>NC_133411.1:120272500-130272500 GCF_049350105.2 Macaca mulatta
TAAAGAAAATGTGATACACACACACACACACACACACACACACACCATGGAATACTATTCAGCCATAAAAAGGAGTGAAATAATGACATTTGCAGCAACCTGGATGGAACTGGAGACCATTATTCTAAGTGAAGTCACTCAGGAATGGAAAACAAAACATCAAATGTTCTCCCTCATAAGTGGGAGATAAGCTATTTGGATGCAAAGGCATACATATGATAGAAATGGACTTTGGGGACTCAGGGGAAAGGGTGAGAGGGGGATGAGGGATAAAAGACTACACACTGGGTACAGTGTACAATGCTCAAGTGATGGGTGCACCAAAATCTCAGAATTCCCCACTAAAGAAATTTTCCATGTAACCAAACACCTCCTTTTCTCCCAAAACTACTGGAATAAAAATAAAAATATCACAAAAACTGTTTTATACCTTAAAATGATTTTTTTCTTCTATTTTGTTTGGTTTGATAATGAGGTGAGAAAAGATATGAAGGACAGCCAGAGTGCTTATACCATTAAAAGATATATTAATTGATGTTTTTTCTTGAACTAAATTGAAAGTAGCCAACTTTCTCACCCTAAGGAGATCACAGATTAGTAGCATTACCTGCAAGGACATTTAATACTTAGGAGACTTGAAGCTGGGGTGCTAGAGCCTGAACTTTATTATAAAAAATCTTCTGGCTCTTGGTAAGGGCCTGTCTAGATTACTTGAGTGTGTTCTA
This sequence comes from Macaca mulatta, assembly GCF_049350105.2. Lineage (NCBI taxonomy): Eukaryota > Metazoa > Chordata > Mammalia > Primates > Cercopithecidae > Macaca > Macaca mulatta. The sequence goes on from NC_133411.1 coordinate 120,273,226, forward strand.
CTGGTTCTGAACAAAGTCAATGCCATATTAACTAGTAATTTAAAATATTAGGCTGGGTACGGTGGCTCACACCTGTAATTCCAGTACTTTGGGAGGCCGAGGCGGGCAGATCACAAGGTCAGGAGTTTGAGCCCAGCCTGAACAACATGGTGAAACCCCATCTCTATTAAAAATACGAACATTAGCTGGGCATGGTGGCGCGCGCCTATAATCCCAGCTACTCAGGAGGCGGAGGCAGAGAATTGCTTGAACCCTGGAGGCAGAGGTTGCAGAGAGCCAAGATCATTATCTGTACTCCAGCCTGGGTGACAAAGAGTGAGACTCCGTCTCAACAACAACCACAAAAAATTAGCTGGGCATGGTGGCAGGCACCTGTAATCCCAGCTACTCAGGAGGCTGAGGCATGAGAAGCGCTTGAACCTGGGAGGCAGAGGTTGCAGGTTGCAGTGAGCTGAGATCATGCCATTAGGCTCTTGTCTGGGCAACAATAGTGAAACTCCGTCTCAAAAAAAAAATTTTTTTATATATATATATATATTTTTGAAAGTTATTGAAAATGATATCTAATTGTGTCTAGGTATTTTGACTGTGTTTCACCCCAATTTTTTATGATTTTCAAAATAAGTTATTTTAAAAACAATTATTTTTAAGATAAATTTATTATGGATGGCATAAACACTTTTTATTCCTTTTGTCTGTTATCTTCACTGTGGGATATTTAACTTTTAACATGGCAAGTTTACTCACATTGCAGTACAATGCTTCACAAAGAAATAAATTGCCTTTGGAGAGTAAGGTTGCACCCAGTGCTGTGACAGATAGGTCAGAACTTGACATGTCAGGTATGAAAGTCCCTGTAAAGTGGATCCAAAAAGCAGTTTGTGGCACACTATTCATTTTCCTTAGAGTTCTTTCGCTGGGAGCTATTAGCAATGCCTAGAGAAAACACCTGACCCTTGCCAGTATGTGTCTGTCTCTGGTCTGCCCAGGGTGGTAGGGTTGATTTCACTGGAGCCAACAGGATGAGTCCCTACAGGGCAGCATGCACAGTAGCTGTTATAGCAGAAGAAATGAGAAAAGGAACAGGTCTACAGGTTAGAATACTTGTTCTTGTTCTCTCTTCTTGTTAAATGATCAGTAACACATCCTTTACTAATAATATAATGGGTAGCAGGTTAAAACTCAAAGTTAAGTTGGAAATCAGCTATTTGGATTCATTTACAGTTTAGAGGTAAAAAACCAAGATCCAGAAAATGTAAAAGACTCTCCCAAAATATTTCTATATTTATGTTTAAATGTCAATGTGGGGCTTGATAGCATTTCAGACAGGATAAGATTCACTGATGTGAAGACCTGCATGGAGAAGGACTAACGCATGTTGAATATGCATGCTCAATATGTGTGCATTCGGCCCCTTGACTGGAACAGCTCCCAGAGACAAAAATAGGCAATAGCAGCCCTCCTGCAATGGCAGCATAATCTGAGTTCCCCTTTACAAATGTAAGTTCACTGTCAGGGCTGTTGGGCTCAAAGACACTTTCTGTGGGGTACAGGTTGCTCCAGAGAATGAAAGCTAACCTGACAGAGTGAACGATGATAGTTGGCATCAGCCATGCCTGTTTCTTAATTTTGTTAATTAAACCTTAAAAGAAAAATTTTCTAGGAATAATTCACCTGTAGATTAAATAAAGCTTTTTGGCTGCAGATACAGTTCCTTAAAGGATGCGTCTTGCTGAATTGCTGTGTAGCGTGCTAGAATGCACACCCTCCTTTCACTGTACAGGCTCTTTATCTCATGTGGGGGGCACTTCAAAAAGTTTGTGAGAAAATGGTGAAAAGTGATGAAAAAATATAAACTTTATTTCTCAACATAAACTGCATCAAGGTCAAGACACTTTTGTAAGTGATAACACCAGCCATTTAGTCTATCCCTAGAGAACTGAGGATCCTGGGAATTTAACCATGTCAATGCAGTCTTTTTACATTATTAACTGAAAAAACAATAAGTGTTCCTTATAGAGATTTTAAGATAAGGAAACAAAAAGAAGTCAGAAGGAACCAAGTTACTACTGTAAGGTAGATGCCTGATTATTTTCTATTGAAAGTCTCACCAAATTGTCCTTGTTTGATAAGAGGAATGAGCATGAGCATTTTTGTGGTGGAAAAGGATTCTCTGGTGAATGTGTCCTGGGAATTTTGTTGCTACAGCTTTAGCTAACTCTCTCAAAACAGTCTCATATGAAATGCATGTTATTTTTCTTTGGCCCTCCAGAAAGTCAACAGACAAAATGCCTTGAGCATCCAAATAAACCATTGCCATGACCCTTGCTCTTTACCAATCTGCTTTTGCTTAGATGGACCACTTCCACCTCTTGGTAGCCATTGCTTTGATTGTGCCTTGTCTTCAGGATTATACTGGTAAAGCCATGTTTTATGTCCTGTTATAATTCTTTGAAGAATCGGTTCAGGATTTCAATCCCACTTGTTTAAACTTTCCATTGAAAGCTCTATTTTTGTCTGCATCTGATCTGGGTGCAACAGTGTTGTCATCCATCGAGTGGAAACTTTGCTCAACTTTTAATTTTTCAGTCAGAATTGTGTAAGCTGAACTCACTGAGATGTCTGTGGTGTTGGCTATTGCTTCTGCTGTTGCCAGTCCTCTTCAATTAGGCCATGAGCAAGATTAATTTTTTTTCTCAAAAATTGATGTGAATGATCTGCCACTATGGGCTTCATCTTCAACATTGTCTTATCCCTTCTTAAAATGAGTTATTCTCTTGTATAATGTTAATTTCTTTAGAACATTGTCCCCACAAACTTTTTATAAAGCCTCAATGATTTTGCCATTCTTCCACCCAAGCTTTACCATAAATTTGATGTTTGTTCTTGCTTCAGTTTTAGCAGAATTCATGTTGCTCAGATAGAGGCTCTTTTCAAACTGAAGTCTTCGCCTTTTTAGTGTCTCAAACTAGATCCTGTTTGGACATGTTATGACAAGTTAGTACAAGTTTATTTTGGTACAAAAAATTGTGAGTTTCATGCATAATTTTTTTATAATATGCATTTTCCATGAACTTTTTGAAGACGCCTCATATTTTATGTAACCCAGCTTCTACAGGGAAAAGAAACCTCTAATTGGAACATGATGAGAGTTAAGGGATAGTATGGGAATAGGTCAGTGGAACACCCACAGTATTCCTTCCTGTATGGTAAATCCAGAGTCCCATGAGGATAGCCTCCTTCCAGAGCTCACTTTTTTTCTTTCTTTCTTTACTTTTTTCTTTCTTTGAGATAGAGTCTTGTTCTGTTGCCTAGGTTGGAGTGCAGTGGTGCCATTTCTGCTCACTGCAACCTCTTCCTCCTGGGTTCAAGCTGTTCTCCTTCCTCAGCCTTCCGAGTAGCTGGGATTACAGGCACCTACCACCATGCCTGGCTAATTTTTTTTGTATTTTTAGTAGAGACAGGGTTTCACCATGTTGGCCAGGCTGGACTCAAACTCCTGACCTCAGGTGATCCACCTGCCTCGGCCTCCCAAAGTGCTAGAATTACAGGTGTGAGCCACCACGCCTGGCCCCAGAGCTCATCTTGATAGGCAACACTGAATGTTGACATTTCCAGTCAGCATGGACAGAGAATCCTGTTTACTTGCATTCCAACCCCCATCCCAGAGAATGTTGTGGTGTCCTCACCCCCAAGGCCTTCCTCAGGCAGCCATCAGCATTAATCAAGAAGCTCCTTCTTCGAGAACGCTGCTGGCACCTACAGCACTTGTGTTCAAAATCAAGAAAGGCCACTCTGGACAACAGGCCTGAGCTCTATTTCTCCATAGATGGTGGGGCTGTCACTTCCCCTTTTCTTCTGTTGTTAAATAGGCAAACAAATAACACCGTTAGTATTCAGGAAAAGTGCCTGGATCCAGTTAATTACCCATTTTCACAAATCTAAGGTAATAAAAATATAAAAGATACTGCTATTCTCCACACCAGGACTATTTTATGGCTGAGAAAGCCTTCCTTTTTCACAGCAGCAGGCAGAACTAATACAAGCCGCCTCACTGTGCACAGATAAGTTCCCCTTTCTCAGTTCATGACCTCAAGCTGATTAGGATCAGCTGCTCTCTGGAGACCTACATGCATCTCTCAATGCCAGGACATGTGCCAGGGCACCTCCTAGCTCCTGCTGCAACTGTCCAGACTAGATACTTGTCAACCCTCCTCACCATCTGCGCTGGTTTCCACCCTGCAAACTGTCAGACCCACACACTTGCTGACACACCCTGCTCCCAGCAGGTCTAGATCTCAAGGCAGCATAATTGTGACTTTTTTCTCCCCTCTTATGCTTAACTTTCTTTCTTTTCTATGTACAAAGCTCCCTTTGAAGTACTGTGTCTATTGTAGCAGAGATATAGCTCTATCTACTTGATTTGAGCAGTATCATTATATTCTGACATAGAATATTAAAGTTAATAGTGTTATTTTATGCATCCCAAACACAGATAGACTATAATCTCTCTTACTAAAATAGACATAAGTATTTATAGCTTCATACTGTGGTTTGGGGAGAGAAGATTGATTATAAAACTGTTCAGAAACTTTTTTGATGAATTTATTTCTTTCCCATTGCTTGATATTAAAATATAAATGTTGACTAAGCTCTAACACAATTTTCACTTTTTCTGCAGCACCTGAAATTCTTAGAGGTTGTGCCTATGGACCTGAGGTGGACATGTGGTCTGTAGGAATAATCACCTACATCTTGTAAGTGAAGAAAAGCAATATTTATGGAAACTGTTTACCTTTCTGTGACATTTTCTAGGTACCTCTAATTCTCATAAAAACCGTAAAGATTACTTTTTGCCTTTTTGTGATTTTCTGTTACATATTAAATGCAGTTGGTGATAGAATTTCCTGAAAATGAACATTGCCTTTTATTTTGTAATTTTCTTGAGACCAGAATTCTTGTCCAGGGCTTTCCTATGTCTATATCCACTATGTAATGTACAGCAGATTTAGGAAACAATTTATTACTTGACAATAGTAAAGAATATGAGCCCAAGACCACCTGTGTAAACTTGCTCTTATTTTACTTATTTGCATCTCATAGAAAATTATTAGACTTATTCCTTTTAAAAGGGCAAATGACTATTTAATTTCTTAAGCAATTCCAAACTGGTATATTTCTTATCAGGAATATTTTAAAAATATTTTAAATGCATTTTAGCTATCAATTTTGTTTCTTATTTCTGTTAGGTTTTCAAGGGTCTTAAATTTAACACCCTACACAAATTTCTTGGGAGAAAAATAAATGAGTGAAATATTTTAACCTCTGGTATCCCCAACTCCATTCCTGAGCTCCTGTCTAGTAAGAAAGAAGGAGTTTCATGAAATTTGCTAAAGACATCTTGGAACTGAAGGTGGTGATGAAAAAAAATCAACCAAATAGAAGAGCGTCTGAAGGAAGAATACTGTAGAACAACTGAAAAATAAGATATCGATGCTTTCAAGAGTTTAGTTCAAAACAAGGAGACTTAGTTGCCATTTAGAGAGTACTACAAAGTTAGTTGTTGGAATGCATAATATTCAAATTTAGAGAAATTTTGAAGGGTTTGAAAATAGGTATATTAGTCTACCTGGGCTGACATAACAAAATATATAGACTGGGTGGCTTAAATAACAGAAAGCTATTTTCTCACAGTTTGGGGGCTGGAAGTCCAAGACCAGAGTGTCAGCACAGTCAGCTTCTGCTGAGGACCCTCTCCTGGCTTGCAGATGGCCACCCTCTCACGGTGTCCTCACATGGTGGGGAGAGAGAGCAAGCTCTGTGGAGTCTCTTCTTATGAGGGCACTAATCCCATGAGGAAGACCCCACTCTCATGACCTCATCTAAACCTGATTGCCTCCCAAGGGTTCCATCTCCAAATACTATCACATTGGGAGCTGGGGCATCAACATATGGATTTTGGGATTGGAGGGGGGAATACAATTCAGTCCACAGCAGAAAGCTTTTAATTAAAGTTGTTTTTAACTTAATAGTAATCTTAAAAAAATTCAATGTCCTGGTGATATGGACTAGGAATGGGCTAACTGTGGTAGGGCCCACAGGCACGTTGGCAAAATCTAAGTTCACCTGATACACAATGGTTGATATCCAAGATGAAAAGGTTTAACAAGCAACTGATAAAATAGCCACCCACTAATATGTAATACAAAAAGATATTTTGTGTGCTCAATTCCTTGTGTCTTTAGAAAAGCTTGAGAGGGGCAGGGTGCAGTGGCTCACACCTGTAATCCCAGCACTTCAGGAGGCCAAGACGGGTGGATCACGAGGTCAGGAGATCGAGACCATCCTGGCTAACATGGTGAAACCCCGTCTCTACTAAAAATATAAAAAATTAGCAGGATATGGTGGTGGGCGCCTGTAATCCCAGCTACTCGGGAGGCTGAAGCAAGAGAATGGTGTGAACCCAAGAGGTGGAAGTTGCAGGGAGCCGAGATTGCGCCACTGCACTCCAGCCTGGGCAACAGAATGAAACTCCGACTCAAAAACAAAACAAAAAAAAGCTTGAGAGGAATTTGGAGAGGTAAAGAATCCTGTTTTTGTCCCCAAAACGTAGGTTTGCCCCTAAAGTAGAAATATACCCAATTTATGTACCAATATACCAACAATTGTTACATTGTTGAAATGTACTGGGAGGCATTAAGTATTAATGATATGAAAGAACTTTGAGAGATGGAAGTAGGAAATTAAGTTACATTTACCCAGAAAAATTGGAATGTGGAATACATAATACTTAATGATATCACTGACATGGGAAAATCAAGGGAAAAATATAATTACTTGAGAAATATTTTATTGTAACCCTGAAGATAGTTCTAAAATTCTGTCCTATCCCCTAGTCCATTACCAAATTATACAAACTATTTTTTATATTTCTTTTATCTTTATAAGCTTAAGGTAATTAATTAATAGGTTTAGTTGAAAGTAAGAGTGGTAGCCTTCAAAATGAAAATAACAGTGCTGCTTACAACTAATATTCTTTAGTTTTTGGCTAACTTATGTCAGGCCCTAAGCCTGAGGACGTTTTATTTACTCTGTAGTTCATTAATAATTGGTGAAGCCCACTGGCAAGGTTGACTGGCACATTTTCTCTAGTGGGTTGTGCCACTGGATCTCTGTATCTCCTTTATTGGATTGGTTTAATGTACACTTAGTGGCCTGCTGAGCACCTGAGTCTATGACCTCTAACATCTCACTCATTTCACCAGAGTGGCTTGGAGACAGACAGAGTAGAGTATGGAAAGTAACCAAATGGAACTAAAGATCCATTTTGTTAATGCTTCCTGGGAAAGTAAATCTTACAATGAAGCTACATTATGAGCTTCAGTCATATTCTTTCTTCTGTCTTCCAAATGTTGAGGCATTTGTGTTACCGATATTTGTCTGTACGTACATAAACTCTGGGGCTCTTTTTTTTTTTTTTTTTAATAAAGCTATGAATAGACATTGGATTCCTCCTATCAGTGTAAAGAACTCTGTTACCTCTTTTGTCCCTCTTCTTGTGGCTACTGCTGCATTTTAACTTCACTCTTTGCTTCTTTGTGTGTGTGTGTGTGTGTGTGTGTGTGTGTGTTTTGAGATGAAGTCTTGCTCTGTCGCCCAGGCTAGAGTGCAGTGGCACAATCTTGACTCACTGCAACCTGCGCCTTGGTTTCAAGCGATTCCCCTGCCTCAGCCCCCCGAGTAGCTGGGATTACAGGCGCGTGCCACCATGCCCGGCTAATTTTTTGTATTTTTAGTAGAGATGGGGTTTCACCATGCTGGCCAGCCTGGTCTCGAACTCCTGACCTCATGATCCACCTGCCTCAGCCTCCCAAAGTGCTGGGATTACAGCTGTGACCCACCGCGCCCGGCCCACTCTTTCCTTCTTAAGAGTTCTAGCTTGTCACCACCAGGCTATTGATATAGCCTTGCTATTTCTAAGAATGCTATTAGGCTGAAAATGAAGGCCATCCTATTTTTTCTCCCAGGAATTCTCGTATCTTTACCTTTTATACCTAAACCCTCTGCCCCTATAGGCAAAAGCTGCAGGACTGGGTCTTATGATCCGATCAGAAATCAGATAGCATCAGAGATTCAAACTCTCTCCTTTAGCTTTGAACACTACAGTTCTGCCCTAAGGCTTGAAGTTGACACCTTTTACCTCTGTCACCAAAGCACAAAGTCACTGACAGGACTGAAATGAGAGAAAGGGCATGTGAACCCTATAACTCTTGACTGGTCATTTTTGTCTCTAGATTTTCAGAAGGGGAAATATAAGGAAACTCCTACACTAAGTCTGGAAAGCTGGCTCATTCTCCATGACTAACTGCAACAGGCCAAATGTTTCTAGTGTTGTGGAGAGCAGGGCAGGGCAGGCAAGGCCAGACTCTCCCATTGTCAAGGTGAGGACATGTGTCCCATCTCACCTTAGGCTGCTCTTCCACAGGCAGGTCGGGAGTGGGATTCTCTGTGCAGACTGTTCAGTAGGGAAAGGGAGAATGCATTGGCCCAGGCCTCTGCACTGTCAGGCCTTGCATTTTTCTCACTGGCTCCAGAATATCTGGAAGAGACAAAAATTCTCCCAGTGGGACATTCTGTGAGCAAAAGGACATACGAAACTGCTTCGTTCTAAAAACTCATTTTATTAGGATGCACTTTAATGTTTCATGCTATGTGTAACAAACCTGCATGTTGTGCACATGTACGCTAGAACATAAAGTATAAAAAAAAAAAAAATTCATGGTGTGTACCAACCTGGTCAGCTTGAGGGAAGTCTTTGGGAAAATGTCTTTTATTCATCCTCCCTCCCACCCTCATTTTTTTTCAAATGCAACACATGCAACACATGCCCTGGCATGGGCTTTTTTAAGCAGTTCCCTCTTGGTCCCTACTGATTTTAGAACTTCCACCCATCTATAAACAGTGGACGCTTGGTGGTCCCAAACAACTCGCTTTTCCTTTCTCTCTTGTTAAGATGCCCAAGATTGTTCTCTGTCCCTTTTATCCCATTTTTCCCATTCATTTTTAAGCTGACTCCATAGTAGAAAATGATACAAAGAATAAGGTAAATTGAGGCTGCTCATCTCTTTGGCTGCATCTGGTGGCTATATTAATATTAAACATCTTTTAAGGTCATTCCCTGACAATAGTTTCAGCTCCTATCTTTGTTCACTCTGAAATCCAAACTGGAATGGAATGGAAATATCATAAAGCTTTATTCATTTCTATGGAGGATTTCATAGAATAGGGCAGAATGAAAATAAGTGAAAATTTCTTCTTTCCACTTTTTAATTTCTTTACTCTCAAAATCCCAGCTCTTCCCTTTCATACTAAATTGGAAGTCTGTTCAATCTCTGTCTGCCTGTCTGTCTGTCTTCTCAATACCTGTCAAAAAGTCCATGGAAAGGCTTTAGCATAATGTCTGTAATGTTAGCTATTATTATTCTTGTTCTTCTGTGTAATAAGAATTATAAAAATCATTATTATTATACAATAATTATAATTATTATTATAGCTTTTTGTAGAAATCCTAAGTTGGTTTTATATTAATTCCTACTTCCTGAGGACTTGATTATGTGTTTACACTATCAACAGTGAATTGTAATAAGGCAATTGCATGCTCGTGCTAAGTAGACTTGCTTCCATAGTAGGAAGCTGTGAAAAAGAACAGTCTTGAATTCCTACAGAAATTTGATGAAATATACTTGAGCTTTTAAAGACATTTTATTCTCTATATTTTATTCCTCTAGACTTTGTGGATTTGAACCATTCTATGATGAAAGAGGCGATCAGTTCATGTTCAGAAGAATTCTGAATTGTGAATATTACTTTATCTCCCCCTGGTGGGATGAAGTATCTCTAAATGCCAAGGACTTGGTAAGTGTAACCAAAACAAAATGAAACAAAATGAAATAAATTTATTTTTAACTAATTAATGGGCAGTACAATTTTTAAAATCTTTACCCTTATTAATATCATGTTTTCTTTCTATTTTAAAGTATTTTTAATAAAATTAGTTCATTAATACATTTTCCTTAGAGAATAAAAACTAGATATGTTTTTGACTCCTCACTAGTTGAATTATCAAAAACTACAATTACTACAGTATTAACGAGCTTTTAATACCTGATAAGTATTAAAACCTTGCTTATGAAGAAAGCTGTGCTGGGTAAATTCAAACACAGTTTACACAGAATTCTGTTTTAACATGGCTTGCAATTGCCTAGAATTTAGATATACTTCATTTCTTTTTTTTTTTTTTTTTGGGACAAGGTCTCACTGTCACCCAGACTGGAGTGTAATGGCATGATCATGGTTCACTGTAGCCTCCAACTCCTGGGCTTAAGCAGTCCTCCCACCTCAACCTCCTGAGTAGCTGGGACACAGGTGCATGCCACCACACCCGGCTAATTTTTAAATGTTTTTATGTAAATATGGGGTCTTGCTATGTTGCCCAGGCTGGTCTCAAACTCTTGCCCTCAGGCAATTCTCCCACTTTGGCCTCTCAAAGTGCTGGGATTACAGGTGTGAGCCACTGCACCTAGCCTAGATATACTTCAAGTAAAACAATATTGCTTCCTGAAATTTCATTCAAATTTATTAAAAATCCTGATAGTAACATAAGTCCCATTATGTATCATTGGCATTATAAAAATGTTCCACTGTGTTAATAGTTCATTTTGTTTGTTTGTTTTTACATTGCTTCTCACTTAAGTTAATACTGACTTAAGTCGTTTGTTTGCATTCAGGAAATCCATACCTTCTGAGGAGGTCACTCATTGCTTATAAAATAAAGAGGATGCTAACATGAGATTGAAACATTTATCATCAATCCACTAGAGAAAAACCACACGGACATAATCGAAAGCTGACTTTTGAATCATAGAAGGTTAGATGTACAAGAGGACTAGATGCCTCCTACGAGGCATCTAGATGTACAAGTGGACAATTATGTACAACATGCCTCTTAGATGTACAACATGCCTCTTAGGAGGCATCTAGTCCTCCTCTCATTTTAAAGATGAGAATGCTAAAGACCAGAGAGGTGAAATGATTGCTAAGGTCACACAGCTTCCCAGCAGAAAGACATTATTAGGGCTGATCCAGTTTTCCAGACTCCCTTTCCAGTGCTCTTTTTTCTTCAAGCATTTCTTCCTTACCCTCTGTGTTCCTTCATGGAACAGACTCCCTAAGGCTCATGGCTTTTCCAGCATGACTGGGAAGAGAAAGTCAGTGTGTGTGATGTGTGATATATAGATATGTCATTGCAACTCCTTCCTCAAGTCATACCTCATGCTCCCAAACATCCCTTGAATCCATCCAGTTCTCTCCCCTGGACCACTGCCCCAACCTCCTATCTGATTTGCCTGCCTCTTCTCATGTCTTTCTCAAATACAGTCTGCACAGGATTCAAAGGGATGGTCTTATAAATAAATCACATCATGTCCTTGTCCTGCTTTAAGAATCTTAGGATAAAATCCAAAACCCATAACAAGATCTACATGATGCTGCCTGGTCTGGGGCCTGCCAGTCTCTCCTGTGCCATCACTCACTTCACATCTCTCTCCTTTGCTCACTCTTCAGTCTAGTGCACCACATTTCTAGTTTATCATCAGCATATCTCAGGATATTGCCATGGCTCTTTCTTCTGCTCTGTAATGTTCTCTCTTTCTTCCTCCCCACCTTCTCCTCCATTACACATACACCCATACACACACACACACACACACACACACACACACACACACACCCAGGTAACTCTTACTCTCAAGCCCCAGCTGCCACTAGAGATCCCTTGAGAGGCATGGTTGGCCTTCCCCTTCAGTCCCTCCTGCCTACAGTTGCTTCCTTCTGCCAAAATCTTCCTTTACCCCCTGCACTCCCCAGTTCATAACAGTCATCATGTATATATTTAATGGTCCTCCCTAATTAGATTTTAAGCTCTGAGGCAGGACAAAGCATGTGTACCCAGACCTCAGAACCACATGGGCATATAGTACAGACTCAGTAAATGTTCATTGGATGAAACAATGGATCCGGAAGTACCCCATGAAGTTTTAGAGTCTGACACACCTGGATTTAAGTGCCCCCTTTGTCATGTCCTGGAAGTGTAACCTTGGGCTCATGATCTAACCTTGCCATGCTTTAGTTTTCTCATCTAGGATAAGTGTACCTATCTCTAGGTTGTTGTGAGAATTAAGGAACATAATCTATGTTAAGTAACTAATATCAACTAACTTAGTAATAGTACTCTTATTTAGCCTTCCTTCCATTTCTTTTCACCCTTAATAAATATTAAGTGAATAAGAGGGTTAGCTTTGATGTTCCTTCAGCTAGATCCCATGTTAGTTTATCACTACTTAAAACTTCAGAACTGGAAGAATCCTTGAGCTCCATAAATGTATACTTACTAAAAAAAACCCACATCTGTTGTGTCATTGGCAGAGACTAAGTGCTGAGGAGTTGGGGAATTGGATGTAAGGGGTACCACAGGGTAATGGCGAGGTTTTGAGTATGATTCTGACCTTCAGAAAGTTTCCTAACAATTCAGTTAGGATTGTTATCAATATCTTCAAATGTAAAGATTAGCAATGGTGTATATAAATTTTTGGTGCACATTGACTTTCAATAAATTCTTTGCATTTTCATGAGGAAGATAGTAATGATGAGGGAGAGGAGAAAAATGATTCAAAAATAAAAAGAAAATACCTAATTGTCAAAAATGTTGTAAGGATTAGGTCTCATTTACATGAAATTATTAATAGCCCTGTTCAACAGATGATAGCTATGACTACTATCAGATTTTTATTTACTACCATGCCTTCTTTCTCTTAACCATCCTGCCTTCCTCCATGTCCTCTCAGATTTTAAGCCTAAAAAGCCTCATGTCTCTGTCCACTACAAATCTAGCCCAGAAACACATTCTTTGCAGAAAGGAAGTGAACAGAGAACCAGATAGTATTTATTCCTCATTTGCCTTGCCACCTGATTTCCTTAGCCTGTGTTCACGTCTCCTTAGGTAATTAGAGGTAGAAAAGACCTGAGACTTACAACCACTCAAAGCTCCTTATTTTACACGTGAGCAGGCCAAGGTACAGAGAGAGTGACCGCCTTGGAGACGTCATGGTGTAGTGGCCACAAGATGCACTCTGACATACACAGACCTGAGTTTAAATACAGGCTCCATCAATTCCAAATTGTCTGACCTGAGGCAAGTCACTAACTCTTTCTGAGCTTCCCTCCTTCCCTCATTTATGAATTGGCACTATTAGTTCCAAATGATAAGGCTACTAAAAGATGACATGAGTTTTGAAAACCTTATATATGCATCTAAGAAGCAATTACAAAGGAATTAAAGTGGAAATAAGATTCTGTAAGGAAAGGGCCTGAGGGGGTGTCCACAGGCAATTCATATGTTTGTCTATATCTAGGGTCACAAAAGTAGCGAGCGGCATAACCAGGGCTTGAATGCACTTCCTGACTCCCAATAGTCTCTACATCATATCAGGTCACCCCTACTAAGCCCAGGATTGTGGATTATTTTATTTGTTGACCTTCCTGGCAATTTATTGACTGCCCATCCTCACAAGCAGTAGTAAACCTCCAAGAATGGGCTGCCATTGATTGAATTCCATTCTTTAAGCAAATCATGCCCTCAAGCCACTGACTTCCTGGATTATAAAATGATGTTTAAATTCTAGGCTTAGTCCTTCAAGTACCCTCAAGGGGTTAGAAAGAACTGTAAACCCCAAGATAGAAACATACGGTAGTATTCCGTAAGTGCTGGGATACTCTCCCTGTTGTTTGCCATTTAATCCCCACAGAAAGAATGATGGTGCATGAATGATTCCATTCTGTTACCATAGAGATGTACTTTAAGTTCTGAATTCTAGGTGAATGTGAAATGCAGCCCAGAATTATTTTGCTTGTTCTGCCTTAAAAGAACTTCCAGTCCACAGGCAAGGGAGGAGCTGTTTCTTGACTTCTGTTGGAAAGCCGTCTGCTACTTTGGGGGTATATGGCCCTGTCTTCTCAGACTCCCTCAGCTACTGCTACCTGAAGCCATTCCTACCTACAGTAGGACTTAAACAATTTTTTTCTAACATGTATTTAGTGGTACTGCTGGGAAATAGAATAAGACCTGCAAGTTTGTAAGCTGAGGGCAAGCCCAGGTCATCATAAAAACCTCACTAAGTTTATGGTTCTTTATTATTTCAGGTCAGAAAATTAATTGTTTTGGATCCAAAGAAACGGCTGACTACCTTTCAAGCTCTCCAGCATCCGTGGGTCACAGGTAAAGCAGCCAATTTTGTACACATGGATACCGCTCAAAAGAAGCTTCAAGAATTCAATGCTCGGCGTAAGCTTAAGGTAAGATAGCATATATTTTGTTTTGTTTTGTTTTCAAAAAAATTATCTCCTCTTGATCTATCAATAATAGTTCTAACGTTCTTCATCTAATACTATTATTTATTTCTTAAGGCACCAGGGCAAATCCTGCTTTGAAATTCCAATAAGGCTGACACAAAGCTACTTAAGTTTTCTTATACTCTTATAAGGAATTCATGATTAATAAAGGGAATTTGTTTTAGGTTGATATTTACATACCAAATATATTATTGCTGCTTCTCATCTAATTAAAGTGTACTGCTTAAACAGCATTGTTCAGGAAAAACTGATATTCAGAAAATTGTTTTCTTTCAGAATATGTAAAACTTGGGAAACAATTTTTGCAACTATATTTACTAATATAGATAAATAATTTACTTGACAAAAATTTAAAAAATTAAGTGATATAGTAAATTACTTATCATTTTATATAGTACCTATGGAATAGAGATTAGGAGCTTTTCTATTACATAACTGTGTTTAGGACTAACTATGTAAGTAGAGGATCTCAGAGAGCAGCTAGGAGTCAGAGTAAGGGTCCTATGCCGCCATTGCTTACAGTCTGATACAGAGTAAACAAATCTGAAAGGTTCCATGGTCACATTAATTATAAATACCCCAAATTAAATAGTCTTGACTTAACCTAGGATTTCTCAAGCTAGTTTGATTATGGAACTCTTGTATCCCCATGATGACATCCATATGGTAAAAACTAATAACATCCACAGAACTAGTGTTCCATAAAACAAATACACTAGGAAACACAGTTTAAAATTTTCAAAGATTGGTTAGTCACAGGTAAACACACGTACTCAGGCTTTCAGTTGTCCAGACGGTTAAATACACTAATTTGTATTTAATTAGAGATTAAAGAGGTTTTACTGTTCATTCTCCAAATTTTATTTTGGCAAACATGTAGGAATAAGGTATTTTGAAAACTTTAAAACTAACCTATAAAATAGAATCCCTAAATGCAAAGCTGGGGTTGAGCTCTGATTTGAGGTGTTAAAGCAGAGGTAACACTTGACACTCTTCTGTTTCCAATCAGGCAGCGGTGAAGGCTGTGGTGGCCTCTTCCCGGCTGGGAAGTGCCAGCAGCAGCCATGGCAACATCCAGGAGAGCCACAAGGCTAGCCGAGACCCTTCTCCAATCCAAGACGGCAACGAGGACATGAAAGCTATTCCAGAAGGAGAGAAAATTCAAAGCGATGGGGCCCAAGCCGCAGTTAAGGGGGCACAGGCTGAGCTGATGAAGGTGCAAGCCTTAGAGAAAGTTAAAGGTTCAGATATAAATGCTGAAGAGGCCCCCAGGATGGTGCCCAAGGCAGTGGAGGATGGGATAAAGGTGGCTGACCTGGAACTAGAGAAGGGCCTAGCAGAGGAGAAGCTGAAGACTGTGGAGGAAGTAGCAGCTCCCAGGGAAGGGCAAGGAAGCTCTGCTGTGGGCTTTGACGTTCCACAGCAAGATGTGATCCTGCCAGAGTACTAAACCAGCTTCCTTCAGATCTGGAAGTCAAACACCGGCATTTTATGTACTTTGTCCTTCAGCAAGGAAGGTGTGGAAGCATGATATGTACTATAGTGATTCTGTTTTTGAGGTGCAAAAAAAATACATATATACCAGTTGGTAATTCTAACTTCAATGCATGTGACTGCTTTATGAAAATAATAGTGTCTTCTACGGCATGTAATGGATACCTAATACCGATGAGTTAAATTTTGCAAGTAAACACAACATAACACTTAAAAACATACATTTTCAGCAACCAGTGGCACATATTTGAAGTGAATAGTAGCAAATTGTTTTTGCTTTGAAAACCTAGCCATCCTACATCCTTTGGATTTCTTCACAAGGCAGTAATTCCTTTGAACTACTGCTTAGCTAATATTAGGCAGTGCTAAAAGACATGTTCCCATAAGTTTTACAACATTTTACTTTTTATCATTGATGTGTTCAAACTGTTTACAAGGAGATGCTTGTAGATATAGTTGTACATATATGCAAAAAAAAAAAAAAATCTACTTGCAATGGTAAGAAATTGAAGTATCCTTTAAAGGCCATGAAGCCATATGTCCCTAAAGCTTGTGTGTGCAGAATGCTTTATTTTATTCTTATTTATATATACTATATTAATAATAACCAAAATGTTCTAAGATTCTGCCATTTTACAACCCTGGAGGAAGTAATTTACAAACTCATGCTGAGTTTCATTCTTTCCTTCACCTGCTCTCCAATAAGATGACTTTCTGATAGACAAAGCTTAGGGCGTAATAAAGAAACAGGGAAGAAAAGAAGGTAAGACTGTACTTAAACTGATGAAGATAAGATTGATTCCTTTTCATTTTCCAGATAAAATTGTATTTACTCATGAATTTATACAAATTTACAGATAAGAACATTTTAATGCATAAAATCTATAATTACCAAGGTTCAAATATTTACAAAAATCTATTTCACAGGTTACTGCCAAAATGTCTTAATAGAGTAGGAATAATATTCTGTTATAAGATTATTAATTATTGACTTTAATAGAGTAAGAAAACATTATTCTTTACCAAAGCTCTTTTTTAAATCCAATTGATGGTTATCGACACATATCCCTTACAAACTAAAATTCTTTATGAAAAGCTAGTATGTCTTTTTCTCATATTTGGAATGAAAGTACCCACATTTTACAATGTAGTATTGAGAATGTGCCTGCCAAGAAATTTAGCACAATGCAATTTATTTACCTTAAAAAACAAACAAAAACAAAAAGAAAAATACTGATTTCAAATCAGTCTCTTAAAAAGCTGGAACATTAGACCTAGTATTTTATTATGATTTTTCCCAGAATAAATATAATTTCTCCTTGACTTTCATAGAAACACTTTCCCCTTATAGAAATTGCACTAAGTATCTCCAATTTATTTCTAGTTTGAGTTGAAATGAATATTTTATCAGATTAATTATGTGTCTATTTTTGGTGGGTTAATTTTAAAAAGAATTCATTTTAAAAAATAATTATTTTCAGAGACCAAATTAAAGACAATAAAAAATGGCTATCACATAAAATTCCTTATTAAAAAAAGAGATCTTAAATTATGTTGGCTCTCCCTCAAAACTATTAAATTAGACAATGAAATTAAAGCTCCAGGTTGTAGAGGCTGTTGGACCTCAGTTGACTTTCTTCTTTTCAATCACAAATCTCCCTCTACTACTATTCTCATGGGAAGGAAACAAGGTAGGACTTCTTATCTTTCATAGTTTAAGAATCTTAACAGGTCACTGATACGGAGCCCTGAAGAGGCACATCATCTGGGCTCAGAAGATTATTTTTTGTTTTGTTTTATTTGTACTATCTAGTAGAGAGCACTTTTCTTATTCCCTCTGTCCTTCCTTCCTCGTTTAATTATTCCGTCTCAGAATTCCCATGTTGTCCATTATAAGGGGCTCACTGTTTTTAACCTTTAAGAATGCCTTCTTTATTAAGCATTAAGATTTCCATTTAAGAGGATCAATTTCCTGTTGTACTTTTTACCACGAGACTGAACACACACACACGTATGTATTGGAAGAGCAAAGAGAGGGAAGGGGGTCTTGTTAGAAAGTGGCACTTAGCTGAAAGATCAGAACACATCATTCCTCCCTGCTGACCCCCATACTGTTCCAAGGGCAGTTGTTACATTATTCCCACACTACGGTAGGGCTGACTGCATTCATTGGCCCTGTGAACTATAGAAACAACATTGCAAATACCTTGGCCAATGTGTATCTTAGAATTTACTCATTTAAATGAGCGCATATTACCACTCCTCGACATGAGTACTCAAGAGTTGAGGATAATTCCCTCTATCTTTTTAAACCTATAAACTACATTTCTAAAAAATCAATGGGAGTTTTAAATTTTGACTCATGTTAGAGATTAGATTCTGATAATGACTATATAGTGACTAATTTCGTTGTTTCAGTAGGAAACAAGTCAAACTTTCAAAAACGTTGGTCATTTCAGTCAAATTATTCAAAGATTTCATATATATACATCCTAAGTTAAGATATTTATGTTAACATTTTTGAAAGAACAGTCAATGTTTATATTGCTTGTTAAAATGGAGTGTATTGTCTATTTCAAAGATTACTTAGCTAAATAATAGTAGACAGAGATTTAATTTAACAAAATACTTCATTACATCACTCCTAATTGGCAATATAGTCACAAAGCAAAATAATTAAAATTTCAGCAAAAAATAAATTACATTTTGCATTTTAGAGCTAACAATTATCAAGTTACATTATCGGTTTTTATTTTGAGATAAGTTCAGATACATAGCATAAACTAGGTTTTGTTGTTTTTTTCTTTTAACTATGAAGGACAGTCTTGAATTATTTCCCCCATTAACAAAGTCTAATTGGAATCCAGTATTTTTTTCTCAAACTAGTTTCACTTGTCCCAGAACACATAAATAGGTAAAAATTAGAATAATATGGTTGTAGAACTTAACTGTCCACAAGTGCATTATATAAATATAAATATAATGCAAGCACATGTCATTTAAGATTTTCTATTAGTCACATTTTAAGAAAAATAGATGAAATTATAGTATTTTTAATCCAATTCATCCAAATTATTCTATCAATATATAGGTAATATTAAAATTTAATGAGATATTTTGAATTCTTTATTTTTATACTGTTTTCAAAACCAGGAGTGTATGTTAGGCCTTTGGTACATCAAGTGCTCAATAGTCACATGTGGCTAGTGGCTACCATATTAGACAGCACTGGTCTAGATACTTTTTATTTTAAGCAAAGTGACACTTGAAGTTCTATGCTTAGATTTAAGTGGCCTGTTTTCACATTGAGGAGCTGGTGGGAGGCCAAAAAGAAAGTGTTTCAGAAATGTTACACACTGAGTAAAAGCTTATTGACCACTCCTGCCCATTCATGTGCTTCAGAGGGGAAATGATTCCTAACATGACTTCAAAGAACAACACTTTCCTGGGCATTACTAAATTATCTCCTGACTAATCCCTCTGATTCCTGATGGGCCCTGGAGTCTTGACTACAGCCTAGAGTCTCCTGAGTACTGCCATGATGCCAATAGTATTCTTGCTTACCAAAATCTACTGTCAGCCAACCATGTGTCTTCATTCAGGAAGGACTGCACATAGAATCCGATTTTGAGGCCTGGATTAAGCTGCATGCCATCCTTGTATCACAGGCAATATGTCTTTCTGGAAATCTACTGAACCATCCGAAATCTGCATGATGAAGATTGCGTAATGATGGTGATATCATGCCAGTTATCCTCAAAATGGGAATATGACCATTAGCTGGCATTTTTAGATTTCCTTAGAAGGGTTTAATCAACACTGCCATTACGCATGGATTTAACACAAGACTTTTGAAAATTTTTTACATACTGATTTTAGAATAATCCTCAAGGTTCTATAGTCATTTTTAGTGGAAGACTTAAAAAGAAAGGAACAATTTTTACTGTGACTTCAATTTCATAGTATTTTAAACATATTTTGTAATTCGGAATGTTTAGCAATCCCTGTGTCCTGTTTCACATGCATGGTACCTGATAGTGGGTTGCCTATAGGCTGAAGATTTGGAGAGAGCCATTGTGTTTCATAAATCAGTTTTTATTGCACAGAAGCAGCTGGTTGTATTTCAAGTTGGAAAAAGAAAAGTAAATGCCAGAAAAGGCAAAGGATAAACTTAGTAAGTCATTTATTTTGTTTTAGAATTGTTTTTGCAAAGCAAAATTTTTTTTTAAAAAGGCCAACAAAGTGAATCAGCAGTAGCATTTTCTTGATGAAGGTTGACTCAATGTATAATTAACAAATATACATAGCAGAGTCAATCATAGTGCCATTATGTCACTTATTTGTCATTGCAAAGTATTCAGTCTTGTTGTCTAGATTTACTTTAGATGGTGCAAAATTTCCAGACAGTAACCTATGTAAAAGGATTTGTAATTTCCTTATAATTCCTGCCTATTAGTCCATATTCTAATTTCCTTATGTTCATCACTGATGTGTTCCTGATCAGGGTCATTGCTAGTAGTTGAGCATTTACTGGTTGAACACTGTTTAATGGTTAGATGTTATGTGTGTCTGCATTAAAAAAAAAATGTACATGTTATTTCATTATTGGTATTATAATATTCATAACCACATGATAAACAGAAATGTACTCAATAATTTCCTATAAAATTTTCCAAAGTGCTTTTATTCCCCTGACACACTCAGGGTGAATTTTTGGCTCCTTGGCAAAAAAAAAGAGCGAGACCACTGGAGAGAAATCAGCCAGCCACCCACGGTAACCAAGTTCAGCATTTCCTCTTTCTGTATTTTGACCAATATATTAAGAGCAAGTTTTGTCATTATTACTCCTTGTGGATATTACCTGAGATCAAATAATATAATCTCAGCTCATAGAACTTAGCCATTTCTATACTTATCTTGGAGAGCAATAACAAACTTGATTAATTTATGTTTGGTTATTTAAAATTCCAACTTTCATAAATGCTCTGTGATGTACTCAAGACAATTGGATTGTGTGATATTAACTTCAAG
Organism: Macaca mulatta; assembly: GCF_049350105.2. Taxonomy (NCBI): domain Eukaryota; kingdom Metazoa; phylum Chordata; class Mammalia; order Primates; family Cercopithecidae; genus Macaca; species Macaca mulatta. Next base: position 120,294,217 of record NC_133411.1, read on the forward strand.
AACTCAGTCTGTTCCCTGTCATCTGGATCAGAGGTCCACCAGGGCAAAATAGAAGCCTTGCCGAGAAAGTGAACCATCTTACTCTCCTTTAAAGGAATCAGATATTGCTCTAGAGAAGACTCCAGGCATTGACCTGGTTGAGCTCAAATGAGCCAAGTGGGAGAAAACCTCTTCTCATCCTCTGATTGAAAGTGATACAATTTGAATATTGGTATATTGTCATTGGTCAATAATGGAAAAATGAGATTCCACCAATGGGTTGCTCCTTTCCTGTCTTGGTTTGCTATGCCTTATCCCAGATCAGTGTTTTGTTCCATCCCTATGGCCATCAGGCTTGTCCTCTAAAGCCCTGACAGGAGCATCCCAGACTGGAGAAATGCAGGGTATTTGTGGCCCAGAATTTTGTTTGAAACTCTAAACAGCAATGCTAAGACTGCAAAATTACACTATTCTAAACAGTTGTTTTCAGCTTATTTTGAAGATTGACCTGGAAAACACATGGATATAGAATATACACATTTAATCTTTGCTTGTGATTCACTGTGTCAAAAATGACATTTAATTTTCACTCTGATTAATCTTTATTTTCAATTTAAAAGATTTCAGTCTACTTAAATACAAGACTTTATATTCCAATTTTTGAAAGCTAGTGTTTTCCCTAAGCTCTCTCTCAACTCTGACAGTTTGTGAATGATAAAAATTTACTAAGTTTGTCCTTTCCTTGATTGATGTAGAGCAGTTCATCTGTTTTGTAAAGGTACAATTAAGTATAACTACAGGCTGGGCATAATGGCTCACGCCTGTAATCCCAACACTTTGAGAGGCCGAGGTGGGTGGATCACCTGAGGTCAGGAGTTTGAGACCAGTCTGGCCAACGTGGTGAAACCCCTAATACAAAAATTAGCTGGACGTGGTGGCACGCGCCTGTAACCTCAGTTACTCAGGAGGCTGAGGCAGGAGAATCTCTTGAAGCCAGGAGGCAGAGGTTGCAGTGAGCCAAAATTGCACCACTGCACTACAGCCTGGGCAACAAGAGTGAAACTCCATCCAAAAAAAAAATATATATATATATATACATTTTTGATATATATGATTATAAATTGAACACTATCGTCTCATACTGCCTCCTTTTAACCTATTTGATATGCCTACAATACAGTTAATATGCAACAGTATAGAGAACAAATAGCATATTCATAATTTATGATTGTTTTTCTGTTTATGTTACCCGTAAGTCTCAGTAATATTTTAGAAGTCCTCTATAAGCCAAAAGAATGTTGTAACATGTCCATTTATTAAGTAGTTAGGCCTAAACATTGTAATACTAGTCCATTCCATGTCCAACAGATGTTGCTGTGTTTCCTTCAACATTTTTAAATGTGAGTTTAGTGAGTGGGTACAGCTGAGTTGGGGTTTCAGTAATTTCTTACGCCCAATAAACTAAAGGTATCAGTAAAAGGGATTATTAGTAAACAAATTAGTTATTTATGCTCTTACTTGTTTGAATGTCATTCATTTTATCTCTCATCTTTGAGATACACACATTAAAACTTATGTGCGTATTTTTTTAAAGAGTAATTTCCACATAATTCCCCAAGAACTGAACTCGAATTTCCAAAAAACAGTTTTCAGAACTTAAGCAACCTATGATTCACAGAGCAAATCTACCAAAGCTCCATTTTTATTGGAACACAGGCATGCTCATTTATGTACATATTGTTTGTGGCTGCTTTTATGTTGCCAAGGCAGAGTTGAGTACTTTCAACAGAGGCCATATGAACCACAAAGCCTAAAATGTTTATCTGGCCCCTTACAGTAAAACAATGACCCTGGGTTTTCATGGCACCCCAATGCCTTTTTGGTGACCTGCAGGAATACAGATTCCTATATTCCAATTTTTTTTTCCTCCTTAGCTTAAGGTTCGTATTCCCATTTGCTTCTTAGGAAGTTAGGAAAATCTTGTTTTATGTTGCAGATGCTCTCACAACAGTAATTGTGCTGGAGATACAACTTAGTGAAATTTTCCTACAGAACTAAAAACTCAAAATTGAATCACTCCTGAAAAAAAGAAATTTAGAGTATGAACTGAGTTGGTTGAGAGTGGAATTAAAAAGATTTCTAGCACTTTGAGCATGTTTTAGAAATTTGATCCTTACATTTAAAATTATGTAAATGACGTCTTTCACTGGCATTTGCTCACATTTAAGTCAATCTACAGCTGTTACTTACTAAGCTAAGAAATGAGAAGATCACTTTGGTTCTGAATCTCTCATAATATTCTGAAGTAATTTCTATCAGTTGAATTTTCATTAATCATTTTAGGAAATATGTTTTATTTTGTGGCATTATATGACAACGACTTTCTCATCAATAGCTCAGGGAATACGCAAACAGCTCTTTTATGTAAGAAAGCCACTTTCTAATCCCCACGCTTTCCTGAGTGTTACAAATTTCATTTCTTTGAAAAGAGAGGGCCTGGAGTAAATGCTTTCCTTTGCTTTCCTTACATATTTAGAAATCCAAGAAGGGCCCTTGTCTTGGTCTATTTCTGTCACAGAGAAATTGATCATTCCAAAATACCTACCTTAAGGGAAGCTAGTGACCGAGATATGGAGAAAAACACAGGTGTTCATGACCTTTGTGTTTCCACTTGACTTTCAACATCTGTAACCAAAAGGTCACAAATGAAATATTGAGAAAATGCAATATCAACTTATTAGGAGTACCTAAAATTATCTCTAAATAACATACTGTTTTCTTTAAACTACTGCAGCAGTCAATAATATAATATAGCCACTAGGATATACTCACTGTAGAACTCAGAATAAAATATATGAATCATCTGCTAGTCTTCATGGTTATGTGTAGCAGAGACTTTACTGGAATGAGAGAGGGGAAAGATAACAAAATATAGATTAGGATTCCACATTCCCCCCTGTCCATCTTCTTGATTGCTCAGTTTGAAGACACTCATTGATGGACAAATACTTTAGAAATGAATAGACTAAAGCCAATAGCTAATGTTTCTCCCAGAAACAAAACAACATAGTTCAGGGCATATTAGGCCTACATCCTAACCACACTTTAAGGAAGTGATTTCCTGCTTCCCAAGGAGCAGCCCACTCTAGGAACCATTTTCCCAGTAAACTTGCACTGAGAAACTATTATATGCCATGGAGGAGTCAAAGATGAATTAAATCCAATGCTATCCTCCAGGAGTGAGCTTTGTAGTTGGAGAGAAAAGCCAACCTTACAGATAAACCTGTACATATACCACCTATGCTACATTTAGGAATGGAATAAGGAATGGATAAGCCCTAGGAATGGAAAGAGGAAAAAGCTCCCTTTTGCCAGGAATGATGAAGGAAAGCTTTATGGAAACACAGGTTATATATGAAAGATGGGTGAATCTTTGCAGGTAGGGAATAAGTAGGGGGCATATCTGGCTGAGAACCGGCCTGATCACAGAGTGGAAAAATGAAAGGCAGAGGTGAAGGAATAATACTAAATGTGAAAGGCTGAAATACACAGGGAAGTGTTGCCAGTGTGCAGCAGAATCTCATCTTGTGCAAAATTGAATTAGACATACTTCCTTGCTTCTTTCTTATTCTGGGTAGGTACACGTGCAGCCTTTCCTCAGAGCATCTAGCCTGACATACTTGGCTCATCTGCTGTGCTTCTAAGCCAAATAAAAATCATCAAACACATCGAAGATATTTTTGGGAGTCACCAGGTTAACGCAAAGCCTCAGTCACTGAAAGGAAAAACTGCATTGGCCAGGTCCCCACTGACAAAACAGAGTAAACGATAGTATGATAGATAATTTCAAGTTTTGCAAGACTCCAATTTCTGAAAAACGTCTCGTGACTCCAAAAAATCATGTACTTCCTAAAATGTTGCCAGTGGAGGACCAAATCAAGTTATTGCTGACATCATTTTTTCAACCTTTTCAGTTATTTGACCTGAATAGGCAATCCCCCAGGATTTCTGATTGAATTCTACCTGAAAGTTTAGATTTCAAAAGAGAACCTGTAGGAAGCTAAGTCTCAGACAACAAAATTTAAAACCATCAGAACTTGTTTCTCCAAACATCAAGCTGCTCCTGTCAAGTCCTTTTTCATCTCTCCCTTTTGTCCCTTTACATACTCTTTTGTAAATTCCTTTTGATATCATTTATTGCAAGCAGTATTTTTACATCCATCTTCAAGAAACATGTTTTGGGAGACATTTAGAATCAACTAAAAGTGTGTGTGTGTTTAGTTGTCTTGCCTCTTTATTTCAGATAATGCCTGTGATTAGTGAATGGTGGCATTATTCCTGAAGACAAATAAAATGAAGGAAGATAGGGACAGAGATTGACTGTCATTTGAATGATGGAAGAGAAGCTAAGAAGTAGAATTACTGTGAGGTTACAGAAATCATAAGTTAGCAGACATTGAGAAAGGAAAACTTCCTACTTGGGCTTTTCAGGCTTATGTGACATTATCTGGATGTGTTTTCTAGTCTTTCCTAAAGGAGAAATTTTTATTCCTGGGTTGCTGAAATCTTTCTGGACTAAAAGGATATAAGCAGCTCAATAGCAGCATAGAGGATTAGATTAAAGAAACAGCACTGCATACAGGAAACCTAAATCTCCAATAGTTTAGGCTGCAAGTCCTTAGCCAAACACAAGAGCATGTAAGATTTGGAGGACAAAGTATAAATATTTTAAGTTTGCATAACCAAGATTATAGGCTACCTTCCCAACTTCTAATTGAAGAGCACTGAAAACGGAGCTGTGAACACTTCATTTTTAAAACCTGACAACATGGTGCTACTGACTACTTAATACAAAGATATATTACAATATTTTTAGGTAAACATATTAAGTTTGGCCTGGGCATAAATGTACATACAGAAAATGTTTGTAGAGAATTCATCAAAATCATGCCCATTTACTGTTGTAGAGCTACAGTGTTCTTCAATGGTGGTGACTGACCAGTGAGTTTCTACTTCCTACAGACGGGACACAACAGTCATGGGCTGTCTCAACTGCCCAAAGTCTGAGGCAGACCACGTGAGAGCTGTGGCTTCTTCTTGGATTCAGGTTGGATAACCCAAATCAATGACTAAATATGTACATTTTGGGGGCGGTTGGGGGGTGTTTTCCAGGAACTTGAAGAGTACATGACATTATAAAAAATGGGTGTTGGAAGACTAATTGTAGAAATTTGACCTGAGGGACAATGTTACTTTGTGTAAGTTCACTCAGACATGTCAGAACATGCCCAAAGAAGCCTATACCTTGCTGCTGGGAAATGTAAAGCAGTTTGCATGTACAATATGATAATAAATCATCTAAGAACCCATCAAAACTTTGCATTTTGTGATTTCAAATGTTACCACAATTCAAGAAACACCATGGACATTTTTCTTACACCTGAAATATGCAGTTGAATCACTCCTTGAGTGTTTTCTCATTCTCTCAAATTATACTTTGAGTTTCAGAGCATAGCACTCATACTGAGTGCTCACATATTTTTGGTTGAGTAAAATTATAAAATTACTAGAGTTAAAAGAGGATATTAGTAATCATTTAATCCAATAAGCTTAGTTTATTAAAGAGAGCTATTATGCCCAAGAGAGGTAATGGCTTACCTAAGGTCACAGTGGCTGAGGAAGGAATAGACCAGGGTTGCCCAGCTCCTAGTCCAGTGCTCTCACTACCATTCAGGCTGCTGTAATAAAATACCATAAACTGGGTGGCTTATCACAATTTATTTCTGACATTTCTGGCACAAGTCCAAGAACAGTCCTGCAGGTTTGGCATCTATGAGGGCCTGCTTCCTCACAGAGGGTGCCTTCTTGCTGTGTCCTCATATGGCAGAAGGACAGAGGCATCACACTTGGGCCTCTTCTATAAAGGTACTAATCACATTCATTAGGGTTACCTAATCAACTCTCAAAGCTTTTAAAACCATTATCTTAGAGGTTAGGATTTTAACATCTGAATTTTAGGGGAACACAAATATTCAAACCATAGTACCAGATGTTTTATTAAATGAGGAAAATAACTCCCTGCTTCATAGTCATATTTTCTATGACGTACTTCCCACAGCATCCCTAGCTGCCTTCTTATAACATAGATAGTGGGTGTCCTTGTAATCACTTTTAGTTTTTTTCAATTCCAAACAAAATATCATAATTCCTAATCAAGGTAACACAATTATCTCAACATGTGTACAATAAATCCTGTCCATAATTTACAAAGGCAGAATATATTCATTATTCGTTCTGAATACATAATAGCAAATAAAGATTCAGCAGTATTGTATAATAGCTAATATTATATGAGACACTGGCAGGAGAGATCAGCATGTGTGTTGTTAACTTGATTTTCCAGGTTTATATTTACTTTTGTAAGAATTCAGGAAGTTAAATGACATACTTTAAATTCAGGCATATGAAACTAAATAGTACTTAATGTTAAATTACAAAGATAATACCAATGACCAATTTTAAGAGTGTCTACAAATTTTTATTTTTATACCAATTTAAAAATACATATTTTATCGATACTAATACATATTAGTTTAATAAATATTCTAGTTTTACATATTGGTTCACAAAAGAATTATATAAACTTCTTAAAAATAAAATCTATACTATAGCTTTTATTGAACTGCAAGAGATGAATTTTAATATTTATACATGTAAAAATCTGTAAAACAATAATTTACAAATTACAGTTCCAACTTCCTGTTTTTTGAAATTATTCTGATGTTTCTTCTACACTCAAGTCCCAACCTTCTCTACTTCTGGAAGTTGAATAAGAAACACATGGAAGATACACCAGGCAGGCAATGATACAACACAGGTTCTAAGGGAAACCTGATCAAGTCCCTTAGCTTCTCTGGTTCTGTTGATTTCTCTACAGGGTGGGCATCACGACAGTTCCATTTAATTAAAATAAACTGGATTTAAACAAGTGATTCTAAGGATGGTAGTACACTCTTGAGAAAAGAGGTAAAGCTTTTATCTGTATGAAAGGCAATTACTCAGACCTAAAAGCTCAATAGACAATTAAGGGCTTAAATTGGCCAATGTTTCCCAATCTCCAGATACAACTTCAATTACATAGTTTTTTAGCTTGAGATATTAACTGAATTCAACATGATTGTTGATAAAATGCCCTTAGTTTAAAAAAGGAAGAGGAGGGGGAAGGGAGGGGACGGAAAAAAATTCCATTAACTAGGAGATATTTTACAGACAGAAATCTACAATTTCAAATATATCCAACCTGAAAGAACACTGAAATAGATTTTTAACATTTACAAGCTCCCTAGTACTTTAGCAATTTATATTATAGATTAGTTAACTACAGAATACTAGATTCTCATTATTTTTTCTGAGTACTGTTTCAAACTTTAAGGGTTAACTAAGAGTTATCAACACAAACTAATATTTCATGCAAAAGTATCACTTTTATAACAATCTTTTTCTTGTATGAAACTAATTTCCTTAAAAAATAGCTACTACGTACTGAAAACAGTATTACACCAAATATTTCCTACATACACAAGTTCTAATACATACCACCTTATCAGCTACAGAAAACAGTCAACCATTTAACAAGAAAGCAGATTATATTCTTTCATTTTACCAACTGCCATATCGAAAATTACTTATCTTTGAAGGAAAATATTTTCTGGCAATAATTTTATTTCACTGACAACCGATTTATAGCTAAAGTTTAGATGTCCTATTTATCAAGCAATGAAGGCTCTAGAGACTAGAAAATATTTCCATTTAAGATATTATTCCATATTATTGTCTATTTCATCTTACTACAAGACAAATTAATAAATATGCTATAGGACTGTGCTATTCATTCAACACAGTATCTACTGGCCTCATGTGGCTAATGAGCACTTAAAATGTGGCTTGCCCAAATTTGTAAAATGCATACCAGATTTCAAAAAATTAGTACAAGAAACAATACAAACTATCATAGTAAATCTTTATATCGATTGCATGTTAAAATGATAACATTTTGGATGTATTGAGCTAAATAAATATTAAAATTAACTTCAGCTGTTTAATGTTTTAATATGGCTTCTAGTTTTAAATTAAATATATCACTTACATTATTGTTCTATCCTACAGCATTGCTATAGAAGCAGTAGACTCAATTATTTATGTTAATATCCATCCCAACCCACATCATTAAGCTTTTATATCATTATAGTATGAGATAACATATTTAATACATGATCATAAGATTCCTGAGCTTAGAATCATGAACACCTCCACTCTTCAAAATGAAACCAAACAAAACCTGCTGTCATTATCCTGGCAACAGTGATAAACTTTAGATTTGTGTTAGGTATGAGTCTGCAAAAAAGACAAAAGGAATCTTTTGGAATGATGGAAATGTTCTAAATCCAGATTGTGTTGATGGCTGCACAGTTCTACATACGTATTTTAAAAATCACTGAATTAGATACTTAAAATGGGTAAATTATATAATATGTAAATTATATATCAATAAAGCTGTTTTTGTTTTTTTAAAGTATACAGCTAGAGTCCAGCAGATCTAAGGGGCCATCTAGAAGCTGCACATACATTTTAGGTGATTCAAACATAATTTTTAAATTCATCATTCTTACATTGAAAATGTTTCCATGAGGGTAATTTTACCTAGAGTGGGTCCATGTTTAACAGTAAATTATATAATTATTTATTGGAGGTATATGTTGATAAGGACAAAGAGCGCGCTAGAGTAGAGATAGTGGGCAGTTACTTGCTTTTAGGGACATCCACTTCAGGAAATAATAGCCCTTATAGTAATGTATACTATCTTGTCACAAATCCCTTACTCAAGTTAGGCACCTTTGGAATTTCACCATCCTAGATAGAACAGTAGAATATGAGACTTCCTACTCCATACTAATAAAAACAAATGAAAAAAATAGATGAAGTCAAAACTAACATTTACCAATTTCCATGGAAACTGAAACTAAACTGAGTTTTCTTTCACTATTGCAGAACAAAAAAAAAAAAGGAGCAGAAATCTAGTAATTCAAAAGTACCTTCAATTTAGAAAAGGATACTGGTAAATTAATAAACCATTAAGAATATAGAATCCTTTGTGCATTCCTTCTGTCAGATCTTGACCAATCTAGATACTATGAGATAATTCACCACGAACATTATGCTGCTGCCACCTTTTGTTTTTTGAAATCTATCATCGCCAGTGGCAAAAAATAAAAACAAAAGCAAAAAACAGCTTCACTGTTCCACTTTGTCAAAATGGGTATGAAGAACTATGATTTATTCTTTCTTTTCGCTCAAGAAAAGTAAAACACAGATCAAACTGTCATGTACTTGAAACACTATATACCTTTGTGCATTTCATGTCTTGTTTAGCATGTATTTCAGGGCTCACTTTACCCATATTAACAACAACAAAACAGTAGACACAGGAATGCTAACACATAAACAACTAACATTAAACACTGAAATGGATTTCGAGATGTGTGCAAGTACACAAAAAGATAAATATATACAAAGATTTGCCTGGACACCTGAATTGCCTCAAGTTCTCATTTTAGAAGCAAACTAGATGGAGAGTTCAAAACCCAAAGTCATTTAGAATGTGAAAATCATTTAGAAATTCTCATTTAAGGCACCCACAGAATTAGGGGACCCACAGTACTCAATTCTAATCATTATAAAATGATATCTAGGCACTTGGATAAATCTAAGAATGTATTTGTTCTAGTTACAGACTGATGCTTTTAAGAGTCCAAGATAAGTCTTGGACATCAACTAAATTCCACATTTTAAATTGGGGCCAGGCACAGTGGCTCACGCTTATAATCCCAACACTTTGGGAGGCTGAGGTGGGGAATCGCTTGAGGCCAGGAGTTCAAGACCAGCCTGGGCAACATAGTGTGACCACATCTCTACAAAAAATTAAACAAAAATTAGCCATGCATGGTGGCGTGCACCTGTATTGCCAGCTATTCAGGAGGCCGAGGTAGAATAACCCCTTTAACCCCTTGAGTGATCAGATCAAAGCTGCAGTGAGCTGTGATCATACCACTGCCTTCTAGCATGGGCAACAGAGTGAGATCCTGTCTCAAAATTAAAAAAAAAAAAAAAAAAAAAAGAAAAGAAAATGCCCCCTCTTAGATAGTTATTTACTTTAGGAATAAAACCAAACATTGTACCAGTAAACCAAAAACATTTCAAATTTTTCTACCGGCTATGCAGAAGAGTGGAATCAATGATTTTTTACAGGCCATGTAGCTGAGAGAAAGAGTTGATCCATAGTACTACAAGTTTGAATGTATTTTGCCTATCATAAAGCTTTTCGTAAATCACCATAGAAGTTGGTTAAAGTGCTTGCCATGGCTGTATCTACCGCAGACTGAGGAATCATCCCACGCAGATCTGTCTGAATATATCCTGTCAAAAGACTCTGGTTTGGGTTGTCCTTAAGTGGAACACAAAACCAACCACAGGGATGGTTATATCCTCGAACAAATTCTGGTCTCTTTTCATCCCAGTCAAGACTTATTCCTATAAGACAATTTTTAAAATAGCACTATTAATAGCAATAACTGACATAAAACTCTCATTTAAAAATATTACCAGAATTCTTTTTTAAATATGTATTCTTATCCATATAGATGAAAATTAAATCCCAAAGTGACCATGGCAGAATGAAGAAGAGACTTACCAAGGAGGATTCTGACAAGGGGTTGACAGATAGGTAATGGGTAAACTTTTAATCCCTTCAGAATACATGACATCATATCATCTTAGTACTCCTTGGAAGCTACAAATCTGGCTGTAGTACCCAGGCCTTGAGGTGCCAATAATCGAATCCATGGTACCGTAACTATTCCCCACAGTGACTACCATATTATACTTTGGTACTAGTTACTTAAGAATAAACAAGTAGATGTTTACTTACAACTGCTAACTTAAGTATATACTATATACAAAATAATATTAATTTACCTATAGGTAGGTTTTAGAAAACAGGAGCCTTCCAATGGCAGTATTTTTAATCTTGAAAAATACAACACAGCTCAAGGAAGGAAGAATATTCTAAGACATACCAAATCTAGTTTTTCTATGTATATGACCAAGAAACTGTTTTCTGAGAGTGGCTTAGAAGAAAATCCATTTCTAGAATCCTTTCTTAGAGGCAGTCATGTGATCCACATTTGCTACCTCTGACCTAGAGGATACTGTGTAACTGGGAACAAAAACTTATCAGAAAGATTTCAAAACCCTTTTGATATTGTTATTTTACTCCCTAGAGTTTAGCATTTGCAAAAAAAGTGTTAGCGATTACAGAGTCAGAGTTGAAAATATATCTCACAAGGAAAGAAACATCTAGCCTAGAAAACACAAATATTTAAACCATACTGAAAAAAAGCATAACATATTGAGATTATTACCACAAGATAAAAGCCCTTCTTTATAGCCCACAGTGTAGGAGAAATCAACAAATTCTCTTGGGGAAATTATATTCCAAAGCTGACCAGCAGTAGTGTAACGCATCACACAGCAATTCTGAAAAAGAAGAGGTAAGACACGTGTTATTACTATAGGAAACACACATAGCTTCATATATCATAAACTTATCTCTGGAAAGAAACTTTTATTTAAAATGTTTCATAATTATAATAATTCTTACACTGATTCTGACAGGTCTATATCTCTATTCTAAATCACACTGCTGTTGGATGGCCATGAAGAAGATACATAATCAAAATACAGAGGTGCAAGTTATCCAGTATCCAAATTTCTAATCAAATGCAGTTGTCTTTTATTCTATGTAACATTCCACATGGAACTAGGGAATGTAGACTGTTTCAGTTTTAAGATCAAATCCACAAATACTTCTGACTACAACATCAAACATTTTAATTAAAAAAATTCAAGCATTAAGCAATGAATTAATAAAAATAGAAACAGAGCAGGTCATTTTGGCTACATAATTTTAGAATATTTAAGGTGGCATTTTTATCTTTGGTCATTGATGTTGGCTTAGTATTAATGGAAAAGCTGCACATATTCACCTAGAAACCTAAACATGATGGTGGTGTTTTCAGAATTTTAGCTTTCAGAATCTTAACTAAAGTTTTACAATTAAGGATGCTGAATATGCTTTTAAGCAGCAAGGGTATAGCTACCATGGAAAACAAACTCGGTCTAACACTCATTAATTAGTATGAGGAAACACAAACATTTTAAGAGGCAGCATGGGACTCCCCTGTGATATCTTTGTTGTGACTGCTATTCTCAAAGCAATGAATATAAGTGTGTACAAATGCTCATGCTCACATGCTCTGGCTCACTCACGCGCTCTCTCATGCGCATACACACAGTCTAAAGTAATGTTTCTAAATAGATACCTCTTCAAAGTTCTCCAGAATATCCAAAGAAGTCATCAAGCTGTCCCAATCCAAACGACAAGGCCCTGGGCGTATATGGTCTATTATACTATTGACAAGGTCATCTATAACACCTTGGGCTTTGTAGCTGGAGAAAAAAAGTTTAAGTTAATTGCTATTACAATAAAAAATTTCAGCATACCCTTAGAGTGACAGCTAACTTTGAAAGTAAGGATAAAAATTAGGCCGGGTAGGGTGGCTCACGTCTGTAATCCCAGCATTCTGGGAGGTTGAGGCAGGTGGATCACTTGAGGTCAGGAGTTTGAGACCAGCCTGACCAACGTGGCAAAATTCTGTCTCTAGTAAAATTACAAAAAGTAGCCAGGCATGGTGGCATGCACCTGTAGTCCCAGCTACTTGGGAGGCTGAGGCAGGAGAATCCCTTGAACCCTGGAGGTGGAGGTTGCAGTGAGCCAAGATCATGCCACTGCACTCCAGCCTAGGCGACGGAGTGAGATTCCATCTCAAAAAAAAAAGAATAAAAATTAATTAATTAAGGGTGGTCCAGGCGTGGTGGTTCATGCCTGTAATCCCAGCACTTTGGGAGGGCAAGGCGGGCAGATCATCTGAGGTCAGGAGTTTGAGACCAGCCTGACCAACATGGAAAAACCCAGTCTCTACTAAAAATACGAAATTAGCCGGGCATGGTGGCTCATGCCAGTAATCCCAGCTACTTGGGAGGCTGAGCAGAAGAATCGCTTGAACCTGGGAGGCAAAAGTGGTGAGCCGAGATTGCGCCACTGCACTCCAGCCTGGGCAACAAGAGCGAAACTCCGTCTCAAAAAAAAAAAAAAAATTAATAAAGGTTTTAATTTTTTTTCTAAAGGGAATAAATTCCAATAACTTTTCTGATAAGTTATGTTCTACCAATTATTTTTATTAGCATGCACCCTTTGTCCTCAAATCTAGTAAGAGAACTGAAGGCTACACTATGTGTCATAATGAAAATAATAAAGTTCCTTCATGCTATAGCATAGCCAAAAACAGTCTATAGAATGCCATAAGCTTTCCATTTATTTTTATATTCTTTCCTCAGTTATCATCTGACATATTAATACATGAATATTTTTACCCTGACTTTTAAAAACTTTTTATTAGGAACAGAGAAATAGGCCAATAGAACAGAACACCAAGGAACTGATTCATAAATATGTCAGAACTTGACATATTTCAAAGGCGGCATCACTTATCAGTCGGGAAAAATGTGCAATCATAAATGGTGTGCCTAGATTCAATAGTTATCCTTATGGAAAAAATAAAACTTAGATTCCTATTTCCACCACTCATAATAATTTTCAGATAAATTAAATATCTGTGTAAAACATGTAAAATGGGCCAGGTGCAGTGGCTCATGCCTGTAATCCCAGCACTTTGAGAGGCCGAGGTGGGCAGATCACGAGGTCAGGAGATCAAGACCATCTACTAAAAATACAAAAATTAGCTGGGCCTGGTGGCGCGTGCCTGTAGTCCTAGCTACTCGGGAGGCTGAGGCAGGAGAATAGCTTGAACCAGGGAGTCAGAGGCTGCAGTAAGTCAAGACTGAGCCACTGCACTCCAGCCCGGTGACAGAGTGAGACTCTGTCTCATAAAAACGACAACAACAACAACAAAAAAACATAAAATGAAAAACTTTAAAATGTTGAGAAAAATATACAAGAGACCACTTTTGTGACCTCAGAGTACAGGGGGATTTCTTGAATATGTAAAATACAGAAAAACACAAATAATACAAAAGATCAACTAAAATTAAAAACACGCATACCACACAAGAAAAAATAAGTCATTTTTTAAAACTAGCCACAGACTGAGAGAAGATAGTGTAACACATATAAACAGGGAATGATTATGCAGGATATATGAATAACTCCTATAAACCAATGAGAAAAAAAAAATCCAAAGAAACGATGGGCAAAGGACATGGTAAGATTGACCTGAAATGTCAAGAAGTATACAAAAGATTTCAACTTCACTAGTAATCAAGTAAATACTAACAAGAACAATCTGATTAAAACCCCTCAGACTGACAGAGATTAAAAGCTCGTAGGCTGGGCGCGGTGGCTCAAGCCTGTAATCCCAGCACTTTGGGAGGCCGAGACGGGCGGATCACGAGGTCAGGAGATCAAGACCATCCTGGCGAACACAGTGAAACCCCGTCTCTACTAAAAAATACAAAAAACTAGCCGGGCGAGGTGGAGGGCGCCTGTAGTCCCAGCTACTCGGGAGGCTGAGGCAGGAGAATGGCGTAAACCCGGGAGGTGGAGCTTGCAGTGAGCTGAGATCCGGCCACTGCACTCCAGCCTGGGCGACAGAGCGAGACTCCGTCTCAAAAAAAAAAAAACAAAAAAAAAAAACTCGTTAAGTAGTAAATGGAGGGGGATGAGAATCCTCAAACTGCTACTTTAGAGAGCAAGTTGGTAGTATCTAGTAAGGTTGGAAGATATACATCCCCAAGACCCAAAGAAAATTACACATGTGTGCACAAAGAGATATAAACCAAGAGGTTTACTATAGCATTGTACTTTATAGAGAAACATTGACAACAGCCTAAAAATCTATCACTAGGTGAAGCTACAAACATAGATAAAAACATTGTGGTATATTCACATAGAGGGAAAATAATGGATTTACATATAACAATATGGCTAAATCCTGAAAACATAATATTTAATTAAAAAAAGGCAAATTACTAAATTAAATATGTACATACAAACACATATACATGAATATAAAAAACACACCAAATAATGCTTTTACATATATAAAAATATGTGGTCAAAGTATGAAACAGGAACAATACACACAACTTCAGGACAGCAGTTACCTCTGGGGATGAAAGAAAGGAGATGAAATAAGAAATTACCTTCAGCTCTATCAGTACTTTTTTTTTTTTTTTTTTTTTTTTTTTTTAGCATTTGAAGCTATTTAATCATTTTATAATAACTCAAGCCAAACTTGTATTATCTCCCTCACCATAAATCTGCTCTCCCATCTTGTATTCTTTAACTTGGGATAGTTGGAGGTAATACAAATTAATCTAGTCAAATTAGAAAATCTTAGATTCAACAATGGCTCTTCTTCTTCTCTTAATCCCATTTTTCCATAGTCAGAACGAATCAGTCACTACGTTTTTATCAGGATTTCCTAAATGTAAAGTACTTAGAAAAATATTTGGCTCTCAATAAATGTTGGTTATCGTTGCCACCATTGCTATCAATAAATCTTTCACATTCATTTGTCCTTTTTGACTTCCACGTTACTGCCTCAGTTAGAGCACTTGTGTCCAACTCAACACATCAGGTCCTACCTCTTTTGATCATATATCCCTTTAAGAATCTGAAAAAAAAACCACCAGTGTTTCTCATATGTGTTTATGTGGTAGGTATGCAATTCCTTCTGCCTAGAACAAGAACCCTTTCATTCCTTAAGAAATATTTATTCTTCCCTTAAGTGTTAGCTCAAACATTAGTTCTCTATGAAGTCTTTTCACATCTCCAAGCATAAAGCTTCCCTTGGCACATTTGACACTTTCAACCCTCACTGGGAATTACTAATTTAAAGAATTAACTTCCATACTTGTTTACAATGCTTAATCCAACTCCAATTTTCCTGTCCTCACCATAAATAGTATAAAATTCATCTTTCTGAAAATACTATCTTTGACATTACAATTCAGAACATCCTGTATATACTAAGAATCTCCAGCAGTTTTATTTTGAAAAATGGCTGAGTCTTAAGGATGTGAACACTCTACTCCAAGTATGCAAGGCAATTGTGTCTACAAGCTTTAAAAAACAATATATTATTTTCTTATGTTATTAAATAATCTTCAAAAATGTGGTTTTTAAAGGCTATATCATATTCTATCACAGATATTTCATACTGAATCATCTCCTACTATTGATTATTCAGGTTTATAATTTTTAATATTATAAATAATGCTGTGATAGAAGAACAAGTACTTAAGTCACTGTTATCTTGCTGATAAATTCTTCAAGATAAGTTCCTAGGATAAAACGTTCTACAGCACTGAGTAAATGTAGAATTTTAGAAGGGTCATATTTACAATGCTAAGAAATTCAGATTTTAGCAGCCATTTTAGATCATTATTTATGACCTCCTCACCACCAACTCAGTCCACAAAGGACATGGACATTTTTAAGGCTCTGAATTCATAAGCCCAATTTGCTTTCCAGAAAGTTAAAAAAAATCGCCAGGCACGGTGGCTCAAGCACTTTGGGAGGCCAAGGCGGGTGGATCACGAGGTCAGGAGTTCAAGTCAGCCTGGCCAAGATGGTGAAACCCCATCTCTACTAAAAACCACAAAAAAAATTAGCCAGGTAGAGTGGCAGGTGCCTTAATCCCAACTACTTGGGAAGCTGAGGCAGGAGAATCGCTTGAACCCAGGAGGCAGAGGTTGCAGTGAGCCGAGATTGTGCCACTGCACTCCAGCCTGGGTGACAGAGTGAGACTCTGTCTCAAAAAGAAAAAAGTTAAAAAACTCTTAAAAAGCTAAATCTTACTAGCAATGACTACTTAGTGACAATGCATATAAGTTTCGAAATGTCTTAAGAGCTACATAAATTTATAAAAAGGTACTCACAGATATCCATTAAATTCTTCTGAGGGTTTTCTCCAAACAGTTACATCTTTCTAGAAAAATAAAAACATTATATGGTAATAATTACATAGGTGGAACCCTAGACATAAAACTGATAATTTTATAAATCTAGAGAATGTCTCTGCATTAAAATAAAACTTCAGTATATTTTCAGAATACATAAAAGTCATCTACACCATAAAAGGATTTGTATTTGAATTGCTTCTGTATCCTTAAGTTCTTCACATTGTACTTAAATTACAGACCTCCAAAAAATATTTTCAGTAGTATTTAATGAGATCCAAACACTGTAAGATTCAATGATGGCACTATCTTAGTCCTATCTTATCTATTTACCATTACTGATACATTCATACTCTAACACTAGGAACACTATTTCATTCTGAAATTGTTTATAACTTTTAAAAAGTTAAGCAATTCACATTTATTATGATAGTGTTACCATGAATTAGTCCCTACATTTTTTCCTCATCATTTCCCAAGTAATTCTGAATATCAGAATAGCTAGAGCACTTAACTAGAAGTGTCCTGGGTTCCAGAATTGGTTCTAGCAACATTCAACCCACCCATGTAATAGTTTGGGCAAGTCATATTAGTAAAAAGGAATACTAAGTAGTTACCTTCATAGGCTTTTTGGTATATGAAATTCTTCCAAACTATCAAGTACTACACTTTCTTAAATTGATAATGATACATTTTATTTGCTGACTTAAGAGGCTATTCTTTAGGTCTAGTTGCCATGAGCCTATTCTCCTGTCTAATATCCAAAGAGCTAATGAAAGCAGTATAGGATTACTACTGATATATTTCTTCCTTTGTGTGACATTAGACCATCAACTTTATTAGCTCAATTATTTATCTTGCATATCCATCCAAAGTATGGTCTTTGTCCATATCGTTCCATTTAATTTTAGAAGTCATCAACCAATTCATTAGATAGAAGATATACCCCAAATGTAAGTAATTGAACTAATTTACCGTTTTCTTAGCAACTCGCCACTTATCTTCTTCAATGCTATGGTACTGGATGAGAGTGTTTTTAAGTTTAGTCGCAAAAGAAGCAACATCAGACAGGCCTTCCATTACTTCTCTCTGTTATGGAGACCAAGATTAGCATCAGCAAACACCACAGTTTGAGGCAATAGACCAGTGGGTCTCAAATCTGGCTTCACAATATAATAACCTACCAGAGCTATAAAAGATAGCTACCCTCACCCCAAATCAACTAATCACAATCTCTGAGAGTAGGACCTGGGCATAGTTTTTTTCCAATTGCTCCCAAGATGAATAACCCATAGCCAGAGGTGAGAATTACATACTTTTTACAATTAAAATCACTCATATAGAAAAGTAAAAGGGAAGTCAGGAGGAGGGGGAAGGGATTGTATCTCTCTTATATGTATGTTGTTAACTCTCAGATATTTACCTGCAGTCCTCATTGTTCCAATGAGCTCAAAACATCCCAGATCCAGAAGCCTACTTAAAGCTTCAAGCCTAAATGGAATCTCTTGCCTCCCCTGGCTTTCCTCAATTTGCCACAGTTTTCCTCATTTTAACAATTTACTATTAAAATGGCAACTGAGCCCAAGTTCTCAAGTCAAAAGGCTTGGAACTGACTTAATAGGAATAGGTTCCTTTTAACACCATCATACCTCATTGTCTACAGTGTTCTAGTCCTACTGGTTTTCTTTCTGTCCCTCAAACAGGCTAGCTTATCAGTGACTTGGGGTCTAGATCCCAAATCTTAGCATCACTGATAACAATGTAATGTAAATTTCAGTTTAAACCTCCTATCCTTCATAAAGCCTTCTGGAAGTTACCATTAACATCTTTATTTTCTTCATAGTGCTTATCATTATCAGACAATATAATAACTTATTTATAGGTGTGTGATTCTACTCTTTGACCACCTCATTCCTAACTAATAGCATAGAGGTCCTTGTCTTATTTATCGCTACATCTCCACCACCTAGAACACTGCCTGGCACATAGTAGGCCCTTATTTTGTTGATGTGTTACTGCCTCAAAACAAGAATTACTTGGTCTTTGTCTTCTTTTGGTGCCAGGGCACCAATTTCTTAGCATAATTCCTACTTTTCACTATTCTATCTCTACTCCTTCCATCTTCAGTAAAAGGCTAAAGAAGAAAAGAGTTTTAGGGGTAAAGTTGCCCATTACAGAACCATCAAATTGCTGGAAAGGAGGTCAAGAAAACATCTAAATGAAAGCTCAAGCCTCACCCTCTATGGGAATAAGGCTGCAGTTGTCAACTACGGATGCACGCATTAGAATCACCTTTTTATACTTTGTACTAATTGTTGCTGTTTTCAGGTGTTACATTTTAGGGCCCAGTGCCAAATAGTCTGATTCAGTGGCTTTGTTCTGGAATGGGCCTCAGAAATGTAGGTCCTTTAAAATAGTCTCACTAATTATTCTGTTGTCTAGCCAGGGATCAGAACTAAGTGATCTAAAAATTAAAGTGACAGAAATAAATTAAGGTTGTAGCCAATATTTAAATACCACTAATTAGAGCATATAAGCCATTAAAATTTATAAATACTACAATTATGTAGAAACATGGGAAAGTATACAAAGAAAATTCAATATACCTTTTAGGACCTATATAAGTGATGCAAAATATATAATAAGTATAGATCCAATCCACGGATGAAAAGTTGATGAGCTCATTCAAAAAGTCTCTCATTCAAGAATGTACCCAATTTCCATTCAAGAGGCTGTCAACTTGACAGCCAGTACAATGACTTTATTCAAGAGTATGCCATAAACAAGCAGAAGTTCTTGCAGAAGGCTTGTAAAAGATATTTAATTTATCTATTACTGGGATTACTATGATTAAACATATTCTTCAAACCCAAAGGTCACCTGCTGGGTTCCTGTGGTTGGCAGATAAGAGTATTCAAAAGTTTTGATAGAAATCAAAGGTGAAATGGAAAGTTATTATTATCATAAGCAAACATTATCATTGGGCAAATCCAGCGCACAGAAAGTTACCTAGAAAGCTACCTAGAAGAGATGAGAATCTGCAACTTTAAGGTACCTGGGTTAGTAATCATTCATTCATACTGATCAGTATAAAGTTCCAGCTCCTTACTATAGCTTACAGGTTCTTTTATAATGTGGCATATTTTCATTACTTCATTTCCACTTATCTTTCCTGGACTCCCCTGAACCTGGGTTAGTTCTGCCTCCAATATTTTCTGACAGCAACTCTGTACTGTAATTACTCACTTGTTATCTTCTCCTATTTAACTGTAAAATCTTTGGGGGGCAGGAAATGTGGCTTCTTCAATATTATTCTCCTTATGTCTAGCATTCAGTAGGAACACAGTGAATAAAAAATGGAAAAATGTATAGACAATAAGCTACTATTCTCACTTATGGAAGACCTCAAGATATGTAAAGTATGCCCATTTACACAAGTCCTAGAGCTTCTGAATAACTAAAACTTCCATTACCATAATGAAACACAATTTCTCAAGGAGGTCTACTATTAAATATTTATCAAGCATCTATTATATACCAGGTCCTAGAACTACAGAAACAGATGGAATCCACTTTCTACTCTCAAAGTTGACTTATTCTACTGTTAAGCTTTTACAGAAATAACAACAAAAACCAAAACATTAAAAAAATCTATTAATAGTCTTTTTAAGAGTGATGCAGTGGGAGGTAGGAAAGGAAAAGAAAGAAGTACAAAATCAGAAAGTTCTCTCTCTCTGATTAAATATGTCCAGCAAAGTATTTAACCAGGCAGTTAAGTCTTGCATGGATTATTTTCATCAAGATTAAGTCCATAATGAAATAATGGTTGCCATTAAAATTGCTACCTCTGTGTAAACAGGCATAATTGCGCATCTCTCAAAATATTAATATATTCTAGAACCAAGAGGGCTAGGGGGAGAATATTGGGTTATCAAGGTCTTGGCTCTCTCTCCTAATATAACAGGGTACTGAAATTAATTGAGAGGAAAACACCTAATTTGCCCTCCTGTAATCTCCAACTGTGGAGAATGTCAGGAAAATGTTTTAAATACCATTCTGAACTTCCTTTTACTAATTCAGCCTTTTATTCCCTTACCTCAACCTTTATATCAAGAAATTATCCAACTCTAACATTTACATGTCAGTGAGAACAGGCACCACTTAACCTTATCAGAATGTAATACTCTTGTCAGTCCCGTGGCCAAACGCTGAGTAATGTCCACCTCCATGTTCTTCCTTTAAACTAATCTTTTTGTTCATGTTTTCTATGTCCATGTTTTTGAAGCGATCACTAGTGGTGACAGTGGCTGCCATCATAGGGATGGCAGCTGTCTCAAGTTAAAACTTTTCTTGAGGCCATCTATCAGCACCATAGTCTTGACCAATCCAACTCCAATTACTTTAAACTATCTGTCACAGTGAGATGGCATAGGTTCTATTTTAAATATGGAACATAATAAAACATTTAACCTCTAATATAAAGTGAATGCCATAAAAATCCGTTGGACTTTTGTAGTATGACTAAGTCAGAATTCACTTGTTAAAGAAATGCAGGTATCAGAACGGTCTAACCTTGCATTACGTGATTAATATGGTTTTCACTTCCAGGAACAGCTTCAGTTTAACATGCCATGGACTTTCCCCAATGTCGTACAAACCAAAGCTTTGTAAATTAAATTATATTTGTTAACGAACATAAAAATTTCAGCATATGCTTGATTTCCAATCAATGTTGAACTGTTAAGTTTTCCAACTCAGACAAGTACAGCAGTTTCTCATTTTTTGAGACTGGCTCTGGCAGGAGCTCACTATTTAAAGAAACGCAACATGGAAGTATATTTCTACAACGTGAATAATGATCCAACTTACTGTTCAAACCCCTAATGCTCTAATACTTGATTTTAAAAAAAACCTAATGCTCTGTACTTGATTTTAAAATATAACAATAGCTAACATTTATTGATCACTTACTACATGCTCAGTCCTGGCTGCTTTACATTGCATTATTTTATGTAATCCTCAGAAGAGTAAGAGTCCATCTATCATTGCCTCTGTTTTACAGAAAGGGAAAATAGCAACAGGAGGGTTGAGTCACTTGTCCAAGATCACACAGCTCACAAGTGACGGAGCCAGAATTCCAACCCAAGGCGTCTGACTTCAGAGCCTAAAGCTCTATCTTGTAAAACGGTGGAAGCTGATCACAGGCTGGAAGAGACTTCATATAAAAAACCTGGGCCCACCATGAATTTGTCAAATTTTGTCCTGGCTGCTGAACCCAAAAATCTAAGGTAATCTTTAAGTGCAAATTAGAGTAAACAATGACACTAATTTGGTGAGAAATTATATGAGTTAATACATTTAGCAGGGACCTTGGAAGCCCTGGGAAAACTTTGTCTCTTGTCATTGGCATCACCTCCGCGAAGCCTGGTGGGACGCGGCTGCCCCTGCGCTGTCTGTGCACCTCCTAAGAACCAGGAGGCGCGGTGCCCTCCAACAAACACGACTGCCCCAAATCAGGCGAGATTACCACCGCTCCGCTCCCATTTAACAGCTGAGGACACTGAGGCCTAATGGATTCCAAGTACTTAAATTGGTGAGCGGCGTGCAGGGGCGATTTGCAAGCCCTGAGATCCTTCCAGCTCGCCCCTTCCCCTCCCTGGGGCTCAATTTTCTCTTTCATCTGCGAGGTCCACTCCCGCCCGGACGCCGGGGCCCGCCATCCCCAACGTCCACCGCGGGCTCCCTAGTTCCACGGTCTGGAGCAGGTCCAGAAGACGCAACTGGCAGGACGCACCGGGCGCCACAGTCGCCCTCCCCACAGGCCACCCCAATCCTGCCGCGGCTCCGTGGCTCTCCCTACCTTTACCTGAGGTGAAGCAAGGACGTGGAATCAGCTATGGCGCGCTACCGAGCACCTCACACCGCTCTCAGCAGCACCGCTCAGCTTCCCGGCCCTCCGAGGCGCAGGCGACAGCAGCCAACACGTAAGTCACCGCTGGTCGCAGCCAACTGGAAGGCACCCAGCGCCTCTGGGCCAGGCGGGCCGAGCCCCCCAGCCCCGCCCCCTGACCCGAACCTTGGAGCCCCCGGGGGCTGGGAGGAGGTGGCCGGAACAACGTGCACTTGCTCGGATTGGCTGATGAGGGAGCGTGTGGCGGGCTGATTGGTCGCCGATAAATGGAATGATTCCGCGTGGGTAAGGGCTGGCCCGAGCCGCGCCAGGGTTCCCTGGACGTCTGGCATTGCCTGCAGGTTTGGATTGGTTGGGTTGTCCTGTGAGCACTTAATTGTGAAAGAATTTTGTCGGCAGTAAACCGACTGGGAGAAATTGAAACTGAAGGCGAATTGAAAGATCACAGTGAGGGATAAGACTGGTCCAAATTCTTCCCGCTTGGGTTATCCTAGTGTCACACAACTACGCTACTCCTCCCAGGACTAAAAGTCAAGTAAGAAAAAGCGCCCATGCAGAGGAGGACGAGCTCTCTGCCTCCTGCTTAGCCTGACTCACCACTGAGAGAGCTGGGAAGGAAAACGCATATAAACGAAAGTCACTGCCACTGTGTGAATTGACCTTTAGCCAAATGTGTTCGTGTGTGTGTGTTTCCACCCTCAGAGTTTAGAGGGCAACCTTAGAAGTAGAGAAAAGGAGGGGGTGTGACAAGTGGATTTAGCAACTGCACAGTGTTGGAGTTTCCATCTACTCGAAGATGAGAAACATTTCTTCCAGTGGCTGTGAAGTCACCCATCTGATGGGATGCTTGGCAAACAGTGAATTTCTTCCTTTGCTAGAGTAGCTATGATGCACTGATTAGCGAGGCTTGGTTTGTCTGCAAATTGCAGTTACTAAGATAGGTAGTTTGAGAACCAAAAGCAGGAAAGAATGCAGTGCTACACCATTAGTGATTTCTGATAGACCTGCAACGAAAATAAATAATACTCCATAAATTTTTAAGTCGGCGTCACCAAAAGAATTACCAAATACTACTTGCTAGTTATTATTGGCTGAATTTTTTTTACCTTCATCGTTTATATGTAAAACAATTTGTTTTATAATTTCATGTGACGTAATAGAGTTCTTCGTGTGTTGTAAAGCTCCTTTCACTTGGGAATTGTTGGCCAATTATTGAGGTTCTTTGGATGGATGGATGAATACTTAGATAAATAATTTGAAATGGTTGGGGAAAAGTGCTTTGTAATTAAGTCGTACATACTTAATATCTCATTGAATCCTCTTAACAGCCCCCTAAGGTAGGTGTGTTTTAAAGGCGAGGAGCCTCATACGTAAATCTTAAGGCAAGTTGCTTAATTACCGAGTGGAGAAACTGGATTTGGCTGAGGTCCGCTGGACTCTGAAACTGGGCTCTTAGTCTCTATAAAATTCAGATGGTGCTTGATAGTTCTTTGTGAAGGCACCTGTGAAGACCACTGGGACCAGAAATGAAAGGCCTAATTCCTACTGTGAGGGTTTACACAGCTTTAATGGTAGAGAGGAATAAGTCCACATATCTATTTCAAGAAAGTAAAAAAGTTGTAT
This sequence comes from Macaca mulatta, assembly GCF_049350105.2. NCBI lineage: Eukaryota > Metazoa > Chordata > Mammalia > Primates > Cercopithecidae > Macaca > Macaca mulatta. The sequence continues at coordinate 120,318,827 of NC_133411.1, forward strand.
CTCTCATTATTAGGATTCAGTTCTGGATACTTTGCTCAACAGTCTGTATATTCTCTTGCAGGATGCTGTAAAACATGTTTAAAATAAAATTAACTTGGCTTTTTTTTTTTTGGACGGCAGAAGTCATTACATCCCACTTAGGCCCCCATGGGATTTCTTGTCTTCCATCCAGTTTCTGGGAGTTTTTTGTTTCTTTTGCTTTTGTTCTTCATCTGTTGCCATTTTTCTTGGTTAGAATGAAGTTTGGGTAATTGAAAGCCACTCTATATCAAAGTGGAAATCTAACAGCAATGCTGCAGATTCAGAAATACATAAATAAATATATCATCTGGAGCTATTTTTGAGGGTTTACTATGGTCCAAACACAGTGCTAAGCATTTTACATTTTACAGCAATGCCTAGTAATAGGCATGTACTATTACTATTTTCATTATACACATGAGAGAACTGTAGTATGTAAGGCAACAGATCTCCCCTACAAATGGTTTGAAAATGGGAAAATAAGATCTCCATCTAGAATTCAAATATAGAAGAGGCATATAATGAATTTGGTCAGCTAAATGGAAACTTACCCTAAAGAGACAAAACAACTGCCCTGCGAAGTCCTGACTATAATCTGACTGAATATAGTAAAACATCTTAAGAAAGAATTTTTAAGAAGAAAAACATTTAAAACTTCCAAAACACAGATAACATATCCACAATTCCTAACCTGGGCAATAAATCTAGACGTAAGCAAACCAAAAACACACTCACAAATATCCACAACTACTTGAAAATTTCTAAGAATCTGTCCCCAAACACATTGGTTTAAGAGAAAAATCAAACATTACATGCTGAAGAATATTAATAAAAATATTTTAAAATATTTATAACAATAAAAATAAAAACACTATATATCAAAGCCAGATAATAGAACAAATTTCAATTCAGGAAAATTCATAGCCTTAATTTAATTCGACAAATATTTATTAGTTGTTTGCTACCTGTACCAAGGACTGTGGGTATACTGTATCTTAACTGAGAGCTATTTATTTGCTAATAGAAGAAACTCAACCTGAATTAAGCTAAAAAAAAAAAAAAGTGTTAAAAGGACATAGAAATATCTTATAAAAAGTTGATACTCAAAGTCGAGCCACAGACCAGCAGCATTGGTATCACCTGGGAGCTTATCAGAATTGCAGACTCTCAGGCCCCAATCTACTGAATCAGAATCTACCTTTTTAAATGACACCTGGATGATTTTATGCACATTAAATATTGACGCCAGGCATGGTGACTCGTGTCTGTAACCCCAGCAGTTTGGGAGGCCAAGGCAGGTAGATCACTTGAAGTGCCCAGACCAGCCTGGGCAACATGGTGAAACCCCCTCTCTAATAAAAATATGAAACTTAGTCAGGCATGGTTGGTGTACGCCTACAGTCCCAGTTAATCGGGTGACAGAGAGACCCTGTCTCAAAAAAAAAAAAAAAAAAAATTGAGAAGCACTATTACAGAGCACAAAGCTCTGACTTACAGCTAAGCCTCAAAATGATTGAAGCCAGAACTTAGCCACCAAGAACTAACACTGTACAAATTCATTGAACTGTACATTTAAAATGTGTACACTTCATTGTAAATTATACCTCAATTAAAAAGAAAAAGAATCAACCAAGAAGTTAGAGAAAAACATCAGAAGGAATGAATTAAGAAATAACAAAAAATTGGGAAAAATGGAAAGCAAAGAAACAATAGAATTAATTTTAAAACTACATTACATGGGGACTGATAGGTGCAGCAGAGCACCATGGCACATGTTTACCTATGCAACAAACTGAACATCCTGCACATGTATCCTGGAACTTTAAATCTGAAAAAATGCATCACATGATTTTTTCCCCCTGTTGGGGATTGGTTTAACTATAATAAAATAGGCAAATAAACAGCCTAATAGAGAAGAGGAAATGGCAGAGGGAAAAAAATCCAAGGAATTATGACTAAGAAAGGGGAGGAAATCATAATTAAAGAGTAAATTAAAATAGTAAGTCTTTGTGAACTAACAAATTAAATCTAGGTGAAATGGATACTACTTCTAAGGAAATACAAATCACCAAAATTGATACAAGAAGAATTTTGAGTTAAGAAGTCTAATAAACTTGTAAAAATAAAAACTATGAGAATATTAGGGAAAAACTATGACTAAGAAAAGAACCAGAGGATTCCACATGATAATGTTCAACTCCCAAAGAAACTAGTCATTCTGTTTCTATTAAAACTGCTTTTAGACCATAAGTTTTAAAAACCTAGTTTTTTCATAAATTGAGTATTTTACATTACTCTGATATCCAAATAAGACACTTAAAAATCTTTTTTTTTATTATTTTTTATTATTATTATTTTTTTTTTTAGACGGAGTCTCGCTCTGCCACCCAGGCTGGAGTGCAGTGGCCGGATCTCAGCTCACTGCAAGCTCCGCCTCCCGGGTTCACGCCATTCTCCTGCCTCAGCCTCCCAAGTAGCTGGGACTACAGGCGCCCGCCACCTCGCCCGGCTAGTTTTTTGTATTTTTTAGTAGAGACGGGGTTTCACCGTGTCAGCCAGGATGATCTCGATCTCCTGACCTCGTGATCCGCCCGTCTCGGCCTCCCAAAGTGCTGGGATTACAGGCTTGAGCCACCGCGCCCGGCCGACACTTAAAAATCTTAGTGATGTATCTTGCCATGGGGATGGTAACTGGTGTCAGACTTGTTCTCCTACCTCCTCAACTAAATTTATGGAAAAAAAAAAAAGTAGTTTCAGACATTGAGAAACTAGCAACACAAGGTTTTGATCCCTGGAAAAGGGAAACAAATGAAGTGAACACCTATATATCTGAACCAGGAAGAGCTTGAAGTATGTTAACCACCAAAGCTTTGCAAAATGATCAAAAGGGGAAAAAAAATGAGTCTGTCACTGTCCATAATAAAAAGGAGAATGGCATCAGCTGTGGAGGAAATATGTCTCCATACCTCAGAGGCCGAAAACTAAATAGATCATTTATAACTGGACACAGGGCTAGAATGAAAAGTGAAGGATCTTTATTTTTTGAAATGGTAGTTAACTTTAATGTCAGACTAGTGAATGTGCTTTTGAGAAGCCAAATAGAACAGAGATCAATGACACATGAGTAGGAGTTTTGCTTGAGGACAAAAGACACACCTAAGCAAAGCTAATACATTTCAGTGACTGCATTTTGGTACTGGAAAGGAAATTTGGATTCAGCCAGAATCCATATCCTGCCTTCTTCTCTTTGGGTACCAAAGGTTTTGGAAAGCAGAGACCCAGAGGTGAAATCCCACCTATCAACAAGCAAAGAGGGGCAATTTACGGTCCAAACTCAAAAATAATACCTTGAAGAAAATTATAGAAGGGACTAAAAATTTTTCATAGCCATATTTGATATTATGACTTAAAAAATATATATTGGTTTTCATCCACAGTTCCTGCCTTCGTAATTCCCTTAGCCTTTGTTACAGTCTTTTATAATGTTGGGGTGTTTTAGGCCTCAGGAACAGGCCCCAAGAAACAGAATCTCTCTCTTTCTCAGATCTCCTGGCCTCCTTTTACCTGTTTAAGGTGAGACTACAATCTGATTGTGGATCAAAAGACCCTCATTCTAGAGAGGGTCCTCCCTTGTACTCTGGAGGAAGGAATGCTGCACAGAGAGGTCAAGAAGAATCTGAGCAGACATGTCTTGCTAGTTTTCCCCACTCAGTGTGACATCATACCCTTTTTGTCCAGTCACATTTTTACATGGTTGTCAATCATGCCTATGTAATAAAGGCTCCATAAAAACCTGAAAGGACAGGATTTAGAGAGCTTCCAAAATAGCTAAACACATGGAGGTTCCTGGAGGGTGGTGTACCCAGGGATGGCATGGAAGCTCTGTGCCCCTTCCTCCATACCTCTCCCTATGCATCTTTTCACCTGTATCCTTTCTAATATTGTTCATATTAAACAGGTAAACGTAAGTGTTTATCTGAATTCCGTGAGCTGCTCCAGTAAATAAATCAACCCTAAAGATGGGGCTGTGGTAAACCCAACTTGAAGCCAGTAGGTCAGAAGTTCCTGAGGCTGGGACTTGAAACTGGTGTCCAGGGGGAAACAGGGGGAAGAACAGGACAGTTATGGTGACTGAGCCCTCACCCTGTGGGATCTGAAGTTATTTCCAGGTAGATAATGTCTAGATTGAATTAAAGGACACCCAGCTGGTGTCTACTGCTTGGTGTGTGGGGAAAATCCCCACATGTGGTCACAGAAGTCTTCTGTGTTAATTGCTGTGGTGTGAGAGCAGAGAAAAACGGGTTTTCCCAGATAGCATAACGTTAGGGCCAACATGAAATTTACCTGGTTGGGATTTCCCCCAGCAAACTGAGAAGGGATGTGCACATGAGAACTTGAAAAGTTGTCATCCCAATTTATATTTACTCTTAGGTTCTGTAAAAGTGCCCAATTTTTCTTCTTGATCCAATTCCACTACAGCCATTGTGGTCCCTCCTCTTGTTTTTTGTTTTGTTTTGTTGTTGTTTTTGTTTTTTTGTTTTTGAGATGGAGTTTTACTCTGCCACTCAGGCTGGAGGGCAGTGGCCTGATCTCAGCTCACTGCAGCCTCCGCCTCCTGGGTTCAAGCAATTCTTGTGCCTCAGGCTCCTGAGTAGCTGGGACTATAGGTACCTGCCACCATGCCTGGCTAATTTTTTGTGTTTAATAGAGACAAGATTTCACCACATTGACCAGGCTGCTCTCGAACTCCTGACTTCAGGTGATCTGCTCGCCTCAGCCTCCCAAAGTGCTGGCATTACATGTGTGAGCCACCCCACCCGCCCCTCTTGTTCTTAAGCAGCTTCATTACATTTCCAGCAGCCAGGCCAGAGAGTGAGGATGCTGCTGGTGTGCTGGGGAGGAAGTGCAGGAATATGTAGAGGACAACAGTTGTTTTCAAAAGTCCAAGATCCTATCCCCTTTATTCTGTTAATTGTACCCCAGTTTGCTTTCATGAACCACTAATTTTCCAACTACAGTTCTCAGTGATTTAGATACACTGACTGCTCTCCTACTCCAGGGCTAAGCTCAAGACCCAGGTTTGGTAAATGAGTACATTACAGCTGCTCTGGCAAGGGAATACATTCACCAATGACCAGATGACCCAGTTGGTTCAGTGAGTTTCACTCCCTGGACTATTTCTGGCAGGGAACTGTCAGCCTGTCCTGTTCAACATTTTTTTCCTTAGTTTTATCCAGGAATGTCCTGGGATAAGCTGAAAAGAGGGAGGAGGTGGGGCTTAGGGAGGAGACATCCTAGCAGCAGTTAATACAGGAAGGAGAACCTGAAATTTTTCATCGGTCGGTGTGAGAAGGCAAGGTTTCTACATTCCTCAGCAGCTCCTGCACCTGCCTGGAGCAACTTTTTGGATATAGCCATTTAGACATAGGCAACCATTAAGAATCAGTGGATCAGCCAGGCGTGGTGGCTCATGCCTGTAATCCCAGCATTTTCGGAGGCCGAGGCAGGCAGATTGCCTGAGGTAAGGAGTTCGAGACCAGTCTGGCCAACATAAACTCTGTCTCTACTAAAAATATAAAAAAATTAGTGGGGCATGGTGGTGTGCACCTGTAATCCCATCTACTTGATAGGCCGAGGCAGGGGAATTGCTTGAACCAGGGAGGTGGAGGTTGCAGTGAGTCGAGATCACGCTGCTATACTCCAGCCTGGGTGACAGAGCAAGACTCAGTCTCAAAAAAAAAAAAAAAAAAAAAAAATCGGTGGATCAAATACTAAAATATCCATGGAACTTATATTTTCACTCACATTTTCGTGTACTCTTTTGTGCTATCTATTCTATTGTTTAACACATATGCTCAATTGTTTAAAAAAAGAAGCATACTTTTAAGAAAACTTAGGGTAACTAAATAGTAAAACACTATACTAATGTGTAGAAAATATTCATGTTATGAGATCATAATTAAAACAAATAAACTGAAACAAAAACAAGCAATTCAAAATTTACTTTTTCATATGTATCGAAGTATTTCAATGAAAGCCAATTAACAATATTATAATCCTCATAAATTATATAAACAACTGACACCAAATCCCCCATTACAGATAACATGTATCACATGCTTGATATATAGTCCAGGCATTGCTCTAAGTAGGTACTATCATGATCCCTATCTTGCATCTTAGGAAATTGAAGCTTAGAAAGCTGAAGTACTTACCTTAAGGTCATACAGCAAATGAGTGGCAGAGGTCAGGTGTGATGCCTGTACTCTTATTCACTATACTATTCTTCCTCTGAGTACAAAATTTGTCAGGACAGAGCAGCAATAGGATAAACTAGACTAGGGCTACCTGGAACTTCCAGTCGGGTGTGAGAGGCCATGCTAGTTCACAGGTCCTCATGGTATTGAAAAGAATGCCGGCCGGGCGCGGTGGCTCAAGCCTGTAATCCCAGCACTTTGGGAGGCCGAGACGGGCGGATCACGAGGTCAGGAGATCGAGACCAGCCTGACTAACACGGTGAAACCCCGTCTCTACTAAAAAATACAAAAAACTAGCCAGGCGAGGTGGCGGGCGCCTGTAGTCCCAGCTACTTGGGAGGCTGAGGCAGGAGAATGGCGTGAACCCGGGAGGCGGAGCTTGCAGTGAGCCGAGATCGCGCCACTGCACTCCAGTCTGGGCGACAGAGCGAGACTCCGTCTCAAAAAAAAAAAAAAAAAAAAAAAGAAAAGAAAAGAATGCCGGAAGCCAATGGATGAATCCAGCCCACAGTTGAGGCTGACAGAAAAACACATAGGCTGCTTCATGTGTATCTGAGACAGTTAGTAGCAGCTTGATGTCTCCGTTATGAAGATGGGGTTATCAAAGTTACAAAAATTTCATGTTGTGTTTTGGTTCCCAGATGGTCCAGAGAACATTGATATGTGATTTTAACGTGAAACCAAGCAGAAGAAAGTTGTTTCAAATACCAGAGTTAAACTAAGTATAGTTTGTGAAAGAATGGACTCCACAGCAGGGAAGAAAAAGACCAACTGGAGTCCACTTTTTAAGAGATCAGCAAGGTACTTCTGATGAGGTTTTTAAACATTTATTTCATGCAAGCACACTACAGTCTATGTGCCAAATTAGCACCCCAACCTTTGTTGTAAAGAGTGCTTGGGGGATGTAGGTACACTTATCCACATATGCACTGTCTATGACAGTTTTTATGCTACAATGTCATGGCTGAGAAACTGCAACAGACACTGTATGACCTGCAAAGCTGAAAATATTGCTACCTGACCCTTTCTAGAGAAACGTTGCTTACCTCTGCTCTAAAATATATTCTATAAAACTAGATTTCGGATTTAAATTTAAAGAGATAAAACCAGGCTTGGTACACATCTGAGAGCTCTTATCTATTTGGATCAAGGGTATCAGAAAGCATGGGATGGTGAAACCACTCGAGAAATAGCAAGGTATAAGAGAATTCAATTGTGCCAGGATTTTTATCTTATAAAGTCAATTGCTACAGAGAATGAACTTTGTTAAACGTAAGGTTACATCTGCATATATTCTAGCTCAGAGGACCTTGTATTGCACCAGAATGAGCAAAAGCTCAAAGTGATTGAGTATCTTTGTATTTGATCTTGTATTTCTGATTGTGACAGATTTCTTTTACATATCTGATCTTGTATTTCTGATTTTTTTTTTCTCCTGAGGAGGACACTTGTATTATACATCCTTAAGTCTGTCAATTGTTAAGGGCTCGCTCTGTGCCAAAACAATCTTCAAATATTTACATTCACAATCTGACTACTTGTTCTTCAATATCTCCTTTCCCCTTTCTCTCACAGAAATAGAACCCTTGATTCTGGACATTATTGTCCAGAATGACAGACATTGCCCAGATACTCTTACAGCTACAGGGCTGAATTGACTTAGATTCTGCTAATCAGATGCGCACATGAGGGATGTGCAAGGTAGAAGTCATGCTTCTATTGCTTCTGCAGTTCTGTTCTGGGTCTCTCTGTCCCCATCCCCTGCCCTGACTCAAAATTGCATTGTGATCGTGGCAGTTTTCCAGTATCTATAAGAACACCTGCACTGGTGGCCCAACTCTATTGTATTGTTCTCAAAGCATTCTTGGAGTGTTTCTTTAGCCTTCCAGATAATTCTCTAAGCCATAACAAAACCCGTACTAAATCCTTTTCTGAATTGATTCTGTTCTGTACAAATGAACTCTGAACAACACAAAACTGAGAATTTAGAAGTAGGTTGCTGCCCTAAAATATATTAATGCATATTTCATTGTCTTAGCAGTCCAGGCGGTAGATGGTAAGAACAAACATAGCAGTCTGGAAAACTGGAGACCCTGGTTATTCAGTGGCAAAATACTGAACAAATTGCTGCCTAAGCTACCTTGGAAAAGAGATTACATGCTTATCAAGTCTGTAGCTATAGGCTAGATCACTGGAAAAATTCAACTGATGTCAATTAGTTGCTTCTGCTACTTCCAGCAACGTTTTACAAGAGAGATTTGAACTATATCTAGATGTAGCCAGGCTGCAAGGAGGATAAAGGGAACATAGATCTCTGCTAAGGAAAGGACAGAGAATTTAATCCTGCCGCAGGGAATTTCAACCTGTGGTCAAGAATCTAAAATAATTTGGTGCCTCTACAGTGTTGAAAAAGTCAATTGTCTGCACTTCCACATTGAAGCAATAATGAGGGTGCTCTGAAGGAGCACTGTGACTCCAGCTGTTTACAAGCATGTCTCCAAAGCATTTTGGGTACACAATGAATGTAGGTCAAATAAAGCATGTTATCCAACCATTCAAGTTCCTTATTTTAGGGCATTATGAATACAAGCCTATATTAGCTTGCTAGGGTTGCCGTAGCAAAATACCAAAAACTGGATGGCTTAAACAGCAGAAATTTATTATCTCAATGTTCTAGAGGTTAGAAGTCTAAGACCAAGGTGTCTGCAAGGCTAGCTCCTTCTGATGGCTATGAGAGTGAGTCTGTTTCATGCCTCCCCCAAGCTTCTGGTGGTTTGCTGGCAACCTTTGGCATTCCTTAACTTGTCGGTCACATTACCCCAACCTCTGCTTTCATCTTCACATAGCATTCTCCCTGTGTGCCATTCCTGTATCTAAGTTGCCTTTTTTTTGGTGACAGAATCTCGCTGTGTTGCCAGACTGGAGTGCAGTGGTGCGATCTCGGCTCACTGCAACCTCCGCCTCCCTGGCTCAAGTGATTCTCCTGCCTCAGCCTCCCAAGTAGCTGGGATTACAGGCACCCGCCATCACGCCGGGCTAATTTTGAGTTTTTAGTAGAGACAGGGTTTCACCATGTTGGCCAGGATGGTCTCAATCTCCTGACCTCATGATCCCCCCACGTCAGCCTCCCAAAGTGCTGGGATTATAGGCATGAGCCACTGTGCCCTGCCCCAAGTTTCCCTTTTTTATTAGGACACTGCCAGTCATATGGATTAGAGCTCACCCGAATGACATCATTTTAACTTTATTTCCTCTATAAAGACCCTGTCTCAGCCAGGCGTGGTGGCCCTCATCGGTAATCACAGTGTTTTGGGAAGCTGAGGTGAGAGGATTGCTTGAGGCCTGGACCTCATGGTGAGGACTTTTTGTCAATCAGAGATTTTTTCTTTTGAGCTGAATTCAGTCTCTGAATGGGACTTTGAAGTCGTATCTCTTGGACAGGGTGGGTATGAATTGTTCTCTGGGAAAAAAGGCACTCAAAGGTATTGGGGATGGGAAAGAGCTATCTATGGCAGGTACTGCTAGATATCCTTTAATAACTGTTCTCCCCCTTTTGTCTAATCTATACCCATAGAACTCCTGAATTTTATGTGGACACAAGACCACTCCAAATAAAGACTGTGTTTCCGAGACTCCCATGCAGCTACAGTTCTTGTTGTGACTTAGTTTCTACCAATCAGATGCTCTTTTGAAATATTTGAAGGTGGGACATAGACTGAGAAGTGTGGAGATCTTTGTTTTGTGGTGGCTTCTTGATCAAGTAGGCTTTCCTGATCATGGGGGAGGCAAAGTAGGTCTAGAACTGGCAACCATAGCAGCAGCTTCCAAAATGGGCAGGCGGCTTCCTGAACATACAAGAGGCAGTATGTCCTGTGGTGGCCCAGTTTTATGGTGTGACTATCACATTTATTTCAGAGAGCTGTATCTATAGCCTATTTCATCAGTCTTCCCTACAATTCTGTAGGACATTTAAGACCCTCTAGAAAATTTCCTTTCTACTTAAACTAGCAGAAAGACTGTGTTTTCTGCAATATCTAATACAGGTTGAAATTATTATTCTTATTTTGTGAAGGAGGGAATAAGGCTTCGAGATGGTAGTAAGCTGGTAAAGCAGCTCTCTGGGGAAAAAAGTGCCCTTATTTGTAGCACTTGTCCCCAACTCTGGCGAATACTTCTACCAACACTAGTTTCAAACCTTCAAAGGTCATTACAACTTTTAGGCAAGTCTCTTGAGTACTTAGCAATTGGCTCTCACAAGCTGGCTCCAGCTTCAATGCACTACTGTTTGGAGAGTTTAAATAACTTGCCCAGGGTCACTAAATCAGTAAATGTTTAATAAAAAGATTGAAAATAGAATGCTATTTATTCTGTCAGAAAAAAAAGCTATACTTTATCAAGAGAGTTTTTTTGTTTTGTTTTGTTTTGTTTTTGCTGAAAACATAATGCTAAGCAGAAATTCACAACCTATAGTATAAATGCCTTCAATGTCTTCACTTCAGGGAACTAGCTAATGAGTACCAAGGCAGAAGTGGAGATGTTTCTAATATCTTAAAAGCTTTAGGTAGGATTTGGAGGGGTAGTCATTGCCAATATTATTACACGCACATGGCATAAAAGGGATTTAAACAGCTTAAGATGATAGACGTTGCAGATGGGACTTAAGGAGTGAGAAAGAATCCATCAATTAATAAATTTAAAATCAATGCTTCTTGACTTCTGCTATGGTTTGAATGCATTTTTCCAAAATACAGGTGTTACCAATTAATGCTATTAAAAGGTCAGGGCCTAGAGACATAATTAGGTCATAAGGGCTCCTCCCCTCATGTGTGGGATTGGGTGCCCATATAAAAAGGATTTGACAGGGACTTTTTTTTTTCTGTTCTTCTGTCCCTTCTACTATGTGAGGGCACAGCATTCAACCCCCCCCCACCCCCCAGAGGATGCAGCATCAAAGTGCCAACTTGCAAACAGTGAGAAGCTCTTACCAGACAGCTGAACCTGCAGCTTCTTGATCTTGGACTTTCTATCCTCCAGAACTATGAGAGAATAAATTTGTTTTTTTATAAATTACTCAGTCTCAGATATTCTTTCATAGCAGCACAAACAGTCTCAGACAGCTTCTATGGAACTGAGTTTGTGACTGAGGTAGTTATGTAACTGGTCTCCTAGAAAAAATACTGAAGACCCCAAGGAAAATGGAAACTGGGCCTATTATCACTAATCTAAATAAACTTCTTTTTTATTATAAATAATCCTCTTATTTAGATTAGTGATAATATTGGGCTTTTGACATTGTATGAGTAATCAAGAAACTGACAGTGTGCCTCCTATTTTTCTTTGGGTTTGTGAGGAAATTTGGTGCTAAGTCTAGTGAGTTGGACATGGCCATTCAATGGAGCCTCCCGAGAGCAATGAAGCCAGGAATCTATTCTTTCTCTTGCTGTGACTGTGATGACCTAGCCAAGGCAAACACTTTCAGGTAGGTGCTCAGAAGAGACTTTCAAATGAGATGGCAGATTTTACTTTTAGAAATATGAACAAAGAGCTGAATAAGCTGCTAAAATAAGATAAATTACGCAAATACATATAATAATGAACATTTCACAGGTCTTGGCATTGAAAAATTATAAGGTGAAAGTGGTAGGTAAAAGAACTCCAAAGAGAAATAAATGGGTAATGAAAGATAGGACTGGAAGGCCTAGATGTAGGTCTGCTCCACCCATTGAACACACCCAACAAGCTCCTAACATGCTCCAGGCACTGTGCGGCACTGCAGGAGAGAGTACGGGCTGTGTCCTCTCAGGGAGCTATTCGCAAGAAGACGTGATGAATTCTCTTTCTCTACGTCAAGTGACCAAATATGTTTCGATTTTGAACATTATAAGAGAACAATGAGGAAAAGTATAATAAGATTAGCAATCTCAAAATTCCTGTCTTAGTTCGGTGCAAAAGTAATTGAATTTTAAATCATTATAACGAGGCTTAAACACATCTTTATTCATCAGAATAGGAACCATTACAATCAACACATTTTTGCCAATAAGTTTTTTTTTATTCCTGTAGTATAGAAATCCATGCTTCAGGATTCAACAAACTCTTGGAAAGTATTTTCTGCGTTCTGCTGATTGTGAAAGCGTTTTCCCTGCAAAAAGTTGTTGATATGCTTGAGGAAGTAGTAGTTGGTTGGCCAGAGGTCAGATGAATGTGGTGGATGAGGCAAAACTTCATAGCCTAATTCATTCAACTTCTGATTCTTTGGTTGTGTGACGTGCAGTCAGGCATTGTAGAGAAGAATTGGGCCGTTTCTGTTGACCAGTGCTAGCTGCAGGAGTTGCAGTTTTCAGTGCATCTCATTGATTTGCTGAGCATACTTCTCAGATGTAATGGTTGCAGTGAGATTCAGAAAGCTGTAGTGGATCAGACCAGCAACAGACCACCAAACAGTGACCATGACCTTTTTTTGGTGCAAGTTTGGCTTTGGGAAATACTTTGGAGCTTCTTCTCAGGCCAACCACTGAGCTGTTCATTGCCGGATGTCATATAAAATCCACTTTTCGTTGCACATCACAATCTGATCAAGAAATCGTTTGTTGTTGCACAGAATAACAGATGACACTTCAAAAAGACGATTTTTATATTTTCAGTCAGCTCATGAAGCACCCACTTACTGAGCTTTTTCACCTTCCAATTTGCTTCAAATGCTGAACACTATAGAATGATTGACATTGAGTTATTGGGCAACTTCTCCTGTACTTGTAAGAGGATCAGTTTCAATGACTACTCTCAGTTGGTCACTGTCATTTCCAATGGCCAGCCACTACACTTCTCATCTTCAAGGCTCTTGTCTCCTTGGAAAAACTTCTTGAACCACCATTGCACTGTACATTCGTTAGCAGTTCCCGGACCAAATGCGTTGTTGATGTTGTGAGTTGTCTCCACTGTTTTACGACCTATTTTGAACTCAAATAAGAAAATTGCTTGAATTTGCTTTTTGTCTAATATCATTTACATAGTCTAAAATAAACACAAAATAAACAGCAAGTAATAAGTCACTAGCAAAAACATAAAGTGAGAAATGTCCATTAAAATGATATATAACATAGTCACATTTATTTAAGAATGCATTGCAATATCAAACAGCAAATTCCAACAATGCAAAAACCACAATGATGTTTGCACGAACCTAATAATTAAAAAGGATACAACATTTTCAGACTAAGAGAATTCCTTGAAAAGTAATGTGAATTATATAAATCTTGTTCTTCCTTATATATGATTGCTTTAGAAAACATTTTCCTTGGCTTCCTTTTATCATCTATGAAGAAACCTCTTTTGGGTAATTAGAAAGCATTACTACTTGACAAATAAGCACAAATGCTGAGAAAATAGGTATTTTAAAGATAAATGTGAAGATTCAATTTTATCTAGAAATGCTACTACTTTAAAGATAGAAATTGATTTTAATTCTCCCAAAATCAGTGGCTAAGTGTGATAGATTCTTTCATTTTACTAATTCTTCCATCCGTTCTGACATCTCCATTTGCTGCTACCATAGCCTCATTTTTAAGCATTAGATTAGAATCCTAATGGTATGGAACAGATTTTGCTACTTTCAGTCCTTCTCAGTCCAAATCTATCTTCTATAGTAGTTCCTGACTAATTTTCCTAAATCATTATTTTCGTGAGGCCAGTCCTCCCCCACAGACTAATGATCTACAATGTAGTTTATTAAAAGCATTATGGAAACTTGTCTCAAGTTAGAAAGAGCTTAGATGTCCAACAATAGAGGATTGTTAATATAATTTGGGGTGTCAATAAAGTAAAATGGCATATAGTTATTAAGAATATGTTATAGAAAAAATATTGATCTGAAGAAAGTATTTGCAAATTATTGAATATAAACATGAAACAAGGCATGTCACAGTATGTATAAGTTCTAGAAAAGGAAGTATATACTCTTTGATTCAAAACTTTTGTTTCTGAGACTTCAAGAAAATAATAAAGGGTAAAAAGAACCCAAAAGAACCCAAGTTCATCGTTATCCAAGAGGTGTTGTTTTTTTGTTTTTGTTTTGTTTTGTTTTGTTTTTTGAGACGCAGTCTGGCTCTGTTGCCCAGGCTGGAGTGCAGTGGCGCCATCTCGAGTCACTGTAAGCTCCGTCTCCCGTGTTCACACCATTCTCCTGCCTCAGCCTCCGGAGTAGCTGGGACTACAGGCGCCCGCCACCACGGCTGGCTAATTTTTTGTATTTTTAGTAGAGACGGGGTTTCACCATGTTAGCCAGGATGGTCTCGATCTCCTGACCTCGTGATCCGCCCGTCTCAGCCTCCCAAAGTGCTGTAATTACAGGCGTGAGCCCCCGCACCCAGCCAAGAATTGTTTTTAATAGCATACAAATTAGAAATTACAAGTCCAAAATTATGTGATTAAATTTCCATTTCCAATCAACAAGACTGGCAAAAGACATTCAAAGTATATTATCTGACCACAATAAAATTAAATTAGAAATCAGTAGAATAATCTGGACAAAACTCAAATATTTAGAAAGAAAATTACACACTGCTAAATAACCCATGAGTCAAAAAATAAATAAATGAAAAATTAAGATTTTTAAAAACTGAATGAAAATAAAGACGACATATGAAAATCTTTTGTCTACAACTAAGGCAGTAATTATAAGGAAATTTTTGCTCTAAACATCTAAATTAAAAAACAAGAAATCTCAAGTCAATGACATCAGCCTCCACCTTAAGAAAAAAGAAAAATTTCAACTTCTTTAAAATATACAAACTATTCTACTAAACTCATTCAAGAAGAAATAGATAACCTGAAGACCACTATATCAATGAATGAAATTTAGAGTTTTAAAACTTTCCACAAAAATACAATTTTTCAGATGTCTTCATTGGTGAATTCTACTAAACATTTAAGGAAGAAATAATAGCATTTCAACCCAAACTCTTCCAGAAAATTGAAGTCTTTCCAACTCATTCCATCAGGTCAGCATTACTACATTAAAGCCAGAAAAAGATATTGTAAGAAAACTGCAGAGTATTATCCCTCAAGAAAAGAGAGAGACAACAATTCTTATCAAATTCTAACACATAAAATAATAAACAATTTATTAAAAGGATAATACATCATGACTAAGTCGGGTTTATCTCAGGAAAGCAAGGTTAACTTAACATTGGAAAAACAATAACTAATTCACCACGTTAACAGACTGGAAAAACAAAGAGATCATTTCAATAGAATGAAGAAAAAGCATTTGACAAACGTCCAAAATCTAATCCCAATAAAAACAGTCAGGAAAACAGGAATAAAAGGAACAACCCCAACCTGATCAAGGGCATCTACAAAAACTGTACTGTTAGCGTCTTATTAATGATGAAAGATGAAATGTTTTCCCCTAATGTGAGGAAACAGGCAAGGATGTTTACTCTCACCCCTTCTATTCAGCATTGTCCTGGAGGCTTTAGCCAGTCCAGCCAGTCAAGAAAAAGAAATAAGAGACATCCAGATGGGACATAAGGAAATAAAATTTTCTTTATCCACAGATGAAACGATCGTCTACATAGAAAACCCTATGGAATTTATAAGTATTTATTACATCTAATAAGTGACTTTAACAAAGTTGGGAGATGCAAGATCAATATAAAAAATCAAGTGTTTCTATATACTAGGTACATACATACATAATTAAAATTAACATAATACCATGTATATAGCATAAAAATATGCCATTAAATATGCATATTAGGGATAAATATGAAAAAAAATGAGCATGGCCTGTATATTGCAAACTAGCAAACATAATGAGAGAAATTAAAGTCTAAATAAATACAGATAAATGGCATGTGTTTGGATAAACATGACTAAAATATCAATTCTCCCCAGTTTGAGCTACAGATATAGTAAAATCCCAATTAAAATCTCAGCAGGCTCATCTGTAGATATTGACAGCTAACTCTAAAATTCATGTGGAAATGTAAAGGGCATAGAATAGCCAAAACAACTTTTAAAAAGAAGGACAAAGTTATCTAACTTTTACTACCTGACTTCAGGTCTTGGTATAAAATTACACTGATCAAAATTATGATATTCAATCAAGATAGACAAATAGGTCAATGAAATAGAGAGCCCAGCAATAGACCTACACTTATATAATTAACTGATTTTCAACAAAGACATAAAGGCAATTAAAAAATATGAGATTGTATAAATTATTTTGTATAGGATGCAGGCATTAAATTTTGCTATAAAAATGCACATGTCAACATATCAAGATTTTCATGATATATTAAAAGTATAGGGTCTTAAACAGTAGGTAAATTATTATTCTATTTTTTAATGGGATCTATAGTTTTTCAAAAGTATACATATATGCACATATACATATACAATAAAAGTAATACTAGAGCCTAGAATTCTTTATAATTTTAGCTTTGCTTTTAGTGTTTTTGCTTCTATTTTGTTATTTATTTAAAGCAGACATGTACTCTAATCAAAGACAAAACCAAAATATTACTGTATAATTATTATATAAAATACAGTAAATATTGTTTTGGGAGAAAATTTATGTGTGTGGGTGTAAAGACTGAAAGATATATTCCAAATATTAACAGAGAGAGTTACAGACAGTCTTTTAGCTTTGTGTCTTGTTTGGTTTCCAAATATTTCACATTGGGCACACTTTGCTTTGAAAAATTACAAAGGCAATAAATACCACTTTTAAACTCTCAATAGTTCCATATAACCGTTGAGCTAAAGATCTAACTTCTTCATCTGACATAAAGATCCTACATGAACAATATGGCCCAATCTGACCTTCCTGCCTTTCCTCTGTCCCCACGCGAGTACCCCAGTTCTCCGCCTCATCACATCCTTCTGCTGACTCACCCACACTTCCTCTCCTCACTCCATTGCATTGCTGCCTCCACCCATCCTGCCGTCCGCTTGTACTTGGGCTGTGCTTCCCCCTCTGTGCCTGCCCACATCACATCAACCTTTGAAGTCAAGTTCCTGCTGTCTGAAATTTTTCTGAGAAATGCCTTTATCAAGTTCCATCTCTAAATTCCTAGGGTGCTTCTGTCTCTCCCACGTGTTTGAAACCTAACCATACATGAGTTAAAGTATAGGCAAGTTTGAGATTGCAGGGGAGCCTATTTGATTCCACTGCCGTAAGTATACTTGATGTACATATTTACCCTATGCTAAACAGGCTTAAGGTTCTAGAACTGGATTGTTGGATCTTAAATCTTGGCTTTATAGAAAAGAACAAGATCATGTCTTTGCAGGAACATGGATGGAGCTAGAGACCATTATCCTTAGCAAACTAACGCAGGAACAGAAAACCAAATACCACTTTAACAAAGTTGGGACACACGTTCTCACTTATAAGCTAAATGATACAAACCCATGGACACAAAAAGAAAGGAACAACAGACAGTGGGGCCTGCTTAAGGATGAAGGTTGGGAGGAGGGAGAGGAGCAGAAAAAATAACTATTGGGTACCAGGCATAGTAACTGGCTGATGAAATAATCTGTACAACAAACCCCTGTGACCTGAGTTTACCTATATAACAAACTTGCACATGAACCCCTGAACCTAAAATAAAAGTTAATAAAAAAGGGAAAAAAAAATCTTTTTTTTCTTTTTTTTGAGACGGAGTCTTGCTCTGTTGCCCAGGCTGGAGTGCAGTGGCACCATCTCAGCTTACTGCAAGCTCCACCTCCCGTGTTCACGCCATTCTCCTGCCTCAGCCTCCCTAGTAGCTGGGACTGCAGGTGCCCACCACCACGCCTGGCTAATTTTTTGTATTTTTAGTAGAGACAGAGTTTCACCGTGTTAGCCAGGATGGTCTCGATCTCCTGACCTCGTGATCCACCTGCCTCAGCCTCCCAAAGTGCTGGGATTACAGGCGTGAGCCACTGCGCCCGACTGAAAAAAAAAATCTTGACCTTACTAGTTAATAGCTGTTGATCTTGGGACAAAGTATTTCACTTCTGTCTTAGATTTCTCTTTTAAGAATTGAGCATAAGACAATTTACATCATAGAGTTGCTGCAGAGATTAAATAAATACTACCAAAAAGCGTTCAGAATATTGCCGGACACATACTAGGCACTCAGATGATGTTAGCTATGCTAATATACCTATTGTTATCATTATCATCATACCTTAAGAACCAAGGCTCAGTCATGTGTACATTTAGAGAACCCAGAAGTTTAGAGGCCCTTTAGGAAGTATTCTGAAATTTGGCTTCCTCATGTTTCATTTCCTTAATCTAAGCTTTCCATATGTCATCTCTCTTAAAGAAGTATTTAGATAGCAAAATTAATTTAGAGCTGTTTTGAGTGAAAATTGAATTTCCAATTGCAAAGCCCAATTTCGGCCACTAGGTGGCTATAAAACACTAGTTATATTTTTTTCTCTTTTTTTTTTTTTTTTTTTTTTTTTTTTGAGATGGAGTCTTACTCTGTCGTCCAGACTGGAGTGCAATGGTGTGAGGCTCACTGCGAACTCCTCCGCCTCCCGGGTTCGAGCAGTTCTCCTGCCTCAGCCTCCCGAGTAGCTGGGATGACAGGCACGCACCACCACACCTGGCTAATTTTTGTATTTTTCGTAGAAACAGGGTTTCACCATGTTGGCCAGGCTGGTCTCGCACTCCTGACCTCAGGTGATCTGCCCGCCTTGGCCTCCCAAAGTGTTGGGATTACAGGCATAAGCTATTGCGCCCGGCCAACACTAGCTATAATTTTTTAATCACCAAGAAATTTTTGTATTTTAAACAAATGTTCAATATTGCTGAAGTCCTATTTTCTCCTTCAGCAAATGGAAAGACAGGAGAGAAAGGGAACTAGGAGTCATAACTCTTCCTCTTAGAGCCCAGGGGGCTTGTCAGAAGAAGTAGGCAGTGTTTCTGAGGACTTTCATAGCCTGCCTGCACACCCAGACAACAGGAAACCTGGCAAAGGTAGTGTTCTGTAACAGGTACTGCTTACCTCACATGTGCACTCTGGATACGGCGAATACTGGTCTTTCCACCCCAGTGCTACCTAACGATAGGTAACTCCAGCCTCCCTCCGGCTAACTGTTCTGCTGGTGGTGGACAGCGAACGCTATACACTATCGCGACGGGGACACAGGCTGATGCAGGAAGATAAAGGCAGAAGAGAGGCTGGTTGTTGGCGAGGTGGTCAGAGACTCATCCAGCAGCCTGTGCAAGTTTAAGAGAAGACCTAAGCGCCTACGGGGTCTAATTTACAAATACAAAATGTTTTTAGTCTCTGTATCTGCAGGTCCTAAACATTTGGGTTTGAAATACAGGATTGGAGACTGTATTTGAAGTTTTCTGATACATTCTCCCGGAGATGGCTGTCACCAGTCATTTCTTGCTCAGGAACAACTCTCTATGCATGTGCAGGAAGAATGTCTCTGTAGCTCTTGCTGCTGCCTCTGCCTGGCGCAGTTGTAGAGATGGAGAGAAAATCACATTCCATCCCCCTTTTGTTAGAGGGGAGAAGAGAAAGTAACTTCCAGATTGAGACCAAGTCTCCAACTGGTCTAATTGTGTATTCTTCTTCGTATAATACTACAAAGTGTTCTCTATAAATGAAACTTCTCAGAGGTTTTTTTGTTAAAATGTGGTAAATATATAAAATATAAAATTCACCATCTTAACTATTTTTAAGTGTACAACTTAGTGGTATTTAGTACAGAGTTGTGCAACCATCACCACTATCCATTTTCAGGACTTTTTCATCACCCCAAATAGAAACTCTGTGTGCCAGTTATTAAACAATAGCTCCCCATTCCTCCTTTCCTGAGGGAGGGTTATTTTTAAACTGTTTTGGTGTCCATAAAGTCGGTGGCTATGTTCACACCTCTTTTTAAGCATTTTAACATTTTGTTTATCTAAAGAATATTTAGTAGGCAACTCTACTGGATGAAATATTAGAAATAGATTATCAAATAAATACCAACTCTTTTCCCAAAGGAGCTTGCAATGAATTGAGAAAGACATAAATGATGTCAGTGCAGTGTGATAAATGCTATGATACAGAAAGGCAAAAAGAAAACTGGTGAGAGATCTAGCTTTTGTAGAACACAAACTGTCAGACTGCGCCAAGTACTCACCCACTTTGTTTCTCTTCACAATAGTCCTGTGAAGTGGCTACCATTATCACATTTTACAGATAAAATATCTGAAACCTCAAATGATCATGCAAGTTGCCCATGGATACTCAGGGTATAGTTTAGAGAGGTCAAGCACTAAACAAATAAGGAGTTATGGGTTCTTAGCTAGGCATGGTGGCCCATGCCTGAGGTGGGAGGATCTTTTGAGCCCAGGACTTGGAAGCTGTAGTGAGCTATGATCGTGCCACTGTACTCTAACCTGGGTGACAGAGCAAGACCTTGTCTCAATGAAAAAGTTATGGATTCTGGCCAGGCGCGGTGGCTCAAGCCTGTAATCCCAGCACTTTGGGAGGCCGAGACGGGTGGATCACGAGGTCAAGAGATCGAGACCATCCTGGCTAACAGGGTGAAACCCCGTCTCTACTAAAAAATACAAAAAACTAGCCGGGCGAGGTGGCGGGCGCCTGTAGTCCCAGCTACTCGGGAGGCTGAGGCAGGAGAATGGCGTGAACCCGGGAGGCGGAGCTTGCAGTGAGCTGAGATCCGGTCACTGCACTCCAGCCTGGGTGACAGAGCGAGACTCCGTCTCAAAAAAAAAAAAAGTTATGGATTCTAATCCATCTAATCCAGACTGTATAATTGACAACCTTCGTGCATTTAGGTTTTTTCCTACAGTTCTCTGGGCCTTAATTTCCCTCTATAGAATGGCAGAGCTATATTACTATAAGACCCCTTAGGATTTTTTTCTTCAAGAAGATGAGAAGGAGTGAGTGGACATTGAAGAGTTCTCATCACAGATCTATAGAAGAAACAAACTGAAGAAAATTCTGCACCTTTAGACTCAGTGTCAGGAGTGCCCCAGAACAGAGATCCCATTATGCTGGGTGGAGTGGGGCCTTGGGATCACAGAGATGAGACCTCTAAATAAGTCTGAGGCATTAAGAACTGCTTTGGAGAAGAGGCTAGACTTGGTCTGATAAATTAATATCTCCTACAAAGTTTGTTTTCTGTCTAAATTTTTCATTATTCTTATTCCCTATTAAGACGGTAAACCAACTCTACTTTCTAACCCCAGGGAGGGACTGTAGTAGGGTAATTTGTATTCAGAGCTACTTGCTTCACAGTTTGTATGGAGGAAACAGAGGGAAATGCAGTACAACAAGACAGAGACTATAGATCTTAAATAAGATTCTTCCAGACTGGGAGGGAGAGAGTAGAAGACGACGGATGGAGTAGATGACAATTCTCAGAAGCAGGATCTGAATCTTGGTACTGCCAATGAGGTAGAGGTGAAAAATCTTCAGATACAAATGCACACAAGGCTGATGTAGGGAGAGAGGATAGTAGCCTCACAGATGTAGCAAATATGTCTAGATCTAGATCTCTACAAATACATAGTAAAATATGATATTTCCAGGTCTTCACCAATGTTGTGCTTTCTGCTTGGAAAGGTCCCCTCTGTTTGTCTATTTGTTGACTTTCTATTGTCAAAGCAAAATTGTACCACACAAAGTGAAACAAGTAAGGAAGACTTTCTTCAAGGCTACTGCAGTAGGGAGTGAGACCAGAATGCAGTCTGAACTCGGGAGGTATTTTAAGAGCTGAGATGAGCTAGTAGAAAAATACTGGAGGATGTTTGAAGGAGATTGATCAATGGGATATGTCCAGCACATTCAGTTATTTGAGTTTGCAAATGATTTTCTTGGTGATTAGTTCACCTAAGCTTGCTAATTGTCTCCATGGAAGTTAGGCTCTTATTCTCCCACAGAGACTGGGAGATAGGGCACTGTTTCCTTGATGATTACATTTCAGTGGAATGGCTCCAAGTTTCTTGAGAAAGACAGTTCTGAGTTGTACAATTGGCAAGGGGCTTTTTAAAAGATTTATATCTCAAAGGGGGCAGATAAATAATTTACAAATATTCTAAAGTAAATGTTCTAAGAAGGAGAGGTCAAGGGCCTAGAATCAGAAAGAAACCTGTCTAAAGTTTAGTCAAGCTGATGGGAACATTAAAGCCATCTTGTAAATTCCATCTTTAGTCATAGAAAATGTGACACACTTTCTGATTTTCTTGCCTTCTCCTATACCCAATATTTTATTACAATATCTACAAAAACTGATTTTTGTTCATACATTCAACTCCAATGTATGGAACTAAACTGTAAGTATCAGTGTATATATTTAAGACATTTGAGGAAGAGACAATGTCTTTTTTCATCACTTAGTTCAATGATGATTGCATGGTTGAAAATGCAGAATAAATATTTGTTAAAGTAAACTAAATCTTAGTAACTTGTATGGGCTATTTTGACTACTCTTACTGATTTGACCTTTCCACCAAACTGGCCAATTTTATCACTTCCCCCCCCCCCCGCCCCCTGCCATCTACCACATATAACTTGTTTTCCTGTTTGTTTGTTTTGTTTTGTTAATTTGAATAGTTTACAAATGTCCTCAATTTAAGTGACCAGAATTCTAATGTTATATACTACTACTTAGTTTAAGCTCAGTTCAAAGACTGGGTAATTTGGGGCCCAATTCTCACCATTGTGACAGTAAGTTTTCCACTTTCTCTTTCAATAACACTCATGGATGGTAAGAACAAAGAAGAACCTTTATGAGTGCTTTGATGGTAGTTCCTGGAAAAGTAATTTGAGTAATAAAATGGCTCCCAATTGCTCATCAGCTAAAAAACCAACTGTCCTTTCAGTAGTACTATCATTACTTCTATACAGGCAGAGCCTTTGTTTTCACATGGTGAAGGAAAGCCTCGAAGACATGGTTTGCATTGATTTCAAATTCCTCTTAAAATGACTCTAACAGGAGGAAATATTCTTTTTGTGTGAGTTATTCTGAATTGTATCTGTTTTGATTACATCTACCAGACAATTTTAGTTAGCTCTTAGCAGTAATCTTATTTAGCCATCCAGATGGCTGAAAATACCATGCCAACATCCTTTTCCTATTGTATTGTTGACTAGACACAGCCTAACTATTACCTTGAATTTCAGTTGGCTCACAAACACACACAAAACGTGGAGTATAGTGTAGTTGATATTTTATATCTGCCAAGTGCTTTATTCTATTCCTGAGACTAATTTTAGCAATTGTGGACCAACAGTTATCCCTGTTGGTCACTAGAGTAGTGTTTTGTACACAGCACCAATGGTTTATTATATGAATCCCTTCACATAAAAGAGTTAATATGTGTCTAAAACCTCTTATTGGCCAATTCTCAGATAGTCAATTATGTCCAGACCACCAGATGACAAGAAAATAGCATCATATACATGTCTAATGATAAACTGTGTTTAAATTCATTTTGTTCTCGCTAGAACATAAGAATAATTTCTAAGTACAAAGAGGATAGGTTTTTCAAAATAAACCATTTTTCTTATGACCTACTGTTTTGCAAATACCTCTCCCCCACATCCCTTTATTCTGTCATTGCCTTGTTTCCCTCAATTACAGTGTATTTTTAATATGATTATCTGATTTATTCACATGGGGATTGATATGTCTGCTAGGTTGAAAATCAGTTGTGTGATAAAAATACGTAAGATGGACTCTCAAGGGAAGAATATATAAGATGTTTCTTTAGCACTTTTAAGTCTGAGTCTGTGATTGGAGTCTTGTGAGAAGTTTGTTATTTATATTAGTTTTAAAATGTTTCCTCCTAAATATCATCTGTATAAGAAAAAGAGATGAGTACACATTTAGATGCTTTAAAATAAACCCTGCTCTTTTGTAGCTGACATCTTATTAATTAGGTGTGACATTAGGCTCTGATGCTGGGGAAACATTGCCATTAGTATACTTTACTAAGTCTAGTTCATGGTGTTTTATATCTTTGGATGTCCTTCAAGTTTAAGATTTTTGTTTATATCCATAGAGGTTTGGAATGATGTCATCAAAGAATTATATCTCTAGTTCCCTCATGAGAAAGGTCATGTCTCTTCAAGGCCATGGAAACATGATTGAATTAGCTTTAAATAAATTGCATTCTGTTAAGATAGCTCAAACTGCTACAGTTAACCATTTCTCAATCTGTGTATCTGCTGTAAAGGAAAACAAAAAAAGAATAGTCTAACAAAGATAATCATCATGCTCCAGTTTTTCTCAAGGAGAAATTTCATGGTATGCATGCACATGGAAATCATTAAATAAAAGAGACAAAATGTAATATATTTAGTATCAGTCATAAAAGAACTGTTTTATAATAAGAAGTCTTCCCTGAAAACAAAACCCTTACCCACAGATGAGAGAGCTAGGCTGTCTAAGAGATGTCAATTTTATTTAAGCCTGATTCTAGACAGATACATGAGCAAATTACTCCTCTTCCTAGCTGTGCTAGCTTGGAAAGTTATTTCAGGTCAGTTGACCTTCATGTTCATCAGTGTCCTCATCTGGAAGAAGGGAATAAAACCACTGGTCTCTTAAGGCTGATGTGATAATTAAATAAGACATTCTATAAAGCACTTAAGAAAAACAGTTGGTGCATATTACATCCTCAGTAAATACTAGCCATTATTCATTTTGTGAATAATCAGGGGGAGGAAAGGTAAGAGAAAATAGGTGAAATATCATCTACTGGAGAAATATGAGAATCAGATAAGAAAGTTTCATAGTTCTCTTAGCTCTCAAGTTGACTGTGGGTAACAACATTTCTTCTTTCTTCTCCACACATTTTCCTTGTCTTTCCTTTTCAAGAAACCCACAAGGGTATTCCACCCTCCAAATTACACTCTTATTTTCTTATTAACAACACATTTCTAGGACCCAGGCTACTTTCCTCTCCTCTTGGAAACTGCCACTAACATATTGTCCCTGAATATACTGTTTCTTCCAATCTGCTAGAATGGGGTATGTCTTTTCCACCTCCTTCTTTCATTTCTGCCCTGAAAGAATGAGATACCTGCAATGGTCTAAATGCATAAGGAAGGATAGTGTATATGGAAAAATAAAAGTAGGCTAATATGGCTTGTACTAGAGAACAGGGGCAAGGGAAGCAGCTAGATGAGGGAGAAGAGTCAGATCATGGAATGCATCGAGGCTCTGCTGAGAAGTTGGATTTTATCCCAAGGTCAAGGATGAGCCAATGAAGTATAATTTAAGTCAAGAGGGACCTGGTCACACTTTTCACTTTATAATGAGGACTCAGGCTGTAACATGGAGAATGGACTGGGAGGTCAGTTCATTTAAGAGAAAGGATAAGAGCCTCTATAAAAGTTGTGGTGGATGGAAATGGAAAAAAAGAGACCCAGGGGTAATCTGGGAAGGAAATAGAAACAGATAGAAAAGTGGATCCTGGGAGGCACCAACACTAAGGGGAAAGACGGTGGCAAATCAAGATGGGGAGCTGGAAACCAGAAGAGCAGTGTTTTCCAGGCAAGAGATGAGATGGTGTCAGGAAAGAAGGGGTGGTCATCCATGTTGAAAGTAACAGTTGTCATTTTGTTGAGAAACTTAAATAGCTGAGGGAAATTATCAAAGATTATAAAGTGGGATCTTATAAAAACTCATCTGTTTTAACGTTTGATTCAATTTGATACACATTTATTGAAGCACTCCTGTTTCTAAATGTGTGTTACAGACACAAAGAGGAAATATAATCTAGATATAATTTCAGTACTCAAAAAGCTTATAGTCTAAAAGCAGATCCTGAAGTCAGATATTTTTAAAAAGATAATCAGCACAATAATTTATTTGAGAAAAAGATATTCTGCTATGTGAAAATGTAAACAAAGATAGGAAAGGTTAATTAGCAATATTAAATTAAAAATGGAACAATTGTTTTAGTCATGTAGATACATTCATGATGTATTACTATGTGAAACTGTAGCACAGTTTAATTTGTAATTCCATTCCATAGTAGCAGATCTTGTAAACATGTAAATGCTTTCTAATTGTGTTTATTAAAAAGTTGTATGTCATTATTGTAACTTCTAAAGGGACTTTGAGCAAATTCTTTAATGCCAACCATCTGTTTCTACAGGGCCTATTTCTATAGTATTTACATTTATCACATTCCTACATTTTACAATGAAGAATATGCAAATAGCAATTAAAGAACCTCATTGTTAATTACCATTTTGAAGAAATTGCTAAGAACATTTATTAATTATTAATAAAGTGGGGAAAGAATGTGGCATGTGGCATCTGGAATCAGAAAACTGGGTTTTCAGTCTCAACTCAATCACTTACTATTTGGGTAACTTTGGAAAAGTCACTCAACTATTCTGAGCCTAAATGTGCTTATCTGTAAAATGGTAATAATAGCAGGATTGTTGTGGGGCTATAAAAAGGCCTGAAAAGCACCATATCAAATAAGTATGTGGAGTTGCATTACAAACTATAAATTTCTATACATACATTTATCATATTATTATTTAATTAAGAAAAGGTTAATTTGGAAAAAAATTACAAATATGAACTCCTACTTGAGGCTTATAGCAGCCTATTGTCATCAGTTTCAATGGCATATAGGTCCTTTGCCAAGTTGTAGACAGAGTCACCAAACAAAAAATCCCTTTCAGTAGTAAATAGAATAGAAAAAGTCAAATAGGGTGTTTTGCTGATCTTACTGACCAGATGTTACTGCTTGGTACTTAACGTTCATAGTAGATAAAGAAAATTAATTGATATATAAATAAATCAATTATAGAACTGAGGTCTGGGAATCTTTTAAAATCATTTTATATGGAGGAATACATGGATATATGTAGAATATATAAAAATATATACCCTAACTTGAAGTGATAGAAGATGTATTTATATAGCACAATTACATCAATGGTCACCGATATTTTTATCAATGCTTTTCATTGAAGAAAGGAAGAAATTGAAGAAAGAACAACATGGATAAGAGATTAATGCTTTGCATATGAATAAAAGCTCAACATCACTAATCGTAAGAAAAATGCAATTCAAAACCACAATGAGATACCATCTCATACCAGTCAGAATGGCTATTATTAAAAAGTCAAACAACAACAACAACACAGATGCTGGTGAGGTTGTAGAGAAAAGGGAATGCTTATACACTGTTGTTGGAAGTGTAAATTAGTTCAGCCATTGTGGAAAGCAGTGTGGTGATTCCTCAAAGAGCTAAAAACAGAACTACCATTTGATCCAGCCATCCCATTACTGGGTATATGTCCAAAGGAATATAAATCACTCTATCATAAAGACACATGTACATGTATGTTCACTGCAGTACTATTCACAACACCAAAGACATGGAATCAATCTAAATGCCTATCAATGGTAGACTGGATACAAACAATGAGGCACATATACACCATGAAGTACTATGCAGCCATAAAAAAGAACAAGATCATGTCGTTTGCAGGGACATGGATGGAGCTAGAGGTCGTTATCCTTAGCAAATGAACACAGAAACAGAAAATCAAATACCACTTGTTCTCACTTATAAGTAGAAGCTAAATGATGAGAACACATGGTCAGAAAGAGGAGAAGAGCAGATGCTGGGACCTACCTGAGGGTATAGGGTAGGAGGAGAGAGAGGAGCAGAAAAAAATAACTATTGGGTACCAGACTTGGTACTTGGGTGATGAAATAATCTGTACAAAAAAACCCTGTTACACAAGTTGACCTATATAGGAAACCTGCACATGTAGCCCCAACCTAAAATAAAAGATTTTTTTGAAAAAGAAAAAAAAGAGATTAATGCTTTGAAAAATCTTTAATACGAAGCAACATATTTACCATAGAACAACTGAATTATGCTGTAAGTTGAATGAGTTGTAAGTAATCTTAGATGTTGTATATTCATGCCCTCTACTAGATTCCTTATCAATAATTTTTCTGGCTCTGCTTGCACACAGAATTGGAGAGTAAATATTCTATAAGATCATTCATTCCTTTAAAAAGTAATTTTCCTCTTCCATTTTTGAATGAAATTAATTTGACAAAATTTTTCTTTTTATTGAGCTGAAGTATCAACTTTATACTTAATTAAATGCTTAAGTATTTGTAGGCATGGTCAATATTTTTATGGGTCAAAAGCACCATGCAATTGTTCATTGAACAGTTATTGCTAGTTACCACTTGACATTCACCACAAGTAGACCCCCCCCCCACACAAGTCAGACTGCAGTGGTTTGAGATATGTACAACTCAATTGAAATTGTTCTCCTCCAACACCAAACCCCAACTTTGTAGGTAAACATGTTTTCCTACAACAAAGATGACTACTTCTCCTGAAATACTTCTCTGAGTTGATTTTGCAATTGAGACATTATCACATTTTCCTGTTACTTCTGCAAATCAAATATTGAGGTAATATAGGCATAACCACAAGGTAGCAAGCAAACAAAATAATTCCTATCCCTCCTCTCAGAGATTTTCTCTGGCTCCATTTATACATGATAAAGAGCAAAATGGACAAAACTGTTACGATTCTACTTCTCTTTTAAGAGATTAGTGAGGGCAATGAGTAACGGGTTTGGCACAGTTCTGCAACAGCATATTGTGTATCAGCCAAAAAAAGTCTCCTCTGCCTGTGTGTCTTTTTCTCGTTTTCCTTTTTAAGGTTCTTAATATCATGTCATTGCTCTGGAATCAAAATTATTTTCAGACCTTTCTAAAACTTAAAGGAAATAAAAAGCCAAATCACATTTGAAGGGCAGAGGGAAAATATTCCTTGAAGTCCTAAGAACAAACTTCGAAGTTGTTGACAGACACAGAACTCTGTTATGCTCTTTTATGTTGCTACATACAGTACCTGTTGATTATGTCATCTCAGGCTGTTGACTTGACAGCCATTACATATGTCAACTAGATTTGCGAACTCCAGAAAAATGCCCATCTACTCTGCTTTGGATCCTATCTCAATGTTCTCCATGGCAGAGTATAAGAAGAGCTGTCTGTTATGCATTGATAATTTTGCAAAGCATATGTATCAAAACATGATTGATTGAATGAATGAATGCAGTACCATCCTTATTAAGCTTTCCTTGAATGACTTCTCCCATTTTTTTCCTTTTTCTTTAGGGACTGTACATATGCATGTGGTTTTTACCCACTGTAAGTAATCTTAAACACTTATTGAAGAGGAGTAGTGGTCAATGTAAGACTTCTGCCTTCCAGAACATATAGATCCTCATTGCTATGGGTCTTACCGTGCAGTCTTGCTGAGTTTTCATTCATTTATTCACTCTGCATCTTGTGTGATGCATCTCCTCAGTACCATGTCATGTATCAGATGCCAAAACAGATTAATAAAACATGGTCTCACCCATGAAAGACGTTAACATTATTGGTGTTATTGAATGAGAGGAGCTTGATAACCAGGAGACATCCCAAACCCTCCAGGAAATACATTAATGGAGCAGGACCCAAAACCCAAGAGGAAATTCTGGCCATTGTTGAGGCTTAAGACAGCCCTATGAAAGATCTCAGTGGTACCATTTAATGGACTCCGGGAAAGCCATTCCACTCGGAAATGTCTCATATAAATGTAAAAATACATATGTATACATGTCCTATAGAATGATATACACATCACATCTATACAAGTCACACCTGAATTTCTCATTCAGTGATTTTTTTTCTTTTAGATTTTGGATTGCTTTCTCTTAAAATGCAAATATCCTTGAGAGGTATGCCATATGAACTCCTTTGTTTTTGACCGTGGAAAACTTCACCAAACAGACCTCTTTACTCCAAAAGGACATGATGAAAATTCCAGGATTGTTCTGGTGTCACAAAATGGCCAGGAAGGGGCTATAAAATGGAACATCTTCCTTCTGAAGAACTACTCACTTGGATGGTTCCTCTCTTGGTTTTCAACATAAACTCATAAGCCACCACTTTTCCCCACCCCAACTAAACTCTGACTTTTAGAAACAGAAAAAGATCCTGAAGAGATAGCCTGACAAGCAGGAACACAGAGGACATACCTAGATAGGGCCATTAAATGAAGTTATTCACTGTGTTTCTACGTATTCCAAACAAAGAAGTTCTGCCCTTGGCCGGGCGCGGTGGCTCAAGCCTGTAATCCCAGCACTTTGGGAGGCCGAGACGGGCGGATCACGAGGTGAGGAGATCGAGATCATCCTGGCTAACACAGTGAAACCCAGTCTCTACTAAAAAACACAAAAAACTAGCCGGGCGAGGGGGCGGGCGCCTGTAGTCCCAGCTACTCGGGAGGCTGAGGCAGGAGAATGGCGTAAACCCCGGAGGCGGAGCTTGCAGTGAGCTGAGACCCGACCACTGCACTCCAGCCTGGGCGACAGAGTGAGACTCCGTCTCAAAACAAAAAAAAAAGAAGTTCTGCCCTTTGAATGCAGGCAAGTCATCAGCTTAAGAACAGTTGGGTTGTTTGTAACTAAGAAGTTGGGCACAAGAGACATTTCACTATAGATCATTCACATGGTATTGGGGTTTGTAGGCCATCCCCTCCAGGCTTCTTAAGCCAACAATGAACCTGAAGTTAGACAAACCTGAACTGACCTAAGCTCACCATAACTAACATTAGTTCTAAGGAAATACTCCTAGAATTTTAGTTCAGAATTTAAAACAGCTTTCCCACCCCTTTCCTCAACAGCCACATAGTGTAAATAGTGAGAATTCTTTCCTTCTGCTTTATTTTATTCTCCCTTTCCCCTAATTTGACATCTTGAAACCTCAACCCAAATTCTTGAAACTAGCTGTGGGACTGTTATGTCCAATGAGTTCCTTCCCTCCTTCCGTTCCTCCCTTCCTTCCTCCCTCCCTCCTTCCCTAAATTTGAAAAACATATAATGCATTTTCAATATTTCAAGGTATATTAAGCTTATTAAGAAATGTTTAGATTGTTAGTGTCTTAGAATCCATTTCTTGACACAAATCCAAACTAGATATATATTTTTCTTATGAAAATTTCAATTTTTACAGTATATGTGATCCATTATTGCAATATCCAAGAAGTCGGTATTTACAAATTTATTTCTGGGTTGATTTATTTAGAATTGCAGTTGTTTTATTTATTAACATATCTATGCTGCTTTATTACCCTGAGATTTTCAATGACTATGAGACTATAAAAAAAACTAGAGAAAAAAGGCCGGGCGCGGTGGCTCACACCTGTAATCTCAGCACTCTGGGAGGCCGAGGCAGGTGGGTCACGAGGTCAAGAGATTGAGACCATCCTGGCTAACACGGTGAAACCCCGTCTCTACTAAAAATACAAAAAACTAGCTGGGCGTGGCGGCGGGCACCTGTAGTCCCAGCTACGCCGGAGGCTGAGACAGGAGAATGGCATGAACCCGGGAGGCGGAGCTTGCGGGAGGCGGAGCTTGCAGTGAGCCGAGATCGCACCACTGCACTCCAGCCTGGGCGACAGAGTGAGACTCTGTCTCAAAAAAAAAAAAAAAAAAAAAAAAAAAAAAAAAATCTAGAGAAGAGAAAAAGATGGAATAATGCAACCAACATTTATGAAATACATGATAGTTGAATTAAAACATTCCAGCATATCTTTTATGATTGGTTGTCATCCTAAACAAAACAGATAGAAAAATATATCAAACCTTCTCTTCAGCCTTTAATAGAACATTTAACAACCATGAAATAGCATTATCTACCAATGCATAAAAAAAAATTGCCTTAAGAATATCTATATTTAAAGGCATATATTTCATATAACTAATAAATAATTCAATGATGTAAAAGATTGAATTGCTTCTTTTGTCCTCATTTTGGGGAATGATTATACAATTCTATGGGGTTTTCAGATCTTACACCTTTGTTATAATTTGTTAGTCTTTCACGAGCCAACCAAGGAGCAGCTTTATGAACTTCTTTTTCTTTTTCTTTTGACACAGCACTAGGATCAGAAACCCTGCAGAGTTAACTGTGTTTGCTCATTAGTCAAGAGAATACATAGTCTCAGGCGGATTAAAACAAGATTTTCTGCAGAATGGGGCTAATTTTCCAAGTGCCATAATGTAATTCCTCTCTGCTTCCCTGTCCCCACCATATTGTCTCTAGACTGGATTCATGAGAAGAAAATAATTCTGTAACTTTCCACACCACATCTTTCAGCTGAAGAGACTCAAACGTTTTCTGGAAACAACACTGAAGTAGGAAGGTGTAACTCTTCCTACTCATTCATCTCAGGCTTGCCCATGACCTTGGGCAAGTCCCATCACATCTTGGTTTCCACATAGGTTGAGCTAAGTAGCTAATGAAGCTCCATAGGACTCTCATCCTATCACTGCTGTTTGCTTCATTTATTCAACTTTTAAAAAAATCTTTATTTTTAAAATGGAACTTAATTTGTTTTAATGATCATACAGTTAAGTCACTTTTTTTCTTTTAAAAAAGAATTCTGTGACATTTAACATACATATAGATTCATGTAACCACCACCACCATTGGGATACCGAACTTTTCCATCTTCCAAAAAACTCCCTCAAGCTATCCCTTCATAGTAATACCCCCTACCTATAGTATACTCAAAAGACAAAAGTATGCCATACTCAGAAGACAAAACTACAACAATAGAAACCACGGATCTGGTTGAGTATGCCAAATAAATGAAACATATGTAACCCTTTCAGACTGACTTTTCTGACCCAGCAGAATGCTTTTAAAAGTTATCTAAGTTGTTCAGTATAGTGTGTTCCTTTTTACTACTTAGTAGTATTCCATTGTGTGAACAAACCATAGTTCGTTTATCCATTTGCTCATTGAAGGACACTGAGTAATTTTAGGTTTTTGGCGGCCACAGATAATGCTACTGTGAATATGTGTACAGGCTTACGTGTGTGTGTAATATTAGTTTTCCCCATTGTAGGATAAATACCCAGGAGTGGGGTTGCTAGGTCAGTGGCAAGGGTGTGTTTAGCGATATAGAAAACTATGAAACTGTTTTCCAGTGGCTTTACCATTTTCCTTTCTACCAGCAATGTGTGAGAGTTCTAATTCTTTACCGGCATTTCGTATTATCATTTTTTTTAATTTAGCAATTTCAAAAGGTGTGTAGTAATGTTTAATTGTATTCAAATTTATCTAGTGGCCAATGATGTTGAACATCTATTCATGTATTTATTTGCCATCCTTAAAATCTCTTTGGTAAAATGCCTGTTCAAGTCCTTTGCCCCTTTTTTAAGTTGAGTTGTATGTTTTCTTATCAATGAGTCTTGATAGTTCTTCATATATTTTGGACACATAGCCTTTGTCAGATAGATGATTTGCAAATATATTCTTCAAGTCTGTAGCTTATTTCTTTGTTCACTTGGCAGCATCTTAAGCAGGGCAAAGATTTTTAATGTAATGAGGTCCAATTTGTCAATTTTTTGTCTTTACAGATCCTATCTTGGTGTCATTCCTAAGAACTCTTCACCTAAACTTATGTTATAATATTTTTCTCTAAGAAAATAATTTTAAAGAAAGAAAATGCTGTATGCATAAGTACATTTCTTGCTATACTATTAGAGAATGGTGAAAACTGAAATAATCCTGAGTTGCCACTATAGAGCAATGGGTACATAAATTACGACTCTATCATCCTTTGGCTATGGAAAATATTTATTAAGAGTGTACAATAATGTTACAGGGAAGCAATCATGACTTGTTAAAGTAAGATGCGATTACATGTACTATATGCCCCTAATAACAAGAAAACAAAAACAAAAACAAATACTGCTTAGAAAAGAGATGAGAAGGAAATACAATAAATATGTTAACAAAGGTAGGCTAGAGTGATGATGCTGGATAGCTTTTTCAATGTTTTCTACTTTTCTATATTTCCTTAATTTTCTTTAAATATATTTATGAAATAAACCAAAACACACAGTTTTATTTTTTTAAAAATTCACTCACTATATTGTGTCTGGTGTGAGATTAAGCACTGTTTTATACTGAGTCTTCCTGCTCTGTCCTGACAGGTTGGTCAGTTGGCCAGAGGAATAGATATTTGAAGAAAAGGTCTTCCTTTCCTAAGTGGGGTAGAGTTGCTGTAGAGTTGCAGGAGTGGTGAGGGATAAGGGTGGCAGCAGGAGCACATTTGATAATTCATGGGGACAGTGGTTGTAACCTCCATACAGACTCCATTCCCATTTCACTTTCTTGTCTACTACCTCCAATTGCTACAAATTAGGAATTCTCGAAAAATGCTAGACTTTTGTATAGAGAAGGGATCATATTTATTTAGTCACGTGTAGAACCAGTGTCCTGTGATACCAAGAGGACTCACGTACAGCTTTTATCCTGTAGGTCTTCACAATCCAATGATTCCATCCATCATCCAACACAGGAAAGGCTACTCATCACTACTGCAGCTAAATAAGTGCTTCTCTGCTAGAGATGGGCTGAGATTTGAAAATCACCTTTTATTTAATGTCTCCCAAATAGCTACATGATTTTATTTTCTTGATCATCTACCCTAAGCTGTAAAATTGTTGTGCTTTCTTTCTCTCTTTTTTTTTTTTTTTTTTTGAGATGGAGTCTCACTCTGTTGTCCAGGCTATGTGATCTCGGCTCACTGCAACCTCCACCTCCCGGGTTAAAGCGATTCTCCTGTCTCAGCCTCCCAAGTAGCTGGGACTACAAGTGCATACCACCATGTCTGGTTAATTTTTGCATTTTTAGTGGAGATGGGGTTTCACCATATTCATCAGGCTGGTCTCGAACTCCTGACCTCAGTGATCTACCCGCCTCAGCCTCCCAAAGTGCTGGGATTACAGGCATGAGCCACCCTACCCGGCCTGCTTTTTTCTTAAATCGAGTTGCATTTCACACCAGTGCAGTGCTGGCTCCAGAGGAGGCAGGTGATCACCAGTGTTCTCCAGGAGGATGGGGGTCATCCTCACCTTGGATAAGGAGCAGAATCAACAGGCTTTATGGACTCATCCAGTTTCCTCCTTTCTACTTGGCAATCTGAGGTAACCAGAAAGCCTCCCATCTACCACACCTGACAAAGTTCATTTGCTCTGAGTGAATCTTAAAATCCTTAGGACTCAGTTGAATGTCTCACCTAGGAAATACAATACCCACCTGTAGTGTCAGAAAGGAAACAAAGCAGAAAGGCATAGATCACTGTGGAACAGATCACTGTTCAATGCCAGCAGGCAAACAAGGCTGTCATGATCAGATGGCAAAGGCAAGTCACTGGTGATGTGCCTCTCTACCAGAAGGAGGGCACTCTTCATGTGACATGTTGCTGCCCATACCTTGGTTACCTTTGACCTGGGAGCAGGGATATGCTAATAAAAAAGGAGGGCTCATTCCATTTCTTTTCCATGCATACTTGTTTTGAAAACATTCTGTGCCTTGCAGATTACATGATAATTATACTTAAGGGCTGCCAAGGAACTTCAGGAATAATTATCATATGATTTGCAGGTTTTCAAGCTCATGATAACACTAATGCTGAGAGGCCTTCTTTAGTCATTCACAGCAATTATCCTTCTCCAGAGTGCACTCTCTTGCAATCTTAGATTGCTTCTTGAGCCTGATAAGAAGCCAAAGAAGCTAAATGAGACGTGTTCAAAGGAGGCCCAGTGATTTGGGGGGATGTGAAGCTCCACTGTGGTCGCAACTGGAAGGCCATCCAAATCAGAGCCTGTCACTGGGGCTACATGGAGTTTGCAATTTAATAAAATCTAACACCTGCTTAGAGACCGTTCTTGTAGTGGACACAAAATATCAGCCTCTAATACTCCTTCCTTACTCTTCATGGAAACCTTGAAGAGTGATTAAAAACAGTCCTGTTTATGTCTCTGACCACAGAGCCAGTCATTTTCAGCACTTCACTGAAATTGCTCACGATAATGTTTCTAACAATGGCCACATGAGTGGTAAATCCCTTAAGAATTTTGCCGTCTCAGCAGGTGAAACTTTATCTGATCATTCCTCTCCTCCTTTGGCATTGTAGACACCATTCTTTCCTGGTTATTACCCTACTTCTCTTTATCTTCTTTGTCCATTCCTTTTCCACTCCAGGGAGTTCTGTGTTTGACACACAGGAGGTGTGGGTAGTTGTTTACTCTGTAAATAAGTTGTTCGTAGTGCAGCACTGCCAAGGAATTGCAACAAACGTGTATGCATTAGCGGTTTAGAAGAGTGTGTGCAATGTGAGTGAATGGAGTCTGGTCATTTGTCATCCAATGCCTATTTAGCACCTGTTATGTGACAGATAACAGGCCAGCACTGGGATCATAACCCAGAGCAACAGTCAGAAACAGACATAATGTCTCTCCTTGGTAAGCCTGGTCTGTTGGGAGATTTTGATAAGTAAAAAGAAGATTGAGAGGCTGGGCATGGTGGCTCATGCCTGTAATCCCAGCACTTTGGTAGGCCAAGGTGGGTGGATCACCTGAGGTCAGGAATTCAAGACCAGCCTGGCTAACATGGTGAAACCCTGTCTCTACTAAAAATATAAAACTAGCTGGGCATGGTGGCAGGTGCCTGTAATCCCAGCTACTCCGGGGGCTGAGGCAGGAGAATCACTTGAACCCAGGAGGCAGAGGTTGCAGTGAGTCGAGTTCACACCATTGCACTCCATCCTGGGGGACAAGAGTGAGACTTCATCTCAAAAAAAAAAAAAAGACTAAGAAAACATCAAAGAGATCTATCAACTTCCTGCTTAGAGGATGAGAGCAACCCTACCCGGATTTTCTGGCTGAGACTTAATGGGTGATTGAGGTTTGGAGAAAATTAAGAAGCATAAGCCAGGTATGGTGGCTCACACTTGTAATCTCAGCACATTGGGAGGCTGAGGCAGGAGGATAGCTTGAAGCCAGGAGTTTGAGACCAGCCTGTGCTGCATAGTAAGACTTCGTCTCTGCAAAAAAATTAGCTGGATATGGTGGTGTGTGCCTGCAGTCCTGGCTACTCAGGAGGCTAAGGCAGGAGGATTGCTTGAGCCCAGGAGTTCAAGGTTACAGTGAGCTATGATCGTGCTACTGCATGGTAGCCTGGGTCTTGCACATTTAGGAAGATTTGGAAGAATGTCCAAGTAGGGTGCAAGCAGTATGCTCAGGACACAGTATGCTCTGTCATTTTGCCTGACAGAGAACTTTAGGTTACCTGTGCTTAGAAGCACACAGCTACAGAAGGAACTAAAAAAACAGAGAAGTAGACCAGTTCGACCACAGTGAGAAGAGAGGAGAGAGCATATCTATTTGAAGCCTGATGACTGACGCTTTATAGGACAAGTGAATGTTCACAATTGTGCCTTGTGAAGGCAACCCGGTGTAAGGTCCCTTTCTGTGTAAGATAATTAATAAGATCCCCACAAGAGGGCGCCCTGGTAGAAGAAAGTCCTGGCTCATCCATTCACATCCTGTGCGCCTGACTCACCAGCTCCCTCGGGGTAAACCAGGGCCTTCAGAGAGAGGCCCCAACATGAAAACATCCCTGATGATGAAAGTAATGGACACTGGCCCACTGAAGTTCCTGGGGAGCTGAATCACAGGTGTTCTTGTGATTTCACAAACAAAAGACTCCTCTTATAACAGCAGTGCTCTATTTTCTCCTAAGTCATATTCTGTGGGAGCCTCCCACCATCAGGATTCATCAAGTTTGTACTTAACAAGTTAAGCAATGAGCTGCTGTCTTTGGCCCCTAGAAAGATTCAAGGTGAACCCTTTGTCTTCTTTCATGTCACACCATATACATCAACATCAGATCTGCTGCAAGACCAAGAGATTGTATATTATTTTAGGTGAAATACTGAAGTCATTTAGGCATCCCGTAGAAATATGCCTGGTACCTTAAAGTCACTTAGTTTCTTAGTGATACTATCTTGGAATTCCCACCCATTTCCTCAGGAAGTGCTATTAGCAGTACAGGATGCAAAATTTAGTCTAATGAGCAGACAACAATGTGGGTGTTTTAAGCGCAGGCTGTGTCTTGAAAAAACAAATGGACCTGTACTTTTCTTTGACTAAAGGCCCCTCATTGGAAAGCTGCTCCCCGCAGGTGTTGTCATGGTAACACATGGTAAATAATAGATATTAACTGATGGTACCCTTACGTCCCCAGGCTCCTTCCAACTCTCTAAGAATGTTTTCACAATTTTGTATTGTAATTCTGTATTGTTTTTCTTAAATAGGGTCCCAAATTATATACATTTCATGCTGTTCCCACAAAACCTTAGTTCCCCAGGTGTTATTTCTATGACAGCATATCTAACTGCATCCTCTCAGCAGCAGAGCACCTGTCAGTCTCTGCTAGATTGAACATGTCTAGGACAATAGCAATTGTTTCCAAATGTACGCATTTCCACCACCTTTTCTCCCCTGGTTTTTCTTTAAGCAACTATTGTATCAAAGCGAAGGAAGGAAGTGACTAAGAAAAGGAAATTATGCCTAAGTCATTTTAAAAGGGTATTTTTCAAATGACAAAACTTTTTCCCAAGCAGGGGTTTCAGGCTAGGCTAAGGACAGTGTGGATCAAAACACAAATCCTTAAGGAGTTGAATTTCTTCTTTGCCGTGCTCCTACTCCTCTGCATACAAATTGTTCTTTGAGCTTTCCCGTTGTCTTCTCTGCATTCCCAAGCTCACTTAATTCATGGTCTGTCTGCCTCTTTGTCTCCTTTTTTCCTTAGCCCCCAGAGATGTGCCTGCCTACTTTTTGTTTTCACAGCTTCATTTCCATCTCTGGCACGTGAGGGCCTCTGTGCTGGATGCAGATATATTACCTTTGTTTTCCTGGAGTCATCCCACTGCTGCCTGTTTCCGGCAGCTCCCTCCACATTATTTTACTCTGTATCATTGCCCTCAGCCACGAGGGTTAGCAAGGCTAATGGGTAGAGTGAATTTAGCCTGTCTTTTTGTATTAATACATCCCGCCAGGAAAAATCATTTACAATGGCATTTAGGCTTTGCAATGGGAAAACAGGAAAGAATCTCATTCTTTGTGGTCTCAAGCTCATACTGGCAGAGGCTGAGTTGCTATGAAATTTCCAGCTTCAGGCAGAGAAGGGAAAAAGTGTAGGGCACAACTAAAATACAGGAATGCACATGGGTGCACACACACTTAAACATGCATTATGTTTGCCCAGTAATGCATGTGCACTTGGGTGCAAGCCCCAATTCAACCTCTTTCTATGTGTTGGATATATGTATGAGAAGAAGCCCCCCCCCCCTTTTTTCCATTTGACATTCAGTTAAGCTAAAAGCAAAAACAACCATCTGTACTGCCTTTGATAGAGTAGATTGCTAAAAGCTGTTCCCTGTCAGACCTTTTCTTTCAGCCTTGGTGAGGAGACACATCCACATATGACACTTCTGTCATTCACATATGAAACACTCATATTTCAACAAAGTCACAGGTGCTCTATAAAACCATCAGGTTAAATTGTAAATTCTTCACAATAGCTGGCTCCTATGACCTTTGATTGCCATAGCAAAATGGAAAGCATTCACTTCACTTTTAGGTCTTGTGTTTTTGTATGTATGTGTTTTTGTTTGTTTGTTTGTTTGTGCCACTGAGGGCACCAAACATTCTTTCTGATTGTGCTCCACATTCTTCATTACAGTTGCATTTAAACAGCTCATTCTAATTCATTCTGTTGTTCCTGTTCTGTGTGAACTATCTGCTGGCAGTTACCATGCAAACCCCAAATCCTGGGATCCTGCTGCTAGATCACAAGCTGCCATTAGCATATTTTTAATAGCACCTGATTACCCTCCAAAGACCTTCTGCTAGTTGAACTCCATTAGCTTACAGTGTCAAGAGGTTTGATTGAATATTTACAGTGTGGATCAGGGAGAGAATTTGCTGAGCTGCACAGTTAGTCTCCCAGGTTTAGCTTTCCATGAGTGCCAGGTTAGTTCCTTGGGTCCCATTTAAAGAGAAGTTCATGACAATTTTCTGGTACGTGGAGGTATCAGTTCTTGCTTCCTAGAGCTGACTTACTATAATGTGGAACACCAACATGACCCTCAAACTTGCTGAAGACTTCTCTTAGTTTTAATTGAAAGATAAGCAGCTCTCCAATGTTTAGGAACCTGGGCAGGGGTGCTGTTACCATCTTGTGTTTTCTAACTTAAGCTAAACTGAATAAAGGAGGCAATATTAATCAGAAGTCAGATTCTCCTCAAAAAAAAAAAGGTTAGAGAACAGTGAATTAAAAGTATTTGAATAATTAAGAGTTAACATGATAGATTATTTTAAGGTAGACAGTTAAGAGCTTTTGAAATGAAGTTGCCATTTAAAGTCCTGAAGACACTCAGCAACCAGTGAGCTACGTAGATGAATTTCGACACCTAAAGTGAAGACAAGAGAAAAATAAAAAATAAATAAAATGAAGACAAGAGGAGAAGTTTTAAGATGCGATTAAATTTGAATAAAGCAAAACAAGATTAAACAGTGGTTAAAAACAATTTAGTGCAGAGGAACCTTGCAAATTCAAGTGGTTATGGGGATAAGACAGAGAAGGAAAATGAATGAAGTGAGCTGAATAAAAAAGGATGGAAGACAATGGGCACTGATTTTCCACTGCTGTGGAAACACAAATGACATAAGCATTATATCATTCCAGAGAGTGCTGACCCCATCTAAAGGGAGTGTTCTTTCATTTGCTATCAGGAGGGCCCAGTGCTGCCAGATCTTCTCATAGCTGAAGAAAAGTTTGAAATCTCGCTGTACAGTTCAATGGTATTAAATGCATTCATTGTGTTGAGCAACCATCACCATCATCTATCTCCATAAGTCTTTGATCATGTAAAACTGAAACTCTGTGTTTATTTAGCAATAACTCTCCATACTCCTCCTTCTCTAATATGGTTTGGCTCTGTGTACCCACTCAAATCTCATGTTGAATTGTAATCCCCAGTGTTGGGGGAGGGACCTGGTGGAAGGTGATTGGATCATGAAGGTAGATTTCCCTCTTGCTCTTCTTGTGATAGTGAGTGAGTTCTTACGAGATCTGGTTATTTACAAGTGTGTAGCACTTCCCCCTTCGCTCTCTCTCCTGCTGGTCATGTGAAGACATGCCTTGCTTGCCCTTCACCTTCTGCCATGACTGTAAGTTTTCTGAGGCCTCTCAAGCCATGCCTTCTGTACAGCCTGCAGAACTGTAAGTTAATTAAATCTCTTTTCTTTATAAATTAACCAGTCTCAAGTAGTTATTTATAGCAATGTTAGAATGTATTGATACATTCCCATTCCCTAACAACCACTTTTCTACTTTGTCTCAATGATTTTGACTATTCTAAGTTGCTCATGTAAGTGGAATCATACAGTATTTGTCTTTTTGCGATGGGCTTATTTCACTTAGCATAGTGTCTTCAAGTTTCATCTATGTTATAGCATTTGTCAGAATTTCTTTGCTTTTTAAGGCCGTATGTATATACCACTATTTGCTTATCCATTCATACCATTGATGGGCACTTGGATTGCTTCCACATTTTAACTATTGTGAATAAGATTGCTAGGTACAACAAATATCTCTTCAAGATACTGCTTTCAGTTATTCCTTTATTTCTTTTTTTTTTTTTTTTAATTTTCCTTTAAGTTCTGGGATACATATGCAGAATGTGTAGGTTTGTTACATAGTTTTACATATGCCATGGTGGCTTGCTGTACCTATCAACCCATCGTCTAGGTTGTAAGCCCTTCAAGTGTTAGGTATTTGTCCTAATGCTCTCTCTCCCCAGGCCCCAGTGTGTGATGTTCCCCTCCCTGTGTCCATGTGTTCTCATTGTTCGACTCCCACTTATGAGTGAGAACATGCAGTGTTTGGTTTTCTGTTCCTGTGTTAGTTTGCTGAAAATGATGGTTTCCAGCTTCATCCATGTCCCTGCAAAGGACATGAACTTATTCTTTTTAATTGCTGCAGCTGCTTTCAGTTCTTTTGAGCATATACCCAGAAGTAGATTTGCTGGGTCAGATGGTAATTCTATTTTTAATTTTCGAAGAACCACTATACTGTTTTCTATCATGGCTGTAATGTTTTACATTCCCATCAACAGGGCACAAAGCTTCCAATTTCCGTACATCTTTGCCAACTCTTCTTATTTTCTGAAGTTTGTTTTTGTTTTTGGTAGTAGCCACCCTAAAGGGTATGTGGTGGTATCTCATGGTAGTTTTGAATTGCATTTCCTTAATGATTAGTGATGTCAAGCATCTTTTCATGTGCCCATTAGTTGTTTGTATATCCTCTTTGGAGAAATGTCTACTCTAGTCTTTGCTCATTTTTGAATGGGGTTGTTTTTGTTGTTGGAGCTGTAGGAGTTCTCAATATATTTGCTAACCCCATATCGGATGTATGATTTGCAGATTTTTGTCTCCATTCTGTGTGTTACCTTTTTACTCTACTGATAACTTTTGATGCACATTTTTAAAGAATTTTTATGAAGTCTGATTTTGTCTTTTGTGTTTGTGCCTCTGATATTATTAGGTTGGTGAAAAAGTAATTGAGGTTTTTGTCATACTTTTAATGGCCAAAAACCACAATTACTTTTGCACCAACCTAAAATATCTAAGAAATCATTGCCAAATCCAATGCCATGACATTGTCCCCCTACGTTTTCTTCTAAGTGTGTTATTTAGGTCTTACATTTAGGTCTTTGATCTATTTTGAGGATTCTTTTTAACTTTCTTTTAAAAATTAATTTATTTTTAAGTGACAAATAATTGTGTATATTAATTAGGTACAATGTAATGTTTTGATTTATGTATACATTATAGAAGGATTCAGTGGAGCTAACTGACATATTTATCACCTTATCAACTTATCATTGTGGTGAGGACATTAACAGTCTATTATTGTGGCAACTTTGGAATATATAACACATTATTAACATTACACAGTACAATTACGAATCGTTAAAACTTATTCCTCCAGTCTAACTGAAACTTTGTGCCCTTTGATAAATATCTCCCCTTTTTCTATTTTCTCCCCTCCTTCTCAGCCTCTGGTAACCACCTTTCTACTTTGAGTTAAATTTGTAGCTAGTGTCAGGTAAGGGTCCAGCTTTTCTCTTGCATGTGGATATCGTTTTCCCAGCACCATTTGTTGAAAGACTGTCCTTTCTGCATTGAATGACCTTGGCACCCTGTCAAAAATCATTTGACCATATA
Source organism: Macaca mulatta (assembly GCF_049350105.2). Taxonomy (NCBI): domain Eukaryota; kingdom Metazoa; phylum Chordata; class Mammalia; order Primates; family Cercopithecidae; genus Macaca; species Macaca mulatta. Next base: position 120,362,283 of record NC_133411.1, read on the forward strand.
TGTGAGGGTGTTTTTCTGGGCCTTCTCTTCTACGTTATTGGTCTATATGTTTTACTTTATGCCAGTCCCACACTGTTTTCATTACTCTATCTTTGCAGTAAGTTTTAAAATTAGGAAGGGTGAGTCATCCAGCTTTGTTCTTTTTAGAGATTGTTATAGCTATTCAAGGTCCCTTGATACTCCATATGAATTTTAAGATGGATTATTCTATTTCTGTAAAAAGTGTTATTGGGATTTAATAGGGATTGGATTGAAGACCACTTTGTGTGATATAAAAATCTCAACAATATTAAGTCTTCCAATCAGTGGACATGGAGTATGTTTCCATTTATTTACCTCTTCTTTAATTTCTTTTAGCAGTATTTTGTAAATTTATTGTTTAACTCTTTCAGCTCTTTGGTTAATTTGTAAGTATTTTACTCCTTGTAGTCTTGTTGTAAATGGGACTGTTTTCATAGTTTTTCACTTTGTTCATTGTTAGTGTATAAAAATGCAATTAGTTTTTGTGTGTTGATTTGTATCCTGCTCCTTTGCTAAACTCATATATTATCTCTAACAATTGTTTGTGGAATCCTTAGCATTATCTACATATAGTAACATGATATCAGCTGTGAACAGAGATAAATTTTACTTCTTCCCTTCCAATTTGGATAATTGTTTTTCTCTGGCCTAATTGCTTTGACTAGGTTTTCCAGTACTATATCAAACAGAAATGGTGAAACTGAACATCCTTATTTTGTTTCTGATCTTAGAGGAAAAGCTTTCAGTCTTTCACCATTGAGTTTGATGTTTGCTGTGGGTTTTTCTTAACTGAATTTTATTATGTTGAGGTAGTTTTATTCTATTTTCAGTTTGTTGCATATTTATACCATGAAAATATGTTGAATTTCCTCAACCGCTGTTTTCTGCACCAGTTGAGAGGATCATGCATTTTTTTTATTTTATTCTGTTAATATGATGTATTATATTGATCAGTTTTTTTCTATGTTGAACCATCCCTGCATTTTAGAAATAAACCCCACTTGGTCATGGTGTATAATTCTTTAAATATACTGCTAATTGTGGTTTGCTAGTATTATGTTCAGAATTTTTGCATTGGAGAATTTTATCCCTTTTGTTCATAAGAAATATTGATCTTTAGTTTTCTTTTCTCTCAGTGTCTTTGTCTTCATTATCAGGGTAATGCTGAATTCATAGAACAAATTAGGAAGTGTTCTCTCTTCTTCAATTTTTGGAAAAATTAGAGTAGTAGTGGTATCAGTTATTTAAATGTTTGGTAGAATTCACCCATGAAGCCGTCATATCCGGTGATTTTGTTTGTCAGGAGATTTTTGGTTACTGACTCAATCTCCTTACTTGCTATAGGTCTATTTAGATTTTCTATTTCTTCATGACTTGGTCTGAGTAGGTTTTATGTTTCTAGAAATTTGTTCCTTTCATCTAGGTTACCTAATTTGTTTGTGTAAAGTTGTTTATAGTACTTTCTTTTAAGCTTTTTTACTTTTGTAGAATCAGGAATAATGTTCCCAATGTTATTTCTGCTTTTAGTAAACTGAGTCATCTCTTTCTCTCTTAGTCAATCTAACTTAAAGTTTTTCAATTTCATTGATCTTTTCAAATAATCAACTTTTGGTTTCATTGATTTTTTTCTGTTGTTTTTCTATTCTCTATTTTGTTTATCTCTGATTTAATTTTTAGTTATTTTCTTCCTTCTGCTAGTTTTGGGTTTAGTTTATTCTTCTTTAGTTTATTACTTGTTGTAAGGTTAGGTTATTGATTTAAGATCTTTCTTGTTTTTTTTTTTTTTTTTGAGATGGAGTCTCGCTCTGTCACCCAGGCTGGAGTGCAGTGGCCGGATCTCAGCTCACTGCAAGCTCCGCCTTCCCGGGTTCACGCCATTCTCCTGCCTCAGTCTCCCGAGTAGCTGGGACTACAGGCGTCCGCCACCTCGCCCAGCTCATTTTTTGTATTTTTAGTAGAGATGGGGTTTCACTGTGTTAGCCAGGATGATCTCGATCTCCTGACCTCGTGATCCGCCCGTCTCGGCCTCCCAAAGTGCTGGGATTACAGACTTGAGCCACCGCGCCTGGCCTCTTTCTTGTTTTTTAATGTAAACATTTATAGCTATAAGTTTCCCCTTTAGCGTGACCTTCACTGTGCACTGTGTTCTGTAAGTTTTGGTATGTTGTGTTTTTATTTTTAGTTTCTCTAAGAATTTTACAATTTCCCATTTGTTTTCTTCTTTGATCCATTAGCTGTTCAACACTATCATTTAATTTCCACAAACTTGTAACTTTAAAAAAAAATTTTACTGGTGTTATTAATTTCTGACTTTAACCTATTGTGGTTGGAGAAGACGCTTTGTATGATACTTGCCTTTTTAAGCCTAATGAAACTTAATTTGTGGTAAAACATACAGTCTATCCTCTAAAATGTCCCATGTGTATTGGAGAAACGTGTGCTGTTTTTGTTGGGTAGAATATTCTGTATATATCTGTTGTTGTGTTAAGTCTGCTATTTGCTTACTCGTCTTCTATCTGGTTGTTCTAGTCATTATTTAGAGTGGGGTAATAAAGTCTTCAGTTATTGTAGAACAGTCTGTTTCTGCCTTCAATTATGTCAATTTTTGCTTCCTATACTTTGATAGTTATTAGGTGCATAAATATTTATTGTTATATTTTCTTGCTGCATTAATATTTTTATGAATATATAATTTCCTTCTTTGTGTGTTTTGTAATCTTTTTTGGTTGAAAGTGTATTTTGTCTGATATTAGTATAGCCACTTCTGCTCTCTTTTGGTTACTATTTGCATAGAATATAATTTTCTATCCTTTCATGTTCAATCTATTTGTATCTTTGGATCTAAAGCGAGTCTCTTATAGACAGCACATAGTTGGATCACATGTTTTCATCCATACTTTTGTCTTTTTATTAGAAAGTTTAATACATTTACATTTAGAGTGATTACTGATAAGAAAAGACTTACTTCTTCTTTTTTTTTTTTTTTGAGACAGAGTCTCGCTCTGTCGCCCAGACTGGAGTGCAGTGGCCGGATCTCAGCTCACTGCAAGCTCCGCCTCCCAGGTTTACGCCATTCTCCTGCCTCAGCCTCCTGAGTAGCTGGGACTACAGGCACCCGCCACCTCGCCCGGCTAGTTTTTTCTATTTTTTTTTAGTAGAGTGGGGTTTCACCATGTTAGCCAGGATGGTCTCGATCTCCTGAACTCGTGATCCGCCCGTCTCAGCCTCCCAAAGTGCTGGGATAAAGACTTCTATTATTTCACTATTTTTAATTTTATATTTCATTATTTTTATTATTCTATATTTCACTATTTATTATTATATTATGGCGAAATGTTTAAATTTTTCTCATGTCTACATTCCCATACCATGGAGATTACATTTAACATCTTAAAGTGAATATGCTTTAATTTGAATTTATACCATTTTAACTTCAGTTACATACAAAAACTCTGCTTGTTTACAACTCTGTCCTCACCTCTTTAAATTGCTGACATCACAAAATTACATCTTTATACACTGTGTGCCCAAAAACATAAACTAATAATTTTTTAAAATGTATTAGTCTCTGAAATTGTGTAGAAAATAAAATGTGGAATTACAAACTGAAGTTACCATAATACTTATTTTTAAACTGATTTTAATGGATTAGTCTCTTAAATCATGGTGTAAACAAAAAAGTGGAGCTACGAACTGTTGTTACAATACTAGTTTTTCTAATTGCTCACATATTTACTTTTACTGAGATATTTATTTCTTGACATGACTTTGCGTTACCATCCATTGTCCTTTTATTTTTTTCCTGCAGGACTCCCTTGATCTTTTTATTTTTTTACAGAGAAGGTCTAGTGGTAAAAAATTCTCTCAGCTTTAGTTTATCTAGGAATGTCTTAATTTTTCCCTCACTTTTGGACAACAATTTTGCTGGGAATAGGATTCTTGGTAGACAGGTTAGTTTTTTTCTTTTAGCACTTTGACTATATGACCCACTATCTTCTGGCTTCCAGAGTTTCTGATGAGAAATTTTCTGAAAATCTTATTGACGATCCCCTGTATGTGATTAGCCACCTTTCTCTGTCATTTTCAAAATTCTCTCATTGTCCTTTGCAAGTTTGTTTATAATGTGTCTTGGTGTGAGTTTCTTTGAGTTCATCATTGAGCTTCTAGGATGTTTATATTAATGTCAACAAATTCAGGAAGTTATTAGCCATTGCTTTCTCGAATATTATTTCTGCCCCCTTCTCTCTCTCTTTTCTCCCTCTGGAATTCACACAATGTGTGTGTTAGTCTGTTTGATGGTGTCCCACAGATCCCTGAGGATTCTTCACTTTTCTTCAATCTTTTTTCTTTCTGTTCCTCAGGCTTGATAATTTCCATTGTCCTCTTCAAATTTATTGCTTCTTTTTTCTGTCTGATCAAATCTGCCTTTGAATCCCTCTAGCAAATTTTGCATTTTAGTGTACTTTTCAGCTTCAAAATTTCTTTTTGGCTTCTTTCTAGGTTTTGTATATGTTTATCAATTATTTCCCTTTTGTTTATATTTCATTTCTTGACTTTCTCCACATCTCCCTTTGGTGCCTTGCTCATCTTCAAGACAATTGTTTTGAGGTCTTTATCTAGTAGATCTCTTTCAGGAACACCTTCTGTTGCTTATTATTTTTTCTCTTCGAATGGTCAATAGTTTCCTGTTTCTTTGTATGTTTTGTATTTTTGTTATTGTTGTTAAAAGCTGGACATTTGAATCTAATATGCTGGTAATTCTGAGAATCAGTTTTTCTCTTTCCCAGGTTTGTGTTATTGTTACTGCTTTTTAAAAATTATGGGCTGTCTCTGGGCTGAGGATCAGCCTGAAATGTAATTTTAAGGCCTTCTCATGTCTTTTCTGAGCTTTTCCCTGGGCATGTGAAGTCACTTTCTAATTTTTCCCATATATGCAGTTATTTTTGGATGTCCTATTCTTTAATGTCTGGCTCCCAAAAGGAAAAAAAGAGAAAAATAAAGAGGGGGAAGGGCATCAGCCTTTTAAATTCCATCTCTTTGTTCACCACTCTGTGATCAGAAGCAGCAATACGTGATGAAATATCCTGATATTTGAAGGACAGGGTCCTTTTATGCCCACCCTGGCTCCTGCTAACTCTTTACATGCTGCTCCAGGAACACAAAACAGCTTCTTGCCATGAGACTAAGAGGTGGGGGATGGACAGCTGCCAATGTGCTAAAAGCTGAAATTGACTGCAATTTTTTCATCCAAGCCCTCCCCTGGAAATTTCAAGCCTTCAATAGACTCCAGAGTTCCAAAATAGTTACATCAGACAGATTCTGCCAGTTTAATTGTTGTCTACAAGGGAAGATAGAATCCTTGTGCTTCCCCCTCTCCATCATCCCAGTATCCTCTTAAAATGAAATAATTTTTAATTCTAGAACTATTATATTATTAGAATATTAAGTGTAAATAACTAAGGAATTACATTCTGATAGAGAACAATACTAGATGTACTAGATGAAGATTTCTGCTAATCTCTGTCCTCAGGTAAATTTTCATGAGCCTAGGCATTTGCTTTATATAATCAAGGAATGCTAGAAGAGTGGGATGGACAATGAGCAATATAAGAATTCAAAGACAAAACAAAACGTGGTTGGCTGGTATGGTCATAGATGGCTTCAAGAAGAGGTAGGACTTGATCTGTACTTCACAGGGTCATTAGACTTGAAAAAACAAAAACAAAACAAAACAGGTTAGAGGGGAAGTTTTTTCTGAGCAGAAGGCACAGTAGAACCATGAGGAAACTATAAGATGCTTTCTTTACTATTGAACAGATTGAACCATCACAGAGGCAATATTGGGCAAAACAAACAAATATTAACACAAAGCAAAACAAAGAAAAAACATTACTGCTTATTTACAGTCCTTAACTTCCCATATTAGGCTCAGAGGCATGAAAAGTTGAACTTATTTTGGGAGTACAAACTCAGGTATCTGAAGAAAGCTGCCTGAAAACCTGACAGTCTAAAAGGCATGCTTTAGCACTCACAACATTTACCTACATTGTCTTCATGTGGCCACACTTTCTCCTAATTTCCCTCAAAAAACTTTGTACACATAAGCCTAATTATATTTCTTCATTTATGTTTATTACTTCTATATGCCATCACTGTTAATAGATGACAAGCTGAATTTTGAATTTCACTTGTAAGCTTTGGATCTCAAAGATGGATTTCTCTCAAAGAGTCAAAAGTTTATTTGCCTACTGAAGTCAATTGTAGGTGCCTTCTCTGACACCTCTGCTTCCTGTAATCCTCAAGGTTTTGGTGATTTCAATATTGATTTACCAGTCAATAATTAGATTAAACAGGCCAGGTGCAGTGGCTCATGCCTGTAATCCCAGTACTTTGGGAGGCCGAGGTGGGAGGATTACAAGGTCAGGAGATCGAGACCATCCTGGCGAACATGGTGAAACCCTGTCTCTACTAAAAATACAAAAAAATTAGCCGGGCATGGTGACAGGCGCCTGTAGTCCCAGCTGCTCGGGAGGCTGAGGCGGGAGGATGGCGTGAACCCGAGAGGCGGAGCTTGCAGCGAGCTGAGATCGTGCCACTGCACTCCAGCCTGGGCGACAGAGCAAGACTCCGTCTCAAAAAACAAACAACAAGAACAACAACAACAACAATAATAATAGTAATAATAATAATAATGATTAAACATTGCAATAGTCTAATTATTGATGGAGAGTTTGGACCTTTTAAATAATGACTCTGCCTGTCTGATATAACTTGATTACACACCTGTTTCTGAAGAACTGCTTACTAAAGCTTTCCCAGGCAAAGTCATAATAAGGATGAGACTGTGAAGTTAGTTCATCTCCAATCAGAACTGCCCTGGAGAAGAGTCTGCAGATGTATGTGTGGTGTGTATGTGGTTGGAGGTAGGCATCCTGGAAAGATGCCAACAGAGGCTTGCATGGGACAGTCAGGAGGAAGAATGTTAATTAAAAGTCCATTTAAGTAGGCTCTAAAAAATAATAAGAAGTTGATTAGCTAGTGGAGCTGAGTGGAACAGGATCCAAAGCATCAAAGTGAGTGTCACAAACAGGATGATTGGAAACAAAGCCAAGTCAGGAAGCTCCCTGGGAAGTCTAAGACAATGTTCTGGCAACATCTGATGCATAGGTTGATGAACCCAGCAGAACAGGTACAGAACCTTTTCTAAACAGTACTGGAGCCTGGGTGAATCCATATGATTTGATAGGAAGGGAACAATATTGATGAGCCCAGCTGAACAAAGCCCTTGTTCTGACAGTACCCGAGTCTTGGTGGATTCATACAATTTGATGGGAAGGGAGCAGTATTGACAGATGATTTTGCAAGCATTAGTTTTGGAGCATTGTTTTCAGAGTCTGTCAAATGAGATATTTGTACTGATGATTTGTCACGTCTGCATGAATGATTACATTCTCTGACACCATCTGCATGTAGCACCCGAAGCTCTGAGCTCATGCTTCTCCTGGAGCCAGCTAGTTCTTCCTCAGCCTTTGCAAATCTATTCCTGGTAAACATGCTGAAAATCAACACTGAGCCACCCCAGGTAACATCTGAGGAAAGCAAATAGCTAGGGCAGAGCTCCATAACACCCACCCTTCCTCAGCAGTGGAAGGCACCTCAGTTAGCACTTTCTGCAGGAAGGAAATGTATGTGGAGAGTTCCTTTCCATATGTCCTAAGATCAAACCCTGGAATCTGAGAAAATCCTTATGATGTGAATGTGTCATCCTATAAAATTAAGTATACCAATCAGGCTGCAAGAAAGTGAGTAAAGTGCATGCCAAGTTTGTCTGTGGTAGCATAAATGCGTCTTAGCTGTTTCCTGAAGATAGGAGCTGGAACTCTCATGGGGAAAGCTGACTGAGCGCACACATTTCACCCTTGGCCTACTTTGTTTATCTTGAGACCACTGAAGCATTCAGTCTAGACCGTACAGTGTTTTCAGTGTGTCCTGTTACTTCTTTCCCAAGCATCTGGTTTTTCTCAGGCCCCATGTGACTCACCTCACATGGCCTTATGCTGGGATCCAAGAACTCCTGCGAATGTCCTATCCTGTGCTTGGGTCACTGAAGACATCTGTTAAAGCCTGGGGCCTGTCCTTTGAGGTGACTTCTCAAGCAATATGAACTTGAATTTTCTTTCTGGACAGGGAATTTAAAGTCTTTGAATATGACTTTATACTGGATTTCAGAATTCAGTGAAGGGAATGGCCATGGAGCTCTTGCCTTTGGAACTCCTACTACAGGTCTGCCATTCTGCGAACTTCTTGTGGTAGAAGCATTAAAATCCTTCAGGAGACTTCAGCCACCACACTTATTCATTTTTATATCATTCTTCCTATTACATCATGGTTCTCACTATTTTTTTTTACTTCTACAGTGTGTAAACCCACCAGTCAACAAGTATGTATTGAGTACGCGCAATATAATTGTGTTAAGCCAACTGCTTTACAAAGGCAGAAGCAGACCTCTGATCTCAAGAAATTTAGACCTGACAAAAGACGATAAAATAATTCATACAAAGGAACAGCTACTAAGGCAAGGTGGTGTGTCATGAAGGCCTAAACTGTGGATGGCAGACAACAAGTTTTGTGGAAGTAGAACCTAAAAAGAGAGCAATGGTGTCTATAAGAATTTTAATGCTTCCGAATAGAAATTGATTTGTGCTAGGCTTTGTAAGATAGGTAGAAATTGAATTGTGGGTGGATAATGAGGGTTTTATAGACAAAATAAATTATCTGAATTCATTCAGATATGTAGAAATAACGTACTTAGTGATGTATAAGACACCAGTCCAGATTCAGTTTTATATGGTTTTATTTCCCACAGTATAGTTAGGAATAAAATTGGGGAGATCAAGGCTTTACAGATTTGAGAAGCCTTGAAAACCCTACAAGATTATCTAGAATGGATTTCATAAGAAACACACAAAAAAGCATCAAATAGTATTTCTGCTGCATAGAGCAGCATAGGAAGGTAAAACTGGCATCTGTGCCCAGGAAGGACCTAATTGCAGGGAGTGAGAGACCAGCCAGGAACCATAGTCTCAACAATACGGGCAAAGGCAAGTGAGTCCAGGAGATAGTAGAGGCAGGGACAGAGAGGAAAAGACAGACATGTGAGACATCAGAGCAGAAAAGCCTCAGGACTGCATGCATGCAATGGAGAGAAAGGAATTAAAGAGAGAGAGACAATAGGATAGTGTTCTCAAAGACTCTAGATCAAATTTCTCTGGATGGATCTAAATTTCTCTGGCCATATAGACCATACAAAGGACATCCACTTTCCACTCAGCTTGCTTCGTTCATCCAAGTGATGTGTCCTAAAACAGCAGTTGGTAAACGTTTTTTTGTTGTTGTTGTTGTTGTTGTTTTCCTGTGAACAACTGGTGAATAAACCCTTTAGTTTTTTTTGTGCCATACAGTCTCTGTCACAGATCCTCCACACAGCTGCTATAGTGCTAAAGCATCTGCTACAATGTGAGTGTATCCCCCAAATTTCATGTGTTGGAAACAATCCCCAAATTCATGCTGACAGTATTAGGAGGTAGGGCCTTTGTGGGGTAGTTATGATTAAATAAAGTCACAGGGTGGAACCTGCATGTTGGGACTGGTGGCTCTATAAGAAGAGGAAGAGAGACTTGGGCTGGCATGCTCTTGCCCTCTCACCATGTTATGACATAGCAAGAAGGCTCTCATCAGAAGTGGCCCCTTGACTGTGGATTTACCAGCCTCCAGTACTATGTCCCAATAAACCTCTATTCTTCATAAATTAGCCAGTCTGCAATACTCAGCTATAGCAACAGAAAGTGATTAAGACAGCATCCTTAATAATACATAAACAAATGAGCTTGGCTGTGTTCCAGTAAAACTTTATTTACGAAAACAGGTTGAGGGCTCATTTGGCTCACAGGATATAGTTTGCTAAACTTTGCCCTATAACATTTGAAGTTGCAATCCTTGGCCTTTGAGGCCCAAAGGTCTTACCCTGGGTCTTCATTCTGATCCTGTCTACCATTTCCTACTACTTACTCTTGATTCCAGCCACAGCACACTACCTGCTTTTCTCAAAAGGTACCACAGGTTTTTATATCCAGAGAGGTATGCTCCCATCCTCCCATGCTTGTTACCCCTCATTGACTATTTCTCATTATTTGAGAATGAGTTCAGAAGTTACCTCATTAGGGAACATTTTCTAAATCCCCCAACTCCCCCCACAACAGCAGATGAATACTCTGTTACCTTTTTCCATAGCACTTTAAAATATCTCTACTTTAACCCTTATCATAGCATATTTCTATAATTTTTGAAAGAACTTTGTCTTCGTTTTCTTTGTATTTCACACCCACCCCACACCCAAACCAAATATCTAAAACAATTCCCAGAATAAATACAGTAGGTGTTTAAGAAATGTTTATGCCGTGAGTGTATATAGTTTTAAAGGGAATTTGGGTTTCTGATCAAGGGAGACTGCATTTTTGCCAAGCCCTAAATAATTGTTTTATAAGATAGTTAATAAAAAGTACAAACAAAAAAACTCCTTTATTTTCTTTTTGAAAATTCAAAAATGTTAAGTGAATTAGTAGATACTTTGTTATCAATGGATTCTATTACTTAAAGGCTCATATTTCTTTTCTTAAATTGTTTCAAAAGTCAAAATTATATAAATAATCTTGCCATTTTCTCACAATGTTAGAAGAGGAGTATAAAAATATATTTGTCCATGATCGAGATTTATGAACATAACCTGGTCCCAGGCTTCGTGAGAATGAGATGACTTTTCCTTCTATAACTATGATGATTGAGATAACAGTCAATTACAACATTCTCTTCTCCCTTGAAGCTCTGATATTTGGGTGTTTTGTTTTTTTCTTTTTAATTGAGATGTTATTGGTTGTGTTGATGATCAGTACACAGACATTTCCATTTGTACACAATTCTTAGCATACATACCAAAAATCTAAAAAGCCATGAATTGTATTTTTTTACAGTCATTCCAGTGGTTTTCTAGCTTAAAATTTGGAGGTAAATTTTCCTTAAGAGGCTATCAAGTACCAGTATCTTCAAATGTTGATAAGCTGTTTCATACATCCCACCAATTAGCAATTTAATAGCATATATACTACAATACTCAAATTTTCAATCTTAAACAGTACATTAACAAAGTTATTAGGAAAATGGGACTACCGCGACCGAAGATATAACAGAGTGCACACAATTCTGACAGGGAGAGCCATGATCAGGGAGTGGTTTTCTTTAGGAAACAAATCTAAAAAACAATGAGAAAACAGAATTAATTTAAAATGCTCAAGACATTAAATGCAGGACCATGACTCCATATTGCCATTCAGCATGTTTAGTATTAGAGGATATAAGAACTAACTCCTACAAAGAACTCAAACAAATTTACAAGAAAAAAACAACCCCATCAAAAAGTGGGCAAAGGATATGAACAGACATTTCTCAAAAGAAGACTTTCATATAGCCAACAGACACATGAAAAAATGCTCATCATCACTGGCCATCAGAGAAATGCAAATCAAAACCACAATGAGATACCATCTCACACCAGTTAGAATGGCGATCATTAAAAAGTCAGGAAACAACAGGTGCTGGAGAGGATGTGGAGAAATAGGAACACTTTTACACTGTTGGTGGGATTGTAAACTAGTTCAACCATGATGGAAAACAGTATGGCGATTCCTCAAGGATCTAGAACTAGATGTACCATATGACCCAGCCATCCCATTACTGGGGATATACCCAAAGGATTATAAATCATGCTGCTATAAAGACACATGCACACGTATGTTCATTGCAGCACTACTCACAATAGCAAAGACTTAGAATCAACCCAAATGTCCATCAGTGACAGACTGGATTAAGAAAATGTGGCACATATACACCATGGAATACTATGCAGCCATTAAAAAGGATGAGTTTGTGTCCTTTGTAGGGACATGGATGCAGCTGGAAACCATCATTCTTAGCAAACTATCACAAGAACAGAAAACCAAACACCGCATGTTCTCACTCATAGGTGGGAACTGAACAATGAGATCACTTGGACTCGGGAAGGGGGACATAACACACCGGGGCCTATCATGGGGAGTGGGGAGAGGGGAGGGATTGCAGTGGGAGTTATACCTGACGTAAATGACGAGTTGTTGGGTGCTGACGAGTTGAAGGGTGCAGCACAGCAACATGGCACAAGTATACATATGTAACAAACCTGCACGTTATGCACATGTACCCTAGAACTTAAAGTATAATAATAATAATTAAAAATATATATATATTAAAAAAAGAAAAAGAACTAACTCCCTATCTATGGAATGTTAAGCTAACACCCAAGACAGTCAAAGCCTCCCATAATTCAATATCCCACACTATTTTCTGGTTGTACCAAAAAATAAACAACCAGCTAATGTTTTCACCTCTTAAAAAAGCATTTACACTTAAAAAAAATGAGATGAGGTGGGACTTCCTCTTTCTTAGAAAAAGTTCCTGAGCTACTAAAGAAATTTGCATTTATAAAATAGTTGATAAAAATAGTACTCTGGATTGTATAGGGGAGACAGGGACCACTGATAAGGTGGGGTAAATGATATTAATCAGAATTAGCTTCTTTCTCTCTGGCTTCATCAGAGGCTGGACTTTCTTCAGTTTTAGTTTCTCCATTTTGTGCAGGTAAATCTTCTTTAGTTTCTTGGCTAACCACTTTGGCCCATTAACCCTTTGCTCCCATGCCCAAAAGGAAGGTCAGCTCAGTAGAAGCGGTGGTGAAGGAAGGGCCCAAGAGGAGATCAGTGAGTTTGTCAGCTAAACCTGCTCCTGCAAAAGTAGAAATGAAGCCAAAAAAGTTAGCAGGAAAGGATACATTTTCAGACAAAAAAGTAGCATTATAGCAAATTATTCAAGTGTAATTTTATAAAAATTATTCCAGTGCAATTGTGTAAAAATCCTCTTGACACAGAACAAGATAGAAAGACTTCAGACTATCTTATGTTTCCACTGAACCCACCCATGTCATAACAAAACATATACATTTCTTGGAAATGAGAAGGTTCTAATATTGTGTTACCACATTATTCAGTGACAGTTTATTGTCCATTCCAGTTGAAGAAAGAAATAAAATGTGGTAAATATCTAAGAAAGCTTGGACAGAGGAGCCAGATTAGTCCAGGGACCCCAGCAAATTCCACACCTTATTTCTTATTGACTAGTGTCCAGTGAACTCAGTAGTCTTTAAATCACAGAAAATTTTTGGATTTCAGCCATTTTCCAAGAAAAAGCAAAGTAAAGGCTGTGGGAGCCAACTGACTTGGCCAAAGCATAAAGCTTGTAAATGTCAATTAGCCCACAAGAACAAGAATTCTGTGCCACCAAGAATGGGTATGTCAACTTTAGCAGCACAGATAACACTTCCAACAAGTTTAAACAGGTTGTAAGTTTGTGTAGCATATTTGTCTTGTTTAGGGGATCATTTAATTTCAAACCACCTTGCCTCACCATCTTATACTATTTTTTTATATGCTATATGTTAAGAAAGTTTGATTTCTGTTTGCTACAGATTCAGATAATCTGTTAGTCCCTATTAATCTCTACCTTTTGGGTCCAAGGATGATATTCCTGGTTTTCATAAACTCCAGCCAAAACACTATATGCTTCTTCAACGTCACAACACTTTCTTTCAGTCAACAATTGTATATTATTATGCTTGATATTGTCTATTTGTGATCAGATCCATTTCTACCCCTGGATTTGCCCAGACCCTGATATACTACTTTCTTATAATCTTTATTCTTTCTGCGTTATGAATGGTCAAGGCAGATAAGGTCCAACTAAAAAGTATTCATATATTCAATATATATTCATCTTGGGTTTCAGAAGGTTTTCGTATCCCTCTCTTAATTGTTCTGCTTCAAATGAAAATCCAATAAACAGCCAATAACTGACATCCAAAGGAAATGTACCAGCAGCCTCAGGAGATCCTGAGGCCAGAAATAGGCTGGTCTTGTTGACCCTTTATGGGACCTACCAAGGGGTTCATGCCACCTCACTATCGAAGACAGATACCAAGAAAGATAGCCATGATGGGAACCATGGGAACATTCAGAACCAGAAATGCTCCATGTGAGTAGTGATATGCTTAATCTGAACTACAAGGGATGGCCCAGTTGGTCACAAGAAAGTTGACAGACTGTAGAGCATGCCTAAACTTACAGACTAGGACAGTCTGCCCTTATAACAAAATCTCTGCTTTACCTAAATGCTCTCAGTTTAGGCATGCTCTCACTCTCAAGAGCTTACAGATGAACAAAGAGGACAGACAACAATTCAGAAAATGTACTTGTTTTGATAGGGATATACATAGAATGCAATGGAAATGTTGCAGTGGGGGCTATCCCAGAATATGGATGGATAGTGTGTGTGTGTTGTGGGGGGCGGCTGGACTACATCATAGGAAACTTCTTGCAGGTAATGACCTCTAACCTGGAGACTGAAGGATGATTAAGAATTAGCAGAGAAGTATTAAGGTACAGGCTAAGCTGCTCTGCAGTGCCTCAACAAGTTACAAATTTATCTCTTTATTACGTAAAAATTCCAAATGGGAAGGTTGTGCAAGGATGTAGGAAGCTCTACATCATTAAATCATTTAGGAACCCTAGTTCCTACTGTTAAGACCATGAAGGGTCTGAGATTTTATCCTACTTGTGAGATAATGATTTAACATATCATAGTTTCATGAATGGAAGCAGATATGAGATTCCTGGGTCAGAGCAACAACAGACTGTATTAGTCAAGGCAATAGTGGGAGCCAGTATATCAGCATTTGTTCCAGTTACCTGAGGCTCAAATTTCACAGGGCACACCAAAAGGAGCAGGAGACACCTGTACTGGCAGTGGTTTACTTTATAAGAGAGGAACCCTAAACTTAGAAAATGAAATCTTTCATAATCAGTATAAGTCTTCCTGACTTTTGCCCCAGAGGAAGACATTGTTTTTACTATTCTGAGTAGTTAACACATTCTCCCAGTGCTCTGGAAGAGGACACTATGTCTATCTTCCAAGGCCGTTTGCTATACCACAGGCCTTGAAAAGAAAAGAAGAAAACAGAATGATTCAGAACCCCTGCTCATAAGCTGGGCAGAAAAGTAAGACCCACAGAGAATTGTCTTTCAATGCCTTCTATCTCTGTCCTCTAGGGCAAGGATTGCCAAACTATGGCTTGCAAGAAAAATCTGGCCTGTGTCCTGTGTCTGTAAGTAAAATTTTATTGGAACACAGCCACGCACATTCATTTATGTACTCTCTATGGCTGCTTTAGTGGCATAAATGAGTAGTTGCAACAGAGATTGTATGGCCTCTTTACAGAAAAAATTAGCCAACCTCTGCTCTAGGGTATGGCCCTCTTCCATCTGATTAAAGCTGGCTGATGGGTACCATATCCATAATCCAGTGTACAGGAAGAAGGAAAGAGGAAGGAGAGGCAAACAATTTCCTATTTAAAGCATCTGACCCAGAAGTTGACTTCTGTTTCACTTCTTACTGACCAGAACTTAGTCACATGTTTTGTCAGGAGTCCCCAGAGTTTTCCCAGTTTCAATGATTCATTAGAGGAACTCACAGGACTTACCATAGAGTTGTACTCATGGCCAACATTTATTGCTACAAAGGATACAAAGGAAAATAAGCAAAAGGAAAAGGCACCTGGAGCAAAGTCCAGGGGAAACCAGCTGCAAACTCCTGAGAGTGCTTTCCCAATGGAGTCACCCAGGATGTGCTTTATTCCTTCTGCAACAAATTGTGACAAATATAAAATGTTGTCTACCAGGAGAGTTCATTAGAGATGCAGTACGAGGGTTTTAATTGGAATTGGTCATGTAGGCCTTCTCTGCCTGAGCTTATCCCCAGATTCCAGACTTCACAGGAAAGAAGATATTCAGCATTAGCTGTATTTTTTGTACAGTTTAGGTACACTGAGCCACTTATATTGGGGACTGGTGAGAACTGTCCTGAAATCCAGGTTCCTAGATGCAAGCCAGAGGTCACCCTTCCAAGCAGGACTTATTAAGGAGAGCAGACTCAGCCTGCTATGTGAACTCTTCATGGCACACATGCCTACACTCAGCTCCAATGGAGGGTGAAGACTGCAGTCTAATGAAGGGACTGTGTGTCCAACTAAAACTTGGGAGCTTTGATTGTTAAAAGCAAGATGATGAATGAATACTGTCTCTGCTGCAAAGGGAAGAAAAGGTACCAGGGCAGAGTTTCTCAACCCCATCACGACTGACATTTTGGGTTGCGCAGTTCTTTGTTGCTGGGGGCTGCCCTGTGCTGTCAGTAGAACCCTTCTCAGTCCTGACAATCAAAAATGTCTTCAGATATTGCCAGATGTGCTATATGGGGCACAATTGTTCCAAGTGAGATCTAAGCCAGTGTGTGAAGTCCGGAGAGATCAGGCCTTGCTCATGAAACCTCAAGTAGTTCATTATACTCTGAATGGAAGATGCGAGATGGACAGTGGCAAGACATAAGGCTGAAGCTGCAAGCTGGGGCCAGCTTTCAAAGCAGTTGTATGCCATAATAGGAGTTTGGAGTTTAAGAAATCGATTAAAGATTTGAGAGCTATCAGAAGATGTTTAAACCAAGGATCATCTTTGATTTTCAAAAAACCAATTTGACCTACACATGAAGAATTAATTGAAAGATAAACAGGAGTCAGGGAGACTAATTAGAGGAATGTTTTGCTTACTCAGGTATGAAATTTTGAGGAACAAAATGAAGACATTAGCAGTTGAGAAGAAAAGATAGGTTTGAAATATAAATAGAAGGAAGACTTGGTAACTGATTAGAGATGGTAGAATTTCACCTTGGGCATCTGGGTAAACAGGTTACCATTCAGTGAGATAACAAAGAAAAGGAGAACAAAGTAAGTGGAAGAGTGATCAGATCTGTCTTTGACTTGCTGTTAGACATGATCGTGGGACTTTCAACAGGGACTGATGACATGTGATGAATTATCTGATATTTAGACACTTGGTACAATGTGGGCAGTAAGATCTGAAACCCTCACACACAACCAACTATGACCAATGTTTCTTTCCTACTCAAATTTTAAAACCTGATGCCTTACTTTTAATAGTATATAAAACTACTGTTCCACCAACCTTTTCGGATGAGGAGAATGACTCCTTCATTCAAATTTTATTCAGATGGATTTTTAAATATTGAAATTTGCTAGCTATTCAAACATACTCATTTTTGCCTGGACTAGGTGTCATTTCTTGTGCATGATGAATGTTTTGGCTTTAGTAGCTGTTTTCTGCTTTGAGAACATATAATCTACTGGCATTCAGTGCTCTCAAGTAGAGATAATCCTTGCAGGGACTGAAGTACAAAAAATTTAAGCACAGTTATAGACACTACTATTTGGAGGTTAAAACAATTTAACCAGATGGCATTTCATACTGGTGACTATGCTTGAAAGACTTCCTCATCTTTAGTAGAAGGTATGCTGTGTCTGGCAGAGTTGCTAAATTTGCATTTTCTCAGGCAAGATATGCATCATGTAATTGAGAAATTTTTTGGAGATTAGTTACTTTCATTACAAGTCAAGGCACAAAATGCTAAACCTTAGAGCACTGATTCTGAGCCCTTGCATACCTCAACCGATAATAATAAGAGAAAGTTCCTGTATACATTCCTTGCGGAGTGTGATTTGAGAAAAAGCAGAGGGATGAAATTCAGGTTCTAGTCTTTAATGACTTGAACACAGATGTTGCTGTTGACAGGCGGAGATATGTTGAGTGTTGTTTCTCCATTTGCTTAGCAAGATTTGACATGTGGTGAGCCAGAATAGAAATCTGAAGAGTTGAATCAAGATGTGTTGAGAGAACTTTGGGTGTAAGAAGTGATAAAAGAAGCAGGTCTGAATATACAACATTAGGTGGCAGATGGAAACTTTTTAAAAAAAAATCTTTCCAGGATTGCCTGCTTGGATAAGCTGATTGGTAAATTTAGTTGTCCTTAGCAAAGAATTTTTAAAATACAGAGGATATACAGCCAGTATATCATCACTCTAAACAAACAGTGTTCATTGTTCATCTATGTGCCTTTGTTCACATTATGATGAGTGCTTACAGATGGCTCTGGAAGCCTGAACCGGAGGAAACAAAATAAGGTGATGGGGTTGGGGTGGGTGGGTTGTTCACTGGGTCCCAAACTGCCAATCTTCCAGGTCTTCATGACTCATAGTCACTGGTTTCTAATGCTGGAAAAGGCCAGGCCATGTACCACAGATCTGTTAACAAGAAGGATGAACAGATGCCATTAAGACAGAGGACATTAATATTTATAAATCTCTTCTTTGATAAAAGAAAATAGTCATCCTTCAAAATATCTGTTGAGTGATAATACAGACCTGGCTCCATTCCAAGCACTAGATCTTTGTTCCTAATATTGCCACATCTTAAGCATGAGCCAGTTGGATATTCTGTACTGCCCATAAGAGCCAGGATTTAATTTATTGCTGCAAAATACTCTTCTCTCACCAACCGTCCTTGCTAAATTGTGAAATTTTATTCATTATTTTTAAATCGTCTACCACATCTTTTTCTCCTTTGTGACTGCAGACCTGTTTTATTTTTGCAACTAAGATAGGTAGACTAGATGAGCTTCATTGCCAGGAGCAATCACCTCCCATTTAATGCAATGAGGTTGCCTTCAGGCCAGTCTTCTCAAAGACAGTGCTATGGACTTCATGCCTATTAAAATTCATATCCCATATTTTCATATCCCACTTTCAAATTAGCCTGTTAGTTGACATTTTTAAAAAATCTTATAGAGTCACTAAGCTATGAATGACTGATACCCATGAGGAGGGTTATTCCTTTCTGAGTATTTTTTCCTTCATTTATTCATTCTATAAATATTTATTAATCATTATGCTAGGCATTGGAAACGGATTTTGCCACTCAGAGTCCTGAAAGGAGAAGCTGGCACACTTAAGCTGTGTGATTTCAGGAAGATATCATAAAGTGACTATTTACAAATTGTGAGTAGGTTGGAGTTAAATCATGAAGAAAGAACAGCGTTACTTCCTGGGGCTATTATCAGCAGGGGTGGTGAAGTCATTGCCACCACTAAAGAAGAGGTGAGAGGAGGAAGACTGAGTCAGAGAGAGCTGTGTGGAGAGGGCTAACTGACAAGAAGCTGTGACCTTCAGTTCAAAGAAGCTGTCAGTTCTCGATGGCCTTGCAAGATGGGCTTTGGGCAGAAATAAACATCTTGACCTCATTCTTTTCACATTATTCCATCTCCCCTGGCACCTTCTATTAATCAAACTCACAGAATATTGCTGATATTGTCAATGCAGATCAACTTTATTTTAGGACATAGCAGTGTGAGAATGCAGGGAAATAGGTCTGCAGAGGCAAAAAAAAAAAAAAAAAAAAAAAAAGGTATGTAACACAGATAAATAAGACAGTTCCTTCTCAGGAGCCTAGGTCAGTGCCTTCACATTCCACTCTTCAGCAGACACAGGAGTGCCATGAAGGTCTTGGGAAAACATAATCTTTAGCCCTACATCCCAGCAGTTCTGACTCAGTAGATCTAAAGTAGGAGTAGAGAGTCAGCATTTCTACCATTTTTGCCTCTGCTGCTCTTCTATAGGTCACATTTTTGGGTAGCACTGGTCTGACATTTTGAGACAGGGCAACACCAAACCCTAAGGAATGGATATCTAACAGTGGAATATCCACTCTGTTAGACTAGTTTAAGAGAGATTGTGCTGCTTTCTTAGCCCACTGTTGCTAAGCCTGCTTTCAAGGCAAGCTGATCTTATCTAGAAATCACCAGAAAAGTGAGTTTTGAATTTGCTAGTAAGAATTTAAGAATGGTCATGGGCTTTAAAACTTTTCCAGAAGATTCTTAAATAAATCTTCCTCTCTAAAGAAGCTGTTGCCTTGTTTAGAGTAAGCAGGAGACATTTTATTTCCAGTGTGCATAGTTAGTCTATATAGAGAACCATGTTTACTGTTGAAATATATATAATTTAAACATTTTTAATTAAAAGAGAATTGATGTCAGGTTTTTGTTAACAATTTTCTATACTAATTTTTTACAAGGTGTGATGGTTACTTTTGTGCTTCAACTTTACTGCACTAAGGTATGCCCAAATAGTTAGCAAAAGATTATTTTTAGGTGTCCGTAAGGGTGTTCTGGAAGAGATCCTCATGATGAAGTGGGTAAAGCAGATGGCCCTCCCCCATGTAGGTGGGCATCATCTAATCTACTGAGGTTCTAAATAGAACAAAATGGCAGAGGAAGGGCAAATTCACTGTCTCTAATAGGGTTGAAACATCCGGCTTCTCCTGCCCTCAGACTTTGGAGTTCTAGCTTCTTGGACTCAGACCAGAAGTTATACTACAACCATCCTCTCCCAGACTCTCAGGCCTTTGGATTCAGATGTGATTACACCGCCAGCTTTTCTGGTTCTCCATTTTCAGGTTCTCTGTGGCAGATTATGGGACTTTCTGGTGTCCAAAACTGCATAAGCCAATTTCTATAATAAATCTCCTCTTATCTTGTATTAGTCTGTTTTTACATTGCTATAAAGAACTACCTGAGACAGGGCAATTTATGAAAAAAAAGAGGCTTAATTGACGTAGTTCTGCAGGCTGGGTAAGAAGCATGACTGGGAGGCCTCAGGAAACACAATCATGACCAAAGGTGAAGGGGAAGCAAGCACGTCCTACCGTGATGGAGCAAGAGAGAGAGAGAGGGAAAGAGAGGGTGGGGGTCGGGGAAAAGTGTCACATGCTTAAACAAACAGATCTCATGGGAACTCACTCACAAGACAGCACTAAGGGGACAGTAATTAGAAAATACCCCCATTGTCCAGTCACCTCCCACAAGGCTCCTGCTTCAACACGTGGGGTTTACAATTTGACATGAGATTTGGGTGGGAACGCAAAGCCAAACCATATCATATCTGTATTTATATCGGTATCATCTATATCTATTCTATTGGTTCTGATTCTTTGGAAAACCCTGACTAATACATAAGAAAACTATCAATTGAAAAAAATTAAACAACAAAACATCTATAGGAAGCATGCAAGAAAGCATGGGAAGTAGTCTCTCAAATATTCTTGAATAAGAGCCAAATTCCTTCTTATTAGTGATTCTTTCTTTAGCATCATGTCATGAGAACAATGTACAGTTGAACAACAATAATGGGGAGAGTGGCTCAGAGATAAAGTACCCAGGGACCAGTGAACAAGGGAGAATCAAAGTGTTTGAACTGATGGATCAATCACTTTGCACATGCATAAATTGGTATCTCACTTCAAAAATACTCTTATTTCCCGTTAGCTACTCTTAATTCTCTCATTCCTTTATCAGTTAAGTTTCTCCTTAGAGGAGAGCAAACTCATTGTTCTAATGTCTATCTCCCATTGATCTTTTGCCTATTGACTTCTGACTCCTAACTAATCCAAAACTGCATTGACAATAGTTGATATTGGCTATTTGACCTCTTAGCTGCATTTGATGTCATGGACCTCTTCTTTTTTTCATTGGTTTCTCTTGGATTACTTTCTTCTGGGTCATCTCCTACGTTCTTGATGATTTCTTCTTATAATCCTACAAAATCTGACTGTCATATTGCTCAGGCTCTATTAGAGACATTTTCAAAAATGTCCAGAGCAACAACTCAAAGCAATTTAGTCTCTGGTCCTCAAACAATATCAAAGGGAATCTAACTCACCCACACTTATCAGACTCCTACATCACTCACATGTTTTCCTAAACCTCATAGCTGGTCTGGAGCCTCTTATACCACAATCTCTAAATTTCTCTCTCTCAGTTCCAGATATAAGACTCTGTTTCTTTATTCTCTCACTCACTTCTTCCATCCACCCTTGATTATGTAGACTTAGTTGGTTTGTCTTCCTTTCACTTTCCTTACTATTTTGCCAAGGGGAAGAGGCAGGAAATGAGGGTCCAAATATAGGTTTCGTTGTAAAGCATGGGTGAGGGGTAGAAGAAAAGTATAGAGGGGTGATGACCCCACATGTAACTACTTTGGCTTTACCACATTCTCATTCTCTTTATTTGCTCCCTCTGACTCCACTTTCCCCTGAAATGTTGGCATCTGCCAAGTTCCACGATTGAATTTCCCTTGCAGGTTTTTCTCAGCTACTTTTGTGATCCTAACTTCCTCTTTGAATGGGAATCATTAATAATTTTTCCTCTAGACTATCTCTCCCACGTGATTCTCACATCCATCCTATAGTAGACATTGCCACTTGGATAACCTACTGAAAACTGAATGTTCTCCAAATGGCACTCACTATCTCCACACATGCTTTTGCTCTACCGACCTCATGACAGTTTTTCCTTGTTGCTCAGTCCAGTAAGCTTGGCATCATCCTTGATCCACTTTCCCCATACTCCACCTCCTATCCTTCACTAAGTCTTAGGTTATCCATTCCCAAAGCCCTCTCAGATCCATCGCTCCTTCTCCATCACTATATGTCTGCCCTAATTTATACCATGAATATATCTCTCCTAAACTCTTCCAACAGCATTGTAATTTTTCCTTTAGCTTCAGACTAGCTCTTCTCAAATCAAACTTCTTTGCCACTGACAAAATGAAATTTGCATCTAAAATGCAAATATCACCCTGTTATTATTCTACACTCCACTATTTGAAACGCATCAGTGCCTGCCCCGTTATCTATAAGATTCTGGGTCCTTTAAGATCTGAGTTCTACCAGTCTCTCTCTTTAGCTAAAGCTCTTCTGAAAGGTTTTCCAATGCCTCACAAAGTATGTCATTCTAGCCTCTGTGCCTTGGCTTGTGCTTTTCTCTCCCTCTGAACTGTCCTTTGTACTCCACTAGTTAAAGCTGCCTCCTCCCTTTACCCTTCTCTACTAGACAGAGCTAAATGACTCACCTTGGTGTTGCTGTTCCCATCGTATGGTATTTATCACATTGTATTTTCATGTCTGCTTATTATTGTTTTATGAATTTCTTATAAGTGTTTTAAGGACTATCAGACTGGAATCCAAGTTTAGTTGGGGGAAAAATCACTGAACTAGATAGAAATCGTGAGGATTTGGGGTCAGGTCAGATCAGCTATTAATCTGCTGTGAAATCTTGGTCAAGTCACTCCCCTTTTCTGGTCCATCTTTCATAGGAGAAATCTGGTCCAATATTTCATAGTAGATTAAGATTACGAACCACATAATCTTAATCTACTATGCTCTGATTCCGTTCTATACTTTCTATACTATACATTCTGTACTGCCATGTTAAGAGAGAGTGTTCACTAATGTTCACTCACTATCCTTTCTAATTTCCTTCATTCCTCTGCTTCCTTTATTAAGGGTTTTATTAAAAGTAGTTGTTCTCAACCCTGACACTCTCTACTACTTTAAAAAATACAGATGGCTGGGCTCTGTTCCAAGAGATTCTGGTATTGCTGGTCTGGCATAGTATTCTATCATCAGTATTTTTTTAAAAAAACATTTCCAGTGATTCTAATATGCAGTCAAGATTAAGAACCATTGACATAAAACAGTGATTCTCAAAGTATGGTCCCCAGACCAGCAGCATCAGCATCACCTACAAAATTTTCAGAAACTAAATTCTGGGCTCCAACCCAGGCCTATTGAATTAGAAACTCCTATCCCTATAGAAGATTCTGAAACACACAAATTCATTGACTCTCCTTGAATTCTTCCTTCCCAAGCCCAACAAAAAGGAATTAGAGGGCAGTGCTACAGTTTTAGAGCATTGTTTCTCAGGCTGTTTATCTTTAAAAATGATCTCTCAGTCAACCAAAATCAGCTTCTAAAAAGTTGTTTATGCCATCCTTACATCTAAGTAGAGAGCCTCTTTGGCTGAACCAGAGTTAACATTTAAAATAAAATTAGGTCAAGGCATAGAATGAAATGATGAAATTTATCTTGGAGAGCAGTGAGGAATTTCTCTGGCTAGGACTTAGGATGGGAGTGAGAATCAGGCACGGATGTTGCTCACATGGCAGGACCTTTGGAAGAAGGCTTGCTGGAATTGGTAATGATGTTGCCTCTTTCTTGCATGTAAATCTCTGACAGCTAACTCTTTCTCACAAGTCCTAAAATGAAATATATAGTCTGGGTCAGGGGGAGGTTACCAGTCAGCCAGCATCCAGGGAATTGGATATTTTTCCTAATTAGTGTCCTGTTAAATAGAGCATTGGTTTTAAATCCATACAACTTGACTGCTTGAACTTGTGTCAGCATTGGTAATATCTTAGCTTCATAATTTTGTCCACATCATCCTCTTATCATCTAAAGGTAGGGGGTACAGATGATAGCAACATGTACAAATTTTCACACTCTCAATGCATTCTGACTGACCACACGGGAGTGGGAGACAGCGGACGCTCTATGGGGGATAGAGACAGATTCTTGTCCTAATGTTTGCTTTTTATTTGTTCAAGAAATTTCTCTTACCTAAATTATAGAGCTGTGGAAATGTAATTATTCAATCATCAATTCATTCTTGAACAAAATGTTGCTGTTTGAAAACAATGGTTTTATATTTATCACATTTTAAAATATACAGTTATTTATTTGTTTAATTATTTGTCAAGTTCTCTAAACAGACTGTAAGACTTGTTAAGACAAGACCATGTCAGTTTCTGAACCACAGTATAGCCAGTATCCAGCACTTGGTGGGCACTCATTACACAGTGAATAAATGAAATACTGAATGGCTACATCAAGGGTAATACAGGGGAAGAAAAGGGTACCATGATCAGACATGGCAGGCTCATAGCCTAGTCTGGTGCAGGTATAAAGACAAATACAAATTTAAAATAAGCGGCTAAATTCTCCCTGTTAAAAATAAGGGAAGAGATTTTCTGTCTCTCCTTTTTTCTTAATACCTAGGTGAGGGGTTGATAGGTGCAGCAAGTTACTATGGCAAACATTTACCTATGTAACAAACCTGCACATCATGCGCATGTATCCTAGACCAGAACTTAAAAAGAAATAAAATTAAAATTAAAAAGACAAAAAAAGTAAAATTTCTAATTATAACTACTTTCTCTTCTCTTTGAAATATATAAAAAGTATTTTGTCAGCTTTATTACCAAGGAATGTCTTTCTCAAGGACCCGAGAGCAATCTCTTTGAAATGTAAGCATCTTTTTTAAAAAAAGGAATTGTTTGGTTTTTGCTTGTTGCTTTGTTTAAATTCTGTATAGATTCTAGATATGAGACCTTTGTTGGATGCATAGTATGCATCTGTTCTCTCCCATTCTGTAGGTTGTCTATAGATACTTCTCAAAAGAAGACATATATGCAGCCAACAAATATATGAAAAAATGCTGATATCACTAATCATTACAGAAATGCAAACCAAAATTACAATGAGACAGTCAGAATAGCTATTAATAAAAAGACAAAAAACAACAAATACTGTAAAGGCTGCAGAGAAAAAGGAACACTTATACAGTGCTGGTGGAAATATAAATTAGTTCAGCAGTGGAAAGCAGTTTGGAGATTTCTCAAAGAACTTACAATTACCATTCAACCAAGCAATCCCACCATTGAGTATATACACAAAGGAAAACAAATTGTTCTAGCAAAAAGACACATGCACTTGTGTGTTCATTGTAGCACTACTCACAATTACAAAGACATGGAATCAACCTATGTGCTCATCAGTGGTAAACTGGATAAAGAAAATGTGGTACATATACATCATGGAATATCATGTAGCCATAGAAAAGAATGAAATCATGTCCTTTGCAGCAACACAGATGCAGCTGGAGGCCATTATCCTAAGACAACTAATGCAGGAACAGAAAACAAATATTGCATGTTCTCACTTACAAGTGGGAGCTAAACACGGAATACACAAGAACACAAAGAAGAGAACAACAGGCACTGGGGACTGCATGACAGGGGAGCGGGGCATGAGTTGGACGGCTACCTATCTGGTACTATGCTGACTACTCTGGTGACAGGAGCTTTCATACACCAAGCCTCAGTGGCATGCAATTTACCCATATAACAAATCTGTACATGTACTCCCTGAATCTAAAATTTTAAAAAAATTAAATAAAAAGAAGTGCAAGGATCAAGAGAGATGGCAATTCTATCTCCCCGTTTCTGTGGCTGGGTAAAAATCTAACTTCAGGCTAAGGCAATCAGGCAAGAGAAAGAAAGAAAGGGTATTCAAATAGGAAGAGAAGAAGTCAAATTGTCTCTCTTTGTAGATGACATGACTGTATATTTAGAAAACCCCATCGTCTCCGCCCAAAATCTCAAGCTGATAAGCAACTTTGGCAAAGTCTCAGGATACAAAATCAATATGCAAAAATCACAAGCATTCCTATATACAAATAATAGACCAACAGAGAGCCAAATCATGAATGAACGCCCATTCACAATTGCTATAAAGAGAATAAAATACCTAGAAATACAATTTACAAGGGATATGAAGGAACTTTTCAAGGAGAACTACAAACCACTGCTCAAGGAAATAAGAAAGGACACAAACAACTGGAAAAACATTCCATGCTCATGGATAGGAAGAATCAACACCATGAAAATGGCCATACTGCCCAAAGTAGTTTATAGATTCAGTGCTATCCTTATCAAGTTACCACTGATTTTCTTCACAGAATTAGAAAAAAACTACTTTAAATTTCATATGGAACCAAAAAAAGAGCCCATATAGCCAAGATAATCCTAAGCAAACAACAAAGCTGGAGGCATCCCACTACCTGACCTTAAACTATACTGCAAGGCCACAGTAATGAAAACAGCATGGTACTGGTACCAAAACAGACATATAGACCAATGGAACAGAACAGAGTCCTCAGAAATAACACTACACATCTATAACCATCTGATCTTTGACAAACCTGACAAAAACAAGCAATGGGAAAAAGAGTCCCTATTTAATAAATGGTGTTGGGAAAACAGGCTAGCCATATGCAGAAAACTGAAACTGGGCCCCTTCCTTATACCTTATATAAAAATTAACTCAAGATGGATTAAAGACTTAAATGTAAGACCTAAAACCATAAAAACCTAGGCAATATCATTTAGGACATAGGCATGGGGAAAGACTTCATGACTAAAACACCAAACACAATGGCAACAAAAGCCGAAATTGGCAAATGGGATCTAATTAAACTAAAGAGCTTCTGCACAGCAAAAAGAAACTATCATCAGAGTGAACAGGCAACCTACAGAATGGAATAAAATTTTTACAATCTATCCATCTGACAAAAGGCTAATATCAGAATCTGCAAAGAACTTAAACAAATTTGCAAGAAAAAAGTAACCCCATCAAAAAGTAGGCAAAGGATATGAATAGACACTACTCAAAAGAAGACATTTATGTGGCCAACAAAGATATAATAAAAGCTCATCATCACTGGTCATTAGAGAAATGCAAATCAAAACCACAATGTGATACCATCTCACACCAGTTAGAATGGTGATCATTAAAAAGTCAGGAAACAAGAGATGCTGGAGAGAAGGTGGACAAATAGGAACACTTTTACACTGTTGGTGGGAGTGTAAATTAGTTCAACCATTGTGGAAGACAGTGTGGTGATTCCTTAAGGATCTAAAACCAATAATACCATGTAACCCAGCAATCCCATTACTGGGTATATACTCAAAGGATTATAAATCATTCTACTATAAAGACACATGCACACGTATGTTTATTGCAGCACTGTTCACAATAGCAAAGACTTGGAACCAACCCAAATGCCCACCGGTGATAGATGGGATAAAGAAAAATGTGGCACATATCCACCATGGAATACTATGTAGCCATCCATAAAAAAGGATGAGTTCATGTCCTTTGTAGGGACAAAGATGAAGCTAGAAACCATCATTCTCAGCAAACTAACACAGGAACAGAAAACTAAACACTCCATGTTCTCACTCATAAATGGCAGTTGAACAATGAGAACACAAGGACACAGGGAAGGGAACATCACACACTGGGGCCTGTCAGGGGGTGTGGGGCTAGGGGAGGGATAGCATTAGGAGAAATACCTAATGTAGATGACGGGTTGATGGGTGCAGCAAACCACCATAGCTTGTGTATACCTATGTAACAAACCTGCATGTTCTGCACATGTATCCCAGAACTTAAAGTATAATTTAAAAAAAAAGGAAAAAAAAAGAAATCTAACTTTGGTGGGCATCTTGCTGCAAGTTGCAAAACTACCTTCTACCATAAAGCTATGAGAAGGTGGTTGTGTGTGTGCATGTGTTTCTTTTTTAGATAAAGCTAATTAGGTAACACAGATGTTTACCCCAATTACCAGGATCCCATGAACTATGTATATCCTGTATATCCCATGAACTATGTATACTGTAAAGTCCTTACATACTATAAAAACACATAAGTAGTTTATTGTATCTGCTTGGCTATAAAAAGGGTGTAACTTCTTTCTGTCTTTCTTATCTCTTAGGGGATTGCCTGTGATATGCATTATATTTTGGTTCAACGTTCATTTAAGAATAAAACCCTTTTCTGTCTACACTACCTTTGTGGAGAGGTTTTCTGGGATGGGAGATTTTGTTTTCAATTATATTTTCCCAATACAGACAAGGGATAACCAATGAAGAACTGATAGGACGGCAGAAGTTACCTGTGTGAAGTGCAAGAGTGTCTCAGTCATGTGAAAAGGAACAGAGATATCAGAAGGAACTAGTTGCAAGAGAAATGTAGGGAAGAACCAGATACTAAAGAGCCTCCTAAGTTATGTTAAGGGATTTGAGCTTTATCCTGAGGTAAACTGAATAAGCAAGGTGGTATTATAATAGGATTTGCCATTAGGAACCATCACTCTTACAATAATGAATAGAAAGAATTGGAAAGAAGTGTCAGTGGATATAAAACAATAAAGTTAGGTGAGAGATTCGGTTATCAAAATGGGTTATAATGATAACAGCAATGATAATATAATAATTGTCACTGCAACTAATACTTTCTTGAGCTATGTGCTGGTCCTTCTTCTAAGCCCTTCACATGTATGATCATTAATTTTCACAATGCTATGAGGTTTGTTTTATCATCATCTCGGTTTACAGGTGAAAAAACAAGCATAAACAGATTAAATGACTTGCTTACAGTTATTATGAGGTAGAGTGGGAGTATGAACCCTGGTTCCAGGGATAGTTCTCTCACTGTCTCATGATACCATAGTTTGGATGAGGGTGGTGGCTTTACACTGTCTCATGATACCATACTACTCTACACTGTCTCATGATACTGTGGTTTGGATAAGGGTGGTGGCAAAATGGATAGGCTTGAGTAGATTGATTCAAGAAATATGTAGAAGGTAAAATAAGATGTGAGGATTGAGTGGATATGAAGAATGGGCAAGAAAAAGATGTTAAGGATGTTACCTAATTTCAGGTACAAATGTCATAGGATCCTTGGGGTCTCGCTTTGCCAGCCAGAAACCCCTGTGGCTGGTTGCACCTTCTGCCTGAGTTTTGCTCACATCTGCTGGGCTCGCTCCTCCCACTTGGCCCAGCAGGCTCAGCTCACACTACTGGTCTGAATCTCACACCTGCCAAGGGCAAGCCAGGTGCAGAGTGGTGAGGGGTGCATGGCACATGAACATAGGGAGTGAGTGCCTGCTCCCACTCTCAGTGCCTGCTCTGGGGTGAAGCAAAGTTGCAGCTGAGCCCAGGTGCTATCACAACCCCAGCTGGGTGTGCATGTGCTAAGGCGGCACTGACATGCCAGCCCCCTGCCACCTCATCCCCATCTGGACTTCGGGCACACACGGGCACAGGAGGGAATCCGAGGGAGTACTTAGTGTGGCTCTGCGTGGGCCTGCAGGCACCCTTTGGCAGGAACAGCCTGGGCACCATTGATAACATGATTGATGGTGGCAGGAGGCAGATAGGCTCCTGGGCAGAAAGGGGCAGGTCCCCGGTGAAGCTCCACCTTCAAGCTGGGGATGGCCTGAAGCCTGGGGACCAGGCTGTCAGTTCCTAGTGGCCCCAAGTGAGAACTTATTGTACGTTTTCCAGGCCCACCCATGGCTACCTGTGGACCAATCAGCATGTACTTCCTCCCTTCTGAGCCCATAAAAACCCTGGACCCAGCCAGGCTCACACAGGCATCGGAACTATCAGCTATGGGAAGGAGCCACCCAATTTAGGTCTCCTTAGCTCATTAGGATGACCTGCCTGCATAAAGGAGCTGTCTACTCAGTCCACTCCATGGAGAGTGTCTCTTCTCCACTGAAAGCTGGACACTCATCGGGACAACCTGCTTGTGGAAAGGAACTACCCACTCTGGGTCTCCTCTCTGCTGAGGGCTGCACTCATCAGGATGACCTGCCTGCAGTAAGGAGATTACCACTTCAGGTCTCCCAAGAGCTATTCTGTCGCTCAATAAAGCACCTCTCTGCCTTGGTCACCCTCCATTTATCTATGTGCTTCATTCTTCCAGGATGGAAGACAAAAACTTGGGACCTGCCAAATGGTAGGACTGAAAGAGCTGTAACACAAACAGGGTTGCTACATACTCCCATCTCCCGCCACACGCCCTACTTGCCACATTACGGGCAACAAGATGGAGAGAAAAGCTGCAGTCCTACGGAGAGCCCATATCTAGGGGCTCCCTGAGCCAGGGCTGTGACACCCTCTTTGGGGCTCTGTGGTTCCTTGCATCTCCAAGCTTCCAGGCAGCATCATGTTCCCCTTGTTCAAACACAGGTGCCCACAGCAGAAGCTACTTGTGCATCAGATCCAACAGCAGGCTTGCATGGAGCTGGCACCTGTGCCTGCAACTGGAGCTGCCTGCCCCACCACAGCAGCTGGCATGCCCAGCTGTGTGCAGTGGCCAGACCCTGCGCTAGCTTGCTCATGCACCCCTCACTGCTCCATGCCTGGCTCACCAATGGCAGGCATGGGATCTGAGCAAGTAGCGTGAGCTGAGCACAGCCCAGCAGATTGACTCAGCAGAATGAGCCCAGGGGGTCCAAGCAAAACTGCGGCAAAGGCGCCACTGCCCACAGAGGTTTCAGGCTGGAAAAGTGACACCCTAAGGATGCTGAGACACAGGCCATTCACTGAGGCAGAAGTACCAAGAACACAGCAGTTTTGGAAGAGAAGTAAGAGAACTTGTAGGACAGTTGCACTGAGGAGCAGGTAAAGATTTCCAATGAGGTGGTTATTATGTAGCTCTGAAGCTCAGAAAGGAAGACATCTCTGGGCACATGGATGGCAACTGAAGTTGTAGGAACAGATCAGAACACCCTAGGAGAAATGAGCACAGTAATAAGAAGAGGCATGATCCAACTCCAGGGGAACAGCAAGAAAAGAAGTATCACCCCATAGGAGATTAAGAAGGCATGTTCAGAGAAGTTTAGGAAAAAATATTAGGAGAGTTTGGTATTTGCAAAGTCCGGAGAAAAGAATGCTCCCCAAAGGAGGTATGGTCAGTAGTGTTAAGAGCTGCCATAAAATCTTCTCAGGCTCAGAAAGCAGAGAGTCTGGGACCCTCTCTGTCAAACCACCATCCAGTCTGAACATAAACTAATTCAGTATCTCACGAAAGATTAACATGGCAGTACTGTGACTCGAATTTAGTTTTAAATGTTTAGACCACGATGACTTTTCCCCTACTCATATGCCGTATTGCTTTCCTTCTGTAAAGCTAAGTATGTAAAATAAGACATCACAAATTCTCCTGCTGCCTCAGGAAAAAAAGTGTAGAAAATGAAGACTTGTGCAGTAAGCCATCTGAGAATTTTTCTCCGGAAAATCAAAACCAGCCATTTTCATAGTTTCCCCTTAAAGCTCTGCAGGTGACAAGGATGCTATTTACTTTTGCAGCTTCCCTTATTTGTGACCTGCATCTATTAGTATCATTTTATTAGTTGGCAAGTAACTTGGCATTTTCTTTTGGAAGCAGCTTTGGGGTGAGTTAATGATGTTTGCAGAGATTTTCTTTCTTTCTTTCTTTTTAAGACTTCCTAATGGGATTTTTGACTGGTTTGTGTAGGTTAATATGGAGCCTAATATTTATGTTTGAAAATGTGGGAGAATGACTAAATAACATTTTCATTCTATGCATCAAGAAAATTCATTTCATTTTGTCATCTGGCATTTGAAGATAGCTTTAAGGTTTTATTTTCTCTTTCCCTTTATTCATTCCCTCCCAATCTCTTCTCCACTTCTCCTACTGTCCCCACTATTGGATTGTTCATCTTTATCAGCTTGGAAACAGAATTGCAGTGTGATTTTCCACTTGGTTTCTAGTGGAACGGAACTTTTAGAAGTTTTTCTATCTTCCGGCTGCATGTGGGCAATGAGGAACACGGTCTCCATCAAGGCTCAGAAAACATTACAATACATACCTAAAGGGAATGGTTGAGGCCTGAAGTTGAGGTGCCTAGGCCAGTATATAAAATAAGGCCAGACTTGAAGAAATGGAGAAAGTAAGGAGCTACTGGAGGGTCTTAAAGGCCTCAGGGAAACTCTTTTTACCTTTTCCTTGTCTCTCTGTATTGAGTCCTCATAGAAATAGCTAGTGTTGGTTGGAAGTTTGTGCAGGGCTCTGCCAATCAAGTTTTACTACCTGATATGGGTGATAAATGATAGCTTGAGGTAAGATGTGAGATAGTGAGCAGAATGTCTTTCCTCACAGTGCCCGGCAGGCTTTTGTTTTTTCCTTAATTTGAAAAGTGAAAATCACCAAGTTTGGCTTCATTCAGTTCTAAACATCCACTCCTAGCTTTGCTATTGTTTGCTGAACATTTAGCAACTTCTGTAATCACTCTGGGCTTTGCTTGCTCTACCTTGAAATGCAAGTAGTATCATCCCATCTTTCCAGGACAGTGGGATATTTAGGTTGCAGAGAAAGAGAAATCAGCTCTTTGGGCACCTAATCTCTTGCAATCTCCCTCCACTACAGATAAAGGTCCTAGCCGGGATACCTCTTGTAGGGATGCAAGGTGTCATTGCTTCTAAAAAATTAACTGAAGAGCCTTCCTTTTCAGGAAGAGAAGCATGGAAAATTCTAAGCAGCCCAATAACTCCTCTCAGGAGCTCGTAGACTCAAGGTGGGAGAAGGTAGAGGTGACTAAAGGCTTTCTGGAGCCTGGGGGAACATGAGCCACAGTGGAGATAGGAGGCTGTCTACATTCACTTCCCTGATAGTAGCTGCTGGCAACTACTCTCTGCTCCAGCATTATCGGGACAAGGATTCTCCCTCACTCCCCACATTGTGGGTAGAAGGTAGTGATGCATCTCCTGGCCTTTAGGGGTGGGCACATGACCTGGATCTGGCAATGAGACTATAGTACTCTCTTGGCCACCATGACCGGGTCAGTGTCAGCCAGAGGAAATGAGTTAAGTGGGTGTCAAGTGCAAGTAGCATCCCCCACCTTCTTTGCTTTGGGGTTGCCAAGCTACAGGAATGTAAGCCTGGAGCTGCCACTGGACGCCTTTGCCACCAAGTAAGTGCAGCCTGAGAATGAAGTGAGCAGACAGGGAAATGCAGAGGAGAGATGGATTTCTGACAACATCAAAACCATTCGAGCCTCTCTTTTCTGCTGTGCCTGAAGCTAGACCTACCCCAGAACTTTTCAATTACTGAACCAGCTTTTCAGCTTAAGAAAAATTTTGATAACTTTTATGTTACTTACAACCAAAAGAACCCTAATATGAGCACTGACAGCGGGAATTTTTAAAGGTGTTTTCATTGTCCTGAATCTTTGAAAATTGGCAATCTTTGAAAATTTGCCAATACTGGGGACGTAACACACGTCTCTGAAAAGTTAAATAACCACAGAGTGCTATATGTATTATATAACATTAGTATTAGTTTTTAGTATTAGCAATAGTAATAGTTTTTATTGCTGCTGTAAATCTTAATGGTTTAACACAATACAATTTTTTTGTCTTTTTTTAAGTTCTATTTTTCAGGGATACATATGCAGGTTTGTTATATAGGTAAACTACATGTCTTTGGGGGTTTGGGTACAGATCATTTTATCACCCAGGTAATAAGCATAGTACCCAACGGGTAGTTTGTTTTTGTTCTCTCCCTTCTCCCACCTTCCACCCTCAAGCACTCACCAGTGTCTATTCTCCCCCTCTTTGTGTCCATGTGTTCTCGTTTAGCTCCCACTTATAAGTGAGAACATGCGGTATTTGTTTTTCTGTTCATAGGTTAGTTTGCTTAGTTTAATGGCCTCTAGCTCCATCCATGTTGCTACAAGGGAGATCACAATACAAACTTATTATGTGCACTTCAATAGTTCAGAAGTTTGACGGGTCTAATGTTGCTAAATCAAGGTGCCAGCAGGGCTGCATTCTTTTCTGGAGGCCTTAGGGAAGAGTCCAGTTCCTTATCTTTTCCAGATTCTACAGGTCACCTACATTTTTTGCTTTGTGGCTCCTTTCTTCCATCTTCAAAGCCAACCACATACCTTCCATAATCACATATCTTTCTTTGACTCTCCTCTTTTGCCTCCCTTTTCCACTCTTAAGTACCTTTGTGATTACATTGGACCCACCTGAAAAATCTAGGACACTCTCCCTATTTTAAGGCCAGCTGAAGAGCGACCTTAATGTCACCTGCAACCTGAATGTCCTTTTTGTCATGTAAACTAACCTAGTCACAGGTTCTGGGCATTAACTTGTGGACATCTTTGGGGGACATGACATTATTGTGCCTACTGCAAGAGCATTCTCCTTTCCTAGCAAGAAACATGTTTT
Source organism: Macaca mulatta (assembly GCF_049350105.2). Lineage (NCBI taxonomy): Eukaryota > Metazoa > Chordata > Mammalia > Primates > Cercopithecidae > Macaca > Macaca mulatta. The sequence goes on from NC_133411.1 coordinate 120,397,126, forward strand.
TATTTTTTATTTTTTTAGTTTTTATTTTTTTCAGTTGCCTGCTTCTGTAACAGCCCGTGACTATCTCCTTTTCTCAATTTTGTTCCAGTGTCTACCATGAAGCTTGTTCCTTAGTCAGTGAAAATTATTAATTTCTGGGTTTCTTTGCTACAGAAGATCAGGGAAAAGACGACTAGGCAGGAGATTAGGAAAGGCTTTCTGGAAAGTGATTGACTTTGTTATTGCTGTCTCTTTGGCACTTACATCATAGATTTGCAAAAAAAAAAAAATGTTTGGAAAGTGAATAGATAAATAAAGGTGGAATTTGAGCTGGACCTTGAAAGATGGGTAGCATTTAAGGTTTTGAATAAAAAATGAGCAAGTTATGCCTAGGGCTCAAAGAAGAGGAGATGAAAGTAACAGCTGGGGCCGGGCGCGGTGGCTCAAGCCTGTAATCCCAGCACTTTGGGAGGCCGAGACGGGCGGATCACGAGGTCAGTAGATCGAGACCATCCTGGCTAACACAGTGAAACCCCATCTCTAATAAAAAAATACAAAAAACTAGCGGCCGAGGTGGCGGGCGCCTATAGTCCCAGCTACTCGGGAGGTTGAGGCGGGAGAATGGCGTAAACCCGGGAGGCGGAGGCGGAGCTTGCAGTGAGCGGAGATTGGCCACTGCACTCCACCCTGGGCGACAGAGCGACACTCCGCCTCAAAAAAAAAAAAAAAAAAGTAATAGCTGGTGTCTAGGGCTCACAGAGGAGAGGATAGGTTTTTGAACAGGCAGGGTCAGGCTGGGTTACAGCCAGCCTCGGGAAGCAGCCTGTGGAGCAAACAGCTTATTGTTCTCTATAGACAGTAGAAAATCCCCAGAGATATTACATACCCTACATCAAGCTCACTCCTTTGGAGATCTCATCCAGTCCTATCAATACCATCCATACATTGATAACTCTCAAATGTGTGCTATATCCAGACCCAGCTTTTCCTCAGGACACCATGCTCACATACGCAAGTGCCTGCTTGACATTTCCATGCAGATATCTAAAAAAAGAATTTCCAGTGCTTCAAAATGAACTTCACATGTTCGAAACAAAACTTCTGACTCTCACACCTTTCCCCAACTTTCTCTTTTCCTGGTGTTCTACATCTCAATGAATAAATACTCATGTCTTCCAACCGCATAGGAGAAAAACTATGGTGTCTGCTTTCTTTCACACCCTACATTGAACTTATCAGAAAATCCTGTCTGCTCTACCTTTAAAATAATTCCAGAATTAAACGACTACTACTCAATACCTCTGGTACTAAGTCCTAGTCAACTCACCATCATCACTCATCCAGGGTTATTACAATGGATTCCTAACTGGTCTCCTTCATTTCACCACTGTGCCTTCAGTCTCAATAAAGCAGTCAGAGGAATCCTTTTAAAAATCTAATTATAGTTTTATTAAAAACCTGCAGTGGCTCTGAATCCCACACAGTATAAAAGCGAAAGTCCTTACAATGGCCTACAGTCCCCACACCATCTGGCCCCTGTCCTCTTCCCTCCCACTCATCCTCATTGCCTACCATGCTCTCCTTTCTCACATGCACTCTGCTGCAGGCACACTGGCCTCCTTGCTGCTCCTTGAACACACCATGTGTGCATCTGCCTCAGGACTTTGGCACAGTTCTTCACAGTTCTCTCTATATAGGCTGCTCTTTTTGTAGATTTTCCCATGACTCTCTCTCACATCCTCACTCATTCATTTCCTTAAAGTCTCTGCTGAAATATCACCTTACCAGAAGGGCCTTCCTTCACCACCCAATATAAAATAGTATGCCCTCCCCAACATTCTCTATTCTCCTTCTTAGGCATTCTTCCTCTCCATAGCATTCACCAATTCAAGTGCATCTGATTTACTTCATACTTGTTTATTTTGTGCCCTCTCTACTAGAAATGTAAGCTCCACAATAGCAGTGACTAGGCCTATTTTTTGGTAAAGTACTCTCAGTGTCTAGAACACTACCCAGCACGTCGTAGGAACTCAAAAAGTATCTGTTGCATGAATGAATGAACAAGGAAAAATAGATTAGAAAGAGTTATCTGATAGTGGAGCAGAGAAGAATGAGGTGGATACAGACGTCAGGCTATGGAATCTCCTAGGAGATGAAGACAAAAGTCCAGGTGCTTGGATGGAGGAGTATGGGAAAGCAGAGACCGCGTGAAAGAAGTCCACACATAGGAACCATCTCAAACACTGGAAATGAAGGTGAAAGAAGAGTCAAATGACTTGACAGATTTTAGATAGGAAAACAGCAATGTGAGTGCCACTAAGAGAAAGATGGTGTTAGTACTGTGAACCCCTGTAACAAACAGGTGCTAAGTATTTTGGCTAGATTGCATCTGGCATGTCTACAAAATATCCAGTTGGATGGCTTCTCTCAGGAGAAAGGTCAAAGACTAGGAATGTATCTACCTTTTTGCAGGGCTCCTTGCAGAAGCCTGAAGAGATAAGCTTGTTGCATGAGCAGGAGTCTTTGTGCTCACTTGTACCATTGTCTCGGCCTGGGCTAGGGCTGGTATCCAACTCAGCTTAGGAAGTAATCAGATGGTGTGCCTTGCTTGAGAGGCAGTGTGTTTAGAGCATGGCATACTGAGAGAGAAGATCAGCCATGGGAAGTTCCAGGAAAGTGCTGAGAAGGAGGATAGAGACAATTAACCCAGCAAAAGAAGAGCAAGAGCATATGTTTACCTCCATTTTTTTTTATGTTGTTGTAAAAGTATGGAATTAGGATTTCTGAAGAAATTTTATAGGAAGTGTTATGGAAATTCTTGCTTCATGAGTTGAGTGGGGCGATCTGTAACTTTAAGTTCACTGACAACTGTACTATGTTGGTAACCCTGACTGCTCAGGAATGTGCTACCTCATAAATCTTGCTTGACCACCCATTGCTCTCTTGTTAACCCAGTTGAGATTTCACTTAAGTGGTTTCATCAGTTAAATATTGGCAGAGTCCTGTGTTTCTACCACTCAGTAAAAAACATGAGTTGCCTTTTCCAGAGGGATGATGATGTGAGTAGAAAACCTTTCATACATTCATGAGTGAGGACAACATGGCCCTTGCTATGGAGGCTATAGTCACTGAGAGGATGGAGCTGACTCTAGATTGGAGCAGATCCTCAGATGCCAATGGGGGACAAGTCGTTTAGGCAGAACCCCATCAATGACCTAGTGAACCTTGATAAAAAGATGCTATTCCCAGGATGACTGAACCCTCAGCAAATCATTGAGTGATTCTTGCCAATTCCCTTCAGATATACTTTTGAAATTGGTAATGGTTTATCTCTAGCTTGGAACCTCTGAAGCAACAGCTATGAAGAACAAATTTCTCTCTTATTTAAAAATACACACCTGTCTGTCCTCCCTCAATGTACCATGCAATAGACACTGGCTCTGATTTTCCCTCAGGGTGCCTCACTCCTCTACTTGTCTTTGTGGAGCAAGTGGTTGATTTACCTTGGGTGGTATGAATAGATTCTTAGTGGACATGTTACTTTGGTTAAATATTTACCCAATTGTCATACTCCTCTTTCAAAGAAATGGACGACTTTCACTTTTGCTAGATTTTTGCAACCTCAAATGGAAGATAACACAGTATAGTGATACATGATATGGCTTTCTTATCTCCGTACATCATGGTCACTCTAGCATCGTTATGGTCTAAGCCCAAGGAATCCCAAGTTTCTATCCCTGTGACCTTCCTGGGGAGGTGAAGCTATACTGAAGCAGAAAAGCTGTGACCTTCTACATCATATTTGGGATCATGCTTCTTCTTCATTACTTTCTACTGGGATATTGCAGTGAACTAGGCATTCTTCCTCATGACTTCACATCTCATCCTCAGTCTACCAGAATTTTCCTCTTCAGACTGCTTTTTTTCAAAGGCATTTCTTTCCTCTCCTACCTCTCCAGTACACTAGCATCAACTCTTCAACTAGAATAAATACAGGACAGATATACAAATACAGGAAGGGCCACCACTCTCAAACAAGCCAGGAGCAATTCCTGAGACAACAAAATGTAAAGCCTGATAACCTGGTTGGTCGAGTGAGAGAAAAAATACCAGGAATCACTAAATTACTTTCCCAATAAATTACCCTGCCCAGAAAAAAGATACAACTGTAGATGTTACGTAACCTTATACAAGCCATGTTTCTAATTCTCTGTTTATAAAATGGGTATCTTGTAGGGCTGTTATAGGAAGTAAACACCATAGTTTCTCAAAAAGAGTAAGAAATTGTTAATTCAGTTATTTATTCTTTCCACAAATACTTTTGCGTTTCCGTTATATGATAGACACCAAGGAAGAGGCAGTATGCTCCTATGGGGTTGACCAACTAATAAGAAGTTTGAATAAAAAGAAGGAAGCAGTCAGCCACATAGAGTCAGGAAGAAGAGCATTCCTAGTAGGGGGAACAACAAAACCTTTAAGGTGGAAATAAGATCTGCACTTCAGAAAACCAGAAAAAGACCAATGTGGCTGGAGCCTGATGGGTAAAGGTGAGAATAGGGAGGTAAGTAGGGGTCAGCTCACGTGAGATTTGTAGATGAGGATGAGTAGTTTGGATTTCACATTAAGTACTATAAGAAAAGTAGCATGTTCTGATTTACCTTTTGCAAGATCATGTTGTCTTCTTTACGTACAGGATTGCAAGAGTTGAAGTAGGAAGATTGGGTTGGAGTCAAAGACAGTCATTTAAGAAAGAGACTCTGTGGCTTAGATTCTACAAATAGAACGTTCTACTTCCGGACAGTAAAAGTTGAATCTTAACTGTTTTTCCACAGCATCTGCGTGCATGCATTTTGAGTAAAGCAACTTCCCTTATGATCTATATGAAAAGGTCTTTGTGATCCTTTTTAAACATCCAAGCTATTTAATCTCTGTCACATGTAAGTCTGGTACCTTTATGGGTCAAAGTCACAGAACAGGATTCTAGAGCTGGTGAGAGACCATATGGTACATTCTTTGTCTCAGCCTGGCTATACTCAGAACCTTTCAGTCCATACGTGTCTACTTAAAATTTTTTTTAATAACTTTATTTAGATATGGTTTATATGCCACAAAATTCACCTATTTAAAGTGTTGAATTCAATGGTTTTTTTCACAAATGGGTGCAACTGTCACCGCAAGCTAGAGTATTTTTATCAACCCCAAAGAAACTTTTATAACCATTAGCAGTTTACTCCCCATTTTTCATATCCCCAGATATAGGCAAATATTCATCTACTTCCTCTTTTTCTGAATTTGTTCATTCTATAAATTTTATATAAATATAATTATAAAATATGTGGCTTTGTGTGACTGGATTCTTTCATTTTGCATAATGTTTTCCAGGTTGATCCATGTCATTGCATATATCAGTTTTGTATTAATTCTTATTGATAAGTAATATTCTGTTATAAAGATACATCGCATTTTCTTTATCCATTCATCAGTTGATGGACATTTGGGTATTTCTACTTTTTGGCTATTACGAATAATGCTAATATAAACATGCATGTACACATTTTTGTGGATATATGTTCTCATTTCTCTTAGGTGTATACCTAGGAATGAAATGGCTAGGTTGTGTAATAATTCTGTGTTTAATCATTTAATAAACTGCCAGACTACTTTCCAGACAACTTTTGAAAGTACTTTCTACCCAGTCTAAGAGACTGCAACCTGTACACTTGCTGCAAATTTCTTAACTTCGTGGTCAGGAAGTTTTTATTCACAATGAATCAAAACCTTATTTTTCCATATATAAAAGTAATGTTATAATCATAATCCCTTAGTTTCCTCCAAAGAAAAAGCAAAAATGAATGCATTAGCTTACTTTTCTTCCCTTTAAATTATTTCTTATTTTTCCTACTTATTTAAAAATAATTTCTGCTTTTATTTTAGATTAAGAGGTATATGTACAGGTTTGTTATATGGGTATATTATGTGATGTTGAGGTTTGGGATACAAATGATCCATGTAGTGAGTATAGTACCCAATAGGTAGTTTTTTTGACTTTTTTTTTTTTTTTTTTTGTTAAAGACAGAGTCTCATTCTGTCACTCAGGCTGGAGTGCAGAGGCATGATCTTGGCTCACTGCAACCTCCACCTCCCCGGTTCAAGCGATTCTCCTGCCTCAGCCTCCCGAGTAGCTGGGATTACGGGTACCCACCACCACACCCGGCTAATTTTTGTATTTTCAGTAGAGACAGGGTTTCACCATGTTGTCCAGGCTGGTCTCGAACTCCTGATGTCTGGTGACCCACCCGCCTCGGTCTCCCAAATTGCTGGGATTTCAGGCTTGAGCCACTGTGCCCGGCCTCCAACAGGTAGTTTTCCAGCCCTTACCCTCCTCCCTCTCTTCCCCAACCCAGTAGTCCCCAGTGTCTATTGTTCCCATCTTTATGTCCATATGTGCTCAGTGTTTAGTTCCCAATTATAAATGAGGGCCAGGTGCAGTGGCTCATGCCTGTAATCCTAACACTTTGGGAGGCCAAGGCGGGTGGATCACTTGAGGTCAAGAGTTCGAGACCAGCCTGGTCAACATGTTGAAACCCCGTGTCTACTGAAAATGCAAAAACTAGCCAGGCATGGTGACATGTGCCTGTAATCCCAGCTACTTGGGTGACTGAGGCAAGAGAATCGCTTGAACCTGGGAGGCAGAGGTTGCAGTGAGCTGAGATCATACCACTGCACTCCAGCCTGGGTGACAGAGTGAGACTCCATCTCAATAAAAAATAAATAAAATAAAATAAAAGTTATAAATGAGAACATGTGGTATTTGGTTTTCTGTTCCTCTGTTAATTTACTCAGGATAATAGCCTCCAGCTGCATTCATGTTGCTGCAAGGGATATGCTTTCATTCTTTTTTTGTGGCTTTATAGTATTCCATGGTGTATATGTACCACATGTTCTTTATCCAATCTCCCATTGACAGGCACCTATGTTGATTCCATGTCATTGCTATTGTGAATAGTGCTACAATAAACATATGTGTGTATGTGTCTTTTTGACAGAACAGTTTCTTTTCCTTTGGGTATATATTCAGTAATGAGATTGCTGGATCAAATGCTAGTTATGTTTTTAGTTCTTTGAGAAATCTTCAAACTGCTTTCCACAGTGGCTGAACAAATTTACATTCCTACTAGAAGTGTATAAAGTGCTCCCTTTCTCTGCAGCCTTGCCAGCATCTGTTATTTTTTTGACTTTTTAATAATAGCCATTCTGACTGGTGTGAAATGGTATCTCATTGTAGTTTTGATTTGCCTTTCTATGATGATTAGTGTGTTGGGCATTTTTTCACATTTGTTGACTGCTTGTATGTCTTCCTTTGAGAAGTGTCTGTTCATGCTCTTTGTATTTCTGCTTGCTGAATTGTTCAAGTTCCTTATAGATTCTGGATATTAGACCATTGTTGGATGCATGGTTTGTGAATAGTTTCCCTCATTCTACAAGCTGCCTATTTGTTGTCACTTTGGCTTGCTGTGCAGAAGCTCTTTAATTTAATTAGATCCCACTTGTCAATTGTTGGTTTTGATGCAATTGCTTTTGAGGAATTAGTCATAAATTATTTGCCAAGGATGATGTCCAGAATGGTATTTATTTACAAGGTTTTCTTCTAGGATTTATTGTTTGAGGTGTTACATTTAAGTCTTTAATCCATCTTAAGTTCATTTTTGTATATGGTGAAAGGTAGGGGTCCAGTTTCATTCTGCATATAGCTAGCCAGTTATACCACACTATTTAATAAATTTGGAGTCCTTTCCCATTCCTTATTTTTGTCAACTTTGTCAAAGATTAAATGGTTGTAGATATGTGTCTTTATTTCTGGGTTCTTTCTTCTGTTCCATTGCTCTACATGTCGGCTTTTGTACCAGTACCAAGCTGTTTTGGTTATCGTAGCCTTATAGTTGGAAGTCAGATAATGTTATGCTCCCAGCTTTGTTCTTTTTGCTTAGAGATTCCTTTGGCTATTCAGGCTCTTTATTGGTTCCATATAAATTTTAGAACAATTTTTTTTTCTAATTATGAGAAAAATAACATTAGTAGTTTTTCAGGAATAGTGTTGAATCCGTAGATTGTGTTGGGCAGTATGGCCATTTTAATGACATTGATTCTTGTAATCCATGAGCATGGAATGTTTCCCATTTGTTTGTGTCATTTATGATTTTTTTTCAGCCATGTTTTGTAGTTCTTTCTATAGAGACCTATCACCTCTGTGAGGTGTCTTCCTGGGTATTTTATTTCTATTGTGGCTATTGTAAACGGGATTGCATTTTGGATTTGGCCCTCAGCTTGAACATTATTTCTGTATAGAAATGCTACTGATTTGACCGGGCATGGTGGCTCACACTTGTAATCCCAGCACTCTGAGGGCCAAGGCGGGTGGATCACAAGGTCAGGAGATCGAGGCCATCCTGACTAACACAGTGAAACCCCGTCTCTACTAAAAAAATACAAAAAATTAGCCGGGCGTGGTGGCAGGTGCCTGTAGTCCCAGCTACTTGGGAGGCTGAGGCAGGAGAATGGTGTGAACTTGGGAGGCGGAGCTTGCAGTGAACCAAGATCACGCCACTACACTCCAGCCTGGGCGACGGAGCAAGACTCCGTCTCAAAAAAAAAAAAAAAAAAAAAAAAAAACCTACTGATTTTTTGTTTATTTATTTATTTATTTTTGAGATAGGCTCTTGCTCTGCCACCCAGGCTGGAGTGCAATGGTGGGATCTCAGCTCACTGCAACCTCTGCCCCCCAGGTTCAAGCTATTCTCCTGCCCCAGCCTCCTAAGTAGCTAGGATTATAGGCACACTCCACCACGCTTGGCTAATTTTTTGTATTTTCAGTAGAGACAGGGTTTCACCATGTTAGCCAGGCTGGTTTCAAACTCCTGACCTCAGGTGATCTACCTGCCTTGGCCTCCCAAAGTGCTGGGATTACAGGTGTGAACCACCGTGCCTGGTCTACTGATTTTTGTATATTGATTTTATATCCTGAAACTTTACTGAAGACATTTATCAGTTCTAAGAGCCTTTAGGTGAAGTCTTTAGCATTTTCTAGGTATAGAATCATTTCATCAGTGAAGAGGAATAATTTCTCTTCTATTCCTATTTGGATTCCTTTTATTTCTTTCTTTTGCCTGATTACTCTGGCTAGCACTTCCAGTATTATGTTGAATGGGAGTGGTGAGAGTGGGCATCCTTGTCTTGTACCAGTTCTTGAGGGGAATGCTTCCAGCTTTTGGCTGTTCAGTCTGATATTGGCTGTGGGCTTGTCATAGATACCTCTTATTATTTTTAGGCATGCTTATTTAATGCCTAGTTTCTTGAAAGTTTTTATCATGAAGCAATGTTGGATTTGATTGAAAGCTTTTTCTGCATTTACTGAGATGATCTTATGGCTTTCATAATTCTGTTTATGTAGTAAATAATATTTATTAATTTGCATATGTTGAACCAAACTTGCATCCCAGGAGTAAAACCTATGTGATTGTGGTGAATTAACCTCTTGATGAGTTGCTGGATTTGGTTTGCTAGTGTTTTGTTGAGAATCATTGTGTCCATGTTCATCAGGGACTTTGGCCCGTAGTTTTCTTTTTTCTTTGTGTTTTTGCCTGATTTTGGTATCGGGATGATGTGAGTTTCATAGAATGAGTTAGGGAAGAGTCCCTTCTCCTTGATTTTTTGGAATAATTTCAGTAGAATTGGTACCAGTTCCTCTTTGTACGCATGGTAGAATTCGGCTGTGAATCCATCTGGTCCAGGGGCTTATTTTGGTTGGTAGGTTTCTTATTTCAGATTCAATAAGAAACTTGGAACTTGATATTGGTCTATTCTGGGTTTCAGTTTCTTCCTGATTCAATCTTAGGAGGTTGTGTTTCCAGGAATTTATTAATTTCTTCTAGATCTGTGCATGCATAGAGGTGTTTATAATAGTTTCCGAGGATCTTTTTTGTTTCTTTTGGATCAGATGTAATGTTACCATTGTTATTTCTAATTGTGCTTATCTGGATCTTCTCTCTCTTTTTCTTTGTTAATCTAGCTAGTCATCTATTGATCTGTTTATCCTTTCAAATAACAAACTTTTGGTTTCATTAATCCTTTGTATGGATTTTTGGGTCTCAATTTCATTCACTTCTGCTCTGATTTTAGTTATTTCTCTTCTGCTAGTTTTGGGCTTAGTTTATTCTTGTTTTTCTAGTTCCTCTGTGTTTGTGACGTTAGATCATCAACTTGAGCTCTTTCTGATTTCTTGAGGTAGGGTTTCTTCTTAACACTGTTTTTGCTGCATCTCAGAGATTTTGGCATGTGTTTTCATCAATTTCAAATTTTTAAAAATTTCTTCCTTAATTTCATTATTTACCTAAAAGTCATTCAGAAACAAGTTGTTTAATTTCCATGTAATTGTGTGGTTTGGGGAGATATTTATGTTGATTTTCATTTTTATTCCACTGTGGTCCAAGAGTATGGTTAGTAACATTTCAAAGTTTTTGAATTTATTGAGACTTGTTTTATGGCCTATCATGTGTTCAATCTTAGATTATGTTCTATGTACAGATGAGAAGGATGTGCATTCTGTGGTTGGTGGGTTGAGTATTCTGTAGATGTCTATTAAGTCCAGTTGATCGAGTGTTGAATTTAAGTACAGAATTTCCTTGTTTTTCTGCCTTTATAATTTGTCTAATGCTGTCAGTGGCATGTTGAAGCCCCCCACTATTATTGTGTGGCTGCTTAAGTCTTTTCATAGGTCTAAAAGTATTTGTTTTATGAATCTGGGTGCTCAAATGTTGGGTGCATACATATTTGTAATAGTTAAGTTTTCCTATCAAACTGAACTCTCTATCATTATGTAATGCCCTTTTTTGTCCTTTTTTACTGTTGCTGGTTTAAAGTCTGTTTTATCTAATGTAAGAATAGTGACCCTTGCTTTTTTTGTTGGTTTTTCAGTTCCATGATAAATCTTTCTCCAACCTTTTACTTTGAGTCTGCATGTCCTCACACGTGAGATGGGTCTCTTAAAGACAGCAGACAGATAGGTCTTATTTATTTTATTTTTTTTATGGCAATAAGTCTTTATTTTTTGTACAGGGTGCCACTGCAGGTAACCATCAGAGAACACACTGCTATTTTTGAATATACAGAAATGAAAAGAAGCATTTTAGCATGCTGGCTTACTGTACATAGAAAACTGGTGAGCATCTTCAGACACTAAGACCAGGAAATAAAATGGGTTAATGCTATTTGTTGATACATTTATGAATCACTCAGCAGTGTTAATATAGCCTACCTTTACCTGAAAGCAGAATTACAGTCACTCACTCTGGCAGCACTCACTGGGCAATTCTAAAATTCAGGTCTAGTGAAAGGTAGGCACAACCAACAAGCAATCAAGGAAAAGATGCCATGTCTGCTTCTGAACAGAGTGACTGATTTTGAACCAGACTCTGCAGATTTTAAGAATTGATACAGCTATCTTAACAGCTTAATATTGAGTTTCCCTTACTTTGTATGTTGGCGGTCAACAAAAGTGAGAATTTCTGAAATGAGCTAAATAGGATTAAAAAGCAGAACACTGCCCGTATGACAGAATTGCTGCTTCACAACTTTTGCCCAGTTATTTATTTATCTAACTTGCCACTCTGTGCCTTTTAAGTGGATTGTTTAGACTGTTTACATTCACTATTAATATTGAAATGCTAGATTTTGATTCCATCAAAAAGTTGCTAGCTAGTTGCTTTGTAGTTTCTATTGTGTAGCTACTTTATAGGGTCTGTGGACTATATACTTAAGTGTGTTTTTGTGGTAGCAGGTATTGTTCTTTTGTTTCCATGTGTAGAATTCCCTTAAGGGTCTCTTGTAAGGCAAGATTAGTGGTAATGAATTCCTTTAGTGATTGCTTGTTTGGAAAACATTTTATTTCTCCTTCACTTATGAAGCTTAGTTTGGCAGGATATGAAATTTTTGGTTGGAATTTATTTTCTTTAAGAATGCTGAAAATACGCCCTCAATCTCTTCTGCCTTGTTAGGTTTCTGCGGAGACATCCACCATTAGCCTGATAGGATTCCCTTTGTACATGACCTGACCTTTTTCTCTAGTTACCTTTATGGTTTTTTTTCTCTAGTGTTGACTTTGACAGTCTGGTCACTGTATGCCCTAATGATGTTCATTTTGTATAGTATCTTGCAGATGTTCTCTGGATTTTCATATCTGCATGTCTACTTCTCTAGCAAGATTAGGGAAATTTTCTTGGATTATTCCTTCAAATAAGTTTCCCAGTTGTTTACTTTTTCTCCTTTTCTCTCAGAAATCCAATAATTCATATGTTTGGTCACTTCACGTAATCCCATATTTTTCAAAGACTTCGTTTATTTTTGAAAATTATTTTTTCTTTATTTTTGTCAGACTGGGTTAGTTCAAAAGACTGGTCTTTAAGCTCTGGAATTCTTTCTTCTGCTTGGACCAGTCTATTAATAAAGATTTTTCTTGCATTTTGAAATTCTTTAAGTGAGTTTTTCAATTCCAGAAACTCTGATTGATTTCTTTTTAAGATGTCTATCTCTTCCTTCATTTCCTGGATTGCTTTAGAAGTCTCTGTGTGTTGTTTTGTCTTGGATCTCTATCGGGGGAACCAGCCCCCAATATTTCAACATAGGTTCTTTTCTATTTTCCCTAAGTGTCAGCTGGTCTGCGAAATAAAGAGAAAGTACAAAGAGAGAAATTTTACAGCTGGGCCTATGGGGGTGACATCACATGTTGGCAGGTTCCGTGATGTCCACCTGAGCTGCAAAACCAGCAAGTTTTTATTAGGGATTTTAAAAGGGGAAGGGTGTACGAACAGGGAGTAAGTCACAAGGATCACATGCTTCAAAGGGCCATAAAGATCACAAGGCGAAGGCAAAATTAGAATTACTGATGAGGTTCTGTGTCCTGCTGTGCACACATTGTCTTGATAAACATCTGAACAGGAAACAGGGTTCAAGAGCTGACAACCAGTCTGACTAGAATTCACCAGTCTGGAATTTCCCAATTCTAGTAAGCCTGAGGGTACTGCAGGAGACCAGGGCGTGTCTCAGTCCTTATCTCAACCACATAAGACAGACACTCTCGGAGCAGTCATTCATAGACCTACCCCCTGGAATGCATTCGTTCCCCAGGGTCTCAATTATTAATATTCCTTGCTGGGAAAATAATTCAGTGATCTCTCTCCTAGTTGCACATCTGTCTATAGGATTTCTGCAAGAGAAAAAAAATGGCTCCATTCTGCCTGACCGTGTAGGCAGTCAGACCTTATGGTTATCTTTCCTTGTTTCCTGAAAATCACTGTTATTCTGCTCTTTTTCAGGGTGCACAGATTTCATATTGTTCAAACACACATGTTTTACAAACAATTTGTATGGTTAACACAATCATAACAGGGTCCTGAGGTGACATACATCCTCAGCTTACGAAGATTACGGGATTAAGAGATTAAAGTAAGACAGATGTTAAGAAATTATAAAAGTATTAATTTTGAGAACTAATAAATGTCCATGAAATCTTCACAATTTATGTTCTTCTGCCATGGTTCCAGCTGTCCCTTCGTTTGGGGTCCCTGACTTCCTGCAACAGATCTCATTGAGCTTCCTTGCAACCTATGCTTTGAATTCTTTATGTGTCATTTCTGAGTTTCCACTCTGATTAGGGACCGTTGCTGGAGAGCTAGCATGATCCAAATTTTCTATGGTACCAGAATTCTTTCACTGGTTCCTTCTCATTGGAGATGTTGGCACTTCCAATTTTTGTAATTATTTTCATGTGGATAGGATTTTTCTTTCTTTGTGTATAATTAAATATTTTTTCTTTCACTTTCCCCTCCTCCCTAGGGGGTGTGACTGTTGAGAATGTTGGGTAGGCTCTTTTGGCTTTGCTTCTATAGCCTTATGCATTTCTGTCAGCAGGTTTTATATTGGTCTGTGCAGTTCCACCTACAAACCAGTAGATGATGCTTATGGGTAAGAACCACCTGCAGCCAATGCAGGTGGGTATATACTTGATCTTTGCTTACTGGGAAGAGCTCTCTGTTACCTCAGGCAATAGGCTGATCTGTGAAGTGCACAGTGGTCTGAATTTCCTGCCTATCCCTGTGGAGAAAGGGACAAAGAAATGTGGGTCTGGACTGGACAGGCCTGCCTACAGGTCCCCGAATGGCAGGCACAAGCACCGATGCCAAAGAAAGATCTAGCGGGTGACCACTGAATGCCCAGAGGTGTGCCTGGGTATGGAGTTGGAAAACCTCCTTGGCCCCAAATTCTATGAATGAGAAGTTGGGGATCAATCTAAATTCCTAATCCAGGAGAGTGGGTGCTCCAGATGCCTGGAGATCTGCTGAGTATGGAGCAGAGAGGGCTCTGTTACCCCACGTTTTATGCACAGGAAGGTTGGGATCACTCAGGCTGCTGATCCAGGTGAGTGGGAGCTCCAGGTGCTTGGAGATCTGCTTGGATGTGAGGCAGAAAGAGCCCCGCTGCACCACAATCTATACACAGGAAGAGTGGGGCAACTCAGGCTCAGGCTGCCAATCCATTTAAGTGGGTGTTATGAATTCCTGGTGATCTGCCTGGGCATGGAACAGAGAGGGCCCTGATGCATCACAATCTCAAGGAAGCAGGCTGGGGCACCCAGCAATGGTACATGAAGACCAGTTCCAGGTCTCCAAGCTGGCTCTGGATGCAAGTCTCTGCCTATGAGAAACTGCAGCTGCAGCAGCTCTCCTCCTACCCCAGACCTGCAACAGGGGGAAGCACAATTCCACTGCCTCCTTCTGGGATGCTTTCCATACTCGCCACTCAATTCTGGCTGTGACGGCCCCTACCCCAATCCATTCCAAGTGCTTCAATCTCTGGCCTTAGATTAAAATGTCTGTGTGACCATGCTGCTGAGTTGCCAAAGAATGACTGATATTGAGCCTGTATTAAAAATGGCTTCCTGCTCTTAGTCCTGGGTCTCGAAAAATGCCTGCAACTTTTTCTAGTGTTTTTCCCTCTTAGCATCTCCAAGTCTCTCCACCAGTTAGCTCAAAGTGCTCTTCTTTGGCCTGGGTTGCATGGATGCCCAGTGGAAGCGTAGGTCACATAGGGAGCCTCTTTGCCCCTCTCAAGTAATAGGGCTTTGCCCATTTTTATAAGCCAGACACTGTCACAGGGGCTGTTTGACCACCTGCTCCTCCCCTGGGCTCTCCTTTCTATTCCAATGGTTTTCCATTTTCTTTCTTAAATTAAAGCTCACAGAGTGGATCTTAATGCACTATTTTGCTATTTTCAAGTGGCTGAGTCACACTAAAAGCCTCCAATCCACCATCTTAGGGAAAGAAAACCTACTTACTTATAGACTCCTTCACTTAAAATAAAGAAATCAAACAAGACCCATCACCCTAAAAAGGATCTGACCAATGCCATCCATTACAAAAGATTGCTTTCCTAGTAACAGCACATATTGCTTTCTTAATTATATTTAGAGTCATTTTGACGACCCACAGGCTTTTTCCCACCATACTTCCATGAGTTGGGTTAATCTTCTCTCTCCTCTCTGTGAGGTTTTCTATACTTATGTGTATCACCCTAAATGCCAATGCTTGAATCTAGTGTTCACTTGGCTCCTGAAATTGACGCTTTCTTTCTTGCCCACCTTCACCTGCAGATGAGAATCTTATTTATTTCTCTATTTTGGCTCCATAACACCAGCACACATTTTTCAGAGGCTGAGAAAAGGGACCTTCGTCTTAAGTGAGCCCTGTTTTACATTCTCAGCTGCCTCTAGGCTCTTCCCTTTGAAATGGAAGAAGCTGAATTCTCCTTCTCATGTTCAACATGATCACTCAGCTTGGATCACATCTCTTTATGAACCAATGCTTTCTATTGATTTTCTTCATTCTTTTCTCAACAAATAGTTACTGAGTACCAGCCAGGTACTGTTCTAGGTTCCGAGAACACTATAGTGAACAAAACAGACCAAGACCCTACCCTCATGGTTTGTTTAGTGAATGTTACACAATTTAAGCATAAACAAGCTTGAGCTATGAGATAAAAATCATTTGAAAGTTACTTTATATTTTCTGGCAAAGTCTACTTTCTCCCCACATTTAAAAAATAAAGCTATAAGACAGAGAGATTACTTGACTTGTTCCTAAGCTGTCCCTGGTAGAGCCAAACTGGATCTAAGGTGTTAGACTTTCAGCATTCTTTCCACCACACTGCGCTAATGGAAAAGGTTTGAGAAATCCCTGTAGCTGACAGACACAACGTGAATTCGTGTAGTGCTTCTTAGTTATAGGAATATTTATGAGATGTTAGCTGATGTTGCTGTAGATCTTAAAATGAAAGAACACAAGGAACATGGAAGAGAAGAAAAATCAAAAAGTAGTATTTGAAACTTCTTTGGTGAACCAGACCCCTTTACTTCAGTAAGCTTCTACAAAGTCAGACTTCCAAGTTGCAGTAAATAGTGTGAGCAAATATATATGACTTAGTGAATCTTTCAGAAACAGATCCCTTTTGTTTTCTTCGAGGGAATATAAAAGCTGCTTTCAGAGAGCAAGTTAGGCAGTGAATTTTCTTGTTTTAATTTCAAAGTTCAGCATGTCATTTTACATTCCCAATGGCTTCCTGTTTCTCTTTTCCTTCAGAGTTAAGATTAACAGCAATTTTCCATCTTGAAAACAATGTAAATGTTCTACCCTTATGGATTACAGGGAGACTGGGTTCATGAATGTCATGGGAACACCCGGGCCTGTATGAGGTAGCTTGGGCTTTTTCTTAAGGCTTCCCTGTAGACTGGGCAAGGGGGTGGCTTTTCTTCACAGGTGAGGGAGATAATTCCGAATTCCTTTTTTTTTTTTTTTTTTTTTTTTTTTTTAATTAAAAGCCCATGCTCAGAGTCACCCTTCCAAGGCTTCTAGTTTTGCAGTCTGGGAAATCACCCTTTGTGATGTCTACACTTTGCTCTAATGCTGAGTACTATAAGTCTTCCTCCATCCCTGAGGCCAGAAACTGTCCATGTTGACTCCACGCCGTTGGGCCCCTGCCTCTGTCAGCACATCTTTTCCCTTCTGCAACCTCAGGGGAAGCAATGAGGAATTAGTGGGGACAGAAAAGACTAGAAACAGGAGTAAATCTGTACCAAGAAAATGTCCTTCTAAGAAAGAAATTTAAGAGGAGGAAGCATTATAGTGACTCAAAAGTGAAATATTTACAAATTAGTGGCGAATTTCGAGGTTTTAAAAAAAGTTTACAAAGAAACACAACAAAATCTTTAGGAAATGTCTATCCTTCCACACTTCCTTGTCATTCTACCTCTCCCCCCCCACCCCGCAAATACACGCACACACATACACTCTAAGTTGCCAACAAATGTAGTCTGGCAAAAGTGGCAGTAAGGGATTTAATCATTTCCCAAGTGAAACGAAGGAAGATCTGTTCCTTTGTCTCAGAATTTATGATTCACAAGGCGTCAAACAACCCTACACGCTGCAAATGGAAGCAATCGTGTTTCCTGACAGAATTCCTTCTGTCTGCATTTGTTTGCTTAGAGATGCTTGTTACAACCATCAATCCTGAGAATCAAAACTCTGGTTCTCAGCTGTCATCTTGCCACATAATACCTTTAGCTAGATCTTGAAGATATCTACCTTTCTGTGGTCATTGAGGTAAAGTGAGATTATTTTCAATTCCATCATTTTTTTTTTCCTTCTGGAGAGTTAAAAATGAGTACTACATTTTCTGGCTTCAAGTCAATCATAGTCTTGTCTTTTTGAAAATGATCAGAAGCAGTGTAATCTAGTGAGTATGGTGACCTTATGTGCATGGTCTCTGTCAAAGACTGCTAACTGGTTTCAACATGAAGTTGTGGTAAACTGCATCTTTCACTTGGGACTTAGGTCCCTCTGATAACTGTTGGATGGCTGCAGATCCCAACAAATTTTTCCAAACAGTCATGGCCATGTAGGAATATAAGACTTCAGATGTCTTAGAAAGTTCCCAGGAGGATAGTAACTATTTTTCATGCTTATAATTATAGGAGTGGATCAGTGTAACTTTCACTGATATTATATCATAGTAACTACACATGAATCACATGGTGATATAATTAATCTTCAAGAACCAAATTACATTCATTCCAATCCATCACCCTTACTAGGATCCAAGAGAAATGCAGAACTGTTTACAATTTAATAGAAGAAACAGAACTAACACCCAGGAGGCAGTAGAATGGATAAGGCTCTAGAGCCAGACTATATATTTGAATCCTGATTGTGCTACCCACTAACTATAAGACCATGGAAACTTTTCTTAGTCTATAGCATGCTTTGGTTACCCCACCTGTAAAACTAGAATAATAATAATAGAGTCTGCCCAATGAAGTTATAATGTTCAAATGAATTAATATAATCATTCCTCCATATCTGCAGATTCAACCAACTGTGGATGAAAAATGTTCCAAAAACTAATAAAAATAACAGCATCAGCATAAAAATAAAAACAATAAATATACTATTTATATAGCATTTACATTGTAATAGGTATAAATAATCTAGAGATTATTTAAATTATATGCAAATACTATATCATTTTACAGGTACTTGAGCATCTGCAGATTTTGGTATCTATGAGGGTCTTAGATCCAGTCCTCCATGGATACCAAGAAACAGTTGCACTTTTGAATGTTTTTGAAGTGTCTAAGCCATGATAAAGGCTCTGTAAATGTTAGATATCAATATAGTAACTGCCTTAAAAAGCTAGACTAACTTGGGACCAACTGATAATAATATTAACCACATTCGGAGTTCAGAGCCCATATATATGTCAATAAAGTCTGGAGAAGTTAGAGTTGGCCTCATGGAGGGGGTGATACTGAAGCTCAGATTTGCATACAGGTATAACTTGCAAGGTGAAGGAATAATGCTGGCAATGTCATACATATATAAATGAATTAAACGTTGCACATAAGGAGGAGGCTGAGGAATATGTTCCACAAGAGCCAAAGCTGCAAGATCCTCAGGCAACGGCTGCGAAGAATAAACACTCACTGTCCAAAATTCTTCCCAAACCAACTGATTGGTAGTGAAGGTGATAGAGTGAGTACATTGCAAAAGATGACAGAAAACAATTTTAGAAGTAGAATTAATTTATACTAGTACAAGAAAACAAGCACCATTATCGAGTAGGAATTTAGAGGAGTTACTAGGAGGGTGTATAAATCAGACTACTAAGTTGAAAATAACAGAATTCATTTCTGTTTTAAGCAGAAAATGAATTCATTAAAAGATATAACAACCTCTCAGAATGGAGAAGGAAGAATAGCATCAAATTGTAGAGCTATACAGCCCAAAACGATGCTTAACCATGCCTCTCTAGCTAAAATTTCCCGCCACCGCTGTTCAGCACCCACCACATTCGGGACTGGATAACAGAAGCCCCATTAGTGCCATCTCTGGATTAATGTTGTAAGTCAGCCTATGGCAAACTCATGGGCTAATTGCCTATTTTTGAAAATAAAGTTTTATTGGAACACATATACATTAGTTCACATAGTGGTGTGGTGGCTTTTATGTTACAACAGCAGAGTTGAATAGTTACAATAGAGTCCATGTGCCCATAAAGCTGAAATATTTATTATGTGGCCTTTTCCAGAAAAAGTTTGCCAAAGCCTGGTCTAGATACTTTTTTACTCCTGAGGAGGAAAAAGGATGGATTCTAGAATCAAAAATGAAACCACGGCATACCCTACCAATCAGCACATTCTCTCTATCCTCAGATACAGGCTACAATAAACAGAAGCAGCTTCCACAGAGGAGTGAGCAAAGTCTTCAATGGAAAGATAAGAATGTTACTAATAATCACAAAACATTTGAAGCGAACTTACTTTAGTTTGCTTATTTAGCAAAATATACAGATACATAGAAGATAAAATAACCCACAAAGAAAAAGTTATCAGAACAGAGAATACCTTAAAATAAGTATAAGTAACTTCTATAGAAGTTTGAGAGAAGATATTACATCCAGAAAACAAGACAAGTTGATTATGCTAAAGAAGCAATTTGCAAGTGTGGAAAATTTTAAAAATGTGATCATAAAAACAAGAGATGAATGCATTTAGCTAAAAAGTTTAAAAAAAAATAGTGAGTGAAAATTCTTCTAGAAAACATCTTAAAATAATGGAGATTTTAAAAGTATGAGTGGTATGAAGGATAGATGAGAAGATCCCACATCTCTCCTGGATGAGAAAATATAAAAGACAAGGAGAGGGTAAGGGCCAGGGGTAATCTGGAGGAAAGAAAAAAAGAATATTTATATTAAATGGCCCCTGAATGTGAATGCTGAGCAGTCTGAGCATAAAGTGGAAAACAACCTTTTTTTTTTTTTTTTTTTTTTTTTTTTTGTGACAGAGTCTGGCTCTGTTGCCCAGGCTGGAGTGCAGTGGCCGGATCTCAGCTCACTGCAAGTCCCGCCTCCCGAGTTCATGCCATTCTCCTGCCTCAGCCTCCCGAGTAGCTGGGAGTACAGGCGCCCGCCACCTCGCCCGGCTAATGTTTTTTGTATTTTAGTAGAGACGGGGTTTCACCATGTTAGCCAGGATGGTCTCGATCTCCTGACCTCGTGATCCACCAGTCTCAGCCTCCCAAAGTGCTGGCATTACAGGCGTAAGCTACTGCACCCAGCCAAACCCTTCCCTTTCTATATATTTTGTATGACACCAACAATATGAAACCTTAAAACTCAGAGGAAAAACCGTAAAGCTCTCTTTGGGTTTCAGAGCTAGAGTTACGTCAACAAAATGAGAACGAATTTGGTATCAGATATTCCATTGACACATTAGATCCTACAAAATACTAAAGCAGATATGAGAAAAAAGATATAATTTTGAATAAAATTTTAGTATTACAGGAAACTACCATGTGAAAAAAAATCCATATGAAATGAACATTTTACAGCAAAGCAGCACCTAAACTTGCTAAAGAGTAGAAAAAAAGAAATCAGTGTCAATAGAAACATAGAAAAGTACCCAAATGATCTACACCATAGAAGGTAGCAGATCCTGATCTTTTATAGGGGATCACTGCCAAACTTTTCAAGAACAGATAATTTTTGTTTTGTAAACTATTAAAAAGATAGAATAAAGAAAGTTTTGGTAACTTGAATTGTGAGGTTAGCATAACCTTTACACCTACCCAAATAAAAAAAAATGTCATGGAAAAGGGAAAGTGTAGAAAATATAACTTATGAATGAAGCTGCAAAACTCTTAAATAATTGTTAATAAACTCAAAAATGTGTAAAATGAATGACTCATATCATTTTATCAATCTGTTTCTTCTCCTTTATTAATTTGGAAGTTACAGCCTCTTTTCATTCTTTTATATTCTTTAGTTTGTTAGTCATTTGGTGTTTTTAATAATGAATTTTTATCTTTTCCTCTAGCTTTTCAATTATTTTCAGCAGAAAGGGTAGTTCAAATGATGTTGTCCACCATTCCTAGAAATATAGGCTCTGGAACTTTCATTTTGGGAAAAACTAAATCAGTGCCCAATTTAACATCAACGTAAATTCTAAATGAAATGCAGGATTAGCAAAAAATGAAGACTTTTAAAATTATTATCCTGACCAAAGGTGGTGGTTAAAATGAAAGGAGGAGGATTTTTTTTCTAAGATACAAAACCCAAATGCTATAAGGAAAAAAAGATTAGTAAACTGGACCACATGAAAATTTAAATTTGTCTAAATTTAAATTAAATTCATTACAAATTTATAATTACAAATTTAACTGTTTTACTTGACTAAAGACATCTTAAATAATGTTAAGAGATAGAAGACAGTTTGAGAGAATATATTTGGAGTTCACATAACAAAAAATAATATCCATAGTATGAAGGGAGGATTTATATATAAATAAGAAAATGACAAGGAACTGGGGCCCCTCCCAAATGAACCAAAATTATCAGCAAACAATTCACAGAACAAAAAATGCAAATGATGAGTAAAGTAAGGAAAATCATCAACTTCACCAATAAGTAGTGATTTGAAACCAGACTATAGATAAACTAGCACTGGTATATGCTGCTGGCAATAGCAAAACTTGTATTTACGTTTAGCCAGCATTTTGCCTCTGATTATCTATCTAAACAACATTCACACAGGTTTACAAAATGCTTATTTGGAAATCCTTGATGCCATTCTGTAAGCAAGTGATAAATAAACGGAAATATATCCAAACTGTCAAATGTTCTGTGTAGTAGTTTAAAATATGTAGATGGATTTATGGGTGCTTAAGGGAAATACCAGTATGACATGATAGTAGGTAAAAGAAGTAAGTTTGAGAACTTTTTTAGCTATTAAAAAATTTCTATGTGTATTTGTACACACATGTTTGTCAATGTTAAAGCAAGAACAGAAAGATGTACAAACTGTTAGCAGTTATTGCATCTGGGAGGCATCTGAGAGTTGGATGTGGGAGAGTGGGAACTTTCATGTTTCCCTACATACTAATATATTTCTTAAATATTATATAATAAGCTGCATTCATGCATTACTTATATGTTAAAAGAAAAAAATATGGTGCATAGGCTGTGAGATAAAATTGAAGGAGCCTGAACTTCAGAATCAAGCAAACTTGGCTTCTGTAAGCCTGGTTGTTTCCTTCTGGCTGTAGGACTTTAGGTAAGTCACTCAAGCTCTCTGAACCGTTATATGAATTTATCGATCCTTAAAATGAGGGTAATCACATAAAAATATCTATGTATGCCGCTGCAGTCTGGGCAACAGAGCGAGACTCCGTCTCAAAAAAAAAAAAAAATATATATATATATATATATATGTAAATGTCAAATAATGCTTTATACATAGTAGGTTTGAGGTAAAATCAGCTATATTCCTTCTCTTGGGGAATAGAAAAAAGTAAGCAGAGGTAGGGCAGAGAACTCTTAGTGACTTGATTTGAAATTTGTTTTAGGAAGATTTGTTTGGCAATTCTTAAAAAATAAAATAAAATCCATTGGCATGTCTTCATCTTTTCTTTTCTTTCTTATCTTTTTTTTTTCCTTTGGTCTAAACAGTGGCATTGTAAAATTGTAATCCTTTGCGATGAACTATTTGTTCTTAATTTTCAGATATGACCTAGCTGAAAATCTGGACAAAAGGATGAAAATTCCCCAGGGAAGCCCATAGCTGGGTAGCTTTATTTGGTCTTCTCATAATCAGCATTGTGGCTAAGCTCCTATGGAGGCCTTCTCTCTAACTGTTTTTCACCAGGACTATTTTCCTTTCAGGTTTCTAAGCTACCACTACAAGTATTGAAGTGTAACCAATTATTCCTCAAGAAGTTGTAGGATACTTTGAAGGTAGACCTAGTTCAATTAGAGCACAAAATGTTGTCATCACAAATATTCCACGAGGATTTCTCAAAGTTAGGATAGACATTCTGCATTTTCCTGGAAGATAACTGATATTCTGGAAAGATAATCTCACATTATATGCCCCATCTGCCTAGCCAAAGCCCAGTCCTCCTAGTTTGGTCAATCAGGATAACCTTCACATTCTAACACATGCCCTAGGGGATAATATTTGGCTGTGGTGGACTTAATGATAATAATAGTAACAAATCCTATAAATACCTACAATAGGGAAATGAGACTGTGCCTGTTAACAGTCTTCCCACTAGGGTTCTCTCATCCTATGTCTTTGTCTTCATCTTCTCTTCATACAAGAAACCATCCTGATTGAATCTCCAGAGCTTGGTGGTACTACACTGAGCTCTGCCTTGAGAAGGCAGGAGATAGACATCAACATTTTTGGTGTTCAGTGTGCTATCAAGTCATGACACTACTGCCCATATCAGCTTCCAAAGACTTAGAAATAGAGATTTTTGTAGTCAGTGATAAAAGTGGATAGGCTGAAGTGCATGAAATGTTAAGAAAGCAACTGCTGTGTGCCTCTTAGTGCATCCTGTGAATCATTTAACATCCTACTCTGAAAACCACACCTTTTCAGGCCTCTTTATGTGTGCTCTATGCTCTGGGATGAGCACTAAGTTTATTTTAAGATCACACAGAGATGGTCCAAGGTCCAAGGAGGCACTGTGTTTCCTAGAAGGTAAAGAAGCAGAGGTAAGCTGCCAGAGTCTATGGAAGTAGGCAGGATAGAGTAGACGGTTTAAAATAGGCTGAGGCCTCTGTCCCTGCTTTAATCTTGTTCTTTTCTTTCTCCTAGTATTTAGCCTAACCATCATTGCACTCTTGTATCCAAGGCCTCACTAGATTCTCCTGGTAGACCTGAGTGAATTGTGTGAAGCTCTTGTCAACATCATATTGTCTAAGAGAAAGTATACTAGGCTAAGTTTCTGGTTGGGAGTCTTGCCTTTTAGTTATCCTCTTCAATTGGCCCTTGTGGTTTGTCATCTGTCATTTGGTTGCTCTGTGCCTCAGCAGCTACTCTCACAGATGACAAGACAGATTTGTACAGAAGCACGTGCTTTCTGACCAAGATGGGGGTAACAGGGTATATACTTATCCTTCTGACTGGAACAACTAAAACAGTAGACAAAATATGTGGGAAAAAAATGGCTCTCAAGACACTGACATCAAGCAATAAAGACAATGATCCCTGAGAAACAAAAACAAATTAAGTGACCACTATAATTGACCAGCTTACTGGGGAACATTTCCAGGCTGTGGTGCATGGAGGGAGACCGAGGCAAAACTCAGAGGTCTCCCTGAGTTAAAGAGATGAAGCTGGGTGTTTGAAGAAGCCAATGAAGTGGGAGTTTACAAGGTAGAGTACTGATATAGCTTGGCTGTGTCCTCACCCAAATCTCACCTTACATTGTAGCTCCCATAATTCCCATGTGTCATCAGAGGGACCTGGTGGGAGGTACTCGAATCATGGGTGCAGGTCTTTCCCATGCTGTTTTCATGATACTGTATAAGTCTTATGAGATCTGATGATTTTATAAAGGGGAGTTTCCCTGCACCTGCTCTCTTGCCTGCTGCCATATAAGACATGACTTTGCTCCTCATTCACCCTCCACCATGATTGTAAGGCCTCCCCAGCCATGCAGAACTGGGAGTTAATTAAACCACTTTCCTGTATAAATTACCCAGTCTCAGGTATGTCTTTATTAGCAGCGTGAGAACAGACTAATATAGTAAATTAGTACCAGTAGAGTGAGGTACTACCGTAAAGATACCCAAAAATGTGGAAGCAACTTTAGAACTGGGAAACAGGCAGAGGTTGGAACAGTTTAGAGGGCTCCAAAGAAGACAGGAAAATGTGGGAAAGTTTGGAATTTCCTAGAGATTTGTTGAATGGCTTTGACCAAAATGTTGATAGTGATATGGACAATAAAGTCAAAACTGAGATTGTTTCAAATGGAGATGAGGAACTTGTTGCGAACTGGAGCAAAGGTCACTCTTGTTATGCTTTAGCAAAGAGACTGGTGGATTTCGCTCCTGCCCTAAAGATCTGTGGAACTTTGAACTTGTGAGAGATGATTTAGGGTATCTGGCAGAATATGCTTCAAGAGGAAGCAGAGCATAAAAGTTTGGAAAATTTGCAGCTTGACAATGTGATAGAAAATAAAAGTTTTTCTTTTCTATTCAAGCTGGCTGCATAAATTTGCATAAGTAGCAAGGAGCCTAGTGTTAATCAACAAGACAATGGGGAAAATGTCTCTAGGGCATATCAGAAAGCAGCCCCTCCCATCACAGAAATGGAGGCTTAGGAGGGAAACACGGTATTCTGGGCCAGGTCCAGAGCCCCCCTGCTGTGTGCAGCCTCTGGACTTGGTGCTATTCATTCCAGCACCTCCAGCCATGGCTAAAAGGAGCCAACGTACAGTTCAGGCCATGGCTTCAGAGGGTGCAAGCGCCAAGTCTTGGCAGCTTCCATGTGGTGTTGACCCTGTGGATGCACAGAAGTCAAGAATTGAGCTTTGGGAACCTCCACCTAGATTTCAGAGGATGTATGGAAACTCCTGGATGTCCAGGCAGAAGTTTGCTTCTGGGGCAGGGACCTCATAGAGAACCTCTGCTAAGGCAGTGCAGAAGGAAAAAAATGTGGGGGTGAAGCCCCAACACAGTGTCCCCACTGGGACCCTGCCTCATGGAGCTGTGAGAAGAGGACCACCATCTTCCAGACCCTAGAATGGTAGATCCACTGACAGCTTGCACCATGAGCCTGGAAAAGTCACAGACACTCAAGATCAGCCTGTGAAACCAGCCAAGAGTGGGGCTACACCCTACAAAGCCACAGGGGCAGAGCTGCTCAAGGCCCTGGGAGCCCACCTCTTGCATCATTGTGCCCTGGATGTGAGACATGGAGTCAAAGGAGATCATTTTGGAACTTTAAGGTTTAATGACTGCCCTGTTGGATTTCAGACTTGCATGGGGCCTGTAACCCCTTCATTTTGGCCAATTGTTCCCATTTGCCCTGGATATGTTTACCCAATTCCTGTACCCCTATTGTATCTGGGAAGCAACTAACTTGCTTTTGATCCTGCATGTTCATAGAAAGAAGGGACTTGCCTTGTCTCAGATGAGATGGTGGATTGTGGACTTTTGAGTTAATGCTGAATGAGTTAAGACTTTGGGGGACTGTTGGGAAGGTACAATTAGTTTTGGAATGTGAGAACATGAGATTTGGGAAGGGCTGAGGTAGAATAAATAATATGGTTTGGCTGTGTCACCACCCAAATTTCATCTTGAATTTTAGCTCTCATAATTTCCACATGTCATGGGAGGGACCTGGTAGGAGGTAACTGAACCATGGGGGCAGGGGGCTTTCCCATGCTGTTCTTATGATAGTGAGTGAGTTCTCATGAGATCTGATTGTTTTATAAAGGGGAGTTCCCCTGCACACACACTCTTCCCTGCTGTCATGTAAGTTGTGACTCTGTTCCTCATTCACCTTCCACCATGATTGTGAGGCCTCCCCAGACATGTGGAACTGTGAGTCAATTAAACCTTTTTTCCTTTATAAATTACCCAGTCTTATATATGTCTTTACTAGTAGCATGAGAACAGACTAATACAAGTACTACAGAACAGAGATGCTCAGAGAGATAAATTAGAAAGTTCATAGAGAGTCCCCTTCAATATTCAGTTGATTACTGATCAGAGCATTCATGTGAGAAAATTACCTTGAGCCAGGAAAAAGATCACTAAAAGAATTAGAGGGAAAAAATGTCTGAAGCTTACAAAGGGCTGGGACTAGTCCTGATTCCCACCAGCCAGAACCAAAACTTCGTAAGTCATGGGACAACAGATAGATAACTACTAAGGGTCTTGCTTCAGTAGTGGGGCATAGTTAGCCCTAGACTAAATGCTGTGCTGAAGGTCCTACCTGCAAAGCTTAAAAGCACCAGCTAAATAACCAAACTCTTTCCAAGTAATGTAACTATGCCCCAGACCAAAGTTCATGAATATTTTTAGGAATACAAAAATATTCCCCACCTAAGGTACATTCACAATGTCTGGCATCCAATACAATGTTACCAGGTCTTGAGAGGCAGGGAAATACAACCCATAATGAGGGAAAAAATAAGTCATTGAAACTAACACAGATATGCCACCTATGATGGCATTAGTAGTCAAGGATATGGAAAGCATTACAATAACACTATTGCATATACTCAACAAACTAGAGTAAATATTGATTATACCAAGAGAGACATAATAGATACAAAAATAAAAATTTTAGTGATAAAAACTGCCTGAGGTGAAAAATATACTAGATGGGTTGATTAGATTAGAGATTGAAGAAAAATGATAAGAAACTTGAATAGAAATTATCTAGAATGAAACAGAATAAGGGTTGAAAAAAATGAGTAGAGCATCAGTGAACCAAGGGACAACATGTCGGAGCCAAAGATTGTGAAATTGGAATCTCTGGAGGAAGAAATGGGAAAGAGGTCAGAAAAATATTTGAAGTAATAGTAGCTGAGTGTTTCCAAATTCAATAAAAACTACAACCTACTGATCCAAGAAGTTCAACAAAACCCAAATACAAGAAAACCAAGAAAAATGCACCATGAAATAGTACAATAAAATTTCTTAAAACTGGTGAAAAAGAGAAATGCAGTCAGAAAATAAGTACCTTACATGCATACTGAGGAATAATGGTAAGGATGACAGATATCTTGTAAGAAACCACACAAGCTAGAAGACAACGAGGCAACATCTTTAAAGAACTGTAAGAAAAACAGTCAACCTAGAATTCTTTATCTCACTAAAAAATCTTTCAAAGGCAAAGTCAAAATAAAGACTAAATACATGCAAAGGCTGAAATAATTTATTACCAACAGATTTGCACTATAAGGGATGTTAAAAATAAGCCTTTTATGCAGAAGTAAAATTATACTAGATAAAAACATAGCTCTACAAAAAGGAGTACAAAGCTCAAGAAATGTTTACTGAAAATAAATGGGATAGGGGACCAAGTTAAACTACACCAGGACGAAAAAAATCAGCCAAATCCAGGACATGGAACATTTTTTAATTCTCCTGACTTAGTTTCTTAAAAACAAACAAACAAAAACAACCTCTGTACACTTATTAGAATGGGTAAAATAAAAACGTTAAAAATGCAGCATGTTGACAGGATATGACTCAACCAAAAACTCTCATACATTTCTGGTGAATATGTAAAGTGATAAAAACACTTCCAAAAATTCTTTAATAATTTCATATAATGTATGTTATATTTACATACATTTTTACCATATGAACCACTAATTTCAATCCCGGATATTTACCCCAGAAAAACAAAAGCTTACATCCACAAAAAGACTTAAAAGAGAATGCTTACAGCTTTACAGCGCCTATCTTCATAATAGCCTCAAACAAGAAACAACTTAATCTACAGTAAATAACTCAACAAATCATAATATATCCGTAAAATAAAATAACATTTAGCATTAAAAAGGAATGAATTACTAGTGCAACCAAAATATGGATAAATCCCAAAGACTTTATGCCAAGTCAAAAAGCCAGACACAAAAAAGATGTGTACTTCATAATACTTATATAAAATTCTAGAGCAAGTTCAAAGCCAATCTATGAAAAGTGAGTGCCTCTGAGGTGGGGAACTGACTGGACAGGCATGTGAGAAAAGTCTTCGGCGATGAAAAGTTCTTCATCATGATAAGGGTATGGGTCACACAAGTGTATCCACTTGTCAAAAATTAAACGATATACTTAGATTCATGCTTTTCATGATATATAAATTATAATACAATTTTAAAAGGGGGATGGAGAGAAAAAGGCATTATCATCAAATGTGTAGACCCTGTTTAGATCCCAATACAAAATAACAAAACAACAATAACAAGAACAACAAAATCTGACTGTAAAACAACATATTTGAGACAAAGAAATGTGAAAATGAACCGACTGTTAGATGATATCAAAGAATTATCATTAATTTTGTTCTAGACGATAAAGCTGTGTAAGAAAATAATCTTTATTTTTATTTTTGTATGAAA
This sequence comes from Macaca mulatta, assembly GCF_049350105.2. Taxonomy (NCBI): domain Eukaryota; kingdom Metazoa; phylum Chordata; class Mammalia; order Primates; family Cercopithecidae; genus Macaca; species Macaca mulatta. Next base: position 120,426,633 of record NC_133411.1, read on the forward strand.
AATATTTAGGCAAGATAGCATGATTTTAGGAATTTGCTTTTAAATGCAACTTAAGAATAAATTTAAAAAGGAAGGCTAGTTGGGGCCAGTGTAGCAAAATGGTGATATTTGTTGAATCTGAGTAATGGGTAAATAGAGATTCATCAGAGTAAATTCTCTACTATAAGATAGGGGTGTGTGTGTGTGTGTGTGTATAGAGAGAGAGGGAGAGAGAGAGTAGAGATAATTAAATTATCTGCTATGAGGAATATATTATACATGGATAATTGATATAATTATCCATCTATGATATATACAGTAGATAAATATATAATAAAAAATGTTCCATGAAAACTTCATGATAAAAATGAAAAAGATGTTTTTAAAAATGAGTTGTACTGATCTCCATGATTTGAAACTGAGTACTAGGCTGGTATCTTTATGTTCAAAGATGACCTTATATTTTCTTTGCACATGGTATTGCTGGTAGTGAGGGCTCCATTTGTCCTGGAGGCTACTTATCAAGCCCGTGTCTAGAGCTCTGTGGAGGAATTCCTCCTGGCTCTGTTCTTTCTAGTGACACGAGTCACATTACCATATTCTGTATAGTTTACTTTCTTTTATTTTATGTTTTTGTTTTGGTGTTTTGTTTTCAGAGATAGGGTCTCACTATGTTGCCTAGACTGGAGCACAGTGGCTATTGGCAAGTGCAATGACAGCACACTGCAGTCTCAAACTCCTGGCCTAAAGCAATCCTCCTGCTTAGTTTTCCAAGTAACTGAGACTACAGGCACATACCACCATGCCTGGCAATATTCTCTGAATTTTTGATAGTGCTTACGACACAGGCTGATGTGAACCTGGACTCAAGGGTTATTTCACATTCCTTATCTTGAAACTTTCTGATCACACACCCTTATCAGTTAAAAAAAATATGAGCAAACATTTCCAATACATTTATACTTATTTATTTATAAATTTTACACACACACCAATGTTCTAATATATTTTGTAGTTAATTAAACATTACAAAATTTGTGTTAAAATATGGGACAAAAGTAAAATAATTACTATATTTCTAACTAATATTGTAGCTTTACAATATCATTTGTCAATATCTCAAAACACAATATACATGTATACACTATGATATACAGAGGCTGCCTACTGACACTAAGCATGATCTAAGTCTATTGTCTGTAAAAGTCTCAGACAAGCCATCACCCCATATGGCAGGGCCTGGTCCTCCCCTTTTATTATACCTGCTTCAGGTCATCCATTTAGACATTGATTTCTTTTTTTCTTTTTTTTTTTACACTTTAAGTTCTAGGGTACATGTGCACAACATGCAGGTTTGTTACATATGTATACTTGTGGCATGTTGGTGTGCTGCACCCATCAACTCATCAGCACCCATCAACTAGTCATTTACATCAGGTATAACTCCCAATGCCATCCCACCCCCCTCCCCCCTCCCCATAATAGGCCCCGGTATGTGATGTTCCCCTTCCAGAGTCCAAGTGATCTCATTGTTCAATTCCCACCTATGAGTGAGAACATGCGGTGTTTGGTTTTCTGTTCTTGTGATAGTTTGCTGAGAATGATGGTTTCCAGCTGCATCCATGTCCCTACAAAGGACACGAACTCATCCTTTTATATGGCGGCATAGTATTCCATGGTGCATATGTGCCACATTTTCTTAATCCAGTCTGTCACTGATGGACATCTGGGTTGATTCCAGGTCTTTGCTATTGTGAGTAGTGCTGCAATAAACATACATGTGCATGTGTCTTTATAGCAGCATGATTTATAATCCTTTGGGTATATACCCAGTAATGGGATGGTTGGGTCATATGGTATTTCTAGTTATAGATCCTGAAGGAATCACCATACTGTTTTCCACAATGGTTGAACCAGTTTACAATCCCACCAACAGTGTAAAAGTGTTCCTATTTCTCCACATCCTCTCCAGCACCTGTTTCCTGACTTTTTAATGATTGCTATTCTATCTGGTGTGAGATGGTATCTCATTGTGGTTTTGATTTGCATTTCTCTGATGGCCAGTGATGATGAGCATTTTTTAATGTGCCTTTTGGCTGTATGGATGTCTTCCTTTGAGAAATGTCTATTCATATCCTTTGCCCACTTTTTGATGAGGTTGTTTGTTTTTTTTCTCGTAAATTTGTTTGAGTTCTTTGTAGGTTCTGGATATTAGCCCTTTGTCAGATGAGTAGACTGCAAAAATTTTCTTCCATTGTGTAGGTTGCCTGTTCACTCTGATGGTAGTTTCTTTTGCTGTGCAGAAGCTCTTTAGTTTAATTAGATCCCATTTGTCAATTTTGGCTTTTGTTGCCATTGCTTTTGGTGTTTTAGACATGAAGTCCTTGCCCATGCCTATGTCCTGAATGGTATTCCCTAGGTTTTCTTCTAGGGTTTTTATGGTTTTAGGTCTAACATTTAAGTCTCTAATCCATCTTGAATTAATTTTCGTATAAGGAGTAAAGAAAGGATCCAGTTTCAGCTTTCTACTTATGGCTAGCCAATTTTCCCAGCACCATTTATTAAATAGGGAATCCTTTCCCAATTTTTGTTTCTCTCAGGTTTATCAAAGATCAGATGGTTGGAGATGTGTGGTATTATTTCTGAGGGCTCTGTTCTGTTCCATTGGTCTATATCTCTGTTTTGGTACCAGTACCATGCTGTTTTGGTTACTGTAGCCTTGTAGTACAGTTTGAAGTCAGGAAGCGTGATGCCTCCAGCTTTGTTCTTTTGACTTAGGATTGTCTTGGCAATGCGGGCTCTTTTTTGGTTCCATATGAACTTTAAAGCAGTTTTTTCCAAATCTGAGAAGAAACTCATTGGTAGCTTGATGGGGATGGCATTGAATCTATAAATAACCTTGGGCAGTATGGCCATTTTCATGATATTGATTCTTCCTATCCATGAGCATGGTATGTTCTTCCATTTGTTTGTGTCCTCTTTTATTTCACTGAGCAGTGGTTTGTAGTTCGCCTTGAAGAGGTCCTTTACATCCCTTGTAAGTTGGATTCCTAGGTATTTGATTCTCTTTGAAGCAATTGTGAATGGAAGTTCATTCATGATTTGGTTCTCTGTTTGTTTGTTACTGGTGTATAAGAATGCTGGTGATTTTTGCACATTGGTTTTGTATCCTGAGACTTTGCTGAAGTTGCTTATCAGCTTAAGGAGATTTTGGGCTGAGATGATGGGGTTTTCTAAGTATACAATCATGTCATCTGCAAACAGGGACAATTTGACTTCTTCTTTTCCTAACTGAATACCCTTTATTTCTCTCTCTTGCCTGATTGCCCTAGCCAGAACTTACAACACTATGTTAAATAGGAGTGGTGAGAGAGGGCATCCCTGTCTTGTGTCTGTTTTCAAAGGGAATGCTTCCAGTTTTTGCCCATTCAGTATGATATTGGTTGTGGGTTTGTCATAAATAGCTCTTATTATTTTGAGATACGTTCCATCAATACCAAATTTATTGAGAGTTTTTAGTATGAAGGGCTGTTGAATTTTGTCAAAGGCCTTTTCTGCATCTATTGAGATAATCATGTGGTTTTTATCTTTGGTTTTGTTTATATGCTGGATTACGTTTATTGATTTGCATATGTTGAACCAGCCTTGCATCCCAGGGATGAAGCCCACTTGATCATGGTGGATAAGCTTTTTGATGTGCTGCTGGATTCGGTTTGCCAGTATTTTACTGAGGATTTTTGCATCGATGTTCATGAGGGATATTGGTCTAAAATCCTCTTTTTTTGTGGTGTCTCTGCCAGGCTTTGGTATCAGGATGATGTTGGCCTCATAACATGAGTTAGGGAGGATTCCCTCTTTTTCTACCAATTGGAATAGTTTCAGAAGGAATGATACCAGCTCCTCCTTATACCTCCGGTAGAATTAAGCTGTGAATCCATCTGGTCCTGGACTTTTTTTGGTTGGCAGGCTATTAATTATTGTCTCAATTTCAGAGCCTGCTAGTGGTCTATTCAGGGATTCAACTTCTTCCTAGTTTAGTCTTGGGAGAGTGTAAGTGTCCAGGAAATTATCCATTTCTTCTAGGTTTTCTAGTTTATTTGCGTAGAGGTGTTTATAGTATTCTCTGATGGTAGTTTGTATTTCTGTGGGGTCGGTGGTGATATCCTCTTTATCATTTTTTATTGTGTCTATTTGATTCTTCTCTCTTTTCTTCTTTATTAGTCTTGCTAGTGGTCTATCAATTTTGTTGATCTTTTCAAGAAACCAGCTCCTGGACTCATTGATTTTTTGGAGGGTTTTTTGTGCTCTATCTCCTTCAGTTCTGCTCTGATCTTAGTTATTTCTTGCCTTCTGCTAGCTTTTGAATGTGTTTGCTCTTGCTTCTCTAGTTCTTTTAATTGTGATGTTAGGGTGTCAATTTTAGATCTTTCCTGCTTTCTCCTGTGGGCATTTAGTGCTATAAATTTCCCTCTACACACTGCTTTAAATGTGTCCCAGAGATTCTGGTATGTTGTATCTTTGTTCTCATTGGTTTCAAAGAACATCTTTATTTCTGCCTTCATTTCATTATGTACCCAGTAGTCATTCAGGAGCAGGTTGTTCAGTTTCCATGTAGTTGAGCGGTTTTCATTGATTTTCTTAGTCCTGAGTTCTAGTTTGATTGCACTGTGGTCTGAGAGACAGTTTGTTATAATTTCTGTTCTTTTACATTTGCTGAGGAGTGCTTTACTTCCAACTCTGTGGTCAATTTTGGAGTAAGTGTGATGTGGTGCTGAGAAGAATGTATATTCTGTTGATTTGGGGTGGAGAGTTCTGTAGATGTCTATTAGGTCCGTGTGGTGCAGAGTTGAGTTCAATTCCTGGATATCCGTGTTAACTTTCTGTCTCATTGATCTGTCTAATGTTGACAGTGGGGTGTTAAAGTCTCCCATTATTATTGTATGGGAGTCTAAGTCTCTTTGTGAGTCTCTAAGGACTTGTTTTATGAATCTGGGTGCTCCTGTATTGGGTGCATATATATTTAGGATAGTTAGCTCTTCCTGTTGAATTGATCCCTTTACCATTATGTAATGGCCTTCTTTGTCTCTTGATCTTTGATGGTTTAAAGTCTGTTTTATCAGAGACTAGGATTGCAACCCCTGCTTTTTTTTGTTCTCCATTTGCTTGGTAGATCTTCCTCCATCCCTTTATTTTGAGCCTATGTGTATCTCTGTTTGTGAGATGGGTCTCCTGAATATAGCAAACTGATGGGTCTTGACTCTTTATCCAATTTGCCAGTCTATGTCTTTTAATTGGTCCATTTAGTTCATTTACATTTAAGGTTAATATTGCTATGTGTGAACTTGATCCTGTCATTGTGATATTAGCTGGTTATTTTGCTTGTTAGTTGATGCAGTTTCTTCCTAGCATCGATAGTCTTCACATTTTGGCATGTTTTTGCAATGGCTGGTACCGGTTGTTCCTTTCCATGTTTAGCGCTTCCTTCAGGATCTCTCGTAAGGCAGGCCTGGTGGTGACAAAATCTCTAAGCATTTGCTTGTCTGTAAAGGATTTTATTTCTCCTTCACTGATGAAACTTAGTTTGGCTGGATATGAAATTCTGGGTTGAAAATTCTTTTCTTTAAGAATGTTGAATATTGGCCCCCACTCTCTTCTGGTTTGGAGAGTTTCTTCCGAGAGATCCGCTGTTAGTCGGATGGGCTTCCCTTCGTGGGTAACCCGACCTTTCTCTCTGGCTGCCCTTAACATTTTTTCCTTCATTTCAACTTTGGTGAATCTGACAATTATGTGTCTTGGAGTTGCTCTTCTCGAGGAGTATCTTTGTGGCGTTCTTTGTATTTCCTGAATTTGAATGTTGGCCTGCCTTACTAGGTTGGGGAAGTTCTCCTGGATGATATCCTGAAGAGTGTTTTCCAACTTGGTTCCATTTTCCCCATCACTTTCAGGCACACAATCAGACGTAGATTTGGTCTTTTCACATAATCCCATATTTGTTGAAGGCTTTGTTCATTTCTTTTTCCTTTTTTTTCTCTGGACTTGACTTCTCACTTCATTTCATTCATTTGATCTTCAAGCATTGATACTCTTTCTTCCAGTTGATCGAGTCGGTTACTGAAGCTTGTGTACTTGTCACGTATTTCTCATGTCATGGTTTTTATCTCTGTCAGTTCGTTTATGGCCTTCTCTGCATTGATTATTCTAGTTATCCATTCTTCCATTCTTTTTTCAAGATTTTTAGTTTATTTGTGCTGGGTACATAGTTCCTCCTTTAGCTCTGAGAAGTTTGATCAACTGAAGCCTTCTTCTCTCAACTCATCAAAGTCATTCTCTGTCCAGCTTTGATCCATTGCTGGCGATAAGCTGCGTTCCTTTGGAGGGTGAGATGCACTCTGATTTTTTGAATTTTTTGAATTTCCAGCTTTTCTGCCCTGCTTTTTCCCCATCTTTGTGATTTTATCTGCCTTTGGTCTTTGATGCTGGTGACATACTGATGGGGTTTTGGTGTGGGTGTCCTTTCTGTTTGTTAGTTTTTCTTCTAACAGTCAGGACCCTCAGCTGTAGGTTTGTTGGAGATTGCTTGAGGTCCACTCCAGACCCTGTTTGCCTGGGTATCAGCAGTGGAGGTTTCAGAAGATAGAATATTTTTGTACAGCAAGTGCTGCTGTCTGATTCTTGCTCTGGAAGCTTTGTCTCACGGGTGTACCCTGCCATGTGAGATGTGAGGTGTGAGGTGTTGGTCTGCACCTAGTGGGGGATGTCCCCCAGTTAGCCTACTGAGGGGTCAGGGACCCACTTGAGCAGGCAGACTGTGGGTTCTCAGATCTCAGCCTCCCTGCTGGGAGAGTCACTGCTCTCTTCAAAGCTATCAGACAGGGTCATTAACATCTGCAGAGGTTTCTGCTGCTTTTTTTTTTCTATGCCCTGTCCCCAGAGGTGGAGTCAACAGAGATAGGCAGGCCTCCTTGAGCTGAGGTAGGCTCCACCCAGTTCGAGCTTCCAGGAGGCTTTGTTTACCTACTTAAGTCTCAGCAATGGCGGGCGCCCCTCCCCCAGCCTTGCTGCTGCCTTGCAGTTAGATCTCAGACTGCTGTGCTAGCAATGAGGGAGGCTCCATGGGTGTGGGACCCTCCTGGCCAGGTGTGGGATATAATCTCCTGGTGTGCCGTTTGGTAAGACCCTTGGTTAAGTGCAATATTAGGGTGAGAGTTACCGGATTTTCCAGGTGTTGTGTGTCTCAGTTTCTAAACGGATTCCCTTCCCCCTTGTGCTTCCCAGGTGAGGCGATGCCTCGCCCTGCTTCACCTCTGGCTGGTTGGGCTGCACCAGCTGACCAGCACCGATTTTCTGGCACTCTCCAGTGAGATGAACCCGGTACCTCAGTTGAAAATGCAGAAATAACCCGTCTTCTGTGTCGCTCGCGCTGGGAGCTGGAGGATGGAGCTGTTCCTATTCAGCCATCTTGCTCGCACCCCTCTATAGACATTGATTTCTTTACCTAAAAATGTTTCACTAGAGAATGGTTGCTCTTGTTATCCCAAGGCTCCCCTGCTTACCTTTGCATCCTCACTTAGTCATTTTCCTCTGGACCTTTGACACTCTCCTTGCTGGACTCCCTGCCTCCCATCTTTAACCTCACTGCACTGTACCATTAGATGAAACCTTCCACGGTCCCACATTACCTACAGAAAAAAGTTCCTGGCACCTCTACCTGACCATCATAAAACCCTGCTTCTTTCCTGCTGCTTCATTCTACAATCATTAATTTCTGTGGTTTCTTTACTGTACCCAAACATTCTGGGCACATCCCTGTATCGTAGATTTTTAAAGTGCTTTTCTATCTGCAATGCTCTCCTCCCTCCCTTCCTTAATAATCCTTAGATTTAAGTTCCAGTTTGGATACCCCTCTCTTTAAGACATTTTTAGACCATCCTGACTGGTGAGAATTTCTTCTTCTCCTAAATACCTACAGTGGTTATTGATGTTTTCTTTCATTTTGTTTTTATAGACCATAATGTATGCTTCTTTTATATTCTTTCTCTAATCTAGGTACAATATAGATGCTAAACAAATGATAAGTGAATGAAAAAAGTAACTGTTATCTACACTTGTCTCTGGAGGTGATATCCTGGTCCTTTTATTTTTTCCTAAAGGACACAGAGCAGTGAAACTGTAGGGATTAGGAAAACCAGCAAAGGGTCATCAGATTGCCCTAACTATGAATGGCAGTCTTGGTCTCCATGAGACAAAATTCTAGCCTCTCCCTGACCTTATTCCTTCTCCCAGGGTGTCTTGTACTGTGTCAGAAACCCTAGTAACACTGATGATTTTGTTTCTCAGCTTATCTCTCAGGTCTCCTCTCTGGCCCAGGGTGTAGGGTAAGCTGGAATATGTTGGAGGCAGAGCTTTTCTACCTTTTGGGGATGGATCTACTACCTACATCCTCTGAAGAAGTGTATAAGATTAGAGGAGATTGAAAAACTGACCCTAGTGGAGCCAGGATCAGGTCATAGAGGTTAGCACAAGAATTAAATAAAAGCTCAGATATTGGTGTGAGAGGAGTAATGTTAGGGAAGGTGTGCTTTGGACATTACTTGAAGGGGAAATTATGAGATCCAGAGGTTACTTGCTGTTTCTTCATTTCCTTTTAGCACTGAGAGATGGATGATTCCTTTGCAGGTATTTTGCCTACCAACTGAATAGTGGTCAGTATGGGTGTGGTGGGGCAGAGTAAATAACCAGGATTTTTTTCTAGGTAGAGGAGGAGTAACAAAGAGAATAGAACATGTAGCTAATAACTTAAGCACTTCTGTTTAAAAATGAACTCTATTTAAAATAAGAGCATGCATACACGCCACTAATTACCCATGAGTATATTAGGAAGATCCAATGTAGTGCTTATAGGCCCAAGTTGGTAATATCTTTCTTTATTTGAACATTAATTTGCTTTAAATGCTTAACCAAATGTGGAATTTCTTTATTAAGTGTTTCTTAAACATACACTTTGTGTTTAACATTGATAGTACAAAGAACTATTCTTGTATTAATATTTCTGTAAATTATATTTTAATCTTTCTTAATGTAGATTCAAAAGGTAATTGGGTAAATATGGATTTTAGATCTGCTGCTTTAAAACTGATAGGCATATGAGGGTAAGGTAAGTCCACTAAATGAGAATGCAGTCTCTAAGTCAATATTTTGGGCCTGAGGACCTGGAAAAAGGGGCAAATTTGTAAAAAGAAAAGGAAGCATTTTGAGAGACTGTATCAGACAGCAAGGAATGGGTAGGAATGTATCCACCAACCAGAAGATGCAACTTGCTGAGAAAGGATCAAAAAGCAGGAGAGAATTAGTGGATTTTCAGGAAATAGTCAGTGCAAACAGGAAAGACCTGGGGTCTGCATCTTGACAGATGAGCTGGGCAGAATGTGAGCACAAGTAGCAGATGAAATTTTAAGAAGAATGAGAGAGAGAGAGAGAGGGAGAGAGAAGTAGCATTTGGTTTGTGTCTGACTGAAGTCAAACTGTGGACTGTGTCAAACAATGTCACTATGTATTTATAACTAGCCCACCTATGCTATCACATAAACAGCATATTTCTATTTATTTAAATCTTTATTATATTTTATTTCTTTTTTCCATTAGAAATAGGATTAGCCCTCTAAATGGCCTGATCATGGATGTGCTGCAAAGGCACTCAGAGGGATGGAGATCAGAGGACATGAAGGGAATGAGAGACCATACATACAGAGGACTGTAAGAAGCACATGAGCAGCTTAAAGGATCATATAAAATGCATATCCATACAGCTATCTCCTGGGTCAAGAAATCAAATCCAGCCAGCACCTAGAAGTTCCCTCTATGCCTTCTTCAACTCCAGCACTTTCCCTCAGGAAGATATCTTAGATCAGGGTTCCCCAACCCTCAGGCTGTGGATGGGTACCTGTCCATGGCGTATTAGGAACTGGGCTGCACAGCAGGAGGTGAGCTGTGGGCAAGTGAGCATTACAGCCTGAGCTCTGCTTCCTGTCAGATCAGCAGCAGCATTAGATGTTCACAGGAGCACAAACCCTATTGTGAACTGTGCATGTTGGGGGAATCTAGATTGAGTGCTGCTTATGAAAACCTAATGCCTGATGATCTGAGGTGGAACAGTTTCATCCTGAAACCATCACCCAACCCCGCTGGTCCATGGAAACATTGTCTTCCATGAAACCAGTTCCTGGTGCTGAAAAGGTTAGGGACTGCTGTCTTAGATTACTGTAAAAACGTTATAATTTTGCATTTTACACTTAAGCTTTTAATTAATCCTGAACAAAATTTACTTTTTGTTCATTCATTTAGCATCTATATTGTGCCTAGATTTGTGGTACAACCCATTAAAAAAAGATTGAATTCTTTTTTCTTATTTGCACACTCAGTTGTCTTAGTACCATTTTTTCATTTATTAAAAAGTCTATGCCACTGCTCTGCATACATCAAATGTTCATTTGTGTATATATCTGTCTCTAGACCCTGAATTTATTTAACCTTATTTAAGGAAACACTTTAAAAGTTTGTGAATTGAAGCCTCTAATTATTTCAGCTTTACTTTCTTGAGCATTTACTCTGAGGCCTTTCCTATGTTTAACAATCACAGGTGGACAATCTTCATTTAGTCCTCACAAGAACCCTGCATGGGTGTTCCTATTATTTTCCCCATCTCACAGGTGGTTCAGAGATTAAATAACTTGCCCATGATCACCTAACTAGTTAGTGATAGTCAAGATTCCAAAGTCTGTCCTGTGCTCTGTCTGAAACCCAGACACTAATGGCTAGCAATTCTGTCTCTGACCATTTTGGTTACAAGCTTTTAGGCAAATCATCCTGGACCATTGCGCCATTCTAAATATGTGACTTGCTCGCTGTGTCTATATATGTCTGTGAAGACGTGTCTGCCGATTGGATTTTAATTCTTTGTCTCTTTAAAGAATCAAATATCAGTCAGCTGCCAAGCAGCCACGTCCCAGGCTCTCAGCCATGTGCTCTTGCCAAGGGTTCTTGGCTGGGTCTGGGGTTTTCCCAAAAGAGTTTGATACTTGATACTTATTCTTCAGCCTAATTTTCAACCTGTGATGCCTTCCTGAGCCCACACAGGTAGTTGATTGTGCAGCTTTTTCTTTGTGTGAGAAGAATATTCCGTCACCAGCTCAGATTTACTCTTCTCAAGGGTGTCAGTGAGAGACAGCAGCCTGTCGAAATGGGAGGGCTGACTGGAGGATTAGAAATGGATCCTTGGATTGACATGCACTGCTTGGATTGCCAAGGAAGGCTGCATTTTCAAATGGAATAATTATGTAAGGTCTGTTTCAGTGCTAAAATCTGGTTTATAAAAAAGGAATAGGTTAGGGGCAATGCCATTCACACTGAATTCACCAAATCCTTGATTATGAAACATTTTCAGAATGTTGGAAATCATTTCTGGGTAACCCCACTTACACAATAGTTCCCAAAGCTGCCAGACACACTGGTATGAAATGCTTAAGTAAGGTCAATAAACAATGTGCGAGTTCATTGCCTTTCTCTGAAATATCTTACTGACTCTGGATATGAAGAATCTGGATAATCTTTCCTGCTGAATAAACACATTGCCGCATGGATATTACTATATTGACCCATCTACATGTCATAGCATGTATTGACCTAGTCCCCATGAGGTTGCAGGAGGGAATGATGCAACATGTGACTTTGTTGTTTAAATATTTTATACTTATTTGTTCTACAGTTCATAACTTGAGATATGATGGCTAAGGGCCAGCAGCATTTAAGAAAGATTAGTTCAGGTTTTATCTCCAAGTCTGTGCCATGCTCAATGGTCCCCAACCACACATCCTTAGGTTTACTGACAATCTGTCAGCATCAAGATGATGTTACTTCTTAACACAGGTGGTATATTCTGCTGGAAAACGTGGTAGACACTGTGAGGCCACTGCTTGGGTATGCAGTGATTATTTTCTCTTTCACAGGACTCAGGTCCTAGTTTTCTTGAGGAGTAGATAGAATATGCCTGTATTTATTGACCACTTATGCCACCAGATTCCTCACTACCAGTCTATGATATGAAGATGCTTTTGATATACCTCATACCTTTTCACCTTTAAAAAAAATTGTCATCAGCAGTTGTCACCATTCTCAGCATGGGTTCCAAGAATGACCTCGAATGATTATGTAAGTATTGGATTTATTTATGAAAAGGAAAGACATAGATTCCCTCATGGCAAAATCCTGAATTGCAGTGACACCTCCTCTTCAAAATCAGCTGCAAGCTAAGTGTTTATTTCAGAATGTCCTGGCACTGGAGAAAGCTGAGAGAATAAGGAAAGAATATTCTGTCAATTTAACATGTTCTGGACTTACATATAGCTAGTTCCATGAAAAGACGTTTCTCAAAGACAGAATTTTTGCTGTTAGTCCCAAAAAGTTCTGGCACAGATTGGTTCACTGTAAATGGGGCTCAGGAAAATCAGTGAAAACCTGTAACATTATATTTTTGAAGTGATCTTTAACAGATAGTGTCTAAATTTATAGAGAATGTGATGACAGCAAGAAAATTGGCATTGATTAAAAATCTGGTAGAATGCAAGTTATAGATAGACAGCTGCTAGGATGTTTCTCTCTCTTGTTTGCTGATTTGGGATGTGGTAAATGAAAGTCCTCCTCTTCCACTTGCACTGCTAAATAATCTTTCTGAGAGCATTGGAAATTGGGAGAGAAAGACTTTCTGATGTATTAGAAGATAAACCAATAAAAGCAAAAGGCCATATCTGAGGTAGTTAGGATGGCTGGTACTGCCTCTCCCCACCCCTGAATCTGCGTTAGCTGAAACACGAAGCAAGGTGGAATCCAAGAGTAGTGTATGAAGCCAAGACTAGGCTGGGTGAGCATAAAGCCAGATGGCAGCTTCTGTCTTCATAGCAGCCCACCCCATCCCATTATCATTCCCAAGGACTTTTGAGAAGTTTTCCTCTAGCTTCTCAGAATATATTTGGGGTTAGTAACCTCTGTGTGAGTTCTCATCTCCAGAATGCCTGCAACTTTATTCTTCTAGTCAAAGGTATTCCTGGGCTCTGAGGTGTGCAATGAGTGCTTCAATCAAGCTTGCCTTGGAACTTTAGGTTTTAATTAATAAGATTAAAGGGACAGGGAAACTCCAGGAGGTAGAATTTGTATAGAATAATGGCATAGCACTTTACAGCTTACAAACTGTTTTCACATCTAAGATGGGAGAGACTGTCTGGTCATAATTGGTTATACCCAAAAACAGCCACAGCCTGACACTGAATAAGTGCCAATATTTGCTGAATTTATGATTAACAAAAAAATCTATCATTTTCACTTGATAGCCATAATCTAACTAATGATGTAAGCAGAGTTGTTGTCATACATTATGATTTTGCAGATGAGGAAATGAAGTCTCTGAATACTTTTTAGGGGTAAATGCATTTTCCCTAGAACTCAGGCTGCTAGATTACTGCATTGGAACCATAATTGAGTTATTTTTATTCCAAACCCAGTGTTCTTCCTACCATACCAAAGAAAGAAAAATAGAGGAGAAGGAAACTAAAGTTATTTGAGCCATACTTTTAGGGAAATTGATGAATTTCTAATTTTCTGTAAGTTATTACAGAGATTAGTTGGAGGATGTTAGGGGCTACAAGTAGAGAAACTTCTTAGGGCATGGTCAAAGAGCTAGCTATTGGTTTAGAAGGTAAGATGTTAATTACCTTCTGCTGTGAAAATTCAAAGCAGAATCTGGGATGAGAGGACTTACAAGGCAAGGGATGGAGGTGGGCCCCAGGGGTTACAATATTCAATAAAGTAGGACAGACAGAGACTTGGGAAAATTCTAAGGGTCAGAAGCTAGAGTGCTTTAAAAAGAACCAGAGTTAAGCCAGAATTAATGTTGCAAACAAAAAGGTAAGACAAGTGAGACTTGCAGAGAAAAGACAACATCTTTTATGACTGTGTCTCTATAGTGAAGCCATGATATACAGTAACATACTATGTATTTCCCCCACTGCTCTTCACTCACCCTGCCTCCTGGGGAATCTAGAAAAGGTACAAGTTTAGAACCTACAGCAGCTTCTGGGAGAATGATAGTAAATGCCTGTCTTAACTCCTAAAGGTTGAACATGAGATCCTGAGCCATATAACATGATAAGTTCTTATCCTTCATCTCTTGCACATTTCAAAAGAGGCCTTCTCTGTGTCCCTCACTCACTGATATGTTTTCGCTGTGTCCCAACCCAAATCTCTTCTTGAATTGTAGTTTCGCATAATCTCCACGTGTCATGGGAGGGACCCACTGCGAGGTAATTGAATCATCGGGGCAGTCCCCCATGCTGTTCTCTTGATAGTGAGTTAGTTTTCATGAGATCTGATATTTTTATAAGGGGCTTTTCCCACTTTGCTCAGCACTTCTCCTTCCTGCTACCATGTGAAGAAGGATGTGTTTGCTTCCCCTTCTGCCATGATGGTAAGTTTCCTGAGGCCTCCCTAGCCATGCAGAACTGTGAGTCAATTAAACCTCTTTCCCTTCTAAATTACTCAGTCTCAGATATGTCCCTATAGCAGTGTGAGAACGAAATAATACAGTAAATTGATACCACAGTGAGTGGGTTGCTGCTAAAAATATACCTGAAAATGTGGAAGCAACTTTGGAACTGAGTGTCAGGCAGAGGTTGGAACAGCTTGGAGGGCTCAGAAAAAGACAGGAAGATGTGGGAAAAGTTTAGAACTTCCTAGAGACTTGTTGAATGGCTTTGAACAAAATGCTGATAGTGATATGGACAATAAAGTTCAGGCTGAGGTGGACTCAGATGGAGATAATGAACTTCTTGGGAACTGGAGTAAAGGTTACTCTTGGAATGAAAAGAGACTGGCAGCATTTTGCCCCTGCTTTAGAGATCTGTGGAACTTTGAACTCGAAAGAGATGATTTAGGGTATCTGGTGGAAGAAATTTCTAAGCACCAAAGCATTCAAGGGGAAGCAGAGCATAAAAGTTTGGAAAAATTGCAGCCCAATGATGCAACAGAAAAGAAAAAACATTTTCTGGGGAGAAATTCAAGCTGGCTGCAGAAATTTGCATAACTAACCAGGAGTCTAATGTTAATCACGAAAACAATGGGGATAATGTCTCCAAGGTATGTCAGAGACCTTCACGGTGGACCCCCATCACAGGCTCAGAGGCCTAGGAGGAAAAAAATGGTTTCCTGGGCCAAGTCCAGGGCTCCCCTTCTCTGTGAAGCCTCAGAACATGGTGCCCTGCATCCCAGCTGCTTCAGCTCCAGCCATGGCTAAAAGGGGCAAAGGTAGAGCCTGGGCTGTGACTTCAAGGGTACAAGCCCCAAGCCTTGGCAGCTTCCATGTGGTGTTGAACCTGTGGATGCACAGAAGTCAAGAATTCAGGTTTGGGAACCTCTGCCTAGATTTCAGAGGATGTGTGGAAATGCCTGGATATCCAGGCAGAAGTTTGCCGCAGGGGTGGAGCCCTTATGGAGAACCTCTCTGCTAGGGTAGTGTGGAAGGGAAATGTGGGGTCAGAGCCCTCACACAGAGTCCCCACTGGGCTACTGCCTAGTGGAGCAGTGAGAAAAGGGCCACCATCCTCTAGACCCTGGAATGGTAGATCCACTGACAGCTTGTACCATGCTCCTGGAAAAGCCACAGACACTCAACACTAGCCCCTGAAAGCAGCCAGAAGGGTGCTGTACCCTGCAAAGCCACAGAGATGGAGTTTCCCAAGGCCCTAGGAGCCCACCTCTTGCATTAGTGTGATCTAGATGTGAGACATAAAGTCAAAGGAGATCATTTTAAGGTTTAATGACTGCCCTATTGGATTTCAGACTTGCATGGGGACTGTAGTCCCTTTGTTTTGGCCAATTTCTCCCATTTGGAATGGGTGTATTTACCTAATGCTTATACCTCTATTGTATCTAGAAAGTAACTAACTTGCTTTTGATTTTATAGGCTTCTAGGCAGAAGGGACTTGCCTTGTCTCAGATGAAACTATGGACTTGAACTTTTGGGTTCATGCTGGAATGAGCAAAGATTTGGGGGGATTGTTAGAAAGGCATGATTGTGTTTTGAAAAGTGAGGACATGAGATTTGGGAGGGGTCAGGGGTACAGTAATAGTGTTTGGCTGTGTCTCTAACCAAATATCATCTGAATTGTAGTTCCCATAATCCTCATGTGTTATGAGAGGGACTTGGTGGGAGGTAATTTAATCATGCAGGTGGTCCCCCATGCTGCTCTCATGATAGTAAGTTCCCATGAGATCTGATGGTTTTACAAGGGGCTTTTCCCCCTTTGCTTGGCACTTCTCCATCCTGCACCATGTGAAGAAGGACATGCATGCTTCTCCTTCCACTATGATTGTAAGTTTCCTGAGGATTCTCTAGCCATGCAGAACTGTGAGCCAATTAAACCACTTTCCTTTATAAATTACCCAGTCTCAGGTACATCCTTATAGCAGCACGAGAACAAACTAATACACCCACCCAGAGAGAAAATGTGTTGAAATGGCAAGATTACAAGAAGAAGGCTCAGGGACATAGGTCCAGTCCTGGCTTTGCCAAAAATTATATGACCTTAGACAAGTCACTCAGACTGCCTAGGTTTTACTATCCCCATTTGGAAATAAAAATATTAACACAGATTCTATGTTATAGAAGATTTGGCCAGGCACAGTGGCTCACGCCTTTAATCCCTGCACTTTGGGAGGCCAAGGTGGGTGGATCACGAGCTCAGGAGATCAGGACCACAATCCTGGCCAACACGGTGAAACCTCGTCTCTACTAAAAATACAAAAATTACCTGGGCATGGTGGCGGGTGCCTGTAGTCCCAGCTATTCAGGAGGCTGAGGCAGGAGAATCACTTGAACCCGGGAGGTGCAGGTTGCAGTGAGCCAAGATTTGCACGACTGCACTCCAGCCTGGAGACAGAGCAAGACTCTGTCAAAAAAAAAAAAAAAAAAAAAAAAAAAAAAAAGCCCTGAGTCTAACAATCTATGAAGCAAAAGAGAGACTCAGATACAGCTTCTTCATAGATAGGTTCTCCAGAGACTGTGTTTAATGCATAACTCTCAAGTTAGTCTGGTTCCCAGGTCCTGATTCATCAGGCTGGTGATTTATTAGGCTTAAATAACTACTATTCCCATATAAAAACAAACAAGCCTAATTTCATTTATTTCTCCTACCTAAGAAAGAAGTCAAATGTTAATAATTTATAAAAATAGTGAAATAAGAAAGGAAAAGGGATTGAAAGAACCAGAGGCAATGACTTTTTTCACTTTGAGAAAGTTGACAGACCATTTCCTTGAGTTATTAGTGTAGAGTGTCTGGGGAATGCATATAAAGAGCAGATGAATCCATTTGGCATGTCCACACAGCAGTATTTGGAGAGGATGGGAGTATTTCCAGAGAATGATAAACACTACATGCCTTCAAAAGCCTGAACTTGGGGTGGAGCAGAGACTTAGGAAGATACTAGTCTGACAGTGACATAATTCTAAATGCATGACTCACATTTACTTTCACTAAGCAAAGTTTCTAGGTAGAATATATAGCCAGGGCAGTTGTTAGTATTCCTTGTAGAATCATTACCTGGGACAACAGTTAGTCAATTACTAATATCTCTGCAGACTGAAAAGAGATAGGCTCCATGCAGGATGAGATTGAGTTTTACTTGAATGTTTTCCAACGTACTTTTCTTATTGTATTTACTGTACTAGAGAAGCAATGTGTGCATTGGTTAGAAACTTGAAGACAGTCTACCCATGGTGTATCATTTAGTAGCTGGGTGACCTTGAGCAAATTATTTAATCTCTTGCTTCAGTTGGCATGTCTCTAAAACTGGATTATAATAGAATCTCAGAGTTGTTGTAAAGACTAAGTGAGCTAATACTCATATATAGCTTGGAAGAGTGCCTATTGAGTGCTGAGTAGCACTGTGTGTTACCTAGGGTAATTATTGCTCCCGTTACATATGTTGGTGTGGAATAACTTGTGTGCCCACGACCAGGTAAGGAGCAGGTGTCTAATTTGGAGTCATGATTGGGCACTGGCCAAGTAATGATAACTGTTAACATTGGCTGGACTAAAAAGACCAAAACTTCGGTGGAAAAGTCTTACTACTTCTTACTAATGGTTAAGTCTTCTCATATAACCAGTAGTTGGCTGTACTTTGGTTTTCATTCTAATTGGGAATTACCTTCATACCCCTTCTCTCCAAAGTGGGAAAGAAGAGTTGAATGAGTGTAACTTGATAATGATACGAAAAATTCAGTGGTCTGATATGGAAAGGTGATGTGTTGTGATAATTCTTTCAACAATATTGGGAACTGGATTAGGAGTGAAGGATCATGAAACTAGCAGCTATTATAATTCACAGATGCATTTCACTCCAGAAATAGGATATTCCAAGCTCTTTCCAAGCTTACTTAGTTCTTTATAGATTTTCAGTTTTAGCAAGAGAGTATTTGCCAATCATATGGCACTATCATATGCTTGAAATGAGAAAAACACCATTTGGGGACAACTGGACTCAAGAGAATTAACATGTTTCCATGCTGTCAATATTACTAAGAGGGAGTCAGACATTCCTTACACAATATCTTCTTTCTATACTTTTTATTTTAAGTAGATACACTGATCTGTGTAATGTTTCTAATTTCAACTCTGTGTAAATAAAAAAGGAGAGGTGGATTGGATAGCAGGTCATACTCAGAGAACAACATGACTCTCTAAATAGCAGGTCATACTCAGAGAACAATATGCCTCTTAATTTATTTACCTCTTTTCAAATAGGTAAAACAGCCTCTGTTTTCTTCTCTTTTCCTCTCTGACATCCTGGTAAGTTTAGTATCCATTATTCAAACAACTATGGCTAAAAACAAAGTTCAACATTTTTTGTATCTAATTGGAAAACAATGAAGGGTTCTCATTACATGATGATAATAAACACCATCTTGGGCTTGTTCTTTCCTAAATTCATTTCTTATTTGAACAAACACCCTTTCTGCATCCCAGTAATTGTTCACATAAACCATAGTTCATTTCTTTAGTTCAAGTCCAAGAACCAAACTTTGTTTGCAAAAGTGCAATCTTCACTGAGTACGGTTTGCAAACAATTTCATTTTGTGTATACTAAGAAGGGTGCAAGGTTGGAAATGAGGGATATGAGGCTATAGACTCTGGATAGCAGTGGACATTTTTTCTGAAATAATGACTTTAATAATCCTACACTTGACAGAAAGGGCAAGATAGAATATAAGGTTGACAGTTCTAAGCTCTATTACTCCCCTGAATTTTGGCAATTACTTTAGCTCTTGTAATCAGTCATTACACTTACCATTTTATCTCTAAAGCCATAGATTGAAAATACTTATACACATCCACGAATCTCTATATCAATGGTATCAAGTGGATGGTAGATTGTGTAAGTTAGGATTAGTATCAACTGCATATAACAGACAAATTCAGATCGACAGTGACTTAAACAAGATTGATGTCTCTTATTTCTCTCTCACACAAAAGGAATACTAAACTAGGCAGTCCAGAACTGATAAGGTGGCTCCACTGAGTTGTCAGGAACTTAAGATCCTTCCATGTCTCTGTTCTATCATCCCTAACTGTGGCTCCTGTCCTTAAAAGCCCCCAAAATCCTCCAAATCACATTTATAGACCAGGGAACAAATGAAGGAGGCTCTCCCTTAAGGGATTTCTCCCCGGAACTCCACTTAACAATTATATTGACATCTCATTGACTGAAATTTAATGACAGCTAAGAAGGCTGCAAGAAAGGCTGAAATATTGTGCCTTTTGCTATGTAGTCACAAACACAGCTAAAGATGTGGTCTCCTATGGCCAAGAAGCAAAGTATGGATAATGGAAGTTAGCTAGCAGTCTCTGTGCAGAATATTGCGGTAGATTGCAAGGGCAGAAAGAAATTGAAAGGAGCCTGTGAAATAACACCTAGCCTTTCAGAAACCTATGTTTATCTTCTCTAAGTTTATTGTTTCTATAAGTAAATGCAAGTTAGCAGGTTATATTATTACATTTACATATTGATAATGTAGCAGTTGTAAAAACTGATTATAGAAAGTGGAGGACATAAGAGAATTAAGTCAGGAAGTTAGCTTTTCTACTTTTCTCAGACCACCCATCTGCTGATCCTCAGGAAGTTACCTGCCATGATAGTGTGAGCATTATGCACATATCACCACATCCTGACACCTCTACAAACAAAAGGCAAGTACGTATACAAAGAGAAGGTAATTTGAGGTATACGGGAGACGCAGACATCTTGTCATAACCAAATAGATGACTGCAGAACTGCTGCTCAGTTGATAAAAAATTCTATTAAAAGTTCTAGATGACTTAAGAGAAAGCATATATTTAGAATAACCTATCTAGGAAATGCAATTTTGTAGAATACTATGATAAAAATGAGCCCATGAGTGCTGAAAGGCCACAGGACAAACACACACACAAAGGTAGGACTCAGTGAAGAAAAGCCTGGGAAGAGAGAGTATTGAGGGTCTACTTGAATGAAGGTCCCAGTCAAGAAGCCATGTGGAGGATTCTGGCTGGCTGAGAGGGTATTGGTAGTTTGTTCTTTTCTCACAAGGTTAGTTTCAAACACCTCTTAGGGCTTAGCAGAAAAAAAAATGTGCAATTTAATCACCTATTACTCCTGAAATAGTTAAAGCAAGAATCAGTATCACATCTATCATTCCATAAAAGTCAAATACTGAAATTTTAAATGGAAACTAAGGGCAGAAATGCAAACACCCAATTGCAGATCACAGAAAGAACACCTCTCTTAGGGTATTTTGTTCTTTGCCCTGGCTGTAAGGGAATCCCAGGTCAAGTCCACACGTGGAGCTCACTGTGGTCAGGTAGCCCTGGATGACCTGAGTCTTCTCGGGGATCTTTGTGAAACACGCAACCCTATTGACTTTACAGTTTTATTTAGTCTCACTCTAAGGGGTGGATCAGTCTTTCTGACTGACCTGAGACAACCCCGTGCAGCTGTGGCCTTGAGAAAATTCTCAGTTATCCCTCTGGCAAGGACAGAAATGAAATCATGAAAGTATTAAAAAAAATTTCCTTTTTCTCTGAGATTGCAAAGTCCCCTCAGATAGTCGAGTGGAGAGCAGATAAGGAGAATGCGTGAGCTGCGCTTTTCCTCAGACCTGAGACCTCCTGTAGCCCAACCCAACAGCATTTTACCCCTAGGATTATAAAGAGAATGACTGGGGAATTAGACCAGAAGTATTATTAGCAATATACTAGGAGGCACAGCCCCTACTCCTACCTCAGGATCTGAAGTACCTTTGATACATCTTCTGGTTTCTTGGGCTTTGTCCTATTCTGATAACAAGTGCAGGCACAATTCGAGAGGCTTGATGTATCACACTTCTTAAATACCCTCCATGTGGCTTGCCAAAAACAACACTTGACCATCCTCTTTCTTCCCCTTGAAGGTGCTGTAGGGCTGTATTTGGAACACTTAGGGGTTCTGGGAGCCACCAGTGGTCCTTGCAAAGAGAAACTAGGGAATGGGGATGTTTTCAGCTGTGAGGATCTGTGGAGGGTATTCTTCTAGCCTTCTACTTGGTAAAATGTCATAGAGATGCATAAAAGGGAGACAAGCAAGGCTCTTCAAACTGTTTATGGAAAAACACAATATTCATTTATTAAATTAACATCTGATGATGCCCATCTTAATCAGACACTAAACCAGTAACTAGGGATACAATGGTGAACACGACAAATAGGGTCTCCCCTGTAGTGGCACTTACATTCTCATGGAAGAACAAATTTTGGACGACCAAATTCATAAGTTAATTATTTAGTTGCAGGGATGCTAAACTGCTACAAGGAAGTGCTAAGTTTTACAGAGTCTATTAAAAGGGCATTTACCCAGCATGTAGTTCAGGAAAGGCTTTCCTGAGGTTGTGTTTCTGCAGGAGCTTACTAGCAAAGATGGTGCTCCTGTCAGAGGAAAAAGCATTGGTGAGGCCCCAAGGAAGAGGACAGAGTATTACCACGAGAAAGAAAAACAGTAAATCTAGAACACAGTGAGCAGAGAGCCTTCCTACATTGGACTGAGGCTGGCAGACCATGTTAAGGATTTCCACATCCCGTGGAGAAAAAGAATTGTAAAAGCTTCCAGATAGGGAAGAGCTTCCAGATAGGGAGCTCTCCTTCTTAGATTTTGCTCTTTAGTTTCTGATTTAACATCTCTAGCTGATGAACTTCAAATTTTAAGGCAAATTAAGGAAAATCAAACAAATCTTTAAGCTTTCTGTAAAATTAGATTCTTTTTGTTTTTCCGAGAGAAAATATTTACTTATTTATCTTCTTTTTTAAACTTTTATTTTAGGTTCAGGGTATGTGTTCAGGTTTGTTATATAGTTGTCATGGGGGTTTAGTGTACAGGTTACTTTATCACCCAGGTAATAAGCATGATACCCAATAGGTAGATAGGTACTCTCCTCCTACCCTTCACCCTCAATAGGCCCCAGGGTCTGCTGTTCCCTTCTTTGTGTTCATATGTACTCAATTAAAACAGAATTCTTAGATAATCAACAAGCAAATGTTCAGAAATGTAATAATGTTTTTATCTGATTTAATGCATCTATAATTCAGTAGATTTGGCCTTGGCACTTGAACTCATTTACTTCTAAACCCGTATGCACATATGTTGACCTCCTGATTCATATCCATTCACAGCTTTCTGCAGAAAGCATCAAATGCGTGCTAATTTTGAGCAGTGAAAGAAAAATAGGTTCTCCTGGATCAAGGAATAACTTTATTGGGAACACAGAAACTTATTGATGAAAAAGTAAAGTACTCTCTTGCTGCAAAATTGGATATCACCCTTTCACCTTGATCAAAGTATGGAGACATCAAATCCATCTAATAAGGGTAAAAAGTAAGGTTAAAAAAGAATGTACCCACAAAGACTTTCAACTCTTAGTCTACTTAAAAATTCCTCAATCTACTATTCCTGAAAATGTAAGCACTTGAGACGTAAAGCACTTATATTTCTTTTCCAATTCTCATGCATCTAGAATGATAAGATGGTAGGACTATTTTGCTTACTGTGACACAGGCTTTTAGCTAATTTTCAAATTCAATTCCTCCTCTTCTTGGGAACACAGCCTGACTACACTTCACATTGTTGTCCTGTGTGTCCAGTGGAATAAGAATGGAAGTGATGTAGGCCATTTCGAGGTCTGGCCCATAAAACTTCCCCAACAGGCCATTATTTGTGTTCCTTTTTCCTTCATCAGCTTAATGAAAATAAGCATGGTGACCTTAGAAATTACATGATAAAGATGATGGAGCCATAAGACAGGGAAAGCCTGGGTCCCTGCATCAAGGCTTGTCAAAAAGTAGCCTACCAATCAGACACCTGCTGCTTAGGGCTCTGACTTTGAGTTCATCCTTCATTTCTGGCATATGATAACTTTTTTCTCAGAGCTCTGCTATGATTTAAACCTTACGCTTTGTTCCAGCTGTATAGTTTATTGTAATTTCTACGTAATTACATTAAGAAGATACCACATATTAGGTCCCTGTGTTGCTGGAACCAGAACTATAATAATATGTACATTATTAGTGCCCTAATAAGTAGCAAAATCAATATTTAAGAGGTAGTTTCAGATCTTGCAGTGCCTCTTATCATCACTATAAGCTATTATATTTCATTGTACCTGTTAGAGTTGGAATCGCTGGTTAGTTGTTGGATGAATTTGGCTTCTTATAAGTATTGTGGATTGGCCTGATTATGGGAAGATGTTTACACTTTATGTGCCCTCCACCTTAAGGGAGGGGATTTCCACTTAGAGTACAACATATTCAAGTGATCTATCTAACCTTCCCAAGTGAGACAAACCTCCAAAATTTTAATATTACTTGGTAATTTACAATCGTGGGAGAAATTGCACAAGAAATAGTGTAGACATCCAGGGAAAAAGAGCAGTATGGAAGGTGATAAAGCAAGAGAGGAATTGTTCTACAGGAGGGTGTAGTATAGTGGCTAGGAGTCAGACATCCTGAATTTACCGCTTAGCTGTGCAACCTTGGGCAAGCTATTAGCCCTCTCTGAACACAAGTTTGGTTTATTTTTTCTTTATTTCTTTCTCTTTTTTTATTTTTATTTTTATTTTTGAGATGGAGTCTCGCTCTGTCATCCGGCTGGAGTGCACTGGTGTGATCTCAACTAACTGCAACCTCTGCATCCCAGGTTCAAGCGATTCTCCTGCTTCAGCCTCCTGAGTAGCTGGGAGTACAGGTGCATGCCACCATGCCCAGCTAATTTTTGTATTTTTTTGTAGAGACAGTGTTTCACCATGTTGGCCAGGCTGGTCTCACTCTCTTGACATTGTGATCTGTCCACCTCAGTCTCCCAAAGTGCTGGGATTACAGGCATGAGCCACTGCACCCGGCCCATAAGTTTTTTGTTGTTTTTTTGCCCAGGCTGGAGTGCAGTGGCACGATCTCAGTTCACTGCAACCTCTGCCTCCTGGGTTCAAACGATTATCCTACCTCAGCCTTCTGAGTAGCTGGGATTACAGAAGCATATCAGCACATCCAACTAATTTTTCTATTTTTAGTAGAGATGGGGTTTTGCCATGTTGGCTAGGCTGATCTTGAACTCCTAACCTCAGGTGATCCACTCACCTCAACCTCCCAAAGTGTTGGAATTACAGACATGGGCCACTGTACCTGGCCCAAGTTTCTTATCTATAAATAGAGAATGATATTAACTATCACATAAATTGTAATTTGGAAAAGTGAGATAATACATGTAGATTACTTAAAACACAGCCTGAAACAAAGCAAGCACTGAATATATACTATATATGACTATTTAAAATTATTCTAGAAGTGGATAGGGAGGAAAAATGGCAACTGTGCTTGGTTGAAAGCTCCTAAAAAGGCAGCTTGCCAGCCCTCCTTGGAGCCCAAATCTGTTATCCAATCATCCAGTCCACTGCCTTAGCTGACTTTGGACACTTCAAATCTGGCCTCCCACTCTGTAATTAAGGGCCTTGAAAACCCACAAGGTCATAGTGGCAAAACTGGGCCAGCTCTTCCCTCTCTCAGGCCCTCCTCACCACTTGTTGGCAACAATCACCATAGCTCACTGTCAACCAGTTGCCACCACTATGTTTTGAAAGACTCAAAACCCCCATGATTCCATTTCCACTGCCAGACTCAGGGTTCAAAAAGAAAACATGCTTCTGAATTTTTTGAATAATTTCCAGAAGCCCCTTTGGAAAGATCCAGGCTTTTGCTTTGAAAAATACCTTTGAACAGAGGCTGCTCTAGTGAAACTTGATCAACAGTATCTTAAAATATATAGTAGATACTCAATAAATAAGAACTACTACTATGAGGAATTTCTTTAGTCACTACACTATTTAAAGTAAGTCTTTATATTCATTTTTATAAAATTTCAAACATTCTGACAATACTAGTTTTGTGTTTTGCCCAAATTCCATGAGGTTTTAAATTTTTAATACTAAGGAGATTTATGAGTCACTGTCTGGCAGGATCTGCAGCGTTTAACATCTCTGGTGTTAGAAAAGGGATCCATACAAGATACAAAATTGAAAAGGAAAAAGTGATCAGTTTCAGAAGTAGCTACAGAAGTAGAGCAAACAGGAGAAACAGAATTTCTGATTACATCAAAAACAATTTGGAGAAACAAGACATTAAGAATTTTATTTCTTAGATCTAAGTAGATATCCTTTTCAATATTTATCTTGTGGCTTTGCTTGGCCTCTGTTTTTCCACTGGGTGGTCTTGGCTTGACAAAGGACATGATTTCCCATACAAGTTTCATTATTCTCATCTCTTGTGGGCAAGTCCACCATGCTAGAGAATGTAGAAAAGCAGAGTTGTAAACTGATCTCTGGATTGACAGAGGAACCTGACCCTCGTCTTCCCATTTTTTTTGCCGTTAAATCAATCACAAGTATAAACATTTGCCCACATTATTTGGAGCTGAAAAACAAGGGGGCAAGCCAGAGGAAAATAAGACATTGGCCTAAGGAAGATATATATTTTTTTAATTTCCCTTTCTGGTCTCTTAAGTTTTGAGTGTGAACTGCGGAAATAGATGGATTACTTTCACTCTAATCCCTGAAGGAAGGGCAGTGGATAGGGTGTGGCAGATACCACAGTGGTTAGTACTGGAAGGCCCTTTTCCAAAAAGGTATGTGGTTATAAGAAAAAAACAACCAAAGCATCTTTCCCATTGTTTTATTCAGTAATCAATACAGAGTACTTTTGTGAAATGTGTAGGGTTATTCTCCCATACCCTAGGCAATCAACTAAGTCTGCAGCAGACATCAACTGAGTGTCCTCTAATTCAATTCAATGCTGACACTACCTGGAGATAGCATCACCTCCTATCGGTTGAGAGCTCAGTCCCACAAGACTGTCCTCAATCCCTCACTTCAGATGCCCATTGCAAGCCCCAGGTTGTTTTACCTGTGTTTCTGACTGGCTGGCTATATATTGGGGTTCCCATGATCCCTTCCTTGGGTTCAATTACTTTACTAGAGCAGCTTGCAGAACTCAGAGGAACACATACTTACATTTACCATATATTGTAAAGAATATTACAGAGGATACAGATGAAGAGATGTATAGGGCAAGGCATGAGGGAAGGAGTGCAGAGCCTCCATGCCCTCCCCAGGCACACCACCCTCTAGAAACCACTCATTCACCCAGCTATGCAGAAACTCTCTGAACCCAGTCTTTTTGGGTTTTTATGAAAACTTCATTAGGTAAGCATGATTAATTAAATCACAGGCCATTGATGATGAACTCAACACTTTACCTTTTTCTCTCCCAAGGCTGGGAGTGAAGCTTAAAGTCCCAACCCTCTAATCATGCTTTGGTCTTTCCAGTGACCAGCTTCCATTGTGAAGCTACCTGGGGCAGCCAGCAGTCAATCAATACATTAGTATACAAAAAGACACATCACTTTGGGCTGGGCATGGTAGCTCACACCTGTTGTCCCAGCACTTTGGGAGGGCAAGGCAGGCGGATTGCATGAGGCCAGAAGTTCAAGACCAGCTTGGAGAATCACTTGAATCTGGGAGGGGGAGGCTGCAGTGAGCTGAGATCATGCCACTGCACTCCAGCCTGGGTGACAGAGCAAGACCCTATCTTAAAAAAAAAAAAAGACACATTGCTTTGAAGAATAGTAGGATTTAAGAGTCATATGCCAGGAAATTGGAGGAAGACCAAATATATATTTCACAATATCACAGTAAGCTGAACTCCTGTCCAATGGTTCACACAAAATTTTAGGGTTTGTGACCAGCCCCACACCAAGAAACCTCTCAACTTGATGGTAAGTAGGTTGAGCCCAGAGTGACTTGCCCAAAGTTCTACAAAAACAGGAGAAGATTCAGTTTTACTGATTAGTGATCTAAACTACTGAGAAATTATTGGCCCTAAAACATGCCACGTTAACATCTTGATGTGTCAAGATTAACATCATTATAAGTCTTAACATGATAGTATAGAACAATCATGCATTGCTTAACAATGGGAATATGTTCTGAGAAATGCATCGTAGGGTGATTTTGTCATTGTGCAAACATCATAGAATGTACTTATACAAACCTAGATGGTATAGCCTACTACACACCTAGGCTATATGGTACAGCCTATTGCTTCTAGGCTGTAAACCTACACAGCATGTTGCTATGCCAAATACTGTAGGCAACTGCAATACAATAGTAGGTGTATTAGTCTGTTTTCATGCTGCTGATAAAGACATACCCAAGACTGGGCAATTTGCAAAAGAAAGAGGTTTAATTGGACTTACAGTTCCACGTGGCTGGGGGAAGTCTCACCATCATGGCAGAGGGTGAAAGGCACTTCTTACATGGTGGTGCCATGACAGAATGAGGAGGAAGCAAAAGTAGAAGCCCCTGATAAACCCAAAGGATCTCATGAGACTTATTCACTATTGTGAGAATAGCACAGGAAAGACTAGCCCTCATGATTCAACCACCTCCATCTGGGTCCCTCCCATAACACATGGGAATTCTAGGAGACACAATTCAAGTTGAAATTTGAATGGGGACACAGCCAAACCATATCATTCCACCCCTAGCCCCTCCAAATCTCATGTCCTCACGTTTCAAAACCAGTCATGCCTTCCCAACAGTCCCCCAAATTCTTAACTCATTTCAGCATTAACCCAAAAGTCTGCAGTTCAAAGTCTCATCTTAGACAAGGCAAGTCTCTTCTCCCTAGGAGCCTGTAAAATCAAAAGCAAGCTAGTTTCCTCCTAGATACAATGGGGGTACATATATTCAGTAAACACAGCCATTCCAAATGGGAGAAATTGGCCAAAACAAAGAGGTTACAGGGCTCATGGAAGTCCAAAATCCAGCAGGGCAGTCAAAATTTTAAAGTTGCAAAATGATCTCCTTTGACTCCGTGTCTCACATCCAGGTCATGGTGATGCAAGAGGTAGGTTCTCATATTCTTGGGCAGCTCTGCCTCTGTGGCTTCTCAGGGTACAGCCTCCCCCCCAGCTGCTTTCACGGGCTAGCATTGAGTGTCTGTGGCTTTTCCAGGTGCACAGTGCAATCTGTCAGTGGATCTATCATTTTGGGGTCTGGAGGATTGTGGCCCACTTCTCACAGTTCCACTAGGCAATGCCCCAGTAGGGACTCTATGTGGGGGCTCCTACCCCACATTTCCCTTTGGCACTGCCCTGGCAGAGGTTCTGCATGAGAGCCCCATCCCTGCAGCAAACTTCTCCCTAGGCATCCAGGCATTTCCATACATCTTCTGAAATCTAGATGAAGGTTCCCAAACCTCAATTCTTGACTTCTGTGCATGCGCAGACTCAATACCACATGGAAGCTGTCAAGGCTTGGGGCTTCTGCCCTCGAAGCCATAACCCAAGCTGTATGTTGGCCCCTTTCAACCATAGCTGAAGCAGCTGAGACACAGGGCACCAAGTCCCTAGCCCATGAAACCACATTTTCCTCCTGGGCCTCCAGGCCTGTGATGGGAGGGGCTGTTGTGAAGGTCTCTTACATGGTCTGGAGACATTTTCCCCATGGTCTTGAGGATTAACTTAGGTTCCTTGCTACTTATGTAAATTTCTGCAGCCAGCTTGAATTCTTCCCCCAGAAAATGGGTTTTTCTTTTTTATCACACTGTCAGGCTGCAAATTTTCTGAACTTTTATGCTCTGCTTCTTTATAAAACTGAATGCCTTTAACAGTACCCACATCACCTCTTGAATGCTTTGCTGCTTAGAAATTTCTTCTACCAGATTCCCTAAATCATCTCTCTCAAGTTTAAAGTTCCACAAGTCTCTATGGCAGGGGCAAAATGCCACCAGTCTCTTTACTAAAACATAACAAGAGTCACCTTTGCTCCCTTTCTCAACAAGTTCCTCATCTCCATCTGAGACCACCTCAGCCCAGACCTTAATGTACATATCAGTATCACCATTATGGGCAAAGCATTTAACAAGTCTCTAGGAGGTTCCAAACTTTCCCACTTTTTCCTGTCTTCTGAGGCCTCCAAACTGGTCCAACCTCTACCTGTTACCCAGTTCCAAAGTTGCTTCCACATTTTCAGGTATTTTTTCAGCAATGCCCCGCTCTACTGCTACCAACTTACTGTATTAGTCCTTTTTCACACTGATGATAAAGACATACCAAAGACTGGGCAATTTACAAAAGAAAGAGGTTTAACTGGACTTACAGTTCCACGTGGTTAGGGAAGGTCTCACAATCATGGTGGAGGGAGAAAGGCACTTCTTACATGGTGGTGGCATGAAAGAATGAGAAGGAAGCAAAATCAGAAATCCCTGATAAACCCATCAGATCTCATGTGACTTGTTCACTATCATGAGAATAGCATGGGAAAGACCAGCCCCCATGGTTCAACCACCTTCCCCTGGGTGCCTCCCACAACATGTGGGAATTCTGGGAGATACAATTCAAGTTGAGATTTGAATGGGGACACAGCCAAACCATATCAGTATATATGTATCTAAACATAGAAAAGTAAATACAGTAGATTTATTATAAATTTAAATACAGTAAAATTACATATTATAATGTTGTGGGACCACCATTGTATATGACATCTGTTGTTGACCAAACTGTCATTATGCAGCATGTAACTGTATTCTCCTCCTATCCATATTGCTATCTGTTGTGAACCTCAGAACTCTTCTCAGTTGAAGGTCCTAGGGATTGAGAAGTTCCTCCTGTTAGCAAGGCTCAGCTAGGACTAACCTTTTCAGATATGCTTCCAATCTGGTTATTGCTGCTGAAATGGAAACAAGGATAATGAAATAAAACCCATCATGGATGGATGCAAAAGGCTTTCATCACATTCTTCATTCTAATGCTTTGAACAGAGAGATAAAGCAAGCAATGGGATCCCACTAGGTTCCACCAACAATCCCCAACACCACTGGCCTTGAACACTGCTTCAAGCAAGCTATCCAAGGGCCTTCCTCTCTTGTTGCATAAAAAGGCAGTGAAGAATAGCTTCACCAGAGACTTTGAAGTACATGTATTCTGACTGGGGCTTTCTTCTGTAGCATCCACTCTTGAACAAAGAGTGACTAATTAAGATAAATTTCTAGCTTACATAATGTCCCTTGCACAAGAATATGTTTGCACTCTAGAGTGTTGACACTGGCAAATGGGGCCAGACTTTTGGCAAGTTTTTCAAAAAAACAATGCCAAACTGGCTAACTTCCTATATTTCTCTAGTCTCTTTTGGAAAATACCTAGAACACTTTCCAAGAAATTAGTTTGGGTCATTCAGAGTTTATTCTGGATAGTACTGTGTTTATTGTTGCATAAGACTCTAAGTCAGCATCAACTCCCCTTCCAGACTCAAGGCAGTTAATGCTGACTTTAACACATGGACCTTTTTGCTCTGGGAATGAGGCAACTGAAGGTTCTAGGAGGAAACACAAACTATATTTCTGGGTGACTCGAATTGGTCATGACCTCACTACAAATACTGAGGCTTTGAGGAACTCTGGTTGATAAGAGAACAATATTATCTAAATAACTTGAAAAGCTAAGAGTTTCTGTTTGTCTATCTTTTTTCCTGGCTGGTGGAAGTAAGTATGGTAGGAAGGGAAGAGGACAAAGAATGAAGCCAGTGACTAAGTTTGAACCTCGGCTTTCATATTCCCTAGCTAGTTACATCAGACAGTTTAGTGGGAGACAAAGTGTTCAATGGCCAAGTCTTCATATCAAATTTCAATAAATCCAAGTTCAATTTAAATATCATTTCATCATAAAATATATTTCTAGTCCAACAATAATTTAATTATGACAATTTTATTAATTTTTTAATTGACAATTTTAAAAACTTTGACCTGTTGCAGGAACAAGAATTTATGAGTACTGTCAGGTAGTAGATTTCTCCTATGATTACACTGTAAATCTGCAATACCAAATAGTCACTCATTTTCCAATGAAGGTAGTTCAGGAACAACATATTTTTTGGGCAATTCTGCTAGTCTTAGGTACTGTTAATAATGGTGTTGGCACCCAGACATTAAGTGTTCCTTTCTTCCTAGTGGTAATTTAATAAGATAAAGCCTTATCTTCTCTTATCACCTACTAAATGAATTTTATTGAAACAATGCTACAAATGGAAGCTTTGTTCACTGCTTTAATAAAATGCTTTCTGAATATTTTTAGAAGCCAACTTAAAATTTTTCTATATAAAATTTAACATTTTTCACAGTAATCATAAGTTATTGCAGAATTTTACTAACTGCTAGAATTTCAATATGTAAAGCACATAAGTAGATTTTGACTTTATGCCTGGAATCTACCCTACATATGAAAGTGAATATTCAGTGATTAGTGATAAATTCAGATAGTATGTCCTGTTTGTTTTATTTTCATTGTGCTGGTTAGATTTTATTTTATCTGGTGATTGATATTACCATTGATCATAAACATGTCCAGAAATGCTAAAAGCCTTGAAGACTATCCAGCCTTTCAAAGGCTAGGGATGAAGTCCAACTCAAATAACAGAGTTTGGTCAAATCTTTAGGCTGACACTAAGCTATATAAGGGCAGGCAGGTTGCTTAACCTTTCTAATCTTTACTTTCTTTATCTGAGAAAGCAGTCACTGCTTCTTTCCACCTTTTACTAAACTGCTGTAAAGATAAGAGTTAGACAATAAACTTACATACTCCTTCTGAATGGTAAATGTTTATATATACACAAATTACTGTTCTTAGTTATTTTAGAAATGTCAGCACATCTTCTATTACACAAGCATAGGGGGAGAGACAGTGTGCCCGTGTGACTGCTGTCTGTAGATGCTTTGTTCCTCAAAATCTCCAGACCAGGTACTCCATCACTGTGTCCCTCTCATCCCCCAACACAACCCACTTCAGACTCTGGCTGCCTCATGTCTGGCCTGTATAATTAACCTCATTAACGCACTCTCTGTCCCCAGGACCCTCTTGACCATTCTGTCCCAAACACTAGGATCAGATTCTTTTTTTTTTTTTTTTTTTTTGAGACAGAGTCTTGCTCTGTCACCCAGGCTAAAGTACAGTGGCACGATCTCGGCTCATTGCAACCTCCATCTCCTGGGTTCAAGCGATTCTCCTGCATCAGACTCCTGAGTAACTGGGTTACAGGTGTGCACCACCACACCTGGCTAGTTTTTTGTATTTTTAATAGAGACAGGTTTTCACCATGTTGGCCAGGCTGGTCTTGAACTTCTGGCCTCAAGTGATCAGCCCACCTCGGCCTCTCAAAGTGCTGAGATTATAGGCATGAGCCACCACACACAGCCGCAGGATCAGATTCTTATGTCATTTCACACTCCAGTGTTGCTCCTCACTGCTTACTGGATAAAGTCTGAACTGCCTTTGAAGCCCTTCACAGTCTGGCTGCAGCCTACATTTAGAATCTTACTCTTCTCTTTCCCACTCCCTATGGTCCAATCAAATCACACCTCTTGTTTTCTTTCCACGTGACTTCTGGCTTTTGTGAGTTAGCATCTCAGATAGATGGCGTCTCCCTTTATGCTATGCCTTTTACACAAAATACCCTCTTCTTACCCTCTTGATTATAGAAATCTTGCCTACCATTTCCAGGTTCATTTCATATCCATAGTATATAGTAGTTTATGATATAGGTACATATGTATATCAAATATGCATGTATGTGTATGTATATGCATGTGTAATTTCATTCAATTATATAAATAATACAGGCTCTTTTAAAAAATTAATACATAAAACTATAAAGAAGAAAATAAAAATTACTTGGAATTCCAACTTCAGATAATCACCATGAACATTTTTGTGACTCTCCTTTCTTGTATTTCTTTATGTATAAATACATAAAGATATATATTTATCCTGTTACATAAGTGGTATAAAATCATACCTATCTTTTTAAATCACATTCAGTTTTATATAAAAATAAAATTTGGGGTTTTGTTTACTGCATAGCTCCTTTCTCATGCTGTTCAAATACCATTCCCTCTGACAAACTCGCCACAAGTAAGCAATATTAAAAAGTTGCTGCTTCTTTTCTCATACCCTTCTTTATGCACTTATAATCAGATGTACTCTATGTTACTGGTTGACTTTCAGAGTAGACTCAAAATCTAAATATGAGACCCGTAAATATGGAAACTCCTCCAATTTACTTAATATAGAGTTAATTCATTAAAATTTTAAAAATCTATTTATTTGTATATATCACCACAAATAAATGCAAAATTTATAAAAATGCATACTTGTCTCATAGTTGTATTTGTTGCCATCTTTTTCTTTTTCTTTTTTCTTATGTCTCTGTCCACATCTCTATCTCTGTCTCTGTCTCTCTGGCATGGCATCCTCTTCCTCTAATAGATTCCTTTTAATGGCTACATAATATTACATATTCACATACCACACTTTATTATTTCCCTGTTGATGGCTATCCATTTTGTTTCTAGTTTTTTATACCAAAACTCTAGTATTGTTTCATAGTTTTTCACAGTGTGTGTGTGTGTGTGTGTGTGTGTGTGTATGTGTATGCTCTTGATTTAATTTTTTGGATTATATGTTTAAGTCAAAAGGAATGTATAGTTCTATTTTTAATTGATATTAAACTGCTTTCCAAAAAGGCTGTAGTATTCATATTTCCATTAACAATGCATGTATGGGAATGCTATCTCATCTTTATAAATTAATCTGAGTCTTATCTGAGAGTTAATATGATCCTCTCATTGACCTGTTCATTTGCATTTCCATGACTACTGGAAAAGAGGAAAGTCTCTTCATATGTAAAATGATCATTTAGATTTGCTCTTGTGTGAATTACCTGTTCCTATCTTTTTGTATAAATTGCCTATTCTTATCCTCACATTCAGGTAGGGTTGTCTTTTTCCAGTCAAAGCAATTTGTATACTTCTGTGGTAGACAGTCTTCTAAAATGGTTCTCTATGACCCCACATCCTGATATTCATGCTGTTTTATAACCCCCTCCTATGAGTGTGGGCTGGATGTAGTTTGCTTCTGAAGATTAGTATACGGCAAAAGTGGTGGGATATCACTTCTGTGATTAGGTTACAAAAGACTATGACTTCCATTTGTCAGTTTTCTCTCTGTGGCTCTTTTTTATGCTTGTCTGACGGAGAGGGCCACTTGGTGAGGAAGTGAGATGACCCCTAGCCAATAGCCTGTAAGAAACTTAGGCCCTTATCCCAACAATCCTCAAGGAAATGAATCCTTTGATCATCCACATGAGCTTGGAAGCAGATTCTTCCTCAGTCAAGCCATTAGATGAGACTATAGCCTAGTTGGCATCTTGATTGCTGCATTATGAAAGACTCTGAAGCAGAAAATTCAATAACGTGGCCTGGATTTTTGACCCACAGAAACTTTGAGATAAAAATGTATGTGGTTTTAAGCTGCTAACTTTGGGGTTATTTATTTTATAGCATTAGATAATCAATAAAATTACATGTGTTAGATTTTTATCTGGAAAATACATTGCAAATATTTTCCCTGATCTTTCATTTGTTCAACTTTGTTTATGACACCTGTATTAGTCCATTTTCATACTGCTAGGAAGAAACACCTGAGACTAGGTAATTTATGATGAAAAAGAGGTTTAATGGACTCAGTTCCACAAGCTGGCCAGGCCTCACAATCATGGTGGAAGGTGAAGGAGAAGCACAGGCATATCTTAGATGGTGGCAGGCAAGGGAGCATGTGCAGGGGAACTGCCCTTTATGAAACCATCAGATCTCATGAGACTTATTCACTATCATGAGAATAGTATGAGAAAACCTGGCCCCATGATTCAGTTACCTCCCACCAAGTCCCTCCCATGACATGTGGGGACTACGGGAACTTCAATTCAAGATGAAATTTGGACAGGGCATGGTGCCTCATGTAATCCTAACACTTTGGGAGGCCGAGGTGGGCAGATTATTTGAGGTCAGGAGTTCAAAACCAGCCTGGCAAACATGGTGAAACCCCTTCTCCACTAAAAATACAAAAAGATTAGCCAAGCATGGTAGTGGGCATCTGTGATCCCAGCTACTGGGGAGGCTAAGACAAGAGAATCACTTGAACCTGGGAGGCAAAGGCTGCAGTGAGCTCAGATCACACCACTGTACTTCAGTCTGGGTGACAGAGCATTATTTCTCAAAAAAAAAAAAAATGTGAAATATGGGTACAGACACAGCCAAACCATATCATTCCACCCCTGGCCCTCGCAGATCTCATGTCCTCACATTTCAAAACACAATCGTGCATTCCCAACAGTCCCCTAAAGTCTTAACTTAGTCCAATGTTAACTCAAAAGTACAAGTCCAAAGTCTCATCTGAGACAGGGCAAGTCCCTTCTGCCTAGGAGCCTGTAAAATCAAAAGCAAGTTAGTTATTTCCTGGATACAATGGGGATACAGGTATTGCACAAATATATACACTCCAAAGGGAATAAATTGACCAAAACAAAGGGGCCACAGGCCCCATGCAAGCTGGAAATTCAATAGGGCAGTCATTAAACCTTAAAGTTCCAAAATGATCTCCTTTGACTCTGTGTCTCAAATCCAGCTCATGCTGATGCAAGAGGTGGGTTCCCATGGCCCTGGGCAGCTCTACCCCTGTGGCTTTGCAGGGTACAGTCCCCCTCTAAGCTGCTTCCACAGGCTGGCACCAAATGTCTGCTGCCTTTCCAGGCATGCAGTTCAAGCTGTTGGTGGATCTACCATTCTGAGGTCTGGAGGATAGTGGCCCTCTTCTCACAGTTCCACTAGGCAGTGTCCCAATGGGGACTCTGTGTGAGGGAGGCTTCAACCCCACATTTCCCTTCCACATTGCCCTAGTAGAGGTTCTCCATGAGGGCTCCACTTTGGCAGCAAAATTCTGCCTGTACATTCAGGTATTTCCATACATCCTCTGAAATCTAGGTGGAGGTTCCCAAATCTCAATTATTGTCTTCTGTGCACCTGCAGGACCTACACCACATGGAAGCTGCCAAGGCTTTGGGCTTGAACCCTCTGAAACACCTTGGCCCCTTTTAGCCATGGCTGGATGTACTGGGATGCAGGGCACCAAGTCCCTAGGCTGCATACAGCAGGGGGTCCTGGACCTGGCCCAGAAAACCATTTTTCCCTCCTACGCCTCTGCTCCTGTGATGGGAGGGGCTACTGTGAAGGTTTCTGACATGTCCTGGAGACATTTTCCCTATTGTCTTGGTGATTAACATTAGGCTCCTCGTTACTTACAGAAATTTCTGTAG
Organism: Macaca mulatta; assembly: GCF_049350105.2. Classification (NCBI taxonomy): domain Eukaryota; kingdom Metazoa; phylum Chordata; class Mammalia; order Primates; family Cercopithecidae; genus Macaca; species Macaca mulatta. The sequence goes on from NC_133411.1 coordinate 120,463,465, forward strand.
CTGACTTGAATTTCTCCTCAGAAAATGGGTTTTACTTTTCCATTGCATTGTCAGGCTACAAATTTTCCAAATTTTCCAAATTTTCCAAATTTTTATGCTCTGCTTCCTCTTCAATGCTTTGATGCTTAGAAATGTCTTCTGCCAGATACCCTAAATCTTCCTCTCAAGTTCAGAGTTCCACAGATCTCTGAGGCAGGAGAAAAATGTCACCAATCTCTTTGCTAAAACATAACAAGAGTCATCTTCATTCCTGTTTCCAATGAGTTCCTCATTTCTATCTGAGACCACCTAGCCTGGACTTTATTGTCCATATCACTATCAGCATTTTGGTCAAAGCCATTCAACAAGTCTCTGGGAAGTTTCAAACTTTCCCACATTTTCCTGTCTTCTTCTGAGCCCTGCAAACTGTTCCAACCTCTGCTTTTTACCCAGTTCCAAAGTCACTTCCACATTTTTGGGTATCTTAATAACTGTACCCCACTCTACCAGTACCAATTTACTGTATTAGTCTATTTTCACACTGCTACCAAGAAATACCCAAGACTGGGTAATTTATAAAGAAAAAGAGGTTTAATGGACTCATAGTTCCACGTGGCTGGAGGCCTCACAATCATGGTGGAAGACAAAGGAAAAGCAAAGGCACATCTTACATAGTGGCAGACAAGAGAGCATGTGCAGGGGAACTGCCCTTTATAACACCATCAGATCTCATGAGATTTATTCACTATCATGAGAACAGCATGGAAAAAACCTGTCCTGATGATTCAATTACCTCCCACTGGGTCCCTCCCATGACTTGTGGGGATTATGTGAGCCACAAATCAAGTTGAGATTTGGGTGGGGCCATAGCCAAATCATATCAACATCTTTTCCCATACAGAATTTAAAATTTTTACATAATCAAATATGTCTGTTTTTTTCTTTTATGGCTTTTAGATTTAATAGAGTATAAGTGTGTCTCCAGGACCTATGTAATATCTAAAATCTCTTAAATGTTTTTCTAAGATTCTTAGTACTTTATTTTTTACTTAATATTACTTTTTGACTGAATATTATTGGGGAAAATACATAAGAGAATGATTCTCAGATCTTCTTTTTCTGTATCTCCATTTTTCAAATTAGAAGTAACATTGATTTCTTTTGGTTGACTGACCATTGAGTACATTTTTGAAGTACATTATCTACTCAAGGTACAATCCAATTTTGTTAAGCATTCCATATTCTCAGATTATAAAACTTTTTTTTCTAGAAAAAAATAAGGATAATTGAAGTAATTCCAGAGCAAAGCAGTGATAAATTAAAATGTTTATCTATAAGACTCCAGAAGGGAATGCTTAGATTAGATTATATTTCACGAATATTTATTAGAGGCATTCTATCTGCCAAGGACCATACTAGGTTCTGAAGTGTAAAAGGCTAAAGAACACAGACACCTTCATGGGATCTTTGTACGGGCATTAAACCAGGTATTGCAAGTGTGGTGAATAATATGGGTGGGTAGACAAGTGTTGCAGGACTTTTCTTTAGTTCAGCTAAAGACGGAGTTCTTGTCTGTCCCATGGCCAGGAAAATTTGGGCTGGCAGATGGCTTAAAGGATGAGTAAAGCAGGGTTTTATTGGGTTAAAAGGGACTTGAGGAAACAGGGACTCTTGCAAGGCCAGAGTCCCTCTTCTAGAGTGCTTCCCTCCTGGCAGTTTGAATCCCAGGTTCCACACAGGAAGGGAAGGGACCAGGTTCCTTCCCAACCCCTCTCCTGCTGCAAACTTTGTGAACTTCCTGAGGCTCCACCTCAGTGGGCAGGCTGTTTGGAGTTTCTCCAGGGACTCCCTCCCACCTGGCTGTCTCATTCTCCCCTCTAAAGAAGTACATCTAACTGCCATTGGATTAAGGATAAGGACAAAGACTGATCTTAAACGCTTCCTGCTGACAGGGGGTTTTGTTTTGGGGAAACAGCAGTCAGAGCTCTCTCAGAGGCTGATCTAAGGGACCCCAGCAGAAGGGGCCATTGTCAGAGGCTCCAGTTGCATGACTGTTTGGAGTTTGATGGCCTGAAGGCAAGAACCGACAAACCAGCTTATTAGAAAGCACGTATCAAAACAAAACAAGGGGAGGGGTAAAGACAGCTCAAAAATTCTGAGGCCTTTTAACAGTTTGCTCAGGGAGAGGGAGGCCAAAAGCCCAACTGGCAAAAAAAACCTTTACCCTTTTGCTACATGTCAGGCTTCTGGGTTCCCTTCCCCTGGGCCCCAGTCCTAAGTCAACCAGTTTAAGGAACTCTTTCCAGTTTGGAGGATGCATCTGAGGGGAGTGTCTTGTAATATGGAGACATGATTACTTAGTAGTGAAGAGAGAACAAAGCAGGAGAAAGGAATGAAAATAAGGTGTATTTTTCAAAGAAGTCCCAGGGATTCAGGATGCATTCTAAAGGGGTACAGACTGAAGATGAATGCCTACCCATCTAGAAAGAGGGGAGCAGGCATCCTTGGTTCCCTTCTCTTCCTAGCAGATACCCAGGGTACATGAGGGAAAGAAGGAAGAGCATCCTCTTTCCCTCTTCCATCCTTGCATCCCCGAGTCCCGGTGACCTTGTGCGGTCCCGCCATGAGTGCCAAAGCAGCTTTCACCCATGAAGCAGGGGGGCCTAGGGGTGGGAATCATCTGCTGTTACCCACATATGCCCTATTTCCCCTGCTGTCAGTGGCCTTGGATTCCCTAGGCCTCATTTATGCCATGGATACTAACATGGCCTTTATCCATGAAATATGAAGCTTGGGGTTGGCTTAATGGGCAGGAATCAGCCATGCTCACCTGCGCTGTGCCTTTTAACCTCTGTTGCCATTTGCCTCTGGATCCCTTAGATCAGTTTTCTTTCCTAGGGCTTTGACCTGAAGCTTGGAATTGAGTCTGGGACAAAAATGTGTCTGGGAAGTTGGGGGGTTGGGGGGAGGTGTTTGTATGGATTCCTTATCATAAGCCAAATGCTAAGGTGAAACTGTGGAACTGAGTCCTCCAACAAGGGGGAGGAAAGGATGTCTTGTGACACATCCAGATAACTGGTGGCTATTGATATACTTGCTAGTATTTGACTGCATGGTGCTTAGCTTTGGTTAGTTCCCTTGGTCTTACTTTCCCAAAAAGGAAACCTTCGCCTGATGGGCATCACCTGGCAGTATTTGCAGGATAATTGCTCAGAACTAGAATATTGATCCGAATTTCTACATTACCCATCCCTTTTGTTCTTTCTGAGCTGCAGCCAGGGATTGCCAGTTGATTCACAGGAGCAAGCCTAAAATGTAGGCAAAGACTTAAAAACAACTAGTGAGTATAGAATTTAATGACAAATGTGTAAGTTTTGAAACATGATTTCTCTCTCTCCGGTCCTCATATTTATTAAAAAACAAATCGTCATAGGACTGAGTGGTTTGCAAAACAGACTTTAGCTTTATACTTGGCCTGATTATTTGCATAAAGTGCAGCAAGAATAGTTGTTTCTACATAGGCCTGTTGGATTGGCTTCGATGGAATTCTGTTCCACAAGGAATCTCAGATAAGACCTTTTAAAGCCAAGCCCAGCCATGGGTTTGTATCCTAAAATACCTATGAGTTGGGTGATCCTCTCCTTTTAAGGTCCCAAGATAAACTTGGAGCTCCTAGACTTGTTAGAAAATGACATTCTGTACAGGGACTGTGTAGACCATAGTATGAGGCTAGTTTCCCCACTGGGCTTTTATTGACTCTGCAAGTCTAGATTGACTCCTGAAAGGGAAGCATACCCTTCCAGTCAAAGCCTTGGTAAAATTACCAGTTTTTCCAAGTGTGTCCTATTGCAAAAGAAAAATAGATTCTTACTGCGCTGATGCAAACAACTATATTGCCATAAGGATACTCACAGATAGTTTCCAAATTCTAGAGAAACCAGGCAGAGAGAAACAAACATGCTCCAAACCTTGATCACAGGAGTGTATACCTTACTTAATTATTAAAGGCCATAAATAGCTCAAAATAAGTTTCCTTGGCTCTGAAAAACTAAACAAGGATCACCAATATTCCAAGCAAAAGTAAAAAGGTTTCTTCAGCTTTGAGTTTGGTCCATTTAGTTAACTCTGGTTTTGCTTGATATTCGTGAACATTTCAGCTCTTCATGAGTCTTAGACATTTTCCTTTATTCCAATGTCACAATCTCCAAAGTTATCAGAAACCTGATTGTCTTAAATACAATCAGAAATTGGATCTGAGAGCACCTGTCAGAGTCTTAATAGCCTATTATAAACCATCTTTTGAAAAGGATTAAAACAAAGACAACAATTGTCTGTGAATAGCAAAATGTCCAGGGTAGTTAAAATTAGAAATACAATTGACAAAGAAGTTTGGTTATCCCCGTGGTTTACAATAACTTGACACAAAAACCTTAATTATGATTGAGAGCATACACTCAGACATTAGAATTTTAGAAACCCCATACAATTTTGGAACATGTATTAGCATTATTCACCAAGATATAACCTAAAGAAGACTGAGCATCATTTTGGCAATCCCATGTACCTAAATATGCCAAATAATCCTGTTTACCTCTCTTTTCTGGACACTTCAGGGGCCCTCTTAAGTATTCGAAAAGCCAGGTGCCAGGGAAGACAATTTTGAAACTGAAGTTTGATTTTGGGAAGGCTGTTAAATGTTCGAGGTTTAAAACACTTGGTATTATGAAAGAGAGTTCCAGATTATCATAAGTGATTTTGCCAAAATGATGACTTAGAAATTTAAAGGAGCAAGAACCTTTTATAACTCCTTTAAATTTAGTTAGTATGTTCACACAGAGAACCTCTTCTGCAAGATTAATTTCCACAATTCTTCTGCCACTTCTTCAGCTTTTCCTATCTTACTCAAAACTGAAGTTCAAAGCTGAACCCCTTCTAGCCAGCCAGCTGTGCAGAACCCTTGGGCCATGAGTCCCAGCCCCTGCAGAAAGGGGAAGGGGAGAGAGGACTCCCTGCTAACCTGTCCTTCCCAAAAAAGGAAGGAAAGGGCCTTTCTCCCAACCCCTGCCCCCGGGAGCCACCAGGTTTGGGGGCACGTTTCCCCCACCCTCAGAAGTTGGAGGATGAAAATGCTTAGGAGCAACAGTGAGAAGTTTTGAGTCCCCATTTCACTCACCGCTTCTCAAGCCTCCTCGTTGCATGTCAAAAATGTTGCAGGACTTTTCCTTATTTCAGCTAAAGATGGGGTTCTTGTCCCTTCCACGGCCATGAAAATTTAGGCTGGCTGATGGCTTAAAGGGTGAGTAAAGCAGGGTTTCATTGAGTGAGAAAGGAAAAACGGGGGAAACTCCCTCTGCTGGAGCACTTCCAGCCTGGCAATTTGAAGAATCCAGGGTCCCACACAGGAAGAGGAGGGGCCAGGTTCCTCCCTGCTGCAAACACAGTGAACTTCCCAGGCTCCTACTCAGTGGGCAGGCTCGTTGGAGTTTCTCCAGGGACCCCCTCCCACCTGACTGTCTCACAAGGACAACATGTGGCAGGGAACCCTAACAAAGACCATGATGGAGAAGACACATTTAAGCTGAGGGGTGAAGGGTAAGAGTCAGCCCTGAAAATCTGTCAAAAGAAGTCCCAGACAGAGGAAACAGTCTGGGTAACTTTCTAGGTGAGAGTGAGCATGACACAGTTGAGAAACTGAACAGGGAAAGATTGATGGGCTAGAACTCCAAGTATATGTGAGCAGCAAGAGCTGAGCTGGTGAAGTAGTAGGCACCAGGTGGTGGAGAACCTCATAAATGATGTAATGGAATTAATACTGTATCCTTATAGGAATAGAGAGCAATAGAATGATTTCAAGATTGAGAGTGTCATGATGAAATCTGTGTTTTAGAAGTTACTCAACTTATGGTTTGGAGAACAAATTGAAACAGAAATTAAATTGAGGAGACCACTTAAAAGACTGAATAAGTCAAGTTTCAGAATTGCAAACAACCTTAGCTAATTTAAAAAGTTTGACTAGGGCCAGGTGAGATGGCTCATGCTTGTAATCCTAAGACTTGGGGAGGCCGAGGTGGGAGGATCCTTGGGCCCAGGAGTTCAAGACAAGTCTGGGTAACATGGTGAAACCCTTTCTCTACAAAAAATACAAAAAATTAGGCAGGCATGGTGGCCCACGCCTGTAGTCCCAGCTACCCGGGAGGCTGAGGTGGGAGGGTCACTTGAGCTGGGAGGTCGAAGTTGCAGTGAGCTGTGTTTGCACCACTGCCACTCCAACGTGAGCAACAGAGTGACATCTTGTCTCAAACAAAGTTTGGCTGGGAAGGTGAGATAATATAACAGTGGCTGAAGAGGACATTCGGTCAAAGGAGTTTTTTTGTTGGAGTTTTAGTTCGGTTTTAACACAGGAAAGAGCTAGTTCAGAATAAATGTCTGAAGATATATGAAATAATATAGCAAACGAAAATTGATGCAGGCTATTAATTTGAATCCTCAACAAGGTGATTTTTAAAAAATATTTGGCTAATATTTAATGGGAATGGGAAACTGACTTTTAATATAAAAGAAATGGCATACCTTATTTAAAATTCTGATTCAAATAAGAGATCTCTTTAAGCACTAAACATTATACAACATTTAATTTATTTGGAATTGTCTTATATTTCAGAGATATTTTTTACTCAAACCTGGATATTTACTCATTCCAAATCTCTATGGATAGAAGTAACTTAAGCATGTTAGCTACAGGTTTTATTCGAAATATTTTAAAGTCCTTTTTTCCTAGATTCATGTTGGCAAGAAGTTTTCCAGTTTTTCTGTAGTTCTTACTATTATAATTTTCAAAATCAGGTAATATTTTGGGCGCATTTATTAGATAAGTCACTCTCTCCTGGAAAACAGTATTATTCTTTATGTTACAATGTACTCTGCATTATAAGGATGGCAGCTTATGTAGGGGGTAGTTGTAAAGTCAAAGTTCTTAGTGATAATAATGTTTTCTCAAATTAATCCTTGGATATCCCTTACATTAAATATAAAGTGAAATGTCCATGGTTTGGTATATACACTGCTCTATCATAATATGCATGTATACATGTGTAAACTAGACAGTAATGTCAAGGATATAATAGCCTATATATGCAAAATATAATTCTAGAGTATTTTTAATTATGGAGTAACAAGATAAAGAGAATGAAATCATTTTTTAAAAAGAAAAACAATAATGCTAAATAAACCCTATACATTCTGAATATCTTTGTGTGACTCTGAGGATAATAATGGTGATTCACCACAGTGACTGATGCTGACAGTAATGATTACTCCAGTGTCTGTATGATGAGGAATGAGATAATGAAGATGGGCCTTGTACACACTCCAGGGATTAGTTTTTCTCCTCCCTGACAGCACTATTTTGGGTCATATGAGCAGTGAGGGGACCCGCAGGCAGAATTGCTCATAATATTTAAATTGTTATTTTGCTCAGCTCTCACTTTTATTCTTACTCTCTCTTTAGTGGTTCATATATAATTGATTTTATATTATCAAATACACGTTTGATGTTTCTCCACTGTGTTAGGCTTGAGGATTTCATTTGCCTCCAAACAGTTGTCAGCTGGCCAACTTCATTGTTGGTGGCAACACTGTGATTCTACTTATATATCCTTGCATCCTGCAATGGGAAAGATCACAAAAACTCATTTGTGATGGACCAGAGTCAGAGGAATATGCTTCTTTGTTTCATTTTGTTTGGTTTACATTTCTATTCAGTAAGAAACAGGCCAAATTATGCTTTGCTTACATAAGAAAACCTAAATTAACTGTTAATGTTTTTCTCTAATAATTTATTTCAAGGATGCTCTTCACTTCTTACAAATCGGCATGCCAGGCTGCTGCTCAGGTGATCTGCCTCTTGGACCAGCTCTGAAGATGGGAAAATGATCAGTGCAAGATCCCTGAGATGCTGAGACATGATGGGATAGAGGAAAGCTGTGGGACAAGTGGCCTTTCATAGGAGGAGGAGCTCCTTGTCAAATGTGAGGAGCGAAGCAGGACAGGAGCATGAGAACAGGTAGGTGTAGAGATGTGGAGAGTTCCCATTTGCTGAGATAGGTGAGAGAATCGGAAGTTTGACAGGAACGTTGACATGGAAATGGGAAGACAAACTGACCAGGGAAACAAAGATTGCCAGGCTGTTCCATTTGAGAGCCCAGCTGAAGGTGATGACCATGCTTTTATGAGGACAGCAATCTGACCAGCTGTCAGTCTTGCTGTAGCAGTCTTAGCAGCCTGGGTTAAGGTAGAGGAGCTCTTCATTTCAGGAAGGACAATATCAGAAGCCTGAGGAGAGAACCAAATTCCAAAAGACTAAGGAGTTAAGACATGAAGGCAAATGTCTTAGTTTATTCCTGCTGTTATAACAAACTACCTTAAATTGAGTAACTTATAAATAGTAGAAATTTTATTTCTCACTGTTCTGAAGCCTGGGAAGTCTAAGATCAAGGTGCCAGCAGATTCAGTGTCTGGTAAGGCCTTGCTCTGTGCTTCCAAGATGACACCTTCTTACTGCATCCTCACATGGCAAAAGGGTCAAAGGGCCAGTTCACCTTCTGAAGCCTTTTTTTTTTTTTTTTTTTTTTTTTTTTTTTTGGGAACTAGTCTCACTGTTGCCTGGGCTGGAGTGCTCGTTGCAACCTCTACCTCCTGGATTCAATCGATTCTCCTGCCTCAGCCTCATGAGTAGCTGGGATTACAGGCACCTGCCACCACGCCCAGCTAATTTTTTGTATTTTTAGTAGAGAAGGGATTTCACCATGTTGGTTAGGTTGATCTCGTCTCCTGACCTCATGATTCACCTGCCTCGGCCTCCCAAAGTGCTGGGATTATAGGCATGAGCCACTGCACCTGGCCCCGAAGCCTCTTTTATGAGGGCATTCATTCCATTCATGAGTGGCCCTCACGACTTAATCACTTCCTAAAAAGCCCACCTCTTAATACCACCACAACGGGGATTAAGTTTCAACATGAATTTTGAAGGGACACAGACATCCAAACCCTAGCGATAGGCTGATTAAAGAGTCATGTAGACAATTCTAAGGCAGTGGGGCATAGGTGTCAAGGCCCCTGGAGTGCTGACCATGTGGAAATGCAACAGTCATGAAGCTGCAGTCATTAATGTAACTGACAAAAGCTGTACAGCATAAAAAGGCTGTTTAATTTTATGCCGAGTCCATAATTTTTGCAGCATGTAACCCTAAGCTTGTTCCAAGTGTAAATATTAGTCATAAATTTTATGATCCAAATAGTGATTTCTACTTTTTGAGCACAGGGAAGGCTAAGCATAACAGGTTGACTTGAGGAGGAAGAGTCCCATTTCCTCCAGGGAACTGAAGGGCCTCTAATAGATGGTTCACTGCCCCTTTAGACAGACCTTAAGGGATTAAGTCAGCCCTCAAGTGAATGTCTAGGAAACAGCCATAGCTATGTGACTCACTTGGGAAAGCACTAGTTCCAGGCATGCTGGGACAGATGTCCTACCCCAGAGCGTACAGTCAGTATACTTTTAGTCAAGACTCAGGGAAATCACACAAAAAAAGGTCCTCCTCTTTTCTTGGTCACAGAACACAGAAGTGTATAAAAATCTTTACTTTAAATAAATGGCATGGGAGAAGAGGAAACTGGGCACTAGTCCTTGTTCTGATACCTTCTGTGGAACGTAGAGGAAATTCTTTCACCTAGAGGCTGAATGGTGCAAGGGTTTTGTTTTTGAACTGTGAAGCCCCATGCTGTGGGTCCAATCCCACCATCTCCATTGATTATAGTAACTACATGACCAGGGAGTGTTATTCAAGCTCATGTATCCTGATTTATTTATCTGTATGATAGAAAAAAAATATTGGTTGTGGGTAGTAAATGGGATAATATTTGCTAAGGTACAGTGCTTGGCACATAGTGAACACCTGGTAAAGTCTGATCCTTGTATGGGCCTGTTTTCTCTAAAATGAAGTTCTTGGACTACTATCCTGTTTTTTTTTTTTTTTTTTTAATTTTTTTTTTAAGCTCTGAAGCTCTAGGATTCTGTGATGAAAATAATTTTTTATGATTGTTCCATAGTAGGAGTCAGCAAACTTTTTCTGTAAAGATCTACAGTCTCTGGCATTACTACTCAATTCTGATATTGTAGTGTGAAAGCAGCCACAGACAGTACTTGAAAGAATGGGCATGGCTGTATTGCATCAAAACATTATTTACAAAACTAGGCCGAGGCTGAGAGTTGACCCATGGGTGGTGATGTGCTGACCTTTGTTGTATGGAATTTTAAAAAGTGGAGAAAATAAGTGAGATGCAATTTGTAATGGAAAAAGGACACAGCAAGTCATGTACTGTAAAATTGTATAAGCTTGTAACGTATTTGTTTAGCCCCAAAACTTTTTTTATATTGAGCATGTGAAAGAAAGCAGATGCTCTACAACGAAAGTGGATAATAGAAATACAAAAAACAGCATTCATAAGCTTACATGTTTATAAACATGGGCATAAATATATAAAATAAGTGAAATGGAAAAGAGTAGCCCATAAATTCATATTTGCTACCAGTTGAAAGAAGACAGGAAGGTGGAAATCATGCAAAAAGCATGAGAAACTGAAGTTGTAGCAAAGAGCTAATGTTCCTTCTGACTCCATAATTAAAGAGACATGCATTACACCAGCTCAGAGACTTGCAGAGCAATTGCTCAAACTTCAAATCACATTTGATCTGATATAGTCATCTGAATATTACAATGACTGAGCTGTGGGCTACTCTCCTTATTAAGTTAGCCCAGTGACTAATCACCCAGTAATCAGGTCTTCATAGCATCTGGTACCTTGACAAACAATATCTAACTTTACAGTAGCTATACTTTCCACAAGCACAACCTGAAATTATGTTGGGAAAAGACAAAGAAGAAAAGTACAATAAGTGAAAAAGAGGCACGAAACAAGAAAGGTACAAATGAAGAAATACTAGTGTAGCAATGTAAAATTAGAATCCAAATGCCTCACTGGGGCACCACCCTGGGAGACCTGGGAAATCACACACATGCTATAGCAAAGACTCTCACCATCCTCAGGTCCGTTGCAGCCCCCGCCACCCCCAGCTGCTCCACAGATGTCTTTGTGCCACACTACATTTCTCCCTGCTGCCAGGGATCCCCTGGGGTGCTTCTCCTAAGTAGAGTTTACTCGTTCTAGAAAGAGCAAACAGGAAAATATTTGAGCAAATAATTACTCTTTGTCTTTTTCCTTCCTCTTATTTCAAACATCCTAATACCTGACGGAAAACTCGATATCAATGACCTTTTTTATCTTTTGCCAAGGTGTAAACCCTTTAAAGAAATTGTGTCAGGTACCCCAGAGTGGAAAGGGAGAAAAGATAATGACTTTCAAGTCCAGCAGAAAAAGAAGGCAGAGATTTCCAGAGACCGTGTAAGGAGATGAACGTGAGAGCGTTTCTCTAATATTAGGGATCCACATACTGCTCCGTGGCCAACCCTGACAAAGGGAAGAGACCCTAAGGATGGTTGCAGAGGGCACCTAAGGCTGGTCCTAGAATCCAGTGCCCCTAGGTTGGCTGCTGGGGCTGATGGCCCCGACTGGACGATAGCAAGAGGCATCTCAGTAGGACCATAACGCATGACCAGAGGAACCAACCTGATGTTCTGACAATACATAAGTTTTTTGCACAGTTCTTGGAGGTGTGGAGTCCCAGTGAGGACTGAAATTATATTTTCCACCAGTCTTGATGGAGGAGGAGCCAGGGCAGATTTCAATTGATTTAAATCTATGAAGAAACATAGTGATTCTTGAAAAATAGCATCTGTTGGCTGATATTCATATATCAACAAATATTTGGGAATAAGGGCTGGGAAGGAAGAGGAACTTTCCTATTCTAATTGGCACAGTCTCTGAATCTGAACCAGCAGGCTCCCTGGAGATGAGATCAGGTGTGTGGTGGCAGCATGACCACAGTGGCTTAGAAAGAGCAGAGGGCTGCCCTGTAAATCCTTCAGGGGGTAAATGAGGGCCCAGGAAAAAACATGGAGAGTGGGTAGAGTAACATAATTGAAAACAGCTTGGAAAAGTGGGCCTAATTTTTTTGAACTAAAAATGAGTAAAGTGCCTTTTCAAGAACTGGATATAAAAATGAAACCAAGAGATAAAGAAAACTCACTATATTTAGTTGTTCACACACACACACACACACAGAGAGAGAGAGAGAGAGGGAGACTGTGCACGCTGATACAGTAGCCATGCAATACATTAAGAAAATCTTGTCCTCCTGTACTTTTAATAAGTTGTCTGGTTGTGTGATGACCCAGTGCTTGGAGATGGGGGGAGCAAGAGGCTTCCCGACCCGCTAATAGAACTTAAGAGCCTGTGGACCCATTTTACTGAAAAGCAAAACTGCTGGGGGTTGGGGTAGGCAGTGTGGCCTCTTCTGTCTGCAAAGGCTGTGACTTTTTTTTTTTTTTTTTTTTTTTTTTGATTCTGGGTCTCGCGCTCTGTCTCCCAGGCTGGAGTGCAGTGGCCGCATCTCGGCTCACTGCAAGCTCCGCCTCCCGGGTTCATGCGATTCTCCTGCCTCAGCCGCCCGAGTAGCTGGAACTACAGGCGCATGTCACCACGCCCGGCTAATTTTTTTGTATTTTTAGTAGAGACAAGGTTTCACTGTGTTAGCCAGGATGGTCTCGATCTCCTGATCTTGTGACCCGCCGGTCTCGGCCTCCCAAAGTGCTGGGATTACAGGCATGAGCCCCCGCGCCCGGCCACGCTGTTACTTATTGAGCAAAGCACTCAGAGCAGAGAAGGGAGAAGGACACTGTCCCAGCTGGCCAGGTTAGCTGAGTCAGCCTTGGCAATCTGGACAGCTAGTGTGGTAGGCCATTTTCACACCCACTTTCTGACCTGACTCTCTCATTTCCAGTGAGATCAGCGGGATCCAGGTAGCAAGTCACTTGCTTAATCCATAGATTTGGTGTAATATTAATTGTTGTTATAAATTATACCAGTCCCCTTATGTAATGTGTCTTATTTAACTATTATAATCGCGCATGTTAGGCTCATTGTACATATTCTGAGCAATAAGCAATTTCCCAGAGTGACTAGTAGAGTAATTCAAACCAGGTTCTCTGGGTTCAGAACCCACACACTTACTTCCTCTTTATAATGCTGCTTCTAAGAGCACAGCAATATTGGCTTTCACCTGCATTCCACAGAGGGGGCACCAGCTGTGGGAAGAGATCAATGTCACAAAGCCACTGAAATCTGTTAAGGACCATGCAAGGTCAATGATAATTTATTTTGAAGTGTCACATAAAGGAAGAAGGAATCATGTGAAGGAGGAAAAAAAAAAAAGGTCCTTTTAGAAATAATTAAGAAGGGCTAATACTTAGCACCTGGAAAATATGAGTTTATATTTGTTATGTTAATATACTCATTATTAAAGCCAGTTATGCACTGGGAAGTCCAATAAGTTGAACAGGCTTTGAAAAGACGAATCCAGACAAAACCACTGATTCAGTTTTATAAAATTGTATTAATTACCATTATAATGAGAGAAAACATGTATAAGGTTAGAAGGCAGCAAAGTGAATCTTTTCTATTTGAAGAATTAAGTATCCTTAGTACACAGGGATTATCCATTATCTGCAAATACGTTACTAAATTTTCTTTTTGTGCATCCACCCTTTTTTTCTTACAAAAACTGTCACAGATGTGGTCTTAAAATCTCCGCAGCGTTCAAAAGAAGCAATATATTTTTCTATTCCTGCAATGTGAGCCAACCATCAACAGATGAACTAAGCCCAATCACTCCATTCCCTTTTTTATGATATTAGCATACTGGTAGATTAGCAACCTGCTGTCGATACAGTCTATCCTTGTTCATTGGTTTAGTCATTCGGTCAGAATTATTTCATGAGCATCTAATATGTCCCAGGCACTGGAAACACAGAGATTAAATAGTGGTCCCTGCCTACATGAGCTGAATTTTGTAGTGTAGGTGCATGGAATAACAAAGAATTGAGATGATATTTTGAAATACTATGAGAAGTCCCCTTCTTTCTCGAAAAATCTTTTTACTTTGTGGTCTTTTCACCATTTAACCGGGCAGAGAAACTTAGGCTGATTGCCTCAGAGAAGAAAAGACACGAAAGAATCCAGCCAGAACAGAGTCAAATTACTGGCTGAGACTATAAAAAGAAAGCCTGGAAAGCTTTACTTTCTAAGCGCCTGGCCTTTGGGGGAGAGGGAGTGGAGCTTATCTTTTGTTTTATTTATTTTACTTCATTTATTTTATTTATTTCATTTATTTTCAAATTCTAAAACCTTGGCTCTGCCTCAATAGAATAAACCCCGAAAGACTGACCAATTTCTACCAAAAACCAGGGCATGAGGTTGAACGTATAAAATGCTTTCCTGCCTCAGAGGAGAAAGAGCCTTTCTGCATTGAGGGAGGAGCTTTGAGAAAGTTGAGAAAGCAGAGCTAAAGTGTTGAGATGCAAATGTGGGGTCTGCTGAAACCTCTGCGTGGAAGCTGAGGAGATGGAAGGGTGCCACCTAGAAACATTTAGGATCTGAGAATAGAAGGTGCCCTGCTTTCCATCTGGAGTAGCCCTGCTGGCCTTCTGTTTGGTCATTGCCTATGCCAAACTACATGTTAATATTTTTAACATTTTCCTTACACTGTAGAGTTTCGATGGGTTTTCATCAGGGGGTGTAATATGATGTGACTTGTGTTTTGAAAGATCACTGAGTGAAGATTAAGAGGATAGACTGGAGGAGGAATGCCCAGAGACCCATAGAAAAGCTTGGAAGCAGTGGTACAGACTTGAGGGGATGGCAGCCCCAGTTGAGAAGTGTCAGGACTGACTCAAGTTCACTTCTCAGGGAGAGAAAGGAGAGAGATTGTGGGATTGCTCCCAGATTGCTGGCACAGTAGACTGAATGGTGGTGCCATTAACGGGTAGATAATTCAGGAGAAGGAGGGGACTTAGGAAGGGAGATAACGAGTTCGGTTTTCGTCTAGATGTGCTATGAAACCTTAAAAGTCCTGGAGAAATTGGAGAAATGTGAACTGGTTGATAATAAGGTAAGGAGGATTTGAAGCTAGTGGAACAAATAAACCCACTGTGTTTATTAATGGATTGTGATGCCTCTCAAGGGAGGTCTCTGGGTTCTACTGGAGGGCTCTGCCCTTGGCCTATTTTTTCAAGAACTTGGATGTAGACACAGAAGATATGCTCATCAAATTGGTGTATGATGCAAATATTGAAGAAACAAATATTACAATAGATGACAGAATTAAAAATTCAGAAGGCTGAAGCAATTGTCTGAAAATAACAGGATGACACTTAGAATAAATATAAAGTCTTGCATTTAGGTTTAAAACAAAATGAATGGTGCAGTTACAGGATCTGAAGGCCTGGCTTGGCAGGAATTTCTCCCAACAATTAAATCAGGATTTTTGTTGGCTTAAAGTTTATGATGAATCAACAGTGTGATGCAGCCATTTAAAGGCAACCCCCTCTCCAGATGTGATGAAGAAGAGTTTAGAAGACCCATTTCCTAGCAAAGTTCCCTCAGTTTTTCAAAACTAAATGTTTTTTAGAATGAAAAGAGTTTAAAGAAGCCACAGATTAAAAACCAAGGCTTTTGGTCATTTATTCCAAACACACAAGGTAGAGAATTGCTCTCACTTGGTGGCTTTATGTCCCTGATTGCATCAGTTCATCCAGAGACAACTCATGCCCACTGAATAGACATGTGCTTTCCTGCATTTTCCAGGTCCTTTCAGCTGGGTTGGGACCATGTGACAGAGTTCTGGCAGATAGGAATGAGAGCAGAAGTGATATGGCACTTCTGGTCCTAGGTTCCTAACTGTTGTTGTGTCTCCCTTATCCTTCTTCCTCCTGATCAGAAGAACTTGAAGTCACATGTTGAGGTGCTGGCAGACAAGATGAAGAGAGCCTTGACCCCTGAGTCACTGGATAGTAGAGAGCTCTGCTGACCCACATGACTTCACATGAGCAAGAAACAAAATTTTGCAGTTATTGAGCCCCTGCAGTTTAAGGGTGTCTCTATTGTTGCCACTAGCATAACCCCCCAACCCTAATAGCATTTATCCTTGAACATCCCTGGTTTATCCTTGAACATCACCTGGCAAAGGTGTAGCAATGGCTTAGCCCTTACACTTCTCTACAAGGAACTTCTGAGAAACTCTGCTTGTGGCCCCAGTTTGGAGTTTTTCGGTGGATAAATAATGTACTCGCACACAAAACTGATGGAACTCAATTTTAGTAACATGCCAAAGAAAACCACTCTTTTGGTCCACAATTCCTTTATATTAAAAAAAGTACCAATTTATACTAAGGCATTAAAAACATTTATTCATAAAATGTAACACACTTTGTGAATTGTCCCAGAGAATGTTCTTATATTGATTCAGGGTTTTGACGGATCCTAAGGTACCTTCCAGTTCATTAAGTAGAGCAGAAATTACATTGTAAGTAAAATGGAGGAAATCTTAGAGGTCATCTAATGCTACCAAATACCAGACTTTATAGAGTAGGAAATTGAGCCTGAGAGAATTTGCGATATTTATCCCAGGTTTCTTTGATCTCCTGAATTCCATTTGCAATGTTCTTCCCAGTATATTGTTTTAAAATTAAAGTATTTAAAAGCAAACAGTGACAACAACAAAAAACTCTCAACTCTTTTTACCTTGCAAGGAGCTGATTCCTTTCTCCTGAACCTCTTCCATCATTATAACTCCATGAAAGGGGACAGGAAAGTTTCCTGAGGAACAAAGAGAGGAAAGACAATGTACAGCAGATGGGAAATCTGTGCAAGCATAGAGCCTGCATTATTTTCATACTACGTAACCTTTCCTGGTCTTTTCCCTCTTCTTCTTCATGCCTTTTTCCTATCACACACATACACACACTATACAATCTTTCTGGAACAGATACCTTATCTTCTTTCTCATTCCAGTATAAACTTAGTCTAGGACAGTGATATTTTTAGTTCAATTGAGTTTTTATAAACTCTAGTTTATCATTTTAACCCCAGAGCGTCCTTATCTCAAGGATCTTTCCCTATCTCCACCCTCTAGTTTTAACCCTTTCCTGCAGAGCTTGGAAAGAAGCTTATTAGAATGATGATCCCTTGGTCAAACCAGGGTCTCCCGTAGCTCATGTCATCGTCTGCCAGGCTCTCACACAGGGTAGCCAGAGGTAACTCCATCATGGACAGATGTCCAGCTTGTGCTCACCATATTGGGAAGCCCAGTGGTCAGTGCCATTGTTTACTTCTTCCCTTGTACCTTCCTGCCCAACTATTTGTTGCTTCAATTGGCAATCCCATGGAATGGCCAGCAGGCCCTTGTGTTTTTTCCTTCTACAGTCAGGTCTAGGTTCATGGGAATCCCAAGAGTCTCTGCCACCCTTGACTTGATTCCATGAGAAACCAGGAGAGTGATCCTTGCCCTTTGGACATTCAATACCCTTCCTTGACTTTCCCCCAGACCCTTCTCTCTGCTCCAGGAACCCCATGGTGGGGCCACAGGCCCCTGCAACCCTCCAGGAGGAAGGAGATGCCAGTCTTCCCTTTGTACCATCTGCCATGTGCCCACATTTCACTAGAGAAGTCCTTAAAGACCTCCGCCTTTGGAAAGTCAGGAAATCAGTTGACTTTTACCTCCTCTCACAATAGAGGTGGGAGAGAAAGGGACACTTACTACTTTAATAATAATAAAACCAACATAGCACTTGCTGTGTGCCAACCACTTTACAAACACTCTAATGATAACTCATTTAATCCTCATAATGACTCTAATGAGTAGGAATTCTAAAGAAAGTGACTCTTTTGTTTTATAAATACTGAGGTAGGAGAATGGTGAATATTGCTTCATAGATTCTACTGAAATACTCAGTATTACAGCCCCAAGAGTATTACAGTCCAAGTCCTTTGGCTGTCAGTTTAGAGCTGTCTCCAAAATTACGTGATCACCAGTCAGTAATCTTGAAGGAGTAGGAAAGGGTGTTGTTCTGTGCACCACACTCTTATGCTACAATTTCTTTGCTGCTTACAGTAGGAGAATAATATGAATGTATGCATGTCGGTTTACGTCTTTTTATTGTGCTTTTTAACTGTAAGAGTGATATACGCTATAACAAATTCAAACAAGAAAGAAATATAACAAATGAAAAATGATTTTTGGTTAGTCAGTTGCCTCATCCCCTTACATTTAACCACGTCAAACAGTTTGAGTGTGTGTGTAGGTTTTCTTTGTATATACTTTTCTCAGTGTAGATACAAGTGTACATATATAGATATTTGTTTTAATTTTTGTAAAAATAGGATATGCTATACATGCTTACCTATATGCATATATATGCTATATGTACCTATGTGGCACAGGATCCTTTTGGTGCCACTTAGCCAGCCAGAAATCTCCGTAGCCATCAGCGCCTCTGTCCGGACTTCACTCAGGCCCACTGGGCTCACTCCGCTCACTCAACCCAGCAGGCTGCTCTCAGCTCACACTACTGGCCCAGATCCTGTGCCTACCATGCTCTGCACTCAGTAGCTGGTCCGGGCATGCCGTGACAGGCTTCCTTCTTGGGCACTGGCATCTGGACAAGGGGGGATGTGGCAGTGCCCAAAAACTCAGAGATGCCAGCAACCGCAGAGCCCCAAGGGGTGTTACAGCTTTTTATTCATTTAACATAGCACCACATCAGTGCATGTAGATACATCTCATTTTTTTGGTCATTTTGTTTTAGTCCCTAGTATGGATGTTACATAAATGATTGATCCATTTTCCTGTTGATGGTATTTGCATTGTCTCCAATTTTTTGCTGTTATAACAGTGTTACAGTGTACACACACACACACACACACACACACACACACACACATGTCCCTTTCCCAGTAGACCCAGTACTTTTCTAAAATAAATTCTGTAAGTAGTACTTCTGGGCTGTAGAATGTTTTTATTTTAAATTTGAAAAATTCTGCCAAACTGTCTTTCAAAAATGTCATACCAATTTACACATTACAGAAATTACACATTAACAAAATATGAAGGGGTTTACCTCCTTATCCACTTAAAAACACTATATGTCATCAAGATTTTATTAAATTTTGCCAATTTAATAAAAAAAAACTTTTCTGTATTATGGATTACATAATTGTTAGTTTGAGCATTTTTCAAATATTATTGATCATTTGTAATTTTCTCTCTAAAATGCCTCTTCATATTTGTTCATTTTAATCTCCCTCCTTCTGACTTTGGTCTTTTAATATTGTTTTATAGGAGTATTTTAGGTATAATGGATGTTAACTCTTTGTCTTTTATCAGTGTTGCAAATATTTTCCCACAGTCCTCATTTGACTTTTAAATTTGTTCTTGTGAGCTGGTTTTTGCCAAAAAGAAGTTTTGACTTTTTAATCATTCCAATCTGTCAACCTTTCCTTTATGGACTCTGGGCCTCCTGTTAGACTTAGAACATTCTCCCCAGTCCAAGACTGTAAAACTGTGGACAGTGTATTTATTTAGAGCATTAGATGACCAAATTCAAAGAGGCCACAGTAACATAATTGATAGGGTGCCAAAGAAAATAGCCCAAAGCCCTGCTGAGGAATCTGCCTAGCCCTCCTTTTCCCCTCCACTGTACTTTTCCAGCCTGTGATTATTTGTTATGCCTCTAGGCAGCCCTGACTTTCCACTAAGTCCTCCTCCCTCCTCTTTTATTCCTGTGCAGAGAGCTGTTTGCTTTTCAGTTTTTGCTTTTTGTTTTCACAGACTGTGATGGCCAATAAGTGGGACCTTTGACCTGTACTTCTCCCTTCCTAGGACCAAATGCAGCTTTACTGACTATATGTACACCTTTCTGCTCTCCCGTCTCTGCTTTCATCCTCCCCCTTCCTGGAGTGAGCAAGCAAGGGAGCCAAAAGCAGACTTTGACACATCTGCCCTGGCTTGGCTCTATTCCAATGGGAAAGTTCGATGTTGCAAGCTTTTAAAAGTGGCTCACATTTCCCTGACTTACAGTCATGCAGGCTTCCTTGACTTCCTTCTAATTCAATGAGGACAAAGAAAGCAAGCTGTTTGCTGCAGCCTGGGTCCTGAGAGAACCAGCCCAGGCAAATGGATAACCTAGAGCCACTGTCAGGGGCCCCTTGTTCTGCCCCTTCTGTCTCCAGCCCCCTGCCCACCCAAGGCTGCCCTTTCTTTCTAGGCAGGCGCACTCTATTGGGGCACAATCTGATACAAAGTTTCTCTCCTTGGTAAGATCAACCACAGTCCAATGTCAAGGGTTATCTTAGGAGGATTTTTGCCCCACCGCAGTCTCCATCAGCATCCAACATCTGCTGTGTATGTTTATTTAAACATACTCTCTCTAAGTAAAAGCAGTATGCTTTCTATGTGAATGTGGTTTCCAGACATGTCCCCCAGCGACCAGAGCTGCATTTGTCTGCCAAACCTAGATCCCTCTTAAGTAGCTATTTGGGAGCCACTCCTTCTCCCCAACTTCCCAGGTATTTATGGGGGGCAGGGAAGAGGGCAGGGGATGGAGGGCTGAGGCAAAGGGCTAGAATGTTTGGTTTCAGTGAGGAAGGCTGGGCAGTGGAAGACTGACTGGTGCCTCAAACTCACCCTGCATGGGAAGGCACCTCCTCACATCTCTGTCCTGGAGGAACAAAGGTCCCACTTCCCTTGGACCTTCGCTGGGGTGCAAGATCCTGCCTCATAACGCTGTGCTTGTTGTTGTTGAAATCCTGTTAAACGGCAGAATTTCCAAGAACACCCAGGCTGTCTTGTGATCGTACCGTGGGTGCTTTTATCACTTTCTTTCGTTTTGGCTATCCATGTTTTCTGATGTTAGTGGTCTGATATATCCTAAGTATTGCTTTTAATATTAAAACAAGGTTTCATTTTAACTTTTAAATGTTATCCTCAGGGAAGCTCTCAAAATTCCAAGGTGAGGGTTAAAGGAAGTTATGTGGGTATGTAAATGAGTAATAAGGCCTTGAGATTTAGGAAGCCCTGGCTAAATGTCAGTTATCGTTATCGTCATTGCTATTACCATTCCTCAGCAGAAATAAGTTTGGGGTGGAAGTAGAGAGTCAGCACTGAGTGAGGGGCAGACAGCTAATTCTAGAGTTAGATGGCACTTTAGCCACATTTATGTTTAGGAACCATACAAGGTTTTCAACTAGTGAGGTTTCCGGGGGCATGAAAGAAAGTAATGTTTTGATGGTTTTGCCTGTGACCTGGGTAATAGGCAAATAATTCAGTAAAGAAATAACTTCTGTCAACATCATACACTGAAAAGAGACTAGAAAAACTGAGAGTGTTTTGGGAAAAAGGGCAGAGAGAACTGACTTCCAAGGGGATCCCGAAGCAAAGAAAGATTGCTGGTCTGGAAACTCCTGAGAGATGTGCGTACCATATACACAGGCTTTTCTAAGATCATTTTGATTTCAAATATTATGTCCTTGTGCTTCGACAAATGTAGCCAAGGGTTCTGATATTTACATTAGAAAACACGACCGCCATATGTCTCCTTAAGCACAGGAAAACTCTAAATGATGCATGAGTCCCTCTGTTCAACATGCATTTTGAATCCTGTATGCCCCAAATATTTTGAAGTTTCCCTTCACTGAACGGAGTGGAGAAGCAGCAGCTCAGTGACACACGCGTTATTGAAAACCCATTTCAACCAGAGGGTACTGTTGTCTCTGTGGCTTCATGCCTCAAGCTCACACACAGGGCCTCTGCTGTTTGGGGTGCCAGGAACCCCTCTAGGGATCCAAGTATTCAAGGCTGATGAAGATGATTTCGAGGTGACATCTGAAAAGGCTGTATGTATGGCATAAAGGCTTCCCTGTATGAAATCCTGGCAAAGCTGTTCAGCAACACGTGAGTGGATGGAGAAAATGGGAATTTAAGAGGGCATAGTGCCATCCATGGCAAAGCTGGCCATAGACAGGGAGTTAGAGACCATAACTCTCTCTTCCATCTGAACTAAAAAGCTCCAAAAAAAAAAAAAACCCCAAGACTTGGCAATTTTAGTAAAGCACAACTCTATGTCTAACTGGTAAAATTTACTTTGTAAAAAACGAGATTTAAGATGATAGGGTTAAGAAGTGGCAACACAATTACTGGAACAAATGGCCACTGATTGCCTTCTTAATCAAATAAATTTGAACCTTGGGAGAAAAATAGGTGGCCTGTGATCTAAGACACTCCTTGTCTACATAAAGCAACAGAAAAACCTACATAATTCCAAGGAAGAAATTTGAGTGCATATATTCATGGGTGTTGTCTTTATTTATTTATTTATTATGTTTCCTGAGATGAAGTCTCACTCTGTCGCCCAGGCTGGATGGAGTCCTATGGTGCTCACTGTAACCTCAAACTCCTGGGCTCAAGTCATCCTCCTGCCTCAGTCTCCTATGTATCTGGGACTACAGGCCTGTGCCACTACTCTCAGCTAATTTTTAAAATTTTTTTTGTAAAGACAGGGTCTCCTGATCTTGCCCGGGCTGTTTGACTCTCCTTATGTTGCCTTTAACATACATACTCATCAGCCACTGATGAACGTAGAACCTTCCAGTATAGTAAGAGCAATGACAATGGGCTGTTCTGATTCACTGGAAATAAACAAGGGCGTGTGGCCTTTCGGTAGATAATCTTTGCTTTTGAACCTGACCCGTGAATCCCCTTCAGAGATGAACAAGCCCATTACAGTTCCTAACATCTCAATGAGCTCAGCCCATGGGTCTGAAATCCTGACCTAACAGTTGAATCACTCATGCTTAATAATTTATTTAGGTTTCTTTCAGTAGAAGGAATACACAGAGGGCTCTGTATTAGTAGGGATTGTGGCTACATATCTACCAGTATTGCCCTGCCAGGCTGATTTCTAAAATGAAAGCATCTATAATTTTTCTAATGACAATATTAATGTTCTCCATGAAATTAAAACAAGAAGGATCTCAACTGATTTAAACATTCAGAGAATTTCTCCTTTTACATGAAAGTCTGTAACGACATGTTCAGGATACAAAGACAGTGACCATTTTTGGTATGGAGTAAGAGTTTCACTCTTGCATTAATTCATTCCTTCAACAACATCTTGTGAGCATCTAACAGCACAGGTGCAAAACATCCCCTATTGTAAGAAACACTTAGACAAAGGAAGAGTTTATTATACTTGCAGTTAGGGCCATAATTTCCTGTTACCATATGTTAGTGATTTTCTAGAAAGGGACTTTTTTTTCTAGATTTTTAATACAATCTAACATTTAGGAAATGCTTTATTGTGCACTATGCACTATACGTGTATTTTCTTTTCTGCTCCTCATAAAAATTGTATGTTATCAGCTGCATTACTACTTCTTCATTATGGATGAGATAATTAGGTTAAGCAGCCTTTCCAAAGTCATTCCACTAGTAAATGGCAACACCGGAATGCAAATGCAGGTGTGTCAGACAGTAGAGCCCATGCTCCACTGAGATTCTTTTTTGGATCTATTTACAAAGAACATTCTCACATGTAATCTCAGGTAAATCTCAACCTCCCCTCCCATATTAAATACTATTATCCTTATTTTACACACGAAACTAGTAAGGTTAACACACATATTTAGGCCCATCAGCTTTTTAAGTAAATCATTTTTAATGCCAATTATATTAACCATTAGAATTCCTAAATATGATATTTCCACATGGTATATATTAAATATTCGTCATCCAAGAAAATGTTAGTGTTCAATTCTAAAACAAAATTCTATCAACTCCTTTTCTGCATAAGGTTGTCAGGTTTAACAAAGAAAACTACAGAATGTCGAGTTAAATTTGAATTTCAGATAAACAACACATGATTTGCATGGGACATACTTATACCAAAAAAAGTATCCATTGTTGATCTGAAATTCAAATTTAACCAGGCATCCTGTATTTTATCTGGCAACCCTATTTCTGGAAGATATATTTAATATGCAACAAATGAGAACATTTTAAGCTATTTGTTGTTGTTGTTGTTGTTGTTGTTTTGAGGCATGGTCTCACTCTGTTGCCTGGGTTGGAGTGCAGTGGCACTGTCATAGCCCACTGCAGCTTCGACCTCCCAGGCTCAGGCAGTCCTCCTAGCTCAGTCTCCTGAGTAGCTGGAACTACAGGCATGCACCACCATGCCCAGCTACTTTTTAAATTTTTTCTTAGAGATGGGATCTCCCTATGTTGCCCAGGCTGGTCTTGAACTCCTGGCTTCTGGTGATCCTGCCACTTTGGCCTCCCAAAGTGATGGGATTACAGGCATGAGCCACAGTGCCCAGCCCTGAGCTAATTTTTAAAAATTAGAATACTATTCCTTTATCATCATCTAAACTTGAATTAAGCACATATCTGCATATGATGTCTGTCTAGCTGCTATATAAATGTGTGGTCTCTGCCTTCCAGGAGTTTACAGTCTCAATCATTTGAATGTAAAAATAGTGATGAGTTGATAACTTATTGCTTCTAGTTTTTGCTCCTAAAAATTAATGATAGGAATTCCCATTTGAATAATGTTTGATGACTGGCACTGGTTTGAGATTCACAAAATCTTATGAGAGCTGTAGGTATTACCATTTTACAGGTGAAGGCAAAGAGGCAAAATAGTTTCTTGTCTAAGGAAACAAAGCTAGGAAGGGGGAGAACAGGGGTGTATGCCACTTGATTCCAGACTCGCTCATCTTTTCTCTATGCTCTGCAGTGCCTTAAAGCATCTCAGAGCAACAGGCCAGTCATAGACTTGGAGCACAAGGAAGCCCTGGGGCAGGGTGGGATGACATGGAGGCCCTCTTCAGTGCTGGGAGCTCCTTGCTCAGAACCTCTGTTGGTTTTGTTTTCTTATGTAAAATGGAAGTTTATTGTATTTGCTTTTAACACCATTTTCTTCTTGAAAGAAAATAACATTTTATTATACAAGTTACACATGCCTACTATAGAAAACATAGATGTGCTCTAGTAAAAAATTACCCATAATCTAATCTTGTACCAGAGAAAACTACTAACATTTTCATATTACTGAAACACACACATAAACACATTTATGTTTGCATATGTATTTTCATACTATACATAGACCAAAGCCCTTCTAAAAATAATGCCTTTCAGAACAATTAACCATATAGAATTGGATTACATCCTTTAATCAGGAAGTACTAGAGTAAATTTATCTTAACTAAGGAACCCGACTTTTGTGTACAATAAACCCTCCATATCCATGAGTTCCATATCTGTGGATTCAAGCAAGTGCAAATTAGAAATATTTGGAAAAAAAAAACAACACTACAATAAAAATGATATGAATAAAAAATGATACAACAACTATATACCTAGCATTTACATTGTATTGTGTATTATAGTCTAGAGATGATTTAAAGTATATGGGAGGATGTGCATATGTTATATGCAAATATTAATCCATTTTATATCAAGGACTTGAGCATCTTCAGATTTGGTATTCACAGGGGTCCTGGAAGAAATTCCTCATGGATATGGGGGCATGACTGTATACACACCCGAGCCTTGACATACAGATAAATGTTGTGGTTTTTTAAATTTTTTTTTATTTTTTATTTTTGTAGTTAGCTATTTAATGAGATTCTTAAGACATTTAGAACACCAATTTGTGAGGATAAATTCCATTTGTCATGGCAAACACAGATTGCAGGTAGCCCTGGAGCTGAGGAACAGCTTTGATTTTTGGTAGAATTTGTCAGTCCACAGCTTTCTGATCAATCTTGCGCTGCTCTGTAATCTCATATTTCTGTTTCTGTGTCGAAGATCTCACCTTCCTGGTGTCTGGGCTTCCGCAGCTGCTGCTTCTTGAAGTAAGCATCAGTAAGATGTTTTGGGATTTTGACATTGCTGATATCGATTTTGGTTGAGGTGGCAATGACAAATTTCTGGTGTGTTCTTCGTAGAGGAACTCGATTGAGGACCAGAAGTCCAGTCACAAGTAACAAGCCACTAGCCAGCTGCTTCAGGAAAACCACCCTCTTGCCCCTGTGGCGTCCAGTGAGGACGATCAGAATGGTCCCCGGGGGGAATGCTGGCTCGCAGTTTTCTCACATGCGGACTGAAGGGTTTTTTGCCGTGGCTCAACAGCTTCGAGGCACATCTTCAGTAGGATAATATCTAGGCATTTTGCGAAGTTTAACCACCCGGGTACCGCCGTTCTTGTCACCACCAACTGGTTTTGTAAGAGTTGCAAGAACTTTCTCCTTTTTCTTTTCAACCTTGGATTTAGTGGCTGAGTGCTTCCTCTTGTACATGGCCTTTCTGGAATACATGGCAGATCGGGAATACCTGCCAATTCCTCTGACAAGGACAGGGTTGCAGCTGCAATGGGGCTTCCCCTTCTTGGGCTTCTTAGCCTTGATGTTACCCTTTTTCACCTTGCCACCAGCATCAGCCTTCTCGGCTTTGGGTTTCTTCTCTTTAGTATCTGGCTTCTCGACTTTTTCACCCGCCATCTTGCAAGATGGGAAAGAGAACTAAGGTCTCGGCTTCTGGTCTATCTTTTTTTTTTTTTTTTAAATTACTTTTTTTGAGACGGAGTCTTGCTCTGTCGCCCAGGCTGGAGTGCAGTGGCGAGATCTCTGCTCACTGCAAGCTCTGCCTCCCAGGTTCACGCCATTCTCCTGCCTCAGCCTCCCTAGTAGCTGGGACTACAGGCGCCCGCCACCACACCCGGCTAATTTTTTTGTATTTTTAGTAGAGACAGGGTTTCACCATGTCAGCCAGGATGGTCTTGATCTCCTGAACTCGTGATCCGCCCGCCTCAGCCTCCCAAAGTGCTGGGATTACAGACTTGAGCCACGGCACCTGGCCGTGTTTTTTACAATAGTTGTGTTCTTTACAGTAGTTACCTAGCAAAGCTATACACTCCACTAATGCTGCAAATGTTTTTTTCAGATTGTCAGTAGAGCCCTTAGTACCTTTCTCTGAATATCTCTAGTTATAGTAAATATTTATTCTTTAGGAGTTAATTGAATGTCTGAAAACAGTTGTATATTCAAAGAATAAAGAGAATGACTAAGTTGGATAATGTGAATAACCCGTATAGGGTTCCAAAACATTTTGATAAAGGGCAATGGATTGGATTTTCTTAATTTTTTTGAGGTCAAACTTATAGAGAAAGGTCTAAAGCATTTCTTCTCTGGCAGTGTTGCTAGAATATACATATCATCTTAGAGGTATATTTTGGAAGAGGATCCGAGGCCTTCAACTGCCTGGCCCTGGTGTACTTCCCCAATCTTTCCTCCCTCTTCTCCTCTACATATACTGTATACTCAGGTAATACCTGCTTTCCTAGCATAGCCTGTCTGAGTTTTCCTTTGCAGTGCTTCTCAAACTTTACTGCATCCACAATCAGCCGGGGATCTTGTTTTAAATGCAGGCCTGAATGAATAGCTCAGGGGTGGGTCCCAAGTTTCTACTTTTCTAACAAGCTCCCAGGGACCCCACTTCGAGTAGCATGATTTCAAGGCTCAGCTCAAAATATTCCTGAATTGTTTTTGGATAAACAAGAGCTCCCTTCTTCTATCAGTGGTTCCCAAACCTGTCTGCACACTAAAATCCCCTGGGGAGCTTCAAAACCTGCTGGTCCCCTCCCAGAGATTGTGGTTGAATTTTTAAAAGATTTTCAGGAGATTTCAATATGCAGACAAGTTTAGGAATCTAAATACTCACAGTGCCTCCCATGCCTCATTATGTTTTCATTATGGCTATTATTAGTTTGTTGGCCTATTTTGTCTTTGGTTTTGTCTAATTTGTGCTTCCAGGTCACTGACGTTCTCATGGTGTTTTACAAACCTAGTACTTAATAGGTGTTTGCTGAATATGTAAAAAATTAAAAATAAACAAAAATGAAAATGAATATGTAAAAGATATTACCCTCATCATCAGTCCCAGTAGAGTAGGGCCTCTCATAAAGCCTTTTACCAAAAATAACTTGTCTGACTTATTCATATTAGACTTGTAGAGACTGCTGTTCTTTACACATTCAACCTTTTCATCTTTGCCCTACAAGTGCCATCAAGAAACTTTTCTGTTTCGGTTTTTATTTTGCATGGTTGAGTTTTCTTTTGCTACTCTAGGATTACTAAGGAATTCAGCACAGCCCAGGGATCCAGGGACACCTGCCTGCCACCCACTAGAATTCCAGTACAGCAAGATTAGGGACTACCTCAAGCTTGTGCCCTGGCCCTCTTCCACAGGAGGTTCATCCTGCATGAACCTGGAGCAATAGAAGGTGGCCTGTTACCCCGTCTCTGAAGGGTCTATCCCGGAACTACATATCCCTGAAAAGATTGAGTCAATTCTCTTTCTTATTATACTCTTCCCCTCAGGATTTCCCAGCAGCTGTAAACAGTGCAGGATTGGCCAAGTGTATGCAGCAAACGCCTGGATCTCAAGGTTTTGTCTCATTATAGAGTGAGCACTTCCATGTCCTTGTGACAGCCAGCGTGGCTGCTGCCAGTCCTCCTGCTTTACAGACACACCTGGGAGGTTGAGCAGAAGTTCCACATTGCATTTATTCTTGGAGAATTATTAAGTCTTACACTCACCCTCTGTGCTGTGGTTACTACATAAGTTTCCAGGTCCTTAGGCTGCTCCCTGACGTTTAGGACTGATTTGTATGATGTGCTAACGTTGTGTCTAACCCACAAAACAGTGCTGAGGTCCTGCAGTGATGAATGACTTAGGAGAGAAGCTACTTGCTCATAACAGAAAACCAAACCCCCATTAGCTTAAACAAGTAGGATTTTTTTTTTCTCATCTAACAAGATACTGGTGTAATGTTGCAGCCCAAAATACCATTAGGAAAAATCTTTTTCTTTATTCTGCTCTACCATCCTTAGTAAGAAGACATCGTCACTTCATGGTTGCAAGATAGCTGCTGAATCTATGAATTTCACATCCTTAAATCTAGGCAGAAAGAATAAAGAAGAGTGAAGAATCATCCCTTCCAGAATTCTTAGGAACTCTGAGATGATGTTGCAGGCTACCCTTTGCACAAGAGAGTCTGGTAAAGAGCACTTTTAGGGCCGGGCATGGTGGCTCAGGCCTGTTATCCCAGCACTTTGGGAGGCCGAGGCAGGTGGATCACAAGGTCAAGAGATCGAGACCATCGTGGCCAACATTGTGAAACCTTGTCTCTACTAAAAATACAAAAATTAACTGGGCGTGGTGGTACGTGCCTGTAGTCCCAGCTACTCAGGTGGCTGAGGCAGAAGAATCGCTTGAACCTGGGAGATGGAGGTTGCAGTGAGCCGAGATCGCGCCACTGCACTCCAGCCTGGCAACAGAGTGAGACTCCGTTTCAAAAAAAAAAAAGTACTTTTAGCTGGGCACAGGGTCAACTTATCCATTAGGCATAGCAGGCACCTAGAGCTCGCCATACTTTTAGGGACTTACAAAAATGTTTTTCATTTAATTTCTTTTAAAATCAGAAGAAAAAGTGAATACGGTAAATATGAGTATACAATAATAAATTGTCAGGATTGTGTTTAACAGTGTAAAATATAATTTTAATTTTATTATTTAAATGGAGGAAGGGTCCCATGATGGCAAAAGCACCTAAGAACTATGGAGTTATCATGCAGCCCCAACTGGTAATGTCGATGTTTAGAACAAAGTCAGGGATGTGATTGTTTGCTTTATTTTTGGTAAAAATAAAGTGAATCTTCATAGCTATATTTGTGATAGATCAAAACTGGAAACAACCCAAATGTCCATCTTTTGGGGAACTGATAAATAAATGTGGTTCATCCTAACAATGAAATACTACTCTGTAATGAAAAGGAGTGAATCGTTGATATATAAGAAAGCTAGACAAATCTCAAAATAGTTATGCTGAGAGAAAGAGTTCAAACTACATGCCCTGTGATCCCATTTATGTAAAACTCTAGACAATGCAAACTTATCCCTAATGACTGAAAGTAAGTCAGTGTTGCCTACAGAGAGAGTTGGGTGGAAGGGAGGAATTACAAAGGGGCAGGGGGATAAATTAGGGAATGATGGATATGTTCACTCTCCTGATTATGGTGATGGTTTCATGGGTATAATTCAATACCCAAACTTATCAAATGGTATACTTTAAATATGTGCAGTTTATTTTATGTTGTTTATACTTCAGTAAAACTGTTTTAAAAAGTGGAGGGGTAATAGATACTGGATTGGCAATTCATATTTTCTACCCAAAGTGGTGTGATATGATTTCATCCCTGTAATTTGGATATCGGCACCCAGAAAACAATCATACTCAGTGGGGCCCTTACTCAGAAATTGGGTACATATAAGGAGCCAGGTTTTCAATGGTCTTTATTTAGTGCCTTGTACATGCCTTTAACACCCTGAAACTGGGTGTGTAACTGGCATTCTTTGGAAGCTGAGCTAAGGTGTATACACTACATAAAAATTACCCATTAGATCTGTGACATCTAATGGGTAAAATTACCCATTAGATCCCTGCCTCTTCTCTCCTTTGGTGTACATTACAAGATACTGACATCATAGTCTCTCTCTGACTGGGCCACTGACTCCAGGTCTCCACTAGGTTCCTTGTGGCTTCATAGTCTGTAATGAAGTTGCTATGGGACTGGCTGTGTCCTGAATGTTTCCCCTGCTCATGTCATCTGGTATCATCACCTGATAGCGTCAGGGAGGGAGTTCTCACTGTGAGGCCTTTGGGTGTGACCTTTGTAGTTTTCCTGATTCCCTAGGTCTCTTTATTTATGTTTACTTTTACTTTCTTTCTCTACTACCTTCCTCTCCATCCTTTATTCTTCACCACTTGCATTCCCAGGAACATACTACTTCTCACTACAGAGATGAGATTTCCTTTTCTCATCCTGCAATGTTTGCAGTTTCTGGCTTTTTGTTTCCACTATGGTTCTTGCTGGTTTGGCTACAGGAATGGTGGAGAGCTCCTGACTCAGTGTCTGCTGACTTGGCTGGGGTCATCTCTGGCCCAACGGGTAGGAAAGAAGAATGATTGGAAGGAGACTTCCATTCTGAACTGCGGTTCCATTTCCTTTAAAATATTTTAAGCCAAATATACCTTACATGATAAGAATTTATTGTCTTTTAGAGAATTCCTATTTTTTTGTGATATTCCTATTTCTTCCATTTATATAAATTTGACACTTTTTTTTTTTTTGAGATAGAGTTTTGCTCTTGTTGCCCAAGCTGAAGTACAATGGCACGATCTTGGCTCACCGCAACCTCCGCCCCGCTGGGTTCAAGCAATTCTCCTGCCTTGGCCTCCCGAGTAGCTGGGATTACAGGCGTGTGCCACCACACCCGCTTAATTTTTGTATTTTTAGTAGAGACGGGGCTTCTCCATGTCAGTTAGGCTGGTTTCAAACTCCTGACCTCAGGTGATCTGCCTGCCTTGGCCTCCCAAAGTGCTGAGATTACACTTATGAGCCACCGCGCCCAACCAATTTGACTACACTTCTTATTAACATGTGAAGAAAGCAGTTATCTCACTTAAGCAAAAAGCCAGAGGACAAAACAAAGTATAATCTTTACCCCAGTAACCTAGGAGCCTAAAAGGGAGCAGCTCATCAGATGACTGGTGCTTGTAGCTACACCCACCACCTGGCACCCACGCTAGATAACCCTGTACATGGTGAGATTTCAGAAGAAGTTTTGATTGCACTAGTTAAGACTATAATCCCATATTTTGTGAATGATTTTGAGAAAGAAGAAAAATGCCAAAGGGAGGAAATAAAAAGACATCAAGCTCTAGAAAGACATTAAAAAAAAGGAAGAAAGATGAAAGAGGCAGTTACAGATTTTCAAGATCACTGGATACAAGTGCTGATGAAGTTGAAAATTTATGAGCAAGAAAGGAGGAAAGAAGGAGGGTCAGAACTGCCATTGCCCCACCGACCTCTACCCCAGAGAAAGGAAAAGAGTTACACAGGAGTTTGCATATAAAGAACACTCAAACCTCGTTCATGATCTTCTAAAGCTGCCCTTCCTCCCTCACTGGGAAGATCTCTAGTGGCCTGGAAACTCCTCCTTTGATGACAAGGGTGAAATGGTAATGCATAAAAACACACAGAACTATGGTGTTTGAGAGGGCCAAGCCTTGGGAAACAAGAACAAGGATGGAGTTCCAAGTTGTCATAGGTAAGACTAGCAAGCCAGGAGGAAAGGTCAATGTTAGCAACACTACATAGATGCCTCCAAAATATCTGTTTCCAGTTAATTTGCAGAAATTCTTAAGTGCTTTACTATAATGTGTCGCTAAGAACATGGCTCATGCAGAAGAGTCGGATGAAGACTTAAAAACAGAAATTAAGAAAGAGTATGAAAACTATGGCAAAGTTGGAAAATGTGAAATGTTACGAATTCCTGGTACATGGAAGGATACCTAATGATTGGCTTTAAATTTCTATTATCAGGCATTTGGATAGCTTAAGCTATATCTCTCCTCTTACAGTGGGAATAAATCAATATAGCATAGCAAATTAAAACTCAGGTTTTGGATTGACTATAGAATAGAGTGACTTTGAACAAATAACTAAACTCTCTGAATAGCAGTGGGCTGGAAAACCAGCTCTCCACAAGAAAACAACAGGCTTAATTTGTAGTGTTTGCTTCTTTCCTCAGTATAAAGACTCCAACCATGGTTGATTTCAAACTACCAACAGTTTAATAATCAGCTTTCAAAATGCTTGAAAATTTGCCTGTAATCTCAGCTACTCGAGAGGCTGAGGCAGGAGAATCACTTGGACCCAGGAGGCAGAGGTTGCAGTGAGCCGAGATTGCGCCATTGCACTCCAGCCTGGGGGACAGAGCAAGACTCCATCTCCAAAAACAAAAAAAAAAAAAAAAAGAAAAAAGAAAAAAAAATTCTTGAAAATTTGAAAATTTAACAATTGGTTGTCATGAGCTGGAATGACCCAACCCTAGACCTCTATCGTCTCTGTTTCTTCATCTTAAAAACAGGACCAATACTGCCCCTCTTAGGTTTAGGATCAGTAAAAACATCCCAGCCTTGGGCTCACTGGATGGCTATCACTCCCTAGAAGTAGCCGTTAGTATTTATTAGTTTTTCTGAATGCAGTACCAGGATATTTTTTCCCATTGAAATAAGATGCTATTTTGCAATATTAAATTTCTTGACATTGTTTTCCAACCCAAGAAATCTTAGTAGCTTCACAACCTTTGCCTGCCCATGGTTTATCATTGCCCAATCTGCTAATTTCTTTACTCAATGTTTTGCCAGTAAGTTGAGTATTACTCAGACCAGTGACTGCCCCAGCGTTGTGCTTTCTCATTAGCTGACTAGTTTGCAGCCTTTCACCTCAGCCCTTCCCCTAAAGGTTCTTTAGGCAGGAATCCAGCTAGCAATTACTGTATTTCCATTTGTGATTAGAAAGGAAGAGGTTTTTCTTATCTGCAAACATTTGACCACCAAATGCCAGGATTATCACTTATGAAGAGTCACTGGTCCTTTACTATTTCTAGACGATGTTTCAAATGGATCCTGTGGCTGAATTTGATTCCTATTCTCAGAGAGCAAAGGATAAGCTTAGCGCCTCATAGAATTGTACCTGAAGCATTTACAGAAAGCATGTACCATGTAACCTGTCCCTAAAGAGGAGGCTTTGGTGACAATACTAATGCAAGCTCTGTGAAGCAGGGACAGTCTCTTGCTCAACCTTGTATTCTCGTAGCATAGTATAC
The DNA here is from genome assembly GCF_049350105.2 of Macaca mulatta. Lineage (NCBI taxonomy): Eukaryota > Metazoa > Chordata > Mammalia > Primates > Cercopithecidae > Macaca > Macaca mulatta. Next base: position 120,497,243 of record NC_133411.1, read on the forward strand.
ATTGTGGCCTTTCTAGCCCCTCATTGAATCCTGGCCCAGTTGAATTAAATTACCAATCTGAAAGAAGCTAACTTTAAGACCATTTTATGTTTCCAAGATCAATTCAGGATATTAGGTTTTCCTGGGAGGTGGGGTGGGAGGGGAGATCTGACATTATTATTACTCTGGCTAAGAGGAATGCCAGTACTGAATTAAATAAAATATTGTCAGCATCATGTTCTCTTACACAAAAGAATATCCCTAGAATCAATTTAGGAAAAGAAAAGAGAGTAACGGTAAACACAAAAACTTTCTGAGAAGTGGGATTAAGGGGCAAATTACTTCACTTTTCTACATCTAATTTATTAATCTCTAAAATAGGAGTAATGTTACCTACTGCAGAGTAGGTTATGATGAAGATTACTTAAGATAACATTTGTAAAGCAGTAACATAGTGCCTCTCACATTTGATGACCCAAATACATGGTATCTAAATTATTACTGTTATTGTTGCTGCTGCTGTTATTTTTACAGCAGAGTGCTGTTACCAATATAGGTCAGAAAATCTATGTTGTGGTTGTCATCACTACAGTGAGGATATTAGAAGATTAAAGTTGGAAAGAATGTGAGAAAAGTATGTACTCTTGAGTAACATGTCTTCTTATCCCCAAATGTTCTTCTTTCGTGGGGATTTTTTCTTATTAGTTTACAACTTTCAACCACCAATAAGAGAATCTTTGGGAAAGCGATACGCTGAGATATGATTCTTTTGCTCTCTACTAAGTCAAGAAATGTCATCTCTCATGTGCCAAAGACATTTTGCAATTTTGTTAAAATTAATTTTTAATTAGCCAATGTAATAGAACAGCTTATTTTGAGTGACTTGTCATGTGTTACTATTTCCATTAGTTACACAACTGTGGGCAAAACTTTGAAAATGAAACACAGAATCCTGGGATTCCCTTGCTGTGGGCAAGTACGCACACTGTGAGTGGATGTGAGGATGTCTTCTGAAGGGAGGAGAAATCTCCTTTGTCAACTTTCTATCTAGGGCAGAAAATAAGCCATAGCAGCTTGATCCTATCTTTATAAAAGAAAACATTTCTTTTTTCTTGGGACTGAGATGAGTTTGGAGGCCTCAGTAATGGCTAAAAGACAAGGTCAGTCCTTCAGTGCATACAGGTTAGGTGGGCCCTTCGTGACAAAATGCAGGAAGCCTAAGAAATGAGACAGCCTGTGAAAAACCCTAGGAGGAGCTCCTAGGAGATATCCTCTCTAGAAGCTAGTTTTTAATGTTCTCTTTTTGCATTTTAATTGTCTCCTCTTATGCCCAGTACTACAACAATCCTTTGGTAAACATTGTTGCATGGTCTTAGCTGGTACTTCAAGGAATTACCAATGCCCATATGAGAGAATCTAATGTCCATACCTAAGGAGGAAGCAAGTTATGAGATAGTAAAAGATGAATGACTGGAAGAAAAGAAATCCCAGTCCAGAGCAAAAAAGCTGGCTGGGGATTCCAGAGATGACTGAATAGTTTAATGGAACATAAAAGCATTCCTAAGAGAATTCTCAAAAATTTACTTAAAGGTGGTAAGGTAAAGGAGGGTAGAGAAGAATATTATATGACCACATCTCCACATTGCACAGAATCGGACTATTATTATGTTTGTTTGTTGTCATCATTGTTTGAATTAAAAGGAAAAATTACCCAGAAAGTGGGAGAGTTTGCCGGCATTAAAGTTGAATTAACTTGCTAGGGCCACCATAACAAATATCACAGTCTGGGTGGCTTAAACAACAGACACTTATTTTCTTACAGTTCTGGAGGCCCAGGGGTTCAAGATCAAGGTGCTGGCAGGCTTGACCTGAGGCCTCTCCCTTTGGCTTGCAGAGGGCCGTCTTCTCACTGTCTCCTCACACAGGGCTTTTCCTTTGTTCATGTGCATCCCTGGTGTCTGGTGTCTCTTTGTCTTCATAAGAACTCCAGGTATATGAGATTAGGGCCCCTCCTGATGGCGTTATAACCACCTCTTTAAAAACCTTATCTTCAGATACAGCCACAGTACTGGGGACTAGGGCTTCAACATATGAATTTGGGGGAGGGTAGAGGGCACAATTCAGCCCATAACAGGTGTTCATACAGATGTTAAAATGCATTCATATTTCAGCCCTGAAGTGTTGAAAAATACAATGACATGATGGGCGTCGACGTCAGGGTAACAGCCTCTTTCCTCCTTACTCTGATACTCTCCGTAACCCACTGCAAAGTGTGGCATCATCTTTAACTGACTGCCTTTCTGGAAACCCTAGGCTGTCTTCTAGATGCTAACTCTCTAGAAGATTTTAATAGAGGTCACAGGAGTGGGAGGATGGAAAGGACTGCAGGGGTAAAATCAGGAAAGGAAGGAAGCTCCTGCCTCTAGGCCCAGCATGTAGGAGCATGGTTACGAGACAACAAGTTGTGCTTCCTACACTCGACTTACCAAATACCTCTGGAGGCATCCAATACTTCATTCAAATGCACTCAAAGCGAAGCACTCAAACCGTCGTTGAACATTTCTCTGGCAGGTTGCCAGTACTTCATTCTTTTCGTTAATGGTGACAGAGAAAATTACACAAAGCATCCAGGATGTTGATGTGCCACTTGCTTCACAGTTTACTTCAAAGTCCCCTCAGAGTTTTCCGAATTTTACTTTCTGGAACAAAGAATATTATTGGCATAAGCATCAAGTATGCAGTTAATGGTGAGCAAGTTCTGAATTTTTGAGTCAGAAGCAATCTGTCAGCAAGTAATAGCCAAAGGCCCTGTAGTAATAGGCTTAGTTGGCCCAGGCTTATTTCTCTAATTCACTGATTCTCTTGCATCAAAACAGCAAAAAACAAAGTTAAAAACATGATGATTTTTCTACTGAGTTGTCTCCCGTGGCTTTTATTCTTATACTGTAACATGACCTGGCATTACCCCGGGTTCTCCTTTAGTCTCCTTGGTTGAGAATGACATCTAGGGAGACCTATTTAATTCATCAAATCATAAAAGCTAGACAGAACCACAAGAAATTGTTCTCTTAAATCTCCCTGGAAGGCTTCAGTGAGGCACAACCATCAAAGTTTTCCAGGGAAGAAAGGCAGTGTTGTCTGTATATTTAGCCGTCAAAAAGGTTTTCCTGTGTCAAAGTTGCTCTCCTGCCAGTGTCTGAACTTGAATTAACTCTATATCTTGCCAAATTCCCTACCCCACATCCAGTCTCAGGAAGAAAGCCTGGTATTCTAGTATTTTCCAACAAAATACACAAACTGAACTCTCAACATTGACCCTGGGTTACCTGTGAAATCTTGATTTCCAATTTACACAGCTAGAAGAGCCCTTAGCCTAGGGCTGCTTCAGAAATCCTTGCTTAATGGATGACTCATATGGTCAGTCTCCTTGAAATCGGGAAATTAATGTTTGTCATAAATGTGAATTTCTGGGGAATACTCTGATTTTTTGAAGCCCAGTTTTTCTTATAACCTGTAAGAAACTTAGCTGCTTATTTTAAGCTGTTTGCTTCTTAATTTACTGTGTCTCTGCATAGGTGATCAAACACACGTTGCTGTATTCCCCTCTTTCTGTGGTCTCCCTTTCTGCTTTCTCCCACTCAGTCTTCAGCAAAGATCCATGTTCTCAAGAACACCATCCACCCAACAGTGCCCCCTGCCTCCCATCTAGCAACTCAGCAATGGTATCCATCAGTCCTGGCTCTGAACTCCTGGCTTGTGCTGTTGGACCAAATAGCCAGTAAGGTTTGCTCAGTGACCTGTTGTTTGCAAACAAATAAACTAAGGCATGTGATCACTTAGTGATGAGTGGGTAAAGAGAAACTTGAGCTGTACAGTGTTGTCTGTTATAAGCATCGTTCTTAGCCCAGAAACCCAGGGTTTCCAGGCCTAAAGTCACAGTGAAAGTGCTTCAGGTGTCATCAGCACAGTTGAACCTCTTACCCGACCCCTGCCAAACATGGCCCACCTCAGACCCTTATTTCACAGGTGGGAAAACTGAGTCCCAGAAACATATGGTATTAATTTGCTCAAGTTTGCATGGTAGAGCTCATTGCTGGGAAGTTGTGTGTAGAACTCAAGTCCCCTGACTTCCAGTCCAGTGTTCATTACGTTATACTCTATGTTCCTCTAGTACTTCTTCACCATTCTATCCAACCCATTATGCCACCCTAGTCTGAAAACCATGCAAGTCAGCTCTCTGCATGCCAAAATAACAGGTCCAAACACATGAGCTGTGCATCCAAAAAGCCCGAGGGTGCACTTGTCTTTCTGTATCAGGAATTGTCCATGTCCTTTACCAGCCAGCCCCTGGAGAAGCTAAATGGCACTTGGCAGCTTCGCACATTAATTCTGCAGAGAACGTAGGAATACAGATGGCACATGATGTTGCTGGCCTCCTCAAACTCCTTCATTGTTTCCCTACAAAAGTTCAAACACCACGGCCCCATGTTAGAGATGTTCCTTAGCCTGCCCTAAACCTCCCTGCTTGCTTTCTCCACAGTTGTTCCTTAACTTGTTCTTTCTTGTTGCTGTGTACTTGTCTGCTTGCATACAGAGTGCCCCTCCCACTTCTTCACCCAACTATGCTTGAAACTCCAAGACCCACATTCTTTTTCCCAGGCCTTGCTCAACAGTCATGCCCTTTACCCTCTGAAGAAAAATTTCTACTCTGTAGAGAAAAGTGGTTCTGAATAATTAACACATTTAGTGGCCACTAGAGATGGGTTCACAGCATCAGTTTGGCCACAAGCCTTGTTCCCCACCAGTTCCTCCTTCTCTATTTATCTAGTACAATGCCTGGCATATAGCAGCTTAGTAAGTGTTGGGTGAATGGGAATTAATGAATGAATAAATGTACTTTCTATGCTCTGTATGTATCTGTATATGTTTGTGGGTATGTGTGTGGGTATGTATGTGTTCTTTGGGGGATATGTATGTGTATGTTTGTGTGTAGGTGAGTATGTGTGTGTATTTCAGAGTATTTGAAGTTTGAAAGCCATTAAAGCTACACTTCTTTTTTGTTCCTCCTCAGTAAGGTTCAACAATGAAATTAGGAGTAGAACTTAAGTTTCTGGTTGGCTTAAGTAAACCACAACCCTCTCCATCCTGGCTCCCTTCCATTTTAGAAACATCAGCTTTCTGAGGTTTCAGGCTTGGTATTTCACTGATAACTTGTAAATGGGTCCAGTGGCTCTGAGTCAGAGCCCCAAACTTCAGCTCCACTGCAAAGAAGGGCTTCATTGATTTGAAGGCCAAGCCATAGAAATGTTTGCTTTCCTTGCAGTAGCTGACTGAATTGTGCTCCGGAGCAGTGGGGCTGCACATGTGGCCCTGTGAACTCTGCAGGGCCAGGTTGTAGCTGCATATGGCATAGGTACTCATGATATGGCATCATGCCATCTGTAATGGCTTAGCACAATGCACCTATACACAGGAAGCTTAAAATATACTGGAGCCCTCAAATTTGCTTTTAGTGGTTGTATAAATTAGTACAATCTTTATGGGGGTAGTTTGGTAAAAGGTTTGAAAACTTTAATTTTGCCTATTCTTTTTCCTTACAATTTTACTTCTGGAGGGTCTAGAGGAGAATCCGTTTCCTTGCCTCGCTACTGCAATGCCTACACATGGTCACAAAGATAATTTACGCAATTATTTTCATTGCAGAATTGTCTATAATAATGAGTGAGTTGAAATTACTTAAAAGTCTCTCAATATGGTACTAGTTGATTAAATTATGATATAGGGGAAAAAAACCCAGAATACTAAGCAGACATTCAAAACAAGAGAGAGGTGCATAAACTGGCATGAAAAAATGTTCACAACATGTTGTTCAGTTAAAAAAAAAAAAAGCAAGTTGCCTGCAGTATAGCTAAAAGAATTTGACTTTTGAAATCAAAATCATGAGATATGTATAATAAGTTATATATGTAAGCAGAGAGATCTGGAAAATAAAGAGGTCTCTTGGCTATGTAATTTGGGGATGGTTTCACCTTCTTAAAACATTTGAACTTATTTTCTCAGTTATGTTTTGTCTTTATAGTTGGAAAAAAAGGGAAAAACAAATTTACTTGTGAAAAATATAGTAACAGATGCTATGTAAATTCTGAAAATAAGGGAGGTCAATCATAGGTATTTGGTAAGAAACCAAAACACAAGGCATTCTTCTTTCAGAGGAAATTTAAAACCAAGAAGGAGCGAGCACCCTTTTGTTAATCTTATTATAATCAACTGCTTTATATTTATTTTCATTTCCACAAAGTGACAGCAGTCACATAGAAATGTTTCTCAATGACGTTAGAATGTCAAGACTCCACTGCAGTCTGTGTCTACTCTTTTCAGATGCTTCTGCAGTTTGACAATAAACTTAAGGAAATCTCCTATAATTCCCAGGGTGAGGAGAAAGAAAAGTCTTTCTGTTATTGAAATGGATACAGGAATACAGTCATATTAAACAAAAGGATATTTTGAAAGTTTGGATTTAATTAGCTTGTTTATGGTTTAAATTTCTTTTTAGATGGTTCTATTTCTGAATTTAGGAAGGTTTTAAAATGACTTCTCTTTTCTCTTTAAGTCCCTGTATCCCATTTTTTGTTTTTCTATACTTCAGAACCTAATCAATTTAGAATTCTTCACACATGCCAATTCTTTCAATTGAGTTTGGCCTACAAAATAGTAAGATGCAATCAAACTTGTTTTTGTACATATGATTTCATATGTTTAAAAGTCAACATGCAAATATATGCAGAAACTCTCGAATTTTTTTAATGAGAAAAACATCTCCCTGAATTTGAAATCAAGCCTTATGGGTAGTTCCGGTGCTATGAAGTTAGGTGGCTCACATACGTGTGTGGGTGATGGATGGCGGACACCAACCCCACTGTCTTCCTGAAGGTAGCTAAAAATCAAATATTCCAGGAGACCAAGAAGATGCAGTCAGTGGACTCTCAACAATAATTTTCTAATTGATAGGTTTTATGGATACTTTTTCAGTGAACATAGTTTCATTTACTTGAGTCAATAATACTCCCACAGGAATGAGAACCACAAAATTATACTTTTTTAGTTTACCTGGCAATATGATGCTTCTATTACAGAATGATAAATCCTATTACCTGTTTATTCAGAATTTCAATTTAATTCAACATTCAGAAACACTGCTGGTTTGTTTTCTTTTCTCTGAGTCTCATTTCTGTCACTGGCCATCTTCTCTGCATACAATGTCTTCTATAATGAGGCAAGAATTTCAGTACCTCACACAATTCTCATAGAAAGAATTTACAAAAACTTTGTTCCATTTACTTCTACTTAAAATGGCTTCCTTTTCTCCAGAATCATAGAAGTCTTATCAGCATGCTAAACAAAGACTCCAAGCTTAAGGGAGAAAAAGAAAGAAGGGATTTAAACAGTTGGATTATAAGATATAATGGACCAGAGAATTCTAATAGATTTGGAGTGCTACAGATATCTCCCTGGCCCTAGGCAGGCCCAGCCTTCCACAGTACTACCCAAATTCCCACCTCCTACCCCCATACCCTCTCACCTTCCACCCATGTACCCTCCTTTCTCATGAACCTTCCCACCTCCTACCCTAGTCACCCTCTTACCACCTGTCCACTCACCTATAAAGGTGAGCTGATTGCAGATGATTCAGGATATGAATTAAGCTGTTCTGGGGATAAAATCTCAACTCACTACCTCTTGGCACATTCTAAGATATAAAGGGACCTTCCTCGGGGTAGAATGTAAACATCCCCTGTTCATCCCAGACATCAAATGGATTGAGTGATTATGTTTCTGAGGACTAAGACCTCCATACATTGGTGAAGTAAGGCCAGTTTTTTTGATGCTGAAGATTTAGGCTCCTGTTTAAACATAGTCAAGTCTCTTACTGGGCCATTAAGGTCTTTTGTGAGAGAAAATAAAGAAGATTGAGCTTTTGGATAAAGCAGAAGTTGGAGTAAAGTTAGGGAGGCTGGAAAGAAAAGGAAGGGAGGGGAGAAGGGAACCCTGAATGAGGTGGAGGATCTACCAGGAGCAGTGCAATCATCAAGGGATAACCAGGCAGGAGACCTTGAGAAGGACCTCTGTAAAGAGGTAATCATTTCTTTTTCTTTTTCTTTCTTTTTTTTTTTTTTTGAGATGGAGTCTTTCTCTGTCGCCCAGGCTGGAGTGCAGTGGTGCAATCTCGGCTCACTGCAAGCTTTGCCTCCCGGGTTCACGCCATTCTCCTGCCTCAGCCTTCTGAATAGCTGGGACTACAGGCGCCCACCACCACACCCGGCTAATTTTTTGTATTTTTAGTAGAGACGGGGTTTCACCGTGTTAGCCAGGATGGACTCGATCTCCTGACCTCGTGATCCAGCCGCATCGGCCTCCCAAAGTGCTGGGATTACAGGCGTGAGCCACCACACCCCGCCAAGAGATAATCATTTCTGTTGTTTTTGTAAAATATGTCAGTCTATACAGCTCCATGTGTATGTTTGCAAATTAACCTTAATATATACTCTAGGGGTGTTAATTAGCATATGAAACACCCTAATCAGAAATCCACATATGAGCAATAGCTCCAAATACTGCTATCTAAATATGCACCAGAGAGTTTTTAATTAGGGCAAAGCATATTAGCAAATACTTTTTCTATATTGGAATTAGAGATTTTTCAAGATAGATGTTTGGTCAAGAAGATTTAGGCAGATGTTTTTCCCCTGCATGAATGAGTTATAGGAAACCTAGCAGCCTAACATCTTTGGGGATGGTGCCCTTGATCTGGAATGCTGTTTGGTCCTGTGTTCCCTGGACACTTAGAAAATGATTCCCTTGCCTGATTCTACCTGAAGGCTAGCTGAGCCTCATCAACATTGTTACTTTTGACCCAGCACAAACCTTTCTTGTATAGTGTGTGTTAAGAAACCAGAAAGAATGAAGAGTGAGGACTTTAGCAAGTTTAGATAATGAATTGTCTTACTCTTTTGGTACTTCTTTGCTTACAAAGATTTGTAAGTGAGGGAGCACTGAGTCTGAGACTAAGTCACTATAATACATTTTAATTTTATTTATTATAATATAGACATAGGTAGAGAATTATTCAAAGAGGGCATGTAGCTCTCACCTACTCTAGTAGTAGAAGGCTATGTTTACAAGAAAAACCTGACACCTGGAAAATGTCTGCTTGGCTTAACCGAAATCTCAAAAGAGGAAACTGCTGAAGATCCTAGCAGTGAAGTGAAAGTAAAGTCCTTGTCTGTCAACTACCAGGCTGTATGTGAAAGGGAACCTCATTTCACATTGCCAGCATGCACTGGACAAATGTGAGGCAAGGTGCACAGGAGTTCCTGCACCTCGACTTGGGGAGAGCTGCAAGAACTATCTTGATTCCTCTGCTGGCCCTTGGACACATACTATCTAAGACTGAAACTTCCATGATCCCTGGCCAATTTTGGTGCAGACCCTCTAGCCCTTAGGTCTCCTGGATCACTCTTCCTCCAAATCCAGGAAGTGTATGCTCAGACATCTTGGACTGGCCAGTTATGTATGAATGGTCAGTTAAGTGGGGATTGGGCAAAGATAGTTTCTTAAGAGGTGATATTCTGGTGACAGTATTTTTCATAAGATAAAATGCATTTCTATTATGAATGTTTAGATTAGAATGATTGGAAAAAGAGGGTATCAGGAATAGGCAGTGTGGGGGAAAAAAAAGGCCAAGTTTGTGGGAATACCAAACAAAATAAGAACACAAAGAGCACAGTAGAGTCATTATCAACCATAAGTGCAGAAAGATCATTTTGTCAATGAAGTATTCAGATGAAAACCAGACAAATTGTTTTTTACATATTGAAGACAACTAGTATTATTGATTGGAAGCCTAATTTGTGCATCTTTATGCTGGAATTCTCTTTGATATGGCTTTATTAGTTTTAAAATATATAACTATTTGGTGTTTGTTTCCCCAGGTCTGGAAAACTTACATTCATGGGTTAGAGAAAGCTGACAATAAGATCACTAATCCACCACAGATAATTGTTGAGAAACCAACCATGAAGACCAAGGACAATACTAGAGGATGTGGTAGAGGAGGAGGATAGCACAAAGGGAGGAAATGACCTAACTCTATAAGAAAATAAGGCAGATATTGAAGACTGAACACTAGTGAATGAGTTTAACGTTGATCTCTGGGGATTCTCCTGACCACATGGTGAGATAGGAGATGATCTTTTAGAATCTGTCTGCACTATAAGGAGAAGTAATGCTAGACTGTTATTTCTTCTAAGGCTGTAGTTAATCAACAGGTGGATGGGGGTACTGTAGACCTAGTGAGTCTGGACTTACAGCACTGGATAATGTCTAAGTTCTGTCCTTGGTCAAGACAGAGAAACAGAGGTAGCAGCTTTGAAATCTGGTCTTTGGACTAATGCCAAAACAGCTGCTTAAGAGTCACCTAGGGATGTTGTTAAATAGTTCAAGATGCCTGTGCTACAACCCTTTAGGCTAAAGAGTGAAGTCCAAAAGTTGAGTTTTAGTAAGCTGTCCAAATAAGTTCCATGTGCAGGCAGGTATGACATCCCTGAAGGGAGCTGATTTATGGACCAAAGACAAACTGAAGAGAGTCTTCCCAAAGTGCCATATGGGGTTCTGTTTCAGTCAACATTCTTATCATTACCTTAGATAACAATGACAAGTTTATCAAATTCAAGGATGACATGAAACTGGAGAAGAGAGCAGAATTTGGATCCAAAATGATTTCATACTAAGTCAGATAAAAACCAAAGATTAGGTTAAAAACAAGTCTGTCAGTAAAATTTCCATATCAACTATGACTTCCAGTCACGTGGGAAACATCCAAAATTCATTTTAATATTTGTAATATTAGAAAATCAATGAAAAAGAATGCAGGGATCTAGCCATGGTCAAAGATCTTTAGGCCTGGGCAGGAAATTGATTTCATATATTGAGAGACAAAAAGTCCATCATGTGATCATTTTGGCAGGAACAAGAGAGTTGTAGATTTCTGTGAATAGACTAAGGAAGAAATAGGTAATGTATATGGCTTAAATCCAAAGATGTAGGCCATGTGCCACACCTTCCTTGAATTTATGGAATCAAATATAAATGAGATTTATTGCATCCCATTAGGGCCCAAGCCAAAAATTCTGGTCATTAAGTACCTACTTTAGGATGGTTCCATCCCTCCTTAAGAGATAAGCATCTTTCAATCTCAGAATTGCAAATTAAGTAGAGAAATATTTTAGAAAATTAAAACCCAGCGATAGTAATACTTTTGAATTATGGAAATAATATTCAATTTTTATTGTAATGTTTAGAAATTGCATTTGAATGATAGCATTGTAACTTCAATTTAAAATGTCTAATTAAGTAATTAATTCAGACTTCTGGCTTGCAGTGAAATTCTTACTAACTATATGTATAATATAATAATGTAGCACTTAAGAGAACTCAGAGTTCACGATATTTATAAGCTTAATTTATTAGATTTATATAGATTACTTAGTCCTTGGGAAAGTTTGCCAATTGGGCAATTGAATTACTCTAAAGAGAAATAAAATGCATTAAACTTATAAATGCAGTATAAAATATGTGAAAGTATTTAACTAGTTTTTTAATGGGATCAAGTATTGTTCAAAGGCAATTAGAGTGATTGCTAAAAGTGCTAGGCATAACTGGAATAACAGGATTTATAAATTGAACTTAAAGCTTAAGGAAGAATGAGGTTATTAAAAATTGGTGACTTTAATAAAGTGAATATCAATTTTTCAAAATAAAATAAATGACTGAATAGTCTTTTCTAGATAGAAAAGCTATCTTTGGGTGAAACAAAAAACTCCCAGCAGTTTGCCCAGGGTGGGGATGGAACTTCAACAAGTGTGAAAGTGGCCTGGATGGAGGTCGAGTCCTCAAGGCTCCATTGGCGATTACAGAATGCTGAACCTGCCAAGAGCTGCTGCAGTCTTAGGCTATGAGGAGAGGAGAGTGTGCAGAGAGAGGAAGCTGATTGCCTGCCTCCATTCTACACTAATTTGATCGCTTAGTCTATCATGATCACTCCTGAAAAACCTGACTTTAACACCAGCTGTTGCTAATTGCCCTGAGCCAGCGTGATCATTCACTGACTCTGAGGTTCTTTGTTTATTTTTGTGGATAATGGTAGGTACTTTGGTAGGTAATAGTTCGTGGTGAGCGGGTTAGTGATATTAGTTACCCTCTCACAAAATTCCTACCAGGTTATAACAAAAGCAGGTCTCCCACCAAATTCTGCCACACATCTCCCAGACGATTATGAAACAAACATCTATTGATAAGCAGACCCCAAACAGTTCACACGATCTGAAATCCCAGCTCTCTGTTCTTTTACGTAATCTGGCCATACTTTTTCATAAAGAAATCACTAGAACCAGATGTGACAATATATTTCAGTGGCAGAAATTTATGTCTTATGGAACAGCTGGCTTCCAAAATTTAACTCTCGCAAGGATACAGGATTAGACTTGTAAGGCAGTTTAGCAGAACCTAACAAAATCTCAAGAGAAAAGAGCCTGAGACACAGACAGACACAAGTCTTGGTTCAAATATTGGTTGTCACCATGCACTGACTGGGGAATATTGCACAATGTCTTTTGCTTTCCATTTCTTTACAGGAAAGGTAAGGATAATAAAAACTACCTATTTTGAATGTTGTGGGAACTAAAAAATATAGTGTACATAGAGTCACATAGTCAGAACTTTTTAAATATAAAGGTATTATTGCCATTGTTTCATGTGGTTCCAGAGGGAGAGCTATTGATAGCATTTATGAAGGAGAACAGAAATGAGTCAATTCAAAGGGAGAATTTTCTGGAAATCATAGTATTACAAAACAGATTAGGTTATCTTTTCTGAAATAAATTTCTATCAAGGGTAGAACATAAGGAGAAGCTATTCAAGGTCTTAACAGAAACAAATATTTCAGGAGAGATTTATGCTGAGGGCAGAGAATTAGAGATCTCTCTACTGCTGTCCAACATAGAGATTCTGGGATACTGGCCTATTTTCATTCCTTGTAGGTATAATTTAGATCCTGTTCATCCATGTGTATGCACAGGAGGGCTCTCTAATCTTGCAGTTTTATAGACTGAGAACTTAGTGTATAGAAATCACTTTTTCTTCTTCTAACTTTATACCCTTTTTCTTAAGCACAGTCAGCATTTCTTCAGCACCTTCATTCCTAAGCAGTGTAAATTCTCTGCTTTTATTCACCAATGAAAGTGCATACACATTCACCAATCTCACATTTTGCATGTCCCAACCTACAACGTAATCACAAATGTCTTCAAACAACCACCCTACTGCCGTATTTGTTTTAAAGGCTACATCTCTACTGAAACACTAAAGCCTTGTTTCTGGAATTAAAACTGTGCCCTGGGGTTGCCTCTTTAGCTTTCTGCCATTTGTATTTTTATGTTATTTGATTCTTGCACAATTTTTGTATATTTACCTGCGTCCCTGATCCTTCTTTCCACCAGAAAAGGCTACACTCAGCTCTTGGCTTACAAGATGCCTGCTGTAATATTGCTATCTATAAATAAATCATTTCCTGACCACCCCCATCAGGCCTAAATCTTGTCTGGACCCCACCTCTGACTTTGCGTTGGTGTACTGTTCATCTTTTCGACTTCTTGGTTATATTTCACCTTAGGATTCCTCTGACACTCAAACCTGTTTGTTAGTTTCATGGTAACCTTTAACAAATTATAACCAATTTTAACCAGCTCATAGTGTCTCCTGTGCCCACTGCTTCATGCATGAAGAGCCAGAGGAATCCCTTGGTCTAATAGACTAATCATAAAATCATACAAATGATTTAAAAACATTTAAAGATTGTCAGCATCAATAATAAATAAGCCCAGAGGCAATAGAGTACTATTTTTCACCTATAAATTTAGCGGAAATTAAAAACCAGTTGTGCACTCCACACCTGATGAAGGTGTTCTGGGACAGGCATCCATACCTACTCTATTGATAAAGAGTTTAACACGGTATATACTTTTGGAAAAGCAGTTTGCAGAACTATAAAAGAAAACATGACAAATGCATATAAGAAATCATACAGCATATAACTTTGGAGATTGGCATGTTTTCACTCAGCAGAATTCTCTGGAGATTGATTCAAGTTGTTGCATGTATTAATAGTTCATTCCTTTTTATTGCTGAGTAGTATTCTATGGTATAAGTGTACCAAATTTAGCCCGTTAGAAGACATCTGGATTGTTTCCAGTTTCGGGCTATTATGAATCAAGCTGCTTAATGTATAGGCTTTTACATGAATGAAACAGCAGGAGTACAACTGCTGGGCCATAGGCTGGTTGTACATTTAGTTTTAAAAGAAACTGCCAATCTGTTTTCCAGAGGGGTTGTCCCATTTTACATTGCCACCAGCAATGAATGAATGATCCAGTTTTTCCTCATCCTCATCGGCAGTTGATGTTGTCACTATTTCTTATTTTAGTTATTCTGATAGGTGTGTAGTAATAGCTCATTGTGGTTTTTACTTGCTTTTCCCTAATAGCTAATAATGTTGAACATCTTCATGTATGTATTTGCCATCTGCATATTATCTTTGGTGAAATCTCATTTGAATTTTGCTGATTTAGGATTGAATTGTTTGCTTTGTTTATTGTTTAACTTTTAAAAATTGATATATAATTAGTACATCATAAAACTCTCCCTTTGAAAACATACAAGTTAGTAGTTTTAGCATATTCAGAAGGTTGTGTAACCATCACATATTCTATAATTTCAGAACAAGTTGATCAGCTCCAAAAGAAACTCCATTTCCATGAGCAATCACTTCCCATTTCTGCCTCCCTCATACCTGAACAATGTCGAAGCTATGTTCTATCTCTATAGATTTGCCTATCCCATGCATTAAATATATATGGGATCATGCAATATGTGGCCTTTTGAGACTACCTTCTCTTACCTGGCTTATATTTTCAAGATTTGTCCATGATGTAGCATGTATTGGTACTTCCTTCCTTTTTATTGCTGAATAATGTTGCATTGTATAGATACGCCGCATTTAGTGTATCTGTTTACTGATAATTCAAATAGTTTCCACTTTGGGATTATTATAAATAATGCTGCTATGAACATTCATATATAAGTTTTTGTGTGCACATATATCATTTCTGTTGGGCATATATTCAGGAGTTAAATGCTGTGTCATATAGCTCTATGTTTAATTTTTGGAGAAATGCCAAACTGCTCACCAAAGCTATTTCACCACTTTACATTCCTACCAGCAATTGTGTGAGTGTATAGGTGAGCTTTTAGAGTTCCTTATATATTCCACATACTATTTCTTTTCAAATGTGGTTGGCAAATATTTTTACTCAGTTTATACCTTATTTTTTCAACCTCTCAATAGAGTCTTTGACAGAAGACTTTAATTTTGATGAAATCCAATTTATAATTTTTTCGTTTTATGGGCCATGCTTTTATAGTCAAGTTTTAGAACTCCCTGCCTAGCCTTAGATTTTGAATATTTCCTCTATGTGTTTTTTGGAAATTTTTAGTTTTGTATTTTACATTTAAGTTTGTGATCCATTTTAATTAATATACATATAAGTTGTCTGACAGGTAGAGTTTCATTCTTTTTCCATATGGATGTCCAATTGCTTCAGCACCTTTTCTTGAAAAGGCTGTCTTTCCTAGTCTATTGAAATGCCTTTCCATCTTTAGCAAACATCAGCCAGGCAAATATATGTAAGTCTCTTTGGGGTTCTCTAGTCTGTTTCATTGATCTACAAATGTATCCCCTTGTGAATGCTACAGAGTCTTGTAGTTATATAAGTGAAATTTCGGAGCCTCATTCCTTCTTTATTATTTTTCAAAATTGTTTTAGCTATTCCAGTTCCTTTGCCTTAACATATAATTTTATGATACTCTTGTCTATATCTAAAAATAGTCTTGCTGATACTATTTGCCTATTTTTGGTAGAAGTTGTGTTAAAGCTATATATCAATTTGAAAAGAATTGACATCTTTACTATGTTGAATCATCCAATCTATGAAAATGGTGTGTCTCTAAGTTTATAATATTCTTTGATTTTTTTCATCAGCATTTTGTAGTTTTCATTACACAAGTCCTGCACATATTTTGTTAGATTTGCATCAAAATATTTTCTTTTATTTTGGGTGATTATAAATGGTATTTTATTTTTAATTTTCGGTCCATGGACTCACTGATGGTATATAAAAATAAAATTGATTTTGTTTATCTCATATCTGTCAGCATTGCTGAACTTGCTTATTAGCTGTAGCAATTTTTTGTGTAGATTCCTTGGAATTTTCCACATAGACCATGGTGATATATGCAAATCAGAACAATTTTATTTCCTCCTTTTCAGTCTGCCTTTTATTGTATCTTCTTACCCTATTTCACCGGCTAGCACTCCATTGAATTAGAAGAGTAAGAGCAGATATCCTTACTTTGTTCCTAATCTTAAGGGTACAGCATTCAGTTTTTTACTATTTTATTTTTATTTTTTATTATATGTTAAGTTCTGGGGTACATGTGCAGAATGTGCAGGTTTGTTACATAGGTATATACATGTGCCATGGTGGTTTGCTGCACCCATCAACCCATCATCTACATTAGGTATTTCTCCTAATGCTATCCTCCCCTAGCTCCTCACCCACTGATGGGTCCTGGTGTGTGATGTTCCCCTCCCTGTGTCCATGTGCGCTCATTGTTCAACTCCCCCTTATGAGTGAAAACATGTGGTGGTTGGTTTTCTGTTCCTGTGTTAGTTGGCTGAGAATGATGGTTTCCAGCTTCATCCACGTCCCTGCAAAGGACATGAACTCATCCTTTTTATGGCTGCACAGTATTCCATGGTGTGTATGTGCCACATTATCCAGTCTATCACTGATGTGCATTTGGGTTGGTTCCAAGTCTTTGCTATTGTGAACAGTGCCACCATAAACATACATATGCATGTGTCTTTATAGTAGCATGATATATATGATATATAATCCTTTGCACATATACCCAATAATGGGATCACTGGGTCAAATGGTATTTCTAGTTCTACATCCTTGAAGAATCACCACACTGTCTTCCACAATGGTTGAACTAATTTACACTCCCAGCAACAGTGTAAAAGGGTTCGTATTTCTCCACATCCTCTCCAGCATCTGTTGTTTCCTGAGTTTTTAATGATTGCCATTCTAACTGGCATGAGATGGTATTTCATTGTCGTTTTGATTTGCATTTCTCTAATGACCAGTGATGATGAGTTTTTTTTCATGTTTGTTGGCTGCATAAATGTCTTTGTTTGAAAAGTGTCTGTTCATATCCTTTGCCCACTTTTTGATGGAGTTGTTTTTTTCTTGTAAGTTCATTTAAGTTCTTTGCAGATTCTGGATATTAGGCCTCTGTCAGATAGATAGATTGCAAAAACTTTTCTTACATTCTGTAGGTTGCCTGTTCACTCTAATGATAGTTTCTTTTGCTGTGCAGAAGCTCTTTAGTTTAATTAGATCCCATTTGTCAATTTTGGCTTGTGTTGCCACTGCTTTTGGTGTTTTAGTCATGAAGTCTTTCCTCGTGCCTATGTCGTGAATGATATTGCCTAGGTTTTCTTCTTCAGTTTTTATGGTTTTAGGTCTTACATTTAAGTCTTTACTCCATCTTGAGTTAATATCTGTAGAAGGTGTAAGGAAGGGGTCCAGTTTCAGTTTTCTGCGTATGGATAGCCAGTTTTCCCAACACCATTTATTAAATAGGGAATCCTTTCCCCATTGCTTGTTTTTGTCAGGTTTGTCAAAGGTCAGATGGTTACAGATGTGTGGTGTTATTTCTGAGGCCTCTGTTCTGTTCCATTGGTCTATATATCTGTTTGGGTACCAGTACCATGCTGTTTTGGTTACTATAGTGTTGTAATATAGTTTGAAGTCAGGTAGCGTGATGCCTCCAGCTTTGTTCTTTTTGCTTAGGATCGTTTTGGCTATGTGGGCTCTTTTTACGGTTCCATATGAACTTTAAAGCAGTTTTTTCTGATTCTGTGAAGAAAGTCAATGGTAGCTTGATGGGGACAGCACTGAATCTATAAATTACTTTGGGCAGTATGGCCATTTTCATGATATTGATTCTTCCTATTCATGAGTATGGAATGTTTTTCCATTTGTTTCTGTCCTCTCTTATTTCCTTGAAGAGTTGTTTGTAGTTCTCCTTGATGAGGTCCTTCACATCCCTTGTAAGTTGCATTCCTAGGTATTTTATTCTCTTAGTAGCAATTGTGAATGGGAGTTCACTCATGATTTGGCTCTCTGTCTCTTACTGGTGTATAGGAATGCTTGTGATTTTTGCACATTGATTTCGTATCCTGAAATTTTGCTGAAGTTGCTTATCAGCTTGAGGAGATTTTGGGCTGAGACGCTGGGGTTTTCTAAATATACAATCATGTCATCTGCAAAAAGAGACAATTTGACTTCTTCTTTTCCTATTTGAATACCCTTTATTTCTTTCTCTTGCCCAATTTCTCTGGCCAGAACTTCCAATACAATGTTGAATAGGACTGGTGAGAGAGGGCATCCCTGTCTTGTGCCAGTTTTCAATGTAGTTATGTGGTTTTGAGTGAATTTCTTAATCCTCAGTTCTTATTTGATTTCACTGTGGTCTGAGAGACTGACTATTATGATTTCCATTATTTTGCATTTACTGAGGAGTGTTTTACTTTCAATTATGTGGTCAATTTTAGAATAAGTGCAAGGTGGTGCTGAGAAGATTGTATTTTCTGTAGATGTGGGGTGGAGAGGTCTGTAGATGTTTATTAGGTCAACTTGGTCCAGAGCTGAGTTCAAGTCCTGAATATCCTTGTTAATTTTCTGTCTCATTGATCTGTCTAATGTTGACAGTGGGGTGTTAAAGTCACCCATCGTGATTGTGTGGGAGTCTAAGTCTCTTGGTAGGTCTCTAAGAACTTGCTTTATGAATCTGGGTGCTCCTGTATTGGGTGCATATATATTTAGGATAGTTCGCTCTTCTTGTTGCATTGATCCCTTTGCCATTATGTAATGCCCTTCTTTGTCTCTTTTGATCTTTGTTGGTTTAAGAGATGTTTTGTCTGAGACTAGGATTGCAACCCCAGCTTTTTTTTCGCTTTCCATTTGCTTGGTAAATATTCCTCCATCCATTTATTTTCAGCCTACATGTGTCTTTGCACATGAGATGGATCTCCTGAATACAGTACACTGATGGGTCTTGACTCTTTATCCAATTTGCCAGTCTGTGTCTTTTAATTGGGGCATTTAGCTCATTTACATTTAATATTGTTATGTGTGAGTTTGATCCTGTCATTATGATGCTAGCTGGTTATTTTGCCCATTAGTTGATGCAGTTTCTTCATAGTGTCAATGATCTTTACCATTTGGTATGTTTTTGCAGTGGCTCGTACCAGTTGTTCCTTTCCATGTTTAGTGCTTCCTTCAGGAGCTCTTGTAAGGCAGGTCTGATGTTGACAAAATCTCTCAGTATTTGCTTGTCTGTAAAGGATTTTATTTCTTCTTCGCTTATGAAGCCTAGTTTGGCTGGATATGAATTTCTTGGTTGAAAATTCTTTTAAGAATGTTGAATATTGGCCCCCACTCTCTTCTGGCTTGTAGAGTTTTTGCTGAGATAGTCTGATGGTCTTCCCTTTGTTGGTAACCCAACCTTTCTCTCTGGCTGCCCTTAACATTTATTCCTTCACTTCAACCTTGGTAAATCTGATGATTATGTATCTTGGGGTTGCTCTTCTCGAGGAGTATCTTTGTGGTGTTCTCTGTATTTCCTGAATTTGAATGTTGGCCTGTCATGTTAGGTTGGGGAAGTTCTTCTGGATAATATCCTGAAAAGTGTTTTCCAACTTAGTTCCGTTCTCCCAATCACTTTCAGGTACACCAATCAAATATATATATGGTCTTTTCACATAGTCCCATATTTCTTGGAAGCTTTGTTCATTCCTTTTCATTCATTTTTCTCTAACCTTGTCTTCATGTTTTATTTCATTAAGTTGATCTTCAGTCTCTGATATCCTTTCTTCTGCTTGATTGATTTGGCTATTGATACTTGTGTGTGCTTCACGAAGTTCTCGTGCTGTGTTTTTCAGCTCCATCGGGTCATTTATATTCTTTTCTACACTGGTTATTCTAGTTAGCAATTTGTCTAACCTTTTTCAAGGTTCTTAGCTTCCTTGCATTGGGTTATAAGATGCTCCTTTAGCTCGGAGGAGTTTGTTATTACCCACCTTCTGAAGTCTACTTCTGTCAATTCATAAAACTCATTCTCCGTCCAATTTTGTTCCCTTGCTGGTGAGGAGTTGTGATCCTTTGGAGAAGAGGCATTCTGGTTTTTGGAATTTTCAGGCTTTTTGTGCTGGTTTCTTCCCATCTTCGTGGATTTATCTATCTTTAGTCTTTGATGTTGGTGACCTTCGGAAGGGGTCTCTGAGTGGATGTCCTTTTTGTTAATGTTGATGTTATTGCTTTCTGTTTGTTAGTTTTCCTTCTAATAGTCAGGACCCTCTGCTGCATGTCTGCTGGAGTTTGCTGGAGGTCCACTCCAGACCCTGTTTGCCTGGGTATCACCAGTGGAGGCTGCAGAACAGCAAAGATTGCTGCCTGTTCTTTCCTCTGGAAGCTTTGTCCCAGAGGGGCACCCGCCAGATGCCAGCCAGAGCTCTCCTCTATAAGGTGTCTGTCAGCACCTGCTGGGATGTGTCTCCCAGTCAGGAGACACAGGGGTCAGGGATCCACTTGAAGAGACAGTCTGACCCTTAGCAGAGTTCAAACGCTGTGCTGGGGGATCTGCTGCTCTCTTCAGAGCTGTCAGGCAGGGATGTTTAAGTCTGCTGAAGCTGTACCTACAGCCATCCCTTCCCCCAGGTGCTCTGTCCCAGGATGATGTGGGTTTTATCTATGAGCCCCTGACTGGGGCTCTGCCTTTTTTCAGAGATGCCCTGCCCAGAGAGGAGGAATCTAGAGAGGCAGTCTGGCTACAGTGGCTTTGCTGAACTTCAGAGGGCTCTGCCCAGTTGGAACTTCCCAGCAGTAAAACCGCCTACTCAAGCCACAGTAACAGTGGATGCCACCCCCCCCGCCCCCCGCCCCACACACACCAAGCTTGAGCAGCCCAGGTCAACTTCAGACTGCTGTGTTGACAGCAAGAATTTCAATGCAGTGGATCTTAGCTTACTGGGCTCCATGGGGGTGGGATCTGCCTAGTTAGACCACTCGGGTCCCTGGCTTCAGACCCCTTTCCAGGGGAATGAACGATTCTGTCTTGCTGGCATTCCAGGTGCCACTGGGGTATGGGGGAAAAAAAAAAAAAAAAAAAAAAAAGAACTCCTGCAGGTAGCTTGGTGTCTGCCCAAACGGCCACCCAGTTTTGTGCTTGAAATCCAGGGCCCTAGCTAGGAGAGGGAGTTGCCCAACCCCTTGTGCTTCCCAGGTGAGGCGACACCCCACCCTGCTTCTGCTCACCTTCTATGGCCTGTACCCACTGTCTAACCAGTCCCAATGAGATGAACGGGGTACCAGCTGGAAACGCAGAAATCACCCACCTTCTATGTTGATCTCGCTGGGAGCTGCAGACCAGAGCTGTTCCTATTCGGCCATCTTGCCAACAATGCCCTCAGTCTTTTATTATTAAGTATAATTTTGTAGTTTTTTATAGATGCTTTATATCCAGTTGAGAAAATTCACCTCTATTTCTATTTTTCTTAGAATTTTTTTTTAAGAATGAGTTTTGAATTCCATCAAATGATTTTTCTGCACTGATCAATATGATCCTGTAACTTTTCCTCCGCCCTTTCTAAAGCCAAGCACAGGTTCTCATTTTCCTTTTTTCTTCCTGACATCCTCTGCCTGATATTCTACCTGCTGCAACTTTTGCTAGGGCACTTTCATCCTTTCCTACTCATTCCAAGTTGGCTTCTTCCCAGAATAAGAGCTTGGTTTACTCCCTGATATGGCTGATATTTCCCAGCTCTTTTCTTTAACAGGAGCCACCTTCTAATTATGGATTTATTGTTGATCTTCTTGTGAATATTCTGTCTTTATTGAGGTTTATTTTTCTGCACATATCACCTTTACTCCTTATCTATCTCCTTCCCCCATAAATCCTTTTAGTGCCTCTGCTTTTTTTTTTATCATCCCAGGTAGTTTCTTTGTATTCTGGGTACAGGTACCCTGCTCAGCTCCAGTCCTCCTTTTATGCCAAGTTCTTGAAAATGCCAGCCATCCCAGCTGCCCTGTTACTGTGCCATGATCTTCAGCACTTGGAATAGGCTCCTCATGACTGAAATTGCATGAATTTTTGTTTTTTTTTAACCAAAGACTATCTCCCAAGAAGATGGTTTATCTGTGATGATTAAAGTTTTCTGCATTCATTATCCCACTCCTGAAGCTTTGGTTTAAATAGGTTTGTTGTTCCTTTCATAGTTTTCCCAAAAATTCTGGTCCTGTTTCTCCTGCTAATGCTCGAAGTGAACTTGGCATTTCTACTTATGTGAGACCCTCCTCAAATTTTCTGTTTATAGGAATAAGATGGCAAAATAGAGCCCCCAGGGCTTATCAAATTGTGCAATAGCCAGGCTTTCCACATCACACTTTTGTGGGCCATCATACTGACATGCACCTACTCTGGAATAGGAAAGATCTTCCTGCCATTTACTTCCTCACTCCACACACCCCCAGCCCATGGAAGCTGCCTGTGTTCTTGGGCTTCTATCTCTATTTCTCCATGTACTTACAAGAACAAAATTGGATGCAGGTTGTAGATTTGTTTTTATTTTCTCCTCTCCTCATCTGCCAACGTACTTTCTGCAGTTGACACACAATATCACCTGCTTGAATTTTTTTGTTTTTGTTTTTGTTTTTTCTTCCTTCTTTCCTGTTCCTGCCTCTGCCAGTTCCACCATCTTGACCTTTCCCATATTCAATCTCCTAGGCTGTCTACCTGGATGATTGCCACAGGCCTGCCACCCTTTCCCATATCTGTCCTTCATTCCTCCACCTCTCATTTAGTGGTCAAGAAAAATGCACAACCCACACACCCACCACTCTGGGAATACACCTTCCATTCTCATAGCACACGTTTCCAATAGACAGGCAGGTATTATTCTTCCTATACAACAAATGAGAAAAAAATCTTGTCAAGATAAAAGAGCAGCTGGTTAAGAGCAGGGCCAATGCTGCTTCTGACTTCTAGCTAAATCATGTGGGACTGCAGAAAGCAGAAAATCCCTCCCACATTAGTCTCCATTTTTCTGCTCAGGTAGTGACTTATGCCTTATCTAATCCGATACCTTGTACATAAACATCATTGGCTGGCCCAATGTTATCATCGTTAACTTCCTTAACATAATCATGGATGGATGAAAGACTGGTAATTCTCAGAATCACTATATATAATGCTTTCTGTTCTTGATATTTCACTAATAGAAAGAGAAGTGTCAGGAATACCCCTTGGCCTGAGATTATGAAGATGACTGAGGTGGGAGTTGTAGCATTGATGCCTGTATCAGAAGGTCTTAAGTTAACTGGCGGGACAAAGTCCCTCTCCCCACTTCACCATAAGAACAAGGAAGACACAGACTGACTAGAGAGGATGGAGCCCACATAACACCATATCAGAGATCTAGTCAGGTGTGAGCTTTGATAATAGCTGCTTCTGTCATGCCTACAGTTTTGAGACAAATGCTCTCTCCTTTTATGCCTTACAAAAGGCATAGTATGGGACATGGAAGAACAAAAAGTTGTCACTTCAATTCCCTCCTTCAAAAAGTAAAAGATTATTTGTTTTTGTCCACTATTAGTTTTTCAACAAAACAAGCCAGAGAAGTTTCTCTGTGTGCAGCTGATAGGTGTCCTTGACCAGGGAGTGGCCTTCTTGGCCAAATTGCCACCCCACTTTGGGAGGAAGCTGTGTGGAGTAGTGAGGGAGAATGGGGACAGGCACCTAACCAGCCAGATTAGTTGAATCAGCCCTGCAGATCAGCACAGTGACAGATGTCCCAACCAGATGGTGCACACATCCACTTCATAAATACACCGTAGAAGTCTGGAATCTAGGGGAAAAAGCTTTTCTGCCATGAAGGCTCCTGCCCAAGAACAATTGGCTGACACCACTCTACTGAAAGTCAGGCTCAGAGAAGACCACAGCTTCTCTGCCATGTATGTAGGGGTGAAAATCCTACCCCATGTTTCTCGATTCCCATCTTTGATGCCTGAAATCTCACCATTAGCACCCTATTCTTTGGTTTAAGGATTTCTGCTGTACAAATACATTTATAAAAACCAAGACAAGTGTTTTCAGTTCTTATGTTGAAAGAATTACAGATACTTTTTGAGAGCAAGTTTACATGTGAGGGAAGTGTGGTGGTTAACTTTATGTGTAAACTTGACTGGACCCAGATGTCTGATTAAACATTCTTTTCAGGTGTGTCTGTGAGAGTGTTTCTGGAAGAGATTAGCATTTGAATTGGTAAACTGAATAAAGCAGATAGCCCTCTCCAGTGTGAGTGGCATTATCCTATCCATTGATAGCTGACTAGAACAAAAAAGCAGAGGACTTTGGAATCATCTTCCTTCTACCTGACAGAGCTAGGACATCAATCTTTTGTCATTGGTACTCATGGTTCTCAGGCCCTCAGACCTGGACAGAAATCTACAACATTGGTTCTCAGGCTTTCAAACACCAACACTAGCTTTCCTGAGTCTCCAGCTTGAAGATGGCAGATCATGGGACTTCTCATCTTCCGTAATTGTGTATACTAGTACTGTATAATAAATCTTACTGGATCTGTTTTTCTGGAGACTACTTTTTTAAAGTTTCTAATATTTCTTCTAATACCATAAGAAAGGTCATGAAAAGTGGAAGTTTGAATGGCAAGGTTAGGTTTCCTAAATGGTACCATGGAAAAGGTGAAGATTAGCTCTGCCATCCTGGATAAGATATTTCACTCTGAGCAATTAATCATCCCTCAGCTGAGACAATCATGGTGACCTCACAGTGTTGTGGAAGGCCCATATGTGAAATGATAGATATGACAACCCCTCAAGTGTCCTGCACATGCAATAAAAGGAAGCAGCTATTTTTCACACCCTTCCTGGGTGCTGCTATCACACTTTTTAAAGTGTCCCTCTGAGCTAATTGTCCTCCTCAAGAACTCACATCAAATACCCCTCATTATCACATCCGACAAAGCAAATCCTAGCTATTAATGACAAATTGGAATGTTCCAGTTACCTCTCTGTCCTAGAAAGCAGCACTCCTCCACTCTGTGGGCAACATTTGCTTTTCAGAAACTAGCCCTGGGATTTTAAGGAACGAGCCAGTGAGACAGTCCCTAAGTAGGCCTGATGAGGCTCCTTGCCCACTCCCTTCTCCCAGATATCTGGTTGCATTGTCACAAAGCCCAGGGAAAAGAGAAAACAGGAGGTGGTCTGTGGCCCCCGAGAAAATAAGTGACTGTCTCCCCTTTTCTCAGGGTGCCATGGGACCAGCACTATAGTTAGGGGCTGATATGGTTTGGCTCTTTGTCCCCACTCAAATCTCATGTGGAATTGTAATCCCAATATGTTAAAGGTGGAGCCTGGTGGGAGATGATTGGATCATGGGGGTAATTTTTAATGGTTTATCACCATCACCATCCTTCTAGTGCTGTCTCGTGATAGAGTTCTCACAAGATCCGATGGTTTAAAAGTGTGTGGCACTCCCCTGCTTCACTCTTTCTCTCTCGTCACCATGTGAAGAAGGTCTTTGCTTCCCCTTTGCCTTCTACCGTAATTGTAAGTTTCCTGAGGCCTCTCAGTCATGTTTCCTGTTAAGCCTGCAGAACTGTGAGTCAATTAATATGCTTTTCTTCATAAATTACCTAATCTCAGGTAGTTCCTTATAGCAGTGTGAAAACAGTGGAGACCTGGCTCAGGATTGGGACTGTCCAAAGTGATAGGTGGAACACAGTACCTGGGACTCTACAGCAGCTGTTTAGACATTAATAGGACTCATAACTCTCTTCTACCTAGTTATGTCTTAGAACCCCCCTAACAACCACAGCACCATACAGTGTGTTCCTCCAGTGGATGCCTCTGTCATTGATTCCTTCCAGGCCTCAGCTATCATTTTTAAAAGGAAGCTGGGTCAGTTGCAAACAAGAGTTTGTGTAAGAGGGCAATAGTGGTGGTGAAAGTCCCAGAAAACCAGTCACAGAAAAACTGCCTGAAGGAACTGAGGTTGCTAAAAGGACAAGGGGAGCAGGATGTGAAAGGCTGTTGCATTGGAGAAAGAGCCGCCTCATTCTGTGCAGCCCTGCGCTCAGCTGGGACCAATGTGTTGGTGGAAATTAATAGCAGCATTGGGCTCAGAAAGGTTGCAGCTAATAAATAAAGCTGCTCAACTTGAAATCAGCAAATTAATGCATTCTTAGAATTCTCCACTACACTTGATCTTAGCCAAAAAAGATTACAAGCGATTAGAATTCTCTTTCTATGAGGCTTTCACATAGCCACATGGACCTCCTGGTTATAGCTAAGCCATGCATTAATGGCACCATGTACTGTGCAAGGGGATAGATTAATTTCATATTCCTTCTATGAAGTTATGTTCAGAAGGAAGCCTAATGGAGACATACAGTAAAAGAAAAGATGACCCTCTTTTTCTGCCCTGATTCATGAGCTGCTTGCTGCTGTATAGGCTTTTCTTAGGGGTACTGGGATCTCCAGTACTACAGGGTTGCGACCTGAGGTATAATCCCACTTCTCTCACTGACTTGTGCCCCCTTCTCCTACGGGAGGAATCATTGACTCAGCCCTTTTGAATATGCTGGATAGAGATACAATGAAGAATCTGGAGAAATTTTTAAAAAGTAGCAGTAGAAAGATTTGTGTCAAGGAGGAA
The DNA here is from genome assembly GCF_049350105.2 of Macaca mulatta. Classification (NCBI taxonomy): domain Eukaryota; kingdom Metazoa; phylum Chordata; class Mammalia; order Primates; family Cercopithecidae; genus Macaca; species Macaca mulatta. Next base: position 120,524,195 of record NC_133411.1, read on the forward strand.
TGATGTAAAGGCTCCAAGAAGAGTTGCTGATCTGTTATACACTCATTGAACTTGCAGCCCAGAAAGACATCTTCTCTGGGACCCTCTTTGATCACTCCCCTGTGTGGTCAGTGCCTTGAAGCCATCCAGCCTGACCTGCTTGACCACTGACAGGGAGTCTGGATCTTTCTTTCCCTTCCCCATCAAAATTCACTGGTGCTGTTTCCTCAGGTCTTGGTCCCTGCAGTATAGTAAATTAATAGCCAGTGCCCTTCAAGGCTTCTATCAAAAAGAATTAATGGGAGAAATTTTCAGGCACTGAGACTAGATGGGAAGTATTTCTGTCCAGGAGTGACTTCCTCAAAACCTAGCACCTAGGTTTCTTTCCTAGCTCAGAGGTTTTCAAACTCTTTTGCTTTTATATCCCCTGTAAGAACTGTATTAAAGTATGTACCGTCATGTAACTTTTATGAATAGTAATGTCTTTCATCATAAATTTAAACACTTTAAAGGATGTAATTTGGGGCATATTATAAATGTTTTCATGTTAAAATGAAAGTTGAATTTCTCCTATAATGTATACAGTTGAATCTAAACACCATGACAATGGATAACCCACCATCATTCCATTTTTAAAAACAAATACTTCCATAACTTTTAGAAATTTGACTTTCTTTTTCTACTCGAAATTAAATTTTTATTCAATTTCCTCCAAAGAACTTTACCTTAATGTAACATGATTTTGTTTGAAACTACTACTTGCACTATCACATTTATCTGCCTAAATTCAATTTTTTACTTTTATTTTGTTACCATAAAGCTCTGAACATTAAAAAAGTCTATGCAAGTATCAATATACTACTGATTAAACATAAACTTAATTATTAAACACAAAAAGTAAGATTATATTGCAAATGCATCCTTTCATGAGATGATAAACTTTTTTCAGTTAGTTCATTTATCTGTAGATGAACATTACTTACTGCTGAAATACGGGGTATCAATTATATTTCTTTTTTGTTTTGTTTTTATAGATGTAAGTTGAAGGAATTGAGAGTGTTTTATTACAGCAATGTAATTCAGTTCTTTGAATTCCTTCTATGTTATATGTCAACATTTATATAATGGTCTATTAGAAAATATTTTTAATCTTCAGTCACATGACAATTTGATAAAGTCCTTCTTCATTTCTTTTAAACAGTGAACTAGGAAGCACCTGACTAGCAAAGAGATTTGTTCTCCAGCAATTTGAATAATTTACTTTCTCAATTTCTGGGAAGTACACCAAGAGAGCTTTACTAATATTTATCAAATTATTGTTAATTGTGCTGTAACACTTGTACTTAGGCCCACCTTTTAAAAGCCATATCACCAGAAATGGCAGGAAAAACAAATTTTTAGTTTTATTACATGTTTGCCAAAACAATGCTTTTTGATAAAATGCTTTGATCTTATTTCTTGTTTTAAATGTATTGCCACTAATTTGGAGTTGCAGATTTAGCTCGTTTATGAAAAATATCTGTCATAAAACCTCATTGGCAGGGCCAATCTTCACTGTCAAACTGGTATGCCAAATCAGATACACTTTCTGTCAGAAAAAGTTTTTCATTTTTCAATTCAAATAGCTATTTTGAGGAATATTATAAAAATCAATGAGAACTAAAAGTATATCTTGTGAAACTGATCACTAAAAACAATTAAGATAAAGATATAATATAATTGATTTTTCCATGTTTAAGTTATAAAAACAAGATGACCAATATACTATTTCTCATATAAAGTAGGAAAATGATAAAAGGCATGGTATATCTCTAGTAAAATTGAATGCCGCTGACTGGCTCTGGAGAATGATTAAACAAGAAATATGTTATAAGATAAAATGGTAGAAACAACTATAGTTTGAATGTATTCCCCAAGTTTTGTATGTTGAAAAATTAATCCTCAAATTCATATGTTGACGGGGTAGACCCCATGATGGGACTCAAGGCTTTATAAGAAGAGGAGAGACCTGAGTTGAAATGCACTTTTTGCCCTTCCACCCTTCTATCACAATTTGAGGCAGCAAGAAGGCCCTCACCAGATGTTGAGCAAATTCCAGTGCCAGGTTCTTGGACTTCCCAGTCTCCAGAACCATGAGCTGAATGTTTCTTTTTTGAAATAAATTATCCAGTCTGGTGTTTTGTTACAGCAACAGAAAACAGACTAAGACAAGAATATAATTGAATAAATGTTTCATGTTATGGTTTGATACAATGGGTTCTGACAACTTTATTAATAAATGCACATCAAATCTGAAAGAACCATGTGAAAGTTTTTATCCTTGGGTTCTATCTACTGCATCTTCTAAAAATTTGGCATTCCCAGAAGGCATTCTGGTTACATTTAAAATAATCAGCATGGCAAATCTATACTGCTTTAGCTCTTCCAAGTTACTTTTTTTCCCAGTCAAGATACATCCTATCATCAAAGGATACTGACAATAGTGGAAATAATTGATTACAATTATATGAAGAAGACATTTTTTGGCATTCAGTGCCTTCTACTAATTTTCTTTGTTTCACTCTCCCATGGCTCTCCCTCAAGACCAAGAAATTCTTTGACAAGAATCAGGAAAAGAAAAAAAAAGCCATAAAAAAAAATTGTCATTGTTACCATTACTCCACTTTATCATATATCCGAATTCTGCAAATCTATTTTTGAGTCCAAATCCCCAATTTCTATGTTATCTAACATCATAGCTTTAACATGTGTATAAGAGGTGAAAGCCCGAGGCTCTATGGTTTTATGATTAATCATCAAAGAAACCTTTCCTCTGTTTGGTACATCTGAGGTTTTTGGTGTCATATTAAGAGCAATGTATTATATTAAGATATGGGATGGATAGCCCTGCATCTTTTTGTTATGTGGGAAAAGAAACAGTATGAACAAAGACTCATTCTCAGCAGATCAATTTAAGGAAAGAGTGTATATAGAGGATCTGGAAATTAATTTCTTGAAAACTGTCCTGAGCATGCAGTCCGTGAAAAGCCATCACATACCTTTAGGTACACATATCTCAGTTTGAAAATTATGAATTTATCATACCTGTATATAAATTAACCTGACCCAATCCAAGATTATCATGTGATCTCAATCCCTGGAGGAGGATAATCAAAGGATTCTAAAGAGGGCCCAGAGAGGTAGAGTTGGAATTGCAGCAGAGAAGTTTTGAGTAGCATTGAGGAACCTCTGATTCCAGTCTGGTGTTCATCATCCTGCAAGTGTTCCTGCTATCAAACAATGAGTGCCAAAGGTCCCCTGGGCCTTTGTTGGTGGAAATAAGTGCAGCACCATCCTCCCCAAACCAGAAGATTAGTGTTGCTAACTGCCATACCAACAGAGGCAAGCAGATGATATAAATCAATGAAGCAGACAGGATATAAGAAAAGAGGTGATGAGAGTTTGATAAAAGAGAGGATGTGCCTCATACACAGGTGGAGGCAGCTATTCACCTCCAATCCCACTGTTGCTATATTTTCCACTTTTCTACCTGGATTTTCATGTAAAATCACCTGATTTGTAAATGTAGGCAATTAAATCAACATTGTTATACAACACATTGCAAAACAAATCTCCAGGTTATGTCAGCTCAATGGTTGTTAGCCATCTCCTCCCAAAGGCAACATAGTGATATGTTTGCCTCTGGTGAGAGAACAAAGCAGTCTTGAATCAAAGTTTGGGTCTTCTGAAGTGAGCCCAGCTATCTCTCCAGTTCTTATAACCCTTCACAAAACATTGTTGGATCCTCACACGAGTTTTTCAAGTTTAAAGTGCAGAGTCAATTATTACTTTAAGCTTTATGGAGGCTGAGGAATTGTCATCAGCAAACCCCACAATCCATAGAGTTGGATGGAACTTTAAACATCATTTATTCCAGCTCCCCTGTTTTTACAGCTTCTCATAACATTCTCTCAATATTATTATTGGGTCTAATCGAACATGGATTAACCAATGGAGGCTATGCAATCCCAGTATTATAGTTCCTGGATGCTGTCCTCATATGCCGTTTCCAAGGACTGTAAAAAATTTTCAATAGAAAGAAGTAGCTGTGATGCTAGTTTCAGCCCTTCTTACTTCCAGACTCTGACCTATAATTACCCTGAGCTCTTCAACTTCAGATCATGTGCTAATTTAAAAACATGTCCATAAATTCTTTGGTATTCCTCCTTTTAGGAGGTAGAAACTAATTTCCTTCATCCTTGAGTGTGGGCTATACTTAGCGACTTGCTTCTAATGAACAGAATATGACAGATGATGGTGACTTCTGAGAATAGGTCATAGCATTTTAGCTTGCTCTCAGCTTTCTCTTGAATTACTTGCTCTTCAGGAAGCCAGAAGTTATGCAGACACTCAAGCAGCACTAGGGAGAAGCTCATGAGTGGAAGAACTGAGGCATCCTGCCAGCAGCCATGGACTAACCTGTATTGGGAGCAGATTCTCCAGCCCCACGTGAGTCTTCAGATGATGGTTTTTTTTTTTAAATAAAAAATTTTTAAAAAAGAAAGGTAATTAAATTGAAGGAGAACTTCCCTTATTATATCCAGAGGTTAATACTCAAAATGGTGGTGGTATGTCATTTTTAAGAATTTTCCTTCAGAATGAACAAATTCTAACGATCTGGTAAGCAGCTAGAATTTGGCTCTGCCCTAAGGCTCCTTTCTCTTAATAAAAGTTGAGGGTAAATAGGAAACTTAACCAAAATCTGAGATGTGCATTAATTTCAAATTAAGCTCAGTAACCCCCAAATGTAAAAGTCCTTCCTGACATAACACACGTATTAAGACCCAAGATTTCTCAGAGAGAATCTGATGCCCACTCTCCAGAGGCTGAGCTCCCACTGCAGGGGAAATGTTCCCTTTGGCTGTTTTTTCTCTCTCTGCTTTTATCTCAGAGGTCTGTTCCTTAGTCTCTGTTGAGGGGAAACTCTAATGTCATCTGAACCCAACCAGCCAAATAAGCAACTTGTGTACAAGCCAAGTTAAAAAGTTTCACTCCCAGAATGGATGAGGAGAAACCAGAAGATATTTCTCATGCACAGAGAGTGCATGAATCCCCTGAACTGCGAGGTTTCAGGGTCACATGAGACCTCTAGAAGGCTCTGCTCACCATCACCTTATCATCTGGTAGGTTCCAGGTATCTGGGTACACATGAATTAAGTCTTAATGCCTTTAAATTCTGTCTCAAATTTTTATCCTCTTACAAGTTTAAGCTTTTTGTCTGAGGAAAAGTGCAAACAGTCCATGAAGAAGTGAGGTCAGATCTCTTTTGGCAGGGATAAAGAATACCACACAGTGGGTCTTAATGGCAAGGAGTGAGAAAGAGTAAGTTCTGAAGTGTATGGGAATGCCTTGGAAGGGAGAAAAAGTGTAGAAATAAAAGGATCTTGGTCTAATTCTCCTTTGTGTCCAGAGGCAGCTCTGCAAATACCATCTTAATGAGCCACTGCCTAGCCCCTAATCTCATAAAATCCTCAAAAGGGAAAACGCATGAAAGGCAGAGCTGATTCTCTCTCTTTTGATATTTGCCCTTGGGTTTGCTGGCCTGACTGACTTCTGGGACTCTGGGAACACACGAATTATCAAGAACCAGAGAAGGCATTCAAAACTAGGCCTCTTCAATGATGAGCCAAATCAGACAGTTACCTTACAGCTTGCATATTTATTGAACAAATACTACTAAAATAGCTAAAATACATTGGGTACTTGTCATGAGTGCATCAGTAAAGATCACATTGTTACAAAAGCCTGCATTTTCAGCAGTACACAACTGCAACTCTACATAAATGCCACAGATGCAGAATACTGTTTTCTTGCTCTATTTACACAGCTGATATACCTATTCTAACGAAGGAGGGAGAGGAGGAATGCACAAGAAACTCAGGCCAATGGGGGAGCAAGAAGAAAACGAAGAAGTGCAGTGCATGCGTCATCGGTGTTTAACAGTCAGAAGCGAAACAGTTCAGAACAAGGCCTGCCCTGTCAAAAGAAGAGCTAAAAGACAGTTATATAAAAATTAAGGTGGGCTTTCAGACTGGCTAACACAACAACATTCCATGAGTAGATGGTATTTTATTTTTGTTTATCCATTTCGTTGGGAGCAAGGACAAAAATGTAAATCTACACCTTGCTTATCAAAATTGCCAAAAAAAGAGTGCTCTGCCTTTTAAAAAAGCATTATGATTTTGTAAAGACATTGCTTTCCAATTTAATATTTGGAAAAGGTGTCATTTTCATATTCCTACTCAGATGCCAGTGTTTTGGGTTTTTTTTTCAGGGGGAATTTATTTAAAAAGGTTTTGCTCTTTTTTTCCACAAGTATCCTTTCAAACAGAAAGAACCCAAAGAGACACCTCAAAATGCCTGTAAAATTATTGCTTTTCTTTCTCTAAGTCAGGCAGGCGAGGCTACGGAAAGGAAGAGATTTGGTAAGTAAATTACAGTTTTGTGATTGCTCCCGCTACCGTGACTGCATGTCCGTGAGTGCCAGTCAACGAGACAGTTGTCTCTCACACTCTGGTAGCATTCGCTCAACCTACAACACTGAGGAAGAAAGCCACACTGAAGACACAAGGAATACAAGTCAATCCAGTCTAGAGAACAACATTCAGGGAAACAGAGTACCAACACCTTCTTAGAACATGGAAATAAAAAATAACTCCATCAGAGCTACCTCGCCAAGGAGCATGTTGAAAGTCCAAAATAGCACCATTCATCAGTGTCTCAGGTCCTGTGGCAGCATCTCGGTCACTTACCACAAGGAAACAATGAGTTTCAAACTACTTCTATACATCAAAAGAGTACATGGATAAAATATAGAGATATACAGACAATTGATGAACATAAACTACTAGGTTTGTTACATCTAAATGAAAAAAAAAGGGGGGACTCTCAGCCTCTGCAAGAAGCAGTCGGGAGCTGTGTGAGTGAAAAGGCAGGAGTGGACCGGTTGTGTGAGCGCGGTGGGAGTTTGAGTTGTGGAAGACATTGTTGTAGCGAACCAGGCCTGAAGGCCCACCTGTAAGGGTTGTAAACGTGGATTCACAGTGTGAAATTCTGAGCGTTTTCACTTGAGTCAGAATGATTAAAAACTGGTTTGATGATACCTATTTGTCCACTGTAAATTCTCTAAAGCAAGGCTCAGAGTCCCATAGTTTCTTCTTATACTTGATGATTTACACAGAAAAAAATCCCATATATGATACCATGACCTCATCAATACCCATACACCATATGTAATACAAATGGAGGTGTTACGATTAAAAAAAGTGGAGGTAACTGATTCTTGGGGAGCGGAGTTCACTGCTGCCCAGTGGAGTCAGGGAGGCAGCGTTTGTCTCATCGTTCTTCTTGCGGTTCACTTCCTTTGGGACAGGAAGTCTTCCCTGCAAAGCAGGCAGACCCACACACAGACACACACACATAAAAGACAAAATTAGTCATGCTTCTGAAACCATTTTTTAAAATTTTGCTTTTCCTGCCCAGCCCACATTTTACCTTTGAACTCTTGCTGTTTTGCAAAACAGAGTTTACATATTAAACACAGTTCACCTGAATGTAAATATTAGGTCTGTGAGGAAATAAAGTAATTAAACACTGGCCACCTTTGCTTCAGTAGAATGAAGTGCTTCTGTCATGGTGGTGCCAGCCATGTGTGAGGCAGCATTCCCCAGTGTCAGGTTTCTTGGGACAGTTTCTAGTATCAGATGGGGCCCAACCTTAGACTGGGTGATAGATACTCACAGGAGGGTCAGTCGATAATAATAATAAAAAAAGAGTCCAGAGGGTGTGATGAAGAAGAGTAATAATCTATTTTTGAATATGTAATAAAAATATTTAAAAACATATCCAACTTACATAAATCTTATCTATGTATGGCTTATTCTACATGCAATCGGTACATGCCAGAAGTGGGTACCAAAGATGGGAAGTGTCTGGGAGAGAAATAATGTGAGGGTGCCCGGAGAGAGGAGGCTAGTGGGAAACCAAGGCCAGAACTGACTGGGGCTATTCTAAGTCTCTCCTCACAATCCTGATGAGTAAGGTTTTTGTGTTTCTGACTAGAATAACTCAATCTCAGTGTGACTGCTGATCTGCCGCCATGTGGCTTCCCGGATACACTGCTGCAGCACCAACAGTGGAGAGGAGCTCTCCATCACAACCAGACAGCAGAATCACAGCACAGTGAGGCCCACCTGCCCACATGATGCATAATAAAGGTATTAATTTACAACAGATGGATTTTATGCCCTGTACAGGTATGAACATAGTGAATATTTGACAATAGTCTCTCTTTTAGCTGAACTCTGGAGTTTTAATTGCTGACATTTTCTTGGAAAAAAAATATCCTTTGTGGTTTTAAAAGACGTGTGGGTTTTCTTTTTTTGTTTTTTTTTTTCTGCTCAAGTCACATATTCTAACAAGACAGTTTTAATAAGCCAATTTGACTAGATGTAAAGTACTTGGATTAGAGTGATCATCTTACTTTGTGACCTATAAATTAACACATTTAAATTTCTTTTTAAGAATTCAGAAGCCAGTAACTTCCAAACAACTTGAAATTGAATAAATATTTTCAGCAACCCAGGGGTGAACTAAATGCAACAGATAATTCAACTTTAAAAAGTCTTACTTACTGTATAATTTTCCATATTTAAACATCTGGTATGCCTCAATTTTTTGCTTAAAAGTCTCAGACTTTGAGAGCATACAACAGTTTTTGGACATATATAACCATTATGTACTTTAATACTCCAATCTTAGGTTGTGATTTTAGAGGTTGTTTTGGTATCATTAAATACCAATGGGACCAAACCAGAAAATTAAATAAAAATATAATTCACCATTCACACACCCTTAGGAGTCTAGATTCAATTTCCAAAAGCATAATATTGGGTAGTTACTTGCATTTCTGAAAATAATTTCAATCTTGGAATCTTGGTACACAATCCCAAAATTAAAAAAAAAGGAAATCCACTGTAATACCAGTGTCTTTAAAATAATGCTGCCAGCCCAACCCCATCTCACCCCACAGTCAAACAGTTACCATGGTTCAGGATAGGACAAACATAGGTTTTGGACAAATGAAGAGTTCAATGGCTGTTAATTGTCACAGGCAAGAAAAGAAGGAAAACCAAAAGTTGATAAATGTTAACTCAACAATTATACTCTTCACACAGCTTGCCTTAAAACTGCTCCTGTTCAGACTTACTCTGTTCAAAAGTGAATACACAGAACGTTAGTGTATCTCTCTATTTAAATCTTAGTCTCGGTACTAATCTTCTACCTCCATGAAACATACACAACAAAACAAAAGGAAGAACAAGGGATTTGGGAAGAGGCACTTCCAGAAAAAAAGAAAGTGAAGATTATTTCAGATTTGAATTTACCATTTTTTACTATTTTTTCTGTTTCAAGGTGCCAGATAATAAACATTTCTTTGTTCACTTTCATGTTCTGAGTGCCTACTATGGCTGGAGTACTCTATTCGATTTTAAGCTTAGAGATTGAAACAGAAACAAAAACAGTCCCTGCCCATCTCACCCTTCATTAACTTGCTGTGTGGAAGACAGGCATACAGACTGGACCCTGACGAGGCAATGGCAGTAGGGCCCACAGGGAGGTGTACAGACTGGACCCTGACGAGACCATGGTAGTAGGGCCCACAGGGAGGTGTGCTACTGCAGCAACCTGAGGGCCCAGAGCCCAACATGCCCGTGGGGAGAGGTGCTCCTGAGGAGACAGAGTTCTATGCATCCTCCCTATAGAGTCCTGGATTTACTAGATTTCAATCCTCTTCCCCCAACTGATTTCAATCCACACACCCTCCCACTATTTACAAATAATAATAATAATAGGCTTTCTGCCCCCACTAAAGGAATTTTAGGCTTCTGCAACAAGTGGAGGAGGCATTTTGAAGATGGGACACAAAGAAGTCTTCTTTCTCCAGATCCAGAAGTCAGGCCTGATAAGAATTTAAGCCACAAAAAAAGTCCATCCATGGAAAAAACAGTTGTTCTATCATCCAGCACATATTTGTGCCAACAGAACTGAGGGACTTGAGTAATTCAAGAGGCTAGGGGTTGGGGGGCAGATGTGTCCAGTGGCTCCCACAGCCCCGCCGTCCTGGAAGTCATGCCAGTTAATGTGCCTCGGGGTGGATCAGCCCTCCCGATGGATGACTACTAGGAAATTAATCCCCAGTTAATAATGTGCTTTGGTCCAAGTAAGTCAAGATTATTTTTCCTACAATTATGCAAAGATATGCTTTTCCAGAAGGGAACTTCTGGAAAAAGAACAAATACACTATGCTTAAAATATTATTCACATATTTAGAGAAGATAGCGGAAGACCTGAATACCATGATCCACTGTGCCCACCCCGGGAGCACGTCTTTGTGGAGGACAAGACCTAGCACACCAGGGCTGGCTTTCTAAGAGTAGGGGGAGGCACCACTGAGCTCATCAAGGAACTGTGCCTAGTCTTGCCCCTCTGGTTTATGTCACCAGTATCAAAGAGAGGACCTTTGGATGCCTGAATGAGGCAAGAATTAATGCGAAGGCTATACTTTGCTTTGTTTTCACATCTTGCCCTCAGCTGCCTTAAGAGAATTATGCCCTGATCTGGCACAGTGATGAATGTCTTCGGTTATACTGCTGCTGCCGCTGGTGTGCTGTTGGTGAGGTGGTGGGGTGTGGGTGTGTTTTAAGGAAAGCGCTACTATTTTAGCTCTCTTCCACTCCAGCTCTACAAATCAGTGCAAGTCTAGTTCAGGCAGGGCCAAACCATTTTGTTCACCTACTTTTCTGCCAGTGATTTCAACCTTGACCTTCAAAAATGCTCTGCAAGATTAAAAGTGATTTAAGATTGTTTTCTTTCAGTGCAAACTGCCAGTTGATACAACCTCTTCAGTTTCTGCCTGCCAGTATAAGATAGGGAATTGTTGAGACTATTGAGTGTAAATAAAATAATTTCTTAAACATTGAAATACCAGTAATAGCTGGGGGAGGCCTCACCATTATCAATTACACTTATGAAACTTTCAAATAGAAATGTTATTTTCAGTGGATTCTGTTTTTCTTTATTAACTGCAAAATCAGTAAGTCATTAAAAAGTACACTCTTCCTGCTTGAGGTCAAATAAGTATTTACCCTAAGAGGCAAAGTTCAGTATCTACAGTAAAAACTGGTAAGTAGTTGTTGTTTGTTTCAGAAATTATGCTAAAATCTAAAATATAAATTTTACAAATTTTGAGGCAGAGAACTGCCATACCTAAGATGTCAGAACAATGAAACTATGTTTATAAAAAATGGTTTTTAGGCTTAAAAATTAGAAGAAAGACATGTAACAGTTTTTTGGTCTTCCCTTTTGCTTCATGGATAATCTTATCAGACCTTCAGACTTCATTAGCAGGCAATTATGTCATCATCTTACACTTTTAAGAAATCTTTTAGTTTGATCATTGTATTTGAGTTTGTCTAACCAGGAATGGAACAGATTTAAAACTTGTAAATTGTACATTTGACAAACTAATTCCATGTTTTAAATGAAAATTTTTTATTTATGAAGAAAGGAAGATAATGTGAACTTTAAGTCAGAGGACTTTATGATATTTTTTAAAAGCACATTATTTCCAAGGTCATCATAGTATCAGATTGATGGATTCTTATAGCAGCCTATAATGGGTATTAAAATGAAAAGGCTCTGATATTTTAAAACAATTGTTTCAATATTGAAAATAGTGTTAACAAAATGGCATCTAGGGATCTTACCTTAGGAAGCCTTCCCTCCATGTTCTTGTTTGGAAATGGTTCTTGACTGACCCAGACAAAGCGTTCTGGGTAATAAACCTATAGAGACACAAAAGCACACACATTCAGATTAAAAACAGGATCTACTCTGAAACTACATGGGATAACCTTAATGAGCTCAATTCTCCTCAATGGTCACTTATTCCCAACTGCAACTTAGAGCACTGGGGAAACCATTAACTCTTTCAAACTCTTAGTGTGCTTCTGAACATACACTACACTCAGGAGAGTTTCAGCTTAATGTCTGCCAAGATTAAGTCCAATAAATCAGAGATATCAATCAATGTTATTTTTAGCAGGCAAAGTAGCAGCTTAATGGTATGTCTGGCTGAGTGCACTAAGTCACCAGGGAGGTCTAACTTTCAAAGGATTCTATGATAAGTATCCTTGCAAAACTCCATCAAACACTGTTAAGGGTTATTCTGATCATTTATTAGAAGGCCAAAGATTATGAACAAAATAAAAGAGGAAAGAAAGCAGCAGCCCAGATTCTCTCCAAGTCCATGTGGCCAGTGACAACACATTCTGCCCAGCTGCCTGAAACAGCCAAGTGTCTGAGGGAGGGGCGGGAGATAGGTGTCATCACCATGAATGATTCAGAGAATACTAGTTGATGAATTTGGTGGTGGGAGGGGGTGGAGCGAGGGAGTGGAACTGAGTAACTCTTCTTTAAATATACAAAGGATGATTAGCATAAGGTTGCCGACCAGCTGTTCTCCATCTTCAGTAATGAGAGGAGGGGGGAAAGGACTTAAAATTACAACTAAGATTTGGGTCAGCTCTAAGGAAGAACTCAGCATAAGAATTGTTAAATTACTAAAAGAAATTAGAGAAAAACTGTGAAATCTTCTTTAAAAAATTTAGAAACAGAATCCAGCAACCATCTGTCAGAGCTAATTCACATTTAATACAGTCCTGATTGAAAGCAGAGTGAAATTAGGTAAGATTCCCTCCAGATCTGATTCTCCACATTCTGCAATAAATAAGCTTCACATTTAATAAACAACAATTAAGAGTCACACCTCATTAACAGATTAACAAACAGACTTAGATGTCTGTTTAGATTTTGGTTTGGAAGCCCTAATTGAGGTAACCTAATCATTGAGTTGACTGTAATACTTGGTATACCCCAATCAATCCATTTTGTCAGGAGATCTAGGGTAGGAAATATGGATGGTTAACAGTGTTCACTCTTCGCAATAATTGAACAGTAACTATCTTTGATCTACACCAGTGACATTTAGAGCACATCCTAGCTTACAAACCAATTTTGCATACATTACTTAATTTGTCCTGATGATAAGCCTATAATATTGGTCTTATCATTAAACAAATGAAGACATTGAAACTCAAAAAGGTCAACGATTTGCCCAAAGTCACACAGGCAGTGTCGGGTAGGACTGAAACTCACACTAGGTTTCCAGATTCTAAACTTCAGTTCCTTCCACTATCCTGCTGCCCTCACATTATCCCAGAATGCAAATCGCCTACCACCACTCCCTCAAAATTACACCAGTCCACAGCCGCCACCCACATTTGGGTCTTAAAGAGAGCTCATTCTGCAAGAGCTGGAACTATTTTCTTTTTGGACTGGGTCTAGCTTTCTGAGCCACGTGGTTCCCCCTACCCCAACCACCTTACTTTTCCACATATTTCCTCTCCTCTGCCCAGCTCCTTCAGAAAGTATTCCACCATCTGCCTTGTTTGGGACAAGCAGCCACTTCTGACATTTCCTTTATCCAGGAATGGGTGAAGAAAACAAAATAATCTCAAATACACAAGCTTTTTTCAAGACTTATAACAAAGTTACAGCACACAAAAGCCCAGTTTCGGCTTAACTTGAGGGGACCCTAAGTTTGAATCTACTGTTAAATTCACTTCATATAAATGGATATAAAGTGATTACATTTCTATATTGCCACTTTAAAAATCATATTTTAAGTACAGTCTTAAAATATTCGTGAGAAATTAAGTTACACTGGAAACCAAAAATCTTGATAAAAGTACATATAAGAACTTTGTAGGCACAGGAAGCAATGAAAAGCAAGGTCAGGTAAGTATTGTCATTCCTGTGTTCTTGTGCTTTTCTGGGGTATTGCATTTTAACGAAATGACACTGCTTTAACATTTAACTTCTAAGCATCAATACTAAAAGCACCCAAGTCTAATTTGTAGGGGAAAAATAGCTTGCCTTTCAGAAATTATTACACCTATTTTAACAATCTGTTGTTCCAAGAACTGTCCATTTGCTTAAAGAAAAAAAAAAAAGCCAAAAACTTTTGCCAAAGAACTTGGGAACATGAATATCCAACAGCAAAACACACATGACTAAGGAAACTTTATCGCTCACTTCATATTTGTTACATTGACGAAGGCATTTTTTTTACTATTAGGCATTTTTAGTATTTGAATCATAATCATTGTATACTTTTAGAAAAATGAACGTTACTTTGGCCTTGTGGTAGTCTTCCAATCTGCTTCAAAGTCAGAACCTTAAGCCAAAAATGGCAGGGACAGAGGAGTCTCAGTTACACTCTTAAAACCTGCTTGGCTGGTGTCTAAGAACTCAGCATATCCCTAGACATAGTATCTAAAGGAGATATTTAAACTTTTCATTTTTTTAAAGCACAGCTAGTTTTAAGAAACAGTGGTAAATTACTGGAAACAAATACGATCTATCTGCATTACAACATTGTTCTTTCTTATACCTGCAGTATTTTCAGACTCTAAAGTGAAGAGCTTAAGAGAAAAGATCGATTGACAATCATTAATTACCTTTGCTCTCAAATGATTCAGACCTGACCTTTGGTATTCCGCAAGGGCCTCAACTTCCATTCCTTTCCCAGAGCTAGATGTGGAGAATGGGTGTCCAAAGCAACAATCATTTGTCTTTCTGTCAAAAGCTGTCTCGGTTTAAATGTACTGTATTTTCTCTGCCGCTTCTTCTCGGAACATGTTCTAGTCTACTCACCAGGTTCTACTTCTGGCAGTCAGAAATAGTGCCACTCTTCAACTTCATGTCTCTTACCAACCTTTGTGCATGTATGCAGCAACAGTTCATGAAATAGCTGCAAAGTGCTGGACACTGTTAGGTTCTGGGGATTGCAAGAGAAATAGACTTCCTGCCTTCTAGATGCTCAAGTCTGGGGGTAGGGAAGGTACAGCAGGGGTGATCAATCCACAAAAATCTACTTTTAAAAATGTGTGTTATGGGCTGCCTTGTATCACCTCAAAATTCATATGGGGAAGTCCTAACCACCAGTACCTCAGAATGTGATTGTATTTGGAAACAGGATCTTTACAGAGGCAATTAAGTTAAAATGAGGACATCAGGGTGGGCCCTAATCTGAAGTGACCCATGCATGTTGTTCTAAGAAGAGATTAGGACACAGGCACACAGGAAAGACCATATGAAGACACAGGGAAAAAGACAGCCATCTACAAGCCAAGGAGGGAGGCCTCAGAAGAAACCAACTCTGCCAACATCTTGATCTCAGACTTGGAGCCTCCAGACTGTTAGAAAATAAATTTCGGTTGTTTAAGCTGCCCAGTCTGTGGCACTTTGTTATGGCAGCCCTCACAAACTAAACACAATGTGCTTTTTAAGGGCAACAACAACAAAAATAAATATATAGGTTATGTCAAATGTAATAGCTGCTGGAACATGTATCAACAGACTAAACAACAAACAAAACCAACATTTAGCGTAATATCCAGTAGTGCTGTCAACAAAGGAAATGGGGGTGGCAGTGAGTGCATCTGGGAGGGCATTTGATGGCTGTCAGAATCAGCCAAGGAAGATAGAAGGGTGAGGGATAAGTGCATAATGAGCTCCATGCAGGCAGGTGGCCCTGTGGCCAGGAGGTCTCCCTGCAGCTCCCAGGGGCCACAGCAGTAACAAGACCCACATGAACCCATGAGTTTCTTAACTAGTTCAGAATATTAGGAACTGACAATGACCCTATGACTGAAGCTTTTGAGTGCTGATAATATGAGGATCAGAAAACTGCTAAGCTGATCCATCTTTCTAGAGTCCATCTGTGCTTGCTGAACTGTAAAGCTGCCCATTCTTCTTGGTGCTCATCAACTGACACTCCAAACATGGGCACGTGGCTGATACTGCATTCCATTCATTCATTGTCTGAATTCAAGTTTGTGTTTTTCATGAAGACCAATTAACTTTCTTTTTGACACTTCATTGAATTCTCTATTGTTGTTTCGGTGGTTTGCATCTCGAAAATTTAAGCGTTCTGGGTATGGGAATACCTCCAAACTGTTGTTTTATTAAACAAACCAAAGTTTGCATTAATCTTCACAAAAAGTATGTCTTCTTTTAAAACCGGTTTTTCAATGTATACAATAAACAATTGTTTTTGCCCAAATAAAATCCTCAAAACCCTCTAGAATACTATTCTTCCAGAAGTCAATTAGAAAATCAGAAAAGCAAATCATACCTTCAACAGTTGAGAAAACAAAATGCTAGTTAAAAAAAAAAAGGCAGGGGGAAGGAAAATTTTGTTACTTTAATTTGGAGAATATGCAACGGTTTTGTTTGAATTCTGGGAAAGTTTTGAGTGTTTATACTTGTCACTGAATATATTGGTTAATGCATCTTTTTCTGTAATGCTATATTTATCTCACTGACAATTAGGTTGAAAAACAACAGAACATCATAAAGAACCACAGTGGTTTAAAATACACTAATCATGACATGTATTTAGACATCCTTGAGCAATTCTTAGAAAAAACCAATTTTATGCTTTCGAGTATAATTAATATACTTAAACCCACTATATATTTAAATATTAAATGTGCTATTTCTTACTGATTCTCTTAAATGTACTGATAGGTAAGTTACAATATTCTATCACAGCATACAAATTGCAAATAAAATACTCAGGGTTTTGTCCCTCATTTCCTTCCTTCCTCCCTTCCTTCTTTCCTTTCTTTTGAGGCTTGTTTTACTCTTTGGACAGTGCATCATGAAAAATAACTGCATTTTTTAAAGGCTATAAAGTAATTAGCTTACCAATAATTATTGCTTAGTATAAACTATTATTAATAGCTGACAACTAGTGCTCCAAATTAGAAAAATGAAATGTAGGAAAATTCAGAGACCAGTCTTCCAAGGTCCTAAAAAATAGCAAACTAGATTATTGCTTAAATTATTTTTCAAACATTTTTTAAGCTTTTCATTTCAAAATCTGCTATTTATTTTTCAATGGCATGGTCCACATACAGAATCAATCTAAAAGTTCTCTGACATGTTTCCTATCACTTCTACTACACTGCAGGTAAAATTTGAATCATATCTACTTATTACCTGTTTCTAAGTTTGTATTTTCCTCTGTTCATTTACTGTCTTTATCAATATTTCTTTGGGGGAGACTTTTCTATGAGAATGATACTTAAAGGCAGGGTTATATCTTTTTGCAGACGCTAAATACACCACACACATAAATGCTGCTTACTTCATTAGTTAACATACATTTTCAGAAGTCTGCCATGAAAGTATGTTGCATGGTTTGGCTGTTAAGGACCATAGCTGTAATATTATTCTTTATCCCTGATGGGGTCCTATAGGGTTAAAGAATGCACACATGGGTCCTTTATAACTTAACAGGATGGGTATCTATCTCCTGCAATTAGGAAAGCCAACTAGGGCAGCAGGAGTCCAACCTGCATAATCAATCCTTTCTGCAGCAAAGGGGTATATTTCATAATCTTTCTGCCAATTAAATAGTATGTGTCTGTATGTGTCCATGTTTTATTCTGCCTAATTGGCCAGGAGGTTGTGAAACCTAGTACTGTAATTCAAGGAGAATTCATGTGCATATACATACACTTCCTTTCTGCAAAAACCCTTTGAAGTGGTGCTATAAAGAATCTCCCTCAAAAGCCATTCTGCTCCCAGGTGTTACTGGTCATATGAGAGGGCCAGATGTAAACTGAAACCATAAATGAGCTGCAAGGATCATTTTCTCTGAACAACATTACATCAAAGATTAGATGGTGCCAAAAGATGATGCACTGTGCTGTCTCTCTAGAGATGTAGTCTTAGAAATCTGCCTAACCTTGTGAATGCTGCTTGGAGAAGCAGCACACAGCGGGGAAAACACGTTGCCACTGGAAGACAAAAAGATAAACCTGTAGAACACTGGGCCCTTCAAATGATGTATGTAACCTCTGCACATTCTGGAAAGCAGAATAAAAGTGTTGGGGCTTAGGTTGGCAAGTATTCTGGCTTGAGAGCTAAATGAAACATGCACTGACCTAATTTAAACACACACACACACATACACTGGAGCTGGCTGTGGTAACAATGGGTAATTACAGAGTATGCATTATGAACACCCAACTACTGCACTCTATAGTCATAAATGCCCTCCTGCTAGAAAGGAAAGGCAGGCCTTTGTGGCTCCTGCTGCCACTCCTTGAGTTTCATTGCCTGGTAAGTCCTTAACACGCACAAATAGAGGTTGGGGGAGGCAACATGTTTCAATAAGGAAGACAATGATGGCTCACTAATTGGTTAAACCCAATGGCATTAGCTTTGCTTCGGGTGCATATTCCCACTACGGGCACAGAAAATGTTCATGTTTTATTAATATTATGCCACAGATTATGTTACTGTCCAACATTACACGTCAGGAAGGCAAAAGATTTACGATTCTTGATTTTGTGAGTTGGGGTTCCTGAAACAAGCTTTGCAGACTTTAATAGTGGAATCCTCTAAATTCACTCTGCTCATTGTGAAGCCATCTTGAGAGGCCACTGATGAATATGTGGGAACCTGACAGCTGTGGAATTTTATTTCTAGACTTTAGGCAGAGAAGGGAAAAGGAAATCTCCTTGCTGGCAACAAAATGAAAGTGTTTACATGTGAAATTAATCGTCAGCACAAAGAGTTTCACAGTCACTCTGTTCCACAATGTAATATTCTGCTTGTTTGGCTGCTGAGTCTTTTAAAATTTTATTTCTAAGAATAGCAGCAAAGACTTTCAAGGGGGGCAAAAAATCAAGTCAGGAGCCAGCCACAAAGGTGAACAGAATTACCCGACTTTTCTTTTTCACCACTACTTAAAACCGTTCATTATGTGAGTTTTCTGGGCTTTGAGGGTACATGGTTCAAGGCCAGGTGCAGCAACGGCCAGCTAATTCAAGCATAGTGAACACGGAGGTCAGCTGCAAACATTTATGTTGTGCAACATCGTGTTCCTCTCATTCCAGCCCCATTCCTTTCCAATAAGAGCACATTTAGCACACAGCAATCCACCTAAAGACTCCATAAATCCAAAAAAGGGAGTCACTGATCGAGGAATTCTCAGATTTCTGCCAAGGCACCCTCCCTTGGACTGGAGGTCAGCCTGGTACAGTAATCAGAGCCAAACTGTGGACTGGACTCAAGGAATTAAGTTCAGCACTTCAAATCTTGACTTTTAATGGGCACTTTTTCTTTTCAGCAATGAAGAGAAAACAAAGTGCAAATGGCTGGTAACAGCCCAAAGTAAACCAGGAGAAAAAGTAAAAGAATAAAGCTTGGATACAAATCTTGTAATATCTAAGAAGCGTCTTTCCAAACAATGTGAAAAAAAAAAAAGCAACCTTTTTAAAACTTGGTTTGAGATTACGCAGTTGTGAGTGAACAATAAGAAAACAAAGGCCACAATACAAGATAGTTCCTCTCTTTAGCAAAGAAAAAAAATCAGCCTTTGTTAGCTTGCAGCAAAAAGTCCCCTCAGGCATTTAAGCACAGCATAAGCTTTTCTTTGCCCCCGTGACCTCAAGAAATATGTTAATTCAAGAAATATGTTAATAAAATCTTTTACCTCCCTGGAGTGGAACCAGAATAAATATTTACTTAACACATCTTGAGTTCTAAGTCTGGACCACCTTATTCCATGATATAAATTAGTTTTAATTTGTAACCAAGAAATTAGGACTATGACATCTTGTGATGTTTCTCCTACTTTTAAGATACATTAAGAATTAAAAAAGAAAAAACTTGAATACTAATTCTATATTATGTCCCAACACACCAAACTGCACTTGTGAATTTTAGAACGGTATTATTCACCACAATTGAGAGTAAAAGCTGTTGATATGCTTTCTAATACTAGACATCTGGAGTAGCAGTGCTTTTTCCAAGCACATTCCAAGGTTAATAGGAAACATCTAGACTTGCTTTTATTAGCTGGTTTGAATAATTTTAAGTATGCTATGCCGAGTTTCACCTTCAAATAACTATATGAAGTTAAATTTCTAGTCTGCAAGAATGTTATTTTTTCTTTCCTTCTGTCCAAAAATTACTGTGCTATCCATTAAATCTCATGAAAATTTTCCCCCAACAACATGAAAGAATAATTATTCAAAAATACGATTTCTTTTGTTAAAGCCTTCAGTTAAGGGCTGGTAAGTATTTATTTAGACGTAGGACTTTGGATTTTTCTTGGTCTGGGTGGATGAGATAGCTAGTTGCTTTGAAGAGTCTGAAGATATTTCAAAGCATTCCTCTTGTTGACATGTGCAAGACAGAGCTTTCCAGAAAGTCTGCATTTTCTCCCGAAGTGCTCATTCCAAAAGAAATTATTCACTCTTTCCATCAATGTACCCTTTTCTACTGGTAACTGCAAACCCTTCAGTATTTAACTAAAGTTATTTCACAGTTCAGTGCTTGTCTCGCACTGTCCTGGTCATTTAAAAACTGGTATCTCTTCAATAGCAAATAGCATCGTAACAGATCACTAAATTTGGAGGGAAAGTGGTTTCTATTGCAGAAGAATGTAATTAAAATTGGTGTAAATCACAGGGTACAGAATTCTTATCTGGTAAGAATTCTGACTTTTTTTTAAAGAAGAAAAAATATATCCAGATCTGTATCAACATGCTATTTAAATGCTCAGGACAAAAAGAGGCCACTAAGAGGCTTCCAAGAAAACTGTCAGAAAACTAAAAGTACAAGAGGAATAGAATGGATATGCCCCTGCACATCACCTGGGTTTTCAACCCCTCCGGGTGGAGCCAAGTCTGATTAAGTAGAGGGCTTCTCTCTGATGAGGGATTCGGTCAGGCAGTACCATGTGAGGCAGAGAAGACTGAAGGGAGGCGCTCCCAACCCAAACAGATGTGTTTCAGGGCTAGTTGTCACCAAAGAAACACAGGCTTCAAGAGTTGTGAAAATATCTGCAAAAAGAATGCCAAACTAGAGGCTTAAGTTCCCTAGAAAAAGAATCATCGGTAGTTTAATATGAAAAAGGTAGCAGTGGAAGCTCAGGCCTTCTTTCCAAATTCTGACTCTATTCTACAACAAGAGAAGACCTCAACCACATATTTTTCCCCTCAGTCTTTCTTCCATTGTAAACCAAACACCACAACTATACCTCTCCAAAAGAAGGGAACTATGAGCAATAAACAGGAGTAGTTGGAACCCACAGAGACAGAGCATGTACATTTGGGAACCCACAGCTTTCTGTAGAAATGCATAATACAGTCCACTATAATGTTTTGTTAACTTTAGGCATGTTTTCCAGGTGCACTCTTTTAATCTTCACAATGGTACCGCATATATAAACCAATATATATCTAAAGCGCTGGCAACAGGATCGGGCACATAAGCAGATCTGTGTTAGCTACCATTATCATCATCGTCACCATTTTACAGATGACAATAGCGAGGGAGAAAAGTCAGGGAACCTGCCGAAGGTCTCCAGTGTTCATGTGTTGCTACAGTTGTGGAGGAAAGACCAGTCTTAGAGTAACAACTTTGACTTGGCTACATTAAGACTTTGGATCCAATTAAACCCAAGCAAAGTAGGAATCAGTTTTTTTCTTTTTTCAATGTTCCCTGGAAGGAAATGTCCAGCACAATATAAATATGTAGCATCACTGCAGCTAATAACAGAACGCGTTTGCTGAGAAACCAAGTTGTTTTATATGACCCCCAAATGAACTCTCAAACAGTTTCTTCTCAGATGGCTACCAATGGAAAATCTAATTCAGTATAGAATTCTTGACTGTCTACACTGGCACAATCAATTCATTCTTTCATCAAATGCATTTGAAATCCTGTTCACTATAACTTTGCTTTTTAAAATGTTAACTCAATTTAAAAACAAACTAATTAGTTAAAAAATATTTTATCAATGATCTGCAGACACACAAACCATATACTGCATAAAAATATGAAGCATTTTTCTTCCTTTCAATTGAGGAAGAAAATAAACACTTATCAGACAAGAGAGACAGGTTAAATTCAGAAAGAAAAATAAATTTAACCAGACTCCACTTGGAAACCTTTAATTAATGTATTAGAAATCCAGACAGTTCTAAAGATGGACAAATGGAAAGATGGAGATGGGGCAACAAACTAATTATTAACATCCTAAAGGTATCAAATAGCAAATAATTAGGTATGCTGTATTTGATCCTCATATTGCAGGTAGAGTACTGTATTCAATCACAGTAAAAGATGTGGTGACCCTCAGACTTCATCTAAACAACATAATAGCTGATCAATTTAGTAAAAATTCACAATGATTATCAGATGAATTGTTTCTATGATGCAAAGAACAAATTTAATTGTATTTCTGATTAAATTGATTGTGCCAGTGTAGACAGGCAAGCCTCATATAATAAAGTTCAAAAAGTAGTTCTCATTTTTTTAAAAAAAAGGAAAAATAGGCTTAATAAAGATTAAATGAAAAGATGTGGAGACTTGTCTACCAGACCTTGATAACAAGATCAGAACAATTTATGATTCTATTATCAAGAAGTGAGAAAAATATGCAAGGCCAGGGCATTTCATGACATATAATTAGACTCAAGACTCCACAGGGCAGTAAGAAATGGAGACTCAGTTCTGGTCCACAGCATCCAGGCTTTGGAAAAGTTAAATCTAAATAATAAAGGACTAAAATTGTGAAGATAAGGGCTCAGAGATATGGACAGAATTTCTGATCCTATATTAACTAAATTGGCTAGGTATATAATCTAAATTATCTGGTCAATTAAGAAATATTTACTAAGTATTTTCTGCAGGCATTGAATATTTCATAGGCAGTTTTTAATCCTATACAATTAGCATCTTATCAAAGAGTAAGTCCCATTAGTTTGGGCTGGAAATACCAAATTACAAAGAAAATACATTTTTTTTTTTTTTAAAGATTTTTTCTTCTTTTTTTGTTTTTGAGACGGAGTCTCGCTCTGTCGCCCAGGCTGGAGTGCAGTGGCCGGATCCCAGTTCACTGCAAGCTCCGCCTCCCGGGTTTACGCCATTCTCCTGCCTCAGCCTCCCGAGTAGCTGGGACTACAGGCGCCCGCCACCTCGCCCGGCTAGTTTTTTGTATTTTTTAGTAGAGACGGGATTTCACCGTGTTAGCCAGGATGGTCTCGATCTCCTGACCTCGTGATCTGCAAATCCCGGGAAGTCTATTCAGGAAAGGGGTGGGCTAGTTAATATGATGTATCTATTCAAATTCGAATTCTGTTAACAGCACAACTGGAATTCCGATATTGCATGCTTTTAAACAGTGGGTACATTCCCTGAACAGCAATCATTCTTTAAGCTAGTATTAACTGAGTTCCTCCAATGCAGAAGGCACTAGGTTAAGTGTTCAGCCATGTGCTGCCTAACCCACAGGACACACTCATCTACTGACACTCAACAATATCTGTCAAATGAGCACAAGAACAGACTTTGACATCAATGGTCCCAATGAGCCTTTTGGGTGGCTTTCACTAGGATGACTGAGTGGGAGGCATGAAACAGTACTTTGTGGAGGAAACAGTTAATATCAAACCCTTACTTGGGTCATGTTTATAAGCACCTTAGTCAACAAGTTTTATCCATATAAATACTGACTAGCTTTCCCTTGATACTCTGAAAGTTGGCTGGCAAAGCAGTATCTTCTCCTAATTTCTACTCTTTCCTGTCCAAGAATAAGTTCTATATCAGACACCAACTTTATCCAATAAAAGTGTCCTCAAAATGCCTGGACCCATTTTAAACAAAACGACTTTTGTAGATTTCTCCTTGTTCAGCCACTGGACTGTAGTACTTTTCCCTGCTGGAATTGTATCAAACTCAATTCAGCAGGAAGGCTGTTACCTGCCCCAGTAATCAAAGGACATGGTGTGTGATGGTGATCTGAGTAAGAGCTGGGATGGAGGAGAGAAGAGCTGGAGCTGGCAGCCACAGCAAAACTTCTGTGCACATTATGAGTCTCCCTGTTCTTTTAATTACCTATTGGTGAGTCTTTGGCTCGGCATTTTTACTGGCAACAACTACTTGGCTATTCCCCCGTCCTTTCCAATCAATGGCTCTGGTTCCCAAATTTCAGTGAAAAGGGGCAAACAGACCTTCCTTTCATGCCACATTCTCTTATGTATTTACTCCTTCTCCTTCTTGAATATGTTATATTTGCATTTGCTCCATGAAAATGAGGAACATTGAACCAAGCAGTCTAAAATCAGAGATTTTAAAATATCTTCAGCTAGATTATCATAACACTTTCAAGGCAAAAAGCTTAGATTAGGAACCATTCTAAGGCAATAATGGGCAACAATTTTACTTTAAAAGATTGCATTACCCTGTGAAACCAGGGCAGATTTGCTCTACTGTCATGACTGCCTCAGTCAGACTACTGAGACAAACTGTGCTGCCCGCTGGAAAAGCACCATTAATACCCTCATGCATAATGGCGCCCCACAGCCAATATTTTGGATATGATGTGTGGCACTACTCTAAAGTGAGATTCCTCTTTCAGCAGACCATACCAACCTAGCTTTCTGGACTCTCAGGACCTCCTCTGCCTAAAGGAGTGCAAAAGAAAGGAACACAGAATTTAGGAGTTGTTTTTCTAGTGTGCTTAGATCTCACTTAACTCTTCCTCCTTACTTCCCAAACATTTGAGCCTTCTAAAATGTTCGGTGAGAGGCTCTTTTCAGTAGGAAATTGTTCATCAGTATATGTTCATTTCATTTCCTGGACTGCCTTATAACTGAGCTATCACAGCAGTGCAGTGTCCGGCCATAACTCATTGTAGACACCAAAGTGGGCCACCTGGTCCTGCCCAGAAATAGCAGATTGTCATGTATCCATGACCACTGACTCATTCATTTATTCCACAGACAGTTGTTGATCACTGAGGATGTGCCAGATCCTAGTTAGGTATGGGAGCACAGATCAGACTGGTTCATGGTGTAGGATCTATTCCAAGGTCTCATTAGGAAATGTCAGTGAAAGTTAGAGTTTCCTTTCACTTTGTAGAAAGAGAACACCAATTTCTCTAGGATTTTGCTACTGAGAGTTCTCTCTCAGTAATGAAACATCTCTACATCTGAATTCACCATCCCACTGATAGAGGAAATGGAAAAAAAAAAGAGGCATTACAGTCTTAACTGCTACCAAAAAGGGAAAGGTGTTGCTCAGTTATTAAGTGGTCAATATTCTTGTATCACGTATACAAACTTGGAGGGTAGAAAAACATGCAGAAATAAGCCAGCCGCAAGAAGAAAGTTAAACGCGTGATAAGTATACAGAGGAACATAAGAAGATTCCTGTTGGATGTACTATGGTGAGTTTCAGAGAGGAGTTGTCATTCTAATTCAGTTTTGAAGGATGGCTTTATTTTGTCAGGAGGTGCATTCCTTCTAGAACCAAGTTAAGCAAAGGCACAGAAGGAGGGAATCCTGGGGGCAGGTTTAGAATAAGTGGCCTGGTCCCTCTAAGAAAATATAATCCACTATAGCTAGAAATAAATGATTAATTAATATAGTTCCTGGCATATCTGTCAAGCCACAGAAATAAAACTTAGGAAGTTCTAAACATAGCAGGTAAAAAAAAAAAAATTACTTGTAAGGTATGAGGTGGAGAAGGCATAAAGAATTTAAGCAGCAATGCTTACCTATGTCACTTTTACTGAGAGATTTACAGACAAGTACCACCTCATCAGAAGAGCTAGTCACATCATTTCATGCTGAAAATCTTGCAGCTGATGTATTCTAAGGTAACATTCTGTGCTGTTAATGAGATTGCAGGGAAAAAAAAAGTCCTTCTTGGACTTGGCTTTCCTCGATTTTCATGTATCATGTGATGAGATTCCCTTTGGTTGATCACCAGACTACTGACTACATTAGTAACAGCATGTAGGCCTCAAATTGTAAACAATTTTATTGTGATGACATAAGTGTTGGCTTCCATTTTGAATAAGTATGGTTAATCGAGAAGAAATGGAAAGAGAAAAGCAGCTGGGTACATGGGGGTGCAACTGATTAGCACATGCCAGCACCCAGTCAGTCTCACAGGAGGGAAGCATGATCCTTCTATCGGGGAGCTTGCAAGTCAGCAACATCCTCTCTGCCAAGCAGACACTGCTGAACTTGCTGGGATATGCCAATGAAAGTGCTGCCACTTTCTCAAGAAAAAGAAGACAAGCATGCTCCCTTTTCCCTTCCCAGTTCCTTCTAGCTAGAGACCTTTCTTCTCTCCACCACTCCACTCCAGCCTAAGGCGAGTGAGAGGGAGCAATAAAGTAAGCTGTGCCTTTAACCAGAAAGTGTAAGTGAGTGAGTGTGTGTGTTCTTTCCTGATAGGCACAATCAAAAGGCAAAGAACCTGAGACAGGTTGGTAACCTGAGTGAGAGCCCTGGGCCATCTCTAAGATGCCTGCTCAGTGGCTTCTTATTGCTTAGCACATCAAGTCCTTGACTTCTAGGTCTAGTTTTTGAGGTCTGTCCTTGACAGCACAGAGGTCCTAAACAGGGAGGAAGATCTCCCCTATAACAGTAAAAAGGTATTATCCTCTCTTGCAACCCTAACTCTCTAATGCACTCCTTTAATCTGGAATACTCCTCTCTCTCATCTAAATCTACCCAAATATTCTTAATTCTTCACTCACTCAATATAAGGACTGGTCCTAAGTCCTGGAAATAAAAAGCTTAATAAAGCATAGTACTTACTCTCAAGGAGCAAATAGTCCACTTCTAGGTTTCAAGTTTTGTGTCAACTCCAATCAATTGTTAATGGCATCCTGGAACACTGTATTGAGGATTTTGAAATCATACTCAGGCTGAATAATAATGAGTGTCAAGGCTGATTAGCAATGTCTCCCACAGGTATAAAAGTTAGTGATGGAGATAGCCATATATTTGCTATTTCTGGCTCCAGCTTAATTTCTACCTTCTTAATAAAAGTTAATTTTAACTTTTAACTCCAGCTTAATTTCTACCTTCTTAATATAAGTTTTCCACTATCCCCAATCCCCAGTCCTCACTAACATCACTCATACCATTTAGCACTAGATTGTATTGTTTTACATTGTTAAGTATGCTGCACCTCACAGAATCACAGAAATAGATTCTACTGAAATAAGTGAAGGCTAGAAAGTTCCAATACTGGGAGTAAAGCTCCTCTTGGGTCCAGGCTGCAGGAAAGGCTGCAGGAAAAGCTGCTGTGAGCTTTAAATACCACAGCTGGATCCAACCCAGAGAGATGGCATCGCACCACATTGCCAGAGTGTGACTCTGGAAGCTGGGAAAGGTTAGCCATTGCAAGCCACGTAATTTTGGCAAGTGCCACACCTTATGGTTTCACCGCATTTTGTTTTATCTCATTAATAATGGAAAATAAGTTTCTGTGTAAACTAAAATTGCATTCATTTTGGCTTCCTACCTCTTTCAAAATAGAGGTTAAGGATACAAATTACTTCTAGTTTACAAAAACTAAACATAATTAAATCATTAAGAATGAATTTTAAAAATCCAACTTAATAGACGTTAATATGCATAGACCAAATATTTATTGAGCTTCTACCATATATTTAATACTTTACCAAGCACGATATGAAGTTTATAAAGCCTCTGGGAGCCTATAATTTAGTTGAGCAAGGAAAGAAATGCATATGATCCAACTAACAAATAATGCCATCCTGGTTAATACCATGATATTACTACTAATAACTGAATTGATATTTAGAATTTAGCTGAAAGCCATGTTAATGCATAAGTCCCAAACCATTAAGGCTGTTAATACTTTTGCACTAATGGATCAATTTCAGGATCACTGCTATTTTTTTACACCACTGAGATGAACTATTCTTGAAGCTCTTCCTAGGTACAAAATATGTTCTAGAAATATGCATTTCAAATAAATTTACACCCAATAAATATTTTTAGCAATCATAATTCCTACAGATGTGGACTAAGAATTTATGATTAAGCTGCTATCCAGTACAAAGTAGAGGAGTCCTTTAAAATTGATACATTGTAATATATCTTTATCAACCAAGATGACACAATCCAAGTACATTCAATACATTTTCCTCTGGTATATTCAAATTGGATTTGCTGCTAAGATTTCCTTATCCCTAGTTTTTTCTTGTATAACACAGGAATTATACAGATAATTCAGGCAAATCCTTCCCACTCCTACATCACTCCAGCAACATTTTGAATTACCAAGATGAATCAGACAAAATCAATTTTTTGAGCATAATTATTCAGATAATTATTTCAACCCTCCATTTCACTTTGGCTATGGGGATATGGCCTTAAAAGACTTTCCATCCAGGAACAGCATTAATTTTTTTAAAAAAGGAAGGACCAAGGAAGTTACACTAAGGATCCCTAGTCAGCCCAGTGTATCTGAATGCCACATCAGGTCTTTAACTGACCAGGTAAATTAATACTTCAAAGTATAAAATTCATTAATAGCCAAGGATAAATTTGGGTATTGCTCATTTGGTTTAGCAGAGTATTCATATTTTAGAAGTATATTTTCCTGTTTTAGAAGTATTCATCTCAGGACTTAAAAAGTGAATTTCTTCAGTGTATTTATGATGATCTGATTTACATCTTTTATGAACTCTATCAGGTTAAAATGGAATGATACTCGGAACAGCTGTTTATTCTAAGACTGCTGCTCAAATACCGTTTCCTACCTGAATTATCTCTATAGCTCAAGAGGAAGCTGGACTGGGCTTAACCCAAATAGACTATCCCTACTGTCCTAATTCCCCAAACGATTCCCAATTCTCCCCCTCACTGTTCACTGGAAACTGTGGCGAAAAAGACAGTACCATATAAAATTACTCTCTTAGGTACTCCTCAGCATCTCCACCATCAAGAGTCACCGAGCAATTGGTATATTTACATTCTAAGCCCAAGCTATGAATAGGATCACATCCCTCCCCAAACTTTGTCTTTTTCTTTAAACAAGGAAACCTTATGTTAATGGAGAGATTATTGAAAGAGTCTTCTTGTAAGCCCATGAATGCCACTTCACAAACTGTACAGAAAGCAGAGCTCTATGAATGGTACAATGGAGTCAACTCATCTGTTTTAAAAGCTCAGCATCAGTCTTAAAGAGAACTTATATTGTTCCAATTTCTAGGTCTCTGTTAAAACATAATGAGCCCATGCTTATGTCACTGTGAGTCCATGGCACACACACACTGAGAGGCAAGTTTACTGTGTAGAAGGCAATCATGTTGAAAACCAGGACTTAACCTTGACATTGGATTAAATAATTTTTTTTTCAAACTAGTCAATAGAATCATCTACTCATTCTGAATTGTTTTCTTCTCATTAACTTATCCAAAGCAAGTACCTTTAAAATAGAATACCTAAATAAATAGTAAGAACTCATGTAAAATACAATCATAGCAATTTAAATTTAGCAAAAAGACAAATGTAAATTAAAGAAGTGCTGAAGACTTAATATCCTACTAATTAAAAAATTTAAAAAAAAAAGTGAGGGTGGGAGAGGTATGGGAGAGGCATATTTACTAGAAAACAAAAAGTTGGAGAATGACTTATAGAAAAAAATGTTCTGTTCAACTAAGATACAGCAAACTATACTCAAAATTGACACTTTTAACAGTACTCTTGAGTTGCACAACCCCAGGTGCCACCATGTACAACTTTATGTAAATAGCACTCCCTGCAGTGGTGCTCAAGGAGGCCCATACACAGAACACAATGTGATTGGTGCCTCCTAGAGCTGCACGATTTTATATACATATATATAAATATATACGATACAGAAGGCACTCGAGAATCCTTAAGTGTCTCCACATTATTGTAAAACATTATCATTTTAGGTATGTAAAAAGTCTAGATATTGAATCACTGTGTTACGAATTCTAGAATCTACTAGATAATTTCTTACGCTAAAATGAGCTGATTATAAATTTGTATTTGAAATAAGCCCTTTACTAAATAGGTTAAATATACTGAAATTAGATCTTCTTTAGCATTTTAAATTATGTGACTGGAAATGCAAGTTTAACAGGAAAGCCATGCTTATGTATTTTCTAGAGGTGTCAGGAGTTAAATCTACTGCTTCACTGGAAGCAGTTTCTATTGTATGTGGGCTAAGTCTTCACTCTAAGTAAGCCAGTTACAGAGGTCCACAAAGTAATTCCAGTTTTAATAAAGGAAAGAAAACTAACTTGATTTTGCCAAAAGGGAGAAAGAGGAGATACAAGACACCTCTAGTATCACTTCTTAAAAAAAAAAAAAGTGAAACTTGTTTTTACATTAATATGTGCAAGGACTTTTAAGATCTAGACTTTCCGGAAAAAGAGAATTGCTAGAAAGTTACTTGGAATCACCCACAGACAATAACTGTCAGTGGTTTCATTTCAGGCAATGGGCTTGTGCCAAAAGGGACTGACATCTTGATGAAAGGATCACCAAAAAGTTGTAAGAATTTTTTCATGAGTAAAAATCCTTCCCGGAGCAACAAATTGTGATTTTCCATTCTGCCACCATACATAAACGATAACTGCAAAAAAATTAACATGTAATAATAATTTCCATCTGCTTTTCTGCATTCAAATGGTTCCAACTTCCACTCTCAGCTTTGGCAGGCATGCTTACCTTCTACAAAGCTCATTCTACTTACTACTACAGAACCATGATATCTTACTCTTTGAGCTTGATCTATAGAGTTAGTTTTGGCAGGGTCAGTAGTCATATTTATGTTTAAACTGGTCACCTGACATATTGCAACATACATGAACCTTTGTGATCTATTTATGGTCACAGAAAGTAGGTAAGGTTCTGAGATAAAGAGCTTGGAGGCAAGGTGATGTGGCCAGTCACAGTAAAAAAAATAAGTAAACACAAATACTTTACAGCAGTTGATTTTATTACCATCCTATTATTCTATGACAACAGCTAATTAAGAATTTAATATGAATTTAGGAACCATTTGCACAAAATCCATTGATTAGCTTAATTTTATGTTCACTTCTTTCGTCTTTCTACCTCAAGTTCCTTAATTTGATCATTTTCCAACAAGGTCCATGTGGTGCTTTGATACCCACTTGTTGAAATGGCAAGTGAGGCATACACAAAAAATAAAACACTTGTTAATACAAATCAAACTGAACTCATTTCACTGCCTGATTCACTTTCCTCCTTGGAAGCTTATACTTGGGTTGTTCTCAAAGAAAACATCAAAGATATCAGATTAAATTTTGATTCATTAAATTCCACCCTCATTTCAAAGAAAAAAAAAACTAAAACTAAATTTGGATATCACACATTCTAAGTGACAAAGAGGTGTTTTAAAGAGTATAAACATCTGCAGTAGGACACTCTGTACTTCACTAAAAAGTTTTATGACATTTCTATTATTTTTTTTTAGTTCATCTTATTTCCAAAGAGGAAATTTTTCATAGATGATTAATACACTTATTCAGCTGCTTTTAATGTGTATTCCTTCTGTTTCTTTAATCAGTAATCAAACATTAAACTGCATTCTCTGTGGATCATAAGCTTTGTCAGAAATAGTTATACTTTTATTTAGAGGTTAACATGCTTGACTTCTAAAATTGAGTGCATGTCTCTCATAAATGAAGTTATAAATCAAGAAAAATAACAGTAATTGTATTTAAATAGATGGGGTACATAAATATAAAAATTCATCCTTTTCATCTATATTGCTTTAAAGGATAGCATATGCAGTAGCTGTTGATCAGGGAGACAGACTCCTCAGTTTTGGATAAGTTCGAACTAGCTCTAAGACCCAAAGCTTTGTTTGAGCCCTACTGCTGTCACCACCTCCTTGCGTGTCACAACACATCACTCTTCTTAAAGAACCGAATAGTTTCTGTTGTTCAAATTAAATAAATCCTCACTTCTGAAAGAGGAATTTTAGTTTTCTATTCAAAATAACTGCAAGTCAAAAGAACTAATTTGCCACATCCAATTCACATAAATTGCTGTACTGCAACGCTCCCAGGAGCTGGAGATAGAACCTTTTAAAGGTCAGATGGGGTGTAGAACAATGAAGGGTTGAGGCGGATGAAGATGGGTGGTTGATATTTATATGTAATAGATTGGTAAGAAGTATTGAGAATCTCCTCTGATGACCAAGTCTTACCATTTTGAGAATCTTAGTCTTGGGCTTCTATTCTCCCTCTCTTCAGTCCAGGGAGACCAACCTGCAAAATATGTTTAAATACAGTAGACACATCGCCTCACCACAGGTCAGCAAACCAAAAACGCCTCTTTAGAGGCTACAGACGAATAACCATTTTCTGTGGTTAACATAAGTTGTATGCAAATTATTGTTAACTACTGGGATTTCTAAAAGAGCTTTCCAAGTGGCCTATAGGCTTAACTAGGGGACAAAGGAATCCCTGGTACTTGGCTTTGCAGAGTCCTGGGCTATTCTTAGTGTTTAGTTCATCTTTAAATTGCATGAGTTCAAAAGGTTTAGCAACTTAAAAGTAGAACCAAGTGATAAAAATAGATTGTTTTCTGGCTGCTCTTTGTTCCCAGACATACTACTGGCAGTATATTTGCAATCAAGACGACAGAATAGGAATCAGCCTTCCACCGTGTAGTGTAATGCCTCAGAGTGGATATTTTTGGAAATGGCACTGCATTACATAACCTTCCGTGTTTAAAAAAAAAAAAAAAAAAACCCTACACGGCGGGGGGGGGGTGGGGGGGAGTCAGGAATATACACCATTTGTCCTTCTCCCTAAACCAAATAAACATTAATGCACATACTGCTGCAGTGATTTACCCTCAACATTTATGTTATCAGAAGGCAGCTCTTTTGTTAACAGTTATGACAAAAATTAAGATGAATGGAGAAACTAAAAGTTCTCACAAAGGGTATCATTCGCTCTTAGAGTTTTCCTATAAGGTTATTATAGATACACATAAATGCAAATCAGATTATTACCATCACCAAGAAGAAAACAGTCATTTATTTTTAAGGCCCTCCCCCCCAAAGTTCAACTGCTTTATAAGAAAATGCAGAAAAAAGTGCTGCAAGATCGAATGCCTAAGAAGACCCTCGGAAGCAGCAGCATTGAAAGAGTAATCAAGTGTAAGGACGGAGGGGCACAAATTCATTTTATAAAAGGGTTGGAAAAGCTTGCATGCACCAAAGTGCATTTAATGCAAAGAAACACAACAGTTTCTAACAATGCTTTATGAGCAAGAAGAACAAAATTAACCATACCAACAAGCACAAAACCCCACCCCTTCCCAAAAGAATTCATTTCTCCCTCTAAACTTGTGCATTTTAGGAAAAAAACCCAAGTCAAATTCCAGCCTGAATGCAGCACGACCAAAATGCCAGAATTTCTCCAAGGTACACGCTTCAGGTCTTTAAAATTTAGAGGGAAGAAGCATGAACTCTGCAGGGTTGAAGGGTCCAGCTAAGAGCAACGGCAAGGAATCGACACAAAAGAGAAAGCAGCGCTCCCAGCCGGGGATAGGAATGGCATATACTTACAGACAAAAGCCCCGCTCCCTGTTCACTCTCTCCTCTCTACACCTGAAACACAAATGTGGTTGAAAAAGGGCAACATGCTAGAAAGACAGCTTGGGGGGGAGGGGGGATTGGGGGAGGGAGGGGGGAGGGGAAAGGGGTGGAGGAAGAGGAGGGAGGAGGGGGAAGGGAAACAAAACCCAAACCGGCTTCACTTCCAAGAAGTGCAGCCTTGGAAAAAGGAGGAGGAGATGATCTCCCTGCCTCGCGCTCTCTCTCCAAGAGTGTGTGTGTCTCTCTCTTTCTCTAACAGTCTCTCTCTCTCCCTTTCCCTCTCTCTCCCGCTAGTGTGCTAGTGAACAATGAGCTAATTCTGATGGAGCTGGCGCGGAGCCAGCGCCCCAGCCTTGCTGCCACTGTGCAGCCGCCTAGGAGCCAGACTGCTTACTCGGCAGGAATCGGCTGCTCGGGGCCCCGTCGGCGAGCGGCCAACAGGCGCGCGCGCCCCGACACCCTGCACCCGCGCCCCAGGCGCCCCGCTCGCCGCACTGCCCCCACTGCGCTGCGCGGCGCCCCGGAGAGACAAAGCGGACCCGCAGCTCTGCGCTCCGGCCCCGCCCAGGGAGCAGGGCGCGCGCAAACCCCCGGCCTGCCTCCCCACCCCCGGCCAGCCTCTCCGCCTCGACGTGCGGTTGCTTTTCAGACAAATAAGGAGGCGGAGGAGGCGGTTTGGGGGCGCGCCAGGCGTGAAGGCGGCCAGGGTGCTGCACAGTCCGGCGGCCCGCCAGGGCCGTGGGGAGAGGCGGCGCGGCCCGTACTGTAATAATAAACCTGCAGCAGAGGGCATCTGAGGAAAAGAGGACGGCGACGGGCGGCAGCCGCCTTCCTTTTATGTGCCTGTCCTGAGCGAAGCAGAAAATGGTGCCCGCGGCGGCGCGGAGCCGCACGCAGACACACAAAGAGCCCGCGCAGCATGCATTTGCACACGGCCCAGGTCGGACCCTGCCCCTGGGCAGGGTACGCGCGCCCCACTCCCTTCCGCGGGGAAGCCCGGGGCGGGGAGCGCCCCCGAAGGCCAGGCCCAGAGGTCCTGTGGCTGCGCGTGCACACACACACGTGCACACAGTCACACGCGCACAGCCAGCCAGAGCTGCGGCCTGGCATGATCGGCCCAAGACATACTCCCCTGTGGCTTCCTTCTCCTTCCCTACATGCTCCCCCACTGCCTGCCCCTCTGAAATTGTGTTTTTTAAAATCGAGGATTGCTTTGAAAACTAAAGTGCTTTGCCATTTCTGATTTTTGTAAACTCGTCTTTCTTATTTAAAATCTATATTTTCATAGTAATGTAATAGCTCAAATTTTGCAACAAACTCAAATAAACTGGTTCTGTTGCCAACAAAGCAGGATATCATTTTATGGTAACTGTCAGATGTTAAAGGAGAAGATTATTTCCTAATTAAATTGCCTTGCCAAGAAAGAGATATAAAGGATCATAGTGTCTTCTAAATTTGCTATCCACTTTTCCCCCAATCACTGAAGCAATGTTTTCCATTGTAACAAAGAAAATAAGGCAAATTTACGAAACTTAATTTTTAAATATGTGTTTACAGAATTTCTTGATGTTTTGGATTTAACATACTGGGTAGCGAAATAGCAAACCTTAAAAAGCAATACTTTACACTAACAATTCTAAAAGAATGCATTGAATTCTCTATGCTTGTTGCTGGGACTATAGGTCGCCTTAAAAACTACAAAGCCATTGCTACAACAAATGCCTATTAGACTGCACTGGGTGTGAGGTTTAAGAAGCATACTGAAAGCTTCTCTGAATTAATCTAAAACTTTCACAGTCATTTTCCTGCAAAAATAAGATTATTTGGCAGCCACAGGTAGGAACAAAGGGAAGAAATATAAAATTCAACAAATTCCCTTGACCCCTTCAGGTCAGTTCACCAGCCAGGGAAGTACCGGAAGGAAGGTGTAAGGCATAGGCTGGGTGGTGGGAGAGGGGAGAGGCCTGGGGGCTGCTCTGCAAGGCTGGAATCCCAACACACTGCTCAAGGGCACCTCAACATTGAGATCTTTGGCATTCACCTCAGGGTCAGGCCGGAAAAGAACCCCAAGGGCACATCATCAAATCAAAGACTACCAAAAATCTATCCCAGTAATATTTATTCAAAAGCTGCATCTAGGAGGAAACATACATACACATGCATACATATACAGGGACTTTAACGTTTATGTAAAACTTCCCTAAGATGTTCTTTCAAAACACAGAGAAATGTTAATTTTTCTCTTTCTTTCTTTCCTTTCTGTTTGTTTGTGTTTTTTTTTTTTTAAGAAATGGAGTCTCACCAAGTTACCATGTTGCCTATGTTGCCTGGTCTCAAACTCCTAGAATCAGGCAGTCCTCACTACGGCCTTCCAAAGTGCTAGGATTACAGGCACAAGTCACCTCTCTTGGCCAATTTTTCTTCGTTGTAACCATAGACATTCAGTGACAGATTTTTAAGTATCACTGTGTCAGGCGTGGTGGCTCACGCCTGTAATCCCAACACTTTGGGAGGCCAAGGCGGGTGGATCACGAGGTCAGGAGATCGAGACCATCCTGGCTAACACGGTGAAACCCCGTCTCTACTAAAAATACAAAAAATTAGCCGGGTGTAGTGGTGGGCACCTGTAGTCCCAGCTACTCGGGAGGCTGAGGCAGGAGAATGGCGTGGACCCGGGAGGCAAAGCTTGCAGTGAGCTGAGATCGTGCCACTGCACCCCAGAGCAAGACTCCGTCTCAAAAACAAACAAACAAAACAAAACAAACAAAAAAGAACACTGGGTCAGATTCATAGCTTCTTTATCTGTTGTGTTCCAGAAAATGGTTATCATCCAACTATCCAAGAAACATTCTTGAGTCTCCTCTAGGTGTAGGGGGCTGTGCTAATCACTTAAGGATATATAAGAAACTCATGCCATGTCACCTCACCCAAACTGTAGCTATAGCTGTCTCACAGTCCTAGCTGCCATGTTCTGCCCCCTTCCATCTATCCTGTAGGTGGTACGGTAGACCCACTCTTCTAAAATTTCTTTTTAATCATGGTATCCCCTGCTCCATTACAGGATAAAGGCCATATTTTGCCATAATGTGACTACGGTCTGACTTTCTAACCTTATCATCTATCTCTCAATCATAGAATATCAGTCCTTCACTTCACTGTGATTGATCATTTAGGGCACATAATTATGCCTAAGCCATTACCAGTCAGGAAGCAAAGTCACACAAAGACTGACTTCAGCTAAGATGTCTCAACCCTTCAGTTATATTGACATTAGGGGCCAGATAGTTCTCTAACAGGGTGAGGATGGAGGGTGAGGCTGTCCTGTGCATAGTACGATGTTTAACAACATCTCTGGCCTCTACCCATCAGATGCCTGTAGGAAACACCAGTTGTCACAACCAGATATGTATCCAGACCCTGTCAAATGTTCTAAGGGGTAAGGGAGACTCATCCTTGATTGAGAACCACTGGCTCTAACAATCAGATCCATTTCCTGAGGTGGAAAGAGGTAGCCTCCCTTGAGTTATGTGTGCTTCCTTCGAAGAGGGACAGAGACCTGACCCAAATCAGGATTTTCGTAGGGAGGAGGAAGGGGAAGTAGGCAATGTCCTTATCTTTATGGAATTTGTCGTCTGGGGTGAAGGGGTAGAGAGACAGCCAAAGCCAAAGTTAAGGTGCAGTATCATAAGGATGATTGTAGAGTTCTGCACAGGGTTTGCTGTGGTTGCAAGATTTCCTTTCTAAATCATACCAGTAGTTCGAAGAAAGTTTCCTAAGGGAGGTGAGGCCTAAACTGAATTTGTGAAGAATGAGAAAGAGTCAGCAAGTTGAAGGAGAAAAGGGGCCTTCTGAGCAGAGGCAGAGGCAGATCATGAGCTAGGAAATTTGACTGATGACTGATGACATCCAGATGGTATAAGAAAATAAAAACCCTGGGTCAGAACCTGATTCTTGGGTTCTGTCCCTGGCAAGTATGTCAAAGCATAGTCCCTCAGAGGATTTGCTCAGTAGAAGAGGATGTACTTTAGACATAGGATTTTTCTTCTCCCTCAGCTATTTCATTCTCAAGTATTTCCTGAATATAGCTAAATGTATCTCAAATCTATATATTCCTGCAACTTCATCAATTTTTGGTCAGTGTCGTTGCTTGGTGTAACCAGTTCCATGAGTTTGAATTCCAGGTAAAAGGTTAGTAGAAAAGTGGTTAGAGCCAGCTCTATGTGGCCTTGGATAAGTCATTTAACCTTTTAGTCTGTTTCTTCATCTTTCAATAGGAGTTTATACCATAGTGCCAAATTGTTGTGTTATGTGAAACTGTGTACAGTGTTTAGCATATAAGTTAACACTACATATACAGTAGCAATAGGTATTATAGACTGCTTTATAGAACAAAACTTATATGATGTTTCCTGACGGACCCTGCCTCTCCTTCTGGCCTCACCTCTTGTCCTCTCTGGTCAGACTGAATGAGGGCACTTCTGCAGTGAGTTACACTGTTGCACAACCCTTGAGCCTTTCCACATGCTATTCGTCCTGCTGGAAGGTCCCTTTCCCACTTCTTCAATTTACTAACTCCTGCTCCTTCTTCTCAAATTCAGTTTAGGCATCACCATCCTTTTAAGAAACTTTCTTTGAACTATTAATCTCATTTAGAAAGGAGTCTTTGTGGTCACAGTGCACCATGTACAGAACTCTACACTTGTCCTTATCACCCTACACCTGAACTTGGACTTTATTTTTCTGTCTTCACCATTAGACTATAAATTCCATGAAGGAACAGATTGCAGTATACATTGTTCATCGCATATGTAACATCCATTATCCCTTTCCTTCTCCTTAACGAAATCTTGATTTTTGTCCTCATCTCCATCCATCCCTATACAGCCTGCTAGATCCAGGGATGGTGACCCCAAGGAGTAGATTCTAATTATCTTAGTGAATCAGTGTATTGAATTACTTAGATCTGATAATGGGCTAATAAGCAGGTGACCTAAGTTCAACCAATCAGACTGAAGGGAAAGATTTATACTTCATGCTTAAGAAATTTGAATGCTATTATTAAAGTAATACAAAACTGTTGAAGAAATGTAATCTGAAAGTGATATGACAAGATTTTTTTTTTTCCAGGGAACGTTATTCTGAGAGTAATTTGGAGGATGGATTTGAGCATAGAGAAGGGGCAGAATTGAGGAAATTAATTCAATTTAGGAGGATATTAGAGCAATTCAAGTGAGTAATTATGAATGGCCCAAATTAAGATAGAGGCCATGGGAAAGGAAAAGAGGGAAGGAGTCAAGTTGCATTATGGAGGTAGAATTGCAGGACTCATTATGGGTTCACAAAGCATGGCAGATTAGCTCGAGAAAAAAAATCTAAGATGATTCTAGATTCTGGCTTTGTGACTGCTTGGATGATGATGGGATTTCCTAAAACAGAAAATACAGGAAGAAAAGTGCCTATGGGAGGATCAGTGGGTGACACTGAGTTCAATTTATACCTGTTGAGTATATAACCCACATATTCAATGATGTTCCAGTAGCTATCTTTGAGTAACTCTCTTATCACCAGCTCCCATTTCATCATGCTTTCTTCCTGTTATGGGCTGAATTGTGTACCCTCCTCCCACACACCACCCCCAAAATGTACATGCTGAAATCTGAACTCTCAGTACCTCCGACTGTGACTGCATTTGGAGATAGGGTCTTTAAAGAGATAATTAAGGTAAAATGAGGTCATATGGTCAGGCTCTAATCTGAAGTGACTAGTGTCTTTCTAAGAAGAGATTAGGACACAGACACATACAGAGGGAAGACCACATGAAGACATGGGAAGAAAGACATCTAACACCAAGGAAACCAACCCCAGCGACACCTTAGATCTCAGACTTCTAGTCTCTAGAACTGTAAAGAAATAAATGCCTGTTGTTTAAGTCCCCCGGTCTGTGGTACTTTCTTATGGCAACCCTGGGAAACTAATAGACCCCCCTTGCAGCAAACATGTGGAAGAGTAAAGGATTTGTACTATTTGCATTTGTCATAAGGTTTCGGATATGACTTCATTTTACCTTAATTCTCTCTTTAAAGACCCTATCTCCAAATGCAGTCACAGTCGGAGGTACTGAGAGTTCAGATTTCAGCATGTACATTTTGGGGGTGGTGTGTGGGAGGAGGGTACACAATTCAGCCCATAACAGGAAGAAAGCATGATGAAATGGGAGCTGGTGATAAGAGAGTTACTCAAAGATAGCTACTGGAACATCATTGAATATGTGGGTTATATACTCAACAGGTATAAATTGAACTCAGTGTCACCCACTGATCCTCCCATAGGCACTTTTCCTGTATTTTCTGTTTTCTACAAAACAAAGTCTGAGGAACAGCCTGAAGCTAAGGAAGTTATATGTCCAGGGCTTTACCCAAACCCAGAAGGTCGCTTACATATGTGTATAAAAGTTGAAGTCAGGAGGGCTCAATTCAAATTCACGGCTCGTTTTTCTCAGAACAGCATTCCAAAACACATAAGGGAAAGGAAACCGATTTACAATTGACCCTGTCCACTTTCAAGTTTCCAGCTGTATTTACACAGCTGCTGAAGGCAGCACAGATGAGAGATTCTCCCCTTCACCACTGAGAAACCCACACCAAGAGTATGTTCAGCGCCTTCGTATTAGAGAATTCAGTAAGTCTCAGGGAGGAACACAAAATATCAAGCACTCAGCCATCGACGTCGGGGATGCTGACAATGAGAGGAGGAAAAAAAGATGTAAGCTTAGCAAACTGAAATATGAATGTAAAAGCAAATACAGGAGGACTTACAACCTACATAACTCTAAAATATGATGAACAGTGCATTTAAAAGATAAAGGACAAATGTAAGAGGTGAGGAACGTTTGAAAATTATAGTGCTCTCAATCTTGTATTTTACTCAACATCTGGAAATAATTGTAAATCCCTGGAAAAGTAAAGTTTGTCCTCCTGGAGGTGAAGAACAAGGAGGTTGTTGCAGAAACAAAGAGATAAATGAAAGGAATGTCTCAAAGGAAGATTTATCCAGATTATCCTACCACGCAAAACAGACCATATGAAACATATTTTAAAATTATCCTTCTGCTTGCCTTAAAACTGATCTGCATCGCAGTACAAAACTGTAAAAATAATACTGGTAGTTAATGCTGTTCTAAAACAAGAAAAAGAATTATTTAAAAAACCCAGTACGTCTGTGCGTGTATGTGTGTGTTTGTGTGTGTGTGCACACGCACATGCTTATTTGTATTTACGAATTTGCTTTAACAAAGTAGAATGTTTGTTCCCCCCGGAAGAATTTTGAATTTTACAATTACAAATGGGTATTTTCTGTAACACTGAGGAAATGCAGAAACATGCTCTAAGAAGCTGATAACATATATACTGTTTGGTTATAGACAAGGTAGTGCTTGTCTTACCAACCCAGAGGTGGATTAACAAAAAATACTTCTAGATTTACATATCCCCTGATATGATGCCATGGTTAAAACAAATTCCATACATACTAAATATAATTTTGAAGTTAACTCAAGCATCTTGACAGCTAAGTAAAATACTATCCTGTTCCATTGACCTTAGCCTCAGATCTTAGGATTCAATAGGGCCTGCAGCATCCAGGGTTATGGTTTCAGGCACTCCATTTAGGCACCTTCTTCAGCTGACCACTAGTTGTGACGTTGCTTCAGTTCAGAGGCAGAGATGGAAGGAGGAGGTTGGCCCAAAAAGAAAGGGCTGATTGAAGGCTGTATTAGTCTGTTTTCATGCTGCTGATAAAGACATATCTGAGACTGGGCAATTTACAAAAGAAAGAGAGGTTTAATGGACTTACAGTTCCATGTGGCTGGGGAGGCCTCACAATCATGGCAGAAGGCAAGGAGGAGCAAGTCGCATCTTACATGGATGGCAGCAGGCAAAGAGAGAGCTTGTGCGTGGAAACTCCACTTTATGAAACCATCAGATCTTGTGAGACTTATTCACTATCACGAGAACAGCACGGGAAAGACTTGCCCCCATGATTCAATTACCTCCCACCAAGTCCCTCCCACAACATGTGGGAATTCAAGATGAGATTTGGATGGGGACACAACCAAACTATATCAAAGGCAAAAAATGTTTCCCTTTAGAACGAGGCTCTTAAAAAAATAATAATGAGGTTTTTCTTTTCAAATGTTAAGGTAAGATTTTCATTCTTGTAATGATACCCCAGAAGGTAAACCCCTGCCAGAAACTTCAGACATTAGATGGTATGGTCCCCTGGAATTCATAGAAGTACACACACAAGGAATTATGAAGGTGTTTGCTTTTAATAATAATTTCATGTTTGTTGCACTTTCTAACTTATAAAAATATTTCAATATGTATCTCACAAGCTATGAGAACCTGATTTTATTATTCCTATTTCACAGATGAGGAAGCAGAGGTAGAAAAAAATGAAGGGATTTACATAGGATCACAGCTCTAGTTAATAACACTGATTGGACTGTCTAAATCAGCAGTCTTCAACCTTTTTGGCACCAGGGACTGGTTTCCTGGAAGACAATTTTTCCATGGAAGGTTGGGGGTATGGTTTTGGGAGAAAACCATTCCACCCCAGATCACCAGGCATTTGGTTCTCATAAGAAATGCACAAGCTAGATTCCTCATTT
The DNA here is from genome assembly GCF_049350105.2 of Macaca mulatta. Lineage (NCBI taxonomy): Eukaryota > Metazoa > Chordata > Mammalia > Primates > Cercopithecidae > Macaca > Macaca mulatta. The sequence goes on from NC_133411.1 coordinate 120,566,478, forward strand.
GTGCAGTTCACAGTAGGGTTTGCACTCCTATGAGAATCTAATGCCACCACTAATCTGACAGGAGGCAGAGCTTAGGCAGTAACGCTTGCTCACCCACTACTTACTTCCCACTGTATGGCCTGATTCCTAATAAGCCATAGACCAGTACCAGTCTGCACCTTTGGGTTGGAGACCCCAGGTCTAAATCATGACTAGACTGCATAAGCCCTCATTTCTCATAAAGTTGCATTTAAAGCAGTCATCCTCCATGTACAGGCACTGTTAGCTCAAGAACTATATCGCCCGTGTGTCAGTTCTGTGACATAGGTATCGTTAGTATCCTTACTTCACAAATGAGAAACTGAGGTGGAGAAAGGTTAAGCCAACCCATTACTTAACATAGTGTAAGCAGTGGAGCTGGGATGTGAACCCAGCTCCACTGGAGAAGTTTGGCTCCAGAATTCTGTCTATTAACCGTCATGCTCACCTTCATTGCTGTGCCTAGAAGCCTAGAAATTTGCAGATCCAATGGACATGATTAGGGCTTCATCCTTGATATCTCTTTATTTCTTGGCTTCACTTGGTTCCCTTGGTTTCTTCTTTGACCTCTCCTTCTTGATTTTTTTTGCTGACTCATCTTCATTTTACTATCCATTAAATTCTAGCATTTTCCAGGTATGAAATGGTTCTTCAGGCAGAACAATTTGTAAAAATGGCACCTACACTTCCTAAATCAGCTTGTGATTTTTTTAGGTGATTAATTTATTTCACAACTGGTTTTGAACCACACCATTTGCCATTTACTCCACCACATACTGATAATGAAATATTGTTAGAAAACAGAACTAAAAAACTGAGGTTCCTTCTCCCCACTTCACACATATATAATTATTTACATATTATTACAGTTCCTTTTAAAAGTGCACTTCATAACTTCAAGTTCATCTTGATTTCAGGGTTGTATATAGCCTTTTCATTCTAAATTACACAACTTGCTGGAGTCAAAATGTGTCCTAGTCATTTTTTTAAAAACATTGTAAAGTTTTACTTTGGTTGATCCTCAAAGGTATCATAATAAAACAGTAAGAATTTGACTCTGTTATTGGGAAGACCTAAGAGAATTCTGAGACTGTTCATATTAAAAGTTGAAATCAGGACAGTTCCAAGAAAAATTGTCAAGTTTCCATTTGCATGGATTTGCCTCATTTTGCACCAAAGTGTCAGTGTCTTAAAACTTCCAGCTATAATCCCTTAACTGTGCCCTGAAGAGTTGAAAGGGTAATGAAAGGCCTCTGCTATTCATTAGAGAGACAAATCTTATGGTTAGAGAACCAAGAACACAAGCGTGAAGGGAAGGGCAATGTTACTCCCTCTTATCCACCTTCGGCTGCTTCCCACATTCCGAGTCTACTTCAGGTAGATAGCCAAAAATCTCTCTTCTTGAGTCCCCTGCTCCCTTTGTCAAATAGGCCATCCTAACCCTCTGTCTCTTCCCTCTTTCTCCTGCCATCCCCTAGAGTTCTGTTTCCTCCCCATAACCTCAGGTTCAAATAGTCAGTTCACTGATTTCTCCTCCATGGAACTGGGTTTCCTTCTGGTTCTGGTGAGGGAGAAGGGCCAAAGTCCCAAGAAAGGGTGGGTGAGTGAATTTCCCTCAGAAGGGCTTGGCAAGGAAAGCATTTTTTCTTGGTCATAAATCATATGGGTGGTAATTCTTCATTGGTTGTTAAGTTCTGAAACTTCTTCATTCCTTTTGTCAACAAATTTACTTTGTACAGTTATACAGTTTTAAATGTCCTGAATTCTTTTTGTCTACTTTTCATAAACTGCAATTTACTTTAATACTCCTCCCACCCTAAGAATTTGAATGCACACGTGAAGAAAGCCTCAACTGGTAACACATAAACACATCTTCAGGAATCTAAGCAGTCATAAATTTTGATTTCAACTTGAGTTAGGCTGATCTGAGGTTAGACAGAATATGAAGGAAGATTTTTATGAAAGAAATTAGCGAGATAAACTGGATTTAAGCTTTTAAAAGTTTACTTTCATGTTTTAAAGTCTGAGCACACTTTCAGTGATTTTCACAAAACGTACCATAAATTACCCCTCCCCACCAAAAAAAAAATCTTATTTTTAGTTTCTGAAGAATCTATGCACAGATGTAGTTCACTGGCAGCTCTCCCAAGTTGCTTAACAGCAGCAGAAATCTCTCTAACACAGACATCTTTCCCTTTGTCTAAGTGTCCACAGCACATTTCTACCTGAAGGACCCACAGGTATCATAAACTCAGCGAATCCAAAACTGGTTACCATCTCCCTTGGATAGCTGGGACTATTTTCTGTTCTCTATGCAAATGGTCTCACACCCATGTACTCCATCAAGGTGAAAACCTTCAACTCCCTCTTCCACTTGTCCCCAATTTGTGCTAATGCTGTGTGTTTTTAAAAAAAACTATGGCTGCTTTTTGGTTGTTTGTTTTTTGTTTTGAGACACAGTCTTGCTCTGTAGCCCAGGCAAGAGTGCAGTGGCACAATCACAGCTCACGGCAGACTCCACCTCCCAGTCTCAAGTGATCCTCCCACCTCAGCCTCCTGAGTAGATGGAACCACAGGCTTGTGCCACCCTGCCTGGCTTATATTTTAATTTTTTTTAAAGATGGGTCTCCCTGTTTTCCTTGGGCTGGTCTCAACTCCTGGGCTAAAGTGATCCTCCTGCCTCGGCCTCCTAAAGTGCTGGGATTATAAGTGTGGTCCATGGTGCCTAGCCTGTGGTACATGTTTAATATGAAATATAATGTACCTATTTAAAATTCTAGTTAGAACTATATCTATTGTCTTGAAGGATGTCCACAAGGATGTCCTTTTGTCAAGAGGGAAAAGAAATCTATAGGATAATATGCATATTACAGATCAGACTTTGTAAGATGGCATTAACAACAGTTTAAAGCAAAGAAACAAAAAGAAGCTGCCCCTCTCTGTATGTCTGTGAGGTGGAACTGGTGAGAGAGTAGAGAACCAGGTGGAATGGCATACCAGGGGGTCAACAGTGGTAGCCTCAAGAAAATAGGAGCAGAAGGAGATTATAGATTTTACTTTGTGCCTTTTTGGTTTGTTTGATTTGTTTTGGAAGCACAACTTGCTTTTGTTGTTTGGCTTTTGTTGTTTGCTCTTACTATAATTTCAATTTTTATTTAGATTCAGGGGATACATGTGCAGGTTTGGTTATATTGCATGGTATTGAGGTTTGAGATATGAATGATCCTGCCACCCAGGTAATGAGCACAGTACCTTAAAGTTAGTTTTTCAACCCTTTCTCCCCTCTCTCTGCCCCCTCTAGTAGTCCCTAGTGTCTATTTTTGCCATCTTTATGTCCATGAGTACTGAATGTTTAGTTTCCACCTATAACTGAGAAGGTGTGGTATTTGAATCCCTGTTACTGCATTAATTTGCTTAGGATAATGGCCTCCAGCTGCATCTAGGTTGCTGCAAAGAACATGATTTCATTTTTTATGGCTGTGTAGTATTCTGTGGTTTATATGTACCATGTTTTCTTTATTCAGTCTACCGTTGATGAGTGTGTAGGTTGAGTTGCATGTCTTTCTACTGTGAATGGCGCTGCAATTAACATACAAGTATATGTATCTGTCTTGTAGAACCATTTGTTTCCTTTCAGATATATACCCAATAACGAGATTGCTGGGTTGAATGGTAGTTCTGTTTTAAGTTCTTCGAGAAATCTCCAAACTGCTTTCCACAGTGGCTACACTAATTTGTTTTCCCATCAACAGTGTAAAAGCATTCCCTTTTCTCTGCAGCCTTGCCAACATCTCTTGTTTTTTGACTTTTAATAACAGGCATTTTGACTGGTGTGAGATGACATCTCACTGTGGTTTTGATTGGCATTTCTTTGATATTAATCCTATATCTTAAATGGGATCCATCAAGCATTGGTGTAACAATTACCGTGAACCTTCCCCGATGGCCATGGTTACTCCCCACGGCACTGTTCCTTCATCTTCAATAAATATTTATTGAGCATCTGCTTGCTATTTGCAAGGCAAAATGCTAGGCACCAGTGTTAGAGCAGTGGACAAGATAGACCCCCGCACTGTCCTAATGGAACCTAATTCTATAATTGCAATCACAAATCCAAGGCACAAGAAAGAAATTAGTAAGCAAGGCATTTTCAGATAAAGGAAATTAACGACAACAACAACAACAACAAAATGACTTGGCAAAGAATGCCTGGGGGTATGGTGAGGAAAGGGGTATTTAGACAAGATCTCTTTGAGGCAGCACTTGAGCTAGGACCTGAATAAGAAGCCAAAGTTGAAAGATATTGGGGGAGTAAGGTGTATTCATCTGTCCTCATACTGCTATAAAGACATACCTGAGACTGAGAAAATTATGAAGAAAAGAGGTTTAATTGGCACACAGTTCTGCAGGCCGCACAGGAAGCATGGCTGAGAGGCCTCAGGAAACTTACAATATGGCAGAAGGCGAAGAGGAAGCAAACACGTCTTACTATGGTGGAGCAGGAGAAAGAGAGTAAAGGGAGAAGTGCTACACACTTTTAAACCTCCAGATGTTGAGAGAACTCACTATCACGAGAACAGCAAGGGGGAAATCTACGCCCATGATCCCATCACCTTCTACCAGGTCTCTTCCATAACATTGGGAATTACAATTTGACTGAGATCTGGGTGGGGACACAGAGCCAAACGCCAAACCATATCAGTGAGTATTCCTATCAGAGGGAGAAAGTAAGTGCAAAGGTACTCACACATGAATCCCTGAAGATGTTCAAGAGACAGGGAGGCTATGATTGAAATAATGTGACTGGACTATAGTGAGCAAGAGGAAAGAACAATCAATATAAGATCAGAAAATTAGACTTTCTAGTTTAGCACTTGTCAAGTCTATTGTAAACCTTCTGCTGGCTTTGCTTATCACTAGACTTCAGGAGTATTTTTCAATTTTTATAACCCTAATGTCTGACACAGAATCTGTATATAAGTATAAAAGAATTCATGTTTTTCTTTCAAAAAGTGAGTTTATAGTGGCCAAATTGGTTCAAGATATTAAGGTTTTATCGACTATTTAGTAAATTAAATCAATATTTTAAAGTTACACAGAATTTGTGGATTATTACAAAAGGAAACTATAATTTCTCCATGCTGCAAAGGCAAGTTTTTAACTTTAGAATTCATTTGAGGTTTTAAAATTAGTTTTCCTAATCCTTAACCATACCTAGCTCAAGCTTGTTTTAGTACCAAAGTTGAAATTAAGTTGATGTTAACATGACTAGAGTTTAGGAATAAAAAATATTATTTGGTAAAAAAAATGAATTATTATTATTATTTTTTGAAACAGAGTCTCACTGTGTCACCCAGGCTGGATGGAGTACAGTGAAACAATCACGGCTCACTATAGCCTCCACCTCCCAGGTTGAAGCAATTCTTCGACTTTAGCCTTCCAAGTACCCTGGACTACACACACGCGCCACCACACCTGGCTAATTTTTGTATTTTTTGTAGAGACAGGGCCTCACCATGTTGTCCAGACTGGTGTCTAATTTCTGGGCTCAAGCCATCCCCCCCACCTCAGCCTTTCAAAGTGCTGGGACTACAGGTGTGAACCACTAAGCCAAGCTAATGAATTATTTCTAATTTCCTCTTCAGCAAGCAAGAGAGGAAGAGCTCCAGCTTAATTTGAATGAGTTCTTTCAAAACATTTTCTAAAGTTCATGCATGGAACTTTTCTCTCTTCCAGGAAACAAATATTCGATATAGAAATTTTGTTTTCCTCTGAAGAATAAAGTGTTCAAAGTTATTCTTGTCTCATGAGGAACACAACAATATTTTGTAATTTTTTTCCTACAGCTATTAGGAGAACTGCAATGGCACTTTATTTAGAAATAATAAAATAATGTAGAATGCTTCATGTAGTAGGTAAAGACACATGAATGATGGAAGGGAAGAATAAAAGGAGCAGCTGTTGATGAGGTACATTTTGAGAAGTAGTATGTAAAGCACATTCACCTGTGAAATCTCTCTTACACTTCACAAATTCTTTGAGTTAGGCATTCTTTAACTCATTTTAACAGATCTGGGATTACTGAGTAAATACTCTGCTTGAGATCACACACAGTTAATAAATAACAGAGACAGGATTTGAAAGCAGAACTGCCTGGTGAAAGACTTCATAGTCTTTTACACACACACACACACACGCACACACACACTTCAACACTTATGCGCGGTGGCTCATGCCTGTAATCCCAGCACTTTGGGAGACTGAGGCGGGCGGATTGCCTGAGGTCAGGAGTTCGAGACCAGCTTGACCAACATGGAGAAACCTCGTCTCTACTAAAAAATACAAAAATTAGCTGGGCGTGGTGGCATGTGCTTGTAATCCCAGCTACTTGGGAGGCTGAGGCAGGAGAATCACCTGACCTGGGAGGCGGAGCTTGTGGTGAGCCAAGATTGTGCCACTGCACTCCAGCCTGGGCAACAAGAGCAAAACTCCATCTCAAAAAAAACTCCAAAAATCAATAGAATATTTAGAAGCAAGATTTTATTGTGCCATCAATATTTAGTATTTCCCTATCCTAATGCAAACCAAAAGTTACACCAAAGTCCCTAAGAAATATATGACTTCGATTTTAGCTAGAGAACTGAAGCAAAAAAACTGTGATTATAGAATGATTTTTTAAAAAAATCCATTAAAAACACTTAGCTAACCAGTTGTTATAAATGCTACTATAAGATGCTTTCATTAGGAGAACTTTTAGAGGAAATGAAATTGTTAGGAATTCCACGATCTGTAAAACAGAGGAGTTGGACTAGAAGGTTCTCCAAATTCCTTCCAGTACTAACACCCTAAAACCCTGTAACTCTGGAGCTTGAAATGTAATTACTGTGTGAAAATTTACAAGCTAGGTTTTCTGCTTAAATGTGATTCTTTAGTTGCCCTCATGCTGTGACTTGTAAAATTATCATCTCAATTACAGTATATTTGGCCAAGAGCATTATTTTTCCACTCTTGATAAATAACCAGAGGTGAGAGAATAGGTTTTTTGTTTTTTGTTTTTTTTAAAAAAAAACTCTTCAGTAGTTTTGAAATATAATTCCTTTGTTATTTTTGTTCATCCTTGTTTCACTAAATTTATAGAAACAATTTTGAGATTTTCATCATTAATATACAAAACTTTTGTTTCAAAAATGTGATTACATTTTGACCCAAAAAATATTCCGGTTTCTGAAAGTCTGGAGGTTCAGCTGCAATCAGGAAGTCATGGTTTGGTTTGAGGGAACATCTTTATGCACCTGAGGAGCATCCTCAGCCTGGCTCTACTAAAAGGAACAGGTGAGGTGTGGAGCCTCAGAGATGTGCAACAAGTCCTCTCGTTCAGCCCCTCCCCCCGGACACCAACAGGGATGCTGCAATCATAGCCTTCAACCCGGGCAAGCAGCATGTTTCCCATGAAGAACACAACTGGAGTTACTTTTGACTCAGCACCTGAAAGATGTTGTTTTCCTGAAGCGTTTTTTTCATTAATCTTCTTTATTATGTATTATTAATAATAGGAGTTTAATATAAACGATGCTGTGTTTCATAGCATGACAGCTTTGGATTAGGTAATGTTATCTTGTTACTAATGGTTACTGCTGCTTAGTTTCTCTTAAATAGCAAAATGATGATATTCAAATGTTCTATTTTAGTTTCCTTGTTTATCTGTATTCAACTAAAGTCAGCACAGTATTGATAATTCCAGAATTTTACTATAATGTAAACATACTTGTTCATACATCATCTATATGTCTCTAGCTGTGATCCCAACATACAATAGATTGTGCAAGTTATAGTGCATATAACTTTCATTCAATTCTCTGAGCTTTTATTTATTTATTTATTTTAAACTACTATCTTTGCAGGAGACTGAGCTTCAATTCTCTGAGGGAGAACCAAAAAATGAGAGAAGAAAAGAAACTATTATCTGCTCAGCAGTAAAATATGTTCTGGGAAGATATACCTTAGGAGGGAGAGAGAATCATAAACATACATAAAAACTAATAAACACCTACTTCTCTAAACAAGATGTAATAATAAATAGTATTTGGAGGTTACTAATTGGTCCTTGGCCACCCCAAGAAAATAGTGGTTGCACAGTGCTTTTATTTCACATAAACCAAGAATTAGCAGCTAATGTAATAGTCAAAATCTCTTTGCTCAAGAAATTAGAAGATGATTATTTATTCTACTGACGATATTTAACAATGAGGATTTATCTTTCATAAAATTTGCTGGAGAGGATTGGAAATCTGTTGTTTTCAGTTGTGCAACAAAGATCTACAGGAATTTGCCTCTTGGAACATTATAATTAAAATTTTCATGCAAAAATGTCTCTATATTCTCTACAAGGAAGACTGTAGGTCCAAAACTAAGGTTTGAGATCATCTAAAGTTTTCCTTTACTAAAGTGGGTTATTTCTCTGTTCAAAAATATGTGCCTTCTATAGAGTGCCTAATATTCTTTCTTATTTTTTGAAAAACACTGTCAAGTCCAAATTTGGTTCTGGCACACAGAGTTTGATGTGTTCTGTCCCTGGTACCCTTCTTGTAGAGAAATCTTGTGGTGCTTAGGGCAACCCCAAGAGTTTAGCTTAGACCAAAAGACCACACTCCAGGACCAGGAAGACCCTTCAATCTAGGCTCTTACCCGTGGGGGAGGTGACACAAAGTATGCTTGTCCCTAGAGTTTTCTACCCTGATCTGACAATTTATAAACCACTTGACAAATTCTTGATTCAATATGTATTCCCAGAATTTAGACTGAAGCCTCAGGACAAAGAACTCTAGAAACATCATTGAACTAATCAGCATTGATTTAGTTCTCCTTATATTACATGTCCAGCATTATGCTAGGTACTGTAGATGACAGAGGGAAAGGAAACAAGGGAGGGAGGGAGAAAGGAAGGAAAGAAGGAAGAAAGGGAGGGAAGGAGGGAGAGAAGAAGGGAAAAAGGCAAATGATATTATGGTAGGCAGAATAATGGCTGCCAAAGATGTCCACATTCTATCTCTATAACCTCCAAATATGTTACCTTACATGGTAAAAGAGACTTTGCTAATATAATTAAGGTTGCAGACCTTAAAATAGGATGATTATCCTGGATTATCCAGTTGTGCCCACCTAATCACACTTGGACCTTTAAAAACATGGAACCTCCCTTCAGCTGCAGCAAGGAGAAAGGCCACAGAAAGGGGAATGCAGCCTTTCAAACTGTGTAAACGAGTCAGTGTCCTTTTGTGAGTCTGGAGATGGAGGGGCAATATAACTGGCAGTGCAGATGGCCTTAAAGAGCTGAGAGAGGCTCCTGGCTGACAGCCACTAAGGAAATGGGGCCCTCGGCCTTTTAACCGCAAGGAACTGAATTCTGCCAACAACCTGAATGAGTTTAGAAGTGGATTAACTGCCAGAGCCTCCAGAAAGGAATGCAGCCCTGCTGACACTCTGATTTCTACCTTGTAAGGCTCTAAACAGAGGACCAGCATGGTGACCTGGACTTCTAATCTGCAGATTTATGAGATAAAGTATGGGTGTTCTCTTTACTGCTAAATTTGTGGTAATTGGTTATGGTAGCAAGAGAAAACTGACACAAATAATAAATGTCCCTGGCTGCAAAGATTCTAATGGGGGAGAAAGTGAGTAAATGCTGTGAAGATGTGAGAAGAAATCTTCCTGAAGAGTCACACTAATAGTTTGATTTTGTTGTTTTCTGTTTTTTTCTTTAAGGGATGGGGTTTTGCTATGTTGCTCAGGCTGGCTTCTAACTCCTGGGCTCAAGCAGTCCTTCTGCCTTAGCCCCGAAAGTAGCTGGGAGTACAGATGCATGCCACCATACCAGGCTTTAACTTTAATTCTTTCAAGCATCACAGAGATATTACCATTTAGAGCAATTCCTTAAGTCTCTTTCTATACCAATCCTCATTTTAAGGGCATTTTATGGGATATGCCAAAATGACCAAATCTTTAGGGAGCAGTGTGAAGTGAGTGCCTGGCAATCTCCCTGTGACTTGTGGGCTGCCCTAGGCTAGCAGGAGGCAGTTAATTACCACATATAAATACTTTTCGAAGCTGAGCACATGATCCTAATGCAGAAGCTTGCTAAGAATGCAAACTGCCTTTTGCTTCCTCGAGAAAGTTCACAATACAGCAGCTCTACTCATATTCTGTGTGTCTGCCAATTACTTCTACACATGCGGTCTTCCTTTCAGTTCTCCGGAGTATGCATCAGAGCAGGATTATTTGTAATAATCCAGAGAGTATATTTAGAGCATAATTTTTAAATTCATTAATAATGATTAAGATACATCTTACAGGTGGCAGAAGAAGGGTAGACTAGGGCTTTGTAATATGTGCTTTGAAAATTTGATGTGAAGAAAATATTCCAAAATATTCTCTCAACTATCAACAGAGACAGAAGACAAATAACCATTTGGGGGAAAATATTTGTGACTCCTATCACAAAGAAAAAACTTAATTTCTTCAATTTAAAAAGCATTCTTCTAAACCAATAAAAGGCCAAGAACCTAATAAGGGGTAAAGGATATTAAAAGATAGATCACAATAAAGGAATGATAACTGCTTTTCCACTTATGAAAATATTCACTATCACTTATAATAAGAAACTTTCAAATTAAAACTATAAAAAGCCATAAAAATGTAATTTATAACTATTGGATTAACAAGTTTAAAACATTTGATGATTTGCTGTCATTAAGTATGAGGTGAATAGCCTCAAACACTGCCAGTAGCAGCATGTACCCGTTGAAACACTTGGAGAGCAATTTGGTCACAAAGACTCACATTAAAAATATACATATCCTTGGGCCAAGTAAATTCATGTCTTATACTTTCTCCTCTAGATAAATTTATATATGTGCAAGATAATTTATGTAAAGGGGTAATATTTGGAGGATATTTTGTTCCAAGCAAATGTTTGAAAATAACTTTCATTCTTATTAAGAGTGGGCTAGTTTAAATACATCATGGGAACATCAATGTAATGCTATGCAGCTGTTAAAAAGAATGATCAAAATTGGAACAACTATTTTGGAAAACTGTTTAGCAATGTTCACTAAAGCTAAACATATACCTACCTATTGCATGACCCCAGCTGCTCCTAAGTAGATGAAAAATAAATGCATATATCCACCAAAAGACACGTACAAATCTGTTCATTGCAGATTTTTTCAAAATAACCCTTAACTGGAAACATTCCGGATGTCCATCAACAGGAGAATGAATAAATAGTGGTCTATTCATACAATGAAATAATAGAAAACAACAAAAAGAATAAGCTGATGGAAACATCAGTTTACATTACAACACGGAAAATCATTCTGACATGTTGAAGGAAAGGAAGGAAGGTACAAATATGGTTTCATTTATATGAAGCTCCAAAACAGGCAGAACAAATTGTAGTGATAGAAGTTAGACTAGAGATTTGCCCTGGGGCATGGAAGACCATTCTAAAGTGATGGAAATATTCTATATGATCTGAATGGTGTTTACATAGGTATATAAATACATAAAATTGGTCATGTGGTACCTTATGGTATACTTAAGACTGGTGCACTATATACACTTTCTAATTTAGGTTATGCCTCAATGAAAAAGTAAAGAAGGAAAAATAAGAAAAAGAATGAGGAGGAGGAGGAAGGAGATAGAAGAGGAGGAGAAGGAAGAGGAGAGCAGCTATATATGTACCCATATATGTAGTCTCCAAGCTAGACTGTTAAGTGAAAGTATTTCTCAACTAGAGTTCCTCATTTGAACCACAGCTCACAGAACCATTATTTGTGACTATTTCCTCAATTCCTCCTCTATGGATGGTACATAATTAATACCATTCCTGATGCCTAGAAGAAAAGCCAATTTATTACATACAATGGCTGTCTTAGAGTATGAGAATTTAATTCTCGCAAGGAACCCCCACTGAGAATGTTTATGTATGCTACAGTGTGTGTGTGTGTGTGTGTGTGTGTGTGTGTTTTAAGTACGTATTTATTATGAGAATCTAACAGTAGTTGTCTCTGGAGAGGAAACCAGGTAGCTCACTTTTCAGTGTGTGACCTATAGTACAATTTAAATTGTGTACTGTGTACATGTAAATACACACAAATTTCTCCCTAAATGATACATCAGGAATGTAAGAGAGGTGAGAAGTCTAGGAGCAAATTTGACAATGCTTCAATGTAGTTGCACATTAACCATTATGTGTACATTTGTGATATTCAGTAGCAAGAGTGTTTTGAGCTCAATTTTTAAGTCCAAAATGCTATTTATGTAACTTTGAGTGATCTAAGGAAGAAAAAGCAATGTTTTTTAGGGCATGGTGCATGGTTTAAGACTTGCAAAGTTCTAGAAATTATAGGTGTGGAGAAAACAAGGGAAATGTATCACAGGCATAGCTAAAATATGACCAGGTCCCAGTTATATTCTCCCAGTGGGTCCCATCACTTTCTCCATCTAGTCCAATGGTGCTCTGATTGCCTGTGTGATGGCTCACATGAAATAGGTTGCTGATTGAGATAAATAGGGTATGGGAGGTCCAGGAATTTCATTGTTTTGCCGGTAATTTGAAATGTTAAACAGCAAAATATCACAACAGCCTCTCTGTTTTGCCTGTATGTAGAACAAGCTAAAGAAAGCCCAAGAAACTGAAACCCGATGGCAGAAATCATAGGCTTTAGTACAGAATGATTTAATGCACACACACAGGCATACATCAGAAGTGGGAGTGGTCTTGTCAAGCAGAGGCAAGTTGCACAGCACATTAAACTCTTCATATGCTAAGAGAATTGTCCTAGAATTTCCAGATACATTTGTAATAATGCAGATAACAAAAATTACTACTACAAGTGGTCTGAGATTTATTGAGAACATCAATGCATGTGCCAAGTGTTTTATATGCATTATAGTGTTAAATCTTCACAACATCCCATTGAGGTAAATGTTGTCATCCTCATTACAAATGAGGAAACAGAGGCTCACTGGGTTTAAATAGTGTGCTTAACAGTTCATGAGTATAGGGCCTACTTCCTGTCCTCTAAACCATGTCCTTTTTGTGTATTTCATGGCCAATTGTCAGTAGTATGAATTCCTTATATAAAGAATTATACATGAAGCTTTGCATGGAGTAAAACTCCTTATTTAATTGTGATGTAGACTTTTCCCATACTCCATTACATTTCTTAATTTGCTAATGTATTTCACTCCATTTCTTGAAATGGGCACATATTTTTCAGTGTTGCTTTACAAGTTTGTTTTTGTTTGTTTGTTTGGCTGTGAGGCCCTAAAGAGCAGAGATTTCTTCATAAAGTTGACACACAGCATATTCTTTAACATCTTGCAAAGCTCTCCTATGAAGCTCCCTCAAATAAAATTCACTATACAGAGGTTACTACATGCAAAATATCTTCAGAGATACTTCAACAGAATATGATGATTTTTTTAAGCAAGTTCTTTGGTTACCAAGGGTAGGAAGTTCACCATGACATTTCATTCAGTACTAAAGTATGTTTTATTTTTTTAATGGTCCTGGAATATCATAAAAGAACGTCTTGTAGCAACCTTTACATTGCAATCATACTTTATTGAAACTCCTTGATATATGAATCTTCACTACCCAAAAAAGAGTACATAAATAAACTGTAATGAAAAGAAATTAAAACATATTCCTATTTTTCTTTCTCCCGTCCCATGTAGAATAATTTCTGTTCACTTGGCTGCAAACTAGCTGATGCATTAAGACAAGCTTTTTGCTCTGTTGTTGGGCTATCTCAGCAAGCCAAAAAGCAAGAGGTGCATCCACACCTCCTAAGGGGTTGGAAGCAGGAACTAGATGACTTTCTGGAACTTCACTTCTTTTCCCAGCTCTAGACGCCAGTTTGCATCCTGTCACACAGCTCTGCACCTGCTTTGTGCTTCTGTCTCTGCCAGGAGGTTTGCTTTGCTCTGCTCAGACTATTTTAGCTACTGTCTTTTAGTCCTAGTTCATTGTCCCAGGAAAACAATCTAATTGGATTAGTTTAAGCCTAACATCTACCATGATTCATGTAGCCATAAACAGGTATGTGGCGTCACATGTGCCCTCCCATTCACTGGGGCTATGAGAACCAGGAGGAGAGGCTTAGGTCAGACTCTCCAAGAAAGGGGTAAGGGCAGTAGTGAGAACATGACTGTGGAGAAACAAGTGGGAATTTGTATTATCGCTTCCCCATTAGAACCAATATTCTTCCAGAACCTGGCTACAGACTACTCAGAGAATATATCTTTCATATTTAGATGTTTCTACAAAGGCTTCTCCTGGGTCAATCCATTTCTGAAAGTATATAGGACTTAACGATAGGCTTTGGAAAGGCAACTCAATCAGACTCTGAGTTGTACAGTAGGAGAGAGGAAAAGAACATGGCTTACCTATTAAATGGGTATTTGAGGGCTCTCTCTTGATTAAATGGTGATTTTTTTTTTTTTTTTTTTTTTTGGCCTCAGAAGTTCTGTTTTTAGGCATATTCATAATGTCTGAGGCTGAGGCTTTCCCTGAATGTTTTGGAAATCAGAGATGGAAAACTTAAGTGGATAGTGATGGCCGTGATCCAATGCACGCTAGTGCAATCCAGAGGGGGAAATTGTCATTTTATACCACAACTGAACGGAACAACTTCTGCCTTCCCATGGAGAACATGGGGGTGGGAATGGGGCAAAATTTATTTAATTGAAGGAATAAATCTTTTCACTGTTCCTTTCTCTTGCAGAAAGAGATAGAGTAGGAAGAAAGAGTGACCTTCAGATTTAGATGGCATTTGGTTTAGCAGAATACATTAGTGGGACTTTGGATTTAAAAAGAGTCTATGCACTGAGTATGGTGTATGGAGATTTAGCAGAGCTAAATAGAATTATTTTGCATAAGAAAATGAAAGGTATTTAAAGTTTTTGCTACTGTGAGAGAAGAGGCAGATAAGAAAATAGAGGGAAACAGGGAGAGAGGAAAGCTCTGGAACATAGGAAAGAGTCACAGAGTTTTCTAAATTAGGGGTTTCCAATATTCTGTCATTTGGCTACAATATAAATCCCACTCATTGCTGCAACCATCAGTCAAGTCAGTGTAACTGACTTGAAGGAGTATTTTTATTTGCTAGTATATGTTTGGTGGGGAGTGCATTTCATTGTGTACGTAAATCATGGAAGGAGGCTGGATTTCAAATCTTGTTTTGAGTGGTAGAGAATAGGGAAATAATATGAAGCACAGTTAGACAATTCACTAATGAAAATAACAGAAAAAGCAGGAGCTAACAGTCATAGGTGATTTGGAAATCTTTTAAATCCTCACTATTGCTTTTTGCAGCAATTTTTACATTGCAAAAAAGGCCACACCACTATATAACCCCTATCCCATATGCTCTTTTTCCAATGTAAAGTTGACATTGCCGTCAAGAGATAGAGTCTATGTTCCTTCCCACAGACATATTTTTTTAACTTTTATTTTAAGTTCAGGGGTATATATGCAGGTTTGTAATGTAGGTAAACTCGTGTCATAGGGGTTTGTTGTATAGATTATTCTGTTTTTAACAAACAACATCTTTTCTTAGAAAACTTAAGTTCAGGGGATTGCTATATAGGTAAACTTGTGTCGTAGGGGTTTGTGGTATAGACTATTTTGACATCCAGGTATTAAGCCTAGTACTTATTAGTTATTTTTCCTGATCCTCTACCTCCTCCCACCCTCCACTTCTGATAGGCCCTAGTGTCTGTTTGAATCTTGCAGATCTTTGTAAGAGCCTTGACCAATAGAATGGGGTATAAGTGAGGCTGCATGGTTTCTGAGGCTTGGTCAAAAAAGCAACACGGCTTCTGTCTGGCTCTTTCTTGCTTCCTCTCACGATGCCTGCTCTTGGAACAGTGCCACCCCTACGTGAGGAAGTCCATGCAACATGGAAAGGCCATGTGTTTGTATTCTGACCAGCAGCCCCAGCTGGGCCCCCAGCCAGCATTAACCACTAAAAATGTGGGCAAGCAAAAGTCTTCTGACAATTCTAGTTCCCAGTCTTGGAGATTTGCAGCTGAGAGGCCATACATCAGGCAACACAGGCCGGCCATCTCTACAGTATCCTGACTGAATTCCTGACTCAAAAGAAACTGTGGGAAATGATAAATAATTATTGCTTTAAGCCTCCACAGTTTGGGATAATTTGTTATGCTATAATAAATAAATAATACATCCTCACTTCCAGGATCTTTGGAAAAAATAAGAACTTTGTGATGAAATTTGGACTAATTCTATTTAAAGCGTAGAGACTTGGGTCATATCCATTTTCATGGCACTTTTTAGATTTCAAGTACTATTCTTTGTACTTCAAGGGTTCTTTAGCCTGAAAGACAAAGGCTATCAGGGCCAAGAAGAAGTGGGGGAGAAGTTAGTTCATCTTTCAGGAATAAAAAGGCAAACTTCAAGGATAGCCAATGAGAAAACAAGTGGTGTGGCACACTGAATAATTCCTCTAGATTCAGCTATTTACTAACCATGTGATTAAAAATTTACTCTGGTTTTTGCCTCAGTTTCTTCATTTGCAAAATGAGGCTAATTATGTTTATAATGATAAGGATTTACAGAAAAAATGTATGTAAAGTTTTTAGCTTTGTGTCTGGTACAAAATAAGCATTCTATAAATGTCATTAATAATATACTTAGCATAGCACCTAATACTAGCTAACAGCTTAATAAATGGTAGCTGTGATTACTGTAGTACTCCAAATATTTACTGTAACATATTAACCCATATCACTAAATTCCCTGGCTAATGTTCCTGGAATATCCACATGTAGAGGACAAAAAGTTCTGTAATATATGGAATTGGCAGCTTATCAGTGTGACTAATAAATTCATCATAAAATTGAACCCATTCAAAATGTCCTAACCTAAAGCACTTTGTTAGTTATCAGCCTTAAAAGGCATTGATTCATCTCTGCATGTGTTGGAGTATAAATGGCAAACCTCAAAGATGTGATCATATATTCTGCCAACCTTGGAACAAATTCATAACTTGGAGAATCTGTGTTTCAAATTAGACTCTTACATTTTGGGTATTTAATTTCATTTATACTTAACTATATGAAACGTTTGACTCTTCTGTGAAATAGAGCTGAAAATAGATTCTCTGGGCATCTGATAGTTCTAAATTAACTCTAAATATAATATTTTGATGAGTAAAACAGAGAAAAACCAGAATTTTCCCATAAAATACACAATAAGTAGCAAACTCAAGTAAGTGGGTATAGGACAACAAAGAACCACATGGCTTTTTTTTTTTTTTTTTTTTTTTTTTTGACAGTCTCGCTCTGTCATCCAGGCTGGAGTGCACTGGCATGATCTTGGCTCACTGCAACTTCTGTCTCCTGGGTTCAAGCAATTCTCATGCCTCAGCCTCCTGAGTAGCTGTGATTACAGGCATGTGCCACTACACCTGGCTAATTTTTGTATTTTTAGTAGAGACGGGGTTTCGCCATGTTGGCCAGGCTGGTCTCAAACTCCTGGCCTCAAGTAATCCACCCGCCTCAGCCTCCCAAAATTCTGGGATTACAGGTGTGAGCCACTGTGACTGGCCCCACATGGCATTTTTAAATAGACTTCTTTTAAGCTCTGAGTCAACTCATGGTAAGAACGTTTCATTGTTCCATGGTATCAGAAAGAAGCAACCCTCCAGACTATAGGTGACACTCTCAATAGACTTATCAACTACATAGTCACAGTAGTGACTCAGCCTCCCAAAGTTCTGGGATTATAGGTGTGAGTCACTGTGCCTGGCCCTACATGGCATTTTTTAATAGACTTCTTTCAAGCTCTGAGTAAACTCATGGTAAGAATGTTTCATTGTTCTGCAGTATAAGAAGCAACCCTCCAGACTATAGGTGACACTCTCAAGAGACTTATCAACTACATAGTCACAGTATCTCCCCTTAAAATCTCTATGGGCACTCTTGTCATGAGTGGACTCTTGTCATGAGAAAAGGAGCAGGGATGATGTACTTACTCCCTGAGGTAATTTGTGTTGTGTATGAATTCCTGCTGTAGCAAATTTTGTAATCTGAAATTTTAATTTCCTTAAATGGTTAAAAATCTTCCTAAGATTACCTCATATATTCTACATGTTGGGGAAAAGATACACTAGGTGATTATTTGGCTCAAGTATTCAATTCAAATTGTCAGTTATGCTTAACTTTATCACCCAGGTGGACCGCAACAAAATGAAAGTTAGTGAAGATGTCTGTGGGGAACAACTTTGCGTTATTCCTGATCTCAAGGAGGAAACAATCAGCCTTTCAACATTTAAGCATGATATCAACTGTAGTTGTTTCATTTTGTTCTGTTTTATTGATGTCCCTTCTCCATTTGAGGAAGTTTCCTACTATTCCTAGTTTGCTGAACATGTTTTAGCTTGAATGAGTGATGAATTTTGTCAAGCATACAAACATCTACTAAAATAATCATGTGGTTTTTCTCCTTCATTCTATTAATATAACTGCTTGAGAAATTTGCTAATTTGGTTTTGTAAATATGTGTCTACCTTTAGAAAGAGACTCTCTCTTACTCACATTTTATCCCTAAACCTGGCGTGTTTAAATGAATGAATAATAAATGTTAAATGAATGAATAAATGACCCTATGCATATAAAAAATCTGTGGCCTTATATTTCTGTTTGCTAATTATAAGACCTTCCTATACAAGTAGTGATAACCTCAGTAGTAGTAATCTGCATGACAAACATAAGTTTGTAATCTGCATGACAAGTGGTAATCTGCATGACAAACGTAAGTTTGGGAAAAGACTTTAAAAAAATTTTTGCTTTTCATTTAATCATATAAAGTTCAGTTGATATATACGTGGGGTAGAGTGGGTGGATAGTTCAGCAAGAAGACTCTGCTCCACAAACAATCTGGAAACTCAAACTGATAGAAGGTTTGCTATTTTCTGCTCGGGGCTTTTGATGTTATCCTCAGCAAGAAAATACAGCTAAGCAATGGGCTTACAGGAGGTATAAAGGATATTGGATTTTGTTTTTTAAGGCTAGGCCCATAAGTGGTATGTTTAGCTTTGCTCATATTTTACTGGCCAGAATTCTGTGGGTATGCTTGTGTAGATGCAAGGAAAGCTGGGAATGTAGTCCTAGCTGGGCAGCCTTTTTCCTCTAGAACTACAGTAAAGCAAAGAAGCATGAATCTTTGGCGGGCAGTTAGTTATCTTTGCCTCATATGGGGGAAAATAAAGCAATATTTATTAGGAACTCATTTAAGGTAAGGGGCTACATGTACGCTATACTTTCTTTGATTTGTTATAATGCATGTTTCTCAAACTATGTCCAGCAGAGCATTACTGTTTTGCACCATTGATAGTTTTTGAGAAGTAGGTTAGCATGGCCAAAGATGTTGAAGAAATATTATTTTAAACATATTTTAACAAGTTTATTTTTCTTCAGGACTTCTCAAGGTCCTTAGTGTATTAATATGCATTTTTTACTCTCCAAGAATGAACAGAATATAAAGCATTTCCAAACCTTATTTGGCTGCAAATTACCTAGAGCACTATAGGACTCAGTTTGAGAGATTTTAGGAATATGGATATTTAAAAATAGCATTTAATTAAAAAGTTATACTTTTCAAGGTTCCCAATCATCACTCATTCCACTTATTTTTATAAAGAAAGTATGATGATTCTATCTGGGAAAGAAATTACTTTCTACAAAGCCAGGCTGGGTGTGCTTGAGCAGAGGGGAGCTGTTCTAGCCAAGGGAAGGCTTATGTTTCCAGGGCTCCTGTGGTGCCATCCTTAGGCCTAGAGTTATAGAGGCATTGACTATCTTGCCTAGGGAGAACATTAAAGATGTATATGAACTGCAGCCCAGAATCTGTATCCTGTTTTGCCTGGAGAGAAAGAGGAGGAAGTCTTCCAAGCACCAATCCATCATTAGCATCCCTGTTTCATTTCTTCCTTTAGCATATATTCTTTGGACCATAAAATATCCATCATGCTCTCTTCATTAAGGGAAGCATGGCTTTGTTAAACACAGAGATATTCTACTCAGACAGGATTCATTTCTATCTTAAAATGGCTCTTTTATTTATTTATTTATTTATTTATTTATTTATTTATTTGAGATGAAGTCTCCTTCTGTTGCCCGGGCTGGAGTGCAGTGGTGTGATCTTGGCTCACTGCAACCTCCACCTCCTGGGTTCAAGCGATTCTCCTGCCTCAGCCTCCCGAATAGCTGGGACTACAGGAGCATGCCACTATGCCTGACTAATTTTTTGTATTTTTAGTAGAGATGGGGTTTCACCATGTTAGCCAGGATGGTCTTGATCTCCTGGCCTCGTGATCTGCCTGTCTCGGCCTCCCAAAGTGCTGGGATTACAGGTGTGAGCCACTGTGCCTGGCCCAAAAATGACTATTCTTATTTAAAGCTTTGGAAGCTTTGAAAGCTACTGTTGGTAAAAATATGTGCATACTTTGGTAACTCCAGAAATTATATGTATGAGTGTTTTAGGAGTGGTGAGTTAATGGAAGGGACAAGAAAGAGGACGTGAAGTTGTATATACTTAGCATGTTTTATTAGATTGGGGGAAGTATCAATTATCCATAGCAGTGAATAAAAATGGCATAGAGGAAAGGATGAGAAAGGCAACAATGGGGCAGGAGCAAGACTAGAAGCACTCCCATGCCTTCCTGAGTTCCCATAGTTCATATATACAAACCGTAGCAAGGAGATGGATAAGGAGAGGGAAGAGGGTTGCAGAGAGAGCATGGAAACAATAGCAGGACCTGGAAAGAAAAATGAAGAGAGGTCACTCTCTTTTTATCAAGTAGTTGTGGAGCAGGAAAAGGCTTTAAAGGCCACATTGTCCGATTTCCTCGAAAACAGCCTCTATCTTTCATTGATATTCATTCAGCTCCTGATCATTTGCTTCCAAAGACAGGGAACTTAGGCAGTTCTCAAAGTAGCTCATTCAATTTTTAAACAACTCTAATTGCTAGAGGGTTTGAGTGAGTTCTCACAAGATCCAATAGTTTTACATGGGGCTCTTCCCTCTTCCTGCGTCACTCATCTGCCTTTTGCCGCCTTGTGAAGAAGGTGCTTACTTCCCTTTCCTCCAGGCTTCTAACTTTCGTGAGGTCTCCCAGCCATGTGGAACTGAGTCAAATAAACTTCTTTCCTTTATAAATTACCCAGTCTCGGGCTGTTCTTTATAGCACTGTGAGAACAGACTAATACAGGGTTCTTATATTAGTTAAAATGTCCCGCAGTGCCTAGTTCTGTCTCCTGACCTCCAGAAAGATGTCTGAAAGTCTTCAACAAGACTGTCTTAAATATTTAAAGAGAGTAAGCACAGTAAGCACAGATGTGCTAATTTTTTTCTTTTTCTTCTCCAAATATCACCAAGCCTGTCACATGTTTCTCAGATATAAAGATTTGAGAAGCCTTTCCCACTGCTGTCACTTTCCTCTGGATATGTCAGGTATTCAATGTCCTTCTTAAAATTTAGTATGAAATAAATATGGTAAATGTATAATTTGTAATAAAGCTGTTGCATCTAAAGACGGCACTTTCAGGGAACTAGGATCTTTTGAGATTTATCAATGTTAATCTTCCTTGGGGAAGTTAAATGATCAGAATTTTGTATATTGGGATAGGAATTTTGTATATTGAAGTGGCAGCTGTTTTTCTGTAAAACAACAGTAAAGAAGGGCATGAATCTTTGGTGGGCAGATTATTTTTGCCTTGGAAGGGAAAAGAAAGTTATATTTATTAAGTGCCTATTTAAGGTCAGGTATTGGCCTACATGTATGCTACCCTTCTTAAACTATGTCCAGCAGAGCAATGATGGCTTACACTGTTGATGGTCTTTGAGAAAAAGGTTGATATGGCCAAATAAATTGAAAAACAGGAACTAGCAGTAGCCACTAGAACTGTTAACTTAGGAAATGTCTCTGTCCTATATTCTCAACCCTGCTGGATACCCCTCCCTGTGCTTCCTCCCACATCCCAACAGGTTGTATTCTCTGCTCAAGGTCCCCACAACCACTTCTCATCTGACACTGGAATTTCCCAGTGATCTTAGTAGGGAAACATTCTGAAGCCACACACGCTTCAGCTCCAATGCCCAGTAGTTTGAAAGAGAGAATTATTGTTTAAAATTAAAACTAACCGCTGGATAATTCTTCCTTCCAATTGTTATTCCCAACAATGAGAAAGTAAACCATCTTATTGCTCTTTTGCTCCAGGCTTTGTGGGTTGGGAAGAAAACTAGAGTAAATGCGTCTTTGGAAATTCAAAAGCAAGCCCATGATAGAGTTGGGCATAAGCACTGGAGAAAGTTCAGTTACAATGGATGAGAGTTGGAGATATTCATAACTGACTCTCATTAGCATTATTATTTTTGCCACAGAAGGCGGAAACAAGTATTGGAGAGAGAAAAGAAAGGAGGGCTTGAAAAAAAAGGTGAAGAAACCAGGCATGTAGTTAAAGCCATAATTTCCAAATGCATTTTTTATTCTGCACGTTAGTCAGTAAAATATTTTTGAGCATGTTCTTCAAATATATGTATATTTCTTTTAAAATTTTGTAAATATACTTACTGATCTGATATCGGTAAAGCTTAAATTTCTTACTTATTTCTTACTTTAAAAATAAATATCAGGCCAGGCATAGTGGCTCATGCCTGTAATCCCAGCACTTTGAAAGACTGAGGATGGGGGATTGCTTGAGGCCAGGAGTTTGAGACCAGCCTAGGCAACATTGTGAGACCCTGTCTCTACAAAAATAAAAAGAATTAGCTGGGCATGGTGGTGCACACCTGTGGCCCCAGCTACCTTGGAAGCTGGAAGATTGTTTGAGCCCAGGAGGGTGAGTCTACTGTAAACCATGATTGCGCCACTACCCTCCAGCCTGGGTAATAAAGCAAGACCCTATCTCAACAACAACAAAAATCCAAAGAAAAAAGAAAAGAAATATTAGCAAAAGTTCTAATATTGTGTTCTTGAGCCCAGTGGATTGTAATGCAACCCCTGATGGTGTATTCACCTTACTTTCGTAGGTTCAATGGGCCAAAATGGCCAAAATATTTATGATCAAAAATGTCTAATAGAAATTGTTTGCATTTCTGGTATAGGAAATCTTCCTGTATTCTCAATATCTTCATTAAATCTCTCATATATACAAATACTTTGGACGAAGTGTTGGGGGGTGTGTGTGTGTATTTGTGTGCATATATATGTGGAAATTAGGGAGAGAAGCTGAGCTGTGTCTTTGCTGACAATTGTGTGATATAGAAACAAAAGACACATGGAACAATGAGAAATCCATGAAAATGAAAATTCAAGCCAGAGCATGAAGTCAGAACTGACTGGGAAGAACATAATTCAGTCTCACATGCACCCAGAATTCCTGGAAAAACCAGGGAGACAGCCAGGCGTTCACTTCACATGGAATGGAATTTGAATAAATTTGATTTGAATCTCAAAGGACAGGCATCATAGATAATATCTGGGCTACATAATCACATTTCAAAAGTACACACATGGTGATGGTTAATTGTATGTGTCCACTTGACTGGGCAATGGGGCACCAGATATTTGGTCAAACATTTTGAGTGGTTTCTGTGAGAATGTTTTTGTATGAGATTAACATTTAGATCTGTGGACTGACTAAAGCAGATTGCCTTCCCTAATGTGGGTGGGCCTCATCCCATCAGTTGAAAGCCTAAAAATAACAAAAAGCTGACCCTCTCCTGATTAAGAGTGAGTTCTTCTGCATAATAGTCTTTGAACTGGATCTTCAGCTCTTCCTGCCTGACATCAGCTCTTTGTGGCTCTACAGCAGCTTCCAGCCTTCGGACTCCAAGTGGGACACTGGCTGGGCAGATTTTGGACTTGCCTACCTCCATAACTGTGTGAGCCTATTCCTTATTCTAAATCCCTTTGTGTGTGTATATAAATACGCATATATGCACATGTATGTGTGTGCATGTATATACATATATATGTGTATGCCTGTGTATGCATGTGTGTGTGTGTAAAACATTGGTTCTATTTCTCTAGGGAAGCATCATACGCATACCCAATTGAAGCTTTTCTTCTTTCTCTTGACAAATTTCAGAAAAAGATGTTATTAAACACATTGTGGAAAAAATTGACTTTGTTTTCTCAATTAAACTACCACATTTAATGATGCATGTGGAAGTTTCCACTTAAACATATTTTTAATGTGTATTATTCCACCTAAATAGAGGCAGAGTAAAGGTCTATATTCATGTTTTATCTCCAGAATAAAAATTATTAGTGCTGCATGTACATTTTATGATAGACTTATCTTTGATAAATTTCCTAGCTTGATTTTATTAAGCCCATATTTTATCAGAGAAGCTTGGGGGCTGTAGGCAGGGATATGCCACTGTTTGCTCTTATTCATTTAATAACTGGTCTATACTTTCTCTACTATGGGTAAAGAACATAGACCCCCATGGTTGCTCTCATTGTACTTTCAGTATTGCCGTAGATTCTCTTTCTAACCTTGAGGAGGACTCTATTAATAATATGAGATTATTAGCAGCTTTTATTGACCCTCTTTGTCATTAATCTTTTGGCAAGAATTAGTCTTGAGCCAAACCACATGAGCTCACATGAAATTACTAACAGAAAAAATAGGCAAACAATTATAAGATCTTAGGGCTATAGGCAATGAAAGAGCTTCCTTGTAATGACATAAAACTCAAAACACATAAAGGACAAGATTTGTAGATTTGACATGAACAAAATAAATTTATATAGAGGAGAAAATATAAACAAAATTGAAAGGCAAATTGCATCCTAGGTAAACAACTTGCAACATATATGACAGCAATCAAGTAGTTTCTTTATATAGAAAGAACAATTATGAGCACATAATAAAATAAAGACCATGTTGATAGAAAAATGAGCAAAGACCACAGTTAATTCACAAAATCAGAACTACAAATAATCAATACACATGATAAGTTTTGAATTTTTCTTGTAAAGATATACAAATATCAGATTTTTTTGAATTGACAAAAATAAAAGAGAATTACAAAATCCAGACAATCCTAAATATATGAAAAAACAGGAACTCCCATACCCTACTGGTGAGTCTTTAAGTCTTACTAAACTTTCTGGAGGAATTTTCACCCTATACTTCAAAAACCTTAACATTTTTTTTTGTATTCATCTTGGTACTGCAATTCCTCTTCTAGAGATTTGTCTTTGGAAAATAATCAGAACAATTATACATAAGTATTTGTTAAGGAATGTTTACCTACTGGGCACAGTGGCTCACACCTGTAATCCCAGCATTTTGAGAGGCCAAGGTGGAAGGTTCACTTGAGTCCAGGAGTTCAGGACCAACCTGAGCAACAGAATATTATGCCTCAAAAATAATCATAATTTTAAAATGTTTCTCCTATCCATGTTTAAAAATATAACAAGCTGGAAACAAATTAAGTGCAGAATAAAGAAAAGTAACTAAATGAGTTATGGTAGAGCCATACATTGAAACACAAAGCTGTCATTAAAATGAGGATCTAGTTATTCATTTATTGCATGGGAAGTTATTTAGGATATATTGTTAAGTACAATTGACACTTGAACAACACAGGTTTAAATCGTGTAGCTCCACTTATGTGCCTATTTTTGTTCAACCAAATGAGGATTGAAAATACAGTATACAACATTCATGGGATGCAAAACCACATATACAGAGGGCCAATTTTTCATATCTGTAGGTTCAGCAGGGCCAATTGTGGGACTTAAGTATGCACATATTTTGGTATATGTGCAGGGTCAGGGAGGGTCCTGCAGCCAATGCCCCAGTATGCTGAGAGATGACTGTAATAGAAGATTATTAAATTGTTTCTAGCAATTGTTTATTGTTTTTGTAACTGACAAAGGAAAATTATATATTTTTGGAGTGGAACATGATGTTTTGATACATGTATGCACTGTGGAATCATTAAATCAAACTAATTAACGTATCCATTATTTCACATACTTACCATTTTTTTGTGGTGAGAAAATGTAAAATCTGCTCTCAGCAATTTTCAAGTATACAATGCATTGCTATTAACAATAATCAACACATTATACAAGAGATTCCTTGGACTTATTCCTCCTAACTGGAATTTTATATCCTTTGACCAACACCTCCCCAGTCCTCACCGCCATCTTCTCCCCTGGTAACCATCAATAAACTCTCTGCTTCTGTAAGTCTGATTTTTTTTTTTTTTTTTTTTTTTTGATTTTGACAACATTTGTGAGAAACATGACCTCATTTTGACACAAACTTTGTTTGTTTGTTTGTTTTTTGAGACAGGGTCTCACTGTGTCACCCAGGCTGGAGTGCAGTGTGACATGTCAATTCACTGCGGCCTCAACCTCCTAGGCCCAACGATCTTTCCTTCTCAGGCTCCCAAGTAGCTGGGACTATAGGTGTGTACCACCATGCCCACCTGGCTAATTTTTGTAGAGACAGGGTTTCACTGTATTGCCCAGGCTAGTCTCAAACTCCTGGGCTCAAGCAATCTTCCTGCCTCCACCTCCCAAAGTGTTGGGATTACAGGCATGAGCCATGGCACCCTGTGATTTAAATTAAATGTGCTGTTTATTCATTCTTTTAGATATACTACCATTATCTCTGTATTAACCATTTAAAAATCTGTCTAATTGGGCTATGTTTCGAACTGCCTGTTTTATTGAGTTTGCCAGGTCTCAGACTCTGTTATTTGATTTTTAAAATGGGGATAAAATAGTTCCCACTTCAAAGGATTGTTATAGGCATTAAATGAAAAAAGTCCCTAGAATTACCTGGTAAAAAGGAAACAGTATATAGTTATAAACTATCATCAATGTTGTTATTATCACATAAATAATTTGCTTTAGACCTAGGTGTGAAGAAACTATTTGTTTCTCTGGAAGAACAACTATATTAGAATATGTATATTTTGACCGGCTGACAATAAGAAATTCACATATAATTGATAGCTTAGAGCCCATTCTATAGCCCAGGTTTTATAATCATATAAGCTCTTGTAGCCTGCATGAATGCATACATCCTGACAGTCTCATTCTACTAGTCACATTTTTTTTATTTTCAAATTTGTGTTGTCTTATTTAGATTCTGATACACTGCCTTAAATAGCCTGTATAGAATGACACAGGCCATAGTTAAGAACAAATTAACCCACCTAACAAAGTGATTGGAAGAGGTTTAATATATGTTTTGTTATCAACATATTAAAAGAAAATAATTGTAAAGATTGTGTAGTTTAAACTTGGATGCACAATCAAAAATATATGGTTTGACTTCTTACAAAAGGACATGGTTTTAACAAGCCAAATAACAACTAGAATTTTCCTTTTGCAGGACCTATGTGCAAAAAGAGTGAAGAAGTTTTCTCAAGACACTTTGCTTTTATAAATAGTATCTATCATACTTCGAAAAAGAAAAATGGCTAGATGTGACAGAATCCGTAGAAAAAAATCATTTTGGCAATCTTTGAGCATCCAAAAATAACAGAAAGAAGAGAGAAGAAAAGACAGAGTGATGAGAAAATAGAAAGAAATTGGTTGAATTAAATGAACAAACAAAATTTATTTCTGCTGGTGATTCAACCATGACTTAGCTTTATATGTGTCATTTCAAATGTGGCTGGCACTTGGTTAAATTGGCACATATTAAAGCCACATCAGGATGGGAAAATTTTTTTCTGATGACGTTTCTTTTTATTTGGTGGTTCTTTGTTATTTCTAGTTTTTCTGGCTCTTGGAAGTTGAACATCACTATGCAAAGGATACAGATGGGCCTTTGGAAGGAATAGGGGACATGTCGTACTAATTAAAAATTATAACCAGGCATGACAAATGACAGAACTCTCCACAAGTCACCCAGTAAACTAGGTGCTGTAAACTCTCAAATGAAACACGGGCATTTCCCAACTGTATTGTCTTTTTTACATTTTGAGAAGTGTTAGGTTTTAGGAACTGTGTAAGTCAGGCTACTTAAGAGAAACAGAACCAATAAGATATATATAGATATATAAGAGGAGACTTATTATGCAAATTGGCTTATGCGATTATGGAGGCTGAGAAGTCCCACAACGTGCCATCTGCAAGCTGGAGAACCAGGAAAGCATCAGTGTAATTCAGTCTGAGTCTGAAGGGGTAGGGGAGGAGCGATAAGGTGTAAGTCCTGGAGTCCAAAGGCCTGGGATCCAGGAGTTCCAATATGCAAAGGCAGGAGAAGATAATTGTCTCAGTTCAAGAAGAGAGAGAATTTACCCTTCCTCTGCCTTTTTCTTCTATTCAGGATCTCAACAGATTGGATCATGTACACCCACATTGGTGAGGGTGGGCCTTCTTTACTCAGTCTACTGATTCAAACGCTAATCTATTCTGGAGACACAGTCACAAACACACTCAGAGATAATGCTTTACCAGCTAACTGGGCCGACTTTAGCCCAGTTAAGTTGACATATAAAATTAACCATCACAGGAGCCCTCCTCACTCCCTAGCATAATGCTTTACACTCAATGAATGCTAAGGAAAGTTGATGGCACATATCTACTGTAAAAAATTTCTGACTGGGCACAGTGGCTCATGTCTGTAATTCCAGCACTTTGGGAGGCCAAGGCAGGAAGACATCTTGAAGTCAGGGGTTCAAGACCAGCATGAGTGACAAAGCAAGACCCTATCTCTATTTAAAAAAAAAAAAAAAAAAAATTATAGCCAGGTGTGGTGGCATAAGCCTGTAGTCCCCAGCTACTTGAGAGGCTGAGGTAGGAGTACCCCTGGAGCCAGGAGGTCAAGGCTGCAGTGAGCTATCACCATGCTTAGCCTGGGTAACACAGCGAGACCCTATGAGAAGAAATAAAGTTAATGCAGTGTTTTCATTCAGAATTCGATATGAAAGTTCAATTGAATTTAAAACAATGAGATACAACTAAACTTCTGTCAGATTGCCAAAATCTAAAACACTCACAACATAAATGCTGGCAAGGATGTGGAACAACAGGAACTCTCATTCATTTTGCTGTTCAGAACGCAAATGGTGCAGTCACTTGGGAAGACAGTTTGACAGTTTCTTACAAAACTAAACATACTTTTACCATACAGTCCAGCAAATGGGCTTCTTGGTATTTACCCAAAGGAGTTAAAAACTTATGTCTCCATAAAAACCTGCACAAGGATGTTCAATTAACAGCAGCTTTACTCATAATAGCCAAAACTTGGAAACAACCAAGACTTCCATCAATATGTACACAGATAAATAAACTATGGTATATCCAGACAATGGAATATTATTCAGTGCTAATAAGAAATTAGTTCTTCAACCATGAAAAGACACGGAGGAAACTTGCATGAATATTATTAAGTGAAAGAAGCCAATTAGAAACAAGTACATACAATATGATTTCAACTACATGCCATTCTGGAGAAGGCAAAACTGTGGAAACAATAAAAAAAAAAATCAGTGGTTGCCAGGGCTTTGCTAAGAGGTGAGAGGGATGAATAGGTGAGTACAGAGGATATTTAGGGCTGTGAAAATACTCTGTATTAAGCTATCATGAAGGATATATGCCATTACACATTTGTCCATATCCGTAGAATGTGCAGCACCAGCAGTGAACCCTAATGTAAACAATGGCTTTTGGTGATAATGATGTGTCAGTGTAGGTTCATCAATTGTAACAAATGTATCACTCTGCTGGTTGTTTTTGGTCACAGAAGCCCTTTTGCATATATGGGGGTCAGGGATATATGACAAAATCCCTGTAACTGCCTCTTAATTTTGCTGTGAATTTAAAGCTGCTCTAAAAAAAAAAAAAAAAAAAAAAAAAAAAAAGCCTGAAAAATGTGATGTGAATAAATTGCCTTGGTCTTAAAACAGTTAACCAGTTTAAGTATCTTTGATTCAGGTAACATTAAAATGACTTATACAAAGGGACATTGATATTCTTCCATACTGTGTTTCTATTTTGTTTTCTTTTAATCTTTCTGCTTCATACAAATAAATGGGGAAGCATAGATGGATCATTACTAGATGCAAACATAAGAATAAATAAAATGAAAATGTCAGTGGCTAGGAAGTGGACTGCCGGCCTCAGGTGTATATTCTACTCCAGACTGTGATTCCTGTAGGAAACTTCAAGATGATTTTGCTGACTCTGCTTTACGAGGAAGGACTGCAAAGCAGAATGTAGTGGAAACTTGGCCTTCATTTGGCAAACTCTTACATAGTTTAGACAAATTAAGTATCTTTCTCTAAAAAAAGTCCTAGACTATTAGGTGATTTTATATTTAATGAAACGTAATTTCATTATCAAATAAATTGCTACCAATAAATTCTGAAAAGACAACACTCTTTCACTGTGTTTCATATCTACCTTTACTCCAGACAAGTGGACTATTAGCTAAGCCTTAGAAATGTCTTACCTACAAATAATTTCTGGAGTAAATAACACTCTTTGCCTGATTCAGAATTTATGTACCCGTAAGTAACTGTGTCCTCTAGGCAGCCTTAAATCAGAAATAACTGGTATTAAGCCTAAGGTTTTATTTCTTAGTGGGAATATGAAGCCAATCTCAGACTTTCATGCAAACATTTGCTTATGCAATACAACAGCAGATTAAAAGCATATAGGAAATTTTGGCAGTAGAAATAGGAATGCAAAAAAGGGAGAAAACAAAAGAGAAAGAATTTGAAGGAATTGTATTCTGGGATTAATTATCCTAAGGCAATTAGTCTTCTTCAACATGTGTCAACCCCACATGGGATTTAACAATGATAATGTCAACTTTTCCAGGAAACAAACACATCCCATGCTCATGGGTGGGTAGAATCAATATTGTGAAAATGACCATACTGCTAAAAGCAGTCTACAAATTCAATGCAATTCCCATCAAAATACCACCATCATTCTTCACAGAACTAGAAAAAAAATCTTAAAAGTAGTATTGAACCAAAAAAGAGCCTGCATAGTCAAAGCAAGACAAAGCAAAAAGAACAAATCTGGAGGCATCACATTACCTAGCCTCAAACTATGCTATAAGGCCATGGTCACCAAAACAGCATGGTACTGGTATAAAAATTGGCACATAGACCAACGGAACAGAATAGAGAACCCAGAAATAAAGACAAATACAACCAAGTATTAGTGAAAAGGAAACACTTTTACACTGTTGGTGGGAATGCAAACTAGTACAACAATGGAAAATAATATGGCAATTTCTTAAAGAACTAAAAGTAGACCTACCATTTGATCCAGCAATCCCACTACTAGATATCCACCTAGAGGAAAGAAGTCATTACACGAAAAAGATACTTGCACACACATGTGTATAGCAGCACAATTTGCAATTGCAAAATATGGAACCAGACCAAATGCTTATCAATGAGTGGATAAACTGTGATATATATATACACACACACACATACACACATACATACACACACACACAGACACACACACACACACACACACACGCAACATGGAATGCTACTCAGCCATAAAAAGGAACGAAATAATGTCATTTGCAGCAACCTGGATGGAATTGAAGACTATTATTCTAAATGAAGTAACTCAGGAATGGAAAATCAAACATTGTATGTTCTCATTCATATGTGGGTCCTAAACTATGAGGACTGAGGACGCAAAGGCATAAGAATGATACATTGGATTTGCGGGACTCGAGGGAAAGAGTTGGGGGTGACAAGGAATAAAAGACTACACCTTGAATACAGTGTACACTGCTCGGGTGATGGGTGCACTAAAGTCTCAGAAATCACCACTAAAGAACTTACTCATGTAACCAAACACCACCTGTTCCCTAAACGCCTATTGAAATAAAAAAATAAATAACTAATTAAAAAAAAGTTCCAGGAAATGTTAAGATATGTACAGTGTACTCTATTGACAAAGGTATGAAATTATAAAAAATCAATTTTCAAAGTTATGAAATTATAAAAAATCAATTTTCAAAGTTATGAAATTATAAAAAATCAATTTCCAAATATTTTTGTACTTAATTTTTAGAATGGGACTTAAATGATTTTATTTTCCATTTCTCTATGATCTTATATGAATAGAAATTTACTTTAATCTTATTTGTTAGAATTAAATTTGACCTGCCTTTCAAAATTCAGCTTTGTTAAAAAAAAAAAAAAAAAGATAATAAGTTGTTCAAATAACAACTATCATTATAATAGTTAGGTCAAAATATCCAAATTAAGTCATTAAATTTAGGGAAAAAACTGAATAATTAATTCCCAGTAATCTGTGCTTAGTGCAAAGTCCCCAGTAATAACTATGTCTGAGAGCTACAAAATGAATAAGTTCTCTGTTTCTTACAGATTCGGAGGTTTTTCTATCAGTTTTCACTTACTGCACTTTTATACATTTCTTTGTTCTCCCCTTACCTAAACTCTACTTTCCTTCTTCCATAAATGTGTTCTATTGAATTGCCTAAAATCTACCTCATGCTATTACTTTCCTTTTTCTGAGAAAACCAACTTTTCTAAGGAGACTAAAAATCCCATCCTTTTCGGGGCCTTAGAGGTTGGAAGGCTCTTCTGACTCATTGAGGCTGGCAGCTCTCTCATTTCAATCATCTTGTTTAGTGGGCTCATTTCATTTGAAGATGAAACTGGCACCATTTTGTACTCATTTGACATCTGAGACTCTGCAGCCTAGCAGCTCTGCCCTCCTGGCCTTCCCAGTTTAGCTGCAGAGACTCTAAGAGATCCAGCAATATTATCAGCTTTATATTTAGTAAAAGAAAGTATATATTTAAGTGATGAACTCTATAAAATCAAGGGAAGACAAATCATGCAGAACATTGTACTTGTAAGGTCTGTGCACTTGCTCTAAATTTTTCTTCTCTAGATTCTAGTATCTAAATATACTATAAACCTAAATGTATTAATACTTCTTACAAGATAACAATTGCACTAGTATTCCTCCATCATAATTTTGGAGTGTAAGCAAAAAATGCAAATGCAAGAAAGTAAAATGCCACACTATGAGGATAAGCTGTAAGCTTTTAAATTTTTTTGACACTTGCATAGTGCCTAGTACTTAGTGGGCACTAAATAAATAAATAAATATTTGTTGAATGGATAAATTGATGAATCTCAATTTTCATCTCTAATCTGTACCACAGTCTATGTGTATTTGCTACCAGTGATGTTGTTTGAAATCTCCATCTATCTATCTATCTATCTATCTATCTATCTATCTATCTATCTATCTATCTATCTATCTATTTATCTTAGTAGACACTTGCGTTTTCTTGTCTCTTTAGTGAACCTTGTCATTCCCAAGACTCCACTATTCCTTCTTAGCAGTATAGATCCCATTGGTTCTTCAGATTTTCCTTTTATTATCAAATTTAAAATCAGGGACAGCAAAACGTTAAATACAATTTGGTTCTTATTTACCAGTTTGCATTTGTTTATTTGCTTAATGGTTTCATGCAAAGTAACATTGTCTCTCCAAAGTGATTTTAAGCTTCTTGAGAACAGTGAAAATGCTACAGACCCTTTTGTATTACCTATGGGTCTGACCAAAATATTAGGCAATTATAGTGGTCATTATATTATGAATGTTTGATTGACTAAGTCAAATGAGTTATCTATTAGCAGTTACTCATTCACTGCCAAATATTCACTGAGCTAGACTATGATACTGTTGTAGGCTTCGAGCAGGCATTTTTTCAAGATATTTTTCTTTTGCTGTGACTAACCTTGTAATCTCTGTCTCACAATATGATGCAAATAAGAACTGCACGAATAAGCAGATGACATTAGACTTGCCTTAACTCTGCCTTCTCGGCTTAGAGACTTTGGGATGCCAATTAATATAGTGATTGTGATAGGTAGGATAATTATCCCCTAAAGATATTCACATTCTAATCACCAGAACCTGTGAGGATGTTATCTTACGTGGCAAAGAGACTTTGTACATATGGTAAAGCTAAGAAATTTGACATAGATTATCATGGCTGGGCTCAATATGACCATGAGGGTCCTTAAAAGATGAAAGAAGGAGGCAAAACAGTCAGAGCAGGACATGTGAGGACAGGAGCTAGAGGTGAGAGGCAGGAGACAAAAGGAAAGAGACTGAGAAATTTGAAGCTACTGTACTGCTCGGGAGGAAGGAGTCACCAGCCAAGTAATGCAGTTGACTTCTAGAAGCTAAAAAAGGCTCTTCCATACACAGAGCCTCCAGAAGGCATGCAAGCTGCTGACACCTTGATTTTAGCCCAATAAAAACCATTTCAGACTTCTGACCTCTAGAATTGTAAGGTACAGATTTGTATGGTTTTGAGTTTGTGATCATTTGTTAGACCAGTGATATGAAACTAATACAGTGGCTAAGAATTCAGGCTTTGCTGTTCAAAGACCTGGCTTTGCATCAGTGCTTCTATCTGCACAATGGGAATAATGAAAGCACATACCTCATAAAATGGTTACTTAGCTATGCTTGAATATTAATAAATATGTATTTGTGCTTTGTATTTTGTTTTCAATTGGTTTTTAAACATAGGCTATATGTGTCTTTTATATACTTTTGACCTATTTAATTACTTTTGACCTATTTAACCCTAGAAGGATTAGCTAACTTTTAGCAAAACAATTTACTTCAAAGTAATTATACATAAATAGGTTCTTAAACAAAAAGACAAAATGACTGGATTTCAGAATTAAAGATGTAATTTATTTGATTTGAATATTAATAAGAATAGTAACGAGGGAATCCTCCCTAACTCATTTTATGAGGCCAACATCATCCTGACACCAAAGCCTGGCAGAGACACAACAAAAAAAGAGAATTTTAGACCAATATCCCTGATGAACATCGATGCAAAAATCCTCAATAAAATACTGGCAAACCGGATTCAGCAACACATCAAAAAGCTTATCCACCATGATCAAGTGGGCTTCATCCCTGGGATGCAAGGCTGGTTCAACATTCGCAAATCAATAAACATAATCCAGCATATAAACAGAACCAAAGACAAGAACCACATGATTATCTCAATTGATGCAGAAAAGGCTTTTGACAAAATTCAACAGCCCTTCATGCTAAAAACACTCAATAAATTCGGTATTGATGGAACGTACCTCAAAATAATAAGAGCTATTTATGACAAACCCACAGCCAATATCATACTGAATGGGCAAAAACTGGAAAAATTCCCTTTGAAAACTGGCACAAGACAGGGATGCCCTCTCTCACCACTCCTATTCAACATAGTGTTGGAAGTTCTGGCTAGGGCAATCAGGCAAGAGAAAGAAATCAAGGGTATTCAGTTAGGAAAAGAAGAAGTCAAATTGTCCCTGTTTGCAGATGACATGATTGTATATTTAGAAAACCCCATTGTCTCAGCCCAAAATCTCCTTAAGCTGATAAGCAACTTCAGCAAAGTCTCAGGATACAAAATTAATGTGCAAAAATCACAAGCATTCTTATACACCAGTAACAGACAAACAGAGAGCCAAATCAGGAATGAACTTCCATTCACAATTGCTTCAAAGAGAATAAAATACCTAGGAATCCAACTTACAAGGGATGTAAAGGACCTCTTCAAGGAGAACTACAAACCACTGCTCAGTGAAATAAAAGAGGACACAAACAAATGGAAGAACATACCATGCTCATGGATAGGAAGAATCAATATCGTGAAAATGGCCATACTGCCCAAGGTAATTTATAGATTCAATGCCATCCCCATCAAGCTACCAATGAGTTTCTTCACAGAATTGGAAAAAACTGCTTTAAAGTTCATATGGAACCAAAAAAGAGCCCGCATCTCCAAGACAATCCTAAGTCAAAAGAACAAAGCTGGAGGCATCACGCTACCTGACTTCAAACTATACTACAAGGCTACAGTAACCAAAACAGCATGGTACTGGTACCAAAACAGAGATATAGACCAATGGAACAGAACAGAGTCCTCAGAAATAATACCACACATCTACAGCCATTTGATCTTTGACAAACCTGAGAGAAACAAGAAATGGGGAAAGGATTCCCTATTTAATAAATGGTGCTGAGAAAATTGGCTAGCCATAAGTAGAAAGCTGAAACTGGATCCTTTCCTTACTCCTTATACGAAAATTAATTCAAGATGGATTAGAGACTTAAATGTTAGACCTAATACCATAAAAATCCTAGAGGAAAACCTAGGTAGTACCATTCAGGACATAGGCATGGGCAAAGACTTCATGTCTAAAACACCAAAAGCAACAGCAGCAAAAGCCAAAATTGACAAATGGGATCTCATCAAACTAAAGAGCTTCTGCACAGCAAAAGAAACTACCATCAGAGTGAACAGGCAACCTACAGAATGGGAGAAAATTTTTGCAATCTACTCATCTGACAAAGGGCTAATATCCAGAACCTACAAAGAACTCAAACAAATTTACAAGAAAAAAACAAACAACCCCATCAAAAAGTGGGCAAAGGATATGAACAGACATTTCTCAAAAGAAGACATTCATACAGCCAACAGACACATGAAAAAATGCTCATCATCACTGGCCATCAGAGAAATGCAAATCAAAACCACAATGAGATACCATCTCACACCAGTTAGAATGGCAATCATTAAAAAGTCAGGAAACAACAGGTGCTGGAGAGGATGTGGAGAAATAGGAACACTTTTACACTGTTGGTGGGATTGTAAACTAGTTCAACCATTGTGGAAAACAGTATGGCGATTCCTCAAGGATCTAGAACTAGATGTACCATATGACCCAGCCATCCCATTACTGGGTATATACCCAAAGGATTATAAATTATGCTGCTATAAAGACACATGCACACGTATGTTTATTGCAGCACTATTCACAATAGCAAAGACTTGGAATCAACCCAAATGTCCATCAGTGACAGACTGGATTAAGAAAATGTGGCACATATACACCATGGAATACTATGCAGCCATAAAAAAGGATGAGTTTGAGTCCTTTGTAGGGACTTGGATGCAGCTGGAATCCATCATTCTTAGCAAACTATCACAAGAACAGAAAACCAAACACCGCATGTTCTCACTCATAGGTGGGAACTGAACAATGAGATCACTCGGACTCAGGTAGGGGAACATGACACACCGGGGCCTATCATGGGGAGGGGGGAGGGGGGAGGGATTGCATTGGGAGTTATACCTGATGTAAATGACGAGTTGATGGGTGCAGCACAGCAACATGGCACAAGTATACATATGTAACAAACCTGCACGTTATGCACATGTACCCTACAACTTAAAGTATAATAATAATAAATAAATTTAAAAAAAAAAAAGAATAGTAACACGAATTTATCTCTTATATAGTTTATTTTTTTTTTTTTTTTTTTTTTTTTTTTGAGGCAGAGTCTTACTCTGTCACCCAGGCTGGAGTGCAGCGGTGTGATCTCAGCTCACTGCAACCTCTACCACACAGGTTCAAGCAATTCTCCTGCTTCAGCCTCCCGAGTAGCTGGGACTATAGGCGCCTGCCACCATGCCGGCTCCTTTTTTTTTTTGGTATTTTTTAGTAGAGACGGGGTTTCACCATGTTGGCCAGGCTGATCTCAAACTCCTGCCCTCATAATTTGCCCGCCTTGGCTTCCCAAAGTGCTCAGATTATAGGTGTGAGCCACCACACCTGGCCTGAAATGTAATTTTAAAAGGAATAAACTAGCAGAAAACTTATTGGAATTTTCATTATTTAAAGAATTTCATTAGGGTTCAGGACCAAAGGTTCAGACAACACTTGCTGTACGTCAGTGATTATTAACAGGGTTTCATGTTAGAGTCACTGACAGGGCCAGTTTCATGGGCATGCAACTTGTGCCATTGCACAGAAGGGTCCTGTGCTTGGTTTAATGCTCTGCTGTTGCTTTCTTGAAATTCTTCATCATTTTGTCTTTGAATTTGTTTTATAGTGGAGTCCTATGGAATGATAGTGCATGTGTAGCATACTGGTCCAGTCATTTCTTGCCTTTCCAATTTGTATGGAACATGCGTGAAGCTCCAATAGCCCAGAATTCCAGTGGAGTTCATGGGAGTTCAGCAAGATTCAACGTGCACATTGTTGGGGAGATAGATTTAAAAATGAAATTTCCTCCCTATCCAGAAAATCTCTCCACAAAGGTAGAAGAGGAAAAAAAGTTTTCTTACTGAATAAGCACTCAATCAGAATGTGATATATGTTATTAGCCAATCTGCTCGAGAAATTACAAAAACAGAAATCTCTTTTTTTTATATAACCAGGTGAATACAACCCGTTACATGCAAGTTCTCAAGGTAAACAATAATTAGTCCTCAAGTAAGAGGACTTGACAGCACCATTTGTCACATATAGTTCATCCTAAATTCACTTGGTAACTGGAATGAGCATCTGTGTTAGCTAATTGGCTTTAGCCAAAGGAAAAAAAAAAAAAAGCTTCCATATATTTATGACAGGAGGTAGTTTTGGAGCAATGCCCTGAAGAAGTTTGACTCCTCCACTCCCACAGAAACTTGGAGATAGGGGTTTGTCTTTGAGAAAGACATTCCTGGGTCATAAAGCTGTCAAAAAAACGTATTTAGTTTTTAAAAGATTTACGTACATATCAAAGAGAAAGAGAAACAATTTACAATTACAAATTTTTAAAGTAAATGCTGGAAGAAAAGGGAAGGGGGAGACTTCTTATTTTCAACAGGGAGAATTAAGCCTCTTAGTAAGTTGTGTTTACCCTTACAATGCGATTGAGTATGTGGGGGTGCTGACAGCTCAGAGAGTCCACACTTTACATTCAAACCAACACCTGCTTTAAATTCGAAAAGAGGGCAATGACAACCAAGGAATCATATTATCCCTTCCTTCCTTGTGTTCATTATCTGTATTCACCAATCACTTATGTTAAAAACGGTGACATAGAAAAAAGAGAGGCCTTTCATAGCTCCTTTTCTTTTCAGTCCTCCTTTTTCATCAAAGCAGAAGGTACAGAGTGTTGGCAGAATGTGTGCACATCCAGAAATGAAATAAAAACAGTTGAGCTAGTTTTGCAGTTTTTCACTGTCCTGATAAGGAAAAAATAGATATATACAAGTTTGAGCTACAAAGTAGCAATTATGTAATTTCAGTAATTCCACTTATGGGTTAAATATGCTTATAGGTACATTGAAAACTGTCATTGTACAATACAAAGATGAACAATAAAATTTATTCTAACTTAAGTTATATACTTCTTATAATAATGGCATTAAATAGCAAGTGAAATATACCATGACAAGTTGAGAAAGAGAGATCATGGGAAAGGAAGAAAAGCTTTCTGTTCTTGTATTTTTATCGGCGCATTTTCTCCTGCTTTTTGAACAAGGGGCCACACATTTTTGCTGTGCATGGGACTCTGCAAATTACATAGGCAGCTCTGATCCCTGGTGGAGCTTTAAAAACTGAGGCTTCGAGGCAGGAGAATGGCGTCAACCCGGGAGGCGGAGCTTGCAGTGAGCTGAGATCTGGCCTCGGCACTCCAGCCTGGGCCACACAGCGAGACTCCGTCTCAAAAAAAAAAAAACAAAACAAAACAAAACAAAAAAACTGAGGCTTCTAGATTCTATACCTCAGGACCATAGAATAACAGCCTCCAGACAGAGGGCCCAGCCATCTATACTTTTAAAATTTAAATTAAAATAGAGGTTTCAGCTGAATACCTCTATTTAAGAACCACTACCACAGACGGTTAGGAGAAGACTGTGCTGTTGAAAGTGATCAGAAAAGGGTTAACGAAGAATTTTAATAGAGCCATGAAGGAAAAATAAGATTTAGTTGAAAGTTTAAGTGTGATGGTATTAAAGCTAAGCACACAATGAAGAAAAAAGTTAAGGAGGTGTCAAATACAGTGTTAAAAAAGTATAGCAAGGAGACTGTTTCGGGCAAAACAAGTAGGTGAATGATTAGGCAGATGACCCCCAAATTGTTAAAGACTTTTAGGGGGAAGGCTAGTCTTGAAAACACTTGGGAGCACAGAATATTTCTAAGAAATGGACTTAGTACCTAATGCAGGAGAAACTGTTGAAATGAAAGATAGGAAGCAGGAACAACACAGTGTACATGCTGCAGAGCTCCAGGCAGGAGATGAATAAGGCCTAGATCAGCACTGTATTTTTTAAAATGCAATTTAACAAATGTGAAAATAACAAACTGATGGCATGAAAAATGTCACCTGAAGTGCATCCCATTATCTGAATGTTAGCCAAAGCAGATCAACATGTCCTTCAGCACATGTTAAGGGATAAAGATTATTTAAAACATAATGTATTCTTTTGAAAATTATAATTTTACAGTTCAACTTTACAAAATGTATGTGGAAATAATCATTTCACAACTTTTTTTAAATCTGAAAATGCAAAACAGCCTGCAGAATATTTAGTGGGTTGCAAGGGATTATGAGCTCCTTAGATGACTGAGCAAAACTGGACTGGATTATGGCAATGACCCAAAGAATGAAGTTGAAAGAGCAGAAGCAAGAAAGGATATGAAAAGATAATCATAGAATTTGTTGGCTGATTGACTGCAAATAACTAAGGAGTGATGAAAGAAAAAAACTGCGAGAATGGTGTTGCCAAAGACAAAACTTGGGATTTCCGAAAAGAGAATAAATTTAGTTTTAGATAAGGTGATTTTAATATAATGTTGGAGCAGGTCAATGGAAATTCACAAGTGCCATTGATAGCAGCCACACAGAGTTCATAGAAAGAAGTTATCACTCAGGTAAGGTCTGCTAATGGGGATTTTATTTTATAAAATAAAATTTGAATAAAAGATGCTTGAAGTTATGAGAGTAGGTAAACCCTTCAAAAGAGAAACTTTAAATAGAGAAGATCTTGGCAAAAACGAATAGAGGTGATTATCAAAGGCAGAGGAGACAAAATTCATAGAGATTTCAATAAATCTAGTTTGATACAGAGTTGCAGGAATCAACTAAATTTTTTGTCTAAAATGCACATTCACTAGACAGCAAATTGCTGTGTCTGAATTCTGTACACATCTTTCCAATAATTATTTTTTCTTATCCTTTCATTGGGTTCTTTTTAATTACACACTTATTTTGATATTTCAACATTTGGGGGTTTCCCTTTGTAGCAGAACAATAAAAGCTTATCTTTTATTGTTCAAAGCATTTGTGTTAATGTAAGTAGGAAAGACAAAGTTGCATTTTAAAAGTCTCTTAATGTTTATTATTGTCACAAAGCAAGAATATTTAGCATAATTGATAGTCCTATCACCTAAAATATTCTCAGTTATATTTCCTGATAGAAGCTTTTCATTGTCATTTTATGTTGTATATCCCTTACAGAGAGTAGTTCAAAAATTTTGAAGGTGGGAGATAAAAATTATGTAGGTACAAAAGATGAAATAACAATAAACAAGATATGTACAAGTCCTCCTCAGTGACACAAAAATGGACTTGAAAATATAGAAAGATATTCCTTGTTCTCAGATTAGAAGAATACAATCATGAACATATCAGTTCTCCATAGATTAATTTATAACTATAATGCAACCCCAATAAAGCTAGTAATCCCTTTTTTCCCTGGACCTAACAAGTTGATTCCAAGGTTGCTATGGAACTCTTTCTGGAGTGGTCAGGGAAAGTTTAAAGAGGAATGTGAGATGAGATGAGAAAGGTAAGAGAAATGAAAGAGGGATTGCCCCATTAGAAATGTAAAAAAGGCTTCAGAATTAAAATAGTGTGGTACTAGCACATGAATGTTAGAACCATAATAAAATAGAAAATTCAGAAAGAGAATATATATATATGAAAATTTAGCACATGATAAAGGTCACACCTCAAAACACAGGAGGAATAGACAGACTTTTAAATAAATGATTTGGAATAACTGAAAAGCCAATTAGAAAAAGATGCCATAGTTCAGATCCTACAAAAGAATAAGCTGCAAATACATCAGTGATCTAAATCTTAACATAAAATGAAACCATAAAAAAAAAGGACTAGAAGAAAACACAGATAAATTCATTATAACTTAAGCATAGGTAAAACTTTCTAACTATAATTCAAAATCCAGATGCGTGTATGTATATGTACAAAAGAAAAGATTGACAATTTGGACTACATTAAACAACAGTAAAATTTTCCATGCAGAAAATCATTTGTCCCAAAATCAAGGACACATGTAAATCGGGAGACACGTTTGCAATATATAGTTCAGGGAATGTGCTGCTATCCCTACTATGTAATAAAATTCTTAATTAGAGTAGAGGAGAACAAGAGCAAAACAAACAAACAAAAAAAAACTATTAGAAAAATAGGCATATGACACGAACAGCCATAAAGACATCTACAAAAAGCTCTCAAACCTAAAAAAATGTTCAGCTTCACTGATGATAAGGTAAATAGAGCTTCAATTGAGGTATAATTTTTCACCTGTCAAGTTGGTAAAACTTCAGAAGTGTGGCAACACACAGGCTATGGGCTCTCTCATTTATCACCAGTGGGAACATAAAATTACACAACTGCTCTGAAGGGGAAAAATGCTTCACAGACATCCATTCTTCAAACCAGTAATTCCACATCTAGAATTTCACCCTAAAGTTAAGACTACCACAACCCAGAAAAAATATGTACAAGGTTATTCATTGCATATTTGTGGTAGCTAAATATTGAAAACAACCTAAATGCCCGTATACTGGAGACAGATTGGATAAACTAGGATACAGCCACATAATGGAGTATTTTGTAGTGGCTAAAAATATTGAGGAAGACCTGTATAAACTGATATGGAGTTATTATCAGAATACATTGTTAATTGAATAAAGCAAGATACAAAATAGTATACGTGATGTGTGCACATGTATGTGTATATATATATATGTGCATATATATACATCCTATGCTGAAGTAATTGGGGGTAAACAGATACAAGGCCTGCAACTAGCTCTCAAATATTTCAGCAAATAAGTGCATGACTGACTGAATGAATGAATCAATCAATATGTATTATATATGTTTATTACACAGAGATAGAGAAGAGAAAAATTAATCAAGTATGGCAAAATGTTAACAATTGGTGAATCTAGATTTCAGTAAGCAGGATAAATAAATTCAGGAGATCAATTGTACTGCATGGCGGTTATCAATAATAATGTATGGCATGGTTGAAAACTGTTGAGAGTATACTTTAAATGCTCTCATCACAAAAATGTAGACAAAATAATGGGTATGTTAATTAGCTTGATGTAATCATTCCACAATGTACATGTATGTCAGAGCATCGTATTGCACACTAAAAATATAATTTGTATTTGTCAATTAAGAAAAATAATTGGTAAATCTAGATGAAAGGTATATGAGTGTTACTGTGTTAGTCTTGCCTCTCTCTGTAGGTTTGAAATTTTTCAAAACAAAAAGCTGGGGGTTAGGGGTAGAAGAACATGCATAGACTTATAAATCAGGGACAGAAATAGCTGTATCTCTACCCCGTCCCACCTCTTGCCCCCTTGTGTCAAAGAACACATACACCCAACTATCCCTGTGAATGTGTACTGCTGCCTCTGATGGCACAGCCTTGGTAACAATTTAGCTACATCCTGCCCTGTCCCTGAGTATCTCTACACAAGCAGAAAACTGGAGATTGGTGTGGTTTGTTTGTTTGTTTGTTTGTTTGTTTGTTTGTTTTGAGACGGAGTCTCGCTCTGTCGCCCAGGCTGGAGTGCAGTGGCGCTATCTCGGCTCACTGCAAGCTCCGCCTCCCGGGTTTACTCTTCATCCTTTCATCTCTGCCTACTGCAGAAAAGGGTAATGGATTTACAATCGTGTGTTCATATTCTGTCACAGTAAATCAGCAGCCTTTGGAGAAGAATATGGAAGAGAAAAATGATTTCTCACCAGTATTCTGGGGGAGAGGTGAATTACTCAGTGAATTTGTTACAGCCATCAGCCTTGGAAACTGATCTGATTGCAATTTAGCCTAGATTTCTTGATCCAACATTAGAAAGACACTAAGCATCGAATTCAGTCC
The DNA here is from genome assembly GCF_049350105.2 of Macaca mulatta. Lineage (NCBI taxonomy): Eukaryota > Metazoa > Chordata > Mammalia > Primates > Cercopithecidae > Macaca > Macaca mulatta. The sequence continues at coordinate 120,610,599 of NC_133411.1, forward strand.
TTTCTAGCCCTGACTGTTTAGATTCTGGTATTCTGGTGCCAGTCTAAGTTTCCTTTTGTTCGTTTTAAAGGAAGGATGCAGTTCTGTTAGGAGTTTGAATGGGTCCCTCTGGCCTTGTCTTGGAAATGAACTAAAGTGTGGATTAGGTCACAGGCCTGATCTCAACTTATGTGTATGAGTGGGGTAGGTGAGTATACTTTACTAACAGGTTCCTGGTATGGGCATAAGACTCCCAGAGATCATTTTCTGGGAGCAGAACCCTGCGACTTGTCTTGATCCTGCCTAGACCTCCAGGGAGAGCCAGACTTGATGTGGCTCTTGGCTATAGGAAAGGGAACAGACTGTGCTGGGGAATTTGCAACTTGGAAAGTCTATTTAAAAAAAAAAAATGTGGGCTGGCAAATTTTGATGTCTTTACAAGGCTGCATGTAAGATAATTAAACCTAATTTATCTTAAAAACAAAAAAACAACCCAAAAAAACTTCATGTTTCTATTGACTTCAGCTTAAAACTAACCCCCAAATAAAACCTTACACCTCTTAGTTGTTGACTCATTGTTAAACTGGAACGCCAGAGATTCTTTATTTCAAGCCCAATTTTAGTGCAGTCTCTTTTATAAAATGGAAAAAATAACTAACTTTATCATGTCCCATCAGGTTATTCCATCATTGGAGAATAACAATCCTAACCTTTCTTTCAGATGTTTCTTAAGAATCTAATAAGCACTAAGGAATCTTGCTGGGAAGTTACCAAATATTATGTAAATGATATTGATTAAGACAATTCAACCTATTTCATCATGTTATGATTGTTAAACTTTATGGAAATATATTCTATTTTTAAAGTTTTCATTTTAAACAAGAAAATTTCTATTTTTAAGATAGCAGATTTAAAAGATAATTTTTAGAATAACAGTAGAAGATAAAAATCAATTTTATAAGATAGGATTGAGATACTAGAGTGAAAGTTAGCTGCTTGCTTAGAAACTTTAAAGAAACTTAGAAAAAAAACAGATTTCAGGGACAATTTGCAAACATTTGTAATATGCCTTATTATGCACATTTTATACATTTATAAAATTTCCACAGAAAATGTCTCAGCAGTTCCATGAATGAAATTAAGCCACCAACTCTGAATATCAGAATTTATAAATTTATAAAATTTCCACTGAAAATGTCTCAACAGTTTCATGAACGTTAACCCACCAGCTCTGAATCATGTGAAGACGGTGTTTCAAAGAGGAAAAGGCTCTTCTTTATCACAACAACAACAACAACAACAACAACAACAACAACAAAATGCTCTCTATTCAGTTAAATAAGGCATAAATGAGGTTTTCCTTTCTGTGGGAGAAGCACAGAAATGACTTTTTCTCCTGCTTTACAATCTCTCAATAGTTCTGTATTCTCTTGCATCTGATCACATACACATAGTTTTCATTCTGCCTGGTGCAATAATCTTCTTTCATTTCTTTAACTGGCTAACTTTTGCTTATCTTTAAGAATGCACAAAAATTTATACCCAAGAATGTGTAGGCTTCTCCTCCAATGGGTTACCATCTCAGGTCCTTCTGGTGTTCAGAAATTTCTCACACTTACTCTAATTGCTTGTCTGCCTTCCCCACCGTGTTGGAAGTCTCTGCTGGGGAGGAGGTGTGTATCTCAGGCAGAACTGTATCTCCTGCTTCCAGCAGAATGCTGAACATTTGATGTTTAAAATCAAACCAAAACCTGTCTTCTCTGTTATGCTGGTTAATCAGGCAAAACTGCTTAGTGTAGTCTCTTTTATAAGATGGAAAAAATAGCTAACTTTATCTAGTCCCATCAGGTTATTCCATCATTACAGAATAACAATCCTATCCTTTCCTTCAAATATTTCTTAATAACTAATAAGCAATAATATTGTTCTTTTTTGTTTAGCAAACTATTCCTTGTCCTGGAACTGAGCCCCTCACCCTTTCCCCCTCAATCTCATCCTCTGCCGGAATCATTTCTACTTAGCTCATAGATCTCAGTTTCGATAATATTCCATTTAAGGAAGCCTTCCTTATGCTTCCAGCCATGTTTGAGTATCCCTCTGATGTGCCACTCCAGTACTCTACACTTTTCCTATGATAACTTTTATTGTTCAGTATTGTCATTCCTTTTCTGTGTCTTCTACCAGAATGTAAGCTCCATCATAGCAGGGACCATGCCACATTGCTAACCTTTGTGTTTCTAGCATGTGGTACATGCTGGTATGTAGTATGTACTTAAGAAATATTTGTTGAGTGACTAGTATTACACTATTATAATTATGTATAATTACAAATGACCTTCTTCTTTTCAAGTTATCGCTCTCCTCTCCATCATTTGTACATCTTCCAGGTTGACCTTTCTTAAATTTTGCCTTCATCAACTTATTGCTCAAAATTTTTTAATGTCACTTTAATGACCACATAATAAACTTCTGTATCTAGATGTTAAGGCATTTTTAAAAATTTGCCTCTACTAGTCTCACCTTTGGTCCTTCTACTTCTCATTGTATCTTCCACTCAAGATAGGCCAACTACCTTATTGTAGATTTATATGACTCTGAACCAAATTATATATTCATTTGTGAGTCTATGATTCTTTAAGTCCAACGCTAAAAATGCCCACTCCATCCATAGTTCCCTTCTCTAAAGTTTTGACCATAATCTCCCTTTCAAGAAGTCAGCTATGGTTTGAGTGTGTCTCCTCCAAAATTCATGTTGAAATTTAATCCCTAATGTGGCAGCATTGAGAGGTAGGAGCTAGTGGCAGGTAATTAGGTCATGGGGACAGATTCCTCATGAATGGCTCAGTGCCATTCCCAGTAGTGAGAGAGTTCTGTCTCAGGTGAGACTGGATTAGTTCTTGTGAGAATGGATCAGTTTCTGTGAAAGTAGATTGTTATAAAGTCAGGATATTCCTTGGGTTTTGCCTCTTCGCATGTGTCCACTTCCCCTTTGACCTTCTCCACCATGTTATGACACAACACAGTAAGCCCTCACCAGAAGCCAAGGCCATGCCCTTGAACTTCCTTGCCTGCAGAACCATGAGCTAAATAAACTTTTTTTTTTTTTTAAATAAATTACCCCGTTTCTGATATTCTGTTATAACAATACAAAATGGACAAAGATAGAATATTTTTCACTAAAGCTACTATGCTGATACACATAAATTTTACCACCTCATTGACTGGGCCTGTGTGTGTGTGTGTGTGTGTGTGTGTGTATGTGTGTGTATGTGTGTGTGTGTATTCATGGTGGAGTTATTGATACAATAACAGCAAATCTCTAGACTAGCTAGATTCTGTGAAGTAGCCTGCGATGCAAGTTCCGCCAAGTATAGAGAGTAGTGATCCAGGAACCAATCAGACTAATCTCATAAAAAAAGACTAAATGGGATATTAGTTAGCCAGATAAATAATGAGAGAGTTATAGCTAGACTGAAAGAGGGGTTGGGGGGAGGGAGACAAGGAGTAAAAAATAAGTTGGAGTAGAGAGGAAACAGCAGATACATATGAGAAAAGTAGACAATGAGCTGTGTGTACAGAGCCCATGAGGCAACAGAAACTGTGAGGAAGAAGCAGAAAAATATACAGAATAGAGTATGAGATGGTTGACAGCAGTAGAAAACTCAGGAATGAATGACCCTCTGCTGCTGTGGAGCAGTGAGGTAACCGGCTCACCAGTGCCAGCGAGACAATGAATAACCTTCCAGTTCCTGGGCCATGAGCCAGTCTCCACAAAATCAACTGTACTATTTGTTCTGTTTCCATAATGCCCAGTGTATGGCCCAGATTGGAACCGCCCTTATTTCCACTTGTACTATCATAATAATCACATATCCAATTTGAAGTATCCTGAGTCAATCTCTGTTACTGTCACCCTGAAAATCTTCACATAGATTCATTTTACCTTTGTAAAGCAGTACAATACAATTTATTTTGGAGTAATCTCATGAAATGGAAATAACATTCAACTTTCAACCTATAGAACCACAATATAGCCTCTTGTGTCATGTAGTTTCTGGAACCCAAATTTTATAAGCTGTTCCATTACTGCAAAGAGTGAATGAGCATCTTGCCTTGCTAAAAAATGGTTTCCCTATTAAGTTTCATACATATTGAGTCTTTTTTTGGGGGGGGTACAAAATAGCTACTGAATTGTGTGAGCTCTGTAATTACATTTCAACATTGACAGGTAAGATTGAATGTTAAGTAAAGTAATTCTTTCAAGTGCATTACAAGTACTACATACTTATTGAAAATTACTTGACTTATCTGGTCAATATTCTGCAAATTAATTGAGGCAATTGATTCCTGGTGCTCACTGGGAATAGAAAAACCGAGGAGCTTTACATGAAATAATTATAGAGCATAAAACCACATATTGTTGAGAAAAACAGTACAATAGTGTGGAACAAACACTTAGCTTGTGCTCCTGAACCTTGGCTACCCTTTCTTTCCTGAGCTGAACATCACTTCTCTCTTATGCCTATGACCCCCTTTAGGCCTACTCTTGTCATCAGCCTTACTTTCTTTGTTCCTCTGTCCTTTCTACTGTTCTGCAAGACCCAGCCTCTGACGAATCCTTCTATTTGCCCCTTCTATTACTGGAATATTGAATACCACTGAGAAAATAAAACAAGTATTAACATATGTGTATCAGACATACAGTCTTCAGCCTTGGCTTGCTAAACATTTTTATGTGCTTGGTCAGCTGTCACTCTTATTCCTATAGAAGAGAAACCAAGATTAAGCTGTTCTTTTTGAGTCCCCTAACTCGGGTCCCACCTTTTTCAACGAAGACTTTGCTATACCTTTCACACACACATACACACTCAAAATATAACACCTCCTGCAAGGTACCTAAGTTTGAACCTATCTCTGACCTTCTGTTCAGTCTCTGAGGCTGGGACATATCAAAGCACAAACTCATAAAGTCCTGAAGGGAATGCTGCTCACACAAGGCTTTTGGGAGTATTCTGAGTAGGACAAATATTTTTCTGGTATATTTATTCTTCTCTTGTTAAACTGAAGCTCAGATGTGGTTGCAGTTTTTTTAGTTTCAAATTATTGGAATGATCACGAAGGGCTTTTTTCTACAGTGATAAATAAGTGGAAATGATCTGATCCTTTCTCAGCCTTATCCTCAATGATACCGAGTCCCAGAGAAGCAAAGATCAGTTTCCAAAAGGAAAATATAACTTAAAGAAATTAAAAACTAATGTTTCTCTGACTGGATGAAATTGGACTTGACTTGTTTCATCTCAGTTTGGTCCCTGAAAATTTGCTGCAAAAAATATCAAACTTGACTGGGCATAGTGTTTTACGCCTGTAATCCCAGCACTTTGGGAAGCCAAGGCAGGTGGATCACCTGAGTGCAGGAGTTTGAGACAAGCCTGGGCAACATGGTGAAATCCCATCTCTAAAAAACACAAAAATTAGCTGGGCCTGGTGGCTCACACCTGTAGTCCCAGCTACTTGGGAGGCTGAGGTGGGAAGATTGCTTGGGTCCAGGAGGTGGAGGTTGCAGTGAGGGGAGATCTTGCCACTGCACTCCAGCCTGTGTGGCCGAGTGAGACCTGTCTCAAACAAACAAAAAATCAAACTTTAATTTTTAAGAAAGTAAGATACTGTGGCTTAGACATTTTAATATTTACTTTGACCTAAGCAAAGATCATGAAGTATTATCTTTGAAAACTAAATATTTTAAGATTGTAGGTATCCAGTAATTACTTCATGGAATGTATTAATAGCTAAAAAAAGAGAGGATGAAGGAAAATTGCTTTGGAATTATTATTAACACAAACAAGATTCAGTTCTACATTATAGTCAATACAGTATTCAACAGTTTAAGCAATGACTTAGAAGTAACAGATTTTTAAATTTTACCAAAAACATCTTTGCTTTTTACCTCCTTCCTCTAAAAAGTCACACCAATGTTAAGTATTTGGAACACTTAATATTCTCTACACCTTCATTCTCAGATTGTACAACTCAAAGATGCCATTTCTATGTAACTCAGTGGTAGTCCTAATATAGTAATTATAGTCACTATACTGTTATCATTAGTTATGATGTATTCTACTTACTGAATAAACATCAATTTAGAATAACAATAATATTAATCTTAGCTAGAACTTCATACATGTCATGATTTCCTAAGAGGTGGGTATGATTTATTCTCATTTTGTAGGTCAGAAACTAAAGATTTCCATAATTAAGTAGCTTGGCCATAGTCAATAGATAGTATGTTGTTGAGTCAGGTTTTAATCCACACCACCTTAACCCAAATGCCACCTTTTAATAACTATACTGGATTTTATCTTAGAGGTACCTTAAAGTGTGTTCCCATGCAGTAAGTATATCATTTGACTTTGAGTATCAGTATATAAAGAAGACCTTATCATGCCCATTTTATAAATTAAAATTCTGAAGTCCAGGTATATTTAGTGACTTCCTCAAAGTTATTTAGCTGGTCCACGGCAGAGCTGGCTTCTTGATGGTGATTTCATCTATCGACTTTTCTAACAGATGACCTCAAGGCATATGGCATATATGGTTAGAGCTACAAAAAAGTCTCTCTTTTGTTGTTACAGTTTCAATAAATAATCTTAATAACACTTACATTTTCCCAAAATTAGCTATCTTCATGCTTTTGAGGATAAATTGTTTACCAAACCCTGTGAGTTAGTAATCATGCATATAAAGTGATGACTTATATTCTAACCTGTCTTATATTCTAACCTGCTTATATTCATTCATGCTTATATTCTAACACGTCCTTTCCATTTGATTTTCCAGATACTCCGATAGATTTTTTCTTCTTTTAATCAGTAATTTGAGGATATTTCAGTCTTCAAAAATTTTATTAAAAAATATTGTCCAAAGTGTACTTTACAGATGATCATATTAAGTAATATATGGATCATACTATTTTTAGTAACTGACCTCTCTGAAAGGAACTGGTTGTTATGGTTACCACAGAAAACAGAGAAGGGGAAAGAAGATTCACTTTTAAAGTGCTGTAGAGTTTTGTTTTGAGCGATTACATTCACAATTTCCCAGCTGACTTATTTTACCATCCTCTCAGCAAAAAAGAACTAATATACATAAGCATGGAAAGCACTATTTCTTAATTATTTTGATATCTAGTATATTGCAGATTTCATAGAAGTGGCATCTGCTATCCTTTTGTGTGCATACCCTTAAATAATTTACATAAGTGCTCTGACCTCTGAAAAATTATTATTTCATAATTTTCTTATGAAAATTATTTTCTTCTTTCTCCAACATTTGTATAGTTTAGTCCTATAGCTATAGAACTATACTATACAAGTGTTGGAGGAAGAAGACAGTTTTAACCTTCAGCCAGTTTTCTTTGTTGCAGAAGTATTTGTCTGGTTAGGATTCTGCTGAGGGCAGGTAGTTATGCAAAAATCAAAAGGCACTAGTTTCAGTTATGCAAATATAATGTCCTTAGATTATTTGATATATTTACTTAGGACACTGAACACCTGCAGATATGATCAGTTAAAAATATGCAAAGAGAGTTAAGTCTCTGACTTATCTATTTATTTATACAAATTTTCAAATGTTTAATCAAGATACAAGGAACAGGCAAACATCCAAATGAGATTTCTTATTCATCTTTGTAGTAGGATATGTTGTGGGCCAAAATAAAGTGAAAATAATTATATGCCATTCAAAGAGCTTAACCTTAAAGAAAGGGCAAAGGCAGAAAAATAACATTTTCCCATCCACTGCCTCCATATCTTTCTTTTTGTTTGATATCTGCCCCTTTTTTGAGAAATAGTAGGATTAAAGTACTCCCAAGGTCTAGAAATTTATACTGTCTACTATTAATTGACTTGTCCAATGAACAGATCTTTATTGAGCAACTACTATGTACCAGGTAGAGTACTGACTATTGCTGAAGACTTTTAGGGGGTATTGCTGCTTAAAAAAAAAAAAATCCCTCACTATTAACTGGGAGAGACTGAGATTTAAAGAAATAAGCAGAGACTTGGGTAGGCTAAAAGAATGGGAGTGTATGCAAACTTATTGCTCTAGGAGGTAATGAGAAGAAATTGGTTGGTCTGGTAGTATTGCGATGCTGTTGAATAGTTAGTAGGAACTGAGGAATATTTGGTTTGAAAGGAGTAATAAGGAGGCATTGAAGTCAGAAGAGAGGATATGGAGAATATTAAGAGAAATAAAAATAATGGGATAAGTTACCAAGAGGGAAAAAAAAGGAATACCAAAGGAACTGATAAAATAAAAAGGGATTTTAACCTAGCAAGGAATATTAGAGAAGTGAATCCAACAATGAGCCGACATTTTCCCTTAAAGCATATGCCAAATCCCCAACTGTGTGGGGAAAAGTTAGGAGGAAACCTAACAGAAACCTGCTAGACTATAGACTTTCACAGTCTCATAGGCTAAAAGAGGAATTTCTGCCCTGGATCCACCAAAAAGGATATGCCTGATAAATATTCAGGCTTTCAGTTGATAGTTCAGAACCCAGTAGGACTATTCCTTAGGAATAAGAGAAAACTGGAAATTGGCAAGCCTGAAACTTGGTATTGAGCCATCCCCATAACTGATTGGATTGAAATGATCCTCTTTTACTCTAATTTCTCTCCAGAAGAAAAGTAAATTTTCTCTGATGAGGTATAAAACTATCTATAGCTTATGTAATTTTACTAAAAACTTTGTAATTCAAGAAAAATTACCAGGCATGTAAGGACTGAATTATCAAAGAAAGTTTTTGTGTTTTTTTTAGTTATTATAAATATGTTGAAGAAAATGGATAAAAAGAATTTTTCACCAGTGAGAGTATCTATAAAAAATCAAATGAAAACTATAAAACTGAAAAATACAATCACTGATATAAAGAATTAAAATAAGACTCGGCATAAGACTCGGCAAAACTGAAGGTATGATTAGGGACATAGAAGATGGATCAGCAAAAAATATTCAAACTGAAGCACAGAAAGGAAAAGGAATGGAAAATACATATCAACCCACAGATCCAAAAAATGCCATGTAAGATATAGGTCCAAGAAAATACAAATCAAGGCACAAGTCCAAGAAACGCCATGTAAGAAAAGTTCCAGAAAATACATGTCCATTCACAGATCCGAGAAACCACACGTAAGATAAGGTCCAAGAAAACCATATCTAGTCACGTCAAAGTGAAACTGCTGAAAATTAAATATAAAGAAAATAATCTAAAACCACCCAGAAGAAAAAAGATATATATGGCTTTCAAAGGGAGCAGTGGTAATACAAACAGCTGATTTCTCAAAAAAATTAATGAAAGCCAGAAGGTAATCGAATGGCACCTTTAAGGCGCTGAAAACTAAATGTCAATGAAGAATTCTGTAATCAGTCAAAATGTTAATCAAAAATGCTATTTCTGATGGTTTAAAAATACATTTCCAACAAACGTTTTTGAATAAGAGATAGAGACTTTTCTAACAAACATACACAGAGTGAATGCTTTGCCAAGAGGCCCGCATAGAAAGAAATACCAAAGAGGTCTATCTACTGACAGTAAAATGATCCTACATAGAGGCACAATATTGCGTGAAAAAATATATAGCTCCAGAAAGAGTAAATAAGAAGGTAAATATAAATGAATATGGATGTTTAAATCAATGCTTAATAATGTCTTGTGAGGTTTAAAACATATACAAACAAAAAGTACATAGCAACAATTGTGGAAAGATGAGAGTCTGGTAAAAGGATTTAAAGTATTATCAAATCCTTGTATTGTCTGAGAAGTACTAAAATTACTAACTTATCTTAGACTCTAATAAATCTACTTGTTTTTCATAGTACCTAGGGTATACTAAGGGGATACATAATACCTAGGGTATACTAAGGATATACATAATACCTAATACTAAGGGCATAATAGAACATGAACAATCAATAAGAAAAGGAAATGGAATGATAAAATGATAAAAATAATTCATCCAAAAGAAAAGAGAAAAAAACTGATCAAACAAAAAATAGTAAGATGATAGATTTAAATTGAACATATCACAATTCCATAATATGTAAATAGTGTAAACATTTCCAATTAATATTCTAACACTGCAGACTGTATAAAAATAAAATATTCACTATAACAACCAAAAATTTGAAAGTAAAAGGATGGAAAAAGATAAATTGTAAAAACACTAGCTGAAATAAAGTTGAAGTAACTATACTAATAAGAAAAAAATGTAGCCTTTATGACAAAATTATAATAGAAATTTGGAATATATTGAACCAAATGATTTATTCCTATAGCTAGTTGATGTGCTTTTTAATATTTTAATTATACTATTTAAATTTTCCTTTTATTAGTGCTTATCTCTAATTAGAAACACAATTGATTTCTGTATATTGACCTAGAATCTAGCTATCTTGCTAAATTTACTTTAACAGTTTGTCTGTACATTTTTTGTTTTCTACAGTCAGAATTATGTTACCTACAAATTATGACAGTTTTACTTATTCCTTCACAACTCTTTATCTTTTATTAATTTTATTGTCTTATGACACTGAATGGAACCTCAGCACATCCTGGAATAGAAGTAGTGATGATAGGCTTCCTTTTCTCATTCTTAGTGCCAGTGGGAAAGCTTAAATTTTTACCATTAATTTTGATGCACGCTACAGGATTTCTGAAGATTTTGTCAATCAGATTAAAGAACATCCTTTCTATTATGATTTGGCTGTTTTCTAAATTTTTTAGATAATTGATTTCTAACTGCTTTTTAACTTTAAATTTTTTAGATAATTGATTTTTAACTCTTCTTCCTTTAAAAAATATTAGAGGCCGGGCGCAGTGGCTCACGCCTGTAATCTCAGCACTTTGGGAGGCCAAGGCGGGCAGATCACGAGGTCAGGAAATCGAGATGATCCTGGCTAACACGGTGAAACCCCGTCTCTACTAAAAATACAAAAAATTAGCCAGGCGTGGTGGCGGGCACCTGTAGTCCCAGCTACTTGGGAGGTTGAGGCAGGAGACTGGTCTGAACCCGGGAGGTGGAGTTTGCAGTGAGCCAGGATCATGCCACTGGGTGAAAGAGCAAGACTCTGTCAAAAAAAAAAAAGAAAAAAAAAAAAATATATATATATATATATACACACACACACACACATATTAGAATACAAAAAATATTTCACATGTATAAGAATTGACCCTGAGTTAACAGTTCAACACATAAACATAATATTTTCTCAATAAAAATATAATGTCAAATCATCTGAAAGAGCCATTTTTTGGGAGGTGAAAGAAAGTCAAATATCAGAAATTCCACAAGTTTCAAAATATTATGGTATACCCAGAATTCTCAACTGAAGTTATCAGCTATTTGAAATGTATTAACTGCAAAATGCAGCTTTAAAGATGATTACAGGCAATTTTGTAGAAAAATATTAAATAATTAGATCATACATTTTAAAAAATATAATCTTCAGAAAATCTGCAGTGTCATAATTAATTGCACATTATTCAATCTAATAGTTTGATCTGCCGTGAAGAGTTAACTGAAGGTGTCAACAATTTTAAACATAACAATTATAAAATGCAATTTTGAAGCAACTTCCTTACAAAAAAAAAACTTTAAAAAATACATTCTTCAGAAAAATAGCAGTGACGTGTTATACAGAGATATGGGTAAAATGAAGTCCTTGATTATGTACCAAGAATAATTATTATGCTAATATTTTTAATATTTACATAATCAATATAAAGATTTTTTTGTTTTCTGTTTTGTTGTGTGGCCAAGGACTTTCATTTGTAAACTGACTGAGATTAAGGCTATGATTTGCTGAAAAGCATTCATTTTACAAAGTAATGTAAACAATTAGGATGTTTTGCATGACTCTGAAGAGGAGATACTGGGATTAAGTTAATTATTTCTCTGAAGTATTTAAAATAACACCAACTGAAGAACTGTGGCCTTCTAGAAATGTACTAAAGAAACACTCATGCATATGCATGTGTAAAGTAATGTAGTGTAGCATTGTTTGCCAAAAATTGAAAATAATCTAATTGCAGTGGTAAGGATAAATAAACTGTAGGCTTTTTGTACAGATTTTATAGGTTAAAATGAAAGAATTAGAGATGTATAAATATCAACAGTATAGTGTGGAATGGAAAAAGGTAACAAAAGGATAGGTAGATGTACCATTTAAACTTACAATGCATAAAACAATACCATTTATTGTTTGTAAGTAGAGTTGATTCCCATTACTTATGGTAGTTATATTTGTTAGATATAGTGAACTCCAAGTTTCTCTTCACAGAAACAGTATATCAGTATGTTCAGCTCTCTTATTCTTTGATTCTCCATTTTAAAGTTTAACTTCCTGGTTCTCTTCACCTCCTTGCCTCTAGTTTCAGTAAACAACTTTCCCACCAGTTCTAATCAGTAGTTTACATCTGTTCCTCTGGTCACCTGTTTTGACCTGAGTCACCCCTGGTCACCTGCTCTGACCTGAAACATCCTGAGTCATCTGTTCTGTAACCGCTCTTCCTGCCAAACTATCCACCCTGCCACTCTGGTTTGTACCACTGCTCTCTTTAAAATAGCCAAATGGAATTAGCTTAGACTGTGCGGTCCAACCCTAGCCAATAAGGGAATAACACAGCAGTAGGGGCTATCTGCATCAGGAATAAGAACCCCTTCCCCTCCCTTGTCCAGATGTGCTCTTGCCACTACTCCATCCACGAGTCATACCCTTCTATAGAAGTAAAAATTGCCTTGCTGAGAAAATTAAATTTATGTTTGAGTGCTATTTCTTTGCAGCACTGAGGAACAAGCATTTTGCTTCTAACATAGTCCATGAAGTAGACATGAATATTGAATTAGCAAATAGTGAACCACTGCTCCTGGGGGAAAGTTTAATTTGTAGCTGAATGATATTAGAGAAGATATAAACAATTTTTGTGGAAGAAGTTGCCAATGATTGAAGTGAATTAATGATGTTGCCTAAAAACAAGAAAAGTCTAATTCTGTAAGTACATTTTAGAAACAGAGATGAGAAGTAATTTGACCAGAAGTTTCTAAAGTCATCTGTACTGTAAAAGTAACTGGGTAACTTTCAAAAATACACAGACAGGCCTCTGAATCCCCAGTCTTTCAGATTTCAATTGGGTAGGTCTGAAGTCAGTGTTTTTGAAAAGCACACCAAGTGGATTCTGATATATAAATAGGTTAGAGAACCAATAGACTAGATGTTAGCCTTAGACCCAGGGCCACTGCTTTGCAATACTTCAGAATATACCATGCACACAGCACTCCACTGGTCCTACTTAGAGCTGTGCAGTGTAGCAGCCCTGTTAGATTCTCATGCTTTCTCTGTTATATTATTTTTGTGTTCCTGATTAGGACTATGAGGAATTACAAGATCTAATGAATCATTTAAGACTATAGAATCTGAAATGTAGCTCCAGATACAAACATTTTTAGTTCCATTTTATCATTCCCTTCTTTAAAAAAAAAAAACAACTCCTTTCTTCAGTTGCTTTAAAATCAAGCATGTGTACATGAAAAACAAAATTTTTCAAATGTGGTATAAATAGATTTAATGGAATCCTAGTTAAAGTCATTAATGTAATCATATTTGGGGACACAATTATATTTCAAAATCTGAATCCAAACACATCAAAGGAAAGATATTTAGAACCAGTAAACATCAAAGAAATTTCTTGACCAAAAAAATGCAGACAGTGCTCTCTATTAAAATGCCTGTGTTGATATTTTTTAGCTGAGCTTGTTTTTAAAAACATTAAAATAAGAAGCAAGTAGAGCAGAGATGCGAGTTTAGTTTCATGTCCTTTCTTTCTCCCTTTCTCTCCTCACCAAATTCATTCAGCATCATTGTCCTTGCTTTGGTATTAGAAACTCCTTATCTAGCTCTCTCTTGCCTTCACTTTTTGCCTGGCTGTGGCTCACAACAATTCAGAAGAGAGTATTTATAGGAGAAGAAATATTTATGTTTTTTTTTTTTTTCCTGGAAGACTAAAGCATCTTATGTTGCAGTAATATTATGTAGAATATGTTGCTTTGTAAATGGTACCACCAACCTCTTATACTATGAAAATGCTTAAAGTGTTTTCTGTATATATATTTTAAGTAAACATTTTATTATTTTTAAACCACAGTTAATTTGCAAACTAGTTAATCAAATTTTGAATCAGCAAGAGCTGAAGAACATAGGCAAATTCCATTTAGTGTGGACCAGCTTGTTTCAGACCAACCTTCCCACTGAAAACAACTAAAAAAAAGTAGGAAACATGGAAATCAAGTCTTTGAAGGCATTGGAAAGTTATCAAAGCAGTGAAGACTTGAAAGTCCAAGGTCCTGGAGGGAAGGCGAATAAAGAATAATGAGCCCAAGATTTGGTGTCACTTTTCCCTGGAGGTATTTGTAAACTTACAACAGATAACTAAAAGACTGGGAAGCTGAAAGTCAGTGACAGAGACTGAGAAGCTGAGGAGAACCTTAGGCAGTTTAATATAATAGAATTAGGGCAACAAAAATTTGAATTTAGAGCTTTCAAAAGAGGAGAGACCTTGGTAAACATCCAGGCTATCAACTGGGATTCCTGAAAGGCTACATGCTAGGAGTAAAGTCAAATGGAAATATACCCGTCCTTACAAAGATTGAAACGCAGCTTCATCTCTATTCCTATTAGACTAGTGATTTGCCTTTACTGTAGCTGCCTGCATAAATCCAAAGTGAATACTCTCTAGGAAAACATCAAATCATTCAGAGTCTGAAATTTTCTCCATAGCTTTCACGGATAATGTCCACCACCAAGTAATTAAAAAACAGTACTTGGTATACCAGTGAACAAGCTCAAGTAGTCAAAAATCAACAGAAAATAATTGAAAATAGAAACAGATACACAGAAAATCCACATATTGTAGTTATGTGACACAGACTGTAAGATATTTGTCATCAGTGTGCAGAAAAGTATAAATGAAAAATGGAGAACATCAACATATCACTGGAATCAATAAATAAGAATCAAGCCAAAATTATAAAACTAAAAGCCGTATGTTTTAGTCCATTCATATTGCTGTAAAGGAATACTGGCGGCTGGGTAATTCATTGAAAAAAGGAGGTTTATTTGGCTCTGGTTCTGAATCTGGAAAAGTTTGAGATTGGGGATCTGCATCTGCCAAGGGCCACAGGCTGCTTCAACCCATGGGGGAAGACTAAGGGGAACCAGTATGTGTAGGTCCATGGCAAGAGAGGAAGCAAGAGAGTGAGAGGGTAGGGGTCAGGTTCTTCTTAACACCCAGCTCTCACAGGAACTAATAGAGTGAGAACTCACTCACTGCCTCCTCCATGGGAAGACATTAATCTATTCATGTGA
Organism: Macaca mulatta; assembly: GCF_049350105.2. NCBI lineage: Eukaryota > Metazoa > Chordata > Mammalia > Primates > Cercopithecidae > Macaca > Macaca mulatta. The sequence continues at coordinate 120,625,998 of NC_133411.1, forward strand.
GACCCAACCCCATGACCCAAACACCTCCCACAAGGCCCACCTCCAACACTGGGGACCAAATTTCAGTATGAAATTTTGATGGGTCAAATAAACCAAACTATAGCACCATATATGTTTGCATATATCTCTATCTTCCTAGCTAATCCCCAGTCTAGCTCTGTCTCCTCATAATTGGAATTAACCTGAATTTTAACTTTAATGAAAGTACTCATATATATTTATCTTTATCAATATACTTTTTCCCTAAGGAAGGAAAATGTCCAGTTGTTAAAATAGAATGATATAAAGAGTTCAATAAAAACATTACATATATCATAATTTCTAAATGTATGTTGGTATTTAATAGACAAATATAAAATCATTAACTAGGATTGTCTATATTTTATCATTAATGAAGAATGTCTGACCTGAGTGCTATAAGATTATAGTCTAAACTGTCGGTTATAGATAAAGCCTTTGGGTTTCAAAATATCACTAAATTCTTATTGTTTTACATGTCCTGGCAGAAGTCTGAGTGAAAAATCTCACGCTCTTACTAATTCTAATAAAATCATCACTCTGTAAAGTCAGATGACAAACAGGAGCTTAATCACTACTTTTTTAAAGTAGATGTTTCCTAGTTACAGATGTATTTTTAGGTATTTTACAAGTTTATTTTTAGTGTAGCATGTATCTAAGCACATAAATATATGCATACAGATAAATATCTATTTAATTGGTTCACAGATTAATGAAATTAATACTGATTTTTCTAGAAATTCTGAGAAGCCAAAGGTAAGAGTGGCACTAACGGAAAAAGGGAAAGAAATGTGTTTTAGGGCCTAACCTCTGTAGAGCAGTATTATTTTTCCCATTATCCAATGATGTTCCAAGAAAGTAAGTAATACTCGTCATGGGCACAAAGCTAGCAAACAGAAGCATTGGGATGCAAACACAGTTCTTTTTTATTTTTATTTTTGAAAGCCCATGATTTTTCAAACACATTGCACTTTTTTATCTATAGAAATATGTTGATGGAAGGGCACATTTATGTTAAAATTGGTAAGGCTATAATCCCATTAGGAATTTAACGGGATTTTTAGATGAAGTCTATTACATTCCTAATTTGATTGTGGCTAGAAAGTTCATCAAAACTAGATCTCATATTTCAAAAGTGTATAAAATTCTATACATTTTTATATCTATTATTTATAATCTTTTCCAGGTGAATTTAGCACACAGTTGTTCCAGTTATGTAGCCTTGAGTGCACAGGTGTGTAGGGTATACAGTGGTTAAAATAAATTATGTGAAGCAAAAAAGGAATAAGACATAGGTCTTTATATAAAGTGCTCTGAATAGTTCAATAAATCCATTACATACATCGTCTATGTTGATATGTGTATTGTGCTTAAGTTAATTCATAGTCACAGAAGAGATATAAGTCTCCTCAGAACTTAAGTGTTTCCTTAGTCAGAGTTAAGAACTGTGATGTACTACAGCTAAAAAGCATGCAGTTATCATGTAGACTCTAATTTCCTTTTGCATTAAACTGCTTTCATATTCTGTTATCATACATGCTCATTAATAGCAGTGTTAGATCCTTTGACATTTAATGGATTAAAATAAAACTCAAATAAATAAATAAATAAATATAGAAAAATAAATAAAACTCTTCTTTGTAATTTCAGAAAAGGCCTAGGCAGCAATATCCATATCAAAGCAAAGTGCTCATTGTTTCTCCCTCTAGTCTTCAGTCCAAATGGATACTAAGTATTTGGTTGGGAGAATAGGACAGGTCCACAGCTACAAACTGCATTATCTTCCATAGCTTCCTATGCTTTTTCCATTTTAACTCCACAACTGCAATGACATGTTTTTAAATTTATTTTTGTTTACTGTCTCTCTCTGTTTCTAGAATACACTAACAAGCAGGGAATATGTGATTGGCACATGAAAGGCACATGCAGAATTCTTGATTACCAACAACAGAAGATACTAGTTTATTGAAACAGAAAGGAGTTTTGGTAGCTCACAAATCTCCTGAAATGCAGGAAAATCAGATGTGGATATTGCATAGTCAGGAACAATGTAGGTAGGACAAATGCGCAGTTCACATCATGAACTACTCTAATAAAACCACTGCGGCTGCAGCCCAAAACTTGGCCCTGGGCATGCTTAGATACAAACACAACTACCTACCATCACAGTGCTTCCATGAGAACCAGCTTCTAACTCAATGGTGCTTGTCAGGAAGTCTATTCTCTATCTGAGGCCATGGCTTAAAGTTTCTCATTTTAATATTCAAGTCTCCCTCAGGGACATCTGATGGGTGGCACCTAGGTCACATGACTGCACTCTAATTGCAGGGAGTGTGGAAATAGAATCTTTTTGTTTGCTTGGATTTTCTTTTTTTGAGACAGTGTCTTGCTCTGTCATCCAGGCTGGAATGCAGTGGCACAATCTCAGCTCACTACAACCTCCGCCTTCCAGGTTAAAGCAATTCTTCTGCCTCATTCTCCCAGTGAGAGGTGAAGCCCTCTGGGCTTCTGGGTCAGGTGGGGACTCCCGAGAACTTTTCCATCTAGTTAAAGGATTGTAAATTCACCAATCAGCACTCTGCATCTAGCTAAAGGTTTGTAAATGCACCAATCAGCATTCTGTAAAATGGACCGATCAGCTCTCTGTAAAATGGACCAATCAGCAAGATGTGGGTGGGGCCAAATAAGAGAATAAAAGCAGGCCATGGGTGCCAACAGCGGCAACCGGCCAGGGTACCCTTCCAGGCTGTGGAAGCTTTGTTCTTTTGCTTTTTGCAATCATTCTTGCTACTGCTCACTCGTTGGGTCTGCACTGCCTCTATGAGCTGTAACACTCATGGGGAAGGTCTGGAGCTTCACTGTTGAAGCCAGAGAGACCATGAACCCACCCACAGGGAGGAACTAACAGCTCGGGAGGAGCCGCCTTTAAGAGTTGTAACACTCACTGCAAAGGTCTGTCTGTGGCGTCACTCCTGAAGTCAGCAAGACCATGAACCCACCAGAAGGAAGAAACTCCAGACACATCTGAACATCTGAGGGAACAAACTATGGACACACCATCTGTAAGAACTTTAACACTCACCGCAAGGGTCCGCAGCTTCATACTTGAAGTCAGCGAGACCAAGAACCTGCTGGAAGGAAACAATTCCGGACACATCAGTAGCTGGGATTACAGGCACGTGTCAGTATACCTGGCTAATTTCTGGATTTTTACTAGAGAAGGGTTTTCCCCATGTTGGCCATGCTGGTCTCAAACTCCTGGCCTTAAGTCATCCACCTGTCTTGGCCTCCCAAAGTGCTGGGGTTACAGGCGTGAGCCACCACACCAGCTGGAAGTATAATTTTGAGCTTGTCCCCAATTTTAGTGGAAGAAGGAAAGTTGAAAGAGGGTTAGAATGGGTATGGAATAAGCCCACATGTAATATACATTACAATATCCAATTAATATTTGTTGGGTTGCCTTATTACAAATAAGATTTTCTTATTTGAGAGTGTGTCCTTATGCACTGGAGTAAAATTGGTAAATAGATATTTTCTTAAACACTAATTCTGATTGCTTGTTAATAGCCGGCTTTCCCATGCCCAGTGGGAAAAACGTTGAGATTGATCAGTGGTATTTTCCTTATATAGTGAAAGATTATTACTACTCTAAATATATGTTTGATAAAACTTCACTAGTGAAATAATGGGCACTGCTGCATACCATCAGTGTAAGGGATGCACACATTTGGATTGCTTCCTGCGTATACTTGCAGTTTAATGTTAGGGAACCAACATGTTACAGCAGAAGCGTTGTTTGGGGCTACTAATTTTTTTTTTTTAGTTCCACTTCAATAATACTTATGAATACAAGGATCACTGGCAGAGTCAAAGATGTTTACAAAATGGCTACACAACGTCCAAGTTACTGAGGAACCAGGTTGCTCCTCCAAGGTTACGAGGTCATCCATTTACAGTGCTTTTCCAGAAAATGGTTATGTCAGTTGCCCTTCAGGTTGAATAAAACCTGTGTACTCTAGGCCGGGTGTGGGGGTTCACACGTGCAATTTGGGAGGCCGTGGTGGGTGGATCACTTGAGGTTAGGAATTTGAGACCAATCTGGCCAACATGGCGAAACCTTATCTCTACTAAAAATACAAAAATTAGCCGGGTGTAGTGGTGTGCACCTGTAATCCCAGCTACTCAGGAGGCTGAGGCAGAAGAATTGCATGAACTTGAAAGACAGAGGTTGTAGTGAGCCAAGATCATACCACTGCACTCTAGCCTGAGCGACAGAGGATGACTCCGTCTCAAAAACCAAAACAAACAAAAACCAACAACAAAAAACGTATGTACTCTCTGGAGATCCAAGACAGTACAAAAGGCACAAGAAGTATGTTTTCCAGAAGTTCCTTCAGAAAACTATTTCAAATAGTGCTTCCACAGCACCTTTTGTATTTTTAGGTAACTTGATACAAAATATACATTTCCTTTGGAATTTATGTTTTTATTTTTTATTTTTAGACGGAGTTTCATTCTTGTTGCCCAGGCTGGAGTGCAATGGCGCGATCTCAGCTCACCACAACCTCCACCTCCCAGGTTCAAGTGATTCTCCTGCCTCAGCCTCCTGAGTAGCTGGGATTACAGGCATGCGCCATCACACCCAGCTAATTTTGTTTTTTTAGTAGAGATGGAGTTTCTCTATGTTGGTCAGGCTGGTCGCGAACTCCCAACTTCAGGTGATCCCCCGGCCTCGGCCTCCCAAAGTGTTGGGATTATAGGCGTGAGCCACTGCGCCTGGCCGGATATTTGTTTTCGAGGCAAAAGGTGAAGAACAACTTTGGAGTTTGGGGTGGAAGTGAGGGAGTGTGGAGAAGATGTGCTGCTTTGGGACCAAGTAAGAGTATTATAGAAAAGAAATTTGTTGAGCATATGTATAACTTATATGTCTCTTTAGAAAAACCACAAACAAATATTAATTCCCTAAAACAATGTTTACCTGCTGTCCCTTGGATGACTTCAGCTTAATTTCACACTTAAGAGCCTTAAAGATTAGGCGCTTAATTACAGCAATTACCACTGATTGCTTTGGAAATAAAAAATGACTATCTAATATAAAATCATTAATATTATACTTGCTGGAGTGGTGTTATTATTAATAATAATCTAGATACTTGGGTCCCCATCTGATTTTTTGGCATGATAAAATTAAGTACTTACTGCTTCAAAGAAACAATTTGTTGTATCATTAAGATATTATTACATTCAACAAATTTTGAATAAATGCCTACTGTATGCCCAGGTTTGAAATAGGTAGAGGAGCTACCATAATAAGACAAGTTCTCTCAGGAAGGTCACAGCCTGCTGGACAGTACAGACAAAGACATTACACCAACACAACATCATAATCAATGTGCATATGATACTATGGGATCACAGCCTATAGATTAGAGAGACATTTAGAGGGGGAGACAGCTGAGCTGAAGCTAGTTGTTTTCCCAACAGAGAAAGACAAGGTCATTCCAGGCAAGGAAATAAGGGCAAACCATCATGAAAGAGCATAGTGTGTCTGGAAAAAAAAAAAAAACCATATAATTCTATGTGGCTAGAACATTGGGTACATGTTGGGAAGACACAGAGATGAGGTTGCAAAGCAAATCGTATTCAACTTGTGAAGGACATTAAGTGGCATGCTAAGGAGTTGAGACTGTCATTTTGCAGTGAGAGACCAAAAAAGGGTTTTCAAGCAATGCACTGACATAATCAGATTTGTATTTTGTAAATGGAACTCTGGCAGCCACATGGAGGAAAAACTGGCAGGGGGAGTCTGGAGTCAGAGAAACCAGTTAAGACTCTAATTCAGGAGACCAAATGAGAGATGATTATCATAAACATGTTCCTCCAAGATAATCTGACACCCATCGACCCATAAAGACAATGTAATGTGCCTTGACACTTCTGGCTTCTTCCCAATCTGCACCCACGTATATCGAGTTCCCTTTAGGTTTTTGACCTTTGATTCCAGATTCTGTCCCTTTACGTCTGCTCTTTCTGGCTTCTAAGCTCAATTTCTCCACCAAATTTCTTCCTCTTTCTTACCTCACAATGGATGCACTCAGAGATCAAATCCCTTGTAAATACCTGGTATCTGACTCTCAGTCCAGACTTTACCTGAATTCAATCTGCTGAGCTGAGGGATAATAGCCCACTCACCCCGCTACTATTTTTCTGTATTGGAGGACAGAAGATCTAGACATTGACTAGCTACTGAATTTATCCAACCCATTCCTAACTTTTTAAACTCAATGACTTCACTCACATAGCATGCCGTGGGGTGGAAAAGCTCCCATGGAAAACCACAGATGAGGTATTGACTATTATATCAGCTCTTACAGCCCTGGATTGGGTGTACAGGGCCGATAAAAATGACTCAAGAATGAGAAAATTTCCCAAAAGAATCTAGATAGATTCTTGTAATTAGCACTGTCACTCAGGAAAACTTTCCTGGATCTTAGGTCAAGCTTGTCCAACCCATGGCCCACTGGCTGCATGCAGCCCAGGATGGCTTTAAATGTGACCCAATACAACTTTGTAAACTTTCTTAAAATGTTATGAGTTTTTGCTTTTTTTTTTTTTTTTTTTTTTTTTTTAGCTCATCAGCTATTGTTAATATTAGTGTATTTCATGTGTGGCCCAAGACAGTTCTTCTAATATGGCCCCCTAAAGATTGAACACTCCTGTCTTAGGTTAAAGCCAAGTGAAGTTTAAAAGATGTTACAATGACACAGAAGGAGCTAACTCCCTGGGTTAAGATGGATTTCTCAGAAACAAACAAATAAACAAAAGGTGCCACTGGAAGAGTCAATCCTAAATCCGGCAAAGGCTACAAACCTCAGAGCCCCAGAGGAAAACATTGTGGCTTTCCTGAGGAGTCAAGAGGTAGCCAAAGCTGAAATGGGTGTTGTCAATCATGAGGATCTCATCTTCTGATATAAAGAATCAACACTTTATTTGGCTGAGTCACAAGCCACAACACTCAAACTTGAATGTGAATGCAAAGACATATTTATTAGCACAAAGCCATTCTCCCTCCAGCCTAAGCTGCTTTAACAGAAGGTGTGATTAGGGGTGTAGCTGAGGTCCCTTTGTCTCTAATGGCTAGATATACTGTTTGAGTATGCTGAGGAATTTCAGGGAGATGAACTCAAACTTTTATGGTTCTGTTGGATACAGGTGCCCACTTTACCATCCCATCAGTTCCATGAAGAATAGGGACACCATGATTCTACTGGTAAGAGTTATACAGAACCACAGTAATAAAGGAAAGCTAATGTGATTTTATTGGCGGGGCCCTTTGGACTGATTTAATGTACTATTATTGTTACTTTTAAAATGGAAACTACAGCAGAAATTGATGGTTATTTATTTGTACTTCCCTGTTCCATAAGTGCTAGAAGGAATTCTCATATATGGGAAGAGCAACAAGTAGAAAAATGCTAGTGTAAACCAGTCATCTCTCTGGCCCATTCTAAGCAGGGCCTCCAAACCATAATGACCTCTACAAGCTACATGTCTCTGTAACTGATGATTTTGCCTATTGGAGTCTCTGGCAAAGGGAACCTTTACTGAAATCTTCCACCTGGAAGCACATCTGTGGTTTGCAATCATAACTTTACTGACATGGCTACTGGGTACATCCCTTTTGGAAGTACCAATTAGCTTTCTACTGGGCTTACCCTTCTCTTGGTGGCTATCAGTGGTTTCTCTCCTCCACTGACATCCTCACAGTTTCTGGTGTTATTGCACCAGTCCCATCAGCCAACTCAAGTCATACCATTGGACCATTGAAATTAGTCTATGGCGTGTCTTCAGTTTTTTAGTCCATCTGGAGTCTGAAAATGCATGACTTTTATTACAAAAGTCACTCAGCAATGGGCTGGTTGTCAACATATTTGATGGACTTTTCACTCTCCTCATCATCCACAGGCATCCTGTATCGAGGCATGCTGAAACATCCTTCTCAAAAAACAATGCAAAAGGATTTTTGACTCTACCACTCTTTCCTCCCACTGGTTCACCCACTTTTGCAAGACAATTTGTTCACTGTAGGTGGCTGTCCCCAGAAAGGAATCATCTTCTCTCAGCCTCTTCCTGAGTAATAACTAAAATGAAAGGGGTATGGGTATTATCCAGATCTGTTTTAAAAATTTGTGGTTCTATCCTGATCATTGCTGGACACAATGCTTCTTTCTTTCTGGCAGCCTCAGGGAAGTCTGGTTGGCACACTCTCAAGATAGCCTCCAGACAAAAAAGGGCCTAGAGAATAAAAACTTATTTCTGGTACCACTATCTGGTTCTCTTGTGGGGTTGACATCCCCCACAAGATAATGGTCACTTGGTGAAGTACATTGCTTGCTGAGTGGCCCACTCAGGCCAAGTGTAGGACAAAGGGTCTCTGTAAGTGTTATAAGAATGCTTTCTACCTTCTGGATGTATTGGAACCTTCTGGACAAAAGGTCTAAGAGTAAGTAGGAAATGATTTAAAACAAAGTGAAGTTACTGTTACAGGAATGTTACATACAAATTTTGTGGCAGTAGAGGTAGAGCCACAACCCTGGCCTCTGGGGAAGGAAAACTTAAACCTCAGTAGGTACAGAGGAAAAAAGGACATTAGTGAGCTATGTCTTTCAAAATCACCCTGGTGCCAGGTGTGGTGGCTCAACCCTGTAATCCTAGCACTTTGGGAGGCCAAGGCAGGCAGATCGCTAGAGCTCATGAGTTAGGGACCAGCCTGAACAATATGGTGAAACCCCGCCTCTACAAACAAACAAACAAACAAAACAACAACACATTAGCTGGGCATGGAGGCATGAGCCTGTAGTCCCAGCTACTTGTGGGACTGATGAGGTGGGAGAATTGCTTGAATCTGCGAGGTGGAGGTTGCAGTGAGCGAACATAGCATTACTGCACTCCTGCCTGGGTGACAGAGTGGGACCCTGTCTCAAAAAGCAAGCAAACAAAAGACCATCCTGGAGGCTTCCTCAGGAAGGAAAATGCCCTAATGGGACTCTCCCTATAACCATTGCAAGCACTTTAACTTCTGTGTCTGCCATTCTCCACCAGATGGTTATGACCTTAATACAGTTACTATTTCCCTTAATTTTACTGAGAAATCTTGAACAACAGGGGAAGGTCCCAGCTGCTACACTTCCCAGGCAAAATGCCTGATAGCATCTCTGAATCTCTTTACCACTCCTATTCCCATAGCCAATATGCAGTCATTCCATGGTAGGACAAATGCCACCCAGGTGGTACCTTGGACAAATAGGGGTCAAGTTGGACTCTCTCAGGAAGTTCCTCCAAAATCAAGCATTAGACTCACTCTAAATACGAGTAGAGCCCTAAGCTGGCTTGGAGGCCACATTGGAAGCACTGTTCACCTGTCCCTGACTAATGTAGTTCCCACCAGGCAGGCTCCAATGATTACAAATAACAATTACTTCCCCAGGACTGTACTTCTTGTGCAGAAGTCAGAAATGGACTTGCTTCCCTCTTTAAAACACTGTTTTATACCTTAAAGGTATTCATAAAAGACCTGAAAGTGTTTAAAGAAAAACCACCTATACATCATGTAGCCCTCAGATGACTGTGAAAAAATCTCTCCAAAATGAGGTTACTTTTAGTTACTCAAAGAAAATCCTCAGAGGAATAACTGACTTGTTATTTATGTGCACCCTCAGACAGTTTATCCTACAATGGGAATTATTCCATGAGAAAAGCCAATACAAAATGTTTTTCTGACTTTACCTAAACTGATCAATGATACCACTTTAGCGCCAAAAGGCATTTAGGTCAGTCTCAATTCACTTTCCAGGATTGTTATGGATGACAGAATAATTCTAGACTTTTCTCCTTGCAGACCAAGGTAAAATCTGTTCATCATTAATAAATCCTACTGTATCTGGATTAATGCCTCAGGCCAAGAAATTTAGGGAGAAAACCACTTGACTTTCTACAGTAGATACTGATGGTTTATGGGATTTGTAGAGTTAGTTGGGTCTGATACCCTGGAGACATGATTGAGGTCAGTACTGCAGGATGGCCTCATCCTATTGTTTGAAGTTCTGATGGTGGTAGCCTTAATTAAATGCTACCTGAGACTACTGGAACAGATTTGGTCCTGGCCTCTGTCAGTAAGATTGATCAGAGTGACTGATGGAGTGGCATACTCATGGGAAATTCACTAGAAACCAAGGCAATATAGAAATATGGGGTGGGTATTAGTGGGAGACAATACTCCATAGGTCCCTTTTGTTTCTGCATGTCTTTGAACAGAGGCACGGACATCCTTTGTTTCAGACTATAGTTTTGAGATATTTGTATATGTTTGTGCAGCAAACAGTCTTGGAAGATAGAGATGGTGTCTCCCTATAAGGCAAAGGGTTGGCAGTTTTACTCATTATTATAAAAGATTCAAATTCCCTAAGCTAAGGCTCCTCTCCTGTAACACCAACCTACTGAATGCAGATGTCACTTGACTTTCTTTGTGTTGCCCTGTGGGAATTGGAGTTTAGAAAACTAGAGCAAATGCCAGGAGATTCTAGCTACTGCTATTGCCATGAGTAATTAAGTATTTGATCCTAACTCAAGAGTCTCATGTCTTCTGTCAGCATCCACAAAGCTAACTTGTAAAATTACAAGTAAGATAAAATTTCAGACACTTCACAGTTCTTAACAGCTACCCTATGGCAATTGGGGAGATTCATCATCAAATACTGTGGCTCTCTTTAGTTCTGCCACTGATCTCTCCGATGCTTCCAAAAGTAGAACCATACATTTTGTAGTTGAAGAACCAAGATATGAAATAGTTATTTTCAAACTAATACTATTTTAAGTTCCAGAAAGGATCAACATCAGGCCATAGACCGATTAAGAAAATGGCAAATGCAGTAATATTTGGAAACACATCCAAACAAACTATTTTACACTATCACAACATATTCCAGCTATTGCAGCCATCCCTTCATCTTTGGGCACTTTTAAAATGTATGCAGATAATTAGCATAATGAACTTGAAAAGATGTAGGGTGAAATATCATGAAACTTGAGTTGAAAAGCCAGTTTTGCCAATTACTGGCTGTGGAGCCTTGGACAGATTACCTCCCACTGCTTTGCATCTCAGATTATTCATCTTTAAGATGTATATTGGAGTGGGAAAAATGAATTCATTTTGGCAGATAATTTTAAGTTTTTTTCCCCCAGTTCTTATTTTCAATGAATAGTAGGAAGAATTTATAGCCAAGTGGGGAATTATGAAGTTTCTTTTCCTCCCTATGTTTGCTTTAGCAGGAGGTTCAGACCAGGAATAAAGATTTCTACAACTGTCTACTTGTCTTTGCACATGTAAGCGAGATCTGTTTTAACCTTCTTTGAATTAGGGTTCACATTCCAAGGAGGCACATCCTATGAAATGAAATGTAAGAGAGGAACATTCCTTGCACAGAAGGTCTTTTTATTTGCTGCTTTCACCACACACATCCATCTTTCCTGTGGCCAGCATATTACACAAACAGGAAAGTTAGTTGATTTCCTATTCAATACATGACACAATTTTGCCAAGGTCATGCTGCCCTTGCCAGGGCTAGCCACAGAAGAAACACACCCATTCACTTGGACTATCATAGGATTTTCTTCTGGGCACAGTGTAGTAGCTATAAAATAATGAAATTATTAGTCTAATTTGTTCATTCATTTGTCTATTTTAGCAAAGTTTTTAGGACCTACCACAGCCAGCGAATAGGAATACTAATAGTATTAATCAGATCTTATACCAGCCCACAAGGATCTCATAATTGCCTGAAGGAGGCATATCTACCAACAGATAATTATAATACAGTCAGATACAGGCTAAAATTATAAAGGCAGGGGCATGAGCAGCTCTTCTATAAAAGTCTTAAAAGGCTTCTCAGAGGAAGAAATCATTGAGCTAAGATTTAGGGGGTTCATAGGTAAAACTAAGTAGACAAAGAAAGAGGATATTCAAGCAAAAGAAAGAGCATATAAAAGCAAGGGAGGTGAACCAAAATAGAAGATCAGATACTTCAATAAGGCTGGAACATAAGTTACTTGTAACCTTAAAAGAAGTAAAGATAGGCAGATAGGAACATTCTGGGACAAGTGGTTTGGGGGTTTACGACTTGAGGCTTTTGAGCCTATTTATATGCTGAGTGGAAGAAGACAGAGGAGAGGCTGAAGATGGGGGAAAAAGGTCACTGCTGTATAAAGTTCATAGGGAAATTAGGACAAAATGATTTCTTGACCAGACGGTGAGTAGAAAAGGTTAGTCTGAGACTGAAAATGGGTCCCTTCTTCATCTTAAAAAGATATACAAAAAGAAAATGGATGCAGATGTAAGAAACCTTAAAAGAGAAGTGAGAAAAGCCAAGAATTCAGGTTTCCTGGCACTAGGAGGTGAATGAGAGATAAGGTTCCTGCAATCTGGGTGGTTGGCAATTCATATGCTTAACTCACTCAGTCCTTCCTCCCTTCATTAATTAATTAATTCATTCAAAAATATTTACTGAGCACAGGAATGTAATGATGAACTAGACACTAATTCTCCCTTCAAAGAGTTTGCAATCTAGTTCAGGTAAAAGAGCATAAACCTTGGTAGGCAATAGGTACTTAATGTATGTCTATAGAAAGAATGAGTAAATTAAACACTGCCCCTCGAAAAAGGCAAAGATGAAGTATAATTAGAATACAAAGGGAAAGGCATGCTTTTTAGGACTGTGTGGGTTCTGAAGAATGAGTAGATCTGAATATACAGAGAGGGGTGTGGGTGGGGAACGTCAGTCTGTACAAAAGCAATACATCAGCAAAATTCTGGAGGTGGGGAGGGATACGACATAAGACAGGGAAGAGCAAATCTCTTCTGAGGAATATGCAACAAAATAAAATTGGCAACATTAACAGAAGTCTTTCTTTCAATTTTCTTTGGCTCTCTACATCAATATTAGTGGTATTTATTGCTTTGGGTGGGAGACAAAATACTTCAAAGAGAAGCCAGCATTAAAGTAGACATGTGACAAATTGGACGAAGACAGTGCCTTGAACCTCCCAGAGCCCCAGAGAAGGGAGAGAGAGCATTCTAAATTTTCTTATAGCCCAGGGAGAGCTGGCAGTGGTTGTGAATGAACTGTAAGACGTGGAAATTCCTATAGGCTGAGACAAGGAGGATTCAGGGTAGTCTGCAAAGACCTGGTAACTTAGGAGCAGAGAGAATATGTACATTTTTTGTGTATATAACTTCAAAAGCGTGTTTTGTGTTTTAATTTGTGAAATCTGGCAATCCATACATGAATAAGACACTTCTTTCTGGGTGCTAGGACAACACAAAACACTCTTTCCACCCTAACCTTGAAGTCTGGATCATCTTGGGGAAAATGGGAAAAGAACTGAGAGGAAGAAAGAAGACTTGAACTCACTTGAATTTAATTCCAATTAAGCCTAAGAAAATCCAGAAGGTACTAAGTTTATTTTGATTGGTAGGATTTAGTTTTCTGACATCAGTGGAAATTCACTTATAGAAAAATAAAATTTCTTTTTTTGGCTCCTAAGTTTATGACTGAAATTTAGATACTATTACACATGAATAAATTCTGACTCTAAACAGAAGATCCTAGTTTCTAAACACATTTCCTACAACCAAGAGCCAGAGCTTCTTGGAGAGATTGTTGATTCAAGATCCAGGTAGGGAAGATTCAAAGTCAGTCTGAGATGTATTGCTGTTCCAGAAAGCAAGACAGTTTTTCAGGACTGATGAGGTTTGTGAAAAGGACACTGAAACCTTACTGAAGGGGCTCCAACTGTCCAAGTTGTAACAATTCAAGCATCAAAAAGAATAATGGTTGAAACTGATTGAAAGATACTGTATATATGAAAAAAATCCGTGAGTTGATAATGATATTTAAAAAGAGAAAACAAGAAAAAAGTACTTTGTCATCATTCATGGTAGCTATTAAGTCACTTCCTTACTTTGAAAAGTGGTAATTAAAAGAGATAAGACTTTATCTTACCTTTCTAATAAATATTCATAGCAACCAAATAGCCTGAGTTAAACAGGAAAGCCACATGTTATAGAGGAATAATAATTATGTGCAAAGAATGACAAGATTGGACATTAGCTATTTTTCAGTGCTTGAATGCTTGATGAAATGATTGATGCAGGAAAGAATTATAAATTGCTACTGAAATCATTAGGTGAATTGTTCAGGAAAAATCAGACATTCATATGGTGGCAAAGTAGCATAGTCAGATAACCTTCTGGTCACAAAGAGGAAAAACATAATTTTATCATAGAAGAATCAGAGGGTCGTCACCTCATTCCAGTGGCCAAACCGTAAATAACTGATAGTGTCAATATAATACTTTCTATTGTTATATGAAGTATATAACACCATCTACAATGCAATTTTGCTAACTCATCTAATTAAACCTTTAGAGTCTAATTTCTAGACTACAGAAAATACAGGGGTTAGATTAGCACTACCCAAAAGAAATATGTGCCCTATATATATTTTAAATTTTTCTAGTAGCCACATTTAAAAAGTAAAATGAAATAAAATATCAATAATTAAGACATTTAACCCAATATATCTAAAAGACTATTATTTCAATATGCGATATAAATTCTATTAATGAGATACTTTATATTCTTTTTATTTGCAGTATGTCTTCTAAATTTGATGTGGACTTTGTGCTTACAGCACACCTCAGTTTAGACTAAGTACATTTCAAGTGTTCAAAAGTTAGTGGCTACTACATTGATCAGCACAGGGCCACAGGAATAAGCTAAATAATACCATGATGGTTAGTTTTATGTGTCAACTTGACTAGGCTATAATATCTCCTTATTCAACCAAACACTAATGTAGGTGTTGCTGTGGAGGTATTTTGTAAATATGGTTAACATTTACAATCACTTGACTTTAAGAAAAGGAAATTATCCTTGATATTGTTGTGGCCCTTATCCAATGAATAGAAAGAATTTAAGATCAAAAGTGAAATTTTCTTGAGGAAGAAGAAATTCTGCTTCAAAACTACAGCATCATCTTCTACCCGAGGGTTTCCTGTCAGCTGGCCTCCCAACAAATTTCAGACTTGCCAGCCCCCACAATATTACAAATTAATTCCTTGAAATTCATGATGATACATATATGTGTGTTTGTGTATATATATACATTTATATAATTAATAGTGATATATATAATCTATATGACCCATATGTAGAATTCATAATGATACATATATAATCTATAAAAAACACATATATAGAAATAGATACATATGTATATCTATTTGATGTATACACAAATGAGTTCTAAAGGACATACTGGAGACAACTGGAAAATTTTGAACATGGATTTAATTAGACAATTAAGAAAGTATTGTCAATTTTGGTAAGTGGGATAATTTAATGTTTCAATGGGGGAAAATGTCCATATTTTTAAAAAATACCTTCTGAAGTATTTCAGAATGAGATGTCATGATATTTCTAGATTATACTGTATTGACCAAATATACATGAAATCATAACCCTGTAGTACAATGCACAAAACGTACTCAGACTTCATCTTCGTTGTTACAAACTACATTGTCTCTAGCATAGCAAATCATAGTTATCAAAGTTTTCGCCTAATATTTAATAAAATTTTCCTGCGGGATAAATTGGTTTAAAAAATTAAACAAGAACCTAAGGCTGTGATGTGGTTGTCTCTTCCTAGCTGGGGGAACACAAGGCATTCTGCTTCCAGAGCATGAAGGGCAATGACCAGAGTCATAGGGGGTGATGTGGATGGTTCAATATGTAAGTTTTTCCCATTCAGCCCACGTCTCTACATCACATCCAAGGACAGCATGCCTCAGAATGCTGACTCTTTGAAATCAGCTATTAAATGGGTGTTTTGGCTCTCTTTATTGTTTTCTTAAGAGTGCAGTTGTCCTGGTCAAGTTACAGTATGTTCTTACCAAAATTCTCCTGTACAACTAAAATGACAAGATATTTTTCCTTCCCTTCCTGTCATTAAATTATAATGAAGTGTTGGTGAACTTTCTGTTATGGTTACCATTATTGCTATGGGGATAGTCCTATACATTCCAAAAGAAGAAAAACCACATTAGTTCAATATATAATATTATTTAAGACCCTTTGTCAGAAGTAGAAGCAAAAGTTGTTTTATTAATATAAAGTCTTAATAAATATTTATGTACCTACAATGATTTTAGTGTTGGATAAAATATTATATGCACAATGTATTAATTTGTATAGTATTTTTTACAAAGCCCTTTCACATATATTTATCTTATTTGAAGACTCTGTAGAACTGGTAGGTTAGTTACCATTAACTCCATTTTACAGAGTAGGAATGTGGCAGACACTTGGAAGACACCTGACATCCATTCATCTGATCAACGCATCCAAATTGCTAACAAAATCCTGATTGTGTTTGAGACAGAAATGTGCTTTTCCTCAATTTAGTACTTGTTTTCACAAACACTAAATCATTATTTAGTGATTTAGGTGTAATGACATAAGTATATATCATTATTAATTATATGTATGTGTCTTATATAATTTATACACACACACACACACACACTCACACACATATATGTCATAGCCCTGCTGTTAAGGGTCTATAACACGGTTCAGGCTCATGACTCAAACAAAAGATCTGCTAGTATTTCTGGGAAGTCTTTATATGCTTGGGTTTTGCTTTTTTTTTTTTTTTTTTTTTTTGGTTGTTGTTATTTGTTCTGTTTTCTTTCTTAATTAAAAGAACCAACACAGCTATCTCTCTTCGTCATTCGTTTTCTTGCCTTGTGTGTAAATTTAAGGACTATAGCTACCATAAGCATTATGCGACCAGGGAGGAAAGACCAAAAGAATCAGAAATATTGGCTTAGCAGTTTGCTTCTGGACTTTGTAATATGACAGTATAAACTCTCATTGGAGACTGTAGTTAAGTTTTCTGTTACCTGCAGTCCAATGCATTCTCAATTGAGTCTGAGACTGAATGTTTACGTGATATTCCCAAGGTCGTGCAACCTTTAAGAGACACAGGTAAGATTAGCTTAAGTCAATTACTCTTTACAAAGCTGTCTCATATCCACCTAATGGTCAACAATATTTTATTAAATACTTATAAACTGCTACTATAAATACTAAGATGAATAAGATATAATCTTTTTCCTTAACTCCACAAGTCAAGGAGATAAACATGTAAACAAATACGAATAGTAAAGATGTTGACAGGAAAACTATGAACCAAACAAAATAGGTCTAGAGGCAAATCCAGTTTATGACCTGTGGTTCAGAAGATATTTGAGCAAGGGTTTGAAAGAGGAAGATTTGCCTAATAGAAAAGGAGAAGGGTATTTCAGCTTCAAGAAAGAGCAGCAGGAAAGGCACACAGATGGAACTGCAGTTGTTTTGTGTAGATCTGTGTGCTTAAGTTTGTTTCTTCTGAAGGTATAGTCTTAGAAAAGGGATTGCACGCATGCCATTTATTAACATGATCCCAGAGAATAAGTACAGGAGTTTTGGAAGAGTGAAACAAGGATAGGGAAGAACCAAAACCAGGGTGCATTATCAAGTAGGGTCTTATTGTGGGATCTGGAGCACAATTCTACTCGGACTCCCTGAAGAACTATATAAAACACACCTCGGCCGGGCGCGGTGGCTCAAGCCTGTAATCCCAGCACTTTGGGAGGCCGAGACGGGCGGATCACGAGGTCAGGAGATCGAGACCATCCTGGCTAATCCGGTGAAACCCCGTCTCTACTAAAAAATACAAAAAACTAGCCGGGCGAGGTGGTGGGCGCCTGTAGTCCCAGCTACTCTGGAGGCTGAGGCAGGAGAATGGCGTGAACCCGGGAGGCGGAGCTTGCAGTGAGCTGAGATCCGGCCACTGCACTCCAGCCTGGGCGACAGAGTGAGACTCCGTCTCAAAAAAACAAACAAACAAACAAACAAAAAAAACACACACCTCAGAATTGTGCCCCTGAAGGCTAGAACATGGGGATATTATCCATCAGCTCCTTTCCTCCATTGGTCAAGGGTTGACCCATGAATTGTTAACTACTTTGTACTTTCAGGTTTATATATATCAAGAAAATTCTCAACAGCATTCTTTCCATACTTTCAGGAACATCCCCAAACAGAAATCAAGAGATAAGAGGTACAGCTGAAGTGCAGTATTGTTAAGTTATACCTTCAGAAAACTGGTCTCTATAGTAGTAGCTGTACTAAAAGGTAGACAAATAGGATATAAGGCCAGGCACAAAAGATGGTCTGATACACTGTGATATGGTTGTAGTGGAAGACATAATGTCTACAGATGAGACTAGAAGGGTAGACAGGGTTTTGTTTTTTTGTTTTTTTTAAAAAAGCCGTAAATTCTGGTGGCAGGGGAGTTCTTAAACCTGGGGTTCCCTCCTCCTTAGGGCACACCCTTGAATTATATGTAAGGGTTTGTTTATATAAGTACAGGCCTGTATTTTTTCTTAGTGGGAGGCCTTAGAGTTTCAGAGGACTCAGTGATTTAGAATAGGTTAGAGACCCCCTCTTCTGCTCAATAAGCAGAGTAGAGATAAGAAAACATTGGGTTAGAGTTCACATTTCAGCTTTTGGTTACTGCTAATGTTTCATGTTTTTTGAATCTTATAGAGTGGAAGGCTAGTGTCCAAGATGCATTTACTGACAAGCCTCTCTGGTCAGTATTCTGTGATTTACCCTGAAATATCTATGGGCCTTCTGGATGGAAAACTCTGGTGTGATTGTATTGTTGTTATGAAATATTGCTGTTGAGTGCTGATACTTTCTTGTAGACTTCTATATGTTATCTCATTTCATTCTGACATGATTCCCAACATCTACAGAGTTTAGAGTCATATCTTTGTATAAGATGCGACTCCTTGATGCACCTACCGACTCCTAGGCTCTTTTCAGTAATTGTTGGCTGGAAAAAGTTTGTGATATCGCCACTCTCCAAACTTCTAGAGCTTCAAATTCAATAATAAATTTGGAGCATGGACATATTTTCCCATGAAATATGATTTGCTATGCTAGAGACAATGTAGTTTGTAACTACATTCCTTCCAGAGGATTTTCAAGGGTAACAGAAGAATATTGTGAATTTAGTTAAGCAGAAACTAGCACCAAGTTCTGTGTGGTTACCACGGGATTTATATAAATATTTTAGAGTTATAACATTCTATTTTAAATTGATAGACTTAACTTCTACCACATCCCAAAACTCTGCACTTTAACTTCTTCTGCCCTGACGTTTTATGTTATTGCTGTCACAATTCACATATTTTATATTATGCATATATTAACAAATTATTTTAGTTATTTTTACCATTTTTGCCTTTTAATTTTTATGCTATAAAGGTAATGTGTATACCACCATTACAATATTAGAGTGTTTTAAATTTGACTATATTTGACTAGATTTTTACATTATGTATTTCCATACATTTCAAGTTAATAGTGTCCTTTCATTTCATCTTGAAGAATTCCCTTCAGCATTTCTTGTTAGGCAAGTTCAATGGTAATGAACTCCCACAACTTTTGCTTTGCTGAGAAAGTCTTTATCTCTCTTGCCTTCATTGCTGAAGAACAGATTTGTTGGGTGTGATATTCATGATTGAGTTTTCCTCTTTTAGTACTTATGATATATTATTCCACTCTTCCTAGCTAAGAAATCCACTGATAGTTTCATAGAGGTTCCATTTTATGTGACCAGTTGCTTTTCTCTTGCTATTTTCAGAATTCTCTTTGTCTTTGGCAAAAAAAAAAAAAAAAAAAATTGATTATAATGTGTCTTGGTGAAGATCTTTTTTATGTTTAATCTGTTTTTGATTATTTGGGATTCATGAACCTAGATGTTCATTTCCCACTCCAGATTTGGGAAGTTTCTGTTATTTCCTTAAAATGAGTTTCTTCCCCATTATTTCTCTCTGCTCCTTTTAGGACATTCATAATACATACATTGATTCTGTTGATGGTGTCCTAAAAGTCCCATAAGTTTTCTTCACTTTTTAAAATTCTTTGTTCTTTTTGTTCCTCTGGGTTATTTAAAATGTCCTTTCTTCAAGCTCACTGATTGCTTCTTCTGCTTGACTGAGTGTACTGTGGAAGTATTTAAGCTCTATATGGACGTTTTCACTTGGGTCATTGTATTCTTTAGCTCCTGAATTTCTGTTTTTTTTTTTTTTTTTTTAATGGTTTATATTTATTTGTTGAAATTATTTTTTTCCTGATTTTGTGTAGTTGTCTATATGTGTTCTCTTCTAGCTCACTAAGCTTCATTAAGATGATTATTTTAAATTCTTTATCAGGCAATTCGTAGATCTCTGTTTCTTTATGGCCAGTTACCGGTGCTTTATTTTGTTCCTTTGTTGATGTCATTATGATTCTTGAGCCTGATTATTAGTGATCATTGAGGATTTGTGTTGATGTTTGAGCATTTGAAGAGGTAGGCACCTCCTCCAGTCTTTACAGACTGGTTTTAGCTGAGAAAGCCCTTTACCAGTCAGTCCATTTAGAGATTCTGGAAGTGTTGGATGGTGGGGTGTACAGGCAACCATGTTGCTGAAGTCCTCAGGCTGGTTGCCCTGGTTTCTGGGTCCATCGAGGTATATTTGGAATCTGGGTCTGTAAAGATAGGCCTGTAGCCGGGGTTCACAGAGGATAATCTAAAGCCTGGGCCACTAAACAAAATAAATGTGAACAGCCTAAGTTATTTAGTTAACAAAGACTCTCAGATTTGATTTCTTAAATGTCAGCTATATGCTCTTTAACAGAGGGACAAAAGATAATGGAAGGCTGAGAGTAAAAGGACAAGTATAGGTATAATAGAAAGGTATATCAGGCAAATATGAAAACAAATCTGATGCAGCAATATTAATATTCAGTATACATATTTACATATAAAATGTATGTTTAAAAAGATAGAATAAAAGAGTTATAAAGTGAAAAAAGAATGCTGCTGTGGAAATCCAAAATACGTATAAAATGTATAAAATTAATTTCCACTCCTTTGCTTTTTTTTAATGTGACTATTTGACATAAAATTCTATATTTAGTTAGCATTACTACTATCCTCCTAAACCTTATTCAGCAGTTAGACTACCTGACTTTTATTTTCTTTCTCATCTTATGTTAAATTGTTCAAAATTTTAGTTCCAATTTCCTCTTACAAACTTCAAATTAATAATTATTTTTACAGTTAATGAATATTTATATTTACACACAATTTAAAGCATTCTTTTGCTCATCATTGCTTCTTGTATCTCATTTGTTCCATCTGGATAAATTTCTTACAGATGGAAAGGTAATATTTAATAGGAAATACAGAGCCAAAGAGTTGCTGGTGATCCTCCCAGTCTTCATTTATTTCAAGACTTCTTTATTTTGCCATCATTCTTGAATATTTAGTTGATATACATTATATTAATAGCTGTTTTCTCTTAACCATTGAAAAATATATTCCATTGTCGCCTGTTATTGTTACTTTTGAAATTTCTGCTCTCAAATTAACTATGTTTCTGAAGATAAAATACCCCAATAATTCCTAACAAGTGCTATGAGCCAGTGTTCTTATATGCAAATTGTGTTTACTAAATTTTTGAATCTTCACAGCAACCTAGTGATTATTTATCTTTCTATTATTATTATATATCTTACATGAATATAACTAATAAATATCATAAAGCCTGGGCCCATGTGGGCTGGCCTGGCACTGGTGCAGGACTGGACTCTACGACTCTGAGGGCCAGCCTGGTGCTGGGGTGGGTCTGGAGCCTGGGGCCACAGAGGTCTGCCTGGTGCCTTCGGACTGCAAAAGCCAGCTTTGAATCATGGTTCAATAGGGCAGGCCTTGTGCTAGGGTCTAAAGTTAATTTGCATGTTCACTTCACTCTCCTTCCCCTACTTGGAGGTTATCTCTCTCCATACTGCACTGTGTGGGCTTGGGGTGGAGTAACAAACATAATGTGAAATTGTCTACCTCACCTAATGCACTTTTTTTTAAATTTCTGTGCCCTGCACAGGTGCTATAGTCTCTCACCTGGATTCCAGAGCTCTTATGAAAGGATGTTCATGCATGAATAGTTGTTCAAATTGATGTTTCTGTGAGGGGATGAGCGCTGGAAACTCCTATTCTGCCATCTTGCTGATGTCATCCTCTGAAGGCATATTTTTTTCTTTCATAATTGAGATTTAAATGGTTGAGAATTAGTACACAGACATTTCAATTTGTACACAATTCTTAACAGACATCCCAAAATGTAAAAAGTCGTGCGTTATAAATCTTTTTCAAACAGTTATTCTAGTGACTTTTCAGCTTAAAATCTGGAAGCAAATTTTCCTTAAGAAGGTATCAAGTATTAGTATCTTGAAAGGTTGATATAAGCTGTTACATAAGTTCCAAAAAAGCACAATTTAATATCATATATACTACACACTCACATTTTTAATCTTTCACAAAATTACTAGGAAAACAGGACTAACATGACCAAAGATGTTAGAGAGCGCATGTAATTCTGACATGGAAAGCTATGATCAAGGAGCGGTTTTCTTTACGAAGTAATTCTACCAAAAAAAGAAAAGAAAAGAAACAAAACGAAACCCCATGGGAATAGAAGTAATTTTAAATGTTCAAGACACGTTAAGTGTGCAACTATGACTCTGTATTGCCATTTAGTATGCTTTGTATTATAGGATAAAAAGTACCACCAGCTAGAATATTAAGCTGATACCCAAGACAGTCACAGTCTCCCATAATTCAATATCCCACGATTTTCTGGTTACACCAAAAAAAATAAAAAATAAACAACCAGAAAATAATTCTACCTCTTAAAAAAAGATGACACTTAAAAAAATGGGAAGAGGTGGGATTTCCCCTTTCTTAAAAATGCTTCTAGAACAAGTAAAAACTTGCATTTACAAAATGGTTAATAAAAATATTCCCGTGGATTTACAAGAGGGGAGACAAGAATCACCGATAAACCATGATATATAATATTAACCAAACTTGGCTTCTTTCATTTCACTTCATCAGAGGCTGGACTCTCCTCATTTTTAGTTTCTCTGTTTTCTGCAGGTAAATTTTATTTGGTCTCTTGGTTAGTCAATTCCCTTTGCTCCTTTTACCTTTTTGTTTGCATTTTTTAATCTAAAGATTTATCCTTTACTGCTGCCTTTCTTAGCTTCATTTCTACTTTTGTAGGAGCAGGCTTAGCTCACTGATCTCTTGGGCTCTTCCTTTACTGTTCTTTCAACGGGGCTGACCTTCTCTCGAGCATCTTGGTAGCAAGGAGGGCTGCCTGGATACTGCTAGTCCTCCTGAAACTTTACTTCTTTAAAAAATATTCTGTAGCTCACTTGTCAGTAACTCAAATTTACCTTCTCCTTTGAGTTTTCCTAATTAGTGATATTTTACTACCCTCTGCATCTGTCTGGCTTCACAGTTCCATGAAGTAATACCAAAATCTATATTTTCCTGGATTTGCTCCTTGTTTATCAGATTTCTTTCACTTGCTTAACCATGCCTAAGGCACATTTAATAGCTATTTGTATATAATTTAAGAGAAGTTGATTAGAAACCAAAATTTGTTTATTTCATTCATATCCATTGTTCATTCATTCATGTGTTAATTAAACTAATGTTTCATTATGCATCTACTACATGTCATAAAGTCAATAAAAAAATCTTAGGGGACCAAACACTAACAAAGGTGATGACACACGCCAGAGATTTCTGAGCTGTGAGAAAGACCTAAGCTTCTTCAGTTCCATGAGGTTACTGACACATATTTTAAAATGAAGACATGACACACTTTTTTTTTTTTTTTTTTTTTTTTTTACACACTGTCTTGGTTTGGATTGCTATTACAAAATACCACAGACTGGGCGGTTTAAACAGCAAACGTTTATTTCTGACAGTTCTAGAGACTGGAAATACAAGATCAAGCTGCCGAATGGTTGGGTTCTCTGTGAGGGTCCTCTTCCTGTCATACCCTCTCATGGCCTTTCCTTAGTGAATACACAGAGAGAGAGAAATCTTGAGTCTCTTTCTCTTTTTGTAGGGGAGTAAATCCTACTATGTGGGCTCTACCCTCATGGCCCAATGTAACCCTAATTACTTCCCCAAGGTCTCACTTCCAAATACCATCACATTAGGGGTTTGTGTTTCAACATATTAATTTTGGGAAGACATAAACAGTCCATAGCACATAATATTACATTTAACAAACTAATGTTTTTTATACACACAAATCAATGTGATATAAGTATTATCTCCATGCAGTCATAGTGGGATTTATAAACTATACTAACTCATAATGTCCTGCAAAGCAGTATGCTCCAATAATAGACCCAAGTTTAAAGTTATCTGATAAATGCCATCTGGTCATCCTGTCTCTATTTGTATATCTTTGTTTGGAGACAAGGTCAAATTTCTAAATTTTATGGCTTCTATGAATGTGAGGTCTGGGCCAAATGGCTCCAGTTGTTTACTAGCAAATTAGAATAAATTACACATACAGATACAAGACACACAGTTAACTATATACAAATATAATTCAAAGTTTTTATTCAAATCCATAAGCTAGCCAAAACCACTGGTTGTATCAAGTCTGAAGGGAAACGTACATGTATTCTTTCTAGCTCTTCTGTTCCAAAATATTCCTGGAGGATCTTTGGTGTGGTTCTTGCAACACTGCCAAAGACTCAAGACCAAGCAAGACCTAGGAAAGGCTCTTTCCTCACGTATGCATGACCCTGAATTTCAGTAAAACTCAACTGGTGGGTCCTGAAGGTTTGGTCCTATTCAGATTCCTCCATTGAAGAGAACACTATAAATACTCTAAGCTAATATATGTCTGATTTATGGTCTTTGGTATCAATTTGGTATTGTGTCCAAATACTAGTGACAAGAAGAATACAATTAAAAAGCATTCTTGATTCTTAGTTTGATATAAATTTAAAAGTTAGTAAGTTCTTTCTTTCACATCAGCTATTTTTAGACACAGTTGGCAGGCCATATGGATATATTTCTAGTTCTTTATTTCTAGTAAGGTTTTATTTAAAAAGAAAAACACAGACTAATGCTAAAAGCTTTCAAATTAGTGCAGATTTCAGTGCTAGCCATTTAGATGCTCACAGGATGCTTCTGACACTTTCATATGCCTACATGGAGAAAATTTTTTTCTGTCCCAGTAGCACCTTGGATACACACCTGCCTTTTTAAAATCAGGCATACAAAAGAGAAAGTGCTGATGAATTTGGTGCTGTCTAGACAAGTATACTACAGTGCAGTGTTAGGCCAGTGGTTGCCATGGTAATGCTCAAATAAGCTTTTACAGCTCTGCTAAATAGCGGGTTGTGGATGATTCCTTTGCAATAGACAATTCCTCCCAACCCCCACCCCCCACCGCCTTGAAATAGGAATTGCCAAAAACAATCTGACTAATTCTAAGACATGGAACCATGGCATCCAACAATGTTTCAGGATGTAAGATGAATGCCATGCTTTAATGTTCCTTGTCAAAGTAATTCATTTTCTTTGCCATTTGTCAGCAGAGTTACAAGTCCCTCATTATGTAGCAGAGGAGCCTGAGCCTAAGAAACAGCAGTGAGTGGGCAGGAAATTTAGTGTTTTCACTTGCTTCAATAAATGATAGCTTTGGGGTCTTTTTCTCATTATAGTTACGCCTTTCTTCCTTTGAACTAATAGTTTGGGATCTCATACTCTTCACTGGCCATGGGATAACCTCTGGTGTACAAATTTGGATTTGAGATTACCTCTTTCCTCAATGAGCTGATAGTTTTGTGGGTAACACAGAGAAACTGAGCCCTACAAAGCAGATTTGGATAAGTGGTACATGTGACAAGCAGGGTGCTTCTGAAACACAGAACAAAACTTTATGAACAAAACTCAGTCTTAGAAGGACAGTGAAAGCACCTTGGTAGACACGGTATCCAACCTGAAGGACGATAGGAGGAATCCAAACAAAGTGGTGAAAAGCATACCAAGAAGAGGGAACAGGGGATGCAAATCCTCAGATGCACTAGGGAAAAAATACGATGTTCCAGTCAGCTGAAGAAATTGAGGGAGGTATGCAGAGTGTAATAGGCTGTGTGAGGGAGGAGAGTAAAGAGAGATGAATCTTCAAAGGTAAGCAGGGTTCTACTTATGAGATCGTAGCTATGTTTAAAGTTTGGAACTTTATCTTAAAAGCACTGAGGAACCAATGAAAGCTTTAAGCAGAGGAGTAACACTTTTTAGAAACTTACTTCAAATTGCAGTATGGACAATGAATTGGAAGACAGCAAGATCGGAGGCAGGAAGAAGAGTTACATAGGCTTTTTTAGTAGCCAACAGCTTGTCAAATTCAAGGGTCTTTTTTGAATTATCTTATCCATCTGTAGTGAAGACTGTTAGTGGTCCTTCCATATCATGCTTTCTTTATTATATATAGTAAGAAGTTAAAATTCATCTGGGCACACAGCTGCCCAACTGAAATATACATTTTCTAGATTCCCTTGTAGCTAGCTGTGGCCATGGGATCTAAACTGAAATGATACATACAACTCTTAAGGCAAGCCCTTCCCATTTTCCTTTTCTTTCTTCCTGCAGTCTTGAATAAAAATGTATGCAAGAAGTGAAGGAATTACCTTAGATTATGAGATGGAAGCCCAGTGCCAAGGAAGCAGAGCAGTAAGGCTGAAGGGGCCTGGGATTCTGATGATTTAGGAATCACCATATTAGCCCTGAACCATCTAACACTACCATTTTTATTTCTCAGTTATAGAAGCTAAACTAGTATCCTAATACACTGTCTTTATGTCATGTGACAGTTAATCACTTTCTCCATAAACTCTACTACTTCTTGTTCATAAAAAGTTTCCTGTCTACCTATCTACAGCTTATAATCTATCTATCCATCCATCCATCCATCGATGTCTTCGTCCTTTAGCTACTATTTAGTAGCTATGTCTTCATCCTTTAGCTACTCTTTATTTAGCAGTTTTCTTGAATTCTCTTTATCTTTTTTCCGTTGTGGGTGTGATTCAAGGCTCTGTTCTACACTTCCTGCTTTGGACTCATGACTTTATTCAATACAGCCAGCTTCCAATTTTGTATTTTAGCCTGATCTTTATCTAGACTCATTTTCAAATGCCTGCAGCATATTTCCATTTATGTCTCTAACTATCATTTCCAAATCATCATATCCCAAACAAAGCTTGTCATTTTCTTCCCCTCACCCACATGATTCCATTTCTTGGGCCAGTCTTTTCTTTCCAAGGCAACATATATATATATATATTTTTTTTACCTTATCAGTCCCAAAATCTTATGGTTAACCTTTACTGCTTCACTATCCCCTTCATCTCTTGTGTCTTGTTGCTTTGGTTTGCGTCAAATAACATTTATATTTTGTTCTTCCTATTGTTGTTGCCAGTTTTCAATTCAGCCTGTCAGCTGAGTCCCCTTCTTCCATTCTCTTCCTTTACTACCCTTTTTGAAATATGTAAAGCTGTGACCAATTTCATAAATCACCACTTTTCTTTTCCCCTTCATCAAGAACTGATGGAGGATGTCTAGGTTTGATCACACTAGCTCCCTAAGAAAGACTGTAATGCAGTAGAAAGAACAAAGGTTTTAAAAGTTGACAAAACAGAGTTTGAATTACTAATTCATTAATCACTAAGTGTGTGATCTTTAGCAAATTTTTTACCACTTGAAGCTTAAATAGTGACATATAAGAAATAGAGACAGTAAAAATTCACATGTGGAGGTCATTGTTAGGCTCTAATAAGATACCTTGTGGGGTCTGGCACAGTCAGAGTCATTTTCCTTCTGGGTCATGACAATCTAGTACTCCTATACTCACCATGTCTAAGATCTAGTTTCTTCTGCCTCAGGCTGACTGGGATCAGTTCCACCTCTGTGCCTCTGCCCACACTGAGGCATAGATATGTATATGATACATATATATATGCACATATATGTGTGTATATATATGTATATCCCCTAAGATACGTATTTCCTTTCCTTTTTTATTCAACGAATATTTATTAAGAGCCTTCTATGTGCCAGGCACTGTTCCAGCCACTTACTTAAATCCTGCTCATTTTTATGATGTAGTCAAGCTCCATGAAGCCTCCTGCAGATACTCTGGTGTCTACAACAGTAAAATACATATGCCCCCCCACCCCCCACCCCTGCAAAAGGGAAGTGGCTTTCCTAAGGTTACCAAAGTCATTCATAGAATGGAATTTTATATACACATATGCGTATGTACATATATAGAGAGTTCCAATATAAAGAGAGAACGAAAGAGAGACAGAGAGACAGACAGATCACATTTTCTTTATCCGTTCATTTGTTGATGGACACTTAGGTTGATTCCATATCTTGGCTTTTGTGACTGTTACTGCAATTAACATGAAAGTGCAGAGAGTAGAAGGGTAGTTATCAGAGGCTGGGGTGGTGGGGAAGTTGGAGATGTTGGTCAAAGGATACAAAATTTCAGTTAGAAGGAATAAGCTAAAGAGACCTATTGTACAACATGGTGACTGCAGTTAATAACAATATACTGTATTCTTGAAAAATGCTAAGAATAAATTTTAGGTGTTCTCATGACAAAAAATAACTGTGTGAGGTAATGTGTGCATTAGCTCATGTTTTCCATTCCATAATGAATATGTATTTCAAAACATCATCTTGTTCATGATAAATATAAACACTTTTGTCAACTTAAAATAAAATGTTTTAAAAAGAGACAATGTCCTGTAAGACATGAATACTAGTGTAGTTTGAATGTGTGTCCCTTCCAAAATTCATGTTGAAACTTAACCCCCATTGTGGTAGTAGTAAGAGGCAGTGCCTTTGGGGGAAGTGATTAAATCATGACACTCCACCCTCATGAGTGGATTAGGGCCTTATAAAAGAGCTGGAGGGAACTAGCTTAGGTCCTTTTTGGCTTTCCACACTCTACCAGGTGAGGAGTTCCAGAGATCACCTTAGGGGATTCAGCTATCAGCAATAAGACTTTTTCTCCAAGTGGTGGTGGAAGGTAAGGAAGGGTGGGAAGTGAGGGAGTATTGTGTGATTTTTCTAGCTTCACATGTGTAGTTTATTTTTTTGTATCTCTTGCTGTTGCATCAGAGCCTCTAGGAAAGCCTCAGAATTTATCAGTGTTACGGTGCTGCCCTACATCTTCTAGTGTATGTGAGGCCCCCTTCACACTCTGACAGGAGCAGTCTCAAATACTGGCACAGCCTCAAAGCTGAACATATGCAGCGTCTTAGAGCTTCTCAGGTTTACAGTCACCCTGTTTATGATCATTACTCTTGATAATTTAAATATTCTTCTTGTCAAATGAAGAGATATTTATGAAGTACCTATTATGAGCAAAGTATGCTATTGAGGTTGTATTTAAAACTGGAGTCCTGGGTTTTAGTTCCATCCCATCAATGACTTTGGGACCTTAGGAAAGCCCTTTCCATTTTGTTGGGGGCGGGAGGGGTGCGTATGTATTTTACTAGCAAATTGGGAGGTAAGTCTTCCTTAGAGTAATGTGTTCTATGACTCAATACAGTGTCATTGTTTTTGGAGTGTACAAGCAGGACATTAAACCATCACAAGTGGACACTGGAACATGGACTCTGAGGCATATCACTAAGGTTCAAATCTTGGCTCTACCACTTTAGTTACTGTGTGAACTTGAGAAAATCACTAAACCTCTCTGTGCCTAGATCCCTTAAAGTAGACAGAGTGAGAGAAGCTTCCCCAAAGGGTTGTTGGGAGGATTGAAAGAGCTTATTGAAGAACTTCATATAAAGGGGCATGAATGAGAGAACTGCTTGGGGTGGTGGAAGCACTCTATATCTTGGTTTTGGTGATGGTGGTGATGGTCACACTGCTTTATACTCTTGTTACAACTCAGAACTATATACCTAAAAAGAGTTAACTTACCATAATAAATCTGATTTTAAAAATAAATGTATGATACCAACTATATAACATTCTGGGAAAGGCAAAACTATACAGACAGTAGAAAGATCAAAGATTGCCAGGGGTTCAGAGGCAGGGAAGTAGGGATGGATAGGCGGACCACAGGGAAATTTTAGGGCAGTGAAACTATTCTTTATGATACTGCAATGGTGGACACATTGTCATTATACATTTGTCAAAACCCACAGAATGTATAATGTTGAGTGAACCCTAATGTAAACTATAAGCTTTAGTAATAATGTATAAATATTGGCTCACCAGTTATAACAAATATACCACACCAATGCAAGATGTTAATAATAAGGGGAGCTTTGGGATGGGGGAGGGTTGTACGTAAGAACCCTCCATGCTTTTCATTTAATTTTTTCATAAATCTAAAACTGTTCTAAAAAGTCAACTTAATTACAAAAAAATTACGACTACCAAAAAAAAAAAAAAAAAAAAAAAAAGGTTTTACATAGAAAAAAGCACTTGGTAAGTTAGTTACTATTATTGCTATTCCTTCCTATAAAAACAACCAAAGTGTTTCTCTCTTTTTTTTTTTTTTCCCTTAAAAACATGATGAGATACCTAGGCTTGGGCCGGATCTCTGGGAGATGAGTGAAAGAAAAGGCAACAGAGGGTGGTTCCTCCCCATACAAACTTCTGAAATACTTATTTTTAAGGTTAATATAAGCTTGTAAGCATCTCCTTCTCTGAGCATCTGAGGTCTGAACTGCACGTGGAAGCTGCTCTTTTCTCCTGAGCTGCTCTTGCTCACCATGATTCAGCCACAGATGCTCTTTCTCATTTCATGATGTGTCTGCCGTTTTACCAAGGAACTGAAGACATGGAACAGCCAATTAAATATCACATTTTCAGTGCCCTTGGGAAAGCCATACAGGAAACAGACTGTGTTTATATCTCACACCTCTGGGGAGGCTGCACAAGCTGAAAGCAATGTAGGATTTTTCCTTCTCTTTATTCTCAAAGAAGAATTAAAAACAAAAATCCAAGTCACCCAGCCACCCAAAACAAACAAGAAAAATGTAGTTTCAAATATAGAAACACTCTCCTTCATGATGAATATGCATGTGGAAGAATTGTCATAAAGTCTGTGAAAAATCTGGCCATAGGCTTTTTAATTTGAGGGGCTCAGCAGTTCTTCACGCTGAGGGTTACTAGAGCACATATCCCAAGTCCACCCAGCCTGGGGCCAACCTCTCCTTCGCTTTGCCAGGGAGGACTTTGTAGGGATTCACCTGCTGATGGAGCCCTAGTTGACAAGCTCATAGTGGGGGTGTGAGCACTCCCAGGGTGCCAGAAGTCTTGCAGCCCAGGCTCACTGAGATGAGTACTCTTTGTGAGGCTGTAGACAAGCTACATAATCTCCCGGAGCTTCACTTTTTCCATTGGTGAAACATGTGGGTTAGACTAGGAAATCTCTAGGGTCCCTTCCAGCCCCACCATCCTGTGATTCCAAATTCCTATTCAGGGGTTTTCCAGAGCTGAAATCCTTTGTGACAAATAGTTCTAATCAATTAATTAATGTATATGTCTATTTCTCAATTTCTATTTCTTTTCATTGTGTAAGTGAAACATGAAAATGAATAATGAAACATGAAAATGAATTGTAAAACATGAAAATAAAAACTTGACAGATAAGGCCAGAGCCCCTCTGATTACCAGCTCTGTTACCTTCCCTTCTGCCCTGTCCCAGAAATAACCACTGCTATTACTCTGCATGCATTCTTCCAGATCTTTACACACCCATATAGATCCAGAGAAAATAGGCAATATTGTTTTCCGGTTTTACGTAAATGATGTAATATTCGTTGTTTTATTTTTAATAGTTATGTACTATTCCATAGTATGAATCTATTATTGTTTATTCATCTACCTCCCTACCAATGTCTATTCAGGTCACTGAATTTTTTTTTTATTAATATAATGATACAGTCAATGCCTCTTGGTGAATGAGTGGGTATATTTTTCTAAAGTAGACATCAGTAAGTGGAATTCCTGAATTAATTACTTCATTTTAATAGGTATTAAATTGTTCCAGAAAGTGTCTATGCCAAATTGTACACCTATAAGGAATACATTTTCAAAGGGTCATGTGGACTAATGGTTAAAAGCATAGGATCTGGAAAGAGACTGCCTACCAACGCTTATTGGTCTGGGACTTTGATCAAGATATTTTCCCTGTGCCTGTGTTCCCACATATATAAAATAGAAATAAAATGTTTATACATGATAACTTGTTCTGGAGATTATTAGCACAGTTATTGGTACAGGTAATTAATCAATGTTAGCTCTAATCACTATTTTTACTAGCTTTGGTTTGAGGAGCTTCAAGCTTTTTAACCAAATAGGTCTGTAATCCCACCTCCCAAATCACTCAATGAGTCAACATTTTTCCAGACCCAGAGGTTAAATGCCTGCTGGGCTCATTTAACTCACACTTCTCTATCTTTCTGTGAAGTGAAGCCAGCAGGGCTCTGACTGACAGGCCGCCAGAGCCTGTTTGTACAACAATCTTTGCTAATGTAAATAGCTAAATGCAAACTGCAACATCTAAGAACCTTCAGGGGATTTGAGGACGTTCTTGGAAGAGACTGATTTCATTAATATTTAAGAAGCAAAAGACCTCCAACACAGACCATCCTGATCCCACATGCAAAGCCAACCCTAGGGGTTGCAGGACCAGGACAAATCACACAGGGCCCACCACCCCAATAATACTTTCATGCAGGTGATATCAGGTGAAAATGTGCACCAAAGGTAGCTTGGAGGGGAAAAAAAGAAAGATGAAAGAAAACTATTTGCAGCTGAAAGGATGCTTGTAAAGAATGAAGGTCCTGTTTTGTCTATTTTTCTTTGGTGTTACTACAGAAGACCTGAGCATGGACAGACCCTGGGTGGGCCAGCTTTGGTTAACTTGCTGGGCACAGCTGGAGAGGCCTCTCTCCATTTTGTTCCTCCCTCTTTTGCTAGTTGTATACTAGTGCACCTGCCACCAAGGCAAGGGGAAGCATGATGGGGGATCTGGGAGGTTTCCACCGAGGATGCTGTCTGCCCACAAAGATGCTCATCTCAAAGAGCTACCAAATCTAGCTGCTTTCAAAGGGATTGTAAAAACATGAACTAGATTTTTTTTTTAGTAAATCTTTACAGAAAAATTACTGATGCCTAGAAAGGTTAATGGACTTGCTTAACGTCATACAGATAGTGTGAGAGCCTCTAAAGGACCCAGTGTCTGTTTCATAGCCTAATAATGCCCTTTCCACACATGACACTCACTTTTTAATATACACAATAAGCCAACTAAACAAAAAACTCATATTCTTATATTGAAGCTCCTAAGACATAAATTTATTCTGAGACATATGCCTTGGACTTTGGTGTTCTGTATAAGGTACTATGTTCGAAGTAGTATGGTGGGAGATTAAGAGCAAAGGTTGAGAGTGTCACCAAATTTCCATCTGAATTCCAGACCCCATGTTATTAACTAGTCTGCACACTGCCTTTACTAGAAGGAATGCATTCTATCCTTAGTTCAACTACCTGACCACCTGGGACAGTGAATAATCTGGTACCCTAAATAATCACCAAGTTGATTGTACTGGGGCATTCAAATTTGCCTATTTTATGATATGAAGATTTTTTTTTAACTTGAAAAAAATCGACTGGTTTGATGACTTCCTTCAGAGACATTGAAAGAACATTTAAACTTAAATCTTTGTCCTCTTTTCAGCTTCCTTTTGACAAAAAGTAAAGTTGTATTGATTGGTTGGCAGCTGGTTGAGTAGTCATACTTTCAACATGCAGTTGTCATCTACTCTGTGCTAGATTGTTTTTATACGTTTGATGCCAGCCCCAGTATGTCTTGATTTTAAGTTGCTTTTGTTTCTGTATATTTCAGTTTAGCCTTTTTGTAATTTTACCTCAGATTTTTATGTTTATAGAAACATGCTAGTTAAATATTGCTGCATAATGACAAAACACAGCTGTAATAGGAAAGCTCCCCAGAATCCAAAGTGCTTGTGCTTGATTTACAAATGGAAGCTAGCCTGCAGGTTTCCCTGGAAAGCAAGGCTGGGAGTGCCAAGAGAAAGCGTGGGAGTCTTTGTCCTAGTGTTTGTCACCCCACAATGTGGGCCATAGCAGCACTATGTCCAGAAGTTTATCTGAGCAGGAAGTAGGTCAGGCCTTGGGGCCATGTGGTGCTATGTAGTACGGGCTTTACTGTGAGCACAAGGTGTGCTTGTTATAGACAGGAGAGCAGAATCCAAAAGCCAAATAATAGTTCTTCAGCCCACATGATGGTTGTCCTACCTCTGAACTACCAGCCTTAAAATAACTTAAGTATCACATAACTTATCACTTAGTGAAAAAATGAAGCATTCTCCATAAATACTCCTGAAATCAAACTCCAGCATTC
The DNA here is from genome assembly GCF_049350105.2 of Macaca mulatta. Lineage (NCBI taxonomy): Eukaryota > Metazoa > Chordata > Mammalia > Primates > Cercopithecidae > Macaca > Macaca mulatta. The sequence continues at coordinate 120,660,510 of NC_133411.1, forward strand.
TCCATAAATACTCCTGAAATCAAACTCGGAGGGTGTGGATCATATGGTAGTCTCACCCTACTGTCAGCTGTGTATTGGGGTGATGGGTGTAGAGTAGGTGATCAATAAAATATCCAACTGATCACTCAATTGTCTTCTTTGGGATGCAGAAATTCCTTGAATTCTTTTCACCACACTCTGGAATAGAAGCTCCATGAGTTCTTTTTGTTGGTCTTGTTCACTGCTAGATTCCTAGCTTCTAGAAAAGTGATTACAACACAGTAAGAACTTAACAAATATTTGTTAAATGAGAAAATAAATGAATGCATATCCTGTTTTCTATTTTCCTCAGGATGGCAGCAGAGAGAAAATGAGTAGCTGTCTACCTTCCTATAGCACATAAAAGCAATAGGAAGTGACAATAGCCACTGTCCCAAGGGGCAGTCCCTTTCAATACCAAGCCTGGAATCAACTCCAAAGGAGATTTAAAAAAAAAAGAAAAGAAAAAAAGAATAAGACCCATTCAGTCCTCTACTATTTGAGTCTACTTTATAACTAACATGCTCACTTTCAAACAGCAACACCTAAAAATGAGAAAATGACAGGGAACAATGGTTCTCTGAGTTCCCTACAACCAGCATCATCAGCGTTGCCAGGAACTTGATAGAAATGCACATTTTCATGTGTTACACCAGATCTACTGAGTCTGAAACTCTGGAGGTGGAGCCAGCAGTTGTTGTTTTAACCAGCCTCCCAGGTGATTGTGATGCACACTCAAGTCTAAGAACCACTACCTAGAGGTGCGTGTGGCATGTTTCTACACTCCCCTCCCTCCCCTGCAGTAAGGTTTCTTTCTATTTTATTTCCTTAAATAAATTTTTCTCTCCCTACATGATCTGGTTTTTCCACAACCCGGGTCTCTCCCACCAAGTCCAGAGCACCCACATCAACTGGTCTAGTCTCATCCTGTATGTTTTGGAAGCGTCTGTGTTCAGCTTTTGACTGAAAGGAGTAGGGTAGCTCTCATGAAGAAATCCAGACAAAAATCTTTAGCAAATATAAGAATTCAGCCTGTAATCCCAGCACTTTGGAAGTGAGGCAGGAGCATCACTTCAGCCCAGGAATTCAAAGTTGCTGTGAGCCATGACAGTACCACTGCACTCCAGCCTAGGCAAGAGATTGAGACCCTGACTCAAAAGAATTTGGGAGCTAGTAGGGGCTTTCTCGATCATAAGGTCTGATTCATTCACTTTAACATACAAGGAAAATGTGTCTTAGTCTAAATATCTTACCCCAAATCAAAGACTGTTAAAAGGCTAGAACTTGATCTGGCCATTTTAAACAAGATTCCCCTACCATTATGCTAAAATGCTCCAAACAACCTTACGAGCATCAACCACCACCAAAAGTACATGAAACATTTCTATGGTATAGTAATTCTCACAAAAACCTTCAAATTCATTCCCATTTCCCACCAAGAAAGCAAAGGGAAAGGAAATATATGAATAACCAGCCAAAGAACCAGTCATGAAAAATAAATGAGCCAAGAAAGTTATTTTCCCTTCTACTCCACAGCACTGCAGAGGGGTAGATCCTGCTGCCCATGTGCCTCTGGTGTCCTCTACCATCAGTTGACTCACATAATGTGAATTGTTGAGACTGAAGAAGATGGTTAAAGAGGTCATTCCCAGTACTTCAAATTATAGCTTATACAGCTAGCTCCTTGTCTCTCACCCATTGAAAACCCTCTATCTAGAAAGGAGTCATTCTGAACAGAGATTGTTGTCTTTGGCTGCTAGACATTCAGAAAGGGACTTCACAGCATGAAGTAGATATTAATTGTAGCTAGCCAAAAAAAAAACAAAAACTCAGGCACAATTTAAATGGTGCAACAAAATATCCATCCAAAGAAAGGGAAATGATAAAAAGTTTAGAAAGGCAAACTGCTTTAAGAATGAAAAAAATTTTGCCAAGGAAAAAAGTCAATATTTGAATCAGAGACGAGCGTGTGCCAGGGCAGCTGTGTCCCATAGCATCTCCTCTGGCTATTTAGTGTAAATTAGGAAACCAAGGCTGGAAGCTTGTTAGAGGCCATGAGGGATGAACGTTGAGAGACAGGTCTTAAAAGGGCAATGCTAATGGGATCTGGAGTCAGGCACAACCTTGTACCCCGCTGGCTCATCCCTCTTCTACCCCACCGTACCTGTAGATATTTATTTTTCCAAAAACTGAAAGAGGTCAAGCCTGGCCATGCTGAAAACAGAATGGTTCCAGGAATCTTGCTGAGAAGTCCAAAAATATCTACCATCCCACAGGCAACTTTATCTGCCCAGTCTTTTTAAATCAGGTCATCCTCCTAACCGTGCCATGGCAATTCTGTTTCTTGGGGGGCAGTAAACATAAACCTAAATTAATTCAGGATCAAAGCACAGGTCATGTTGCACATTTTACTAGCATTCTTACTCTCCATCAATTTGATTTTATAGGCTCACCCAAATTTCTTTCGGACTTCAGGTCTTTGGGCTAATTTTCAGGGCAGGCAAATACTCTGGAGCCTTCCCTGTGATTCTCTTATTACATGCAAGTTGCATAATCATGTTGTGAGTGAAAAATGATGTTGTAATGAAATCCTTCTAGGACTTCCAGGAATAAACTTTCTTGGATGGGGTCCAAGATGAAATCACCTTATACTGAACTCAGGGATTATAGCAACAGTTGCAAGGCACCAGTGTGAGTGTGTGTACTTGGGGAATAGGAAACACTTCTTTTGAGTTCTGTCTCCACAAATGATACCACTGTCTTGCTTAGACTACGCTGAAGACCTTAGTGCCCCCTTTGATTGCCTCTTCCCATTACTTAGAGCCAACATTTCACCAAGATTTGCCAGGTGTTTCTTTGAAATATTTCTTCCATTTCTGCCTTCTTCTTCATTGTACTGCACTTTAATCCTAGATATGATCAGTTAGTGATGAGACCCAGGATCTCATTCTTTCTTATTATTCATTCCATTTGCACTTTATCCATTCTAGCAATTTATACTTTAATCTTGAGTCCAGTCAGTTAGTGCTTAGGTTACTGCCAAAATTGCCTAGCTGGCCTCCCAGAGTCCAATCTCTCTCTCTCTCCTTCAATCTGTCATAAACTCAGCTTCCAATTGGTACCCAAAGGAAATTTCTTTGCATCTTTTTCAGAGCAATCCCTAACAATATTCCATATTTCTAACTTTATTTCCTATTTGTCATCCGACATATAATAGACACCATTTAAAAATGGCAATGTGAAAATTAGTTGTGTTAGGAAGGGATGGATAATTCATATGAAAACACTTTATGTATTCAGAAGCCATTATACCAAAGTAAAGAATCAAAGAAACAAATCTTTCAAAATCACTTAGGAAACATTTGTAACATGCCTTTTATCTAAGATTAAGGTTCACAGCTCATAAAAAATTTCAACAATGAATGCTCTGGAGGTGGGATAAAGACGGTGTTCTGAGAACACAAGACTGTGTCTACTTCTACCATCAAGCTTTAGAAATGACCAGGAAAATAATCTTAAAATTGTAAAAACAAAGAAAACCCAAAAAAGTATAAGGAATCCCTGGAAGAAATAGATGGGAAAGGAATAGTAGAGGAAGCCACAAGCTAGCATGCATTCAGAAGTGAACTGCTCTGAAAGTAGGAAGTACCAAAGGCACCAGGAACTCAGAGACCTCAGGTACAGAGCTCAGAAAGTGCTTCCTAGAGCACCTGCCATGAGGTGGGTTTGGGTCCCACTTTGGAAACAGCCAGGTATGCAGCGTCCCCTCCCTAATTTCTGCTTGGGCCAAGCAGTGGCTGCCCAGATCTTTGCCCCCAAATTAATGCATGAAATGCATGGGCCAGAGAGACATGGTAGTGACTCTGGTGGCTACTGATATGCCAGGGAAAAGAAGGCGCTAAATGCAAAGAGAAACTGATGCCATTCACCTAAAGACTCAACCTCCTGTTTTCAGGGAAGTCTTCCTTGATCTCCCAAGGGTTAGATAGGCTCCATTTTGTTTTTCTGTGCTTATCGTAACTTCTACAGATCTCCCTTGTATCAATTATCACTTTGCATTATATTTGATAGCAGAAGGAGCCATAACAAACATTACTGTGTCATTTTATGATTCGATTTCAGAACTATGAGAATAGAGCAGCTGCTATACTGCTATAGAGAATAACTTGAAATGCTTTTCATTACGTTGTCTTAGACTCCAGTCTGAAAAACATTTTGCTTTAGATGTAGGAATATGACCAATAACAATAGCTTGGATATAGTAGGTATAAAATAAATATTAGTGATAATCCTAATCATGTTCTCCAGTAAAATTCTAAATATCCCACAAACAGCTTTTAATAACAATGGAAAGCACAGCACAGATAGTTATTATAGTTCTGGCTATGTAATATATGATATAAAGGACATTATGTCATTCAAATATCAAGTAAAAAATGAAATGAAATGGTGCATCTACAGATGATTTTCTTATTTACCTTTTTAACATAATGACTATATTTATATTCTTCTAAATACTTATAAAACTGCTTATTTTTAAGAAGTCAGTATAATTTTGGAAATACATTTATTTTTATCAATACAATGTATTAAGTCACATCATACAAGCAAATAATCAAGTGCAATTCTTTGTATAAAACCTCCATTGGGAGTAGATTCACTTGGCAATTATGTTTGGCAAGATGTCTACAATTTTAGACAAGAATTAAAACTCCCTGAGTATGGTTACAGTGGATTTTGATTCCAGCATTTATCCATGCACAAAGCATGTACATACATTTATCCAATAGTAGGTAGATTTAGGGTGCATGCCGGTGCAGAAAACAGATTGTCATTGAAATATTTCCAAAGACATATGTCAGATAGCAGGGAAGCCAGCTAAGTATGTGCACCCACTTCTTTATTCCAGAAAAGGAAGCTGTAACTCTTTCCAAGGAATGACAGAGTACAGCGAAGCTTGCAGGGGCAGCTTCAGTCCTACTGAATCCTACAAGACACAGACCTCTTTCCCTTAAGGCAGCAATATTGGGAGGTTGAGGGATGTATGACTGTTGCAAAACAGTTGGCAACATTCTCAAAAAATTGCCTGCCTGGGCCATGCTGTATCTTTTTACACATTTATAAACCTTTTATAAATCATTGTCCAGAAGATCAACTTTATTTATCTAACCTTCAACTTTTATTATGTAACTCCTGTACAACGTCCTGTGCTATGTTCTGGGAACACAGCAGTGAACATGACAGAAAGGACTTAAAATACAGAGTTTACAATCTACTAGACAGACTAAACTACCTATGGCATTATTATTTGCTTATAATTGTCGAAAGTATATTAGAAGAAAGAGTCAGGTGGGAGCATTTCATATTTACAAAACACGAGACAGCCAGTGTAGCTCATCTTATCTAAGAAAGAGGAAGGTGACACAAGAGGAGGTTTGCTGAGGTGAGCAGGATGCTAGATCAGCTGGGGCATTAAAAGACATATGAAATATCTTGATACTGCTTCTAAGAGCAATGGCCATTAAAAATGTTTAATTAGGGAATGGTATGATCTGATTTTCGATTTTAAGAGATCACTTTGACCTTAAGGTAGAAATAGATTCAAGAGGAGCAAGAATTAACCCTAGAGATCAGTCAGAAGGCTGTAGCAGTGTCCAGGTAAAAAAAAAAAATGGTGGTGGTTAAGCACAGAATAATGGTAGTAGAGACAGATAAACATGAAAAACATAAGAAAGAGTAAGAGCTAAAATCAAGATGATTTGGTGATAGGTTAGATATGGATAGTGAGTGAGAGAAGAAATGATGTCCTGCTCTCTCTTTGGGTGGTCTTCCATTCACAGATTCCACTGGGGAGAAAAAAGGTTTGAGTTCTATTTTATATGTGCTAAGTGGGATATACCCATAAATATCCAAATAGAGAAGTTGAGGTGAGTAGTTGGATACACAGATTTGGAAATCAGAAAAGAGCTCTGTGCCAAAAACGCACATTTGGAAATTATCTCCATAAATGGCTAAAGATTTGGGCATAGATGAGTTTGCTTCAAGATAATATAAGTAAGAGAAAAGCAGGCCCAGGACCAAGCCTTAAGAAACTTTCACATTTAAAGTTTGAGGGCAGGATAATAAAACAATAATGAGTGTGAGAAATGGTGGCCAGAAAAATAAGAGAAAAGCTATGAGAGTGTAGTATCACTGAATCAAGGGAAAGTAAGTACTTCAATAAGCAATCATAATTAATGTCAAGCAGTGATGAGCAGTTGAATAACATAAAGACCTTATTCCAATTATCTGTTCTTTCTTTCAAAGATGGCTCATACACATGGCCAGTAAATTAGTGCTGGCTTTTGGATAGAAACTCAATGGGGAGCTATCACCTGGGGTCCTCAGTTGTTCTCCATATGGGATTGTTTGGACTTCCTCATACCTTGGCAATTAGATCCATCTGCAAGTGTTCCAAGGTATATGGAGTCTTTTAATGTCTGGGCCCAGAGACGAGCACAGCATCATTACTACTATATTCTATTTGTCATGCAGTTATGGAGGTCACAAAGATTCAAGAGAATGAGTCATAGACCACACGTCTTGAAGGAGAACTGTCAAAGAAATCATGTCATCTCTAATCTACCAAAGACCTCAATACTTGACATCTTCAATCCTATTCACTGCAACATGTTTTATAAGCACAAAAGATTGGATTTAAACTAAACATCCATCACTGGGGTCCTGGATAAGTGAATTAATTAAACTTTATAAGATGACATACTATGTACCCAATAAAAAGATGGAAATACTTTTAATGTAATGTTGTGGAAATATCGCCATGAGATATTATTGAGTTAAGAAGGCAGGCACTGCTCTGCTCTTTTAGCTGAATAGTATCTCACGGCAATATATGAATATGAAAAGAACATCTCTAAAACAGGCATTTCCAATAGGGAGGTATCACCCCCCAAAGGGGGCCAAAAGTAGTTATTGGGAAAGCGGAGATTCTTAATCTTTTTGTATATAAAAGAAAGATACACATACAATGAAAAAGCAGATAGACAGTATATCTGTGTATTAAAACTGGAGCGGGATGAAGTAATCTGAAAATAATGTATTTTTAAAAGATCTCCTTAGGGTAGTGATAATAAAAAAAAAAAAGTTTGAGAAACACTGCTCTGAAAGGAACATAGAAATGAGTCCAAATGGTTGCCTGTGAGTAGAAATGGATTATCAGGAAAAAAGAGGAGGAGAATGAGAATATTCAATGTGTACTTTTATATTTTTTGATATTAGATCCATGGAAATGTAATATCTATCAAAATTTAAATTAAAAAAGAAAATTTAAAAAGGTTACTGATTTTATTTAATGACATGCCATTATTGAGTAGGAACTCTTTCAGCATATATTTTAGTGTATATAAATCTTACACTTTTAAAAGTCTATTGCAGGCAAAGAAATACTAATTTTGCTCAATTATCTTAGCTATTCAAAGGGGAAGCTGATAAAGTAACTTTTTGTGCATGAAATTCTGTCTGTAATTATGATTATTGTGTATTCAAATGAAGCACTTTTAAAAGACAAGTTAGTGTGTGTACCTGCCTCATTCTGAAGGGACAGACAGCGTGCTCCTCTCCTAGAGCTGTGAAGGACCACTATAGTTCTCCCAGTGCTAAAGTGTTTCCTCCTTCACACCCAGAACGGGAGAAGCAAGTATAAGATCCAGAGAGGTGGATGCAATGTGAACAACAAAAGCTCTTAGTAACATCTGGATTTGCAAAAATTTTTTTCTAAAGTGTATCAGTGGTATAGCTTACACAACAAGACAACATGCTCATCATAAATGCTTGCCAATCCTCTTGCAGTTGGGTGGAACTACACAAAAAGCAAACCAACTATGTCCTTGTTGTAATCTCCACTCCTTAACATTGAAAATCCATAGGAGGGTTGCAGCTCTTCAACTGCTAAAGCCACCAGGGATGAGCAATATTAGACTTAACTCTGGTATGTGAATGGCAGCAGGTAACACTGAGAACTGGACCATGTTCTACTGAATCACCTCGCCCAGTATTGCAAGCAGCAACCTATGGCATAGGCCACATGACATTATGATGGCACCAAGACTAATAGAGACCTGCATGAAAAGATAAAGAGACTTGGAAGCAATAAACAGTTATGGCTTAGCCTAATACTGACCTTGCAAAATGGCAGCTATTTTGTCATCAGAGTTCCTATCTTTCTTCAGTGATCTCAATTGTTAGGGATAAAACTGAATTCTGACTGCATGGAAACTCCATGGAGAGCACTATGAGGTAACATGTAGATACAAAGCACGGAAATTAATTGTAAAAGTCCACTTAGACCATTCATCCTTCCCCAGACTGACTGCCAGGTCACATCATGAGCAGCTCTGATCAAAACTACATCTTGGAGAAGACTGTAAATATATGTGACACAGGTCGAGATCATAAACTGTTCAACAATGCATAAAAACTAATGCTAAAATACACAATGGGCACGATGGGGATGCATAGCCATTCTCTGTCAACTTTAGGTGCATTCCATTGCCTTAAAATGCAGAGCTCTCTTGTGGCTTTCTCTATGGACACTCAGGTAGGACTTGTTACAAAGAAGGTGATGGTTAACATTCATCTAACCTGTTGTCTTAGCTTCCGCTGTCACAACAAAACACCATAGACTGAATGGCTTAAACAACAGACATTGATTTTCTCATGGATCTAAAGACTAGAAGTCTGAGATCAGAGTGCCAGCAAGGTCAGGCTCTGGCAAAGGCTGTCTTCCTTGCTTCTCTTCCTTGCTTTGCAGACTTAATCTTCCTGCTATGTGCTCACATGGCTTTTCTTCATGCATGTATGGGGAGGATGTGTTTCCTTGCACGTGCTCTCGCTCTCTCTCTCTCCCCCCCACCTCTCCCTCCCTCCCTATAAGGCCATCAGTCCTACTGGATTAGGACCCCATGCTTATGGTCTCATTTAGCCTTACTTACTCCTAAAAGCCTTATCTTCAAATACTGTGTGAGATCTTGAGTGTTAGTGTTTCAATACATGAATTGGGGATGGAGAGCACAATTCAGTTCATAGCACCTGTAAGTAGAGAACAAGAAATGTTTAAATATCAGCAAGGAAATTTTTGGTTGGCTATTAGGGAGAATTTAAGAATCACATAGGAGTTTGATAAATAGAGCCATCGAATAAGAATACAAAACAAAATAAAATATGGTACCTTTATCTGATACTGTATGCCCCCTCTAATGGTAATTACACATCCTAGCCCTGTAACAATAGTTTGTTTTTGTTTGTTTGTTTTTGAGAAAATTGAGGTAAAATTTATATAACAAAAATCACCATTTTAACCAGTTCAAATTGTATAATCTCATGACATCTAGTATATTCAAAATGATGTGCAATCATCACTGCTATCTAATTTTAGAACATTTTTATCATTCCAAAAAGAATCCCTGTACCTGTTAAATGGTCACTACCAACTTCCCCTACCCCAGTCTCTGGTGTTGGTGTTATAAAGTTCAAGAAAAAAAGTTATAAAGGTACTCTCATTTTAAAAAATGAGAAAAACATGATGGCATTTTAAAAGCTAATGGAAACACTAACTCAAAGACAAACATTGCGTCTTTATCTCATTTCATTATGGAACAGACAACTTCATGGAAACATGGAATCACAGATTATACAGAGGATGTCAGTTTCCAGTGTCTCTCCAAATGTGTTTTACTGAACAACTAAAAAAAGGTATAGCTAGCACGCCCTCATATACCCTTCTCAACAAGGAAACAAACAAATTTAAAGTTGAAATAAGTTAGGAAATCCTAAGTTAAACTGTTAACAGATTTCTTTGCAGAGCAAAGAAAAGGAATAGAACACCAGTAGGGAGGTTTTTGTTCTTTTTGTTATCACTGTAGAATACCAGCCGCGAACTAGTGATTTTTCACAGCAAATGGACCAAAGTCCCAAATGGATTTTATTTTTCAAAGAAATTGAGCCATAAATTTAATATCTATAAATTTCATACAAAATTATAGATTTCTAGCTTCAGTTAAAAATATTGGATTAAGTGGCAATATATAGCCATTGATAACAATTAGGTGAAGATGAGAGATAATTGCTGTTTTTAGAAGAGCCAGGCATGTCTGAGTTTACTATAGCACTTAGCTGGTCCATTTCATCACCTGTCAGCTGCCTGACCCCTGATGGAACTTGAATTTGCCTCTTGTATTGTAGAACTGCCTCTGCAGGTAGATTGCAGAGATGCATTCTTTCAACGACACTTCAAAACAAGTTCATCTAAATGGCAGACAAATTTGAAGCATCACCCAGTTTTTCTTTTTTTTACAATTGTGAATGTTCCCGACTCAAAATGAAGGAGCGATGCTATTCCTAAGGATTTAGCAACATGAATTGGAAGTATAGGTTTTTGAGTAGTGGGCCAGTGACAACACCTTACTATTTTTAAAGGTACTCAGATATTGCTGCTTGTGTGGCTGATAGCCATTGTATTTTGGGTCTCATCATAGGAACACGCAAGCTCACTTAGAACCTAGTAAGAGATATGTGGGAGCCACAAGGTGGGAATGATTTGAGCAATAGCAAATGTTGCTATTTGTCTGTATGCAACTATGAGTCTGTATGCAAGTGTTTATCTCTCATACAGATATAGAAGTAGATATAGAATCTCCACACTCACTAGTTAAGGAGAGATACATATTGCCAACATCAGAGGAAGCAAGTGAAGCCTAGAGGCTCATCAAAAATGACTCATCTGCTCAGTGGAACAGTAATTTTTAAAATTTCCTTAAGTTCCATTTGTTGAAGTTCCATCCTAAAGTTATTTCAAATATATGTATTTACGGCCAATTCATTTAAATAAAAAAGGACTTTCCAAAATTATTTCATTTACATTTCATCTTCTCTCTAAAACCCAATAGTACAGTTGCTTTCGAGTTAATATTAGCTAATAAAGTTTTAACTACCCTGGTCTTATCAGCAGTTGCCTGATGTGCTGGACTTGTTTATAGTTGGGCTATTCTTGATTTTAGGGTAATACAGGTGAAGCAGTATAATGTCATGGCTAACTCAGGCTCTACAGTCAGACAGGCCTGGGTTCAAATGCTCATGTGGAGAGAAAGAAAATTGAATCATGAGGATTCTCCTGAGGAGAAGCAGTGGATTTGCTTGGAAGGGATATATTTGGAGAAGCATTATGGAGTAAAGAGTGACACCCCAAGAGCATGCTCAATAACAACAGAAGCAGGGAGTAAGGAGAGGAATTTGTTTCTTAACTGATGAAAGAGTACAGAAAAAGAGGGGGGACCAGCCTAAAGTTGAGCAAATGTAAGAAATGCCTTGTATGAATGAATTTGTTGATGAAGAAATATGTATCTGCAGCTGAGTCAATGCAGAGCAGAAGAGGCATGGTACACATGTTCCAATGTCTGTGACTTACTTTAAAGAACTTCAGCATAGATAGTGTTATATTGTGTATATGCCTCTTAGTTTAAACTTCAACTCTACAGGTAGACTAATGCCCTTGCAGGGGTGGCCAACCAGCTTGTACCTACAGCTCTTGATATCTCCATGAACAACTAAGGCTTTTTAGCATGACATTAATAATTAGCACATCAGGCTGGGTGCAGTGGCTCATGCCTGTAATCCCAGCACTTTGTGAGGCTGAGGCAGGCAGATCACTTGAGGTCAGGAGTTCGAGACCAGTCTGTCCAACATGCAAAACCCTGTCTCTACTAAAAATACAAAATCAGCCAGGCGTGGTGGCATACACTCATAGTCCCAGCTACTCGGGGAGGCTGAAGAAGGAGAATCACCTGAGCCCTGAGAGTCAGAGGTTGCAGTAGGCAAGATTATGCCACTGCACTCCAGCCTGGTTGAAAGAGCAAGATTCTGACTCAAGAAGAAAAAAAAAATTAGCACATCAAATGAATTTTCTTGGGTGAAACTAATGCTTTAGTTAGCATGATACATTTTTTTAAATTGATTTCATTAGTAAAATTAAAAGGTCTTCAGTATGTCCGGATTAGTTAAAATATTACATAAATATAAATTATGGATTATATACCAATATACCAAAAGATATGTTGATGTCCTAACCTCCAGCACTTTATTTGGACCTTATTTGGAAGGGATATAATCTGTTAAGGCAAGGTAGGCCATTTCCAGTATAACTGACATCCTTATAAGAGAGAGAGAGAGACACAGGAAAAATGCCACATGAAGATGGAGGCAGATTGGAGATATGCAGCTGCAAGCCAGGGCCGTCAAGGATTGAAGGTGACCACCAGAAGCTAAGAAGAGACATGGAAGAATTCTAGCCAGAGTTTTGTAGGAAGCATAGCCCTGCTGGCACTTCAATTTCAGACTTCTAGACTCCAGAACCAGTACAGAGTAAAATTTTAAAAGTACTTTGAAACTAACACAAGGTATAAAATTCTGGAAAGGTCTATAGCCTGAACCCTTAGGGATGGCATCTGTATTAGTAAGGGTTCTCTAGAAAAACAGAACCAATGGTGTGTGTGTGTGTAGCCATGCATTGCTTAACAACAGGAATATGTTCTGAGAAAGGCATGTTAGGCAACTTCATCATTATGCAAATATCATAGAGTGTACATACACATAGTATATAGCCCACTACCCACTGAGGTTGTATGGTAGAGTCTATTGCTCTCCTAGGCTACAAATCTGTACAGCATGTTACTGCACTGAATTCTGTAGGCAATCATAGCAGAATGATAAGTATTTGTATGTCTAAACATAGAAGAGGTATAGGAAAGATAAAAGATTAAGAAAATTGTACACCTGTACAGGCAGTTACCAGGAACGGAGCTTATAGGACTAGAAGTTGCTCTGGGTGAGTCAGTGAGTGAGTGGTGAGTGAATGTGACGGCCTAGTATATTATACTACTGTAGACTGTACACTTAGGCTACACTAAATGTATTTTTAAAAATAGTTTTCTTTAATAATACATTAATTGTAGCTTATTATAACATTTATTTTGTAAACCTAATTTTAACTTTTTGACTCTTGTAAGCTTAAAACACAAACACATTTTACAGTTATATTCTTATTCTATAAGCTTTCTTCTATTTAAAAAAATCTTTTAAAAATTTTTAGGCCGGGCACGGTGGCTCACGCCTGTAATCCCAGCACTTTGGGAGGCCGAGGCGGGCGGATCACAACGTCAGGAGATCAAGATTATCCTGGCTAACACGGTGAAACCCCGTCTCTACTAAAAATACAAAAAAAAAAAAAAAAAAAAAATTAGCCGGGCGTGGTGGCGGGTGCCTGTAGTCCCAGCTACTGGAGAGGCTGAGGCAGGAGAATGGCATGAAGCCGGGAGGCGGAGCTTGCAGTGAGCCGAGATCGCGCCACAGCACTCCAGCCTGGGCGACAGAGCGAGACTCCATTTCAAAAAAAAAAAAAAAATTAAACTTTTTTGTTCAAAACTAAGACACAAACCACGTATTAGCCTAGGCCTACATGGGGCCAGCATCATCAAGATTTCACTAGGTGATACGAATTTTTCAGCTCCATTATAATCTTGTGGCACCACTGTCATACATGCAGTTTGTCATTGATCAAATGTTATGTGGTACAGACTATATATAGAAAAGTATATATATATATATATAAAATATATGAAAATCTCTTTCTATATAGCATAACACTGCATAATGACGTTTCAGTGTGTGTATATATATCCTATTGGTTCCATTTATATATATGTGTGCGTACCATATATATACACATACATATGTAAAATCTTTCTATTGGTTCTGTTTCATATATATACAAAATCTATATATAGCATATTTAAATATATATACACACACATATATTTGAGAGAGAGATATTTATTATAAATTCACTCAGGTGATTATGGAGGCTGTAAGTCTCAAGATCTGCAGGCTGAACCAGCAACCTGGAGACCCAGAGAGCTGCTGGTGTAGTTCCGGTCCAAAGACCAGCATACCAGATACCCAAGAAGAGACAACATTTCACTTCCTGCTCAAAGGCCATCAGACCTGGAAGAATTCTCTCTTACTTAAAGGAGGGTCAGCCTTTGTTCTTCTTCAAGCCTTCAACTGGTTGGGTGAGGCCTCTCTACATTGTGGAGGGCAATCTACTTTACTCAGTCCACTGATTTAAATGTATATATCATCCAAAAACACCCTCACAGAAACACCCATGATGATGTTTGACCAAATATCTGGATATCCTCAAGGTCCCGTCAAGTTGACACATAAAATTAATCATCACTATATCCAAGCTTGATCTTTAGGAAGTCCGATGTCCAGCCACTATTTTAGGAGGATTGATGGTTGTCTGTGCCAGCTCTAAGGCTAACAGAGTATGTTCTCTGGAATATGGTCCTATCTGCTTGAGTAAACCTTTTGTACAAAGTATGGTTAGAACACCTTAAAGGATAAAATACTGAAACTTTCTAATTTACAGTTTACAAATTGTGTTGGCCCTGTATACTGATAACTGCTTGTTTAATAAATATTTGTATTTGTGACAGAATTTGAAGTGAGACTCGCTTTCCCTTATATCTTGACAGCAAGTTTTGAGAGGAAGTAGTTAGCCCTAACCCTTCTCAGAAGTTTTCCTGGATTACATTAGCTGCCAAAAGAACATAAGAGTAGTACATGACAAAATTCCTGGAAATGGCTTTGGATTTTCACAGGCTGGGGAACTGTCAGTGTTTCAGTCATTTTAACTTGGGTGTCAGGGATAAGGCATTTCCATTGATATCTAGGTCACATCACTTATTTAACTGCAAAGTATCATTGAGCTACTAAGCCTTCATTTGGACAATGGTAAACTGGGGAAATAAAAATACCTACCTCAATTGCTGTTGTGAAAATTAAATAGTGCAAGTAATATATTTCTCATAATGCCTTGCACATTTTAAATATCCATTAAAGGATGCTGCTATTATTTTTCATCTTAAATGATGTTTGACAAGAATAACTGAGGAGAGATAAATGGGAGTGGTCATCAGAAAGAACACAGAGAAGAATGATATCAGTTTTCCATCACTACTGTAATAAATTACCATAAACTTAGGGACTGAAAACCACACAAACTTATTATCTGTTATGTAGGCCAGAAGTCCAGTGTGAGTCTCTTTGAGCTAAAATCAGGGTATCCACAAGCCATGTTCCTCTCTAGAGGATACTCCATTTTCTGCTCATTCAAATTGTTGGAATGATTGGGTTCATTTCAGTTGTAGGACAGAAGTCTTCAATTTCTTGCTGGCTTGAAAGTTGTTCTCAGTTTCTAGAAGATACTTGCATTCCTTGGCTCCTGGCCCCTTCCTCCATCTTCAAAGCAAGCAATGACTGGTCAAGTCCTTCTCACATCTCTTCCCTCCGACCCACTCTTTTGACCTCCTCTTCCATTATTCAGGACTCATATGATCAGAATGGGCCTACCCAAATAATCCAGGATAATCTCCCTACATCAAGATTCTTAACCTTAATCACTTCTGCAAATCCTTTTTGTCATGTAATGTATTCACAGGTTCAAGGTATTCCAATGTGGACATCTTTGGTGGGGAGCATTATTTTGCCTACTACAAGGGCTGTGGGAGAGACTGCAGGCAGAACACTAGTTACTCCGTCAAATCTTGCATCTTCTTCCCACTCTCTTCCCATTCCCTCTGAATTTCTTTCTACAAACAAAGGTAGTCAGAGTCTCAGGTGGAGATAGAGACAAACAACAGCTTAAAGATGAGGCCTCATTGTTAGGGTGAGTGATTGTTATTCCAAATGTTCCCAGGGACGGGAGGGCAGGGAAAGGAAGATGTTGATAAGGAGATTGGATGCATAATTACCCACTTGCCCCAGAGCTAGTTCTCTGCAGGGTTCATTGGGGTATCTAATGAATAGGCCCAAGATAGGGCATGTTCATTTCCATATATGTTTTAAATATAAGCCATGTGTTTTAAAACTCTCCATATATTGTTCTCTTTATCAGTCCAGATGTTAAAATGAATCACTTGTATTAACACTGTATGTGTGCTCTATGGTAAAACTGAGAACTGAATCTGGAAAAAACTAAAAACAGCTGATTCATGAGTTCAAGATGGAAAAGTATAAACTCTTTCACTTACTGAGATGAATGTGCTTTGATTCCCAAATGACCTTTTCTCTATCCAATAACTTGCTCCTAAGAAGGTAGTTTTCCAATAGAGTTGTTCCTTGCTTTGTGGATTTCATAGTAGGCCCAAGTGAGGGGTAACCCTGTCTATGAAAAAATTTGGGGAATTTAACAGGGTCTTTCTAAATTGGCTTGTTGGGACTGGCATAAGGAGAATTAGGCTAAGGTGACTAAATCTTTGACTAAAGACAGTAATGACCTTTGGAGGCAACCTTTGGAGGATTGCTTGGGGCCAGAGTAGAGGAAAGAGAGACACTTCTCCCTCCAAATCATTAGTTCTGAGAGTGAGGCATGACTAGTTGGTCCCTTATAACCCATTTTTAGGCTTTTTCAGTGTTACCTTGCTTCTGGCCACCTGTCACAGGGTGGGTGCTTCAAAGACTGCTCTCTTCTATACTCCCCATTGTAAAGTGAACTGAGTAGGATGATTCAGATAGGCTTGGAACACCAGATCTAACACAATGATATCCCTTTACTTTTGAATTAATTAGGATATCTGAAATCACATTACCAAAGAGTTTTATTTTGGACTCCAAACTGTTAAAATGCAAATACCACAGATTAAAAAAAGCAATCTTTCCCAGTCACTCATCTCTTGAACAAGATAATTATTTTATCACAACTTTTCCAAAGAGTAGATTTGTATAAGGAGGATCATGGAGAAAGAGCAAAAGTGGGGATAAGCAGTGAAATCAGAAAGAAACAAGGACAAGGTATACTTTCCAAAATTTTGCCAAGAGATATTTTTTTCACTTATTTTGTGACTTTATTTACTATAAAGCTTCTTAGAATTTTATCTTTCTGAGAGTCCCCTTAGCTATTCAATTTTAAAATAATATGTACCCTAAAAACATCTTGTAATAATAGGCCTCTGAGACAAATAGAAAGAGAAAGATAGACAGAAAATGCTTTTTACCAGATCTAGAGCTGTCAATTAATTAAAAACAATAAAAACCTCTCATTACATTTTTGCTGAGATAATTACTTTCCAGAAATGTATCAGGAAAAATAAAATAAAATTTGGATAACATAGAAAGCTTATTGTGGTTTTCACCACTCAGAATATCACATAACAATTTACATAATGACTTTTGGATGCAGAGCTCTGCCAGATAAAATTCCTTAGAATACCAGAAGTTTACTCCCTATGTATACTTCCAGTATATCTCATTACCTTATAGATAAAACAGTATTACAATTTATAAATACCATTCAGAAACAATCAAGCTAACCTAGCTCATCCCTTTTGGTACATCTGCTTAACTCTCATTACACTTCTTACTAGTGGAAGTAATTTTAAATTGGTTGAAGGAATTCCACCTTAGGCTAGTGAAGCAGCCTTGTTGTCTGGGTGACACCTGAAGTTCATTGTGTCATGACCACAGAGATCAAGGATGTGGATACACAAAGAGTGAGGTTAAGAGTGGAAATTTAGGAGGCAAAAAAAGAGAATAGCTCTCTGCTACAGAGAGGGGTCCTGGAAAAATGGGTTGCCGATCTGTGCTGAAATGTAGGGGGTTTTATAGATGAGCTGGTGGGGAGGCAGCATCTGATCTACACAGGGCACTAATAACTGGTTAGGACCAGTTGTGCCATTTGCATAGGGTGCAAATCTCTGGCAGTGCACACCCCAATCTAATTATGCAGGCAGGTTTTCAGCCTGAGTTGTATCATGCTGCCCACTTCTTTCTTATTGTCCCTGGTGGACATGCCTGACCCCCAGGTAGCCCTTTTCTATTGGCACAGCTGCCGGCATTCCCACATCCCCATGCAAGCTTCTAGCTTCCTTATATGTGTTTCCAGCTCGATTTTTCAGGCTGCTTTTGGTTAGAAAAATTATAATTTCTAGGACTGCTTTTGTTACAAGGGAAGTTCTAGTGAGGACTCTTTTGCCCTCACTATCTGCCTAAACAATTTCTTACTATCTCCTATATCACTGGTTTCTTGGTTTCACAGCCCAACTTCATTGGCCATTAGTGATGGGGCTCAGAGAAAGGAATAAAGCTTGGGTGCCAATTGATCAACTCTCTTCCTTTTGAGCAGAATCCCAAAGCACTTCAAGGGGCAAGCCACTGGTCTCCAATGAAACACAGTTCCCACAAACAGTCAAAGGAATAGGATTTGGAATTCTTGAACTGTGTGTACTGTACTCTTCAACTTCACAAAACAAAACCAAAAAGAAAATGCAATCTGCCAACGTGAGGAAAGACCATCATCATTCTCTTATTTAAAAGTTGTGAGGATGAGGCACAAAGCACAACACAGACTCTCCTGTTTGACTATGCATATCCATAACATTAATCAAATTTTATTCATAGTTCATGTATTTATCATGTAGTACTTATTCTCTGCCAGGCACTAGTCTAAGTGTTTTTATAAATATCAACTTAATCTTCATAAGAATCCTGTGAGGAAGAAATTATTACTAAATATATTCTACAAGTGAAGAAATTGAGGCACAGAAAAGTTAAATAACCTATTCAAAGTCATAACTTTGGTAAGTGATACAACCAGAATGTAAACCCAGGCAGTCTGTGCTCTTGATCACTACACTAAGTTGTTCCTCATTCTCTAATAATAAAATAACAACATATTTTGTATGACTTAACATTTCAGTACTGAAATCACCTTCTTTTTCAAAACCTGCTTTTACTCAGATATTACTGATTCCAGTTACCAGTATAACAAACCTAACAAGTTACCTAAGCCAAATATTCTCATCTTAACTCCTTAAAGCTAACCTGTCACTAGAACATATCAATACTATTTCCCACATATC
This sequence comes from Macaca mulatta, assembly GCF_049350105.2. NCBI lineage: Eukaryota > Metazoa > Chordata > Mammalia > Primates > Cercopithecidae > Macaca > Macaca mulatta. The sequence goes on from NC_133411.1 coordinate 120,679,499, forward strand.
TGTCAATCTTTCCTTCATTCTTGATTGCTGCTGCTATGGCCCTGTTATCCCCCCAGTCTCCTGCAATAAACTCCATCCATGACTGCCCTGTCACTTCTTTTCAATCCTTTGTTCATTCTCTCTCTAATCATTCTAAACCACAATCTATCATGTTATTCACACTCATAAAAACCCTTATATAATTTTCCACCCTCTATACATGAGATTCTTGAGGTGTATCTCCATGGATCACCAACATCAGAATCACTCTAAGGATCTTCAATAGAGATTTGCTTGCTCTTTAGAAACAAATTTAAGCAACTGACGGCAGGGAGATAGAGAGTTGGTTGTGTTAGTTAATCTGCTTTTGTAACCATGTGACAGAAACCAACTTGAACTGGGTAAATGGAAAGGAAAACCTTATTTTCAGTAATACTAGAATATTTTACAAAACTCAGCCTTAAAGATGCAACAGGACATGAGACAATTTGAACACTGCTTGGAATCTCCCATTCCTAAGTTTTGCTCATTTATCACTCTTGCTACAGGTGACCAAAAACATGGTTGATGTAACTCTTATGTTTTAGGTTTTACAGTTGAAGACTCTAAAGGGGCCCTAATTGAACTCTCAGGGAAGAAGCTCAGACCAAGTTGAGTTGGGTGTCCCCCCCTCACCAACCAGTGTTACCAGGGGCCACACATAGGGCCATACTGGAATATGGCATCCCCAGCTACAGCTATGTGAAAGAGAGGGACAAGTGAGAGTACATGCCTTAGGCATCCACCACAGACAATCACTTCATTGATATTGAAGCAAGGAGGACAGTTTAAATTGTGGGTAACTCAGGTTAGAGACATGGAACTAGATCATTGAACAGGAAGACTCAGATGAACACTAGACCAGAGACAGTGCCAAAACCTCCCCTGGTGAAGGCCTTTACCAATACCCAAGAAGAACTGACTATTAAACTCAAGCTTAGCTGTATATTATTTATCATTTTGTTATGTCTGCTAAAATTAAATATTAATACAATAGATGTGCTAGTTCATTCTCTCATTGCTATGACTGCCCAAGACTGGGTGATTTATGAAGAACAGAGGTTTAATTGACTCATAGTTCTGCATGGCTGGGAAGGCCTCAGGAAACTTATAATCATGGCTAAAAGGAAGAGGCACTTCTTACATGGTGGCAGGTGAGAGAGAGCAAGAGTGTGAAGGAGGAACAGTCAGGCACGTATAAAACCATCATATCTCATGAAAACTCACTCACTATCCCAAGAACAGCATGGGGGACACTGCCTCCATGATTCAGTCACCTCCCATCAGGTCTCTCCCTTGACACGTGGGGATTATGGGGGTTACAATTCAAGATGAGATTTGGGTGGGGAACAAAGCCCAACCATATCACTAGATAAGAAGTTTGCTTCATGGCACAGTTTTAGATCTTAACGAATTTGTTTGCCACTATCTTAAAGGCCTTAGTAAAGACACTGCTCAGAAGAGAGCAAATGGCTACAGTGAAAATGGTAAGAGGTCGGCAGTCAGATAAGCCTGTCCCCCACCCCTGCCACTTGAGCACTTCTCTCATCCATGGGCTCTGTAACCATGCAAGGGCTCTGACCATCTCCAAGCTTCAGATGCTTACAAGCTTTTCTTGATCATGGCACCCCTCCATTCATGTATTTTATGTTATTTAGCCTAAGTTGTAATTACTCATTCAGCAAATACTCCTTCAACCCCCACTATGTGCCAGACACTGCTTGGTATGGTTTGGATGTTTTGTCCCCTCCAAGTCTCGTGTTGAAATGTGATCACCAATGTTAGAAGTCTGGCCTAATGGAAGATGTTTGGATCATGGGGGTGAATTACCTCATGAATGGCTTTGTGCCTTCCCCATAGTAATGAGTTCACTTAAAAGCTGGTTGTTTAAAGAGCCTGGCACCTGCCCCAGCTCCCACCCCACCTCTTGCTCCCTCTCTTGCCATGAGACATGCTGGCTCCCCCCTTTTGCCTACTGCCATGAGTATAAGCTTCCTGGGGCCTCACCAGAAACCAAGCCAAATACATGAGCCAAGTACATCTATTTTCTTTGTGGGTTACCCAGTCACAAGTATTTTTCTATAGCAACCAAAATGGACTAACACAGTATTCTAGGAAGATCAGATAAAGCACTGAGGATAAAAGATCCCTTCCCTCATGAAGCTTGCATTCTAATGGAGAAAATAGTTTAACAAAATATATAAGCAAAATTGCAGCATGTTAAGTGTTCAATGATAAGGATAAATTCAAAGCACAGAAACAGTGGCATTTTTTGAAAATATTTATTTGTATACTTACTGTCTTTCCTGTCTTCTAGACTGGAAATGTCTTAAGTACAGGTACAGTTTATTCCCACCATATACTCAGTGCCTGATCCCATGTAGTAGATGCTAAATGAATCTTTGTTAGTGTTTATATTAGTCTGCTCAGGCTGCCATAACGATATACCATAGACGGGACAACTTAATAAAAATTTATTTTCTCACAGCTCTGGAGGCTAGAAGTCCTAGATTAAGGTACCAGCATAGTTGAGTTTTGGTGAGAGTTCCTTCCTGACTTGCAGACAGCCAACTTCTTTTTGCCATAGTCCCATATGGCAGGGAGAGAAAGAAAGAGAAAGAGAGAAAAAGAGAGTACAAGTGCTCTGGTGTCTTTTCTTGTAAGGTAACTAATCTTATCATGAGGTCCCCATCCTCATCTAACCCTAATTACCTCCCAAAGGTCAGTCTCCAAATATCATCACCTGAGGGGCTGGGGCTTCAACATATGAATTTGGGGAAATATAAACATTCAGTTTATAACAGTGCTCAAAATTAATATTCATTTCCTTAAGTAGAGGAATCTGAGCAAATTGGATCCAAAATTTGGAGCATGTAATCTTGAGCCAGTGTACATAGGTTTGAATTTCATCATCTACCATTTATTACCTGTGAGATACTGGGCAGATTTTTTTTACTTCTCTCTGTTTCCTCATCTGTAAAATCGGTATCTACCTCATTGGGTTATGAGAATTAAACGTGTTAATACCTGGCATAAAACTCTACATATGATTTTTTAAAATAAAAAGTATCTGTAAGTGGGTAGACTAATTATATGCATTTTCTAGAGCTCTCATAAGAAATACCATAGACCAGGTGGCTTAAACAATAGAAACATGTTTTCTCATGATTCAGGAGGCCAGAAGTCCAAGATCAAACATGTCAGCAGGTTCAGTTTCTTTTGAGGCCTCTTTCCTTGGCTTGCAGATGGCATGGCCACTTTTCATTGTGTTCTTGCATGGTTGTCCTTCTGTCTGAGCATTTTTCTGGTTTCTTTCCTTGTGTGTCCAAATCTTCTCTTTATGTAAGAACATCGTTTATATTGGATTAGGGACCATCATAAAGACTTCAACTTAATCCTTTAAGACCATCTCCAATTGTGGCCACATTCTAAGGTACTAGGGTTAGGACTTAACATGAATGGATTACAGAGGGAGATACAATTTAATGCATAACACTAGGAACATAAGCCTTTTTTTCTTTTTCTTTCTTTCTTTTTTTTTTTTTTTGAGACAGGGTTTTACTCTATCACCCAGGCTGGAGTGCAGTGCCGTGATCATGGCTTATTGCCGCCTCAGTGTCCCAGGCTCAAGTGATCCTCCTGCCTCACCCTCCCAAACAACAGGGACTACAGGTGCATGCCACTATGCCCAGCTACCTATTAAATTTTTGATAGAGGTGAGGTTTCACTATGTTGCCTAGGCTGCTCTCAAGCTCTTGGGTTCCAGCAATCTTCCTTCCTTGGTCTCCCAAAGTGCTGAGATTACAAGTGTAAACTACCATGCCCAGCATACATAAACCTTTTAAACCCTCAGGTACATTATTTACTTTGGTTTCTATAGCAACTTTCTAATGTGGCAGGATGCCTTCTATTACCATTATCCTCAGTGCACATATGAAGACTGAGGTTGGGTAAGTGTATTTCCAGGGAATTTTTTAAAAAGAAGAAAACTGAGGTTAACCACATGCAGAATTGTTACTTCAAATAAAGTACTGTATCCCCAAGATTACAATACCTCTACATGCTGTCACTTCCATGACTCTCAGTGAGATACAATTATAAGCTGCTGAAGTCCATTTGGAGAAGGCAGAGTGGGCCTGCCATGGGACAGATGCCTTGCACAGTGCAGAGTAGCAGCCTATAATTTGGAACTTCAATGAATGTAAAGAATGGAAAAGAGGAAGTTAAGTACCTCAAAATAAAGCTGAATGTGCTGGCATTTGGGATTTGCTTGGCTATTTTTCACAGAGACTGTTCACATCCAAATGAAGACATTCCTTTACCCAGGAAACTCCAACTTTAAAAAGTGCTCACATGTCCATGAGCATTGCTGTTGAGATGTAGGCAGACTTGATAGCAACACATTCACCTTTTTATAAATTTCTACTTCAGCTTTGCCCAAGTACAAATTGGATAAAGACTTCCCACAGCCACCTACTTGACAGGACCAGAAAACACAATTCTGATTACTTCATAGCAGTATTCCCAGAGGTACCTTGTTACAGCAATTACAAAATCTTTGGAAATTGAAGGAAAAGTCCTCTCAAATGAATTACTAAAATGATTGTACTTTACAAGACTTACATGGAACAGTTGTTGTAGTATTGAAGGAAAACAATGACCTTGGAATGGGATCCTGATGGCTATAGGTTTGAGGTGAGGGTCAGCTAAGGCAAGGGGCTTTTGGGTCTAGAAATGCTGTCATGCTTTTAGGTTGGAAGTCAGTCTCTTATCTTTTAAATTATGAAGCATTAATGATTGCCAATAATTATCTTTAGTTAGATGCAATATTTTATTTTAATCTATGCATTAGTCTGTTTTCACACTGCTATGAAGAGATACCTGAGACTGGGTAATTTATAAATGAAAGAGGTTTAATTGACTCACAGTTCCGCATTGCTGGGGAGGTCTCAGGAAACTTACAGTCATGGTGGGAGGCAAAGGAGAAGCAAGGCAACTTCTTCACAGGGTGGCAGGATGGAGTGAGTTTACAAAGCAAAGGGAAAAGCCCCTTATAAAACTATCAGATCTCATGAGAACTCATTCACTATCAGGAGAACAGCATGAGGGAAACTGCCCCCGTGATTCAATTACCTTCACCTGGTCCCACCTTTGACATGTGGGGATTATGGGGATTACAATTCAAGGTGAGATTTGGATGGAGACACAGGGCCAAACCATACCAGTCTATGTCCCACTATTAGGTAATAGGTTTCAATAAAAAGTGTACAACCTATTGTACACAGTGTAGCATTGCGAGCAGACTCTTTTCCATGCTCTCTCTCTCTCCTACTTCTCCCTCTGTGCTTTACCCCAAGCAAACATAATGCACTGAAAAGGAGATGGATTGAGCTCTATTTCAAATGTGGGGTTTAACCCACAGATTTGCCTTCAGTCTTTCTTAAGACATCATTGAAATAAAAATATAGGAGTACAAAATGAGCAAATATGTAACTGCAAAGAGAACAAGAGTAGGATCATGATCATCAGTGGATTGATAGATTTCCATAAATATATAAAAGACAGAAAATGAAATGATGTCTATGGTCTATGTCACAGCAATCACTCATAAAATGCCTGTCATATAAATTCTCACTTAGGCTGCAGGAGCATGTACACAGATGTTCATTGTATTAGGCTGTTCTTGCATTGCTATAAAGAAATACCAGAGACTGGATAATTTATAAGAAAAGAATAATTGACTCATGGTTCTACAGGATGTACAGAAAGCATAATGCTGGTGTCTGCTTCTGGGAAGGCCCCAGGAAGCTTACAGTCATGACAGAAGGCAAAAGGGGAAACAGGTGTTTCTCATGGTGGAAGCAGGAGCAAGAGAGAGTCGTGGAAGGTGTCATGCACTTTTAAACAATCAGATCTCATGATAACTCATTCACTATACCAAAGACATTACCAAGAAGATGGCACTAAACCACTCATGAGACATATACCCCCATGATCCAATCACTTTTCACCAGGCCTCACCTCCAACATTGGGGATTACATATCAACACATTTAGAATGGACAAATATCCAAACTACATCATTCTGTCCTTACTCCCCCTAAAATTGCATGTCCTTCTCACATTGCAAAATACAATCACCCCTTCTCAATAGTATCCCAAAGTCTTAACTCGTTTCGGCATTAACTCAAAAGTCCCAAGTCTCATCCGGAGATGATTTCCTTCTGCCTATGAGTGTATAAAGTCAAAACAAGTTATTTGCTTTCAAGATACAATGGGGGTATTGTCACACGCGTCCATGTGAAGAGAGTCCACCAACAGGCTTTGTGTGAGCAACAAGGCTGTTTATTTCACTTGGGTGCAAGTGGGCTGACTCCAAAAAGAGAGTCAGCAAAGTGAGAAGGGGTGGGGCAGTTTTATAGGATTTGGGTAGGTAGTGGAAAATTATAGTTAAAGGGGGTTATTCTCTTGGTGGCAGGGAGGCAGGGGGAGGTTCTGATATTCATTGTCTAGGAGAAGGAATTTCACAAGGTCAATTGATCAGTTAGGGTGGGACAGGAACAAATCACAATGGTGGAAGGTCATCAGTTAAAGCAGAAATTGGCCATTTTCACTTCTTTTGTGGTTCTTCAGTTGCCTCAGACCATCTGGATGTATAGATGCAGGCTTGGGCTCAGAGACCTTACAGGTACAATCCTTGGTAAGCATTCCCATTCCCAAAGGAAGAAATCAGCCAAAAGAAAGGGGCTACAGGCCCCAAGCAAGTTCAAAACACAGCAGGGCAGTCATTAAATCTTAAAGCTCCAAAATAATCTCCTTTCACTCCATATCTCACATCCAGGGCACACTACTGTAAGGGGTGAATTCTCAAGGCCTTGGGCAGCTCTGCCCCTATGGCTTTGCAGTGTTCAGCCCTTGCAGCTACTCTCAGAAGTTGTAGTTGAATGCCTTCAGCTTTTCCTTGTGCAGGGTGCAAGCTGCAATTGGATCTTCCATTCTGGGGTCTGGTGAGTGGTGGCCCTCTTCTCACAGTTCCACTAGGTAGTGCCCTGTTGGAGACTCTGTGTGTGGCCTCCAAACTCACATTTCCCCTATGCACTGCCCTAATAGAGGTTCTCTGTGACAGCCCCATCCAAACTCTGCCTGGGCACCCAGGCTTTTCCATACATTTTCTAAAATCTAGGCAGAGGCTCCCAAGCCTCAACTGTTGTACTCTGTGCCCTCACAGGCTTAACACTACATGGAAACTGCCAAGGTTTATGGCTTGCACCATCTGAAGCAGTGGCCTAAGCTGTACCTAAGTCCCTTTGGGCCAAGGCTGGAGATGGAGTGGCCGGGATGTGGGAAACAGTGTATCAGACTGTGTAAGGTAGCAGGGTCCTGGGCCTGACCCATGTAACCATTCTTTCCTGCTAGGCCTCCAGGCCTATGATGAGAGGGGCTGCTACAAGGTTCTCTGCAATGCCTTTGAGGCCTTTTTCCCATTGTCTTGGCTATCAGCACCTGCCTCATTTTTAGTTATGCAAATTTCTCTAGCAAGAGGTTGCTCAGCAGCCTGTTTGAATTCTTCTCCTGAAAATGGGCTTTTCCTTTTCTATCACATGGCCAGTCTGCAAGTTTTCCAAATTTTTATGCTCTGCTTCCCCTTTAAATATAAGTTCCAACTTTAGGTCATTTCTTTGCTCAGATATCTGAGCATAGGCTATTAGATGCAGTCATGCCATGTCTAGAACACTTGACTGCTTAGAAATTTCTTCCACCACATACCTAACCTATCACTCTCAAATTCAAATTCTACAAATATCGAGGGCAGAGATATAATATAGCCAAGTTCTTTGCTAAAGCGTAACACATATGATCTTTGCTCCAGTTCCAAATAAGTTTCTTATTTCCATCTGAGATTCCATCAGCCTGGGTTTCACCGTCCATGTCACTATGAGCATTTTAGTCACAATCATTTAACAGTCTCTAAAAAATGTCAAACATTCCCTCATCTGCCTGTCTTCTTCTGAGTCTTGAAAAATCTTCCAAACTCTGCCCATTACCCAGTTCCATTCCAAACTCACTTCCATATTTTCAGATATCTGTATAGCAATGCCCCACTCCTCAATACCAATTTTCTGTATTAGGACATTCTTGCACTACTATAAAGAAATAACTTAGATTGGGTAATTTATAAGAAAAGATATCTAATTGACTCATGGTTCTACAGGCTGTATAGAAAGCATAATGCCAGTATCTGCTTCTGAGGAGGCCTCAGGAAGCTTGCAATCAAGTCAGAAGGCAAATGAGGAATGAGCATCTAACATGGTGCGAGCAGGAGCAATGGGGGAGAGGTGCCACATTCTTCTAAACAACCAGATCTAGCAAAAATTCACTCACTATCATGAGGACAGCACCAAGGGCATGGTGCTAAAGCATTCATGAGAAATACACCATCATGGGCCAATCACTTCCAGGCAAGCCCCACTTCCAACACTGAGGATTACATTTCAGCATGAGATTCTGGTGGGGACAAATATCCAAACTATATCAGTCATTATGACAGTAAGGAGCCAGAAGAAACTTAGCAGAATGGAGAATTAGAGCAGTGAATGCATTGTATGAGACACCAGAAAGAAATAAGTAGAAAAGTAAGGAACAAAATAAGTAAATATTTAGTGAGAAAAGTAGAAATGGAATGAAAAACCACACTCTCATTCATGACAATTAAAGACTCTAACACATAATACTGCATATTATAAAAGACTACCTACATCTTTTAAGGGCATATCAATACATTACTCTGGGTACATATGAGGGAGAGGTAGATAGGAATGAGAATGGGATTGGAGAAGAAGGGAAACAAACATAGAGGGCACCTACTTAAATTGCTAAACAATGTGCTCTGCTCATGGTATCTGGGGTTCTGCAGAAAAAACAAAAACAAAAAAACCATTAAACAGAAAATGGGTTCCATGAAACAGGAAATGAAAAGCCCTATCTCAGAATGTGCTAAAAGAGAGTCACTCAGGGCACAATCCCACATATTCATATGAAGAGGTTACTTGAAGATGCACTTTCCATCATATGATCATCTAAACCGTTTTATTTTTTCATTATGTTTATATGTTACTTACATGTAAAAAACTAAAGTTAGAAATAAAGGGACATTGTGATACACTGAAAAAGTTTAACTTGCTCCATATTTTTGCAAAAAAAAAAAAAAGAAAAAAAGGGAGTGAATGCCTGAAGGAAATGTGGGTTAAAACTTTGGCATGCAGCTTGCCTACGATCTAATATAATTAAACGTGTGACTTTCTCTTCTGAATGTATTAACAAAACCACCCAGAAAACATAAGGAGAGGCTCTGGAGAATGAGTGCCACAGGGCAGCCATTCAAGACACTGGTTTGTGCTTCTATAAACTCTACAAAAATTTGGGTTTCGTAGAATCTGAGGGTAGTGGATCTTTCATTAACAAAAGCCAAGCCCACCAACAATATGAACCTTCTACTATGTGAAAGGAAAATACTGATTAACCAAACCAAGCATTAAACTAGAGAAAATCTAAAACTCCAGTGGAAAAACAACTTTATTGATTCACTATGTTTGCCATTGACATACCCACAGCAGGTCTCATGATATTACACAGGAAGTCCAGCTCAGGCAGAAAAGTTTGCTTTGTTGTAGGACAGTTGCAGCCAGATCTTCCTGTCTAGATGAAGATACCATTCAAATCCCAGAAAAACAAAACAAAGGATAAAAATCCCAGCAGCTGCAAATAATTTCTGTCCAGTCATCAGGATGGCCTTTTGCTTTCATTGCAATTACCATACAAAAAGTTCAGAACTAAACAGGGAAATAACACAAAAACATTAACTTGGGCCATACTCAGTTGATATATTCTATGTACACTGTAAGTTGAGTTAAGAAAATAATTGAGGGCTTTTAAGAAAAGAAATAGTGCAATTGTTTCATCTATTAGACAAAATAGGTAAATTCTTACAGTTTCTTTACCCTTCTTCTCTAGGTTCTCACTGTGTACTATCTTAGGGTGACATTCAAACATCATTTTAAAAGTTTTCTGGTGAAACTTTTTTTATTTTCAAAGCAAAAAAAAAACTACTTACAATAAGAGAACTATACACTCAGCTTAAAATATAAAAATAGAAATTTAAGGCCAAATAAAAAGGTGTATGAAAAATGCATCTATCTTAAGGGTTAAACATATATAGCCCTTAACCAATTAACAAGTTAACCAAAATTGGTTAATAAGTAAATATTTACCAAGTAATAAGTAAATACAACCAAAATTGGTCAACTTGTTAATTGGTTAAGGGTTATATATATTTAACCCTTAAGATAGATGCATTTTTAGGTACCCTTTTATTTGGTCTTAATTTAACTTGCTAATAGGTTAAGGGTTTTTCATTTATTTTGGGAAAACCTAAGCAATCATAATTCATTTTACCATCTTGTAACTGTATGAGGCGTATAGGAATGGGAACAGAATTTTTACAGGGTGGTCTAAAAAATGATGTTAAACTATGAATCGCTTTATTTTCTAAATAATAGTAGTAGTAGTAGTAGTAGTAATAATAACAACAATAATAATAATAGGCCTGGTGCAGTGTTTCATGCCTGTAATCCCAGCACTTTGGGAGGACGAGGCAGGCGGATCACTTGAGGTCAGGAATTCAAGAGTAGCCTGGCAAACATGATGACAAAGCATCTATACTAAACATACAAAAAATTAGCCAGGCGTGGTGGTAGGCACCTGTAATCCCAGCTACTCGGGAGGCTGAGGCAGGATAATTTCTTGAACCCAGGAGGCAGAGGTTGCAGTGAGCCAAGATAGCGCCATTGCACTCCAGCCGGGGAGACAGAGCGAGATGCCATCTCAAATAAAATAAAATAATAACAATTAATAATACTCTTTTCAAATAAAGACTCGATTTATCTTAGTTCAAGTGTAGAGTATTGAAGAGAACCAATTTAAGTGGCTATATTTATAATGTGCAATTTTATTGTTTTAAGGGATAAAGCTGGCCTCTTTTAAGGACATTTCTGTGGTTAAGGCTCAGAATAAATGCATTCTAATCAGGTTTCCTGTCAGCATAATCTTGAGAGATTTTTTTTTTTTCAGTTAGAGGTACTACTGTAACAAGATTGAATATGGTGGGATTTGGAGACTCCTATCATTTTCTCTAAATTTGATCTCTCGAGTCAAACCAAATGGAAAAATAGCAGCTTTCCAAGACCACAGCCACTTCTGTGTTGAAACATGATTCTCCAGTTCTAAAGACAAATTAACCTACTGATTCAAAGCAACAAAGAACTTGGTCCAGCTCTTTACTGTACCTATGATCCAGAATGCCTGCATGAATTTTACTTACAGGCAATGAAACCAAGATTGTTGATGCACAACAGCCGATAGCCCTATAGATGTGGTCCTTAAGATCATCACCAGACTGGCATAATATCAAGACCAGAATGGGGAGGCTGTTCATGTGAGGCGAAGGGTCATTACAATATTTATATGGTGATCATGGCAAAGTGCAATCAGATCTTCTGCAACAATAACAATTATAAAACATTTAATCAACATAAAAGAACTTATCTCAAGTTAAGTAGAGAAAGTCTAGGCAAATAGTCTATTTAAAGAGCTCTTAGAATACCATCTGAGTAGAAGGTTCCAGAGAATAGCTTTGGTTACCATGCCTTTTGAAGCTGCTTTATGCTGCTGATACTAGGAATATTGACAAAATAGTTGTTTTAATTTAGAGATAATTTGATAGAGGCTAAAAAACAAATCAACATACTTTCAATTGTGTTTGTTACAGAATGGTGTGTGAAACCAATATCCTCAACTTATTCTCAAACCTTGCTACACCCTTTAGATACTGAGGACAGAGTGGGGCTCAGGAATTGATGGTAGTGAAAAATGAGTGAGGCTTCTAGAGGAGATGAGGAATAGGGAAGACGTACTCTCAGCAAATATTAAGGCACTGTTTTTCATGCTGGGGAAGAGAAACATTTTCTTCTTTCAAGCAGCTGACATTCCAAGTGGGAGTGACAGTGAAGAACCAGCAAATAAAAAAACAAAACAAGGTAATTTTAGATATTTCAGTGCTATGGAAAAAAAGTTAAGCAGGTTATATGATAGAGAACCCCTGGGATGTTAGTGAATTTGCCAGGCAGAGCATGGGGGCCAGTGCAACATAATGACTGAGTGGGGAGAGGATACTGTGAGTGAGGCAGGCAGGGATAAGAGAGTTTTCTAAGGGTTAATACCTTAACTTGGGTTAATACTTTAACTTGGGTTAATACCCAAATTATCTCAACTTGGAAATTATTGACACTGAGACCAAATAATTCTGTGTTGCAGGGTGCTGTCCTCTATCCTGTAAGGTATTTAACATTATTCCTTAGCCTCTACCCAATGAATGCCAGTAGCATGTCCCAGTCATGACAACAAAAAATATTTCCATGTATCACCAAATTTCCTCTGGGACATTTGAAACTCTGTAACTGAGAACCACAGGCTCATGTACAGCCTTAGAAGCAGGAGTGATGGGCAAAATGCTTAACTCATGGCATAGGCAGCAACAAATTGGAATGTATGCTCTCTGAAAACGATTGATAAGACTGTTTCAGTACATCCTGAATGAACATCAACCCTGCTATAGCTCATGGTAAAGAGTTTAAATTTCATAATAATTGTGATGGAAAGTTATACTAGTGCTTTAAGAGAGTAACATGATTCTTTTTTGTTTTCAAAAAGATCACCTTAGCTGTTAAACAGAGAATAGATTTCAGGGCAGGGCAGCTTTAGAGGAAGCAGAGAGATTGGTAGGAGGCTATTGAAGAAATCTATGTGCAAAACGTTGACTTGGACTAGGGTGGCAGCCATAAAGATGAATCAAAGTGATAAGAATAGATTCCAGAGGTGGAAGGCAAGTGAAGAATCAGGGATTTTAACTAAGTTTTGGTTTCACAATTGAGTGGATAGTGGTCCTTTTAAGATGGGAAGACTAAGAGAAAAACAGATTTTAGAGGAAAAACCAAAAATTCTGTTTCAGGCATGTTAAGTTTCAGATGCCTGTGAAACAACTAAATTAACTTGTCTAGCAGGTACTTGGGTACTTGAGTCTAGAGGACTGTGGAGTGGTCAGAGCTCAACATACACATTTTATCATCCCTAGTATACACAATATAAAAACAACTAATATCCTGAAGCCTATGTTCACAAAAGTAATCAACACAGGAGAGGCTACCAACCATTTAAACCAGAGTATCTGTGCATTTTCCAGGGATTAACTTACATATTTCATGCCCTACCTCTTATAATTTATTTTATCCTCCTTACATTTGACAAGGATCAGCCTCGTTTACTCTCAATTAACAATTAGACTTCACTTTGTCTACTGAAAAATCTTGAGCAAATATCCCTGTGATCTTTACAAGATTTCCTGATAATGCAAAATTGAATGTAAATCTATTAGATACTGAGGTGGGAGTAAGAACAGAGACAAATACTAACAGAAGATATTTGAGTTACAATATGATTTATTATCCTTAGGCCCAGACAGCTCAGGAACCCTCAATTAAATACCATCTATTCTCTCAATATTCAAAGCAGTTTATCATCACACGGTTCATTTAATATTATTACATTCTTGATTATACTATTGTTTTTGGAGAATAGGGGTCACTCTATTAGATTCAAACCTGGTTGTAACAGATACCAGCATAGACTACTATTAATAATGTAAAAATTATTATATTTAAATAATTTATAATGTATAAATTATTATATTTAAATAATTTATAATGTATAAATTATATTTAAATAATTTATAATGTATAAATTATTATATTTAAATAACACATTGCGGTTTTCAAGGCACATTTCATAATACCTTTTTATTTTCACCACAATTTTATAACATAGGGAAGGCTGATATTTGGATACCCATTTTTAAATTTAAAAAAATATTGTTCAACCAGATTACACTATTTTCCTAGGGTCCTACAGCTGGTAAATGTTCGGAAAACAACTGGAACACAAGTACTTTAAAAACTAATCCAGCATTGAAATAATAGAAAACACTGTGCCAGTGCATTCTACAAGGCAGCTCACACTATATGTGATACCAAATGTTAACGGCTCATTTTACTTTTTCCAGAAAATAATCTGAGCTGGTTCTCAACCCAGGCATATTTCCTATGTTATCTCTATATAATATACTTTTCCCACACTTAATAAAATTCATGTGACTTCCAGCTGGGCTAAACATGCTAGTTTTCCTTCTGCTTTCTTGACTTGTCTCTGTCCTGCTTGTCTCTGTTCTACTTGTCTCTGTTCTACTTGATATTATCTTCCTGAGACTTCTTTGATGTCATCCTAACTTTTCCCTGATTATTTCAGTCCTACCATGGCTAAAACAGTGCACCAACTATAAAACTGGAATTACATTCTTCTTTTCTATGCTTAGTGGGTTCTTTCTAACTTTGTTCTCTATTATTAATAAGTCTATCTTTTTCAAACCCAAATTTTTCATTTTGTACTAACAAAATTTTTTTACTAATTTTAAAATTTATATATGATATTGTGGAAAATAACATAAAGGTAAAAAGATAAAAATATAAATTACCCATATTCCCACTAATCAAAGATGAGGTAAAATTCTGTTGCTTTTTTTGTTTCCTATACTGAATATTTAATTAATGATTTTGAATTTTTTCTTATTAATAGCAAAAGTATTCAAGTCCATAAATTTTTTTCAAAATACAACTTCAACTACATCTTGTAACCTTGGAAGAGAATGATAGGACATGAATTGAGAGAAGTAACATGTACCTAATCATTTAGAGCATTACAAGTAAGTGTTAGAACTTTGGCTTTTACTACATGGAAATAGAGCCACTGGAGAGTTTTGAGCAGAGCAGTGGCATAATCTAATTTAAAGGATCAATCTGGATGCTATGTTGAGAATAGCTATAAAGAGGAAAGTGTAGAAGCAGGAAATATGGAAGGAGGCTATTGCAGTAATAAAGACAAGAGATAAAGATGAATTGGAGCAGGATGGTAATTCAGAGGTGGTAAAAAATTTAAAAGATTCTGACTATAATTTAGAGATAGAGACAAGATTTTCTTATGTATTGGCTGAGGGGTGGAAGAGAAAGAGAAGGATTGAATTTCAAAATTTCTGGCCTAAGTAATTGTTACCAACTGACATGGGGAAATCTAAGTGTACAGTAGGTTGGGAGGAAGCATATTTTTGATATGTTGCTATCAAACTATCTAATGATTTCCCAGTCAGCAGGAGCGGCTGTATTAGTTTGAAGTGTAAGAGAGAAGTTTAGAGCAGAGACAGAAATTTGGGGATCAGCAAACTTTTGAGAGAGTGGAACATGATGGCAGAGTAGGACTCAGAAGCAACTGTCTCCCCTCGGAAATAACAATTTGAACAACAAATAATAACTAAAAACTTCCCAAGTCTTGCAAGAGATATAGACATCCAGATATATGCAGCTCAAGAATTCCTAAACAGATTCAGCCCAAAGAACTCTTCTCCAAGGCGCAATATCATCAAACTGTCAAAAGTCAAACACAAAGAGAGAATTCTGAAAACAGCAAGAGCAAATTGTTAAGTCACATATAATGGAATCCTCATCAGACTAACAGTGTATTTCTCAGCAGAAACCTTGTAGGCTGGGAGAGAATAAGATGATATATTCAAAGTGCTGCAAGAAAAAAAAATGTCAGTCAAGAACACTATATCCAGCCAAATTATTATTCAAAAATGAAGGAAAAATAAAGTCCTAGACAAGGAAAAACTGAGGAAATTCATCATCACTAGACTGGCACTACAAGAAATGCTTAAGGGAGTGCTATATCTGCAAGCAAAGGACAATGTATAATATCATAAAACACACAAAAGTATAAAACTAACTGGTAGAGCAAATATACAAATGAGAAAGAGAAAGGAGTCAAATTTTATCACTACAAAATAACCACCAAATCATAAAAGCAAACAATAAAAGAAGAAGATAAAAAATAAAGGATATACAGAATAATCAAGGAGGATTGATTGTGGCCGGGAGTTTGAGACTGGCCCAGGCTATATAGCAAGATCCCATCTCTACAGAACATTTAAAAATCAGTCAGGTGTAATGGTGTTTTCCTGTAGTACTAGCTACTTGGAAGGTTGAGGCAGGACAATCACTTGAGCCTAGGAGTTCATGACCGCAGTGAGCTATGGCTATGCCACTGCACTCCAGCCTCGGCAACAGCATGAGACCCTGTCTCTAAAAACAGAAGAAAAAATAAAACTTAAAAAAATATGAAAAAGAAAACAACAACACAACATGAGTAAGTCCTCATCTGTCAATAACAACCCACGTAAATGGTTTAAATGCTCCAATTAAAAGATATAGACTGGTTGAATGGATTTTTTTAAGACCTGACTATATGCTGCCTACAAGAAACTCACTTTGCCTCTAAAGACACACAAGGACTAAAAGTTTAAAAATGGGAAACACATATTCCATGCAAATAGAAACCAAAATACATATGCACCCAACACTAAAGCATGTAGGTGAATAAAGCAAACATTATTAGACTGAAGAGAGATTTGCATTCCAATACAATAATAACTGGGGACTTCAACACTCCACTTTCAGTATTGGACAGATCATCTAGACAAAAAATCAACAAACATCAGACTTAATCTGCCAAGATACATTTACAGAATATTTTATCTAACAGCTGTAGACTACATATTCTTCTCATCAGCACATGGAGCATTCTCTAGGATAGACCATATATTAGGACACAAAACAGGTCTCAATATATTTTAAAATTTAAAATTATATAAAGTGTCTTGTAAGACCATAATGAAATAAAACTAGAAATTAATAACAAGAGAAACTTGGGAAACTGCACAAATACATGGAAATTAAGCAACATGCTCACGGGTCAAGGAAGAAATTAAAGAGGAAATTAAAAAATATTAAAACAAGTGAAAATTAAAATACAACATATCAAAAACCTATGGGGTACAGCAAAAGCAGTGGTAGGAGAGAGATTATAGCAATAAATGCCTAAATAAAAAAGCAGAAGAAATTCAAATAAACAGTCTAAAGATGCACCTCAAATAACTAGAAAAAGCAAACCCAAAATTAGTAGAAGAGAAATAATAAAGATCAAAATAGGCCTAAATGTTAAGAGGCTGAAAAAATACAAAGAATGAACAAAATGAAAAGTTGTTTTCTTAAAAAAAGGTAAGTTGATAAACTGCTAGTTACACTAGCCATGTATTTAGTTTCACTGGCCAGAAACTGTCAAATACTTCACCCATTCATCTCTCCTGTCTTCTTCCCAAACCCCTGACAACCACTGATCATTTTACTATCTCTACAGTTTTGCCTCTTTCAGAATGTCATATCATTGGAATTGTATAGTATGTAGGCTTTTCAGGCTGTTTTCTCTCACTAAGCAATATTCATTTAAGATTCTTCCATGTCATTTTGTGGCTTGATAGTTCAATTTTCTTTTTATTGCTGAATCATATTTCATTGTATGTGAAGGAGCCCAGGGAACTTCATCATAAATACGGCTCCCTGGTATAATGAGTATTTTGAATTAAAGGTCCTTGAAGATCAACAGATGCTAGAACCTTTCCCTCCTATTTAAATAAAGACAGCAGGAACCTACCGAGGAGAACAATTATTTTTCCTTCCCTTCTCTGTTATCTCATATCTATTGCAGAAAAGAAGACCAAGAACATAACCACATCTGAACAGATCCTTCACAAGATAATATCAGTCTCTCAGGCTCATTCAACTTCCAAAGAGAACCATTTCCAAGTTAACCTCTGTTTCAGGATCCATTCATCCTCCCTAGTAATCATTTATTGCTCCCAAAAGAATTACCTATATTCCCCATCTCTCTCTCTCCATTTTGACATAAGGTTATGTAAGTATCTGGACCCCACTGGGATATTGGGTAATCACCCTGTAAATTCCCCTATACACACCAGTAAATTTGTATGCTATTTCTCCTATTAATATGCCTTTTTTTCAGATGATTTTTCAGCAAAATTGCAGAAGGCAAAATTTTCTGTTGACCTCTACATACGTGTGTACCATAGTTTGTTTTCCATTCATTTGGGTAAATACCTAGGAGAGCAGTTGGTAGATCATGTGGTAAGACCGTGTTTAACACTGTAAGAAACTACCAAACTGTCTTCTGAAGCACCATTTTGCATTCCAACCAGCAATGAACGAAAGTTCCTTTCACTCCACATCCTTGTGGATATTTGGTATCATCAGCAGTTTGGATTTTTAAAAAAAGTATTGATTTTTAATTGTGCTAGAATATTGAAGTAGACTTAATCAAACAGTTAAACCAATAACACAAGGTAACATTCTTATATAAATAGCTGTCCATGGCAGAATGAAGAATAAACCATGGCTTAAATTATTTCTAATTCCAAATATACAGATCATGGATTACAGCTTGAAAAATATGTTTGCTACTGCATGTATACAGCAGCATTTTAATTTCACAAGACAGCAACATTCAAATGGAAAGAGAACTTTATGATTCAATGTTTTAGTGCTGTTGGTAAAAAATCAAGTGAAACAAAACACCAAAGCTGAGAGTACTATAAGCATCATAGTTAGACTTAAATCAAATATACACTATTACTAACACATGCAGAGTATTTTTATACTCATATGACTTTTTAAGGCTTTGCTGCAAATTGATTGATTTAATAAAAATACATCTGACCCATTCCTGTGTAAATGTACATAAATAAAACACATCTCTGAAAAGCAATCTGGAAAAGCTTAAGACATGTCTTACATAGTAATACTTACATTGGTTTATGAAGTGGTAAAGTTAAGATTACTAATTCATCATAAGAATTAGTAATAACAGTAAAGAATATAATCAAGAAAACGGATTAGAGCCCATTTAAAAATTTTTGCTGACCATTTCTTAATTTTTTTATTCCTTTAAGTGTAAAGCATTTATTAATTACAGAGTTCATTTGGCACCCCATCATAAGCCTGTGATACCACTGTGCTGGTGCCTCATAACATAACCATTATTTTATTTCGCTTTTAATATCTGTTGCATATCTAGAGTTTTTTCATTGGTATCTCTATAGAGGCGGGCATTTTGCACTGTATTTCTTATTGTATTCTATTACATGTGGTAAAAGATAAATATTTTTATGGGGGCACACAGAAAAAAATAGTCTTTGGATTTTGTCTGAATTTTATTACGAAACTGATGGCAAGTAGCTTTTTAAGAATTATGAACTATATTCAGCTGCAATTAAGCAAATGGAACACAAAATACAATTTTAAGAATATAGACAATGATGGAGTACTTTATAACGATGTATCCAAATTACTGTATTTTAATACAAAATTGCTATGCTTTAATGCTAGTGTACAATATTGCTTGAAAATAAATTAATTTTTACCTTAGATAATAAAGCATTTTAGTGATATCACAAATGATACAATACCCTTTGGCAGAGTTAACTGCTCACTCTACTGGACTCCCTAAGTTTTTTCCTGGTGCCTTTAGCATATGTACAATACTTATTACAGCATTTTGGATTTTAGCTGTTCTAATAGGTGTGTAGTGAACTCATTGCTGTTTTAATTTGCAGTTCTCTAAAGATATATGGTGTTTAGCATCTTTCATGTGCTTATTTGCCATCTAAGTATCTTCTTTGGTGAAGTGTTCGTATCTTTTGTCCATTTTTTAAATGAAATTTTTTACTTACTATGTGATTTTAATTATTTCTATAGCTTGTTTTTTTAACATTTTATTTCCTTTTACAAAATTATATTTTTAATTTCTTATAGAGACAGGGTTTTGCATTGTTGTCCAGACTGGGTCTCCAACTCCTGGCTTCAAGCAATCCTCCTGCCTGGGCCTCCCAAAGTGCTATGATTGTAGCCACCACGCCCAACCTCTCTGTATACTTTGGATTCAAGTTTCTTCTCAGAGAGAAGTCTTACAAATATTTTCTCCTAGCCTGTGGCTTGTCTTTTCATTCCCTTAACAGTGTTTTTTTGCCAAGCAGTTAATTTTATGATATCAATTTTTTCTTTCATATATTATGTCTTTGATATTGTATTTAAAAATGCATCTTCAAACCCAATGTCTCCTTGATTTTCTCCTATTATACTCTGGTACTTTTATAGTTTAATATTTTACTTTGGTCCATGATCCATTTGGAGTTAGTAGCTGTGAAATGTGTAAGGAAATGTCTAGATTTATACCTATGCATTGGATGTCCAGTTGTTCCAGCAACATTTTTTGAAAAACTATCCTTTCTCCAGTGAATTGCCTTAGCTTCTTTGCCAAAGATCAATTGGCAATATTTGTTTCGATCCATTTCTGAGCTCTTTTCTGCTCCATTAGCCTACTTGTCTACTCCTTTGCCAATACCATACCATTTTGGTTATTATAACTTTATAGTATGTCTTCAATAATACTTGTTAAATAACCTTTATAATAGCACAAATAATCCCTATTACCCTAAACTTTTACTTCTATTTCTTAGCATGTACCAATTCTATTGTAAAATTCTGCTGTTCTTAACCCTCAAGACTTTATTTGCTCACTTTATCTACCTTTTTGTTCACCTAGAAAACTCCTACTTAATAAGACACTTCTTCCAAGAAGTCTTTTAAGACTGTACCATGGTGGAGGAAGTGTTCCTCTCAAGGGCTTCCATAGAATTCTTTGCTTACTATACCTGTAGGAATTATTACTATATTTTTTATATCCCTGTTACCAAGACCAGTGCTGGCACATGGACATTTAAACATTGGTTAGGAAAATACTAATGAGTATTTGTCTGTATATGAATATAACATAGCTGAAAACTAGGCTAAAGACAACAGTAAGCTAGGAAATTGATTTTGGAAGATGAATGATGATTAGTTGATTAAAAAGCTGGTAAAAATTAATAAATGACTACTAAGCTTCCATGGAGAACTTCATTCCTCTGTCTGAACCAATATTTTCTTCATTGATTATTACTGCTATTCATCAATTTATTTAATAGTTTCTTTATAATGCTGGATTCTGTACTAAATGCTAATAGAACAAAAAAATGAGTAAAATATCTGTCCTAAGCCCATCACAAATAATAAATTTTTTTAACTTTTATTTTCGATTCAGGGGTATATGTATAGGTTTGTCACACAGATATTATGTGATGCTGAGATTTGGGGTGTGATTGATCCCATCACCTGGGTAGTGAGCATAATGCTCAATAGTTTTTCTACCTTTGCCCACATCTCTTCCTCCCTACTCTAGGAGTCCCAGCGTCTTTTAGTGTCATCTTTATGTCCATGTGTACCCAATATTTAGTTTCCACTTATAAGTGAGAACAAGTGGTATTTGGTTTTCTGTTCCTGCATTAATTTGCTGAGATGGCCCCTGGCTACATCCATGTTGCTGCAAAGCACATAATTTCATTCTTTTTCATGGCTGCATAGTATTTCATGTTGTATATGTACCACTTTTTTTTAAATCCAATCCTCTGTTGATGGGCACCTTGGTTGATTCCATGTTTTTGCTATTGTGAATAACACTACAATAAACATACATGTGAATGTATCTTTTAGGCAGAATGACTTATTTTCCGTTAGATATATACCCACTAATGGAATTGTTATATGAAATGGTGGTTCTATTTTAGTTCTTTGATCAATCTCCATACTACATTCCCTTTCCTCTGCAGGCTCAACAGCATCTGTTGTTTTTCTAACTTGTTAATAATAGCCATTCTGATTGGTGTGAGATGGTATCTCATTGTGGTTTTGATTTGCATTTCTCTGATGATTAGTGATGTTGAGCATTTTTCTTATGTCTGCTGGTCACTTGCAGGTCTTCTTTTGACAAGTGTCTGTACATGTCTTTTGGTCACTTTTTAATGGGGCTTTTTGGTTTTTGCTTGTTGATCCAAACCCTTATAGGGTTTGGATATTAGACCTTTGTCTGATGCATAGTTTGTGAATATTTTCTCTCATTCTGTAGGTTGTCTGTTTACTCTGTTGCGTTTCTTTTGCTGCCATCAGAAATAATTAAGTTGCAAAGTAATAAGTGCCAATTTATCGATGGGAACAAAGCCATAGACATAAAAAGAAGTCTAAGATGGTGTAAGAAGATGAACTTAGAGCTTAGCATCTTCCTTTAACCAATGGTTTAAAACATGCAGAACAAAACATAATGAGTTAGTTTGCATACTTGGAGTTGGTTTGATTATAAATATTTTAAACCTTCTAATCTATTTATATTAATGATGATTTAAAGAATTTATTAATAGTATATATTAAAATAAAATGCAATCAGCTTCTATATCTGTTAGTATATTTAGCAGCTCAAGGTATCATTGGGAAATAGGCTGGATGACAAACGTGCTTTCCCCACATGAAGCAGTCCAAGGGCCTTCTAAGCCTTTATGATCTAAAACTACCAAAGAGAGAACAGATACTTGAACTGAGGTTGCAGCAGGAAAGATTTTTATGTGAATTTCCATTTATCCTTTCATAATAGCTTGGACATGAAATGTATTCCACCTACATGTCAAAGTTTTCATTTTCTAACACGAATTCCTCCCAGAGCCTCAATGCCAAGCTGTGTTCTCTCAGCCTTTTCTATCAACACGAGATAACAATTTATCTGACAGTTCTGTGATGAACATGTTAGGCAAAATTGGATAGATTGCTCTACCGTCACTGCATTATTATTCCTGCAATTCTAACTATAAAATGCTTCTTTCATGGATTAAGTAGGCAGTTATGATTAAATGCCTGGGCCACAGCTATACTTGTGATTTCTTTCTTTTCATGTAAAAGACTGACTTGATTGGTAAGTTTTAGCAGCCACAATATAATTTACTGTTAACACATAATGCACATTTGCAAGAGAATGTATATTACTGAATTTGTTGTAGACTAGACTGTTATATTTTCCATTTCCTTAAATTTAATTATCTTCAGCAAGCCACATTTACCCTGATTATATCCTGGTTAAAACATCTGCACTTTTGATTGCCCATATACCTCCTTGAATTTTCACTCTGGATGCCAAAGAAGGATAATATTCAGTTTCATCTTTGACATGGACACATTTACAATTTTTCTGAATACATATTGAACAAAGAACTTATTGCTTACCTCCCTATAAAGACAAGTTAAAGCATCTTTTTCTGCCATAATAACAGTTCTCAAAGGAATAGCACAGAGGGTCAAGGTGTGGAGATGAATTGGCCACTATCTTTTTTGGGGGGGACTAGGGGCAGGGTGTTCTCACCATCAAAAAGGCCTTCAGAACGGAATAACTCAGAAAGACCCACTTTTTTTTTCTTTTTTTTTTTTTTTGAGATGGATTCTCGCTCTGTCGCCCAGGTTGGAGTGCAGTGGCGTGACCTTGGCTCACTGCAAGCTCTGCCTCCTGGGTTCACGCCATTCTCCTGCCTCAGCCTCCTGAGTAGCTGGGACTACAGGCGCCCATCACCACGCCTGGCTAATTTTTTTGTATTTTTAGTAGAGACGGGGTTTCACCGTGTTAGCCAGGATGGTCTCGATCTCTTGACCTCGTGATCTGCCAGCCTCGGCCTCCCAAAGTGCTGGGATTACAGGTGTGAGCCACCGCACCTGGCCAAGACCCACATATTTATAATAGTTTTCTTCATGAGAAGAAACTTATGGAAAATTATATATTGTATGTAAATGTAAGATTCAAAAAAAGTCTGAAAGATGCCAAGGATAAAAAATGCTGACCGAGTATGAGTTTACGCACGAAGTTTTGGGCACTGCCAAAGCACCAGGCTGTGGAGCTGAGGAACTTGGCTTCTGTGGCTGGAACAAACTCAAAGCTCCCTCAGGAGAGAAACCCTCTGATGCCACCAAGTTTACCTCCAAAAGGAAGCTCTGTGTTAAGGGACCTTATCTATCTTGGTCACTGCCAGAAGCATGAGTTTGCTCAGCTTATTAAAGCAAAAGTTTCAAAATATTAAATTATTACTGACTAGTTCATGGATAGCTGCTGTTGTGACTCCTGCAAATGATCTCCTACTGCTCCAGCCCCTTCTTGGTACTAGATGCTTCAGAGAGGCATCACCTGGCAGAAGGGTCATATCTGGCAGAGAAGAGCACCTCCAGGATACTGTTTGAGCACCACCAGTGTCAGTTCTGACTAATACTCTAGAACACTGGTTATCTAGTATGCTGGCTATAACTCTGTATCCAGTGATCTCAATAACACCACTGCACCCAGTGTTTTGGATATCACCTCTGCACCCAGCAATCTGGATATCACCCCTGTACCCAATGTTCGTATCTGCATCCAGAGTTCTGGATATTACCAGTGCATAGAACAGTGTCTGACACATAGTAGCTGCTCAGTAAGTTTTTCTCAATAGATTGATGAATATATAATCTATTTACTTATGTTATATTTTTTATTTACACATTTTGCAGAAGCATTACCTATGTGTTAGTTTAACCCTACACAGTGGTGTTCAATAACAAAGTATCTAGCCCATTAATTCTGCACTGCTATTATCTCTATTTCCAATGTCATTAATCAAGACAACATTGAGTAAGCACCTACTAAGTGGTTGAAACCCTGGGCCTTGGAAAGACCCTACAGGAGTGGGCTGGAAATATGTTATATGCTTGGACTTCTTCCCAAGAGCACAGATCTCATAAATAATTCACAACTAGAAGAGAAAAGGAGATGTCAAAGAAATTAAATGACTCATAAGTGTGCTACTATTCTTCAGGCTCATCCTGACCTCTTTTTGGTTTTGGTGAGAGGGTCTATTTTTTTGGCCATCTAAAAGACATAAAAATAGACACCAATTATATGACAAGGTGCGAAAGCTTGAGGAGACCTCTGGATAGACATAGAATCCAAACCCAAAATAATTTATACTCATTGCCTACCTACTATGTACCTAGCACTGTGCTGAGCCATGTGCACACAGCATTTCAGGTAGTGCCTGCCACCATCCTATGAGCAAGTACTAGTCTTCATCCCATTTTATAGATGAGGTAACAAAAGTTAGTTGTGGGGAGGCTAAATAATTTGTCTAATAGTACACGACTGACAAGTGCCAAAGACAAAATATAAATTCCTGCCTATCTACCTTATAATGATGTAAATTTAGGAGAGCCAGCTTCTCTTGAATTGCAAATTTTATGCTAGAATATCCAATATTTAAACTAGAGCATTCCTTGAACTTTTTTTGGCCACTTTTTCTTTCATCTTATACACTTTGGTATGGTAACACTCTCCAGCATTTTCCTTGCACCCTTTTTTCATCATGCTCTTCTCTCCAATTCTCTTATCCAGAATGGTATGGCTTCCATAAGTGACTAAAAACCACCCTGGCAAAATGAGCTAGCATCTGCCCTGTTACAATTCAGACAGATCTGGATTTACTTCTTGACCCTCCCCACTTCATCCAACCAGCACCTTGCCTCCCCTGTCCCCTGGTGCCCTTGACTACTGGTCTGTTTTCTATCTATCGTGACTGTATACACACCTTGCCACTGAAGTTTGAGTCATAATCCATTCTATCTGCATCTCTGAAAATGATCTTTACTTCAACTTTCCTAAAGGATATAGATTTCTCTCTTCTTTGGCTCTGATAATTTGTGCCCAAACTTCAGACTAGTAATTCCCCAGATGAGCCTGCTGCTACCCTACTTGCATCTTACTTTTGCAAGCAGTTTCCATTCTTATTAGGCTAATAATTGAAGACAGGATCAAGATATTCTATCTTCCTAGCCTATCCAAAATACCTAAAAGTTTTGTCACATTCAACAGTAAGTCAATATGGGATTATGTGCTATGTATCTTCGTATTCTTCATAGTACCCAGCTCAGCCTTCTGCACTTAATATTACATGAATAAGTTAATCAATAAATGAAGGAATAGTTGGTTGTTTGATGAGCAGCTGGAGAAGAGCTGGCATAGCGCATAGGTAAAGTAGAATATTATTTCATAGGTACCACTTGTATTCTTTTCTTTCTACACAAAGTGTTTAAGAAATATTTGTTCATTAAGATTATTAGCATTGACCAGTAATTGATTTTGAGTCACTTATTTGGCTTACAATATTGTTAACTTATTAGCTACAATGTGTAAGACACCTACTGTATAGCAGCTAATATCTTGAGTACTTTCACAATTTTTCATTTTATAACACAACAAAAGTTGAAGGTAAGTGTTAGTATCCGTTTTTTACAGTAAAGGGAGGATAGAAGGTTCAGAGAGGTTAAGTAATTTGTGGAAGATCTGTTAGGAAATGAATAGGAGTCATGGATTTGATCCTATGTCACTCTAATTCCAAATTCTGAATTATTTTACTCTTTCTGCTATTTTGCACTACTTCATTGTAAAAGCAGTCTTATAAAATATCCTGCTAAAATTTTTCAGGTTTTTTCAGGAGATGGAACAACACATGGTTTTTCCTTAATCCATTACAGCAGACTAGGTTGCAAGATCATCTAGCTGTTTCCTAGCAGAAAAAAAGAATGACCTTGAATAAATGGAACCCAGGGTCAGTATATTTTGATGTGAGAAAAGGAAGTTGAAAAGATTCAGAGGAAGACTTCTACCCAGATTAACAGGGAGGTGAGTTCATAGTTCAGGGCTCTAAGTGACTGAGGAATAAAATGAGAATGCTAAATGCCCAGATGAGACAGTAACAAAAGACAAAAGGAGAAACTAATCAGACAATTGGGTAAGAGGATGATAGTGAGGAATGGTTGCTGAAAACATGGTTTCCTAGTTCACAAATATTTTGAGGAATAATTAAGACTTGCAGGGAGAAATTGAATTCCCGGCTCTACCTTCTCCCCATCTCTGGATTTGATTATAGGGATGAGGCTATTACTACAAAAAACCAATAGGGTACGAGAGGATAAGAGAAGTAGAAGATAATTCCAACCGGAAATAACATCAACTTTTAAAAGTCACCTAATGATGAATGAGGGCATTCAAGTCAAACTACAGATGTACTTTAAAAACTAAAAGCATGCCAAGCTTGAATTAGGGAATAAAGTGGAAGCAACCATTCTTATGCATCAAAATGCAAAATTATTTGGTGGCTGCTGGTACTTTTAGATATGAGTCAATTTAATAGATAAAAATTTGTAATAGAAATGGCAGCCAGATGCAAAAGGTGGCACCAAGCTATGGATAAATTCTTACTTCAGGTCCACAGGTCACCATAAAGAGTCATCTAAGCATTTCCACTAGGTCTTTAGCTTGTAAAAAGTGAAATAGAGGTTCCTCTTCAAAGAGACTTTCCTCCCTGTCTAATTAGGAATAAATAGTAACTTCTCTTAGAAGCAAAATTTATTCAAAGACCTGTGCTAACATTCTTAGATGTCTGCTAGCCATAACAAAGAAATCAATGTACTTTGTGTTCTGAGCTCCCACATTTTAGCCTAAATATTTGCCCTGGCATGCTTATACTGGTCCAAGCAAGCATTAGGTCATAGCCTGTTCCTCTTCCTTATTTGAAGGTGTTTTTACCTTTCTCAGCATTCCACGAGGTACTTCCTCCTTCCTTTGTTCTCCTCTGCCTTTGCCTCTCTTGGAAATTAGTAAGTTGCTAGCCAATCGGGACAAATACAGAATGTGAGGTCCTATTCCAGCCAGTGGAAACCGAATACAGCAGTAGCATGGATGCATCAGGTTATAAATGACCCTGTCTCCTTTGTTTGGTGTACTCTTGTGGCATAACTGCTGGTGAGTGAACCCTTTCTGCAAAAAGTAAACTAGCCTTGCTGAGAGATCCCTTGTCTCAGTGTTGATTTTTGTGACACTGAGCACCTGTTCCCAACAAGCTGAAGTACCACAAAATGGAGTTTTTGGCCTCTCTCTCTCCACTTAAAGAATACACTTTTAAGGCTGAACATTTGTCTTAGGTTGTTAGAAAAGCTTAAACATGCAATTTTATCTGATATGAACTTAGGAATGTGCCCCAAGGTTGCTTTCAGGAAGAGATTTTTCCAACTTTATAAAAATCTTGCTCTTCTTTTTTATTGATTAGTTTCTTGAACTATGTCTGTGCACAATACAAGTCCTTTCCATTGTAGGTAAAGGTAGCCACTCAAACCAGCTACAATCAGATGCCCTCTGAATCCTTTTGACTATTTCTGCTTGTCTTTGTGCTTGTTTCCTTGTGCTATTGTTTCTTGTGACCTCATCAGGGACTGTTATTTCTAAGGCTTCCTTCAGGCTACTGAGCTATGCACACAGGAAACTGGAAGTGCCTGAGAACTTGCATTCCCCCAGGGTGGTTTTAAAACAATGATTGATGGTGAAAGGCAATGAGAGTCCAGCTTTCTGGCCTCAGGTCAGGAGAGCTCTGATGTTGAAGAAATTGTCCAGGGACTTTGCCTGAAATCATACCTTACTCTTCTCTTTGTAATGCTTCCTCTAGTTCTTTAATAAATTACTTGCACATGAATCCTCATTGCAGTCAACCTCTAGGGAACCTGACCTAAGATACCAGCTCACATTAAAAAAGGCTGAAGTCATTTTGGTGAGGCTACTGCAAGAAGCAATGACAGAGAAACAGCACAGCATGCTCTTGGAAACTGGAACTCAAAAGCACTTAGGTCCTAGTGCTTCTCTTCCAACCATTCACAATCCTTCCCCTCTGCTTTTCTGCTAGGAAATATGACCCATTAACTGGTAGACATGGCTCCCATTTTGGCATGATTTTCAAACATTTTTGGCCCATAGTAGTACCACAACCCAATATTCCCTCAAACATGCACATACACACAAAACATATAAACATAAAACAAATATTTGTGAAATAATGCTTGCTCTCCCTACCTGTGATAAACTCCATTTTCACTGTTTTCTGTTACAATTGAGTCTATTTCATTTTTTTAAAATGCTAGCAGCAACCAACTAAATTGATTTCCAGGCCCATTAATGGGTTATAACCAGTACCTTGGGACATTAAGTGTTTGCATCTAAATGCTAATATTACTAGAAGAATTGTCCCAATAAGTCATTATCATCCACTAACACCTTGTGCAGCAGCTCATTATTCATGCAACAAATGTGTTTAGAGCATCTGCTCTGTGCACGACATTTTTACTGGGAGCCAAAAGGATACAAACATAAGAAGGCATCAAACCTCACCTTTAAAAGTTCACTATTAGGAGCCATAGTCACAAGCAACAGAAGCCCATTTCGGCTGATTCATATAACATGAGATATATATTATATACATATATAGTGTTCAATATGACTATGTATACAGTTTTATAATTACAGAGATGTTGATGATAGATATAGTAGATGTTGATGATAGATAGAGAGAAAGTCATTTTTCCAGGACTATCAGGAGAGGGAGAGAACAAGGTAAAGAGTTGCACAGCCATAATCACAGTCATCATTGCACCCCAGAAGTGGAACTTTGCTGCCTCTGCTGAGCCCTCCAAACTACAGCATATATGGCCAGCACTCCCAGCCCACCCTGGACCCCAGTCGCTACCACTGACATCACTGCTATTGCTGCCTTGGAAAAGTCTATGTGGCAGCCACAGTAGACCTCACCAATCCTAGATGGAGTACCCTATCACCACATCTCTGAAGCATCAGCTCTGGAATATAAATCCAGAGTGATTGTATCCTACTGTTTAAATCTGAGCCATGGGCCTTTGCATGGTAACTAAGAGTTTAGACTCTGGGGTGAGATTCCTTGGCTTCAAATCTTGGCTTTCCATTTACTTGCTGTGTGATCATAAAAATGTTACTTTCTCTCTCTGTGCTTCAGTTTCCTCAACTGTATCAATTAGATAGTAGTAGTACCTACTTCATAGGGTTGTTTAAGGATTAAATGAGTTACTACTTGTAAAGTGCTTAGAATCAAATGTTGGGGTTGTGACGAATATCTGAATTACTGGCAGCAAATCCATATGGGTATGCAGCAACCTGAATTCTGGCCTCCTCACAAGAAAGAACTCGACTGAGGGCCATGAGGCAGATAAAGAGACAGAGGCAAGTTTCAGAGCAGGGGTGGAAGTTAATTAAAATGCTTTAGAGCAGGAAAGAAAGGAAAGTACACTTGGAAGAGACCCAAATGGGCACCATGGAGATCCAATGTGGCATTTGACCTTTGGACTTGGGGTTTTAAATGTTGGCATACTTCCAGGGTCTTGCTTCCCTTTTCCCATGATTATTCCCTTAGGGTGGGCTTCCGCATGTGTGGTGTCCTTGTACTTTGGAGGTGAGCATGCGCAGTGTGTTTAAGAAGTTGTATGCTAGACCAATAACAAGTTCTGAAATTGAGGCAGTAATAGCCTACCAACCAAAAAAGTCCAGGACCAAAGGTACAAAGAGTAACTGGTAACATTCTTTCTGAAACTATTCCAAATAATAGAAAAAGAGAGACTCCTCCCTAACTCATTTTATGAGGCCAGCATCATCCTGATGCCAAAGCCTGGCAGAGACACACAAAAAAAATTTCAGGCCAATATCCCTGCTGAACACCAATGCAAAAATCCTCAATAAAATACTGGCAAACAAAATCCAGCAACACATCAAAAAGCTTATCCACCACAATCAAGTCAGCTCATCCCCGGGATGCAAGGCTGGTTCAACATATGCAAATCAATAAACGTAATCCATCACGTAAACAGAACCAATGACAAAACCACCTGATTATCTCAAGAGATGCAGAAAAGGCCTTTGATAAAATTCAACACCCCTTCATGCTAAAAACTCTCAATAAACTAGGTAATGATGGAATGTATCTCAAAATAATAAGAGCTATTTATGACAAACCCACAGCTGATATCATACTGAATGGTCAAAAGCTGGAAGCATTCCCTTTGAAAACCGGCACAAGACAAGGATGCCCTCTCTCATCACTCCTATTCAACACAGTATTGGAGGTTCTGGCCAGGGCAATCGGCAACAGAAAGAAATAAAGGGTATTCAATTATGAAAAGAGGAAGTCAAATTGTCTCTGTTTGTAGATGACATGATTGTATATTTAGAAAACCCCATCATCTCAGCCCCAAAACTCCTTAAGCTGATAAACAACTTCAGCAAAGTCTCAAGACAGAAAATCGATGTGTAAAAATCACAAACATTCCTAGACACCAATAAGAGACAAATAGAGAGCCAAATCATGAGTGAACTCCCATTCACAATTGCTACAAAAATAATAAAATACCTAGGAATGCAACCTACAAGGCATGTGAAGGACCTCTTCAAGGAGAACTACAAACCACTGCTCAAGGAAATAAGAGAGGACACAAACAAATGGAAAAACATTCCATGTTCATGAATAGGAAGAATCAATATCATGAAAATGGCCATACTGCCCAAAGTAATTTATAGATTCAATGCTATGCCCATCAAGATACCATTGACTTTCCTCACAGAATTAGAAAAAGCTACTTTAAATTTTATATGAAACCAGAAAAGAACCCATATAGCCAAGGCAACCCTAAGCAAAAAGAACAATGCTGGAGGCATCATGCTACCTGACTTCAAACTATACTACAAGGCTACAGTCACCAAAACAGCATGGTACTGGTAGCAACACAGATATATAGACCAATGGAACAGAACAGAGGCCTCAGAAATAACACCACACATCTACAACCATCTGATCTTTGACAAACCTGAAAAAAACAAGCAATGGGGAAAGGATTCCCTATTTAATAAATGGTGTTGGGAAAACTGCCTAGCCATAAGCAGAAAGCTGAAACTTGATGCCTTCCTTACACCTTATACAAACATTAACTCAAGATGGATTAAAGACTTAAATGTAAAACCTACAACCATAAAAACTCTAGAAGAAAACCTAGGCAATTCTGTTCAGGACATAGGCACGGGCAAAGACTTCATGACTAAAACACCAACAACAATGGCAACAAAAGCCACAATTGACCAATGGGATCTAATTAAACTAAAAAGCTTCTGCACAGAAAACAAAACAAAACAAAAAAACAACTACCATCAGAGTGAACAGGCAACCTACAGAATGGAAGAAAAGTTTTATAGGCCCCTCATCTGACAAAGATCTAATATCCAGAATCCACAGGGACTTAAAACAAATTTACAAGAAAAAAACACACAATCTCATCAAAAAGTGGGCTAAGGATATGAACAGATACTTCTCAAAAGAAGACATTTATGCTGCCAAAAAACATATGAGAAAAAGATCACTGGTCATTAGAGAAATGCAAATCAAAACCACAATGAGATACCATCTCATGGCAGTTGGAATGGCGATCATTAGAAAGTCAGGAGCAACAGATGCTGGAGAAGATGTGAAGAAATGGGAACTCTTTTACACTATTGCTGGGAGTGTAAATTAGTTCAACCATTGTGGAAGACAATTTGGCGATTCCTCCAGGATCTAGAACCAGAAATACCATTTAACCCAGCAATCCCATTACTGGGTATATACCCAAATGATTATAAATCATTCTAGTATAAAAATACCTGCACACGTATGTTTATTGTGGCACTGTTCACAATAGCAAAGACTCGGAACCAACCCAAATGCCCATCAGTGATAGACTGGATAAAGAATATGTGGCACATATCCACCATGGAATACTATGCAGCCATAAAAAAGGATGAGTTCATGTCTTTACAGGGACATGGATGAAACCTGGAAACCATAATTCTCAGCAAACTAACACAAGAACAGAAAACCAAATACCACATGTTCTCACTCATAAGGGGGAGTTGAACAATGGGAACATATGGACACGGGGAGGGGAACATCACACACTGCGGCCTGTCAGGGGCTAGGGGGCTAGGAGAGGGATAACATTAGGAGAAATACCCAATGTAGACGACAAGTTGATAGGTGCAGCAAACTACCATGGCATGCGTATACCCATGTAATAAACCTGCATATTCTGCACATGCATCCCAGAACTTAAAGTGAAAGAAAGAAAGAGAAATCTGAATTGTCCATTATGTATTAAAGGAACTGAATTAATAAAAAGAATACCCCACACACATAAAAGAAGTTGTATGCATGCTCATTTGAGGTTTTCTTCCCTTTTCCAGTGGAATACCCTTGGAAGGTCATACTCCATCATTTTTTCCCTTAATGTGCATGCCTGAGCCTACTGACCCAATTCCTGAGATTTTATTGGAAGCTGATTACCAATTTCAAGTGTTTTATCTGTTTGGAAAATTGCCTGTCCCTGGTGCCTGCGATCAATTATCACTCTAGTGTGACAACTTTGGACCATCAGGAAATTGTGTCTCCCTGGTGCTGGATGCTAATTATCATTTTTTAAATTCCTTTATTATTTTTTAATTTTACTTTAAAATTTTAGGATACATGAGCAGAACGTGCAAATTTGTTACATAGGTATATGTGTGTCATGGTGGTTTGCTGCACCTATCAGCCCATCATCTAGGTTTTAAGCCCTGTGTGCATTAGCTATTTGTCCTAACGAAACCTGCCTCATTGTCTGAGGTATCAGCCGAAGTTTAGTCTTGCAGCCAAGGAAATCAAGGACACAGACACTCCAAAGGTGAGGTCAGAGCAGAAGTTTAATAAGCAAAAAGGAAGAAAGCACTCTGAAGCAGAGAGGGGTCCCAGAAAGATGGGCTGCCATTTTACAGTGAAATGCAAGGGTTTTAATAGACAAGCTGGTGTAGAGGGATGCTTCATTTACATAAGGCATTAATTTCTTAATCCCCATCCTACCCTTTCTAGTGCTTATATGGGCTTCTTAGCCTGAGTTGCTCCATGTTGCTTATCTCTTCCTACTGCTCATGTGTTAAAAAGGCAGGGGGCAGAACACTACAAGGTGGATGTGCCTGGTTCAAGGTAGCTCTCCTAATTGGTACTGCTGCAAGCACTTCCCCCGTGTGAGCCACCTCGTCTGAACATGTCCAGGAACGGAGAGGGCTGTGCTTACTGGGGCCCACTGTATGTCTGTACATCACACAGGAGGCCCCTTTCTGAGTTAGATGTGTTAGAGCTTTCCTTCCTTATCTGTGTTTGCAGCCTGATCTCTCAGGTAGCTCTTTACTGAACGAGAAATGACCTCTTGGGCTGCTTTTTGTCAGAAGAGGATGCTTTGTGTTAGAAGGGAATTCTACCGAGGACCCTTGCCCTATCTGCCTAGTTGATCTCTTTCTCTCTCTCTCTCTCCCCTCGCCCCCATCTCACATTCCTCCCTCAGGAGTGGAGACCCTAACAGTTGTTAGGGGGTTTGGGCAACAACTCGTCTAGCTACTTCCTGCTGGAGAGGGTCACTGAGTGGGGAAACAGCAGCTAGGGTTCCTCCTGAGGTCGATCCAGAGGTCTTCAGGAGAATGGAGTGTCCAAGTGTGTGTGTTGGGGGGGGCGGGGGGCGCTCAATTTGTAGCACCATTTGGGGTCTGATAGCTTCTAGGTGAGGAGATGAAGCTGGTCAGGAGATTTAACAAACATGGTCCAAATATTAAAGCTAGTACAATCATTAATAGTGGGCCTGCCAAAGAGAGGAGCCATGATCTCCAGTTTAGCCATTTAGACCAAGAGCCCCATGACTCTGACAGTTGTCATATCTCAGAAGCCTGATCAGCTAATTTTTTGGTGGCATACCTTACTATCCCTGATTAGTTGACATAGAAACAGCATTCTTCCTCCCAAACAAGGTGTAGGTCACACTTTTCAGCAGTTAAGAGGTCTAGTCCCTGCCTATTTTATAGAGCAACTGCTGCCAACAAGTCTATTTGATTTTGTATAGTATCAGTGGTTCGGGCAATGTCCTTTAAACTTTTTGTAAAGTCTTTGGATGAGCCTTCACAGTAGGACAGAGAGGTTGCTAGTCCTTCAGGCCCTGTCCCTATACTTGCTGCCATTCCCAACTGACATGGTTTGGCTGTGTCCCCATTCAAATCTCAACGTGAATTATATCTCCCAGAATTCCCATGTGTTGTGGGAGGGACCCAGGGGGAGGTAGGTAATTGAATCATGGGGGCCAGTCTTTCCTGTGCTATTCTCACGATAGTGAATAAGTCTCATAAGATCTGATGGGTTTATCAGGGGTTTTCACTTTTGCTTCTTCCTCATTTTTCTCTTGTCGCCAAGAGGTAAGAAGTACATTTCACATCCCTCCGCCATGATTCTGAGGCCTCCCCAGCCATGCGGAACTGTAAGTCCAATTAAACCTCTTTTTCTTCCCTGTCTCAGGTATGTCTTTACCAGCAGTGTGGAAACAGACCAATATAATTGGTAAGAAAATGTCATCCATACAACATTTCAAAAGGGCTTAAACTTCATTTTGAGGGCTATTTCTTATTAACAGTAGGACCATGGGAAGGAGAGTAGTCCAGGGAAGGTGAGTCTCTTGAGACAACTTTCTGAGGTGTCTTTTGATAATGTCATTTTTTTTTTCTACCTTTCCTGAGGACTGGGGTATCCAGGCACAATGGAAATGATATTGTATGCCTGGTGCCTTTGAGACCCCCTGAGTGACAGCTGCTTTAAATGAATGGCCATTGTCACTTTGGAGGTATTTA
Organism: Macaca mulatta; assembly: GCF_049350105.2. NCBI lineage: Eukaryota > Metazoa > Chordata > Mammalia > Primates > Cercopithecidae > Macaca > Macaca mulatta. The sequence goes on from NC_133411.1 coordinate 120,715,084, forward strand.
GGGAGTCCAAAGCAGGGAATTATTTCATTGATTAATACTCTTACTACCTCGGATGCCCTTTATGTTTGACATAGAAATGCTTCCACCCAGTTAGTGAACGTATCCACCCACACCAGGAGGTACTGAGTGCCCCTCGATTTTGGCATATGGGTGAAGTCTATTTGCCAGTCCTCCCCTGGATAACTTCCCATTCTCTGAGCTCGAGGGGGAAGAAGCCATCTGTTGAGGGAGGTGTTTTGAAGGCAGATTTCATAAGCATTAATAACCTGCTTGACTGTTTTTAGTAGGTTCTCCTCTGAGAATAATCTTTGGACACATTGGTAAGTTTTACTCTTCCCTAGATGAAAAATTTGGTGAAGAGTCTTAACGACCTTTCACTGGTTGGAGGCCGGCAAGTGGATCTTGCATCCTCTGACTGCAACTATCCTGATGGCTAGAAAGTGAATCCGTGAGAAATGGCCCATTCTGTTTCTGTTGCAGGAGAATACTGAGGCTTTATTTCCCTGATGAAGCCTTCCCAGATTAGAGGGCCTTCGAGGGTGTTGGCACTCTGAGGCTTTCGTGCTGCTGACTTGGCTGCCTAGTTGGCTAACTTATTTCCCTCAGCTATTTCATCCGTTCCTTTCTGATGTCCTTTACAATGCATTACCACTACTTCTTGTGGAAGGAAAACTGAAGATAACAGCCTGCTAATTTCCTGATGGTATCTCGTGGGAGACCCATTAGGAGTGAGAAAGTGTCTCTCCTTCCAATTGGTGGCACGAGCATGGAGGATAAGAAAAACATATTTGGAGTTGGTATAAATGTTAGCTGTTTTTCCTTTGCTTAATTCATGTGCCCTTGTGAGAGCTATCAGCTCAGCTAATTGGGAGCTTGTGCCTAGTGAGAGAGACACACTTTTAAAGATTCAGGGTGACTACTGCATACCCTGCCTTATAGACTCCCAGCTCCACAAAGAAGCTCCCAGCTATAAAGAGGGTCCAGCCTGGATTTTCTAGGGGAGTTTCCCTGAGATCCTCCATGGCTGCATAGGTTTCTATTACAACTTGCTCACAGTCATGTTCAGGTTCCCCAGTTTCCTCTGGGAGGAAGGTGGCAGGATTCAGGTGAGAGCGAGTTTTTAGTTGGGCTGCAGATCCCTCTACTAGTAGAGTCTGGTATTTAAGGAGGTGGCTCTCTGTTAGCCAAAGGCCTCCTCTAGAGGACAGCAATTCTGCCACATTATGTGGGGTATAAACAGTTAAGCTATTCTCCAGAGTTTATTTGGTGGCTTCTGGCACCAGTAGGGCCACTGCTGCAACTGCCTGGAGGCAGGCTGGCTCTCCTTTAGCCACCAGGTTCAGTTCCTTCCTTAGGTAACCCACTGGCTGTTGAGCTGGCTCCTAGGTCTGAGTTAAAACTTCCAGGGCCATTCCCTTTCTTTCTGACCTGTAAAGACTGAATGCCTTCCCTATTGGAAGACTAAGGGTTGGTGCCTCAGAGCTTGTTTTAACTGGTTAAAGACCCTTTTTGACTCTGGATCCCATATCAAGGAATGAGTCTTGGCTGCCTGAGTTTCCTTTATTAACTGGTATAAGAGACAGGCCATTTCCCCATTCCCAGGTATCCATAGCCTGCAAAATCCTATAACACCCCAAAATCCTCTTAGCTGCTTTAGGGTTTGAGGGTGAAGGAAGAAATGGGCTTAATCCTTTCTTCTCCCAGTGCTCTGGACCCTTCAGATAACACTAAACCCAGGTACTTCACTGAGGTTTGGCAAAGCTGGGCCTTGGATTTTGAAACGTATATCCCCTATTGGCTAAGAAATTGAGAAGGGCCTTGGTGTCTTCCAGAGAAGCTTTCTCCATTGGAGCACAAAGAAGAATGTCATCTACATACCGTAGGACTTTAGCCTGAGAATGAGAAAACTCAGAAAGGTCTTTAGACAGTGCTTGTCCATACAAGTGAGGGGTGTCATAAAACCTTTGTGGCAACATCGTCCAGGTTAACTGGGCAGTCTGGCCAGAGGGATCTTCGAAGGCAAATAGGTATTGGGAGTCAGGGTGTAGTGGCATGCAGAAAAAAAAAGGCATCCTTTAGGTCGAGCACTGTGGACCATTTAGTTTCCTCAAGTATTTGGGTTAGTAAAGTATAGGGATTAGGGACTACTGGATGAATTGGGACTATGGCCTCATTAATGAGGCAGAGGTCCTGAACTAGTCCCCTTCCCCACTGGGTTTCTGCATCCCTAATATTGGGGTGTTGCAGAGACTAGTGCAGTGTTTGAGGAGGCCTTGCTTCTTCAGATTATTAATAATGATCTCTGGCCCTTTTCTAGCCTCTGGCTTTAGGGGATATTTTCTTTGGTTAGGAAAATATATGGGATCCTCAGGATGTATTTGGACCAGTATAGCGGTTATAACTTGGCGAATTTTCCCCTGGCTTGCCCACACCTCTGGGTTAATATTGGTTGACACCAAGGGAAGACAAAGAGTCTGTACTGGGGCCATAAGGATGCTGGCTCCCATGCCAGCTAAAATGTCTCTACATAATAAGGTAGCGGGACTTTCAGGTATGACTAAAGAGGCATGTGTCAATAGTAGGTCCCCCTAGCTACAACTAAGGGGTTGAGAAAAATATAGGGTTAGAACCTTTTCTGAGACACCCTTCACAATCGTGCTATTGGAGGAGGGGAAGCCTGGATTGGAGAACAGAGAGACTGGCTCCAGTGTCCAGAAGGAGGTCTACCCTCCTTCCTTCCATTTCCAGAATCACCTGGGGCTCCTGGGCGTAATGTCCGTTTGGGCCACTGGAGCTGAGGAATTGAGCCCTGGGACCCATGAGTCCTACCTGACCCACTCCTCCAGATCCATGGATGGAGGACCCAGAGGAGATCAGTTCTGGACCTGGTGACCTATGTCTCTGTGGAGAGTCCGACCTCTAGTTGTCCCTGCCACAGGTTGCACAGGGTTGAGGTGGCTTCCTTCTGCCTGGACAGTCCTTCTTCAAGTGCCCTGGTTTGCCACATGGATAGCAATTAGTGGATCCTGAACTTTACAGGCCTCTAAAGCAGCCATCAGAGACTCCATACTTCTCCTGTGCTTCCTCTCTTTCCTGGGCCTCCACCTGATCCCTATTGTAAAAGACCGAGGTGGCCACCCTCAGGAGGTTCTCCAGAATACTATCTGGTCCTATAGCTCGTTTCTGTAATTTTCTTCTAATATCAGGGGCTGCCTGAGTAATAAACTTGTACTTTAGGACTAGCTGTCCTTCAACTGAGTCAGGAGACAGGAAAGTATGTTTTATTAAGGCCTCTCTTAGCCTTTCCATGAAAGCCAAGGGATACTCATCTGGTCTCTGATCTGTTGTGGACAGCTTAGAGTAATTAAGAAGTTTGGCCCTAGTTTTTCATAGGCCCTCCAATATGCACATTAAAAAGTGTTTCCTATTCCATTCATCTGTGGGGTCACTACAGTCCTAGCCAGGGTTTTCAGGGGGTATTGCCTCTCTTCCTGTTGGGAATGATTGTTCTATAATTTCCTCTGCTCCCTTATCTCTACTGTTCTTTGTTGGCCTGCTATAAGAAACATGTTGTTCGACCCTGAATTTTTCTGCTGCCTGCCTCTCAGCAGCTGTTAGGGTTTGGTTTAAGATTAACGTAACATCTCTCCATGTGAGGTCATACACCTGGGCTAGATTTTGGAAAGCCTCTATATACCTGTTGGGGTCATTAGAGAACCTACCCAGGTCTCCTTTTATTTGTCTAAGGTCTTTCGATGGGAAGGGAACCTGAACCCTACTGGCACCACGTCCATTGGGCATTTCACACAGGGGTAAAAGTGAAACTGGGGAAGTGGGCAGTTTTGGAAGTGGTGAAACTAGAGGAGCCAACAGCACAATTGGAGGAGGGAGCCCTGGATAATGGGGATAATAGGGGCTGAGACACTTAATAGTTGTCTCAGAGGATTCTCCAGAAATTTGTTTTCTTAGGTTTGGGGAATCATTCTCCATGGGTGTGCCAGATATGACTGCTAAAAGAGCTGGGTCAATTGTGCATTGCTTGCAGAGATCTGTGTTGTCCCACAGGGCAAAGAAAGCCTGTACATAGGGACTTCAGACCATTTACCCTCCCATCTAATTATTGGATAATTATTGGAAAAGATCTAATTATTGGATAATATTAAAATCAAGACTTCCCTTAGAAGGTCAGGTTTGTCTGTCCCCAAGCTGGTAAGAAGGCCACCCCTTTGTGCAAAAGAATATAAGCCACTTTTTCTTCAGAGTCTTGGGGTCAAAGGACTTCCACTGCTTCACAATGCACTCGAGAGGAGTGTAGGCTGAAGATGGTTTGTTACCCATTTAGAAAGAGATGGGGAAGGAAAGACATCCCTTAGTCTTCTCCCTCCTTTTGAAGTGACCCAGGTGTAGAGGAAGACAGTGGGGGCATCCCCACTATTATTCTCCTTCCTTTGTTCCCCGGGCCCTGGCATCCATTAAAGGTACTGCTCCTGAATGCAAGCATGACTACTCCTGCCTGACCCACTCCTCCAGATCCATGGATGGAGGACCCAGAGGAGTGGGTCAGGCAGAAATAGTCACGTTCACCTGCGTGAGAACCTAGTCTTTCGCTAATTCCCCTTTGATTCCTTAGATTTGTGTGGCCGGTGTGTCTCCCCTACAGATGGATCTCGGGAGTGACTATGTAATAGTTGTATCTGGGCCAGGCCCTTCAATGAAGGGAGCATTCTGAGTTGGGCCCTATAGTCTGCTATTATGGTCTGATAACTGCCAAACCATCACCTGATAGTCACCTAATATTCCCGGTGTGTGTTAGGGGAGCCCTCTGCTGTGCTGCTGATGGCTGACAAGGTTCCTACTCTAATACAATGGCTGCTGCCATGAAGAATTGAAACAGAGAATATCTTGAGTTTCAAATTTTACCATGAGAGATGAGCTCAGCATCCAATCAAAACTCAAAAATGGGAAAATTTCCAAACCACATGATGAGCAATCCAAAAAAGAATGACCAATGTCTATTATCTAAGCTAGTAGAATGGTTGAAAGGATGAGTTGCATGATAGATTCTTGCCCTCTGAGATAAGCACTCTGTGGAAATGGAACATGGTGTGAAAGGAAAGGAAAATCTTGGGAGCCCAAACCCACTATAGCTAAGGGAAAGTTCAGCCTGAGAACTAAGTGATGTGAAAACTACCTTCCTTTTGTTCCCAGATAGCTGTAATTTTACATTGTGATTTTATCCTACGTGAAAATATAGATTTACTGAGCACAAGATGAATGCACAATTCACTTTTCCCCTCCCTCCCTCTTTCCCATGTAAAATGTAGATTCGTAAGCTTTAATCAAGGCCTCACAAGAATAACTACCGTGCCAACTTTTTTTCCCTTTCCTCCTTTCCTTCCTATTTGTTTCTTTCCTTTTATATATTTAAACCATCAAAAACCTCTTTGGGAAAGGAAGAGGTCACAGATCCTACTGTAACTTGTGTTTTTTTTGTTGTTGTTGTTGTTGTTTTTCCCCAGGTGCATCCTCGACCTTGGCAAAACAAACTTCTAAATCAACTGAGATCCACCTCACTCTCTTTTTAGTTTACAATAGGACGGACTGTGAAAAGGTCTGAGGCTTTGTAGGCCCTGGACTGGAAAAGACTGGCAGCCAGAAATCTGTGTGAAGAAAAATCCAGGTACAAGGCAGAGTGAAGAGAAGAGAGGAGATGATCGCTAAAGACCTCTCTACTTGACAGTTGCACCATGGACCACACCTGCTCCCCACCACCCTGAGATCATATTGCATTCTACAGCAGTAGACTTCAAGTATTTTTGCTCATATATCCCCTAAAAGAATTTTGCAGACTATTTATATCCCATAGACTTTTACGTTAACATCTAGAATTTTTATCATAAATTTAAATAGCTGAAAACGTGGTGATTTCTGGCACATAATAGAGATGCTTTAAATATATTTTCCTCAAAATCTTGAAGCTTCTGATTTAGTTTTTTTAATTTTTAGAAATTGTCTTTCCTTATAAGGAAAATGACAAATAAGGTTCTCAGTTTCAAATTGAGGAAAGCAGACTTAATTTATGTCAGAAAGAAATCTGACTGTATTTGAATTGAAATGTATGTGTGAATCCACATCCCTGTGCTACCATCTGACTTCTGAATTCCCGTTTTAGAAGAGATAGAGAAGGCATGGAACTCAGCCATGAGTTTGAGGCCTGATGAAATAATGTGTTGCCCCCTCTAATATTTTTCTACTGGAGGCTCTCTTTGTTTCCTCTCATACAATACTCCCTCATGAGCTGTGAAGGGTCAAGTTTTCCCCTGAGTAGCTTAGTGGTGAAGTCCTGAGCAATGCACCATAGTCAAATTTAGGATAAGTGAAGTGGGAGGAAGTCAGCTGCAAAAGGGGAAATGGGAAGAGAGAGCCCATAGACCATAGACACATTTGTAGGTTGCCAATTTAGGAAAGAATACATTTAGAAGTATGGAAGTTTATTCCTTAAAAAGATCTCAGCTGACATGCCCATTGGAAAATCTTCATATACCACCCATTAGTGTGTATGTCCCAGTTTAAAACAAACAAAAAACCCTAGAGTAATATTTAACTCAGTAATCTTTAAATTATTATATGTAGATTTTTCCATCAGGAATAATGTATTTGTTTTATATCTAGTGTTTTAGCCAATCAGTACTTATATGGTGGAATGGGTAATACTCTCCTCCTCCCTATCCCCTCTACGACTAAAAAAAAAGGATCACTTAGCAAATGGTACTAATAGTTTAGATTACACATTGAATTCTACTGTCTTTTGCTAGAAGCTTAACTTTTTACGGGGCCCTAGAATGCCTTTGGTTCTAAATTAATCTTGGCAAAATATTTCATTTAATTGTGATATGAAATGAATATTTTATAAAGTGCTATCCTACTTAAAGCAAATATATAATTCAAGAAAAAGCAAAATTTAGGATACTAAGGAATGTTTCCAAAGTGTTTTAAAGAGGAGAGCCAACGAGTTGGGGAGGTTGAGTCCTTGGTTCTTTACCTACCATGGTAGGAAGCCTCAGGGCCTTTGGAGGCAATACCAGCAAACCACTTCTGCAGAGGTCTGGCCTCAGGGCAAGGATCTTTCTGTACCACATGCTCTAAAGAGCTTGTACTGGCCACATATATTTAGACAGTTTTTAACCTAGATTCCACAATTATTGTCAAGTTGGTTTTAAAAAGAAATCTTCCTTTCTTTCTCAAACATGTACATGATTGATACAGAATTCTATAAGAAATGAGAAATTCACACAGTAACCTTTATACATTTTCATGGCTGGCAAAATCCTTAGGGAACTTGTGTTATTCAATTTGTCAAGGCAATTCCTGTATGGCAAACCATGTTTTTCATTCTCAATCCTTTACTTTCTCTCTGAATGGTAAGAAACTGACATTCACAGATAGACTAAAAGCTAAATAAGTGATTAAGTGATTGAACGGATGAATGAAAACCTATTAAATGCAAAGCATCTAGCCAAATTCCTTTGGACTAAGCAAGTTTAGTTCTCCTCTCGAGGAGCAGATTATTCCTTCATTTCCTTTTCCTTCTATTTCCCTGAATTTGTCTGCAGGCAAGTGTCCAGTAATTCTAAAAACTCCTTGAAATGACTAAAACAGTAAAGCTGAGACATGACAGACTGCTGGAGAGCTAGGCTTGGGGCCAGCAATGCTGAAATCACCATGAACTGCTCTCAGGGTCTCAGGAGCAGGGCGAGGCAAGAGCAAATAGGCCTGTGGCCCTCGATCGCCTGTCTGATGCAATACTCTGGTTTAGCAAGAGCAGAGGGGATGGTAGAAGGGGAGAGGTGGAACAGAGAGGAGATGAGATATAAGGTGACCAAGTTAACTGATTACACAGCTCAGGTTTTCTCTTTAAATGTTAGGCTCCCATAAGGACAAATTCCACTCCATCTGTTACTAACAACAAATGAGAATAAACGTAGTCCCCCACCCTCAAAGATATAATGGTTTCTTTGAAAGTGGTGAATTTAGTTTAATCTCTAACCTTTCTCTTCTATCAACACTGGATATTGTTAAAAATGTATTTTATGATTATGTTTCCAGAAATTTTTTTACACCTTTTAACCAGAGTGAGTTTTATGTCAAGAGCTGCTAAAGGGCTCCCTAGACTTGATCTTCTGTCTGAAGTGTAAGCTTTTATACTCTACAAAGGAGATGATGTTGCCAGACCTATGCACATGACTTTGTGACTAGAAGGAGGTCAAGGATTCACAGCTAGTTAGTTGTTAATTGCCAACCCAGTAGCTATTTCCCACTCTCCTTGTAGAGGGAACTCTAATTTGTTTTAGTGTCCTTCAGCACAGGTGACTTGACCTAGCTCAGGCATACATCTCTGGTCTAAGTCACTCACGGCAGTCCCACTCCTCTTGCCTGCTATTGGTTTTGTCATGAGCATGTGACACAGATGCGGTCAAGGAGTTAAGACAGAAATCAGGTTAAGTCTTCCGGGAAAGGTTTCCTTACTCAAAAATAAAGTCACAAGCAAGACACTATCCACTTGTCCTGCTGGATGTTGTGATGGTACATGATAGCTCGTACTTAAGCAATCATTGTGCGTCTGTGTGGGGAACTAGCTTGAGTATACAACTAAGACACTGAGCATGGCAGGGTAGAAGACAGAAATAATTTAGATCCTTGACAATGGCATTGAGATGCTGAATTAAATAATCCAGGCACTGTCCTAGTTTGCCCCTTCTTCTTGGGCCCTTATTATTTAAACCTTCTGTGGTGGTTTTAAAATATGTCCACAATTCTTTGATTCTGTTTCCTGTAAGAGATGAAACCTAATTCCTCTACCTTGAGTATGATTTAGTGGATTTAGCTAGATTTAGTGACTCACTTCTAACAAGCAGAATAAAGTAGAAGTGATGGTATGCAACTACAGAGGCTAAGCCTTAAAGGCACTGTGGCTTCCTCTTTAGTCACATTCTCCAGGATTACCCAGACTGGGTGAAGCTAGCTGTCATGTCATGAGGACACCCAAATAACCTAAGGAGATGCCCACATGGTGAGGAGTTGAGTTGGTCACCTGCCAATCGATAGTAGGTGAGTCATACTGGAAGCCCACCTTCCAGTCTCAGTCAAGACTTAAGATGACTGCAGTCTCTGCCTACATTCTGACTACAACACCATAAGAAACTTAGTACAACCCAGCTAAGCCACTCCAGAATTTCTGACTTGTAGGAACTGTGAGACAATATATATTTGTTGTTTTAACTCATTAAGTTTGGGGGACATTTGTTATGCAGCAGTAGACAACTAAAACAATTTCTAAGATTGGATTCTCTGACCTCAGACAAAGGCACAGTAATTGATAAAATGTTCTAAAAGATTGCATCCTAAAACCAGAGAATTACAGGTTCCTCCATGGGTCTTCTGGTTCATTCTCTCTTTTTTTGAAAGACTGCGTAATGCTCTTTGAGATAAATAGATGTCTTTCTCATTAGGCCTTCTGAAAAAGGAGATAACAGTTGTTCCAGGGCATTACTTTCACAACCATCTGGTGAGAGGCTGAAATCACTCTGGTTATGATTAAACCAATTGCATCTCATTGTATCCTTAGAATAGTGTTTCCCAAACTTTCTTACAGAAAAAGTATCCTGAATTATACTAACTGATATCCTACAAAAAGAGTGCTGGAGACATTGAGTTTTAAAATACACATACAGCATACTAAAGGCCATAGAGACTTTTTGCAAAAAAAAAAGAAAGAAAAAGAAAAGAAAAAGAAAAAAATCTATTTAATTTTTGTAACTGAGAATTTCTCAAAGGCAGGGTGACTATAGATGGTCCCCTCCATGCTCCTTTCCGCCAATAAACATACCTATGAGCATTTCTTGGGGCATAAATGTTGTATCAAACACATAGAAACATGGGTGTGGATGAGAAAGAGCTCATCATAATATACACTGAATGGAATGTATTAGCATGAATGATCAAAATAATCCAAAACACTACACTCAAAATAACATAGCCATCCTACAGTTATACAGTCACATTCATTATCTGAGTAATCCGCAGCATCTAAGTTTAGACTTAGATCTTGAGTCAGAAATAGTACAAGAATTATCAATGTGTAGTTAGTAGCAAGTAAGACTCATGTACATTTATTCAAAAAGATCAGGACTTGTCTCCAAAACTCCAGACATACAGATTAGTTTCTTGTTTCCTATTAAACAACATTTTCCCCCCTCCTTTTAAAATGTTTATCTTATTACTGCAGGAAAATGTTTTATCTGAAACATTTGGTATAAAGAAAAAACTTACAGAGATTTCTGAAATATTGATATCTGGTATGTAAGACCCTGAATTAGCACACCTCTGCCAACTAAAAGGTCACATAATTCACCTGTGATTCATACTGCTGAGGAAGCCAAAGCCCTCTTGACTGGTAGTGCCTTGGCAACAGAATCCCTGGATTCTATCACGTTAAGCCCCAAAGTCAAGTGAGTGAAGCCCCACACTCCTACAGTGAGTAGGAAGATCACTCATAGCAGTTGAGTAGGACTTATCCTAACCAGACAAGGTCCCATAAAGGAAATGGTTCTGTCCTGGGGCTGGGCCAAGTTTGACATGCCCAGAATAAAAAGATTCTTCAGTGAGGGAGCTTTGAGGAGGTAATAATTGCCTCTAACTCTTCCTTAGCATTTCAAAGAATTTTTTTTGACTCTTAAAATCAAACCACATTAAACCACCCTTTAAGACTTCAGCAGAAATGCGATCTATGGAAACAAATGTATGCAATTGGATATATAACCCCAATTTCTCCCTCCATGCCTATGGTTCTCTATCTCATTCCTGCTGTTTTCACTTTGTCTGCCACCCGGGAAAGGAGGCTGCTTTTATAACTCTGGTTCAAGTGAGGACACAAATTCTCTTCCTTAGTATGCCTAGTAGGAAGGAGACATGCTGTCATTTAGGTATTTGTTATCTAAAAAGAGATCTCCAAAAGAAAATAAATGGAATTATGGAATAATTTTTCAGTGGTCAAATTTTAGAAAATGGGATTCTAATGCTATAACAATTGCACCTTGGTCCTAATGGCAGGTCAATCTGTTTGGACTCCTTTCTGGCTTCTTAGCTCATTGCTCATACCCCTTTACTGAGAGACAGTAGCATTGCTATCTAAGCCAAGGACAGAATGACTACATTTTTTTCTCATTCAGACCCATCATTCCCCAAACTTTCAAATTTCAGTTTTTCTCTAATATGAGGGATTTCTTGTCTACAGCTTTCCCAATTTCCCATATCCAATTCATCAGCAAGTCTGAGAAGGGTATCACTGAGTCCCAGAATTTCTATGAACTAAAAAATACTTGAATTCTTTTTGCTCTGCTTGAGGGAAAGTCTATACTGTAGACTGCATTTATAAAGAGAACCCACAGCTACTAACCCAGTAGCTAGGGAGGACTTAGATAGTTGCAGAAACCACAAAGGGTCTATAACCAAAATGCAGTTTCGGTTGCTCGCCACTTGCAGAATTCAGCTAAAAAGAGCGAGGTTTGGTATAGAGAAGGTGACTTTATTTCAAAGCTTAGCTTAGGGGAAGAAGTACAGCCTCCTTCCTTTAAAGGTACCATTTTCCTTTTGGGGACAGAAAGCAGAGGCTTTTAAAGGGGCACTTGGCACAAATAGTATGCAGAGGAGGGAACAAGCAGGTGCAGGGTCTACATGGCTTGCTTTAGTGCCTTATCTACCAGGTGGTCGAGCTGGCGCCATCATGGGCAGAGCTAGGTTGTAAGGTGAATGTTGTTTCAAGATACTCTCCAGGTAAGAGAGAGTTCCATCGCGGGCATACGTTGGGTTATAAATTGACTGTTGTCTCTTGAGGCAAGCTCCTGTTAGGAGAGAATTCTGGCTCTGGCGCTTCTAAGTAAGCATATAGTTAGATAAGCTTACCATGTAGGGAGTGTCTGGTTAAGGGAAGGTAAAGGTTATAATCGCATTTCGAAAGAGCTAAGTAAGAAGTGGAAAATAGGCAAAGAGGAGGAAAGAGAAAAGAAGATGAAAAAATTGTAATTAAAATAACTCATTTTCTTTCTCTTAGAAAAATGGGGATACTCAGTTACAGGTCCACTGAGTGAAACCACATAGGACCTGAAAAGAAAAATAGACTAGGCTCCCTTAGTCGATTTTCTCCCTGGAGTTAAACATGAGCTGCTCAGACATTACCTGCTGTCTTAAGCAATGAGTTGCTCAATATCCATTATCTGAGGCCTAACACAGGATTATCCCAGTAGGAAGCTCTACTAGCACAGGTGGCTGAGCAGCCTGGAGACAACAAACCTGTCCTGGAAAGATGGAGAACCTCCTGGGAGAACAGGCAACATCCTCCAGGTGAGGGAGGCAATAATTCCAGCCAGACTCACCTACACAAATTTGGAGAGCCCACAGAGCCAGATGCTGCTTTGCCCGTGGGAGTTACTGTCATGGAAGAACACATTCTGATCCATATCTGAAACACAGTAGCGGGGGTGGGGCCAGTGGGTAAGAGGGGTATGGAAGGGCCACCAGGGAAAGAAATAGTACTTTTGTAGGTTTAAAATGTTTTACCAATTATTTTTTTAGATAAGAAATGTAGATGTACAGTACTTTTGAAAACTGATAATTTCCCTCCAATATTTCTCCACAGTCTCCTTTGATACATTGCACTCAGAACAGCCAAGCTGGGCTCATGATCACACGGGAGGGAGGTGACAATGGAAAGCAGATAAATGAACTTTTGCAGCCAATTCATGAGCTCAGAGAACAGATGTTTACTGAATGTAAGCAGCTAGGACCTTATACAATATCCCAGAGATCAATTTACCCCAGCATGGCTTGGACTTATCAGAGAGGGCCAATGGACCTGAATGGTCAGGCACAAAGAAACAAGGAAATCTAAGCCTTGAACAACAGAGACCAAGGACTGAAGACTAGAGGGGAGGATGTACCCCTGCAGGGAGACATGCTGCAGAACAAAGAACAAATGAAGTCTTACTCCCTTCCATACCATGGCACTTACTACACAGGTACTTTGAAATTTAGCTATGACTCCAGGGAGAAGGCAGATATAAAGGCAGCTTGATCAAGTTTCCACTTCTCCAATAAGAATAAAATAAAAATTAAGTTTGAATATAGAGAAAAATAAGGGTATAACTGGTTTGGGATAAAATTATCCCTGCAACAATCATATTAAAATATGGAGTAAAATTGTAATGTCCACTCCTCTTGCAGAAACATAAAATGCACATCTTAGAATAAAGGAGTACTATCCCCTTTCTATCATTTTAATGGTATGCCCCAGGCTTTAGTACCACACTTGGATAGGAGGCTGTACTAGTTTGCTAGGGCTGCCATGACAAAAGACTACGAACTGAGTGGCTTTAAACAACAGAAATTTATTCTCCCATAGTTTTAGAGGCCAGAAGTCCAAAATTGAGATGTTACCAGGGCCATGCTCTCTCTGAAGGCTCTAGGAGGGAATGCTTCCTTGCCTCATCATAGCTTCTTATGGTTGCTGGGATCCTCGGTGCCCCATGGCTTGTAGGTGAGTCATTCTCATCTCTGCCTTTGTCTTCCCATGGTGTTCTCCCCTGTGTCTTTGTTTCTGTGTGGTTTTTTTCCTCTTAAGGACATTGATCATATCAGATTAAGGGCATCATATGGTTTGGCTCTGTGTTGCCACCCACATCTCATCTGGAATGGTAATTCCCATAATCTTGTGTTGAGGGAGAGACCTGGTGGGAGGTGGCTGGATTATGGGGGCAGTTTCTCTCATGCTGTTCTCATGACAGTGAGTTCTCACAAGATCTGATGGTTTTATAAGTGTGTGACAGTTCTCCTTCGTACACTCTCTCTCCTGCTGCTATGTAGGACGTGCCTTGCTTCCCCTTCACCTTCCACCATAATTGTCAGTTTCCTGAGACCTATCCAGCCATGTGGAATTATGAGTCAATTAAACCTCTTTTGTTTATAAATTACCCAGTCTCAGGTAGGATCTTAATAGCAGTGTAAGAATGGACGAATACAGGGCCATCCTATCCCAGTATGACCTCACCTTAAATATTTACATCTGCAACAACCCTATTTCCAGATAAATTCACATTCTGAGATTCTGAGGACATGTATTTTAGTGGAACAATATTCAACCCTGTACAGAGGCTGTCACCACTCTGCCCACACAGTTGTCCCAAATGCATGACTACAATCCCCTTGATTTCCTACAGAGAGAACAGAAACCAAGTGGAAACTTGACGATTTCTTTTTACTAAAGGTGCACAGAAAAGTAACTGTAACACAGCAAAGAAAATGAGTTAAAACTCTACTAATAATGTCTACTTTCTGAGTGGGCATCTAGGCTATCTAGGTGTTTCTCTGACTAACACGAGGTGCTATGTTCATGGGCAGGAACCGAATTATTCTCACTCATGGAAGTGCTTTTGACTCTGTGCCCTTGGACAGGGGGCTCTCCTAAGGCCCCCAGAGAAGTATTTCTCCTTCACTATGGTCCAGTATCTACCTCCCTGACTCCATTTCCTGCCCTGGGATTAATTTCTTTACAATTGACAATAGGAATGGCCACTCCCTTCAGGAGAACAGCACCTTTCGCCTTAAGAGAAGAGGGATCTTACCTAATAAATAATTCACAACATAATCAGAGAAGAGCTTAAGAGTTAAACTTCAGTACTTTCTGAGGTTTTCAGTTTTAAATGATGCCAAAAGCAAAAACTGGAGTTTACTGAGAAAGTGTAGCAGATAAGTGTAAACCCCTAGAGTCCAGGGGTCATATCTGTCTTTCTCACTGGAGTAACTTCCAAGATTAGCAGAATCCTGCACGTAGTGTTCAAGCATGATTCACTAAATGGACAAATCAAACTTGAATTGTTCAAGCCTTTTGAATCTTTTTTAATGGTCTCTTTCCAAGTATGGGGTAAAGATTATTCCTGTTATATTTTTCAAATACTAATTTTCTATATACAGCTCTCAACACTTACCTCCTCTCTTCCCTGAAACTTGCTGCTATCTAACTGCATGCAGAGAAAAGGAGAATTAACATCCTCCCTTCTGACAGAGCAACAAACTTTGAAGAGACACAATCCTGGTTAAAGTATAAAACACATACTTTATGTTTTATGTACATAAAACTAGAACCTTCAGGTAGAAAGGACCCATCTGTTATCCCCAAAGGAAGAATCTGCCTCAAGTCCCCAATTCCTTTAAAGGGTACTTTTCCAGGCTTCTCTACTTCTCATCCTTGTACCAGATCCTTCCCTCTTCCTGTCCCACCAGGTAACTCATGATTTGAGAGGGCAGCAGCCTCTCACCCACATAATCCCCCAGGGCACTGGACCCAACAGTCCATGACTCCAATTTACCTGGTCACCTGATTCAAACTTAGGTTGGCCAAAGCTGACCTCCAACTTATGCCTGCTCTTGACTTCTTAGTCCTCCCCAAATTCTCCTTGTGCTGATGTTTGCACCCATTTCTGGCTGCTCTGTCTTGCTCTTGTAATCTAACCTCAGTGTCTGCCTCTCTGCCTTGACTCCCTTCTGGCTGAGCTTTCCCTCAGGGTTTCCTCTGGCCCTGTGTCCATCCAGTCCTTCTAGTATTACCAGTGACTCTGGCTTTGATCTATGAGTTCTTGCAGTAACACATTCTTCCTGGCCATGCTCACCCAGGGCACTGGAATTCTGTCCCCTGCTGTACTCCTCTCTGGGAGCTCCATTCCCTCACTCATAGTTTGTTTCTGTTATACAAAGGCTGATTCTTACTTTCCTTTCCCAGTTATCCTATATCTCTAATAAAGTCATCAGATGGATCACCAAATTACTGAACACGATTTAGATAAATATTTTATAAGCCAAAACTATCCAGATTTATAGTATGGGAAGTTATTGTCAATAATTGCATCCTATTTTTATTTTATTTCATGGTAAGAGTATGCTACTCAATTTAAAATCAATCTTTGCATCCAGGCAAGTGGAACTTACTAAAATTTCAAGATTCATTTTCTCCTTGAGAAAAAGCAGTATGGTGTAATGGCTAATGGTATCAGAGTATGGACTCTGTAGGCAGATGACATGGTCTAGTTTGTATTTCAAATCAGTCAGTTACTATATGTGTGACCTCTAGAACAAGTTACCAAACCTATGCCACATACTGGGGATGATATTATTTCCAACCTCAAAGGCCTATTGTAAAGTTTAAATGCCTTCACACATGTACAGTGCTTGGAACAGAACTTAGGGCATAAAAAGCTGGTGAATACTAGCTACCACTACTATTGTTCTTGATCAACAGCTTAGTATACTGCAGTCATCAGCTCAGAGATCACCCCTGAACTCTAACAACACTCTCAAAACCTTTTGACAAGTATTTAACATAGATAATGACATCTTTATAACAAACAAAGTAGTTTTCTTACTGGATGAAAAGAATATAACCCTGCCATTATGGCTTGCAATAGCTGGAAAAGCAACCTGGATCAGTCCATCGATTACTGGAGAGACTCTGATCTTACTCAGTATCTTACTCATAACCTATCTAGGATAGACTCACAGATAGATTTTGTTGTTGTTAATCATGCCTAGAAACTACCCTCCCCCTTGCTCTTGGTCTTCCTTCCTTTTCTACCCTCTCCCTATGACTACTTTTATTCCTGGCAAAGAGTCCATGGATCCTCACATCTTTCAGCATGGAACACCTCCTAGCAAATGAACCAAACTCCTTTACAAAGACTCATTACTTCTCACAGCAAACATCTGATGCACAAAGCACGCTCAAGGGACAGAGATTCTGATCCTGTCTCCTCTGGAATGATGGAGTAGGAAAAATACAAGGAGCTATCATTTCTGGCAGAGCCAGGACATCATAACCAAAGCATCAATTTCCCTTTTAAAGATATTTTAGAGCAATCAGCATTTTCCCCAGATGTTACAGTCTGGGAAATCCTCATTATTTGTGGATTCCATATTTGTGAATTTGCCTACTCACTAAAATTTATTTGTAACTCTGAAATCAATATTTGCAGCACGTCTGTGATCATTAGTGGTCATTAGCACAGTGTGGCAAAAAAATTCAAATTGCCTCATGTGCAAGTTTGCAGCTGAGGTCAAATAAGGCAATATTCTACCTCTTTGTTTCAGCTCTCTTACTGTAAACAAGTGTCCTTTTCATGATCTATTTAGCACCATGTTATTTGAATTTTTGTGCTTTTTGTTGGTGATTTTGCAAGTGTAATACAGAAATTCTATCTCGTGTTCCTGAGCACAAGAGGGCTGCAATGTGCCTTATGGAGAAAATGGATAAGCTTCATTCACGCTGTTGGCTATAAGTCCAAAGTTAATGAATCAGTGATACATATTATATAAGGTGTCTTTAAAAAGAAACATAAAGACAAGGTTATGTTTTGATCAGTTGACAAAAATACTGTTATCAGAGGCTTATAGGAATCTGACTATTTCCTCTGGGAGCAATCATTCAATGTTCAATTAACTTGGTGTTCATAGAAACTTCACTGATTTACAGTGAATAAGAAGAATCAACTGTACATCCAAATCTGAATTACTGCATTCAAAGAAAAATTACCATTGCTAGCCACTCTACAAGAATAGCACAGTATGTTGTCAAAATAAAACTACTCCTTCAAGGTAAATTTACTCCTTATATAAAGGGAAACACTCTGATAGCCTTTTGTGATAAATAAAGATGCCTAATATAGCCTTACCTGAAAGACTATGAAATACCAAAAACAAAATATAGTTTAAGGATAGGGATAAAAGATAAAATAAAACAAAAACAATTCTTGAAATACTGTTGCCTCTCTTTTCTACCTACTGATTATCAAAGTGCAGTTCAGAAGACAACCAGGAAGTTTCCACCTTCTCTCTGCTACCCCAAACTACAGCAGGCATGAAGTCGTATTGGCAAGGAAATCAAAGTGTCTGTCTGTCTCCCATGTTCCAGGTCCATAGAAAGAGAATTCAGTAGACACGTATCTTCCCTCCCTTACAACTGGCAGAAACTTTGGAGAGAAGAGTTAAAGCAGGCATGGCTTTCTCTACCACACACCACTCATCACCCACCTACTCTGTCCTAGTGGAGGGGAGTCACAATTATAGGGATGGGCCCCGACTCTGAAGACAGAGAAAAGAGGCAGGTGACCTCGTGCAAAGATTAGGAGTACCCCAGTCCACCCTCACTTCTGAAACCTAATCCAAGTTTGGAGTTGCCCAAGGCCACTCTCACTTCTGGTACTCACTGCAAGTTTGGGGGTCCCTGAGACCACACTCATGCCTCATAATTCACTAGAAGGACTCAGAGGACACAACAAAACCATTATGCTTTTGGTTATAGTACAGCAAAAGGATACAGATTAAAAATCAGCCAAAGGGAGAGGCACATAGGGCAAGGTCGAGATTTCTGGGTATGTATATGTCATACAATGTCTTCAATAAGTCTTCAATAAAATCCACAAAGTACATTTATATTTTATAAAATGCATTCCCTTTTTGGGGTATGGAGCAAACCCTGATTCTTGCTTTAAGGTTGTTGCTGGAGAGACCACAGAATAACTATGGGATCCCAGAAATCTCTGTGTTACCAAGAAATAAATGGACATCAAACTTTTCTTTCACAAACCAATTGCAA
The DNA here is from genome assembly GCF_049350105.2 of Macaca mulatta. Lineage (NCBI taxonomy): Eukaryota > Metazoa > Chordata > Mammalia > Primates > Cercopithecidae > Macaca > Macaca mulatta. The sequence goes on from NC_133411.1 coordinate 120,733,778, forward strand.
ATAGGCATTCAATTGCAAAGGAAGAAATTGATGAAGATCATGTGGGAAGTTATTAATATATTTTCTGGCTATTTAATTATCTTGTTATAATCTAGAGTATAACACCTGAGTGAAAGCCCAACATCACACCTTTTTGTATTAGTTTGCTCAAGTTGCCATTACAAAGTACTAAGTGGCTTACACAACAGAAATTTATTTCTTATAGTTCTGGAGGCTACAATTCCAAGATCAAGATGTCAGCAGGATTGATTTCTTCTGATGCCTCTCCCATTGGCTTGTAGATGGTTGTCTTCTCCACATCTTCACATGGTCTTTCCTTTGTACCTGTTTGTGTCCTCCTCCCCACACACTGTGTAAACAGCCTGTCTCCAAATAGAGGCACATTCTGAAGTATTAGGGGGTTAGGATTTTAACATATAAATTTTGGGGACAACATAGTTCTGCTCATAACTCTTTTACAATTGATGAATGCAAGCCTATTATTAATATTAGCATTTGAGACAGGACAGCTAGGAATGGGATTAATACTAAAAACTTCAGTGATTCTGGAGCAGAGTATGCCATATCTGTTTTAAAACCAATTTAGAGGTTGACCTAACAGAATCCCACCAAAGTAATGTAAATCTACATTCTGTTATCCTCTAAATAGATTCTAGCTTATTTACAACTATGTCTTCCTTCCTAGACATGTCTACCTGTTATAGCAACATAATAATACACTAACTACTTTGTAGCCTGCATTTTTAATACCGTGTGTGAACTTTGAATTAGATTTTTGGTAAATTCAGTACAACATTTTGTAGGATAGCAAAACTAATTTTTGTTCTGTTTTGCTTTTGTGGTAAGAGTACTTGTCTCAAAGATCAATTCCATGAGACATCATTTTATTACCATAAAAATACTTATATTAACTTAGCTTCACAAAAGATATTTTCTTATGGTAACCATCTTAGCAAACATTTTTTCTGAGGATTTAATTGTTATTTGTTAATAAAATTTCAATCCTGATGCTTACCATAAAATATTTATATCTTTTAATATTTTTATTGAGAATGACACCAAACAGTAAAATAAAAATGATTCATATTCTGAATTTTCTCACTTAAGAAAATCTCATGAGAGTTGCCTTTCTATCAGAAAAGTGAAAGTCATGGTCACATGTGATACAGTCATTGCTTTGGTTCCCTGGTTCAGCTTAAAAACAGTCCCTAAAATAGGCGCTTTTGCCCTTCCTGGTGTCTTGCCTGCATCATACTAACTACATCTGCAACACTGCAGGTGTCTTTTATTCATTGCAAAGCAGTTTGTGCTATCAAATAGCAGCAAGTGCAGCTCAAGACCGAAAATCAGGGACAGAGTACAAAATAATTGCAAAGAAATCTGAAATGATATAGAAGTTGATATTCTTGTTTAAAGACTTCTAAAGCACTAGTTTAAAAAAAAAAAAAGCATCAGATAATGGTACTAAAAAAGCCTTGAAAATAGACTTTCATACTCCAGATTTAGTCAAAATATTTTACTATCATAACCCATAGAATTAAGAGGCTGTACATAAAAGAGATTAAGAACACGGACTCAAGAGTCAGAATGCCTGAGGTCAAATCCTGTGTTCATCTCATAGTCACAGTCAATGCTAGGCAAGTTACTGGAACTGTCCATTTCTCAGTTTCCTTGACCATAAAATGTGACTACGTCTAGTAATTATATGGTAAGGCTGTTTTGAAATTGAATCAGTTAAAGCACTAAGAACAGTACCTGGCACTAGGCAGCACTCAATAAATGGGGTTAAAAGTGTTATCCTCTCCCCTTTCTTCCCTTTGATCTCCTGTATGTATGCAGCTCCCATCTCATCACTGCTGTCTCCTGTAGTCCTCTTTTCTTTTTTCCATTTTCAGCTTTCTAGGCAGCTCTGACAACTGGCTCCTCTTTTGCATCTCTACTCTGTCCTCTGGCAAGTTCAATATTATATGAATAAAGCTGCCTGCTATTAGTCACTTCCATATTAATAATAGCTAACATTTTTGAGCATTCATCAGGTGCCGGTTAGGCTACCTTTTGTGAAACACATTGAACTCCCTATACATCTTCTTGCCTGAACTCTCATGGGAACATACTGCCTTGATTTTCCTTGCCTTCTCTGTCTTGCTCTTAAATGCTGGGCTTCCTTGGCATTCTCTCCCCAGCCCTTTCTCATTCTACACACGTTCCTCTGGGTGATGAAGAGCCCATGTCATCAATTACAAACCAAATGATTACTCTTAAACCTATATCTCTAGCTTGAACTTCTACCCTGAGCTCCAGAACTTTATATTATACACAGGCACTGAAATCTCAACTTCGATGTTCCACTGCACCGCGAAGCCAGTGCAGACAGATCTGAATTCATTTTCATGCCGAAGCTATGCCCCTTTTTGCATGTCTGTCTGAGGAAATACCCCTACCTCAACGGGTTAAATGCTGGATTTGCAGTAGTAAACAGCAAAAGCATAGGCTCTGCCTTCATGGAGCTTAGAATCTAACTGGAGGATATAGTAGAGGAAACAAGTAAATAAGTCATACTTAATTTTCAGTTTGGTGAATTGTTTCTTTGGATTTTTCCCATTAGCTCTTTATAAAACTGACAAACTCCTGGTCATATTTTGCTGCATATACTCTGTTCAGCAACTTACTTTTTTTGCATTCAAGAAAATTGTGATTTTTATGTGATCAAATCTAATGAGCTTTTCTTTTATGAGTTTTTCTATCACTTCAAAGTTTAGAAATGTTTCTTCTATTGGGAGAGCTGATGAATATTCAAATTTGTCCCCTAGTTTTTAAATTTGTTTATGTTTCATTCTATCCTACCTAGACTTTGCTTTGATGAGATATCAATGAAGTCTTATTTATGAAGATTTCCAAAAGTCTTCTTAGTATATTGGATGAGGGATTCCTAGATGACATTCTCTTTTATTGCCGTAACATTTGAGACCACCAATTTTTGTTTTGAAATTTAAATCTTCCTTGGTTTATCGGTACAATTGTTAGGTTTCTTCCTACTTTTTGAACTTTGATACCTCTCTACTGTACCTATTTTCTCATTCCTTTGTTCTTCTTCCATTTTTTTCTTTTTTGAGATAAGGTCTTGCTCTGTCACTCAAGTTAGAGTGCAGTGGTGTAATCTTGGCTTACTGAAGCCTCAACTTCCTGAGCTCAGGCAATCCCTCCACCTCAGACTCCCGGGTAGCTGGGACCACAGGCATGTACTACCATGCGTGAATAATTTTTGTATTTTTTGTAGAGATGTGGTCTTGACATGTTGCCCAGGGTGGTCTTGAACTCCTGAGCTCAAGCAATCCGCAGCTTTGGCCTCCCAAAGTGCTGGAATTACAGGCATGGGCCATCACAACTAGCCTTCTTCTCTGTCCAGTTGTATTTGTTTCCCACAGCTAAATTCTTGAATATCTGTTCTTAACTTGATTGCTTCTCTTGACTCAATTCTGGCCCACAGTATCAAAGATTACTTTGATTAGGATGACTTCCAGATTGATATTTCCAGCAATGATGTCTCTGAGTTATAAACCTACTTCTTTGAGCCCCTACTCAGACTCAGCAAGAACACAACTTAACCTAACCTACAGTCCCCTGCAGACTTCAGTTAGCTCATCCCCCTCCTCATTTCTCCATTGATAATAAAGTTTGTTCCATCTGTGTTTTAGTCATATGTACTTAAAACCGCAGAATCATCTTCACCTCTCCTTTATCCCTTATATTTGATTAGTTAACAATGTCTACATATGCTTCTCTTAAAGGCTATTATTATTTGCACCTGTCCCTACATCTCTACTTCTAACCGATTAACATTCTAAGGTAACAACTCTTTCTTGAAGGTTTGGACAACACCCTAACTGCTCTTCACGCCCTCTCTTCATTCTTCAAAGTTTATTACACATTTGTTATCATCCTAACTCTTATCATGCTATTTCCAAAATTTAAAAAAATTAGGGTATAAATGATAAAGTCTAATGCTTTTATCCTAGTTTTCAAGGTTCCATCTGAGTTGATCCTATTTGCCATAGTTTCTTATTAAGAACTTTTAAAGTAATGGGAGAAAGGAAGAGCAGAAAGGATAAAAAGGAAAAAGAAGAAAAATGAAAAAGAAGAAACAGAAGAAGAGAGGAAAGAAAATAAGGGTTTGTTTTGTTGAAAGTGACATACTGTACTCTCAAAATAAATTAACCACAAAAATGAAATTGTTGACACAGAGAACTAGGAATGTAAGAACTGAATCTGGCTTCAGGATAGTTGGATCCAGGGTCTTACATGATATCATTAGGACACTATGTCTCTCTCTATTTCACAGCCCTGTTTTCCTCAGTATCTGCTTCATTCTCAATCAGAGCCTTTGCAAAAAAGATGGAAAAGATGATCACCAATTTAGCAAGCTCATTTAGACAGCATCAGCAACTTTCTTACATTAACTGTAGATTGGCTCACCTTGGATCTTGTGCCCAACGCTAACCAATCACTGTAACCAAGGACAAGTTGTATACACAGTAAGCAGACCCAGGACACACTGCCATTCCCGGAGCTACAGAGTCATGTGAGCCCTACCTGAGACAAATGGACTAAGGGTGGAAAAGAGGAGACTCTCCAAAGAGATTTTGATGACACACACACACACACAAACACACACACACACACACACACACACGTAAGAAAATAAATTTGAACGAGCTAGTGAGCAGGATAATCTAATAAGGTGGAGTTGCCAATTCTGCTAATCATCCATTGGTGAGATTTTGTCAAGTCAATTCAATTTTATTTTTGCTTTAGTTTCTTTCTCGAAAAAAAAAAATGGGCATAGAATTTATGCCACCAGCTGCTCCCAAAAAACAAGATCCTCAAATGAACCTTAACAAAGTACTGCCAACATCACAAATGGCAAATGTTTGGAGTTAAGTGTGGGCCCTACACTGAAGCTCTTCACAATGTTAATCTATACAAGTATGAAGATTTTCATTTTAAAGCCTTTCATGTTAAATCTTGTTTCAGATGAATAACAAAACCAGAAAATACAAAGTTTTTCATTTTATATATGATGCATTTGTTTCTCAGGCCACAGTAAAAGATAATCCCCTGAAAACTCTTTCTCATTTGTCACGTGGGATTGGTCATTTCCTCCTTTCCTACTCTCATTCTTTCTAGTAGAGTCACATGTAAAGAAAGCCTAGGGATGTCCCTCAGTACAGCCTCTATCAGGGCCTCTTTTTAAGAGTCCGACACCTGTGTAGAGGGCACTGAATTTCCTCTTTACTCTTCTTCCCCAACAAAAAATAAATTCCTTTTGGGCCTAGGCCCACCCCTACCTAAGCCTTCTAATTTGGGCAGAATTAGGCCAATCAGGAACACTGCTAGGAGATGATCATGTCTATGTTATTGTTACAAGAGCAGCCACGTCTTCCTCCAAAATTGTCTCTGCTTCTTCCAGTTTTGTAGTCAACCAACTGGGAAACCAAAACCAAACAACCAACCAAGAAAATACAATTCTTATATATAATAAAAATAAGAATATACTAGTCTCCTCACTACTATTCCAATATTTTTCTACAGCATAATTTAGTTATTGAGTTTTAACTCTCCTAGGACAATGGCTATTTGTAAGATTCCGAATCACAGTTTATACTTTTCACATTCTTAACAAAAATAGCTTTGACATTTTAAAGGTATAAATTCAAAGAAATAATGTGTAACTATAGAAGTCCCTATTTTTGTATCCACTCCTCCACAATATCTCATAGGTGTCTACACACAGTAGCCACTTAAAAATGCTTTCTTAAGTAAAACATTGTCTTTGGAGATCCTACATACTAAACTTGCTAGAGAAAAAGCTTTTTGATTCAGATTTTATTAATTCAGATTCCATGCTCTTTCAGTTAAGAACTGAACTAAATTATCTATCTTAGTACTGTTAATAAGAAACGTTACATACTAAATAACGGGTAATATTCAATTGCATTATATAAGGAGGGAGGGTTATTTATTGACTTTGAAAAAGGGTTTATGTTTTTACATTTACATATAAATTATATTATGCAATTATAATAGATAGCATTTTTTGAGAGCTTATTGGAAGTGCAAGGAATTATGCTAATGATAACTGTCTTAAATTTTATTAAATTATCACAACAAACCTATGAGGTAATGTAATCTGTTCTTTACAGATACAAAAACATAATTACAGAGAGAAATCATCCACGTGGTGTCTATAGAGGTTCAAATACCTATAAACATTAGCCTATTAATTAATATTACACTCTTCCTCCTTCTAAGAGGTGAGTGCTCTTCAGAATGGCACATGAATGCAGCAATTTTAAATTATTGTTATACATAAAGTAGGACATCTTCGCAAGCAATATTTGAAAGCATATTTTAGTTATCTCGTACATTAGAAAGTAATTAAACATATTACTCCTCAATCTTACAAATGTCTTCCTCTGAGTTACTGAGACTCCTAGACTTCTCTGCCCCATTTACTACCAGTTAGCAAGTTCACACGCTATATTCCATACCTGTCAACCTCACTCACATTACCCATAATTTCTAATCCAATCATTGCTGCCACCTCAGTTTCCAAGAACCACATTAAATTCTTTGAATATCAATATTATATTTGTTAGAAAATCCATTTGTTAGTCCCAATTTTTGAATAATAAAAAGAAATTGCTGTTGAAAGAGGTAGGAAACTAATCTTCCTGATAAATCTAGACATATTTAATTTCCCACAAAAGCCTCATTCTAGTAATTTCATCTTTCCTGTAATGCTATTTCCCTGGTGGAGAGATCAGGTCAACGTGTTCCACAGTTTTGGACAGCTTTGTATTTTGGATCAGAAATGTATGGCAGCGAACAGCTGTGGAGAAAATAGACTGCAGTGTGCTGGATAAATGCTAGCCAAGTCTCACTGAAATGAATTCCCACTATTTTAGAAAAACAACCATGCAAACTATATGGCTCATGTCTTCATTGTAACTCAACTCTGTCCTATGTCATACATATGAGAGAAACACTTTGGCAGTATTTGGTTCTATATCAACTATCTATAGGCTAGAATCTATCCTGAATATTTCAATTCTATTGAGTTCAAAAATCATTTGTCTTATGTACCCAGTAGAGACAAAAACAAGGGCCCCTCCCTGACAACTGTGCCTAACGGCCATGCAAAAGTGAGTTGGTTGTCCAAGACATGCCCTTATGGAAAAAATTTCTAAACACCAGAACAAATCCAACACTTCTCTCTCCTGCCCTATCAGTCCATCACCTTTCTCAAGCATAGAACAACTCACTGTAAGTAGATGAAATGTTCCCAGCTGTGTCTGACTCATACTATGACTATGAGTCTTTCCAGTGTGGGAAAAATATGAACTTAATCAATTCCCCATGTATAAGGCATTTCTAATTTTTTCTCATTCTCTCTAGAGAACAAGAAAGTCACCTAACTTCAAGACCTGGCGACCAAACCTCATCCAGCTAAGATAAATAACAAAGAACAATATTGCTGATTAATCTCTTCCTAGTATGTACAAAGAGAAACACAAGGAAAAACAATGAAACCATGGAACCTGAGCAAAAAAGCTAAAGTCATAGTAAAGTAAAGACAAAAGAAAAAACAAAATGAAATTCTGGAAACCCTTTCTTTCTTTCTTTCCTCAACCAGCAATTTCCCATAGCAATCTATTCCAATCACAAATAATAATCCTGCTGGCCAGCCAAGGCAATTAAAGCATATTTATTGTCCAGCACAAATGCTCTCATGTTAAATATGCTATCAAATGGGCTGAAAACATTGAACATGTGGGCCACACCATTGAAAGAGACAAAGAGTCGAGGTGATTGTAGCTTGCATCAACAATGGCTCAAAAACTGCAGTCCAGTGCACAGGCAAAGACATTCAAAATTAAAAGCCCTAGGGACTTTTTTTTTTTTTAAGTAAACAACAAAATTTCATTTGGGAAATTCCTTTCCTTATACATAATGAAATCCCATCAAATGATTTTATTTATTTTATTTGTTGTTCAACGATGTTTATGCTTTTTTAATTATATTACTTTAAGTTCTGGGATACATGTGTAGAACATGCAGGTTTGTCACATAGGTATACTCGAGCCACGGTGGTTTGCAGAACCCATCAACCCATCATCTAGGTTGCCCTGGTGTGTGATGTTCCCCTCCCTGTGTCATGTGTTCTCATTGTTCAACTCCCACTTATGAGTGAAAAACATGTAGTATTTGGTTTTCTGTTTCTGCGTTACTTTGCTGAGAATGGTGGGTTCCAGCTTCATCCATGTCCCTGCAAAGGACATGAACTCATTCTTTTTTATGGCAGCATAGTATTCCATGGTGTATATGTGCCACATTTTCTTAATCCAGTCTATCATTGATGGGCATGTGGGTTGGTTCCCAGTCTTTGCTATTGTAACTAGTGCTGAAATAAACATACATGTGTATGTGTCTTTATGGTAGAATGATTTATAATCGTTTGGGTATATACCCAGTAATGGGATTGCTGGGTCAAATGGTTATTTCTGGTTCTAGATCCTTGAGGAATTGCCACACTGTCTTCCACAATGGTTGAACTAATTTACACTCCCACCAACAGTATAAAAGAGTTCCTATTTGTCCACAGCCTCTCCAGCATCTGTTGTTTCCTCTCTTTTTAATAATCACCATTCTAACTGGCGTGAGATGGTGTCTCACTGTGGTTTTGATTTGCATTTCTCTAATTACCAGTGACAGATATATAGACCATTGGAACAGAACAGAGACCTGAGAAATAACACCACACATCTACAACCATCTGATCTTCAACAAATCTGACAAAAACAAGCAACAGGGAAATGATCCCCTATTTAATAAATGGTCCTGGGAAAACTAGCTAGCCATATACAGAAAACTGAAACTGGACCCCTTCCTTAAACCTTATAAAAAAATTAACTCAAGATGGATTAAAGACTTAAATGTGAAAATCAAAACCATAAAAACCCTGGGAGAAAACCTAGGCAATACCATTCAGGACATAGGCATGGGCAAAGCCTTCATAACTAAAACACCAAAAGCAATGGCAACAAAAGCCAAAATTGGCAAATGAGATTTAATCAAACTAAAGAGCTTCTGCACACAAAAGATACTATTATCAGAGTGAACAGGGAACCTACAGAATGGGAGAAAAGTTTTGTAAGCTACTCATCTGACAAAGGTCTAATATCCAGAATCTACAGGGACTTAAACAAATTTACAAGAAAAAAAACAGACAACCTCATCAAAAAGTGGGCGAAGGATATGAACAGACACTTTTCAAAAGAAGACATTTATGTGGTCAAAAAACATATGGGAAAAAAAAGCTCATCATCACCCTGGGGACTTTTAAATCAAAACATTTGAGACATACAAAAAAGTCTAGGAAATAGTATGAATACTGCTTTACTCACCATTTGTGTATCTTCCACCAGCTTAAGAAATAAAACCTTCAAACTGCAATTGACATCTCCTATTTGCCCTTCCCTGAGAGCACTATCCTTATTCTCTGCCATAGGTTAGCACTACCCTGAATTTGGTGTTTGTCTTTCCCACAGATGTCTTTATATTTTTACTACATATGAATATCTCTCAAGACAATATATAAGGCCAGATGCAGTGGCTCATGCCTGTAATCCCAGCACTTTGGGAGGCCAAGGTGGGCGAATCATGAGGTCAGGAGATCAAGACCATCCTGGCGAACATGGTGAAACCCCATCTCTAATGAAAATACAAAAAAAATTAGCTGGGCGTGGTGGCGGGCGCCTGTAGTCCCAGCTTCTAGGGAGGCTGAGGCAGAAGAATGGTGTTAACCCGGGAGGTGGCGGAGCTTGCAGTGAGCGGAGATCGTGCCACTGCACTCCAGCCTGGGGAACAGAGCCAGACTCCATCTCAAAAACAAACAAACAAACAAACAAAAACAATTGTTTCATATATTCTAAAACTTTAAATAAATTGTATCATACTGTATGCATCCTTCTTGCTTTTTTACTTAACAATGTGTTTGTCACATTTATTTATAGTGACACAGAGGGCTTCTGTTTACTCATTTATTCTGCTATAACATTGCATTGCACATATACATGACAACTCACTTATTCATTCTTCTAGTGGACACCTAGGTTGTTTCTTGTTTTTTCTATTACCAGCAATGTTATTATGAACATTTTTATATAATTCTATCTGTGTAGATGATTGAGTATTTTTTTAGAGCAGGGGTAAAAGAACAATGCCTGTAGCCTAAATATGGCCTACCATCTGTTTTTGTAAATAAAGTTTTATTAGAACATAGCGGTGGTCATATTGCTGATGGCTACTTTCATACTACAATGGCAGAACTGAGCAGTTATGACAGAGAATGTACAGCCCACAAAAAACTGAAAATATTTATTATTTGATCTTTCACGGAAAAAGTTTGTCAACTTCTACTTTAGAGTATAAACTTAGCAGTGACATAGATGGGTTGAAGGCTCCATGAGTATTCAATTTTACCAAATGCTTTTAAATGTACTCTAAAGTAACGTACCAACTTACATTCCCCTCAATAATATAAAAATATATTCATTCTCCTTGTTCCTCATGCTCACCAGCACTTAAAATCTCAAAAGTTTTAAAATTGTGTCCATTAATTTGTGATTTCGTTTTAAATATCCTAGAGTTGTTGTAATAGTTTATATCCATGTGTTTGTGAGGTATGCCATATGTTTTGGGGTAATACTAGAAATAATAGAGCAATGATATAACTGTACCACGATGAAGCTAAGGCACAAAAGTGGATACCTCCCCACTTGATTTCACTTAGAGCTACTCTTTTCCAAACCTTATATTCTATTCTCTTTCCTGACACCCATGTCCCCGGCAACTATCACTCAGGATCTTTCTGTCTGTATTATGTGGACCAAGTTCTTCTACAGTGCTTAATGTGCTGACTGCAATATACAGACGTCTACTCCTTCCCTTTCCAGACAAATCATACAACTAAGTGTTTTCCCAGAAGCCTTTGTCAAAGTGGAGAAAAGAAATGAGAGAAAAGAAGGCCTGTCTTTTTCAATATGGGACACCTGGTCTCCACATTGCATCACCTAAGAGCAGTCTCTACCATCTGCACCTAAGGTCAGCCAGTTAGGCAAGAGAATACAGTCAAAGAAATAAGGATTCATCCGTGCCTTTGGATGCGCCCAGGGTGATGTTCCCTGTCAAGGTACGTCTGGGATTATCTGGTTTTCATCATGTTCTTTGATGGAAAGAAATCTGCTTTTTATTTCTTCTTTATCTTCTGTTGGAATAGCAAGTGTTGATTGACAGTCAAGGTTATTATTAATTTATTTATTTGGCTATGGTAAGAGCAGTTCTCTTCTTTGTGGGTATTTCTATAACTTGGACAAGTAAATGAGGCAAGGACGTAGCTGGAGATAGTAATAGGACAAGAAGTGAAGAAAGAATCTCCTGTTTGGCAGTTATTAGAACATACCTAGAACATTGAAATCTCAGTTTATGCCTCTGTTTTACAGTAACGTTGACCTAAGGAAATTTAAGGCACGGGGAACAGGATGAAAAAGAAGAGGGGGAAACTGGTTGGATTGTATCAATGTCAATTTCTTGATTGTGTTATTGTCCTATAGTTATGCAAGATGTTACCAACGGGGAAAGTATGTGAATATATGAAATCTCTCTGCATTATAGCTTACAAAACAGATATGTAAAAAAGAGTAGGAATGGGAATGAGAAAGGGAGAACTCTTCACTTTTTACTTGATACCTTGCTTTTACAGTTTTTACCACATGCATGCATTATTTGCATCATGAGAACATGAGTCCCTGCCTCATGTCCTCTAAGTCTTACCACTTGCACCTGTCAAGTTATGATAGTCTAATCTATAGTTCACTGCAGCTGGAATTAGGCTTTTTGTGATTAGATATCTTACTAACTAGCCCTCTTCTTCAACCTTCTCTCATGCTGTTATTGTCTTCCTTCAGAATTATTTTCTTTCTTTTTTCCTTCAACCAATGCATCACCTTGCAGGGTGAACGATTTAGGAAGGCATAGGCTCAAAGCCCTGTCAAGCACAAACTTCCCAGATGGGCAGTGCACAAGCTGGTGCTGTGTGGCCACTGCAGCAGACATGGCAGTGGGCCTGGGATACCTTGGGGCTGATTCAACATATTTCCTTTCGAACACTCTCTGCATGGGTTTACAGCCCTCTGAGGCTGTAACTTTTTTTCCCAAAGACTTTTCTCCTGCATCACTGGCAACCTCCTCCTCTATTATCTTTCTTTTTTCTATGAGATTAGTCATCTACCAAAAATTTCTTTCCAACTTTATCCGAACATTCTTTCATTCTTCAGGCATGATGAGTTCATGTAATATTTACTGCAGGCCAACTCTGTAAGTTTAAGTAGTGAGAATACAAAAAATTTTAAAAAGACAGGGTCCCTGCCCTCAAAAACCTCAGACACTCATGTTCATTATGGAATGGAAAGAACAAGGATAGGAACCAAGTGTCCAGGAAGAGTAGAACAGAGAACAATGAACTCTGCTTGGGAAAGAGGAGGAAAATTTCTTAGAAAGTGATATTTAAGTTGCGTGTTGAAAGGTAACAGTGGAACGGGAGAAGAATCATCTCGGTTGAAGGACCAATGTATAAAAAGAAAGGCACAACAATATGGAAATATGTGATATATTTAGGGAAGCGTGTTGAAATAATTACCTCTGGGGATGACACATCCCAGTCTCATATCCTCAAAGTATCGCCATGTGTACCTCAGGACTATCAGCATGTTTAGCATGGATTGGGGCCAGAGAGGTATATCCCTGCTAAGGAATTGTAACTTTATGTTCTAGGGCTCTGCAAATCTAACTTGAAGTAAAGTGAATTGACATTTAGCTTTCAGCCAAGCACATGATTAAGTCTCTCATGATCCATCTATATCTGTGTCTATACCTATACCTATATCTATCTATCTATGTATGGCCAAGATGAAAAACTATAGGTTCTGCAGTGGCACATTTGATGTCATGTGATCATCTTCAGATATTAGAAATGTCAGGTGAAAGAGGGATTTTTATATTTTATGCCCATATCCAGAGGAAAAGCTGGAATCAATAAATTAAAATTACAAGGAAGCAGATTACTGCTTTGGGTTAGAAAAAAAAGAGAAATTTCTAGGCAATGGCTAATAATTATGTTAATAGGAAAAGGAAATGCTCCACTGCACACATGTTCTTGGTTTGGCAGAGGTTGTCAACGTTATCATTGGTTTTACTAGTGATATGTTTTGGTTTGATTTTTTTTTTTTTCTGAGCTCCAAAAATTGTCAAAGAGTGGTATTTCTTTTTTTAGAACTCCGAATAGATGCATTTTGATATCATTGAAATAACTTGCACTAACAAATGATAACTTCTCTCTACTTCAAAGTGCCCATTGTTAGACTGGAAAATAACATTTTTCTCCTAAGTTCAAAAAATATTGATGTCAAAGGCAGAAAGAAATAAAGGGATAAAGAAGGGTAGGGAACAGAGATACAAAGCAGGAAGTAATAAATATGTAAAATAGAGAGTGACAGGTTCCCTTCATGCTACAGTGAGGACAGTGACTTAAAAGCAAAAACGATTACCATCAAGAAATTAAGAATCTAACTTCATTGAGAAGTCAACATTAAAACAGTTTATTAAAAGTCTTTTTGTAAAAACAAAAATTTCCAAGCTGCTCTTTCAATGAAGATCAGCCTGAAAGGCATAAAACCCTTGTTGCACATGTCTCATTGCTGGCTGCCAAGGAAGAATGCTAGAAAGAGCAGGCTGGGAGTTAAATTAATATCTAAGAACAAACTAATTTTCCAATGAAAATGCATGAGGAAGAGGGCTAACTGAATTTTCTAGTGGGCCTGGCTTGTTTGTTTGCACTAGAAAGAAGAATGTGTCTCCATTCATTGATATTCTCTTCTACTATCAGACTTAAGCTATGCCTGTCTGACAGAGAAACAGAAAAGAGAAGAGTAAGTAAAAGGTTATGGTGAGAGCCAGCTCTCAGAGTTTCCTTCTCTCAGCCAGCATTTTTTGAGTACCATCTCAATGCTTGGGATTATCAGAGTATGTATATATTCAAAGAGAAATATTATTCTTATGTGCCACCTCATCCTACCAAAAAATGAGAAATTTTACAAAAATTCATACAATGCAGAAGTATAAAATTAATAGTTGAGTGAGTCAGTGAAAGAATCACATAAATGCAGGCCATCCAGGACCCTGTATCTATAGGTGTTAGATGTGAGCAACAAATTTGGCCATAAACTACACAGGGGGCCAATACAGAAAAACAAACAAACAAACAAGCAACCAAAAAGCACACATTCAGTTCTAAGACTTGTGATAAGAAAAACAACTTTTCCTCATACGGAGACCTGTAAGCAATTTCTTTCTGAGTCTGTGTAAGGGGAACTTGGTGGAGATTTTCAAGTCAAGATGACATATTAAGTACCCATTGAAATACTCACTTCCACTCAAATAACTAGAAATACTAAATAAAATCTGTTAAATTACACTTGTCTTTATGTATATAGCTTGGAAGAAAAGAATAATGAGAAATATCCAGGTACCAGAAATGTCATGATTTTGAGCTAAAGTCTAGCAACCCACGGTAAAAGAGGCAGAGCCTAGGAATAGACAGAGCAAAAAGATTTGGAATTTCAACACTAACATGAGGGATGAGAGTTGGAACTACAAATCTCATTCCTGTAGTGAAAAAACAAAAATAAAAACAAAAAAACAAACAAACAAAAACGTTGGGTTTCCTGTTTAAGAACAGGACCTGCAAAGCAAATTAGCCACCTAATCCAGTCAGGTGGATTACTAATCCTAATGCAGTCAGGTGGATTACTGGAGGCCAGGAGTTTGAGATCAGCCTGGCCAATGTGGCAAAACACCATCTCTACTAAAAATACAAAAATCAGCCAGGCATGGTGGTATATGCCTGTAATCCCAGCTACTTGGGAGGCTGAGGCATGAAAATCACTTGAACCTGGGAGATGGAGGTTGCAGTGAGCAGAGATTGCACCACTGCACTCCAGCCTGAATGACACAGTGAGACCATGTCTCTAAATCAATAAATAAAATGCCAATTAAGTACAATGACATACAGTATAGTGATATTTCAGAATATTAAAGTTACAGAAATTTTACAATTTTCCAGAAACGAAAGAAGAGACTGTTACTAATAAATAACAATTGGGAGGGAGGGAGGAAGGAAGGAGAGAAAGAGAAAGAAAGAGAGAGCAGAAGAGAGAGACAGAGAATACACAAATTAAATGTATCACGAATTTAAAATGGTAATTAACATAAGTTATAATTGTCGTTTGATAAAAATAAGACTCTTGGGCTATTTAATGGCAATATATTTTAAAATTTGATAAAATGGGAAGTTTTCTAGAAAGTGTTAAATTTTGCATACCTACCTATAAAATGTTTTAAAAATCTCAATGGAGAGTCAATAAACATTAAACAAATTGAGCTAGTAGTTTTAAAAACCACCCCTCCCCAAAGAGTCACAACCATATAGTTTTATAAAACTTAAAAGCACAAATAATACCTATCTTATATGAACTAGAAGGCATAGATAATCCCTATCTTATAACAACTCTTCCAAATAATAAAAAGAAAATGTGTTATCTATGATGTTAATATAGTATTTACAGCAAACCAAGATAAAGAGTCCAAGAAAAGGATTTATAATCCATTTTCACTTATGAACATGAATGCAAAATTTTTAAATAAAATATGAGGTAAGCAAGTCCAACTTCATGTATGTGTGTGTGTATATATATATGCATATATATATATCTGTAATTTTATATATGTAAGGTATGTGTACAAAATACGACATAACCAAGTAAGTTTGGAAGTATAGTTCATCATTAGAAAACCTATCAATGTAAATACATTAGGGAAAAATAGACACTTAAAAAGTCACAAGAAAAGCATAAAGTACAAGAAATATACATTTGACTACGTCAAAATTTAAATGATCATCTCAATAGATTAACGACAAACTTGATAAAAATGCAACAATACCCATTCATGATTAAAAGAAAGAAAAAAGCCCAGCAAAGTAGCACCAAGAGAACATCCTGAAGAGGAGCTTTCAAAAGCTAACAGCAAACACCTTATGAAATAACAAACTTCAGAAGCATTCCCATGAAAGTAAGAATAAGAGATATTATTTTTCATTATATCATAAAATTTATGTATAAAAATAAGAAAACACTAACTCAAAAAAGAGTAATGTGATATATTCTATTTTATGTTTTATATCTATACTCTTAAATTGTTAAGAATTAAAACATTTGATGAATTAAAAACTACAATTTTTCTAATTTACATAAATAAAGCTAATTGTCTTTATCCAGAAAAAAAATTGGATATAAATCCCATCCAATGCAAAAAGAAAAACAAATGAGACATAAAGATGAGAAAAGAAGAAACAAAATTGTCATAATTCATAGTTGATAAAATTTACCACATAGAGAAATCCAAGGAAGGCAAAATGCAGTATTTTAAAACTAGGAGGAAAATTCAGCAAAGTTGCTTTGCTCACGATTGATATTCACTCAAACATTTATATTTATTTTTATACTTAATAGCCAATTAAAAAATTTTCATTCAAAATAGTAACAAAACTCAAAAGTATAGAGTTTAATATAAAATACACAAAAGATTTTTAGCTAAAATATGCACAAAGCTATTGAAGACATAAAGAAGAATTAAATAATTAGAAAAACAGAACATGTTCATGGATAAGATTCAACATTTAAAAAAAAGTCTCTAAATAATTTATGATTTTGTGCAATTCCAATCAAAAATTCCTATAAGAATTTTCAAAAAACCAGACAAGCTGATTATAAAATTTACTTTATAAAGCTGCCTGATTATCACGAATATTTTTAAGGATAACATTAGAAGTCTATTCTACCACACAGCAAGACATTAAAAATAATTTAAACCATGCTACCTTCACAAGAATGTACAAATAAAGTAATGAGACACAATAGATAGCCTTACGGTATATCACAAATCCCTGGGGAAGAACACTGTTCAATGCAGTACATTTGGTTTTCAGAAAGAAAAGATATTATATTTCTACTTCATACAAGAAAAGAATTAGATTGGTTAGGAAACTAAATGTGGAAATCAAAACTGCAAACCTATTAAAAGCATGAGTTAGGGTGGGAAAGGTTTTCTTCAGCAAGTTGCCAAAAAAAGCAAAAGAAAGATAAATATATTTGACTATATAAAATGTACAATGGCTGAACATCAAAATATACTCTAACTTACTCTATGAGTTCACTTATGTAAATGTTTAAGCAAGCAAAATTAGTCTATGGTGTTTGAAATCAGAATAGTGGTTAACTTTGAGGAAGGGGTGAGTAGTGATTAGACAGGAGTATGAGGCAGCCTCTGGGGGTTGATGTTCTTTCTTCTGATCTGGGTGATTACACTTTCTGAAAATTCATCTGACTATATACATATGTGTGCACCTTTCTATATGTACATTAGTTAACTTTAAAATTTAAGATAAACACAGATAATCTAAACATGATTAAAAGGCAAACACAGCATTAGAGAGCATTTAGATTAGATATAAAGAAAACTTAGTATCCAGAATATATATTTTTGTAAAACTTCAGAAAATCAAATTAAAACAATATACCATTTTCAACCTATGGTCAAAATTGACATGAACTTTTAAGACTTCAAATATCAACAGTTAAAAAATTATGAAAAATGGTATTTGCACATAAAGACATTGAAAAAAATTAACTGATTTGAACACTATAAGAAGCAATTTAGCATCATTTCTATTAAAACTGAACATGTGTATTCCTTACAAACCAGCAATTCCACTGATGTATATACACCATAGAGCATTAATTTTCAAGCTGTATATTGTGGCTCATGAAGAAGTTCATAAATCAACTTCATGTATTATACGTATTATACATGTATTATATGTATTATAACCAGGATTTTTTCATGAAATAAAAATAATAAAATAGTTGAGGTGGGAACATACCAAAATATTGGTCCATGGACAGCTGCCAGTTTAAGACATGCTCATTACTAGCCCAAATGAAGAAACCAGAGTCAAGTTTTTCAAAAAACTAAATTTGTTAATTTAATTTTTTAAATTCTGAGATTGTCCTAACAACTTTTTAAGTACAAAAACAGCTCATTCAATTATAAATTATGGTGATTCTTAACACTGGCTGTGAGATTTTTAACATTTACACCTAGCAAATTTAAAAATCAGACAATCTGTGCGCATCTTCAATTGTTTTTCTGAAATCTCACTATATTCGACATCCCAAAGCCTGACTCACTACTTTATTCCATACCTCAGCTGTCCTAAGTAGGTCAAAGTCATATATTGATTCTTTAAAGTGGTATTAATCACTCACTCATTCTTTAACATATTTAATGGATTAATATGAAGGGGGTTGAGACACACTGATCAATTAGCTTGATTTAATTCCACACAGAGGACTTGCAAAAATATGTGCCATTGTTAACAAGGGCATGCCAATAGAAATAGATGGATTTTTGTCAATCCATCATCACTGTGAAAAACAATCCAGGGGATAGGTCAAAAACTTCATCTCTATTTGAATGTAATAGTTCATGAGTACTGTATTAAGCAATCCGAGTAGGCAAGAATTTAGAAAATCAAAGGGCAGTAAAGGTCTAGAGCCCACTTGAATTAGCTCACTGGAGCAGTTGTGACAAATAGAAATGGAACAAGCCTGGTATTCTAACATGGGATTTACACTTAACTCTGACTCACTCTCATTGTATCTAAACTTAAGTTTACAGTCTAGAAATAGATGTCTATATATTGTCTAAAAGTTTAAATGCCTTGCAAGTTTTACATTAAAAATGTTAAGCAGTTAGGTATTTATAAAGCTGTAAAAGATGAAAAACTGATCCTTCAGTTACGTAAAGACTATAAAGTCATTTTAAAAAATCAATCTATGAACCAAAATAACTTCCAACATTATGAAATATTTTAAAAACATTTATTGAGTCATAAAATGTTGACATGGTGTGGCAAAAGTCCTGGCTTGGTCATATTTTAGATTTCTGCCCATTGACAAATTATTTTCCACTTGCAATGTCTATAATATTTATCTTAACCCTTCCTACTTTGCAAGTGAAGAAACTGAGGCCCAAAGAGGTGACAAGACTTTTCAAGGCCACATAAGTAGTTAGGCCATAACCAAGGTTCCCTGGCTCTCAGTCCACTGATCCATGAGCTGCAGCACTTTGCTTCTCATGGATTATTTGTAAGCCGGACAGAAACTGAACCCACTTAAGAAGAGTACACCTTACCCACTCAGCCACCAGTGCCCAGTGGATTTAAGTCTGAAGAGGAAAATAAGTGTTAACAAGCAGCACAAAATGCTGTATTCTTGTTCATAAAGAAGCAATAAGTGCCATGTTCCACTGATCTGTGGTCCACTTAGCAGAGCTTTCTTAATTTGACAGTAAAATAAAATAACATTTGATGTAAGACTGTTTTTCTCCCTGGCTTCCTTTAAATGGTAAAAACATGCTCTGAAAATATTCTAGTTTCATTTATGACTGTTTACTGTTCACTTAACTTCAAAAGGTTTTTATATGGTATTTTAGGATTATAAATTTTGCCATTTTTCTAAGACGAAAAATACTTGATTTTATGTACTCTACATTTATGGATTTCAAGTGGTCCTATAGTTCCTGGATATAATGTCTTCCTGTTGTGAACCCTACACTTAAGGAAGACTTGAATATTACTGATTCCCTAATCTCTCCTGGTTGTATGAACTAGAGTTCCAAATACAAATGCCTTCAGAGGCTAAGCAACAACATAAATACACGAAGTGACCATTTTGAGTGGTGAGGACTTAACAGGAGAGTTCATGTCATTTGTTTTATTCTACCTGGATTTTGAAATCAAGTAGAATTATAACAGAAGTATTAGGGAGAGTGTCAGTGAGCAATTAGCTAAAAGCTTTGGAAGAAGGGAAGAAAAACTGAGCTGATCATTTAAAAATGAAGGTCCTGCTTTCTTTCAATTCAGACTCCAGTCAAGTGTTGAGTGACAAATCCCAAGGAGGAGGCAGGATTCGTGCTCTAGCAGCCTCCACAAGAACCAAGCTCAGGTTGCCTAAATAGTTCAGTGCTGTAAATAGTTCAGTTCCAGTATCATGGCTCTTTTATCCTAGCTTTGACCAATGATGACTACACTTTGTTTTTAATCACCTATAGTTCCCTTCCTATGCCTTATTTTGCCTGAGAAAACGTCTTTAATTTATTAGTTTTAGCTAAGAATAGATTATCCTAAACTTACATCATTAAAAAAAAATAACTGATGTAGATGAATGAGCCAGAAAGCAATAAAAAAACTGAAGCACAAAGAGCACCCCTCGCATTCTCCAATCCCAAACCCCCACATTCTATCTATAAGAGGAGAGAAATCGGTATCACAGAAGAAATGTTCAAGTAGCGTTTCCTTTCTTAAATAGTTGTTTCCCTAAACTGTGCTTCTAAATACCCAATTAATTTCTCAGACAGAATGATGGTGATAGAGGCAGGAGGCAGAGAAATCCTAGGCAGACAGGGGCAGGTCCCCAGCAAAACCATATCCCTGAGCCAAAAAGCTTGAAACCTGCAGCCCAATCCCTGCTTGCCCACTCTCTCTCAATTGGTTCTTTCTGAATAATGTCTTTTTATTAATCCAATGTTGCCTTTTCTAAACTTACCTGTGCCCTGCCCCACCCCTCATTCTGTGCCTATAAAGACCCAAGACTCAGTCGGTAGAGAAAGAAAGAAGTGGATTGACTGGAGAGTGATAACTTGACTTCAGAGGGACTGCTGGACTTTGGAGGAGAGATGGCTAGAGATGGCCAGACTTAAGGGAAGGTTATCTGCCTGTCTTATCCCCTCTCTAGCTCCCCTCTCCACTGACATCCTCTTCCATCACTAAATAAAATTCTTTACTTTCACCATCCTTCAAGAGTCCATGCAACTTCATCATTCTCGGACGGCAGACAAGAGCTTGGGACTCAACATGTGTGGGTACCTAAAAAAGGCTGTCACACTGGCCATTTGCCCTTGCTGGTGGAGGCAGCTACCCCCATGCAATGAGGCAAGGGGCCCACTGAGCTGATAGTACATGGCTGTCCACAGACAGCAGAGCTAAGAGAGAGAAACCCTCTGGGGCTTCAGGGGTCACAGGCACCCCCACCTGGGCAACGTCATGGAGCCTGCACAGAGCCTGCTCCTGCCGGCATCCAAAGCAGCCAGCCAGATCCCACACTCACTTGCTCATGCACTCCCTCACATAAGAGGTTGAGTGTAGTGGGCCAAGTAAATGGGGCACCCCCATCGCAAGTCCAACTATGGGGTCAAGAAAAACTCCTGCATCAAGCATCTCAGAGAAACTCTCTTGACCATAAACTACAGGCCTTAGACCAAAATATAATTCCACCAAGAGCACAAACGAGATTTTTTAACTGGCCATTTAAACTAAGTTCAGAATGAGAGGAAATAGTGCAATTTGAGAATTGAGACAGTCAATTAAATGAGACTAAACTTCTTCCTAAAACCCTGCCCAGAGATGTATTCCAGGGCTTTCTACTAGCCATGCTGTTTTCATGGTTGTATTTACTGCAGAAGTTTCTGTGATCAATTTCACAAATTTCACACGGTTTGTACTCAAGACCAGTAGCTTGTGAACTTGCAAAAGAGAAGAAAAGACAGAATGAAATGATAACTGATTAAAAAATAGAAAGTTACAGCAAGAAGGGACTCAGTTGGTTCAATTCTTCATTTTACAGGAACAGACACTGAGCCTTTGGTAGTGCCATGGTCAAAACAAGAAAAATGTGAGTGGCGATCTTGGTTTTCATTTTTTTCTAACTTCATATCCAGTTCTTTTTCTACCACTCAACACTGCCTATGTTGGTAAGGACTTTTTAAAAAAATTCTATTGAAGTAATACCAATGTGCACATAGAAGAGCAATTAAACAGATATACATTTTAAAAGTTAATAATAATAATGCAAGCGCTTGTGAAATCACCAGCCAAATAAAGAATGAGAATATTGTTAGTCCCAGGGAAACCTTCACATGCCCGTCCTTACTGTACCTCCTTCTTCCCTCCAGGGGAAATCGTTCTCTTATTTATGTAATAGCTGTTCCCTTGCTTTACAATTTTACTACTTATTCCCCAATAATGTATTTTTAAATTTTTGCTTATTAAATAGAATCACATAATCATATGTAAACTTTTTATCTGACATCTTTCATTTAACATTTATTTTGAGATTTAACAAAGTTGATGTGTAGAGCTATAATTTCTTCATGTCATTGCTGTATAATATTCCACATGTTTCATATATGTAAATATACCATATTTTAGTCATTTATTCCACTGTTTTGGGGAGGTTTTTTTTTGAGACAGAGTCTCACTTTGTCACCCAGGCTGGAGTTCAGTGGCACCATCTGGGCTCACTGCAACCTCGCCTCCTGTGTTCAAGCAATCCTCCTGCCTCAGCCACCTGAGAAGCCAGGATTACAGGTATGTGCCACCATGCCTGGCTACAACTTTTTGTATATTTAGTAGAGGTGGGGTTTGCCCATGTTGGCCAGGCTGGTCTGGAACTCCTGACCTCAAGTGATCCACCTACTTCAGCCTCCCAAAGTCCTGGGATTACAGGAGTGAGCTACCATGCCCAGCCTATTCTACTGTTGATAGACAACTGGCTGTGTCCAGTTTGGCTCTATTATAAAAAATATTATGAACATTCTTAAACATGCCTTCCAGGTTACATGTACAAGAGCTTCTTTAGAGTGTATACCTGTAGAGATTACAATTTCTAGGTTGTGGAAGGTGCACATAGTCTACTTAGAATGCCTTTGGCAGCAAAAAACAAAACAAAGAGAAACCATGAAATTCTAACTTAAAATTACTTAAACAATAAGAACATTTACTATTCTATGTAATAAGAAGTCTAGACTTAAGGAAAATCTAACATTGTTCATTTCAGTGGCTCAACAGTGTCATCAGCGATCCTGGTAATTTCCATCTTCCACTCTGCCATCCTCAGGGTCTCTCTCACTTTGCTCTCAGGCCAGGCCCCTCATAATCACGAGATAGCTGCAACAGCTCCAGATATTATGTACAATCATGACCACACCCAGAGAGAGAAGAGGCCATCTCCTCTGATGTTTCTTTTTTGGTATAAGAAAACCTTTCCCTGAAGCCCCCAGCAAACATTCTCACACCTCATAGGCAAGAATTGCATCACATACCCTACCTAAAGGAATCACTGGAAAGGGAAATAAAATTCATCTAAGCCAATTAAAATATTTAATACACATCCTCAGAGCCTGAAGAGAGGCCCCTTCCCTGAGCACCTAAATTATTGGCAAGAGGTTGTATCTTTTACCCATTTCTCTTAACTTTTGCTGTCATTAAATATGGCGTGTATTTTTATTAAGGAAAATGAAATTTCTAACATATTCGCATTAGAGAGAAGAGCATAATAAATAAAATAATAAACCCCATCCCATAAGCTCACCATCGCCCAGCTCCACAATTAACTCATGGCCCATTTCCCTTTGTCTATATCCTACCCATCTCCCCTATCTTCCCCTAGATTCATTTGAAACATATCCAGCTATAATGTCATTTCATCTGTAAACATATCATTATATATCTTAAAAGGACTCTTTTTAAAACCAAACCACAATACAGTCAAGATATCTTTTAAAAATAACAGTTCTCTAATCAGCAAATATACTGTCAATGTTCAAATTTCTCCAATATCTCATAAGTGTGTGTGTATTTAAATATTTTGTTTGCATTGAGATTCAAATAAAGCTCAAATATTGCAAGTGCTTGATATGTCTCCTAAGTAGGACCAGTCATTCTTTAAAAAAATCAAAGTTCAGTAAATGAGGAAGATGTGCAGTTGAGGAAATGATAGCACAGGTCGAAGCCCCCAGGTTAACAGGCTGCAACCGTGATGTGAATGGCCTCCCTCTAAGATCCACAGATGACGGTCAGTGGTCACACCCAGAAATGCTGTATCAGGGCAAGTTATATTATAATCTAGCAGAACTTTGTGTCCCTGAATAGGGCAAGAAATAGTAAAGATTCAGATCTCTCAGAAAAAGCTTATCAAAGAGAAAAGAAGATCATTAAAAGCTGAACATGGAATTAATCTTAATTTCATTTCAGCAGGAATTTGTCTTTAAGAAATTAGCCATTATCAAGAGATTAATACAGATGGTGAAAGACCAGAAAGTTATAGTTCCCTGGAGAATATCTATTGATTAAAATGAAATTAAAAGGTATATAAGATAATGGCTCCAACTCAACACTTCACTATAATCAATCTGCTTTTAATCTATGCTTTGTTTTTAAAATTAGGTTATAAATACTTGAAATTATTGGTATTAGGATATTTAAAATGTAGAACTGAGAAGATAAACTACTAACAGAAGGAGAAGTGATATAGAACTAATAAGACCTCTTGCTGCTATTTATTACTACCTCTCCTGCTTCTAATCTAAAAATGATTTGCAGTAACAAATATATAGATTTGATAAGACAGGAAAAACATCAAAGCAGAGTAAAAAGGCAGGATTCAAGAATGAGAGAAGGAGCAAAAAAGGAGAATTAAAGCAAAAAACATGGGTTTTAAAGGAAGGTATTATCAAACAGAAAATGATGGCAAGAAATTCCTTATACTTTAGATACTTAGGCATTTATTTAATGTTATTTTAAACAAGTAATAAAACTAATAAAACTTTAAAAAGCTTGCTGTCCTCTTTCTCCATTTTCCCAATCTGTTTTTTGTCCACTATGTAAGGGAACCAAGGTCATAAGTCAGCTGTGGTAGTTCAATGAACAGAAAATGCCGAATACCAGCACGGCTTCTTCAGGGCTTGGGCATGGAAGGATGGCTGTGCCCAAGGAAGGATCTAGGCCAGTGCTTCTCAACAAAGAGAAATTTTACCCCCAAGAGACATCTGGCCATGTCTAAAGACATTTTTATTTGTACTGTTGTCAAACAAAATGCCAATTTGATGTACTTTTGTCATCTATTGGGTAGAGATCAAGGCTGCTACTAAATACCCTACAATGCATCGGACAGCCCCCTACAATAAAGACTTATCCAGCCCAAAATGTCAACAGTGCTAGATTGAGAAACCCTGACCTAGTGGATGGAGCTCAACAACTTCAGTGCATGAGCCCATCATACACCATTAACATACATACAATAACTTCTCTCTCCTTTGTCCAACAAATTCTTTCTTTATATTTTTTCTTTGTCATTGCCTTTGCCATAATCAAAATGCAAAAACTCATTTCTAGTTTATTGCAAGCTTCCAACTGATCTCCTGGCTTCATAGCACACAGCCGCCTGATTAATTTTTTTCAGACATTGTAATTCATTCCCTCTCACCTAAAGAATTGCAGTGGCTTCCATTTTGTCTACCATGGCTAAGCTAAAGTCCTCATCCTGACACCAAGCTAGTCCAAGACTGATTTTTCACTTTGATGATTTTACCTTCAATCACCATAGCTTTTTTGCTTCAGCCAAGGTATTAGAAGATCTTCCTGCAGTTCTGGGAGGAGTGCCTCTGCCCAGTCCCCGCCCTGTCTGGGATGTGAGGAGTGCCTCTGCCTGGCCACTGTGCAACCTTCAAAGTGTGTGATCTTTTCTGTCTTCCCCAAGTTTGAATTTACAACATTAAAGTTTACTTTTCAATTAAAAAAAAAAAAGAAAAATATCTTCCCTCTTTCCCTTCACGTAGTTCAACCTGTCTCCTGGTTGTTTCTTGCTGTTTGGTAAACAATAATTCATGAAAAGTAAAAAATTTTTTAAATTGCTTCTACCATGGATGAGCAGAACAACAGCAGAAACTCCTGTTAGGTTGGTGCAATTACTTTTGCACAACTCTAATACAAATTTAATAAGTTAAAGGAATTTAACTAGGCTTCTTTTCATTCCCTATGTCAGTAAACTATTTTCAACATTAAAGACAAACAAAAAGGCTTTTCAAGCAAAACATCTCAATTAATTATACTTTCTTACTTTCTAAAAGGTCTAATTAGTGTAGTTTTTTTAATGAAAATCTTGCTTTAGAAACGAAGTAAATTAGGGAGATATCATTCATGCCTTTTTAAAAATCTGGTTTTTTAAATCTTAAAAAAGGGTACTTCAGGTTTAAAAAACATTCTTTACATATTAAACGCTACTGGTACAAGAAAAGATAAGTTATGAAAATTGGATTTACATTTTCCAGTGAAACCTACTGCATAAGAAAATTACTCCCCTATTTCAGATAATGCTACGTCAATAACATTTCTAGTACAGAAATTGGACATGTTTAGTTTGAATAAAAGAAAAATGAGCACTGTTTTAAAATATTTAAGAAGTTGTTATACAGAGAGATGATTAGATAAGCTTTCAAAGTTGCTTACTAGGGGAGAACCAGGACAAATAGGAGGCAGTTGCAAAGGGTAAGATTTTTGGCTCTGCATAAGGAGGAAGTCATGTCGCCAATCCGATTTTGAAAGAGCTTCAGGAATGTCTCAACACCATTATTTCAGTTAGGAAAATGTCCTCTGGCCAAAAACTGACGACCTTTGCTGCAGAATTCCCTCCTTAATGTGTTATGTGTGATGCATGCCCTAGCCCCACTACTTCCAGCTTCAGTTTCTCAGAACTTCAGGATTCCAGCTTCTTTCAGCATCTGGGCAGTACTACATATCACACTTGGATGCAATTATATTGCTTCACTGTTCAGCTGCAGAAGTCCTCCTATTGTCTACAAAACAAAGTCATGACCCCTCAGCATGGTTTTCAAGGCCCTTCACAACCTGCTCATCATCACTCAACCCACTGCCTCACTCAGAAGGATAAGTAAAGATTTTGATGTAAAATGGGTCAAACTTTGTTCCTTTTTAGGTAGAGTTGAAGAACTGCCTTAGGAAAATGTTACAGATACGGTGCATTCAGAGAGTATAAAGGAATTTGAAAATCTTTATGGTCAAGTTAGAGAAATATGATCCAGATATCAGGACATTTAGAAGGATCTATAACTAGATGATGATCAAATACCGATTAATGGAAGATTGCCAGCCTAAAGAGATGTTTCTAATGGTGGAACACAGAATGTTGCCTGCTCAATGTCATGGTTAAAAATATTGAACTTGTGTTCATCACATTTACAGATTTCATGATGCTGAGAGAGAAAGCAAATACATTGAATGGTAGAAACAAAAAGCTATATGACCAGGACACTGAACAAAAGCAGATAAAACCCAACAAAGGCAGGGAGACAATGACATCACAGAACCATTTGTGGGAAAGGCATAAAGATTTCATACACTTGCAAGCTTAACCCGAGTGTGACTCTCACCAGAAAAGAAGCTAATATAATCTTGGGTTGTATTAATAGACATACAGTAGCCATAATAAAGAAGATAAATGTTCCCCTGTCTTCTATAACCTAAATGAGAAAGGAATTGGTGATGGTTAGCCTGAGAAAAGGTAGATTGATTGTTCTCTTTAAATATTTTTAAAAGGTGTCATGTTGAAGCAGCCCTCAAAAGTTCAATGTACAATAGGTAAAATAAAAGAGGAGATAAATTTGGGTTTTCTTTCTAGCAATGAGAACTGCCATGGAGAGAATAAGGTCTCCATTACCAGAATGGAGCAGTTTTACATAAACTGTAGGTTGGACTTAAGTCCTAGAGAGGAGATTAGAATAAATAACTTGGTATTTTAAACCTTGAGATCCTACAAGTTGAGCATCCCAGAAAGCTGAGGGTCACTGGGTAAAACTGTGGTACTAGTGGATTGAGAAGGGTGGGGAGTAGTGAAGGAAAGTTGCTCCATTCTCAAGAATTATGGAGCAAAATTCCTGCTGTCTCTGAACAGTTCTATTAGACATGCTGAACTGTACTTCCACACTCATTTGGTACAAAATCTAATAATATAATTATAGGGAAAATTATCTTTCCATTTTATGCTTTGTAAAAACTTAAAAACATTTCCTTTTCCTAAATACTCTGTAAGATCTCTTTTCTAAGTTGTGTACAACATAGATTTGCTAGGCATTTTCCAGGAGTAATTTTTCGACTATAATTAAGTAAAAGCCTAACAATCAATTGTATAATAAATCTGGTACCGAGAACTACAATTTGTGGTTCTAACATTTTTTGACATTATTTTGTGTCTAAGACAACTAGTAAAATAAATATATCTATCTGCCTATATACATGAGTCTCTTCTCACATCGCTGTCCAAATGATGGCATTGGTCTGAGTGTTTTTGCTCTTCCACAATATTACAGGCATTTGGTCAGCGTTCCTACAGGACTTACCTGTGCTGGCTTTGTATCAGTGATTCATGGACACATTCACTGTCTCAAGCTCCTAAGGACTTCCAGGCCTCTAATGTGGATGTTTCCCATTCCCCACCACCTCATCATATATTTCCTTGAAGCACTAGATATGGCAAAAAGTCTTACTGGGTCGGGCGTGGTGGCTCCTGCCTGTAATCCCAGCACTTTGGGAGGCTGAGGCAAGTGAATCACCTGAGGTCAGGAGTTTTAGACCAGCCTGGACAACATGGCGAAACCCCATCTCTACTAAAAATACAAAAAGTAGTTGGGCATGGTGGCATGCACCTGTAATCCTAGCAACTCTGGTGGCTGAGGCAGGAGAATCACTTGAACCCAGGAGGCAGAGGTTGCAGTGAGTCTAAATCATGCCACTGCACTCCAGCCCGGTTGACAAAGCAAGACTCCATCCCCCCCTCCCCCGCCAAAAAAGAAAAAAGAAATCTTGCTGACCAGAGCTCTCATAACTTCACTTTTCTGTCTTTCCTTTCTCTTGAGACAGTAGTTTCCAAATTTAGTGTTCATCAGAATTACCTAGGGAGCTTGTTAGAAATATGAATTCCAAGACAGCATCCTTAGGTGTTCTGATGTGATGTTGCCGTGAGAGGGAGAAACCATTTTTAACAAGTTTCCCTTCCCCCAGTCTGGGTATATATTATTTACTTATTTACACAGGCAGTCAATAGATTACGCTTTGAGAAACAATCTCCAAAGGATTCAAAATTGGCACGAGGAGAGATGTACACTGTAGTATTTTTCTCATCAGACCTAATACAGTTTGTTGATGATCTGCTTCTTTACATTAATGACTGATTAGGGTAAAGATGTCTCCCCATCCATATTCCCGAAAGTGACCTACAGATTCAATGTAATGCCTATCAAAGTTTCAATTACATTTTTTCACAGAAATAGAGAAAACAATTCCAAAATTCGTATGAAACCACAGAAGACCTTGAGTAGCCCATCAATCTGTAGCAAAAAACAAAAATACCAACCAAACAAAAATAACACTATGAAGCTGGAGGCATCACACTACCTGACTTCAAACATACTACAAAGCTACAGTAAACAAATTCAGCATGGTTCTGGCATAAAAACAGACATATAGACCAATGGAACAGAATAGAGAACCCAGAAATAAATCTATGCATTTATGGTCAATTGTTTTTGACAAACATTTCAAGAATGCACAATGGGGAAAGAACAGCCTCTTCAATAAACAGTGTTGGGAAAACTGGATATCCACCTGTAGAAGAATGAAATTAGACCCTTATTTCACATCATAGACAAAAGTCAACTCAAATGGATTAAAGACTTACATTTAAGATCTAAAACTGTAAAACTACTGGAAAAAAATGATATTAAGGAAAAGCTCCTTGACATTGGACTGGACAATGATTTTTTTAATGTGACCCCAAAAGCACAGGCAACCAAAGCAAAAATAGACAAACAGGAGTATATCAAAATAAAAATTTCTGCACAAAAAAGGAAATAATCAACAGAATAAAGAGACAGCCTATGGAATGGGAGAAAACATTCGCAAACCATACATCTGATAAGGGGTTAAATATCAAAAATGTATTAAAAACTCAAATAGCGAGAAAACAAATAATGCTATTTAAAAATGAGCAAAGGTCCTGAATAGACACTTCTCAAAAGAGGACACACAAATAGCCAGCAGGCATATAAAAAATGATCAGCATCACTGATCATCAGGGAATAGCAAATTAAAACTACAATGAGATATGACCTCATACCTGTTAGAATGGTTTGAATAGAAGAGGAAAAAAATAACAAGTACAGATGAGAACGTAGTATAAAGGGAACCACTGAATACTGTTGATGTTGAATGTGGCTGGTACAGCCATTATGAAAAACAGTACACAGGCCCTCAAAGAGTTAAAAATTAAAATTAAAAATAGAACTATCATATTTCTAAGTCTGTGGATATTTGTTTTTCAGTACTGCAGCGGTTTTCAAACCCAAAGATTCTAAACTCTTTGAAGAATCATAATGGTTCCCTGATCTGCTTTAATTGCAATGTCCATTCATATGATTTTATTTTTTAATTATTTACTGACAACATTTACTGCCTTAGTGGCAGCAGTTTCTATATCAGAGCTCAATGCAGAGAATTAATATTTGTGCACAAGTCAAAGGGATGGGCTCCCAAGATGGACTACAAACTAGAGTCACAGTCTGGGTCCCAGTGCTGCCCCCATGCCATACCCACCTCTTTTTCAGGGCCAGGGCTACTGCTATCATCACCACCAATCTAGACCCCAGTCTTGAGCCCCAGCTGCAGCCCACCCCACCAGGGGAGCCAAGGGATCCCAGACTGCCTAAGGCATGTGCTTGCCAGATCAGATGCTTGTTGTGTACCACTGCCTGCTGCTAGGGTACCTGCCAGCTTGAACCCAAGGGGGCCACACCTGCAGGGGCTCCTCTGCTCATGCAGATGTTCCTTATTCCATAAGCACAAAACTAAAATTATGAAGAATTCAAGAGGGCAACAGGAGAGCACTAAACCAAGTGCGGGGCCCTTTCTGAGAGAAGGGTTGTGTGTAGCTGCACCAGGCTGTGCACCCATGAAACTGGCCCTGCTGGAAAGAAAAGTGATGCAGTTCCTGGGAATTAAGTTGATGTGACAATTTATACTGTCATCTTAGGAGCACAATAGGAAGAGGGACTTCTTTCCTCTGTATTTTACTGTACTCATTTCTCAAAAATATAGCCCTCAGCATTTCTTCTGATCTTGCAGTGCCAGAAGCTGAAGTCTTAATTTATAATTTTCCCTGCATAGCAAATTTGCTACCTCCTTTAAAAAAAAAAAAAAAAAAAAAAAAAAAGGTTGTCATTTATTTTTCTTATTAAGATGAAACCCAGTGGATCTGTGATGCCGAGCTATCTCTTATCCACACACAACACTTGCAGGTATTAAGTTTTTGGAGGAAAAAGTATTTCTCCCACATTTCCTGAACCATACAAAACTATTTTTAAACAATACAGATGCCAGTCATTTGACCAGAATGGAGGCCTGTCAGAACTTTCACCAGAACAGAGTTTACTTTCCAGCCAAAATCCTTGCATCCTGAGAAAATGATATTTAGTCTGGTGACCCTTACCAGCCTGCCAAGCCCTGTGACCCAAACTTTTCTGAAATTTCTGTGTTCCTGTATTCTGCTTATCATAGAGTCTCTCTCTACCTTGCTGTTTTTGCTAACTAGAATCATCATCATTCCAGCACAAGCTTATAACTACCTTGGTATTCTGACTTATGGTCTGTTATTTTTGTGATCTAGTTTTTTATATTTAAGGATCTCTCTCCTTCAATTTCTGTTCACAAGCCTAAATCGAAGTACTACGTTTTGAGTCCATTTGTGTTCAGCAAAGAAGGCATATTTAGAAACACTGAATATATATTTACAGTTAACTTCTTTTTCTATCCAAGTTACCTGGTTTAATGCTGTCTTATCTACCCCTAATTTGTTGTAAAGCATTTTGTTTTGGAAATATTTCCCCAAAATATGTACACATATATCAATATACATATACATTCTATTTCATTTCTCCAATACTGAACATTTTCTCTGTGCTCTGACTGCTACAATAAGCACTCAACTGCAAGAGTTTATACACAGGCTAAAAAACGCTCACTGCTGAGTTCCCTCTTGTTTTGCCTTCCTACAGTGACTGTGTTTTGCCTTTCTACAGTGAGTGTGTTCTATATGGTGTCCACGTTCCTCAGTCTTTATTTCTGCCAATTATTTTGGGTCTGGTCAAGCACTTTAACAGCTAACAGCTAACAAAATGTTTGTAAGTAATAGAGGTGGGCTTGCATCCAAGAATGCAAGGAAAATATCATGGTGTATTATTTATTTAAGTTGTAAGGCAGCTGGAGTTACCCTCAAAGAAATAGATATGGAAACGGATAAAGCTCAAAAGACGATTTCTTTCAGGGATTGGTGGAAGCACAGTGACATTAGAATGGCATCATAAATATATCTGTAGCATGGGACAATTGACCTGCCTAGAAGATGACTGGGCCAGGAGCATGACATAATTTCAAGTCACTTGAAGAAAATCGAAAAGGTATTCAACATCAACATAAAATACCAGGAATCCTTGGTCTTGACAGCTGTGCTCTAACAACCTTGTATGACATTAATTAAGTTAGCAATCCTATGTTCCAATACACATCCTCTTTGAAAAACAGGGTGTACATATACAATACAGTAGCATCTTCTTATAAAGCTAATCACTATAAGAACTACTGCTGTTCGATTTAACCTAATCCTAAAATTATTACTCAGCTAAAATGAATTATTATATTTAAGTTCATTTTCCATTATACTTTCAAGATTCTTACATACCTACAAAATGATAGTTGGCAACATCATATTTATCAAAACTGAGTAGCTACAATGTTTTAGGCACTGGAGAGACAGAAAGGTAAGACATAGTGTCTCAGTACTCAAGAAGTTTGAAGAAAAGGCAAGAGCCAGTGATCACATACTGAGAACAAAGACCACATGAGTTCCAAGGTTGGAGGGAATGCTGAGGGTTCAAGTGGTTGGGGAGAGGTGTACAATTGTAGAGGGACTTGGGATGGATGCTAAGTAAGGATTGCACTTCCACAGGGCATGGAGCGATGGCAGTTACAATGCAGAGATGCAGAGGAAGGCACACAAATGGGGTTCAGGAAAGAGGCTGAAAAGCCTGAATTAATGGAAGAGCTTTTACGGGGCAGTGGTGGGAATGATTGCACCAGTCAGGAATCACTTGGTTGCATGTGATGGAAACCCAACTTGAACTAGCTTAACAAAAACGAGCAAATCAGGATAGCAGTTTGTCTTACACAATTCGGAACAGAAATCTGGCAGTGAACCTGGAAACATTTGGAACCAGGGACTCTCACTGTCTGTCATCCTGCTCCTCTGGGTTCGTGTTTCATCTTCTCTTTGGCTCTGCAGACGAGACACATGGTAGAAAACGTGAGCACTAACCTTCCTGAGTGCCGCAACTCACAGCTCCAGCAATTCAGAGAGGAGGAGAAGGGGCATTGTTCTCATTTCTAAAATGAGAAGGACACTGACTGGCCAGGGTATATGATCAGTTTATTTACATGAAGACTCTTTTGAGAAGCCCAGAGATTAACTCAAGGGATATAAGGTACTTTAGAAAGGGGTGTGGTTCTAAAAAAGGTGTTTGAGAAAGAAAATGGTTATACTAAAAATGCATACATATTACATAGAAAAACAGTATCCATAAACATAGATACTCATTAAAATTTTCAAATGCCATATTTTCCATTTCTTAACCTACTCAACTTGAAATTACAAATGCTTAAAACCTCACATCAAAGTGCCAACCTGAAATAGAATTGATTCATTCTTTTTATTCTTCCTCCAAAATAGTTAATTTCACCTGCAATTATTATAACAAAATGCTGTAGTAGATTTATCTTAAAGACTCACTGATGCTTTGTATTCTTTGTCAATGTCTCACTATATCCACATTTCTTCCTACTGTTTGTTTTTCTTTGTTTAACTAAACCAGCATATATAATTCATTTACAAGTTAATCTGCTCTTTCTTCTAGTTAGAGTGAAATCTTTTTATAATGATAATTGAAGGAAACTGAGCTAACCCCCAAAGTATAGATTAATTATGTTATATCAGGATTTTATTGTGCATATTATGTTTTGAGATCTAAGATTTTACCAGTTTCTTATAATAAACCATATTATAAGGACTAATTACTGCCTTCATTCAAAAAAGATTATACAATAGCTTTTGACTTAAATAGGAGCTCTGCATATTTCAAGGCTATAGGAAAAACTATAGGTAGAAGCATGATAGAAAAACGAATATTTGTTCTATGGCATCTCTGACATTTTAAGGGATATAGGTTCTACAGTCAACACTCCCCTTGGAACAATTTTGACATTTGTTTCCTGGAACATTCCTCTTTGCCATATTCAATCCCTTCAACCCAGGTCCGCTACACCATGTACCCCAAAAGCTGAGACTCAGCCTCCTTGGAAGCAGGAACCTCCTCTGACTCATGTGGCACTGTATCCCAGTACCTTCAATGGTGCTGAGGCCAGAGAAGGCAATCAGCAAATGCTGAATAAATGAATGAATCACATAAAATATTTGTATTCGTAAACAGAGTCAAAACATCCTTCAAGCAAAATGAACAAGGTTAAAATGGGGAGGTCAGTGAGGCAGAGACAAACATCCTATAATTGTTTCCTTCCTTTAAAAATGTCCCCTCATATGCACACACAGTAAGTTATTCTTCACATACCAAAGCTGAATAATTCCAAACTCCTTTCATTCCAGTTCTGTTACTGCTTGAGGATAAAGTTCAGTCTTTAAAGGACAAAGCTTCTTGCCGGGAGTTGGCCAGATAGCTCAGGACACAGGTCTGCAGCCCATTCTGATTGTCCAGTGTTTCTTTGGATAAACAGCATGATTGCACTGCCTGGAAAAGTAATTCCTTCTAGATGCTGGCAACAGTCATTCTGAACCATAAAAACTGTACAAGGAAATGATGAGAGTGTCAGCAAACTCAATCAGTAGGATGAGATCAGCTTTTACTGAGCTCCTTGGATAACCAGACAGCTCATAGCATGCTCCATGAATCAAATCTGCCCAAGCCCCAACATCTAGTTTCATATAGCACACCACATGTCTTTCTGTTACACCCAAGACATTGGCCTAATTAGCAGAAATGAAGAGCATATGGTTGGAGGGAGGGAAAGGGCAGACACTAGGAGTTCAAGGTATGTATGGGGCAATCCAGGGGGAGATATGGATTAGCAGATATAAAAGGCTAAAGATCAGTGATGACCTAAATCATAGCTAACATGTACTAAACACTTGCTAGACACTGTGCTAAGAGCTTAGCATATGTGACTTTACTTAACCCTTGCAACAATTCTTTGATACGCTCTGCTTTATTCCTCATTTTACACACAAGGAAGAAGAGCCTAAGTGAGAGTAAGCAATTTGTTCATAACTAACAAATGACAAAATTAGAATCCAAGCCACTGTTTTTCTGAATCCAGAGTCTATACCCTTAATCCCCACATACACTGTCTTATAGAAAAAAGTTCTAAGCTGAATCTCCTTTTTCCCTACCTCCCATCACAGCTAGCCGTCTTATGGCCATTGTTTCTCTCCTTTGAATTCAGTTTAATCAGTCTCCAATGATAGCCATCACTTCCCATCTTCACCACTCCACTGAACCTGCTCTGAGAGTACCAGTTAGGATGTTTAGAAATGCAACTAGCGGAATACCCAGAGAGAAGCCTACATAAAAGGGTTGTTTTAATTTTTTTTTTCTCCCAGAATAGGAAAGCCCAAAGCTGAATAGGCCTATGATTTGTTCAGTAGCTCAATAATGTTATTGAGGACCCAGGCTGTTTCTTTCACCCTACACTCTTGTACACATTGGCTTCATCCTCCAGCTTGTTGCCCCATGATTGCAAGGCAGCTGCACTCCCTCAACTGCAACCAAACTGAGGAAAGAAGGAAGGAACAGGAAAATACCACTGCTTTTGAACTTTTTTCATTATATCAGACAAGAGATCAGTCATATTTTCCCTATGTCTCACTGGAAGTGTGTTTTAGGGCTGTCTCTAACTGAAAGGGATTCTAGGAAAGAAACGTGTCTGGCATTTTTATAGTCTCAGTTGTGGCAGGCAGGTTCTAGGATCCAGCAACATTAAAGAAGAGGAAGGGCTCTTGCTCTTTAGAAGCTTTTGTTTCCTCTTGAGTAAGCAAAGAGAAGTGTCTGCCACCTCCCTGTTAATTCAGAGGACCACATATGGTAGAGATTTCTGGTGTTCACCAGCATCTGTATCCTTTTCTTCTTCATGGGTTCTACGTTTCTCAGCCCTTTGGGATCTAGACCAACAGAATGTGATCAAGTGACAGGATCATATAGGTTGAAAAGATTAAAAATGGATGTACCTTCTTCATAAGTTTTCCTCTACCCAAATGCAAAAGATTCTGTGGAGGATTAGGGAGTCACAGAGCTACAAACTGGAAGTAAGCTGGATCCCTGGATGACAGCATGGATCACAGCCCCTAAATCTACTCTGTTCTGTAACATGGATGAGGAATATATTGTGTTAAGCCACTCAGATGTGAGGGTAGTTTGTTACCGCAGTTAACCTGCCTTGATTAAACAGAACATACCTTTTTTGGAACTAAGAAATATCCTGTATGTTCAACAAGCAAAAAAGCCTATCCCCTACTACTTCATTAATTTGTATTATCTTTCAGGTCTCTGTAGGTATCTCAACCCTAGAATAATATAAAGTGTGGAAGCAGAAAAATGGGTTATAACAATGGCAATTCAAGTAAAATTGGTCGGGGAAACCAAGACTTGTAGAAATGGGATGTAAGATGTGTGCCTGGAGAGGGTAGCAAGAGAAATGAACAGAGGAAATCTATTTCACAATTTTTCTCTTCTCCTCTACTCAGCTACCCCTCCCTCTCACATACACATTCCTCTCTCTTTTATATTCAGTATGTGCATATCATTTGCACTTTTTTACTTGTAGATCTTGAAACATTCTTTGGAGTTTTGTAAATTCCCTATTAACATGAAACTTAAGATTCATGACATAGCCATTAAGAATCATGCCAACCTAGCCTCCCTAGCTAAAGAGATCTTCTATTTGGGAGAATATGACCGAGGTCTAGAGCAGGAATTTTCACTTGGTCTGAATTAGGTTTTTGGAAAAAAAAGAACACAGACTTACTCAGGCTAAGTCAAGGTAACAGGGATACTATAAAAAGAAACAAAAAACAGAGACTTCCTAGGAATCCAAGAACAGAAAAAAACAAACTCCACAAATACAAAAGTTGCACTGGGGACTTCAACAGCAAAATTTCCGCATCTTCTCTTTAATGGCCATACTATTAAAGGATATATTATCAATTACTCTCTACATTTCTGTTTCTGTTGGTATAGCTTCTCAATTCTCCTACAATAAGCAGCTGTTTCCTCAACATCTACTTCATAGCATTTTCTACCTTAATACCTCTACTTACTTACTGCTTCTTTCTTTCTTTTTTTTTTTTTTTTTTTTTTTGGAGACAGAGTCTTGCTCTGTTGCCCAGGCTGGAAAGCAGTGGCACGATCTCGGCTCACTGCAAGCTCGGCCTCCCGGGTTGACGCCATTCTCCTGCCTCAGTCTCCCGAGTAGCTGTGGCTACAGGTGCCCGCCGCCACGCCTGGCTAATTTTTTGTATTTTTTAGTAGAGACGGGGTTTCACCGTGTTAGCCAGGATGGTCTCGATCTCCCGACATCGTGTTTCGCCCACCTTGGTCTCCCAAAGTGCTGGGATTACAGGCGTGAGCCACCTTGCCCGGCCTCTTTCTTCTTTATAACTTCCATTTGTTCATAACCCCCCACAGCTCCTACTCTTTCCCATGACATTTCTGCATGTATAATTTTATCTTCTCCTCAACTGCACCATCAGCTCCTACTGCTACTTGCCTTAGTCTAGCTCAGTCCACTACGGACAGGTGGAGGCAGACATTTGTCATACTGCAAATGGTTATCTAGGGCCCAGCGGCCATGGTCCTAACAAATACTGGGATGGACATAACCAGTATAACATTTACTGAGCTATTAATTCTCAATGGATAAACTTCACAGACCCGTGTTACGTAGTTTTATCAGTGTTCAAGCTGACGCTTGTGTGAATAGGCAAGGCAGCTATATATGCATTCTTTGAGAAATATTCATAAGCATTGACTAAATAAAGCTAACTTTAGGTTTGAGCCCTGCTGGGGACAATATGTATACCACTACATAAGTGTACATAGTTGTACTTTGTAAGTATACATAGTGGTATACATAAAGACCTAAAATGAACTTCACAGTACCTCCTTCTCTTACCACTTTCATCTATTAAGGCTACCTGTTATGCCCACATCCAGCAATTTTTTAAATACAGGTAAATTTCACCTTTTTAAAAATAAAGTAATACATGCAAATGGAAAATTTCAAATATTATACAAGAATACTAACAAATTACATGTCTCCCTGACGTCCTACCCAAGGCTCCTATTACCCCTCCCTAAAAGTAACAACTATGCTTCCAGAATTTTTATACAAACAGATTCAAATGTAAATGGGAAAAGGTAGCTGTAAAGGTGAAATAGGGAAGAAAAGCAATCGTACCCAATTTATTTGGACAATTGTAGGGCCCTTATGGAGCTGAAGAGTGGGCTCCTTTTCTTCCCCCAAGACACATAATGAGTCTCACTGTCCTGCTAGAAACCTCAGAGGGGAAATTCCACAATACAGAACTGATTGCTTCCATCAGATTCGAGTGAAAGTTCTTTGTGCAAGTCAGGTAGCACCTTTTAGGTTCTCGCCAAAATATACATGAATTGGTGGGTGAAAGCTAGCTGGCATCAAAGACCACATTTTATGTCCCATTAAATAAGACTGCTGCAGGAAGAAAAATCTGTCCATTCAGCAGGAAACTCCCAGACGTTCAGCCTGATAAATTAGAATCCCATCTAGCCCTTTTGTCCTCCCACCTTCATTTATACATGTCAGTAAATATTTCTCTCTCCAAATAACAAACATCGAAGGTCTGAGTCAAAATAGATTTTGTTGCTTCAGGAAATCTCATAAAGTTTGCAGTGATGGAGGCAATGCCCACTGCTCTGTGCTTATGATAAAAATCTCTAAAATTACTAAGGACCATCTAAAACCTCTAAGGGGACCCTGTGTAAGTTTCTTGCCTCCTCATAATTCTGTCTTACCCTTTTAGTCTAGGTAATATACTTCTATTTGCCTCTCCTCTACTAAATTCTCAATTGTCCAGTAATGTCCTGCATTGCCCCACAAGAGAAAGTTAATCTCTTACTTTCAAAATATAAAAGATGTAGGGCTAAGCATGGTGGTTCATGCCTGCAATCCTAGCACTTTGGCAGGCCAAGGCAGGCAAATTGCTTAAGATCAAGAGTTTGAGACCAGCCTAGTCAACATGGCCAAACTCTGTCTCTACAAAAAATAAAAAAAATTAGCTGGGCATGGTGGCATGCACCTGTAGTCTCAGCTACTTGGGAAGCTGAGGCACAAGAATTGCTTGAGCCTGGGAGTCAGAGGTTGCAGTGAGCCAAGATCTTGCCACTGCACTTCACCCTGGGCAACAGAGCAAGACTCTGTCTCAAAAAAGGAAAATATTTAAAAATAAAAGATGTAGTTAACCCTACAAAAGCTGATACCTTGCCACTTCTTAATGATGATCTAGGACATGGTTCACCAAACTATAACCCACAGGTAAAATCTGGTTGTGTAAATAACACTTTATTGGAAAACAGCCACATTCAATTGTTTACATATTGTCTGTGGCTGCTTTTGCACTACAATGGCAGCATTGAGTAGTTCTAACCAAAACTATATGGCCCACAAAGCCCAAAATACTTACCATCGGCCCCATACAGAAAGAGTTTGTTTACCCTTGATGTAGGAGATTGGATGGGGCAATCTATCATGAACGTACTTTTGACAAAATACATAAGACTTGACAGACATTGGCCTTGTTATAAGACTACTGCTTATCTAACCTAAAGTCTAGAGGGATGCAGTCCCAGTTAGTTCATAGATTCAATAATAACCTCAGAGACCCTGGATTTTTACCCTCTCCCATTCTGCCATCTTTATCAGACTAATTTACCACTTCAGAGTTTCCAGATAGGTACAATAGCCACAGGCATCCTCTTAGGGCAGCAACTGAGACAGAAGAAATGGAAAAGGCAAAAGAGATTTTCTTATGAAATTCTTTATCATGAAAAAAAGTTTTCCCAGAAACCCTTGAAAGAAATTCTCAAATTGTTTTGCATGCATAACCTTGGACCAAACACAAAGGGTACTGAGGTTGCTATGGTGGGTTTGGAGCCAGGGTTGTCATGCCTACTTGCATATTAGAATTATCAGCAAAGTAACCAACAAATTAGAAAACATTAACATCTGTGCCCTATCTCAATCCAATTATGGCAGACTCTTTCAGGTGGTTCCTAGTTCTCCTTTAACTCTTAAGAAGATTCTAGTAGGTAACCAGGACTGAGAACCACCAGTTGAACTAATCATGATTCACTTCCTGGGGCTGAGCATGTATGTTTCTACATGAACAAAAGCAGGGTTTATTGTCTGGGAAGAAAAAGGAACAACTGGGTAGCTTTTGGGTGGGTGATCAATGAAGTTTGTCACAGTCATCTACATAGACACTGAAGCAATTCAGATAAATGGTGGACTTAGGGGAAAGAGACTGGGAGCCAGGAATCACCCAGAATCTTCCATGAATGAGGGGAAGCACCTAGGAAGTTTATGGGCAACCCCTTCAAGCAGGGTAAAGGGCCATGAACTTCAATGGAAAAGAAGCCTACATGCAAAGATCACAGGAGACGGAGGTGTCGAGGGAGGGAAGGAATGTAGGAAAGAAAGGAGTGCTAAGGATACAATTAGTTCAATATCGGGCATATTGAAAGTAAAGTGTCTGTTATTTCAAGGTTGAGGTGTCTAAAAGACTTACCAGTCTAGAGCTCAGAAAA
The DNA here is from genome assembly GCF_049350105.2 of Macaca mulatta. Classification (NCBI taxonomy): domain Eukaryota; kingdom Metazoa; phylum Chordata; class Mammalia; order Primates; family Cercopithecidae; genus Macaca; species Macaca mulatta. Next base: position 120,774,875 of record NC_133411.1, read on the forward strand.
GAAGTAAACTGCATTCTTTCTAGGACACTTTTTAGAACAACAGGTGGCTACTAAGAATTTCCCCAGGGAATTGGCTTAAACGGGAAATGTTCCAAGAAACTACTATTTATGGGGATGATGGAAATCACGAACCTGAGGTCGTTCTGTGAGATGCTTAAAATATAAAGAAAAGTAAAGATCTGCACCTTGAGACACAACAAACGTAAATCAAACCTAATGCCAACTGTTAAGACTGTCAATTTATCCTGAACCCCTTCTAAAGATAATAGACATTTTGATGTTTTACTTGACATATTTCAAGCTTTGATGGTAAAAGGAAATCACACTATTTTCAACTAATAAGAATAATAAAATGAGCAGGACAAATCCAAGTCTTCCAATTCCAAATCCCTTGGATTGAATCCTCACTTAATCCAAGCTCTGATTTGCACATGACTGGTAACTGCAAAGTCTGAGTGACCTTTTCGTCTCCAAGAAACACCCTGGGAAAATTGTTTTCCTTGCACTCATTTCAAAACAGTAACTGCTCTACTTCATTTAAGATTCCTTGTCAAGGGAATTCAATTAGCATCAGTCTGAGGTTACTTCCGGACTTCTTAAACTTTTTTAGTCCTGTGAAGTCCCTTGGGTTTTCCATGACTCATATCCACTGTCCACAAAAAATAACTTCACATTTCATCTTACAAATTCTGAGGTATTTCTGGTCTCCCCCCACTATCACATCAAGTCTGAAAGGAAGAAGTGCCCAAGGAGAGGCAGTAGGTGGTGAATGCTGGGTCACCCATAGTTTACTGCCTTTTCCCCAAGCAGCTATCCAGAGCCAAGGGGCTACAGTCTCTGTGGCTTCCTGAGAACAGCCCATGATCTCCCTATGGGTCAACTTCCAGTTTAGAAACACTGGGAAAATACTGAACGTCTACTTTGTATAAAGACAGACTCTGAGTTAAACAGAACCCAGGAATGCTGAAACAATATTTGCCAAATTTACTCTCCTAATAGCGTACAAATCTCAGCTTATCAATGGGCAAATATTTATTGCTTGCTATTATTAAAATTAAACATGCCATCTTCATTGAACTATCATAAGATGAAAATTCCATTTATTCAGCCTCTAGTTCGACAAGTACTTGAGTGCCTACTATGTGCAAGACACAAGATGACTAAAACACAATTCCTACTTTTCAGTAAATAAAAAAAACCTTAAAAATAAACCCTTGCAGAAAATATAATATGATGCTATAACATGTCACAAAACTGTCAGGGTGTACCTGATTATATCTGTAGGATTGCTATGATAGGCCTGCCAGAAATCCAACCACATGAGGCTCTTTCTAGAAAGGCATCATGAGGCAACAGCATCAGGCAGGTAAGTCTGGCACTTCTGTGCCTTCCTGGTCAGAGGGGAAGTGCAATTCTGACAGATTGGATGTCTGCTCTGTTCTTTGAGTAAAAACAGAAAAAGCTGCTTTCACTAACATAAGTGATATTGGGCCAGATAGGAACACATCTTGGTACTCTTTTCCCAAAAATAAAGATCTATTAATGTCACCAAATTTTAAAAACAAATATTTATCAAGAGCCTACAATGTAGCGCAGTCACAAAGTTGAGGCCTAAGAAAAACAGGTAACAAATGAATAATCTGCATAGAACAGAAAGTAATCAATCCGATATATTTACAATTAATGAGATCTTATTGGAACAGAGTGTCCAACTGGTGACAAATTTTTAATGGATGTGTGGAAACTAAAGCAGATTCAAAGTGAAATAGTAAGAATGATTAACAAAGAAAATTAGGTTGCATAAGAAAAGGTTATATTAGAGTTCCTAAACTTAGAGAAGACTAAGGGCTGACTTGATTATCATCTTCATGATTGAGAGAGACTTGATGCTGTTTTCCTTAAAGACTCAGATGTGAGACAGTGAAATAAAATTAAAGCATCTGTTTAGCCATTGATCCAATCAATAAACACACATAATATGGGCATCTGCCTTGTTACCTAAAACAATAGGAGACTGTAGAAGCATGAAGGTGAGTACAATATAGTCCCTGCTAATAAAAGGCATTCATTTGGACATAGAAAATAATTCCTTAAAAAATCAGTTGATAAAACTCAAGAATTGGCTGAAGGAGAATATGTAATATGAATAAATGCCTAGACACTGTCAAGAAGAAAATCGATTGCTACTCAAGATCATTATAATCAGGACACAGAGCAAGATAATAACTCAAGTTTCTTTATAGATTTGTGATACTAGAATCTGCACCCTAGTTTTACAGTCAACAGTTCCCTACAAAGTGACATTAAAAGTGATACATAACTACGATGTAAATAACTGGATTTATATTTGATCACTGACTAATATTATGATTTCATGTCATATATTCTTACATCCATTTCTAATTGCTAATTAAAAGTGACACCTAACTCCTTGGATTTGAGGGAAGTCATCTGATAGTCTCCTTGACAAAGAGTTGAAAATGTAAACTCTGCATCAAGATTATTGCTACCAAACAGACTGCAGTTATAACAGGAGAAAACTATTCAGAACATACAGTTTGTAACCTTTGGGAATGGGCTTTTTGTTGTCAGCATAATACTCTGGAAGTTCATCCAAGATAAATGCAAATGCATTTATCAATAGTTTATTTCTCTTTACTGCTAAGTAGTATTCCATGGTATGTATTTACCACAGTTTATTCACTTTTTGAAGGACATCTGGGGTAATTTCAGTTTTTGGTTATTCCAATGAAGCTATGAATGTGTGTGTGCAGATTTTTGTGTGAGCACACTTTTTCATTGCTCTGGGATAGATACCCAGGAGTACAATTGGTGGGTCATATGATAGTTGAATGTTTAGATCTTTTTTTTTTTAATAAAGAAACTTTCAAACTGTTTCCAGGATGCCTGTACCATTTTTCATTCCTACCAGCAATGTGTGAGTGATCAAATTTTGCAGCATTCTAACCAGCGTTTGGTGTTGTCACAATTTTTAATTTTAGCCTAATGGGTGTGTAGTGTCCTGTGGTTAGTTTTATTTTAAAAGGATAAATACACTGCTCTGGGAGGCAAGAGACAGAGTGACTAAGTCCAGGGAGCAATGGGTGTGGCAGTGCTGGGGGCAGTAGAGATCTGGTTAGGAAAGCTTCCAAAAAAAGGTAACATTTGGGTTGGGTATTTTTGGATTTTTAGACAGGGTCTCACTCTGTCACCGAGGCTGGAGTGCAGTGGCACGATCATGGCTTACTGTAGCCTTGACCTTCTGGACTCAAGAAATCCTCCCAACTCAACCCTCCCCAACCCCTTAGCTGGGACTACAGGTGTAAGCCACCATGCTCAGCTGAGCTGGGCTTTAAAAAACTAAGTAGGTGTTCAGAAACTAGGGAGAAGGGAAGAATACATCCAGCGTAATGAATAAAATATTCAAAACGAAGGAGACATGTGAAAGCATAAAGCATGGAGAGAAGGTCTACATAGGTGGAGCCCAGCATGCCATGCTTGTGTGAGGAGGGTGGGAAGGCAAAGGGAAAAGAGAAAGGAATCAGTGCAGGTGGAAGACGACTTGTGTGTCATGCCAGGGATTCCAACTGTGTCCTGCAAGTACAAGGAAACCCTCAGGTATGCTAAGGACAATGACAGGGCTGTGTCCATGCACTATTAATTATACCTCACAATGTCACCGTCTCTGTCCCCCTCCCTTTCTTTTCTCACCATCATTCTACTTCAGAGGCTCACCATACCTTGCCTGGAGAACCCTGCTTCAATTAACCCCACCTACTGATACCAAAGTCATTCTCCTTAGTCCCACAGCTCATAGTATGTTATTTCTCCTCCAGAAATCCTTGTTGGCTCTTTTCTCTGGGCAGAACAAAGTCTGAACTCCTGAGGTGGGATTTAAGAACAGAGGTGATGTGGCACCACTGCTTCCCTCTGGTAAGATAAGGTCCAGGTTTATGGGGCTGATTTCTATTCCCCATATGGGTAGTTCTTTTTATGGCTCCTGAGCTAGAAACCCATGTTTCCTCTACCTCCTTAGCCTGAAGAAGTGCTCCTGATTCTTAAAGAGTCAGGCTCAATGTCACTCGTTCTGTGAGGGTTGCACTAATCCCCTTCCTTCCTCCACTCCCAAATTTATGCTAATCACTCTTACTTTAGGTTTCACCACTGTTTTACTCATATCACCACTAAAGTGTTTATTTCATCCTACTTTGCATTACAGTTAGTCTACAAATTTCCTCCTCTAATAGACTGTAAACTATTTGATGCCAAGCTTTGTGATACAGATGTAAAGTAGAAACTTGAGTTGTGCATTTCTTTATATACCAAGGCACCTATGTGCCCAGGATTTGGTTATATCTTAGGGAAGGTATATAAACTCCAAAAGAGTGTAGAAACTAGGAGGGGGACATAATATGTTTAAAAAAATAGTAACATAAAGCAGAATATAATTTGCTTCTTAAGAAGCCATAATTGACAAATGGGATCTAATTAAACTAAAGAGCTTCTGCACAGCAAAAGAAACTATCATCAGAGTGAACAGGCAACCTACAGAATGGGAGAAAAGTTTTGCAATGTATCCATCTGACAAAGGGATAATATCCAGAATCTACAAAGAACTGAAACAAATTTACAAGAAAAAAACAACCCTATCAAAAAGTGAAGGATATGAACAGACACTTATCAAAAGAAGACATTTATGCAGCCAACAAATACATGAATAAAAGCTCATCATCACTCATCATTAGAGAAATGAAAATCAAAACCACAATGAGATACCATCTCATGCCAGTTAGAATGGTGATCATTAAAAAGTCAGGAAACAACAGCTGCTGGAGAGGATGTGGAGAAATAGGAATGCTTTTACACTGTTAGTGGGAGTGTAAATTAGTTTAACCATTGTGGAAGAGACAGCATGGCAATTCCTCAAATATCTAGAACCAGAAATACCATTTGACTGGCTATATACCCAAAGGATTATAAATCAATCTACTATAAAGACACACGCACACGTATGTTTATTGTGGCACTGTTCACAATAGCAAAGACTTGGAACAAACCCAAATGCCCATCAATGATAGACTGGATAAAGAAAATGTGACTCATATACACTGTGGAATGCTATGCAGCCATAAAAAAGGATGAGTTCATTTCCTTTGCAGGGACATGGATGAAGCTGGAAACCATCATTCTCACCAAACTAACACAAGAACAGAAAACCAAACACCACATGTTCCCACTCATAAGGGGGAGTTGAACAATGAGAATACATGGACACAGGAAGGGGAACATCACACACCCTGGCCTGTCAGGGTATGAGGAGCTAGGGGAGGGATAGCATTAGGAGAAATACCTAATGTAGATGATGGGTTGATGGGTACAGCAAACCACCACGGCACGTGTATGTAACAAACCTGCACCTTCTGCACATCTATCTCAGAACTTAAAGTATAATAATAATAATAATAATAATAATAATAATAAATTAGCCATGTGTGGCAGTTCACACCTGTAATCCTAGCTACTCAGGAGGAGACTGAGGCACAATAATCACTTGAACCTGGGAAGTGGAGGTTGCAGTGAGCCGAGATGGCACCACTGTACTCCAGTCAGGACAACAGAGCAAGACTCTGTCTCAAATTAAAAAAAAAAAAAAAAGTATTGGTATATTTTAGAAATAAAACCAAATTTTCACCATACAGAAAAAAAAAAGAATGCAAATGAAAACCTACATTTTCTCTATATACCTCTAAAATGTGATTCTGTGTCTAACTTTATTTCATTTGAAGTTCTCCAGAAACATTTTCCAACAATTTTTAAAAAATGAAAAAAACAAGCAAAAAGCCAGGTTTGCAAAAACTATGGCAAAGTCTATTTTAAATTTTATTTTGCAATTGTTTTTATTTAAAATAAACTGTAGTGTAAACTTGCTATTTTCTCAACATAATTAAACATAATGGAATATTAAAAACTGTTTCTAAACAGTAAGGACTCTAACAATAAAAGAAACCAAAAACAACATGGTAGTATTGTTTCTAAAGTTCTTTCTAATACTTATGCAAACATAAAATCTGCTTCTGATAAATGTATGTAGATGTAAAAGGTGAGTAGCACATCAATAGTATTGCCAGTTCCAGACACTTTTCAAACACAAGGTCTCAAATGATAACACTCCCAAGAATGAGGTCATGGTAACCATTCATTAATTCTAAGATGTGGCCAAACTATTTGTAATAGCTTTAAACAATAAAAATACAATCAGAATTCTTAGAACAAATATATAGGATGCAATAAAAAATTTATCCCTTGGTGATGGGTCAATGAATGCGTTGATCTCACTTGAATTTTATGCTAAAGACTTGACATCTCCTGCCTTTTTTTGGTAATTTACATAAGTTGTCCTCTAAATCAAGAAAAAATAAATGTCACCTTTTTCTCTAATAGAATTAGTATTCTATTTCTATAGTGTAGTGATAGTACTCAATGTGTCTTCAATTTAAAGAAAAGGAAAGAGGAATCTATGTCACACTGACTTCCTCAAGTGTTTAAAATAAATATCACAAACATGTAAAGGCTAAAGAAGGATTACCGGGAACTCGTCTCCCCTGGACACATGATTATTAGGATTTGATAACTAGGATGGCATTTGGGGTTCTCATATAAACTAGGTTTTTATTGTTTCATTTTATTTCATTGGGTCAAGCAAATATTTTTTAATTTTAAAAGAAATTTAGAAGTATACAGGTCATGACTTTTATTAGCTTCTAAAATTATAGCTAATATCTCAAGTATATCTTTGGAGAGGCCTTTAATCAATTTTTAATCACATTCTCCACAAGTACCAGGAACTGTAATCAAAATTTCCTTCTAACTTATTGGACCTGAAAGGAGCATAATCTTTTGGAAATTCCAACACACACTCAGTTGAACACACAGAGATTTCCTCAAAGCCAAATTTTCTTTTAGCACTCTTCTTTTCTGATTAGAAAATGAAAATGAAACATAATTAACGATTGCATGTATCAAAGAAATTGAATGACTGTACCTCCAAGGGGAAGCTCTCCCAGCTGAACAATACCCACATAAACTAATGCTAGTGAGGTTTAGTGTTGCCAAAAGGGGAATCGCTACTTATGAAAGTGATTTTTTTAATGTTTCTTTTTTTTTCAGGTTTCCCTTTTCCTCTAAGATTGAAAACAGTCTGAAAGAGTAAAGGAACAAAGGAACACACTGGACAGAAGAATCAGGGTGAAAAAAGAGCCATGGCAGGGAAATGTCATAAAAGTTTCTGATGAATCTATTTTATTTATTAAACTGAAATCAGAAAATAAATTCAAACAGGAAAGAAAGGAGAGACTTCAAAAGTCTGCCATCGTTTCAAAAGCAGACCAAAAGAAAAGTAACACTAAATTAGTGCTTCTCGTCTGATTAGTGTTTCGAAATTACATTCCACTTTCACCTACATATATGTTTTCTTTCCTAATACTTCAAAAAGGTAAAAAAGTTAGTTTCACACCACGTACCATGAAGCATTCAACTACAGGCATGGCATACCTTCTCTTTATATCTCCCTGCAGAGAATCTGCCTTCTCTGTCTTTAAATATGCAAAGAGTAGTGGATTCAAACATCCATGGCCTGAAGAAAGTCTGCTTAGACTGCATGGATCCGACAAGATGGTGGATCATTGACTTCCTGAGCATAACTAACCCAGCTAGTCAGAGCTTACATCATGTATTGTATTGTAGACGCTGCACCTTTACTTCATATAACTTCTGATTGTGCAGTCAGTGTAAGATATTTCCTTAATGACACATTTGACAGGATTAAAGGGCACTCTGGGGGTTTCTCTACAAATAAATCTGTAAAATGTTATTGGAGAAATCTTTCTAATTAAATCCACATGAATGGAACAGCTGCAATTTAACTGCAAAACTCTTACTGAACCCTTAGTTCTATTTGTGAAATTTAAGCCTTCAAACAACGATTGGGGGGTCAGAAATGAAAGATAACAGTTACCAATAGAGTTAGATTTGCAAAAATATTTTACATCTTTTTATGGTTTGTCATCTAAGACATGTTTAGTCTAAAATACAGCAGAAGCCATGAATATAATTTCTGTGGCCTGGGTGCTGGCCACATGAGACTCATATGGCCTCAGACAGAACACACTGAGTCAGCCTTGTGGTCTAGCATGAGGAGCTCATATCCATGGAATGGAGCCTCACGTGCACCAAACAACTAATGGAATTGAGTCATCAGTGTCTGTGGGCTAAGCCACTTGTTTCAAAACCAAGGAGCTCTTTAGAACACAGACTTACAGACCACACCCTGGATCTAATACACCTACATCTCTGAGAGTAGGGCCCATGGATCTGTACGTTTCAAAGGCTTCACAGGTGATTAAGATAATTAGTCAAGTTTGAACCAGATGACCAAACTAAAATTAATCTATGTGGGCATGAGGAGCGGGAGTAAGGTCTTCCATCCGCTCACAGACAAAAAAAAAAAAAAAAAAAAAGCCTCTGGAAGTCTGATTATTCATTTATTTCTCACCTACATGTTAGTGAGTTTGATTGATTAAATGATTTATTTTCTCTCTAAAAGCTTTAAAAATTTTCTTTTAATCTTGAGGTTAGAAATTTCAGTAGGATGTAGACACATAAGTGCACCCTTTTAATCTGAAGACTCAAATCTTCAGCTCAAGGGAAATTCCTCTGTCACCTCCTTTTCATCACCTCCATTTGCTATGTTCATGTCCTCCTTTCTGGAATTCCTGTTAAGTGTTTTTTAATTAATTATTTTCCCTTGCATTAGATTTTTTTCTACTTTGCCAATCAGATTTTCAATTTCTAGAACCACTTTTGTCTTCTCTAATTACTCATCTTCATAAGAGCCTTATCTTTGTCCTCCTTCTCCTCTCACACCTTTTTCTTCTTTCCTTTTAATAGATAATCACCACTTGATTCTCTCTAAAGATTTGTAAAAGGTGTCTTTGGTTAAGTTTTCATCTGTTCCTTGAATTATTTATTTTATAACCTTGGATCAGTGGCTCTGTTAGTTCATTCTTGTCCTCCTATTGGTTTTCATCAATCCTCTGTGGTGATATAGGTCTGATGTTCCACCAGGTCTCAACTTTGAGTGAAAAGGCTACTTTTAGGTTCTATGTAAATAGTTAAGGTGGGTCTACTGGACAGTGTCTGTTAAGTTTCCTGAGGCATAGACTGGCAGGTAGGCAAGGAGCTCATGCCCTCTCCCCATTGCCAGCCTAGGAAGGTGATGAGTTCAGCAGAGAAGCACTTTAAGGTTTAACCTCCTGACAGCAGAGTGTTCCTTTTTTTCTTGCCTTCAGCCTGTGGGCATCTCAAGTCACTGCACAATCTAATCTTCTTCTTGCTCAGACCCAAAAGAGATTAATTTTGATACTTTTCAGACTTATCCTGACATTGAGATGTATTTGTGCTTGCCATTTAGTATAGTGGTGTAAATGACAGGACAGAACAGTTGTACTGTTCAGATTTTAGCTCCTATTTAATTACTCTGACGGCTGTCCCTTGACCTCCTTCTCTACATTAGGTCACTCTAAGCTTGGGGATTCTCAGCATTGTGTCCTTTCTAACTTGCAAAATTTCTCACAGTTTTCTACTGGCTGATATATATATATAGACAGACACTGCAACATTAATCTTAAATATGCGTATCGTCCAATTGGAATGTAAGTTCAAAACTAAGGACTTCAGAGTATTCTTACCCTATTTCCAATTTACCCGCCAAGGGCAAACTGGGCATAACACTTGACCTGTGACACGAATTTGCCTATCATGCATTCATACATTCAATTTGATCTTGAGGTAATGAGACAGTGTTCTACATAGATAGAAGTATGAAGGAGGAAAAATAAACCTTTATAGTGAAGACTAAGTTGTCCAGATTCCTAAAATAACAAAGTATATAATTAACCTGTGGGCCACAGGCCATGAAAGCAAGCTAAATGCATATCTAAAAATCAGAAGATGGGAATACAGCTGTTAATAATGTCAAAAAGTATGATTAGTCTTTTGTTACTTTATAGACATTTTAAAATCGGTTCTATATTAGGTCCCTCAAAATTATAAATAACAAACCATCATTAAAGTAGAAAAGAAAAATCATGAAGAAATCCAGGCACATGCGGGTGGAAGATCCTACAGTATACATGCAATGTAGGCCCCTGACAGAGACCCAGGAATTGGATAATGTTAAAATGATACATAGGCCATATACAAAAATAATATTTTATACATATTAAATATATACATACCTATATTATATATTATATATAATTTTTAAAATATATAGCATATATATTTGATACTATATATTTTATATAATATATATTTAATGTTTACATACATTTTTAAAAAAATTTAAAATATTTTCCAGTGAAGACACGAAACTCATGTTGAGTTCAGGGAGAGAAACAATTACATAATAACTTTTTATTTAGTGTGTAGATACGTATTTTTCAAATCTGAAGTGGTATGAGGGTTTCAAGCAGGGAAGTCTGAGGAGTAAAGCATCCATGCAGTATAAATTTGCTGAGACTTCCACAAAAAAGAAACACTGACTGGGTGGCTTAAACAACAGACATTTATTTTCTCACTTTTCCAAAGGCTAGAAGTCCAATACCAAGATGTCAACAGCATTGGTTTCTCCTGTGGGCTGTGAGGGGAGTGTCTGTTGCAGGCACCTCTCCTGGGCTCCTAGGTGGCTGTCTTCTCCCTGTGCCTTCACATCATCTTCCCTGTGTCAGTGTCCAAATTTCCTCTTTTATAAGGACATCAGTCATGTGGGATTAGGCTGGCCCTAATGACCTCATTTTAACTTCATTACCTTTGTAAATACCCTATCGAGAAATATGGTCACATTCTCAGGTACTGGGAGTTAGGACTTCAACATACGGATTTTCGAGGGAACATAATTCAGCCCATATATACATGCTACGTATTTTTGCTAAATTTTTTCGCAAAGTTTTTGAGTCTTTGTTTTAGTTTGTTTAAAGAGCAACAGTGAATGGAGGAGTAAAGCCTTTCCACATAATTCAGAATATGTAAGTTCACCAGAACCCAAGTAACTGAATTAAATGTCAAGCAAGAGCCCAAAGTAGATGAAGGAAGAAATTCTACATGTTCTTTACTAGAAAAGAAGCAGTGGCAATTTGAAGGAGACACCTTGGTCCATACATTTGGCCATTCCTACCTCATAGTAACAATAATACTATCCAAAGATAGAGATTCATCAATAAATTAGAGAAACACTTTTAATTGCAAGGTGAACAAATTTAGGGTTCTTTATGTTATTAGAGTCAATTACGTATGAAATTTCTTTACTGGAAAACATGATAAAGTATTGTGATTATAATGATATGGAATATCAAATCAATGATATTGTTTATTCTCATTTTTTTCAGTTTTCTGATATCTATATAGGCTGATTTTCATTATTAGAGTGATTGTTGATTGAAGTATTTGGCTTTTTTTGTTTTTAGGTTTGTCATTTTTTAGTATTAGTAAGAGGATATGAGTAGAAATATGAGAAACATGAGATTTCCTGGGTTTTTTTTTTTTTTACCCTTACTGAAAAACCAGGCAGACCTGCCTGGATATGACTGAAGATTAGCCTATAACTTCCTGCTAACATCTTCCATTTCAAAATTTTTACCATGAAACATCTATGCATTTAAAATAAGAAGCTATAGCAAATCCATTTCAGGAGGACTTTTGACTTTAGATTTATACTCTCCCCTCCAGACATCATCAGTTCCCTGGAAATGCAACCAATGAGTCTAGGTTGAAAGAAGTCAAAAGCATTGACGTTTCTTGGCAAACACATATTCCTCCCTTCTGACTTTCAATCATAGCTTCAAAACACCATGGGATGATGCTAGATTCTGTTTCATTTACCTTGGGATGTGGCCTGTTTTAGCTCTTGTGCTGGTGACTCACCGAACACATCTCTTTTATTAATTCTTATATCTATTACTATCAATCAACACTGAGGCTGAAACAGCTTTTCCGAATGTCAGAAATAAACAGTGTTTTCCTGTAAGCTTGGAGGGGAAAAAATAGATGAGAGCATTGGCTGTGTAAAACTCTATATAATTGGCTTAGAAAACTATGTTTTTAAATCTGTCTTTTGAAACTTGGAGTCTATTCTAAAGTTTTAATTGTCCCTGCTCAGATTTGGGGGCCAAGATTTGCTTGTCCTATTTTCAGTTTTCTGGTATCTACACAGAAGTCGATTTTCATTATTAGGACAAGATTATTGGTTAAGGTGTTTGGGGCCTTGGGGGTTTTGCCTATGTGTTTGTTCATTTGTTTATTTGGAAGTGTTCTATTTACCATTCACTGAGTTTTCCTGAACAGCCTTCTATCTCTGCTCCTCATAGTTCATAACTATAGTTACTGCGTCATCTCTTTAAGTGGGAAGGGATATAGGGACTTGGCCTCTCTAAACACAGAGGCAAAATGTAAACAAACTTAATAAAAGCCTCCTTTCAGTAGAAATTCTAGAGAAACCTTCACAGGTGTTCAGAGACATATAAAACTATTCATTGAAGTATTGTTTGAAGTAGCAACAAACAGAGAAACTATAATGTCTGTTGATGGAAGAGAATAAATAAACCATGGGTTATCGAATCAATGGAATACTATGCGACAGTTCAAAAAATGAGGTGGATCCACGTGTATGTAAGAGACATTTACCAGGTCTCTCTGTTTGATTTAGCTATCATCCAGCCTAGAGACCCATTTCTTGTTTGGAGAGATGGAATACATGGAGGGTTTAACATGTATAGCTTGCCCATTCCTTATATATGTTCCTGTGTGAGCCCAGGAAAAATATTTTTTATAACAAGGCCTTTAGATATTAGATGGAGATACCAGCATTTAGAACATTTAGAAACAAGTATTTGAATAGTGCCTGACACATAGTAAGTGCTCAATAAATGTTCTCTATTTATATTGTCCATCTACACAGGAACGTACAGCATTAAATAATTTTGCACTGGTGAATGTGAAATACACCCTTTGCACTACTGCATGCTGGCTCTGAGCTAACACTAATTCCTGGGGACCCGGAATAGCTCTATAGCCTATGAATCAGATTAAGGGCATAGGGGATTCAGGTTTAAAATGGAATGTTAGCAGCCTCATCAGTGGGCCCCCCTGCAATCAATTACGTGGTTACCCGCAATAACACACTCAGGAGCTGAAGAACTGATACCCTTAATCAACCACAGAGGCCCCACTCATATAGGCTTCCTAATTCAAAGAGTAAAGAACATGGAAATAAGTAATAAATGATATACTCTGAAACATCCCTCCCTACCAATATTTAACCAAACATCCCTCCCTCCCTATATTTAACCAAAAACCAAACTGCAACTCTGAGGACTGACCAGTGTCATAGCAAGAATGAAGACTGGAAATGCCGGGGACATATTCCCAGACCCCCCAGTGGATGCCTGAAACTGCAAATAGTACTGCATCCTATATACTATGTTCTTTTCCTATACGTACATACCTCTGATTAAGTTAAATTTATAATTAGGAATGGTAAGAGATTAACAATAATGACTAATAACAAAATAGGACAATTATAGCAATATGCTATAATAAAAGTTATGTTAATATGGTCTCACTTTCTCCCCAACCACCACCCCCATATCTTATTGTACTGTGTTCACCTGTTTTAGTGGGAAACTGAAACCATGGAAAGCAAAACCACAGATAAACGGGGACTACTGTATATGCACGGTTACTTCTATTTCATTGTCATTTGATTCTCTACTTGGTTGATGAAAGAGCTAGGCAGATCCCGGAGAATACAGTGGGTGAACATCAGCTGTGAAGTAAACCTTTGCAGAGAAGGACTCCATCATCGAATAAAAGTACATTTAGGAATAAGGTTTGAACAAGCCTGAAAATCCAAGTAAATCAAAAAGGGAGATTGCTTATGCTTATTCTGGTCTAATTGCAAAGCTGCTGTATTGCAGAACTGGAACTTGATAGTCACTGCCATCACACTGTGACTACCCTGGCCCGTTCAGAAAAGCCATCCCTCTCAAGAAATAGAGGCATCATGTGTCCATAGACTGGTTTGGTTTTAAAGACCCTTTGTTCTGCATCCAAGATCACCAAACAACTTCTGATTCCTAAGTTGCTTGACTTTGAGGAAAGAACAGACTAATGATACAGATTTTATTCCTGAAATCATTGTACTTTGTCTATGGTTTCCGGCCATGATGAAGCTTCTCATGGAGGCTGGTCTCCAGGGAAAGACTGTGTTGCTCATGCTCTTGCATGTACTCCCAGGATACATAGTAGTTATATTTTCCTTTGTTAATAAATCATCATTTTTGTGTTTACCTCAGTCATGAAAGTATTTTGGTGAGCATGAGTCAGATTCTCAGGGCCTGATCACTCCTGAGAAATGCAAATTGTTAGGGCTTTAAAAGACAACCACATGTAGCCAGTCTCTTTTTTAGATGACATGGCATATAGGAACATATGTCCCTTTGGACTCTTTTAGGATGTTTTCACTTCCTTCCTCTTCCCTTTGTACGTTCATTCTGTGCCTGATGTTCCCATTTTTATTTCTTCACCCCTATTTCATAATAATTTGATTTCTAGTTATCCTTCTACTCCTAGGTCTTCACTAGAGATTCCAAGAGAGTTTTCTGGGAACCCATGGTTTTGCTGACATTGCAGTTGTTGCCATTAGAGATCATGGTCATCTGATGAACCAAGGCCAGGGCCCAGGTTTTCCTTCTCTATCCAACTGTGTCTAAGAACAATTGATACTTGATGTCTGCCCAGCTAGAAAACTGGCTTCTTTATGGGTTCCTGGGATTTTGTTTCCTGAGAGATACATATGCTTATTGGTGGCTTTCCCGAGAACGCCCTGCATTTGCCTATTGCCCAAACCTGCTGCCAAAGCCAATACTCTTTATTTCCTGAGTCTTACTCAAACACATTAATCTGGATTCAATAAAGCAGTTTTCTGCTGACCTGTCAAAAAACCAACCCCACAAATGATTAAACTTTTCTCAAGTCCTCTTCCAAACAAGTACTGGACTGCCCAGAGATTTATCTTGGCAAAACTTGAACACAGCAAACCTGGGGCATGCTGGGTAGAAATCCCACCATTAATCCTCAAAGAAATGACTGAGTTTACTTGGCATTCACCTTTGGCCTTTGGTCAAACATGTAAAAATTTTTTCTTAGTGACAAAACAGAACACAGAACTAAAGGCACTTAGAAGAGAAATGGAGAAATGGAGAGAGAAAAGAGGGAAGGAGAAATGGAAACCTAAAAATGTTTCTTTTGGCTTATGAATCAGACTGATGTGTTACAGGCAAATCCTAAATGTAGATTGAAATTTCTTTTATATTGTATTATTTTGTAACTGGCTTTCTAAGAGTGAATTTCCAAAGGGGAATTGTTACATCCTAAGATTTTACAATGGAAGAGCATGGAAGTTTTAAACATTGTTTTAAAAATTATTATTTCTCCAATTCATGAGTTAGCATCTGAATCATAATAGAATAAATGACTCACTCCAAAAAGAAAGGTATGTTACAGTTCCTATTGTATTTTTAACTATAGTTATAATAAATATATATATTTTATATATTTTAACTATTTTAAAATCAAGTAGTTGTATCACCTAAAAACAGGTTTAGATTGGTTGCATTTTGAAAAGTCACTGTTCAAAGCCACAAGGCTCTTATACTAGGGCAGTTAGTAAACAATCACATTTTCTCATATATCTAGTTTAGTCTGCTTAGAAGATGCCCCATTTTCAAACACATGCTTCAATTAACTAATAACTTTTATATGAGGCACTCTATAACATCACTGCACATACATCTGAACTTGTACTAATATACATGATATGAAATTAATTAACATATAAGATTCTATTTTTCAAACCTTGTTTACAGGAAAAATTTGTCCTGCATCAATAAAAGTAGTAATTTAATATACACACACTCCACTATATAAGTATAAAAACAATAATAATGGTAGAATTTATATCTTTAGAAGCCACTAGCTCATTTTACAAATGAAGAAACTGACAGAGAGAGTTGTAAGTTAGGTGACATCTGGTTTCAAGATAGTAAAGACATTTTTGCCCACTTCTTTTAAAAATCACCCTCAAAAGACACGGGTAACGAAAACTTTAACTTCTGTGCAACTAGGAGATCTCTATAACCCTGAGCCAAATATACGATTGCAGAAAGCATATGGGGAAATGGTAAATTACTCATCAGGAAGATCAAAGCTCCTGGCACAATATGAATGAGAAGCAAGCCAATCTGATCCTCAGAACCCTGGAAAGTTTCAGGAAATGGAGGTGGCAGTCATTATTTAAGCCAGTTTGCAAGTCCATATAAGGAGCAGTGAAAACTTCAGGTCCCTGTCTCTACAGCTGAGCACCCATACCTCTCCCATCTCCACCCAACTACTAACCCAGTGCCCGAATGGGACATCAAGGACAGAGGAGGCTAGGGCATAGTGCCTTACTGAAAACTGGAGGATTCCATTTTATCTGCATAAAAAATAATAAAATCCCTAAGCCCCTCTGCCTGCCGAGAGTCAATATGCTAAAAGTCATCACTGCACCCCACAGGAAGGACGTTGGAAAATCCTTTTTCTGAGCATCGTTCCAGAATAAAAATCAACAGAAACTCATATTTGGAGGGAAAAGACTGCTAGCCATCTTGATAATATCCATCAGTCTATATGTCCCATCCAAACACACTGATTCCAATCAGTATTTTGCTGCTTCTCTTCGAAATATAAATAGATAGGCAAGGGTAATCAGACATTTGAGAAATGTGAAAAATGGAGATAAGATCTGCCTTGCTGGGCTTTGTGATAATTACATGAATTTATAAGTTCACAGCATCTGGCAGAGTGAAGGTACCTGTAATGCATCCATGGAATTCTTACATAATATGGAATTAAAATTATATATATTTTCCCCTCTGAAAATAAGTTAATATTCATCTTCACAATAAATCTTTAAGGATAGCATTGGAACATTTAGCTGTGTTGCTGCTGCCCTTGTTGCAGTTGTTTTTCAATAAAGAGGAAGGACTTGGCAGTTTCATGAGGGAAGCTGAAAGCAATAGATGCTACAAAAACTGGAACATTTATTATCTGTAATGCACATTCATGGGTAGTTACACATTTAGCAACACAAAGAAACTAAAAATCTTTAAAGGCACATTCTACTTTAGAGGTGTTTGCATCATAACCCCTTCTGTCTATCTGAAGCTTCTCAAAATAGTCCCTGGGTCAATATAAATAAGTTGCAAACCAGATAATACCTTATTATATGGATTAACAATATATTTGCCCTGTAATACTGAAAAAAGGAACTGTCTCATAACACAATCAGAGAAAACACAGTAAACCACATTTCTAAATAGAATATCTGATCCCCAGTGTTCTCCTCCCTGTTACCAACTCCCGAGGTTTCTAACAGTTCTACACCTCACACAGGTATCTTTGCTGTGGATACTTATGAGGCTGCTCACTGGTTACTCCCTCTTCCTTGAATAACAGGACCCAGATGACACTTCTTGCCAACTCTCAAACCAAGTGGTTCAGAGAGAATCAACTCCATCCTTAGGTCTAGAGGTGAACATTTGATCCTTAAGAGTTAATCAAAACATCATTCCCCTGTCCCCAAGCACAACAATTGATTAAGCAAAGAGCGCATGACCACATCAGAGATGGTTCCAGACCTTTGGCCGTAGACACTAAGTGAGAATTTCTTTCCTTTCTGCTATGCTTGAATTTGGGAAGACACAAGCCTGCACTGCTACGGGACAGCCCAAGGAGAAAACTCACCTGAGAAGGAAGCCAAATTCTGAAGGGATGTAGGACCAAGATAAAAAGGGTAGTTTCATTCTCATTATGTCTGTCAACTGGATCTGGCAGTGCTGAAAACATGAAATAACCTAGACTTCAGAAACATGATCCAATGAGTTCCCTTTCTTGCTTAAGCTAGCTTAAATTGGGTTTTCTTTTCTTTACTTTTCTTTTTATTTTTTTCTTTTGAGACAGAGTCTTGCTCTGTCACCCAGGCTGGAGTGCAATAGCATGATCTTGGCTCACTGTGACCTCTGCCTCCCAGGTTCAAGTGATTCTCCTGCCTCAGCCTCCCAAGTAGCTGGGATTACAGGTGCGTGCTACCACGCCCAGCTTTTGTATTTTTACTAGAGACAGGGTTTCACCATGTTGGCCAGGCTGGTCTTAAACTCCTGACCTCAGGTGATCCACCCACCTCGGCCTCCCAAAGTGCTGGGATTACAGGCGTGAGTCACCATGCCCAGCCTTAGATTGGGTTTTCTATCAAAATACAACAACTCCAACTAATACAACCATGAATTTTTATATAAGTATATTCAAAATAAAACTTTATAGTATAATTTAGTTTCCTCATCAAGTAGGCTAAACCGTCCCCATATATCTCACATCTAAATATTCTTCACATCTAGTCTTTCAGCATAAATACAAATCACACTAATAGAGCTGAAAAGTTCTTTATAATCTTTGATTCCCTAACATCAAGTATTATTAATGCAAAGTAAGAAGCACTTAATGTTTATTGAATGATTTGAAAGTGACAGGCTGAATAAGCAAACGAATTTCTCACCTTGTCTAACATCAAGTCGTGCAGTATAGATTCTCTGTATAGATAATCATTAATCCTAATTTAATGATTTCCAGGAATGGATGGAAACTCTCAGTCTCCTTCAATGGAAAGAAAAATATTCAATTAGCTTGCTCTAATCCTAATACCAAGTATCTACAATATTCTTAGCATTTGGTTAGAGACTGGAAAAAAACAGTTAAAACTGACATGGCTCTTGCTACCTAGGAACTTATCAGCTAATATGGATAGTATATGGGAACAGTTCTAATGGAAATGTGGATATATATATATATAAAATATATATAAATATCTAAATAATATATAAAAATAATACATATAATATATATATGAACATGTACTTATGGAGCAAGGAACATTATTATCATCTGCTCAAGTCTCCCAACTTGTAAAAGCATTCTTCAGATGTATCTGTGACAGATAAGTACCCTCTGCATTCGAATACCTGCAGGCCTGGAGATGTCACCTCCTCTTAAGGCAGGCCAGAGCACTGTTGACAAGGTCACACATCTAGGAATTTTGTCTATATATTAAAAAGGTGATTCTGTCCTTTTTGGGCATGATGATGCTCCACATAAACTATAGGTCCCTTTCCTTATAGGAGCTTTTCATGTCTGAGGACACAGATCTCACTTGCTGATGAGTATTCTCTTTAAGCTAAGCAAAATTATTTACATGATACTGAATCTTTTCACGATTTTCTAAATATATATCAAATTGTTGTACAATAATAATGGAAATCATTTATTAAGCAATTGTTCTATGCCATGTATTATGCTAAGTTCTTTATACACATTACTCTTTCTTAAATTCCTCATAACAATTGTTTATGGTACAATGGAATATAATTTATCTGAGAGTTTAAATACTATAAGCATTCGAATCACTTATTTTTCATTTTTTAAAGAAGGCTTTTTAGGATTAGACATGTTTAGTCACACCATGTAATAAGAGAAGATCAGTTTGTTACAATATGCTGTGCTACGAGATGGTGTGATCTCCAAGGCTGCAAATAACAGGCAGGTGATGACAAAATGGACAATGTGGTGCTGATTATAAAGAATCATTAGAAAATGATTCTAATGAGGCTCTTTGATGCTGTAAAAATTTCATGAATCCCATGGAAATATTAGCATGTTTATATGCTTACGAATATGACATAGTAGAGAGGAAGAAACATGACTGTAAGGAGTGCTGTAATTGCTGGGATGATATTCTTGTGGAAATGAGAGAAGTGGGATCCAGTGTATAATGGTGGCTATGTACTGGGTCAACAGACAATTCATCTCTCTAAAAAATGAAGGAAGGCAAAGTATGTGGGTGCACAGGAAGTGTTGATGATGTGGAAATTCTCATTGGATTGCTTACATTACTTCAGTGAAGAAGAAGAATGGTCATCTGCTGAGAGCAAGAATGAGGAGGTGGTGATAGCATTTGGAGAGAGGGGGAAAAGTCTAAAATGGCCATCTGAGTAAGTTGGTGAGAAAATGGATTAGGGATGTAGACAATGATTGCTGGCTGTGCTAGGAGCCCATTTCATGTGGGCAGTCATGAATTGAAAGTGCAGCAAGTCAGCACGCTGGTGGGCTTTTCCCCAACCATGTTTATCCATGATGTAAGTAAAGAGTTGTATTTATCCAGAGTTATGCATGTGTGAAAGGCAAATCCAGAGAGGCACAAAAGAGTGATTATAATGATAAAGCATGAAATTAAGCTTGGTGAACAGGTAACAGAGAATAGCAAGGGGATAAGAGACAATAAAAGATGGTAGGATCAATGAAGTAGAGATACTAAATCTTTTTAATTGGACCCATTTTTAAAACCACTTAATTCTCTCAGAATCTTAATTCTGTTATTTGTCACATTATGTATTTTTGTGTCATGTAAAAATAAGGATAAGTATAGCATTAATCCACTCATCCAATTACCTATTCAACAAAATTTTACTGATGGATACTAAGTGCCAGATGCTGTGGGATACAAAATTAAATAAGATTGGTCTTTCACCTCAAGGACTTTATAGCCTAGCAAAGAAAATAGGTAAATGAGGAACCACAGTACAGTGTGGTAAACACCATGAAAAACTCTCTAGGAGTACAGAGGAAAGACTTCTAAATCAGACTTGAGGGTGACAGAAAACTTCCATTAAGAGGGGACACTGGAATGGGGTTTTGAAGATCAAATAGAACTTAGTTAACAAGAGAATGAAAAAGGGCTTTCCATGACCCATCCAAATTATAAATCAAAATGGTTACTGGGGTTGGGGTAAGACTAGAAGCTTCTGCATACCCTAAAGACCACCTCCTAAATTATATAATTTTACTGAGTAGCTACAACTGTTCCTACCAGACACAGCCATTTCACACAGATCTGTTTTTCTCCATCTTGTCCAAGAAGCCATCTCAAGCAACTACTTCTAATGCCTTGCCAGAATCAAAACGCCCTATCTAGTTTCTCAGACCTCCCAATGAGGGAACCTATTTAAAGGAGAAATTGGTTTGCCATTTGTTCCTAGAAAATTTAGGTAGACCCTCATAATTAATCACTGACTTTTATCCTAAGTGCTAACAAACCACTTGTTTAATAACCTGGTACAGAATTGTGCCACTAACAGACATCAGACTCATGAATCTGTAACTTGCATGTTTCTAAAGGATGAAATCAGTCTGGAGATCAGTATCTTTTTCTGAATATATTTGAAGGATATGACAGTGTTTGAGAATCACTTTTGTGCTAAGGGAATTGAGAGGGAGAAAGTATTGCCTAAGACAAAGGTTGAAGATAAATAGGGCAAGATAAATGGAAGAAAGAGTCAGTGCAGTGGCCTGGAGAAATGGAGTGATATTTAAGAGGTTTGCATTCAATTCACAGAGAGGAATAATCCAGGTCACCCTGGGTAAAGTCCTTAGAAATCAAAGACAATGTCTTGGTTCTGACATCTGGTAAACGGCTCTCTCATAGCTTGAGATAAAAGCCAGACTTACTTGGGGGAAACTTGGAAACCTTTTTTAAATAAAACAAAGGAAATTATTTTCTATGACATCACACCAACTCTGCCAACTCCCAGTTTGCCAATGCTTGTCACAATGTTTACAATTAAAAATTCAAATACACAAAGTCCTTGGTTCCACTGCAGTTTAGGAAGGCTGCCAAGAATGTGGGATAATTCCTTCAAGGGAAAAGAAAAAAAGCAAACATCAAATTGATGACAAAGAATTACAGCTCAACTCAGATCATAGACAATAGAGGGTTAAAGAAGTTTCATTAAGTGGGTCAGCCCAGGGCCTATCTGATATCAAGGAACTAATTGCCTTTTTTCTCATAATTGTAAAAGTTTATTCCCAAGTTTTGTTTTAGTTGATTTCCTTAGTGCCTACATTAACTTTTCAATCTTAAAATCAAAATACAAACTTAATACTACTTTCATCAAGGTTAAAAGCAATGCCCAAGCAAGGATGAGACATGACCAAGAAAAAACTACTTTTGATTATCTTTTGGTTAAATCTTACCTTAAAAAAAACAATTTTAGGCAATGCTTGAGTAAAGTATCTCATGAACAGAAAACCCAGTTCTCTGTTCAGTTTTTGCTAAGGAAGCAGGAGGTAGAAACTAGAAACTCTGAAATTGCCAAATGTAAAACAGTCTTATTGATTAAAGTTCTTCTCAACTTAATGTTAAGAACAATTTTTTATTATGCCAACAGCAGCCAGCCCTGAAAATAAGTATGTTTTCTTTAGGGAAGGCAGTTAAGGCAACTAAAACAATATGCCAATTGTTTCAGGTTAGAAATATCATTGAAATATTATCTATTTTAACATAACAATCTTTTTTTAACCAGCATTATCTATGAAACAGCAACCCAAATGTCAGGAACAATTATAGAGATGGATATTTTATTCTATAAATGGGTGTCGTCCCCTATATTGTTTTATATGCCCCAAACAACCAGGCACAAAAGCAAATTTTGAAAAATGAGCAAAGGAATAGGTTGTATTGAAATGAAATTAACTATATGCTAAATGAATACGACATTTAATGATGATCATTGTTGTGGTACATAGCAATTATACCTAATTGCCAATTTACATATTTGTTATAACTAGTATTTTAACAATTTTTTTTCCTTTTTACTTCTCGGCAACTACTGTCAATGCTGCTTGACAGTTTCCCTCACTCCATGATAAATTTTAATTCTCACTACTTTACTAGTCTCATACAAGTTAAAACAAGATTCTACACTGGCACCTCAGAGTTAGGCCCAGGGCTCTTGTCTGTGCCCTGCCAGTGACTAACCCACCCTGGACCAAAACAGCAGTCTTTCAAATGCCATTTTAACTGCTCTCCCTCCCTTCAGAACCATGGAAGTCCTGATGTCTGAGGCATGAAGAGAATGAAAATGTAGGTTATAGGTCTGCATAGGACTAGTTGGGGATCTGACAAGTACATGCTGGAAGCAGAATACAGTGAAGTGCTGAGGGGAGCAGGTCAACCTGGGCTGGACTAAAAGGTGGAGAGATAAGTCTGTGAGCCTGCCCTCCGATACCTTCAGAGAAAACACAAAGCTGCTTGCTTTGTACTTTTTCCTGTTTACTTTCTCCCTAACATTTAACCTTCATATTGCATGGATGCCTTACAAAGGAGGGATAGCTCAGCTCCAAGTTATTCCATGGGCATCTTTTTTATCTTATGCATTGCTTCCCACTAGAACTTACACAATGCCTCATATACTGTGGGAACTCAGTAAATATTACCAAACTTATTATTTTAAATCATTTTAAAATAAATGGCTCTGTATTAGGTGTATCTTCCTCACTAGAACCAGGTCTCCGACTGACTTCACTGATTGAAGGTTACTGAATTGTTGATCTATAAACCCTCCAGGCATCTAGGGCATTGTAGGAAGTGTTTCCCCCCATTTCAGTTCCGGGTTGTTATCCGGCGTTCTAGGTCCAAAACAGGTAGAAATCTATTTTCTGCCACAAATCTACATTTTTGTCTTAAATAACTGTGTGAATTTAATCCTAGCTGCTTGATCTGAGGGCAGACAATTATACTACTTCAGTTGTCTCATCTTTAAGAAGAGGGGATTATTCACTTAACTAAATTGTATTAAATGGTTTCCTGCTGCAAAGAATGTAGTAGGCACTTCTATGGAGGAGAAACATGGGAGTCTGGTGCCTCCTGTTTTCCTTAGGGACTGTGATCATCCAAAACAGGTAGTAATCTATCATAGTCTAGACATTCACAAGGAAGGGTATTTAGGAACATCTCTTAATAAACAACGTTAACAAAGTAATTCTTCCCCTCCACTTTCTTTTCCTTAAATCTTTGCTGGGGCTTAACAAGGACACTGATAAACCACCTGACACTCCCTAGAGTTAGAAACCTTTTTTTTTTTTTTTTTTTTTTTTTTCTGATCTAAATCCAGGCTGCTATTGCTTAAATCCATTTTCTCTTATTCTATTCTCTTGGAAGACAGAGAAAAATCATTCATCCTCCTCTATATTATAGTCCTTCATGTATTAAAGATTTCGGCCTTCATTTCTCCAAGTTACATAATGCCAATTCCTTTCATTTTACTCATATATCTTATTTTCCAAGCTTTTAAATTAATTTCATTGCACTCCTCTTGGACTCTATGGATAATGAAATAGTTATGCAGATCCTTTCAGATACTAATTGGGTAATAAACCTTCAGGGAGGGAAGTATTTTTAAATCTTAAATCAGAATCTCACATGATCTGAGATTTAAAACATTTCTGGAGAGCAGAAGGAGGTTGGAAAATGCACATAAAATTGGCACAGAAAGCATGGGAAGAAACGGGAAAGTACCATTTGGATATTATTGTTTTATAAAAAGGAAAGCTGAAGCATGTGTTACCGCAAATAAGTAAAAGATACAAGATCAAAGTCACAATTAAAATAAGCAGCTGCAATTCCTGGTTCCCTACCAAACTGCTGTCAAGTGATTGTGATATCTGATCATAACAATCTTGACTGAAGCTTAAAAAATAAATCACACTATCACAGTTTAATTGGGCAGTGGAAGTTCACCATTCACTGTTAATATTATTTTGCTAGAAAATCTTCCAGTTCTCTTCTTCCATTTCCAACTCAGCTTAATAGAACAGTCCCACTTCACTGATGTGTTCTCCAGAGAGAATCAAACAAAACCTCTTAGATTGTTAATGTATTAGATCTCAAATGATATCTTAAATCAATTACTAGGTATATAAAACATTTTCATAAATATCCATCAACCAACAAATAGATATATCCATACAATGGAATATTATTTGGCCATGCAAATGAAGTACAGTCAACCCTCTGTATCCACAGGTTTCACACCCATAGATACAACCAGCCACAGATCAAAAATATTTAGGAAAAAAATAAAAGAACAACAAAAATAATACAAATTCTTAAAATACAGTATAACTACTATTTGCATAGCATTTACATTGTATTAGCTATCATAAGTAATCTAGAGATGATTTAAAGTATACAGGAAGATATAAGTTATATGCAAATACTATGCCATTGTATATAATGGACTTGAGCACACGTGAATTTTGGTATGTGGGGTTGTGTCCTAGGACCAACCGCCCACAGATACCAAGCGATGACTGTACTAAATGCTACAACATGGATAAACCTTGCAAACATGATGCTAAATAAGCTAGACACAAAAAGCCAAATACTATATGATTCCATTCGTATGAAATGTCCGGAATGGGTAAATCCATAGAGACAGAAAGCAGATTAGTGTTTGCCAAGGGATTGGAGGAAGAGGGACGAGGAGCAACTGCTTAATAGGGACAGGATTTCTATTTGGGGTGATGATGAACTACTGAAACTGCATAGTGGTAATGATTGTACAACAGTTGTGAATGTAGTAAAAGCATGGGAAGAAATGGGAAAATACCATTTGGATATTATTGTTTTACAAAAAGGAAAGCTGAAGCATGTATTACAGCAAACACGCAAATAAGTAAAAACTGTTGAAATGATAAAGTTTATGTTATTTGTATTTTATCACAATAAGGAAAATATTACTTGTATTCTCTGGTACTGTATGTACTAATGCAAAGTGAGGCCAAGATAAAACAGGACACCACAGTGGTTGATTCTCTTGCAAGTCGGTAATCAGTCAGTTGAGTATTCATTGACAGCCTACTCAGCGCAATGTACTAGTCTAGGTCCTGAGACACAGCAGCGGAGACAGATATGGCTTCTGCCTTGGCAGAGCGGACAGTTTAACAGGGCATCCATTCTTCCATTTATTCTCTCCTACCAGTGCTATGTTTGCTCTTAGAGGAAAAATATGAGGAAAAAGTAACGCGTGAGCTTTATCAATCTATCATATATGTATGTATATAATATATATGATTATATATCTGTAATGAAAATAACCAAAAACAAGTCAAATAGCTGCTTAAACACATAAGAATTCATCTTGGGATTCTAAAATAAGGATTGGCAAATTTACACTTAAATTAACACTTAACCATAATATTATTAGATGCCTGAAAAAAAAGATAGTTTGCCTGCACCTTAATTCACAGAAAGGGATCCTTTCAGTATTATACAGTGTTTAACCTAAAGAACAAAACACATGAAATAGTTTGGATTATCGGATTACTGTTCAGTAAATACTCCTTCTACCCTTCACCACCCCTCTGGGGGCATGTGTATTTCCCTGCGCCATGGATTTGGGTTTCGGGCACATACTAACTTTAGCCAACGGAACCTTAGAGGATGATAGGCATAGAGGCCTTAAACATGTTTGCACAGTTAAGTTTGGCTCTTGTGTTCTCGCTCTTTACACAGGAACTGCTGAGTAGACACACTGGTCCAAGAACACTGAAAGACATGTAAAGCCAATGTAACCCCAATCGGCAGCTGAAGAAGAGTTGCCCAACTTCTCCAGCCTAGATCAAACTGCAGTCAAATGTACACCCTTGAGCAGGGGAATAAATTCACATTTTTGTAAATCATGAAGTTTTGGAGGTTATAGAGCATTATTTTGGTAATAGCTTATTACTAATACAGCCCATGCACTGAAATAAACCCCAGAATTCTTTCACAATGTATGATTTTTAAAAAACACTTAGAAAGCTAACCATCAATAATAAACTAAATTTTCCCTACTCAGTTATAGATTTAGTGTTAAAAATTGTTAACTATATAAAATGAAAATTTAAACTAAGTAGCCTAACTTGTATCTATTAGCAGCATAACTGGTAAAATCTGAAAGGATGTATTACTCGGATGTTAAGAAATATGAAAACTCTATTTGCTGAATACATGCTAATATAATCAGGTTCCAATAAACATCTTGATGAAAGCAAATTAATCACTAATCTGACATTTTCTTTTGGCAAATTAGCAAGTTTAGGTTTCACATTAAATGAAAATGTGTGTGTAAGGACATAACTGAAAGAATATAATTCAATTAAATATCCTCCCAATATTCTTCCATTTCAGACATTTCTATTCCTAATTTTCTTGTTTTCAGATCTCAGGCAGGGCTTGTAAAGCAGTGTCTCCTTTCTTGTGAGATTTTCTTTATAGAATAGCCAATACATTTGTAGAGAAAGCATTTGGCACATTCAGAAACCTTATGATGTTATTCATTTAACCTGTGTCCCTCGATTGTTCTAGGTGGAAAATCAAACACACTACACTTGGTTCTCACAGTGAAAATTAAGAAGGCATTTATTTTTTTTAAGTGAGCCTCTTAAAGAAACATAATTCAGTTTTAATTTTTTACTGAGCTCCAGGATCTTTTCCTAATAAAATGCTAGTTTATTAGATAAACAGTGTTTACAAACTATAACAGAACATCTAATGGAAGTTAATTTTACTTCCATTGGATGCTCTCTGCCACTAGTAAAAAAAAAAAAAATTCGAAATAATACACAAAGAAAAAAATGAAACAGTGTATATTAAGAAACACATTCCAAAAAAAGGAATTTAATCTTTATGAGAGTTAGGAGTAATGCTTGAGGATAGATAAATGATACAGATGACCAAATAGACATAGTATTCAATTTTCTTGAGATGGCTGAGAGTTAAAAATGACAGTGGAAAAAATAAAACATATCCCTAAACAACAACAAAAAGAGATGTGGCAATCAAGAAAAAATCCAGAAGCAGGTCTCCAAAGTAAAGCCACTGCATGTGTCTTTTAGCTAACTTAAGATAGAGTCATGAAAATCATTTCTTGTGTGTTCATGCATTGTAAGGCAGTAGATCTTGTGATTAGGAAGAAAACTTAGAGAAAGCAAAGAAAGACAGTACTTGTGGAAGGCTATAAATTTTCCTGTCATAAAAATTGCTAGATGTAATATGTTCCTATGTTAATTCAGAATTGCAGTGGAACTCCTAAATAAATCAAAAAACTAGAAAAAATTTAATTAACCTCTAATAACCATAAGACCAAGTATATTTCAATTCTAAATTATTTTAAAGTTTAAATTACTCCCAAGACACCTTAAAAGTTTTCCATCTTTGGTGGTAGGCAAAATTCTAAGACAGCCCCCCAAGATTTCTGGCATCTTGTGTTCATACATGTTCTCCCAGTTATTCAATCAAATACTAGTGCCGCTGTGAAGAAATTTTGTAGTTGTATTATAATTAGAGACCCAAATCAGTTAATCAGTTAAGTTAGCGCTCAACTATGAGTGAGCTAGGCTTAATAACATAAGCCCTTTAAAAGCAGAGAATTTTCTCCCCATGGTTTCAGGAAAGGAAGTTAAGAGAGTTTCAAGGTGCAAGTGAGATTTAATGAGGGGAAAATTCCCCTTTGCAGACTGTGTTCATTTCCTATTGAAATGTAAACAATTATGACAAATTTGGTGGTTTAAAACAATGTAAATGTATTCTGTCACAGATCTGGAGGTCAGAAATCTTAAAACAATTAGTCCTAAGGGGCTAAAATGCAGGTGTCAGCAGGGTTGATCCCTTCTGGAAGCTGCAGGAGATAATCTGTTCCTTGCTCTTCCAGCTCCAGAGGCTTCAGCACTCCATGGCTCTTAGCTGCATCACAGCAATCTCTGCTTTTGTTGTCATATTGCCTTCTCCCATAAAAGGATGCCTGTGATTACATCAGGCTCGTCCAGATAATCCAGGATAATCTCCCCTGTCAAAAATCTTAATTATCACACCTGCAAAAATCTTCTTTGCCATATAAGATATCATATTCACAGGTTGCAGGGATTAGGACATGGAAATCTTTTGGGTGAGGCATTATTCAGCCTACCACACTGGCTTTGAAGATGAAAGAAGTTACATGGCATGATGGTGAATTTATTTGTCAACTTGACTGGGCCACCAGGTGTCTAAGTATTTGGTTAAAAATTACCCTGGGTGTGTCTGTGAGGATGTTTCTTGCTGACTCCAAAGACACTTTAAAACTGTGACTCCTTTAAATCAATAGACTGAGTAAAGCAGCTTACTGTCCTCAATGTGGGTGGGCCTGTTCCAATCCATTGGAGGTCTGAATTGAGCAGAAGCGGAGTAAGGTAGAATTCACTCTTGCTGCCTGTTTTCAATCTGGACCATTGGTCTTCTGCACTCAGACTAGAACTTGTAACACCAGCTCTTGTGGGTACTCAGTCTCCAGCTTGCACATGGCATGTCATGGGACTTCTCAGTCTCTATAATCATGTGAGCCAATTCCTCATAATAAATAAACATTAACAAATATTCAAGTAATATAAATATAAATATCTTATTGGCTCTGTTCTCTGGAGAACCCTGACTAACACATGTGGCAGAGAATGTGGGTGGCCTATAGGGGCTGAGAGCAGCATCCAGCTGACAGTCAGCACAAAGCAGACAAACCTCAGTTCTACAACTACAAGGAACTAAATTTTTCCAACAACAACAACAAAAAAATGAATTTAGGCCAGATGCAGTGGCTCATATCTGTTATCTTAGTACTTTGGGAAGCCAAGGAGGGAGGATCACTTGAGCCCAGGAGTTCAAGAACAGCCTGGGCCACAGAATGAGACCCCATTTCTACAAAAACATTTAAAAATTAGTTGTGTGTAGTGGTGGCATTCACCCATGGTCTCAGCTATGTGGGAAGCTGAAGCAGGAGGATTGCTCGAGCCCAGGAGGTTGAGGCTGACGTGAGCAGATATTCTCACCACTACACTCCAGCCTGGGCAACAGAGCAAGAACCTGTCTCAAAAAAAAAAAAAAAAAAAAAAAAAAAAAAAAAAAATGAGTTTAGAAGCAAATTTTTCCAGAGTCTTCAGATGAGAATTCATCCAAACGAATACCCTGATTTTAGCCTTGTGATAATCTAAATGAACTCTGCCATGCCATGCCAGACGTCTAACCTATGGAAGGGTGAGCAAAACGACATGAATATTGTTTTAAGCTACTAAATGTGCGGTCATTTGTTACTCAGCAATAGAAAACTAATACAATCCAAAATATTTTAATTTCAAGATATTTTGAACATTATTACAATATTTAATATTTGTGACTGTGTTCATGGTACTATGTGCTTTGAATTCTATCCTCAAGTCATGAAAAACTGTGAGTAGCATGGATATGTGCAGACATCAGTATCACCTAGTGATTCATGTTCTTTGTTGACATCAACAAAATTATTAATAATTTAGTCAACACATACTCTAGCAACATATAAATGAAAGCTTTTGAAAAGATAATACTCAGTTACTTAGTAAGAAAGCAAGAAACACAAGCAAGGACTTACAAGAAGATGGCACCATGAGAATATACCTGCATAACCATTCTTCTTGAGGTCTATTAAAATAACGTAAACCTGATCTAAAGACAAAAATGTCATCTTTAATAATACTAGGGAACTACCACAACATAAAGATTTCCAGTAATATCTACTCTTCCATATCTAATTTAAACTGAACTGCAGGAGAATACTGAGAGATAAAATCTATCTCCATAATCTTGATCAGAGTGTAGATTTTTTAAAAAGAGAGCTCCTTTTTTCCAATGGCTGAATCATATTCTAATGTATTATATATAGTATGTATATGTGTATATGTGTATTTGTGTGTATGTGTATGCCACATTTTCTTTATCCATTTGTCCATCACATTCCAAGATTGATTCCATATCTTGGTGAATAATGCTGCAATGAACGTGGAATGTATATATCAACACAGATGAACCTGGAGGACATTATGCTTAGTGAAATAAGCCCAACACAAAAAGACAAATACTGAAAGATCTCACATACATGTGAAAATTTTGAAAAGTCAAACTCATGGAAACGGAGACTAAAACAGTGGTTACCAGGGACTAGGAGATAGGAGAAATGGACAGATGTTCATCAGAAGGTACAAACTTTCAGTTATAAAATAAACAAGTTCTGGGGATCTAAGGTACAACATGTGTGGTGATGGGTATGTTCATTTGATTTTATAATTATTATACAATATATACATACATCAAATCATCATGTTGTATACTTTGAATATATATAATCTTTATTTGTCACCTAAATATCTTAACATTAACAAATAGATAAATAAATAGAAAGGCCAATATCCTTTAAGTAGACATGGAAAATACCAATGGCCAGGTGGAACCATGGAGAGAAAAAAGAAGCACCCAACTTGAGTCAGATTTGCATACTCAAGGACAAATCATGAGGCAAATTTGAAGAAGGTACCATGTACCACTGTCCCCACATGCGTACATACATACATGTACCACATACATGTACTGTGACATCTTCATTTTGTGTGAACCTGAGATAATCCATCAATGTATTTCAAAAAAATAAGATTAGAAGACAGTCCTTTTTTCCTGTATACTACCCTAAACTCACCCCTATACACATACACACACACACACACACACACACACACACACACACACACAGTGACACATGTCTCAAGGCAGATGATTAATCAGATCTCAAGAGAAAGTGTTAGAAACAACATACCTAAACCAAGGCTACAAGTTGCCTACTGTCCAAGCTCATCCACCACTGCCCCAACACGTGTACATACATAAAATCTTCTAGCCTGCCACCTAAGTTTTAAGAAGACAGTTCAAACAATGTCCGTGTAAACCTGATTGAGATCCCACCTACTCTCTGACAAATAGCAAATCAATGGTCCCATGTATAACCCTATTCTCAATCACCAGAAATCAATAAGGCCAGTTCACAGAGACTGACATCAGTTCTCCTCTAGGCCTTCTACCTAGATTACCAGTGATGAAGATGCTACATAAAGTAGCATCAAGCTTCCCCAGAATTTCAACTCCACTAAGGTTCAAAAAAGAGCCCCTCCCTGACCTGGGGTCCACAGTAAACCCATGGACTGTGTCAAAGTCAGGAAAATGCCTCCCCCAGGCTTATTAACCCTATAGTATAAAGTCCAGTTGGGGTTCATCTACTGAGTCAAAGACTTACTTCCCCATTTCTTGAGGGAGCTTCAAGCACATAACTGTTCCTGCCCATAACACTCAGCCTTGCTACCATTCACCTTGAATTAACCAAGGTGAATCTTATTGTGACCTTTAGTCCTTTTTATCTTAAACAGTCCCAAATGTCTAGTTCAACACTCATCTCCTACCCTATAATCTCCGTAAGGCTCTGATAGCTCTTCTTCTATTACCTTCTCTCATCCTTCTTGAAATCTTCCTACTAGACCTTAAGATTCCCATAATCTGTCCATCATCAGCACAATTGTACCCATCCCCAGCCTCCTCTCACCTTTTCACAAGGGAAACTTGGCACTGCTTCCCCACACAGTCCTTTCAAGCAAAGGCTGATTTTCTCCCTGTCCTCTTATCACTGAGCATGGGAGTGGTTGGAGATCTTCTCTGTTGCTCATTGCTACTTTCTCACTTCCGTCCACCTAAAAACTTGCAACTTGACATTTCTTGGCACGATAGCACATCACCTCCTATCCCTCAACGTTGCCCCATCTCCAGACCTTCCTCCAGATTACTCCCTCTTGATTTTCAAATACTTCCACTTCTGGCTCATTGTCCATATCCTCATGACTATTCCTTCCTTAATTTTTGGAGTTTTAATATACATGTAGATGACCCTTCAAATTCTCTGCTTTCTCAGTTGCTTGAACTCTTCTCCTCCAATGATCTTGTCTTCAACATTATTTTAGTTGTCATACCATAAACCTTAATATTATAACTTTTATCTCTGCATATCATAATTATAATAAGTATTTCCTAATGATATTATTGAATTCCAAAGAGAAAGACAGCCTCTTATAAACACTGAAGGAGAAGAATCAGATCCCCTACAAATGTTTAAAAAAAAAAAGACAATGGATAAATTCAGACTTCACTTCAGAAACACTCATGGTCAAAAAGACAAAGGAACTACATCTCCAAAAGGTTGAAAGAAAGGGGATGGAACTCAAGAACTATATATTGAGCCATGCTGACATTTACAGAGCAGGAGGAAATGTTCAATTTTGCAATACTTCTAGAATAACATCACTTAAAAGCTCTTTCTGAAAAAGAAACATGCGTGAAGTCTTAATAGAGCCAGTTGGAAAATGATTCAAAACAAAAAAATCACAAGTGAAGAACACCCACTGTGAAAGAACTCATGGCACACACTGACTCATAATGTAAATATTCACGAAGACCTTGACAGTAATGTTACCAATCTTGAAAAAAAAAGTTATATAACTATTAGTTATAATAATACACTAAGTGATCAATGTAAAACTTTCAAAATGGCCTAATAGAAACAAAGGAAAAAATTGAACAAGATTCACAATCTACCACAATATTGCTAAATATAAAATGAAAATACTCATTAATCCAATGAAATTTAACCACAAAATAAACCTAACGGAAGTAGAAGGAAACAGTAATAGTTTTTAAAAGCAAGATTAATTAATTAGAAAATAGCAATGCCATACAATAGATGAATAATCCTAGAGGCAACTCCTAAAGTGAAAAATTAAGTAACTTAATTCCTAAACAGTTAAATATAACACAATCAATATGCAGAAAATTAGGAATGAGGGGAAAACACAAATATTCCATGAAGTAAGAAAATTACAGGCATACCTCATTCTGTTGTTCTTCCCTTGATTGCACTTCACAGATATGTTTTTTTTGTTTTGTTTTGTTTTGTTTGTTTGTTTGTTTGTTTGTTTGTTTTACAAACTGTAGCTTTGTGGCAACCCTGCATTAAACAAGTCTATCAGCATCATTTTCCAAACATGCTTTGCTCACTTGGTGTCTCTGTGTCTCATTCTGGTAGTTTTCACAGTATTGCTAACTTTTTCATTATTATTATATCTGTTATGGTGATCTGTGATCAGTGATCTTTGGTGTTTCTTTTGTAATTGTTTTGGGGAGCACAAACCATGCCCATATAAGACGGTAAACTGAAAGGATAAATGTTGTGTGTGTGCTGACTTCTCCACCAACCACCTGTTTCCCCATCTCTCTTCCTACTCAGGTCTTCCTACTCCCTGAGACACAACAGTATTGAAATTAGGCCAATTAATCACCCTACAATAGCCTCTAAGTGTCCCAAGTGAAAGTAAGAGTCACATGTTTCTTACTTTGAATCAAAAACTAGAAAAGATTAAGCTTAGTGAGAAAAGCATCTTGAAAGCCAAGATACACTAAAAGCTAGGCCTCTTACACTCTTAGCCAAGTTGTGAATGCAAAGCGGAAGTTCTTGAAGGGAATTTTTTTATCTTACTTCTGTTTGTTTTTATTAATTTGTTTAGATAGAGAGAGAACTAATCCCCAAAGCATAGGTACTGTGCCTTCTGCAGGTCCAAGCACAATGTTCCTCACATAGCTGGCACTCCTTAAGTATTCATTGGTTGAGATGAGGTGACCAGGACATTTAGCAAAACTACAGCCCATAGAATCAGAATTCTAGGTTTACAAAGCCTTTTATTATTATTATTATACTTTAAGTTCTATCGTACATGTGCACAACATGCAGGTTTGTTACATATGTATACATGTGCCATGTTGATGTGTTGCACCTGTTAACTCGTCATATACATTAGGTATATCTCCTAATGCTATCCCTCTCCCCTCCCCGCACCCTACGACAGGCCCCAATGTGTGATGTTCCCCACCCTGTGTCCATGTGTTCTCATTGTTCAATTTCCACCTATGAATGAGAACATGCGGTGTTTGGTTTTCTGTCCTTGTGATAGTTTGCTCAGAAGGATGGTTTCCAGCTGCATCCATTTCCTACAGAGGACATGAACTCATCCTTTTTTGTGGCTGCATAGTATTCCATGGTGTATACATATATGCCACATTTTCTTAATCCAGTCTATCATTGATGGACATTTGGGTTGGTTCCAAGTCTTTGCTATTGTGAATAGTGCCGCAATAAACATACGTATGCATGTGTCTTTATAGCAGCATGATTTATAATCCTTTGGGTATATACCCAGTAATGGGATGGCTGGATCAAATGGTATTTCTAGCTCTAGATCCTTGAGGAATCACCACACTGTCTTCCACAATGGTTGAACTAGTTTACAGTCACACTAACAGTGTAAAAGTGTTCCTATTTCTCCACATCCTCTCCAGCACCTGTTGTTTCCTGACTTTATAATGATCGCCATTTTAACTGATGTGAGATGGTATCTCATTGTGGTTTTGATTTGCATTTCTCTGATGGCCAGTGATGATGAGCATTTTTTCACATGTCTGTTGGCTGCATAAATGTCTTCTTTTGAGAAGTGTCTGTTCATATTGTTTGCCCAGTTTTTGATGGGGTTGTTTTTTTCCTGTAAATTTGTTTAAATTCTTTGTAGATTCTGGATATTAGCCCTTTGTCAGATGGATAGATTACAAAAATTTTCTCCCATTCTGTAGGTTGCCTGTTCACTCTGATGGTAGTTTCTTTTGCTGTGCAGAAGCTCTTTAGTCTAATTAGATCCCATTTCTCAATTTTGGCTTTTGTTGCCATTGCTTTTGGTGTTTTAGACATGAAGTTCTTGCCCATGCCTATGTCCTGAATGGTATTGCCTAGGTTTTCTTCTAGGCT
The DNA here is from genome assembly GCF_049350105.2 of Macaca mulatta. Lineage (NCBI taxonomy): Eukaryota > Metazoa > Chordata > Mammalia > Primates > Cercopithecidae > Macaca > Macaca mulatta. The sequence goes on from NC_133411.1 coordinate 120,810,622, forward strand.
TTTTATGGTTTTAGGTCTGACATTTAAGTCTTTAATCTATCTTGAATTAATTTTTGTATAAAGTGTAAGGAAGGGATCCAGTTTCAGCTTTCTACATAGGGCTAGCCAGTTTTCCCAGTATCATTTATTAAATAGGGAATCCTTTCCCCATTTTTGTTTTTGTCAGGTTTGTCAAAGATCAGATGGCTGTAGATATGTGGTATTATTTCTGAGGGCTCTGTTCTGTTCCATTGGTCTATATCTCTGTTTTGGAACCAGTACCATGCTGTTTTGGTTACTGTAGCCTTGTAGTATAGTTTGAAGTCAGGTAGCGTGATGCCTCCAGCTTTGTTCTTTTGGCTTAGGATTGTTTTGGTAATGTGGGGTCTTTTCTGGTTCCATATGAACTTTAAAGCAGTTTTTTCCAATTCTGTAAAGAAAGTCATCGGTAGCTTGATGGGGATGGCACTGAATCTATAAATTACCTTGGGCAGTATGGCCATTTTCATGATATTGATTCTTCCTATCCATGAGCATGGAATGTTCTTCCATTTGTTTGTGTCCTCTTATTTCGTGGAGCTGTGGTTTGGAATTCTCCTTGAAGAGGTCTTTCACATCCCTTGTAGGAAAGTACTATTTTGGTGAATACATGAATGATAAGAAGCAAAAAAGACTTATTACTGATATGGAGAAAGTTTTAGTGATGTGAATGGATGATTTAACGAGCCACAACATTCCCTTAAGCCAAAACCTAATCCAGAGCATGGCCCTACCTCTCTTCAATTCTATCATGGCAGAGAGAGGTGAGGAAACTGCAGAAAAAAAAGTTTGAAGCTAACAGAGGATGGTTCATAAAATGTAATGAAAGAGGCCAACTGCATAACTTAAAAGTGTAAAGTGAAGCAGCAAGCACTGATGTAGAAGCTGCCACGAGTTATATGTGGACATAAATATCAATATTAACAGGAATTTTGAAGAAGTTCATTTCAACCCTCTTGGATTACTTTAAGGAGTTCAAGACTTCAGTGGAAGAAGAAACTGCAGATGTGGTAGAAATAGCAAGATAACTACAATTTAAAAGGGAGCTGGAAGATGCGACTAAATTGCTGCAATTTCACAATAAAACTTGAATGAATAAGGAGTTGCTTCTTATGCATGAGCAAAGAAAGAGGTTTCTAGAGACGGAATTCACACCTGGTGAAGATGCTGTTGTTGAAATGACAAAAAGTTTTCCCAAGAGTACATAAACTTAGTTAATAAAGTAGCAGCAGAGTTTGAGACAATTGACTCCAAGTTTGAAAGAAGTTCTACTATGGGTAAAATGCTATCAAAGAGCACTGCAGGCTACAGAGAAATTTTTCATGAAAGAAGAGTCCATCAATGTGACAAACTTCCTTGTTGTATTATTGGAAGAAATTGCTACAGCCACCCCAACTTTCAGCAACCGCCACTGTGATCAGTCACTAGCCATCAAAATCGAGGCAGGCCGAGCACAATGGCTTATACCTGTAATACCAGCACTTTGAGAGGTTGAAGCAGGAGGGCCACCTGAGGCCTAGAGTTCGAGATCAGCCTGGCCAACATGACAAAACCCCGTCTCTACTAAAAATACAAAAATTAGCTGGGCATGGTGGCATGCACCCATAATCCCAGCTACTTGGGAGGCTGAGGCAGGAGAATTGCTTGAACCTGGGAGGTGGAGGTTGCAGTGAGCCGGGATCACACCACTGCACTCCAGCCTGGCAACAATAGCAAAACTCCGTCTAAAAAAAAAAAAAAAAAAAAAAAATCGAGGCAAGCCTTTCTACCAGCAAAAAGATTGATTTGTGAAGGCTCAGATGATCATTAGCTTTTTTAAACAACAAAGCATTTTTAAGTTATTTACATTTTTTAGATACAATGCTATTGCACACTTCAGAGGCTAATGTATAGTATAACTTTTATATGCACTGGGAAACCAAAAAAATGTGAGTTTTTACTCGTTTTATTGTGATATTTGCTTTATTACTATAGTCTGGAACTGAACCTACACTATCTCCAAGGTATGCCTATGTATGGAAAGATTTGCCTAATTTTGAGCTAATAAATACTTAAACCAAAATAAAGTGGACAATTCAAATTAAAAATTTCTGGGTTTTTTTTTAATTATACTTTAAGTTCTGGGATAAATGCGCAGAATGTGCGGGTTTGTTATATAGGTATACATGTGCCATGGTAGTTTTCTGCACCCATCAACCTATCATCTAGGTTTTAAGCCCCACATGCATTAGGTATTTGTCCTAATGCTCTCCCCTGCCCCTTTTTTAAGACAGAGCCTCACTCTGTTGCCCAAGCTGGAGTGAAGTAGAGCAGTCTCACTCAGCTCATTGCAACCTCCACCTCCCAGGCTCAAGGGATCCTCCCACCTCAGCCTCCCAAGTAGCTGGAGGGAGGTGCACGACACCACACCTGGCTAATTTTTTGTATTTTTGATAGAGATAGGGTTTCTCCATGTTGCCTGGACTGGCTTTCAACTCCTAGGGTCAAGGAAGTTTGAGGAAGTAGTTCTATAAAAATTTAAATAACAATCTGGACAATATTAATAGGACTATATTAAATAATTGGATTATATTCATTAATCCATGATTGTAGGTTATTTTAATTTTTATAGAGCTATTTCCTCAAACTTCACCAAGTCTCACAGTTTCACAAATAAATTATTTCATATCTCCAAGGGATAAAATTTCCATGCTATTTAAACTATACCAGAACACACACACACACACACAAAAAGAAATGTTTCCCAAATTATTTGTAAAGTTAGCATATCATTGCCACCATAAAAAACAAAGTTCATATTTTCAGGAAGGCAAGGATGGTTCAAAATTAAGAATTCTGTAAATAATGTTCATCATATAGTCATCCAAATAAATGGCTAAAAATCATTTTATAAAATGAATTTTATAGTCCTCTAAATAAATGGCAAAATTCATTTATAAAAGCTTACTTTATAAAAGTTGGTTTAAAAAGTTATTGATTTCTGATTTTTTTAAGTCAATATAGTAAAAATGTCTAGTTACTAAATTAAGAATAGCATATATAACCAAAAGCCAGCATCATGCTTAATGTTAAAGCACTAGAAGCATAATGGTTAAAAATAAGGAACAAGATGAGTGGATGCCCAATATCACAGTTAGAGATTTGCTTTGCTCTGGAAGAACTCTGAAAACAGATTACTGGAGTAAGATCTAGAAACATTTTTAAAAAGTCAATTTAATAATTTGTAGACTATATGATAGTCTATCTGGAAATCAAAGGTAAGCCAAGCCAGTAAGAAAGTACTAGAAGAAAACAAGATATTTAGCATTTACCTGGACCCAAATTTAATATACAAAAATAGCTTTATATTTTCTTATAGAACATAGTAGGAAAATATATCAATAATTGAAACAAAAACTATAAAACATTCCAGGAGAGTTTAGCAAGAAATGCATAGTTTCTAAAAGAAAAAGAGTATAAAACTCTACTGCAGAACATAAGACTTGAAAAACTAGCTTAATTTTGTTTAGAAAGACTCAATAGTTTAAAAGTGTTATTTTTTCCTCAAATTAATCTACAAATTCAATGTTATAAAAGTCAGTAATATCCCCACTCTACTTTTTTTAAATGACTCTGTATTTTAGCAAAAAGGAAAGTGAAAAGCCTCTTAGATACTCAAACATATTAAAGCTACAGTAAATAAAAACATCACAGTATTAGCACAGAAATAGCCAGAACTAGCAAGATAAAATAGACCCAAGTATATGGAAATACCATCTTTGATAAGGACAGTATTTCAAATCAGCAGAGGGGAAAAGTATCTATTCAAAGAAGCAGGTTGTACAATAAACCAGCCACTTGGAAAAAGACAGCAATTTGGAAAATAATTATGCTGAATCCATTACCTTATATTTTGTTACAAAATATATTCCAGAAAGATGAAAAATGTACACAAAATTGCTAAAGAGTAAATTCACAAAAAACTAAATGAAACTAAAGTAGATATTTATTATAAACTTAGAAGGGAGGATATATTTATAAGCATGACATAAGATCCAAAAGAAATTATGAAAACATATGTTCAGATAATTTGAAAGTTCTCCAAGGCAAAATAGAGCACAAGCAAAATAAATAGAGACAATAAGGAGAAAGTATAGACAATGCACAGAAACAGCAACCCTCTTCCAAAATTTATTTTTTAGATTTTCATGGAGCAATTTCTTTTTTCTCTTTCCCCTATTCTTTTTCCTCGAGATAACAGAAAGTTGTTTATATCAAGATAATTTATGATATTTTCAATAAAACTAAGAATCAAATAACTTACTAAGGCCTATACTTTGCTACTACATATTAATATATCTGAGATGTTAATATATACTATATTAGCATATATGCATAAATAAGTATTGTTTAAAGGCAAACAATAAAACAATTCACAAAGCAAACCTTGTTTTGAGTTACTGGGTTATTAAAGGCAAATAGCCCAATCGGGAAAAAGTGTACATGAACAGGCAACTCATAGAAGAAATATCATGGGCTAATAAACTTATGAAAAGAAGAAATAAATTCAAATTAAAACAAGATTGGCAAATATTAATTTAGATCTTTATATTGATACTAGCCAGTACTGATGAGTGTCTGGAGAGGCTTAACACAACTTTACTTGGTAGAGCAATTACTAATACATTGACCAGCAAAATATTAGGAATCTATTAAAATCTTAAAAGTTAAGAATCTTTGATCCAGCAATACTGTATGTACTAATTTAAGAGTACAGAAACAGAAAGAAGAACAGGGGGAAATGAGAAATAGGGATATGAGCAAATGAAGAAAAGGGTTCTGGGAAAGAGAAATAAGAAGAGGAGAATGAAAAGTATAGGAGATAAGTAGAAAGGAGAAAGGGAAGAAGAGAAAGGAAAAGAGGAAACCAAAGACGAGGAAAAAGAATAGCGGAAAGAGAAAAAAGAATTGCTACATAAAAATATGAAAAATAAGTTCTGGAAGAATGTCTACAAACTGTTGGTCACAGTTGCTTCTGGAGAGTAAGGTTATAGAGAATTTCATCTTATTGTTAAATGTTTGCACAGAATTTATTTTTTTATAACAAGTATATATGATTTTTGAAATGATCAAATATTTCAAAGTAAAATGAAAATGCAAGCAAGCTTAGAAAGACAGCATTTCTTCCACATTGGTTTCACTTACTTTTTTCTTACCCAGTCTTTATCTTAAGCCCCCCATAGAAACAGTTTATTACTTCCATCCCAGCTGTGGCCTCTCCCTCTTTGCTCAATGACTGAAAAGACAGAAGAGAATGGAATGGTTTCCATCAAAGCTTTACCTTTAACACCCAACACTGACACAATCTCTCTCTCTAAAGTGCTCAGATTGTTGATTTTAAGAGCTATTAGGCAAGAAAAGTTGGAAAGCTAGTACTGAGTTATATAAATAATGATGTAAAAGAAATGGAAATGATTGTACTTTGCCAAATCAGCAATCTAAGAACTCTGTTGGGGAAGCAGCAGAAACTTGTTTATATCAAGACAGTTTGTGATGTTTCCAATAAAACTAAAAATCAAAGAACTTACTTGGACAGACCTACTCCTTATTAATACTTTGGAAATGTCTTATCAGCAGAAGGCCTCCTAGGAATTTTTATCCTTACTCAGCAGAGTAAAGATGAGAGTTTTTACCTTTTGAACTAAATTTTTGAATCCTTCCTTGCATTGGATCAGTACTATAAAAATTCAGTTTTATGCAGTATTGACTACTACATAATAAACAATATATTAAATGCTTTATACATATTCTTTTGTATTTTTCTACATATTTATATTTCCACAGTGTAGGCAATAATAAAAATGATGAAGGGAGCTTAGAAAAATATAGTCAATAACCAACTCTCCCAATCAACACATAAATTATTTCGAAGACAGAGAGCTAAAGTTCCCTGAGGAATTTATTTTTCGTTACACTGCTAAACATAGAGACGAGTTACAGAAATGGCAGTCAGCACCAACCCATCTTCTGTAACTTGGTAATCGTTTAGAGGTGTGTATATTTGATGGACACATGCACACCTTACGTGTCTCTGGGTATCCTTCATTTAAAAAAAAATAACAGCTTGCTTATTTATACCCTTTTTATATTCTGGATGACAGTCCTCATAACTGCTAGATAATGGTACCTGACAGTCACTTTAATTCAAATCTTATATATGGATTTAGAGCAAGATAGTCTTTTCCTCCTATAGTCTACTTCTAGATTCTTCTTCAAGTGAAGTGTGTGGTCATCTCAAGACAGATCCAAAATTCAAAATGATGACTATTTTATGAGGAAACTCCACTGCAGCTGACCTCAGGAAGAAAGAAATCCTATTAACAGACCTTCAAGGATTATTTATTTATTTAATCTTCTTGTAACTTTTATTTTAGGTTCAGGGGTATATGTGCAGGTTTCTTATGTGAGTACATTGCATGTTGCTGGGGTTTGGTGTACTAATGACTTAGCCACCCAGGTAGTTAGCATAGTATCTGGCAAGTAGTTTTTTAATCTTTTACCCTGCTCCCACCCTCCACCACCAAGTAAGTCTTGCTGCCTATCGTTCCCCTCTTTGTGTCCGTGTGTACTCAATGTTTAGTTCCCACTTACAAGTGAGAGCATACAGTATTTGGTTTTCTGTTTCTGTATCCATGTTGCTGCCAGTGACGTGATTTCATTCTTTTTTATGGCTGTGTAGCATTCCATAGTGTATATGTACTACATTTGCTTTATCCAGTCCACTGTTGATGGGCACCTAGGTTGATTCTATGTCTTTGCTGTTGTGAAAAGTGCTATGATGAACATACACACACGTGTCTTTATGTTAGAATAATTTATATTCCTTTGAGTATATATCAAGTTATGGGATTGCTGGGTAGTGCTGTTCAAATAGTAGTTCTGTTTGTAGTTCTTCGAGAAACCTCCAAACCGCTTTTTGCAGTGGCTGAACTAATTGACATTCCCATCAGCAGTTTATAAGCATTCCCTTTTCTCTGCAACTTCGCCAGCATCTGTTATTTATTTATTTTACTTTTTAATAGCCATTCTGACTACTATGAGATGGTATCTCACTGTGGCTTGATTTGCATTTATCTGATGATTAGTGATGTTGACGATTTTTTCATAAGCATGTTGGCCACTTCTATCTCTTCTTTTAAGAAGTGTCTGTTTGTGTTCTTTGCTTTTTAATTTTTAAGTTCTGAGATACATGTGCAGAACATGCAGGTTTGTTACATAGGTATATGTGTTCTTTGTCTATTTTTAATGGGGTTTTTTTTCTTGTAAATTTGCTTACATTCCTTGTAGATACTGGATATTAGACAACTGTCAGATGCATAGTTTGCAAATATTGTCTCCCATTCTGTAGGTTGTCTGTTTACTCTGTTGATAGTTTCTTTTGCTGTGCAGAAGCTCTTTAGTTTAATTAGGTCCCACCTGCCAATTTTTGTTTTTGTTGAAATTGCTTTTGGAGTCTTCATAAAGAAATCTTTGTGAAGGCCTATGTCCAGAATGGTATTTCCAAGATTTTCTTCCAGGGTTTTCATAGTTTTAGGTTTATGTTTAAGTGTTTAATCCATCTTAAGTTAATTTTTTTATGTGGTGTAAGGAAAGGGTTCAGTTTCAATATTCTGCATGTGCATAGCTAATTATCCCAGCATCATTTATTGAATTGGGAGTCCTGTCTTTCTCCTTAAGACAGCATACTAAGCTTAATAATCAAAGGAGAAATAAAATCCCTCACAGGCAAGCAAATCCTAAGGGAATCCATTGCCACCATACCTGTCTTAAAAGAGGTCTTTAAGGGAGTGCTGAACATGAAAAAAAGACTGTTATCTGCTACCACAAAAACAAACTTAAATACAAAGGTTAATCAATAAACACAAACAGAACTAATGACAAAAACCACATGATTATCTCAGTAGATGCAGAAAAGGCCTTCAATAAAATAAAACACCTCATCATGCTAAAAACTCTCAATAAACTAGGTATTGATGGAATGTATCTCAAAATAATAAGAGCTGTTTATGACAAATCCACAGTCAATATCATACTGAAGGGGCAAAAGTTGGAAGCATTCCCTTTGAAAACCAAGACAAGGATGCCCTTTCTCACCACTCCTATGCAACATAGTATTGGAAGTTCTGGCAAGGACAATCAGGCAAAAGAAAGCAAGCGTATTCAGATAGGGAGAGAAGAAGTCAAATTGAGTCTGTTTTTGCAGATGACATGATTGTATATTTAGGAAACCCCATCATCTCAGCTCAAAATCTCCTTAAGCTAAAAACCAACTTCAGCAGTCTCAGGATAGAAAATGAATGTGCAAAAATTACAAGCATTCCTATACACCAATAATAGACAAACAGAGAGCCAAATCATGAGTGAACTCCCATTCACAATCACTACAAAGAGAATAAAATACCTAGGAATCCAACTTACAAGGGATGTGAAGGACCTCTTCAAGGAGAAATACAAACTCAAGGAAATAAGAGAGGACATAAACGAATGGGAAAATATTCCATGCTCATGAATAGGAAGAATCAATATTGTAAAAATGGCCATAATGCCCAAAGTAATTTATAGATTCAATGCTATCCCCATCAAGCTACCACTGACTTTCTTTTCAGAATCAGAAAAAAACTACTTTAAGTTTCATATGGAACCAAAAAAGAGCCCACATAGCCAAGACAATCCTAAGCAAAAAGAACAAAGCTAGAGGCTATACTACAAGGCTACAGTAACAAAAACAGCATGGTACTGGTACCAAAACAGATATATATAGACCAATGGAAAAGAACAGAGGCTTCAGAAATAAAGCCACACATCTACAATCATCTGATCTTTGACAAACCTGACAGAAACAAGAAATGGGGAAAGGATTCCCTATTTAATAAATAGTGCTGGGAAAACTGGCTAGCCATATGCAGAAAACTGAAACTGGACCCCTTCCTTACACCTTATACACAAATCAACTCAAGATGGATTAAAGACCTAAATGTAAGACCTAAAACCATAAAAGCCCTAGAAGAAAACTCTAGGCAACACTATTCAGGACACAGACATGGCCAAAAACTTCAGGACTAAAACACAAAAAGCAATGACAACAAAAGCCAAAATTGACAAATGGAATCTAATTAAACTAAAGAGCTTCTCTATGGCAAAAGAAACTATCATCAGAGTGAACAGGCAACCTGCAGAATGGGAGTAAATTTTTGCAATCTATCTGACAAAGGGCTAATATCAAGAATCTACAAAGAACTTAAACAAATTTACAAGAAAAAAACAAGCAACCCTATCAAAAAGTGGGCAAAGGATATGAACAGACACTTCTCAAAGAAGACATTTATGCAGCCAACAAACATATGAAAAAAAGTTCATCATCACTCGTCATTAAAGAAATGCAAATCAAAACCACAATGAGATACCATCTCACGCCAGTTAGAATGGCGATCATTAGAAAGTCAGGAAACAACAAGTGCTAGAGAGGATGTGGAGAAATAGGAAAACTTTTACACTGTTGGTGGGAGCGTAAATTAGTTCAACCATTGTGGAAGACAGTGTGGCGATTCCTCAAGGATCTAAAACCAGAAATACCATTTGACCCAGCAATCCCATTACTGGGTATATACCCGAAGGGTTATAAATCATTCTACTATAAAGACATATGCACACGTATGTTTACTGCAGCACTGTTTACCATAGCAAAGACTTGGAACCACCCCAAATGCCCATCAATGATAGACTGGATAAAGAAAATGTGGTACATGTACACCATGAAATACTATACAGCCATAAAACAGGATGAGTTCATGTCCTTTGCAGGGACACGGATGAAGGTGAAAACCATCATTCTCAGCAAACTAACACAGGAACAGAAAACCAAACACCACATGTTCTCACTCACAAGTGGGAGCTGAACAGTGAGCATACATGGACACAGGTGAACATCACACACCGGGGTCTGTCACAGGGTGGAAGACTAGGGGAGGGATAGCCTTAAGAGACATACCTAGTGTAGGTAATGGGGTGATGGGTTGATGGGTACAGCAAACCACCATGGCACATGTATACCTATGTAACAAACCTGTACATTCTGCACGTGTATCCCAGAACTTAAAGTATAATTTCAAAAAAGAGAAGAAATGGAGAAGATAATGATAAAATAAAATAAAATAAAAATACAAAGATTAAAATTAGAGGCAGATTGTGGCTGAGTATCAAGAAAGAATGTACGAAACAGAAAGAATATTAATTCATAAGGTGTCTTCATCTCGTTCAACTAGACAGAAATGAACCTCATGCTATGGTAGACATTATCAGTGTTCACCAATGTTCAGATCTCCCTCCTGGACACAAAAAACTCTACTTCCTGGCAAATTTTTAATTCTGATCAATGTTAGTAGTGGAACTGCTGGGTGCCTCTTCCAGGCAGAAACATTTAATTGCTGCTGTGAGGCCTTCTAGTGCTCCACTCTGCCATGTTGATCACATAAATATGATCATATGAGTTGGCAGTGTCACAAGGTGGGGTGCCCCTTTGTTCTGGGTCTCTGAGTGACTGTGAAGAGCAGAGACCTGCTGCTGGCCATCCTTGGGTGTATTCTTGTTTCAAGCCACTGCAATCTGAGGATTATTTGTTACAGCTCTATAACCCAACCTGTCTTGATTGATACAAATACTTACTCAATTACCATAACAGTGGAGGAAAGATCTTTTTGATGTCATCATTATGACCAGCAAAGTTAAGCTGGGAACTTACTATTATCAGTTCAAATCTAGAATAGTTCATGTACCTTAATATGTATTGTTCATTATATGTAATATTCATATATATATATAAAATATATATGGGTAGATAAAAGAAATGTTATAGATTATTTACCTAGACTAATAATTAGGGATGTTTTGTTTACTTTTTGGTTCCATATACTTTAATGAGTAATATTTTTTAAAAATAGAGATATTTTTAGAGAGAAAAATAGAGAGAAAAAATCTCTATTTTTTAAAAATAGAGGATAGGAATAAAAATTTAAATTCACCCTTATCTAGTTAGCAACACGTACTCAGGGAACAAAGGTGTTTTTTCTCTATATTAGTAGAGGGAAGAAGCTATTAAGTTAGCATACCATGCTTCTAAGCCATAAGATTTGTCAAACAACATAAGGATACATGCTTAGACTGAAACATTTAGCGAATGTACTGGATATTTTCTACTTGCCCTATACAGATTCATTATGCCTCCTTTACACTCTGCTCTTACCCAAAAGGCATCTATGAATTTAAGCTTCTGGTTGGGTTCAGCCAATGGGGAAGCTCAAGAAAAAGTAAAGATGCAAGAAAATGAAGTCAGGATATTATTCTTCTGATTCTCTTCTTGGAGGGGTCACTTAAAACTGGCAGTATCCATGAAGAGAAAGTCACTGGTTCTCTCAACCTGTGTTTCCTACCATCTATTCTTTTTTTTTTTTCTTTTTTTAAATTATACTTTAAGTTCTAGGGTACATGTGCACAACGTGCAGGTTTGTTACATATATATACATGTGCCAGGTTGGTGTGCTGCACCCATTAACTCATCATTTACATTAGGTATATCTCCTAATGCTATCCCTCCCCCCTCCCCCCTCCCCACAATAGGACCCGGTGTGTGATGCTCCCCTTCCTGTGTCCAAGTGATCTCATTGTTCAATTCCCATCTATGAGTGAGAACATGCGGTATTTGGTTTTCTGTTCTTGCGATAGTTTGCTGAGAATGATGGTTTCCAGCTGTATCCATGTCTCAACAAAAGACATGAACCCATTCTTTTTTATGGCTGCATAGTGTTCCATGCTTCAGTAGCATCTGCCTTCCCTTGTTCCTTTCAGTGTAGGGTTGGTAAAACTCCACCCATGTAGGTCTGGATTCTTGCACTAACCTGTGGTTCTCCTATACCCACCAACACATTTGTAATTGATCCTTCATCAAATTTTCTAATTTTTATACGTCATCTATTTCTTTAGAGTTCTTTAGCTAAGAATCCTGTGTCAGCTATCCTATTGCTTACTGAACCAAAAGATTAATAAAGATAAACAATTTTGCCTGAAATAGACGCCACGTAAACAATCAATTGCAGTCAGTTTTTCCCTACATAATGGGAAATCACATCAATATTTTTAAATATATATATACATACCTACATCACACGTGTACATACATATATATACATATATACACATGATATATGTGTATCTACAAATACATAATACACATTAATATGTGTATTATATTATAGGCATATCTATATTATATATGATACATTTATATATATACTATGATGTGTATACACATCTAAAGCTAACAGCACAAATGCTGATATGAAGTCAATAAATCTTACATCACATGATAAAGAAAAAAAGGAAATGAAGATATTTTCTTAGTACAAGTGTCTACATGCACAAACCTGTTTTTAACAAAAGGAGGAGGAAATACTCATGACAATTACAATCACGTGGTCATAGCTGGTATTGATGACTACCTTCTTCTGCTACCCATTCTGTATTCTCTTTGACTTCAGCAAGCACTTCAGCAGGTCGTGTTTTTTTTCCTAGTAGAGTGAATCAAATCTTCATTCCTGAAGGGTCTGGGCCATCTGTAGTTCTTCCTGAATTGGGCTGTTGTAGTTTCCCATTGACTTTAATCACAGGGCATGGTAATACTAAGAGACACCCTAATGGATCTCCTGTGTTCCAGCATACTCTTCATAGACTGATTTCATCTTGATTATCCAGGTCAATCACCCCAGCCAACACTGTAACTGCCTTCTTAGCCTGTTGACTTAAAGGTAGGAGGAGCCCAAAGTGTACAGGTAGCAATCTTAATTTCCAGTTTAATGGAATAATTGCTGTGCCTTCTGGTGGCAGGATTCTCACCTCTGGAATTAAGACCTCTAGGCCAGCAGAACATAATGCTGAGGGAAAAGAAGGCAAAAATTTTGCTAGTGGGTCACTAGGGATGAAGGTGAGTGGTGCCACTTCCACTTTCACCACTTGATTCCTGGACCCCTGAATCCTGGCTATGGGAGAAACAGTATCATATATTGGAAGCTGATTCAGAGCACAAAGCCTCCTGGAGAACTTTGCCCCAGCCCTGCAAAGTATTGTCACCTAGTTGGTGTTGTAATTGTGACTTGAAAAGGCCATTCCACCATTCCATCAACCCAGCTGCTTTAGGACGATGCGGAATATGGTGAGACCAGTGAATCCATTAGCATGAGCCCACCGCTACACTTTTTTAGCCATAAAGTGAATGCTTTAGTCAGAGGCAATGCTGTGTGGAATACCACAATGGTGGATAAGGCATTTTATGAGTCCATGGATGGTAGTCTTGGCAGAAGCATTGCATGCAGGATAGGTGAACTCATATCCAGAATAAGTGTCTATTCCAGTGAAGACAAACTGCTGCCCTTTCCATAATAGAAGCCCAATATATCAACTTGCCACCAAGTAGCTCGCTGATCACCCCCAGGAATGGTGCCATATCGAGGGCTCAGTGCCGGTCTCTGCTGCCGGCAAATTGGACACTCAGCAGTGGCCTTAGCGAGGTCAGCCTTGGTGAGTGGAAGTCCATGTTGCTGAGCACATGTGTAACCTCCATCCCTGCCACCATGGCCACTTTGATCATGGGCCTACTGGGAGATGACAAGGGTGGCTGGTGAAAGAGGCTGAGTGGTATCCACAAAACAGGTCATCCTATCCACTTGATTATTAAAATCCTCCTCTGCTGAGGTCATACAAATATATTCACAGTTTTTGGCCACTCAGAGAAGTCCATCCACATACCTCTTCCCCAAATTTCTTTGTCATGCTTCTTCCAAGTGCCTGACCATCCAGCCAAACCACTGGCTACAGCCCAGGAATCAGTATATAATCACACATCTGGCCATTTCTCCTTCCAAGCAAAGTGCACAACCAGGTGCACTGCTCAAAGTTCTGCCCACTGGGAAGATTTTCCTTCACTGCTGTCCTTCAGGGATGTCCTGTAAAGGCGCTGTAGTGCTGGAGCTGTCCACTTTGGGGTGGTCCCTGCATATTGTGTAGAACCATCTGTGAACCAGGCCCTAGTCTTCTCTTCCTCTGTCAACTGATCATAGGGAACTCCCCAGGAGACCATCAGTGCAGGCTAGGGGAGAGAAAGCAGGGTGGCAGGAGTGGAGAGCATGGGCATTTCAGCCACTCCCTCATTAACTTATTTGTGCCTTCAGGACCTCCTCAAACCTGATCACATATATACCACTTCCATTTGATGATAAAACATCGCTGCACACGCCCCACTTTGTGGCAAGATGGGTCAGAAAGCACACAGTTCATAATGGGCAGTTCAGGATGCATGGTGACTTGATGACCTGTAGTCAAATATTCAGTTTCCATCAAAGCCCAGTAACAGGCCAAGAGCTGTCTCAAAAGGAGAGTAGTTATTTGCAGAAGATGGCAGGGCCTTGCTCCAAAATCCTAGTGGCCTCCGCTGTGATTCACCTATGTGGACCTGCCAGAGGCTCCAAACAGCATCCTTATCTGCCACTGACACCTCAAGCATCATTGGATCTGCCAGGTCATATGGCCCAAGTGGCAGAACAGCTTGCACAGCAGCCTGGACCTGTTGTAGAGCCTTCTCCTGTTCTGAACCCCACTCAAAACTGGCAGCCTGTTGAGTCACTTGATAAATGGGCCAGAATAACACACCCAAATAACAAATGTGCTGCCTCCAAAATCCAAACAGGCCCACTAGGTATTGTGCCTCTTTCTTGATTGCAGAATGGGCCAAATGCAGCAACTTATCCTTCACCTTAGAAGGAATATCTCGACAGGCCCCACACCACTGGACCCCTAGAAATTTTACTGAGGTAGAAGGTCCCTGAATTTTAGTCAGATTTGTTTCCCATCATCTGGCACATAAATGTCTTACCAATAAGTCCAGTGTGTTTGCTACTTCTCACTCACTGAATCCAATTAGCATATTACGATAAATGTAATGGACCAGTGTGATATCTTGCGGAAGTGAAAAGTGATCAAGGTCTCTCTGAATAAAATTACGATACAAAGCCGGAGAGTTGATATACTCCTGAGGTAGGATGATAAAGGTATATTCCTGGCCTTGCCAGCTGAAGACAAATTGCTTCTGGTGGGCCTTATGGACAGGAATACAGAAAAAGGCATTTGCCAAATCAATAGCTGCATACCAGGTACCAGGAGATGTCTTAATTTGGTTAAGCATTGAAACCACATCTGGTACAGCTGCTGCAATTGGAGTTACCACTCGGTTAAGCTTACAACAATCCATGGTCATCCTCAAAGATCCATTTGTCTTTTGCACAGGCCAAATAGGACAGCTGAACAGGGATGTGGTGGGAATCTCCACCCCTGCATCTTTCAAGTCCTTGATGGTGGCACTAATCTCCGTGATTCCTCCAGGGATGTGATATTGTTTTTGATTTACTATTTTTCTAGGAAGAGGCAGCTCTAATGGCTTCCATTTGGCCTTTCCCTCCACAATAGCCCACATCCTACTAGTCAGGAAGCCAATATGGGGGTTCTACCAACTGCTAAGTATGTCTATACAAATTATGCATTCTGGCACTGAGGAAATGACCACAGGATGAATCTGGGGATCCACTAGACCCACTGTAAGTCAGGCCTGAGCTAAAACTCCATTAATTACCTGACCTCTAAAAGCCCCTACTTTAACTGGAGGACCACAATGACATTTTGGGTCCCCTGAAATAAACGTTAGCTCAGAGCCAGTGTCCAGTAGTCCCTGAAATGTATGATCATTTTCCTTTCCCCAGTGCACAGTTACTGTGGTAAAATGCCAGAGGTCTCTTTGGGGAAAGATGGGAGAAAGATTCACTACATAAATTGTCAGTAATATAGTGAGGTCCTTCCTCAAGGGTACCCAGCCTCCCCTTCATTCAAGGGCTTCTTGTCTGTAAATTGGCTCAGTTTGGAAATTGATTGAGGGACTGTGATTCTGTTTTTATAATTCAAATTAGTCTTTTCTCCATTCAACCTGGAAGTTTGTTGCTTATATAAATAAGAATGCAGTAGGCTTCCTATCAATTTCACTTCTAGGAAAACTGTGATTAATTAGCCAGCGTCAGAGCTCTACATAAGTCAGATTATTCTGATGGCTGTTTTGCCTCTGCTGTCCATTATAGTAGCTACACCCACCTTGCCTTTGATGGTTGAGTGCCACCACTTGACACTTGGCCCCTGGCACCTCAGGATCCAATTATTCCTATTGCATTTAAATTTTGTAGTTGAGTGACTGCAGTTCCTACTGTAATATCTGGCATACAGAGAAGAGCAATCACAGAGCTCTTCAAGGATGCAGGTGCTCCCCTCACAGATCTATTTCACAAAGTATTGGTCAAGGGTGTATCTTTTGGACTCTCCCATCTGGGATAAGTAGGTTAAAAGTGACTAATCCACTCCAGTATCCCTATCCCTCAAGCCTTTAGATCCCTTCTTCTACATTAAACCAAAAGAGATTAGGCATTTCCAGCTCGCTCACAATGGGCCATCTTTTAATCCATATTTCAGCTAAGCAAGCAAGCAAACTATTACAACTTTTCTTAACTCCCCAAGTTGCAACATTAAGTGCAGAATCCCTGCTTAGTGGGCCCAAATCAATGAATTCAGGCTGATCCAACTCTATGTTCCCCTCACTATTATTGCACACCCTTAATATTCATTCCCATGCCTGTTCTGCAGATTTCTGCTTATATAAATTAGAAAATTCAAATAGGTGTTTTTAAGTGTAGCTCACCCCCTCATGGGTTACACTCTGAACCTCACCTCTAAGGGCCTGTTGAGACTTTAGTCTAGTTATAGGTCTAGAAGCAAACAGAGGTGTGAGAGTGGGTCCTGAGAAGAATCAACATTGTCTTGCCTGGCAACTGCCTTGGGGGAGGCCATCACTGTTGCCTCAGGCAGTGTGGGGTTTATCTCTTCAGACAATGGTGGAAAAGCTGATGGCAGCATGGGTCAGGGAGAGGATGTTGCTACTACTGAGAATGTGTAAGCTGTTTCTTCTGGCAAAAAAGGTTCATTAGAGTTTACAAGCTCAGTGTCCCAGCTTCATCAGGGTCCTCTCACACATCCCCATTCCAAGTTGCTGGGTCCCATTTTTTTTCGATCAATTCCCTCACTTTAACAGTAGACACCTGGCAAGGCTATGCACACACCTTTCATTGCAGGTCAGCCACTCTCATGATAAGAGCATGTGTCTGATTTTCTACAATTCCAGCTCTTTCTGTACAGGAGATAAGACTCTCACTCAGGGCAATCTTACAAGATTTGAGGCTTAGTATCTGCTTCTGAAGCAGGGAGTTAGAATCCCTGAGTTCATCATTTCCTTTCTTCACTTTGTCCAGTGAACTTAGGAGCAACCAACCAACTTCATTTTGTTCGTTGCTTCTCTGCATATGGTAAAAGGTATTATGTATAGAGTCACTAAACTCCTTGCCTCTCATGATTGGTGAATCACGAGTGTCAAATGCATTTATTTTGCATAACTCTCTAAAGAGTTCATGCCAAAGGCTAACAATGTTCTCCATACTATTAGAAGTAGAGTCCTTAGCATCTTTGGGTCTAATCATATTAAGCAACCAATTCCAGAAACCCCAAAACCAATGAAAGAACTCCATCCTTAATATTCTGTTCCTCTAGAAGCCCTCCTAGTTCCAAATTCTATATTAGTCAGGGTTCTCCAGATTGACAGAACTAATGAGATAGATGTATATATATGGAGAGTTTATTAAGGACTATTAACTCACACAATCACAAGGTCCCACAATAAGCCATCTGCAAGCTGAGGAGCAAGGAAGCCAGTTTGAGGCCAAAAGGTGAAGAACTTGTAGTCCAATGTTAGAGGGCAGGAAGCATCAAGCATGGGAGAAAGATGTAGTCTGGGAGGCTAAGCCAGTCTAGTCTTTTCCTGTTCTTCTGCCTGCTTTTATTCTGGCCTTACTGGCAGCTGATTAGATTGTGCCCACCCAGATTGAGGGTGGGTCTGCCTTTCCTAGTCCATTGACTCAACTGTTAATCTCCTTTCGCGACACCCTCATAGACACACCCAGGATCGATACTTTGAATTCTTCAATCCAATCAAGTTGACACTCAGTATTAACCATCACACCACTAAACCCATCTTATGAGAAATGGGTCATTTCTGACCCATTTCAGATTAAAGGGAGTTTTTTAATCTGAAAGAAAAGGATGATAAAGTGCCAAAAGAAAACAATTGAAGGAATAAAACTCAGTAGTAATAGTAGGTAAGCAGACAGATTCAGAATACTCTAATACTGTAATTGTGGTATGTAACATTCATATCTCTAGTATGAAGACTAAAAGATAAATATATCAAAAATAATAATAACCATAGCAACCTGATGAGAGACAATGTAAAAATATTTAACGTTGATAATAAAAAGTCAAAATGTATGTGGGATGAAGTTAAAGTGTATAGATTTTTAGTTTTTCCTTTGTTTCTTTTCTTCTGCTGCAATCAAAGTTTGATTTTCATCTGTTTAAAATAACTTATTATATCCACAAAACGGTTTTTTTTCTCTTTTTTTTTTTTTTTTTTTTTGAGACAGAGTCTCGCTCTGTCATCAGGCTGGAGTTCAGTGGTGTGATCTCCCCCTAGTACTTCCCCAGAACTAGGGGGTGACACAGCCTGGTTTGCAACTGACCCAGGATGAGAAGAGTCCTGCTGTGGGAGCAGGCACACATCCACAAATGGCAAACAAGAGCACTGCCTGCAGAGGAACCTATTCCACAAGAAATTCTGGGATTTGGCAACAGGGGCCAGACCTAAGAGGAAGCCCAAAACCCTCAGCAAGAAAAGTATCACTTGAGGGAGGGGCAAAGATGGTTGACTAGAAGCAGCTAGTGTGCATGACTCTCATGAAGAGGAATGGAAGGGGTGAGTAAATACAATACCTTCAACAGAAACATCCAGGTACTTGCATTGGGAATAATCAAGGAAACAACTTGACCCACGGAGAATGAAGAAAAGCAAGACAGCAGCCAGGCGCTGTGGCTCATGCCTGTAATCTCAGCATTTTGGGAGGCCGAGGTGGGCAGATCACTTGAGGTCAGGAGTTCAAGACCAGCCTGGCCAACATGGCAAAACCCCATCAATACTAAAAATACAAATTAGCTGGGCGTGGTGGTGTGTGCCTGTGGTCACAGCTACTTGGGAGGCTGAGGCATGAGAATCGCTTGAACCCAGGAGATGGAGGTTGCAGTGAATTAACACCACTGCACTCCAACCTGGGAAACAAAGTGAGACTCTGTCAGAGGGGAGGGGAGGGGAGGGCAGGGCAGGGCAAACAGGGGAGGGGTGGGGAGGGGAGGGAGAACAACGGCCCATCTGGGAGCAACCCAAAGCCAGGGGAACCTCCCCCATCCAAAGAAGCAATGAGTGAATGTGTGACCCCAGGAAACCATGCTTCTCCTATGGATCTTTGCAACCCTAGGGTCGGGAGAGCTCCTTGTGAACCCACACCACAAGGGCCTTCAGTCTAACAGACAGAGCTACGGGAAGTCTCGGCAGAGCAACTGCTCAGGCATATTTGGAGACCCTGGAGCCCTAGATACTCAGGCTGTCCGGGAAAAGTAGCTGCCCTCTGGCTAATTGTGAGTTTAGACCCCCATATATACCCCTAGGAAAAATGTTAAATCCAGGGTGCTGAGCTGTGACAGTCATAGGCCCCACTTCTTGGCACCTCACAAGATAAGACCCACCAGTTTGGAATCCCAGCCAGCCACTGGTAGTGACATTGTACCTCCCTAACAAGGAGCTCCTAGGGGGAGGGGGAGGGGGTGGGCTGCCATCTTTGCAGTTTAGGTGCCTTAGCTGTTCCAGCCTTCAAGCTTTGGAGATTCTGAGCGGACCAGGGGCAGAAGGGAACTCACAGCACAGCTGCTGTATGAAAACATGGCCAGACTGTTGCTTTAAGCAGGTGCCCAATTCCGTTCCTCCTTACTGGGAGGGACCTCCCAATCCCGGCCTCCAGCCATGCCTGTTGGTGCTCTCCGGTCGACAGAGAGTTGAATTCTCCCTGGGACAGTGCTCCCAGAGGGAGGGGTGGGCTGCCATCTTTGTTGTTTCTGCAACTTAGCTGTTTCAGCCTTCAGGCATTGGAGAGTCTGAGCCAATTGGGGATAAAAGGGATGCCCCAGCACAGCATAGTTGCTCTACCAAAACGTGGCCAGACTGCTGTTTTAAGTGGGTCCTGGAACCCATTCTTCCTTGCTGGGCAGGATCTCCCAAGTGGGATCTCCAGCCACACTGTCAGTGTTCTCCAACCAACAAATATTTGTAAGCTTCCTGGGACAGAGCTTCTAGAAGGAGAGGCTGGCCATTACTTCTACTGTTTGGGTGACTCAGTCATTCCAGCCTTTGGGTTTTAGAGTGTCTGAGGTGACCAGCTGCTGAAGTGGACCCCCAGCCCAGCACAGCTGCTCTATCAAAAGGTGGCCAGACTGCTTCTTTAAGTGGGTCCCTGATCCTGTTCTTCCTCACTGGGTGGGACTTCCCAAATGGGGTCTCCAGTCACATCGTATTGGTTCCTTTGAGCCAGCAACAGGCCTATACCACCCTGGGACAAAGCTCCCACAGGAAGGGGCAGGCTGGCATCTTTGCCATTTTGCAGACTTCACTGGTGATACTTCCAGATACTAGAAAATCCAAGGCAACTATAGACTGGAGTGGGCCCTAAGCATTTCACAGCAGCCCTACAGAAAAGTGGCCAGATGGTTACATGGGTGCCTGTTTCCATATTTCCTCACCAGGCGGGTCATCCAGGCCTGGGCCTCCAGCCACCCCCAACCAGAGCTATTAAGCCAGCAGCAACTCAGCAACTCCCTGTACAGAGCCTCCAGGGGCAACAGACAGCCTCTCTGCTACACCCTCTGCAGTGGAACTCTCCTTGCCATCCTTGGACTAACGAAGGAGCAAAAACCCTAGGTACTTTATCCACACCACCGACAAGCTGCAGTTGACCCAAGGAGAGGAGGCCAGTCCATATCCCACGGGTCCCATAAACACCCCACTGCTCATCACCAGACAGTGAACCCCTGGCTTGGGCCCACAGTACAGACCCTCCATTCTGAGCTGACTGCACTGAGCAATTGCTGACCTGAATCTCTCTGGTGTGGAGCACCCAGGAGACAAGCAAACAACCCCTGACCACAATCACTACTAAGATCTCTTCCTCTGCTGCCTACAAACTGGGGAAGGAACGTAAACACTGAGATCACCCCAGAGCTGCAGTGGGTGGTCCAGGAGTGCCAAGTCGTGATCTACAGCCAGCACTTGAAGGGGAGAAGAACCCACACTTTCAGAACGTTAAGAGGGAACATGGCTATAACTGTGAGAAAACAGGGGAGCCACAGAACCAAGCAAGAGTCTACAAACTGACCAATAAGCCTAAGTGCCATCTGCTGGATCACACCTCAAAGATTCAACACCTAAAATACCTCACTAACATACCCCCATCTAAAACCAGACACAAAAAGGCAGCTTCAAATAAAGACTGCACAAAGCCTTGGCCCAGTGAATACACCCAGAAATTTAAAAAAAGTCTATCAACTATACTCACTCTACACTGAAGTTAAAGGAACACCCACATGCAGAGATGAGAAAGAAGCTGTGCAAGAACTCCAGTGACTCAAGTGGACAAAGTGTGTTATGTCCTTCAAATGACTGCTACCAGATAATACAAAACACACTTAACCACACAGACCAGTGTCACTGTAAAGCCATACAAACCATACAAACAAGCTAACATAATAACCACCTAATAGTACAGTGACAGGACCAAATCCACACATATCAATACTAACCTTGGGTGTAAAGGGGCTAAATGCCTCACTTAAAAGGCACAAAGGAAAGTGGGATACAAAGGCAAAACCCAATGGTATGCTGTTTTCAAGAGACTCATCTCATATGTAATGACACCCATAGGCCCAAAATAAATAGATGGAGGTAAATCTACTAAGCAAATGCAAAACAGAAGAAAGCAGGGTTCCAATTCTAATTTAGGGTTAAAAAAAAACATATTTGACACCAACAAAGATAAAAAAGACAAAGAAGGGCAATATAATGGTAAATGATTCAATTCAATAAGGTGACCTAACAATCCTAAATATGTATGCATCCAATACAAGAGCACCCAGCTTTATAAAGCAAGTTCTTAGAAATCTAAAAACAGATATAGACTCCCACAGAATAATTGTGGGAGACTTCAACACTCCACTGACAGTATTAGATCATTGAGGCATAAAATTAACAAAGACATTAAAATTAACAAAGGACCAAACCTCGACCTTGGACAAAATGGATCTAATAGAATTTTAAAGAACTCTCCACCCCAGAAAACAACAGAATATACATTCTTCTCATCACCACAGGGCACAGACTCTAAAATCAACCACATAATTGGACATAAAACAATCCTCAGCAAATGTAAAAGAACTGCAATCATACCAAACACACTCTGAGACCACAGCACAATAAAAATAGAAGTAAACACAATTAAAATTGCTCAAAACCATGCAGTTACATGAAAATTAGACAACATGTTCCTGAATGACTGTTGGGTAAATAATGGAATTAAGGCAGAAATCAAGAAGTTCTTTGAAAATAATGAGAACAAAGATACAATATACCAGAATCTCTGGGACACAGTTAAGGCAGTGTTAAGAAAGACACTCATAGCACTAAATGGCCACATGAAAAATTTAGAAAGATCTCAAATTAACAACGTAATCTCACAACAAAGAATTAGAGAAAGAACAAATCAACCTTGAAGCTGTCAGAAGACAAGAAATACAAAAATCAGAGGTGAACTAAAGGAAATCAAGCCATGAGAAACCATTCAAAAGATCAATGAATCCAGGAGTTGCTTTAGAAAATAAAATATATAGACCACTAGCTAGATTAACAAAGAAGAAAAGAAAGAAGGTCCAAATAAACACAATTAGAAATGTTGAAGGGAATGTTACTACTGATCCCATAGAGATAAAAAAACAACCATTAGAAACTACTGTGAACACATCTATGCACACAAACTAAAAAATCTAGAAGAAATGGATAAGTTTCTGGACACATATACCCTCCCAAGACTCAGCCTGGAAGAAATTGATTCCCTGAACATACCAATAATGAGCTCTGGAATTGAATCAGTAATAAATAATCTACCAACCAAAAAAAAAAAAAAAAATCCAGAAACTGACAGATTCACAGCTGAATTCCACCAGATGTACAAAGATCTGGTTCCATTTCTACAAAAACTATTTCAAAAAATTCAGAAGAAGGGACTCCTCCCCAGCTCATTCTATGAGGCCACTATCATCTTGATACCAAAACCTGGCAGAGACATGATAAAAAAAAAAGAAAAGAAAACTTCAGGCCAATATCCTTGATGAACATCAGTGCAAAAATCCTCAGCAAAATACTTGCAAACCAAATCCAGCAGCACATCAAAAAGTGAATGCACCATGATCAAGTAGGCTTCATCCCTAGGATGCAAGGTTGGTTAAACATATGCAAATTAATAAATGTGATTCATCACATAAACAGAACTAAGACAAAAACCACATGATTATCTCAATAGATGCAGAAAAGATACATTCAACAACCCTCCAAGAAAAGATATATTCAACTATCCTCCATGTTAAAAACTCTCAATAAATTATCGAAGGAACATATCTCAAAATAATAAGAGCCACCTATGAGAAACTCACAGCCAACATTATACTGAATGGGCAAAAGTTGGAAGCATTCCCCTTGAAAACCAGCAAAAGACAGGATGCCCTCCATCACCACTTCTATTCAACATAATATTGGAGTCCTAGCCAGAGTAATCAATCAAGAGAAAGAAATAAAGGGTGATATGGTCTGGCTGTGTCCCCACCCAAATCTCATCTTAAATTAGAGTTCCTATAATCTCCAGGTGTCATGGGAGGGACCCAGTGGGAGGTAACTGAATCATGGGGGTGGTTATTCACATGCTGCTGTTCTCCTTATAGTAAATAGGTTCTCACAAGATCTGGTGGATTTATAAGGGGCTTTTCCCCCTTTTGCTTGGCACTTCTCTTTCCTTCAGCCATGTGAAGAAGGATGTATTTGCTTCCCTTTCTGCCATGATTGTAAATTTCCTGAGGCTCCCCCAGCCATGCTGAACTGAGTCAATTAAACCTCTTTCCTTTATAAATTACCCAGTCTCAGGTATGTCTTTATTAGCAGTGTGAGAATGAACTAATACAGTAAATTTGTATTGAGGGCGTGGGGTACTGTTAAAAGTATATCTGAAAACGTGGAAGCAACTTTGGAGCTGGGTAACAGGCAGAAGTTGGAAGATTTTGGAGGCCTCAGAAGAAGACAGGAAAATGTAGGAAAGTTTAGAACTTCCTAGAGACTTGGAGGGCTCAGAAGACAGGAAGATGTGATAAAGTTTGGAACTTCTCAGAGACTTGTTAAATGACTTTGTCCAAAATGCTGATAGTGTTATGGGCAATAAACTGAGGTAGATTCATAGAGATAAGGAACTTTCTGGGAACTGGAGTAAACGTCATCTTTGTTATGCTTTAGCAAAAAGACTGGTGGCATTTTGCCCCTGCCCTAAAGATCCCCGGAACTTTGAACTCGAGAGAGATGACTTAGAGTATCTGGCAGAAGAAATTTTAAGAGGCAAAGAGTTCAAGAGGAAGCAGAACATTTGCAGCCTGATGATGTGATAGAAAAGAAAAACCCATTTACTGCAGAGAAATACAAGCCTGAAGCAGAAATTTGCATAAGTAATGAGGAACTGAATGTTAATCACCAAGACAATGGGGAAAATGTCTCCAGGGCATGACAGAGACCTTCAGGGCAGCCCCTTCCATCACAGGCCTGGAGGCCTAGGAGGGAAAATGGTTTTATGGACAAGACCCAGGGCTCCTCTGCTCTATGCAATCTTGGGACATGATGCCCTGCCACCCAGCTGCATCAGCTCTAGCCATGGCTAAAGGGAGCCAACATACAGCTCAGGCCATTGCTTCAGACCCAGGATTTGGTAGCTTACACATGGTATTGGGCCTGTGGGTGCACAGAAATCAAGAATTGAGGTTTGGGAACCTCTGCCTAGATTTCAAAGGATGTATGGAAATGCTTGACAGTCTAGGCAGAAGTTTGCTACAGGGGTGGATCCCTCATGGAGAATCTCTGCTAGGGTAGAGTGGAAGGGAAAAGTGGGGTCAGAGCCCCCACACATAATCCCCACTGGGGCACTGCCTGGTGGAACTGTGAGAAGAGGGCCACCATCTTCCAAATCCCAGAATGGTAGATCCACCAACTGCTTGCAACGTGCACCTGGAAAAGCCAGACACTCAACACCAGCCCATGAAAGCAGCTGGGAGGGGCATTGTACCCTGCGGAGCCACAGGAGCAGAGCTGCCCAAGGCCATGGAAGCCCACCTCTTGCATCAATGTGCCTTGGATGTGAGACATGGAGTCAAAGAAGATCATCTTGAAATTTCAAGGTTTAATGACTGCCCTATTCAATTTTGGACTTGCATGGGGACTGTAGCCCCTTTTTTGGCCAATTTCTCCCTTTTGGAATAGGTGTATATTTACCCAATGCCAGTACTCCCATTATATCTAGGAATTAACTAACTTGCTTTTGATTTTACATGCTCATAGGCAGATGGAACTTGCCTTGTCTCAGATCAAACTTTGGACTTGGGCCTTTGAGTTAATGCTGGAATGAGTTAAGACTTTGGGTGACTGTTGGAAGGGCATGATTGTGCTTTGAAATGTGAGGACATGAGATTTGGGAGGGGCCAGGGATGCAATGATATGATTTGGCTATATCCCCACCCAAATCTCATCTTGAATTGTAGTTCCCAAAATCCCTCCATGTCAGGGAGGGACCCAGTGGGACATAATTGAATCATGGGGGTGGTTAATCCAGTCCTGCTGTTCTCATGATAGTGCATGAGTTCTCATGAGATCTGATGGTTTTATGAGGGGCTTTTCCCCCTTTTGCTTGGCACTTCTCTTTCTTGCTGCCATGTGAAGAAGGATATGTTTGCTTCCCTTTCTGCCATGATTGTAAATTTCCTGAGGCCTTCCCTAGCCATGCTGAACTGAGTCAATTAAACCTCTTTCCTTTATAAATTACCTAGTCTCAAGTATGTCTTTATTAGCAGTGTGAGAACGGACTAAAAAGGGCATCCAAATAGAAAGAGAGGAAGTCAAACAATCTTTATTTGCAGACAACATAATCCTATATCTAGAAAACCTCAGTGTCTCAGCCCAAATGCTCCTCCAGCTGATAAGCAACTTCAGCAAAGTTTCAGGATACAAAATCAGTGTACAAAAAGCATTAGCATTCCTATACACCAACAACATCCAAACTGAGAGCCAAATAAAAAAGGCAATCCCACTCACAATTGCCACTAAAAGAATAAAATACCTAGGAATACAGCTAACCAGGGAAGTAAAATATCTCTACAATGAGAATTACAAAACACTGCTCAAAAAAAAATCAGAGAAGACACAAACAAATGGAAAAACAGTCAATGCTCACACATAGGAAGAATCAATATTAAAATGACTATACTGCCCATACCAATTTATAGATTCAATGCTATTCTTATCAAACTACCAATGACATTCTTCACAGAACAAGAAAAACAAATTATTTAAAAATTTCTATCAATCAAACCAAAATGAAATCCTGAATAGTCAGGTGCAAATAAAACAACAACAACAACAACAACAAAAAAACAAAGCTGAAGCCATTACATTACTTGACTTCAAACTATACTACAAGACTACAATAACCAAAACAGCATGATACTGGTACAAAAACAGGCGCATAGACCAATGGAACCAAACAGAGAACCCAGAAATAAGGCTGCACATCTACGACCATTGATTTTCAATAAAGCTGACAAGTAATGGGGAAAAGACTCCCTATTCAATAAATGGTGCTGGGATATTTGGCTAGCCATATGCAGAAGATTAAAGCTGGACCCCTTCCTTACACCATACACAAAATCAACTCAAGATGGATTAAAGACTTAAATGCAAGCTCAGTATAGTGGCTCATTCCTGTAATTCCAGTACTCTGGGAGGATGATGTGGGCAGATCACTTGAGGCTAGGAGTTTGACCAGCCTGGACAACATGGCAAAACTCCACAGAAAAAAAAAAAAAAAAAAAAGCTGGGTGTAGTGGCACATGCCTGCCTGTAATCCCAGCTACTCAGAAGGCTGAGGCACAAGAATCCGTTGAACCCAATGGGTGGAGGTTGAGAGGTTGCAATGAGCCGAGATCATACCAGTGCACTCCAGCCTGGGTGAGAGAGCAAGACTCTGTCTTAGGGGGAGGATGGGCAGGGGGGAGGGGTGGGGGTTGAAAACTTAAATCTAAAACCCAAAACTCAAAAACCCTGGAGATAACCTAAGCAATATCATCCTGAACATAGGAATGGGCAAAGATGTCATGACAAAAACACCAGAAGCAACCACAACAAAAGCAAGAATTGACAAGTAGGATCTAATTAAATTTGAGAGCTTCTGCATAGCAAGAGAAACTATCAACAGAGTAAAAAGAAACTTCAAAGAATGGGAGAACATATTTGTAAACTGTGCATCTGACAAAGGTCTAATATTCAGCATCTATAAGTAACAAATTCACAAGAGAAAAACAGTCCCATTAAAAAGTAAGCAAAGGACATGAACAGACATTTCTCAAAATAAGACATACATGCAGGCAACAATCATATGAAAAAAAGCTCAGTATCACTGATAATTAGAGAAATGTGAATCAAAACCACAATGAGATACTATCTCACACCATTGAGAATGGCTACTACCAAAAAGTCAAAAAATAACTGACGGTGGTGAGGTTGCAGAGAAATAAGAACACTTATATACTGTTGGTGGGAGTGTAAATTAGTTCAACCATTGCAGAAACCAGTATGGCAATTTCTCAAAGAGCTAAAGACAGAACTACCATTTGACCCAGCAATCCCATTACTGGGTATGTACCCAAAGGAATATAAATCATTCTACCATAAAGACACATGCACACGAATGTTCATTATAATACTATTCACAATAGCAAAGAGGTGGAATCAACATAAACGCCCATCAATGGCAGACTGAATAAAGAAAATGTGGTACATATACACCATGGAATACTATGCAGCCATAAAAAAGAAAGAGATTATGTCTTTTGTGGCAACATGGATGGAGCTGGAAGCTATTATCCTTAGCAAACTAATGCAAGAACAGAAAACTTAATACCACATGTTCTTCCTTATAGTTGGGAACTAAATGATAAAAACTTCTGAACACAAAGAAGGAAACAATAGACACTGGGATCTACTTGATGGTGGAGGGTGGGAGGAGGTAGAGGAGCAGAAAAGGTAACTATTGGGTACTGAGCTTAATAACTAGGTGATGAAATAATATGTACAACAAACCCCCATAATACATGTTAACATATGTTACAAACCTTCACATGTACCCCCAAACCTAAAATAAAAGTTTTGTGTTTTTTTTTTTTGTGGGAACCTGACACTTAAACAGCTTCTCACAGGGTCTGGAGCAGAGGTGGGAGGATCACCTGGAAAGAGTTTTAGAAATGCCATTATTCATCCCTTACCCCTAAACCAACTAAATGAGTATCTCTGGGGCTGGTATCTGATAGTGATCTTTCGTAAATAGAATTATCATTAGGTAATTCGTAGCCAGAGGTGAAAACTCCTGCTCTAGACAAGTAGTAGTTCAAAGGGTAGTTCGTAGACCAGTATCACCTGGGTAATTGTAGAAATGCAGATTCTCAGGCCCCACCCCAGATCTGCTGAAACAGAAACTCTGCAGGTGGGATGCAGGGATTTGTTTCTTAAAAAGCCCTCCAGGTGATTCTGAAGCTTGCTCAAGCTGGAGAACTATTGATCTAGATAAGTCATGTCAGACCAAAAAAAAAAAAAAAAAATCAGAAAGGCAGGCAGGTTGAAATAGCTGAGGTTGGAAACCCACTATGGTTCCCTTTTGTACTTTAAAGAATGAAAAATGCACGATGCTCTCCCCCATACGCTTTTGAGAGGGGAGGGCATCTAACCTTCCACCTTTCTCTCTCAAAGAACCCGGGAAAGACATAGACCTCTTGGTTCCAACTGTATTTTAGGATTGTAAATAAAATGCAGAGACTAATAACGGAAACTTGTCTGACCGACAGAAAGGACAGCTGGCCCTTGTGCCTAAGAGGGAGGTAGGGAGAGAGATAGGGAGGGAGGGCAAGGGCTTTACGGACCAGAAAAGAATAACCTGAAAATAAAATGATTAAAACTGAAAAAAAGAAAAATATCAGTTACATCAAGAAATGGCAAATGGAAGTTTTCCAACACCAAAGCTTCCTAAGAAACCCCCAAAGCAGCCTGGGAGGAAGAGCATTTGCGCAACTGCCATAGAGGGGCAGCAACACCAGCTCATTCAGTTTAGACTTTCATGTCCCATTCCCTCTCCTCTTTTCCTTCCCCTCCCTCACCCTGCAAGAGCCAGAAACCACTTCAAGGATAGGGATGAAGGGGTGAAAAATCCAAGAGGGATCATGAAAGGGCAAATTATGCTCCTCTTCCCTACTGTGAGTTGCCTTCTAAGCCTGGGGCAGCAACAGACCGGGGAAGGGGAAAAAATTTAATTGGGTAAGAGATAGAGGTTTGTATTTAGATAAAATCAAAGTTTCTAATATCTGAAAATGAGACTTTCTCAAAGTTTCTAATACCAAAAATGAGACTTTCTCCAATTCCTGAATATGATTAGAAAACTATGGGCTCTGTCTGAAATCATTTCCTGGGATGAAGAAAGGAGAGCAGGCAAAAATAGTTCAAGAGCAAGGTAAAAACAAATAATGAAATAACATTTCTTCCTGCCAGCCTCTTACCAATAAATAAAATAGTTACATGGAAACATTTCTAGATCCAGCCCAGAAGACATGTATCCCCTTGTTCTCTTGAAGCAAGAAAATTAACAAAGAGAGGTGACTCTTTACCTACACTCAGTGCATGCCTTGAGGAAAGACATAGGATATGGGGATGATTCATATATTCCAAATCTTACTGATAAGGAAACTGACACTCTGACCAAGGAGGCAGCTGATATTAATAATGGAGGTAGCATTTCCTAAGTGCTATGCACCAGCTGTGTGCTGAGAGTCTTACACGCATATTTCACTGAATCCAACAATAACCCTATGAGGTGGGTTCTATTATTATCCCCGGCACAGGAAGCCAAACTCAGGTCTTTCCTGTATCCTGCTTCACTATCCTAGGAAGCCTGGGGCTCTGGGAAGCCAAAGAGAAACTTAAGGCAAGAAATCTCATCTTACTTTCAGTCTATAGTCAGGAAAATGTACCATAGGCACCCCTAGAGCTAAAGAAATGTGTTTTAGATTTAATGCCCACTTTTCTTTTCATGTCAGGAGCAGATCCTTGCAACAAAATTACAGAAGAGAGTGAATTTTACTAATTATCCATTTGTAGCCCAAAATTACTTGATTCATACCAATAGTTACTGGGCTGTTTCAAAAATACTCATTTTCTCAATTTAAAGCTGTCAGACACAAACTCTTCAGTTGCAGCAGCATGGTATAAAATTAACCACCAAGCACATTTCTACTGCCAAGAATAAAGACTTAGAACCACAAAATGTGGATGGTTTACTGTGCTATAGTTAACTTTATACAGCATTATTAGTTTTCTTCCTAAGAAGGAGCACAGTATTAGGCTTGGACATATCGCTCAGTGGCAGGTAGTCTCAGGGAAATGTATTCCCAGGAGTCACAGAAACTGTACTAGCTGAAGAATACTTACAGTATACAAGTGCACAAATTACACAAGTAAGAAGGACAAGGAAGCAGACAGGAGAACAATCATTCCAGTTTTCTCAGGGCATAGAATGTGACATTTGTAAGTCTTAGCTATGATGGTACTGAAATACACAAAGGCACCTTTGGTCACCACCTCAGCCTTTTATTTTTATCTGCATGGCAAGGTTACATTCTGCTGTTTCAGTAAAGAAATGTGTTTTTCAATTTTATAGGCTATGTACTAAGAAATCTTACTACATGGAGACTTCAGTTAATTTTTAGAAATCAATTTTATAACCAATTCTGTGTCCTCTCTATCTTTATGCTGAGCTTGTTTTGAGCAAATGTATTCTGTAGTCAACACCTTTCATTCATTTGCTGTGTTAGGATTCGTTTTCTGGGTTCTTAGCACATAAGACAGCATCATACACCACTGTGGGATTGGTTTTCAAGGTGGGCAATAAGAAAATGGAGGATTTGGAAAGGACCTAAAGGAAGCAAGAAACTGTCAACTGTCTTAAATACTTTTAACCTCTCTGAGTTTGCTCATTTCTTATCCCCTTTGGATGATTAGGTGTTAAACAATTAAAATAAAAAGATCCTGTGTTCTGTCTTTGGATACAGGAAGCAAAAGGGAAGGACTGCATCTGAGCCCTCAGCCAGACTCATGGAGAAAGGGGACTCCCCAACGCCTTGCACCAAACACACAACAAGTAAGAAGTTAAATAGTAGCATCATCCAATGAGAAAGTTAAAACAGAAGACATAAAAGGAAGAACGCCAGAGCTCTTGGGACAATGTGGGCCATGTTGTGGGGGATGAGGGGAGGTCACGTCACAGCAGTGACAAATGCACAATCCACAGGACTGCCGATCCTCGTTCTGCCTTCCCCTTTGGGGAAGGTAAGGATGGGGTTGTGTTTAGGCAAAGCACCATACCAATACAAGCATATGCCAGACAGCAGGGTCATGTTCAACAAAACGTTTTCCACTGACTTTGTTTTGAAGAAACAGTTCTCCCTATTTAAAGAACTTGATAAAGAATGTCCAGGCATTTATTTTCTCTGGTACTGTGGGCCCATCAAGCCAAGTCAAAAATTGTCACCTTAAACTAAAGAACTAAAGTGATTCTCCACAACTTGGTATGCTGAGCAGTTTCAAAATCAAAGTACAACAGAATAGAAAAGTAGGTAAAAGGAGAAATTACCTGAGTTATCACATAGAAACGTTTCCTACAAGGTAGTTTTTTTTTTTGTTTTTTTTTTTTTAATTTCCCTCTCCAGAGCAAGCCCTCAAGGGGAAAGGAAAAAAAAAAAAAAAAGATTTGTGTACATTGCTTATATTCAGACATTCATGTTTGGAATATCTACTGAAACTACAACTAAATGATCTCAGAAACCTGGACAAACACTGCAATTTAAAAAATAATGCCTACTCCTTCCAAACCAATCTCAGAGGCAACAAGGGGTATAGCACTGCAAGGAGTCATTCTGCAGTTCATAAAAACAATTCTGCTTTATGAAAATGGGTGATACACGAAACAAGCAAACATTCTGTTTCTGAAGCATCCACAGTTCCTAGGTTGGTATTTATATTAACCTGGATTGTTCCCTTTTTAATGTTAAGTAACATAGTGTTACCTAAATTTCTTTTTTTTCCTTTATCACATTTTTCTTACGTCACATTTGCACTACAGTACAGAAACACCATGCTAGTAATTACATGTTCCTTACTGTGTGTTTCTTCTCTGTTCTGGGTTAATTCTCCTGATATTTGTCATGAAACCCAGGGAAATCAGATTTATATTCACGGAAATATAAAAAGAATGCTGGAAATGTCTGTCATCAATCCCAGATGTTCTGTCTGCTGAGATTCATAAAGCTGAAAGATAATTTCAAGAAACCATTTGGGGATTTTAAAAACGGAATTTTACATCATCTGATATCATTTACTAATGTTCCAGAAGGGCAGATTACCTGAAGAAATAGGTAGGTTCTCTTGAGCTCCTAGAGTTATTACTGATAAGACTGAACTAACTTTTGTGTGAGAGAATACACTGTTTATACATCAAAGGAATTCTCATGTACACCTTGTGAGTATCAGAAAACAAATATTGCACACCACCAAACACTTCAAATAATTACTGTATCAAAAGAGAGAGATGACATCAAAATTTCAACTGATTAAAAACATTAAAACACGAAACATGTAAGAGTAGCCATTATTGTTTCCTACATGTACTGGTGATGGCAAATGCAATATAAAATAAAATTTGATGAAAGTCAGCTTTAGGCCTGGTGGATCTTACTATGCATGATCCTGCTCAGTTGCTCCTCAATTTGATCTACCAAATACTGTTTGTCTCAAGGAAACTGAAATAGTCCACAATGATTTGGTCCAGCCTCCTTGCTGTTCAGATATCCATATTTAAATAATCCAAAATATGCAGTTGTTCATCTAATTTTTAAAGTCCTTCAGAAATAGGAATCTTACAGTCTCTTCATAATAATAAGATGCTTCCTTCATATAAATTTATTCTTTCTGTTTACCATTAAACCCACTGCAGTGAAAGTAGGTCTTACCATGGCAGCAGATAGATGTTTTGTTCATTGATAAAGAATCAACAATACATGATAGGGAGCAAAGAGACAGCAGCAGGATATAAAGAGAAATATTAAGACTAGCTCATGAACACATGGCCTACAGCAGTGGTTCTCAAACTAGCCTATATCAGAATCACCTGGAGAACATATTAAACAGATTGTTGGCCCCATCCCCAGAGTTTCTAATTTAGTAAGTTTGATGTAACATAATACCTAAAAAGTTTGCATTTCTAAAAATTTCCCAGTGATGCTAATATTGCTGGTCCAGGGACCACATTTTGAGAACCACTGACCTATAATATTCGTTCCTGCCAAAAGCCCTACCCTCCTGAGACACCCCTCCAAAAAACGTGTACAGTACGAAGACAGGCAATTTTTTAATCTTTCATTTCACCTAAAAACATTTTTTACATGCTATAGGGATTAGGTCTGTTTCCCTAACATTTGTTTCCCTCATGGTGGAGCTAATTACTCTCATCCAAAAAGATCCAAAGAGTGTTAAATGATTATTTCCCAGACTGGAGTGTCATCTTTCTAGGTATTTACATTTCAAGGAGGAATAAGCAGGCCTCAGAACTTGAAGACATTTCTTGCTGGTAAAAGTCAAGACACACAGGGAATTCTGGATGCTGGAGAAATTTTACTTATAAACCAAAGAACTGGAGTAAAGATTCAGGTCCATTATGTTTTCAAAGAGGCCTTTTCAGGAAGGAAAGGGACTGCTACCTCCTTTCCCATTATAAGCAGATAAAAATCATTTTTCTTGTTCTTTACCTCTGGAGTCTTCAGCTACTCCAGTAGAACATTTGGCCTCGCTTTTATCACATCATCCCAGAGGTGAAGTCTGGGGCAGCAGGGGCTGACATGCTTAAGAAATCTCTCTCTGATCCAGTATGCCTTGTGTGTGCACTCAGGGTAAGTTAATAAAAATTAATATTAAGAACCCAATAGCAGTCTAGCCCTAAATCACCTCTGCTATGATTAGGATGCCTAACATTTCCTGATAAGAATCAGGACTGCACCCAATTGATTCTGTAAAAAAGAGTATTAAATTGTATGCAAATTATTTCTATCTAGTGGGGAAAAAAATTACCCCATATGTTATCGTTTATTGCCTTTAAGGCCATTAACAAGTTTCCAATCTAACTTAGCAATCTCATCTTAACATTCTCTTATTGAATTTCCTATAAATACCCACTTTCTCAAATATTCTTGGAATCAGCTTTCTATATTACTGATTACTGCACTAACTGATGAGTTGAGTGAAATCATTGACAGGTGCTTATATTTGTAGGAGTTATGCTTTGACCTATTTGAAAAATACATTTACCAGAGGGTCCCACAGTCATCAGGCCAACAGAACATCTAGCAGATGTAGGTGGTGTGTGCTTTGTTTGCATCTCTGCCAACTGATCATGGAAATTCTGTCTCTTCTCTTGACAAAAACAAAAAACAAAAAACAGACTCAGCTTACTTGAGACAGCACCATCATCTCTTCTCTAATATTAATATGCACTTTACCCTGCTTGAAATGGGAGAAAAGCAACTCTTATAGCCACTCTTTAGCAAAAGAGTCTCTCAGAATGTCTAGGTAGCACAACTCCAAGAACTCCTGGAACTTCTCATAAAATTCCATTTACATGATACCCTCTGAAGTTGTGCAAGGTGGGTGGCTCTGAATTAGCCCCCCTGGGTCTTCAGACAGAAAGGATCATTAAAGCATATTTTATTTTATCCATACTCTGTGGGTTTTTAGTTGTATAAATAACTGCTCATCTAGAGGATGAAGAGCCTACCTAGGTACACATCTAGAATTATATAATTAACGAGGAAAGGGGAAGTTATAGGCTGCTGAAATGTATATAATAAGCCTCAGTCCATTCCATTTTTCTTGCTTTATGCAGAAAGCCACTTCCTCCTCTGTAGAAGTAGATGCACTAAGTCATTTCTTGACTCTCAAGCACTAAAGAAGCACAGAGGGTCAGAAAGACATGGCAAGCCCAGCTATCTCTACTCATTCCTTTCCAGAGCACCTTTGCTTCAGAAGCAATTTCTGGTCCTTCCATCCAGCTATATACATGGTCCATGTAACAGCTCTTGATAGAAATAATTTTGCTGAATCATTGTGTGTGAAGCCATTTGCCTGTGTTGAGATGTGCACAGTCAACAATGCACCACAGAAGACCTCTGTCAAGAATGTCCTTCATTATATCACACAATGCCGCTTCTATTAAGACTTAAGGAAATACCTGCCTGTCCCCAGCCTCAGGAATACTTCTGCATCTCCAAAGCCACAAACATGTATCTTTCGTACACCTCACCCCATGTATCTCTTTTCTAAATGGCTGCTAGAATCTGATACTCAAGCTGGAGGGCCTTTGGGTCTTTGTGATTGGCATTTTTAAAAGTAAAGTCATTTCTTGCTTCATTCTAATATCCATGCCTTTGTATTACTTTTCCTTTAACATTATTTTACTCTCTTTTATTTACATTCTGTCTCTCACACACACACATGCATACACACACACACACACACACACACACACACACACACCCCTGTAAACGTCAGACCTGTCTGGAACAAGGCAGGCAGTGGAAGAAAGGAATTGTAAACTCTCTAAGTCCAGGATTTAGTATACTAGCCCTTTGTTAACTTATGCCCTAATGACTGCACATATTATTCATCTATGATTCTTCCTCTCCTTATTTCCCAATTCTCCTCCCTCCACCCAGTTTTATCATAAACACTAATCAGTGGCTTATCGAATATTCAGTGATTTTTTTTTAAGAAATGCATCTCTTGATATCTGCTAGTTATTTAAAAGTTGCCAAGCAACTGGGAAGAATGGATTAATGGCAATTGTTCATTTGGGGGAAGTGGCTTTTTGAATTAGTAGACAGTAATTTTTATATTCAAGTCTGTGTGCAGCCAAAAGTAAAATTTATTACTGCAGAATATGTTTCTGATTGTGTTTTAAACTTTCACTGACCACCAGCAGCATATGAAGTACCGTAAACAACAGCATTAGACATATTACAGCCCAGGGGGCATGCTACCTAAAATGGTCATTTTCCTGCTTCTGTCTAATATAATTCTGTTCATTTGGTGTATTATGTTAATTTAGTTTTTATTTGTCCTCTCTTATTCATCATTATTTTAAAAGGCCTATATCTATCAGGAAATATTCCCAAGTGATTCTATTCACATGAAGAAAAGAAAAATCTAATTTGCAGAAAATATCTGAATCCCAACTGTGTTATAAATTCTGAGCTCTCATGTCTTGATACAGTTTGAATAATAGCCTCTTTATTTGTTTTAATGTTGCAAATCTAGATGTTAGATGTTTTGCTTTGCTTCTTGTTACCTCCAGAAATTCAGAAATTATTCCCTTCAGATATGTATCTTTTTAAGTGCATTATAATTTCTTGTGCATTATGATTCCTCATGTAAAAGTTAGGACAGGGTGAAGGTTACTCTTCTCCTCAAATAGCTGTAGTACTGAATTACACACATGGTGAAGGCTACCTAAATCTTTGTTGACTGTGAAAGAAAGGCATGCCTTCCAGTGCCCACGTCCATCATTCAGTCTCTCTCCACTGGCCTCACGATGCATACACTATGTTACTACAGCTCCAGCTTTCCCTGACCTATATTCCCTTGCAGCTGTCCATGATCTTTGGCACATGTGCACACAATATAATTAAGAAGCATCATTAACATCAAACATGGGAAAAGCTGGGGAAGCGACAATTCTTCTTCCCTCCTTTAAACAGCACAAAAGCTCAAAAGACAGAGAGAAAATGGTCACACAGCTCAGACAGAAAGTTGTATAATGCCCCACAGCAGAGCAATAGTGTAAAATGTGAGGTATAACTCATCCCCCTCTTTCTGAAACTGGTGATTCCCCAATCCTTCCAAGTTCTAGGACTGGATAAACAATTTGTGTTTGTCATTGGCTAGTTCTAACAACTCCAGATAAGTTACAACCATTCGGATGTGCTTTCTTTTTGGAGAATTTAAAAAGAGTGACTGAAATCTAGGGCCCCTCTGAGGACATCTGAGTCACCCCAAATAATCAGAAGAATTTCTATTTTGCTAAAATGTTCACTCTCCCAAACTTGCTTTGCCTTTATGGCAGTTAGAAGCTCATTAAAAAGCTTCTGTTTCTACCCAGCATATATAGGCCATATACATTTACCTACTATACCTTTCAAAACCTCACTGCATGCATAAAATGAAGGAAAAAAAAAAAAACCCTTTGCTTTGTATTAGTTTACTGAAGCTGCTATAACATGACCACACATTTGGTGGCTTAAAACAGTAATAATTAATTCCTTCACAATTCTGGAAGCCAGAAGTCTGAAATAAATATCACTAGGAAGAAATCAAGATGCCAGCAGGGCCACGTGCCCTTTGGAAGAAGAGAAGCCGTTCCTCACCTCTTTCAGCTTCTGATGGCTGCCAGTGTTCCTCGGTGTGGGGGTGCATCATTCTAATCTACCTTCGTGGTCGCATTTTCTTCTCCCTTTCTGCCTGCTACAAATCTCCACCTGTCTCTCTTTTATAAGGATTCTTGTTATTGCATTTAGAGCCCACCTGGATATCCAGTATAATCTCTCATTTCAAGATCTTTAACTTAATCACATCTGTAAAGTATTTGCCACATAAGAAAACTTCATGATTTCCAGGGATTAGGACATGGCTACCTTTGAAAGGAGCCATTATTCAGCTTAGCACATACCCAAAACAATGCCAAGAGGGAAAATGACAGAGCCTAAGAAAGCACAACTTTCTAGAAGAGTAAAATAGATGGAACAGTGGGGACTACTACAACAGAGTAAAGGAAGAGGGGGATGGAAACAAAGAGTGAACCACAGCATGGACCTAGATTCTGCTCCTAAACTCAACAGGAGAGCAGAGGCTATTCTCTGGAGAAATAAAATCAGAAGGATCCCGGTTATGGCCACAAAGCAGAATGGAGGAGAGAAGTGTGACACAGGACTGAAAACTAGAAAATTAACGCAAAGTCTACTCAGTGAACTAAACTACTTGCAAACTCAAAATGCCATCATAAAGCTCTAAGTCAGGGAACTGAAGGATTGCTCTCTAGGGGGAAAAAGAAAGGAATTTCAGAGAAATGCACCCACAAATAAGAGCATTTGGTCTCATCCCAATTAAAAGACTAGCTTCCTCCCTTAAGACTTATAATAGCAATTCTCAAACTTTCTAGTCTCAAAATCTCTTTACACTCATAAATATCGTTACAGATCCCAAAAAGCTCTTGTTTATGCAGGTAATGTCTATCAAGTTTTACCATATTAGAAATTAACCTGTGAATTTTAAAAAATATATAATTCATTTCAAAATAACAATAATCCACTATATAACATAAAAAAGTGTTTTCATGAAAAATAACTATGTTCTCCAAAAAAAAAAAAAAAGATGTAGTAGAAGTATGGTATTTTTGGCAACCTCTTTAACGTCTGTCTTAATAAAAGATAGCAGGATTCTCATATCTGCTTCTGCATTTAATCTATTGCAACATGTAAATTTTGTTGGTGTATGAAAAAAAATGCACCCTCCCAGCAATATGTAGTTGGAAAAGGGAAGAGTATTTTAATAGCCCTTTCAGATAATTGCAGATTCAAACTACACTCCAACTTGAAAAGGAGTAGTTTCTTAAAGGTTAATTGCAACGTAGAATCTGAAACCACATCAATGAACTTTTTGATTCTATTACATTAAAGTCTGTCCTGCACTTTGAATGTATTTTTACCCATGCATGGGATTTTGTAGCACCATGCATTTATCATTTGGAAAAACTTTGTTCACAGAGTTATAAAGATCTTCCAAATGTTGACAGATTTCATTACATAATATAAAAAAATTACATTTGTTAATATTACCACTAATCTCATCAGAAAATTTTGTAATGATTGGAAAGCTCTTAAGTTCCTAGTTGCCAATACAAGTTTTCCAAACTTCTGATTTTTTGAAAGCTCACATTTTATCATTACCAGTAAGGCCACTTTATTTATTTTCAAAAAATGTCTGGCAAATACCACATCTGCATAACCATAGTTTTTCAGTCAGTCATTCTTTCAAGTAAAAATGGTTTCCATGAAGAAAAAAATGGTGACTTCAACTCTCCATTCAATTACACTAGTGCTTTTCCTTGCGACAGCCATTGTATTTCAGAATGCAGCAGAATAGTAGGCATAATTCCCATTTTCTCACATAAAATATTAAAAGATGTATACTCAATTTCAAGTTTTATTGCTTTATCAAGGCCAACATCAAGTAAAACTAGCATATTTCTTTTTTACAACAGTGTGTGGTGGTAAAGAATATACTAAAGGTATACTAAGTATACCTTCGTGCCATTTCCTTTGTCCATGGCAAAGGCTTCAGCAGTTTTACCCATCACTGTTTGGCACCATCAGCACAAAAGTTAACATAGTGAAAAAGGCAAATAAAACCTTGGCATTAATATGAAAATAGTACAGACCTCGTGAACTCCCTACAAAGTTCTCTGGGACCTCAGGGGTCCTTGAACAACACTTTGAGAACCATTGCCCCACAGTAAAATAAACAAATATTGTCTTCATGTTCTGAGAGTCCAAGATGCATTTAGTCCCTTATGGAAAACAGGAAGAGTCAATTAAAAGTAACCTGTGTGTTGAGGGTTCCCAAGAGCTTCTACAGACTCAATGATTCACTAGAAGGACACACAGGACTCAGAAAAGTGGTTACATTTATGGTTATATTTTAATACAATGAAAGGATATATACAAAAGTCAGCAAAAGGAAAGGGCACATGGGGCAAATTCCAAGAGAAACCAGGCACAAGCTTCCAGGTGTCTACTGCCAGTAGAGTCACAAAGGGCTGCAATTAATTTCTTAGTAATGACATGTGACACAATGAAAGTGTTGCCAACTAGGAAAGCTCACCTGCGTTTTGAGGTACAGGGATTTTATCGAGGAGTCAGTTATACAGGCAAGCAAGACAATGTATGATTAATCTCAGCTACTCACACTTCTACCCCCATCACTCAGAGCAAAAAGAGGCATTCACCATAAATCACACGGTTAGCATAAAATATCTGATCAAACTGGTATACGGTGACCAAGGCCATCGGGACACAAATGCCATCTTATCAGTCAGACTATCCCAGGGACTCAGGATTTATCTCCCAAGAGCCAGCCAAGAGCCAATCCTAAATGCAGGCCTTTCTTTGAAATGTACAGGATTTGAGTAACCCAGGCCTGCTGAGTTAACCCTTTCCTGCTCAACCTACCTCTAACATGAAAGAAAAAGATAAAAACAAGAAGCTGAAAGAAGAGATAGAAACAAAGCAACAGTAGAGAACAATGCAAATAAAGTACAATTAATCAACTCAATAAGAGAAGAAAAGATACTGCATTCATAAAACAAAGTAAGAAAGCTACACAATGATCAGAAGATAAGAAAGAGCTCCTGGAAATTAACTATCATCATATAACACCCAAAATAGAGAAATCATTCAAATGGTAGAAAGTTAAAACAGAAATTACCAAGAAAGTAGAATAAAATAGAGAGACAGAAAATATAAAAGGAAAAGTAAGAGATATAGAACAAAACTCTCTAGAATTGATTCAGGATAGCCAATGAATAATAGCAATATCAAAATGAGAGAACAGGTAGGAAGAATAGTTCAAATAAATCATACAAGATATTTTTTCAGAACTAAAAGGTAAGCATCTAGAGTTTGAAAGGGCCAATAAAGTGACTAGAACAATGAAAGCATATGTAATTTTTACAAAATTTCAGAATGCCAGAGAAAATGAGAAGATCCTAAAAGCTTCCACAGAGAAAAAGCCCTTGAATACAAAAGTGAGACTGAGAATGGTATCAAATTTCACAACAGCAGTACTGAATGCTAGAAGACAGTGAAACAATGCTTCAAAATCTGAGAAAATATTATCTCTACTTAAAATTCTGTTTGAAGCCATAGTATCAACCAAGTATGATGGTAAACTAGAAATAGACTAGACACAAAAGGTTGACCCATGCCCCCTTTTGAAAGATATGCTCCAGCAAAAAAGGGCGTCAGTCAGGAAAGAGAAATTCATAGATTACAGGCTCCAACAAAAGAAGAGTGAGTGTCAAAGGTCTTGAGGGATAGGAGAGATTTGTGAAAGGATACCAATTTACAGTTAGATGGGAAGAATAAGTTCTAGTGCTCTATAGCCTATCGGACGACTATAGTTAACAATAATGTATTAAATAGCTTTAAATAGCTAAAAGGAGGATGTTGAACATTCCAAACACAATGAAATGATAAATGTTTGAGATGATGAATATGCTAATTATCCTGGTCCAAATACTATACATTATATCTACCAAAACATCACTATGTGCCCCATGAATAGGTACAATTATTATTTGCCAATTAAACAAATCAAAAAATTAAGGCACAATATTTTTAATCATTTTTTTAAAAAAGAAAGGTCCCACAGTAATCTCAGGCATCACTTTGTTTTTTCATTAAAAGTACAACCACCATACAACCTCTGGGAATAGCTTTAAGTGTTTTTCAAGCAATATCTCATTCTAACTTCTCAAGAGGCCAGTGGGAACCTTCTTATCTTCATCTTTCCAATGAAAAAAATTGTGTGGTAGGGAAGTTAATACTTTCCCCCACGTTCACATGAGTAGTAATTGGCAAAGCTAGGACTTGAACCCATGGAGAACCCAATGCCCATTCCCTTAACCATATACTGTCTCCAAGGCAACAAATACAGAAAAGAATCATAGTGGTAGAAATTGTAGCAATAGCAAATGTCTTGAATATCCAATAATCAAGCTGCAGATACATCTCAAGACATTAGTTAGAAACTCTTGTACTATTTTATGCTAAACATCCATCTACCTTTCCTTTCAAATGACCCCAGCTAGAACAACAAATGGCTGGAACATATAAATAACTTAATAAATACTGGTTGGGTGAGTTAACTCAATAATCTCAACAATGCATCTATCTGAAATATCTTAATAGCTAAAAATTTTTTATAGTTAGCTTATAGTTAATATAGCAACTTAATTTATAGTCAACAATTTGTTCCTTGTGAAAAAAATTTTATCATAAAGATCTGATATGCATAATCACCCCAAGTTAGTAATAGTATAAATTTTAAGCATAAGGATTGTGGGGGAAAATATTATTACCTTTTTAATTGATAATAAAGTAGGATTTGAAATACATTATTTCTGTTCAAGTTGCAACTAGAAAAATATATACTGGCAATTATTAAAACAAAAATTGGTCTTGATTAGTAACCATATTTTACAGAATCACTTTTTTATATTTTAATCTGTTATCAATAAGGAAAAAGATATATAATGACACACTTAAAGCATCTAAAATTTATTTCAAATATTATATATGCTCCAAATATATAAGCCCACTTGTATTTATTCTATAAAGGAAAATAAGGTCAATTTCTAATTTCACAGAACATTGGTGTGTACTTTCAAAGTACTGATTTTGCCTCTGACAGAGTTATCTCATTCCATTAGAAAATTAGGGCTTAGAGGTTATCAGAAACATAGCAGAATATTACATGTGCATGATGGCAATTTATCCCTGAGCATTCTCCATTTCATTTCCTCTAGATTTCCACTTTCCTTCTGCAGACAGCCAGACATGACACACTACAATGAAGTATTGATCTAAAATTTTAATTTCTTAGTTGGATTAAAAGAATTTTCAGAATCATTATTCAGACCATTGGTATATTTCAAGTTATATTTACAAATTCTAGGAACAAAAATAAATATACCTGAAAATATTCATCTATGTTCATAAATTTATCTTTTGTGAAATGTTTATAGAATTTTTCAAACTAGATTGTAGATAGTAAAATTCTTCAAAGTTTACCATGTTAGCAAGCATTAGTGTCTCTAAGCTATTTTTATTTCCCAAATTCAACTAAAGATGGAAATTTATTTTTAAAGGTAGTGGTATCCTATGACAAACATATTGCATGACATTTTTTTAGAACAGGCAAGGTAGAATAAGGAACAGGAAGTCTTGGGAAGCTCAATTATTTTTTATCTGTTTAATCTGGAAGAAGCAAAAGAAGGGAGAAACTAAAGACATTATATGGGGTAATTAATGTACAAACATTTTTTAAGCCATACAGCATTATGCAAATTAAAGGTATTATTTATTTAGAAATTGACATATTTTTCTCCTTTAATTGTTGAGCATCTGAAAAGACAAAACATAAATCGTTAGAATTTTGAAACTGAACAGGTCCTAGATATTTTAGTCTCTCTTAAAAGGTTAAGTGGGTTGTATAACCAGTTGATGTTTGAATGCAGGCTAAGTTTCTATCCTTTCACTCATTTTTATTGGCACTCATTTCAATAATATTTCTGTATTGTTTCTATATTGGTTCTTATTTAATACATGTACTTCTTCACTGAACATGTCTGATTTGAACGTACTGCTTCTTTGTTGATTTGAGGATTTTTATAAAAGTGCAACAATAAATCATCAAGAGTTTTAAATGGGGAAATGGCATGACTCAACTTATATTTTGAAAAAATGTGTCCACTGTATGAAGAGTAGCATAAAAGGAAGAAAGAACGGATGCCAGGAGATGCACAAGGTTGAGATGACATAGCTAGGAGTAGAGGAGGGCTCTATAGATGGAGAGAAGTAGAAAGATTTAACCTGTATTTGAAGGTACAGTCCATAAGACTTAAAGATAAGTTTGATGTGTGATGAGAAAGAAAAAGTAACTCTTGGGTTTAGCATTTTAGCATCTAGGGATAATTTTATTTTGAGTCATTTTTTTCTTTATATAAAAAATTTATTGAATTAATTTAGATTAATTATTGAATTGTCATTGTAGTGTAGTGAGTATACTTCACTTGTCCTGTAATTTAATTTTCCCCAAACTTTATCAATCTTTCAATACAGTCGATTTCAAATCATCAGTCATACTCTGCTCTTGTTGCCCCACCTCCTGATGGAGGATCTCTCACCTATCTCAAAGGAATTTTTCCAAAAGGGCTCTCTCAAAGGCCTGGAGAGACAGAGGTCTCACATAATAAGCATTAAAACTCTATAGCTTTGAGTGAGGAATAAAGCACACATAAACAAAAAGTGCTGTCATCACCTTTCCTGGGAGACAGTTCTTTTT
The DNA here is from genome assembly GCF_049350105.2 of Macaca mulatta. NCBI lineage: Eukaryota > Metazoa > Chordata > Mammalia > Primates > Cercopithecidae > Macaca > Macaca mulatta. The sequence continues at coordinate 120,855,356 of NC_133411.1, forward strand.
GGGGAATATAATAGTATGCTGACATTTGTCTATACAGGCATACTTCTTTTTATTGCAGTCCACTTTATAGCATCTTACAGAGATTGGTTTTTGGGTTTTTTTTTACAAATTGAAGGTTGTGGCAATCCCATGTTGAGCACATCTGTCAGTGCCATTTTCCCAACAGCATGTGCTCATTTCATGTCTGTGACATTTTAGTAATTCTTGCAATATTTCAAACTTTTTCATTATTATCCACTTTAATGATCTGTGATTGGTGATCTTTTTTATGTATGAACATGGGCATCCATTTATAATGAGAACAGAAATTACAAGAAAAAAGATCTTCAAAAGCTGATAAATACCATAACTCTCATTGCTTGATACCTTCAATAAAATGAAATATAAGAGTAATGGGCAATGGGATAAAGCTACTTAATGTGTCTCCTCCACTGATCAAAAATATTCCACATAGTCTTGGTGAGGAATTCCTCAGGATATAAATGGCTATTTACACCATTATATATGGTAATGAATTATACCATATATAATATTCACTCAGTAATGTTAATAATGAACTGGCTATAATTGGCAAGATGCAATGCCTGCCAGTTTATGACATTAACAGGGTTTGAAACTAGCATATGACATAGTACCAATGCAGTCAGAGCTACCCTCAGGCATGAACATGTTGCCTGTTTTGCCTGGTGTTTTGGCAGCAAAACAGGAAGCAGTCTTGTGTGGGTCATTGTTCTGTCAATTTGTGGGAAAAAATTACTTGAGTCTCCTATAAATATATCCAATAGGTCCATAAACTGTTCAACCCATTTCTATGGCAAAACTCACTTTTCCTTTTATACATATCCCTCAATCTCTTAATTTTGTCAGGTGGAGCTTGATCTTAATTTTAACCTTAGTGAAGGAGGACAAGAGTGGTGTTTCCTTTGCCCTTTCTAGTACAAATGGAGACACTAAGCATTAACTTAACAACTACATGTAAGACTTGAACACATGCTACAATTTTGTCATCTTCTGACTTAAGTTTATCTGTTTCCTTGATTTTGATGATTTGTTTCATATCTCTTCCTCTGGATGTAGATTTTGTTACTATTACTATTATTATTATTATTATTATCATTATTATTATTCAGATGGAGTATTACTCTGTGGCTGAGGCCGGAGTGCAGTGGCATGATCTCGGCTCACCACAACGTTCACCCCCCCAGGTTCAAATGATTATCCTGCCTCAGCCTCTTGAGTGGCTGGGATTACAGGCACATGCCACCACATCCGGCTGATTTTTGTATTTTTGGTAGAGATGGGGTTTCACTATGTTGGCCAGGCTGGTCTCAAACTCCTAACCTCAAGTGATCTGCCCGCCCTGGCCTCTAAAATCACTGGGATTATAAGCTTGAGCCACCATGCCCACCTGGATGTAGATTTCAATAACTGAACTTAATTCTGCAATGTTCTTCTTGATAGAATAACTGAGTATCTGTAAATTGTGTAACAATGATGTATACTGTTGCATTGGGTGAGCTTCTGAAGAGTGAAGTTGACACTTTGGTCAATGTTCTTTTCCCTGCAGTGTCTAGTTTGAGGCCTTTTAGAAGATTGATCTGTAGCAATTATTTAATGAATTGAATATTTAAAAATTTTAATTGCTATATTTGGTAATTATCTCTGAAATCAAATGCACTATAAGTTAACATAACAAGTAAAATACATTATCTTTTTTAAAAAGTTTCTTTTTAAAGGAATACTTATTAATTGTAACTTGTAAAACTAAAAGTTCTAATGGTTTTTAAAACCAATGTTGAGTGGAAAAGTGTTTTGGTTTGGAAATACCTATGAAGTATACTAGTCAGGTAAAGAAACTTTTCTCAAAGAATGTAAGTTGCTATATCTGGAGGGGCATATAGGAGAGGGTAGTTCTAATTACTGTCTGTGAGAGTTACCACTTTGTAACTTACTAGACCAAAAAGATCTATGCAGTACTGATTTCCTTGAATATTGTCTGTTAATTGATATATCTTCTAGAGGCAAAAGGCTTAAAAGTCTGTTAAAATTGTTATATTGCCTCCTTTTTAAACAAATTAAAGAGTTGTAAATACTAGTGTAGATCTCTTCTGTTTCAGCAAATACTGATTTTAGAATGTTAAGCATTTCATATTTTACTGTAAATTGAATTCAATCACAATAAAGAAAATGAGACAAAAAATACCATAAACATCACAAGCACCTAGTATTTTTAAAAATAATTAACTGCCTGCCATCCCTCTTAATAATACTTTTTTCTACATTATTGGAGGCATACCTTGGTCATCTTTTCACATGACAATGAGTATCATTTTCTATAGAGACAAGGCAAGAAAATTCAGTCCTGCCTTTAGTATGGTTGATCAAAGTTTGTTCTATTAGTGACAATTTAGAAAGTTTATTTTAGCTCCAGTTAGCTTCTTTTAGCTCATTATTGGTTATCATGTAAGTGTTTAGGATTGTTACCAACTTTGGGAGAACTTCTGGTTTCTTTTAAATATAAACTGTAAATTCTTTTTCCTATAGAAGTTGTAAGATAAAAAGAAACTTTTGTACAATGACCAGTCATAAGTATTCCTTGAACTGACAATACTCATTAACCATTTTGTCATTGATGTTCTCATTTTAGTAGCTAAATGTGAATTTTATATTACATTCATCAAGGTCAGTATTTCATGTCAAATAAGCAGGAAATTTAAAAAGAACAGTTCTGATTAATTCTATTTTGGGTGACTCCCACCAAAAAAAAAAAAAAAAAAATGGTGTGTTTATAATTGTATTTGCCTTCTTATCAACATATTTCTTTTAGGAAAGAAACTTTTTTGACTTGGCCTCAATGAAAACTTTATCCTTCATTCACAATTTTACAATGTCTAATGATTAGAAGAATTTTCCATAGACTAGCTTATAGGTATGTATATTTCAAGCCTTGCTTCTCCTCTATTACTCATATACTTTGGGGGCCAGGTGCCATAGGACACATTCATATCATGCCATGACATTAGTTCTGCATCTTCATGCCATGATAGATAACAAATGAGTCAACATAATGTGCAGAAGAAACATTCCTGGAAGCCATTCTTAGATTAGAAGTGAAAGTGAAAACAATTCTATACAAAGTGACTGTAAGCTATATAAGTATTTCCCACTAAAGCAAAACTAAATGTATCCACTATTAAAATTCCCCTTATTCAGATTCCCAAAATGACTTCTACTCTGATGGTACTCAACCCTAGATATGTGATGGAAGGGAAGTCAGGGTAGAAAGAGACAAAATTCTTAACAGTTTTGGTTGAAAATACTTTATTTCTGCAAACGACCTGTTTTAATGTGTGTGCACGTGAGCATTGAAATTGTATATGTGTATTTCTAAATGAACACCTTCTATAGAGCTCCTTCCAAGGCTTTGAAAGGGACCTGTGCAAGCTTATGCTCCATTAACTTCAAGGTGAATCTGACTCTGTCTAGCACTCTATAACTCTATCAATTAATCCCTACTTTTAAGGATGAGAGGAGTTGGGGTGGGAGCTAATATTATATAACACAGAGTTTCTCTTTCTTGTTTATCTTAAATTTTCTTTTCTAAATTTTCATTTTGACTTATATTTTAGGTTCAAGGGTACATGTGGAAGTTATATAGGTAAATTCATGTCACAAGGGTTTGTTGTACAGATTATTTTGTAACCCAGGTACTAAGCCTATTGCTCAATAGTTATTTTTTCAGATCCTCTCCCTCCTCTTACCCTCCACATTCAAGTAGGTTCCAATGACTGTTGCTCCCCTATATGTGTTCATGTGTCCTCATCATTTAGGTCCCACTTGTAAATGAGAACATGTGGTACTTGGTTTTCTGTTTCTACATTAGTTTGCTAAGAGTAATGGCCTTTAGCTCCATCCATGTCCCTGCAAAGGACACGATCTCATTCTTTTTTATGACTGTTTAGTATTCCATGACGTATGTGTACATTTTCTTTATCCAACCTGCCACTGATTAGCATTTACATTGATTCCATGTCTTTGCTATTGCAAATAGTGCTGCAATGAACATACATGTTCATGTGTCTTTATAACAGAACAATTTATATTCCTTTGGGCATACACCCAGTAATGGGATTGCTGGGTCAAATGGTAGTTCTGCTTTTAGTTCTTTGAGGAGTTGCCCTACTGTTTTTCATAATAGTTGAACTATTAACACTCCCACCAACAGTATATAAGTGCTCCCTTTTCTCCACAACCTCACCAGCATTTGTCATTTTTTAACATTTTAATAAGAGCACTTCTGACTGGTGTGAGATGGTATCTCATTGTGGTTTTGATTTGCATTTCTCTAATGATGAGCGATACTGAGCTTTTTTCATATCCTTGTTGCTCACATGCATGTTTTCTTTTGAAAAGTGTCTGTTCATATCCTTTGCCCACTTTTGAATGCATTTTTTTCTTGTAAATTTAAGTTCCTTATAGATGCTGGATGTTAGAACTTGATATATAGTTTGCAAATATTTTCTCCCATTCTCTAGGTTGTCTGTTTACTCTATTGACAGTCTATTTTGCTGTACAGAAGCTCCTAAGTTGTATCCCCCATTTTTCAATTTTTGCTTTTGTTGCAATTGCTTTTGGCATCTTCATCATGAAATCTTTGCTCATTCCTATGTCCAGGATGGTATTACCCAGGCTGTCTTCCAGGGTTTTTATAGTTTTGGGTTTTACATTTAAATCTTTAATCCATCTTGAGTTGATTTTTGTAGTATATGGTGTAAGGAAGGAGTCCAGTTTTAATTTTCCACGTGTGGCTAGCCAGTTATCCCAGCACTATTTTTTGAATAGGAAGTCCCTTCCCCATTGCTTATTTTTATCAGCTGTCTCAAGTAGGTTTGTGGCCTTGTTTCTGGGATCTCTGTTCTTTTCCATTGGCCTATGTGTCTGTTTTTGTACCAGTACCAGGCTGTTTTGGTTATTACCACCCTATAATATAGTTTAAAGTCAGGTAATGTGATGCCTCCAGCTTTGTTCTTTTTGTTTAGGACTGTCTTGGCTCTTTTGGCTCTTTTTTTGTTCCATATGAATTTTAAAATTGTTTATTATTTTTTTTAAATTCTGTGAAGAATGTCATAGGTAGCTTGATAGAAATAATATTGGATCTATAATTGTTTGGGGGCAGTAAGGCCATGTTAATAGTGATTCTTCCAATCCATGAACGTGTGTTGTTTTTCCATTTGTTTGTCATTTCTTTAAGAAGTGTTTTGTAATTCTCATTGTAGAGATCTTTCACCTCCCTGGTTAGCTGTACTCCTAGATATTTTATTCTTTTTGTGGCAATTTTGAATGGGATAGAATTCCTAGCTTGGCTCTTCACTTGGTTGTTGTTGGTGTATTGAAATGATAGTGATTTTTGGATGTTGATTTTGTATGCTGAAACTTGCTAAAGTTGTTTATCAGCTGAAGGAGCTTTTGAGCCGAGACTAGGGGTTTTCTAGGTATAGAATCATGTCATCTACCAACAGAGATAGTTTGACTTCCTCTCTTCCTATTTGGATGCCCTTTATTTCTTTCACTTGTCTGATTGCTCTGGCCAGGACTTCCAATACTGTGCTGAATAGGAGTGATGAAAGACGGCATCCTTGTTTTGTGCTGGTTTTCAAGGGAAATGCTTCCAGCTTTTGCCCATTCAGTATTATATTGGCTGTATGCTTGTCACAGATGGTTATTATTTTGAGGTATATTCATTCAATACCTAGTTTATTGAGTTTTTAACATAAAGGGGTGTTGAATGTTATTGAAAGCCTTTTCTACATTGATATAATCATGAGGCTTTTGTCTTTAGTTCTGTCAATGATCTTTGATGTTACTATTGTATTTGTTTTGGATTGCCATGAACCATGCCCATATAGGGTGGCCAAGTTAATGGGTGAATGTTGCCTGTGTTCTGACAACTCCACCAACTAACTGGCTGTTCCCCCTTATTTCTCTCTCTCTTCAAGTCTCCCTATTCTCTGAGACACAACAATGTTGAAATGAGTCCAAATAATAACCCTACAATGGCTTCTAAGTGTTCAAGTGAAAGAAAGAGTTGCACATCTCCACTTTATTAAAAGGCAGAAATAATTAAGTTTAGTGAGGAAGGCATGTTAGAAGTTGCGATAGGCCAAAAGCTAAGCCTCTTATGACAAATAGCCAAGTTATGAATGCAAAGGAAGAGGCCAGGCCCTCCACTAGCAACAAGATTATGAGTCACTGAAGGCTCAGATGATCTTTAGCATTTTTTAGTAATAAGTATTTTTTATTTGAGATATGTACTTTTTTTTTTTTTTTTTTTTTTTTTGAGACGGAGTCTTGCTCCGTCACCCAGGCTGGAGGGCAGTAGTGTGATCTCGGCTCACTTCAACCTCCACCCCTCCAGGTTTAAGCAATTCTCTGCCTCAGCCACCGGAGTAGCTGGGATTACAGGCGTGTGCCACCACGCCTGGCTAATTTTTTTGGTGTTTTTAGTAGAGATGGGGTTTCACCATCTTGGCCAGGCTGGTCTTGAACTCCTGACCTCGTGATCCACCCGCCTTGACCTCCCAAGAGATATGTACATTTTTTAAACATAATGCTATTTAACACCTAACAGACTATAGTATAGTATGAACATAGTTTTTATATGCACTGAAAAACTAAAAATTGAAGAGACTCATTTTATTGCAAGCTCACTTATTGCAGTGTTCTACAACTGAACCCACAATAACTTTGAAGTGTGCCTATATTTAGAATCCAGTTGATTCTGTTTGAAACCACTTGTTTTATAATGACTTTTTGTTTAATTGAATAACCACTAGTTTTGATAAGATCTTTTTAGAAACCTTATTAATGCCAATCTCTAGCTTTGATTATGAGTATAAGAGAAATTATGTAATGGTATATAAGAGGTAATTGAAAGTAGAAATAGGCCGGGCGCGGTGGCTCACATCTGTAATTCCAGCACTTTAGGAGGCCAAGGTGGGTGAATCACGAGGAAAGGAGTTCGAGACCAGTCTGGCCAACATGGTGTCTCTACTAAAAATACAAAAATTAGCTGGGAGTGGTGGCGCATGCCTGTAGTCCCAACTACGCAGGAGCCTGAGGCGGGAGAATCACTTGAACCCAGGAAGCAGAGGTTGCAGTGAGCCAAGATCGTGCCACTGCACTCCAGCCTGGTGACAGAGCAAGACTCCATCTCAAAAAAAAAAAAAAAAAAGTAGAAATAACCACATAACACAAGGTAATCCAACTTCAGCTCAATAAAAATTTTGCATCATATAAAAAAGTAAACTGTCTCCTCTTATAAACAGAATTGAGAAATATAAATTGCAAATAAAAAACTCTGTCATTTGTCAATTAGATCTGTTATTAAAATATTAAAGTTTAAATATTACATGAGAGCTTCCTGAAACTTCTAGTATTACAAAGAAAATATGGTCACTGCTTACCACATTGCATGTGGATCAGCTGACAACTTCATACTGCTGTGTAAAAAGAAATCAAAAGAAGGTCTTAAAATACTAATTCTGTTTGGTGGAATTATCAGTGATATTCATTTTTTGTTATTTTTCATATTTACAAGCTTTATACTATTATTAACATGTAAAACTTTTTAGATAAAATAAATGTTATCATATTTAGTGTAAAAAAGCACATACATCCCAATTTTAGAAAAACTTAGTACAAACCTATAGTAATCAAGATGGTGTGGTACTGGCATATGGATAGACATGTGGATAAATGGAATTAAATTGAGAGTCCAGAAATAAACCCTTAAATTTACATTCAATTGGTTTTCAACAAATACACCAAGATAATTCAAGAGAGAAAGAAGTTTCTAACAAATGGTGCTGGGGCAACGGACATCCACATGTAAGAATGAAGTTGGACCCCTGTCTGTCACACATCATATATAAAAATTAACTCAAAAATGGATCAAAGACCTAAATGTAAGAGCTAAAACTATAAAGATATCAGAACAACATGTCAGTATACATCTTTTGGGAACTTCAAAATAGGCAGTGGTTTCTTAGGTGTAACTCTTTAGTGTCAAAGCACAAGAAAGGAAACAAAAATAAACTGGACTTTATCAAAATTTTAAAAGCTTGTGCTTCAAAAGACACCCCAAGAAAGTGAAATGCCAACCCACAAAATGAGAGAAGGTATTTTCAAATTATATATAAGGAACTTATATTCAGAATAAAGAATTCTTACAATTCAACAATACAAAGACAGACAAATTATAAAATGGGCAAAAGATTTGAACAGACATTGCTCCAAAGAAGATATATGAATGACAAATAAGGCCATGAGGGTCAACATAATTAGTCATTAGGGAAATGCAAATCAAAATCATAATGAGATATCAGTTCATACCATGAGGATGGGTATGATCAAGAAAACATACAAAAACAAGTGTTGGCAAGGATACAGATATTGGAACTCCCATACATTGCGAATAAGAGTGTAAAATGTTGTAGCCACTTTGGAAAACAATTTAGAAGTTGCTGAAAATACTACAAAGTTACCACAAAACCAAGCAATTTCACTACTAGTTATCTTCATATGAAACTTATGAAAACTTAAGTCCACACAAACACTTGTACCTGAATAGCAGCATTATTTATAACAACCAGAAAGTGAAAACAACCCAAATGTCCATCAACCTATGAAAGAATGAACAGAATGTGGTGTATCGATACAATGAAATACCATTTGTCAACAAAAAAAGAATGAACTACCAACACAAAGACACATATGGACCTTGAAAATATTATGCTAAGTGAAAGAAACCAAACTCAAAAGGTCACATATTATATGATCCCATTAATGTATAGCATCCAGAATACAAAAATCTATACAGATGGAAAGAAGATTTGTGATTTCCAGGGACAGGGGAAACAAGGTTGAGGAGAAGGAGTGACTGCTAATTGGTAAGGCTGATAATATGTTGTAAACTAGATTTTGATGATAGTCGTATACCTTTGTAAAGACACTAAAAACCATTGAACTTTACATATGCTGTAAATGAATGAGCTTTATGGTGTGTAAGTTATATATCAATCCAGTGTTTTTAAAAGGATTGTCACAGCAATAGTGTTTTTAACAACAGAAAATTGAAAATAACCTAAATATCCATCAATAGAACAGATAAATAAACTTGCATATTTATACTGTGAAATATCCACATCAAAGAAAATGAATAATTAAACAACATACGAAGAGCATGAATAGAGAAGAATCTCAAAAACATTGTTGAACAGCAGGAGGCACTCACAGAAGCACACAGAATGATTCCATTTATAGAGTACAAAAAGGTACAACTGCATGAAGTAACTCTTCTGACTTGATTACTCAAAGGGAAAAAATCATAATTAATAATTTGCCCCTATTATAAAATCTTTAATGTTTAAAGACTATTTTGCTATGAAAGAAGGCCTTACTTATTCTATAAAAAGACACTGTCAGGGGGGCACGCCCAAGATGGCCGAATAGGAACAGCTCCAGCATCCAGCTCCCAGTGTGAGTGACACAGAAGACAGGTGATTTCTGCATTTTCAACTGAGGTACCGGTTTCATCTCACTGGGGAGTGCCAGACAATCAGTGCTGGTCAGCTGGTGCAGTCTGACCAGCGATAGATGAAGCAGGGCAAGGCATCACCTCACCTCAGCTGAATGAGGGCGAGGTCGCCTCATCAACCAGTGCAAGGGGCAAGAGAATCCCATTTCCTAGGGGAGGGAAACTGAGACACACAACACCTGGAAAATCAGGTAACTCCCACCCTAATACTGTGTTTTACCAAGGGTCTTAGCAAATGGCACACCAGGAGATTATATCCCACACCTGGCCTGGAGGGTCCCACGCCCAGGGAGCCTCCCTCATTGCTAGCACAGCAGTCTGAGATCTAACTGCAAGGCGGCAGGGAGGCTTGGGGAGGGGCACCCGCCATTGCTGAGGCTTAAGTGGGTAAACAAAGCCACCAGGAAGCTCGAATTAGGTGGAGCCCACTGCAGCTCAAGGAGGTGGGCTTGCCTCTGTAGACTCCTCCTCTGGGGACAGGGCATAGCTAAACAAAAAGCAGCAGAAACCCCGGCAGAGGTAAATGCCCCTGTCTGATAGCTTTGAAGAGAGCAGTGGATCTCCCAGGATGAAGGTTGAAATCTGAGAACGGACAGACTGCCTGCTCAAGTGGGTCCCTGACCCCTGAGTAGTCTAACTGGGAGACATCCCCCAGTAGGTGCAGACCGACACCTCACATGGCAGGGTACATTTCTGAGACAAAGCTTCCAGAGCAAGAATCAGACAGCAACAATTGCTGTGCAGCAAGATTCTATCTTCTGCAGCCTCCACTGCTGATACCCAGGCAAACAGGGTCTGGAGTGGACCTCAAGCAAACTCCAACAGACCTACAGCTGAGAGTCCTGACTGTTAGAAGGAAAACTAACAAACAGAAAGGACACCCACACCAAAACCCCATCAGTACATCACCATCATCAAAGATCAAAGGCAGATGAAACCACAAAGATGGGGAAAAAGCAGTGCAGAAAAGCTGGAAATTCAAAAACTCAGAGCGCATCTCCCCCTCCAAAGGAACGCAGCTCATCACCAGCAACGGAACAAAGCTGGACAGAGAATGACTTTGACGTTGAGAGAAGAAGGCTTCAGTTGATCAAACTTCTCAGAGCTAAAGGAGGAACTATGTAAACAGCACAAAGAAACTAAAATCCTTGATGAAAGAATGGATGAATGGATAACTAGAATAATCAATGCAGAGAAGACCTTAAAAAAAACTGATAGAGATGAAAACCATGACACAAGAACTATGTGACAAATGCACAAGCTTCAGCAACTGACTCGATCAACTGGAAGAAAGAGTATCAGCGATTGAAGATCAAATGAATGAATTGAAGCGAGAAGAGAAGTGTAGAGAAAAAAGAGTAAAAAGAAATGAATAAAGCCTCCAAGAAGTATGGGATTATGTGAAAAGATCAAATCTATGTCTGATTGATGTGCCTGAAAGTGAAAGGGAAAATGGAACCAAGTTGGAAAACACTCTGCAGGATATCATCCAAGAGAACTTCCCCAACCTAGTAAGGCAGGCAAACATTCAAATTCAGGAAATACAGAGAATGCCACAAAGATACTCCTCGAGAACAACAACTCATAATTGTCAGATTCACCAAAGTTGAAATGAAGGAAAAAATGTTAAGGGCAGCCAGAGAGAAAGGTCGGGTTACACACAAATGGAAACCCATCAGACTAACAGCAGATCTCTTGCCAGAAACTCACCAAGCCAGAAGAGAGTGGGGGCCAATATTCAACATTCTTAAAGAAAGAATTTTCAACCCAGAATTTCATATCCAGCCAAACTAAGTTTCATCAGTGAAGGAGAAATAAAAGCAAATGCTTAGAGATTTTGTCACCACCAGGCCTGCCCTACAAGAGATCCTGAAGGAAGCACTAAACATGGAAAGGAACAACAGGTACCAGCCATTACAAAAACATGTCAAAATGTAAAGTCCATCAATGCTAAGAAAGTGCATCAACTAGCAAGCAAAATAACCAGCTAATATCATAATGACAGAATCAAGTTCACACATAACAAAATTAACCTTAAATGTAAATGGACTAAATGGTCCAATTAAAAAACACAGACTGGCAAATTGGATAAAGAATCAAGACCCATCAGTTTGCTGTATTCAGGAGACCCATCTCACATGCAGAGACACACATAGGCTCAAAATAAAGGGATGGAGGAAGATCTACCAAGCAAATGGAAAACAAAAAAAGCCAGGGGTTGCAATCCTAGTCTCTGATAAAACAGACTTTAAACCATCAAAGATCAAAAGAGACAAAGAAGGCCATTACATAATGGTAAAGAGATCAATTCATCAGGAAGAGCTAACTATCCTAAATATATACGCACCCAATACAGGAGCACCCAGATTCATAAAGCAAGTCCTTAGAGACTTACAAAGAGACTTAGATTCCCATACAATAATAATGGGAGACTTTAACACCCCACTGTCAATATTAGATAGATCAACAAGACAGAAAGTTAACACGGATATCCAGGAATTGAACTCAACTCTGCAGCAAGCAGACCTAATAGACATCTACAGAACTCTCCACCCCAAATCAACAGAATATACATTCTTCTCAGCACCACGTCACACTTATTCCAAAATCGACCACATAATTGGAAGTAAAGCACTCCTCAGCAAATGTACAAGAACAGAAATTATAACAAACGGTCTCTCAGACCACAGTGCAAACAAACTAGAACTCAGTACTAAGAAAATCAATCAAAACTGCTCAACTACATGGAAACTGAATAACCTGCTCCTGAATGACTACTGGGTACATAACAAAATGAAGGCAGAAATAAAGATGTTCTTTGAAACCAATGAGAACAAAGATACAACATACCAGAATCTCTGGGACACATTGAAAGCAGTGTGTAGAGGGAAATTTATAGCACTAAATGCCCACAAGAGAAAGCAGGAAAGATCTAAAATTGACACCCTAACATCACAATTAAAAGAACTAGAGAAGCAAGAGCAAACACATTCAAAAGCTAGCAGAAGGCAAGAAATAACTAAGATCAGAGCAGAACTGAAAGAGATAGAGACACAAAAAACCCTTCAAAAAATCAATGAATCCAGGAGCTGGTTTTTTGAAAAGATCAACAAAATTGATAGACTGCTAGCAAGACTAATAAAGAAGAAAAGAGAGAAGAATCAAATAGATGCAATAAAAAATGATAAAGGGGATATCACCACTGACCCCACAGAAATACAAACTACCATCAGAGAATACTATAAACACCTCTATGCAAATAAACTAGAAAACCTAGAAGAAATGGATAATTTCCTGGACACTTACACTCTCCCAAGACTAAACCAGGAAGAAGTTGAATCCCTGAATAGACCAACAGCAGGCTCTGAAATTGAGACAATAATTAATAGCCTGCCAACCAAAAAAAGGCCAGGACCAGACAGATTCACAGCCGAATTCTACCAGAGGTACAAGGAGGAGCTGGTACCATTCCTTCTGAAACTATTCCAATCAATAGAAAAAGAGGGAATCCTCCCTAACTCATTTTACGAGGCCAACATCATCCTGATACCAAAGCCTGACAGAGATACAACAAAAAAAGAGAATTTTAGACCAATATCTCTGATGAACATCAATGCAAAAATCCTCAATAAAATACTGGCAAACCAAATCCAGCAGCACATCAAAAACCTTATCCACCATGATCAAATGGGCTTCACCCCTGGGATGCAAGGCTGGTTCAACATACGCAAATCAATAAACATAATCCAGCATATAAACAGAACCAAAGACAAGAACCACATGATTATCTCAATAGATGCAGAAAAGGCCTTTGACAAAATTCAACAGCCCTTCATGCTAAAAACTCTCAATAAATTCGGTATTGATGGAACGTATCTCAAAATAATAAGTTATTTATGACAAACCCACAGCCAATATCATACTGAATGGGCAAAAACTGGAAGCATTCCCTTTGAAAACTGGCACAAGACAGGGATGCCCTCTCTCACCACTCCTATTCAACATAGTGTTGGAAGTTCTGGCTAGGGCAATCAGGCAAGAGAAAGAAATGAAGGGTATTCAGTTAGGAAAAGAAGAAGTCAAATTGTCCCTGTTTGCAGATGACATGATTGTATATTTAGAAAACCCCATTGTCTTAGCCCAAAATCTCCTTAAGTTGATAAGCAACTTCAGCAAAGTGTCAGCATACAAAATCAATGTGTAAAAACAACAAGCATTCTTATACACCAGTAACAAACAAACAGAGAGCCAAATCATGAATGAACTCCCATTCACAATAGCTTCAAGGAGAAAAAAATACCTAGGAATCTAACTTACAAGGGATGTAAAGGACCTCTTCGAAGAGAACTACAAACCACGGCTCAGTGAAATAAAAGAACACAAACAAATGGAAGAACATACCATGCTCGTGGATAGGAAGAATCAATATTGTGAAAATGGCCATACTGCCCAAGGTAATTTATAGATCCAATGCCATCCCCATTAAGCTACCAATGACTTTCTTCACAGAATTGGAAAAAACTGCTTTAAACTTCAAATGGAACCAAAAAAGACCCTGTATTGCCAAGACAATCCTCACCCAAAAGAACAAAGCTGGAGGCATCACGCTATCTGACTTCAAACTATACTACAAGGCTACAGTAACCAAAACAGCATGGTACTGGTTCCAAAACAGAGATATAGACCAATGGAACAGAACAGAGCCCTCAGAAATAATACCACATATCTACAGCCATCTGATCTTTGACAAATCTGACAAAAACAAAAATGGGGAAAGGATTCCCTATTTAATAAATGGTGCTGGGAAAATTGGCTAACTATAAGTAGAAAGCTGAAACTGGATCCTTTCCTTACTCCTTATACAAAAATTAATTCAAGATGGATTAGAGACTTAAATGTTAGACCTAAAACCATAAAAACCCTAGAAGAAAACCTAGGTAATACCATTCAGGACATAGGCATGGGCAAGGACTTCATGTCTAAAACACCAAAAGCAAAGGCAACAAAAGCCAAAATTGACAAATGGGATCTAATTAAACTAAAGAGCTTCTGCACAGCAAAAGAAACTACCATCAGAGTGAACAGGCAACCTACAGAATGGGAGAAAATTTTTACAATCTACTCATCTGACAAAGGGCTAATATCCAGAACCTATAAAGAACTCAATCAAATTTGTAAGAAAAAAACAACAACCCCATCAAAAAGTGGGCAAAGGATATGAACAGACACTTCTCAAAAGAAGACATTAATGCAGCCAACAGACACATGAAAAAATGCTCATCATCACTGGCCATCAGAGAAATGCAAATCAAAACCACATTGAGATACCATCTCACACCAGTTAGAATGGCAATCATTAAAAAAAATCAGGAAATAACAGGTGCTGGAGAGGATGTGGAGAAATAGGAAAACTTTTACACTGTTGGTGGGACTGTAAACTAGTTCAACCATTGTGGAAAACAGTATGGCGATTCCTCAAGGATCTAGAACTAGCAATACCATTTGATCCAGCCATCCCATTACTGGGGATATACCCAAAGGATTATAAGTCATGCTGCTATAAAGACACGTGCACACGTATGTTTACTGTGGCACTATTCACAATAGCAAAGACTTGGAATCAACCCAAATGTCCATCAGTGACAGACTGGATTAAGAAAATGTGGCACATATACACCATGCAATACTATGCAGCCATAAAAAGGATGAGTTCGGGTCCTTTGTAGGGACATGGATGCAGCTGGAAACCATCATTCTCACCAAACTATCCCAAGAACAGAAAACCAAATACCACATGTTCTCACTCATAGGTGGGAATTGAACAATGAGATCACTTGGACACAGGAAGGGGAGCATCACACACCGGGTCCTATTGTGGGGAGGGGGGAGGGGGGAGGGGGGAGGGATAGCATTAGGAGATATACCTAATGTAAATGATGAGTTAATGGGTGCAGCACACCAACCTGGCACATGTATACACATGTAACAAACCTGCACATTGTGCACATGTACCCTAGAACTTAAAGTATAATAATAAAAAAAAAAGACACTGTCACTCTTTATCTTCATCCTGTACTTCGTTTTACCACATTCTTTATCAAAGAAAATTAAGCAGAAATAAAAGATCTTGACGTCCGAGATGCCAACATACAGATAGTGTTTAGAATTTATTCATCTAAATTAATGGATGTTTTGTATTGCTTAATACCAAAAAGTCCATTAAATATTACAAACAGAAGGATAAGTTCATATTCTGTCTCACAGTGAGTGGCTGGCAGTTTAAGAGAATATGCAACTGAGGACAGCAGTTCTATTCTAATTAGTCATAAATGACTTCACAGAGCATCTTAATACTTCAAGATCTTCTGTGCCAAATGAAAACAAGTTGGCAAATAGAAAACCTTTAAAATTCAATTGTCTTTATTTTGAGGCTGTTTTCCCTTTTCAGAATTCTCTGATTACACATTTTAAATCTAATTAAATATTAATAAAAAGTTAAGCTAGAATTCCCCCACACCTATCACTTTACTAAGTGGTTTGCAGATGGTTTAGGTGGTATCATTTCTTAAAGACAAGTAGCTGACAAGACCAGAGGGTTCCTGGGTTCTGCTAACAGGAGATTCTGATTCAGTGAGATTTAGACAACTGTATATTTTAAAAGGTACTACAAAATATTTCAAGGAAATCAATGAATTCAAGACTTCTTAAGTTTCCAGTTCCAGTTTTATATTGTAAAGTAGGATAATCATGTAAAGCAGCTAGCTGGCAACATCCGAATGGTACTGAACCGGTTGCATCATCAAATCACAAGACTTGGGATATAAACACACTGTGCCTTGTGATAAGCAGAGCAGCTGTGTTTTATCTAGTAAGCATAGCTGGAATCCTATCCCACCAAGAAGGCCCAATGGGCGTTGAACACAAAATCAGTAAGCACACTTTGTGAGGCTGAGGTGGGCAGATCATCTGTGGTCAGGAGTTTGAGACCAGTCTGGCCAACATAGTGACACCCCGTTTCTACTAAAAATACAAAAATTAGCAGGGCATGTTGGTGCATGCCTGTAATCCCAGCTACTTGGGAAGCTGAGGCAGGAGAATTGCTTGAACCTGGGAGGCAGAGGTGGCAGTAAGCTGAGATCATGCCACTGCACTCCAGCCTGGGTGACAGAGCAAGACTCCATCTCAAAAAAAAAAAAAAAAAAAAATTCAGTAAGCAGAATTCATTTTTTAAATAAAATATATTCTTTAAGGTACTGACAGAGAAAATGAAATTATGTGATAAGGGGTTCTCCTCTACATATGTGGTAATATTTTCCTTTTACATATGTGTAAACAATCTCTACACTGTGGGTCTCAGATTTTATTCAGTGATTTTCATGCCTTTCTGTAAAAATGAAAATTAGAAATCAAGAGAAAATTATTAACCCCATTTCTTTCTCTAGCTTTGCAATGAAGTGGTAGCATGGTATGTCAAAAAAACACTTAGAACTAAAGCAAAAATTTAATTCTGCATGTTTTATTCATTTGTGGTTATTCATTTATTTATTTAGAGACAGAGTCTCACTCTTGTCACCCAGGCTGGACTACAATGGCATGATCTCGGCTCATTGCAATCTTCACCTCCTGGGTTCAAGCAATGCTATCTTAGCCTCCCGAGTAGCTTGGATTACAGGCATATGCCACCACGCCAGGCTAATTTTTGCATTTTCAGGAAAGATGAAGTTTCACCATGTTGGCCAGGCTGGTCTCAAACTCCTGAACTCAGGTGATCCACCCAATATTTATTTTTCTATTTCCATAGGATTTTTGGGGAACAGATGGTATTTGGTTACATAAGTTCTTTAGTGGTGCTTTGTAAGAGATTTTAGTGCATTTATCCCTTGAGCAGTATATACTAAACCCAATTTGTAGTCTGTTATCCCTCACTCCATTCCCACCCTTTCCCATTGAGTCCACAAAGTCCATTGTATCATCCTTATTCCTTTACATCCTCATAGCTTATGTGCCACTTATGAATGAGAACATATGATTTTTGATTTTCCATTTCTGAGTTACTTCACTTAGAATAATACTCTCCAATCCCATCCAGGCTGCTGCAAATGCCATTAATTTATTCCTTTTTATGGCTGAGTAGTGTGTGTATGTGTGTGTGTGTGTGTGTGTGTGTGTGTGTGTGTGTGTGTGAGTGTACATATTACAGTTTCTTTACTTGTTGATTGAGGGGCATTTGGGCTGGTTTCACAATGCGGCAATTGTGAATTGTGCTGCTATAAACATACATGTGCAAGTATATTTTTTGTATAATGACTTCTTTTCCTCTGAGTAGATATCCAGTAGTGGGATTGCTGGATCAAATAGTAGTCCTTTTAGTTTTTTAAGGAATCTCCACACTGTTTTCCATAGTGATTGTATTACATTTCCACCAGCAGTGTAGAAGTGTTTCCTTTTCACCACCATCTACGCCAACATCTATTTTTTTTTTTTTTTGATAAGCGCCATTCTTGCAAGAGTAAGATGGTATCACATTGTGGTTTTGATTTGCGTTTCCCTGATTATTAGTGATGTTAGTAATTTTTCATATGTGTGTTGGCCATTTGTATATCTTCTTTTTGTGAATTTTCTATTTATGTCCTTAGCCTGCTGTTTGATGGGATTATTTGCTTTTTTCTTGCTCATTTGTTTGAGTTCCTTGTAAATTCTGGATATTAGTCCTTTGTTGGATGTCTAGATTGTGAGTATTTTCTCCCACTCTGTGGGCTGTCTGTTTACTCTGCTGACTGTTTCTTTTGCTGTACAGAAGTTCTTTAGTTTAATTAAATCCCACCCATTTATCTTTTTTTTTTTTTTTTTTGGTATTTGCTTTGGGTTCTTGGTGATGAAATCTTTGCCTAAGCCAATGTCTAGAAGGTTTTTTCTAGAATTTTTATAGTTTCAGGCCTTATTTAGATAATAGTCACCTCCCTACAGACTTCATAGAAATATTATAAATCATCTGATTTTTTAAATGGTTGTCTCATAAGGTCCTTAAATTCCTTTGAAGGGTAGATTCTTTCTTGGAATTTCCATGGATATCACTTCCTACAGATTCATGTTGATAGAGAGCCAGAGGAATTACCCAAATAAATGTAGAAATAGCCAACCCAGTCGTCCAGGTCTGGGACTAAGAGTTGTACTTTTCTGGTGTCCACCTAATCTCACTGCTAGTCCTACTAAGGTCCTCTCCAGAAGGCAGGTCTGCTCTGACAAGCCCACACATTATGAAGAGAAGGCTTCCTCTCACTCTCTTACTTCTACCTTGAGCTGATTTATTTGCTCAACTTCTCTAGCTTTCTTTAGAAAAGAAGTTACATAAATAACTTTCTTCTGCTTAGGACACATTGACTACAACAAAGCTATTTTAGATTCCTAAAATATTTTGAGAGAGTGCATATTAATAGTTAAACATTAAATATCATTACTTTTTTATTTCAAGGAATGAAAAATAATATGAGGCTGAATAGCCTATCAAAATATCAATTTTTTTTTATTCTCACACCCATAGGAATTTTCTCCCTCCATCCCAAGCAGGTTTCTAAGCTTATGTTTTCCCTTGCCTTGCCTCAAGTAAGGTATGTTCAAATGTAAAACAGAAACTATTGGGTTAATATCCTTCCCTGGCTTTTATGTTCAAATACTTAAAGTCATAAAAACGATTACTGGGTCATTCCAGATAAAGAGAGGAGGGAGATGAGGACTTGGTGTAGGGGAAAAGGAAATAGGACAGCTTCTCTTGAAGAGTAGGAGAACCATAGTTTATTGCCACAGAGATGTGCTGACAGCATTCGCTCTCCAAAAAAAATGACTTGCTTTCTATCTTAAAAGTGAACTGGAGAAGAGAGACAAGCATAGAATATTAAGAATCGCATCCATGAGTGCCTTGGGGAAAGATTATATGCCCTGTCTTGGCACAGAAGTGACAATGCTACTATGTGGCTGAGGAAAGGAGCAATGAAGATTAAAGACCAGAGGAACATAATATTGTAGATTGTGGTGAATCCCCAGGGCATTTTGGTGATTCGAGTGGTAGGGAAAGAGCCTTATTAATAATTGAGGTAGAATTTCTAGGCAATCTACTATGATGGAGCTTTGAGGAAATCTAACTTTAAAAAATAAGGGGGATACAACAGTTTCTTACTTTCTCATGTTATAGAATAATAAATCTTTACAATAACAATATTTAGTAGTAAAATTCTATGTATATATGCTTTACCTTTTCAGCCAAAGTTTAGATGACCAGACAGAACTCTTTCAGAAAACCACTAAGCAACATTTTCAATGTAAAGAAATGTCATCTATAGAACCATCAAGACATTTGAGGCAGTGTCCACAGAAGAAATATTCTTTGTATATGCAATAAAGAGAATGAAGTATAATAAATTGCTCTGAGTTACGTACAGCCAATCACTTCTCATTCACAGTGGAATAAAAATGAAAAGGAATAAAATATAAAAATGTAAGACCTCTACTTCTAAAACTATCTTTTGGGGGCAGAGCAAGATGGTGGAATAAAAGGCTTCCACTGAGTGTCCCCTACTCCCCTGCAAGGATGCCAACAACTGTCTACACCAAAAAAATCACCTTCATAAGAACCAAAAATC
The DNA here is from genome assembly GCF_049350105.2 of Macaca mulatta. Lineage (NCBI taxonomy): Eukaryota > Metazoa > Chordata > Mammalia > Primates > Cercopithecidae > Macaca > Macaca mulatta. The sequence continues at coordinate 120,875,588 of NC_133411.1, forward strand.
AGGCCAGGCACTGTGGCTCATGCCTGTAATCCCAGCACTTTGGGAGGCTGAAGCAAGCAGATCATTTGAGTCCAGAAGTTGGAAACCAGCCTGGACATGACAAAACCTAATCTCTACCAAAAAAATACAAAAAATTAGCTGGGCATGGTGACACGTGCCTGTGTTCTCAACTACTCAGAAGGCTGAGGCAGGGGGATCACTTGAGCCTGAGAGGCTGAGATTGCAGTGAGCCGAGATCATGCCACTGCACTCCAGCCTGGGTGACAGAGTGAGACCTTGTCTCAGTAAATAAATAAATAAATAAAAAGTTAACACAAATAATATTTTTTTAAAAAAAGAAACAAAAATTAGGTGAGCAGACACAGTACCTGGTTTTAACCTAATATTGCCAAAAGAGGCACTGAAGAGGTAGGACAAACAGTCTTGACTCACCAACACCACCTCTCTCCCATCCCCTGGCAGCAGTGGTGTGGTACAGAGAGTGTTTTGGTGTGCTGGGAAGAGGAAGATCACAGCATTTGTAAGGCATTGAACTCAGTGCTGCCTTATCATAAAAGAAAACAAAACTACATCAAACTTAGCTGATGGCTGCCCACAGAGGGAGCATTTAAGCCAGCCATAGCCAGAGGGAAATTGCCAATCCCAGCTGTCCCAACTCCAGTTCCTGCAAGTCTTGCCACTGCAGGCTGAAGTGGTCTGGGGCTCTAAATCAAATCAAAAGGCAGTCTAGGCCAAAAGGACTGCAACTCCTAGGTGAGTCCTAGTGCTGAATTGCGCTCAGAGACAGTGGACTAGGGGGGCGCAAAACTTACTGAGATACCAGCTGGGAAGGCTAAAGGAGAGTTGGCATCACCCCTCCACTAAAACCAGGCCACACAGCTCATGGCTCCAGAAGAGACCCCTGCACTCTGCTTAAGGAGATGAGAGGAAAGAGCGGGGAGGACTTTGTCTTGCATCTTGGATACTAGCTTAGCCAAAGCAGGGTCGGACACTGGTGAAAGTTGTGAGGCACCCTTCCCAGGGCCTAAATCCTGGATGACACTTCTGGACACACCCTGGACTGGAAGGGAACCTATTGCCTTGAAGGGAAGAACCCAGTCCTGGCAAGATTAATTACCTGCTAACTGAAGAACCCTTGGGCCCTGAATAACCAGCAGCAATATACAGGTTCTATGTCAAGGACCTTGGGTGAGACTCTGAGACTTGCTGGCTTCAGATGAGACTCAGCACATTCTCAGCTATGGTCGCTATGTGGCAAGACTCCTACTTGAGAAAACCAGAGGGAAAAGCAAAGGGGGCTTTCTCTTGCACCTTAGGTACCACCTTGGCCACAGTGGGGTAGAGCACTAAGTGGGCCCTTGAGGCCCCCAGTTCCAGGACTTGGCTCTTGGATGTCATTTCTGGATATGCCCTAGGCCAGAGGGGAAACCACTGCCCTGAAGGGTAAGTCTCAGGCCAGGCAGAATTCACCACAAGTTTACTAAAGAGCCCTTGGGTCTTAAGGGAACATCAGTGGTAGTCTGACAGTACTCCCTGTGGGCCTGTGGTGGTGGTGGCCACAGAGTAAGGCTTCTCTGCCTTTGGAAAGGGGTGGGAATAGGGGGAAAAATTGTCTTACGGTTTAAGTGCCAGCTCATCTGAAGTGCAATAGAACACCAAGTAGACTTCTAAGGTTTTTGACTCTAATCCTTGGCTCTTAAATGGCACCTCTGGACATGCCTGGGGCCTGGAAGAACTCACCACCCTGAAGGGAAGGACTTAGGCCTGGCTGGCTTTGCCACCTGCTGATTGTAGAGCCCTAGGGTCCTGAGTGAACACAGGCAATAGCCAGGTAGTGATTATAGCAGGCCTTGGGTGAGATTTAGTGCTGTGCTGGCCTCAGGTCTCACCAAGCATAGTCTTAGTGGTGATGGCCAGAGGGGTGCTTGTGTCACACCACCCCCAGCTCCAGGTGTCTCAGAATAGAGAGAGAGAGAGACTCCATTCATTTGGGAGAAAGCAAGAGAGACGAGAATAAAAGTCTCTGTTAATCTACAGAATTCTTCTGGATCTCACCATGACCACTAAGGTAGCATGTGTATGAGTCTGCAAGAATCACAGCATTACAGGACTTGGGGTGCCCCCTACAGCAAATACAGCTTAGATAATAACATCCAAGTTCTGTTGAATATCTGGAAAGCCTTCCAAGAAGAGCAGGTACAAACAGGCCCAGACTGAGAAGACTACAATAAATGCCTAACTCTTAAATGCCCAGACATCAAAGAACATCTACAAGCATCAACACCATCCAGGAAAACATAGCCTCACCAAATGAACTAAGTAAGGCACCAGGGACAAATTTTGGACCTTTCAGAAAAAAAATTCAAAGTAACTATTTTAGGGAAACACAAAAAAATTCAAGATAACTCAGAGAAGGAATTCAGAATTCTATCATAAACTTAACAAGCAGATTGAAATAATTTAAAAGAATCAAGAAGAAATTTTGGAGCTGAAAAAATGCAATTAGCAATTGAAATAATTCGAAAGAATCAAGAAGAAATTTTGGAGCTGAAAAATGCAATTAGCATACTGAAGAATGCATCAGAGTCCTTTAACAGAAGTAATCAAGCAGAAGAAAGAATTAGTGATGGTGACCACAGGCTAGTTGAAAACACATAGTCAGAGAAGACAAAAGAAAAGAGACTAAGAAACAATGAAACCCACCTGTGGGATCTAGAAAATAACTTCAAAAGGGCAAATCTAAGAGTTATTGGCCTTAAAGAGGAGATAGAGATAGGGTTAGAAAGTTTATTCAAATGTATAACAGAGAACTTCCCAAACCTAGAGAAAGATATCAATACCCAAGTACAAGAATGTTATAGAACACCAAGTAGATTTAATGCAAAGAGGACTGTCTCAAGGCTTTTAATAATCAAACTCCAAAAGGTTAAGCATAAAGAAAGGATCCTAAAAGCAACTAGAGAAAAGAAACAACATACAATGGAGCGCCAATACATCGGCAACAGACTTTTTAGTGGAAACCTTACAGGCCAGGAGAGTGTGGCAAGACATATTAAAGCAATGAAGGGAAAAAAAACCTTTTATTCTAGAATAGTATATCTGGCAAAAAATATCCTTCAAGCATGACAGAAAAATAAAGACTTTCCCAAACAAAAGCAGAGGGATTTCGTCAACACCAAATCAGTCTTACAAGAAATGCTCAAAGGAAATCTTCAATCCAGAAGAAAAGAACATTAATGAGCAATAAGGAATGATCTGAAGGTAAAAAAAAAAACTCATTGGTAATAGTAAGTACACAGGAAATTTTAACACTGTAACGGTAGTGTGTAAACTTCTCTTAAGTAGAAAGACTATACACTAAACCAAAAGTAATAACTACAATAACGTTTCAAGACATAGACAGTACAATAAGATATAAATAGAAACAATAAAAAGTTTAAAAGTAGGGGAACAAAGTTAAGGTATGGAGTCTTTATTAGTTTTCTTTTTGCTTGTCTGTTTATGTAAACAGTGTTAACTTGTTATCAACTTAAAATAATGGGTTATAACATAGTATTTGCAAACATCTTGGTAACCTGAAACCAAAAACCATACAACGGACACAGAAAAAATAAAAAGCAAGAAACTAAATCATATCACCAGAGAAAAGCAACTTCACTAAAAGGAAGACAAGAAGGAAAGAATAAAGAAAAAGATCACAAAACAACCAGAGAACAAATTACAATATGGCAGGAGTCAGTCTTATCAATAACGACATTAAATGTAAATGGACTAAACTCTCCAATCAAAAGCCATAGAGTGGATGACTGGATCAAAAAAAGAAGAAGATCCAATCATCTTTTGCCTACGAAAAACACATTTCACCTATAAAGACACACATAAACTAAAAATAAAGGAATGGAAAAAGATATTCTGTGCCAATGGAAACCAAAAAAGAGCAGGAGTAGTGATACTTTTATCAGCTAAAATAGATTTTAAGACTATAAGACACCAAAAAATGGCCACTATATAATGATAAAGGGGTTATTTCAGCAAGAGGATATGACAATTTTAAATATATATGCACCCAACACTGGAACACTCAGATATATAAGACAAATATTATTAGAGTTAAGGAGAGAGATACCCATAACAGCTGGAGACTTCAACACCTCATTTTCATCAATAAACAGATTTTCCAGACAGAAAAACAACAAAGAAACATTGAACTTCATCTGCACTATAGAACAAACGAATCTAATAGATATGTATAGAATAAGTCATTCAATAACTGCAGAGTATACATTCCTTTCCTCAGCACATGGTTTATTCTCAAGGATAGATCAAATGTTAGGTCACAAAACAAGTCTCAAAACATTCAAAAAAACTGAAATAAATCAAGAATATTCTCTGACTACAATGAAATAAAACTAGAAATCAGTAACAAGAGGAATTTTTGAAACTATATAAATACATGGAAATTAAACAATATGCTTCTGAATGACCTGGGGATCAATGAGAAGATTAAGGAAACTAAAAATTTATTGAAGCAAATGATAATGGAAACACAACAAAACAAAACCTATGGGATACAGCAAAAGAATTACTAAGAGGGAAATTTACAGCTATAAGTGACTACATCAAAAAAGAAGGCAACCTTCAAATTAACAACCTAATAATGCGTCTTTAAAAAACTAGAAAAACAAGTGCAAACAAAATCCAAATTTAGCAGAAGAAATAATAAAGATCAGAGCAGAAATAAATTTGAAATGAAGATAACAATACAGAAATAAATGAAGCAAAAAGTTGGTTTTTTGAAAAGTTAAAATTGACAAACCTTTAGCCAGACGAAGAAAAAAAGAAGATCCAAATAAAATCAGAGATGGAAAAGGAGACATTACAACCGATACCACAGAAATGCAAAGGATCATTTGTGGATAATATGAACAAACTAGATGCCAGTGAACTGGAAAATCTAGAAAAAATGGACAAATTCCTAGACACATACAACCCACCAAAACTGAACCAGGAAGAAATCCAAAACCTGAACAGATCAAATAACAAGTAACAAGATCAAAGTCATAATTAAAAAGTCTCCCTACAGAGAAAAGCCCAGGACCCAATGGCTTTACTGCTGAATTCTATGAAATATTTGAAGAACTCATATCAATCCTACTCAAACTATTCTGAAAAATACAGGAGGAAACAGTACTTCCAAACTTGTTCTACAAGGCCAGTATTACTCTAATACCAAAACCAGAAAAAGACATATCAAAGAAAAACAAGTACAGGACCATATTTCTGATGAATATTGAGATACCAGCCTGTATCAACAAAATACTAGCAAACCAAATTCATCAGTACATTAAAAAGATCATTCATCATGGCTAAGTGAGATTTATCCCTGGAATGCAAGAACGGTTCAATATATGCTAATCAATCACTATAACACATCTTAACAGAATGAAAGATGAAAACCATATGATCATTTCAATTGATGCTGAAAAAGCATTTGATAAAATTCAACATTCCTTCATAATGAAAACTCCCCCAAAAATTGAGTATAGAAATAATATATCTCAATATAATAAAAGCCATATACAACAGGCTCACAGTTTGTATCATATTAAAAGGGGGAAAAGTGAAAGCCTTTCTTCTAAGATCTGGAACATGACAAGGATGTCCACTTTCTTTCTTTCTTTTTTTTTTGAGACAGTCTCTCATTCTGTTACCCAGGCTGGAGTGCAGTGGCACAATCTCAGCTCACTGCACCCTCTGCCTCCCGGGTTCAATCAATTCTCCTGCCTTAGCTTTCTGAGTAGCTGCAACTATAGGCATGCGTCACCACGCCTGGCTAATTTTTAGTAAAGACAGGGTTTCACCATGTTGGACAAGCTGGTCTCAAATTCCTGACCTTGTGATCTGCCCACCTCAACCTCCCAAAGTGCTGGGATTACAGGCGTGAGTCACCGCACCCAGCCAAGGATGTCCACTTTAATCACTGTTATTCAGCATTGTACTAGAAGTCCTAGCTAAAGCAATCACACAAGAGAAAGACATAAAGGGCATCCAAACTGGGAAGGAAGAAGTTAAATCATCTTTGTTTGCAGATGGTATAATCTTATATTTGGAAAAACCTAAAGACACTACCAAAATACTATAAATGACTATAAAATACTAGAAATGACAAATTTAGTAAAGGTGAAGGATACAAAATCAACATACAAAAATCAGCAACATTTCTATATGCTAACAGTGAAAATCTGAAAAAGAAATTTAAAAAGTAATTCCATTTATAATAGTCACAAATACAATTACAAAGGAATCAACTCAACCAAAGAAGTGAAAGATCTCTGCAATAAAAACTGTAAAACACTGATGAAAAAAATTGAAGAGGACACCAAAAAATGGATAGATATTCCATGTTTATGGATTAGAAGAATCAATATTGTTAAAATGTCCATACTACCCAAAGCAATCTGCAGACTTAATGCAATTCCTATCAAAATAGCAATGGCATTCTTCACAGAAATAGAAAAAAAAAATCATAAAATTTTATGAAACCACAAAGGAGACAGAACAGCCAAGGCTACCCTAAGCAAAAAAAAACAAACTGGAGAAATCACATTACCTGGCTTCAAATTATACCACAGAGCTATAGTAACCAAAACAGCATGTTACTTGCATAAAAACAGACACGTAGATCAATGGAACAGAATAGAGAAACCAGAAACAAATCCATGGACAGTGAATTCATTTTCAGCAAAGGTCCTAAAAATATACACCAAGGAAAAGACAATCTCTTCAATAAGTTATGCTGGGAAAACTGGATATCCATGTGTAGAAGAATAAAGCTACACCCCTATCTCTTTCCATATACAAAAATCAAATCAAAATTAAAGACTTAAATCTAAGACCTCAAACTATGAAACTACTATAAGAAAACACAGGGAAACTCTCCAGGGCATTGCTCTGGGCAAAACTTTCTTGAGCAATACCGCAGAACACAGACAACTAAACCAAAAACAGAAAAATGGGATCACATCAAGTTAAAAAGCTTCTGCACAACAAAAGAAATGATCGGTCAAGTGAAAAGACAACGCACAGAATGGGAGAAAATGTCTGCATACTACTCGTCTGACAAGGGATTAATAACCAGAATATATAAGGAACTCAAGCAACTATAGGAAAAAATCTAATAATTCGATTTTAAAATGGGCAAAAAATATTTAAATAGACCTATCTCAAAAGAAAACATACAGACGGCAAACAGGTATATGAAAAGGAGCTCAACATCATTGATTATAGAAATGCAAATCAAAACTACAATGAGCAATCATCTCACCTCAGTAAAAATGTCTTATATCGAAAAGACAGGCAATAACAAACGCTGGCAAGGATGTGACGAAAAGGGAACCCTCGTACACTGTTTTGTGAGAATTTAATTTAGTACAACCATGATGGAGAAAAATTTGAAGGTTCTGAAAAACTAAAAATAGAGCTGCCATATGTTCTAGCTCAAAGGAAAGCTTGGTGTATCTTAGAGGAAAGAAAAATAAGTATATCAAAGGGGTATCTGCACTCCTATGTTTGTTTCAGCACTGTTTACAATAGCTAAGATTTGGAAGTAATCTATGTTTCCATCAACAGATTAGTAGATAAAGAAAATATGGTACTTATACACAAAAGAGTGCTATCCAGTCTTAAAGAAGAACGAGAGCCTGTCATTTGCAACAACATGGATCACGAAACTGGAAATCACTATCGTAAGTGAAACAAACCAGGCATAGAAAAACAAACATCACATGTTCTCACTTATTTGCAGGAACTAAAAAATCAAAACAATTGAACTTATGAAGATAGGGAGCAGAAGGGTGGTTTTCAAAGACTGGGAAAGGTATTGGGGGCGTTGGGGGTGTAAGTGAGAATGGTTCATGGGTATTTAAAAAAACAGACAGAATGAATAAGACAGTATTTGATAGCACAACGGGTGACTAGTCAAGAATATTTAATTGTACATTTTAAAATAACTAAAGTATAATTAGATAGTTTGTAACACAAAGGAAAAATGCTTTAGGGGATGGATACCCCATTTTACATGTGATTATTATGCATTGCATGCTTGTATCAAAATATCTCATGTACCCCATAAACATATACACCTACTATGTACCCACAAAAATTAAAATAAAAAAGTTAATGTCTTGTGAATAGTACCTGTTAGAGATGTAATGTATACTTACTAAACAGAGTCACCCTAAATGAATTTAGTTAACACACAAGGCAACCATAATTCGTGTATTTATTTTTTCCTTCTTTTGAATATAGAACTTAAGAATATTTCTAAGTTAATCTCACTGAAATATAATGCTGAGAGTTAAGTAGATTGAAGTGTTTTAAGAGTGTTCAAATAGTTTACATTTTTTCTTTTATAAAGAAAGCTATAAATACCTACCTTTCTTATATCTCCTGGATCTCTCTACCACCCTTTTGCACATTATTCACTTCCTGCTTTTAACTAAAAAGTTTCAGCTGGGTAATTCTTAAGATCTAAATACAAGACTTTGAAAAATATTTTCCCTTTTATACAGGAAGCCAGCTTTGCCTCTGGTAGGCTGTCCAAGCCTACTCCACAGGGAGTGAAGAAATTCTCCTACAACTTTATCCTGAACTGATTCTGTACTGAAAGGAGTACCTGTGGATTTAAAATATTTTAAATTCTCTCAAAAAGGAAGCCTATGCATCTGTGATTAATTTTATCACTCATATATGCCATTTCTTACTTCCACAGAACCACATATCTAACTTCCTAACAAATTTCAACACCACAGGGCATGTCCTGTGACTTGATACCAAGCACCACCTATAGCTTAAAACTGGAACACACAATTATGAGTTAGGCCAATGAGTAATCAGAAACTGTTCCTGGAAAGAAAGCTATGAAACCTTCCTAACTCCATGTAGAAGACCCTAAACTTGACGAACACTGTTGAGGTACCTATCAGGAAGATGCATATAGTCTCCTAAATTTCAGGATTAGAATTTTTTTTTTTTTTTTACAATTTTGTATACTAACTAGCCTCTGAAAGCCTCAGTGAGCTAGACTCCTTGACAAGACATTTGCAGTTACCAAAAGAAAGAGTGTAAAAGGTATTCACTGCTTAAAATGATGGGGTTGTCCTGGAAAATTACATTGTTCACAAAGCAGCAAAGACTGAAACACAAATTGGACTAATGATCAGAAAGCATATCCTAGTAAGACTGTAACTGATTTCCTATCTGTAAAATGGACATGATAACTTCAAATCTATTTCACAGTCACATACCAAAATAGATACATAGATAGATACATAGATACAGGCAAAGCTTTGTTTTTATTGGTTACCATCGATGGCCCAGGTCTCATCTTTAGTTCTTTAGTGACCGGAGGTCACAAATAGGTCATTTATTGAGTTTTTAAGTGCAGACATATCATTCAAGGGTCTCAAATTCTATTATTGGTTAAAGGTATTTAATGGTTCATTTTACATAAATTTTGCCAAACTAGAATCATAAGTTCAATTAACTGCCTTTCATTTTCAACTACAACTAAATAGCAAATTGACCCTGAAACCTTTTGTTAAGATATCATCAATCTTTTAAGAAATCGTGTGAGTGTGTGTGTTTCTTATTTAAGTTTCTAAGAGGGCCTAGAATGTTTTTAAGTTTTATTTAAGTTGAGGGGTACATGTGCAGGTTTGGTATATAGGTAAACTTGTGTCATGGGGTTTTGTGATACAGATTATTTTCTCACTTAGGTATTAAGCTTAGTACCCATTAGTTATTTTTTTCTGGTCCTCTCCCTCCTCCCTCCCTTCTTCCACCTTCTGATAGAGGGCCTAGATTTAATAACAACTCAGTAGCAATAAGCACATCTGGCCACCTAGATCTTAATTTCTAAACACTATTCTCCACTCAAAGGAATAGGACTCCCTTGGAGAAATGACTGATTCCAAGACTAGGATAGGAAAAGTACAAGATGAGCTGAGAACATCTCGTTGTTTCAGAAAGTAAGAAGTGCTCAAAATATGACCAAAACATTAAAACATAAAAAACATTAAAATAATGATCATAGCAGATGATAATACATTGGATAATCTATAAATCCATATGAAATAAAAAAGGAAGAAAGACAAAAAATAAAGGAAGGAAGGAGGGAAGGAAAGGAAAAACTTTTGAGGTAGAATGTCAACTAATAATAAAAAAAAGTTAGAAAAATCGTGATTTCTCAAACATAACAGAAATAACTGATGGACGCATTTCTGAGAGAGCCCTGAGAAGCCAGCTTTCTCCCCCTCTGTCTGGATTTGGATGAGGAAGCATGTGATCCTGGGAGTAGCTGGCAGTCATAACATTTTGTAGTGTTTCAACATCCTTTTCAGCACTCCACCTTAGTATAAAAATGAAACCAAGAAAGCAGAAAAGGAAAACGGTAGGAAAATGGGCTCTTCATGCCATTTTTGAATTGGTGAATCAAATCAATCTTAAGTCTGCCCTAACTTGGGACTTCCAGTTACATAAACCATTAAATCTCCTCTATTGCTTCCCTCAGCTTTTGTGTTACCTGCAATCAAAGTACACTTGCTGATACAGACTTGTGATCTGAAAGTTTAAGCCTGCCTTTGTACAAGTTTGGTTTCTATGACACAGTTCAGTAGAAGTAGTATAATTAATTTATTCATTATCACTACAGAGACATTAGACTTCTTAAGGCCTCAGCATCATGATTTGTGGAAGGTTTCAATATAATAAATAATTACAACTCAATGTGCAATACAAAATGCAAATATTGAAAATCCTGTACGTCTCTGAGTTGAGAAGACCTGATCAATGACAGCTATAGTGATTGTGCCAAAATATGATTCTAAGTAATGTCCCCAAATTCCAGTAAACTATCTCTAGTATAACCAGTAGTTTTCTTTCCCTCCTTTTTCCCACCCCAAATTTTCCCTCAGAAATATACGTAAAAGCTATATCTAAATGTGGCTTTGAAACTGAAAGATCACTCCAGGGGTGTGGGTCTGTGTGTGTGTGTGTGTGTGTGTGTGTGTGTGTATGTTTCTCCCTTGTGGAAGAGAAATATGGAGGTACATCAATGGCATTCTAGTTTTGCCCAATAGTTGTAAACTGCTGGAGAATGACCTCCACAATTACATCTCCCTGTATTTCTCCTTTTTTTCTCTCTTTTATTCCTTTTTACTGTATATTATTTACTATGGTGTTCTTTGAGTGGTCATTTAACAGTTTTCATAATTTTCCTTGAAGATTTTGGTCCTTGGAAAATGTGGACTCTTTCAGGACCAATTAATAAATATGTCCTCAGCACAGATTCTCTCTTCTTGGCTTAGTAATACTATAACTATACATATAACTATAGAAATGACCCAACTGGGAAGTAGGCATCATTAAAGAATGAAACTACAGGCCAGGTGTGGTGGCTCACGCCTGTAATCCCAGCACTTTGGGAGGCCGAGGCGGGCAGATCACGAGGTCAGGAGATCGAGACCATCCTGGCTACCATGGTGAAACCCCATCTCTACTAAAAATACAAAAAATTAGCCAGGTGTGGTGGCGGGCACCTATAGTCCCAACTACTGGGGAGGCTGAGGCAGGAGAATGGCGTCAATCCAGGAGGCAGAGCTTGCAGTGAGCAGAGATCACGCCACTGCACTCCAGCACTCCAGCCTGGGCGACAGATTGAGACTCCGTTTCAAAGAAAAAAAAAAGGAAAAGAATGAAAGTACAAATAAATCATGAAAATTATTTTTATGTCCATTCTGAAATCTTGGCTCAGGTAACTTATTGTTAAAATGATGATAAATTATTTCATTTTCTAAATTCAGCTAGCAAGAGACATTTCTCCAAAAAGAATAAAAAGAAAACAGCAAGTTGACCTTTATGTTTTAAAATTACTTTTTCTCTCCAAACCAAAAAGTGAAAACTCTTACTCACATTATTCTAATTATCTTAATTTTGTTAAAACGAACAAATATGGCAGGCCATACTTGGAAGAACTTTTAGTGATAAACCTCCAGTTAAAGAAATGTACTCCCCCAAAACAAGTATTAACTGGCTTTTAAATTAATTATTGTTTTTATTTCAGTGTTTCTCCTCTTGTCTTTAAAAGCTCTTTATTTCCAAGCTCAGCTTGAAGGAAACTAAATAATGAAAAACTGTTTCATTGTATGCTTAGTGGAATATTTTGAATTATGGTCAACAAGAACATAACTTCATATTTTTAATACAGACTTTATGGATTCAGGGAACATAGAAAAATGTCTATTTGATTTGAGTATGCACAATAAAAATATATGGAAGTCCTAAAGTATTTCAAGTATGCTGCTAAATTAAATTCCAAATGCATTCCTTATCAGATCTCTTTGAATATAAACTGATAATTAAACAAAGTAACCAACATGGCCTTTGGTTTCTTTATCTCAAACAAGGTGGTTAGATTAATACTGTTTTCATGCTACAAAAAAAAAGATCTGTGATGTACATTTGTATCTTCCCATTTTCAGGTAAGAAGCAATATTGCCACAGCCTGCATGATTGATGGTAATTGTCAAAAAAAATTTTATGAATTCTGAAAAATAATGGCAATAGCAATGACAGTTTTTTAAACTCCCAAATGCTGGCATCAGAAAAAGAAAGGGCAACTAAATGGTAAAAACTAAAAAACAAACAAGTAAACAAATAAACAAAAACCATTGGCAATGCTTAGGACAAAAGTAGATAAGATGTTCCCAAACTCAAAATGGAAACGTATAAGGACAAGTCACCAACACTCACCAGAGACCTGCATGGTATCAAATCTGTGTGGGAGAAAGCAAAGAATAATGACAGAGCAAAGGAGGAACCTGAGAATAGCCAACCAGTATTCACTGGAAAGCGTGGAGAGCCAATTTGAGAATAGAGGCGGAAACTAGCCAGGTTTCCAAATCTAAAACAGGTGAGAGAAATTAAGTATGTTGTAAGCTTTGAATTGAATGGAAATTCAATCTATGAGCTTTCAGAATTGATCAGCTGTAGCTCTCTTCCAGGACAGAACCCCCACATTGAGATGAAACTCCTGGGGGTACATCAAATTGAGCAGGGCGAGGAGAAGGGGCTTATGGAAAGAGGCCAGGAAATCTCAGAAAGCAAGACACCATCTTGTTTGAGTATACTTGAAAACAACAATAGGGAAAACTATGAGAAGTTAGAAATACTATCCTGGCCCATGCCTCCTTTTAAAAGTTTAGAAAAACTGATTTCTCATAAAAATGTGGTGAGACAACAATTGAGGCCAAATTTCATGCCTTGATATAAGAAGAAAAAAAAAGACTAAGCAGCGAAAAACACTACCAATAATGAAAGCATGTCAGAAAAATGTGCCTACATATCAGACAAACTAGTTCAAAATGAGCTATTAGATATTAAGAAATTGTATAAGATGTGAAAGAACAACATCAGAATCTAAAAAACTCAAATGAAGTGACAGCTCAAAAAATAATTCAAAATAAATTTTTAAAAAACAATTTTAGTAATGAAGAATAAACTCGAAGGAGCAGAAAAGCAAATAGACATAGTATATAATGTCTTATGAGAATTATAAGATGAAAAGGAGGATTATTTTCAAAATTAAAAGGGAATTAAGACAAAAATATAAAAGCAATGAAGACAGAGTTAAAAATGATTTAAGAGAAAGTGGTAAATATTCAGCATAAGCAAAGACAATTCATACTGATAATAGGAGTCCCTGAAAAAAGAAAACCTAAGCAAGATTTGAGAACATTTACTAAAAACTATAATAAAACTTTACTTAAAATTTTCCCAGCTGGGCACAGTGGCTCATATCTGTAAGCCCAGCACTTTGGGAGGCTGAGCTGGGAGGACTGCTTGAGCCCAGGAGTTTGAGACCATCCTGGACAACACGGTGAAACCCCATCTCTACAAAAACATTTTTTATTAGTCATGCATGATTGTTCACTCCTGTGGTCCCAGCTGCTTGGGAGGCTAAGGTAGAAGGATTGCTTGCCCAGGAGGTGGAGGTTGAAGTGAGCTGTGTTCATGCCACTGCATCCCAGCCTGGGCAACAGAGCAAGACCCTGTATCAATTGAAAAAAAAAAAATCCCCTAAACTACATATGAAGGTTCCTAATTACTAACAACAAGACATATGCTAGTAGAATTTCTGGAGTTTAAAGAAAAAGTGAAGGCCGAGACAGGCGGATCACGAGATCAGGAGATGGAGACCATCCTGGCTAACACGGTGAAACTCCGTCTCTACTAAAAAATACAAAAAAAAAAAAAAAAAAAACTAGCCGGGCGAGGTGGCGCGCGCCTGTAGTCCCAGCTACTCGGGAGGCTGAGGCAGGAGAATGGGGTGAACCCGGGAGGCGGAGCTTGCAGTGAGCTGAGATCCGGCCACTGCACTCCAGCCTGGGCGACAGAGTGAGACTCCATCTCAAAAAAAAAAAAAAAAAAAAAAAAAAAAAGAAAGAAAGAAAGAAAAAGTGAAATATCCATTAGGCATTAAAAAAAAAAAGAAGAACAAGTGACTTATAGAGGAAAGAAAACTAAATTGCCATCTCATTAATTATCATTCAGGCATTGTTTTACATAATTCTTATACATTTCCTTTTACACAAGAAAATGAGGTAACAGGCCGGGCGCAGTGGCTCATGCCCCTAATCCCAGCACTTTGGGAGGCCGAGGCGGGCGGATCACCCGAGGTCAGGAGATCGAGACCAGCCTGCCCAACACGGCAAAACCCCATTTCTACTAAAAATACAGAAAAAAATTAGCCAGGCATGGTGGCGGGCGTCTATACTCCCAGCTAATCGAGGGACTGAGGCAGGAGAATCACTTGAACCTGGGTGGTGGAGGTTGCAGCAAGCTGAGATGGGGCCACCGCACTGCACCCTGGGCTACAAGAACGAGACTGCATCTCAAAAAATAAAAAAAAAAAAAAAGAACGACCGAACGAACATAGCTAAGACATTCTGAGAAAGAAACTGAGTCAAGGATGTTATTCAGCCCCAACTAACATTCAAATGTTAAGGGCATAGACAAATTGGTATCAATGTAGAAAAAAAACAAACAGGGAATTAGTGTTCCCATGAGCCTTTCTACTAGAATCTACTAAAGAACAAACTTCACACAACCTGAATGGCCAGAGATTACCATAAGGCATAGGTAAGGATTAAGTACAGCAAGGATTAAGTGGTAAGGATTAAGTTCATATAAAACTAAAACTGAATTACTATTAAAAGAGAGGGAGAGTTTAGTATTGATGGCTGTAAGTTCAGACAACATAGATGGTGCAATCATTTTAAAGGGGGAAGAGGGACAGGAAGGGTAGGGAGAGCATATTCTGAGAAAATTTTTAATTGTTTGGAGTAGTCATGTTGGCAGTAGCAGTATTAGCATTGCTGTTATGAGTTTGTTAGGCAAAATGTAGAATAAAGTTAATGAATAATTATGGGATTCTCAGTGTGGAAGAAAGCAGATACAAATGTAATTAACAAGTAAAGGATTCAGTAAAAGCTCTATAGCACTGAGGTATTCCTAGTGCTCGGATTGTGGTCTTAAAATATCTTTTCTACCAGGGCTTCTTAGAGCACGATTCTCAATAGGGGTGACATTGCCCCCAAAAGGAGAAAATTGGCTTACGGGAGATGAAAAAAATCTGACAATTGTTTGTGATCTTCCAAAGCTCAACCCAACCTGAAAAAAATCTTATTCCTTAGTATTTAATTTACTTTAATTTTAGTTATTAGATATTAATTTAGTTTTTGCTTAATTAAAACGTTTTAATTTTTTCTGGGGGGTGATAATTTTTTGAGAGATTGAGACACAGCCTCAAATGGCTGATTACAGGCCTAGAACAAGAAATATATAAAATAAATATGGAATATTTTGTCATGCCAGATAAGAAGCCACTATCAAAGATTATTAGGGTCACATCAAAAGATTCAAGAACTTGGAGAGACTTCCACTGGTTGAAGATGAGCTTCAATAAAGACAATAATTGCCATGAATTGAAATCTACCAAACATATTTAAGCCATAAGTTTATGATGATACTAAAAAATAGTCATTGGTCACCTTCAGAGATTGTAAGAAACTAATTCATTATCTCAAATTCTACCTTTCTGTTACGCCCTATACCACTGTGTAATGATTATTTTTGAACTCAATGAATTAAGAGATATAGTATGTTCACACGACAAAAATAGAGACAACCAGACATTATGTGCCTCCCATAGTTTTTGTAAACACCAGCACATCTTGCAGAAGGCATTGAACTGGTGTCTGATCTGGCTTCTGGATGCATTGGCCAAATAATAAAAGTGATTTTCTACAAATGATCGGTTGTTGTCATAAAAAACACAAGAACAGCTTGAAGGTTCTTACTGGCCAAAATTGTATCAATTTCAGCAACAAAATAAATAGTGATCATAATGTGTTCCAATCCATTAAATAACAATCTGTGCATCCCAGCTGATAGAAATATGCAGGAATATATATTTTTAATAAATATTAAAGAAATAAGAGAATTTAAAAATTGCAGCCATCATAGTAATAATTGAATCAGGCAAGAATCAACAATGGATACTAAAAGTAATAGGAGATAGTTTGCTGAGAAACATATTTATATAAACTCAACATATCTCCACATAAAGTACTTAACTAATTACAAAGGGGAAAATATAATTGTTTCACAGTAGAGAAAACTGACAGACAACACTTTAAACCAATGATTCAATTTAACATCACCAAATATTGGACAAATTGACATTGTATGCCTCCTGATCTGATACATCATGAAGAACAGAGTACTTGTGTAATACTCCTGCCAAAAATTCATACATATAATTTAATCATGAGGAAATACTGAACTCCTATATTAGGGGACATTCAACCAAAGCAAAAAAAAAAAAAAAATACGTATACCTTACAAACGTCATAGTCACAAAAGACAAGAAAATACTAAAACTATTGTAGACCAAACAAAACTAAAGAGACATGACAATTAAATGCAACATGTAATTCTAGATTAGGTCTTGCACCTATTTGCTATAGGGTATTATTGGAACAATTAGCAAAATGTAAGTAGGGTCTCTGGATTAAATGGCAGAATTGTGTCAATGTTAATTTTCTCTTTCAGTTGGTTATAATGTGATTATCTGGGTTGTATAGAGATTACTTTAAAAACTGCATACTGAATATTAGAGGAAATAAGGCATCTTGACTGCAATTCACTTTCAATTTGTTCAGAAAAGAAATTGTGGGCAGTGGTTGGTGCCGGGGTCGGTGCCAAAGAGAGAGACAGAATGATAAATGATAAAGTAAATGTGGAAGGCTGGGCACGGTGGCTCACGCCTGTAATCCCAGCACTTTGGGAGGCCGAGGCAGGCAGATCACGAGGTCGGGAGATCGAGACCATCCTGGCTAACACGGTGAAACCCCGTCTCTACTAAAAAAATGCAAAAAATTAGCCAGGCGCCTGTAGTCCCAGCTACTGGGGAGGCTGAGGCAGGAGAATGGCCTAAACCTGGGAGGCGGAGCTTGCAGTGAGCTGAGATCCGGCCACTGCACTCCAGCCTGGGCAATAGAGCGAGAGTCCGTCTCAAAAAATAAAAATAAAAATAAAAATAAATAAATAAATAATAAATAAATAGAGTAAATGTGGTAAAATGTGAACAATTAGTGAAACTGACTCAGGAGCACAGGGTGGCTCTTTGTTCTTGCAACTTACTTGAAAGTTTGATATTATTTCACAATCCCACCAACAGTGTAAGTGTTCCTATTTCTCCACATCCTCTCCAGCACCTGTTGTTTCCTGACTTTTTAATGATCACCATTCTAACTGGTGTGAGATGGTATCTCATTGTGGTTTTAAACAGTATGGCGATTCCTCAAGGATCTAGAACTAGATGTACCATATGACCCAGCCATCCCATTACTGGGTATATACCCAAAGGATTATAAATTATGCTGCTATAAAGACACATGCACTCGTATGTTTATTGCAGCACTATTCACAATAGCAAAGACTTGGAATCAACCCAAATGTCCATCAGTGACAGATTGGATTAAGAAAATGTGACACATATACACCATGGAATACTATGCAGCCATCAAAAAGGATGAGTTTGTGTCCTTTGTAGGGACATGGATGCAGCTGGAAACCATCATTCTTAGCAATCTATCACAAGAACAGAAAACCAAACACCGCATGTTCTCACTCATAGGTGGGAACTGAACAATGAGATCACTTGGACTCAGGAAGGGGAACATCACACACAGGGGCCTGTCATGGGGAGGGGGGAGGGGGGAGGGATTGCATTGGGAGTTATACCTGATGTAAATGACAAGTTGATGGGTGCAGCACACCAACATGGCACAAGTATACATATGTAACAAACCTGAACGTTATGCACATGTACCCTACAACTTAAAGTATAATAATAAATAAATTTAAAAAAAAAGAAAAAAAAAAAAAGAAAGTTTGATATTATTTCAAAATAAAACGTTGAAGAAAAAAACCTCTCTGTCAAGCAACTTTTAGTCAAAGAAGAAACCCAAAATCACAGAATGTCTTTATTTAATGACATTAAAAATACTATATTACAACAAGGATTGTGCCTATTTCATAGGGCTAATCTGAGACTTAAATGAAATTTGAAAGTGCTTAGGAAGTATTTATTAAATGATGCATTCCCAATAGGGAGTATATTACCTCCCAAGAGGTGAAAATTGGTTCTTGGGAAGTGAAAAATATTAGACATTAAAATCATTTGTGGTCAACCAAAGCTCAACCCTATTCAACAAAATTTTATTCTTTACTATACAATTTTTTATTAATGATAAATTTATTTTTTTTCTTTTTAAAAGGACAATAATGAAATAAAGGTTGAAAATTATTACCAAGAAAACTCCAACATGCTACACAGCCTGTGAAGAAAACATATAGCCTCAAATACTTGTTAATTTTTAAAAAAGAAAATCTAAGCGTTACATTCAATAGATTAGAAAAGGCAAACAATCCCGTAAGAAAGCAAAAGAAATAAAATAATAAGTGTAAAACCAGAAATTAATGAATTTTAAAAACCAAAAATGAGTAGAACTAATAAGGTCAGGTTAAAACAATAAAAAAATCTCACAAACTTTCTCAAAAAAACACGCAAGTTACAAAACAACACACAGAGTATATTCTACACATCTTATACTCTACATCACACCCTTATGACCCACCTTTGGCCAACAGCCATTGCTGTGGAAAAAAAAATGCATGCAGATGTAGCATGTCCCTCATCTCTACCAGGGGTTTTCTAGAACTATGGTCAATATAAAACAGCTGTCCGAGAGCTGGCAGATTCTTGATTCACTGGCATAAGATTCAAAGCAGTAATTTGCAGTGAAGGAGATACAACAATGGACACATGTCCACAGGCTAACAGGACTATGAAATGACCCATTTCATAGTCCTGTTAAAGGCTCAACTAAGGGGCCAGTTCTAGGAGAAGACTATTTGGTCAGGGCACCATCCTCCCAGATGAAGTTATATGCATGGAATCAATGATCAGTATAGCAGGCTAGGTTGTTCATAACTGCAATACTTCAGAGAAAACAGGATGCAAATAGGATTGGTCTCTCACCATTACTCTCCATGACTCATTTGCAGAATTTGTGCTTCCTGTCCCCTCAACATTATCCTCTAGTAGATACTTCCTTCAAGAGACCCGGCCGGGGTTCCACTGAACCTGGAGTTCTGACAACTATATGGACTTTGTCATAGCTGTCATAGCAGGCAAAGAAAAAAATCACCATGGGGTGCAGATAATTGGCCCTAAATACCATAAGGTGCTAGAGTTGCCCCTATACAACGGGAACTGGAAACAGCATATTTGAAACCCAAGAAACCCACTAGGACATCTCTTGGTATTTCCTTAGTGAACATTAAAATGACATTAAAAACACTGATACAACAAGGATTGCCCATCTCACAGGGTTAACCTGAAGTTTAAATAAGATTTGAGCTAAAAAAAAGTTATGGCCCAATAAGGGCCCTAGCATTAATAAGGGCAAAGCATTGAAGACTCAGATCCCTCAGGAATGAAGGTCTGGATCACTATATCTGATAGAAACCTAGGCCTGCTGAAGCGCTGGGTGAAGCTGGGAGAAACAAGAACAGGTGGTAGAAATGGGAGATGATAAATACCCAGTGTAGGCTCAGAACAACGATAGCAGCAACAACCTGCTTGTTTTACTAAGTTTCCTCTATTAAGTCTTTTGGAAATCTTGTAGCCAGCTGCCATAGTGAAGTTTCTGTAATGGAGTGGATTTAAAGGAAGGAGGTATCTCTCATTGTCTGCCCCAGGGTTTCTCTGCTGCTGCTATGTGGGACACTTACTGAACCCATGTGGTCTGTTGGATGCATGAAGGAGACTGAATTGGAGGGAATTAATAGTCCATAGTGAAGCCCCTAAGCATAGGGGTATAGGAACCAAGGGATATAATTGCTCTCCTTTTCTGACCCTCAGGTAGATTATTCTGAGGCACGTTCCTCCCAGCTTCTCAGAGGGCCTCCAGCTGGTCCTTCAGGAGCTATTCCAGAAGAAGGCATTGTTATCACAGATGACAGCTCCATGCGTGTCATTGCCCCGAAGACCCAGTACGACAAGATGTGGCGGTGGAAGACGATAATATTGATGATTCTGACCCTGTGTCAGCCTAAGCTAACGTGTGTGCTTGTATCTTAGTTTTTAACAAAAAGTTTTTAAAGTAAAAATAATAATTTTTTTAAATCTTCTAGAAAAAGGATACAAAGAAAACGTTTTCTACAGCTGTCCAATGTGTTTCAAGCTAAGCGTTATTATGAGTCAAAAAGCTTAAAAATTTTAAAGTTTATAAAGTAAAAAAGTTACATTAAGCTAAGATTAAGTCATCATTGAAAAAAGTTTAATAAATGTGGTGTAGCCTAAGTATAGTGTTTATCAACTCTACAGTAGTGTACAGTTGTGTCCTAGGCTTTTACATTCACTCACCACTCACTCACTCAGAGCAACTTCCAGTCCTGCAAACTCCGTTCATGCTAAGTGCCCTACATAGGTGTATTATCTGTTATTGAGCAAAAGGGACTCTGCCTGATGTATTCGAAGCCAATACTATGACACCAGGTTTTTGAGAAAAGAAAAGCTTTATGTTGAAAGTTAACTCCCAAGGAGACAGGAGTCTAGCTCAAATCTGTCTCCCTGTGTTGGCTTTAAGGCAGTAATTTTATTAGAAAAGGTTTAATCGGTGGATTTTGAGATTAGCAAGCAGATCATTGGTGGAAGGAATGGGGAGGTCTAGAAAGCCCTTAGGCATGCACACTTATCTCTTCATGCTACCTTATGGATTGAATGTGCAAATTCAGGATGGAATTAGTAAGAAACATGCAGTGTAAATTTAGGCTGTAACATCAACAAGCTTGTTCTGCACAAACTCAAGTCAGCCACCTTGGTTCTGACAAATTACAGCCAGTTCTTTTATCTCAGAAGGGAGAGAGTTTCACTGTTTCAACAAGTTGTATCTTTTCTTTTCTGCCATCCTGCCTCAAGAATGTCTATCATTCATTTATTTAACTATTTGGCACATGGTTTCAGGAATACCATTTTTAATCTATTATACCATATTTTTACTATACTTTTTCTATATTTAGATATATGAATACTTATTATTGTGTTACAGTTGCCATCAGAATTCAGTACACATATATGCTATACAGATTTGTGGCCTAAGAGGTATAGGCTATACCCTATGGCCTAGGTGGGTATTAGGCTATGCCATTTAGGTTTAAGTACACTTTATGACATTTGAACAATGCTGAAATCACCTAACACGTGTCTTATATCCTCACCATTAAGTGACACATGATTGCAGTCACCTGATTGACACTTTCTCCTTCCCAGTCTCACTCTTCGTAGTCCCTCACGCTTGTTCCCTAAAACCACTTCCCAATATAAATTACATGCTAATAGCATTTTTGCAAAGATTTTCATGGTATACCAAACAAACAGGTATATAAAAGCAGAGAAAAAAATGAATACAGGTTCTTATTTTCATAGTGAATTCTGAATATTCTAAATTTTTAACACTGAACATGCAATAACATTTTCATCCAAAAATGTACAAAACTAATGCTTTCAAAATTTCTAAGGATTTGATTATAATGCTTTGAATTAACAGCAAAGGCTCTAGAAACACGAAGATAAATTAGTACCTGAATATGTTAACACTAGGTTTCTGGTTAAATGGAGCATATTCTCATCTAATTCACCAGTTACCTTTAAATCACAGAACTAAATTGGGAGACAAAATAATTAAAACTGTGTCCTTACACAAAAATTATTGTTACTTTTTACTTTTTTCTCATTTTGAAGAATTGAGTATTTCTGACCTTGAGTCTCAATGAAATTCCAAAATAGTATAAAGCCTTAATCTGGTTGAAAACAAAGATGTCTTTAAAATACTGATGTAAAAATAGTCATGAACAGTCTGTTTTATTATAGGAATGTTATTTCACTTTTTTTTTTTTTTTAGGTTACTGCATGAAAACGAGAAACTTCTGAGCTTTCCTTGTCTCCATTCCCACTGTCCTGATATTCCCATATTTTCCAAATGTCATTTGTAGAAACCCAGTCACAGACACAACCAATATTACTCTTCAAACAAAGCTCCTCGATTCAACACAGGGATGCAGTAATCAGGGCCATCCCAGAGAAGGTTCAGATTGGGGCAAATTATCTTTAGGCTATCCTTCCTCTTCCTCTGCCAAAACTTGCCCTGTTCTGTACTGTTAAGATTAAGAGCACCATGTATTTCCAAACCACAAGCTCCTTCACAGCAGTTTGTACAATTACAATCACCAAATTAATTCTTGAAAATGAGTCAATGCCTGTTGTTTCTACTACACTAGCAATGCCACAATAATGACAGCCATGCTTCTTTGTCCATTGCTATATCTGGGATGCTAGGACAGAGCCAGCACCCAGTAGATGCCACATGTAACTAAAGGCAGCCTTGAAAAAAAGGTTTGTATAGAAGTAGAAACAAAAATAGCAGGGATAGACCCACTTCATTTTCTTGGTGAAAAGGAGATAATTAAATCTGATTGTAGGTCATCTCTGTCAGGCAGTCAAAATAATCCTCTAATCCCCTGATCTAGGTATTTTTCTGAGTGGAGTAGTTATCAACACATCCTAAAGAAATTAAAAGGTCTGTTTGAAATAAAAATTCCTCTGTCAAGAAATAAATATTAAATATACGTCTCTTGAATTTATGAATTCCAGGTGGAATTAAAGAGTCATACCTTATAAATGATTTTTCCTATGTTTACTAAAGTGGGCATTCATTTTGTTTCTTTAGAACGCTTTTATTATACATCTCTTGATGAATAAAATAATACAATAACAGGGGCTTCATTTTCAGTAAAGCTGAGAAGTCTAACTATATTTCATAAAGCCTGAAAACATAATTTGTTTTCCATTTAATACCCCACTCTGCAAACGTTGACCGCTAGAAACACAGGATTCCTTTTATAGCTTTTGTAATTCTAATAGCAAAGGTACAAGCAAATAAAGGTCTCAAATATTTGTGCTTAATTTCAATTTTCCTTTAGCTGTTGTATATAATGTTTTCCTTTCTACATGAGTGGAAGGGGTCTAAACTTTGGAAGTCAGTTCTTTTATATTCATAATGAGTTTCAAGCAGTAGAAATAACCTTGGAGAGAATTTACCTATATCTAATTTTAAAGTATGTATTTTAAAATGTATTTAACTATCCTTATAGGAATAGTGCAGTATAGAGAGTAGAGCTTCATAGGAAATCACAACTTACCAAACCTGCTGAGGAAGACCGGCCTCAGGAAGAGATACCTTGCTGATATAGTTTTTTCTTCTTGAGGGCAACAGATCTTTCACATTGTGTTCCCCTTTTGCCCCAACATATTGTTTTGCACATAGTAGGCACCCAACAAATTTGTTTTCAATTGAATTTAACTCTTTCCTCAAAGTTGAGGTTTATACCCAAAGGTAAACTAACAGCAGTAGAAGTTGTTGCCCCTCTCAGATAACCTTTGTGGACTGATAAGCTCACCAACTAGCTGCTGAAATTGCTCTAGCTAATAGCTTATACCTGTGACCATCTCTAGATCATTCCCTCAGCTGGAGATGCCTGGAAAATCACATCACCATTATCACCATGCCACGCCCACCCCTGAGGATGGCCAATGATTGGCTAACACAGAGTGCAGAGCAGGTTCCTCTCGCCTGGAGAGCGGACAGCTCCGGGTGGAACCACTTATACTCCAGAGCCCCGTGAATCAGGCCAAGGCTGGATGTTGGCCAAGGCTGGATGTTATCCAAGACCATATCATTGCTTAACACCTCCTCTTTGCCAGTTCTGCTGCCTTCACTTCCTTACAGATTTTTCTTGAGGAGCATTTCCTCATTAACTCACGTATACCCAAATCCCTGCCTCAGGTTCTTCTTTTAAGTAATATAATCTAAAACACACATACTCTCTCCCCCACCCCAAATCTGCTAATATGACTCATATCCTCCATAAGTTGAGCTTGGGTTTACTTCTGCTTAACTTTGCTTAATAAGTATTGACTATTGCCTAAGCTTCCCCAGGCAAAGACAAAGCGCTGGTTCCTAAAAAGGCAAAGGGTCCCAATCAGGTCTAAGATTAGTCGAGAGGTCATCTTTAAGTACGCTCCTGTAGTGTCAAGACTACTTGAAAACATAGTTAGCAATTCTGAACATAATTGGTTGTAAGACTCAAGGGACTAGATTCCGAAATAAAATTAGGATACCAGCTCTGTGGAAAAATTCACATTCAAATGATTTGCCATTACTTATTATCACATAAGATTGTACAGTTATTAGACCACTAAAAGTCTGATAACCTGGTTATCAATAAATACAGTATTTAATTGGGTTATTGTGCAAAAGTTCATAGCAAATGTATACGTCGTATATTATAGTTACCTAGAGAATCAAATTTGATATACGAATGAATACAAGATGGAGCTTTTTCATATAAACATCTAAGAAACAGAGTTGAGGTATAGTTTTTATCAACAACTAGAATGGGAAAGTAAATGATCATGTTCAACAGCAAACTCGATCAGTAGCTTACATTTCCAGCCCTCTCCCAGTGTCAATAATCAGGTAACTTTAAGCTGCATCTCTGTAATTCTCTAGATCTTCATGATCTCAAGGTGGCTGCAGAAGCTCCAAATACCATGTTTCCACCAGAATTTCAAAGACAAAAAGCACAGGAAGGGATAGCTGTCTCTCACTGGGGAAAGAAATCTTTCCCAAGCTCCCCCAGGAAATGTACCCAGGTCAGAACCAAGCCTCATGACCACTCCAGGCCAGAAAATAAGCCCATTTTCCCAAAGACCATTTTCTCTGCCTCAAAGCTGAACAAAATTGGAGATGGTGGAAGCAAAGTTTGGATCCAGGCAATAAACAATTCTGCTATATTTAACATTAAAAGCCAGGGAATCCCCTTCAACAAATTTCTTTCTGAATCTCCTTCTCAAAGTTTTAAAGAATAATTTCACCACACTCAAGGCTCTTTCTTCTTAGACAAAAAGCAGTTGCACATGTATATACTGTTATAAGAGAGAGAAATATTCATTTCAATTCAAAGGTGTAAAGAGTGGTATACTGTAATTTTTCTCAAATAAATGTGAAAAAAACACCTAAAAATAGACATTTTTGGTCTGCACATTTTACAATATTATGTAATTCTTCACATGTAACAAACACTGAATTCATGTTGTCCATTCAGAGGGGGCAATGAGTACAGACAGCCAAGGGCCAAACAGATGTGGCTTCATTCTTGGCTCTTTTACTTACCAGCAATGTGACTGCTGTGTGCCTCAGTTTCACTATCTTTTGAGCGTGAAGATCATGTTTTGAAAAAAACAAAAAACAAAAAAACAAGAGCACAGTTTCTGGGCCATGAACCATAGTAAGTACTCAATAAATGATAGCTATTATTATTAGTTCAGGAGTCTAAAAGGTGAAACTATGACAGCCACCTAAACAAATATTATTTTCCTCAACTACAGCAAGAAAGTAAAAATGACCAGGATCAGCTTCATCTCTTTCCAACCAAGTTTCCTCTGACCTGAAAGTGTCTAAGAAGTTATGATTTACTGACAAGAATTCACAGGCCTGAATGGTCCCTTCAGAGAAATTCCTTACAACGTGCCTCCTAGATGACTTATGATTCATTGGACTTAGTTTCTATTTTTCACATGAGTTCTAGTAAGGAAATCCAAAAGTAGCTAATCCAATTTCAGTCCATTTTCAATATCAATAATGGCTTTCACCTATCTATTTCTCTTTCTTGGTCTGAATGGTATAGTTTTATATGAAAATCTCTTGTTTCTAAAGGAAAGTAATTGCATACTTATAATACACATAAGTTCCATCTTGTAAGCCCCTAAGATAGCATCAGTTACCTATGTATAGAAGGAAAGCCAGTATTCAAAATGCCTTCTCACATTTCAGAAACACTGTCCTCTGTGGTATGAGAAATATTTTTATCCGTAAAATTTCTCTAGATGATATTTTTTTCTCCAAAGGTACATCAACCACACACTAAAGTGGATGGTTTTTCTAGCCATATTAATAGTTTCACAATATGGATAGAGTTTATCTTTGCTATTCTAGTTCTTGTGCCAAGTAAACTATGTCATGAACTAACAATACTTGGGACCTTTAGGTAACTGAGGAATTATATAAGCCAATCCTTAGGTCCTAACCCACAATTGTCTTGAATTTCTTTTGTATGGGACTATTGGTGGAAGAAATTACAACTTTCCTCATATTAGATACTTTCTTTTTGGAACACCTATATTTGGTTTGCAGAAATAAAATACCATAAAAGAAAACTAATGGTTTCCAGATGCATTATAAAAGATATATTAAATAAGAAATTAAAATCTCTCTTTTACCAAAAAATGGATAAAATTCATATGGTTGAAACAATTATTTGACCGTAGGGAACAATACTGATAAATACATTGCATGCTGTAATACCTAACAAAATTTATAATATATGTTAGTCAGTTTTTTGCTATAGAAAAAGCAATCACAAAATTTTAGTGTTATAGAACAATGACACTTATTTCTTACTCCTTTGTCTGCCGGTGAGGAGGCTTCAGCTGAAGTCCAGGCATGGCCAGGCTTGACACAAAGCTGTGGGATGATTCCAAATCTGTTCTGGGTTCCAAATCTGTCTTTCCTCATTTTGGGCTCAGCAGATTACCCAAGGCATTCTCTCATGGGGATGGCAGAGAGCATAAAAGCATGTTCAAATACCCAAACACATTTCAAATGCTTGCATCACATCTGCTAACATCCTCTTGGCCAAGGCAAACCACAAGGTCAAGCCAAAAGTCAGAGCAGGGAAGTAAATTCTGCTCTCCATGAGACCTTGGCAAGGATGTGACTGTATACTACTTCTACAGAGGAATAAAGATTTGAGTCTTTATTGATACAAAAAACAATAAGAATGTAACCTAAAGTATCTCTGTTACATGTGCA
The DNA here is from genome assembly GCF_049350105.2 of Macaca mulatta. NCBI lineage: Eukaryota > Metazoa > Chordata > Mammalia > Primates > Cercopithecidae > Macaca > Macaca mulatta. The sequence goes on from NC_133411.1 coordinate 120,903,208, forward strand.
TAGGGAGACATATAGGTGGATATTTATATAGCATTGTTTATAAATAAGCAAAGAATTATGTTTATCAGTAGGGAATGGGGAAATAAATAATAGTTCACTCATATAATAAAATTTACATGTTAGTTTAAATTAAATAATGCCATAACATGGCAAATGTTTTTTAAAAAGCATTGTGGATCAAATAAGGTACAAAATACTATATGTAATGTGATACCATTTATGTAATTTTAAAAGAACACACAAAGTAATATCATGCATTCTTTATGGATATACACATTTGTAATCCAGAACAAAAACATGATGGAAAAGAACATGTAATTTCAATGTAGTGAAGTGGTGGGAGAAGAGATGAGACTGAAGTTTTAGCAATAACACAAATTTAATTTAAAAAGAAAGAGCCCAGGCAGGGTGCGGTGCCTCACGCCTGTAATCTCAGCACTTTCGGAGGCTGAGGCGGGTGGACCATGAGGTCAGGAGTTCAAGACCAGCCTGGCCAAGATGGTGAAACCCCGTCTCTACTAAAAATACAAAAATTAGCTGGGCGCAGTGGCAGGTACCTTAATCCCAGATACTCGGGAGGCTGAGGCAGGAGAATCGGTTGAACCCAGGTGTCAGAGGTTGCAGTGAGCCAAGATCGTGCCACTGCACTCCAGCCTGGGCGACAGACTGAGACGCTGTCTCAAAAAACAAACAAAAAAAGCCCATAAAAATATAAAAATAAGGCAAACTGTGAATATTTCTTAAATCTGAGTGTGTGGTGAGTAAATGGATGTCTGCTCTTTATACATTCAAAATATATTATAACTAAGAATTATAAATATGTTTTGTTAAATAGCATAAAGACTAACCCAATTACTCAAAATACTTTTGGAAAACACTGTCTCATGAAACTTAAAGATTCACTGAGCTGAAACAATGAGACAGCCTGAAGACGCCACAACACTCTCAGTAATTTGTCCATATATTATCAATTCTCACTCTCTGGGACTACTTCTCTCCTTAGAGCACTTAGAGGTTTTATTCAAAACACTTCCATAATCTGTGAAAACGCCTGATGTTTGATGACAACTTTAATTGTGGAGTTGACCACCCATGCTGGGCAATCTGAGATTTTCTGGATTTTGTCATACATACACCTCCCTGGGAATATTTTTAATACACAGAGACTGTAAGTAGCAAATAGAATAATACCCAACTTTGGCCATCTTCTTTGTTTTAAGGAGAGCTCTTGTTGGGTTGCAAATATAGGCTTGATTAAAATCTGAATGTGTCCACAAAAAAGAACTCTCTAACTGAAAATGTGTTAGGGAGATTTGTGGGTTCTGCCAAATCTCAGCTGAGGCTAGAGGGCTACAAATATTGAACACCTAGTGTATATGTCAGGCATTTGTGTCACAAGTATTTTCCCACATGATCTTTTTAACAATTATAAAGTATAGGAATTATGTCCTCCACTAACAGTCAAAAATGACAGGGCAGAGAATTAAGTCCAGATCTGTCTGACACCAAAATCTGTGTTCTTACATCACATCACTCTGCCTAAGTTAGGGCACTTGGAGAGATCCCAAAGGGTCACCCCATCATCACAAGAGGCCTGCTAGAAAAAACCTCTATCCATGATGTCTACATTATCTACACTTGAAAAACCCCAGGCAAAACAGTAAAATCAATGTATTTGGTCTCTCAATACTCCAGCCCCTTTTTTCTCGATTGATTTAGAAACCTGCCTTTTTCAGGCTTACATTGTTCCTAGGTCACCCCTTTGTTGACCAGATACCCAGCCCAGACTTACTTCTAATTCACTGACAGTATCTCTTCCTTCATTCTCATTCTCTATTGAAATTATCAAATCCTCCCAGCTAAGCATCACAGAGGAAAACATTTGAAGGACTGATTCATACTAAAAATTGATCAATGTGTACAGTCCTAGAAACAAGTGTAAAAAAAAGTTATTATATAGTGACTAAGAGTGAAAACCAGCTACAATTTCCATCAAAAGACCTAAAATAGTATTACAATATAAAAGTACATATGGCAGTTCTATGTCATAAAATAAAATTCAGCCATATTGCATTTTTTAGAAAATGCTTACAATTATTTATGGATAACATTAATGAATTTGCAACTACTACATCTTAGAACAAATGTAGCCAACCAGACAACTCAATGTATTCCTTGCCCTGGGGATGTCAAACGAAGATATCAGAAGAGAACAATGGCCCCACAAGAGTGCAATTTCTCTAGATGATAAAATGTTATATAAGAAGAAGAATGGATGAAACGAATATTATTCTTTCTATTTCCTTTGCAGGAACACATCACAGTCTGGGACTAATATATTCAACCATTTTCTTACTTTAAGTCTCAGAAGACACCAGCAACAAGTCTTTTTATCCCATAGAAGAAATTAGTATTTTCCTTTCTATATAAGCTTATACCAACTACCTAAATAACACAACATACTAGAGAAACCCTGAATAATACCATAGATTTTAAGAGCCTTCCAAGGCAAATGACCCACTTCTGCTCAGAAAACCAAACCAAACCGAACCTTCTGAGCACTTCATGGGCACTATGCTCATGCAACAGGTATTTACTAAGCACCTACTATGTACCAGATGCTATATGTGTCCTCAGGATACAGTTGATGTTAGGTAGCACTTCAGCCCCCAATAACCTCTGTCCCTTATTATTTATCCTGTAATCCCCTCTCCTTGAGTGTGGGCTAGACTTAGTGACTCTTCTAATAAACAAAATGGCAAAAGGGGTGGGGTGTCACTTCCAAGATTACATTATGAAAATACTGCGGCTTCCATTTTGGATGCCCTCTCACCCTGGAGAAAGTCTGCTACCATATAGGCAGGCATCCCTGGCCCATGTGAATTAGCTTGAAAGCAGATCATCTAAGCCTGCAGGCATGGGCTCAAGAGCAAATCTTTCCTTCTAAGTTGACTGCAACCTCAGGAGAGGTCTTGTGCCAGAGGAACCCAGCTAAGCCACATCCAGGTTCCTGACCCACAGAAACTGGGAGATAATAAATCTCTGCTGTTCTAAGCTGCTAAATTTGGGGGTAGTTAGACAACTATAGAAAACTAATACACAACGGTTTATGAGACAAGGTCCTTGCCTAAGTGGAGCTTACAATTGAGTGGGTACTGATGGATGATAAACATAAATACAGATAATATCATTTTACATGGTTTTAAATATTATAGAGAAAGTAAAACAGGGTAATGGAAAGAAGAGTGACTACACAAGTGAATGGAAAAGAGAGACCCATCTGCAGAGACTGAGTGAAATGGACCTGAGCATTCAAGGCAAAGGACATATGGGATTGCAGTAAATTAAATGAAAAACTAGGTGTGAGAATTCACCCAAATTCTGTAAAGCTAAAGATTAAAGCAGTTGACAAAAATGTAAGGAAATACTATTATTTTCAATACTTTTTTATTTTGAAAATTGTCGTTTTTTATTAACTATGTTATGTATATTGTATATTACTGATATTTTTAGATGAATTAACAAATATTTTTAAATTTTGCTTTAATTTTTAATATAATAACTATCAATAGATATAACTCATGTAAACAAAGTATTTTGGGGAACCCCAGTAATGTTTAAGAATATAAAGGGGTCCTGAAATCAAAATGAATGAGTACTGCTGGTATAGAGCATTGTGGAGCATGGTTTGGAATGTGACTCTTATTCTAAATTGAATGGGACAAAATTCCATTGAAATGTTTCTAATCAGAATGCCGGGAGCTGACTTAAATATTTAAAAGGTTATTTGGTGTTCTGTAAGAAGAATGGACTGAAAGGGAGAGAAATGAGAAAATCTGTCAGCACTTGGCAAATAATTACCCACAGAGGTTTTCACGGGCACCTGAAAAGGAACAGTTCTGAAACTGAGAGTTGAACTTTTCACATTAGAAAAAAATCCCATGTGAAAATCACCTATGTCTCTATTATGCAACTGAAGGCTTGCTATTATCATATTAATTTTAAAATATAGGATGAAACAAATCCTGATGATTCAGGATGGCATTTCTTTTCACTTGTTTTACGGACCTTGGTAAATGTATCCCAAGCCTTCATGCTGTACTCTGTGGACTTTCCCTGAGTCTACATAATTTCTAAGCAAAAGAGCAAAATTATACTTTGGTGACATTATCTGCAAGATGAAACAGCCAGAAAACAGGGCTCCCTGCTGGCTGCATTAGGCCTTGCTTTTGCCATTATGAAATTCATGCTTCTATAAATTGGCAGTAACGGAATTTCACCTGCCTTTTAAATAGCACTTTTCGAGATGAATAAAATGTTATCTCTAACACTGATATGCCACAGAAGTAGAAAACAAACAAATCAAACCAAAAAGTGTCTAATTTTATTATATCATTTGGTGAAATGTGGTGGGGATTTTTCCTGCCAAATATCAACCTACAGAAACAACAGGATCTACTCTGACATTCTATAACATTAAAATCTCAATAAAACTGAATTACTATAGATGTTTTAAATATCTTTACTAAACTTTTCTGCCAATTCTAAGAAAAACCCAATGCTGTCACCAGCTAAGAAATTTTAGCTTGATCCCCCCTCCCCATAATTAGTGTTTCAAGAAACATAGTTAAAATGCCAGGAAAAACAGAAATTATATGTTTTTTTTTAATTATATGAATTTCTGACTTTGTTCATAACCCTCTTCGTGAACTAACCAAACACAAAGGTAAATGCCTACCTACTGTATCCTAAATACAATCCCACATATCACATCGTTCTCATTGCGCTCAGTAATTTCCTTTACTTACCTCTAGAAATGTCAAGCAAAAAAAAAAAGAAAAAAGCTTCCAATAATTTTTTTTTTCTGAGTAGAAAAGAAACTGGATGGCATTAAAGAATAAAACATAATGACACAAAGAGAAGTGAAAATCTGCTATGGATTTGGTATAGTGTGGCTAATTTGGGCTACAGAGTACTATTTTAACCTAAATTGCTCATCAAGGCTTTCAACACAGAAAAGTAAGCAGAAGAAATATCAGATTATTACATTCTTTTTGGGCCAGCTTCAAGCAGGCAGTTTTAATATTGCTATTGACCAGTGGCAGAACAGAAACTATTTTCTTGGCTTTGTGATTATGAAATCAAATGTGGAGTAAATGCAAACAAACCTGATATTAAAAGGAACAGCTTTTCTGAAATGAAAGTGTGATTTTTTTAAGCTCTCCTTGCAACCTAATGGAATTTACCAGAGTGAATTTTAAATACTATGTTTGAAATAGAACTTGATTTGCAAAAATTCATTTCTTGCAAGTTTCGAAACTGTATTTAAAGTAAAGCACACAAAGCTTATTAAATTATTTGCACAATAGCTAGAAAAAGGAAACCCTGGCACTTGGTTTAATTTTCTTCTACTTCTCTCCATCTCCCATCGTTTGCTCTTGCCCTAATTGACAAGCTCGCAAGACTTCACTGTTCCCGCTTGGTAGGGTAGTAATGGCCATACAAAGCGGAAGGTTTAAACAGAAGTAGCACTGAGTGTGCTATGGCCAAGCTTACACAGGGCAGCTGCCAGCATGATGTGATTTTGAACATTCCAAAAGGCCTCCATGCCCCCAAAATTTTCCCACTAGTTTCTACTTCAGAGCAGAAATTTCCATAGCTTACACCCTTTGACCCAAGGAAGTGGAGACTCTTGCCTAAACACCAATATTGCCTAGAAGATAATAGCATAGCAAGGCTTAAGTGAAAAGTAAAAGAATGACCTTGTAAGAGTTGTGAGCCAGCACAATAGTGAGAGACTGCAAAATCCAGACTAACCAAAGTGGAAATTTCATGTACAATAAACTTGTGTGGGTGAAATGAGAAAGTACAGTGTCACTAAACGGAGACCTTTGTGCAGAAGTAACATGGTGAGTAATGGGTGTTCCCTAATAGGACAAAAGGAATCTTCCTACTGGAGCAGAAAAACAAAGTCTTGAGATAAAAGCAAGTAAGGAGATACAGGAAAAGCATGTGCCAAGGAAAGAAATCAGATATAAGTCAGAGGAGTTTTTCTCTGGGGCATCTTTTTGCTTGTTTGTTTGTTGTTGTTTTTAAAAAGGGGTCTCACTTTGTCACTCAGGCTGGGTGCCATGACACGAACATAGCTCACTGCAGCCTGACCCTCCTGGGCTCAAGCCATTCTCCCACTCAGCCTTCTGAGTAGCTAGAACTATAGGCATGCACCACCACACCTGACTAAATTTATAATTTTTTTTTTTAGAGACGGAGATCTCACTGTTGCCCAGGCTGGTATCAAACTCCTGGGCTCAAGTGATCCTCCCTCCTCAGCCTCCCAAAGTGCTGGAATTATAGGCAGGAGCTGCTATGTTTGCCCTTCTCTGGGTCATCATAAAGGTATCATGTAACTTTCCAGTAGTTGAAGAAAAAGGATATGATAAGCTTTGTACTCAAATATATTGATATCATGGCATGGAAGTGAAGTGGAATTGTTCAGTAGGTTGGCACTAACAGTCTGTAACTTAGGAAAAACAGGACTAATGGTTTTAGATAAAAGAATTTTCCATAATGAGTTGATGGAGGAGGGTGAAGTAGTGACATTGCCAGCAAAATATGTTAAAGAAAGTAGGACAGGAGCTATAGCTATGGGAACCAGGAGTAAGCACTGAGTGAGGAAAGACGCAAGAGAAGGATTTGGGGATGAAAAAGAGGAGCAAGAAGGGTGTAAATAAATAAAGGAAGGTAAGAATTTCAAGAAAAAAAAAAGTGTAAACAACAGTGCCAACTGCCAAAGAGAAGCAATCAGGGTAAGAACTATTCAAATGAGCCTGGGTGGAGCTGGGTGGAGAACGGCGATGAACTTCAGTGAATAGGCTGAGTGGAAAGGTAAGGACAGACTGTGCTAGGAGAAACTAGAGGCACTAAGCATAAAACACTCAGTGGCCATTAAAGGAAATACAGAAGCAAACATAGCTAAAGGGAGGAACAGTGTTAATCAAAGATTTTGCTCAAGATAGAGGAGAACTAAAAGAAAAAGTAGATCTTATCTCTTCCTTCTGGCTCTGAAGACGGTAAAAGCAAGTTAAGTAGACAAGAATTATTTTGACCACAAATCTCTCCAGAAAAGGAACTGGGAAAAGATTAACTCCCCCTCTAAAGTAACATATGTTGGCTTCTCCTCCAGATACATTTGTTAAGGAATGTAGGATGTTCCTCCAAATACTCCCCACTCCATTCTACACCACCCTACTCCCACCCCTGGGACATTATTTTCTTTGTACCAGTTCCCCTCCCACTGGGTCCCAGTTCACCCATTTCTCACACCAGGCCTGGTGGTGAGACTCATTCACTTCCCTTGTTTTCAGCTCAACTATCTACTTTCCTCTAGACCAGGGTTTCTTAACTTCCACACTGTTGTCATTTCGAACCCAGTAATCTTTTGTTGGGTACGTAGGAGGCGTAGTCCAGTGCAGTGTAGCTTAGTAGCATCCCTGGCCTCTCCCCACTAGATGTCAGTAGCATGTCCTCCCACCGTCAAGATAATAAAAAATGTCTCTAAACATTACCGAATGTTCCTTTATGGGGAAAATACCCCACACCCACATTGAGAATCACTGTTGTAGACACTTCTCTCCCCCTATTCTCCCTATAGACTGAGACAGACACCCTGCTCCACCCCACTTCTCCCATACTACCTGTCCCTGAAACAAGCAAATGATGCTTTTCTTTTTCTTTCCAACAATTTTCACTACTGGAAACTAACAAAGTTTAACAAATATCATCCTGACGAAATTCCAGTTTCAAGAATGCTCACAGAGTTATCATGCTCCTTAGATTCCAGGGAAGTGTGAAGTAAGCAAGGGCTATAGTTTCCATGCCCACTTCCTGGTCTCCCTTCTTAGCCAGCATGTGGGATGTGGCTACACCCCAGTTGATGGTGAGACTGAATGCTGGACCTACCTCCTGGTTCACACTCATGTGGACACAGAGTCAAGTTGGTAAGTCCATTAGATCTGGTAGGTTTGGCAGGACAGCTCTCAGCACGTTGGACTGGCCCTGTGCTGGTCCCTCCTTTCTCACTTGTATTTCTCAAAAATAGCGATACAGTGTGCTGAGAATGTAACATCCTGAAATAGGGAGATACTGGCCAGCACATCCTGGGCTCTGTTCCAGTCCCCCAGAAACAGGATGCCCTTCAGTGCTTTAGCCCAGTGAGTCTAGCAACCTTGGGGTATAAAACCTAGTGAGGGCTGCTTTCCTGAGTCCCTTAGCTGGAGTACAAGTAGGGCACATGAAGTAGAGACTCCATCTTCCACAGGAAGCTTTCCTAAGCCTTGGGGGACTGACTGACTTGCAATGAATTCTACACTTCTGTTGTCCCTTCCTGCCTATCTGTAAGTAATAAACTTGCTTCATGTGTCATGTTGTGTGTGTGTTTTGTCTCACCAGACTCAGACAAGCTGATATCCAGTTCAGAGTGAACCTGCTTCACAGGTTTGCTTATTTCATTGCCAGGTATTCGTAGTACTGTCACCACTTTTTGTCAAAAATCACTGGGTAGTTTTTCTGCAGTTTGTTCTTATTCTGCTATCTCCACCCTCAATGTCTATACTCAAATATTCACCCTGCCCAAGTTTTAGTTCATTCTTAACTGACCTTGTATCATACTTAGATTTTATGATTCCAGTCCTGGACTCTTAATCCTTCCTGGGATGCTTGGGTGAGAAATAGCATCTCCCATTTGACTCCAAGGCTCCCAACTTAGCTCTCAAGCTGCCCTCATCCATCTTGTTCTCCTGACGGTCTTTACAGCTCTGGCTGTGTGATTCATCCCTTTCCCCAGTCCTATTTTTGCCTGCACTTTCATTTGCCTTAAACATCTTTTTACTTGAATGTCAAGACAAGTTTCACATATTAGACCTTATATAAATTCTTCCTTACAGTCCAAGCAACATCGTGGCTCCTTAGCTCATTTGAAAAGAAGATATGATAAATATACCCTAAATTATCAATACATTTCTGATGGATTACAGTAGCTTTGCCTACTTTTCAAAGCCTCTTCGAATCATTACTTATGTCCTTTTCCACATCTAAGGAAGTGGGTTTTTTTAATTAGGTCATTTTACATATAGAGCAATACTAACTGATACAGTTGACTGGAGATACAACCCTGATCTCATGACCAGCAAGGACGTTAAAATCTCTTGCTTCTAAGTTGGATTTCTTTGTGGAAACATATTTGCATATCTCTTTGGAATCCCCTCTTTGCATGTTAACTGGTTGAAATACAAAATGATATCGATTGGTCCTATAAAAAGAAAGAATATTGCTTATCTTCCTTTTCTTTTTATCATCTTGAGGATTGTTAACATTTATCAAAAACAGTCTATGCTTAGCAGTATGCTCCAATTGGATCCTAGGCAACATGCCTGTGTTCTTGCTTTCAGTCCTCTGCCCTCACATAAGCACTAAGAAAAATAAGCGCTTATTTTTTCGACCACTTTCTGACTAATCCATTCAGTCCACGCTCCAAAAGATAAGTGAACACTTCTCCTGAGGCTTTCGTTGAAAAATCCTTTCCAAATCCTACCAATTCTCCTCTCAAATTGTGTAGCCTAACATAAGCACTAACTCTAGCAAATCTTAATTTGCTTAAAAATAAAAAAAGACAAGAAAGTTCCCAAAATGTCAGTACAAGAGCCCAGGATATTCACCACTTGACCAATGACTGACAGTAAACACACACACAGAGCCCAGTCCTTCTGCTGAACCAAGACTCTTGAGAATCTGAAGAACATACACATTGATCTACTCATGTCACAGATGAAACTGACAGAAGAGAGCATTTAAATCATTCTACTCTCTAACCTGCAAGATAAAGACTTGTCATGTGTCACTATAATTGTTTCCCCATTATTAAAATGTCCATTGCAGAAAACTCAATAAATAACAGAAACTATAAGTCTTGGACTACATCCAAACTTTGTATTTAACTGACTTAGGAAGGTTGATTAAAATTCCGTTTGGTGTTGTAACTTAAAAGCAAGTGAGATGACAGCTCTAAGAATACATATACATTCACTTTTTGGAGTCCCCCCAAATTATTTCTACAATTTGGAAGAATTGTAGAAATGATGAAATGTACAACAAAAATCACAGAGGTGAGAATTAGTCCCCGTGGGTGTGCTGGGATTGAACATAAGATAGAAAGTGATAAATTGGGAAAAGAGAAGAGGAAGCATGTCTCTTTAGGCCACAGAAAATAACATACAAACTAGGGAAGAGTGTAGGAAGCGTTTTTCTCCTACTTCTTGCCTCTCATGGGAAATCACTAATACTTTCTGAGAAAAGGGATAAGCTGTTCAGTTTCTACTTAATTAATGAAACAGCAATTTCTAGACTTAAGCATATTAGTGAGCACTGTTCTTTATAATAGCTCCAGAAATTTCTGCTTAGGAACAACAACAACAACAACAACAAAAAACACCACCTGAGAGTAATCCCCATTGTTTCTAGGGTAGACTCACCCTAATTTACGTGTGACTCAAAAATGTGACTCTAAAGAACTGCAAGCAGATTAATGTAAGAAACTGCTGCTAAAACCCTGCTAAAAACACTCCAACATAATGTAATCCTCCTTATCCACAACTAATTGAAGCACAATGGGCAGCACACAGAAATGTGTGCTTTCAAGGAGCATGCTAAGCTTGAATGTGACATGCAGGCCTTTTTGAGAACCTTTACTAGAAACAGTTGAGTGGAGGTATTGGTTCCCCCATTTCCCTTCATTTGCCCTCTTCTGAATGTGATCACTGTGTAGGAAGTAGGTCTAGCCCCTAACAGATCTTGGTCTGGCGTCCTTAATCCAGAGCAGCACTTTAAGGGGCCAGGTCAATTATCAGGGAGAAAAAGATGAGGGCATCTTCCTTCCACTCTCTCCTCCCCCATACTAGACCTTACTTTAGGAACTGTACCCAGAATTAACCTGGAAGCCCATTGATCACAGCAGACAGACCTAGATTTGATCTGACAATAATCCCCAGGATTGACCACCAAGCTAACTTCCATCTCTAGAATTTCACCACCCACCAGTCTTTTTCTAAGTCATTTTCACTAGATAATAATGAAAAACATTCAGATCTCTAGTGTAATTGCATTTTCTGGTTCAGAGGAGGAAACCATGGCACTAAAAGTCAAAAGGTACTTACAGAGCTTCTGATCTCATCTGCCCTCTATTAATAGTAATACATGATTCTTTACATACTTCTATGTTTAGTAATGACTCCAGAGAAATAGGTTCTGATCCATTTGAAAATTTTGAAATTATTGTGCAATCTTTTTTAATTATTTAGGGATTTCTTCCTATATTTGAAGGCTTAAAAATAGTAGAAATTATGTTTCCATGAAACAGCATATATTCAATATAATACCATGCTGAAATTTTGGGAAGGGTGAGTGTCGTCTTGTATGTGTGTTGTAACCTGAATGAAAAACATGGCTACATGATTTAAAATATCTAAATTTCATCACCACTTGGTGTGGAGGGAGGCTCTGAAGGATCTGTTTTCCCATTTCTGTTTTTGGATCCCCACTCTCCACACATTTGCAAACTCAGCTTGTGTTGTTTACTTCACATGGAGGAGGGGATACGTCCTCCCCAGAGTTAGCATTTTAACCATCAGAAGACTAGGATCACTACGTAACTGATTATCCATATGTTTCTTGCCTGATAATTAAGATTTATATTTTTGCATAAAATCTCAATAACCCAAAAATGCCATGTAACATTCAATATTTCTGTGCTCTTCTTTCCCACTGTTATGAATTGTGTCCCCACCCCCTAAAATTTATTTATTGAAATCCTAATACCCAGTACCTCAGAATATTACCATATTTGGAGATAAGGTCTTTTCGAATTTGGATACTGACAGAAAGGGAAGACGACGTAAAGACACAAGGGAAAAACGGTCATCTATGAGCCAAGGCGAGAGGCCCGGAACAGATTCTTCCCTCGTGGCCCTCAGAAAGAACCAACCCTACAGGTACCTTATCTTGGACTTCTAGCCTCCAGAACTGTGAGAAAATTAATTTCTGTTGTTTGATCTACTCAGTCTGTGACTTTATTATGGCAGTCCTCACAAACTAATACACCCACCAAAGGAAGAAGAGTGCAGGAAGTTTTAAGATGCCAAAAAGACAGATTGTAAAACAGTAGGAAATGGGGAAGTTCATTAAGATGACACGTGGGAGCCAACAGGTTACATAAGAGTACAACTGTTATGCACTCCCCATAAAGGAAAGGATTAATTTTAGGTCCTGCTGAACCATGTAAAAGGTGTAAATTAAATAAAATTATCTCTCTGACCCTAGGTATAAAGGAAAAAAAAAGAGAACATTCAAATATAAAGTAGAAAAAGAAATCTGCCATATTGAAAGTATATTAAGGTATTGAGTTAAAATAAGTAGTCCTAACATTTAAATATATAAGACATTTTAAGATCTTTGAAGTTTCACAGTGGCAAATCCTAGGATCTCCTTATAATGCTGAAAAAGTCTCACTAACTGACTTACTCTTTGGAAAATGATGGTAAAAATGGTAGATGATTGATGGTAGATGATTGTAACACTGTGAAACCTAGACTGATAAATACATTTCAATTCGTTTTATTGAATCATTGATAATAGATTTTTCCTAACATAATTTTTTAAAAAATGAAATACCTAGCAATTTCCTTATCACCAACACTGATATAAATGACAACCTGGAACAAGTCATTGATTAATTCTGGCCCTCTGCTTCCTTATTTATAAAGTGGAATATATATATATATATATATAGCTATAACTACATTATATATATATATGTGTTATAGCTACATAAATATCTGAGATACTCAGGTGAAACTTTTAATCTTCCTAGGTAAGAGTCATAAGAGATGGCACAAGCAAGGGGCACACAACACATGAGTTTCATTTTTGCTCTAGTCATTCTTATTGTATCATTCTAATAAACAAATGTACCATCTAATGTTTCATACAAAAAAATCATTTATCTGTCATTCATGTTGTAGAGAAAGTTGAATTCTCTTAATCATCCATTGTGATTTTGTCCTAAAGCATCAACTTTATCATTGGTTTTATATCTATTAGTCAGAATATTAGGTTGATTATTATCCTCCAAGCACACTCTTTGCCAAGATCTACCATTGTTTTTCATTAGTTGAAATTCTGGATGGAAGGAGATAGAGCCTATGTAGATGATGGATGGGGTTAAGAACCCAAGGACTAACAGGATTGTATAAGAAACTACTGCTGGGTGATATATGCACATGTTGGAGTAATGCTCACTAAAAGTGAGGAGGCAGCATGAAGCAGTTGGCAGGACAACAGGCAGCCTAAATTACATCATTCATTTAATAGTTCTAACATATGGCAACTATTAAATCTCCAAAACAAATGCAAGGCTAACCAGCACTCTCACAGAAAACACGCTTTCATTCTTGATTTTTCTAATAAAACGCTTCAGTCCAAGTTACTGCCAATTTCAAAACAATAACAATAACATATATTTCTAAATCCAATAACAATATAGGACTTGCTGAAAGACTAATAGTCATCTAATAATACATAAAATGTTAAATATTCTTGTTTTTATGTCTTTCACAAATTTTTTCAGGAGCTCTGTAGGAATAATTTAATGCTTTAAAGCAAGAATTAGATTCTGTAATACATAAATCGGCTCATAATTATTTTCAGAATGAAGGACCCACAAATGTTGTATATTAAAGCTGGCCTTTGCTTAAAGCAAGTGAAACACAACTTCAATTCTGTCATTTTCCAGTTAATCTCACATGTGTGATGCAAAAAGCACAGGAGAAAACTCCAGTGATCTTTTAGGGAAACTAATTTTACTCTTGTTCTACATAGTCTTCAAATAATTACCCTATACCCTGATGTGATTATTACACATTGTATGCCTGTATACACCTACAAACATTAAAAATTAAAAATTAAATTATTTTAAAAAATAATAATTACCCTAAGCAGGAAACAAGAGAGACAATAAAAGAGAGCAAGGTACAACACACTATTACTGCATGAATTGTCATTGGAAACTTCTTATCGTACTTAGGTAAAACCCTTCATCTAAATAGTATGTCTTCTGGTTAGCTACCCTCAAAAGTCTCAGGTCCTCTGTGAACACTCTAGAAGAGCGAAGGGCCTAGGACTAATGGACAGACAACTTTACACCAAGATTCAGACTCCGAGAAGTTAGTGCCTTCCTCACTGCCTACCTATTCTATGCTTTATCCATGTCACTTCTAGGCTTGACCCAAGTGTTTTCCTCCCTAGTCCTTTGGATTTAATCCCATTCAGCTTAGCCCTTTGCCCTTTGATCTGACTTCTCCTTTCATCCTACCTCCCGGTCACCAATTGTCTAAGGCTTTACAATGTACTCTGTGGAATATCATTCTTCTGCCTAGGAATGTCCAACACTTTTAACTTTTTAAAGAATGTCATTTTTCCACCCAGTATCCATTCACCTTTTTCCAGATCACATTACCCCAGTTTTCCTCTGGGAAACTAACTTCTTCCTTGTTCAGTTCAAGTGTTTATGATGGAGTTAACTTCACCTCTGTCTCCAGGGGCACACAAGGAACTAATGCATGAACAATCAAATAATTATATTCCAATCCCTTCCTTTGACTGGAAGGGGTCATGTAGATCACTCACTGTAAAGAATGAGTTGGTAAAGACCCACATGAACAGAAGACCATGAGCCAAGTTGAACAAGGTAAAGGTCTGGAGATCTTAGTGTAGGAAACTGTCTGCTGCTTCCCCTCACCCCCACCCTGGTGCATGGGAATATCTGAGAGGTCGTCTGTGGCCCCACTAGTGAGGCATTCCATAAAGCCATTTCTCCAGAATAGCATTCAGGTACCACGGCTCGGAGTCCTTCTCTGAGACCTACCAGTAGCTCAGCTGGTTCTTCTCACTCTCCAGCCCAGGGGATCTTACTCTAATCTTAGGGGAAGCCCTGTTCTCTTCCTTCTGCTTCTTTAAATATTCTGTCCCTTCCCAAAATACTCTTAGTTATCTAAGGACCTAGGATTTTGGAACACAACTCTGGAGAGACTCTTTCTACACTGTCACTTCCCTTCCCCAAGGTGATGAGCTCAGAGCTGCCCATCTGCTCCAATTGGGAAAGAAACGATATGCCAAAGGAAGTGAAAAATAAATCCCAAATATGGTATTACATCATAGTCTCCTGTGGAATTAAATATTTACATCCCTGCAAGGAAAACTTACTTCACATCTGGGTGTTATCCTCACCCTCCCCAAATGACCCCTTGCAAACATACACACACTTCAGTTCCTGTTCTAAATCTGGGTCCAAATCCCAATAGGATGAGAACTGTTGTGCACAAAGCAGCCTGACTGCCAGAGTGATGTTTTCTCCAAGTTCCCCAAAGATGAGATAAATAAGAATAGACCTTGGGTGCATTATTCCCCTTATAATGCTCCTTATCTGAGATTACCCATAAAATTCACCCACTTCCCACAAATAGTGCCTTCATCATCCATCCCTCAAACTCACCCATCACTTCCACTGAACTGAGAGAAGGCCTTGAGGGACCCACTTTACTTGAGAAGTGAGAAGCTGTTGTGACCTAAATAAGGTGGCAGGTGTTGTAAGCAGGCTACCTAACCTCAATCTCCACCAGAACTTCCTCATATCCAAAAGCTACAATGTCTACGAACTTCAGAGATCCTCAGGATGAGCCAATGTGGGGGTTTACTGAGCTCAGACCCTTAAAGTGCAAATGACTCCATTCTCTGATCTGTTCCATTTTCTGAGACACTTTCCTCCTGGATGAGGATTTCCTATAAAGAAAAGTTGCTGTGAAAATGTTTCTTTTTTCCTACAAACTAAACAAAATAGGGGTGTGCTTGTGCTTCACTGGAGTCTTAGAAATGTCCACCTTCCCATGCAGAGCAGTGCTCTTTTGAAGCTTGTTAAGTAGTCCCATCTCCTTTCCCAAGAGAGTGACTGCATCCCAGGCCACCACATCAATCCACAGCATATTAAGGGGACACCCATCTGTCAGGGCACCAGGATCCTTCCACCTTAGAAGCTGCCTTACAAACAGGGCATCCCAAAAGACCTGCTGTGATAAGTGCCTAGCTGTGTCATCTGGCAGGCCCTGAGCCACTGCTGCTGAAACCACTCCTCTCTCTTCAAAGTCCACTCTAAATTCAGAGTCTAAGAAAAAAGCCTTAAAAAGAATATCTTGTGCACCTTCCTTTTTAACTACTTTCCTAGCATGCATAAAACTCAGATCCAACCATAGACTTTATTCAGGTTACATTTGTCCTTTCTTCCTTCTGCTCACCCTCCTCAGGTTGCCCGAAAACTTTAAGGCATTTTTGTAGAGCTTTTTTCAACTTGGTCGTATCACAATCCACTGGTTTTCCTGAAATCACAGAAGCCTTCTGAGCACATACTTTGTCTCTGCACAGGACCATGACTTGCCCTCCCAGTGACCTGGCCCTAATTCTAGAGTATGTCAGCAATGCTAATTCAGAAATGTGCTGCATAAGGAATCCCAGCAATTTCAGAAAGGTCTCCATTATATCAAATACAAGTCTCAGCCCACACAGTAGGTGTGCCACCAATGTAATATTACTTTTCTATAATTCAGCTTAGCTTTTATTTCAAGCTCCATTTTACTAAAAAGGCAGAAAATTTAATCTGTTGGCTTGGTGGTCTTCCTTTCTCATTCTCCTTTCCTTGGTTGTGTCTAAGTCCCCAGGGATTCAACAGTGTCATACTCTTGGTCACATACTAAGGCATCTGAGGCCTATTTGGTCCTCTCTCAACACCACAGAGACCCTCACTTCTGTCCATGGGGTCCTTGTGAGTCCAGCAACTCTCTCCAATGCTCTGAGTCTCACTTGAGGGACCCAGAAACTTCTGTCAGGACATCAGTGGCTGGCCTACTAACATGCACTGCCTAGCAGTTCCTGTTCTGATTCTGGATAATTTCCTGTGGCTTCTCCTAGAAAGTGCAGCACAGGGCCCTGCTCTCTCGTGCCCCACAGACCTGAAACTGCACATTCTCTCAAACATTTCAAATTAAGTCTCAGAAACACTGGTCACTCTCTACTGAATGCTTGGCCTGGAAGATTATGTAGGGTGGCCATTTTCCACCCATGCATGGAGAAGCAAAGAAAGCTTGTGTGAAAAGAGAAAAAGAATGAAGCGGGTTCTCCTATATAGTATTTTGGGAAGGGACAGGGCAGAGGAATAAAGAAAAAGAGCCAGAAAATTGCTATCTTCGATCCTAATGATTTTCCTGGTCATGGACCCAGTCTCTTGCAAAGCTAGATGAATATTTGCTTTCGGATTCTGTGATATACTCCTGCATCTTTCCAATAAATTTTAATTTGAATAGGTACCTGGTAAAATGGATTTACAACTTACTCATAGGTTTGGTTTTAAAGTCAGTAAGTGAAAAAAATCACATATAGTAAAGATTATCCTTAAAATGCTTTACATTGCTTAAAAAGTATAGTGTGCATTTTTTACAACTCTGCAAGATGATTTTATGGGTTCTCCTAATTTATCATTTGTGAAAGTTTTACCATTGAATCCAGTTAATACTTCATTTTCATCAAGAACGTAGGCAAATATCTCATCATTAACTCACCTGGTCACCTGAGCAGTCCATTTCTCTGTTTTCAGTGACAAAATGATTTTAAAACAAAATCATTTATACACGAATTTCCATGGGTCTTGACAAAGATGTCTTGACTATTGACTATTTCAATCCCCAGCATTATTCAAATTTTCTTACTCTTGCCTCCACTTTTTCTCTAGTTCTCTCCCTAACTGGCTTTCTCTCACTTTTCATTTGGGGACACTTTGGAGTTGAGTAAGTTAATTATGCATGCGATGAAATCATATTGTACTTGCAAACAAGCAATCCCAAATTAAAATAATAGGGTTAAATTAATACAGACTAACTCAAAAATTTAGACCTGGAAAGGATATCGTCTACTCTAGGGTAGCTTCTACATTTTTGCAATGAGGAAATGAAGGCCTAGAGAGACGATCTCTTCATAGTCACTTCAAAAGTACCATTGTGATTAAGAACGTGAACTCTAGAATCAGCTACCAGGATTAAATCATTGCTCCACTACTTAGTAGTTATGTGCCTTTGGGCAAGCTTCTCAATCTCTCTGGCTTCAGTCTCCTCTTTTGTAAAATGAGTACAGTTATAATAGCATCTCCCTCACAGAGTTGTTGGGATTATACATGAGAGCATAAGTTCAGGGCTTTGGGCAGTAGCTGGCACACAGTGAATGTTCAATATATGTTATCTATTAGTTTTTGTTTGTGCCAGTTAGTAGCAGAGTTGGAACAAAAATTGAGTTTTCCAGATTTCTGGCTGGTACTCTCCCCTGTGCCAGGCTCCCTGTCAAGCCAATGATGAAAGGAGAATAATGATAACAGGAGCTTATAATGCAGGGAAGCCAAGAACCATGTCAAATTAGCCATCAGCACAGTGCCTGGCCAATCGTCAGCAGCCAATATATGTTTACTGGATAAGTCCAGAGGTGGCCACAAAGTAGAAACTCACATGCACATGAATTCCAGTGACAATCAGTGGTTAAGAGGGTCCTTGCTAAAAGAGGGATTTACTTGAGAAAATATTCAGAATATATTTCTAGGTATTCCACAAATTTGATACAAATGTTGTTAAATATATGTATATATAAATATGTATGCAGGTGTGCACATATGTATGTTAAAGATATGTATACATAACACATGTATAAAATAATGTGGAAGCTTTTTGCATCCAAATGTTAGCACTAAAAAGTAAAAAAACAAAAAAGTAAAAATAAAAATAAATGTTAACAATAAGATGTATAATTTGAGGTGGCTCTTGTGTTCCTTTGGGTTTGAGTCCTTTTTAAGTGTCCTGCAGAGAACACAAATTAGTTTTTTAACTAAAAGAAACAAATAAATAATTTTACTTAAAGGTAGCTAGACTTAATTTTAAGACAAGTTGAATACAAGTGGAATTGTTAATATTTATTCTCTCATCAATAGTTCTTTATAATTCCCCAGTTATATAATATAATTTTTATGGAATTCAATATGAACAACTCAAAATTATGAAAGTAATTACATTTAGCTTCTATTACAGTCACTAATTGTTCAACTTCTGCTCACATGACAGCTGGTGGAAGTGATGCTTAGATGGTTGGACCTAAATAAACTATAAGTGCAACAGGTGCTATTTAATAAAAGAAAGAAAAGGTTTTCCAAAACTCTCAGGTAGACCACATGCTGGGGTCAGAAAAGTCGCATTTGGCTTGGAAGCTACATGTAATATACTCCTAAATGAATAAGTAAATGTACAAATCACCAGTAAGTGTAAGAGGTGACATCATGAAATATGTGGCATCATGTCAAAAGGTATTGCAAACAAAACATTTAATCCATCAGTGGTTTGTTTTTCAAAACCTCCCTCTTCTCCCTTTCCTCATTCTAATTATCGAAGTGATTGGATATAACTACAGAATAGTGGATGTGGTGGGCAGCCTCTAAAATGACCCTCAGTGATTCCTACCTCCTCATCTTCATGCTCTTTTACAATTCCCTCCCCTTTATAATTCCCTCCCTCTTGAGTGTGGGTTGAACTAGTGACACAATTGTAACAAATAAAACATGGTAAAAGTGATAGGATGTCACTTCTAAGGTAGAGTTACAAAATGACTGTGATTTCCATCGTGGGCACCCTCTTTCACTCACTCTCTCACTCTGAGGAAAGCCAGTTGCCATTTTGTGAGCTGTGCTATGGAGAAGTCTACATTGCAATAAACCGATGTCTCCATTCAATAGACAGTGAGGGTCTGAGGGTTACCAGCAACCACGTGCATAAGCCTCAAATCAGATCCTCTCCAATTGAGGATCCTACTGACAACTAGATTGTAGCCTTGTGAGGGGCCAGAAGCACCCAGTTAAGTCACATCCACATTCCTCATCTGTAGAAACTATGACATGATAATGTCTATTGTTTACATCACTAAGTTCTGGAATAATTTGTTACACACAAATAGATAACTCTAATAGGCTAGGGAACAAAAAATCTTAAGCCAATGTAATTTTTAAAAAAAGTGGCAAAAATGATAGAACAATTTGGGCAACAAGATAATGTTGGATTAGATTATAATGCAGAAGTAGATTATAGACTGCATCAATATTGACATAAATGTATCAATATTGTTTAATATGGATAAAATAAATGATTAAAGAAAAGAAGGGTAGAAAGAAGAAAGAGAGAGAGGGAGGGAAGGAGAGAGACAGGAAGGGAGGGACAGAGGAAAAAAAGAAAGACACCTTTTCCTTATAGACAAATTGTAAATAATATAATGTGGATATTCTCTCCACACACCCTCCCCCAAAGGATGTGTAGCTTAATCTCCTACCTCCTACAGTATGTGCTGAACTTAAAGACTGACTTCCAAAGAACTGAGTATGTAAAAGGAAAATACAGGTTGAGTATCCTTTATCTGAATTGCTTGGGAATCTGAAGTGTTTCAGATTTCAGATCTTTCCAAGATGTTGGAATATTTGCATATACACAATGGCATATCTTGGGGATGGGACCTAAGTCTAAACACAAATTCATTTGTGTTTTATGTGTACATTATAAACATAGCCTGAAGGCAACTTTATACAATATTTTTAATACTTTTGTGCATGAAACAAAGTTTATGTACATCAAACCATCAGAAAGCAAACGTGTCACTACCTCAACCATCCATGTAGACAATCTGTGGTTGTTTGGCATCATCATCATCCCTGACTCTAAATTTATATGCTACCAATAAGCAATCATTTTCTCTCACTTATTCGCATAGTACTTACCAATAAAAAAAAGATATAACATTAATACAGCATAAAATGTAATAAGTTCAGAGTAACTAAGCAGCACACGAGCATCACCAGAATACCTGTGTCCTCTATTAAACAACAGCAACAACAAACATTGACAGGCTTTCAGTCTCCACCCACGATGCTGTGTTTTGATTAAAAGGTTACTGTTCCCCCCACCCCCAGTTTTTCCTTTTTTTTTTTTTTAGGTGAGAAGAAACATCCGAAGTAGCTGACAGACCATGAACTGGGTCCTCTAGGGAGGAGGAAGCATTCTGCCAAATGGCTTTTACAGGTCTGGGCGCAGTGGCTCATACCTGTAATCCCAGCACTTTGGGAGGCCGAAGTGAGTGGATCATGAGGTTAGGAGTTCGAGACCAGCCTGGCCAATATGGTGAAACCCCATCTCTACTAAAAATGCAAAAATTAGTTGGACGTGGTGGCAGGCGCCTGTAGTTCCAGCTACTCTTGAGGCTGAGGCAGGAGAACCTCCAGAACCCAGGAGGCAGAGGTTGCAGTGAGCTGAGATGCCACCATTGCACTCCAGACTGGGCAACAGAGTGAGACTCTGTCTCAAAAAAAAAAAAAAAAAAAAGAGAGAGAAGAAGAAGAAAAAAAAAAAATGTTTCCTCCAAAGTCATCTGCCTCATTAACCACAGTTTTATCTTAAAAGTCTGTCTGTAATTTTAGAAACTGACATGATTTCTTATTCTCTAATGAGTGCAGACTGCTCTAGTCCTTCAATAAGCCCAACACACATTTTCGCCATGTCTGTAGGCACTTTTCTGCAGTGTTAACAACATCATCTTCATCATCATTATGATTATCATAATCACTTTCATTCAGAACCATTTTAGCTACAATCAATCAATGAACAACTGGAGCCTCATTATCAATATTAAAAACTTCAATATCCACTTCTTCCAGCTTGCTGATGGTCTCTGAAGGTATTTTTTTGCATATGTAAAGAGGTCAGAGATCTTTTTTTCTCATTTGACATACAGAATTTTTCTAAGTTGTCACATTGTTCGCCATCACCACTAAACGTAGTCACAGGCCAGAGGTTGTGCCAGGCATATACAATGTGTCTGTAGTCACTGTGTTCCAAGTGTTGGTAACAGCATATATGGACAGCATCCTTCATGCTAAACTCTTTTTGAAAACCTTCTGCACCCATGCTTCTGTTCACCACACAACCATGCTGTTCAAGAAATGCATTTTTCATTGATCTAAGGATACCCTGGTCGCCTGGTTGAAATAATAAAATTACATTTGGAGAAAAGTACATGTCATAAACAACATTACTTTTGATGAAAATTTTAGCTGAAAGCTGAGCAGAACAGTTGTCAAGGAATAATACTTGGAGTCATCATCCAGTCCAGCTTCCGTACTGAGAGCTTCTTTTGATGTCCCTGGTGATCCAGGCTTTTGGTTAGCATGATAATGAACTAGTAAGAAATTCACTCCTTGAAAACAGCAAGGACAAAAGCTTTTGCCTACACAGCAAGTTTACATTTATGTGCGCATGCTACATTAACACATCCCAGCACAGATATTCTGTTCATGGTATCTTTAAGTCCTTTAGGGGCTATCTCATCAGCTGTAGTCGGTGTCTTTCTGGGTCAATAACATCAAAACAGTGATGTTTCATCAGCATTACAGACTTGTTCTAGTATTAGATTTTCATCAACAACCACCTTTGGAAACTCGTCAATGAATTTCTCCACTGCTTCATGAGCAGCAGATGTTTTATCACCACAAATCTTTAAAAATGTAATGCCAAGTCTTTCCTTAAATGTCTTAAATTTCAGCAACCAGCCTGTTGAATAGTTACAGTTCCTTTCAATTTTCAGTTCATTGTGATACATCTTTGCTTGTTTCCTAATTATCATACCACTAAGTGGCACATGTTCATTACAATGCTGATGGATTCACTGTGTTCATACATGATCAAGATCTTCATGTTCAGCTTTATGCAGTGTTTTTCTATTTTTCATTAACTTGTGTCCATCACTTTCCACATAGATCTTCAACAGTTTATCCTTCTGTTTCTTAGGTCATATGTGGTGGTCATTACAATACTATACTCTTCTGTAAAATGTTTCAAGCTTATACTGCTACCTGGTCTCTTCAACAGCTTGACTTTTTGTGCTATGGATAAGTAAAAATGCTTTCTCTTTTCCTTACCACTGTTGCCCATGGGGTATAAACAGACTTTTCTGACTTTTCAACAATATCTTCACACCACAGAGCATAGAATAGGCAAAACAATACAGTAAGGAATGCACATAAGTCTTGGCCTCACACAGGGCATTGTGGGGGAAACTGCCAGTGGCAAGTCTGGCCTGCACATGTGCCATTTTATTATGCTTTTTTTGTGTGCTTGCATGGAGGAATCTGGGCATGTAAAGAAAATATATATTGCAGCTGAAGGGGGCTCAAGTATCTTTCTTCTCTTTGGGATGCTGAATAAGCTGTGTGTTGTGTGCTTGCATTTTGACCGTGACCTAGCATATAAGGACAGATATGAAATTTTTCACTTGTGGCATCATACTCTCATTCAAAAGTTTCAGATATTGAAGTGTTTTGAATCTTGAATGTTTGGATTAGGAAATGTTCAACCTATAGTCACTTTCCTGTAAGAAAAACTGGAAAACTCTACCTTATCTAAGTGGTCAAGATTAACATCACCAGTGATAAGTCATGTGGATAGGTATACTATACTCTCTAATATAATGTGATGAGAAGGGTACTTCACCTCTGTGATAGTCTTTCCCATAAACCCACAACCTCGTCTAATCATGAGAAAAACAGCAGACAAACCCATAGTGAGGGATATTCTTCAAAATACCTGACCAGTACTGCTCAAGACTATCAAGATCATGGAAAACAAGGAAAGACTAGGAAACTATCACGTACCACAGGGAGACTGTGGAGACATGACAACTAAATGCAATGTACTACCCAGGATTGGATCCTAGAACAGAAAAGGGACATCAGTAGAAAATCTAGCCTTTTCCCTTTTCTTCCGGAATTTTCTCTTCTGTGTGTCTCTTATAAGGATACTCGTCATTGGTTTTAAGGCCCACAGTGTACAATCCAAAATAATCTCACATTGAGATTCTTAACCTAATTACATTTACAAAGACCTTTTATTTTCAAATAAGGTCACATTCACAGACTCTGGGACTTAGGATATGAACATATCTTGGGGGCCACAGTCCAGCCCACTACAGATGTAAACATTAGTAGGAAATTCGTGAAGCATATACAAGAACTTGCTATATGCTCTGCAACTTTTCTGTACATCTGAAGTTTTTCCAAATTAAAAGGTATATTTTTAAAAATTAAAAATAAATACATAGGTGCGCAAAGTTGGCCTATGATATAAAAATCCAGAAACTCAAAGAGTAAAAGGAAGCCACTACAGATGGATATCTCCTTGTACACAGCAAAATTGGCGGCAGCTGTTATCTATAAATTTGTAAAGAGTAATACTTAGTAACAATAATACTCTAGAAAATATTCGAATTATATTCTGGTTTTCTACGCACATCTAAGCCACTAAAGATGAAAAACTATCCTGACTTTTCAAATATCTTCAACCAAAACTTGAAGATGAAGAATGTAAAATTGTTTTAATGTTTGGTTACTACTCTTCCTTTTTTAAATTGCAGATTTGGAAGGAAGTCAAATACTGCAAAACTATATATATACACACACACACACAAGTATATATATGTATATATATACACACACATATATATATGCAGATTCAACAACTCTTTCATTTTTGAGTATGTGTCACATTACAGTAAGATTCCAAACTTTACAAAATTTTCTCTCATTGATTTATTTGCTTTGAACAAATGCAAGTTAAGTGGTTCCAATGGCTGGCACTTCCTCTGTATTTATCAATACAGTCATTGCTTCAGTTCAAACCTGTAATTTAAAAGCTTAAATTGATTAAGCAGGGTTGCCCTTCCTGAACATTTTTTTGGTCACCTTTCTGAGGTACATTTGTATCTAATGGATACTGATCTGAGTGTTTCTTTTACTTTTGTTGGGTTGTTTTCCTTAATATTATAAAAAGATCTATTGTCTCAAATGGTCCATATTGAAAAGTGATTTGGGCTTATATAGAATTCTTACTCTTGTGGTTAGAATTCTGTACCTTTTTGATGTTAGGGAAAGAGGTCTGCAGCTAGGTCACAACGAAATACCAAATATCAAACATGGAACATAGTAATGTCAGGTACCACAGCCCTAAGATCCTGGCTTGACTCTGGGCCAAACCTTGCTGACCTAGGCTGAATGGCCACACTCTCTTTTCAGAGTCATCCAAGGCTAGCATGCAGATGAAGGCTAACAGAACAGAGGGGAAACTGATTCTCCAAATCCAAGACTCTGTGTGGCTCTGAACACAGAATGCACACCTTTTCTTAAAACAAATCACTTAGGAAACCTGTCAGGGAAAGTGTAATCCCAGTCTAGTCCCCACCGTTGATGAGAATACACTGCAGTTCTTCACATACCCCGCTCTCATCCTGACTACCGGATTCAAAAATCAGAAGTTATTCTGGTGTTTAAAGTGGCATATTTACCAAAATGATAAATAAAATGTGAACATGTAAGATACTAATGATGTTTTAAAACTATACATATTACCTTTCCCCCCTAGTATTCAGCTTATAACGCATAAAACAATCTGCTTTCCTTACCAACCCATAGATAATACCCCTGCTTTTCCTCTTTTAACTCCCCGTCACTGTTTCCCTCAAACCACTTGAACACTCCCTTTTCTCATGCCTATCTCCCAAAGGTGAGCTCCCAGTCATCTCGCCTCAAACCAAATGATCTCTGAGATGTTCCAAAATGTTCAGTTCAGCTTGCCTGGTGTTACTTTCTGAAAGAAGTCCCTAGTCAGTTGCAGGAAGAAAGTTCCTGGCAGTTGCCTCCTTTTGTTTTCCACCATCTGTTTTGTTCTGTACCCTCCTGATCTTGCTTTCTTCCCAGCAATCTGTGCATTTCAGTCATTGAATTTCATGAGATAAAGCTGCCTAGGTGACCACCCTCCACCCCCAACAACATCCCGAGAACTATTCTAGAAGAATAAATGTAACACTCAGACTTCCAGGTGAGGGATGAAAGGAGGATTCGAGGTGAATTATTTTTGCAGAAGCACAATGTGGGACATTTGCTTGCAGTGTAATCCCTGTCTCTCTGTGCCTTGTCTCTCTTCTCCAGATTTTACGCTTCTGAGTGTCTTTGGGGAAGGCTGGCTCTGGGATATGCATAGAGCCTTATACACTAGGTTCTAAGATTTCTCAACTTAAATATTAGCCACTTGCCACTACTCCTCTCCTTTGAATCCCACAGGATTGAGTTCCACTGTCCTGCAGCTCTCTTTCTTCTGTCTGTCGACAGCTTTCTTTTTAGCGTATAGATCCTTTCATTCACCATTTTTTGGCTTCCCATTTGCCTAAACTCAAGTTCCTGTAAGCACCATTTAAGAATTTCCTAGGTACTGCAAGTTATTTTAGCTATTCTTCTAAAATAGCATCGGTAATTCACATGATACTGTGCTACAAGATGAAAATATGAACTTCATTTTATTGTGGATGCAAATATGAGCAAAAATGCTTATGGGTGTGGGTCAAGAATATATTCATGGAAAGTTAATACCTTTATTACAACAAAAAACTTTTTTATAATAACTTAGAAGTCATTCAAAAGTAATCTAAGAACAGATTTATTTTAGAAACTAATTACACTGTGACATCTGGACTGCATAGATCAATCAGCAATACTAGAAAGAAATCTTGAAAGAGAATGAGATTTTCGGTCAGGAGATTAAGGCTCAAATCCTGTCTCTGCTGCTTTCTAGCTTTATGACCTTGAATAAGTTTCTTAACTTTTGAAGTGTATGCACAAAATACCTTTTATAGTAGAATAGTTGTGTTCCCATTTTTTCCATGCCTTTCTATATCCACTCTCCTTGACTTTTCAGTTCCTCTCATTAAGAATAGAGACTATTTCCTCATTCCTTGAACCTGGGCCAATACAATGCTGCAGAAGTAGTTGTGTGCCAGTGCCAAGAGTGAGCCATGAGAGGACTCACATGCCTCCACTCACTCACTTGGCACCTGCTTGAAACAAGCTAGGGTTAGCCTGCTGGAGAGGCAAGATCCACTCTTGTGTGCCCAGGTGACCAAACTCTACACCTATGAATGAGGCCACCCTAGACTAGTAAGTCCCAGAAATCTGCCAACTTACCACAGACTCATGAGCAAGCCCATTTATGATCACCTGAGCCTGATCCAGACCATAATTACCCAACCATGACAAAGACTTGTGAGTTAAACAAATTATTGTTTCAAGCCACTCAGTTTCAGGGCAGTTAGTCACCCAGTTATAGCAAACTGATACAGGTACTACATAGGTTGTTGTGAAGATTAAATGAAAAAAAATATGTAATGTACTTACTGCAGTGCCTAACATATAGTAGATGCTTAATGGATTGTTGCTATTTTTATTATCATCATACCAAAATGATCTGTTTTTATGTTAATGAAGTAATAGTTCATGACAGTGCTTTTTCTAATTTTTTTTAAGGCTGTATTAGTCAGGATATAAATAACAAATACAAATCAACTTAAATTTTAAAAGGAGTGGTTCACTAGAGCTGATGTCGGACAGACTTAGATCCAGACCTCAATATCACCTTTTCTCTCCTATCTTCCCTGTCTCTCTGTGTGTTGGCCTCATTCTTACTATTGCAGACAGGCTTTCTCTACAAGAGATAAAGTCAGCCGTCCTCCGCTATTCTTCTAGTGCCAGGAACATAAAAGCAACAGCAATTTTCCCTATTGACTCCAATATAGAAAAGTCCCAGACAAGGGCTCCAATTGGCCCAGCTTGAGTCATGTGTTAATACCTGAACCAACCACAGCAGCCAAGGAGATGAGGCTCTCTGTCCACATTACTTCATGTGCTGACCCCGTATAAACAGGGAGAAAGCAGAGTCTGCACTGAAGACATAGAAAAGGAGGGGGAAATGTGCTCAGTTGCCAAAGACAATACTACCAGAAGCCTGGAATAATAAATTATGCTATTGTCACCCTCCAATTCACCCCTCATTATCACTGGACTGGATCTTTGGACTTGAAGCCTATAGTCCAGTAAGGCAGAAAATAAACTGCCCTCAGAAAGAGAATTCAGGGTTCTGTGCCTACTTTTCTCCCTATAATCATTCCTTAAAATTATTTTAACCATCCTGATATGGAGCAGCCCTGGGAACATGAGGGAAATCAACCCAATGGATATGTACTTTTAAGGAAAGGCATTTTATTATACTTAACTTCCCATTCTATTACCAACATACAAATATTCTTATTGCACTCTAATAGAACTTTTGGTGTTCTGGACACCGAGATTTTATTTTATTTATTTATGTATTTATTTTGAGACAGTGTCTCACCCTGTTGTACAGACTGGAGTACAGTGGTGCGATCATGGCTCACTGCAACCTTGACCTCCCAGGGCTTAGGTGATCCTCCCATCTCAGTTTCCCAAGTAGCTGGAACTACAGGTGTGTGCCACCACACTCAGCTAATTTTTTGTAGAGATAAGTTTCGGCAAGTTGCCCAGGCTGGTCTTGAACTAGTGGCCCAAGCAATCTGCCCGCCTCAGCCTCTTAAACTGATGGGATTACAAGCATGAGCCACCGCACCTGGCCTTGGTTGGATACAGAGATTTTAGAGGCTTTACTGGCCTGGCCATGGCTGAATCATAGGATCATAGGATTGTAGAGATAAAAGAAAACTTAGAGGTCGTTTATATCTAAATTGGGTGAAAGTAGCAAAGATATCCCAGGTGATAGGCATTGGGGCTATGGGTGTTGCAATTGTTGCAACTGCTGTTATAGTTGAATGTGTGACATAAATGTCACATGTATGAATATGTAATCCTGTGCCCATGCCCCACTTGAGGTTATAGCACCTAGAATTGAGAATAGGGTAGTCCAGCAAGAGGGGAAGGGGGGGAAGGGGGGGATCCCCTCACTCCTTTGCCATGTCACACTTTTTAATCAATGAAACCTAAGTTACCATTAACTTTGTTAAAAAAAAAAAAAAAAAGTTAATTCTGGCTGTGCGTGGTGGTGACTCATGCTTGTAATCCTAGAACTTTGGGAGGCCGAGGTGGGCATATCACTTGAGGTCAGGAGTTTGGGACCAGCCTAGTCAACATGGCAAAACCCTGTCCCTAGTAAAAATACAAAAATTAGCCAGGCGTGGTGGCACAAATCTGTAATCCCAGCTACGTGGGAGGCTGAGGTGGGAGAATCACTTGAACCTGAGAGGTGGAGGTTGCAGTGAGCCAAGATCACACCACTGCACTTCAGCCTGGGCAACAGAGTGAGAGACTCTGTCTCAAAATAAATAAATAAAAATAAGTTAACTCTGCTGAGAGCCATGGTACACAACTGATTTATACTATCTTCACTGCCAACTACATTTGCTGTCTTTTTCAGATGTGTCACAGCCACTTATCCTGTATACACGCTATTGACTTTAGGACACAAGTAGTGACCTTTACATGTAGTCTCCTTAAAACAATTCTTGCTGTACGTAGCAAGTTTAACCAGCCTAAGACTTTAGGATCTTGATTTGACCATTTAGTTTATTCTCTTTAATTTCACATCATCCCATATTTGATAAATGTGCAAACAACATCGCCAACCAAATCACCATAAAAAAAAGGCCAAGAACAACCCTAGACACATCCCTCCATTTGATATCAAGCTATTTAACAGCTATTCAGACAATTATCAATATACATAATTACACTTACATCCCAGCCCCAATATCACTTCATCCAGATGTGTATTACAAGAGACCTTGTCAAGTGCCTTGTTCAAACTCAGATTTCCAAGTTCTCTGCCCTTTCTAGGTCTGGAGGTCTGGACACCTCAAAGAAAAAAGTTTGCTGTGACAAGTGTCAAACCCACTCTGGCTTCTCACAGGTAGGTGCTACTGTCTCTAGGGACTACTCACCCATTCATCTGATAGTGTCTTATACAATTGAGACCACATTCACTATTGCAGACCAGAGTTTATCGAAATTACTACTCCCCCGTTTTAGAAGTGTCAAGCATCGAGATCCTGAAACTTCTGCCTTTCAGCCATTCTTGGGTTCGCCATGATTTCTGGGGAGGTTTCACATTCTCAATTTCAAGTTCAGAAATATAACTTCTCCAGTTGACAGACTTCAGATCTCTAATAGAACAGCTAGAATTCTCTTTCAGTGGCTAAAACCAAATACTAACATTAATACCAGAACAGCCACTCATTAGAAACCCAGTTTTTGTGTTCTGTGCTGCTTGAGTAACTGTGTCCCACAGGAGCAGAGGATGTTCCAATGCTGTTTGCTCTCCCCAAAGACTCTTGCACCATCAAGCTAAGAGCAAAGTTACTGACGGAAACAGATTTTTCTAAAAATATCCTTGGCAATGTGAGGACATGAAACACATGCCACATATATTTAGTCATAAAAATATTAAAAAATTATTTTTGTCTAGCAACTATTTATTCCAGATGTGTGACTAAGCACAGCAACCAAATCATACCTGACTTTAAAAAAAAAAAAAAAAATTAAGACCAGTTGAGCTGCCTAACCACAGAAGAAACGTCTATTAATAATTTAACCCTCATTGCTACTGGCAAGCTGACTCCTGACTGAAGCACCAGCTTTTTCCTCCTGGTTAGCTTAGGACAGAGTCTGCAGTACAGGAATCTTACCACTCAAAGATGTTTCCTACTTGTCTCTATTGGAATGCATAAGATGTAACCTATTAAAACAGGTCTTTTCTACGTAATTAGAAGAGATTTTTCTTTTAAAAAAGCCTCACCTTGGAAAAATAAGTATAAAAAATATAAAAACCAGGTTTAAAACACCTGGAAAATGTGGTGATTCTACTCCAATATGACTATTCAGTTGTTCATTTATTCCAAT
Source organism: Macaca mulatta (assembly GCF_049350105.2). Lineage (NCBI taxonomy): Eukaryota > Metazoa > Chordata > Mammalia > Primates > Cercopithecidae > Macaca > Macaca mulatta. Next base: position 120,934,172 of record NC_133411.1, read on the forward strand.
TAAAGTGTAATCGTGTGGATGTGCTGCTCTAAGTTAGTACGGGTTTTGTGCTTGGCTTGTACTGCCACCTGGTGGTTTTCTACATGTAGTAACATCAGAGCCATTAAGGAATTTCTTGAATTAGCGTTCACTTAGCAGTCTCCAGTATCTCTGTCATTGACAAGTCAGCACTTCAAGTAAGATCTCTAAAATGGTGGTGCAGAAGAGATTTTACAGAAAATCTGTTATCAAATTAAGACGAACCACACCTTATTTAATCACATCATTTTTATGTGAACACATTTAGCATAAAGATTATCAAATCCGGGCTGGGTGTGGGGACTAACGCCTGTAATCCCAGCACTTTGGGAGGTCGAGGCAGGCGGATCACCTGAGGTCAGGAGTTCGAGACCAGCCTGGCCAACATAGTGAAACCCCGTCTCTACTAAAAGTACAAAAATTAGCCAGGTGTGGTGGCGTGTGCCTGTGGCCCCAGCTACTGGGGAGGCTCAGGCAGGAGAATCACTTGAACCCAGGAGGCAAAGGCTGCAGTAAGCCAAGATTGTGCCACTGCACTCCAGCCTGGGCAACAGAGAATAAAAAAATTAAAAAAAAGGATTAGCAAATCCATAATGAAAATTCCATATGAGAAAAAAAAATTAAGGCTAATTACACCCCCAAAATAAGAAAAAAATGAATGCAAAAGACAAGGCCTTTCCAAACATAGGCCTACCTGGCTTTTGATAAAAACAGGCTTAGTGCAGTCGCTCACGCCTGTAATGCCAGCACTCTGAGAGGTCCAGGCAAGTGGATCACCTGAGGTCAGGAATTTGAGACCAGCCTGGCCAACATGGTGAAACCCCGTCTCTACTAAAAATACAAAAATTAGTTGGGCACAATGGTGCATGACAGTAGTTCCAGCTACTTGGGAAGCTGAGGCAGGAGAATTGCATGAACCCAGGAGGTGAAGGCTGCAGTGAGCCGAGATAGTGCCACTGCACGCCAGCTGGGTGACAGAGTGAAATAACAATAAATAAAAAAATAAATAAACATAAACAACAGAAAAACAAATTGGAAAATTGAGAGTTAAATAGTATTACTATATAATACAATAGTATAACTATACAAAAGTAGTTTCCATAGGTTTCTTTGGTATGTTTTAGAATTCATGTTTCTCTTTTGTGAAATGTCTCTTTTTGACTTTAGCTCTGATGATTTCCCAGTATTCATATGGATAAACATGAATATTTTAAAATTAGGGTTATATTTGTTTTAATTACATTTATCATAAGAATTTCATCAATTGATGCATGGAATTTCTCTTTAATTATTACTTTAGACACAGAGAGTTTTAGATTTTCCCAAATCAAGACTAACAGTTATTTTCTTATTTCATTTGTTTATTTTTTAAATACATTTTATTCTGAAAGGCAATATTTGTTTTGAAAGAATACTTTCTCATGGTTCAAAAGGGAAGAAAAGTCTCTATTACTTCATCACTCATTGTAACCAGTTTCTTGCCACCTCTCAGAAATAGCCATTGATTTTTATGCTTAGTAAGTTTTTTTTAACAATAAAATATTTTCACTTAGCCTTTCTATCATGTGACTATTTCCATTTAATTTTTAAACTACATAGGCATTATTTTGCTTTTTAATATCAAGTAAATCTCTTTTTTGTTTTTTCCAAATGGCAAATCACTGTTGCCAGCAATGTGTGTTGGATAAGTCCTCCCTCCTCTGCTGACTTGGAATATTTAAGACAAAGGTCCAACATACACTAAGAACTGTTTCTGAGTTATATCTTCCATTGCACTGAAAGGGAAAGCCTGTGCAATTACCATGCTAATTTAATTACCTTGTAAAATTCAGAATATTTCATATCTAGTATTTGAAAAGGAGTTAATACTCCCTCACTACTATTTTTCTAAATTGTTCTGGGTGAATTTGTGCAGCAGCAATAGAAAAAAAAATGTTCTGGCTATTCTCATTATCTTATTTTAAATGAACTACTGAATATAATTTTGTCAGGTTCCCAAAGAATTAGACCAAGTTACTTTAAGAAAGAGATTTTGGCCAGGCATGGTGGCTCATGCCTGTAATCCCAGCACTTTGGGATGCTGAGGCAGGCAGATCATTTGAGGTCAGGAGTTGAGCCTGACCACATGGTGAAACACCGTCTCTACTAAAATGTTAGCCGGGCGTGGTGGCACGAGCCTGTAGTCCCAGCTATTTGGGAGGCTGAGGCAGGAGAATCGCTTGACCCAGGAGGCGGAGGTTGCAGTGAGCTGAGATCATGCCACTGCAGTCCAGCCTGGGCGACAGAGCGATACTCCATCTCAAAAAAAAAAAAAAAAAGAGAGAGACTTTGTGACCACTCTAAATTATGAATTATTTTGGAAAAATTGTTACCTTTATGCATAGCTTGTTAGTTGAAAAAGCAGGATTAGTGATAAGCCCTTCTAATGTTCTGAAACTGGATAGTTTTTCAAGGAACAAATTGGCCAAAAAAAAAAAAAAAAAACCTCAAAAGGTGCTTTGTGTCTGCATATGGCAGGAGAGCTATGCAGAGAAATCCTCTAATTCAGAACAAATAAAAATACTGGATAAGATATTTTAAAATATTGTTGTAAATGCATGGCTGAGTTGGCTGAAAAAATATGGGAAGTCCCCAGAGGCCACAAATAAAAAATAACAGGAATCCAAAGCAAGTTCTGGAGCTGGGATTTGCCTGGGACATTTGCTCATCCCTGGTGGCTTAGAGCTTAGGCTTCCACAGGGCCACGAGGGAGTTAGGAGATAAGACATGAGGCCTGTGCAAGATATGGTAGGATTATGACCCATGTATAAAGTTGTGTTCTCTGAAAAGTAACATCCTCAGTAAGTGAATGGAGAGGAGGGAGATCACCCTACGGAAGAGAAACAGTGGGGATAATTAGCCTACAAAGTATGAAAAAGGATAAAACAGGGAGGAAAGTTTTCCTTGAAAATGACTAACACCAGCCCTCCCTCATATAGAATGGGGTAAAAATTTATACTTACGTGTAGTTTGAGTGCTCCCAAGTCAGTGGTACTCCAAGTTCCAGCAAAACCAAACCATAAATGCTTTCAAGAGGAACAGACCCAAATGGTTATCACAAATTAATTTCCAAACAACATCAGTTCACACCGAAAAAGAAAATGACATGACAAACCCACAAGAAAATGAGCAACAAGTGAGAGTCAGCTAAAACAGTTAGACCCTGTCAATCAGAGTATCAGAGTATCAAATAGTGTGTTTAATATATTTCAAGACATAAAAGAGGTTGCATAACAAAAAAGCAAAAGACACCATAAATTACCTACATCTTTGAAAAAAACCAAAGGGAACTCTCCTAGAAATATAATGTATAATAACTGACATTAAAAACTCAGTATTAACAGCTGAAAAGAGAATTAGTGAGTTGGAAGATAAAGCTAAAGAAGACAAACACCAAGTCTCAGATTCAGGAATCCCAGTTAATCATAGTTAGGTTAAATAAAAAGAAACTCACATCTACTCATATTGTAATAAAATTCAGATCATCCAAGAAAGAAAAGAAAAGACAGATTATTTGGTAAGGAACAACCATTAGACTGACCTCTGACTTTTTCCATAAAATATAAGGCATATTCATTTCATGTATTCACTCCTATTATAGGAAATACTAGTTTCAAAGTGCTAAGAGAAAATAACCATTAATTTAAAATCATGTACCCAGCAAAATCCCTTTCAAAAATGAGAGTGAAACAAAGACATTTTCAGACAAATAAACGCTATGAGAGTTTAGAATGAGTAGACCCTCACTAAATGAGCCTATATGCAGTGTTTCTCAAACATTAATTTGCATATGAATCACCTAGGGAGTTGTTAAAATACAAATTGTGATTCATTATGTCTGGGGGGGGATCTGAGATTCTGCATTTCTAAAAAGCTCTCTAAGTGATGTTGATGTTGATGGTCCAAAGATTGCAATTAGAGTAGAAAGGTTCTCTAAAGTATATACTTCAGTAAGAAAAAAATTATCTCAAATAGATGGTCTGAGATGCAGGAGCGAATGAAGATCAAAGAAGTGGTAACCTGTAAAAAAAAGTATTTAATGACTGTATAAAACGATAAGAATAATGTCAAATTTGTGAGTTTAAAAATATACAATAATATAATTAAAATACTGAACAATAGCACCTAAGTGGAGTAAAGGGTAGCTAGTATCAGACATTTCTAAGGTCCTTGCTTTGTTTTTTTTTATTCAAGAAGAGAATAAATATATATTTACATATTATTTTATTTTTATTTATTTTAGAGACCAACTCTTGTTCTGTCACCCAGGCTGGAGTGCAGTGGTGCAATCTTGGCTCACTGCAACCTCAACCTCCAGGGTTCAAGTGATCCTCCTGCCTCAGCCTCCCAAGTAGCTGGGACCACAGGTGCATGCCACCACACCCAGATAATTTTTGTGTTTCTTGGAGAGATGGGGTTTCACCATGTTGCCAAGGCTGGTCTCAAAATCTTGAGCTCAGGCGATCCACCTGCCTCGGCCTCCTGAAGTGCTGTGATTACAGACATGAGCCACTGCACCCAGTCCCATATTATTTTATATATTTGGTCTTTTTTTTTTTTTTTTCTTTTGAGACAGGGTTTCTCTCTTGTTGCTCAAACTGGAGTGCAATGGCATGATCTCGGCTCACTGCAACCTCCACCTCCTGGATTCAAGCAATTCTCCCGCCTCACCCTCCCTAGCAGCTGGGATCACAGGCATGCACCACAATGCCTGTCTAATTTACTGTATTTTTAGTAGAGACAGGGTTTCACCATGTTGGCCAGGCTGGTCTTGAACTTCTGACCTCAATTGATCCGCCCACTTCAGTCTTCCAAAGTGCTGGGATTACAGGTGTGAGCCACCACGTCCAGCCATATTTAGTCTTTCTTAAGTTAGATATGCAACTTAAAATTTGAGAATCCCTGAAAAACTATAATTTGGCTACATATAACTTCCATACTATGACAGGAGAAAAATATTAAATAAAAACAATTTTTAACAAATCCAATAGAAGACCAAAATATAAAAAAAGAAAGAGAAGAAAAAAAAAATAGAAAACAGAGAGCTGAAAAGAACAAAATAAAATGGTAAAAATTAAAACAAAGGTATAATATTTACATTAAATAAAAGTGAACTAAATATTCTAAGTAAAAGACAAAGATTATAAAACAGAATCTTTTAAAAATCCAATCTTATGATATTTACATTACTGCTATGGTCTGAATGTTTATGTCCCTCCAAAATTCATATGTTGAAATCTAAATTCCACGGTGACGGTATCAAGAAGCGGAGCCTTTAGGTGGTGATTATGCCGTGAATGGGATTAGTGCCCCTATAAAAAGGCTTGAAGGAGCCTGTTAGCCCCTTTCACCTTGTAGGGATGCAGCAAGAAGGTGCCATCTATGAGGAATTGACCCTCACCAAACACTGCTGGCACCTTAATCTCAGATTTTCCAGCCTCTAAAACTGTAAAAAATAAGTTTGTGTTGTGATCAATTACCCAGTCTAAGGTACTTTGTTATAGCAGGAATGGACTAAGATGACAATGACATACCTATACTATAAGGACACAAAAATGGAAAGTAATAAGATGAAAAAAGATAAACCATACAAATACACACCAATAAAAGTTCATGTGAAATCATAAAGAAAAAAATTCTCGAAGCAAAAAAAATTTACCAGATTCAAAGATTACATATTAATGGAAATTTAGTTATCTAGGAAGATATATCAATTATATGAATATGGATGCAATATAATAACATAATTTCAAATATATAAAGGACCAGGTATAGTGGCTCACACCTGTAATCTCAGCACTTTGGGAGGCTAAGGAGAGTGGATAGCTTCAGTTCAGGAGTTCAAGACTAGCCTGGGCAACATGGCAAAACCCTGTCTCTACTAAAAATATAAACATTAGCCTGGCATGGTGTTGTGGACCTGTAGTCCCCAGCTACTGAGGAGGCTAACATGGGAGGATTGCTTGATCCTGGAAGGTGGAGGTTGCAGTGAGCCGAGATCAAACCACTGCACTCCAACCTGAAAGAATAAGACCCTGTCTCAAAAATTTTTTAAAAAAGAAAAAGGGGCCAGGCACAGTGGCTCACGCCTGTAATCTCAGCATTTTGGGAGGCCAAGGTGGGTGGATCACGAGGTCAAGAGATAGAGACCATCCTGGCCAACCAGCATGGCAAAACTCCATCTCTACTATAAATACAAAAAATTAGCCAGGCATAGTGGCACGTACCTGTAATCCCAGCTACTCGGGAGGCTTAGGCAGGAGAATTGCTTGAATCTGGGAGGCAGAAGTTGCAGTGAGTCAAGATCACGCCACTGTACTTCAGCCAGGGCAACAGAGCAAGACTCTGTCTCAAAAAAAAGAAAAGAAAAGAAAAGAAAAAATATACATATATATATAGAGAGAGAGAGAAGGCGAAAAATGACAGAAATACAAGGAGACATTAACAAATCCATATCATAATGGGAAACCTTAAAACATGCAATAGCTGATAGATCAAGGAGATTAAAAATCGGTAAGGATATAGAAGATTGGACTAATATGGTTAATAAGCTAGATCCAAAGGACATATTATGGAACATAGCATACAACAAGTAGAGACCACAGAATATTTATAAAAACTAGCCACCTATTAGGACCTAAAACAAATTTCAAAAAAATCAAAATCTTATAGCTTTATTACTTATTATTATTAAAAATAAATAACAAAAATATAACTTACATTCAAAAAGACTCCATACAGTAGAAATTAAAAATACATTTCTAAATAACTCAAAAGTCAAAGAAGAAAATGCAAAAATACTTAGAAACAGATATGTAGCTGGCACACACCAATATGGCCAAGTTAATTAGTAAAACATTGAAAAACATTTAAATATATTAGGAAATACTGTAGTAATAAGTATTAGAAGAGGTAAAATTAATGATGCCAGTGTGAATATAAACTGGCTAATTTAAACTACATATACAATATTGCAATCCCCAGAGACAAATGGATCTTCCGCTACTGCGGCATTTGAGAGCATTCACGACGCTATCCTCCAGTTCACCTGACTCATAGTAAGCTTTCCAGCACCAGTGGATACTCTGCACAATGCACTCAGGGCTTTAGGATGATCATTAGGTTTTCATTTTGCTAGACGTACATAGTTCCCACTACTCATAAATATATTGTTTTTACTTTGGACATATGTATGTGCACTGTAATTCTTACATAAGCAGTAATTGCTCAGCATTTTGATATTTAACATTCAATAATTTACACAATGATTTTAAACATTATCTTAAAATCAAATACCCACAACAAAGAGACAGTTTTTCCTTCAATATTCTTTTTACATATAATTTACATGATTACTCTAAATCTCCAGGGAAATTTTAAAAGACATGATATTAATAATGAGGCACAGCATGAAAAAAAATATATTGTGCAAAAATTGGAACAACATGGAATGTCCATGTTACACTGTGCAAGCATAAATAGCCCCCACAAAACTTTCTTAAATCTGAAAGTGAAAAGAACTTGATTAACAAATGTGGAGTGATCTTATTATTGCTAAAGTGACATAAATGCTGGATATAAATTGTGCTAACAGAAAAAGTAGTATCAATGAAGTTTAAAATACTAAGTAATTACTAATAAAATGCACAATCCTCTAGCACACATTAAGAATGAAAAAGAAACATACCTGAAGGAAAAGCAGAGATTTCAAAAGATAATCAGATACTATAAGGAACAACTTCCTACCAACATATTTAAAAACGTGCAGGAAATGTATACTTGTCTAGAAACTTAAACTTAACAAAACTGACCAAAGAACTAGAACACCTGAACGGTCCTGTGTCCATTAAGGAAATTGAAATCAGTAGTTTAAAATTGTCCCACAAAGAAAATACTGGACTTAGTCTTAAAAGTGGAATTTTTTAATTAAGAAAAAGAATTCTGACATTACACAAAAACTTTCAGGTAAGAGAAAGAGAGGAATAGTTCTTCAGATTACTTTATAAAGCGAGTACAGGAATACTCCACAGATTTATATTTTCCCACTAAGTTACCTCTTGTATTTAGGACCATAACATCATTCAACATTTCAGATTATATTTATATAGAAAAAAATTATATTTTAGATCCCAAAACTCAATACAACATTTTTAACAACAACCAAAAAAAAAAGAGTGTAGCAAATGCTTTGAGATACATCATAAACACAATTAGTAATATGACAGCATCATGTGTCAGCATATCCAAAAGCATCCTGAATATCAGTGACAGGGATGTTCCACACAAATGCCACTGATGATACAAGAGGCGTTACTGTTTCATCCTCAGTGTGAATCATTCTCTGACACATTTCTAGAGTGACTTTCATATTTCTTCACCACCACCACATCTTCCTCCTAATTATAACAATGAGACTGAATAAAAGTCAAGAAAGTGTTGAAGAACTTTATAGAAAAGGAAGCAAAACAAGCAGAAAAGCAATTACAATGAAAGAAACTCTATTACTGCTAACAAAGCAACTATTTGTCAACAACAATATTATTTGGGGGTCAGGAAGCAAATTTAATATAGGTTTACCATATTTTACTTACATTTTAGGAAATTCGTTTGGGTTCACAAGTAATCCATTATAATTTTGCCATTTAAAATAAAGAGAAATAGACTCTGTTTTTGAACAGAACATCTAATTTTCAGAAACAAATTATTAATGTTAAGTAGATATCTATGTAATTTTACTATCAAATTTTTAAAAGACAGTATAAAAAAATAACTACAGTCTCATCCATAAACAGAACTGCAGTAACTCTAAACAGAATACTTTTTGAAATGACATGTTTTGTTTCTTCCAGAAATGCAAAATTGGTTTAATATTAGAACATGTATCAATGCAATTCACCATAATAACAAAAAAAGAACCCATATGTTCATCCATAGAGACAGAAAAAGTAATAAAATTCAACATTCACTCACAATTAAAAAAAAAAAAAACTATTAGCAATGTAGAAATAGAAGGAAACTTCCCTAATCCAATAAACAATAAAAAAGGCATAAAAGTGTCACACACACCATACACACATGCTGAAACATTAGGAGCACTGGCTCATGCAATTATGGTAGCTGAGAAGTGCTAAGATGCTGTCTCTAAGCTAGGGGCCCAAGAATGCCAGTGGAATAGCCAGAGAGCAGGTGGTGTAGATTCCAAAGGCCTGAGAACCAGGGGAATTGAGGGCAGAAGATTAATGTTCCAGCTGATAGAGTCAGGCAAACAGCAAGTAAATCCTTTCTTTCTCCCCTTTTTTGTTCTATTCAGGCCCCCAAAGGATTAAGTGATGCCACCCACAATGAGGAAGTAAATCTGCTTTACTCAGTTTATTGATTCAAATGCTAATCTCTTCTGGAAACATCCTCAAAGACACACCCAGAAATAATGTTTACCTAGATGGCTGAGGATCCTGTGATCCAGAGTTGATACATAAAATCAACTATCACACATACCATTTTCATATAGATGTCAACTCTCCTTCAGTTTATCACAGATCCAATGCAATTCCAATAAAAATCCCAACAATCTTTAGATTGTAAAGTTCAATGAAAAGATGAAATATGGCTTTAGCAGCACAATCCTGAAGACAAGCATCATCAAACAATGATTACCAAAAGGTAGAAGGAGTCTAAGTCAAAGCAAAAGTGGACCAGTTCGATTCACTGAACTTTACAATCTAATTCTAAAAACTATGTGCAAGAGAAAAGGGACAATAATAGCCAAGACTTCCCTGAAAAAGATAATGGTGTCTGGGTGGTGATATGGATGTGGGAGGGCAGGGTATTTGCCATTGCAAATATCAAGACATTATAAAAATATAATAATTGAGATGGTGTAATATTGACACAGGAGAGACAAATAGACCAGTAGGGCAGAATAGACAGTGTAAAGGTACATCCATACAAAAAGAAAGATAAACAAAAACAAACAAACAAAAAAACCCTGATCTGTGATGATAGTGGCATGGTAGATCTGTGTAGAAAGGATGAGCTATTGATAAACCATCTTAGAACAACTGGTTATCCCTAGCACTCACTATAAGCAAAAGTCAGCTTTATATGGATTAATTATTTTAAAATGCAAAACTCTCACTTCCACTCCTAATGAAAAAATCAGGATAGGACAAGAAAGGGTGGAGTAACAAATAAAGCTCACTTACTGTCTACCCCTTATAGGGTATATTAGGTTGCTCTTGCTACCATAACAGATTAACACAAATGCCTTTCCTCTGCCTAATTTTGGAAAGTTTGGGGAGCAGATACAAAGGGAAGAAGAGAAAAGAGGAAAGTGGGAGCAATAATGTAAAGCCATTAAAAGAAAAACAGCATGTTTTCCCCTTTCATAAGAACTCAATCCAAGAAGGTTCCATATTTGGGGTAGGGATAAAAGAGAGGAAAAGTCTAGCTCATATGAGTCATTTATTGGATGTCATTATGTACCACACACAATGCTATGTGATTCCACAAACCTTTCTTAATTATTTAAACTAACCTAAATAGTACATGTGTGTAGTTATTATCTTTAAATGAGGAAACTCAGGTTCACAATGGTGGTCACATACCTAAGGGAGCAAATGTCAGAGGGAGATATAAACCTAGGTATGCTGGCTGCCCCAGTCCAAGAAAATTTCCTCTCTCACTGCATTCGTCCATTCTCATGCTACCAATCAAGACATACCCGAGACTGGATAATTTATAAAAGAAAAAGGTTTAATTGACTTACAGTTCAGCATGGCTGGGGAGGCCTCAGGAAACTTACAATCATAGCGGAAGGGGAAGCAAACACATCCTTTTGCACATGGCAGCAGGAAGAAGAGCAGAGTAAAGATCTGGTGAGATCTCCCGAGAACTCATTCACCATCACGAAAACAACATGAAGGCAACCAACCCCATGATTCAATTACCTCCCACCAGCTCCCTCCCACAACACGTGGGGAGTATGGGAACTACAATTCAAAATGAGATTTGGGTGAGGACACAGCCAAAACTTGTCACCGACTTTGCCTAGCAAGAAGGCAAGACTAAGGTGTTTTATAATCCCCACACTGTGCCTTTCGCTGTCTTTAAAGGACAATCTTGGTGGTATTGCCTTCCTTCCGCAACCTGCCTTCTGCCCCAGATGTTACAGTGACTTCCTAATGAAGTCTGGAGTTACTTACCTTCTTGTAATAATTATACATTTACTACTTCTGTACAGTCATTGTCTCCAGATTGATTTTGTTATCATTCATGCTAGTCTTTGTGTGATGACCACTGGGCTGTGAGCCTGAATTTTCTTTTTTCTTTTTTTTAAACCACTTTATTGAGGTATGACTGAGATACAAAAAGTTGTATTTAATGTATATAACTTGATGTATTTGGAGATAAGCTCTTTTTCTTCTCTTTTTTTCTTTCTTTTATAGAATTAGGCTTCCAAGAAACAACGAAAGGTGCTAAGACTGGTCTCTGGATGAATCTCTGCTGCAACTTAGAGAAACATGGAGACCTAGTTGTCATCATACAACTTGTCTTGCTGCCACTCCTGTCCCTTCAAGGAGTTATGGTTATCAGGAAAAAAGCCAATTAACGAACTCTGCTTTATTTTTGTGGTGATAATTAATCAACTCTAAGATTTCAGCATAAAATCCCATTACCTTACCCTATGTGACAAGACCCTAAGTGCCTTGCTCTTGCCTGGCTCTCCAGCTGCATCTTGTCACTCTGTACTCCTTACTCTACTCCAGCCACACTGTCCAAAGCCTCCTGTCCCCAGATCTTGCATAACCGCCTTCACACATCTGCTCAAAGTTCACCTCCAGTCTTCCTATGCCTAGCCCCATGAGCTACTGAATACTTGAAATGTGTCTAGTCTGAACCAAAATGTGCTGGAAGTATAAAATATATACTGGATTTTTATTACTTAGTAGATATAAAAGAATATCTTAATAATTCCATTAATTCTATATTGATTGCCTGTTGAAATAGTTAACATAGGTTGGATTATTATTAAAATTAATTTGACCTGTTTCTTTTTACTTTTTTTTTTTTTTTTTTTTTTTTCTGAGACGGAGTTTCACCCTTTAGTCCAGGCTGGAGTAAAGCGGCGCAATCTCAGCTCACCACAACCTCTGCCCCTACCCCGCCCGGGTTCAAGCGATTTCTCCAGCCTCAGCCTCCCAAGTAGCTGGGATTATAGGCACCCGCCATCAAGCCCGGGTAATTTTTGTATTTTTAGTAGAGACGTGGTTTTGTAATGTTGGCCAGGCTGGTCTTGAACGCCTGACTTCAGATGATCACCTGCCTCAGCCTGCCGAAGTGCTGGGATTACAGACGTGAGCCACTGCACCCTGCCTTCTTTTTACATTTTATGTGGCAATTGGAAAATTTAAAATTACATTCATGGCTCACACTGTTTCCATTGGATAGCGCTGCTCCATGAAATGACCCTCTTTTGCTGCCTTCCTGGCACTTACATTGTGGAATTTCAGCATCCGGGCTCACCTGGTCAGTGGCCTTCTCACCCAAGCAGAATGTACCACAGGAACCTTGCCTGGCTCACCCACATCTGATTCCCAGGCACTCAGGCCAGGGCCTGGAGCATAGTAAGTGCTGACTGAATATCTTTCGAATGAATGACCCTGCTCTTCCTCAGCCGGAGACATGAATTCTGTCGGGTCCCAAAACACGTGGTCTAAAGTCCTTTGAGCTCCTGTTGCTGCCAGCACTGACAATATGCTCTTGACCCTGGGCGGGGTGGGCGGGGGCGGGGGGTCTGGATACTTCCTCTATGGAAAGAACTGGTCACAAAACCGCAGAGGTGACTCAGGCTGAGAACCCAGGCTCCTCTTTCCCTTGGTGACACGCCCCGCCCCTCGGTCCCTCACTGGCACTTCTCCCTCCGGCCACACGGCGGCGTCTCGCGAGAGTGCAGCGGCCGATGGTACAGCTCGCTCCCCCTCGCGCCCTCGGACAGTGGGTCCTTCCACTTCTAGAAAAGGATTGTGGGACGGCAGGTCGGTCTTTCTTCCTTTTGGTGCGAGCTTGGCGTGGTTTTTGCGCTGGGTCTTCCGGGATGGCGCTTGGCTGTGGCCGCGTGGTCTCTCACGCCGGGGCGCCGGGCAGGGGAACGCGGCCACCCTGAGTCTGGTGAGTCGACTGCGGCGGCCGGACCGTGTCCGAGGTGTCCGGGGCCGTGAACGCGTGAAGGGTAAGCGGCCTGGCCTCGCGCCTGCGTTCCCAAGCTTGGAAACGGGGAGCTGGTGGATTTGTGTTTAGATCATCGACTATGCCCGGGAGTTCTCCAGATAAGCCTGGCTTTATTTTCGTTAGTGAAAAGGCCTTACCTGACTTTATGCCTGCCCTGCCCCCGGGTAAAATAACTTAAAAGCAGAGGGCCTGGTGACGGCTGTTTCCATATGCGGTACTCGGCGGCAGTGATCACCTACCCTGCTTGTGAGTTTTCACGTTGGTGCGAGACGAGTCGCCATTTAAAACGCATCTCATTTCACTTTTCATTACTAAGTCGGATTTTAAATAGAAAATTTGTCTGAAATGTAGTGTTCGTTTTTAGGCTGTAATCAGAAGATTACTGTCAGCCAGTCAGCAACCTTATGTCCTAGAGCCGACCTCGCGCAGTGTCAGCCTTTGTGTTGCCCATTCACTTTGGAAACTAGTGAATGTGGTGTCAAAAAAGGCGTAAATTAAACGCTTTGCAGCCTTTTCCTGCCCTTGAATTTGGTATCTTTGGTGTAGGAGCTGCATAAGTAACAGTTGCTGCTTTTACATTTACACGCGTGATCTTGACCCCGCCAGCCACAAGTGTATGGTTTGTCTTAACCAGTTTTAATTTTTGTTCAGGTGGAAGATGGATGCCTGAAGTGTAGACTGCTGCTAGCTCAATACCATCTGGGAGCACAAAGGTGACCAGAAGGTAGGGTGATATGTCATAAAGCACTTTGTAATGGGAATTTTTATCACCTTTTAGATTGGGGCTCCTTCTCTAGTGAGTATTAACGTTAGTGGTACATTCGTAGTGTTGCTCCGTCTGTAGCTATTTAGGTGAGTTAACAAATGGGACAGCCTGCACAGCTTATTTTTGGGAAAGTTTTGCTGATACATCCTGAGAAGCCCAGGGAAATAAATACGCATAGTACTGGCATTCTGGATCCCTTAAGAATTGTTTTTATGTGTAGTCATTGAGTTTTTTAAAAACTTGTCAAATCGCAGGCATATTAATTACCAAGTTCTTGATTAAAATGTTACACAAAAATATCTGCTGCCGAATTGAGTACTTTATTTTTTCTCTTAGGATGTCCTTGGTGAAGAGTTTGAAAATTTGGTCTTCACAAGAGTTGCTTGGCTCATTTGAAATTGCCAGGAGTCTGAGGATTTCTGACATAACTGCCTGTTGGAGTCTGTAAATACACACTTAAGACAGTGAGGATGTGAATAAATATATTAATGCACTTTGACATTTGTGTTTTAAGTGATTAACTGCCAGAAATAGCTGTTTCTAAAAAGTTATAAGGGAGGAGGGCTTCTTTTTTGATCAGTTTTCACTGTTGTCACCATAATTAATAGCCTTACAATAGCTTGTGTTTGGCCCAAAGAGAAATGTACTTTCTTCCAGTGACTCAAAAATCGTGGCGAGAACTAGACTGATTCTAGTGACAGGTGTGCTTTACTGCACCCAATGCATACATTTTTTCCCTCCAACTAGATTGTACACTTAATATTGGCATATCTTCTGCCTTCACTTTGCAAGAAACAACAAATAATGTATTCATGTATTCAAAAAATTTATTGAAAGCACTGTACTAGGAGCTAAGAACATGATGACGAGCACAACACAGTTCTTCCCTTTGGAAACAAAGTTGAGTGGAGGGAATGTCATCACATGTAAAACTTCACTATGAGTTCCATGATAGGATTTTCTTGGGGAAACCTGAGAAAGAGTTGAGACCAAAGGTATGTGTCATACTTTTCACAAGGCAAAATTGGGGAAATGACATGCAGAGGCTTGGGCTAGAAAAAAGATACCATAAGTCCACTTACTTTTGTGACAGTTTTGGCTGCTTTCCCTCTTCAGTGCCTTGTTTCAGAATTGAGTTGTTTACTGAGGCATGTAAGATGGCTATTATGGGAGGTGGGAGTGTTACAAAATGAGGCTGAAGAGGTAGGTAAAGAAGCCAGACACACCACTTCAGGCTCCCTCTGGCTTTATTAAAGCAAGATAAGTCCATGGTGGAAAATCAGATTTGCAAAAAAAGGTAGTTGAACTAGGTTGCTTATTGTTGTCTAGGCGAGAGACCATCTTGCACTAGTAAAATTAGTGAAATAAAATTGTTTATAGTTCGATGACAGAGCCAACTAGACTTGGTAATAGTGGAGGTGTCCATAACTGCTAGGTGTCGAGCTTGCACACTGATGAGCATAATGACTATAAATCCAGTTGGGGAGCAGCATTTAAACAGCTGAATTCTTAAATTACCTTTAAGAAATCCAAATGGTCTTTTTGCAGTAGCACATTACTCGGTAGTCTAAACTACAGAAATAAACCTTAAGGCCATGGGTATAAATGGTATCTACCCGGGGTAGAGGAAGAGGGCCTAGGGTTTGAAGTTAGAGAAACTCCACTAATGGCAAGGTAAAGCATGATAAGCTAGAAAGGGTGGTCAGTATGTGGTAGGAGCAAAATAGGATTACATTAAAGAAGCAAAAGAATATCCTAAAAATTATCCCTGGGATTAAGTGACACAGTGATTGATATTAATCACTTAAGATATGGATTAGTTGAATTGAGGGCAATGACTAAAGATAACTCCTTGCATGAAGATTGGCTGAGAATGAGGAAAATCATAGTTGCTAGAGGGTGGGGGGTTGTAGTTATGAAAGATAGTTTTCTTTAGTCTTAGTTTTAAATTTAAAACGAAGTAGCAAGGATCTAGCTGAGAGAATGATTGAATACATTAATATAGGAGGAGGAGATACAAAGATCCTGAAAAGGCTGGGAGAGAGCATCCAAAGCACAGGCGGAGAGACAAAAAGGTTAGGGCTGCTGGCAGCTGTGGAGAGAACTGTATGTGGTAAGGGGGAGATGTGAGATGTAAGACATCATGTGTAAGTATTTTCCCCGTAGACTGCAAAGTCATCTATGGAGAGGAAAGGTCCAAAATAGTCACTGGGGAGAGCAGGTGAGTTAGATGGCCAAGCAGGGTGGATAGATCATTTGAGGTTTGGGGTGAGGGATCAACTGAAATCCACATAGACTTCTGAAAACACAAGACAAGAACACTTTAGAAATTAACACTTAAAAACAAAGCTTTTTACATCATTTGTAAATAACCGGTGGAACTTAACACCACAAAATACAGTATTATAAAGAACTATATGAATAAAAATGTCTGCAGTCTGGAAGTGATGCCTCAGTCCTTTTGCATCTGGGCGCTACTTGAGAACCAACCCAGAGCTGGGAAGACGTCCTCCCACTTGTACTATTGCACAGCAGGCTAGTTGCAGTTCAGATTTCCAGAATGTTCATCAGATGCATCTGGTCTTGGTTGTGGTGGACACAGACACAACATAGTCAGAAATGAATGATTGCTATCCTGTTCCAGAAACGAAAATGCGGTTTCAAGTGAATTTTTACAAAATACTTATTCTTCCAGTTCAAACAAAAAGGTGCTTCAGCACGACTGTGCTGTAGTTAAACCATGCCTATAATCCCAGCACTTTGGGAGGCTGAGGCAGGCCAATCACTTGAGGTCAGGAGTTTGAGACCAGCCCCCAACATGGTGAAACCCTGTCTCTATTAAAAATACAGAAAGAGCCACGTATTGTGGCGCACGCCTGTGAGGCAGGAGAATCGCTTAAACCCAGGAAATGGAGGTTGTGGTGAGCTGACGTGGTGCTGCTGCACTCCAGCCTGGGCGACAGTGGTAACATCTCAAAAAAAAAAAAAAAAAGCAAAATATAACATTGTCTTATGCTGAAATACTCGCAGGTCTGAGATTTGAATCAAGGTATCTATTTCACAGTTTCGAAAGTACCAGTGGTGCACACAACCTTCCCACCCCTACCCTTGACCCTTCATCAGGATCAAGTCTCTGTCTTGAGGCGGGAAGCTTGGATAGTTTTTATTGTTTTTGCTGTGTGTTTTCCAGCCAGGTTGTTTGGAGATATCTGAGGTTTTTCTTCCATCAGGCTATCTTTAGACCCATTTCTTCTCTAAAATAAAATATATTTGAAAAATACAGAAAGATTCAGAAGAAAACAACCAAATGAAGTATTTTAATTACATCAGAAACCAAGCTGCTCTTAAATTGAAGATACCGAGTTAATTCAAAAGTTTCATAATACCAAAAGCTATTCAATAAATGTTCCCTCTAAATAGTTGTGCAAAATAAACAAAGTTTGTATTTAATCTTTGTTTAATATACAAAGTTAGTCTGACATTTACATTCATAACGATTTTATTCATGAATATTAGGCACAATTCACCCAAATCTGTCATTACTTTTGTTAATAATTCCCAAACCAGGCTCTCAACCTTCTCACTTTTGCAAACAGAATAGTGATGGAGAGAGTTGGAGGCAATTTATAATCCCCTGATTTTATTTTCAGCAGTCAATGAATGGAACAATGTCTTGTGAGCCCCTATCACTTGTCTCGTATGGAGAAACAGGGCAGCTGATTACCAGAGCCTGGGCACCACATCCACTACTTTGTAAAACTTAGGTTTTACACATCTCCCATCATCACAGGTGGAGGCTCTGAGAATGACACTAACTCACATCTGCTCCTTCTTACGCAAACCCCTCCTGCTGTTACTTCCAAGAGATGGCCTAACATTGTTAGTGTATCAGGCTGGCAAGCATATTTCCTTCCCCAAATGTATATGCCCACAAATAATGGGCTACACTGTCCCAATCTATTTTGAGATTTGTTTGAGCTAAAAAAAAAAATCCCTCTTTTAAAATGCAGTTACCTTTAATCTGTTCCTATGACTGGCTTAATTTGTTTTACTGACATTCAAAAAGCACTGATGGAATAATTATTCTGCCTATCATGGGAAGTATGAACCAGTCTATTTGGGATGGAAGATTTCTGGATAGCCAGAGGTCGGAAGAGGACACCAGTGAATGTGAGAGGAAAATATAGCAGAAGAATTACCAGAAAAGATTGCTAGGAGAGGACCTGAAATAAGTACTATGTTGTTTGTCTAGGACTGAATCTGTCCACTCTGCAGACCTTAAGAAATTAAGTTGCTATTCTTCCCCATTCTTAGCAGCCTTTGCGTGAAAAGGCAAGGTGAGGTGTAGGGCAGGTCACTGCCAGAACTCTGGTGGCATTGTGGTGGAAATTAGAACTTAAAAGTTGCATTAGGAAATGCACCTTTGTAGATTCCATTGGTCACTCCAGCCCCTTCTCCGCATGGCAGCCAATGAGATGAGTGGCTTCCTTTAAGCACTTGGAATAAAACAATAAGATCCAAATGTTTCCCACAGCCTTTAAGGCCTTGTGTTACCTGCCTTTCCCTTCATGCTCAGTGCATGTTGGTCTTTCAGCTCCTCAAATACCCAGGCCCTCTCCAGAGTCAGCATTTTCCCTGTATTCCTTACTCTGATTACATCAGCCTTGCAGCCACTCACATGGCTGGCTCCTCACCTGCCAGGTCTCAGCTTTAAATGCCACTTTCTGAGATGGCCTTCTCTGAACACCGTAAACATGCAAAGTGAGGTCACTTTGTTGCTCCTCTAGCTCAGGCATTTCTTTGTAATGCATACTCCTATTTGTTTTAACTGTTTACTTTTATGCCTCCACGTCTAGGCTAGGGCCATCAAACTTTTTTATAAAGAGCCAGACTGTAAACTACATCCTGTTTGTGTCACATGTTACTGTTACTTTGTTTTGCTTTTAAACAACCCTTTAAAGGTGTAAAAACCATTACTGGCTTCTGGGCTATACAAAGGCAGCAGACTAGATTTGGCCCTTAGGCCATGGTTTGCTGATTGCTCAGACCAGTGCTTGACATTCCTTAGATGGGCTCACTGGATATTTACTGAATTCAAAATCAAAAGTGTTCTGGAGACAGGCTTAGAATCAGTGCCACTGATCAGAAGATGCATGTGAGTTCTTGTGTCCCGCAAAGTGAAAGCTATTCTTCCAACTTAGAATGTGTGTAAGTTTTTTTAATTCCTGAGTAGAAATAAAAATTACTACTTGTATTGAAACCAACTAAAATTTAAGACAAAAAAAAAAACAAATGATAACTGCTTATTAATCATCACAATAACCATAGGAGGTAGGTTATCTATACTGTATAAAAATTGAGGCTTAGAAGTTTAGCAGTATTAAAGTTACACAAGTAGTATGCAGAGATGAAACACAAATTATTCAGGTCAGTCAGAATGCAAAGCCTAAACTTAATCATGAATATAATTTTGAAAAAGTACTGTCAACTTTAAACCAAATGTCTATTTGGACAACCTATTAGCTCTCCCAGGCTGATCTCATCAAATATTACGCAGATGATAGTAGAAGCTGTGTTTACCATGCAGACCTCCATTCTAGACTGAGGCATTCATTCTCCAGCTGCTGGGAGTGTTGCCTGCCATGTAGCTCAAAACTGAGCCCCTCCCCAGGAACTGCCCTCAGTTGAAGAGAACCCCCCTCCCAGAACATCCCTTACCCAGTGATTTCTATGCGGTGAGTGTGAACGTGTAAAGGTTCAACCCCCCTGTCTCACGGTAGGATGAATTTGAAGAGCCATCTCAACTCTAGAGCTCCCTGTGGGATCAGCTCTTGCCTCTGCCCAAACCCGTCTTTCACTTTCTCCCCAACAAGTGTGGATCCCGTGGGCACTTTCTAACAAGCTTCCTGCATGCAGATTTCCATTTCAGAATCTATCTAGGGAACCTAACTTAAATTAGCACAGGCCTTGCTCCAGTCATTGATAAAAACAAAAAGGGCCACACATGATAGATACTGCTGGTGTCAGGCTTCTTACGTGATCCAAAAACTGTACATGTGCTTACATGCATTTTTTGGGATGAGAGTCAGTAGATACAACTGGCTTTTCTAAAGGATCCATGATCAAACGACACTGAAAACCACAACACGACGAACAATGGGCTGACCCTGATCCATCAGACACATCAACTTTGTTTTTAGAGTTTTACAGTGGTTGTTTAACCAGGTATAAATCCATCCAACTGTCTTATTCAGCCCACATTTTTTCCCATCTTATTAAAAAATACATTATGAGAGGTGGTATGAAACCCTTCCTGAACTATGTTTGCCACAGTGCTCCCCTGATTATCAAATTCAGCTAAGTGTTAAAGTGATTTTGTTAAGGCAGCTAGGTGTTCTGTCTCTGAATTCCTTTTTAACTACATTTTAAAAACATTTCCAGAATGAAAGTAATTGTGATGGAAAAGACAGAAATAAAACAGGACTTAAGTAATTCTTCTGTCTGCTATTAGTTAACAATGTGAGTCTGTCACTTTCTCTTTGTTTCTCTGGCTCAAAATACCTGTTGTTATTGTTGCTTTTTAATTAGTGAAACAATTGTTTCTTTATTCTGGCTCCAAACAATCTTACAATCTTTATTATCGTCAGCTTTGCCCCACTACCTCTACCTGTTATTCCTAACTCTTCCTAGATTGTACCAAGGTTCTTGATCATGCACTTTTCCTTCCATGATTTTTACACGTTCTTTTAAAATACAGAATCTCAGAATGACATTAAGGTTTCACTGCCTGCCCTGCCTCCCCAAAGGAACTTTCCAAAGCACAAAATGCTTCTCAAAATTGTCATCAATACAACACCTTCTTCAAACCTTACTATTACTAACCTGATGAACTGTAGCGTCCCCAGAACCCTGAGCATCCGAAGAACGAGTCACTGGAAGCGGTGGTACAAGATCTGTTTTTGAACTGCAGAGAATGAGTTTTAGAATTAGTGACTGGAACAGTACCTAGAATCAGAAATTAAGTTGGAAGAGTACTGCAGTGTACATATAAAACATTTCCATGAGCAAGTAAAGTTCTTTTCGACTGCACTGTTCTGGAGCCATGATGGTGATGGCTCTGGCCTGCCCACTTACTTCACTTCCGAGAGAACTGATCGCTCCCCATCTGAACACTGGGACCGGCGATACTGCCGGTAACTTCGTGGCGAATGAGAATGCCTGATGCGGACTGGGTCACCTTGTGTCCTGAACAAGCAACCAAAAAAAATGGGAACAAACACCCAAAGTCAGAAGAGGAAAAGTAGGAGTTCTTCCTTAATATTGAAACCGCAAAAGAATAGCAACTTTCAGAGTTTTAAAAAGAACTTGACTCCTCTAGGCTTTGAAAGCCTGAGTGACTTAAATTTCACAAGAAAAATGCTCCCTTGACCATATGTGAAAATGAAGCTCTTTATAGTTATTTGTATATATATTTGTGTATATATATGTGTGTGTGTATGTATATTTTTTAACCACCAAATTTTAAATGAAATTATTCCTCACAGTGGAATTCTTTTTAGTAGCGTGGAAGAAAACAAAATCTATAATGCAGACAAAATGGCATTCCTAATGGAAAAAGTTGGTCCAGTGTCCTAGCTACTAACATTAAGAATTCACTCTTCACTTGAAAACTGCTAAGAAAGTAGACCTTAAGTGTTCTCTCCATTAAAAAAAAAAGTATGTGAGGTGATAGATATATTAGCTTGATTTCAGCATTTCACAATGTATACATATATCCAAACATCACATTGTACACTGTAAACATACACAAATTTTATTTGTTGATTATACCTTAATAATTAAAAACAAATGAATATTCAAATCTTTGACCTGAAGAGGGGGACAGAGGGTGGCTGGGGTGTACCAACCTGCTATTTAACTGTGGTGGGAAAGCAGCATAGCTGCAGAAGGGGAACAAAGCAGGCACTCACTTTCTCTTAACCAAGTTCTGGCAAGGCAGAAAACACAGCCAACAGGTATGGCTCCTCTTACACTGGTGACTAGGGACTCCTGCTGTGCTTTCATGAAGCCTGTTCAATTTGCTGCTTCTATGCCAGAGATTGGACTGGGCTTATATGAGAGTTTTATGGTCAACATAATTCTCTTGGTGTAAAATAATGGATAAAAAACTTTATCAATGAGAATCTCAGAAAAGAATTTATTTCGAAACTGACATTAATCAGGAAAAGCACCCTTGTACCTACCATGTACAAAGAGGTGGCTAACAAGACATGATAGTGATTATAGTGTAGAATAAGTAGCTTTAATACACACTTTTCTTCCTCTTTTGCTACTGTCACCTAATTTTGATTAAAATGTAAAGACAAATTAAAGCACTGCCTGGAACACAACTGAAGAATTAGAATGGATTACTCACAAGCACTAATAAAGCTTTTGTGAGAAGATTTTCAAAGGCACTCACTCTATTTTAGTGTACGGAATCTCTTTCAATTGTTCTTCTGACAATCCGGATGGATCCACAAGTTCCTTTCTGTAAAGGAATAAGCAAGAAAATGATAGTTGTGGTGCTGGTATAAATGCTAGTATCTTTCACAATTGGCAGCTGAGTTTTCCCTTTCTAACCTTGTCCCAAAACAGTGTTAGTAAAACCAATACAAATTTATAAAAACTAAAAATGTGTTCAAGGAAAAATAGGAGGGGTAAAACCTTTTCTGTAGCTCTTTTGTGTTCTTTCAATTTTTCTACGTTCAGACTCCAGCCATTCCCCATTTCCCTATAAAAGATCTGCTTCTCTCCCCTGTGGTGGGTGTCTTTTTTCTTCTGGATTTGTTTTCCTTGGTATTTATTTGTAAACTATTGGCCTGTCTGGGGTCCATTTAGAGGCGAGACTAAATGACCCAAGGTGAGGAGGTGTCAGGGCTGCCTGTAGATAGGCTCTGATATGGTAAGGCACCATGACCATGTGCTCCCCGTGCCTGCTACACATGGTGGCAATGGCTTTGGCAGGCATCACGCTGAGGCTGCCTCTCAGTACCAGCAGTCTTTCTTCCAACTGCATTAAAACTACATGGGTTTTAAAACAATGAGAAAGAAAAACTATCACTCACTGAATGTGCTTCCATAACTCTTCTTTTGCTTGGATATCGGGGCTTCTCCTATAAATAGAGAAAATAACATTCATCTCTACGAACATGCTTCATCTCACAACCTAATAACTAACTTTAATAGTTTTCAGACTGTGAAGTTCTTATTTGCCAGCTGAGAACAGACAAGAAAAGACTGGACAGGGACAGCCATTGTGATGGGTAGTATAAAGACACAGGCAGCTAAATTGCTGCTACTGCTGCTGAAGGAAAATCATAAAACCTAGTGATAACCAGAGCTTCATTTAATGAAAGACCTCAGAACTGCAGGGCCATATGCCTCCCCCTCCAGTGGTAACTGTACAGTGAAGGATGATTCAGGGCGTCTGTTTCTGATCTTTCCAGATATTTGTAAGTAATGGTAAAAGAAGAACTCATCCTGATTCTAGAAAGTCCCAACATGATCTGTGATTACCTACAAGAAGCAACCACCACAAAGAGAAAGCAACTGGTGGGATTGGCCCTGATGGCAGACTGTACCAATGACCCATCTTTCATGTTACATCTGGTGTTGCATTTCTGCAACAAAACTTGGGCCAGCAAATGCTAGGACCTATTTGTGGCCTTGGCTCATGCTGCCACCCTCTTTACGCCCTTCTCCATCCCCAACTATTGACTCTGCAAATCTTTTCTCCAAGAAGTATGTGAGTAGATATTATACTACTGTCTTTAATTTCCTAGAATGAAAACTTCAGTCAGCATTCAAGTGTTTGTACTCTCTGTAGTATCAACTATTACTCCCACTGTAGCAACGAATACTAGTAATCTATTATCTCTGCAATTGTTGACACAATGATTTTTCTTCATAGTGAGAAAATAAGCTTTCATTGGTCGGTCCCTTTAAGAGAACAGAGATCGAGTAATAGGCCAAAAGAAAGAACAAATAACAATTAAAAGCCACCGATCCTATGGAATTTTATGTGATTAATCTGCATTAGCATTTGGGGGGCTCAATATTGCTTTTAGTGTATGATATCATTAATGCTTTCATTTTTCTCAGTTCATAAGGGCACCACTATGGTATTCTGGTAGGGCTTTCTGAACCTACAGAATACACTAAGCTACTTTCCCGCCACTGACCAAATGGCTTTTCCTTTGTGCAGGGGGGAAAAAATGATCTGTCTATAAAGACCTTTTAATCAACTCAGGATGAGACAAAACATGAAAAAGGGATGAAATCTTGGTCTCAGACCAAATATGGTATTGTTAAATGTAGATGTTCTTTGTTATAAGAATAAGATTAGGCTGGGCATGGTGGCTCAAGCCTGTAATCCCAGCACTCTGGGAGGCCAATGAGGGTGGATCACTTGAGGTCAGGAGTTAGAGACCAGCCTGGCCAACATGGCAAAACCCCATCTCTACTAAAAATACAAAAAATTAGCTGGGTGTGGTGGCATGTGTCTGTAATTCCAGCTGCTTAGGAGGTTGAGGCATGAAACTCTCTTGAACCTGGGAGGTAGAGGTTGCAGTAAGCCGAGATCACACCACTGCACTCCAGCCTGGGCAACAGAACGAGAGCCTGTGCCAAAAAAAAAAAAAAAAAAAAATTGTATGTTTCTTAAAAATCATAGAAACTGCTTCCTTGGTGTCCCATATGGACTCTGCCTTTCCTACATTTGGTTGGTCTGATTTGCTAGATAATATGTTAACCCCATTAAATGATACTGTCAGAGAAGGTGCTAATATTAAAAAGCACTAAGGTGTTATTCCACTCTGACAGAATGATGGTTCAGCTGTGACTATACCCCAGGATCTACTTCTCACAGTCAACCAAGAGTCTGAAGTATTCCATAATATCCAGGTTAGGAAGCTATTCTACTGATCATTATTCTTATTTCAGGAAGGTATGATAGTGGACATATCAGCTGTCTTCTAGTTACAGCAGGGTTTCCCACCCTTGGCCCTACTGACATTTTCCATACTAATTCTGTGTTGTAGGAGGCTGTCCTGTGCACTGTAGGATGATCAGTAGCACCTGTGGCCTCTACCCTCTAGACACCAGTAGCACCTCCCCAGTGTGACAGCCAAAAATGTCTGTAGACAATGTCCCCTTGGAAACAAAACTGCCCCCAGTTGGAAAACCACTGATTAAGGGTATGACCTAGGAATTCAGTGGCTGTGGTTGGGTAGTGGAAGCCAAGTTATTATAAAGATCCATTATGTGAGTACTGGAATAGTGCTGGAGAGAGTGACAGTAAAGCAGAAACTCAATCTTAAAAGAATGAGGAAAATGACCCAGGGTGCAGTTGATGACAATTACCGGAAGTGGTGAGTGGTATCATGTGAGGGCATGCAATTCAAAGCTGAATGCTTTTAGGGCGGACATGGGGAGAATGAGAAAAGTTATGAGTGGCCAGGAGGACACACACCCCATGATAACCGGCCTAGGGGTGAGAGACAGTGACTATGAACAATACATTAAAAAACTGATAACATGGTAACAGTGGATATGTCTGAATGCTGGTATTGCAGGTAATTTTATTTTCTTATTTATGCTTTTCTATATTTTCTGATCTTCTTAAGCCAGGAGAATTTCTTACCTTAGTTATCAGGAAAAAAATAAGAGTGTTTTCATGTTTTGTTTTGTTTTTTTAAAATACTGTGATTGTAATTCCACAGGAAATGCTTTTCATTCCCATCTCAGAAGAATTAGAGAAATGTTATCTTTGTTTTTTTCTTTTTTGTTTTGTTTTGTTTTGTTTTGTTTTGTTTTGAGACAGTCTCTCTGTGTCACCCAGGGTGCAGTGCAGTGGCCCCATCTCGGCTCACTGCAAGCTCTGCCTCCTGGGTTCAAGCCATTCTCCGGCCTCAGCCTCCCGAGTAGCTGGGACTACAGGCATGCACCACCACACCCAGCTAATTTTTAGTAGAGACGGAGTTTCACCATGTTGGCCACAATGGCCTCAAACTCTTGACCTCGTGATCCGCCCTCCTCAGCCTCCCAAAGTGCTGGGATTGCAGGCGTGGCCACTGCACCTGGCCTGAGAAATGTTATCTTAAGCTGAATGCGATCATCAGTCCTTCTAGCCATAAACATTGATCCTAAAAGATTAAGGAGTTTAGTCTTTATCTTTACGTTCTATAGCACCATGAAAGTCATATCTTTAAATAAACTAAGTTCTGACGTGGCCAGTAGTTTCAAACAGTTTTAAGGCAAGGAAAAGTTCCAAAGCTTAAAAAATGCTAATTTTCTGATTGCTAGACCACCTGTGATTTCACAAATGTCAACACAAGCTGCTTGTTAATGAGGAATGTATTATTTTTATGCTTACATCTGCACACATTTAATCAATAATTTAGGATGAATTCATGATCTGCAGCTTGGTGTGGATTTAGAAAGCTGTGGAATTTCAGCAGTCATTTTTCTTAATTTGAGGCACTTAATTATGCCGATGTTTTACTTAAACTCTCCAAATAAATTCCTAAGGAAAGGAAATAGAACCCTAAGTTATCCAAAGGTACGACCTATATAGAAAATAATCATGCAGCCCAGTATTGGTCCAGTATTTTTCAAAAGCATCCCTCCTCCACATACAAATATTCCACTTTAATCAGATAAATTAGTTTGATGACACATCATTCACAAATCACTTCCCTTATTCCAAAACCCTAAAACAGACATATCATAAATCTACAAAGGATTTAAACTCCATCACTGCATATAATCATTTTATATAGTCCCCAAACTATTCAACTATATTATCTAAAAGTATACTATGGGCAATACATTATCTAATAATATATTTACTATATTTTGTATATTATACTAAAAAATATGGCAGTATTTTACTTTTTTTTTTTTTTTTTTTTTGTCCTTCTTTATACTGATCACTCCTCTGAAAGGAAATTTAGAGTTGAAAATATGTACATTTACAAAACATCTTTATTTAAGGAATTCAAAGTTCCTAACAAATATCCCAGTCATTCTTTGTCACATTCCTGACTGGTTAAAATAAATCTAATTAGATGTCTTACTCTTTTCCCTCCCCCTCCAAATCAAAGAAGCCTTAGGAAGCCACTGAGATGAACAACTTAGCTGCTTAAGATCGCTCTGGAGGCACTTTGGGTTTGGGGTGGGGGTTCATGTTATATCTTCACTTACGCACCAGACTTACATGTTTTGTGTGTAATTGAGAACATCACCCCGACAGCCTCATCTTCCACAGTATCAGTACTTTTCACTAAAATAGTAAGATATTATCACCACCAGAGGGAGCACGAGCCTTCTCTTGCACCCAGGTTTGACCTTACCAAACTATTGTTTATACTTTAATGTCTCTTCCAAATATCCTGCTGAGTAAAAGGTTCACTGATGTAGAAAAGCAGGTTCAACAAAGCTTTTTTCCTAGTGATAAACATCAACTGTAGCTGAAACATGTACTAAATAGAACTGTACTTCCCAATGTTTTACCAGAGGAGATCTAATCATATTTCAGCTTAACGCTTTTTAGTAGAAAACAGTTTTGTATTTTATACTACTCTGTGTCTCCGGTATTTAATAATGAATTGATTTTCTAGCTATTTATTGGGGATAAAACACAAAAATGAATAATGATGTATCATAACATTCTGACCCTTAATGGATATATAATTTACATATACTGCAGTAGGAATTTAAGAATATGGGAGTAATAGAGAGATCAGTGGTTTACTGTACATCTGAAATGCCAAATATACATATATATGTTTATACAGTACATATATTTTAAAATATTTTCTATATTTTATATATATATATCTGAAAGATAATTTTGATTGCTTTCCTTGAATACTGCCCTAGCCATGTTTCCACTTTTTCTAAGCGATGCGGTCTCACTATGTTGCCCAGGCTGGTCTTGAACTCCTGGCCTCAAGTAATCATCCCTCCTCAGCCTTCCAAGTAGCTGGGACTACAAGCCACCACGCCAAGCTCATGTTTCCACTTTAAAGAAAGCTGTAGTGGTTCCTAAATCCTTACACAACCAAATTCTAGTCTCTAAGGACTTTATGTGAGTTGCCTTACTCTACTCTCTTCATTTCTCACCACTTCCTCATCTCAAGGAAAAACACAAATACCTTGCAGTGTTTCTAGAGAAGAACTAAGACCTGGGGGAACTTACTAATAAAGGCTGTAACACAGGCACGACCTCACTTAATGCTCAGCAAAATCCTAAGAGCATGGTACCATGAGTGTTGTAGAAATGGAAACTCATGGGGATCAGGTAATAAGCTGAAGATCCAGAATGCAAACGACAGCACCCAGCAGGTGTTTTATTAATTGTCAATACATCTCAGGCTTTTAACAGTCATAGCTCAAATAAAGGACAGAGCCCAGTGTGTGCTATGTGAAGTAATCCATCATCCTTAAGAGTTATAACACTTTTATTCAGTTGCCCACTTGACATTTCCATTAATTGTCTACTTGGCATCTCAAACTTAACAAACAGAAATCTTGATTCTCTCCCCCAAAAACAATCCTGGCCCATCCCTTCCCATCTCAGTAAAACAGCATGCTACCCACTCAGTGGATCAGTTCAGAAACTCAACGTCATCCATAATACCGCTCATACTACAAATCTGTCAGCTTTAATTCCAAAATGCACATTCATCTACTTCTCTTCATTTCACCACCACCATCTTTTCTGAGCTAAAGCCATTTCACCTTGACCACTGTAAGTTTTCTAATTGCTTTCCTGCTTCCTTTCTTCCTCTTTCTCAATCTGCTTTTTACCCACCAGAGCAACTTTTTTTTTTTTTTTTTTGAGACGGAGTTTCACTCCTGTTGCCCAGGCTGAAGTGCAATGGCACGATCTCAGCTTACTGCAACCTTTGCCTCCCAGGTTCAAGCAATTCTCCTGACCCAGCCTCCCAAGTAGCTGGGATTACAGGCACCCACCACCACACCTGGCTAATTTTTGTATTTTTAGTAGAGACAAGGTTTTACCACATTGAGCAGGCTTGTCTTGAACTCCTGAACTCAGGTGATCTGCCTGCCTTGGCCTCCCAAAGTGCTGGGATTACAGGCGTGAGTCACCATGCCCGACCAGCAACTTCTAAATGAACTACTATCCACATAAATACATACATACATATGTGTGTGTGTGTGTGTGTGTGTGTGTATTTTCTACTTTAACTGCACTTTGGCAATATCACATAAGAAATCTGACATAGGTCCTACTGGACTAAAATCAAGGTGTTGGCATGGCTGCATTCCTTTCTGGAGACTCAGGGGAAAATTCATTTTCTTGTGTTTTCCAACTTCTAGAGCTGCCCACATTTATTCATTCAGGCCTTTTCCTCTATTTTCAAAGCCAGCAACAGCAGGTTGAGTCCGTTTCAAACTGAAACACTTCCTCTTCTGTTACCTCTTCTTCCACTTTTAAGAAACTTATGATTACTTTGGGCCTACTTGGATAATCCAGGATAATATCTCTGGGTGAGGGTCAACTGATTAACAACAGCCTTAATTCCACCTGCAATCTTAACTCCTCTCTGCCATTTAGGGTCATATATTCACACATTATGGATATTAAGCCATGGACATATTTCAGGGGTCATTATTTTTCCTACCACAGTAACTATAAGGTTTTTCCTCCTCTTAATTTCTTTATATAAAAACACACTGTTTAAGCAAAGATACATTAACATTTTAATATGAGGCTTCTAACAGGCAAAAATAAAATATATGACAATAGCACAAAGGACAAGTGGAGCTATATTTTTCCAATGTTTCTAAATTTTAAATAAAATGTTACAATATTAATCTTAGGGTGTGATAAGGAACCATACTGATAAGAATCATACAGAGAGAAAGCAATAAGTAAAAAAATAATAAAAGTATAGGTAATACATCAGTAGAGAAAATAAAATGGAGTATCAAAAAATATTCAATTCACACAAAATAAAGTAGGAAGGGAGTAACAAACCAACAAAAAACAGGCATAATAAACCAGAAAAAAGAACAAGATGGCAGACTTAAATCCCAAAATACAAATAATTATGTTAACTGCCAGCAGGCTAAACATTCAACTTAAAAGGGATTGTGAGGCTAGAAATAAAAAAAAAAAAAAAAAAAAGACCAACTGTCCACTGTTTACAAGAGGTGGACTTTAAATATAAAGACATAATTAGGCCTAAAGTAAAAGGATTAAAAGGATATACCATGCAAACAGTAAACATGAAGAAGATATGGTAGAATTTATGCGTGTGCATATGTAGTGGACACAGAGAAGGGAGTATTACCAGAATAGAGGGTCATCAGTTCACCAGGAAGGAAAAAAACCTACATATGCATACCCCTGACACCAGAACTCCAAAATAACTTGAAGCAAAACCTGACAGAATTAAAGGAAAAAACAGACAAACTCACAATCACTGTTGTATATTTTAACATCCCTCTCTCAATGACTACTTGAAAAGTAGGTAAAGAAATTAAAAAAAGACACAATCTGAACACTATCAGCTAACTGCATCTATTCAACACCCAGTAACTGAGACTCCTCATTCTTCTTGAGTCCACAGATTATTCATTATTGAAGACCATATGCTAGGCCTTAAAACAAGTCTCAATAAATTTCAAGGGATTAAAACTGTTCAGAATTTTTTTTTAACCACAATGGAATTAAATTAGAATAATAATAATATTTGTAGAAAATCCGGAAATATTTGGAAATTAAACACACAACGAAATATGCCATCATCAAAAAAATGACAAGATAAATTAAAAATTATTTTGAACTGCATAATAAAAACAATGTCAAAACGTGAGATATAGTTAAAGCATGACTGAAAGGGAAATTTAGAAATTTTTGCTTATATTGCAAAAGTAGAAAGGTTTAAGATAAATGTTATCCTAAGAAGATGAAAAAAAAGGAGCAGGTAAAAGACAAAATAAAAAGAATAAAAAGTAAAGTCAATGAAACAGACAACAGATAGCAAAGAAAACGCAACATCTAAAACTGTTGTCTGAAAAAAATAAATAAAAAACAAAAATGAGGAGAAAACACAAATCACCAACATCAGGAATCAAAGTGGTGATATCACAACAGATTTCACAGATGTTAAAAGCACATGAAGAATTATAAACAAATTTTTGCTGAAAGATTTGACAACTTAGATAAAAATGAAATTATTTTAAAAGCATAAATTATCAAAACCTACACATAAGTATAAAATATGAATATCTCAATATCTGCCAAAGAAATTGAATTTGTAATTTAAAACCTTCCGCAAAGAAAATTCCAGGCAAAGATTGTTTCACTGGTGAATTATATATTTAAGGAAGAAAAAAATGCTTTTATATTAACTCATTCAGAAAATAGAGGAAGAAGGAATAGTTCTCAAATTATTTTAAATGACCAATATAATCTTTTTACCAAAAACCTGACATTACAGGAAAATTACAGATCAATTTTTCACAAAAACAAAGAAAAAAATCTTAACAAGGTAATGCCAAGTAGAATCCAGCTACATACTCAAAGGAAAATATATCACGACCACAAGGGGCTTATGCTAGGAATGCAAGGATGTATCATTCAAAATTGAATCCATTTAATTCCTCCACGAACACAGTAAACCCATATAACAATTATCTCAACAGATGCAGAAAAAGTTTGTAATCAAACTCAAGACCCATTCATGATCAAAACTCTTCACTAACTCTTAGCAAACTAGAAATAGAAGGGATATTCCTCAGTTGTGCAGCTAGCATCATATATAATGTGACAAACTGAATGCTCTCCCTTTATGAAAAGGAGCAGTCAAGGATGTCTGCTTCCTTACCACTTGTATTCAACATTGTAACTCAACACTGTACTACATGATCTAGCCAGTATAATAAGGGAAGGAACAGAAATAAAAGAAAGACTAGAACTCAAGGAAAACTGTTCACAAATATGATTGTAACTGTAGACAATCCTAAGAAACGGCCCCCCACCCCCGCAAAAGCTTCTAGAGCTAATAAGTGAATTTAACAAGGCTTATGGGGTGGCAAGATGTAGCATCAGTATTTTTAAAAATCATTTGTTCTATATACTAAAAAACAACTGAAAAATACATTTTCTGAAATGTAACAAAATGAATTATTCTGTACTGAAAACTACAAAACATTGCTGAAAGAAGATAAAAACAAATGGATGAATAAGGTATTTGTTTTCTCAAAATTGATCTATACATTCAACATAATCACAGTCAAAAGTCTTTGGGGGAAGGCGGTAAAAACTGACAAGTTGATTCAAAAATTTAGACAGAAATGCAAAAGTCCTAATAAAATAGTTAAAACAATCTTGAAAAGAAAGGGGAGAGGGAAAGCAAAAGTTGGAGAATTTACACTGCCTTATTCAAGTCTTACCATAAAGCTACAGTAACTGAGACAACATGATGGCTTAGGGATAGACAAATAGATCAATGAAACAAAATTGGCCCACATGTGAGCAGTCAATTCTTTTTCAACAAAGGCCACAAGGCATTTTAATGAAAAGTCTTTTCAAAAATGGTGGTGGAACTGGATAGACTACAGGAAAACAAACCTTTCAATCTCTACTCATCCATATACAACAACTAATTCTAAATGGAACACAGACCTAAGTATAAAAGCAAAATCTATAAAGCTGCTAGAAAAAGATGTAAGACTATCTTTGTGACCATGGGGTAGGCAAATACTCCTTAAGATTTAAAAAAAAAAAAGGGCCGGGCGCGGTGGCTCAAGCCTGTAATCCCAGCACTTTGGGAGGCCGAGACGGGCGGATCACAAGGTCAGGAGATCGAGACCATCCTGGCTAACATGGTGAAACCCCGTCTCTACTAAAAAAATACAAAAAACTAGCCGGGTGAGGTGGCAGGCGCCTGTAGTCCCAGCTACTAGGGAGGCTGAGGCAGGAGAATGGCATGAACCCGGGAGGTGGAGCTTGCAGTGAGCTGAGATCCGGCCACTGCACTCCAGCTTGGGTGACAGAGCGAGACTCCGTCTCAAAAAAAAAAAAAAAAGCCTTAACTAGAAATGAAAAAACTGATACATTGGTCTTCATCAAAAATTAAAAAGTCTGCTCATGAAAAAGCAATGTTAAGAACATGAAAATGCAAACCACAGCCTGGGAGAAAGTATTCACTCATAATATGGATATCTGAAATAGAACTTTTATCCAGAATACATAAATAACCTACAGATGAATAATAAAAAGGACAAACCCAATTAAATTGGACAAAAAATTTGAACACTTCAAAAATGAAGATAGATGAATAACCAATAAGCACACAAAAATGTGGTTAACATCATTAGCCATGAAAGAAATGCTCATTAAAACCACGATGGAATGTCTACTTCGAGCCTAGTAGAATGACGAAAATTAACATAGCAACAAACTCAAATACCAGCAAGAACTGGGGCAGAACAAGACCCTCTCATATCTTGTTAGTGGGGTATAAAATGATCCAACCTCTCTGGAAATCATTTTGGTAGTTCCTTATAAAATTAAACCTGCAAATACCCTGTAATCCAGCAATTCTACTCCTAGGTATTTGCCCAAAGCAAAAGAAAACAGATTCCACACACATACTTGTACATAATGTCTATAACACAATGGCAAAAACTGGAAACAATTCAAATGTCCATCAAGAAGAGAATGGATAAAAATACTGCGGTGCATTTCTACAAAAAATTTAAATAACCACTGATACCATGGATGAAGCTCAAAAACATGTTGAGTGAAAGAAGCAAGGTTTTAAAGGAGTATGTATTGTGTTATTACATTTATATGAAGTTCAACAAGAGAGAAAAACTAATCATAGAAATCAGAACAGAGGGCCAGGTGCAGTGGTGCACGCCTGTAATCTCAGCACTTTGGGAGGCTGAGCCCAGTAGATCACTGGAGGTCAGGAGTTTGAGACCAGCCTGGCCAACATGCTGGCCATCTCTACTAAAAATAGAAAAATAGAAAAAATAGAAAAATTAGTTGGGTGGTATGGCAGGTGCCTATAATCCCAGCTACTTGGGAGGCTAAGGCAGGAGAATGGCTTGAACCTGGGAAGCAGAGGTTGCAGTGAGCCAAGATTGTGCCACTGTACTCCAGCCTGGGTGACAGAGAAAAAAGAAAAAAGAAAAAGAAATCAGAACAGCATTTGGTTGTGAGGGTGGGCACTGACTAGAAGGAGCATGAAGGAACTTTCTGGATTATGGAAATATTCTATATCTTGACTGGCAGGATGGATAGATTATGGATACATTTGTCAAAATTCATTAAATGGTACACATGAGAGGATTTGACTGTATGTAAATTTCACCTCAAATTGCCTCAGTTTTAAAGGCTGTTAAATGAACCTCAGACCACTCGACTAAAAAATGATTAAATTTCCAGGCCCACTACAAATATTTGCTCTATAATATAACTGAA
Organism: Macaca mulatta; assembly: GCF_049350105.2. Taxonomy (NCBI): domain Eukaryota; kingdom Metazoa; phylum Chordata; class Mammalia; order Primates; family Cercopithecidae; genus Macaca; species Macaca mulatta. The sequence continues at coordinate 120,968,731 of NC_133411.1, forward strand.
TTATAGTAATAACAACTTTATTCTATTTCCCAATTTTTATTTACAAATGAATGGTTCCATTTATTTACTATTTTTCTAGGAATGTTTTTTAGCTTCTTCAAAACTTATATATAGGATTTTTTTCTAATTTTATTTTACTTTCTCCTTTTTAAATAAATTAATTGTACTACTGACATTTAATTGAACTCATAATGCTTTAGAAATAGTTATAAAAACTGAATGCTGTTTTAAGATTTAATATCAAGTTGCCAAACCTTGTGTATAACAAGTCCTTCAAAGAAAATGATTCCACATGGAAAGGTAAAAATGTGGTGGCAAAAGATTTACCCATGACTGTGCCGGATCTAATCTTGGGTTCTGTGCCTTTTGAGTAAACTTCTTCAATGAGGTCTGATTCTTTCATATCTAAACTTCTTTTTTTTTAATGGAGTTGGGGGAAGGTGCTATCACAACAAAGGAAATTTTCATTAACTTCTGCTTTAAATTGACCACTAATTTAATTAGGTTGCTAAAAAAACATTACAGAGTAATAAATACATCTGTGAGGGTGTACATGGTTTAGTGACTATTTGCAGGTTTTCTATTACAAAAGAAAGTCATCACTCACAATGATGCACTACTGATAAAATACATACACATATACACGGGGTTAATTTCTAATTGAAAGGTAAACATCTAAGACTGACAAGTGTCCTTAGTGTCCCACAGCACAAAAGGTCCTGGTGTGAACCCCTGGTACACTCCGGAGTTCTTTCCTAATCTTTTCTTTTAACCTGATGTGGCATTCACAGCTGTCCTCTTGTCACCCTCCTGCCTGGCTCCCTCAGAGCTCCCTACCTACCTACGCAGTCTCCACCTCCACTACCCAATTGTTTCATTTCCTTATCATACGCAACTGGACTTAATTCCTCCCCCTGTGAGTAATCAACACCAGACATCTAACCACCCACCATCACAAAAGGATTTGTACTTAGTCTTGGCTCACTTTAAAAAGGTGAGCCATGGTTTGGCAAATGGAGTGGAAGTAAGGCGTCTAAATCTTGATAATGCTCATATTTAAAACACGCGCACAGAAACTTTACCAGCTCAAAGACAATTAATTTGGGGGACTGGCAATCACACCATTAGGGTGTAATTGTGCTCACACAAGGCGTTGCCTAGCAACAGAAGGAGCACGCAAATTCCAACAATGAGGTGTAATGAATCACTCACTGACTACTGTTCGCAAATGGTATTTTGATGGGAAGATATCTACATCTGGTTCAGTCTGGAACAAGGCTTCAGAGAATTGTGCAGACTCAAACTGAGAGAAGCAGCAGGTATTTCATCAGCAGCCTGGCTCTACAACAAAGGAGACTATTCCTATCTATTCAGGTAAATGTATACTTTGGTTAAGAAACAACACAAAACAAAAATATGGCTTTGAGGGCCTTGTTTGCATGACATTTTGTTTTGACTGTGCTTCAACTTCTATGGCTTCAAACATGGCTAATAAATGTCACAAATATTAGAAGGTAAATATGACAAATAAACAACGAAATAATCCTGGTTGAACTAAAACACTTTAGAAGACCTGAATATCCACATGCTACTTCAAATTCAGTGTTTTCGAATCAAGGTATAAAAAGAGTCCACATACGAACGAGATCTGTGTCTGGATCGCCTGTTGTTGGGGTCGGCTTGGTTTTTTTCCTTTTGTCTCCTTAATACAGCTTCCCACTGAGGCGCTGAATCAATCATATCATTCTCCTGCCGTATTCTGAAAGGAAAGCCATGCATCTGAAGTTAACATCTACCTGGATGGCGCATTTTAGCTTCATCCTAAACTTGCTTTTAAATGTTATTTAAGCAGCAGAAATTTTATTATGATCATTTATAGCTAAAGATGCATATTAACTGAATTAATACATCTATATGTAGGTAAGTACATATAAACACACAGAAGTATACAATACTCATTATATATGTAAATACATGTTATTTGCAGACTTCTGATTCTAATTTTCTAGCAAAATGACATGTATCAAAAATTCAATTTAAACATTTCTAAGTTTTGACTAAAGAAACTTTGGTGTCTGCTATAGAGCCAATCTTAACCGATGAAACAAAATCATGATTTTAAATGTGCTTGTCAAAAGAGTAATAAATGGTTTTACTTTGAAATACTCTTAAAAAGTCATACTAATTGTCAAGGTTTTCATCAAAAATAGGTGCCAAATATAATTCCCATTTTTTAAGATAGAAATCTAGACATACAAAAAGTTAAATATGGTGGCATAATGTATTAGCTGAATAAGATACACCATTCTCATCATGGCTGCTCACACATTTAAGAGGGAATGACAGTTGGATGCTGCATGTGGCCAGGGAAGGAATGAAAATGAGGAAAAGAGAAAGGTGGGAAAGACTTGGAAGCACAGGTGCTTGACATGTAAGATCACAGGACAGTGTTACCAAATCCTCTCATTTTTTTAAAACAAGATAATCCCCAAATCTGGATTTTTAAAGTGAACTCTTCTAATTTTTAAGTCTTGCAACCAATTCTAAAGCATGATATAGACTTAACAAAACCCATGGACCACGCTCAACCTGCAGAAATTTTGGACTTCCGATGTATCAAGTCTTTCAAATAATGAGGTGCACTATCGGGGGAAGAGGAGGAGTACTTAATTTACGTGAAATACTGTCTCGAATGCACAACAATGATGCTGTGAAGCCATTTTTTTTTTTTTTTTTTTTTTGGCAAACTGAACACCTGTTACTTGAATATTTAACTTCTAATTTATGTAGGCTCTTCAGAAAGCTGCTCCAGAGTGTTCATCTCCCAGGGTATAGAGAGCAGCATGGAACTGCCAGGTACTCACCCAGTACAGCCACTGCATGAGCATAACTGCTTCGAGACAAAAGTAAAAAGAACAGGCAGGCTTGGAGGCATTTCTTTCTCTGAACAGATGTCTTTTGGTTCCTCTGTTATAGCACTTAGTATAGACTGTGGGCTGGATATCTGGATTTGCTTACAGGTGCGAATCAGTGGATGGGTGACACATATTCATTTCACATATAACTTAGACATAATGTAAAGAAAATTCAAGTTGAAAAGAACAGCACTTTGTGAGGAAGAAACTGTTTAAATCTCTCTAGATTAAAGGAGAATTGTGCTAAGTAAAAAATTATCTGTAACATACTCCAAGCCTTTGAAGTGTATGTATTTCCTCACTAAAGTTTTCATTTTTAATAGACTATTATTTGAAGATTAACAGGATACCATCATGGTATTTTTCACAGATTTAAGAGCATAATTCTTTCTCTCATTGCATATACAGAGTTAATTTAAATTGAACATACACTGCTATGGACCTTAATATTAGAAATAACTGAAGAAAACTATGAGATCATAGTTTTCTATGACTATGAGGTCATAATTATTAATCATTCTTTGAAACAAACACTCCTATTTGAAAATGGCACGTTGGTACCCGTGTGTGCTGTAAACACACAGACACACATTTTTGTAGCCAGAACCTACACCTATAAGCCATTCTGTGTTCATGTGACAGTCAGAAACCCACCGGGCTTGTGGGTAGGGGAACAGTCCTGGACACCCCCAGGACTGAGGGGTCAGGGTTAGGAAGAGACAATCACAGGGAAGGTGCCGCACTGGCAAGGTGGCATCTCCCTTCCTACAGGAACCCACACATGGATTGCTGGGCCCAGGATTGGACACAAAACTCAGGTCTCCTAACTCCTAACCCTGGAGTCTTTTAGGATGCAGCTTTCATTCTGAATGAAATCACTGTGCAGTTGATGGGCAGAACTAAATTTTACAATGTGAAATGTTTGTATCAGGAAGTCGGGGTGTCTATAAATATTTTTGAGAGGTCAAACCTACTAACAAAGCTGAGGCCTAACTTGGGCAAACACATACTTTTCCTAGAGTAATAGACACCGAAAAGGAAGCAGTTACTGTATGTTCATTCTCATCTATTGTGGAATTCAGCTGGCTACCCTCATACTCAGACTTCACTCTGACGATAAAAAATTAAAACTCCTGAGATATAAGCATGCGTATTTCCTGTATTCTGCTATAACAGTAATAAGGACCAAATCAGAAAGAATTCAAGATTATACATGTACCTTTACCTTTTTTTCTAACTGAAAAGTCTAAAGTGAGGGCAGTGAAACCCTGTCAGTTAATATCCTTGTGATCCATGTTTCAAAGACAGATGCCCTCTACTGGCGATGCTGTTTCATAAATATTCTAACAAGATGCATTAAAAATGTAAGAGTCTTTGGAAAGTCACAACAGAAGCACATTTTCCTGAGTAAAGGGTAGTGTGGCCGCCTTGGCCTGTAATGAAGTTTGAAATTACATCCTTACAAAAGACCTCTGGTTAATGGTGCCTCATTACAAGAATGAAAGTGTCATTTCTTCCACTGCTGAACTGCTCCAAAAAACACAGGTGCTACTTGGAAAGAAAAAAATCTTAGCCCTAGAAGCAAGAATACTGTAGCACTCTGTATTTAAGACACAGGAGATCCCTATTTTGTTTATGCATGAGTGAATAAAGAAGTCTTTAAATGAAAAAGACATGTTTCCTGTGATGATTCTGACTTTTTAAGTCTCATTTATCCTCAGGTGTGGGAGAATCCAAATGGCTTTTGCTTCTTTCTTGCTGTATTTTAATCTCGATGTACAGATTTACATCATGAAGAATAAAATACCACAAACATTGTTTTGACATAGTACCTTTTAAAAAGTCAAAATGTGCTCTTACATCATAGTCATCAAAATCTCAAAGGGGAAAAAGAGTCCATTGTCATTTGTGTCGTGGATGTATTAATTTTCAAATGTTGTATCTAAGGTGAACCTCAATAAACTGACAAACATTTATTTCCAGTACCAATTGATCCAGTAAGCCTACATTTACCCTATTTTGTCCATTTCTCCATCTGTAACTACGGAGGGTCAACAACTGTGGTAGGAAGTATATCATAACAAGGTTTTTGTTTTTCAGTTAATATGTAAGGGAGAGGGTTGCTTTAGAATACAGCAAATTCTAACCATGTTTCAGAACAGAATTCTAATGTATTTCTTCCATCTCTTACCAAACTTCAACAATCTACTTTTCCAGACTATCCATACAATTTAGATTTTAACTGCATTTTGACATTTAATTAAAGTCTGCAAAGGTTTTGAAGATGAAATGCCATATAATCATTTGATAACAATGAAGAAAATGACTCTTCCTAGCCTCTTTTTTCCTGTCTTACCAATCACAGTCCTGACTCTTTTGCAAAATTCTTCACATTATCAAATGAATTCTTACACAAATCCCCAAGTTTTATTGTGTCCTATCCCTTTAGCAGTTTTGCTCCTAACAGAACCTTCCTTTACATAAGTTCTTAATTCCCTTCTAATTCACTGAGATAAACACCATGCTTAATGCTGAATCTAAGAAGTCTTTCAGAGCAAATGTAAAATGAAGCTTCAAGATGATACAAGCCATAAACCTTACTCCTGAGTTTTCTCCATTCCCAGCTCTGCCATTATCTGACTCAGAGACTTTGGGCGAATTGCTTATCTTTTTTGGTCAAATCTCAGGCTGTTCATATATAAAATTAACGGCAAAGATCCTTTCCAGCTTTAAAACTTGATGTTTCTCTATTTGTATTTTATTTCCAAACCAGACAGACACACTGAAAGAAACTTATACGCTTCAACTATAACATAACATTCCAAACAATTGCTTCATGTGGCCCCCTCCATTGCCAAAATTAAATCTGCAGGTCCCAAATGATTGTGAACTTGTGTTTCTCATCAACTGTACTCATTTTTTTTTTTTTTTGGATCACCTGCTATAAAGCAATCTTCTTTTTTTTTTTTTTTTTTTTTTTCTAGTTTTTCTTCCCTAGGGAAATTTATGTTGGTTCCAGGCATGTGTCGACATACTCCCTTAAGACCAGCAAGCAAAAAGTTCATTTGCTTTTCCCACTGTCTCTACCATCAATAAATTATTCTTACTTGCTTTTAAAGGTACTTCTGTCTCTTCCACTTATTCCTTATGCTCCCACTACTACAATGGGCTACTTTTGGCACAATTTCCCTTTCAAACTCTCCTGTTTTCATGAATTTTTAACCTATTTTGCCCTCACTCAGTAATGTAACAGCATTCCTCAGTTGCTGCGGCTTTGTCCTTCCACAGTCATCTCTGTCAACCTTGATTATACTCTGGAAGCCCTAAATCATCCATATCACATGTCTAAATCTTGATATATCTTATTAAAGTAGAAATCAGAAACCCTTGCATCTGCAGTATGGTGAACACTGTCTGTTTCCACTAGCTTTGTATGAACTCTTCTCTCCATACCCAAAATTTTTACCTTGTTTGCAGCCCCTAAATCAGGGGCAGGATAGTAGGCAGTTCCTGGCAAGGAAGCAGTTACCTATTTTCTTTTTCTTTTCTTTTTTTTTTTTTTTTGAGACAGAGTCTCGCTTAGTCGCCCAGGCTGGAGTGCAATGGCGCGATCTCGGCTCACTGCAAGCTCCGCCTCCCGGGTTCACGCCATTCTCCTGCCTCAGCCTCCCGAGTAGCTGGGACTACAGGCGCCCGCCGCCTCGCCCGGCTAATTTTTTGCATTTTTAGTAGAGACGGGGTTTCACCGTGTTAGCCAGGATGGTCTCGATCTCCTGACCTCGTGATCCGCCCGCCTCGGTCTCCCAAAGTGCTGGGATTACAGGCGTGAGCCACCGCGCCCGGCCAACAGTTACCTATTTTCAAGCAACATGGAAGAAATGCTTATCAGTTTAAGTTTGCTAACATCCCAAATACATTTTTTCCCTGGGGTACAGGGCCAATAAAGTTCTTCTTTACCACTCCCAAAACAAAATCCTACCAAAATTGTGATCTAGATTTGCCCTAGTCAGATATGTTGTCCCTCTTACAGTGCCAAATTTCTGACACAGAAATGTGCTTCTTCATTTTAGAAAAACAATATAAAAGACCTTATGGAACATAATTAAAACATTTAAATCTGTCTTAATCTACTATTTAGATACTATAGACATCTAGTAGACCCTAAAAGACGTCTAAAAGACCCTAATGTTGTTAGGGACAAACTAACAACATTCATGCCAGAACAAATTCATGTTAGAAAACGTTGATTTATTTTTTGTTCAATGGAGCTGGTCCCCATTTTACAGATACTGCAGGAACTTCAGATAATACTGAGCAGTGCCCGATGTTATCAATTTAACAGGACTTGCCTGTTCAGGGTACTTTCTACTTTTCAAAGCACATCTATTATCTCCTGGATCTTCACAAACCTCTAGTGAGGTAGGCAGGTCAGGTATTATTTCACTTTGCATGTGAGAAATGAAGATTCACAGGGTAAAGTAACCAGCTCACAGCCACAGAACTCTTCAAAGCGGGTTCAATTTCGTAGCACAGGCTCCCAGATTTGCATGTACATGTGTATATACACATACAACCTGACATACATGACTCAGGTTTATGACGCAAACATCCTAGAATAAAATTAGGGAAGTGTTCAAATAGTCCCCTGTTGTCAATTTCCTCTAGTTCTACTATAACCCTAAGCTTCTCTCATTTCTCTTACTGTTTTAATCCTTGGTAGGCTCCCGAGTTATTTCTACTTTTATGCTGATAGAAAAAAATGCACCAGGCTACTTCATATCACCCACTCCTCCACACCTCCCACTTCAAAATTCTAAGAGCCTAGCAACACATCAAAGTTAAGAATGACTGAGTAATTCAAAGATTATCCTCAGTGAATGCTCAAAGGACTGCTGATTTTCATCAAGAGCACAAAGGATATTTTGTAGAACCTTTTCCTTGAACGTCAAGGGTATTTTATTAAGCTCAAGACATATCTAGGTAAAGCTAGTTCATGAAATGTTTCACTCTCCTAAGTCTACTTGCGAGGACCTCCTTCATCCTACACCCTGGGCAAGTCCAGCACATGGCCATGGTCTCAAACCTACAGCAATAAGCGAGCTGCTGGCCCTTCTGATCTCAGGGACAAGATTCAAAATTCTAACTAATACAATCTAATATTCACATAGATTAACTTTATAGTGCCTTGTACTAAGTAGGCTCCCAACTTCAAGAATTCAATAGAACCAACTATTTCACAAATCAGTACAGCAAAGTAATCTCTAAAGAAAGTTTAGGCATTTTAGTTTTTAATCCTACTGGAATTGAAACACCAATTTCATTTCCCAGTACCAATCTAATCCTTCAGCTTTTAGACCATAAAACTTTGTAAGTTTTAAGGGGGGCAGGTGCTACATAAACACCCCCTAATAAATCTGGTAAAAGCTACAGACCCTATCTCTAGAAAACTACACACTTGATGCCCACATACAACTTTACATACAATTTAACATACAATTTCGTGGGGTTATGAAACCCCCAGCACCTACCCAAGAATCAGAAGTTAAGAATCCTGGTGTAAAAATAACCTAAGGTATAAAGTTAGGAAAGGTGGGAGAATGAAAGATAGGACCAAAAGAAAAGTCAAAAAAGGCTGGAAGAGGATGGAGGAGCGGACAGGTGATGCAGCAGCAGTGAGTAACTCTGGAAGTAGGTATAGGACTATGTGGCTCTGTACTTCAAAGTGCTCTCACTTCTTACATTTCATTTGATCTTTACAGTAACTCATTCAACAAAATAGATCAGTTGTTACAGCACACCTCCCCCACTCCCCGCCAACTTTAAAGAGAAGAAAACTAATACTTGAATTCGTTATACAAGTTGCCCAAGGTCAAATATCAGCACACAGCAGAACCAAGACGCAGTCCCAAGTCCTCAGGTTATTCTGTGTCATATCATTGGCTTCTAGGGAGAGAGGGAATTCAGAGGAGACAGAAAAAAGAAAAAAGACTGGGAAGGAAGTCCAGGAAACAGAAAGGAACTGGGTGAAGAGAATAACATGATATAAAAAGTGAAAAGTAAAGCAAGAGAATGGAGAGGGAGATGAGCATATAGTAGAGAAACTAAAAGGAGAAATGAAAACTTTGTGTCATCTTAAGTGTTATAATAAAAAATTGTGCCTCCAACTTCTATCTGGTTATAAAAAGAGAGTGAAAAATTATCATCTCAAACCTCAAAACCTAGAAAGCTATAGGATAACCAAACAGATCATGAGAACAGTAAAGAAAGGACAAAGTGGAAAGGGGTAAGGGAAAACATAAATGATGTCCCAAATAAAGAAGCAGCGTGAATTCCTCTGGTGTTCTAGGAAACATGGTGGGATGAAGCCCTACAGTTAGGGCACAATTAACACAAGAACCCTTACACACCAGGCCTTGTTAGGTCTGGACCCAAAGGTGACAGACAGATGGGGTGGTTTACAGTTACATTTTCCTAAAATCGAAACTAAACAACAATCTTTGCTTCTAACATTAGCCTTCCAGAGCTGGTGTGGATTATTATTTTTTAAAATTTAATGGTTGTCAAAAGCCTGTTTTGGGTAAAGTTGATTCATAAACATTGTTTTATTAACTTTTCTCTTCACACAAAATGAGAAATGTTTAAATGGTTATCCATGGAAACAGTAAAGCAGCTTATGCTCCAATGGGTTGACTTCCTGGAAAAAAGAAAACAACAACATTTCCATGGAGTGGCCTCATGTCTAACAGGAAAGACCTCGTTTTACGTTTAAAAAAAAAAAAATCCCACAGGAAGGAGTAGCAGAGGGAGCAACATCCCAAACACCACATGCAACTTCCAGAAAGTAAAAGTGACTCTGTCCAGAGTTCCAATGGACACATCATGGACTCCAAAAGAGGTTCTAAAAAGCAAATTTGCCCAGTAGTTGTCCCTCTCCCTAGGCTACAGTTTCCTAGAGACAGAAACACAGGGTGCGTCGGGGTGCAGGCTCTTGCTGGAAAGTAATGAAGCATCCTGGGACTGAGTGTACAGACCTTACGGGCAAGAGGTAGAACATCAGCATGTATAAGATTCTGTTTGCCCCATTATAGGGTTACCAGAGTCCTGTAATAAAAGCACAAAGAACTGGCTGGATCACACTGTCAGCCAATAAAAGGAAGGATGAATGAGGCTGAAGAGACTGCAGGGCTGCAGTTGAAATATCTAGACCTATGCATCCTCATGTGGGATGGGTGGGTTCTGGCAAAATTTAAGAGGCTAATAATGGGATGGAGGGGTTGGCAGCAGCACAGCATAATAGGTAAATGGCACCAAGACACAGACAGCACAATGAGTTTCTACCCTCTTTCTCTGTACCTGTTGCACCCTAATTTGCAGTGGTGAGGATCAGAACTGAAAGCTATATTTCTTCCTCTGCTCACTTTTTGCTATGCTATTGACAGGCAAACTACACCACATCTTCTACAGACATAGGCAACTTAGGTATTCCTAGAGCAATATTTCTACAGGTAGCATAAATGATTGTGAAAGCCTGTTGGATCTTTTGCATGAAATGTGTCAGAATGTGTTTTGAAAGCTATTTCTCATTACTAGCCTTACAAAGTTCATTAAACATTCAGAATCATCGTTATTCTAAAACATACTATTTACACAGTACAAAGAAAGCCAATCTAAGAATCTCCAGGGAAAAGGGGGAAGAAACTCTTAAGGGAGAAAATACTGACAAGAAATATTAAATCCACTGCAACCAGATCAGTAATGAGCAACTTAATTACTTGATGGCAACCTTTCACTAGTGTTTCATTTTCAGTAGTGAATGTGAACAATTTTGGTCACCCAAAAAATGTTTTTAAATGGGCCACCTTCTGAACAGTTGAGAAAAGAACATTTATAGGCACAATTTAGAATATATTAAGCAAAACAGAAACAGACTTAAAATACTGGCGTGATCAATAAAAAGTTTTAAATAGGAAAATAAGTGGGTATTTTTGCTTTGTTTTGTTTTGTTTGTGCAGAAATATTGAATTTTTGATCAGTAAGAGGGTACCTAAGAAGGAGCTACCTCCCACATGTGGGTTTTCACAGAAGAAACTGAAATCATTTCTTTGAGAAAGGTGTCATAACACATTGAGATCTCCCATCTGTCTAGTGTAGTTCCAGCCTCAGCAGACTCCACATAGAATGCTTTCCTAAAAAACTGTCCACCCTTACAGTGCTGTCTGGGCTATTATCACACAGGCTTCATAGTTAGAGAGGGCCACCGATTCAATTTGTGCCAAGCACAAGGGTTCTTAGCACTAAAGAAAGACCCTGGAGATTATCTAATCCAACTTCCTCATTTTTCTTTCTTTCTTTCTTTTCTTTTTTTTTTTCTGTGTGAAATGGAGTTTCGCTCTTGTTGCCCAGGCTGGAGTGCAATGGCACAATCTCAGCTCACTGCAATCTTCACCTCCCAGGTTCAAGTGATTCTCCGGCCTCTGCCTCCTGAGTAGCTGGGATTACAGGCACGCACCACCACACCCAGCTAATTTTGTATTTTTAGTAGGGATGGGGTTTCTCCATGTTGGTCAGGCTGGTCTAGAACTCCCAACCTCAGGTGATCCGCTTGCCTTGGCATCCCAAAGTGCTAGGATTACAGGCATGAGCCACTGTGCCTGGCCTTCCTCAATTTTTGGAAGAGAAAAAGATAACTCAGAAAACTAAAGCAACCAGGCCAGAGGTCCACATTAGGTCAAAACAGGTTTCTCAAGAGTGGCACTACTGATAATGTTTTTGTACAAGGCGCTTATTTGTTGCCAGGGCCTGTCCTATGCATCGTAGGATGTTTAGCAGCATCCCTGGCCAGTTGCAACCCCCCCTACCCAATTGTCACAATAAAAAAATGACTCTGAACATTGCCAAATGTCCTTGGGGAGAAGGCAGGGAGGACAAAACTCCCCCAGTTGAGAACCACTGGGTTAAAAACTAGCATGATTGGCAATCAAATCCCTCTGACTCCCAAGGTGCTCTTTTCATTAATCACACAAATACTTCTTGTTTTCAAGTGCATATTTTGGAATTAGGGATAACTGATTAATGCATTAAGCCACGACTAATACTGATTACATGTCAAATGATGTGATTAAAAATCTCTTAAAAAATGTATCTTATATATATGGTATGTCCGGCACACACAGATGAGTAAATGCACATATTATCAGCACATATGTATACGTGAGCCTGAAACTGCAGAATCTAAGAAACAATGAGTTATTTTTGGTTGGGTAAAATATAGTAATGCCACTGAAGAGATAGTTCAGGGAGAATCTCTCTACAAATGGTAAACTTTCTTACCAGCCTTAGAGAAATTCGCTACACATTGTAGCTATATACAGAATCATCTTTAAAATACACACACACAAGAAGAGACCTCATTGTCAAGTTGTTTAATCATCTTATTGTGAGGATAAGAAAACTCCATTTAAAGAGCTAAAGTTTCCTAAACTAAGTGCTTCAAAATAGTGCCAGATTGCTTCTCAAACACAGACGGAAAAACCAGACTTACAAAGGACACAGTTTCTACCACCAAAGGCAGCCTCTGATGTCAGACTGCCAGTTAAGTATGATATTGAGATATTACCTGTTTCTCTTTTTCCGGTGTTCTCTATTAGAATTTTCCGATTCACTACCACTGCTTGTGTTACAGCGTGAACGTGACCTGAAGACAAAATGGTAAGAACAAAAGAAAAAACACACGTTTATCACTCATGAAAAATTTCAGAAAGGTTTATATTGGTCCTCTGGAATTCATTTTGCAGCAAAATTATCAATCCAAACATCAAGAGCTGTATTATCCCTCTCCAAGTCAGTGTTTCTGAACTCAGTAAGACATCTGACTGAGTCGATAGCTCAGCGAAATGGCAATGCAGGGGAAATATAAAAACCGATTAAGGTGAATGTCAGCATGTTCCCAGAAAGGACCACAAAATCAATTACTTCCAACAGAACTCTGACATGGCAAAGCTGGTGGTGGACTAAATGTGGACACAAAATCTTGTAACCCTCCCATCCGCCCCACTGAGAGAGGTAGAGTTTATTTCCCTAGCCTCTTAATTTACACTGGTCTTGTGACTGATTTTACCAACAGAATGAGGTGGAAGGGATACTATGTCAGTTCCAGGACTCGCCCCTTAACATACTGGTAGCTTCTGCTTCCAGCCTAAAGAAGTGCAAAAGAAGTGTCTACAGAAGTGTAAGCTACCCAGGTGGAGAAACTATGCAGAGAGGTCCCAGGCCTGCAGCCTTTCCGCCAAGATGCCCACATGAAAGAGAAAGGCCCCCTAGATAACACAACCTCAGCTGTCATCTGACCACAGCCTCATGAAATTGTGAACAAGACTAGCTAGAAAGTTACCTGTTTAATTGACAGAATTATACTAGATAAGTACAGTTGTTGCTGCTTTAAGCCACTAAGTTCTGGAGTGGATTATAATATGGCAACAGATAAATGAGACAGCTCCTCTGAGACACAAGGGAGTAGGAAACAGCATAGTCTTAAGACGCAACAGAATGGAAGATTGGGAATCAGCTGAAGACAAACTGGTTTTTGAAAGTAAAAAAAAAAAAAAGCAATAATACCCCCACTCTTTCCTCAACTCTGAACATTTCTAAATCTGCTAACCCTTCTTCCCTCTGACTCTCCTTCCATTTTTGTTTTTTTTACCTCCTCCTCTGCTTTAGATCTGAATCTTCACCACTGTTATGGGCTTTCCTGTGAAAACAAATAAAGACATTTAGGAAAACAGGAGATTATCAATTGGCTAAGGAAAGCACACCAAAATGAGTCTCACTTCAGTTTACACATATCTGTCATACATTCATTCATTCACCAAACATTTAGTCATATGTATATGCCTAACCCTACATATGATATATCCCAGAAATATAATGTTAATAACATAACCTGGCCTCACTCTAGTGGGACAGGCAAACCGTCTGAATTCCGTTAATCCAATGATGAGGTTAGTCAGCAGTTGCAGAACTGCAATCCTCCAAGCTGATTTCCGCCATAGTGGAAATGACATCATCTCACTTGGATGCCCTTTCCCATACCCTGGGGCTCCAAATTCTCTTTATCTCTTCTCTCATAATCTCCTCCACTTCAACTCAGCAACCTGCCTCATGGTCATACTTTGGACTTCATCGTCTGTAAGCACCTCCAAACACTTTGCTCTCTTACCACAATCTCCTTTCTGTTTACTACTCCCCATTTACTTTCAAACAGCTTCAATGGGGCATCCTGGTTAAAGGTGTTGGCTCTAGAGCCAGACAACATGAATGTGAACCTCATCTTCTCCACTGATGAGTTGTGTGATTTAAATAAGTTACTTTTCTACTCAGTGACTTACTTTTAATAGAATCTCCTTTGAAGTCTGCTCTAAAGGATAAAATGAATTAATCTATTTAAAATGCATACACTAGGACCTGGGTCATTGTTAGCACTCAACCAAGATAAGCTGTTATTGCTTATTCAACTATTTCCATTCTTCTTTTTCTTTGATCCTAATAAGACTATCTATTGACCTGGCTACTCTCCACCAGCTCTTCACTTCTCTTCACTGTCTTCTGTACTCAGCTTAGATGTCCTAATCCATCATTTCAATAACATGCATGCTGATACTCAACACGTTCCCCAACTCTGTTTTTCATTCCGTCTTTTTGGCAAAATCCCAGGCATGGGTGAATCCGACTATGCAAGTTTTCTGGATCAGTTCTAAACAGCTGGTTGAGCAGTGCTGGAAGGAGTCACACAAAAGGGGCACATTACACTACAAATCCACGTTCATAAACCTCAAGTGGGGCTGCACCACAGTTCAGCAATCCTGCCACTTTTTTCAGATCTAAGTACAAAGCAGTTTCAAACTCTTCATCCTGCAACCCTCTGACCTACAGTATCCCTGTTTCAGCAAATGACTTTGTTTTCTCCTTCCGAAGGAAAAAGTAGCCTCCAGATGGAACTCTTTCATCTTCCTGCTACCAAAAATAAAAACTTACCAACATCTTCCTCCCTGTTATTTATGGATTTATCCTTACTACCAAGGTCAGTCCCTCCACCAGTGCTTTGCGCGTCCCATCATCCCATGTCTTTTCAATGACTTTCATTAACTACCCTCTCACCTCTCACACATAGTCACCTTGCCCGTCTGGCAGACTCTTTTTATAAGCTATTAACTTTTTCAGTCTCTACTGTTTAAACAAACACAGACCTACTTTGAGTCCACATCCCCCTTCATCTGCCCAGTCTCTCCTCTCTCCTTCAAAGCCAAACTTCTTGAGAGTGGTGTCTATGCCCCATGCTCCATTTCCTTACGATCTGTAATCCAGCACCTTCCCACTCTGATCTCTTTAATGTATGGCTTACGTTACCCCATTTCCTCCAATACACTTATATCGAATAACATTAACAGCAATATGTGGTCCCTGTTCTTATATCAAATTTTGGGGTCACTATTTAGCATAAACACAAATTATACAGAAATTGGTCACAGATGATCTAAATAGTGTGCCAGGAATATGATTCCATTCTTTTGTAGGTTTTAAATTTTCCGAGAGAGGATACTTGCCTAAGTTTTCCATGTACATATCACTTGCTTAGGGTTGTTTTGCTTATCACTATTCTTCAAACTCTGAGAGAACTGCAAAACTCCTGCTATGGATGGATACGCAGGTAATCTCCAAGTTCCATTTATATCCCTCCTGGATCCCTCTGCCCTCCTGCTCATACCTGGACCACCCACTTTTGACTAACTCCCTTTATCATGATCCAAGGAACTCCTTTTGCTTCTTTGTATGGTGGACCCCACATCTCCAGGTCTTTTGGCAACTTGTCTGGGTTTTGGTAAAGTGTATCTTTTAGCTGCTAACAGAAAAAAATTGCATGACAGATACACTTTTTTGGGACCCACAATTTCTGAAAATGTCTTTATTCTATGCAAACAATTATGGTTATCTGGGCATAGACTCCTAAACTGAAAATAATCTTTCAGACTTCTCAAGGCAATACTTCTTTGCCTTCTTCCTCTGATATTACTGTGAAGCAGCCCAATGTCTGTTTTTTCTTTTTTTTTTTTTTAGATGGAGTTTCACTCTTGTGGCCCAGGCTGGAGTACAGTGGCGTGATCTCAGCTCACTGCAACCTCCGCCTCTCAGGTTCAAATGATTTTCCTGCCTCAGCCTCCACAGTAGCTGGAATTACAGGCATGCAACACCATGCCTGGCTAGTTTGTATTTTTAGTAAGGACGGGGTTTTACCATGTTGGCCAGGCTGGAATTGAACTTCTGACCTCAGGTGATCCACCCGCCTTGGCCTCCCAAAGTGCTGAGATTACAGGCGTGAGACACCGTACCTGGCCCCAATGTCATTGTGATTTGTCACCATTTGCACATGGATTTTTCTCTCCCATATTCCCATGCCCCTTCCAAATCTTTAGAATTCTTTGTTAATCAATAATGTTTTGAAATTTAGTTATAATGAACCTTGGAATAAATCTAACTTTTCAATCAATTATGTCAATTGCTCAGTGGGTTCTGCTTTATAATGTCACATCCTTCAGTTCCGGAATATTTGCTTGTGCTGTTTCTTTAATAGTTTCCTATGTTTTCTCTGTTCTTTTTTCTTAGAAATTGTATTAGTTGAATGTTTGATATCTAGGTTTGATAATTTTATTATTCTTATTTCCATACATCTGTTTTATTGTGGGCTTTTTGGTTCCATTTTGGGGAAGATTTTCTTAATGTTACCTTCCAAATCTTTTACTGATTATTTTAAATTCTGCCACACTAATTTAAAGCCTAAAAACTCTTATTCATTAGTTCTTACCTTTGTATTGATAGAAATTCATGGATTTATTTTTTCATCTTCCTAAATAGTTTTTTGGAAATTTTTCTTTCTTATACTGTCTGTTTCCAGTGAGAATGCCCCCAATCCCACCCTATACCCCATTTGTTTGTTTTAGTCTCTGCCTTTCCAGACAGAAGCAATGCTCAAATGCAGGTGTTCATGGCTCTCTATTCCTATCCAAGCAGTGAGTGTTAAGGTGACTGGAGCCCTTTGGTTGGTGCAGAGCATGTTAATTAATGGCCTCACAGTAATATGAGGGCAGCTTCAATCATTTCAATGGATGATCCTTTGAAAGTAAGTATATGCAAGTCTTTTCTCTTGTACCTGGTCCATTTCCTGCAGTGGGATTCTCTAATCTCACGCCTGGGAGATACAACAATTTCATTGGAAGATGCTTTGAAAGCTAGTATCCATAGTCTTTTCTCTTGACCCTGTTCATTTCTTACAAAGGGATTCTCTAATTTTCTGCCTAAGTAATATAAGCCTGGATTCTAGTATTCTGGGAACGAAGAGAGAAGGGAGACATTTGGTATGCAAATTTTCACTCTCTTTATTTTTCCATGGCCACAATTTCTCTTTCTTCATTACAGTTAATCTTCAATTAAGACAAATGCTGGAGCTTCCTACAACTCTGTCATTGGCTTTGTCTTTTTGCATTCTATCTATACTATACACCTAAACAACCTAATCTCTATACTTCAAGTAACATACTTAAAATTATATTTCAGTCCATAAAGCAAATCTAGCTCCTGACTTACATTCAACAACCCATGAGAATCGTGCACTTGGACTTCTCAGAAGCACCATAAATTCAGGATATCAGAAACTAAATTGGCAATTGTCCCTTTCAAGCCTGTAAAGTCCTGATGATTCTATTTCTATGCAACCCATTGAATTAAAAAAACTGAACAAGCCTGGGTTTCATTCTGGACAGCTCCCTCTCCTCCATCCCTCATACTGATTCTCCTACCAGTTTTACCTCCTACTGGCTACTGAAACCATCCACTTCTTTATATCTCCGCATCACCACCTTGGTCCATGCTCCCATTCTCTATTGCCAGGACTCGTACCATAGCCTGCTGCCTGGTCTCTCCATTTCTGCCACTATCCTCTTTCACCATTTCTCCACAAGACAGTGAGGGTCATCTTTACAAACACAAGGGTGATGTTATTGTACTTCCTGTAAAAAACCACTGGTCTAAGGACCAAAATCCTGAACAAAGGCCAGGTGGGCTGTAAGGTCTGATCCCATCTTTCTCTCTATCCTCATTTGTAACACATTTTTATTCACTCTCAGAGTCTGATAAACACTGGCCTTTTTCCTTTTCACAAAGGCTCCCTGCTTCTTTCCATTCCCAAGGCTTTTGCACATGCTAGCCCCTCTATCTGGTATGATCGTTCCTTTCTTTTAGCCTGTTTGTATCTCAGATCCTGGCTCAAGCATCCAACCTCAAGAAATCTACCCCAACCTCTTTGGCTCAGTGATTCAGCAAACTTCCCCTGATAGTGCTCATTACACGGGTGTCTATTTATAAAAAATTTATCACGCATTTACACTTATGACACATGTACTTTTCTGTATGCATGCTAGGTTTCAATAAAAAGTTTTTAAAATTCCCCTAAGTACCACATAGCTTACCTTCATATTACATATTAAAGTCATAATGGCACATATATTCCTATGACTCATATATTTATCCCTTAATAGCATCTAAGCTCCCAAAGGACAGGAACTTTGTCTGGTGGTAGCAGCACGTTGCATGGCATACAACAGGCACTCAAACATTTTTTAATGTAAAAGTGAAAGCTAAGGAGTGAAAATATACTGTACTACCAGAAAAAATGCTGGCTTTCTTTTTCTAGAACAGGAATGTTTATTATTATTATTATTATTATTATTATTATTATTATTATACTTTAAGTTCTAGGGTACATGTGCATAACATGCAGGTTTGTTACATATGTATACTTGTGCCATGTTGCTGTGCTGCACCCATCAATTCGTCAGCATCCATCAACTCGTCATTTACATCAGGTATAACTCCCAATGCAATCCCTCCCCCCTCCCCCCTCCCCCACCATGATAGGCCCCGGTGTGTGATGTTCCCCTTCCCGAGTCCAAGTGATCTCATTGTTCAGTTCCCACCTATGAGTGAGAACATGCGGTGTTTGGTTTTCTGTTCTTGTGATAGTTTGCTAAGAATGATGGTTTCCAGCTGCATCCATGTCCCTACAAAGGACACAAACTCATCCTTTTTTATGGCTGCATAGTATTCCATGGTGTATATGTGCCACATTTTCTTAATCCAGTCTGTCACTGATGGACATTTGGGTTGATTCCAAGTCTTTGCTATTGTGAATAGTGCCGCAATGAACATACGTGTGCATGTGTCTTTATAGCAGCGTGATTTATAATCCTTTGGGTATATACCCAGTAATGGGATGGCTGGGTCATATGGTACATCTAGTTCTAGATCCTTGAGGAATTGCCATACTGTTTTCCATAATGGTTGAACTAGTTTACAATCCCACCAACAGTGTAAAAGTGTTCCTAGAATAGGAATGTTTAAACAAGCAGGCTTCAGGGTCTCGATGAACTTTGAAAATTACATGGAAATGTTTATATGTATTTAAATATGAACCTGTCTTTCCCTAGGGAATGAATCCAACATTTCACCAGATCTCAGAGGGTAGTATTACCCAAAAAGGTTAAGGATCACTATTCTGGACTCAGCCAGAATTTGATAGCCTGTATCCATCTCATGATAAACAACTGACAAAATATGAAATTTTGACATCTATTGCAAAATGTATTATCCTGGCATACAAAGCAAAATATAATTTCCTATTATTAAATTTAAGTCCTTGAGATTCTTCCATGCTGATGACATGTCTCGATTTTAAATGTCAATGTTAATCCAGCAATGTAGGGATTTGTGCCCAGTGCAAGGTAAATATGTGTGAAGATAGAACAAGACTGACAAGGATAAGGACACTTACAGGGCATTTATACTGGAAAGAAACAGAGAACAATGTACTTTAGTCTTTTTATGTCAACGTGCAGCAATGGCTTGTTGCCTCAAAACACAGATCCCCAAAAGAGACCTGTAAGTGCACCAGGCAAAAGGCTCTAGGGATGCTCAGGCAAAAAGATTCTCTTTCTAGCAAATTTAAATAGCCTTCCCCCCGGAATTTGCCAATGAAAGGATCCTGTATCCACTCTCCACAATTACTTCTCTGTGTTTCACAGGAAGCCAGCGGAAAATGAACCTCATTGTAGAAGTCAAGTCTGGATTTGGGAGTGTATATGCTGCAAACTATTTCAAGCAATTATTTTGTATGAAAATATGCAAATTTAGGCATATTTTAGCAAAATTTAATTAAGTTCATTTTCAAATGTGTTAAAATGACTATCTGCTCAACATGTGTAATTATTTTATTTAGGGAGTGCTGACAAATTGCACTAATTAATTAAGGGTGGGAAACTATAAAACTCTATCTACCAATAATATATGCTAAATTGTCATCATCCATGCCAGCTATGTTGCCTCAACACACAATACACACAAATGCATTTTAAAGTATTTCCCAGTGGCGTTGCTTTGCTTTTAAGTATTGTCCAAGTTGAACCAACTCTTGGTGTTCCCAAGGAGAAAGCGGAGTAAGGGCTGAAGGACAGCTTTATTTAAATGAGGGCTATCACTATCTCCAACTTTTTCAGATATACAGACTGGGATTTCAATCCCATGTGTGCCACAGAGGACAAGCTACCATCGTCTCCCTGAGCCTCAGTTTTCTCATCTGTAAAAGTGAGATGGTGATGCTGGGCTGAATATTTTTCATTGGTACTCAGCCTCTGCTGACTGCTCTATAATCTGCCCTCTACTGCCGAGATAGAAAGCCTGGAAATTTTATATTCCTGGACACCTTTGCCAGCTGAGTTTTAGTTAAAAGAGACTGCAGTAAGATTTGAAGGCAGAGAAAGGGGAAAGTGATTTTGCTTCTAGTTGTACCTGTGGCATCAACTCTTGCACTCCTGAGAAGGGGGTGTTCTTTGTTTGGCTACAGTGGTGGTACCTCCAGCAACGTCAGCAAGAACGGTCCCTGCCTGGCATCCATCACGGTGCCTGCAGCAATGTCAGCAGCAAGCACAGGCTCAGGATTGCCAGCTCAAAGGTGGAAACGGCTTCTGGTCTCTAGGTAACACCCACTTCTCTCTTCGCATTCCTTCAGTCCACAGGCAGTAACAGCAGCTAGATCTCTGAGTTACATCACTCTCTGCTTTTTGCACCTTCAATCCTACTTACACCTTTGCACCAATTCCCTATTTAATCCCCCTCTGCTAGAATCACATCATGCCTCAGTACAAATGCCAGTTCCCAAAGAGTTGTTACTGTCAGCATTACATGAAATAGTATATAGCAAGCACTTTACTCAGTACTTGGAATATGGCCAACACCAAACAAATGCCTACTATTGCTCTATTATCCTATCTAATCACTGTTGGTCCTGATCTAGCCCCCTCATGTCAGTCCTACTACATGAAGGTAATATAGACCCTTCTCTTCTTAACCATCAAAGAATTTCAGTGAAGTTGAACTTGGTTTCAGAAAGTTGGGGGCAAAACTCTGGGAAACTAGCAGAAGCAAAAGGGATCAAGCAGGAAAGGGCCAGCAAGTGTGTATTAACTAGGGCATAGGTGGAAAGAAGGGCTTGGCTTCCAAACCTGCAGTGTGCATAAAAAGAGTCTTGATGGTTACCTGACATCATGAACTGAACTTCTTGTAATCATAAAAGTTATTTAGGCTGGGTGCAGTGACTCATGCCTGTAATCCCAGCAATTTGGGAGACTGAGGTGGGAGGACTGCTTGAGGCAAGGAATTCAAGACCAGCCTGGGCAACATAGCAAGTGAGACCCCATCTCCACTTTAGTTTACACATTTTTATTTTTTTAAAAAAAAGGAAAAAGAGGCTGGGCACGGAGACTCATGCCTATAATCCTAGCACTTAGGGAGGCTGAGGTAGGTGGATCATGAGGTCAGGAGTTCGAGACCAGCCTGACCAACGTGGAGAAACCCCGTCTCTACTAAAAATACGACAATTAGCTGGGTCTGATGGTGCATGCCTGTAATCCCAGATACTCAGGAGGCTGAGGCAGGAGAATTGCTTGAACCCAGGGGGCAGAGGTTGCAGTGAGCTGAGATCAAGCCACTGCACTCCAGTCTGGGCATCAGAGCGAGACACCATCTCAAAAACAAAAACAAAAACCACAAAAAACAACAAAAGGTAAAAGAAAAAGTCATTTATACAATGCCAATTATGTAGGTACTCAAAGTAAACCACAGTCCCTGCCACATAGGAGTGAAAAAGAATTTCACTGATAAGTCATTTCTACATCTTCCTCTCTTGCACCTGTCACACTGCCAGCCTGCTTTGCAGACAGGTCCAAAACTTCCAGCTAAGAACTTTTTTTATTAAGCATACACACACAAATATAATCCCTTCAAACACTCTAACCTTATAGGTAAAATGTAACAGGATTCATTTTTTTCTGTGCTTTAAAAGGCATTTCTCAGCTAAGAAGGCTTATCTTTAAGTGTAGTTTTGTCTTCTCAGGTAGAAACACTTAATATGTTTTATATATTAAGATATACTATCTCGGCCGGGCGTGGTGGCTCACACCTGTAATCCCAGCACTTTGGGAGGCCTAAGCGGGTGGATCACCTGAGGTCGGGAGTTGGAGACCAGCCTGACCAACATGGAGAAACCCCATCTCTATTAAAAATACAAAAAAAATCAGTCGGGCGTGGCAGCGCATGCCTGTAATCCCAGCTACTCGGGAGGCTGAGGCAGGAGAATCACTTGAACCCAGGAGGCGGAAGTTGCGGTGAGCCAAGATTGTGCCACTGCACTCCAGCCTAGGCAACAAGAGTGAAACTCCATTTCAATAAAAAAAAAAAAGACATGTTGTCTCTACTATGTAATATACTATATATGATACCTGTTTTTATATATTATATATACTATTTTTAGACACATCAGTCATAAATAGAATACAGAGAGCAAGTTCCTGCCAATATTTTATGAAATTATTCCCTAAAACTCTGGCTGTTTAAGATAAATACTTTGGGATTCCTAACTTATTTTATGTCAGAAAGAGTAAGCTTCCTGTTATTTTAAAGAGAAACAGTAATGTTGGTATAAGGATCACCTGTTATAAAGTCAGGCCTGGGACAAAATGCTTCTGTCGAAAACTGCTAACAGAGGGATTGTGTTCCACTTACCTCCTCCTCATAGGCTGTACAGAGTCATTGTCACTTCCACAGGAGGGGTTTCGGCGACGTGTGTAAGGGAACTTTGGTGACTTAGTGCGGTCGCTGGGAGAATTGTAGAGTCCACTGGAGAGAAAGATAAATGGTCAAAAAGAGCCCAGAGAGGTCCTGGGGGAACAGAGCCCAGCCCAGACCTAGAGTCATTCATAACTGCACAGTTGGTACCTCCAGGGGCATGTGGTTCTCTTTGCTGACAAGATTTATTGAAAGAGGTAAGATCTGGCAAATCAAATCATAAAGGTCATTATTTTGCAGGAATGCCATTTGTCTCATTAGCCTTCAGTAGTAAAAAAATGAACACATACAAATAACAGTACCAATTCACACATATGATGAATTTTCCCCTTTCTAAACACTGACTCAGCTAAAGGCTTTACATTCTATCTCAGCTAATCTTCTTATCAACCTTCAGCACTGAAGTACAATTATTAAACCTATTAAACAGAAAAAAATTGAAATATAGACTACTTAATTAAGTGGCCCAAATAAAGTAGCTAGGACACGGCAGGGTTAGAATTTGAACCATAAGTTACAACACAGGTCTGTCACTGGTTTGGTAGTTTGACCAGAGATAAACTAGACATATTCATATTTTTAGGAATAAAGGTCTTCCAGCATCACTATTCATCAGCTATAGTTTTTGACTTAAGTTTTTTTTTTTTTTTGAGACGGAGTCTCACTCTGTCACCCAGGCTGGAGTGCAGTGGCATGATCTCCGCTCACTGCAAGCTCCGCCTCCCGGGTTCACGCCATTCTCCTGCCTCAGCCTCCCGAGTAGCTGGGACTACAGGTGCCCACCACCACGCCCGAATAATTTTTTGTATTTTTAGTGGAGACGGGGTTTCACCGTGTTAGCCAGGATGGTCTTGATCTCCTGACCTCGTGATCCACCCGCCTCGGCCTCCCAAAGTGCTGGGATTACAGGTGTGAGCCACCGCGCCTGCCCTTGACTTAAGTTTTTAACCAAAACCATGAAATGGACAAATTATTAATATGTCATTTAGAGTTTTCAGAAACATATTACCTTACAGGCAATTTCATAGTATTTCCTAGGTTTCCTTTTTGCCTTTCCAGGAAAAAGTTTCATGTTATAAAACATAGTGTAGATTTCCAATTCAGAATTCCCAGCCCCTCTCTCCCTGGGTCACACTCATTTACAGTCTGCACACTTTATCCACGGCTAGCTGTGATCAACCACCCAGCAGCTGGATTCCTTTATTCAATGAGCTGCAAGTGCTAACCCCTTTTCTACTGTCTCCTTTATAAAAACAATGATTCCCTTTACCTCTGGGGGCCATTTTCTTCCCACGGTGCATGAGATTTGCTTCTTTGGGTATCAGGGCTATTTTCATTCTTTGCTTTCTTAAAGCTTTAAATTAAAAAAAAAAAGTATGAAAAATAAATTAAGTAGAAAATAAAAGTAAACTCATATACTTACTTGTTAAGTAAATTTTTTTTAACGAATGTTAAGATGTGCACACTTATTTGCTTGTTTTTACCTGTGACTCTAAAAAGAACATGAAGGCGCTGCCTAAAAAATCTGTCTCCAGCAAGCACCTTTGGGTCTTTCCCCCTCTTTCTTTCTAGTTTTACTGCTTTAGTCAACAGATGCCAGGTCCATCAATCGTTAAGAAACGCTAGAGTCCACCTGCAGGAGAGGGAGCAAGGGGAACCACAGAGCCAAGAAAAGAAGAAAGCCAAGGAGGAAGGACCTGGGCTTCCCAGGATCTTCAGCCTGGCTCCCTTTTTAAAACAGTGATCAGAGAATCCCTGGCTCCAGGCACTGGTCTGAATCCACACAGGTCGGTCAGCCCTGGGCAGGTTCAGGCTACTCAAACTGACCTTTTCCCAGCTTCCGCCATATCTTGGCTTCATCCCTCCAGATCAGAATGACTTTCAAACGCTATTTCCTGACCTAGTATCATCTTTCAGTCCTAAGAATGTAAATGTAACTGAGTTGTTATTCTACCCTCAACAAATTGTTTTAGAAATCCATGGGGAGACACAGAGGAAGGGACTAATCAGAATCCTCCAGGCACGGCGGGGGGGGGGGGGGGTGGCGGGGGGGTGACCTCTCACATCCTCAGGAGTCTTAGCTTCAGATAAAGGTAGAGCTATTTAACTCCAAATTCACTTTTAACCCTGGCTTTTTTTAACTCTGTATACTTGTCCTAGGATACAGTCATAGCAGAGTACTTTATAACTGCCAACAAAGAAGAGAAAGATGACAAGGTAGTTAAAAAAAAAAAAAAGAAAGAAAACAGACTTGCACCCTAGTATACTATCCATGAAGGAATTAATGTAAGCCTATAAAATTATGTATCTGACAGAGGCATATAACCCATAATATTAGTAGATAGTAGCTAAGTTATTATTTTTATAAAGGCTAAAAACCTCTACATATTCAATTCCCAAAGTAAAAGCTTATCTTTTGAAATGAAGAAAAGTAACAAATATGGTAGATATTTAATACAATAGTAGAAAGTATATGTGATCAATAAATCAGAAAAAGCAAAGGGAAAGGAGAAGGGAGACTGGAAAAGAAATAGGGAGATAAAAGAGGAACTGACAGAGTATACAAAAGTTAAATAATAAAATCCTGGGTGACAAGTTAATTGCATTAATTCCCTAAGGTATTTCTCATCTGAAGCTTGAGAGAAAAACTTTGGTGGTGCTTCAAGTACCAGTATCATCACAGGAATGTGGTTGCAAAGGGGATTGAAAAATATTGTTAACATGGCCACACAGCCCAAAGCAATATACAGATGCAATGCTATTCCTATTAAACTACCAACATCATTTTTTCATAGGAAAGAACTATTCTAAAATGGAACCCTCCCTCCAAAAAAGCCCAAACAGCCAAAGCAATTCTAAGCAAAAAGAACAAAGCTGGAAGCATCACACTACCTGACTTCAAACTATACTACAAGTCTACAGTAACAAAAACAGCATGGTATGGTACAAAAACTGACAAAAAGACCAATGCAATAGGATAGAGAACCCAAAAATAAAGTCACACACCTACAACCATCTGATTTTCAACAAAATCAACTAGAACAAGCAATAGAAAAAGGACTCCCTAAATGGTGCTGGGATGGCTAGTATATGCAGAAGGGTGAAACTGGACCCCTTCCTTTTACCATATACAAATATCCACTCAAGATAGATTAAGAACTTAAATGTAAGACCTCAAACTATGAAAATATATATTAGAAGAAAACCTAGGAAATATCATTCTGGACGTCAGCCCTGGTGAAGAAATTTATAACTAAGTCCCCAAAACCAATTGCAACGAAATCAAAAATTGACAAGTGGGACTTTAAAGGGCTTCTGCACAACAAAAGAAACTATCAACAGAGTAAACAATCTACAGAACAGGAGAAAATATTCACAAACTGTGTATCCGACAAAGGTGTAATATCCAGAATCTATAAGGAACTTCACCAATTCAACAAGATGAAACAAACAACACATTAAAAAAGGGGCAAAGGACATGAACAGGCATTTTTCCAAAGAAGACATACATGCAGCCAACAAATACATGAAAAAATGCTCACCTTCATTAATCATTCAAAAAAAGCAAATTAAAATCACAATGAGACACCATCTCCCACCAGTCAGAATAGCTATTATCAAAAAGACAAAAAATAAAGATGTTGGCAAGATTGCGGAAAAAAGGGAACACTTATACACTGTTGGTGGAAATGTAAATTAGCTCAGCCACTGTGGAAAGCAGTTTTGAGATTTCTCAAAGAACTTAAAACAGAACCACCATTTGACCCAACAATCCCATTACTGGATATATACTCAAAGGGAAACAAATCATTCTACAAAAAAAGATATATGGCCAGGTGCGATGGCTCATACCTGTAATCCCGGCACTTTGGGATGCCAAGGCAGGTGGATCACAAGATCAAGAAATGGAGACCATCCTGGTCAACATGGTAAAACCCTGTCTCTACCAAAAATACAAAAATCAGCTGGGAGTGGTGGCACACGCCTGTAGTCCCAGCTACTCAGGAGGCTGAGGTAGGAGAATTGCTTGAACCTGGGAGGCAGAGGTTGCAGTGAGCCAAGATGGTGCCACTCCACTCCAGCCTGGAGACAAAGCGAGACTCTATCTCAAAAAAAAAAAAAAAAAAAGACACATACATTCACATGTTCTTGCAGCACTATTCACAATACCAAGGACATGGAATCAGCCTAGATGACCATGAACAGTGGACTGGATAAAGCAAATGTGGTACATATATACCATGGAATACTACACAGCCATAAAAAAGAAT
Organism: Macaca mulatta; assembly: GCF_049350105.2. Classification (NCBI taxonomy): domain Eukaryota; kingdom Metazoa; phylum Chordata; class Mammalia; order Primates; family Cercopithecidae; genus Macaca; species Macaca mulatta. Next base: position 120,996,140 of record NC_133411.1, read on the forward strand.
GAAACCACGTCTTTTGCAACAACATGGATGCAACTGGAGGCTATTATCCTAAGTGAATTAACACAGAAACAGAAAACCAGATACTGCAGGTTCTCACTTATAAGTGAGAACTGAACACTGAGTACACATGGACATAAAGATGGGAACAACAGACACTGGGGACCACCAGTGGAGGAGGAGGGCAAGGGTTGAAAACTACCTATCAGGTACTGTACTCACTACCTGAGTGATGGGATCATGCACACACCAAACCTCAGTGATACACAATTTACCCATGTGACAAACCTACCGGCACATGTACCCTTGGACCTAAAATAAAAGTTGAAAAAGTAAGTTTTTAAAAGGAGGACTGTACTCCTTCAGGACATTCTAAAAACGCTTGGGATTGGAATCTCATGGAAGATTCCTGTTCTTATGCTGAACATACCAAAAGCACACCCTGTACATACAGATGAAGGTGACTCTGTTTATCCACAGCTATGAGGGTGACGAAGGGAAATAAGGTAAACTAAAGTTATGCAATGATAAAGAACTTGTCATCCTAAAAGGAGAACTGGTAAACGTCTTAGAACTAAACAAAACATAGGCAAATCCCTAGGTAAAATATTACAACTCTGAGAATCTTCAGATGTTAAAGTTATCTTGCTGAGAAATTATGAACTGTATTCCTCGAAGTAGCCACAATACAGCTGAATGAAGACACAATTATTTACCAAAAAAAAAGATCAAGTAGATGATCTAAGAAGTCTTTGCAGGTCACATATCTCTGACTGCTGGGATTTCCCCATGATGTATGGGGGGCAACCCCTATAGAGAAAGTGAACTCATGAAAGCTGCTCATTGTTGTTTATAATGCTGTTCCGTGAACATAACTGGAGATAAGAAAAAATGACTCTGCAACAGTATCTTAACAGAAAACAAGGCTGAGCTCTCAGGGAAACAATCCATGTAATATATTAAGAAAAGGCTTTTCCACTGGGGAATGCCCCTGGGAAAACAGATGCAGAGGACCATGACAAGTCTTCATACATATGCAATCACTGACTTCTGAGGCTCTGATGCCTCTAAATGCCATAAACCCTCTTTCCAGGGCCACAGTTCAGTGCACCACTATAATGAACACAGTACATTAAACATGAATATCATCTACTTTATTTTACAAGTCCCTCTGAGTTAGTCCATTATATCATGCCATTTTAAAAATCACAAGAAATTTTCAATTTTCTGCGGAGAATGCAAACCACAGACAATCTGTGAGTTCACCTTGCTATGACAAAAAGAGCATTTTCTTCAAATAAGAGATTCAGGTCCTGATGTTTTATATTTTATTGGTATTTTAATGTATTATTTGGCCCAGAGAATATTTACTGGAACCCATGGATTAAAAGTATTCATTAATCACCAAAGTTAGAAGATTTTTAACCTTGTCTACAGAAAAAAGATCATTTTTATGACTGCATATAATTGTACATTTCTTCAGTTAACTTCACTGACCTTTTTACTGGTGAAGGTGCAATAATTTTAGTTGTTCCTTCATTTTCTCCATTTTCCATGTTTGTAGTTATCCTACTGATGCTGTTTGATCCTAGCAGAGGAGGAGAAGGAAAGATGGAAGGGAGAAAGGAAACAGTGATAAGGAAATGCAGAGAAACAGAAGACTTATTTTAAAATGCAATTTTAGGGACACTGTGGCACATTTTACTGATAAATTATAACCCCAAATAAATAACGAATCACTCAATAAATTGGAGGTACTATTTTCTAACGTGTACTAAACCTTCAACATAACAATGTCCTGGGGGTCTAGGCTATTTTTTTCAGACTTCAAAACTAAGTCTCCACATCTTTAGATGTTAAAATAACATTCACTTTAGACTATTAAAATGATATTCTGAGATATTTAGTGCCATATATTAGAATATAAAACATAATGATCAGGTTTTGATGACTACATTGTGAACAAGTTTCTCAGCATATCATGACAGTCCCCATTTGAAATCAAACCAAACAAAAAACTTCAAACCTGAAAATATCCTAACTCATAATGCAGGTGTCAAAAAACGAGTAATATGCATGTGATCTGTATCACTCACATATAAAAAAAAGACATTTTCAAATGTGTTCTTCATGCAAACATTCCTAAAAACCTGAAACTGAGTTTTTAAAAGTTGTTATTCCACAGATTTGCATACATGCTAGAGGAACCAGCAGAGGGAGCCCACAGCAGACACAATGTTGGAAGTCATGATCAAAATAAACATAACCGAAGGGTCTGGGCCCTTCTAGGAGGTCTGACTTCCACTCTCAGGGCAGAGATGGATAAGCCTGCAGGAGTGAGGTGTGTGGGCTCTGGGAACAACTCTTCTCCAGTTGCACGCACCTCACTCAAGGAGGAGGCAGTTTAAATGAGCAGGGGAAATCAGCACGCACAGATGCCCACAGGCCCTGTTCAATTGGGTCTACGTGCCATGCAGGTGTGTCTTCCTCAGAGCTACTCCTGCAGGGGTATGTAAGAGTTACAATCCTTCAATCCAATGCATAAGGGTCACTAACTACCAAGAATGTCATGAAGATGAGTTTGTAATATTAATAAACACTAATATTTATTCAGTACTTACTGTATGTCAGGTGCTGTTACAAGCGCTTCACATCTATTTACTCATGTAATCCTCAAAATAATCCTATGAAGCAGATACCAATTTTATCTCATTTTAAAAGATAACAAAAATGGGCCTTTCCCAAGGTCCCACAGCTCCTGAGTGGTGTGGCAAGCTATGAAGCTGGGCAGTCTGGCTGCAGAGACTTAGCTCTAAACCACAGACTACTTTCACCTGTGGCCCACCCACAAGCAGCTCAAGAGTCCGTCTAGATTAGGAGTCAACTGGAAGAGATGGACTCTTAAAAGGGCAAGTGGGCTGGGTGCAGTGCCTCATGCCTGTAATCCCAGAACTTTGGGAGGCTGAGGTGGGTGGATCACGAGGTCAAGAGTTCAAGACCACCCTGGCCAACATAGCAAAACCCCCATCTCTACTAAAAAATATAAACATTAGCTGGACATGGTGGCAGGTGCCTGTTATCCCAGCTACTCAGGAGGCTGAGGCAGGAGAACTGCTTGAACTGGGACCTGGGAGGCGGAGGTTGTAGTGAGCTGAGATTGTGCCACTACACTCCAGCCCTGGCTACAGAGTGAGACTCCGTCTCAAAAACAAAACAAAACAAAAAACGGCAAGTGAAAGTGATGTTCAATGAGAAGAACACCTGAGAGCGAGGCAAGAGGACAAGACAAGAGAAGCACCTGAGCACCCCTAAAGTTGGCAAGTTTCCTCCAGAGCAGTTGGGCATGTCTGGCTACCCATCAGGAAAGATAAACATTAACAAATACACTTTAGACAGAGAAAACAAAGGGTGGTTTCAGATAAGAGTTCCAAAAACTGTTACTCTAAGGCATTTGACACGGATTCCATATCTGAATTGTGTTCCTATTTTGGAATCTTGAAATGAAAAGGTGATCCTGAAGACACCTGTGGCACAAAAGGTAAGCTCACGCTGGAGCCACTACCAATAACTGAGCAACATCCAGAAGCCAGGGATAAGAAAAGAACAATGTTAGGGTAAATTCTGCCTAGTGTGAAAAATGGAACACAACCAATTAATTCCCTGGAACTACTCCACGCACCATCAAACATCGGCAGTGGCCAGTCACCATCTTAGTCACTTTTGCCATAACCATGTGACCATTAACAAAATCACAAGGGCAGATTCTCAAAATTGCAGGCAAAGATTTGGGGTGAAGCTGCTTCTCACAGGTAGAACTCCATGTAGTACATGTCTGGGGCAGTGGCAGAAGGGATGAATTCTTTTAGGTCCTACACAGTAGGTGTGCCCTACCATTAGTTTCTTTTTTTTTTTTTTTCCCCCCCCGAGACAGAGTCTTGCTTTGTCACCCATGCTGGAGTGCAGTGACATGATCTCAGCTCACTGCAACCTCTGCATCCTGGGTTCAAGCAATTCTCCTGCCTCAGCCTCCCAAGTGAGTGGGATTACAGGCACATGCCACTGAACCCACTAATTTTTTTGTATTTTTAGTAGAGATGGGGTTTCACCATCTTGGCCAGGCTGGTGTGGAACTCCTGACCTCAAGTGATCCACCCACCTTGGCCCCTCAAAGTGCTGGGATTACAGACGTAAGCCACCGTGCCCAGCCCCGGACATTAGTATTTTTAATTGTTCTTAATAAGCTTTATTTAAATGTGGTGGTATTCTTAGTAGATATTACTAATATTTAATATAAATGAAAAGGACCTTCATGTCCTAGGGCTGTTTTCCTAGGCAGGGGGAGGGGGGCACAGCAGACAGACCAATACCCAGTGTCAATAACACCAGTTGAAAAATGCTGAGTAAAGGTGAACATCCTGTTAACCAAGGCCCTGAGTAACTAGCTTAAGAATAGACCTAGGTTTGCTCTGACACTTATTCTCTTTAGACTGACTACCTTTTTCTTAGTCTAATAACCAATTACCTTAGGAAAAGTGCGGTTGCCTAATCACCTTCACCTGTTTCCCCTCCATCCAAAAATTAATAAACACAGAGAGAAAAACAGAATATTTTTAAAAAGAAAAATCGCAAACTATGTTTATATATTTGCTTAAAGAAAGCAATATTTGGATTTTCACAATGTCCGAATCATAATTTTTAAGATGAAGCATTATTTGGATGGTTTTCCAAAATAATTTCAGGAAAAAAACATCATGTGAGTGCTCTTTGTCACAAACACTCACAACCAGCATAGCCAGACTTTTTCAAAATAAATTGTTCTACTGTCAGTAATTTACTAATATGATAGTGCTATAACTCTCATATACTCACTGTAGATGAGATAAGGTATAGTCAGTAAAACGACTTAATTCATGGTTCCTTTATATTCAAAATGGTAAACTACTGTTCACTGTTAACATGTACAGTATATTTTATTTTTTACTTTTTTTAGGATAGAATCTTGCTCTGTTACCCAGGCTAGAGTGCAGTGGCATGATTTTGGCTCACTGCAACCTCTGCCTCCTGGGTTCAAATGATTCCCTTGCCTCAGCCTCAGGAGTAGGTGGGATTATAGGCATGAGCCACCACGCCCAGCTAATTTTTGTATTTTTAGTAGAGATGGGGTTTCACCATGTTGGTCAGGCTGGTCTCGAACTCCTGGTCTCAGGTTATCTGTCCGCATCACCTCAGCCTCCCAAAGTGCTGGGATTACAGGCATGAGCCACCGCGCCCAGCCAACATGTACAGTCTTTTTATATGAACTAAATATCTCTTCATCTGTATTCCCCTACTCTATAACAAATGTGAACTAGACAAGCTGGGTTTTAAAAGCCTGATTAGGAAGACTACATGGGGAAAAACCACTTAGAAGCATTAACTTACTAGGAGCACTTCTGAAGTATCTATTCATGTAATAGTCACATGCTTCCATTGGGCAATATGTTTTAGTTTTATGTCATTAAATATGTAACTTAAAAGTAGTAAATATACTTTCAGAATAATATATTTTAACCACTGTTCAAATTAGTAAGATTTTACCATACCACCATTTGAGATAGCTAATCAATTCAGTAAAGCTAGGTTATATGTTGGTAATTGAAATCTGCAGAGGTGAGAAATTTAGGTTATGCATTATTTATGTTTACTGACTTTCCATTTTGTTAACATGCACCACTAAATTTTCCTTTTCCTCCCCTCATCGTACCACCTTCCCAAATCCCTCCTACATCAGCTCAGACTACATCGGGCTACAGAGAAAAGTGACCTGACAAACCCATCCCACTAATGGGCTTACATCTTCATGGATTACCTGCCACAGAATAGTTCCATTTTGAAGAGGAATAAAAGGAAAGGCCAAATATTAATTAAAATAACCAATAACAAGAGAATTTCAGGCACTGTTCCAGAAAATACTTTGAGGTTAGATAAATCTTTTCCCCCACCACTCCTTTTTCATTTAAATATCAGACATAAGAAAAGGGTAAAACATACATATATAAACAGTTTAACAAATAATTATACAGTAAACCACCACCCACTTCAAGAATTAAAACAAAGAGGGCAACCAGGAGTGGTGGCTCACACCTGTAATCCCAGCACTTTGGGAGGCCGAGGCAGGTGGATCACGAGGTCAGGAGATGGAGACCATCCTGGCTAACACAGTGAAACCCCGTCTCTACTAAAAATACAAAAAACAATTAGCCGTGCGAGGTGGCGGGCGCCTGTAGTCCCAGCTACTCAGGAGGCTGAGGCAGGAGAATGGCGTGAACCCGGCAGGCGGAGCTTGCAGTGAGCTGAGATTGTGCCACGGCACTCCAACCTGGGCGACAGAGTGAGACTCCATCTTAAAAGACAAAAACAAAAGAAAAGAAACACAGAGGGCAATTTTCCTGCACTTCACAAATCAACCCATTTGGAGCAATTCTTTACTTTTTGGGTAAAGTTAAACAGTTGCTTTCTGCCTAAAATATCTGGAAACACAGATTATGTGTTTCATTTCATAAAATATTTATGACATGTAAAACAATTTTTTTTAATAAGGCCTCAAAATCGTAATAAAATGAGGGATACATCATTGTGCACCCACATGGCTGCCAGAACAGTGCACCACCCATGGTAGGTACTCAATGAATGTCTATTATTAGAAAGGATGTATTTGTTTCTACCATTTTTGCCACTAGAGAGGAAAATTCAGGATAATGATCTTTATTTAATAAGTACCAAAAGTAAAACAAAAACTATTAATAGATGTGGTGGTACCTGAGATGCATGTCAAAAGGACATGCAGCAATATACCTTGCAGGACTGGGCTGCTTCTTAGAGTTTTAAAAGGCAGTCTTCCATGCTGCTTCAATTCACAGCCACAGGTGATCTGTAATCAAGATCAGTTACTGACATATGGCTATTGAGGCTTCGAAGTAAATCTCCATTTTACTTCAAGTAAAAATAATATTAACTCTAGTGAGGCCACTTAAAATTAATCAAGAGTGTCCAATTTATTTTACATATTGTTCACATTAAAAAGACAAAGCTCGATTTCAAAAGGCTGCTCGTATTTTGAAGAGCACGTCAGTCAGGGGACTGCTATCATTTATTAATGAGCCAAATCTAGCTCACGCCCTGTGATATTTGTTTCTGGGCTGTTAGACACCATGGCTTAATATGCGCACACACAATTCCCTGTAGTATATACAGTACTGAAATGCCAGTGTGCAAAGCTCCAGGGTTTCATTTGTTCATTTTTAATACACTATATCCAAATACTTCCATCCTGTCTGCATCAGACCACTACCAGTCCTTTGAGTGGTTAGATTCTGTTCACACTTGAGTACCTCCATCTTTAGTGATCCTTGCCTTCAGTTCAGGAAGAGTGACTGTCAGAAACAGAATGAACTTTCCCAGGATCTATTTAGCTACTTGATTTGGGGGCAATTCTTAAAAGTCATCCCTGTGATGTCAAGATTTGGTGATGAATATACACGTATTTTCAATTACAAAAATACTTTGCATTTAAATAGGATTATGAGTCTCACAAAATTCATAACTCAATTTGACACCTGTCACATAAATCAAACCTTTGATGTTACTTAAATGTTGCCGTTCTTTTTAATGTTTAAAGTGAAGGCTGAATGTGTGAAATTAAAATGAAAAAAAAAAAACGTATTTTGGAAAGTGAGAATACCTCATTCTGATACATGGGGGAAAGAATACATGGCTAACAAGTAAAACAAGGTTGTGATATATAATTTCTTTTAAAAATTCTCAAATATAAATTTGTAAACTTTCAGGTTAAATTTTATCCTACTTAACAATCACATTTTATTTTCTTCCCTAAACATAAAAAAAAAAAACTGTATAAAATGCTTAAGAAAAATAGTAAGTAGATTATAGCTAGTCTCAACACAATAAGTTATTAGGTTTCAGTTAAGACAATCTGATTTATAAGACCTAACCCAGTTCAACTTATCAGAAGATATGATATTTATGAATTAAGAATTGGCCAATAATTGAAAATATATTTTAGCTCTATTTCTCATACTGACAGCTCAAAGTGACTTTGCCTTAATTTCACCAACTTTAGACTGGGTACTATGGAAAAAAATGGCATTATAGCAAATTAGCAAAATAAAACATTCTTTTTCTATACCACAAATAATGGTCAAATAGCTAAATATTCAAGAAAACCCTATATAATTTTCCTATCATCATGGAATTTTTTTTTTGAGGCGGAGTCTTGCTCAGCCACCCACTCACTGCAACCACTGTCTCCCGGGTTCAAGCAATTCTCCCATCTCAGCCTCCCAAGTAGCTGGGATTACAGGCACCCACCATCATGCCCAGCTAATTTTTGTATTTTAGTAGAGATGGGGTTTCACCATGTTGCCCAGGCTGATCTTGAACTCCTGACCTCAGGTGATCCACCCGCCTCAGCCTCCCAAAATGCTAGGATTACAGGCGTGAGCCACCGCATCCAGCTAGAAAATTTTGTATTTGGCAAAACAGATGCTCATTAAACTCTATAAAGCAAAAATACTTTTTAAAACACATAATTTGGAAAATAAAGATGTTTCTGCATCCAATGGCTAATTGTTTAAAGTTTAAATACCTGGTTCATCCCCAAAAGGCAGTCATATTCCTTCTTAAGAATTCCTGGGCTGAATATAGTGGCTCATTCCTGTAATTCCAGCACTTTGGGAAGACAATGCAGGAGGATCGCTTGAGGCCAGGAGTTTGAGATCAGCCTGGGCAACATAGCGAGACGTATCTCTACAAAAAAATTTTTTTTAATTAGCCAACCATGGTGGCCTGTGCCTGTCATTCCAGTTATTCAGGAGACTGAGGCAGGAGGATTATTTAGCTCGAGAGTTTGAGGTTACAATAAGCCATGATCACACCACTGCACTCCAGCCTGGTGACAGAGACCCCATTTCTTAAAACACAAAAAATGTTTCTGTCTTCTAAAGTTCCAAGAGTGATATTTAAGCAGTTGCCTCTTTACTAGAAATACATAGACTTTGTAGACACCAATTTTGCTACAGAAAGATCAAACAAGGCATTCTAAACTGCAAAGCTGGAGGGCAGATTATAAAGAATGGGTGTGGAGGAGAAAGATGCTAGGAAAACATGTCTACGCATGAAAGATCCCCTCCCGAGTTGTTCTGCTTCCAATTTCCTCTTCCCTGACCCAGTACTCTCCTGGATCCCTCTCCTTTTGTCATTACCAAAATGATAATTTGGGGCTGAGTGCACATAAAGGCACTTAGTCCTCTACTCTTCCCCCAGAGCTAGAGAGGCACACACAGGGTGTGGAGTTAGTCATAGACAGTGTGGGTCAGAATGCCAGGTTCAAATACAAGAAAGGGATTTGTCAGGCTGGGAAGGCATCTGCTTATTCCCTTACACCCCCAAAGGAGTAGGATGAGAGAGTTCTATCTGAAGACTTGTAATCTACACCAGCGTGGAAAGACTGCCAAATGTGGCAACAGAAGAGGGTGCACATTGTTCCTTCAAGCCCTCTTGGACCCAGAAACACCACCTATCTATGAATGGTCAGCTGGAATCAAGAGGTGTCGCAACTCACTTGGATATCAAGTTTTTCTTCCTGTGATACCAGTTTGAGGGAAGAGAGTTGAGTGATCACTCACATCCTTCTTAGTGGTACTCCTGGTACCCTCTCCTCCAATCCTCTATCAGGGCCACACAGCCTACTGACACACACCAAACATTCTCCAGCCATCTCTCAAGCTCCACAATTTATGCTTGCTTGGTCTAGCGCAGGTGGATAGTTCCATACCTAACCTAAAGCTGGTTCTGTCTCAGAGGAGACAGTGCTAGAACACTACTTTTGAGGTTTTTATTTGATGCAATTTTAACAGTAAATAAAATAAATGTAAATATAAACTAAGCATACTTGTATATCAAGATTGTTTTTAAAATGCTTATTTAGCTAAGGCAAAATGGGGAAGTTTTTTGTCTACTTCTGTGTTTGAGCTTATCTCAAGGACTCTGTGGTGATTTAATTTTATTTTATGCAAGCGCCCACTAGAAGAATTTTGAAAAACAATGAACCTTTGTGCTTGTTTCAAAATGATATCTAAAACTTTTCATCAAAAGTTTAAATAGTACCAAAGGATGTAATTTGAAGTATAAATATTGACATTAAAAAATAGAACTGTTTCATGACTCCCAAAATGTATCCCATGTAATAAAATGCCATACCAATTCGTTGTGTCATCCATTTTAAAAATGTATGAAACGAGTTGTTTAGCAGTTAATAAATTTCATCACATTCTTTTTTCTCTTTGTATTTGCATTTCAATTCTATTTCACCTACAAAATTTATCCCTAGTATGTTTTGTGTTTGAAAGTTGACATGGTTTGGCTGTGTCCCCACTCAAATCTCATCTTGAATTGTAATCCCCGGTGGGAAGTGACTTAATCATGGGGGTGGTTCCACCATGCTGTTGTCATGATAGTGAGTGAATTCTCACAAGATCTGATGGTTTTATAAGCATCTGGCATTTCCCCTGCTGGCACGCATTCTCTCTCCTGCCACCCTGTGAAAACGTGCCTTCTGCCATGATTCTAAGTTTCCTGAGGCCTCCCCAGCCAAGTGGAACTGTGAGTCTTTTAAACCTCTTTTTTAAATAAATTTCCCAGTCTCAGGTATTTCTTCATAGCAGTGTGAGAATGAACTAATATAAAAGTTTTCATTATCACCTTATCATACTTCTCTACAACTAAATATAGAAATAAAATGTTTACTTCCCATGACCATACATAAAGCTGTAAGTGTTAAAAATTTCTTCTGAACTAAGTTATTATAATTAGTAGCAGTATATTAGTATACCATACTAATGCTGATAGATTATTAAATATAAAAAGTAAATTTTTTATTGGAAAGCATTTTTTTTTTTGAGACAGAGTCTCACTCTGTTGCCCAGGCTGGAGTGCAGTAGAGCAATCTTGGCTCACTGCAACATCTGCCTTCTGAGTTCAAGTGATTCTCTTGTCTCAGCCTCCCAAGTAGCTGGGACTACAGATGCCCACCACCACACCCAGCTAATTTTTGTATTTTTAGTAGAGATGGGGTTTCACCATGTTGGCCAGGCTGGTCTTGAACTCCTGACCTTAAGTGATCCACCCACCTCGGCCTCCCAAAGTGCTGGGATTACAGGCGTCAGCCACTGTCCCCTGCCAGAAAGCAATTTTTAATGAGGTAAAAAGAGGTCGTTTTATTTCCCTAATGATTACATGTATCAAATCCATCTATGAATGTTACTTTTTGCTAGAATGAAACAGTTTAGAAACAAGTCTATTCCTACTTTTATTTTGATTTTTGATGTTGTGAACCCATTTTCAGAATAAACAGAGGTGTATGTAATGTATTCTGTTATAAAGATATCACCACTGTGTCAAAGAACTTCTAAGGAGTTAGCTATCTAACAGTGATATATTATCCAAAATTATTCTGAATGTTCTACCAAGTGACAAATCCACTGGGTCCTCCTTCAATTTTGTTGCAAGTCAAAATGAGAAAATGACTTAGGAAAGTATATGTCACTTGATAATTAGAGTCATTTACCTTCCCAACACCAACCCAGGAGGTTCAATGTTTATGGACAAAGCAGTCTAATAGATTCCAGATGGAGGAAAGGGCTCTTTTCTTTTGCAAAGTGGAAGAAGGTCCATGCACAAGGGCAGGCTGGAGAGAAGAACCAGTATGTATACTACCACAGGAATATGGCTTTTAGAAAAGAGAATCTTGAAATTGATTCAATGAAAACTACCTGTGCCCACGTACATCTTAGAAAGCCTGTGTGTTGCCCTCCCCACCTGACTCAGATCAGGACATGCTACCCCAAACTATAACACCTTGGCGTTTGAGAAAATAGCAGAAGCAAGAAAGCCCCTCTTATCTCCCAACCCTCAGTCATTTTCTCCTGAAACAGGTCGAAAACCTAGAAGGTCACTCTCTGACCTCCCTACTTTCTCCTCCTGATGTGATGGATATCCTGCTTTACCCAGAGGGAGGGGATATCACACAGGTAAACCAAGAAAAATCCAAACAAACAATCTTTGCTAAGCCCCCCTCCAGGTTATTACCATTAGAATACACTCTTTTGTCCTCTAGTCATACTTCTGTTTGTCCATGAAAATACACAGATCTCACATCTTTGTGTCTTCATTTCCAAAGGCTCTCATATACATAAAACTTATATTAAACAAAGTTATACACTTTTCTCTTGTTAATCTTTTGTTATAGAGACCTCATCCATGAACTTAGTGATAAGTGAGGAAAAGTTACTACTTTTTCTCCCCTACACAACCCACCCTAGAAGTTGCACACACCAGCCTGAAATCTACTGCCTTAATTCACCTGTACATTAAAACCCTCTTCTTTTGCAATAGCACCATGGACTGCTTCTAGCCATAAGCAAATTATCCTTCTGGACACTTACAACTCTGTCAGTGCTCCACTCTATACCACTTGGTATGTCCTGCCTACATTCCAGCATTGCTTCTCTAGTCTTGCAAAGCAGTTGGTTAAGTGCACAAGGTTGAAAGTCCAACAAACTTAGATTTATTTCTCAGCTCTGTCAATTTACCCATTGTAAATTGATCCTGTGATCTTGGCCAAGTTATTGAACTACTCTGGGCCACAGTTTTCTCATGTGTAAAATGGAAACACCACCACTTATATAATGCACAGCTGGATTAAATTACATAATTTATATAAAGCCTTTAGCACTGTGTTTGGAATTTAGTAAGTGCTAAATAACCGACTGCTGTGTTATTTGTATATGACTTAGCGCCTACAGATTAGGGGCCAAGCTTTATTCCATTTTCTGTGCTCTATAAAACAGGGTCTTATGCCAAGAGGTGCCCAATAAATTCTTGTTGAATAAGGAGGAAAAGAAAAAAGGTGTCATTTATGGTAACTCACTAAAGCTGTGATTTTAACTTGAATATATAATAGGCCTTTCGTTTTGCTTGCTTTTCTGATTTTCGTAGCTATGTTTGGAATGCTAAACACTCCCAAGAAGACTGAAAACGTTAACTTTTTAGAGAAAATCTAACCAGACTTGCCATATATTAATAAATCTTTTACAGATGGAAAAGAAGCCTAAGTTTCAAGTCAGAATAGAAAAGGATGCCAACAAAGGCTAACAGCCTTGAACATACACCTGACTATATGACCTACCTAATGCTCCTTGCAATTAACAGTTACCGCCTTTCCCTCTCTCTCTTGGCTAGGTAAGATGCCCCAAATAACTTAAACATTTTCTTTTAAAAATGGCTTAATGTAAAAGCAGGCTGACTCTGACTCTATTAATGAGCAGAATGTGTGGTCTTCTCAAGAATATCTGCTGAAAACAAGTTAAATCTACTGAAGAAATCACACATAGGGGAAAAAAACAGAGGGTGTATATTTTCAAATCACTCCAGACCTTTCACCTTTTTTATCTTCCATTTACTTTCCAAGCATGTACCGTAGTATCCCAAAGACCTGGGTTAGGATCCTGGCTCTGCGCTTACTGCCTGTGTAATCTCAAACAAGTACTTAATGTTTCTGAGCCTCAGTTTCCTCATAAGATCAGACTACCAACCATCTTCCTCAGGGGGAAAGGGTTATACCCAGTAATGTTATCCACTGTTTTCATGCAAGGAAATCAGCTCAAATTAGAAAGAAATTCATGGTAAATGCACAACAGGATTTCACAGACTTGAATTCACAGCTACTAAGCCTCCCTTCCCCTCTCTTCTCAAAGCTGTGTGATCCTCAGTGAGTCAACTCCATTCTTCTTTCTCTGCAAACCAGCTTTTCTGTTCAAAGCTGTAGCTGGTACCTGGACCGTAATGCAGCCCCAAAAGGCTTGGTTGTCCCCAGCTAAGTGACTCATCTTCTGGACTCCATGTCATCTTCTCTGGAGAAGGAATCTGGGCGGTTTCCTCAGAGGCCCCATTCTTACCCCAAGAGAGAAGAGAGTAGCAAGTCCACTGTTACAGAGGGCTGTTCCTCCGCCCCTTCTGGACTCCTGCTCCAGAGACCAGCACAGTGCCAGTGTTCCAAGGGCCAAGGAGGGCACCTGCTCCACAAGTGGAAGTAGTTTCTTTCTTTCTGTTTTTGAGACGGAGTCTCACTCACTCTGTCTCCCAGGCTGGAGAGCAGTGGCGCAATCTCGGTTTGCAACCGCTGCCTCCCGGGTTCAAGCGATTCTTGTGCCTCAGTTTCCCAAGTAGCTGGGACTACAGGTACACACCAACCACGCCCAGCTAGCTTTTGTATTTTTAGTAGAGACAGGATTTCGTCATGTTGGCCAGGCTGGTCTTGAACTCCTGACCTCAGGTGATCTGCCTGCCTCGGCCTCCCAAAGTGCTGGGGTTATAGGAATGAGCGACCATGCCTGGCCAGAAGTAGTTTCTTTCTTCTTTACCTCACCTATCTCTCCCTATACCTACCAAAATAACCCTGAACTCTGAAAACCCCCAAAATCTTTAACATTGATATCAATAAGTAATAAGAAATTTATGGCCGGGCCGGGCGCGGTGGCTCAAGCCTGTAATCCCAGCACTTTGGGAGGCCGAGACGGGCGGATCACAAGGTCAGAAGATCGAGACCATCCTGGCTAACATGGTGAAACCCCGTCTCTACTAAAAATACAAAAAAACTAGCCGGGCGAGGTGGCGGGCGCCTGTAGTCCCAGCTACTCGGGAGGCTGAGGCAGGAGAATGGCGTAAACCCGGGAGGCGGAGCTTGCAGTGAGCTGAGATCCGGCCACTGCACTCCAGCCTGGGCGACAGAGCGAGACTCCGTCTCAAAAAAAAAAAAAAAAAAAAAAAAAAAGAAATTTATGGCCAAACAGAGCCATAAAAAATGAATCCCAGAGTTTTCAAAGTCTGAAGAAAATACTGGTATAGAAACCATCACCTCAGAAAAATGAATTCTGATAGTAAAGCAAAGATGTGGAATCCTCAGACACAATCTACTCAGGAATATCTATCCCCAAAACAGAATCCCAAACCGCTGACAGACACACCCTCCAGCCCCAACCTGTGAAGAAGAGGTGAGGTAAGAAAACATGTAAATTTGCCCAATGTGTTAGTAAAATCAGGAATTGCAACAACAAATGACTGCCAAGGTAGAGCCAGTTCCCACTGCTGACTTCCAAAAGAACAGGCAGGTTCAAGAAAGGACTAGTCTAAGGTTGTGTTCACACACAACTCCAAGGCAGAGACAAAGCTATGCAAAACCTTTCTAAGAAAGAATGCCTTCTTTTTATTTTTACCCAGAAAGACAGCACCTTTTAACTATGAGTTAACCAAAGAGACCAAATCTCATATTCCTCTGGTCTATTTGGACTAAAAATATTTTTTAAACTGTATTAGAACCAAGATTAAAATTAGTTTTATTCAATTTGTCAATAACAGTTTCATTTGAACTTTAACTCTTTTCTTTTGAGACGGCGTCTTACTCTGTCACCCAGACTGGAGTACAGTGGTGCGATCTCAGCTCACTGCAACCTCCACCTCCCAGGTTCAAGCGATTCTTTTGCCTCAGCCTCCTGAGTAGCTGAGATTACAGGCATCTGCCACTGTGTCTGGCTAATTTTTGTATTTTTAGTAGAGACGGGGTTTCACCATGTTGGCCAGGCTGGGCTTGAACTCCTGACCTCATGATCCACCCGCCTCAGCCTCCCAAAGTGCTGGGATTACAGGTGTGAGCCACCGTGCCCAGCCTAAGATGTTTTAAAGAATTGGCTAGAAGGTTTTTCCAAAGACAAAAAGTACTGTGTATTTCCAATGACAAAACTACATTTTATAATCTGGGAAAATCTTTTTCACAACTTTGCAAGACTTTTGAAGTGGTAAAAACCATATACTTTTTTCAAACAACTTTCTAAAATTCCATTGTATCTATTTTTCATATTTAGTCCTTCTAACTCTGTGGGCAGGTAAGTCAGAGAGAATAAAAGAATTTTAGAAAGAGGAGGAATCTTTAAAGCTTACATACCCAATTCTTTCATTTTATGGATAAAGGGATGAAAGCTGAATGACAAGCTACAGGTCACAACCAAGGCAGACCAGGAATTCAGAGCTACTCAAATCAGGTACGACTTTCACACTCTTTTTTTTAAGCTCCCCTACCACCCCACTGGTCACTTCTCAATTCAATGGCTTAAATAATCAGTTAAGAGGCAACTTAAGTATCCCTCAGAGCAGAGGTTCTTAGAAAGGAGAGAGGGAGGGACCACAGACTTGGACCATAACTCAGTCCATGGTCTAATTCTGATCTGTCAACTTGGAAAAGGAGAGTCACAATTACACTTTTGCCAAAATGAAGTTAACTCCACTTTATTTCCAGAAGTCATCTCCATAACCACCGATATAACAATTCTAGCTCAGAATGTCTTGTTCTAACCCCTTTGTATGAAAATTCATACTAACTTCTTCCTTTTTCCGACCCAGAATAAACAAACAAAAACTTCACAATACCCATCAAAGGCCGGATAGACGTGAGAGCTATTACTGTGTTACTATCTTTTCCCAGTTTCTTTACCCTCTCTTTTCCCAAACATTCCTCCTTGCTAAGTGATTCTCATCCAGACACCTCCACATTCTAGAATTTGCTACACTTGCAAATCATCACTTCTTTGGGCGAAAAACACAAAGTGTCCTCTACTTCATTTAATCCAAAGACTCCTTATACCATGAGTCTTCCTCATGAAATGGAGCACCCTCTGGCTTGAGGACCTACATGCAATCTTCTGTACTTTCATCCTGGACTCATGCCCCTCTCCGTGAAGACTCTGGTTTTGTCTGCTACAACACAGGAGAAATTCCTAACATTTGAGTTTTGTACAATTGACCTTATATTGTTCTGTTACTTTCTCTGTAAATCATAATGATCTAGGCTAAGAACTGTCTCAACTCTGAGCTTATTGAGAATGTCTCTATTGGAAACATGGATGAGCATTTGTGAACTTCATGCATTCATGACAGTTATCTGCAGGGCTTTTGAAAAGTGCTTGGTAAAAATTCAAACGAAAATAAATCTCTCTCTCACTGCCAATCCCCATTCTCTCAGAAACCCTTCCCAAAGGCCACTACTGTTACTAGTTTCTAATGTATCCTGCCTGCAAGTATTATCTGTATGTATCCTTTCCCACCCCATTTGTCTTTGTATATAATGGTAACACATTAAATACTACCGGGCCCCTCTGCTTCTCTGCCCCCATCATTTATATACTATATCCTGGAGATCATTTCCTATCTGCACATACAAATGTATCACATTCTTTTTTAGTCCTTCCTCTCTATATTGTGGACTATAACTGACCTGTGTTTGTATCTCAGCTTTGTGACTCTGTACAAGTCTCGGCCTCTGCTTTCTCACCTAAACATTGAGAACTACAGCATCTTCTAGAAGAGTAAGATAGTATCTGCAGGGTATCTGCAGTGTCTACACAGTGCCAGGCACACGGTGATGCTCATTGATTAGTCCTGGCGTTTCTCTCCTTTGGTGGGCTCCTCATGGGACCTGGCCTTTCACAGTAGATACTGTGGGACTATGGAATCAGATCGACACAAGCTCCAATCCTGCTCTCAGGTTTCTTGTAACAGAGACATGGTATTTCATGTGGAGCAGAGGCTGGGGAACACACATTACTTTATTAGGCCAGTTTCCTTCTAATGGATATTTAGGTAGTTTCCAGTCTCTGTGATGACAAACAACACAGGAGTAGTTCTGCTGATATTATAGAAGTGACGTATTTGATCTAGTATCTTCCTGGACCAACTCAGAGATTGGGGACTTGCTTTTGAATTTCCTGATCCAGAGCCACAGCTTCTGTGTGCTCCTCATTCAACAATTTTGCTTCCCCTCTGGGAGCCCTTTCAGCTTTGCCTTTTCTTTGTCTTCTCTGTTCCTATTGTCTGTTTAACATGAAAAATGCATTCGAGTAGGCCTGGCAGCTAATTACTTCAAATAGGGGAAACCACCTTACACAGAAGATGGAACGATTAACCGCATGAACTTGAAAATTATTGCGCAGTGTCATCACTGTTAATGAACACACTGTAAGAAGCAGGCATTCTTTCCAATTCATAGTTACAGAAAATCCCAAGAGGGCTGGAAAGCAGTGAAGATTTGAGGTGGGAAGGAGAAGAGGGTAGAGATGTGGTGTAAAAAAAAAAAAAAAAAAATCAGAGAAGAAAAATGACTTGAACAAATACTAGATGATTTCATTCATATGAAGTACCTTAAGTAGTCAAAATCATAGAAACGAAGTAGAAAGACGATTACCAAGAGCTGGGGGGAGCAGGAAGGGGTAATCGGTGTTTAGGGAGTATAGTTTCAGAGGCATAAGATGAAAACACTCTAGAGATTGGTTGTACAACAATGTGAATATATTTAATACTATTGAACTTACTCTTAAAATGCTTAAGATGGTAAATTTAATGTTATGGTTTCATCACAGTGAAAAAAAAGGCTTGGACTAAATGCTACTCTGAAGAGTAGGAACATAGTAAGAAAAGACACCTCCTAACTCTGTGATCCTGATACTGCTCCCAACAGCTGCTCTGGGGTGCTAAAATCTGTAGGCAGGCACGACAGAAGAAAGCTTCATGTAGTAAGCTCTGACTGGCCCAGTTCTTCACACTTGATTTATACTGAATCTTCTAGATTTAAGTGAGAGTGTCCAATTTCCTTTCCAAGCCCCTCTCACTGTACTTGAATGGCCTCTCCTTACCCCTCACTCTCAAAAGCCCACAGCACCTCAACATAATGACATCATCCTTTATATATGAAGTTGATGCCATTACAGCAAATGTACCTCAAACATTGACAGATGGATTCACAGTGGTCCCCACTGTGAATAGAAAGACATCCTTTTGGTTTAGGAGAAGGAAACTAAAGTATACCAAGTCCCTGCAAGTTCTGACAAGATACTCAGCCCATTTCAGACACATCCCCAAGACAGCAACCCATCTGACAGATGAAGAAAGCAAGCCTCAGGCTGGCTAAGTGACTTTATAATATTATATGTCTAGTACATGGATTACTGAAGCTGAACCAGCATGTACCAGGATCCAGCTTACTGGATCACACTGATACATCCGTCTCTATTCAGATAACTCACCTTTCCTCTGCCTTCAAAACATCGATTTGACTGCCACAAGCCACACTGAGGTTCTGCTGACTTGCATCTGACACGATGCGCCAATCAGAGGAAGCATTTGATAAAAAATTATTGTTTTGACATTGCTATTTCTTCGCAGCCCAGAGCTATACTTCATCAAATGAAACTGTACTTCATTGTATCAAAGCATTTCTCTGTCTCCGCTGCTTTGACTGCACCCACCTTGGGTCAACAATAGATGGTGGTCAGCTACCCTCAGGCGAATCATTCACTATGGGGGGGTCCAGAGCTGTGTGGCACCATCATCCCCTGGAGTTGGCCCACTGACCTACTAACTACAACGTGCTCATGTCTGGAGTCATGAAGTATTTGAATCAAACATAGTGGTGATTGCTTAGGATGCTGCAGAAACACAGTGTGAGCCCCAGGGCAGATGGAGTCATCCGTCACATGGTGGATCAACCACTTACACCAGCTCTGTCAAGGAGAGTTTCCAGGCAGGCAGCCCTCAAGCCCAAATCTGTCCATCGGAAATGTTTAATTTAGCACACAGAGCCTTTTTTAAATGAAATTAATTGCCAGTATTTCAAATTCTAGGAAGTTCACATAAATACCCAGATTTTGTACTTCTCTTGAAACACTGGAAGATACGTCAACACTAGGTCCACTCTGCTGCACAGAAACAACTGGCTTGCTCCAAGCAGTAAGTAGCTGTCCTCTTGCACACTGTGCACAAACCATCCTCTCAGAAATCATTTTCACAACCCTTTACACGCTCTGTTTGCAGCCCCTTCCACAGGGCAAGAATGGGAATGCCAAAAATGTCATCTTATCTTGCTTTTCAATAGTTCAAAGATTATGCTGCAAGTATTTGTGTGTTCAGTGAGATATTTTTAAGAACTTAAAATGCTGCATCAGATAATCAAAGTCTTGTGTATCCATCACAAATGGCTTCAACCATTACTCTTCCTATAGCTAATTATGAATTATACCCAAATATTCTGTCTTTATTGCCTACTTACAGCAGAGACTATCTCCTTTGACAGGAATCCAACTGTGTGAGTTGCCAAGAACTTGTCAGACAGAGGGTTGTACCAGGAGGGCATTCTTTCCTCCTGCCGTCCCTTTTCTGGCTTTACCCAAGCTCCTCTGAGGCAGTTTAGACTTGCAGGAATGCTCTGGCTGCCTGCCCTGGTGCTGACCTCCTCTGGGTGGGGAAGCAGGCTGCTGGGTGCAGGGCACTTGACTCTGGAATGTACTTCCTCATAAAGGTGCCAGGGCCTGCACTTGGTGAATTGTAAACACAATGGCTTTTTAGCTGCCAGGGTATTTATTACTCTTAATTGAGAGGTGAATAAACATGCTTTTTAAACTTACAGAGAACTGGGAGGCAAGTTAAGGGGACTAGTCATCTAGTTTGATTGAATTACTTTAACTTCGAAATTTAAAAAACAAGGATCTAAAGTAAAAACTCATTTAGTATAAATTAATGATACAAACTAACAAAAGTAATAACCTCCATCATGACTTTTTAAAAAATTATATACAAATGTTTTGTGTTTTTTGAAACACACCATATTTATTCATCTGCATATTTTCTGTGACTCCTATTGTGTTATAAATGGCAGAGGTGAATAGTTACATCAGAAACCACATGGCCTGCAAAGCCTAAAATATTATCTGGCCCTTCGTGAAAAATGTTTCCCTATTCCTACTCCACTAAATAACTCTTGTGGGTTTTTTTTGTTTGTTTGTTTTATTTATTTACTTTTATTTCAATGGTTTTAGGGGAGCAGGTGGTTTTTGGTTACACGGATAAGTTTTTTAGTGGTGATTTCTGAGATTTTGGTGCACCCATCACCCAAGCAGTATACACCGTACACAATGTGTAGTCTTTTATCCCTCACCCCCTCGTACCCTTCCACCCAAATCCCGAAAGTCCATTACATCATTTGTATGCCTTTGTGTCCTCATAGCTCAGCTCCCACTTAAAAATGAGAACATATAATATTTGGTTTTCCATTCCTGAGTTACTTCACTTAGAGTAACGGTCTCCAGGTCAGGCACTGTGGCTCACGGCTGTACTCCCAGCACTTTGGGAGGCCAAGGCAGGCGGATCGTGAGGCCAGGAGATCGAGACCATCCTGGCTAACATGGTGAAACTTCGTCTCTACTAAAAATACAAAAAATTAGCTGGGCATGGTGGCGGGCACCTGTAGTCCCAACTACTCAGGAAGCTGAGGTAAGAGAATGGCATGAACCCGGGAGGTGGAGCTTGGAGCTTGCCATGAGCCAAGATCGCGCCACTGCACCCCAGTCTGGGCAACAGAGCGAGACTCTGTCTCAAAAAAAAGAAAAAAAAAAAAAGAGTAACAGTCTCCAACCTGATCCAGGTTGCCTCGAACACCATTATTTTTGTTCCTTTTTATGGCTGAGTAGTATTCTATGGTATACATATTAATATAAACACCACATTTTCTTTATCCACTTGTTGGTTGATGGGCATTTAGGCTGGTTCCATACTTCTGCAAATACAAATTGTGCCATTATAAACATCATGTGCCAACTGTCTTTCTTATATAATGACTTCTTTTCCTCTGGGCAGATACCCAGTAATGGGATTGCTGGATCAAATGGTAGTTCTACTTTTAGTTCTTTAAGGAATTTCCATGCTATTTTTCCATAGTAGTTATTCTAGTTTACATTCCAACCAGCAGTATAAAAGTGTTACTTTTCACCACATCCACACCAACATCTATTATTTTTTAATTTTTTAATTATGGTCATTCTTGCAGGAGTAAAGCGGTATCTCATTGTGGTTTTGATATGCAACTTCCTGATAATTAGTGATGTTGAGCATGTTTTCACATGTTTGTTGGCCATTTGTACACCCTCTTTTGAAAATAGTCTATTCGTGTCCTTTGCCCACTTTTTGATGGGATTATTCTTTTTTTGTTGTTGTTGCTGATTTCAGTTACTCGTAGATTCTGGATATTAGTCCTTTGTTGGATGCAAAGTTTGTGAATATTTTCTCCCAGTCTGTAGGCTGATTGTTTACTCTGATCATTTCCTTTGCTGTGCAGAAGCTTTTTAGTTTAATTAGGTCCTATCTATTTGTTTTTGTTCTTACTGCATTTGTTTTTGGGTTCTTAGCTATGAACAGCTTTGCCTAAGCCAACATCTAGAAGAGTTTTACCAATGTTATCTTCTAGAATTTTTATGGTTTCAGGTTGCAGTGAACTAAGATTGGACCACTGTACTCCAACCTGGGCGGCACAGTGAGACTCCGTCTCAAGAAAAAAAGAGAAGTCAGGACAAAAGCAATTAAAAAATCAGAGTGAAAGGTGGTCTCAGCAAAGTCTTAGATTTTAACACAGTATTGTTTAATCCTCTTTTTAGAATAAAAATGATGAATAGACACCACTGTTTAAAATATATAAAGTCATCAATGCTTAAAGATATCACTACAATAATATTCACTTTAGAGCTATTTATGGTTTTCAAATTTTGAAACAGCTTAAATATCCAAGAATTAAAGATTGGTTGAATTGTCGCATCTCTATATCTACACAGTAGAAAATCATACATATATTAAAATGGCATTGTTGAGGAACATTTAAAGACTTAGAACATATCCATGAGGTATTATTAAATAAGAAAAGCAAGTTGAAAACTCACAATTTTACCACTTGTGTGAAAAAGATATACAACTGACCGAAAGGCTATATAATACAGTGCTACTACAAGGAGAATGAAGTTGAATATGAAAGGGGTTTTCTTTCTTTTTGGGAGAGAAGATTCTAAGTTTTCTAAATTTTAAAAAATAAGCATGTATTTTTATAATAATAAAAGCATAATACAGTCTACATTTTTAAAAGATCCACCTGCCAGGCACAGTGACTCACACCTGTAATCCTAACATTTTTGGAGGTCAAGATGTAAAGATCGCTTGAGGCTGGGAGTTTGAGACTAGCCTAAACAACACAGCAAGATCCCATCTCTACAAAAAATAAAAGATTAAAAAACATTAGCTGGGAGTGGTGCTGTGTGCCTGGAATCCCAGCTACACAGAAGGCTGAGGTGGGAGGATTGCTTGAGCCATGAGTTCGAAGCTACAGTGAGCTATGGCCACAATACTGCATTCCAGACTGGGTGACAATGTGAGATCTTGTCTCAAAAAAAAAAAAAAAAAAAAGAGAGAGAGAGATCCACCTGATGCTGGGAGGCTGTCCTCCAAAAAAGGCTGGGCTGTGCATTAGGGGGACAAGCTTACAACAAATCCTAGACTTCCTTCGTCTTCTGCTGCCCATGTGTAAGTAACACATAAGCTTCATGTAATTTGTTGCATATGAGCGTGTTCTCTCTTAATGGACTCAAACAAGTCGGTAACCAATGCCCAGTAAACTTACTCCACAGTAGTTTTAGCCAAACTGCCTTTTACGTCTTAGTTTCCTCATTAGCTGAAGGGAGGTAACAATAATAGTGATGTGGCAAGGTAATCTATTGCAAATTTAGTCATGTTTTATTCTTGTCAGTAGAACCACCAGAAAGAACTTTATTTTCTCCCAGCCCAACAAGAGGAAGGGAACTACAGTCAGACTTAATTTGACCTTAGAAGTATTAAGTCAGGTGATATTCTCACACACAGGAATGGCAGAATAAATTCATACACTTTTCTTCACAGGCTTGGCAAAAGGATTAACTGAAATGATAGACATTATAATGCTATGTCAATTTTCACACAATGTTCAGATGTTAATATTGTTACTAAAACTTTCATTTACTTCCTATTAATGTGCTAGACCCAGGAGACCTGGGCTCCTGCACCAGCCATACCTCTGAATAATTGCTAGAACCACATCTTCCTCATCCATAAAATGGATGTACTCTTTCCCTTGCCCCACCTCACAGGGTGAGGCTCAAACAAGATAATATCTGTGAAAGGACACTGGAGAGTGTTACACAAGGGTGATCTACAAGCAAGCCACAAACTAACGTCAGCGATATTACTTCACAGTAAAATTCTGTGAGCAATGAGCACTGAACATGGATTAAAGCTGATTGATTAGGTGGTTTTATTAAAGACACAGTGTCTTCATTAAACAAAAAAATCTGAATAACCCAAATGTCCATCAACAGTAGAATGAATAAATTGTCAAACACTAGAATACTCAGCAAGAAAAGGAACATGCTTTAGTACACACTGTATGTAATGTTGGCAGGAACAAGACACAAAAAAACACATACTATGATCCATTCATATAATGTTAAAAACAGGCAAAACAAACTAATTTGTTCAGGAAACACTGACAAATTATAATGAAAAGAAAGGAATGGGCCGGGCGTGGTGGCTCATGCCTGTAATCCCAGTACTTTGGGAGGCCGAGGCGGGTGGATCACGAGGTCAGGAGATCGAGACCATCCTGGCTAACACGGTGAAACCCCGTCTCTACTAAAAATACAAAAAATTAGCCGGGCGTGGTGGCGGGCGCCTGTAGTCCCAGCCACTCAGGAGACTGAGGCAGGAGAATGGCGTGAATCAGGGAGGCGGAGGTGGCAGTGAGCAGAGATCACTCCACTGCACTCCAGCCTGGGCGACAGAGCGAGACTCCATCTCAAAAAAAAAAAGAAAGGAATGAAATTACCACAAAGGCAAACAGAAGTTTCCTCTAACTGAGGGGAGGAAATGGTTATCAGAGAAACACCCATGTGGCACTTTGGGGATGCAGGCTAGATTAAACTTTGTATGTGTGTACACACATATGTATACATGTATGTATATGTCCATAAGTATATATATTTTATTTATATACTTTGCATACATATATTATGTTGCATAATAAAAGGCCAATAATAACAAGAAACCAACTGGATTCTGTACAAATGAAGCTCAAATTAAGTTACCTCAATAGTGTTCCTGTTTTTAAATTTGTATTTTTAATAGATAGGGGCCTCACTTTGTTGCTCAGGCTATACTGAAACTCCCAGGTTCAAGTGAGCCTTCTGCCTTAGCCTCTTGAGTATCTAGGATGACAGCCTCACCACCATGCCCAAAAGTGCTGGTTTTTTTGTTTTTTTTTTTTAAGACTCTTGCTAAGAGCTTTTTCAATTTCAACTCAAATACATCAAACTAAGAAATTATTCAGTTTAGCATTTTGTCTTGTGTGGTTTTTGTTTGTTTAAGAGACAGGGTCTCAGTCTATCACCCAGGCTGGAGTGTAGTGGCATGATCATAGCTCACTGTAACCTTGAATTCTTGGGCTCCAGCCATCCTCCTGCTTCAGCCTCCCAAAGCACTGACATTACAGGCATGAGCCATTGTGCCCAGCCAGTATTTTATTTAAAATAAAACCCCTTCAAAAAGAAAGTATGGAGCCAGGCATGGTGGTTCATGCCTGTAATCCTAGCACTTTGGTAGGCTGAAGAGAGACGATCACTTGAGCCCAAGAGTTTGAGAACACCCTGGGCAACACAGTGAGACCCTGTCTCCATAAAATAAAATAAAGTAAAATAACCAGGCATGGTAGTACGTGCCTATAGTCCCAGCTACCTGGGAGGCTGAGGTCGGAAGATCACTTGGACCCAGGAGGTCGAGGCAGCAGTGAGCTATAATCATGCCACTGCACTCCAGCCTGGTGACAGAGCAAGATTGTAACTCAAAAAAAGAAAAAAAAGAAAGTATAGTCATTAAGCAGGTCATGGTGATTCAAGATGACTATTTGTCTTCTTAATAATTACTGTCTGCTTGAACATTTCCAAGATCAAAATTGAAATTTCTAATATTAGAAAATTTTAATATTAGAAATTTCAGTAGAAAGACTATAGAGTTATAGACATCACTGAGTATATCTTACACTATCAGCCTAAAGAGAAACAAGGTTACATAGATAACTCAGGGGAGCCATGGCTTACCGGTTGGCTGTGTTTGTGCTATTCGCTTAGGGTAAGTCTTGCTTCGACTTCTCGTCACATTCTGATCAGGCCGGGGAAGTTGAATAGAAAGATCTCGGCTCATTTGCAAAGCTGTCCTGCCACTTGAAAGTGCAACATTTTGATTAGCAAAGGTAAAACCACACAGCCACAAAATTAAACAGATCATTCAGAACATCTGCCAAATATGGAGAGAAGAAAAAACACACAGACTCACTGGTTTTAAAATGATTCTCATTGCAATAGTGATCAAGGGAGTGGTTATGAAATTCTAGGAGGAGATTTACATTAGATAGAAGGAAAATCTTTCAGAGGAGGAAACAGGAAGAAAGGATTTATTAAAGGAGGAGTTCGATTTCCGTAGAATGATGGGCTAGAAATAAAGGTTGCTGATAGTCTTTAAGGTCACTAAATAATACAGAAATTAAGTTGGGCTAAACTGTGGAAGGGCAATGATTCCACATGAGCTCCATGTTGCACTCACACAGCAGGTTGTAAAGCATCCCCCACAGGACCACTCAGTAGAATTTTATTCTGGACTCTGCCATGGCACAATTAGCCATTTACTTGCCCACCTCGCCTGGGCCAGATCAAGTGTCCAGGAAGACTGAAAGCAGGCCTAGAACCCCATGCAAAGCACTACTGCCCTGCAGATTCCATGCGGATTCCAGGGCAGCTTTCCCTGGGGCTGGGTCAAACTTCTCAAGTAATTTTCCCAAGGAATCATGTGATTTAGTTTGCTGGATTTCAGTGAACATTCATCTTACTAACAATTTATTCCGCAACTGCTAAATTTGAGCAACTGAATGGCCCTGGCTTTCACGCAGGAAAATATCATTTAGGTACAGGAAAATCACATTTCTACAAGTCTAGTTTGATTCACCACAAGTACAGCCATCTATGAGAAGAAAAAAGTCTTTTAAGGGCCCCAAATCCTATTTATTTTACATTTACAGGATAAATACAGGTGAGTATCTCCCCCAAAAAACAGATTAAACAGACTTAAAATTCATCTTTCACGTGTTTCTGTGGAAGTTTCTCCTCCTCACTACCTCCTCTGCCTTTATTAAAAATGAAGATGCCTACAATCCTCATAAAAATGAATCTGCATTAGGCTAAGCTGGGACGTGTGGTATCAGCTACCAGGGGAATAAAGATGCCAGGGCGCATCCATGATGGTACTTCACGTTCAATAACAGTTCATGGAAATGTGGGAGGGGAGAGAAGCAAACTGACAGATTTTCTTTTGCTTAAAATGTAACTTCTTTTAAAAAGGTACACAGATTTCCAAAAAGCTAAAATTCACATAAAGTGCAAATGTTCATTATTATCAATGGTCTGGAGTATCAAGATAAGGCCTACTTTCAACAGACTCACTATTAACAGAAAGACTTGGGCACTGTGCACTTCATCTCACAGAGGAAAAAAGTTCCCCCTAAAAATATAACCCCATATGTGAACCACTGAGGCATTTCATAATCAGATTTTATTATCCAAATTTTTCTCATGGTTTCTCTCTCGGAACAAAGGACAAATGAGAAAATCATATCATAAGATTAGTAAGACTGAGGACCAGAAGCGTAAAGTGATTTGCCACAGGCTGTACAGGACCGAGCACTAGAACAAGCTTTCTGAACGCCAGCTGGTCAGTATGGCATAGCCTGGTGGCATGGGAGAAGGAACAGCACATGTAGCTGTTGGGTTTGAAGTTGCAAGCCCTGTTTAAAGCAAAGCTCTGCCTTTTCCTAGCTGCGTGATCTTCAGAAGGTTATTTGTAAAAATCCTTGCAGCCTTGTTTTCCTCATTTATATTTCTACTTGTTCTTACAATTTCCTGGCAGAAGTATTCTTGTATAGCATCCTATTTCCTTGTAGCAGAAAGTAATTGACAAGTATAGAGATTTACAGTGTAAGGTGACGAAAGTCCCTACGCATGTCTGGTGGCTCTCTGTTATGACAGGACAGAGCTTTATTTCTGTGATCAACCACTTCCCTGCTGCCTCTGGCATACACACACCCCTCTGCATGCTGGGTGGCAGTGCCAGCAGGCCCTGTGGCCTCTAAATGAGATAGAAAGAAAAGAACAAGAGTAGAAATACTCAGGTTCAAAGTCCTAGCTTTGCCACTTACTGCTTAGGGACCCTTAATTACTTTACTTTTGGAGGCTCCAATTTCTCATCTATATAAAGGGGGATATGAAACCTCTTTGGCAGGTCATTGTGTGGATTAAATAAAGCTGCACATGTGAAAGCAACAGACACAAAGGAGGTTCTTATGAGAACTTGGTCTCTCTTCCATGCTTCATAGAATGTGAAATCTCATGACAGCTCCTGTGAGTTAAGTCCTACAAGGAGGATCTGGGTTCCCAGGGGAGTTTCTAAGCCCTCCTTCTCAATTCTCGAGTGTAAATTCTACACAGCTCATTAATTCATCAAAACTAGGAGCACCCCACAAAGTTAATGACAGGTAAAGGCAAGGTTAATTTGTAAGGGGCTCAGGGAAGATAGCAATGTATAACAAAATGTTTAATCAAAGATTTCTATTTCAGATTATTGGTCTCTGGTAATAAAACAACAACAACAACAAAAAGTATTAGAACATCAGATTTCAGCTCAGCCTTTCCACACAAATTTAATTTTTAATCTTAATTGTCCCATATCACTAAAAAAGTCCAATTTTTCCCTTAAGTAAGCACTAGTTTTCCCAAAAAGTGCCACTGTCCTTGGCATTTTGCAAGACCTAATATGCAAGAGAGAGTAAAGACTAGAACTCTTGTCTTCCTCCATCACACACATGTACATGCACAACCACAAAGACACTAACACACCACTATAAACACATACACAATTACACACACAAACACACCCAGACACCTGCATTCATACACTGCAGCCACTTGTTAGGCTGTTCTTTATACCCTATTATTTAAAAGCCTGCAGGGTGAAAAGAGGAGAATGTGATTCCAGAGCTCTGCTTTCATTCCAGGATATCTCTGGAATGTCTCAAGAAAGTGGCAGGCATATTGTGCTGGTTAAACTCTGGTTGCTTGCCCTCTTTTGACAATAAACAGTCTGTATGCTAATGACCCCCCAGCAATCAGAGACTTATCCCTGCCTAAGCCCTGGGCATCGTCTTTCTTCCAAGGATGGTGCAATGTTAGTGTTTCCTACATACAGACATGTAGATTTAAGATTCATTAAGACTTACTAGGCAGTTAACATCAGCCACAAAATTAGAACAGATTTAGCATGGCCTCCAATTTTGCAAAGGTTACTTTTAATCACTTCCTTGGAAGAAATGATATTTAATATGCAAAATCCAATAACTTCCTAATAATAATTCCCAGTAGCCACAACATTTGCATTTCAATAAATTTGAGAAATCGGGTATGGCTAACTTTGTGGAAGCCAACAACAGCATATGTTAAACAGGATAATTAAAATTTTAATAGTGTGAACATTAAGACAGATGTCTTTCTACCCGCTCCATTTCAGGGACAAGGAGACATTCTCTCTATAACCCTGGTGGTGTTTTTATGCCACAACTGGAAGAACAGTCCAAATACTGACTATTACCTGCTCTTCTCAATATAAACATAAATAATACTTCCTTAAATTCTTCATAATTGTATCACCATCTACAGAACAACAGTGAAAACCTAAAGATTAAACATGAACATATCAATGAATACCTCCATGTAAATTCCAAGAATATCTATAATACCATGACACAAGTATTTTTTAGTCATGAAATGAGCAAATTTTCAACTAAATAATATGTAAAGATGAATGCACTGAATATTTAATATTCCTCACCCTTTTATTGATTATCTTTAATCTCAAATTCAAGACCCAAAAAGTACATTATAAAAGAGAATTAAAATCTAGCATAGAGGACTACTGTCCTGAAAATGCTTGCCTTGGCTTTTTTTGTACCTCCTAAGGGAGCATTTCATTCAATGATGTCTCCAATGGAACTGACAAAAGTGTTCCATCTCTGTGACTCTAGGTGGCACTTCCCCACCCTGCTTGGGTTTTACAAGGCCCGGGGACCTCCCTCATTGTTTGAATAATACTATAGCTCTTTGAAGGCAGAAGTGGGTAGGTCTGATTCTTTGTATCTGTGGGTACCGAATACCATGCCCTGCACATCACAGGCTCTCTCCATTGAACAGAATGAATTGAAACAAGACAAATTCTTTTTCAAAATATAGAACCCACTCTCATTTTTAATGCTGGTATTAGAAAAAGACATCAGCACCTGCCTAGTTGTATGACAATCAGGCTTTTTCCACAACAGGCTAACAGTTTGCCTAATGGTTATAAACATGAGCTCTGCAGTTAGAGCGCCAGAGGATGGATCCCACTGTCCTGCCTCCTAGTTGGATTACCTGGAGAAGAGACTTGACCTCTTTGAGCCTTAGTGTCCTCATACATTAATGGAGCTAATATTACAGAAGATTGATAATTAAATGAAGCAATGAATGGAAAACATGTATCACAGTACGTAGCACTTAGTAACTGCTCAATAAAGTTGAGATATAATTGCTAGCATTACTACATGCAGGCTTTATGCTACAGAAAAAACATGGTTTGATGCACAATATAAAAAGTATACATTGTATTAAATTAGGGGATCAACTGAATGTCTTAAAAACACAATTAGTTACTATTCAGAACATCAGATTGTTTCATAATCACAAAACACACATAATTAAAAATAAGTGATAACTGTATCAAAATGAATTTCTGAAGATAATAAACTTTATGATGGTCTAAAATCCCACAACACAGCTAATGCAAATGTTAAATACAATTAAATCTTGAAAATCATGTTTGTTGAGAAAGTTTTAATAAACCGTTATGCTTACAAAACACACTGGCAATGCAAGAAAAAATAAAAAATAAATCAAAAACTTCATTGAGCATAACAGCTGAATTAAGTATTTATTTACAAACACATCCCCCCAAGGAAAAAGTGTCATTTACCTGTAGCGGTGCTTATAACGTATGGATCCAAACTTGCTGAGTTTTCTTGACAGTGAATTAGATTCATTTTCTGGCATTCTAATCAATTTGTAAAAGAAAATCAGACAAAGACTCAACGTTACAGGCATTCTGGGCCACCCCTTACTCCTAACACAAACTTTATAAAGGACCCCAGCCACTTTATTAGAATACTTCTCCAACATCATGCTATTCATACTCCATGAGGATGAAACAGGGAAGAACTCAATTTTGTTTCCATTTAAAAAACAAAAACAAAAAATAAAGCTTAATGTATCACCAGCTAAATTTTTGTTTTATCTTTGCAACATAAAGACATGAAACAAGGAAAAAGTATCCCCACAATCCAAAGGTCAGTTCTCTAGTTTCATCTGACCTGACCTCCCAGGAGGACTGCATGCAGTTGCCAGCACCTTATTCATCAAGACATTCTCTTTCCTCGTTTCCCAGGATACCACACACTCTTCTGACTGCTCCTTCTCATACTCTAGACTGGCTCATCCTGGCCTGTAATGTCGGGAGGGGCCACCAAGCTCAGTCCTTGGAGTTCTGCTTCTCTCTCCACTGTTTCCACTGGTGACCTCATCCAGCCACTTCTGTAAATACCTACTTAAGTGACATCATCAACTTTGGTCTTTCCAGTGAGCCTTGTATACCCAACTGCCTTATCACATTTCTACCTATACGGCTGATAGGCTGATAAAATTAATTATGCACAGAACACTCCATTTCCACCAATACTACATAGGTGCTAATAATGGCTGCACATTTTACATAAACCTAAAAATATTACCTCGATCCTTTCTTGTAGTATCAAAGATATAACTGTATCTTTGCGTATAAGTACCTATGTGTATATACATGTACACATGCATGAATATATGTGTGCATGTTTGTATTAATATAATCCAGAGAATTAGGAATTGAGAAAATTAATAAAAGGGAAACAATTCCAAATTTGTTTGTAGACAGAATTCCTTTTATAAAAACAAATGCCATTTTCATTTATTAAAACAACAAACAAAATTTTTACATCAATTTACCTAAAAAATGTATGATGTTCCACACTGCACTTCCAGAGATGCTTGCAAGCAGTTTTACTTCGAGCTTCAAAAAAGAATGAGGTTTCATTACACTAAGAGAGAAAGAGAGAGAGAGAATATGAATAATGACCAGGGAAGGAAGATAGCATTCTTCAAGTAACAGCTCCCTTTAGGTAACAAAAATTCAAGCAGAGAGATTATTGAAAATATATAAAGAATAATTGTCTCTTGATAACTATTTTTGGAGAAGTGCATTAAAATCACCTTCCATCAATTAAAATGTTATAAATTCCATTTAAATCTTAAAGCACCTTTATTACCTACTTTTACATTGCCCCATGACGATAGACAGTTTGGACAGTGGCGGTGAAATACTATAAAATCTCCCTCATAAACAGCCACTAATACAGGAAAAGCACAGACCATGTGAAATCAAAACCCAATCAAAAGAAGATGCCCATAAATCCAGTCCTTAAGTGTATTACTTTCAGGGATGAACAAGTCACACATAAAGCAATGAGTAAAGAACCTCAGGAAGAACCACCAGAAGGAGTGAACAACCCAGCAGCATCATCTGGAAAATTAAATAACGTCTCTGATGCCATAGTTCTCCATTCTACATCAAGTTACTGAGTGGATCAAATTAAACAATATGCATATGTACAGTATCATATAATAGGTGTATAATACATGTTAATTATTTTAATCCAGTAGTTACTTGATTCTTTATATTTAATATGTAAGAAATAAAACAACATTGAAGGTACAAATCAGCCCTCTATATCCAAAGGTTCCACACATGCAGATTTAGCCAACTTGAATCAAAAATATTCAGAAAAAAAAAACAAATTTAAAAAGCAATAGAGCATAACAACTATTTACACAGCATGTATATTATGTGAGGAATCATAAGTAATCTAGAGATGACTTAAAGTATATGGGAAGATGTGTGCAGGTTATATGCAAATACTACACCATTTATATAAGGAACTTGAGCATCCTCAGACTCGGGAGGAAGGTTTCTGAAACCAATACCCTGTGGATGCTGAGGAGCAACTGTACAAGCATACCTTGGAGATACTGTGGGTTCAGCTCCAGACTACTGCAATAAAGTGAATATTGCAATAAAGTGAGTTGCACATATTTTTTGGTTTCCTAGTGCATGTAAAAGTTGTTTACACTATACTGTAGTCTATTAAGTATACAATAGCACTATGTCTTAAAAACAACAACAACAACAACATATATACCATAATTTAAAAATACTTGATTGGTGAAAAATGGTAAAAGTCATCTGAGCTTTCAGGAAGTCATAATCTTTTTGTTGATGGAAGGTACTGCCTCAATGCTGATGGCTACTGACTGACCAGGGTGGTAGTTGCTAAAGGTTAGAGTGGCTGTATCAATTTCTTAAAATGAGACAACAATGAAGCTTTCTGTGTTAATGGACTCTTCCATTCAATAAAGAATTCTTTGTAGCACATGATACTGTTTGATAGCGTATGACTCACAGAAGAACTTCTTTCAAACTTGGAGTTAATCTTCTCAAACCCTACCACTTCTTTATCAATTAAGTTTGTGTAATATTTTAAATCCTTTGTTGTCATTTTAAAAATGTTCACAGCATCTTCCCCAGGAGTAGATTCCGTCTCAAGAAACCACTTTTGCTCATTCATAAGAAGCAACTCCTTATTCCTTGAAGTTTTATCATGACATTGCAGCAATTAAGTTATACCTTCAGGTTTCACTTCTAATTCTAGTTTTCTTGCTATTTCTACCACATCTGCAGTTACTTCCTTCACTGAAGTCTTGGACCCCTCAAAGTCATCATGAGGGTAGAAATCAACTTCTTTCAAACTCCTGCTAATCAGAATAATTTGACCTCCTGCCATAAATCATAAATTATTTTAAGAGCATCCAGAATGGTTAATATTTTCCAGAAGTTTTTCAATTTGCTTTGTCCAGATCCATTAGAAAAATCATTATCTATTGCATCAATAGCTTGTAAAATGTATTTCTTAATAATATTTGAAAGTCGAAGTTACCTCTTGATCCATGGGTTGCAGAAGAGATATTGTGATAGCAGGCATGAAAACAACATTAATCTCCTTGTACAATTCCATGAGAACTCTAGAGTGACTAGGCGCATTGTCGATGAACAGCAATATTTTGAAAGGAATCTTGTTTTTCTGAGCAGTAGATATCAACATTGGGTTTAATATAGTCACTAAGCCGGCCCGGGAGCGGTGGCTCACACCTGTAACCCCAGCACTTTGGGAGGCTGAGGCAGGCGGATCACTTGAGGTCAGGAGTTCAAGACCAGCCTGGCAAACATGGCAAAACCACATCTCTACTAAAAATACAGAAATTAGCCGGGTGTGGTGGCAGGTGCCTGTAATCCCAGCTACTCAGGAGGCTGAGACAGGAGAATGCCTTGAATCTGGGAGGCGGAGGTTGCAGTAAACCAAGATCATGCCACTGCATTCCAGCCTGGGTGACAAGAATGAGACTCTGTCTTGAAAAAAAAAAAAACATACACACACACATATGTGTGTATATATATATGTATTTTTTTCTAAGCCATCCTGTAAACAGATGGGCTGTCATCCAGGCTTTGTTGTTCCATCTATAGAGCACAGAGTACAGTTATCATCATTTGCATGGACCCCAGAATTTTCTGAATG
The DNA here is from genome assembly GCF_049350105.2 of Macaca mulatta. Lineage (NCBI taxonomy): Eukaryota > Metazoa > Chordata > Mammalia > Primates > Cercopithecidae > Macaca > Macaca mulatta. The sequence continues at coordinate 121,030,983 of NC_133411.1, forward strand.
GTAAATGAATATTGGCTTCAACTTAAAGTCAACAGCTGCAGTAGAAAAGAATAAGACAGTCAGCCTGTCCTTGGAAGCTTTAACGCAGGCATTGACTTCTCCTTATAGCTATGAAAGTCCTAGATGGCATCTTCTTCCAATAGAAGAAGGCTGTTTTGTCTCCACTGAAAATCTGTTGTTTAGTGTAGCCATTTTCATCAATAATCTTAGCTAGATCTTCTGGATTACCTGCTACAGCTTCTAAATCAGCACTTGCTGCTTCACTTTGTACTTTTTATGTTATGGAGATGGCTACTGTCCTTCAACCTCATGAACCAACGTCTGCTAGCTTCCTACTTTTATTCTGCAGTTTCCTCACCTCTCTTAAACTTCAGAGAATTGAAGAGAGTTAGAGCCTTGCTCTGGATTAGAGACTCTGGCTTAAGGGAATGCTGCAGCTTGTTGGATCTTCTATCCAGACCACTCAAACTTTCTCCAAATCAGAATAAGACTGTTTTGTTTCTTACTATTTTTGTGTTCACTAGAGTAGTTCTCCAAATTTCCTTCAAGAATTTTTTTCTTTGCATTCACAACTTGGCTAACTGGCACAAGGGGCCTAGCTTTCAGCCTATCTCACCCTTCAAGATGACTTCCTCACTAAGCTTAATCATTTCTAGCATTTGATTTCAAATCACAGATGCACAACTATTCCTTTCAGTTGAACACTTAGAGGTTATTGTAGGGTTATTAACTAACCTAATTTCAATATAACTGTGTCTTGGAAAATAGGGAGGCCTAAGGAGAGGGAGAGAGACAGGGAATGGCCAGTCTGTGAAGCAGTCAGAACATACACATCATTTATGAATTAAGATCACCATCTTACATAGATGCAGTTTATGGCACCCCAAAACAATTACAACAGTAACATCAAAGATCACTGATCACAGATCACTACTGAAGCGGCTACACTGTCCAGTGTATATACCTTGGGGTTCATTGTCATGCACTGAGAAAAAATTCAGGACATGGACACATGTGGGTAGGTTAAGGAGTGAAAAGTTTAATAGACAGAAGAAAGGAGGGAGGAAAGCAGCTCCCTGAGAAAGACAAAGAGACATCTGAAAAAGGGGGGAGGCCATGGACCACAGCAGATTTTATAGGCAGGCTGGAGAAGGCGGTGCTTAATTCATGTAGGGCTCACAGAATGGCTTCATCAGATATGATGTCTACATAGTGCGCAGGGAAGGCTGGTCACCCTACCCTAATCTTCTTATGCAAATGGGCTTTCCAGTTGATCTGCGCCATTTTGTCTGCTCCTTTATAGTACGTGTGGCTGGCAGAGAAGGGAAGATGGACCCACCATTTTGAAAATATCTTGTCCTTAGCTCCTGCCAGCACCCACCTGTGCAAGCTCCTAGCTTTCAGGGTGCTCTATGTTAGAAAATGATTCGGGACTGCTTTTCATTAAAAAGAAAAGCCTTACCGAGGAGGACTCCCATGCCCATGTTATCTACCTAAGTAATTCCTTCTTAGCTCCTGTATCATTATAACATATATAATAATAATGAAAAAGTTTGAAATACTATTGCAAGAATTACCAAAATGTGACACAGTGACACGAAGTGAGCATATGCTGTTGGAAAAAAGCTACCAACAGATTGACAGGGTTGCCACAAATCTTCAATTTGTTAAAAAAAACACAGTATCTGCAAAGCACAATAAAGTGAAGTGCAAAAAAACAAGATATGCCTGTAATTCTAATTTTGCAGAAAATACTACTTATATTTTAAGTAACTGAATAGAAAACTAAGCAAAACACAATATGAGTGCTAACATAATAAACCACAAGCTCTGTGAAGTTATATACTTGCTAATTTAATTTCAAAGCTACAAACCAAACTCAAGTCTCAAATGAAGCAAATGCCTCTGAAATGAGGTTTCTATGCACTCATAAACACAAAACGATCAATGCAAAAGAATAATTGAAATGATTTGTCTCCTACTTTTAATAAGGACAGAACATTTATGTGTATAAAATTTCTCCCAAGTCCAACTTGAAAAATGCTTCCCAACTTAGGAGTTTGTCAGATGAAGAGATATGATGGAAACCACACCAACATACACACATTACAGCAAGGCTAGCTGTAATTCCAAAACCTTGTCTGGTGGAGGAAGAAAGTTAGGAAAATTTTCAGGTTTCTGGTTTGGGTGCTACTAAAATATAGCAAGTGGAAAAAATGGGCATTTGGATGACAAGGGAAGAGACATTAAGTTCAGGTTAAGATATTTTGATTTTGAGGTCCCCATGGGACACCTAGAGGGCCAATAAGGACGCAGGTGCAGAGAGCCAGAGAGAGGGGACATCTACTCACACAGGTGATCTCACCATGTGAACAAGACGGCTCAGGGAGAGCGCACAGAACGGATGAAGGTGGAATCACTGCAAAGATGCTCCTGAAGGTGGAGTGAGAGAGTCCAAATATACCAGGAAACAGTGTCAGACAGGCTGGGAAGAGAGACAACTCTCAAGTGACCCAGAAAGGTCAAATCGAGTTTGAACAGAGGTTACCACATTTCACGGTAAGAAATCTTCCAAGGCCTTTGTGAAGGGGGTAGGGATTATACAATTAGAGGTGAGGAAGAAAAGTCAGTGAATTCAGAAAGTGTTTTCCTTAACAGCAAAAGAAACTGCTGGCAGAGCTGGAAAAGCGGACGCACAGGAAATCACAAAAGCTCCTCTGGGCAGGGAGGGAAAATCCAGGCTTTTGTCAGAAGATACGAGCCCTTAGAGAGAGATTTTTTTTTTCTTGTACTTTTCTTTTTTTAAATATCCAGTCATGCATTGTATAAGGATGTCATGGTCAATGATGGATCGCATATACAACAGCGGTTCCTTAAGATTATAAAACGCATTTTAACTGTGCCTTTTCTGTGTTTAGATATGTTTGGATACACAAACACTTACCGTAGTGTTTCAATTGCCTGCAGTATTCAGCACAGTACCATGCTGTACAGGTTGGCAGCCTAGCAGCAATAGGCTATACTGTATAGCCTAGGTATTGTGAAAGGAAATTAAATTTGGGGACCCCAAACTCATTTAGCTAAAGGGAAAATTCAAGCTGGGAACTGGGTCATGCAAACCTGCGTCTCCTTTTTGGTTCCTAAATAAGATTGCTACAAGATGAAAAGCTACATGCCTCCCCCGTATTTTTCCCACAAGGAAATTCCTACTGAGCTGTTAAAACTTTACCATGGCAATGCAAATTGATAGCTTTATCTCTACAGGTACAGTCACCCCAGACACAAATGCATTATCTGACTGTTCCCTTACCCTATTTCGTCTGTGTTAGCTGACGTAAAATGCAGATTCTCCGCATTTTTCCTCTGCCCCTTTTGTGTCATCCTATGTAAGAAAAAAAAATGTAGATTCACTGAGGCAGACAAAAGCATGAATGGCTATTTTTCCCTACCTCCCTCCTACATGAAAACTGTGTGCTTCTCAACATCCCATCTATGGCCCTTTAAATGTGGAGCTCTCAAAATCATCTTTGGAGAAACGCATAGACCTGTCTCCCTGGCATGTCCTTAACGTTGGCAAATAAATCTAAAATGATTGAGACTTGTCTCATTATTTTCCTCGACTGTCAGTGTGTAGTAGGCTAGACCAGCTAGGTTTGTATAAAAATATTCTATGATGTACACACAATGACAAAATCGCCTAATGACTTGTTTCTCAGAACATATCCCTGTCATTGACACATGTATAACATGTACGTGGTATAAATGGCAAAGTTATCAAAGTGGGTATACACTGACAACTCAATCTCCCTCCCACCACTGTCCCCAATTCCCTTCCCCAGAGGCAATCATTACTCTAAGGGGTGGGTGTTTTTAAGGGCACTGAATTATCCTAAAATAGAATGTACAAGTTATTCATTTAAAATAAGTCTGCTTGTGAATGCATTCTATCAAGATAAATTGTTAAGGTAAAGAGAAGACCAGGAGAGGCTACCCCTGCCCCTCTCCCACTACGTCCTTCCTTACTACGTAGACCCACCATTTCCCTGTGCCTTTCAACAATGGAAGTACTGTGTGTGGCAGGACATACTGAGAATTACCACCTACTAGAAATGATGGCTGAGAATGACTTCTCTGTGACATAGACATTTTTAGGTTTTTAGCAAAACAATCCAAAATGAGGTATAATTTAAGTAAATAAAAATATCAAAGTTTATTTAATTACATGCTTCCAAAGACTTCCAAGACTTTCGGAATTTGCTGATATAATACAGGTCCTGAATTCTTTCAAATGATGGAATTGGGGGTTTGAGTCAGGTTTACCTAGGGATCCATGGGTCTTCCAAAAGTCTTGGAAGGAGAAGCAAAGTATTCCGTCTTAAAATAAAACAAAGTCTCCTCTAAATTTCAAACTTTTCTTAGTCTGGTTTTCAACTTTTTTCATCAGGTAGGTGACTGTATCCTTTTACTTTTCAAGTAGAGACCTGGTCACAGGATGCCTAATTTTTAGTAATTTTTTAAAAAACTACCATCGCTTAAGGAAAGGATAAAAGATATTTCAAATCCAACCAGAATTCAGTTTTTCTCAAGTTTCCTTGGGTACAAATATATTAAAGGATCAAAAGCACCTCCCCACTGGCTTCCTAATTATTTCTGCCAAGTACAAACGACAAGTATGAACTCATTCTCCACTTATAGTGAGCTTTAGGACAAGCTGCCTATTTTTTATCCTGTTCCTGGCAGAATGATCCAAATACTAAAAGGAGGCTTAACATAATTGAAACAGGAGCCAGGTATTCTGAATAAATTCTGTGTACTTTTGCCATGTACAGTAACTGCTGGCATGAATTCCACTGCCATGGCATTTCAAATATCTCTTTCCACCACTCTCACTTACCAAACCTTTTCCAGATAAACATGGCCAATTAGCACATTTCTACTCATTCACACAAAGATGAACAGCTGCTTAATTAAAGAAGTTCATTCCAATCTCCTACTAAAATACTTTAGCCAAGAATCCAATGCTCGCTTTTTGTAAAATTACTCAAATACCTTCATAGCTTTGGTCATTTCATACCAGAAGCAAAGCTATATTCTCTGAAACTATTTCTTTTTACTTCATAAACCAATCAAGCTTGAGTCACTTGTAAGTCCAGTATCACGTAGATATTACTGCCTCATGGGTCTCTAGGTAAACCTGACTCAAACCTCCAATTCCATCATTTGTAAGAATTTAGGACCTGTATTATATTAACAAATTCCCAACCTAACTCCCTCTGGTCTTCCCAGTTTCTTTTCCCATTTTGGCTGACTATGTCTCTCTTGGCAAGCTTAAAGAAAAAATCTACTTTCGCCTAGCTTCTTCTAAGGGTACTGGGATTCCTGACAGGATCACTGAAGGGCTCACACTGCCAGCAGCACACCCACTTATTCTGCCTGGGCCTAGTCCCATTTCACTGCCTCTCTTAAGCCTGTATTCTTGACACAAGAATGCAATCCTGTACTCTGACAGGTTCCTCCCTGTTTCTGTTTTGGGAAACAGCCACAACTGGACAGTCTGCCTTCCCCAGGCTCCCTAAAATTATGGGTATGAATACCTTTCTTAATCCCATTATAAACCTGGCTCACATCCAAGGTCACATCAGAAGTAACCCACGATACACGGTGTAGGTCATCACTGAAGAGCAAAAGAGATGAGTACTTCTAAGGAGAGTAAAATGCAATCACTATATAAATACCTGAAGGTCTACAGCAGAGAGGTTTCCTACTGATGTTCCACAGAGGTGGGGGGAGAGGCTACAAAGAAGTGTGACTATTACAAGTCTAAAGTACTGTGAGATTTTTGCTTTTTTCTTTCTATCCAATTCACACAAGATTTACATTAACTCGCAATCATTAACTGAGTTTAGGTTCCAGGGAGAGAAACAAAAATAGTCAGACGGCTGGAAGCAAATGACTAAAATAACTTTCTTCTTAATTACTGATCATGCAAAGGAAGGCAAGTAGTCGAACTGCAATCTTTATTCTCCAACTGGAAATAGATACCAAAGAAAGCTTATAAAATTTTAAGTCTTTTGAAAAATTTTATCTTTCTAAATGGTGAAACTGACTGTCGTTTTAAAAATTAAACGATGTTGGTATACATGATATCCTGGGCACAATATCTGTTTTAATGACTTTCCTCATATTTTTTCATGCTCTCTTTTCTAGGCATCCTGAGTTTAAACCTGGCTAATGAATTGAGGGTGAGTCCTGCAACAAAATTCACCAATTTTGTCATTACTTGGAAAAGGAAGTCAGAAGGAAATTTTAGACACTGAATAAAACACGATCTTATTCTTTCCAGTCTTTACACGATGCTCCCCAAAGAGTGTTTCTTACAACACTAGGGTCTTGCAATATTGGCATAGAGGGGTTCTTTGCTCAGATAAGTATGGGAAACACTGGGCTAAACACTCAGACCTTTAATGCGCTAATATATACTGTGAATCTCCAAGAGCTGGTAAGGTTGTAGGTTGTTTTAATGTATTTGAGCAAAGAACTTTCTTTCAGGGAAGTGTATGGTAAGTACATACTCCAGTTTAAAAAATATTGCACTATAAACAACCCTCTACACATACATACACACACACATTTTTTAAAAAAATTGAAATGCATGTAATATGGTTACATATTTTTTAATGGAAACATCATTGTGCATTTCACACGGCACTTGAAGAATAAAATTAATTTCCATTTCTGCATGTATATTTCACAGTGTAAGAACAAAAACAGCAAAATATTCTAGTACTCTTATCAGCTACGTGGGTTACATTTCAAAACATATGCTAAATGTGAAAACCATCTTACCCATTTTACAGATGAATAAGTTGATTCTTGATAATTGTATACAACTCTAGATCATAGAAGCATAAATTAGAATTGAATAAGATGTATTAGATTACATTGCTTCTCCTCTTTTTTCTTTTCCTCCAAAACTTCCAAAAGAGAGAATATGAGCCAGAACATAGAAAATATTTACATCGTATTCCAGTAAACCTTGAAAATTATCATGTTGAGTTTATTCTTATTATTTGAAGGAATTCACAGATATGAACATAGAAGTCCAAATGGATTTTTCTGTGTGCCCGTTACATGTCCAACTTTGCACTAGGTGCTTGTAACTTCACAGCAGCTTCATAAGAGATATTATCATCCTCACTTTACAGATCAGGAAATGTAGTTAAATGTTGTTCAGTGAACTGCCCACAGTTAGTGAGCGAGAGACCTGGACTTAAAACATTTATTTGATCACATGTCTAACAGTCCATCACTAAATCTGAAAGATTCCAAATCAAACTGTCATGTGGCATCAGGACCCAATTATTACTAACAGCCACACTTAAGAATAGTTGGGGAAAATATTAAATCTATAGTTCCAGGACTTCTATACATTGTAGTTGGAGACACAAAGTGGTACAACTATGAGTGAAGCAGGGGCATACGGCAATACCAAACAGAACTACATACGCACTTACCACTGTGACCGAGCAATCCCTCTACTGGGAATTGAACCTGTAGACATCCCTCCAAAAACATGTACACACAAAATTACTGAATGAAGAAAAATGTGTGACTGTAAAATATTGAAAACTTTTTCTAAATATTCAAGTGTAAGAGATTGGTTGAATAAACTATGTTACATACATTCAATAGAGCGCTATGTACAAAATAATGAGAAAGCTCTCAATGAACTGATATAGAATAATTTCTAGGAGATATTACTAAGTGGGGAAAAACCCCCAACACAGTACAAAAGCCCATACAGTATGCTACCTTTTAGGAAAGAAACAATGAAGAAAAAAAATGTGTATCTTTACAAAAAGAAACACAGGGAGGATTAACTACAAAACACTGAAGTTGGTTACCTACAAGGAAGCATGGCAGAACAGGATGGAAGGAAAATGGGATTTTTGGTGATAATTCTCTGAGTCTTTGAGTAATTTTGATTTTTGAAAGCAAGTTAACCTTCTACATATTAAAAAATAAAATTAAACAAGAATGTGAAGGAGAGGGAGCTATAACTAAAAACAACCTGAAACAATAAACCTAAGTAGATTTCCAATGAATACATGAGCACAGGAATGAAGAAGGAAGACATGAATGGTGAGAAGGAGGGAAGGGAAGGGAGGACCAATCCAAGTAAATTTTGAACACAGTATTTGACTCTTAGGCCCTCTGTCTTGGCAAAGTGGTGCATATGGATGAAAGAACAGCAAACAATTGTCCATTTTAGTGGTCTGACCAAAGCAATTCTGAAACTATGTGGTATGTGTTATAGAACTGAGCAAATGAGTAAATGTGTGCTTTTTTGGAAGCCAAGATTCTCATGGCCAAAGAAAGGACATACAAATAAAAAATGAGGGAGGGTAAGGAAGAACCCTGTAGTTATGGACAGGAACTGGAGGTATGCTGTGAACTCATGATTTCTAAGCTATGTATCAATATGTGTATGCTTATATGCACATGTGTACATGTATTTCTATTTCTATATATGTGTGTTAGGGTCTATGTGTGTGTATATGCATGCATCTATTCCCTAGCTCTGTCAACTGAAAAGGCCAAGAAGCAAAGTCACCCTAGTAGCAACGACCACACCTAGCACCCAGATCTAGACCATTTCCCAGTAGAAGGAACCAGAGCTCCTTGGAAGAATGGTTGACACTCAAGGTAGGGGCAGGGCTGATACAACATGCACCTGAAATATACTACAGCAAAAAAAGAAGATATTTGCCCTGAAATGATGGGCGGGGGGTGGGCGGCAGATCCAAAAGGCAGAGGAGTCAGATTGAAGGGGTTCCCATTAACCAAATCTGAACAGCAAAATAGTTAGGTACCTATGTGAACTAATGCAAGAACATAAAACCAAATATCAGGTGTTCTCACTTGTAAGTAAGTAGGAAATAAACACTGAATACACATGAACATGAAGACGGAAACAACAGAAACTGGGGACTACTGCATGGGGGAGGCATGGGCTGAAGAACCACCTGTTGGGTACCATGCTCACGGCCTGGATGATGCAATGATTAGGACCCCAAGCCTCACCGTCACACAATACACCCATGTAACAAACCTGCATATGTACCCTTTAACCTATAATAAAAGTTGAAAGTATTAAAAATAAATAGGTATGCGATATATTTTAAACCATTGAAAAAATAGGAGTTAATAATTACTGACAATAGATAAATAAAAGGGAGAGAAGGCAGAGCTCTTGCTTCAGTGGAATGCTGAGGGCTAACTCATAAATGTGGAGGGAGTAGAGAGCTAGAAAAAAATCAGCATTTTGCAACCATCTTAGTAGAAGACTGGATCAGGCAAGAATCCTCAATGAATGCTAAATTTATAGAGAATTTTAAAGAGGAACTGGGTATTTACATTGATTTAAATATCTCCCCACAGACTACTTATTAGTTGCCAGAGAGAAGCAGGAACTACACAGCAGAGAAATCAGGCAACACCGTAATGAGTGTCAAACTTAACAGCCAACGAGGGACAGGTGGTCACCATGTGCCCCCAGATGAGACACCTGAGAAGGACACTATTTCACCTATGCAGCTGTACATCTAGGAATGCATAACCTCAGTCTAATCACAAGGAAACAGTTGAAAAACATGAAACAAGAAACTCTCTGTTTTAAAACAGTGGAGTATAACTGTATTCTTTTAAAATGTCAATGTTATAAAAGATAACAAAATGCTATGAAAGTGTTCCACATTAAAGGAAGTTATCTGTATTCTATACCATAGGGGGGAAATGCTAAAAAGGACATTATTAGGTCAACCAACAAAATTGGAATATGGAAGCTAGATGGTAAAAGTATTATATCATTATTAATGTATTAAGTTGTTAACTATACTGTGGTTACATGAGAATATCCCTATTCTTAGGAAATACACAATTACATATTTATAGTCTATGACATACGTAACTTACTCTCAAGCTCTTCTAAAGAAAATGGCCTGTGTGTGTACAGTGAGAAAGAAGCACAAATAACAAAGGAAGTGAAGTAAAACATTAACCATAAGTGATTCTAGGTAACAGTAAATGAATATGTTCTTTTTAATATTTTAATTTTTACAACTTTTCAAATAAATTTTAAATTATTTTCAAATAAAAATACTTTTTAAAAATCTATAGTACCATTTAAAATGTGAAAGGAACCCCTGGCTTAACGTGAGACCTCTTGCACTTGTTGACAAACAGTGATGACTCCTGGCCATCACGGCTTCCCGTGTACTCTCCTTAAAGCAAGCCCAAGAGTTCCGCCAAGTGGATCTCATTACTCACAGCCAGAGTTGCCAGGAAACTTTTGGTTCTACATCCTGTCACACGGGGTAACTTTAGCTGAGGTTAGTTTCCTGAGGTATTATATACAAAAGTAAGCACAGCAGCATTTATTCATCCTTTCATTTATTTCACAAGTGTGCTTACTACAGGCCGAATTCTGGGCTTAGTCCTGTGTTAGGAATTACATCTTCCTCTTGTTGCCAAAACCAATGAATTCCAGTATTATCCTAAATTCCTATTTTCCACAAAAACAATGAATCTGCTACCAATCAGAAACAATTTAACCCCCTAAATGCTTCCCAAATCTGCCCACTTCTTTCCATCTTTGCAGTGAGTCCCCTCTTGTATCCCCTTGATCATATCTCCTACCCTGTTTGCCCCTGTGCTCACGTCTGTGGAATGTTCCACCCTGCAGCCAAGTGTGCTTTCTGAAACGCACATCTGATCATGGAGGGTGAAGTCCAGAGTTAATGTAACACCCAATTTCCCCGCAAGTCCTCAATCCATTCTCAAGTGTTGACTCTGAGCTCATGCCCACAGGTAAGAGAGGCCCTCCTCTGAGAAGGGTCAGGCTGAACCAGGTAGTGCACTGGAACCACCCACCTTCTTTAGGTCTTCTACCCTACATCTCCAGAGGAAATGGGCAGACATGGAAACCCAATCATCATTCCCTTCCCAATCGACTGGACCAATTCTCACGATGCTCCTTATCTCTGTGTATCTCAGTCACCCCCAAATAATGCTCAGCACACCCCCTTGCCTCTTTCTTCATCACTACCCAACTCCTGAAACCCTTGCTTTGTGCCCTCCAGAATTCATGACCTCTCATCAGCAAACCCCCTCGCTCCTCAGTCTGTTCTCTCCTATGTCCTTCACCTTCCTGCACTAGGAGACACCCGCTATCCCTGAAGACCCTGTTTCCACTGCAGCCCTCAAGGGATGGCTGTGTCTTCTGTCTCCACTGTTCTTGCATCTCTGAACCTAAAAGTGGGGAGGATCCTCCCTGCTCCACATTGCTGCTTTCAGACCATTCTCTTTCCTCCCCTCTAAAACTCCCAGCTTTGGATCTCATCAGCTGATGAAATTCTGCAATCTTTCATGGTGGGTGTCATCCTTAAAGTCATCCTCTTCATATCTTGATGTTGGCACAGTACCTGCCAGCTATATTTCTATTGATTCCCCTTGTGCCAAAAATCCTCCAAAGAGTTGTCCACACTCACCTTCTCCAATTCTTATCTTCCTGTTACTTCTCTTACAGGTTTTTCTTAATGAATATGCATCAATTTATTTGTTCATTCTCCTGTTAATGGAATTCTGGGTTAATTTCTTTTTCTGACTTTTATGTAAGTGCTGCACAGAACCCCTCTCTAGGGTACACATACCTAAGAGGGGAACTGTTGGGTTGAAACTCACTCTTCCAATCCACTGAAACTCATCTTCTCAATGATCTCCTACATTCCTAAATTCAGTGGCCCATTCTCAGCCCTTACCCTATATGACATATCAACATCATTTGACACATGCTTAATACGTGACTTTTACTTGGCATTCAGGATAATTAGTGTTCCTTCTACCTCACTGGCTGATTCTTTTCAGCCTCCTTTGCTGGTTCTCTCTCTTCTTTTCTCATTTATACTCATTTTCCCAGTGATTTCAGGTAGTCTCATGGCTTCAAAAACTAGCAGATGGCAATGATTCTCAAATTTATATATTCCGCTCAGATTCTGGTACTGAATTCCAGGCTCACATAGCTCACTTCTTATTTAATATATCCACTTGTATGTCTAAAAACATCTCAAATTCAACACGTTCAGAACGGGACTCCTGATCTGCCTCCTCAAGCCTGCTCTATCCATAACCTTCCCCACTTCGCCTGATGGTAGCTCTATCTTTCCTGCTTCGCAGGTCAAACTCGTGTAAGTGACCAGGACTCCTCTCACATCTGCCCACATTCAGGAAACCCTGGTGGTAAAATCCATAATCCAACAGCTTCTCTGCATTTTGACTGTTGTCACCTTGATCCACTGAGATACAGACACTATCATCTCTTGCCCGGATTTTGAAATAAGCCTAAGTTGCTGAATGAGTAAACAAGGAGCAGTCTTAGTTCTCAAGGTATTCAGTGAAAATCAACCATCTGATAATAAACTTAAAAGAATTTCAACACCTAGTAAAAAACACATATTCCTAAAACCAAGAACTAACACATAGTGATAAAATAGTAGTGATATTTTCATTAAAACAGAAAGCCAATCAAGGATGCCTTATACTGCTATATCACTTAGTACCCTTCTAGAAGTTCGGACTAACACTATAAAGTGTGAAACATAAACAGTAGAATTGAAGGAATAAATTATTTTCATTTGCAAGTGATATACCTATAAAAATTTATGAGAATCAAATTAAGAACTCTCAGCTGGAATACAAGAATTCAACAAAATGACTAGATCTGAGATAAACAAATAAAATTCCATGGCTTTCACTTCTCCTAGCAAAAACCAGTTAGAAGAAATAACAGAAAGAAAAGATTGCATCCACAATAGCAAGAAAAAAAGTAAAACACATAAAAAGAAAACTTATCAAACACCATGCAGGAACATATGAATAAACTTAACAAAAAAGGGAAAATTCTTATGATACAATATAAAATACAAAAGCAGGTACAAAACCACATAGGAGATAATCTACATTTATGTACATACACATTCACACTGACAGGGTGAAATCTAGAAGCAACTGTATCAAAATATTAATAATCATTACCTCTGAGTGTTAGGATAATGAGTAATTTTAGTTTTCTCCTTTGCAGGGTATTTTCTGGATTTTCTATAGTGAACATGTACGATCTTTATACTAAAAGTTTAGTTTCTTGTACAAAATTATGTAAATAACGATACTTATTTGGAAGCTTAATGCATGAAAGTATCTCTGAATTTGGCCTAAATGCAATGACCATACTAAGTCTGACCAGACCAGCAAACCAGCAGAATAAGCATTTCAACCATTCTTCATGCTGAATGTGATTACTGTTCCAAGTGATGGGTTTTAAGGGGCTTTTAAATTCAATTTGTGAGTACGGTTAGGCCTCCATAATAATCAACCTAATTCAACCATTATGTAAATCACTGCCTCACAGAGAGGTACCCTGGTGGAGATAGAGAAAAGACCCACAAGCAAGAATACTTAGGACATAGAATGCTTTGACTATTAATGTGATACTTAATAGCAATTTAAAAAACCCTTTAATTCAAGCCTCTGAGTTATGTGACCTGCTTTGTCACCTTATTAAAGATACTGACATTGAGCTTAATGACCTAGAAGTGTGCAGTGCCTTGGGTCTCCCCAGACATCCATTTCATCTCAAAGCTGGGGAAGGAATGAGGTGAGGATGGGAGACACCTGAGCTGAGTACGAAGGAAACAGGGTCATTCGATGGACACTGTCATTTGAAAAATAACACGATGATATCAATTTTGTTGCTGTTGTTTTTGCCTAATCATGAAGAAGTCCAAGAAGATAGAAGTTCAGATTAGCTGGGACTTTGCCAAATATTTATCCTGAGACAGTAGTAGACATATATTTTAAGGCACTGTAATAATAACATGAAAGTCATTCACCAGAGGACCTCACTCACAAAAATAGCTTATAAGGAAAGAATACTTTGAATAATAGTAATGTTTCCATAAAAGTCTTTTGATTATCATATTCTGCTAAAAAAACTTGAAACATTATATTCAAATATATTTAACAGAGCTTATTCCTTGCATTATTATTATTTAGATGAATTATTATTCATGTGAACGTAATGAATGGCAACATATGGAGAAAACTACAAAACCCTCCTAATTAGCTACTCTACTTTTTGAGTGATTTTAATTCAGTCTTACATTATAATGCACATCTTTTAAAACTGAGATGTCTAATCAGGAGCTGAAGAACACATTGGATTTCCTCCAAACTAGACCATAAGACAACTATACGGCTTCTGTACTATCATTTCTTCAAAAATCTGGAATTTTACTTCCTTACAAGTTGTTAAAACTAATTTCAAAATCCAATTTTAATTGTATCAGTAAATGGCAGCATGCCATATAGTTCAGGATGAAATAATGTTTTTTTCCTATTAGGAGAACAAAGAGTAGCACCAGGTTTTCTGATTTGGCAGCACACAGTATCTCAGTGCATCAGTTCAATGATCATTCAACAGATACTTATGAAGTACCTACTACATGTGAGGCACTCTGCCAAATGCCATGCCCAAATGTAGCTGCAGCTCTACTATTCCTGTCTCAATGTGTGCATGCTTAAGCACCAATTTACTTTTCTTTAATCAAGAAAATCAATTAAACTCCACTTAGTTTTTGTTCTGCACAAAGTTAGTATCAAAGAGACAGAAGGGTAGATTCTCCTATATCATGTTTTCACTCATGTATCCCATAATATATGGCTTACAGTAGTAGCATTTCAAGGAAGCATTATTTTCACAGGTAGATCAAAAGGAAGCTTTCACATCCTTGCCTTCTTTCGACCATTTTTCTCAAATATACCCGTCAAGGCATGAAAGCACATCCAGTCACTGACAAGTTTTGTGCCCATTACCCAAATACTCCCAGAGGACACTGCCAAGTTGCAAAGCAAAGGCCGGCATTTTTACATTCTCCCTTGAAAGCATCCAGAATTTCCATCTGGTTTGTCTATCACACTCAATGAGGGAAAGAGCAGAAGTGAGACTCCCAAAACGTTGTTTAATTTACATTAGAGCAAAATTAGAACACATTTTGGCAGTCCTGAATGCAGGCTATACCCTTCTGATTATAACTCCTACCTTCTACCCTCCCAGAGAGTACTGGAAAGCAAATTACACTAATAACAATGATCATCTCCTATTCTCTCCTCTGCCTTAGAAAGGTTTTGCTTTCCTTTGCTAAATCTAAAATGCCCATTTCTCCATTACTCTCTCATTCATTTCTATTCACTTCCCTTTACTTCCTTGAGAAGTTGTGATGTGAGTTAATTAACCTGGCTCCATGTGGAAGCAGCTGAAGAAAATATTCTTCACAATGTCTTTTAAGCTATAAATGAACACAGAAGACATCCCCCTTCTAATTTAAGCTAAGGGCTTGGAAACTTACATCTTTTCCCAGTACTCTGAGTTCAAACTGAGTCTCCTTGAAGTGAACCTTTGTAATCCGAGGCCTAAAAAACAAAGCAGATGTTGTTGTTGCTGTTTTTAAGTATTAACCTTTCAGAAAATCAGGGAAGTGTCCAGTGGAAAAAGACTGCTGAATACTGGCTCCTTGATATACTGCTCCATACCCAGTACATACAGGGACAGAGAGAGTTCCCCATAAACCCTAATGCAAACTCCATTCTCACTGTCCTATGCTTTTCCACTAAATGCACAATGACCTTGGAATCCCCAGATTGTGGCAGTGCCGCCTTCCCAAACGCAGTGCAGGGTCACAGGCTTCCCAGTGTCTCCAAATCATCCCCATTTGGAGCTAAAAGTCAGAATAGTCCTGGATCCACAGCCCATCAGCACATACTGAAATGGGTGAGAAATCCTACTACACATAGTTCCCATGGAAAAGAGAGTCTAGAATCACAGTGTCTGAAATTTACAGAGAAAACATATACTGAGGTGCAATAGGAGAAAACTCACATCCAATTTCACTCATTTATTTACCAACCACTGGAAAAATACCTGTTTCTTTTCCCCAACTCTTTCACTGACAAAGGAGTCCCATAAGCCCAAAACATAGAATGCCAACTCTGTTCTCAAGCCATACCTACCAGAAATACTTCCCCACTTGCTTTTTATTCTTGTAGACAACAACACCAACTGGAGTTAATCCTAAGAAATACTCAGACTTGTTTTCTCCCTGCAAAAGCAAACATATGCCTATAATCACATATTCACATAAAATCTCTTTGTCAAACTATAATTGACCATACAAATATAATTTGTTGTAATATTGGATTTAATTTTTGAAAGACATCAGCCTAGAAAGCTAGATACACTATGATAGTAGCTAACTTGTTGCTTATTTTTTCAAAGTTTTAAAAGAAACTTTGTTAGTGTTCTTCATACTTGCTACTTCAGTTCATTAAAATGAGCCTGGACTACCAGTGACTTACCCAACTTTCCTTACACAGTGGTGTTCAACACTAGCAGCATATTAACTGGAATCACTCTGCAGCTTAAAATGCTGATGCCTGGGCACTACCAGAAACAGTTAAATCAGAATCTCTAATGAAGAGGCCAAAGTAGCAGGAAAAAACACAGGACTCCCAGGTGATACTCCTGTGCAGTCAAAGACTGAGAACCACTGGCTTCTATCAAGGGTGCTTTTCAAATGGCTTGATTTATCTCTGATGTGGACAATCATGAAACCCACTTCGTCCCCACCCCAATTCTCTCTAGAAAGTTTAGGCAGTCACTAGCAGACACACACTTGAATTTTCTGAAGTCTCCATCATGTTTCTTCCTACTTCCACCTATAACTTTAAGACTGCTCAAAAATGTAAAAGTATAATCTCTTCTGGTAAAGACTAGAGAACCCTTATTTTCAGGCAATCATAAATCCAAATTTTAAAATAGGATATTAAAATGAAAAAGTCACAGAGTGGGTACCAACGACATGCACAGAACTGTTTGTGATAATATTATTTCTACTCTAAGATAAACGGTAACCTGCAAAATTATATTCACAAAGAACATAAAGCAACACATTTGGAAGAATACTTGTCGATGCCCACTTTTCAGTTCTTAAAGTTCAAATCTTAAAGGAATCCACTGAAGAATCTAATAAATCTAGCTCATTTGCCATAAATTTCTACCATCAACAAAGGTGATTTCTAATTAGGAAAACATTATACAAATGTAGAAGTATTTCACAGAAGACTCTCTTTATAAATTTCCTATAGAATGTTTTCTTTTAAAAACTGAAAAACCTAACAAGATTAATGTAGCTAAAGGGAGGGAAGGGAAAACAATAATGATTCTACAGTTTTAGCAGTATAAGGACAGTGCTACGAAGCATTTAATGACCTAACGAAATTGGAATATAATATATCAGGGAACTACTTCTTCCCCCATATCTATAGCTTTTATTGCCACATTAAACAGGAGTGCTTCTAACTGTAAAAATAATAAGAGATTGTTTCTTCTTGGAGGAAATGCTAATGAGCAAAAGACATGCACAAAATGAATGCATGAGTGTTATTTGCACTAGAGAAACTTTTATTAGGGTTCTTTAAAAACTGAGTTCCATAATCCAATTGATTTAAAAAAAATCAGTCTATAAATACTCTTCAGCAATTCATTTCCTATAAAGAATAAAGTACCTGGCTCATTTTCTCAAATAAAATTTAACTACTGCTACTGACACTCCTCTTAATTCAAAGACAAAGGCATTCTAATCTCATTGGCATAGAATAATCATTTGGTAGCCTAAAAGAAGTAGCTCAAAGGTTAAAACCCAGATCCGGAACACTCAGTGCAGATTCAGTGTAATTGCTCACTGACTACCATTCAGCAAGTTTTCATAAACCACTGAAAAAAATCTGCAAAAATATTTCTACTTATGCAATGATACCTATAGGTGGTAACCCTCATATTAACAGAATCAGCAGTAGTTGCGACTGGCCTATTGCCTAATGCCTACTTTATCTGGCAAGTGACTGTATTTATGTTTTGCTGCCATAAAATCTATTTTTTGAAAAGTCCCCCTGTTTTCTGTCTAATACAGTCAATTATACACCTTTTTGTTTGTTTGTTTGTTTGTTTGAGATGGAGTCTTGCTCTGTTGCCAGGCTGGAGTGCAGGGGCACGATCTCAGCTCACTGCAGTCTCTGCTTCCCAGGTTCAAGCCATTCTCCTGTCTCAGCCTCCCGAGTAGCTGGGATTACAGGCACCCGCGACCACGCCAGCTAATTTTTGTATTTTTAGTAGAGACAGGGTTTTGCCATGTTGACCAGGCTGGTCTCAAACTGCTGACCTCAGGTGATCTGCTCACCTCGGTCTCCCCAAGTGCTGGGACTACAGGTGTGAGCCACCGCGCCCGGCCTATACATCACTTTTATATTGTTTTGATGTTTAGCTAAGCCCTTTGGATATGTTATCCAGATTGTGTTTTCAAGCCCACTTAATTGTTTTCTACACATGGAAATATAATCACAGATTTTTATGCAAAACTCATTAGGGTTTAATCCACACAAGAGCTGCTTTGTGTTAGAAAAACATAGATAAAAAAGTATCATCTGCTTGCTAAACAACAGAACTGCAACTTTCCTTTGGGAGTCTCAGTGACTTTTTAAGAAAAATGTCATCAGCTTAAAATATTTTGTGTTATGTTACTCACATAGACGGGATGGAGGTCAACGCCATACATCTCCAGGGATTTGGCAGTCCTCAAGTAATTCAGCTCAGCCTCACAAGGAGCCTGACCCCTATACCCAGCACAAAAACAAAGAGCCTTATTTTATAGCAGCTACTGCACTTTCAGGGATGCAAACTATCTTCACTGTATTCACTGGGAAAACAAATAATACTTTCTACTAATGCAAACATAAGTCCTTGTATTTCAAGAAGGCCTTTGCTTCTTGGTGACAAAATTTTATACTCTGAAGTGATACCTACATTAATTTCCTTTACCAAATCCATTCTGGCTCATTATAGCCTATCCCCTATGTCCCAGCATATATTAAAAATTCTCATCAGAAACCCCTAAAGAGGTTATTGAGAACATAAGCACTCAAATTAAACAGCATCCCCTTCACAAACGGTAAAATGTCTCTGTGCAGCAGCAGTTCTCCATCCAAAGCAAAGGGAGCCAGAGCAGTGGTCGGTAGGAGGAAGAGAATGGGGCCGCCACCACCCAACTGGGGTCATATCAAGATCTCCTGAGCACATGTGTAGTTTGAAAATACATTGATTAACATACAGAGATTGTAAAAATGCTTGTCATTTTCTTAATACAGAGTACAGAATTCTTCCCAAAATCTTCATTGGTGGTAATATAAAGAAAACAGCATTCATTTCTGATGAGCGTGAACATCAGCCTGAAATCTGCACAGAAGGGTTAAACATGCATGTGCAAGCGAGTGTGTGTGTGTGAGACAGAGACAGAGAGAGAGAGAGATTGAGATTTTAATAGATAATCAAAGGAGGTCAAATCTTAAAAATTAAGAAATCCTGCAGTGACATATTTCATTTCAGCCACAATGCACTGGAAAACCACCAACATACCATACTTTCGAAATCCAAGAAGAATGTTCATCAAATTAGACACACCACACTTTGATCAAGCTTTATTCTTAGAAATAACAGTCACACTGTCAACACTAGCATGTAAAACACATGAGAGCCTTTACCCAAAGCTCCTTGATAATTTCAGTATATAACTGTGCTTTGAAACCCCTAGTAGAATCAGTACTCTCAGAATGTGCCAAACACACTGCCCTTCCTAACATTATAACAAGCACTCTCTGAGCATCTACTTCAGCAAAATCTGAAAATGAAGGACTCTGCAATCAGGTTGGAGAGCCTTCTAGTGCATGCTAATACAACATAGAGGGCCTCTTTCTCTGATTGCAATTCAGCAGCTGACTTCTGCTTCTACACTCACTGAAACAGATCCTTTAGGCAAACATTTTTTTGTGACCAGATTAATTCTACATTTTTTCTTTCTTTCTTTCTTTTTTTTTTTTTTCTGAGATGGAGTTTTGCTCTTGTTACCCAGGCTGGAGTGCAATAGCGCAATCTCGACTCACTGCAACCTCCACCTCCCAGGGTTCAAGTGATTCTCCAGCCTCAGCCTCCCAAGTAACTGGGATTACAGGCACATGCCACCACGCCCAGCTAATTTTTGTATTTTTAGTAGAGACAGGGTTTCACCATTTTGGCCAGGCTGTTCTCAAACTCCTGACCTGAGGTGATCTTCCTGCCTCAGCCTCCCAAAGTGCCGGGATTACAGGTGTGAGCCACCATGCCCAGCCATTTTTTTTTTCCTTAACTATAATAGATCTGAAACCAAGCATATTTAAGAGGGAGTGTTACATAACAGGGAATAAAGCAATGTGGTGTAAAGAATTTAACCAAAATAACTATAATGAAATTATAAATTCAATGCTATAGGCCATGAATTGAAAATCCTACTAGGGGAATGTGTCTACTCTCAGAAATGCATGTGGTGTTAACACAATACCCTCAAAGGTTCCACACTGGCATCATCACTATTTCCAGACTCATTGCTATGGCCTGAACAGGACTTGGCTTATAACTGTGAAGAACTGGGATACTTCAGACAGAGGAAACATTGAAGAATATATTAATGCATTTATGGTTAAAAATTGTTGTGATTAAAAATTATATTTATAGCTGAAAGATTAATTTCACAAGATCCTGGTGACCGAAAAAAAAAAAGACTGCAAAATCTAGTATTTACAGAATGATTCCACTATGTAATATCATAAATACATGAACCTATGTACGACAGATTTTCTCTACGGGAAATTGTACATAGAAAGAGATGTCTGAAAGGCCATTGACCAAAAACATGGTAACTTTACATATTGAAATTACTTTCTCCTTTACACTTTTTAAATTACTGAAGTTTTCAGTGAGCATTTTAGAGTTAAAAGTAGTTAAACTATACAAAGAGGAGTATTAGAATATTAAATGCACAGGTGAAGAATTTATCATTCTAGAAACTTTTCTTATGAATATCAGAAGATGATGACTGATGGATGATGCCATAAGACACAGTGTCATGATTCTTACATTAGAGTTTTATGAATCCTTTCTATGGCTTCTTCAAGTTCTTCCTTCTGGTCAGGAACAAACCGGTACTCAGATACATATCCTGTAGTATGCTTATATGGGTCATAATCTCCAAGCTCCGCTAAGAAAGAAAGATATCATAGATTTTTCCATTTCAGAAAAATAGTCCTTAAAATACAGAAATAAAATATTCCTAACATGCTTAAACATTTTTTCAAATGTCTTATTAAAATTCACATATAAGACAACTAAATAATTTTACTAATACAACTCTGATGAGCATATATGGATGGTAGCAACAAATTCTGGACTTAAAAACAGAAGTTCTATATTTTTGCATTCCCAAAGACTATAATTATATCACCGTTTTTACTTCAATTACTCTTAACAATGTATGTGAAGTAAAATGTTGTAAACAGCATTTCAAGTACAAACACTAGAAATGCTGGAAGTGAAAAACACTCATGACCTCAATATATCCTCTCAGACAATGACACCAAGAAATAGTACATGTGATTCAATACATCTTTGCCTGATCATGGGAATGCAATACAATGCTGTACATATCCCATTACAATTTACACAAAGAAGCAAAATGATAGCAGACAGCCCACTATATTACTCCTATACAAATGCTTCTCCCTATGTTAATCTAGGGATTAATCTATGTTAATCTACCTTGCAGCCCCAACCCAGTTCATCTATATGACATTTTTCCTAGCATATTTCTTCTAGATTATTTTTAGTCTGCAAGTGTCACAAGGGCAAGGACCATGCTATCTTATTCTCCCCACATCTAGCTTGATTCTTAGAAGGTGTCCACTTGTTACTGGAAGTAGTCCCAGCCTCAGTCTCCAAAATGACAATGCATGCTGAAGCCACCCCACACAGCCACCATATTAACATGAAGAGCTGCAGAGCACCGAGCTCAACACCCATGCCACACGCTGAACCTAGTGATGGCACCTGGCCATGCAGACTCTTCACCACAGCAGTGCAGGAGCAATGGGATCTCTGACACATAGAAGCTTGGGTGAGGTTGTGGGGAGGAGAATCAATGAACTCAGACGAGATGTAGATAGAACAGATTGTTAGACCCTCCACCTAATCAAGAATCAATGCTATTCCAGTGACTAAACCTCCATACAGCCTACCATAAGGGATTTGTACTTGGCTCCATTTTTACCTCTTCCGAAGAAACACTGAACAAAACTTGAATTCCAAATAAAATCTTTTTTTTTTTTTCAAAATCTCATGGATAAGAAGAGTTTTAGTATGTAAACTCGCTTTTAAAAATGCAAATACTTTCTCCAGACATTTCTGAGGCAAATATGTTTAAGTGGCACCTACACTGGATGGCATACGCTCCCAGCTGAGCGGCAATGTTGACGGGACAGGGCAGGCGGCCCTGAAGGACATCTTGTTTCACCTGCAAGAAAAACTGATATCTAAAAGAGAAACAAAAAGAGAGATTAACGATCTCTTACACTACTCAAACCTGATGTTTTAGACCCTGATAATCAAGGTTAACAACCAATCACCTTCAATTAAAATAAAGCCACCCCCCACTCTTGTGTGAGGGGGCTGTTGAGTGAACAGGAACTACTCAAACATACCTTACAGAGGCAATATAGGGTTGTGGCTAAAAAGTGCGGCTTTCAAGTTCAACTGCTTGGCTTACTTCCCAGCCCCGGCATTCACTACCTCTGTAGCCTTGGGCTGCTGCTTAACCTCTCCAACAGCCAGCCTCCCCACCTGCAAAACTGGAACCGTTGACAGCATCCACCTCACAGGGTGAATGCAAAGGATAACTCCACGCTCTTTTAAGCTATCATTACTGCCACTGCCACCACAACACGCTCCTACTGGGAGGAATAAATCACAAAGACCCAACCTATATTACATAACACTCTGTCTATTATCTGCTCATTCCAAGTTGCCAAAAGAAAACCTGTTATAACAGCAATGCCATGCACTGTTCTTAACACTATATGGTAACTCATCCTAAGTAATTTATGTATAATAACTTAGGTTAAGACTTTAAAAATGAAGTCAGTACTATTATTTTCTCCATTGTGCAGATGAGAAAACTGATAGACTCAGAGGGGAAATAACTTGTCCAGGACCTCACAACGAATTAAGCAGCAGAGTTAGAGCTAGAACCCAAGAAATCTGACCCTAGAACTCTCTCAATCAGGATGATATGTAACTTTGATTAGTTTTGTTTTCTTATTCAGCTATTCTGCCAGTGGACTGAGAGGGGCCAGAGGTTTATGAACCAACATAACTAACCATCCACATCATCCTTGGATGCTAGCACTTACACACATGCACACACACTGTCACACACTTTAACCTGTCCTTTTGTGACTTCTGTTTTATAAGGTGACTCGATGTCATTGGGAAGGGTAGAAAAAAACAAAGGAAATGAACTATAATAATCAGCTATGATAAATATCTCTTCTCCGAATGCTCACAACCAAAGCCCTTAGGGAGGAAATGTTACATTTGTGTTAGATATTAGACACCACATTGATTATTTCAAAAAGATTGGTATCAACTTTGATTGCAACCACATGTTTCAGAGAAAATTTGCTCAATGCCCCATGTTTCCCCACTGCCCATTTCAGTAAGTGGCACCCCCACCTTCAGCTGTCCAAGAAAAATAAACCTGGGAACAATGTGTAATCATCCCTGGCACCCACATTCAATCACCAAATATGCTGTTTCTAAAATCTATACTCCTCTCGATCCCCTAGACCAGGTCACTCTCTCCTAAATTTCTAAAACCTCCTCCTAACTGTTCTGCCATCACTCATACTTACTTTCCTTCCAAACCTCTCAAGAGGTAAGCAGGATTCTTAAGATGAAAACAGGATCATGTCACTCTTTCAGTTGAAAAAAAAAACAAACAAACCTCAAAAGACTTCCCTTTGCCTTTAGGATAAAGTTCAAGCTCCTTAAGATAGCTTGTAAGACTGACTTCCTACTTCTGCTTAATTCTGGGGCCACTTCTTGCCACTGATCAGTGACCACCCTGTTCCATAATTTGCACACCTTTTCCCAACCCTATTTAACTATTTTCAATTCCCTGAATGTTCATCTGAGCTATTAAATCTGTTTGATAATGATCATCTGTGCTCCTCTTGGAGAAGAGAAAAGTAGAGTCAAGTAAAATTAGGAGAATTTAAATACAAAACCTTATAAACAAGGGTGGGCATGGTGGTTCACACCTGTAATCCCAGTACTTTGGGAGGTTGAGGCAAGCGGATCACCTGAGATCAGGAGTTCAAGACCAGCCAGGCCAACATGGTGAAACCCTTTCTCTACTAAAAATACAAAAGTTAGGAATGGTGGTGCATGTCTGTAGTCCCAGCTACTTGGGACGTTGAGGCAGGAGAAATCACTTGAACCCAGGAGGTGGAGGTTGCCATGAGCTGAGATTGCGCCACGGCACCCCAGCCTGGGTGACAGAGCAAGACTGTGTCTCAAAAAAACAAACAAACAAACAAACCTTATAAACAAAAGAGACAACTATGAGAATTATCACTGCTTGCTGCTGGAAACTTGCACTTCACTACACCCTCCTCCTTCTCTATTGGCATCTTCAAATTTCTTTTCCTGAAGTGTATTTTTTAAAGAAAGGGGTCAGAGATGCAAGTGTCTCTTTCTCTATTAAGACTTTGAGACTGGGCATGGTGGTTCCCACCTCTAATCCCAGTACTTTGGGAGGCTGTGGAAAGAGGATTGCTTGAGGCCAGAAGTTGGAGACAGCGTGGGCAACATAGTGAGACCCCCATCTCTATAAAAAATAAATTAGCCAGGCTTGGGGGTACATGCATGCAGTCACAGCTACTTGGGAGGCTGAGGCAGGAAGATCATCTGAGCCCAGAAGGTTGAGGTTGCAATGAGCCGTAACTGCACCACTGCACTCCAGACTGGGCAACAGAGTAACACCTTCTCTCAAAAAAAAAAAAAAAAAAAAAAAAAAAGACTTTAACATCTGACTAGACAATCAAATCTTTTGACAAATACAGAAATGATAGACATCCGCTTCAAAGACAAAAGGAGAGGAACAGAGGAACAGAGAGATTAAAAATACACAGTAGAAAACAAAGAGCTGAAACACAGACAAACAGATACAAAGAAACAGGAGCCACATCACATTGGCAACTGCATTCCTAGTATCTCGGGCTCAGCCCATAGGAGCTGCTCAATACATACTTGTTGATTTGCAAGTTGGGTACATGGATAAACAGAGAGACAAAATTCTAAAAACTGGGAACATTATTTGCTGTCTCTAAGAAATTCATAAAGAAAAAATACATCTATTCAAAATTCCCTGGTTAGCCTGCCCTTTAAAGATATCACAGATCTTTCACTCCCTGCATTAAAAAAAAAGAAGAAGAAAGAAAAATTGAAGGCAAACTATTTTTAATTTCAAACTTGATTTTTATTATATCTAGCATCTTACTAGAGTCATGAGGCAAATTTGTGATAAAGTAAAATCATATTTTCATATGTTAAACATTTTATAGTATCTCAGGGTCTATTTTAAGTTAACTATATATTGCTTATTTTGTATGTTTTATGGGGCTTATAGTAAATTTAATATTTTATTTAAAATAGAGCAAGTTAGAGTTGCTGAGTCTTTCCTTCTGTGTCATTCTGATTAAAGCTATGATTGAATGCTTGAGTCCTTGTTTATCTCTGGCTTTAATTAGGATGAACCTATGTGCCAGTTTGCCTAGGAGAGTACTAATTTATGCCTATTATGAATATATAATTATTAATAACTCACTTCATTATTCTCTAAAGTGTCAAAGTTTGGACAATAAATTATACTGTGACTCTAGTTATACTGTACCATACTGGGGAAAAAATGCTAACTAAAAATATCTACTTAACAAGGAAGTTTCCAGAATACATTGTGGTATACAGCAGAGGCTTCATGAAGCAGTTTCTGGTTACCTCCTTTTGTAAACTAACAAACCGATGTATATGCACTGCCCCTGAGACTTTGATTTCTAGGTAGGGAGGAGCATTCTGTCTTCCACTCTATCTGTACTTAACACGCCACCACCACCAGTACAACACAAGAGACAGGCCTGAAATATTGGCCTCACAGTTTTCTATTTATCTAATGTGTGTTGAAAATAGCTAAACTGATACCAAGGATGTAAAAGTCGTTGAGATCCATTAACAGTTTAGCAATTAGAGGCAAGAATAACAGACAAGGACTTTCTTAAAGAAGAGGTAGAGAGACAGAAGCTCAAAACAGAAGGCTCCTGTGAGATTCCTGGCCAAAAACAGTCACAAATGCTCATACCAAAGAATCCTACAGTGCACCTTCTAATGATGTGAGACCCTGCTGAGAAAACTGAAGGAGGTAGGGACAGGGAGGAGTTTGATTTCAGGTGACAGCTGAATGTGAAACAGGAGAACCTAGAGGAGACTACCAACCTATACAGAGGTAATAAGGAGCGTGATTGTTACCTTCATCCCACAAAGAGCAGGAACACAGCATTTTATCTAACTAGTTTTGATAAAATTTAAATGTGAGAGTCAAAGGGAAACATTTAAATCATAACATGTTATTAATGCAGAAAAATGGCACATAGGACTTAGCAGAAAAACAGTAGAGAAAAATCATAACTTTCACCTCTAAAGTTGAAAACCAATGATGAAAATATGGAAACAAATAGCAGTAACATCACCTTACATTTAGATAGTCCTTTAAAGCTCACAAAGTCCTTTCGCTTCCATAAGAAAATGTAACCCTCAACTCTGAGGTAGATGAGGACCACTACCTTCAGTGAAAGGAGGAGACAGGGACTCAGGAAGTAAGTATAGGACTGAAGGTCACACAGGAAGTGAAGAGGCTAAATAAAACAAACCCATCTTCAACAAAGGAAGATTCTGGGTTGCAAAAAGAAGACAAGAACTTAATGTCAATCCTCAACAAAATGCTGTGAAATATTATTTTTAAAACTAAGAAAAAAAATCAAACACCTATTTTGAGACTCTAAAAAGTATTATGAATGAGTCATTTGGAACTAACATTATTTTCTTTTTTTAGAAAGAGTTTTAAGATCCTTAAAAGTTCAGGGAAATTCCAATGGTATTTCAGATAGGGCTGTCAGCAAGACAACTGACAGATTCTCTCTTCAGGCAGACTGAAACCAGATCTTGCCCTGGTCACCACTGAATCTCCTTTTACTCAGCACACTGGAACATGGTACTCCAGATAGTTACAGAATGAAGTGTAAGTGCATTTTGTCTTGACATACAAATTCAAGAAATGCAGGCTACAGGGGATAGTAAAATGATTCATAGTTAAATCAGCACCTACAATAAGAAGGGTCTGATTACTGGATTGACTTAAACATGCAAGAAGACCTATCTCAGGGCTCCAAGCTGGTCTTTTCCTAATGTTTTAATCAATAATTTGAAAATATAAAACAATAATCATTATTTCCATGTCAGCTACCTTGATCATTATTGAACACTTACATCTTTGCATTATGGTAAGTACTTTGCCAGTACACTCTTATATATTCCTCCAAGCATGTTTTTGAAGAAACACTATAATGCCATTGCACGAATGAAAAAACTGAGACTTTACAAAAGGCTATGCAATCTTCCCAGGATTACAGAACTAGTGAATGACAAAGCGAGGATGCAGACCTCAGCCTTTCTGACTCCCAAGCCTGTCTTTCTAACCAATATATGTATTAAACTTATCAAATCTGTGGAGGATACAGAGCTATGAAGGACACGCAGTACAGGGAAGGATGTCACGTTTTGAATTAGAACTGAAAATCAGTTTAACAGATCTCCTGAGGACACGAATTATTTACAGTACTAACAAAGAAAAGAGAGATCAGATTTATTCTGTATAGACCATCAGGGAATTATTTCTTATTGAATTTCTTAGTGCTTTTCAAAGTAGGTTTCCTACCTAAAAGTGCTTAATAAGAAGCTGGTTGATGTGTCAGAAATGTTCTACAAGGGTGGAGTTCAGAATATATGACCTCAAAGTCCCCCCAATTTCATTTACTTCAGAAAACACCTTAGAACACAAGCAGGGACTCCAAGTTGATGATTCTATTAACTTACATTTTTCATAATCTGAAACTTTATTTTTCTATCACATTCATTCCAGATCTTTTTTCCTACATCAGTGTCCTTCTGAAATACTGCATATATTAATAGCATGACCATGTATATACATGAGAAGTTCCCTGTAGCATTATCTGTATTTTTTTTTCTTTCTTTTTTTTTGAGACAGAGTCTAGCTCTGTCACCTAGGCTGGAGTGCAGCGCCGCGATCTCGGCTCACTGCAACCTCCACCTCCCTGGTTCAAGCGATTCTCCTGCCTCAGCCTCCCGAGCAGGAGTAGCTGGAAGTACAGGAGTCCGCCACCACACCCAGCTAATTTTTGTATTTTTTTAGTAGAGACAGGGTTTCACTGTGTTGGCCAGGCTGGTCTCGAACTCCTGACCTTGTGATCCGCCCGCCTTGGCCTCCTAAAGTGCTGATATTACAAGCGTGAGCCACTGTGCCCAGCCCTAATTTTTTTAAAAAAGGAAACAATCTGGATGGCCAAAACATACAGTTAATTACGGAATACAATGCAGCAGTAAAAAGACTGGGTTACAGCACTTTGGGAGGCCGAGGTGGGCAGATCACCTGAGGTCAGGAGTTTGAGACCAGCCTGCCCCACATGGCAAAACACTGTTTCTACTAAAAATACAAAATATTAGCTGGGCATGGTGGTGGGCACCTGTAATCCCAGCTACTCGGGAGGCTGAGGCAGGAGAATCGCTTGAACCCAGGAGGTGGAGGTTGCAGTGAGCTGAGATCACACCACTGAACTCCAGCCTGGGTGACGAGTAAAACTTCGTCTCAAAAAAAAAAAAAAAAAAAAAAGCTGGGTTAGATGGTGAAAGAGGCAATACAGTATGTATGAAATAGTAACATGTCAAAAAAACATACACATAAAAGATTATGTATAAGCATGTTTATGATAGCATGATCATTCATATCAAAAAATTACAGACAACCTAACAGCCAATGCAGAGTAGGCTGGCACAATTTTCCAAAGAACTAAATTAAGATAAACACTCAACTTGAAAATGCTGGCAGAAGTATGTTCTTCCTTAAATAGCATGTATCTGGAGATTTTGCTTTTTGGTTTCAGTTCTTGCTTTTGCCAAAATTATCTCATGTGACTCCTCTTTTTCCGGTCCATTAATGGTAATATATTCATGTAAATCAATAATAAAATGAATAATATGTGTATATCAATGTATTAAATGCACATTTAACTTACCTAAATTCAACCATATGTTTTAGGCAACAAATCATGGACACTAATTGTAAGCCAGCTATGTCATTGTGTTCTTAACTACACAAGCTGGTCTAAAACTTTCAATACAACTGGTTGTACTGAAAATATTGTGGGTTGTAAATTATACAAAAAATCCATGTATTCTGTTAATGATCCATCTGTAGATTCTGTTGGGAAATTTCTGTTCATGTGTGTGGTGAACAGAGGTGAAGTAATGCATTATAAAACAATGATCTTTTTTATCCCTTCTTAAAATTAACTCAAGTATTTTTGGAACCTAACCCCTATTTAAGATGTAATTCCATCATGCATCTAGAAAAAGGATAGAATGAAATAAGTATTAACATTCATCAAACATAGTATGAGACACGGACAATCATAAGAGCTTTATATGCTTAAGAAAACCTTGAAACAGGTGTATCTCCAGTTTTACAACTGAGGACACTTAGGCACAGGCAGAGGTTACTCACAACCTGACTATGAAGGACTTTCATTTTATTTTTTAAAAAATGTTGTGCCCTTGCAATTCCCTAACGAGTTACAGATATAAGTGTATTTTTTTTACAGCACTTGAATTCAATTTCCCTCTGAAACTCTAATGAAAATACCATCCCTCTCCTCAACATTTCCTCTCCATCCTAATGGCCCTTTCCCCAGAAAGATGTGCACTGCAAAAGCTTAAACTGCCATGTCTGCTTTTCAAAGTGCTCACTAACAATGTGATAATGAACAATGTGAATGCAGACATCTGCTTGGTTCTAAAAATGAAGTCTGGGCTGGCACAGTGACTCATGCTGGTAATCCCAGCACTTTGGGAGGCCAAGGCAGGAGGACTGCTAGAAGCCAGGAGTTCAAGATCAGCCTGGTCAACATAACAAGACAAAAAAACAAAAAGTATTAGCTAGGTGTAGGGGCACACACCTGTAGTCCCAGCTACTCCTGAGGCTGAGACGGGAGGATTCTGTGAGCACAGGAGTTTGAGGTCACAGTGAGCTATGATTACACTGCTACACTCTAGCCTGCGTGATACAGCAAGACCATGTCTCTTAAAAAATTAAATACAGGTTATGAAATATAATATTTTCATCAATCAATCATTACAGTTCAAATAGATTACATCTTAGGTTGAGGGATAAAATAAAACAAAGTAAAAATGAGGCCTAAATATGGCACTTGAAAGTGGGATGAAAAAGGTCCAATTAGCCTACCCTCTTCTCATTCTTCTGTGTGCAGTCCAGAATAAAGACAAAAGAAAGTCTGAGACAGATGAAAGCACGGAATAGAAACAAAACCGTAGGCTACAAAAGACATGATTTCAACTTTTTCAAAGGAGGTATTAGGCTTTATTTGAGCCTCTAATATGGGTTCACTGGGAAAACTGACCACTTAGTGTTAAGTTAGGAAATATGCTTTTGTTTTTGCTACCACATGCAGCTAGGTCATCAGCGGAATAAGTTAAAATATAACTGGTCTGTTCTTCATAAGCCCTTTCAGTTGTTGACATGTACTATTTTGACAACCTAATCAGTATCGATAGGAAATTCTGTCTTACTCATATCAAATATTTGGTGACAAAGGTGAAGTAATGCATTAAAACATTGGTTTCCATTCTTAATACTAAAAGCAATTATCTTCTCATTTCCTATAGAGATAAATGAAACACCTGGAAAGCTAATATTTAAGCTACAACCAATTAAAAAGAAATAACTGGCTGTGCAAATGTATATTTAGAAGTACAAACCGAGCATCAAAATATCCTTCCTTTAGGCAGTTCAAATGACTTCCATATGAATACAAAGGCTGAATGCATGCTTAACAATAATGATACAGAAATATTTCATCACAGCAGATGCAAAATGTATCATCACGTCACCCAGGTTCATGCCATTTTCAAACACATCTATCGTCAGACACTGATCAACTTCATGCAATGCTAGGTTTAAATTTTACCCTCACAAGAGATGCATTACAAAATGCAGGTAGACACACATCCAAATGTTTAGCCCAATTTTAATATGTTTTAAATAAAGCTTTTTGTATATGCAATGCATGTATCTCTTCAGAAACAAAGTCAATACTATACCTGGTTATTTCTTCTTTAAGTTTACATGGATCTTCAGCATAGAATTTAATACCAAAATACAAAGTATATGGAGGTCCGGCTAAAATAAGAAATAGAAATTAAATTTCACTAAAATCATAAAATAGTCAAAGTTACAGTATAATATTATACGGCTATTTACAATTACACTCCAAAAATGTCTAAAGAAACAAGAAAACCTAAGATAGAAACAGCAAAGTTCAGAACTGTGACAGTAGGACCTTGACACATACACACACAGATAGAAGACACAGCCAAATACACCAGAATGTTGCTGGTTCTTATATCTGGTTGGTAAGGTTATAGACAATTTTTATTATTTATGTTTTTCCCATTTTCTATAATATATATGTAATTTTTCATAGTGAAGAAAGAAAAAAAATAAATGGTTTAAAAAACCACCCACTTATCATTTCATTAAAAAAAAAATAGTTTTTAAACCTATCTGCAAAAAGCTGAAAACAACTTAAATGCTCAGGAGCAGGTGGACTATTTAAGTCAGCCCCAGCCACCGGACATACACCATGCAAATGCTCAAACAGACAGAAGGGCATCTGCATGTGCTGATGTGGAAAAGACCAACAATCTAAATTCCGTTTTGTGAAAAAGGGATCATATTTGGGTTTTTTAATTTTTTTTTCTAGAAGAGTTAAAAAAAAATTACTAAATGGAAAACTCTGGGAAGAAGGGCTAGAAATGTCCTATCCTTAAACTAACTCATTAGAATTTTCTTATGATAACTCTTACCTTTTTTTACGGGAAAAAAGTCATCAGTGAGGCTACATAATAAAATTAGGGACAATATTTGTTTCATTCTTAAATACTTCTGAATCTAAAAATGTGTTCTCATGTATTTAAGAAAACCTTTCTCATCTAATTCATTTACCAAAGAAGAACTATGCCTACAAACTTTTTTATGTTTTAAATCAGAAACAAAGCCTGGAATTGTATGTACATGGACAAATAAAAAATAAATACATACTCAAATTGTGCAAGAAGACACAAACCCCTTGCGTGCCAAACACATTATATTATGCTTTTACTAGGAAATATTTTTATTTCTGAGGGTATCAATCTAATCTGTACTGTTTCCAAAACTGCATATCTCCAAGCTGTGCAGTAACTAGATCTAATACACTTTGTTTTTAAAAGGATTTGTTACCTGGTATACCAACTGGTAGTTATGGGTGTTAATTGTTTTGCAACAAAAGCTCTCCCACGCATTAAAAAGAAAAGATGTGAAGCATGCATCTCAGTAAAAGTCTTCCATACTATCTAAACTGACATAAAGTAACCCCAGCCTTGCTATTCTTAACTGAATAAAGTCACAAATTTAGAAACTGGGGAAAAGAAATTAAACAGAACAAGAATAAAGGCATCATGTATTTATAACATATGAACTATGTTACTATTTATTAATATTACATACACATACTTATGTGTGCAACACACTGGAACCCTGTTCCTGGCATGTGGAAGACAATCAAGAGGAGGATCCTGCCTCTCCCCTCATCTATGCCTTCCTGTGTAAGACACTCCTTATGCTACAGCTTTTTTAAAAACTAAACTTCAAAAGAAACTGCTAGAATTTCTTATTATTGGAGTTGATTCCTTATGTTTAATTTTTATGTTTGTTTAACCACTGTGTTTGTATTTCTAACAAATACACCTCTATCCCTGAACATAGATGTCAGGGAGGCACAGACTATTAAATATTTAGAAGAGCCAGGAAGTCCACCCTCAGCTTATCCGTCTGTGTCAATCAAGCTCCGTGTTCCTGAGCAGATGGGTCTGCCTGTGCCCGCAGGCAGCTGGGGTTAGTACCTAGGGGGCGGGGAGGAGCACAGATGCTGTCGAGATGGTACACAAAGAGAAGAGGCCTTCTTCAGGCCCCAGAGCTGTTCTATTCTCTGGAACATGACAGATTACACCCTATTCACCAAGCCCGCACATTTCAAATATTCAGTATGAACAGTTAAACAAAAATGTTAAAAGTACACAATTAAAAACATTTGGTTTTGGCTAATTTTCTCTAAGTTCTTCTAGCCCAAACTAGCCTTTCATTTCCCATTCACATATAAAATGGCTGTGTTCTAAATATAAGGCATCGTTACCATTTGGTTACATTTCATAATGTACAACAATGTTTCATAAACATTTGATTCTCAACAATAGCAACTTGGTAACATATGCAAGGCATGTGAAACTGCAAGGAGTTAAACAACTTGCCTAAAATCACTGGGAAGAAAAAAAAGTTTGCTAATATCTAGAGCTCAGCGCTTTGGGGTGCACTATTCTATCTATAAAGCTTCTCAGGGAAACACAAAATAGTAATACCTTTAGAGTAAGATAATACTCTTATATATGCATCATTGTTTCAGAGAGCAATCAAAGGCTATAGAAATGAACATTTGGACAAGGATATGTTCAGCCAGATACTTTTTGGCTTCCTATTCTAAGACTACAAAAAAGTAAGGTGCTGATAATTCAAATTACAAAATTATTGTCTTGAATCCACGTCATGCCATGGACTCAACGTTTAAGAAACTCTTATGTAAAGTAAAGTTAATATTGTTTCACTTTAGCAAAAAATACAGAAGCCAAAAACTAGGAATCCTCTATCTTTTATGTAGACTAATTTTGAGGTCTTTGATAAGGAGTTTCTCATTAACTCAAGGAGAAATAAATCAAGATTAACTACAAGCATTCCGGTAACTAGCAAATGTTCTGTCGTTTTTATAGATTCTCTTTCTGACTAATCTATTAGAGATTTGATAGCCATTTTCCTTCACTAACAAACAATTTCATGAGATAAAATGGAAGGATTCTTCAGTCACTAACATTTCTTCAATTATAATACCAGTTGTTTTATTCTTACTATGCAGAAATTTTTTTTTGTTTGTTTTTTGTTTTTTGTTTTTTGAGACAGAGTCTCACTCTATCGCCCAGGCTGGAGTGCAATAGTGGGATCTCAGCTCACTGCAACCTCTGCCTCCTGGGTTTTAAGCCATATTCTCTGCCTCAGCTTCCTGAGTAGCTGGGATTACAGGCACTCGCCACCACATCCAGCTAAATTTTGTATTTTTAGCAGAGACTGGGTTTCACCATGTTGGCCATGCTGGTCTTGAACTCCTGACCTCAGGTGATCCACCTACCTCAGCCTCCCAAATTGCTGGGAGCCACCCACGTCCAGCCTACATCAAATTTTTAGTATCGCATTTTTAGAATAAAGAAGTGACTGCATTATAGACTGATACTTAAATAAAATATTTCATACCATGTAAATAAGTAGACACTTTAAATGTGCTTAGGAACACTTTAATAACGCACCTTAAAATAATAATTTTTCATCACCTTGATAGAAATATCAACTTTTTTTCCTATAAAAGAAACCTGTGAGTTTATTTTAAAATAATCGGCTGGGTGCGGTGTCTCACGCCTGTAATCCTAGCACTTTGGAAGGCTGAGGTGGGTGGATCACCTGAGGTCAGGAATTCGAGACCAGCCTGGCCAACATGGCGAAACCCCATCTCTACTAAAAATATATATATAAAAAAAAATTACCCAGGCATGGTGGTGGGCGCCTGTAATCCCAGCTACTTATAAGGCTGAGGCAGAAGAATTGCTTGAACGCAGGAGGCAGAGATTGCGGTGAGCTGACAGCACACCAGTGCACTCCAGCCTGGGTGCCAGAGCAAGATACCATCTCAAAAAAAAAAAAAAAAGAAATCATTCCTGAAATTTTTCTGGTTTTCCAATTGGTATTTTTTTAATCAGTTCAAATACGCTAGAGCTGTAACTTGTAAACTCCAGTGGTTTCCACTACAGAGGTGGGAATGCAATGAGAAACAACAATGATGCTGACGTTCATAGAAACAGGACTTTCTGATGGCTTTGCAGTCCAGGTTTCCAGTTCCTTTTGGAAGCAGAGCTACATTCCTGCCCTTGGATCCATGGAGCATCGCACAACCAATACTACCGCAGGAAACAAGCTGACACACACAGAAAATACAGACTCAGAATGGGGGTAATGAATGCCAGAAGAATCCACTCCGTTTTGATTAGCAATAATTTACACAGTTCAGCAAAATGCTTTAATGGGGAACAGAGTTTCAGTTTAGGGAGATTAAAACATTTTGGAGATGGACAGTGATGATGGCTGCACAACAATGTAAATGTACCTAATGCTTCTGAATTGCACACAAAAATGGTTAAAAGAATCCATTTTATACGTCATGTATATTTTATTTCAATTGAAACAGACAATTTTATTTTTAAAAAGAGTATTCTTTTGCACACTTAAGGAGCCTCTGTGTTTGTGCTTATAAATAAAAACTTGGGTTCTGGAAATTAAGATTAAGGAATATATACTTAATTATATTGCATCTCCTTATAATATTCGTATTGATAAAACCAAAAAGCTAGCTCCCAAAAATGGTCTCTCTCTGAAGACCACTTTTCAGGTCACAAAAGCACCTCTTACTGGCTTAGGAAACTGAGTGGTCCGAATGGCAAAACCATGCCATAACTCAAGAAACCCAACCTCTTTAAAAGCTTGGACATTATGACCCATCCCTGCAGTCCCCCTACCACCCATTAATGTCTATTTGCCTTTTTTGTTTTAAGGTCAAATTTTAAAGACAAGCATACAGAAAAACCACAGACAAAATCAAGGGAAGGCCTGTCTCTAGGACAAATTCAATACCAAGATCCACTCAGAGACTGATTAAATTTAATATGAGTTTGGAGAAGGCCTAGCAATGCACACAATACACACATTCCCATATTCTGGCACTTGAGTACTAGTACTCACTTCTCCAGTACTTAAGCCCACTTCTGCACCCAACTAACCATGGACTTTGTCATCGCTTTCAAGCCACCCTTTAACAAAGCAAAAGTTAAATACCTACTGTTGATCAGTTCTTTGTGCTCAGCAAGAGTTTTTGCAGGATCCAGCCAATACTGTGTGAGGAAGAAAAGGACAATTAAAGAAATTAGTCAATTTTCATTAGCTTTTACTTCAAGAATATTTGCAAAATGTTACTTAAACAACACTTTAAAACTTGATAAGTTAAACACTTCCCTCATATACACAGACAAACATACATAAGAGTTTTCTGCAGCAAGAACAGTAAAAGAAAAAACGGGCCAGTCATGGTGGCGCACACCTGAAATCTCAGCAGGGTTTGAAGAAGGACTGCTTGAGGCTAGGAGTTTAAGAACACCCTGGCCAATATGGCATGACCCCACCTTTAAAGAATAACATTAAATTAAACATAAAATACAAAGAGAAAGATGATGTTGATGTTGAAGAGAGGCAAAGAAGAACAGCAGTACTTGCTGGGTCCCTGGTTGAATTATCGTACTGATTATAATGTGACATCCAAATGCTTATGGGTGACTTCTGACTACTTTTGGTGGGAAAATAATGGCCTCAAAAAAATGTCCTCCAAGTCTCTTTCCAAAGTCTCCATCATCCCAAGCACTACTCCCCTCAGAGCCATGTCTCCTCCTAATATGTCCTCACCATCTTCGCTTCCAGTCTCATCCCTACAGGTATTGTTGCTAGGTGTTAGGAAGAAAGTAATCAAATCCTCATTAAGGATCCAGGAGAGCAGTTCAGCACAGTGGCTAGGGCCTAAATCCCAGTGCAGACCCACAGGGACTCTGTTCTGACTCTCCCCATGTCATTGCCATGTAACTTGGGACAAGTGACTGGACACCACTGAACCTTCCTCATAAGGTTGCTGTGCAGATTAAATAAATTAATACAGGTAAAGTCTTTAAAATAGCCCCTAGCTCAGGCTACACATGCCAAGAATGACTAGGTCACCTTTAATAACTGCCTTTGGCCAGTCTAAGATACCTGTTTATTAATTCAAATTAACAGTTAATGAATAGAATTTCAAGTGGTGACAGGAGAATCTGGGGCCCTGGGGAGAGGCCTTTCTTTAACTCTCACAATTATGAAGAATTAACGAAGGAAAGAGAGGAGGTAAGCCTCTAGCTTCGTCTCTCCATCTGTGGGAAGAGCAGGGCAGAAGCCAAAGAAGCACAGAGGGCACTGGAGTTCCCACAAAAGCAGAGTCAAAGGGATAAGGGCTGCCCTGGAGGGTCAGGAGAGGGCAGAGATGGAATCACTCCCACACTCTCCTAGCCAGATGTTGGGGACCCCCAGGGCCAAGCCACTCAGTTTCCATTTCCTCATGTTCCTTAATGAAGAAGGGGCAATTCCCACCACAGTGAGGTAGGAGCTGACCCACCTTGAGCCACGTTCCTCCCAACACTCATGCACTGGCCCAGGTCCTCACTTTCCTTCCCCTCAGTTGAGGGCAGAATGCTTGTTCTGCTATGTAACGGCAGTAGTAGTTATAAATGGCAATTATAATGCTTTATGCAATCCCCTTACCTTTTATTCCTAATTATGAATAACAATTATTCATACTATGAATACTATGACTATGAATATGACTGTTGTAGTCATTTTACTGTAAGGTTTTATTACTATACTAAACTCCGTTCATACATACATAAGCTTCACTATTTGCTACTCATAGCAGTTTCCATTTTTTGACTTTTTTTAAAAAAAGTAGAGTAACCAACATATCTAAGTGCAGCAACTAAAAACACAATGTTCATTATTCTGGTCTTCACCATTTCTTATTTTTCAAAGGTCTAGAATCGCTCACTTTTAAAACAGAAAATGTATTTGAAGCAGAGGATGTGTCAGTGAAATGCTCTTGGAGCCCACAGCAACTAAAAACGAGGCTTTGGTGTTAAAATTATGATTCCCAGGGAAACTATAGTTCATTCAAGTAGAGTAAAATCAACCCAAATGGTAAGCTGTGTGTTGGACACAACACGGACCCATCCCTTTACGTATATAAAGCTGTGAGTTCTTCATGAAATGGAAACATGAGGTGAAGGAATGGTTTCTTGCCATTCATTTTAAACAAAAAGGTTTTACTACCCCCAGAATTTTTCAATGAAGAGAAACCCAAGGAAAAGAAACACAAATACTCATTAATACTTGCATTCGGTTTCCACTGCTACCATAACAAATTACCACAAGCTTAGAGGCTAAAATAACACCCCTTTATTATCTCAGAGTGTTGAAAGTTAGTGTCTTTCTTTGCTTCAAATTTCACAAGACTAAAATCAATATGTCAGCCTGCTGGGGTCTTGGAGAGTTGGTTGACTAGGGGACCGTATTCCCCAGAGCACAGTAAGGGAGGGGGCTTATAGATGGGTCATTAGAGGCTCCCAGTTTCTCCAGGTGTCAAGGCACACATAACATTGGGATTAATTTCAGGCCCTACACCACACTTACACATGAGGTGTCAATATGTGCTTGTGGCAAGAAGGGAAAAAAGGAGCCTCTGGTCTTATTACTCTCTGTCTAATCTTGTTCTGAAACTAGTAAGAGGCAGAAATCAGAGAGTTTTTAATTTCTCCTCCTATCATCATCCCAAAGGACAACCTTTGCAATTTTTTTTCAGAGTTTTCAATTCCATTCACTTTGTTTTGTCTTTGTTTTCCTGTCTCCAGAATGCTTTTCAGTCATTAAAGCCAGGTAAAGAAAATAGGAAAAAAAAATTTTAATTACATGTAATGGCAAAAAAAATTAATCTCTTAAAATTTTTACATTAATGATAATCTGTACTATTTTAAAAATAAATCTCTTTCCTTGAGAGTGATTAAATTTGTGAGGTGAAAAAGGTAAAATGACAGTTTCAAGTAAAGTTACAAATCACAATTCTGCAGCACAAAGCAGCAGCAGCAAGACTCGGTCAAAGGCTATTCAATCAACTCACTGCACATTTGCTATGCTAAGCGTCACCCTAGAGCCAGCCACGCACAACTCTCATTTGATCGAAATGGAAATCAGGGGTTACAGGGGTCAGACAATGATAAATGCCCAAGAAGATAAATAATAAACACAAGTCACCAGGTTTCAGAAGCCAAGATCTTGAAATGTAAAACCCACTTACGTTCAACCAAGGGAAAGATGTGACCTTGGAACCAAAGCAGTCACACTATGATGGCACTTGTCACCATTCATTATCAACAAGCAATCAAACACAGCACATGGAAGATCACAGTGAAACACATCAGCCTGTTACTCTATAGCTTAAGAGAAAAAAAGGGCACAAAAATTTGCCAATGAACACAATGTCCCTGTTTTAAGTAATACATCCAGAATACCGGTCATGGAGTGCCAATATTCTGGAGGCAGACTCTAAAACTGGGATATCATTCTTTCATTCATTCATCACTTATGGATAGCCACTATACATGTTCTTCACATGACATGTCAGACACTATCCTGAGTAGTATAAGAACACAAAGTTGAATGAGACCCGTGACTAACCTGGCACTCACAGCCTCGCAGGAGACACACAGCCATGCAATTATAATACAATGTGGTGAGACAATAATTAATTGTATAAGATGAATACATATGAGATAATAAAATCATGTACAAGGAAAATTAACTGCAGGGTGAGTATACAATGGCTTTATTGGAAAGAAAATCATTAAATAGCATGTTCAAAAAAAAAACTTTCTCAAAATACATAAATGAGGAATAACAGAGCCTTAAATCTGTATAAAGTACATGTCTATCAGCTCAACTACTCTTAAAGCAAGTGAGTAAATTTCTAAGTAATAACACAGAATGTAACACTCCAAGTCCTTTACAATTGAACGCTCTATTGAAGTCAGTGTTGCCTAATAGCTAACAAATACTCAGCTAAGCAATCAATATTCATGGAGAACTTCCAGAAAGAGAAGTAGTCGATTCAGTCTTTCCAATTGCCCCAAGTGAGGGGAAAGAGGGGCAGAGAACTGAGAACTATGCAGTGTGGTGCCCTAAGAGACTGTTCTTCTGAAGTCTCCTAGAGTTCTAATAGAATAAACCCTAAAATTTTTTAAATAAAGGAAGGACAGCATGCAACAATAAGAGCCGTGTTGCATCTTATTTCACACCGGGTCCAATGTTGATTCAGAGAATGGCTTCTCTGAATTGTACCCTGGTGTGCTGCCTCTTGCCTAGCCAGATGGTCATGAGAAGAAATAGCCCTATCTCTCATTCTCTCTCAACATTTAAGCTATCCATTCTCTGGGATAATCACTCAATCACTTTCCCCTTCCCCACTCCCCTCTCTCTCCTATTTCAAACATATATTATGCAGTTTGTATATGCTGACAAGCTGGATGAGATCCCATTTTGTAGAAAGGTAACAATGAACCCAAACAGACCCTACTCTCTCATCCTGATTTTGTACAGTCAGCTCCTAACATATTATACCCTAAACACTCAATCATTAAGGAGTCATGGTGACAGTCCTCTCGGACTCTGCCCCTTTGCCAGAATGGAAGAGGTAAAGCAGCTAGAGAGCCTTACCACTTCAGGCCCGTCAATCTTAATCACAGCACTGATGTAACCTGGAGAGCAATGACAGACCCTTCTTACTCTCTGACAGTTCTGGCTAAATGCCCTTGGCTGCTTTCATCCACCTTGGCTGATAATGTCTCAATTTCATCAATTTCCTAGGTAGCAGTATCAGAATTAGGTTTCGAAACTCTAATACTGTCCAGCCAATCACTATCCTAACCTTCAAAAGATATATATTAAATTGAGGGTCCAACCTTTCATTTGTCAACTGTTCTTTTGGAGTCTCCTAGAGCTATAATAGTAGAACAAACCCTAAAAAATTTTTAAAAGAAAGGACAGCATGAAATAATGAGAGTTTGCTGCATCTTACTTCACCCGGGGTCCAATGTTGACTCTCCTTTAGAGAATTTAAGAACGTTACATTGACATTTAATCAAGTTTCCTGTAGGCCAAATAAAAGGACTTAAAAGCACACACAGTTTTCATTTATATAGCGAAACAGCCTCTTCATCTAAGAGAGTTAAACAGAACTGACCATGTATCAGGGACAACAGAGCCACAAAGATCCCAAAAGTGATACAACAGGTCATTCTTCAGGAGTTCTAGGACTCAACATAATTCACATACATGTTTCAAGGAATCCAGGACTTGGGTTATAGCTATTTGTGCTTTTCCCACGGACCCTGTAAACAGATCTAAGGCCCTCGAAGCAACATCAAGAAGATGTGATTTTAATTTGATCCTTCATGAGTCACAGAAGCCTTAGGACCTCAAGTAAAACCACCATAATAGAGCTATCTTGCAGTGGCGACAAAAACAAAGACCTGTCATTGGAGTGATCTACAGGGAGGGAGAGGTAATTACAACTGGCCGCATTTTTCAGCAAAAGCGAATTTCAAGGAATCTCTGTTGGACCATGTGGCTTCTCATAAAGTGTCACTGGCCCCGGGAATACTTCTCATTTCTCATCCATGGACCTGATACCACTCTAAGGTTACAGAAATGCAATAATAACAGCTAACATTTATTAAATTTTTACAATGTGACAGGCACTGTTGAGGACTTTACATGTATTTACTCTTTTAATCCTCTTAATAATTCTATGAATAACTACTATAATTGCCATTTCATAAATGAGGAAAATGAAATACTAAGTAAACAACTTGCCCAAAAGTACAGAACAGCAGTTCCAAGGAACTGAAGCCATTCCATCTTACACTCGGGCCCAGATACTTTCTAGAATATTGTCTGAGAAGTAATGCACAACTTAAATTTCAAGATTCTTACTCTCAACTAATACTCTTCTCCCAGCTCACTCTAATATTTGGACTCCACCAAGATACCCAATTCATTGACCCTACTACCTTTTCATTGTCCCTCGCTGATGCCCCCAACCCATGTCATTTCCCTCACTATTCATTATAATCACTCGCTTGCAAGTGTCCTCAATTCCTTTACACATCCTGCTTCCATAATATCTACTGGGGAAAAAAACCCACCCATGGGTAACTCCAATTCCCTGTATTCTCCATGCTAGCACCCAAGGAACTGAACATAACTGGAGGCTTAACTTGCACAGTTATAGGTGGGCTTGCTTTACATTCAATAGCAATAACCCAAGGGAACCCTTGGTATCACGCAGAATCCCTATTACATTTTATTCCATCATTCTCCTTGTCCTTAAGCATCTCCTTTCCCTTCCTCACTCTCAGCTGAAGATCTTCATTACTTCACTGAAAATGGAAGCAATCAGAAGAGAAATGCGTATGCATCCTGGCCCCATCGACCAACCTGCCTGCATCTGAGCTTGTGTTCTGCCTTCTCTCCTTTTGCTGTGGAGGAACTGTCCATGTTCCACGTAGGCTCATCCCTTTCTCATCTATTCAGGAACATGGTTCCAGCAACTTTCTGTTCTCTTTCCTGCACCATTTCCCTTTTGACAGACTCATTCTTGGAAGAATGATGTCTTTATTTCTCCCATCTTCAAAACAAAACCAAAAAACTTTGACTCCCATACCTGTCCATTTCACTTCTGTGCTTTGAAATAATTCTCTGGATGAGGAAAAAAAAAAAAAAAGTTGTTCTACACTCTCTCATCTCCTCGTGGTCCCATTTTAGTATTTACTGCAATGACCTCCACGTTGTTCCATCTAATGATAGACACAGTTTTCATCCATGTTCTTGAAATAGGTCACATGCTTCTACGACACCCCTCACTCTTGCTTATCCCCCCGTCTTACTGGCCACGTCTTCAAAATCTGTTTCTGGTTGCTAATAATTCCCTGACCAGGAAAGACTGGACTGCTTGAGCTCATACCTCACATCAAGGCATCTATACACTGACAAATTCCCCATTAATAGCCAGACCAGAATTCCCTGCTAAATCCAACTGCCTACTTGGCATCTCCACTTAGATGCCTATTAGAATCTCAAACTTCAGATGTCCAAAAGAAAACTGATTATTCTACCCCCTTGAAAAAAAAAAAAAAACTGTTCTCCTGCAGTCTTCACCATCTCAGTAAACAGCACAGCACTTTTCCATTGGTTCCAATCGAAACCTCTTTCTCTTCTATCTCTTCTATCCACCTGCAAATCTTGTTGGCTCTATGTTCAAAACGTAAACATAACAGGTCAAATTCTCACCACTCTCAGGTCCAAGCAGCCATCATCTTTCACCTGGATTTCTTCAACAACTCTTTTAATAGTATCCTTATGTCTGCCCTTGCAGTTAGAGAAAATCATTTAAACATGGGTCAAATCAGCTAACTCTTCAATATCCTCCAGCGGTTTCCTTTCTCACTCAAAGTAAAACCCAAAATCCTTCTAACAACCTATAAGGCCTTCCATGATCTGGCCCCACTCCCTCCACTTTCCACTATGTGTTTTTGGGATGAAGTAGCAAGAAGGACCTTAAGGAGAGTATTGGCAGAAGCCTCAGGGCTTGCAGGGAGGCTGTCTCTAAGAGCCTCAATTAAAACAGAGAAAGCTATTGGAAACAGAAAAAAAAAGTGTGGAATAAAAAATGTACTGAACGAACTGGATGATTCGGATAAGCAGGTTTCCACGTAAACTGTTGAAAGTGCTTATTGGCTTCATTTTGCTGCCTATGAATGAAATGTAAGAAGAGAGAGATAAGCTAAAAAGAAAGAAGAACTATTAAAATATAAAGGAGCCAGGACTTTTTACTGAGTTTAAAAGTAAAACTTTCTCATTCCTAGTCCTATCAGAAGGCAAACAATGCTGCAATTAAGAAATGGCTTCTGGGCTAAGAATG
The DNA here is from genome assembly GCF_049350105.2 of Macaca mulatta. Taxonomy (NCBI): domain Eukaryota; kingdom Metazoa; phylum Chordata; class Mammalia; order Primates; family Cercopithecidae; genus Macaca; species Macaca mulatta. The sequence goes on from NC_133411.1 coordinate 121,075,221, forward strand.
AATCCAGCATGTTGTCAGGTAAACATGCTGTAACTGTAAAATCCTTTATTAGGTGTAATATAATTTTTAAGATTTAACACCATGCCTCATGGACCCTTTCAAAACAAGATTCTCTAATAAGATTAATTGTGTCCCAACAGCCTTACAGGGAATTTAAGGTACAGAAGAGCTTATTCCAGAGCAATCTGTGGGTGCTGCTTTTGTCTAATAAAGTTAATTAAAGGTTGATTCGTAAGAAATCCACAAAAACTTTTAGAAGAATTATACAAGCTTGGACTGAAAGGGACAGGGATACTACAAACTGAAAAGAGGCCTTTGAACTCCCAATCTTCCTTAGGCAAAACCCAGGCCGAGAACACTACACCACTGTAAATACACACTACTTTTTATTTAAAAAGCAAGCAAGCCCAGACAACAGAAACGAGAGCCTAGAAGACAGAGCCAATCGTCATAGTGAATAACTCCTAGGCAATAGGACCAAGTCCTAATTAGAGAAATGACCACATGTGTCTGGCTAGGTTTCAAAACGAGTATTATGGACTAGTAATTGTTGTGTGACTCCTGTTTTGCCCCTTTCTAACTGGAGGCATTTATACTGGTTATCCTATGCATGCTCCACAGGGGCAGGTAGGCAGGAAACATATATCTTATCACCTTAATTCACATATCTTCAGATCAAAAGGGACTGTACTCAAGGACTTAAACTTGAGGGCAAATGCTCAAAGTGTCTGATTTGAGGAGATGGTATATCTTTATTGACTGATTGATTGATTGATTGAGACAGAGTCTCACTCTGTCGCCCAAGCTGGAGTGCAGTGGTGCGCTCTCAGCTCACTGCAAGCTGGAGATGGTATATCTTAAGCTCAAGTCCCATGTCATAATAAATAAGAATATTGGGAGGCCTTGGGAGGGATGAGTGCATATTATATGTAAAAAGAATATAAATAATTTTTGGCCAGAGGAATCTCATGTATTAAAACATCTCTTTAAATTAGTCAACACTATTCCTATCAAAAGGTATAATGTAGTATTTCTCCCCTTTAAATGTTACCTGGCCAAGAGTAAAAACAGTGTATGGTATAGTGATGGAAGAGAAGGCTAGAGAAGGATCTACAGATCACAGATAGGGCCCAGATCATAAAGAGTCTCGTATGCATAATAGAATTTGAATTTAAGCAGAATACTATGGATAGTCACTGAAATCTTATAAGGAGGGGAGCAACTTGATAATATTTGCATTTTAATCTGATCACCTTGACAGCAAGTAAAAGGAGAGTGGGTTAAAGTAAAGCAAACCTGGAATCCAGGAGCCTAATCAGCCTACTCAGGTAATTCAGGAAAAACTTTGAGAGGTGCAAATTTGAGGGAATTTGAGTGGCAGGGGGCCGGGGGGAGTGTTGCCTGGACTTTACTTTGAACCAATAGAATGTCACAGAAGTAACATTGTGTGATGGCAGAAGTAACTGCCTGCCATCTGAGACTTGGTCATGCACAGCAACCGTGCTCCTTCTGTTATTCTTCCCTTCCTTTGCCCTCTGGATGTTCGCCCTTGCGAGGAAGCCAAGCAACAACACAGAGAGTCCACAAGTAGGAACCCCATTCCCAGTTGAAGCCCGGCCAATGCCAACATCACCCAGCTCACACAAGACTGAGACTTCAGATGACTCCAGCCTCCAGCCTTCATGCTGCTCCAGCAGACACTAAGTAGAATAGACATGAGCGGGCTCTGCCAAGCCCTGTCAAAGTCGCAGATCCACGAGCAAAATGTGTGTTGGCATAATTTAAAGCCCCTACATTTTGAGATGGCTAGTTACACAACAATGAATAACAGGAACACCTCCCAATTTATCCAGACCTCTTTTATCTTCATTCTTGTATTAAACAAACTTGCTGTTCCTCCTGTATTTATACCATCTGTGAACGTGATGTGCATGCCCTTTATGTCTTCATCCCAGGTACTGGCATAGATGTTCTAGAACATACCTAGAAACCTCCCTCCATCCACATCATTTGAGAAACCAGAGGTGACTCTGAAAAGTCATCCTAACTAACTAACTTTCAATTTAGCAATCATTTTTCCATTTAGTCCACAAAGACATCATATAAACTTTTCTGTATATCTTTGACTTCCAAACATACTAATTTTATTCCTAATAACGTGGTCTGATGAAAGTTGCTTTTTTTGTTACTGAAAATACACTGGATTCCAGGGACCTACTATTATATGTCTTCAGAGCCCACCAATCATTTTATAAACATGCCTTCCTGCCAAGATATGCCTATCTCTAGTGGAGCTGCCCTACAATTGCATCTAATAGGCTGTTTCAAATCTCTTAGGACCAGGGCACATAATAACCAATGTGTTCAGATTTCTTCCTAAAATGAAAATAAAAATGGTTTTAGGGATCACAGATTCCTTGAGAAAGTGCTGAATCCCGTGAGTGGACTCTAAGATAATCAATTTGGGCTGCTTAAGAAACCTTAGATCTCTGGAAAGTTTCAACTACATTTTGGGTAAGTGAAGTTGTAACACAATTTTTAAATGTGGATAAGTGAGGCATCGCTGTATACAGACTATGAGACCATTTCATCTTGAAATAAAATCCTAAGTTTGCCATGTCTTGAAACTGTAGTAATTTAAATTATACAGGTGGTTAAGTTAGGGTTCATTTAAACTCTGTCCTAGAAGCTGAACATAAACGCAGTTTTAGCTAACCAAGTAATCTGGCACAAAGGAGCTGAGTCAGCCCAGGGAGCTGCGAAGTAAGTAGGGTCCAGGTGCCCTGCTCAGCACCACCCACACAGTTGCACCAACTCCAGCATGCTCAGTTCACATGGTTAGCACAGCTGCACACTGTAGCCTTGCCCCTTCTCATCTTCAATTACAGTCTCCTCTCCCTAAATGACCTTATTTGGTCTCATGACTTTAAAAACCAGAGACTCCTAGATGTGACTCCAGCCTATTCCTCTACTCCCCTAACATCTCTAGGATGTCAAATGGACATTTTAAACCCAACATATGCAAATCAGAACTGACTTCACAGACTGAAAAACCTATCACTCTCTATCACTCCTTATCTTGACATTTCCAACAGAAATGTACACAGAGCCTACAATAGCCTGCTGCGCCCTATGTTATGGGGGCCCTGCCCACCTTCCCACTTCATCACCCTCTTCCTTACAACTCTAGCATCACTGGACTCCTCTCAGTTCCAGAACACTGCGCATCTGTCTCTGCCTTAGGGCCCCCACGCCAACTGTTCCTCCTGCCTGCCATGCTCCTCCCCTTATCACTCCAGCCTCAGGGTAAATATCAAAGAGGTCTCTTCTAACCACCAGTGGTGTTTATGATACATGTTGGTTTTCATCCATGCTCCTGGTTCGCAACTCTCATAGCCCTTGTTAGTCTTTTGTTGAAGTGTTGGGAATGTTAGGCCTCGGGACACAAAGTCTCTCTCCTGCCCTCCTTTCACCTGCCCCAAGCAGGACTCTACCCTTCCCCCACCTTTCTGACTGTCGGTCTTAAGACCTTCCCCTGTGTTCATACAGATCATGGGGGAGTGGGGAACCCTCCCCAGAGAAGGTCTAGCCTTATACACCTGGAAAAGGAATGCTGACATCATGACACTTCCATAAACACTCAAGAGGACTTGGGGTCCAGGGAGCTTCTAGGTAGCTGAGCACATGTAGGTTCCTGGAGGGTGGCATGCCCAGGCTGGGCATGGAAGCTCCATGCCCCTTCCCCCATACCTCACCCTACACATTTCTTCATCTATATATTCTGCAGTATCCTTTATAATAAACTGGTAAATATAAGTGTTTCCCTGAGTTTCGTAAGCCGCTCTAGCAAATTAATCAAACCCAAAGAGAAGGTCGTGGGAACTCCAACTTGAAGCCAGTCGGTCAGAAGTTCCAGAGGCCTCAGTCAGGAGCAGTGGCTCACGCCTGTAATTCCAGCATTCTGGGAGGCTAAAGTAGGAGGATTGCTCAAGCCCAGAAGTTTAAGACCAGCCTGGGCAACATAGTGAGAAGCTACTATAGTCTCCAAAAAAAAAAAAAAAGGTAGCAGTAGCAGTTCCAGAGGCCTGGACTCATACTGGTGTCCAGGGGTGCAGAGAACAGTCTGGGGGACTGAGCCCCAACCTGTGGGCTCTTATGCTATCTCCAGGTAGATAGTGTCGAAACTGAATTGGAGGACACCCAGCTGCTATCCACTGCTTGGTGTGTGGGGAGAAAATATCCACACATTTGGTCCCAGAAGTTTCTTCTACAAGTTAGAGCAGAGGAAAAACATGGTTGGAGAGTTTTTCTGTACATTCCACCCAATGGAAGGAGCCTCCACAAAACTCTAGCATATCATCTTATTTTCAAAGCGTATAGTACCTGATATTTGAGCATCTCTTTACAGTCTGTCTCACCCCTGGAAATAAAATCCTTGAGACCAGGGACTTTGGCTCTTACCCACCACTGTGCCACACTTCCTGAGACACAGTGACTGCCTCGTAAGTATCTGCTATGTGACTAAATGGAGATGAGCAACAGCAAATGCTCATATTTCCTCACAGTCCCAGGTCAGGGTGTGCTGATGCGAGTAAGGATATAACTCTTAAAAATGTTAAACAAGACACTTCCTGAATATCCTCTATAAAATATCCTGCGACCCCCAAAACTGATGGGTAACATGAAATAATAAGCTCCTATAGATCATCAGCTTTTAAAGGCTCACTTCTGTTAATTCATAAGGCAGCTCTCAAAACTCATAGTCCAGAAGGGAAAGTAGGTAATGCCCACTCTCCCACCAACCAAAAAAGCACCTGCACAACTTTTTAATAATTCCAATAACATCTCTCTTATTGGAACAGGTCCTAAAATGATAAACAAACTAGTCACTTAGCTTTCAGTACATGCAATAAATTTGCAATTTTATAAAATAGAAGTAGAATAGAAAATATTCCATAAAATACATTTTATTAGTAGGCTACTGATACATCCCAATTAAATTGTTATTATATTCAAGGAGAAAACTCTCTTAAGATGCAGAATAAGGTTAAATCAAGGTTAATTTATCAGAGCTTTGTGTTGAAACTCTAAATTTAAAAACAAACTAGTTTTCTATGATAATCAAGAAAATGTCTAAAATCATTAACTCTAAAATCACTGTTTTCCCATTAGTCAATCAACTGTCTGAAATTCCTTCCTTTATGGCTTATTCTGATTTAACCAGGGAGAAGGACACTCTAATTTAATAAATGCTCATAGTAAAGAAATCAATAGTTCTTTCACTTATGTATATAACTAAGAAGGTATGGGTCACAGAAATTTCTCAGGTACTGCATTTATTGATAAGAACACCTAGCATATCTACACACCTGGTTTTATATACAAAAATATAAATGTATATGGATATATGGATATATACAAATATATACACATATGTATATGTTGACAATTCTACCATTCCTGACAGTTTTGTTATTAAGTACTTTGTATCTTTATTGTTTTCAATTGCTGTCGTCGTTGTTGTTTGATGGAAGCTTTTTTTTAACATTTAAGTTCAGGGATACATGTGCAGGTTTGTTATACAGGTAAACTCGTGTCACGGGGGTCTGGTGTACAAATTAATTTTGTGACCCAGGTATGAAGCCTGGTACCCCTTAGTTATTCTTCCTGATCCTCTCCCTCCTTCCACCTCCCACCCTCCTCCTTCTAATTTACTTTCGGTAAAGAAGGCACTGGGTGCCATTAACAAAGAAAAACTTTCTCTGCAAGATAGAATTCAGCCCTTCACCTCCCTAAACCTAGAAACCACAAGATAAAATATTATACATGACCCATGGAAGACACATTCATGCCTACTGCGATCAACCATTTGAGGGAAAGGAGGAAAAAAGAACTAAAGTTTAAAATGTGTCATGGAGCTGATCCTACACAAACCTGGGTCCTTCAAGAGATGTTTTTGAGTCCATGTCAAAATCAACAAACTGAAGACCAATCAATCAAAGCATGCTCTGCTTTTCCCGATGTCGCAGTGAGGAAAGCATGCAGTGCACCAAGCGACTTTGGGGGTGCCATTTGGAAGGCTCCCCTCTCAGCACTTCCCGGGGTTATTTCAGGCATGTGAGCTTCTGAATTCTTGTGGTGTATCACATGACTATGCTCAGAAGAGGGCACACCTACTCTAAACAGAAAATGCTCCAGAAAAACATCATCTCTTCCTATCCTATTAAACAGTTTAACCATGAAGAAATAGAAAAATCTACTTTTAGAAGTGCTATTTATTATAAACAATGTTTTTAAATCATGGGATCCACCAATATACAGTTACACGTGATACTGTCTGAACTCAACTTCTCATATACCTTCTTTTATTACATACTACATTATTATACCTCTAATCAGACAAGAATATTCTAAACAGCACCTGGTAGCTGCCAGCACATTAAAAATATCCTGTACCTGTCTTTCTTATAATCCCAATAAGAATTTTCAATCTAACTTCCTAATATCTCAGTAAAGCTTTTTCTTTTTCTTTTTTTTAATATAAGTTAAATCTGGTTAAAATGAACAGCAGGAGAGGCCTTTCATAAGAGAAGGAGGGAGCAGGCAGACGTGGGAAGGAGAGGTGGAGGAATGCTCTTGTCAAGGCTCTCGCCTCCCACTGACCTGCCCACACTGTCCAGGCGAGAGTTCTTTAATTCAATAACATTACAGATCACTTGTTTTGCAGTGACAGAGGTGGTAATAAAGTAGATAGGATGCTTCCCTTCAAAAACTATCAGATCAAATGTTATTATTCAACAGGCACAAACAATGTTGTATTTGTAATATGTGATACAAGAAGGCCCAAAATATTTCTGGGGGGTCGGGGAAAGCTTCAGGAAGGAAGAAATAGCAGAAACACCACACTCTGGGGATGGTAATGATAAACAGGATTTAACCAAGGAAAAATGAGGGAAGGGAAGAGAACAAGAAGGGTGTTCAGGCAGGGGAGGCAGCACATACAATCCTCAGAGACACTATGGTACAGCTAAGGAGTTGCAGGTAGTTCACTGGAGCTATGGTGTACCTGAAGTACGCATTTGGATGGGGAACTGAAAAGTCATTTTGCAAGAAAAGGAGCTCAAGATAACCAAGGGCTGTGTATCTTAAAGGAGTTTGTAAACCGTGTTTAGATTTTGATTTTCCCTTAGGGAGCCATTAAAGAATTTTAAGCCACAGAAGGAGACATGATCAAAGTCACCTTTCTGAAAGAAAACTGCAATTGCAGTGGGAAAAACTGGAGGGAGTAAGACCAAAGACAGGACAGCCAGTCAAAAAAGCTTTTATAGAAACCCAAGCTCATCTGGCACCAAAACTAAAATTCAGAGATGGAGACTGATTTTAGAGAGGTGAATGGGTGACCACAAGTCCTGTTTACACTAGTTGTCCCAGCTTAGTTATTAACAACGTCCCTTTTTACTGTCAGAAGTATCCTGGATTAGTGAGTGAACTGTATGGTCACTCTAGGCATTAAGGAGTGAAACTGCCAGGACTTGGTGACTGGCTATGAGGAGAGGTGAGATGATGTAGTTGGGAATGATACCCAAGATTCTAGCTCGAGCAATCGGGTAGATGGTGTTGGCATTCACTAAGCTATTGTAACAAAGGTGCAGGCACCTTAGGGATGCTACGTGAGGACTTTCCAAAGGATACATGGGTAAACATAGATTTAAGAACTCAATTTCCAGATTCTCAACTTCCACATACACTCTATTCCAAAACTGATCTACTGAAGAATAGACCCAAGATTATGGCATTATGCTAATTCTCCTTTCCTACTGCACTCTCCTTTCAAAATTCTCCATTCCCAATTTACTGAAAGGCACCTTTCAGCCCTGTCAAGCTCCTCTAGTGCATTACCCAAGGGTATGAATAATCACAAGAGAAGAATAGAAAGACTAATATACTGATATTAACAAAGTTGTCTTTAATATAGACACCATAAATCAAAAAATAGTTTTATGTCTTTTTCCATTTTATACATATTTCTGGCAAGGACTAGGCAAAGTGTTAGAAGCATGATATTTTGGCCTATACTTGGGTGGTTCTAAAATCAGATATATTGTACAGTAGGGCAGCACCAGGAGTGATTTTTGTTTAATGATCTTGCAACTTCCATACTCTAGTTATTGTCAGTTCCTTAAGAATAAGACAAATCAAAGTCTTGGTAAGTGAAAGCAGACTTATCTAGGTAACAAAATCCTTTGCCTTATCTGTCTTAGGAATAGAATTCCAAAATGAAATACTTTTCACAGAACTCAAGTTAACATTTTTATTTAAATTGACAAAATGACAGAAAGCAAGTTAGTTTGGCTAAGTGGTTTAAGAATGACTGGCTTTGTCCAAGAGTTTTATGTTGGAGACTTTTCATAAGCCAAATGAACTAAACCTGCAATTCCAAGATTATGATGAAAATATAAAGTATGTGATTAGATAAAAGCACTTTATTAAAAGTCTTACCTTGGCAAACATATGTTAAAATTAATCATTTTTAAATTTTTCTAAATCCCTTCTATTTAATAGTTATTTAATATTGGATTAAATCAGGTGGCTCTAAAAAGGAAAATATTATAATTAATAATATTTTGCTAAGAGTTGGTAAAGCATTTTTTAATACATTTCCTAGAAATTGTGGAGTTGAATTACTATAATGATCAATTAACAAATTTTAAGTCAGGTGGTCTTGAATTCATTGTTTTCAACTAAACTGAAGAAAAACCCAATTGAATGGTCTGAAAAAACACTGCTCTCAGATATATAAGAAAAAGGTAGAGTTGGAATCATTCCAGGAATATATTATAATGGACTAACTGGAAAGGAAAAGTCCCACTCATCTCATTAAAAGATGCATTTCCAATAAATACTTACATTTTATGTTTAATAATTTTTTCCATAGGTTTTTGGGGAACAGGTTAGGTATTCAGTTACATGAGTAAGTTCTTTAGTGGTGATTTGTGAGATTTTGGTGCACCCATCACCCAAGCAATATACACTGAAGCCAATTTGTAGTCTTTTATCCCTCACCCGCTTCCTACCCCTTCCCTCCCGAGACTCCAAAGTCCATTGTATCATTCTTATGCCTTTGCATCCTCATAGATTAGCCCCCACTTACGAGTGAGAACATACAATGTTTGCTTTTCCATTCCTGAGTTACTTCAATTAGAATAATAGTCTCCAATCCCATCGAGGTTGCTGTGAATGCCATTAATTCATTCCATTTTATGGCTGAGTAGTATTACATCATATACATGTATATACACACACACATATATACACATACATATATACACACATATATACATACACACACACACACCACAGTTCCTTTATTCACTCGTTGACTGATGGGCACTTGGGTTGGTTCCACATTTTTGCAATTCTGAATTGTGCTGCTATAAACATGTGTGTGCAAGTATCTTTTTGTATGACTTCTTTTCCTCTGGGTGGATACCCAGTAGTGGGATTGCTGAATCAAATGGTAGTTCTACTTTTAGTTCTTTATAAAGAATCTCCACACTGTTTTCCATAGTGGCTGTACTAGTTTACATTCCCACCAGCAGTGTAGAAGTGTTCCGTTTTCATCATACCCATGCCAAAATCTATTATTTTTTTATTTTTTGATAATGGCTAGGTAAGGTGGTATTGCATTATGGTTTTGATTAGCATTTCCCTGATCATTAGTGATGTTGAGCGTTTCTTCATATATTTGTTACCGTTTGTATATCTTCTTTCGAGAATTATCTACTCATGTCCTTAGTCCACTTTTTGATGGGATTATTTGCTTCTTTCTTATTTGAGTTCCTTGTAGATTCTGGATATTAGTCCCTTGTCAGATGTATAGATTGTGAAGATTTTCTCCCACTCTGTGGGCTGTTTACTCTGCTGACTGTTCCTTTTGCCATGAAAAAGCTCTTTAGTTTAATTAAGTCTCATCTATTTATCTTCATTTTTGTTGCATTTGCTTTTGGGTTCTTGGTCATGAAATCTTTGCCTAAGTCAATGTCTAGAAGGGTTTTTCCAATGTTAGCTTCTAGCATTTTTATAGTTTCAAGTCTTAATGATTTAGGACTTAAATATAAGTCCTTGATCCATCTTGAGTTGATTTTTGTATAAGGCAAGAGATAAGGATCCAGTTTCATTCTCCATCATGTGACTTGCCAATTATCCCAGCACCATTTGTTGAAAAGGGTGTCCTTTCCCCACTTTGTTTTTGTTTGATTTGTCGAAGATCAGTTGGCTGTAAGTATTTGGGTTAATTTCTGGGTTCTCTATTCTGTTCCATTCGTCTATGTCCCAATTTTTATACCAGTATCATACTGTTTTGGTGACTATGGCCTTATAGTACAGTTTGAAATCAGGTAATGTGATGCCTCCAGCTATGTTCTTTTTGCTTAGTCTCGCTTTGGCTATGCAGGCTCTTTTTTGGTTCCATATGAACTTTAGGATTGTTTTTTCTAGTTCTGTGAAGAATGATGGTGGTATTTTGATGGAAATTGCAATGAATTTGTAGATTGCTTTTGGCAGTATGGTCATCTTTACATTATTGATTCTACCCATCCATGAACATGAAATGTGTTTCCATTGGCTTTCAACTTTTCCCCGTTCATATTATGTTGGCTGTGGGTTTGTCACAGATGGCTTTTATTACACTGAGGTATGTCCCCTGTATGCCAATTTTGCTGAGGGTTTTAATCGTGAAGAGATGCTGAATTTTGTCAAATGCTCTTTCTGCATCTACTGAGATGATCGTGTGATTTTTGTTTTTAACTGTGTTTATGTGATGTTTCACATTTATTGACTTGTGTATGTTAAACCATCCCTGCATTCCTAGTATGCAACACACTTGATCGTGGTGGATTATCTTTTTTAGATGCTGTTGGATTCGGTAAACTAGTATTTTGTTAAGGATTTTTGCATATATGTTCATCAGGGATATTGCTCTGTAGTTGTCTTTGTTATACTGGCTTCATAGAATGATTTAAGGAGGATTTCCTCTTTCTCTACCTTGTGGATAATTATTGATATTATTATGTCAATATGATTGGTATTAATTCTTCTTTGAATGTTGGTAGAATTCAACCGTGAATTCGTCTGGTCCTGGACATTTTCTTGTTGGTAATTTTTTTACTACCATTTCAATCTCACTGCTTGTTAATGGTCTGTTCAGGGTTTCTAATTCTTCCTGATTTAAGCTAGGAGGATTGTCTCTTTCCAGGAGTTTATCCATCTCCTCTATGTTTTCTAGTTTATGCAAGTAAAGGTGTTCATAGTAGCCTTGAATGATCTTTTGTATTTTGGTGGTGTCCATTGAAATATCTCCCATTTCATTTCTAATTGAGCTTATTTGGATCTTCCCGCTTCTTTTCTTGGATAATCTTGCTAATGGTCTATCAATTTATTTATCTTTTCAAAGAAGCAGCTGTTTGTTTCATTTATCTTTTGCATTTCTTTTTGTTTCAATTTCATTTAGTCCTGCTCTGACCTTGGTTATTTCCTTTATTCTGTTGGGTTGGGTTTGTTCTTGTTTCTCTAGTACCTTGAGGTGTGATCTTAGATTGTCTAGTTGTGCTCTTTCAGACTTTTTGATATAGGCATTTAAGGCTATGAACATTCCTCTGAGCACCACTTTTGCTGTATCCCAGAAGTTTTGATAGTTGTGTCACTATTATCGTTCAGTTTAAAGAATTTTTTCCACTATGGTCTGAGATAGTACTTGATATAATTTCAGTTTTCTTAAATTTATTCAGACTTGTTTTGTGGCCTATCATATGGTCTGTTTTGGAGAAAGTTCCACGTGCTGATGAAAAGAATGTATATTCTGAAATTGTTGGGTAGAATGTTCTGTAAATGGCCAGGTGTGGTGGCTCACACCTGTAATCCCAGCACTCTCAGAGGCCAAGGCAGGTGGGTCACCTGAGGTCAGGAGTTTGAGACCAGCCTGGTCAACATGGTGAAACCCATCTCTACTAAAGAAAGTTATATAAATATCTGTTAAGTTCATTTGTTCCAGAGTATAGTTTAAATCCATTGTTTCTTTGTTGACTTTCTGTCCTGATGATCTGTCTAGTGCTATCAGTGCAGTACTAAAGTTCCCCACTATTGCTGTGTTGCTCTCTATCTCATTACTTAGGTCTAGTAGTAATTGTTTTATAAATTTGGGAGCTCCAGTGTTAGGTGCATATATATTTAGGATTCTGATATTTTCCTGTTGGACAAGGGCTTTTATCATAATGTCCTACTTTGTCTTTTTTAACTGACCTTAAAGTTTGTTTTGTCTGATATATGCCTGCTTGCTTTTGGTGTCTATTTGCATGGAATATCTTTTTCCACCCCTTTACCTTAAGTATATGTGAGTCCTTATGTGTTAGGTGAGTCTCTTGAAGTCAGCAGATACCTGGTTGGTGAATTCTTATCCATTCTGCAATTCTGTATCTTTTAAGTGGAGCATTTAGGCCATTTACATTCAGCATTAGTATTGAGTATGAGGTACTATTCCATTCATTGTGCTATTTGTTGCCTGTATACCTTGTGGTTTTTTTTACTGTATTTTTGTTTTATAGGTCCTGTGAGACTTATGCTTTAAGGAGGTTCTGTTATTGATGTGTTTCCAGGATTTGTTTCAAGATTTAGAGCTCCTTTTAGCAGTTCTTATAGTGCTGGTTTGGGAGTGGCAAATTCTCTCAGCATTTGTTTGTCTGAAAAACACTACCTTTTCTTCATTTATGAAGCTTAGTTTCGCTGGATACAAAATTCTTGGCTGATAATTGTTTTGTTTAAGGAGGCTGTAGATAGCGACCTAATCCCTTCTAGCTTGTAGGGTTTCTGCTGAGAAATCTGCTGTTAATCTGATAGGTTTTCCTTTATAGGTTACCTGGTGCTTTTGCCTCACAGCTATTAAGATTCTTTCCTTCATCTTAGCTTTAGATAACCTGATGACAATGTGCCTAGGTAATGATCTTTTTGCAATTTCCCAGGTATTCTTTGAGCGCCTTCTATTTGGATGTTTAGGTCTTTAGCAACGCTGGGGAAGTTTTACTAGATTATTTCCAAATATGTTTTCCAAACTTTTGGATTCCTCTTCTTCCTCAGGAATGCCAATTATTCTTAGGTTTGGTCACTTATGTAATCGCAAATTTCTTGGTGGCTTTGTTCATGTTTTTAAATTCTTTTTTTCTTAGTCTTTGTTAGATTGGGTTAATTTGATAACCTTGTCTGCTTGTTCGAGTCTATTGCTGAGAATTTCAAGAACATTTTGCATTTCTGTAAGTGTGTCCTTTATTTCCTGAAGTTATGATTGTTTTTTATTTATGCTATCTATTTCACTGAATATTTCTCCCCTCATTTCTTGTATCATTTTTTTGATTTCCTTAAATTGAACTTCACCTTTCTCTGGTGCCTCCTTAATTGGCTTAATAATCAACCTTCTAAATGCCTTTTCAGGTAAATCAGGGACTTTTTCTTGGTTTGGATCCATTGCTGAGGAAAGAGTATGCTTTTTTGGGTGGTGTTGAAGAACCTTCTTTTATCATATTACCAGAATTGTTTTTCTAGTTCCTTCTCCTTTGGGTAAACTATGTTAGAGGGAAGATCTGGAGCTCAAGGCTGCTGTGCAGATTCTTTTGTCCCATGGGTCTTCCCTTGATGTAGCACTCTCCCCCTTTTCCTAGGAATGTGGCTTCCTGAGAGCTGAGATGCAGTAACTATTATTTCCCTTCTGGATCTAGCCACGCAACAGGGCTACCAGACTCCATGCTGATACTAAGGGTTATCTGCACAGAGTCCTGTGATGTGAACCGTCCTCATATCTCTCAGCCATGGATACCAGCACAGTATTTGCAGTGTCTCTGGGGTCCTGCAGGAGCAATCTGCTTCCTTCAAAGGGTCTGTGGATTCTCTCAGCTTTCTTGGTACATTTCTGCAATAGTTCTGGAGCAGAATTTCACAGTGCAAGTCTCCACACACTGCACTATCTGTCTAAGTGGGAACTGCAATCTAGTCCTGTCCCCATCTGTCATTTTCCCCAGAAAATATGTTTAATAATTATTAAAATGCATAGTATTTTGCTGTTTTAATTAATTATATAGTGACAACCATGGTAATAACAACTACTCTTAGGGTTCACTAACAATTAGATCCTTAACATCTCAGGAAATAAACTTTTAAAATACCAATTTATATGTATATTATGGATATATGTATTTTATTAATAAAAATATAATAACATTTTAGGGAGAAAGTAGAATAGGAATACAAGTTTAAAGACATAAAAGGAATAAAGAAAAGTTTCTGATTTTTACAAAAGAGTTTGTTCATATATTTTTGTAAAGGTAGATGAAGAGTACAAAATTGCTATGAAATATAAATTCACAGGATACACTTAAAAGGAATATGACAATTTGCTTTTACAATGTCAATATTTAAGATAAACCAAAGACCTGGATCTGTTAAAACTTACAAAATTTTAATTCTCAATCTAAAATTATACACAAGTACATGGTTTTTTAAAAAAGAATCGTAGACCTGGTATGGTGGCTCACACCTGTAGTCCTAGCACTTTGGGAGGCTGAGGCAGGAGGATCACTCGAGCTCAGGAGTTTGAAACCAACCAGCCTAAGCAACATAGTGCGACTTCATCTCTAAAAGAAAAAAAAAAAATCTTGAAAATCACTAATCTCAGAAACATTTCTTATAAAAAGCAGATTTGGAGGGGAAGATGACTTCAGTTTTGAATATGTTACCTTTGAGATACATGAGAGGTATCCAAGTAGTGAATAGCAGCTAAAACATTATGTGGACCATACATTTTAAAGCACTAGTCTATGTACTTTTTATAGATTCCTTCAATCATCACTACCACCCTATGAAGCTGGTACTATTACTAGCCTCACTTTATAAACAGAGGAACTGAGGTATAGAAAAGTTAGGGAGACTCACTCAGTGACACACAGCTCTCCAGGTAGACTGTGGTTTGAACCCATACAGTCTGAATCCAGATTTTGAATTTTAACACAGTGTAGTCCCTCCCGAAACATCTGGGTTGAAGATAGGAATTTGAGGCTCAGTCTTTCGATATAATTTAAACCATGGAACAGATGAGATTACCAAGGAAAAGTAACACACATTTGTCAGCAGGAAAATGAGAGCTTCGGTGCTGTGGAGCCCTCTATAGATGCTTCTGGCATTCCCTTCCAGGTCCTGGACTCTTGAAAAGCCACCCACCATCATTGTTTCCCAGATGCCCTTCATGTGTTGTTGTCAGCCCTCCCAGGATGTTGTGCTTCTTATGATGTTCTTCATAAAGTCAAAGGGTTACCTGAGAGGAACTTTCTGCTTCTTGATCTTTCCCCTCTGTTCCTCCAACAGATGCTTGAAGACATCTGACATAGTAAGTTTCATTTTGTAATGATCCAACATTACAATCTTCCTTTCTTTGCAACAAGACTCACATTATCACTTACACATGTTTTATCAATCATTATAGGGACTTTCCAGAACATACAATCACAGAACGTGAAACCTTGCACATGTTACAAAGTACAGCATCAGGATGAAAGGAAGAGGGCCACTACTAATGGCAGAGAGGACACACTTGAGCTTGCCTGCTAGAACTCAATGGATGAGGACTTTTGTTCAATACTCAGAGTACTTGGGGGCAGGGAAGAGAATACAAATATTAATACATACACAGTTTAGTTTAGATGCTTAAGGAAATTATCTCAGAGATAAACAGTACTAGCAAAGGTAGCACTAAATGTGTGGGCCTGAACAGAAAGCATAAGAGAATCAAGGACAAAATCCTGGTGAATACCAACATTTTATGGAACAGGCAGTGGAATCATGATCGTAGAGAGGACGAATAGGAACAACTAGAGAAAACATGAAAAGAGAGAAACAAAAATAATATAGTGCCAGAAGAACAAAAAGAGATTTCAAGAATGGACAAGTTGTTAGTGTCAAAGCAAAAGAAAGGTCAAGTAAGATAAGGACTGATAGAGTCTCTTAGATTTAGCAACTGGCAAGGCAGGGCCAGTTTCAGTGATGTGACTGGGATCAAAGCTGCATGGTGATACGTTTAGGAAACAATGGGATTTCAGAAGTGAATGTAAGAAATTTAGACAAAGTTTTCTGAAGATTATGTGTGGTGCAGAAGGAGCCAAAGATGGCAGCAGATAGAGGAGGACAAGGGAGGTGGGGAATGGGAGGTTCTAAATGGGAGAGACTTGAACACGCCAAACACTGACTGGAAGGAAGGAGTAGGTAGGGTAGAAAGACACCAAACAGAAAAAGCGAGGTGGTAAGATCCAACTCACAGACACTGGTAACAGGATAGGAAGTGTAAGAAGCAACTAGGTGTTTGTGGGGGGGGGGGTGGTCAAGAAAGCGGGAAGTTTCTGATTGCTTTTATTGTCTTAGCAAAGCAAAAACAGAGTTCACTGGCAGAAGACAATGTCTGCATGCTGTGTTCATCTGTGTGCTCCACACGTTCCCCCTCCTTTGACTTCTTAAGTAAAAGGGCAGCAGATCCAGCAGCCTAATTCTCAATGCCACGCTGATTTCCATATTCTGAGAAAAGCTCTAATTATATACAACTTCTGCCTTTCAAGGAGTAATCTGTAAAGGAGCCTCAAGTGCTAACATTAAAGTAAGACATAACTATAATTTCTGGGAATTTTCTGTAAGTCAGACCAAGGCCCTAATATAAGAGACCTGCATCCCCACACACACCAGTCTGGATCAAGAAGACTTGGCACAAGCCAGAGTGGAACAGAAAATAGGCTCTATGCCCAGGCTAAGCACTTTCCCTTTCAAAACTAATCTTAAAACCAGAAGTAGTATTGAGATATCACATTTATTATATTTATTACTGCTTTCAACATCAACAAAACTCATCTTCAAAAATCTCTAAAGGCATTTAAGAATGTACAGTTTATTTAATTTTTTCTTTTCTTTCTTCTAGACTTTCTCCTTATTCCTTCATTCCACTAGTATCACCAGCAATATTTGCTCCTATCCTAGTTTCAACAGGAAAGCCCTTTTACATGTTTAATACCTTATCATCTACAAAAAGCTGTCATGTGTTCTGATTTAGTCCTATATCAATCCTGAGAGTTGAGGAGAAAAAGCATTTTATTGTCAATTTACAGATAAGCATATCAAGATTTGGAAAAATTAAGTGATTTGACCATTTTTTAGGAGCAGACATAGGACTCAAACCTATCTTGTGACTCCAAAGGCAGTTATCTATTCCACCAGATCACAATCCATTTATAATAACTTCTGAAAGCCTAAAAGATGATTCAAGTTCCTTCCAGCCTCTGATTAATTTCAAATACACCAGTTCTTTAAAGGGAAGACTGTGCTGCTGCAATTTCAATTGTCTTGAAAGTCAGGATATTATAGTGGTTGAAAGGTCTTGGAGACACTCAGACTTAGGGTGGAATTCTGGTCCTAATACGTGCTGATTATGTGACCTTAGGAAAGGTGCTTAACCTTCTTAGTTTGCGTTTGATCATCTCTAATAGAAAGATAATAATACTTTAGAGAACTGTTCTAAACATACAATTTCAACAAACAAAAATGTTTACAGTCTCTGGTGCACTGATTATGACGTTGGTAATGATGATGAACGATGAGTTGCAGGGTTCTAGGTTCTCCTGGTCCTCCAGTGCAGACAACTTCTCTGTCATGTGAGGTCCCGAATGTACAGTAATTCAATCGACGTTCATGAAAACCATTACTTGGTTTTTAAGACAAAGATTTTTTTAACCATATCCTGTACTATTTTAACACAGGGTTTTTTTGTTTAAATCCTTATTTGTTTTAAGTAACTGTCAGATATGCAGGGTTGCTTCTAATATACTTTTGATGAAACTGTTGCCAAGAGGAAGTACAAAATTTCATTACCTTATTCTCATAGCCTTCTAAAATTAAAAGGTAATCAGACAATACATGTGAACATGCAAAGACTAAGCAATGTTTACAAATCACCTCTATTTTAGCTGAGTTCACTATTAGAATATAACAAAAAGAGGCAAAGAATACTTTTTTCATGTCATTTTACACACCTGATATTCTCATCACATCAAAACAATATGACTTAAGAGCTTTCTCCTTCTAAATGTGTCATTTCTCCTAAAACCTGTACTATAAACACCATCATAAATGCCAAACCTTAGGAGTAAAAGAGGAAAAAATGTTCTTAATTTAAACCCTACAAAACTTTCAATAAACTAGCAATGCTAACTGCTACAGTAGGGATCACTGTTTTGAAATTCTCTAGCTTTTCACATTTTTCCTTTGCACAGTTAAAAAAAGGGTGAGGGGGAAGATAGAGACAGACAAGGTCTATATAACTTTAGCAAGACAGTCAATCTTTCCAGGGAAAGTCTGACATAGTAGGTAAGATCAGAAAACTGTAGTTTTCTCTGCTAGGAAAAAAATGTTATTTCAAAAATATGAATGTAGCACATGATACCTTCTTTAGCCTTCAATTTAATCTTTCTGTATAAATTTAGAGTTCTGCTATATTTATTCATGGTCTGTACAAGATAGAATTCAGTGGACTTCTAAACATGTCTGTTCCCCTTTCTTGCAACATGCCATAATGACCACTAGCCTTTAGAAAGTTATTCCTTTCTATGGAAAGCTATCCAACATACTCAATTTTTCATTCCAACCTTACTAAATCCTCCCATGACACAGAAGAGATTAAGGAACTAGCTCAAGAAAAGTAACAAGTGATCACCATCAATAGCGGTAACACCACTCAGAAAATCATGTTCTTCACTGAATGTACCACAAAAGACCCAGTGGAGGATTGGAGAACAAATGAAGGAAGAGGAGGACATCTCTATCTCAACAGCAGTTGAATAGGATGAAAAATAAAATAGAGTCAAATTTCTGAGATAAGCATGTGAGCGTTCTGCATAATGAAGCTGTGCCTATCTGAAGCTAAGATCTTTCTCAGACTAAACCAAAAGTCACACTAATGAATATCCTTTCATCCTTCAAAATCTTCATCTCCAAAGTTTTTCCATTGTGATGAATTTCTTAGGAACTCTCTACTCCGGACTGGAAGACCTTCTGAATTAACCTTTGTGAACAACTGACATAAGAACTAAAAGCTAAGTTGTCTTTATTACTCTTATTTCATCAGGTTCATGAATAAAAAAACCTCTACTTATTTTACTTTGTAACAGCTCATCTCACTTATAAAACTTAGGTAGTCACTTTTTTTTTTACACTGTATTTCTTCTCTAACCATTCCCTTTCTTAAAAGGCAATTAATATCTGGCACTTCAAGAGACTAGCCACTTGCCTTCTAACACATATTAAATGACATATTCAGTCCTCCATGTGCACTGATGCTCTGCATTCATTCTCATAAGGTTGCAAATCTGGAAACCACATATGCCATCTGCAAAGAGGACGACACATGTACAGAAGCTGTGAATCCAGCAACTCTATAGACTTTTGGCAGAAGAGGAAAAAATGCAAAGAAATTATCAGGGGAAAACATGTTTGAGATTTTCAGTCTTTTTCAGTGACAAAGAACCTAACCACCTAAAACCGTATCAAGAAAAGCCAGAGATAGAGTGAAATTTATAACCAGAAAAATTTAACAGAGTCACCGTACTCACCGTCTGATGGCTTCTGTCACAGTAACGTAGCCCAAAATAATCTATCTCCACAAGGTTTACGTGATGGAATACGTGGTCAAGGACAATGGAACCTTTCGTTGACTTCTGCAAAAATAATTCAGTTTTATATTTTTCAGCTGCCTTTTTGCTCCTAAATAGGACACAATCATGGTTCTCATCTTTTGTTAGTTTCATTCACAATAGCAGCAATTGTATTAGACCATGGTTCCCTCTGTAAGTTGTGCCTCAATTATGAAGAAAAATGTGATTTAAAGCAAAGTGTATTATAGAAACTGCTTTGGAAAATACTTTTGAAATCATAGTGGGTTTTAAATTAATATAAGTTTCTTGCTTCTCGGATTATAAATTATCTTCAGGACAAAATTCTTTTAATAAAGATAATCTTTTATATGAAGAACATCTAATAAATGCATCAAAAAAACACTTTGGTTAAAAATTCCACCATTCTTTCATTTTTAAAAGCAATTTTTACCTATAGCATTACTCTCACAATGAATACAGAAGATATATAAAATTAACAATAGTCAAAGCTTTTATCTTCACTCCTCAAATAATAAACCCATAGATTAAAGCTACTAAAGCTAATGTCCTCAAAAGCCCTTGTGAAGATATTTCACTTTATCTCTTTCACATAAGCACAGACACAAAACTTTTCTTTTGGCTGCTTTTTAAATACTGATAACTACCTAAAAAGCTAATCTCTTCTCTCCCCACCTACTACATATACAGATTCTTTAAATTAAGATTCTTATCATCTAACGTACTAAAAATCAAATATTCACACATGTAAGAAACACTTCATCAGCAAGCACTACTCCACACACCACACAAGTTTAGAAAATAATCCATTTTTATAGTATAGGTATAGATACAGCCTCTTCCTTTCTCTTGCCCCATCTCTGGCTGGTATAACAAGATAATAAAAGAAATCCCACAACAAGTCTCCCATTATGGTAATAAAGGAGGGCTTTTGTTCAGTTTCATCTGCCCTCAGAAAATTACCAGGATGCGTTTATCCATGTATGGTGAGCACTTAATACTGCACTGCTTTTAGAAAATGGATTGTTAGCATGAGGAAAATGTTTTTATTAAATTTATTATAAAATGGGCAATATGAGGTTATAAAAGTACACACCAGGAGAAGAAAGTTCTTGTTACAAATTCCATAGGTATTCTGTTTTCCTCTAAATTACTTTGGCTAACTTTAACTGGTTCCTTTTTCAAAATCCATTAAATAATTTATAAACAAAAAGCCCTTCCATGATGAATCTTTAGGTTATTGGACATTTTCTGCAATAATCACAATGCCATAGTGGTCTGTAAATGTCTCTGTGCTCATGTACCTGTGTATTTCTCTGGGGTAAAAATCTTGAAGTGAAATTATTCATCTGAAGGATATGTATACTCATAATTACAGTAGGCACTGCCAAAAAGACCATTACAATTCATTCGATGAGAGTATATGTTTTCCCTGCACCCTTGCCAACATTTGGATTGCAAAAATGTTTTTCCAATCTGATTGAGCAAAAAAAGAGGGGAATAAAGGAATTGTTTTAATTTACATTTTCCTGACGTTAATAAAAGCAAGCACTCTTTCATGTGCTTACTAGCCAACTGCATTTCCTAACCTTTGAGTTAGGCATTCCATAACCCAAAGTTTATGAGCAAATTCTCCTAAGTACTTCTAAATACTTGTAGAATTTTACTTATACTTAGCTCTTCATTTCATGTGGAAATTATTGCTGTTCTTGGGATAAGGGTCTAACTTTGCTTCCAAATGGATAGACAACTGCACCACCATTTCCCAAAAAAGCTATCATTTCCCTGTTGATTTGAAACAACTTTATCATCTATTAAATGAATCCCCAGTATTCTATCTCATGGGTTATTCCAGAACCAATACCCCCAAGATTTTAATATATGTAGTTTAATTTGTTTGATATCCATTTTTCTTTTTCAAAACTATCTTTACCAGTTCTTAAACATTTTTCTCCACTCAAGAACGTTTAGAACCAGCTACCCAATTGAATAAATGATTGTGCTGGGGGTTTAACTGCATTTAAATGTAACTGACAGACCAGATGATGTGGTAGGGGGAGGTGTAGATACTATGATATTTACAGAGCGAAACCTCTATGGTTGTCTTTTATATCCTTCGAGGATATTTTACACTTTTTATGTCGGTTTTACAAAATTCTATTTAGACTTTGTGGCAGGCAAATTTACCAAATGCCCTCCCACCCCCAAAGATGTCCTGCCCTGACTTCTGGAAACTGCACAATGAGAATAGCACCCCTATGATAGTGTTATGCTAGTTATGCACAGTTGACAGTAAGATAGGGAGATCACTGAAGTAGACCTAATCACATGGGCTCTAAAAAGCATAACACTTTCTCCAGCAGAAGGGAAAAGGAGGGGGAAAGTCAACTATATTCAAACCATGAGAAGGGTTCCACACGTCCCTGTCACTTGAAAGACGGAGGGGCTGAGAAGAATGGGAATAGCCTCAGGACCTGAGGGGAACCCCCAGCTAACAGCCAGCAAAGAGATGGGAACCTCAGTCCTACAACCACAAAAGCGGGATTCTGCCAACAACTGACAAGGGTTTGGAAGTTGATTCTTCCCCATTGCCCTCAAATAAGGACAACAGCTGACTAACACCTTGATTTCAGCCTGGTAGGACGCTGCAGGGAAGTCAGCCATGACATCCTGGACTTCTGGCCTACAGAACTGTGAAATAATAAACGGCGGTACATTTAAACCACTATGCTTGTGATAATCTGTTATGCAGCAATAGAAAATAACACAGGCGGATTCTTAGGTATTTTAGTTTTATTGCTGTTCTACTTTCTGACTGGCTATTGCTAATGCATTGGAAAGCCAACTAATTTTCCCTATCGGTCTTATTCCCAGCCATCTTGCTAAATTCTTGTTAGTTTGTCTATGGAGTCTTCTCAGATAATCACTTTTCAAAATGCTTTTTCAAAATGCTCCTCCACATTTATTTCTTCTTTTCTTACTGCATTGGCTGGGACCTCAATAAAAGAATAACTAGTAGTTTTGAGAACATGCACCCTGTCGTCTTCCTGGCTATAATGGAATTGCTTCTAAAATTTCACCACTAAGTATAATAGCTGGTGTATGGCCCTAACGCATATCCTTAATCAAACAGATGGTTCCTTCAATTCTGCTTTTTTGGTCTTATTCTGTTTTGGCCTTTAATCAATGACTAATAGTTTTATCAACTTCTTTTTGGGAATAAAAGATGAGTATATGATGTTTGTCCTTTCAGCTGTGGGTTACATTAAAAGAGTTTCTAATGCCAAACCTTCTTAGAGAAATTCCCACTTTAGTCCTTTTTGTTCTGGGTACATATCAAACCCTCTGCCAATGTGCAAACAATTCCCCTATGTGAGTCTTGGTGGAGGCAGGAATCAGGCTCCCAGAATAACCGACAGCCAGGTCACAGGCATATGATCTGTGGTTTCAGCCAAGGACTTTGACTTCTGAGCAAGAGTTTAGGATTAATTCACGGAGTGGCTCCCAATAGTAAGGGAGTATCCAATAGCAAAGACATCCAAAGATGGAATCAGCTGTGAGAAGCAGTAGAAATGACTGATTCCTGAGCCAGATTTTCCAGCATTCCTATCTTTTTCCCGAGACAGGGTCTCACTCTGTCGCCCAGGCTGGAATGCAGTGGTGTGATCTTGGCTCACTGCAACCTCCAAGTAATCCTTCTGCCTCAGCCTCCTGAGTAGCTGGGACTACAGGCATGCACCACCACACCCGGCTACAGCATTCTTGAGGTACAAAATAGGAACATTCAGGCAATCTACCACCTTCATTTTCTGAATATGTATGTTTGGCTCAAGAGGCAGGCCAGTATCACAAGTAAAACTTGTGAGTAACAGTACAGAAAATTGGATCCAACTGTATACTAAAAATATCATGATGAATACAAAAAGCTTATCCTTTTTTAAGTGCATCCCTGGTGTAAGTACATCAAGAAAGGATTCTTAAAGTAAATTCTGTCCAATGTAACTATGAAAAGAATTTACTGGAAAGATACTGAGTATCTCACAGGCTCTATAGACATCACACTAATGGTTACCCAGAGCTTTCTATGATTCTCATCTATCCACAACCACTAAGCTTGGAATACTCAATCTATCACTACAACCTTTCATAGTTCTTTTGCTCATGTTTTGGGCAGTGGTTTTCACCTTCAATTGTTTCCCATTAGCCTTTCAGGAATTTTTCTTATCATTTCTGGTCCATTGAGACCAGATCGCACTGCTGCACCCCAGCCTGGGCAACAGAGTGAGACTCTGTCTCTTTGATCTAAAATTTTGGATCAAACTTTCTCACTTTCCAGGTTACTATAGAAAGTGCACACACACCTTTCCCCTTAATTCAAAATATTTCTGGAATGCTGGCATATGAAGATAGTCTTCCATTTTGATCTAATCTCACTTATGGATCCTTTCTCCCATCTAGGCACAGACAGAAACAGATGGAATAACTAGAGAAGGTAGAGTCACACAACTCCACCTAATTCTTCTATCCCAAACAGGTAAACAAGAAGTCATTCGTGAACAAAGAGGAAACAATTATGCCTGAAATTACGTATGACAATGAAATGGTACAGATTTTAAAAATACGTAAATCAAGTCTGTCTTTAATCAAACTATATTTGTGCTTCTATGTCCAGTAGAAATGTTAGGATTTTCAAATAAAGATAACAGATTTATAAAGCATAAAAAGGATCTAACACTCTAATCACAAAGATTATACACAAAAGCAAGCTCAGAAAACCAGCTCAGGAGTTTAGAAAGTATATAGAAATTCTAAAATTTCATGCAGAGGAAGAAATCATCAAATCTGAAAATTTTCCAAAACAATCATTCCAAAACTACCAGAACATGCCAATCTTTTGTGACAATTCTGCATTTATATAGAATCTGGTGCTACAAATGCTTTGCAAATATTATCCTTTAGCATCTTTTGTTACCCTCTACAGAGAGGACACAAAGAAAGCATCCAATGTTATGCAACAAATCCAGTGCTGACCTTAAAAAAATATGACGTCTCATGATTCCCTCTATAGCTTTCTGTATAGTGCAGGTGTGTCTACACAGGCACCTGGAGCAGGGCCAGGAGAGTCTCAGAAATGCTGTATTTCTGTCACTACTTCAAGCAAACACGCCCATGAAAACCTCTTAACTTTTTACCTGTCATACTGTAATATGATAAGACTTAGAGAGGATGGATGCCAGAGGTAAATTAGCTACTGGGGTGGAGGTATGTATCACCAGCTCACACTTCTGTCCATTCTGCCCTAACTGACTTCTTCCAATAACCCTTTGCCCAATCAGTATTCCATTGTTATGCCTCCTGCCCTTATACTTACGGATAATTTCATTCTTCTTATGGGTACTTTGTAAAGACTGCCTATGGGCCAATATTTTACAGTTCAGGTGTAAAGTCTTCAAGTCCAGAAGAAATCATCTTTGAATAAAAAAATTAAGAACTGACAGAGAACTGACATAAGAACCAAAGTATGATTAAAGTATATTTGTCCAGGAAGGGGCCAGTTCTAGGATTTTTTACAGGAAAAAAGGATATTATGAAACACATAACTTCATTCATTGAAATATTTATTTATTAATTGCCTAATACCAGCAAATGCTTACTCTCTAGAAAATGGGAAAAGTACACTAATAAATGCCAGAAGAAAGGAGGATGAATATCTTTCAGAATTCCAGAATATAATGCAAAGTGATGTGATACGGGAAGTCTTTGACCAGCCTGTTAGAACCCCTGAGAAGCCCTCGGGCTATGAAGTGACTAAGAAACTTCTAAAAAGTGACTGAAAACTTTCTTGAGAAAGTGAGACAGGGAGAGATTTGGTTATCATCAAAAGTTCTTTTGCAGGTCGGGCGCAGTGGCTCACGCCTATGAATTCCCAGCACTCTGGGAGACCGAGGCGGGTGCATCACGAGGTCAGGAGATCGAGACCATCCTGGCTAACATGGTGAAACCCTGTCTCTACTAAAAATAAAAAAAAACTTAGCTGGGCATAGTGGCACGCACCTGTAATCCCAGCTACTCGGCAAGCTGAGGCAGGAGAATCACTTGAACCCGGGAGGAGGAGGTTGCAGTGAGCTGAGATCATGCCATTGCACTGCAGCCTGGGTGACAGAGCGAGATTCCATCTCAAACAAAAAGAAAAAAAAATTCCTTTTGTGCCTTTGACTAGCAACCAGGCACACATATTACTTGCATAAAAAATTATTGAAAAGAAAAGGCAACCAGGTAGAAATTAGTCATTTCCTTTTTTTGCTTTGGAGGCAGTTTGTTTGTCAATTTGGTTCATGCACCAAGAAGTGTTAGGTAAGGAATGCATAGAGGAGCATGGTGATGAACTATTAATTCTATGTTTACACATAAACAATTCATAATTCCCAACCCTCCAAAAAAGTATTTTTAATCTGAATTATTCCTAAGCCTTTTGAACAGGTAGACCAAACTATTATTACAGGCCATTATATACCAATGTGGAAGTTACGCACCCCCATTCCTTAACATGCTGAAAAGGGGCTTCATTTCTAAGTCAGGTGGCTAGTTTCATTAGAAATTTAATGAAACCTTGATTGTTAACCTTACCTCTTTCAATACTTTGCAAAGGAAAAGATATGAAAGTCAGTCAGGCGTGGTGGCTCATGCCTGTAATCCCAGCACTTTGGGAGGCCGAGGCGGGTGGATCACCTGAGGTCAGGAGTTCCACACCTGCCTCACCAACGATGTGAAACCCTGTCTCCAAAAAAAAAAAAAAAAATTAGCCGAGCGTGATGGCAGAAGCCTGTGGTCCCAGTTACTCGGGAGGCTGAGACAGGAGAACTGCTTGAACCCGGGAGGCGGAGGTTGCAGTGAGCGGAGATCGCAACACTACACTCCAGCCTGGGAGACAGAGCAAGACTCCATCTCAAAAAAAAAAAAAAAGATATAAAAATGATATTTAGTCCCATTCCAGTTTTCTTCGGACCATTTCCAGAAGAAATCTCTGCCAAAATGGGGAATTCACGAGATAACACAAAATAAAGTACAACTATAACATGCCCAAGGACTTTCTGAAATCAATCAATAAATTAAAATTTTGTCTTAGATAATAATGGACCTCCACTAATGAGATGTTTGAGAGAATGAACTGGGTAACACCCGAAATATCAGCGAGGGATATCTGGAAACCTGAAAGAAATGCTTCCCATTTCAGGTTTCAGGAGGTCTCCCCGGGATATCTTTCCTGCTCTATGTCATAGTCAAAATCCTTCTTATCCTTTAAGATCCAGTTAAAATGCCACCTTCTTCATAAAGCCTGTCCAAATTCTCTCAACCTCATTATGACCTCTCCCTCCATCAAACCTACCAAGTCTCTTATTTTTGTCTCTGATACTTACACTCTTGCACTCTTAAGATGGTCATTTATTCCTTCTGTTAACTTTCCTACTTATGTTTAGACATTTGGAAAGCACATGCTGAGTATCACACACCACTTACTTTCTACGCAGTCCAATAACTCATTCTCAGTAAGAGCTGCCTAAAAGTTCACTGAATTAATACCAAGGGGCAAAAACATGGTGGTCTATAAATTAATAAATTAAACCTTTCTTCCTGTTTCCTATGAAGATTTCCATTTTTCTTGACCAATCAGACTTATGAAATTAAAGAAAAAGCTGACCAGATCCATGTATTTTGTTATATCACCTGATACAGAGAGATTCAGTTTACTTTTAATTTTAAAATACACATTTGTTTCAGTGACATATAATTCCAATAGACTCAATATATTCTAAAGGTAGCATAAGGAATAAATGTCTTATTTTTAAAATGGATAAAACACCAAAAACTGAGGAAGCCATATTACCTTTTTATACCTAAAACTTGCATGCAAATTTTATGCAATAAAAGAAATCTGACAGAAATTTGATTTTCCATCATCAAAAAAATAAAGAAGACTTGATATGAGACAGTTAAGAAGAAAATAAAAATAAAGGGAGCACCTGATTTTTTTATAACTAATCAGCAAAACTTCATCTCAATGTAACAATATATTAATTTACTTTTAAAATGAGAGTAAATGCCTATGACATATTTCTGGATTGTGAATTGTATTCCACTTAACTCTCAGCAAATGAGATAGATTACTTTCATTACTGACATACTAGCAACATTCCAGAAAGAATAGAGCTACCGAAGGATTATAAACTTAGAGAAAGACTCACAAGTAGGACAAGTTTATTTGAAAATACCATCAGCAAGGCTTTCAACCAGAACAAAGAATATTTCAAATGAGTAATAACACCTTCACAGATTAACATGACATTACAAACCAGAAAGGCAGGTTTCTGCCAGCTGCACAGAATGATAACTATTACATCTGAGACAAACAGCTTACTCTTTCACAAAGGGGAAATGAACCCTGCAAAAAATTCTTATAATGTTATGCCTTTAAAAATTCACTTTATCTTCATTTAGTATTTTGACCACAATACATTCCCAGTTCTCTGGGAAAACTTAAAATTACGTTAACTTTTTTAGCTTAGGCCATTATGATAAGGCAAAGTCGGGACATGGAGGAGACATTCTTCAGGTACCAAAGGTAATTCCTTCCTAGGGGAGGCACTGTTCACCCCCACTGTCCGACCCCTATTGTTTCTGTCTAAGAGTTACCCTCACCCTCCAGATGAGGAAAATCCTCATTTAATCATTAAAAAATGAGTAAAACGTATTTTTCTAGGTGCTATTAATATTTATATTTTTCATATATAAAAGTTTATTCACATCGATGAGCTTTTCTCAGCCATCTACTGCTTTATAACAAATAACTTCAAAACTCAGTGGCTTAAAGCAACAAGTTGCCCATAATCCTAAAATTTAGCCAGGGCTCAGAAGAGACAGCTGGTATCAGCTCCATCTGGTGTTGGCTGGAGAGGTCCATCCTGGCTGAAGAACCCAGGATGGCTTCATTCACATATTGACACCTCACCTGAGATGGCTGGAATGGCTGGAAGCTGGCTGGGCCACTCACCCTCTAAAGCCTCTCTCTCTCCAGCAAGGTAATCTGACTTCATGACATGGTGACTTAGGGCTCCAAGAGACAAACAGCAGAAGCTGCCAAGTTTCTGAAGGCCTAGATCTGGCACAGCATCACTCTTGCTACACTCTATTGATCAATGCAAGTCACTGGGTCAGTGCAGATGGAAAGGGAGCAAAAACAGATCCCATCTCTTGATAGGAGGAATGACATGAACATATAGTGAGTGACTGGAAGAATCACAGGTGGCCATCTTTGTTGACAACCTACCACATCATTTTTTCTCTCTAAACTTGTTATATGCTTTATGTTTTCCTTCACTCATCTCTGTAATATTTCAAATTATAGCAAAAGAAAGAAATGACAGTAAATTATCTTGATCATCTATATAAAAAGAACCACACTAGATGATTTCCTGTACTTTATTTCATTTAATCTCTACAAGAGCTATGCAAACTTGTCATTTTTTATTCCTGCTTTATAAATAAGCTCACAAAGGTTGGGAAAGAATAGCAGTTTGGCTAGAGTAACACAGAAAGAAAGGGAAAAGGCAGGACTCCAACCCAGAAACATCTAACTTAAAATCCTGAGCTCCTTCTAATACAGCAGTGATTCTTGAAGCCTGGAGGGCCTAGAGACCCTTTTGATGGTCCATGAAGTCAGATCTATAATCCTAATGTTATTAGTTTGTTATCTGTCATTTGCCCTTCTCTCACAATTATAGAGTTTTCTAGAGGTCACAAGACATATCACAACAGATGATGCATAAAGTAGACATGACAATCCAGCTACGTTCTGTTAAGCTAGATATCAGAGTTGCCAAAATGTAAAAATAAGGTCATTCTTCTAAAATTGTTATGTTTTGGACAATACATCTTTTTTTGTGAAAATATAAAACTATTTTTGTTGACAAGTAATTTTTTAAATGGGTTTTTTGGATGATATTAAAAATCTCTCCACTTTGATTTATAATAATGGTAAACAGATACAGAGATAACTCACATGAACAAAAGTTCTTCCAGGTTCTCAATAATTTTAGAGTGTAAGGAGATCCTAAGACTTAAAAGCTTGAAAATCACTCTACTATACTAAAAAACAAAGGAATGTCCTTGATGACATATATTGCAAAATAGGCAATTCTGATTCTTAAATACCTGGAAAGCCAGTCCTTCCTCCTTTTATAGATGAGGAAACTCAGATCTGAGAGATGAGTGACTTGCCCACAGGTCACGGGGATGGCTAACTAAAACTCTAGAAATTAATCAATGCAGCATAATTGCACTAACCAAGCACTTGCCTTCTCTTTTTTCCTACCAATTTTGTTAGGAGTTCGCAAAAATCCATCAGTAACAAAATAAAACCAAAAGAAAAAAAACAAGCAGTCCACAAGGAAGGTCAGAGATTAAATAAAGTGTAATGGCATTCTTTGGCAATAGAAATCAGAATTCCCAGAGTAGAGAGTTATTTTCAAGACCAATTTAAAGAATATTCTTGAGTTTCATCACTGTCTAGGATCCCTGAGTCACCATGAAAGAAGTCTAACTACTCTACTGGAAAAACCACATAGAGAGACCTTGAGACTACATAAGAAGTGGGACTCAAGCCCAACCTTTCAGACGCCCTGCTAAGACACCAGGCCTGTGAATGAACACATTTTTGGCCCTCCAGTTCGCTCCAACTAGCCTAATCAATACCAACGAGTGTTCACAGTCAACAACACATGGAGAGAAGTTGCCCGCAAAGCCTTGCTCACTGTCCTGACCTACAAGTCATAAGATATAATAACTGTTGTTTCAAGCCACTAAATGTTGGGTAGTTTGTTACAGAACTACACAACCACAGATAAGCAGATTAAGACTCAAATGTTCTCAGCCAAGAAATATGGACTCTCACAAAGAAGAGTTAAAGCAGATACCAAACATTAGTAATTCCTGTCTTCCTACCCGTTTCGAGACAGGTAACATATATATGTTACATAGAAAAACTTCAAGAATTTCCAGTTAAATGCTATTTCATACTCCCCCTCAATCTCCCTATACTGTAACCCTTCCTTCAACCCTTGTTTATGGGTTACCATGAAGCATGTCCCTGGGTATTGTCACATTAGCTTGTTATAGGAAACAGAGCAACAACACCTCAATAGCAATGACCACACCTGGTACCCACATCTTTGGTTTCTAAATATTCTCCACTCCTTGGAAAATACACTAATTCCAAGGCTGAGACAGGAAAGTACAAGGCCTGAAATAACTTACTGCACCAAAAATGAAAACAGTGTTCAAATAATGATGGAGGCATTTCAAAAGAACATTTCGAAAGCTAGGAGCCAGCTTGACAGGACTCTCACTAATCAAATCTGGGACATTCTGAACAAAAAAAATAAATGATAGTATCAGATTACAACACCTATGAGAAAAATCCATGAGTCCAAGTGAATATAAATACATGTGTGAATAAATAAAAAGAAGAGAAATGTGTCCTTACAATAAAATGCCAGCTAATAAATGTAGAAGGAATGATAGAATAAGAAAACTACCATCACAAGTACAACTGATTTGGTCAAGAATCATCAGTGGATGCTAAAATGAGTATGTGAAGGTCAAAGACAGAATAGAATTTACACCCAAAAGGATGAACCAACAACAACAAAAAATATAGCATCACTTCCAAGTTTTTCCTGCTAAAAAACAGATAAGATGAAATTAATAATGAAGAAGTATCAGGTAAGCCAAAAATGAGGAACATTGTGCAAAATACTGGGCCTATTTTCTTCAAAAACAGTATGGTTATCAAAGTATCAAGTAACTGTTCTACACTGAAGTAGACTTAAAACGTAAGAAAATGCAATAAATAATTCTAGATTGGATTATTTTGCTCTAAAGGACAACCAACATTTGCCTGGAGTCTGTGGATTAGATGAGTGTGCTTTGCCTCATTCCCTGATGTTGAATAGTTGTGACATGATTATGTAGTAGAGGATCCTTTTGGGGTATTAGGCATTAAAGCCTAACTAGTCTCGTGTTTTCAACTTATTCACAAGTAGTTCAATAAGAGAAAAAAAATCATAATAAAGCCTATGTGGTAAAATGTTAGCAACTGCATCTGTGAGTGAAGGATATAAAGAGTTGTTTGTATTATTGTTTTTTTTTTTTTTTTTTTTTTTGAGAAAGAGTCTCGCTCTGTCACCCAGGCTGGAGTGCAGTGGCCGGATCTCAGCTCACTGCAAGCTCTGCCTCCTGGGTTTATGCCATTCTCCTCCCTCAGCCTCCTGAGTAGCTGGGACTACAGGTGCCCGCCACCTCGCCTGGCTAGTGTTTTTTGGTATTTTTTAGTAGAGACGGGGTTTCACCGTGTTAGCTAGGATGGTCTCGATATCCTGACCTCGTGATCCGCCCGTCTCAGCCTCCCAAAGTGCTGGGATTACAGGCTTGAGCCACCATGCCTGGCCTGTTTGTATTATTCCTACAGCTCTTCTGTAAGCTTGAAATTATTTCAAAAGTTAAATGAAATCACTCATCCTCTCCTATTCAAGGCACCTTAGAAGTTCCAGGCCTTGCTCATTCTTCCATCCAATAGAACTCCCTTGGTCACCCTGCATCTTGCTCCCTTCTTTTCACCCTGCCCAACTCTCTCAGTCCTTTCTTCCTTTTTTCAGGGACCAGTGAAGGAAGAAAGCTGTGTGAGAAAAGAGGAAGGAGAAGGCTGGGACCCACTCTCTAGCAGTCATCTGCATTCCATCATACAACATAACCCAGGATTCTGCTGAAAGTATGGGTTTTATGACACATTATAACTTTCCCCCTTAACACAAAAGCCCTCTAAAGTGACCCAAGAAGCATTTCACTAAAGTCATTTTAACATTTATAACTATTCTTACTTTTGTTATCACTAAAGTGTTCTACAAAAGGGTAATTCTTTAAAATTGCAGTAACAGTGGGGCAGGGGGTTGGCTAATGTCCTCCTGCTAACAGCCTGTTTCCAATTCTCCAAGAATAGCCTGGGAACTTAAGTTATCCCACATGAGAGAGAAAAGCTCTAGAGATAGAGAGGCTGAAGGAGAGTATGGACGAAACAAGCTACTTTCTCATTATTTATTTCCACTGACATATTTCACACAGAGGTCACAAACAGAAGCCCACTGTTTATTCAGTGGCTGACGTAGTGATGGAAAGATCAGGAAATGTGACATTCCGCCTCTTCCAGCAGCCCAAAGCACATGGCAAAAATCAGCAGGAATATCCCTGCAGCTTCCCTGCTAAGTGGGAAATGGGCCCTCCAGCTTACAGGTGTCTTCCACTCCCCGTGGTCTAAAAACTCTGCTACTTCATTCATTTAAGGGAACTCCCCAACCCATGAATGTGTCTGAGCTGGTGCCCCCACCATGAGGGGCCAAAGGTAAGTGATCTCAAGTTTCCCGAAAGGTTGAAAGAAAGGGTCATGAGATTATAGGCCACAGAGACTTCAGAGTGTTCACATCTTGCCTGGTCAGTGGACAGTATGTACGAAATTCATAATTATGAGCTGGTTTACGTCAGGATGCTAGATGCAGAGACAATTCAAAAAGCTTGGGATCACACAAGAGAGAATATGACAAGAGTCAGAGAAGCTACAAGAGGAAAGATGTTGCCAGATCAGGACTGGAAAACCAATGGGCACTGGGGTTGGGGTAGAAGTGAAAAGGCCACAAGAAAATGACATTCACAAGATATATTCCTGACCTGCTTTTCTTCTCACCTTTCCTGCAGTAGCACAATGACCAAAGTGAGCATTCTGTGTAAAGGATGCATTCCTTAAGGCATTTCACAATCCAGTACTCATTTCCCCACAGGAATCACAGGAAAGCAGAGGGATGCTCTTTTATGGCACACAAATCTGCAACTGCCTTAATGCTGCTTTATTTGATGGAAAAACATACTGCATTATTATCTACATTATTTGCGAAAATGCTCTCTCCTAAATTAATAACAGCATAGCTTATTACCATGGCAGTTGCTGAGCTATTTTAATAATGTTTATCACATCTAACTTCTGCTTCAAGTTACTCATTTGGGGAGCATTTCTGCCCTGGCCTTAATGTACCACAACCAAAAGAATACTTAGAGAATACTTTTTTCCCCAAATAAAAAGGGCTTTTTAAAATACAATAGTAAATGTTCAAATAATAGCACAGTAGGTGCCAAAATTTGCTGCAAAATTTCCAGTGCATAGGTGTATTTAACCTATACTAACTGAAGATGGTGCATACTACTTTTTGCCAGCCAAGGCAGCCCCGTTACGTGGCTGTAGCAGAAACACTGTTTATAACTCACTTAGCCTCCCAACTTTAAACTTGTGTAATTTTTGAAAAAAAATTCTCTAATCTGGGGGAAATTCTAAGTTTAAAAGATAAAGGGAGGCTTCATTAATATTTTTGTGTCATAGTTCAACATTACCTAAGTCATAATCATATAAAATAATAAAACCAGTAACAATAACATCTATTGGCACATATTATACTTTACGTATGCTAACTCATTTAATTCTCAGAGCAGCCCTCTGAGTTAGAGATAAGAATAACAGCTAAATACTATTTGCATGTAGTAGGCACTGTTCTAACAGCACTGTATCTTCTCAAAAATATGACACTTATTTAACTCTCATAGCAAGTCAAGGAAGAAGGTATTATTTTCCTCATTTTAGAGACAAGGTCATTGGAAACCACAGGCTAAGTAACTTAGTCAAGAATATGCATACAGAGCCAGGATTAAAAACCAGACTAGCTCTAGAACCTGGCTCTAACATGCTACTTTACTGGGAGAACTACAGTTTGAGAATGAGGTCAAAGCTCTATCAAAACTGCTAAGAACAACACTCTCAAATTCCCTATGTCAGAGCTAAAGGACCCACCTGGGTAAACCACAGATTTTACAGTTCCCTAAAGCACCCTAGCCAGAAATCTAAGTTGGTTCTACTTAGGAAGGCACTGGGGTTGATGCTTGGAAGAACTGTCTAATCCTACCAACCCCAGCAGACCTCAAAGGTCTGCTGGTGAGCCAAACTGTTCTTGAGAACCAAGCCTCCTTCCCATACCTCAGCTGATGGGTCCCAGTTTGATGGCTTATAGCCAACCACTATGACTGACACACACACACACACACACACACACACACCCCCCACACACCTGTCTTCCACTACTTGATGTTTTGCCACTGCTCCAGAGTGCTCTTAGCCTGCCTGATAAATAGGAACCCATCAAAAGACAAAGAAAAATTACAACCCATGTAGGGGGTCTCCGCCACTTGAATGAGGGAGACCAAGATGAATAACCACAACAAATAGTGTCTGTGAAAAAGACAGAAGAGTGTTCCTATTTCTCCACATCCTCTCCAGCACCTGTTGTTTCCTGACTTTTTAATGATTGCCATTCTAACTGGCATAGATGGTATCTCACTGTGGTTTTGATTTGCTCTTTTCTGACGGCCAGTGATGATGAGCATTTTTTCATGTGTCTGTTGGCTGCATAAATGTCTTCTTTTGCAAAGTGTCTGTTCATATCCTTCACCCACTTTTTGATGGGGTTGTTTGATTTTTTTCTTGTAAATTTGTTTGAGTTCTTTGTAGATTCTGGATATTAGCACTTTATTAGATGGGTAGATTGCAAAATTTTTCTCCCATTCTGTAGGTTGCCTGTTCACTCTGATGGTAGTTTCTTTTGCTGTGCAGAAGCTCTTTAGTTTAATTAGATCCCATTTGTCAATTTTGGCTTTTGTTGCCATTGCTGTTGGTGGGACTGTAAACTAGTTCAACCATTGTGGAAGACAGTGTGGCGATTCCTCAAGGATCTAGAACTAGAAATACCATTTGACCCAGCCATCCCATTACTGGATATATACCCAAAGGATTATAAATAATGCTGCTATAAAGACACATGCACACATATGTTTATTGCGGCAGTATTCACAATAGCAGACTTGGAACCAACCCAAATGTCCATCAATGACAGACTGTATTAAGAAAATGTGGGGCCGGGCGCGGTGGCTCAAGCCTGTAATCCCAGCACTTTGGGAGGCCGAGACGGGCGGATCACGAGGTCGGGAGATCGAGACCATCCTGGCTAACATGGTGAAACCCCGTCTCTACTAAAAAATACAAAAAAAAAACTAGCCGGGCGAGGTGGCGGGCGCCTGTAGTCCCAGCTACTGGGGAGGCTGAGGCAGGAGAATGGTGGGAACCCGGGGGGCGGAGCTTGCAGTGAGCTGAGATCCGGCCACTGCACTCCAGCCTGGGCGGCAGAGCGAGGCTCCGTCTCAAAAAAAAAAAAAAAGAAAAAAGAAAATGTGGCACATATACACCATGGAATATTATGCAGCTATAAAAAAGGATGAGTTCATGTCCTTTGTAGGGACATGGATGAAGCTGGAAACCATCATTCTGAGCAAACTATCGTGAGGACAGAAAACCAAACACCGCATGTTCTCACTTATAGGTGGGAACTGAACAATGAAAACACTTGGAGACAGAATGGGGAACATCACACACCGGGGCCTGCCGTGAGGTCGGGGAAGCAGGGAGGGATAGCATTAGGAGAAATATCTAATGTAAATGATGAGTTAATGGGTGCAGCACACCAACATGGCACATGTATACATATGTAACAAACCTGTACCTTGTGCACATGTACCCTAGAACTTAAAGTATAATTTAAAAAAAAAGTTTATAGACTGTGTTCTCAGAAGCTTTAAGTGCCTAAAATTTTTATACAAAGATGATTGTCAATTGTCAGAATTATATATTCTGCATAAAACAATAGAGAATTAAATGGAATTCCACCAATTCCATCCAATGTGAAATGCTACATAGTTTACTGTAGTCATTAAATACGTTATTGTAGAAAGTTTAAATTATAACAGTAGCCTTCCACAATTCCAATTTTATAAAAATATATGCATTTTTAAATACTGGAAAATAAACATCAAAATAATAATCGTTATATCTAGTGATTAAAAAAAGAAAAAGACAGAAGAAAGTAAAGGGGGAAAGGTAATGGGACTTTCAAGAAGATATAATTAGAAGACAAGAAAAGCCTTTTAAAGCTATTTGATTTCTGAAATTAAAATTTCAATGGACAAGATGAAAAAAGGTATAGTCATTGCTAAAAATCTATTCGCGTTCTGAAAGATCAAACAGACATTGTAAGTAAAAATATCAGAGACATGGAAGATGTAACCAGAAGACAAAACATGCAGATAACAGGCTTTCCTAGAGGACAAACAACAACAAATAAGACATAACTGGAAAGGAGGGAAGAGGAAAGGAGGGACAAAATAAAAGAAAACCTCCCTGAGATGAAAGAAGGGATAATTCTCTAGACTGAAAGGGCTGCCAGCAAGTTTAAGCAGCAACAAGAAAAGACACATGCCTAGGCTTGGTAAAATATTTAAACTGACAACCCAAATTATCTGCAATCACACATCTTACTATCTATACTAGCATGACTTTACTATTCAACTGTCTACATTAACATGACTTCACTATTTAAGGGAACTCTGACCCAAGAAAATGAAGTTACAAATAACCTTACCGTTTCTTTCAGAA
Source organism: Macaca mulatta (assembly GCF_049350105.2). Classification (NCBI taxonomy): domain Eukaryota; kingdom Metazoa; phylum Chordata; class Mammalia; order Primates; family Cercopithecidae; genus Macaca; species Macaca mulatta. The sequence goes on from NC_133411.1 coordinate 121,112,589, forward strand.
CCTTCCAAAAACTTACTTATGTGATCAGGCAACTCAACTGTTCCTTACTAAGTAAATACTCTCAACTCAGTCCCACAAATCTTATTTTATCAAAAACATTGTCTCATTATATATCCCTGCATTGAACAACGTACCTTAAACTAGACCCTAAAGTCTCATAAATTCCCCATCTTTGCCCTCCTTCCTCTGATATGGTCAATGTAATAGTCTCCCTTATTACAGTAAGCAATAAACTGGGTTTTGCTTTATTTAGAGGTTATTCTGCAACCTTTTCACAGAATCAGTAGTCAGAGACCAAAGATAAAAAGGAAACTGTGTAGTCAAACAAACTGAACAGTGGATTTATAGAGGAAAAAGAATCAGATTAGCATTAGATTTCTCAAATGCAACACTGGAAACTAGAGCACAATTAAACATTGACTCCTGAGAGAAAACTCCCAGCCAAGATGTTGATCACCTGTCAGGGCAAGCAAAAGGCCTTTTTTCAACATGCAAGAACTTAGAAGCTACTTAATCAATGAACCCAATCTGAAGAAATCTTTCAGGATATGCTCTAACTAGACAGAGTTCTAAAGACACGAAAGGTTAAGAGAGGGAACAGTGGCACAGTGTAACTACATGAAGCTAACATGAGCAGGAATTTACAATTTAGCAATTCTTTTAAGGAGAAGAGACATACAGGAAGAGAAAACTTAACAGATGAGAACAAAAAATTCCAAACTATCTCAGTAAAACCACGGGGAGATATTTATTTTTAATTTTTATAACCAATATAGAATTTTAAATTACAGCTGCTCTGAAAGTTTCTAATGAGAAAGTAACCACTAGTAGGATTTTCTAAAACGTAGGAAATTCTGTGTTAATGATGAGGTGATAGAAAACTAAAGCAGAGGTCAGGAGTTTGAGACCAGTCTGGCCAACATGGTAAAACCCTGTCGCTACTAAAAATACAAATGGCACCCGTAATCCCAACACTTTGGGAGGCCGAGGCGGGTGGATCACAAGGTAAGGAGATCGAGACTATCCTGGCTAACATGGTGAAATCCCGTCTCTACTAAAAATACAAAAAATTAGCCAGGCATGGTGGCACGTGCCTGTAGCCCCAAGTCACTCAGGAAGCTGAGGCAGGAGAATCACTTGAACCCAGGGGCAGAAGTTGCAGTGAGCCGAGATCACACCACTGCACTCTATCCTGGGCGACAGAGTGAGAGTCCGTCTCAAAAAAAAAAAAAAAAAATTAAAGCAGTATGATTCAAAGACGTCACAAAAAAAAGGGGAGGGGGAGAGAGAACTGAAGAGAAATTTGACCATAAAGTATAATAAACGGTAAATTAAAAACAAAAGAAAAGAATAAAATAAATAAGTATTTGTGATACTAAATATGTGGCAGATGAGCTACAACAATCTTTTTGAAAAGTAATGAAACAGTAGCTATCATCATACTTGTAACTAGCTATCTCATTTAGGGAGAATTTATTCTATGGAAATAAAAGTGCCAGGTATACATACAAGGATGGCTGTTAGTAGTAAAAATAAAATCCCCTAATTTGGATGACCATCAATAGAAGAACTGTTGAATAAACTACAGTCATCCAAACTGTGAGAAATTATGCAACAATTTTAAAAAGAGAGTCAGGGCCAGGTGCGGTGGCTCAAGCCTGTAATCCTAGCACTTTGGGAGGCTGAGGCGGGCAGATCATGAGGTCAGGAGATCGAGACCATCCTAGCTAACATGGTGAAACTCCGTCTCCACTAAAAATACAAAAAATTAGCTGGGTGTAGTGGCACGCGCCTGTAGTCCCAGTTACTCGGGAGGCTGAGGCAGGAGAACGGCATGAACCGGGAGGTGGAGCTTGCAGTCAGTGGAGATAACTCCACTACCCTCCAGCCTGGGCGACAGAGCAAGACTCTGTGTCAAAAAAAAAAAAAAAAGGAGAGAGAGTCAGATAAATGTGTGTTGAACTCAAGTGATGTCCATAAAGTACTTCAGCTACCAAAGCAGAGTAGAGTTTTTAATGGGTGGTAAGAAACTATTGTTTTTCTTTATGCATCCCTGTATTATTTTTAACTTATTAACAACAGCATGCTTTAGTAATTTCAAAAATGTCTTAAGAAAAGGTAGTGAGGAGGTCATTTCAAAGCCAAAGAACAGCATAGACCAATGTTCAGAGGTAGCTGAAGGGTGAGTTGGGGATGTGGGTTTCATCCAGCCCTGCTCCCAACTCACTGTGCAAGCTTGGCAGGCTGCTTAACCACTCAGTTTCTCAGTTTCTTCATTTGTGAAATGGGATAACTGAACTCAATAAAGGTCATCCCCAGCTCCGGTATTCTATGAATATGTTAAGAAAACTACAGGCCAGGCACAGTGGCTCATGCCTGTAATGCCAAATACAGTGACTCAGAAGGCTGAGGTGAGAGGATCGCTTGAGGCCAGGAGTTTGAGACCAGCTAGGGCAACATATCAAGACCCACCTCTAAAGAAATTTTTACAATTAGCCAAGTGTGGCGGCATACACCTGTACTCCCAGCTACTTGGGAGGTTGAGGCAGGAAGATGGCTTGAATACAGGAGTTCAAGGCCAGAGTAAGCTATGATCATACCACTGTACTCCAGCCTGGGAGGCAGAAAGAGACTCTATCTCTTAAAAAAATTTTTTTAAATTAAACTCTACACCAAACCATTTGAAATCTTCCACTGACTGCCTCCCTTTCCAAACATTAACATCCCCAGGATCAGGTGGAGGGTCAGTGCCCCCAAGCCACCTCAAAGGCATGCCAAGTCCTGCATCCAGAAGGAAATTCCATCACAGGGTTATAACTGCCAGACCTACATACAACCACAACACACAAATAGTTCACCAGAGCCTTTTCGTCAAAGTAGGCCCTCCCAGTTTCACGGCAGAGGCAACAAACCCCCGTTAGGGATTATGGGCTAAGGAGTAATTCAAAATAATTTTAGTAAAAAACAATTTTTTTCATCTGAAATTTCTATAAAATATAAAAAGGAAAGGCTGCTATTAGAACAAAGGTCCTACCAACGGGCTTTTGTCTTTGTAAGCTCTCTCAACCCATCATGCCTCTGCAGTGTCTTGTTCCAGCGTGCTGCTATTTCATTTACCATTCCTTACTTCGGCACGCCTAAAAAGGATGTTATGTGTGGCAGTTCACACTGCAAAATGCCAGTACTCTCCCGAACTCATCCACCCTCTTCTGTTTTCATTACTACTTCCTTTATTCCTTTCCCTGCTTGTCTCTACTTTTAAGAATCAATCAAATGACTATAGCCATTTACACATCTATACCATGTAAGTTCTACATTCAACCAAATCTTCATAGGCAGCAGAGCAATAACAGTCATTACAGAATCCTTTAATCATTTAACAAATTGAACTCAGGATTCATTCAAAAAACATTCACTGATCACCTACCATGCACACTGTGCTAGAGACTTAACAGTTCATTTAACCCTCACGACTGTATTAGAGACCTTTAATACTGAAGTACTAAATCTTACAAACCTCACAATTATGTCTCCACAAGGCAAGAGTAACCTCAGTTTCACAAATAGGGAAAACAAGGCTGAGAAAACGCAGCTGAGTGACTTGCAAAAGCCAAGTGCTAAAACCCAGATAAAAGCCTTCTAAGTGCATGGTCTTTCCTGGACAAGACATTAAGACTCAAAATAATGAACAATATTTCTCACTAGGATGATTAGAAAAGGCTTTGTTAAAAAAAAATTCAAGATATTATATAGTCAAACAAGACTTCTATAAAGAAGAAACTCCTCGTGTTTAAATTCAACAATTCTAAGAAATAAGTATCTTCTAAAGCTACCTTTAAGGACGTAGCAATGTCAAAACTACCTGTACCTACTCAGTAAGAGACACTTGTTTCTCTTGTGATAAGAATTGCAACGTAGACTGGGTGCAATGACTCACACCTGTAATCCCAGCACTTTGGGATGCAAAGGTGGGAGAATCACTTGAGGCAAGGAGTTCAAGACCAGCCTAGGCAACATTGCAAGATCCCATCTCTACAAAAAAAAAATAAAAATTAGCCAGGCATGGTGACATGCACTATAGCCCTAAATACTCTGGGGGCTGGGTTGGGAAGATCATTTGAAAGCCCAAGAGTTCGAGGCTGCAGTGAGTTATGATCACACCATTGCACTCCAGCTTGGGTGACAGAGTGAGATCCTGTCTCAAAAAAAAAAAAGTATTATAAACCACAAACTTTAGCTACAAATAGAAGCACTGTGCCTACAGTAAACATCTCTCAAGTAACAGAAAGGGAGAGAGGGAGGGAAGTGGGCAAGTAGAACTGGATTAGCAACGGGGTTTGGTTGTCCAGTCAAACCATTTTTCATGTTCACTGCAGTTCTACTGTACATTTTCACTACATGCTGCCTCCACTATGAATTCATTTTGTTTCTGTTCATCCCTTTTCATTTTGTTCTAATATTTGGGCATTACAGTCCTTTAAGAAAGATGCTATAAAATACTGGGGGAGAAGGCCAGGTGCAGTGGCTCACGCCTGTAATGCCAGCACTTAGGGAGGTTGAGGCAGGCGGATCATGAGGTCAGGAGATCGAGACCATCCTGGCCAACACGGTGAAACCCCATCTCTACTAAAAATATAAAAAATTAGCCAAGCGTGGTGGCAGGCGCCTATAGTCCCAGCTACTCGGGAGCCTGAGGCAGGAGAATCACTTGAACCCAGGAGGCAGAGGTTGCAGTGAGCCGAGATTGTGATGTACTCCAGCACTGTACTCCAGCCTTGGCAACAGAGCAAGACTCCATCTCAAAAAAAATTAAGAATAAAAATTAAAAAATTTTTTAAAATAATAATCTTGGGGGAGAAAGATGTGAGAAGTTAAAATAATTCTAATTGCACTTGGCTTTCCCAAAGAAAGAATATTACAAATAAAGATCTGTATTCTTGAGCAGGAAGGGATGTATATCTGATAACCACTTTTCCATGGTTATATCCAAACTCATTTTTAACAAATGAAGTGATTTAGCATATTGCTATATAAATAATAAAATAGATGTAACATAAGAAACTTGCCTCAGAGCTGATTAATAACCAGAGTGGAGGCTATAACCCATTTCTCCTGACAGCTCACCCTTCATCAAGCTCACGGATTTAAAACACCATTCAGGTTAACCCTCTGTAAATAATCAATACGTACCTAGAAGTTTTGGTAAAATCAAATTTTTATTCAAATCATATTTTAATGGTGACACTTTTATTCCTGAAATGGTTGGACTTAATACTCAAATAACAAAGCTTCTAGTAAAACTTCTCAATTCCTTGCATGTTTTGGTTAGTTGATATGAGAGAATGAGACACAAATGTGCTAAAAGAATTCTTTAAAGTCTACATAATGAATTATTTTATGTGAATCACTAACTTCTAAATCACAGGTTTTGAAAACTTAGGTTTTCTTGCATCATTCTTAAACCAAAGTTCATAGTTTTTCCATTCTAAGAAGGTTTAACCAAAATGTACAGTGAAATAGTGGCAAATGCATAGTGAAATGTTTCAAAGCAACTTGAACAATATGTGTTTAACTAGCCCTTAACCTGAGAGCTGTGCAGTCCAATACGGTAGCCACTAGCCACGTGTGGCTGCTAAGTCCTTGAAATGCAGCTGGTCCAAATTGAGATGTAGTATAAATATAAAATACACACTGGATTTTGAAGATGACATAAAAACAAAATTGCTAATTTTCTATTGATTACATGTTGAAATAATATTTTAGATACATTGAGTTAAATAAAACATGTTATTAATATCATCCTTTTTACTTTTTAAGTGCAACTAGCTGGAAATTTAAAAATTACATATTTGGTTCTTATCATGTTTTTACTGAATAGCATCACAGTGAAGTTTTTCTTACCAAAGGAACACAACTGCTGATAGCTGGCTGCCTGAGTTGGAGAAAGGACACTACTAGCTCTGATTACTAATTCTCTTATTACAAATCCTCCCTATTTAGTCCTGGCTCTGCTATTAACTAGCTGGGTGACCTGGAACTGCCACTTAATCTCTCTGGCCCTAAATACTCATCTATAATCCTAGAGAACATCTAATACCAAGTCATCATTTTAAACAATGAAGATGCTGAGACCCCACATTTCCTGCCTTCCGGTTCCTGCTCATTTCACTGCACAACTGCACCATACACACTTTCTGATTTTATCTGTTCAGTGGCCCCACAATACAAATCTAATCCAGGAACTGCCCTGCAAATGAAATCCATGTCACTCTCTACAGGAAAAAAGGAGTGTGAATGGATCTGAGTACACCTAAGCCACTGTGGGGGAAATACTTTCACCACCCCACCCCCTCTTCAGCTGAAGGTAGCAAACCATTCCCACAGTGGGTGGCTCACAGGGTTATCTGCCAGATCAAAAAGACAGGCTTTATGATGCTCTATCAAGCATCCTTACAGGTCTCCACAAGGCTATGTGACTGTCAGCAAGTCTGCTGAATCACTTTCAAACTGGATGTCCTTATTTGCAAAACAAATTAATAATATCTGCCCAACTGCACCACAGACTGGCTTGAAAGATCAAATAAAATGTACCTGGAGGCTTTAAAAGTATAAAGTAGCAAGAATGGTTTGCTACCTTCAGCAGAAGAGGGGGTGGGGTGCTGACAGTATTTCCCCCACAATGGCTTAGGTGTACTCAGATCCATTCACACTCCCTTTTTCCTCTAGAGACTGACATGGATTTCATTTGCAAGGGCGGTCCCTGGGATTAGAGCTGTATTGTGTACAAAGCACCACATGTATAGTTAAGGTCTCATTCCTACCATAAAATGCTAGCCTAACCTGTATACAATCAGTGTCTCGGTTTTGTGCTAACCAGGTTCTGCAGAACTGAAAGATGACAATAGGACACATTTTGGTAATTTGCTACATTCATTTCTTTTTTAAGGGAAAAAATAAGGGTTGATGTACCTCTCACATTGTCTTAAGTTTTTTAAAAAAGCAGGATGCAGGGTATTAATGGCTTGTATTCATCCTGTATTTATTAAGTAGCAACCATTGTTCCAAGTTATTAAGATTATCAGATTCAATCAGAAGAATCCATACTGCAGATGAGAAAACTGAAGCATGGAGGGTAACTAGCCCGGTGCCTTAAACATGGTAAGCAGAAGAGGCAGAATTTGAACCCAGGCCATCTGGCTGTGGAGCCCACGTTTGCAACAGTGCTATCCTGCCTCTAGTGTGCAGAGTATTCTATTCTATCTTTGGTATAGGTTTTAGAAAAAAAGGATTATACTTCTGGGTCTATGTATCAATATATGTTAATATGCATATTTTCATATAAATTCAGAAGAAAATCATCAATAGTGATTACCTTCGGAGACAGCAGTTAGGACGATGGAGTGCAGACAGAGCAAGGAGGGGCTTGCACTCTTCATTCTATAAACTTCAGTACTGTTTCTATTTCCTGACCTTACATATCTTGTTGAGGTCAACAGGCCATCTTCTGTAACAGAAGTCATCTTTAAACATGTGAAGGAGCTACCTTTCTCTTCTTAAAAATCCTTACCCAAAATGGTAAGGAAGCCACAGATTCTGTGTCAAGCAAGCCTGAGTTCCAATCTCCGTTCCCACTTCTTAATACTCATGCAAATTTGGAAAAGTTTCTTAACTCTCTGTGCCCAGCTTCCTCTTCTAATGGAGGGGGACAGAGGGACAACTCCATCTTCCTCACAGCTTTTTTGCGAAGGTCAATTTGTGCCTAGAACCTGGTCCAGAACTGGTGCCCTGCTATCATTCCAACACATTACCTTCCAACCGATCCTATCCTACAACCACCCAGTTCTGCTGGTTTTACATATAAACCAGTGGAGGAGTGTTGACCATGCTATACCAGACAAAAGGCTCCAAACTGGAAGTCAAACTCCACTTCCTTCTTTCCTTGTTTATAACAGGCAGTGGGCACACAGCCTCAGGGATCTCCCAACTGAGTGTTCCCTGGGGTATCAGAGGGCTGGCATGCCCTGCTTCTCACTGATACTCTGTATATAGCATTGTCTGCCATCTGAACCACAGAAATACTTGGTGCCTGGGGCCAGAGCAGCTGAGGGTACCTGGTGAAGGATGCCCAAGTTGGGCCTTCTGGGTACTATTGCTGCACCCCAATGAATGTCAGCAAAGTTCTCAGTCCCCACCCTGACACTGTATAAGCAGGACACGGCATCTTCGCAAGTCCAGCTGATGGAGTTGGGAGGCAAGGGCCCTCAGCCCCCAGAAGCAAGTGGCCACCAGTCCCTTAACCAATATGGGTGGCAGCAGTTGGAGGCTACCAACTCCATACGGGATATGCTGTCCATGGCCCCCACAGGGTGCCCGCTTCTGAATGCACATGAGAACTCCCTGGGTTTTTTCAATGCTAATCCCTCTGTACTGTCCAAGTGACTCCCAACAACCGCCATGGGTTAGAATCATAGGAGCATTTCTTGTTAAGAAACAGGACTACTCCAAAAAGCTCCCCCTCAGACCAGATGAACTGGGAACAGGAACAGAAACCGAAGGAAACTAAGGGATCTGGTGTGTGAACCAAGAAGGAAAGCAAAGGTTATCTGGACTTCCTCCTCTATCCTTAAGGAGGGAGTTCCAACATTACTGCAGAGTCCTGCCTCTATTGTTCCAATTCCAGAATCTTAAGGATAGTGAGAAGAATAAAACAGCCTTTTAGTTTTCAGTTCTCTATTCCTATCATCCCATCTTTCTTTTGTCTACTTTTTCTCCTTTTTAAATCATTCTTGATGAAACATACAACCTTAGGTAGGCAGTACTATTTGCATTATTTGAAGTAATTATTTGGCTTGGGGACCACCCGGGACCTTGACTCCTCTTTTGTCTTTGTCACTGCCCATGTCACCATTAGTGGTATTTTAGAGTGTGAAAGGGTCTGCCATGAAATAAATGCTTATCAATTTTTATTTTTTAAAGACCATAATAAAACTCTGGCTGAAGAGAGATGCATGGCACCAATGCTCCTGAATGACACCCCAGGCTCTCTCTGGAGTCAGTCTTCTACTCTCCAACCTGGACAACGATTTTTCATCCCTGATTTTCTTTCTTTTCATTCTCTCCTTGTGCATTCTTTTGTTCCTAAGCCTTATATTTGACTGACACCAGGTTATATTTGAGTCCCCACTGCTAATTCTCAGAATAACAGAAGTTACCAACAATACAGTCACAATTAGCAACTGAAAATATGCACAGATATGGTGGAATTTTGGCTTTTTAAATAGTCTACCATATTTTCTAAAAAGCACATCATTCGTTTTGTAGAATTGCTTATACTTTTTGTGGCTATTTATAAATGGTAAAAGGCTTTCTTCCTTTACTGTTTTGAAAGCAACACAACATACCATCAAGAGATTAGTGCCCAAGGTTTGCAGAAAGGTTCTCAGACACTCAGATCACACACAGCATGTGGTATGGAAACAACAGAGAAATGGTGGGTATTGATTTGTAAGCATAAATTGCATTTAAGATATTATAGAGTTCCCAATGCCTCTAAATGTGAAGATACTGCAATCGTTAGTAGCTACTCTGCTGCTCAATAGCTCCCTTACTGCAGGACTATTGTTTTTCTCCATCAGTTTAAAATGGAGGCACCCAAAGGGCTTACAGCAGATCATAGTTGGTAAATGAATCTCTGGCTGAGAAGCTGCACCCTGAGCAGGTTTCATTTCTCGGAGCAAGCTCCTAATTCCTTTCTGCTGCACCCCCCTCTAGGAAATATATTGGGGGTGGGAGAGGGAGATGTCAAAAAGCGGGGAAGGGAAAACAGCAGGAATGTGCATGTCAACGGCATGCTGACCTTACCAGCCAATTAAGGAGACGCTCGGTTGGTCTCCACAGGAAGCTGCAGCCGGTCTCCGATGGAAGGATAATGACTGTGACACCAAGCCCCAGGAGAAGGAGTGTGTGTGAATATTAAGTAAACACACACATTGACAGACAAGCAGAGACAATCCAGGATGCTATATTTGCAGCCCCTATTCTCAGAAATGGATAGGTTGGTCATGAGGAGAGAATGTGTCTTCTCAATTGCCTGACTCTCTGGTCTTTTCTCCCCACTCTCTCCCTTCCACTCACACCCTGTATGAGTTGCAGTCTCTCTCTCTCTGTTACATACTGACAGCAGATCTAATGCCACTTTTCCAAGACACATGTCACCAGGTTTTTTTTGCATAAATGCTTTTCTGGCAACCTGGCTGTCTGCCAGGGCCTCTGATTAGCCAGGAGGGATATCACATTGAATTATTCTATGTTCACACTTGATGTTGTTACCATCAGTTTCCCCCATAAATGTAAAGAAACAGCGTGCTCAGCACCAACTTTAGGTCATCTAAAGGACTGCAGTGTACTATCAAAAGCGTAAACCAAAAATAAAATTCAAAGTTTCCCAAACTGATGGAATGGACCCTCCTCTCATCCAAAGGGACCCAATGAAACCTGAAACACTAGTTCAGACCATCATGGGAACAGGCAGGGGTGGGGGGGCAGTCAGATGTGCCTTATTATACTCTCCTCCCTTTGGAGTTCAGGCACACAACCAACCAATATTAAAATAAAGATCCTCAAACTGACAAAACAAACTCTTTTTGTAGCAATAAGATACCAACTCCAACCTGACTTTGGTATATAACATCACATACATCACATAACAAATAGCAGGCCCTAAAAGGAAATCAAAGTATTTTACCCCAAAATATATTTCTTTGACATATTTTGAAATAGCCCTGCAAAGCTTCTTTTGTGGGGGAAATGTACATTCTGTATAGAATCTCCTTCCCAAGTCCTTTTCTGATCCTGAAGAGATTAGCTGAGAGTCTAGCACCTTTTACCTATCTGACTAGGAAATATTTGCCATCTATTGCCTCTAAAGATGGCCACATATGAGACTTCATCTACATAATACAAATCTTAGTCACCACAACCCCTTATCTTAACCCAGACACTCCTTTCTATTGATCCCAGGTCTTTATATAATAATTAATCTCTGTCTACCAACTGCCAGTGAGAAACGTCTTTAAATTCACCTATGACATGTAACCCCATCACTCCCTTTGTGCTGTCCCACCTTTCTGGGCCAAACCAATGTATACCTTACATGTATTAATTTACATCTTTGCCTGTGACTTCTACCTCCCTAAAATGTATAAAACCAAGCTGTAACCCACCCACCTTGGGCACATGTTCTCAGGACCTCCTGAGGCTGTGTCACGGGTCATGATCTTTAATTTTGGCAAAATAAACCCCTCAGTTGATTGAGACCTGTCTCAGACATGTTTTGGATTACAACAGTGAGTATAAGAAAATGAAAACTGAGATAAGCAGTCTAGGTATTTCACAGATGTCCTACCAAGCAAAGATCAAACTTTAGCAGAAAGCAAAACTTTAGGAAATGTTTCACAAAATACTGGCCTACACGAGGGTACAACCTCACCCTGAAAGTCATGTTCATTTTCACGAAGTCAACATGGCCCAGGAATAACCACTCTGTCAAGTAGAGGAACGAAGGCTCCTGACTGCACTGATTGGGCACTAAGGAGTCCTGGACACAGGATGTCTTGTGAGGTCCTGGCCAGGGCTTGGCACAGAGTACAGGAGGGCAGGGGCACAGAGTACAGGAGGGCAGGGGAAAGATTTCCATCACCAAGAGGCACAAAACCAAAAGCAACTGTGCTAGAGTCTGTATCTATTAATACCCAAACACCAAATCACAGACAGGCTCTGTGTTAAGGATCCTCCTTCTTGAACAGTCAGACACCTTTTAAGCCTCATAAGAGGAAGATAAATCTATTTAACAGAAAAAAAGTGAACCTAATGTAGATGTATACACAGCAAATGTTTACCAATTTCTTTGAAATCTTACCAGATCTATGTAGTTTAAGGAGCTATAGAATATGAGAAAAAACAGTCCAGTAGGTTGAATGCTTCTAGACATTCACGTCTATTAACTCAGGCCCTCAACCTGGCATTTTCCAGATGGCCATTTTACCAAATTATGCCAGTCAGACATTTTTACGACTAGGACAGGATTTCTGGGCACGAACCTGACCATGACTCTCCACCTCCAGTCATTACCTGATACAAAGCATCTCCACTACTGCAAGTGCCTCCTAACTGGTGTCCCCATATCTGCTTCTGCTCCTGTCTTCACAGAGCAGCCAGAGAGAGAGAGAATTTTAAGACGCAAACTTAACGTCTTCTGGTTTAAAATTCTTCAATGGCATTCCAATATAATAAAAACAAAAACCAAATTATCTACCCCTTGATCTCCAAGCCCTTCCTTCGTGATCTAGTCATGACCCATCACAGCTGGTGTTTCTCTCCCCTCACTCTGAGGGTCCAGCCACATTGGACTTCTTTCCACTGATGCTTCACACCTGCTATCTCCTTTGTCTAGAAACAGTACCCTCCCCCAATCTTTTATAATCCGTCAGGCACCACCCTCACATGCTCTCAAAGCTGTGTTTCATGATTCCCTACACTAAGCAAGGAAAGGCCTCCTGGAGGAAATGAGAATTAACAAATGAGGAGGGTTTGGATAAGTGGGATGAGAAGAAGGGTCTTCCAAGAAAGAGGGAAACACAAGTGAAGCCACAAAGGAAGATGAGAAAGCAGTCACACATTAGTAGTTCAAGGAGCAGTGGCAAATCCAGAAACCACACATTTTAAGTTAATTTTAAGACCAAAGATAGATGGGCGGGGGGGAGGCGGGGTAGTGGAAATTGAACCTGTATAGACTTGTTTGAGAAAGTACAGGTCAAAAAGCTTCAAAGTGAGCTGTTTGGGGTTAGGTGGAGTAAAGCGCTTTCCTCTGCATGTCACTGGTAAGGGGCAGAAGGTGGGGGCGTGAGTTCAATTCCAGAGTGTGAAATATGAGGCCTGTGGCATTACTTCTTTCTAGTGTTCCAGAAGGCAGATTTCCTCATTTCCCCAACCCCTTTAAAAGGCTTCAAAGTGGGGTAACTCTTTACCCTGTACACATTACTGTGGTGGTCATTAGAGTTGTTGGTCAAATACTTTCAGTGGTACGATAGCACTTTCTCGGTCCCCTTGTGATTGGGTGGGGCCCTGTAATTAGGGTTTACCACTGAGTGGACCCAAAATGCAAGACCAAAAAGTTAGTCAAGGTGGGAGAGGCAAAAGTACAGAAAGGAGATGATGACCACAACATCCAAAGGCTTAGTGGCTGTGCCACTGGGATACAAGGTCAGAAAGCTAGAAAGAGAAAGATTTTTAGCTGCAGAAATAATGAGTAGGTGGTAGCTTTCAGAATTGACAAATGTCCTAGAGGTATTTGGGGTCAATTACATGTCTTTCAACTTTCTCAAGGCCATGTCTAAAAACAATTTCTGATCTCACAAGAGCAAAAGCACCTTTTCATTAGACTTCCCTGTTACAATCTGTTCATATACCTTGCTCATAAGACAACAAATACAACCTGTCTGTAGTTATTTTACAGTGCCATTGAGAACCCAAACAACACAGCGACCTGCCTGTCTGGAAACAATATATATTGTAGACATTAATTATTACCCCTCAGTGTTTACCTTTTGAGCCTTTTATGTGCAGGTTTTGTAAGATGCAAGATTTCATCATTAATACTGATAATGCATGTGTACTGGGGCTTTTCAACCATATATAAATGAAATTTTATCAACTTTTCCTCTGTAATTAATGAGATATTTAGCTACACGTAAGTTTCTCTGAAATCCCATAATTCGATCATTACAAAACCCAAATCAATTTGTTGTAGTCAGCTTTGCCACAATTCAGTCTGGTCTAACACCATCTACTATAAAATCTACCTGTATCACATTCCCTATGTCAAACATTTGTTGAATATCTACCATATATCAGGCACTGTGTTAAGCACTGTTGCAACAGTAATGCTACTAATAATTGTTAACATTTACTGAACACTTAAAATGTTCAGGCTCCGTTTGAACTCTTTCCATGCAGTATCTCAGTCATCACAAGATCCCCATAGACTGGTGAAACTCTTTTCTCCTTTCATAGACAAAAGGATGGAGGCTCAGAGAAGCAAGGTGATTGACCTAGGGTCACACAGTAAGTGTGGGGACAGTATAACCCCCAAGTTCATATCCCCGGCTATACCATATACAAGGATCCTAATATCAATAAAGCATCTCCTGCCATCAAGAGTGTTACAATACATAAGAAGGATAAGGGCATCCAAACAAAAGCCCTATCTGACCCACATTGTAAAACAAGTACTGGGGAAAAGATGCTAGGAAAATTGGGAGGAGAAAGTGAACTCTTCTAACAGGAGTGGTCAGGGCAGGCTTCTCACAGATGGAAGCCTTTGGGTCATTCCTTGGAAGTGAAAGTCAGGAGCAGGCATCCCTGGAGGATGGAACAGCAGAAACAAAGGTACCACTGACTGCACGAAGGCACTGGGCACATGGAAAGACAAAAGAGGACCCCATTTGTCTGAGGGTGAGGTCTCTCCTAAATCCCTCACCTTGCCTCCATCCCCTCAGGTTCAGGTCAGGCCTTCAACCTTCCTCCCATCCACAACTCTGCCTCTCACCCTCCACAATGCCATGTGTCACCTTTTCTAAAACACAAGCAGTGTTCCTTGCCTTAAAAACTATGCCCACGAAAACAGTCAAATTCCTCTCGCATGACATTCAAAGCTGATTTTACTAATCTCAGTCTTCTCACACTCCTGAGTATCCCATCTCATCTGCTCTCCAGCCAAACCAAACCACTTCCTTCCCATAGTGAATCGGCTTCTTGGGACCCCTTCAAACCTTCAAGAGGCTACTTTCTTTGTAGGGAGCTTTTTCTCCCTGTCTGCTGGTGACGCCCCACCAACCCTTCTCTTGGCACTGTCTAAGACTGCCTGCCCACCTGCCCAGGCTCCCTCCAGCATGGCTGGCTCCCTGCTGTTAACCTGAACAAGCCCAATACATGGTCACACCAGGTCGCTGCACCTGTGCTCCCTCACCAGGAAGGCCCTTCAAACCACCAGGTATCCTGTGATCTTTTCCCCACTGTCTTGAGATCAGGGAGGCTTCCTCTACCAGCCTATATAAAAAAGAATACCCCCCGGCCAACACACACAAAAGCATACCTAGCCTTCCATTCTCTTCATAGCAGTTATAACTTAACACACACATACACACATTGTATATTTGTTAATGGCCTCCCTCACCCTATAGAACAGGGTTGGAAAACTACAACACATGGGCCAAATCTGAGTCACTGCCTAAGCATTTATTAGAACACACATCCACTATTGTTTCACACATTGTATGTGGCAGAGTCCAAGAGCTGTAACAGAGACCTAATGGTCCACAAAGCCCAAAATATTTATTGCCTAATCATTTACAGCAAAGGTTTGCCAACTACTGCTCAAGAATGGTGATCTCCCTCTGTCTCCTGCTGTGCTCACACTTTATCTCCAGATCATTTTGGCGCCTTATGTAGCATGCAGTAGGCACTCAGAAAACATTTGTAAATAAAAGAAAGTGACAGGGTGGGGAGAGAATTAAGGGAGAAGGGCATATGAATGCAAGAGATGCTGGAGGGAAAAATCAACAGGCCTGGTGACTGGGTTTAGGGGCCAGTGAAGAGAGCAGGAATTACACAATAGGAGCTTTTCAAATGTGGCTGTGTTCCTTGGCCAAAGGATGAGATGCTAATCATCAAACCATAAACACAAGCCGTGAATCAGGGCTGGCTATCACACCACTGATGGGTTTAAAATAACAGCGTCAGGCTCCTTGACAAGGTCAGTCAAGACTGGACAGCACTGCCCCCATAAATAAACTGGCTCCATTGTTATAGGACTGAAGTATACCTTGGAGAGTCAAAGTTTCAGTGACCACAGATAACACACATAAATCTAAGTAGCTAACAAAACAGTAACAAATAAATATATTTAAACAAGTGTTTATATATATATATACACACACATATATGTGTGTGTATATATGTGTGTGTGTGTGTGTGTGTGTGTGTGTGTGTGTGTGTGTATTTGGAGACAGAGTCTCATTCTGTTGCCCAGGTTCTTATCCAACTTGATCTCACTGTAGCATAGCGGTTCTTAAAACTTTAGGATGCATCACAGCCAATTGATGGCCTTGCTGAAATAGACTGCTAAGCTCCACCACCGGAGCTCCTAATTCAGCTGGTCTGGAGTGAGGCCCCAAAATGCACATGTTTAACAAGATCCCAGAGGATGCTGATGCTGCAGGTCCAGAGAGCACATTTTGGGAACCACTGCTGTAGCATTTAACCATGACCCCTGCTTTGGCTTTTATTATACTTCTCACCTGCCTCTCTGGCTAACAGTTTGAGAAGGGTGGGAAGTCTTACTTAGATTACTTCCTTCAATAAGGAAAGATTTTCTAGTTCTCATGTAAAGACTGAATAGCAATAAAAACAGATCCCTGCTCTGTAGAACATCAGTTTTTAAATGGATGTATAATAGTATATTAAGGCGTTATTTTTGCCTTATATATTCACTAGTTCTGATATTACTACATGTACATTTCTGCCAATTTTCTTTTGGTGATATGAATTTTGTTTATAAAAGATCCATTTAAAAAGGATGTATATTGTCTCCTATGTCTACTCCCTGGATAAAGATTCAATTTTGACAGCAAGCCCAAAACATTCACTCAGCCCTAATGTAAACATAAACATACTTCATACATAAGTATCCATTTACATATACCCTTGGACCTTTCCACCTACTGTTCACAATGTGGGGATTTTTCTTTCCCTCTATCAAGCAGCCACATGCCTTACTCCCTTACTTCATTCAGATTTCTGCTCAAATGTTACCTTCTCTGAAAGGTCCTCTCCAAGCACCACTTCATAATAGCAATCCTCCCCACACCCCATCTCTCCAATCCTCAGCACCTACTTTGTTTTTCTTTACATTTATTGTATATTAATGTTTTCACTGTTTAATTGGTCTCCATCCCATGAGAATGCAAGCTTCATGGGAACAGGGACTTTTCAGTTCCTTGCTCTGTCCCCTGAGCCTGGTATGCAGGGCACTCAAATTTTAATTAAATTTGTTGAATGAATGCTTATCAACTTCCAAAAATCCCACATGCAACTCAATGTGTTCGATTATAATGCCTTAACCTTCCGAAAACTGATACAAATGTTTCTTACTCCTCTCACAACCAATTCTTCAATCAATAAGTTTCCAAAAACATACTGTGTGTGCATGTATTGTATTTGGCACTGTTGGTCCAAAAATTATTTCAGTAGCAGGGATCATCAAATGTAGCTTTAAAGTCTCTGATGCTTTAACTGTCAACTGACATATCACAGCAATAGGATCCTCTAAAACCAAGTTCATAACCTCACAAATGAGCAAGGCAGATGAACCATTAAAAATATCTTTGTTGATGGTTCACATCCATCAATCCCAAAAAGAAGTAATTTTAAAAACTAAAAGCTTAGCCAGGTGCAGTTGCTCAGGCCCATAATCCTGGCACTTTGGGAGGCTGAGGCAGGTGGATCACTTGAGTCCAGAAGTTCAAGACCAGCCTGCACAACATGGCAAAACCCTGTCACTATTCAAAACACACACACACCCCAAAAGTTGTATAGTTCATCCATAACTACGTCTTAAATAACACTCTAAACACAGAGCCCTGTATCAAAAAGAAAAACCAAAAAAAATTTTTGCGCAGTAATCCCAAATTCCGTAAATAATCTTAGCTTATGAGAAGACAGTGTTAACAGTATTAAAGGTGCAAATTAAATGTGGGGAAATTTCTTCAAATAACTATATTGAAAGCCAAATAAAACCATTTCCTCCCATAGAATGGATCAAGAGAATTCATGAAACACTGTGCAATTAGAAACTGCAAAACTCTGTCAAAGAAATATATTCTTGGGAGACACAAAATAAAAAATATTAAAAACTTCACTTTTTAAAAAAAGAAGTTAACCATTTTTATAAAAGACAAGATACTGGGTAATGAGGAGAAATACTATACACAACATGTATGATCAGACAACCATGATTACTGGACGTGATAACATGCTCTCCCAAATGGCTCACCAATTTCCATTTCTGTCCTCTCTTTGCTTCTTCTCCCACTGATTTACAGAAACATGAAATATATCTTATCACTGGTCTTTCCTGAAGAATGCTTTATTCATAGAAACTGTGCTCAGCACAATCCAGTATGGTGGGCTGGAGGTAACAGGCAGTCCTGACAAGTGGGTGTGCTGGTGGCGGATTTTACAGAGTTGCAAAAGCACCAGGCACATTTTCCAGGCCCTTTTATCAGCTAGGTCAATTTCCCCACATGATGCGTTAGTTACCAGTTTAATCCAATACATGTGAAATGCATTAGAGCTGAGGGTCTATTGTTCTTTGTCAAGCAACAGCAGTCAGCAGCCAGCAGCCAGCAGCCAGCAGCCAGCAGCCAGCAGCAGGAGCAACTAACTGGCTCCATGGCCACCTGGGTTGAGGAAGTAAGCAGATCAGACCCAAAGGGGTGGACTTGGTAAGAGAGCACTACTGAGATTCTCGTAGGTCACTTTCATGCAGCCAGTTGGCAGAGTGGCATACAAAGAAAGAAAATTCCATCATGCACAGATACTCAGGTTTTGTAGTAAATTGCTACACTTCTGAGGCATTCACTGCCAAGCACACATTTCAGCAGTCAATCTTGTCAGCATAAACAAATCCCTCATAACCTAGAAACTATATGAAGTACTTTGGATAGAACAGTTCGTAAACAGATTTCTTAGAAGATTTATATAATGTATAACCGACTTTAAATGAAAAGTGTCATATTCAGAATGTGGCCTATAAAAATAGATTCCATTTGGAAGCAACTAGCACACAAAGCACAAATAAGAATTTGGGAATGACAGACAGTTGGCTTTACAGACAGGTATACACTTTCCATAACAGCTTTTTACATTAAGGGTTGTCAAGTGCTTTGAAGCATTAATTGATTCCATTCTCCCAATAGCCCTGGAAAAACAATTGGTTGAATTTAGGTTTACAATTTCAAACACGTCCAGGTTCCTAAGAGGCAGCTAAAAACGAGTTTCTCAGCCCTTCTGTTGAAGAAGAAATACATAGTATGGAGGCAAGGTACCACAGCGATTAAGAATTCAGATTCTGGATCCAGAATGCCTGGGTTTGAATTTCAACTTTGGTACTTACTAGCTGTGTTACACTGGGGAAGCCATTTGTCCCATCTGTAAGATGGGAGTATTAACAACATCTACATCACAGGGCCACTGTGAGAACCGACATGATGTATGTAAAGCACTTAGTGAGTTCCCAGCACACAGCAAGTACTTACGTTTAGCTATGCTGTTGTTGGCATTGCCATCACCACCACCACATTCACCACCACTATCTTCACCATCATCATTACCACCACCACCATGACCACCATCATTTCAGAACAGAGCTTAGGTTCTGCAGCCAGACTAGGCTTTGAACTCACTTTACAAAACCAAACCTTCACAAAATAATCTATCAAATGAATAGGAGTATCTAGCAAGAATAAAATTCCAATTTTTTTTCAACAAATAAATAGCGAGAGAGAGAAAAAAACCACTGTTTCTGAAAACAGACTCACCCAATTACAATGCACAGCCCTCATTTATATTGATTCAAACTATTAAAAATACCCAACCATTTATCACACTTATGAAACAAGTTGGAATGTTAAAATTGTCTGGATAGCCAGGTATGGTGGCATGCACCTACAGTCCCATATACTTGGGAGGCCAAAACAAAAAGATCGCTTGAGCCCAGGAGTTCAAGGTTGTAGTATGCTATGACTGTGCCTGTGAATAGTCACTGTACTCCAGCCTGAGCAACATAGTAAGAACCAATCTCCTTTAAAAAATTGACTTGATATTTGATAATATAATAGGAATTATTAAGCTTTCCACTAGATAATAGGATTGCGGTTTTTTTTTCTTAAAGTCTTAAGTCCAATATCATAATCACTACCCACATGTGGCTATTTAAACTTTAATTAAACAAGAGTAAAAATTTAGGTCCACAGTCTCACTAGTCATATTTCAAGTACTCAACATCTACATGTGGCTCAATTCCTGTCATTATAGAAAATTCTGTAGGACATCCCTAGGATAGAGATACATACTTACTAGAACACTTATTAATAAAAAGATACAACAACCAGGATTTGCTTCAAAATAAAATAGGAATCAGAGAAGCAGATGGAGGTGTGGATGAGGCAAGACTCGTTTATAGTGTTTGTTGTACATGGGGGCTCACTGACCAACTCCAATAGTCAGTTTTAAGTGACCTTGGTTAGGCTATGCTCCTCCGTTATTCAATCAAACACTAAATGTTTCTGTGAAGATATTATGTCGATATGATTGAAGTCTATAAGCTGTTTACAAGATTATCCTAGATAATTTGGGTGGGTCAGATTCAATCCATTACAAGGCCTGAAGGGCAGAATTGAGGCTTCTGGGAGAAGAAATTCTGACTGTGTCCACAGCTCAGCTCCTGTTCAGGAGTCCCAGGCTGCCCTCCTGAGGTGCTGCCCTATGGAAGTCAGACCTACTGGCCAGCCCACACAATCACAGAAGCCAAGTCCTTGCAATGAAACTGAATATATAGCACCTACTGGTTCTCTTTCTCTAATAGAAGTAGACTGTACAGTACAGAAGTAGACTGTAGTGCTTGACTTTTATTTAAGAATGTCTATTTTACAAAACCATTGTGACAAATAACTATAAATCTCTTAACATAGTGCCTGCCACATAAGAAGTCTCAATAAATGGTAACTGTATTATATCCTCATTTATACCAATATAATCTTATTTTGCCAAAATTTACAAATCCTGAGACATGAGGCACTCACATATTATAATGACTTTGTATTATTCTTTTCATTTAAATCTCACCTATCTGGCCCAGCCTGACCACAAGCTCCCTTCGGGGCATGGGTGAAATGGCCCAGAGCATGTCCAGAGTTGGCCCCCAAGCATGGATTCTTGAATTAAAACTGAGCTGAATCAAATTAAATTGACACATACACAAAAAATCCACAACTGAGAAAAAAGTTTTATGCAATTACATTTGTAAGTCTTCAACCTAAATATGAAATAATAGGGAACTGACTATATAAAATCATGGTAAATATGGATAACAGATATACAGTGGCTGTTACATACTGTGTTTGAACACATATTTAATGACAGATATGCTGAAGATATGTTAATTTTTTTAAGTAGGCTGCAGTATTCTGCACACAATAAGATCTCTTAAAATAAAAGGACATATGAGACTAGAAGGAAATATACAAAAATGTTAACCATGGTTGTCCCTGGGTACTGCGATTGTAGAATAATTATTTGTTATTGGATTGCAATATATTATTTATACAGTGAAATGTACAAATCTTAAGAATATAGTTTCATGAGTTTCAACTCACCATCACCACAGAATGTTACCTAATGCCCTTTTACAGGGAGGGCATGTGTGTGTGTGTGTGTGTGTGTGTGTGTGTACGCGCATGCAGTGTTGTAGGATGTGCACAATGCTACAGGATGCATATATAGATATATATATGCATATATATACACACATGCATATAGATATACATATATATCTATATACATATCTATATACATATATATCTATATACATGTATATCTATATGTATATCTATATACATGTATATAGATATGTATATAGATATATATGTATATATATACACATAAACCCCCAGCAACCTGGGATGATTTTTATTTTCTTGTTATACTACTTCATTTTCCAAATTTTCCAATATAAACATCTATATATTTTATCATTTAGGAAGTTT
The DNA here is from genome assembly GCF_049350105.2 of Macaca mulatta. Taxonomy (NCBI): domain Eukaryota; kingdom Metazoa; phylum Chordata; class Mammalia; order Primates; family Cercopithecidae; genus Macaca; species Macaca mulatta. The sequence continues at coordinate 121,134,470 of NC_133411.1, forward strand.
TGATATTTTTTAATTTTTTTTTTTTTAATTTATTTATTATTATTATACTTTAAGTTGTAGGGTACATGTGCATAACGTGCAGGTTTGTTACATATGTATACTTGTGCCATGTTGCTGTGCTGCACCCATCAACTCGTCATTTACATCAGGTATAACTCCCAATGCAATCCCTCCCCCCTCCCCCCTCCCCATGATAGGCCCCGGTGTGTGATGTTCCCCTTCCTGAGTCCGAGTGATCTCATTGTTCAGTTCCCACCTATGAGTGAGAACATGCGGTGTTTGGTTTTCTGTTCTTGTGATAGTTTGCTAAGAATGATGGATTCCAGCTGCATCCAAGTCCCTACAAAGGACTCAAACTCATCCTTTTTTATGGCTGCATAGTATTCCATGGTGTATATGTGCCACATTTTCTTAATCCAATCTGTCACTGATGGACATTTGGGTTGATTCCAAGTCTTTGCTATTGTGAATAGTGCTGCAATAAACATACGTGTGCATGTGTCTTTATAGCAGCATAATTTGTAATCCTTTGGGTATATACCCAGTAATGGGATGGCTGGGTCATATGGTACATCTAGTTCTAGATCCTTGAGGAATCGCCATACTGTTTTCCATAATGGTTGAACTAGTTTACAATCCCACCAACAGTGTAAAAGTGTTCCTATTTCTCCACATCCTCTCCAGCACCTGTTGTTTCCTGACTTTTTAATGATGGCCATTCTAACTGGTGTGAGATGGTATCTCATGGTGGTTTTGATTTGCATTTCTCTGATGGCCAGTGATGATGAGCATTTTTTCATGTGTCTGTTGGCTGTATGAATGTCTTCTTTTGAGAAATGTCTGTTCATGTCCTTTGCCCACTTTTTGATGGGGTTGTTTGTTTTTTTCTTGTAAATTTGTTTGAGTTCTTTGTAGGTTCTGGATATTAGCCCTTTGTCAGATGAGTAGATTGCAAAAATTTTCTCCCATTCTGTAGGTTGCCTGTTCACTCTGATGGTAGTGTCTTTTGCTGTGCAGAAGCTCTTTAGTTTAATGAGATCCCATTTGTCAATTTTGGCTTTTGCTGCTGTTGCTTTTGGTGTTTTAGACATGAAATCTTTGCCCATGCCTATGTCCTGAATGGTACTACCTAGGTTTTCCTCTAGGATTTTTATGGTATTAGGTCTAACATTTAAGTCTCTAATCCATCTTGAATTAATTTTCGTATAAGGAGTAAGGAAAGGATCCAGTTTCAGCTTTCTACTTATGGCTAGCCAATTTTCCCAGCACCATTTATTAAATAGGGAATCCTTTCCCCATTTCTTGTTTCTCTCAGGTTTGTCAAAGATCAAATGGCTGTAGATGTGTGGTATTATTTCTGAGGACTCTGTTCTGTTCCATTGGTCTATATCTCTGTTTTGGTACCAGTACCATGCTGTTTTGGTTACTGTAGCCTTGTAGTATAGTTTGAAGTCAGGTAGCGTGATGCCTCCAGCTTTGTTCTTTTGGCTTAGGATTGTCTTGGAGATGCGGGCTCTTTTTTGGTTCCATATGAACTTTAAAGCAGTTTTTTCCAATTCTGTGAAGAAACTCATTGGTAGCTTGATGGGGATGGCATTGAATCTATAAATTACCTTGGGCAGTATGGCCATTTTCACAATATTGATTCTTCCTATCCATGAGCATGGTATGTTCTTCCATTTGTTTGTGTCCTCTTTGATTTCACTGAGCAGTGGTTTGTAGTTCTCCTTGAAGAGGTCCTTTACATCCCTTGTAAGTTGGATTCCTAGGTATTTGATTCTCTTTGAAGCAATTGTGAATGGAAGTTCATTCCTGATTTGGCTCTCTGTTTGTCTGTTACTAGTGTATAAGAATGCTTGTGATTTTTGCACATTAATTTTGTATCCTGAGACTTTGCTGAAGTTGCTTATCAGCTTAAGGAGATTTTGGGCTGAGACAATGGGGTTTTCTAAATATACAATCATGTCATCTGCAAACAGGGACAATTTGACTTCTTCTTTTCCTAACTGAATACCCTTGATTTCTTTCTCTTGCCTGATTGCCCTAGCCAGAACTTCCAACACTATGTTGAATAGGAGTGGTGAGAGAGGGCATCCCTGTCTTGTGCCAGTTTTCAAAGGGAATTTTTCCAGTTTTTGCCCATTCAGTATGATATTGGCTGTGGGTTTGTCATAAATAGCTCTTATTATTTTGAGGTACGTTCCATCAATACCGAATTTATTGAGCGTTTTTAGCATGAAGGGCTGTTGAATTTTGTCAAAAGCCTTTTCTGCATCAATTGAGATAATCATGTGGTTCTTGTCTTTGGTTCTGTTTATATGCTGGATTATGTTTATTGATTTGCGAATGTTGAACCAGCCTTGCATCCCAGGGATGAAGCCCACTTGATCATGGTGGATAAGCTTTTTGATGTGTTGCTGAATCCGGTTTGCAGTATTTTATTGAGGATTTTTGCATCGATGTTCATCAGGGATATTGGTCTAAAATTCTCTTTTTTTGTTGTGTCTCTGCCAGGCTTTGGTATCAGGATGATGTTGGCCTCATAAAATGAGTTAGGGAGGATTCCCTCTTTTTCTATTGATTGGAATAGTTTCAGAAGGAATGGTACCAACTCCTCCTTGTACCTCTGGTAGAATTCAGCTGTGAATCCATCTGGTCCTGGACTTTTTTTGGTTGGTAGGCTATTAATTGTTGCCTCAATTTCAGAGCCTGCTATTGGTCTATTCAGGGATTCAACTTCTTCCTGGTTTAGTCTTGGAAGAGTGTAAGTGTCCAGGAAATTATCCATTTCTTCTAGATTTTCCAGTTTATTTGCGTAGAGGTGTTTATAGTATTCTCTGATGGTAGTTTGTATTTCTGTGGGGTTGGTGGTGATATCCCCTTGATCATTTTTAATTGCGTCGATTTGATTCTTCTCTCTTTTCTTCTTTATTAGTCTGGCTAGTGGTCTGTCAATTTTGTTGATCTTTTCAAAAAACCAACTCCTGGATTCATTGATTTTTTGGAGGGTTTTTTGTGTTTCTATCTCCTTCAGTTCTGCTCTGATCTTAGTTATTTCTTGCCTTCTGCTAGCTTTCGAATGTGTTTGCTCTTGCTTCTCTAGTTCTTTTAATTGCGATGTTAGACTGTCAATTTTACATCTTTCCTGCTTTCTCTTGTGGGCATTTAGTGCTATAAATTTCCCTCTACACACTGCTTTAAATGTGTCCCAGAGATTCTGGTATGTTGTATCTTTGTTCTCATTGGTTTCAAAGAACATCTTTATTTCTGCCTTCATTTCGTTATGTACCCAGTAGTCATTCAGGAGCAGGTTGTTCAGTTTCCATGTAGTTGAGCGGTTTTGATTGAGTTTCTTAGTCCTGAGTTCTAGTTTGATTGCACTGTGGTCTGAGAGACAGTTTGTTATAATTTCTGTTCTTGTACATTTGCTGAGGAGTGCTTTACTTCCAATTACGTGGTCAATTTTGGAGTAAGTATGATGTGGTGCTGAGAAGAATGTATATTCTGTTGATTTGGGGTGGAGAGTTCTATAGATGTCTATTAGGTCTGCTTGCTGTAGAGATGAGTTCAATTCCTGGATATCCTTGTTAACTTTCTGTCTCGTTGATCTGTCTAATGTTGACAGTGGAGTGTTGAAGTCTCCCATTATTATTGTATGGGAGTCTAAGTCTCTTTGTAAGTCTCTAAGGACTTGCTTTATGAATCTGGGTGCTCCTGTATTGGGTGCATATATATTTAGGATAGTTAGCTCTTCCTGTTGAATTGATCCCTTTACCATTATGTAATGGCCTTCTTTGTCTCTTTTGATCTTTGATGGTTTAAAGTCTGTTTTATCAGAGACTAGGATTGCAACCCCTGCTTTTTTTTGTTCTCCATTTGCTTGGTAAATCTTCCTCCATCCCTTTATTTTGAGCCTATGTATGTCTCTGTGTGTGAGATGGGTCTCCTGAATACAGCAGACTGATGGGTCTTGACTCTTTATCCAGTTTGCCAGTCTGTGTCTTTTAATTGGAGCATTTAGTCCATTTACATTTAAGGTTAATATTGTTATGTGTGAACTTGATCCTGCCATTATGATATTAACTGGTTATTTTGCTCATTAGTTGATGCAGTTTCTTCCTAGCCTCAATGGTCTTTACATTTTGGCATGTTTTTGCAATGGCTGGTACCGGTTGTTCCTTTCCATGTTTAGTGCTTCCTTCAGGATCTCTTGTAAGGCAGGCCTAGTGGTGACAAAATCTCTAAGCATTTGCTTATCTGTAAAGGATTTTATTTCTCCTTCACTTATGAAACTTAGTTTGGCTGGATATGAAATTCTGGGTTTAAAATTCTTTTCTTTAAGAATGTTGAATATTGGCCCCCACTCTCTTCTGGCTTGTAGAGTTTCTGCTGAGAGATCTGCTGTTAGTCTGATGGGCTTCCCTTTGTGGGTAACCCGACCTTTCTCTCTGGCTGCCCTTAAGATTTTTTCCTTCATTTCAACTTTGGTGAATCTGGCAATTATGTGTCTTGGAGTTGCTCTTCTCGAGGAGTATCTTTGTGGCGTTCTCTGTATTTCCTGGATTTGAATGTTGGCCTGCCCTACTAGGTTGGGGAAGTTCTCCTGGATGATATCCTGAAGAGTGTTTTCCAACTTGGTTCCATTTTCCCCCTCACTTTCAGGCACCCCAATCAGACGTAGATTTGGTCTTTTTACATAATCCCATACTTCTTGCAGGCTTTGTTCGTTTCTTTTTCTTCTTTTTTCTTTTGGTTTCTCTTCTCGCTTCATTTCATTCATTTGATCCTCAATCGCTGATACTCTTTCTTCCAGTTGATCGAGTCGGTTACTGAAGCTTGTGCATTTGTCACGTATTTCTCGTGTCATGGTTTTCATCTCTTTCATTTCGTTTAGGACCTTCTCTGCATTAATTACTCTAGCCATCAATTCTTCCACTTTTTTTTCAAGATTTTTAGTTTCTTTGCGCTGGGTACGTAACTCCTCCTTTAGCTCTGAGAAATTTGATGGACTGAAGCCTTCTTCTCTCATCTCGTCAAAGTCATTCTCCGTCCAGCTTTGATCCGTTGCTGGCGATGAGCTGCGCTCCTTTGCCGGGGGAGATGCGCTCTTATTTTTTGAATTTCCAGCTTTTCTGCCCTGCTTTTTCCCCATCTTTGTGGTTTTATCTGCCTCTGGTCTTTGATGATGGTGATGTACTGATGGGGTTTTGGTGTAGGTGTCCTTCCTGTTTGATAGTTTTCCTTCTAACAGTCAGGACCCTCAGCTGTAGGTCTGTTGGAGATTGCTTGAGGTCCACTCCAGACCCTGTTTGCCTGGGTATCAGCAGCAGAGGCTGCAGAAGATAGAATATTTCTGAACAGCGAGTGTACCTGTCTGATTCTTGCTTTGGAAGCTTCCTCTCAGGGGTGTACTCCTCCCTGTGAGGTGTGGGGTGTCAGACTGCCCCTAGTGGGGGATGTCTCCCAGTTAGGCTACTCAGGGGTCAGGGACCCGCTTGAGCAGGGAGTCTGTCCCTTCTCAGATCTCAACCTCCGTGTTGGGAGATCCACTTCTCTCTTCAAAGCTGTCAGACAGAGTCGTTTGCGTCTGTGCAGAGGTGTCTGTGTGTCTTAGTTTACTGTGCCCTGTCCCCAGAGGTGGAGTCTACAGAGACAGGCAGGTTTCCTTGAGCTGCTGTGAGCTCCACCCAGTTCGAGCTTCCCAGCAGCTTTGTTTACCTACTTAAGCCTCAGCAATGGCGGGCGCCCCTCCCCCAGCCTCGCTGCTGCCTTGCCGGTAGATCACAGACTGCTGCGCTAGCAACGAGGGAGGCTCCGTGGGTGTGGGACCCTCCCGGCCAGGTGTGGGATATGATCTCCTGGTGTGCCTGTTTCCTAAAGCGCAGTATTGGGGTGGGAGTTACCCGATTTTCCAGGTGTTGTGTGTCTCAGTTCCCCTGGCTAGGAAAAGGGACTCCCTTCCCCCTTGCGCTTCCCAGGTGAGGCAATGCCTCGCCCTGCTTCAGCTCTCGCTGGTCGGGCTGCAGCAGCTGACCAGCTCCGATCGTCCGGCACTCCCCAGTGAGATGAACCCAGTACCTCAGTTGAAAATGCAGAAATCACCGGTCTTCTGTGTCGCTGGCGCTGGGAGTTGGAGACTGGAGCTGCTCCTATTCGGCCATCTTGCTCCGCCCCCTGATATTTTTTAATTTTTAAAATAATGAGTTGAAATGGGATATAGTTCATTGATTACACTGATAAAGACAAGGCAGATCAATGCATTAATCTAATAGTCTTAGATTACTAGAAAGACTAAGAACAAGACTGTTAGCCACACACTCCACAATTATTTTTGCTGTTTCCAAGATTGCCAGTGTTTTGGGATGTCACATCATTTATTAACACAGATATAACCATATGTTGTAATTTCATGAAACACATCTGGTAGAAAAAATTATTTAAAGTTAGGTACATTGTATACTCTTTTTATTTTTATTTTATTTTTTTTAATTGTTTTTGAGACGGAGTCCCACTCTGTCACCTAGGCTGGAGTGCAGTGGTACAATCTCAGCTCACTGCAACCTCTGCCTCCCAGGTTCAAGCAATTCTCCTGCCTCAGCCTCCTGAGTAGCTGGAATTATAGGCGTGTATCATCCCACCTGGCTAATTTTTGTATTTTCATTTGAGACGGGATTTCACAATGTTAGTCAGGATGGTCTCAAACTCCTGACTTCGTGACTCACCCACCTTGGCCTCCCAAAGAGATGGAATTACAGGTGTGAGCCACCGTGCCTAGTCTGTATGCTCTTACCTAACAAAAGAAACCAAAAGTGAAAGAACTAATAAAATGCCTAGAGGTTACAAAAAACAAACAGAAGTCAAACTGTGAGAATAGATCATTCTGGTTCTCACCAAAAACATTAGCACCAGTAGTCCATAAACAGAAACATGGCAACCATAGACTACATTGCAGAAATGTACAAGACCATCAACCCTTTGTAATGTTATTTTATAGTCATAACCTAAAATAACCAAAACTAGGCTTCAGTAAAAACAGAATTTGCATTTCACTATTTCCTTATTTCAGCAGTCAATACAAGTTTTAGCCACAGAAATCCCCTTAAGCTTCTTGGGCCATGGCTTTGAAAGAGGTGCTGCATGTCTACATGGGTTCTTAAGTCCCCAGTGCTTGTTACAGCTTTCTGAACATCCAGAAGCATCTGGGAGTAGGTGTCCAATACTTCGCATTTTGACACAGTCCAAATAACCAGCTGTATATCTGACCCTAAAAGCCAGTAAACCAACTGTGTCCTGAGCCACAACAGTGCTCAATGCGCTAAGATCTACACAACATTCTGTGAGGAAACAGTAAACGTCAAAGCACCTGAAAGCTATAAGGAGTATCAGCTAACCACGCAAGTGGACTAGAATAACCAATGGATGGATGCACACACACACACAGGCACACACACACACAAGTATTTTCAGAATGTGATCCATTAGGGGATCCATGAGGTCAAAACTGTGCTTGTAATAATACCAAGAAGTTATGTGCCTGTTTCACTGTGTTGACATTTGCACTGATGGTGGAAAGCAATGGCAGTTAAAAAGATAAGGAAAATGCAGTAGAATTTTAGAGAACTGAGGAACATTCTGGCAATTTCCCAATGTTGATCATTCATATCTACTCACTATAATGCAGAACTTAGGCCAGTGCTCACATTTTAATTACAGGTTTTTTCACTCCCTGACAAATTCCATATCCTATGGGCATGATTTTCCAAGTATCCCAGAGCCACTACATGGACTCACCTAAGAACACACGTATGAACATATGCTTTTAGATGTTCACGCACCTTTTAATTATTCACCTGGTAACAGAATTCTCTTCTTCCTCCCTTCCACTGTCTGACTTTTGGGCTTCCATTTAGAACATAATTGAATATTTGTGGAATACAGCAGTGAGAAAGAATGTGAATTAGCAGAAAATTAGAGAAAAGCTTGAGCCTAATCACCTGAGCAGCCACAGTAAAGGGGCGCCCCAGTGTCTCCCAGCATCTGAAGACAAAGCTTCACCACTCTCCGGTCCAGCTACCCAGCCACAGGGGCCGTGACTCAACCCCTCCAATACACCCAACCTACAGCTCACTGCCAGATCCATCTTCCCAGGATCCAATCCTCACATCCTTCCTCTGATGGGAAACCCTCAAAGGTTTCCCACTGCTTATCATATCTGCACTGTTTAGGTTAGCATTTGAGCTTCTCTACTATGTGACTCAATTCCCCAGTCCATGTCTATCTCCACCCTGCCTCCACTCCAGTCAAACCCAAATGCTCAAGATAAGCCAACATGTGCCCCACCTATTACACTTTTCTCCATGTCACTCCCTCCGCCTGAATTGCCCATCCTCATGGTATAGTCTCTGCCAGTTGAAGTCTGTACCCATCTTTCCAAGTCCTCCTCAAGTCTGCTCCTTCATGAAACCATCTGTGACACCTCCACCTTTGTCCATTTACCACATCATGCCTGTATTAAAGTTATGCAGTATATATGATTTTTCCTAGTAGCCTATAAACTCCTCAAAAGCCATGGCTTTTTATTTCTTTGTATCTCCAAGAACACAGTCCTCAAATTTCTAAATAATCATTTTCAGATATGATAAATAATAATGTAGCAAAACCTACTTTATGGAAAGCCATTTTGTTAGCAAGTTCGATTTTAAAACACAGTAATTCTCAATGTTTCTAATTGCAGACAAAACCTAAAACATCTGGGAAGTCCCCCGAATCACTCTGCAGGTGAAGGGGAAACTCACACAGGGAAGCAGGTGCGGGAGGGCTGAGCTCAGGGCAAATCAGCAAAAAAGGCACTTCAGGAAGAGGAATGTGACCAGACACCAACGAAGTATTTAGGTGTTTTATGTAGAGAGAAAATGAACCTCAACAATAAACTCCCAAACATTAGGGATTCCATCTGTCCACTCAGAACCACATATGTGCACATCAAAACTGTATTTCAAGGAATTCCCAAACAAGCTATTTATTTATTCATTGTACAAAATCTCACTAGAGCCTCATCCCATTCGATAATTTTACTACGCACAATGTTCACACCAAACACTAGGCTTGATGCTGAGGAGTTTCAAATGAAGAAAACATGACTAAGACGGGTTCAAATCATCAAGGGCTCTGGGGAGACAATGTACAGAGAATTCTGGGAAATAACTGGAAGTAAAAACGAGAATGCAGAGCACAGACTGTCATGGACCCAACAGAGAGGAAACTGCCAGGGAAGCAGGAGTAGCCACAACTTCAAATGACACTGCTGAGGACAAATTTGGCATCGGAAGTTCAGTGATGACACAGAGGGGACAGTTTCAGTAGACTGGCAGGTGTGAGTGCCAGACTGAAGACAGTTTAAAAATGTCAAAGTCTGTCAAGATGGGAAAAGGGGGGAATAAGGACATCATTTTACAGGGATGCGAAGGTCAAGAAAACATACTTTTTTTAAGGATAGGAGACTTGAGCAAAGTCTCCTAGTACAGGAAGACAGGGCTCAGATAACCAACTGGAGAAGTGAACCTTGGAAAGGAGCAGGGCCTCTGCACTGAGACAAGGGCAAGAATAGAAGTGGAGGGAAGGAGGTGCAAAGAGTTTGTGCAGCATTGCCTGTAGATCATTTGATGAGACCGAGGAGGGGTGGGAAGACCAGGATACCAGGGAGCTCAAAGGCCTATAACAGCTGCTATAGGAACAAACAGAGAGCTGCCTAAGAATGAGTCAGAGTACTGCCGTGCAGATTTGAGTTTCCAAATGAGACTGAAAAATTATCCTGACATCTGTTAGACAATTTTCTTTAGCAGTAATGAGATCAAAGAAGCAGAGAATGTAAATGGCTTCACGTTCGGCACAAGAGCCACCCACCATGGGTGTGGTAAGAAAAGAGAGAAAAAGGAAGACACTGAAGGAGATGTCCAGAACAACATAGGGTCCAAAACTGAATGGAAAAGATAAATGAAACCTGGAGAAAGCTGATAGTGGGAAAACAGGCAAAGAGGCTGACCTTTATGGACAGGACAGAAAGTTTTGGTCAAACAGGAATGATGAGTTAAAAAATCTTGTGATGGGTTCGAACATCCTCCTTTAGCTTGGAGAAGTTTGTTATTACCGATCGTCTGAAGCCTTCTTCTCTCAACACGTCAAAGTCATTCTCCGTCCAGCTTTGTTCCGTTGCTGGCGAGGAGCTGCATTCCTTTGGAGGATATGAGGTGCTCTGATTTTTAGAATTTTCAGCTTTTCTGATCGGTTTCTCCCCATCTATGTGGTTTTATCTATCTTTGGTCTTTGATGATGGTGACATACAGAGATGGGTTTTGGTGACGATGTGCTTTCTGTTAGCTAGTTTTCTAACAGTCAGGACTCTCAGCTGCAGGTCTGTTGGAGTTTGCTGGAGGTCTACTCCAGACCCTGTTTGCCTGGGTATCACCAGCGGAGGATGAAGAACAGCAAATATTGCAGAACGGCAAATGCTGCCGTCTGATCGTTCCTCCGGAAGCTTCCTCTCAGAGGGGCACTGGGCCGTATGAGGTGCCTCTGAGGTGTCAGTTGGCCCCTACTGGGAGGTGCCTCCCACTTGAGAAGGCAGTCTGTCCATTCTCTGATCTCAAACTCCGAGTTGGGAGAACCACTATTCTCTTCAAAGCTGTCAGACAGGAGTTTAAGTCTGCAGAAGTTTCTGCTGCCTTTTGTTCAGCTATGCTCTGCTCCCAGAGGTGGAGTCTACAGAGGTAGGCAGGCCTCCTTGAGCTTTGGTGGGCGTCACCCAGTTCGAGCTTCCTGGCCGCTTTGTTTACCTACTCAAGCCTCAGCAATGGTGGGTGCCCCTCCCACAGCCTCAGATTGACAAATGGGATCTAATTAAACTAAAGAGCTTCTGCACAGCAAAAGAAACTACCATCAGAGTGAACAGGCAACCTACAGAATGGGAGAAAATGTTTGCAATCTACCCATCTGACAAAGGGCTAATATCCAGAATCTACAAAGAACTCAAATAAATTTACAAGAAAAAATCAAACAACCCCATCAAAGAGTGGGCAAGGGATATGAACAGACACTTCTCAAAAGAAATGAAAAAATGCTTATCATCACTGGTCATCAGAAAAATGCAAATCAAAACCACAATGAGATACCACCTTACACCAGTTAGAATGGCAATCATTAAAAAGTCAGGAAACAACAGATGCTGGAGAGGATTTGGAGAAACAGGAACACTTTTACATTGTTGGTGGGACTGTAAACTAGTTCAACCATGGTGGAAGACAGTGTGGTGATTCCTTAACGATCTAGAACTAGAAATACCATTTGACCCAGCCATCCCATTACTGGATATATACCCAAAGGATTATAAATCATGCTGCTATAAAGACACATGCACACATATGTTTATTGTGGCAGTATTCACAATAGCAAAGACTTGGAACCAACCCAAATGTCCATCAATGATAGACTGTATTAAGAAAATGTGGCACATATACACCATGGAATATTATGCAGCCATAAAAAAGGATGAGTTCATGTCCTTTGTAGGGACATGGATGAAGCTGGAAACCATCATTCTGAGCAAACTATCGCAAGGACAGAAAACCAAACACTGCATGTTCTCACTCATAGGTGGCAACTGAACAATGAAAACACTTGGAGACAGAATGGGGAACATCACACACCCCAGCCTGTCATGGGGTCAGGGAAGTGGGGAGGGATGGCATTAGGAGATATACCTGATGTAAATGACAAGTTAATGGGTGCAGCACACCAACATGGCACATGCATACATATGTAACAAACTTGCACGTTGTGCACATGGACCCTAGAACTTAAAGCATAATAATAAAAAAAAAATAAAGAAGTTACTCCTTCCATCCAACTATATGTTTATACCCATTAACCTATCTCTCTTCATTCTCTACAAGCTCCAAATACACCATACTGAGCCTCCAGTATCTAACATTCTACTCTCTACTTTCAAGAGATCAACATTTTTAGCTCTCACATGAGTCAGAACATGTGGTGTCTGTCTTCCTGTGCCTGACTTACTTTACTCAGTGACCTCCAGTTCCATTCATGATGCTGCAAATGACAGGATTTCATTCTTTTTTATAGCTGAGTAATATTCTGTTGTGTATACATGCCACATTTTTTCTATCCATTCATCCATTAGTGGACACTTAGGATGATTCCCTATATTTGCTATTTTGAATAATTCAGCACTGCAATAAACAGAGAGATACACATATCCTTTTGGTATACTGATTGCTTTTCTTTTGGATAAATATCCAGTAGTGGGACTGCTGGATCATATAGTAGTTCTATTTTTAGTCACTTGAGAAATCTCCAAGGAAGAGAAAAATCTCCAAGGAACTAGAAAAACCTCCAAGGAACTAAAAAAACAAGAACAAACAAAACCCAAAATGAGTCGAAAGAAAGATATAATAAAGAATAGAGCAGAAATAAATGAAATTGAGACTAGAAAATACAAGGAGCAATGAAATAAGAAGTTGGTTTTTTTAAAAGATAAACAAAATAAATAAACTGCTAGCTAAGCCAACCAAGAAAAAAGATGCAAATAAAATCAGAAACAGAAAAGGAAACATTACAACTGATACCACAGAAATACAAAGATCATCAAAGACTATTATGAACAACAATATGCTAAGAAACTGGAAAACCGAGAGGAACTGGATAAATTCCTGGACACATACAACCCGCCAAGACTGACATAGGAAGAAATAAGAACTCGAACAGACTAATAACAAGTAATGAGATTAGATCAGTAATAAAAAATCTTCCAACAAAGAAAAGCCCAGGTCTGGATGGTTTTACTGCCAAATTCTAATAAGCATATGAAGAAGAACTAACACCAATTCTTAAACTATTTCAAAAACCAGAAGAGGAGGGAATTCTTCCTAACTCAGTCTATGAAGCCAGCATTATCCTGATGCCAAAACCCAACAAGGACCCAGCAAAAAAAAAAGAGAGAGAGAGAGAGAGTGATAAAACTACACAGGCCTATATCCCTGATGAACATAGGTGCGAAAAATCCCTAACAAAAGACAAAAATCCAAATCCAGCAACATATCAAAAAATAACATGCTGGCTGGGCGCAGTGGCTCATGCCTGTAATCTCAGCACTTTGGGAGGCCGAGGCAGGTGGACCACAAGGTCAGGAGATCGAGACCATCCTCGCTAACATGGTGAAACCCCGTCTCTACTAAAAACACAAAAATTAGCCGGTCGTGGTGGTGGGCGCCTGTAGTTGGGAGGCTGAGGCAGCAGAATGGCGTGAACCCGAGAGGCAGAGCTTGCAGTGAGCCGAGATCATGCCACTGCACTCCAGCCTGGGCGACAGAGCAAGACTCTGTCTCAAAAATAATAATAATAATAATAATAATAATAATAATAATGACAACAACAACAAAACATGCGATGATCAACTGGGGACATTTATCCCAGGGATGTAAGGATGATTCAATAAATGCAAATCAATAAATGTGATACATTCTGTCAACAGAATGAAAGAAAAGAACCATATGATCATCTCGGTAGATGCAGAGAAAGCATTTGATAAAATGTAACATTCTTTTATGATAAAAACTCTCAACAAACTAGGCATAGAAGAAAGACACCTCAACATAATGAAGGCCATATGTGACAGACCCACAGCTAACATCATACTGAATAGGGAAAAGCTGGAAGCTATCTTTTTAAAAAACCAGTTTCTCATTTCATTGGTCCTTGTATTTTCTAGTCTCAATTTCATTTACTTCTGCTCTAATCTTTCTTTCCTTCGACTCATTTGGGGTTCAGTTTGTTCTTGTTTTTCTAGTTCCTTGAAATACATCATTAGGTTATATGAAATATTTCTACTTTTTTATGCAGATGTTTATTGCTGTAAGCTTCCCTCCTAGCACTGCTTTTGCTGTACCCATAGGTTTTGGTATGTCACGTTTGAAGAAATTTTTTAATTTCCTTCTTAATTTCCCCATTGACCCAATGGTCACTCAGGAGCATGTTCTTCAATTTCCATGTATTTGTAGCATTTCCAAAGCTCCTCATGTTATTGATTTCTGGCTTTATTCCATTGTGGTCTAAGAAGATACATGATGTAATTGCATTTTTTTAAAAATCTGTTGAGACTTCTTTTGTTCAGGATAGACTATATGTAAAGTCACAAAAGAATCAGTCTGTATCTTAAGTGGAGTATTCAATCTGTTTATATTCAAGGTTATTATTAATATGTGAGAATTTATTCCCGTTGTTTTGTTGTTTTCCATTTTGTATATCTTTTATTCCTTTCTATTATTACAGTTTGGTGGTTTTCTGTAGTGGTAGCAGCTGTAGTTGTGGTAGCAGCTGTAGTTTTAGTAGCTAAATCCTTTGTATTGTTGATGTGTGTTATCTTATATCTCACCGACCTTCTTCAATATCACTACACTGAATACTTTTTAAAGCATTTCATAGATTTTCATAGGAATCTGTTGTGAAGAATTCTTGTGTTCCTTTGGAGGGGTCCTGTTTCCTTGATTTTCCATGCTAATTGTATTCTTATGTTGACATCTGCACATCTACAGTAACAGTTTCTTTTTCCAATTCTTTGGATTGGCTTTCATAGGGAAGGCTTTTTTCCTACAGATGTATCTATAGTGTTGGTTAGGTAAGGTATTATACTTTGGCTTTGATTCTGGATACATACAGCAGCGTAGTGCCCATATGTTTACTTCAGCAGTAATCAGTAGCAGTAATGTCTGATTCCTCAGTGGCTTAGGCTGTTATTAGTCAGGACTATGGTAAGGACTTGCTAGGGACAAGGACACCAGCTAGACCAGTCCTCAGGCCTCAGTGGTGGCAGAGTGAACCAAGCATGCCTGTCTTTTGACACCTGGGTGGCATATGCAGGCACTAATGTTAGTGGGTCCAAGCAAGCCAATTCTTGGGCCTCCAGGCAGCTTGCTTAGGCGCTGGCAGTAGCAGACTGAGCAGGTCCTCAGGGTACTGGACAGCATGCATGACATGGATAATTGGAAGCAGTGGTGGTAAGAACAACCTTGGCTTCCAGACAGCATGTGCTGAGGTTAGTGGTGGTGGTGATGAGCTGAGCAGGCCAGTCCCCAGGCAGCACAGGTAGGTGGGTGCCAGCGATGGTGGGGGTGGGGGTAGTAGGCTCGGTGGGCCCATTTTCAGACCCCTGGGAGGTGTGGGCAAATCCCAGCAGTGGTGCACATGGCAGGGTTATCCCCAGGTTTCCAAGAGGCATACTCAAGCAACAGAGAGGTCTGTTTCAGGTGGGGCAGGCCTGTCTTCAGGCCGTGACAGTATGCATGGGTACAGGCTGTGGTGGGTGGGGTGGGGAATACCTGGGTCCCCAAACAGCACACTTAGGTGCTGGCAGCAGACAGACTGGATCCTTTGTGAGCCATCCTGATGGCGCACACACATGCCTGGGACAACAGATGGGACAAGGCAATCCTGCATAGTTATGTTTGGGCACTGGAGAGGTGGCACCAGGTAATGCGGGCCTGTCCTCAGGAGCCCCCAGTGGCGTACATGGCACTAGACTGTGGGCATCAGCATTTTTTAAAGTTTCCAGATACAGGCAACTTTGAAAACCATATATGTAGTAAAGAGCATGGACTCTGAAACCAGATGAGTTCAAAACCTAGATTTGAGTTTGAGTTGTCTGACTTTGAGCAAATAATCTCATCTTCAAAACAAAGATAGTAAGAGTACTAACGCCAGAGGGGCTATTGTGAGCATTAATGTGTATACAAAGGTGCTTTACAATAGCACCTGGCACATAAGAACTCATTATACGTTCCTCATTATTCCAAATGGATGTTGGGGAGTTGCTAAGGCTTACGACAGCTACAGGGGAAAACAATGGATGTGACTTGTCAAAGGCCTAAATCTGTCAAGAATTAACAAAGTTGAGTGTATGGACAAAGTAAAATAATGCAATAAATAATAAATGGAAAATAAACAACCTGGAACAGACAATGTTAAGACAAGAAAGTACAGACTCAACTCTCTGACAACACTGCAGATAGGCACAGAAAAATGAGGGAAGCTCTGTGGTCAGGAGAAAGTCAAAATTTAGTTAGACAAGGAAAGATGTGGAGGAATCATTTAATTCAGTTTTATATAATCTCCCCCTTACCTCGCTTCCAAAATTTTACATAAGTTATCAGCCAAGTAATGTTTTCTGTGTTTTTTTCTGTGTTTTCCCACGCCAACTAGCTTCCCATTTACAAAAACCACCCAGAAAAGATTTTTCATGAATGAAAATAGCATTTTCTAATCTGGATTCACAAGTAACAGTCATTTCTCCACAGATTAACAGTATATACTTTATGATTCACAATTGATCTAGTTCAAACCTGACTTAATGTAGTCTTTGCAAACCATATGCCAAGACTCTACTAGAAAACCTATTTAATTTGCATTTTAACTATACCTTTTATTAGTCGCAGAGAACACTAATATCATTAATAATGACAGTATGTTACCTTCAAGTAAGAAAAATTATGTGTAACTCTGGAAAGAAGTATTTGATTTGATTTTTTTAAAGTTGCCAAAACAAACAAGAGGAAGGAGGAAAAAAAACTGAAATAGGACCAGAAAAAGGCAGGAGGAATGAAACTCTGACCAACGAATGCCTTAGGTTGCAGTTTTGTTCTGTTTCTCTAAAATTTCACATAAAGACATGAACACAGATTTATATTCAAATTTCATTTGTCACTATCAAATATAATCTATTTTATTAACTTGCAAAATAAAATACATGATAAAGTATTCTCACTTACTTGAAACTTTAAGCCACTAGAAACTGAAAGCTATTTCAAAGATAGTTTCTATGCAACTAAAATGGTTGAAATTAAGCAACGCAATGCATACAGATCAAGGGTTTCAGGTGAATCCACTATGTTCAGATTTTTACCAAAATAATTTTTTTAATTAAGTATGAAATTTCTTCACAGACTAAAGATTCTTCTCATGAGAAAAAGAAACACCTACAACCTCCTTTCCAGAGGCATGTTTCACACTTCAAAATGAGGTTTCACAGGCTTCTGGAGTGCTAAATGTGTTTATCTATCAGCACAAGTTGAGTTTCACAGTTGGAACACAATTTCCAGTATGATGAGTTCATTTCTGGTTCCTCATTAGAAGTGAGGTTTGAGACCACTAAGAATGTGTAAAACAACACTCTTCCGAACCCTCTCCTGATACAACCACAAACTCTGCAGGAACTATGTTTTGCCAAAGACCACCACCCATGGAGAATTTCACTCCTTCACCTCTTCTCCCTCAGTGATCCCCCTGGGATGCTCTTCTTACAGATAGACTGAGAGATCTTAGAGCTGGAAACAAAGCCATAACAAATACACATTCTATTTGCTTTTACTGCCTCAGAGAATCCTTACTTTCTAGTTTTAAAAAAGTCGAGTTCCACTAGATCCTAGAGACCTAAAATGCTTCTGTCAGTCAAAGCAAAGTTTACTGTGGTCAAGTGATCGATGAAGCTTTGGCCTCTTGCATCTCATGGATCCAGTAAGTCCATGAACCCATCTTATGGTTATTTTGCAGTTTTTGAATGTATTATTGCAGTAATAATACTTGGGTAGCTGGAGTATGTTACTTGACTGATTACTTGACAGATAACTTATGTTAAATTTTCGAAGCGGGGTAAGGTGGGGATTATATAAAACTGAATATTCCATCTGGCAGTAAACGTACTCCACATTGTGGAAGTACCACAATGGCTCCCTGATGACTGAATATGGGCTATTACCACAGGCAGAATGACCAGCTGGAAGACTGAACTTACCCTCCCTGCCACAACAGAAAACCAAAAGAAATACTGCACCCATGGGAGAACTGTACAGGTTAATACTATCATCAAAAACTTGAAACTTAAGGGTGGTAACTCCTATTACATCACTATTTAACTTATCTCTTTGGTCTCTGCAGAAAGAAGACAGATTGGAAAGTGACTGGATTATCACAAATCCATTCAGACAGTGACTGATGTGGCTGATTTACCAAATGAAGCACCTTTTCTAGAGCAAATGTAGCCTGGAGTACCTGATATGAGGATGCTACGCTAGAAAGTGCTTTAATAATATGCAAGCAACACAAGAAAACATTTGCTTTTATTTCAAAAGATCAAAAATACACTCTTGCATTCTTGCCCAAAGCTGTAACAACTCTCCCCTCTGCCATAATCTAGTCTCCACAGACCTTGATCATCTTAACATCCTACAGACTATCACATTGGTCTACTGCATTGATTACACTGTGCTGACTGGATGGAAAGGAGGCAAAAAATCCTATAGATATCTCATTAACACACATGCAAGCTTGATGGTGAAAAAGAAAAATCAAGGGCTGCAACCTCAACATTTCTGGGGATCCAGTGGTCTGGAACATGTTGAAATATCACCTCCAAAGTGACATACAAGTTGCTGCATCTTGAACTGCTTACTACTAAAATAAAATAGACACAGTATTTCACAGGCTGCTTGACATTTTAAAGACAATATATACCAGTCTAAGATATCCTGTTCTGACTCCTTGAATAGGTAACCTATAAGATGGCCAGTGCTGAGTAGGGCCCAGAGTGAGAGATGGTTCTGCAACAAAGACAGACTGCAGCACAAACTACTACCCCACTTGGTCTTTTATGATGCAGCAGATCCAATCAGTTGAACCCAATAGGATCCAGAGAATCACAGCACAAACCTCTGAGGTTCTGAAATAAAAGCCATACCCCTTTTCTGGAAATAACAATTGTCATTTTGAGAAATGGCTCCTAGCTTGCAACCAGGCTCTGGCAAAGCCTGATGAAAGGATTTCAAGCGACCATGTGACCTGAGCTGCCCATAATAATCTGAATGTTGCCTGACCCACCAAGCTACAAGGCTGGGTCTTTACAGAAACATTCTATCAAAAGCTAATGGTATAAACAGATTGGGCTCAAACAAATCTACAAGACACAAGAAATTGCAAGAGCAGATGTCTCAGGTATCTCTAACACCTACTCCTGGTATACAACCACACCTATGGCTTCACAAAGATTTCCTTAAGACCAGCTGCCTGGAAAGGAAACTTGGACCTGGTTTAGAGACGGTCTGTATAATGTCTGGCACCAAGCAAAAGTGGACTTCTACAGCATGACATCTCCAATAATAAGCATCCCTGAAATGTGAAATCATACCAACAGAACTGTAACTAGTATATTTGCTTGTCCTCTTTACCTACACTGAGAAATGGCCAGAATTATGACTCTACACTGAATAATGGGGTAAAGGTTAACATTCAATGTGGTTGGGTAGTTAAGGACTTGGAAGAAAATAGTATAGGAACAGAGGGTACAAGAACATCTAAGGGGGAGTTATGTGGATGGACCGCTGAGAATGAGCAGTGTGTAAAAATCATTTTTGTCCCCTGTAAATGTACACCAAAGGCATCCACTACAGATGGGCCTGTCAATAACCAGGTGGACAAAATTACATGGCTGTGGAAAAGTTATCCTTTTTCATCAGTCACACCGGTCTTCCTCAATAGGCCAAGAACAAGTGACCATGGTGGCAAGAGTGGAGGCTACATACGGACTCAGCAAAGGACTTCTCCTCATGAAAGCTAACCTGGCCTTTGCCAATAATGAGTGTCTAACTTCCCAACAGCAGGAGCCAATCCTCAGTCCAAGATGGCAATATTCCCCTGGAAGATCAGACAGCCACTTGGCAGCAGATTGATTATACTGGATCCTTTCCATCAAGGGAGAGGTAAAGATTTATCCTCACTGTATATGTCCAGCTGTGAACTTACACACGTTTATTACATATACACACATGAATTTATTTTTTTCTTCCTTACTCCATGTTGTTCAGGGACTGGTCATGGTGGTTAACTTTATAATTTAGTTTCTATGTTACAGATTAGTCCTATAGAACTCTGGATAAACTGGAGAAGATAATTTCACAAAGACTGTAACTGTCACCCAGAAAAAAATTTCTTAATCTGAGATCCTGATACGTACCCATGGTTGATCATTAGGAAATCTAGAATCCCCTTGCAATCATATGTAAAAAGGATCACCCATCAGGACAGCAAAAGTTTAACAGATGGATGATACTGGGTAATGGCAAGGATGCAGAGCAACTAGAATTCTCACAGATTGTTAGCTGGAGTGGAAACTGGTACATCGCTTTAAAAAATGGCTGTCAGTACCTTCTAAAGCTCAACATACACCTACCCTATGATACAGCAATTCCACTTCTAGGTATATACACAAAAGAAATGAGTGCATTTGTCCAGCAAAAGATATATACAAGAATGTTCAGGGCAGCTTTATTTGTGATAGCTAAATACTGTCCATCCACAGTAGAATGGATAAATTATAGTATATTCATACAATGAATTACCACACAAAAGTTAAAGAAAAAAAGAACTTCTGCCACAGACAATAAAAGAATCACAAACTGCAATGCTAGGTGAAAGCAAACAGACACAAAAATATATATATTGTATTATTCCTTTTATACAATGTCAAAATAGGCAAAATTAGCCTACAGGGCTAAAACTCAGAATAGCAATTTACCTCTGGATAGGTACTGTTTGAAAAGGGACCCAAGGGAACATCCTGGAGTACTGAAAATACCCTCCTTCTTAATCTGGATGGTGTTTACACAACTATATCTATATGCAAAAATTCATTCAGCTATGTATTTAAGATTTGTATACTTTATATTCTACTTCAGTAAAATTGTTCCTGAAAGGTATGCGTATATGTACGCATGCTTTAGAAGAGAATCCAGCGGTGTGTTTCCTTTCCCAGTTTCTCTAATAGGTCTGTGATCCAACAAAGGCAAAGAACACAAATAAGAAATTCACCAAATTTTCAGTTGAGTGCTTGCTTTCCAACTGAGAGAAACTGCCTAGCCAGAGGCACCCAATTATCCAATATAGTTGATTTCAAAAGCTTTTCCTTCCTAAGCTCTCCCTAAGCTTAATATGGTTGGAATAACAACTGTTGATAGAGTTTAGAATACGAAACAACTCACTTCCTGCTTCAGATTCAAGGATACATGGAAGAATACCCTTGAAAGTCTTGATGAGTTTATTTTAAAGGTAAGTTACGTATTACTTTATTCTGAATGATTATGATACAGCATTTTTACTTTCCATCTCAACATACATGTTGCAAAGCAAAATTTTCATCAGAATTCTATAATTACTGATATGTATGTGTTTTTTTTTTATTTAAAAAATATTTTATCCAGGCTACAGATTCAATAGAAATCCAATAATTTGTAAAAGTAACTATCAGGCCAGGCATGGTGGCTCATGCCTGTAACCCCAGCTACAGATTCAATAGAAATCCAATCATTCGTAAAAGTAATTATCAGGCCAGGCACCATAGCTCATGCTTGTAATCCCAGCACTTTGGGAGGCCGAGGCAGGGGGATCACTTGAGTACAGGCATTTGAGACCAGCCTGGGCAACACAGCAAGACCCTGTCTCTACAAATAATAAACTGACTGGGTGTGGTGGTGTGCACTTGTGGTCCCATTTACTCAGGAGGCTGAGGCAGGAGGAACAATTGAGCCTGGGAGGCAGCAGTTGCAGTGAGCCATGATCATGCCACTGCCTTCAGCCTGGGCAACAGAGCAAGACCCTGTCTCAAAATAAATAAATAAAAATTAAAAGTAACTATCAGAGAAAATAAAAGAATCTAATCTAAAAAGTCTTATGTTAGCCTTTTTCCTTCCTTCTTGATAAACCAAGTCATTGATATAAGCTATTTTAAATTCTTGGTCTTGTTGGCAATACCAACCAAATGGCTAGTCTACCATTAGACAAAGGATCCCATTTTAAGCATATAAAACAATCATAGCATTAATTTTATTCAGTTTTCAAAGACAGGATCTCACTCTGTCACCCAGGCTGGAGTGCAGTGGTGCAACCATAGCTCACAGCAGCCTCAAATTCCTGGCCTCAAGTAATCCTTCCACCTTAAGCCTCCCAACTGGTTGGGACTACCGGCTCATGCCACTGTGCCCAGCTTAGAGCATTAATTTTTTTTTTTTTTTTTTGAGATGGAGTCTCACCTTGTCACCCAGGCTGGAGTGCAGTGGCACAATCTCAGCTCACTGCAATCTCCAACTCCCAGGTTCAAGCGATTCTCCTGCCTCAGCCTCCCGAGTAGCTGGGATTACAGGTACACGCTGCTGTGCCCAGCTAATTTTTGTATTTTTAGTAGAGACGAGATTTCACCGTGTTGCCCAGGCTGGTCTTGAACTCCTGACCTTAGGTAATCCGCCCACCTCAGCCTCCCAAAGTGCTGGGATTACAGGCAAGAGCCACCGTGCCCAGCCTTAGAACATTAATTTAAAAAGTCAACCAAAACATTGGCCTCACTTTATCATTAATAGCAATTTCATAAAAGTTAATGTCAATGCACACAAAATTAAACCTTGAGGAACAACAGATAAAAGTCTTCTGTGCCAAACTAAAGTTCTCTAAAGTAATCATTAACAATACTCTACTGTTCTCTTAAATACATTGACATCCTAAAGACAAATCATTTTTTAAGTAAGTGCAATATAAATAATATCAAGTCTGATGACTCATCTCAAACCCAATCTACTGGCTTACAGTATTTCCTAAAAGTAGCAGGTAGCTTTATATGTATTTTTATTTGATTATTCTTTTTTTTTTAAAAAAAAAAAAAAGGCAAGATTTCAGAAACCTTTATTCTGGAAGATATTTTTGGTCAAGAAATCCTGCCCTTGAAATCTATTACTTAAGGAAGCCAATTCCTACCTAAGTCCTGACTTCTTATAATGCAATTGGCCATATCATTTCCATTAGCCACTTTTGAGGCTTGAAAATGTCCTGTACACAAGTTTCAGCTGGTCTGGTCAGAGCCCGGTGTGAGTGGGACATCCAGGGGCTAAACCCTGCAGCACCTCCTGGCCTAATCAAAGGAGGTTTCGCAGCTGGGCAATAAGAGTGGTAACTTTATTATAGAAGAATTTTATTCCTTTATGTTCCCCATATAACTTATAAAAGACAAGTTATTTCATATTACATATTTTCAATACAAACAATCCTGACCGGTGACGTAAGAAACAAAAAAATCATGCCCAACACGTTCAGAGGCTGAGTTGGAAGGATCACTAAGACCAGCCTGGGGCAAATAGTGAGACCCTTGTCTCCACAAAAAAAAAAAAGAAAGAAAGAAAGAAAAGAAAAAAGAAAAATCAGCCAAGTGTGAGATCTTTGACGTTTTTCTCAAGATCAATGAGAGTATTCATATCATCAATTTTTTCCAATGATCTGCTCAGACATGGTCTGAAACTTATTTCACACATTTGCAGCAGGAATGTCTCCACCATCAATGTGAGATCCTGCACAATCCTGGGGTCAGTCTCGGCCACCTCACCAGTTCCAGCTTGGTAGCAATGTCTCAAACCATCACTTACCATTTGATGATTCTGATAGTTCAAATTTTTAAACAGAAAATCTACAGTTTATTAACCAGTTACATAATATAGCTGCATGCACATTCAGCAGTTTCTATTAAAACTGTATGTTAGCGTTTTCCCTATTTCAGACACTCACTTAAACACTGAAACTATTCATGCCATATTTTCAGGTAAGTTTTTAGAGTAGAGCTTTCAAAAAATAGTCAATAATAAAGTTTACTTTTCAAAAAGCAGTAAATTCAGTATCAACTCTAGAAAAGGTAATAATGATCCTGTGCCAATATTTTCATTCATTCATTTATTCATTCATTTATTTTTAGATGGAGTCTTGTTCTGTCACCCAGGCTGAAGTGCAGTGGCACGAACTCGGCTCACTGCAAGCTCCACCTCTTGGGTTCAAGCAATTCTTCAGCCTCAGCCTCCCCAGTAGCTGGGATTACAGGCACCCACCATCATGCCCAGCAATTTTCTGTATTTTGGTAGAGACGGAATTTTCACCACGCTGGCCAGGCTGGTCTCGAACTCCTGACCTCAGGTGATCCGTCCACCACGGCCTCCCAAAGTGCTGGGATTACAGGCATGAGCCACCACGCCCAGCTGCCAATATTTTCATGCATATATTTCTTATGTGTAAAACATTTATTGATATTCACATTACAGTTACAATATTTAAATTTCAGTTTTATTGCCTTGATCTAGAATTGCTGTGAGTACTAATTTCTCACCAGTAATACTGGTATTACTGCCAAATTCCTACATGATAGACACCACGACTTGAGCACATTTTCACTGGAAATAAGATAAATACTTGTATTCTAATGGAGAAACTCTATGGGGGTAGGGGGCTTTCTTATTTCATGAGCATTTCACTCAAAAGAAAATCATGCTATAATTAAGCATTTTTTCCCTCCTATCAAATTAATGTCTAAAAAGTTTATCTGATTTCCTTAAAAGGCTTTCTCTAAATCCTAATAAAACATCTAAAACTCTTTTATCAGCCTTTAAGTACTTATTTGTACCAAGTACTGCAAATAAACTTACAGTGCAAATATTTCACAGTTCTCCATCTCCGCTATTGGTCAGGACAGAACTTGGGTCCTTTGCAGTGTGGCTCTGCGGCAGGGACAACACACGGAGGACACACCTTTGAGCCTGACCCTAGCAGAGCACCAGAAACAGAGGCAAATGAGGCTAGCCCTTTCCGCATTAAAGAGAGGGACAATCAATACTTGCTCCAGAACTAGAGAGAGGCTCCTCTTTCAACAGCCAGAACAATCTCTCAGCTCTGCCCTGCAGGAAACAGCTTGCACCTGTAGTCACAGGCAAGAACCTAACCCCTGGATCATCTTGCCCAATACTTTGTAAGCGCCAGTGCTGGACCTCATATCTGCTCTTGACAGATGGAGAATAAAATAAAACCTGACATTTCACTCCATTTCTTCAAATAAGTTTTCTTAAGAGCCAATGCAACCTCTAGTCTCCAAGACCTTTAATAAAGCACTAGTGCTTCTATGTTTATATAAATACCCTATCTTCCCTTATCACTCACTGCTTACATAAACCTCCCTGGGAAATATCCAAATCATCCCTGTGGAGGCCTCATCTCCTCTCCTTCCAGGTCTTGGTGCTCTTGCCATCTTTATGGAATTTCCCACTCTGCATGCCCCATCTGGCAGGGCTCCATGACCAGCTCCTTCCAGGACAGGGAGGTGTCTTCCTTGATTTCCTCCCAAGTGAACACCATCCTGGGCAACTCAGCAAGTGCGTCACAAATTCACAAATCAAACGTGCTGTGCACAAACGCCTATGCATTTAATAAAAACATCCATTCCCTCCTCTTCTCAGAAAGACAATGAAAATATGAAAGGTTGAAGGATCACAGGAATGACATTTACATTTCATTATCGCTGTGCTGTCAATAAAGTCCTCAGTACCTGGCTGAACAAACTGAACTGCCTGCTCCACAAAATAAAGACCACCAAATACTATAACCCAAAATTGAATCTTTGCAGTGCTGTGACAATGAGCTACTATGCTTACCTTACCAGGAAGACAAAGCAAATGATTTAATATTTTTATAAAAATAAGGTGATCAACAATTGTATTGAACTTATCAAAATGGGTTTGTACAGAGACTACTTGGCGGGAAAATAACTTATAAAGCTTACAATACGAAATCATCGAAATGCAGCAAAGGAAACACATTCTTTCGTAGGATTTAAGTCTTTTGTTATATTATTATTCAACTTATTATCCTTAAAGATACGGGAAGTAACCCTTGAAAACAGACTGCCTTCTAATGCAAAGTCTTCATATTTACCTCATCTCTTTGCCCCTTACTTGTAAAATATTCCCTCATCACCTTGCACTTGAGAGCACCAAATTTCTTGTTCGAGGCCATTCTTTCCACAGTATGCGTGATACCACTCCCTCCCACCTCCTCTGATACCTACCCCGTCTGTTGTCCCCTATCCTCTATTGTCACCTTGGTCCCATTAGCTTGCCCTTTCATACTAGCCAATATGTACCTTAGTCACTCAAATCCTTTTAAAAATAAAAGCCTCCAGGCCCCTATATAAGTCTTTCCAGCTACCATCCACTGCTTCCCTCCTCACTTGAGACTCCTGGTGTTCTAGCCTCCCTTCATCTCTAATTCCAGACGCCTCCTTTCCTTGAGCCCAGGCCCAAAACCACCATTCTACTGCATCTGCTCTCCCAAGGCCCACCACTTTCTTGGAGCTGCCACATCCACTAGATACATTTCAGCCTGTGTCTAGTGGATGCCTTTGCTGCATCTGGCATCATTGACCTGTCCTCCCCACAACTATTACATGCTATTTGCTTTTCTGGTTCTTCTGGAGCTCTCTCACTTTTCCTGCTCACTGTCCTTTCTTCATTTTTTTCTGCCCACTCCTTTAATGTTGCTGTCCCTAATGGTTCTATCTTTTGTTACAGTCTTTTGTCTTTCACTCTGCCTTCTCACTCCTCTGTCTCCAATTCTCGTCCACTCCCACAACCCTCCAGCCCCCGTTCTCACTCCCTCCATTCTCTTCTTGGAGCAGAAAGTTGTATCTATTTCCACGGTTCTAACACTTACCTTTCACTAAGGGATCCAGTCTTCTCTCCAGCTATAGATATTATATTTAAATGGCTGTTTGGTTTCCATAGCATTATCAGCTCAACACAAAAGTCCCTTAGCCACCACAAGTCTCTTGAGACAGCAACCTGAAGTCATCCTTTCTCATTTCCAACATCCAGTCATTACCAAACCTTATAAGTTTTACCCCCTAAATATTTTTGACATTAGTCCCTTCCTTTCCACACTGTCTTCCGCAGTACTAGTTCAATTTCTTATTACCTCTTGTGTGGACCACAGTAGTCTCTTAACAGAACTTCCTGCCTCTAGTTTAAGCACACTCATTTCACTTCCCTGACACAACCCCACAAGATCTATTGAAAATACAAATGTCTTTATTACTAGCCTAGTTAAACCCTTACAAAGATCTTCCATTAATTGTGCATACAGCATGTAAAACTTCTTCCCTTCCAGGTCCCATCTACTTCTCCCATCTTATATCCTACATATTCTATACTTGGTCTTCACTCTCTCAATTACCACTTATTTACAATAATGGAAACCATGTACTATGCTGGTTATTTTTTTCATTGACTTATTGAATATTTATAAAACTCTTAAGATAAGCCGGGCGCGGTGGCTCAAGCCTGTAATCCCAGCACTTTGGGAGGCCGAGACGGGCGGATCACGAGGTCAGGAGATCGAGACCATCCTGGCTAACACGGTGAAACCCCGTCTCTACTAAAAAAAATATAAAAAACTAGCTGGGCGAGGTGGCGGGTGCCTGTAGTCCCAGCTACTCGGGAGGCTGAGGCAGGAGACCCGGGAGGCAGAGTTTGCAGTGAACTGAGATCCAGCCACTGCACTCCAGCCTGGGCCACAGAGCGAGACTCCGTCTCAAAAAATAAATAAATAAATAAATAAATAAATAAATAAAACTTTTAAGATAGTTGTTTCATCTCCACTGTATAACCTAAGAAATGGTGAGAATGTACCAGGTTGCCACCAGGAAGCAGGAGGAATGTGATGAGGGAGGTGGCGTAGCTTACTACCTGGGAGCCCCTACCTTCCAGGGTGATACAAGATGACAGTTGAACACAGTCCCCTTGGCACTACTTCAGACTGGAACAAAAGCCACTGACACATGGAGAAGGCTCACTGGCCTCCACACTCTACATTCACTCAGATGAGCACTCCAAGGCACCAACCTGCTTCTGGTGCTTCCCAACTCTGAAGCACCAGAAGGTCTGAAGAACTGTTTCCAGCTTTATGGAAATCCTCTGCTCCCGATTTTATCCACTTGTTTCTCTACACAACTGGTAACTTTTCTGTCTTCCAAAAAGTACTCAGTTGTTTTTTTTGTTTGAGACAGGGTCTTATTCTGTTGCCCAGGCTAAAGTGCAGTGGCACAAACACAGTTCACTGCAGCCTCAGCCTCCTGGGCTAAAGCAATCTTCCTGTCTCAACCTCCTGAGTAACTGGGATAACAGGTGCACACCACCATGACTGGCTTTTTTGTTTGTTTGTTTGTTTGTTTACACTTTGTAAAGACAGGGTCTTGCCATGTTGTCCAGGCTGGTCTCAAACTCCTGGGCTCCAGTAATCCTCCTACTTTAGTATCCCAAAGTGTTGGGATTACGGGTGTGAGCCACCACATATGGCCAAATTACTCATTTTTAATCTGTCGATGGTATTCTACATCTTTCTTGAATTTGAAAGAAATTCTTCTTTAAAAACATTGTTCCTGTCATTTTGATTTTTTGATAGCATTTTAAGCATATGACGGTAATGTGTTCAGTTTAAAATATTTATAAAACATCCTCCTAATCAAATTAGACATTTTGATTGATGATAACCAATCCAGTTATTAACTTCATCTATATTAAATAAAAATATACATGGATTTTAAGAAAAGTTCGGGCCGGGCGCGGTGGCTCAACCCTGTAATCCCAGCACTTTGGGAGGCCGAGGCGGGTGGATCACGAGGTCAGGAGATCGAGACCATCCTGGCTAACATGGTGAAACCCCGTCTCTACTAAAAATACAAAAAAAAAACTAGCCGGGCGTGGTGGCGGGCGCCTGTAGTCCCAGCTACTCGGAGGCTGAGGCAGGAGAATGGCGTAAACCCGGGAGGCGGAGCTTGCAGTGAGCCGAGATCGCGCCACTGCACTCCAGCCTGGGTGACACAGCGAGACTCCGTCTCAAAAAAAAAAAAAAGAAAAGTTCGATTTTCCAGTTACAAATCCTCCAATTAAATGTAATGAGGCCAGGCACAGTGCCTCATGCCTGTAATCTCAGCACTTTGGGAGGCCGAGGCGGGCAGATCACCTGAGGTCAGGAGTTCAAGGCCAACTTGGCCAATATGGCAAAACCCTATCTCTACTAAAAATACAGAAATTAGCCAGGCATGGTGGCACATGCCTGTAGTCCCAGCTACTCAGGAGGCTGAGGCACAAGAATCACTTGAACCCGGGATGTGGTGGTTGCAGTGAGCCGAGACTGCACCACTGCAATCCAGCCTGGGTGACAGAATGAGACTCTGCCTCAAAAAAATAAGTAAAATGCTACCAAAGTTTGTAAGCTGTTGTTCAGAACATGGAAATAACCTTACTCATTCATGCAATACTTTCCATGCACTAAGCACTATTTTAGGTGATAGAGATACTGTAGAAATAAAAGACAAGCTTCCCATATTATATAATTTATGTTACTTAATTTAGGAAAACTGTGGTATAAACAATACATATTATGTGTGTATACCCTTGTGTGTATATTTACATTTCAGAACTTAATCAATGCCCTAGCAGCTGTTAGCTAGCATTTCTACTACTGTTATCAGGAGCCCACATTCCTGCTTACCATTTTAAATATCATTATTTACAAATACAAAAGATGTGTTAGTTAGCAAAGGAGCTATTAAAAATAATTTTCATTTGTGAAATGAGTGTTCTCCAAGACATGTGATTGGTTAAAATACTGGACAGGCCCCACCACCTCTGCAAAAACAAGACCAAAACATCTGGTAGGACTAAAAATCTAAAGCTGCAGTACAGTACTTAAGATATGGAATCCTTTGGCCCCACTTCTCTCCATTCCCCAGAGGACTCAGTTGCCTGACTTGAGCCACAGCTGGCCGGTCTTGCTGTCAGGACATAATTATTGTAACTGCATTGGAGGAACCCATTCATGCAACTCCCAGTCAGAATGTCCAAGGACAGAGAGTTTGACTTGTCCCAAGTGGCAAGACTGTCTGTGGCTCTTTACTGTTCCTGCCTGCTAACAGATGACTATAAACGTGGCAGAATTAAGACTAGAAATTGTTCTCATTGTTAATTTACCAGCTGGGAGCAAAAGACTATAAAGGAAAGGAAGAAGAACGCTCACCTCTTTCGAAATTCTGGAAGCTACCAAAATTGAACAAAAGAACCCAACAGGGCTACAAGGCCAGATTGGGTTAAGTCAGTCTACAACACTGCCCTTATGAACATTATATTTTAGTAGAGGAGATGGATAATACAGGGTGTAGTGGCATGTATCTGTAGTCCCAGCTACTCAGCAGGCTAAAATAGCAGGATGGCTTGAGCCCAGGAGTTTATGACCAGCCTAGGCAACATAGCAAGATCCCACTTCTAAATATTTTTTTTTAAAAGACAAAAAACAAGTAAACACATATCAACAGTGGTAAGTATTAGGAATTGTATTAGTCTGTTCTCATGCTGCTATGAAGAAATACCCATGACTGGATAATTTACAAAGAAAAGAGATTTAATTGGCTCACAATTCTGCATGGCTAGGAAGCCCTCAGGAAACTTACAATTATGGCAGAAGGCACCTTTTCACAGGGTGAAAGGATAGAGAATGAGAGTCAGCAGGGGAAATCATAGATGCTTATAAAACCATCAGATTTCGTGAAAACTCACTCACTATCATGAGAACAGCATGGGGGAAACTGCCCCCATGATCCAATCACCTCCACCTGGTCCCACCCTTGACATGGGGATTATTACAATTCAAGGTGAGATTTGGGTGGGGACACAGAAGGAAATAAGCAAACTGTTACAGAAGGCTCTGAGAAGATAGCTGAACTGAGAGCACTAATCATAAGAGGACAATTTTCCAGACACAGGTACAAAGACCTGAAAGCAGGGAAGTATAGGATACATTTCAGAAATGAAAGACCTAAGTGACTGAGGATAGTGGGTAGAGGGGAAAGTGATCCAAAATGATAGTGGAAAGAGGAGAAAAAGCCCGATAATACCTGACAGGTCTGTCTTGATAGGTGGCAGTAAGGAGTTTGGATTTTATTCACAGTGTAATGGAAGCCACTGAGGAAGGTTAAGAGCCTGACTCACTATGGTTAGCATATAGAGAAATGAACTGTAATGCTCAAGGAAGTAGAGAAAACAGACAGGAGATTGTTACAGCAATTCAGGCAGGAGATGATGGTGCAGGACTAAAGAGTGGAAGTAGAGATAGAGAGGGGTAGACAGATATTTTGTAAGTAAAAGTGACAGGGTTCAGCAGCTCTCAATTACTTAACCCTTAAAATACGTGACATATGACCCTAATAGTTCCATATATTCTTTTTAAGAACGATCGCTATTTAGCAACCAGTAATAATTATCTCTGTTCTTAAAAATGTATTCAGATATAAACTCAGGGCCCAGGAATACAGATCCCCACACTGCAGACTGAGCAGGAACTCCTGCTCTATCCACCTGCTCAATAAAGGAAGGCAAGTGAGGATGCTCCCATTTCTAATCTCCTGTCCGTGACTCTGCTGGCCTGGAGTAAGCCTAATGAAGGTCGCCAACAGTGAGGGATGGGACAGGACCCCAAAAGGGTTAATAGCTGACAGGACTAGAGGTTTCTACAATGTTCCCTTCAGGCCAGTCCCCTATCAACATGGTACCCCTTCTTTCTCCTCAGACTCCTTGAACCAATCTATCTGCTTCCCTTCCCACTGCTAGCAGTAGCTCCTCTGGCATGGTTTCCTCTTTCCCTATAGCCCAATCTGAAATTGAATTCATTTTCACATAAATGTCAAAGGTACAGAAACCAGCAGCCACCTATATCTATTTCCATTAAAGCAAAAATAGTTAATTTATCTAACACCTGTTATGTGTCATGTGTTATTTTAGAGCTTTCAATGTATTTACTCATTTCATCCGCATGAAAATCCTATCCCCATTTTACGAAGAGGAAACTGAGATACAAAGAAGTTACTAAACTTGCCCAGCCAGCAAGTGGCAGAGCCAGGGTTAGAACCCAGGCAGTCTGGCTGCAGTCCCCACTTTTGAGCTATACTGCCACTGGAGTCCAGCTTCAAAGTCATGTTCTTCAGGGAGACAATGAAACAACTGCAGTCAACATCAGAAAGGTCCAAGATGCAATTTAAAGATAGTATCCAACCCATATTTTAATGGAGAAATGTTCAAGTAGATACTTTTATGGCTTCCACAGTGCCAAAATTACGCAAGTTTGTTTTCATCAAGTTTTGGAACACTTCCAGAAAATCAGATTAATATATGAAGAAGAGAAAACATTCATTTTTCATGAATATGTGGTAAAAGAGAGCAACTCATGTACACACTTGTCAGTTCTGTCAGAATGTAACCCTGCAGGGTAGGAAGCACCCATCTTCTGTGAGAACTTCCCACAAAGAGAATTATTTAGTGTAGAATGAATGCTCAATTCAGAAATAAATAGCATTCTTCAAATGTCAGAGGCATCCCCATGGAATAACTCAGGTCCCCAACAAGACTATTAAGCTGATGTTACAAACCGTAGCCACGAAGAAAGGAGTTCATCTATGCTGACAGTGATTGGGAGTGGAAACAAAAAGGCTAAGAACATTCTCATTATCCAACAGTTTTCTGACTTAATCTTCTAAGAATGAACAGAAGTTTAGAATTCGGAGCCATGGGACTCTCATCACCCAAAGCTGCAGATCAAAAAAAAAAAGAGCAAAAAGCAGCATTATAAGAAATATCTATAGTCAGGGGAATAAATACTCACTTGCTCAGAGGAGCCGAAAGAAATACTGCAGTCCCAGAGTGATCCCGGAGTGGTGAAGAACACGTGGGGATGATCACCGTGTCCCTTCCTAAACCCAACTCTCTTGAGGATACTGACCCACAAACCATAACAAGGTCAGTCTCTCTCTCTCTCTCTCTCTCTCTCTCTCTCTCTCTCTCTCTCACACACACACACACACACACACACACACACACCTTCCTGTTAAAAAAAAAAAAAGCTACCTAAAACAGAAAGTGTACATGAGATCCAGAGTCTCAAGCATAATGCGAAAAATGTTCCAGTTTCAATGAAAATAGTCACACCAAGAACCAGGAAAATCCAAACTGAATGAGAAAAGGCAATCAATAGATGCCAACACCAAGATGGCAGAGATGTTAGAATTATCTGATAAAGATTTTAATGCAGTCATGATAAAAATTCATAAAACAAAAATTCTTCAATGAGCAGTTATAAACATGCTAAATGAACTAGGTAGGAGAAATGTCATTATGCTCCTCAGGTCCTTGAGGTAGGTTCACTGCTGGCCCAGCCAGGACTGTGCAGTTCTAGGCTGGTGAAGGTTGGGAAGTTTGTTTTGGTGAAGAGAGCTCATGAATCCTAATTACGCTGTACATCACAATGACGATGATCTCCTGGTACCTGTTCACTGTAATTGGCCTTTGGCTTGATGGATCTAAACTGACTTCATGAATTAGAGTGGTCACGAGCCAAAGACAGGCATCATTAAAGGGGAGCGACATCCCTGGGGAGTGAATGACTGACAATATCTGTGCCTCCAAGGGGTTAGCTTATGAAAAAGGGACAAGATAACCGTCCCCAGGGCTTGGCTTTAATAATACCAAAAGCATAAATAACAACAAAAACTGATATACTGGATTTCATCAAACTTCATAATTGCTGCTAAGCAAAAAAAAAAAAAAAAAAAAAAAAAAAAACCCTAGAAAGAGGATTTAAAAGACAAGCTAATCAGAGAAAGTTTGCAAACTACATATCCAAACAGAAGACTAACATCTAGAATATGCAAAGAACTCACAAAACTCAACAGTAGAAAAATGATCCATTTAGAACATTAGCGAAAAACATAAGAGGACATATGACACTTTATCAAAGAGGATACAGATGGCAAATAAGCACATAAAAAGATGTTCCACATAATTAGCCATTAGGGAAATGCAAATTAAAAGCACAATGAAATATCACTACATATCTAACAGGATAGCTAAAAAAATTTTTTAAATAGTGACATCACCAAATTCTGCCACGGATGCAAAGAAATTTAGTAACTCATACATTGCTGGTGGGACTGTAAAATGGTATCGCCACTTTGGAAAGCAGTTTGGCAGTTTCTTAAAAAATTAAGCACACAACTACCATATGACCCAGCTTTTGCTCTTTTTGGCATTTAGCTCAGAGAAATGAAAATTTATTTTTAAACATAAAACGTGTACATGAGTGATCATAGCAGCTTTATTCATAAAGTCAAAATGATAAACAACCCACACACCCTTCAGCAGGTGCATGGTTAAGTGTTAGTACATCCACACCATGGAACATTACTTATCAATAAAAAAGGAACAAACTGTTGACACATGCTACAAACCCTGGAACTGCTGACACATGGAACAAACCCTGGAACTATGCTAAGTTAAAAAGCAACCCAAAAGGTATTTCCATTGGTATGTCATTGCATTGTCATTCCATTGATATGACATTCTTGAAATAAAATTATAGAAATAGAGAATAGATTCTTGGTTGCCAGAGTTTAAGAGGTGAAAGAGGCAAAGAAAAGAGTATGTCTATAAAAAAGTGCAACATGTGGCTGGGTGCAGTGACTCATTCCTCTAATCCCAGCACTTTGGGAGGCTGAAGCAGGAGGATCACTTGAACCCAGAAGTTGAAGACTAACTTAGGCAACATAGGGAGACCCCATCTGTATAAAACATAAAAAAATTAGCCAGGCACTGTGTCACACACCTGTGGTCCCAGCTCCTCAGGAGGCTGAGGTGAGAAGATCACTCAAGCCCTGGGGGGTCAAGGCTGCAATGAACCATTATCATGCCACTGTACTTCAGCCTGGGTGACAAAGCAAGATACTGTTTGTTTGTTTGTTTGTTTGGGGAAAAAAAGACAAGATGTGGAATCTTTGAGATGAAGGAAATGCTCTGTACCCTGAGTATATCGATTATCAATATCCTACTTGTGATACTAAATATAGTTTTGTAAGAAGTTACCATTGAGGGAAACTGGGCAAAGGGACACAGGATCTCTCTGTATTATTTCCTAAAACTGCATGTGAATTATCTCAAAATAAAAAGTTTAATTTAAAAGAAATGAAAGGTTATTGGCCCACTGAACCCTGACTGCAGCAAACAGCAAGTACTTGGAAGTGACCTTTAAGTGTGCTCCAGATTTTCATTTACTGGCCATTTTCAGCTCTACCATTTCATCCATGATTCATGAGTCCCAGCAATCCAACCAATTTTATTCAATAAAAAGGGGGCATCCTGTAGTTTTGCCAAGACCAATTATTTCCATGGCGACCCTCAACATAATATTAACTATCAGACCTAGAAAACACCACGGCCTGGAGTGGACCACTTTCTCTGCTGCCACTCTTTGTTCTCTTGTACCTCTTTAGAGTAAGCTGCAAAAATAACTCAAACCCTACTCTGCCCAGTATCACTACCTTCCCAGAGCTGCCTTCCAGAAACTAACATCTTCATACAAATCGGGAAGAGAAAAAAAAAATCATACTGATAATCCCCCATCTTTTACATTTCAACAAACCCAGTTGTCGGGGAACAAAAAAGGATATTACTCTACAGCATATCTGGACAAGAAGAATCCACCTGTGACTTAATTCATATTTGGATGATTCTGAATGCACAAATACCAGGTCCAAAAACAAACAAGATGCAACTTTCACTTTCCACCTACAAAGAACAGTCCTTAAAACAGATATAAGGATTCATGTTTCCATCCACATGGAGAAATTTATTTCAACATAAAAAGGTGAAAATCTATCCTAAATTGAAAGCTCTCCAGAGACAGAAAATTCACAATCTATCCTGATACTCCCGGTATTTCCCAACGTCTGTCAGGCCACACTAGCAAGTGCATTCCATCTTGGTAAAAATTATGTCTGTTCCTCTCACGATTGTAGGAATTGGTCTACACAGCTTGCAAAATTTTAGTCACTTCTAAGAATGCAAGTTACCTGGATCAGAGAGTAGTTTCTCTAGCCCTGTGGTCTACTCTTTAATTTATAAGTCTTTTATATCCATCAGAATTGAGGAGTTCCAAAGCTGATATAATCTTAAAAAGCAAAAACTTCAGGATGATCAGGATATAAATTATATCTTAACAATACAGATTAACAGCCATAAGAAATATAGAGTTTCCCAGATATTGTTTCCTCGATAAATTAACAACAAAATTTGTAACTCAGAGAAGACACATCACACAATCATTTAACTCATGCAAATTAAGGTAGATCCACTGGGGTAGAAGGCTGTGGAGAAGACAGAGAAACTCCAGAAGTCATCCTTGTTCCCTCAGTTTCCCTGATGCTTTTCTGAGATGCACTCAGAAACACTGAGTCTTCTTCTAGTCCTTCAGGTACATTTTTTGTGCATGTCCTCTAAAACAAACTTCTTCACTGGATGCTCAACTGAACATACAGTCATTATTCCAGGAAAGAGGAAACATGGGCTGTTTGAATGGCTGGTAGGCTGGCCTCCATGGTGGAACCTTTCTAAAAGGCTTAAGTCTAGTTCCACCCCACACTATTTTTGTATCAAGGGCTGAATTTGGAAGCCATTGCACTGTGATGTGTTCTCCAGCAGTCCATATCCACTCTCCCGTGAATTAGGTATACGCAAGTGTCTATGAGCGTGCAGGGGTGTACGGATGTGCACACACATGAACACCTTTACAAAGGTGGTGGAGCACCCTGAGCTAATACCATTCTCTCAGTGGATACTCATTCCAAGAGACACGCACCCTGGGGAAGTCAAGCTAGCCCACCGGCTTTCAGTGGGCATCAATGAAGGCAGAAGAGCAAATACATGTCCCCTCAAATATTTAGAATTTTAGCTTAAAATTAATAACTACAAGTTTTTAAATGCTTCCTTTTATGTACTAAACCTATAAAACAATTAGTAGTCCCCAAAATTTTCCCCACATAGGCTGAACATCTAAAATCCCTTCATTACAAAATAAAGTCTTGTATTCAACAACAAAGCCTGAGCATAACATCAAAACACTTTTGAAAATAAGAGTAGAGGTCTAAAATCATCCTTCCTAAGGGCAAATGTTGATGAAACCAAAGGTAAAGAACACAAAGGCCAGTCTGAATGTTGAAGAAATGCCAGGGAATATGAGAAAGGTTATTAGCAGGAGACCACGTCTGTAACAGCACTCTGATCATCCTGGAGTTTGGCCATAAGGGAGAAAACACTAAAATGCTTACATGCCTAATCCCCCCCTGCTTTCTCATCTGCAAAAGGAAGATGAAATCTCACCAACAGCAAACTGCATAAAAAGACGATCAACTCTTAACATGAAACCTCAGCCGCTCTGAGAAGTCCTGGCTAGCATTTACCAAACTCAGACTTTGATCTAAGGCTTACCCGAAGGCACAATACATTCCCCAGCAGTAATAGAGAGTTGTCAAGACAACCGCTTAATGGAACATGTCCAAATCTAGAATCAAGCACTTTCTGCCAAAATATGATTAGTTATATGTAATTCTGTAAGACATAAGAAAGGCAGTATGAGCCACCTTTTACTCAAAGCACTGACCTAGTCAAATTTAAGATAACTATTTTAAGGAAATCAAAAGCCATACAATTTCTCTATTTTATTATCTGAGGTAGGAACTCAAAACTGAAGAGTCAAAAGGAATCTACTGTTCTGAGCAGATTAATAATTGTTACCCAAAGGAGAAGTGCTAGGTCATCAGATGTCTCCCTGCTCTTGGAGAGCTTAGTCCTAGTCCCAGAGAACAGCTGCAGGAGTGAGGGACCACACAGGAGCAGGAGCAGTCAGAGGGTCTGACACCAAATTAAGAAACTCATGCTACCAAATCCTGAGAAAAACTAGTCAGATTCAGAAAGAACTGAAAACAAGGATCAGAGAGAAAAGCATACAAAGGTATCAACCTATTTATAAATAATGCTTCCTCTCCCCCTACTTGTTCAATAAAACTATTTTATTAAAATGTTTTAAATTAAAACAAAATAGTACTTAGTTGTTATAACTTTATTCTGTCAAATATTCTACAGAATATAACATATTCTACAGAATATATGTTATATATTCTACAAAATGTTAAAATAACTCTAAAGATAGATAGGAATTGACCACAGATGCTACTTCTTCTCATCCATAACGCTACTGCTTAAAAATCCTTTAACCAATAGATAAACTTGTGGGAAAATACTTGAATTTACCAGTTACGGGAGAAGATGTAGTTCTTCAAGTCCCTAGAGAATAACTTCAAAAACAGAAAAACTAAGTCTTTAATGTACACTCTTCCAAGCCTTTAAGAACAGTAAGTCTCTGATTACATAATGTATTACAAAGCACAGGGGAGAAAAATGAAATGTCCCCAATTACATGATGCTCGTATAACTTCAGCACCAAAAAGAGAAACCCACCCTCTACACATAACACCCCCCCACCCCCTCACACACACACACACACACACACAATTCAACCAAAGGGAAAGGAGAGAAGCACATGTCTCAGTCACCCAGAAGCCACTGGTAGTTAGAAACCACCCACCCCTCAACCAGACCATTGTTATATTCCCTCTGGTTGCAGGCCAGTATATGTCAACAATCCTTCACAAATCCTTTACCCAAAACTCATGGGGCCAGATGTGTTTCAATTCAAAAATTTTTAATTTCAGAAAGGCACCTTCTGGGGATATCCAATATATTTCACATACCATCAGAGAGTCTGAGGTGGCTATGATATTCTGCTGTAAAAATGCATGAATAGTTACACTAAATGTGATCAAGACTATAAAACGGCTTCACAACAGAGCCAGGTAGTTTCCTCAGATATAATCAAGTCTGGTCAGGTTTTTAAATCAAATGAGATATTAAAAAATTCAAACCAGAACTTTTGGATTGCAGAATTGTAAGGAATTATTAACCTGTTATAGAGCACTCTGTAAATAATAATGGTAATTGCTTATAATCCATTGACTGCCTACTATCAGAGATTATAGGTTTGGCATACATTAACCCTTTCTGCCACTCTGTAAGGTTTTGTAAATGAGGCTTAGAAAGGTTAAGTGACTCACCCAAAGCCAGTTACTGAAAGCACCAGGATTTGAACCAAGATCTGTTTATATTCCATCCAGTGTGCAATTCTAACAGGTTCTTGATTGCAAGCTACAGAAAGCATGTCTAGCAAACCTAAGCAAAGAAACAATTTTCTGGAAGCATATTAATATCTCACAGAATGGATGGGAAATCTAGAAAACCAAGCTCACAAAGTGAGATAAATCCAAACAAGGCTGAGTCGCAGAAGCAATGACAAAGGTCAAGTCCTGAGGCTGGGATGCTGCCTTGATACTGCAAGAGCAGGACACACACATCACCATGGCCACTGGGCTCCCACAACCAGACACAGCTGAGAAAACTTTCTGAACTCTCCCCCGTCTTCGTAAGAATCAAAGTCCCACAGGCTTCCATAATGTGAAAATGATAGTATGTCCCACCAATTCTACACTGAGGACGCACTCCTCCCAAAGTGAAGGAGGACCAGAAGACTGGGTAACCTCCCCCTTTCAGGTGACGAATACCTACTGCAGCCACTCTAATTCTAAAAATCTCTGCAAATCATAGTCAATGGCATGTAATAAAGTAGGATTTCTTCCAGGAATGGAAGTATTTTTTCATTTTAAGAAATTTACAATATGGTAGTGCACATCAGTTAGTCAAATTTTTATTTAAAAACTCAATTAGCACTTTTAAAAGGTACGTGATATAACTTACCATCCATTCTCGCTTTTAAAATTCTTGATAAATCAGAAAGAGAAAGTTCTTTCGTTAACCCTATATTTTTTTAACCACAATCTAAACATATTTTAAAGAGCAATATTTCAATCAGCCACCACATTTCTTCACATCATTCAAAAGTTCTAACCTAAGTTCAGGCTCAAGGAAAAAAAAAGTTCTAACCAATAATGGTTAGAAAAGAAAGGAAGCAAGTGTCAGAAACTAGGAGCAAACCTGCTGTTATCTGGCAGATGATATGACTATACCTGCAATGAGGACAAAGACTGCAGCCCAGAGCGGAGGTTCACATCCATCCTTGGGAATGGCCCATGGTAAATCCTGCATGTGTGAGTCAAGCACCTGGCTACTCTTAGGGAAATTCTGACCAGTAGAAAAATTCAAACTTAGCTACTCAAACTGTGGTGTTAACTGTTTCATTAGTAAAGCAGGAATATCTCTTCCAGGATAATTATGACATCTTCTGATTGTTTTGGTCTTTGGAGGATTCAGCAAGGAGACAGGAGAGGGCACTGTCACTTGATGTGGGAGGGTGGGGGGAACAGTCCCAGCAACAGGACATCAGAAGGGGAAGCAGGGAGCAGCTAAAGGATACAGTATATAGGAAGCAGGTGTGTCTGATACCCAGTGGTGGAATTTTTCTTCCTGGCTTCTAACTCTTCCCACATTTCTAGTTACTCTCCAACCTCTTACTGGGCAATCATTACATCTATTATTTGTCATGTTATCCTCAAACCTGAGAAATAAATCTGGTTACACTTAGCCCAGACTTGAATTGGAACTGAGTGGAAAAGGAAAAACGCTTTGGAGCAAAGAAGTTGTGAGAAGCCAGCAATGACCCTTTGAGAAGCTGGAAAGGAAAGTATAAGGCAAGAGGTAATAAATGCCAATCAAGACAAGTCAAGGCTGTCCCCAGAGGATCCTCAGAAGTAAGTGTGTGTGAAAGGTTAGATGAACACTCTCCAGTCACACAGGACGTGCATTCCATTTAATGTAACTTAGGCACTGAAAGAAACGATGGCTCCCAAAGGCTGGGGTGAATAGTCAAGAAATCTCAAAGGAGTCAACTAAAGATTAAGTGGAGCCAATAATGAAGTTTAGCAAAATACAGAAATACAAGATAAACTATTTTCCTTAGCTTTCTTATAAACCAGCAATAAACTGCTTTTTTAAAAGAATGAAATAAAAATATCATTTAAAATGCAACCAAAAAATGTGACATTGCAGAATAACCTTAAAAAGATATAAGATTTCAATGACAAAAGACTGGAAAACTGTACTGAAAGAAAAAATTGAATAAATGGAGAGGCAGAGCATGTTGTTAGATGCAAAAGCTAAATCTGGAGTTCTTTCAGGTTTAACACAATCAGATTGAAATCCTATTGGCAATTTTTATAATGGCAAAAATTAAGTCTTAATTTAAAGAAAAAGGACACAAGGGACCTACCTACTAATAAATTAAACAGCAATACAAAGAAATGATGAGGATGGGTGCTGACCAAATCAAAGAATAAAATATGTTATAAATTAATTGTATTCAGACAACTTTTGGTACACTAACAGACGAATCAATAAAATGGGGGTGGGGGAGAAGCTGAAATAAATCTAATATATAAAACCTTAAAATTTTAACAAACAAATGGCAAATGAAAAAACAGTCAACAAACTATATTGGGACAAAAAGTTATCTGTCAATAAATAAACAATTTCCATCTGTATATACCAAGATAAATTCTAGACAGGTTAAAAATTAAGTGTAAAAAAAAACAAAGATAGCCATAAAAATTAAGTACTGATACCTTTTATATTAAAAGCCCTGAAAATATTACGCTAAGTAAAAGAGCTCAATCACAAAAG
Organism: Macaca mulatta; assembly: GCF_049350105.2. NCBI lineage: Eukaryota > Metazoa > Chordata > Mammalia > Primates > Cercopithecidae > Macaca > Macaca mulatta. Next base: position 121,175,995 of record NC_133411.1, read on the forward strand.
ACAACATATATGATTCCATTTACATGAAGTGCCCAGAATAGGCAAATCTAGAGAGACAGGAAACAGGTTAGAAGTTGCTGGTGGGGAGAATGGGGGTGACAGCCAGAAGATACAGGGTTTCTTTTCAAGGTGATAAAACAAGTTATAAATTGACTGTGGTGATGGCTGCTCAACTCCATGAGTATACCAAAAAGCACTAACCTGTACACCTTCAGGGGGCAGACTGAATGATGTGTGAACTCTATCTCGACAAAACTGTCAACAAAAGATGATAATATAGATGACTACTCTGAAGAGAGAGGGATTTTAACTCAAAAACATTAAGAATCCATTAAAAATCATAGATTTAATTACATTAAAATTAGAACTACTTAACCTGAGTTTAAAGGCAAAAAATATATAACATTTGCAATTAACAAGGCAGATCAAAGGCTAACTTCACTATTTTTTTGTAATGCAAAGATGACTCTGTTGTGACCAATCATCAGTAAAATCTCCACTCAGAGCCTGAGAACTTCTGCCGCAGCCGAACATGCATTTTTCCTTCTCATGGAAGCAGATGGGAGCAGAAGGTACGTACTACCTGGGAAGATAGTTTAGACATGGGCATATTCAAACCAAAGAAGATTTGACAGGTACTCAAAGATGAGTACCTGTCAAAATCATGCCTGAAGCTTCTTTTGAGGAAGGGAGGGAGGGAGGAAGGGAGGGGAAGAGAAAGAAAGAGAAACAAAAAAAAAGAAACGGAAGGAAGGAAGGAAGGAAGGAAGGAAGGAAGGAAGGAAGGAAGGAAGGAAGGAAGGAAGGGATGGAAAGGAAGGAAAGGATGGAAAGGAAGGAAAATAATGGAATCATAATGGAATTTTGCCTCAGTTTTAGAGATATAATTTTTCTCCTAGGCCTCAATATCTGCTGGGAAAGATAATACAAAGAGAACTGAGCAGCCCCATCCATTTGTTAGGGTTGCCAGTGCTGATCACCGCATGAGCAATTCAGGCTCAGAGGCCCATGGCCCCACTTCAGGAAGACACTGGAAGTAGCACAAGTGATCCTTGAGTATGGTTTCAGTTTTATCTTTTGTAAGGAGCAGGCGAAGCCCTTGCCAGCACAAGCCTCCTGCCACCACAGCCTGCTAGCTACTCGCTCCTCAGCCTACAGCCTGACAATGAGACCCCGATCCTGACCAAAAGGACCAGAAGGAAAGCAAGTCCAATGGGGAAGTGGTGCTTCCAGGAAAAATGCTCCCCTCTGATAAAAAGAGACATAGCTGTATCAATCGGGGCCCTGGAAAGAAACACATAGATTCAACTTGGGAAGTTTGGAGAAAGTTCAATAAAGGGCATAAAAAAGTATGGGCATAGTATGGAAAACAATTACAGAAAGGACAGAATCCCAGAGTTGGTAACAAGTTTTTAATCAACACTAGGCAGCCATTTTTAAAAAGGCCAAGAAAATCACAGAAAAGCCAATCCAGGGCTCTACGTCTTTAAGCCTCTGAACCAATTCTGAACTGCCAGCCTTCATACTGGTTATTCTCAGAGAAAAGTAAATCCCATTACCTAAAGCCAAAAGCACAACCAATTAAAAAAATCCTTTAACTAGTCTGTCTTGTAATCCACTAAAATTATCTCCTTATTGAAATTAGAAGAATTTTAGTTCAAGTCAGAAGAGATAGCCCCAAATCTGGAACATCTTAAGAGAGACTCCAATAGACCAAAGGACACAAAAGTCAAATGGAAATCGAAATTGGTCATATCCAACCTCCCCAATATATTTTGTACATGCGGATTTGTATCTCTCAAATATTCAAATACATAGCACTAGAGATAATAAGGTTTCAGTCTCACAAGCTCCTGGTGGGTGTTCAAATTGGTAGGATGTTTCTGGAAATAATGTGGGCAAGATGTACTGAATTACTTGAAACCAGGACATTACTCCTTTCTTCCTCTGAGGTTTACTGTTTCAGAAACAGTTGTGAGCTCAATGTTAGCCAAATAATTAAATTTTTAATATGGCTTAATTAGTCCATTCAACTACTCTTATTTCTGCTACTTTAAAAATTCAACCCTAGCATTTTATCTTTTTAAAGGCATAATGGAATGAAGTGACGCACTGCATCCTATCAGCCTGTTAGTCATGTCTTTAATAAGCACAGCTGTTTGCACTGAGACATAACGAAGGCATTATCACCCACTGAGGGGCATCATATGCTGAATCCTGGAAATGTACAGTGAAGAAATAAGCAGCCTTTGAAGTGCTAACCTCGTAAACCCAGCCTATAAAATGGCTCAAACCTTACATAAAATACCCTTACAGCAAATTACTCTTGTCTAATGCTAAATCATTTCCAATGGGACATCAAACCTTCATTAATAAATTTTCATTGGCTTAAAAATTAATAATGTTGATTTCCATATATTTTAAAACATTTCATATTTATAGTAATTATTTTAAGGAAGACAAAAAGAATTCTAATTTCCTCTATATGGCCCAATACTGATTAAAAAAGGATGCCAGGAGAATGAGATTTTCTGGGTAACAGAATATTTCAATTTGTTTTAATTCAATATATTATTGGATTTAACCATCAGGCTCTGATCTATAAAAGATGTAAGATATTGGAATGCGCGCTAACTTCAGGACAGACTATAGAAAAAAGTTTTAAATGAATCGCTTGTATCAACTTTCTTTTTAATCCTATATTTAGGATAATAAATACAGGACACAGCTCAAAATTTAGGTTATAGATCCAATCACTCTGACTGGATATTAAAGAAAGATATTACATACATGACAGTGGAAGACTGAAGAGATGGAAAGGCTCAATGGGAATAGAAAGCCATTCTCTGGCAATAAAGGCAAAAGCTATCCAGTGAAGAGGAAAACAGACCAGATGGTGATGGTCGATCCTTTCCCTTCTGCTATCCTTCCCCACTCCCATGGACTCACCACTAACAGAGTTCCTATCTGTGGGTCCCTGCTTTAGGTGGGTTGCTGCCTTCAGCTTTGTCAGTAAGTGCTGCCACCTTTGGGCACTGATTCAACGCCTCTATTGCTTCAAAGTGAAGCTCTCTGAATCTGGGGGCGGGCACGCTCCCTGGCCTCTCCAGTCAGATGGAGCCTGAGAATTCTGCTCAAAACGGTTCCCAGAGGGATACTGGTGCCAGCACCAGTTCCAGCATGGCCAGATCCAGCTTCAGCCAGGACGTAAGGCAGGTGCACGAACTCCGCATATCTGAGAGACCATGTCCAATAGAGCTGCCCTCCCAGACCCTGTGCAAACCACCATTCCAGCTTCCCATCGATTTCAGTATCTATAAGGTAAAGAACTGCCACTAAAGAATTGCATGGAATGGGCCGGGCGCGGTGGCTCACACCTGAAATCTCAGCACTTTGGGAGGCCAAGGCAGGTGGATCACAAGTTCAGGATATCCAGACCATTCTGGCTAACATGGTGAAACCCTATCTCTACTAAAAATACAAAAAAAAATTAGCCAGGCGTGCTGGCGGGCACCTGTAGTACCAGCTGTTTGGGAGGCTGAGGCAGGAGAATGGCGACAACCTGGGAGGCAGAGCTTGCAGTAAGCCAAGATCACGCCACCGCACTCCAGCCTGGAAGACAGAGTGAGACTCCGTCCCAAAAAATAATAATAATAATAATAATTGCATAGAATGGACTGGTAATAGATTTTCTTACCCGGCAGCAATAATTTAAAGTAATTGTGTTAAATAATTTGCAAATTTTCCTTTGAGCTGCAAAGTAATATTTACAGCTATCACAAGACCTCCAAAGTGCAGACTTGGAAAGTTTCTACATTTTCAAATATACATTATCTGTAAAAGAGATTGTATATGAAACAGGTTAATTGTCCATTTTATTAAAATGCTAAGGCACTAGTATACAATCATATTAAAGAGAAAAAAAAGCCTTACATTTATGCAGAACTCATGACATACACTTTCCATCTTCCTCACTTAGAAAGAAATGTAAAAGTTACCCACCAAGTTTTTAACAACAATAAAAGGAAAAGGAAGTAAAGTATCTCAATCTTCTATCACTGTAGAAGGACTGACAGAAATTTTAAGGCACCAAATCCCAAAAGTTCCTCTCTAGGGGCCATGGCACAGAGAAGACTTAGAAATTCAAGTTTTTTCAGCAGAAATTCACACATCATTAAATTAATTCAAAACCCAACGAGGCGGCATACTAACAATTTACCCTTACAGTATCTGGTTACAGGCAGCAATTTTTCACAAAAATACATCTATCTCCTCCCTTCCCATCATTTAAAAGAGCAAGCAGTTAGGGTCACAGTTTAAAAGTGCAATGCAAAGCTGACGCCAGCCAGAATCAGCCTTAAATACACAGAGCTTTAAAGGAAGTGCGGTGAGGCAGGAGAGAAGGAATCCGGAAAGAGATCAGCAGACGTACCACCTGGCCCAGGTCATTTGGCTCTCAGGCTCCTCTATGCATCTGACTCAGCTGATGGAGGTTTTTAACTTTATCCAAACTCAGACCCCACACAGACCATCTTGAATTAGAATTTCTAGCTGGTCAGTTTCAAAGCTCCCCCAGGTGACTGTAATGTGCATTCAGGGGTCAGAATCACTGAACTGAAGAGAGGGAGAGAGAATGGGAGGGTCAGGATTAGGGATAGACAGCCTGTGTATAAAAAACCTCAAATGCGAAGACTGCCTTGACACAAGACGTTGCTCTGTGCCCCTCCTTGGCAGTGGATGGCTCTCTCAAAGATCTGGTCCAGACTTCTCATCCACCTGCTCAACTATTACAAGCAGGGATAGTTCAGGGGTTCTTTTTTCTCCCCACACTCTACCTCTATCATTATTTGGTTTGCAAAACAAAGTGTCTTTAATTTTCAAAATGGAAACTTGGTTGGGTAACTGGTCTCTGAGCCAGCCCAGCAGGAGACAGCCTCAAGGGAGTTTCCAAGCCCATTAACTCTCCCCTTTAGCCCCCTGCTATGAGCTCCCAGACGTAAATACACACTTAAGAGTAAATTATTGGTTTATAGGCCTCTAAAGCAGTTGGTTCTTAAATTAATTTAATGAGCTGTGAACTTATCCTAAAGTAATTTCTGATCCCAGGAGAGGAACCCTTGGATATGGGGGAAAAAAAAAAAAAATCCATGGCTTAGCAGAAAATTCAGGGAACAACAATAGGGGGAAAAAATGATCATTTAAAAAGCAAATCTCTAATATTTTCCAACACAAGAAAATTATCTCATTCAAAATTTTTACTCCTCTGTATTAGATCTGTATTGGTATTTTAAATACTTTTTTAAGTATTAGGGATTTTATAATCCTGACACCGTACTAATAAGCATTTAATATTGTTAAATAAAAATCATAGGAGGCCATTGTTTTGGACTAAGCTCCTACACTAGGCCCCAACAGACCAGACTGAAAAATCAAAATGGAGTCATCCATGCTAAAGTTCCAGGTCACCAAACCAAACGGAGTTGTTATCCGGCCTTTTCAGAAATCAGGAGAGACAGAAAACTGCCAATTTCTCAAAGAGGCCAGTTTCAATCTTCCACTGGCATAATAACGAAGTTCCCTCTGTTTTCATCCTTAACCCAAAGTAACCTGATGTTAACCAGTTATTTTTTCTATTATTCTATCTCTCTGTCCTACTTTACAAGGAAAGTAACTTTGAAATGACCAACCTTCTTGTTGTTTCTGCCTTCTTTAGCACTTTTTCTGTCTATAAGACAACTTCCTCTGCCCCACTCAGTGAAATGCGTACTCTATTTATGGAAGTGTTGCCCAATTCTAGCATTGCAAATAAAGCTAATAGACCTTTAAACTAAATTTGTTATAATTTCATCTTTTGACAATGTAATACACGTTATCTCACTTGATCCTCACAACAATGCTAGAATTAGGAGACGTTACCACCACCTCTCTACAAAAGAGGAGCCTGAAGGAAACTCAGAGGCTACACAACCAGGGCGGTTTCACACAGTAAGGAGGGATGGTGTGAAGGTACAAAGCCAGCTCTACCAACACCAAACTTCTAAAAACTAAGCTCTAGTAAATAAATTCTGCATGTCTCAATGCCTACACAATATGAAAAGTGTTAGAAAACCATTTCACACTGCAGGAAAAAGCAGCAAGATGGCCGAGTAGGAACAGCTCCAGTCTGCAGCTCCCAGTATGTTCAATGCAAAGACAGGTGATTTCTGCATTTCCAACCGAAGTACCTGGTTCATCTCATTGGGACTGGTTGGACAGTGGGTGCAGCCTACGGAGGGCAAGCCGAAGCAGGATGGGGTGTCGCCTCACCTGGGAAGCACAGGGGTCAGGGGATTTCCCTTTCCTAGCCAAGGGAAGCTGTGACAGACTGTAGCTGGAAAACGGGGACACTGCCACCCAAATGCTGTGCTTTTCCAATGGTTTTAGCAAATGGTACAGCAGGAGATTATATCCTGCGCCTAGCTCAGTGGGTCTCATGCCCATGAAGCCCTGCTCACTGCTAGTGTAGCAGTCCAAGATTGAGCTGTGAGGCAGCAGCCTGGCTGGGGGAGGGACATCCCCCATTGCTAAGGCTTGAGTAGGTAAACAAAGCAGCCAGAAAGCTCAAACTGGGTGGAGCCCACTGCAGCTCAACGAGGCCCGCCTGCCTCTGTAGACTCCACCTCTGGGGGCAGGGTATAGCTGAATAAAAGGCAGCAGAAACTTCTGCAGGCTTAAACGTGCCTGTCTGACAGCTCTGAAGAGAGCAGTGGTTCTCCCAGCATAGTGTTTGAGCTCTGAGAATGGACAGACTCCCTCCTCAAGTGGGTTCCTGACCCCCACGTAGCCTAACTTGGAGACACCTCCCAGTAAGGGCTGACTGAAACTTCATACAGCCAGATGCCCCTCTGAGACAAAGAATCCAGAGGAAGGATCAGGTAGCAATATTTGCTGTTCTGCAATATTTGCTGTTCTGCAGCCTCCGCTGGTGATACCAGGCAAACAGGGTCTGGAGTGGACCTCCAGCAAACTCCAACAGACCTACAGCTGAGGGACCTGTTAGAAGGAAAACTAACAAACAGAAAGGAATAGCATCAACATCAACAAAAAGACATCCACACCAAAACCCCATCTGTAGGTCACCATCATCAAAGACCAAAGGTAGATAAAACCACAAAGATGGGGAGAAACAAGAGCAGAAACGCTAAAAATTCTAAAAACCAGAGCTCCACTTCTCCTTCAAAGGATTGCAGCTCCTCACCAGTAACAGAACAAAGCTGGATGGAGAATGACTTTGACGAGCTGACAGAAGTAGGCTTCAGAAGGTCGGTAATAACAAACTTCTCCAAGCTAAAGGAGGATGATCGAACCCACTGAAAGGAAGCTAAAAACCTTGAAAAAAGATGAGACGAATGGCTAACTAAACAGTGTAGAGAAGACCTTAAATGACCTAATGGAGCTGAAAACCATGGCATGAGAACTACGTGATGCATGCAGAAGCTTCACTAGCTGATTTGATCAAGTAGAAGAAAGGGTATCAGTGATTGAAGATGAAATTAATGAAATGAAGCAAGAAGAGAAGTATAGAGAAAAGAGAGTAAAAAGAAATGAACAAAGCCTCCAAGAAATATGGAACTATGTGAAAAGACCAAATCTACTTTTGATTGGTATACCTGAAAGTGATGGGGAGAATGGATCCAAGTTGGAAAATACCCTTCAGGATATTATCCAGGAGAACTTCCCCAACCTAGCAAGGCAGGTCAACATTCCAATTCAGGAAATACAGAGAACACCACAAATATACTCCTCAAGAAGAGCAACTCCAAGACACATAATTATCATATTCACCAAGGCTGAAATGAAGGCAAAAATATTAAGGGCAGTCAGAGAGAAAGGTCAGGTTACCCACAAAGGGAAGCCCACCAGACGAACAGCAGATCTCTCAGCAGAACCTCTCCAAGCCAGAAGAGAGTGGGGACCAATATTGGACATTCTTAAAGAAAAGAATTTTCAACCCAGAATGTCATATCTCGCCAAACTAAGTTTCCTAAGTGAAGGAGAAATAAAATCCTTTACAGACAAGCAAATGCTGAGAGATTTTGTCACCACCAGGTCTGCCTTGCAAGAGCTCCTGAAGGGAGTACTAAACATGGAAAGGAACAACCGGTACCAGCCACTGCAAAAACATGCCAAACTGTAAAGACCATCGATGCTAGGAAGAAACTGCATCAACTAATGGAAAAATAATGAGCTAACATCATAATGACAGGATCAAATTCACACATAACAATATTAACCTTAAATGTAAATGAGCTAAATGCCCCAATTAAAAGACACACACTGGCAAATTGGATAAAGAGCCAAGAACCATCAGTGTGCTGTATTCAGGAGACCCATCTCACATGCAAAGATGTACATAGGCTCAAAATAGAGGGATGGAGGAAGATCTACCAAGCAAATGGAAAGCAAAAAAAAGCAGGGGTTGCAATCCTAGTCTCTGATAAAACAGACTTTAAACCAGCAAAGATCAAAAGAGACAAAGAAGGTCATTACATAATGGTAAGCGGATCAATTCAACAAGAAGAGCTAACAATCCTAAATATACAGGCACCCAATACAGGAGCACCCAGATTCATAAAGCAAGTCCTTAGAGACCTAAAAAAGATGTAGACTCCCACACAATAATACTGGGAGACTTTAACACCCCAGTGTCAATATTAGATCAATGAGACAGAAGGTTACCAAAGATATCCAGGACTTGAACTCAGCTCTGCTCCAAGCATACCTAATAGACATCTACAGAACTCTCCACCCTAAATCAACAGAATATACATTTTTCTCAGCACCACATGGCACTTATTCCAAAATTGACCACATAATTGGAAGTAAAGCACTCCTCAGCAAATGTAAAAGAACAGAAATCACAACAAACTGTCTCTCAGACCACAATGCAATCAAATTAGAACTCAGGACTAAGAAACCCACTCAAAACCACTCAACTACATGGAAAGTGAACAACCTGCTCCTGAATGACTACTGAGTGTTTAACGAAATGAAGGCAGAAATAAAGATGTTTCCTGAAACCAAAGAGAACAAAAACACAACATACCAGAATCTCTGGGACATATTTAAAGCAGTGTGTACAGGGAAAGTTATAGCACTGAATGCCCACAAGAGAAAGCAGGAAAGATCCAAAATTGATACCCTAACATCACAATTAAAAGAACTAGAGAAGCAAGAGCAAACAAATTCAAAAGCCAGCATAAGGCAAGAAATAACTAAGATCAGAGCAGAACTGAAGGAGACACAAAAAACCCTTCAAAAAATCAATGAATCCAGGAGCTGGTTTTTGAAAAGATTAACAAATTGATAGACCACTAGCAAGACTAATAAAGAAGAAAAGAGAGAAGAATCAAATAGACGCAACAAAAAATGATAAAGGGGATATCACCACTGATTGCACAGTAATACAAACTACCATCAGAGATTACTATACACACCTCTACACAAATAAACTAGAAAATCTAGAAGAAATGGATAAATTCCTGGACACACACCCTCCCACGACTAACCCAGGAAGAAGTTGAATCCCTGAATGAAACAATAACTGGCTCTGACATTGAAGCAATAATTAATAGCCTACCAACCAAAAAAGTCCAGGACCAGACAGATTCACAGCCGAATTCTACCAGAGGTACAAAGAGGAGCTGGTACCATTCCTTCTGAAACTATTCCAATCAATAGAAAAAGAGGGAATCCTCCCTAACTCATTTTATGAAGTCAGCATCATCCTGATACCAAAGCCTGGCAGAGACACAACAAAAAAAGAGAATTTTAGACCAATATCCCTGATAAACATTGATGCAAAAATCCTCAACAAAATATGGGCAAACCGAATCCAGCAACACATCACAAAGCTTATCCACCAAGATCAAGTTGGCTTCATCCCTGGGATGCAAGGCTGGTTCAACATACGCAAATCGATAAATGTAATCCATCACATAAACAAAACCAAAGACAAAAACCACATGATTATCTCAATAGATGCAGAAGAGGCCTTCGACAAAATTCAACAGCCCTTCATGCTAAAAACTCTCAATAAACTAGGTACTGATGGAACGTATCTCAAAATAATAAGAGCTATTTATGACAAACCCACAGCCAATATCATAATGAATGGGCAAAAACTGGAAGCATTCCATTTGAAAACTGGCACAAGACAGGGATGCTCTCTCTCACCACTCCTATTCAACACAGTGTTGGAAGTTCTGGCCAAGGCAATCAGGCAAGACAAAGAAATAAAGGGTATTCAATTAGGAAAAGAGGAAGTCAAATTGTTCCTGTTTGCGGATCACATGATTGTATATTTAGAAAACCCCACTGTCTCAGCCCAAAATCTCCTTAAGCTGATAAGCAACTTCAGCAAAGTCTCAGAGTGCAAAACCAGTGTGCAACCATCACAAGCATTCCTATACACCAATAACAGACAAACAGAGATCCAAATCATGAGTGAACTCCCATTCACAATTGCTTCACAGAGAATAAAATACCTAGGAATCCAACTTACAAGGGATATGAAGGACCTCTTCAAGAAGAACTACAAACCACTGCTCAACAAAATAAAAGAGGACACAAACAAATGGAAGAACATTCCATGCTCATGGATAGGAAGTATCAATATCATAAAAATGGCCATACTGCCCAAGGTAAGTTATAGATTCAATGCCATCCCCATCAAGCTACCAATGACTTTCTTCACAGAATTGGAAAAAACTACTTTAAAGTTCATATGGAACCAAAAAAGAGCCCGCATTGCCAAGACAATCCTAAGCAAAATGAACAAAGCTGGAGGCATCATGCTACCTGACTTCAAACTATACTACAAGGCTACGGTAACCAAAACAGCATGGTACTGGTACCAAAACAGAGATATAGACCAATGGAACAGAATAGAGCCCTTGGAAATAACACCACACATCTACAACCATCTGATCTTTGAAAAACCTGACAAAAACAAGAAATGGGGAAAGGATTCCCTATTTAATAAATGGCGCTGGGAAAACTAGGTAGCCCTATGTAGAAAGTTGAAACTGTATCCCTTCCTTACACCTTATACAAAAATTAATTCAAGATGGACTAGAGACTTAAATATTAGACCTAAAACCATAAAAACCCCAGAAGAAAACTGAGGCAATACCATTCAGGCCATAGGCATGGGCAAGGACTTCATGACTAAAACACCAAAAGCAACGGCAACAAAAGCCAAAATAGACAAGTGGGATCTAATTAAACTGAAGAGCTTCTGCACGGCAAAAGAAAATGCCATCAGAGTGAACAGGCAACATACAGAATGGGAGAAAATTTTTGCAATCTACTCATCTGACAAAGGGCTAATATCCAGAATCTACAAAACTTAAACAAATTTACAAGAAAAAAACCAAACAACCCCATCAAAAAGTGGGCAAAGGATATGAACAGACACTTCTCAAAAGAAGACATTTATGCAGCCAACAGACACATGAAAAAATGCTCATTATCACTGGTCATCAGAGAAATGCAAATCAAAACCACAATGAGATACCATCTCATGCCAGTTAGAATGGCGATCATTAAAAAGTTAGGAAACAACAGGTGCTGGAGAGGAATGGCGATTATTAAACAGTCAGGAAACAACAGGTGCTGGAGAGGATGTGGCGAAATAGGAATGCTTTTACACTGTTGATGGGGAGTGTAAACTAGTTCAACCATTGTGGAAGAGAGTGTGGCGATTCCTCAAGGAATCTAGAACTAGAAATATCATTTGGCCCAGAGATCCCATTACTGGGTATATACCCAAAGGATTATAAATCATGCTACCATAAAGACACATGCAAACAGATATTTACTGCGGCACTATTCACAATAGCAAAGACTTGGAACCAACCCAAATGTCCATCAATGATAGACTGGATTAAGAAAATGTGGCACATATACACCATGGAATACTGTGCAGCCATAAAAAAGGATGAGTTCACGTCTTTGTAGGGACATGGATGAAGCTGGAAACCATCATTCTGAGCAAACTATCGCAAGGACAGAAAACCAAACCCACATGTTCTCACTCATTCGTGGGAATTGAACAATGAGAACACTTGGACACAGGGCAGGAACATCACCCACAGGGGCCTATTGTGGGGTGGGGGGATGGGGGAGGGATAGCATTAGGAGAGATACCTAATGTAAATGACTAGTTATTGGGTGCAGCAAACCAACACGGCACATGTATACATATGTAACAAACCTGCACGTTGTGCACAAGTACCTTAGAACTTAAAGTATAATTTAAAAAATATTTTAAAAAGAAAAACCATTTCACACTTTTATACAAAGGCTTTATCTATATTGCTTCAATATGCAGTTTCATCCAGATACATACTCGGTTTTAGAATGTCATATTGAGTTTTTACTTCAGTTTTAAACAAAATCAGACATCTATCAGACACTGGAGGACAACTATATGCCACTACTGCTGTAAAACAAATTACCCCAAAACGTAATGGCTTAAAACAACAAACATCTACCTCACACAGCATCCGAGAGTCAGAACTCCAGGAGCACTGACATCAAGCTAAGTGGTTCTAGTTCGTGGTCTCTTGCAAGGTTACGGTCAGAATATTAGCTAGGTTGCAGTCCATTGAAGGGTCAAATTCCAAAGTGGTCCAGTCACCGGGCCATTGGCAAAAACTCTCAGTTCCTCACCACAGAGGCCTCACCACAGGTCAGCTGGCTTTCCACAGAGCAAGGTGATGAGAGAGAGAGAGAGAGACAGACAGACAGACAGAGACACCATAGTGCTTTGTATAATCTAGTCTCCAAAGCAGTAAGTCCAGCCTATACTCAAGGGCAGGTGAATTAGTTTTCACCTTTTGAAAGGAGAAGTATCAAGAAATATACGGGTATATTTTTAAGCTGGATTGACCAAAATGATGCAAGTAATATGACAGATTTTTTTTTTCTTTGTAAAAAAATTATTTTATTTTAGATTCAGTAGGTACATGTGCATGTTTGATTCATGGGCATATTGCATACTCACGGGAACTTGGCTTCTAGTCTGCCCATTATCCAAATACTGAACATTAGACCCAATAGGTAATTTATCAGGCCTCACCCCCTTTCTACGCTTCACTCTTTTGGAGTCCCGAGTGTCTGTTATTTCCATCTTTATGACTATATGTACCCACTGTTTAGCTCCCACTTATAAGTGAGAATATGCAGTATTTGGTTTTGTTTCTGAGTTAGTTCACTTAAGATAATGACCTCCAGCTGATTTTTCATAAGAATTCCCAAGGAAACAACTTTGAGAGTTTCTCTGAAAAGTAAAAATACTAATTTTATACAGAATTCATAGACTTCATCTAAGAACAGAAACAATGATTTTTACCAAAGCAAAACAGCCTTCATATTATACATGTATTGCATGTCTTAAAAATGTACACAGTATCTACTGAACACCAAACTGTGCATTCTTAGTGCTGTGTTTGATGCTGTGCAGAATATCAAGTGCATGTAAAGTGAGTGGCAGATGCAATATGAATATAAATTTAGAGGATAGATCACTACTATAATATACTTTAAAACACTGAAAAAGAAGAATTTACAAAAAATGAACATAACCCATGCACATGAAAAAATACTCAACCTCAATAGTAATCAAAAAATATAAATAAAACTTTACATTTTCCTTGTCAAATTGACCAGGATATTTTATACGCTAATATTCTATGCTCATGGAAATCTAGGATTATAAAATAAAACAGATACTAGAGTACATTCTCAGTTAATCTTCATAAAAGTCCTATAAGAAAGGTATAATTATTATTCCCCATTTTTTATATGAAGAAATGAAGGGAGTCAGGGACTAAGTAAATCCTCAATCACACGGCTAGTAAGTGGCAGGTCAAGGATTTGACCACAGCTTTCCTAGCTCAAAAAGCTAACCAGTAACCATTATTCTATAGTGCAGCCTGCCTAGAAAACATTTGGCCCTATATATCAAGCGCTTTAAAAATCTCCATGCATTTAGACCCAAAAATCTCCCTTCTAGGGTACTCAGGCTGGAGACAATCGTAAGCTAAGCCACTAAGCTAAGAAATGCGTACAGCATGTTCATACAACAATGCATAAAACAAGCTGGCCAAAGCACAGCATGTAGACAGGAACAGGATCACATAGCTTTCAAGACGGAAGGTAGTCTTAGAAATTACTTAGTCCAACCCATTCATTGTGTCAGAATAATCATTCAATACATTAAAAAACTTTTTCCAATGTCAGAAAACACAAGGGGAATTTTTTTCTTTTTTAGGATTTTCCTTTCTTTTTCCTAGGCCTACCAAATCTCTATCCTCAGCAGTTAGTAAGAGTGAAGGGCTATCAGCCTCCACAATAAACAGCCCCATAATAAATGCTTCTTTAGAACGTGGGGTTTTGTTTGTTTGTTTGTTTGCTTGTTTGTTTTTGAGACCGTCTCGCTCCACCGCCCAGGCTGGAGTGCAGTGGCGCGATCTCATCTCACTGTGACCTATGCCTCCCAGGTTCAAGCGATTCTCATGCCTCAGCCTTTCAAGTAGCTGGGACTACAGGCATGCACCACCACACCCGACTAATTTTTTGTATTTTTAGTAGAGACGGGGTTTTGTCATGTTGCTCAGGCTGGTCTCAAACTCCTGAGCTCAAGTGATCCGACTGCCGTGGTCTCCCAAAGTGCTGGGATTACAGGCGTGAACCATCGTGCCCAGCCTAGAAGGTGGGTTTTCTTTCTTTCACCTGAGGTCGTCCCAGCCTGTCTTTGCTATAGACTCAGGTATCAAATCAACTAGCCCCTGTGAGTATTAACAAAATAAGACTGCCAATCTTATTTGAGTTCATGGGCTCTGAGTGAAACGTATATGGGCTTCAAGGTGACACGTCCAGGGCCTTAGAGACCTTTCTTTCACTGCCAGGATGTTTTCTGGAAGAAGCTAATGGGAGTCTATCCTTCATTAACATCTTAATTAGAGCCAGAGAAATGAAAGGTTAGCCCCATGTTAAAAAGAGGTATTCATCCAATAAATGTACACTGAAAGACCAACGTGCGGAGCAGTGAATCCATCACTGTCGCCAAAATCAAACCTAGATGGTTTCCACCAGTTTCCACCAATATTCCTCTCAGTACACCTTCCCCCGCTATGATTGTCAAATATCGCAAGCTCTTTTCTTTCTCCTCCTGACTACACCCCAGCCACACTGGGTTTTTTCTGTTTGTGCCTCAGGGCCTTTGCACAGGTTGCTCCCTCTGCCTTGAACTTCTGCCTCTTGTCACCTCTATTCAGCCCAAACATCACATTCTCAGGAAGGCTGCCCTCCCATTCAAACAGATTCCCCTGTTGTATACTCTCATGTCACCACAACCATTTCCTCCCAGACCTGTGTAATCACCATCCAGGTTCCCCACTAAGTTGTAAGTTCCACACTGGAAGGCAGCATGTCAGTTGGCTTCCTGGCCGTATCCAGGGCCCAGCCCACTGCCTGGCACCTGGAAGGTTCTCAAAATATATCTGTTTAAAGAATGACTATCATAAACACCCTCACTATCTTTTTTTCTCTGCTGCACTTCCACTGCTGAATTCCAGCTCTCATCACCACACATAACACTTTCTCAGACTCCAGGTTCCCTCCCCAAAACTCTAATCCAGCCTGCAGATGGTAACTGCCAGCTTAATTTCCTTAAATACCACTAGGGTTCTTCTCTGTTTTGACCTATCACATACCAGGTCTTAAATCCCCTTAATGGATTCAGGCCCTTCACCTACCTAGTAACACCAACTGTATGCAAGCTGATACTCCTCTTCACCTCTGGGCTCAGCCAGCAGCTCACTGACCTAGGAGCTCCAGTGGGCATCCCTTCACCCCCTTTGACTAATCCTTCAAAGTCAAATTCAAGACGCTTCTCCATGAGCCCCTCATGTCTCCCACTGGTTCAATACCACACTACCAGCCCTAGATTACATTTATGTGTTAGGCCATTCTTGCACTGCTATAAAGAAATACCTGAGACTGGGCATATTAGTCCATTTTCACACTGCTATAAAGAACAACCTGAGACTGGGTAATTTATGAAAGAAAGAGGTTTAATTAACTCACAGTTCCACATGGCTGGGGAGGCCTCAGGAAACTTACAATCACGGCTGAAGGTGAAGGGGAAGCAGGCACCTTCTACACAAAGTGGTAGGAAAGAGAGAGCAGGGTGGAGAGAACTGCCAAACACTTTAAAATCATCAGATCTCGTGAGAACTCACTCACTATCAGAACAGCATGGGGAAAACCGCCCCCATGATTCAATCACCTCCTACCATGTCCCTCCCACAACACGTGGGGATTACAATTCGAGGTGAGATTTGGGTAGGGACACAGAGCCAAACCATATCACTGGGTCATTTATAAAGAAAAGAGGTTTCATTAGCTTACAGTTCTGCAGGCAGTACAAGCATGGAGCAGCATCTGCTTGGCTTCTGGGGAGGCCTCAGAGAGATTTTACTCGTGGTAGAAGGCAAAGGGGGAGCAGGCAGGTCACAAGGTGGGAGCAAAAGCAAGAAAGAAAGAGCATCAGGGGGAGGTGCCACACACTTTTAAATGACCAGATCTTTCGAAAACTCATTCACTAATGCAAAGACAGGACCAAACCATGAGGGATCCAATTCCATGACCCAAATACCTCCCACCAGACCCCACCTCCAGTGTTGGGGATTACAATTCAACATGAGATTTGATTAAGGACAAACATCCAAACTCTATCAATTTTGTTGTTCTAATTTAATGTATGTTCACTTTGTATCCCTCACAACAGCCTGACTAGTGTCAAGAAGACAAAGGTATTAACATTTACTGAACACCACTGGGTGTCAGACATCACATGGAGACACAAAATATCTGGGTGTGAGTACTGTTAAAACTTCCATGGAATTGACTGGCTCCCTTTTCCTCCTGGATAACTTTTAACTATATATGGTCTTACTCTATAAAGTAGCCCTAATGAAGAAAATAATAAGTTCCAAAAAATGAATCATGAAAAAGTCAAAATACTCATGAGTCCAAGAAAGAACAAACAGCTTCACTCTTCTTTCCCTAGCATCCACATTGCTGAAAATAGGAAATTTCACTGATTTTCCTCGCCCCATCTGTCCCCTATCTATGAGAGGAACTGAAAAAGCCACAGTAATCCACAGAACCTGAGTAATAAAAAGTTGATTGTGACTCCAGACTAGGATGCAAGTGATCCACACTTGCATCAAACATGCATTTAACATATTCACTACCCAGGATCTGAGGAATTCTTTCCTCATCCTTTACTCAGTGAAGAACTAAAAGTTCCTGCATAAGGGGAAACTAATTCTCAATGGTCTCTCATTAATTTTAAAGAATTTTTTTAAAATATTACCCGTGTGAACTGATACACCAAAAATACCAGAATCATGTGATAGCAAATATATATGTGGATTGTATATGCTGTATTCTCCACCCAAATGTCTTAAGAAGTATAAAATCTATTGGTAAGTGTTATAAAAAATTATAGCTATTTCCAAGTAATTATGTCTTTATTGACTCTCACCCTTCCTCCTACAACAGAAATTGAACACAATGTAACCCAAGAAATGCAGCTGAATTGACCCAACTAGTGTCAATGACTCTTCTATGGAGACGAGATTAGCCAAAATGAAGGCCAATGACAGGTGTGTGTAGTAAGACCGCAAGATACACCAGTCAGCCTAAGCAATTTTTACTGATCATTTTTCATTGAGTATGATTAGAAAACTAGCAACTTGGCATGTCTAATAAGCCATGAATTCCACTCAGAGCAGCAAAATGTACTAAACACAGGGGGAAATGGAGCATTTTGTTTTCACTTTGTAACCCCAACACCTTAGGCAGAAAGCAATAAATTAGCAACTTGCAGATGAAGGTAAAAACAGACCAGTGATGTGGTTTGGATTTGTGTCCCTGCCTAAATCTCATCTCGAATTGTAATCCCCAGTGTTGGAGGAGTGGCCTGGTGGGAGGTAATTAGATCTTGGCGGCAAATTTCTCCCTGGTTGTTCTCATGATAGTGAGTGAGTTCTCACTGGTTGTTTAAAAGTGTGTAGCACCTCCTCCTTTTCCTCCTGCTCCAACCATGTAGGATGTACCTGCTTCCCCTTCACCTTTTGTAAGTTTCCTGAGGCCCCCCAGTCATGCTTCCCGTATAGCCTGCAGAACTATGAGCCAATTAAACCTCTTTTTTTTTTTTTTTTTTAAATCCAGTCAGCAATGCAAGAACAGACTAATACAACCAGTAAAACCAAAACAGAGGAATGCCTGTCTTCCACTTTGTGCTGAAAACCACAGCAGTCCTTGTTAGGAACATGACTGGTCAACTCACCAGTTACTGCAGCAAGTAAAAAAGCATGGGAGTGCTAGCTTCAGACGGGGGGATACTAAATACTAAAATTGGGGTATACAGAGATTAGCATGGCCCTTAAAAAAAAAAGAAAAAGAAAAAGCATGGGGAAAAGTACATGGAAGACTCAGCATTATAGACATTTATCACATAAAATCACTACCCCTCCCCTGGGGAGAAAAAAAATCCTTGCCTCCTTTTCAACTTTTCTATGACACCAGATGGGAAGCATTTCAAAACATGAATCAGTTTACAGCAAAACTTTTCAAAAATGCTTATTTTTTTGGTAAAGCAAGGCACATCTTCTTGAATACACACCTGTTTTCAGTACCTCATTTTTCATACTTCAAGAAACTGTTGTTTCAATACATAAAAACTGCTCATCTTTTGAGAACAATACTTAAAAGGAAGAGTAAGGCTTCCTAGAAAGCAGTCATATGTTTACTCTTAAACACAACTGACCCAAATATTAATATGGTATTTAAATCTCAGGTCACTTATTTTTCTCCCTCTAGCTCACACACACACAAAAACCCTCAGCATTTTTAAGCAGGAAAAAAATATATATATTTTTCTAACTTGAACACATATAAGGGAGCCTCAAGATTTTTCACCCCCATTCACAGAGAAAATCTGTGCCATAAGGGGATTGATCTACTGTCAACCTGGAGTCTGGTTTCCTTTATAGCTGTTCTTTGGGAATGTGTGTGTTTCTATGACACTGTCACAACCTACTCTATCAATGCATGTAATGGATTAAAGGCCGTCTAGGAGAAAGTTCTTCTGGGCTTGTTGAACAACGATTGTTAGGAAATAGTCATTTATCAAGGTTCTCATAATCCTCAGCAAAAAAAAAAAAGGCAAGTCAGAGTCTTACAAAAGCTAAATCATAATTAACTTAATGTCTTCATCACTGAAATTAACAGAAGAACTGTAAGTCTCCTTTTTTGACATATAATTTACTACTACAAGGAATTTTAATTAGTAAATCCTGTTGGGTTCCCAAATCTAAGCTTGCCTTTTTTTCTTTAGAGACAGGGTCTCACTCTGTCATCCAGGCTGGAGTGCAGTGGAGCTTACTGCAACCTCTAACTCCTGGATTCAAGAGATGCTCCCACCTCAACCCACAGAATAGCTAGGACTACAGGCTCACACCACCATGCTGGCTAATTATTTTTATTTTGTACAGACGAGGGTCTCACTGTGTTGTCCAACCTAGTCTCAAACTCCTGGGCTTAAATGATCCTCCCACCTCGGCCTCCCAAAGTGCTGGGATCACAGGTGTAAGGTACTGCATGAGGCCTAAGCTTCATTTTTGAAACACATCTTCATCAAGTGAACAAGATTATCTAAATTAAATGTACCTTTTTATGCTTGGGCAGGCAAGCTGACCAGTTCATTTTTGACTATTCTACTAGAAATACAAAGGAGTTATTTTCAGCTATGACCTCCAAAAATTTGAAAAGCTGTACATGAAAGGTGACATCAAAAAAGGAGGAAGAAAAAAAGAGAGAAAGCTGATTGTTGTTTTCAAAGTAAGCTCTGTTCAACCCAATAAATCAGTTTTCTAATCAGTAAATGCAAATGAAAACATTAAAAAGCCTTCTAAAAAAAACTGCCCCTTGCCTCATTGTTTAGAACCTATGTCTAAGGACATTCTAAGTAATGATTTCACCTCCCATAAGGTGCAGCACTATCTAGCTATATTACCTCTCATGAGGCATGGCATTATATGATTATACAATAATGGCAGCTACACACATTTGGCATTTACCATGTTATCATGTGCTAGGCACTATTCTAAGCCCTTACATATACTACTTAATTCAACTCTCCCAACAACCTGTGATGTAGATAGTGTTATTCTCATTTCACTGATGATAAAAGGCACAGAGTTAAATAACTTGCCAATAGTGAGTAAATGATGGAGCCACAAGATAATGATTTTTAAAACTCTATGGCACCTTAACATTTTTAAGTTTTTTCAACCATTATCTCCCTTAAGCCTCCCAATACCTGTCATATTAATGGGATAATATTGGCATCAGTTTAATTTTATAAATGAATAAATTATGACTGCAAAACATTAAGTAACTTCTCCAAGCTAGGAAATGAAGGAGCTGGAAGCAGAATCCAGATATTGAGAATCTATATTCTGTCCTCCTTCCACTATATAGATGGTCTTTCTTATTGCAGACACTCAATGAAAAGTATTTTCATCAATCTGATTATTTCTCAAAGCATAACTCTAGATTTAAGTTCCAGATGGTTAAAAGCGATCTAATTCACCTCTTCACCCCCTGCGTCAAGTACAGGGCCTGGTGCACAGGAGGGACTGCTAGTTCAAGCATTCCCCAGATTCCCCATCTTCCTCCATGAAAATCACTTCTCTATGTTCCTGCTACCTCTCCATCCTGCATGGCATTCAGAGACACACTCCATCCTCACAAGGCCTCACTTTCAGAAGGCCAAATCTCTTCTCCAAATCTAAAATCCAAAAACTCACCAGAGGACTATGTAATCTGCCTTCAAGATGGCTTCCAGGGAGCCCTTGTTTTGATACCCTTGTTTAATCCTCTCTCACACTGAGGTTCAGTGGTGTGACCAACAAACTACAGCAGAAATGACAGGAGGACTGTGGCTTCCGTCTTGAGCTCACATTCTCTCACACTCTCTAGGGTCACTTTCCACTGAGGGAGGCCAGCCGCCATACTCCTAAGATACTCAGGAGTCTATGGAGCAGCCCACATGGTGAGGACCTACGGCTTTCTGTTGAAAGCCAGTGAGGAACTGAGGCCTGCCCATATCCACCCTCTCCAGATGACTGACGCCTTAGCCACAGCTTGAGTGCAACCTCATGAGAGACTTAGAACCAGAATCTTCCAACAAAGGGCTCCTGGATGCCAGACCCACAGAAATTGTAGATGATAAATTCTGGTTCTTTTAAAGCTGTTAAGTTTTGTCCATAATTTGCCACATAGCAATAGATAATGCAGGCGTAGTATTTGTTATAAACTAGTATAAGGCTACTTATAGTCTCTACTTTTGTGAATATCCAATTTATGTCCTTGTTTTATGAGGTGCCTCCTCAGAGCCGATTGGGGATGCTACATAATACATACACTATATTACCACCCTAGAATCTGAAATATTTTAGATCTTCAAATATAGTTCAACCTGTATTCACTTTTTCTAAAACACCTTTCCTGATTAACCTCACCTTGGCATATAAGAAACAATTTCTTACAAGTATTTCTGTACCTCTTAAGAATCTCCACCACATGACCCAATACTTGATTATAAATTGTCTCATATTATAAGTAAATGTTTGTCTCTCCACCTAACAGCTAAACTTCTACAGGCAAGAGTCCTCCCTTTATTTCATTATCCCTACCAGAAATCCTGGATGCTACTAGGTACACAATAAGCTCTGAATATATTCTTGTAGAATTGAGTTCACAAATCCAAACCTACAATTACGGTCACATAGCATTGGTCCAGACCCCAATATACGCTCACACTCAAAACCTATTTATCTTCAAATAACTGCTGGAGAACATGATGTAAAAACAGTGTCTGAAAGAAAGAGAAGCAGGCTCCCTAAGGAATTCTGGAAAATTTGCACATCCTCCAAGCGCCCTTGTAAACAGCAGCAGAAGCACAAAATAATCATTATCAAGGGAAAAGATCTATTAGCCTCCTGATGATTGGTCCATCTGAAACCTTTCAACAAAAGAGCAATTTTACCTTTCTGCTTTCTTCTCTGCACCCTTCCTCAGGCAATAAGAAGGGTCACTAATCAGTTTTTAATTTTATTTCCTGGAGGGATATGCAGCATGGAGCTTTAAGAACTTAGGGAAAAGGCTTTACAAAATAAAGACCAAGGAAACACTCAGTGACATAAGCTCTAATACTAAATATTAAAATGCAATGCAATAAGTATCATTCTGAAAAGAAATTCCACGCAAGCAATCCCTTATGTAATTTTTTTAAAGCTTCCTTCAAGCAGAAGACACTCTCTCTCACAGAACCTAACCAGGAAGAGTTCCACAAATCCAAATGCTAAGGTAATAGGAACAGACCAGAGGCCTGAGATGACTTAATTTAAGGGCTGGGGGTGGGGAAAAGGGAAGGGGGGAGTTCGAAGTATGGGAGGTGATGGGATTGGCAGTGAATCTACATGATGTTCAGTAAATTCTGACTTCTGACTCTATAACCAGTTCTCAGTTCTTCCCTTCCATGCTGCAAAGGCACGCAGTGGTTCAGTGGTGTGACCAACAAACTACAGCAGAAATGACAGGAGGTTATAAAAGACTGTGGCACCAAAAAAAAAAAAAAAAAAAAAAAACAACCAGGAGAAAAACCAGAACGAAGAGTCTAGGCCCATGTGCTAAGGTCTCTGTTCCCTCTCCTGTAGAAAGTGTGGGCTGGATTAGATGACTCCAAATGTCCATGTCCAGCCTAACTTTCCATCATAACTGAAATCCAGTCTGTCATAATTATGCCAGCTCTTCCACGCTCTTGCCGTGGCATTGTAGGTAGCATCGTGGGGCTGAATTAACTGAGGATATGGGACTGCACGCAGCTTTGGTGCAGAGGATCAGACAGTAGAACTACTGGGCAAAAGCATGAGAGGCTGACAGGAAAAAGCAGTGACAAGCAGAAACGAGTTCGTGTGAAAGATTTTTGCGATGCTTGACATTAGATTCTGAACGCTTGAGATTCTCTTGACAAAGGGAGCTGTAGTTCACACATTTATTGAGATTTTTCAAGTGTTTGAATACTACTGACTTTTAAAATGTGCAATCCAGAAAAGACTGTAAAGCTTATATTATGCCAGTTTTGATACCACTAAGATTTGCCACAATTTCCCTCAGTCATAGAGGATTGTAGTCCAATTCCACAAAGCCACAGCTGCTCCAAAGGCCTTAACCTACAATCCTGCTAGAAATCCCCAAAGTTCAAGGTTGAAAGGAAGTCATGGAGGTGGGAAGGGTGTGTGTGTTCAGAGGCAGTCTTCCAGCTGTCTACATTATTTCCTGCAAGGACAGCAGCACACATTGCACTCTAACACCTGCTAAATATGTTTCAAGATAATAGATGAAAATCCATGCATATTTAAATGACATTAACATCTTCATCTGTCAAACCTACCAAAAAATTATTCATAAAACCTATGCAAATACCCTTTTTTCCAGTCTTCCACCAAGTGATGTACAGAAAAAGCCTATAAGAACCAAAGGCAAATCCTTAACAGAACATAAATAACACTCAGAGCTTGTAGGGAAAAGTTTTGGAAATCTAAATATTCAAGCACAGTTTTAAGTTACAAAAGCAATAGCAGCAGCAGAACTAAAACAATCTTTCAATCAGTCTTTTGACAAATATTTACTGAGCACCGCCATGTGCCCGGCATCTTTCAGGTTCTTGAAGATTTAACAGTGGGCAAAATATACAGTGTCACTGCTCCCAGGAAGTTTACAGGAAATTTTTCTCAAAAATATTAAATGTTTTAAACTAGGAATGTTTTCTCTATTGAATTACCCACATCTACCTTACCAAGGAACTAGTAAAAATAAACAAGATGCATAAAGATAGTCATGTAGATCAACGGGATAGAATTGAGAGCCCAGAGATAACTCCTCACATTTACTGTTAATTGATTTTTTTTATAAGGGTGCCAAGACAATTCAATGGAAGAAAACACTCTTTTTAACTAATGGTGCTGGGACATGTGCAAATGAAGAATGGGTCATAGACCTAAATGTAAGACCTAGGCTATAAAAATCTTAAAAGCAAACATAAGAGTAAATCTTCAGGCCTTAGGTTAGGCAATGGTTTCTCAGATATGACGCCAAAAGCACAAGCAACAAAGGAAAAAATATAGATAAGTTGGACTTCATCAAAATCAAAAATTTGTGGGTATATAAGGAACCCTTCAGAAAGTATAAAGATGACCCAAATGGGAGAAAATATCTGCAAATTAAACATCTGATAATAAACTTGCATTTAGAATTTTTAAATTCTTATACTCAAAAAGACAAACCAGTTTTTAAAACTGGCAAACAATGTAAATAGACACTTCTCCCAAAAAGATATACAAATGACCAATACAGCCAGGTGCAGTAGCTCATGCCTGTAATCCCAACATTTTGGGAGAATCAGTTGAGGCCAGGACTTCAAACAAGACTGGGCAACATGGCGAGACCCCATCTCAAAAAAAAAAGAAGTCCAATAAGCACAAGAAAAGATGCTCAACATCATTAGTCACCAGAGAAAAATGCAAATGAACACAGTAAGATGCTACTTCACA
The DNA here is from genome assembly GCF_049350105.2 of Macaca mulatta. Lineage (NCBI taxonomy): Eukaryota > Metazoa > Chordata > Mammalia > Primates > Cercopithecidae > Macaca > Macaca mulatta. The sequence goes on from NC_133411.1 coordinate 121,200,732, forward strand.
CCCAATAGGATAACAATTTTTTAAAAAGACAGATTTATAACAAGTGCTGGTGAGAATGCGGAGAAATTAGAACCCTTATACAAAATGATGAAGTCATGGTGGAAAACAGTTTGGAAGCTCCTCAAACTGTTAAACTTTATGACCCAGCAACTCCAGTCTTAGGTATATACACAAGAGAAATTAAAGCATTATTAAATTAAATGAGAACATATGTCTATACAAAAACTTGTACATGATTCTTCATAGCATTATTTGTAATAGCCAAACAGTGTAAAGAACCCAAAAGACCATCAACGGATGAAATAAATATAGTATATCCATACAATGGAATATTATTCAGCAATAAAGTGACAAAGTACTGATACGTGCTACGTTGTAAATGAATCTTGAAAACATTATTTCAAGTGAAGGAAAACAGTCACAAAAGACTATATATCATATGAACCCTTTTATATGAAATGTCCAGAATACACAAAACTATAGTGACAGAAAGATTAGTGGTTACATAGTGGTGGGGGTGGGGGATGGAAGGTTGGAAGGAAATGGAGAGTGGTTTGCAGTTTCTTTCTTCAGGGATGAAAATCTTATAAAATTGATTGTGGTGATGGTTGCACAATTCCATAAACATAAGAAAAACCACTGAATTGGACAGTTTAAATGGGTAAATTGTACAGTATAGAAGTTTTTTAAAATTAAGAAATTGAGTCAAGCAAGTATACCTAGAACACCTAGAAAAAGGAAAGGAGAGGGATGCTTTCTCTTTCTCAGATTAATTAGTTTATGTCAACATAAAGGTAATTTTTCTTATTCAGATTAATTCAACACTTATTCACTGATGCCTACTACTCCTTGGGAACTAGGCTTGACTGGGAATCCCATAAAAAAAGACCTAGTTCTCTCCCTCAAGGCTTTCCATCCCTAATAACAGCTGCTAGCACTCACCAGGAAAGGAGCTAAGGGTTTCATGTATAGCATCCCAGGATAAGGTGGAGAGCCTTACCCTTATTACTGATAAGAAAGCCAACTCAAAGAGGGTGATTTGGCCACGTTCACAGCACTAACCAACAGGAGGGAGACTCAAAGCCAGATTTATCTATGACAAAAGCCTATGCCCTCTTCATCTCACTGTATTCCTCCCAGGTCGAGGTGGGCAGGAAAGTACAGAAAGTACTGCAATGAAATGCAGTCTGGATTAGGGTCAGAAGAGGGTCTCTCCAGCTCCCCACCAAGAAGAAGTCTTCAAAAAAGAAAAGTGAAACCTAGGCAGAACTCTGCTTAATGAGGGCTGATATTTCACTCAAACAAAAGGAGGTGGGTGGGGCTTTCTACACAGAGGAAAAGGTGAGAGGGAATGTGGAGAATTCAGAGACTAGGAAGCAGCTCCGTCTGCCTAGAGTATCAGACAGTTATGAGGAAATGGTGGTAGAAGGAATAGAAAGGAGGTTACTGCCACCCCCAGCTAGGAATTTAACCCAAGCACAGAGGCTGACTAGACATTAAAGTATTCTAGGCAGGAGGCAAAAAAGACCACTCTAGATGCAGGTGGTTAATGCTGGAGGTAGGGACCTTGCAGGGATTATGAGGCCCTGCAAATTGTCCAGTTGAGAATTGAGAAGGGCCTGAATTTGTGCAGCAGCAATGAAAACGGGGAAAAGAAACAATTTGGAAGAAGTTTAGAAGGTGAGAATTCCAAGACCTGGAAGGATGTGGAAACTTAAGGATCCTGAACCAAGAGGTAGAGGGGACTGATGGTGGCAACAGCACCCACAACTCTTCTCCTTCCTTCCTGAGCCCCTCCCCTATGTAGCCACTGGCCTCAGGGAAACTGACTCCACTCCCACCCAGCTTCAGGAAAGACCCTTTATTCTACAGGTGATCCCATTGCCCTTATCGCCCAAGAATGGCGATGAGACTCATTCTAGCTAAAAGACTCAAGGGAAGTCTGCTGGAGGACTTCAGGAGAAAGCCTTTGTCCAAGAAAAGACTGCTTCTATTACTGTCCTACATATTGCTATATACAAATATCACCTCCTCATCTCTAGAATTTGGCCATTGCTACAGCCGGAGGATGGCACTGACTCCAAGATGGCAGAACAAGGATGAAATGAAAGAAACTGGGACCTTGATGTCACTGACCCGCCCTGAACCTCCTTTCCTTGCCCCTGGATTCCCTGAGAGGTGAGCTAATAAACTTCCTCATGTTCAAGCAGTTTGCAGTGGGACCTCCATAACTGGTGACCAAAGCATCTTTACTGATAAGAGTGTGAGATCATTCATCAAACTCGGAAGCACAGGAAGATAAGCAGATCTAGAGGAGGGTAGTGATGGCAGGCTTAGGCATCTAGTGCAGAATCTAGTAAGCGATCAGAATCCAGAAAATAAGGAAGCTGGGACTACAGGTACAGATGTGGAGTTTCAGCATTCCACATCTGAATGGAATGGTTGAGGCAATGTGAGTAGATGCACAACTGGAACATGATACTATTTCTCCTACAGACAGATCTGACAAATATCTATGAATATCAAGCCACCACTGCTCTCCCACTTCTAACAACCACTCATACCCCTCAGAGAACCTGTGCCACCTTAGGCAGGGGTGGCAGACATTCAATATCCCAAACTGAAATTCAGAAATAAATGTATTCATAAATAATATATCATACGTAGTAATAGCTATCATTTATTGAGCACCTTTTGTCCAATGTACCTAAAATTCTTTCCTCAAATTCTCACAGTCATCCTATGGGGCAGATATCATGCCCCTCAGCTTACAGATGAGGAAACTGGGGCTAGCAAAAGAAAAATCACTTGTCCAATCACAAAGCCAGTAATTATGAGGCAGACCAGGATTTGACTGAACACAGGACAGGGAGCAGGAAGGAGAAAGACTGATGGTGACCATACAGCACTCCTATTAGGAGGCTGGTCCAGGTGGAAGGGCCAAACTAAGTGAGGAGCAGTGAGGATGGCAGAGAAAAACCAATTTTTGACAAGTCACAATTAAGGCAGCAGAGGTTCCAAGCCTGCTTCTCAAACACAGGTCTGATGAAGCTGAAGGTGGGACCTGAGTGATTTAACAACTCAAATGGTCTCTGTGGGCTAGCTCAACAACCTGACCCTCACTCATCCACGCCACTGTTCTCTAAACAAAGCACTTTCTAACCAACCTCTGAAACGTCTTCCCCCCAAGCTGAGGACTCCGCATTACTAAATGCCCTTTCCCGAGGGCTCCAAAGGTGTCCCTAAACAATACGCTGCAGCACGTGGTTCCCTCTGCAGTCTCGGTCCACTGATTCCTCCTTTGCCATCTGACCCTTTGGTTATTGTCTGTGTGAGCTATCGCTCAGCACTTCTCCGTTTTCCTTGCCTGCCCGTCTCTCTTGTTCTAACTTCCTCTTGGCATGTCAATATCCTGTGCTGGAAAACAAACTTCTCACACATTTTGGAAGGGCAGCAGGGCCCTTTGTGTCTTCAGCGATTATTAGGACAGCCTCCTGAGGAACTATTCCAGTCCTTGATGAATCTCTTTGCAAGAGTGTGTAGTTAGAGAAAGGGATTAACAATAGGCAGCATTAAGAAATAATGACTATTTCACTTAAAAAAGAACACAGGAAATACATGCATGGCTCAGAGGACATAGGAATGCAATCCACATATTTTAGAATGGTAGAGACACTCTAAATTGTACTTACAAGGTTTTTGAGTCACAAAGTAAACTGACTGGTTCCTGAATTTAGCACACTGAGTCTATGCCCAGGACATGTGATAACAGGTGCCTGTTTAATCTTAACGTATGAAACGTGGAAACAAAACATGTGGTGCAGAAACAAATGGTCGTTAGTCATCACAACCCAAAGCAGGATGACCAGGAGCAATATGCAGGAGCTTCAGATGTGATTAAAATTGTCAAAGATAAAGCTGAACCAAAGTAGTCAATCTCAGAGAGGCAGGAGCCATAGATGCAGCCAGTTTGATCTCTGACTTGTCATGTTTACAACAGGCCTACAGACAAATGCACTTTGCATCAGAATGAAAAAATATAATTTTTTCATAAAAACTCAGTATTTAAAGTATTTACGTCATCTTTTCCACTATGCCTTAGAGCAGTGTCAGATTAGGTTTATACAGCTTCAAGAGTAAGACAGGTGTTTCAGCAAGATTAAAAATTACAGTACTGGTTCACAATAGCATAAACCCCCACTGTCAAACCAACCAACACGGTTCTCAGACAGTTTCAAGAATAGGAGACAAGGAAGAAAAGTCACTAAAGTGTGAGGATCTATTTTCCATTCGGGAAATATGCTCTTCTTCCGAAAGACTCAGGTTGGAAGGGGAGCACTAAATTTAAAAGAGAAAGACCTGGTACTTACAAAATACAAAAATGGTGTGATTCATGTTTTCTGAAATAGCTGCTAGTAGTCAGCTTTTCAATGTACTGCACGCATTCAGTCCACTGCACCAGCTCATTTTCTACCCATTATGAATATAAAAATTAGAGTATCTTGGCAACAGATTTTTCACAGTGAGATTCACTTTATTCTAGGGTCTTTTCTAGTAAAAATAAAATGGCAAAGGAACCCCATTATCTAGAAGATTTTCAATATAGCCTATTTCAGCTGTAACACTCCACTCATTCTTCTACCAAATTACAGTTAATAAGCATCTACTACATGAAGTATACAGCTCTGACTCCCGGGGATCACAGGTAGGGGCTCACAGGCTGCTGGAGACAGATATGTCCAGAAATAATGCATGCAATGTGACAGATGCTGTAACGGGGATGTGTGAGGCACAAACAGGCACCTATCTCTGCTTGGTCAGGCAGAAGTGAAGGCTGCCTAGCAGATGGGACACTTGATTCAAGGATGGTTCAGATAAGGATGTGTTTAGGGAAAGACAAAAGGGTAAACTAATCAGCAGGAATCTCATGCATAAAGTCTCAAAACAATCTGGAATATTTGGGAAACTGTGAGCAGTTTCTACATACCTAGAGGGCAAGTCACTTGGACTGGCAGGGCTAGATCAGGTAGAGTGCTAAGTCAAACAATGAAGTTTGGACTTTATCTCTAGGAAGGAATGAGCTACTACAACAAGAAGAGAAGAAGAGGAAAGGTGGAATAAAGTTAAAATTTTCTGTGTGCTTTTCACGTGCAAGACAGCATGAATGTAGAAGGTGAATACTATATATCATTCCTCTTCATTTTATAGACAGGGAAACTGAAACTCAGAAAAGACACAGCTAGTAAGTAATTAGCAGTGCCAAAATTTAAACCTAGGTAATCTGACTTCAGAGCCTATGCTTTTAATCATTGCAGGTACTGTTCTGTGTATAAAGATATGAAGCAAGTGTAAAGATACTTGAATATGAAGCAAGATAAAGATACCATATTGTTTTCACTGAATATGAGGTAAACAACTCACCATTCCAAAAGAGAGGGGGGAAAAAGAAAAAATAGAAGGCATCTAAAAGTTACCCTGCATTCAATGTTGAACCTGTGCACCAAAGACATAAGAACAAAGGAAGTTGCTATCCTCTATGACAGTGGTTCTCAACAGAGGGTGATTATACCCATCAGGGAACATCTGGCAACATGGGGGGACATTTTTGATTGTCATTATTGGAAAAGAGGTGCCACACATCTGGTAAGAGGAGGCAGGGAATGCTGCTAAGTATCCTACAAGAGACAGGATAAACTCCCACAGGGAGTTCAAGGTAGTTCAAGCTTACCAATATAGAATTCAAGAACACACACAGTAACTGGACTGCAAAAAGTGTAGTTCACTATCAACCAAGAATACCAGAAGCACCTAGGGAGGGACAGCCATAAGCTGTTGGAGGTAACAATGCTTTCCCCCTTAAACAGTTATTAAATCACATTCAAGTCATGGATGATAAAAGGTATTTTTAATTTTTTTTTTCAAAAAATAACTTCTTGTAAAATTGAGGGGCTATTTATACATAGTTCATTTTATACCAAAAGATATGAGTATTCACTTATAAACTTAACATAATTGCTTTTCATTTTTTTCCCAATCTTCTGAGATATTTTATTCATTAGTCCAAAGTGAATGAAAATTGTAATTTTTGGTAAGTGAGATGCACAGAATTTAAGCCCTTGCCTTATGATTGTTTTTCTAGCTTATTAGGAAATTTCCGATCAAAGCATGGAAACTCACGGTATTCCCTCACGAACCTCAGGATGATTGGGAAGTAACATTATTTAGTAGTTAATGGATGAACTATACACTTTAACTGGGCAAAATGTATGGTACACCTTAACAAAGCCATTTAAAAGAAGTTAATGGAATCTTCATATTGGTTTCATTAGTTTAGTCAATACTCATAGGGAAAAATGAGCACCTAAACATTCATCACACTACTCAGAGGACTAAAATCTTGCCAAAATGAAAATACTAATCTATTTCATATTTGTAGCAGCAATTTTGAGAATTAAATTTATAATCAAATCTTGTGACTTTATTTTCCTGAAAATGTTTTGCTAACCAAATGAAAACCTAGAAAAGTAGTCTGAGCCACATTCAAGTTTTGCTAAGAGAACAAAGAGAACGTTATCTACCTCCCTCAGCACAGAGAACTAGAAAGGACACAACAAAAGTTTCCCAGAACAAACATTATTCTAACAACAGAGACCAACCATAGCAGAAATCCTTACTTGAATAAACAACAGAGATAGCAGCAAAAGACAAACAGCTAAAACCTATTGTAGGGCTCAACACACAACCAATAGCTTTCAGTTTATATAAACTTGAGTTTGTAAATCTCGGATAAGGTTCAAACTGTGAACTGCATGAATAAGACTTTCTGCTATCAAGGTGAGGTTGTCCCTAAAGCAAGTAAAAAAGGCAAATACCTCCCTGTAACATTAACAGGGATACAAAGATACTGTGTTTTATTTTTCTTGTATTTTTTTAACAGAAAATTATTTTCCATTTAAATGGAAATTAAATGGAAATAAAATTATTTTCCATTTAAATGATATTCATCTTACCATATAAGATGAGTAACTGTTATCTTCAGGCTGAAACACTTTTCACGGTGACACATTAATTTTTCTTCTAACATTGATGAAAAACTTATCTAAGTTGTAGAAAAATCACTTCATAACTAACTTTTCTATTTGTAATTTGGTGCTTAAACAAATCCAAAGAATGTTTTTCAAAATGACACACAGAGAAAATGTTTACCAAGATTCTCTCATACTTCTTCCACCTTAACTTGCTATAATTAATCTTTTCTAATTCACAGTGCATTATTTTAACAGTAACATAAGTAAATTCTCAACTAACCATTTAGGAATCAGTAAAATTATTTCTACTAAGAAATGAAATGTGTGCATAATTTTAATGTAAAATTAGCCATCTTCATCTAAGATAGAATAGGAAAAAGAGTAATCACAAAATAAATGTTAGGAAATGCTTTTGAAAAATAGAGATTTTTCTAGTTAATTTCAGAGAAAAGTAGGCTAATTGATGTTGCCTAATTTTGACTTTAATTAGTGGTAATCAAAATTACCAAGTATACTATCTCAAGGAAAAACACCATAATGGTAGCTATTGGCTATTAACTTTGAAGTAACTGTTTACTTTTTCATTTACGAACTAAAGTTGGAGTTAATTTTATGTAATTAATGCAATATACATCAATTGTACCTATGCACCGTAATACATGAAGGTTAGGAAAAAGTTTTTAAAAATGTCCAGTAAGTACAGAATATACACATGTTCATCCAATGTTTGAATACCATCTACATGCAAGATGTTTTTTCATACATACCACTTACAAATATGCAAATATATTTAATTTAGTACATGCCAAGGGTAGGTAGGTGTTTAACACATACACTTTTAAGGTAGCATAGAAGATAATGTGGTTAGTTTTAGCAGACATCTGCGTTACACACATGGCCATCAAAATAATTGTGGCATGCTTTTGTGACAAGGACAGAGGCCAAGACTGTTGTTAAATGATTATTTCCAACAAAAGCCTGCTTAAATTATTGTTTAGTTATATAGCCCATATCCAAAATAACAGTATTACATAGTTGCTGTTGCCTTTGAATCACTCACCAATTTTCAGCCTATTTGTAAAACAAGATAAGCACCATTGGATTATAAAAAATAATTATGGATCAGGATTTTTGATTCATGTTTCTTTGACAAAATTATTCCATTTGATCCCAAGTCTTGGCTGCTCTCTTGACAGAATAATGTACATGCTCTACAGCTGACAGGCATGACTTTCATGATTAAATAGGAAGCTCACATTCCAGATGACTTTAGACTCCAGATAATTTAGACTTTGCACTTCAAAAAGATTTCCTTGTTGTCTTGGTATCTGATCATCAGTTACCTTTTTCTAACTGTTTCTATCTCAACACCATAAAGAATCTATATATTATCTAGAATTTAGAATGTTTTTGTGATTTTTGCCTATTTTGTTCATACAGTACACCAAAGAATGTTACATCATCTTGTAAGTTATAATATTTTCCTGACTTCATTGGGCGGGTGAGAGGAGAAATATTTTGGAACATAAAGAAAAGTTAAAAATACAAAAGGTACACCCTCCCCCAAAAGAGTCTATTTTATTGGTCTTGAAAGGAAATACTATTTGAGAATAGAACTGAATTTTGCTCATTATAATTACTGGGGAACTAATATTCAAAACAACCCCCTAAAGGAAAGGGTTAACAATCCTGTAGCTTTAACTGATTATTTTTGCTCCTTTCTCCTGCAAAAGAATTACACCTATGAAATTGGAATTCTGTACACTAAGAATGGCAACACCAACGCTGAAACTTTTAGCCAGGAATAGTTATCCTAGTGTGCATAAAACTATGTAAAAACTGATTCACAAAAGGAAATGCCCAGGGCCTACCCCATTATGATTAACTTCTGACATGAAGAGACTAAGAGAGGATACTTGGCAGCCTGAACTCGATTTCTCAGAAAGCCAGCTCTATCAGAGCGGGGGGCGGTTTCCCTTCGTCAGATTCAGCTGCTGCCTTATCTAAAACGCCTTAGTGATTTAAAACTGAAAGAGAAAGGTAAACAAAACAACAAAACGCTCCGGATTTACACCTCGTTTAGGTAGTTAACATTGTTGCAAGAGCAAAACAAGCACGCAGGCGCAAAGGTCAGGTTGCCACTACAAACACAAGTACCTTCTCATCAAATGTAAGGAAGAGGATCTCTGCGAGCTTGGCTGCCTTTTTGTTTGGGTTCTCTAGGTTAATGTAGTGATTGTATTTTAATGACCCACAAACAGTAGCAAAGTTATTACTGGGTCGCTTTGAAAGATGTTTACTTAAATCTGAGGATAAACCCAGGTCGCTCTAGAAAGGGAAAATACTTTCCGTCCAAATGTAGCATTACCCAACTACAAACCCACGCAAAACAATCACAATGACCCATTAGTGTGTTTCACGGAGTGAACTAGTTCACTTCCCTAATCACACTGTCAAGGAAAACGCCTTCAACAAAGCCGAGGGAAACCATGCCTTCCACACTGTGGTGGGAAGCAGCCGGTATAACCCATTCTGCCCCTCTTTGAGAGCTGCGGAGGACCCAGAGGCTTTTGGAGAAAACCGGTTTGGGGAAGAGTTTTGGGGTGCTGCTGGGAGTCGGTATGCTAAGTAACCTTTGAAACGTCAAACTCAACTTTGCTTTATGAAGAAACTCAAAGTTAACTCACCCTGGCACGTCCGCCCTCTCCCCGCGCGCAGAGGACAGCGGCCTCCCCTCCCCACCGCGCAGAGCCGTGGCCGCCGCCCTCGACCCACCGGTGACAGCCCTCAGACAAAGCGATGGACCCCCGCACCCGCCCTGCCGCCAACCCCCGGAACGCACTCCCGGCCGCACCCACCTTGATGCCCTGCTGCTGGGTGGTAAGGGTTAACTTGGACTCATCCAGGAGCAAAACTTCGCAGTAAAATTCTTCCGGAACAGCGCAGAAACAGCCCATGTCGGTTGTGGCCGTCTCCAGTCAAGCGAGAAAGCTGCCACTGAGGCGCCCAGCCGCCCCCTCCACTCAAGCGCGATGCATTAATTTATTGTCCGCGCCGGGGCCAGGGCGAGAGGAGCAGCTCCCGGCCGGGTCCAGGGACTGGCCGCCTGGCCGCCCGGCAGGGCAGCAGCGAGAAGGGCGGAAAAACCCGGGAGAGTCAGCGCCCGGGAGCCGCCGGGGAAGCGCCTGCGGAACTGGGCGCGGAGGGCGGTGGCGCGTCCCCGCGCATCCTGAGACTCTGGCTCCTCCGAAGGCGGGGGCGCGGGGCCCCTCCCGCAGTCCTGGGGACGACAAAAGTCTCCTGGCAGTGGGGGCAAGAGACCAGAAAAAGGAGGGACGGGAATTCGAGGACCTCCCCGGCCTTAGAAGCCCCTGGAAGCGCTGCGGCTCCCTCCTACCGCACGGATTTGAGCGCGGCCCCGACGTCCCGGCCTCGGATCGGCCTGCGGAGTCCCCGGCGGGCGCGCACTTCCAGCCGCGACCCCGCCCCGCAGCCCCGGGTCAGGTCCGCCGAGTAAGGAGCGCTGGGCTTTTCTTTTGTGTCAGGAGCACCCACGACGCCTCGACCACGGGCGCAGGGGCACAGGCGAGGGTCGTCGCTCCGTCCGCTACCCCGTCCCCAGCCGCGGGCGCTGAGGAGCCGGAAGAGGGGGGAAAGGGCAGCGGGCTCCTTACCCAGACCAGCGAGGGTAGATCAGCTTGCCGCGGGGTGTGGCTCCTGTCCGGGGACCCCCGAGCTGATTACGGGTGGCCTTGTGTAGCCAAGTTCAAGCTCTCCCTCCGGGAATGCCTGCGGCGGCGGCGCGGCGCGGCGCAGCGCGGCTTCTTCAGGACATTCAGCAAAGCGGAGAGGCGGGGACCAGCGGGCGGAGGAGCGACGCCCCAGCTGGGAACGCGGCGGGCGGGCGGGGGGTGTTCCCTGGGCGCGCCAGGCCGCTGAGGCTCCGGGGAAAGTTCTCTTGGCCGCGCGATGGGTGGTGCCCCGGGCGGGAGCAGCCTAGGTGCATATGGGCCTGGCTCAGGCGTCTGCAAAATGCCCTGGAACGAAGCGGACCCCCCACTGCCCAGCACTGGCCGCGGCAGGGGAGCCCCTTCTGGGCGGGGTATCAGCTGGGGGCGGAGGGCGGGGCAGAGGTGGTCCCAGCGGCGAGGTGCCTGCAAGTCCACGCTGCAAAGCCGCACGCTGCCCCCAAGCCACGGGTCAGTCCAGCGCTCGCTGCGTCCGTTTCCCCGGGAGACCTGGAGGCTGGGTGGGGAGAAGACACGGTGCTGCTCGGACCCCACCGTTCGGCGGTCCCAATCCCACGCCCTCCGCGCGGTCGGCCGCGTCCAGGACTGAGGGGCACAATAGCTCTGAAGCTGCAGTGACCCCTGGTGGGTCCTGATGTCCGTGCACAGGCAGCCGAGGTTGAGCTGCGTAGGAGGCTGAGACCCGCTGGGCTTCGGAGCAGGTGCAATCTGTGCTCTCCAGCTGGGAACCAGCAGAAGTTAATGCGAGTCGCAGTTAGGGGAGAATTGAGGAGACGTCTCCCAGAAAGAAACCTCTATATTGAGTTTTAGAGTTAGAGCTTTCCCATCAGATGTAGAGTTGACAGTTTTGCTACTTGTTAGCTGGGTAGCCAAAGCTGAAAAAATTGCGTAAAACCTAGGACGTTAGCGCTTAAAACAAAACCAGGCTTCCGTGGCACAGTAGAAATGAAATGAACAATTGGTGACTTCGACGGAGTTTCGTCTCATAGTGATTTGCCACAAAGGAGCTTCTGTAGGAAACCTCGGCCTTCCCTGCTATTGTGACCCCATCCAAACACAGGATCAGCATAACCGCCAAACTGCAATATAAATTTCTGAACTTTACCTAGGCTGTGAATAAAACTCTTTTATCTTCTGAATTTTCTGTGAAATTGACGCAGGTTTTGAATTTCTCATCAAATTCCGTGTCCAGTTTTGTTTTACTGTCAAAGTCTTGCCTGACTTGCGAGGTGACACCTTACTATCCTAGATTTTAGCATTTCTGCTTGTGGAAGCTTTTCTTTTCTGTAATACAGTATTCCTGACACCAGTTACCAAATGTGACTGAAAGATGGCTTAACATTTTCATTCTTTACCTTGATATCCAACCGAGACACTTGAGGCTGCAAAAACAAAAGGTTCAAGCAATCATCTGTTCCCAGTTTTGAGTTTTGCTGTCACCTGTTTTTTTGGCCCTTTGATTTGGTTTTTTTGCTTTCTGATTTTTGGTTTTGCTGTTGTTTGTTTTTTGTTTTTTTACCTCCAGTGGCAATGGGAAGGCTGAGGGTTTGGGGTGGGCAGGGATTCCGTTCCCCGCTTCTCATAAGGTAAGGTATAAAGCCATAAGGTCCCATACATACGACACAACACTGTTTCCTGAATGAAGCATTTTCTTTTCCATTTCTTTATCGGAGACTGGAGAAAAAATTTATAATCTAACACAAAATTAGAGATTACTAGTGACAACAGGATTCCACAGAATTTCTAAAGACAGCTTTATTGCATATAATTTACGTACAATACACTGCATAATTTTTAAGTATACAATTTGATAAGTTTTGACATGTGTGCACCCATGAACCTACCACCATAATCAAGCTAGTACACATTTTCATCCCTCCCTAAGGTTTCCTCCTGCACTTTGTCACTTTTCTTTCTTTCTTTTTTTTTTTTTCCCAGACCAAGTCTCGCTGTATTAGAGGGCAGTGGCGCGATCTCGCCTCACTACAACCTCCACCTGCTGGGTTCGAACATTTCTCCTGCCTCAGCCTCCCAAGTAGCTGAGACTACAGGAGCGCACCACCAAGCCGGGCATTTTTAGTAGAGACAAGGTTCCACCATGCTGGCCAGGCTGGTCTCGAACTCCTGACCTCATGATCCGCCCGCCTCAGCCTCCCAAAGTGCTGGGATTACAGGCGTGAGCCACCGCGCCCGGCCACTTTGTCATCTTTCACTCCCATTCCTCACCATGACTCACTTCCCAAGCAACCATAGATCTGCTTTCTGTCACCATCATTTAGCTACATTTTCTAGAGTTTAGTACCAATTGAATCATACAGTGTCAACTCTCCTTTTTGTCTGGTTTCACTCGGCACAATTATTTTGAGATTTAACCATGCTGTTGTGAATATAAATAGCTCATTTATTTTTATTGTTCAATAATATTCCATTGTATGTATATACCACAATTTGTTTTTTCATTCCTTTAGGTGGTTTCCAGTTTTTGACTGTTACAAATAAAGCTGCTATGATGATTTTATTAGTCAGCTCAGGCTGCTATAACAAAATACAGTAGACTGGATGGCTTAAACAACAGACATTTATTTTCTCACAGTTCTGGAGCCTGGAAGTTGAAGATTACTGTGCCATTATGGTCAATTTCTGGTGAGTTCTCTTCCTGACTTGAAGGAAGGCTGCAACTTACTGTGGGCTCACATGACATCTTTGTGTGCTTGCAGAGAGAAAGGGAAAGGGGAGAGGAATGGGAGGAGAGAGGGAGAAAAGGAGGGTGAGAGAGAAATATAAGGAGGGTGGGGGAGAGAAAGACACCAAGATAGCATTCTCTGGGGTCGATTATTACAAGGACATTAATCCTTTGGTACCAGGGTTCTACTCAGGACCTCATTTAACCTTAATTGCCTCTTTATAGACCCTATCTCTAAACAGTCACATTGGGTTAGGGCTTCAACATATGAATTTTGAGGCAACACAATTCAGTCCATAGAAAGGATCCATGTCTTTATATGTACATGTGTGTTTGTGTCTTTTGTAATACAGACTAGATTGACTGGATCAGAAGATATACAACTGGCAAATAAACACATGGAAAGATGATCAACATCATTAGTCACTAGGAAAATGCAAATTAAAATCACCATCAGATACTACTAGAGACCTAATGGTTACCAAGCTACCATATCACTATGCTAAGTGTGGGTGAGGATGTGGTGCAATTTTTTTTTTTTTTTTTTTTTTTTTGAGACAGAGTCTCACTCTGTCACCCAGGCTGGAATGCAGTGGCACAATCTCAGCTCACTGCAATCTTCACCTCCCGAGTTCAAGCGATTCTTCTCTCTCAGCCTTCTGAGCAGCTGGGACTACAGGTGCGCGCCACCACGCCCAGCTAACTTTTGTGTTTTTAGTAGAGACGGGGTTTCACTATATCAGCCAGGCTGGTCTCAAACTCCTGACACCATGATCCACCAGCCTCGGCCTACCAAAGTGCTGGAATCACGGATGTGAGCCACTGCACCTGGCCGGATGTGGAGCAATTTAAATTCTCATAATCCTGGAGTGCATGCAAGATGGTATAACCACTTTGGATAAGTTTTGTAGTTTCTTAAAAAGTTGTACATAGACCTTCCTTAAAATTTTGGAGGAAGACTTTCTCTGCCTATCCAGAGAAACAAATTAACAAGATGCTATTCAAACACTTTTTCCTAGGAAAATCATATTGTTTTCAACATGTGCATAATATAATATGCTCTATTTAAAGCTTTGCATCAAAGGTTTTGATCTCTTTTCAGTGATTTTTGTTTTAACATTTTGTTAAATGCTAAACATTAACATTTTGTCATGATAAGCCTAGGTAGATGAGTCAAATGGCAAATAAATTCAGAATAAACATAATTTCTACAGAAATATGCAGGGCTTCCATCTGTGAAAGACTGCAGGAATCCTCAATGTGGAAGAAGAAATTTCATTTTACATAAAACAGGCCCCCACCCCTTGCTGAAACATGTACTTCAAAATGCAAACCCAGAATTCTTTTTAAAGCACCATATTCTTTTTAGGAAGATGTATTTAAACAATCTTCTGTGATCTTTTTATAATCTTACATTTTCCAAACTTAAGAAAGTTAACTGTAATATGTAAAAGAAAAAAGCCTGTATTTATTGACAATAGATACATAAATAATTTAATTACTAACATACCTAAGAGCAACGCAGCAGAATCACCAGGGCTTGTTAAAACACTGATTTCTGGCCCTACCCCCAGGGTTTCTGATTTAGTAGTTATGGAATGGGACCGAAGAATCTGCTAATGCTGCAGATTGGCAAGCTGACTTTGAGAATCACTGCTCTGGAGATTATCTTTCAAAAAAAATAGTTGTTCCTAATTACCTATGAATAATTTGGGAAGAAGGTCATTCTTCACTAGTAGCCTCCCTGTTATTTTGCCTCATTCATCAAATTAATGCCTGTCAAAGAGAAAGTATTGAAGATCCTGCCAAGTAGATAACATCAGAAGGAGTAGTTATTAAGGGAAATATCCCTAATTTGGTCTCATCATACTACGGCTTAGTCTCTTTGGACACCTTACTTATTTTTATTTCTAATATAGTATGTGCCCAGGCACATCCAGTTTTTAAGACCATTCTGCCTCCTGACTCACTTCACATATAGGTATGTCATTAACCAGGTGTCTTCTTTTCTAAGTACTGAGGCCTTAGATCCCATTTATTAGAATACCTCAAGGCTGTTAGCCATGTTTCAAGGGAAACCATCTCCCAAGAATTCCCTGCAATCTAAGCTGGTTCTTCATCCTTGTGATCTTCAAATAAATGTTCTTTGGGGTTTACTAAGAATTCTTATTTTGCACAGTTGTTAATCCTTGGTAGTGAATGCATTAATGTGGTTTGTATTTAGCAAAAATAGTTTGGAACTTTGAAACACCCTAGCTCCCCTTTCTTTTAAAAACACAAACAGACTTTCCTCTTGCACTATTATATAAGCTGCTGTTTTTTCAACCTCATTGCTTACCTTTAATAACTTTCCATGTCAGTGAATATATCTCCATTTCATCTTTCCTGGGTGTTCTATTATATGCATACACTATAATTAATTTAACAGCTCAAATTTGGCACTTAGATTGTTATAAAAATATAAACATGCTGTAGTAAATATTTTTACATGTATCTGTGTATACTATTTGATAAAGATGAATTCCTAGATGTTGAACTTGTGAATCAAAGTATACGCATATTTATTTATTGTAATTATGACAGATTACAATCCAGAAAGCCTGAATCAATGTACAGTTCCACCAACAATGTATCAAAATACCCACTTAACTCTACTCATTCCAATCTTTGAAATCTCTTTCAATCAAATAGGCAAAAGTCATTTTGTTATTTTAAAAACTAGAGAAAGTCTCCTAAAAGAACAGCTTCTATAATAATGCAAAGAGGAAAGTCCATTTTTGTTTGTTTTTAAAAAAAAGTTTGGAGCAAAGTTGAGTGACTCATGCCTGTAATCCCAGCACTTTGGGAGGCCAAGGCAAGAGGATTGCTTGAGCCTTGGAGGCAGAGGTTGCAGTAAGCCAAGATCGTGTCACTGCATTCCAGCCTGTGCAACAGAATGAGACCCTGTCTCAAAAAAAATGATTTTTTACAATGAGTATGGAATAATTTAAAATGAAAATAAATTCTTATATTAAACCAAAGAATCTGTCAAATTACCGGTTAATGAAATTGGCCTTCATTTAAAACTGGACTCCTAAGTTGTAACCTAAGTTCCAATGTGTTGACTATTTTACCTGGTTCATGTGCTCCGGTTTGATCACTTATAGAAACTTTATTTGGTTAACACCAGCTTAGTAATAGGGGTATTAATCTACCTATAGAAATTTGAGGAAAATAATGGGGAAATTAGCTCTTATTATCTTGTAGTCATTTTTATTTTGAGTCAAACTAGCTGTGTGACCTTAAAGAAGTCATATCATCTCTCTGTACCTCAGCGTGCTCCTCTATAAAATAAAAAACCTGGAGTATGTTGTGGCACCTCTAGATTGTCATGCCCAGCAGGCTGATTTTCCACCTCTTTCTTCTGGTAATGACACATTTCTCTTCCTTAAAGGTGGTACCTAGGGAAGGAGCATCCCAGTGCAACATCTGACAAAGAAACATCTGGAGATGATCTCTGAACTCATGTCTAGCCTTCTGATTAAGAAGTTGCCAAGAAAAACTAAAATAGTCATTTCCTCTGGGAAAGGGGCATGGGTGGTTTATGGACAAGCTAGAATTGAGACTTAACATTTCCCTGTATTTCTCTTTAGAATTCTGCATCCTATTATTCTATACATGTGTTACCTAGTCATTAGGTAAATACATATTTGGAAATCGTTTTTGAAAAGACAAAGTATAGTTCATAATCTCATCATTTTAAGGGCACTGTCTTAGTCCCTTTGTGTTGTTATAAAGGAATATCTGAGTCTGGGTAATTTACAAAGAAAGATTTGTTTGGCCCATTTTCTGCAGATGGTACAAGAAGCATGGCACTAGCATCTGCTGAGCTTCTGGTGAGGGCCTCAGGCTCCTTCTACTCATGGTGGAAGGCAGAGGGGAGCCAGTGTGTAGAGATCACAGGAAGAGAAAGGAAGCAAGACGGAGAAGGGGGAGGTGCCAGGCTCTATTTAATGCCAGTTCTCCAGGGAAGTAATAGAGTAAGAACTCACTCACAAACCTCCAGCCAAGGGCATTAATCTATTCATGAGGGATCTGCCTCCATAGCCCAAACACCTCCCATTAGGCCTCACATCTAATATTGGGGATCAAATTTCACCATGAGGTTTGGTGGGATCAAACACTCAAAGTATAGCAGACATGCATAAGCTAAGGACTGGAATTACATATGTTAAAATACCAACAGTGGTTATATCTATATGGCAGAACTGTGGGTAATTTTTTTTTCTATGATTTTATTTATTTTTATATGTTTTTTCCCTGAACATTCCCTCCTGTGGTCAGACAAATCTTTTACATTTTAAGCATTAATCTTGTAAAATAAATATGTAAAATAAAGAACCTAATGATGCCTAATACATCGAAACTAGAAGGGAAAGTGTTGCCAGGAAAATCTCTACTAGCAACCATGTCACTAGACACAGAGCAGGTGCTCAATATATGGTCTGTGAGTCACTGACTTTTACCTCCTGAATCCTCATGTCCTTTCTCATTGAGAGCTGTTTTCCCAGCATAAGAGCCTCCTCTTCCTAAAACTCTCCTCTTCTGAAAACTTCCACCTGCTACCCCATTTTCATCTTGGTAGGTCCTACTTGATGCTCAGGTATCCACTTTGCTCTCCCTCTTCCAAGAAGCTCTCCCACCTCACAGGTCTAGACTGGGTCCCATGTACAATCATCTTCATAATTGCTGCCTCCTTACTAAACTGTAGGTCCTCGAAATCAGGGCCACATCTGATTTGTTCACTGTTGTATCCCAAGTACTTAGCATGGTCCTTGTCAGAGAGTAGATTCTCAATAAGTATGTGTTAAATGAGTGAGATTACCTGTACAAACTTCACCTCTGGCATGCTACATGCAGATTCCTTTTGAGCACACTCAACTGGTCTTTAGCTTGATTCCCTTCCATCGAACCCTTGCTTTGCCAGCTATTCATCTTAATCAAAAACAACTTTTGTTGATGGGATAATAAAGAGTTGCAGTAAGGACACAACGCATTGTTGTTGGTTGAAATATGCACTTTACCCGTGAAGCTTCTCATGGCCCTATGTATTAGTGGGTTCTATGAATGGCTGTTGGATCTCAGAAGTTTTGTGAGATATTCTCTTATTTTCTGTAAAAATTAACTCAGCTGAGCAATTGGGGCAATAGTAAGTCCTTCAGACCCTCCTTCTGCAAACTTACAGAGTTCACGTTCAAATTATATTGAATAATTGCTGAATGTGATGACAGATAGCACTTGAGCTGATGTGCAAGATGATGCTGATAAAAAGAGTTGTGCTAATCTGTTCCTTTAGAACAGCGATACCCAACCTTTTTGGCACCAGGGATGGACTTCATGGAAGACAGTTTTTCCACAGACTTGGGGGTGGGAGGTGGTTTGGGATGATTGAAGTGCATTACATTTATCGTGCACTTCATTTCTATTATTACATTGTTATAACTCATCATAGTGTAGAATCAGTGGAAACCCTGAGCTTGTTTTCCTGCAACTGGATGGTCTGACTGGGGGTGATGGAAGAGAGTGACACCTGAAGTGTATTGCTTATGTCCACTCTACTCCATAATCTCATTTTGGTTGCTGTCACTGCAGAAAACCTTGCTTCACAAAGATAGAATGTTGGAAATGGAAGGAAGCTTTTCAGTGCTTCTGTGGTAATCTCAGGATATTCCACTTTGACTTTAATCCAGAACGTATGGAGATTTGAAGTTGCCTCAAACATACTTTTAAGGCCACTGGAATTTGCAATCTCCAGCAGTTGATCTTCAAGCATGGACAAAGCTGATTCCCCTGGCTTATTCACAAATGGGTGATGGATCCATTCCTTCCCAGTCTGGGGGTCTTTTGTGGTTGGGAAGTAGTGCACAAACTCTGTTGAAAGCTGAGACAGGTGACCATGCACTAGCTGGGAGAAAGAAGGCTCTGGCTTGGTCTCTTTCACAACCTCTGCTAATGTTTGAAGCATGTCAGAAATCCCAATATTCATTCATCGCCCCCATCATTCCAGTTTGGCTTTGAATGCAGCCACTTTATCTGCCGACTCAAACACAGCTGTTGTTCTCCCCTGAAGTGACGGACTGAGTTCATTGAGCAGGTTGAATATGTCACACAAGTAAGCAAGTTTTGTGACCCATTTTGTGTCACTGAAATGTGCTGCCAGTAGTAAGTGCTTTTCTAAAAGAAATCTTTGGAGTGGGTCTCATAACTCAAAAATCTCTGGCCGGTGATCTACCTTGAGAAAGCCATCTCACTTCTGTGTATAACAGAAGATGTGTGTGCTCTGTATCCATTTCCTCCCAGAGCTGTGCAAAAAGACATGAGTTAAGGGCATGTAATTTAATGCCGTTGATAATTTCAGTCACATCCTGTAAAACATTAAGTTCAGGTGACATTTTTTTTTTTTTTTTTTGGCTAGCCAGCATTTCTCTATGGATGACACAGTGTGTAGATTCACATTCAGAAGCAACCTCTTTGACCCAAGTAGTGAAACCAGAAAGGCATCCAGTCATGGCAGCCTCTCTGTCCATGCTTATACCAATGCAAAATGATCAATTCTCTTTTCCTGATATGTAATTCATATGGTTTGGCTCTGTGTCCCCACCTAAATTTCATCTTGTAGTCCCCATAATTCCTGCATATTATGGGAGGGACCCAGTGGGAGATGATTGAATCACGGGGGCAGGTCTTTCCCGTGCTGTTCTCATGACAGTGAGTGGGTCTCACGAGATCTGATGGTTTTAAAAACAGGAGTTTCTCTGCACAAGCTCTTATCTTGTCTGCCACCATGTGAGACATGCCTTTCACGTTCCACCATAATTGTGAGGCCTCCCCAGCCATATGGAACTGCAAGCCCATTAAATCTTTTATTTTGTAAATTGCGCAGTCTTGGGTATGTCTTTACCAGTGGCATGAAAACGAACTAATACAGTAATCATTCAAAGGCTTGAATAGTTCTGTAGCTGTGGCATTGGTTGGCAACAAAAGTGCACATAATATTCTCAGGCACATCCTCCTGAGAAATATATCGCACAAAAACAAGCATTATTGCCTTGTCGTCAACATTGGTAGACTCGTCAACCTGAATTGTGTGCAACAGTGACTCATTAATCCTCTCGAACATTTGTGCCTCAATATCCTCAGCTATTTCATTCATTTGTCTAGTTGTGGCAACAGCCAAAAGAGGAACATACGCCACCTTTTGAACTGCAGCATCTCCTAAAAGTTCATGACTAACATCCTTAGTGGTGGGCAGGATCAACTCTTCACCAATAGCAAAGGGCTTCTTAGTGTTAGTGATGTGGTTAGCCACTAAGAATGACGCTCTCAGTGCAGACACATTTGATGAAGTGGTGGCCATCAGTAATTGCTTTTGTTCTTCCTGGTTTTTTTTTTTTTTTTTTAATTTGAAAAACTCCAAAGGCTTGTCTTTTAGTGCAGGGTGTTTGGTCTCCACATGGTGAAGCAGTTTTGAAGATTTCATGGCTCACTGAATATACAATTTCATGGCTCCACCACATATGCAAAGCAGGTTTAGAGAATGTAAATCACCTGTTGCAATCAACCTGTAAAAAGTAGGACTCTTGGTATTTTCTTTTAAATGCAGCTCTCTTTTTGTTTGCAGTCTTGGAGTCTTCTGCTGTCTTATCATTGGATCTTCTCCCTTTTCAAAGAAGCTCTCCAGTGACATTTGTTTTTCATTCATTTTGGCTAGAGTTAGCTTGTGGGCTTACTAAAACTGTGACTGAGACAAGTGTGCAGTACAGGAAAAAGGTGCGGGTGGAAGCGGTAAATAAAATAATGGGTGTGCCACACAAGGACTGAAATAAGTGTCAGATTCTGATTTAAAGCCTGCCATCAGATGCAGCTTAATTGTCACTTGCCATTCACTGATAGGGTTTTGATATGAGTCTACAAGCAATTGATTTATTATGGTCTCTGCATAGTGAAACTTCTCTGCTAATATTAATCTGTATTTGCAATTGCTCCTCTGTGCTAGCATCACTGCCTCAGCTCTACCTCAGATCATCAGGCATTAGCTTCTCATAAGGAGCACAACCTAAACCCCTTGCATGTTAACAAAAGAATTCGCACTCCTAATAGAATCTAATGCCACTGCTGATCTGACAGGAGGTAGAGCTCAGGCAGTAATGTGAGCAATGAAGAGTGGCTGTAAATACAGATGCAGCTTTGCTTGCTCAACTGCCGCTCATCTCCTACTGTGTGGCCCGGTTCCTAATAGGGGTTGGGGACTTCTGTTTTAGAAGACTTGCTTCAGATGCCCAAAACAAAGAGTGAACTCCAATCCTTCATTAAATCTAACTTTAGAGCATACTTTATTGATACCATGATTGCAGTTGTTGGGGGTGACATTATAAAAGAGTGGTAATACAATTCCATAGGATCCACAGCATGTAAAATCTGGAATTACCTTTAATGATCACCTAATCTCACTCTTTAATTATATTACAAATGAAATTATTGAGATACAAAGAAATAAAGCCTCTAGTTCTTGGCAGATTTGGGTTTCAACGTGGGACTTCTGTCCTTAAGTTTTTCTTCATTAAATTTTCTCATTTGTAAATCATGACTACTCATAACATAAGCCCCATCAAAACTCTAGGAAAGTATGATGTTAACTGCAGCTTTGTCGTATATACATGTAGCATACATATAGAAGTGTATATTTGAATATGCTTAGTCCAGGCTGTAGACAGGATAAAGCAATACTTAAGAGAGGAAATATATCCAATCATAACTAAATTACTATATTTCATTGGCTTTAAGATGCTATCAATTACATTAGTAACTGTTATTTTATCTACCGCACTAAGAAAAATAAACACTGCCAATTAAATGAGGATACCAATTATAAGATGTGCCCCAATTTTAGAAATTTTAAAATGTTAAAAAAAAAAGTCATCTTGAGAACTGGTTTAGTGTTAAGTAAGATGAATTTTTTTGCTAAAATAACTTGTTTAGTATTACTAATGTCTCCATACTTATACCACGTTCATCATGGGTAAAGGCAAGTGAAGGATATAAGCACAAATATTTTCATGTAGTGCATACATAGAGGAAAAAGTTATAGTTTTTTGAAATCAAATTATGTCAGGATGCTTTTGGAAACCCAACTCAAGCCAACATTTAAAATAAAAAGAGTTTATTGCCTCACTGACTACAAAATTCACAGAATCATCCCCGTACTGATTCCAATTTTCTGTGTCCTTTCACCTCAGTCACCTTCATGAACTACTTGAACTCAGCCTAGCCTCCCCTGAAGTAATCAGATGCTGGAGCAGTTCCAGGGCTCACATCTGCTCTCCACACCACACAGAGCTAAGGGAGCCACCCATCCTAACTTTCTTAATCTGAAGCCCAGAGTTCATGCTGATAGACCAGCTTCAGTCACGAGCAGTTCAGTGAAGTCATTAGGAGCACAGATTCCAGAGCCAGACTGCCTGAGTTAGGATCCCTCCCAGCTCACTATTTACCAGCTCTGTGCCTCAGAGCAGCAAAAAGGGGATTATAATAGCACCTACCCTGAAGGGTTATTGTGACGACCAAATGGGCTAACTCAGTGCTTAGAATAGCACCTAGCACTTAGTAAATTAGAAAGTGCTATGAAAGTGATGATGATGGTGATGATGGTGATGATGGTGATGATGCCCATTCCTAAAGTAATCACCATGCCTAGAGGGCGACTGTGCTGAATGGCTTAGCCTAAATCAAAACACTCCTCTAATGTAACACGCAAAATTGGCTTCTCAGGAGCCACATGGGTCCCCAGACAGGAGCCATTGAGAATAACTTGGCAATAGAGGCATAGAAAGCAGGCAGAGGCAATCAGCAAAGATTCACTACACAAATCACAGTTTAAGTATGCAGGGTTGTTATCTTATAGATAAAACTCCCTTCTGCCTGAGACAAAGGACCTGGGGGAAGAGGTGGCTGTGGGCAGAGCTTCAGCAGACTTAAAAGTTCCTGCCTGCAGGCTCTGAAGAGAGCAGCGGATCTCCAGGCACAGTGCTCAAGCTCCGAGCTCCACTAAGGAACAGACTGCCTCCTCAAGTGCCTCCCCTGATCCCCGTGCCCCCTGACTGGGAGACACTTCCCAGCAGGGGTCGACAGACACCACATACAGAAAAGCTCCGGCTGGCATCTGGCAGGTGCCCCTCAGGGATGAAGCTTCCAAAGGAAGGAATGGGCAGCAATCTTTGCTGTTCTGCAGCCTCCGCTGGTGATAACCATGCAAACAGGGTCTGGAGTGAACCTCCAGTAAACTCCAGCAGACCTGAGGAGAGGGCCCTGTTAGAAGGAAAACAAACAAACAGAAAGTAATAACATTAACATCAACAAAAAGGACGCCCATGCAAAAACCCCATCCAAAGGTCATCAGCATCAAAGACCAAAGGTAGATAAATCCACAAAGATTAGGAAAAACTGGCACAAAGATGCTGAAAATTCCAATAACCAGAATGACTCTTCTCCTCCAAAGGATCACAACCCTTTGCCAGCAAGGGTACAAAACTGGACAGAGAATGAGTTTGACAAGTTGACAGAAGTAGGCTTCAGAAGGTGGGTAATAACAAACTCCTCTGAGCTAAAGGAGTATGTTCTAACCCAATGCAAGGAAGCTAAGAACCTTGATCAAAGGTTACAGGAACTGCTAACAAGAATAACCAGTTTACAGAAGAACAAAAATGACATGATAGAGTTGAAAAGCACAGCACAAGAACTTCATAAAGCACACAAAAGTATCGATAGCCAAATCGAGCAAGCAAAAGAAAGGATATCAGAGATTGAAGATCAACTGAATGGAATAAAGTGTGAAGACAATGTTAGAGAAAAAAAGAATGAAAAGGAATGAACAAATCCTCCAAGAAATATGAGATTATGTGAAAAGAACAAACCTATGATTGATTGGTGTACCTGAAAGTGATGGGGAGAATGGAACCAAGTTGGAAAACACACTTCAGGATATTATCCAGGAGAACTTCCCCAACCTAGCAAGACAGGCCAACATTCAAATTCAGGAAATACAGAGAACACCACTAAGATAATCCCAAAGAAGAACAACCCCAAGACACAAAATTGCCAGATGCACCAAGGTTGAAATGAAGGAAAAAATGTTAAGGGCAGCCAGAGAGAAAGGTCAGGTTACCTACACAGGGAAGCCCATCAGACTAACAGCAGATCTCTCTGCAGAAAACCTACAAGCCAGAAGAGAGTGGGGGCCAATATTCAACTTTGTTAAGGAAAATAATTTTCAACCCAGAATTTCATATACAGGCAAACTAAGCTTCATAAGCAAAGGAGAAATAAAATCCTTTATAGGTAAGCAAATGCTGATGGATTTTGTCACCACGAGACCTGCATTACACGAGCTCCTGAAGGGAGCACTTAATATGGAAAGGAAAAACCAGTACCAGTCACTACAAAAACATACCAAAATATAAAGATCAAAGACACATGAAGAAACTGTATCAACTAATGTGCAAAATAACCAGCTAGCATCATGATGACAGGAACAAATTCACAAATAACAATATTAATCTTAAATGTAAATAGGCTAAATGTCCCAATTAAAAGACACAGACTGGCAAATTCAATAAAGAATCAAGACCCATGGTTATGCTGTATTCAGGAGACCCATCTCACATGCAGAGACACACATAGGCTCAAAGTAAGGGGATCGAGAAATGTTTACAAAGCAAATGGAAAGAGAAAAAAAAAGCGGGGGTTGCAATCGTAGCCTCCGATAAAACAGACTTTAAACCAACAAAGATCAAAAAAGACAAAGAAGGGCATTACATAATGGTAAAAGGATCAATGTAACAGGAAGAGCTAAATATCCTAAATATATATGCACCCAATACAGGAGCACCCAGATTCATAATGCAAGTTCTTAGAGACCTACAAAGAGACTTAGACTCCCACATAATAATAGTGAGAGATTTTAACACCCCACTGTCAATATTAGACAGATCAACAAGACAGAAAATTAACAAGAATATCCAGGATGTGAACTCAGCTCTGGACCAAGCGGACCTAATAGACATCTACAGAACTCTACACCCCAATCAACAGAATATAGATTCTTCTCAGCACCACATAGCACTTATTCTAAAATGGACCACATAATTGGAAGTAAAATACTCCTCAGCAAATGCAAAAGAACGGAAACGGAAATCATAACAAACAGTCTCTCAGTCAACAGTGCAATCAAATTAGAACTCAGGATTAAGAAACTCACTCAAAACTACAAAACTACATGGAAACTGAACAACCTGCTCCTGAATGACTACTGGGTAAATAATGAAATTAAGGCAGAAATAAGTAAGTTATTTAAACCAATGAGAACAAAGACACAATATACCAGAATCTCATGACACAGCTAAAGCAGTGTTTAGAGGGAAATTTGTAGCACTAAATGCCCACAAGAGAAAGCAGGAAAGATCTAAAACTGATACCCTAAATTTACAACTAAAAGAACTAGAGAAGCGAGAGCAAACAGATTCAAAAGCTATCAGAAGACAAGAAATAACTAAGATCAGAGCAGAACTGAAGGAGACAGAGATACAAAAAACTCTTCACAAAAATCAATGAATCCAGGAACTAGTTTTTTGAAAGATTAACAAAATAGATAGACCACTAGCAAGACTAATAAAGAAGAAAAGAGAGAAGAATCAAACAGACACAATAAAAATGACAAAGGAGATATCACCACTGATCTAACAGAAATACAAACTACCATCAGAGAATATTGTAAACAACTCTACACAAATAAACTAGAAAATCCAGAAGAAATTCATAAATTCCTGGATATGCACACCCTCCCAAGTCTAAACCAGGAAGAAGTTAAATCCCTGAATAGCCAATAACAAGTTCTGAAATTGAGACAACTATTAATAGCTTACCAACCAAAAAATCCCAGGACAAGATGGATTCACAGCTGAATTCTGCCAGAGGTACAAATAGGAGCTGGTACCATTCCTTCTGAAACTATTCCAAACAATAGAAAATGAGGGACTCCTCCCCAATTCATTTTATGAAGCCATCATCATCCTCATACCAAAACCTGGCAAAGACATAACAAAAAAAGAAAAATTCAGGCCAATATCCCCGATGAACATCAATGCGAAAATCCTCAATAAAATACTGGCAAACCAAATCCAGCAACACATCAAAAAGCTTATCCACCAAGATCAAGTTGGCTTCATCCCTGGGATGCAAGGCTGGTTCAACATACACAAATCAATAAATGTAATCTATCACATAAACAGAACCAATGACAAAAACCACATGATTATTCCAATAGATGCAGAAAAGGCCTTCAATAAAATTCAACACCCCTTCATGCTAAAAACATTCAATAAGCTAGGTATTCATGGAACATACCTCAAATAATAAAAGCTATTTATGACAAACCCACAGCCAATATCATACTGAATGGGCAAAAGCTGGAAGCATTCCCTTTGAAAACTGGCACAAGACAAGGATGCCCTCTCTCTCCACTCCTATTCAACATAGTATTGGAAGTTCTGGCCAGGGCAATCAGGCAATAGAAAGAAATAAAGCATATTCAAATAGGAAGAGAGGAAGTCAAATTGTCTCTGTTTGCAGATGACATGATTGTATATTTAGAAAACCCCATCGTCTCACCCCAAAAACTCCTTAAGCTGATAAGCAACATCAGCAAAGTCTCAGGATACAAAATCAATGTGCAAAAATCACAAGCATTCCTATACACCAATAATAGGCAAACAGAGAGCCAAGTCATGAGTGAATTCCCATTCACAATTGCTACAAAGAGAATAAAATACCCAGGAATACAACTTAGAAGGGATGTGAAGGACCTCTTCAAGGAGAACTACAAACCATTGCTCAAGGAAATAAGAGAGGACACAAAAAAATGAAAAAAAAAATTCCATGCTAATGGATAGGAATAATAAATATCATGAAACTGGCCATACTGCCCAAAGTAATTTATAAATTCAATGCTATTCCCATCAAGCTACCATTGACTTTCTTCACAGAATTGGAAAAAACTACTTTAAATTTCATATGGAACCAAAAAAGAGTCCATATAGCCAAGAAAATTCTAGACATAAAGAACGAAGCTGGAGGCATCATGTTACCTGACTTCAAACAATACTACAAGGCTACAGTAACCAAAACAATATGGTACTGGTACCAAAACAGATATATAGACCAATGGAACAGAACAGAGGCCTCAGAAATAACACCTCACATCTACAACCATCTGATCTTTGACAAACCTGACAAAAACAAGAAATGGGGAAAGGATTCCCTATTTAAAAAGTGGTATTGGGAAAACTGGCTAACCATATGCAGAAAACTGAAACTAGACCCTTTCCTTATACCTTATACAAAAATTAACTCAAAATGGATTAGAGACTTAAATGTTAGACCTAAAACCATAAAAGCCTTAGAAGAAAACCTAGGCAATACCATTCAGGACATAGGCACGGGCAAAGACTTCATGACTGAAACACCAAAGCAATGGCAACAAAAGCCAAAATTGACAAATGGGATCTAATTAAACTAAAGAGCTTCTGCACAGCAAAAGAAACTATCATAAGAGTGAACAGGTAACCTACAGAATGGGAGAAAATTTTGGCAATCTATCCATCTGACAAAGGTCTAATATCCAGAATCTACAGGAAACTTAAACAAAGTAATGAGAAAAAAACAACCCTATCAAAAGGTGGGCAAAAGATATGAATAGACACTTCTCAAAAGAAGACATTTATGTGGCCAACAGACATAGGAAAAAATGCTCATCATCACTGGTCATTAGAGAAATGCAAATCAAAACCACAATGAGATACCATCTCATGCCAGTTAGAATGGTGATCATTAAGAAGTCAGGAAACAACAGATGTTGGAGAGGATGTGGAGAAATAGGAAAGTTGTTACACTGTTGGTGGGAGTATAAACTAGTTCAACCATTGTGGAAGACAGTGTGGTGATTCCTCAAGGATCTAGAACCAGAAATACCATTTGACCCAGCAATCCCATTACTGGGTATATACCCAACGCATTATGAATCACTCTGCTATAATGCGACATGCCCAGGTATGTTTATTGCGGCACTATTTACAATAACAAAGACTTGCAACCAATGCAAATTAACATAAATGATAGACTAAAGAAAATGTGGCATATACACATCATGGAATATTATGCAGCCATAAAAAATAATGAGTTCATGTGCTTTTCAGGGACATGGATGAAGCTGGAAACCATCATTCTCAGCAAACTAACACAGGAACAGAAAACCAAACACCACATGTTCTCACTCATGAATGGGAGTTCAACAATGAGAAGACATGGACACAAGGAGGGGAATGTCACACACTGGGGCCTATGGGGGATTGGGGGACAAAGGGAGGGATAGAATTAGGAGAAATATGTAATGCATGTGGGGCTTAAAACCTAGATGAAGGGTTGATGAGTGCAGCAAACCACCATGGCACATGTATATCTATGTAACAAATCTGCATGTTTTGCACATGTATCCCAGAACTTAAAGTATTTTTAAAAATAATAAAATAAAATAAAAGTGCAAATAGGACCCTAGAAAATCAATACGTAAATTTTTCCTTGTTGAGTAAATTGTTTTGTGACTATACGGTATTGTAATTACTGAATGTATTTTGTATGTCTGTCTCCCCTATTGGACTGTGAGCTGCTTGAGGGCACAGGCAGCCCCCTATTCAGCTATTTGTCTGTAACACCTAACATACTGCCTGGTAGATATTCACAGTTTTAATTAATTAATTAAACTAACAATTTAGTCCAAATGCCAAAATTATGTAGTATTCATAGCTTGAGCGTGTAAAGGTGAGGGAGGAAGAGACAATATCTGATTGCTTATCTAAAAGATTCTCCTGGTTTTGCCATTTGTGATAACTTGAGGTTAAGTTTACCTCCTCATTATCTATGTTTCAAAGTAAAATTTGGCCTATATTCTACCTTTGAAACTAAACCCCAGTTTTTATCTGTACATATTTCTCAGATTCCCTTGCAAGTAGGAATGGCTATATGACTCTGGTGTGGCCAATGAAATGTAAACGTGAAGTATTAAACGGCACTTTCTGAGTCTTTAAAAGTCTTCCTAAACATCTTTAACAAGAGAAAAGGAGACATGCATCTCTGTGGTCCTTCCTGCAATTTGAAGGTGATGGCTGGAGTGCCGAGAGCCTTTTCGAGACATGGCAGAACAAGAAAGGAGCCTGCACCCAACCATGGAAGCCCTGCACCAGCCTTGGGCAGCCTATCTCAGGGCTTATTCATGAGGAAAGAAGAAATTTTCACCTTGTTTAAATCTCTGTTGTTTGTTTTTGGGCTTTGGGGTTGTGGTGTTGTTTTTGTTAAAAATTGCTAAAAATAATCCTCACTGAAACCCACATTATCTAATTAATAGTGTAAAACAGAAAGGAACCAAATTGACAACCTATATATCTTTTTTTCTAAAGGACCACTTGTTTCTGTGGAATTATATGCTGTTCCTTAGAAATACATTTTCTCCATTGAATAAAAATATTTAACTTCATCTCCCTTGTCTGGACACCAGGGCTTCAAACATAATATATTAATTCACTAAGATTAAGGTCTCAGAGTTTTGCTAAATAAATCCTTCCAAAGACACCACAAACTGCCCATCCTTAACCCACTTTCAATTTCAGCCTTGGGAAACCCATCTCAAAATCACACTCTCTTTGGCAGACTCTGAAAAAATTTGAGGAGGCAAGACACTAGAAAGACACTGTTGAGAAGGGCTTTTCATAATCTCATTATTTTCTCCCTCTGGAGATTTACTGCTATGAAAAATGTAATTTTCTTGGTTCCTGTATAGGAATGCCACCTGAAACACACACACACACACCCATCTCCCTGGAGCCACTGTCTCACGTCTTGACTGCTAGATCTACATAAGCAACATACTGCACTAGTCAAACTTCACACATCTGCTGTCTCAAGCAATAAGCCTCAGAATGTCTATAGTACATTTAAGTATAGCCTAAATTGAAACTCAATCGTGTTGGGATTTAAATGCCACGTTCAATAATTCAGATATAAACATGTAGGTGATGGCAGACCACTGGTTTTGAGGCATTTTTGGCATTATATGAAGCAACCCTTGTAATGTGTTTTACAAGTTTGGGAATATATTTTTCCACCACTGCATACTTACATTTGGCATTCAGCAACTTGACACAAACAAGGAGACACAATCAGAACGTCAGTTGTGGAAGGAAACTTCCACACCTTCCTCTTAGCCTCCACTGCATCATATAGAAGCCTCATTATCTTCTCAAACCACCTCCACTGTCCTGATTCTTAGTGGAAACTCACTCCAGATTCTGGCAAGAAATTGGTCATTGCTCTCAGTCTTCTTTTTCTTTGTTAAATGTAATACTGTTTATTTAACTTCAAAAACATTTCAGCATTGTAAACATACACACACACAAAAAAATAGAATGTTGCAAATCGTGTTTAAGTACAGAAGGTTCTTGAGCCTTCATTGATGCAGTGGCTCTTCACTTTGCTGACAATGAAGAGTTCTACGGTTTGTTTTAAAACAAAGTTTAAAAACTATTGCACATAACTAAAAACAAACAAACAAAAAACAAATTAAAAACACTTCTCATGCCAGTTGACCCGACTTTGCCCACAGCTAAGAATGGCAGCAGAATTCTGTACATGTCACTATATACAGAAACAAGACAACTTGAAGCTAAACGGATGCCCACTGCAGAGTCAACAGGTCCAGCACCTCACAGTGCATGCCCTGAGCTACCACTCCTCCAAAAGGCATCTTCCTCCTACAGCCTCAATGCCAAGCAAGGACCGTTAAGAGTTTGTCTCAGTTGTTTTTCTCTTTTTACAAACTACAGACACATACAGTTGATAACTCAGGATTTCCAGTCAATCACCATATAGTGAATACCACCTTACAATTTTTTTTAAATGCCAGAAACATCTTTAAATGCCCTGTCACGCCAACAGCAAAGTGCACACAGAACATCAGAATGTCTTTTCATTTTAAAAATGTTTGAAAATACGTACAACTTTAACACAGTTTCAGGCTGCTCCAGACACCCATGGCCACTTCACATAAACCACTGACAATTTCTAGATCACTTTGAGAGACTACAATATGGTTGTGATCAAATTTTGGAATCAAAGTTAATGAGGGCAATAGACACTTCTGAAATAAGAGATGTGTCAATTATGACTCTCCCCTACTCTAAGGTATTCACAGGGAGACAGGGGAACAGTTTTTTGATTCATCTTCCTTCTCTTCTTCCTCCTCATTGTCTTTGCATTCCTCTTCCACCTCTTTCTGGGCAACTTTGCAGGACCTTCTGTACCATCAAACTTTCCTTTAGACCTACAGTCAGAAACATCCTTCTCACACTTCTCCTTCAGCTTTGCCGTCTTACTGATGTAAGGCCGGTCTTCACTGTCACTTAAGTTATTCCACATCTCACCCAGCATTTTTGCCATGTCTCCAATAGAGAGGCCAGGGTTTGTGGATTTGATCTTGGGGCAGAAGTCTGAACAGAACAGAACAGCCTCAAGCTAGCTGCCTCCACAAGAGCTGCCTTCTCAGTTTTCTGTGCCATAAGACCTTTTGGTTTTATGCCTTGATGAATTTTAGTGG
The DNA here is from genome assembly GCF_049350105.2 of Macaca mulatta. NCBI lineage: Eukaryota > Metazoa > Chordata > Mammalia > Primates > Cercopithecidae > Macaca > Macaca mulatta. The sequence continues at coordinate 121,232,925 of NC_133411.1, forward strand.
GACCAGTGTTCTAGGCTAACACTATTCTTCCAAGACATTTTGTGTTCTCCTAAAAAATAATCAGAGACAGACTCTCTTCAAGGACAAATAAGGTTTATGAGCAAAAAGTGGTATGGCCCCAGCATCTACTCTTCCTGGGTAATCTGCTCTCATGTAACAACATGGAAACAGTTCATAGTCTCAAGCCACTCCACTGCATTTTTTCATTACTGTAATATTGGCATGGCTATGCAATACTTGGAGTGGAGTGATTAGGGTTAAGAAACCTAAGTGTGCCCAGGAATTCGAGACAAGCCTGAGTAACATAGCAAGACCCCCAATCTAAAAAATGATAGATAGATAGATAGATAGATAAATAAATAAATAAATAAATAACTGAATGAATGAAACCTAAGTTCATCCAAAAATATGTTCTGTTCCCTGACAAAAGGCAGAGAGAAGAGCAGGTAGAATGAAGAAGGGTACACACTGTTCTTCACACCTGCACTAGATTGTAGTTCTGTGTATTTATATTTTGATTGGGCTATTTTTCCAGCCATCACATAGTCTAAGGCACCACTGAAAATTACCCACGGCACATTTTATCTTGAATGGGGCCTTTCAGGTAGGTAAGAGATAATGAAGTAAATTGTTAAAATAGTTTTGTCAGTGTAATCACTTGATATTTCCTGATATTTCTTTTACTTTAATTAAAGCAGCAGTTCTGTGTCCCTCCCTCCACCACATAGTACATTTGGAAATGTCTAGAGAAATTTTGGTTTGTCAAAACTAGGAATTTGCTACTTATATCAAATGACTAGAGACAAGGGATGCTGCTTACCATACTACAATGCAGGAAACAGATCCAAAATTTCTGTAATGCCATTAAAAAAAAAAGGCCAGGCGCAGTGGCTCATGCCTGTAATCCCAGCACCTTGGGAGGCCGAGGCAGGTGGATCACAAGGTCAGGAGATCGAGACCATCCTGGCTAACATGGTAAAACCCTGTCTCTACTAAAATTACAAAAAAAAAAAAAAAAAAAAAAAAAAGAAGCACACGTGGTGGCGGGTGCCTGTAGTCCCAGCTACTTGGGAGGCTGAGGCAGAAGAATGGTGTGAACCCGGGAGGCGGAGCTTGCAGTGAGCAGAGATCATGCCACTGCACTCCAGCCTGAGTGACAGAGCGAGACTCCGTCTCAAGAAAAATAAAAAATGAAACAAAACACTGAGTTAAAGCAGTGTCTCCTATTTCATGTAATGAAATAACAGTAATACTTACTGTTATATAATATGCTAAAATTTTATGCTTTTCAAATTCTAAGAAAATTTAATGGCCTTATTTTAATCAACTTAAAATTTATTTATTTTTACATATTTAAAATTATTTTAACTTATAAATGCATTATTACATTTAATATGGTTATTATATATTATTTTTAATAGATTTTACTTTTTAGAGCAGTTTTAGGTTCACAGCAAAATTGGATAGAAGGTACAGAGATTTCCTGTGCAGCCCCTGGCCCTTCATACACACAGCCTCCCCATCAATATCCCCAACCAGAGTGGTACATTTATTACAACTGATAAACCTACATGGATACATCATTATCAACCAAAGTCCATAGTTTACAATAAGGTTCACTCTTGGGTGTACATTTCATGGATTTAGACAAATGTATAATGAACATGAATTCATCATTATAACAACATACAATGTAGTTTCATCACCTTAAAAATCCTCTGTAATCCATCTATTCATTTCTCTCTTCCCCTTAACCCCTGGTAACCAATGATGTTTTTACTGTCTCCATAGTTCTGGCTTTTCTAAATATCATATATTTGGAATCATATAGTATACAGCCTTTTCAGACTGTCTTTTTTCACTTAGTACATAACATGTGTTTAAGTTTCCTCTATGTTTTTTCATGGCTTGATAGTTCATTTCTTTTTAGCACTGAGTATTTCCTTATCTGATTGTACCTGTTATACATTTTATTTTACAAATTATGTTTTCATGTACTCATATCCACTTAATTTGATTATATGTTGGATTCTAAAAGATGTTGAAAAACACTGAAATAAAATTTAATCTTAAAAATATCTTAGATTTACATTTTATGGCTTTATCTTATTACATGTTTTTCCTCCCATTTTAGAGTCAATTCTTGATTGGACTTTAGGTTGTATAGGTTATAACTCTATGGTTATGAAACAAATTTATAATCTCAGGATATTTATCATTCATTAAGATTGCTATTCTTTTAGTTTTGAAATATAAATTTCTATAGAAGAAAAAGAGAGTTACAGAAATAATTTGCAATGGGTATAAGAAATTTAAATTCTAGATGAGTTTTTCTCATCCAGTATTCCAAGTAACTAATCATTTTTTAAATTTATCCTCTTAAACCACACACTGTTGCATATAATGAAAATGAAATTAAATGATTATATTAATTTTCAAACTAAAGTATTTTAAAATCTATGGACTTTGATCAAAACATAATGGGCCAATAGACTCGGATTCTACCAAATCAGCTTAACATGTCAACTAATCTTTTCTTTTTATCGGCTTACTTCTATTTTATTTGTTGCTATATTTTTATTTAATTCTTTGAAAGCAAAGAGTCATTTTTCATCTTTTTTATGCAAGAAAGACCAGTGGAAGAAACTTAATTATAAGTTAAATCAGAACACTGCTTCACACATCTTAAGCGTGACAATATACTTGTTTTACTGCCTATAAAAGGAGTCAATTTTACATTATATGTAGTAACAATTAATGGCTAATTCAACATCGCAAAAAATTACAAAATTAATTTGTTTTTAAGCTTGAAATGCATTATCTGATTTTTGTATTAAATACTTATTATTTAATATTTAATCAAGGACCAGGCGTGGTGGCTCATGTCTATAATCCTAGCACTTTGGGAGTCCAGTGCAGGCAGATCACTTGAAGCCAGGAGTTTGAGACTTGCCTGGCCAACATGGTGAAACCCTGTCCTACTAAAAATACAAAAATTAGCTAGGCATGGTGGTGCATACCTGTAATCCCAGCTACTCCAGTGCCTGAGGCATAAGAATTGCTTGAACTCGGGAGGCAGAGGTTGCAGTAAGCCGAGATTGCACCACTGTACTCCAGCCTGGGCAAAAGAGTGAGACTCTGTCTCAAACATATATATATTTAATTATGCTTTTCATTATCAATAATATATTTGTATTCCATGAGCATTATTTCAGCTGGCTTTTAGGGCTCTGCATATAAAGGGTAATCTCAGGGGTCAATTTATAAAAATCTATGTTTTTCATGGGTAAATAAATGTAGCAAAACCTCAAACATTTTGAAGAAATACCATTTGACTTGGCTTCAATAGAAAACTCTAGTTCTGGCCAGGCACCATGGCTCACCCCTGTAATCCCAGCTACTTGGGAGGCTGAGGCACAAGAACTGCTTGAACACAGGGGGCAGAGGTTGCAGTGAGCTCGATTGTGCCACTGCTGTCACCTGGATAACAAAGGGAGACTCTTGTCTCAAAAAAAGAGAAAACTGTGGTTTTGTCATTCTAATGGTCTCATTCATTTGTTGCCCATTTCTTATCCTTAAAAGGCCTAGTGCCCTGCTGCCATCACCATCATGTCACTTGATACACTCAGCTGAAACTTTTGCCTTAATATCTATCTTTCCTAATTCTCTGTAGGCAAGTAAATCTAGGACCATTACTAATTATCCTTAGTGTCCTGTTTCTAAGCACAGGACCTAACACATACTAGGTACTCAGAAAATATTTGACAAAGGAAGGGAAGGAATGGAGGAAGGGTGAGAGGGAGGAACGGAAACAGGGAGGGAAGCTGGGCAGTGATCTTAAAGATAGTGGCCCATGTTCCCAGTGTGCAATCCTGGATCCAGAGAAAACAGAGGAGATTTCATTCACAAATTATTATTTTTGTCTGCTCTAATTTATTTGGGCTACCTGAAGGACTGATGTGAGTCACTTGTCTCTATTTTGCCTACCTCAGAATACACTCAGGGCAGAAAAGTATTAGGCATTGCTTGAAAATATTGTAAGGCAAATTAAAAACCTACAGCCACCTAAGGCAAAAGGTTATAGTTGAGACATACAATAGACAGCCTAAAATCTGGGGGAAAAAGTGCTGAGGAAAGTTTCCTTGGGAATTTCGAGCATTCAACAGCACTCATGGGTACCTGGAAATTTAGAAAGCCACATGCACGCAAAAACAGAATAAATGCTTAGAGAAAAACCAGAGAAGACCTTAAGCTTTCAACTTCGGCTAATCTCTAGGCTTAAGGTAAGCAGGAAGTGAAGGCTAAGGCAGAGTTGTAAACAGTCTGGCAAAGTATTGAAGGAGCAAATGTGCATAGAGCCAATCCAAAGATTTTTTGCGTGTGTTTGTTTTGTTCTTAGCTCCTGGCATTCAAGGAAACCTTTGTCAAACCACCAGCTGAATACAAGCAAAGGAACAAATATTTCAGTGATTATACATGACAAGGAACACAGTCTTTGCAGAAAAAAAATAGTTAGGGAAAGTTATTAAACAGATGATTACAGCCTTGCATAATAAAGAACAGCAAGCCCTGGGGAAGAGGGAGAGTCCAATATCCAGGGTTACCACATCATAATAGTAAAATGTCAAGTTTTTAATAAAAAGTCACAAAGTGTACAAACAGGAAAGTGTAGCCCATTCAAAGGAAAAAAAATAATAATTGAGAGAAACTGTCCCTGAGGAAGCCCAGACATTGGACTTACTAGACAAAAATTTTAAATCAAGTCTCTTAGATATGTTCAAAATGCTAACAGAAACCATAGACAAAGAACTAAAGGAAACCAGAGAAATGATGTATGAACAAAATAAGGATATTGATAAAGAGATAGAATTTTTAAAAGATAACCACATAAAAATTCCAGAGCTGAAAAATATAACTGAATGATGAATTTACTATGGAAGTTCAATAGTATATTTGAGCAGGCAGAAGGAAGAATCAGCAAACTTGAAGACAGGATAATTGAAACAGTATAGTCTGGGGAGCATAAAGAAAAAGAAATAAAGAGAAGTGAACAGAGACAAAGGAACCCATGAGATACAATGAAGTGGACCAATATACACTTGATGGCCCACATCAAGTGGACCAGTATAGAAGTTTCAGAAAGAGAAAAAAGAGACAGAGCAGAAAGGGTATTTGAAAAATAATGGCCAGGCCGGGCACGGTGGCTCAAGCCTGTAATCCCAGCACTTTGGGAGGCCGAGGCGGGCGGATCACAAGGTCAGGAGATCGAGACCACAGTGAAACCCCGCCTCTACTAAAAATACAAAAAATTAGCCGGGCGCGGTGGCGGGCGCCTGTAGTCCCAGCTGCTCAGGAGGCTGAGGCAGGAGAATGGCGGGAACCCGGGAGGCGGAGCTTGCAGTGAGCCGAGATCGCGCCACTGCACTCCAGCCTGGGCAACAGCGTGAGACTCCGTCTCAAAAAAAAAATAATAATAATAAATAAAATAGAAAAATAATGGCCAAAAACTTCCCTTATTTAATAAAAAATATAAATTTAGACAAAGGAGAATCTTGAAAGCATCAAGAAAGAAGTGACTAATCACATGCAAGTGACCATGCAAATGAAAATAAGATTAACAGTTGATTTGTCATCAAAAACCATGGAGGCCAAAAGGCAGGGAAATGACATATTTAAGGTACTGAAATAAAAAACTGTCAACCAAGAATTCTGTATTTGGCAAAACTATCTTCCAAAACTGAAGGAAAATTTAAGACATTACCAGATATACCAAAGCTGATGAAGTTTATTATTAGTAGACCTGCCCTACAAGAAATGTTAAAGGGAGTGCATATGTTTGAAGTGAAAGGACACTAGACAGTAACTTGAAGCTGAATAGAGAACAAAAGATCTCCAGTAAAGATAACTACATGGTTAAATACAAAAGCCAGTATTATATTTTTGCTTTGTAACTCCAGTTTTTTATTTCCTACATCATTTAAAAGACAAATTCATTTAAAATAATTACAAATCTCTTATTGAGTATGCATTGTTTAAAGATATCATTTGTGACAACAACATAAATGAGGGAAAGGAGCTGTATAGGAGCAAAGTTTCTGTATGCTCTTAAGTTTTTATGAGTTCAAGCTAGATTATTATACATTTAGAATGTTAACTGTAATCCCTATGATAATCACTGAGAAATGTCTGAAATATATATACAAACAGAAATGAGAAGACAATCAAAATAGAACAGTATAGAAAATCCACTAAACACAAAATCAGGCAGTAATGGGAGGATGTGAGGGACAAAATTGGTATAAGACATACAGAAAACAAACAGCAAACCTGCAGAAGTTAAGTTGTTCACTATAGTAATTAAATGTAAATGAATTAAACTCTCCTCTCAAAAGGCAGAGATTGATAGAATAGATCAAAAACATGATCCAATTATACGCTGCCTAGAAGAGACTCACTTCTGATTCAAAAACACAAATAAGTTGAAGTGAAGAGATGGGGAAAATTTTTTCACGCAAATAGTAACCAAAAGAGAACAAAGATAACTGTACTAATATCAGAAAAATGGACTATAAGTCAAAAGCTGCCTAAGAGACAAAGAAGGACGTCATATATTGATTAAAAGAGTCAATTAACTTGGAACCCACCTACAATGCTCACGGAAATGTAAAATTGTTCAGCTGCTGTAGAAAACAGTTGATAGTTCCTCAAAAATTTAAACATAAAATTATCATATGACCCTGAAATTTCACTCCTCGGTATATACCTCCCAAACTTGCAAGCAGGCACTCAAACAAATATGTGTACACTCATATTTACAGCAACACTCAAAATTAGCCAATAGCCAAAAGATAGAAATACCCCTAATACCTAATAATGAATGAATAGATAAGTTAATTGGATAAACTAATGGATAAAACTAACTCTTTTTTATGACTGAATAATATTCCTTTATTTTAATATTCCTTAATTTGTAAATGTACATACAAGGTAATATTATTCAGCCATAAAAATGAATGAAGCATTGGGCCAGGTACAGTGGTTTATGCCTGTAATTCCAGCACTTTGGGAGGCCGAGGCAGGTGGATCATGAGGTCAGGAGTTCAAGAACAGCCTGGCCAAGATGGTGAAACTCCATCTCTACTAAAAATACAAAAATTAGCCAGGCATGGTGGCGGGTGACTGTAATCCCAGCTACTTAGGAGGCTGAGGCAGAGAATTGCTTGAACCTGGGAGGCAGAGGTTGCAGTGAACCAAGATTGTGCCACTGTACTCCAGCCTGAGCAACAGGGTGAGACTCCATCTCAAAAAAAAAAAAAAGAACGAAGCATTGATACATGCTACAGCATGAATGAATCCCCAAAATATTATGCTACATGAAAGAAGCCAAACACAAAAGATCAAACATTGTATTATTCCATTATATGAAATATCCAGAATGGATAAATCCATAGAGACTGAATACATATGGATGATTTCCAGAAGTTGTGGGGAAAGGAGATGGAGAGAAAATGCTTAATGGGAACAGATACCTTAGAGTAACGGAAATATTTCAGAAAAAAATAGAGATGGTGGTGGCAAGACATTGTGAATGTACAAAATACCACTGAATTGCTATTGACTTTAAAATGGTTAATTTTATATTATGTTAATTTCATCTCAATAAATTATCTTTTAATGTAATGCATATGGTAGTATCATAGGTGATCCTTTTGAAATCTTGGGTCTGCCTTTCTTTGCTTCCCATGTAAGTCTTTATGGATCTATATTACTTTTACATCCATAGATATTAGTAACTAAAAATTATTTTTTAAAGATACATTTTAAAACTGTTTATCCAAAACAAATGCAGAAATGAACAATTACTGAAAAAAGTTGAGACTACTTCAACTATCACATAATAGGTAAAAATAATAGTAACAACATAATAACAATAGCTAAGTGAAAACTCCAGCATTGCAAAGTGCTATAATGATTATACATGTCTTCCTCAATCCTTCTTATGCTAATCTTTTATGGAAATTTTTTAAAGTAAAGGAAACCAGGGTAAGATATTTAGAAAGTGTTTTGGATGCTGCAGTGGGTACTTGACCTAAGAGGAGAGAAGGAATTTCCCCTTGCAGATGTCACCATGGCAGCTGACGTTCCTGTCCTTGCCCTTCTGTTAGCTACTCTGGGCTTGAGAAACAAGAGCAGAAACAGAAAGCAAAGATGGGACAAGGGGATACTCGAGAGTGAGTTCTTGTTACTTAGAAGTCATTGTAATGAACTTTTTAAATATCCACAGCCCTTTACTCCAGGACTTGTTATATAATTAACCTCACCTGAACTTCTAAAATCGGTAACAAAGGCAGACCCAGTATTATTATACTCATTCTGAGGCTGAATAAACAAGCTGAGAGGGGTGGTAGGACTTCCCCAGCAAGTAATAAATTGGGGATGAGGAGGTGGAGGTCTGTTCCTCCACTAGGGCCTGCTGGAGTTGCCCACACACTCATAGATCTGACCCAATAGAGTAATTTCTCCTTTCTTAAAGGTAAAAATTTAAAAAGATATGCTTATCCTATTCTGTCTGACTTAACAAAGATTCTATGGGGTCATCTGAGCCTAGAAAATCAATACCCATTTTATTTTTCCTTTTTGGGATTTTATTTTGGGAGCTGCCTTTGGTGAAGGAATTGGGGGTTGGACAGAGATTAAGGCACAAGCAGGAGAGCCTTTTTGATATTCCTGTCTGTCCTGCTTGCTGGGCTGGCAGACTCTGACTGATTGGACCCGCCAGCACACTTCAGCCAGCACCCCAGCAAACATATGGTGGCAGGGTCAATATTTACTTTCATTTAATGCGTGCAGTGCTTCATCTATTTATTTATTCAGCAGGCAATTAGACTTCATGGAGCAAAATCCTTTTGTTCTCTACATGGGTTACTGAATATCAGAGCTGTGGAAAACAGCTTTCAGACAAGACTATCCCACCCTTATCACCCAGTGTTTGCCTACAGTTCCTTCTCCTGTGTGAAGAAAAAGAAATGCACATATATAAACACACATATAAATATTGAGAATATATCGTTATAATCATATGTAATATGTAATATATGTTATGTATACCATTGTCCATTGGTATTCACGGGGGATTTCAAATGGATACCAAAATCTGCCAATGCTCAAGTCGCCTTACATAAAATGGCTTATTGTCTGCATATAACCTGCGCACATCCTCCTACACACTTTAAATTATCTCTAGATTCCCTATAATATCTAATACAATGTAAATGTTATGTAAATAGTTGTTATGCTATATCGTTTCAGTGAAGTGACAGGAAAAAAAGATTTTCATGTTCAGTGCAGATGCAAATTTTTTGCTGTTGTTTTCTTTTTTCTTTTGTTTGTTTGTTTGTTTGTTTTGAGATGGAGTCTTGCTGTGTCACCCAGGCTGGAGTGCAGTGGCACTATCTCAGCTCACTGCAACTTTCACCTCCCAGGTTCAAGGGATTCTCTCACCTCAGCCTCCCAAGTAGCTGGGATTACAGGCACCCACCATCATGGCCAGCTAATTTTTGTATTTTTGTAGAGACAGGGTTTCACCAAGTTGGCCAGGCTGATTTTGAACTCCTGACTTCAGGTGATCCACCCGTCTCAGCCTCTCAAAATGCTGGGATTACAGGCGTGAGCTACCACGCTCAGCCTGCAAGTTTTTAAAAAATATTTTTGAACTAAGGTTTGTTGAATCCATGGATGTGGAACCCACAGATACAAAGAGACAACCATATTTGAGAATACATTGTTAAAAATATAGCACACATATTATTTAGAAAACATCATATAGTATTCTTTTGAATTTGGGCAAACATCATATCAGTGTGATTTTTTATGCCTTTTGAGTGGCTTTTTAAAAAATATATATATATTTTTATTATACTTTAAGTTCTAGGGTACATGTGTATAACGTGCAGGTTTGTTACATATGTATACGTGTGCCATGTTGCTGTGCTGCACCCATCAACTCATCAGCACCCATCAACTCGTCATTTACATCAGGTATAACTCCCAATGCAATCCCTCCCCCCTCCCCCCTCCCCATGATAGGCCCCGGTGTGTGATGTTCCCCTTCCCGAGTCCAAGTGATCTCATTGTTCAGTTCCCACCTATGAGTGAGAACATGCGGTGTTTGGTTTTCTGTTCTTGTGATAGTTTGCTAAGAACGATGGTTTCCAGCTGCATCCATGTCCCTACAAAGGACACAAACTCATCCTTTTTTATGGCTGCATAGTATTCCATGGTGTATATGTGCCACATTTTCTTAATCCAGTCTGTCACTGATGGACATTTGGGTTGATTCCAAGTTTTTGCTATTGTGAATAGCGCCACAATAAACATACGTGTGCATGTGTCTTTATAGCAGCATGATTTATAATCCTTTGGGTATATACCCAGTAATGGGATGGCTGGGTCATATGGTACATCTAGTTCTAGATCCTTGAGGAATCGCCATACTGTTTTCCATAATGGTTGAACAAGTTTACAATCCCACCAACAGCACCTGTTGTTTCCTGACTTTTTAATGATCGCCATTCTAACTGGTGTGAGATGGTATCTCATTGTGGTTTTGATTTGCATTTTTCTGATGGCTAGTGATGATGAGCATTTTTTCATGTGTCTGTTGGCTGTATGAATGTCTTCTTTTGAGAAATGTCTGTTCATATCCTTTGACCACTTTTTGATGGGGTTGTTTGGTTTTTTCTTGTAAATTTGTTTGAGTTCTTTGTAGGTTCTGGATATTAGCCTTTTGTCAGATGAGTAGATTGCAAAAATTTTCTCCCATTCTGTAGGTTGCCTGTTCACTCTGATGGTAGTTTCTTTTGCTCTGCAGAAGCTCTTTAGTTTAATTAGATCCCATTTGTCAATTTTGGCTTTTGCTGCCATTGCTTTTGGTGTTTTAGACATGAAGTCTTTGCCCATGCCTATGTCCTGAATGGTACTACCTAGGTTTTCCTCTAGGGTTTTTATGGTTTTACATCTAACATTTAAGTCTCTAATCCATCTTGAATTAATTTTCGTATAAGGAGTAAGGAAAGGATCCAGTTTCGGCTTTCTACTTATGGCTAGCCAATTTTCCCAGCACCATTTATTAAATAGGGAATCCTTTCCCCATTTCTTGTTTCTCTCAGGTTTGTCAAAGATCAGATGGCTGTAGATGTGTGGTATTATTTCTGAGGACTCTGTTCTGTTCCATTGGTCTATATCTCTGTTTTGGTACCAGTACCATGCTGTTTTGGTTACTGTAGCCTTGCAGTATAGTTTGAAGTCAGGTAGCGTGATGCCTCCAGCTTTGTTCTTTTGACTTAGGATTGTCTTGGAGATGCGGGCTCGGGCTCTTTTTTGGCTCCATATGAACTTTAAAGCAGTTTTTTCCAATTCTGTGAAGAAACTTGTCGGTAGCTTGATGGGGATGGCATTGAATCTATAAATAACCTTGGGCAGTATGGCCATTTTCACGATATTGATTCTTCCTATCCATGAGCATGGTATGTTCTTCCATTTGTTTGTGTCCTCTTTTATTTCACTGAGCAGTGGTTTGTAGTTCTCCTTGAAGAGGTCCTTTACATCCCTTGTCAGTTGGATTCCTAGGTATTTTATTCTCTTTGAAGCAATTGTGAATGGAAGTTCATTCATGATTTGGCTTTCTGTTTGTCTGTTACTGGTGTATAAGAATGCTTGTGATTTTTGCACATTAATTTTGTATCCTGAGACTTTGCTGAAGTTGCTTATCAGCTTAAGGAGATTTTGGGCTGAGACAATGGGATTTTCTAAATATATAATCATGTCATCTGCAAAGAGGGACAATTTGACTTCTTCTTTTCCTAACTGAATACCCTTGATTTCTTTCTCTTGCCTGATTGCCCTAGCCAGAACTTCCAACACTATGTTGAATAGGAGTGGTGAGAGAGGGCATCCCTGTCTTGTGCCAGTTTTCAAAGGGAATTTTTCCAGTTTTTGCCCATTCAGTATGATATTGGCTGTGGGTTTGTCATAAATAGCTCTTATTATTTTGAGGTACGTTCCATCAATACCGAATTTATTGAGCGTTTTTAGCATGAAGGGCTGTTGAATTTTGTCAAAAGCCTTTTCTGCATCTATTGAGATAATCATGTGGTTCTTGTCTTTGGTTCTGTTTATATGCTGGATTATGTTTATTGATTTGCGAATGTTGAACCAGCCTTGCATCCCAGGGATGAAGCCCACTTGATCTTGGTGGATAAGCTTTGTGATGTGCTGCTGAATCCGGTTTGCCAGTATTTTATTGAGGAGTTTTGCATCGATGTTCATCAGGGATATTGGTCTAAAATTCTCTTTTTTTGTTGTGTCTCTGCCAGGCTTTGGTATCAGGATGATGTTGGCCTCATAAAATGAGTTAGGGAGGATTCCCTCTTTTTCTATTGATTGGAATAGTTTCAGAAGGAATGGTACCAGCTCCTTCTTGTACCTCTGGTAGAATTCAGCTGTGAATCCATCTGGTCCTGGACTTTTTTTGGTTGGTAGGCTATTAATTATTGCCTCAATTTCAGAGACTGCTATTGGTCTATTCAGGGATTCAACTTCTTCCTGGTTTAGTCTTGGAAGAGTGTACGTGTCCAGGAAATTATCCATTTCGTCTAGATTTTCTAGTTTATTTGTGTAGAGGTGTTTATAGTATTCTCTGATGGTAGTTTGTATTTCTGTGGGGTCGGTGGTGATATCCCCTTTATCATTTTTTATTGCGTCTATTTGATTCTTCTCTCTTTTCTTCTTTATTAGTCTTGCTAGCGGTCTGTCAATTTTGTTGATCTTTTCAAAAAACCAACTCCTGGATTCATTGATTTTTTGTGTCTCTATCTCCTTCAGTTCTGCTCTGATCTTAGTTATTTATTGCCTTCTGCTAGCTTTTGAATGTGTTTGCTCTTGCTTCTCTAGTTCTTTTAATTGTGATGTTAGAGTGTCAATTTTAGATCTTTCCTGCTTTCTCTTGTGGGCATTTAGTGCTATAAATTTCCCTCTACACACTGCTTTAAATGTGTCCCAGGGATTCTGGTATGTTGTATCTTTGTTCTCATTGGTTTCAAAGAACATCTTTATTTCTGCCTTCATTTCGTTATGTACCCAGTAGTCATTCAGGAGCAGGTTGTTCAGTTTCCATGTAGTTGAGCGGTTTTGATTGAGTTTCTTAGTACTGAGTTCTAGTTTGATTGCACTGTGGTCTGAGAGACAGTTTGTTACAATTTCTGTTCTTGTGCATTTGCTGAGGAGTGCTTTACTTCCAATTATGTGGTCAGTTTCGGAATAAGTGTGATGTGGTGCTGAGAAGAATGTATATTCTGTTGATTTGGGGTGGAGAGTTCTATAGATGTCTATTCGGTCTGCTTGCCGCAGAGCTGAGTTCAATTCCTGGATATCCTTGTTAACTTTCTGTCTCGTTGATCTGTCTAATGTTGACAGTGGAGTGTTGAAGTCTCTCATTATTATTGTATGGGAGTCTAAGTCTCTTTGTAAGTCTCTAAGGACTTGCTTTATGAATCTGGGTGCTCCTGTATTGGGTGCATATATATTTAGGATAGTTAGCTCTTCCTGTTGAATTGATCCTTTTACCATTATGTAATGGCCTTCTTTGTCTCTTTTGATCTTTGATGGTTTAAAGTCTGTTTTATCAGAGAATAGTATTGCAACCCCTGCTTTTTTTTGTTCTCCATTTGCTTGGTAAATCTTCCTCCATCCCTTTATTTTGAGCCTATGTATGTCTCTGCATGTGAGATGGGTCTCCTGAATACAGCAGACTGATGGGTCTTGACTCTTTATCCAGTTTGCCAGTCTGTGTCTTTTAATTGGAGCATTTAGTCCATTTACATTTAAGGTTAATATTGTTATGTGTGAACTTGATCCTGCCATTATGATATTAACTGGTTATTTTGCTCATTAGTTGATGCAGTTGCTTCCTAGCCTAAATGGTCTTTACATTTTGGCATGTTTTTGCAATGGCTGGTACCGGTTGTTCCTTTCCATGTTTAGTGCTTCCTTCAGGGTCTCTTGTAAGGCAGGCCTAGTGGTGACAAAATCTCTAAGCCTTTGCTTATCTGTAAAGGATTTTATTTCTCCTTCACTGATGAAACTTAGTTTGGCTGAATATGAAATTCTGGGTTGAAAATTCTTTTCTTTAAGAATGTTGAATATTGGCCCCCACTCTCTTCTGGCTTGTAGAGTTTCTGCCGAGAGATCTGCTGTTAGTCTGATGGGCTTCCCTTTGTGGGTAACCCGACCTTTCTCTCTGGCTGCCCTTAAGATTTTTTCCTTCATTTCAACTTTGGTGAATCTGGCAATTATGTGTCTTGGAGTTGCTCTTCTCGAGGAGTATCTTTGTGGCGTTCTCTGTATTTCCTGGATTTGAATGTTGGCCTGCCCTACTAGGTTGGGGAAGTTCTCCTGGATGATATCCTGAAGAGTGTTTTCCAACTTGGTTCCATTTTCCCCCTCACTTTCAGGCACCCCAATCAGACGTAGATTTGGTCTTTTTACATAATCCCATACTTCTTGCAGGCTTTGTTCATTTCTTTTTCTTCTTTTTTCTTTTGGTTTCTCTTCTCGCTTCATTTCATTCATTTGATCCTCAATCGCTGATACTCTTTCTTCCAGTTGATCGAGTGGGTTACTGAAGCTTGTGCATTTGTCACGTATTTCTCGTGTCATGGTTTTCATCTCTTTCATTTCATTTATGACCTTCTCTGCAATAATTACTCTAGCCATCAAGTCTTCCACTTTTTTTTCAAGATTTTTAGTTTCTTTGCGCTGGGTACATAATTCCTCCTTTAGCTCTGAGAAGTTGGATGGGCTGAAGCCTTCTTCTCTCATCTCGTCAAAGTCATTCTCCGTCAAGCTTTGATCCGTTGCTGGTGATGAGCTGTGCTCCTTTCCCGGGGGAGATGCGCTCTTATTTTTTGAATTTCCAGCTTTTCTGCCCTGCTTTTTCCCCATCTTTGTGGTTTTATCTGCCTCTGGTCTTTGATGATGATGGTGATGTACTGATGGGGTTTTGGTGTAGGTGTCCTTCCTGTTTGATAGTTTTCCTTCTAACAGTCAGGACCCTCAGCTGTAGGTCTGTTGGCGATTGCTTGAGGTCCACTCCAGACCCTGTTTGCCTGGGTGTCAGCAGCAGAGGCTGCAGAAGATAGAATATTGCTGAACAGCGAGTGTACCTGTCTGATTCTTGCTTTGGAGGCTTCCTCTCAGGGGTGTACTCCACCCTGTGAAGTGTGGGGTGTCAGACTGCCCCTAGTGGGGGATGTCTCCCAGTTAGGCTACTCAGGGGTCAGGGACCCACTTGAGCAGGCAGTCTGTCCCTTCTCAGATCTCAACCTCCGTGTTGGGAGATCCACTGCTCTCTTCAAAGCTGTCAGACAGAGTCGTTTGCGTCTGCAGAGGTTTCTGCGGCTTTTGGCTTTTGTTGTTGTTTACTGTGCCCTGTCCCCAGAGGTGGAGTCTACAGAGACAGGCAGGTTTCCTTGAGCTGCTGTGAGCTCCACCCAGTTCGAGCTTCCCAGCGGCTTTGTTTACCTACTTAAGCCTCAGCAATGGTGGGCGCCCCTCCCCCAGCCTCGCTGCTGCCTTGCCGGGAGATCGCAGACTGCTGTGCTAGCAATGAGGGAGGCTCCGTGGGCGTGCGACCCTCCCGGCCAGGTGTGGGATATAATCTCCTGGTGTACCTGTTTGCTTAAAGCGCAGTATTGGGGTGGGAGTTACCCGATTTTCCAGGTGTTGTGTGTCTCAGTTCCCCTGGCTAGGAAAAGGGATTCCCTTTCCCCTTGTGCTTCCCAGGTGAGGTGATGCCTCACCCTGCTTCAGCTCTTGCTGGTCGGGCTGCAGCAGCTGACCAGCACTGATTGTCCAGCACTCCCTAGTGAGATTAACCCAGTACCTCAGTTGAAAATGCAGAAATCACCGGTCTTCTGTGTCACTCGCACTGGGAGTTGGAGACTGGAGCTCTTTCTATTCGGCCATCTTGCTCTGCCCCCCCTTGAGTGGCTTTTTTATAAGTAGGAAAGATTATTCAGGAGCTTTGTTAAAAATGAAAACCCCAGGTCTTTCTTGAGCTTTTAGTTCTCTTATAAATCTTATTATTCTGTTCTCAAAACTGATGCATTTTAACAATAACTGTTTTTACATTATACTTTAAGTTCGAGGGTACATGTGCACAACGTGCAGGTTTGTTACATATATATACATGTAAATGGTGAGTTAATGGGTGCAACAATAACTTTTAAGGAAGTTTTGATTAATATATTAAATTATATACAAAACTTAGACAATAAAAACTACCTTTAAACATTTTAAGGAACATTTATACATTTTATTTCTATTACTTTCTAGCTGTCTTGGTCTGTTTGTGTTGCTATAAAGGAATACCTGAGGTTGGGTAATCTACAAAGAAAAGAAGTTTATTTGGCTCACAGTTCTGCAGGCTGTACAAGAAGAATTTCTACTTCTGGTTAGGGCTTCAAGCTGCTTCCACTCATGGCAGATGGTGAAGGGGTGCCAGCTTGTAGAGATCACATGGCAAGAAAGAAAGAGAAGGGAAGTGACATACTTGTTAACAACCAGTTCTTCAGGGAACTAATAGATCTGGAACTAATAGAGCTAGAACTCACTGATTACAGTGAGGATTGCACCAAGTCATTCATGAGGGATCTGCCTACATGATCCAAATACTTCCCATTAAGCCCCACCTCCAGCACTGGGGATCAAATTTTAACTTGAGACTTGATGGGGCCAAACAAACCATATCAAAATCATACCACTAGCCCTGGAACCTAGATCAGTTAACCTCTCTGATCTTTAAACAGGAATAATAATTCCTCTTGCTAGATTATTGTGAGAATTACGATAAAAATATACAGAGCAATGGGAATATTACTTGACACTAAACAATAAATAATTGCTGCCATTATAATATTCTTACAGTTATTGACCACCAAAGAATTTGTTTCTGCATGTGATGTAAATGAGGTACATTGAAATAGAGTGCCTCGCAGGCCAGAGCCTAGTCTCTCTGGGACCTGTTGTCAACCTGTGAGTTCAGAATCTCCTCCTGCCTTTAGACACAGCTTCCCATCAACCCAGTGAGAGCACCCAGAAAGTCTTTCCCCCTGTCCATGGTTCATTCTAAATGAAATCAACAGACGTTTACTGAGCTCCCACTACATGCCAAATACAGAGGTTTCTAGAGGACACCTTAAGCAGGAAAATGGGCCTCTGCCCTCCAGAAGATTGACTGCAGTTCTTGCAGGGAGAAGAGCCCCTCATAACCAACATACACGCAGCGCAGACACGGATGAGGGCCATCACTGGCCCCAGTAGACCCGGGAACACAAAAAGGGGTGAGGAAGAGAGACAATCAGTGAAATTAGATGGGTAATTCATCTTTCCAGGTCAAGTTTGGGTAGTAGAAAACTCAGAGCAGCTAAGGTATGAAACACTAAGACCACGGACTAAGCTAGAGGGCCCTTAATTTGTAAAATTTGCGTGTTTAGGTAGCACAGATTGATGTAACTAAATCAGAGTCATCAAATACAGCTAGATTCTGCCACTCCATACCATGACTTCTATGTAGGGCAGGAATGGGATTGTTACAGAACTTGAATTTCTGCTCTACTTTACCCACTCCTAAACATATTATTTTTATATGTTTCTACGTACATATATGTACGTAGATTATTTCATTGGATTTTCATAACCAAACATGGTGCTTGGGATTTTTTCCTGCTAAGCCAGGTTGATACAGTTTAGCTAGGTGTTTGCCTATATTGTATGATTTGACAGGCTTTGAAGACAGCCTTCCAAAAGCTCTCCATCTCCCAGAAATGTCACAGTCACTAATACATTCCTTTGGGTTAACAACTGGCTGCAGGAACTTCACATGTAAAGCTGATTGTCATGTGTGAATTTTGTTGTGAGCTAGTTAATTATTGTCATAATAATTAGAGAAAGTACAGAAAGAGCAACTACTTGCTGAGCACCTATTATATGCAGAAGCAAAGCTAGTGGCTAGGGCACAACAATGAATAGGACAATTCCTGCCCTACAGTGGTTCATGGCTTAATGCCTGGAAGGAGGAAATTTTTGAAACCCGCCACACTGCTGGAGGGAGGCAGGTGTGCTAAGACCCTGTAGTAGGGCCCTGGGTGATCCAAGGTAGCATGAGGGCTCCTATATTTAGTGACCAAAAAGATAAGAAAGTGCTTAGTTGAATTTTAGCTATTTTACAATCTGATCTGGAGTAGCCTTGTTTCCTAGACCTCTCAAGGCCCTTCTCACCTTGGCCTCCTAAAACATCAGCGTTATACTATCCCAACCTGGAGTGTTCATTTAGGTGTCCTGTTGACTTTGCCTCCTGAGTATCTTAACATCATCCACTCCTCTCAGGCTTACCACTCCAATGTTGGGCCCCCATTTCCCTGCCTCCAGCCTCATGGCTACCCACCATTCACGCTATACTACAGCCAGCGTGTCCTTCTGAAACACTAAATCTGATCTCTCTCACCTTCTCTAATTCTGATCACTCCACTTCCCAAGTAAAACCCTGCCACACACCTGCATATTCTAGTTCTCCAGCACATAGAGTTCTCACTCTGTACACCTTTCCCAATAAACTCACACACACACACACACACACACACACACACACACCCCTACCTGTGAGTTCTAGCCAAAATGAACCACAAGCCCAAAGAGGATATGTATACTTTTATTTTTAATAATTACCACCAGATTTATTTTCCCAGAGCTGTGGCAACTATTTCTCCCCTTCCTCACTGACCCTTTTAATTATGCTAACGTGATGTGTGATCTTATTGTTTAAATAAGATCATTTTCCCCTGACCTCTAGTGAGGCTGAGCATATTTTCACCTGTTGATTGAAAAGTAGGATTTCTCCTTTACAAATTACCGGTTCATAATCCCTGCTTAATTTTCTATCAGAGCATTTTTCCCTTTTTATTCATTTGTAGATGCTCTTTGTGATATTAACTTTTAAATTTTCTGGTATACATAATGGTTAACAAATATTGAGTGCTTTATGTGCCAGGCACTGCTTTCCCCAGTCAACTGTGGGTCTTTTGATTTCATTCATGTTACATTTTTCTAAATATAAATTAATAAATGCTTTATGAATAATGGATAAATGAATGAGTGACTTCATTGAATGAATGAAGTATGCAAATTTCATCTCCTTTGAAAGACTGACTTTTTGATCAGGGGCTACATCGTTACATGATTCCTCTGTATTCTTTTGTAGCTCTCCATGTCTTTTTCCTGATCCTTCCAGCTGTCATTCTATGCCTCTTGTTTGACCAGGAAGAGGTACACCAGACACATTTAATAAATAATTAATGGGAAGAATGCCTCTCTCTCTCCTGTAAGTGTTGAGCTTTGGAAAGGGCTTAGAAAACACACACCTGGAGTAACAGCAGGAAATGCTTCTTGTTTTATGAATTGTATTAGGGGAGCAGTTATTAGTTACCCTAAAATGGCACGCACAGCACTTAGGGACATAAAGGATCTTGGCAATGAGGCAACTAAAATTTTAATATGATTTCTTTAATATACTGTATCCTGCTGGGAGTACTTTAAAATTCTTTCAGGCGTATTTATGAAGCACCAACCAGTCTGCAGAACTCTAGGGAGATTCACTCTCTGTTCCAACTCCCACAAAAAAAGGAGAATATCCAACTGAGCAAAGCAGAATGGCAGAAAAATATTAAACCAGAATCAGAGAGACTTCTCCGCAAAAGCATGGATTGGGTGACTTTCTTTTAATTTTAGAAGAGTGTTACATTTGAATTTATACTACTACATGACTGTGGAATTTAAGAGTAAGTTATCTCTCAATATTCCCACCCCATTGTTCTGCTGAGGCTACAAAACAATCTCAACTGCTCTTTTTTTACTTGCTTTTTCCCCCTAGTTTGCTTTTAATAGTTCCTTCTATTATATGACTCTTAAATAAAGTAAGTGCATTTGGGATACTTTGTGTGTTACTTGCAGATAAAACACTTAAGTGTTTCTTTTGGAATCAAAAACAGCTTCCTGAGGAAATAACTGAAATCACGGAGTTGTTGAAAAAGTCGATAAGCAAAATCGGGTCACCAGAAAAAAAGTCATCTTTTTTTTTGAACAAAGCATCTAAAGCAGCTTTACAAAGAAACACAAGCAGAAAGACCTAGGCCCAGAGATGGCTTTAGTTGGGCCCTAAATACCAGACTATAGGCAATGGGAAAATCAAGGTTTTAATAAGAATGAAGAGCACGACTAGGTTGAGCAAACTCATCATGAATGACTACAAAGCCATTTCCCTGAAGACGGATTCATGACATCTGGCTTAGATGACTCGCCTGTCCTCTGGCTGGAAGCAGAGGTCCAGGCAAAATGATCAAAACACTGGTCCATAACTTATTCTAGCCTGAGGATAATCATTGACATCAGACTTTAGTGAGTCTTAGGCAGGATCAATGCATTCGTTTATTCATTCATTAGTCAATGAATATTTATAGAGTACATACATTTCTAGTAATATGCTATGTCCTTGTGCAGGACACAAGTCTGTTCCAAATCTAGCAGGGGCAGCTAAGTCAAATGTCTACAGAAGACAGGCAGGTAACATAAATGTGGCAGGCAAGGTGGAAATTGGGGATGTGGTAGATGGAAGACTAGAGACTCCATTTACAAGAGGTTGCTCTTACTCAGATCCACTGATTATTTCCATAAGGGAACACGAGTTCAGTATCGCCTCATTTTCAAAACCGAAGCCTCAAATCCAAATTTTATTGTGAAATTTCTTCTTTTAAAACATTAACAACTAATTATGATTTTTAAAAATACAACGTCAGCTAAGCAAAACATGACTGCAAGGCCAAATTTGACTGGAGCAGCCTGTTTACAACTTCCGGCATAGAACATTACATAATGTTTACAAACATAGGCAGTGAATTTCACAAACTGGTGCCATTTCTCCCTCCTCCTCCCATCAAGTTTTGAAGATATTTGAAGTATGGAACAGCTACTCATAAAATATGTTTGACACACACAAAAAAAAACTTTTTTAATGGTTGAAATACGATCCTGGAAATCTCTCCATTTTGTCTAGGATTTCCTATGCAATGACTAAAACATATTAATAGGAAACTTTCTAATCAAATGTCTTACTACGTACATATCATGGATTCTCTCTCTCTCTCTCTCTCTCTCTCTCTCTCTCTCTCTCTGTGTGTGTGTGTGTGTGTGTGTGTGTGTGTGTGTGTGTCTGTCTGTGTGTGTTTTACAAGGCTGTCTCAAAATCTAGATGCTAACCCTTTGCTTATTCTGAAATCCAGGCATTCTTGGCACTGTAAATCCCCAGTAATTTTTACCAAGGGGACAGTAAGCTTTTCTTTTTTCTGGAGATTGCCACATTCTCTCTCTCTACCCACAGGAAGCATGTCAATCTTGATCCTCAGCCCCAGTCAGAGTGTTGCATCCACCTACTACTAGCCTAGACTACAACTGTGTGCAAATTAGGAAGCGACCCCTGAGGCTTTACTAATACTTGCTGGAAAGATGTCAGAATATACAAACCTCCCACTCCATCAAGAACGGGTCCTGTGCCCATCTCCTCCGGGGGCACTTTCTCTCCAATTCATCCTCAAATCCCCCCCCCTTCCTTTTTTTTGGCACCTTATAAACCATGGACCTGAGTCTCCAACTTCCCGTTTTCACAATTAATTAACTAGTCATAAAGAAGAACGTAAACTATGTGCTCCCATCCCCAACCCCAGGTCTAGATCTTGTAAAAGACTGACAGGCAAGGTCACCTCTACTGAGCTATGTGAGAGCGATGCTTCGAACAAACTGAAACAGAGAGGACTGCGTATGTGGTCTGTGGCAGCTTTCCAGTGACTCTTGAGTGCAAGCTTTAGAAAAGAGGCTGAAAGGCCAGGGCAGTGGCTCACGCCTGTAATCCCAACACAGCACTTTCGGAGGCCAAGGCAGGCGGATCACAAGGTCAGAAGTTTGAGACCAGCCCGGCCAGTATGGTGAAACTCTGTCTCTACTAAAAATACAAAAATTAGTCAGGTGTGGTGGCATGTGCCTATAGTCCCAGCTACTCGGGAGGCTGAGGCAGAAGAATCGCTTGAACCCAGGAGGTGGAGACTGCAGTGAGCTGAGGTTGTGCCACTGCACTCCAGCCTGGGCAATAGAGGGAGACTCTATATCAAAAAAAAAAAAAAAAAAAAGAAAAGAAAAGAAAAAAAAGAAAATAAGCTGAAAATGGGGGTGGGGGTGGGGGGGCACAATGGCAAATTAGTTCAATCCACCCTAAGATATATTTTTGGTTTGACTTTGTTTTCTCCTGCACATCATTTCCTAAAGTTTGAATCTGAACGCTTTAGGACTTTAACCACTCCTCTCAACTGTCATTATACACAATTAATTAATTAAGAAGTAGATTCTGCTATTAAGACTAAGACCCAAAGTACCTGTGACTTCAATAAAACAAGAGTTTGTTTTTCTGTTATGTGACTGCCTGAGCATAAGCATTACAGAACTGGAATAATGGGTCCGTGGTGTGAGGGACTCGAGACCCTTCTATATTGTTATTCAACTATCTCTAAGGCATTGTGCTCATTGGAGTGGCTGAGGGTCAGTCATCACCACTTACCACCAGGTATAGATTGCAGCCGCTACGTAATAGGGAAGGAGAAGGCATGGGGGTATGTCCATTCCTCATCATGGTACAATCCAGAAGTTACACACATCATTTCTGCAAACATCTCATGGGCCAGAACTGTGCTTCACCTGGTAGCAGGGAAGCCTGAGAAGCATGGTGTGTATTCTGAGCAGGATTCCATCACTAATATTGGAAGTGCACCAGTAGCCTCTGCCAACATTTACCTTCTCAGAGTTTCCTGAGAGAACAACATAAGTGACTTTTCTTATTGCCCATCACAGGCCTTCCCAGCACAGGTATCCCCAGGCTAATGTTGATTTAGTTTCTAGGGAAACAAAAGTGACCAGTTAACTAATGCTAATCATGTACAGCAGTTTTAATGTAATAAAACTATAAAAAAAAAAACAAAGGAAAGCAGTGCCACCTTTTGTTTGTCTGCTAGTGACTGGCTCAGATTTGGCTTCATAGCCTTGTAACCGAACAGAACAGAGGCGGTGCTCACACTCCTCACTCGACTCAGAAGCCAACTGCAGTCTGCAAAATCTGGTTTTCAAAATATGCAAATTAAGGTCAAACAACCCTACATCTGAGATTTAATGGCTAATCTGTTCAGACAGCTGCTTCTTAGCCATTAAATTACAAGGTGACTGAGTTCATTAAGATTTTCACACACAACTAACTCCTCAAATTGTATCTCATACTTTTCTAAGACTTTCATGGGCAAAGCTAGTCAGATGAGCTATGGTTATAGCAGAAAGAGGAAATCTGTCACCATTTGTTTTCCAATAGACAAAGAGGCATTATTTTCAGGTTGATTAAAACTGGTCACTCAGGCCAAATTCCAGGATGAGGTCATGAAGATCAGTCACTGTGAGGTTTATTGCCAAAGGCAACTGGGAAAAAAGAGTCCAGTTTTCTTTGCTGAAAGACATATTGCCAAAAATTCAAATTAAACTTTAAAATTATACTACCTTTCTCCATGTTATCCCATACATATTAAAAATAACAAAGCCAAGTAAACATTAGCCTTATGCGTGGACATTGTTTAGTATTTACACTGGGTTAAATACTAAACATTGGGTTAGTATCATTGGGTTAAAGCAGTAATTGTTCAGTTCTGCTATTCTCTTTCTCTTCTCTCAAAATGGAAAGTTATTTACTTTATAAAACTATACTTACAAGCAAAATATTTTGGAACATGTTTCATTCTGCTCATATAATGTACTTAACGTTATTATTAAATATTAGAGAATTTTAATAAGTGACAACTTCACCATGCAAACTTTCTGATATTTAGTATAAACTACTTTATTTCCACCAAACTATCTTGCCAATGAATTAAAATTACTGTGAATTCTTAAAACAACTCTGAGTCTGGTAATATAAGCATGTTTTAAGAAAATTTCACAAGCTAAAAACAATAACAAAATAGCTCTCCTACCAAGCAAGAATTTAGAATTGACAAAGAGTTTTAGCCCTTTGGGAGGCCCAAATGGGAGGACTGCTTGAGGCCAGAAGTTCAAAACCAGCCTGGCAACATAACAAGACTCCATCTGCACAAAAAAAAAAAAAAAAAAAAATTAATTAGCCAGGCATGGTGTTGTGGACCTGTAGTCCCAGCTACTTAGAAGGCTGAGATGGGAGCATCACTTGAGCCCAGGAGGTTGAGGCTGCAGTGAGCCATGATTGTGCCACTGTACTCCAGCCTGGGAGACAGAGTGAGACCCTATCTCTAATTGCCTTTAACACTTTTTGTTAAAAGACAGGGTCTTGTTCTGTTGTCCAGGCTGCTGCAGTGGTACTATCAGAGCTCATAGCTCAGTGCAGTCTTGAACTTCTGGTCTCAAGAGATCCTCCTGCCTCAACCTCTCAAATAGCTGGGACTACAGGTGCTCACCACCACACCCAGCTAATTTTTCAAAATTTAAGGTTTTTTTAGAGATGGGGATCACACTGTGTTGCCCAGGCTGGTCTCAATCTTCTGGCCTCAAGAAATCATTGTGCCTCAACCTCCTGAGTAGTGGAAATTACAGGTGCGAGTCACAGCACCTGGTTCAATTTACTACTA
The DNA here is from genome assembly GCF_049350105.2 of Macaca mulatta. Taxonomy (NCBI): domain Eukaryota; kingdom Metazoa; phylum Chordata; class Mammalia; order Primates; family Cercopithecidae; genus Macaca; species Macaca mulatta. The sequence continues at coordinate 121,257,716 of NC_133411.1, forward strand.
ATGTAGCATATATAGCACAAATTTAGGGAGCAAAATGAACTAGCATTGTTTGAACATAAATACAAGTTATTCAACATAAAATAATTTATTGCTGAAACCACAAATTGTTAATTTATGAGCTCATGATTTTTTTAAAAAGTGATCAGCTTTGGACTAAAACTGTCTTTTCTAACCGGTATGACCTTGAAATTCACAGGGCAAAAAAAATAAATGACTTAAACTTGAAATTAATAAAAACCAATTATACCCTGAATTATCGTGAATTCAAAAGGAAATATTTATGAGGCTTTAAAAAATTCAATTGGTTCTTAGAATATAACAAAAAAGCTTGAAAACATTTGAAAAAGTTCTATCTACTTGCTTCATTATTTATAAGTGAGAAAAACTGTCAGTAACCTAAATATCTTTTTATATGGTAGGCTTAAAATGTCATTAAATGCTGCACTCAAAAGAATATGAAATATTAATAACATGGAAAATTATTATAATAGAATTCTAACTATAAAAAATAAGTAATCAGGTGTTTTTCCCTCAAACGAATAAATCACTGATCTGGGAAAATAATTTTGGTTTTCATCGACAGAAGCTGTGAGAAAGAACCACATTTGATGCCCATGGTCCTATGCTGTAATTTTAATAGTGAAACGCAGCAATGTAAACATCGACTGAAATTTTCTTGGGTGGCATTTACTTGAAATCCATGCACGTTAATGACTTCTCCTTCCAGTGGGTCCCCAGGATCCCAGATATGACAGGTTTGGTGAATGAGCTGGACTCTGTGGGATGCAGATGAGAAGCACCTTCATTTTTCTTCACTTTGATCATCAGGTATCTTCTGTCAGATCTCCCTGCTCTGCCTCTAGCTGACAGCTTAGGCATCCCTCCTAGATTTCCATTCCCTTTCAGATGTTAAAAGGTTTTCTTTTCAGGCAAAGTATTAAGAAGTCCAGTGTGATAAAAATGAAAACTTTGATCTATCTGGAGTCTCTCCCCCACCCTCCACAGACCAGCAGCGGGGAAGGGGGTGGTCTCCTCCATATCTTCACAGCGCCTCCATGTGGCTCCTCCACTTTTCTTCTGTCACTCACTGTGCACCCTTTGGCTCCTCCAGGCTTGGAGGAGGCTGGCAGGGAGAGGACAGGTAAGGGGGTAAATAGGTTTGACTCAATGGGTGCTGTTGTAACCTGATGTTACTGATCCCTGCATGGCAGATGTGCTAACGCTGGCTTTCTCTTTTAGGGGTTCTTTGAGGACTCTGCCCTCAGATTCGTGCATCACTCTATGTGCTTGATGTGCTCCCCAGATAGCTGCTTACTCCCACTGCCCCAACCATGTTTCTGGTGGGATATTCCACAGGCTCTTCGAGCAAAGGTGGCCACACTGGCCCCACCTCAAGGGAGGTACAGCCCCCATCGCTTCCACTGCAATCCCTCACTTCGCTCTGCTTCAGAAGCAAGTCCAGAAGACCTCACACCTTAGAAGTTCCTAGGAAGAAGTCAGGCCCCAGATCTCCAAACTCTGGGAGTCACGTGTAAGTCTTCTGTGACCTTTCTCACCAGCCTCCACTCCAGTGCCAATGCCTCCTAAGGGTTTATGGACCCCCCTCTCTCAGCTTGAGGTGGGAGAGGGCGGCATTTTCCTCTCTTCCACTGAGAGGATAGGGGGCCACACCACAGAGCTCAGAATCTACCAGACTTTTAAGAAATCCTCATTCTCAATCCTTCACTAAGCCTAGAAGAAGTAACAGAGGCAGCGTGGAGTCACCTCTTAGCAAGGACTATAGAGATGATCTAGCACCTCTCTTTAGAATATGGAGGTACTTCTACTGTTCTCAACTTTGCAGCCTCACCTGAAATTAAGAAAAATCATGTTTTCCTTTTGTGAATGATACCTCTTACTCATTAATAAATAAATTTTCTTTACCACCTCTGCTCAATGCCAACGGATTATTCTAAAAATTAAATGGTAAGTCAGTTTCAAGTACTTTGAGTTTTCCGCTCAATCACTCCAAGACCCCTGAGGCTTTCTTAAATAGACTATAGGAATGCTTAAATCAGTTTATATTTTGCAATGACTCATAACTGGGCTTCAGACAGGACCAGGCTTGTCTGGTAAACTGGTAAGGCAGGCCTGCCAGGAGTGTTTGCTTTGTTTTGTTGGCTGAAAAAGAAGAGAGGCAGGGTGCCCAGGACGCAGAGGCCAGGAGATGCTGTGAGAGAACATGGCAGAGTCTCAGCGATGTTCCCCTTGGCCAGCCCCATAAATTTGGGTTTGAGTCCTATGGAGAAAGTGGCTACTGGTGCACATGAAAGGAGCTGTCTTCATAAGGGATTCTGAGACACTGTGAGATATGAGGATGCAGTCAGGGTGAGGAGGAGAGGTCTTCTCTCCAGTTAGGCATAGGGCACAGAATGCCTTCGGAACACTAAGAACTCAGAAGAGGGCAGCATGCTGATGCATGCAGCTTTGGGGTGGCAAGAGTCAGCATCTGTGGCCAGAACATCGGTAGAATCTCAGTGGTCTCACATGACAGTGGCAGTGGATATTAATTAGCTAGATCCTAGAAAACTCCTCAAGGAGAGTTAATCCAAGTATCTTCTGTGTATTCAACCAGCTCCAAGTGTAGGTTCTCTGGGTAATATTCAGTCCCCCTCCAAAGGTAGCTCTTCCCATTTAACCAAGTCATACAATGTGATATAAAATACTGGCGAGAGAACAGGATAGCTTCAATATCAACTCCAATTTGAGAAAAGAGAGAACACAGTAGTCTCTGGACTGTGACATACATTTGTTCCTGCTGGACAGGAACAGCAGGGACTCCACACCTTGGCGGTCCTTGATCTACCTGTCAGCTGCCCCAGCTTCGGCTCCTAGGGGAAAAATATCCTTTGCTCATGGATTTCCTTGATCACTCAAACTGCTTTCTGAAGCTCTCCCTCAAGACCTCCCAGAACTACAGTGGAGATTGGGACTGGTCTTCCAGTGGCTGTATCTCTTTTGAGGCTATTTTCAACTGGTATGAATTCTGGGGGCTAAAGGAGGTTGAGCAATTGAAACTGTTGGGACACATGCTTAAAAGCTCTGTGACCATATAACTCCTTAACAAACTTAGCATGCTTCAATTCCATAGGCTATTAACTCATGCTTTAGAACCATTTGAGTCATCAACCTTGGGCATGGAATCTGACCTCCAAAATTCTTTATTCTCTCAACAGGCCTGGATGCCTGTGCCAATTTTTGGACACTCACTTGGACTCTGCCTCAGGACAATTTGAAACAATAGACTGTGCTGGGCACAATGGCTCACACCTGTGCTTCCGGAGGCCGAGGTGGGAGGATTGCTTGAAGCCAGGAATTCAAGACCAGCCTGGCCAACATGGTGAAACCCTGTGTCTACAAAAAATACAAAAATTAGCTGAGCGTAGTGGCACACACCTGTAATCTCCAGAGCCTGGGCAACAGTATAAGACTCTCTGTCTCAGAAAAAAATAAAATAAAGTAAAATAGACTGAGGTAGGGCAGCAACAATTAACCTGCTCCTTCCCTGCAGCCACATCCAAACTGGCATTCACAGTAAGAGTCATTGTCCCTATTTCACAGGACAAGAGGTACCTGGGGAGGGCTCAAGGGGTCGTGTGTCTCCTGGATCCCACGGTGTCTCCAACTATGGCTCTTGCTTGCATCAACATTAGGTTAGGGAGATCATTTGTTTTCTTTTTTCCAGATATTACAAAATGTGGATCTTCAGCTAAGTTATACACTATAGCTAGAATAGGCTGTTTTAGCAAACTTGTGTTTTCTTCTCCCTCTATCAAAGAGAATGTCTAATTAGTACTTAGTATAACTCTTTGATAGTTACTGCTCATATGCTATGTGTAAATGCACATTATGTTCAGGGCCAGCTAAATAATTTACAGAGTTTAGTACAAAATAAAAATGCAAGGTTCCTTGTTCAGAAAAAAATGCTGTTAGTTATATTTACTAAAATATAAAACTATTTTCTTTCTTTTGCAGTCTCTCAACTTGTCCTGTGTTTATAATTTTCTAATTAATGTCATTCTAAGTAAAAAAAAAAAAGTAAAATTTTAAATTAATACTATGAATTTTAGCATTTGCTTTTATGTTGCACAATGCCAGTTTTAAATGTAAATAAATAAGCATTTAACTTCTATGTGGACTCTCTGAAATTACACAATTTGCCTTTTGTAGCTTATACATTAATATGTATTTTGCTCTTACCAGAACAGTGGAAATCTTTTGCAAAACTAATTCAACTGTTTTTGTTTTGCTTCTTGATACACGGATATTCTACCAACACTCTCTACCTGTGCTTTATGACTGAGGGACGAATGACTGAAAGAAAAATGAACTATGGGTTGCCGTATCTTTGCCTTTCCTTCTATGTTATAATTTTCAACATAAGTGGTTTGCTAATATAGGAAAATAACATGAACATAAAAGATGTGGGTCAAGCATGGCGGCTCATGCCTGTAATCCCAGCACTTTGGGAGGCTGACGCGGGTGGATCATGAGGTCAGGAGTTCGAGACCAGCCTGGCTATTACGGTGAAACCCCATCTCTACTAAATATACAAAAATTAGCCAGGCATGGTGGCACACACCTGTAGTCCCAGGTACTTGGGAGGCTGAGGCAGGAGAATTGCTTGAATCTGGGAAGTGGAAGTTCCAGTGAGCCGATGTCATGCCACTGCACTCCAGCCTGGGCAACAGAGTGAGACTCCATCTCAGAAAAAAAAAAAAAAAAAAAAAAAAAAAAAAAAAAAAAAAAAAAAAAAAAGATGTGATGGGATTCCTTGGTTGTTAATATTTCTCAGAATGCCACTGCCTTCCTTCTGCATTCAAAGCAAGTTTTGGTTCAAACAGAAAGCATGGCCTCCTGGGGAGGTCAATACCATCACATCGTAGTGTAGACATAGCATATTTGTAGTTGTAGACATATTTACTTTGTTCTTACTTTGAGTCTTTCCGAAATCCCAAGGACAGTTGAGTCCACTAGAATTCTGTGTTCATGGGCATCTCAGACAACACAGTATATACAAATAAGGCAGCAAGAAATAGAGGGCGCACATATTGCGTGTGTCTCCTCTGCTCGTGTGCATCCTCTATTTTTCCATCAGAGTTTATGTACACACATTTAAAGATAAAATTTTTATAATACACACATTTAAAGATAAAATTTTTAAGAAATCCAGATGACAGCAGCAGAGCATTAAACCAAGCATGGAATCCTCCTAAGTACTGAGCCCTCTGTGAATCCACAGGCTGCATACCCATGAAGTTGGCCCTGCCTGTGTCATTATGTAATAGGCACTATTCTAAATGCTTTACATTTTCATGAATTTAATCCTTTCAATATGGTGAACAATTCATATTTGGACTATATGATGTTCTCTAACAGCTGTTTGGTCAGGATTTATCTGAGTGTGACTTTGCCTGAAACTGTACTGTCAAAATGTCACTTCTTATGGTATTTCTGCTTAGTATGTTTTGAGGTGAAAAAGTCATAAAGACAACAAAAGGAGACATTGCTGAAGAAATGGTATAAATTTTAAAGATTTGCTACAGCAGAGAGTTGTCAACCAAATGGTCATTATATGAGGTAAGTCTGTATCAATTATGATCACATGGCTGAAAAACGTGCTAAGTAAGATTCTGGAAACCAGGTTTCATCTCTTTTTGCTCTATTAGCTTTAGTATGCAGAATTCATCGCCATGGTCAGAAGATGACTGCAATGTAGGCACCACATTTACAGTCTAAGGAGAAAGAAGGAAAGTAACCCATCCTTGGTGACTTCTTTCAACATTTCAGCATCCACAACTGTGTTCTCTTTAGCTGCAAGGGAGTCTGAGGAGGTGTGTCTTTTAGCTTTTCAGTCTCTCTAGTAGAGAAAGGCAAGGGAAAGGGTTTGTGAGAGACTCTCGGATAGGCTGTCTACAGTGTCCACCTCAGGCTTTCCCTTTGGCTCCACAATATTCACGCCTTTCCTTATTTCCACATATTCATTTCATATGGAATATGTTTATCCCTTCCCCCAAGAAATACAACCCTCCACTCTCATTTAGTTACTACATCCAGATTCAACTCCAGAATCTCTCTGTGGTATCCAGTTCTCTCCAACAGTTCTGATTATGGTTCCAAGGGACCTTGTAAACTTAAGCTTAAAACTAAAGCTATCCAGTCTAAACACACCCAGTATACAATGGTGGGGGAAGAAACAGGATAACTACAGTCAAAACTCCCATTTGGAAAGGTGTGGATAGGAAACAAACAGGCCATATTACATCCTGCTGGACAGGAAGAATGAAGCTCTTGCCTAAGACCCTGGCTCTGTCCTCCAGGGAAATCTTCATCATTTATTTTCCTTTGCCTCCTAGTTATCTATTCTGAAGGAGACATTCCCTGTGAACTGCCGTAGCTAGTTCTGAAATTAAAATTTAGGAAGATGTTCTTCCAGCATGCTTCTCAGCTTTTGCAGACATTTTTTCAGTAGGCTTGAATTCGGTCTTAGAGGTCAGTTAGTGACAAGTTGTCAACCAGTCTTGAGTTTGTTTTTGTTTCATTGTGTTTTTTTGTTGTTGTTGCTTTGCGGTTGTTTTGCAGTAGAATCTCCCCATAAAATTACTAGGTTTCTCTATTAGTTTTCTTTCATTTGTCCCTTCAGAACTACTCTCTACCAATCTCAACCGTGCTGTGTTCTGGGAAGTTGACCTGGATGCCTGGCCTCAATGTTTCCCTTACTCTCTTTCTGTTGGGTTTAGCCAATAAAGGGAACCTGAAGGTCATCCCAGGGAGAGAGGAGGGGGAGATCAGGGTGTCTTTTTCACCAGATTTCTTTCTGCTGGGTTGCCATGATCCTACCAAAGACAGCAGCTCCTATCAAGCAACCTTCTCTGAATTCTGATAACTGCTCCCTCCCGTGCCCCTCAGGTCCAGGAATGGAAATGACTCCCTGATGGTACTAACCCCTGGGTGCTGCACTCACTGTGGTTCCCCTACATCCTCTTCACATCTTTGTCAAGTGTTCCTTTTCAAAACTCTCCTCAAACCACCCAAATTCAGTGCACTACTTATTTCCGGCCAGGATTCTAATGCTACAACATCTAGTTTATTTGTTTATGTAGGTATATGTATCCTGGAAAATTACATGATGTCATGAAAAGTTGCATGAGCTATTTCAGAAACTTGAAATTTATTCTTATTCTTATTGATGGGGAATCAAACCAATCATGCAGTATAATACAGCCAAATATATATTATTGTTTCTATATAGCCAAAAGTCATGTAAGTGTTTGAAAGTAATAGACTAATGATGCAATGAGATGAATATGCCATTCAAATTCATGGATGGTTTTAAAAATTGTGAGGGATAGGTATATTATTATTTCTTTTCTTCCATTTTACAATTGGGGAGAGTGAAGTCAGAGAAGTAACTTAGCCATAGTCATATGATAAATAGCCAAGCTGGGATTTGACCCCAAGGAGTCTGGCTTCAAAGCCTGGGCTCTTAACTCTACCCACTGTCTCTCCAGGCAGTACCTGGAAATAGTTGGACTTCAGGCAGGTTGTTCAAGTATGGCACAAATATTGGAAACCTCAGATCTGAAATTTTAAAACCAACATGGTGCCATGTAATTTCTCACAGTTAAATAAAGAGACAGTTTGGGACCTGAGGAACTGAGATCTTTTGAAAACCACTGGATTCTATGACAAACTAACCACCACGTTCAGGTTGAGTTAGTTTCTCCTTTCTTCATGTTTCCATGACTTTGTGAACACACCCTATTATAGCTTGTATTACAGTGTTGTAATTGGTTTTTTCTTTGTGTTTTGGTTTTTGTTTTTTTGAGACGGAGTCTTGCTCTGTTGCAAAGGCTGGAGTGCAGTGGCACGATCTCAGCTCACTGCAACCTCCGCCTCCCGGGTTCACGCCATACTCCTGCCTCAGTCTCCCAAGTAACTGGAACCACAGGCGCCCGCCACCACACCCACCTAATTTTTTGTATTTTTAGTAGAGACAGGGTTTCACCGTGTTAGCCAGGATGGTCTCAATCTCCTGACTTCGTGATCCACCCATCTCGGTCTCCCAAAGTGCAGGGATTATAGGCGTGAGCCACCACACCCGGCCTATAATTGGTTTTATATGTCTGTTGTCTTCTGGTTTGTGAGCTCTTCAAGGAAAAAAAAAGTGTCTTATTCATCTTCACTAATGTTCTATAATATGTGTCATTTAATGAAGGGCCAATTAATATCTGGTCTATAAATATTCATCTAATCATATCTTAATTTAGCATTTATAAAACTAGTAACAACGTAGGTGAACTTCTATTGGGTTTATTGTCATTGGCCACTACACATTTTAGGAGGCACTTAGTATTTTTATTCTTATCAGTATTGAGACAAATATTAAGATTTAATATAGACATACATAAACTAATAGCTAGGCAACAAGAGATTAAAAATAGCAAAACAACAACAAAAAGAAACAAAAGCCCGGTTTCCCTAAATTAGACTTTAAAAACATGAATCAAAAAATGGATTGTATTAATTATATCCTAAAAATGTTCTGATTTATATTCAGCTTGGCTAGCCCCTTTAAGGATCTGCTCCCAGACCAGGGAAGCACACAGAGTCCATGATCACTTTCTCTGGAAGCTGCAGAGACAGTACAGTAAGAGGTAACACCATGCTTCCTCCTCTGTTGCTCTCTGCTTCAAGTTAGAAAGTTGAGTTTACATAAAATTTCTTACTGCTTTATTTTATGTGTCAAGTTCCTTCTCTGCTTCTCCAAGCAGGAAAAATATTATTGAGATCTTTACCCTATCTCATTTCCTCTTCCTTCAACATTCCAGTGGGGTGGGGAGAGCATTGGAAGGCAGTTTGTCTGGGCATGACTATTGAGACTGCTCCGTGTTGCTGAATCTTATCCTTGGGAAAAATGACATGGACTTTGGGCAGATTCTACCTGGTTTGACAAATAAGCTCAAGCCATATGCTTATTTATATCTATCTCTCCTAGGAACAGAGAATTCATTCAACAATATTCACTCAGTAAATGCTTTCTGAATGTTTACTTAGTGCCAAACACCATTCTAGAGACAAGACTAGAGAGACAGTTTCTACCCCGGGGTCGTTCAAAACCTATTAGGGAGACAAGATGATCTCACTTGGAATAAATGGCGAAAAATATACAAGATAATTATGATATATGATATGATATATAATACAAGCCATGATATAACAAGTTATCCAACTTATCATAAGTTTTGGGCGGGGGGTTTGAGACAGGGTCTTACTCTGTTGCCCAGGCTAGAGTGCAGTGGTACAATCCTGGCTCACTGCATCCCTGAACTCCTGGGCTCAAGCAATCCTCCCACCTTATCCTCTCAGACTACAGACACATGTCACAATGCCTGGCTAATTTTTAAAGTTTTTTTGGTAGAGACAAGGTCTCACTATGTTGTTCAGGCTGGTCTCAAACTCCTGGCCTGAAGCAATCCTCCTAACTTAGCCTTCCAAATAACTTTTTAAAAATTAACCTTTTTATTTTGAAATAGTTATGTGTTGCTTAACGATGGGGCTGCATTCCAAGAAATGCATCATTATGTGATTTTGTCATTGTGTGAGCATCGTAGACTGTACTTACACAAATCCAGATGGTACAGTCTTTGATACACCTAGACTGTATGGTATTGCCTATTGCTGCTAGGCTACAAACCATGCTACTGTACTGAATACTGTAGGCAATGGTAAGTATTTGTATAACTGAACATAGAAAAGGTAGAGCAAAAATATGGTATTATAATCTTATGGGACCACTGTTGTATATACAATCTGTTGTTGACTGAAATGTCATTATGTGGTGCAAGACTGTAATTGTAGATTCATGTGCAGTTGTCAGAAGTACCTTTTAACCAGTCTCCTCCCAGGGGTAACATCTTACCAAACTATAGCACAATATTGCAACCAGGATATTGACATTGATAGAGTCAAAATGTAGAATATTTCCACTGTTTCTGTGAGTATGAGGATGCCTCAAGTTGTGCTTTTATAGACACGCTCATTTTCCTCTTGATACCACCCCCTCCTTAACTCCTGGCAAGCACTAATCTAGCCTCTATTTCTATAAATATATTATTCCAGTTGAATCGTTAAGTATTTAACATCTTGGGATTGGCTTTTTTCACTAAGCACAATTATCTGGGGATTCCTTCAGGTTATTATGTGTATCAGTAGTTTATTCTTTTCATTGCTGAGTAGTATTCAATAGTATGGATATCCCATAGTTTGTTTAACCATTCACCTATTGAAGGATCTCTGTGTTGTTTCCAGTTTGGGGCTATTACAAATAAAGTTGTTATAAATGTTCATATACATGTGTATTTTGTGAACTTACTTTTCATTTTTCTGTGATGAAGGCCCAGGAGTTCAATAACTTGGTGGTATAGCAGCTGTAGGTTTAGTTTCTTAAGAAACTCCCAAATTGTTTTCCAGGGACACTGTACCATTTTACATTCCCATCAACAACATATGAGTGATCCAGCATTTGGTGTTGTCACTGTTTTTTACTTTGGCCATTCTAACGTGTGTGTAGTATATCTCATGATTTTTAATACACTTTTTTTAAGAGAAGTTTTAGGTTCACAGCAAAATTGAGTGAAAGGTGCAGAGATTTCTCGTACGTCCTCTACTCCCACACATGCACAGTCTCCTCCATTCCCAACATCCCTCTGTCTCCAAAGCCTGAGCTCTTAACTACCTTGAGCCCATGCAGTTGAACCTACATTGACATGTCATTGTCACTTAAATTACACAGTTTACATTAGGATTCACTCTTGGTGTTATACATTCTGGGGGTTTGGACAAATTTATACAATATGCATTCACCATTATAGTATCATACAGAGGAGTTTCACTGCCCTAAAAATCCTCTGTGTAGAGGATGTTGATAATGGGGAGACTACACATGTATAGAGGCAGGAAGTATATGGGATATCTCTCTAGCTTTCTCTCAACTTTGCTGTGAACCTAATACTGCTCTGAAATAAAGTCTTGGCTGGGCATGGTGGCTCGAGCCTGTAATTCCCGCTCTTTGGGAGGCTGAAGTGGGTGGATCATTTGAGGTCAGGAGTTTGAGACCAGCCTGGCCAACACGATGAAACCTTGTCTCTACTAAAAATACAAAAAATTAGCTGGGCATGGTGGTGCACATCTGTAATCCCGGCTACTCCGGTGGCTGAGGCATGAGAATCACTTGAATCTAGGAGGTGGAGGTTGCAGTGAGCCAAGATCAAGCCACTGCACTCTAGCCTGAATGACAGAGCGAGACTCTGTCTCAAATATAAAATAAAGTCTTTAAAATAAAAAGTATCCGTGTCCCACCAATTCATCCCTTCCTTCTAGTCCCTTGCAACCATTCAATGTGGTTTTAATTTGTGTTTCTCTAATGGCTAATGATGTTGATAATCATTTTGTTTGCCATCTGTACATTTTTGATGAAAATCCTCTTCATGTATTTGCTGATGTTCTAAATGGACCATTTACTTTTTTACTTTTGAGTTTTGAGAGTTCTTTCCATGTTCTCAATACTAGTGCTTTGTTCGGATATGTGGCTTGAAAATATTAATATTTTCTCACTATGTCTATCTTGTCCTTTATCCTTTTACCAGATCTTTCACGGAATAAAATGTTTAATTTTGATGAAGTCTAACTTACCAACTTTTTTATCAATCATACTTTTGGTGTCAACTCTAAGAACTCTTTGACAAAATATAAAAAAACTAAAAGTTTATATATTGTTTCTAGAAGTTTTATAGTATTACATTTAAGTCCATGATCCATTTTGAGTTACTTTTTGTATAGGGTGTAAGATTTATGTTGGGATTCTGTTTTTTGGTAAATGGATATCAACTTGCTCCAGCACCATTTCTTGGCAATATTTCCTTCATCTAATATTTTTGCACTTTTGACAAAGGTGCAAATGTTGGGCCTATTTTTGTGGGTTTGTCTCTAAGTTCTGTATTCTGCTTCATTGATCTATGTGTTTATCCCTTATCCATTATTACACAGTCTTGGTTACTGTAGTTATATATAAGAAGTTTTTCATTGCGTACATGTATTCTTCTTACTGTATTCTTTTTCAAAAAATTTCTACAGTAATTCCTTTTCTGTCTAAATAATTTTGGAATAATTTTGTGTATATCTACAGAAAGTCTTGCTGGGATTTTGACAGGAATTGTGTTACACCTCTATATCAATAGGGGAGAACTGACAATTTATTATATTGAGTCTTCAACTTCATGAATATATGTCTGCACATGTTTTGCTAGAGTTATACCTAAGTGAGCATGTCATTTGGGGGGACAATTGTAAATGGTGTTTCATTTTTAATTTTGATTTATATGTATTCACTGCAGTGAGAGTGGCCTCATTACTGTTGGGCAATAGTGTAAGTCATGACTGTCTCCTAAGCCTCCTCTGAGACCACTCCAGGAAAAGGAAGTAGGCTGGAAACACTCGTTTTCTACTTGGCCGTCTCTAACATCACCCCAGTTGGACTGTTGGGTGCCTCATTACAGCCTCACAGGTGTGGAGGTCTAGTAAGAGTATAACATAATATAACCAATGTCACATATATAGTAAATAGTGAATCCTGGAATAAACTCAGGTCTTTGTGATGCCATAGACCATGTTTTTAACCACTAGATCTTACTATGTGATGACAGAGAGCTCAGATTATGACCTACTAAAATCTAAGCAACTAGGGTAAATCAATGTCTTAGAAGATGAATAAAATGATAAAATTTATGTTAAAGGAAGATTCACCTGTTAGTAGAAGGAGGAATATACTAAATATGGAAAAATAAAATCAGTGCCTGGCTACAGAAGGCTAGATCGTTCTTTTTTTTTTTTTTTTTTTTTTTTTTTTTTTTTTTTTTTTTGAGATGGAATTGGAGTTTTGCTCTAGTTGCTCAGGCTTCAGGCTCAAGTGCAGTGGCGTGATCTTGTCTCACTGCAACCTCCGCCTCCTGGGTTCAAGCAATTCTCCTGCCTCAGTCTCCCAAGTAGCTGGGACTACAGGTGCCTGCGACCATGCCTGGCTAATTTTTTTGTATTTTTAGTAGAGATGGGGTTTCACCAGGTTGGCCAGGCTGGTCTCGAACTCCTGACCTCAGGTGATCCACCTGCCTTGGCCCCCACAAAGTGCTGGGATTACAGGCATGAGCCACTGCACCCAGCCTATTGTTCATTTTTATATTCAGTTCATTCATTCGACAAAGGTTTATTGTATGCTATGTTAGTCAGGGTTCTACTAGAGAAACAGAACCAGTAGGATATATATGTATACATACATACACATAACCCACTGGCCATGTCAATACTGAATCTTGGTTCCTGGGTATCTGAGCTTGATGGGGTTTGCCTTCCCAAGATGATCATGAGTAGAAGGCCAGAGTATGAGTCTAAGACAAAGTCATTGCTTGTCAAGGGCCACATGAGGGAAACCGCCCTGTGTTGAATAGCGTCTCTAAGTTCATGTCCACCGAGAACCTGTAATTGTGATCTTTAGTTGGAAATAAGGTCTTTGCAGATGTAATAAAGATAATGTCATACTGGATTAGAGTGGGTCCTAAATCCAATGACTAGTATCCTTATAAGAAGAGAGAAAGTTGCACACAGATATAGACACACAGGGAAGAGGGCCATGTGAAGACACAGCAGATATTCCAGGGATGCATTTAACAGTCAATGAATGCCAAGGACTGCTGGAAACCACATGAGGATAGAAGTAGCAAGGAAGAATCCTTCCCAAGAACCTTTAAAGGGAGCCTGGCCCTACTGACACCTGGGTTTTGGACTTCTGGCCTCCAGAACTGTGAGATAATACATTTCTATTGTTTTAAGCCACCCAGTTGGTGGTAATTTATTACAGCAGCCCTAGGAAACTAACACAGAAACCATGTTCAGTGAGCATTGTGAAGATGGGAGAAGATCCAAAAATGGAGACAAAACTAAGAACTGGGAATGAGATGGAAATGCCCACAGCAGGTTAAGGTAGAATTGAGGACTCTTCTTGGTAGAGAAATACAATGACAGTGTCTGTGCCTTGTATTATTGGCCTGGCATGTGGGCGTGACAGAATGGTTTAAGGCCACAGTGCTGGAGTCATCAAGGGCATGAGCGTTTTTGAAGACCTATGTTTTGTGGCCACTAGGAGAGCTCTCAGGGGAAAAATGTAAGTAAATGAGGACAGAAAGATGACAATTCTTAGGACTGATTTAAAATGCAAAAAGGAAGAGGAATTGTCAAAGGAGACAGAGAAGGGACGGTGAAAGAGATGGGTAAATCATATAGTAATAATTACCAACAGGAAAGAAGGATGAGGGCACCCCTTAACTAGACCATAGCATCCTGAGTGTAAGGTCTTTATATTTTCAGTGCCCATGAGAGTGCTTGGTCCACAGTAAACATTTAATAAATGTTTTTTCAAACTAATAAAGAGCTATTTTCTAATACAAGAGATACTAGTGAGAATGAAGATAGAAAAGGGGGTCTCTGACTTAAGCAAACAGGAGATCCCGGAATTCTAACAATAAACTTCTATAATGGACTGATTCTTGAACTCAGAACATATTAGAAGTGAGAGAAACCTAAAAAATTATGTAGTATGCCTCTACTTTATATACGAGGAAACCGGGGTCCAGAGATACTGCTTTTGTGACCTGGGCTGTTTGAACTGAAGGTATCTTATATTACTATGACAGGTGATTTTATGTGTTAAAGCTGACAATAATCCTCCTTGAATCATCAGGTTTCTAATTAATTTTTTTCAAACCTTAAAGGAGAGTATCATTCAAGCTTAGTTGTTAAAAATAAAACTAATAATTGTTGGACTACAGTGCTAAAATGGGAAGCTCTGATTAGAAAAAGGAAGAGAAGTGATAAAGAATACATTTCATAATAATAATTTGGGGTTACCATCTATGATCCAGACTCCCTTTGAAGGATAGATAGGGTTGCATAGAGAGGATTTAATGTAACACTTAGAGCTTGAGGACAAGGACAGCAGGTCTGGTACTGCTCTTGAGTTTCCAATCAGAAAATGATCACTGTAATGGTACATCAATTTAATAACCATTAGATTTACTACAAATTAGATATTTTCATAACTCATATCTGACATCCTTGCTGAGAGTTTGGCAGCAAACAATTGTGGCAGGGCCCCTGAGTGGACAATGAAAGAGCAGCATCTGTAGCAGCAGTGAGAGGGCACAAACCCCCAAATCTACCAGAGGAGAGAGCTCCTGGCTGGGGAAACCCTGCCAACACGGTGGAGCTTCCAGAGCCTAACACCAGGGCCTGTTTATTACACAGCTAAGAAAGAATAAAAGTGATCCTTTGAAATATTGGTCATCCCTCAAGGTATATTTTTATTCTCCTAAGACTCTGACTGATCTATCTCTCTATGGTTTTTTTTGCTTTTTTAACATCCAAGAGGATAGGATATTCTGCTCCAATACAAACCTGAGGTATCTGAACATCAGACATCTAGCAGAGATTCTGCTAAGAAAGTAGTTCTAGATTGAAGGCTGTTATCCCAACTTCACTTCAGTAAAGGTGTCCTTGATTTGCTTTGAATTTAATTTCCTTTGATTGGAGTTTTTGAAAAAAAGAACAAGAATAAAAAGGAATAGGCTTGCAGAAGTGTAAAGGCACGCCAGGTTTCTGCATCTGGTAGCTCCAACAAGGTGAGACTTTGAGGCCTTGGGAAGGAAAAGAAGGCGGGGAGGTTGCTAAGACAACTGATTAAATGACCACCTGATGAAGGAGAAAATTCTCTAAATCCAAAGTGAAGAATTGCCTCAAGAAACACGAAAACTTCCATCAGACACACATTGCAAAAACAAAGGTCACATCCTATTCTATATTTAATTTTTTGTTTCTGTAGTGCGACGCATGCAAATTAGAAGAAAATGGAGGCAACTATCAAGATCACATATACAATATCAATCCCGTGCCAATAAATCATTGCTCTTGATTTATGCTTTTGTAGATTTCTCAAGATTATAGCCAGCTTAAATCCCATTTACTACTTGTGTTCAAAAATAACATTAATGTACTTAAAAGTAACTTCTTACGATGTTAGAGAGGAAAAATTAAAACGATGGTTATTTTTACTGAAAGTTACGAATAACTATCTTAATGATTCAATGGAAAAGACGGAAACAAGAAATCTGTTTAACAAAGTTGCTCTCTCCTAAAGTAAAAAGCAGAATGAGACACATTCAACTTAGTGGACCCCTGACAGAAACTGAATACATTTTACTGACCCAGAGGGCAGCTGCCACATCCATCACAGCCGGATTCTTTCATGTAACAGGTGATTTATGGTTACCAGTTAGAAATACTGCATGAAATATTGGAATAGTAAGGCTATTCAGAGGAAATTAAAATTGACTGATAGATTTACAATAGCTATCAGGCTTAACTTTTAATATATACCTATAAGGAGACCACTAATGTTTGTCATTTAAATGGGAAACTAAATTATATTTAATGTGGTATATTTTCCAGTACCTTGCTTGATTTACCTTAACCCATACAATCTCAGTATTTGCCATGTATTTTACAAAAAGTATTAATTCATTTTTTTGTTGAGAAAAGATTTAAATGCACAACAGCCTAGAGCTGAAGAGGCTAATCAGTTTTACAGATCAAAAGAATACCTTGTACAGCTAAATAGCATGTACATCCATAGTTGAATTGGAATAAACAGATTGTACAGCACAAGAGACAGAATGTTCCTGGCCTACTGGATACTTCATCTGAGCTTTATGTAAATTACTTCCACCATGGTTCTTCATAAGAAAGAGAAATCAAGCAGAGACAAAGGGGAATGCATGTCTCAAGAACATGCCTCTGGCATTTAATCCATTAAGTTATCCCATAGTCTTTCTTTGCTCTTTTAAGTAGATGCTTTTAGGACACATCAATATGATTTGTGGGTACTTGGAGCAATTCAGGAAATGACAAAAAGTGCCCTGATTACCTATAGATAATTTACGTGCCTCTGAAGTGAAGGAGCTTATACTCATCAAAATAAGATTTGTCAGATAAATTGAAATAAATGATGAGAGAACTGGGTTCAGGACCTTACCTATCCCAAGTCATCTCTCTAAACAGATTCTAGAAGGATCTTTCCCTTTCTCCTGCTCTGATATTCCCACTACTTGTACATCTGAGATTTTCAAAGCCAAAGTTAGTCAACCGCTTATTTTATATCTTTATTTTATTGTTTTTGCAGGGGAGAGGATAGGGTCTCACTCTGTTACTCAGACTGGTATGCAGTGGTGCAATCTTGGCTCATAGCAACCTCTGCCTCATGTATTCAAACAATTCTCCTGACTCAGCCTCCCAAGTAGCTGGGACTACAGGCGTGAGCCACCACACCCAGCTAATTTTTGTATTTTTAGTAGAGACGGGGTTTCACCACATCCACCGGGCTGGTCTTGAACTCTTAACCTCAAGTGATCCACCCACCTTGGACTCCCAAAGTTCTGGGATTACAGGTGTGAGCCACCATGCCTGGCCTATATCCATAATTTTTGACCTGGATCTCCATTCATATTGCCACCAATTGATTTTAAGAACTTTTCCAATATTGGGGAATCTACGTTTTAAAAAAAATACCTTGTTAGAGTTATCTTGGCTCTCTCTGCATGGAGAAATCTAGCTGTGTGAATACCCTAGACACTTCACTCACCTCGTGCTGGCATCTTTCAGCAAAGTACTTTTCAAAGCCATTTTGAAAAGTACCATTGACTCTCACAACCTTAGGGAAATATTATCATCCCTATTTGCAGCTAAGAAAAAGTAAGAGTGAGAGAAGAAAAATTATGTTGTAACAATCTAATGAGCTGATAAATTTTTTCTCCTGTCCTGCCAATTGAGGACCATTCAGCCTGCTACCAACAAAGAAGAAGGACTCTTCCAGGTAGCAGTGAATACGTGGTATGCAAAAGATGACCTGCTTGCTGTTTGGTAAAAAAAAGTATGGGTCCTTTCATTCTAATGAAAACTATGGCCTTTAGCTAAGTCTTAGAGTATCACATAATGGATATTATCGGGGGAATAGATGAAGACATACAATGACTTTATTCCATTTTGGCTTGCTCAGCTCAGCAAATGTAACAGGAGGTAAATCCATTTTGTCCTTGTGTGTCTGTGCTATCAGCCACACTATAATCAAGGACATTTTTCTGCAGGACCATAACCACTGAGGAAGTAAAAGGGCACCTTATTCAACAGGTGATCGCCATGGCACTTATTATGTGTTGAGAGTGGTAAGAAACTACCCCTCTACTAGGACTGCTCCCCAATATCTAAACATCTAAGCATGCATGATTCTTATGACTCTTGAATAAAGGCTTGCACAATAATATTGCTTTTTAGAATTTTATTCCAAGAAGAGTCTCTTAAAGATAGTTAATATTTTACTGGCTAATGAGAATTATGTAGTCCCTAACATATAACTTCTCACCTTGAACTTAAATTTAATGTTCATTTGCACTAACCAGCCTAGGTTTGGGGATAGATTTATTTCTGTCTTCTAGTAACAGGGCTTTTAATTTATGAATTAGCTAGGAAATGTGCCTTCAAAGAACATAATACCCAAGTAGGAGTTTTTATTTCACATAGCAAGAGGTCCAGAAGTAGGCAGGTTTACTGTTGATTCATACAACGGCTCAACGACTGTAGCCCTGACTGGTTTCTCCCAGCTCCTCTTGGCTTTCTCTTCATTGTCACAAAATGGCTGCTGTAAAGTCAACTATCAATTCCTCACATTACAACAGCCAAGACAGTCCTCTGACAATAAAAGTAACTTCTACTAGAATTGTCCAACTGTCATAAACGACTAGAAAACTAGACAAAATAGATGAAATGCTGGACAACACATGGCTCAGTACTGTGATCTCTGAGAGCAGGGCAACAAAGCAAGCCCTTTGAAAGTCCCAGCTTTCTGCCTAGAGCCACCGTCTGGACTATAGTGCTGGGATGGGAAACCCAAGCAAAGCACCACAACCTCACTGAGTTAATGGGACAGCAAATGGAGTTCAGGGAGATTAAGGCAGGTGGAACTTTCAAGGAAGAATACCAGAGAGGAAGGGACTACACAAAAACAGATCTCGAAATCTGCATGGGGTCCCTTTGAAACTTTGGCTAAATGCTGAGCTCTGCATCCATGGGGTGAAATTTCATAAGACTGTGCAAAGAACAACTCTTAGGCTCCTTAACAACTCCCAGAGCTCACACAGAACTTAGAGGCAACCAAATTTACTTACTAATGGTAAAATAATGGCTACTCTAGACTTGCCCTCATAAGGCTTAACTATTAATATCAAACAAAATAGACATCAAGACAAGGAATATTACAAGCAACAAAGAGAGACATTTCATAATGATGAAAGGGCTAATTCAGCAAGAAAATATAATAATCCCAAATGTTTATGCCTCTAATAATAAAGATCCAAAATATGTAGGACAAAAACTGACATCACTGAAAGGGAAAATCAGTGAATCCAAAATTATAATTGAAGATTTGGGGCCGAGTACGGTGGCTCATGCCTGTAATCCCAGCACTTTGGGAGGCCAAGGCGACCGGATCACCTAAGGTCAGGAGTTTAAGACCAGCCTGGCCAACATGGTGAAACCCTATCTCTACTAAAAATACAAAAACTAGCCAGGTGTGGTGGCAGGCACCTGAAATCCCAGCTACTCCGGAGGCTGAGGCAGGAGAATCACTTGAGCCCAGGAGGTGGAGGTTACAGTGAGCCAAGATCACACCACTGCACTCCAACCTGGGCGACAAGAGCAAAACTCCATCTCAAAAAGAAAAACAGAGGAAGAAGAAGAATGATAGTTTTGGCACTCCTCTTTCAGTAACTGATAGAATAAGTAGATAGAAAATCAGTGAGGACTTAGAAGATCTCAACGATATTATTAGCATACTTGTCCTAATTGACATTTGTAGGAGATTCCACCCAACTGCAGAATAGAGTCCCCATGTTCATGACCAGAACTAGGCCAATTATTTTACTTCTTATTTTATAAGAGACAAAATTATATCCTTTAATCCTGATTACATGGAGATTTCAATTATAACCCAGTGACTGCCCGACAAATCACTTCTATGAAATTCAGAATGTGTTGCCACTGAGCAAAAGCAAGTTTGTCATCTTCAAGAACTTCATTACAACTTTGCTCAATAGTTTCATGTATTATTTTAAAATCTTTTGTTATTTCTACAAACAAGGTACTTTGAAATTGGAATAGTTATTTTAAAATCACCCTATACTTGTCTTTACAATGAAAACAGTAGGAATTTTTTAATTTAGTATCAAACTGCTAGTATTACAATTGTCTTTCAAGTTCAGGATTCATACATAAAACCATCAATGTATAATGATTAAACAAATTGTTGGGAGAAAAGCTGAGTGTTGGGAGAGAAGCTGAGTGTTGGGAGAGAAGCTGAGGCAGGGCTTGCATGTCTGCTAGTCTTGCTGGCCCCTTTTTTTCTAGCTCTCCCATTGTCTCAAGCAGCCATATGTTTTTCATTCACTTGATACACTGTTTCCTTTCAACCCCCACATCCTCACCACCTGTTTGTTTGAGCACCAATAAATAGCATGGGCTCCCAGAGCTCAGGGCCTTCGCAGCCTCCACACTGGTGATGGACCCCTGGTCCCACTTTCTCTCTCAAACTGTCTTTTTCTCATTCCTTTGACTCCGCCAGACTTCATTGCCCCCGCGACCTGGTGTTGGGTCTGATCACCCCAACATAACTGACACCTATTCCTTTTAGATATAGATAAATACAATAAAACATGAATTTATATGTCTTTCTTTGTTCATGATTCATCATGTTTTTCTTCCATCCAAAAAGCATTCTGGATGATTGGTTTACCCTAAAAAAAAAAAAAAACCCCAGAAATACAGCAAATTTATTCAAAGAAACTAGAATATTGTAAAGGACACTGTTTTTGTTGACTCAATAGTTCCTCCTCCCTTCCTTCCTACCTCCCTCTCTCTCCTTTCCTTGCTTCCTTCCTTGTCCCCTTTCTTATGTTCTTGCTAATAATACTTAATTTTATTTGAAAGATTAATATACTCAGAGAGGATGAGTCTATTTTTAAACCAAGACATAAGCAATGATTGCTCTAAGCCAGTCACCATAATCTCATTGTCTTTTGCCAACTAAGTTTAGGAATGGGATGGGAACTCATTCCTGTCAATGAGAAAGAGCATAAAGATGTGAGGTGCTTCTAGGTGTTATCTCCCTCACAGAAGAAAAGAGACATGGGAGGAAAAGTCTTTTGCCTCCTGCCTCAACAGTACTACTATGTCCTTTCCTAGTGTTTTGGGATTTTTCAGATATCTTTTCCTTATTTTTTTCTAACTTAATTATCTTGTAGTCAGAGAACATACTCTGTATAGTTTCAATCCTTTTCTGTTTATTGGGACTCATTTCATCGTCTAGTATGGAGCTTCGGCAAGGTAAAACTGGCTTTGTATACATTTAGATTCAAGGAATTATCCTTCTCTTTTGTTTGCTTTACTTTCTTTCTCAGATTCATTCTTGGACAAGTGCTTCCTTGTCTGCTGGTAAAAAGAGTCCCAGAAAGTTATAGATTCACATAATCCTTAAGCTCATGATCATAAGGAAAAGAGAAAGTCCCTTTCCCTTTAATTCAAGGACTCTGTTTGCCAAGAACTTAGATCATGAGCTAACTCCTATTAAGAGCAGGGGGTAGGCCGGGCGCGGTGGCTCATGCCTGTAATCCCAGCACTTTGGGAGGCCAAGGTGGGTGGATCACAAGGTCAGGAGATCAAGACCATCCTGGCCAACACGGTGAAAACCCATCTCTACTAAAAATACAAAAAATTAGCCGGGCGTGGTGGCGGGTGCCTGTAGTCTCAGCTACTCGGGAAGCTGAGGCAGAAGAATGGCGTGAACCTGGGAGACAGAGCTTGCAGTGAGCCGACTTGCACCACTGCACTCCAGCCTGGGGACAGAGCAAGACTCTGTCTCAAAAGAAAAAAAAAAAAGAGTAGGGGTAGGAGGGCTGGGCACAGTGGCTCACACCTGTAATCCCAGCACTTTGGGAGGTCGTGGTAGGCGAATCATGAGGTCAGGAGATCGAGACCATCCTGGCTAACACAGTGAAACCCCATCTCTACTAAAAAATACAAAAAAAAAAAAAAAAAAAAAGCCAGGAGTGGTGGCGGGTGCCTGTAGTCCCAGCTACTCAGGAGGCTGAGGCAGGAGAATGGCGTGAACCCAGGAGGCAGAGCTTGCAGTGAGCTGAGGTCACACCACTGCACTCCAGCCTGGGAGACAGAGCAAGACTCCATCTCAAAAAAAAAAAAAAAAAAAAAGAGTAGGCGGTAGGGTTCTGCACAAGAAAGAGAAGTTTTGCTATGAGAAAAAGAGAGATAGAAGTTTGCCGTGCGGTTACCACTGTTTATACAACAGTGATCTCCAAATGATTTTCTTTTCAAATGTTTTTGACTGCACACTCTATTAATTTTTAAACTGTATATGAATCCCCATATGGGTAAATTATTTTAAAATAAGTATATAAAATATACAAATTATTTATTTGTAAATAAATTTAAATTTGTTTTTCAGTAAATAAATATAAATAAGATTACTGGTATTTAATTTATTTCTTGCTATTTAAAGAAAAAAAGAAAGGCTGAGTTTGTTGGCTTAGAACTGTAATACCAACACTTTGGGAGGCTGAGATGGAAGAATCATTTGAGGCCAGGAGTTCGAGACTAGCCTGGGCCATGTTGTGAGAACCCCATCTCTACAAAAAGTTTTTAAAATCAGCTGGGCATAGTGGCACATGGCTATAGGCTTAGCTACTCAACAGGCTGAGACATAAGGATTGCTTGAGCCTAGGAGTTTGAGGCTGCAGTGAGCTATGTTGCTGCCACTGCACCTCAGCCTGGGTGACAGAGGAAGACCTTGTCTCAAAAAAAAAAAAAAAAAGAAGAAGAAGAAGAAGAAAGAAGGAAGAAGAAAAACAACAACAACAACAGCAACAACAACAACAGAGAGAAATCACTGTGTGTATTTCTGGCATATGCCAACCTGCCTTTGGAGACCATGGCTCTCCATTGGTTTTATTTCCATTTGGCCAGCAGACTCCCAGCCCCAGCCCTCCTTGAACACTGCTGGAAGGCACCTGGGACTTTGATTCCTTGTCCCATCCAATCATGGAGAGGACAGACCCACACCCACTCCCATGCAGAGGGAGATGGTTTCTGGGCCATTTAGACCTTTCTCTACCTTCTCAACTGCTGTATCCTGTGGCCTCCAAACCACCTGCCCCTATCTTAGTTTTATGCCTACATCACTCCAGCTTGGGCATCAGCTTACCTGTGCTGTTTTTCTCTCTAGATCACTTCTCTGCAAATACTGGTGGATGCCTGGAGCTTACTTTAAAAGGCCAGTGAGTATGTGGAATAAGAGTACCCCAGAATGACTATAACTATCAGACCAGTGCTGTGAGCATGATCCTGTTTCCTCAGACCCTGGTTTAAGCCAGGCTCCCTTTCTAGAATGAGAATGGCAAGACAACTGGGCTAAAGAAGCAAGTCCCAGACCTCTGTCCCATCAGGTTTCCTGAGGACACTACCATGTTGCCATAGCTTCCTGGCATGGTTTTTAGACAGCACTTACTTTTTAATAGTTGTATTGATGCATAATCAATGTCCAATAAATTACACATATTTAAACTACAGGATATGTATACATACTCAATTTGTATGACATATGTATACATGTGTGAAACAGAGGTGACAATGTGATAGCAGTCCTCACTCTTAGCACCTCCTCAGCCTCGGCGTCAACTCTGGCAGCACTTGAGGAGCCCTTCAGCCTGCCACCGCACTGTGGGAGTCCCTCTCTGGGCTGGCTGAGGCAGGAGCCTCCTCCCTCTGCTTGCGGGGAGGTGTGGAGGGAGAGGCGCGGGTGGGAACCGGGGCTGCGCTTGTGGCCACAGCCCAAGGGCTGAGGAGTGCAGGCGCCGCTTCAGACTGGCGGGCAGCTCCACCTGCAGCCCTGGTACAGGATCCACTGGGTGAAGCCAGCTGGGCTCCTGAACTGGATGGGGACTTGGAGAACTCTTTTTTTTTTTTTTTTTTTTTTTTTTTTTGAGACAGAGTCTCGCTCTGTCACCCAGGATGGAGTGCAGTGGCCCAATCTCAGCTCACTGCAAGCTCCGCCTCCCGGGTTTACGCCATTCTCCTACCTCAGCCTCCCGAGTAGCTGGGACTACAAGCGCCCGCCACCACCCCCGCTAGTTTTTTTTTTTTTTTTTTTTTTTTTTTTTTTTTTTTTAGTAGAGACAGGGTTTCACCGTGTTAGCCAGGATGGTCTCGATCTCCTGACCTCGTGATCCGCCCATCTCGGCCTCCCAAAGTGCTGGATTACAGGCTTGAGCCACGCGCCGGCCTGGAGAACTTTTATATCTAGCCAGAGGATTGTATGTGCATCAATCAGCACTCTGTATCTAGCTAACCTAGTGGAGACTTGGAGGACTAGCACTCTGCGACTCTGTGTCTAGCTCAAGGATTGTAAATGCACCAATCAGCACTCTGTCAAAACGGACCAATCAGCTCTCTGTAAAATGGACCACTCAGCAGGATGTGGGTGGGGCCAGATAAGGGAATAAAAGCAGGCTGCCGGAGCCAGCAGTGGCAACACGGTCAGGTCGCCTTCAAAGGTGTGGAAGGTTTGTTCTTTGGCTCTTTGCAATGAATCTTGCTGCTGCTCACTTTTTGGGTCCACCCTGCGTTTATGAGCTGTAACACTCACCGCGAAGGTCTGCAGCTTCACTCCTGTCAGCGAGCCCCGGAAATCACTGGAAGGAAGAAGCTCCAGACGCATCTGAACGTCTGAAGGAACAAACTTCGGACACACCATGTTTAAGAACCATAACACTCACCAGGAGGGTGGGCGGCTTCATTCTTGAAGTCAGTGAAACCAAGAACCCCCAATTCCGGAAAACAAAACCATCACAATAATCATGATCACAAACATATTCATCACCACCTCCTGCCTCTTAACCCCACATTCGTGCACAGGCAACCACTGATCTTCTTTATATCACTATAGATTAGTTTACATTTTCTAGGATTTTAGATATATGGAATTATACAGTAATGTACTCTTTTTTGCCTGGTTTCTTTCACTCAGCATAATTATTTTGAGACTCATCTGCATTGTGGTATATAATAATAGTTCATTTCTTCATATTTTTTAGCAGTAATCCATTGTATGGATATATCACTATTTGGTTTTGCATTTACCCCTTGAAAAATATTTCCAGTTTATATGCTGTGAATATTATTATACAAGTCTTTTTATGAACATATTTTTTCATTTTTCTTGGGTAAATGCCTAGGATTCAGATGGCTGAATCATCTTATAGATGTTATGTATAACTTTTTAAGAAACTACCCTTATTTTCCCAAGTGGTCATACCACTTCACTTTATATTTCTATCAGCAAGATATGAGAGTACCAATTCCTTCACATTTTTGCTAATATTTGGGGTGGTCCATGTGTGTGTTCCTATGGATGCTGTAACAAACTACCATGAATTTAGTGGCTTAAAAGAACAGAAATATATTCTCTCACAGTTCTGGAGGCCTGAGGTCCAAAATCAGTATCTGAAATCAAAGCATGAGTGGGGCCACACTCACTCTGGCAGTTCTAAGGGAGAAGCTGTTCCTTGGCTCTTCTGACTTCTGGTGGTTGCCATATTCCTTGGTTTGTGGCTGTATCGCTCCAATCTCTGCTTCTGTAGTCACATTGACTGTTTTGCAGGTGAAATCTGCCTCTTCCTGTCTCTTATGAAAACACTTGTTTATATAGACAGGAGGCAGCCAAGGATTTCCCGGCAAAACCTCGCCTTCAAGTCTAAAACAGCCTGAAGGCTGAAAAACCGGACTGCCAACCCCGGAGAATCTCCCACCGACCTGCGCACTGGGAGGATGGGGTGGGGTTTTGGGAAGTTCTCGCCATTTGCAGTGGGGAGGACTCTGGCCCCTCCTATTCCTGTGTGGTAACCCGGAATTTAGTCTATGAGATGGGGCCTTGTTAATAGGAACTCCTGTCGCTTTGTTGAGAGTCTTTTTCCTTTTTGCCCAATAAATTATGTAACACCTCACCCCTCAAAGTGTCTGCGTGCCTATTCTTTCCGGGTTGTGTGACAAGACCCAGGTTTTTCTTTTTTACAACATTATGGTAGTATTTCAGGTCCATCCAGATAATCTCCCACTTAATCACATCTCCAAAGACCTTCCCCTTCTATTTTTTTTTATGGGGGGCGGGGACATACAAGGTAACAGTCTTAGACTTTATGAATTAGGACTTGGCTATCTTTGGGCAGGAGCCATTCTTCAGTTTACCATAGCCAGTCTTTTTAATTTTAGCCACTCTAACAGGTTTGTAGTGGTATCACATTTGCTTTTAATTTGCATTTCCTCAGTGATGCTAACAAAGTTAACCTCTTTTTATGTGATTATTTACCATCTGTATATCTTTGTTGAATTATGTGTTCAAATTTTTGTCCATTTTTAAATTGGATTGTTTGTTTTCTTATTTTTGAATTTTGAGAATTCTTTATTCCACATTTAAGTTCTTTATCAGATACATCATTTGTAATATTTCTTCCAGATTGTGTCTTGTCTTTTCATTCACTTAACAGTGCCTTCTTTGACAGCATTTCTTGATTTGTATCATCATTCATCCTTTTCACACTTTCTAGATTGAGTCTCTTAAGGGCTTGGGCTATAAATTATTTCCTTGACACCCTCAGCACCCAGCACAATACCTGACGCATAGGAGATACTCACTGAATGCTACTTTTTTCTTCTTGCTTTACTGCTCTTCCCTTTCATAGGGTCATATTTTAAAATCAAAATTTTTTATATTTATAGTAAGATATTTCAGTGTGCTCTAGTCTGCAGCTTATTTTATTTTACATTTATGGAGATATGATTCACAAACCATAAAAGTTACCCTTTTAAAGTATAAAATTTAGAGGTCGTTCCTATGTTTATAAAGTTGTGCCGCCATCACCACTATCTAAGTACAGAACATTTCATCATCCCCCCCAAAAAATGCCATACCCAGTAGAAGTCATGCCCCATTCTTTTCTCCCCCATCTCTCCCACCAATTTTTCTGTCTCTTATGGATTTGCCTATTTTGGACATTTCATATGAATGTAATTATACAATATATGGCATCTTTGTGTCTGGTTTAATTCTTTTAGAATAAAGTTTTCAAAGTTCATGTCGTATCATGTATTAGTATTTCATTCCTTTTTATAGCCAAGTAATATTCTATTGTATAGGTATACAATTATTCATCGCTTAACAGTGAGGACATGTTTTGAGAAATGCATCACTAGGCAATTTCACCAACACAGGAACATCACAGTGTACTTACACAAACCTAGATGGGACAGTCTACTACACACCTAAGCTACATGGTATAGCCTATTATTCCTAGGCTACAAACTGTACAACAGGTTACTGTACTGAATACTGTAGTCAATTGTAACAAAATGGTAAATATCTGTATATCTAAACATATTCAAATATAGAAAAGGTGCAATAAAAATTTGGAATAAAAGATTTTAAAAGGGTACACCTGGGAGCTTGCTGGCAAGATGGCCAAATAGGAACAGCTCTGGTTTGTAGCTCCCAGCGAGATCAATAAAGAAGGTGGGTAATTTCTGCATTTCCAATGGCAGTACCCAGTTCATCTCAACGGGACTGGTTAGACAGTGGGTACAGCCCATGGAGGGCAAGCCGAAGCAGGGAGGGGCATCACCTCACGCGGGAAGCACAAGGGGTCAGGGAGCTCCCTCCCCTAGCCAAGGGAAGCCGTGAGGGACTATGCCATGAGGAAGGGTGGACTCCAGCCCAGATACTACACTTTTCCCACAGTCTTCGCAACTGCAGGCCAGGGGATTCCCTCAGGTGCCTACACCACCAGGGCCCTGGATTTCAAGTACAAAACTGGGCGACCGTTTGGACAGACACCAAGCTAGCTGCAGGAGTTTTTTTTTTTTTTCTCATGCTGCAGTGGCACCTGGAACTCCAGCGAGACAGAACCATTCACTCCTCTGGAAAGGGGTCTGAAGCCAGGGAGCCAAGTGGTCTAGCTCATTGGATCCCACCCCCACAGAGCCCATCAAGCTAAGATCCGCTGGCTTGAAATTCTTGCTGCCAGCACAGCAGTCTGAAGTTGCTCTGAGATGCTTAAGCTTAGTTGGGGGAGGGGTGTCCCCCATTACTGAAACTTGAGTAGCCAGTTTTCCCATCATGGTGTAAGCAAAGCCACCAGGAAGTTCAAACTGGGCGGAGCCCACTACAGCTCAGCAAAGCTGATGTAGCCAGACCGCCTCTCTAGATTCCTACTCTCTGAGCAGGGCATCTCTGAAAAAAAGGCAGCAGCCCCAGTTAGGGACTTACAGATAAAACCCCCATCTCCCTGGAACAGAGCATCTGGGGGAAGGGGTGGCTATGGGCGCAGCTTCAGCAGACTTAAACGTCCCTGCCTGACAGCTCTAAAGAGAGCAGTGGATCTCTCAGCACAACGTTCCAGCTCTGCTAATGGTCAGGTTGCCTCCTCAAGTGGGTCCCTGAACCCTGTGTCTCCTGACTGAGAGACACCTCCCAGCAGGGACCAACAGACACCTCATATAGGAGAACTCTGGCTGGCATCTGGCGGGTGCCTCTCTGGGATGAAGCTTCCAGAGAAAGGAATAGGCAGTAATCTTTTCTGTTCTGCAGCCTCCGCTGGTGATACCCAGGCAAACAGGGTCTGGAGTAGACTTCCAACAAACCTGTAGCAGATGGCCCTGACTGGTAAAAGGAAAACTAGCAAACAGAAAGGAGTAACATCAACATCAACAAAAAGGATGTCCACTCAGAGACTCCATCCAAATATCACCAACATCAAAGACCAAAGGTAGATAAATCCACAAAGATAGGGAGAAACCAGCACAAAAAGGCTGAAAATTCCAAAAACCAGAATGCCTCTTCTCCTCCAAAGGATCACAACTCCTCACCAGCAAGGGAACAAATCTGGATGGAGAATGAGTTTGACAAATTGACAGAAGTAGGCTTCAGAAGGTGGGTAATAGCAAACTCTTTCGAGCTAAAGGAGCATGTTCTTCTAACCCAATGCAAGGAAGCTGAGAACCTTGAAAAAAGGTTAGAGGAATTGCTAACTAGAAAAGTCAATTTAGAGAAGAACATAAATGACCTGATGGAACTGAAAAATATAGCACGAGAACTTCGTGAAGCATACACAAGTATCAATAGCCAAATCGATCATGCTGAAGAAACAATATCAGAGATAGAAGATCAACTTAATGAAATAAAGCATGAAGACAAGAATAGAGAAAAAAGAATGAAAAGGAACAAACGAAGCCTCCAAGAAATAAGGGATTATGTGAAAAGACCAAATCCACATTTGACTGGTGTACCTGAAACTGACGGGGAGAATGGCAACAAGTTGGAAAACACACTTCAGGATATTATCCAGGAGAACTTCCCCATCCTAGCAAGACAGGCCAACATTCAAATTCAGGAAATACAGAGAAAACCACTAAGATACTCCTCGAGAAGAGCAACCCCAAGACACGTAATCTTCAGATTCAACAAGGTTGAAATGAAGGAAAAAATGTTAAGGGCAGCCAGAGAGAAAGGTTGGGTTACTCACAAAGGGAAGCCCATCAGACTAACAGCAGGTCTCTCTGCAGAAACCCTACAAGCCAGAAGAGAGTGGGGGCCAATATTCAACATTCTTAAGGAAAAGAATTTTCAACCCAGAATTTCATATACAGCCAAATTAAGCTTCATAAGTGAAGGAGAAATAACGTCCTTTAGAGACAAACAAATGCTGAAGGATTTTTGTCACAACCAAACCTGTCTTACAAAAGCTCTTGAAGGAAGCACTAAATATGGAAGGGGGTAGTATCTTATTAAATTAAGCAGCTTCTGCACAGCAAAAGAAACTATTGTCAGAGTGAACAGGCAACCTACAGAATGGGAGAAAATTTTGACAATCTATCGATCTCACAAAGGGCTCATATCTAGAATCTACAAAGAACTTAACAAATTTACAAGAAAAAAAAAAACGACCCCATCAAAAAGTGGACAAAGGATATGAACAAACACTTCTCAAAAGAAGACGTTTATGCAGCCAATAAATACATGAAAAAAACATCATCATCACTGGTCATTAGAGAAATGCAAATCAAAACCACAATGAGATACCATCTCATGCCAGTTAGAATGGCGATGGTTAAAAAGTCAGGAAGTAACAGATGCTGGAGAGGATGTGGAGAAATAGGAACACTTTTACACTGTTGGTGGGAGTGTAAATTAGTTCAATCATTGTGGAAGACAGTGTGGCAATCCAGCAATCACATTACTAGGTACATACCCAAAGAATTTTAAATCATTCTACTATAAAGACACATGCACACATATGTTTATTGTGGCACCGTTCACAATAGCAAAGACTTGGAACCAACCCAAATGCCTATCAGTGATACACTGGATAAAGGAAATGTGGCACATATACACCATGGAATACTATGCAGCTATAAAAAGGGATGAGTTCATGTCCTTTTCAGGGACATGGATGAAGTTGGAAACCATAATTCTCAGCAAACTACCACAGGAACAGAAAACCAAACACCGCATGTTCTCAGTCACAAATGGGAGTTGAACAATGAGAATGCATGGACACAGGAAGAGGAACATCACACACTAGGGCCTGTTGGGGTGTGGGGGACTAGGGGAGGATAGCAT
The DNA here is from genome assembly GCF_049350105.2 of Macaca mulatta. NCBI lineage: Eukaryota > Metazoa > Chordata > Mammalia > Primates > Cercopithecidae > Macaca > Macaca mulatta. The sequence goes on from NC_133411.1 coordinate 121,288,644, forward strand.
TAGGAGAAATACCTAATGTAGATGACAGGTTGATGGGTACAGCAAACCACCATGGCACGTTTATACCTATGTAACACACCTGCATGTTCTACACATATGCCCCAGAACTTAATGTATAATAAATAAATAAATAAAAATGGTATACCTATATAGTATAATCCAGCTTACTCAATTGGAAGTTGCTCTGGGTAAGTCAGTGAGTGATCAGTGAATGTGAAGACGTAGGATATTACACTATTGCAGTCTTTATAAACACTGTACACTTGGGCTACACTAAATTTATTTTTAAAAATTTTGTTTCTGCAATAATAAATTAACCTTTGGCTTAATGTATTTTTTTACCTTATAAACATTTTATTTTTTCTACTTTTTGACTCTTTTGTAAAAACACTTAGCTTAAAACACAAACACACTGCACAGCTGCACAAAAATATTTTCTTTATATCTTTATACTAAATATATGTATTTTTCTACTAAAATCTTTTTTTTTACGCTTTAAACATTTTTGTTAAAAACTAAGACACAAATACACACATTAGCCTAGGCCTACAAAGGGTTGGGATAATCAATATTATATCTTCCACTTCCACATCTTGTCACACTAGAAGATCTTCAGGGATAATGACATGCATGAAACTGCCATCTCTTATGATAACAACGTCTTCTGAAATACCTCCTGAAGGACTTGCCTGAAGCTCTTCTTGAGGAAGTGTCATTCTTTTCAGAAATATGTTTATGGTGGGTTTTTTTTTTTTTTTTTCCAATCACAGATTTGCTTGTAAGCAGATAGTGTACCATGAACATTCCTCTCTATTAATGCAAACCTTTTGGTGTGGGAGTCCATGTGGCACAATCTCAGTTCACTACAACCTCCACCATCCAGGCTGAAGTGATCCTCCTGCTTCAGCCTCCTGAGTAGCTAGGACTGTGGCATGTGCCACTGGGCCCAGCTATTTTATTTATTTTTTGTAGAGATAAGGTCTCACTATATTGCCCAGGCTGTTCTGAACTCCTGGGCTCAAGCATTCCATCCACCTTGGCCTCCCAAAGTGTTGGGATTACATGCATGAGCCACCATGCCTGGCCCCTCAAACTTTTTACAGTCTGCAAAAGCTTCTCTAAAGCCTTCACTGTGAATTTTTTTGGGAATTCACTAGGTGATAGGAATTTTCCAGGTTCCTTATAATCTTATGGAACTACTCTTCTATGTTTGATCACTAATTGACTGAATGTCTTTATGTGGTGCACAAACATTTTGTTCATCTATTTATCAACTGATGAATTGATGAACATTTGGGTTGTTTCCACTTTTTGGGTACTATGAACTATGCTTCTATGAACATTTACATAAAAGTTTTTGCATTTACACATGTTTTCAGTCCTCTTGGGCATATACCAAGGAGTGGAATTTTTGGGTTATATGCTAATTATGTTAAACACTTTTAGGAATTTTCAACTGTTTCCAAATCAGTTGCATCATTTTACTTTCCCACCAACAATGTATGAGGGTTCAAATTTCTCCACATTCTCAACAACATTTGTTATTATTTGTCTTTTTTATTGTGGCCACTCAAGTAGGTGTGAAGTGTGTCTCATTTTGGTTTTGGTCTGCGTTTCGCTAATCACTAATGATGTTGAGCATCTTTTCATGGGTTTATTGGCCAGTAGCTTATATAAAGTCTTTGTCTAGTAATTCCAACATCTAGACTTTGTGAAAATAAGTAATTCAAAGTCCAAGTTGTTGGAACTTTAAAATATTTTGTGCCTTAAGGGAATATGATAATGACACCTGAGTCACACAAACAGGCAGCTTTAACTAAGAAAGCTATAACCTGTTTCTCTTTATTATAAACTAGTATTTTTCCTTACTTTGTTTTGTAAAGTGTTATAAATGACTAAAGGGTACCAGGGAAGACCCCTTCCCTCTTAACCATTGATGTTCATTATAAATTAACTTTCCTCTTTCTTGTTTCACATAACTTCACGACTATTACATTGTCTGGGATAAAATTTTAAATATACTCTTAAAATGGAAAGGAAATGAAAATAATTTATAAACAAAAGAAAACAAGCTGAAAAGAAAAGAAAAATTGTAACAAAATTGTTGTTACTCATAAACCAGTCTTGTATTAAATAATGTTATAATCCTACTAAATTTCTTTGTTTTCTGTTTATATAAGCAAGATCTTAACTTTATATAACTTTATATAAGCAAGACCTGACCCCATTTCTCTGAAGTCTGTTTCCTGGATGGCTATTCTCAACTTTTCACTTGAACAAATTTTTAAAATTGGATTCCAATTCTTTCAATTATTTCAGGTTGACAACACCCTCAGGTTAGGGTTAGGGTTAGGGATAGATCCTATGGAATGCTTCCTCCACCCTCAACCCCCATTCATGGACCTACTTTCTTGTTTCCTTGCATGTCTTGTAATTTTTTGTTGAAAACTGGACATTTAAATAATACATTGTGGAAATTCTGGAAGTTGGATTCTCTTCTCTTCCCAGGGCTTACTGCTGTTCCTATTTGTTTGTTTAGTGACTTTTCTGAAATCCTTTGGGTAAGTCTGTATTCTGTAGCATGTGTGGCCACTGATGTCTCTGCTCAGTTGGGTTAGTGGTCAGATAATAATTCACAGAGATTTCTCTAAATGCCTGCGATTAATAGACCTCTCAGTCTTTGCCAAGGGCCCTATGTGTGTTGGCACATACCTTCAACACTCAGTCAGGTAGTTTACAACTCTGTCTTAGCATTCATATCTTGTTTGCACAGATTCTCAAGATCATCTAAAGGTGACAGCTTAGTGCTTTCTAAGGTGTTTTCTGAGTATGCAGAGTCCTGTGTATACTCAGTGCTAAGCATATACATGACCTTCCAGATTCCTAGGCATGTATCAGAAGCTTTCAAAGTCCCCATGAACACCTTATTCCATATCTTTTCATTGTAAGCTTTTTTTTATTATTATTGTTTATCCCAACAGTTATCCACCACCTCTGGCAGCCACAAAATTAAACAATTGCCTCTAATTTTTTTTGACAAATATGGAAAAATGGCTTTTTCCACTAGATAAGCTCCATGTTGAATCACATCAAACAAAGAAAAATTTGCAAGTGGGGTCCTCCAGGGAGCAATTAGACAGGTTAAATAATGTCACTTCTATGTAATAAGTCTCTGAAAGAGATCTGACTATATTTGATTTCTTTTGGTGGCTATCAGGCTGCTGCTTTTCAGCCATGATTGAGGCTGTTGGTTTTCAAGCTTACCATGCAACTGGAGAGGAAGGATATAAACAGGGAAAGTTAAAATGCTACAAATTTCACTGTTTTTACTGAGATCCAGCCATCTTTCTTGAATAAATACATTCCAGATTGCTGAAAGCCTTTGATTAATTTCTAGAATTCTAAAAAAGTTGACTGAAAATTTTTTCCAGTTTTTAATTTGTTTTTAAGAATAATTTTTGGAGATCATTACTCTGCCATTTCCTCTGACATTTCTCCTCTGTAACTTATTTAAGGCCACATATTTTGCCACTCAAATGGTTGTGTCTTTATCATATTTTGGCATGGCTAACTTCTACTTATCCTTAAGGCTCAACCAAAAGGTCACTTCCTTGAGCAATGAAATACTTTCTGCAAATTAAATCAAATGCAGAAGCTTATTCAGTGAATCAAATGCTATTCCAGCTGCTTTTGTTCAATGTGTGAATAGGGAGAACTGGATCCATGCCAGATCGTTATGAACCTTTCCCGCTCTTCCCCATCTCCTCCCAACAGTAGCCCTTGAAGCAGGGCCTCTGAGCACCCAAAGCTCTGCATATTATAGCATGAAACTCTGAGCTAGGAGAATGCTTGGTGAGAATTTTAAAAAGCAATAGATTCAAGCAATAGGCAGTCAATTGGGCTGGATAGAATTTATTCTAACCATTCTAACCAGAAATTATATCTTTTCCTGACTAAAGAGGACAGTCACTCTGATGATTTACCAACAGAGCCATAATGCTTTTTAGAAAATTATAGAACATGCATACATTATCAATATAGCCCCCTGCCCCCAAAAGTAGCCACTTCATATTAGAAATATAAATACAAGAAATTTTTCTTAATCTATTATGAAGATTATTGTGCAGAAATGCTGCCTGAAGGAGTTTTAAAGACCATTGATTGGCACAGGTGCATTCATACTACTACTGTTTTGGATCACATCTTGGTTTTTCAAATTTAGATAATTGGAAAGAATCAATCTGAACATCCCCGGGGATGTGTGAACCCTACTTTGGAGACCACAACATTACATTTGTTTTAAAAGAAGTAGTCTTCAATGTTAACTCTAGGTGAATTTATAGCATTTTCAATGTCCAGAGTTAAGAAAGTTAGGTATTAATTGATTTTATATAACTTATGGGAGTGGCCTCATTGTCTGGTGACACCTGAGGTTTGTTGTTTCATGGCCAAAGAGATCAAGGACACCAGACATACAGAGTGAGGTTAAGAGTGGAAACTTAATAGGCAAAAGAAGGAGAATAGCTCTCTGCCACAGGGAGGGGTAGGTATAACCCAGAAAAATGAGTTGCCGATATGTGGTGAAATGCAGGGAATTTCATAGATCAGCTAGTGGGGGAGATGGTGTCTGATCTACATAGCGTGTGAAGAACTGGTTAGGACCAGGTGTGCCGCCTGTATAGGGTGCGAATCTCTGGCAGCCTCCACCACAATCTTTTATTATGCAAGTGGATTCTCTGCCTGAGCTTCTCCATGTTGCCCATTTCTTTCTAAGCATGTGTTAACAAAAAAGGAAAGATGGAGCTTCCATGGTGGACATGCCTGGCCCCAGGTAGCCCTTTTCTATTGATGCAGCTTCCAGCATTCCCCTATGCAAGCTTCCAGCTTCCTTATCTATGTTTGTAGCTTGATCTTTCAGGCTGCTCTTTGTTAAAAAAGAAATGATTTCTAGATCTGCTTTTTGTTAGAAGGAGTTCTCCCGGGGACTCTTTTGCCCTCACTGTCTGCCTAAATAATTTCTTTGTATCTCTTGTATCATTATTATATAACATAACATTTACGGACTAGCATAATATGTTGTGGAGAGAAAAAAAATCATCAGCAAAGTAGTACCAATAAGTAGTTGTTGATTATGGTAATATTACTATTTCAAACAAATTTTTTCATATACTACTCAGACAAAGGAACAAAAAATGTAGACTTATGGGATTAATATAAAAGACATTCATTTATACCTAGAGCTGAAAGCAAAGCAAAGCAAAATTGAGGTTGACCAATTATCCTGTGAAGTTTATCATGGAAGAAATCTACCCTAGGTAACTTAAGAAAGAATAAAATACTTTCCTCCTAATAATAGATATTTTTGTCTGAATAACTCAGACAACTGCATCAATATTTCAATCAGCATTATCCATAAAATCACTTAAGATTTTTTTCATTACTAAAGAAATTTATGAAAGTTTAACTTTATCCATATCATCACCAATATTTGGTGTTTTTAAGTTTTAGCTATATTAATGGATGGTGCTATCTCAGTTTAATTTGCATTTATAAGATGGCTAATGATATTGAATGCCATTTCACCCACTTATTGGCTATATATTTCCTTTTGTGAAAATTCTAAGTCCTTCGTCCAGTTTTTTTTCCCCATAAGTTATTGGAGTACAGGTGGCATTTGGCTACATGAGCAAGTTCCTTAGTGGTGATTTGTGAGATTTTGGTGCACCCATCAAGTGATGGGTGTACACTGCACCATATTTGTAGTCTTCTATCCCTCGCCCCCCCCACTCTTCCCCACAAGTCCCCAAAGTCTATTGCATCATTCTTATGCCTTTGCATCCTCATAGCTTAGCTCCTCCATATCAGTGAGAATATATGACGTTTACTTTTCTGTTCCTGAGTTGCTTCACTTAGAATAATAGTCTCCTATCTCATCCAGGTCACTGCAAATGCTGTTAACTCATTCCTTTTAATGGCTGTGTAGTATTTTATCATATATATATATATATATATCTCACAGTTTCTTTATCCACTCATTGATTGGTAGGCATTTGGGTTGGTTCCACGATTTTGCAATTGTGAATTGTGGTGCTACAAACATGTGTGCAAGTATCTTTTTCAAATAATGACTTCTTTTTATCTACCCAGTAGTGGGATTGCTGGATCAAATAGTAGTTCTACTTTTAGTTCTTCAAGGAATCTCCATAATGTTTTCTATAGCAGCTGTACTAGTTTACATTTCCACCAGCAGTGTAGAAGTGTTCCCTGTTTACCACATCCATGCCAGCATCTACAGTTTTAAAATTTTTTTTATTACGGCCATTCTTGGGGAGTGAAGTGGTATTGTATTGTGGTTTTGATTTGCATTTCCCTGATCATTAGTGATGTTGAGTATTTCTTCATGTCTTTGTTGGCCATTTGTACATCTTCTTTTGAGAATTATCTATTCATGTCCTTAGCACACTTTTTAATGAGATTGTTTTTTCTTACTGATTTGTTTGAGTTCATTGTAGATTCTGGATATTAGTCTTTTGTCAGATATATAGATTGTGAAGATTTTCTCCCACTTTGTGGGTTGTCTCTTTACTCTGCTGACTTTTCCTTTTGCCATGCAAAAGCTCTTTAGTTTAATTAGGTCCTAGCTATTTATCTTTGTTTTTATTGAATTTGCTGTTGGGTTCTTGGTCATGAAATCCTTGCCTAAGCCAATGTCTAGAAGGATTTTTCCAATGTTATCTTCTAGAATTTTTATAGTTTCAGGTCTTAGGTTTAAGTCCTTAATCTATCTTGAGTTAATTTTTGTATAAGGTGAGAGATGAGGATCCAGTTTCATTCTCCTATATGTGGCTAGCCAATTATCCCAGCACCATTTGTAGAAAGTGTGTCTTTTCCCCACTTAATGTTTTTGTTTGCTTTGTTGAAGATCAGTTGGCTCCAAGTATTTGGGTTTATTTCTGGGTTCTCTATTCTCTTCCATTGGTTTATGTGCCTATTTTTGTATCAGTACCACACTGTTTTGGTGACTATGGCCTTATAGTATAGTTTGAAATCAGGTAGTGTAATGTCTCCAGATTTATTCTTTTTGCTTAGTCTTGCTTTGGCTATGTGGGCTTTTTCTCTTCAATATTAATTTTAGAATTGTTTTTTCTAATTCTGAGAAGAATGATGGTGGTATTTTGATAGGGATTCTATTCAATGTGTAGATTACTTTTGGCAGTATGGAAATTTTCACAATATTGATTCTACCCATCCATGAGCATGGGATGTGTTTCCATTTGTTCGTGTCATCTATGATTTCTTTCAGGAGTGTTTTTTAGTTTTCCTTGTAGAGGTCTTTTGACTCCTTGTTTGGGTATATTCCTAAGTTTTTTGTTTGTTTGTTTGTTTGTTTGTTTGCAGCTATTGTAAAAGGGGTTGAGTTCTGTCACTGTTGGTGTATGGAAGAGCTACTGATACTTGTACATTCATCTTATATCTGGAAACTTTGCTGAATTCTTTTATCAGTTCTAGGAGCTTTCTGGAGGAGTCCTTAGGGTTTTCAAGATAAACAATTGTATCGTCAGCAAACAATGACAGTTTGACTTCCTCTTTACCAATTTGGATGCCCTTTCTTTCTTTCTCTTGTCTGATTGCTCTGGCTAGAACTTCCAGTACTATGTTGAAGAGGAGTGGTGAGAGTGGGCATCCTTGTCTTGTTCTCAGAGGGAATACTTTCAACTTTTCCCCATTCAGTATTATGTTGGTTGTGGGTCTGTCATAGATGGCTTTTATTACATTAAGGTATGTCCCTTTTATGCCAATTTTGCTGAGGGTTTTAATCATAAAGTGATGCTGGATTTTGTCGGATGCTTTTTCTGCATCTATTGAAATGATCATGTGATTTTTGTTTTTAATTCTGCTTATGTGGTGTATCACATTTATTGACTTGTGTATGTCAAACCATCTCTGCATCTCTGTTATGAAATCCACTTGATAATAGCGAATTATCTTTTTGATATGTTATTGGATTCAGTTAGCAAGTATTTTGTTAAGGATTTTAGCATCTATGTTCATCAAGGATATCAGTCTGTAGTTTTCTTTTTTGGTTATGTCCTTTCCTGGTTTTGGTATTAGGGTGATCCTAGCTTCATAGAATGAATTAGGAAGGTTTCCTTCTTCTCCATCTTGTAAAATAGTGTCAAAAGGATTAGTACTAATTCTTTGAATGTCTGGTAGAATTCTGCTGTGAATCCTTCTGGTCCTGGACTTTTTTCTGTTGGTAATTTTTTAATTACCATTTCAATCTCACTGCTTGTAATTGGTCTGTTCAGGGTATTTAATTCTTCCTGATTTAACCTGGAGGGGTTGTATTTTTACAGGAATTTAGCCATCTCTTCTAGGTTTTCAAGTTTATGTGTGTAAAGGTGTTCATAGTAGCCTTGAATGATCTTTTGTTTTTCAGTGGTGTCCGTTGTAATATCTCCTGTTTCATTTCTTAGTGAGGTTATTTCGATTTTCTCTCTTCTTTTCTTGGTTAATCTTGCCAGTGGTCTATCAATTTGATTTATCTTTTCGAAGAACCAGTTTCTCGTTTCATTTATCTTTTGTATTTTTTGTTTGTTTCAAATTCATTTAGTTTTGCTCTGATCTTGGTTATTTCCCTTCTTCTGCTGGGTTTGGGTTTGGTTTGTTCTTGTTTTTCTACTTCCTTGAGGTGTGACCTTAGAGTGTCAGTTTATGCTCTTTCAGTCTTTTGATGTAAGCATTTAGGGATATGAACTTCCCTCTTAGCATTGCCTTTGCTGTATTTCACACGTTTTGATAGGTTGTGTCATTATCGTCATTCAGTTAGAAGAATTTCTTAGTTTCCATCTTGATTTCGTTTTTCACCCAATGCTCATGCAGAAGCAGGTTATTTAATTTGAATGTATTTGGCACAGTTTTGAAGGTCCCTTTTGGAGTTGATTTCCAACTTTATTCCACTGTGGTTTGAGAGAGTGCTCGATATACTTTCAATTTTCTAAAAATTATTGAGGCTCCTTTTATGGCCTATCATATGATCTATCTTGGAGAAAGTTCCATGTGCTGTTGAATAGAATGTGCATTCTGCAGTTGTTAGATGAAATTTTCTGTACATATCTGTTAAGTCCATTTGTTCCAAGGTACAGTTTAAAACCGTTGTTTCTTTGTTGACTTTCTGTCTTGATGACCTGTCTAATGCTGTCAGTGGAGTACTGAAGTCCCCCACTATTACTGCATTGCTGTCTATATAATTTCTTAGGTCTACTATTAATTGTTTTATAAATTTTGGAGCTCCAGTGTCAGGTGCATATATGTTTAGAATTGTGATATTTTTCTGTTGGACAAGCCCTTTTATCACTATATAATGTCCTTCTTTGTCTTTTTTAACTGCTGTTTCTTTAAAGTTTGTTTTGTCTGTTATACGAATAGCTAACCCTGCTTCCTGTTGGGATCCATTTGCATGAAATGCCTTTTTCCACCACTTTACTTTAAGTTTATGTGAGACTTTATGTGCTAGAGAAGTCTCCTGAAGGCAGCAGATGGTTGGTAAGTTCTTATCAGTTCTGTATCTTTTAAGTAGAGCATTTAGGCCATTTACATTCAATGTTAGTATTGAAATGTGAGGTACCATTGCATTCATTGTGCTCTTTGTTTCCTGTGTACTTTAGGTTTTTTTTTTTTTCCTTTGCTTTTTCTTTTTAACATATTTTTGTTTTATAGGTCCTGTGAGATTTATGCTTTAAAGAGGTTTTGTTTGAATGTGTGTCCAGGATTTGTTTCAAGATTTAGAGCTCCTTTTAGCAGTTTTTTTAGTAGTGGCTTGGTAATGGCAAATTCTCTCAGCATTTGTTTGTCTGAAAAACACTATCTTTCCTTCATATATGATGCTTTGTTTCACTGGATACAAAATTCTTGGCTGATAATTGTTTTGTTTGAGAAGGCTGAAGATAGGGCCCCAATCCCTTCTAGCCTATAGGGCTTCTGCTGAGAAATCTGCTGTTAATCTGATAGGTTTTCCTTTATAAGATACCTGGTACTTCTGTCTCACAGCTCATAAGATTCTTCCTTTGTCTTAACATTTGATAACCTGAGGACAATGTGTCTAGGCGAAGATCTTTTTGCAATGAATTTCCTGGGTGTTCTTTGCGCTTCTCATATTTGGATGTCTAGGTCTTTAGCAAAGCCAGGGAAGTCTTCCTCAATTATTCCCCCAAATATGTTTGCCAAGCTTTTAGAATTCTCTTCTTCCTCAGGAACACCAATTATTCTTAGGTTTGGGCATTTAACATAATCCCAGACTTCTTGGAGGCTTTGTTCATATTTTCTTATTCTTTTTTCTTCGTCGTTACTGTATTGGGTTAATTTGAAGACCTTGTCTTCATGCTCTGAACTTCTTTCTTCTACTTGTTCAATTCTATTGCTGAGACTTTCCAGAGCATTTCACATCTCTAAAAGTGTGTCCAAAGTTTCCTGAATTTTTTATTGTTTTTTCTTTAACCTATCTATTTCCTTGAATATTTGTCCCTTCACTTCTTGTATCACATTTTGGATTTCTTTGCATTGGGCTTCGCCTTTCTCTGGTCCCTCCCTATTAGCTTAATAACTAACCTCCTGAATTCTTTTTCAGGTAAATCAGGGATTTCTTCTTGGTTTGGATCCATTGCTGGTGGACTAATGTGATTTTTGGAGGGTGTTGAAGAGTCTTGTTTTGTCATATTACCAGGGTTGGTTTTCTGGTTCCTTCTCATTTGAGTAGGCTCTGTCAGAGGGAAGGTCTAGAGCTATAGGCTGCTGTTCATATGCTTTTGTCCCATAGGGTGTTCCCTTGATGTATACTCTTCATCTTTTCCTATGGATGTGGCTTCCTGTGAGTGGAACTCCAGTGATTGTTGTCTTTCTTCTCAGTCTAGCCACCCATCGAGTCTACCTGGCTCTGGGTTGGTACTGGGGGTTATCTGCACAGAGTCCTGTGATGTGAACTGTCTATGAGTCTCTCAGCTGTGGATACCAGTGGCTGTTCAGGTGGAGGTGGCTGGGGGTAGGGGGTGCAATGGACCCTGTGAGGGTTCTTAGCCTTGGTGGTTTAATGTTCTATTTTTGTGCTGGTTGGCCTCCTGCCAGGAGGTGGCGCTTTCCAGAGAGCATCAGCTATGGTATTATGGGGAGGAACTGGTGGTGGGTGGGACCCTATAACTCCCAAGAGTATATGCCCTTTATCTTCCGCTACCATGGTGGGTAGGGAAGGATCATCAGGTGGGGGCGGGGCTCGGTGTGTCTGAGCTCAGACTCTCCTTGGGTGGGTTTGCTACAGCTGCTGTAGGGGTTGGGGGTGAGATTCTCAGGTCACTGGAGTTGTGTGCCTAGGAGGATTATGGCTGCCTCTGCTGAGCCATGCAGGTTGTCAGGGAAGTGGGGGAAAGCCAGCAGTCAGAGGCCTCACCCAGCTCCTATGCAAAATGAAGGGTCAGTCTCACTCCCATCGTTTTCCCCGTAACAGCCCCCAGAATGTTTCCAGGCAGAGAGCAATAGGGGCTTGAAAACCAGCCCCGGGCTATCTACCTCCCACCTGTGAAAGTAAGGGCTTGGTTCTTCCACTGCCGGTAGACTCGGCACACTGGATTTGTGCCTGCCCCTGAGTTCTGGCCAGGAGGCTTCTCTCCTTGTTCAAATTGTTACGAAGTTCAGCTAGAGATTTCATTCTCTCTGTGGAGTTTTACCCCCTGCTCCTCTGGCCACCCTCCTGATGGATCCCTGTGGTGCCATGCAGGAAGGGCCTGCTAGGGGACCCAGCGAGCTCCTAGGGCCTTTCGGTTGCTTCCTCTACCCCTGTATTTCTCTCAACTCTCCAGATTGACGTAGCTCCAGGTGAAGTCAGAAACTTCTCCCGCAGACAGACCTTCAGCTTCTCTAGTGTGGGTGTGTGTTGGGGAGAGGAGGGTCTCCCTTTCTCACTTCTGCAGTTGGGGCACTCACAGTTTTGGGAGGGTCTCCTGGATCCTCTAGGAGCAGTCCACTTCCTTTGGAGGGTGTGTGGGTCCTCTTGGGATTGCTGGTTTGTTCTTGCAGTATATCTGGAGCTAAAATTCACAATGTGAGCTGCCCTCCACTGCTGTGTCCAGAGTTGCAATCTACTCCTGCCTCCCTCCCATCCACCATGATCTCCCACTACTTAATAATTTAAATTAGAACTTCTGACTGAGATATCAAAACACAAAAGATACAAAATTTCAAACTTGGTCCATTGAAAACAGGGTAAGTCTAACTCCAAATCCAAATCCAACATTCTAAAACAAGGTGTTATCCAATTATGAAAATTGGTTGCATGACCATTTTAAAAATAAGTTTACATATTGAAATAGCTTAAGATTCATAAGAACTGGCAAAAATACTACAGAGGTTTTCACACACCCTTCACCCACATTCACCCAGTGTTAATATCTTGCATAACCATGAGGCATGTCAAAACCGGAGTTGCACAGCTCTTAAATCCCTCATCCATGTTGGGCATATACAAGCATCCGGCCACTGGAAGCAAAAATAAGGGATTTTTGAAGAGTAATATGTCTTCTGAAAGCTCTGCATGTGCTGTGGGTTCCCCTACCACTTCACTCTCAAAAGAATGGGATGTGAATTGCTTGTTTTTTCATCTCAAGTTAGAAAAAGAAGCATCAAAGGGAATTCTCAGAGAGCTTAATGTGCATTTCCTGAAGTCTGGGGGTGGAGACACACTACACTTGAGTGTGACTCCCCTCTGAACACTCAAGGGTGAGAGACAGGCTGGATAGCAGCTGACTGGTAAGCCAAGGGAAAGGTGGCTGGGTTGACACAGGCCTGCATACCCAGAATTTGTCAGGGCAAGGGATGCATGGGTTTTACATAACAGAAATGTGAACCACACACAAGAAAGCTGGCATGAAGTCATCTTACATCCTGTCCAATAGGGCTACCTAGGAGGGCAAAGTCCGCAGTAGAGAGAAGCTGATGGCATAGTCTGACTCGTAGGGATTGGAGAGGGAATAAGCAACACACTGAATGAGAGGGCACCATTCACAAGAACAGAGTTGCAGAGAGATCCTTGAAGATGGGGTGGAAGCAGAGAGGGGACAAGGAGTGAAATCTCCAAAGAATACATGATGGCATCTATGATATAATTACCTTTAAACTCATGCCAGTGCCAGAGAATATGGTGCCATATTTGAAAATTGTTGTGGGTTTAAAAAAAAAAAAAATCTCAAACTTACAGAAGCATACATGTACAGTACCAAAAACTTTTTCCTGAATTATTTGAAAGCAAGTTGCCGATATCATGCCCCATTGTGTGGAGTGACAACTTTCTCACCCTATCCATGCTCTGATACCCTACACAAAACCACCCTCCTCCTTGGGTTCCAACTCTGAACCAGGCTGCCACCCCATGTGTGGCAAGGTGTGAACTTTCTTCACCTTGCACAGGCTCTGGCTTCCTGAGGCAGCCCTTACTCCCTTGCAAATACCCACCTCAACTCATCTGACTCCTGTATCTGGCCCTGGACAGCCTTCTTGGTGCAGATGCCCTCCTCAGCCTGCTTGGGGTCTGATGTGCCACACCAATGCACCCCTCTGAGGCAAGGCCCTCCTCACACAACTTGGGCTCTGATACTCCATTCTGGGCACCATAGCCAACTGTAATCGTTAATATGAATGTCAACTTGATTGGACTGAAGGATGCAAAGTGTTGTTGTTCCTCGTTGTGTCTGTGAGGGCGCTGCCAAAGGAGATTAACATTTGAGTCAGTGGACTGGGAGAGGCAGACCCACCCTTAATCTGGGTGGGCACCATCTAATCAGCTCAGGACTGAATTGTTCAGAATGGGGAAAGACAAGAACTGGGAAAAAGAGCTGCAAAGCCACCTTGTACTAGCAGCAGTCAAGTAAAAACTCTCCTGGTTATTTTAGTTCTTCTCTTTCCTTGGTTTCAGATTTGGAAGGATAAGGATAAGAAAGCACAATTATCAGGCTGGGGGAGGAACAGCAAAGGAAGGGAAAAGGAACCAACTATACCCCTCCTCCAGTTGAAGGCTTCCTGGTAGGGGAGGGAAGATTTATATTTAAATCAGGTTCAGAGTTTTGCCTTATATGGGATGAGAAATTTTGACTTCTGAATTGAGACTGTGCTTGGTGACTAACAGTGACAATCGTTTTATTAGTTAAGTATGATAAGGAAAGTCATAGGACTGCTGATGTTTTTTTATCCGAGAGCCAAGGGAAAACTTTCCCCACTGAATAAATATAAAAAGAAAGTGAGTGATAAATTATACCAGCTTATCGTTCCACTCCATGAGGCCTACTTGCTCTGTGCCTTCATTACTTACATTTGCAGTGGCTGCCAATCCAGAACAAACAGGGGTTTTCTATAATTTCCAAGAGGCCCCAACTGTCTGAAAATCTACAGAGGAAATAAAAGTCCTTATGGTAACCCTTTACGGGTTTTTGGTTGTTCATTTCTTTAAAGATTGGCAGGGTTTTCTTTGTTTTGTTTCTTGTTTTGTTTTGTTTACCATTCTCTAATTAAGCAGAGTGTTCCAACAATAAAAATATATTATTTTTAGGTAACTGAGGTATGAGTAAGACTTCAAGGGCAAAATTCTGCTTTCTCTTTAAATCTCTCGTGAACACATCTGTAATTTTATTTCTGCCTTTGTTGCTGTCTCATCTTAACTTCATCTTAGTAAAATTTTCATCAAAATCTTCTTAGGAGAGAAGAAGACTCACAATCCGTGCCCATGGTGGTTTTTATCTGCCTGAACCCAAGCCAGACATCTTGGGGTCTGTATCCTCAGAGGTCTTCCTTTATCACTGAGCTCTCCCTTGTACTCACCTCAGCCTCAGTGCTGGGTGGGTCTACCTCCTGCCATCTCTGCACCACCCAGGTCCTCCACTCTGCTGAACTTCTTTTGAGCTATTAGGTTTGGATCATCCCTGGGACTTTTGTAAACTCTCACATTTTAGACTTGGTCCACTGAAAATAGGGTAAGTTTAATTCTAAATCCAACACCTTCACCTCTTTTGAGGGAGGCAAAGATTCATCACCTCTTTCTTATGGTAATGTTGTTGATCTTGTTTTCAGTTTTTCTCTGTAATTCCCACTTTGTCTAGCACAGTGCTTTGAACATAATCAGAACTCAATAAACATCCACTGAATGGATGAATTCATTCCATGAAGAAAGGACATGAAAGGATGATTAATGAAGGCAATTAGCCAGATAATTAAAAAGTATTTTTCCTCTAATATTCAGACATTTCAACAAGAGGGTTTTTTGTTAACTATACAGATAATTACTTTAATATACCACATTACTCTTTATACATGTGTGGGACCCAATATTTGTATCCATATATGGCTTGACAAAAAATAGGTAACACCTGTTGGATAAAGAATTATATTTGCAGAAATAGAATGGAAAAGATACTATTAAAGTATTATTTCTGGGAAAAGAGGAAAGGGAATTTTTGGATCAACAAGGTCACTGGTCTTGTACTTTTTACTGTACATACTTCTATATTTATACAGTGTTTAATTTTTGTGAGCATGTATTTTCAATATTAATTTCTTAAAGTTATATTAACTAGCAGAAAACTAAGCAGAGATATTGTGGTCCTGAACTTTTGAGCTTTTATCTTCATGGGTTCGTATTAGGGGATACAATGCCCACAGGATATCAAATGCCTCCAGGGGACAGGCAAGTAAAATATGTAAGCAAACTGGACTGCATAGGGGCTGTGGCAAGTGGGGGCAGGACAAGCCCTGTCCACAGTGGCCAGGTGCTGCCAAGTCCAGCCAATTACTGCTATACAGACACATGGGACCAATGTTGTCAGATCACCAATTTTCAAAAGAAGTTTGAAATCTAGAATATTTTTAGAGAAATTTCCTGATTTTTAAATGAAAGTAATTGATTGAAAAGGTTTGAGGTTTAAGATGCAGGCAAAACAAAATGTCTGTGGCCTAAATTCAACCTGTTTGCACACTCTGAATTAGGTAATAACCTAGGGAAGATTGTTTGTTTGTTTTTAAACAGATGTAGAGGTTTCATGAAATTTTCTCATCCTTTGCCTGTTTTTCTCTTATGCAAATTGTTAGTTAATATTCCAGAGCCTACAAAAGGCTTCAGGGATTTCCATGATGACTGAGCAGCAGGGCCTAGAAACCATCAATCCTCTGTAGGTTTATAAACTGATTCCCAGTTGGCACAGCATTCTGGGGTGGTCATAAAGAATAAGGTTTAGGGAGTAGTAGCATGATTCCTGAGGGCTGTGAAGGCCAATAACTGAAATTAGGTTTATAGAAAATAATCACATTGATGGCAGGGAGTGGTCTTCAAATCCTAGAGCTATGGCCAATTGGAGTATAAAACTCTAAAGTAGCCATGAACGTCACAATGTCAGTAATGTGACATTTCAGTATAAACAGATGTCAAGACAAATAAAAAGCATTTCTTCTCACATTAAAAACCTTGAGATGGCAGATATATAGGTAAAGAGGTAAAGTCCATCCCAAATTCAGGCTGCACAATGAAGACTGAGCCGTAAGGAAAGAATAATCCAGAATAGCCCAATGGAGTCTTATTTTCCGTTTAAATCATCTATAACACTATTCAGTAAAGACCATGAAGACACTGCTGTGAAGCAGTTGAATGGATTCTGTCAAGCCACTTGCTGAATTACAGTATCATGCCAAGTACTTTCTCCTTACATATAATAATATCTACCATGCCACTTACCAGTGCTCACTACTGAAAATTTATCTGAAAAGCCAAGAAATAAACATTAACACAAAGCCAAGAAATAAACATTAACACACAAAAGCCCTCAAGGCTATCTAAAACCAATCTCACAAGGCCAGACAATAAGGATCACAAGTCTGATAACTGGGGTACCTTTTCATACAGCACATATTAACAATACTTGACATACAGAGCTAAAATAATGTGCTGTCTGGTTCTTCCGTTAAAATAATTTGGAAGCAGCAAGTAAGGACCATACCTGGCACATAGTAGGCACTCCATAAATTTATTGAGAAACAAATTAGAAACAAAACAGCTAGAATTATCAGCCAACTACCTGACAAGGAGAGTGGATGTATCCTGAAAAGTGGACCCAGACTTAACATAATCTATTATTCTGAAGATATTAGGGGTACAAATAAAGCTCCTAAGAGCAGCACTCTGCACTGCACAACACAAAGCTCCTCTGACACCCTGATTAAGAGGCTCAGCTTTGCAGCCAGAATGCCTGGATCCAATTACTACCTTCCAGCTAGGTGAACTTGGTTAAGTACCTTTATCTCACTTAACATTGGTTTCCTCATCTGTAAACTCTGCCTCACAGAGTTGTGAGAATTCAATTAGTTAATACAGGAAAAATCATAGAATGGTGCAGGTACATAAAAAATTCAATAAAGACTAGCTATGGACAAAAACACCACCATCATTAAAAAGACTACATTATGTTCACAATGATCTAATTAATAAGGCAGGAAAGTAAATAACAAAGATATGGATGATCTTCATCCAAAATTAATAAAACAAAATGTTTTGGTTTTGTAGAGAGCTGTTTTTAGCTATCTGGAAAATTCATGTGAAATACTCCATTGAAAAGCAAATCTGCAGAGCTGAGGATAGTGTTTTGTGAAACACTGGAATTAGAGTGCCTGGACTTGAGTTTCAGCTCTGTCGATTGCCAGCTGTGTAGCATTGGGCAAGACACTTAAGCATGCTTCAGTTTTCTCATCCATAATATTAAGATCATAGAAAAGTTGTTATCAGAACTATATTATGACTTCCATGGGCCCTGGGTACATTTGCCTTTATGAGTTGTTTCCTCCATAAAATAATATTAAAAATTATTTGTACCACTGACTGTGCTGCTGTAAAGACAAATATAATCTAGGCTAGTGATATGGTTTGATTGTCTCCACCAAATCTCATGTTGAAATATAACCCCGAAGATGGCTGAATAGGAACAGCTCCAGTCTGCAGCTCCCAGTGACACCAACACAGAAGGTGAGTGATTTCTGCATTTCCAACTGAGGTAGCCAGCTCATCTCACTGGGACTGGTTAGACAGTGGGTGCAGCCCATGGAGGGTGAGCAGAAGCAAGTTGGAGCATCGCCTACCCAGGAAGTGCAAGGGGTCAGGGAACTGCATCCCCTACCCAAGGGAAGCCTTGAGGGACTGTGCCATGAGGGATGGTACTATCTGGCCCAGACACTAGGCTTTTCCCACAGTTTTCACAACCTGCAGACCAGGAGATTCCCTCGGGTGCCTATACCACCAGGGCACTGGGTTTCAAGCACAAAACTGGGTGGCTGTTTGGACAGATGCTGTGCTAGCTGCAGGAGTTTATTTTTTCATACCCCAGTGGTGCCTGGAACATCAACGAGACAGAACCGTTCACTCCCCTGGAAAGGGTGCTGAAGCCAGGGAGGCAAGTGGTCTTGCTTAGTGAATCCCACCTCCATGGAGCCCAGCAAGTTAAGATCCACTGGATTGGAATTCTTGCTGCCAGCAGGGCAGTCTGAAGTTGACCTGGGATGCTCAAGCTTGGTGGGGGGAGGGGCGTCCGCCATTACTGAGGCTTGGGTAGGCAGTTTTCCCCTCACAGTATAAACGAAGCTGCCGGGAAGTTCAAACTGGGCACAGCCCACAGCAGTGCAGCATAGCTGCTGTAGCCAGACTGCCTCTCTAGATTCCTTCTCTCTGGGCAGGACATCTCTGAAAGAAAGGCAGCAACCCCAGTCAGGGGCTTATAGATAAACTCCCATCTCCCTGTGACAGAGCACCTGGGGGAAGACGTGGCTGTGGGCGCAGCTTTGGCAGACTTAACCATTCCTGCCTGCTGGCTCTGAAGAGAGCAGCAGATCTCCCAGCACAGAACTTGAGCTCTGCTAAGGGACAGACTGCCTCCTCAAGTGGGTCCCTGACCCCCATGCCTCCTGATTGAGAGACATTTCCCTACAGGGGTCGACAGACACCTCATACAGGAGAGCTCTGGCTGGCATCTGGCAGGTGCCTTCCTGGGATGAAGCTTCCAGAGGAAAGAGAAGGCAGCAATCTGCTGTTCCGCAGCCTCCGCTGGTGATACTCAGGCAAACAGAATCTGGAGTAGACCTCCAGCAAACTTCAACAGACCTGCAGCTGAGGGGTCTGACTGCTAGAAGGAAACCTAACAAACAGAAAGCAATACATCAACATTAACAAAAAGGACACCCACGTAAACACCCCATGCAAAGGTCATCATCATCAAAGATCAAAGGTAGATAAATCCATGAAGATGAGGAAAAACAAGCACAAAAATGCTGAAAATTCCAAAAACCAGAATGCCTCTTCTCCTGCAAAGGATCACAACTCCTCACCAGCAAGGGAACAAAACTGGATGGAGAATGTGTTTGATGAACTGACAGAAGGAGGCTTCAGAAGGTAAGTAATAACAAATTCCTGTGAGCTAAAGGAGCATGTTCTAACCCAGTGCGAGGAAACTAAGAACTTTCATAAAAGGTTACAGGAAGTGCTAACTACAATAACCTGGTTTGAGAAGAACATATATAACCTGACGGAGCTGAGAAACACAGCGAGAGAACTTCATGAAGCATACACAAGTATCAATAGCTGAATTGATCAAGGAGAAGAAAGGGTATCAGAGATTGAAGATCAACTTAATGAAATAAAGTGTGAAGACAAGATTAGAGAAAAAGAATGAAAAGGAATGAACAAAGCCTCCAAGAAATATGGGACTATGTGAAAAGACCAAATTTATGTTTGATTGGTGTACCTGAAAGTGACGGGGAAAATGGAATCAAGTTGGAAAACACACTTCAGGATATTATCCAGGAGAACTTCCCCAATCTCGCAAGACAGGCTAACATTCAAATTCAGGAAACACAGAGAACACCACTAAGATACTCCCAAAGAAGAGTAACCCCAAGACATAATCATCAGATTCACCAAGGTTGAAACAAAGGAAAAAATGTTAAGGGCAGCCAGAGAGAAAAGTCAGGTTACCTACAAATGGAAGCACATCAGACTAACAGCAGATGTCTCTGCAGAAACCCTACAAGACAGAAGAGAGTGGGGGCCAATATTCAACATTCTGAAGGAAAAGAATTTTCAACCCAGAATTTTATATACAGCCAAACTAAGCTTCATAAGCAAAGGAGAAATAAAATCCTTTACAGACAAACAAATGCTGAGGGATTTTGTCACCACCAGGTCTGCCTTACAAGAGCTCCTGAAGGAAGCACTAAATATGGAAAGAAAAAAAACAGTACCTGTCACTGCATAAACATACCAAAATGTAAAGACTATTGACACTATGAAGAAACTGCATCAACTAATTTGCAAAATAACTGGCTAGCGTCATAATGACAGGATCAAATTCACACATAACAATATTATCTTTAAATGTAAATGGCTAAATGCCCCAATTAAAAAACACAGACTGGCAAATTGGATAAAGAGTCAAGACCCATTGATGTGCTGTATTCAGGAGACCCATCTCATGTGCCAAAACACACATAGGCTCAAAATAAAGGGATGGAGGAATATTTACAAAGCAAATGGAAAGCAAAAATAAGCAGGGGTTGCAATGCTAGTCTCTGATAAAACAAACTTTAAAGCAACAAAGATCAAAAGAGACAAAGAAGGGCATTACATAATATTAAAGGGATCAATGCAACAAGAAGAGCTAACTATCCTAAATATATATGCACCCAATACAGGAGCACCCAGATTCATAAAGCAAGTTCTTAGAGACCTACAAAGAGACTTAGACTCCCACACAATAATAGTGGGAGACTTTAACAACCTGTTGTCAATATTGGACAGATCAATGAGACAGAAAATTAACAAGAATATTCAGGACTTGAACTCAGCTCTGGACCAAGTACACTTAATAGACATCTACAGAACTCTCCACTGCAAATCAACAGAATATACATTCCTCTCATTACCACATAGCACTTACTCTAAAATGGACCACATATTTGGAAGTAAAACACTCCTCACCAAATGCAAAAGAACAGAAATCATAACAAATAATCTCTCAGAGCACAGTGCAATCAAATTAAAATTCAGGATTAAGAAACTCACTCAAAACTGCACAACCCCATGGAACCTGAACAACCTGCTCCTGAATGACTATGGGGTGAATAACAAAATTAAGGCAGAAATAATTAAGTTCTTTGAAACCAATGAGAACAAAGATACATCATACCAGAATCTCTAGGACACAGCTAAAGCAGTGTTTAGAGGGAAATTTAGAGCACTAAATGCCCACAAGAGAAAGCAGAAAATATCTAAAATCGACACCCTAACATCACAATTAAAACAACTAGAAAGCAGAGCAAACAAATTCAAAAGGTAGCAGAAGACAAGAAATAACTAAGATCAGAGCAGAACTGAAGGAGATAGAGACACAAAAAACCCTTCAAAAAAATCATTGAATCCAGGAGCTGGCTTTTTGAAAAGATTAACAAAATAGGTAGACCACTAGCCAGACTAATAAAAAATAAAAGAGAGAAGAATCAAATAGACACAATAAAAAAAGATAAAGCGGATATCACCACTGATCCCACAGAAATACAAACTACCATCAGAGAATACTATAAACTATTCCTTGAAAATAAACTAGAAAATCTAGAAGAAATGGATAAATTCCTGGACATGTACACCCTCCCAAGACTAAACCAGGAATAAGTCAAATCCCTGAATAGACCAATAACAAGTTCTGAAATTGAGGCAGTAATTAACAACCTACCAACCAGAAAAAAAACCAGGACCAGACAGAGTCACAGCCAAATTCTACAAGAGGTACAAGTAGGAGCTGGTACCATTCCTTCTAAAACTATTCCAAACAACAGAAAAAGAGGGACTCCTCTTTTTATAACTCATTTTATAAGGCCAGCATCATGCTGATAACAAAACCTGGCAGAGACAGAACACAAAAAGAAAATTTCAGGCCAATATCCCAGGTGAACATCGATGTGAAAATCCTTAATAAAATACTGACAAGCTGAATCCAGCAGCACATCAAAAAGCTTATCTACCATGTTCAAGTTGGCTTAATTCCAGAGATGCAAGGCTGGTTCAACATATGCAAATCAATAAATGTAATCCCTCACATAAACAGAATCAATGACAAAAACCACATGATTATCTCAATAGATGCAGAAAAGGCCTTCAACAACATTCAACACTGCTTCATGCTAAAAACACTCAATAAACTAGGTATTGATGTAACATATCTCGAATAATAAAAGCTATTTATGACAAACCCACAGCCAATATCATACTGAATGGGCAAAAGCTGGAAGCATTCCCTTTGAAAACTGGAATAAGACAACGATGCCATCTCTCACCACTCCTATTCAACATAGTATTGGAAGTTCTGGCCAGGGCAATCAGGCAAGAGAAAGAAATAAAGCATATTCAAATAGGAAGAGAGGAAGTCAAATTGTCTCTGTTTGCAGATGACATGATTGTATATTTAGAAAACCCCATCGTCTCACCCCAAAATCTCCTTAATCTGATAAGCAACTTCAGCAGTCTCAGGAAACAAAATCAATGTGCAAAAATCACAAGCATTCCTATACACCAATAACAGACAAACAGAGAACCAAATCATGCTTGAATTCCCATTCACAATTGCTATGAAGAGAATGAAATACCTAGGAATACAACTTACAAGGGATGTGAAGGACTTCTTCAAGAAGAACTACAAACCCCTGTTCAAGGAAATAAGAGAGGACACAAACAAATGGAAAAACATTCCATACTCATGGATAGGAAGAATCAATATCATAAAAATGGCCATACTACCCAAAGTAATTTATAGATTCAATGCTATTTCCATCAAGCTACCATTGACTTTCTTCACAGAATTAGAAAAAACTACTTTAAATTTTATATGGAACAACAACAACAACAAAAAAAGCCTCTATAATGATAACAATCCTAAGCAAAAAGATCAAAGCTAGAGGCATCACAGTACCTGACTTCAAACTATACTACAAGGCTACTACTGTACTGATACCAAAACAGATATATAGACCAATGGAACAGAACAGAGGCCTCAGAAATAACAGCACACATCTACAACCATCTGGTCTTTGACAAACATGACCCAAACAAGCAATGGGGAAAGGATTCCCTATTTAATGAATGGTGTTGGGAAAATGAGCTAGCCATATGCAGAAAACTGAATCTGGACCCTTTCCTTACACTATATACAAAAATTAACTCAAGACGGATTAGAGACTTAAACGTAAGACCTAAAACCATAAAAAAAATAAAATAAAATAAAAACTAGAAGAAAACGTAGGCAATACCATTCAGGACATAGGCACAGGCAAAGATTTCATGTCTTTGAAATCTTTGAAATCATGTCATGAAACACCAAAAGCAATGGCAACAAAAGCCAAAATTGACAAATGGGATCTAATTAAACTAAAGAGTTTCTTCAGAGCAAAAGAAACTATCATCAGAGTGAACAGGCAGCCTACAGAATGGAGAAAATTTTGGCAATCTATCCATTTCACAAAGGGTTAATATCCAGAATCTACAAGGAACTTAAATAAAGTTTCAAAAAGAAAACAAAAACCCCATCAAAAGGTGGGCAAAGGATATGAACAGACACTTGTCGAAAGAAGGCATTTATGCAGCCAACAGACATATGAAAAACAGCTCATCATCACGGGTGGATGACACTGGAAAATCAAAACCACAATGAGATACCATCTCACACCAGTTAGAATGGTGATCATTAAAAAGTCAGGAAACAATAGATGCTGGAGAAGATGTGGAGAAATAGGAATGCTTTTACACTGCTTGTGGGAGTATAAATTAGTTCAACCATTGTGAAAGACGGTGTGGTGATTCCTCAAGGATCTAGAACCAGAAATACCATTTGACCCAGCAATCCCATGACTGGGTATATACCTAAAGAATTCTAAATCATTCTACCCTAAAGACACATGTACACATATATTTATTGCAGCACTATTTACAATAGCAAAGAGTTGGAACCAACCTAAATGCCCATCAATGATAGACTGGATAAAGAAAATGTGGCACATATACACCATGGAATACTATGCAGCCATAAAAAGGAATGAGTTCATGTCCTTCGCAGGGACATGGATAAAGCTGGAAACCATCATTCTCAGCAAACTAACACAGGAACAGAAAACTAAACACTCTGTGTTGTCACTTACAAGTGGGAGTTGAACAATGAGAACACGTGGACACAGGGAAGGGAACATCACAAAACGGGGCTTGTTGGGGGGGAAGGGGAGGGGTAGCATTAGAAGAAATACCTAATGTAGATGACAGATTGATGGGCGCAGAAAACCACTATGGCACACGTATACCTATGTAACAAACCTGCACACGTTCTGCACATGTATCGCAGAACTTAGAGTATTAAAAAAAAAAAAAAAATCAAACTCACACACAAAAAAGAAAGAAATATAATCCCCAGTGTTGGAGGTAGAGTCTGGTGGGAAGTGATTGGATCATATGGATAGATTTTGCCTGATAGATTAGCACCATCTTCCTTGGTGCAGTGATGCTATCACAGCTCACTACAGGCTTAACATCTTGGGCTCAAGCTTTCCTCTGTCCTCAGCCTCCCAAGTGGCTGAGACTGCAGGTGCATGCTGTCATGTACAGCTAATTTTTTTTCTTTTTGGAAAGACAAGGTCTCACTATGTTGCCCAGGCTGGTCTTGAACTCCTGGTCTCAAATGATCCTCTTGCATTGGCTTGACCACCACCTTTGGATTCTTCTTTCATGAGCAGGGGCTCAAAATCCATTCCCCACTCAATCCTCTTGGCCAGCCTCTGGTCCTACAGAGAGCAGTCTCTTGGACACTGTCCTCATTACCAATGTAAACGCATAAGTAGAATTTAGTCAAGTTACTTCCTGTGCCTCTTGCTTTACTCTATGTGTCTGCTTTCCCTGGATCCATGCACTGTACATGAACAAGTAGCTCAAGGCAAGAAATGGATGCATTTCACTTTTCTCATTCTCATCTCTACTTTCCGATGTGGAAGCATTTCCAAGTGTACCGGGCTTGTTGGGGGGCGGGGGGTAAGGGGAGGGGTAGCATTAGAAGAAATACCTAATGTAGATGACAGCTTGATGTGTGCAGCAAACCACCATGGCACATGTATACCTATGTAACAAACCTGCACGTTCTGCACATGTTTCCCAGAACTTAAGACAAGTGTTGGGCCAGATCCCAACACATGCATAAAACTAAAAGGATACCTTTCATCCAACAGCTTTTTTTTTTCTTTTCCCTCGTCCCCACCTCGCGGGGGGTGGCTCACCCCCCTGCGAGGTGGCTGCCAATAGCCAAGGGGGGGAGAGGGGGTGGCTATTGGTCCCCACCTCGCGGGGGGTGGCTCACCCCCCTGCGAGGTGGCTCCCAATAGCCAAGGTGGGGAGAGGGGGTGGCTATTGGTCCCCACCTCGCGGGGGGTGGCTCACCCCCCTCACAATGTCACTGTTTTTTTACACCCCCTGCAGTACAATGAATGTTATTATCTTCTCTCACTTTAGCTGTTGAGAACAATATCACATGGCGGAAGACACACCCAGCACTATTGGGAGTATTATCATTCTCTCTTCTTCTGGATAGTAGAAAAAATATCTCAGGCGAGTTGGACAACCCCTTTCATATTGACAGTATTATCATCCTCTGCCAACGTGGATATTAGGAACCATATCACAGGGGGCGTGTTGACTTCCTGGATATTGGTCGCGAAATCATCCTCTCCTCACTAGGTATAGGAAACAATGTGACATTCAGGGTAGACATTCCCCGCGACTTGAGGTGTAATATCTCTGCCTGGGTATTAGGATCCACGAAGGACACACAGCCTGTTTAAGATTTTGTGAGTAATATGATCTCCCCCTCTAGACATTACGAGCAGTATCATAGACGGGTGTACACCCTCTCCAATATAGGGAGGAATATCATCCTCTCCCCGCCTGGATATTAGGAACAATATCAAAGGAGTGTTTATAACCCCTGCGATATTCTGAGTAATATCATCCTCTCCCAGGTGGAAATTAGGAACAGTATCACCGGTGGCATATACACCCTCGGCGATATTGAAAGTAATATCATCCTCTTCCCTCCTGGATCATGGGAACAACATCACTGGGGGGTGTACACTTTCTGCGATATTTGGAGTAACATCATCTTCTGTGCCTTGGAATATTAAGGACAATATCACGGGGTGAGCGTTTACATCTTCTGCAATATTGGGAATGAAATTATCCTCTCTCCCCCTGCAAATTAGGAGAGATATCACAGAGTGGGTGTTCACCTCCTGCAATATGGGGATTAACACCATCTTCTCCCCTTCCGGATATCAGGAAGGGTATCACACGGGGGTGTACAGTGTCTGTGATACTGGGAATAATATGAACCTCTCGGCCTTGAGATATTAAGAAGAATATCACAGGGTGGATGTTCACCCCCTGCCATATTGGGAGTAATATCAGCCTCTCCCCTCCATGGATATTAGGAACAATATCCCAGGCTGGGTGTATGCCTCCTGCTCTATGGGGAGTCATATCATCCTCTCCCTTCCAGGATATTAATAACAATATCACAGGGCGGGTGAACACAGCCTGCGATACTGGAATTATTATCATCCTCGCCCCCTCTGGGTACTAGGAACAATATCACAGAAGAGCTGTACACTCCCTGCGATATTGGGAGTGATATCATACACTTCTTCCGTGAATATTAGGAGCAATATCACCAGGTGGCTGTCCATTCGTTGCTATGTTGGGAGTCATGTCATATTCTATCCCCCTAGATACCAGGATCAGTGTCACAGCGTGAGTGTACACCAGCTACGATATTAAAACTAATATCATGCTCTCTGTCCCTGGATATTAGGAACGACATCACAGCTAGGTGTACACCTCTTGCGGTATTAGGAGTAATAATATGATTAATTATTAAACATCAATGATCGATTTTAATAATTATCAATGACACTATTAATAGGATACATTATTAATTATGGATAATTATTTTACATATAGGATTATGCACACTTAAAATTAATTATTAATATTAATGTCATTTAACAATATTATTACTTCTTAATATTAATCATTTTTTATTACCAACATCTCTTAGTATTGACTTAAGCAACATTAATTGCCAATATCATTATTTTATTATTAATAGTGATATTACTATTAATTATTAATACTAATCATTAACATTTTTAACCAATATTAATTTTTACTATCTTTATTATGATTATTAATATTGATGATTATTATTAATTTTTATTATATTTATTAATATTAGTAATTAATAGACTTGTTCCTGATATCCGGTGGGGAGAGGATGATATTACTCCCAACATCGAAGAAAGTGTACACCCCTCTATGATGTTATTCCTAATAACCAGGGGGTAGAGGATGACATTATTGAAAGAGAGAACAGAACCGGCCTCAGCAACAAGAAGGAAGGAGATGCAGGATCAAGCAGCCGTGTGGATCCATCACACTCAACATTCACACCAAGTGGAGCACAAGCAGGACCAGCCTGAGGGGGGCCGAAGTGGAGGCTCTCTGGGGTGGGGGCCCTCTGGGTGGGCAAGATTCTCTACCTAAAACTCAAATAGAAGATCTACACAGCAGTAGTTACAGAAAACACACACTAAGGAAAAGACCAAAATAAAAATAGGACACCAAGTTTGGCCAACCGGGTCTCACAAGCCAGTAGATAAGAAAGCCCAGGAGGGCCCACCAGAGTTCCTGCCTGCAGGGGGCCTGGGAGACCCCATTCCCACAGATGAGGACCCAAGCTTTGTGGAGGAAGTTGTTAGAGTCATCAGTGAGCTTTTCAGAGCTGGAACCACAGAGCAGGGGAGGAGCCCTGGCCATGTCCCTGTGCAGGCTCAGAAGCTGGGGTGCGGGCACACCCCCAGGGGCCGATGCAAACAGTGGACCACGAGTCTTCCTCCTGTCCAGAGGATGCTCAGCTCCCAAGGGACCACCAAAGTCTGGAACCCAGGGACACACCACCTGACCCTCATGCCCAGGCCTCCTGGACCAGGCAATGTCCAGTACAGGCAGGCAGTCTGGGCTTGGGGCCAGGACAGGGATGGATGGTCCTGCTAGGCAGGCCTCCTTCTCCCTACCAGCTGGGCTGGTTGCACTGTAGTTTTTTTCTGGCAACATACCGCTGCCCACTTTGGCCACACCAGTCCCTGGCTCCCTGGCTAGGCCCAGTGCTGTCCAACCCACCTACACAGGCCCCACACACCCAGTGCCCACCAGTCTCCTGTCAGCCAGGAGGACCCATGCTCACCCCCTGAAGTATCCGTGGGAACCTGCATCCGACAGGGACCCACAGCTCAGGGCCAACCTCCATGGGGCCTTTTGGTTATGGTGGTAGAGGTGGGGGGGAGTTGACCTCCAGCCCTCCCATCCTGGCCACTGTGTTTTGTGGGGATCATTCAGTCCTGGGAGCTTCCTAGGGACCCCAGAAGGAAGAGAACAGGGTGGTCATGGCGGCCTCAGCCCCAGGCTCTGGGCCCGAGTGCAAGAGTCTTTCGGTTCTGGTTTGATCTGGGCGGTAACAACAGGTCAAGTCATTCACACAAGGATTGGCTTCAATATAATGCATCAAGGGACTGTGGAGGACACAGATCAGCCTCCAGGCCAGTTACACCTGGTGACTTAGACAGTGCAGGCTAGGGAGTGGAAAAGCTGAGCCCTGACCTCCCCACCTACCCTGCCCACCAGATGCCAGTAGCGGCCAGGGATCCCTGACTTCAGGCAGAGGCAGACAGCACAGTTGCTGCCTCCTTTGATCCCATCCCAGGGCCCACAGGGCCTGGAGAAACCTGGCAGGGGCTGAGTTGGGAGAATCAGGCAGGGGGATGCCAAGTGAAGAATGTGAGGGACTGGGTATGAGGGGCACTAGGGCACAGGGTCTGCTTCCCCTGGGGAGGTGGCAGTGAGACATATAGTGGCCAAGCCTCCGTAGGCCCCACCCTGCTGCCAGGCATGTGTGGTGCCCATAACCACCCCAATGGCTGCAGGAAGGTTCTTCACCAACAAAAGGGGAGGATGCACCCACACACATCAGAGAAGAAAATTGCTGCTGTGCCCATGGTGTGGGGAAAGGGGCAATGTCCCCTTCCTCCCCATGGTGGGTCCAAAATTACCCGCTTCTGCCAGCACCCCCTCCCCCAACTCCACAAGCTGCTGACCTCCACAGCAGTGCCATGCCATGTGCCAGGAACAGCTCAGCGGTACATCCCAAAGGGTGCTATCCTGGAGTGGCTGCGCTGGGCAAGGGACACGTTTCCTAGTCACAGAGGTTTTCTTTCTTTACTGCTCACCGGCCCTGTGCCTCGGTTTCCCCCACTGTGGCACAGTGTAAAAATTCCATCCTGAAGGCTAGGAACCCAGGAAGATCACCACACCTGGTGAAATGGTGGGTGAAACTCCCTGCCTTGGACCTCTTGCTCCAGGACTGATGTCCATTGGGACATGGCCAGGCCAGCATCCTGGGGAGGGCTGTATTCCTTGCCTGGGGAACCTTACTCCCAGTTAGGAATCACTGGAGTTGAGGCCCCTAATGGATTGGGGGAGCCACGGGGTAGAATGGAGGTAGCCCCATCTTACGGGGCTGTGTAGACCCCAGAAAACAAGCATTGAGTTCAGACTCTCGTCTGAAGCTGGCCACCTGAAAGTATTTGGGCTTTGGGGTGTGATGATGGCCTGGGGTCAGGGAACTGGTTTGGACACGCAGGACGTTCTCTGCAGCTCCCTAAGGTACAGGGTATGTTGCTAAGTATATGCTTTTAAAAACCCTAGGAGGAGAGGGCACCCAGAAGGGGCCCTGAAGTCAAGGGCATGGTCCAGCCTTTCCACCTCCCCAGCTGAAGACATGCTGGAGGACAGTTCTCCAGAGTTTCTTAACAAAGTAGAGAAAAAAGAAATCAAAAAGACCTGGAGGATAGGCAAGCTAATGAGGGCTGACTGGGATTACCCTGCCTAATCCTCAAAACAAGCCTTCCCTATCTGTCCTCTGGGCCAGGTGAGGAAACAGGTCACAGTAGGACATTCAGACCCTGGGCAGGCAGCTGGCAGCCTGGAGCCCAGGAGGTGCAAACACATTTTTACTAAGGTACATCCTGCACAGCCCTAAATCCATTAAAACTTGAGGCAATACAGCACATGCTCTGTGAGCACAGGGTTGGGGCTGGGGTTACAGATTAACAGCATTTCAAGGCAGAAGAATTTTTCCTAGTACAGATCAAAATGGACTTTCTTATGTCTTCTCTTTCTCCACAGACACAATAACAGTCTGATCTCTCTTTCTTTCCCCCACACAGAGAGTGTCACCACTGTATGTCAGCCACTGGGGGACGGGCTTCAGCTTACACCTACCTTCCAAATTCCACCCTCTCACCTTGGCAGAAGCTGGCCAGGAATTGGGGCCAATGGATGGGTGGGGTCTGCACACGACACCGTGTTCAGGTCCCCATGACGGCCTCACACATGGGTGGTGGCCCTGCAGTTCCGGGTGCCACACACACGCCAGCCCCTGCTCAGGCCCTGATCTTTGAGAAGGGGGAGCAGCAGAACCTGGGCACTGACCCCACAGTGCCACTCACACCCACAGACAATTCTCCAGACAGGCATCAGGTCTCGGTCCTGGCCACCTCCCCCTGCAGGGCCTCAGCTCTTTCCCAGGACTCACATGGTCCTTCCTCACATGCAGCTCTGGTAGGATGCATTGATCTGTACCCAGGGGCTCTGAGGTGACAATGGCCACGCTCATGCAGACTGCAAGGGCACAGGCTGGGTGCCCATTGTGGGGACCCTGACTGCAGCACTCCCAGACTATCATCGGGCATGCTGGCCCCCAGGCTTAGCTAGGGCACCAGCGGTAGGAGTGCACTGCTCTGGACTCTGCAGGAGGAGGACAACTGTCAGCGCATCTTTATGTTCTCCTGCTGGTGTCACTCTGTGCTTCTCATTTCCTGGTTGTATGATTCAGGGCAGACTCTCTGAACACCTTGTGGGAAACAGCAGTCCAGCAGAGAAGAGGAGAAAAGCCCAGCTGCGAAGATGAAAAAATGGCAGATGTGACATGGACCCCCATTCAGATTCTGTATTTAGATGACGTCTTCCGGAACACCTGCTCTCATTGGAAAATACTTCAAATATACATATACATATACATATACATATACATATGTATATATAAAATTTATTTTTTTTTTTTTGAGACAAAGTCTCACTCTGTAGCCCGCACTGGAGTACAGTGGCATGATCTCAGCTCACTGCAACCTCCACCTGCCGGGTCCTGGTTCAAGAAATTCTCCTGCCTCAGCCTCCCGAATAGCTGAGATTACAGGCATGCACCACCATGCTGGGCTAATTTTTTGTACTTTTAGTAGAGACAGAGTTTCACAATGTTGGCAAGGTTGGTCCTGAACCTTTGGCCACCTTGCCGTCCTAAAGTGCTAAGATTACAGGCATGAGCCACCGTACCCTGCCCATGGTGGCAGCTTAATCACAGAGGAAAAGAAGGCCTGGACCCAGCAGGAAAATGATGAAAAGGGATAAGAGCAGCTCTCTCACCTATGGTGTTGCCAGGCACTTCCAACTTTCAACATAAGGGACACTAAATAGCTTTCCCAACAAAAACTGAGATGTTGGGTAAAACCTACAAAAATGCATCTTTGTAAGTGCATTACTGAGCTGGCATTGAAGGATGGAATCCACAGCAGTCAATAAAGAATTGGCGGGAACCAAAGTGGAATTTTTTTTTCTATTTAGACAGTTGCACAGAGGATGGGGCATCAGAAACAAAACTGTATGTCTCTCCAAAATGAAGTCAGAAATCTGACATCTTAGACTTCAAATAAAAGCCCACCTCAGAGCAGGAGCAGCAAGGAGAGCAGCTGTCCCTGCATTCGTGCTGGGTGGAGGGAAAACCAGTGACCCTGAGAACCGATGAGAAACAGTCCTCCAGGAGTTCGTGCTGGAAGACCTCGAGAGCATGGGTCAAATCGACGTGGCACCAGGTGGCTGCTAACTTCACCTCTAACCCATGTGAGTGAACATCTTTGCTGAAACAATGCAACCCTGTCCTCAAAATATCTCCCCACATAAAATTCCAAGGAAGGTAAGTCCACGTGCAAAAAGTTACAAAACTTAAGTAAACAAAGTACTGTGGATACATCCAATAATTCAAGAAACAAATTCAGCAGAGCCACAAAAGTCCAAAAGGTGGAAAAGATCAACTGCTGGCAAAGTATCCACTGCTGTTGCTCCTGTTAAGAGACTGTATTTCATAAAAAGCTAGACACGCCCCTCTGTGGCCTCACACTTGCCTTCTCAGGCATGTCTGCCCAGAAATGCCCTTGCACTGCCTTCTCCAAGAGACACATACGGGGCAAGAATATTTAGGCAGTGATTGTAGAAATAGAAAACACCTGAAAACCATCCAAACACACCTCTATCAAGGAAAAAAGCTGGCATAGTCACATTGTGGAATATGATACAGCTGTGAAAATGAACTGCCGTTAGAAGCATCAACAATGAAAAATTACAGTGAACAAAGGAAATTACTGAAAAATACACTGCTATTCCATATACAGTTCACAAACCATAACGTATGACATTGCTTAATAATATACACAGAAATGATAAACCTTATGAAAAGCAAGACAAACATTAACACATCAGTCCTATGCCTGGGTGGAGAAGGGAGACCCAGGTGATCAAGGAAGGGCATATTGTAGCCTTTCAAGATGTTAATGGATGATGATGTCAGTGCAATTATTAATCTATCGGATTATGCATTCAGTTTTGTTTGTTTGTTTGTTTTCGAGGCAGAGTTTTGCTCAGTGTAATGGCTTGATCTTGGCTCACTGCAACTTCTGTCTCCTGGGTTCAAACAACTCTCCCACCTCAGCCTCCCGAGTAGCTGGGATCACAGGTGCCTGCCATGATGCTCAGCCAACTTTTTGTATTTTTTTAGTAGAGACGGTTTTCACCATGTTGGCCAGGCTGGTCTTGAACACCTGACCTCAAATGATCCACCTGCCTCAGCCTCCGAAAGCGCTGGGATTACAGGCATGAGCCACCGTGCCCACCCAAATTTTATAGACTCTTACGTGTCATATATTTCATAATTAAACATAAAAAATAAAATACTTACTGTAGTTTGTAAATGAAAGAGCAATAAAAAATGTTGCAAACTTTTAAACATCAAACCTGTTGTATAGCTCATAGTGACCCTCGTATTAAGCTGTGGTAAGTTCCAAGTTGTATTTCACTGTAATTTTCTAAAAACGAGGGGAACAGATGAAAAACAGAATTCAGTTTTAAAACAAGATATTAAGATAATGTTACTGGTTGAAGGTGTCCAGGTTCTTGGTGCCTTGAACCAAGACTTGGACACAACGCAAAAATGGAGCAAGGAAAGAATAAAGCAGCAAAGCAGAGATTGACGGAAAATGAAAGCCCACTCCACAGGGTGGGAGCGCCTGAGCACAGGGAGCCCGTTACTGAAGTTTCTGGGCTTTGAATCCCCTCTAGAGGTTTCCATTGGTTACTTGGTGTGCACCCTATGTAAATGAAGAGGAGGAAGTACAATTACAAAGTCATGTACTCAGTGTACGCCCTGTGTAAATGGAGAGGATATTTCCTGTCATAGCCCAAGAGTTTCCATTTGATTTTATTCTCTGAAGTCAGGGTGAATCGGCCTTATGTTCCTGCCTCCAGACCCCTTTCTCCTGCCTCCGTGGAATGGATGGCAGGACATGGAAAAGTGTTCTGTCCAAATGACATGTCCCAGGGCACTGGCAGCTGAGGACAAGAGGGAACCAGTTGGTGCCACTGAGGAACGCTCACCCGTGTCTCCACACCGCACAGAACAAAGTGAGTGTCCTTGTCCTGAACCCTCTGAAATGGGTGTCTCGCCTCAGGGCTTTCATGAAACCCCTTTTTTGGAAAGGCTCCTTCTCTCTCCTTCTGCAGCCACAGGCAGCAGGGATAGCCCCTCTCATGCTAAAGTTCTTCTAAAAAATAAAGAGAATAAAATAATAGAATTAATTTAATGAATAATAAAATAATGAAAATGAAACTTTTTTTACAGAAGCAGCTCTGGAATTTCATGTATTGATGGCATTAAAAGCAGAAAATGGGCCTATAGGCTTGGTGGAGTGGCTCATGCCTGTAATCCCAGCACTTTGGGAGGCCGAGGCAGGAGGATCACGGGGTCAGGAGATCGAGACCATCCTGGCTTAAACGGTGAAACCCCGTCTCTACTAAAAATACAAAAAATTAGCCAGGCATGGTGGCGGACGCCTGTAGTTCCAGCTACTCAGGAGGCTGAGGCAGGAGAATGGTGTGAACCCAGGAGGCAGAGCTTGCAGTGAGCCGAGATCGCCTCACTGCACTCCAGCCTGGGCAACAGAGCAAGACTCTGTCTAAAAAAGAAAAGAAAAGAAAATAGGCCTATTATAGAGCTCAATTTAATGGCAAAAAACTAAGAAAAGAATAAAAAGACTCTGCTAATAATGGTAACATGAGGTGC
The DNA here is from genome assembly GCF_049350105.2 of Macaca mulatta. Classification (NCBI taxonomy): domain Eukaryota; kingdom Metazoa; phylum Chordata; class Mammalia; order Primates; family Cercopithecidae; genus Macaca; species Macaca mulatta. The sequence goes on from NC_133411.1 coordinate 121,323,284, forward strand.
TCATATTGTCATTTTCTCTGGGAACTAATATTGGGGAGGAAGTGGGACCACCTGCCACTAGGATCCAGGTGATTTTCAGGCTGTTCCCCCAAATCACTGCAGCCTCTTCCCTGCCGGTCCCCTGATGCTGCTGCCGTGCCCAGCGTCCTGTGTGGCAGGAGGCACCTCGGCAGCTTCCAGTGGGATAGGCCTGCAGCATTCTGAGCCTGAATGCCGTGATCACTAGGAAGTGAGGAGACACAAGCAGGAAGGGTTCAGGGATGGAGCGGCCGCTTCTCAGGGGTCAGTCTCAGGCCCGAGCTGGGAAGAATCCCCTTTCAGGACAATGGCTCCAGGCTGAGGTCAACGCTGTTTCTGTGCATTATGATGACTGACCTGCATCCACAGGGAAGTGTATCTGGGCTCCTTTTTTCCAGGCGATGTTGGGAACACCTTGAAATGGGCACTGGTGGATTTCAATTCCAGCCTTCCAGAAGCCACTCCAAATGGAAATTGAGCTAAGGGATGTAGCTAGAGTAAGTAAATAACTTTAGGTCCTGAACAACAGTTTTCACATACAATATAGTATGCAGGGAAAAATAAAGCCTCACACCCCAATTCACAGCCAAAAAGAAAAAAACATTAAGCTGGAAGCTGAATCATGCAAGAAACTGCCTTTCCTTTTGTTCCTAGGCAGATAGCTACAGATAAAGGGTTACATATCTCCACAGGAAGCTGGTCTATGTTCACCTTATCTTATGTAAAGGACTGATTTACCCTATGTGAGATGAAGACATAACTGATCATTCCCCACCTGCTCTCTTTCTCTTGCAACCTGAGGACGACCACAAGCTCCCTCTTTCCCCTCCAGCCCACCCTTTTCCTCCAGCCCACCATTCCCCTCCAGCCCACCCTTTTCCTCCAGCCCACCCTTCCCTCCAACCCACCCTTCCCCTCCAGCCCACCCTTCCCCTCTAGCCCACCCTTCCCTCCAACCCACCCTTCCCCTCCAGCCCACCCTTTTCCTCCAGGCCACCCTTCCCCTTCAGCCTGCCCTTCCCTCCAGCCCACCCTTCCTCTTCAGCCCACCCTTCCCCTTTAACCACCGAAGCCCTCAAAATCATCTTGGGAGGAAGGCAGAGACCACAGACTGTTTCTGTGATTCCGTGTTTTTTTCTTCCAAGCATGTCCTTAACCTTGGCAGAATTAACTTTTAAATGGATTGAGATCGGTCTCAGGCACCTTTTGGTTTACAATCGCATGCCTCAGCCATCACACAGCTCTCTGGCCTTTGTCCTCTTTTACCAAAGGAGGAGGGTGAATTCTATGATCCTAAAATCCCTTCAGCTCTCCATAGGTTTCTGGGAGGACACAATTACCTAAGAGATTAGAGAGAGCATCATAAAATATAAGTAGACAGTGTGTGGCAATTAGGGTTAAGTTTGGCTGCATAAAACAAAAGATTCAAGCTAACAGAGGCTCACACATATAAAGGTGTGTCTTTTCACATGAAAGGAATCTGAAGGCAGGCAATCCTCCCCTGTGCACTGGATCTGTGATCTTATCAGAGAGCCCAGCTTCTCCTATCATTCCCTCAGGCACTTTGACTGAAGGTGGTTGTATCTTCTAGACCACCTCATGCCCCAAGAGAGTAGCTTTGTTCCTGCAATCACAGTTGCATTCAAAGTAGCAGGAAAAAGAAAAAATAAAACAATGTTATGCTCAGTAGTTTGGCTCCTTTTAAGGAGTCCTTTTGGATGTCCTGCTCAACAATTCTACTTATATCACATGGGCCAGAATGGACCCACATGGCCACATGGGTGCACAAAGACAGCTGGGGAATGAAGCATTTAGTGCAGAGCCTTCGTCCGAAGAGGAGGAGGAAATGGATGTTGAACCAACTGTTTCTGTCACATGGTGTTTTAGTTGAGCTTGGAAGGATAAGTGGGTTATTCACAGACAGGCTTGGAGAGAGACACAAGCAAGGACCATGTGTGGAAGAAGCACGCTGGGAATTCGCAGGATAAAAAGAGTCTCCTCCTCACTGCAGATTCTTCTCACTAAAAACTCACAGGCTTCTGAATTATTTCCATATTCTTTCTTTCTGAATTTAGAAGATTTACAATTCAATTATATGTAATGCAAAGACGTCGTCTTCTTGGGAATTGTTTAAACACAGTCTGTTTGGGTTTGGAAAGAGAAACCTAAGACCCGCGTGCAGGGGGAGGGAGTTTCAAGGTTCCTGGAACACAATGCTGGAAGGAATTCAGGCAAAATATTCCATGGTCTTCTGACTGCTCTCTGGTGCCTGTTGTGAAGTCTAAAAGCTGTGATGCTCCCCAGGAATGGCTGTGTTCTGAAAGCTTTTCCAGGAAAGTGTCTTGAGCTGGGCTACATTGTTAGCTCTCTGCTTCACAGAAAGCCTTCTCGAAGTCCAGAGGGCGCTTAGATAAGATAGACTATATGGCACCCAAGGTTTCCTCCGTGGTTTTCTTCCAGACATCTCTGAGGCATCAGAAGCAAGGGTCAACAACTCAGTGTAATAGAAATTTTAAAATGAATCAAATATTTGGATGGAAGGAGAAACCTTCAAAATTATGCCTATTATTTAGCATTTTATCTTCCACAAAGAAAAACAAAGCTATAAACTTCTCACTGCAACTGTGAGGGAAGAGGATCCTAAAACATTTTGTCTTAGCCTGTTTTCTGCTTCTCTTAGCAGAGTGCCTGAGACTGGGTAATTTACAAAAACAGAGATTCACTTCTCACAGTCCTGCAAGTGGAAAGTACCAGGTTAAGGGGTGGTGGGCATCTTGCAAGGACCTTTGTGCTGTGTCATCCCACAGGAAGGTGGAAGGGCAAGAGAGCATGAAGGAGTAAAAGGGGTCAAACTCACTTTTGTAACAGACCAACTCTTGTGATAAGGAACCCACTCCCCCAATAACAACATTAGTCCACTCACCAGGGCGAAACCCTCATGACCTGATCACCCCTTAAAGATCCCTCCCCTCAGCACTACTGCATGGGGGATTCAGTTTCCAACACTTGAAATTTGGGGGACACTTTCAAACCATAGTAAGAAAATAATGGCAAAAATAAATTACTTATACAGTGTTTATCACTATTAATAAGGTAGGCACAAAACATCATTTATAGTCTATATTCACTATAATATGTTGTGCTCTATTTTCATGTTAATTCATGCAAAGAAATAAAAAACAAAGAGAAAGATTTTCGAGAGAGGTATTGAGAAAGAGCACCATAACTTTTAGTTAAACTGAGAAACTGGTGGAAGTAATTGTTTTAAAAACCTTTTTTATTTGCTGGTTATTTGGAAGTCAGTGGTGACATTTCAGGGAGGAGTTGTCATTGGGAAGGCAGATTTCAGGAGTCTTTAGTAAGAGTGCATGAGGAAGATGGGGAAGGAAGGAGGACAGGTGACTTAGAAAGATTCTTGGTGGCGACTGGAAGTGCAGAAATAGAATGGTGACTTCAGGGAGAAGCAATTCAAGGAATGTTGTGCTTTTGCTTCTCTCTTTCTGTCCCTCTCCCCATCTCTCTTTCCATCTCTCTCTGCCTCTGTCTTTGTCTGTCTCTGTTTCTCCCTCTCTGTGTCTCTCTCCTGGTTGCTCTGTCTCTCTCTGTCTCTTTTTAAGACTCTGTGGGTTTCTCTGTCTCTCTCTTCCCCCATCTCTTTCTCTATCTTTCTATGTCTCTCTGTGTCTCTGCTTCTCTGACTTTTTTGGTCTCCCTCTCTGTCTCTCTCACTTTCTTTCTTTCTTGCTTGCTTGCTTTCTTTGTTTCTCTGTCTCTCTGTGTGTGTGTGTGTGTGTGTGTGTGTGTCTCACTCTCTTGATATCCCACTCTCACTCTCCATCTCGCAGCTCTCTTTGGTTTCACTATGCAAGCTGGCTCTCCCCGCCTGATGATCCAGTGGGATTAGCAGGAACCGGGTGGACTACCCCCACCACCCGCACCCTGTGCCCATCCATGAACTGGGACAGAGGAGAGGACTGATCGCGCTACTTGGCCTGGCTGGACATGCTGACCCTCAGGATCACAGGCAGTGGAAGGAGCAGCTCCTGGAAGGTCAGAGTGGGATCTGTGACGGATGGAAGCCACAAGTATGTTGAGCACCAAAAATGATCAGCACTTGGTCTATGGCAGCAGGAGCTCGGAAGTGAGGAAACCTAGGGCCTTAAATGAGTGGCCCATTGTGGCAAAAACTTTTTTAACAAAAAAAAATAGCCCCTTGGGCCGGGCGCGGTGGCTCAAGCTTGTAATCCCAGCACTTTTGGGAGGCGGAGACGGGCGGATCACGAGGTCAGGAGATCGAGACCATCCTGGCTAACACGGTGAAACCCCGTCTCTACTAAAAAAAATTCAAAAAACTAGCCGGGCGAGGTGGCGGGAGCCTGTAGTCCCAGTTACTCCAGAGGCTGAGGCAGGAGAATGGCGTAAACCCGGGAGGCGGAGCTTGCAGTGAGCCGAGATGCGGCCACTACCCTCCAGCCTGGGCGACAGAGCGAGACATGGTCTCAAAAAAAAAAAAAAGAAAAAAGAAAAATAGCCCCTAAGGAGTGTTCCAATGGCCACCTCTTAAGCAATACAATTGACCCGTGAACAATGCAGAGATTAGGCGCACCAACTCGCCATACAGTTAAAATTCGTACAATAACTCCCGACTACGCCAAAAAGAATTTACTAATAGCCTATTTTTGGGTGGAAGCCTCAGTGATCACGCAGATAGTCGGTTAATGCACATTTTGTGTGTTATATGTGCTGTATAGTGTATATAGGGACTACAGGTGTGCCACCATGTCCTGCAAATGTTTTATTTTTATTTTTTTATTTTTTGTGGAGACAGGATCTCGCTATGTGGCCAAAGCCGGTCTCAAACTCCTGGTCTCAAGCTGTCCTTGTGTCAGGCTCCTAAAGCACTGAGATTATAGACATGAGCACGGCACACAGCTGATTTATTGTTTTATTTTCTCAGAACTCTATGCAACCTGATTCTTAATATATAAGGAAAGAGAAGCCAGACAAAGGTGGAAGGAGTTACACACGATGTGAGTGTCATTTGGCACTTAGACAAGAGAGGCGGATTATAAAAATAAAAGATTCGCATGTCGCAATTGGCTGTGGGCTTGGATATGGACTCCAGCACTTTTTATTTTTATTTTTTTAGGAGATAGTGTCTCACTCTGTTGCTCAAAGTGGAGTGCAGTGATATAACCGTATCTCACTGTAATCTCAAACTCCTGAGTTCAAGTGATCCTCCTGCCTCAGCCTCCCAAGTAGCTGGGACTGCAGATGTGCCATCAATCCAGGCTAATTTTTTTTTTTTTAATTTTGTAGAGACGAGGTCTCCCCGTGTTGCCCAGGCTAGTCTCAAACATGTGACCTCAAGCAATCTTTCTGCCTTGGCCTCCAGAGCTCTGGGATTATAGGTGTGATCTACTGTACCCGGCCAAGAAACCAACCCCACCTGTTTTCTATATAAAGTTTAGCATCTAGATGCAAAGCAAAATAATTTTGAAAGATCAAGGAGTCTGAAGGGAAGCTGGCGGGAGGGGAATGGGCTGAAGGCAACGTTTTCTGGCCTACGGTTTTGCTTATTCTTGGACTTTCCAAAGTCCCAAAAGAAGCAGAAGGAAAGTGAGAAGAGAGGAAGAGGCAGGAGGAGAGGAGGAGGGCTGTGCCTCTGAGGTTGCAGATTAGCCCAGGGCGGCTCAGTGGCTGGGAAGGAAGGAAGGAAACCCCCAAGGCCAAAGGTGGAGTCAGAGTCCTGGGTCCAGCAGAGACTGGAGGGGAGGAGGGTGCCGGGAGCCAAAGACTTTCCTGCTAGCACTGCAACCTCTTAAACTGCTTAGGCTTTTATCCAAATTTGATGCGTCCGCATTTTGTAGACCTCCAAACCAAGTCACTCAGGGTAACCCAAGCAGGAAGGGGAGGATGATAGGAGAAGCTGCCCCACCTGATGATGCCCTTCTGGCTTTTATCCATTCCTGGGAATGACTCTTTCTCCAACTTGGGGGATGCCCGTATGGGAGAATACAGTGGTGTGGACCAGCAGTGGAGAATTCCAAGTCCAAAAAATGATTGACATTTTAAAGGAAAGTAAGAAATCATCCTGCATATGTGAAATATTGGGAAAAAAGGTTGTTACTAATAATTCTCAAGAGAACACTCTGGTGAGACTGGGTTTCTTCGGGGATGTGTGGAGCAGGGTATATGTACCGAGTGGGCACATCCCACGCTTCAGACTCCTCCCTCAGCTCCTGTCTACTGTAGCAGTCAGAGGGCAGCTCCGGCCCTCATCTCCTCTGAGCGACCCACTCACTCATTCACTCACTCATTCACTCACTCATTCACTCATTCACTCACTTACTCATTCACTCCTTCACTCGCTCACTCACTCATTCACTCAGTCGTTTACTCATTCACTCACCCTTTTACTCACTCATTCATTGACTCATTCACCCACTCATTCACTAACCTATTCACTCACTCAGACACTCACTCATTCACTCACCCATTCACTCACTCAATCACTCACTCATTCACTCATTCACTAAGTCATTCACTCACTCATTCACTCACCCATTCACTCACTCATTCACTCCCTCATTCACTTACTCAGCCATTCACTAATTCACTCTTTCACTCACTCACCCATTCACTCATTCACTCACTCACTCATTTCCTCACCCATTCACTCAATCATTCACTCACTCAATCATTCACTCTTTCACTCACTCATTCACCTCTTCACGCATTCACTCACTCACTCACTCATTCATTCACTCACCCTTTATCACACACTCACTCATTTATTGACTCATTCACTCACTCATTCATTCATTCACTCACTCACTTCCTCACTCACTCATTCACTTGTTCACTCACTGACTCATTCACTCACTCTTTCCCTAACCCATTCACTCACTCACCCACTCATTCGCTCACTCACTCATTCACCCACTCACCCATTCACTAAGTCATTCATTCACTCACTCACTCATTCATTCACTCACTCACTCATCACTCATTTATTCCCTCGGTCACTCACTCATTCACTCACTCACTCATTTATTCACTTATTCACTCTCACTTATTCACTCACTCATTCACTAAGTTGCTCATTCATTGACTTACTCACTTATTCACTCACCATTCACTCACTCACTCATTCATTCATTCACTCATTCACTCACTCAGCAATTCACTCACTCACGTTCTCTCATTCACTCATTTACCCACTCACTCCCTCATTTACTCCTTCATTCATCCACTCACTCATTCACTGACTCACTCACTCACCATTCAGTCATTTACTCACTCATTTACTCCTTCACTCACTCACTCACTCCTTCATTCATTCATTCAGCAGCACCCATGATAGGTTCACTCTGTCCTGGGCTCTCCTGTTGCCCTGGGCCTGCAGCAGGGAATAGTCAAAGAGCTCTGAATCCACGGCATTCAGAGTTTAGCAGGGGGACCTGTCGAGAAGCCCAACAGATAGGTGAAATGCCCCATGTGTGACACGGATGAGGATGTTTTAAGAGAGGCAGGGAGGGAATAGGAATGTGCATGGGGCCCAAAATTTCTGAGAGGGTGATCCGGGGAGGCCTCACCATGCAGGAGACCTTTCAGGACAGACCTGAGGAAGGTAGGCAGAGTGGGTAGGGAGAGGAGGGCCTGGTCTGAGGAAAGAGCAGGCTGGGCTTGAGGTTGTCGGGGGCCTGAGGTTGTCGGGTGCCCGCATGGGCCTCTGGGCAGCACCAGGATCTGATGGGAGCAAAGGACAGGCCAGTGGGCCTTGTGTGGGGCCTGTGACTCCGAGTCAGCAGAGAATATGCCTGATTTACATCCTGACAGGTGCACCCTGACTTTGAAGCTGAGGACACCTAAGGCATGGAGGTGGGGTGGATGTGGGGGCAGAGCATGGGATGGGGAGGGAGCCTGTGCCGGTCCAGGTCAGAGGTGGTGGCTTGGCCCCGGTGGCTCCAGATGCAATGAAGAGCCAAGAAGGACTTTCCTGAGGGACTTAGATGCTGGGGTGGAGGAGCACTGCAAGGTTTCAGCCTGAGTCCCTGGGAGGATGGAGTCACCAGGAGCTGAGGTGAGGAAGACTGAGTGGTGGGGGGTTGTGCAGGGGTGCAGAGGCCTGAGCTCAGTTCGGTCCCTGCAGATTTGAGACGCCCACTCCATGCACAGGCAGAGACGACAGGGAAGGGGAAGAGGTTGCAGCTCAGGTAGCCCTGGAATGTGCAGCCCCACATGCTGGGGCACTGGGTCATGGCGCCCTCATGGCTGGGAGCTGCTTCCCCCCCTGGGATGCCACAACTCCTTTAGGGCACATCGGCAGCTCCTGTGCTCACCACAGAGGGGAAGTGGGAAGGGCATCTGTCCCTATGCATGTTCTCCTTCACTTTGTCCTAGGCAGGTCCCAGGCAGCACCTCCCCTCCCAAGTGGCTCCCCTTGGCCCCTGCCCCTAGCGTTCACAGCCAGACCCTCGAAGAGGGCTGGACTCAGCGGCTCACTTCTAATGAATAGAACCAGGCAAAAGAGGTGGCGGTCTCTCCTGAGATTGGATTGGGAGGGGCTGCAGGTTCCGTCCACTGGAACTCTCCCCCTGGCTCTTGATAGGTGCTAGTTCTGGCAAAGCCAATCACCTGCCCAGGGCAGAGGGCGGCCTGAAGCTGATGCCACGGAGAGACTGGGGCCTTCAGTCCAAGTTTGTAAGCAACAAAATCCTGCCAGCAACACAGAAGCGAGCATGGAAGCAGCTCCTCCCCTGATGAACCTGAGCCTTCAGAAGACAGGGCAGCACTGGGCAGACACCTGCTGCAGCCGCGGAGAGCCCCTGGGGCAGAGAGCCCAGTGAAGCCTGCACTCCTGGCTCAAGGAGTAATCATACCTGTGGTTTAACTGTGTGCTGGTGTGGGCCACAGTTTGGACTAACCTGTCAAGGGACAATAAAGAAAAAAACACACACCTCAGGTCCTACTGGGTGGAAGCTGTACGGTCAGCACGGCATGTAGTATCTTCCTCTTGAATTAGAAGATTCATTGCTAAGGCTAACGATTAAAAAAAAAAATACCTCTAGTTGTAGCACCATTAAAATACATGACTTGCAAAAAAAAAAAAAAAAAGAGCTATAGCTATTCTCTTCCATCTTAGCTACAGGCACATATTAATATATGTTAATTCCTTGACTGACTGAGCAATGGGCCAAACTCATGAGAACAGATGTGTGAGGACTGTCAGTGACCACCTGACCCCAGCCCTTACATACAGACAAACTTTTCAACATAATCCGTAACCTTGGGGGTGTTGACACTCTAACTTTTATTGTTTTTAATTAACTATTTCTTTTCCCTAAACAATACCTGTTCATTGGAGAGAAAAATAGCATTACCTATACTAAGCAAAAGAAAGGAAATAAAATGTTCAGAAACATTTACATATGTATGCAGACTCACACACACTCACACACACACACACACACACGCACAGGCTCGCACTGTGTCTAGGACTGCCTTTTCACTTATTTGTATGTCCTGAACATATTTCCATGTCAGTAGACACTTATCCTCGTAGCGGTAACAGCAATTAAATATTATTGCAGCATCTATTTTTATTATCATTTATTTAACTCGTCATGGTTGAACTGTTCGGTTGTATCTATCGTTTTCTGTATTACAGGCAATTTGATGACAAATGACCCATCCCCTAATGTTCAATATAAAAATATCTAGTGTATAAGGAGATAAGGGGTATTTGGCTAAAATAAAATTCAGCGTGCCCCACCTTCTCCACATGTAATATGCTCTAAAAAGGCATAATAATTAAATTAGCCCTTCTATTCTCCAGCACAGATCCTGAGCCCAGCAGTGGGTGCGGGTGCTTAGAGCCTCGGTCTGCTCTCCTACCCGCCAAAAGGCAAAGGCCACTCAACTGCCTCCTTAAGACACCCAGGATTCTCCTCTTCTTTTTTATTAATAGAATAAAGCCCAGGCTCAGTGCATGAGAGCAGCGCTCTTCGACTTTGCATTCATCAGAGTAACCTAGATGGCTTGTTTAAAAATACACATTCCCTGGCTGCGCTCGCAGAAACTGGACTTCAGTGGTTTAGTGGGGGTGTGCATAGGCCAGGTGATTCTGAGGACCACGGGGGGTTAGGGACTGCCCCGTTAATTCCGGCCAATGGAGAGATCAGACCATCCAGCATTGTCTGCAGCATATTTCTTTTTCCTCTTTTGCAATGAATATTTGATGCTCAGCGGGATGAGCCCCAGGATGAGGTACACATGCAAGAAAAATCCATGCCTCTCCATCTTTTCCCCAGGATTGCCCTTTGGCGAGACTCTCTTTTGCGACTGCTTCACTTTCCCAGGTTCATAGAAGAAACCTCTTCTTAGTCTCTTTTGTTGTCTCTTATCTGTTCAACAAACACCCACTGCGCAGGACCATCCTCCGGTAAGCCGTCCAGTGGGGCCATTTGGGAGCCCTTCGTCGTGGGGTGAGCGCTGCAGGAACCGGGGCCCCATAAGCCCCTGCTTTTGTCGGGGCTGCCCCCTCTCCCATCGCAGGGTAACTGGCACCAGGCTGTTAAGCTGTGGATAGGCAACCGCACATCCCATTGGGTGTGCGTATTTCAGCACGTGGAGTTGGCCAGTGAAGCCGGCCGAGGTCGGCACAGGTGGGGAGGAAGGGTCGTCCCGCCTCCCGTCCAGGCCAGTCCTGTTGCGCCTCCTCCTGCCCCACTCTGACTTTCGCGCGCCCAGGCGTCTCTGAGGGTCGCGCCCGATACCCTCCTCTACCCCAAGGCTGCTTCTCCCCAAGGGCCGGGCTGGGGCCCAGGAGCGTCACAGCCTCCGTAGGCCCCGGAAATCGCAGCTTCGTCAAAGCTAAGCCTGCCACGATCAGCTTTTCCCACCACCTGGAGGATCCACTCTCCGTCCGTCCTTCCCGACCTCAGGCTGCAGAGAAAACTTGGGGGCGGGGGTCGAGGAAGCCGCGCCCCAAGGCTCCCAGCACAGCCCCAAGAGGAATCCTGCAGGCAACAAGAAGCTGTACACGCGGCCGGGCGCGAGCCTCCGAGTCCAGGTGGGGTCTCCGCGCCCCAATTCCACCCCGCCCCGCATCGGCGCCCCCCGCAAGTGAGGGGTTTCCACACGCCCCGGCGTTCCCGCCCACTCAGGGTCTCCCTCGACCCCCCGGGAGATGCTCCCCGCTTTCTATCCCGCCCCGCTCTGGCGCGCCAGGTAAACGATGTGACCCCGCCCCCCTGCGGTCTCTCCTCCCCAGGACGCTGCCCCCGTCCCCACTTGTGGTGCTCGGGGCATCTCTAAAGCCCCCAACCAGAGTCCTCCAACCCACCCGCGAGGCTCGCGCACCAGCAACGCGGCCCCGCCCGCAGGGACCCCGCCCACCTGTGGCTCTACCCCCGCCTCTGCGGCCTCCCCCACCGCTAGCGCGGCCCCCACCTACGACGACCCCCGCGTAGGTCCTCCTGCCCACACCCGCCACCCCGCCAGCCCCTGTCCCAGCCCCTAGCCGTGCCCCCGCCCCTAGCCGCGCCCCCGCCCCCGCCCCCGCAGCCCCTCCTGTGCGCTCGGGTCCATCCCGTCACCGCCCATTGGCCCTGGGTCAGCGCAGGGGCGCCGGCCTGGCTGCGGTTCCGAGTCGGGCGCGCGCCGGCAGGGTTCCCATTGCCAGCGGCGCAGCCAGACTAGGAGCTGCCCTCCGCCTTCTCGCCATGGACGCGGACGACTCCCGGGACACCAAGGGCTCCTTGCGGAAGTTCCTGGAGCACCTCTTCGGGGCCCGCAAGGCCATCGGCGTGCTGACCAGCGGCGGGGATGCTCAAGGTGCGCGCCCCCCTCCCGGCGGCGAGGGAGTGACGGACGGAGGAGGGAGAACAGAGCGAAGTGGATGGGGCGACGGGACAGAAGAGGGGGGAAGCGATGGGAGGACCCGGGGGAAAGGTGGGGAAGCGATGGGAAGAACCGGGGAGACGAGCGGGGAAGCGATGGGGAGAACTGGAGAGAAGCCCGTGACCCGGAGCGGCAGGGGTACCTGCGGCGCGGCGTGAGCCAGCAAGGCAGCCCCGAGGTCCTTGCCGGGTGGGGCGGAGGAGGAAGGGACACGGCGGTAGGAACCTCCGTCCGGAAGAGAGTGAGCTTTCCACCCCCTCCGGTTTATGTTTTAAATTGAGCCTGGCAGAGGGGGTCGCCTGGAGCGCCCTTGGGCGACGTTCTCCCTCAGAGCTGTAGGACGGGGCCGGGCTTCCCCTCCGAAGCGTGGGTACAGCGCGATCACTTGCTAAGTGGCCCCCTGCCCCCTAACTCCGCCCCACGTCATCCCCCAGCATGTCGCTTTTCCGCTGGAAGAGTTTAAAAAAGGGTTTCCTAAAAGGATTTAAAAAAAAAAAAAAAAAAAAAAAAGGGTTTCCTGCACTAGTCGCTTTTCGGCTAGTGACAATACCGAAAACTAAAATGAGTCCCAGGCCCTCCCCGCCAGCCTCTGCGGACGGGAAGGACCAGGAAGCGGGGACTCCGGGACGTCAGCGGAGCCGGGGCGCGGGCTCTGGGCTTCCCCTTCCCTGCAATGTAGAAGCGGCTCTCCAGGAGGGGTCCGAGTCTGGGCCCACAACGCGGGCGCGCCGGGAGGACATTTAACATTGACGAGCCGGAGGTGGTGGACACTGTGCGCCCCAGGCCCCGAGTGCACGTGGGGGCGCCGGTGCCCCGACGGTGGAGCGCCCGGATCCTTGCAGCCGCTGGATGGTAGATCCGCGCTTCCCAGGCAAACGCTACCTGGGAGCCTTAGCGATCGCGCGGGCTGGAGACGCGACGCGCCCGGAGCTGGGTTTTGATTTTTATTTTCCCGGTTCCTCCTGCAGCAGATGCATGGAAAGGCCCGGATGGCGGATTTCCTCCCGTTTCGGGACCGCGCACTGCACAAGGATGGAGCGGGGATGGGGCCCCAGCCCCCGGCCCCGGTGACCTTCCCTTCGCCCTTGAGCGCGCGGGGCGGGCGGTGGTGCTGCAGGTTGGGGCGCTGTGGGCGCCGCCCACCCCGCCGCGAGCGCCTACGTGATGCCGGGCCCGTAGTCTCCTTGCGCCCAGGCCCGGACATCCGTCTGCCACGCACTCCCCGAGCCCGCAGCGCAGCCTCCCCAGGCCCAGCACCCCCCGCGGGAGACCCCAGTGGCAGCGCCAGACCCCGCCCTGCAGCCCGACCCCCAGCGCCCCTGGGAAGTGCTCTGGCGTTAGCGTTCTAGTAAAAGGACCCCCCCAGCCTCAGCATTCCTCCTGTAGGGTTGGATTCTCAGAGAAAGAAAAGGTGATGCAGCAGACGCTGGGATTGGAGAAATTACCAGAGTGAAGTGGAAATAGTCTGGCCAGCATGACTTAAACCGGCCTGGAGATGTGCAAGTACCAGTGGAACCGCCTGAGGTCGGGATAGGACCCAGAGTGGCTTCTCAGTCAAAGGCCTTCAGAAGCAGAGGGAACATCTTGAGTGACTTTACCTGGGCCGCCAAAGACAAGAAACCTTTGGCACGGGAAGAGGAACCGATCTCTGGAAGTCACCAGGGCGGGTGGAAGGTCAGGGGTTCAAGCTTATTTTGGAATTTAGGTACTGTGGTTCCTGCACGGTGGCTCGTGCTTGTCATTCCAGTGCATTGGGAGGCCAAGGCAGGAGGATCGCTTGAGCCCAGGAGTTCCAGAGCAGCCTGGACAACATAGTGAGACTCTGTGTCTACAAAAAAAAAAAAAAAAGAAAGAAAAACATTCAGATGCTGTATGTATTGGAAAATATTTATGGGTCATTCCTTTGGGCTTCATGTCCAAAAGCTTGCTAAAATGCTTGGGAGTTTGTGTACAGGCATGTGAGATTAGGATACATTGGCAGAATCGCGGTGTTCTCTTTTATCCTGGTTTTGCCACCTGGGAGGAGTTACACATATTGAAGGTTAGTAAGTCCACGCCTCTTCTCTTCTGGGGAAAAAGGTACTTTGGAAACCAATATTATGTGGGAACGTGGCTTGGTTGGTACAGCCTCGGCTTAATGGGAGACAGCTGCCCTCAGCTCTGCAGGTGGCATCAAATACGGTGGCCTCGAGCCCACATGGGTCACACCTGGGCTGTCCCTGGGGAAGCCCGCCACGGCGGGTCACCTGGGCATTCTTTCCCTGGCAGAGCCGAAGTCACAATTTTTTTGTAGACTCTAAAGAGCTTTACCCTTCCGAGATATGATCTTGAACCTGTTGGAGCATTTGGACGCATTTCTTTTAAGGAAGTTCACCTCCAGATGTGCTCAGAGGGCCTGGTCTTAGCTGCCACAGATTTACAAATTCTTACAGTAAGTAGGTTATTCCTCGAGAATTTATCTGTTGTGCCCCCATTCTTTTTGCCATTTTATTCTGATTCTATATTAGTACTTGATTTTCCCTGACATAGAAGACTATTGCCTGTAGCTAGAGATCAGAGAACATATTCACATTCAAGTATTAATTTCAGGGGAATTACCTGTCAGATGTGAAATTATGGTAAAATTCCATATATTAAAATGACCATAGCTACCATTTGTTGAAAATATTTTGTATACTAGGAGCTTTACAATTCTTATCTCCAAGCCTAGATACATGATCCCAAGAGAGGCATGCCCTTATTTTGGAAGTGGGGAGAAAGACTCACAAAGAAAAATAACTTAGGTAAGGGCATGAGGGGCATACGTGATTGTAGTAGGAGCAAAACAGATCCTAATTCCAAATATTGTACTCTCCCTTAGACCATGAAGAGTGCTTATGTCTGGCTCTGTCACCCAGGCTGGAGTGTAGTGGTGCCATCATAGCTCACTGCAGCCTCAAACTCCTGGGCTCAAGTGATCCTCCTGCCTCAGCCTTCTGAGTAGCAAGGAAGACAGGAATGCACCATCATGACCAGCTAATTGTTATTATTAATATTATTATTATTATTATGATTTCTGTAGAGACAGGATCTCACTATGCTGCTGAGACTGGCCTTGAACTCCTGGCCTCCTCTAGTGAGCCTCCTGCCTTGGCCTCCCAAAGAGCTGGAATTACAGACATGAGCCATCATGTCAGGCCTCCACCATACTTTTCATGGGACTTTCTTGGTGAAGCTCCTTAATCTAGTTAATGCTCAAAAGTGAACAAAACCCAACTTGCTCAAAATTACACAGATATTCTTTGGGTGGTTTTGTGAGGGGAATGGAAAATAACTTTTTATAGCGATAGGAGTCAAGGTGGCAAAAAATCATATTAAGGCTTAATACCAACGCGATGGGCTGCTTTTCTTCCCCCAGTAGAGTTCATATTATTTAATTATAAGATAAAATTGAAAATCTCTTTCCTGTATTCCTGACTCCCCAGGCCTTGAATGAAGAAAGTATTTCTCAGGCTTGTTTTTTTTTGTTTTGTTTTGTTTTGTTTTGTTTTTCCTACTTCTTTGGGTATCTTCTGTCTCAGGCTCTGGGATTTTTTGTTTTTTGTTTCCCCCTGCTTCTTCGGGTATCTTCTGTTGTCCCAAGACATGTCTGGAAACGTAAATTGATTTTCACTCAACCTAAAATAAGCTCCGCAGCTCTTGATCGCGGACTGATCATGACTAAGTGCCCACCGCCACGTCACACTGTGCCACACACCAAGAGTGACTCACTGTCTTAGTCACAGGTTGTGGCTTCTGCGGGGCCTGATGCCTGGTGGAGCTGAGTGTACTGGGAAGTCCAGGTGCATCCTTAGGGTGGGCTGGATGCGAAAGCAGCGTCCTTTTTGCCTGTGGTGACAGGAACATCAATACAGTATTTATAGAAAGGTCATATAAATTGAGTATCAACCTTTCCAATCCTAGTGAGAATAGCTAGCGTTTAGTGGCAGCTATTATGTGGCAGGCCCTCAGTGATGCTGGGCACTGACTTATCCCCACTTTACACATGAGCAAGGGATGCCCGAGGTTTTCCAGCTTCCCTGAGTTCACAGAGCTCCGTGGTGTGGCCAGGCCCTGTGGCTGCAGCAGGGATGTTCAGTGCTGCGTGTAGCTGTGTCTTCGCTGGTGACTTTCCCGTGCCCAGCACCACGCCTGGCGCTTGACAGGAACACAAGTGTTTGCTGCCTGCCTCCCGCCTGGAATCTCCAGTGAGGAGCAGGAAACCAGGGGTTCTAGCTATCTTCTTCATTCATGAAGTCCTTTAGAGGAATTCAACCCTCTCTAATCAAAAGTAGCCAACATCCTCAGGTCAATATGTATAAACTGTTAAGACTTCAAGATTAGTACCTTAAAACCGAAGTCAGAAGTGTGAGGTTTCAATTGACCGGACATGCATTAGGTCAATGCCATACACATTTATTGGACACCAGGCTTGATCCCCACATGGGCACCTTTGGTGTCTGAAGCAATATTCCTTGGGTGGTTTTGTGAGGGCAACGGAAAATGACTTTTTATAGCGATAGGAGTCAAGATGGCAAAAATGATATGAAGGCTTAGTACCAATGTGATGGGCTGCTTTTCTTCCCCCAGTAGAGTGCATATTATTTAATTATAAGATAAAATGGAAATCTCTGAAGCAACGCTTCGGAGTCCAGTAGGATGGAATGGGAAACTGAGAACAGTGCCGTTTCGCCTCACACAGCTACGGCGCCCCTCACCATCCTGTGCACACACATTCTTTGATGGGATCTTTTCAGTGTAAAGTGCAGCAATTGATTTTGCAGAAATTACTGGGTCTGGGAGGCAGACGATGAGTGATGGTGTCACCCCGTGGCACAGTGGGAGATTTATGTGATGGCATCATTTTCTATGAATGCAGACCGCTTTGTGTGCCATACTCGGAGGAACCTTCGAAGCTAGACATTTTGTCATCTTTCAAAAGAAGCATGTTTTCCCTCTTGGTTACAGAAAACTAAAAGCTTTTGATACAGGACTCCAACCTTTTATCAGGGAGAATCAGGGCTCTTTAAATAAGCTCTATCAGTCCGGGCGCGGTGGCTCAAGCCTGTAATCACTGCACTCTGGGAGGCCGAGACGGGCGGATCACGAGGTCAGGAGATCGAGACCATCCTGGTTAACACGGTGAAGCCCCGTCTCTACTAAAAAATTGCAAAAAAACTAGCCGGGCGAGGTGGCGGGCGCCTGTAGTCCCAGCTACTCGGGAGGCTGAGGCAGGAGAATGGCGTAAATCCGGGAGGCGGAGCTTGCAGTGAGCAGAGATCCTGCCACCACACTCCAGCCTGGGTGACAGAGCGAGACTCCCTCTCAAAAAATAAATAAATAATAAAATAAAAAAAATAAGCTCTATCAATCTGATGGGCCGTGAGAAACAATTAAAATTAGAAAGATGAAGATACGGTAACAACGTGGTCAGGGCAAATGTCAGTATACCAGATTGCACGTTCACAGTTGCCTTTCTGCTAAGAACGTGCGGGTGAATATGGAACAGAGGGCCATGTGTCAGTAGTTGGGTTGCGTTTTGTGTTTCTTTTCTACAAGCCCTTTCTGCTGTTGTGTTTGTGTTTATTAGAGAGTACTAGAGAGTAGCTGCCAGAGGCTGCCGTTTCCCTCCCCACTTCTCGGTTCTCTCCATCTTCACCCCCAACTGCCAGTCCTTTGTTTGGAATTACAGTCATTGTGCTTGTCAGGATGGAAGAGGCAGCCAGACACATGGCAGACCAGAGCACTGAGAGGCAGAGACTTATAAGTCCCGCCCTGGCCCTGCAGTCTGGAGTGCTGAGATAGGGTCTCGGTGTTTTCCTCTGCAGAATGGAGGCATCACTCGGTCTCTGTCTTCTCTCCGTGTCTCTTTCTTCACTCCCATCTTCCCTAACACACATCCACAGTGCAAGTCTTCAGGAGGCAAAAGAGAAAAGGCTAGACTGTGCTGGGACCCCAACCCCAGGGCCCATTTGCTGTCTTCTCAGCTTCCATGTGCCCAGAGCCGCCTGGGGGAGCCTTCGGAGGTGCAGATCCTGACTGTGTGGGTCTGAGTGAGGCTCCGACTCTCACCGGTAGGGGGAGGGCGCCGGTGCTGCGGGTCCCCCTGGGGCCAATGGGGTGGTTGCAAATCGTGCAGATCAGCTTCTCCACTTCTCCAGGTTTCTCCAACGTGAGATGCTCCCAGGAGTCCTTTGGGATTGTTTTCTGACTTTGACCAGGATTTTGACGGAGAAGATTCATTAATATAGGACCCCTTGTCTTAACGTACATATGTAAATGATCTGATGTGAAGTTTTCTGAATGGAAAATGATTGAAAGGTTGGCATGCAGTAGACTTGGGGAGTCATTCCTTCATATCTTTTCAGCTGTGTCTTACTACAATTAAGATTTTGTTTCTGTGTGTGTGTGGGGGGGTTTTGAGATGGAGTCTCCCTCTGTTGCCCAGCCTGGAGTGCAGTGGCTTGATCTGGGCTCACTGCAACCTGTGCCTCCCGGGTTCAAGCGATTTTTCTGTCCCAGCCTCCAAAGTAGTTGGGATTACAGACTTGCGCCACCACGCCCACCTGGGTTTTGTGTGTGTGTGTGTGTGTGTGTGTGTGAGTGTGTATCTTTAGTAGAGATGGGGTTTCACCATGTTGGTCAGGCTGGTCTCGAACTCCTGACCTCAAGTGATCCACCCGCCTTGGCTTCCCAAAATGCTGGGATTACAGGCTTGAGGCACCACACCTAGCCTTATTTCTGTGTTTCTGTAATCATTTCACACATTAACGGAGTGCTTTCGGTGAGTCAAGGCAGGCTTTAGGCAAAAGAACCAAGCCCTTTATGCCCCTGGAGCTCTCACTCCTGCGGCGAGGCGTGGGTACAATGTGCC
Organism: Macaca mulatta; assembly: GCF_049350105.2. NCBI lineage: Eukaryota > Metazoa > Chordata > Mammalia > Primates > Cercopithecidae > Macaca > Macaca mulatta. The sequence goes on from NC_133411.1 coordinate 121,342,101, forward strand.
TGTAGCTGGACCTGAGAAGAAAAACTCCTGTCTTATGAAAGGGCCCAGGGGAGCCTCTAGTTGGGGCCCTTTGACCTGACCCCACGGTGAGGGAGGAGTCGGTAGAGGAGGGTGGCCCAGAGGAGAACTTTGGATTTGCCTTAAGGGAACTGGGAAGCAGGTGGAGGGAAGCAGACTGACTGGGAAGCAGACTGACTGTCTCCGATAATGGTGGTTCTGTGGAGAGGAGAGGACAGGAGGGGAAGTTGTGAGTTTAGGGTCTCACAAGGAGCGGCCACAGATGGAATCTTATGGGGTGGGGCATGTGGCAGGGCAGCCCTGTGCCCACAGACACACCCTGGAGAGGAGACCCAGGGACTTGAGTGTGTGGGGCGTGGGGTAAATGGGCACTCAGCTATTACAGCTGGAAGGCAGAGCGTGTGAGCTGCGACAGACACGGGCAGATGGGGGTAAAAGGAGAGTCTTCGCAGCAGTGCTTAGAATAGCAGGAACTGGGAAAACCAGCAAAAAACTATCAACAGGAGATTAATGAATCCATTATGGCACCTGGAATGGAAGGAATTATTGTCAGCGTTTAATAAGGAGCTTTGTGCTGGTCGAAAGTCAAGAGGTGCACAGTACACTCAAGGGCAGTATTGAAGAGCCGAATCCAGAGCAGCTCTGCACAGCAGATCCCCCTGGGGCCAGAGGGGCCGTTTGCAAATCCAAGCAGATCCCCTTCTTGGAGGTTTCTCCAACGGGAGCATCTCCCAGGATTGGGGCCTGCGTGGGTGGCTTGTGTTATATATGCAATTTTAAATGATCTAGTTGCCACATTAAAGAAAGGCGGGCCGGGACGGGGGGACACTGGGTGCCATGATTCATGCCTGTAATCCCAGCACTTTGTGAGCCCAAGGCAGGTGGATTACTTGAGCCCAGGAGTTTGAGGCCAGCCTGGGGAACATGGAGAGACCCAGTTGCTACCAAAAATATAAAGCAATTAGTCGGATGTGGCGGTGCACACCTACAGTCCCAGCCCCGTGGGAGATTGAGGTGAGAGGATTGCCTGAGCCCAGGAGTTGGAGGCTGCAGTGAGCTGTGACTGCACAGGTTCACTCCAGCCTGGGCAACAGAGTGAGACCCTATCTAAAGGAAAAAAAGTAAAAAAAAAAAAAACAAAAAAAAAAAAACTGTTTTATATTCAGCATTCAGCCCACTATTTTGATAACAATCAGTTATTGTGTTGATTAGTATTTTACACCGTTTTCCATACTAAGTCTTTGAAATCCATTGTGTAAAGAATCTTAAAGTTCATCTCCATGTGGACGGGATGCACGTGGCCAGCGACAGTGTCTCGCTCTGTCACCCAGGCTGGAGCGCGGGTGGTGCAATCTCCGCTCACTGCCAGCTCCTCCTCCCGGGTTCACGCCATTCTCCTGCCTCAGCCTCCTGAGTAGCTGGGACTGCAGGCGTCTGCCACCATGCCCAGCTAATTTTGTATTTTTAGTAGAGATAGAGTTTCACCATGTTGATTAGGCTGGTCTTGAACTCCTAACCTCAGGTGATCTCCCCACCTCGGCCTCCCAAAGTGTTGAAATTAAAGGCATGAGCTACCACGCCCACTGGGCTAATTTTTAAGTTTTAGAGATGGGTTCTCACTGTTACCCATGCTAGTCTCAAACTCCTGGCCTCAAGCAGTCCTCCCATATTGGTCTCCCAAAGTGCTTGGATTTGCAAGCATGAGCTACCACACCTAGCCAAAAATTGATCTTTAATTTTAAACTTCATCTAGAGATGTGACAAACACCAGATGAGGTATTTGTTAAAATACTTTATAACCCTTGTACAGTAATAGAGTAATCCAACTGACAATTTCACAAAACTCAATTTTTGGCAACAAGTTCAAGGTTATACATGATAATAAAGATAACATTTATTCAACCAGAGGTAAAAGGTTACAATGATAGAATTTATCTTTTTCTTTACTATGTTGTCTGAGCTATGGTTAAGGTTTGGGGAACTGGTATCTTAAAGAACCTTCAGAAATTTCTCATTCTAGAATTTAGAAACAAACTTTACACTCTCGGGGTTGAGAGAATCCAGAAGCAATCACCACCCCTAGTGTCCAGATGCTACTCTCCAAAGGCCCTTCCCCACTAGCCACAGAAATCAGAGCTCCCTGGGAAACAGACAGTTGAGCCTCTGGAGCAGGGAGGGCCTGGCTGTGCATGCTTTAGGGAGGTGGGAGTGGGGGCATAGAAACCAAAGAAGTGAGACCAAAATGGGCCAACAGCCGGGGCAAATGTGGGCATAAAACTAAATTCCATCTGATCACATCGTCTCAAATATGTACATATACAGAAACATTTCTGTGAGGTCACAGGGGTACTAAAAAACAAAACAAAAGACTGGCGGGGGGGGGAAGAAGAAAAGAAAGAACTCTCTTCTCCATGTTGGGCGCAATGACTCACGCCTGTAATCCCAGCACTTTGGGAGGTCAAGGTGGGCAAATTGTTTGAACTCAGGAGATCGAGACCAGCCTGGGCACCACGGCGAGACTCTGTCTTTACAAAAAAATATAAGCACTAGCTGGGCATGGTGGTGCACACCTGTAGTCCCAGCTACTCAGGAGGCTGAGGTGGCCCAGGAGGCTGAGGCTGCAGTAAGCTAAGACCATGCCACTGTACTCCAGCCTGGGGGACAGAACCAGACCCTGTCTTTAAAAAAAAAAAAAAAAAAAAAGACAGCCTCTTCTGTCATCATTAGAGGTAGTTCCTGCACCACCCCTCCTCCTCAAACTGGACTTCCCAGGGAGAGCAGCCGCCCCTGCCTTTTCCACAGAACCATATTTCAAGATAACCCGACAGCCCCAGCTGATGTGGAGCTCTTCTTTGAAGAAGTCCAGCAAACGAATGAAGAATTACAGAATTTGAAAACTTCACAAACTCTAATAAATGATTCAGGCAATAATCCTCAATGAATATGAAAACCATTAATAGGTTGATGAGAAACTCATTATCACAGGACACCAGAAACTCAAGTGCACCAGCTGCTCCGTGGCTGAAGGGAGAAAGCAGATCTTCACAAGACAGTGGCCGACTCTCAGCATGCACCCCGCTGGCGTGAGACCCCCCCAGTGGAGGCAAGCAGGCCTCACACGACGGTAGAATGTGGCCATCTATGCAGAACTCCCCACGAGGGACTCTGCTTCAAAAGTCACAGCCTGACTGAAACTAAGTCTTTGGATCTAAGTTCCAGTTCTCAGGAAACACAGGAACATGGCACCCAACACCACACAGAAGCAGCCAGGTCACCTGGAAAGTGAGAGCGCCCGGAGGAAACCCGGCCTGCACACTCCGCTGCCGTCCGAGAGGGTGCCCAGGAGAGACCCGGGCTGACCAGCTGTGATCTGTGGGACCCTGTGCCACAAACACTTTGAGGCCAACTAGAAGATTTGAATATGGAATAAGAAATAGGCAGTTTTAAGAAAGCATGTTTTATTCTATTAAAACTGAAAATGGCATTAGCTCATGTAAGAAAGAATCCTGATGTTTTAGGGTCACAAATTCAAATATTTAGGGGTAGATGATGACGTTTATAATTTACTTCCAAAAACTTCACAAGGAAAAGGATATCTATTATGTGATAAGTGTTTAGGGGCTCATTATCCTAGTCTACTTTTCTGTATGCTTGAAAGTTTTCATAATTCTTTTTACGTAAAATAATCTTGGAAATATGTTTTTACATTAGCATTTATATGGAAATTATTAGTATTTTATATAATACATATTACTACATTATTATGATAATGACCTTATATTAGTGACATAAGAAACAAGCGATGTATCAGAAAGTGAGGATGTAATTAAGGTTCTGTGACTGCATCCACTATCGGAAGAGCACTTCTCCGTGCCAAGGACAGACTCGAAGCTTCACACACCCTGGGTCGGGGTGGGCACCATCCATGCACCCCCACTCTCCATGCAACAAAACTGGAAGCGAGACAAGAAGCTGGGGGCCAGGACTCTTCTCTGGGGTTCTCTAAACACCGTGTTTGTAACCACCATGCTGAGCCCACTGAAGACTATCATTGTAAATGTCCAAAATCAATGTCCAAGTAAGATAGGCAAACTTAGGCCAAGAATCTTACCTACACTTAGATATTTCTTAAGCATCGCTAAATGTGAGAGAAGCCGTGTCATGAAAATGTAAGAACACAAACAAGTCAACTTTTCACAATCCACCATCAAACTTTTCCAACAAAACATTACCTAGCATTGCCTGGGTGATAGTGAGTGACATGAAATTGCTTAAGCTGCTCCCACGTAAGCTCCGGGATGCAGAGTGGGTCACCCCCAGAGACCACTGAGTACGTGCGGAGGGGAAGAAGTCTGTTTTGAAGGTGCTGGGAGAATATCCTTTCATTGTTTGTCTTGAAATGTGAAGTAAATAAATAAGAATATATACATATAGAATAATACACACACGCTACATTACTTACCATATAGCCAATTGATCAAATTCTGGTGCATATGCCTGTAATACTTTGCAAATAAAACTGTTCTAATGGTATTAAAATAAAAAAAAAAAAAGACACCCTGCAGGCATTGTTTAACACTGTATTCAATCACCATCACCCATGCACAGGACGCAAGGATTGAGAACAATGGACTTTTTGATGTGTGTTGCAACAAACGCATAGCCGAGGGCTGTAAATCGGAGGGATCACCAGGTCTGCCTACCAGCCACCAGGCAAGTGGGGAGAAGCTGTCACCCCAACTTGAGTTTCAAGAAGACTCCTTGGAAGAAAAGACCACCAAATTGAGAATGAAAAGGTAAGAAATAGTTCACCAGCTGAGGGAGGCTACAGAGAGCAGGCCACCCATGAGCCTCAGGGATAGCAGCACAGGCAGGTTGTCAAAGTCACAAGGGGACATGAAGACACAGACCCAGGACAGCAGCCCTTAATCCAAAATGATCTCAAGACTCCTTTACACTCTGAAAAATTAACCCATTTATGCCTGAGGTTGCAATTTTTTTTGTAAAAATCAGACCTTGGCAATGACCTTGAGCTGTAGGATATAAATGACTCCCACAAGCTTAGGATTCCAATAATGGAACACTAGGCACAATTGGGTTTTAATGAGGACCCAAATAGCTTTTGATTATGTGGGCTTTTTTTTTGCCTGTGTAGGTACCTGTGTGTGTTTATATAATTTTTCTATATTCTAAATTAAAGTTGATTAAAAAATTAAAGTATTAAAAAATTTATGCATTAAGGTAAGCCATCATTACATGTTAATATAAATATGTTTGAAAAATACTTCTCATAACAAAGTAAAACACTGACTACTTAGAGTGATGCTGTGTTGCCTTTTTTGCAAATCTCTGTAGTGTCTGGCTCAGAGGCGAAGCTGGACTCCCCCATCTGCTCTGTATCCAGCTTGCTGTGTGTCACACACCTCACCACGCAGCCTCTAGAAAGTACACCATGTACTTGGGCAAGAATGAGTGAAAAAGACAATGTGTTGATAGTGGTATGAAAATAGCTTTTCTCTCCCTGCAGATCATACACGGGGGTCGTCAGACATGGTCTGAGACCTGCTGGGAAGAACAGCAGCCTGGCCCTGCTACCCCCTGGCTTCTGCTCACAGCACTGACCCCAGCTAATCCAAGAACATGTCACCTATAATGAGAATATTGAAGAAAAATCAACCATCTTCCAGATGTGTCTATATCATGATATGGTACATGGGTAAGGTAAGCTGAACACAACATAAAAAAGAAAACTTACAAACGCTCCCTTCATCTCATTAAAGATGACTCCTTTAAAGACCAAGGGCATCTGGGGGTCGCTAGGATTCTCATGTTCCAGCCGCCATCCTTCTTGCCTCAGGACAAATAATTATAAGCTGACAGTGACTCAAACACTAAAGTCTGTATCAACTAGTTAATCACGTATGACATACCAGAAATCCAGCTCACCTAAACCTGGGAAAAAGGTGGCATCCAAATACACTGAGAGGAGATCCTGAAAGTCCTTGGGATTTTGTGTGGAAAATGCATACAGAGTATAATCACTAGCTGGGTACAAATGAAAAGTGAAATTGTAAAATTTAACGGATTTCTACTAAAATTATTGAATCTCAAGCCTCATTTCCCCTTTGTCCTAGGACAGTAAGTTGTAGCTATTCTTGAGATGGGGCAGTGGCTCCATGCTCTGGCCCCCGACCTCAGCAGCTGTCCCAGCTCATCACCCTGAGTGCCAGCTTTCCCATCTCATCTCAGGATCTGCACTGGACGGCACCAGGGCTTTCTTCAGCGAACATCTAAACTCTCTCAAGTGTCTCCAGAGACTTTCACATGTCTACAAAGATGACCTCATTCTGTAACAGCATGGATTTAACTTGCTCTTCGATGTCACTCCTTCACAGAGTGCACTGTTCATCGTCACCCTATCCACTAGCGTCAGTCTTACTAAAAGTCAAACATCAATGTTAGTGGTAACTCTGGAGGCCTGGCATTGTAGCGATATCCCCAAGAGAAAATTGTTTTGAACCTTTGTGGGAAAAGTTCATGTACCTTTTATTCAAACGCTAGTTTTTATAATCTCGCTACCATGTGGCTTTCCTGAAGGATGAAATTTCTAATGTCCTTCAGGTAGAGAGAGGTAAAAAGTATTCTAGAACATTAATTGCCCACTCCTCTCATCCCTTCTCAGAAACTAACTGAATTCCCGTGTGTGTGCCTGGCAAACCCAAACACGGTTTTCCGTTCAGGATGCTGGTCTTACCTGTGAAGGCGTTCATGAACGTGGAGAGGGACCGGTTCAACATTTTGAAGAAAGGGTCTCTGCATGGGTATTTCCGAGACCCACAAAGGACAGTATGCTCAAGAATGTGAGGAACACCGGTACTGTCCACGGGAGTGGTGCGGAACTGCACACTAGAGAAGAAGGAACGGCTCGCCAGGAAGGGGGAGGAACAAGGAACAGAAGGCCAGCGACGGGGAGAAACAGAACGCTAGGGAAGGAGAATGACTAGAATACAAAACGTTCATCTTAGTGCTGTGGACACAGTTCCCAGACGCATCATCACCTCGGGCTACTAGAAATCATTCTGACACCACAATCCTCCAACCCAGGGTTTCCCAACTGTAATGTAAATCATTGATTCAGACTATAAAATTATATTTTGATGAGATTGTAAGTCCGTGTAAGCTTTTCCTTATTTTTCAAGATGCTCTGTCAATAAAAATACTAGTGAGATGATATTTCAACCACGTAACATACAGTCAGTGCTTTAAACCAAGCTTGTCTAACCCACAGCCTGCAGTCCACATGCTCAGGATGGCTTGGAATGCATCCCAACACAATCCCTACACTTTCTTAAAACATTGAGGTCCTCTATTTATTTTTTTTTAGCTCATCAACTGTCCTTAGTGTTAGTGTATTTAGTGTGTGGCCTAAGACAGTTGTTCTTCTAATGTGGCACAGGGAAGCCAAAAGATTGGACATCCTTGATTTAAATAAAACATTCAAGACCATGTTCTTACAATGCACCACGTACCTGAACAGATTGTTCGTGTCTTCTCTGGCCAGGTGTAAATACCTGGCTCCTCTGTCATCGTGGCTGAGCTTCATGGCCGTCAGGAACAGCTCGGGAACAGATGTCACCTGAGTTAACCAGAAAAACACGAGCAGTTAAATGTAGACAAAATAGCCTGTGAAATGGTGATCTTCGACACACTGAGAAAACTGGCTTTTCTGCCTGAAATTAGATGATACCGGGAAGCCAGTATTTCAGAGCTGGAGAGAACAGAACCGTCCTGTCCAAGTCCCGTATCCTACAAACAAGGAAAGTAAGACCTAAAGAAGGCAAATGAGAATGTGTGTGTATAAATGTATATTTTTGAGTGCTTATTACTGGCTAGGTATTTTCCATTTTTTTTTATTTTTAAATTTTTTATTCTGTTTTGGCTAGGCATTTTCTAATCATGTCACATAGAATCCTGTGAGGGAGGTAGTCTCATCCTCATTTACAGATGAAAAAACTGAGGCTCAGGGTGATGAAACAAGCTGCCCGAATCAGAGCCAGGATTCACCCTGGTGTCTGCCCTTCCCACGGTACTGTGCTGCACCTAAATAACACAGCACCCTTTCCAACGCCTGCTGAGTGCCTCCTGCTTTTGTGTACTGCACCTCAGTAACACAGCACCCCTTCCAACATCGGCTGTGTGCCTCCTGTTTCTGTGCATATAATCTCCTGTAGTGCGAAGCACGGGCCTGCAGGAGGGGCAATGCTGGAGTGGGCTACCGGCGACAGTGGGGAGAGGGTCCAGGATCAGTCTTTGCTTCTCCTAGTTTGGGATGGATTCTCGGTGGTAGCTGTAAGCACAAAGCTGGGGCTTCCAGAAGAGCTGGAGGGGCTGGGAGGATAGAAATGCCCCCCAAAAAGATGAAAGACTCCCCACTCCTGGGGCAGGGTGGAAGGTCTTCTCCTACCCTAGGCAAGCCTCCTGGTAAGTGTCCATACTCTTTGGTATGAAAGAAACTGTCTTCTCTTCCAGTCATGCCAGCTGACCCAGCCCTCTCCCTCAATCACATACCATGTCCCTGTGATCACCACAACACGTGCCACCCCCTCTGTCCAGGTGCCATGAGTCACCTGGCCAAGCGCACACAGCAAGTCGCTGGCAGAGGTGAGACCTCGGGTCTCCTCAGCCCAATCTAAGGAGCCTGCCATCCAACAGTCATGCATAAAGCGGCCCACTATGACCTGCATCATCTACCGCTGTTAAATTACTTGTTTCCAAGCTTACCGTACTTTGTATCAGATGATCAATGCATTTAAAATCAGCAGATACAGTGAGATGTCTGCTTTCTCATAATATATAGCTTTAATAATAATAGCGTTCATGGTAGCTATTTCTCAAACAAGAAACATGACTTATTGTAAGTTTCTATGGCTGGACACAGTGGCTCACACCTTTAATCCCAGCACTTTGGAAGGCCAAGGTGATATGGTTTGGCCTCGTCCCCACCCAAATCTCATCTTGAATTGTAGTTCCCATAATCTCCACATGTTGTGGGAGGGACCTGGTAGGAGGTAATTGAATCATTAGGGGGGTTCCCCCATGTTATTCTCATGACAGTGAGTATGTTCTCACGAGATCTGATGGTTTTATAAGGGGCTTCCCCCTTCACTTGTCATTCTCTTCCATACCACCCTGTGAAGAGGTGCCTTCCACCATGATTGTAAGTTTCCTGAGGCCTCCCCAGCCATGCAGAACTGTGAGTCAATTAAACCTCTTTACTTTTTAGCTCATTCATTATAAATTACCCAGTCTTGGGTATTTCTTCATAGCAGTGTGAGATTAGACTAATACACAAGACAAGAGGATTGCTTGAACTCAGGAGTTTGAGACCAGCCTAGACAACAAAGTTTCCACCTACACCTACACCTACACCTACACACACACACACACAAAATGAGCCAGGCATGGTGGAACCTTGTCCCAGTTGCTCGGGAGACTGAGGTGAGAGGATCCCTTGAGCCCGGGAGTTCGAGGCTGCAATAAGCCAAGATCACGCCACCGCACTCCAGCCTGGGCGACAGGGTGAGTCCCAGTCTCAAAAGTAAGTACATTTCTATAAAATTTGAAAAATAAAGGAGAAGAATCTACCACTCTGGGTGAGGCCCTTATTAATAGTAGCCAGTACTATAAACCCAGGTGTCTGCCCGGCCTTTGCAGGATTTCACAAATGCACTAAGTCTGTTGTCAGGACACCCATGCCTGGACCTTGCCTGGAACCCCCTAGTCACTTGCCTGGCTCCCTTTCTGGAGCCCTGCCCAGAGGCAGCTGCTTTCTCACACCACCCTCTCCAGCTCTTCCCTCTCCCCCAAGCAGCAGCAGCTCCCACTCCTCCTCCCGCCCTTGTCCTCGGCCCTCCACATGGCATCCACCATGTGCCTCCAGTCACAGCCGCATCAGTCTTTCTGGACAGTTAGCTGTTTGTCTTTTACATTTGCTACAACATCAAGCATAGCACAGAGCCAACAGCTGGCCAAATATGTGAAGTGTTGTCATTTTTAGTTACTATGCTAAAAAAAAAAAAAATGGAAAAGGTTTAAGCAAATAACAAAACAAAAAACAAATGAATCCATTTTAATATAAACCCAAGTAAGTATAGGTCCACAATTTCTTCTTTATAATTTTGAAACCCAAATGGCTCAGAAAACTGAAAGATTCTGCAGAAGTTTAGAGCAAACTATTTGATGTCAAAACCTGACTGAACAGATCAGGCAACTGAGTCTTCGTGCTCACACTCAGCGAATCATCAGGTTTGGCCGCAGAAACCCTAGTGTGTCTAGAGTTTCTAGAAGGGCGTGCTATGTTGGGCGGGGCTGTGCAAGTGATGGGAGGAGCTTAGTGAGGGGTGGCTCTTTGCAGGTGAGGAGTGGAGCCTAGTAGGGTGGGGATCCAGGTGAGCTGGGCCTTGGGGATGGGGCTTGCAGGAGATGGGGTGGAGACAGTGGGGCGGGGCTGCAGGCAACCTGGGCCTTGGGGGCGGGGCTTGCATGCGAGAAGCGGGGCCTTGTGGGGGCAGGGCTGGCAGAAGAGGGTGGGGCTTGGTGATGGACAGGGCTGTTCAGGTGAGGGTAGTGGCCTCCTCAGGGGCTGCGGGAAGCTGGGCTAGGTGAACCTTGGTAATCCTCTCTGGCCTTGGTCATGTGGCTCAGGCTGTGCCCAGCAGGGAGTCCGACCCGATCGAGCTGCGGTCTCCACCCTGAGAGCGAGGGCTCCTTTCCCCCAGCACGGGTTAAAGCAGGGAGGCCGGGCCCCATCGAGGGTGGGGGTCTCCGCCCTTCCACCCTGAGAGCGAGGGCTCCTTCCCCCAGCACGGGTTAAAGCACCGTGTGTCCGTCCACCTGTGCAGTGGCTGGTCCCCATGTGACCTGGAGGGTAGAAACCCTGGGTCCTGCCGCTGGTCCGGGGCATCTGCTTCCCCTTCCTGCAGTTCCTGGGAGGGTCTGTGTGTCCAGGGGGCTCTGATCCCTGCCTCAGGACCACGGGTGAGGGGTCAAGATCGCCCGCTGTGGAGCTGGCCCGCATCTTGCTTCTGTGGATCCTCGCTGTGTGGTTCTGGAGCAGTTCTGTCCTCAGGAGAGCGATCCTCACAGCTGCTTCTTGGGGTCGTGAGAAGAATTAATAGGCCAGCCCCCAGGTAGCTGCTCGTAGCCCTGTGCGGGGCCAACCCTGTGTCACCACCAGTTCCTTCCCTTTGTGCTCCACCACACTGTCACATCGCCAGCCTTTATTTCCTTTTCCTTGGACCCAGGCAGCAAGTGCCCCGCTGGCCTTGGCAGCCCCTTCTCTAATCTGTCATCAAATCACTTCCTGACGGACAGCACTGACCAGTCATTGGCGTCACCAAAGCCCCACAAAATAGAATCCAATTTTCCTATTGAGCTGTGCAGAGCTGTCCCAGCCCCACCTCCCACAGGCTGGCCTCATTCACCATGGGATCCGTGGTTCTCACCTGGGGCTGGGGGTGCCTCTGGCATCCGGTGGAGAGTGTCAGGGATGTCCCTCCAGGCCCAGTACAGTCCCCCAGCCAGTGGCCAGCAGACAGCAGCACCCAGCCTGATGTCCCTGTGGCTTCTGGTTCCCCGAGGCCAGCTGTGCTTTGCTGCCTCTTCATCCTCTCAGACGGGTGCCCTCTCTCCACCTTCACTGGTTAGCAGTGTTCCATCCACTAGAGCTCAAAGCACTGCCTCCCGGCAGTGCAGCCCCTTCTCTTGGCCTGCCGTCTGCGTGTGCCTCGCGGTCTGTGATATGTCCTCACTGGCCCATCAGAGCAAGGCTCCCGGGGACGGAGCGGTTCCTGTTTGTGTCTCTGTCCCACCTTCTCTGGACCTGGCACCGTGTCCTTTGCTAACAGAGGTCTTGGGTTGATTGTCAGCAAAACAGACAATCTATATGGATCTAAATGGCTGTAAACATGCTTGATTGGGGTGTTTTAAAAATAATTGGATATGTAAACATTTGAGTGTGACACAGGTGGATTTTCGGGTGAATGGTCTTGTTCTTCAGGGAATAACCACAGGCCCATCCACAAGGACCATTTCTGGCTGATTTATGGAACACTGTTCTACCTGGTTAATTTTGAACGTTATCTCAGCCTGAGAGGTAGGTCAGCATGTGACGAAGATCACTGGTTTGAATCCTAACCTGCTCCTTCGGAGCTGCACCTTCCATGCCTCCGTTTCTTCCTTGGTTAGGTAGGAAAGGTATGAGCTACCTGAGAGTTGTGAGGCCTGCATTGAGTGACCACATTAAAGTGCCAAGAACTGCACCCAGAATGTTGGTATTTAAAGACCTTTAAACATTCTGATGCTGCATTTTAGTACCCGGGTAAAACAGCAAAGTTATGACAGATGCAGACGCAGACCCTCGGTGAGGTGGGGGGCTGATGGCAGGAGGTGGATCACCGACCCTGGAATGAGAGTATGGTCTGTTCAAGGCTGAACGAAGTGCACATCGTTGCATGTACCACAGAGGTCCCTCTGGTGAAGTCCTGGAAGGGTCCATGTGGCTGAGCCATGCGGTCTTTCTGTGACGTCCGGCAGGAGCAGAGCTTTCGGGTGCAGCCCTGCTCTTGTGTGCACAGCCCTCAACTGTCTCAAAAGTCTGAGGCTTAAAGCAGGCTTCGGGTTTCCTTACACCTCCCAGACATCTAATTTGCCTGGCAAACATGTTTTTCTTGGGTGTAAAGGTGAAGGAGTGGGTGACTCTGGTGAAAGTGTACTAATTACTGCACTTCTGGGTCAGTGGCGCTTGGTTGAAGACACTATCTGCCCTGGGTGGACATCTCTGGGGTGGTGAAAACCGGTGGCTGGATGTCGCGGGGTTGCCAAGAAGATGCCAGCTTTTTCCTTTTTCCTCAGTAACAACACCCTACTTTGTTTAGGGAAGCAGCGCACCCAGCTAAAAAACCAATTCTCTTGCACGGCGGAGTGGCTGGGGACACAGGTCCAGATGCTGGGCTGCTGATGGGGGGTCCTGGAGAGGGAGGTGTCGGGAGGCTTTCCCGACCCACAGCAGCCCTGAGTCCTTGTCCGGCCTTCTTGCCCGGGGCATGATGCCTGGAGGGAAAGCAGCTTCAGGGGCCCAAGTGTCAGAAGACAGAGTCCTGGCATGTGGGGCAGGCCTGGGCCAGGCTCCTTGGATGATGTCACAGAGCTGCTGCCCATGCGGGGACCACCCACCTCTGAGCCCCATGCAGATTTTTGTCTGTAGCCAAGTGAAATCCTGGTACAGCGAGTGAAGCAGTCAGAGGCACCTTTTGTGGAAGGAGGACAAAGCTGGAGAGAAAGAGGTTTTCCTAAAAGGCACAAGGCACTGATACTTCGTTAGGGATAGGTCCTAGGAGTGTGGTTGCTGATGGGTGAAAAACTGTAGCCAGAGAATAAGTGGGAATGGCCCTTGTTGGTATTTAACTGATTCATTCACGAATGGTCTGAACAGTTGTAGTGAAAAGAATATTTTGGACACAGATGTTTTCATCCTGCTTGACAAGCAGCGTGACTGTAGGCTGTTCCATCCTTCCTGGGTGACAGTGAGAGGGTCTCAGGCCCTTCCGGCCCTGTGCTGGCATTTCCTCAGGGTGTGTGTCCCGTCCCGAATAGGCTGGAATGCCTCTGGGTGCAGCTGAGCCTCTTGAAAAGGTAAGAGTCATGTGACATGCTCTGGGTGAACAGGAAAATGAGGGAGGACAGGGAGAGGGGCCTGGAGGTGAGGAGGATGGTGAGCAACACTGGCGACAGGGGATGGAGGGTAACTCCGGGGACAGGGGATGGAGGGTAACACCACTTCTCCAGGCGCCTTTGGGGGATGCTGCCACCTCTGGCACCCCAGAGTGAAGTCAACAGGATTCTGTCCCCAGAGCCTGGCAGCAGGGATTGGCCCAGTATGAACCACCGTTCACTGGCTCCGCACCCTGGGACAGGCTCCCTGGTGTTTCCACCGTGGTTTCCCATCTGGACAGTGGGACCCTGAGTGTCCCCATCACAGCTGCGCCTGGAGTCCTGGACTCCAGCGTGTCGTTGGCACTTGTTAGCGTTTCTTTTGTCGTGGTCGTGGATGAAGTGGCTCTTTCTTTGTGTGTTCACAGCCCTCCTGCTCACTTTACCTTCTGGGAACACTTTTTAACATAACTTCCTATGTGGGGAGGACTCGAGTGATTAATCGAATGTTTCATCAGGTGTGGTTCTTCTGTTTCCCAGTTTTGACACAACATTTGGTGAAATTTCCAGGGACTCCTGTGGTCAACCTCACAGTTTCACTCTGTCACTTTCTAATGCAGTATTCTTTGGGAGTCTTTTAAATTAAGTACCGTCATTTAAAAATAAGTTTTATAATATGCAGTTTCAGGTTAATTCTTTACCTTTGTGTGTCAGGCAGTGGCTCCCCACCTGTGAGTAGTCAGAAAGGTTCAGGCAGTTTTCCAGGGCAGTCTTTGCATTTACTGGAACTATTAAGAGCTGATTCTTGCTTAGGCCGTGATTGACATGCAGTGCACGTGAGGCCGTGCCTGGCTTAGTGACTTCTGCAGGCTTAGAGGTCTCTTTCTGTTCTTCCCAAAGCCTGCTCTGCTGTGCTGAGTGTTCACTGCGGGCGACGGTCACACTGTCTGGCACGGGCCACCGAGGCCACAGGGCGGACTCCACATAGCGGAGCCTACAGAATGGCAGAGCCCAGCCTCCTCGACCCCCTTCATGGGGAGCAGAAAGCACAAGCCTGTGATCAGAGCTGTGCTAGCCCAGAAAGCCTCCCAACAGGTTTAATTTAGGAATCGGCTCCTACCAACTGCCCACGTTTAGGATGTGTTTGAGTTTTTGTGATTTTTCCTGCACTGAAGCTACTGGACTGGCTCTTGAGTCACTGTCATGGGACTTCACGTTGCCCCGACGGGAAGCCTCGGGGGAGGAGGGCCGCACAGAGGCTTGCGGCAGTGATAATGAAGGGCTTGTTGCCTCTTGGGACAGCGAGTTCAAGCTCTTTGTAATTGTCAGCGTAAACAGTGACCCGCTGAGGACACGGCTGTAATTCAGGGTGGCATGGTTGATTGTCATCGTTGATATCAGGTACCTGCCTCTAAAATGACGGTACCCATAGTGCAGCTCCTGCCAAACACACGTGGTCCTGGGCCCCTGCAGCCAAGGTCGTGCTGCCAGGCAGGCCTGCAGCTGTGGGTGCACTGGGGTCTTCATGGCACTGAGCGACTCCCTCGTTTGCTTGTGGGACCCAGCCCTCTGTCCCTCCCGGTCCCCGGTGCGGCTCCTCCCTGTGTTCTCCCAGCCCCGTGCACACCTCCGTCTTCACAGCTTCCGTAGTTTTCTCGTGGACGCCCCAGGTGGGCGCCTGGGCAGGGATCGTGTGTTAGTCGAGTTCTCTCCAGCCATCCCTGGCTCGTGGTTCAGCAGGTCCCTTCACATGAGTCAGCCAGCTGTGTGGCTGCATGTTCAGGATGCTTGTCAGGGGCCTTCCTCAGGTCAGAGCAAGACCCAGGCTCACCTCCGTGGGACTTTGGAGCCCGCCCTGGAGAGACTCCAGTCACGTCAAGAGGGGCCGCCTGGGTCCCCGCGGGCTGGTGGGAGTGACTTCTGAACCACTCGAGGCCCCACTTTCTGTTCCTACACCCCACAAAGCCATTTAAAGCGCCATGTTCTGGTACCGTGTGCCTCTCGAGTGTGGCACACAAGCCTGGACGTGGATCTGAGCGGGCGCTGCCTCCCTCAGGCTGTGCTTGTGTTTTGGGGCCCCTGGAGCACTGGTGGCTGTGATTCCCGCCGCTGTCTGAGCTTCCCTAGACGGTCTCACCCGCAGCCTGAGGGCCACATCGGCAGCCACCGAGGAGCGAGGAGACTGCAGGTCCGGCGTTGGTCCCACTCAGTCCTTCTCGACTTTGGTGACAGAGGAGACAGCAAAACTTCAGCTGGGAACCCCAGGCCTTCTCTGCTTGGGGCCCTGGGACTGAGATAGCACAGATCCTGCCATCCACGTGCTGGGGGCCCTGCTGTGCAGCTCCCTCCTCTGGTCAGGGGCCACGCCCTTGAGTTGGGCAGCTCAGGGTCCTTGCATTCAGGGGCTCAGGGCGGGTCCTGGATGCAGAGAGGAGAAGGGCGGCGGTTTGAGTCCAACTGTGTTGGCTTCATTTTCTGCCTCTTGTCCCTAAATACATTTGCAAAGTTTTCCAGATGAAAACTCAGAAGGGATTTTTAATGACTGGAATCTGTGAATTCCATGGAAGCCAAGTCTGTCCACCTCTTTCACCCACCTCACTTCTTCCCATTGGGGCTGATTTTGGCAGCATTCATAGGGACATGGATGCAAGGGGTGGTGGCCAGCCCTCAGCCCTGCGTCCCTCCCCTCCTCCCCTCAGCGCCACAGCATTTCAGTGTCATTCCCTTCCCTGCACGCGTCCTCATGAAAACCAAGTGCAGTTGGAGGGAGACACCTGCGCCCACTCCCGTGACCTTCCCGGCCAGCCCGGCGGCAGCGGCCCCCCGGCAGGCATCTGTCTGGTGCTGCCTCCGTGGCCCTCCTGTCACCTGACGCTCGTGCTCCTGAATCTTCACATGTGTGCTCCATGCAGCCACCTCACGGGCTTCCTGGGAACGGAGACTGTGTCTCACACTGGTCAGAATGCTGTTCTCTGTCCTGTCCACTGAATAGTCCAACACAGAATCATTCCTCTGTGATTATTTATGCTTTGTTATGTAGAGCTGGAATAAAGAAAAAGTGAATTTAGACATTACAGCCATCAAATTGAAGCTAGGTAATTGCATTAGGGAATTAAATGAGAGCATCTGAGCTTCTCGAGTTCTAATTCCACATCTTCGTATCCCCATCACCCCATACCCAGTGTCTAACACAGCTCTTGGTCTAGGATTTTCTTGATTAATGCTCATTGAATTGAACTGGACTGAGCTTAACATTCCCACCCGGAGTCAGAAGCCAGTCCCTGAGCAAATTGCATTTAGAACGTGAGTTTGACCTTACTGTGGTAAGGGGTATCCTACACGCCATAATTCCTAGTCAATATTGGGTATTTAGTCAAATAGACTCAAGTATAGAGAGGCATTGGCCCAACTGGTGAAAGGGCAAGGTACAGTGCTTTAGGTCCAGGTCCCCAATATCAACTATGAAAATAAAACGTTGTCAACTCCAATTACAGCCCTGTCCTCAGCTGGTCACTGTTTATGCTAACAAATATAAACAGCATGAACTTGCTGTCCTGAGAGGCAACACACCCTCCATTCTCTCTGCAGTGCAGCTGCCTTGGTGGATGGAACATGCCCCTCCTTCCTCCCTCCACCCTCCTCTCTCCCTCCCTCCCCCCTCCCTCCCCCTCCTCTCTCCCCCCTCCTCTCTCCCCCATCCTCTCTCCCTCCCCCCCTCCTTCTTCATGTCTTCTCTCACCTTTCTCCCCCCACCTTCTCTCCTGGGCGAGGGGCAGAAGAGAAGGGACCTCCGGAATCTTCTGCTTCATCCAAGCAGCTTGGGGGCAGCATCAACAGCTGCAATTTGGCTGCCCCAGCAGGTGCCCCAGGGCAGCCTTTCAAATGGGAATCCTGGAATCTTGTCTTTCCTTAATGTGTCCTAAAGGCTGGAGGACATGAAGTGAAACAATGCTCCATGCTCAGTCCTGTGATTTTGTGTATTTATTGGACTTACTTTGAAATTAAACTAAACGATACCCAAGGTAGAGCATTAAAAAAAAGAAAAAAGGGCCGGGCGCGGTAGCTCAATCCTGTAATCCCAGCACTTTGGGAGGCTGAGACAGGCAGATCACGAGGTCAGGAGATCGAGACCATCCTGGATAACACGGTGAAACCCCGTCTCTACTAAAAAATACAAAAAAAATTAGGCGGACAAGGTGGCGGGCGCCTGTAGTCCCAGCTACTCGGGAGGCTGAGGCAGGAGAATGGTGTAAACCCGGGAGGTGGAGCTTGCAGTGAGCTGAGATCCGACCACTGCACTCCAGCCCAGGCGACAGAGTGAGACTCCGTCTAAAAAAAAAAAAAAGAAAAAAAAGAAAAAAAAAAACAGGCTGTGGTGTTTGAAAAACAAACAAAACCGTTTGGTTTGTTGGTTTGTTCTTAGACCTTCACAGGCTACTAGGTCACACGTTTCAGTGTCTCAGCGAATGACTTTCTCTCTGGAAGCCGTGTCAGCCTCTTGTTTGATGATGTCAGCCACAGCAGAAAGAAGCACTCCGTAGGCCCCGTGCTCAGCACCTTGGCATGAGCTCCTGCCATCTTCTGTTCATGCTCATCACAGCTCTGTGCAGTGGGCGTCCTCCTGATCCATGTGGGAGGATGGAGGATGGAGTCAGAAGGGTGAGTGACAGCAGGAGCACATGAGGGGTCTCTCCTGAGATAGGGAGGGGAACCGGCCCAGGACCTCAGTGCCCATCGCGTCCTTCCTCCTCCTCTGCCTCTGTGACTGTTTGACTCAGACTGCAGCGACAGACATGAGTATGTGCAGAGCATGTGTGCTCCCCTGGGGGTGTGTGCTCATATTGGCAGGGAGGGATGTGATCTTGTACAGAGCGTGTGTGCACACCTTGGGGGTGTATGCTGGCATTGGCAGAGACAGATGTGAGCACGTACAGAATGTGTGTGCACACCTTGGGGATGTGTGCTGGCATTGGCAGGGACAGATGTGAGTGCGCACAGAATGTGTGCTGGCATTGGCAGGGACAGATGTGTACAGAGCGTGTGTGCACACCTCGGGGGTGTGTGCTGTTGTTGGCATGGACAGACATGAGTGTGTACAGAGCGTATGTGTACCCCTGGGGGTGTGTGCTGGTGTTGGCTGGGACAGATGTGTACAGAGCGTGTGTGTACACCTCGGGGTTGTGTGTTGGTATTAGCACGGACAGACGTGAGCGTGTACAGAGCATGTGTGCACACTTGGGGGTGTGTGCTGGTGTTGGCACGGACAGACGTGAGCGTGTACAGAGCGTGTGTGCACACCTGAGGGTATGTGCTTATGTTGTTTTGTAAGCGGCAAATACGTGGCCCTTGCGTCGGGCGGCCCTGCACCCATGCTGAGTCCGTCAGTGGCCCTCAGGTTGGGGTCTCCATCTCCCCAGACAGCACTCGAGTGTCTTGAGTTTTCAGATTCTTCCTCTCCAGGTACTTGGGCCTCCTCAGGACCAAACACCCAGAACGAGCCAACTGCAAACTACGAGAACGTTCAAATCCATCTTCAGTAGGAAAAGCAAAAGCAATTGGAATACTTTTCCAACATGACCCCGTGGTTAAGCCGTTAGATACTCCAGCCAGCAGATTGAGTCACTTTAAAATTCACACCGAATAAAATGGTTTTGAGGGTTGCAGAGCTTTACCACTAAACCTTGAAATAATTGAAGCATTCTGCTCCACTTGCTTACTAACTAGGGTTGGAGATAACTTTCAGTCCAAAGTAGCAACCTTCTAAATCCAGCTTAGATGTGAGGCTCCCACTGACACAGGAAGAGACAGTGGCCCTTCCTTGTTCATTCTCCTGTGTTCACATACTTTGTCATTTTTTTTTGTATCCTGATCATCACTTCTGCTTTTCCAATTCAAACTAAAGGGAGTTTAGTTCTGTTTTGGAGAAGCTGTGGTTAGTGGTTTCTTTTCATGGTTTGCTTAATCTCTTAAGTCTGGTGCTTACATTTACCCAAATGCACTTTTCTTTAGTACGACCGTGTCATTGCCCAGGGCCTCTCCCTCCATATCTGCTCCCCAGGAGGCCCTCTAGGAATGGACGCTGGAGATCCAGCCCCTCCCCGTGTGCCATTTTCTTTGAGTCCAATGTAGGTTTGGCTCAGAGAAGAAAACAGACCTCTGGGTTAGGTGCCCCTGACTGCTTGCTTGTGAAATGTTTAATGATAAGGTGCCTTCCAAACTAATTTTACACACTGATAGTTGTAGCTTGAAGTATCACTGCAGTCATAAGAACAAGAAACACTCCCATAAAGTAGATAGGCAGAAAAAAGCCATACAAATTTAATAAAGTACAAATAAAATGGTGTTGTAAGAATGTACAGTGGGAAATGCTCTCAGTCCAGCCAGATCAGCTGTGGCGTCCTCCTGTAAATACATTCAACCACGTGTGGCCCTGATCTCAATCACTACTGTGAATTGTGATCCAGAATGTTCTTGGGGGGCCGATGCCTGGACTTTGCCAGCAGCTGAGTCTGGTTGGGCGTCACGGTGGTGATGAGCTTAGCGCGGCCAGCTGGGCTGAGGGGTGGCCACCCATGCACTCGCCACGTGCAGTCGTTATTCTGGTGATGGAGTTGCACGCGACGCGGCTTGTCCACCTGGGCTACTTAAAGTACCGGGAATCCAACTGTGGGCGGATGCCTCCCGACATGGGAGCTGTCTTTCTTATCCAGGGCCCTCTAGCACTGCAGACCCCGGCCGCCGGTCCCTGAGCCCACGGGGAGGCAGCGGAGGGCTCTGCTGGGCCATGGAGGTCCCCGAGCAGGTGGTCACTCATTGCTTATGGGTGGTCCATGGCCTGTGAGTTTATTCCCGGGGTCTGTGTGGGCAAGGTTAACCAGTTCACAGCTGGGGACTTACACAGGTGACACTAGTTAAAGTGGAATCTATATCAGCTCGCACGGGAGTAGGTGAGGAGCTGGGAGGGTGGGGGAGGCTTGGCCCTAGCACTGAAGCCCGGGCTCCTGACATTTCTGCGTCTTCCTGTTGAGGGGCCGTCAGGGCCCCTGTGGGTCCTGAAGACAGTGGGTGCCCTATGGACCAGGGGATGCGGAAGCCTCTAGAGGCTGCGGGAGGCAAGGAGGGGGTCGCGTCCCCAGAGCCAGCCCTGCTGGCAGCTCGACGTTAGCTGGTGGGACCTGTTTTTGGACTCCAGCTTCCAGAAATATGAGAAAATAAGTCAGTGTTTAGGGCGCTAAATTTGGGGTGATTTAGTGGAGAAATAGAAAACTAGCCCAGGAAGGTGCACGCGTTGAAATGTGCTCTGTCCAGGTGTTTACAGTGGCGTGACGGGGATGGCATCAGGGTTCTGGGAACTGCAGTTTTACTGAAGGAATGGGGCTCACCACGCCTTTCCTCATGTGACTGAAGGCACGTATGCTTGCCACACTGCCCAGGAGACGGGGACCAGAATTTTGACTTTATTATGGGAACCAAGCCACAGTCAGAACACAGGACTGAAATGAGCTTCCTGCAGCCTGAACTGGGAAGAGGAATCGCAAGTAGTTTGTGTTTTTCTGCACAGACCTGTCCTTTCAGATTTTGTTGAGTTCTGGAAAAAGGGAGAAGCCAGGCACACCTCAGTGAGTGACAGTGTTTCTGGAGGTGGGGCGGCTTCAGCCTGAATGTGGCCGTGTGGCTGGGAGGCTCAGAAACTGCCCTCCAAGGGCACCCATCTGTTCCTTTCTGCACTAATACTTCCTTTACAGAAATTCCAGAGCAGTGCGGGAGGCCTCTGGTCTGGATGGGTTTGTGGGGACCGAGGTCACGGGGTGTTGTCCCAAGTACTTATCCTGATGTGGCAGAGGCTCTGTTCCCAAATAATTATTCCACAGTTTCAGAGCCTATATCTGAGTGAGTCTTAACTTTGTTACATAAAAGCAAACAAAGTATGTCTTGAGCATCTAAAAATCCATTTAGTAGTCATGACTGTAACCTCATACATGGGGCTTTGGGATGGAGTGAAAATCACCGTCACCTGGCGTGGACGCTGCGTGGTATTTCTAGCGTGGTGGCCTGCTCGTGCCTTGAGCTCCATCTGCAGCGTGAGCAAGAGCTGTGCATTTGAGAAATGTGGGCAGGTCAGCTGGCTCCTCCAGGGGGCTGTGGGGATGTGGGTGAGGGGCCTGGGATGAGGCCACGTCAATGGGAAGGAGCTTGGTTGTGTCAGCAGATATGTCTGCCTCTACAGGCCCGCAAGCCAGCCAGAACCCAGTTTTCCTTTGGTCATCTAATGCCAGAAAAACCCTGTTTCTTAGAGATTCTCATAATTTATATTAATGAACCATTTGACCCTACATAAAATGTTATAAATGCATAAGGCTTTACAACTTGGCAGATGTGTAACTCACATGTTAGGATTGAATCAAACTGTTGAAGATACTGGTTTCACTTGAAGGTTTTTAGCATTTTATGTGCAAACCAAATGCCAATAGCATTTTGAAAGAGTCTTTTGGAATTTTAAACACAGAGTGGGACAGTGCTGGGTCTCTGGGATGCTGGTGGGGTGTATGTGACCACAAGCTCTTGGAGCTTGCAAGCAAGCAGGATTCCTAAATTGTCACACCTGCAGTGCTGGAAGTCAAAGTGGATTTCTGTAAACGAGGTATTAGTGCAATAAGGAACAGATGAGTGCCCTTGGAGGGCAGTTTCTGAGCCTCCCAGAGACCCCAGGAAGAAGCGGGGGAGGGGGGAAGTTACCCACCAGAACCTGGATGGTGGAGCCAGGTTTGCTGGTGGCCCTGGGTGGCAGGTCATTACGTGCAATAAGGAACAGGTGAGCGCCCTTGAGGGCGGTTTCTCGGCCCCCTTCGCAACCACAAGTGGAAGACGCCCCATAGTGGGGGGTGTTGGGGGTCGGATTTCCAGTGGGGCCGGGTTTGCTGGTGGCCGCTGCGTGGCAGGTCACTGAGTGGAGCGATGGGAGGTGAGTGAAGTGGGAATAGAGGACGTACCCTCCACAGCTACTGCTGGGAGTTGGCTCTGGTAGCAGAGGGGGCATAGAGGGATTCCCATCAGGGGCAACACGGCTGGGGTCCCACGTGCGCTGGACGCCGAGGTGTGGCCATATGTGATCTCAGTCTCCACAGCCACTCTGGGAAGTGGGTTCAGTTACCTTCCCATCTCACATTTGAGAAATCTCAGGGGCTGACATCGCAGCTGGGTGGGGTGGAACTAATGTCTCAGGCAGGACGTTGGCCCCAGAGCCCAGCTCTTACCCGCCCTGCTGTTTTCAGTCCACCAAGCTTGTAGAGAGGCGGGTGTGGTTGGGGGGGGCCAGAGGTCGTGCGTTTCAGGGGGCGGCTGAGAAACCAACACAGAAGGGGGGCAGGAAATAAACCAGGCAGGAGACACAGGCAGTGCTTGGGAGATCTGCGCAGGGTCTGGGTGTAGGGGGCACCTCTGGGCCTGTGAACCCCATTCTGTGCTCCCGGCCTGCCTAACCTTGGCCCTCAGCCACATGTCCGCTTTAGGTGAAATCTCAGTCCCTTGCATGGTGCGGGCATCTTTTCTCCCTGGCTTTGCCTCTCCTTAAATCAGTCTCAGTGTGGGTGGTGGGGTGGTTGGTGGTCCACGGAATTTGCCCTCCACCTCCCCATCCTTGTCCTGTCTGGCCTGTTACCTGAATCTGTGTCTCTTCAGAGCCTGCAAATGAGTGGAGGCCATGGCAGCCTCTCGCTGACTGGCCTCAAACTTTTTTATTCATCAGAATCATGTTAAATGCTGATTCCTAGGCACCCCATTAGACTCTCTAGGCCTGCCTGGCATGGGTACTTTGAGGAAGGTACAGAGGGTTGCTGGGCTGTTCCAGGAGGGAATTTGCATTTGTGGAATGTCTACTGTGTTCCTTCCAGCATTCTACTTTCCACGCACACGTGGCATTAAACCTGGAAGGCCTCTGGGTGCTGTGCTGGTGAGGAAGCCCCGGCTGGATGAGGGGCTGCTGGGGCTTGGACTTGATTACTGGGTTGGGGGCTGCTGATGGGATGCCCTGGGAAGTCCTGCTGTGCACTCGGGGAGGTGCAGAAACAGGCTCAGGAAATACAGACCACGGATCCAAAAATTCCTACTGGAAAATCTTTTATGAGCAAATTTGCATCTGACTGAAGACAATCATTGCTTGAGTAATTGGTTTATTTATAAAACCGGTCCTATGAACAAATAGATTAGTTTTCATTCATGCCTTGTCTATAACGTAAATAGCTATTACGGCAACCTAAATTAACTTTAAATTTTGTATCAGATTGCAATCCATATTACAAATGGCTGCTTGATAATCTAATTGATAAAATGGAGGAATTTGGTACTTGGAACCCAGAGTGAAGAGAACAGAATTGCTTTGGTTTCTCAAAAGCGTGTGACGGGTGACCTGGGGTGAAGAGAAGTGGCTGGAGTCATTACACTCGAGGAGATGATCTGCCCCAGCTTTTCTCAGGTGTCTTCTGGATAAAACAAAAGGTCGATAAACTTGGAAAAATTCAGTACTTAGTTTGTCTATGCTCTGAGCTTCTCATACAATCATTAATGTGACCGGGCTGTATCTGAAGCCTCCATACAGGCACAAAGAAATTAGGCTAGAGTAAGGCAGCCGGCATCCTCTGGTGCCTGGGCCACGTGTCATTTCCTAAAGCCCTTTTGGGTGAAATGACAGTTGCAATGTCTGTTGTTTGGAGGAGTGTAATCTCACGTATGAGATGTAGATTTAAAACACCAAAGCCAGGAAGCTTGGTGGGAGTGGCTGTCTTCCAAGTGGTTTTCTGTGCTGCCATGGACGAGGTGTGGATGTGTCATCCGTTGGTGAGATCCACTGGTGAAGAACCTAAGCAAACCCTTCGCGGGGGGCGGGGTTGTGAAGCTACATCTCTTCTGGCATCCCAAGTAAATACATTTTGTAAAACTTGTGAATTTGACCCTGACCCTAACCCTGAGTGTTGAAGTCTGGTGCAGTGTCTGGAGCCCTCTTCTGCATTGAGGGTGAGTGACTGTAAATGACTGATTCCTCAGTGGTGAAAGTTCAAATTTAGCTTCCCTGAGGAAGCCAGACCTCAGTCACACGTATCTCCATTGTAAACACTGCGGCCTCTACACGGGTGGCTGCAAGTTTCCAGGTCCTCCTTGGAGAAGCAGCCATGCGGTGCTTGGTGATTTGATAACATCAGCCACCTTCTGTCTTCTGTCTAATCATGGTACAAATGATTCTCCTACAAGGAAACGGATCTGGTTTCTTCCCCGATCATTGGAAGAAGCAGCCCACCTAGGGACTGCACCGTCCTCTGCATTTTCACAGCAAAGCCTGTGTCTGTCTGCGAGGAGTGTCGTGTGTTATGGGAATCACGGGAATTGCCTTAATTCTTCCACTTTTTGAGGGCTCACGTAGCTCTGCCTGTTTTACCTGGGATGAGCAGCGGGTGGTCTCTGGCTGCTGTGGGATTAGTGCTTGGGGTGCATCATCACATCCGGTGGCCTGTCCAGGTGGGCATCATTGTCTTTTGCCTGTTGGCTGAGGCAGCTGTGATGCCATGGGGGTCATACTTGTGTCGGGGCCAACCCAGTTCTTCCCGTGCACACCTCTCCTGCTGGAGTGCCTTTCCTTATGATGACGTGTTGAATTAGCGTGGAGAATGCAGAGAGGCTCTGGGCCTCTCCTTCCCATTCTTACTCCCTGGAGCTGTGATGCCCGACAAGGGAGCCCATAGCCAGTGGCTCCTTTAAATTTAATTAGAATAAAGGTTTGATTACATAGCTAAACACATTTGAAAAGAACTTCACAGATTAAATTCCAGATTCAGCCCTTCAGGCCCAGTGGCCACATTTTGGGGCTCAGCAGCTGTAGGTGGCTGTTGTCTTTCTGTGTTGGCTGAGCAGATTGGGACGTTTCCGGTTCAGCAAGCAGTTCTCTTGCATGGTTCTGCCTGTGGTGAGGGCACCTTGGCTGGAGAGCCTCGTGGGGATGCCTTAGGCCTCTGGCTGCAGCCAGGCTGCACGGTTCCTGTGCCCTGGGTCCTGTGCAGGGCCAGATGGATCCCACCACAGAGTCAGTACTGCTAGACTTGGGTACTGTGTGTAGACAGCAGAGGGGCACGTCCGGGCCTTGCTGACTGGCCTCCTTGGCCAGGCTCCCGTCTCCAAGTCTTCAGGGGAAATGCATCCACCGTCCACACCGTGCACCAGAAGAAAACTGCAGGCTCCTCTGTGGGTGGTGAGTTGAGATCATGCAGAGTGACTAGGCTTGGGCTCCTGGCCAGCGTGGAACCTGATGATAGCTTTAGGTGGAACCTGACATGCCTCCATGTGTACATGGTGAAGATAATGCAGTGTTATCAGTTTGAATCCAAATGTGCTCCCGTTTTGAGGTGGAAGGTTCTGGGAGTATTGGCCGTTGGTGATTGTCCTGCTGTGGAGGACTTTGAATGCAGGCACTGGTTTAGGGTAACCCTGGTTTCCTGGTCCTGTATGTGGGCATCCCTGAGTATGCCGGGCTGGAGGAAGGCAGGGCAGATGGGAGGGTGACAAGAGGTCAGGTGTTTCCAGCTGTGGGGAGAGATGCCATCAGATGGCTGAGATCAGGAGGGTGGTGGCCAGGGGACCAAAGCGGGGGTGCGTGGAAATTCCATGTTTCCCGGGGCACGGGGAGGACTTGTTGAGCTCTATTCCTCGGCAACAGTTCTTCCCCTCTCAGGAATCTGCCATTGTAATTGAGTAGCAAATTCTGTAATTGCTCTAATTACTTACTGTTAAGTCCCCATCCCAATTACCATGAATTAGCAACAGTGACAACAGTTTCCCTGGTCAATCTTTGCCAAGAAAAACCAGTGGCACTAGTTTTAGTTGCCTTGAGTTCCCTCCAAATCAGATTCCTTAGAGGCTTGTGTCCCCACAGCTGCTGCAGTTCCTCCTGGGCATAACAGACACATTCCAGACATTCATATCTCAGCTCAGATGCAGGCGTGCACATTATTTACAGAAAATCGCACTGTGCTGTGATCGGCTTGAGCTGACGTCATCTAGGTGGGAGGCAGAGGCCAAGGACCTGTGAGGGACTATCCGAGTGTCCTCTCATTGACTTGGAGCAGGTGCACATCTGTTCTTCAAAAGTTCTAATGGGATGAAATTAGAAATATGAATTTTTAAAATTCATGTGTTATGAACTCTGTTCCGTGATTTCCTCTGAAATGAGAGACTATTTGTGGACAAGGCAGTTGGCCTGCAGCTCTCCTTAGAACTGTCCTAGACCTCGATGCCATCCTATGGTCTCTTCCTGGGTGTGGGGTGCGCTGCTTGAAGCAAAACCAAAGGAAAGAATGTAGTCAGTGTGCATCACTACTGCAGCCAGCTCAAGGAGCCCACCCACTGGGAGGGGGGCCGGATCACTTAACATTTTAAATGCATTTAACACTAAACCAGCAAGTCAGCCAGTACTTTCTGTAACTGAACTGCCTGGCTCATGGGAACCTGACACTTGACTTTTCAGAAGAGAATACTTGCTTCTGTGGAGTGTCAATATTTGTCTCATTTCTTGAGACTTTGCTCATAAGTGATGAACGTGTGTAAATTAGGACCTTTTTGTGTAAATTGGGCCACAGAGCTCTCTAGGCACAGTCAAGAGAGTAAAAGGCTGTGAAAGATGCCACCTGATGTGAGCCGTGGCCAGGCACTTTGGAACCTGGGATCCCATCTCCAGCCTTTCAAAGGACATAGAGGAATATAAAATGCAGATGGGAGAGTTCATATTTTGGGCATCTCTGTTCTTTTGAAATCAAAGTGCAAAGAAAAAGTTTTGCCTTGAGGTCTTATCCCTTACTTGTTTTTCTCCTGAGGTTTTAAAATTTTCTTAACTGCTTTTTTCTCCCCCGATCCTTGGGGAACTTCTATCTTCTTATCTTCTTAAAAGATATGGTTAAATTGAACACTGAAATTTAAAAACATGCTTTCATATTTTTCTTTTAACCTATGTATCTGACATTGGTGAAGAACTAAGCGTGTTGGTTTACTTTTATTTTAGTTTATTTTTTTGAGACGGAGTCTCGCTCTGTCGCCCAGGCTGGAATGTAATGGCACGATCTTGGCTCAGTGCAGCCTCACCTCCTGGTTCACGCCATTCTCCTGCCTCAGCCTCCTGAGTAGCTGGGATTATAAGTGCCTGCCACCATGGCTTGTTCATTTTTGTATTAGTAGAGATGGGGTTTCAACATGGCCAGGCTGGTCTTGAACTCCTCACCTCAGGTGATTTGCTCACCTTGGCCTCCCAATGTGCTGGGATTACAGGCATGAGCCACCACACTCAGCCTGAGATATTCTTGATTGTAACTGTAATAGATCCCTTTAATAAAAACAAAACAGAACAACAACAACAACAAAAAGCTGTCTGAAAAGTCCCAAAATTAAAGAGCTCACTTGGACAGGGATTTGGACACCAGTTGAATGGCCCAGCACAAACCATAGTTACATGGGCCACTCGGTCTGTTAGATTCTTAGGGTATTTGAAGTGGTGGGGATATTTGCATTTCTGCCTCTGGATATCGTGTTAGTATGAATTTGGCTAGTTTTTGAGGGCCAGGCTCAGATCTGGGAAAACAAGAGCCCCTGACCTCACGGCACTTCTCTTCTATGTGTGTGTGTGAGGAAAATAGAAAACACAAGATATTTTTTTTTTCAATGAGCTGGGAAGATGGAAAAACAAGCTTAAGATGTTTACTTGTTCAGAAGAAAGGAAGTGCAAGGAACACTCAGCTTTGCTGCTGCTGAAGGAGGCCCCTGGTGGAGGCTGTTTCAGAGGTGGGGTTTCTCTGAGAAAGGTAAGAGGCAAATAGGATGCCCTATCTGGTTTGCCAGAGATGGGGAAAGTTAGTATCCCCAAAACAGCCTCAGCATTCTTTGAAAGGCTTCAGAAAACCAGCTAGGGTGTGAGACCCTTGTTGGCCTCTGGGTAGAAGGAAAACATTGCTGGTCCTAAAGACTGTATTGTTCTTCCACTGCTATAAAGAACTACCTGAGGCTGGGTAATAAAGGAAAAAAGGTTTAATCGGCATACAGTTCTGTGGGCTGTACAGGCTTCTACATCTGGGGAAACTTACAATCATGGTGGAAGGTGAAGGTGAGGCAGGCATGTCTTCACATGGCTGGAAGAGGAGAGAGAGTGAAGGGGAAGGTGCCATGCACTTCCAAACAACCAGATCTCAGGAGAACTATCATGAGGACAACACTTGGGGGATTGTGCTAAACCATTAGAAACAACCCCCATAAGTCAATCACCTCCCACCAGGGCCCACCTCCAACACAGGGTTAGAGTTCAGCATGAGATTTGGGTGGGGACACACAGCCACACCATGTCAGGCTTCCCATTCTTCTCTTGCACGTGCTTCCCAAATGGTTCTGTCATTGGTTTTTGTTTTTGTTGATCCATAATATATGTACATATTTTCTGAGTGCATGTGATATCTTGATTCATCCCTATATTAATCAATCTGGGTACTTGGGATATCTTTCACTTGAAATATTTTCTTTTCCTTGTGCTGGTAATGTTCAAGTTATTCTCTCCTAGCTGTTTGGATAATACACAGTAGATGACCCACTGCCATCCCCTTGCTGATTTATCAATAGTAGGTCTTGTGCTCCCATTAGGCTGTGTGTTTGTGCCCATTAGCAGCCTCTGCTTATGAGTGGGCTCTGCTGGGCCCTGTTGACCACCTACTCTTAGCCTCCATGAGATCTCTCAGCTCCTGCTTATGAGGAAGAACATGCGCCGTTTCTTTGCTTGGCTCGTTTGCTTAATGTAATGTCCTCCAGCTCCACCCACGCTGCTGCAGATGACAGGGCTCTCCGCTGTGTGGTGGAGTATTGCTCCTGTGTATGTTCGGGCCACGTTCCCTTCATCCCCTGTTGACGGGCACTCAGGTGATTCCGGACCTTGGCTGCTGTGGATGGTGCTGCATTGAAGCTGGGAGCTGTCACTGGCTTCATATTCAGGGGACATGAGCCACTTTGATGTTCTCAAGCAGCCTATCCCCAAAGCCTTCTGTAGAATGCCGCATTCCCTTGTGCCCATGGCTTCCACTAGGAGGAACCATTGGGTTTCTGTCTTTAATTGGTACCCGGCTGCACTGACCAAGCAGGGGTCCCAGTGACCCTGGACACTACCTCACATAAGGTCCAAAGATGCAGTTAGGTTCTTTTTTTAACTTTAGAAAAAAAACGCTTTGGACCTGATTAAGCTATAGCATTATCAGTTAGTGTTTTTCCTATTAGAAAGGTGTATATTTTATTTTCTAGGAGGGAAAGAAATCCTGTTAAATACTCTAACCACAGATTAAATCATGTCAAGGAAAGAGGTACTGTTTTGGGGGAAAATTGTCCCTTCATGTCAAAGATCAAGGGGATAACTCCCATTGTTTAATTGAGTTAATTATGAAATCTTAAGTGGTTTGGGAAGACGAGCTGCGGATGCTGCAAGACATGAGACTGATGCTGATTTAATGTTAGTCAGCCATGACAGAATGTAGCTAATATTTAAAGCTTGCTCCAGTATTGCTTGATAGATTGTAAGTTAATGTAAAGATCTGTTTGATGCTTTTATTTTACAAAATATTATTGAGAAAAAGTTTGACAGCCAAGGAAACAGCCTTCAACCAATTTATTCCTAATTTCTATCACCAGAAAAATTTGTCCTGTTAATTCCAGAATTTACTTTTGGAAATTTCCTGTAAGGAGAGCCAGAGGTATTGGTGGTTGAATGGTGACTTGAATTTAGGTGAAGATCGTTAAATATTACATAGTCATGTTTGTCTTGGTGGTTTTAGCCATTTTATATTAAATTTAGAACTGCGAGTCAAACCAAATGTGTTCTTTTGCTTTTGTGATACTCCTTTGTTTGTATGACTGTAGTGGTAAAGAATGATAAAATGTGTATAGGGTATTTTCTTTGTGTAGATATTAGGATTTTTAGGGGAACAAATTAATCATTCTTCTAATAGACATTGTGTTGTGTGTTGGGTCCTTTGTATATTAGTTGAATTACTATAATGAGGACCACTTGAAAGTATGTTTCTATACAAGATCTTTTATATGCTGACTTGTGTTATGCAAATTCCTTCATCCTCTAAGAAGACTAAGTAATGGGTTGGAGGAGAGGTTTAATTCCCCATTAGGTCTATTCCAAATGCCTGGAATTGAATGCAAGTACAAGTTATGTTTTTGAAGTGCGGTGTGTGTGGTGGACTCCTTTTTAGGTCATGGGAGGGAGGTAAAGCAAAGATCAGATTTGCTGATGAACATTTGTGCACATTCTATTGGAGAAGTCGTATGACTTGACTGCACCTGCGTACTCTGATTTTGCTGTCGTTAGTGTCCGTAGCCACAAGCCTCAGCCACTTCTGGGATCCACTCTGAGGGGCTGTGGTGAGGGTTATTACAGAGTCGTGTGTCTTAGCGAATGGCACAAACAGCCTTGTGGGCCTACTTTGGCTTTGTTTGAACCTGTAGATTGTTAAACTAATTTTAGTTTAACATTCTGAGGATTATAAATTGATTCTTGTCTAAGAAGAGGTTTCTGTTGTCTTTGAAGACAGGAGCCACAATACAGAAGGTCCCTGGCTCCCAATGGTTACATTTGTGATTTTTTTTCAACCTCGTGATGGTGCGAACTAGTCACACTCAGTGCATTGTTTGGCCCGAGATGGGCTGCCTCTGGATGAACTCGTTGTAAGTTGAAACTATTATATCAAATGCACTTTCTATTTAGGATATTTTCAGCTACGCTGGGTTTATTGGAACAGTTTCATCCCATGGTAAGTCAGGGAGCATATGTGCTCATAAAAGTAGAGACAATCTTATAGATACCATTAGGTATAAAGTCTGATGTTACAGAGATATGATGAAAACAATCAAGTGGGACTTGGAAGCCTTGGAGGGGCTCACATGGCGGCTCCTGGAATGCAAACGTGAGCGCCACTGGCTTCTGGATGTGACGTCTGTGCCTTCTGCTCAGCCCAGTGGGTTATCAGCTGCTCTCGAGGGCAGAGCGGTCCAGCGTTCCTGTGTTTAGGTGTTTGAGCTGCCTTAAGAGGCTAGGTCAATTCTCACTGGTGTTTCAGGGCTTTAGGCCTTCTGAACAAGCAGGAGGAAGGACGACTTTGTAGAGCTTTGGAAATCTCAACGGAGTTCAGGGCCATCCCCCTTGGCAGGAGAGAGCCCCACTGAAGGTGAGCAGGGTGCCGTGCAGGCCTGTGCTGGGCCCAGGCGTGTACAGACGTTGTGAGGGCCACAGGACACAGATCGGTCTTGGTTCACAACTGGTGTGGATGGCCACGCAGCATTTCTGGCAGGTACATGAGTGCGGGGAGGTGGGTTTTGGGGTGTGCTTCCTGGTTGCCTAGTTGCTTGGAAGACCCCTATTCAGACCCCATCCTGAGTCACCGTGACAGGCCTCCGGCTTCACATGCCACACAGAAGCCTTGGTGTCGGTCACTGACGCCCACCAGATGTCAGATATGCCTATGTATCTTCCCTGGTCTCGGGATGGGTCTTGTTTCGAGGTTATAGTAAACGTTCTTTAAGAGGGGTTTTGGATATTTTTTTGTTTGCAAGGAGGCAGCAGGGAGTACTTGAGCAGTGAGATCCCCTTCCCAACCAATGAGAATTCAGATCACAGCAGGTAATTATGGCAGCGTGGCTGTGAGATCACCTTCCCAACCAATGAGAATTCAGATCACAGCAGGTAATTATGGCAGCGGGGCGGGTGGCCAATCCTGAACTGTGGCTATGACTGGAGTCTTGCCCCACGGACAGAGCGTGCTGGGGCCTCGGTGGTCCTCTGTGGGGTGGGTGGAGCGCATGAGCTGTGTGCTGCTGGGCCGTGGCTGGCTCCCCAGCCTGGGGTTTATGCAGGACTCGTTCTGAAGACAACTTGGAACCCAGGAAGCAGCACGAAAACGGGTTTGTGCGTTTCTGGATCCTTGGTGCTCCCCAGTCAGACGCTGCGCAGGCTCTGAGGGGTCTCGCCAGGAAGACTTGCACAGTCGGCCCCGGGGTGGATGCGGCTGCAGCGGGTCTTGCAGGAGCTGGAAGTGGGGGTGAGTGTCTCACAAGTGGGACCTTTCAAATGGGTCCAGCAGGATGCATCTGTGGAAATGCTGCCACCTAATGTAGGACTGCGGCCAGCAGGGCCTGAAAGGCTACAGCGGGCTCTGTTTCTGCTCTCTTGAGAAAGTCTCTGAACGGTTTTCCTTGGTTTTTGTCTGTCTGGAGGCTGCTTCCCCCTTTCTTGGGCTTACTTAGCCTTCTGAGCTTCCTTGTTGAGTATGACAAAGCCCTGAGAAGGCATTTTTATCGCATAATTGTGTTATCCTGGTGGCAGGATAAATGACCTGCAAATGTGGGTGACTCAGTAGCTCTGAGGGTGTTCAATATCCAAGACAGAGGTGGGAAAGAAATGTTCAGACAGGTGTCAGAGGGTCTGTTCTCTGCTTCACACTGGGGCCCTGGTTTGCTGTGACAGTCTTCACACTCGATCCAAAATGGGGATAATGAAGTCTCACGGATTCGGCTTCAGCTGAGAGCTGCCTCCAGCACAGTCTTGTGTGAGTAACAGTTTATATGTTTGGTGCGAAGGGCGGGCCCCAGTTGATCTTATTTGTGGTGGTGCTTATGGTGGCTTTTCCATAAGGAGTGTAAACTTTATTAGCTTTGGCAAGGAAATTCTGAGTAAATCTGAAGAATGTTTCAGGAAATTCTGGAACCTGCAGTGAATCTGGAATCTGTATGAAATTGAGATTTGGATTCTCATGATTTCCTAATGCTACCCCGAAGCCCAGTAGTTGAGATAGTCATAGAGCTTCAGTTGTGCTGCCCAGTTCCCCATTTTAAAAGGAACACGTTGATTTCATCTAGAATGTTCTGATCTCTGAGTGCTGCCAGCGGTGTGACCAGCCCTCTGCATCAGAGGGGAAGCCAGGGCTGCGCTTACAGCGTCGCGGCAGCTGAACTCTGACCCAGGACCTCAGGCACGTGCGATGCTGACCATTTTCTGTAAACTCCAAGGGTGCAGTGGTCTCCTTGGCGCTTTACAGTCTTCTGAAGCTTTTGATGTGTCTGCACTTTATAGATTTTTCAGAAGTAGATGGCCTTTTCCCACACCCTTGGGCTGAGTTTCGTCAGAGGCTGGTGTGTGGGAAGCACCACACCCACATTCTGACAGGGAAGACTCTGGTGCCCAACTGAGGTCAGAGGGGAAATTTGTTTTTCCTTCCCTCCAGTCTGGTCCAGCTGCTCCCTGGTTGGTCAGAAGAATATCATGCTTATCCAAGTCATAGGCAAACCCCCTAAGTCAAACATTTGTCTTTCTTCTTTAATATACCCATTTCATTTATATGGGGCAATAGATAGAGAAATGTCTTTTAGGGGAAAATTAATTTCTTTAATTACACAGAACTTTTTGGATAAAAACTGTAATCAAGAGGCTATTTTTGTAGAAAGATCTAGTTAAATACTATAGTTGGAAAGCTCCTTATATTTGATCTTAAACTTGGGCCCGGTGTGCATGTCAGCACGCTCGTGCTCATGACACCAGGCTCAGCTGTGAACTACAGGCACCGGTACATACAGCCACCCCATCGCTTGCTTCCCCAACCGTTCCTCCTGGCCTTGTTTCCCCTTCCCTGTGAAGGAGGGAGCAGTTCTGGCTGCTCTGAGATGCCGGCAGGCCTGCCGTTGGAGCAGTGGGCACCTCCCACCTTGAAATGGTTCTTCGTGGTGCAGTTGCACCTAGGTAGGTGGACTTGTCTTTGTTGCCTTCCACAGAGGACAGTTAGGGTGGGCAGGAAAGAATTCTCTGCTACAAGTTTGCATTCCAGGCTGTTTCCAGAAGTGGGAATTCTCGTGCCCTGGAGTCTGGGAATGAATTTCTAGTTTCCCAGCTTCAGGTGGAGTTGAAAATGAGTAAGGCAACCCACCACACCCATCTGGAGCCAGGAACTAGAGCCGTTTTAAAAGTGGCAGTTTCTCCATAAGATTAGCAAAAAAATGCACTCAGCACGTTTCTTTCTTTCTCATATGCATTTGTCCATCTAAAATGGGAATGGTGGTTTTTGAAGCATGGATGTAGTTTTAAATTTTGAGTATTATAAACCTTAATGTAGCTTGTTAAAATGTTGGCCTGATTATCTGGAGATTTACTAAACCTTTGGAGTGGTAATAATGAGTTGATCTATATAACTTTGCTTTCTAGGATGCAATGAAAGTACTATAATTAAAACCTCTGCAGTTAGGTGCAGCAGGCGATTGGCCAAAACAAATCCTGCCTTTTGGTTTTCTTTAACCAAACAAGGAAGTAGAGTGTAGGCTGAAGTGGCAAATTCATTTCAGAGCATGCCAGAGCCCTCAACGATTGAGCAGCCTTCTCAGGTGAACGTGTAACGTGCCATGAGTCTTGGCAAGCCTGGCTACTGATGTGTGCACGTGACACCACGGAGCCACACCTAGGAAGATGTGGTTTCTGTAGCAAGATTTGGAAAACCAAAGTGCAACTTAATTATCCAACTTTGTTACAGAAAGAGCTTTGACCAGATGGCCAAAGACCTGATTCTCTTACGATCGAGACTTGGTTATAAAATTGCCCTTACTTGGTGCCAATCAGTGTTGGTCCACAGTGGTACTCCTCCAACCTCACTGAATAGTTGGGAGACTGAAATGAGACTGTGAAAATCTCCTTAAGGTGAAAAGGGCTCTGGGGCACCCAGGAATATCCGCACACCCGTGGCCGTTCCCCTTTAAGGTGGAAAGGACTGCTGGGTCACGCGGGAGCATCCGCACACCCGTGGCCGTCCTCTTTAAGGTGGAAAGCGCTGCTGGGGTGCCCAGCAATATCCGCACACCCGTGGCCATTGTGGCTGTCCCCCTTTCTGCTCAGTCACCTCTGTATTCCCGCATTCAGGCTTTGGGACACTCATGAGCAGCTCATCCCCTGGGCTGGTGAGGAAGGAGTGGGAGGTTGTTCTGAGGCTCTGTCACCATCTGCCCTGTCGTGAGCTGGGCAAGGCAGTGGCAGTGACCCCGGAGGAGTCTGGTCAGTGACGGCTCTGGCAGGAAGTGCTGAGGCTTGAGGTGGCTGTGCCAGTTGTAACCAAATGTCTTCCCTCTTATTTCCATGATTCCTTCTAGTTCTGCGCCTTGCACTGCAGAGTCTCTGTGTGTCTATAAATACACATTAGTTATGATACAGGTGCCTCTTTCCCCTCTGGGGCTGGGCCTGGGGAGTAAAGTGCAAGACCCCCGCACTGCTGGATGCCCACCAGCACGAGGCACTACCTGCCCTGCTAACCAATGCCTTCAGCGAGTCCTGGAAGCCCCCTCCTGAGCGCCTGGCCTGTTGACAGTGTACACGGGAGACAGATGAGCTCCCCTTGCCCCACCCTGAGGAGAGACTGGGGAGGCGGCGGCAGCACTGTCCCCCATGGTGCATCCTGGGTGCATGGAGGAAAAGTCTGTTCATGCTTCAAACAGCCCATCCTCTCAAAAGCAGGGAGACAACCACATTTCCATCTGGAATCCTAAAAAAGGGCCCTTTTCTTTGAGGGAAGAATGTGGTATGTATGTGTGTACCTCTTTTTTTTTTTTTTTTTTTTAAGATGGTCTCCCTCTGTCCCCCAGGCTGGAGTGCGGTGGTGTGATCTCAGCTCACTGCAAGCTCCGCCTCCCGGGTTCACACCATTCTCCTGCCCCAGCCTCCCGAGTAGCTGGGACTACAGGCGCCCGCCACCACGCCTGGCTAATTTTTTGTATTTTTAGTAAAGATAGGGTTTCACCGTGTTAGCCAGGATGGTCTCGATCTCCTGACCTCGTGATCCGCCCGCCTCGGCCTCCCAAAGTGCTGGGATTACAGGTGTGAGCTACCACGCCTGCCCGTATGTGTGTACCTCCTTTCAAGTCTTGCCCGACCTTTGTATTTAAATATTATTGAAAAACTTAAGCACGTAACTGACAAGAACTTTATAGGTTTCTCCAAGTAAAAATTTGGAAAAGTTAAGTGAACCCATAATGTGTTTATTAGTCCCACACTTGGATTTTAAAGGTGGGCAAAACATCTCCCAGTTCTTCAGCCTGATTTCCGTGGAATCGTGAATGAAACGTGCTGAAGTTGCCGTGCGGATTTTGTTATGTGGCGGTGACAAGTGGGGCTGGTCACTAAACAACTGGAGGGATCTCTGTCCTTTCTGTGCTCCTATTGGACACTAGGCACGTGCTTGGCTGTTTTCTGTGTGTTGTGTGGGCAAGATGAAGACAATTTCCAGATGATCCACACGGTGTTATCTTCTCCCTTTTCTGTTAAAACGTGTCTTCTGCTGCTTCTACATAGACCAAGTGTTTCTCTTGCCTGTCTACGTAAATGCTGTTTAACAAAAACTGTATTGTAGACATGTGAAGTTGAATTCCACATTATAAAGCAGATAGAGATGACTGAGCATTGTTTTGTGGAAGGAAGGTTTAAAATGATTTTTAGCTTTTTCCCTGAAAGAGGGAATAATTTTAACTTTTTCCCTGAAATATGGAATAATTAAATAATTAAATCTAACATACAAGGCAGTAAGCACTGTAACATCAACAAAGCACTTTGGGGTTTCAGACCAGGAGCAAGTGGGGTGATTAATTCTTAGCAGGGCTAGTAAAGTCTGGGAAGTGTTCACTAACAAAATGTCTGGTCATTAACAAAAGCAACTGGTTTCTCAACACAGTCTAATTTATTGTAACAATATAAATAGTTATTTGTTCATAAACTTTCATATTTTGCCAAAATGTTTGTAGCTTATGTTCCAATTTAACAAGGTTTTCTGGCCAAAACTGTGCACCCACATCAGTCCTCCCATAAAAGCAATTTTACATGCATAGAACACCTCTATCTATGAATATCCCTAATGAGGTACAGAAAGGTTCTTATTATCCAAACAGAGACATTCCACTGGTGCTAGAGAGCCACAGACGGAAGTTTTCTCTGCCTCCTGGAAATGAAGCCAAACTTTCTTCTTTCTTCAGCCATGAGGATTCCTGTCCTCCTCTTCACCATTTTCTTCTTTATGAGCCAGGTTCTACCTGGTAAAAAACTAAACTTGGTAAGAATGGAGTGCCTAACACCTTACAGGGATTCAGTACTTAAAGAGAAATCACCATCATCTATGACCAGATAGGGGATCTCATAGGAAATCTGGAAGACACACCAGTCTCTGGCTCCCTGCTTAGGCCCAGTAATGTCCAACCCACCTATACAGGCCCCACACACCCAGTGCCCACCAGGCTCCTGTCAGCCACGAGGACCCGTGCTCATCCCCTGAAGTATCTGTGGGAGCCTGCATCCCACAGGGACCCACATCTTGGGGCCAAGCTCCATGGGGGCCTCTTGGTTGTGGTGGCAGGGGTCGGGGGGGTAGTTGACCTCCAGCCCTCCCATCCTGGCCACTGTATTTTGTGGGGATCATTCAGTCCTGGGAGCTTCCTGGGGACCCCAGAAGGAAGAGAACAGGGTGGTCATGGCAGCCTCAGCCCCAGGCTCTGGGCCAGAAGTTGATAACGACCAATTGAGAGCAACCACTGAATTCGATCCTCTTACAGATACACGAGAAGTCGGCGAAGAACTGAATGTCGACCATTCTATGGTCATCCAGCATTTGAAGCCAATTGGAAAGCTGAAAAATCTTGATAAGTGGGTGCCTCATGAGCTGACCAAATATTTTAAAAAGTATCCTTTTGAAGTGTCATCTTCTCTTATTCTATGAAACAACATTGAACCATTTCTTGATCAGATTGTGACATGCCACGAAAAGTGGATTTCATACAATAGCCAGCTCACTGGTTGGACAGAGAAGAAGCTCCAAACCACTTCCCAAAGTCAAAATTGTACCAAAAAAAGGTCATGATCACTGTTTGGTGGTCAGCTGCCGGTCTTCTGATCCACCAGTTTTCCTGGTGAAATCATTACATCTGAGAAGTATGCCAAGTTAATCGATGAGACGCATGGAAAACTGCAGCACCTGGAACCGGCACTGGTCAACATGAAGGGCCCAGTTCTCCACAATGTATGACCACATGTTCTACAACCAGGGCTTCAAAAGTTGAATAAACTGGGCTATGAAGTTTTGTCTCATCTGCCATATTCATCTGACCTCTCACCAACCAACTACCACTTCTTTAAGCATCTTGACAACTTTTTCTAGAGAAAACACTTACACAACCAGCAGGATGCAGAAAATGCTTTCCAAGAGTTCATCAAACCCTGAAAGCATGGAATAAACAGGTTTATTTCTCATTGGCAAAAATGTGTTCAATGTAATGGTTTCCTTTTGTTTTTTTAAGACCGAGTCTCACTCTGTCGCCCAGGCCAGAGTGCAAAGGTACAATCTCAGCTCACTGCAACCTCTGCCTCCTGGGTTCAAGAGATTCTCCTGCCTCAGCCTCTTGAGTAGCTGGGATTACAGGCACATGATACCACACTCGGCTACTTTTTGTATTTTTAGTAGAGATGGGATCTCACCATGTTGGTCAGGCTGCTCTCAAACTCCTGACCTCCTGATTCACCCACCTCAGCCTCCCAAAGTGCTGAGATTACAAGTGTGAGCCACTGTGCCCAGTCCATTGTAATGGGTTCTATTTTGATTAATAAAGATGTGTTGCAGCCTAATTACAAAAATTTAAAATTCACAGTCCAAAACCACAATTACTTTGGCACCAACCTAATAATAGAAGAATTAAAAGAGGCCTTTATATTAGAGAGCCCATGGATGATAAAATAATAAAGAATATTACAATCTCCATAACCCATAAACTTGGTAACTTAGACCAACTGGATGAATTAAAAGACACAATCTATTAATACTAAAACAGGAGAAATAGGTAATTAAATATATTGATATCTATTTTAAAAATGAAATCAATACCTAAGAACCTTATAGAAAACCTATATATTCCAAAAATCAGACATTCTGTCATGTTATTCTAACTGGTGGGATTCGGGGATTTCCATTTTGATAAGAACATAGGTGAGTCACACACACTTTTAGTGCTCATTGGTCTGGAAACCTATGTCCACTATAGGATACTGCAGAGCGATGCGTTTTGGAGAATGTAGGCAAGATAATATTATTTTCAGATTTAAAGGAAGACAACCTGTTTTATGTACAGTAATTCCTCATAATATCGCAGGGGATACCATATTTAAACTTTGGGGTATCCCTAGATACAGTTCTTATTTGAGCCACATGTGAATTTCAGACACGGAGGCTGCCGAACTTTGGTGGCTTTCAACAGATGTGAAAGGTAATTCACAACCTACTTTGTGAAGGCATAAAATTCAATGAGCCCTCATTTAGCATTTTATTTTAAATATTATTTTTGTAAACTTTGCATTTCCAATTAGGTGAAATTTTAAACCTGTTTCAGTTCTTGTCCACTTTTTTTTTTTCCCCCCCCTGAGACGGAGTCTTGCCCTGTCACCCAGGCTGGAGTGCAGTGGCATGGTCTTGACTCACTTCAACTTTCACCTCCCAGGTTCAAGCAATTCTCCCGCATCAGCCTCCCAAGTGGCTGGGATTACAGGTGCCCACCACCATGCCCGGCTAATTTTTGTAGTTTTAGTAGAGATGTGGCTTCCCCATGTTGGTCAGGCTAGTCTTGAACCCCTGACCTTGTGATCTGCCCACCTCGGCCTCCCAGAGTGCTCGGATTATAGGCCTGAGCCACCGTGCCTGGCCTCTCCACTCTTTTTAGGCAGAGGGGAGT
This sequence comes from Macaca mulatta, assembly GCF_049350105.2. Lineage (NCBI taxonomy): Eukaryota > Metazoa > Chordata > Mammalia > Primates > Cercopithecidae > Macaca > Macaca mulatta. Next base: position 121,382,622 of record NC_133411.1, read on the forward strand.
AAGGGTTGCTTGGGTTGCTTTAAGTTAGGAGGGACTCCCGTGTACCCAACCCATTTGTGTAAATTTCTTCCTTCAGAGTTCTTCAAATCAGCATCACCATTGTTAAAGGCCTCCCACATGGCAGTAATTGTGCTACAGGGTTTTACACACATGAAGTTGATGTTTGGCTGAATGAACCTCCTTGCTGTGGCACAAGGGGGGCATAGGTGTTTTCACCAATTATGAAGCGGGTTCACTGTGCAATGGCTACCAACTTTTCTGAGTACAATGAGACCAAACACATTCATACATAAATTCCATGAAGTGAATGTATTACTTACAAATAGCAAACACAAGACAACAGAAGTCTAGGATTCAATATGAAATGCTACCCCAAGATCAGGAAGGCTACCCAGAGAAGATGGATGGAGTTTTGACTGTAAACGCTTCACTTGCACTACAACTGAGGAACCCCAGAAAGCAGCCCACCATGTGGTTTGGTAGACACAAGCGTTAAAGGCCATTCTGTTTCGATCAGGGAGTAACAGAGCCTGGGCTGTTCTGACCAATGTCACCTGATTATCAGGATATTGCCTTCCCAGCATATCATATAGTTATCTTGAGAACTACCAGTAAGAAAGGGAGGAAAATGGCCCTGCACCCTTAAAATTGAAGGATCAGGATATTTGTTGTGACAGAAGCACAGACAGTAGCGACAGAGTGTTCTTGTGAGCCATCTACTAGTTCTCTTGAACGGAGCATGGCACCTAACTGCCTTTCTCTTTCCTTTCAATGGAAACTGTTTCAGAATATTTTGAATATTTTGAGTTTCTACATCTACAGAGTTGAGGCACAGGATCGCTGGCAGTGTAGACTCTCTGCATGGTTACAGGAAAGAGTTCAGGAGCCCATCAAGCCACATTGGAGGAGACCACCTAATCCTCCAGAGACTGTCACTCCATCTTCCTGGGGTTAGCTCCACACGCAGTAAGGGCATTATGTCTAAGGCCGGCAAGACTTGCAGTCCGAAGATTCGACTTTTAACATGCTGATAAGCAGCAGTGATAAGAGAAGCCCACACACTCGCTAGGAATTTTTCAATGAAAGCAGCTGAGACTCTTCTTCATCTGCTTTGATAGGGGCTAATATCAAACTCTTTCTTCCCATTTTCTTTACTCATCCGTGACTGAACCATGAGGCACCATAGATGTACACCTCATCAGGAGGGTGTAGGGGACAGCGGCAAGGGGAGCAGCAGCACAAGAAACAAACAAGGCCACTACTTCTGCCTACATAATAACTATTGTCTTGGAGTGTACAATAATTAATAATGTTCACATGGCTGCCCTGAGCATACAGATATGGTGACCAGAGTAGATGCAGGGACTACAGAGATACAGCCTGATCCTTGCTAATTAGGACTTAAGTGTCGGCTTATGTGCTGCCCTTTTGTGCATTAATAAGCCAGGGCCTCAAAACTGCCTGCTAAGCACAGGCCAAATGTCATGCTGGGGTGCAAGTAAATATTCATGTCTAGGAGATGAGAGCAGTTTAGTGTAGGAGAAGATGACAACACCTGAAGACCAATTGTGTAGACCAAAGGGAAGGCCCATCATCAGCTCACGGTTCTGACTCAGGCGGCTGCTAATGTGTTACGGAACCGTCAGCCGACAGCAGGTAGGTCAAGTTGAGCAGGTGTCCTTCATGAGGGTTGGTCCATTCCATTTGTGTTGCCAATTATTTCAATAGCGTCTCATGCACCCCACTGGTGAGGAAGGAATGAGCACCCTACGTTTACTGGCACCGTGAAACACATAACATCTATTACTAAACAGATAAGCCAGACATCAGTTATTAATTACATATAGGAGGATGGTGTAAGCTCCCACAGGCCCAAACAGGGATTAATTTAGGAGCAGAGAGTGGTATAGCATTAAAAAGGTGAGGATGTTCCTTTTTTTTTTTTTTTTTTGAGACAGAATCTCGCTCTGTCACCCTTCCTGGAGTGCAGTGGTGTGATTTTGGCTCACTGCAGGCTCCGTCTCCTGGCTTCACACCATTCTCCTGCCTCAGCCTCTCTAGAAGCTGGGACTACTGGCACCCACCACCACGCGTGGCTAATTTTTTGTATTTTTAGTAGAGACGGGGTTTCACTGCGTTAGCCAGGATGGTCTCGATCTCCCGACCTCATGATTCACCGGCCTCGGCCACCCTAAGTGTTGGGTTACAGGCGTGATCCACTGCACCCGGCCCAGGATGTTCCTTTATTCCTACAGGAGTATGTGATTGGTTTGTCTATTGGCTGGTAGGGAACTGAATCATGTGACACTGGTAAGACTGTAATACTCTAAAATACAATATATAAACTATCATATCATAATGGTGCAATACTATCTACTACAATAAGAAAGGCAACGATGAAAAGCCCAACGCTATCATATGTGACTGAGAGATTGAATGCTTCCTCCCTCAGATTAGTTACGACATATTGTCCTATCACAGTCCTCTCTCCTTCATTCAAAGTGAATGATCCAAATAATAGACAGAAATAATAAAGAAAAAAGGCAACAAATGCAAAGAACTCACGAGATGATACTCTATGGTAAAATTTATGTACTTAGGAATTAATACCAACTCATTATTAGCAAAAAATAAACATCTTTATATCAAGAGTAGTTTTTCCTTTAATAAAGAAAGGTGGAATGTGTATAATGAACAAGGGATAATCAAAATTTGCCAAATGAGGCTAGTAAGACAATCCCAACAATTCATAATCATTATTCACTGGTCCATTAATCACAGGACAATACATACATATGAAACTTACCTGACCGGGTGCAGTGGCTCATGTCTGTAATCCCAGCACGTTGGGAGGCCGAGGTGGGCAAATCATGAGGTCAGGAGTTCAAGACCAGCCTAGCCAACATGGTGAAACCCTGTCTCTACTAAAAATACAAAGAATTAGCTGGACGTAGTGGCGGGCACCTGTAGTCCCAGCTACTCGGGAGGCTGAGGCTGGGCAACAGAGTGAGACTCCATCTCAAAAAAAGATAATAATGAAATTTAAAAAATTAAACTTACCTGCATATTAGAAAAACATTAAAATTCAACCATGAATCCAGCACATTATCAAATGAATAGACAAAAATTCTACCAACAAACTTAATATCATTATCTATGAAACTCAAGTACTACTGCTTAAAGAGCATTTACAGAACTCTCACCTCAAGGTTTCCCTGCAAAACAAGGTGAAATACATAGTCAAGACTCTTTAAGAATGAGCCACTGATAAAAACAATATACTTGTAACTTGTGTAACATTTCATACATTTTTTTCAAGCTCTGCACCATAATTAATTTGCATCAGGCTTTCCAAATTAGAAAAGCTTCACTTACAGAACTTCTTTCCTGTGGGAGTTGTCACATGACTTTTCAAGTAAATGTTAAAAATTGAAAATATTCTTGCAGTTTCTAAACTATTAGAGTTTTAATCCTGTGTACGTTCTTGTATTTACAAGGTCCAGGGAGCTACAGTGTGCATTTTCATATGTCCTTGAGTGGGTATGAGAGAAATGAAACATTCCCACATTCTGGACATTCATAGGGTTTTTCTCAGGAATGAGCTGATGTCCTCAAATGGAACTAACACAACTGAAGGCCTTATCACAAATTTAGATTCAAAAGGCTTTTCTCCACTCTGAGTCCTCCTAAGTCTTCAAAAACAGGAAAATCTGAAGGCTTGACCACATTTCCTACATTCTTAAGGTTTCTATGCAGTGTGAGCCTTTTCATGTTTATGAGGGAATGGGAAAGTGTATATGTTTTACCACATTTCTTACATTCAAGGGGCTTTATTTATTTACTTATTTATTTATTTACTTATTTTCTTTAATTTTGAGATGGAGTCTCACTCTGTCACCAGGCTGGAGTGCAGTGGCACAATCTCAGCTCCCTGCAACCTCCGCCTCCTGGGTTCAAGCAATTCTCCTGCCTCAGCCTCCTGAGTAGCTGGGATTACAACCATATGCTACCACACCCAGCTAATTTTTGTATTTTTAGTAGAGATGAGGTTTCACCATGTTGACCAGGATGGTCTCGATCTCCTGACCTCGTGATCGGCATGCACAGGGCTTTCTCTCAACCCCCCGTGGCTTTTTATGTCCTTGAAAAAGAACTAAGACAACTGAAATGTGCCACCATGCCCAGTTAATTATTTTCTTTTTTTTTTTTAAGGTGGAGTCTCGCTCTGTCGCCCAGGCTGGTGTGCAGTGGTGCGATCTCAGCTCACTGCAAGCTCCACCTCCCAGGTTCACACCCTTCTCCTGTCTCAGCCTCCCGAGTAGCTGGCTTGAGCCAGCATGCCTGGCATTATTTTATTTTTTGTAGAGACAGGGTTTCACCATGTTGCCCAGGTTGTTTCACATTGTTTTAATTCGGGATGGTTATGAACTCCTGGGCTCAAGCAATACACACACCTTGGCCTCCCAAAGTGCTGGGATTATAGGCTGAGTCACTACACCCAGCCTCTATATCATGACTTCTTTCATGGCAAGTAAGATGACTGGAACGAGTGTAGCCTTTACCGCATCTCTTACATGCATAGGGTTTTTCTAGAATATGAATTCTTTCATGGAGGTGAAGGGAACTGAGACGACTGAAGGCTTGGTTACATTGTTTACATTCGTAGGGTTTCTGTCCAGTATGAGTACTTGTATGGTTACAAAGGGAACTCAAATGACTAAAGGCTTTGACACATTGTTTACATTCATAGGGTCTTTCTCCAGTATGAATGCTTCCATGACAATGAAGGGAAGTGGAACAGCTGAAGGCTTTATCACATTTGGTACATTTATAGGGTCTTTCTCCAGTGTGAGTCCTTTCACGCGTCTTAAAATAACAAGAAAATCTGAATGTTTTCCCACATTCCTTACGTTCCTAGGGTTTCTCTCCAGTGTGAGTTCGTTCATGTATTACACAACAACCGGAAACAGTGAACGCTTTACCACATTGTTTATATTTATAGGGTTTTTCTCCTGTGTGAATTCTCTGATGTCTTTCAAATGAATTGAGAAAATAAAAACCTTTCCCACATATCGTACATTTATAACTGGATTTCCACTGTGCATTATCATGTGTCTTCTAACACCTGGAACAGAAATGAAGAATTTCCCACATTGTTCACATTTATATTGCTTCTCTCCATATGGTTTGTATCCTGAGTGAGCTAGGATGTGCCTATTAAGGAGGGAATGATATATAAAGACTATTCCACAAACACTGCATTCACACTGTTTTAATCCAGTAGAAATGTTCTCATTCAGATCAAGATTTGGAATTTGCCTGACAACTTGTCCATACTGTCTACCTTCTTTGCTTTCACACAGTCTCTGTAACACATGATTTCTGTAAAAAAATGACAAGCACATTATTATTGGTTGGTTTAATAACTTTCTACTTATTAATAGGTCTTGGCCTTACACTGCTACCAATACCAAGGAAAATGCATTATTATTATTATTATTATTATTATTATTATTATTTGCCATGATTGAATTATTTGAAAGTAAATGGGTTACTACTGAAAACACAGCTGCCACCTGCATGGCTATGACCAAATTAGTAACATTCATATACACAATTTTGTAGTGCTATTTTCAAGTAAACTGTTTTCCAAACACTGACTGCTACGCTGAAGTACGTTACATTTTGGGTGAAATTTTTCTAAAAAAAAATAAATTTCGAGTGACTCTTATTTGTTTAGATTGCTTGTTTTTAAGTTCATGACAAGCTAAGATTCCTTCAGAGGACTTTATTTCCTCTTCTCAGTGCAAATAATCTTATATCTTTCCCAGGTTTTTCAAAGTGATCTTCAATATTCTGGTCTTTCCATTTGTTTCCTAAAATGCAGACCACAAAATTATCATGAATTATTACAAACTACAGAAACATTACTATCTTTAATGTTCATTGTACACAGTGCCCATGCCTGATTTCTTCACCAAATCATTCCCTTGCCACATTCCAAATCACAAATAGCACTGATGATAGGGAAATACTTCTGTAATTAAGCGAAATGTGTTGTCATTCTCACCTACAGAAGCCAGGTTCTGCATCACTTCTCTGTAGAGATTCTTCTGAGAAGAATCTAGCAAAATCCATTCCTCCTGGGTAAAATTCACAGCCACATCCTCAAAAGCCATGGAGTCCTAGAACATTCCACTCACGTGGATAGAAGGATGGGTGAGACTGACAGCACTGGGAATCTATACTCAATCCATAAGCTCTTTACATGATTCTAAAATTTCCAAGCATTTATTCTATGACTTGATTGTCACAACTCTTACTCTGTTCACACATACTTCCTCCCACACAGCAGTACTCATGCTAGAATTGAACTATTCAAAAAAGGCAACAGCAAAGTAGAAACACCCATCTCATTAGAGAATCCAGGGAGTAAGAGGTGCTGCTAGGAGTTACCTTTTAACTTCACTTTGTACATTCTAGTATCTGTCATAATAAAGTCCTACCTGATGTGCATAAGGGAGTTTATATTATCAGTCCTGAGACTATTTATTCTTAAAAATGCCTGCTCACAAAGTTCCATCTTTGTTTGTATTAGTAACTTACATTTTGAAAGGGATTCCACCAACCCAAGTAATAAGAATGACCCACTGCATCTAAATGGCTTATGCAATGTATTTGCCAAAACTTTTTCTGCCGAAGGTCTATTATTTTCACTGCAGTGGTGCTTAGGGAACCAGACACCAAAACACAGTCTGAACACTAAGTGTTCAATGAGTTTCCCTGGTAGACAATATTTTACATGTGCTGTCACTTGTTAACTGGGGAGTTGAGCCCATTCCATGTGATTACACCAAGACAGAGTAGGCTTATTAAATTTAATTGAGTAGTAAATAAAACCAATAATTGGTATTTAACAATACTAATACAACAATTTTTAAAATTTCTATTGCACAATCAAGGCAGAAAGGAATAAGAGGAAATATGACACATGTTTTTTAAAATGACATTAATGTCACCACTTCCAGATGCTATTCCTATGAAATCACATAAATTCCCAAATCAGGTTTTTTTTAGGCAAGAAAAACTACTTTTTCATGCGTAGTAAAAATGACATATGTCTAATGCTTTTTAGTCATCTAAAAAAAGAGTGATGGCTTGTCTAACATACTTCTAAGATTTTCAAATGAAAATACTCAGGACAGCACAGTATTAACAGAGAGATGAGCAAGCAGACCAAGGGGAAGAAAAGTCTTAATGACCCAGCATTTATATGGAAAGTTGATGAATGATAGACTAGGCACTGTAGAATAGAAAAAGAAATCACATGCACTTTAAAATATGAGGCAAATCAGGCTGGCATCTACTTGGGAAAATGCATTGCATTCTTCTCTATTCCATGATCCATAATCAACTTATTATATATTCAAATATGAAAGATAAAACCAGAACACTTTCAGAAGTCACAGGAAGATTTTTTTTTTATGAAGGATTAGGCAGAATTTCTTTTATGTAAGAAGAGTGATAAAGGAACAGATAAACTTAGGGAATATTAAAACTTAGGGAATAAAACGAAAATAGAGTGGGCCGGGCATGGTGGCTCACGCCTGTAATCCCAGCACCTCGGGAGTATGAGACGGGTGACCACCTGAGGTCAGGAGGTTGAGACCAGCCTGACCAACATGGCAAAACCCTGCCATTTTGCTGTTTGTTTGTTTGTTTGTTTTTTGAGATGGTATCTTGCATGGTCGCTTGGGCTGGGGTGCAGTGGCAAGATCTTGGCTCACTGCAACCTCCACCTCCTGGGTTCAAGCAATTCTTTTGCCTCAGCCTCCCTAGTAGCTGGGATTGCAGGTGCCTGCCACCAGGCTCAGCTAATTTTTTTGTATTTGTGGTAGAGACAGTTTTTCACCATGTTAACCAGGCTGCTCTGGAACTCCTGACCTCGTGATCCGCCCACCTTGGCCTCCCAAAGTGCTGGGATTACAGGAATGAACCACCGTGCCAGGCCTAAAACCCCGTGTTTACTAAAAATACAAAAATTAGCTGTGTGTGATGGTGGGTGCCTATAATCCCAGTAACTCTGAGGCTGACACAGGAGAATCACTTGAACCCGGGAGGCAGAGGTTGCAGTAAGCAGAGATGGTGCCACTGCAGTCCAGCCGGGCTACAGAGCAAGACAGTGTCTCCAGAAAAACAAAAAACAACACCAAAAAAACCCTCAGATATTCAGATAAGAGGATACAGATGTGTCCACTGTCATAAATTCTTCACCATGCTACAAGAGGGGAACTGACATTCTGGTGAATCTTTGTAAATCATCAATTTATCTATCACACTTTTATTTCACCAGTAGCATTGACAAAGCTAAGTCCTACAATTCCATTTGAAATTACCCTTAAAAAGAACAGACCTTTGAAACTTACTACACTCACTCTGGGGAAGGAATAAATACGAATTTTTAGCAAATTAAATACGTCATTTTACCTTGCTACTTTGGAAATAGTACCTTTATCTTTCAAGCTGTACTGACAACATGTATCGTATAGTCAATGAAAAACTGAAACTCAAATAAGCGGACAAGCCTTATCAAGGTAACAAACTCAGGGGGAGGCATTGCTGACTCCAACACAGACCTTTCTAAGTGTCACGGCAGGCCATTCTATTCCTCAGGACACCCAACCTGTTCGGTAAAGCACTCAGTGACCACCTAGGAGGCACTGGCACTGCTCTTTGTCCTCCTGTGTGCCTTAAGTGCATTTTCATATTCAGGTTCTTGCGCATCCTCTCTCGGGTGGGTTTTCCTTGTCCTTTGGGACAATTTTTCTCTCTTCGCAAGTCTGAGACAATCTAGACAGCAGAAATCATTTCTGCCTTTTCCTCTCAATATCAGCATCCCATTTGAAGATCGTCAATGTGTCTCCGAGGAATAAAAGCTCCGGCTGGAGGAACAGTTTTAATGACCTATCTTTAATGACATTACGTTGTATTGTCCATTCATTTTAATGTCCTAAAATTTTAATAACCCTAAGGGGTCACCATTTTAGATGAAACTATACCAGGAGATTCCTCTAAGGCCAAGAGCAACCAGCTGCTCTCCTGAGAGACTCTACCCCCTACCTCAGACTGTCCTTGGGGATGAGATGACCCTGGGGCTGATACTCACTAGACCCTCCAATAGACATGGCCACAGTGGGTATCCTGGGTCATCCCCAGACAGTTCTAAAATGCCAGGACTAGGAAAAGACAGGAGGGTGGCTGAGGACACAACACCCTGTAAAGTTTTCACGGGGGGACCTCAACCTAAAGACATTTGGGTAATATGTACACTTAGGAAAGATGAAAAGAAGAGAGGCACAAAGATTTTTTTTACAGTAGAGTGTCAGATGATTTATTCTCCACTTTCCTCTCATGTAAAATGTTTGGAAACAGAAAAATATTTTGGCCAAGGTGGCTCATGCCTGTATTCCCAGCGCTTTAGGAGGCCGAGGTGGGCGATCAGTTAAGGTCAGGAGTTCAAAACCAACCTAACCAACATGGCAAAACCCTGTCTCTTCTAAAAATACAAAAATTAGCTGGACATGGTGGTGGGCACTTATAAGCCCAGCTACTTGGGAGGCTGAGGGAGGAGAATCGCTTGAACCCGGGAGTCAGAGGTTGCAGTGAGCTGAGACTGCGCCATTGCACTTCAGCCTGGCGACAGGGCGACACTGTCTCAACAACAACAAAAACACCAACAACATAAAAAATATATATATATATAAAACTATACATTTAAAATTACTACATGTAGATAGTATTTGAAGTCATGGGTCTGACTGTAGGTAGAAACAAGAGAAGGCAAGGAAAGTTTTTATATTTATATTTATATATAATTATATAAAATTAATATACATAATTATAATATATAAATATATCATATAGGCCATGCACAGTGGCTTACACGTGTAATCCCAGCAATCTGGGAGGCTGAGGTGGGCAGATCACCTGAGGTCAGGAGTTCGAGACCAGCCTGACCAACATGGAGAAATCCCATCTCTACTAAAGACGCAAAAATTAGCCAGGTGTGGTGGTGCGTGTCTGTAACCCCAGCTACTCAGGAGACTGAAGCAGGAAAATCACTTGAACCCAGGAGGTGGAGGTGTCGGTGAGCCCAGATTGTGTCATTGCACTCCAGCCTGGGTGACAAGGGTTAAACTCTATCTCACAATAAATAAATAAATAAATAAATAAATAAATAAAACAAGAAATATATATTTATATCTAAATATATAATTATAATACATAAATGTGTATATACATACATTTATTATAAATTTATTAATATATGAAATATATTTATTTCTGAGACAGGGTCTGGCTCTGTCACCCAGGCTGGAGTGTAGTGGCACTATCATAGCTCATTGGAGCCTTGAACAGATGGCTCAAGCGATCCTCCCACCTCAGCCTCCTGAGTGGCTAGGATTGCATGCACATACCACCGTGCCTAGCTAATTTTAAAATTTTTTGTAGAGACAGGGTCTTCCTTTTTTGCCTAAGCTGGTCTTGAATTCCTGGGCTCAAGTGATCTTCCTGCCTCAGGCTTCCAATGTGTTAGACGTGGGCCACTGCATCTAGTCTAATGCATTTTTTAATTTGCGAGTTTATATTATTTAATATTTTGAAGTACTGAATGTGTTGAACAACCAACTTGCAGAATTCCCGAACCATGGACGGTCAGCTGTCATGTCCTGGTTCAAATCGTCCCAGCACACCAAGGCTAGAAACCTTTCAGCCAACTTCCACTTATGTCTCCCGGGGCAGGACAATGTCACTTGGCCAATCCCCACTAAGAGGGACTCTGGAAAGGCAAGAAACTCTTCTGTTCTCTATAATGGAATGTGACCAGGGAGAAGGCAGTTGGGAGGGCCAGCTGGGCCCTCCAACCAGCAGCGTCCACAATCGACTAACTGTCCTAGAGCTACACCGTGCTGGGCATTTGGGGCACTGTTATCAGCAAGAGTTTCCATTTTTCTTCTCATGGGAACTTCATGCTAGTGGCAAGAGACAATTTTTTTTTTTTTTTTTTTTTGAGGCAGAATTTTGTTCTTGTCACTCAGTCTGGAGGGCAATGGTGTAATCTCGGCTCACTGCAACTTCTGCCTCCTGGATTCAAGCAATTCTCCTGCCTCAGCCTTCCGAGTAGCTGGGATTACAGGATTGTACGATCACATCTAGCTAATTTTTGTATTTTTAGTAGAGATGGGGTTTCACCATGTTGGCCAGGCTGGTCTGGAACTCCTGAGCCACTGCACCCAGTCAAGAGGGAGATTTTAAATCAATAAGTATAATGGTGATGAATGCCAGAAAGTAGAATGTGTGTGATGGGGAGGGGACTTAAGTTATTGTCTCATATTTTACCACTTTCATAGGCAATAACTAAAAACTTAGAAGCTTAAAACAACACACACCTTTAAGCCAATTTTGGCAAGCTAGAAGTTGAGCACATTTTAGCGGGTCCTGTGCTTGGGATCTCACGCTAAGCAGCTGGGCTGCATCCTCATCTGAGGCTCCACCAGGGCAGAATCCATTTCCAGGTCCGCCGAGGTTACTGGCAGAATTCATTTCCTCGGACCCGCTTGGCAAGGGCCCAGCTTTTTGTTCCTTGCCTACGGGGCCCCTCCAAAGGTCCTTTCTCAGCACAGCATCTCCCTCCTGTAGCGCCTGCAGGCGGAACCTTTCTCTCTAGTGTGCGAAGGTGATGCACTGTGACAGTGACATCCCATTGCTTTTGCCAGGCTCTATGGGTTAGAAGCCAGTCACCGGTTTTGCTCGTACCCAAGGTCAGGAAGACTATGCAAGGGCATAGGTCACTGGGGGGTCAGTCACTTTAGTGTGTGGCTGCCACCACTGAACTTGGTGAGACTTTAACGGTTGGTAGGAGCTGGCCAGGTACAGGGGTGAGGGTGTGTCAGGCAGGGGTGAGGGCATGGAGGGGGATGCAGAGGCCTGCACCCCGGAATGTTCTTTCACTCCCTGAGGTTTTGTTCTCCTGATCCCTGAGTACATCCCAGAACACGGTGGGGCCCTAGCAGGGGAGAGGTAGGGAAGCATGTGTTGTTCGTCCGGGGACCTTGTTAGGCAAATCAAATTAGGGGCCACGCTTTCAGTGGTGGGTGTGAGCGTGGGAGTGATGAGTGTGCAGGTGTGTGTGGGAAGAGCGATGGGGATGGGGTCAGCCCCAGCCACCATGAAGACCTTAACTGTGCATCCACCCATCCCAGCAGCCTCCCTGAGTGAGTGCCTTCAGGGCGCAGGTCTTGTTTTGCACATGGAAGTGAATCAGAGTGGGACACTGCCTTGCTTTAGAGAGGTCACACTTTTTCTCTTTCTTTTTTTTCTTCTTCTTTTCTTTTTTTTTTTAATTTGCGACAGATTCTCACTCTGTTGCCCAGCCTGGAGTGCAGTGGTGTGACCTTGGCTCACTGCAACCTCTGCCTCCCAGGTTCGAGCAATTTTCCTGCCTCAGCTTCCTGGGTAGGGTAGCTGGGATGATACGCACGCATTACCATGCCTGACTAATTGTTGTATTTTAGTTTCACCATATTGGCCCGGCTGGTCCCAGTCTCCTGGCCTCAAGCGATCTGCCCGCCTCAGCCTCCCAAAGTGCTGTGACTACAGGCGTAAGCCACCACACCGGGCAAGAGGTCACACTTCATGCCAAGTGGGTGGCAGCCACTCAGAGAGCACCCCAGCTGGCACTGGGAGTGAGGGGTGCTCAGCGTCCTAGGAAGGCAGAGGGCTGCATGAGAGGTTCAGGGAGGAAGGACTGGAGGAGGATTTGAGATTTTCACCTGAGCAGCTGGGTGGATGGAGGGGCTGTTCACAGAGAATCACAAGAATGTGGATGAGCAGGTTAGGGCACTAATAAAGCACTCTGTTTTGGCCCGCGGAAAATTTGAGATGCTTCCCTGTGTCCAGCGGGGGCTTTGGGAAAGGTCAGGGCTGGGCATCTGACTGGGATAGATGTCTCTGGCAGGCAGCAGAGCATGTGGATGGTTTGTGAAGCCCAGAAGGGCATGAGATTTCCTGTGACAGTGCCCACTGCAAATGGAAGGGCATTTGGCCTGAGTCCAGACATATACAAGTTGGGCAGAGAAGGGGGTGGGTCCCCAGGACCCACCGAGCAGCAGCTATGGAAGTACAGGGAAACCAAGGGTGTGGGGTCACATGAAGCAGGAAGCTCAAATAAGATGAGGAAAGACGTTTTAAAGATGATCAGGGCTGGGGATAGTGGTTCATGCCTGCAATCCCAATACTTTAGAAGGCTGAGAGGAGAGGATGGCTTGAGGCCAGGAGTTTGAGACCAGCCTGGGCAACATAGGGAGACCCCATTTCTATAAATAAATAAATACCATTGGTACTTGGCATTTCAGGCGGGGAACAGCAAACACATGAAAGCTCTGAGGCTGGAAAGGGAAGTGATTAGTGCTCGCTCCTGGTTCCTTTATCAGACCTTAAAGAGATGCAGAGACATTTCAGGTACTCCTTGGCCGAGCTCCTTCAGGGAAGGCCTAAGTTCGCTTCTACTTCCCATCTATTAATTTTTTTTTTTTTTTTTTTGGAGACAGAGTCTCATTCTGTCGCCCAGGCTGGAGAGCATGCAGTGGCACCATCTCAGCTCACTGCAACCTCCACCTCCCGGGTTCAAATGATTCTCCTGCCTCAGCCTTCCCAGTAGCTGGAACCACAGGTACGCGCCACCACGATCAGCTAAGTTTTCGTATTTTTAGCAGAGATGGGGTTTCATCTTGTTGGCCAGGCTGGTTTCGAACTCCTGGCCTCAAGTAATCCACCTGCCTCGGCCCCACAAAGTGCTGGGATTACAGGTGCCAGCCACCGCGCCTGGCCCTACTTCACTCCTAACGCCCACCATACGTGCTTCCAAATGTTTGCTGAATGACAAGGTGAACGAGTGAATGGGACTACGTGACTTCGGGCAGCAGGCAATCCTATTCCTTGGACCTCAGTTTCCCTTTTTGTAAAGCAAGCCTGTCTCTCGCTCTCTGCCCTAAAAGCCTGAGTTCTGGGCTTGAGATGAGCGCGTCCTGTAGAGCAGACTCCAGGTGGACGTTGAGCTGGGTCTTCTAGGAGGCCAGGATCCGGCCAGCTCTTGGGTCCGGTCCTCCAGCTGGACCCCGCATGCCCAGTCCCAGCGCCGCCCCGCCCAACCTGCCTTTGTTCCCCCAGGTCCCGCCCTCTCCGCGCAGCTCGCTCCCCATTGGCCGGGGGGCGGGGCGGCGGGAGGCGGGCGGGGCCTGTGTAACTGCTAGGTGTGTGTCCCGGCCGCAGCCCCAGGCCAGCTGCAGCTCCTTGATGCGAGCCGTATCCTGAGCCGGGAACACGGGCTGAAGCGGCGGCGGAGGCCCCGCCCCCGGGGCTCTATTGTTGAGGCTGCCGCGGCTCTGTCGGCTGCTCAGCTGCGCTCCAGTCGGCCCAGGCGCCCCGACGAGGAGCGAGCGCTGCGAGGCAGCGGCTTGAGGTGAGACAGCGCGACGGGCGACGGGGTCTCCCGACCGGGCGGGGGCCTCTGCCCCGGGCGTGGCGGCTCCAAGCTGGGCCCCGCAGGGTCCGAGGTCGGGATCCGGGATCCTTGCGCCTGGACTTTGTCTCGGCCTCGGGTGGCACCCGGGGCTTCGCGCCTGCTGCGATACCGGGTGGGCCCGCGCGGGGTCCTGGTCGCCCTGCGGGTGGGGGCCGGTCCCTACTGCTCCCCGGCTCCCCGCGTCTGCCGCGGAGGGGACTGCATGGACCCGGGCGCTGGCTTCTGCCCGGTCCCCCGCGGTGTAGCTGGTCCCCGCGTGCGGCAGAGGGGGCCCTGCGAGGACCCACTCGTGGGGCGGGGTCCGGGTCACGGCGAGTGGAAGACTCCGCCGCCCTCCCCGCCCTCCCTCGCAGCAAGACTGCTTCGCCAGACTCACCGAGGGGATTGCGCGGACCTTCGGACGAGGGAGTCCGTGACTCTGCGTGGGGGCTCTTTCCCGGCCCCGCATGACGGCTTCCTGAGTGTTTTGTCACCTATATAGGTGGCTGCGTGGACCCGCGCACGTGGGTCCTGGCCGCCCTGCTAGTGGGGCTGTGCGCCGCCCCGTGTCTCATCTGGGTCGACCCCGCCTGGGACGCGCGTGTAGTGGGGGCCCGTGCGCGGGGGGCGCGGTTGGTGGGGGCGCACTGCCCCCGCCCCATGGTTTATCCTCTCACTTCCCTGGCGGGAGGAAGCGAGAGGCGCGGGCCCGGAGCTGTCGCGCAGCGGCCACACAGACCGCACTGACCTCTGCCCTGGCTGGCGGGTCCCGGGGGGCGAGGGGCTGTCACCGCGCGTCCCACCGCCGAACTTCCTGCTCTGGCCCCGGGCTAGGCTCTGATTCGAGGGAGCAGGGCCCTTCTGCCCCGCGCTTCTTGATTTCTTCCGTTAGTAATGGGAAGAAAAAAAAATCTGGAAAGCCAGATTGAACTTTGTAGCTCTCAGCGCTTGGAGAGTGGAAGAAACTCTCCCAAGAATTTGGCGGGCTGGAAAATGCATTTCAAGCAGGAGCATCCACACCCACGGAATGAGGCCAAGGCAGTTACAGTTAGAGGTCAGATTTATGAGGGGAGAGCCAGGGTGAGGTCCGTGGGTGGGGAGACCTGATGCTGCCCCTCAGACGTGTATTTCTCAGACACCAAAGAAAGTGGAATCACTCCTTAGTGAATGCTTTCATCAAACTTTTGAAAAACCTGTAATGTCCCAGGAAGGAAAATCGAACTGGACCGTTTTCCCCTTTTAAGAGTGTTAAACGTCCCGGAGACAAACAGCAGAAGGCTCAAGGAGTCCAAATACTCAACGTGAAGTTCTTTCTGAACAAAAGATGGTGTATAAGTAACAGGCATAGGAGACAAAACTGAATGACCGCAGCTGTGGCTCCTAGCCCTGTAGCATGTCATGCAGGCCCTTTTGCCTTCTCTGCCCTCCGCTGTCCCAGACCCCAAGGCTACCGCGCACCTCCAGTCATCAGCTCCTGCCAACCCATTGCTATGAACTCGGTTTCTGTGGCTCCCTTCTCTCTGAAGTTTTGCTTGTTCTCCTGAAGTCCTGGTCTTTAAGAGCTTATGATCTGCAGGGACAGATTGGCTTTGGGCAGTACATAGTTAACTGTAGCACAGCTTGAAAAATGCTCTGATAGAGGTGCGCAGGCAGTTTGTGCATGCTGGTAAATGCGAGGTCCTTTTTCAGTACCATAAATCCAAGTATTCATGCTATTTTAAATCTGCAATTCTTTGACTCTCCAGAGGGTTTTTAGATTAATTTTTTTTCTATTACTTCCTAGTGTTTGTTGCATAGTTCAGAGTACTTGATTAAAACTTACCAGGTCGGCCGGGTGCGGTGGCTCACGCCTGTAATCCGAGGACTTTGGGAGGTCTAGGCAGGCGGGTCACTTGAGGTCAGGAGTTCGAGACCAACCTGGCCAACATGGTGAAACCCTGTCTCTACTAAAAATACAAAAATTAGTTGGGCGTGGTGGTGGGCACCTGTAATCGCAGCTCCTCAGGAGGCTGAGGCAGGAGAATAGCTTGAACCCAGGAGGCGGAGGTTGCAGTGAGTGAAATGGCTCCACTGCACTCCAGCCTGGGCCATAGAGTGAGACTTCCTCTCAAAACAAAAACAAAAACAATATACTGGGTCTACCTCTGGCTCTGGAATTTTCCTGGAAGGCCTTCTCTTCTGGGCTTCATTTTTCTCACTTTTGAGGATCATAAACTACAGAATTTCCAAGAATTTTTGCCCTACACCTTTAATTCTTTCAGGCAAATATAGCAGAGAAAAATTCTCTTCCCTGCAATGGTGTAAATAATGGAGGCCTTTGAAAATGCGGATTCTAAAGTGGAAGTTCTTTTTCTTCTTCCCCTTTGTTTCCTTTTAAACGAGTTTAGTTACATGAGTATATACTTTATCTCAGAGTTAAGGACAAGTATCTATGATGAAAGCTTAAGCAGCTTTTTGGCAATATCTTGCATATTCTTCACAATTGTGTTTTATGTGTAGCATCTTCCCTATATCCAGTTGGTTTGTTTTTTTTTCTTATTAATGGAGTTGTTGAGCTCAGACCTTTTCAGGAGCAGTTTGTTGATCTTTTAAGTGTCATGTGAAATACGTTCCAATTTAACATTTTATTTTGGTGAGTAAAATGGGAGTAAATGGAAATTTGAGAGTGCCTTGAGTAGATGTACTTGGCTTTGTGTAATGGTTTGAAGCATAGTTTAAAATTACCACTTGTGGCCGGGTGTGGTAGCTCACACCTGTAATCCCAACACTTTGGGAGGGCAAGGCAGGCAGATCATGAGGTTAGAAGATGGAGACCATCCTGGCTAACACGGTGAAACCCCGTCTCCACTAAAAATACAAAAAATTAGCTGAATGTGGTGGCACACACCTGCAGTCTCAGCTACTCGGGAGGCTGAGGCAGGAGAATAACTTGAACCTGGGAGGTGGAGCTTGCAGTGAGCCGAGATTGCACCACTGCACTCCAGCCTGGGCGACAGAGTGACTCCATCTCAAAAAAAAAAAAAAAACCACTTATAAAAAATTGCATCACATGTTGAATGACCTATAAAGGAGTTACAATTCTAAGGAATATGGTAATTAATTCTTTAAAATAGTCAGGCCAGGTGCTGTGGTTTACACCTGTAATGCCATCGCTTTAGGAGGCTAAGGTGCGAGGATCACTTGAGCCCAAGATTAGAAGCTGCAGTGAGCTGTAATCATGCCACTGCACTCCAGTGTGTGTGACGGAGTGAAACCCTTTCTCTAAAAGATAAAAAGGTAAATAAATAATTAAAAAATAAAATACTAAGCTCCTTTCCAATTTATCTGTTTGGTAAGGTGGGAATTTGATGTGCTTGAATTTCTTTTTTTTTTTTTTTTTTTTTTTTTTTTTGAGACTGAGTCTCGCTCTGTCACCCAGGCTGGAGTGCAGTGGCCGGATCTCAGCTCACTGCAAGCTCCGCCTCCCGGGTTTAGGCCATTCTCCGGCCTCAGCCTCCCGAGTAGCTGGGACTACAGGCGCCCGCCACCTCGCCCGGCTAGTTTTTTGTATTTCTTAATAGAGACGGGGTTTCACCGTGTTAGCCAGGATGGTCTCGATCTCCTGACCTCGTGATCCGCCCGTCTCGGCCTCCCAAAGTGCTGGGATTACAGGCTTGAGCCACCGCGCCCGGCCTGATGTGCTTGAGTTTCTTAAAACCATGTGTCTTTGTAGAAAGGAGACACAATTTTCTCTGCTATTCCTAGTTATTTGGATGATTATAGGGATTAAAAATAGCCATTTGGTCAAGTCTTGAGCTACTGAATTACAATTTTTGCTTCACTCAGTAGGATTTTGCCTTTATTTTGATTTGCATTCTTATCTTAGTTTAGGAAAAGATCTTTGCTATATGCCCCATGCACTTTGTTCTTTTGGGGAATCTGATCTTAGGAGAGGGCTTCAAAACACGACCAGATTTTCTTTATGGTTTTCTAGATTTTATTAATGTCTTAATAAAACTTAACTAGTTAATGCTGCTTCTGTGTCAAAGTATTTTTCATTTAGAGTAGGCTTGATTTTTATATGCATTAAATGAAAGGAAGTCTCTCACGGAAGGGGACACATGGGTATGGAGAAGACAGAGGGGGTGTGTGTGTGTGTGTATATATGTACATATATATATATATATATTTTTTTTTTTGGAGACAGAGTTTTGCTCTGTTGCCCAGGCTGGAGTGCAGTGGCAGGATCTCGGCTCACTGTAAGCTCCGCCACCTGGGTTCACTCCATTCTCCTACCGCAGCCTGCCACCATGCCCGGCTAATTTTTTGTATTTTTAGTAGAAACAGGATTTCACTGTGCTAGGCAGGATGGTCTCCAACTTCTGACTTCGTGATCTGCCCGCCTTGGCCTTCCAGAGTGCTGGGGATTACAGGTGTGAGCCACTGCGCCTGGCCGACAGAGGATGTATTCTTGAGCTCTACATTTCAGAGTTCTTTTCTCTAGCCCTGGCCTGGGTCCCAAACAGGGAACTTAATTCACTCTATCCCTGAAGTATACTCTTGCTTTGATGCCATTGGTATGTTGTCCTAGAGATTTGCTGTGGCTGCTAGGAGTGTTTCAGAGTTAAGAACTGATGCAACCTCTCTTTTGTCAGTTGATGAGTCTAGAAACCATCTTGTTTCCTTTAGTATTATCTCCCTGGAACTGGAAGGTCAGAGATGAAGTTTTCTTAGATTATAAGTCTCAGTCTTTGCTATCTACCTTCGTCTGTCTCCCATGTCACCTGCTGTTTTTTTTCCCCCCGTTTTTCATTTTAATGTTTTTATTGGATAGGTGTCTATTATTGCAGGCTACTTCAAAACATTTTTGGATATTGACAGGATACAAGTATGAATAATATGTAAAAGATAACTTATTCTAGTTCTTTTGAGCAGAGGATTTGGTTTCGATATGTGGCCCTATTAAAGCTTTTGTTAAGCCCAAGTACTTTCTGAACTTCAGTTCCCTTACCTGTAAAATGGAGTTAGTTGTTAGTAATACCTGTTCTGCCTAACTCAGGAGATTGTTTTGAGGATCAAACGAAATAATGAATGTAATGGAATTTTGTAAATTTTAAATGAAATATTGTAATACCTAAGATTTTTTTTTTTTAAAAAAACGCCGTATTAAGAGTGGAATGAATCTGGGTTTTCCTTTGAAATCCCAAATGTTTTATGTACAGAGAAGTTTTAATGTGTCTGTTGGGGAGCTTCATTAGGATTGTTTTCTATCTTTAATTGGCCAGTATTGTTTTATATGTTAGCATTTTTGGGGAACATCAAAATTTGTGTTTCAGTTATCATTAATATTTTACAAAGTTATTGAATGTGCATGATTTAGCCTTTAACAATCTCTTCAATTATTTACATTCCCATGTAAAAAATGCAGTAATGAACGTCCATGTAAATAACATTCCCATGGTTCAAAGAAGCATAATTTCTTGACATCTCAGTTTCTAAGTGCCCTGTGTTGAGGTTGGGAAAGCTAAAGGGCAGTCAGAGGTCAAGGTCAGCAAAGCGTCACCTTTGACATTTGAAATCCAGCAGCAGGTATCACAGTGAACCCCATTCCAGCATCCAGGAAGTTTCTCTGCCCTGCCTCTCCTCCGGCCACCTCAGAATCTGTGTCTGCGGTGTTGGTCCTGCTTTCCTGTCTCTCCTCTGCCTTTTCTTTCTCTTCACCAACTTCTACCGAGTGCCTCTGATGTCTCAGACAGTGGCAGTGGGAGTACAAAGGCTAATAAACCCGGCCCTGGTCCTCAAAGAATTTATGTTTTCTGTGCAGATATTAAGTGACACTGTCATATATAGTGTTGACAAACATTGATACAGATTTCCTGTGAAGTGCAGAAGCACCATCCTAGAAGCAGAGATGCAGAGGCAACACTGGTGACTCACATGGAGAGCTGGAGTTCTTGGTCTAGTGGGATAAACTGACCTGGACATCATTTCAGTGCAGCGGAGTGAGTGCTGGGATGGGCTCCCTTGGGGCATCTGGGGCTGGGTTTGTCTGGTGTTTAGTCTCCTGCCTGGTACTTAGAGTTTATCAGTAAAATGAGCATTGGGAGGCTTCTAAGTGAAAAGAAAGGGAATCACTTACCTGAAACCTAAAATTTGTAGGTGTTCTGGGCCATTTATAATTCACTGAATCTGTTTTGTCAGAACAAGTCTATCATTTATTGTTTTGGATGGAGTGTGGCCAGCCCTGCCTTGCGATGTAAGGAAATCAGGAAACGCTTGTCAGGTGTCAACACTGTGCCAGACACTCTTCTAGGGGTTTCCACGTGAATCACTGTATTCATTTCTGTTGCTGCTTTACCACATTTCCACAAATTTAGTGGCTTAAAACAATGGAAATTGTATCATCTCACAGTTCTATGGGGCAGAAGACTGACGTGGATGTGACTGGGCAAAAATCACCATGTGGGCTGGGCTGCATTCCTCACTGGAGAATTGTTTCCAAGTGCTTTTGGCCAAATATAGTTCCCTGTGGTTGCAGGACTGAGGTGTCTGTTCCCTTGCTCTCCATCTGTTGGGAGCTGCCCTCAGCTCCTGAGGCCTCTATCTGGTCTTTGCACGTGATCCCATCAGCTCAGGACTAGGTAGTCCAGGGACCTGGTCAGGCTCTCCAGTTCTCCTGTGTGCATTTCTCTTCTTGCACTCGGAGAAAGTTCTATTCCCTATTTTAAAATATTTTTTTGAGATGGAGTCTCGCACTGTTGCCCAGGCTGGAGTGCAGTAGTGTGATCTCAGCTCACTGCAACCTCTACCTCCCGGGTTCAAGTGATTCTCCTGCTTCAGCCTCCTGAGTAGCTGGGACTACAGTTGCCCACCATGACACCCGACTAATTTTTGTATTTTTAGTAGAGATGGGTTTCACCATTTTAGCCAGGATGGTCTCCATCTCTTGATCTCATGATCCGCCTGCCTTAGCCTTCCAAAGTGTGGAGATTACAGGTGTGAGCCACCGCGCCTGGCCAGTTCTATGCTCTTAGAGGCTCATGGGATTAGATTGGACCTCCCTGGATAGCCCCGGATACTCTTCCTAAGGCCTGTGGCAAAGCCCTTTTGCTGCACGACATAGTCACAGGTCTCGGGGGATGGAATCTCCCACCAGTTACCGATCCACTTACTACAGCAGCCTGGGAGGTGCTTTTCGTTGCCTCTGGTTAACAGATATCAATTTTTTTTTTTTTGCAAATTGGCAGGAACGTGAAGGTCCTTCTTTTTTTTTTTTGAGACTGAGTCTCATTCTCTTGCCCAGGCTGAAGTGCAGTGGTGCAGTCTTGGCTCACCACAACTTCCACCTCCCGGGTTCAAGCAGTTCTCCTGCCTCAGCCTCCTGAGTAGCTGGGACCACAGGCACGTGCCACCAAGCCTGGCTAATTTTTGTATTTTTAGTACAGACGGGGTTTCAGTATGTTGGCCATGCTGGTCACAAACTCCTGACCTTGTGATCCGCCCGCCTTGGCCTCCCAAAGTGCTGGGATTACAGGCGTGAGCGATCACACCCAGCCATGAAGATCCTTCTGAAATGAAAAAACCGTTCCTCTGACTTGATGTGAGGCTGTTGGTGAGACTGATAGCAGTGGAGACAGGTCCATCAGAAATGGAGCTAAACTTTGTTTTCTGGAGTATTTTGATGGCCTGCCCTGATCATGTAAGTTTTGCTAAGAAGTCATTAGAGTAATTCCTCTACTGGAAGAAACACCATATGGGGAATTTGGGACCTTCCCTTTTCAAGTTTTACACAAAGGACTCTTCATGGGCAAAAGGTACATGATTCCAGGTCCATTTCTAGAATGGAAACAGCTGCATCAACCCAACAGCGATTCACATTCCTGAGTTTGAGAGAATCTGATTGTTTCAAGGCTGAAGCCAAAAGCCCAATAAACAATGTTTGTACCTTTATTCATAGTTAGGAATTAGGTGCATCCTGTGGTCAAGCAAACAACTGACGGTGGTCACCAAGTAGTTTAAAACCAAGTAGGACCTCATTTTATCATATGGGTGTTTTTGATTTTCTTAACTAAGTTTTTATTTTCCTGTGCAATAAATGACAAACTCTGACTTGAAATGCATTTCCTTTAATAAACCAGAATCTAGGGCCGGGCGCGGTGGCTCACGCCTGTAATCCCTGACTTTGGGAGACCGAGGAGGGTGGATCACGAGGTCAGGAGATTGAGACCATCCTGGCTATGGTGAAACCCTGCCTCTACTAAAAATACAAAAAATTAGCCGGGCATGGTGGCGGGCGCCTGTAGTCCCAGGTACTCGGGAGGCTGAGGCAGGAGAATGGCGTGAACCTGGGAGGCAGACCTTGCAGTGAGCGGAGATCACGCCACTGCACTCCAGCCTGAATGACAAAGCAAGACTGTCTCAAAAAAAAAAAAAGAAACCGGAATGTATAATCCTAAGGTTTTTAACCTGGCTTTCAGTACTTTATGAAGTCCCCAAAATCCTGTGCAACAATTTTGTGTATCTGCATCCATGTGTGTTTATGGGGAGATGATTTATAGCTCTCCATACTTTTTCAAAGTGGTTGGATTCCAAAAAATTTTAGAATACACCACTTTGGCCTGGTGTGGTGGCTCACACCTGTAATCCCAGGACTTAGGGAGGCTGAGGCAGTAGGATCCACTGAGGTCAGCAATTTAAGACCAGCAACATAGCGAGACCTCCACCTCTACCAAAAAAAAAAAAAAAGAGAGAGAAAGAATGCTGGGCATGGTGGTGCACACCTGTGGTTCTAGCTGCTCGAGAGGTTGATCACCTGATCCCAATAATTTGAGGCTGTAGTAAGTTAGAATTATACCACCGCACTCCAGCCCGGGCAACAGAGCAAGACCCTCTCTCAAACAAAAACAAAAACAAAAAACCATATCACTTAATATAGTATTGTTGTTGGTCAAGTATCAGATTTTGTTTAAAAACTAAATACTCTTTCTTTTTTTTTTGAGATGGAGTCTCACTCTGTCACCCAGGCTGGAGTGCAGTGGCATAGTCTCAGCTCACTGCAAGCTCCGCCTCCTGGGTTCACACCATTCTCCTGCCTCAACCTCCTGAGTAGCTGGGACTACAGGCGCCTGCCACCACGCCTGGCTAGTATTTTGTATTTTTAGTAGAGACGGGGTTTCACCGTGTTAGCCAGGATGGTCTCGATCTCCTGACCTCGTGATCCGCCCACCTTGGCTTCCCAAAGTGCTGGGATTACAGGTAAATACTCATTTTTAGCAAAGTTGTACAGGCCTACAGCTCTAAGAGTCAGAAATTAACAAGGCTTAGGACAAAACCCAGCAATCCCCCACCTTACCCTTCTCCACTCTGATCCCTGCTCCTTGGAGGTTACTGTGTTTATGTTTTAGCTCGTTCTTCTAGATTGTGTGAAAGACAGGGAGGTGTCCTACTATGGAAGACAAGGATTCAGGCTGCTTACCTTCCCCGCTCCTCCTGTTGCCCACGTTTTTCTCCCCCATCCTCTCAGTATAATTATTGTGCTAGTGAGGCCAGGCATGGTGGCTCGTGACTTATCCCAGATTTTTGGGAGGCCGAGGTGGGCAGATCACTTGAGGCCAGGAGTTGAAGGCCAGCCTGGCCAACACAGTGAAACCCCGTCTCTACTAAAAAATACAAAAATTAGTCAGTTGTAGTGTTGCACACCTGTAGTTCCAGCTACTCAGGAGGATGAGGCACAAGAATTGCTTGACCCTGAGAGGTGGAGGTTGCAGTGAGCTGAGATCGCACCATAAGCTGAGATTGCACCACTGCACTCCAACCTGGGCAACAGAGGTAGACTCTGTCTCAAAAAAAATTATTGTGATAGTGGGATACATAGTATAATAGTGTATATAGTTAGTATTCTTCCTGGTTTTTGGCCCACAGCTTCTAAAACCCTTGTAATTTCCTGAGTGATAGGAACATCATTGGTTATAATATTTGGTCTTAGGTTTCAATACCTGACACAAGAGCTTCTAAGACTTTGGGAATCTCTGGGGTGATAGGAGTGTCTTTTGTATGATAATGAGATGACAGGGGGCTTCGGCCCCTAGACAGGTTCAGGATCAGGGCTGGTTGCCAGAAAGATGAGTCATGATTATAGAGTTGGACATGTCAGCCCCACACCTACCTCTGGGAGGGGAGACGAGACAGGCTGGAGATTGAGCTAGTCACGGGTAGCCAGTGACTTAACCATGTTGATGTTATTAAAACTCCATAAAACCCTCTAAATACTGGGTTTGGGGAGCTTCTGGTTTGGTGAACTCATTTGGTGCTGGGGAGGTGGCACTTCCAGGGACGGCATGGGAGCCCCGACCTCTCTGCCCCATGGTGTGCCCTGTGCCTCTCTTGCATTTGGCTGTTCCCGTGTTCTCTTCTTTGTAATAAACCAATAAGAGTAAGTAAGTGCCAAGCACTTTGCGTCTGTCACCTCTCTTACTTTTTCAGCAACACTGTGTGGCAGATAATGTCCTCATTTTGCCGGTGACAAAATGAGACTGATGCATTGAGTAACTTGCTCAAGGTCACATAATAAGCGGAATTCAAGCTCTGACTCCGAAGCCTGTGCTTTTAACGAGCATGCTGCATACGCGGCCTCTTTATTTGTTAGGAGTTTCGGTGTCTCTAGGGCCTGACACCAAGTTGACCGTTGTGGCCTAGAGCTGTTATAAGGGAGCTTTTAGCGGCCCTGCTGAGAACAGAGCCAGCACCTCCGGATTGGCAGGGCAGGGGCTGTTCCTGCTGGGAGCTGCAGGTCACTCCCTGTAGCCCTTGGCTGATCTTGCTCATCCACTCCCTCCCTCATTCAGTAGTTCCTGAGTGCCGCCTCTGTGCGGAGGAGAAGGAGGCAGCCTTCCAGCCCAGGTGGGGCCTGCAGGTACACAAAGGGAGAGGCAGCTGTGCACTGAGCTGGCTGTAGGCTGGGACAGCGTGGCTCCAGAGGTGGTGATAGAATGCTCTGGGACTGCAGAGGGAACACATGCTTGTGAAAGGGAGGAAGGGGCAGTCACCGCAGAGGAGGTGTACTTGAGTTGGACTTTGAGGGAGGAGTTGGATTTCCACAGTGGAACCGAGCAGCTGAGGCTTTCTCAGCAGCTGAAGATTACAGCCAGCCAGCCTCAAATGTTCAGTTTTTCCTGAATTCCCTTTTTTAAGAGAGTGCAGTAAGTTTTCAACAGAGATAAAGCAGTCACCTCCATGTCATTCATGTTCTGCAAATCCTACGTGTAGTTTTTGATGCTTAGCAGATGGGAGCAGCCTGGGCCATAAGAGAAGAGCCTGTGTGTCCACTTGTTTGGACATCAGTCAGGTGTGGCACAGGGCAGTGATCGCTGCCTTCCCCTGAGGAACTCAGTTGTACTTTTATGTGGAGAGGACAAAGAAAGCTGTTGTACAGGGGGCAGGAGACATTTCACCTGCAAAGCAAGGCACAAAATACATAGTCTGTGCCCTGCATGAGAAACCTAGCAGAACTGTGTGCTGATTCCCACCCCTGCCTCCCCTTCTGAGAGCGAACCGTCCATTGTACCATGGTGGAAGGCATTTCTGAAGCCTCTGCAATCGGAGTGATCTGTTACTTGCCCATTGAGCCTTAGGGGCAGCAACCAGATGGTGTGGCTGAAACACAGGCCTTGGCCAGACGTTGTTGGTCATGTTGGTTCTGCCACTGATTGTGAATTACAAAACCTTGGAGAAGTCATTGTCTTTGTGTGTGCCTCTCATGTAAGATGGGGAACACTGTGGCCATTGCAGAAAAGCAGATAGGTGGAGCGAGTATGGAGTGCTTTGTGTGTGTGTGTCATACGGTGAATGAAATGGCACTGATTGACATTATTGATAGTAATAACAGGTTTAATTCAGGAATAAAACTGGTAAAGTAGGCCAGGTGCGGTGACTTATGCCTGTATTCCCAGCACTTTGGGAGGCCAAGGCGGGCGGATCATGAGGTCAGGAGTTTGAGACCAGCCTGGCCAATATGGTGAAACCCCATCTTTACTAAAAATACAAAAATTAGCTGGGTGTGGTGGTAGTCCTGGGTGCGCCTGTAGTCCCAGCTACTTGAGAGGCTGAAGCAGGAGAATCGTTTGAACTCGGGAGGTGGAGGTTACAGTGAGCCGAGATGGTGTCACTGCACTCCAGCCTGGGCTAGAGAGTGAAACTCCATCTCAAAAAAAAAAAAAAAAAAACAAACCTGGTAAAGTATTTTACCCAGCCTAGGTACATGTGGTAGAGCCGAATGAAAGCTTAGAAAAAGATGACTTGAGAACTAGCCCAGCAGAGGAATCAGGTGGGATGTGTTGTTACTGAGTAAGTGAAATTTGCACCTGCTTTCTCCCAGGCCTCGCTGAGTTGTGTACAACAGAGAGCTCAGGTGTTGGGGGCAGTTGACCGGTTGAAGAATGCATTGCTATTATGTGAGGAACATTGGGCTTTGAAAAAGCAGAACTGGATCCACGTTCTTGCCTGGTAACTCTAACTATCATCTAGTTTGTAAAGGGGAATACAGTTCACTGAAAAATTCTTATGACAGTGGGGAAAGGATTGGGGCGTCTGCATTGGTGTGTGTAATATAGGTCATATGAAAGAGCATTTAGGCTGGAGGGAGACTTTTCATCTCTATAACTTTACTTTCACAGGACAATTCCATCATGATTTGAAGATTTTTGAGTCAAAACTACATTGTTCTGCTATGTGTTTTGGGGCAAATTTATACATAAAATTGGCTTAAATATTTCAGATGATACAAGAATATATGTGTAGCATAAAAAGCTGAAATTTGCATTTCCCCTTCTCTAGAAGTAACCATTGTGAATCGTTAAGTCTGTATTCCGCTATTTTGTGTATTATAAATACACTGTGAATATATGAGTGTATATATACATATATGTTACAGAAACACATTTTTAGAGATGGAATATTGCTGTGTTGCCCGTGCTAGTCTCAAACTCCTGGGCTCAAGTGATCCTCTCACCTCAGCCTCCCAAAGTTTTGGAATTACAGGCGTGAGCCACCGCGCCTGGCCTGGATGAGTATATTTACTAATTGCTAAGTTACTCTGTTCATTACGTGTCTATTGAACTCCCCCATGTGCCAAGCATTGTTCTGAATACCTTATATGCACCAATTCACTTAATTTTTAGAGCAGCTCTATTGTTGTGGCCCTTTTAGAGTGAGGAAACTGAACCACAGAGAGGCTGGGGACGTTGTCTAACATCACACAGCCAGTGCTGTTGGAATTAAGGTTGGAACCCAGACAGCTGGCTTCAGATCTCTTAGCTGTTATCATAGATGGCACACCCAAACCTTAGGGCCACCTCCCAAGCCTTGCCTGAGCTCTGCCTGAGCTCTGCGAGAGCCGTGTATGTGAGGTTTCTTTCCTCTTTAAGAACACAAGTCTTGGAATTGTCCCAGACCCTGGTAGGACCTCTCGAGGACCAAAACACAGGGATTCTTCAAGCCTGCCCCAAGGCCAGATCTCTGATTTAGCTACTTGGAAGGCAGACGTGGAAGAGAGTAATTCTGCCAGAACAAAAAGTCAGGATGGCTGGGCTGACTCGGCCAGATGCGGTGGCTCATGCCTGTAATCCCAGCACTTTGGGAGGCCGAGGCAGGTGGATCACCTGAGGTCGGGAGTTCGAGAGCAGCCTGGCCAACAAGTTGAAATTCCATCTCTACTAAAAATATAAAAATTAGCTGGGCATGGTGCTGGGCGCCTGTAACCCCAGCTACCAGGGAGGCTGAGGCAGGAGAATTGTTTGAACCCGGGAGGCAGAGGTGGCAGTGAGCTAAGATTGCACCACTGCAGTGCAGATTGGGTGACAGAGTGAGACTCCATCTCAAAAAAAAAAAAAGAGGGAAGGGGAATGGCTGGGCTGTCTCATCCTGGGGAAGAGGCCCTACAGCAGCCGTAGGACCTTGGCCACTTGGTTGGAAAAGAAGAAAGGAAAAGCTTCACCCATGGCGGTGACCTGGACTGCAGAAACCACACTAAACAGTCCACGTCCCGGAGCCTGGCCACCCCATTTGCTTCTCTTCTCCTTGGGTAGAGGGTGTGGGGAGCTTTCTACCCTGGAGGCTGAGCAGTGCAGCTTCTAACCAGGGTAGACATTTGTCTGTCCCTGGGAATACAGACAGCATTCTCATAAGCAGCCCAAATACTCCTGAACAGCTTTTTGTAGGGTGGGGTGGAGCGGGGCAGAGGGTCATTTTGACTCATAGGTACCTTTTCCACTTTCACGGCTGATAACTGTGTTACAGATTAAAGTTTCGTTTTTGATACTGAAGAGGGCTTAAGAGAGTGAGCTATTATGGCACATCTAAGTCTGCTAAAATAGAACCGCGGGGTAGTGTAGGAAAATCTCTTCTAAATTATGGATCATGTATGGTGAACGTTAGAAGCCATGTGTACCTAAGTTGACAAATCAAAACATGGCTTGTCTTTGGGTGACCCTGGTAAGTCTGGATGCCACTGCGCCTTGTGTGAACACAGGATGCTGAGGTGTAGGGATCAACAGGCTTTTTCTGGACATCTTGCGCTTCTCCCTTGGGGTAAAGTGGAGCGGCAGTAGGAGCGCACAGCTGTTGGGCCCCTAATATTTGTCAGCTGTTTTACATGTGGGATTCCATTTAATGCAATCTTAGAGGTAAAATTATTTTATTGAAGATGAAGATAGAGGCTTAGAGAAGTTAAGAAAATTGTTCAAGGTCACGTCATTTGTTTTTTTGTTTGTTTGTTTGTTTTTTTGAGACAGAGTTTTGCTCTTCTTGTCTAGGCTGGAGTGCAATGGCGTGATCTTGGCTCACCACAACCTCTGCTTCCCAAGTTCAAGTGATTCTCCTGCCTCAGCCTCCCGAGTAGCTGGGATAACAGGCATGAGCCACCACACCAGGCTGATTTCATATTTTTAGTAGGGACGGGGTTTTTCCATGTTGGTTAGGCTGGTCTTGAACTCTCAACCCTGGGTGATCCGCCCAACTCGGTCTCCCAAAGTGCTGGGATTACAGGTGTGAGCCACCACGCCTGGCCAAGGCCATGTAATTTGTTAAGTGGAAAGATGAAGTACTTGATGAACTCAGAAGTTTGACCTCAAGACCCTTGATCTTTCCATAACACGTGGTTCCTTCCCTGGTTGGTGGGGAGTGACTGAAGAACTCAAGGAAGCTGTGTGTTGTGGAAAGAAGACCTGAGGGGTGTATGGTCTTTCCAGGCTTGGAATTGCCATGCTGGGCTTCTGAATTGTGTAGCTGGGCCATATAGAGAAAAGCCCCTCATTTAAGACTGATTATTTGGGGGAAATAAAGGAAGGCCGCCCACATGAGACAGGCAGAGACGACTTTCTCAGAGCTGCTGTGGCAAGGGAGTCGACACCATCACTTGCGTGTGACAGAGACTGACATGCAAGTGAGTGGCAGATGAGGAGTGGAGAAGCTTCAGGATGGAAAAGAACGGCTCTCAGTGGAGGCTGTTGTGGGGGCTGGAGGTGGCTGTGCAGAAGTGGGGTGTCCTATGTGATTCATTAGGGGCGTATTTGGCTTTCTTTGAATTATCCTAAATGGAAATAGGGGCCAAAATTAGGGTGGCTGTCAGTTTTGAGTCAAGTCCTGGCCACGTGGGTCAGAATCGTGGTTTCGTTTCTGGGTTGTGGAGAGAGAGCAGTCTGGCTTCTTGTCTAATGTGCTAGCCTGGCTGGCCTCCTGGCTGTTTACTGTAGATAGGGGATTGGTTTCCTGGGTGGGCAGCTACAGGTTGTGGTCTGAGTTCTGTCTTTATACATATGATCAGGCATGTTCTGTTTGTATATTCAGTCCCTCATTTTTCTTGTCAGTAA
The DNA here is from genome assembly GCF_049350105.2 of Macaca mulatta. Taxonomy (NCBI): domain Eukaryota; kingdom Metazoa; phylum Chordata; class Mammalia; order Primates; family Cercopithecidae; genus Macaca; species Macaca mulatta. The sequence continues at coordinate 121,413,027 of NC_133411.1, forward strand.
AAATATCAAATGACAAATTGGATACATTGGGAACTTTTTAGATGTCTGTGTCCCCTGGAGGAAGTTTTCCAGTTCACATTTAATCAGAATGAATATAAACAATTGGGCCATTTATCTTGAAGTTGTAAAATAGGAAATCTTCAACAATACTACCTCGGCGCCATTGCCTGTCTGTCCATCGTTAGGAAATGTGTTTTTATCCACCGCCGGCTCATCGTCCACCAGTTTGTGGTTGATCCACTTCTCTATACATCTTGTCTTGTGTGCATCTCATTGTTTGCTAGTGTTAGCTTTCCCCTTCATCAGTGTAGTTTATTTGTGTAGCCTCTGTTGGTAGGAAGTTATTTGTGGAATTTGTGAATGGAAGGGACCTTGGAGGTCTGCTAGGTCAGCCCAGTGATTTTCAAGATAAACGGAAATACAGGGAAATGTTCCAGCTTCTTTGGTGGCAAAACCAGGAATAGAAAGCAGTGTTCTTTGTGCCACAGTGTCATTGGAAGACAACTCAAGGTGGGCCTAAAATGCAGAGTAACTAACTTTCATTTATCTCTGCTTCTGACTCTTGTTATCAGACATTTTAAATTGACCTTAATGTGTTCGCAGAAATATGAAAAGTTCTGACTTGTTTACATACAAGGTACTTTGTTGCCTACTCATTTGGTTGTTTTTTTCAACAGGATTGAAAAGACATTGTTATAAACTGAATGTTTATGTTCCCTCCAGATGCTTGCACTGGAGCCCTAACTGCCAGTGTGATGGTATTAGGGGATAGGACCTTTGAGAGGTGATTAGGGTTAGATGAGGTCATGAGCGTGGGCCCTGGTCTGACAGGATTAGTGCCCTTAGAAGTAGAGAAACGAGGCCGGGTGTGGTGGCTCACACCTGTAATCCCAGCACTTTGGGAGGCTGAGGTGGGCAGATCACGACGTCAGGAGATTGAGACCATCCTGAAACCGTTTCTACTAAAAATACAAAAATTAGTTGGGTGTGGTGGCACGTGCCTGTAATCCCAGCTACTCAGGAGGCTGAATCAGGAGAGTTGCTTGAACCAGGGTGTCGGAGGTTGCAGTGAGCTGAGATTGCCAGGGTGTCGGAGGTTGCAGTGAGCTGAGATTGTGTCACTGCACTCCAGCCTGGTGACAGAGTGAGACTCTGTCTCAAAAAAAAAAAAAAGAGAAAGCAGAGAGCTCCCACTGCCCTGGTGTGAGGAAACAAGAAGAAAGGTGGCTATCTGCAAGCCAGGAAGAGGTCCCTTTCCCAGAACTGAGTTGGCCGACACCTTGATCTTGGACTTCCAGCCTCCAGAGCTGTGAGAAATAAACTAATGTTTAAACCACACAGCCTATGGTGTTTTTTATGGTATTTGCCTATGGTATTATGGCCATCTGATTTGACGGATACAGAGATGGTTCCAGAATACTGTAGCCTGTATCTAAGTTGGTGACGCCATGAAAATAAATGTGGTAGTTTATTCCTTTATATAAAGATAGCGCTGTGAGCCCAGGGCCTTTGCTCATGTCTTAGTTGAGTCTCGTCTTCTTATAATAGCTTCCTAATTTCTCTTTTCCCCCTCGAACTTATATTATATATCTGGATTAAATCATATATGGTATGATTTTATACTTTATGTCTATACAAACTTTTAGTGATTTTATTTCGTTTTATTTTAGTTTTGAGACATGCCCTTGCTCTGTTGCTCAGGCTGGAATGCAGCAACAGAATCACAGCTCACGGTAACCCTAAATTCCTGGGCTCAAGTGATCCTCCCGCCTCAGCCTCCTGAGTAGCTGGGATTACAGGTGTGCTATCCTGCCTAGCTAATTTTTAAATTTTTTGTAAGGTCAGAGTCTTACTGTGTTGTCCAGAGTGGTTTTAAACTCCTGGCCTCAAGCAGTCCTCTCACCTCAGCCTCTCAAAGCACTGGATTACAGGCGTGAGCCACACACCCAGCCCAGTGATTTTTTGTTGTTAAGATCAAGGATGGGTTCCCTGGCTTGGCATTCAAGGCTCATGATCTGGGCGTGATATGCAAGTAGGGTTTCAGTGTTTCCATTCCTGCCATCAGCCTTGCATTCCAACTTGTTGCCTAAGCCCTGTTCTGAAGCCCAGCCTGAGAGCTGCATTTAGAATTTATACTTTCTCATCTCTTCATCTTCTTTGCCTATGTTCTTATCTCCATCTGGGACATCGTCTTCACCTGTGTTCTTATTTCCATCTGGGACATCGTCTTTGCCTATGTTCTTATCTCAACCTCGGACATCGTCTTCGCCTATGTTCTTATCTCCATCTGGGACATCATCTCCACAGGTCTGTCTCTTTAAATCTTCTCCATCCTTCAAGACTTGAAATATTCACTTCCTTTACACGATCCCCGCTCTGACATCCAAGCTAGAATTAATCTTTCTTCCTTTGAACTCTGATAGTGATTAATGTTTTTCATCCTTTAATTATGCAGCAGTCCTGTGTGTTAGATATTATTATTTCCCCAGTTTTTCATAGTTACTCTGAAAATATTTACTGTAGTCATATATTTTGAGTAGGTAATATGAGCGACATTCAAAAGGTCCTGGAGAGTGAAAGGCAGTCCTACTCCCATCACTGCTCTGTGACCACTGTTGCCAGTTTTGTTTGTTTGCTTGTTTGTTTTTCCAAGATGGAGTCTTGCTCTGTCACCAGGCTGGCGTGATCTCAGCTCACTGCAACCTCCACCTCCTGGGTTCAAGCGATTCTCCTGCCTCAACCTCCTGAGTAGCTGGGACTACAGGCGTGCGCCACCATGCCCAGATTATTTTTGTATTTTTAGTAGAGACGGGGTTTCACCGTGTTGGCCAGGATGGTCTGGATATCTTGGCTTCTTGATCCACCTGCCTCAGCCTCTCAAGGTGCTGGGATTACATGTGTGAGCGACTGCACCCAGCCTATGTATCTTCTTTTTAAAACACAGATGTTGGCATAAGGTAAACAGTGTTCTCCATCAGTTCCCCACTGGTAAATATTTAGGTTATTCCCAACCGTTTGGATTAATCAATGCTGAGTTGTACGTAATTCTTCCATATTTGCATCAATATGTTCATAGGATGCATTGCTAGAAATGGAATTGTGGGATCCAGGGTTCTGCACATTTTAAATGTTGATGGGTGTTGCTCGATTCCCTTCTGTTAGGGCCATACTGTTATCTCACTGTCAATGTGTAAGGGCGCCTATTTCTATTTCCTTGCCAACAGTTTCTTCTGACTTCACACACACACATAAAAATAGCCCTTTGTTCCAAAAACATGGACATTTTACCTTTCTACTTAAAGTGTGCGCACACTGACTGAAGCTCTGTGTTGCAGTGATATGTGCTGCTAGGATTGTGGCTCTGTTTTGAATTTGCTAGCCAGGCTATGGCTTTCCAGTCAGTTATTTTTTGTTTTCTTCATGTTGTTGCTGCCGTTGGGCTGGGGTAACCTGTGTGAATTTCCTTCTACTGCCCAGCCAGATTTCCTTTCTAGTGGACGGGCTTAGTGTCTCATCCGGCAGTCCTGTTTCCTGGTGATCTGGGCTTAGTGTCTCATCCGGCAGCCCTGTTTCCTGGTGATCTGGGCTTAGTGTCTCATCCGGCGGCCCTGTTTCCTGGTGATCTGGGCTTAGTGTCTCATCCGGCAGCCCTGTTTCCTGGTGATCTGGGCTGAGTGGCTCCATGAGAAGTTGCACCCAACTTCCCCAGTAGTGCGTCTTTTCACAGCAAGCAAAACATTTTCACCACTTTTCTAGCGGGACAGGCACTAGCTCTTTTCTGGGCATCAGGAGACCTGGCTTTGTTCTGGTTCAAGCAACAGCTGGTGAGTTACCAAAGACAAGTCGCATCTGGCCCCTGGTCCTTTGCTTTATAAGTAGAATCACAGTCCGAGTGGGCATCACTGCCCCGGTCTCTATGCGGTGCTGAGTGTTGTGGGGATGATGGCTAAGTGTCAGGTTGCATTTCCACCACTAGGGGATTAGAGGCCAGCCAAAGACACAGGAGGAAAGCTAACAGCCCTGGGCAGGTACACACAAGGAGAGGAGTTTGAAAGGGTGGTTCCAAGCTCCTTGGTGTGATTGATGTGATCACAATAAACATTTTATCTCTAAGTCTTGGGCCATTGGACCAAGAGAAGAGAGAGCTGGTGTTGAGTTGTAGTGAGAGGTGCGTGGTTCGTGTGCCTGCTGAGCCTGGCTGGGACTCAATTCCATTGAGTCCCATTCCATTTTACCTTCTGTTTCCACCTTTTTCGTGCTCCTGCTTGTTTCTCCAGAAAAAAATGCAGTAAATTCCTTTCAAAAACTTTACAAAAGCCATAGATGCTTATTGAAAATTGTTCAAATGATGTGGAAGACAGAAAGATGGTGAGTGTTTTTCTGTTGTGTGTTTGGATGAATGTGTCTTTGGGGTAGTCACTATTAACACTGGGTGTATTTCCTTCCAGATGTTTTCCAGTGTACCTACAAATATATATGTACACTTTGTAAAAAACAAAATAGTACCTGATAAACCTTGAGTTCCCCTACTCCCACTCCGCAGTCTACACGGACATCCTTTCATGGTGATACGATGAGACCTGATCGACTCCTTTTGTTCGCTGGAGTGGCAGGTAATAATAGCTACAGATAACTCACCTTCAGTCGGCATTTACCATGTGACAGGGTCTGTGCTCCAGGCAGGCTACATGAAGTGGGTCTTAAGGCTTTTTACAACAATGCTATGGGTGAACACAGTAATTGTTAACATTTTGCAAATGATAAAATTGCAGTAGAGAGAAGCAAAGCTGCTTGCTCAAACTCATGGCACGATTCCTGAGAGAGAGAGAACACTTTTAAAATAATTGTTGTTATAGTCAGGTGATTTATGATCATTCAAGAAATAGTGCATTCAGCGAATACATTTCAGGGTCTGGTACAATCTGGGAGCTGTTCCTGAAAATACACTGGGCTAGACGTAAGGGAGCGGTCCATTGGCCCTGGACCGCTAGTGCAAGGAGGGAGGTCCCGGGGAGAGGGGGTATGGAGAGGAGGTCTCTGAACAAACCTTGCAACATCCATTTCTGCTGAGTCTGGTCCGAGGTCTGGGTCTTGACATGTATACTTTTCAGAGATACTTGGTTTTGATTTTTATCATGGCTCACCTGAGCAGCCATGGTTTCAAACTGCCTGGAGATGTGGTCTGGAAGGCCAGTGCTATGCCCATCCTTCCTGCTCCTGCAGGAGGGGAGTCACCCTGGACTAGAGGGCCTTGCCTGTAATCAGCTATCTCATAATAAGTGGATTTGATGCTGGTTTCACTAGGTCAGGAAATTTCCCATTTGGAAGGAAAACTGATACTTGTTTTTGGGTTTTGCTGAGGAGTCACAGGGTTTAGAGCAGGGACTGGAGGTTTGTTGAGACACACGTGAGTGCACTCAAACATCTTCCATGAAACGTGGAAATAAAGACAGTGTTCCAGAGAGGTCCCTGGCTTTGGGATATACATATTTCAGTAACAGAATGGCACTGAATGTCTGCTAATTTTTTTTCTCTGCTATTTTGGCAAATTTTATTTGGGTGTGTCTTCTGTACAGAAGGTATGACATCAGTTTTTGCCACCAAGTATTTACAGCCGTTGGTCCCTCCTATGTGGGTCACTTTTGTGCAGTGGTTTCTTTGGGGAAATTGTAGGTCTCCTACCCAAAGCACATTGCCCATTTCAAGGTGTTCCTGGTTTCTGAACACCTGTGGCAGTGCCTTCCCTGTAGGTGAAGCCAGCGGAGAAAGTACCCCTCCCCAGGAGGTGGGGACTGGTGATTGCCTGAGTGAGGAGGCCGGGGATGAGCCCTGGACTAGAACTTGTAACTGGCTGCTTTTCCTTCCCCTCCTCTTCCTCCTATTTTGCCACCACCCCCACTTTTTAATAATTTCTTATTAAAAATTAAGCAATTATTTTGGTTTCCTTTATTCGCTATTCCTTTCTAATCGCATGCAGAGTGAGCCTGGGACAGTGGAAAGGAAAGTTGTACTTAGCTTCAGATGATCCTACCAGTCCCGCATTGAGGGGCCTCTGCCAGGCAGCATCGTTAAGTGGCATTGTGGAGGTTCTCCTTTCAGTCCTCAGCGTTAACCAGCAGAGGCAGGTGGTACTTATTCCTGGTTAATGTTGAGGAAGTTGAGCTCAAAGTGGCTAAGGGAACTTCCCAAAGTCACATAGGAAGTAGCAGAGTAGAACCAAACACAGATTGTCTCTGAATCAGGCAGGTCGTCCGATTCCAAAATGGGCTCTTAATTTTTGGAGGTCAAAAAGCTGAACAGACACAGATATTTCTTTTTTTTTTTTTTTTTTTTCTTTTTGAGCTAGGGTTTTGCTATGCTGCCTAGGCTGGTCTAGGCTCAAGCTGTCCTCCTGCCTTAGCGTTCTGAGTGCTGGGTTACAGGTTTGTGTCACCACACCCAACCGAACAGACATTTCTTGAAAGAAGACATACAAATGGCCAAAAAATATGTGAAAAAAATGTTCAGTATCACTTATAATCAGAGAAATGCAAATCAAAACTGCAGTGAGGTATCATCTCACCGATTAGGATGGGTATTATCAAAAAGACAAAAAATAACAGGTGCTGGCAAGGATATGGAGACAAGGGAGCTCTTACAGGGTGTAGGGGGGTGTAAACTAGAGCAGCTGGCTAGGCGCGGGGTGCACGCGGACATCCCCGCACTTTGGGTGGCCGAGACAGGCAGATCACCTGATGTCAGGAGTTTGAAACCAGCTTGGCCAACATGGTGAAACCCCGTCTCTACTAAAAACAAAAAAATTATCTGAGCATGGTGGATCACACCTGTAATCCCAGCACTGTTGGGCGACTGAGGTGGGTGGATCACTTGAGGCCAGGAGTTCAAGACCAGCCTGGCCAACGTGGTGAAACCGCGTCTCTACTAAAAAATACAAAAATTTGCCAGGTGCAGTGGCAGGCTCCCGTAATCCCCGCTACTCAGGAGGCCAAGGCATGAGAACCACTGGAACCCAGGAGGCGGATGCTATAGTGAGCAAGCTGAGATTGCACCACTGTACTCCAGCTTGGGCAACAGTGAGACTCTGTCTCAAAGAGAAAAATGAAAAAGAGTAAGAGTAAGCTAGGGCACCCACTATGGCAAACAGTATGGAAGTCCCTCAGAAAACTGCAAATGAAATTACAGTGTGATCCAGCAGTCCCACTACAATGTAGATACCCAAAGAAAAGGAAATCAGTGTTGGAGGGGCATCCACGCCTCTGTGTTTCCTGCAGCACTGTTCACCATAGCCAAGGTATGGAATCAGCCTCGGTGTCCAACAGCAGATGATGGATAGAGAAAATGTGGTCTTTATACACAGTGGAGTACTATTCAGCCATAACACAGGATGAAGTCCTGTTATTCTCAACAATGTGGATGGAACTGGAAGATATTATGTGAAATAAGCCAGGGACAGAAAGTTACACAGCATATGTTCTCTTATGTGGAAGGCAAAAGGAGTGGATCTCATGGAAGTTGAAAGTAGACAGAGGATCCTAGAGCGTTGGAAGGGTGGGGGAAGAGGGAGATAGGGAGAAATTTGTTAAAGGATGCAAAATTATAGCTGGATAGGAGTAAGTTCTGGTGTTTTATAACATAGGACGACTATAGTTAACAAGAATATATAGTTTCAGGCTGGCACCATGGCTCATGCAAGTAATCCTAGCACTTTGGGAGGCTGAGGTGGGTGGATCACCTGAAGTCAGGAGTTTGAGAGCAGCCTGGCCAATGTGGTGAAACCCCATCTCTACTAAAAATACAAAAATTAGCCGGGCATAGTGGTGGGTGCTTGTAACCCCAGCTACCAGGGATGCGGAGGCAGGAGAATAGCTTGAACCTGGGAAGCAGATGTTGCAGTAAGCTGAGATCACACCACTGCACTCCAGCCTGGGCAACAGAGCAAGACTTTGTCTCAAAAAAAAAAGAATATATAGTTCCAGATAATTGGAGGAAGGGTATTGAACGTTACCAACACAAAGAAATGATAAATGTTTGAGATGGTGGATATGCTAATTATGCTGATCACATACGTTACATGTATTATAACATCACTATGGGAACTCCATACATATGTAGAGTGCACAATTATGTGTCAATTTAAAAAGAAAAAGCTGAACTTAGATTGCAATGGCTAAGTAGCTAGCTTTTTCATATTTTTGATATAGACCCTGGGCATTTATTTTAAGTAAACTACCCTTGGCTTCAGGAAATGTTTAGTATTTGAATTTTAGCCTTGCATTTTAGTATACAGAGAAGTAAAACTGTAGGCTTACTTTAGATACAGTCACAGGGGTTTGCCATGATGGCTTTTTGTGTAATGAGGGGGAAATATACCTTAATTAATAGGCATACATGCTCATTTTTCTCCCTCGTACACATTTTTAGTTGTTGTCTAGGCATTGTGATACTTATGTAAACAGTATGCAATATCTTAGGTAGGAATCAGAATTTTAAGGTAAGAATACTTAGAGTTATATATTTTTCAAGCTTTCAAAGTGGACATTTTACATGTCTATTATATAACTGTAATTAAATTTTCAAAAAGACAATACCTGTCTCATATGGGTGATGCTCTAGCATTTTTTGTTTGTTTGTTTCTTTTGTTTTTTTTTTTTTTTTTTTTTTTTTTTTGGAGACAGCGTCTCACTTTCTCTCAGGCTGGAATGTAGTGGTGCAATCATGGCTCACTACAGCCTCAGCCTCATAGGCTCGAGAGATCCTCCCACCTCAGCCTCCCAAGTAGCTGGGACCACAGGTGTACAACACCCTGCCCAGCTAATGTTTAAAATTTTTTGCAGAGACAGGGCCTCCCTCTGTTGCTCAGGCCGATCTGGAATAACCGGGTTTAAGTGATTTTCCTGCTTCATCCTCCCAAAGTGTTGTGATTACAGTCATGTGCCACTGCCTGGCCCCATATAAGTGGGATGATGACTTTAGCCTAGGAGTTCCACACCAGCCTGGGTAACATGGCTCAAGACCCTGTCTCTACAAGAACTAAAAAAATTTACTGGTCATGGTGGCACCTGCCTGTGGTCCCAGCTACTCCAGGAGGCTGAGGCAGGAGGATAACTTGAGCCCAGGACTCAAAGCTGCAGTGAGCTCTGTTCTTGTCATTGCATTCCAGCCTGGGTGACAGAGTGAGACCTTGTCTCTTAAAAAAAGTTACTGGCTACCTGTTTATTCATAGGAAAAAAACCTGAACTCTGATCTAAACCTCATACCTCGTACAAAAATTAACTCAAAATGGATCATGGACTAAAATGTACAGTGCAAAATAAAGATGAAAAGAGGAGCTAGAGACTGGGAGAAACTATTTGCAAACCACATGTCTGATAAAGGACTCATGTATAATATATAAAGAACTATCAAAATTCAGCAGTGAAACCAAATCATCTACTTTGAAAATGAATAAAAGACCTGAAGAGACATTTCAGATAACATATAAGCACAGGAAAAGATGTTCAACATCATGAGCCATCAGAAAAATGCACACTAAAGCCACGTCACTATACACCTATCAGAATGCCTAAAAGAAAAAGTATTAACAAGACCAATGCTGGTGAGGATGCAAGGAAATGCGATCACTCACACTTGGCTGGTGGGAATGGAAGATGGTACAGCCATTCTGGAAAACAGCTGACAGTTTCTGAAAAAACTAAATGTGCAATTGCCATAGGATGCAGCACTCACATTCATGGGCAGTTATCCCAGAGAAATGAAGACTTATGTTCACACAAAAGCCTTTATGTATCTGTTCATAGCAGCATTATTTATAAAGGCTAGAAACTGGAAACAGCCCGGAGACTGTTCAGCAGGTGAATGGTTAAACAAACTGGTGCACCCAGGCCCCAGATACCACTCTGCAGTAGTTAATGACATCGTTGTTCATCAGTCTTTCAAACTAGAAACCACTATCATGCTTAATCCCCTTTTTTCCATCCTGGGTCTGAGTGGACTTCATTTTGCATTTCTTTCCAATGCATTTTCCCTCTGTCCTTTCTGGTTGCGCCTCATGCCTCATTTGCACTGTTGTAAGAGCCACCGAATTGTTTCTCTGCCTCATCATGGAATCCTTTCTACACTTCATGCCCTGCATTGTCATTGGAACAATCTTTCCAAAACATGAACAAACTAACTTAAAAGAAATATCCCAGGTAGCCTTCCAAATAAGTATAAGATTTCTGTTAGAAGTTTGACTTCTTGTCTATAGGGAACCCCAGGACTCTAGAGAGATGGATTTGCTGTCTGCATTTTAAGATCAGGCAGAAATCCCTGGAGGGGCCCATGTGGAATAGTGGCACAAATACTGGTTGTAGAATCAGAAGCCCTCATATCTTGGTTCTAACACTAGCTGGATGTTCTTGGGAAAGTTTTGGTTTCATAACCTCAGAAACTCCATTTCTTAAGAAATGGAGATGAGGAAGCATACTGAAGGGATCACACAAGGCTGCTGGGAGGAGCGGATGAGGGGCATGGTGAAAATGCTGTGTAATCCGTGAAGCACGTTGTATGTGTGAGAAGTGGAGCTGTGTGAATAGCGGTTCTGGAATCATTGTATGAAAACGATGGAAAGCACATTCATAGTTCTGCCTGATGATACCACTGGGCACCTGTGTTGTACATGCCTGCAACATGGGTGAGGCCCGGGGCAGTACGGCTCAGTTTGGTTTTCATGCAGTTAGAAAGGCCCGAGAGGACCCTTCCCCCCTCCAGCTGTAGGAAGGTGGTGGCTGTCTCCTGCCTATATTTGTTGGGATTGTCTGTGGCTCCTTAGGGACAGGAATGCAGGGAGTGGGGGAAGAAAGCCGGCCTGACTGCTCGCTAGTCAGCCTTCCCCCAGGGAGGAGTGGAGGGGTCATTTCGTGATAACTTGCCAAGTGTTTCTTAAGCCATCTGCTCTTAGAAATGACCAGCATGACAAGTAAAAGACCTGTTAGAGACAGATGGGCTGTGTGTCCCCTGCGTTTATGGCTTTGTGGCCTCAGAGCTTCCAGAACTTGATAGCTTTCTGGGGAATGCTGGGTCAGCCAAGGGGCTGAAAATAGTGAGAGGAAGAAAATTCCCCCTTGCTGCTCTGGTCTGGGAGTGATTACTGAGGAGAGCAGCATGGAGAGCCCAGCCGTGGGGTCCCTCTCAAGCACGCCCTCACCACAGTGGGAATGCGGGTCTCAACCTCCCTAGGCCTCCGTGATTTTCATCTGTCACATACTCACCTCCAGCAGGGATGTCTATGGTGATGAGATGAGGGAGCATCATAGCAGATGTGGCACTTAGTAGGCTTGCGGTGAGTGGACGCTGGCATCAGTGGAACAGGAGACTGGGCGCTGCGTGTGGACGCACTCACGTGCTGGTGGCATGGGTGGACAGAGGAGAGAGGGACGCTCTGCCATTCTCCTTTTGGTCTGTCACCCTCGCTGTTTTGAACAGAATCCGTGAGTGTATTCTGTTGCCCCAGTCAACTTGGTAGGCTGATTGCTCAATTTTCTGCTTCCACATTTGATTTCTTATGAATGGGAAAAGGAATACTTCAGTTACTTTTCTGGTTGATGGGATATATTCCTTGATATCACCTTAATGCTTTTTAATTTCTATGTATTTTGGATGCTGGAGCTTGCCTGACATCTGTGTTTTTATGCCTCACCCTCTCACGTAACTGTTGGCCACACCAGGACCAGAGAGAAATGACCAGACTGATTGGTAGCAGGGCTGGGACTGGGATTCCCCAGCCTTTTTGCACCCAGCAGGCTCTGTTTTCTGTATTGCACTGCTCTTCCCTATTTCGACCTGTTAGGACAGTGGATGTGAAATGTAGCTGGGCGCTTTTGGGGGTGTGCTAGGAGTGTGGCAGATGCCTCAGACTGGCATTTTCCCCTGATTCTGAATTCTCATGGCTCAGAGTCAGTCTTTAGGCTACGGACCGGGAAGATACAGGTAGTTGTTTTGTGTGGCAAACTTTGGGCATTTTTTTCACCCGGCAATTTATTTGGTTTGGACTGGAATAAATCTCTGCTATTGATTTCTTTGCCAATATTATTAGGGAGTCGAGCCTGACTTGTTAACTTAGCCCAATTCATAGTGCTTAGAATCTCAGTGAGTGTGTGTTGAACTGAGCGGAAGTGTGAGAGCATCTTGGACAGTGGTTTGCAAACCTAGCTGCATCTGGGGGACTGAAAAAAGCATGCGTGCTTACCCCAGACCAGTTGAAATAGAATCTGCAGGAATGGAGCCTGGGCAGCTATAGTGCTGTTAAAAACTGATATACCATAAAGGTTGAGATCCACTGATCCACAGTGAATTGGAGCCCTGGATCATAGACATGCCTTATGCTTTCACCAGCTTAGAATGGTTCTTGTGCTTTAGAACTGTGAAAAAAAGTGTTATGCAAACAAATATGGAAATAGCCTAAATGCCACCTCCTGTTACTACCTGCCATGAAGTATATTTACCAGTTATTCACTCTATTCTGATCTCTACCCATTCCACCTTTTCTTCATGGAACAATGATTTGACAGTTGGTTATGCAGAACCAGAGTAAGTGTAGTTTGATTGGCGGGAAACAATTTTGGGTATGAAGTACTCTTTAGGCATTTATTGAACTCTTGTTTGTACCACTGCTGTGCTGGACAGTTTATAAATATTACTTCTTTAAGCAAGGCCTATGGAGTCAGGCTGCCTGGGTCTTGCTAACTAGCTGTGTCATCTGGGGCAAGTTTTTAAGCTTATATAAACCTGACTTTCAGCTATGAAATGGGATGACAAGGAGTCATTATCATCTCACAGGATTGTGCAAATGTGTGTGTAAAGTGCTTAGTTTGGTGCCTAACACATAGTAACTACTCAGTAAAGTTATTATTACACCATCATCATCATATTTAAATGTAAATATTAAGAGCTAATAAATTTGTAAAGGTAGTATATACCCTTACCCCTTGAACCAAAGACTAGTTTAGTTTTAAGTGGTTGGGTTAATTTATCACTTAAATATTAGCCTCTTGAATACCTTGAATTTCAATTGAACGTAGCCAGAGGATTTCATAATTGGACTGTTGCCTTTGGAAGTTGGAGCTTTGTTTGTTTGGTTGGTTTCACTTCCTACACTAAGCATGTGGCTGTGTGCACCTTTATGGTGACTTCCGGTACTGGGGAATCAAAGCTTCATTCGCTTCTTTGGAGGAGATGATCTTATGCCATATGAAGCACTCAGACTTCGTTAACTATGTACCATCCAGACAAGACCAGGTGCTTCCCATGGCAGCCTGTCCTTTTCTTAGCTCTCTCATCAATCTAACCTGTTCCTTCTATTCCTCTTTATATTAGAACTCCTCTTCGAACAAGGAATGTTGTTTTGTCACTGCTAGGTCCCCAGCAATTAGTAATGCCTAGCACATACTAGGTGCCTCCTGAATGTTAATAGGTGATAATCTAGCAGAACACAAGATAAATCCACAGGTTGAGATTTAAGCTGTGTGGTATGAACGCTGCATTGGCAAACTTATTGAATCAATTTTGTTAATACAAGTTTAACATGTCTTAGTAACTGACTTAGTTCAGTAATCGTTTACTGAGTGTCTTCTAGGCCAGACATTGGGGACAGAAAGGTAATAATATATGATCCCTGCCTCATGCACAGGAAGTCTAGTGTGATGGACAGACATGTGCCAATGGCTGCCATGGAATATGGTGAGTATTAAGATAAAGGGGCACCCTGTGTGCCCGTGGAGCATAGAGCAGGGCTTGTGTTCTGGGAACATGGGCTCCATGTGAAAACACAATTGAAATTAATTTTCTTTTTTCTTTTTCTTTTTTTTTTTTTTGAGACAGAGTCTTGCTTTGTCATCCAGGCTGGAGTACAGTGGTGTGATCTCGGCTCACTGCAACGTGCTCCCCCCAGGTTCAAGTGATTCTCGTGCTTCAGCCCCCCGAGTAGCTGGGATAACAGGTGTGCACCACCATGGCTGGCTAATTTTTGCATTTTTAGTAGAGATGGAGTTTCACCATGCTAGCCGTGCTGGTCTTGAACTCCTGACATCAGGTGATCCTCCCGTCTCGGCCTTCCAAAGTTCTGGGATTATAGGCATGTATGTGTTCATCCTTTTAAATATCTGCGGGTAGCACTTAACTTTAAATGGGTACTAATTAAACTATTGAATGACTTTAGTATGGATTGAATGACTTTGCTCGGTCCTCATTTTTAATTTCCTTCATTAGAGGAAAAAAAAAAAAATGCAGCTTGAATATCCCTCATCCAAACTGCTTGGAACCAGAAGTGTCTCAGATTTTTTTGCATTTTTGGATTTTTGAATATTTGTATTATACTTGCTGGTTGAGCATCCTGAATTCAAAAATCCAGAATCTGAGCTGCTCCAATGAACATTTCTTTGAGCGTCACGTCGGCACTCAAAAAGTTGTGGATTTCAGAGTTTCTGGTTAGGGAGACTCATCCTATATGGGTGCTGGATTGTCGCAGGAGTTCTGGACCAGAGGTTAAGTGACTAGGCTTTGGTTTCCGCTTTGTTCCTAACCAGGCTGTTTTCTTCCATAAGCTCAGCTTTAGATCCCCTGGTTGTCAAAGAAGGGGATGGGCCATCTGGTGTTTAAGGCCTCTGTTAGTTCTGACTTGGAGACACCTGGCTTCAGTTCATCTTCCTTAGGAGTGGACAAAGAATATGGGAATTTTGAAATTGTTAGTCAACATCTCCAGGGTCTTTGCAGCCTGGTTTTAGGTAAAGGTCATCTTTAGTGAGCCCAGGGAGAAGCACTGGTTTAGCTGTCAGCTGAGAGGGGCAAGCGGTCCTATTAATTTTTCTCTGTGTTAGTGAAAGCATTGTTAAGGGTCACAGCATTAGTGGAGCTGGCTGGAAAGAGGAGGAGAACTCACTGTTACAGGTTATATTGAATGTCTTTTCAGTCACTAAATGCTTTTTATGATATGTTTTTCAGGATTTCAGTGTTGTATGATTTCTCTGTATTAAGCACAGGAAATTTAACATCAGCAAAAAAGAATGCTCTTTCTTTATTTTTTTTTCTTTGAGATGGAGTTTCGCTCTTGTCCCTCAGGCTGGAGTGCAGTGGCGTGATCTCAGCTCACTGCAACCTCAGCCTCCTGAGTTCAAGCGATTTTCCTGCCTCAGCCTCCCGAGTAGCTGGGATTACAGGTGCCCGCCAGCATGCCCGGCTAATTTTTGTATTTTTAGTCCAGACGGAGCTTCGCCATATTGGCCAGGCTGTTCTTGAACTTCTGACCTCAGGTGATCCTCCTGCCTCGGCTTCCCAAATTGCTGGGATTACAGGCATGAGCCACCACGCCTGGCCTTGAATGTTCTTTCCATGGGAATCTACAAAAGCCAGCTTTGGAGCCTAGTGGCAGAAAACCTCTTCTTCATTGTTTAGCTGTGCTGTGAGCTTGGAGGGCTTCAAGCCCAGCTGAAAAAGCTGTAGTATTTTATGTCAGTGGCTGTCTTGGAGAACTTAATGAGCACTGAGCTGGAGTGATACTGTCAGAGTTCATGAGCTGTTTGAGGCTCTCACAGCCTAGATACTGGGGTTGCCCAAATACATCAGCTGGACTCACTATTTCTCTCGGGAGTCGGGGGGTGGAAAATGCTGTGGTCTTAACTCTGCTCTTAATTTTACAGTGCTGTTATTAATGGTAAGAATGATTTCATACGTTTGTATTTTGCTTCGTAATTCACAGAGAATTTAAAAATCCATTATCTGATTTTATTCCCTCAGCAGTTCTGTGAAAAAGGCAGAGCAGTTTTCATATCTTCTGTTTTCCCGTGATTCTCTTGTGGCTCACAGAAGCTAAGAGCCTTCACCAAGGTCATAGGGTGAATGAGTTGCAGAGCTGGGAGTAGAGGCTCAGGCTTCTAGTGACCCTGTTTCTTCCTCGATAGCTGGCTCTGGTGGCGCTATGCTCAGGTAACTGCGCATGCTCGGTTTGGTCTTTTGTAAATCCCTGCCCCATTTTGGGGGAGGTTCTTGGGAGGCTTCTATTCATTTTGGAGCATTTAAGTATCTTGTCCTCTCTCCCTCCTCCCAGATGCATGGGCATTTCTGCAGGCCCCCAGGCTGGCCCTTGTGCGTGGGAGTGTCTCCTGCCTCCACGTTGCTTGCATGCCCCCTTCTGAAGGTGCTCTTCCCCACATGGAGCCCCCTCGTGCCTGCCTCCACACTGCAGGCTGTTCGGTAAATGTTACTGACTCAGCATCGTTGTTTTCTAGAAACGGGCCGGGGTATGGATGCCAAGTTCTTTTCTGTTTGAAGGCTGCAATGGTATCATCTTGCCTTCCCCGTGTGTGCTCCTTGAGGGTGTCGCTGTGCTGCGGTCATCTGTGTTCCCTAGGGTGCCTCCCTTGGAGTCCCGGCCGTAGCAGACATGCAGTCAGTGCTCATGGCCTAAATAAGAGGAAGGCCAACGGAGCCATTAAATCTGGAAAATGACAAGTGAGGGAAAGGAATTTTTATTGAAGGCATGTGAAAAAGAAATCTTTTTAGAAAAGTTGACCTGTTTCTTAGCTGGAGCTGAATTTCAGCTCAGAAAAGCAGCTGTGTGCCCAGAGGGCTTTGGGATTTCAGTTTGGACAGATGAATTTAATTTGTTGTTGTATTATCCTTTTGTGGTTTTATTAGACCTTTCTCCCAAATGGAATCGATTTTTCTATAAAAGTCACACTTCCTTTTTGAGAAGTGTAACACTAATTGTATGGGATGGTCTCCCAAAAGATTACCTGCCAGGAACCAAACACACTGCCTTAGACTCACGGCCCCTGGTTTCTGCCTGTGCAGCTGCAGGGGAGAGACGCACGCTCGAGCTGAAATCAAGACGCATGTCTGCATCTTCTCTTTCTTTACTGCTGTTTCGTCTCTGAGCTGGCCTGCCTTCAACGTCTAGGAGCTTGGTGGGTGTAGACACATTACGGTATGGAGGAGGGATATGGTGTTGCAACAGCCAGGAGACTCACTGAAGTCTCTGTTCTCTTCCTGCTCACTGCTCTGACTTTGTACAAGTCGCATGTGTAGGGCTGTGCACAGTGGTTTACACCTGTAATCCCAGCACTTTGGGAGGACGACCTGGGAGGATCTCTTGAGCCCAGAGTTCGGAACCAGTCTGGGCAACATGGTGAAACCCCATCCCGACAAAAAATAAAAATTAAAAAATTAGCCAGGTGTGGTGGCTCATGCCTGTAATCCCAGCTACTGGAGAGGCTGAGGTGCGAGAATCACTTGAGCCCGGGAAGTCGAGGCTGCAGTGAAACATCATCACGCCACTGCACTCCAGTCTGGTCAGAGCAAGAGCCTGTCTCAAAAAAAAAAAGAAAAGAAAAACAAACAGAAACCCATTTGTAATAGTGGCAGTAGTTAACTTTTGAAAGTTTGGAGAAAAGTTCCTAAATAACCTGTGACCATGGACAACTTACTTAGCCTTTCTATGACTCAGTTTCCTCATCTATGAAAAATGAGAGAATATGTACTGATCTTACCGGATTTCAATGAGAACTAAACGAGATCAAACTCAGAGCCTGGCACCTCGTGAGTGCACACTCAATGTTACTATTTCAACATTTTAGAGGAGAAAGAATGCTAATGGGTCATTATGGCTAAACATAGTCTATCACTGGCGTTACTCATGGTATTGGAAGGAACTTGAATTCCATATAGATAGTGTGATGGAGAAAGTATTTTGGGCATTGGCAGCATTTATTCAAAGAACAAAGGACGTGTCTGTCCTGTGTGGAGAGCTGTTTCCGCTTGTTTCTTTAAATGCTATGGGAAAAGCAGTCGGCCCTGTGCTCTCTGCCGGACAGCTTCAGTCTCCATGTATTGATTTGGCCAATTGTCGCTCGCTGTCATCATGGCAGCAGCAGTTGAAGGGACAGCTTGTCTTGATTTGCATTTTTGTGTGTTTGTGCTATTTATAGACAATTAAGACATGGAAGCCTGTTTATGGCAAGCTGGCAAATTCAGCAAAACATGGAAAAACCTGTTAGCACAGTTTGCACGTGTGCGGGCACAGAGCAGCCAAATAAACACACACGTTTTCCTGTACTTTAAAAACCCTCTGGAAAAAAAAAAAAAGACATTAAACCATTGCCCAGATGGCTTATAGAGCTAGAGCTTTCTCCTTGAAGTACATGAGTATGGCTGTCAGACATCTGAAACCCAAAGCCATCTTAAAACATCGCCATCATTTTGATGCTACCCCTACCCACCGCTTTTTTCCATTTGTAAGGTACAAGGATCCAGGAAGGAAAGTATCAGCTTACAAAGGCTTTTGTTACAATTAATCGTTCACGTTCTTTCTTTTGGTATCTTATTCTCTGTTTACATTTTATTTTTATTTTTACTGTTTTTGAGACAGAGTCTTGCTCTGTCACCCAGGCTGGAGTGCAGTGGCGTGACCTCGGCTCACTCCAACCTCTGCCTCCCAGGTTCAAGTGATTCTTGTGCCTCAGCTTCCTGAGTAACTGGGATTACAGGTGTGTGCCACCACGTCCAGCTAATTTTTATGTTTTTAGTAGAGACAGAGTTTCGCCGTATTGGTCAGGCTGATCTTGAACTCCTGAACTCAGATGATCTGCCTGCCGCAGTCTCCCAAAGAGCTGAGATTACAGGTGTGAGCCACTGTGCCCGGCCGCTGTTTCCATTTTGTAACGCTAGCATCACCCCAGTGTAGGGTGGCTAGGGGTATTCTTCTTTCCTGTTTCCTGGTGTATTTTCCTCTACAGCATTGATCGCTCTTTAACATACTTTTTGGTTGTCTGTCTCTACCTACAAAAATATATATGTTCCTTGTTATATCACCAGTGCCTGGCACGTAGTTAGTCAGTCAATATTTGTTGAGTGAGTGAATGAATGAATGGGCTAAAAGAACCTCCTTCTTTCTTCTGTCACTTCACACCAAATGCTTTTGGAAAATGCTATGTGAACAGGGATCATAAGCAGGAGAGGTTACACACATTGCTGTGGGATAGCCCATCATCCTCAGATACTTGTCTGGAAGGAGGTGGAGTACTTGAGTAGAAATGATACAAGATAACTTCTTAGGAAATCAGCCAAGTGTCACAGCTTTTCACATAGGCGTGTGATATTTGCGTATGTGTGTATGAAGAGCTGTCGTGGCCTAGAATCACGGGCCTTTAGATCCCTTGTACAGATAGAAAAGTAAAGGCCGAGGCCCAGGAATGCTGCAGGACACCGAGGTAGAGTCCCTGTCTGCCCTTCTCAGTGCCCGGTCACTTCTCACTGCACTCCCCTCTTTACTGCTAAAGCCACTTTCCCTGACTCTGAATGTGTAACCACGAGGGAGAAAAATGTACTCCAGGCTCACAGTTTGTGGAGAAAAAGCCCAGCAGCTGAAAATCATGTTCACGAAGTTTGTAGCTAGAAAAAGTGGCCATTTCTATAGTGTCTTTAAATTTCCCTGTTTCTCATACATTTTATAAACAAGACAGTAGAAGGAGATTTGGGAACAGCAACTTTAGAACAAGGGGGAAAAAATCAAACCTAGAACATTCCAGTTTCTGTTTTCTTCTCAGTTTAGGGCTGAGGCACTTTAGCTTCCTGTCTAAGGGACCACTCAAATCTGATTAGAAGCCATTGTGGGCTGGTAATTATCCGTAATTTTAGGAAGACAGATGCAGCACCAACTCTGTTCTCTAATAGCAGGCTTATTAATTTTATATTTGCATGGCAGGAGAAGCAGATGGCAAGGTGGGATAAGCGTTCAGATGCTTGGTCATTGATAGCTTTTTACTTCCACGTATCACATGGGGATTTGGGACCCGGGAGGCCTGCTGAGAACTGATGATTATCTGTCCCTTAACCAGCTGGGCTCTTTTTCATCCTGAGCTCAGAAAGATTGCTCCTACTGCAGCCAGGGAAGACAGGTGGTTGACTGGTTAGAAATCATGGCAGGTTATTTTCTCCACCTGCAGTTCCCAGTTGGCAAGCAGAGCTATCAAAAAGTTGTCTTCTCTATTGTATTTCAAATCTGGGTGTTTAAAAATTGTGTAAGCAAATTAAGCATTTATTTAATGGTAGTTGTGTGTGTTGTTGATGCGAATGAGAGGTGCATTCCCTTGTAAAATCCCTGGGACACTGTAGGAGGACGTGAGCCTTAGAACTGAAGTTGGTTTTCTAGATAATCATGTAGACATGATGCTGAGCACCAGACAAAGATGTTGATTGAAGCGATTTAAAAAAATTTTCTGAGTTCAGAGTTTACACCAATATTTAGAAAATCAGCAAAGGAACTTGGAGGAATGTTCTCAGGCATCCAGTTCAGCCCCCTACCCACATTGTCATAAAATCTGAGTGTGTGTACAGGGAGGCGCATTCCTTTCTGTTCTCATCACAGATCCTTCCCTGGCTCTGCACCTGCCTGTCATGTACGTCCGTGTGAAGAGACCACCAAACAGGCTTTGTGTGAGCAATAAAGCTTTTTAATCACCTGGGTGCAGGCGGGCTGAGTCCTAAAAGAGAGTCAGTGGAGGGAGATAAGGGTGGGGCCGTTTTATAGGATTTGGGTAGGTAAAGGAAAATTACAGTCAAAGGGGGGTTGTTCTCTGGTGGGCAGGAGTGGGGGTCACAAGGTGCTCAGTGTGGGAGCTTTTTGAGCCAGGATGAGCCAGGAAAAGGAATTTCACAAGATAATATTATCACTTAAGGCAAGAACCAGCCATTTTCACTTCTTTTGTGGTGGAATGTCATCAGTTAAGGCGGGACAGGGCATTTGCACTTCTTTTGTGATTCTTCAGTTACTTCAGGCCATCTGGGCATATACGTGCAAGTCACAGGGGATGCGATGGCTTGGCTTGGGCTCAGAAGCCTGACATTGCCCTCTTCCCTACCTTCCCTACCTTTTCCCTCCTGTGCGGTTCTCTCACAAAGTGAATGGCCTCAGCCACAGCTTCTCTGCAGCTGCATCAGACTGTGGCGACAGGAGTGGTGGCTGCTGCAGGGCCTGCTGTCCCCACGGAGCCCAGTCTTGCTTGCCGCTACAACCTGGTCACCATTTTGCCCCAAAAGTATGTAATTCTACAGAATGTGAGCCCACATGCTGGGGATGGAGGCATCTTTATCACGGTGCTCTGCATATTTTAATCTTGGGTGGAAAGTATGGAAAAGTATGTGATACCTGTGGTTTGATGTCAGAAGGACGTTGTGAACTTGATGTGGACTGAGGATGTTAAGGTGCAACAGGCACCCCGGCTTCATTAAATGAGACTTCCCCATCTCCCTGCCAGGCACGCACAGGTGTATGGCCACGCCTTATGTGTTATCCTTATCTAGAGTGTGCCTTGTTGTCATGCTTAAAATTACATGATGATATTCTGCCTCGTAGAGTAGGTCCCAAACCGCGTTCAACACAGAAATGTACTCTTGCTATTATACATAGAAAGTGCTTTCATATACCAAGTGGGAGAGCAGTCCTAAAATCTGGGCTGGAATCGCAGAAGGAAGGCATTGGAAAGCAACAGATTCCCTAATCCAAAGCTGATTTTTGATGAACCTAGAAACAGGACCAAGAGAAGTGAATTTGCCTAAGGCCCTGACAGTGTCTCACGGTAGCATCTGAACCTAGCAGTTTCTTGACCTATTTCTTTAAATGATTAGTCATGCTTCCTCTGATTCCTATATAAACATTCATTTATATAATGTTCATTCTTCATTCATTCTTTTATATTCATTTATATAATGTTCCTCATTCATTCTTTTGTTTCAGTGAATTATTGCAGTGCTACCACGAAACAGTATTTGAGTCAAAATGTGGCAGTGTTGATCCCTTTCCAAGGATTTTAGTTGCACAGTTTTTCAAAGTTGTGCTTACAGTTTCTTGTTGGTTGCAAGGTGTCCTTTCAGATGCCAATCATGTGGTGTATTTATGTTGATTGCTGGAGGTAGTTTGGTTAGAACCTACTTCGAGTGGCTGGCGTGGGCCTGGGGGACAGTGACAGCTGCCTGCTTCATGGGCAGAGATGAAGTAATTGCTTCCTGGGAGGTACCATCCTCCTGGCCACACTCTCCAACCCATTTCGTTTGTGTTGGTTTCCTTGGCATCTGCACGTTTCTGGCTTCATGTGAGTCTCATTTATTTTAGCGTATGACTTCAGGCTGTGGGGAAGAATGGCCATTTTAGCACAGAGATGCACACAAAGGAACAACTGGCTAAATGTCAGTGAAGACATTCGTAGGGGGTGTTTCATTTCTTTTATTCTGTAACAGGCAGTCTGGGAAGCAGTCTGGACACATGGCCTGCACTGTCACAGTTCCTCCTTGCAGGATCGCAGATGTTTGGAGATTGTAGTGATAACTGTTATCATTGAGAATGTCATTCTCGCAGGCTCTAATAAGTCAGGATTTATTCAGTGTTAATTTGTTAAAGACAACTGTATTTCTAGCCAAATCCATGTTAGACGTTTCTCCTGGCATTGTTGCTGGGGGTATTCCCGTGGCTTAGTCTTAGGGAAGCACACGCCTTTGAATACTGCTGAAGCTGTGAGTACCCAAAGCGCACCGGAGTACTTTTGCCATATGGGGTGTTAGTCACTGATACACATCTCAGTCAGACCTGATGGATTCTTGACCCCTTCCTTTTTTAATTTTTTAATTTTTAATTTTTATTTTTGTTTTTTAAGAGCACAACCCCTCAGGTGGCCACCATGAATCTCTGATGTTTTCAGTTGGCTGCAGCCTATTTGCCATCTCTTGTTCAAACATATTCAAAGCCTGATGATGCTTCCCTCTGTTGTTCTTCTGCTGTGTGACCCCCGCACCCGCAGGGTTCAAGACTGTCAGAGCTGGGAGCCACCTTCACAACTACCAGGGTTTCCGGAACCTCCTTCTTCTAGCCCTGGGGATGGAAGAGATGTCATCAGAGGTGAAGGCTTATTAGGTTTCCATGCCATTGATAACGAATGAGGAGGTTTTCTTTTATATAAGGGGAGCTTCTTATAACGTGCTTTAGTAGGGTAAAGAAGCTTTTGAGGTTTGCTTTCTCTGGAAAGATAATTTGTGATCCTGCCCTTGCTTTCAAGAAAAATATAATTTGCATACCAGTGCATTTTGTATTACTGAGCACTGGCTGACAAATGGTTCTTAACTCGTCATTCACTCAGCCACTGTTTCTTGTATGGCATATGTGTGCCAGCTGTAGTAGGAACTTGCTAGGCTCTAGGACTAACCCTTATCAAACGGGGGTCCTGGGGGAAGCAAATGCATATAAATATAAACGTTTGAGGGGATATCAGAGGGGGTGCCTATAGGTGCAAAACTTCGTTCATTCATTGCCCCACCTAGGAGGTTTTGTGTCTTAGCAGCATGTTCCATAGCAACACATCCCTCTATCAAAATATTCATCATATTATTTTGAAATTCTCTGCTTAGGTATGTGTTTTTCCGACTAAGTTTAGAACTGGTTAAGGACAGGCTATGGGGTATGTATTATATATATCTACACACACACATATATTTATATATATACACATTACCATTGTAAATTTACAATATATATATATACACACATATATATTTCTCCCTTTCTGTATATACACACACACCACACACATATATGTACACACACACATATATATGAAATTCTACTTCCAAGCACAGAAAGTCAAAACTAGGCAAGGGTTCTTTTAGTGTTCATGAAAAAATAGATGTGCTTAGTTGAGAGCGTCCTTCAGTTGCCAGGGGAAAGACAGGATGGATTCACAAAGGCAGATAGTGTTTTGTTTTTGTTTTGGTTGTTGTTTTTTCTTTGTTTAACTCTTGAATTCAAAATAATCCAGACTTATGGAAAAGTTGCAAAAATAGTACAGAGAATTCCCATATACTCTTCCCTCAGATTCCCCAAACATTTTACCCCATTTGTACTTTCCCTTTCTCTCTCTGTGGATATAATTTTTTTTTTTTTTTCTGAAATGTTTGAGAGTGGAAGGTAGAATGCAGGGCAGGGTGAAAGGTGGAAGGAGAGAGGTAGGTTGGGAGGCTTTTTTTTTTTTTAAACCTTCTGAGATGGAATTTCGCTCTTGTCACCCAGGCTGGAGTGCAATGGCACGATCTCGGCTCACTGTAACCTCTGCCTTCTGTGTTCAAGTGATTCTCCTGCTTCAGCCTCCCGAATAGCTGGGATTACAGGCACCCACCACCATGCTTGGCTAATTTTTTGTATTTTTAGTAGAGGGGTTTCACCATGTTGGCCAGGCTGGTCTTGAACTCCTGACCTCTGATGATCCACCTGCCTTGGCCTACCAAAGTACTGGGATTACAAGCATGAGCCACTGTGCCTGGCGATTGGGAGGCTTTTGCAGTAACCCAGAGCGCTATGATAGGGCTGGACCTGCTTGGAAATGATGAGAAAGGTGCGAAGTGGTTAGGTCTGGCATATAGTTTGAAAGGAGAGTTTAAATGGGTTAGATGACAAGAGAGAGACGTGGCTCTGAAGGCATAGTAGCCCTTGCCCTGCTGGGCTGGATGAGACAGGCAGCCTAGGGCTACTACCGCACCCTGCAGGCGGCTCAGGACCTGGGCCAGCGGAGGAACCAGGCAGTGGTGCTGGCCAACTTCGGGACCCTGTGCCTGCACGCGGGTGCCAGCAGGCTGGCCCAGCACTACCTCCTGGAGGCCGTGCGGCTGTTCTCGAGGCTGCCCTGCAGGGAGTGTGGCCGGGACTTCACCACGTGCTCCTGCAGCTGGGCCACCTCTGCACCCACCAGGGTCCGGCCCAGCAGGGCAAGGGCTACTATGAGTGGGCCCTTCTGGTCGCTGTGGAGATGGGCCATGTGGAGAGTGAGTGCCCCGGTTCCTCCTGTGCGCCTTCCGGGGCCACTCGCATCAGGGCACACCTGGGGTTTGTGATTCAGAATCAAGTGGTGGTTTTTCCACCATCGAAAGTACTGAGTCATGGCCAGCAGCAGATGTTGGCAAGCGCCCTGGAGACAGGCGGTTCCCACGCAGGGCCAGGCCCTCTGCCCTACTGGGGCAGCCAGCTCTTCCCAGTTTGCCCAGGGACCATGCTGCCTTGAGCACGGAAAGTCCTGCGTGCTGGGAATCCCTAGCCATAACCCTGGGATCAAGGCAGGCTCTGCTGAGCTGGGACTTGGGGCCCCTCCATGAGCCAGGCCCTGAATGCCGGTTCTTGTGCCCGTGTTATCTGCTTGGTGTGTTGGCAGACTGCGCACCTGTCATCCCACTTCACAGAGGACACGGGGTGGGTGATTGCCCAAAGCCGCAGAGCAGTTCATGCAAAAGCAGCTCGTTGTGCAGTGTGTGCCAGGCCCCACCCACAAATGGGGCTTGTGGGGTCCTCGGGTGGCAGGGACTGAGCGTGGGAATGTGAGCTTTAGGCCAGAGAAGCCACAAAAGGGTGAGTGGCGTGATGGCGGGGCAGCACTTGGCCCCGGGTTAGGGAAGCCTCTTTAGTCTGGGACCAGAGGGTTGAGAGGATTTAGTCAAGTAATAGGTGGTGGGGGAGGGGCTGGTGGTGTAGCCTGTGTGAAGGACCAGGGATAAGCTAGTGGGGGTGAGTGAGCGGGGATGAGTGAGTGGGGGTGAGTGAGTGGAGGTGTGATGGGAGTGAGTGAGTGGGAGTGTGAGCGGGGATGAGTGGGGTGTGAGCAGGGGTGAGCGAGTGGGGGTGAGTGAGCGGAGATGAAGGGGGTGTGAGCGGCGGTGAGTGAGTGGGGGTGATTGAGTGGGGGTGAGTGAGTGGGGGTGAGTGAGTGGGGGTGAGCAAACGGGAGTGTGAGCTGGGATGAGTGAGTGGTGGAGAGTGAGCGGAGGTGTGATGGGGGTGAGTGAGCGGGGATGAGTGAGTGGGGGTGAGTGAGCAGAGGTGTGATGGGGTGAGTGAGCAGGAGTGTGAGCAGGGATGAGTGGGGTGTGGTGGTGAGTGAGTGGGAGTGTGAGCGGGGATCACTGAGTGGGGGTGAGTGAGCGGAGGTGTGATTGGCGTGAGTGAGCGGAAGTGTGAGCGGGGATAAGTGGGGTGTGAGCGGGGGTGAGTGAGCAGGGCTTATGCAGGGAGGTGCAAAGTGAGGAGTGGGTGGGTTGGGTGCTGGATGGTGAGAAGCTCTTCTGGAGAGCTAAGCAGGGCCTGGGGCCTCAGGCTGTGGCTTGGCCTTTTCCCCAAGAGCACTGGGGAGCCATGGCGTGCTATCCAACAGTCACTGCAGACTGAGCAGTGAACGGACAGTAGGTGGGCAGGGCTGTCCGAAATCTAGGCCGCAGAGGATAGATGAGGAAGTTGAGTCCAGGGAAATGGCCGAGACAAGGGATACTGTTGTGGGTCCCCTCTGCCTTGCAGCGCTTTGTCATGGCATAGTGAGACCACTCAGAGGTGCCTCCTGTGGCCTGGACCAGAGCCCCAGGGGCTGTGGCCAAATCTGCCCATTTCCCAGCACAGGCCTGGCACCCACTCCTGGCCCTAGGAGGGATGAGATTTTGGGAAGGACCGTGTGAAGGGGCCCCGGTCCCATACATCTGCCCAAGGAGGGGTGGGGGGTTCAGACCCAGGCTTCTTCCCCAGTGGCATTCTCTGACTGGAAGGAGACCCTCCAGGAATCCAGCGCCCCAACCCCCACTGCAGCCTCCGGTGGCTCCTGGCACAATAGCCTGTGGCACCTCCTCCTACGAGGCCCTCCCCAGGGTGCTGGGGGATTCAGACTTGGAAATGCAGGCCAGGGAACGGGGATCATGCTTCCCTATCTCCCCACCCTGCGCTGAACGGTCGAGGAGACCGAGGGCGGGGCTGATACCCCACATGCTTACTTGGGGTCATTTTTGAGTCACTTTTGGTAGTTTGTGTCATTTTAGGAGTTTGGCTGTTGTGTCTAGATGGTCTGATTTGTTGGTGTACAATTGTTCGTAGTGTTTTCATGGAATCCTTTTATTTCTGTCAGGTTGGCAATAATGTTTCCTCTTTCATTTCTTATTTTAGAAATTTGGGTTTTTAATTTTTTATTTATTTCTTTTTATTAGAGATGGGGTCTCATCATGTTCCCCCAGGCCGGTCTTGAATGCTGGCCTCAGCGATCCTTCCACCTCGGCCTCACAAAGCACTGGGATGACAGGCGTGAGCCATGGTGCTCAGTCTCTGATTTTAGTCATTTGTGTCCATCTTTCTTTTCTTGGTCAGTCTGGTGAAAGATTTGTCAATTTTTTTATTATTTTCAAAAAACCCACTTTTGGTTCTGTTGATTATCTCTTTTGTTTTTCCATTCTCTGTATTTTTACTTCCCATTTCCACTCTCATGTTTATTATTTTCTTCCTTTTATTTGCTTTGGGTTAATTCATTCTTTTTCTAGTTTCTCAAGGTGGAAGGTTAGGTTTTTGATTTGAGATTTGTCTTCTCTCTTTGAATGTAGACATTTACAGTTATATATTTCCCTTTCAGCACTGCCTTAGCTGCATCTTGGAATTTTTGATACACTGTGCTATTTTTTTTTTTTTAAAGACAGAGTTTTGCTCTATTGCCCGGGGTGGGGTGCAGTGGTGCAATCTTGGCTCACTGCAACTTCTACCCAGGTTCAAGCCATTCTCATGCCTCAGCCTCCTGAGTAGCTGGGATTACAGATGTGCACCACCCCACCCGGCTAATTTTTATATTTTATTTTTTTATAGAGATGGGATTTCACCATGTTTCCCAGGCTGTTCTCAAACTCCTGGACTCAAGCGATCCTCCCGCCTTGGCCTCCCACAGTGCTGGGATGACAGGCATGAGCCACCGCGCTGGCCCGGGCTGTGCATTTGTTTGCATTCTTCTCAAATTAGTTTTCAGTTTCCCTGATGGTCTCTTTGACTCACTGGTTGTTTAGGAGTGTGCAATTTCCACATATTTTTGAATTTCTCACATTTCCTTCACTGTTGATTTCCAGTTTCGTGCCAGTACAGCTGAAGAACACCTCTGCTTTGGTCTCAGTCCTTCTCCATTCACTGAGGCTCATTTTGTGGCCTGGCACATGGTCTGTCATGGGGAATGTCCCATGGGTGCTCGAGAGGACTGTGTATTCAGCTGTTGTTGGGTGGTGTGTGTAACAGATGTCCATTCGGTGTACCTGGTTTCCTGTGTTAATCTCCGGAATGTTTCTGTCACTAGAAAATCAGAAACTTTCCACCTATCCCAGCGCCCTGGCTTTGGGAGAGGCCAGTGAGCCTGTGGCTTGGGAGCCTGGTTGCATGAGAGAAGCATGTGTGGGAACGCCAGGGCCCGGCTTTGAACCCCATTCCCCCAACATGATGCCGTATGTGGCAGACATGACGCTTGGCTTTGCTCTCTCAGGGTTCCATCTGCGACAGGGGCTACTTGTGCCCCTGGCCTCATCAGCTCAGGCTGAAGGCGGCCCTGGTCCTGGCCAGAGGGGCTTTGTGAAGCAGAAATAGATGGCCTGGTGCAGGGGCCGAG
This sequence comes from Macaca mulatta, assembly GCF_049350105.2. NCBI lineage: Eukaryota > Metazoa > Chordata > Mammalia > Primates > Cercopithecidae > Macaca > Macaca mulatta. Next base: position 121,441,472 of record NC_133411.1, read on the forward strand.
CCTGGCCAGGACCTCGGCCCTGGGAGTTGTAAAGAAGGCCGGCCTCTACCATGAGAATCTGCACCAAGGTGTGCCCATGTGACTGTGTGTTCGGAATCTCCTGGCACAAGTGCATGGCCTGTCTGTGCTCAGTCTCCCTGCCTATGGGGCCCAGGCTCACAGAGGTGTGAAAGAGCAAGCACGGCGCAGGGGCCTCCGAGCCCAGCCAGCCTCGCTTCGATGCTGGGAGACTAACGTCTTCCATTTTGTCTTCTGCCCAGGCCAGCTGTGGGCCGTCCAGCGGCTGTGCTACTTCTACGGCACCGTCATGCCCAGCGAGGCCCAGTGTGTCATCTACCATGAGCTCCAGCTCTCCCTGGCCTGCAAGGTGGCCGACAAGGTGCTGGAGGGGCAGCTCCTGGAGACCATCAGTCAGCTCTACCTGTCCCTGGGTACCGAGCGGTGGTAAGGGCTGGCTTTGCAGTCGTGGAGGTGGGGATGGGCAGGGCAGGGAGTGGGGCACAAGAAAGCTGGCCCAGGACCCCAGCAGCCCCATTCCTTTTGATCGTTTGGTTCCTTGGCATCAGATGCTTTGAGCTGGTGGGCCTGGGGTCGTCCCAGGGCTGCTGCTGGCCTGTGAGTCCCAGCTTGAGCCTCCCTTGTTGGGTCAAAGGTCATCTCAACCCCAGCAGAGGCAGTACATGCACTCTGGGCTGTTCTTCCTACTATGGTGGCTTTAGTCATCTGACCTCTGCCTTCCCCGAATCTTCACTCCTGGCCTTCATCTGTCCCATTAAATGTGACCACAGCAGCCACCTGTGGCTTCTCTCCCACAGAAGACAGAGCCAGTTGTGTCACCTGCTTCACTGGGGCAGGGTTTCAAGGTCTCACGTCCCATATGTGGCCTACTCGGCTTCCCCTAAGCATCCTGACCTGGTGGGGTAACCATGGCCCTGGCCACCCCACCCACAGGGCCCAGTGACATTGCTGCAGTCACACCCCCTCGAGTGTCGGACTTACTGAGAGAGCAGGGAAGGAGCCAGATTCCATGGGGACCTGGGAGACTGGCTTCAGTCTTGGCCTCAGGTTCACAGAAGGAAAATGGGCCAGTGTGCTAGAGCCATGCTTCTCAAAGTGTAGTCCCTGGACCAGCAGAGCAGCATCCATGTCACCTAGGAGCCTGTGGCAAGTGGGAGTTCTAGGGCCTGCCCCAGGCCTGTGGAGCCGGAAGCTCTCTGGGCAGGGCCAGCAAGCTATAGGAACAGGCCTCCGGGTGACTGTGATACCTGCACACCTTGAGAACCATCGGCCCAGATAGCCTCTGAACACTAACGGCTCCTGGTGCGTCTGGAGAAGACACAGGCCATGTCTGGGAGGCAGGGGAGATGAACTAGCACACTCCTCCTGCCACAGGGCAGCATGACGCTCAATTCCCTCAGAAGGATGTCCTTCATCTTTTCCATGCTGTGTGTGTTCACCCTGGCCCTCCCAGCAGCCTGGGAAGGGCAGAACACTGCACACACAAGAGGGCCATTCCCAGTCCGCACATTCCAGATTCATCTGTCACCAGACCCACGGGAGGAGGCAGACTGGTTCCAGGAGGATGAGAGCCCTTGTTCTGACACCTGTGTCTGATTCCAGGGCCTACAAATCCACTCTGGACTACACTAAATGAAGTCTGGGGATTTTCACTGACCTTCAGAAGAAAGAGAAGGAGGCGCATGCCTGGCTGCAAGCAGGGAAGATCTATTACAGCCTGCAGCAGAGCGAGCTGGTGGACCTGTACATCCAGGTGAGTGGCAAGGGATGCAGGAGGACCCCTGTGCTGTTCACTCTCTGTCCTTCCACCCATCCATTTATCCTTCCATCATCTATTTACCTGTTCGTCCTTCCATCCATCCATCTGTCCATCCATCCGTCATCCATCCATCCATGATTCATCCATCCTTTTATCATCCATCTATTCACCCGTCTATCCATCCATTCACCTGTCCATCCACCCATCCATTCATCCTTTCATCATCTATCTGTTTATCTGCTCATCCTTCCATCCATCCATCCATCCATCATCCATCCATCCATCCATTCTTCCATCATCTTCCCATACACCTGTGGGTCCTTCCATCCATCCATCCATCATCCATCCATCCATCCTTCCATCCTTCCATCCTTCCATCATCCATCCATTCACCTGTTTGTCTTTGCACTCATCCATCCATCCATCCATCATCCATCCCTTCGTCCATTCATCCATCCCTCCATCCATCCATCCATCATCCATCCATCCTTTTATCATCCATCTATTCACCTGTCCATCCATCCATTCACCTGTTCGTCCATCCATCCATCCTTCCATCTGTCTTTCCATCATCCATCCAACTGTTCATCCTTCTATCCATCCATCCATCATTCTTCTGTTCACCTTTTCGTCCATCCATTCACCTGTTCGTCCATCCTTCCATCCATCCTTCCATCCATCTTTCCATTATCCATCCAACCATCTTCCATCCATCCATGATCCATCCATTCACCTGTCCATCCATCCATCCATTCATTCATCATCCATCCTTTTATCATCCATCCTTTTATCTCCATCCATCCATTCACCTGTTCATCCGTCCCTCCATCCATTATTCCATCCTTCCATCATCCATTCACCTGTTCATTCTTCCATCCATCCATCATCCATCCATCCATCCATCCATCATCCATCCATCCTTCCATCATTCATCCACTCACCTGCTCATCCTTCCGTCCATCCATCCATCCATCCTTCTGTCATCCATCCATTCACCTGTTCATCCTTCCATTCACCTGTTCATCCTTCCATTCATCCATCCATCATCCATCCATCCATCCATCCATCCATTCGTCCATCCATCATTCATCCATTCTTTAATCATCCATTCATTCAGCCACCATCCATCCACCTGTTCGTCCATTCATCCATCCATCCTTCCATCATCCATCCATTCACCTGTTCATCCTTCCATCCATCCATCATTCATCCATCCATCCATTTATCCATTTATCCATATATCCATCCATCCATCTATCATCCATCTATCCTTCCATCATCCATCCACTCACCTCCTGTTCATCCTTCCATCCATCCATTTATCCATTCATCCATCCATCCTTCCATCATCCATCCATCTTTCCATAATCCATCCTTCCTTCATCCATCCATCCATTCTTCCATCATCCATCCATCTTTCCATAATCTATCCTTCCATCATCCATCCATTCACCTGTTCATCCTTCCATCCATCCATCCATCTATTTATCCATCCATCCATCCATCATCCATCCAGCCATCATCCATCCATCTGTCCATTCATCCATCCATCCTTTTATCATCCATCCTTGTATCATCCATCCATTTATCATCCATCCGTTCACCCGTCTATCCATCCATTCACCTGTTCATCCATCCATCCATCCATTCATCCTTCCGTCAACCATCCATTCACCTGTTCATCCTTCCATCCATCCACCTGTTCATCCTTCCATCCATCTACCATTCATCCATCCATCATTCATCCATCCATCCATGCATCCATTCATCCATATATCCATCTATCATCCATCCATCCTTCCATCAACCATCCACTCACCTCCTGTTCATCCTTCCATCCATCATTCATCCATCTATCCATTTATCCATTCATCCATCCATCCTTCCATCATCCATCCATTCATCCTTCCATCCATCCATCCATCATCCATCCATCCATCCATCCATCCATCCATCAATCAATCATCCATCCATCTGTCCATCCATCCTTCTGTCCATTCATCCATCTGTCCATTCATCCATCCATCATTCATCCATCCTTTTATCCATGCATTCACCCGTCTATCCATCCATTCATCACCTGTTGTTCCATCCATCTGTCCATTCATCCTTCCACCATCCATCCATTCACCTGTTTATCCTTCCATCCATCCATCATCCATCCACATATCCATTTATCCATTCATCTATCCATCCATCCATCATCCATCCATGCTTCCATCATCCATCCATGCTTCCATCATCCATCCATCCACCTGTTCATCCTTCCATCCATCCATCATCCATCCACCTATCCATTCACCCATCCATCCATCCATCATCCATCCATCCTTCCATCATCCATCCTTTCTCCCATCCATCCATTCACTGTTCGTCCATCCATCCATCATTCATCCATCCACCCACCAATTTACCTATTAATCCATCCCTCCATTCATCTATTTGTCAATTTGTTTATCCATACATTCGTCTATCCACCATCTGTCCATCCATATGCACATACATCATCTACCCTCCACCCATCCATACATTATCTACCCACCCATACATACATACAGACATACACATATCATTCCACCCATCCATCCATCCATCCATCCACCCACCCGTCCGTCCATCCATTCATCCATCCATCCGTCCATCCATCCATCCATCCATCCATCCGTCCATCCATCCGTCCATCTGTCCATCCATCCATCCATCCCAGCATTAATCTATCCACATACCCACCCATCCATCCATCCATGTGTCTACATCTCCTCATCCATTCATCCATCCATCCACTCATTCCTAAGCCACTGCTGAGCACCTGTTGTGTGCCTTTTCCCTCCCTCCAGTTGGTTCCCTCACATCCTCCCCCAGTGGCCAGCATCTTCTCCCTGAGGGCAGAGGCGCAGCCCCTCACAGTGCCCAGCACCTGCTGGTATACAGCACATGCTCAAATAATGTGACCACTCAGTCAACACACAGAAGAACTTGCTCCAAGCGACACGTGGCACATCTCCTTACAAAATGAATCTATCATAATGGCTGTTTTCAGAGGCTTTCCCAAACACAGCATGATCTGGAACAAATTGTGAAGCCCACGAGCCTGGTGAAGCTTTCATTATTGACCACCTGCTGCATACCTCCTTGAGCTGAGGAGAGGGATCAAGAGCTCATGGCCAAGAGGGGACCAGGCTCACCCACAAACACTGTTGATGTGGCAGGGATGTGGCAACGCAGAAAGGAGCCAGGGGATGGGCTCCCAGCAATCTGGGGACCACGGAGACTGCTTTGAGTACGGGGGGAGTGGGCTAGGGCTCGCCCTGGTGGTAGGATTCACAGGTGTCGGGCTCCTGGGCTGCAGCTGCTCAGTCATCTCCTGGCACTCAGGTGCATCAGTTCATTGTCCTCATGCCAGTGGTGGGGGCAGCCCTAATGCACAGGGTCTGAAAAATGCTCAGGTGTACCTGTAGTGTGTGAGAGGAAGGAGGCTGGCAAATGTGGGCGTGGCCACCTCACCCGGTGTGGGTCTTGAGGGAACTTCTGTCTCCTTTCAGGTGGCACAGAATGTGGTCCTGTACACAGGTGACTCCAACTTGGGGCTGGAGCTGTTTGAGGCAGCTGGAGACATCTTCTTCAATGGGGCCTGGGAGCGGGAGAAAGCCGTGTCCTTTTATCGGGTGAGCTGGCCTGTGGGCTGATGTGGGTGGGCCTCAAGGGGGGCACCTGGAGGGCTGAGGCACAGGTGTGGCAGGGCAGAGGCCTCCCACCTGGAGGCAGGGCCACCCATGCACATGGTTAGTTTCCAAGTGGTCTCACCGGGCATGATATTGACCGTGCCCCTGCCCGGGACAAACGCTCGGGGCCTGGATGTGACAATGGCTCTACCCTTGTACCTGATGATCTCAAGCAACCATGAGCGGGAAGTTCTGTCCCCATCTTTCAGATGAGGAAACTGAGGCTCAGAGAGGCACAGGGACATGTCAAAGGACACACAGCATGTCAGTGGGAGGCCCAGGTATGCATGCATCCCGAAGTGGGATGGCTTCTCCCTTCCTCTGAGCTCACGGTGTGGCTCAGCCCTGGGCACAGATAAATGTGGTGTTTTTAGAGCAGAGAGGAGTGCTGGCTCCCCCGAGTCAGACCCCCAGTGCCCAGGTGGGAGAGGCTGGTCTGAGGCTGCCGGGTGTAGCTGGATGGGCCTCAGGTGACTCTTCAGCCCCCTACTTGGGGGTATGAACTGTGTGTTATCCCAAAGCACAGACCTGTGTCGAGGTGCAGGGGTAGCTGGGCTGTGGGAAGCTCCAAGCACATGTTTGAGCTCTGAGGAGGGCGCTGGGCAAGGTGGGTGCTGCGGGAAACCTGAGCCACCTGCCTGTGTGGTAAGACTGGGTCCTGGCCCTGGCAGTGACTATGGGCAACCGCAGGGTGGAGCTGCAGCTACAGCTGCACAACAAGCTGGTGGCACTCCTGGCCACACGGGAGAAGCCCCAGGAGGGCTTGGAGTTTGCCTACGTGGCCCTAGCACTCAGCATCACTCTGGGTAAGTCCCCTGAGCCCCCACCCTGCCAGGACCCACACTTTGCCAGAGCCCAGCCTCCAGGTCTGCAGGGCAGGAGCTGAAACAGCTGCTGGATTTTCCTGGTCTCCTGTCCAGGCAGGCAGATCTGCCCAGCTGGCTTCCCCGTCCGGCTGTGGGGCACTGCCCGAGGTCTCTCAGGCAGTGTAGAGCTCCCTGCCTGACTGACCTCTGCTTCCTCTGCCTGTTCCCGCTGCTGACCACAAGGGCCGCCCAGTGTGCCCTCTGCCTTGCAGACATGCCAGGCATCTCGTTGGTCCCTGTATGTACCAGGCTGAGTGGCATATTCCCTTTCTCTTGTGCCCTTCCTACCCTCATCAACCACATGGCTCTCTGGCTGATAAAATCCCAGTTCCCCTTCCAACAGTTTGCCCCTTAAGGCCGGGCATCCCCTGGTGCTGTGCCAGGGTCGTCTGTCCCCCTTCAGAGACAGGGAACCCTAGGCAGGCCACATGCCCCAGCGCCTTGTGCCCCATGGCCCAGTACACAGTAGGTGTGCAGCTGACTCCCCAAGGTAGGGGGCTCTGATCGTGACACACCCAGGAGGAGTCGGATGTCACGTCTGTGGGTTGCCTGGAGCCAGGGTGCCCGGGAGCACCTGGACTGCATGGCTTTTGGGCTCCCCTGGTTAAAACCAGTGAGCAAAGGCAGGTGGCTATGTGTAGGCACAGAGCTGGGCCATCCAAGTCTGACTTTGCCAAAGCCTCACAGTAGACAGGGGCAGGCCTTATTAGTTCTGCTTTGCAGATGGGAAAGTGAGTCTGGGAACCTGGAAGGGACTGGCCAGAGCTGCCCAGGTGACTGCAGGTGCCTGGAGGCAAGCCAGGTATGCTGCCCGGGGTCTGCATACCTGCTCCTGAGGGGCCTGTGCCCTCCCTGCCCCAGGGAGCCACGTCCTCACACCTGCCCCTTTGGCCTGCACCCCAGGGGACCAGCTGAACGAGCGCATGGCCTACCACCGGCTGGCCGCCCTGCACCATCGGCTGGGCCATGGCAAGCTGGCGAAGCACTTCTACCTCAAGGCCCTGTAGCTCTGCAACTCGCCACTGGAGTTCGATGAGGAGACCCTCTACTACGTGAAGGTGTACCTGGTGCTTGGTGACATCATCTTCTACGACCTGAAGGTGGGTGGCAGGGGCAGGGCTCGGGGTGTTCCCGGCCCCCTTGGAGTGGGATCTCCACCCAGACTCCAGAGGCCTGTGTTCCAGCCTTCCTTAGGAATGGCCCAGTGGCCTCCCTGGAGCTCTACACCCAGCTGGAGGAGCGGGCAAGGTTCGCAGATACAACCCAGCTCCCAAGCTGGCCAGGCCCCACCCTCAAGAACTCAGTCTCAGCCAGGGAGGCTGACACATGAGTGGGCAATGGTGGCCTCTGGGTAAAGAAGGGGGATTGTAGTCGGGGAGCCCTCCTGGATGAGGTGACACCAAAGCTGAGTCTTGACAGTCAAGTGTCAAGTTGCATTTAACAAAGAAAACAGGGTCGGGAGAAGGACATTTCAGAGGACGGCATCATCCTCACATTAAATCCACGATGCAAGATCCAACCCAAATCCTGGCGCCTCCTCTAGGAAGCCTGCCCAGGGTGCCAGCCTGCACTGAGCAACTCCTTCCTGGAGTCCCGAGACACCTTGAATCTTCACATCACCCAGGAAGGGTGGGGTGGGACCAGTGTCTTACCATTGGGTTCACAGACAGGGAAACCCCAGCACAGGGCAGGTGCAGTGGGGCAGGGACCCAGCCAGCCAGGCTGAGGCCTTGCTGGGTCGGGTCTGTCTTGAGAGGAGGTGCTGTGCTCCCTCTGCCCCCAGCCCTGCAGGGGTGGAGAGCTGGGACTGTCAGACTCAGACCTGGGGTGTCTCCACCCCTCTGCCCAGCAGGCACCGCCCCTCCTCAGCATCTCACCAGCACCGCGTCAGTGCTCCTTATGGGCTGAGGGGCCAGGGCACTCCAGTCCAGGGGCCGAGATCTTGGGGGCCTTAGAACAACATGACGAGCTGGCGCAGCCCTAAGACCCCGCCCCATATCCCCCACCGCAGGTCTGGGGCTGCCCGGGAGGCCCCCGCCCAGTGCTGGCGACACCTGGTGGTCAGAAGTGGTCCCTGTGGCCTCCCAAGTCCCAGCCAGACAGGGAGGTGCCAAGTGTCAGACCCAGAGGGACGCTGCTCACCTCTCGGGCTCACCTGGGACCCAGGGGAACGGGCCTCCCAGAAGAGGCCTTTATCTCTCTTGGTCATGCCTGCCGCCCACTCCGCCTGCCCAGGAGGAAGGAAAGGGCCAAGTAGTACCTGAGAGGCCAAAGTCCACGGTTGGGGTTGAGGGGCAGAGGCCTCCTTCACCTCCTTCCCATGCACAGCCCTCCTTCACCTCCTTCCCATGCACAGCCCTCTGGGCCTCATCGTGACTATGCTGTCAGTGCAGGCCAGCTTCCCACAGGGAGGCCCCCTCGGAATTCCCCAAGGGCGGCTGTCTTTCCAAGGCTACACCCTCCTCCTTGTATAGGAGGCTCTGGACCCAGGGCCCAGAGGAGTAGGAGAAAAAGCCGGGCTGGATGGGGCCTGGAAGGCTGGCAGAGAGGCAGGAGTAAATGGGCATCTTTGCCGATTGCCTCTAAAATGGGGTCCCCTTTAGTCTACATGTGAGAGTGAGCCCTGGAATAGGGAGGATTCGGTATGTACTGGCTCAGTCTGCCATCACTAGCTGCTGCACACACTACAGGCACATGGAAATGCACACGCAAATGCACACGGGCACAGGCACACGCACACCCAGGCGCGCACACACAGACACGCACACACAGGCGCACACACACACAGGCATGCACACAGGCAGACACACGGACACGCACACACAGGCTCACAAACACGCACAGGCACACGCACAGGCACACGCAGAGACATACGCATTGGCTGGCTCCTTCCTGTTTAGTTGGGATGCCCCCACCCCTTCAGGCAGCCTTTGCCTTCCACCCCCGGCTGAGTCTGGGGCCTCCTGGGCCCCCCACAGGCTCCTGGGCTTCCCTCTGCCACAGCCTGGGGCACCCTGTGTGGTCAGTGTCCCTCACTCCCAGGTCAGTGTCCTTCACTCCCAGGTCCCTCAGACTGGGAGCAAGGACGTTAGGCTCAGCCACGCACCCAGCACAGAGTCCAGTGTTGGAGTGGGCCGGGGGGCATTGGACGAGCAGTGGTGGTGACTTGGGGCCTTCTCACGCCCCTGCTCCGTGTGTGGGGCGGGGCAGTAGGGGAATGGACTGCTGCATCTTGGACTTTGTCCTTGGCCCTGGGAGCCATCTTGAGATGGTAAAGAGGGACAGGCCAGGCATGGGTCTTAGAGAGGTGCCTTGGGTGACCCCATGTGGAGGAGGCGCCTGGGGAGAAGCCGGGTGGGGGATGGGAGGGTCAAGGAGGAGTTCTGGGAGAGACATCCCAACCCAGGGATGGTGAGTTTGAGCCAAAGATGCATTGAAAATGGGAGTGGATGTCTGGGGAGTCACACTCCGTCAATATTTCAGGGAACATTGCCAGAGAGGACACCTGTGAGATGGTTTTGTACTTGGCCTGTCCCGTGGAGGGCCTGGAAATGGTCAGCATGGACAGGGGCCAGAGGGGAGCCTGGGTCACTCAACGCTGTGCCCCTGCTGTGGCTTGGAGCCACGGGTCCTGCATGGAACTCTCAGAGCAGGCAGGATCTGCCCTGACCTCAGCCCATGGGGAAAGCAGCCACTGCCTGCAGAGAGGGTGGCACTGGGGCAGAAGGCTGGGGGTGAGTGGAGCGTAGGGGCAGTCAGGAAGGCTTCCAGGGGTGTCAGGGTCGTCCCCACCTCCTGCAGCTGAGACCACAGCAGTGTCACAGGCTTCGGGGTTCATGGGGTGAGCCAGCATTGGCTGGACATGTGGAATGACCTGGAGACAGGAACGGCCTCTGGGAAGACGGGCTCCGAGTCCCCCTTTTGCTGAGCATGACCTGTCCCCTTCAGGACCCGTTTGATGCAGCTGGGTACTACCAGCTGGCACTGGCAGCCGCCGTGGACCTGGGCAACAAGAAGGCACAGCTGAAGATCTACACGTGGCCGGCCACCATCTCCCACAACTTCCTCCTGGACCGTGAGAAGTCGCTCTTCTTCTACCAGAAGGCCAGGACCTTCGCCACAGAGCTCAACGTCCGCAGGGTCAACCTGCCTCCTCTGCCACTCTGCGGGTGGGCCCCCTGGTTGGCCTCCAGCCACCCTTGCTGAGGACAGCATCCGAGGGAGTGGGTTTTGTGCAAGGAGGATGGTCTCCTCCCTCTCCTGGTGTCTCCCGTGGCTCATTTTCTGGGAAATGGAGGCATGAAAGCAGGGTTCAAATAGCAATAAATGGTTTTTTTTTTGCAATAACATACCGAAGTCCCCAGGGCATCCTTCCCTGTGTGCTTCCTGGGCTGTGTCTGGGGGCCATCTCCTTCCCTGGTGGCAGCCCTCTGATCTTGGGGATGAGAACAACTGTGAGTCCAACAGACCTGGGCCAGGTCATCATGAGCCTCGGTTTCCTCGGCGGCCAGAGGGGAGATGGTGGTGGAACTCTGGGCAGCTCCTTGCTCTCCCTGCTCAGAGCTCTTGCTGTAGGTCTCGTGCCGCCCTTGCCTTTAACCTTCAGGCCACTGTGCCTGGATGTGGGGGCTGCTAGTGTCCCTGTTCGCCATTGAAGAACTAGAGGCACAGAGAGGTTAGGTGTCTGGCCCACCGTCACACAGCAGGTAGGGGCGGAGACGCAGAGCCCAGTACACTGACCACCACACCACCCTGCCAGCCTGCAGCCAGGAAGATGTCCCCCATTAGGACCCAAGGTCAGCTCCTGGACCTCTCTTGTGGTGTCAGGAGAGCCACAGGCCAGTGAGGGTGGCCCCAGGGATCCCTCACTCAGTGTCCTCTGCTCCCAGACTTGGTTGGGCCGGGCCTGGCCAGTCCCACCTCTGACCACTGGTCAGCCCTGCGGGAAGTGAGATGCGGGGATCTCCGCCTGTGTAGGTGCTGCTACCCAGTATTGAAAGCCTTATCTGGGCTGCCCCCCAGCCGTTCCCACATACCCCTCCCCTTCCAGCCTCCGGCCCTCATCCCAATCCCTGGAAACCCAGGTTTTCCTTCTTGGAATCTCTGGGCCCCAGGAACACAGCTCACACGGTCTCTGCCAGTTTACGGCAAGGAAACCGAGGTTAGAGACTTCTCACATACACTGCACTCTCCCAGGACCCTCTTTTAAACACTTTAAATGAGGTAACTTTCACATCGCATGCAATGAACTATTTCAACGCAAATAATGTGGCATTTGTGCATTCACAGTCCTGTGCAACCACTCACGCCATCAAGTTTCATAAATGTATTCATCTCCCCAGAAGAAACCTCCCATCCTCACTAAGCTGTTACCTCTCCTTTGTATCCCCCAAGCCCCTTGTTTAATGGAAGGGGAAACTGAGGCCCGGAGAGGGACTTGCCAGTGGGCGGAGCTCTGATAATAAGGAATCAGGCACCCATCTGCTGCTTCAGTCCTGGGTTGGTGTTCCACCCAGCAGAGGTGACAGAGCCAGGAGGTTCTGGGAGTGCCACAGGTGTCACTGGTTCAGTCCTGGGTTGGTTTGCCACCCAGCAGAGGTGACAGAGCCAGGAGGTTCTGGGACCCCATGCTTGCAACCAGAGCCCTGCCCCGAGCCTCCGCGGGTCAGAGTTGCTGACAAACCTCACGTTGACCCCAGATCACTGTCTCTGTGGGTTGGGCTTGGGAATTGGAGAGGAGGCCGCATGACTGGAAACGTGAAGACGGCAGGGCCTGGCTGGAGGAGCGGGAAGTGCCATCACGTTGACTGAGGACACAGACCTCCTGCCCGCTGGGCCGGACCTGCAGCCATTCTTCTCGGGGTGGGGTCCGCAGGTCTGGGTTGCTCTCGGCCCCCGAACTGCCTCAGAATCCGGGGGGCTTTGGAACTGTGCCTTCCCATCTCCACCCACCCTGGCTGGTGCCATGAGGGGCCTGGATCCTGGGATCCTGTTCCTCTTGGGCAGCAGAGACTGGGGGACCAGAGGAGATGATGGGTCTTCAAGCCCCACATTCATAACCCCAGCCCACCACTGACAGTCTGGGGGTTTGAGATGAGGGAGTTGATGTCTCTGAGCCCCAGTTTTGTCACCACTAAAATGAGACCGACATACTGGGGCAGAGTGCCAGCCCCAGGGCTAACAGAGGCCTGTTTCCTACTGACAATCCCTCTTACTCCTAGGAATAGCTCCAACAACCACACACTAGGGGACACTCAACCCATGCCAGCTTGTCAGAGGCATGTGAACCAGAGCGACTCCATCTTGAATGGGGGCTGGGAAAAGGGAGGCTGAGACCTGCTGGGCCGCATTCCCAGGAGGCTAGGCGTTCTTCGTCACAGGATGAGATAGGAGGTCCCCACAAGATACAGGTCATAAAGACCTTGCTGATAAAGCAGGTTGCAGTAAAGAAGTTGGCCAAAGCCTCAAACCCAAGATGGCCATGAGAGTGACCTCTGATTGCCCTCACAGCTCATTATGTGCTAATTATAATGCCTTAACTGCTACAAGACACTCCCACCAGCGCCACGACAGTTTACAGATGCCATGGCAACATCTGGAGGTTACCCTACACGGTCTCAGAAGGGAAGGCAGAAACTCAGTTCTGGGAATTGCCCACCCCTTTCCTGGAACACTCATGAATAGTCCAACCCTTGTTTAGCGTATGATCAAGAAATAACCATGAAAATGGGCAACCAGCAGCTTTTGGGGCCACTCTGCCTGTGGAGCAGCCATTCTTTTTTTTCTTTCTTTTTTCTTTTTTTTTTTTTTTTTTTGAGATGGAGTCTTGCTCTGTTGGCCGAACTAGAATGCAATGGCATGATCTTGGCTCACTACAACCTCCGCCTCCTGGGTTAAGCGATTCTCCTGCCTCAGCCTTCCTAGTAGCTGGAATTACAGGCACCTGCCACCACACCGTTAATGTTTTGTATTTTAGTGGAGACAGGGTTTTGCCATGTTGGACCAGGCTGGTCTCGAACTTCTCACCTCAGGTGATCCACCTGCCTCGGCATCCCAAAGTTCTAGGATTACAGGAGTGAGCCGCTGCGCCCAGCCAGAGTAGCCATTCTTTTATTCCTTTTCTTTCCCATAAAGTTGCTTTCACTTGATGGACTCGCCCCGAATTCTTTCTTCTGTGAGATCCAAGAAACCTCTCTTGGGGTCTGGATCGGGACCGTTTTCCAGTAACAAACTTGCTTAACCTCTCAGACCCCTCGTCTCTTCATCTGTAACCAGAGATAAAGCCTCCCCCGAGGTTCCAACAGTGAGGAGAGAACGCATGGAAAAGAGGGGCACAGAGTTGGTGTGCAGAACCAATATCACAGACTGGGTGTCAAGCCACTGTCATATTGGAAGTAATATCACGCTCTCCCCTACAAGTTATGAGGAACAATATCACAGGGGGGGTGTGTACCTTCTCCGGTAGTGGGAGTAGTATCATCATCTCTTCCTTTAGATGACAGGAACAATATCACAGGGTGGGTGTACACCCCGTGTGTTTTTGGAAGCAATGTCATTCTCTCTTCTTCTAGGTTTTAGGATTCATATCACAGGCGGGGTGTACACATCATCCACTCACCCCCTGGATATCAGGAACCATATCACAGAAGAGTTGTCCACCCCCTTCGATACTGTCAGCAATGTCATCTTCTTCCCGCCTGGATATTAGGAACGATACCCCGGGGTTGGGGGCGGTGTACACCCACTGTGATATCGAAAGTAAAATCAGCCTCTTTCCCGCTGGATATTAGAAACTATATCACAGGTGTGTGTGCACCTTCTGGGATATTGGGAGTACTGTCAGCCTCCACCCCTCTGCATATTAGGGACAATATACAGGGGACAGGGTGGTTACACACCCTGCGATATTGAGAATAATATTCTTCTCTTTCCCCTGTACATTAGGAACCACATCACAGGGGTCTGTACACCTTCTGCGATATTGGGATTAATGTGATCGTCTCCCCCAACTGAATGTCAAAAACGATATCACGGAAGGGTGTACACCCCCTGCTATATGGCCAGTAATATCATCTTCTCTACCTTTGGATACTAGGAACAACATCACAGAGGGTGTGTATACTCCCCAGCAATATTGGGCATAATGTTATCCTCTCTTCCCCTGGATATTAGGAACGATATCCCTGGTGGTGGGAGGTGGAGTACATTAAGAACAACATCACTGAGTGGGTGTACACCCCCTGCGATATTGGGTGTAATATCATCCTCTCTTCCCTAGGATATAAAGAACAATATCACAGGAGGGGTGTACAGCCACAGCCCCTGCGTTATTGGGAGTAATAGCGTCTTCTCCCACTCTCGATATAGGAACAATATCCTAGGGTGGGTGTACATCCCCTGCGATATTGGGCATATTGTCATCGTCTCCCAACGTGAATATTGGGCGCAGTGTCCCAGGGGGGTGTACACCTTCTTCGATATTGGGAGTAATATCATCCTCTCCCCTCAGGATTGTAGGCAAAATATCGAAGGGGTTTTACACTTTGTACGATATGGGCAGTAACATCATCCTCTCCCTACCTGGATGTAAGGAACTATATCACAGCCGGCTGTACACTTCTTGCCATACTGGGAGTCTTATCATCCTCTCCTATCATGGATATGAAGAAAAATATTACAAAGGAGGTGTACACCCCCTGAGATATTGAGAGTAATATTATGCTCTCCCCTTCGGGATATTAGGAACAATATCGCAGGAGGTGTGTACAACCCCTGCGATACTGGGAGTCATATCATCCTCTCCCCCTGAATATAAGAAACAATATAACAGGAGGATGTACCTCCCCACCTGTGATATTGGGAGTCATATCGTGTTATTCGGAACAATACCACAGTGGGTGTGTACAACCCCTGCGACATTGCCACTAGTATCATCGTCTCTCTCCCAGGATATAAGGAACAATATCATAAGGGGGTGTACACCCCTGCAATATTGGCGGTAATATCTTCCTCTCCCTGGCTGGCTATTAGGAACAATGTCACAGAAGAGGTGTATACCCCCTGCTTTAATGGGAGTGATATCATCCTCTCCGTCCCTGGATATTAGGAACAATATCACCGAGGAGTGTAAACCTCCTGCAATATTGAGACTGATATCATCCTCTCGCCAGCTGGATAGTAGGAAACATATAACAGGGGTTGTGTACAACCCAAGCGAAATCGGAAGAAACATCACCCTCTCCACCTTTGGATGTTAGGGAAAATATCACGGTGGAGGTCCACGCCCACGGTGATATTGGGAGTCATATAAACCTCTCCCACCCTGGATAGAAGGAAAAAGATGACCGACGGCATGTACACACACTGCGGTAGTTTCAATAATGTCATACTTTACCCCCTGGTTACTAGGAATAACATCATAGAGGGGTGTACACTTTCTGCGACACTGAAAGTAATATCATCCTCTCCCGGAAGGATATCAGGAACAAGATTATTAATTATTAATATTAACAAATATAAAAATTAATATTAATCACAGGTATTAAAAATCACAATTAAGATACTATAAACACTGGTGAAAAATGTTAACGATAAGAATTAATAATTAATAATATTAACACAACTAATAATAAAATAATGATATCAACAACTAATGTTACTTTAATCAATACTAAGGGATGTTGGGAAAAAATTAATAATTAATATTAAGAAATAATAATATTGATAAATGACATTAATATTAAAAAATAATTCTTGGAGTAGATTATAATCTATTTGAAACAATTATCTGTAATTAATAGAAACTTATTAATTGATAGTATTACTGATAATTATTAAAATCGATCATTGATGAGTAATAATTAATTATATTATTGCCCCCAGAGCAATACACTGAGGGTGTAAACCCGTCTGTGAAACAGTACATTATTTCCAGAGAGGCACATGATACTACTCAAAATATAGTAACAAGGCTGTGAGTAGACCATGGCTCGGGGTGGCTCACCCCCCTGCGAGGTGGCTCCCAATAGCCAAGGGGGGGAGAGGGGGTGGCTATTGGTCCCCACCTCGCGGGGGGTGGCTCACCCCCCTGCGAGGTGGCTCCCAATAGCCAAGGGGGGAGAGGGGGTGGCTATTGGTCCCCACCTCGCGGGGGGTGGCTCACCCCCCTGCGAGGTGGCTCCCAATAGCCAAGGGGGGGAGAGGGGGTGGCTATTGGTCCCCACCTCGCGGGGGGTGGCTCACCCCCCTGCGAGGTGGCTCCCAATAGCCAAGGGGGGGAGAGGGGGTGGCTATTGGTCCCCACCTCGCGGGGGGTGGCTCACCCCCCTGCGAGGTGGCTCCCAATAGCCAAGGGGGGGAGAGGGGGTGGCTATTGGTCCCCACCTCGCGGGGGGTGGCTCACCCCCCTGCGAGGTGGCTCCCAATAGCCAAGGGGGGGAGAGGGGGTGGCTATTGGTCCCCACCTCGCGGGGGGTGGCTCACCCCCCTGCGAGGTGGCTCCCAATAGCCAAGGGGGGGAGAGGGGGTGGCTATTGGTCCCCACCTCGCGGGGGGTGGCTCACCCCCCTGCGAGGTGGCTCCCAATAGCCAAGGGGGGAGAGGGGGTGGCTATTGGTCCCCACCTCGCGGGGGGTGGCTCACCCCCCTGCGAGGTGGCTCCCAATAGCCAAGGGGGGGAGAGGGGGTGGCTATTGGTCCCCACCTCGCGGGGGGTGGCTCACCCCCCTGCGAGGTGGCTCCCAATAGCCAAGGGGGGGAGAGGGGGTGGCTATTGGTCCCCACCTCGCGGGGGGTGGCTCACCCCCCTGCGAGGTGGCTCCCAATAGCCAAGGGGGGAGAGGGGGTGGCTATTGGTCCCCACCTCGCGGGGGGTGGCTCACCCCCCTGCGAGGTGGCTCCCAATAGCCAAGGGGGGAGAGGGGGTGGCTATTGGTCCCCACCTCGCGGGGGGTGGCTCACCCCCCTGCGAGGTGGCTCCCAATAGCCAAGGGGGGGAGAGGGGGTGGCTATTGGTCCCCACCTCGCGGGGGGTGGCTCACCCCCCTGCGAGGTGGCTCCCAATAGCCAAGGGGGGGAGAGGGGGTGGCTATTGGTCCCCACCTCGCGGGGGGTGGCTCACCCCCCTGCGAGGTGGCTCCCAATAGCCAAGGGGGGGAGAGGGGGTGGCTATTGGTCCCCACCTCGCGGGGGGTGGCTCACCCCCCTGCGAGGTGGCTCCCAATAGCCAAGGGGGGGAGAGGGGGTGGCTATTGGTCCCCACCTCGCGGGGGGTGGCTCACCCCCCTGCGAGGTGGCTCCCAATAGCCAAGGGGGGGAGAGGGGGTGGCTATTGGTCCCCACCTCGCGGGGGGTGGCTCACCCCCCTGCGAGGTGGCTCCCAATAGCCAAGGGGGGGAGAGGGGGTGGCTATTGGTCCCCACCTCGCGGGGGGTGGCTCACCCCCCTGCGAGGTGGCTCCCAATAGCCAAGGGGGGGAGAGGGGGTGGCTATTGGTCCCCACCTCGCGGGGGGTGGCTCACCCCCCTGCGAGGTGGCTCCCAATAGCCAAGGGGGGGAGAGGGGGTGGCTATTGGTCCCCACCTCGCGGGGGGTGGCTCACCCCCCTGCGAGGTGGCTCCCAATAGCCAAGGGGGGGAGAGGGGGTGGCTATTGGTCCCCACCTCGCGGGGGGTGGCTCACCCCCCTGCGAGGTGGCTCCCAATAGCCAAGGGGGGGAGAGGGGGTGGCTATTGGTCCCCACCTCGCGGGGGGTGGCTCACCCCCCTGCGAGGTGGCTCCCAATAGCCAAGGGGGGGAGAGGGGGTGGCTATTGGTCCCCACCTCGCGGGGGGTGGCTCACCCCCCTGCGAGGTGGCTCCCAATAGCCAAGGGGGGGAGAGGGGGTGGCTATTGGTCCCCACCTCGCGGGGGGTGGCTCACCCCCCTGCGAGGTGGCTCCCAATAGCCAAGGGGGGGAGAGGGGGTGGCTATTGGTCCCCACCTCGCGGGGGGTGGCTCACCCCCCTGCGAGGTGGCTCCCAATAGCCAAGGGGGGGAGAGGGGGTGGCTATTGGTCCCCACCTCGCGGGGGGTGGCTCACCCCCCTGCGAGGTGGCTCCCAATAGCCAAGGGGGGGAGAGGGGGTGGCTATTGGTCCCCACCTCGCGGGGGGTGGCTCACCCCCCTGCGAGGTGGCTCCCAATAGCCAAGGGGGGGAGAGGGGGTGGCTATTGGTCCCCACCTCGCGGGGGGTGGCTCACCCCCCTGCGAGGTGGCTCCCAATAGCCAAGGGGGGGAGAGGGGGTGGCTATTGGTCCCCACCTCGCGGGGGGTGGCTCACCCCCCTGCGAGGTGGCTCCCAATAGCCAAGGGGGGGAGAGGGGGTGGCTATTGGTCCCCACCTCGCGGGGGGTGGCTCACCCCCCTGCGAGGTGGCTCCCAATAGCCAAGGGGGGGAGAGGGGGTGGCTATTGGTCCCCACCTCGCGGGGGGTGGCTCACCCCCCTGCGAGGTGGCTCCCAATAGCCAAGGGGGGGAGAGGGGGTGGCTATTGGTCCCCACCTCGCGGGGGGTGGCTCACCCCCCTGCGAGGTGGCTCCCAATAGCCAAGGGGGGGAGAGGGGGTGGCTATTGGTCCCCACCTCGCGGGGGGTGGCTCACCCCCCTGCGAGGTGGCTCCCAATAGCCAAGGGGGGGAGAGGGGGTGGCTATTGGTCCCCACCTCGCGGGGGGTGGCTCACCCCCCTGCGAGGTGGCTCCCAATAGCCAAGGGGGGGAGAGGGGGTGGCTATTGGTCCCCACCTCGCGGGGGGTGGCTCACCCCCCTGCGAGGTGGCTCCCAATAGCCAAGGGGGGGAGAGGGGGTGGCTATTGGTCCCCACCTCGCGGGGGGTGGCTCACCCCCCTGCGAGGTGGCTCCCAATAGCCAAGGGGGGGAGAGGGGGTGGCTATTGGTCCCCACCTCGCGGGGGGTGGCTCACCCCCCTGCGAGGTGGCTCCCAATAGCCAAGGGGGGGAGAGGGGGTGGCTATTGGTCCCCACCTCGCGGGGGGTGGCTCACCCCCCTGCGAGGTGGCTCCCAATAGCCAAGGGGGGGAGAGGGGGTGGCTATTGGTCCCCACCTCGCGGGGGGTGGCTCACCCCCCTGCGAGGTGGCTCCCAATAGCCAAGGGGGGGAGAGGGGGTGGCTATTGGTCCCCACCTCGCGGGGGGTGGCTCACCCCCCTGCGAGGTGGCTCCCAATAGCCAAGGGGGGGAGAGGGGGTGGCTATTGGTCCCCACCTCGCGGGGGGTGGCTCACCCCCCTGCGAGGTGGCTCCCAATAGCCAAGGGGGGGAGAGGGGGTGGCTATTGGTCCCCACCTCGCGGGGGGTGGCTCACCCCCCTGCGAGGTGGCTCCCAATAGCCAAGGGGGGGAGAGGGGGTGGCTATTGGTCCCCACCTCGCGGGGGGTGGCTCACCCCCCTGCGAGGTGGCTCCCAATAGCCAAGGGGGGGAGAGGGGGTGGCTATTGGTCCCCACCTCGCGGGGGGTGGCTCACCCCCCTGCGAGGTGGCTCCCAATAGCCAAGGGGGGAGAGGGGGTGGCTATTGGTCCCCACCTCGCGGGGGGTGGCTCACCCCCCTGCGAGGTGGCTCCCAATAGCCAAGGGGGGGAGAGGGGGTGGCTATTGGTCCCCACCTCGCGGGGGGTGGCTCACCCCCCTGCGAGGTGGCTCCCAATAGCCAAGGGGGGGAGAGGGGGTGGCTATTGGTCCCCACCTCGCGGGGGGTGGCTCACCCCCCTGCGAGGTGGCTCCCAATAGCCAAGGGGGGGAGAGGGGGTGGCTATTGGTCCCCACCTCGCGGGGGGTGGCTCACCCCCCTGCGAGGTGGCTCCCAATAGCCAAGGGGGGGAGAGGGGGTGGCTATTGGTCCCCACCTCGCGGGGGGTGGCTCACCCCCCTGCGAGGTGGCTCCCAATAGCCAAGGGGGGGAGAGGGGGTGGCTATTGGTCCCCACCTCGCGGGGGGTGGCTCACCCCCCTGCGAGGTGGCTCCCAATAGCCAAGGGGGGGAGAGGGGGTGGCTATTGGTCCCCACCTCGCGGGGGGTGGCTCACCCCCCTGCGAGGTGGCTCCCAATAGCCAAGGGGGGGAGAGGGGGTGGCTATTGGTCCCCACCTCGCGGGGGGTGGCTCACCCCCCTGCGAGGTGGCTCCCAATAGCCAAGGGGGGGAGAGGGGGTGGCTATTGGTCCCCACCTCGCGGGGGGTGGCTCACCCCCCTGCGAGGTGGCTCCCAATAGCCAAGGGGGGGAGAGGGGGTGGCTATTGGTCCCCACCTCGCGGGGGGTGGCTCACCCCCCTGCGAGGTGGCTCCCAATAGCCAAGGGGGGGAGAGGGGGTGGCTATTGGTCCCCACCTCGCGGGGGGTGGCTCACCCCCCTGCGAGGTGGCTCCCAATAGCCAAGGGGGGGAGAGGGGGTGGCTATTGGTCCCCACCTCGCGGGGGGTGGCTCACCCCCCTGCGAGGTGGCTCCCAATAGCCAAGGGGGGGAGAGGGGGTGGCTATTGGTCCCCACCTCGCGGGGGGTGGCTCACCCCCCTGCGAGGTGGCTCCCAATAGCCAAGGGGGGGAGAGGGGGTGGCTATTGGTCCCCACCTCGCGGGGGGTGGCTCACCCCCCTGCGAGGTGGCTCCCAATAGCCAAGGGGGGGAGAGGGGGTGGCTATTGGTCCCCACCTCGCGGGGGGTGGCTCACCCCCCTGCGAGGTGGCTCCCAATAGCCAAGGGGGGGAGAGGGGGTGGCTATTGGTCCCCACCTCGCGGGGGGTGGCTCACCCCCCTGCGAGGTGGCTCCCAATAGCCAAGGGGGGGAGAGGGGGTGGCTATTGGTCCCCACCTCGCGGGGGGTGGCTCACCCCCCTGCGAGGTGGCTCCCAATAGCCAAGGGGGGGAGAGGGGGTGGCTATTGGTCCCCACCTCGCGGGGGGTGGCTCACCCCCCTGCGAGGTGGCTCCCAATAGCCAAGGGGGGGAGAGGGGGTGGCTATTGGTCCCCACCTCGCGGGGGGTGGCTCACCCCCCTGCGAGGTGGCTCCCAATAGCCAAGGGGGGGAGAGGGGGTGGCTATTGGTCCCCACCTCGCGGGGGGTGGCTCACCCCCCTGCGAGGTGGCTCCCAATAGCCAAGGGGGGGAGAGGGGGTGGCTATTGGTCCCCACCTCGCGGGGGGTGGCTCACCCCCCTGCGAGGTGGCTCCCAATAGCCAAGGGGGGGAGAGGGGGTGGCTATTGGTCCCCACCTCGCGGGGGGTGGCTCACCCCCCTGCGAGGTGGCTCCCAATAGCCAAGGGGGGGAGAGGGGGTGGCTATTGGTCCCCACCTCGCGGGGGGTGGCTCACCCCCCTGCGAGGTGGCTCCCAATAGCCAAGGGGGGGAGAGGGGGTGGCTATTGGTCCCCACCTCGCGGGGGGTGGCTCACCCCCCTGCGAGGTGGCTCCCAATAGCCAAGGGGGGGAGAGGGGGTGGCTATTGGTCCCCACCTCGCGGGGGGTGGCTCACCCCCCTGCGAGGTGGCTCCCAATAGCCAAGGGGGGGAGAGGGGGTGGCTATTGGTCCCCACCTCGCGGGGGGTGGCTCACCCCCCTGCGAGGTGGCTCCCAATAGCCAAGGGGGGGAGAGGGGGTGGCTATTGGTCCCCACCTCGCGGGGGGTGGCTCACCCCCCTGCGAGGTGGCTCCCAATAGCCAAGGGGGGGAGAGGGGGTGGCTATTGGTCCCCACCTCGCGGGGGGTGGCTCACCCCCCTGCGAGGTGGCTCCCAATAGCCAAGGGGGGGAGAGGGGGTGGCTATTGGTCCCCACCTCGCGGGGGGTGGCTCACCCCCCTGCGAGGTGGCTCCCAATAGCCAAGGGGGGGAGAGGGGGTGGCTATTGGTCCCCACCTCGCGGGGGGTGGCTCACCCCCCTGCGAGGTGGCTCCCAATAGCCAAGGGGGGGAGAGGGGGTGGCTATTGGTCCCCACCTCGCGGGGGGTGGCTCACCCCCCTGCGAGGTGGCTCCCAATAGCCAAGGGGGGGAGAGGGGGTGGCTATTGGTCCCCACCTCGCGGGGGGTGGCTCACCCCCCTGCGAGGTGGCTCCCAATAGCCAAGGGGGGGAGAGGGGGTGGCTATTGGTCCCCACCTCGCGGGGGGTGGCTCACCCCCCTGCGAGGTGGCTCCCAATAGCCAAGGGGGGGAGAGGGGGTGGCTATTGGTCCCCACCTCGCGGGGGGTGGCTCACCCCCCTGCGAGGTGGCTCCCAATAGCCAAGGGGGGGAGAGGGGGTGGCTATTGGTCCCCACCTCGCGGGGGGTGGCTCACCCCCCTGCGAGGTGGCTCCCAATAGCCAAGGGGGGGAGAGGGGGTGGCTATTGGTCCCCACCTCGCGGGGGGTGGCTCACCCCCCTGCGAGGTGGCTCCCAATAGCCAAGGGGGGGAGAGGGGGTGGCTATTGGTCCCCACCTCGCGGGGGGTGGCTCACCCCCCTGCGAGGTGGCTCCCAATAGCCAAGGGGGGGAGAGGGGGTGGCTATTGGTCCCCACCTCGCGGGGGGTGGCTCACCCCCCTGCGAGGTGGCTCCCAATAGCCAAGGGGGGGAGAGGGGGTGGCTATTGGTCCCCACCTCGCGGGGGGTGGCTCACCCCCCTGCGAGGTGGCTCCCAATAGCCAAGGGGGGGAGAGGGGGTGGCTATTGGTCCCCACCTCGCGGGGGGTGGCTCACCCCCCTGCGAGGTGGCTCCCAATAGCCAAGGGGGGGAGAGGGGGTGGCTATTGGTCCCCACCTCGCGGGGGGTGGCTCACCCCCCTGCGAGGTGGCTCCCAATAGCCAAGGGGGGGAGAGGGGGTGGCTATTGGTCCCCACCTCGCGGGGGGTGGCTCACCCCCCTGCGAGGTGGCTCCCAATAGCCAAGGGGGGGAGAGGGGGTGGCTATTGGTCCCCACCTCGCGGGGGGTGGCTCACCCCCCTGCGAGGTGGCTCCCAATAGCCAAGGGGGGGAGAGGGGGTGGCTATTGGTCCCCACCTCGCGGGGGGTGGCTCACCCCCCTGCGAGGTGGCTCCCAATAGCCAAGGGGGGGAGAGGGGGTGGCTATTGGTCCCCACCTCGCGGGGGGTGGCTCACCCCCCTGCGAGGTGGCTCCCAATAGCCAAGGGGGGGAGAGGGGGTGGCTATTGGTCCCCACCTCGCGGGGGGTGGCTCACCCCCCTGCGAGGTGGCTCCCAATAGCCAAGGGGGGGAGAGGGGGTGGCTATTGGTCCCCACCTCGCGGGGGGTGGCTCACCCCCCTGCGAGGTGGCTCCCAATAGCCAAGGGGGGGAGAGGGGGTGGCTATTGGTCCCCACCTCGCGGGGGGTGGCTCACCCCCCTGCGAGGTGGCTCCCAATAGCCAAGGGGGGGAGAGGGGGTGGCTATTGGTCCCCACCTCGCGGGGGGTGGCTCACCCCCCTGCGAGGTGGCTCCCAATAGCCAAGGGGGGGAGAGGGGGTGGCTATTGGTCCCCACCTCGCGGGGGGTGGCTCACCCCCCTGCGAGGTGGCTCCCAATAGCCAAGGGGGGGAGAGGGGGTGGCTATTGGTCCCCACCTCGCGGGGGGTGGCTCACCCCCCTGCGAGGTGGCTCCCAATAGCCAAGGGGGGGAGAGGGGGTGGCTATTGGTCCCCACCTCGCGGGGGGTGGCTCACCCCCCTGCGAGGTGGCTCCCAATAGCCAAGGGGGGGAGAGGGGGTGGCTATTGGTCCCCACCTCGCGGGGGGTGGCTCACCCCCCTGCGAGGTGGCTCCCAATAGCCAAGGGGGGGAGAGGGGGTGGCTATTGGTCCCCACCTCGCGGGGGGTGGCTCACCCCCCTGCGAGGTGGCTCCCAATAGCCAAGGGGGGGAGAGGGGGTGGCTATTGGTCCCCACCTCGCGGGGGGTGGCTCACCCCCCTGCGAGGTGGCTCCCAATAGCCAAGGGGGGGAGAGGGGGTGGCTATTGGTCCCCACCTCGCGGGGGGTGGCTCACCCCCCTGCGAGGTGGCTCCCAATAGCCAAGGGGGGGAGAGGGGGTGGCTATTGGTCCCCACCTCGCGGGGGGTGGCTCACCCCCCTGCGAGGTGGCTCCCAATAGCCAAGGGGGGGAGAGGGGGTGGCTATTGGTCCCCACCTCGCGGGGGGTGGCTCACCCCCCTGCGAGGTGGCTCCCAATAGCCAAGGGGGGGAGAGGGGGTGGCTATTGGTCCCCACCTCGCGGGGGGTGGCTCACCCCCCTGCGAGGTGGCTCCCAATAGCCAAGGGGGGGAGAGGGGGTGGCTATTGGTCCCCACCTCGCGGGGGGTGGCTCACCCCCCTGCGAGGTGGCTCCCAATAGCCAAGGGGGGGAGAGGGGGTGGCTATTGGTCCCCACCTCGCGGGGGGTGGCTCACCCCCCTGCGAGGTGGCTCCCAATAGCCAAGGGGGGGAGAGGGGGTGGCTATTGGTCCCCACCTCGCGGGGGGTGGCTCACCCCCCTGCGAGGTGGCTCCCAATAGCCAAGGGGGGGAGAGGGGGTGGCTATTGGTCCCCACCTCGCGGGGGGTGGCTCACCCCCCTGCGAGGTGGCTCCCAATAGCCAAGGGGGGGAGAGGGGGTGGCTATTGGTCCCCACCTCGCGGGGGGTGGCTCACCCCCCTGCGAGGTGGCTCCCAATAGCCAAGGGGGGGAGAGGGGGTGGCTATTGGTCCCCACCTCGCGGGGGGTGGCTCACCCCCCTGCGAGGTGGCTCCCAATAGCCAAGGGGGGGAGAGGGGGTGGCTATTGGTCCCCACCTCGCGGGGGGTGGCTCACCCCCCTGCGAGGTGGCTCCCAATAGCCAAGGGGGGGAGAGGGGGTGGCTATTGGTCCCCACCTCGCGGGGGGTGGCTCACCCCCCTGCGAGGTGGCTCCCAATAGCCAAGGGGGGGAGAGGGGGTGGCTATTGGTCCCCACCTCGCGGGGGGTGGCTCACCCCCCTGCGAGGTGGCTCCCAATAGCCAAGGGGGGGAGAGGGGGTGGCTATTGGTCCCCACCTCGCGGGGGGTGGCTCACCCCCCTGCGAGGTGGCTCCCAATAGCCAAGGGGGGGAGAGGGGGTGGCTATTGGTCCCCACCTCGCGGGGGGTGGCTCACCCCCCTGCGAGGTGGCTCCCAATAGCCAAGGGGGGGAGAGGGGGTGGCTATTGGTCCCCACCTCGCGGGGGGTGGCTCACCCCCCTCACAATGTCACTGTTTTTTTACGCCCCCTGCAGTACAATGAATGTTATTATCTTCTCTCACTTTAGCTGTTGAGAACAATATCACATGGCGGAAGGCACACCCAGCACTGTTGGGAGTATTATCATTCTCTCTTCTTCTGTGTAGTAGAAAAAATATCTCAGGCGAGTTGGCAACCCCTTTCATATTGACAGTGTTATCATCCTCTGCCATCGTGGATATTAGGAACTATATCACAGGGGGCGTGTTGACTTCCTCGATATTGGTCGCGAAATCATCCTCTCCTCACTAGGTATAGGAAACAGTGTGACAGTCAGGGTAGACACTCCCCGCGACTTGAAGTGTAATATCTCTCCCTGGTATTAGGATCCACGATGGACACACAGCCTGTTTAAGATTTTGTGAGGAATATGATCTCCCCCTCTAGACATTACGAGCAGTATCATAGACGGGTGTACACCCTCTCCAATATAGGGAGGAATATCATCCTCTTCCCGCCTGGATATTAGAAACCATATCAAAGGAGTGTTTATAACCCCTGCGACATTCTGAGTAATATCATCCTCTCCCAGGTGGAAATTAGGAACAGTATCACCGGTGGCATGTACACCCTCGGCGACATTGAAAGTAATATCATCCTCTTCCCTCCTGGATCATGGGAACAACATCACTGGGGGGTGTACACTTTCTGCGATATTTGGAGTAACATCATCTTCTGTGCCTTGGATTATTAATGACAATATCACGCAGTGAGCGTGTCCATCTTTTGCAGTATTGAGAATGAAATTATCCTCTCTCCCCCTGCAAATTAGGAGAGATATCACAGAGTGGGTGTTCACCTCCTGCAATATGGGGATTAACACCATCTTCTCCCCTTCCGGATATCAGGAAGGGTATCACACGGGGGTGTACGGCATCTGCTATACTGGGAGTAATATGAACCTCTCGGCCTTGAAATATTAAGAAGAATATCACAGGGTGGATGTACACCCCCTGCCACATTGGGAGTAATATCAGCCTCTCCACTCCATGGATATTGGGAACAATATCCCAGGCTGGGTGTACGCCTCCTGCTCTATGGGGAGTCATATCATCCTCTCCCTTCCAGGATATTAATAACAATATCACAGGGCGGGTGAACACAGCCTGCGATACTGGAATTATTATCATCCTCTCCCCCTCCGGATACTAGGATCCATATCACAGAAGAGCTGTACCCTCCCTGCGATATTGGGAGTGATATCATACGCTTCTTCCGTGAATATTAGGAGCAATATCACCAGGTGGCTGTCCATTCGTTGCTATGTTGGGAGTCATGTCATATTCTATCCCCCTAGATATCAGGATCAGTGTCACAGCGTGAGTGTACACCAGCTACGATATTAAAACTAATATCATGCTCTCTGTCCCTGGATATTAGGAACGACATCACAGGTAGGTGTACACCCCTTGTGGTATTAGGAGTAATAATATGGTTAATTATTAAACATCAATGATCGATTTTAATAATTATCAATGACACTTAATAGGATACATTATTAATTATGGATAATTATTTTACATATAGGATTATGCACACTTAAAATTAATTATTAATATTAATGTCATTTAACAATATTATTAGTTCTTAATATTAATCATTTTTTTATTACCAACATCTCTTAGTATTGACTTAAACAACATTAATTGCCGATATCATTATTTTATTATTAATAGTGATATTACTATTAATTATTAATACTAATCGTTAACATTTTTAACCAATATTAATTTTTACTGTCTTTATTATGATTATTAATATTGATGATTATTATTAATTTTTATTATATTTATTAATATTAGTAATTAATAGACTTGTTCCTGATATCCGGTGGGGAGAGGATGATATTACTCCTAACATCGAAGAAAGTGTACACCCCTCTATGATGTTATTCCTAATAACCAGGGGGTAGAGGATGACATTATTGAAAGAGAGAACAGAACCGGCCTCAGCAACAAGAAGGAAGGAGATGCAGGGTCAAGCAGCCGTGTGGATCCATCACACTCAACATTCACACCAAGCGGAGCACAGGCAGGACCAGCCGATGGGGGAGCCGAAGTGGAGGCTCTCTGGGGTGGAGGCCCTCTGGGTGGGCAAGATTCTCTACCTAAAACTGCAATAGAAGATCTACACAGCAGTAGTTACAGAAAACACTAAGAAAAAGGCCAAAATAAAAATAGGACACCAAGTTTGGTCAACCGGGTCTCACAAGCCAGTAGGTAAGAAAGCCCAGGAGGGCCCACCAGAGGAGCTGGGGGTGGGTTCCTGCCTGCAGGGGGCCTGGGACACCCCATTCCCACAGACGAGGACCCAAGCTTTGGGGAGAAAGCTGTCAGAGTCACCAGTGAGCTGTTCAGAGCTGGAGCCACAGAGCAGGGGAGGAGCGCTGGCCATGTCCCCGTGTGGGCTGAGAAGCTGGGGTGAGGGCACACCCCCAGGGGCCAATGCAAACAGTGGACCGCGGGCCCTCCTCCTGCCCAGAGGATGCTCAGCTCCCAAGGGACCACCAAAGTCTGGAACCCAGGGACACACCACCTGACCCTCATGCCCAGGCCTCCTGGACCACGCAATGTCCAGCACAGGCAGGCAGTCTGGGTTTGGGGCCAGGACAGGGATGGATGGTCCTGCTAGGCAGGCCTCCTTCTCCCTACCAGCTGGGCTGGTTGTACACTCAAGTATCCTGCAGACATGATTGGATATACTGTAGTAATCTCCAAGAAAACATGGGGAGTTTCTGGAACACTGAGAGAGTTAAATACTTTTGCCTTTAGAAAATAGATATATAAATATTTAGTCTTGACATTAAACCCCAGGAAAAATCTAGGATGACCCTGTGTGTACTTTTAGCAAAAACTGCCTGATCTCTGGTTGGATCCATTGGATACGTTCTGGGGGGACATCAAGAAGTGCTGCTGCCACCTCCAGCCAAGGGCTGGGCATGGGACTCAAGCCAATCAGATACTCTCCTTAAAATGTGACTCTTGATCAGAGAGACAAAAGGCTAAAACTATTGTTGCTGAAATAGTAGCAGTACCATGAAAAGACTGTTCATTAGTTTCAATTGCACATATTCACCTGAAAGTTACAAGGAGAAGACTAAAACTTCTTTATGTTCAGGGACTTCATGTTCAGAGTTCATATTGTTAACCACTAGATCCAAAGTGCCCAGCACAGTGTCTGGTATAGAATAGGTGCTAAATAAATATCAGCTGTGTGAATAAATAAAAATAATAAAGAACTTTCCAACAATTTAACAATGCAATTGTTATATCATGAAGTAGTGAGCTCCTTGTCCCTGAAGAGATTAAAATAGAGCCCATCTCTCAGGATGACAAAAAAAATAAATTCCTGCATTGAGTAGGTGGTCTCCAAAAAGCATTCTACGTCTGGCTTTGTAATTCCCCAACTATTTCTTATTTACTCTTAAAAAACATATTTTAAAGTAAAAATAGAACACTATATTCACACAATATACAGGACACACACTAGGTGGTTGGGACAAAAGATATATGACATTTTTCTCAAAAGTAAGATAGCATTTGTTCACATGCCCACAAAAAAGGCCAGCAAAAGCTGTTGCAGGAGAGGTAAACCATCACTGGACTTGTTTGCAGTGACCTACACTTGATCTATTTCTAGTCTCAAGGAAAGCGAAATAAGAAAATGGATAGTTTTGTTGCCATGGTTATTCCCAGCCACCAGCTCACCTTACCACCCATTTTCCATCATTTCTAATAACCTAGTTTCTTAGAGTGATATTGTAGGAGCCAATAACCCAGGCTCTTTATTAAATGGTTTCTCCTGGTGCCACCCTCATTCAGCCACTTTTTACCACTTTCCTTTGTCTCACCAGTCTTCAGCATGGCTCAGGAGTGAAAAATACTCACCTAAAGCTACCAAGATTTTTCATTGCAGGGAAATCTTGTGCTTGGTTGCATCCACTTAAGATTCTGAATGGTTTATGTGTTCCTGAACTTTAAGGATAAATTCCTACGTGGCCAGGAGGAAAACAGTTGAGATGGTGGGTTGCTATTTTCTTTAACATTGGTTTTACTTATTTTATAATCAGCTTACTTTGCCTGGGAAAGGAAGGTGATATTTAAGAAAACAGTCTGGAGAATGTGCTATCTGGTGAAACTCAACTAGACAGCTCTCTTGATTGTTTCAGATTTCTTGAGCGGCTAACAAAGACAGTAGCTCAACTTTTGGCAAAAGCCCACGAGAATGGAAAGTGTCCATTTGGAGTCTCTTAAGAGATACTTTGTGGTGAATTGTGCTTCATTGGTAAATTCTGGTCTATACTACAGCGGGCTGTGGAAGTGCGGCTTTCTATAGACACACAGTTTTTTAAAAGGTATTGCTAGTGGCACAGATCTACACATCTAAACACTAGGTGGCAACCTTGCCTTTTGTGTCACCAATCAAAGTCATTTTACAAAACCATAATATTTAAGGAGATATATGGAACCATCACATCTCAGCCTTCTTTACCAGTTTTATTTTAATATTAGCATCCAGATATAACAAACGGCCAAAGGCCATTCTTAAAAGCAGATCCAAATTAGGGGAGCATTAAATGTATATAGACTTGACTTTTTCACAGCATTCACTGGAAGGAACACCAGCAGCCTCACAACTGTTAGAATTCCCTCCCCCTCTGGGTGTGGACATTCGTTGATTAAATGTTTATTTCAGGTAGTGGGGATTCTCTGGTGAACAAGAGACAAGGTCCTTCCTTTTGTGGAGCCTACACTGAAGTAGAGGAGACAGATACTAACCAAGTAAATGAAAATAATTTTAGGTAATAATTTCAATGAAAAATAACACCATAATGTAATAGAAATTGGGCATGAGGGGAAGAGAACATTGTCAGGAAAGGCCTTAGAAAAGCTGGCGCATGACCTGAAGCCTGGATGAGAAGGAGCCAGCCAGACCAAGGCCTGGGGGAAGAGTGGTCCAGGCAGAGGGCACAGCAAGTGCAGCAGCACTGGGTAGGGACAAGCTTTGGATGTTTCAGAATAGAAAGAAGCCAGTGTAGCCAGAGCATGGTAAGGGGAGGGAAAGGTGGGATAAAATGAGGCTGGAAGACCATCGGGGTTCAGACCACGTAAGGACTGGTTGGCCAGGGAAGGAGATGAATTGTATTCTAAGCTCGATAGAAAGCAGTGGAGGAAGAGTCCAAAGGGCAAAGGGACTCAAGTTCACCTTCTCTGTTATCACCGAGGATGTATTCTGCTCCTGACAGCACTCACACTGTTCCAACTATTAAGATAGCAAATTTGGTAGACATGGCTCCTTCCCTAGGACCTCTCAGCCCAGAACAGAGCTCAGAGGCCCAGCATCCTTTAGAGTGTGGATCCCTGCAAGGAAAAGGCAGAGGCAACATTTTGGAAACACTGAACCCTGTGGCCAGTACCCATTTTCCTTTGAGAAAGTATTTCAACCCACAAACCTCCTTTAGGCCAGAAAAGAAAAACAAAAGAGGTCGAATTTCCTGTTGTGATATGCACAGATCAAATTTAGGCTCCAGGACACCTGAGTTCTGTGTGGTTCTCTTTTTTGCCTGGCACCAAACAATGAAGCTTGATGATAAACAATGATGGTGACAATTTGACAAGAGACTTGGTCTATCTCTTGCACTAAGGCATTTTAGTCAGAGGGCAAGCATTCTGTAGTAAATGAAGCCTGGCTCAGCTAGTCTCAAGCAAGACTTTCCTGTACACGCAGTCATACCCAGAGTAGTTTATGAGCTGCTCTGCTTACTTAGCCTTGTGGTGGGGCACTGAGCAGCATCTCAGGAGGCTGGAGTAGAAGGGAAGAGGAGGCCTTGCCACCTGACTACACAAAACCAAAGTGCAGGACTGCATTTTCCCGCATAACTGCATGTGCTTTTTTATGACGTTTTCCCCTTTTTGAGGTTGCTCTGGATTAATGTCATTACCTGAGAAACTGGCCCATACAAGTAACATAAGTGAAGAATGTATATCCTGTGGGTTCTGCATCCAAGAGGAGAGGATGTGCCCTATCGAAAGGGAACAGCTGCCACCCAGCTCCAGTCAACTGTTTCCATGCAAGAATGTGGGGCCAATGCTATAAGAGCTCCTGATTTGTCTACAGAAACTGAAGTCCAGATTTTTATGTGCGATCTCTTCTTTTTTAAATGTCTGCAAATGATTTAATAGAAAATATCCCTGAGTGGCCAAGTAAATTGTGTCTGTGGGCTTTACATGGTTTGTGGGTCTCTCACGTATGAACTCTGCTTTAGTCAATTTTCTAACATTTATGAAAATTTCAAATGTATAGACAAGGCGAAATAACTTTACAATGCACAGCTCTGGATGCCTATCACCTAGATTCCACTAGCTTTCTCACCTATCTTTTCAGTTATTTATTTTAACCAAATTTTAACTGTATGGGAATTTGAAGTGGCAGGGAAGAAGGAAAGAGAGGGGAAAGTCCTGTAGAGGTGACTCTCTATCAACTCATCTCTTAAAGTTCAATTACATCCATTCACCTGGTTTTCTATTCAGCCTTGATGTAAAACTGGATCTCCAAACTGAGGGACTTCAGAGCCCTTTTGAGCTGGGTGCCTTGAGCAGATCCAATCTGCCTCACAAAGTGAGATTCCAGGGCTAAGCCCCTTGATGCTGGTGGGTTTTGTGAATTAGGGAGAACACATCTTCTCCCATCTCCCTGGACATGGTCAGATTTCACACACCCCAGAAGTGAGGCCTACAAGATCTGGGCAGGGCTACGGGTAATGGATTGCCTTCCCCTGACCACAGTTCAGTCAGAAAGGGCCAGGTGCAGACCGTGGGATCCCAACCAGGAGGAAAAGCATGCAGTGAAAGGTGTCACTCACTCTGAGGACGTGTGAGCAGGCCTCTTTGCACAAGGGATGCTCATTTTGTGTGAAAAGTTAGAGACGAAAGCTTTGACTGTGCAAACTGATTATTTTAATTAAGTCCCATGAGACTTGATGCAGAATGCTTTGCAGAGGTTGAAAATAGCCTTTATCTGGGTTCCCACATGTGCACTGAGAGCCAGGGAAGATATTTAAATCCTGACAGCAGTTCTCATGTTGGCTTGTCTAGAGAGACTGATCAGCAGCCTGACTTGTCCTTTGTGGTGACTGAGAAACACCTGAGAGATAGAGCAGGCGAGAAAGCTTTTATACCTACTACTGTTCCCCCACTGCCTCCACTGCACCAAAAGAAAATTATATTCCCTGTGCGATAGCAGCGTATCATTAAGGGATGGTAATCACCATGGTAACCAAGGATAATCTGCTTTGAGCAAATGGAAAAATAAAGAAAAGCATTGGGTCAGGGCTTGCTACACCCACATTAGCTCAAAACGCTCCCGATTTAAAGTATTATGGAAAAGATATATTTTCTAGACTGGCAGCTGGACCAAATTTTAGAATCATTACGTTCTAAAAGTGAAAGGAACCTTACAGAATGACTAAGGGCTGCAACTAAATGCCTGCAAGGTCAGCAGATCAGGTAAATATTCAGGCCAGAGATACCACTGTGGTGGCAGAGGGAATGGGTGCAGGGGTGGGTGTGGAGTGGGGCCAGGCTTTGAGAGACAGGGCAACAGCATCTGCAGCTGCAGCGGATTGGAGACACAGGAGAGCCTGGCCCTCTGATGTCAGATCGTGTGCTTTCTCAAAGACAGCTGAGAATGCAGATTTTTTATATGAAGTATCTCAATTTCGACTACTGATTAAAGCTAATTTAAAGCAGATTAACTAAAACACATCTGTGAACTCCCAATTTACAACATTTGATTAAATACACATGCCTATTCTTTTTTTAAACCTTGATACTGAGGTCCAGAAAAGTTGTGATGCATGTCACACAATCAATTCATGAGCAAGTCAGGCCTCTGGGTTCTGGACTCCCAGTGCTGTGCTCCTTCCCTCCTAGAATGTGGTGGTGACACTCTACCTTAGCTCCAAGGGCCTCATTTCCACTTTAATTAGTACATGAACTCCATTGGCTAATTAGGCTTTCCTATGGGCTAAAAATTTAGAAACCATAAAGAGGAGAGAGATGTGTTTATTTCATTAGAGATCATACAAAGAGGCGAGCTGTGTGGCGTCAGCACCAAGAGCTCGACAGTGCCAGAGTCAGCACTGCAGTTGAACTCAGCCTGGTCTCTCGGTGAGACCTCAGACAGCTTCCCATTCTCCTCATCTGCAAAGGAACGAGGTGGTACCCACGCAGACCTGAGTAGTACATTGTGCTGTCCTCTGTAGACAACAGTAACTGCTCTGCATGAGGATAGGCACTCTGTGCCACTTGGCCATCATGGCAGGAGGCTGGCAGAGCTTCACCTGGTTTCCACTGCCAGTCCCTTATGCCCAATGGCATTGATTTTGCAAGACAGAGTGGTGGGCTGGCATCAGCCCTCTGTGGGCCAGAGGAAGGGGTTCTAAACATGGTAGATGGAAAAGAACTAAATATTCATGGAAGTGAAGTAGCCATCAGGAGGCTTGGTGTGGGCCATAATGCTGTGGACAGCTGCCAGTGTTCTCTCCTGAAGCCCCCTGCCCTACCGTGACCCCAAGACCACAAAAGCTCTGGAACGTGAGTGTGCCCCATTCACATATTGGATGACTCGAGGGCTAGACCAGGCAAACAAATGCGTCGGTGCCTCTTCCAAACGCTTGGAAGAGTCTGTATTTCCACTCTTGCTCTTTGTTTTTTGTGAAGCCACACCTGGATCCAGCCGCTCCTCTGCTGAAATGGGCTCTCTTTCCTGTAGTCCTGCCACATTCTCCCAGGTTCACAGGAACCACAGTAAGGTGACAAGAAGCACAGTATGCTACCTTGTTTGCTGTCAACATTTATTTTTCTTTTGTAAATCACCAGATTAATTTGAATGGTTTTACTTTTAATAGGGAAAAAGCACAGTAAAAAAAAACAAAAACAAAAACAAAAACAAAATCCACACAATTTTAAAGGGCATGTGGTAGATTAAGAAAAACCAGCTCCCCTTCTATTCTTATACTCCTGACCTCCCACACTCCAGTTCCCTTCCTCCCAAACAAACATAGCAACCAGTTTCTTGTATATCCTGCTAGAGATATTCAACACATATTTTCATATAATTGCTTTTGTTGCTTTCACCACAAACTGCAATATGCTATATGCTGTTCCAAGCCTTACTTTATCACTTATTATACCTTGAAGATAGTGCCATATTATTACATGCAGCTCTGTCTCTCTTTTTTTTTTTTAACATAAAACGTGCTGTTATTCCATTGTATGGATAATAGTAATTTATATGAACAGTCCCATATTGATAGACAATTAGGTTTCTAATCTCTTGCAATTTTGATAATGAAATAAATTCTATGTGCAGGTAAAATATATCTACTGATGGGTTTCTAAAAGTAGGATTGCTAGATCAAAGGATTTGGGCATTTTTAATTTTGAAAAATAATCTCAAAATGCTCTCCACTGAGATTATACCAATTTATAGTTCCATCAACTCTACGTGGGTACTCATTTCTCTCCAACCTTGCCAACACCAAATAATTTCAAAATCTTTGATCTTTGATAATCTGATAGGTGAAAACTGATGCTTATATTCTTAATTTACATTTCACTTACAATGAACAAAATTGACATTCCTATGTTTAAAAGTCATTTATTCTACATTTCTTTTTATGTGCATTGTCTGCTTATATTTTTTGTTTTTTGTCCATTTTTCTAATAGAGTTTGTAGGAATTTTTGTTTGTTTGTTTTTTTGAGACAGGGTCTCACCGTCACTGAGGCTGGAGTGCAGTGGCACAATCATGGCTTACTGTACCCTCAACCTCACAGGCTCAGGTGATACTCCCATTTCAGCCTCCTAGGTAGCTGGAGCTACAAGCAGGTACCACCACACCCAGCTAATTTCTTGTTTTTTGTTGTTGTTGTTATTTTATTTATTTATTTATATATTTATTTATTTATTTATTTATTTATTTTGGTAGAGACAGCATTTTGCCATGTTGCACAGGCTGGTCTCAAGCTTCTGGGCTCAAGTAATTTGCTCACCTCAGCCTTCCAAAGTGCTGGGATTGCAGACATAAGCCACTGCACATGACCTAGAATTTCCTTTTCTAAAAGTTTTTTTAGAGACAGTCTTGTTCTGTTACCCAGGCTAGAGCACAGAGACACAATCGTAGCTCTCACTGCAGC
This sequence comes from Macaca mulatta, assembly GCF_049350105.2. NCBI lineage: Eukaryota > Metazoa > Chordata > Mammalia > Primates > Cercopithecidae > Macaca > Macaca mulatta. The sequence goes on from NC_133411.1 coordinate 121,477,276, forward strand.
CTTGAACTCCTGGGCTCAAGTGATCTTCCTAACTCAGCCTTCCAAATAACTAGGACTACAGGCGTGTGCTGCAACATCCAGCTAATTAAAAAAAAAATAAAAAATTGTAGAGATGGGGTCTTGCTTTGTTGCCCAAGCTAGACTCGAACTCCTGGCCTCAACCAATCCTTCCACTGTGGGAAATTCTGTACATATTCCTTGTCAAGTGTTTTTTGTTTGTTTGTTTGTTTTAACATTTCATTTCCTTGAGTTGGAAAGAACAAACCTGAGGGCCACACTTGCCATTAGAATGAAGGTTTAGAGTGGACTGTGTGTCACTCTCTGTGAGCTCCTTCTAGTTTCCTGAGAAGATAGGAGAGGGCCAATGTAAAATTAACTTCTTGATAGTCACTTGGAGGTTCCCAGATACAGGAAGAGGACGTAATAAATTATTATTTTAATGCACCTCAAAGTCTATATGCCACTTTCTGCACTGAAAACCTTTAAGGTTATGATGCTACTTACTAAGACTCACACCTTTACATATGAAGAAAACAAGCAATTAAGGCATTAAGGTAATTAGAAGACCCTTGTGACTGATTCCTCAGGATCTGGGCCATACTAATGGATAGGCAGTCATAGAGCCCCAAAGTACTAAAAGACTAGGCCGACTCAAGCAATGATGGCAATTACAGTAGCAAATGCTTTGGAGAAAACTGTTGCTGGTACTTTTGTATATGACATTTCTGCTATACAGAAAAAAAATTTTTGTATGTAACATGTTAATGTTTGGGGGATTTGTTAGTGTTTTGCTTTCACAGCCAAGCTTAGAGTCATTTTCCCTGTAATGAAATCATCAAGGTATTTCTCTTATGTTTTCTTCAATTAAATTTATAGTTCTATTTATTATATCCAAATTTTTGGCACATGTAGAATTTACTTTGTTGTAAGGTAAGAGATATAGGAATCCCAAAACCTTTTTTCTAGTTGGCTTACCAATTGTCCCAGTGTTTTCTCCACTTCCTTTATCATATGTGAAATTATTATTATTTTATTAATTAATTAATTTATTTTTTGAGACAGGGTCTTGCTCTATCTCCCAGGCTGGAGTGTGGTGGTGCCATCATGGCTCAACACAGCCTTGACCTCCTGGACTCAAGCAATTCTCCTACCGCAGGCTTCAGAGCACCTGGGTCCACAGGAATGTGCCACCACGTCCAGCTAACATTTTTTACTACTTTTATTTGTGGAGACAGTGATACGGTTTGGCTGTGTCCCCACCCAAATCTTGTCTTGAATTATAGCTCCCATACTTCCCACATGTTGTGGGAGGGACCCAGTGGGAAACAATTGAATCACGGGGGCGGTTTCCCACATACTGTTCTTGTGGTAGTGAATAAGTCTCACGAGATCTCATGATTTTATAAGGGGTTTCCCTTTTCTCCTGGCTTGCTCTCTTTTGTCTGCCACCATGTAAGACGGGCCTTTCACCCTCTGCCATGATTGTGAGGCCTCCCCAGACACATGAAAGTGTGAGTCCATTAAACATCTTTTTCTTTATAAATTACCCTGTCTTGGATAGGTCTTTAACAGCAGCGTGAAAATGGACTAACACATATGGGGTCTCACTATGCTGCCCAGGCTGGTCTTGAACTCCTGGGCTCAAGTGATCCTCCTGCATCTGCCTCCCAAAGTGCTGGGATTACAGGTGTGAACCACCATAACTGTCCTCTGTTTCTTTGTTCTACTGCTCTGTTTGTTCATAGTCAATACCGAAGTGTTTTCATTTTTTCATGTATTATTTATAATATATAGTAAAGCTAGTTTCCTTCTTTGTTTTCAAAAACTTCCTGGCTATTTTTTTTTTCATATAAACTTAAGAATCAGCTTGTTTAGAGCCTCTCACCAGACCTTTCCCCACACAAAGCTAAAATTGGGTTGTTAGTTTTATTGGGAAATTATAGATTTATTCAGGAAGTTTAAACTTGATAAAATTGAGGCTTAAGGCATGGTATTTCCTTTTATTTGATTATCTCCCTTATGTTCATCAGTAGAGTTTTGCCTTTTCATATAGATCCTATACATTCCTTGTTAGATTATTTCCTGAATAGTTTGTTTATTGTTATTGTAAATAATTTTTAAGATTATATTTGTAACTGGTAGCTGTTTCTATATAGGAAGCTATTTTTTCACTACATTTGTAACACTTGATTGAATTTTTCTATTTTTCTCTAATGACATATCCACTCATTATCACGGAATTTTTAAACATAGAATCAAATTTTCTACAACTAATTGCTCTTTTACTCCTTTCTTTTTCTCTTTTCATTGATTAATACTTACGTAGAACAGAGTTAAGAGTAGTTTGTCAGCATCCTCTTCCTATTCCCAAATGTAACAGGAATTCTTAAGTCTTACCATTAACTATGATGCTGCCTTTTTATATGCATCAAACATATTAAGAAATTATCTACGCCTACTTTATTAACAATGTTTAAAATAATTAATGTGTGTGACATTTCATAAAATGTATTTTTAGCACAAATAAAGATGAGTACATGATTTTATTCCTTTGAGAAATATGGGAAAATATATTACTAGATTTCCTAACGTTGAACTACCTTTGCCTTCCCATAATTAAGCCTATTCTTTTAAAATTCCTGATAAAAAACATTTTATCATGAAGCTTATATTGATACATGGTTTGTAGCTCCCTTTTGTGATATTTCTGACAGGTTTTGTCATCAAATCTACTCTGTATTTGCAAAATAATTTGGAGGCTTTGCTTCTTTCCTCTGCACTCCTGGATGCTTTAAACAGTATGAAGATTTTGAAAATTTTATTGACTTAAACTAAAAATTTCTGGTCTGGTGGTTTTTTTTAGAATGAATTATTTAATAATTTTTTCAATTTGTATCTGTAGTTGTTCTGTTGAAATTTTGCTATCTCTTTTAGGATCATTATTGGTCATTCATATTTGCCAAGAAATTATCCCTTTCATACAGAGTTTCAATTCATTTTTCACAGAGAAGAGAGAAATAATAAATTTCCTCTGGCTATTTGTCTGTTCCCCCCACACTGTGTCTGATTTTGTGTATTTGCGTTTTGTTCTCATTATAGTTATTTGAATAGCTAGAGGGTCATCTTTTTAAAAAAAAATTAAAATGAGCTCAAAAATTTATTACTTCTCTACCACTTTTCTATTTTCCAAAGGATTCATTTCACTTTATTTTTAAGGTAAATTTTTCTTGTTAATACTGGGTTAAGTATGGCAGAAGTAGGCCTCTACCAAATTTGCCAATTCTTTCTCCGCAGTGACTATTCTCTATTTTATCCCCATGGCCCAATCTAGTACAGATTCTTATTTCATTAGTATTGCTAATGGTGGCAAATCCATACAGGTCTGCAGCAACAAGTGTTGCCTCCTCCTCAGAAGAAATTCAACCAAAAGGGCATAAGGCAGAGTGAGAAACTGAGGCAAGTTTTAGAGCAGGAGTAAAAGTTTATTAAAAAGCTTTAGAGCAGGAATGAAAGGAAGTATACTTGGAAGAGGGCCAATCGGGTGACTTGAGAGTCAAGTGTGCAGTCTGAACTTTGACCCGAGGTTTTACATGTTGGCATGCTTCCTGGGTCTTGCATTACTTCTCCCCTGATTCTATCCTTGGGGTGGGCTGTCCACATGTGCAGTGGCCTGCTAGCACTTGAGAGGGGCTGCATGCACACTGTGTTTACTGGAGTTGTATGCATGCTCACTTGAGGCCTTCTGCTCTTACCCAGTCAAGTGTTTCTAGAGGAAGATCATATACTCATTAAATACCATTTTGCCTCTAGGGTGCATACTCAAGCCCACTTGCCCAACTCCTGAGATTTTATCAGAAAGCCACCGATCACCAGTTTCAGGTTTTTTCTATCTATTTGTAGATTGCCTTTCCCTGGTGCTGGCTGCAACCAATTATTATTTTAGAGAAGCAGTGTATCAACCGCCTGACCATCACTGATGGTTGTCTGGCATTCCTGATGGGGTGGGGGAGGAGCCCTTTCCTGTCCTGCTCATGTCTAACTAGCTACCAACTTTAACAGTATGAATTAGCCACCACCTGCAAACTGTGCCTTAGGATAGTAAAGAGTATTTTAGCAAAAATATGCCTCCTGAAAACACTTGGGGGTTAAGATCAACCCATCTAGCGGGGGAATTAAATGGACTAAGTGATGGATATGATAATATTGGCCTATAAGAAGTCTATTAAGATCCAGAAGTTCAGGATGATGTTCATACTACTGCTGAGTCAGGCAGGAGGCTGTTGATAAGACTTTGGAATCTTGACATAGGAGGATTTTAGAGTATAAGGGCCCCCTTACTTTAATCCAGTGCTCACAACTTTGGCTACACATTAGAATCACCTGGGGAGTTTAGACAAATCCTGATGCTGAGGCCATACCACAATCCAATTAATCAGAATCTCTAGTGGTGGGACCCAGACACCAGTCTATTTTTATAGCTCCCCAGGTGATTACAGTGTTCAGCCAAGAATGAGAATAATTACTTTCGTCTGCTTCGTTATTGGTAGGTACACCTGAGCTAGCTCTGCCTTCTTCAATGCACACCTGCTGTGCTGTGCACCCCATTCCACCCCACCTCAACCCCTGACCCATGCAGCTCAAGATTTTTTGTCAAAGACCCAAGTAAAAATATTTTTTATCTGACCCAGTACATTCAAATGTAAATAAATTCGTATTTATAACTGGAACAAAAGTTAAAGAGAAAATCAACCTTACTTTGTGTAAAGCATTCTGGTGTTTTTTTATTCTACTCTATTTCACTCTAATAAAAATAATAATAATAATCTGGACACAAGCCACTACACAGGTTCCTTGACCCCTAACTGGTCATGACCAACAGTTTGAAAACACAACTCTAGACTATCTTTTACGTTACATTCTCCTGTCTTAGCCCTCTTTATTGGACACCGAAGTCTTTGACATCTAACTCATAATCACAGCAGCCCACTGTTACAAAGGACTTCTTATGCACCAAGTACCTAGTCAACCCGCTGTAAGGGAGAAAAAGTAGTATCTTCTCCTTCCCCATTGCTAGGTTCATGGCTGAGACCCAGTAAACCACAAATAAAATTTGTAGTCCCTCAACTTACTGGATGGACCCCCGCTCAGCCCAGAGGACCCAACTAAACCTGAAAAACTAGTTCAGACCATGCCAGAAAAAGGAGAGTCAGACATGCCTCATACTCTCTTTCCTTTGGCGTGCAGGCACACAACTGACCAGCATTAACATTAAAATAGAGATCCTAACACTGACAGAACAGACTCTTTGTGGCAATAAGATATTAAATTCCGACCTGATTCTAGTGTAGTATCACATGACAGATAGCAGTGCCATAAAAGAAACCAAAGTATTTTACCCCAAAATATATTTATCTGACATTGTTTGAAATGGCTCTACAATGCTGTCTCTTGTGGGGGAAATTTCCATTAATTCCCTTTTCTTTGCATATCTTTTGCTGCTCCTTTTTCAGCCAAATCAAGAGATTGGCTGAGAGTCTAGCACCTTTTAAGGGTATGAATAGGAAACATTTGCCATCTATTGCCTCTCGGGGGAGCCACCTGTAAGATGGTCATCTACATAAAAAGAACTTTGGTCTCCACACCCCTGACCTTAACCCAGACTCTTCTTTCTATTGATACCAGGTCTTTAGATAATAACTTAACTCTTTCAACCAATTGCCACTCAGAAAATCTTTGAATCCACCTATAACCTATAAGGCCCTACCTACCTTCCACTTGTCCTGCCTTTCCAGACAAAACCAATGTATGCCTCACCTGTACTGATTGATATCTTTTCTCTCCCTAAAATATATAAAAACCAAGCCATAACCCAACCACCTTGGGCACATGTTCTCAGGACCTCCTGACCCTGTGTCATGGATCATCTAAAACCTTTGCAAAATAAACTTCTAAATTGAGACCTGTCTCAGATACTTTTTGGTTTATATATCCTTAGGAAAAAATACAAATTAGCAAGAAAAAAGCATAACAAATTTATTTTATATAAGCTTTATGTACCACAGGAGTCTTCAGAAATAAAAACCCAGAGACTCAGGAAAAACTGTGTATCCTATGGACAGTTGTGCAGAAGTATGATTGGAGTATAAAAAGGTATGATCTAATGGTAATAAACTGAGAGGAACTCTCCAAGGTCCATGATATGGTTTGGCCAGGTATATGGTAGCCAGGGATATGTGTCCCTGGCTAATGTTGAATTGTAATCCCCAGTGTTGGAAGCAGGGCCTTAAGGGAGGTGATTGGATCATGAGGGTGGTTTCTAATGGTTTAGAGCCATCCTCCTAGTGCTGTCCCATGATAGAGTTCTCACAAGATCTGATTGTTTAAAAGTGTATAGCACCTCCCCCTTCACTCTATTCCTCCTGCTCCAGCCATATAGGACTTCCCAGGTTTCCCTTCCCCTTCTACCATAATTGTAAGTTTCCTGAGGCCTCTCCATCCATGCTTCCTGTACAGCCTGAGGAAATTTGAGCCAATTAAAATTATTTTCTTTACAAATTACCCAGTATCAGGTAGTTCTTTATAGCAATGCAGGAACAGACTAATACAAAAACATTGGCAGATACCTGAAAATGTGGAAGCGACTTTGGAACTGGGTAATGGACAGAGGTTGGAACAGTTTTGAGGGCTCAAAAGAAGACGGGAAGAAGACAGAAAGTTTGGAACTTCCTAGAGACTTGTTAAATTGTTGTGACCCAAATGCTGGTAGTGATATGGACAATGAAGTTCAAGCTGAGGGGTCTCAGATTGAGATGAGGAACTTATCGGGAAGAGGAGCAAAAGTCACTCTTGCTATGCTTTAGCAAAGAGACAGGTAACATCTTCTGCTCTAGGGATATGTGAAACTTCGAACTTGAGAGAGATGATTTAGGGTATCTGACAGAAAAAAATTTCTAAGCAGCAAAGCATTCAAGAGGTGGCCTATCTACTTCTAACAGCATATGCTTACATTTGTCAGCAAAGAGGTTATCTGAAACTGAAACTTATATTTAAAAAGGAAGCAGAACATAAAAGTCTGGAAAATTTGCAGCCAGGCCGTGTAGTAGAAAGGAAAAATCCATTTTCTGAGGAGGAATTCAAGTCGGCTGCAGAAATTCACAAAGTAAAGAGGAACTGAATGTTAGTAGCCAAGAAAATGGGGCAAATACCTCAAAGGCATTTCAGTGACCTTTGTGGCAGACCCTCCCATCACAGGCCCAGAGGCCTAGGAGGGAAAAATGGTTTCATGGGCTGGGCCCAGGGCCCTGCTGCTCTGCACAACCTCAGGACACTGCTCCCTGCATCCCAGCCACATAAGCTCCAGCTGTAGCTACAAGGGCCCCAGATATGTGTCAGGTCACTGCTCCAGATGGCATGACCCGTAAGCCTTGGCAGGTTTCACATGGCATTATGCCTGCTGGTGCACAGAGGGCAAGAGTTGAGGCTAGGGAGCCTCTGCCTAGATTTCAGAGGATGTATGGAAACACCTGTTCGTCCAGGCAGAAATCTGCTGCAGGGGTGCAGCCCTCATGAAGAACCTCAGCTAGGGTAGTGCAGACAGGAAATGTGGGGGTTGGAGCCCCCACACAGAGTCCCCACTGGGGCACTGCCTAGTGCAGCTATGTGAAGAGGGCCACAATCCTCCAGTCCCCAGAATGGTAGATCCACCAAAAACTTGCACTGTGTGCCTGGAAAAGCCACAGGCCCTCAATGCCAGCCTGTGAAAGCAGCCAAGGACTCTGTACCCTGAAGAGCCACAGGAGCAGAGATGCTTAAAGCCTTGGGAGCCCAGCCCTTGCATCAATGTTGCCTGGAAGTGAGATATGGAGTCAAAGGAGATTATTTTAGAGCTTTAAGATTTAATTACTCCCCTTCTGGTTTCAGATTTGCATGGGGCCTGTAGCCCCTTTGTTTTGGATGATTTCTCCCTTTTGGAATGGGAACATGAAGCCAATGCCTGTACCCCCACTGTTTCTTGGAAATAACTAGCTGGTTTTGATTTTACAGGCTCATGGGCAGAAGGGACTTGCTTTCTCTCAGATGAGACTTCGGACTGTGGACTTTTGATTTAATGCTGGAATGAGTTAAGATTTTGGGAGACTGTTGGGAAGGCATGATTGTCTTTTGAAATGTGAGAAGGCTATGAAATTTAGGAGGGGCCAGGGGCAGAATGATATGGTTTTGTTCTGTGTCCCCACTCATATTTCATGTTGAATTGTAATCCCCAATGTTGGGGAAAGGATCTGGTGGAAGGTGATTGGATCATAGGGGTGGATTTCGCCCTTGCTGTTCTTGTGAGAGTGAGTGAGCTCTCACGAGATTTGGTTGTTTGAAAATGTATAGCACTTCACCCTTCTCTCTCTCTCTCTCACTTGCCAGCCATGTGAAGACATGCTTGCTTCCCCTTTGCCTTCCACCATGACTATAATTTTCCTGAGTCCTCCACAGTTATGCCTCCTGCACAGCCTGTGGAACTGTGAGCCAATTAAATCTCTTTTCTTTATAAATTACCCAGTCTTAATTGGTTATTTATAGCAGTGTGAGAATGGACTAATACAGGGGAGTGTTAGAAAGGCATGATTGTGTTTTGAAATGTGAGAAGGACATGAGATTTGGGAGGGGCAGGGGCAGAATGATATGGTTTGAATTTGTGTCCCTGCCTAAATCTTATGTCACATTGTAATCCGCAATATTGGAGGAGGACCTGGTGGGAGGTCATTGGATCGGGGCATGGATATTTCCCTTGTTGACTAATACACATTTTGAATCCATTCTCTTCCCAGGGGACAGCATGGAAATAGAAACAAGCAAAGTGTAACAATTTTTTATCCTGGGATGGAGACTACATCTCGGAGGAAACAAAAGACCAGAATGAGATTTTCAGATACTGGGAGAGGACACTGATGTTTACATCACAGAGCTTTGATGTGATGTAAACACACATACATCACAGGGTGTGATGTCAACATACATACATACAAACATCATAGAGCTGCCATGGGGATTAGTGCCTCTTCAGTAGAAATGAGGCTGCTTCCAAAAAAAATCCACAAGTTCTTTCATCTCTCTCCCTTCTCTCATTCTCTCTCTCTCTAAAAGATGGGGTCTTGCTCTGTTACCTAGGTTGGAGTGCAGTGGTGTGATGATAGCTCATTGCAGCCTCAAGTTCCTGGGCTCCAGCAATTCTCTCACCTCGGCTTCCCAAATAGCTTGGACTACAGGTGTGCACAACCATGCCCAGCTCTAATCTCTTCGCTGGATTTACCGAAGAAAGTGGCTGGATGTGTACTCCCCAGAGGCTTCTTCCAGTTCTAAAGCAAAGTATTCTATGAGAAACACAGTGTTCTAAAAGCCAATCATAATGCAGTTGGGAGTGATGGCAAAATAGACAAAGGGAACTCAGCAAAGTAGGTATTTGTTGAGCATTAACTAAGTGCCAGACATGCTGCCTCCTGAAAATAGTTTATTTTTAATTTAATAGGTAGTAAATAGATATAGATATTTCCCTCAAGGATGTCTGGAAGAATGGAATAATGGTTAAGAGTACGGGCTCTGCTTACCTTCAGCTCCCTGTTATCAGCTATGTGACTTTAAGCAAATTACTTAGTCTCTCTGTTTATAGACTTCCTCAATATTGTAGTCTGTAAAATGGGAAAAGTCATCTTCTACTCTCGGGGGTTAGAGTGAGGATTAGATAAGGTAATGCATATAAAGCAAATGCAGTGTCAGGGCTCAGAACATGATTCTTCAAAATATGGCACCTTGGTCTACTGAGCATTGTAAGCTGAAGGAAACTGAGAAAACAACAGAAGCAGGAAGGTTACTCTTTGACCTTCTTCCACATTTCTTCCCTGAAGAAGGCCATAAAAGAATTTTCTGACTAATGTCACCTGAAAGTAGTTTGTTAGACCCTCACTCCAGAGGTATCCTGCTCTATACTCAGAGGTCAAAAAGAATGTGAAAAAACAGGCTGTATTAGTCTGTTCTCAAATTGCTATAGAGAACTACCTGAAAGAGGGTAATTTATATATAGGAAAGAGGTTTAATTGGCTCATGGTTCTGCAGGTTATACAGGAAGCATGGCTAATGATCCCCCAGGAAACTTACAGTCATGGCAGAAGGTGAAGAAGAAGCTGGTACATCCTACATGGCTAGAGCAGGAGGAAGAGAGCAAAGGGGGAGGTGCTACACACTTTTAAACAACCAGATCTTGTGAGAACTCTATCACAAGAAAGCACTAGGGGGATGGTGCTAAACCAATAGGAACCACCACCCCCATGACCAAATCTCCCTCCACCAGGTCCTTTCCCCAATATTGGGGATTACAATTCAACATGAAATATGAGTGGGGACACAGAACAAAACCATATTATTCTGCCCCTGGCCCCTCCTAAATCTCACGGCTTTCTCACATTTCAAAAGACAATCATGCCTTCCCAACAGTCTCCCAAAATCTTAACTCATTCCAGCTTTAACTCAAAAGTCCACAGTCCAAAGTCTCATCTGAGACAAAGCAAGTCCTTTCTGTCTAGGAGCCTGTAAAATCAAAACCAGTTAGGTACTTCCAAGATATTTACAATTTCCAAGTTTCAAAAAAACCTTACAATTATGGTAGAAGGGTAAGGGGAACCTGGCAAGTCCTACATGGCTGGAGCAGGAGGAAGAAGAGTGAAGGAGGAGGTGCTACACTCTTTTAAACAACCAGGTCTTGTGAGAACTCTATCATGGGACAGCACTATGGGGATGGCTAAACGATTAGAAACCACCTCATGATCCAATCACTTCCCATCAGGCCCCTCCTCCAACACTGGGGATACAATTCTATGTGAGATTCAGGCAGGGACACAGGGCCAAACCATATCATTTGTGACTGTGAAGTCACAAACCCCACACTAGACATGGATGTTCGAGCCCGCATCTTAAAATTCCACCTGCTGGAATTTTTTCTTTGCCTAAATTTTTTTTCCTTTGTTTTTTTCTTTGCCTAAATTGTGACTTTTGTTTGAACCTTGAGAGTTAATATCAGCCATTTACACATATGGCTGGATAAAGAACACAAGGGCGAAGTTTGATTTAAGAAGAGATTTAGAGATAAAAGAGTATCACTAAGGTAGGTGAAAGGAAACACAACATAACACAAGGACATGCTATGTTTAGAAACTAACTTACCCAGGGTATATTCTGCCTTCAGACACTCGCCTTGTTTATATCATCCTGCTCTGTTCCAGGCTCACTCACACACAGATAGGTGCTGCAGGAGAAGTCCTCTGATTCTGTGTGGCTATCATATATCCCTGCTAGCTATTCTGTAGTCTGTCCGTCCAGCTTCTAGGTAAATATCCTTTGTTTTTCTTTTTGTGCTGTCTCAGTGACAGCAAGGGGCAGTATGCAGCAGCTGCCTCCATTTTATGTCACAGCAGACATTTCTTTAACACCTACTGTGATTAGATCATGGTGCTAGGGTAGAGAGGATAAATCATGATCTAGGCCTGGGGTCACCTTTAGGATCCAATCCATGGATCAGCTCACTGCAAAGTCTAAATATTGCTAATCTATAGACTAATATCAGAAAAATAGGAAGAGATTTTTATCTGTAAAGATATTTACACTTTCTACTGGTAATTTTCATGGTATAAAATGCAGAAATAATCATTTTACAAAGGCCATAGTGTCTTTTATATTTCTCTCCCATGTCTCAAGACTGAGAAGATTTAGTCTTTAACATGAAATAAATATCAGAATCAGTTAAATAAACATAAAAGAGTAATCAAATGAATATATTTTGTTAAATGGAAAAATCTACTGAATGTGACTTATTAAAATCCCTTTATGATACTTGAAAAATGCTGAATGAAAATCACTTTACTGTTTTTGAATAAAAACTTTCTAGTGTAAAGAGATTGAAAAAAATGAAATGTGAGATTCCATGAGAACCTTTGCACATTCATACTCACTGTGAAGTGCACTGGGCTCTTTTACTCTTTGGTTTCTTAGCTCTTTGAGGCTTTTTTTTTTAACTACCAGCTCTCTCCTTTTCCTTTTCCTATCAAATCAAAGGGTGAAAAGAATGTCAAGGCGGGTTTTATTGCCTCTCTCCTAGTGGATTTGCTGCTCTGAGAATAATATCCTCACCTGGCTGAAGAAAGACAGACCTAGGCTGGACAAGAATGGGTCCCCTAAGACTCCTTCCAACTGACCAGGGATTGCTCCTGGCCTGGACCATTCAGAGTCTTTCTTTGGAATCAGTTAAACTCATTGGGCAGGTCAGGAGTGCAGAACCCTCCAGATAAAGGTGAGAGGAAGAGGGAAGGGACTCAAGTGGTTGGAGTCAGTGTTTCTATTTCCCAAACTAGGCCAGTGAGTATCCAGAGGGCAGGGACTGTGTTCTTTGGTTCCCCAGTGACCACCACAGTGTCTAATGCATAGTAGATGGATGTCTAATGCATAGATATTGAATGACTGCTTGATTAAATGAAATAATTAGTACGCCATGTGGTTATCATGTTGCTCAGGGCATAGATTTCATTTTTGTTTTTTGTGTATCTAAAGGAAATAAGCTTTCCTTCTATTTATATTAATTAAGAGCAATTTTATGAATAAATCCTTTTATAGGAAAACTATTTTGCTAGGAGGGAGTGAAGGGGGCAAAGGCTGATAAGGTTCCCATTGGGTACTATGTTCACTCTCTGGGTGATGGGATCAACGGAAACCCAAACCTCAGCATCACGCAATACGCCCCTGTAAAAAACCTGCATATGTAACCCAAATCTAAAATGAAAATAAGTAAAAAGAACCAGGTGAGGAAAAATTAAAATACTTTGTAAATGACATGATACAGTGGGAGGAAATTTTACATATTGAGAGTTTTTTGAACATCGACAAAATAAATTAAATTAAACGTAAATTTACCAGCCAATGGGAAAAAAAGAAACCAATTACAATTAAAGAGATATTTGCCTCAAGGTTCTCTCAGTTTGTCTTATCCTGAACTCCAATCCTATCAACCTCCTGGTGAATGGCCCTCCTCTTAGTGCAAAGTCTAGAGTATAAAACCCAGTTTCCTCCCCTTTCTGTGATATTCCAGGGGCATTTCTGAGCCACAAGTAAGTCTTTGACGTCTTCCTGGCAGCCTTCTGACCAGAGAATGGTATTAACAATGACCACTGCCTTGAACCTGCAGCTAACTCTCCTCCAACAAGAACATACATGGGCTTCTCCAGTGTGGCAGCAGCTGTATCCATGGCTGATCATACCCCACCACTGTCAGTCCCACTCAGGGTGGGCTTGTCTACCTAATAATTATTATCTCCTCTCTCTTTGTCCTTGCTATCAGGACTCCACTTTTATTGGATAGGGTTCACTCTACCATGTGTTCAAGGTGACTCTGGGGTGGTTGTTAATTAGTCTAAGCCAAAGATTGGCAAACTGTTTTAAAAATAAATTTTATTATAGTATTAAAATATTCTGGAAATATTTCCAGTTTTGTGGTCCAGATAGTCTCTGTCACAACTATTCAACTCTATGCTGTTATAGTATAAAATTAGCTGTAGACAATATGTAGACACTTGAGTGTGGTTGTGCTCCAATAAAACTTTATTTATAAGTATAGGCAACTGGGCAGGCACAGTGGCTCATGCATGTAATCCCAATGCTTTGGGAGGCAGAGGTGGGAGGATCACTTGAGCCCAGAAGTGAGAGCCAGCCTGGGCAACATAGTGAGACCTCATCTCTACTGCAAAACAAACAAACAAAAAAATTGTCGGTGTGGTCGCAAGTATCTGAAGTCCCAGCTACTCAGGAGGCTGAGGTGGGAGGATCACTTGAGCCTGGGAAGTTGAGGCTACAGTGAGCCATGTTCACACCACTGCACTCCACTCAGCCTGAGCAACAAAGTGAGACTCTGTCTAAAAACAAAACAAAAACAGGCAGCAGGCTAGATTTGACCCAGATGCTGTAATTAGTCTACTCGTGGTCTAAGCCAATCATGGAATTGTCTTCTCCCCTACCAGTGATTGTTTTAGACAATGGGCAATATCATGCCATAGGGGCCAATGAGACACAGGACACAGTCTGTTAGGAGTCTTCTCTCTGATAAGAAGGAGAGCCTGCCTTTCCTGACTTGAAAGGGATTGCATAAGAATGTGATACCTGGAGGTGGGCTAGCCATTTTCAGCCATGGGAGACAAGCCTGAGAATGAAGACCCATTCTATGGATGGCGGATTCCCGTTCTATGGAATAAGAAAGCCACATACTTCCTTCACGATGTCATCATGTAACTGAATTAACCAACTTTTATTATTATTATTATTATTATTATTATTATTAATTATTATTATTTTGAGATGAAGTCTCACTCTGTCGCCCAGACTAGAGTGCATTGGTGTGATCTCGGCTCACTGCAACCTCTGCCTCCCGAGTTCCAGTGATTCTCCTGCCTCAGCCTCCTGAGTAGCTGGGACTACAGTCACACACCACCATGCCCGGCTAATTTTTGTATTTTTAGTAGAGATGGGGTTTCACCATGATGGCCAGGCTAGTCTCAAGCTCCTGACCTCAGGTGATCTGCCCAGCTCGGCCTCCCAAAGTGCTGAGATTACAGGCGTGAGCCACCGCACCCGGCCTGAATTAACTAACTTTAGAACTGCCTGCCTCTTGGCTTTTTGTTGTATAAATAGCCACTTATTGGTTAAAATATTTTTAGTACAGTTTCTATTTTATTTGCAGCCAAAAGCACTAACCAGTAGCACGGCTCCTCTATGGTCACCACAGGCTGTTTCTGCTGCTGTTATCACAGAAGCGGCTCCACTCCCTGGCCCCACTATTGCCCACTCTGACTCTTCTGCAGCTACTCTTGGTTCTCTGCCTCATGATGAGACCATCTGTAGACTCTCATCTCCACAGAGCTACCTAGCAATAGCCCTCCTGCCCCAGTGGAAGGGAGTTTCCCCCACATGTCTATCAGTCAGGACCCTTGCAGATACAGATCACAGAAAATCCAATTCAAAATGAATAAAGCATTTTTTAAAGGAAGGGGGTAGAGTTGATCAGCTCATAGCACAATGGTGCAGATTCACATCCAGCTTACCTATGGGCTCAAACATAATCATGAGTACTCAGTCTCCCTTTTCCACCACTGCTTTTCTCCTTGTTGACTCTTCTCTCAAACACAGTTTTTCCTCACATTCTATTTTCTCGGGAAACATAGTTAGAAAAAGTCTCTCATCTTAACAATTTCCACAAGTGTTCCAAATTCAGACCTATTAACTATGGTTGGGTCACTTACTTGATCATGTTACTGGAGCCAGGAGATGCAATGCTCTGTACAGTTTCAGTCATTTGCCTACCTGCCCCTGTGGCTGGAAGTAAAGTTAGCTCCAACTGAACTATAAGAAAATGTGCATCAGTCAGGTTCCAGCAGAACATAGATAGTGGTTTCAAACTGGCTAATTTGAGGAGAATTTAATAAAGAAACTATTTTTAAAGGCATGGTATACTTAGAGAAAACAATGGCAATAATGCAGTATGTGGGGTTAGCAACAGTGCAGGAGCTGTTACCAACCCAAAGCCTAAAAGAACAAGGGAAGGGTGTGGTCATAGAACCCAGAGAGGGTAAGGGTAGAGTGTGAGCCATCTGACAGGAGTGATGGTCTTGCATAGGTGAACAGAGCCAATCTCAAATGCCATGGAAGGAAAGAAGCCAAGATGGGATGGAGATGTATGGGGGTAAATTCTCTGATTTCACTTTTCTCCAAGGCTCTTCAGAGTACATTTCACTAGTCAAATCCAAATGGAAACCAATGAGCAAGGGGGCTTACTGATACAGTCCATACAGGTATATCCAGCATTGAGTTCAGAAGTAGTTCCCCAAGGAAAACAAAGGATATTAAACAAATGAAGGGGATTGGCAGGCATTACAAAAACCAGATCTTCACTACAATAACATTTTGCCTTTTCAACACAAAACTGATGGCCTACTAGATGAAGAGAAATATTGCATCTAGAGCTCAGCGTACCTGATGTTCTTCCTTCTAAACCAACTCTTGACTTACCAACACCTCATTCTGTCTCTTATGGTTTGATTTGGTCTAATCTACCCTCACAGTTGCTGTCTCTCCAGCTTACAATATCTACTCATCACATGACATTTCCAATTCCTTTTCCACTTTTCACACTGCCCCCTTCTCCCAAACAGTGTTCAGTTCTAGCTAAATTCCTAACCAATCTCCTCCACTTGGCCTAGGAATTTCAGTCCATTTTTCAGATCTTGTCTCTGCAGCAGTCCCGTTGGGCGTGGGCTAGGCTTCCACTCTGGAGGGCTAACTCCTAGCCATTGGCCTTTGTGACACATATTGTTTGGTCCACAAAATGCCTTGCTCTGGATTTCCTATATTATTCCTGCACCAGCCTTTGGACAAACCCAACTTTTGGCTGACTACAAGCAGAGAGAGTGCAGTCTAAACAACAGCCAGCCTGGATTGCTCCAATTATAGGTTAACTTACACAGGGTGTCAGGAGAGGGAGCATCTTCTATTTCTTTCTTCTAGGCAATGCTGATGATAGAGAAGGAGTGACAAAGTAAGCACGCAACTTTACAATTTGTTTCTTACTAAATTGAACCAAATCCATCAGAAAAACAAGTTTTTAACCCAGGACCTTTTTCTTTGTGATCTATTATTTTTGTCTCTTAATTTACTAACTTTATTTTTTCAACTCATTTTATTTCTACTAACTAGCTTTAGTGATTTTCTTTCCTTCTATAGAACCTATATTTCCCTCTGATCAGTAATGAACTTTCAACAGTTGCTTTCAGATTTAAAGTTTGCTTATAAAGAAGTTATGCTAAGTCTCCATGTCCCTGAACAAGTCCAGCCCCAACTCTTCTCCAATGAGCAATTCTCTCTCCTGAACAAGAGCCCCTGTCTTTTATGTCCTCTACCCCAGAGTATGTTCACTGCTTCCTTTTCCAGAAACAGCTTTTACCTTCCCTCCTTTAATCCAGTTTCTTAATCCTGATTGCTGAAAACCTCATGTTCCCTTCAGGGTGTCTCCCAAGTGGCCTAGGAGTCTTCAGAGAAACTAGGATCTTTCTGCGAAACCTCAAGGTGGCTGAGGTGTAAATCTAGATCAGACTCATTTAGCCTACCTCTTTCTTCCTGCTTAGAACGAGTGCCAGATCCAAGGTTCTTGTTGCATTTACATCACTATTCTTCAGCATTTCTTTCCTTTCTTTTCTTTTCTTTTCTTTTTTTTTTTAAGACAGGGTTTCTCTCTGTTGCCCAGGCTACAGTGCAGTGGCATGATCATGGCTTACTGCAGCCTCAGCCTCCTAGTAGCTAGGACTACAGGCCCACACCACCATGCCTGTCAAATTTTTTATTTTTTATCGAGATAGGGTCTTGCTATGTTGCCTAGGCCTATCTGAAACTCCTGGGCTCAAGCAGTCCTCCTGCCTCAGCTTCACAAAACGTTGGAATTACAGGCATGAGCCACTGCACCCGGCCTCTTCAACATTATTTAGAGCCCGCTGTGTGGCCCTAAGTGTGGCTCTACCAGTCCAGCCTGCAAGTGTCTCTTCTTCCTCTTTTACTTTGTTCAATCTTTATCCTCTCCACTTTTTTCTTCCCCTGCTCCCCTCTCTTTTCTATTCCCTTCCTCCTGCTAAACACAGTGGCAGAGGAATGCACGAATCAGATTGCAATAGCAGGAGACATTCTGGTCTATATTTGTTTAGCTCTTATCCTGGATTCCAGCTTTATACTATTTTCTTTATAATAAACCCAAAACCATTCCACAGTGTCCCCTAGTCACCCCAAAAGAATCATATTGGCAATGAAACCTAAATAATTTCCTTTTTTTACCATCCTTCACATAGATGAAACCTCTATTGGAATTGATTAAAGCTGGATCCAGGAAATCTTCTGTTCCAAATATCCAGTTTCCTCATGAGAATGGTCTTAAACAAACTTGTAAGCCCAAGAATTTTGTTCAATCCATGGATACTTGTGATGATATAGTCCAGAGAAGGAAAGTTCCAGGGGTTGCCCACATGCATGTTACAGTGAGCAAATTGAATATCCCATGTCCCAAAGATAAGAACCAATAGTTGCTTTGCCTAGAGATCTTATTATCAAGAGGAAGAAAGTACACAGGCTCGTGGGGGCTGATCCTTTCCAGGTCAGGAAAAGCTGTGCTACATTTACGTCCTGAGGTCTTGGTGTCCAACACTATGCTCTTTCTGAAGCCAGTTATCTTAAGTGAGGTTTGGGCAAGATGACAATGGAAGCAAGAAATCTGCTGATGGCAGGAAAATGGTTCTCATGCTAATAAATATGAACAGGTGGTTGAGCAGCAGGTTCTTAAATACTGTGCCACTACAGGGAAGAGAAGACAGAAGACATTTGCACTTGCCAAAATATCCTGCCTTTGATAACAACTTTACACTGCAAATGCAAATGGTGTGTTAAACTCAGTGGGAGAATAGTATGATATTACCATCATTATTTAGTGGAACAATAAAACAATGTTAGTGGAGCCCTGCTGGGCACTTGTATGGCACTTCACATTTTCAAAGGCTGTGACAGGCAGCAATTCATTGTGAGACTTTCCACATGTTTTCTCGGTCTAACAGTGCTTCAGAGGCATGTACTGTAAATAACTCTTTTCAACATGTATATACCTTAATGCAGTCACAGGACTGTTCTTTATCCTCAACTGACAGTTTTTAAAGGTGCTGTGACCATGCAGGAAGTCAAATTATGGACTGGTTAGGGAACTAGAGGTTAGCAGTCTTTAGCTTGAGACACTAACCTCTAGTCATGGAGAATAAATAATATTAAATTCTCTTCCTGGTTTTCACTTTTCTGTGTGTATATGTTTCTGTTCAACATACTCCATTAATGAAGCCCCAGAGTCTTTAATCAGATTTTGTAAATGCACATGCACCAAGTTTGTCAATATTAAACCACTTCTATCTATGCCCTCTTCTCACAGACTTTGCAGTCTAAACTACTATCCAAATATGTAGAAGCAATCTATCCCATAAATGACTTATGGTACATTTTCATTGGCTCAAGGCACATATTTCTTTCGAAAATGATGCTCCAACTCTCTTGGATTATTTTTCATAATTTATTGTGGTCTTTCTCTGGGTTGAACAACTACACTAATATTTATTGCCCACGTCTAGGAAAATTACTCTAATTAAATATGAGTGCTGTGGACAAGTTAGAAGAAATAGACTTTCAAATTGGCTTTATGCTGAAAAATTGCATTAAAAAACAAATATTTAAATCAGTGCACTTCAATTCAGCATCTGTGAGGTTCTGCTACACACTAAGCACATGCTAGGCATAAAGATACCATGGTGAATACAATGGGACTCCTGCCTTGAAAGATTTCACAGCCTATCTGGGTAAGGAAAAAGCTATGTGCAGAATAAAGCATAAAAGTGTTTAAGAAAGAGATGTGCACAGTATTTTATATTACGTATTATAATATATACATATTATATGGAGACACAAAGGGGGGAAATTCATTTGTTTGGGATCATGGAGTAGTCAGAGAAAGCTAGAGAAAGGAGACAGCAGTTCACTTAACTACGAAGGTGAAGTCAGCAGTCACCAGGTGGAGAAAAACCACATAAGCAAAGGTAGAGAAGTAAGAAGATGCAGGTCACTGCCCTTCCCACTCTGTCCCTCATCTACTCCCCTGGAGCCCAAGGATCCCAGCACAGTATGAAGTCAACACACAGTGAGGACTTGCTGAATGCACACATGCATGTATGGATGAAGGGGTCCAGGGAGGAAGCCACTGATCTCAAAATTGGGCCTACACTGAGAAGCTGATCTAGCTAAAGCATGACATCTGACAGAGGGCCGTTGCTGGACTACTGGGAAAGGCAGATGAGAAATCTTAGAACTACAACTGCATTTCTCACTGGGATGAAGCTCTTGCCCATGAGAACATTTGCAGCAGAAAAACGTCGGAATCTGGAAAGGACATTAGAGGGCATCTAACCCAGCCCGGAGATATTAAAATGAAGGGTTCAAGTCTACACAAGACCCTAGATTTTGTGTCCAGTAGTGGTCACCCCACAGTTACGGCTGAATGACCCATCACAGCCAAAGCCTCTGACCACCAAGAAGGCAGGCCTATATGGAAGGAAAGCAAGCCGGGAGGCAAGCCAGGAGGCTGCTGGCCTATGCATCTGGGCTTTAACAGAGATTTGGCAGTCATTTTGTTTTTTCCTCTGCTCCTTGCTGGAAGGGAAACTCTCTTGAGCCTAGTTCCCATCACAGTAAAGGAATGGCCTTTCACAGCCTGATACACAGAGACAAGCCAGCCTTCAGTCCGTCTGGGAGAAGAAGGGCTTTTGTGGGACTTGAGCAGCCCTGTTCATCCTTTTCCCCTCGCTTCACCAGGGCAATTGGTTGCTAGTTTCCAACGCAGCCCTTCCAACTCTTACAGGAAATTCCTAGAGACTAATTAATCTGGCTACAAAGTCTTTGGCAGCTCAGCTCTGAAGTCCTCCTTTGAATTCTAAAGGAACCAGCAGAGGCACCTGGGCCTCTGTTCCAGAACTTTCTTCTCAGCCTTGGTCAGGAGACATGGGTTGAATTTGCGTCTCATTTCTCCACATGAGATACAAATTGACCCTCGATTTCCTTACCCCAACATTCTCCTCCACCAGGTGTCCTGAATCAGATATTCTTGCTACAAAAGAGGCAGTTTTAACCCAGTAGTTCTTAAATGTTAGTATGCGTCAGAATCACCTGTTGGGTTTGCTAAACTGCAGATTGCTGGGTTCCAACCCAAGTTTCTGGTTCAGCAGGTCCAAGATGGAACCTGAGAATTTGAGTTTCCAACAAGGCCTCAGATAATGCTAATGCTTGTGTGCCATGGCCCACACTTTGGAGACCACTAAATGCTGGTGGTGGTTGCTGTTGTTGTTGTTATTCTACAAATAAGTTTTCTCTGCCCAACTATGCTTCAAAATTGCCAGGAATTCCTGAGTCAGGAACCAGGCCTTATATTTTTGGTCTGCAAACAAGCTCTTCTCTGCCCTCCTACATCTCAAAATTGTGTTCTGTCCCTCTCCTTGGGAAGAAAATCATTTCACCAATTAATTACTGTTCAGTTTACTTACAACTACAACAATTTTGCTCCTGGCATCATGAGGCATTAGTAATACAGATTATTTTATTTCCTGTCCCTTTTATCTAGACCAGAATCTTAGTTATAACCCCCGGGCCCAAATACATATGTAATAAAAACAATAAAACAAAACAGCTCAGAGAACAAAGGCAGTTTTCTCTTCTAAGAAAAAGGTACTTCATTTGAAAGCTTATGCAAGCTTTAGATACAAAATGGAGTTACATGCATATAGAGTGATGGCAAATTGCCTGCTAGCATTCAAACAGGCTCCATTACTGAAGAGTTTTTCCCTGGAGAAGGTTAGAAATTGGTGCCAAAATTAATTAAGGAATAAAGGTGAGTGGATCTTTTTCTCTGTTGAATAGAATCTATTTCATGTGGCCTTTCTCGCTCTAGTAACACCAAGCTAGGTATGATGTGTTTCTCCACTTGAACCCAGAGCCCTCCCCGGGGGGATGCCAGGACAAGACCACTCTGCTAGTAGTGGGATTAGGTAAATCCACAGACCCCTACTCATAATGATTTTCACACTTCAGACTACCAGAGGGGAAGATGATCCATAGGAAATATTCCACAGCTCAGAGGACAGAATTATAAGCCAGTTTAGGAGGTGGTTATTGGGCACCTCAAGAGGATGGCCTCAGGTGGAAATAGAGAGTGATGTGATACACTTTGCATGTTACCAGTACCAAAAGCTCCAGTTACCTGCAGGTGCCATGGGCTGGGGTGGGAGCAACAAAGCAGAAGCTAGCGGGAGTTTGCAATGTAGACTGAACATGGAAGAGAACGTTGCCAAGAGAAAGAAATGACAGAGTCGTGGATGTGTGATGACTCTAATAAAAATTTAAGGTTTAAGAGTGAGCACCCCCTAAGAACAGCATGGATGGAGGATCTCTAAACCCCACCACTGAGAGATCCCAGGGAGCTAATGGTTCTCTTTGGTGAGGACATGCCCTCTTTGATACCAATATGAAGAGAAAATACATCTGAAGATGAGTGGCACCTTCCTAGCAAATCACCCCTTAGCACCCAAAACAAGCTGGAATGCTGGGATGGACTAGAAAAATGATTTAGATTAAGGTTAGAGCCAGACAGTCTCTTCAAGGAATGGTGTTATCTAGGCACAGAACCACAGTGGCAAGGTGTCAGTTCAGCATGCTATGGTCTAAATGTTTGTGTCCCCCCAGAATTAATATGTTGGAATCTAATCTCTAATGCAATAGTATTAAGAGGCCTTTAGGAGGTGATTAGGTTGTGAGGGCAGAACTCTCATGAAGGGGATTAGTCCCTTATAAAAGATGCCCAAGGAAGCTTATTTGCCTCTTTCACCATGTGAGGACACAGCTAGAAGGCATCATCTATGAGGAAATAGTCTCACCAGACAATGAATCTTCCAGTGCCTTGATCTTGGACTTCCCAGCCTCCAAAACTGTGAGAAATACATTTCTGATTCATAAGCTATCTAGTTCATGGTATTTTGTTATAACAGACTGAATAAACTAAGCATTCTTTTTTGCTAGGGCTGGACTAATCATGAATGCTGAAATTATAATCATCCAGAGTTGACAACTATCCAACTTAGCTCTGACAAGTACAAAGATTAAGGATCTGTTAAAATCCCACACATAAAATGGCATTACATACACATATTCCTTATCTGTATCTGTGATATGTTAGTTGGTGCTAGAAATTCTAATTTATGAAAGTGAATTGGAGGCTGGGCATGGTGGCTCACGCCTGTAATGCCAGCACTTTGGGAGGCCGAGGCAGGGGGATCACTTGAAGTCAGGAGTTCAAGACCAGCTTGGGCAACATGATAAAACTCCATCTCTACTAAAAATACAAAAATTAGCTGGGCATGGTGGCACTCACATGTAATCCCAGCTACCCAGAAGGCTAAAGCAGGTGAATCAGTTGAACCTGAAAGGTAGAGGATGCAGTGAGCCAAGATCATGCCACTGCACTCCAGCCTGATTGACAGAGTGAGACTCCATCTCAAAAAAAAAGGTTGGGGGGGGGGGGTGATTGGGCCTCTTTGTCAAATAGCCTTTGACTATCAAATATAAACGTTATCTTCTCCCTAGAGTTCCCTGGATATACTACCACCCTCAAGCCTTCCAACTGAAATCAGTGGATAATGTGAAAAATCACTGAGATCAGTAAAAGACAATTAAGGCACATCAGCACATTGTCTACTAGAGTTGGTCACTCTATTAGCAGGGATTGAAAGGCTTATTATTATTATTATTATTATTATTAGCAGGGATTGAAAGGTTTAGGACTGCTCCCTTTCATTCCTAGGAGAGATCCACATCCTTAGAGAGGTTACAGAACTTTATTAGACATGCTACTAAATATAGCCTTAAAAGTTGGAAAAATGTTTACGGGCTGGTATGTAGGAAGACAAGGCAATAAAGGTTGATGGCTTCTAATTGTTCTGTAAAGGAAGAATATGAGGGAAAGTAGTTGCGTACAGGAGTGGAAGAGTTTGGGGGAAGAATGGAGACGGTCAAAGTCACCATTACGGAGAGTAGGAGAGCAAGCAGATCGCAAAATAGAATAAGTACCCTGAGAATTACCCTATGTTCTAAGAAGAATACATGTTTAGTGTTCCAAGCTAAGGAATCTGGGAGTGGCCAATTCAGAGATGTATTCCTTATCTATAAGGAACATCTGAATTCCTGGTCCATCCTATGGAACACAGGCCATACAGGGGATTGAGGTCCTTTATTTTGAGTTAAATGAAGATTGCCAGGTAGAGGTTGCTATGGGAAGGGTACTAGTGAAGAAGCTATGTAAGCTGCATGCTTTTTACAAGTGGTTGTGGTTCTCCTGTCCAGCTCACTGCCATTGAATTGCCTTGTACGTAAATCCCCTCAATAAACCCCATGTCTCGTTTGCGCACTCCACATCTCTTTTTTGGCCTCTCAAACATGGTGCCATCCCTACTGAAATCAATGGGGGTCCAGCATGACCATCAGCAATCCAGCCAGGAGGTCAGAGGAAACCCTATGAGCATGAAGAGGATGGGACTGGGAAAGGGGAAATCCATGGGGGAAATCCCAGGCTGGCCATCCATGCCTATATGGAGCCTGATAGCCACTATCCTTGATGGATGGGGCCCACCACATGAGTACAGGGACACCCTGAGAATGCTGAAGGGTCTGGAAGAGTTGTTGCAGGGATTGTATGTAACTAAGCAAAAATCAGTTGCCTGTGGCAGCCACAATTGGCTGGCTGCTCCCCACTGCTTTGAGCAGCCACTGAGGCTGAGCTCACAGCACAGGTAGGAGTTCCTCAGGTACAGGATGAGTTACAACTAGAAAGCAATGCAAGATTAGCTCAAACTGAAATGCTGGAGTCCTTACTATCCCACTTTCAGGCACAGGATGACAAAATGGAGACCCTGGCTTATCAGGTAGCTCATTTGAAGGATCATTGGCTGCCATGGTAGGGCTATCATGGACTAAATCACCCTGGAACCCTAAGTCCTAGGACCTAATGGAGAACTCTAGTGAGAAGGAGAACAAGGACTGGGACAAGCTCATAGAGGTCCCCATCCTCTCTGCCCATCCCATAGCCACTACCAAGATAAAGGCAGACCAGCTGCACCCACAGAGAGTTGACCCACAAAACCTGCCCTCACTTGAAAGATAGCAGCACACCACAATGCAGGACTGAACTGCTGTGGAAGTGGTGGAGCTGGGAAATAGGTTCAGGCAGAAAGAGAGAGAGAGTCAATCACAGGGTGACTTCTCCATCTGTGGGACACGGGAGCAAAGGGTATTATACTCTCTGAACTAAAGATGAGTAAAATGACATCTATCACAAACCACCAGACCCTGAGGCAGCGCCTCTAGGGTGCCAATAATGAGGTTTGGACCATATCCTTCCTTAGCTGGGCAGTTGCAGCCTGCAAAGCAGCCTGGCCAAATGAGGGAGATGTCCCCTTGTCTCCTTTGCGATGGCAGACTATGGAGGAACTGCAGGACATTCCCCAGGAATTAGGGATGAAGCATGTTATCTACGCTGATCATACCAAGCTCCTGACAATGAACTTTCTTCTGCTGGCATGAAAGACACCATCTTACAGTCAGCACCCAATCAATGGTACAGAGCACTAGTGTCTATCCTGAGTCCCTTGGTAAGACAGCCAGTGTCTCGGGCAGCCCAAGCAGCTGCTGACCTAGATGACACAGTGGAGAAAGTACATAGGTGAGGCATGTGCACTATTTGAACGAAAGACAAGGGAGCCAAAGGGAAGGAGACAGCCAAGGGGCCCGTCAGGGTGCTGACAAATGTGGCATGACCTGGTAGTGGCAGGGACACCTACTGACAAAATAGATAAACACCTAATGCCATTCTGGTCAGACTGTGACAGAACCTCAAGCAAGAACAGCGTGTCACTAAGGAGCCTCTGGCTCAGCCCACCACCTCTCCTACAGAGGGCTGGCAGGCACCAACTCCTTTAGTCTAGAATGAAAGCCAAGGCCCCAGAATCCCGACGAAAGCAATGGTGGCCAGGGTCTGGGGACCAGAGGCCACATGTAGAACTAACTATATATTCATCACCTAAAAATAAAAAGACTGTTTCTGCCCTGGTGGATACTGGAGCCAAATGTACTTATACGGTAACATTCATGGGTTCCAAGGCCTTGTTACAACAATAAATGGTTATGAAGAGGGGGCTGTGAAAGTCAGACAGCCAAAACCCTGCCACCAAAACCCTACTCAGTAAACACAGCTTTCATCCCAGAATACCTCTTGTGAATGGATATCTTATCAGGCTTTACCCTCTAAACAACTGGAGGGAAATTCCAGCCGAGAGGGTGGTGAAGCACATGATCAACAGGATCGCAAAATGGACCCCGGTACAGCTGCCAGGTCTGCAGCAGGCAGTAGCACTGAAGCAATATGGCCTGCTGGAGGTGCAGGATGAGATCATGGGACTGCTAAGGAGTTAGCCCAGGTAGGCATTATAAGGCCAGTGTGCAACCCATACAATGGCACTGTATGGTCCATGTGGAAACCTGATGGGATATGGAGAATGACCATAGATTACCGAGAATTAAATAAGGTAGTCTCCCCAGTGTATGCAGCTGTTCCCAATATTGTCTTCCTTCTAATGAGGGTAGGATCCATGCTTGGCACATACCACTTTGTTGTAGATTTAGCTGCTCCAGAGTCAAGAATAATTTGCATTCACCTGGGAAGGAGAACAATGGACTTTTACCATCTTGCCCCAGGGATATTTACATAGCTCCACTGGCTGTCATGTACTGGTGGCTACAAACCTCAGTGATGGACCACCCTGGAGTGGGTGCATGTTTTCCATTACATTGAGCATAAATGCCAACTTCTGAGTCTTTTTCCAGCTTAGAAACTGCAGCCTCCACCTTGTCGTCTCACTTGGCGAACAGAAGATGGGCAGTCAATGCAGACAAAGTCTGAGATCCAGGCTTACCAGTCATATTCTTGGATGTTATTTGGTCGGATAAGACTAAAGTGCTTCTGTCTGCTGTCATGGATAAGGTGCAGACCTACCCACATCCTACCACATCAAAGCGGCTGCAAATGTTTTTAGTTCTCCTAAGGTATTGGCGTCCCTTTACTCCCCATTAGGCCCAACTCCTTAGGCCCCCCATAAGAAGGAAGGGGGCCCACTGGGACTGGTCCACAAAGGAGGGTGAGGCCTTTGAACAAGCTGAAGTCCTAGCGAGATGAATAAAAGCCTTGAGGGTTCTAGTGCTGGGACAGCCTTGTGAATTGGATGTGGTCTGTTACCCTGAGGGGTTTGGGTGTGGCCTGTGGCAAAGGCAAGGAGGCTTTAGGATTCTGGTGCTTTTAGGATTCTGGTCCTCACTACAGAAAGGGCTGAAGTTAGGTTTACTGCCATGGAGCAACGATTCTGCGCCACACATTAGGCCTTACAAATGGAGGACATTACAAAGGGGGTCCCAGTGCTAGTATGCACCCAGTACTCCACAGGCTATCTTCCGGAAACCAAAGTCTGAGAATGCTCAGATACAGACTGTGGCCAATTGGCATGCATACCTGCAAAAGAGGAGCACATTAACTAATAGCCTCTTGAGCAGAGCTCCATTAGATGCTTGGCCCTGTCCCCTGTGTGACAACTGAAGGTCAGTCTTTGACAGAGGCCACTGAACCTCCATAGTCTTTCCTTCATACAGGAGGAACAGGGCACAATTCCTGACCAACCCTGGTATGTAGACAGCTCATCACGAGGCAATCCTTGCATTGGGATAGCCATGGCCACCAAGCTGTCCACTGATAGTATCTGGCTTGATACAGGCAAAGGACATAGTAGTCAAGGGACTGAGCCACAAACTGCCTGGATTATCCTTCTCTATAAGGCAGAGCCCAGCACAATGGTGGCAGGTAGACCACGTAAAACCTTTGCCTCTCTCTGATGGCTGCCACTATGCCTTGACTTGTACAAACACCTGCACAGGGCTACTGCAGGCAAATCCCAGCAATCGTGCCACCCAGAATAGCACCAGAGCAGCTGTTTGTAGCCTACAGTATCCCCGCTGATATTGGTGGTGACCAGGGCTTGCACTTTACCAGATGTTAAGTGCAGGAATGGGCAGAGGCCCTGTATATCCACAGGCATTTTCACCTGCCATACGACCGTACAGCAGCACGGCTGATTGAACAGATGAATGGACTGTTGAAGCAAAACTCTGGCAGGTGCTATCTGGCTCTGTGGACACATAGCTTACCAGCAGCTGTCCACACACTGAATGAACATGCCCATTCCCATCACCCCAGCACATACTCTTCTGATGCAAGGACCTGATATCATCATCAGGATCCAGGTGGACAGTGTAAAAAACAGTACACTTTTGCCCCAATCTGGGACTCAAAGTAACCTGATATTGCCCTGGCTACAGGACCTATGCACCGGCAAACATGTGGCCCTGGAAATGTCAAACCAGCCCCTGGCTGGTTCGTTTTTTCTGCTCCATGGAGGAAGGGTCTAGAACAGAATATAACACCCTAGAACAGAGTATTTTACACCTACTCTTCATACCTCTAAAATAATGAATCATAGTGCTCCCTTGTTCAAGGGGACAATAATCCTCTCATTATGGAACCTTATGATAGCCCATTGTCTTACCCTGGCCTTCTGCAATGCGTCACTCATGGGGGCAAGTCCATTTGGTACTGTAAACCAAGCATCCAGCCACTGGCCAGAGTGGTGTTCTCTCAGAATGACAGCACTTTCTGTGCCTTGTTAATTGGCCATGACTTGCCCTTTTATTTTTTTTTGAAACAGAGTCTTGCTCTATTGTCCAGGCTGGAGTGCAGTGGCACCATCATCCTTCATTCACTGCAATCTCCTGCTCTGTGGTTCAAGCGATTCTCTTGCCCCAGCCTCCTGAGGACTAACTGGGATTATAGGCACCCACCACCATGCCTGGCTAATTCTTGTATTTTTGGTAGAGATGGGATTTCACTTGTTGGCCAGGCTGATTTCGAACCCCTGACCTCAAGCAACCCGCTCACCACAGCCTCCCAAAAAGTGCTAGGATTACAAGTGTGCACCACCATGCCCAGCTAACTTTCCCTTTCTTATACCCACCAAACATTTCACCTTCCGCCCATAGATAGTGTGCAGCAAACCTCTTCACTGACTGGGCATAGACAGTAGTCTCCCTCCAGAATAAAATAAACCATTGGGTCTGTGGAGAGCTGCCACTCTCCTCCACCATGGACCTGCCATGGTGCATCCAAGCAGCTAATCTGAGTACCTGGAGCCACTTCTGTACTTGGCATAATGACCCTCATCCATTTCCCGTTAGTGACAACAGCACCTCATGCAGCGAGTTTCCCACCATCAATGAGAAGAGATGTATTTTCCACCTAGCATGGAAGGAAGTTAATGTTACCCTTACTGTGGAGTACATTGTACACAATGGTCTAGGGTGGATGACAGGAGTGCAGAAACAGGTGCTGGGTTGTGCACCCTTCTCTGCAAAATCGCATGGCTCTGGACACCTTAATTGCTGCCCAGGGTGGAACTTATTCATTAATTAAAACTGAATGTTGTAGATACATCCTTGATTTCTCTCACAACATAACCCAGGCCACACAGGTCCTAGACACCCACACGTCCACTCTAGAATCTCTGTCTTACAACCCAATAACCACGTGCTTCAATCAACTCCCAAGTGCTTGGAAAAACTCTCTATACAGTATGATTGTTAATTATTCTTTTGTGTTGTTGTAGTTTGTATCGCTGCGTGGTTGTCTGGCCACAATGCTCCTTTGCATGCCTGGACACAGGGAAATGCAGGAGAATGGTATGATAAGAATGTGAGGGCCACTCAAGGGTGTGCTGGTGAGGAGTGTATAGCTGATGCACCCGACAACAGTAACTTAAGCATAACCTGAGAATGATCCTATGGTCTAAGGAGAATGTGCCTTTGGAGTTCCAAGCTAAGGAATCTAGGAGTATCCAACCAGGGGATTCTTTCCTTATCTATGAGGAACATCTGAACTCTTGACCCAACCTGTGGAATGCAGGCCCTACAGGGGATCAAGACCCTTTGTTTTGGGTTATATGAAGGTTGTCAGGTTGAGGTTGCTGGGGGAGGGTGCTAAGTGAAAACACTGTGTAAACCGCATGCTTTTCATAAGCAGTTGTGGTTCTTCCATCAACCCTCTGCCACTGGACTGCCCTGTATGTAAGTCCCCTCAGTAAAACCCGTGTCTTGGGAGCTGGCTCTGGGTCTCTTTTTCAGCTTCCCAAACATGGTGCCATTTGTACTGAAGTCAATAGGAGTCCGGCTCAACACAAACTCATAACTAAATTGTCTGAACGGTTTTCTTTAATGAATAGATGGTGCTGATGAATTTGGAGGATAGCTGTAGTAAAAACTGTGGAATAAACAAGCTCGAAGAGAGGATTTGTGTAAGAGAAGACAGCTAGAAGTGGAGTTTTGAAGGTAGGATAGGTAGGGTTCTGAAGGGCTTAGAATAAATGCTAAGAAAGAAGAAACTCTGCCACCCAAGTATAGGTCTATAAACTGTGAGAGTGTGAACTACAATTAGAGATTGAATATTGACAGAATAGTCATGAATAGCAAAGTCCCCAAAGGTGTAGTATTCCTTATCTAATGGAGGAAAGGTTTTTTTTTACTACAAGATTATAAAATGCAGGTGGAGACCAGGGCCAGGTCTCCCTTGGTGACATAGTACCATAATTTTCCACCCACTGGGGAACTGATCAGGCAGAAATCTTCCCTACTTAGGGACCCTAACAATAATTTCCAAGATAGAATTAACAGGGAGTATTCTGGAAAGACAGCCCCCAAGTCCCCCTTTGTCAAAGTGGAGGTGAGTGGGGATGGGTATTCCAAAGAGACAGTGAGGAATTGCTGGCAAGATGGTTGAATAGCAACAGCTCTGGTCTGCAGTTCCCAACGAGATCGACACAGAAAGCGGGTGATTTCTGCATTTCCAAATGAGGTACCTGGTTCATCTCATTGGGACTGGTTGGACAGTGGGTGCAGCCCAAGGAGGGCAAACCAAAGCAGGAAGGGGCAATGCCTTACCTGGGAAGCACAAAGGGTCAGGGAACTCCCTCTCCTAGCCAAGGCAACACCTTAGGGACTGTACCGTGCACTCTGGCCCAAATACTGTGCTTTTCCCAAGGTCTTTGCAACCCACAGACTAGGAGATTCCCTCTGGTGCCCACGCCACCCAAGCCCTGGGTTTCCAGCACAAAACTGGGAGGCAGTTTGGGCAGACACTGAGATAACCACAGGAGTTTTTTTCTCATACCCCAGTGGCGCCTGGAACACCAGCGAGACAGAAGCGTTAACTCCCCTGGAAAGGGGACTGAAGCCAGGGAGCCAAGTGGTCTGGCTCCACGGGTCCCACACCCACAGAGCCCAGCAAGCTAAGATCCACTGGCTTGAAATTCTTGCTGCTAGCACAGCAGTCTTAGCTTGACATGAGATGCTGGAGATGTTGGGGGAAGGGCGTCCCCAAAGCTGAGGCTTGAGTAGGCGGTTTTACCCTCACAGTGTAAACAAAGCCTATGGGAAGTTCGAACTGGGCGGGGCCCACTGCAGCTCAGCAAGACCACTGTGGCCAGATTGCCTCTTTTTTTTCAAACACAGCAGTCTCAGTCAAGGACTTACAGATAAAACCTCCACCCCCCTGGGACAAAGCACCTGGGGGAAAGCAAAGTTGTGGGGCGCAGCTTCAGCAGACTTAAACATCCCTGCCTGGCAGCTCTGAAGAGAACAGCGGGCCTCCCAGCACAGTGTTTGAGCTCTGAGAAGGGACAGACTGCCTCCTCAAGTGGGTCTCTGACCCCCATGTATCATCACTGGGAGACACCTCCCAGTAGGGTCCGACAGACACCTCATACAGGAGAGCTCTAGCTGGCATGGTGGGTTCCCCTCTGGGACGAAGCTGCTTGAGGAAGGAACAGGCAGCAACCTTTGCTGTTCTGCAGCCTCCACAGGTGATCCCCAGGCAAACAGAATCTGGAGTGGACCTCCAGCAAACTCCAGCAGACCTGCAGCTGACGGGTCTGACTTGTAGAAGGAAAACTAGCAAACAGAAAGGAATACCATCAACATCAACAAAAAGGATGTCCACTCTGAGAACCCAGCTGAAGGTCACCGACTTCAAAGACCAAAGGTAGATAAATCCATGAAGATGGGGAGAAACTAGCACAAAAAGGCTGAAAATTCCAAAAACCAGAATGCCTCTTCTCCTCCAAAGGATCACAACTCCTTGCCAGCCAGGGAACAAAACTAGATGGAGCATGAGTTCGACATATTGACAGAAATAGCTTCAAAAGGTGGGTAATAACAAACTCCTCCAAGCTAAAGGAGCATGTTCTAACCCAATGCAAGGAGCTAAGAACCATGAAAAAAGGTTAGACAAATTGCTAAGTAGAATAACCAGTTTAAAGAAGAACGTAAATGACCTGATGGAGCTGAAAAACCTAGCATGAGAACTTCATGAAGGACACACACAAGTATCAACAGCTGAATTGATCAAGTGGAAGAAAGGATATCAGAGATTGAGGATCAACTCAATGAAATAAAGTGAGAAGACAAGATTAGAGAAAAAAGAGTGAAAAGAAATGAACAAAGCCTACAAGAAATATGCGACTATGTGAAAAGACCAAATCTATGTTTGATTGGTGTACCTGAAAGTGACGGGGAGAAAGGAACCAGGTTGGAAAACACTCTTCAGGATATTATCCAGGAGAACTTCCCCAACCTAGTGAAGCAGGCCAACATTCAAATTCAGGAAATACAGAGAACACCACAAAGACATTCCCTGAGAAGAGCAACCCCAAAACACATAATTGTCAGATCCCCCAAGGTTGAAATGAAGGAAAAAATGTTAAGGGCAGCCAGAGAGAAAGGTCAGGTTACCCACAAAGAGAAGCCCATCAAACTAAAATCTCTCTGCAGAAACCTTACAAGCCAGAAGAGAGTGGAGGCCAATATTCAACATTCTTAAAGAAAAGAATTTTCAACCCAGAATTTCATATCCAGCCAAACTAAGCTTCATAAGTGAAAGAGAAATAAAATCCTTTACAGACAAGCAAATGCTGAGAGATCTTGTCATCACCAGACCTGCCTTACAAGACCTCCTGAAAGAAGCACTAAACACGGAAAGGAGCAACTGGTACCAGCCACTGCAAAAACATACCAAATTATAAAGACCATTGACGCTATGAAGAAACTGCATCAACTAATGGCCAAAGTAACCAGCTAGCATCATAATGGCAAGATCAGATTTACACATAAGAATGTTAATCTTGAATGTAAATGGGCTAAATGTAGCAATTAAAAGACACTGACTGGCAAATTGGATAAAGAGTCAAGACCCATTGGTGTGCTGTATTCAGGAGATCCGCCTCACATGTGAAGACACACATAGGCTCAAAACAAAGGGATGGAGAAATATTTACCAAGCAAATGGACAGCAAAAAAAATCAGGGGTTTCAATCCTAGTCTCTGATAAAAAAAGACTCTAAACCAACAAAGATCAAAAGAGACAAAGAAGGCCATTACATAATGGTAAAGGGATCAACAAAACAAGAAAAGCTAACTCTCCTAAATATATATGCACCCAAAGCAGGAGCACCCAGATTCATAAAGCAAGTTCTTAGAGGCCTACAAAGAGACTTAGACTCCAACACAATAATAGTGTTAGTAGTGGGGAGTTAACACCCCACTGTCAATATAAGATCAACGAGACAGAAAATTAGCAGAATATCCAGGACTTGAACTCAGCTTTGGACCAAGTGAAACTAATAGACGTCTACAGAACTCTCCACCCCAAATCAACAGAATATACATTCTTCTCAGCACTACATTGCACTCATTCTAAAATGGACTACATAATTAGAAGTAAAACACTCCTCATCAAATGCAAAAGAATGGAAATCCTAACAGTCTCTCAGACCACAGTGCAATCAAATTAGAACTCAGGATTGAGAAACTCACTCAAAACCACACAACTACATGGAAACTGAACAACCTGCTCCTGAATGACTAATGGGTAAACAACGAAATAAAGGCAGAAATAAAGATGTTCTTTGAAACCAATGAGAAAAAAGACACAATGTACCAGAATCTCTGGGACACATTTAAAGCAGTGTGTAGGGGGAAATTTACAGCACTAAATGCCCACAAGAGAAAACAAGAAAGATCTAAAATCAACACCCTAACATCACAATTAAAAGAACTAGAGAAGCAAGAGCAAACAAATTAAAAGCTAGCAGAAGGCAAGAAATAACTAAGATCAGAGCAGAACTGAAAGAGATAGAGACATGAAAAACCCTTCAAAAAAATCAATGAATCCAGGAGCTGGTTTTTTGAAAAGATCAACAAAATTGATAGACCACTAGCAATACTAATAAAGAAGAAAAGAGAGAAGAATCAAATAGATGCAATAAAAAATGATAAAGGGGATACCACCACCAGTCCCACAGAAATAGAAACTACCATCAGAGAGTACTATAAAGACCTCTATGCAAATAAATTAAAAACTCTAGAAGAAATGGATAAGTTCCTGGACACATATACCCTCCCAAGACCAAATCAGGAATAAGTTGAATCCCTGAATAGACCAATAACAAGTTCTGAAGTTGAGGCAACTATTAATAGCCTACCAACCAAAAAAGTCCAGGACCAGATGAATTCACAGCCGAATTCTACCAGAGATACAAAGAGGACCTGGTACCATTCCTTCTAAAACTATTCCAAACAATAGAAAAAGAGGGAATCCTCCTTAACTGATTTTATGAGGCCAGCATCATCCTGATACCAAAACCTGGCAGAGACACAACAAAAAAAGAAAATTTCAGACCAATATCCTCAATAAAATACTGGCAAACTGAATCCAGTAGCGCATCAAAAAGCTTATCCACCACGACCAAGTTGGCTTCATCCCTGGGATGCAAGCTGGTTCAACATATGCAAATCAATAAATGCAATATATCACTTAAACAGAACCAATGACAAAAACCACTTGAATATCTTAATAGATGCACAAAAGGTCTTTGATAAAATTTAACAGTGCTTCATGCTAAAAACTCTCAAGAAAACTAGGTATTGATAGAACATATCTCAAAATAATAAGAGCTATTTATGACAAACCCACAGCCAATATAATACAGAATGGGCAAAAGTTGCAAGCATTCCCTTTGAAAACTGGCACAAGACAAGCATGCCCTCTCTCACCACTCCTATTCAACATAGTATTGGAAGTTCTGGCCAGGGCAATTAGGCAAGAGAAAGAAATAAAGGGTATTCAATTAGGAAAAGAGGAAGTCAAATTGTCTCTGTTTGCAGATGACATGACTGTATATTTAGAAAAGGATATGAACAGACACTTCTCAAAAGAAGACATTTATGCAGCCAACAAACATATGAAAAAATGCTCATCATCACTGGTCATTAGAGAAATGCAAATCAAAACCACAGTGAGATACCATCTCACATCAGTTAGAATGGCAGTCATTAAAAAGTCAAGAAACAATAGATGCTGGAGAGGATGTGGAGAAATCGGAATGCTTTTACATTGTTGGTAGAGTGTAAATTAGTTCAACCACTGTGGAAGACAGTGTGGTGATTCCTCAAGGATCTAGAACCAGAAATACCATTTCACCAAGCAGTCTCATTACTAGGTATATACCCAATGGATTATAAATAATTCTACTATAAAGACACATGCACACGTATGTTTATTGTGGCACTGTTCACAATAGCAAAGACTTGGAACCAACCCAAATGCCCATCAATGATAGACTGGATAAAGAAAATGTGGCACATATATACCATGGAATACTATGCAGCCATAAAAAGGATGGGTTCATGTCCTTTGCAGGGACATGGATGAAGCTGGAAACCATCAGTCTCAGTAACTAACTAACACAGGAACAGAAAACCAAACACTGCATGTTCTCACTGTAAGTGGGAGTTGAACAATGAGATCACTTGAACAAAGGGAGGGGAACATCACACACTGGGGCCTGTCGGGGTGTGGGGGGCTAGGGGAGGCATAGTATTAGGAGAAATACCTAATGTAGATTACATGTTGATGGCTACAGCAAACCACCATGGCACATGTATACCTTTGTAACACACCTGCACATTCTGTACATGTATCCCAGAACTTAAAGTATAATTTAAAAAAAGAGACAGTGAGAAGAAATAGGTAATGAGGTACTGTCTTTTTTGTGTAAAGGGCTAATTACCCTGAAAAATCCCACCCATTATTTACTCTGAAAAATAGCACCCCCTGTGGCAAGGCTGTGGAGTGCTTGGAGTAGTAGTGACTAGAGCTCCCTATCCTCTCGCCTGCCTCTGACACCACAGTACAAACAGTACGTCTGCATAGTTTCAAACAAGCACCCAAAGTTCCCCTTCCAACCAAATGGCTAAATCCTTCCTGCAATAGAAACTCTGATCTCATATTAACGTAAACTGGGAGTGAGGAAGGGGATTATGGGACCAAGGAAATCACTGGGAATTAGGAAAGTGTTTTTGCTTATTCCAGCTTCTCATGGCTCCTGGTGTTCCTCGGCTGGTGGCACCATCATCAATCTCTGCCTCTGTCTGCCCATAGCCTTCTTCACAGTCTGTAACCTTTTCTGTCTCCTACGGGAAATTCTGATTGGATTTAGGGCCCATCCTAACCCAGGATTATCTCATCTCAGTCCTTACCTTGACTACATTTGTAGCAACCCTATTTCCAAATAAGGCCACATTCTGTGGTTCCATGAATTCTGAAATGTATGGAGACACTATAACTGATTAGGAGAGTGCTCTGTGGACCAGGTGAGGAGAAATGGAGACACAGTGAACAGACTGGTTAGGCCACTGCTTAATCTCTACCAGCATGGAGATTCAGTATGGGTTGGAATATTTCACCTGAGCCCTTTACATTCCCTAAGATTCCATGATATGTTTTACTGGCTGACAGCCATGCCGTTTTGTTACAAACTGTACTCCTCCTTTCCACAGTGAGGTGCTTGGTGCTGGGTTTACACCAAAATGACCAAAATAAAATTATTAAGGAGAAGTGAAAAGTATAATACTGTTCAACCTTGGAATCAATATTTGGTTAGATGATCTCTCTCTTTTATTTGTGCTTTTGGTTTTCTTTGCCCAGGTATATCAGCTCATACCTAATTTTACTCTGTTTCTTACCACCTCCTTGTAGAAACGCAGGCTTTGACCTAGAAAGTAAGTTCCATGAGGGCAGGAAATAATTAAGTGCTCAATAAACATTTGTTAGATGAATGAAGAGAAGGGGGTGATGTGGGACAGAGAACAAAAACGAAGGGGAAAAGAATGCTTCTGAACTGTGAATCTGGGCTGGAGTTCCCTTAACTAGTGCCACCACTTTTGATGATACGCCTTAAATCCTCATAACTACATATTCCTGATTTGTGAAAGAGGTATAATTATGTACATCTTGCAGAGTTCTTGTGAGGATTAGAGAAACATGTGCAAAATATTCAGCACTGAGTCTTATGCAGAGGAGCTCAGTAAGTGACAATTAGGATTATTATTGGCTTGTTTATTCTATGTATACAATTCTTCTGCTGCTGTTTTAACTACTGCCAAGGATATTCTGAGAAAATTAAACCCATGCTAACCTATGTCATTTGCAATTTGGTGTTTTTAAATTCAGCAATATCCTAAATTATTGTTAGTATATCCTTTTCTCTCAATTGAAAAGATGCCCAGAAGCAAGTAACTAGCCACATACAGGTTAGACAACAATTTTCACCCAGCACACAAATACTGTGATAATATATTCAACATGCAAGTCAATTGCACATTGAATTTTTCAAGCTGACTTTCAGCTTTCTGTATCACAAGGATTATATTTGCCATCTACTCTCCCTGGCTTTACTGTAGTGAGGATTACTGAGTTGATATGTATTAAGCACTTTGAGCTTCAGAGAGGAAAAGGTGTTGTAGGAACACAAAGCAGTATTAATAGTAAATGCCAAATGAATTGCTTTAACTCAATGGCACGTTAAAGCCTTTACCCAGAAAATCATAAAGAAACAGTAAATCATGATTTCTACAAATAATTCAATTCCCTTATGGTTTTTCATACATGTGTGCACTAATGCATAAAATAGACACTAATTCTAAAATTTATGAATTTGCTGTTTAAACTTTAAACATCTCAAAGCTAATTAGTTGTTTAGTTTTCTTAAGTTCTAATGAAAGCACTTCATACATATATGTTGGATCGTCACAGCACAGTCAAGATTCATCAAATATTTTATGTGATAGCATTTATGGTCAAGGCAGAACGCCTTAATTAAACAAGTAATTAGCCTTGAGGAGAGTAGTGAACACAACAGGCTAATTAGTGGATTTGTTAACTGTTCCTCTCAGTGACTGAACCAATAGCGAAAGCCAATATGCAGTCAGATACTGTAGTTACTTTGGTTATGGGAATTACATGTTATCTCTGCAATGCACAAAGGCAAAAACAAAACATTAGGTGAATTCATGAACTTGAATATGATGTAACAGAATAAAGATTAGACTAGGAGCTAAGAAATGCCAGTTTTAATTCAGGCTGCCACTCATAAGTCATGTGACCTAGGATAACTAACTTAACCTTCCTGGCCTCAGTTTCCTCAATTATAAATTATGAGAGCTGGACTAGATGATTTCTAGAGCCCTTTCCAGTACTAGCATTTCACACGCTTGTTGTGAGGAATCCCTCCCTTTCAATTCTTATTTCTGAAGCCACTTGCTTCCTAGCACTGTGCCTGTCAAATAACACTGCTGCCAGCAATTTACAAGGTAGGTCTGTGGGTGCGGGAGAGGCTTCTGCCTGATCTAGTTTTGTTTACAGTGGCAACATTTCAGCACATCCTCTGTGCTTTCAGCAGGAAGCAGTCAGGCAGCAAAATTGCTCTAGCATAAAACAAATCCAGCTGCAGGGCATCTTCAAAATGCTCCCTATGTGTTTTTCGATTTAGCCTGCTTTTAAAATTTTAAAGCACAATTTAGAGCTACAGTGTGCAGTCTTCTGGTACAAAATGAATCCAGGTTTCTCATTACTGGCTTTGCAGTGACATGTCAGGGCAGGGTAAAAGGAAAACAAGATGTGCAGAGAAAGAAGACATTTTGAAATGTGGAGCACAATTTGCCTTTGACTCCCTCCTTTCCAAGCATTCATCATCTGTACCTCACGCAGGGCTTCAACCCATTCTGCCCACAAGCCAGCCAGTCAGTTCAGAGCTGCAGGGTGAGAGAGGAAATTGGAGCAGGGCCAACCTACTCTGCAGAAGGACTAGGTGGTTTGAATGAGAGGTGTGATCCAAGAAGCTGCGGGTCCGGAATTGGCATAAGGGGTGCAAGCAGTGGGCAGAGAACATCCAGCAGGAGATGCGGCATGCACAAAGCAGTCAGGAGGAAGAGCATAGTGGGTTTGGACAATAACAATCACTTCTCAGTAGATTCGCCTGTAATGGAAGAAAAAGCAAGCCATGAGATGGAGAGAATGGCAGTGACCACTGATGTAAAGTCTTGCAGGACTGTGTTGCACTGCCCAGATCCCCTGCAGGGCTGAAGAACTTATTCTAGAGCTGCTACTGCCCACCAATTGCCCTCAGCTGCAGAAAGCTACCTCTCCCAAGGCCACATGCCCCCTTCCCAGGGGCAACCTACCTCTAATAACTGGCCAATGTTGGAGGGCTGAGATATATCAAGACTCCAAATAATACTCCCTAATGCTTTTTCTACATGATAATCTGCACCTCAGGGTGCTCCTCAAGGAGCCCAACCTGCAACTCGATGCTGGAGAGATTGATGTACCCTCATGGCAATGGTGAGTGGCTGAAAGCTTTGAAACAGGGGGTTAACCCTGATCATATCTGCAATTTTAAAAGATCACTCTCATGGCAGTGTGTGGAGGGTGCATTGACATGGGCAAACACAAAGGAATAGTTTGTGTGGAAAATGACTTTGATGCAATGTAACCTCCAAGTACACAACTAGAACTACCCCAGAAACAGAGCTATGCCATGCAACAGAAAATGCACAGAGCAAATGAACTCTTTGTAAATTAATACTCAAGCTACACAGTTCATTAAATCAGTTCAAAACACAAAGTGAAAAGCAAGACGAAGTAAACAGAGTGTTAAAACACTTAGGATAGGGTATGAGAAGGTGAAGTGACTTTTTTTTTTTTTTTTTTTAACAGAGTCTTGTTCTGTCACCCAGGCTGGAGTGCAGTGGTGCTATCTTGGCTAACTACAACCTCCGTTTCCCAGGTTCAAGCAATTCTCGTACCTCCATCTCCCAAGAAGCTGGG
Source organism: Macaca mulatta (assembly GCF_049350105.2). NCBI lineage: Eukaryota > Metazoa > Chordata > Mammalia > Primates > Cercopithecidae > Macaca > Macaca mulatta. The sequence goes on from NC_133411.1 coordinate 121,517,327, forward strand.
ATTACAGGTGCCTGCCACCACACCCAGATAATTTTTTGTAGAAATGGGGTTTTGCCATGTGAGCCAGGTGGTTTTGAACTCCTGGTCTCAAGCAACCCACCTGCCTCGGCCTCCCAAAGTGCTGGGATTACAGGTATAAGCCACTGTGCCTGGCCAAGACCATGCTTCTTAGGACTTGTTCATATGTACTCTCTCTCTCCCAACTCCCCAACCCCTGCCCTGCCCCATCATCCTTCTCCACTGTTGGTGATGTGGTTATGAGGACTAGAGTTGAGATTTGAGTATGGGCTCACTGACAGAAGACGCCCAAGGCCAAAGACACACAATCACTCTACTGAAAGAATGCAGAGCAAGTGCACCTGGCCACAGCTATAGTTTTCCAAATAGTTCAGTGAACAGCTACAATTTTTGTCTACAATTCTTGGACAAAGCACATGTAGGACCAGACAGGAATCCTAATCATACTGGGTGTCAGTACTGGGTGGCTGATTTAGAGATAGCATAACTGTCAGCCCAGTGAGAACATAATCCTCTCTATCTGTAAGCAACTCTCTTGGTTGGTACACCATATTTTTCATTTATTCTGTGTATTGTTGGCAAGTCTTACAGTTAATAACTTGCTATCTATATTTAACACATCTTACAAATTATATCTCACATGGTACTTAATTAATCATTAATCATACTTTACACATCCTATGAGTTTTGTCTATATCTCATAAGCTCTTTGATTACCTACTGAGCAATGCTTGTTTCATACTTCTTATGAGTTGCATCCATCTTCGTTTGTCTTTTATAGTAGAATTAAATATTCTCGAATACTTCGGTAAATGTACATGACACACAGGGATCTCTTTGGAGATTTTTTGCAGAAAAGGAGGCTATAGATGATGTGGTTTTGAATTAGGGAAGTGGTTGTGGAGATTCAAAAGCTGCTCTACAAAGGGAAATGAGCAGGAATGATGATAGATTAGACATAGGTGAATATGATGGACATTGTTGACTGGATGACCCTGTATAGCAGACGCATTTGACAGCAATTACTTAAGCATACTCTGAGAATGACCCTGTATGGCAGATGCACTTGAATGTATGTTTGCAGATCTGTGCTAATAAATCTGGGAGCGGCCAACTGGGAGATTCATTCCTTATCTACAAGGAACATCTGAACCCCCGCCCCATCCTGTAGAAGGTGATGAGGGGGATTGAGGCCCTTTATTTTGGGTTAAATGAAGGTTGCCAGGTGGAGGTTGCTAGGGGTAGAGTCCTACGTGAAAATGCTATATAAACTGCATGCTTTTTGCAAGTGGTTGCGGTTTTCCTATACAGCCCACTGCCACTGAGCCATGCCATTCTTCTGTCCAGGCTGCTGCCACTGGACCATCCCCGTGTGTGAGTTACACTCAATAAACCCCATGTCTCGTTTGCTGACTCTGGGTCTCTTCTTTGGCCTCTTGAACCTGGTGCCATCCCTACTGGAGTGGATAGGAGTCTGGCACAACAGACCTAACATCCATTCCCATTCCCTTTTCCCTTGACTGTTTCCAGTGTGGAGACCAGGATACCTAAATATTCATTTGCAGCATCTCTTGTGGCTGAGGGTGGCCAAAACACACGGCTCTAGCCAATGAGATATATGTGAATGTCTGCTAGGAAGATTCTATGGCAGCTTTTGCTTTTCTTAATAATGAAATGGAGAGATACTGCTGGATCCAGCCCTCCGATCTTCTTCCTGTCTTAAACGAGAACATGACACTTTGAGCTGTAACAACCATTTTGTTAAGTACCATGATGCAAGGAGCCACTGTGCTAAGAATGGAAGCATGCAAGTATAGGAAGAGCCTGGGATTTGATGACATCTTTGAGCTGCTGCTTCAGCCCTGGACTGCCAGCCCCCTGGCCTATTGTTATGGGAGAAGAATGAACCCCTATTGTTGAACCATCATGAGCCAGATTTTCTGCTACTCATAACCAAATATACCCCAAATTCTCAGTGAAAAGGCAAGTGGAGGCAGGATAATTTAATCAAGTGACCAGACCTCATTGCAAAAGACACTGGGAAATAAAGCTTTTATTTTAATTGGTCATGCACCCAACTAAAAATTAGAAGGTCTCTTACTAATATAAAAGGACAACTAACAGTGTATTCCATAGGAAGATGCAAGCTGATACTGCACAGAAATACAAAGTCAACTTTCCTGTCTTCCCTGGCTCTCTAGCATCCCACAATTGCATATCAATTCAGAATGATTAAACTAGAGCCTTAGAGATGAGGTAGGGTGCGGGGAATGTGAGGCTTAACATTTTTAAAAGCTCCTCAGATGATTCTTAATGAGCAGCCAGAACTGAGAACTTCTGCTTTTAATAAATATACCTTTTTTGGCATACACATGTGGTCAATCCTTCTCTCTAAACTTTCTGTAATGCTGAGCTTAGTTATCTGCATCTGAACAGACATGGGGGCACCAGAACATTAGGGATGTGCAGGTACCTATTTCTCCTGTAGACTCACTGTATTGCTATGAATCTGGGATGCATACTGCAGGCTGTGCTTTCTAAAGCATCAAGATAGTCTATTGACAAGGAGTGACATATTGCCACTCTGCTACATTTTTCTGTCAACAGCTGCAAGTTTCACCAAAATTTTCATCTACATAGCAAAGAGAAAATAATCCCACTGCTCTCTTTTCCTGTCTGCAAATTTTTCCACAGAATCCCTTTTTAAGTTGAGCCTTTTTCTCACCCCAGAGTGAAAACATTTCTGGTCATGCTTTCAGTAAAGTTCTCTTCTTGTGTCTCAATTGAGCCTTACCTTTGCAGTGGTCATACATTTCTGGAAACAGCTCGGGTATGCAAAAATGTAAAAATCTCTATTTTTCATGACTAAGTTCTATCATATCTTGAGCCCCCAGTGTACTTGATGGAATAACTGGAAGCAAGTCAATTCCCGGTAAACTCTGCCCAGTCAGGGTTTTTCTCCCTCCCCACTTGCCCTGGGAGGTGGGGAGAGACTGATAGAACATCTGGACATGGAGGGGGCTCATCTGGTCCTGGGCTGTCATCTGTCCACGCTGGCATCCTCTGCCGTATCCTTGTTCCCAGGAGTCATGAATTGTCAGCATCTATCCCTGCTGGCATCTACGAAGGCAACTGAGTTCCCATCTGGCCTTTGATGCAAGGACAGTGCTGACATCTGCTCTTGGGCCACCCCTTCCCAATACGAAGCATCTCCTAATCTGCCAGGCCTCTTTGTGATACTTCTGTGCCATCTTGAACAAGGGTGGATTCACTCCTGGCCCCTCTAGGCTATAGGAGACTCACAGAACTCTCTTATGCCCTTTCCGCCCTCATTTGCTATGCTAAAATGCTTCTTCTCAACTCTCACACTAAAGCAAAGAGAGTCTCAGACATTCAGCACTTTTCTGGGATCCTTTGGGGACAAAAGGCAGACCCTGTATATCCTGAGTTTTCTCTTTCCCCAATCCCCCATCCCCATCAGGTCAGAAAAGAGCTGGCTCGGGCCTCCCCTTAGAGACCCATAGCAGTGTCTCCCCTCTTCCCCATCATTCCCAGCCACAGCATCTTTGTCTAGTCAGGGAAGCAGGAAAAATGCTGTTTCTATGGCTGGGAACAGAGTAGAGGCAAAAATATGAATACTTTAACATGCAGTAATTAAATTAATGAATATATCAAATCTATTTATCATTCATAGTTCAAAAATATCCTACCACGGCCATAAAGAAGAATTAGATCATGTCCTCTGCAGCAGCATGGATGCAGCTGGAGGCCATAATCCTACTGAATGAACACAGAAATGGAAAACCAAGTACCGCATGTTCTCACTTATAAGTGGGAGCTAAACGTTGGGTACTCATGGACGTAAAGATGGTAATGATAGACACGGTGGACTAACAAGGGGAAAGGGGATGTGGGCTGAAAAACTAACTGCTGAGTGCTCTGCCCACTTCCTGGGTGACAGGTTCAATCATACCCCAAATCTCAACCTCACACAACACACCCATGTATGCACATGTACTCCTGAATCTAAAATAAAAGTTGAAGATATTTTTTAAAAATTCTACTGCACCTCCTTGTCTATCTGGAAAATACATCTAGAAATTGCTCATTATCATCAGGGCTAGAAAAATTGCATGAAAAACTGGGCACAATAAAACAGAGCTTTTCTTCTAATAGCAGAAATGTCCGTGCTCATTTTTTTTATGTCACCTTTTCTACATTTTTCAAATTTCCACTGTGAGATTTTTTGTGTTTTGCTTCTATAATAAAAACTACTGCCGAATGCCCACTGAATCTCTGCTGAAAAAGAGAAGATACAAGAGAAAAGATTGATTAATCTGACCATATAATAATATAAAATCAAAGTAAATTTTAAAATATCATAAAATAAAAAGACAAATGACAAAGAAAAAAATCTTTCACATGTTTCACACAGGTGACAGAAAAAGTACTTATGAAAAAGATGAAAACAATAGAAGCATAGGCAAACTGTATAAATAGCCTTATTTAAAAAAATCAAATTGCCAAAGACATAAGAATCTTACTCAAAATTACAGAAATGCACATCAAAACAAAGCTGAGATACCATTTTCATGTATATTTGTGAAACGAAAATTTTATACAACTTAGTATTTAGTGAGGGTACAGAAAAGGCAGACCCTGTGTTCCCTGAGTTTTCTCTTGCTCCAATCCCCCATTCCCATCAGGCCAGAAAGGAGCTGGCTCGGGGCCTCCCCTTAGAGACCCATAGCAGCACCTCCCCTCTTCCCTCTCATTCCCAGCCACAGCATCTTTATCTAGTCAGGGAAGCAGGAAAAATGCTGTTTCTATGGCTGAGAACAGAGTAGAGGCAAAAATATGAATCCTTTAACGTATAATAATTAAATTAATGAATATATCAAATCTATTTATCATTCATACTTCAAAAATATCCTACCACAGCCATAAAGAAGAATTAGATCATGTCCTTTGCAGCAGCATGGATGCAGCTGGAGGCCATAATCCTACTGAATGAACACAGAAACACAAAACCAAGTACCGCACGTTCTCACTTATAAGTGGGAGCTAAATGCTGGGTACTCATGGACATAAAGATGGTAATGATAGACACAGTGGACTAACAGAGGGGGAAAGGGAATGTATGTACATACAGGGAAAATATATTATAATGTTGGTGAGTATCTAATTTAGTAACGTTTTTGGAGAATTTTGGTAAATCAGCCAAAATTTAAAAAGTACAATTCTAGGAGCCCCTTGCAAAAGTGAACCAACTGAACAAGGATGTGAGCCAGGTTAATCACGGCAGTAGTGTCTATAACAACAACAGCAAAAAGTGGTGAACACTTAAATGACCATCAAAAGGAGATGGGTTACTAAGTTATAAATTACAGTAAATTAATATAATCGAATATCATGTAAGTGTTTAAAACAAACATGAAGTGATGTGTTATATTCTAACATGGAAAATTCTCCAAGACACATTATTAACTGAAAAAACTATGTGTAGGGCAATGTGACAAGTTTACCGGCCTTTTCCATGTAAATCAACAACTATATTATGCAGACATTGGTACTCATTCATTCACAGAAAATATTTCCTGGGAGTAAGCAGAAAACTGTTCATTTCTCTGTAACCAAGTCCATGTTTAATTTTTATTATTTTTAATGTCAGCCACAAGTATCTGCCTACAGAAGTACAGAAAATTCTTTTTTCATGTAGAATTTATTTTAAAATCAGTATTAACAAAAAATAAATAAGATATGTAAAATACACACTGGATTCCGAAGACTTAATACAAAATAGGAATGTAAATGATCTTAATAATTGTTTATATTGATTGCATGTTGAAATTACAGTGTTTGGAGATAGAAGGTAAATGAAATTAATTTCTTCTGCTTCTTTTTACTTTTTTTTTTTCCCTGAGATGGAGTCTTGCTCTGTCACCCAGGCTGGAGTACAATGGCCTGATTTCAGCCCACTGCAACCTCCGCCTCCTGGGTTTGAGCAATTCTCCCACCTCAGGCTCCCGAATAGCTGGAATTACTAATTTTTTATATTTTTAGTAGAGACAGGGTTTCACTATGTTGACCAGGCTGGTCTTGAACTCCTCACTTCAAATGATCCACCCACCTCAGCCTCCCAAAGTGCTGGGATTACAGGCGTGAGCCACCGTGCCTGGCCTCTTTTTACTTTTTAAAGGTAAGATATGACTGTTAAAATTTGCTGTTAAAAATCACAATTGTAAAAATTTTAAAATTACAGATGTGGTTAGCATCATATTCATCACATTACTGTTAGCACTATCGTGGATTCGCTCCACGTGCTCAATGCAAAAGGTCATTTGCAGTTTCAGGTCCACTCATGGACCCCAAGTGAAGCACCCTTCTCCAGGTACAGAGGAAGCAAAACCAACAAACAGCCATGTATTTGGATTGGGCTATATTGGGTTACCATAAAAATGTATTTCCTGAGCTCCACTTTAGGGTGATGTTAATCTTGGTTCAGGATCACTGTTATCAACATCCCTATGAATGGCTGGAAGCAGTGGCTCACACCTGTAATCCCAACTCTGAGAGGCCAAGGCAGGAGCCCATAAGCTTGAAACCAGCCTGAGCAACATAGGGAGACCCCATCGCTAAACAAAAATAATTAAAATAACACAGAAGAAAACAGGTATAGTGGTGTGCACCTGTGGTTCCAGCTACTCAGAGGACTGAGATAAGAGGATTGCTGGGGCCTGGGAGGTTGAGGCCGCACTGAGCAGTGATCAGACCACTGCACTACAGCCTTAATGACAGAGGGAGACCCTGTCTCAGAAAACAAAAAGCATCCCTATGAATCTTCTGTTTTAGCTGAGAATGGATTTTTTTATTACTTTTATCACAGAATCTTCATAGAGAACATTTATAAAGAAAGTAGCATAAACAGAATTGTGCTTTTACTGACAATTAATTTGTCATTGGAATATCCAGCATTTACTGAGCCCTTTCTACACATTGTGCATAGCTTTAAGTTCTTTACATCGATCACCTTCCTTAATCCTCACAACTTAGTGAGGTAGGTACCATGATTATTCCCATTTTACACGTGATGAAATGGAGAGTAATTGCTCACAGACCCTGAAGCCTAGGTTCTAAATCTCTACACTGCCTTTTAGATCCTGTGAGTTATAGACCCCACAGGTTTCCTTTTGGAAATGGCTGCTGGGAAGCCTGACACAGTGAAAAGTATCTAACCGTGGCATAGTCTTACAATATTCTCATTCCTGGCTGTGCCATATATCCCTGCATTTGTGTTCCTTATTCTTCTTTTCACTCTCCTAATTCAATCTGCTTTCCATATCTATTTATCCAGGTGAGCTGCCACACAGCCTTTGCAGAAGATGGCATTGTGTGCACCTCCTCAGATCCTCATGGCCTCGCCAGCCTCTCGGATGCTGGCAGCTTACTCTGCCTATGTCACTACTGTGATGATGGCTCTGTGCAGGTCCATGCAGACTGCAGCCTAACACCCACACCTCATGTCTCTACCTCCTCTCACCGTTTTTGCATTCAGATGAAGTGTCAAAAGGACCCCATGATGCAACCAGGAAATGTGGGACAGTTATTCTTTAACCAATGGGCAAGGGGGATGGCAGGAAGACACCAGGTAAGTATTCTATGTTCAGTAGAACATTCCAAGGCACAGGTTTTCTGAACAGACTCCCTGGAGATAAGCCATGTGGTCAAGCTATTCACTGTGTCTCTTCAAATCTTGTGAAGAAGTAGCCCGCTCGGTATTTGCTTCTTATCCTTCCCTGTTTTAATTCCCCTTTCCTCACTTTCACTGCCCTGGGATTACATCTCCCAATAAACATTTCCTCTCAACCTTGCTGTAGACTCTTGGGCTTTAGAAAGCTAGATAAAGTTTGTATGGTATAAATTAATTAATCTTAGAAATGAACTGGCCAGGTTTAACTATTGTACTATTGTAGTGGGGTGGCTGTGGCAGTGCTATGACAGCGATACCAGAATTTTTTATTGTGGTTACCAACCTGGTATGATTTTAAAACTTGTGTCATTGTTATCATTACCGCAATCACCTTTCCCCCTGGAAAATATAATGGGTTACTAAGAGAATGTAAAACCACAGAGGGATGCCCTCCTCTGAGAAAATGCTCAGTAAATATTTGGTAGATGAATAGATAGTTATATAAAAGATATCTAGATAAGGGATACTGAACAGATTGATAAATTTTGTGGGTTTTTAATGATGAAGAGTAAACTTCCTCTGTCTCTTCCATCTGGATCCCTGCTTGTTCAGACCACAGTCTTTTTTTTTTTTTTTTTTTTTTTTGAGACAGAGTCTTGCTCTGTCACCCAGGCTGGAGTGTAGTGGCATGATCTCAGCTCACTGCAAGCTCCGCCTCCCAGGTTCACGCCATTCTCCCACCTCAGCCTCCCAAGTAGCTGGGACTACAGGTGGCCACCACCACACCTGGCTTATTTTTTGTATCTTTTAGTAGAGACGGGGTTTCACCATGTTAGCCAGGATGGTCTCGATCTCCTGACCTGGTGATCCACCTGCCTCAGCCTCCCAAAGTGCTGGGATTACAGACCACAATCTTAGTAGCCAGCAAAGACAAAGCTCAGTGCAGGATATAGATCACCATGAAGCTAATGTTCCACAATCTCATCTTCTCCAGTCTCCAATCTCTTGGCTCTGCACCATTACTCCTAATCCCTGCCTCAGGCTTTCATTGCCTTGTCACCCAATCATAACTACTTATCTAGCTTTAACTCTTGGCCCTTTATCTATATTATATTATATACCTGGCTCTCTGGCTTGGACCATTTACTATTGTGGATACAGATTGTTTTTTTTACCTTCTGTTAACCCCAGACCACTAGGATCCAAGCCTCCCCAACAGAGGGAAATCTGTTAGTATGTGAGTTCTACAGTTCTGCCCTTGAAACTCATGTGCAGTATTTGCCCAGGCACATCGCCCAGCACCACAGTCCCTGGAGGAATGGGGCATTGCTGTGAATGGTGGATCAATTTCTTTTTTTGCCCAACATCTGCCACTGCCCGATCAGAAGCAGCTTATTTACTCTACTTTTGAAGTAGTACAAAGAGAAAGCATGTTGCTGATAGGTTGTTCTCAGAAGAATCTGGGAGTAGAGCAAGAAAAGTCTATTTTTTGTGCACATATTTCTTTTGATTGTAGTATGAAAATATCTTTCTACATAGATTTTTCTTACTTATTTCCCCTATTGCATCAGTTAGAGATTAAGTTCAGCTGCAAATAGCAAAACCCCAAAGAACAATGACTTATATAACTCACCTTAGAGGGAGTTCACTTCCCTACATTTCCTGGTTGCATCATGGGGTTCCTTTGGCACTTCATCTGAATTCAGAAATGGTGGAGGGAGGTGGAGACCTGAGGTGTGGGCCTCAGGCTGCAGTCTGCATGGAGCTACACAGAGCTGTCATCACAGCAGTGACAGAGGCAGGGCAATTTTATTTTTTTCAATGAGTAGTGAGAAATCTGGAGGGAGACAGTTGGCAGCAGTGAATTCGTTGTTCAAGGATGTCAAGGCCAAGGTGTTTGTGATTCTCATGGTCTGTCCTTCATGGTCACTGCATATTCTATCTTTACTATAGTGTCTACATTTCAGGCAGAAAAAAAAAATAGAAAAGGCAAAGTACAAAAGGGCACATGTCAACTTGGTCCCTGGAGCTCCCCACAGTGTCTTCTGACTGCATCCTGCTGGGTAGTATAAGTCACATGGCTGTCCCTCTCTGCAAAGGAAGGGTATGTAGTTGTGCATCTATGTGCGTGCCTACCCCCCTCCCACCCCATCAGAAAATTAGAGTGGTACTAAAAAAAAAAAAAAAAAAAAAAAGGAAGTAGACACTGATATTGACTGGACAGTCTAGCAGCAGTCTCAGTTTCTGAAACCAGGCAAGCAAACAAAGGATGCTGAGAGTGCCTTTGTTTAGAAAGTATGGCTATGAGGAAATGTGTTTCTTGCATAAATAATTCTTTTTATTGTCAGGAACAGATGTCTTCCTATATAGCTTTCTTTACTGATTTCTGCTAACATCATGATATAAATTTAGTTGATCCCAGTCGGGCGCAGTAGCTCACGTCTGTAATCTCAGCACTTTGGAAGGCCGAGGTGGGTAGATTATTAGGTCAGGAGTTTGAGACCAGCCTGACTAACATGGTGAAACCCCATCTCTACTAAAAATACAAAAATTAGCCAGGCGTGGTGGCAGGCACCTGTAATCCCAGCTACTCAGGAGGGTGAGGCAGGAGAATCGTTTGAACCTCAGAGGCACAGGTTGCAGTGAGCTGAGATCATGCCACTTCACTCCAGCCTGGGTGACAGAGCGAGACTTGGTCTCAAAAAAAAAAGAAAAATTAGTTGATCCCATGTAGCATAACCCACTGTGTGGTAACACCCATCTGGGTCCACCTGCATTGCCACCAGAGGACTTGGTTAAGGGGTTCTGATACATATAGGCTGACACTCATGATGCTTGCTGTGCTATAACTAACAAAATTTTTTTCTCCCCCGACCCAGGAATCTTGTCTTTGGCCAGCATCTGTGAAGCTGTGGCAGGCTAACTTGTCAGCTTGCAAGTTGGGTAAAAATCTCAGGCCCTTCACAATTCTCAACGTAGTTTTCCTAGATAGAATCCTTAAAGAGGCTTTTGTTAGAAGATGAGATTTCATGTGAGACTTAAAGAGTAAAAAGGAGCTGGCCATGTGAAGAGACTGGAAGAATAAAAGATGAAGTGAGATCTACAGAGGCCCTGAGACCTTTGAAGAACTGAAAGACCAGTGTAGCAGGAGTGAGGTGAAAAAAACAGGAACAAGAGGGATCTGGAAGGATGAACTGGCATACAGTTATGCAAGGCTTTAGTGAATGCAAAGAGTTTGGGATTTTTTTTTTTTTTTTTTGAGCTGGAGTCTCGCTCTGTTGCCCAGGCTGGAGTGCAGTGGCACAATCTTGGCTCACTGCAAGCTCCGCCTCCTGGGTTCACACCATTCTCCTGCCTCAGCCTCCCAAGTATCTGGGACTACAGGTGCCCGCCACCATGCCCAGCTAATTTTTTGTATTTTTAGTAGAGACAGGGTTTCACCGTGTTAGCCAGGATGGTCTTGATCTCCTGACCTCATGATCCGCCCGCCTCGGCCTCCCAAAGTGCTGGGATTACAGGCGTGAGCCACTGCACCCGGCCAAGTTTGGGATTTTATTCTCAAAGCAATGGTAAGCCACTGAAACTAATGACATGATCCCATTTCTGTTTTATAAAGATCACATTGACCATTAAGTTAGGTATGTCTTAAATGTGAAAAGAGAAGAATAGGAAAACTAATTAGGAGATTCCAATAGTAATCTACTTAAGGAAGTTGGCTGGGCACAGTGGCTCATACCTGTAATCCCAGCACTTGGAGAGGCCAAGGTGGGTGGATCACTTGAGGTCAGGAGTTCGAGACCAGTCTGACCAATATGGTGAAACCCCATCTCTACCAAAAAATTAGCTGGGCATGGTGATGCATGCCTGTAGTCCCAGCTACTTAGGAGGCTGAGACACAAGAATCACTTTAACCAGGAAGGTGGAGGTTGCAGCTAGCCAAAATTGTGCCACTGCACTCCAGCCTGGGCCACAGAGCAAGACTCCATCTCAAAAAAAGAAAGTAACCATTTTCCTCATATATAAAGATTTCCTACAAATCAGTAAGAAAAAGACCAAACACCTAATGGTAAAATGGACAAAGTATATAGGGGATTGATTACAGAAAAGGCCCTTAAAATTGAAAAATATGCTTAATCTCACTTATAATAAAAGAAATAAAAATAAAAACATACTGGGGATAATTTTTGCCCATGATTGATAAGTTTTATATCTATTTCAGCGGCAACACTATGGGAAATAGGCACTACCCTCAGGTATTCCCAGGAGTGGTATAAGTCAACGTAATTCTGTGGAGGGTAATTGGCACTACAATCAAAATGATCATGTTCATACAGTGTGACTCAGCAATGCTACTTCCAGTTGTTCTTAATGTTGACTGAAAAACACAACATCTATAAATTTGGAAAGGAGAGCTTTATTTCATATAAAAGATGCAGACTGCAGGCTGAGAAGTGTAGCTTCCAGTAGGAACCGAAAGCAGGCACTTCAAAGGAGGAAAGGTGAGACAGGAGTTTATGCTGAATAGGTTGGCTAACTATACATATTCAACAAGTTATAGGAGCAACTATGAATATTCATGAAGGTGGTGTTGCACACTTGCATAGTAAACAAATATGCATGTTATATATGTTCCATATTCACTTTGGAGTGGAGACTTTTTTTTCCAATTGCTCTGTCACCTAGGCTGGAGTACAGTGGTGTGAGCACAGCTCATTGCAGCCTCTACCTCCCATGCTCAAGTGATCCTCCCACGCTCAAGTGATCCTCCCACCTTAGCCTCCTGAGTAGCTGGGACCACAGGTGTGCACCAGCACACCTGGCTACTTCTTTTTTTAAAAAATTTTTGAAAAGGCAGTCTTGCCATGTTGCCCAAGCTGGTCTTGAACTCCTCCTGAGGCTCAAGTGACCCTCCCGCCTCAGCCTCCCAAATTGCTGGGATTATAGGTGTGAGCCACCACATTAGCTAAACTCACCACTTAAATGTAATAAAATTAGGCCATACATCAAAAGCTAAAACAGAGGACACAGAGGTGCTCCATGTGCAGCTTCCATGGACCAGAGAGAACCAGTCTGTGTTCAGTGATCTTTTATCCGGATGGAATGCTGGTCAGTTGTTATGCCAAAACTGCAAAAAAGGAATGGGAGTCCAGCTCCAGTGTCAGTTGGGTGGTTGAAATCAGCAGCGGCTGCTTTATAAGCTCTCCAGCCCACTTCAGGTTGCCCTAATGACACTCCTTCAGGTAACTGCCATTGGTGTGGGAAGCCAGGCCACTGGAAGACAAACTGTCCCAATGAGATAGATGGGGAAAAGCCCCACACAGCTTGCCTCCTCTGCCGCAAGCTCCACAGCTGGTAATGGGACTTATCTGAGGGCCAAAAGGGCCCCAGGACAGAATCCCACCCCATCCATCCTGATGGCCTTGAGCTGAAGGGCCTCTCTGTTCTGGCTGGCTTCCAAATCAGTCATCATCATCAACAAGACAAAGCCAAGGGCAACTCTGGAGGCTGAAAGTAAAATAAGTTTCCCTTTTGGGTTCAAGAGCTGCCCACTCTGTGCTAATCTCCTTCTCTCAGCAACTCTCCTCCAAATCCTGCTTTCATAATGAGGCAAATGACACCCCCTCCCTCTAAAAGAAAGGATTCACACTGCTTCAGGGCAAAAATACACTTTACAAGATGGGTGTCTGCTTAATATTTACCCAACCTCTGAATTCATCTTTCTCTCTAGTAGCTTTCTTTCTCATGGGAAGACAACCTAAATCTTTAACCAGTAACTTAGACCTTGAAAGTCCTACCTAAGGGGCTTAGCAATAGCCCACACTTATTCAAACAAGTTCTAAATATATATATATATATATATATAATTAAGTAATCTCTTGAGTGGGGAATAACATCTACAGTATGTAGAAAACTTCCTTATCTGTTCCTCCTTCACAGGACTCATGCAGCGACATGCAGTACAAACCATAACTTCCAAACAAAAGAAAATGACTTTTATCTAATTCAAAGGTTATAAAGCTAAAGAGGTATTTTTAGTAAGGAGCATTATAGAGAAAAGAGATTTTGTATTAAAAGAATCATGTATGGGAAATTCTTGTCCTAAAGTAAAATAACTGGTTGTTTAAAAAGAGGGATGTATAGGACAAGTCAGAAATTCCAAGCATATTGCAGATGGTCTGTGTAAGTCATGAGAAAATTAATAAAAGGGAATTTATGAGAGAAATGTTCTCAAATTGTTCTTGAGTTTTTGTCTGCAATTTAAACAACCCTGCTTATTCCTGTGAACCAACCAGTGATCTGTGGCTGCAGCTCAGAAGATAAAAGAGGGATAGGTAATGTAAAAATCTGGATCAATATTCTAATTCTGGGCACATATTGGAGTCAGCTAGCAACCACGTGCACCCAAGTCTTAGCAAGCATAACTATAGCCACCACCTACCTGGGCATGTCAGCAGCCTTTGGGTATTTTGGAGCTGTCTTCACCCCTTATTTTATTTTTACATTCTTCTAAATATAATAACCTTATTTGTCCTCTCTTGTCTTAATGCCATCAAGCTCCAGATGATCCTCAGTAAGGGATATTGTCCTCTCGATGTTCAAGAGTCACCCTTCTACAAGGGACCTCTAGATTGCCCATCAGTGGGACACGACAGAGGTAAAATCCCCCTGTCTCCCTTAGACCTGGCTGGATACTGCTTCCAACAACCCACAGAGCCTCCCTGCCCTGACAGCTAGTAAGAGGCCAAAACCCACAGACCCACAACCACCACCCCTCTATCAGCAAGAAGCAGTTACAGAAGACTGACCTTCATACATTTTCCCCAAAGAACTGGGGTATTGAACTCTTGAGGGGGGAAATGTTACAGTCAGGCACGAGCAGGGCAGGAGAGGGCTCCCCCCAACACAGACACACCAGGAGTGTTGGGCGACCATCAGGTGATGGTCAGGTGATTGTTAACGATCTCTCTAAAGTGGTAATTGGTCACAGGCATCAGGAAAGGCCGTCTCCTAATAGATAGAAAACACCTGAAACTGATCAGCAGCTTCCTTATAAGATCTCAGGAGTTGGGAGAAGACCCCAGAAGTATACCAACGTATAAAACTCCAAATCAAAAGGTCAAACCACACACTTATCTTACAAGTCACCCGCTTGGCCCTCTTCCAAGTGTACTTTCCTTCCATTCATTCCTGCCCTGAAACTTTTTAATAAACTTTCACTCCTGCTCTGAAACTTCACTCAGTCTTTCCTTCTGCCTTGTGCCCCTCACTTGAATTCTTTCTTGTGAGGAGGCAAGAACTGAAGTTGCTGCAGACCCATATGGATTCACTGCTGGTAATAGTACTGATAGCCTGGGGACCCAGGAATTGCTACTGGTGTCTGAGTGGGACAGTCCTGTGAGACTGAACCCTTAACCTGTGGAGTCTGCACTAACTATAGATGTTAGTGTCAAAACTGAATTGGAATTATTGAACATCTAGTTAGTGTAGAAATTGGGGAATGAGGATGAAAAAATAGCAGGTATTTGGTGCCAGGAGAAAAATCACACAATAGGGAAGAGCATTGGTTGCCACTGAAGAAAAGAACTGACTGGCTTGAAAACAGCTGGCTTTTGCTATATGCTATTTTGCAGCTTTAAAAATTTTAACCATGAATGTGTATCAATTCAAAAATATAAATAAATAAAATATTAAATGGGTGAGATACATGCTAGTGGTCTCTTCAGGATTTGAAAGGAGAGCTGGAAAGAAGTCTATGGATTCTAGACATATTTAAGGTAGACTCAATGGAATTTCCTGATAGAATGGATAGGGTGGATAAGGAAAGAGGAGCAGTCAAGGATGACTCCCAAGTTTCCAGTCTGTGCAAATAGACAAACGGAGATGACATCAACTGAGATGGGGAAGACTAGGGAGGACAGAGGGTTATGTCTTAGATTCAATTCCCTACAAGTGAAGCCTTGGGGTACATGTAGTTTTTTGAGGGAGTGCTCTATGGGAAAAGCATGAAGTGGGTGAGGGAAACAACATAGGGAAGGAGAAAGAACAAAACAGAGAGGGCATATGCTCCACATAAGCCTCCCATAGAGTTGTCTGTGCCCTATTAAGACAAGAAGACCAGTATCAAGCCATCACTGGCTGTAAAGATAACTTCCAGGACAAGATGGGTCACTTCAGCTGAAGGTGATTCTCCAGAGCAGCAGAGAGCTGTGCACCATTAGCAGCCAACACTCACAGCTGCTGGGGAAGGGGTGCTCCAGCCCAGTAACAGGGATTGAGCAGGCCAGGAAGATAGCATCCACCACAGGAAGTAAAAACAAGTGTTTTACCTTGTGCTTGGAAAGCCTGAGATATCTTTGAGATACCAAGAGTGAAAAGGGATGTCAGAAAGTCTGGAGCTCAGAGAGTAGGTTTGTAAAGAGATACCCACATAATTTTTAAAACACCATCTATCTGTTGAACATTATCATATTTGTATGGGTATCTCTGTACTGATACAGAAAGAGCTCTAACATATACAGGAGAGTGAAAAAAAGCAAGATGCAGAATGGTGTTTATGATACTGTTCTTTGTGCAAGAAAGGGGGACAATAGGAAGTATCACATGAGCTCGCACATATAAACATACATAGCCATACATGTTCATTTACAAAAGGAAGCACTGGAAGGGTAAGCTGATAAAAGCGCTTACCTGAGGGGTAAACACGTAGGGGTGGATGAGAATAAGAGTAAACCTGAGACTTCTCCAAGTATTTTTACATGTATTCAACTTTTTAAATGATTGCCTAAATAAATATAATTTTTAAGGGAAAGAAAGCCATGAGGATAGTTGAGATCTATGAGAAAAGAAAGAAATACAAGGTTCGGATCCAAGTCCCAAAGATCAACACTTAGAATTTTGCTAACAGAGGAAGGACCAACAAAAAGATCAAGAAGAAACCAGTCAGGTACCAGGAGAAAGGAGAAAAGCCGCATCCTGGTGTTACAGCTCCAGCCACGGCTGCAGTGGCCACTGCTAAACTATTGGTAACTTGATATTGGCCACAATGGAAGGATTTACACTATGGAAAGTGGAAAATGCCACCATTCAGGGCTCTTCCCCCACCCCAAGCCAGTTTACCTGCACATCACTGCAGAGAAGTGAGGAGAGAGAAAGTTCTGAGAAGGCAGAAGAGTGTCTGACAATGTGCAATGCGACTTGAGAGGACAATGGGACAAAGACAGAAAGATGTCTGTCATTTGTGGAGTTATCAATGGGGAGGCCATTGGTGATTTAGCAGCAGTTTCAGTGGAGAGGTGGGAATGGAAGCCTGCATGGAGAGAAGAGCAACAAGAGGTGAAGAAGTAAAGACGCTAAGTGTAGACTACTCTTCCAAGCTTTGCGGTGAAAGGGAGGAACAAAAGCAGAATGTTGCTGACTTGGGATCAAGGGAGGGATATGTATGTGTTTCAAGAAGAATACTATTAGAAGCAATATGTATACTGATAGAGGGAGGACATTGAAAAGAGACCTCCATGGCCCATATGAAAGGACTCACATTTGATGGGAATGACAACTTGTCCATTAGAAAAATAAGTTTATGAATCTCCAAGCAGTGTTTGTGATGGGAGGTGCTCAGATATGCAAGGCCCCGCCATGTCTCTACCTGTGAAATTTCATTACGAACACCTTGACATTGTTCTTAAGACAGGGTGCACACATATGCCTTTCTCTAAGACATGTAACCAGTAAGCAAATACATTTCTAAGAGCCCTCTACATCTCAAAGAAAGCTGGGATACATACCTAAAAACCCAGCACTCCAGCTGCAGGGAGAAGGGAACCTGCTGAAATGTGTAAATATTCCAGGCAAATGAGTTCCAAAAAGAAGGTAGAGGTAATTATATCTCAGGTTTTCACTGTCTGCCACTTGTAGTATACTTGACTTCAAAAAGTGCTAATGTTTAATTAATACATTCTTGCTTTTAGTAGCTCAGCTAAAAGTGTTGCTTCTAGTGAACAGGTGGTACATTAAATTGAAACATAAAAGAGACTTAAAGTGCTTGGAATGAAGAAAAAGACCTTAAGAAGATGGAAATGATGAGTACCTTAATTGTTTTGAAAAGGAAAGGACTGATCTTTCACTCAAGAGGGAGGAGTTCCAGCCTTTGTACCATCGTCTTTTAACCTGACTTCCACCATATTTTAACCCGATTTTGCAGCTATGAAGAGCAATGCCTTTGATAAATCACACTTCAGTGGGGTCCTTGCTATGCTAACTGGGTAATCATAGAGTTGTGTAGTGAAAAGCCTTGGAATAAAATGCCTGGCACTCTGCCTAGGCATTTGTGTGATGAATAATAAGCAGCAATTATTATTATTATATTATTCATCTCTGAGAATTCTGCTATTACTGTGTTATTACCTAAATGTATGTGCATGACACTAGACTCACATTCTTTCCCAACCTGCTATCACAGGTGAATTACCCAGTGGCTAATGACTGTGACTTTTCCATGAAGTTCCATGTTTGCAACTCTGCTGGATTTTAAGACATTTCTATTCCAATAAAGACCTCTGTCTGTGAACACTGTGTCCTCATTGATGTCTGTAATAACTGCTGACCAACTGACAGCTTAGTATGTTTCAGGTGGAGCTTGGAGGCATATTAAGAGTTTCAAACTAGTGTTTGAGACTTAGCCACTTTGTTCTCAAAGGTACGTCATTATATTGTTAGGGAAGATTTCTCCCATTCTATTTGGAGATATACCTTAGGACGAGTTCCTTGGAAGCAAAACCAGAGATGAAGATTCTTGTGCAAGCAATTTATTGAGAGAATGAGACAGAAAAATCCTGTAAGGGAGTGAAAAGCAGAATAGGGGAATGGAAGTTAAGCAAAGATGTGGTTTCAGGAGAAGTTTAGCCTTAGCCTGATGTCATGGGGAACTCTGCAGCATGAATTGTACTAGTTTGTTCTACTGTGAGCCAAGGGAGCTGGGCTTTTATAGCACCCCCTATCAGTTAGTCATTGGCCACAGGCCACCCTTCAGGGCAGAGGGGATCATAACCTCCCTGGCTTCTGTGGACAAAATAGTTCCCACTGACTACGGGCAGTTTCCCTAAGATAGGTGCAGCTGCCCACCATTACCAGCAGCCAACACCCATAGTGAATGGGGGTTGCAAGCTCCAGCTCAGAAACAGGGGAACAGGGTGGAGCGTTGTATTAGTCAGCGTTCTTCAGAAAAACAGAACCAGTAGGATATATAGAGAGATATATGAAGAGATTTATTATCGGAATTGGCTCATGTGGTTATGGAAGCCAAGAAGTGCCATGGCCTGCCATCTGCAAGCAGGAGAACCAGGAAAACCAGTGGTGAAATTCAGTCTGCATGTGAGAGTTTAAGTGGTTGATGGTGTTAGTCCTGGTCCCCATCTGAAAGCTTAAGAACCAGGAGTGCTGATGTTCAAGAATAGGAGATGGATGTCTCAGCTCAAGCAGAGGGAGTGAATTTGCCCTTCCTCCACCTTTTTGTTCTATTCTAAACCACAATGAATCGGATGCCCACCCACATTCAGGAGGGTCATCTGCTTTAATCAGTGATTAATCTGGATATTTGTCTCCATCCCCCTCATGTTGAAATGTAATCCCCAGTGTTGTAGGTGAGGCCTGGTGGAAGGTGTTTGGATCATGGGGGCTGGCATGGTTAGGCTTTGTGTCCCCACCCAAATTTCATCTTGAATTGTAATCCTCATAATCCCCATAATCCCCATGTGTCAAAAGAGAGACCAGGTGGAGGTAATAGGTCATAGCTGTTTGCCCTGATGAAGTAACCCAAACCTTCATTCCTGAAGCATTTGGGCCATTAGTAGTCCTGCCTGGATTGGATTTGTTATAGTTCCCCATGGACCTTAATCACTGGGCATGGTAATACTGATATACACCCTAAGGAATCTCCTGTATTCCAGACACACTCTACCTTACCTCCATTGTGGAGTAGTAGTGTAATTTCCCCTTGGTAGTCAGGATTAGTCACCCCAGCTAACACTACAACTCACAACTCCCTTCTTTGCCTGTTGATTCAGAGGTATGGAGAGTCAAAGTCATCAAGTGGCAGTCTTAAGTTACACTTTAGTTGAATCGTTGCTAATGTCTCCTAGCGGAAGCAAATCTCCCTCGGAAACTAAGACTTCTATGCCAGCAGAGCATGAAGTATTGGTAGCAGAAAGTAAAACTTTTGTTAGTGAGTCACTAAAGAGTGTTGGGGGTAATAGTGAGTGGTACCACTCCCATTTCCACCCCTTGATTCCTGGACCCATGAATCCTGGCTATCTAAGAAACAGCACCACATATTGAATGCTGATGCAGAGCATATCCAGCCTTCTGGAGAACCTTGCAAAGCCCTGCAAGGTATTGCCACCTGCCTGGCACTACGAGTCTTCAGAAAGGCCATTCCACTGTTCTATCAAGCCAACTGCTTCAGGATGGTGGGAAACAAGGTAAAACTAGTGAATTCCCTGAGCATGAACCCATTACTGCACTTCTTTGGTTGTGAAGTGAGTTCCTTGGTCAGAAGTGATGCTGCATGGAGTATCATGATGGTGGATAAGGCATTCTGTAAATCCATGAATCGTAGTCTTGACAAAAGCATTGTGTTTTTCAGAGGAAACAAATCCAGAGTATCTACTCCAGCAAGGATAAAACACTGCTCCTTCCAAGGGGCCCTATGTAATCAATCTGCCACCAGGTAGCTGGTTGATCATGGGGAATGATACCATATCAGGGCCTCAGTGTTGCTCTCTGCTGCTAGCCAATTGGTCTCTCAGCAGTGGGTGTAGCCAGGTCAGTCTTGGTGAGTACAAGTCCAGGTTACTGAGCCCATGTGTAACCTTCATCCCTGTCACATAACTACTTTGCTCATGAGCCTATCAGGCACTGACAGGGAGAGCTGGGGTAAGAGGCTGACTGGTATTCACAGAATGGGTCAACCTATCCACTTAATTACTAAAATCACCCTTTGCTGAGGTCACCATTTGGTGAGCACTCACATGGAACACAAACATTTTTGTGGGTTTTTCGTTTTTGTTTTTGTTTTTGTTTATTTGTTTTTTGTTTGTTTGTTTTGGGGGGGGTTCTTTTGTTTTTTGTTTGTTTTTGTTTTTGTTTTGCCCACTCAGAGAGGTCTATCCACATACTTCTTGCATCAATTTCTTTGTCATCAGTTTTCCTCCCAATTCTACTATGCCACATAGCTTTGGTCACAATAGCCACTCTCTTAATATAATCGTGGGCACCATACACAATTTCTGAACCTTCTAACATAGTCTTGGAAAGCATCAAAATGAGATAAACAACAGCAAAAAAGCAAACCATCATAAGGTCCCTGCATTTGTTTGTTTTCCCAAGGAAAGAAAGATAATTTTGAACCATAATATGGAATTATATTTATGTGAAATGGAAAATGACTATTCTTTGCAGAACCTGAAATCACTTTTTTGGCACCTGAATACACACATATACAACATGCATCAATTTCATTGCCTACAGTCAAGCAAAAGTTCTGTTTTTAAAATAACAGCATTACATTCTCTTCCATTATACTAATTTATGTAGGTTAATATCACCTTAAATACTATATAAAGTAAAATTTCTATCTGATCATTTCACTTCATTTATTTAAACATGTAACACTGTCTTTTTAACTCCATATGTTGGAACATTTTATACTGAACACATTGGTTTTTCAGTATAAAGTGCAAGTTTAGCACACTGCAACAAACCAACAGAGCCCCAAGAAGAATACCTTGGGCTGGATTTGGTCCATGATGTGAGCATTCTTGGTGGCTCCTCCTCTACAGCTGGGTGTTTAGGAAGTCCTAGCAAATCTGGCTCTGTACCAAGCAATTGAGGGGCACATTTTTTTGCCTGTGAATCAAATGAAATACCCCTTGGCAGACCCACCCATGGAAGGCCCCAGGAACAGCTGGGTGGAATTAAATGGCATTTATCCCTGTATTGGTTATGGCCAGGAGCCAGGAGTTCTACGCCCAAGACGCAGCCTGCAGTGCACATGAGCAGCGGTATTGATTGTGGCTGCAGCTCCACTTTCATTGTGGACAGGATGTGAAGGATTAATTTTTCTACTTAAAATATTCCTGAAGGATATGGATGGACTGTTCATTTTTTGCTCTTGGCCCAATTTTTCTGATACCCAGGTAATTCTCACATGTCTACACAATGAAGGGGAGAATTGCACAATTTTGTCATAGAGTCAGATGACTCATGCAACTAATCCAGTCAAAAATGTCCACAACGATCTGGTCTCAGATTCACTAAGCAACTGTCTAGTAATTTCATGTGACATTTTGAGCACTGGACTTAAGAGTCATGAACACTCAATATTATAAAACATCATTTACCTCAAATTAATCTGTTAGTTCATCTGGGAGATTAAATGTGCTGAAAAAGCTGTGAATCTTTTGGGGAAGGGGTGAAAGACTTCTGAGATGGGGACCAACCTTATCAGATGAAAAACTTGCTGTCAAGCTATAGTAACTTCACTGGTGTGGCAGTAGGTGAGAAGAGCTATTCAGGTGAATGGGACCAAATGCCTATGGAAATTTAGTATGTAATACATTTTGCAATTCAAATCTGTGAAGAAGGTATAGATTATTCGGGAAGTTGTGTTGAGACATGGAAAAAAATTAAATTACAATGTTACCATTCAGGATATACTACCCCTCTCCTCAATTTGGATGAATTAAAGATTTAAACACTTTAAAATCTATAATAGACAAGGGGAAAATATCGAATTTGTGTGTGTCTGTCATATGGAAATAGAAAAGCCTTTCTAAATACAACCCTAGGCCGGGCACAGTGGCTCACACCTGTAATTCCAGTGCTTTGGGAGGCCAAGGAGGGAGAAGCACTTGAAGCCAGGAGTTCAAGACCAGCCTAGGCAATATAGTGAGACCCATGTATACAAAACATTACAAAACAAATTAGCCAGGCACAGCAGTGCATGCCTGTAGTCCCAGCTACTTGGGAGGATGAGGCAGGAGCACTGCTTGAACCCAAGAATTCAAGGCTGCAGTGAGCCTAGGATCATGCCAACGCACTCCAGCCTTGGCAGCAGAGGAAGATTCTGTCTCTAAAATAATTTATTAAATAAAATAAATAAACACAACCCTAAACCCTGGAGTCATAACAGAAAAGATGACTTCATTTGATTCTACATAACTAAAACAGACAGTTTGGGGAAAAGAAATACAAATTCCTATTTACATGTAAAGAAGATGTTCACTCTTATAATTAAGGAAACACAAACTAAGCAT
This sequence comes from Macaca mulatta, assembly GCF_049350105.2. NCBI lineage: Eukaryota > Metazoa > Chordata > Mammalia > Primates > Cercopithecidae > Macaca > Macaca mulatta. Next base: position 121,540,343 of record NC_133411.1, read on the forward strand.
TAAAAAACTTTTTGCCCATCAGGCAATTTTTTAAAGTTTCAAAGTCAGTATTAGTGAGAACATGAGGAAAGGAGTACTTTCAGAGAAATGAGTGTATGACTTTTAGAAAAGCAAGCTGACAATATCAATAAAAATTTTAAATGCACACACTTTCCTGACAATGCCACATTGACATGGTAAAAATATGTCAAGAAATTTATTGTGGCATTGCATATATCAACAAAAACTATAATAGAAACAACTAGTCCACTATTGCTGGCTGTTTTGATTGTCTCCATTAACTGTCCAGCCAGAAAAATAAGTAAATTATGATATATCCACGTGATAGAATATTATTTAGTCACTAAAGAATCCTGATATATAAAATCACAAGACATACAAATAAATGGAAAAAAATTATAATACAGAAAATTCTTATAAATATGTAATAACTGAAAAATGATTCAATGTGTATTTTTTTCTCTTCTTTTTTGAGACAGAGTCTCGCTGTCACCCAGGCTGGAGTGCAGTGGCACAATCTCGGCTCACTGCAACCTCTGCCTCCCAGGTTCAAGGGATTCTACTGCCTCAGCCTCCCAAGTAGCTGAGACTATATGCCCAGCTAATTCTTTGTATTTTTAGTAGAGATGAGGTTTCACCATGTTGGCCAGGCTGGTCTCAAATGCCTGACCTCAGGTGATCCACCCACCTCAGCCTCCCAAAATGCTGGGATTACAGGCATGAGCCACCATGCCCAGTCTATGTGTATATTTTTTTCAAAATGATATATGTATATAATATAAACATAGGCATATGCATATCACTTTTTTCTAAAGTTAACATTGTTCATAGTGATTACATTTAGGGAGATGTTCTAGGGATGGTAGTGGGGGGCACGAGGGGAGAGGCAATAGCAGGAATCAACTGTGGAAAGGTTGATTTCTGCTCAATTGTGATTTGAATTGAATGCCAAGTTCAGGATTTGGAATCTGAAGGTAGGAAACAGTAAACCATTGTAGATTTTAAATAATATATATTTTTTTGAAACAGAGTCTCACTCTGTCGCCAGGCTGGAGTGCAGTGGTGTGATCTCAGCTCACTGCAACCTCCGACTCTCTGGTTCAAGGGATTCTCCTGCTTCAGCCTGCTGAGTAGCTGGGATTACAGGCATGTGCCACCACGCCCAGCTAATTTTTATATTTTTTAGTAGAGATGGGGTTTCACCATGTTGGCCAGGATGGTCTCAATCTCCTGACCTCATGATCTGCCCACCTTGGCCTCCCAGAGTGCTGGGATTACAGATATAAGCCACCATGCCTGGCCTATTTTTAACAAATACATTAAAAAAAACAAAAGACAAATAATTGACATATAGTGAAAATGATATACAATTATGGTATTAGGAGGTGTGACCTTTGGGAAGAGATTAGGTCAGAGGGGCAGAGCCCTTATGAGTGAGGTTCATACCCTCATACAAGAAGCCATGAGAGACCCCTCACTCCTTCCACCATATGAGGTTGGAGTGAGGGGAGAGCTGCCTATGAGGAAGCAGGCCCTCACCAGACACTGACATCTGCTGGCAACTTGATCTTGGACTTCCCAGCCTCCAGAACAGTGAGAAATAAATTTCTGATATTTACAAGCCACCAAGTTAATGGTATTTCTTACAGCAGTCAGAAGAGAAGGAGATGTCATTCCTTTGTATGGCTGCATATCATTCCATTGTAAGGACCATTATAATTTATTTAACTAGTCCACTATTGCTGGCTATTTGGATTGTTTCCATTATTTTTCTACAAAAAAAAATATACTCCTACTTACCTACAGGGGTAATATTTAAAGTTTTCCAATTTAAGTATATCTTGGTCATCAACCTTTTAGGAGGAGTACCAGGCATGAACCAACCAGTTGGGTGTTGTCTTAGTCCACTTGCGCTGCTATAAAGGAATACCTGAGGCTGGGTAATTTGTAAAGAAAAAAGGTTTACTTGACTCATCATTCTGCAGGCTGTACAAGTGTCACCAGCATCTGCTTCTGATGAGGGCCTCAGGAAACTTCCACTCATGACAGAAGGGGAGAGGAGCTGTCATCACTTGGCAAAAGAAGAGGAAAGAGAGAGGGGAGGGAGGTGCCAGACTATTAACTGGCATAGCTCATGGGAACTAAGAGTGAGAATTCACTCAATCCCATGAGAATAGCACCAAACCATTCATGAGGGATCTGCCCTCCTGACTCAAACACTTCCCACTGGACCCTGCCTCCAACATTGAGAATCACATTTTAATATGTGATTTGGAGGGGACAAATATCCAAACTATATCAGGTCTTATGTGTTTCAGTTAAATACTAGTCCTGAAAAATCTTTTGGCATGTAATTAAATACATCTGTAAAATGTAGAATCTATAGAATCCACAAATGCATTCTCAGAAACAGAACTGCTGGACTAAAGGGTATAGGCATCTAACATATATTGCCAAATTGCCCTCCATAGGAGCTATATTCTCTCTGGCTCTTTATGATAGTGACAGCTTCTCTAAAACCACCAAGAGAGTATGGTATCAATTTTTTGCATTTTTGCCAATCTAATAGCTGGCAATGATACCTCAGGATATTTTTAATGTTCATTTCTTTTTATATAAATGAAACAAAGTTGAATACATTTTCACATGTTTAAGAAACATTTGTGGTCTTTTTGCTAGTTGGATGTTCATATCTTTTGTTTGTTCTGTATGTTGATGGCTTTTTTTCTTACCAATTTCTAGGAGCTCTTATACAATCGGGAGATTAGCTGATTATCTATCATATGAGTTGCAATTTCCCCCTGAGTTAATCAATTATCTTTTGGCTTTGCTCCTGGTGTTCTCCAGTGTGTTCATTTAATAGCAGTAAAGTTTTCACATTTAGTTCTATGATCTATTTGGAATTTATCCTGCTGCAAGCTGGCAGGTATGGATCTAACTATATCGTTTTATTGAAGGTTTCTGCAATTTGCCTTACATAACACCATGGCCATTTCCTGTACTGATAAATGATGAGCCTGATGTAGAGATTAGTGATATATTTTCCACCCAGTGCCTGACAACCCATAGTTGACATTGTAGCAGATGCTGCAGGCTTCCTAGCTGATAGCGATTTCTTCCATCTTCCTCACTGCCAAGCCCTAACTTTGCTTGGGTGACTATCTCTCCTTTGTATGACTTAGGGTAAATCTTGGTTAACTTAAGCCTCTCATCATCATTCCATTCTTTCCTCAGTGATTGGTTTCATGGTGGCCTGTGATCTAGTTCTAGCCAATGAGATGTGGAAATGTGGAAAAGGTCTGCTGGAAGGCTTCTTCGAAGAAAGTTTTTTTTTTCTGAGACAGGGTCTCACTTTGTCACCTAGGCTGGAGTGAGGTAGCACAATCACAGCTCGCTGCACTTGGGCTCAAGTAATCCTCTCACCTCAGCATTCCAAATAGCTGGAGCTACAGGTGCATACCAACACACTTGGCTAATTTTGTTGTTGTTGTTCTTTTTTTTTTTTTTTTCTTTTTTTCAATGCTAGCCCAAAATATTACCAGCTAATTTTTGAATTTTTGTAGAGAAGGGGTTTCACCATATTGCACAGTCCTCATTCTTATAATGAGAATTAAAAGGGGGGGGAGAATCCCCTTGTTTCCTTTTGAGAGGCATTTTTAGATTTGTATGGGCCTCCAGGAACCAAGGCAGCCTTCTACCTGTGAGAGGAGGCAGTCAAAGACGAAGCCAACTGCTGCACTTGACAGGGCAGGAAGATACATCCTAAGACGTGGTGGGTATCCTTGACTTGTTGAATTAATCATCCTGCAGCCACCTTCCTCTGGACTTCTGTTTAAATGAGAATACATTTTCTTCACTGTTAAGCAAGGTAGATTTTCTGGTGAGGTGGTATCCTAATATATTGGTCCACTAATGTGGCACATAAAATGAAATACAGTCATGAGTAACAGAACATCCTCGATGAGAAGTCCTAACATTACTTTCAGGCTGGTTTCTCAGACTCACATGTGGACATCTTTACACATCGTCGGGACTATCCCTGTGCAATGCTACTACAGCAAAGTTCTGACCTATCGGAGGAACCTATGCCTAATATTTCAATGTAGGTTCTTTCTATCTTCCATAAGTGTTGGCCAGCTGATGAATAAAGAGAAAGAGTACAAAGAGAGAAATTTTACAGCTGGGCCTCCGGGGGAGTGACATCACATATTGGTAGGACCATCATGCCCACCTGAGCCACAAAACCAGCAGGTTTTATTCAGAATTTCAAAAGGGGAGGGGGTGTACGAACAAGGAGTAGGTCACAAAGATCACATGCTTCAAAGGGCAAAAAAGGGAACAAAGATCACAAGACAAAAGGGCAAAAACAAAGATCACAAGGCAAAGGGCAAAAGGAGAATTACTGATAAGGGTCTATGTTCAGCAGTGCATGTATTGTCTTGATAAACATCTTAACAGAAAACAGGGTTTGAGAGCAGAGAACCGGTCTGACCTCAGATTTACCAGGGTGGGGTTTTTCCCCACTCTAGTAAGCCTGAGGGTACTGCAGGAGACTGGGGTGTATTTCAGTCCTTATCTCAACCACATAAGATAGACAGTCCCAGAGTGGCCATTTATAGACCCCCCAGGAATGCATTCCTTCCCCAGGGTATTAATTATTAATATTCCTTGCTAGGAAAATAATTTAGCAATATCTACCCTACTTGCACATCCATTTATAGGCTCTCTGCAAGAAGAAAAATATGGCTCTATTTTGCCCAACCCCGCAGTCAGTCAGACCTTATGGTTGTCTTCCCTTGTTCCCTGAAATCACTGTTATTCTGTTCTTTTTCAAAGTGCACTGATTTCATATTGTTCAAACACACATTTTATAATCAATTTGTACAGTTAACACAATTATCATAGTGGCCCTGAAGTGACGTACATCCTCAGCTTACAAAGATAACAGGATTAAGAGATTAAAGGAAGACAGACATAAGAAATTATGAAAGTATTATTTGGAAACTGGTTAACGTCCATGAAATCTTCACAATTTATGTTCCTCTGCCACGGCTCCAGCCAGTCCCTCCATTCAGGGTCCCTGACTTCCCGCAAGACTGACCAGAACATTCAAGTTGTTGATAAGATATGGAAAAATTGAAAAGTAGGTATGTTGAAACTCACATTATTTTAAGTGTAAGCAGTTTACTTACATCCCATAGACAATTTTTTAAAATAATTTTACTTTCCTGGCTTTAATGGAAGTAAACTTATCAATAATACATTAGAAATCTACTTCTGGGGAAAAAACACTAAAAAGACATTAAAATATGTTGATAGGAGTGCACATTTTCCCTTTTGTCTGAAGTTCTAACATGGTGTGACATGGCACTGTTGGATCTAATTTTTATTTAAAATTTTGCTATTTTGGCTGGGCGTTGTGGCTCACTCCTGTAATCTCAACACTTTCAGAGGCCAAGGCCAGTGGAACACTTGAGGTCAGGGGTTTGAGACCAGCCTGATTAACATGGTGAAGCCCTGTCTCTACTAAAAATACAAAATTATGGGCGTGGCCAAGATGGCCGAATAGGAACAGCTCCAGCCTCCAGCTCCCAGCGTGAGAGACACAGAAGACAGGTGATTTCTGCATTTTAAACTGAGGTACCGGGTTCATCTCACTGAGGAGTGCCAGACAATCGGTGCTGGTCAGCTGCTGCAGCCCGACCAGCGAGAGCTGAAGCAGGGTGAGGCATCACCTCACCTGGGAAGTGCAAGGGGGAAGGGAATCCCTTTTCCTAGCCAAGGGAAACTGAGACACACAACACCTGGAAAATCGGGTAACTTCCACCCTAATACTGCGCTTTACCAAGGGTCTTAGCAAACGGCACTCCAGGAGATTATATCCCACACCTGGCCTGGAGGGTCGCACGCCCACGGAGCCTCCCTCACTGCTAGAACAGCAGTCTGAGTTCTAACTGCAAGGCGTCAGCGAGGCTGGGGGAGTGGCGCCCACCATTGCTGAGGCTTAAGTGGGTAAACAAAGCCACCGGGAAGCTCGAATTGGGTGGAGCCCACCACAGCTCAAGGAGGCTGGCCTGCTTCTGTAGACTCCTCCTCTGGGGACAGGGCATAGCTAAACAAAAAGCAGCAGAAACCTCAGCAGAGGTAAATGCCCCTGTCTGATAGCTTTGAAGAGAGCAGTGGATCTCCCAGCACTGAGGTTGAGATCTGAGAATGGACCTGCCTGCTCAAGTGGGTCCCTGACCCCTGAGTAGCCTAACTGGGAAAGATCTCCCACTAGGTGCAGACCGACACCTCACACCTCACACGGCGGGGTACACCCCTGAGATGAAGCTTTCAGAGCAAGAATCTGACAGCAGCACTCGCTGTGCAGCAATATTCTATCTTCTGCAGCCTCCGCTGCCGATACCATGGCAAATAGTTTCTGGAGTGGACCTCAAGCAAACTCCAACAGACCTACAGCTGAGGGTCCTGACTGTTAGAAGGAAAACTAACAAAAAGAAAGGACACCCACACCAAAACCCCATCAGTATGTCACCAGCATCAAAGACCAAAGGCAGATAAAACCACAAAGATGGTGAAAAAGCAGTGCAGAAAAGCTGGAAATTCAAAAAATCAGAGCACACCTCCCCCTCCGAAGGAACGCAGTTCATTGCCAGCAACGGAACAAAGCTGGACGGAGAATGACTTTGACAAGTTGAGAGAAGAAGGCTTCAGTCGATCAAACCTCTCAGAGCTAAAGGAGGAACTGCGTAACCAGGGTAAAGAAACTAAAAACCTTGAAGAAAGAATGGATGAATGGATAACTAGAAAAATCAATGCAGAGAAGACCTTAAAAGAACTGATAGAGATGAAAACCATAACACGAGAAATACGTGACAAATGCACAAGCTTCAGTAACTGACTTGATCAACTGGAAGAAAGAGTATCAGCGATTGAAGACCAAATGAATGAAATGAAGCGAGATGAGAAGTGTGAAGAAAAAACAGTAAAAAGAAATGAACAAAGCCTCCAAGAAGTATGGAATTATGTGAAAAGACCAAATCTACGTCTGATTGATGTGCCTGAAAGTGATGGGGAAAATGGAACCAAGCTGGAAAACACTCTGCAGGATATCATCCAGGAGAACTTCCCCAACCTAGTAAGGCAGGACAACATCCAAATTCAGGAAATACAGAGGACGCCACAAAGATACTCCTCGAGAAGAGCAACTCCAAGACACATAATTGTCAGATTCACCAAAGTTGAAATGAAGGAAAAAATGTTAAGGGCAGCCAGAGAGAAAGGTCAGGTTACCCACAAAGGGAAGCCCATCAGACTAACAGCAGATCTCTTGGCAGAAACTCTACAAGCCAGAAGAGAGTGGGGGCCAATATTCAACATTCTTAAAGAAAAGAATTTTAAACCCAGAATTTCGTATCCAGCCAAACTAAGCTTCATAAGTGAAGTAGAAAGAAAATCCTTTACAGACAAGCAAATGCTTAGAGATTTTGTCACCACCAGGCCTGCCCTACAAGAGACCCTGAAGGAAGCACCAAACATGGAAAGGAGCAACAGGTACCAGCCATTGCAAAAACACGTCAAAATGTAAAGTCCATCGATGCTAGGAAGAAACTGCATCAACTAGCGAGCAAAATAACCAGCTAATATCATAATGACAGGATCAAGTTCACACATAACAATATTAACCTTAAATGTAAATGGACTAAATGGTCCAATTAAAAGACACAGACTGGCAAATTGGACAAAGAGTCAAGACCCATCAGTTTGCTGTATTCAGGAGATCCATCTCACATGCAGAGACACACATAGGCTCAAAATAAAGGGATGGAGGAAGATCTACCAAGCAAATGGAAAGCAAAAAAAAGCAGAGGTTGCAATCCTAGTCTCTGATAAAACAGACTTTAAACCATCAAAGATCAAAAGAGACAAAGAAGGCCATTACATAATGGTAAAGGGATCAATTCATCAGGAAAAGCTAACTATCCTAAATATATATGCACCCAATACAGGAGCACCCAGATTCATAAAGCAAGTCCTTAGAGACTTCCAAAGAGACTTAGACTCCCATACAATAATAATGGGAGACTTTAACACCACACTGTCAATATTAGACAGATCAACAAGACAGTGTTAACAAGGATATCCAGGAATTGAACTCAACTCTGCACCAAGTGGACCTAATAGACATCTACAGAACTCTCCACCCCAAATAAACAGAATATATATTCTTCTCAGTACCACATCCCATTTATTCCAAAATTGACCACATAGTTGGAAGTAAAGCACTCCTCAGCAAATGTAAAAGAACAGAAATTATAACAAACTGTCTTTCAGACCACAGTGCAATTAAACTAGAACTCAGGACTAAGAAACTCAATCAAAACCACTCAACTACATGGAAACTGAACAACCTGCTCCTGAATGACTACTGGGTACACAACAAAATGAAGGCAGAAATAAAGATATTCTTTGAAACCAATGAGAACAAAGATACAACATACCAGAATCTCTGGGACACATTTAAAGCAGTGTGTAGAGGGAAATTTACAGCACTAAATGCCCACAAGAGAAAGCAGGACAGATCTAAAATTGACACCCTAACATCACAATTAAAAGAACTAGAGAAGCAAGAGCAAACACATTCAAAAGCTAGCAGAAGGCAAGAAATAACTAAGATCACAGCAGAAGTGAAGGAGATAGAGACACAAAAAACCCTCCAAAAAATCAATACATCCAGGAGCTGGTTTTTTGAAAAGATCAACAAAATTGATAGACCACTAGCAAGACTAATAAAGAAGAAAAGGAAAAGAATCAAATAGACGCAATAAAAAATGATAAAGGGGATATCACCACCGACCCCACAGAAATACAAACTACCATCAGAGAATACTATAAACACCTCTACACAAATAAACTAGAAAACCTAGAAGAAATGGATAATTTCCTGAACACTTACACTCTCCCAAGACTAAACTAGGAAGAAGTTGAACCCTGAAGAAACCAATAGCAGGCTCTGATATTGAGGCAATAATTAATAGCCTACCAATCAAAAAAAGTCCAGGACCAGACGGAGTCACAGCCGAATTCTACCAGAGGTACAAGGAGGAGTTGGTACTACTCCTTCTGAAACTATTCCAATCAATAGAAAAAGAGGGAATCCTCCCTAACTCATTTTACGAGGCCAACATCATCCTGATACGAAAGCCTGACAGTGATACAACAAAAAAAGAGAATTTTAGACCAATATCCCTGATGAATATCGATGCAAAAATCCTCAATAAAATACTGGCAAACCGAATCCAGCAGCACATCAAAAAGCTTATCCACCATGATCAAGTGGGCTTCATTTCTGTGATGCAAGGCTGGTTCAACACACGCAAATCAATAAACATAATCCAGCATATAAACAGAATCAAAGACAAAAACCACATGATTATCTCAATAGATGCAGAAAAGGCCTTTGACAAAATTCAACAGCCCTCCTGCCTCAGGCTCCTGAGTATCTAGGACTAGAGGCATGTGCCACCATGCCCAGCTAATTTAAAAAAATATATTGTTTGTAGAGATGGAGTCTTGCTCTGTTGCCCAGACTGGTCTCAGACTCCTGGCCTCGAGGGATCCTTCCTGGCTCAGCCTCCTAAAGTGTTGGAATTATATGTGTGAGCCACTGCACCCAATGAATACGATAATTTTTTTATCCATTCATCTGTTGATGGACACTGAGGTTAATTCCATTTCTTGGCTATTATGAATAATGCTGCAATGAACATGAAAGTGCAGATATCTCTTTGAGATACTGATTTCATTTCCTGTGGATACATATCCAGTAGTGAGATTGCTGGATCATATGGTAGTTCTATTTTTAAGTTTTTGATTAACCTCCATACTGTTCTCCGTAATGGCTATATTAATTTACATTCCTACCAACAGTGTGTGAGAATTCCGTTTTGTCTTTTTGACAATAGCTATACTAACAAGTGTGAGATGATATCTCATCGTGTTTTTAATTTAAATTTCTCTGATGATTAGTAATGTTGACTTTTTTTTCATATGCCTGTTGGCTATTTGTAAGTTTCCTTTGAGAAATATCTATTCAGTAAAGTTGCAGGATGCAAAATCAGCATACAAAAATCAGTAACATTTCTATATACTGACTATGAAGTATCTGAAAAAAAAAATCAGGAAAAGAATCTTATTTACAATAGCTACAAAAAAATAAAATACTTAGGAATAAACTCAGCCAAGGAAGTGAAAGACCTGTCCACTGAAAACCATAAAACATTGATGAAAAAGACACAAATAAATGAAAGATATCTCATGTTCTTAGGTTAAAACAATTAACATTGTTAAAATGTCCATATTGCCCAAAGCGATTGACAGATTCAATACAATCCGTATCAAAATTCCAATGATATTTTCACAGAAATAGAAAAACAAATCCTAACACTTATATAGAAAAACAAAATACCCCAAACTGCCAAAACAATCTGAGCAAAAAGAACAAAGATAGAGACATCACACTATCTGACTTTTGCATTAATTTTAATCTTTTTAAATATTGCATAAAATTAGTATTTATCTTGATTCTTAGGTTTTTTAGTACCACCTTATATTTTGTGCCTGAGTTAAGCACCTCACTGGCCTCACTTGAGCCCCAGTCACCACATCCCTGGGGCACATAACAGCATGTGTACAGGTTTCTAGAAGATGTGACCCTAGCTTCTGCTTTTTAACTTTTGGGACCTAAGCCCCCTCAATTCTAAAGATGACTACTTTTCCAGAGACTCTCTGGGTTGTTCATTCAACTTTTCTCCTTAGCTTACTCGCTTCTTTATGATAGGAAAAATGCCAAAAAAAAAAATCTCAGCTGAATAAGGCCTAACAACAATTCTGTGTGGGGAACTTTGAAATATAACTTAGAACTGCAGCAGCCAGTTGTTTATTTTGAATTAAGTCAGCAGATTGTCATGCTTAAGGCAATATTTGTAAAAAGCTCTTTGGAAGTTAAATTTGTTTTATTATAATACCAAGTGTGTTTATCTTTTCTAACCCATAGGCAACTGATATATTTTTCTGCAGTCAGGTTGGGACAGGAGGCATTTTCAGATAAATTACTTCTTAATACACTCTTGAGACACTGTTCAAGCTGCTGCATAGGAACCTGCAAGAAAGGGTATTTGGTGGATTCTTAAAGGGGACAGAAAAAGAAAATTTAAAGAATCGTTCCAGTACAGCAGCCATTCAGAGAAAAGGGTTGGGTGAAGTGGTTTTTACATTCAGGCCTTATATGCCTTCTTCAACATGGATTTCAAATAGATTAGTAAGTACTATGATAGAAATAAAAAATTGAAATCAATGGGAAAATGTCAATTTTTCACCAAACAGCATTTTGAAATGTCTGTTCAGCAGGAGGCTGAAAATGTGGCTGTTCTACTGTACAGCTTGTGTAGATCTAAGACAACCCGCAGCCCAGCTGAGATTCTGTGCTCTTGTATCTTCCCTCTGCTGTCAGACTACCAGCTCATTAGTATTTAAATTAGCTCATAAATATTTCCTGGAAATCCACAGTTGCTTAAGCTTCACCTCTATTCAGCTCTTCACTCTCCTTCTTTAGTCTTACTTACGCCTTTGTTTCTTAGGCTGATACATTGCAGGAGGGTGGATCTCATTACATATTAATCTTACTGATATACGGTGATGAAAAAGGAAAGGAGGAAGCCCTGTTGGAAGATAAAGATGAGAAATAGAGAAAGGATGTAGAAGGAAATTTTACTCCATTTCCTTTGTACAAATAAAATTATCTAATGATAGACCAAGAAGTCTGTATTAAAATAAGTACAGCCCAAAAGTATATGCCAAGGCAATTTAACCTGAATGAATGTTTCTTTCACATACTCTAAAAGCTCTGAAACACAGACGAAACATTTCATTGGGGGCAGGCCCTGGATGTTCCCACTGGGGAGATGGTTGCATGGTTACAAAACCTCTTCTGTTCAACATGAGAGCTGTAATTCTAATTATAAAATAATGATGACAGAGAGGGGCCAGTTCCATCATGATATTCTGTATGTTCCTTAGCACTCTGCAAGAGTTCAACACTAATACCCACATACAATGCCAACAGGCAGTTCTTTTAAATGAGTGTGAATAAAATTTAACCAATGGCAATGAAAGAAAACAAACATATTTCATTGAATTTAAAGTTCCATTGATCAAAAGTGCCATTATTTTATATAAAATATTTGTAAGTACTACCAATAAAACTAGGGCACATGATGGGTCATAAGTACATTCTGATTTCAGAGATGTGAAAAAATGTGAAGCAGTGAAATATGTTAATTTTTAAAACAGGGTATTCTGGAAAGAATAAAGATTATTTGGTGGCTATATGGTTTGAAAGGATGTGAAAATAGTGTTAATCTCTTTAACAGGAGCATGCGCTCTAAGAAGCAATCACTTTTCTAATATCATATACTTGAGAGACATAAGAAGCATACAGAAGCAAAACTTTTGGGAAAGATCCTAACTGTTTGCACAGGCTGGGGACAATAAGGGGCCTTGTCATTAGCAGTCGCATGTCATTTGATCATGTGCTCCAAAGGTCTTCTAGAAATAAACTTCAGAATAAACATGGAGACCTGCCAGTCCCAGTCAACGAAGATATAATTTTAGGCTAAGAAGCATCCAGTCCTATTAAGTGCAGTCTAGACAATGTAGGCTGGCATTCAAGGCCCCACTAAATCTGATTTAAAACTATTTTTATAGTTTTTTTCCTCTTTTGTTTTTGTGTATGTAATTGATATTTCTACCAAATTGAATTACTGAATTTTCTAAAACCTATAGTGTGTTACCTCAGTTCCCTGTCTTTGTTTATACCAGAGTTTCTCAACCTTGGCACTGTTGACATTTTGGGCTGGATAATTCTTTTTTGTGGGGCTGTCCTGTGCATTGTAGGATTTTTAGCAGCATCTCTGGCCTCTATCCACTAGATGCCAGTAGCACCTCCTCCCAGCTGTAACAACCAAATATACTTCCAGACATTGTCAAATGTGCCTGGGGGTAAAGGGACAAAATTACCACTGGTTGAGAACCACTGCATATAACCATGCTGGCATAGTGAAAGGATGCAAACTTTGGCATCAAATGTGCATGAGTTGAACTCTAGCTTTCTGGGGTGAACATTTGAATTTTGGGGGCACTCCATGCCCATTCCCTGTTTCTAACAGTAACTCATTTTCCTTTGGGGGAACAATCTTTTTTGTCCCACTGTATGTAGACTTGATGAGACTCTGAGTCTCAGAAACCATGTCTTGCCCACCCTTCTCCAAAGTGGAACTGAGCTCAGTCCATCCCATACTTTCTCCCAGCACTCCTACCATCTTGAGCAGAGTAATAGCAAGAATGGCAAAAAACTTTGGCGTGAATTGACTGCTAGATGGGATGGTTGTATCCGTATTTATCCAATACTCTATGCTTGCATCTATCCTAACACCTGTTCCTTTTCTGATTTGGGTTTCTAGATTCCCGTTCTCTCTGTATCCCAAAATCTCTCCAATTAATGAACTTTTTGGCTAAATATGCCAGGATTGTTTTCTGTTGCTTACCTGCAAAGATACCTCCGTTTACTAGCTTTGTATCTTTGTATTTTGAACTGGTCTCTTCACTTCTCCAAACCTATGTTCCCCTTCTGCAAATTGAAAATTAAAGCTATTTACCTTTCAAATGCAAAAGATGCTCTCTCCATAATCTCTTTAAAGTCTACCTTCATTAGTCTAGGTTCTGTGCTAAATCCTGGAGATGAATAAGACAAAACCTATGTTTTTATGAGACTCACTTTCTTCCTGTGACAAAAGTAACAGCAGGACTCAGACAACAAAACAAAGCAAAAAAAAAAAAAAAAAAAAAAAGCAAAAAACACAGTACCAGCAGGTCAAACAGCATTGGCTGAAATCGGCCTTTATCCTCAGCATGGCTCCAAATCACTTCATTTTGCGCTTACTCCTTGCTAATGGTCTCCCCCCTCCTTTTCAGCACAGAATGCAGTGTTGGGAGGGGAGAGAAGGTTCCTATCAAGGAGCTTTATGCATTCATTATTCTGTGCCCCAGCCTGGCCAAAGCTGCTGAAGTGTCTGAGATTCTGCAGTACTGCTCTGTTAGCAGCAGGAGCAAATAAAAGAATTCAGTGTCAGCATTTTCTGTTTCTCATCTGACAAACAAGGTCAGGTACTTCTTTGAACAACCCAGTTCCAATAGCTGTGAAACATAAAGAGACAAGGAGGGAAAGGTTTTCCAGAAAAGCTGGTGGTTAGGCACAAGGTGGGTTTAAGTTTTCAGCTTTTGTTGTGGAAGAGGAAAGTTCCCCTCATCCCAGGCGTCCCTTTTTCAGAATGGGGAAAAAGAATCCAGGGTGAAAGGCTCTTTTGTACTTCTTTGCTTCTTGCACTGAAATGCCAGGTGCAGAACTTGGTTCCCAGGGAAATCAGAACGTCATTGCCATCAAGGTTTATGGCCATTAGTCCTGATTCTTACTGTTTGTCAATGCCACTAAAAACTCTGAGCATTGAAGCAGATGGAAGAGAAAGTTGTACAAGCAGTTGGAAGAAACGGGTGCTCTGGAGATCAAGGCTGAAGTGAGGAGTTTTCAGAGCTGAGGTTCAGGCTGCCAGGATTGTACCTCTCCCCCAGCAATCCTCTGCCAAGTGAGCCCTTTACGTGCAAGGCAATTTATGTCCCCACAGCCTCTCTGCGCACCCTCTGTTTTCAACTCCCCAGGGGTAAATTTTTCAGCCTCTTTCTTTATAGCAAATTACACCATTGATGTCATCCTGGCGAATGAAACAAGAGAATAGTATTTATCAGAGAAAGTCTGGTGAGTTAAGTCCAAGGCCACAGGAAAAAACTAGCCCTGCTGGGCTGCCCCTCCTTTGGTAAGTAACTAAGCACTACATATTCTGTTTTCTGTGGATTGGTGTTTTTTCTAAAAGTTTGAGGGGGTGGTTGTTGTTGTTTGTTTGTTTTTGAGACAAAGTCTTTGCTCTGTCACCCAGGCTGAAGTGTAGCGGTGCAATCTCAGCTCACTTCAACCTCTGCCTCCCAGGTTCAAGTGATTCTCCTGCCTCATCCTTTCAAGTAGTTGGGACTACGGGTGTGTACCACTATGCCTGGCTTATTTTTGTATTCTTAGTAGAGACAGGGTTTCATCATGTCGGCCAGCCTGGTCTCAAACTCCTGACTTCAAGTGATCCACCTGCCTCGGCTTCCCAAAGTACTGAGATTACAGGCATAAACCACTGCACCCACCCTCTTTGTAAAATGTTTAATGAAACATTGAAAGCTGTTTCTGGGCAGAGAAAAGTGTGACATCAGTACAGACCCCAGGTTTTCTGTTGGATATCTTTACCTGGATGTCCCACAATATTCTCAAAACTAATCTGTCTTCAGACAATCTCATAACCTTCATCCACAAACTTATCTTCCTCCTATTCCCCCTCTCTTAGTGAGTGGCACCGTCATCCACACAATTGCCTATCCAGACACCTGGGAGTCATCTTAACTGCTCCCTCTCCCACACATCCTGGCTGTCCTAACATTCCATAGGTAGACAAAGCCTGCATCCTCTCAAAACTGTCATCTGCTATTTATCCCCACTGCTGCTCTCTTATTCCAGGACAGTATTGTCTTGGGAGTTCCAGGAAGGAGAAAGACAGTCAGCCCCAAATAATATAAGTAAACTCAAAGTCACTTTCCATAATACCTCATCCCCAATCCTAGTCCCCTCCCAAAGGTGAGTACTGACTATTGCTAGGAGTTTGATGTGTAAGCCTTCTGTTTCTATGCCTTTTCAGCTGTATCCCTGTACATACAAAAATATATGACTGGTTCACATAAATGTTCTACATAAAATATCCTGCACTTAAAAATTTTACCCAGCAACTATCTTGAAGGTATTTCCATGTAGGTATAAATAAATCTTTTAAAATCTGTCTAGTATTCCAGGGTGAAGGACATCTGTCCTTTTGCCAGAACCTTGATTTTCCCTTGGGAAATCACCTCCTATACTATTTGTTAATGTGGCTGAGCACCTTACCTGTTCCCTTCAGGAGTGGGACTATGATCCACATCAGGCCAATCCATGCCACAGAATGGTCTAGGCATTGGATGAGTGCCCCAATCTGAGCCAATGAAGGTCATTGCTGAGGCATTTTGCTGGTTGCTAGGCTGCAGGCATCCCAGGCTTCCTGCTGCCCTTATGTCTACAAACTGTGGTCTGGAACATTCCAGGAGCCACTTTTATCACTTGCAGCAATCTTCTTCAGTGAGTTCCCCAGGACTTGATTTCATCTTACAATCTGATTCCATGTGTCTCCCATATTTTAAGGATTCTTTATAATTTCTGGCTTACAGAGAACAAACATTATTTTTTGTTTTCCTGGTCTGTTTTAGATCTCCAAAAATAACTCTGTCACTTCTGTTATATGGTATCATTACTTGTAATTATCTATTTACTTATCTGTCTCTGGACTGGACTCTTGACAGACAGGCAATAACTAATTATCTGCCTGGCATTTGGTAGTCACTCATAAATGGTTTATTGCATTACTAACTAAATAAAAAAGTTGACCTTGCATTCACCTCTTCTGGATAGTTCAAGAGACTCTAATGCTTTTTGAAGTACAGTTTTTATACTAGCTTACAGTGGATTATTGTTCAGAAAATATTTACTCCCCCTAACAGAATTATGTGAAAGAAATACATTTCTTCTTCCTTGATGTTAACCTTGGACATGGGACACTCCTGGGCCAGTGGTATGTTAGTGGACAAGATGTGAGTGAAGACTCAGCATGTGCATGAGGGTCAGACTTGCCATCTCACGCAACTGCTTTTCTCAGTGAGAAGAACTTTCCTCAGAAAAATGCTGGTTCAGGGAGGATGAGAGACACGTGGAACAGATTTGAACCCAAACAATAGCTGAAAGCCAAGTTCAGGCTAGATAAACTGAACTAAAGTTTATCTCCATGTGGACGAGTGAGAGATGCTTATTTTCTGCCACTGAGATTTAGGGGGTGGGGGAGACGTCATGACACAATATTACTATGGCAATACCAGCTGAAGCACACCTACATCAGAATCACCTAGAGTGCTTGTTGTGAATGTGGTTTCTGAGCCCCAATCTAGGTCTAGTAAGTGATCATCTCTGGAGTGTTTTTAGAAATGTATATTTTAGCAAGACCCTCAGAAAACTTTTATGCTCACTGCTGGGCTACAGACAATATTTATCAGCATGCTATTTTCAGTGACAAGGAAAGAGCAGTAGGTTAGCACCCAGAGAGCTGCTACATTTACCTACATAAAACTTCTGAGAGATGTAGCACTGTAAAAAGGACAGGAAACAAGGTTTTCTTACCAAATCATTTAATTAAAGGAGAGAAATTGAGAAACATAAAGGCACCTTGAGGTCATTTATAAACGCAGTGTTGCTCAAAAAGCTGTTCTTTCATACAGGTACATAGTTGACATCATTTACTTAAATTTGAAAAAATTAAAACTAATCAGTCTGAGAACATCAATGGCAACACAATATTCATTAATTGAACATGGCAACATAACATTCATTAATTGAACATGTATTTAGTAAGGGCTTACTAAATACTAGGAATTCTGGAGAACACTAAAAATATCAAATATGCATAAGATAGTGTTTGTCTAGTCTGTTTTCCTTTGCTATAACAGAATACCACAGACTGGGCAATTTATAAATGATGGAAGTTTATTTGGCTCATGGTTCTGGAGACTGGGAAGTCCAAGAACATGGCACTGTCATCTGATGAGTCATCTCATGGCCAAACAGTAAAAGGGCAAATGAGTGCAAGAGACAGAGAAAAATTTGTGGTCAAACTTATTTTTTTATCACAAGCACAATCCTATGAAAACTAACCCACTCCCATGATAGCAATATTAATCCATTCAAAAGGGCAGAGCCCTAGTGACCTAATAACCTCTTAAAGGCCCCACCTACCAATACTGTTATATTGGCAGTTAAATTTTAGCATGAGTTCTGGAGGGGACATTCAAGCCATAGACATATTTTTACCCAAAGAATTTCCAGTCTACCTAGTCATGATCCCTCTGTGTGCAGGTGTGGGTGTTTGGGAGTTCCAAAGAAAATAGGTTATGCCATTCTTGCCTTCTAAATGTTGCATGGAATGTCTTTATCACCTTTCTGATCATTTTTTCTCTTTGGAACCCACCTTGACTCTTGTCTCATGGGGGAATTATTTAAAGTAGATGGCAAGACAAAATTATTTCTCCCTTTAGCTCTGAATTCACCTAAGCACTCTTCTCCCAGAATGCCTCCTAAGTGTACTGCATCCTGCCAGGAAATTTCACCACTCAGCTCCCATGTAGGAGGCCAGGGCTCCTGAACTCGGGCTCTACAGTTTCATTCTGGGTACAAGCACTGCTAATGAACAAGAAACATTGCAGTGTAGCACTATTATAATCACTCTTTCAGTTCATAGGACCCATGTCTTGAGAAAGCATTTTCAGTAGCAGATGAAATAAGAAGATTGAAATTCATAAGGAGTCTTACTCTGTGATTAATATGTTGTAGAAACAAATATTGATTTCTTGTTTGTTCATCTGAAGTTTATCTGCTAACCTCAGAAGATAGTTTACTGAAGTAACCTTTGGTCACTGACAATAGAGAACACCTAATGTACTTACCTTTTTTTCTAACAATATAACATCATGTACCTAGTGATAGAGGCAGGAGGATTATTCTCTGCCTCCTCCCACTTCAATTGCCAGCATATCCTAATTCTTCTTAGACACAGGACAAGAGCTCAGGACCCACCAAACATGGGTACAAAGAAGGCTGTAACAGTGGTGGGGCTGAGCCAGCCTCAGAGCCATAGGCCAAAGCAGGGCAACAGGGTTGACAGAGCTGTTAACATGCCGCCATCCACCTGGGCAGGGTTGTCACCAGCCAGGGGTCTCCAGCTGGTAGAATGACCAAGAAGAATCCTGCGTCACTAGCAAATTGCCCTGTGATGTATTTCACATTACTCATCCAAACCAAGGCTTTGTCCTGTGGGACTCAACTTCTAAAAAAAAAATCTAGATTCATATCATAAGGATGTCATCCTTATATAAAATTATAGAAGAGCCCTTGCTTTCTGAGCTGTCAGAGACAGTACTTCCTAACATACAAATTGCCTTCTAGCAAGATTTGAAGCAGACATTCTTTTCCCAACTACACATGTTTTGCTATGACATTTTACAAAAATAAATCCCTCAATAATAATCAGAGATTGTATTGTTTTGTATTTTATTTATAGTACAGTAATACTACTAGAGTTATCTCTCTTTTGAATATTATCATTAATCTCATTTTTTTCAAGTCATGTTGAAATAATCAATGCAGTTAAACATTCCCAGGTAGACTCCAGTAGGGTTTGATTTTTTTAATGTAATTTAAATTCGGTTACAAAGTGTTTCACTGAAATGCCACTTACTGGTTTGTGGCTTAAAAAGTTCCTTCTTGGTGACAGCTTAGAAGCCAACTTCACTGAAAACAGATTGTACTGGTTTCCTTTAGATATTTACAATACTTCATCAAACTAGAGAATCTAATTGCTGCGAAGGGCACTCTAGAGATTACTCAATCCAGCCCCATTATTTTGCAAATGAGGAGAATGAGGTTTACAAGAGAGAAATGGCAGCTGAACTACAGTTACGCAAGTAGTTAAGAGGCAGAAGTGAGACCAGCAACCACTTTCCTGACTCCTGATCCATTCACAATTTTATTTATAAATACTCTTACAACACTTTCATTGCTTCCAGTGTGAGTCAATTTTTTATAGTGGATAATCTGGAGAATATAAACTTAAAATACTCGTGTTATTCTTTTACTGTTTCTCCCTTTGAAGCACTAATACATTTAAGACCTCTTCCTTCATGACCCCAACTTTTCCCCCTTAGTAGTCATTATTTAAAAAGGAACCACTAATGACTTAGAAAAACTTGCATGGATCTCTGCATTGTTGGTCTTATCCAGAAAAAGCTTCCATTCAAATAAAAGTAATGTTGTGGGGGTGGTCTGAGAGAGACCTGGAACACTAATCTCAATGTTTGAACATGCTATTGAGTACATAATATCCAGCCATGACCCAAAATCCTCTCTGCCTAAGCCACTATAAAATAGTTGCACATAATTTACTCAAGTGAAATTCTTTGAACAGTTGTTAGGGCAGGAAACTTAACACTCCAGAATAGTGACAACAGCGGTGGTGGTATAACAGCTGGGGGTCACAGGCTTACCATGATGCAGGTCCAGCTCTCAAGTTACCATCTGATCTGGGTCCAGCAGCAAAGGCCTAGAACAATAAACACCTGATTCATTGTGAAACTGGGAAACATCCTTCCCCCAATCTAGATAGTATTAATAGAACCAAATGACTCCTGAGGTCTTCCTGTTTGCTAGATTCTTTTGGTCTGAATATCTTTCCCATGCCAGTGGAGAATCAAGAGCAAGAGCACTACTGATAAGCAAGGCATTGGATTGCACACAGCAAGTGGGTATGGAAAGTGGGGAAGAGGTTGGTAGAGGACAGAGAAAGGAGGTAGGGAAAGTGTGGGGTCCTGGTGCTAAAGCCAGTCCCATTTTACCCCTGTCCTGATGACATCAGGCTTCTAATGTAGCCATTCAGGACTTCTGGTTGCAGCTTCAACGTGTAAAGGAACCCTACTCAGAGTTTATCTTGACATGTGGCAGAGCAGGAAATTGAAGGGGGAGAGGGGATTCTTATTGTGCCTTTTGGCACCAGGGCTGACGAGTCAGAGGTAGAGGTAGTAATTTTGTGGGAGAGGCTTAAGATAATTGTTATGTGTTTTCACATGTCTTTTACAAATTTTCAGTTCAGGCATGTGAAAAGTTGGGTTGGCCCTTACATTTACTGTGGCCTTGAATTCCATAGTCTTGTTCAGTTACATCTCACTGGAAAATTAGTTCAATGTCTTTTTCTTCTATCATAACACAGATTTTCTTAGGCACAGTGTATTCATTCACTTATTTATTTATTTTAACAAATAATTATTGCTATGTACTGGCACATCCTGGGTGCTGGGGATGTGGTGGTGATTATAGCTGCCTTTGTAAAGTTTACAATCCCATGGGGGAAGTGTACAATTAAACAAGTCATGACAATGAAGTGCATTAAGTGTTATGATAAGCAAAGCAAAGGAATGAAAAGCTGAAACATCAATCTTGTCTATTTATTCACTTTGGAAATTGGGAATGATTAACAAAAACCTACTTTGTGGGGCTAGCATGAGAACCAGCTGAAATCATGTGGTTAAAATGCTTTGCAAAGTGTAGTGACTCTTAGATGTACCTCCTAGTCAAATGCCTTATCTAAATAATTTACATGTTGCAGAGAAAGACTTAGAAGAACACCCCTCTTATTTTGAGAGCCCAGACTGATTCCGCAGATACCAGAGGCCACCCAGGGACCAACCATCAAGAGCTGAACAAAGACGCTATACTGTGAATATACATGTTACTCCCCATGAAAGCCCTGCCCCACTAGGTATCTGTGTTCCAGAGCAGACCATAAGGCCACAGGCAGGAGACAGCCAAGTGCAAGGGACAAAAAGGGCAATGCCCTACAGGTCTCAGCTCACCAGGAACCTGCCAGGCTCACTTGCACTCTCCTGGCTTCCTACCTTGCCTTACTCAGCACTTCTCACAGTTGTAATCACTTATTTGGGTAGTCATTTTCATCAGTCTCTCTCTCCCCTAGTAGATAGCATGCTCCACTAGGACAGGGCCCAGGGCTATCTGCTCACCACTGTACACTCCAGCCCCAGCCCAGGACTGTCAAATAATGCTGCTCAACTGATACTGCCTGAATGAATGACAAAACGCATGCTACTTACTTTGACTTATACCATTTGGGAAGTACAATTTTCTCTCTGAGCAATAGTTTCCACTTGACCTCTCTCAATAATGAAATTCCTACAAATCTATTCCTGGGAGACAGGACAAGCAGGCTGAGGCAGTCACCCGGAAGTGAAAGCTCAGGTTGAAAGGTGTCAGGGTAGTCACCTGGGGTCCCTTTCAAGTGCCTAGAGCAGAAGCTTCTAGAATCTTGCAGCCCACCTCAGGCCAGGAAACATTCTCAGAAATGAGGGAGACACAGCCTTTTAAAAAGTAGGCAGCGTGGGGAGGCAGCTGGACTCAACTCCCTGAGATAGTGAGGTCCTTTCTCTCAGGGCATCTTGCCAAAATCTCTGTTATGTCCTGCAAGGAAATAAAAAATACTATCTCTTGACTTCTGGTGCCTGTTTTTATGCCCTGGTGTGGGAAGTAGTTTGTTTTGTTTTATTTTCTTGGGACAGGGTCTCGCTCTGTGGCCCAGGCTGGAGTGCTATAGCACAATCTCAACTCACTGCAGCCTCCACCTCCTGAGCTCAAGCAATCCTCCCATCTCAGCCTCCTGAGTAGCTGGGACTACAGGCGCAAGCTACCATACCTGGTTAATTTGTAAATTTTTTGTAGAGACAAGATCTCACTATATTGCCCAGGCTAGTCTCGAACTCCTGGGCTCAAGCAATCTTCCTGCCTCGGCCTCCCAAAGTGTTGGAGTGACAGGCATGATGAGCCACCACACCTGGCCTGTGGACAGCAGTTTTAATGGGAAGGGAGAAAATGGGAATATGTTTCAAGTATGTGTGTTTTTATCCTGCTGTCTACTGACTTCAACAGAGGCTGTAGATTTTGAAATCTAAACACAAGAAGCCTCTGTCAAGAGGCAATGACCTAACATTTTGGGTATCACTCCATGTCCACATGAAGAATATCCTTGGCAAAGAGCAGTTGTAGCATAGTAGTGGTAAAAATAACCATTCTCCTAATTTTCAACTAAATATAACTCCTAATGTCTAAAGCACTATAAGCTAGTCAGATTTTTTTGACCTTCAAAAATATCAGTTTGAAAAGCAATATTACCTGTAACATACAAAGTCAGTATTAACTATGACATAAGATATTCTGGACTGCTCTACAATTACTTGTTTTATCACTATCTTAGAATTCTGAGTGTTCCAATCTTTCCCATTGTGGAGTGAAGGGAGAATAAAAGAAATGGGATTTACTTCATGCATTTTTCTCTGTAACAAAGTATACATTGTGTATGTGGTGAAAAAAATAATGCCAAAATAGTCTTCAATCTAGAGACAGAGCCAGGCCTGGTGGCTCACGCCTGTTATCCTAGCATTTTGGGAGGCCAAGGTGGATGGATTCCTTAAGCCCAGGACTTCGAAACCAGCCAAGGCAACATGGCAAAACTTCTTCTCTTAAAAAAAAAAAAAAAATTTGGGCATGGTGGCATTCACCTGCAGCCCCAGCTACTCAGGAATCTGGGGTGGGAGAATCAGCTGAGCCCAAAAAGGTCGAGCCCGGGAAGGTGATGGCACTCTAGCCTGGGCAGCAGAGTGAGACCCTGTCTCAAAAAATAAAATAAAAATATAAAATGAGACTCAGAGAATGAGTCTAATAAGCAATGAAGAATATTGCAGCCTTTTGGTTCAGGTAAACCTTCCAGGGGTACACAGAAGGATGGAGGGAAATTTAGGTTAGACAACTGGTTCCCAGATGTTTTTGCCAAGCTGAGGCATGAGAGTGGACTTGTTGACAAATGAACCCTTCGGTAGACAATTACCCAAGGAAAAACTGTTACCGATGAGGAAATGACAGTGGCTTAGGAGGTACAGTGTAGAGAAAGGGACACTGGGCCAGAAGAAATAGGTTAAAATTTGAACAAGTAGGGGAAGGAGAAGAGAGTTTAAAGGCCAAAATCATGCCCATTATGGTTCCTTGTCAAACTTTTTCTAATGAAACACTAAGATGACTATCTTGTCTGCAAGTTTTATTCACTCAAGAATATCAGAATCAACTTCACTTTCCCCTAAGAGAGGCAATTCATCAAATCTCTGTCCTACACATCTTAACCAGGAGGCAGACTAGGTCAGGCCCCTATTATGCTATTTTAAGCCCTGTGAATGTTTCCTTCATAGCACTAAATAGGGGTTATAATTTGAAATTTATGTATGAGGCTATTTGATGAAGGTCACCCACCCCTCCCCCTCCCCCGTAAACTACAGGTTAAGTATCTCCTATCTGTAATGCTTAGGACCAGAAGAGTTTCAGATTTCAGGTATTTTTGGATTTTGGAACATTTCCATACATATAATGAGATATCTTGGAGATGGGACCCAAGTCTAAAGAAAATTCATTTATGTTTCACATGTACCTTATATACATAATCTGAAGGTAATTTTATACAATATTTTAAGTAATTTTGTACATGACTCAAAGTTTTGACTGTGTTTTGAGTATGACCCACCACATGAGGTCAGATGTGACATTTTCTACTTGTGGCTCATGTTGGTACTTTAAAACTTTCAGATTTTGGAGCATTTTGGATTTTGGATTTTCATATTAGGATGTTCAACCTGTAAAAGTTTCCCAGAGGCAAAAGTGTGTCTTCTTTTTTTGTAAGCCCTTAGTTTCCAGTGTCTAGCACAAGGCTCAACACATTGCCTGGCATGTAAGAGACACTCATTTAGTAACCAAATGAATAAATGTAGTTTCACTATCCTTCCCTTTTTTCTCTTATTTTCATCTTCCTTCCCTAGTCAATATTTTCTGGTTTTCCTCTACTTTATTTTATTTCATTTCATTTTCAGATCAAAATTATAATTCATCTCAACTCTTCTGCGCAATGGGTTCTTTTTGTCAACAGCCCTGCATAACACTAGGAGTAGCCTCCTAGGCCTCCAAATTTCTTGTGTCTCTAACCCATAAAACAAAGATTGGGAACCTTAGAGATTGTTAAACTAACAATCTCCTGGAAAAGTCAGAGTATAGTGCTGTGATTAAAAGTATAGACACCAGAGCAGGATTTGAACTGTACTTAGATAACTTACTAATTGTGTGCTCTTACACGAGTTACTTAACCTCTCCAAGTTTTAGTTTCCTCAACTATAAAATGAGGATAATAATAAAATCAACCATCTCAGCCAGATAGAGTGGCTCCCACCTGTAATCCCAATACTTTAGGAGGCCAAGGCCAGAGGATGGCTTAAGGCCAGAAGTTTGAGACCAGCCTGGGCAACACAGCCAAACCCTGTCTCTACAAAAAATAAAATAAGATAAAAATTAGCCAGGCGTGGTGATGTACACCTGTAGTCCTAACTACTGGGGGCGCTGAGACAGGAAGATTGCTTGAGGCCAGGAGTTTAAGACCAGCCTGGGTAACATAGCAAGACCCCCGCCTCTACAAAAAAAAAAAAAAAAATAGAATAAAATAAAATTATTTTGGCATGGTAGTGCACACTTGTGGTCTCAGCTACTCAGGAGGCTGATGCAGGCAGGCCACTTGAGCCCATGAGTTCAAGGCTGCAGTGAGCTATGTATGACCCTGCCACTGCACTTGCCTGGGCAACAGAGTGAGACCCTGTCTCCAAAGACAAGAAAAGAAAGGAAAGTAAGAGGAAGCACTTTGAAGACTTATTATAATGATAAAATAATTTCTATAAGTGAAGCACTTCATACAGTCTGTTACATGGAAAACATTATAAAGTATCAGCTATTATTATCTCAGTGACCACAAATCCCAAATGTGTATTCTGTTACACATTCTTGCAACTGGTCCACAATTTATACCCCCAAAATGGGCAAATGGACTCAACTTTAGACCCCTGTCCTCTGCTGTCTCTGCTCATTGGCAGTCTCCTTCCCCGGCTATCCATGCTACCAGAGTGTCTGTTCTGGATTAGGTGACGGGGAAGAAGTGGAGGGCAGCACAGTAGAAGGGAGAACAACCCAGTCAAAATCAGAGCTCAATGACCAATTGTTATTCCAGGGCAGAAATTTCTTCTTGGCCTCCAGGCTATTATGGCCTAAGGCATTCCCTTGAATCTCCAGGGAGGCAATCTGTGTCTACAAAACACAGCATTCTTCTTAGAACTCTACTCTGTTAAGCTGCCTCTCCCAAAACTAGCAGGAGCTGAATGTGATTGAATGCTGTGTCACTAGGAAAAAGGAATGCTTTATAACCTTTCTTCAAGCATTTAAATCTTTCTCTCCAAATAGGACAGATGAGATTTCTGCAACATGCAGCTCACAACAGAACTGATGGAGTCTATGTAGCGAGAAGAGGTCAGAAGCTGCCCAAAGCAGCTCTGAGGCTGGGGTCACTGCACCCACCAGCTGCTGCCTGGAAGAGAAACGGGAAAGGGTGGATGCACTATTTTGCATTTTTTCTCCAGACAACCAAAGAAATCAATACGATAGGCAGAGTTCCCTGCCTGGGGAAAACAGCTCTTTGCAACCCAACTTATAGGATTGGGAATATGGGGGAGGGTGGAGGAGTCATCCTCAACACACTTCTGTCTGTGCAAGATGTGGAGAAAAGTAGGAAAGAAGCAGAACTCCAGCACACCTTCAAATGGATGGCTCTTGAAACTGAAGAGACAGTACACAAAACCACACTACAACTTTCTGGGCGAGGGTCTGTGGCTGCAAAGATGGAAACTGATTTGTCGAGGACCCTAGGAGGTGAACTGAAACCAGAATGCAGAAATGCTGGGAGAGGGTGAATGAGGCTGGAGGTCGCCTATATACGTAATTGTACAGGGCTGAGAAAGCCCACTGGGATGTTGTACTTTTTTGCCTTTTAGGCCACATTCAGGGGCTGCTGCAGACAGGGCTATGCCCAGAAAGCAAGAATGAAACGAGCAGGGGCAACCTGAAGCTGTGTGCTTAGGCTCACAAACCTGAGAGCAGGGAAGTTTTCTAGATCATTCTTTTATATGCTGTATGGAATCAAACAAAATTACAGTACCTCCTTTTTCATGACTGAGCCCCTCGGTGAGAACTCGATATTTCCTTACAGTCAACTCAAAATTTCCCAGTTTGTGGGAAATGAGTAATGGGGTTGAGGACACGCTACCCCCAAAAATGGCACCTTGGCATTTGAGAAAAAGCAGAAGCAGTAAAGTCTCTCCGACCTTCTCCTACCCTTTTCTCCTGTAGCTGATCATAAAACCCAGGGGAGACTTTCTGACCTTACCCTGAAGCAGGTCCTAAGATCCTCACTTTAGAGATGCCCTCGCTATGTCCACAGGAAAGGAGCATCCTTATCTCCAAACACAACATCACAGAGAAGAATCTGAACTAACAGGCCTTGCTAAGTTTGCTTTGGTTTTTACCATCAGATCACACTGTTTTGCCCAATCATATTGCTCCACAACTGTCCACTCTTCATTAAACCTGAGATACACACACACACACACACACACACACACACACACACACACACATATATTTAACTGCTCGGGTTTTCATTTCCCTATGAAGACTCATGTCACATAAAACCTACATTAACGAAATGTGTCGAATTTTCTCTGCTAATCTGTCTTATGTAACAGGGACTTCAGCCACGCACCTAGGGAGGGGGAGCTAAAGATGTTTTTCCTCCCCTGCATGGTGAAGAGGAGAGGGTTTGCTATCACTCTCCTCCCTACCACACTTCTCTATTGGAGGCCTGAGTTCAAACACTTACATAGTCATCACCTTTGAAATTAGTTTGAATTTAATTTCTTACTGATTTAAATTTTTTGAAAGTTTCCATTTAGGTAAATGTTTTTCACTGGTGGCATATCTAGTGAAGGTTGCAGGGGGATCTAACTGAGGACATTTTCTTAATGATTGTACCACTTCAGAAGAAAGAGAATATACTTAAAACACTAAAAAATTAAATATTTGATTTGTTTTTCCAATGCTGCAAAACAATTAGGACTGCAAAGAAAAAAAAAAAAATCTTGGGGAGGACCCTTTCCTCTTTATTTAAAAGGAAAAATAAAGTCAATTTCCTAAAGAAACAGAAGCTTACATTTTTTTGGGACCCCAGGGTGCTACCAATACTACCCTAACACTATTGTTATATTCCAATACAACTTACACCAATACTTGACACTACTGTTAATATAATAGTCAAAATTACTATTATTTTTATTCAAATATTTTGAGCCGCACATATTTATTTCAGCATCCATGTGTGTTTAGGGCTTCTAGATCTTCTAGGCCAACACTCTCTCAAGCACAGACTTGAATCCAGACAGTCTGGCTCCAGGAACCAAGCTCTTAATAAATGTACTGTACTGTCTCTCTGTGTCTTCCATGAACAATTAAATCTGAAAAGTCAGGTAACCCTTTACAACTAGAGAAACTGAGACCAGAGGCATTTGTCCCTGTGACTGCACAGCAGGTAGTGGCTGAGTGGAACTGGAAACCAAGTCTCCCAATTCCCAGGCCTTACTCATTCCACTATCCCTTGATGACCTGCCAATGCTTTCAGAATGTTACCTCTTTGAATTCCTGGGATGTTCTGAACACTTAGACATGAATGGAGAGTCCACATTGAGCAGCAGTTTAGGAGACTCAGAGACATGGGGCAATGAATACATTTATTTCTCAGGGTCTTTCTAACACTCAGATTCTGTATTAGTAGATACTGTAGTTAAAGTAGATGTTACCACAGAACATATTTAATGTGAAAATTTACTTTTCAGTTGCAAGTTTAGAGATAAATTATACCAAATTTTGTTCAATGTTACCATTCATTTTTGGCTATTACTACAAAGAAAAATGTATCAAGTCATGAGCTGAAAATTTAAAGAAAGCATATCAAATTTAATCCTACCTAGCTACTCACTTACCATAGAGAAAGTGGCACAGAACCAAAGTCTTACCTGGCTTGGGAACTGCACAGCTGCTCTCTATATCTGAAACCATCGTCCAAAGTGCTAGACAGCTCTTGAGAGCTGTGAGCAAAACTATTTTCAAGCACCCCGTTACTTTAAATAGTTCAAGAATCTCCCTCAGATCTCAACACACTCATCCTCCCTGCCCCACTTGATAACAAATGCCTTAGATTAAAAGCCAGAAATCTCCTTAGAACTATCTGGCCCAACTCAAGAAGTGAAACTTCTTGAGACGGAGTTTCACTCTTGTTGCCCAAGGAGCGCAGGGGCACAATCTTGGCTCACTGCAACCTCTGCCTCCTGGGTTCAAGCGAGTCTCCTGCTTCACCCTCCTGAGTGGCTGGGATTACAGGCATGAGCCACTGTGCCTGGCCTAGCCCAGCCTTTCACCATCAAAAGGCTTCACATTGCCTAATGCTTTACAGTCTTCCAATCGGTTTGCCACTTGTAAGTTCCTTTGATTCCCATGACCACTCTATGAGAACAGGTACTGGGTCTTCACAATTTTCCTATCCCCTTCGCCTAGACAGGGTCTGACCCACAGTGAAAGCTCCACGAACACTTGTCAAATCCTCCCCTGTTCATACGGTGCCCTAAAACTTCTCCCACTATTGCCCCAGTTATGGCCCAGAAAACCTGAGCTCTTTCAACAGCTAGGCAGGCTTGATGGAGAACAAGGCCCCCTGCCTGTGCTGCCAAAAGATGGACTTGAGACAGGTTTCTGGGCTACATATTCAGGCGTATAGCTTTTTCTCTTTCATTCATTAGTTGTGGACCTACTATTTGCCAGATATAATGTCAGGCTCTGGATGTTCAGAGAGAAACAAAAGAGGGAGTTACAGACTCATGTGGATGACAGACATAACATGTAACACAAAAATATATCATCACAAATCCTGGCATATGTCCTGAAGGTACTGTGATGGAGACCACCAGTGGAAATATAATTTAGATTGGCAGAACAGGGAAGGTATCTCTGAGGAAATGCTATTTAAACTGAGCTCTAAAGGATGGGAGGACTCCAGCTACTCACAGAGTTGGGATGAAGAGAAGTCCATGGAGGCCAAGAGAACAGCATGTAAGCAGCCACCAACACAAGAAAGAGCTTGGAGTAGCCTCTCATAGCAGCCCCTCAGCCTTCCTGTTTTCAGCCACAGCTGTGATGAATAGCTCCCTGAAAGCCCAAACTCACCTCCAGCTGATGGCCACCCACCTCAAGCTTCTGAGCTTCTTTCTACTTTCTCTGATAGTGCCACAGGGCAGCTTGTGCTAATGCCCCCCAAACAACCCTCAATTGTCAGGGACAGGAGCTGGTAGACAGTGTCCCAGTCTCCTGTCCTTTAGGTTCACATCTCTGGAAGGCATTCTATATACCTTTTGGGGGATCTCAGCAGAATAGAGCCTTATTGCCCAAAACAGCAATCTCAAAATAATGCACTTGGTTTTGTCTTTTCCTTTTCTTTCCACTCTTCTCATGCCCTCACTCCTTCCAGATCATCCCTACCTTGCCCCTAAACCATTTCCAGGGAACTCAATCAAGAATGTGCACATGTTAGAGAAACTGAAAAAAAAAAGATCTGAAAGGGGGTGGGCAAGCAGGAAAGTAAAGCAAGATGGGTTTGAACTTGTAGGAATGGGCAGACAATGCAGACTTGCAGACCATAATGAGAATGTTATGCTACATGCTTCTTGGTGAAGCCTGGGTAGACATGCAAAGCAGGAGTCCACATCACAGAAGATGAAGGCTTGTACTGTGATATTAACAGAGGTGATGAAAAGAAATGGGCAGGTTGGGATGTATTTTAAAAGCAGAATGGGGCCGGGCGCAGTAACTCACGCCTGTATTCCTAGAACTTTAGGAGGCCGAGGTGGGTAGATCACCTGAGGTCAGGAGCTCAAGACCAGCCTGACCAACATGGTGAAACCCCGTCTCTACTAAAAATAAAAAAGTTAGCTGTGTATGGTAGCAGGTGCCTGCAATCCCGGCTACTTGGGAGGCAGAGGCAGGAGAATTGTTTGAACCTGGAGGGTGGAGGTTGCAGTGAGCCGAGATCATGCCACTTCACTCCAGCCTGGGCAACAGAGCAAAACTCCGTCTCAAAAAACAAACAAAGGAAAAAAAGTAGAATGGTCTGTACTTGCTAATGAATTGAGTGAAGCAAAAGAAGGGATCACGGATGATCTTGCTTGAGCAACTGCGTGGATGGTGGTAACATTTAACTGGGGATAAAAGAGACAAGATTAAGCAGAAAAATGAAAAGTGTAATTTTATACTCATAAAATCTGAAATATCTGTGTGACATCCAAACGGAAACATCAAGTACACATTTAGATACATGAGTCAGGAACTCTAGGGAGTGGCCAGAACTGTAGATATGGGGGTCTTCTGGGTGTGTGTATGTATGTGTGTGTATATATATATATATAAAATGTTTAAACTGGGAGCCTGGATGAGCTTACCTGCAGAGATTGGATAGCTAGAGAAGAGGCCCTGCGATGGAACTCCAATATTTGGAAGTTAGGTAGAGGACAAAGAGGCAGCAAATGAAATTAAAAAGGAGCCACTAGGCCAGGCATGGTGGCTTATGCCTGTAATTCCAGCACTTTGGGAGGCTAAGGCAGGAAGATCACTTGAACCCAGGAGTTTGACACTAGCCTGGGCAACATAGGGAGACCCTGTCTCTATAAAAAAAAAAAAAAAAAAAAAAAAAAAAAAAAAACTTAAAAAATTAGCCAGGAGTAGTAGTGCACAACTGTAGTCCCAGGTATTCAAGAGGCTGAGGTGAGGAGGCTGAGGTGGGAGGATCACCTGAGCCTAGGAGGTCAGGGCTGCAGTGAGTCATGATGATTGTGCCACTGCACTCCAGCCTGGGTGACTAAGTGGTGAGACCTTGTCTTAAAAAAAAAAAAAAAAAAAAAAAAAAGTCACCGGAACAGGAAGCTCATGGTATCACACAATCAAGAGAGGAGAAAATTTTAAGGAGGGGGCAACTGTTTTAAATGATGCTTAGAAGTGGAATACTCTGAGGACATAGAACCACCATCATCTCTCATATCTTTCATCAGCATTAAATCCTAAACGTCACATACCCTCAGGCCAGACACCCTGAGTGCAACAAAGCTACTCGTAAAAACAAGCCGATGACTTGAAGCAGCAACTAAATATATGGTGGGCATAGGAGATATTTTACTCAGAGATCCTTAGATCTGTGTTCCTCCATCTGCCTGGGTCTCTCTCCTCTTATTTCTCTAATAAGTGTATATTCCTTTTCTATTCCACTATACGTCTGGCTGTGCTCTAAGTCTTTGAGCTCTTCTAGCCCCAGTGAAGCAGATAAGGGGAAGTATATACTATTACTTCCCCAGGTCCAAGCCATGATTTAAGAATCTTACCACCATAGGCCTATCACTCCTGGCTATCCAGGTCACAGATATATGCAGTTACTCAGTTTCTAAACTCTTTCTTGCTTGACTGTCTCTCTTTTACTCACTGCATTCTCCTTCCATGTGCCTTTGGGCTTCCCTTGTTTCGCTATTGAGCCCATGCGAGTGCCTTAGCACAGTAACTTGGATTTAAAGTTGCCACACAGTAATTCATCAGGGATACCCAGACTGGTCCCATGAAAATTCGCTGAGGTATATGCAATCTTTCTTCACCAAAGTTAAAAACAGGTGGCCCCTGCAAGCCTGCCGAGTGCCCTAATGCCACAGAAAGTTAGCTTTCTAGGAATATTCCATTTCTTTCATCAATTATATGACTTAGATTAGCCAGTGATAGCTAATACTATAAGACTATAACTGAGTGGTAGGAAAAAAATGTTTATTTCATTGCCATCCCTTAAAAAAAAATACAATGATATAGAGAACTTGAAAGGCTCCACAGCTTGAAGCCAGATTTTTCAGGATAAGCAGACATTCTCTCCATCTCCTAAACCACCCCGAATACCTGCAACTAAACTAAAATACCCTGAGTCATGTCATTTTATGTCATTTTATGAAACTCTGTTCAAAAGTTTCCAGTGAGTTTCTTGTTTATTTCACTTAGTCTTACTCCTATCAAAGTCGTCTATAAGCCAGCCTACCATACTACTATTCATAGGATAATACAAACTTTCCACCAATACAGCCCTTTCTCCTCACAAACATGGAACTTGGCTTTGCCTCACCTCACCTGTTCTGTGGTGCTTCCCCAGAATTCTTCTTCCCACCTGCCCTGTGGTGCTTACCCAGAATACCTCTCCCCACCTGCCCTGTGCTGCTTACCCAGAATGCCTCCCCCCACCTCCCCTGTGGTGCTTGCCTAGAATGCCTCTCCCAACCTGCCCTGTGGTACTTACCCAGAATACCTCTCCCCACCTGCCCTGCGGTGCTTACCCAGAATACCTCTCCCCACCTGCCCTGCAGTGCTTACCCAGAATACCTCTCCCCACCTGCCCTGCGGTGCTTACCCAGAATACCTCTCCCCACCTGCCCTGTGGTGCTTGCCTAGAATGCCTCTCCTCTCCTGCCTTGTGGCGCTTACCCAGAATGCCCTCCTCATGCAAGCCATACCCCATTCAGGGAAGCCTGCCTGGCATCATGCTCCAGGCTTCATGTTTTTCTTTAAAATCCCAAAGCCCTTAGTACAAACCCATAGTTTAGCCGTTGACTTTTTTTTTTTCTTTTGAGACGGAGTCTCACTCTGCCGCCCAGGCTGAAGTGCAGTGGCACAATCTCGGCTCACTGCAGCCTCGGCCTCCTGGGTTCAAGCAATTCTTCTGCCTCAGCCTCCCAAGTAGCTGGGATTACGTGTGCCTGCCACCACACCTTTGTATTTTTAGTAGAGACAGGGTTTTACCATGTCGGCTGGGCTGGTCTCAAACTCCTGACTTCAGGCGATCCACCTGCCTCGACTTCCCGAAGGGCTGGGATTACAGGCGTGAGCCACCAAGCCTGGCCACTGACTTTGTCTTGATTTTTAATTCCACTCCGTGTAGTCTGAATTCTCCATCCAAATTATGGTTTTGTTCTAGTCTCATGGCTTGCCACCGACCTAGGTCAAGCTCTTACTAGAAATGGAACTGTTTTAACAGAACTTCACCTGTCTAACAGAGTCCCTTTTCTACTTAGAAACCCTTTAAAACCTCTCAGGTTGAAGTTTATTCTCTTAATTAGCACATACAATTTCTTATGCTTTAGGCTCACTGACCTTTCTGGCTTCGTCTCCTATCCTTTTTCCTCCACCCACCACTACACACAGCTGTGACCTGCCACATGGAGCTGCTTGTTCCCTGAACCTCTCATGCTAGTTCTTACCTTTCAAGTGTCACTACCTAGAATGCACTTCTGTACTTTACTTACCTAACCAATCTCTATTCATTTTCCAGACTTAGCTAGAGTAAAAACCTCCTCCAGGAAGTCTTCCCTGATTTGGATACCCCTAGTCTGTGCCTCCAAAGCATCCTACTCCTACTACTCCTAACACTTCTTGGCCTATTGATAAGCACTGACTACTTAGGGAGCAGGGGATGTGTCTTTTTTGTATTGTATTGCTATTTTGTATTAGAACAGTTATCTTATGTCTTACCTACCCAGAAGCCAGTAATGGCTCATCATGGCTAACAAAATCCAACCTCTTCAATTTAGAATTCAAAATCCTTGGCAATCTGATCTCTATTCTGTGAACAACCCAGTTCTACTTGCTGTTTTGTAATAGTGTTTCCTTTGCTTTCCAATCCCTAGTTATTGATGCAAACCAGAACTCTACCCAGGATGACGTCCCTTTGGTCCCCCTTCCCATGTTCTCCTGTACATGTCCAACCCATTCCCAAAGCCTCAGCTCAAATCCCATCTCCTCTGTAAAAATATACCCAGACTTCCCTTCTGCCTGAGTCATAATTAATCTCTTCCCCTTCTCTTCTTTTATGACATCTTGACATCTAATTATAGTATTCACTGCTGTTTGCTTTATACTTTTTTTGGGAGGGTGGTCCCTAGTAGATTATGGGCTCTTAGATGATGTCTCCCACAGTGCATATGACATTGTTCAAACTCAGTAATTGTACTAAACTGAGACCCTTTCATTAGAAGAAGTGCTGAGCTCCAAATCAGCTTCTATTCTAGGCTTGGCTGCTTATAACCTTGGGCAGGTCCCTTAACTTCTGTTGGCTTCCCTTGCCTCATCTCTAAAATAAGATTAATCATATTAAGGATGCTTGAAAAAAATTAATTTTTTATTATTTTCAAAGTGTCTTGGGATCTTTAGAGATTGGCATTTCTATTTTTGTGGTATCTTTCTTGCTAGAGCTTGCAGTTTTCTTAAAAAGAAACATTCAAAGGAAAGGCATGGTTTATTCAAAGAACGTTTTTTTTTTTCCAGAATCTGAAATAATTACATCCTATAGTTCAGACAAGGTCATCTTTTACCTTTTATAGCAAATGGCGGAGTCTAGAAGAAACCTGCTTTTCCTACCAGTGACTTTAAAGTGATTGCAGTATTTATGTTGAATTATAAAAAGATGAGTAAGTATTCTATCATGCAAAGAACAGGGATTTCCCTGAGGGAAGAAATAAATGAAGAAAATGTTTGAAGCATACCTAAATACAAATGACCTTTAAAGAAACGTGTTTCCTATTTATCTGTCCTGGTCAAGGCTAGTCGCAGAAATACTTACTTGAGTGATTAATTCCTTTTAAGACACACAAAGCATATCCAAAGTCAAGAACAAAGAGACCGAAGTCACCGGCAATAATAACTCATGTTTCATATACATTGACTCGCTCAATCCTCACAATACTCCCATGAGATACTGAGGGCAGGTATTATTAAACCCGTTTCATGGTTGAGGAAATTGCAGTCCAGTGTGGTTATGCAACTTGCCCAAGGCCGCTCTGTATGTAGTGAAGTCAGGACTCAAATCGATCCTTTGAATCAAATCCAGGGCTCCTCCTACTCGTATCACTACCTCTTGGCCCTGGTGCCCTGAGTCCTGTAGACAGGAGGGCAAAGAGAATCAGGTACCTCAGAAAACTTCCTATGAAACTTCACGTTCCTCCTCCCAGTGAGGTCCTTGAACCCCTCTGCAGAGGAATCCTTGATCTCCCTTTATCCTAATGCTTGGGCTCTCTCAGTGTTTAGGTGAGCTTTATTTATCTGCCCCCTTTCAACTCAGCCAGAGTGCCCTTCTCCTCACAGGCTTCCATCAACTGCCTGCTGCATGGCAGTAACTTAAATGCATCAGGCAGGAAGACACACTCAGCGCAGGGATGGTGGCATCTCAGGGGATCTCCAGTCTGCATTCACAGCAGTTTACCCTGCAGTTCTCTGAAGAGAGAACTCAAAACCCAGAGACTGCGGCTCCTACAGTCAGAGGAGTGGCTCTTTAAAAATTGTTGCTGGTCTGTACACAAAACTCCTGACTTTGGTCCCCTGTATCCAAATCCCTGCACTCTCTCCTGTGTTCCCACAACACCTGTATGTAGCTTGCACCATTCCTCACCTTGGGCCTTGAGCTATAGTTCTCTGCGGACATGTCGGATGTGTCTTATCTCCCCTGTTGGATAATAAGCTTATTGAGGGCAGGTGAAATGTTGATTATTGTGATAACTATAATGGGAAGCGGTATTTATTTATTGATTGATACTTTTTGAGTGTTAGGTACAGTGCTAAACATTACACCTAATGCTGTAATGAATCTTCACAACAGCTTGTGAGGCAGGTATTATGTTCATCCAAATTTTATAGCTGAGGAAATGTAGAAGTGGAACAATTATTTGTTCAAGATGTCACATCTAATAATCATCAAAGCCAGGGCCAAGAGTGAGGTTTGTCATTATCTTTCACTGTAACCCCAAATGGCCTGGCGGGTACAACGTAACATTCATTGAATGACAGGACGACCTAGAAGTGCACTTAGTAGAATGTCATGAACATTTATTTGATTTCGGTAAACTGTTGTATAGTTTAATTTGGACAGCACATAATATAAATAGCTAAAACTTTAAATTAATGTAGTGCTAAACGTACTATGTACTCAGGCTTGCTCTCTCTGCCGTCCTCTTTCTCTCTTCCCCTCCTCCAGAGCAAAACATCTTTATTTTCTTTTCAATTTATTTATTGAAGAAACTGAAACAGCATCTTGTAGTGTTTCCTTCACTTTGGATTTCATAGATTATATTACATAATCCTCATAACAGTCATATTATTAATCTTATGAGGTAGGTGCTATTATCATCCCTATTTTGCAAGTCAGAAAAAAAAAGGCTCAGAATGTTGAAAAATTGGTTCCAGATGACAAAGGACCTGCCCCCTCACTTTTCCCTGCTGGCCTCACCTCTTACTCTTCCCCTGGTCCCATCCCTCACTTCTCACCACCTTCCCATCCTCTCTTGCTTTCCTGTTTCTCCTCCCACCTGCTTCCTTACTTCATCCTCCTGGTACTTCCCACCTGCTTCTCCCCCACCTCCATCCTCTCTTTTGCTACATCCCTTCCATTTGCCCCCTTGCTTCTCTCCTCCTGCCCCCACACACCTGTTTCTCACCCCCTCCATGCAAATAAAAAGAAACAGTGACGTAAGAAGTGATAAGTGAGGACACAAACCCAGCTCGCACTGACTCCATGTCATATGCTCCTAACCAAGACAGCCAGCCTCTGGTGTAGCCACACCCAGCAAGCGTCTGCTAAAAGGACATTAGTGACTTTGCTATAATTCATTTTACTACTTACCACAGAGACACAAAAAATAAAGGAGAATAGCACTTAGATGTTTTATATTCATTTGCAAGTTTTATGAGAATCATGACTAATATTCAATGTTTGACTAAAGAAGTACAATTCTCTAAAATGACAAACTTAGATATTTGTCTTTTATAAATCAAAGACATCACTACTTCATCATGAGTGGCAATTTATAATGCTCTTGAACTCATAAGTTAAAAGGGTAAAATATGTAACTTCAAAAAGGATTTGGATAAAATAATAGAGCCATAGTGGTTTATGAAAGGAAGCCAAGGTTATTCATGATATATATCTCATCTTTTAAAATTGTAAATTAAAATAATGTTTATTATTGAACATTTGGAAAAAAATTTTAGAGTACAAAGAAAATGAAAGCCACTTACGATGGTATTACCCTCAAAAACCCCTCATCTTTTGAGTTGACATATGAAAAGCAGCTAGTCTCTTCCGCCATATGCGAGTGCCGGGATGAAGTTTGTGCTGCCAGTAGCAAAGATCTGACCTAGTGTAGAATCTCTAGAGAATTTTTCAGAAGAGGTAGCGAGTATGCCCACAGACAATAAAGCAGGAAGCCATATGAGAGAAGAAATCTGTGATAATAAGGCAAGGGTCATAAAACCCAGAATTTAAAGCTAAGAAAAAAAGACATGAATAAAAAAATATAGATACTGATACTTACAAGGAAAAGGTGAAAAATGAAGACTGAAGGTGGAAAGGGATGTGGATTTATGTTTTAGGCAAATTCCAGAAGTTTTGACACTAAAATAACTTAGGGAAACCACATGCATTTCAAAGACATCTATTTTGACCCACGTAGTGTGAGGTCAGGTCACAGGATGAAATGGAACATAAGAAACTGAGCTGCAGTTCTTTTGTTTTGTTTTGTTTTTTAGATGGAGTCTCACTCATCGCCCAGGCTGGAGTCAGTGGCGCGATCTCGGCTCATTGCAACCTCTGCCTCCCAGGTTCAAGCGATTCTCCAGCCTCAGCCTCCCAAGTAGCTGGGACTACAGGTGTGCACCACTACGCCTGGCTAATTTTTGTATTTTTAGTAGAGACTGGGTTTCACCATATTGGCCAGGCTGGTCTGAAACTCCTGACCTCTTGATCCGCCCACCTTGGCCTCCCAAAGTGCTGGGATTACAGGTGTGAGCCACTGCGACCACCCGGAGCTGCAGTTCATTTATAAAAAGATAGAAGACCTCAGCTCTCCCAAAGATGCCAAGTCAGGGATTAACTGCCACAGCGGGGCTGTATACCACTTTACAAGCTTGCCACTACAGACACATCCTGGCCAGGACTTCCCATTTGTTACAGTGTACCCAGATTCCTGAACATACTCACCTGGCCTTCTGCAAGGTCACCTCTACCCAGCTACCGTATCATAGCTAGAGTCCTCTCTGTAGAGATTTACTCCCTCTGGCCTGATGTATACCTCCGCTGCCCTCTTTTTTTTTTTTTTTTTTTCCTGCCCAGGGAAGAAAATGGCCTTGTCGACCCTGACATAAATGATCAGTGTTCAACAGTCCACAGGGCAGATGGAAACAGTTTGACATTACACTGCAACTGGCCCTTCTTCAAACGGAATTCCTTCTGGAGACAGCCGCATTTTTAAAGTTAACCACATGCACATCTGTAACGTGACCTGTGGTGCTTATTACGTTCTTTAATAGATGAGGCATAACAGATCATAAATAGTTTTATAGGGAGACCTAATAAGCAGGCCTATTTATTTCTTTCAATTGTATGGCCTTTGCTCCCTGCCTTAGGTTATTTCCATACTCAGAGGGCTGAAAACACACGTAGAAGACTGAGGCAGGCTGTTGGTTGTTTCTTAGAAGCCAAAGGTGACAGCAGGCTCAGCTCTTGAGACACCACCTTGTTGGTCTGATTTTAAAATTGAAACTTACCATACTTCAGTTTTTGGAAGTTTTATTATCATTATTTTTGTTCAGGCAAAATAATCAGTCACACAGTAATTTGGAGATTTTCTATCAAGAGAGGAGAAGAAAAACAGACCACAGCAAAAGGGGGCCAAGCGGGAGAGGGAAAGAAGCACAGAACCGTTTTAAAACAGATACGAGGGAAGTCTTATCTCACAAACCCACATCAGCCAGAAGGAAAGAATGCTCTCTTTCTCTCTCCTTCATAACCGCAGCCCCATTTACTTTTTTTCTTTTTTTGAAATTGAGTTTTGCTCTGTTGCCCAGGCTGGAGTGCAGTGGCGCAATCTCGGCTTACTGCAACCTCCGCCTCCCAGGTTCAAGTGATTCTCTGCCTCAGCCTCCCAAGTGGCTGGGATTACAGGTGTGCACTGCCACACCCAGCTGATTTTTGTATTTTTAATAGAGATGCGGTTTCACCATGTTGGCCAGGCTCGTCTCAAACACCTGACCTCAAGTGATCCACCCGCCTCAGCCTCCCAAAGTGCTGGGATTACAGGTGTGAGCCACCGCACCCGGCACCAATTTACTTTTAAAAATTCTCCATTGCAGTATGTTTACAGAAATCCACCCAGGCATATGTAGTTATATATCTTCCTTCCAGAAAGGTTTTGTTTTTATGGTTTCAAAAAATGTACCTGTGGTGTCTAGGCCTAAATAAAATAGCTATTTACATTTCTTTAGTTCCAAATCTATATCCATATATATCCACCCTTTTTACATGATTTTTATCACAGAATATGTACTAGTTTGTGCTCTCATTTTTAAGTGTGTATTTCTACAAGAGTTTTTTTTTCAAATCATCAAGTATGTCTTGAAGCTCTGTTCTCCCATGCTTACATTTCAACATAATTTTTTAAATTTTAAAGTGATTTAACTTATTATAAAATGGAGGTGCTAGAGTTGCTTCGAAGGGAATACCTGCTTTCTCTAGTTTCTAGGTTAAGAGACTCTGCTTGAACTTCACGAGGTCATAATCTCCCCACTCATCAGAT
Source organism: Macaca mulatta (assembly GCF_049350105.2). Taxonomy (NCBI): domain Eukaryota; kingdom Metazoa; phylum Chordata; class Mammalia; order Primates; family Cercopithecidae; genus Macaca; species Macaca mulatta. The sequence goes on from NC_133411.1 coordinate 121,580,828, forward strand.
TCTGCCCTTTGTTCTATGTCCTTCATGCAATATTTCTAAAAATAAAATGCAAATGTGAAATTTATAGGAAAAAAATATTTCTTAAGAGATTTCGAACAGAGAACATTGAGGTTATGAACCTGGTGATGCAGAGGAACAGCCACTTCTAATCAGTATGAACCAGAAGGAGAGAACAGTAGTGGTGTCCGTGACTGAGGTTACGAAGAATCCAGAGAATCCAAGAGGATTGTTAGAAGTAGGTGTGGAAAAAAACCACAAATGTTGAAGAGGTTTTTGGAGGCTACATTAAAGCCTTTTTTTGTCTAGAACTTGTTAGTGTCTCTATCAATTAAGAGCATTAACCTCTCCACATTGTTCTCTTTATAGGTAAAATGTGAGGGGGAAGGACACACTGAATAAATTACCTCTTCACTATTGTCCCAGAAACAAAATGACAAAAGTTGCCCCAGATCCCCAATGACTACGTATAATAAAAAGGAATGGCCAGGTGCAGTAGCTGTCACCTATAATCCTAGCACTTTGGGAGACCAAGGCAGATTGATCGCTTGAGTCCAGGAGTTCACGACCAGCCTGGCAAAACTCCATCTCTATTTAAAAAAAAAAAAAAAAAAAAAAAAAACATACAAAAGTTAGCTAGGCGTGGTGGTATGCACTTGAAGTCCCAGCTACTCAAGAGGCTGAAATGGGAGGACTGCTTGAGCCCAGGAGGCAGAGGTTGCGGTGAACTGAGGATGCATCACTTCACTCCAGCCTGGGTGACAGAGCAAGACCCTCTTTCTAAAAAAAAAAGGAAGTGAAAAGCAAAGGTTAACATATCGTGCCATATTCGAGGCAAAGAGTTGATATCAAAGTTCTTGTTTAATATGGTGAAAAACTACACATTTTAAAAGGAGAGCAAAAAATATTTTTAAAAGCCAACCTTAAATTTACCAAAAAGAACCAAACTAGGAAATGGAAAAATCCAATACAATTTTATTATTAATAGTTATCTACTGCCACTTAACAAATTACCTCAAAACTCAATGGCTTAAAAGAACAAACATTTCTTTTCACAGCTTTTGTGAGCCAGGAATCTGGGAGAAGCTTAGCTGGGTGATTCTGGCTCAGGTTTTACCGTCTAGAGATTTGACAGGTGCTAGAGGATCTTCTTCCTAACTCTGTCGTGCGGCTATTATCCAGAGGCTTTCATTCCTCATGACTGCTCACAGAATCATCTTGTGGATCTCACTGCAGAGTTGGTGAGTAGCTTCACAATAGGGTAGCTGGCTTCCCTCAGAGTCAGTGATCCAAGATTTCAAGCTGGGCGGAATCGGGATGCTTTTGATCTGCTGGTCACATACCCTTACTTACACTGTATTTTATTCATTAGAAGAGAATCATCAAGGCCAGGTATGGTGGCTCACACCTGTAATCCTAGCACTTCGGAAGGCCGAGACAGGAGGATTGTTTGAGGCTGGGAGTTCAAGACCAACCTGGCCAACATAGCGAGACCTCATCTCTATAAATAATTTAATTAATTAAAAAGAAGAGAATCATCAGGTCCAGCCCACACTCAGGAGGAGGGGAATTAGCCTCTGCCCTTTGGAGGAAGAATGTCAAAGAATTTGTGGACACATTTTTAAATCATTATATGATAACTTTAAAAACTATGAGAGGTGACTGGCAGGAAGGGCTTGGGGGGAACACCAACTTCTAGAGAGAATGGAGAAGCCAGATACACAGGAAGGCTCAACTCCTACCTTTACTGCTGCCCCCAGAAACCGTACAAGACAGTCAACAAAATCTTGAGTATACTTACCAAAACCTCCAAATCAAGACAGAATATATATACTAAGTGCATATGTGTATCTCTCTCATCTTCTGACTGAGAAATGATGGAAATGAATGCTGGAGGAAAACGGATAAATAGAGAAGTGAGCAATGGCTCTGATGCTCTGAAAAGTATGCAAGGCTCTAGGGTTCCAGGCTGAACTGGGAAAACAATCCAAAATCCCCGAGTAATACCAACACTGTTGGGGCCCTGCCCACCCCCCTCAGCATTCACAATTTCTGTATCTGGTTTTTGAGCTTCCAACTGCAACCACCTACAGCTGAGGGTTTTCTGTTTTTTTTGTTTGTTTGTTTTGGAGACAGAGTCTTGCTCTGTCAGCCAGGCTGGAGTGCAGGTGGCATGATCTCAGTTCACTGCAACCTCCACCTCCCAGATTCAAGCAATTCTCCTGCGTCAGTCTCCCAAGTAGTTGGGACTACAGGCATGTACCACTACATCCAGCTAATTTTTTGTATTTTTAGTAGGTACTGGGTTTTACCATGTTGGCCAGGCTGGTCTTGAACTCCTGACCTCGAGTGATCTGCCTGCCTTGGTCTCTCAAAGTGCTGGGATTACAGGCGTGAGCTGCCACGCCCAGCCTCTGAGTGTTCTTTTGATCAGCAAAGCCCATTTGGCCTCTCAAGGGGCAGGCAGAAAGTGCTGGGAAGTTAATGCTCCTCCCAGCAATGCTCAAGCAATGACTGACATCAGGTGGGATAAATATCCAATTTCTCCACTGTCAATTGCAGTAACTCTGATATGTGTTCTGCACTGCCTCCCAGAGTTCCCTGGTGGGACTGAGCTGCTCCTACGGCCCACAAAAGTCACCTTTTACTGGCACACCCTTTACTGGCTTTCTTCCCTTCCCTTCCTCACTTTTCCATTCACCTACCAGTGCTTCCTGGGACGTTCTCCCAAATAAACTGCTTCCACTAACTTTCTTGTCTTGGTTTCTGCTTCTGAGATAACCCAACCTAAGAACCAATGAAAAGAACAGAATACACACTCCAATGGGAAGTATGAACCCTGATATAGAACAATTAACAAAATCCCAGAATACAGAGTAGAGCCCAGGTAACATACAAGATAGCATACCCATGATTATCTGTAGTATGTTTCCACTTTTATAAAAGTGTCAACCTAAATAACAAACAGAGACAGAGTCTCTAAAAGAAAACTATACATATTCAGGAATATAGCATTGCAATGTGTGTGCCATAGTAAACTATATGCATATTCAAGGGGGTAAAGAAAGACAAAGGCTTTTAAATGAAAAACGAGGAGGATTACATAATTGTTTTAAGATAATTTTCCTTGGGTTACAAGGATCAATAACAAGGGTGACACTAGTCCAAGTTTGGACAGGCAGTTGGGGGCAGATATTCTCACAGAAGTATTTTTTGTGTAAGGTTGTGATAGCCTTTGTGCAAGGTTGTGTTTTTTGCAGTCTTTTGTGGTAGTTTTTGTCACCAAGTATTTATGCATGTGAACCCTTCTCTTCATGGCCTTCCTTGGCTCTATTTGTCAGAGTTTTTTTTTTTTTTAAAACACAAGTGACTATTTTTATTCTGACAACTTTCACAAAAGTATCCCACTCTTGTTCTCCAACAAGCCAGTCAGCCATCTATTTGTCTATCTTTTATTCATCCATCTGTAGACATGCATATAAATATGTCTAGGGACATGCATCTGCCATGCTGCCATGGCTGCTGGCACCCCCTATGAAGCACTTTGGCTGGTACGACTCATTGGAGTATTGTGGCCAGTAGACCAAGAACACCTTGGCTCCTCCTGTGCAACAGGTTTCTGATTTCAAAGGGCCGGAGAACAAAGGCAGGGACCTGGTACCAGCCCCACAAAACTAGAGTATGCAGACCAGGAGTGCTGACCTGGGCCCTGGTTCCCTAAAATCTTCCAGAAATGAACTCAGTTGACTGAACCCACCTTTTACCACAATCAAACCCCCAAGGGCATCAAAGAAGATAAAAAGAAAAAGCCATTCAAAGGACAGCAACTTCAAACAGTGAAGGATTACCAGCCCAGCCTACACAGATGAGAAAGAACCAGCTCAAGAACTCTGGCAACTCAAAGAGTCAGAGTGTTTTCTTACCTCCAAATAATCACACTAGTCCCCCTGTTCTTAACCAATCTGAAATGACTGAAATGACAGAAATATTATTCAGATTATGGATAGGAATGAAGATCATTGACATTCAGGAGAAAGTCAAAACCCAGTCCAAAAAAATCTAAGGAACACAATAAAATGACACAGGAGAGTAAAGATGAAATGGCCATTTTGAGAAAGAACCAAACAGATCTGAAAGAACTGAAAAACTCACCTCAAGAATGTCATAATGCAATCACAAGTATTAACAGCAGAAACAATGAAACTGAGGAAAGAATCTTAGAGCTCAAAGACTAGTTCTCTGTGATAAATCAGTCAGACAAAAATAAACAAAAAGTAATAAAGAAGAATGAAGAAAATCTCTGAAAAATATAGGATTATGTAAAGAGAACAAATGTACGACTCATTGGCATCCCTGAAAGAGAGGAAGAGAAAGTAGGCAACTTGGAAAACACAGTTGAGAATATCATCCATGAGAATGTCCCCAAACACACCAGAGAGGCCAACATTCAAATTCAGGAAATGCGGAGAACCCCTGCAAGATACTATACAAGATGATCATCCACAAGACACATAGTCATCAGATTCTCCAAGGTCAAAATTAAAGACAAAATGTTAAAGGCCGCTAGAGAGAAGGGTCAGGACACCTACAAAGGGAACCCCATCAAGCTAAAAACAGACCTTTCAGCAGAAATGCTACAAGCCAGAAGAGATTGGGGGGCTATATTTGATATTCATAAAGAAAAGAAATTCCAACCAAGAATTTCACATCCAGCCAAACTAAGCTTCATATGCAAAAGAGAAATAAAATCCTTTTCAGACAAGCAAATGCTAGGGGAATTAATTACCATTAGACCTATTTTACAAGAGGTCCTTAAGGGAGTGCTAAATGTCAAAAGGAAAGACCATTACTGGCTACCACAAAAATACACTTAAGTACATAGACCATTGACACTACAAAGCAGCCACACAATTAAGTCTGCATAACAACCAGCTAACAACATGATGATGGGATCAAATCTGCACATGTCAATATTAATCTTGAAAGTAAACAGGCTAAATGCCCCAATTTAAAGGCACTGAGTGGCAAGTTGGATAAAGAAGCACAACCCAACTATATGCTGTCTTCAAGAGACCCATCTCATATGCAATGACACCCATAGCCTCAAAATAAAGGAATGGAGAAAAAATTACCAAGCACAAAGAAAACAGAAAAAAAAAGCAGAGGTTTCTGTTATAATTTCAGACAAAACAGACATTAAACCAACAATGGTCAAAAAGACAAGAAGGACATCACAATAATGGTCAAAAAAGACAAAGAAGGGCATTACATAATGGTAAAAGGTTCAATTCAACAAGAAGTCCTAATTATCCTAAATACCAACACAGGATCACCCAGATTCATAAAGCGAGTTCTTAGAGACCTATGAAGAGACTTAGAACCCACCCACACAATAAATAGAGACGTCAACACCCCACTGACAGTATTAGATGGATCATCAAGACAGAAAACTAACAAAGATATTCAGGACCTGAGCTTGACAGTTGACCAGATGGGCCAAACAGACATCTACAGAACTCTCCATCCCAAAACAATAGAATATACATTCTTCTCTTTGCCATATGCCACATACTCTAAAATCGACCAACAATTGGACATAAAACAATCCTCAGCAAATGCAAAAGAACCAAAATCATACCAAACATGCTCTCGGACAACAGCATAATAAAAATAGAAATCAAGACTTTAAAAAATTACTCAAAAACATGCAATTACAAGGAAATTATGCAACCTGCTCCTGAATTACTTTTGAGTAAATAATGAAATTAAGGCAGAAATTAAGAAGTTCTATGAAACTAATGAGAACAAACATACAGCATATCAGAATGTCTTGGACACAGCTAAAGCAGTGTTAAGAGGGAAATTTATAGCACTAAATGCCCACATCAAAAAGTTAGAAAGATCTCATATTATCAACCTAATATCACAACTAAAAGAACTAGAGAAGCCACAGCAAAGCAACCCCAAAGCTAAAAGACAAGAAATAACCAAAATCAAAGCAGAACTGAAGGGAATTGAGATGTGGAAAACCCATGCAAAAGATAAGTAAACCAGGAGTTGGAGTCTTTGAAAGAATAAATAAGACTGATAGATTGCTAGCTAGACTAACAAACAAAACAAAAGAGAAGGGCCAAATAAACACAAGGAGAAATGACAATGGGACATTACTACTGACCCAACAGAAATACAAAAGAATCCTGAGAGACTACTATGAACACCTCTATGCCTACAAACTAGAAAATCTAGAAGAAATTGATAAGTTCCTGGAAATATGCCAAGATTGAACCAGGAAGAAATTGAATCCCTGAACAGAACAATAACGAGTTCTAAAATTGAATCAGTAAAAACAAAAAGCCTACCAACATAAAAACCCAAGACTAGACAGAATCACTGCCAAATTCTATCAGATATACAATGAAGAGCTAGTATCATTCCTTCTAAAACTGTTCCCAAAACATGAAGAGGAGGAAATTTTCCCTAACTCATCCTATGGGACCAGCATCATACTGATACCAAAACCTGGCAGAGACACACAGACACATACAAAACCATCAGGCAAAAATCCTTGATGAACATAGATGCAAAAATCCTCAACAAAATACTGCAAAAATGAATCTAGCAGCACATCAGAAAGCTACTCCACCATGATCAAGTAGGCTTTATACCTGGAATGCCAGGTTTTGACATATGCAAATCAGTAAAATTCATGTTGAACCCAAAAAGAGCCTGAATAGCCAAGGCAATCCTAAGAAAAAAAAAAAGAAAAAAAAAAAGCCAGTGGCATTTCACTACCTAGTTTCAAACTATACTACAAGGCTACAGTAACCAAAACAGCATAGTACTGGTACAAAAATAGACACATAAACCAATGGAACAGAATAGAGAGGCCAGAAATTATGTCACACACCTACAATCATCTGATATTCGACAAAGTCAACAAAAACAAGCAATGGGGAAAGGACTTCTTATTCAATAAATCATGCTGGGATAACTGGCTAGCCATATGCAGAAGGTTGAAACTGGAACCCTTTCTTACACTGCATACAAAAATCAACTCAAGATGGATTAAAGATTTAAATGCAAAACCTAAAACTATAAAAACTTTGGGCAACAACCTAGGAAATACCATTCTGGACATAGACCCCAGCAAAGATTTCGTGATGAAGATGCCAAAAGCAATTGAAACAAAAACAAAAATTGACAAATGGGACATAATTAAACTAAAGAGCAACTATCAGCAGAGTAAACAACCTACAGAATGGAAGAAAATATTTGCAAACTATGTATCTGACAAAGGTCTAATATCCAGAATCTATAAGGAACTTGAACAAATTAGCAGGAAAAAACAAACAATCCCATTAAAAAGTGGACAAAGGATATGACCAGACACTTTTCAAAAGAAGGCATACATGCAGCCAAAGGGCATATGAGAAGATGCTCAACATTACCAATCATTAGAGAAATACAAATCAAACCCACAAGGATACCATCTCGCACTAGTTAGAATGGCTATTATTAAAAAGTCAAAAAATAACAGATGCTGCAGAGGTTGCAGAGAAAAGAGAACACTTATACATGCTGATGGAGATGTAAATCAGTTCAGCCATTGTGGCAAGAAGTGTGATGATTTCTCAAAGAACTTAAAACAGAATTACCATTTGATCCAGCAATCTCATTAATAGCTATATACCTGATATGGTTTGGCTGTGTCCCCACCCAAATATCAACTTGAATTACATCTCCCAGAATTCCCACATGTGGTGGGAGGGACCCAGGGGGAGGCAACTGAATCACGGAGGCTGGTCTTCCCCATGCTATTCTCATGATTGTGAATAAGTCTCACAAGAGCTGATGGGTTTAACAGAGGTTTCTGCTTTTGCTTCTTCCTCATTTTCTCTTGCTGCCACCATGTAAGAAGTGCCTTTCACCTCCCACCATGATTCTGAGGCCTCCCCAGCCATGTGGAAGAGTAAGTCCAATTAAAACTCTTTTTCTTCCTAGTCTCAGGTATGTCTTTATCAACAGCATGAAAACAGACTAATACAACACTCAAAGGAATATAAATAGTTCTATTATACCATAAAGACATGTGCATGTATATGTTTATTGCAACACTATTCACAACAGGGAAAACATGGAATCAACCTAAATGACCATCAGTGATAGACTGGATAATTAAAATGTGGTGCATACACATACTACACAGTTATTAAAAAAATAAAGGAGATCATGTCCTTTGCAGCAACATGGATGGAACTGGAGGTCACTATCCTAAGTGAACTAACACAGGAACAGAGTATCACATGTTCTCACTTATAAGTGGGAGTTAAACATTGAATACACATGGACACAAAGAAGGGAACAACAGATACCGGGGCCTACTTGAGGGTGTAGGGTGGGAGGAGGGAGAGATGGAAAAACTACCTATCAGGAACTATGCTTATTACCTGGGTGACAAAATAATCTGTACACAAAAGCTCCACAACACACAATTTACCTGTATAACAAACCTGCACATGTACCCCTGAACCTAAAATTTTAAAAAATTAAAATTAAAAAAGTAAATAAAGGAAAAAGAAAGATGTCTAAAGTCATTTCTTATATTAAGTCTAATTATGTCTACATGGTGCAATCTGGGCTGTTTTTAATCTTCATATTTGTTCTTTTTCATTATACACATTCTCTATAATAAGCAAGTACCATTTTTAAAACAACAATAATGATTGTTTTATTTAAAAAGCAAAAATTGAGGGGGTGGAAAAATAGATGTTGGTCAAAGGGTACAAACTTACAGTTATAAGATGAATAATTTCTGGGGACCTAATGTATAGCATGGACTATAGGTAATGTATTGTGTACTTGAAATTTACTGAGTGAATCTTAAGTATTTTTACCACAAAAAAAGGTAACTATGTGAGGTGGCAGATATGTTAATCAGCTTAGTTGTGGCAATCATTTCACAGTGTATATGTATATCTAATCATCACTTCGTACACCTTGAATATATACAATTTGTATTTGTCAACTATATCTCAATAAAGCAGAAAAAACAAAAAAGGCTAGAAAGAATCATGCCAAGAGGTCAATAAGGTAACTCATTCCAGATGGTGTGAATTTAGATGATTGTGACTTTCTTTTATGACTTTCTGTATCTTTAATGAGAAGCTATTTATTTTTTCTTCCTTGTTCCTATCAAATTGGTCATAATTTTTTTAAATCAGTAATACACAGTGTTGATGAAAGACCATGAAATAGGCAGTTTTACATGTCACAAGGTAGAAGGAGGTTGCTTTAAAGCAGTAAGTTGGCAAAACTTTTCAGGAAGGTAAATTAACAATATAAATCAGAGGTCTTCAAAACCTTGATGCTTTTAAAGATTCAGTGATTATTCTATGTATTTAGCGTAAGGCAGTGTTTCCCAAAGGTTGGTCTCAGCATCAGGATCACTCTGGCCCCACCAAAGACATCTGAATCAATATCTCTGGGGCTGAGATCTTGGAATTGTGCATTAACAAGTTCTCCTGATAATGCTTATACATACTAAGGCTTAAGCCCTCCTGGCGTGGGGAAATGAAATTCATTCATTAATGTTTATTCTCTACTAAGAATCAGTCTCTGTTCCCTGCACTGGGGACATAGCTGTAAATAACTCAGAAAAGGTCCTTTGACTCATGTATCTTTTTAGTTTGTTTGTTTTTGAGGCGGAGTCTCGCTCTGTCACCCAGGCTGGAGTGCAGTGGCGTGATCTTGGCTCACTGCAACCTCCGCTTCCCGGGTTCAAGCGATTGTCCTGTCTCAGCGTCCTGAGTAGCTGGAACTACAGGCGCACGCTGCCACGCCTAGCTAATTTTTTGTATTTTAGTAGAGACGGGGTTTCACCGTGTTGCCCAGGCTGGTCTCAAACTCCTGAGCTCAGGCAATCTGCCCACTTCGGTCTCCCAAAGTGCTAGGATTACAGGCATGAGCCACCGCACCCAGCCTGTATCTAATTTTTTTAACTAACAATTTTAACATAAATGTATGGATTATAGTGATAATTATAACAAAAATAAGAAGTAATGGTAATATTCAATGCTATTCCAAAGAATGGCAGTGGGACACCTTCATTATGTGTTGTCAGATGAAAATAGTTATAATCCCTTTTTTAAAAATATACCTATGTGTTAATTAAAAGACTAACGGGAAATATGTATCACAAAAATATTAATATTAATTTTGGTTATCTCTGAAGAACATGATTATAGGTCATTTCTGTTTCCTTCTTTGTTCTTTTTGATATTTTCTAAATCCTTGGAATAAACGTGAATTACTGACATAATCAGAAAAATATATAATATTTAAAGAGGTTGATTTAAACACTAGAGAAAATAGGAAATTTCCAATGCTGGGTCTATCTTTTAAAATATGTTTTGATTTAACAATATTAGCACATAGTTACTTTTCTTACTGACCCAAAGCTTAGAACATTCTATTCCCATTTTTGTAGCTATTCATTTTCAATTTCAGTCTTAAGGAGGTGAGCTTTTAAATTCTCTATAAAAGGAGAGCTCAAGAAGATTCTTAACATTTAATTTTTCTTTTTTATATTTTTAATATTCATTGCTTTCTTTGGCTTTTTGTGTGTTTGTTTTGAGACAGAGTCTAGCTCTGTCACCCAGGCTGGAGTGCAGTGGCGCTATCACACCTCACTGCAGCCTCCATCTCCCAGGCTCAAGCGATTCTCCGGCCTCATCCTCCTGAGTAGCTGGGACCACAGGCACGCATCACCTTGTCTGGATAATTTTTTTTTAAAGACACCAGGACTCCCTATGTCACCCAGGCTGGTCTTGAATTCCTGGGCTCAAGCAGTCCTCCTGCCTTGACCTCGCAAAGTGTTGGGATTACAAACGTGAGCCACTGCACTTAGCCTCTTCCTTGGATTTCAAATATAATACATAATTGTCATGTAAAAATATTAGAGAAATATAGACTAGAGAAAGAGAAAGCCATAATTCCAGCTCTTCCCCACCCATAAGAAAACCACTTTAAAGGGATGGGTTATGTTCTTCCAGATTCTTTTCCAGCATATATGTATATATTATGTATACTTTATATCCAGTCATGTGTCACTTAACAACAGGGATAGTTCTGAGAAATGAATGTATCCCTGCTGAAGGAATATATTCTTCATTCTGAGAAAGTAAGCAATTTCATCATTGTGTGAACATAATGGAGTATACTTACACAAACCGAGATGGTATAGCCTACTACACACCTAGACTACATATATATAAAATCTAATTCTCCTAGGCTGTATATAGCTGTATATATAGTCTATTGTTCCCAGGCTACAAACCTGTACAGCATGTTACTGTGCTGAATACTGTAGGCAGTTGTATCATAGTGGTGCCACAATTTGTGTATTTAAACATAGTAAACATAAACATAAAGTATTTGTGTATTTAAACACAGAAAAGATACAATTAAAATACCGCATAAAAGATTTTTTTTAAATGGTGCACTTGTGTAAGGCACTTACCATGAATGGAGCTTACAGGACGAGAAGTTGCTCTGGGTAAGTCAGCGAGTGAGTGGCAAGTGATTGTGAAGGCCTAGGACATTACTGTGTGCTACTGCAGACTTTACAAACGCTGTATGCTTAGGCTGCACTCAATTTATTTTAAAATTTGTTCTTGCTTTAATAATAAATTAGCCTGAGTTTACTGTAACATTTTTACTTTATAAATTTTTAAATTTGTAAACTTTTTGACTCTTTTGTAGTAACACTTAGCTTAAAACACTGCTGGACATGGTGGCTCAGGCCTGTAATCCCAGCACTTTGGGAAGCTGAGGCGGGAGGATTGCTTGAGCCCGGGAGTTCTAGACCAGCCTGGGAAACATAGTAAAACCCCGTCTCTAAAAAATAAAATAAAATAACCCACACATGCACACAAAAGCATTGGACAGCTGCACAAAAATATTTTCTTTCTATCCTTATTTTATAAGCTTTTTCCTTTTTTTTTTTTTTTTTTTTTACTTTTTAAGCTTTTGTTAAAAACTAAGACACAAATATACATATCAGCCTAGGCCTAAGCAGGGTCAGGATCATCAATATCACTGTTTTCCTCCTCCACATCTTGTCCCACTGGAAGGTCTTCAGAGGCAATAACACACATAGAGTTGTCATCTCCTGTGACAACAATGCCTTCTTTTGGGCTACCTTCTAAAGGACCTGTCTGAGGCTATTTTACAGTCAATTTTTTTTTCTTTTTTTTGAGCTGGAGTCTCTCTAGTGCCCAGGCTGGAGTGCAGTGGCATGATCTTGGCTCACTGCAACCTCCACCTTCTAGGTACAAGTGATTCTCCTGCCTCAGCCTCCTGAGTAACTGGGATTACAGGTGCGTGCCACCATGCTCAGCTAATTTTTGTATTTTTAGTAGAGACGGAGTTTAACCATGTTAGCCAGGCTGGCTCTCGAACTCTTGACCTCAAGTGATCCACCTGCCTTGGCCTCCCAAAGTGCTGGGATTACAGGCATGAGCCACTGCGTCCTGCCTGCAGTTAAACTTTTAATATATATAAGTAGAAGGAGTATACTCCAAAATAATGATAAAAAGTATAATATGGTAAACACATAAACCAGTAACAGTTGTTTATTATCATTTTCAAGTATTATAACGTACATAATTGTATTGCTATACTTTTTATATGATTCATAGTGCAGTAGGTTAGTTTACACCAGCACCACCACAAACAGATGAGCAATGCTTTGTGCGAAGACACTACCATGGCTACTGCATTACTAGCCAATAGGAATTTTTCAGCTCCATTATAATATTTTTGGATCACCGTTGTATATGTGGTTCATTGCTGACCAAACATATTATGTGGCACATAAGTGTATAAACACATACACACACTCATATGCACATACACGTTTACATATATAATTTCATTTACTTTGATACTTTACACACTGTTTGGACTTTGCTATTTCCTTTTACCAAACGTTTTAGATCTCTTTCCATGTCATGTTATAGAGATGTACACCATCTTTGTAATGACTGTAGTGTAGTTACATTGGATGCAAATATCTTGATTTAATTAAAGAATTCTTCTCATTTACACATCATATTTTATAACATTATTGCTGATGTGTAAGAAACCTATTGATTTTGGTACGTTTATAGTCATTCCTGACTTTTTTACTGATATCTCTCATTAGACCTCATTGTTTTTCTTTGTCTTAAATTTTCTAGAAAGGCAATCATATCATTTAAAGATCATGACATTTTTTATTATTTCCTCTCAATATCTCCTATCCTATTTCTTCCTATTGTCTTATGCTTTGGGTAAGACCTCCAGAAGAGTAAGTGATAAATGTCCCCAAGCATGACCATCTGTATAATTTAGGTAAAAGTTGATATTTTGGGTTCTAGAATTATCAAGAGAGCTAAGTGATCTAATTAACTTGTGCAGACCTGGCCTGAGTGTGCTTGTTCTCAAACACCACCTGTTTTCACATAGCCTTATAATATACTTTGCAGATAGAGGGTCAGGATGAACCTGTTCAATTACAGACTGCAAAGTCAGAATGAGGAGGTGGTTGGGTGCGCTATTGTAGGTGGATCTAATTTTCAGTTTTCCGTCTTATACATAATCTTGTTCTATACCCAATTTCCTTTTTCTGCTACCTTCAGTCATGAAGTAAAAGAATTAAGAATCCTCCTTTTCTACTGTTTTCATATCTGTCCTATCCGCAGACAGCTCTACTTGCAACTGGATGGTGATAACTTAGGAAGGTAGAGCTGATTCATTGAGTAGAGAAGGGCTTACGTGAATACCTAATATCTTTCTAAGTCTTGGTGACAAGGATAACTAATACAAAAACTTCGGTAGGATTACTGTTATTATTAAGTCCATTTAGAAAGTTGCTTTAAATTGAGTGAGGGGAGGGGAGTTTCATTTTTTAAAATTATTTCCACTTGATCTAAAAATCAGGCTAGCAAGCTGGACTTATTATGGCTTTCGGTGGGTTGCAGCGAGGAAGCAAAGACTGTTTGAGGTCAGCACAATACTGTCAATACCCAAGGTGGAAAGTTATGCTGTTTTTACTTAGTCTCGTCTTGTTCTTAGTAATTGCTTCCTTTCAACCATAAAGTTGTTTAGTGTAGGAGATATATTCCAAGGCTTCTCTTTATATTCACTGCTGCAAGATCCCATTTTAGCATAATTACAGTCTTGGAATTGAAGAGGCAGGCTCACTCTATCTAGCTATGCAGCTGGCTTTCTCAAATGACAATATGATGCTCACCAGCTTAGCAACAGCCAAGGCTGTGAGCCAGGGGGAGGCCCTCATGCTGAAATTTTGCCCTTGCTTTGTCTGTATTTCCTCTGTGAAAATGGAGAAATGGTTTAGAATTTTTAAAAGCACAAAGTTTTTAATTCTCTGAGAGCTTTTGAAGGGACACGCTGAGTTCCAAACGCAGATTTCCGAATCCCAAATCAGAGATTATTCATCTTTACATCTCAAATAGATATTACAGAGAAAAAAAGATTTTGCAGTGCTTTTCTCCTTCTTACAATCTTTTCTTTCTGAGAGAAGACTAAATAAAATCTAAGCCAGGTGTGGTGGCTCACAACTGTAATCCCAGCAGTTTGGGATGCCAAGGAGGGCAGATACTTGAAGTCAGGAGTTCAAGATGAGCCTAGCCAACACGGTAAAACCCCGTCTCTACTAAAAATACAAAAATTAGCCAGGCATGGTGGCAGGTGCCTGTAATCCCAGCTACTCGGGAGGCTGAGGCAGGAGAATTGCTTGAACCCAGGAGGCAGAGGTTTCAGTGAGCCGAGATCATGCCATTGCACTCTAGCCTGGGCAACAAGAGTGAAACTCTGTCTCAAAAAAAAAAAAAAAAAAAGACTAAATGAAGTCTAAATTTTCCTACCTCCTTTACCTATAGATGATTCCACATTCAACTTGACTAGAAGTTATTTTCATGATTTGAAATAATTAATCATTTGTTCACAATAAGTTGTTCACATTCAACCCTTAGTTATCAAGAGACTTAAGTTTACATCTACACTGATTTATCTTCTTCTCAAGAAGACCCGGGCCTCTCTTTTCTTCTACTCAACTTGCCCAGATGTATTGCCTCCTGCCCCCAAGTTCTGTTTGTCCTTCCTTCACACAAATTCATCCACCCATCCCCTTTCTATCCCAAGTATCACAACCTCAGTTTAGGTCTTTATATCTATTTTCTGAATTATTAAAAAACCTTCCTAAATGATCCTTCTACTTCTAGGCTCTTTTAAAGGTAGGATCAGCCTGTGTATAGCACCGTTTAAACAGTAATGAACAAAAGACTTAAAAACTATCCATACATAACAGGTGCCAAAACGAGCACTTGGAATACACAGATTTTGAAAGACACTCTCAGGAATGGACTTTCTGCCCTTTTCAAACTGATGTTTCCCTGACACCGGTTCTATATAGCAGCGGTTTTCAAATTTGGGGTGGCAGGGGGAGCTTTTTTTTGCCCTCCAGGAAAGATCTGAAGTGTTTGGAGATATTTTTGATTGTTACAACTGGGGTGAAGGAGGGAATTACTGGTATCTAGTGTGTAGAGGCCAGGGAAGATGCTAAGCATCCTAAAATGTACAGGAAAGCGCCCACAATAAAAAGCTTACAGTACAAAATCTCAGTGGTGCTAAGGTTAACAAAGTCTGCACATGTTCATAAAGAACTGATAAATTTTCTCTGAGTTCAATGCTTCCCATCTCCACATAATCAAATCCTACCATTCTCCAAAGCTTGTTTCAACCGCATCTCTCCCAGTTCTCTCTCAAAGTTCCCAAAGCAGTTCTGATCTGTATTACTCACTGTGGGTCTATCAAGCATTATTTTCCTTTGGAGGTATTGTCTGTGTCCCATGTGCCCTATCTTCCAATACCCTATCTTGTCAGAGCACAGCGTCAAGTCATTGGGCCCATATTCCACCGTATTGTCCACAGAACTGACCACAGTGCCCCGCACACATTACACAATTATTTAATACTTGTTATCCAAAGATGAATCCATCAGCATAGAAACTGACAACTGAAGTAGTCAGAAAAGAAAATGCTGCAGGGCTCAGATTGGGGCAATTAATCTACAACAATCTTATTGAGAGCAGAGATAAGGGAAATGGGAACATAGAGAAAGGCAGGAATGAGGACTCCAGGATATACTACCTAGGATAAGAGAATTAGAATGTGTATTTACTTTGATATGATTTGTTTTACAGGACAAAAAAGGAATGTGCATTTAATCAGATTTGTTTTTTATTGTAGTGAAATACACTCAACCTAAAATTTATCACCTGAACTATTTTTAAGTGTACAGTTGTATGGCATTAAGTACATTTATATTGTTGTGCAATCATCATCACCACCATTCATTTTCAGAACTTTTCAATCTTCCGCATTGAAATCCTATATGTACTCAACACAAACTCTGCATTTCCTCCTTCCCCCAACCCCTGGCAACTATCATTCTACTTTCTGCCTCTATGATTTTGTCTCCTCTAGGAACCTCATATCAAAGAGGAATCCCATACAATATTCGTCTTTTATGATTGACTTATTTCACTTAGCATGTCTTCGAGTTTCGTTCATGTTGTAGCATGTCAGAATTTTCTTCCTTTTTAAGGCTAAATAATATTTCATTATATGTATATATCACAATTTGTTTATCCATTCATCTGTTGATGAACATTTGGGTTACTTCTACCTTTTGACTATTGTTGAAATGCTTATTGTGAAGATGAATGTATAAATATCTGTTCAAGTCCCTACTTTCACTTCTTTTGAGTGTATATCCAGAAGTGGAATTACTGGATCTTGTAGTAATTCTGTTTTTAATTTTTTGAAGAATTACTGTACAATTTCACATTCCCAGAAGCAATGCACAAGGGTTCCAGTTTCGCCACATCCTCACCAACACTTGTTATTTTCTGGGTGATTTTTTTAATAATAGCCATTTGAGTGGGTGTAAAATGGTATTTCGGGGGGGGGCGGAGCAAGATGGCCGAATAGGAACAGCTCCAGTCTCCAACTCCCAGCGCGAGCGACACAGAAGACCGGTGATTTCTGCATTTTCAACTGAGGTACTGGGTTCATCTCACTGGGGAGTGCCGGACGATCGGTGCTGGTCAGCTGCTGCAGCCCGACCAGCGAGAGCTGAAGCAGGGCGAGGCATTGCCTCACCTGGGAAGCGCAAGGGGGAAGGGAATCCCTTTTCCTAGCCAGGGGAACTGAGACACACAACACCTGGAAAATCGGGTAACTCCCACCCCAATACTGCGCTTTAAGCAAACAGGCACACCAGGAGATCCTATCCCACGCCTGGCCGGGAGGGTCCCACACCCACGGAGCCTCCCTCATTGCTAGCACAGCAGTCTGTGATCTACCGGCAAGGCAGCAGCGAAGCTGGGGGAGGGGCGCCCGCCATTGCCGAGGCTTAAGTAGGTAAACATAGCCGCTGGGAAGCTCGAACTGGGTGGAGCTCACAGCAGCTCAAGGAAACCTGCCTGTCTCTGTAGACTCCACCTCTGGGGACAGGGCACAACTATACAACAACAAAAGCAGCAGAAAACTCTGCAGACGCAAACGACTCTGTCTGACAGCTTTGAAGAGAGCAGTGGATCTCCCAACACGGAGGTTGAGATCTGAGAAGGGACAGACTCCCTGCTCAAGTGGGTCCCTGACCCCTGAGCAGCCTAACTGGGAGACATCCCCCACTAGGGGCAGTCTGATACCCCACACCTCACAGGGTGGAGTACACCCCTGAGAGGAAGCTTCCAAAGCAAGAATCAGACAGGTACACTCGCTGTTCAGAAATATTCTATCTTCTGCAGCCTCTGCTGCTGATACCCAGGCAAACAGGGTCTGGAGTGGACCTCAAGCAATCTCCAACAGACCTACAGCTGAGGGTCCTGACTGTTAGAAGGAAAACTATCAAACAGGAAGGACACCTACACCAAAACCCCATCAGTACATCACCATCATCAAAGACCAGAGGCAGATAAAACCACAAAGATGGGGAAAAAGCAGGGCAGAAAAGCTGGAAATTCAAAAAATAAGAGCGCATCTCCCCTGGCAAAGGAGCGCAGCTCATCGCCAGCAACGGATCAAAGCTGGACGGAGAATGACTTTGACGAGATGAGAGAAGAAGGCTTCAGTCCATCAAATTTCTCAGAGCTAAAGGAGGAATTACGTACCCAGCGTAAAGAAACTAAAAATCTTGAAAAAAAAGTGGAAGAATTGATGGCTAGAGTAATTAATGCAGAGAAGGTCCTAAACGAAATGAAAGAGATGAAAACCATGACACGAGAAATACGTGACAAATGCACAAGCTTCAGTAACCGACTCGATCAACTGGAAGAAAGAGTATCAGCGATTGAGGATCAAATGAATGAAATGAAGCGAGAAGAGAAACCAAAAGAAAAAAGAAGAAAAAGAAATGAACAAAGCCTGCAAGAAGTATGGGATTATGTAAAAAGACCAAATCTACGTCTGATTGGGGTGCCTGAAAGTGAGGGGGAAAATGGAACCAAGTTGGAAAACACTCTTCAGGATATCATCCAGGAGAACTTCCCCAACCTAGTAGGGCAGGCCAACATTCAAATCCAGGAAATACAGAGAACGCCACAAAGATACTCCTCGAGAAGAGCAACTCCAAGACACATAATTGCCAGATTCACCAAAGTTGAAATGAAGGAAAAAATCTTAAGAGCAGCCAGAGAGAAAGGTCGGGTTACCCACAAAGGGAAGCCCATCAGACTAACAGCAGATCTCTCGGCAGAAACTCTCCAAGCCAGAAGAGAGTGGGGGCCAATATTCAACATTCTTAAAGAAAAGACTTTTAAACCCAGAATTTCATATCCAGCCAAACTAAGTTTCATAAGTGAAGGAGAAATAAAATCCTTTACAGATAAGCAAATGCTTAGAGATTTTGTCACCACTAGGCCTGCCTTACAAGAGATCCTGAAGGAAGCACTCAACATGGAAAGGAACAACCGGTACCAGCCATTGCAAAAACACGCCAAAATGTAAAGACCATCGAGGCTAGGAAGAAACTGCATCAACTAACGAGCAAAATAACCAGTTAATATCATAATGGCAGGATCAAGTTCACACATAACAATATTAACCTTAAATGTAAATGGACTAAATGCTCCAATTAAAAGACACAGACTGGCAAACTGGATAAAGAGTCAAGACCCATCAGTCTGCTGTATTCAGGAGACCCATCTCACACGCAGAGACATACATAGGCTCAAAATAAAGGGATGGAGGAAGATTTACCAAGCAAATGGAGAACAAAAAAAAGCGGGGGTTGCTATACTAGTCTCTGATAAAACAGACTTTAAACCATCAAAGATCAAAAGAGACAAAGAAGGCCATTACATAATGGTAAAGGGATCAATTCAACAGGAAGAGGTAACTATCCTAAATATATACGCACCCAATACAGGAGCACCCAGATTCATAAAGCAAGTCCTTAGAGACTTACAAAGAGACTTAGACTCCCATACAATAATAATGGGAGACTTCAACACTCCACTGTCAACATTAGACAGATCAACGAGACAGAAAGTTAACAAGGATATCCAGGAATTGAACTCATCTCTGCAGCAAGCAGACCTAATAGACATCTACAGAACTCTCCACCCCAAATCAACAGAATATACATTCTTCTCAGCACCACATCGTACTTACTCCAAAATTGACCACGTAATTGGAAGTAAAGCACTCCTCAGCAAATGTACAAGAACAGAAATTATAACAAACTGTCTCTCAGACCACAGTGCAATCAAACTAGAACTCAGGACTAAGAAACTCAATCAAAACCGCTCAACTACATGGAAACTGAACAACCTGCTCCTGAATGACTACTGGGTACATAACGAAATGAAGGCAGAAATAAAGATGTTCTTTGAAACCAATGAGAACAAAGATACAACATACCAGAATCTCTGGGACACATTTAAAGCAGTGTGTAGAGGGAAATTTATAGCACTAAATGCCCACAAGAGAAAGCAGGAAAGATCTAAAATTGACACTCTAACATCACAATTAAAAGAGCTAGAGAAGCAAGAGCAAACACATTCGAAAGCTAGCAGAAGGCAAGAAATAACTAAGATCAGAGCAGAACTGAAGGAGATAGAGACACAAAAAACTCTCCAAAAAATCAATGAATCTAGGAGTTGGTTTTTTGAAAAGATCAACAAAATTGACAGACCACTAGCCAGACTAATAAAGAAGAAAAGAGAGAAGAATCAAATCTACGCAATTAAAAATGATAAAGGGGATATCACCACCGACCCCACAGAAATACAAACTACCATCAGAGAATACTATAAACACCTCTACGCAAATAAACTGGAAAATCTAGAAGAAATGGATAATTTCCTGGACACTTACACTCTTCCAAGACTAAACCAGGAAGAAGTTGAATCCCTGAATAGACCAATAGTAGGCTCTGAAATTGAGGCAATAATTAATAGCCTACCAACCAAAAAAAGTCCAGGACCAGATGGATTCACAGCTGAATTCTACCAGAGGTACAAGGAGGAGTTGGTACCATTCCTTCTGAAACTATTCCAATCAATAGAAAAAGAGGGAATCCTCCCTAACTCATTTTATGAGGCCAACATCATCCTGATACCAAAGCCTGGCAGAGACACAACAAAAAAAGAGAATTTTAGACCAATATCCCTGATGAACATCGATACAAAAATCCTCAATAAAATACTGGCAAACCGGGTTCAGCAACACATCAAAAAGCTTATCCACCATGATCAAGTGGGCTTCATCCCTGGGATGCAAGGCTGGTTCAACATTCGCAAATCAATAAACATAATCCAGCATATAAACAGAACCAAAGACAAGAACCACATGATTATCTCAATAGATGCAGAAAAGGCTTTTGACAAAATTCAACAGCCCTTCATGCTAAAAACGCTCAATAAATTCGGTATTGATGGAACGTACCTCAAAATAATAAGAGCTATCTATGACAAACCCACAGCCAATATCATACTGAATGGGCAAAAACTGGAAAAATTCCCTTTGAAAACTGGCACAAGACAGGGATGCCCTCTCTCACCACTCCTATTCAACATAGTGTTGGAAGTTCTGGCTAGGGCAATTAGGCAAGAGAAAGAAATCAAGGGTATTCAGTTAGGAAAAGAAGAAGTCAAATTGTCCCTCTTTGCAGATGACATGATTGTATATTTAGAAAACCCCATTGTCTCAGCCCAAAATCTCCTTAAGCTGATAAGCAATTTCAGCAAAGTCTCAGGATACAAAATTAATGTGCAAAAATCACAAGCATTCTTATACACCAGTAACAGACAAACAGAGAGCCAAATCAGGAATGAACTTCCATTCACAATTGCTTCAAAGAGAATCAAATACCTAGGAATCCAACTTACAAGGGATGTAAAGGACCTCTTCAAGGAGAACTACAAACCACTGCTCAGTGAAATCAAAGAGGACACAAACAAATGGAAGAACATACCATGCTCATGGATAGGAAGAATCAATATCGTGAAAATGGCCATACTGCCCAAGGTTATTTATAGATTCAATGCCATCCCCATCAAGCTACCAACGAGTTTCTTCACGGAATTGGAAAAAACTGCTTTAAAGTTCATATGGAACCAAAAAAGAGCCCGCATCTCCAAGACAATCCTAAGTCAAAAGAACAAAGCTGGAGGCATCACGCTACCTGACTTCAAACTATACTACAAAGCTACAGTAACCAAAACAGCATGGTACTGGTACCAAAACAGAGATATAGACCAATGGAACAGAACAGAGTCCTCAGAAATAATACCACACATCTACAGCCATCTGATCTTTGACAAACCTGAGAGAAACAAGAAATGGGGAAAGGATTCCCTATTTAATAAATGGTGCTGGGAAAATTGGCTAGCCGTAAGTAGAAAGCTGAAACTGGATCCTTTCCTTACTCCTTATACGAAAATTAATTCAAGATGGATTAGAGACTTAAATGTTAGACCTAATACCATAAAAATCCTAGAGGAAAACCTAGGTAGTACCATTCAGGACATAGGCATGGGCAAAGACTTCATGTCTAAAACACCAAAAGCAACGGCAGCAAAAGCCAAAATTGACAAATGGGATCTCATTAAACTAAAGAGCTTCTGCACAGCAAAAGAAACTACCATCAGAGTGAACAGGCAACCTACAGAATGGGAGAAAATTTTTGCAATCTACTCATCTGACAAAGGGCTAATATCCAGAACCTACAAAGAACTCAAACAAATTTACAAGAAAAAAACAAACAACCCCATCAAAAAGTGGGCAAAGGATATGAACAGACATTTCTCAAAAGAAGACATTCATACAGCCAACAGACACATGAAAAAATGCTCATCATCACTGGCCATCAGAGAAATGCAAATCAAAACCACAATGAGATACCATCTCACACCAGTTAGAATGGCGATCATTCAAAAGTCAGGAAACAACAGGTGCTGGAGAGGATGTGGAGAAATAGGAACACTTTTACACTGTTGGTGGGATTGTAAACTAGTTCAACCATTATGGAAAACAGTATGGCGATTCCTCAAGGATCTAGAACTAGATGTACCATATGACCCAGCCATCCCATTACTGGGTATATACCCAAAGGATTATAAATTATGCTGCTATAAAGACACATGCACACGTATGTTTATTGCGGCACTATTCACAATAGCAAAGACTTGGAATCAACCCAAATGTCCATCAGTGACAGATTGGATTAAGAAAATGTGGCACATATACACCATGGAATACTATGCAGCCATCAAAAAGGATGAGTTTGTGTCCTTTGTAGGGACATGGATGCAGCTGGAAACCATCATTCTTAGCAAACTATCACAAGAACAGAAAACCAAACACTGCATGTTCTCACTCATAGGTGGGAACTGAACAATGAGACCACTCGGACTCAGGAAGGGGAACATCACACACCGGGGCCTATCATGGGGAGGGGGGAGGGGGGAAGGGGGAGGGGGGAGGGGGGAAGGGGGAGGGGGGAGGGGGGAGGGATTGCATTGGGAGTTATACCTGATGTAAATGACGAGTTGATGGGTGCAGCACAGCAACAAGGCACAAGTATACATATGTAACAAACCTGCACGTTATGCACATGTACCCTACAACTTAAAGTATAATAATAATAAATAAATTAAAAAAAAAAATAAAAAATAAAAAATAAAAAAAAAAAAAATGGTATTTCATTTTGTGTTTGATTTGCATTTTCCTAACGACTAGGGAGGTTAAACATCTTTTCACCTGCTTATGGATCATTTATATATATATATTCCTTGAAGAAATATCTACTCAAGTGCAACTTTTAATCAATTGTTTGTTTTGTTGTTGTTGAGTTGTAGAAGTTCTTTATATATTCTAGATATTGATCTGTTATCAAATACATGATTTGCCAATATTTTCTTCCCTTCTGTGGGTTGTCTTTTCATTCTGTTAACAGTGTCCTTTGATGCATGCAAGCTTTTAATTTTGATGAAGTCCAACTTAAATATTTTTTTCTTTCATTGCCTGTGCTTTTAACGTCATAGCCAATAAATCATTGCCAAATCCAATGTCATGGAGCCTTTCCCCATGTTTTCTTCTAAGAGTTTTATGCTTTCAGCTTATACGTTTAGGTTATTGATCCATTTCGAGTTAATTTTTGAATATGATGAAAGGTAAGGGTCCAACTTCATTCTTTTGCATGTGGTTATCCAGTGTTCTCAACAGCATTGGTTGAAAAGATGGTCCTTTACCCCACTGAATGGTCTTGGCACCCTTGTCAAAGATCGTTTGACCTTGTATGAGACAAATCGATTCTGAACTCTCTATTCTACTCCATTGGTCTATATGTCAGTCTTTATGCTGGTACCTCATGGATTTGATTACTGTGCTTTGTAGCAAGGTTGAAAATCAGGAAGTATGAGAACTCCCACTTTGGTTTTCTTTTGCAAGATTGGTTTGGCTATTCAGACTCCTTTGAAATTCCACACGAATTCTAGGATGATTTTTCTGTCTCTGCAATAACTGTTGTTGGACTAGGGATTGCATTGCATCTATAGAGCACTTTGGATAGTATTGACATCTTCATATTTAATCTTTCAATCCATGAGTACTGAATATCTTTTCATTTATGGTGTCTTCTTTATTTTGTTTCACAAGCATTTTATAGTTTTCAGTGTACTAGTCAATCAGGTTTTTTTATTATTATTATACTTTAAATTCTAGGGTACATGTGCACACATGTGCAGATTTGAAACATATGTATACATGTGCCATGTTGGTTTGCTGCACCCATCAACTCATCATTTACATTAAGTATTTCTCCTAATGCTATCCCTCCCCCAGTCCCGTAGCCCCTGACAGGCCCCAGTGTGTAATGTTGCTCACCCTGTGTCCAAGTGATCCCATTGTTCAGTTCCCACCTATGAGTGAGAACATGCGAACATGCAGTGTTTGGTTTTCTGTCCTTGTGATAGTTTGCTGAGAATGATGGTTTCCATCTTCATCCATGTCCCTGCAAAGGACATGAACTCATCCTCTTTTTATGGCTGCATAATATTCCATGGTGTATATGTGCCACGTTTTCTTAATCCAGGCTATCATTGATGGACATTTGGGCTGGTTCCAAGTCTTTGCTATTGTGAATAGTGCCACAATAAATATATGTGTGCATGTATCTTTAGAGTAGCATAATTTATAATCCTCTGGGTATATACCCAGTAATGGGATTGCTGGGTCAAATGGTAATTCTAGTTTTAGATCCTTGAGGAATTGCCACACTGTCTTCCACAATGGTTGAACCAATTTACATTCCCACCAACAGTGTAAAAGCATTCCTATTTCTCCACATCCTCTGCAGCATCTGTTGTTTCCTGACTTTTTAATTATTGCCATTCTATCTGGTGTGAGATGGTATCCCATCGTGGTTTTGATTTGCATTTCTCTGATGACCAATTATGATGAGCATTTTTTCATGTGTCTGTTGGCTGCATAGATGTCTTCTTTTGAGAAGTATCTGTTCATATATTTTGCCCACTTTTTGATGGGGTCATTTGTTTTTTTTTGTTTTTTTTCTTGTCAATTTGTTTAAGTTCTTTGTAGATTCTGAATATTAAACCTTTCTCAGATGGGTACATTGTAAAAATTTTCTCCCATTCTGTAGGTTGCCTGTTCACTCTGGTGGCAGTTTCTTTTGCTGTGTAGAAGCTCTTTAGTTTAATTAGATACCATTTGACTATTTTGGCTTTTGTTGCCATTGCTTTTGTGTCTGAGTCATGAAATCCTTGCCCATGCCTATGTCCTGAATGGTATTGCCTAGGTTTTCTTCCAGGGTTTTTATGGCTTTCAGTCTAACATTTAAGTCCTTAATCCATCTTGAATTATTTTTTGTATAAGGTACAAGTAAGGGATCCAGTTTCAGCTTTCTACATATGGCTAGCCAGTTTTCCCAGCACCATTTATTAAATAGGGAGTCCTTTCCCCATTTCTTGTTTCTGTCAGGTTTGTCAAAGATCAGATGGTTGTAGATGTGTGACATTATTTCTGAGGCCTCTATTCAATTCCATTGGTCTATATATCTGTTTTGGTACCAGTACCATGCTGTTTTGGTTACTGTAGCCTTGTAGTATAGTTTGAAGTCAGATGGCATGATGCCGCCAACTTTGTATTTTTTGTTTAGGATTGTCTTGGCAATGCGGGCCCTTTTTTGGTTCCATATGAACTTGAAAGTAGTTTTTTTCCAATTTTGTGAAGAAAGTAATTGGTAGCTTGATGGAGATGGCATTGAATCTATAAATTACCTTGGGCAGTATGGCCATTTTCACGATATTGATTCTTCCTATCCATGAGCATGAAATAGTCTTACATTTGTTTGTGTCCTCTTTAATTTCATTGAGCAGTGTTTTGTGCTTCTTCTTGGAGCGGTCTTTCACATCCCTTGTAAGTTGGATTCCCAGGTATTTTATTCTCTTTGAAGCAATTGTGAATAGGAGTTCACTCATGATTTGACTGTTTGTCTGTTAATAGTGCATAGGAATGCTTGTGATTTCTGCACATTGATTTTGTATCCTGAGACTTTGCTGAAGTTGCTTGTCAGCTTCAGGAGATTTTGGGCTGAGACAATGGGGTTTTCTAAATATACAATCATGTCATCTGCAAAGAGGGACAATTTGACTTCCTCTTTTTCCTAATTGAATATGCTTTATTTCTTTCTCTTGCCTGATTGCCCTGGCCAGAACTTCCAACAATATGTTGAATAGGAGTCATGAGAGAGGGCATACTTGTCTTGTGTCAGTTTTCAAAGGGAATGCTTCCAGCTTTTGCCCACTCAGTATGATATTGGCTGTGGGTTTGTCATAAATAGCTCTTATTATTTTGAGATATGTTCCATCAATACCTAGTTTATTGAGAGTTTTTAGCATTAAGGGCTGTTGAATTTTGTCAAAGGTCTTTTCTGCATCTGTTGAGATAATCATGTGGTTTTTGTCATTGGTTCTGTTTATGTGACAGATTACATTTATTGATTTGTGTATGTTGAACCAGCCTTGCATCCCAAGGATGAATCTGACTTGATCGTGGTGGATAAACTTTTTGATGTGCTGCTAGATTCGGTTTGCCAGTATTTTATTGAGGATTTTCTCATCAGTGTTCTTCAGGGATATTGATCTAAAATTCTCTTTTTTTGTTGTGTCTCTGCCAAGCTTTTGTATCAGGATGATGTTGGCCTCATAAAATCAGTTAGGGAGGATTCCCTGTTTTTCTATTGATGGGAATAGTTTCAGAAGGAATGGTACCAGCTCCTCTTTGTACCTCTGGTAGAATTCGGTTGTGAATACGTCTGGTCCTGGACTTTTTTTGGTTGGTAGGCTATTAATTATTGCCTCAATTTCAGAATGTATTCTTGGTCTATTCAGAGATTCAACTTCTTCCTGGTTTAGTCTTGGGAGAGTGTATGTGTCCAGGAATTTATCCATTTCTTCTAGATTTTCTAGTTTATTTGCATAGAGGTGTTTATAGTATTCTCTGATTGTAGTTTGTATTTCTATGGGATTGATGGTGACCATTTATCACCCTTAATCATCTTTTATTGCATCTATTTGATTCTTCTCTCTTTTCTTCTTTATTAGTCTTGCTAGTGGTCTATCAATTTTATTGATCTTTTCAAAAAACCAGCTCCTGGATTCATTGATTCTTTTAAGGATTTTTTTGTGTCTCTATCTCTTTCAGTTCTGCTCTGATCTTAGTTATTTCTTGCCTTCTGCTAGCTTTTGAATTTGTTTGTTCTTGCTTCTCTAGTTCTTTTAATTGTGATGTTAGGGTGTTGATTTTAGATCTTTTCTGCTTTCTCTTGTGGGCATTTAGTGCTAACAAATTTCCCTCTACACACTGCTTTAAATGTGTCCCAGAGTTTCTGGTACGTTGTGTCTTTGTTCTCATTGGTTTCAAAGAACATCTTTATTTCTGCCTTCATTTCATTATGTACCCAGTAGTCATTCAGGAGCAGGTTGTTCAGTTTCCATGTAGTTGAGCGGTTTTGATTGAGTTTCTTAATCCTGAGTTCTAATTTGATTGCACTGTGGTCTGAGACAGTTTGCTGTAATTTCTGTTCTTTTACATTTGCTTTACTTCCAATTATGTGATCAATTTTAGAATAAGTGCTATGTGGTGCTGAAAAGAATGTATATTCAGTTGATTTTTGGTGGAGAGTTCTGTAGATGTTTATTAGGTCCACTTGGTGCAGAGCTGAGTTCAGGTCCTGGATATCCTTGTTAACCTTCTGTCTCATCGATCTGTCTAATATTGACAGTGGGGTATTAAAGTCTCCCATTAGGCCAGGCGCGGTGGCTGAAGCCTGTAATCCCAGCACTTTCGGAGGCCGAGGCAGGCGGATCACGAGGTCAGGAGATCGAGACCATCCTGGCTAACACGGTGAAACGCCATCTCCACTAAAAATACAAAAGGAAATTAGCCAGGCGTGGTGGCGGGCGCCTGTAGTTCCAGCTACTCTGGAGGCTGAGGCAGGAGAATAGCGTGAACCCAGGAGGCGAAGCTTGCAGTGAGCCAAGATCGCACCACTGCACTCCAGCCTGGGCGACAGAGCGAGACTCCATCTCAAAAAAAAAAAAAAAGTCTCCCATTATTATTGTGTGGGAGTCTAAGTCTCTTTGTAGGTCTCTAAGGACTTGCTTTATGAATCTGGGTGCTCCTGTATTGGGTGCATATATATTTAGGATAGTTAACTTGTCTTGTTGAATTGATCCCTTTACCATTCTCTAATGGGCTTCTTTTTCTTTTTTGATTTTGTTGGTTTAAAGTCTGTTTTATCAGAGACTAGGATTGCAATCCCTACTTTTTTTTTTTCTTTCCATTTGCTTGGCAGATCTTCCTCCATCCCTTTATTTTGAGCCTATGTGCATCTTTGCATGCAAGATGGGTCTCCTGAATACAGCACACTGATGGGTCTTGACTCTTTATCCAATTTGCCAGTCTGTGTCTTTTAATTGGAGCATTTAGCCCATTTACATTTAAGGTTAATATTGTTATGTGTGAATTTGATCCTGTCATTATGATGTTCACTGGTTATTTTGTCTGTTAATTTATACTGTTTCTTTATAGCATCAATGGTCTTTACAATTTGGTATGTTTTTGCAGTGGCTGGTACTGGTTGTTTCTTTCCACATTTAGTGCTTTCTTCAGGAGCTCTTGTAAGGCAGGCCTGGTGGTGACAAAATCTCTCAGCATTTGCTTGTCTGTAAAAGATTTCATTTCTCCTTCGCTTATGAAGCTTAGTTTGACTGAATATGAAATTGTGGGTTGAAAATTATTTTCCTTCAGAATGTTGAACATTGGCCCCCACTCTTTTCTGGCTTGTAGGGTTTCTGCCGAGAGATCCACTGTTAGTCTGATGGGCTTCCCTTTGTGGGTAACTCGACCTTTCTCTCTGGCTGCCCTTAACACTTTTTCCTTTATTTCAACCTTGGTGAATCTGACAATTATGTGTCTTGTGGTTGCTCATTTTGAGAGTATCTTTGTGATGTTCTCTGTATTTCCTGAATTTGAATGTTGGCCTGCCTTGCTAGTTTGGGGAAGTTCTCCTGGATAGTATCCTGAAGAGTGTTTTCCAACTTGGTTCCATTCTCCCTATCACTTTCAGGTACACCAATCAAATGTAGATTAGGTCTTTTCACATAGTCCCATATTTCTTGGAGGCTTTGTTTGTTTCTTTTTATCTTTTTTCTCTAACCTCTCTTCTTGCTTCATTTCATTAATTTGATCTTCAATCACTGATACCCTTTCTTCCACTTGATCGAATCAGCTATTGAAGCTTGTGCATGCATCACGAAGTTCTAATGCCATGGTTTTCAGCTCCATCAGGTTATTTAAGGTCTTTTCTACACTGTTTATTCTAGTTAGCCATTCATCTAATCTTTTTTCAAGGTTTTTAGCTTCCTTGCAATGGGTTCGAACATCCTCCTTTAGCTTGGAGAAGTTTGTTATTACCGACCTTCTGAAGCCTGCTTCTGTCAACTTGTCAAATTCATTCTCCATTCAGCTTTGTTCCATTGCTGGCGAGGAGTTGAGATCCTTTGGAGGAGAAGAGGCACTCTTATTTTTAGAATTGTCAGCTTTTCTGCTCTGGTTTCTCCCCATCTTTTTGGTTTTATCTACCTTTGGTCTTTGATGTTGGTGAGCTACAGATGGGGTTTTGGTGTAGATGACCTTTTTGTTGATGTCGATGCTATTCCTTTCTGTTTGTTAGTTTTCCTTCTAACAGTCAGGTCCCTCAGCTGCAGGTCTGTTGACATTTGCTGGAGTTCCACTCCAGACCTTGTTTGCCTGGGTATCATCAGCAGAGGCTGTAGAACAGCAAATATTGCAGAACAGCAAATATTGCTGCCTGATCCTTCCTCTGGAAGCTTTGTCCCAGAGGGGCAGCCACCTATATAAGGTGTCTGTTGGCCCCTACTGGGTGTCTCCCAGTTAGGCTACACAGGGGTGAGGGACCCACTTGAGGAGGCAGTATGTCTGTTCTCAGAGCTCAAAGGCCATGCTGGGAGAACCACTGCTCTCTTCAGAGCTGTCAGACAGGGGCATTTAAGTCTGCAGAAGTTGTCTGCTGCCTTTTGTTCAGCTATGCCCTGCCCACAGAGGTGGCATCTAGAGGCAATAGGCCTTGTTGAGCTGAGGTGGGCTCTGCCCAGTTCTAGCTTCCTGGCCACTTTGTTTACCTTCTCAAGCCTCAGCAATGGCAGATGTCCCTCCCCAGCCAGGCTGCTGCCTCGCAGATCAACCTCAGACTGCTGCACTAGCAGTGAGCAGGGCTCCATGGGCATGGGACCTGCTGAGCCAGGCAAGGGAGAGAATCAACTTGTCTGCCGGTTGCTAAGACCTTGGGAAAAGCACAGTATTTGGGTGGGGAGTGTCCCATTTTTCCAGATAGTCTGTCATGGCTTCCCTTGGCTAGGAAAGGGAAATCCCCTGATCCCTTACACTTTCTGGTGAGGCAACATCCCGCCCTGCTTCAGCTCACCCTCCATGGGCTGCACCCACAGTCCAACCAGTCCCAGTGAAATGAACCAGGTACCTCAGTTGGAAATGTAGAAATCACCCGTCTTCTGTGTCAATCACGCTGGGAGCTGCAGACCGGAGCTATTCCTATTTGGCCATCTTGGCAACTCCAAGCGTCAATCAGATTTTTAAAAGAATGTTATTTTTTTTGCAAGCAACATAATAACAGTATTAAAAATTTAGAATAAAAATTATTCATCTCAAATCTCACTTTCCAACAAATCATTTGGCTTCATTTTCCACATGTCTCCTTCAAGTTTTAGCTGCATATATAGATAATTTCAACATGATTATAATCATTTCATGAATCCAATTTTAAACCTGGCTTTCTTTCTCTTTTTTTGGCAGGATCTCACTCTATCATGCAGGCTGCAGTGCAGTGGCAGTGCAGTGGCACAATCATAGCTCACTCACTAAAGCCTCAAATTCCTGAGCTCAAGCGATCTTTTCACCTCTGCCTCCTGAGTAGCTGAGACTACAGGCATGCACCACCAATGCCTGGCTAATTTTTCAAATTTCTTCATGGAGACAG
This sequence comes from Macaca mulatta, assembly GCF_049350105.2. Classification (NCBI taxonomy): domain Eukaryota; kingdom Metazoa; phylum Chordata; class Mammalia; order Primates; family Cercopithecidae; genus Macaca; species Macaca mulatta. The sequence continues at coordinate 121,611,993 of NC_133411.1, forward strand.
AGTCTCTCAATGTTGCCCAGGCTGGTCTTGAACTCCTGGGCTCAAGCAATCCTCCCTTCTCAGCCTCCCAAAGTGCTGGAATTACAGATATGAATTACCATGTCCAGCCAGAACCTGAGTTTCTTTAACTTATTATTATATCCCACCCATTTTTCTGTGTTTTCATATAGTCACTTTAACAGATTTTGAGTGTGCTGGACCAATAGTGGACTCTGATAGGGGAAAGGACAGCCAGTGGCCTAAGCTTTGGGAAGGGGTAGAAATAAAAAATCCTCTTTTTTTTTTCTCTTCGAGTAGTGAAAATAAATACTTTCTAAGCAAAAATGAAAACAAGAGATTCAAAGACTGCCCCAGGGAACCCCTTTTTGTTCTTGGATGAGAACAGTCACAATTCAAAATATATTGACTGGCTTTAACTATGTCTCCTCTGATTCCTCTGAAACCCTAACTCTAAAACATAACATGTAATATTTGCAACCCATCTTAAAAGACAAGAATCCCAGAGCATAAACAACATGTATTTGCTGCACTTTTCACAGTGGATGATGGATACATTTATATCCATCTGCAACTCTTGATTACTCAGAGTTTTCAATAGATGTACAGAAATTCTGTGAAACTGAATCAAATCCAAATAGGTTTTCATATGAAGAGCCCATCTTAACAATATTTGATTTTATCACCTTTCTTGTAATGAAAAACTTGGCTGACAGTGTTGGGTGTTCAACTGGGAGGTATGAATTAGTAAAGACAGGTTTTGGAAACTTTGCCGTGCCAAGTTTTTTAATCAGAGTAGTGAACATGCCCCTACAATGAAAGCAGCCTGTCCCCTAGAATTATCTCTCTTCAAGTAGTTAGAAGGAGCCTGTACAAACTTGACTGCACCCATGAAAACTCACAGCTTCACCTTTCCTTTCCAAGATTTGTGCCATTTCTTGGATAAATTTGAGGGCTGATGAAATGTAAGCAGAGGTCCTGGATTCTGCCCTTCTTTAACTGTTCCCTACCTTTTTAATTTTTTTTCTTTATTTGGAGAACATGTATTTCTAATGAGACTTTCTTAAGATGTTATGAACCAAGAAAATGTGATCAATTCTTTTTCTTCTTCTTATTCTTCATTATCATTATCATTATCATCATCACAGACTCTTATTCTAATTTTAAAGCTGTTTATATAAATGTCCCAGTAAGTCATATTTTTCTACTATCACTTCTTTTTCAGGGTTCAGGAATTAAAACATGGTTACAGCACATACAGTATTCCTTTTAATTAACTTCTGTTTCCCTTCACACTCAATTTAAAATGAAATATTTTTTTAACTGGAATATATTTTGATAGGCTTAAATTAAAACTTTTTTAATGCCCAGAGTCCAGCCCTAAAAGATCTGATACCTTATTCAGATCTCAGAGGTTAAAATAATGAACACCCTACTGAAGAGCTACTAGAGAACTCATTAGTTTCACTTTTCAGGCTGGGTGCCCAAGGTGGGCTACTTCCATCTGTGGGACACATACAAACCTTATTGTAGAGTGCAAAATGCACGTATTTTAGCCAGTCACTTTCAGCATGTTCCAGGAAAGCAGATAGCTCCATTAGGTAATGTCAGAGAAGATAAATGTGTTTCAATTACTTGCCAAAAATGCTTAGTGAGCATCGGAGAGGTGCATTCTGCTTTCGAAATTATTAAGCAGACTATTCAGAAGTACTGAAACATTCATTTTTCATTGCAGATTCTTGACCAGAAGCCAAGGACAGCTGTCTTCCTCTGACACCCTATGGTGACGCCCACAGGAACTCTCGCCTTTCAGGGTTCAACCCACTAAAAGGTGTGAAAGGATGTGCATTTAGCAGCCCTGACATCTATGATTTCACTGAAGGATTTTAAGCACAGAAACCCATGATCCCGGAAGGGCAATGCTCTACCTTTAGATACATTTGTCTCAGTAATAGCAATGTGTCTGGGTTTCTCCACATAAATATACTGCAATAAACTATCACAGTCTGTATGCTATTTGTATGTATAAATATATAAATGTACGAATAGATACTATGCATCTTTCTGGAAAGTAGGACCTGAATCTAAGTCATGATATAATTACAATGTGGCATTTCGCTCAATGTATACAAGTGGTACAATGAAAACATCAAACATTTCTGAAAAACTGTTTTTGAAAATCAAATTGTAGGACTATCTGCATCAGAATTATCTGACTTTTAAAAACTGCAGACTTCTGCATTTCCCTGCAGGTAGGGCCTTGGAACTTGCTTTTTAACAAACACTCCAGGAAATGGCCTCTTTCTTAAACATCTTTTATCCAAGGAGGACTCCCTGAAAGTCCCTCTGAGAGAGACTAAGTTCTTTTCTCCCCCTTGGTAGAAGGAAGGAATTAAGTATTTACACTGCTGAATCGGTTTAGGCAAAACTACCCATTAAAATAAGCAGCAGTTAGTAGCATTATTATGATGCCTGTCAAGTAAGTCATCTTTTCTCATTCTGGCTTTTCCTCCATTTTTCTCCATTATGTTCCAGCTGTGGGCACTCAGTTATTCTCACTGATCTTTATCTAGCTCACTAAATGGCAGAGACTAGCCACCATGGCCACTCCATTTAGGGCATGACTAAGTTATCAAGTGACTATTACTTACTAGTAACTCATAGTCGGTGACTAGAATCCTAGCTAGATTTTTCCTTATGACCACTAGGCTGCTTGGGTTGCTATAACAAAATACCACAGACTGGATGACTTAAACAACAGAAATTTAACTACTTACAGCTCTGGAGACTGGAAGTTCAAGATTAAGGTGCCAGTCAATTTGATTTCTGGCGAGGGCTCTTTTCCTGGCTTGCAGGGAGCTGCCTTTTCACTGTGTGCTCCTGTAACCTCTCCTACTTAGTCTATATGCTTGCAGAGAGAGGGACCTTATGTCTCTTCCTCTTCTTATAAGGGCTCCAACCTTATTGGGTTAGGGCCCCACCTTTATGACCTCATTTAACCTTTATTGCCTCCTAAAGGGCCTATCCAAATCCAATCACTTTGGGAGTTACGGTTTCAACATGTGAATCTGCAGGGGACAGAAGTCATTCCCTAGCAGTCCCTTAACTGGGGAATGAATAAATAAATTCTGGTGCATCCCTACAGTGACATAATAATCAGCAGTAAAAAAGGGACAAACTATTAAAACACAAAAGAACATGGATAGATTTCAAATATGTATGCTAAGTGAAAAAAACAGATTAAAAGGGTTACATATTGTATGAGCCCATATATATGACATTGCCTGGAAAAGGTAACCCTAGGGGAACAGAAAACAGATCAGTTGTTGCTAGGGATTGGAGAAGGGTTTAACCAGAAGGGATATGGATAATATCTGATATTATCCTGATATAAGTAAAACTTTTTTGATGTGATGAAAACTGCTCCTTATCTTGATTGTGGTGGTGGTTACATGACTATACATGTTTGTCAACACTTGCAACACTGTACACTAAAAGGGTAAAATTTACTATACCTAAATTACATTTCATATTTAAAATAGAAAAGAACCCACCTGTTCTGTGTCCTATATTCTGTTGGCTAGTCATCACATTATAATGTCTGGTAATGATATAATGGTTCTTCCCGACCATGGTTTTTTCTTTTCTTCTTTCTAAATTAAACAGAGCCTTCCAGGAAAAGTTAATGTCTTAATAAAGCAGTGAATCTCCATGAAAGTTTGGGGAAATATTTTTTCCTTTGGGTTGGGATGTCCTTTGTATAATCCCACAAACCAAAGTCACTTACTAAGTCTCCAAGCCCATGAACTAACAATATTGCTAAAACGGGTAAAATAGAAATCTTTAGAAACAGAGCCCCGAGCTTTCTTCCTTTGAGCCAGCTTTTTAAAAGAATGGACAAAGACATCAAAGGGATCCAGAGAGCATGAACCCAACCTTCTCTGTCCTACAGCAACACTTGCTCAGGGCAAGAGAGCTAGGTTTCCTTTCCTCTGCTGATGTCCTCCTCCAGGTCTCCTCTACTCTCTTCATTTTCCTGCCATCTCCCTGGTGTCCACACAGCAGCCAAATATCATTTATACCACGTTTTATCATCGACTAAAAGAAAAATGAGCAAAGCCCTTTGTTATAACAACATCAGAAAAATTTTAAAATCCCACCAAGCAAATGAAAGCCGCAATCCTTAGTAGAACCTGTCTCAGAGGAAACAAGTAGCACAGCATTGATAGGTTGTCAGTTAGAGGATGTGGGAAATGGGCAGGCAGATTTTCTAACACATTATTCCCTAGGGAGTTTGTCCATTTATTTGATAAGCCGTGAACTCTGCTTAAAATAGTTTTGGGGAGTCTTCAAAACAAAAAGTTCTGCAGAGGTCAACTTGCCCAGGATGACAACACACACAACGTTGCTTCAAAATAAAATCATCCACCCTTTTTTCACCTGTTAGAGTTCTCTCATCACAGTGTGCAAATAGTCAGCTTTTCACACTGTGGAATGATGGGTGGGAGTCTGTTACCCAAACATTCTCCAAGCTGGGGAATTCATCTGAAAATTAGATGGGGCTGGAAGAGGGGATGTGCATATGGGCACAGTTGTTGGAGGAACTGTGGACCTCTGTTCTCCCCAAGAACCCAAGCCTCAAAACTTTACTGTGAGTCTGAGGACTGTGTGTGTTGGGGCTGGCCTGCACTGAAAGAAAGCTAGGCCATTGTTAAGAATAGCTCTGCAAGATAGTTAGGATTCAGACTTGGCTATCCACGCTTGCTGCTCGATATCTGCAGCTGCAGAAAGCAGCTCTGCATTGTCTTTGTCAGATCTAGGCGCCCAGTGAAACCCAGGAAACCATCCATTCCTCCCCACCCCTCTCAGCTAGTCACTCATACCCTATTTTTAGGATTCCTTAGCAACTAAGCAGCCTGTTATCCCATAACTAATATTCTGCATTCCTGATCCCATTACTACGCTTACCACCCCACCAAATATATGCTGTATCATTATCTGCAAATTCTTTCAGGGACAGGAAAAGCACAATCATCGGGAGCTATTCTGTGCCTCATCACTTCTGGATGCAGGAAATTCTTCCTAGCTCACCCTAAACTCCTTCTGATGAAGCCGAATTATATTACTATCTCTCCATCTTTACTAGAGATGAGAATAGCTAGGCAACATTCTTTTTATAAAAAGCTTTCACTTTACTTACTAAAAACAAGAAGGGTGAGCTGAGTGTGATAGCTTGTATCTGTAAATCCAGCACTTTGGGAGGCTGAAGCAGGGGGATCGCTGGAGCCAAGGAGTTCAAGACTAGCCTGGGAAACATAGCGAGACTCTCCCTCAAAAATAAATAAATAAAAATAAAAACTTATTAACTGTATTTGAAAAAGTCGGAGGACAAGAGAGCTGCATCTGTCCCACTATGGCCCCAGTAGGGGAAGAATTTATATTTTGAGTCCCTTGGCCTAAGGAATTCTGCCATTTTCATTGTAAATCACACAAGCATTTGTGCTACTGTTGTAAGATGTTGTAACATAAGGAGGTGGGGGAAAATACTCTGCTTTTTTCAATTCTGGATCATTTTTAATTATTCAGTCTTGGCAGGTCTACTTCTCACCATTATTCCTCTTACTAACAGCTTGTTTCTATTCTTAGCTTGGTGGGAATGTTTCACTGTGTGATATATTTTGGGAAAATCAGCTAGAGTCATTGAATGTACAAATGAAGAAGCTCATTTTATAGATACATAAATTAATTTAACTTAGTGCTATCCTTTAAAAGAAAGTAGTCTATTTTTCCACAAGAAAATCCAAGTTTAAATGTATCATATTTATTACAAACACTCTTTTCTGACAAAAAGATACTATTTTTCTTTTACCCCATGAGAACTTGATCATAGCAAATGATGCCACAATGAGCTTTCAACAAACACCCATGTACTTTAGAGTTGGAGCAGTATGGGTTCTAGACTCACTGACATAATTTTGCTTCTGTTTTCCTATGGCAGCTGATATGCTCCACTGAAGAATTTGTCCTTGGTAGAGCCTGAAGCAGAGCATTCTTCTGGGACAGGCCCTTCATTTTCTTGCCAACTATTTGCAGCTTTGGCTGTTCAGTTCAGAGCTCATATCACTCTGGTATTCAATGGAATGATGTAGGTAATTTGCATTAGTATTAGCTCTAAACTCTTGGGCCCATGAGTTCTAAACTCTTTTGATATAGATTAGAATATATCTTGTCTCAACATTAACTTCAGTCAAATAAACGAAAAGAGAAAATTAAGAAAGTTATCATGGATTCTGGGAAGGTTAGACACACTGGTTGGCTCAAAGAATCTCCTTCCTTTTATCCAGAATATTACAAATGTCCTAACAACCCAGTGAAATAGGTCACAATTATGACTAATACCCCTGAGGTTAAGATATGTGCAGATTTCACACTGCACTCTACAATTTTGCCGTCAGAATCTGTCTTTTAGACATTGTCATCTGCTCTTGAGAAATACTATGGGTAAATGTATTCCAATAGTTTCATCTACATTAATATACTTTTTCAAAAAATGTATATTTTAATTCTCATCTAAACCTACCAAATGATGTAAATAATTTTCATTGTTGTCTAAGATAAGCCAAAAGGACCACTTTTGCCTCAGCCATCTATGTGTTTGAACAAAAGTACAATTTTGGTAGAATTATTTAGATGATTTGCCTTAATTTTCAGAATCACTTTGATCCTTCTGACGCTTTGGTAGTTTTAGCCAAATGCTGCACTGGGTGATTTGCGCTGTGAGGACCAAATGGTTCCCTGGGGACTTTAAGGACCCAGAGGTCTTTGTTCCTCTAAAGGCAAAGAAAAAGCTTTCAGCTAAGGAGCTAGAGGCAGAACTGAAAGACTAAACCACTCCAATGCTGCCGTCCTTGCAGCTGCTCTCCCTTCTTCAAGCTTTTCAGCCCAGAACAAGAGTCCATCCAAGGTCTGGTTAGATGCCTTTGTTTCAGGAAGCACAGAGAGTTTGATTAATGGGAACAAATATACAGTTTGATAGAGGAAATAGATCCAGTATTTGATAGACCAGTAGGATGACTATAGTTAACAATAATCTATTGTACATTTCAAAATAGCTAGAGGAGAATAATTTGAATATTTCTAGCATAAAGAAAAGACAAATATTTAAGGTGAGGACTATTCCACTTACACTGATTTGATCTTTTGAAATTACATAAATGTATTAAATTATCACATGTACCCCAAGATATGTACATTTATTATATACCAATTTTTTAGAGTAAAAAGAAAAGGAAAAAAACACAGAGAAAGAGAAATTCCAGGCTCTCTATGGCTGCTTTTCCTAAATTCCCAGTATCAGAATTTGATGTTTCTAAGTAATGTAGCCCTTGTCCCTTCTTCCCTCCCCTGGTCCTTTCTGCCTCCGGCCAGCAGGAGCAAATGATGGGCATCACATGTCTCCAGCCACAGCCTTTTGTTTTCTTACAAAAGGCAGATCCAGTGTCCTCTTTGTTTAGCACCTGAAACAAAGCACCTGAAAAGCAGGTCCATAATTGGGATTTGGGGCACTGGACCCAGAAACAATACATCAGGGTAGTTCCTTATGGTAAAATTTTGCTAAAAGCTTCTGCTTCATCTTTATATAAGTACTGTGGACTAATTTGTGAGATAATATTTTGGTCATAAGCACATTTTCTGCAAGTAAATAAGAAATTAGCTATTACACAAGTGACTTTGAGGCTACTGCTCTGTATTCTTTGCTATCAGTTTTAATAACTGTTTTTAAAATACCATGTTTTGAAAAGAGCTTTGTTTTTCTCAGCTCTTTCTCCCATCTGCTACATTTTGTAAGAAAGCCGTAATCTCATGTTTATGATATTAATTATTGTAGATGTTTAATTTAATGCTATGTTATCAATGCTTTACTGAGACAGTACAGGTTAATAAAGGGATTTGAAATATAAATATTAAACTACAGTATGCATTTTTAAAAAGTAAAACATCTCATAAATAGAATCAGTTTCAGAATTAATACATACTCACCTTTGTACTCACTTACTGTTTAGCTGTAGGTGCATTTTAAAGAATTAGGCCAAAGCAAACTCTATTTGAAAACACCTATTACTTGGAAAATGAAATTATATACAAATGATAACATTATTATGTTTTAAAGTAACCTCCATTGCATGTCTTAGCATAAAGTATTTTTCTATGAAAGTAATTGACCTGTCTTCCTCCTCAGAATACTAGATAAGTAACGCAGGTTGTGGAGTGTGTATGTGTGTTTAATTAATATGAGAGGAAAGACAGAGCCCTGTAATAGGAGACTCTTCTACCTTAAATAATAATTTTCTTAAAGCCTTTTATTCTTGCCACTTGAATGAAAGGAAATAATGCTTTTCTTTCTTATCATCTCCTTGTTTTCCTGGTCCCTCAACTACCAGCTCCCAGCTCCCACTTCTTCTGCCATAGTTGACTATATTGACACGGCTCCATTACCAGCAGACCACTCCCTCCCACAATGCACCACGGTGCTTTCAACCTACTGGATTTCCCACAGGTCAAATTAGAAAGGACTTGGATCAGAGAAGGGCACTTCTCATGGGCAATAATGTGAACTTTGACTAATGATAATGAAGGATGAAACTAGATTGAGAAGAAACATATCAGACAAGTTTTCCTCAGATGGCAACCCAATGTTTTTACAGCATTTTTTCCATCATTACAGTTCTCTCATTCCTGCTTTGATACCACCAACTTGACTTATTGCCTTGTTCTTGTCCCTGGTTTTGTCTCTTTGTTGTTCTTTTTCACTCTGCCCTCTCAGTCATCAAAGGAGAGGGAAAAGCAGTATATTATTTGAGAGATTTCACCTGGATTATTCAGCAAGTGCTTTCATTAGGCTGTATTTGTCAGTCTGCTTTCTTATCGTATTTCCCTCAGTGAGCTTCTTGAAGTTCCCTCAGTGAGCTCCTTGAAGTAACCTCCTATTTTTCAACATAGGATTTACAGGCTGGCACTTAGCATACTATCAGTGGTTAATAAATGCTTTTTTTTTTTGGTCATATAAACTTAATTAATAGGATGTGTAATGTGTCCTGGCCTCTGAAAAAACTGTGTCATCATTGGCTACTGTCATATGGGAGAAGATGAGAAGTCCTATGGCCTCTGAGGCAAAGGCACCTCCCACTTGCTTGGGAATGATGGGTTGGAGGTGGTGAAATTATCAGTGATCAAAGACATGTCTATTGCTTCCTGTTTGCCCATCAAAAATAAGCCAAGGCCAGCAAGAATGAAGAGTTGCATGAGTCATCAGATGCTGGTGAAAATGATAGAATTGGAAGCTTCAAAGTAATCCACAAGCTTAATCAACAAAATACTAAATTTTGCTAGTGATAATGCTAAAATTTAGCTTTTTGCTATTATTATTAAGAAAGAGAACAGTATTTTGAAATAAGGCACTTGATTGCACCTAGGTCTTTGTTTTCTTTGTAAGATTGTGCTAAAACCTATCTGCTGCCTGTATTTAAAGGAGTAGTTACAACGTCCCTCCAGCCTCTGTGTAGGAGACAGACATGGGAAATCAGCCCCAGGTCTATGTGTGGGCTCCACAGACACTGCCAATACAAGAGTGCTGAACTCACATCTGAGTCACATTGCTGTACACACTACATAAATGATTTCAGACTTCAAAGGGAGAATATGATAGTGTAATGAATTTAAAATTCACAATGTACAACTTAAGTGAGAAGAAATGTATTTTAGTTTACTTCTGTATAGTGGAATTCAATTTAACTTTAAAGTTTCCATTTTCAATGTTGGAGGTAAACTCAGCCTTGTCACTCTCAAGGTAATTGTGTCAATGCAGTTTTAAGGTTAGTCTCTTGGAGTAAATATTCAGTCAAATTAAAGATTTAAGCTCAGTACAGTTGGAGCTCGAATTCAATACATGAGCTGCTATCCACTCTCAAGGATTCTCGTCTTCTCTTTCCCCTCAGGATATGTCTGCGTACAGGGGTTCATCTGGCTGTGTCCCAGGTGCTTGTGTCCTTGCTGCAGCTGAAGGTTTTACAGTTGATAACTTGTAGCCTGTTGTCTAAATGTGATAAAGGCCCACCATGGCCACCCCCAGTCAGCCCCTTCTGGCTCAAGCGAAGCTTGTAGACTCAACCTCACATTGATCTTTTGGGCTTCCCACCCTAGAGCCTGGGCTATAGGTCACCGTGCTCCAAGGCGAGATGGCCCCTGTCATGCCTATTGCTGGACCTGTTGCAAAGCCCAGTGCGCTTCCTCCATGTTCAGGCTGTGGGCACTGTGTCCAGCCTTCTCTCTACTTAACCTTCCATTTCTACTCAGTTTGGCAAGGAGTACGCTGTTGGGTGATTTCCTCCCAGGGTTCCAGAGAAGAGGGTCAAAAGTTCCCCCTGCTCTAGGGTTTCCAAGTTCATCTAGAAGTCTCTATCGCCTACAGCAAGGCTGCAGAGAGGTTGTAACTATTTCTTCAAATACAGACAGCAGATAGGTTTTAGTGCAATCTTACACAGAAAGCAAAGATCTAGGTGCAATCAAGTGCTTTATTTTAAAATACTACTCTTTTTCTTAATAACAGCAAAAAATCTAAATTTTAGCATTATTCCCGGCAAAATGTAGTATTTTCTTGATTGAGCTTATAGATTACTTTGAAGCTTCAAATTCTGTCATTTTCACCAGCATCTGATGACTCATGCAACTCTTCATTCTTGCTGATCTTGGCTTATTTTCGATGGACAAAAGGGCAGCAATAGAATCTCTTTGATCACTGATAATTTTATCATCTCTAACCCATCATTCTCAAGCAAGTGGGAGGTGCTCTTGAAGGAAAGTTATGACTGGGTACTAGGCCAGGACGCTTTGGAAATGGGGTGGTTGTAGGGGGATGGTAGGGCACATTGAGGACAGAAAAATACTTTTTCCTCAACAGTGAATGAATTGGCTACACTGAAGGAATACCGAACTTTGTCTGGAAGACCTTCAAGTGTAACCAGGAGCTGTGTTTCTTGAGAGCAGTGTCCTGAGGCAGCCAGCCTGAGCCATCTTGAAATTCTGTGGAGACCTGGAAGTATCTTTGGTTTCCATGGCCAGAGGCACAGAACACCTGGAGCACGGAACACCACCCTTATCCACTTCCTGCCTTCTAATCCCCACCGCCTGTGCTGAGTGATGTTATGCGGATGGCCATGACAGTCTGCTTTACACTGGTTCACTACCACTGTCATGTTTGTAGTGTTTGGCATCATGAGACATGAGTGAAAGAGATTATTATGGCAAAGATAAGGATAGGCAGCGAATTGCTATATGCGTAGTTCGAAAGTGAAATCATCAACGTTCATCTGGCTGACCAAGTGCATTACATACAAGGAGAACTAGAGTGGTTGCCTACCTCTACCCAGACACAGAAGACTTTGGTCTGCAGATGGCAACAGAATCCACACCAGAATCCAACTTCCACCCAAAACCTGGTCAACATCTAGTGATGCTGCTGCTGCTCTCCTGGTTTTAGCAGGAGGATTTTCTTTGTTGTCCCTAGTCCCATGACACAGTTCCCCTGTGGCTTGAAGCAGGGCTCTCCTGCAGTGTGTACCCCACAATGGAGCTTGGAGCTTAAAAAGTCCCCATCTCCAGGCAGACTGGCTTCAGATGAGAATGAGAAGGAAGCCTAAACATTTCAGGCATGAGACGCTGTGCCAGTTATCAATTTATTACCTATCCATTCTGAATTCACCCTTCACTGCTTGCTCTGCAATAATGGAGTTAGACTCAGTATCTCTCTTCTGCCAGTTAGCATGAAGTTTGTCAGTAGAGGGTGCTAGAAGGGCACTGGAGGAAGAAGGGATTTCTTGTCCTATTTCTGGTATGCACCTATCAGCAAGTTCCTGCAGTACACACTGGTTTACACAGCATCAGCTCCTCCAGTGCACAGGGGATGGGAGTGTCCAGCAGCCAGCAATAAGTGGTACCTCCCTAGGTGTATTGTTCCCTATCACCTTCTCAGGCTGCTTTGCAATGGAGTACCCTAAGCTCAGCACTTCCCGAGAAATATCTCCCCAAAAATCCTCTCAGGGAGCTTTGCCATGAGATCCAAGGCATGGCACCTCCCCATGGGAAGCTTCCCCTGGTAATCTAGAGGGTGGATTCCCAGGTAGTCCCACCAGTAGACGACCTCAGCAAACCTCTTCTTCATCCAGTGAGCTATGGTTGCACCATCTACCAATGAGATCTGCATCTGGACCTCAGCCCAGGATGGAGAAGTCTCTTCCTTGGGTGCTCAAGCTCAGCCCTGAGTTGTGGCTGCTCTCCATTAGGTTGCTTTCAGCCTTAAAGTTATTTTTACCTTTGACTAGCCAATCTCCGCTTACTCTAATCTTTTGTTAAAGTTAATAGTTCTTTATTCCAATTTCTGATGTTCAAATTACAATGTGGTATCTGTCTTCTGATTGAATTCTGAACTAGCACTGATGCCAAAATGCAAACATACACAGCTATATCTGCTCCTAAGCCCACTGAAAATACACACACACACACACACACACACACACACTTTGAAATAGGGCAGAAGAGACTTAGGAGACCCATGTGAGCTCAGCTTTACTGCCAAAAGATATTTTCCAAAAGGAAGTGAAAAGGAACTCGGAAGGCAGAGTGAAACTTAGACCACAAAAAAAAGAAAGAAAGAGAAAGAAAGAAAGAGAGAGAAGGAAAGAAAGAAAAGAAAGAAAGAGAGAGAGAGAGAAAGGAAGGAAGGAAGGAAGGAAGGAAGGAAGGAAGGAAGGAAGGAAGGAAGAAAGAAAGAAAGAAAGAAAGAAAGAAAGAAAGAAAGAAAGAAAGAAAGAAAGAAAGAAAGAAAGAAAGAAAGAGAAAGAAAGATAGATACTGTCCAGCCCTCTTCAGGAACACAGAGATAGGCACTAAGTTGCCATCCATGGAGACATAAATGAAGAACTACTCACTCACTGCTTTGCACTTTATAAGGATGTTGGAAGGTCTTCAAGTCAGAGGACAGAAATAAAGCCCAGGACTCACCAGTGAGCACTCAAAATATAAGTTCAATTCTACTAATGGGGGGTATTGGTGAGTCCCTTAATCCTGAATCCAGTTCTGCCTCATTAGATAAGGAGGAAACCCCGGGGCCCTGGCATCTAGGACCCCAGACTGCCATCACCCTGCTGCCAATAGTGCTTTACCCAACTTCCACTGCCCACTCTCTTGACCCACAAGGCATACCTGGGAGTTGACCCAACCCTCTTATCAATCCGGCCTTCCTATTTATCTTTTGCATCATCCCTGCACTTTGGGTTTTAGGGGTTTTAGTGCCTTCCCTTCCTCTTTTCTCTTCTCCCATCCTCCTTGATGGGGAGACTGGAAGAGGCACAATACAATTTCTAAATATGTTTGTTTTTAAAAAAACTCTATAAATAATTATGAGGTAGAAATCATAAAAGCATGGGTTCAAAATGAATAAAAATGCCAACTCCCTTAATGTTATGCAAATAGGTACTGTGGCTTATGACAAAATTGCTGAAGACAGCTTCATGCTGGGATTCAAAAAGTGCTGTATTTCAAATAACAGATCGAATGAAACAAAGCTGATGTGCTTGGAAAAAACCGGGGTAAGATGACACCAGCAGTGGTTCTAGTGTTGGCAAAGATTATAATGCCGAAGATACATGCAAGGAACTTACGTAAAACCAGGTCATATGTGAGAGAGAAAAACTCTAGAACATTCTTAAATGCACATGTAATTTTATATGATATGGGATTTTCATAAATAATAGTTAATTATAACAGTTTTTAGAAAAAGACATTTGACTGTTTTGGCTATATCCTTAGAAGTGTATATTATTTTCAAGTTGGCCTACCATTTTTTTAGTTGCTTTCTTGGGGGAAAAAAAAAAAAGGAAAGTCTCCTCATATTCAGGATTGCCTAATGTTCAGGCACACGAGGAGTACCATGAGCCTGGTAGCTAGTAGTCAGACAATAACCTGTCTCTTTCAGTTCAAGGTAAAGCAAGCTTATGCTTGAGCCTCCCTCAAAGCTTCCTGCTTTAGGAATTTACTCATCTCTCGGACCTGGTGAGAACAGTGTCTGGCTCCCTGAGATACTAGTTTTCCTCCCTAGAAAAGTAGTTGGGAGCCCCTGGCATAGAAGTCTGTTTTAAAAATTCTGACACAACCCATATACATACATACAGTTAATTGGTTTTCAACAAAGGTGCAAAGTCAATTCAATGAAGAAAGAAGAGTCTTAAATGATAATCACAAATGATTATGGAACAACTGGACATCTATATACTAAAAAAGAGAGAATCTTGATCCTTATCTTGTACCATATACAAAAATTAAGGTAAACATAGATCATTAACCTAAATGTACAACCTATAACATGTTTAGAAAAAGTCATAGGAGAAAAATTTTGTGACCTTGGGTTAGGCAAAGATTCATTAGATACACCTATAACATGATCCACAAAAGAAAAAAAAACTGATAACTTGGACTTCATTAAAACTTAAAACTTCGGCTATTGAAAAGACACTGTTAAAAATATAAGCTACAGACTGTGAGAAAATATTTATAAAATACATATTCATTAAAAGACATATTTCCAAAATACATAAAGACCTCTCTCAACTCAGTAGGTTTTTAAAATCCCATTTAGAAATAGGCAAAAATTTGAACAGACACTTCAACAAATTAAATACATAGATGGCAAATATGCACATGAAAAGATGCTCATCATTTAATATATGTGATTGGCAGTTTCTTATAAAGTTAAACATACACTTACCATATGACCCAAAAATCCCATTCCTAGGTATTTACTCAAGAGAAATGAAGATATACGTCCACTCAAAAAACTGTACACAAATATTTATAATGGATTTATTAATAATCACCCCAAACTGAAAACACCCAAATGTTTTTCAACCACTGAATGGGTAACAAATGATGGTACATCCATATAATGCCGTAAAAAGACAGGAAATACTGAAACATGCAACAACACGGGGGAATCTCCAATACATTATGCTAAGTGAAAGAAGCTGGACTCATAAGGTATAGGACAGTCTGCAAAAAAACAAAATGAGAGGGACAGAGAAGTAATCAGTGGTTGCCAGCAGCTGGAAATGGGGAGGGGGTTGACCACGAATAGGCTCGAGTGAACCTTTGGGTATGACAAAAATGTTCTATATCTTGATTGTGGTGGTAGTTACATGACTGTCTGCATTTGTCAAAGCTTATTAAACTATACTTTAAAATGGTGAATTTTGCTGTATATAAATTACAACTCAATTTTAAAAAACAAAAACAAAACCAAAAACCTCTGACCCAGATCACGGTGGTCATTGTTGGTGAAAACTGCTGGCTTCTTAGCTCTCTTGTGAGTGGGTTTACCAGCTAATCCCTGACATATTTGTGGTTCCAGGACTCCTAAAGGGTTGTGCAATGGTTTGTCTCCTTTCTCAAAGACAGCTGCTGACTGCTGGTGAAAGATAGAGAGAAAGAAAGATGTACACAAGCAAGTCTGGGAGAACTTTATCTTCCTTTTCCTTCCTGTCTTTCTTTTATCTTCTTCCTCCCTCTTCTGCCTATTTCCTGAAGCTCTTTTTTTTCTCTCATTTACTTTTCCTATTTATTCATCAGCTGAAACCTTGCTGAAAGGGATTAGCTGGTGGCTAAATCGAGCAGGGCAAAAGGACGCATTTGCTTCTAATCAGTAGTACACCAGTAAATGATTAATAACCAGCTCTCTGAAACACAAACACACACACACACACACACACTACTAAAGTTTCTTTTAAATTTTACTAATATGAAGAGTATACAGCACAGGCTGGGCGCAGTGGCTCATGCCTGTAATTCCCAGCACTTTGAGAGGCTGAGGCCGGTGGATCACTTGAGGTCAGGAGTTCAAGACCAGCCTAGGGAACATGATGAAAACCCATCTCTACTAAAAAAAAAAAAAAAAAATTACAAAAATTAGCCGGGCATGGTGGCGCATGCCTGTAATCCCAGCTACTCAGGAGGCTGAGACAGGAGAATCACTTGCACCCAGAGGCAGAGGTTGCAGTGAGCCAAGATCATGCCATTGTACTCCAGCCTGGGCAACAGAGCAAGACTCCATCTCAAAAAAAAAAAAAAAAGTAAAACGAAAAGAAAAGAAAAAAGAGTATATAGCACAGAGTGTATAAATATTAGCAAAACATAAAATATTCTTTAATGTGAATTTCATATAACCAATAATTCTCATGATTTTTGCTCATGAATGTTTCACTGATTTTTGCTGAACTTTTGTATCTGTAGCCAACATATCATTATAAATAACAAAGAAGTGTAGTTTTGACAAGAATCCTGGCTGATATTTTCTTTGTCATTAATGAGTAAGATGAAAGTGAAACAACAAAGATATGTGTTAGAACTTTATTTGTCAATAATGTGAGTGACTCGGGAGAATTTGATAATGGTATTTAAATACTGGAATAATATTTCCTCAATCTTTGTGCTATTCACAAAGCAAGAGCAATAGACGTGACATGCTTTTAACTTTAATGTACAACATTAACATTTTCTCCATCGCTAGACTAACAACAAAACAGTAAGTCAAGCCCAGATTTTGAGCATGTCTTGAGTTCTCTGGTGTAAATGCTCTCACTCCGGTCAATTTCTAACTACCAATGTGACATCGTTGAACTCAGTGTTTTGAACAGATGTGCCTAGAACATTGTACAGTATTTCCACCATTCAGATACAACAGACGGAATGGCATCAGGAGCATAGGAAATGGTTAAATGTGAGAAAATGATTTGAAAGTGATGAGTTTTGAGTGTTTATTACCTTTGTTTTCAATATAATTTATTGAATTGCAATTTTATATTATTTAATTTTTAATAATAGCTGTGTGTAACTGCCAACTCATAAAATCTCTAAACTGACTTTCTCTCGGTTCTTTAAGCTGGCTCTAGTCCACTAAAGATCTTGGTGCAAGTCTCTGGATCCCTCCCCAACCCCAAATGATGGGGGAGCAGTAGCAGCATGAAGGGAGAGCGGATGCAAGCATAAGTTGTTTCTCTTGAACCCCACTGCTCTCAACGTGCTGCTGGGGCTGCTTTGGTCTTATAGGATGGTCCCCTGAGCTACTCAGACTGCTTGTTAGGGGTGCTTATCAATGTCATCAGCCAAACCATAAACTGTGTCAAGATATTGATGTGAATTTCAGTGAAATAAATGATTTGGTTTTCTTTGTTAAATTTTATTCATTAAAATATGCTTTTTTAAAAATGAGGATTTATTGTCGAGGGCAATATTGTTATTCTGAAACTCCTTTCATTTTAAAGTAAATCTGAAAAAGAACCACCAAAATGGTGACAATTTTATTGTGAATGGTGAGATTTTTTTTCTTTCTTCTTGTGATTTTCTGAAGTTTCCAAATTTTCTACGATAAATAGCTAACATTTTAGTAGTATGAAAAACAATTGAGACAAATGTTTCGTAACTTGATATTCAAGTTACATTGGTGTTGTCCCTTTAAGTACTAGAAGAATACATAGCACTTTCAGTAAAATAATGCCGAGGGAACAGACATTGCTATGCTCAGTTTCATTTAAAAACCAGATGTCCGGGAATTGGATATGGCTAATTATCAATTTCTACCCAGATGGAAGATTTTCCTTTTTTTTTTTTTTTGTCATTAGACAGAAAAGCACAGTGTCTCTGGTTGATCATTGCATTTAGCCACTTTAATTGGAAAGCTTTAAGAAATAGGTGGAGCTTAAAAGAAGGGAAGTTTAGTGTATCAGGAGTGAAATGTTGATACAGGCACAAGAGAAATAAAAAAAGAAGAAACATGTATAATAGATGTCATAATTAAAGATTTTCAAGCTTGCTCTATTACCAATTCAATTAGTGTTGGAAATGGAATTCACACCTTCTCATATCTGCCTTCCAAATTATGCCAAGATTTAGCAGCTTATAACAAGAAGTATTTTTTTTTTTTCTGTTTCTGTTGGTCAGGGATTTGAGCATGGTTTACCTAGGTGCCCCTGCTTCAAGGTCTCTCATAAAGCTTTCAGCCAAGGCTGCCTTGACTGAAAGAGTCACTTCCAAGCTCTCTCACATGATCGATGGCAGGGAGTTCCCCATGAACTGTTGGACTAAGAACCTCAGTTCCTCACTAGCTTTTGGGCAGAGGCCTCCCTCAATTCCACGTCACATGGGCCTCTCCATAAGGCAGTTTATGTCCTGGATTGGAGCGTGTCCTCCACCTTGGTTCATCCATCATTTCCTGTCTTCCAGACACTTGCCAAATTGCTCATCAACTGATGGAACATTCTTAATTCCCAATAGTCACAAATTTATTCCCATTTATGCAGTTATTGGGCAGGGAACAGACCGAGGTTTAATCATGAATGGGTGTTGCATTTTGTCAAATGCTTTTTCTGTATCAAACGATGTGATTACATATGAATTTTCTTCTGTAGCCTGTTGATATGTAGATAATGTAGATCACATTGATTGATTTTTTTAATACTGAACTAGCCATGCATACCTGGGATAAATCCTATTTGCCATGTCATATTTTTTTAAAATACATTATTGGGTTTGATTTGCTAGTACAGTCAAAATCCTCCATATCTGTGGGTTCTGCATCCATAAATTCAACCAACTGCAGATCAAAAATATTTAGAAAAATAACAATAAAATAACACTGTAACAATGAAAATAATAAAAATAAAAACCAATATGGTATAACAACTATTTACATAGCATTTACCCCATATTAGGTATTACAATCACAAAGTGCATAGCAACATTTTAGTCAATTAACAGACCACATACACAATGATGATCTCATAAAATTATAATTCTATATTTTTGCTGTAACTTTTCTATGTTTAAATATACACATACCTACCATTGTGTTACAATTGCCTATGGTATTCAATGCAGTAACATGTTGTATAAGTTTGTAGCTTAGGAGCAATAAGCTAGATCATATAGCCTATGTGTGTCCTAGGCTATGCCATCAAAGCTTGTGTAAGTGCATGCTATGATGTTTGCACAATAACAAAATCACCAAACGCATTTCTCAGAATGTATTCCTGTCATTAAGCAGAGCATGTCTATAAAGTAATCTAGAGGTGATTTAACATATACAGGAGGATATGCCTAGATTATACGCAAACACTGTGCCATTTTATAGAGGAAACTTTAGTATCTGTGGAATTTGGTATTCTCCAGATCTTGAAACCAATTCCCCATGGATTCCAAGAAAGAACAATGTTTTCTTGAGGATTTCGGTGTCTAAGTTTTTGAGAAATATTGGTCTGTAATTTCCTTTTATTCTACTGTGTTTGTCCAGTTCGGGTATCAAAGTAATACTGGCCTCATAAAGTGAGTAGAGAAGTATTCCCTCTTCTTCTATTCTCTAGAATAGAATGTTTAAAATCAGAGCTAATTCTTCTCAGAATGTTTGGTAGAGTTCTCCAGTGAAGCCATCTGGGTTTAGAGATTTCTTTTTTCAGAGCATTTTAGTGGCAGTTCAATTTATTTCATGGTTATAGAACTATTCTGTTTCAGCTTGTTTGAGCTTCAGTCATTTATGCTTTTCAAGAATTGGTCCATTTCTTCTAAAGTTGAGGATTTCTTCTAAAGTTGTTTAATTTGTAAGTGTACACTTGTCCATGGCATTCCCTTTTATTCTTCTAATACCTGCAAGAATTATAATTATATTCTGTTTCATAACTGATATTGGAAATTTGTGTCCCCTCTCTTTTGATTTTGTCAGGCTTGCTAGAGATTTATCAACCAGCTTCCTGTTCCATTGATTTCCCTATTGTTATCCTTTTCAATTTTATTGATTTCTGCTTTTATCTTTATTATTTCCTTCCTTCTGCTTGTTTTGGGTTTATTTTGCTCTTCGTTTTTCTTGAGGTAGAAACTTAGGTGATCAATTTGGGATCTTTTCTAAGGTAATCATTTTATTTTTTTGAATGTAATCATTTAGTGTTATGAATTTCCCTCTCAGCACCACCTTAGCTTCATTCCACCAATTTTGATATGTTGTATTTACATTTCCATTCAGTTCGGTATATTTTTTAAAACTTTCCTTTGAGACTTCCTTTTTGCTGAGGTATTATTTAGAAGTGTGTCATTTAATCCAGGCGCGGTGGCTCACGCCTGTAATCCCAGCACTTTGGGAGGCCAAGGTGGGCAGATCACCTGAGGTCAGGAGTTCGAGACGACGACGACGACCACGACGAAGAAGAGGCACGACGACGACGACGTCGACGACGACGACGACGACGAAGAGGCAGCAGCAGCAGCAGCAGTAGCAGTGCAGGAGGAGGAGGAGGAGGAGGAGGGAGAGACGGGGAGGGGGAGGGGGAGAGGGAGAGGGAGAAGAAGAAGGTGTCGTTTAATTTTCAAGTGTATAGAGATTCTCCTGAGGACTAATTCAATTTCATTATGCTCAGAGGACATACTCTGCATAGTTTGTTTTCTGGCCAAAGATGTGGTGTGTCATGGATGCTTCAAAAAAAAAAGTGCATTCTACTGAGTGTTGTATTAATGTCTGTTAGATCCTATTGATTAATTCTGTTGTTGCTGATTTTCTGCCTAGTAGTTCTACCAATTACTGAGAGAGGGATGTTGATGTCTTTAACTGTAATTGCAGAGGTCCATGATAAGACATTGAATTTGAAAAAAATACAATGTTTGAATATAAATTTAGGTGAGAAAGTAAATATTTCTTTAGAATGAGAAAATAAATCTAGAACACTGACACAAAATCCACAAGCATCACAAAACCTGGAAAAATAACACAAGTGCATTATTTTACTGCCTGACATACCTCTGTAGTTTTGTCCTATATTTTTTGTCTAGATGCTCTTTAATTGGTGATTTTGTTTAATTATAATTCAATAGATTGAATAGAAATATAATTCAGTCTTCTAACATGGTTAATCAAAAATTTTTTATTATTGATAGTTTAGGTTTTTTTCAGCTTGACAACTTGTTATTAGTAATGGCTTGTGATTTCTTAAGATTGTCGTCTCATTTGCGAAAAATTCTATCATGTCTTTTCTTTTTCTGTGATATCTACACATTTCTTTTCCATATGTACTATAAAGTTGGGAAGAATTTTCTGTAGATTAACTTCTGGCTCTATACATACTTTGGGTTCAGGTGCCACAGAACATGTTCATATTGCAACACAAACTCTGATCCTCCCCACATTGTGTTAGAATGCAGACAGAGTCAGGCACTGGACTATAGGTACTCCTGGAAGCTATTCCTCCACTAGGATAGCTATCAATAAGATACTAGACACAGACATAACTATGAATCACATAAATATCCTCTGACCAAATTTTTTAAAATGTATCTTAAACTCAACTTCCCCTTAGCTGGAACCCAAAGTTATTAGAGCTACTCTAATACCACCTGACAAAACAGAACTGTGACAGACAGTAAGTCAAAGTGGAAAGAGATAATGCCCTCAACCAATTGTGATTAAGAGATACTACTTTTGCAGATTTTACAAAAACTTACGAACGTATTGCTAAGGCATTTTCCAGGACCCATGCAAGCGTCCATGCAAGTGAAGAGCCTTGAAGCTTAACATTCATTAGTTTCACCAAAAATTAAGTCCTGCTACTGACATTTTAGTGGAATATCCAGAGGAGAAGGAAGTAAACACTGGTTCTTAGCCTCCCCCCCACCATCTAGCAGCAGAAGTTTCTTAGATGTCTTTTTAAAAGTACTTTTCATTATGAAAAATTCCAAGCATACACAAAAGTAGTAAGAATAATATAATGAATACTCATGGTACTCATCAGCTTCTGTTTGTTTGGACACTTTCAATTCAAGAAATTGTAGGAGATAAGTACAAATATGAATAAGATATGGCCTATGCCTTCATGTATATATCTATTATAGTAAAGAAGACAAGACATGAGGCCAACACACAGCTATGTAATACTACCTAAAGGAGAACAATAAGCCATGGAAGGGGAGATGACCTCTGGCCAGGGATGACCAGTAAGGGCTTCAAGGAAGACATGGCCTAGGCAAAAAACAAGTACACATTTTAACTTGTCCACGCTGAGACAGAATCAAGATATCTAAAATACATATTTTCTGGGTTTTTACCCTAGAGTTCCTCTTGACTTTTAGGAAATAATCCAACCTCCTTACTATTTATCTAGACCTCTAACCAGATACTCAGATTCATTCAGATTTAAGTATCATTTATTGAGTGCTTGCCAGGTGTGATGGCTAATTTTATGTGTCAACTTGACTGGGCTAAGGGATGCCCAAATAAGAGATAAAATATTATGTCTGGGTGTGTCTGTGAGGGTGTCTCAGAAGGAGATTAGCATTTGAATTCACAGACTGAATAAAGAAGATCTCCCTCACCAATGTGGGTGAGCATCTTCTCCTGTCTTGGACATTAACTCTCCTGGTTTTTTGAGCTTTCAGACTCAGACCGGCATTCATACTGTCAGCACCCTGATTATTAGGCCTTCAGACTCAGACTGAATTAC
The DNA here is from genome assembly GCF_049350105.2 of Macaca mulatta. NCBI lineage: Eukaryota > Metazoa > Chordata > Mammalia > Primates > Cercopithecidae > Macaca > Macaca mulatta. Next base: position 121,634,567 of record NC_133411.1, read on the forward strand.
ACCACTGGCTTTCCTGGTTCTCCAGCTTACAGATGGCAGATTGTGGGATTTCTTGGCTTCTATAACCACAGGAGCCAATTTTTATAATAAATCTCATATATATATATTTTACATATATATTCTAGTTGTTCTGTTTCTTTGGAGAACCCTAAATAATGCACCAGGTGCTGGTCATTTTCATATGCACCATTTCATTTAATCCTCACAACACAACAAGCCTGAGACAGATATTATAAGCACCACATCTGAAGATGAGAAGAAAATTCCAGAGAGGCTACTTGTACAAAGCTGCACAGATAAAAAACATAACTAAGCCCAGAAATTCTAACTTCAAGGGCTTTTTAAATTTATCATCTACCCCTGCATGGTACTTTTATTAAATTTTCAAAATACTTCCCCATTTCACAAACCTTCAGTGGCCCTCAGTCACTACATGATGAAATTAAATATCCTTAGTTTACCATTTTCCATTCTCTAAAATCCAGTCTTGGTTTTCCTTCAACTTTATTTTCCATTTGTAAGACTATATCTGAATTATCTTTCTATGTTTAGGATATTGCCCTCCTCATGAAGCAGAAGTCCCCTCTCACTACGGAAATTAAAAGTTCATATGCTCATTTTCCTGGCATTCCTATCGATTAGCGCTGTGCTATCAACTATGGTAGCCTCTGGCCACATGTGGCTACTGAGCACTTGACATATGGTTAGTGCAACATGTTGAAAAATTTTGGATATATTGGGTTAAACAAAATATATTATTAAAATTGGTTTCACCTAGTTTTTGTTTGGCTTTAGAGTCAAGGTCTCCCCGTGTCACCCAGGTTGGAATGCAGTGTCACAATCATAGCTCACTGCAGCCTGGAACTCCTGGGCTCAAGTGACCCTCCTGCCTCGCCTTCCAGAGTAACTAGGACTACAGGCATGTACCACCATTCCCAACTAATTTAGAGACAGTGTCTTACTATGTTACCCAGGCCGGTCTCAAATTCCTGGTCTGAAGCAATCTTCCCATCTCCTCGGCCTTCCAAAGTGCTGGGATTAGAGGCTGTGTTTTTTTTTTTTTTTTAAACCTTTCTTATGTGGCTACTAGAAAACTTAAAATTATGTATGTGGCTTGTATTATATTTCTATTGGACAGCATGTAGCTAGAGTGTTAATGTGTGACTAGGTTATACCCATGATTTGTCCCCATTCTAGGCTTGAGGTTGAAAGCTAATGTTGTGAATATGAAGTGACTCTCCATTCTGTTGAGAGTAGTGGCAGTGATAGTAACTGTATCTATTTTCCAGAGGCAGCAGAGGTATCATCCACTCTGGGTCAAGTGGTATTGGCAGTCTCAGTTTTGGTATTTGCATCCAGCAGTGGCTACAGTGATGGCTTCTTGGGACCAGTTCCGGGCATAATGTCGCATGCTGTTCCTGAAGATCCTGTAGGTGTCAAATATCCTTCTAATAAATTCCTTTTCTGCTAAGGCCCTTCATGGAGTCTCCCTCTCCACCCCAGTCCACAAGATCCTTCCCTTTTTCAGCATCAATAGTGAATAACATCCAAACCACGCACTTGGCACTTGGCCCATACTAGTTATCTTATCACAGGAAAGTGTCTAGTTTTCTTAGCCAGACTGTAAAATTCCCTGTGGCAGGAACCCTGTCTTTACGTAATTGTTTCTTAGTATCTGTCAGACCTTGGTCACAGCATCACTGGAGGAATACTTGTTAGTTACTACTGCAGATCTTTGAAGTAGGCAGGGTGGCTATCATTATTCCTGTTTGTACAGATGAGGAAACTGTTGTTCAGTGACTGGCTTGAGGTTGTGCAGCTGGCTTGCTGCCCAACTGGGGCAGTAGCTCAAGCCTTCTCACTGCCTGCCCACATCACTTTCCTCTATTTCAGGCCCTGCCAGATAAAATGGTGTATTAATTTCATAGAGCTGTTATAACAAAGTACCACAGATTGGGTGGCTTAAAACAACAGATATTTAATGACTTAGAGTTCTGAAAGTTATAAATCCAAAGTCAAGGTGTCCACAGGGCCATGTTCCCTTGAAAACCTGTAGGAAAGTCCATGCATGCCTCTTCCTAGCTTCTGACGGTTTGCTGGCAGTCTTTGGCATTCCTTGGCTTGTAGCTGCATAACTCCGATTTGTCTTTGTCCTCATCTGGCATCCTCACGTTCTGTCTCTGTCTTCACATGGTCACCTTCTTAAAGGGACAGTAGTCATGGTCGGTTATCCTACTCTATTGCAGTATGACCTCATTTTATCTTAATTAAATCTGCAATAACTTTATTTCAAAATAAGGGTACATTCTTTGGTACTGAAAGTTAGAACTTCAACATACCTTTTTTCGGAGTAGCACAATTCAGTCTCTAACAGATGGTAACCATAAGAGAAGCAAATACCATAGAAACTGAAGACTTTGTCTTGTTTCTAGGATTTATTCCAAGGATTACATTGTAGTGAGGTAGAAGGTGGGGAAGTGTTTTCAAGTATATATTCCTACCTACTACTTGATTTGCACATGGACCGATAGGGTTTGGTTGATGAGCATATGTTATGAGTTCAGTGAATCTCTTCTCTCGTGTAAGGACTAAATGGCCCCTACAAATAAGATGCCAGCCCCATCCTTCCTGGTAGGTCTCCCCAGCCATCCCGAGGCAGCTATCCCATTTAGAGGGGAAATGATGGTGTGTAATTCTGATAAGTCAGTGGAAGAAGAGGTTGTTGCAGTGAGCCTATAACTCTTTTCCAGAGGGGTCTTTGGGGGTCTAAGGTATCACCTGGGTCCTAGATGGGAGAGCTAGTCCCATCTAGGCACAGTGAGAAGCCTAACCAATGGATGCAGCTAGCATTTAGACTATGTATCCATTTAGATGGTATTTCTTCTTTTCCTTTAATGAAAATGTATGTATGTTATTAATAAAAATAAATACAGAATTAAAAAAAAAACATTAAAAGGAAAATGCTAAAATGAGCTCTGCTCTAGTTCAAAAGAAAAGAATGACAATAGTTTCTGGTCAGGCCCTTTGAGGTCCTATACAGGGATAGTAATATGACTGGGACTCTTAACTGGGGGTAACTGAAATCTCTAATGAAAGCCTGCTAATGACACAGAATCAAATCACCAAATAAGCCTGTCTCCAAATCCAATTTCTTTAGATGGGAAGGGCATAGACTTTATGGTCAGCACTATCCCTTAATGTGAGACCTTGGGCAAGGGACTTAATCTCTCTGAATTTGCCCATGTATAATAGTGAGGATAATTATCTAGCAGGTTGTGGTGAGGATTTCATATCTAACATAGTTCACAGCACATACAATAGGGATTCCATTAACTTGAAGCCTTCCTTCTCCCCATACTACAAACATACGTAATATAAACCCTGCCCACTGCCCCACCATCACCCACCCTTCTCCATCCCATTTGCTCTCTCCAAGATTCCTATTTATAAATTAGTTGAGGATACATATAAATAAGAAGTGACTTGCATTTAGTACACCACCAACCAGTTAGACTCTGACAAACTTCCACACTTATCAAATCAAAAGACACTGAGCAACAGATCACCCATGCCAGGCATGGTGCTTGGCACTGTGTGTTCATTGGTGAACAAAATGTCTTCCCTTTCTTATGGAGTCCGCTGTTTAGTGTGGAGGCAGTGAAGAAACAATAAATAGACCATTTAAAAACATATTGAGTACCATGGAAAAGATGATAAGGTGCAATGATTGAGAATAATAAGGAAGGCAGGGGAAAATTTATTATTCTAGGAAGGATGGCCTTTCTGAGGTGACATTTAAACTGAAACTTGAAAGATAACAAGTTAGACATTTAAAGAACAAGAGGAAGGGTCTTCCAGGTAGTCAAGGGGGCATATACAAAGCAGCAAGGCAGTCAGGAGCTAGAAGTGTTTGAAGAGGAGTAGTGGGGGCTAGGGGAGGCAGCGTCAACAACATTCAAGGGCCATTTTGAATAAAATCCAACTTCTTACCAAGACCCGGAGGCCCTACCTGATTTGGCCTCTTACTCCCCCGACCACTTCCCCTTCCCACTGTCCATCCCACCTATTCTTTCTGTCCCTCTTTCATATCAGACTTGCTACCACCTCAGGCTCTGTTCTGTGGTTCCCTCTGCTGAAAGCTTTTGCCTCAGGTCTTCCGATGGCTCCTGGGCCCCTGTGGTAAGTTAGGGTTCAGATTAAACGTCACCTCTGGAGAAAGATCAGTAATCACCACCTCTCTGTCCATCATCTTTCTGTGTGGTTTGCTCTCTTTCTATTCCTTATCACCATCAAACATTCTTTTGTTTACTGTCTTTTATTGTCTATTCTTTCACACTAGAATGTAAGTTCCATGAGTTTATTGTATTTCTTATTGCTGTAAATCTAGAGCCTGAAACAGTATCTAGTATATATCGGAAAGCCAAATGATACTGTTTAATTAATGTTGAATGAAATGAAACTGAAGAGGTAATGTAAGGTAAATAACTTACCACACTGTGTGAGACAAACAAGGATTTCCCGGAAGAGGTGTTTTAAAATTAAAACTACAGGGTGGTAGTGAGAGGTGGTAGGAAAGCAGAGGTCGAAATAACTTGTTCATCTCCGTTCCTCCGCTATCTTATGAGCCCCTGTGGGGTTGGGACGGAGTTGTATTCATCTTTCCATCATCAGCGTCTAGTACGGGGAGTAGCAAATAGTGAGCATTCGACAGATGTTTGCAGAATAATAACGGACTAGTGTGTGCAGAAGGCTCTATTAACTGGGCTGCAGCACAATTCAGAGAAGGACAGTAGGTATGGCAACTGAGACTCGGCTGCCTAGGCAGCAATGGCTCACGGGACAGAATCGCCAAGCAGTGCCCCGCAAGCGGAGCGCAGCACCCATTGCGCCTGCGCATAACAGGCTCTAGTCCCTCTGCTGTGGGAAGCCAGCACCACCTCTCACGCATGCGCAGTGTATTCTTCCCACCTCCCACAAGATGGCGGAGGGCAAGTAGCAAGGGGGCGGGGTGTGGCCGCCGGAAGCCTGGCCGCTGCTGGGGGGGACCTGCGGGCTAAGGTCCGGGAGCAGCGGACCGAGGTTGGCTCGATGCTGTTCCCGGGAACCGTTGTTGGCTGTTGGTGAGGAAGGTGAAGCACGCAGTTGCCTTCTCGGGCCCCAGCGCCCCTATGTACGCCTCCCTGGGCTCGGGTCCGGTCGCTGCTTTGCCCGTTTCTGTACCACCCTCAACTCTCCGGTCCTGGAGCACCGGCGGCAGCAGGAGCTGCGTCCGGCAGGAGACGAAAAGCCCAGGCGGCGCTCGTACTTCTGGCCACTGGGCGAGCGTCTGGCAGGTGAGTGAGGCTGCAAGCATTGACGTCTCCTCCCCCGGCAAAGCTTCCTCGGCTTTGCCCCGCCGCTGCTCCGGACCCTACGGTGCTCGGCCCGACCCCGTGGCTCTCTTCTCTCCACGTCCCACCCTCTCCCCTCCCCGCACTCCCCATTCAGGCCTCCAGTTGGCCCCTGGCTTTGCAGGTCCTCCATTCTCACGCAGTGGAAGGGGGTCGCGACGCCCGCAGTCCTCCACCTTTCCTGGCTGTTGCTGGAGCTTCGCCTCTGCAAGCGGTGCCCCGTTCGCGTTAGGTGGGTGGGTCGTCCGCCCCTCCCATTTTAGTCGCTTCCCAGTCTTCCTCGTTTCGACCCTCTTGCTTCCTCTAAAAGTTTTAAACTCTCTGCCTGGGAAAATACCCGATAGCCCGGCATGTGGAGTTACAAAGAAAGGGCTGTTATCCAAAGGCCAGTGAATTTTGTTCACTTTAATGAGAGAATCAAGTCCCCAGGAGCCTTGGATGGTTTAGGTCGGAGTCTGACTCCTTGACCCTCGGAGTAGAGGAATGGTGCCTGTGTTGGCAAATGATTGTTCATCTAAATCATTCATTTTTTTCGGCTGTAGGAAATCTTTGGCCTCTGATCCTTTGAGGTGGGGGCGTGAGCTTTCTAGATCTAGTGAAAGAATTGGGAAGTGTTATATTCGTTTTAAAAAAGAAGACCTTATGCAGTACATGTAAGACATCACTTAATGGTACAAGCAAGGATAAGTGATTTATTCTTTTATTCAGTGTTAGTTTAAATTGCCCACTGACGTTTTAGAATTCCATGTTGTACAAGCCCTTTGTTTCTATTTAGACAGGACTAAAATGGAGAAAAGCTTTTTAAGTTCAAAACTTCTTAAATTGCTTGTATTCTCGATTGTTGTTACTGCTTAACACTCCTTAGGAGTACTCGATATTTTCCATATAATTTAGACTTGTCAGTCTCAGCTCCCTCCTTTATTTGTGGAGCAAGGGTAGTCAGAATTACTAGTGTAAAAAACTGTCCTAAATAACGTGGTACCTTGCCAGAGTTGGAAGTGCAAAATGTTAGGATCAAAGCGGTAGCGGAGGAAGTTGCCATGGCTAATTTTTCCATCTTTCCCTGGATGCAAGGGTTGGATAATGTGTCAAGAGCCCCAAAATTGTAGAAGTGAGATTAAAAATATAAATGATAGCTTGCTCTTTGAGATTGCTAATGGGTGGACCTTTTTATTAACATTAAATTGAGCAACATCGTTTTCTGGAAGTTATGCTAGTTGTTCTCCAAAGTTATAAGCACAAACTATGCCTGCTGTATTAGAATTGTATGCTAAAAGTTTTTAACGTGTGGGTTATAAATAGCCTGACAGATTTGTTTACTTTTCATTCTGTCTCATAACACATAATCTGTTTTTCCCTTTGCTGTGGACTTTTGACCTATTAATGCATTTTTAAATTTTAGAGATAGAATTGTTCAGCTTAAAAGAAGGAGGAATATTTTTATGTTTTATTCTTGTATGAGCTAGTTGATTCGTTGCTAGCCTTCACTTTTCTAGAACCAGAGCCTGTGTGTTTTTAGAGCTGGTTGTCTCTGAATTCTCTGCATACAGTTTGAAGGGACCGTAGCAAAGTCGGGGTTTCCGAGCCCCAGTCAGTGGCTTACTGCTTTTGGCAAAATGATTTGAAGCTCTGTATCAAAAAACATCTGACCTCAAACTCTAAAACCTCTGACTTTGGCAGGGTGTGGTGGCTCATGCCTATAATTCCAGCACTTTGGGAGAGGCCAAAGCGGATGCATCGCATGAGTCCAGGAGTTTGAGACCAGCCTAGGCAACATGGTGAAACCTCGTCTGTACAAAAAAAAAAAATATATACAAAAATAAGTCAGGTGTGGTGGTGCATGCCTGTGATTCCAGCTACTTGGGAGGCTGAGGCAGGAGGATTGTTCGAGCCCGAGATGTGGAGATTGCAGTGAGCCAAGATCATGCCATTGCACTCCAGTCTGGGTGACAGCGAGACCCTGTCTCCAAACAAACAAACTAGACCTCTCACTCTTCCACTCTTAATGGAATTTGGTATTTTTTCCTTTCTCTCTCACTTTCTCTTTATGAACCTTCTTTGTCTCCTGGTTCGTCCAATCCATTACCCTAGTGCTGATTTCATTTGCCTCCCTGTGTAACCAGGATCCCATGATCATCAGCTTTTACTAAGCTGCTATTGGTGGCCTAGAATGCTTCACTTTCTGTAGACGTACCTTTCCAGTGCCCAATCCTAAATAAGCCTCACTAGCTTTATCAGTTTGACCCCTGAAATTCTGAGGGACATCAGAGACAGCTATATGAGGATATTGGTAAGTTTTTATGCCAGTTGGTGCTCTCTGCTGGGTCTCTAGTGTTGTGCTCCTTTTCTTCTCATTTCCTAAGGTTTTTATAGCAAATAACTTGATCTCTTCCTTTACTGAGAAAAATCTCAACCATCTGAGGTATACTTCCACTTCACTTTTTTCATCTCAATGTCATCTCTTTATTTACATATATCTCAGAGGAAGAAATGACCTTCCTTCTTTTCAAAAGCAACCCCCTCCCTCCAAATGTGTCCATGATTACCCTTTCCCATCTTTCTTTCTCTAGAAACTGTCCATTTTCATTTCCTATCCACTTTCTTCAGCCTCTCCCTCTCTAGTCTACATAGATGCTTGTATCTTCTGCCATATAAGTGTGTATGCTGTTCAACTCTAGGAGGACATTCTAAAGCTTGAGTCTGCTATGCCACTCTATTTCTGTTCTTTTCTTTAAAGACTCATTCTTTCATCCCAGGAAGCTGTTATAGTAGGAAGAACATTGACTTTTGAGCAAGATAGAACTTTTGATCTTGGTTTTTGAAGTCTTTTAAAACCACTTTAGTAGCTGTGTGACTGTGGGTATGTTACTATTCAGATTTCATTCTGTATCTATAAAATATGTTATACTTATCTCACAGGATGGTAGTTGAAGAAATTAACACATGTTAAATGTCCATCCAAGTGTTTGGTACATTGTAGAGTTCTTACTAAATGTTTCTATCCTTTGCACTCGGAATGCCTTTACCATTTCACCACTGAAACTACTGTTTTATAAGTTGTCTGTGACCTCTCAATCATCAAATCCAATGATATTTCCTCTGTCATCCTTGGTTTCCTTAGACCCAGGAGTTCCCAACCCCCAGGCTGCAGACAGGTATGGGTCCTTGGCTTGTTTGGTGTTAGGAACTGGGCAGCATAGCAGGAGGTGAGCAGCAGGAAAGCAAGCATTACCGCCTGAGGTCCACCTCCTGGCAGATCAGTGGCGGCATTAGTTTCTTATAGGAGCGCCAGCTTTGTTGTGAACTGCACATGCAAGGGGTTTGGTTGCATGTTCTTTATGAGAATCTAATGCCTGATGATCTGAGGTGGAACAGTTTCATCCTGAAACCATCCCCCACCCAACTCCTGTCCCATGGAAAAATTGTCTTCCACAAAACCAGTCCCTGGTGCCAAAAAGGTTGAGGACTGCTGCCTTAGATCAGTTGTGAAATATACTGATATACTGTCTTCTATCACACCACTGCATTCCAGCCTGGGTGACAGAATGAGACTCCGTCTCAAAAAAAAAAAAAAAAAAAAAATATATATATATATATATATGTGTGTGTGTATATATATGTGTGTGTGTGTGTGTATATGTATGTGTGTGTGTGTATATATATACACACACACACACTGGCTTCTGTAGTCATAAAATGATCTAAATTTCTTGGCTTTTCTGCATTATACTTCCTGATTCTCTATTTCTCAGGAAGTTTCTTCACATTTTCCTTATATCAGTTAGCCTGCAAATGGGATTTAAAAATGAAAGATATCTCACACCTGTAATCCCAGCAGTTCTGGGAGGTGGACATGGGAGGATTGCATGAGAGGCGGAGTTCAAGGCTGCAGTGAGCTATGATTGGGCCACTGCACTTCAGTCTGGGTGACAGAGCGAGACCCCATCTCAAAAAAACAAAAAAACCCGAAGAGATGTTTTGGCTTGTATAATTGGCAAGTACATAGATAGAAGTGGCTTGAAGAGTGCTTTGTCATGTCATCAGGGCTAAGGTCTCATTTATCTGCTGTTCTCTCAACATTGTCCTCCTGTTTGGGCTTTAGGCTTCCCTTCCAATTAAAAAAAAAAAAAAAAAGGGCCACTAGTGATGTTCATATTATAGCCCCTTCATTTATTTCCAAAGGAAGAGAGAAAGCCACTTCTCCTAGCCTTTTCCCAACAATCCTAAGCTCTAGTTTGATTAAACAAACATAGATCATGCTGCCAAACCTGTAACAATATCTTTGTCCAGAGGGATGTAATTATCCTAAGTGGCCTAGTCAGTGGAGTGAATTTTATCTGAAAATGAAGACTGCAACACAATATGGGGAAGGAAGAATGGATCCTGGGGAAGTAACCAGTGTCCTGAAGGTTCCGTATGCTTTTCACTGTGTTCTCTTGGTGATCATATCCTTTATGATATAAACCATCACTTCTGTGGGGCTGTTTCTCGGTTCTGCAACTCCCCACTTCCACTTCCTTCTATATATGTCTATCTTATGTATACTACCATGAGTGTAGCTCATACTAAACTGAGTCAGTTTGATCTCTTCACCAAACCTCACCTAGTGTGTTTATATATGCGCATACATGTTTTGTTGTTTGTGAGACTGACGGGGTTTCACTCTTGTCACCCAGACTGGCATGTAGTGGCGTAATCACGGCTCACTGTAGCCTAGACCTCTCAGACTCAAGCAGTTCTCCCATCTCAGCCCTTAGCCTCCTGAGTAACTAGGACTACAGGTGTGCACCACCACACCCAGCCTTTTTTTTTTTTTTTTTTTTTAAAGAGACCGGGGCTTGCTGTGTTCTCCAGGCTGATGTCAGACTCCTGGGCTCAAGAGATCCACCTGGGATTCTCAAAGTGCTGGGATTACAGGCATGAGCCACTGCGCCCAGCAGCATGTGTGTGTTTGTATTCCTCTTCCCCCAATTTCTCTTTTCTAACTACCTTTCTCTCAACCACCCAGTCTTGAAATCTTTGAGAAAACTTGGTTCTTCTCCCACTGTCAATCACGTGTCAGATCTTGAATAAATCTTGTTTTGTTAGGCCCCCAAGTTGTATAATACCCAGTTAACATTGATTTAAACAGTATCTCGGGCCAGGCGCTGTGGCTCACGCCTGTAATCCCAGCAATTCGGGAGGCTGAGTCGGGTGGATCACTTGAGGTCAGGAGTTTGAGACCAGCGTGGCTAACATAGTGAAACCCCATCTCTACTAAAAATACAAAAATTAGCAGGGTGTGGTGGCAGGTGCCTGTAATCCCTGCTACTCAAGAGGCTGAGGCAGGAGAATCACTTGAACTCGGGAGGTGAAGGTTGCAGTGAGCCTGGATTGCGCCACTGCACTCCAGCCTGGGTGACAGAGCGAGAATCCATCTCAAAAAAAAAAAAAAAAAAAAATACAGTATCTCACATAAAATGTCCAGAAATGGAGTAGTCCGTGATTAGTCAATTTAGCTGCACTATGATTTCATCAAGGATTCAGGTGTTTTACATCTTTATGCTGGCTATCCTTAGTGTGCTTAACTTTGGACTCAGACTTTGCCATCATGGTTGCAGATGGCTCTGCTCCAGGCATCACATTCTCACACAGTTACCAAAGACAGGTGGAAGTTTGTCCTCTCATCTCTTAATTAGGCAACTAAACCTTTCACAGAAGCCCTCTTTCCGACGTCCATCCAGGCGTGCCCCTGCCTTAGTTACGAGGAGGGTGGGAAAATAAATATGTGGCTTTTCAGTCTAGGAAGAGGGTAAGCAAATGACTGATTAGAAGGTAACAGATGGTGTCAATTACAGTATTGTATGGAGAAATTTAAATAAATAAGAATTTTCAGATAATAGTGGCAAATTTAAAACACTGTTTACACCAAGAGTTAATATAAGCTGTGCATAGGATTTTGGTGTGGGTTCGTTCTCTGAGACGGAGTCTTATTGGGTCACTCAGGCTGGAGTGCAGTGGCTTGATCTCAGCTCAATGCAACCTTTGCCTCCTGGCTTCAGCGATTCTCCTGCCTCAGCCTCCCAAGTAGCTGGGATTACAGGCGCATGCCACCACACCCAGCTAATTTTTATATTTTTAGTAGAGACAAGGTTTCATCATGTTGGCCAGGCTGGTCTTGAACTCCTGACCTCAAGTGATCCGCCTGCCTCGGCCTCCCAGAGTGCTGGGATTATGGGCGTTAGCCACTGTGCCGAACCTATACGTAGGATTTTGGCTGAACATTTAGATAGTCCTAGGTGACTGGTTAAAAATGAATTTTTATGTAAAATTAGAATATTTCAGTGGTATATCCCAGTTTATTTAAGATTGTGTTAAGTACATTTAAGCGTATCTGTTGGAGCTACTGTGAGAAAAGGTATACTGTATGTAACAACTATTGAAATAGAGTTGTGGTTCCCCTTGGGGATGGGAGATGTTTGGAAATACTATATGAGGACATTTTTGGTTGTCACAGTGACTGTGAGGTACTACTCATAATTACTGAGTAGAGGCCAGATACACTAAGTGTCCTGTGATGTTTGGAAATGGTCCTACAAAACAGAATTGTGCCTTCAAAAATACCAGTAGTGCCCCTCCACATGTATACACTGAAATTAGCAAATGCTTTGCCTTTTGAAAGAATTCAGAGATTCATCTGTATTCTTACATTGCAAGTGACAGAAAACATAAAACTGGCTTAAACAAAATAAGGGACTGAGCAGATCTTCTAGTAAACATCAGCTAAGGTTTCATCCAGTGGCTCACATGAAAACATCAAGGACTTGATTTCTCTTATTCATTCTCCAGTATTCCCCATGATTTGGTTTCATTCTTGGGCTAGCTTATCTTATGGTGGTAAATTACTGCAGTACTTTCAGACTTCATATCCTCATTTCACATATAGTAAAATGAAAAATATTTTGTATTTGATTTTACAAGTATTTATTTAGTATCACCACTTCTGAAACCTTCCCTAAACATCTACCCCTAAAAAGTTTATTAGCTCCTCTGTCATGCTTCAGCTCTACAATCTATATGCCTCTATTATATATCACACTCTATGGGTATTATTTTTCTGTCCCATGCATTACTCTACCTTATCTTAATTATTGTATTCTTAATGTCTAAATGTCTGGAATACTGCCTGGCATAGTAGTGTACAATAACTGTTTATGGAGTTAGTGAATGATTTTGTGCCTAATACAGAAAAGAAGAAACAAGTATATATAAAACAACTATTGAAATAGAGTTGTGGTTCCCCTTGGGGATGGGAGATGTTTGGAAATTTAAGAACGCCTCATTCCTTCATCAGTTATTTTTGAATCCTGAATTATGTACCTTGTACTGCTACCACTAAAGCATGTATATGATGCTCTTGCAATTATTATAGTACAGTATGAATTCATTTGAAAGTGTTACTGAATTCTACTTGTGTTTTTGTCATTTTCTCAACAAAACCAAAACCAATTATTAGTTGAACAAATATTTTTGGGTTTTTTTGTCTGCTGTAGGCAGACAGTGTGGCAACATTGGGTGGGAACAAAACAGAGCCTGTGTTATCTGAGCTTAAATTTTAGTGGGGGACATAGTCAGTAAATATTATATATGTACACATACACAAACACAAATAACATCAGGTAGTATATAGGCCTTGAAATAGAATAAAATAGGTTCAGGGGACAGGGGATACTACTTTAGTTTGGTAAGGGAAGGGCTTTTTGAGAAGCTCTTTGTGCTAAGAGACCTGAGTGTTCATGAATGAGGTGGCCTGTACCATTCTTGTCAAGATGTGAAATAAAATAAAATGAGGTGCCCATCATTTTTGGTTCTGGAAGAGTTTGTGTATAGTTGGAATGAATTCTTCCTTAAATATTTGTTATAACATGTCAGAGAAACCATCTGGGCTGGGAGTTTTCTTTGTGGAAAGGTTTTTTAAAATTTGGTATTTATTTGTACATATTTATGGGGTACATGTGATTTTTTGATACACGCATAAAATATGTAATGATCATGTTGGGGTATTTAGAGTACCTGTCACTTTGAGCATTTATCATTTCTTTCTGTTGGGAAGAAAGGTTTTTAATTATTAATTCAGTGTATTGTTTTTAAGCCTATTCAAGTATTCTATCTTGCGATTATTTTTGTAATTCTTCCCCTAATAATTCTTGTATCTGAAATTTTAAATTTACTGGCATGAAATTGTTTGTAATAAATATTCTGTGGTCCTTTTAATGGCTGCAGGAAAAGATTCTCTTTTCATATCTGACATAGGTTATTTGTACCTTTTCCTTTTCCTTTATTAGTTTCACCAGAGATCAGTAGTCTTTCCAAAGAACCATCAGTAGTCTTTCGAAAGAACTATTTTGAATTTTGCTAGTCTGTTGTATGTTTATTTTCTATTGCGTTAATTTCTGCTCCTTATTTCCTTCCCGCCTACTTTTTGGGATTCTTTTGTGAAGTTCTTTAATTTTCAGCATTTCTTCATTTTAAATATATTCATAAAGTTAAACATTTCCCTCTAAGCACCATTTTAGCTAGTTCTATTACTAGTTTTGATACGTAGTATTTTTTGGTACATAGTATTTTTATAATTCACTTAAAATGTTTTCAGATTTCTATTACGATTTGTACCTTGACTTTTGGATTATTTGGAAGTATTATATTTTTATTTCTAAACATATGGAGATTTTCTAGTTATTTTATTTGTTTTTAATTTGTAAAATTACTGTGTAATCCAACAACATACTCTGTTTCAAAGGCCTGTTATTTCAGACTTAAAATTTGAGATCCATATATGGCTCAGTATATTGTCTTTTTTTTTTTCCCTCTCCATTTATTGAGTGCAGTTCTCTGTATTTTTTTATTAGGTCATATTTGTTAATCCTGCATTTCAGATCTTAAGTATCGTGAGAGATCTTTTGTTTGTTCATCAGTTACTAAAAGCGTATGTTAGGATACTCCATTATGATTGTGAATTTGAGTGTTTCCTTTGTAGTTCTCTAATATTTTATAAATTTGAGGCTATGCTATTAGATGCATCGAAATGTGTAATAGCTATATCTTCTCAGTGACTCAACATTATCACGTTTTCCTCTTTTATTCTGGTAGTACTTTCACATTAAAGTCTAGTTTGGGATGAATATAACAGCACTAGCTTTCTCTTTATTATTGTTTGATCTTCTTTTACTAGTTATTTTAGAAATTGCTGTCTTATAAAATCTAATGTTATTCAATACCTTTATCCTTTTCTCAGATAATGCACTTTAATTCTACTTGCAGCCCTCCTCATATAGTTATTTTTGTTTGTTTGTTTCTGTTGTTGTTTTGAGACAGTCTCACTGTGTTGCTCATCCTGGAGTGCAGTAGCGTGATCTTGGCTCACTGCAACCTCTGCCTCCCAAGTTAAAGCAATTCTCATGCCTCAGCCTCCCGAGTAGCTGGGATTACAGGCATGTGCCACCATGCCTGGCTAGTTTTTTTGTACTTTGAGTAGATATGGGGTTTCACCATCTTGGCTAGGCTGGTCTCGAAGTCCCAGCCTCCCAGAATGCTAGGATTACAGGTGTGAGCCACCATGCCCAGCCACTACTCATACAGTTTTGTTGTGCATTTTAATTCATTCTTACTTTTTCTCTTTCTTCCTCATTATTGTTGTTGTTACTGTTTGATACTGCCAGTATTTTATTTAAGTTAATGCGGGTCTTTATCATCTTTTTACTTTTCCTATGGTCTTGCATTTAAGATTGCTTTCTTTGATTTTGAAGGATCTGAAACATACTCTTTAGAATTTCCTTTAGTTGGCTTAAATATGTCTTTAATTTATCTCATTCTTAAAGGATATTTTTGCTAGGTACAGAATTCTAGGTTAGCAGTTACTCTATTTTAGCACATTTAGTAACATTGGTGGTTACTTTATTTCAGCACATTTCATTGTTGTTGAGACCTCAGCTCTTTGTGTCTTACCTTTTAAGATAATATGATTTTGTTTGGCTGCTTTTAAGATTTTTATATTTGGCTTTGGCTTTCTGTTTTACTATGCTGTGATTAGGCATTCTTTGGGCTGTGTGAATATGTGGATTAGTGTCTTATCAGTCCTGGAAATTTCTTAGCCATTATTTTTTCAAATATTGTCTTTGCTTCATATTCTCTCTCCTGTAATTTTGGGACTAGTTTAGTATGTTAGACTTTCTTATCCTGTCTCTTACCTTTTTTCTTTTCCTTTTTTTTTTTTTTTTTTTTTTGCTTCTTTTTGACCAAAGGCGTTGTTGTGGATGTTGTTCACCTGTGCCTACTCCGTTATCAACTCATCCAGTAAATACCTAATTTAGGTTATTTTATTTTTTTAGTAATAAATTTTTATTTGGTTCTTTTCAAATCTATATCACTTTTTATAGTTTTCAATTTTAAGCAAAAATATTTAAGTGTGGCCTTGATCCCCTTGAATGTAGTAAGTGTAGTTATTTTTCAGTTTGTGTCCGATGATTCCAGTGTTGGGAAGTCTCTATGAAGCTGATTCAGTTGTGTTGTAGAAATAAATTGATGTATATAATATAAGATGAAGTTAATATTTCTCTAAAGAAGATTTTCGTTTGCTATCACCAAGTGCCTGGGGGTGTGAGAACATCTTAATCAAATTTCAAATCTTTAACTTTCCTGGGCCACCTAGATGACTTGAAACTGACTTCAGTCCATGGTTTCCTTCTGGTTCCTTTTTTCCTTCTAGGGTGCAGCCATTTAGAGTCTCAGCCCAAAGCCAATGCTGTTTTCACTGCAGTCCTTAACCCTTGGTGGGTCTCAGACTCTGACTTTGGACTCCTGTGCCTGCAGTGCAGGCAACAGACAACAAAGCTCAGCCTCTTCAATGCTTCTTTGTTGGCAAACTCACAAAAAGCAAAAGCTGAGGTCACCTTTCTGGGTTCCGGACTTCTAGTGGATTTGAGCTCGTTTTTCATTCCTCGTTATTTTGGTGGTTATTTGGTGCTTTTAAGATCGTTTTACTATCTTATCTAGCTTTTTAAATTGTCTTTGTAAGGATACTTGGTCTGAATAACCTGGTCTGCTGTTTCTACAAGTGTAAGTCCAAATATTTCTTTGACTAACTTGTTCAGGAAGACTTGAAATTTCTAAATTAGCCATTCCTTTGTGTTAGGGCTCCTTTGATGGTGCAAATGAGATAATTGGAAAAGGTAGACTTTAAGCTATGGTTGCCTTTTAATTCTTTAAAAGTTAGTTAGGTTAGTTCCTAGTACTTTGCAAAGCCCTAAGGGAAGGAGACAGGTTATTTTGTATGACCGGAAAAGCAAAAAAATACTTGTATGTAAGTAGTGCCTTAGGGTAGGAATTATGTAAGCAAATAGAATGTAATGTGAACATTTTTGAAGTGATGCTGTATGGAGAATGTACTAAGCTGAGGAGGGACTGCAGACAAATTTTTCTTTTAGTATTTTTGTTAGAAATGGTTTCATTTTCTTTATTTCCTTCTTTCCTTCTTCTTTCTTTTGACAGAGTCTCACTCTGTCGACCAGGCTGGAGTGCAGTGGCATGATCTTGGCTCACTATGATCTCTGCTTCCTAGGTTCAAGCAATTCTCCTGCCTCAGCCCTCCGAGTAGCTGGGATTACAGGTGTGCACCACCGCACCTGGCTGATTTTTTTTTTGTTGAATTTTTAGTAGAGGTGGGGTTTTACCATGTTGGCCAGGCTTGTCTCGAACTCCTGACCTCAAATGATCCACCCACCTTGGCCTCCCAGAGTGCTGGGTTTACAGGTGTGAGCCACTGCACCCGGCCTCATTTTCAATAATAATAATAATAATTTTATATATATATATATTTTTTTTTTTTGAGACAGAGTCTCACTCTGTTGCCCAGGTTGGAGTGGCGTGATCTCCACTCACTGCAAGCTCCGTCTCCCTAGGAGACGGAGGTTCAAGCGATTCTCCTGCCTTAGCCTCCTGAGTAGCTGGGACTACAGGTACGTGCCATCAAACCTGGCTAATTTTTGTATTAGTAGAGATGGAGTTTCAATATGTTGGCTGGGCTGGTCTTGAACTCCTGAATTCCTGACCTCAGGTGATCCTCCCACCTCGGCCTCCCAAAGTTCTGGGATTACAGGTGTGAGCCACTGTACCTGGCCAATTTTCAATAATAATTCTGACAAATCTATGCCATGTAGGTGTCATGATTTTTATTTTTAATTTAAAATTTTTTTTACATCTCAAGGACAAAATACGAATTTAAAAATCTTACCCACATCTATTTAAAATGTAGGTACAATTTGCATTTGAATTCTGAGATTAAATCTATTAAATATGGGAGCCAAACACATATGTTAGAAATTCTACTAGGCAAACTAAGTTATGGTAGTCTACATAAATTGGCATTCTTCTGTGATGGAGGAATGTTAAAAATTTAGTATAACATACCAATATTTGATTGGTATATTAGTCACATATTTGATATTAGTCACAGCCGTTAATATGAAATGCCATCCATTTCTTTGTGATTAAATTGATGTGTCTATAAAGAACAAAACCAGCTCTCTTGTATGAAAACCTAGAATTCTTATTTGTTTACTGTTTACTTGATTATTTTTTTCTCTTTGCTAGAAGAAAATACTAAGTTGAAGATTCCTATTATAGTTCCTTTTATTCCCTGCTATGTTAGATTTAAATAGCTTTTTGTTTTAGATTTGCTTGCTTGCCTTTAAAAACCTGAAAGATAAAAGGAGGTGAACAGAGAATTTTAGAACTGGAAGAGACCCTAAATATCGTTAAGTCTCTCATGTGCCCTCCTATCCTAACCATCTCCTATTTTAAACATGCAAAAATAGGCCCAAGGAAGATGGCTGACTTAACTTGCCTAAAAATGTGAGGGAATTTCTCTCCATAGCTTTTATATTCTCCATGAAGTAGGTCGTCAGCAAAGAGTGGCATAGGTAGAAAAATAGGTCTGTTACAAATTTGAGGAGACAAAAAAGACACTTAGAGTGTGGGAAGGCAAACTTTCCAGGAAACATAGTAGTCCTGCTAGGCAGTGTTGGATATCCTTTGATGTTTATAGTTGTGAATTTAAAGTGAAACCAGCTAGCCTTGTTAGCTGATTTTCCCCCTTTCCTCTATAATAAGCTGCTCTGGTACAGGCACGTAAAAGTGGAATGGATCAGTTCAGCTAGAGTTGGGATTTTACCAGGTAATAGAGGGCGAGAAGAGTAAGGGGTTTGAGAGTTTGAAAGAGAGTGGTTATTGTTGCATCTAAAGAGAATAGTAAAGATAAAAGTAATGAATGGTGAAAAATGAGAGCATTTTTTATTGGATTGGAGAACACAGTAAGGTAAGAGAATGTTGAATTTGGAGATGGTACAATGAACTAGAAGGGCAGGATACATTTTAAAGACCGGAAATCTGGGGCTGGGTGCAGTGGCTCATGCCTGTAATCCCAGCACTTTGGGAGGCCAAGGCAGGTGGATCACTTGAGGTCAGGAGTTCAAAAGCAGCCTGACCAACATGATGAACCTCTATCTCTACTAAAAATACAAAAATTAGTCAGGCATGGTGGCGTGTGCCTGTAATCCCAGCTACTTGAGAGACTGAGGCAAGAGAATCGCTTGAACCCGGAAGATGGAGATTACGCCACTATACTCCAGCCTTGGCGACAGTGAGACTCCACCTCAAAAAATAAAAATAAAATAGAAAAATAAAGACTGGAAGTTTGATTTTTGAGATTTTTGGTTAAGAATTTGGAGATGATGCAGTTGTTGATGATGACAAGGTCCTCAGTGGATCATGGAAGTGGGTATTTGGAGGTGAAGAAGTTAAGGAGCTAATAAGCCAAGTTAGGTGGGTAATCCACATAGACTTTGAAGTCACTGAGAGTGATGGTAGGGGTAAGAGTGGAGACGAGTATTGGAGGCAACAGGGGGTACACAGTTGGGTATCATGTCAGAAGATCTCGGGCGTTTAAGAAAGGAGGAGAAATGGTTTGGAAGTGGTAATTGGATGCAAGGAGCATATTTTTTGCCTCCCTCTAGACCAGGCTTGTCTAATCTTTTGACTTCCCTGGGCCTCACTGGCAAAATAATAGTCTTGGGCCACACATAAAATTACACTAACAACAGCTGATGAGCTTGAAAAAAAATCGCAGAAAAAAAAAAAATCTCATAATGTTTTAAGAAAGTTTACGAATTTGTGTTGGGCTGCATTCAAAGCCAGCCTGGGCCATGCAGCCCCGGGGGACAAATTTGCTCTAGATCCTTCAGTATCCTATTCCTATCTCCTGGCCTAAAGTACATAGGATGTGAGAGAAAAAAAGACCCACTGTTGAGAAAGCTGCACAGAAAGTGGTGTCATCTGATTTCAACTAAGATAAATAGGTGAAGATGACATTTATTGAAGAGTTTGAAGTTACAGGGGAGTTAGTTGATTAGTTTATTGTACATTCATCTACTGTATTTTAGTACAGTAGTACTAAAGTAATACATGGTTTGGTTTTGTGAGTTACATAAATTTCCATACTATTATGGTAAATATTTTAAACACTGTGTGTTTCAGAAAAACTCTAAACCCTTGTTTTTCCTCTGCTCCCGCACCAACCAGAACAATCATTAACATAGTAAAAGACATCTGTGTCTCATCTTGAGAAATTTACCAATTAAATAAATTAAAAAAAAAAAAAAAAAGACACCCGTGACCAAAGAACGTGGGGATTTTTCCCTACACACCAACAGAGGATGCCAGTTGGGTATCCTCCAATTCAGTTCCCACACTGTCTATCCAGAAATATCATCAGATCCCACAGGTTGAGGGCTCAGTCCCCAAGACCACCCCCTCCTTCCCCCCAGTCCCAAGTCCTAGCTTCTGGAGCTTCTGACTGGCTTCAAGTTGGGGTTCCCACTACCCCCTCTTTGGAGTTGATTAGTTTGCTGGAGCATCTCACAGAACTCAGGGAAACACTTGCTTATATTTACTGGTTTATTATAAAGGATATTACAGGGGATGCAGATGAAGAGATGCACAGAGTGAGGTACGGGGCAGGGGCGCAGAGCTTCCATGCCTTCTCTGGGTGTACCAACCTCCAGGAACTTCCACATGTTCAGCTATATGGAAGCTGTCTGAACCCTGTCCTCTTGGCTTTTTATGGAGGCCTCATTGCGTAGGTATGATTGATAACCATGCAGAAATGTGACTGGATAAAAAAATGCATGATCTAAGCCCAGGAAGGCCTGTCTGTTCTGACTTTTCTTGGCCTCTCTGTGTAGCATTTTTTCTTTGATATGGGGACAGAACCCTCTCTGGAATTAGGGGTTTTTGACCCAAAACCAGATTAGAGTCATGCCTTGGGCTGGTGAAAGGAGGTCAGGAGAAGGTTAGAGAGAGAGATTCTAGAATGTTCCTGAGGACTGAAATGCCCCAACATTATTTAAAAAAAACAAAAACAAAAAAAAAACACACACTGTAATAAGCACTACGGGAATGAAGAGCTGGGAACTGGCCAGGTGCGGTGGCTAACGCCTGTAATCCCAATACTTTGGGAGGCTGAGGTGGACTGATCACTTGAGCTCAGGAGTTTGAGACCAGCCTGGGCAGCATGGAGAGACCCTGCCTCTAAAAAAAATAAAAAAATTAGTTGGGCATGTTGGCACAGCCTTGTGGTCCCAACTACTCAGAAGGCTGAGATGGGAGAATTGCTTGAGCCTGTGATGTGGAGGTTGCAGTGAGCCAAGACTATGCCACTGCACTCTAGCGTGGGGTGACAGAGTCAGACTCCAGACTCCATCTCAAAAAAAAAAAATCCAGGAACTGTGGATGAAAACATGTGTATATATATATATATTTTGCACTGTGCTAAACCTGTTGTGATATTCAGGTTTTCTTTTGTGGGAGGGGAAAACATGAAGAGAATAGTAGTTAAAAAATTTAAACATCTGTCATGGTCCCATAGGAATAATGTGTTGCCTGGAATGATGATGTCCCAGCCCTGCCCACAAAAAAAATTTATATGCTTTTTTAACTGCCATTACTACCATGTGTAACATTGAATAATGCTATTTCTAGAGGAAAATAAATTCAAAGTTTGAAATTGGGATGTTAGGAACATTTCATCTCTTTTTGTTGCTCTGGTGTAAAAGTTTTCCTCCTTACCTTACCTTACCTTTACTGCCCCCACCGCTACTCTTTGCCAAGCAATTACAGTGGGAATTCCCTGCTTCTAAGCTACTGGGAGGGCTCTGATTTTGTGGGGGTCCAGGGTTTAATGATTAGAAATGAGAACAGAATTCAGATGATAAAGCAGAGTTTCAGGAAGTCAGAGGATAAGGAACTATCTGGGGAATAGTCTGATCTTTTACCATCTCCCTTTCCCTAATCCTAAAGCAAGCACAAAATATTTTTAGGGCTTTATGATCTCTTAGTAAAGATGAAAAAATAAATCAGAAGTGAGCAGGCTATCCTATGCTTGTTATTTTTTCCACATGTATTTTTAACAATATATATACTCTTCATCCACCCAACAAATAATTGATTGCTACTAGATACCTGGGACAGTGCTTATGTAGCTATGAAGAAGAAAAAACGTTGTTCAGAAGCTCATAGTCTAATGGAGAGAAATAGATATTAGTCGAGTTGGTACTTTGGGAGCATGGAGAAAAAAGCAGCTGGCTGCTTAGGATAGATATAGACAGCTTCACAGAATTGGGCCTTGAAGTATGAGAGGTAGTTCATTCATATTCTACAGCTATTTGGGTACCTACTTTGGAACAGGCACTAGAATACATTTGAGAATACAATTACGACATACAAGAGTCTTGTCCTCAAATAGCTTTTAGTAAGAAAGACCAATATGTAGGTAATCCCAAGTATGTGGTAAATGAGATAGCTGGTAAGCACAGGGATCTATGGAAACACTGGGGTGGGGGAAGGGGCAGATCTAACTCTGGCAGGACTCAGGGAAGGCTTTTGGGAGAGGTCATCTAAATTGGGTCCTGTAAAATGAGCCCACATTAGCTAGGTGAAAAAGCAGAGGTAAGAACCTTCCAGTAAATGAAATGGTATAGTGATTTGGTGGTGAGCACACAGAATTCCAAATGGTTGCAGTGTAGCTAGAGTAGGTGAGTGGCAGTGGGTAAGGATGGAGGAGTATGAAGGGCCAAGGCTATAAAGGACCTTACATATAGTGCTAATGAGCTTAGACTTTTTATCACCATTTGGGTGCTTTGGAAGGTAGAAAATACTAATCTTGAAGGGTCTTTCTAGCCGCTGGCAATTACAGATTTTTATTTTATTTTATTTGAGGTGGAGTCTTGCTCTGTCACCCCAGGCTGAAGTGCAGTGGCTCGGTCTTGGCTCACTGCAACCTCTGCCTCCCGGATTCAAGCCTTTCTCATGCCCCAGCCTCCCGAGTTACACGTGCCATGACACCCAGCTAATTTGTATTTTTAGTAGAGACAGAGTTTTACCATGTTGGCCAGGGTGTTCTCACACTCCTGACCTCAGGTGATCCACCTGCCTTGGTCCCCCAAAGTGCTGGGATTATGGGCGTGAGCCACTGCGCCCAGCCAGATTATTTTCGATAAGTATAACTTACAGCAATTTTTTTGTTAAAAGTAGTCCAGGCAATTTCTCAAGATTTAAGCAGTAAGAGAGTGCCACTCAGTTCTGTTCCCCAGAGGAAGTCACTGTTTTTTCTTGATTATTCAAGCAGCATATTCTTAATACCAGAATAGTGTTAGACAAAAACAGTTTCAAAAGGAGAAGGAGGGGCCAGGCATGGTGGCTCATGCCTGTAATTCCACCATTTTGGGAGGCTGAGGTGGGTGTATCCCTTGAGTCCAGGAGTTTGAAACCAGCCTGGGCAACATGGTGAAACCCTGTCTCTACAAAAACTTAAAAAAAAAAAAAAAAAATAGCTGGGCTTGGTGGTGCAGGCCTGTAGTCCCAGCTACTTGGGAGGCTAAGTTGGGAGGATCACCTGAGCCCAGGAGGTTGAGTCTGCAGCAAGGCGTGATCATGCCACTGCATTCCAGCCTGGGCGACGGTGAGACCCTATCTCAAAAATCCCCAAAGCACCACACATCAAAAAAATTCCTTTACTATGGAATTCCCAAGTATTTTGTTGAGAAAATTTAGGTGTTGGAATTAAATAGCAGACTTTCTTCAGAAAAAGATTAGGAAAAAGCCCTTACCATAGTATATGAGGTAGACACTGGTTCAGGATCAAGATCCTTACTAATAGCCTGTGTCTGTTTGAAATGGGAGAGTTCCCTGACCTGCCTCGCAGGATGTGCAACAGGGGAGTGGCTCATCTGTTTGGGCCACCATCCGTGCTCAAACCCCTTATGGGAGGGGGAGCACACAGATGGGCAGGTGCAGAAGCCGGGGCAAATGCTCCTGGGATCCAGCCCCATGGCAGCATGCAGGGGTGGGAGCCTGCAGCTCCTGAAGCCCAAGTGGGAGTGTGTTACAGTGAGCCCCTTTAGCCTTGCAGATGGCTTAAGTGTTAACCAGCTCAGTACCCTCCTGGTACCCAGGTCCTTGTCCGGCATCCGGAAAGATTTAGGTTGTACACGGACTTGAAGAATGAATGCATGGGTTTTATTGAGTCGTGGAGGTGGCTCTCAGTGGGATGGATGGGGAGCTGGAAGGGGGGTGGAGTGGGAAGATAATCTTTCCCTGGAGTTGGGCTGTCCAGCAGCCAGTTTCCTCTCTGACCATCCCCAGCCAAACTCCTCTCAGTGTTCAAACATTCCTTCTCTTCTCTCTGCTGCACCGTTTTGCCATTCTGCTCCTGCATTCATCTCCTTGTGGAGCAGGGGATTTGGGGTTTTTATGGGCACCGGATAAGGGAGCATGGCAGACCAAAAGGCATCTTTTGGGTGCGAAAAAAGAAATGCCTGTTCCTATTTAGGGCTGCAGGTTTCCAAGCTTGGAGTGGGGCCTTTGCTGGAGAACTGCCCTCTTCTACCCAGTATTTCCCTGTCTCCTGTCTGTATCATATTGAGAGGGCATTTGAATGTGAAATGAAATTTTTTCTAATTCTTAAACCTTTCTGATTGTATAAAAGGTGTATGACACTTAAGATAATTCACCTGAGCTTGGAGTACTTGGCAGAGAAAGTTTAAAAAGACTTACAAAGTAAATATGAAGTTGTAGTTATAAAACATTGATCTATTTTGAAAAAGGGAATTATGTTTATTAGATTGTTTTGATTTTCTTTTCTCTCTTCCCTCTGAAAACATAATATTAAATATGCATTATGAATGCCTTTATTAGGTGACTCATTCTTCTAATGCTTAAAATGAGTCTATGATATATATTAGATACTATTAAGTTGGTGCGAAAATAATTGCAGTTTTTGCCATTGAAAGTAATGGTAAAAATGCAATTACTGTTGCACCAACCTACTCTTAGGGGTAGTCAGGTGATCAAGAGGTTTCCAGTTTGATTGAGATAGTTCAGTAATGCTAGATAGATTTTTTTTTTTTCATTTTACTTAATGGTAAGTTGGGACCCTTGCAAACACTTATCTTCGGACATTCAGAGGGACATAATTTTGTAGTCTATACTTTTAAAAAATTCAGCATGTAGCAAGAGGAATGAAAGACATTCAAAAAGGAAGAAAATGGTATAGCATTGGGCAATGCCATGTGCAGTTATTCAATATAATATTTTAAAAGTTTATATTTTCTCATTCAAGGTAAGACTTTGGGAATATTGGTATAAGAACAAAAGTCTTTTGACCCAAGGCTTTGGTTTAAAGTTCTAAATGCCATTACTGTGCCCTGTATTTATGAAAATAAGCACCCAATTTTGTTTTTAACATCAGTATTGAGATTTTTCTTATCAATTATGATGTATTTTAAGGGCTGATTTGTGTGTTATAAACTGATTTATCAGGTAATCTGGGCATTTTAGGACATTTTAAATATTAAATGAATGATCATCTTAATCTTGTTTTCTTGGGAAAAAGGCTTTAAAAAAAACCATCCTATGTGCTACTCTTTCTTGAATCCACAGTGCATAAACATTTGGTGCTGTTTTGGTGACCTTGAGTCACTAAGCTCCTCAGTGTTAAAATGGTATCTTTATGAATACAGTTGGTATTGTAAAATTGTACTTTTGGGGGCAGTCTTGTAGCTGTTTTAGGTTTTAAGTAGAGATCAAAGTAAAAAAAAAAAAATTCAACAAGACATACTTAAAAAAAAATACGCAGGCAAGCATAAAATCTTGTTTTAAACATTTAACTTAAAAAAATAAATCAGAATTTTTCCCCCCATAGAAAAGGATAGTTTAAAATGAGCGTGTCCAACCCACAGCTTTGAATGTGGCCTAACACAAATTCATAAACTTTCTTAAAACATTATGAGGCTTCTTTGCAATTTTTTTTTAAGCTCATTAGCTGTCGATAGTGTTATTGTGGTTTTTTTGCTGTTGTTGTTGTTTTGAGACAGTCTCTGTTGCTCAGGCTGGAGTGCAGTGTTGCGATCTCAGCTCACTGCAGCCTCCACCTCCTGGGTTGAAGTGATTCTCCTGCCTCAGCCTCCTGAGTAGCTGGGATTACAGGCGCCCACCACCATGCCCGCCTACTGGTTTTTTGTATTTTAGTAGAGATGGGGTTTCACCATGTTGGCTAGGCTGGTCTTGAACTCCTGACCTCAGGTGATCCGCCCGCCTCAGCCTCCCAAAGTGCTGAGAATACAGGTGTGAGCCACTGCGCCTAGCCAGTGTTAGTGTATTTTATGTGTGGCCCAAGACAGTTCTTCCAGTGTTGCTCAGGGAAGCCACGATATTGGACATCCCTGGAAAACACTGCATGTCCTGAAATTGGAGTTTTAGCAGATTAGGACATGTTAAGAATTTAGAAAAATAAAGGTCTTACGCACAGTTTTTCTAAATCTTTTGTTAATTGGGTAAAATGGTTGCCAGAGGTGATTGTGTTTTTTTGTTTTATCAATATCATAGAATTTATAAACTTTTTTATAGAGTATATGACTTAAAGGAGTTTTTTTTTTTTTTCCTGCAATCATATTTTCCAGTTGAAAAAGCTTTTGGCCATTAAATTTAGCTATAAATTAGTAATAGTGTGCATATGATTTCTGATTATTTTTCCTCTTGAGTCAGAACTAGAAACTGGTCCTGTAATATTTGTGGATCTTGTTCTAATTATATATCCCTTTATATTTGAAATACTTAGTATTTTCATTGCCTCTATGGTGAATTCTGAGTTTTTTAACCTAACACACAATATTGAAATCTCTGCCCTGAAAAATTCCTAAACATCCTTGAAGTCTAGTTCTGTTACTACTTTCTCTCTGAAATCTTTTTTGATTACCTAGCTGGAAACTATCTAATCTTCCATTCTTTAACAATACATTCCCTTGTATTAAAACTTATGCTGTAAATGTCTTAGTCCCCTTGTAGATTATAAATTGTCTTATTATTGTATCATCCACATTCATACATTGAACAAGAAGTACCAAGCACTGTTATAGATGTGACAGAAACAGCGGTGTAGGAGAATCTTGGTTCTGGTCTTCATGGGATTTATATTCCACTTTGGAAAACAATGATGAAGAGAGACAGAAAATTAAATAAATCATAGATAGAGCTTTTCTGATCTCAAATGCTTAGAATATGAAACTCCATGATGTGGTAGAAAGTTTGAGGATAGCACCAGTGTGTTGATAAGGTGATCATGGAAGGTGTGATCTTTGAAAATTCGACTTTTTTTTTTTTTTTTTGAGACAGAGTCTTGCTCTGATGCCCTGGCTGGAGTTCGGTGGCACATCTCGGCTCAGTGCAAGCTCCGCCTTCCAGGTTCATGCCATTCTCCTGCCTCAGTCTCCTGAGTAGCTGGGACCACGGGCGCCCACCACCACGCCTGGTTAATTTTTTGTATTTTTTGTTTTTTTAGTAGAGACAGGGTTTCACCATGTTAGCCAGGATGGTCTTGATCTCCTGACCTCGTGATTCGCCCACCTTTGCCTCCCAAAGTGCTGGGATTACAGGCGCGAGCCACCGCGCCAGGCCAATAATTTGATATTTATGCCAAAACCTGAATGACACAAAGAACTAGTCATTTGAAGATCTGGAAACAGAATGTTTGAGGCTGAAGGAAAGTTAATTCTAAGACATAAGAAAGAGGTGGGTGGAAAAGGACGGGAAAAGTGATAAGAATGGGATCTAGATTATGTAGAGTTGTAAACCAAGGTAAGGAATTTAAAATTTATTCTAATTTCACTGGGAAGCCAATGAACAGTTTGAAGTTTTTAAGGGCTCATGTCATTACATTGGGTCCACCCAGGATAATCTCCCGATTTTAAGGCCAGCTAACTAATAAACTTAATTTTACCTGCCATGTTCCTTTTACCATATAATGTAGTATATTCACTAGAGTAACACCAGAGGGCAAGTCTTGAGGGCCTAAATGCTGCCAAATTTTGTATGCATAGGTTTTATTTAACCTAATAACTATTTAATATCTTACAAGGGCAGTGAAGCAGAACTAACTTAGGGTAGCTGAGTTGTTGAGTCATCACAGTTTTTCTGATTTCTTTTGCCTTTACTGATATGCCCGATATGCCCACTCCTTGGCATTACCTCTTATTTGCCAGTGCCCATACGATAACCGCAAACTCTGTTTCTGTTTAGTTATTTAACTAAATTAACATAAAGATATCTCCTGCATTTAAAGAAATTTTGTTCTAGATATTTTCCAGAGAGATCTGTATTTTCTCATGGATAAAAATTTATGAGTGGATTCATTGTAGATTCTAAAAGGACATTTTCAAACCTGTTTGAGTGTTCTTATTTTTACCTATTCTGATTATAATTCATTCATTCAATAAATATCAAGTACCTACTGCTGCAGAGCCGACTACTATGTAGTAAGCATCAGAATGATAACAGTTGAACAAGTAACTTCTTATGAGGGATGAGGCTTGAAAAAGTACAAGGTGCTCTGAGAGGTACCTTAGTGAAGGAAACTGCTGCTGAGACATGGAGGATGAGGCAATATAGTCAGCATTGGCTTTGAAGTCAGACTCCCATTTCACTGTTGGTTGAATTTGGATACTTTTTAAAATTTCTTTGAGCCTAAATTTTCCATGCGTGTGAATAGTGATACCTTTATCTCTCTAGAAGTTTTGTTAGGATTAGATTAGATTGAATATATGAAAATGCCTAACATAATGTTTGCCACTGGTTTAGAAGCATATTTATCATGAAACTAATAAAGTTTAGTGAACCTAATTGCATGGCCCTTTCTAAGGCCCTTGCAGGAGCAGCCCTAGCAATCTTGAATTAATTTATGTTTTTTCTTAAAGACCCTCCCACCCACCTGCCCCTTTATTATAGTATTATAGGCTCCTGGTCACCACAAAATCTGAATCTGCTTTTGGCCACAGGTTAAGTGAGAAACAAATGTTAATTTCTCTCTCCTCTAATGTTGTAACTTCAGTTTGTGTCCAACCTAGAAGTACTTAACTTAAAAAAAATGGAAAGAAATTATATATATTAGGTTGTAGGAATTTTATAAAATGCAGAAAAACTAAAATTCTTGTAATTCCTAGGGAGGAAACGTGATATTTTATCTCTCCCTGCTTTTCCCTTTTAAAATTTATTTTTTATTTTTTAAAAGCTAGTTTATATCATATTAAACACAATATTCTGCATTTTCATATAATATATGGATTACATAATTATATATCATATAATTATATTTTACAAC
This sequence comes from Macaca mulatta, assembly GCF_049350105.2. Classification (NCBI taxonomy): domain Eukaryota; kingdom Metazoa; phylum Chordata; class Mammalia; order Primates; family Cercopithecidae; genus Macaca; species Macaca mulatta. The sequence goes on from NC_133411.1 coordinate 121,663,697, forward strand.
ATAATTTTGTCTTGTAAATGTGCCAAAAGTATAATTAACCAAGCTGTTGTTAGTAATCATTGAGGTTTTTTCTAACATTTCAGTAGTATAAGTAATGCCGAATTACAAATCTTTGTAGAGGTATCTGTATATAGAATAATTTCTTTTAATTGGCTTGCTTGAGTATAAGAATTGTCCTTGTCCATTTTCTGCTACTATAACAAAATACCTGAGACTTGGTAATTTATAATGAACAGAAATTTATTGGTTCATAGTTACAGGAGCTAAGACGTCCAAGAGCATGGTACCAGCATCTGTTGAGGGCTTTCTTACTGTGTCATCCCAAGGTGGAAGGAGGAAGGACAGGAGTGGCCCAGAGCAAGCAAGGGATCAAATTTGTAGCCTCAGGCTTTTTAATAAAAGACATTAATCCATTACTGAGGGTAGAACATTAATACCTCCAATTAGGCTCCAGCTCCCAACACTGTTGCATTGGGGATTAAATTTCTGAAACAGGCTTTTGGGGTACATACTCAAATCATAGTAAACATTTTAAACATTTTAAAGACTTATGTGACCTCACTGACCCTACAATATTATTTTAAAATATCATTGCCTATTTTTATAGTACTCTTGTGTTTATTTCTATTTCTTTGATCATTTGAAATAGTAAAACATTCTTCCATGGTTTTTTGTTTTATTTTGTTTTGTTTTGTTTTTATAGACAGAGTCTTGCTCTGTTGCCTAAGCTGCAGTGCAGTGGCGCGATCTCAGTTCACTGTAGCCTCCGCCTCCCAAGCTCAGGTGATTCTTGTGCCTCAGCATCCCGAGTATCTGGGACTACAGGCATGTGCCACCTTGCCTGGCTAAGTTTTGTATTTTTAGGAGACACGGGGTTTCACCATGTTGGCCAGGCTAGTCTCAAACTCCTGGCCTCAAGTGATCTGCCCACCTTGGCCTCCCAAAGTGCTGGGATTACAGGCATAAGCCACTGCACATGACCAAAACATTCTTCTATGTATTTATTAGTCCTTCATATTTTTTCTCATGTTAATTGCCAGTGCTTATGCAAGATACCTGGAAAGCTTTTGACAGGAAGAAGTAAGTTTCTTTCTCCTCTAAGCAAGTCCTGAAGCTGTGTAACACTCCAAATTAAAAGGCTTTTTCAAAATGGTTTCCCTACTGTAGTGCAGTGGGAACTTTGATAGCAGAATCTAAAGCAGTGCTTGGTGTTTCTCACCCCTGGCAGCACATACTAAAGCTTGGGCACTACCCACAGATTGTTTCTTGGTGTTTTAAAAGCTCCTCAGAGTACTGAAGGTATTCTGCAGTGTAATAACTAAGCTCAGAAACTCAGTCCCATGGCTGCATCACCACATTCGTTTTTCCACATACAGGGGCCAGAGTTTTAACTTAAAATATTCCATTTCCTCAGTAGAAGGTTATATTTTACAATAATATTATTTAACAATTGCTATACTATTATTCCATGAGGGCATTTTAATTGAATGCCTTTTGCGGGTTAATTTAAAATCACTTCTTAAAATAATATTTAATGAACACCTATGTAGAAAACATTGTGATATACACCATGAGATATGAGAGAAAATCAGGTGTGGGCTTTTCCCTTGGGATTTTTATAGTCGGGAATGGGATAGGAGGTGTATATACACAAGAACAAAATGTATTTGTGCCATAAAAGATGGAGGAACAATGAAGGGAAGAGGAGATGAATTGATTCTAGGTGGATTGCTGGATTACTTCATGGGAATTTATGTTTAAGCCAAACCATGATTTGGGCCAGTGGAGCAATTAATCATCCTTTACTTTAAAAAATTCAGTTTTTAAAGCTTGTTCATAATACATAATGATCCTTATTACAGCTCTGCAAGATAAGTCAGTTATTCCCATTTTATAGATGGAGTAGTCAAGTCTTAGAAAAATTAAATGACTTTTCCAGTGTTATCAAGCTACAAAGTGAAAGATTCAGAACTTGACCCTAAGTCTTCAATCTCCATATGCTGGAGCCTTCTAAAGTATCTCAGTAGAGTAGCAAAGAGCTATACGAGCAAGAAGCTATAAGTTTTAGAAAGGGCTGATTAGTTAATTTTATTATTAGGATGCAAATTCTGAAATAGTTGGAGATAAAGCTATCGTATGGTCAGCAGAATAATGGCTCCCTACAAATGTCTGCTTCCTAGTCCCCAGAATCCATGAATATGTTAGGTTATGTGACAAAAGGGAATTAAGATGGCTAATGAGGTAACTTGAAAATAGGAAGATCATCCTGGATTATTGAGGTGGGCCAAATGTAAGGGTCTTTAAAGCGTAGCTTACTTAAGAGTGGAAGAGGGAGGCTGAAAAATGAGAGTCAGAGAAGGAAAGTTGAGAAGGAGCAAGGTCAGTCCTACAGAATGAGAAAGACTCAATTCAACATTGCTTGCTCTGAAGATGAAGGCAAAGTGCTACGAACCATAAAATGCAGTGGGTCTGTAGAAGCCAGAAAGGATAAGGAAACAGATTCCCCCTTGGAGCCTCTAGAAAGAAGTGCAGCCTTGCAGACACCTTGATTTTAGCTTAGTGAGACCCATTTTAGACTTCTAACCTACAAAACTGTAAGTTATCAAGTTTGTGTTTTAAGACACAAAATTGTGGTAATTTATTTTGGCAGCCATAGGAAATTTAATACGCTTAGGACATATTTTAGTGTAGGAAGACTAATTAACATGACCTCAGGGCACTCCATGACTAAACTCCAAACTGTCTCAGTTCCACTGTCAGCAGTGGAGAGGCATGGAATGTTCTTGATCAAAAGTGTGAAGAAGGCCGGGCGCAGTGGCTCAAGCCTGTAATCCCAGCACTTTGGGAGGCCGAGATGGGCGGATCACGAGGTCAGGAGATTGAGACCATCCTGGCTAACATGGTGAAACCCCGTCTCTACTAAAAAAATACAAAAAAAATTAGCCGGGCGAGGTGGCAGGTGCCTGTAGTCCCAGCTACTCGGGAGGCTGAGGCAGGAGAATGGCGTAAACCCGGGAGGCGGAGCTTGCAGTGAGCTGAGATCCGGCCACTGTACTCCAGCCTGGGTGACAGAGCGAGACTCCGTCTCAAAAAAAAAAAAAAAAAAAAAAAGTGTGAAGAACTATTTTGATGTTTGCTGATTAGAAAGGATATTGGCGAGAGGAAAATTAATTAAGATTCTGTTAGATGCTAGGAACACTTCTTTTGAGACTCACTCCTTGAGGTAACATAGAACATACAGGTAAGTCTTGCCCGTAGAAGACTATGAATATATCTCCCGGTCCTGAGTGGCTACTCACGTCCGTAATCACAGCACCTTGGGAGGCCAAGGCAGGAGGATCACCTGAGGTCAGGAGTTCGAGGTTACAGGGAGCTATGTTCACGCCACTACACTACAGCCTCTGGGTGACAGAGCAAGACCTTGTCCCTAAAAAAAAAGGGAGATAGTTAGATGGATGGATAGATAGATATAGATAAAGATAGACACATAGGTCAAGATCTCCCACTTAGTTTATACATCACTGAAAATCTCATTGCCATTGTAACATTTCACCTCGTTCTCGTATCCCATGAAAAATACAGAACCAATTTAGCACACATCTAACTTATCTCTTCTTAGACTTTTCCATCGTACCATAACTAACTATAAATCCAAACACAAAGGTTTCTAAATCTGAGCTTTATTTGATGCCTTAGTACCTGTAGAAGTTAAATTTACACTAGTAACTGTTTTTTCAATGCATAATTATTATTTTGAAAGAAAAAACTTGTTGATATCTGTAGGCATAACTCTATTCTATGTCTAAGGCCTTCAGTAAAGAGAAATAGTTTATCAATAAAGTACCAGAGTCAATTAAGACGACTGAAAGGAGCACTAATTTTAACTCATTTTACACTAGTTAATGTTGTCCGTATTCTACTTGTCAGTTTTTTAAACCACAAGTTTTAAATTAAGCCAAAAGTGCCTAGGTAAAAATGGAATGGAAAGGATTTTGTGTGTGTGTGTGTGTTTTTTTTTAGATAGAGTCTTGCTTTGTTACTGAGGCTGGAGTGCAGTGGTGTGATCTCAGCTCACTGCAGCCCCCGCCTTCCAGATCCAAGAGATTCTCGTGCCTCAGCCTCCCAAGTAGCTGGGGAATGGAATATTTAAGACATTAAGAATCCTATTAATTCTATTTAGTCATTTTTTTTTGTAGCTGCAGAAGGTTCAGAAGGGTTTTTTAAGTTGAATTATATGTTCATATTTACAGCATTTACATATGAAACCATTTACTAAAAGCAGTGAAGCTGGTTATAACAAACACTGATACTGAAAATAAGAGATATGTTTGTCAGTGTGGTCTTTAAACAGTATTACACAATTTATTTCTGTTTCATTTTGATCAGAAAAAAATTGCATATATATATAGAGAGAGATGTGGTCTCTGTTGCGCAGGCTGGAGTACAGTGGTGAGATCTCAGCTCACTGCAACCTCCACCTCCTGGTTCAAGTGATTCACCCACCTCAGCCTCTTGAGTAGCTGGGACCACATGTGCGTGCCACCACAGCTGGCTAATTTTTTTGTATTCTTGGTAGAAATGAGGTTTTACCATGTTGCTCATGCTGGTCTTGAACTCCTGAGCTCAAGCGATCTGGCCAAGCTCAAGAGATCTGGACACCTCAGCCTCCCAAATTCCTGGGATTATAGGCATGAGGCACTGCACCCCGCCCAGAAAATATTTTTAATGCATATATATATATGTAGTATAAATAACATCTTCAATTAAATAGAGATGGCAGAAGCTTTATTCTGAGGTATGTACAAACTTGGTAACACAAGGTAATGCTTCAGTAATTTTCCATGTTGAAATTTGGCGCAATATACTTTGATTATATATCTATATTTAATTATGGTTTTTAAAATAGCTATGCAGTTTTAAAAATTCAAATTAAACTTTTGTGGGAACTCTACTGGTTTGAAAAATATTACTGAGTAATTGGCAACATTGTAAAATATAAAATTTTTGACTTGGCTTTCTTTTATATTTGAAGCATAGTGACTAATAAATATATAATTGTCATAGTTTTCTTTACAACTCTGTCATTTAAGTCACTGATGAGTATCTATGATACATGCAGTAAAAATTTAGACAAACATTTTGGCTACAAATTGGTTTACTAAAAGCTTGAATCATAGTCTGAGTCAAGAGTAATAGGCTTACAATTGTGTCTTAGGGTACTAAGAAGTTCTTTTGAGGAGCTTTTAAATTGTATTCTTTGTTTTGAAAAACTTTTCCTTCTGGAAGTTCTAGGCCTTATGAGAAATTACCTATTCTGAATTTGTCACAAATAATGATGTAAATAAGTCCTGTGCAGTGAATCATGTGCTTTCAGTAAGAGGATTTTGAAAGCCTTTTGTAAAACGAAGTCATTCTCATAATAGAGTTATTTAGGATAGAATCAAATTGATTTACATGCTTTATTTATTTCAAATATGAAGGGAAATTGTTTCTAAATATATTTAAACTTTTAATAGAACAGTAGTATGCCATCAGTGTGGAAATAACTCACTTGTTAATTAAATAAATATTTAGGGTATATTTGCTATATATCAGGCATTATAACACAAGGACTAATGAAGGAGGGAAAAAAACAAAAGCACGAAAGAAGAGCAGAAATAGCTCCATAATCTCACTTTCCGGGGATAACCTCTACAGACATTTTGTTGAGTGTCTATTACTTTTCTGATATATACATTTTTTAATAAAATGGAATTGCCTCAAATATGCTATTTAATAGCTTGTTTCTTTTCATACTATTTGAAAATTAAGAAAAGATATAATGTATCTTTATAATATGCTTCATTTAAAAACTTTAAGTTTAAGCCGGGTACAGTGGTTCATGTCTGTGTCTGTAATCCCAGCACTTTGAGAGGCCGAGGTGGGCGGATCACGAAGTCAGGAGATTGAGACCATCCTGGCCAACATGGTGAAACCCCGTCTGTACTAAAAATACAAAAATTAACTGGGCATGGTGGCATGTGCCTGTAGTCCCAGCTACTCAGGAGGCTGAGGCAGGAGAATCGCTTGAACCTGGGAGGTGGAGGTTGCAATGAGCCGAGACTGCACCACTGCACTCCAGCCTGGCAACAGAACAAGACTCCATCTCAAAAAAAAAAAAAAAAAAGTGAAATATAGTATCCTTTTAAATTTTAAATAGATAATAGAAACTGGTTTCCCCCCATTTAAACCAGAATTTAAGTTTAACTTTATAAATTCTTGACAATTTGGATTTTGTCATTCAACCTCATAAAATTAGTTATTTAAGCTTCACCTGGTTAGGTTTAAATGCAATGCAATTTGCGTTAAAACACTACATTAAAGCCTCAGATTTGTAGTTGCTAACAGCACTTCTATGTATGTGTTAGGGACTGCTCTAAATACTGCTTCATATATATTAACTCTTCTATTCTGTACTTCTATTCCCATTTTATAGAGGAGGAAATTGAAACACTGAGAGGTTAAGTAACTAAAGTTGCAGAGCTAGAGTGACAGGAGTAAAGCTTCAACCCAGGCAACCCAGACTTCAGAGTTCTCATCTCAACTGCTAAGCTGCTAGCATAGCTTTTCTGGTAACTGTTTTTAATTCAAATATAGTTCGAGTGATCTATCTAACAAGTCATCACTCTAACAACTCGGTGACTTGTAATGTAAAATTATTCGTTGTAATACATTTAATATAATTGTTTCTTTGTGCTGTGCTGCAAAAATCATAGCAAATGAGATGTAATTTATTACTCTCCCTCCCACCTCTATTACTCTCCCTCCCACCTCCAGCATCTTGTGCTAATCCCTCTGCCCTGCGGACCTCCCCCCACTCTATTATGCGTGTCAACTCGCATCAACTTCCTTGCTTGCTGGGGACTGGGGCCGTGAGGGCATACCCCCCGAGGGGTGCGGGGCTAGGGCTAGGCCGGCTGTGCGGTTGGGCGGGGCCCTGTGCCCCTCTGCGGAGTGCGGGTCGGGAAGCGGAGAGAGAAGCAGCTGTGTAATCCGCTGGATGCGGACCAGGGCGCTCCCCATTCCTGTCGGGAGCCCGCTGATTGGCTGGGTGTGGGCGCACGTGACCGACATGTGGCTGTATTGGTGCAGCCCGCCAGGGTGTCACTGGAGACAGAATGGAGGTGCTGTCGGACTCGGAAATGGGGTAGGTGCTGGAGCCACCATGGCCAGGCTTGCTGCAGGGGGAGGGGGAAGGTGGTTTTCCCTCGCACTGTCTTAAACCGATGGTCTTTCCTTGGCACGGGGTCCACTGCCGCATGCCAAACGAGGAGGCAGGGGCGTAGCCCCCCCCCGCCCCCCACTGCAGCACTGGAGATGGATTTCCTGTACTTCAGATCCAGGGTTTTTGACAGAAGAGGAAGAAGGGGGAGGGGTAGAAGGGTTAAGGGGAGTCTGCTAAGAAAAAGCTGTTTTTGAAACTAGAAGGGGTTTTTGTTTTTATAATGCCATTTGACAGAGTGGAATAACAGTATCTAAGGAAACGGGTAGAGGACAACAAAGAATGGGCATATTCATGACGAGGAGCAAAAGCTCTAGCCCATTGAAAGGCTTCTTTTCCTCCCTGGCGACAAGGACACATGCAGTGGTGGCCAAAAGAGAGAGGAGACAAAACCGCTGCAGATGGCTGATGTGAATCTAGTGGAAAGAGCTACTGGGAATGAGAGAAAGAGGAGGAGGCAGGTACTGCAGAGCGTGAGTGGTGGTGTTGGTTGATGAAATATTGGTCACCAGTAGTGTGCCTGCTTTTGTAAAACATCTAAGTAAACTCCCTGTGAATAGGGTGGCAAAAAGATACCAGTGTCTTTGTTAGTTACAAAATGCAGTGGTAGTGGCTTTTTGCGGATGACTGCAGTAGTGCTTTTTCTCTCTCTGTTAGGCTGAAAAGACAACTGCAGAGGAATAAGAAATCGTGCAGCAAATGCTGGGGGTAGAAGCCCATTTACAAGAAGCCATAGTTTATAAATGCAGCCTGAACAGGAGAAAAAAAATTACTGTTTTTTAAAGTAGGAAAAATGTCAGGCTATAAATGTTTTGTCAGTGGAATGTATTGGACACTTTGATTCTACATCACGAAAGAGATGCTCAAATTCTTTGATTTTAACATAAATCCTATAGGAAATCTTAATAAATTATGTATGAAACAGTGGATCTTTTCCTTTGTTAGTGAAGCTTTTATGCCATTAATTAGGTCATTCAAGAGCAAACCACTTTATAATGTAAATTACTTTATGAAAAATTATGGTGAACAAATTTTTTTAGGCCTAATATTTAAGACCTATATTTAAGTAATTTTATATTTCTCTTTGGTTGCTTTTAGATAACACTGAATAATATTTTAAAGCAACATGACTTTTCTTCTAGATGTATTTCTGTCTAGTGAATTCTCATATACTCTTGATATAAAGTGTATTTTGTTGAGCTTATTTTTTTTCCTTTACCTAAATGTAAAAGCCTATCTTTATGCATATTTATAGTAGCCAACCTGCCACACCTCCCCACTCCCTGAACAAGGATGGCAGTGGCTTTGTAAAGCCCTCCAGGGTCAGTGACAGTGCCTCTTTAATAATGTTTATGTAATAGAAAGTCCTAAGATGACCTATTATATTGTTTTAGTAATGTTTTCAAGATAATACAGAATTGGGCTGGCTTAGATAAATAAGATACATAAATTTTTCACTGATAAATTTAAACAGTTCTTTAAAAAATTATATCTGTTTTAAGAATTACTTGATCATGGATATCAGGATTGGTAGTACTTAGGAGCCGGGCGTGGTGGCCCATGCCTGTAATACCAGCTAAACAGGAGGCTGAGGGAAGCTGAGGCAGGAGGATCACTTGAGCCTCAGAGTTCAAGACCAGCCTGGGCAACCAAGCAAGACCTTATCTCAAAAAAAAGTACTTAGAGTCTCTTTTTTTAAACCTAATGGAAACTATAGCTAGAACTAAAGATGTCACATTAAAATTCCAAATGAAGTTTAACAGCTAATATTACTTGGTTCTTTGAATTTCATTAGCATAGTGTTTGAGAGTCTATAAAATTATTATTTTTACATAAATTACCTTCTTTTACCATTTTAACAGCTCAGTGTAGCATTATTTTTATTTTAAATGTTAGAGACTCCTAATCAAGTATGTTATGACTTTATCCAAGGTCAAATATTGTATAACAATGTGAAGAACCTAAGTCTTCTATTTTATTCTAATTCTATAAAACTATAATGCCTCTTATTACATACATACAAAATAATATATAACAGAGGTAATTTGAAAAGCAATGTAAGTCACTGACAAATTATTAAAAAAATGAAAAGGCAATCCTACTTGGTTGTGAATTTTTATCTACAATATAAGAATGCTTTATAAAATACCTGGTGACTAAGCAAATGGAGAAACAGCAGTTTTCATGATGACATTCATAAACAACTTTTTAAAGATCATGTTATTATCATATGAACACATCTAAGTAGAATAGTGTTAGATTGAGAGGTTTTTCTGAATTAAATAAGAAATAAAGAACTAAAGTTTATTTCATTCCTCTTGTAGTATATCTAATCTATGACTGAACTGTTGGCTTTAGTGGTCTTTGAAATTATTCACTGATATGGTGTGAATTGTGCTATTAAGGAATTTAAAATTAAATATTTATAAATGTTTTATGAACTGAATTTAAGCTATTGAAGTTTTTCTTTTTTCTTTTTTCTTTTCTTTTTTTTTTTTGGGGGGGGGACAGGGTCTCACTTTGTCGACCCAGGCTGGCGTGCAGTCGCAAACATGGCTCACTGTAGCTTCAACCTCCCAGGCTCAAGTGATGCTCCCGCTTCAGCCCCCCAGGTAGCTGGGACTACAGGCGCACACCACCATGCATAGCTAATTTTTGTGTTTTTTGTAGAGATGGGGTTTCGCCAGGTTGCCCAGGCAGGTCTCGAACTTCTGAGCTCAAATGATCCTCCCACCTCAGCCTCCCAAAGTGCTGGGATTACAGGTGTAAGCCACCATGAAGTTTCTCATTTGCATTAATTGCTCTGTAGATTTTACCATTTTTGTCTGTTTTATAAACTATTACTCATTTTATGAAATTTAACCAATCTTTTATACTTGTGTATGTTTAAATGTTCTCTTCAATTTTGATCTCCCTTCTCCCCCTTTTCTTGTATTAGAATCTGAAACCTACTTATGTGGCACATAAAATGGGATAGAGTATTATGGTTCAGAAAAGATGGGTAATAGTTTAGGAAATACATTCACTACATATTTATTAGGATACCTTCTAAATATCATCTATGAAAGATGCTGGAGTCAAATAAGACATGTAAACTAATCTCTAAGAAACTCATGGTAGAATTATGTGAAATTTCATTGCAAGTTAAACACTGCTTTGGCTACTCCTAGGATATTTAAAGATTTATATAATCTAAGATATCCTCTAATTTAGAAGAATATGGTGGATTGCTCTTTGAACACCGCTTTTTCATAAGATCTGCTTAGAGTCACAGAGATTTTTTGAAAACTAAATTACTTTTGAAGTACTAAGTATCTTGAATGTACAATGAAAACTTCCGTTAAGTGAATAGATAATGTTCTCAAAAGCTGATTTTGTAAATCAAATCATACATCAGTTGGTACAAGGTAAGCCTTCCCCCCTTTATTCTCACACCCTGCTCCCACTCCTCGTGTTTTTAAATATGCATACATTCTTGAGAAGTAGTTATCATCATTTTGTGAATCTATTTTTTTTACAGTTAATGAGATTTTTTAAAAAAAATTTATTGCGATAAACATAAAATTTACCATCTTAAGCACTTTTAAGTGTACAGTTCTGTGGCATTAAGTACATTCACATTGTTGTGCAACCATCACGACACCCATCTCTAGAAATTTTTAATCTTCGCTAATTAAAACTCTGTGCACATTAAACACTAACACGCCATTTTCCCCTCCCCCAACCCTTGGTAACCACCACTCCACTTTTTGTCTCAATGAATTTGACTATTCTAGGAACCTCAAATAAGAAAAACCATTTAATATTCATTCTTTTGCAACTGGCTTATTTCACTTAGCATAATGTCTCGAAGGTTTATCCATACTGTAGCATGTGTCAGAATTTCCTTCCTTGTTAAGTCTAAATGATGTTCCATTGCATGTATATGGCACATTTTGTTCATTCTTCTGTCAGTGAAGTACACTTCAGGTTGTTTCCACCTTTTGTCTGTTGTGAATAATGCTGCTACAAACATGGGTGTGCAAGTGTCTGCTTGGGTTTTACTTTTTTGTGTGTACTTAAACCTGTGTTTTTAATTTACATAATTTTTGAACATTATTAACTCAATACTGTTTTTAAGATCTATTCATTTTACTTTATGTCTATCTAGTTTGTGATGCTAACTCTGCTGTATAGTATTCTGTAGTACCTATCACTGTTCCTCCAGTGAAGGCCATAAGTTTTCTCCAAATCCCATTAACCACAAACACCTTTATGGTATACATTCTTGTACATGTCACCTTAGGGACTATGTTATTTACGTATTTCTGTATAACAAATTGTACCAAAACTTAGTGGTTTAAACAGTTCCTGTGGGGCAGGAATTCAGGAATGTCTTAGTTGGATGGTCTGACTCAGGCAGGATCTCTTATAAAGTTGCAGTCACGATGTCAGTCACAGATAAAGTCATCTGAAGGGCTTGACTAGACTGACGGATCTTCTTCCAAGATGGCTGACTCGCATAGTCTGTTTTTCATTGGCTACTGGCAAGAGACCTCAGTTCCTTGTCATGTGGGCCTCTCCATGGGGCTGCTTGAGTGTCTATAACATAGCAGCTGACTTCCCTCAATGATTCTAACAGAAAGGCCATTTATGACCTAGACTCAGAAGCCACACACCATCGCTTCTGCTGTATTTTCTTTATTAGAAGTGCATCACTAAGTCCAGCCTACCCAAGGGAGGAATTAGAATCCACCTCTTAAAGGAGTAGGGTGAAAGAATTTGTGATGTATTTTAAGATCATTACATTGACCAGTGAAACAGTTTCATTGGATTTATCTCTGATAGAGGGATCTCTGGATTATAGGGCATTGTTTCCTATTTCAGATGTAACAAATTAACACAAATTTAGTGGTTTAAGACAACACAGATGGATTATCTTGCAGTCCTGGAGATCAGACACGGTTTTTACTGGACCGAAATCATGATATCAGTGGCTTTGCATTTCCTCCAGAGATTCTATGGAAGAATCAGTTTTCTTGCTTTTCTTCAGGTTCTTGGCATTCCTTGTCTCATGGCCTGTTTCTCCATCTTCAGTGCCAGCAGCTTTCTAAATCTCTCTCTGAATCTGACCCTCTGCTGCTCTTGTCACATATTCTTCTCTGACCCTTCTGCCTCCTTCTTAAAAGAACCTTTGTGATTACATTGGGTCCACCCAGATAATCCAGGAAATCCTGCTTCAAGATCCTTAACTTAATCACATCTGCAAAGTTCCTTTAGCCACATAAGGTAACACATTCATAAGTTTTGGGAACTAGGATTTGGTCATCTTTGTGGGGCCATACACAGGCATACTCATCTGTTCTCCATTTTTTTAAGCTGAAGGATTTTTTTAGTTATTTTTACTTTTGCGAATGAGTGTTACTTCCTTTTGGTAAATTCAGATTTTCATTTACCAAGTTTGTTTATAGTGTAATATATAATGATCACCAAGATGGTAAGCAGATACTCATTGTTCAATTAGATGCTTGATTTTATCATCACTTAATGTATATCAGTGTATCAGCTACTTCTGACATAGTCTGTAATAGAAATGTTAAAGCAACACGGCCTTATTAAATTTCTCTTTGTACCTTGTAGACTTGTTAAAACACCATTTCCGTGGGCGCTCTGTTGAAACTTCAGCTTCCTTACACTGTGAAGTCACTAAAGCTTGATGTTGTTCCATTCCATATTTATACATTGTACCTCCTTCTGTTGTTCCCTGATTCCTTTGCACTGTATTTCAGCTAAATTAGATGACTATCTCTTTCCCCAAATATATATATCATTTTTCCAACCTCTGACCTTTGATCGTTCTTTTCCTTCTCCTGGAATACTGTCCTCATACTTATGTTTGTTATAATCATGCCATCTCTTAAGTTCCCTTCTAAAATGGCTTTTACTTTTTGAACCCTTTCCTCAGTTTTCTCAGCAAGGTATGACTTTTGTAGCATTCTCTGTCAGTGCTTTTCAACCCAAATTTGGCCTTGAATTCTAGGTGATTTCATCTTAGCCTGGGTCCCTTGTCAGAGTCCTGAGGCCAGGCCTTTTGTGAAATACTTTGGGAAGTCATCTAGGGGATATAGAAGTATAGACCTGAAAAGAGTGAGACAGAGAAAGAAGGGCAGCTAGTAGAAACATGTTCTCAAGTTGGTCATCACTTTGGACAGTTGTGGTTTGACCTGCCAGGACTTTCTGAGGGACCATATAGAATGTAACTCTGAATTGTCCACCCAAGGGTAAGATTTGTATACTAGCTCCTGTTCCCCTTTGGTCAATAATTGCCCCATTAAGTGTTTAGTCTTTTATTGGTTGTACATGCATTAATGTTGGGAACACAGTGAGGTGTCAGAGATTCCCTAGGACAGAAAACAAAGGATACCTCGTGCCCCTGATGTGCCTTTCGTTTCCATCTGCAGTAAGCCGATTGCTGCAGCCAAGACAGTGTGAAGTGGGACACAAAAATCTATTTGTATACTGATCCTATTTACTCATTCTCTTGAATAGTCCCCCCTTTGCTAGATAATAAGCTACCTGAGAACAAGGAACTTGTCAACTTACTTTTCTCCCTATATTATTTTCCCAGAGCCACTGTAACAAAGTACCACTGACTGATAACTTAAAAGAATAGAAATGTATTTTCTTACACTTCTGGAAGCTGGAAGTCTGAAATCAATGGGTTGGGAAGGTTAGTTCCTTCTGATGAGGGAGAATCAGTTCTGTCTCTTTCCTAACTTTTAATGGTTGCCTGAAATCCTTGGTATTCCTTGGCTTGAAGCTTCCTCACTCCAATCTCTGCGTCTATTATCACATGGCATTCTCCCTGTGTGTCTCTGTGTCCCTGTTTCTTCACATGGTCTTCTTACAAGGTTGCTGAATTATCTTGTAAGCAGATATTCATTGTTAATTAGGTTCTTGGTTTTATCATCACTTAATTTATATCGATGTATCAGCTACTTCTGACATAGTCTGTAATAGAAACTGAGAAACATTAAAGCAACATGGCCTTATTAAATTTCTCTTTGTGTCTTTTAGACTTGTTGTAACACCATTTCTTTTTTTTTTTTTTGAGACGGAGTCTCGCTCTGTCGCCCAGGCTGGAGTGCAGTGGCCAGATCTCAGCTCACTGCAAGCTCCGCCTCCCCGGTTTAAGCCATTCTCCTGCCTCAGCCTGCCGAGTAGCTGGGACTACAGGCGCCCGCCACCTCGCCCAGCTAGTTTTTTTTTTTGTACTTTTTAGTAAAGACGGGGTTTCACCGGGTTAGCCAGGGTGGTCTCGATCTCCTGACCTCGTGATCCGCCCGTCTCGGCCTCCCAAAGTGCTGGGATTACAGGCTTGAGCCACCGCGCCCGGCCTAGACTTGTTGTAACACCATTTCTATGGGCACTCTATTGAAACTTGATCTGTCATTGTCTTACCAGTCATTGAATTTAGGGCCCACTCTAATCCAGTATGACCTCATCTCAAACTTGATCCATTTATGAAGACTCTGTCCCCAAATAAGGTCATATTTGATGTAACATTGTTTGGGGGTTTTTTTTTTTTTTTTCCCCTCTGTTGCCAGCCTAGAGTAGCTTCTGGGCTCAAGCAGTCCTCCCAACTCAGCCTCCGAAGTAGCTAGGATTACAAACATGTGCTTCCACAGCTGGCTAATTTTTAATTTTTTTTCTTAAGGACAGGGTCTCACTATATTGCACAGGCTGGTCTCGACCTCCTGTCTACCAGTGATCCTCCCACCTCAGCTTCCCAGAGTGCCGGGATTACAGGTGTGAGCCACTGTGCTCACACCTATAACATACCTTTTTATGAAACACAGTTCAACCCGTAACACTCCCTTAATACTTGGTACCTTGTGAATAATAAGATACCTAAATATGGTACATTGTGAATAACAAGGTGTATTGTTTTACTCTTTTAATGGAAAAGTCATCTTAGACATTCTCTGAATTTGTGCCCTCTCTTTCTGTTGTCTGCCCTCTGTGGCTGATAATGCACCCTTTCTGTTCCTTCTTACATGTATATTTGTCTTTTATGTGGCTATCGCTGAGTAAAGCATTTTGGGAATTACAAAAGCTAAGTATTAGATATAGACCTTGTCTTCAAGATGTTTATGCTCCAGCTGGGAAGACAAAACACCCCAAGGTAAAATGGAATAATTAGAGAACAGTTAGGCCAAATCGTATAGTATTTACTGTTCAGTTAGCAGGAAGATTCATTATTGGCCAGAGATGTCAGGAAGGTTTTGTGTAAGCAACTGAGCTGGGCCTTAAAGGATGAGGATATCTTATAAGAGCAGAGGAAAAAAGGATGTGGTATTCAGAAAGGGGAAGAGTTATAAACAAAAATGCAAAGGTAAGAAAGAGTTTGTAGAGAAAAGTGAGGAGAGACTTACTTGAGGAAGGTTATCTTGGAACTTAATAGGCATTAAGTTTGGAAGGTAGACTGTTATCAGATATAATAGATTGTGAACACTGGACCGAAGTTATACAGTCTTTAAGAGCATGAGCATTAAAAACAAATACAGATTTGAATTCTGGCATAGCCTCTTGATCTGTGTTCTTAGGAAAGTTATCTACTGTTTTGAAGTTCCATTTTTCTTAACTCAGAAATGCGTAACACTACCTCATAGGTGGTTGTGAGGATTAAATGAGTTAATATATAGAAAGCATTTATAGTACATCGGATATTGTAAGTACTAAATAAATATCAGACTTTCTGAATTTCACATATCAAATACATGAAAAATTACAAACAAAGGATTTGTAATTTATATATATATAGGATTTAAATAATATGCTATAGTCAGTAAAGAGTTATAGAACTTCATATACTTTTCCTTTTAAAAACTTTTTAGTACAATATCTATGAAAATTAGTCATGTTCTTGACTACAAGACAAACCTTTAAAAATTTTCAAATGGTAACAATTTTATAAGCAATAGTCTTCCATTAATCTAATAAACAATATATCAATGACAATAAAAAGATGACTCAAAAAGCCTTATATACCTAGCAATCGAGATGAATCTTTGAAGTATCCCCTAGATCAAAGAGGAAATCAAGATGGAAGTTATGAGTTATCTAGAAATAAAGAGAAGAACTCTTCATACTAAAACCTGTGGAATGTAGATAAGGCTGTACTAAGAGAAAAACTGATGTCCTTAAAATTTATATTATTAAGGAAGAAACGAATAAGTGAATGTTTAAGTGAGGAAATAAATGAATTAATATTCACTTTATTATTATTATTATTTTTTTGAGATGAAGTCTCACTCTGTCGCCCAGACTGGAGTGCAGTGGCACAATCTTGGCTCACGGCAACCTCCACCTCAAGCGATTCTCCTGTCTCAGTGACACCCCCACCACCCCATAGCTGGGACTACAGGCATATGCCACCACACCCAGCTAATTTTTGTATTGTTAGTAGAGACAGGATTTCACCATGTTGGACAAGCTGGTCTCAAGCTCCTGACCTGCCTCCCAAAGTGTTGGGATTAC
Source organism: Macaca mulatta (assembly GCF_049350105.2). Classification (NCBI taxonomy): domain Eukaryota; kingdom Metazoa; phylum Chordata; class Mammalia; order Primates; family Cercopithecidae; genus Macaca; species Macaca mulatta. The sequence goes on from NC_133411.1 coordinate 121,680,477, forward strand.
AGGCATGAGCCACCACGCCAGCCTTTCACTTTAAATAACTAAGTAAGCCAATGGAAAATAAGAGGATATAATTAGTAAAGATAAAGAAATTGATAAAATAGAAAATAAAGTAGTGGAAAGGATATGTTGATGTTTTTGTTTGTTTTGGTAAACACCAATAAAATAAATGAAACCCTAGAAAGTTTAAAGGAATAAAAGACAAACAGAACACCAATGAGAAAAGATACCTTCAGATAAAGAATTTTTAAATGAGAGAATATGTACAACTCCGACAATACATTTGTAAAACTAGAGGAAATAGTTTACTAGTGAACTATTAATGAATAAAATTAATACAAGGTGGAGAAAGCATGAAAAGACTAAACCTCAGAAGAAACTTTAAAATACTTTTAAAAAATCTTAGCTCTAAAATGGCACCTCTTTTGAGTATCCATCACTTTGATAAGAAAAAAGGCACCTTCTGATTTGAATTCTAGCTGACTTTCAAAGGATAGATACTATTCAAACTATTCCAGACCATGTAAAAAGATGAGACATCTATCAGTTCATTTTGCAAACTAGTGTAAGCTTAATTCAAAACCTTATTTCAAAATACTATAAAAATTTAAAACTATATGTTTTCTCTTTAAAAATTCTAAGTGAAATATGAAGAAATCAACAGGCTCATTAAAGAATAAAACATGAACAAGTGGGGTTTATTTCAGGAATGGAGGATAGGTCAACATTCAAAAATCTTATAACTGCATCAAGAAATTAAAAGAAAAACGATTTGATTATACAAAAAAGTACTATTTATGTTCAGCAGCTACTACTAATAAAAACTTTAAACTCAAGGGAAAATGCCTAAACATGTTAAAAAATTTACTGAAATCTAAGAGTAAGAATATCAAATAGTGAAATAATATGCCATTCTTATTAAAATTGAGAATAAAATAGTTTAGGTGACATTTTAAAGTTTCAAGCTAACAATAAAATGTGAAAAAGAGGTGAGGTATAAATGCAGGAAAGAAGAGTCACAAGTATCACTTACAGATTATATGATTGCATACCCAGAAAATCCACTGGAAATCCTATTAGAATTCATAGAATCATCTGATAAGGTGGCCACACAAGTATTATGGGTTAAATAGAATTAGTAGCTTTTATATGTAGTAACAATATTTGTTTTTCTTTATTTCTTTTATTAAGAGATGGTGTCACACTACGTTACCCAAGCTGGTCTCACTCAAGTGATCCTCCGGCCCCAGCCTTCCAAAGTGCTGGGATTACAGGCATGAGCTACCACGCCTGACCATTAGCAGTATTTGGTGTGGGGTGGTGGTGGTCATTCACAGCAACTCAAATAGCCAAAAGCCCAGGGATATATTTGATATGAAATGTATAGAGGCATAGGACCTTTTTCTTGAGGGGGAAAAACCCTGGGAAATTTGATTGCAGAGCCTGAATTATTCATGAGATGTAGTAAGACTTAGTATGGAAATGTGAGCCTGTCTGAAATTAATATAAATATAATACAGTTACAGTTCTAAGTATGTATGAGAATTGAGCATATAAGAGATACATTTCCATTCAGTGGAAAAGAAATGGTTTGTTTAATAGTGCTGATGTAGTTGCACTATTTATTACTACTTTCAGTTATCCATACGAAACACAATAAAGTTAGACCACTACACTCATGCCATACACAACAATAAAAATGCCTTATGAATTAAAGATCTAAATATAAAGTAAAATTTCTTATTCAAGCTAGTGAATTAATCTCCCAAATTTATCACCTCTTTCGCATAAGACCCCATTAAAGTGATAGTAAAAACAAAATAAAGATGTGAGCTTACAATGCCATAAAGAGTAAGAGACATTCAAATTGACATTGTAACAAATTTCTGGAAGATGAAGAAATTGTGGGAATTAAAATTGATTGCTGAAAAAAAAAAATCAGGGATTCTAAGACTTCCTAGTTCTCTGTTCTTTCCAACATGGCAGGTTGGAAATTTAGTATTTAAAAGTAAAATACTAATTTTAGTATTAGGAATTTCTTAATGGCCTTTGAAATTATTTGGGTTACCTTGGGGTGTTTGAAAACCCAAATTGGGAAATTATGCTTTAACCACCAGTTTTTGTAAATTAAGTTTTATTAGAGCACGGGCATGCCCATCTAATTATGTGTTTGGGGCTGCTTTTGTGCTACAGCTACAAAGTCAAGTAGTTGCAACAGAAATCATATGACCCACAAAGACTTATAATATTTATTATCTGGCCCTTACAGTAAATGCTTGCCAACCCCTGCTCCTGGTAATTGGGATGGGCGTCTTGAGACCTGCCCACACTTGGTATGGGCATGGATAGGTCTAGCCAGTGTTATGTAGCTATTTACAGAATGTAAGCAAAGGAAAGAGTGGGGAAAGAATGCAACAGACAGAAGACTGAATATCACCACCTAATGGGGCCTTAGTAGGGAAGAGAAAGAGAAATAGAAAATGGTTGTTAAAGAGAAAAGAATTAAAATGGGTGAGGTGAATTCTGCTTGGAATTTAAAACTTTTTTGTGTATTACTGATTTTGTATCTGGCAAGCATAAAATTTTTATATTTCTAAGATTTTTCTATTTTGTTTCTTTCCAATCATTACACTTTCTCTTTTTTAAATTTTACTGTGTGAATTAGGACTTCCAGGATTACGTTGACTGAAAGTGTGGATAGTAGACATCTTATTCCTGATTTTAAAGAGAATGTCTGTAACATTTCACTATTAAGAATGAAGTTTACGGCTGGGTGTGGAGCGCCTGTAATCCCAGCAGTTTGGGAGGTGGAGGCAGGCAGATCACTTGAGGTCAGGAGTTTGAGACCAGCCTGGCCAACAAGGTAAAACCCCATCTCTGTAATCCCAGCTACTCGAGAGGCTGAGGCTGAGAATTGCTTGAACCTGGGAGGTTGCAGTGAGCCCAGATCGTGCCACTGGCACTCCAGCCTGGGCAACAGAGCAAGACTCCATCTATTAAAACAAACATACTAAAAAAGAATGAAGTTTACAAAATTAGCTGGGCATGTTGGCTTGTGTCCATAGTCCCAGTTACTCTAGAGGCTTCATGAAGCAGGAGGGTTACTTGAGCTAGGGAGGTCAAGGCTGCAGTAAGCCTAGGTGACAGAGCAAAACCCTGTCTCAGAAAAAAAGAATGAAGTTTACTTTAGCTTTGACAGTTTCCCTCCTATTTCCAGGTTTTTATAGAAAGTTTTTTCTTTGAGATGGTTTTTCTTTAGTATTTTCATGTAGCAAGTGACACACATAAATGATCTTATATTGCACTCTACTCGCATTTCTGGAATAAACTCAGCTTCATTCTGCTGTAGTTTCTTTACTGTGTGCTATTGTATTCTGCTTCCTGATAATTTCGTTTAGATTTTTTGAATCAATATTTGTAAATATTAGCCTATAATTATTCTTTTTCACACAATCTTTGACCTTTATGTCATGGTTAGATTGGCTTCATGGAATGCATTGGAAAATATTTCCTATTCTTCCATCCTTGGAAGCATTGTGTAAGATCAGAATGATTTGTTCCTTAAAAGTTTGGTAGAAGGTGTTTGCAAAACCATTCAGATATGGTGTTTTGAAGGATTTGGAGGAGGAGGGCAAAGATATTAATACTTACTGCTCCAATTTTTTTTTTTTTTTTTTTTTTGAGATGGAGTCTTACTCTGTCACCCAGGCTGGAGTGCAGTGGCGCGATCTTGGCTCACTGCAACAACCTCCACCTCCCGGGTTCACGGCATTCTCCTGCCTCAGCCTCCTGAGTAGCTGGGACTACAGGCTCACGCCACCACGCCTAGCTAATTTTTGTGTTTTTAGTAGAGACAGGATTTCACCATGTTGGCCAGGATGGTCTCTATCTTCTGACCTTGTGATCCACCCTCCTTGGCCTCCTAAATTGCTGGGGATTACAGGCGTGAGCCACCGGACCTTGTCCAATTTTTTAATAGTTGTAGAACTATTAAGGTTTTTCTGCTGCTTCTTGAATCAATTTCCCCTCCCTAGAATCTTTGTTTTAGTATGTTTGGAGGTTGTTTTCTTTTTTCTCTCTCTAATCATATTTAGTTTTTTTGTTTTTGTTTTTTTTAAATCCAACTTTTTCTTTTCTTTTTTATTTTGGTTCATTTTAGAGGGTTTTCTTGTTTTTTTTTGTTTTTTTTTTTTTGTTTTTTTTTTTTGAGATGGAGTCTTGCTCTGTCTCCCTGACTGGAGTGCAGTGGCACAGTCTCGGCTCACTGCATCCTCCACCTCCTGGGTTCAAGCTAGTCTCCCACCTCAGCCTCCCGGGTAGCTGGGATTACAGGCATATGCCACCACACCTGGCTAATTTTTTGTATTTTTAGTAGAGACAAAATGGGGTGAAACCAACATGGGGTTTCACCATGTTGGACAGACTGGTCTTGAACTCCTGACCTCAAGTGATCCACCCACCTCAGCCTCCCAAAGTGCTGGGATTACAAGCGTGAGCCACCACCACCTGGCCAATGCTTTGCTTTTCAAACTTTTCAAAGGGTATGTAATAAAAAGGAAGACTTACCACCAGACACTATACCTTGATTCTATAAGCAGTGACTGTATTTTTGAATGTTCTTTAAGTGATATTTTTTATCCTTTTGCACTCCTTTATTTTTACTGGAGCAGTAGGGACCACATGAGACATTAGTGATCAGCATTCTTTTTTTTTTTTTTTTTTTTTTTGGGTTGCGGGGGGAGATGGGCTTTTGCTTGTTTTTTACGTTTGTTTTGTTTTTCATCAACTTCATTTTTACATCAGCCTCATTCTTCTTAATACCGGTGTAGTATTTCACTGTAGAGATGTGCACTATTTTAACGCAGTTGTGCTTTTATAGCAAATAGAAATTTTCCCATTTGTTTGAAGGTACCCTAAGAATCTCCTTTATTACTCCTAGTCTAGTAACGGACATCATTACTTTAGAGAACTCTACTTGGCCCTCTGTGTGTCTTACACCCATTAAATTAAAATTAAAATGTTCCATACCATCCTTTGAAGAGGATATATGCCATTTAAATATCTTTACTTAAAAAAATAAAAGTCTGCTCTCATAAGCAATGAAATGTTTTTCAAACATTTAAATCTCTGTTCCTTTTTGCAGGTTATCCTAGTGTGTTTTATGAGTAAAAATGCAGTTTTTACTTTTTCTTCATGGCTGTCCCATTTCCCAGCACCACTTTAAATTCCATCTTTTTATGAATATTGAGATACTGCTTTTATATACTGAATTTATATATATTTACTTCTGGATTTTAAACATTGTGTTCTCGTGGTTGGTCTATTCATGTACCGGTATTGTAGCTTTTTAAAAAACTTTTAATTTTAAATAACTGTACTTACAGAAAAGTTGGAAAAATAGTACAGAGTGTTTCTATATACCTTTTACAGATTCCCCAGATGATTAACATCTTATATATCCCTACTACAATTATCAAAACAAAAAAACTGATCTATTGGTACAATATAGTTAACTACATATATATATGGTTTTAATTATAAAGGCTTTGTACATTATTTTAATATGTAGTTTACTGCCTGCTCTTTAATATTTTCTATTTTTTTTAATAGCTAGCTGCAGGAAATAAAAACTTTATATAGGGTTTTTGTTGGGACTGTAAAATTTATAAATTAGCTTAGGGAGAAATGGCATCTTTATGTTGCTGAATCTTGGTATACCAGAATAAGATATGCCTTTCCATTTGTTGAAATCTACTTTTCTATCTTTCTCGTATATGTTTTGGACTCTTTTTGTGCAGTTTATGCCCAGATATTTTCATTTTTTATTGTAAATGGGATCTTTTCTTTCATTTATCTTCTGTCTGGTTTCTCTCCCCTATAAAGGAATGATTTCTGTATATTTGGTACTATACTATATTACCAAATTACATTATTATTATAATATTTCATTGATGCTTTTGTATATTCCAGGTATATAGTTATGTGGTCTGTGAATAATGTTCCCTTTCTAATTTTTTTCTAATTTTATTCATTAATTTGTGTTGACTATTGTGACTAATAGAATGGTACCCTGACTGTAAGAGTATATCCAGTGTTTCCACATTAAGTATACTGTTAGCCTTGGGGCTGATAGATCATGTTAAAGAAATGTTCTTTTTTATTCAGTATTTTCAACAAGAATGGGTATTGAATTTGTAAAATGTCTTTTCATCATCTTTGGCATGAACATACGATTTTTTCCCATGTAGATCTATTATGTTAAATGATATAATTGATTTTCCAATAGTGACTTTTTCATGGTAAATTATAATAGATTTTTCATCTCTTTTGGGATCAGTTTTGATAGATTATATCTTCTAGTAAATTATCTATTTCGGGTGTTCAGATTTGTTTGCATAGGGTTGAGCAGAGTCGTCTTTTATGATTCTTTTGCTTTCCTGCCTTCTTACTCATATTTTCTTCTTATTTCATTTCATCTAAAATGCTGGAAAATATATCTTTGTTTTTCCATGAAAACAAAATAATAAAAGCAGCTCCATTGATGTAAAAAAGAAGTTATCTCGAACTTCTGAAAATAATAATCCTCCACATTTAATTCTGATTATCTTTCGCCAGCCCGAAATTTTTTGCTTCCTTGCTTTTATTTCTCACAATACTTGTAAATTTGTTTTCTAATGAACATTTGAATAAAAGTCTAGATAATAGTCCTTGTGCTTTCTTCTCCCCTACCTGACACTTACAAGGTGGAGCAGTGTCTTTAGTGGTCATCTTAACTGCAGAAAAACAAATTGAGAGGTTTGCATGCTCTCAATAAAGTGAAAGATTGGGAGGTTTTCCCCATTTCATGGTGTGTGGCAGCTATAATGTGATCACACAAGTTTCAAATTTTAAAAAAAAGTTTTAAAGATGTATTTGGTATGCAATTCTTGTAATTGAAAAAAAAAAGACATTCCAAAGTAAATTTACAACTTCACAAATTTTGTATGACTTCACAAGTTTTGGATTAGGGAGGGATGGCTGCAGCATCCTAAAACAATATAAGTTTGGGTATTCTTCCATGAAACATCTTATTTTTTCCATAAAATTAGATAATTTCTAGAGCAGAAAAAACTTTAATGATTGGGATTCTGGAGTTGGGGGAAAAAAAGATGATTAAAGGTTTAATTCTTCATCTGAAGAGTCGATTTTTTTATTCCTGTAATAAAGAGTACTTTTAGCAGTCTCTGCTCATCTTGCGCATCTGGCTCTTTTCATGATTGTGTAAGGTTATAACTTCTGTGTCTCAATAAACTTGTGTGTGTCCATTTTTTTCTCTGTTACTACCTTTTCTCTTATTTTGTTTTATTATTTTGATGTAAAATTACCTGTTAATTTTATTTGAAATGAGAAATTTTAAGGCTCACATTATTCAAATTCTGTCAGATCCCTACCTCTGTCATATGGTTTATAATGTGCTGGGTATTTTCAGACCTGCTTATTAATAAGATGTAAAACAAAATAATGATCACTCCTGTGGATTTTTCCTTTATTTTTGAGATGTCTCCTATGGCTGCATTACTTCTTTACCCCTTGTCCATTGGTCAGAGGAGGTGTCTTAACTATAGGTGAACACTATATCTTACTGAAGAGGTTATGTTACATGTATATTTTCATAATATAACTTACATTTACATAGTACTTTTATTTTTTAGCCTACCTTTTGTTATTAATCCTAATAATATCGCTGTAAGTTATGTTAAAGCAGATTGTGAATGTTCATTTACAAATTGTGAAATGAATTAAAATGAAGGGGCAAAGATTAAATCATGACCAGGCCTGAAATTAACACACAAGACTCAATTTTTTTCAACCATAAAGACTTTGTAGGTGATCCCCGCCCGCAGGACTCCCCTTCCTCCTCAGATGTCATTGGATTGTACCAGGTTTACTGTTGATTCTAGCCATTGTAGAACTAACTAGATCTAAGATAAGTCCCTTGATTTCCTTTGGTAGAGTCTTCTAATTGCTGAACTCCAATACTGTCATGACTAGCCAGTGTTACAGCCTGTCTGCCTTATTCTATGTAGTGGATTTCATATTATAGAGGCATGTTTTTAATGTCAAGATCTTTATTGCTTAAGTGCAAACTGCTTAATACTTTTTAGCTATTAAATAATTAAGATAGGCAGGATTTTATTTATTCCAAAATGATTTGACCTAAACTAAAGAGAGAATGTGGATCTCCTGAATCTTACTTGGTTAATCTTAATATAACTCCTAGCATTGTATAATTCTTCCTAAGGTCCTCTTATTACCTGGCTATCTTCTGTATCTTCTTTGTCTCCCCTCTTCTTTCCCAGTCATAATGACTGCCAGACTCTGCTTCATTTCTCTTTGACAGTCTGTACTTCTCAGGTCATCCATTCTCTTTAGGTGTCTTTTGGCCTCAGTTTGAGCACAGCAGATCCCAAGACCACATATGCCATAGCATGGGCTATTATAGTCAACCTTTTGAATAAATGTGATTGAACTTTATGTTAGTAATTCTTATTTACCATCTTCCTATCAAAAAGGCTTAAAGTCTTCATTTAATGCTCTCCTTCATGTCCATTTTGTTAAATGATTGCCTTTTAATGCGATCTTAGAACTTCAGAACTGTTTCACTATGGAGGATGTGTAAGATTAGCCTTTTATCAAATGAAAAGTGTGAAATGGAATATGTAATCTCAGTCCATTCTGGCTCTAAAATTCTGTGACTATCAGATAAAATTCAGAAATAAAATAGTATTACTAATATACATAAATTTTTATCATAATTATATTTCCTAAGTTTTGCCTGTAAGAATGGGTAAAATATCTTTAAAACCTTGAAGAAAGTATTACTTGATAGAAAGTTTAATCCATCTGTGAGAAGACACATGTATTCAGGCACAACTGAAGTTCTCTCTTCTATTTTAATTTCATTTGTCTTAAACTGAGACTCCACTGTTTCATCCTCTTAGAAAGATGCTGCTACTTGAACAATATTGTTTGGAGACCAAAAACTAGCATATTGACACAATTCTTCTTAAACGTCTTAAGAGTTTTGTTTCCTTTACCCCTTTCTTAAAAACGAGCAGCCACTAAATTTTTTAGTAGTGAATTTCAAAATCCTTTTTAACCTTATAGGTCCAAGGGTAGCCAAGGATGGCTGCAGCTTCATATGATCAGTTGTTAAAGCAAGTTGAGGCACTGAAGATGGAGAACTCAAATCTTCGACAAGAGCTAGAAGATAATTCCAATCATCTTACAAAACTGGAAACTGAGGCATCCAATATGAAGGTATCAAGACTGTGACTTTTAATTGTAGTTTATCCATTTTTATTCAGTATTCCCTCTTGTAAACTTGGGTAAGACACTTAAAAGTGTATTTTAAGCAATAATATGTAAACTCTTTCTTGCAAAAGTTAGCATTTATATTTTTAAATAAGATACATTGAATTCATTCAGTGAATCATATAATGAAAATAAGTGTATAACTCCAATGGCTAGTTAGTTCTTAGCTCTTTTTAAGATTAAAGAGAAGAGACCAAATATAGCATCACTATACTGAGGCAAAGTTTTCTGCATAGTTCATAGAAACTAGCCTCATGATTTTAGAATATGTCTTGAATATTAAGTATAGTCTTCCTCCCCAACTCCCTCAGATCTTGTGACCCTGTAAGTGCTGCAATGATAGGTGATCAAGAAAATCAGGATGCCCTACTGGGAAGAGCCATGAACTAAAAGTCAGTACGTGGTTCTATACCTGGCTTTGCCACAAACTGAGGTATATATGACCTCTGTATATTCTTCAGGACTTAAGTTGTCTTATTTGGCAAGTATAGGCGTCACGCTAGTCTAGATGATGTCCATGGCATCTTCAGGCCCTAAAATTGGCTTGCCAAATAGTACTGAAAAGTTCTGATAACCTCCAAGAAAAGTTAGAAAATAGTGTGTAGTGGGGAAAATGTTCTAGTTTCAAAATAATTGAGGTTAAACTTTAGCTGTTTTAATTCCCAGTTGCTTAGGCAGATTCTCTTCTGACTGAATTTAATAACTTCATAGAATTGGACATCATCAACAAAAATGTTACTTCCACCGTGTGTGGTGGCTAAGGCCTGTAATCCCAGCTCTTAGTGAGGCAGAGGCAGGAGGATAGCTTGAGCCAAGGAGCTCGAGACCTGCCTGGGCGATATAACAAGACCCCATTCTCAAAAAAAAAAAAAAAGTTACTTCCTTTATTTAAAAAAAAAAAAAAAAAAACTTCCTGCTTTTTGTTGTTTTTGCCTCTTGGCTATTTTAACATTTGAGTTCCTGGCCCAGTTCTTCCTGTCTGCTCACTACTCTTATCCTTACTAATTTCCTATTCTATCCTAGTTTCTTTCCTGTGCATTTCAAGGTTTGCCTTATTCTCCAGACTTGTGTGTGTCACTGAGGTAACTGTTTCTGCTTCTCTTTTACCCTTTATAGTCAGTATCATCACAGCTCAACCTTTGCTCATGTGTCCTATTCTGTCTTTCCATCCCTCTATCAATCTTTTCTACTCTAATTACCCTCTTGTGTGGTAAAAACTATCCCCAGCAATGACAGACATCCAAGATACCTACTTCCAAATCCCTTGGGAAATAAGGTAGGCTATAAACAAACATTTTGTTCTTTCCACAAACTATGGGTGACCTAAAAAGACTTGCATTAGTTGCCTAACAGGTTAAAAAAGAGTAGTTTGGTATTTTAACATTGATCAACACATTACATTTCAAATTGTTATATTAGGCATGTATTTTTAAAAGTTTTGAAATACAGAATTAAAATATTCTTTCATCTACTTTAGCATGGTATATTTTGCAGAGAACTCCTCCTGGCACGCCTGTTTAGATAGTACATGTCTGTTTTGTAGTATAGAACTCTGAGATCTCTTTTTTAAAGTTTCTGTTTAATTCCTTGAGCAAATTCAAAACTCATATTTGAAAGACAGTGTAACTTACCCTTAGATCCATCGCCACACCGAAGTGGAATGTCTCTCAGAGTGACAGTAGAAGTCACACCCTCAAATTTCTATAGTGGAATATCTAGTTGATCATTTATATGTGTGGTGTAACACAAGTTGAGTATCTCTTATTCAAAATTGCTTCAGACCAGAAGTGTTTTGAATTTTGTATTTTTTCAGATTTTGAAATATTTGTATTACACTTTGTGAGCATCCCTAATTCAAAAATCTAAAATCTGAAATGCTCCATTGAGCATTTTCTTTGAGTGTCATGTTGGTGCTCAGAAAGCTCAAGACTTTGGAGCATTTCAGACTTCAAATTTTCGGATTTAGGATGCTCAACCTTACATACATCAGGAATAGTGGCACTTCAGATATACCTGAAACCAACCATAAATTTATTTTACTCAGCATGTACTTCAACAGACATCTTGTGAATCCATTAACGTATTTCCTTAGAATTGGACATGTGGTACCATAACAATTGCAGCCCTATAATGAAATTATATCTCTTTTTAAGGTTTTATGCTGTGAAACAGCATAAACCATGACCTGTTTATTTTGTCTTAGAATATTGTTTTGTGTAGACGCTTTTGAAACCATTGGCACTTCCTACGGTGGATTAAGATTAATCCAACACAGTGGTTATTTCCCCCAAAGTCACTTGCTAGACTTTGTAATACCTTATATAAACTCGAATCACGTTTCCTGGTCATTAATCTCTTTACCTCCAAAGTAAGCAAAAGGAGGCTGGGCATCGTGGCTCACACCTGTAATCCTAGTACTTTTGGAGGCCAAGCAGGAGGATTGTTTGAGCTCAGGAATTTGAGTCCAGCCTGGGCAACATGGCAAGACTCTGTTTCTACAAAAAAATACAAAAATTAGCCAGGTGTGGAGCACATCTGTGGTCCCAGTTACTTGGAAGGCTGAGGTGTGAGGATTGTACTCCAGCCTGGGCAAAAGAGCCAGACCCTGTCTGAGAAAAAGAAAACAACAGAACAAAACAAAACAAAAAAACAGCAAAAAGTGTGTCTCCTCCAACCGGATTACTTAAAGTCTAAAATTTATGCAATAGTACCATCTAGTGGCAAAAGAGGACACTGCTTTGCTATTTGATTACATGTGTCTTTGTAGCAGCCAGGAAAATAAGTGTTTAAGGGTTAGGGAAATGTGAACACTGTGTATTAAGGAAATATTTATTTTTAAGTATAATGATATTATTGTGTTTGTGTTTAGAAAGAATCCTTGTTTAAATATACATATTGAAATATTTACAAAGAAGTTGTATGATGTCTGAGCTTGATTTTCAAAATAAGTCTGGTGCAGAGGGGTAGAAATAGAGAAAGTGGATATGGATGTAGATGAGACGCAACTGACCATGAATTGATAATTGTTGATGTGGGGTATGAAGGTACATGGGGGTTTGTTACAATTTTCTGCGCATATAGGTATATGTTTGAAATTTTTTAGGCCGGGCGCGGTGGCTCACGCCTGTAATCCCAGCACTTTGGGAGGCCGAGACGGGCGGATCACGAGGTCAGGAGATCGAGACCATCCTGGCTAACACGGTGAAACCCCGTCTCTACTAAAAAATACAAAAAACTAGCCGGGCGAGGTGGCGGGTGCCTGTAGTCCCAGCTACTCGGGAGGCTGAGGCAGGAGAATGGCGTGAACCCGGGAGGCGGAGCTTGCAGTGAGCTGAGATCCGGCCACCGCACTCCAGCCTGGGTGACAGAGCGAGACTCCGTCTCAAAAAAAAAAAAAAAAAAAGAAATTTTTTGTAATGAAAATAAAATAGAGATTACATGGAATTTAGATGATATGAAATCGGATAAATGCAGAATTGCAGCCAATCTTAAAAAAAGTAGTGTGGTTTAGTTTTTACTCCAGGGCTAGAGCCCTCCCCCCAACTTTTTTTAGATGGAGTTTCGTTCTTGGCACCCAGGCTAGAGTGCAGTGGCACAATTTCAGCTCACTGCAGCCTCCACCTCCTGGGCTTAAGCGATTCTCCTGCCTCAGCCCCGGGAGTAGCTGGGATTACAGGTGCCTGCCACCATGCCCGGCTAATTTGTGTATTTTAGTAGAGGCAGAGTTTCACCATGTTGGCCTGGCTGGTCTCAAACTCCTGACCTCAGGTGATCCACCCGCCTCGGCCTCTCAAAGTACTGGAATTACAGGCATGAGCCACCATGCCCAGCCTACCTAGAGCTGTTTAGTTGACTTTAAAATGCTGAGCATAGTAACAAGGTAAAGATAGCATTATAGAGATAAAAAGCTGAAAGGTGGCATGGTGTAGGAAGAATTATCTATAGGCAAATTATTAATCAAGCATTTACCTCTTTGTTGTAGTTTGACAAAATTTAATATTTATAAATTGGTCTATAAACTGTAAAACAATATACATGTAAAGTACACATTTTCAGAAAGTAAGAAAAAATAAAAATCGAGATCAGCATTTCAGACTGTATTTTGAAGATGTAATTATCAAGTGTACTTGTATCTGGTAATGAAAAGCATCTTTAACTATGATATACTGAAATAAATATAAGTGGGTCAAGTAGCAGCCTCTCTGAAATGACAGCGTTGCTCGTAGATAAATATCACTGGTATAACCACAGCACATTTCATCTCTAATGAATAATTTTCTTTCTTTTTTCTTTTCTTTTTTTTTTTTTTTTTTTGAGACCGAGTCATGCTCTGTCACCAGGCTGGAGTGCAGTGGCACGATCTTGGCGTTCTGCAACCTCTGCCTCCCGGGTTCAAGCTAATCTCCTGCCTCAGCCTCCCTAGTAGCTGGGACTACAGGTGCACACCACCACGCCCAGCTAAATTTTGTATTTTTAGTAGAGATGGGGTTTCACCATGTTAGCCAGGATAGTCTCAATTTCTTGACCTCGTGATCCACCTGCCTCAGCCTCCCAAAGTGTTGGGATTACAGACGTAAGCCACTGTGCCCAGCCTAATGAATAAGTTTCTAATGTTTCTAAAATGTTAAAATTCTTTTAAGACAATATTATATGTGATTATATAATGTAATTAATCTTTTCAAACTGAGCTTCCAGAATTTTAAAATACAAATGAATATTCTCTCCTTCAAAATTACATATGTATTTAAAAGCTGCTATTTCTCAGATAACTTTTTGAAACTTTTTTTTTTTTTTGGAACTGCTTTGCAATTGTGTTCCATTTTCTTTTAAAAACTCTTCAAAATTAAGGGCCTCTTCTAGGTTGTATGCAGTATGCAGCCCCCAAGCAATATGTCCCACTCAAAAACTAGAAAACACTGGATAAAATACAAAAATCATAATTTTAAGGACATTGGAGGACTGTGGAATCATCAAGCTCTGTATTAACTATAATTCCTAAGAGGAAAGAACCCTTTCTAGATAAGCTGAGATTACTGGTAATTTTCTTCCCGGGGGATATTGATTCTGGGTACAGATTGAGATTCATCATTGGCACAAGCAGAAGGACTTCACTGGGAGAAAGAAACTCTTGAGGCCTTTCTGCAGGTATGAAAGAAAAAGAAAATGAAATTGTTGGCAGCCTCGACAAACATGAGGGCAGATGTAGAGATATTAGCATTTAGAAGAGCTCTAAATACTTGGCTCATTTTTACCATGTGATATTGGCCAAGTCTTGTAGTACAGGAGACTTAGGATAGACTAGAAAGGCAGAATGTTAGCAGGCGAAGTCCTTCTAGAAGGAGAGACATGTTACTTTCGCACCACAGGTCTCCTCAAGTCATTTGCCAGATTTTGAATTTTGTAGAGCAGGAGATTAAAGACCTGAGTTTACAACCTCCAAGAGATAGAACATTTAAGGCTAGAGAGATAAGTGCTACCAGAGAATAAGGCTGACCTGGAAAGGCAAAGTGAAATATCCCATATTCCTGCAATGCTTAGGAAAGACCTATTAGAGGAAGACCTACCTAGTATATCTGGTTTTCCATTCAAGATAAATATCAGATTTTGATACTGTATAGGATAAGAAGTTAACTGCTGAGGAGATGGAGACCTTTCATATTTCCTATCTGAATATAGAGGGACACACTCAAGGAACTGGGAAACCCAAACCAGTTGTGAACTTAAAATTGCAACTAGGTCCCAATCCATTTTTTTCCTTTTTTTTTTTTTTTTCCAAGATGGAGTCTCACTCTGTCGCCCAGTCTGGAGTGCAGTGGCGCAATCTTGGCTCACTGCAAGCTCCGCCTTCTGGGTTCACGCCATTCTTCTGCCTCAGCCTCCCAAGTAGCTGGGACATCAGGCGCCTGCCACCACACCTGGGTAATTTTTTGTATTTTTAGTAGAGACAGGGTTTCACCATGTTAGCCAGGATGGTCTTGATCTCCTGACCTCGTGATCCACCCGCCTCAGCCTCCCAAAGTGCTGGGATTACAGGCGTGAGCCACTGCACCCAGAGGGTCCCAATCCATTTTTAGTTGCTAATTGGATTGAGGAGATCAGACCCCAACAATGGAAAAGGCAAACTCTCTAGGGGAAAATACTGTCAATCATCTAAAGTCTCTTTTTTTCTTGTATACACAGTTGGCATATAGTCAAACATTATATGAAATGCAGAGAAACTGGAAGATTACTGATAATCAAGAGAACAAATAGGTAATAGGAGCAAATTCAAATGATCCAGATGTTGCAGTTAGTAGTCAAGGATTTTTTAACATAAGTATTATAAATGTCTTGAAAAAAAAATGAATGAACAGATAGAAAATTTTGACAGAGAATTGGAGTCTATAATTAAAAGGAAGCAAATGGATAGTCTAGAACTGAAAAATGTATTTGAAATTAACATTGGATGGGCTTAACAGCAGGCTGAACAGTGAATTAGTGAACTAGTGAGAAGACAGAATTAGTGAACTTGAAAAAAATCAGTAGAAAATATTCAAACTGAAGCACAGAGGAAAAAAATGGTAAAAACAAACAAAAAAGACAAAACAGTGGCTTCTAGAAGAAAACATAGGTAATAGCTTCCTATCCTGGGAGTAGGCAAAGATTTCTTAAACAGAATGCCAAAGCACCATAAATAGAAATAAATTTGATAGACGACATTAAAACTAAGAACTTTTGTTCATCAAAAGACTTCAGTGTGCTTCTAGAAGAAAACATAGGATAATCTTATCTATGTGGCCTTGGGTGGGCAAAATTTCTTAGGACACACAAAATACTAAACATAAAAATGTATAAGATAAACTTCATCAAAATTAAAAACCTATGCTTTTCAGAAGACTTCATTAAGAAAATGAAAAAGTAAGCGATGGAGGAGAAAATACTTGCAACACATATATCTGACCAAAAGCTCAGTTCAGAATATATAAATAATTCCTTCAGAATATATAAATGATTCCCACAAACCAGTAACAAAAAGACAATCCAGTTTTTAAAATGTGACCCAGGGACTTGAAAAGAAAATTCAGAAAGAAAGATAAATGGCAGATAAGTCCATGAAAAGGGATTCAGCATCATTTGTCATCAGGGAAATGCAAAGACTATTTCACTCCTACTCAAATGACTGATGTTTAAATTAATAGCCTCCAGACTGGTAACAGCCCAAATGCCCCATTAAAGAGGAGAAAGGATAGATACATTGGGCTGTATACAGTGGACTACTACATACTATACAACATTTAAAAATAATGAACTGATAAGGCAACAGTATGGACAGATTTCACAGATACTATGTTGAACAAAAAACGTGAGACACAGAGTCTTATATACTGTATGATTCCATTTATATGAAGGTCAAGAAGATGCCAAACTCTTCTGATAAAAAAGCCAGAATAGTGGTTACCTCTAGGAAATGAAAATTGATAAAAGGAACTTGAGGGAACCCTCTGGGGTGCTAGAAATGTTCTGTATCTTCACCTAGATAGTGATTACATGGGTGTGAAAATCTAGGATTAGTGTATTTTACATATGTATGTTGTGCCTCAATAAAACAGGAAAAAAATTACTTGAGGTCAGTTTTTATTGTGGAATAGCCATAAACTATTCATGGCAAACTAGTAAGTAATGTAGGTCATATTGGATGATATCGTCTTAAGGCAAAGTAACTGGATGTGACTGTAAATATATACAGATTTTGTTGATGAAGTTCATAACTCAAAGCACTTACAGATATAATGTAAGTAACACATCATTGGAGTAAATTAGTAGCTTTCCAAGGTGACTGCTTTGAGAATCTTTTTAAAAATTGTTTAACCTTAAATCTTATTTACCTGTATGATTATAGCTATCAATAGATTTCTAGCAATGTGTACAGAAATTTTTAAAAATAGAATTTTATTACAAGTTGAGTGTATTCACTATTTTATTAAATTAGGAAATGTGGACAAAAATAATCAAAATCACCTATTTTTTAAAAAAAATTTAAATCCCATCACCAGAGGTAAAAGTAACCTTTGATAGTATATATATATTCTTTTTTCTATACATTTATGCAAACTTGCATTTGATGACATCATATTTTGCAGCATAATTTTTTTCTGTGTAATTTATTGTCATCTTACATCAGATTATGTATTTTACAGTTGCATAGTGTTCCATTGTATGTACAGCTAAAAAATGCTATGGCCTATTTAATACTTATTGTTGGACATCTGAATTTATATAGCTTTTTCATTTTTTTAAAATATTTTATTTTTTCTTTATTATTTCTTTTTTAAAAGACTATTAATGTAGCATTAGTTTTGAAAAAATTAGATGTATGTCCAATGATGTACCAAGGATTTTTTATTATGATTTTTAAACTTTTAAATCTTTGTAACTTTTCTAAAAACAAGTAGGATTTTTTGTTATACATATTGTTTAAAAAGTATGACACAACAAGTAAAAGAGAAATTGCTTATAATTTCAGTCTCCATAAAATAACACTGTTAACATCTTAATGATTCTGTTTTCAGCATCAACATCCCCTGAAAACTTGTTCAAAATGCAGATTTTCAACCTCTACCCCAGGCTTACTGAATCAACAATCTATGTTTTAACAAGGTCTTCAGGTGATTCTGATCCATGGTGACGCTGGAGAACCACTACTATAGGCTTTGGAGAAGAATCTTAGAGACTTGATCAAAGCTGTGCTTTAAAAAGATTGCTCTGACAGCTCTGTGCGAGATTGAGCCACTTAGGAAATTATTTTCGTAGTTTAGGTAGGGTTAATAACAAGATAGTGACAGTAAGAATATGAAAGAGGTAGCTCTAAGAGAGATATTAGAGGGAGAATCACTGGAATTCCATAACTGGGAATGTGAAGGAGGAGGTGCTAAGGATTTACGCTGGAGGAGAAAGAGAAGGCTAATGCCATTTAACTGAGAGAATACAAGGCAAAGAACAAGCTTTATTGGGACAAAACGCCAGTTCAGTTCTGGACATTTAGATGTATGGTGCCTATCATACAGATGTAAAGCGTCTATCAGTTGGTTGGAAAAGTGATTCTGAAGTTTGCAAGTAAGGTTAGGATTTGAGACATGTCATTGGAAATTAACTGCTCAAGGGTAGTTGTTGAATTGTGAGACTGGAAGCCTGAGAAATAGGGATAAGATTAAAAGGATTATTGAAGGACTAAAACAGTAGCAGTGGATAGAAAGAGAATTGAAATCCTGGAAAAATCACAGTAGTCTCCAGTGAAAGTTCTTAAGTGGAAGAGATGGTGCCCTGAAGTTTATAGTCGACATTTTGGTGGGCGTACTCACATTCAGTAAAGGAAGTTATCCCTGTGCAAATTTGTTTTCTAGTCCACAAATGTAAAACACTCTGGAATATTTTGAAAATAATACAGTCACCTTCATGCCCCCACATCTACTTACCCAAGCCTTTCAGACTCCAACGTGGCCTATTATTTGAAGGTCAGATACTAAGGCTATTTATTAACATAGGAAGTTCTAGGGTTTGGGGGCGATTTCTTTTTGTTTTTTAGCTGGGGTCTTACTCTGTCACCCAGGATGGAGTGCAGTGGTGAGACTGTGGCTCACTGCAGCCTCAAACTTCTGGGCTCAAGTGATCCTCCTGGCTCAGCTTCCCAAGTAGTTGGGACTACAGGCTTATGCCACCACTTACAGGTTTTTTTGTTTGTTTGTTTTTTGTTTTTTTTGTTTTTAATTTTTTAGGGACAGTCTTGCTCTATTGTCCAGGCTGGTCTCAAACTCCTGGACTCAAGTGACCCTGCTGCCTTAGCCTCCCAGAGCGTTGGGGTTACAGGCATGAGCCACCATGAATGCTTACAATGTCACTGTCAAGATAAATCAGTGAAACTGTCTTTGCTCCATTCACTAACTTTTTGATAGGTTTTCCTTTTAATGTGTTTACAGATTACTTTTCTTATAGGGGAACACTCCATTTAGATACAGAGTTGCAAGTGTTCAAATACTTTGTCTTGCATTCGGGAAACCTGATTGGCCAAAGAACTATGCTAGGAGCTAGAATGGAATGCCTCAGTAAATGGAAAATAATATAAATTATTATTAAGTAGCCTGCAATAAGAGCCAAAGTTCACAAATGTAATGGCAGAAAAACTGGTAGAAAAATGAAAGTTTCTAACATTCTTGGAGAAAAAATTATCAAGAAAGGGTTTACATGGGAAAGAAGAAAAGCATCAAAAGTCAAGAAAGAGTGAACATACAGTTATTTGAATATATGCTAATTGTAAATTAGTGTACTAGCAGAATATACTTAAACGTGGTATATTAAAAGCTTGAATGTTGAAGTTGTTAAATAGATTGTGTTAATTTGGTGTTTTTTATGGTCGTGTTGGTGCACACTTAAGAGACATGGATTCTAAACACATAAGTAGCTTTTGTAACTTGAGCAAGTCTCTGGGTCTCACTTGTTTTATCTTAAAAATGAGAATAATTCGCATTGTTGGTTTTTTTTTTAAGTTAAAAATAATGAATGTATCTTACGTGTGTTTGTAATACTGTGCATGGAGACTCCCCATACTCACCATTATCACAAAATATCACTATTATTATTTGGCCATGATTTATTTATTAATAATGAATAATAGGTAATATATATAAGGTGCATGTTTTCAGAGTGCTCTGAATTTTTTTCTCAGCGTACTTAAATGTCAAGAAATACAGAATCATGTCTTGAAGTTATTTAGAATTTCATGTTAATATATTGTATTCTTTTTAACAGGAAGTACTTAAACAACTACAAGGAAGTATTGAAGATGAAGCTATGGCTTCTTCTGGACAGATTGATTTATTAGAGCGTCTTAAAGGTAGATTTTTTAAAAGATGTTTTAAAATAATTTTTTAAGCTCAAATTGTCATCTTTAGATGTGTAGATCCAAGTATAGCTTCTCTCGATTTGGGTGTTGGTATCAGTTTTCTTGGTGTATTAGCTTTACCGTCAGGATGTAATTGTTAAAAGTACAAATAAATAAAAAATGTGTTTGTGTGTCATTTCTTCAGTTAAACATTTAACTGGCTTTGAATTAACTATTTTAAATCTCTTCCTTAAATAATTTTCAGCTCTTTTTAAAGCTTGTTGCTATTCTGCCAGTCACTAAATAGAACTTTAGTATTCTATATGCCATAGACTTGAGCCCACTGTCTCATTGGAAGAAGTATTGTCTTCTTCATTCAGTATAGAAATACTTTAACCTGTTCACATATGTAAGTTGATAAGTCGTTTTGAGCAGTTTTAAAAGGATATTTTTCTCATTTTGTTGCTTGAAAATTCTAATGTCAGAACAGAGAAAGTGCTTGATAATAATTGAAGCCAGACAGGGAAATTACTTTTGAATTCCAAAATATTATTTAGAGGAAGTCTAAGGAAGTATATTTTATCTAATTTTCCTTTAACATAGTCCTTATTTTTACTCTGACCCAAGTGGACTTTGCAGGGAAAGTCCTAAATAATTTTTTCAGTCATGTATATTTGTGGCTAAAATGTAAACCTAATATTTCACTTTAAAATAATATAATAACATTAAGTATATTTTAGACCACTTAAAGCAATTGTTGTATAAAAACTTGTCTCTATTTTATTTAGAGCTTAACTTAGATAGCAGTAATTTCCCTGGAGTAAAACTACGGTCAAAAATGTCCCTCCGTTCTTATGGAAGCCGGGAAGGATCTGTATCAAGCCGTTCTGGAGAGTGCAGTCCTGTTCCTATGGGTTCATTTCCAAGAAGAGGGTTTGTAAATGGAAGCAGAGAAAGTACTGGATATTTAGAAGAACTTGAGAAAGAGAGGTAACTTTTCTTCATATAGTAAACATTGCCTTGTACACTCCAGTTTATTGTTATTTTGTAATATAATATGTAAATTGTGAATTTATGGTAGGTGATAGCCAACACTTAGAGCATTTTGCATTTTTAAACTCAAAGATAGAATGTTATTGATTGCACTTATATTAAATCTAAAAATGTAAACAAGGCCGTTTCCTGGGATTCCGAAGACCTATTTTGTCACTTAAATACTTTGTTTTTTTGTTCGTTTATTGGGATTTATTTTGAGACAGGGTGTCACTGTGTCTCCCAGGCTGGAGTATAGTGGCATGATCTCAGCTCACTGCAACCTACACCTTCTGGGTTCGAGTGGTTCTCGTGCCTCAACCACCCAAGTAGCTGGAACTATAGACGCCTACCACCAGGCCTGGCTAATTTTTGTATTTTTGGTAGAGATGGAGTTTCTTCATGTTGACCAGGATGGTTGTCACTTAAATACTTTGACTACTCTGTACGTTGAGTAATACACATAATTGTAATATTTATATGTAGTTAAAATAACTTGCCAGATACTTTGGCCCACATCTGTAATCCCAGCTACTCTGGAGGCTGAGGCGGTAGGATTGCTTGAGGCCAGGAGTTCAGGACCAGCCTGGGTGACGTAGTAGGACTCTCTGGTTTTTTTTTTTTTTTTTTTTTGAGATGCAGTTTCACTTGTTGCCCAGGCTGGAGTGCAATGACGCAATCTCGGCTCAGTGCAACCTCTGCCTCCCAGGTTCAAACGATTCTTCTGCCTCAGCCTCCCAAGTAGCTGGGATTGCAGGCATGTGCCACCACGCCTGGCTAATTTTGTATTTTGAGTAGAGACAGTGTTTCACCATCTTGGTCAGGCTAGTCTCAAAATCATGACCTCAGGTGATTCCCCCACCCCCAGCCTCGGCCTTCCAAAGTGCTTGGATTACAGACATGAGCCGCTACGCTTGGCCAAGACTCTGTCTCTACTTAAAAAAAAAAAAAAGGTAGTAACTGATTTTTATTGAATTTCTGATTATCTATTGAAGTATATTCAGTAACTACTAGATTCAGTAAAAGATGACTCTTTTCATTATGGAAGGCCCACTACAAGTGGCTACAAATGAAATATGTCTTTATTTTTTTAAATTTATAAATAATTGTACATTTCATGGGGTACATAGTGATGTTTCTACACATACAATTTATTGCAATCAGATTAGCATATCTGTCATCTCAGACATTTATCATTTCTTTGTGTTGAGAACATTCACTATCTACCATCTAGCTATTTGCAGCTATGTAATATTGTTAACTATGCTCATTCTACAGTAGTATAGAACACTAGAACTTATTCCTCCTATCTAGCTGCAATTTTATATTCTTTAACAAATCTCTCTTTTTCTCTTCTTTCCCTCTGTGTTTCCTAGCCTCTAGTATTTACTTTTTACTTCTGTGGGATCAACAAAACATTTCTTTTTTCTTTTTTTTTTTTTTGAGACAGTCCTGCTCTGTCGCCCAAGCTAGAGTGCAGTGGCACAATCTCGGCTCACTGCAACCTCCACCTCCTGGGTTCAAGCAATTCTTGTGCCTCAGCCTCCCGGGTAGCTGGAATTACAGGCACACCCCACCGTATCCAGCTCGGGTAGCTGGAATTACAGACACATCCCACCGTATCCGGCTAATTTTTGTATTTTTAGTAGAGACGGGGTTTCACCATGTTGGCCAGGCTGGTCTCGAACTCCTGACCTCAGGTGATCTGCCTGCCTTGGCCTCCCAAAGTTTTGGGATTACAGGCATGAGCCACTGTGCCTGGCTAACAAAACATTTCTTAATGTATAAGTTTTAATACCTGAAAAAAAATTGCTTGATGTATGGAATGAGTTCTGATTTTTCACAGCTAGTGTATTAATTCTTCTCTTTCTAAAGTTAACATTATCTCGCTGCAGATACCAGACTATAGATCTTTATCAGGAACTTCGTCAAATGTTTTATGTCCCCTAAAAGATTCCTTAATGTACATATTAGGAAATATCTTTATTATCTTTGTATTTCTAAAAGTTCTATTAGACATTCAGAAAATGGTAAAATATACAAAACCTTCATATTGTCTCTGTGACCTTGGTCAAGTCATTAAATTTTTGTGCCATTTTCTTCTGTAAGATAAAGATATGGTTCTACTTTGTGGCATTGTTGTGATAATTGAATATTAGTATATAGGAAATACCCAGCATATCTCATTGAGGGGCAGAAGACCTTTTATTACTTTCTGTCCAGTTTCATATGTGCCCATTTATGAAAATAGGGATAATTATCTGGACCAGAAATGATGTTGCACTGTCTTTTATTTCTTAAGTTTACATAAGTCTCTGTTTCATACATTGATCCTAGACTATTGAAACACCATCCTGAAAAATAAGGAGTGAACTAGGGTCCATGATCTTCCATCTCTTTTTCCTCTTTGAGCTCTGTTAAGAGGCAAAGGGCATGCATACCAACCTTTCCTTACTTGCTTTCTTTTCCTTACTTTTCTTTATGTAGGCACAGTCCTGATTTTATTAGCAGAGAGAGAGAGTTTCAGAGAAAAATATTAATTTTTGAAATAGGTTTTACTGCAAATACTAGTAAACCTAACAAATGCAGCTGTAAGTGGTAAGGAATACTTGTAATAAAAATGTTCTTATTTTCTGTCTTGACATTATTTCTTGCCAGTCTTCCGGAGTTCTTTGCATCTAAATTTAGGAAAAGCTTATTTCTCTGTTCAAAGACTTGAATGCAGTGATCTCCATGTTTTATTTGTTATTTAATACCACTGTAAATAACTTTAAGCTAGTGTTCTGACTTAACTCCAAGTGGAAAATACATTTCTTTTTAAAAATATTTAAAGGTGCTTTAGCCTTTTCTGTTGTTACTATAGAAAAGAGGTCTTGTTTTTGTTTTCGTTTTTCTCCCAAAATATGGCCCAACTTCTAATTCAGGCTTTATTACACACTACAAAAAGTTGCTGTATCTGGAGAGAAAGAGGTGTCAGCATAGTGTTGTTAGAAGGTTCTCAACTCTGACTGATCATTAGTATCACTAGCTTAGCTTTATAAAGCATCATAAGTGAAAAGTATCAGTATTCCTTTCCTATACTCAGTCTCATTTCCCATGAGATAGTTACTTCTTTAACTCTAAATAATATGCTTATATACTAGTATTGGACAGGGCTTACTGACTCACCACTCTGAAAGATGAAGATTTGTTAAATTTACTCAATTATCCATCCAGTTTTTAATTCTGTACCAATTCTTTGGTTGAATTTGTATACATAAACACATAAGCAAATACACATACATATATGTAAGTTCTATTTCTTGTTCTTTCCTGTGACTGACTGTGTCTGTTGAAGCCCCACTGTATAAGATTTGGCAACTCTGTGTTTACTTTTATTTTGTTAAGACTGTTAACAGTTACATCCTGCTATATATATTTGAGTCTTCATTTTTTTTTCCTGTAAATTAAGCATAATGTTGATGTGAAATAAGTGGGTTTTTTTAGGACTCTGTAGTTGTTGGACACTGTGAGTCAATAGTATGGCAGAATTAATTTTTCCTCCCCGTTGATAGAATATCATACCCTTTGTGCTTCTTAAAGGAAGATGATGCTATTTGAACTGTGTCTTTCTTATATAGCTCTTGGTTTTTGTCTCAAGTTTCTAATTTTTCTTTCTTTTATGTTTTTGGGAGTAGAAACTTGTGTCTTTATGGTAATATGAAGATCTAGTTTCATTGTATTCATAAATAAATTTTTATTGGAGCCAATGAATTTTTCTGATCTAATTTGGACCATTTGCTTCCTGAGCCTGCTACAATACTGTCATACCATTGTTGTCATTACGCTTCCCATTTAGGTCTAATATATTTGGGTGTTCTTGACTCTTTT
This sequence comes from Macaca mulatta, assembly GCF_049350105.2. NCBI lineage: Eukaryota > Metazoa > Chordata > Mammalia > Primates > Cercopithecidae > Macaca > Macaca mulatta. Next base: position 121,705,585 of record NC_133411.1, read on the forward strand.
TTTTGTAGGAGAGAGATAAATTGATTTCTTGCTTGTGTGATAGTATACTTATTTTGCTCTCACACTTGATTGATAGTTCAGGTAGGTTTAGGTTCAAACTCATTTTTCTTCATTATCAAGGTACCAATGAGAAATTTGATGCCAATCTGAATGTCATTCCTTTGTAGATGGCAATTTTTCCTCTTTCGAAGCTTTTGAATGTTTTGGTATGCATATTTTCTTCATTCATCATGCTGAATATTTACTGTACCCTTTTCATCTGGAAATTTATTTATTCAGCTTTTTTCTGTTATATTACTTCTTTGATGATTTTCCCCTTTAGTTTTTTTCTGTTCTTTCTTTCTAGATCTTCCTAAAGTCATAGTTTATGTCTTCTTCCTTTATCTGTACTCCTCAAGATAAATGCTAGAAGTTGGTCAAGCCAGGACTTAAACCCAGCTTGTAGCTTTATAACCTTTTTGAACCTCAGTTTTCTAGTTAGTGAAGTGATCATGAGAATAACGACCTCAAAAGATAACAAGAGGATTAAATTAGATTTTTTTAAAGTCCTTAGCACTATGCCCAGTACATACAGCATTCAATAATGTTAGGTATTGTTGTTGTCATGTTCACTATTACTTTATTTAACAAATATTTATTGACTGCTAATACAAATGTGCCATGCTCTTCTAGGTGACCCCCAGTAAGGTAGAGGACTAAGAAGACATGAGATTTATGTGAAAAAGCATTTTTAAAGAAGGCCATTGGCAATCACAAAATAGGCCTTTAGTACACTAAACCCTAGTGACCCTACCTGTTCTGAGTCTAGCCTTAGTTTCAGTTCTGAGCCTTATGAATTGCTGTTGTGTGAGTCACAAGGTCTACTACTGTAATTTAATCACTTGCTATCATTTTAGCTGAAGACACTATAACCTTGGCTTCCCCAGAGCATTTTACTACAGGTTAATCTTAAACTTTATAGTAGCAAATTGCCGCTAGTGTCCCTAACCTCGCCCTTACTTCAACACTGCCACTGACATTGGCCTGTCAATTTAAGCACTTTTAATGCCCAGCTCTTTTTTTTTTTTTTTTTTTTTTTTTAAAGACAAAGTCTCACTCTGTCACCTAGGCTGGAGTGCAATGGCACGATCTTGGCTCATTGCAACCTCTGCCTCCCTGGTTCAAGAGATTCTCATGCTTCAGCCTCCCGAGTAGCTAGGACTACGAGTGTCTGCCACAATGCCGAGCTATTTTTGTATTTTTAGTAGAGACAGGGTTTCACCATGTTGGCCAGGCTCGTCTCAAACTCCTGACCTCAAGTGATCCACCTGCCTCAGCCTCCCAAAGTGCTGGGATTACAGGCGTGACCCACCATGCCTGGCCCCAACTCTTATTTCATAAGTTCATTTATTAGGAAATAATGGACGAAATATTAGCATCACCATTTTTTTTACTCTTTTTCCCACCTTGGACCTGATAGGTCCTACAGGTCCTCACTAGGGAAAACTGAAAAATAGAATTAAATCTCATCTTTATGAGAGTTGTGATACCCAGCTGTGAATGAAGTTCAGGCTTTCTGCAGTGCTTTCTCCTGTTTCTGTTGTCAGAAATCGGAGGGAGAGAGCAGCTTGTCTTTAGTCTGCCTTCCCTGAGGGATGCAACATCGTAAACAGGGGCTTCCCTCTTTCCCAATCAGTCCGTCACTATTAAAGTTGCCACATAAGAACAAAAGCTTATTTCTTATTTTTTAAGTTGCTTCTCAGTAAAGGAAAATACATTTTAGCAAGAACAGAGCCTTCTACATACTCACATTTGTACTCACTACTAAGATTCATTCCATATTTCCTAAGGAACAATAATCAAGCAGAACTTTTAAAGTAATAGTATCAGAGTGGGGAACATCTCTCTGTATGACCAAACTCCAGAATCTATAATAGAAAATATCTACAAATCGGACTGCATGGAAATCAAAATTTTCTACATGGCAAAACGTTACAGATGACCCTTGAACAATTCAGGAGTTGGCCTACCCACCCACTCCGTGCAGTCAAAAATATATATATAACTTTTGACTCCCCCAAAACTTTACTGATTGCCTGCTATTGACTGGAAGCCTTACTGATAACATAAGCAGTCAAGTAACAAATATTTTATATGTTATATGTAGTATATACTATGTTAAGTTAGAGAAAAAATGTTATTAAGAAAATCATAATGAAGTGGAAGGAAATTCATGTATATGTGGACCCATGCAGTTCACACCCATGTTCAAGCGTCAACTGAGTAAACAATGTTAAAAAGACAAGTGTTGAGAAAATATATATGCAACCCAACAACTGACAAAGCACTGTCATTTTTAATACAGAAAAGGTCCTACAAATAAGAAAAAATCACAGAAAAGAAAATACAAATGGTTTATAAACTTAAACAAAATGTTTAGTCTCACTCATAGTAAGAGAAATCAAATTAAAACCAGTGATACACCATTTTAAAAAAAACTAGATATGAAAAAGTAAAAAGTTGAATTAAACACTTAAATTGGTGATGATGGTAGCATACATTGGTATAACATCTCACAAGGGCAGTAAGTTAAAAATTTATATATTCTAGGAATTTCTTTTATATAAATGCATGTACATGTATGAAATGAGGTATATCTATAAGACTATTCAATGCGGCATTGTTTATAATAATAAAAGATTAGAAACGCCCTAAGTACCTGCCAACTAAGAGTTGGTTATAGTGTATCCCTACATAGATTTATGAATACTAGGGAATTCTTGGAATATTACGCAGCTAACAAAAAAAAAATACCTAGTATAGATTGAGCATCCCAAATCTGGAAATAGAAAATTCTCCAAAATCCCAAAGTTTTTGAGTGACATGATGCTCAAAGGAAATACTAATTAGAGCATTTTTGGATTTGAGATGCCCAACTGTTAAGTATAATAGAAATATTCCAAAATCCAAAAACACTTCTAGTCACAATCATTTTGAATAAGGGATACTCAACCTGTGCCTTATTTGTGTTCTGCAAGATCTACTTTTTTTTTTTTTTTTTTTGAAAGAAGTCTGTTGCCCAGGCTGGAATGCAGTGGTATGATCTCAGCTCACTGCAGCCTCAGCCTCCTGGGCTCAAGTGATTCTCCCAGCTCAGCCTCCTGAGTAGCTGGGACTATAGGTGTGCACCACCACACCTGGCTAGTTTTTGTATTTTTTTGTAGAGATGGGATTTTGGGGTTTGGGTTTTTATCATGTTGCCCAGGCTGGTATTGAACTCCTGAGCTAAAGTGATCCACCTGCCTCGGCTTCCCTAAGTTTTGGCATTACAGGCATGTGCCCCACACCTGGCCCCCAGGATCAATTTTTAAGTGAAAAAAAGTTGCAGGACAACATGTACTATAATAATACGCTACTATTTATATTTAAAATGAACATATAAGTATGCACATATATCCTTGCATTTTTATAGAATAGCTCTAGAAATACACATAAGAAAATTATAACAGTGGTAGCTCCGGCAAAGAGCCACGTGAAAAGAGATAGATTATATACTTTTTTACCTCTTGAGTTTTATCCCTGTAACACTCTTACTGTGCATTTATGTTTACAATGCTCAGGTATACAGTATCTTAATACAGATTGCTATGGAGAACACCACCATTTGGTGTTAAAATTCCAAACTAAGAAGTTTCTCTCCCTCATGACTTCCTCTTATTTCAAAATGACAGTATATTTCTTATTATTGTGACTGCCGTGAAGCTGAAAGCCACATCAGTGTCCAAGGTCGTAGCTTCCTATATTCTAGGTTTGTCTTCTGGCATCATTGTTGCTTTTCTTAATTCCTTTACTATGCTTTTTATTCTTATACTAATTTTGAGTTTTGTTATATCTGTACCTTTTACCTATCATTATTTTCTTAGACTATAAATATGAAGAAAGCCTTTAGTGAAGTGTAAGTATTGTTTTAAGGATGATTACCCGTTTATTTAGAAAAAAATGTTCTTTTTAATAATCTAATTATAATGACTGTAATATTCTAAGTCCTACCTTTAAAATTGAAATCAATGTAAATTTTTTGAGTAATTCATTATTAGCACTTTAGGTAGAGAAGTTTGCAATAAAAACTGGTGTAAGTATTGCTCTTGTGCAGTCTGTATTAGCATTGTTTAAACATACCTTTTTTAAAAAAATAGGTCGTTGCTTCTTGCTGATCTTGACAAAGAAGAAAAGGAAAAAGACTGGTATTATGCTCAACTTCAGAATCTCACTAAAAGAATAGATAGTCTTCCTTTAACTGAAAATGTAAGTAACTTGGCACTACAACTTATTTGAAACTTTAATAACTTGATATATTAAAGTACCTAGGTAATCCATTAAAATTCAGGATAACTGAATTTATAGTTATTTGTAAACTGTAATATATTTTACCCATCTTTAGGCCTGAATATATAATAGTTAATGAATTTTTGTTTGTAAAGATGATAAAACTATTGTGCTCAAATGTTTTATTTAAAGCTCTTATTTAGAAAATCTATAAAGTTTGAATTCTAGAGGACCTCATGGTTCAACTAGGCAACTAGTTTTTTATTTCTGTGTATTGAATTGTCAAACATATTCTATAGAAATATTTGTTACCATCTGCCTATTTTTTGTACTGTTACAGGAATTATGCCATATAGTTTTTGCAATAAAAATATCTCTGAAAATATTCCAGATATAAATGCCAGTAGCTATAGTACAGATATTAGCATTTTTGCAAACACTAAAGTTGGTTTGTTTTGCAAATATAACTATGTTTTAAAATTTTTTTAAGGAATATGGAACTATTGACCACTGTCCACCAGTATTCACGATAAACTAACAGTGTGCAGTTGAGTAACATTCTGATTTACTACAAGGGGTTGTTTTTCTTGTCCTCCGCTGAACCAGTAAAACATATACTGAAAAGATCGAACCTACATGTAATGAATGTGTTGGAGTAAAGAAAATATATGCAAGTCAATAGTTTAGATTACCGAAGTTTGTTCACCCATTTATGACAGCAGGTCCTAACCATCTGATTAGGTTTCCATGAGCCAAGTCTTAGACATGAATCGTGACCTTTTAGTCAATGTAACACAGGGACTTCAACTTTTTGTTAAGAAATGACTCATCATGGCAGAGGCTCACGCCTGTAACCCCAGCATTTTGGGAGGCTGAGGAAGGTGGATCACTTAAGGCCAGGAGTTCGAGACCAGCCTGGTCAGCCTGGTAAAACTCTGTCTTTACTAACGTAAATACAAAAATTAGCCAGACGTGGTGGTCCATGCCTGTAGTCTCAGCTACTTGGGAGGCTGAGGCAGGAAAATCACTTGAACCTGGGAGGCAGAGGTTGCAGTGATCCAAGATCATACCACTGCACTCCAGCCTGGGTGACAGAGCGAGACTCCATCTCAAAACAAAAAGAAAAAACAAAAAGAAATGACTCACCAGAGGAATCTTTTAAGTGTCCATTTAACTGTCCTGGTTAGCTAATTAAAATACACTAGGATTTGTCTAGTTTCCTCATCTGGATGTTGTTGGCAATGGTAAAATTTTTCGTTTTAGAAATTGTGTAAACCATTGCATTTACAGATACGAATTCTGATATGGCTGCTTTTAAATTATTCAATTTAAATTGTGCAGTTACTTAAAATCATTTATTTAACTTGAAATGTATGACTTCAGGAGATTTTTCAATTTAACCTGAAGTGATTTATTTTTCTTAGATTGCTCAGACTGATGACATTTCAGAAACATTGGATTACCTGTGACTTTTGTTTTCGTAAATGTTTAAAAACAATAAAAAAGAAAACATTTACGTGTGCATTTTCTTTATACACACACACACACACACACAAAATAAGAAACCCAGAATGGTCCTTCGGCATATGAAAACAGAAGTTCTGATTGAGTAATGGCTATGGAAATTGCCCCTAATATATTTAGAAAAGCTGTTCTCTCATGCAGTGGATATAATATACCATGGTATCTAATGTTTTTTTTTTTGTTTTTTTTTTTTTTCTGATGAAGGAAGCAACTACAGAAAGCTTTTATTTGTTTGAAGTAACCAGTGCTATCAATGCAAAAGAAAATCCACAACAACTCTCCCAATACTACTTTCAAAACGAACATACCAAACTTGATTTTCATTAAAATGTAGTTATTTCTTCACACTAGTAAATCAAAAACCGAGACCCATATAAAACAGTGTGAACAATTACTGTGCTTCATCTTCTGGACAAGAATGCCAAGTTAATTTCTCTTTAAAAAAAGCAATTACAATTTGAGGACCCTTACATTTTCCTCTTCTGCCAGCAGCAACTCTGCCTAATCTGAATCCTTCCATTTCATGAGAAACAGCAATTCTCCACTGCTGTCTGTGGCACCAATTACTCTTTCAGGATCAAGACATCTGGCAAAGCTTTTTGGTTTGTCAGCAGCATCCCTTTTCTTCTTTGATTTACTGTCATCAGATTCACTGTCAGATAAAGATTATCTGTTTGTGCCATCTTTTTCTTGACTAGTTTTTTGAAAATTAAGAAATGCTTCAATTAACCCTGAACAATCTAAATTTTCTTTAGGTTCCCAAGTGTTGTCAGCATCTGTAAATCCCTTCCACTTCAGGAAGTATTCCACTTTCCCATTCACTACACGTCAGTCTAGTACATTTTCCACCACAGATTCTTCCAGCTCTACCTCTTCCTCTTTTTTACTCTTTCCATTCTGTTTGTTTCCTATTTTTTGCAATGTAGTTTTATCGGAGGCCATTTTTTGTTGCAGACTTGAGGAGCTGATATTCACCACCTCCAAGCCGCTCCGGGTTATAGGTCTGCAGTGTTCTATTAAAAAAAAAAAAAAAAAAAAAAAATTCTAATCCCGTCAGCCTCTCCCTCTCCGTGTCAACGATTTTATTCATGGGATGGCACATATAAGAATATTTCTCAAATACATTTGTAGTGGCCGTGTCAGCAGCACATATCCTAAAACTGGAATGATGCAGAGGAGATTAGCATGGCCCTTGCTCAAGGATGACATGGAAATTCATGAAGTATTCTATATTTAAAAAAAAAGAAAAGAAAAAATACATAATCTCAAACAAGACTACCTATTTTAACTATTATCCATAAATATTTCATGTAACTTTTTGTTTTTGTTTTTGTTTTGTTTTTGTTTTTGTTTTTTTGAGATGGAGTCTTGCTCTGTTGCCCAGGCTGGAATGCAATGGCGCAATCTCAGCTCACTGCAACCTCTGACTCCCGGATTCAAGCGATTCTCCTGCCTCAGCCTCCCAAGTATCTGGGACTATAGGCGCATGCCACCATTTCCAGCTAATTTTTTGTACTTTTAGTAGAGGTGGGGTTTTACCGTGTTAGCCGGGATGGTCTGTATCTCCTGACCTCGTGATCCACCCGCCTTGGCCTCCCAAAGTGTTGGGATTACAGGTGTGAGCCACCATGCCTGGCCACGTGTCATTTTTTAAAAGAAAATAGGCTAATTAAAATAAAACTTATTCTCTTAGCTTAGATTTTTCATTTTCTACTACTACTATGAGAGACCAAAATAGACAAAAAGGTAAAAGTTGAAAGAGAGAAAACCTTTTTGAAAACATGTAACTAACCAGGTTTCCTGAGTGGACATTGGCTGACAGGAGGTGGAACTGGAAGCTTACGTGCTCACTCTCCTAGAATAATCATTCAGGGTTTTAAGAGAGAGAGAATCCCTTTTTCTGACAGGGCCCTTAACATGTTAACACTTAACAGTGCTCCTGGGAATTAAGGAGCACAGGTAGTGAGAGAACATTTATTGGAGAATTGTTGGCATGTGAGGATTAGGAATTTGGGGGGATTTGTTGAGACTATAACTTTTATAAAGAAAAATACCAAAGTGTAGTTTTGCTTACCATTAACTTTGGTCATTAGAGAATACACAAAATCCAGAATCCAACTGTCTACATGAGGTCAGTTTCAGGAAAGAGCTTAAATGTACATGACGATTCAAGAGTATTTGGTTGCTATCTGAAACAAAGATCAGTTGTCAAGTTGATTATTCTCTACTAATTTATTAAGTGATCACATTTATTTAATATGATATATAAGACATTATCGGGGACCATTGGCAACATTAGCAAATTTAAACTCTGCTTGTATTTTATAACTTTTTTAATTTCACAAATTTTGCATTTATGTTGGGAAGCCAAGTTAATGAACACTTTATGTGGAAATACCTACTTATCAAAATACTAAACATTACTGAAAACATCAAATCTAAACCACATTATTGCAACATAGTATGTCATGTTCAATTTTTTTTTTTTGCAGAGAGGGTTTGGGAAATGGAGGACTAATAAGTGGAGTTACAACTGGCTCAGTAGGAATAAGAAATAACATGCAGACTATTTCATCTCTGTTGCAACCCATAATTTGGGTATGCCTAAGGGAATACATTCTGCATATGAATGTCATCTGTATGTTGCAAAGGGAAAAGGGTGAGAACTAACCTAACTACAACTGACAACACAATTTGGAGTTCTTAGACCAGAATGCTATTCTGAGTCAGATATATGTCATACACAGTTTTCTTTGGGCACACAGAAAATCTATAGCATTTTCTCATTCCCTTCATGGCCCATTATAAGTCTGTTACCTATCATTTTATTTAATCAGATTTTTTAGCCTTTTGGGCATGGGTTTATAATGAAACTTGTGAATGAAACACAGGTTTCATTACCTTGTCCTTTTAAAATCCTGTTGCATGCTTGGCAGTTATCACAGTCCTTGGAATTTTAATTAGAGGGTTAATAAATTTTTGAATGAGTTATCACCCATTCTAAAGAAGTACCTCTTTTTATTTGTTTCAACTTTGCTTTACTTTTGAATTTTTACCAAAGTCTGTGTTGACTTTGTCCACTCTATTTATGATTATTTTTATTACATGTAGGCTTTTTCTTATCCCATATTCTTCATTTGATTAATGGAAAAGTTCTCTCTATTTAGTCTGTATGTATATAGTAATCCTTACTTTAAGTTGAAGTATAAGCTTAAGAATAATGGACTTGTTTCTTGAAATTTCTATGTTGTCCACATTAATATGCTAGTATTTAATAATTAAAAGTAGTGCCTCTTCAGTAGAGAAGAGTCATAAGGGAACTGAAGTTAGCCTCGCTCTAACTGGACCAATTATATATTTTAAGTGAAATAGGCCAATCTAATTAAAGCCACTTGTGACTTTGGCAAATAAGTGTTTGAATTCCACGTCACATCAGGGATCCGGATTGAGTCTGACACCTATAATCAAATTTAAACACTCCTTGGAGTAAAAAATAATTTTCTCATTCACCATGACTGACATATTTGCTTATTCATTTTCTTTATTGGTAATTATATGCTTTTTTGCTTTTACTGATTAGCATAAATACAAGATATTGATACTTTTGTATTGTTTGTGGTTTTAGTTTTCCTTACAAACAGATATGACCAGAAGACAATTGGAATATGAAGCGAGGCAAATCAGAGTTGCAATGGAAGAACAACTAGGTACCTGCCAGGATATGGAAAAACGAGCACAGGTAAGTTACTTGTTTCTAAGTGATAAAACAGCGAAGAGCTATTAGGAATAAAATGAATTACAGCTCTGTTAATATTGATTAAATTTTATTATTAAAGACAATTATAAGGCTGTCTTTATTTTGGCTTTATTTCACAATAAGATTTATGGCTGCTGAGCTACATAATCAACATTCACATAATTGTTTCTTTACCATATTCATTTCCCCTGATACTGTTCTGTTCTGCCTTGGAATTGTAAGGGAGAGATAGAGTTAGATGGTGGTCTTCTGGTAGCTAATAACTAGCTTCAGTTCTCCTTTGAGATTTTTACTTCTTATAATCTAAGACTGTATAAAGGCATTCAGAACATGTCACTGCTCTTCAAATTGTGCACTTAAAAAAAAAAAAAAAGCCCTCATTCAAGGATAATAGGAAGGAAACAAAAGAGAATTTTAGGAGAGACGGAGTAAGTTATATGGAGAACATTCCTCTATTTCTACCCTCAATGTCAAGAAAGAGTATTAGCTAGCTGTGCTATTAAATATTTTTATATATTATTGAATATAGCCTTTTTATATTCAAACAAGTTTATGAATGACTAATGTTTTTAAGCCCTGAAGAGGCCTTGCCAATTGCCTTATCTGTTTCAAAACTAGCATGGGTTGTTGTTTGCTTTTTTAACTTTTGGGACAAATTGGGAGGAAAACATTTAAAGATTTTCTTTAAGTAAATATTAATAGCAAATAAAAGGAGAGACCAACATTTACATGGTAGTGATACATGTACATTTTTTATTCCATAAAACAGATAGTTTTAAAATGGCTACTGTAGGATATTTTACATTCCTTGAAGTATAGTCTTCATTTTTTATGTAACGCTTCCTAAACATAATGAATATTCTTCTTTTTTTTTTCTTGAGAAGGAGTCTCACCCTGTTGCCCAGGCTGAAGTGCAATGGCATGATCTCGCCTGCAACTTCCACTTCCCGAGCTCAAGCAAGCCTCCTGCCTCAGCCACCTGAGTAGTGGGGATTACAGGCTTACGCCACCATGCCCAGCTAATTTTTGTATTTTTAGTGGAGATGGGGTTTCACCATGTTTGCCAGGCTGGTCTTGAACACCTGACCTCAAGTGATCCACCCGCCTCGGCCTCCCAAAGTGCTGGGATTTAGAGTCATCATGCCCAGTGTATTAGTTCATTTTCAGGTTGCTGATAAATACATACCCGAGACTGGGCAGTTTATAAAAGAAAGAGGTTTAAGGGACTTAACAGTTCCACGTGGCTGGGGAATCCTCTCAATCGTGGTGGAAGGCAAAGAAGAACAAGTCGTGTCTTACATGGATGGTGGCAGGTAAAGAGAGAGAGACTGACAGGGAAACTCCCATTTTTAAAACCATCAGATCTCGTGAGAATTACACTATCACCAGAACAGCACAGGAAAGACCCACCCCCATGATTTAATTATCTCCCACTGGGTCCCTCCCACAACACATGGGCGCTACAAGATGAGATTTGGGTGGATACACAGAGGCAAACCGTATCACCCAGCCTAAACATAATGTATATTCTATCGGTTTTGGAGTATGGTGGTAGGCTAAGGTGCTACTAAAACACCGGTACCATGCTACATTTCATAGTCTATACATGTTAGTTTCCTAATGAGGTTGGAGGCTTAACTAGTGTGTGTGTGTGCATGTATGTGTACATGTTAGTTATAATACATGTATATAATATATTGCTTTTTTTACCTTCCCTCTTGCCCCATCCCAGTCAGAAAGATTCGTGACTTAAATGTCAAAAATAAAACTTTAAACCTTTCAGTAGAAAATATACATAACTATGTTTCTGATATTAGAGTAGGAAAGTATTTCTTAAGAAAGACTTAAAACACTAATGATAAAAGACCAATAATTTTACTGTATTAAAATTAATAATTTATCTTCAAGTACCTTAAAGAAAGTGAAAAGATAAGGTACAAATTGGGAGAAGATATTTATTACCATATAACTGGCAAAGAACTAAAACCAAGAATATATAAATAATTTCTAAAAATATATTCCATTTTATATTTAGATTTAAATTTGAGATTTTCATGGAATTATTTTAAAATGTTAGGTTTGTTTGTTTCAAAAAACAGAAATGTTACTTAGGTTTATATGAATTTGCATTTTTAGAACATGAATATATGGGATACTGTAGACATAAGTTAGTTTTTCTGTATCTGTTAATGTGAGCTTTTTTTTTTTAGAGAGAGAGAGATCCTTAAAGAGCAAGACGAGGTGGTAGTTGTAAAAATTCTTGTGCTATTTAAATATAAGCATGTGTATTCCAGACAGTTTATATCCCTGAAGAGAGGTTAACTTGAGTTCTTTCTTGGCCATTTTGTTCACATAAGGGCTAAAATAGTCATTCTTTTTTTATTCTGGAATGCAGTATTCTTCATTTTGGTAGTTAATATTCTAAAGAAATTTTATTCTGTATTTTGAGAAACATACGCATTCATTTATTCTGGAAATAGTTATATGAAGGTTAAGGTTAAAGAAATTGTAAACAAGATAAAAAGGCAAATAATGGAAATGTTGGTAGAATATATGAGATTTAATATCCCTACTCTACGAGGATCACCTACAAATCAATTAAAAATTATCAACTGTGCCAGGCATGGTGGCTCACACCTGTTATTCTAGCACTTTGAGAGGCTGAGGCAGAAGGATCACCTGAACCCAGGAGTTCGAGACCAGCGTGAGCAACATAACAAGACCCTGCCTCTCCAAAAAAAAAAAATAAGCTGAGTATGATGGTGCACATCCATGGACCTAGTTACTTGGGAGGCTGAGGGAGGAGGATCCCTTGAGCCCAGGAGTTCAAGGCTGCAGTTAGCTACAGTCTCACCACTGCACTCAAAAAAAAAAAAAGGAAAGAAAAGAAAGAAAACAGATAACCAAATAGCAAAATAGTCAAAGGATGTGAATAGTTCTATCACAAAAATAAGTTCAAGTGTCTAATGAACGATTGTGAAAAGATGCTTAAACATCATTAGACATCAGGGAAATGTAACATAAAATAAGGTACTATATTTTTTTTGCCTATCAGGCTGTCCGAAACGTTATAATTTGATGACATGCAGTATTAGCAAGGGTGTGAAAGTAAAAAACATCATCTACCTTGTTTTAAATCTTTGGTTTTTTGGTTTTTGTTGTTGTTGTTGTTGTTGTTGTTTGAGACACAGTCTTGCTCTGTCATACAAGCTGGAGTGCAGTGGTGTGATTTCACCTTATTGCAACCTCCACCTCCTGGCTTCAAGCGATTCTGGTGCCTCAGCCTCCTGAGTAGCTGGGACTATAGTTGTGGTGCCACCATGCCCAGCTAGTTTTTGTATTTTTAGTATAAACAGGATTTCGCCATATGGGTCAGGCTGGTCTTGAACTCTTGGCCTCAAGAGTTCTTGCCTGCCTTGACCTCCCAAAGTGCTGGGATTACAAGCTGGGATTACATTGTCTACCCTGTTGTTTTAAGAATAAATTGATACATTTTTGGAGGACAGTTTGGCATTATTTGCCAAAATTAAAATGCCTATGCTCTATGACCCTGTGTTTCTATAGGACTTCTAGAAATATGTTGTGTACAGAAATATTTACTTTAGGGCAGAATATAAATACATATTTTAAATTATTAAATGATTAAAGTATGCAAGCTATTATAAAATAAGATACTGAGAATAGTGGGAATATGGTAGCCAAAGCATTCCTTTCCCTCCTAACTCCCTGCTTGCGTGATTCAACAAGTGAAACAAGAACGGCCCTGGAAGAGGAGATCTCAGGAGGGTCTGAAGCTATGAGAAAAAATATGGGGTCTTATTTGCAAGGGGAAGGAGTAAATAAGAATTCCAAATAAAATAATAGAATGAAAGTTTTTAAACATATAAGTATTACCAAAAACCAGAAGCAAACCTTATATTAAGAAAATAGTGGCAGGGTGAAATAGCTCAGGCCTGTAATCCCAGTACTCTGGGAGGCCAAGGCAAGGGATCGCAAGTTAGCAATTGTGTTGGCACACAACCGTAATCTCAGCTGCCTTAAGGAATGCTGAGGTGGTAGGATTGCTTGAGCTTAGGAATTAGAGGTTGCAGTAAGCTGTGATCACACCACTGCACTCCAACCTGGGTGACAGAGCAAGACCCTGTCTTGAAAAATAAAACAGAAATAATGAGGTAATCATCGTTGCTATCATTAATATGTTTGAGGAGCTTGCTGTCATTACTATTATTTAACTTTGTTTGACAGGCTTGACTGATGCAAGTAGAAAAAACAAAAGTGTTACGAATCCTACACTATTTTTGAACTAGAAAGGAAGAGATTAAATAATTATTTGTAAGTGATGTGGTGGTTTGCCTAGAAAAGCTATATAAAATGAACTAAAAAGTATTTAAACTAGTAAGAGAATTTAGTAAGGTATCTGGAGTTAAGATACATACAAAAATCAGCAATAACTACCAGTTAAAAGTGGAAATGGGGTTAGGAGGACCTGTTCATAATAACAGGAAACTTTAAAGTAACTAGAAAAAGCCTGCATAAAGAAAAACATAAAATTGTTGAAGGACACTAAATTTTTTGGAACCTAGAAAAATGAGTCTAAAGTTTATAGTGCAGGAATTTCCAAAAATGTTTATGAAAGAATGCGTAATTGAAGATTTACCTTAGCATTTGTTAAAATTTACTGTGAAGATGTTGGAATAATCACAGTATGGTAATAGCACAGGAATAAATTTAGGCAAATAATAGAGACTAGAAAGAGGTACAAGAATATTTAGAATCTTTATATGACAGAAGTTACATTATAAATTTTGGAGAAAATGGTAAATTACTCAATAAATTATATAGGTACAACTAATGACCTACTCAAAAGATGAGAAATTAAACCCTTATATCTTAAGAAAAGTTACAGGTTGATTAACTATTCAAATGTGAAAAATAAATCTAAAATTAATAGAATAAAATACAGACAAGAGATCTTAAATATGAATGGAAACTCAAAAGCAGTAAAGAGGAAAGTTGGGATATATCTTGTAACATTTTAAATCATTGATTGTACGAAAGATAAGAGAAAAATATTTATAACACATAAAGGGGAGAATGTTAATATCCCTAAAATATAAGAATGCCTACAAATTAGTAAGAAAAAGACAACCCTGTGTTTTTGTTTTGTTCAGAAAGGGGGTCTTGCTAGTTGCCCAGGCTGGAGTGCAGTGGCCATTCACAGGAGCAATCATAATACACTACAGCCTCAAACGGCTCTAGCAACCCTCCTTCCTCAGCCTCCCACATAGTTGGGACTTTAGGTGTGTACATTGCACCTGCCTAACCCATGTTTTTTAATGGACAGAGGATGTAATAAGGTAATTAATTTAAAAGATGGCATATGACCATTAAAACACATACAAATGACTAGTAAATAATTTAGGAAAACTCAAAATCCACTTTTGCCTACCTATGTGAGATTGTTAGTCTCCAGGTACCTCTTAACTGCGTGGTTATTTATTTACTCTTACTTGTTCAGTGCGTATTTGGTCACCTAGTATGGTGGTACTTACTCTTCCACAGGCATGTAAGCAAAGGTTGGAAAAGTGCACATCAGTTTGTTAATAGAACTTACTACTGGGATGTGGGAATTGGTGGGGTGAAGGTGTAGTAAGTACACCTCTATGTTGTCATAATTGATGATACTGTTTAATATAGTGTATCTCCTCCCTAGTTGAGGGACACGTAAGTTGATCTAATTTTTCAGTTAAAAACAGCTCTGATAAACATACTTTTTCTTGTCTTGTAAACAAACATGGAAGAGTTTCTCTAGGTGAGGAGTCAGCAATCTTTTTCTTAGAAGGCCACATAGTAAATATTTAGGTTTTGTGGACCATATGGTCTCTTTTGCAACTACTCAACCCTGCCTTTTTTTTTTTTTTTTTTTTTTTTTTGAGACAGTCTCACTCTGTCGCCTAGGCTGGAGTACAGTTGTGCAATTTTGTCTCACTGCAACCTCCGCCTCTAAGGTTCAAACGGTTCTTGTGCCTCAGGCTCCCAGTAGCTGGAATTTCAGGTGTGCACCCCCATGCCTGGCTAATTTTTGTATTTTTAGTAGAGACGGGGTTTCACCATGTTGCCCAGTCTGGCCTCAAACTCCTGACCTCTGGTGATCCACCTGCCTCAGCCTCCCAAAATGTTGAGATTACAGGCATGAGCCACCACTCCCAGCCTCAACCCTGCCTTTTAACAAGAAAGCAGCCATAGATAATTTATGAACAAATGGGCATGGCTGTGTGCCAGTGAAAATTTACAAAAACAGATGGCTAGCAGGCCCTGGTTTGCTAACCATTGCCCTAGGATATATATCTAAAAGCATAATTGCCGGTCATAAGGTGTGAGTGTTTTGAATTAGTGTTTACCAAATTGCTCTTAAAGTGATCTTTTTAGTTTACATTTCTACTAGTAGTATGTGAGAATTCTTGTTTCTGTATGTCTTCTCCATCACTTGTGAGTCAGAATTTATAATTAACAATCAGTGGGCAATGAAACATTTTGTCATCTTAACCTTCATATTTTCCTGAGCTACTGAAGTTGAATCTCGAATATATTTATTAGATTTTGGAGTTTTCTTTCTAAGTTACTTCTTCGTATCCCTTGATCATTCCCTATTGTTAAATGTCTTGTTTTCATGTGTTTGAGAGATGTTTTAATATCCCCTTGATACCAATCCTTTGTAGATAATATATATCTCAATTCCTCCCCACCAATTCTGTTATCTATATTGGCCTCATGATAACAAAAATAAGCTTTTATAATAAAGCTCAATTAATTATATTGCCAGATTTGTGCTTTCTGTGACCTATTTATACATCTTTTCCTATACTGAAGTCATAAAGGTAATCTTGTATTTGCTCCTTAATTCATCTTGAGTTTGCTATTATGTATGTTGTGGAGGCAGGAGTCTAACTTATATGTATATTATATATGTGTGTATGTGTATTATATATTAATACATATTTATTTACACACACTTGATTTATACATGTGTGTATCTGTAGTTATGTATAGTCATACACACACGTATACATATATTTATGTTGTTAACTGAATTTCTCATTATCACGTATTGGATACCGCACTAGTTCCTCATCGATGAGTGATGTCATCTCTCATCATATATCAAGTTTATATATGCTGGATATTTCTGGACTCTCTTCTGTTAGTCCACTTTAGCTTCTCCGTGCCTGCACTGATACTACATTTTTTATTTGCTGCAGTTTTATAAATCTTGATACCCAGTTGGGTGAATCCTTCTTTGTTTTTAAAAATGTAGTATTCTGCCTTATTACTCTGCCATTTTAACTTTAATGTCAGCTTCTAATTCAAATAAAAGCTTCATGGGCTTTTGATTAGAATTACATTAAATTTATAGATTAAGGAGAAATCAGACCTTCATACTATTTAGTCTTGGTTGAAAGGATGGACTCTGGAACCAAACCTTCTATATTCAAATCCCAAACCTGTCTCTTAGCAAGACTGTGATCCTAGGTAAATTCTCTGTCTCAGTTCTCTTGTCAGTACAATACACATATTGATAAACTGTAAAATGTGAGGATTAAATGAGTTGATATATGTAAAAGCACTGAGAACCTGGCACATAGTAAACAAATTATTAGGTATTATTATTAATTTTATATCTCTTTATTCATTTAGGCTTTATTTTGTATCCTTCAATAACGTTTTATCAAATTCTCCACAGGGGTCTTACATATCATTTAAAAAAATTATTCGTAGATATGTTACAGTTTTTGTTGGTATCGTAAGTGGGAATTTCTTTAATTATATTACTAAATTACGTTTAAGTAAAAAGTATCCAGTAGTCTTCCTGAAATATTTTATTATATCATCGCCGGTTTAAGGTTCTATACATTGCCATATTGTTCGCAAATGATGACATTGTTTATCCTTTCCAGTCCTTACAGTGTTTTTACTTTTGTTGTATTAAGAACTCTAATATATCTTTGAATGGAAACAATGATAGTGGTCTTCTTTTTCTTATCTTGACTTTAAAGGGAATTCTTTTAAAATTTCAGTTAAGTGTGTTGTTTACTCAGGGTTTTTGATACGTGCCCTTTATCAAGTTAAGGGATTTACCTTCTATTCTAATTTGTGGAGAGTCATCCTGAATCTGTGTTACTATTGAAGTTTTTAAGGAACCGCTTTTTTCTAAAGTCATATCAAGTCCATACTCCTGAACAGTTTGTTGTTAAACATAATTTCATAAATATTCTTGTCATATAGAAAAAGGAAAGAAATACTTAGTGGTTAAGCATCCCTAATCCAAAAATCCAAATCGTGAAGTGCTGCAGTGAGCATTTCCTTTGAGCGCCATGTGGGTGCTCCAAAAGTTTCCTATTTTGGAGCATTTTGGGTTTTGGATTTTTGTATTAGGGATAGGGATTAGGAATACTCAAGGTGTAGTGGCTTCTTCTATTTTCATATTAGAAACAGAAGCACAAGGAATGTCATGTCAGAAACCATCCACCTCACTGGACATCAAGACATAGACATGACCTCAGTATTTAGTGAGATACTGGCAATATGGAAATGTAGTGTAAAATGGAGAGGAGTAGGAGATATAATTTCCTGTTTTCATTCTCTAAATATTAAAATTTTTTATTTAGGACTGTATTGATGGAAGGGAGCTAATTATATAGAAACTGATTATATAGAAAGGGAGGAGACAATCCAATTTAGAAATTCAGTAATTGTATGTAGCTTGGCTCTTTCTCTGAAGCTAGGAAGTATTTGCCACCTGGTTATAGAAATGATCATTCATCTTTGCAATATCTTTAGAAAACTACCAAAAGTACGGGTATTTCTTCTTCAGACGGTTTTCATACTATGAATTGGACATGGGAAGATTTGTTAATTAAAGAATATTCTTTTTTTTTTTTTCTCTATTTTTTTGAGTCTGGCTCTGTCTCCCAGACTGGAGGGCAGTGGCGCGATATCAGCTCATTGCAACCTCCACCTCCCAGGCTCAAGCCATCCTCCCTCCTCAGCTTCCCAAGTCGCTGGGACTACAGGCGCATGCCCTCATGGCTGGCGAATTTTTGTATTTTTTGTAGAGACAAGGTTTCACCATATTCCCTAGGCTGTCTCAAACTCCTGAGCTTAAGCAATCTGCCCACCTTGGCCTCCCAGTGTGCCGGGATTACAGGCCAGAGCCATGGTGCCTGGCTTGAGAATATTTTTTACCTTAAGTTTACTACTTTCAGAATCATGATAGAGAATCGGCATAGTTATATTGTTAAAAAGAAAGAAAAGAGGGAGAAAATTAAGATAGATTAATTTGGGACAGTGAGCACAGCTTCTTGTTTTATTTTTTATTTTGGGGGGTTTGTTTTTGTTTTGAGACAGAGTCTCACTCCCGCCCAGGCTGGAGTGCAGTGGCACGATCTTGGCTCACTGCAGCCTCCGCCTGCTGGGTTCAAGCGATTCTCCTGCCTCAGCCTCCTGAGTAGCTGGGATTACAGGCACGCACCACCATACCCGGCTAATTTTTTTTTTTTTTTTTTAAGTAGAGACGGGGTTTCACTGTGTTGGCCAAGGTGGTCTCGATCTTCTGACCAGTGATTCATCCGCCTCGGCCTCCTGAAGTGCTGGGATTGCAGGCGTGAGCCACTGCGCCCGGCCAGTGAGCACAACTTAAAATTTGAGTTTTTCTGTTCTTTGTTTTTCATAAGGCTGGATAATAGCAATAAACATTTTTACTATGGTAGTAAGAAAAGCATGAAGGCATTATATTTAAGTAAAACTAGATGTGATCAAAGAGTAAGTTTCATATGAACATTTTATAACTATATATTTAAAGCTAATTGCTATAGTACTTTTAATATTTATCTGTTGGGGGTGATGTTTGTTCCGAAATCTTTTATTGATGGAGAACATAACTGAAAAATGTTTGGAAACTATTCCATCTAGCTTCTGACACACACCCCTCCTTATTGAAACAGTTTACTTTTATAATATAATTTTTTATTTCTCAATATTAGGATGTCAATAACTATAGAATTATTACAGAAAATGGTACATTGTCATTACTTGTTTTTAAAACCTATGTGTTTGATTTGTCATAAACTAGCTTTATGAGAGATTTGCAAAGTCTTTATTCATAAGTGACTTGTTTTTTCCACTTTCACTAGTATTCATAAAAGTTAAAATGAAGTTTAGCTTTATAAAAAAACACACAACATATTCCCCACATTGTTTCCATTCCATGTGGTTCAGCCTGTAGTTACTGCTTTGTGGCCACTTGATGGTTTCCATATAGTGGAAAAGCAAAAGCTCTGTCCTCTTTTTGATCCTAGTGTTGGAGATAAAAATAATGTTTAGCCACAGTTAGGTACTTGGAAAGGCTGAAAAATACTACTAACTTATGACAGAAGTAACTTTGGGGAAGAGTTGGGCCTACTGTTTAAACCAGGGATCCCCAACCCCCAGGCCACGAGCAAGCATTACCACCTGAGCCCTGCCTCCTGTCACCATCAGTGGCTGCATTAGGAGTATGAACTCGCTTGTGAACGGCATGTGTGAGGAATCTAGGTTGCGGGCTCCTCATGAGAATCTATGTAATGCCTGAGAACCTGAGGTGGAGCAATTTTATCCTGAGACCTCCCCCGCCCCAGTCAGTAGAAAAATTTCTTCCATGAAACCAGTCCCTGGTGCCAAAAAGGTTGGGTATCCTGATGTTTATTAAAACAAATCAGATGTTGTTTCCCTTTACTGGTATACTATGTTTATATAAATTTATTATATTGTATTAATGTCTGGATTAATATAAAAGATTAAATGCAGGTGTAATTTTTTCTTTGCTGAAATATCTTTGAGAATAAATTTTCACAATATGTATTGTGTCAATTTTCATAATTCATGCAACACAAGATTTGATATATGACTTGTATTTCCACAGTTTTACTAAGCAGATCTAGAGATCTGTTGAATAAAGTCAGATGTATTTTTAAAAATTGAACTGACCCCAGGGCCAGGCACAGTGGCTCACGCCTGTAAGCACTTTGGGAGGCTGAGGCAGGCGGATCACAAGGGCAGGAGTTCGAGACCAGCCTGGCCAATATGGTGAAACCCCATCTCTACTAAAAATACAAAAATTAGCTGGGCATGGTGGCGTGTGCCTGTAGTCCCAGCTACGTGGGAGGCTGAGGCAGAAGAATCACTGAACCCAGAAAGCAGAGGTTGCAGTGAACTGAGATCGTGCCACTGCACTCCAGCCTGGGCAACAGAGTGAGACTCTGTCTCGAGAAAAAAAGGAAAAAGAAAAGAAAAATTGAACTGAACCCAATTTGTTATTAAAGGGTGAATATATTTATATGTCTGGCTTTTTAAATAAGAATGGTTTGGCATAACCCTGAGCTGTTAAGTGGTAGCCATAGTATGATTATTTATATTAATATTATTAATAAAAACATAACTAATTAGGTTTCTTGTTTTATTTTAGCGAAGAATAGCCAGAATTCAGCAAATTGAAAAGGACATACTTCGTATACGACAGCTTTTACAGTCCCAAGCAACAGAAGCAGAGGTTAGTAAATTACGTTTCTTGTTTGTGGGTATAAAAATAGGTAGTTAGTCTAAGAAAAGAAAATGTGTGGCCGGGCACGGTGGCTCAAGCTTGTAATCCCAGCACTTTGGGAGGCCGAGACGGGCGGATCATGAGGTCAGGAGATCGAGACCATCCTGGTGAACACGGTGAAACCCCGTCTCTACTAAAAAATACAAAAAACTAGCCGGGCGAGGTGGCGGGCGCCTGTGGTCCCAGCTACTCGGGAGGCTGAGGCAGGAGAATGGCGTAAGCCCGGGAGGCAGAGCTTGCAGTGAGCCGAGATCGCGCCACTGCACTCCAGCCTGGGTGACACAGCGAGACTCTGTCTCAAAAAAAAAAGAAAAAAAAAAAAGAAAATGTGTATAATTTAATGTGGCACCACTGGAATATGATGTTCTTTCAGAGAATTTAAATACCATAACTTTTTTTCGTGAAGTTAAATTATCAAAATTTTTTACTTTTTATTTTATCTTTTAGGCAGTTAAAATTTATAGAACTGTAAATATAGATACCTTACCTTAGCTTTCAATTTACATGTAATCAGATAGTTAATTTGGCTATTATCCAGTAAGTAAACTTTTTTATGGGTAATCCATAGTAAGACTTGTTAATACACATTTACCTGTGCTTACTCCACAAACCCCATTAAAATGATAGTGAAAGGATATAATGTAAGAGGCATTAAGACCAGGGAAGGTGACCACAGTAAAATCTGCGGCTCTGGAAAGCAGGTAAACAAGTGACAGCATTCTAGCATATCAGAGAGGGTTGACCCATAAGGCAGCAATAGAAATGAAAAGTCATGAAGCAACTAGACACCTCTGGATGTAAAAATAAAAAAAGGTTAAAAGCAGGAAGATACTTGAAACTCTGTTAAGAAGCAGATGGAGTTCCAGAACTTCACTACAATCCTGCGTAGCTAGGTGACTGCTCCTTTCCAATCCCAGCAAAAGATGAGAGCTTTTTCCTCTGGAGAGGTGGAGAGGGTAAACAAAGGGTCTTTTTTTTTTTTTTCTTTTATTTGAGTCTTGCTCTGTCGCCCAGGCTGGAGTGCAGTGGCCAGATCTCAGCTCACTGCAAGCTCCGCCTCCCGGGTTTACGTCATTCTCCTGCCTCAGCCTCCTGAGTAGCTGGGACTACAGGCGCCTGCCAACTCGCCCGGCTAGTTTTTTTGCATTTTTTAGTAGAGATGGGTTTCCCCGTCTCAACAAAGGGTCTTTGGTTAGGGGTCAGCCTTGTTTAATTGAAGGTGAGGGTATCATACAAAAAACTGAGTTAACATGAAAATTTACCTACTGAATGCTGAAACCCCCGCTAGCATGCAGGCTTATAATCTCCAGGCAAGTTTCTGGAAGGAACTTCTATAAGAAATGTGACTTGCCCTGGTTCTGCTGAGAGAACATTAAAAAGGGAGAAAAAAAAATGAGAAGAAACGTGACTAACCCAAGAAAAGAAACTTAAAGAGACTTACATGGAAAAATTCACCAACAAAACAACCCACCTAGATCACCCTACAGGGTAACTATAGTTGACAAAATCCATTCTTCAGATATAGAGCTTCATTTAACTTTTTCATAGATAGCCTGCCCTTAAGTATGAGTGGACACTAACTACCAGACAGTATAGATCCTTCTAGGAAAGTTCAATATCCAAATAAAAGGAGTTCTAAAAAGAAAATGGAGAAACTGGAGACAGGAAATTAGAGAAATAAATCAAGATTTCACAGAAATTTTAACAAGGTGCTTAGCTTTCCAAAAAATTGGTCTCTCCAGTATCTAATATCATGTATGAGAATAATCCTATACTAAGGCACATCATGAGGAAATTTCAGATCACTAGGGATAAAGAGAATATTCTAAAAACCTTCTAGGGAAGGAAGAGAAAACAAATTTTACATAAAGGAACAGGAATACAAATGCCTTTACATTTGTAACTAATAACACTGGAAACTGGGAAGTAGGGTAGCAATTTCTTAAAACCTTGTTTTTTTTTTTTTTGAAGAGACATGGAACTAAGTCTCTTAAGTTGGGTTCAGTTTTGATCCTAACTACCCAGAGTTAGAGTCAACTCCACAAGTAAAAGACAAAGTCAATCACAAGACTGTCCACTTCAAGCACCAGCCATAAGTTTTGGGTGTCCCCAAGTCACCAGGACTGCTGCCAAGCTGTCTATAAATTCCACCCCTGTGTGAGTGAGCTGTGATACCATTCCATTCTGAGACTAACTACCCAGAGTTAGCACAGCCCCAACAGGTTAAGAGCCGATTCCTTCACAAGACTGCTTCCACCTCAGATGCCAACCACAAATGTTGGGTATCTCCAAACCACTCACACTTCTGCCCAGTGGGTTACAAATTCTAGGCTTCCCACAACCCCTTCACATTCACTAATTCATTAGAATGGCTCAAAACTCACTGAAAGCTCTATACTTAGGATTAACTGTTTTATTATAAGGATACAGATCAAGAATGGCCAAATGAAGAGACACATGGGGCAAGGTCTAGGGAAGCGGGTAGGGATGAGGATGGGGGTGCAGAGATTCCATGCTTTCTCCTAGTGGAATCTAGGCATGTCACTCTTCCAGCACTTCATTGTTTTGTTTTTGTTTGAGACAGAGTCTCGCTCTATAGCCCAGGCTGGGGTGCAATGGCGTGATCTTGGCTCACTGCAACCTCCGCCTCCTGGTTCAAGCAATTCTCCTGCCTCATCCTCCCTAGTAGCTGGGATTATAGGCATCCGCCACCACGCCTGGCTAATATTTTGTATTTTTAGTAGAGATGGGGTTTCACCATATTGGCCAGGCTGGTCTCGAACTCCTGACCTTGTGATCTGCCCACCTCAGCCTCCCAAAGTGTTAATTACAGGCGTAAGCCACTGTGCCCCGCCTTTTCCAGTACTTCAGTGTATTCACCAACCAGAAAGCTACACTGAGTTTTGGTATCCATAATTTTTATTGGAATTTTATTCTGTAGGCATGATTAAATAATTGGCCACAGGAGGATTAAACTCAATTTCCAGCCTCCTTCTCTCCCTGGAGGTCAGTCTGGCCCAAAGTTCTAACTCTCTTATCACATGGTGACAGCCACCCATCCTCTTGCTATCTGGTGGCCTACCCTGAGTTGCCTTATTAGCATAACACACACCCCTATCGCTTGAGAAATTCCAAGGGTATTTGAAGCTCTCTGCCAGGTACAAGTGAACAAAGACCAGATATATTTTTTATAATACCATTCTAGCCTTTAGTCAAAGTGTTAAATCTGAGAGTGGAATAAGGACACTTTTAGATAGGCAAAGTCTCAAAAATACGTTTTTCTCATGCACCCTTTTCTGGAACCTATTAAAGCATATACTCAAGTGAAATTGAAATGTAAAGCAAGAAAAATGAATTTTTGGGACTCAAGACCCAGGTGATATAATACAAGAGAAAGAGATGAGCGAAACTGCAGAGTAAAGATGAAGGGACATCCTGAGAAAGCAACCAGTCCATATTGGAACTATTGAGAGGATTCCAGGAGAGATTAATTCCAAGAAGATGAAGTCAGCAGAATACTTGCTGTTTCTGAATGTATTGAAGGGAAAGGAAATTTACACAGTAGGAGAGAAACTGAGGATACGTCATATGTACCCAGAAAACCAAATGAACAAAACAGTAAAGATAACCTTTAACTCCATGGACAACAAGAAGTTGTAAAGGAAGGTGATCATAGTATACCACCTGCCAGCTATGATTAGAATTTAATAGTCAAAGTAATGTAAGTTGTGAAAAATTTGTGTAACAATAAAGTGGAACTGAAATAAAGCATTCAACTGAAAAATGCAGAACTAGCCATTAAAGCAGGTTATTTGGAGATCAGGGAGTGAGTATCCCCCCTTCCCCAAAAACTCAGCTGAAAGAGATTACAAAGAAAGAGTTCTTTCAAAAAACGTTTTCATCCATGTCTGGCTTTTTTAATATCTGAGGAACTTTGGATTTAGTACATCTGAATCTGCAATATGTAGAAACATGTATTTGCTAAGTAGACAGTTTAAGTAAAATGTGATAGTCATAATCCTAAAAGCAGTTTAACATGATTGTCTTAAGCCAGTATAAGTCAAATATTTGCGATTTAAAGAATGTGTTCATTTTTGCAACGGACTCTTTTTTTCTGGCCCTTTGAAAGGGCCAGGAAAAAAGCAGTATTTTTTTGCTCCTTTTCAGTTCTGTTGGTATTGATGTATGTAGCATTCTACTTACTATGACCCTTTTGGCTTTCTCCTGTAGTTTTTACTTGTGTTTTGTCCTTAAGCAAATTCTTTATGGTCTGTTTTTTAAATTATTTTTAAACAGGCAGTGTTTTGTTTTTAATTGAATAGCTTTAGTTACAGTTAGTTCTTTTCCCTCCATCTTCCTTGTATTCTGATTATTACTCTTTTGCTGCATTTGACAGGTTTTGATATTCTAAATCAATAGTCACATTTTTTCTAGTTGATTATTTTATTTGTATTATAATATACATTAGCCCTCTATTTTATTTAATGCCGTTCACCTTGAATTTCATTGTACTACCATTTATTAATAGTAATCCTCATTTTCCATTACTGTTACAAGTTTCTTTCAGGTTGGAAACTTGTTTGTGCTTCTTGTATCTGTACAAAACTTTTTATTCATATTATTGGATTTAGGGCAGACTGTCTGCTACTATGATCCAATCTCTTATTGCTTCCTTTTGTTATGATAATAGTTATATCAGTTGCATTATTCTGATAGTTTATAAATGTAAACCAAAGGAAGGTGCCATTTCACATTTAAGAAAGAACAAAACCACTTTTTACAATTTTGCTGTTTGTGATTTGTTTATTGCATTCTTGTCATTCTAATGTAAGTTAGAGGGAGAATCTAGAAGATGGAGAAAATTGGGGATTGGACACTTGCAAATTAGTTCATAGAGCAGTAGATATGAGAAAGGGAAAAGCTTCTGCCAAATAATTTCTCTATCATGAAGCATATTTCTTATAGCATTTTCTTTGGACTACCTGCATTATAACTCTGGTTTAAGATCTACATACTGGACATGATTTAAGTCTAGTAATTATTACATATGATTCAAAACTCAGAAGTTACATAAAGGTATGTGAGGCAACCAGTGCTATGACTTTCTTGTGTGTTCTTCTAGACATAGTTTATTTATTGACAAGCAAATACATTGGGAGGAATGGGAGCTGTGAGGACAATGCAGTGTGGCTTAAAAGATAATAGCAAATAAAGAATACTTACTAAAGTCACAGTATTCTTACAACTCATTAATAAAGATAAATACAACTTAGCTTTTCAGTGGGCAAAATATTTAAATAGGCATTTCACCAGAGAAGGTATATGTAGGAATGGCAAGTAAGTACATGAAAATATACTCAATCATTAAGGAAATGCAAATCAAAGCTCAAGTGAGATACTGCTTCACACCCATTATGATGGCTTTAATCATAAAGGCAATGATAAGCATTGATGAAGATGTGGAGAAGCAGGGTCCCTCATTGCTGGTGGGAATTTAAATAGTACAGCCACCATTTTAAAACAGTTGAGTGATTCCTCAAAATATTAAACATAGAGTTATGTGATTCAGCAGTCTTACTCCTAGGTATCTAGCCAAGAGAAATGAAAATACATGTGTACACAAAGACTTTGACTTGTATGTTTGTTCACTAGCAGCATTTTTTTCATAACAGCTTCAAAGTAGAAACAGTGCAAATGTGTATCAACCAGTGAATGAATAAACCAAATGTGTTATATCTCTTCAGTGGAATATTATTCAGCAATTAAAAGTAAGTTACTGATGCAGAATTTATAACATGAATGAACCTCCAGAGCATGCTAAGTAAAATAAGCCAGAGACTTAAGTCCATTTGTATCAAATGTCCAGAAAAGGCAAAGTTTCTAAAGAGAAAAAGTACATTAGTGGTTGTCTGACTATAAGTGGGAATGAGGATTAACTGTAAATGGACAGCAGGAATTTTATTGGAATGATGAAAATGTTCTAAAACTGGATTACAGCTGTGCTTGATAAATCTAAAAGTCATTTAATCGAACACTTAAAATGGATGGATTTTGTGATATTTAAATACCTTACCAAAAATTTTTTCCAGTTCTATTACCTAGAGTAGAAAACCTTGAAGAAGTTGTAAAGCAACTATGGAAATGAGGAAACTAATTAGAATTAATCTTTCATAATAGTGAGCAACCACACTTCTTTTGTCTTCAGTGTATCAAAGAGTACAGGCAGGCCTGTAACCTAGGATCAGTGAAAGAATAAAGAGAAGTGATTAGGAAAGAGGAAGGAGGAAAGAAAATGAAGATAGTAAATGTTAAATGGTAGTCTGGCTTGGAATTGCCTGAGTTGCGATTTCAGCTCTGACTCTGCCATTTACTAGATATGTGACTGAAAGCAAGTTACTTAACGTTCTCTGCACCTCCATCTCTGTATCTGTAAAATGGGGATAATGGCTGGGCACGGTGACTCATGCCTATAATCCCAGCAGTTTGGGAAACTGAGGTGGACAGATCACTTGAGGTCAGGAGTTCAAGACCAACCTGGCCAACATGGTGAAACCCTGTCTCTACTAAAAATACAAAAAATAGCCAGGCATGGTGGTGGGCACCTGTAATCCCAGCTACTCAGGAGGCTGAGGCACAAGAATTGCTTGAACCCGAGAGGTGGAGGTTGCAGTGAGCTGAGATTGTGCCACTGCACTCCAGCCTGGGCAACAGAGCAAGACTCCATCTCAAAAAATAAATAAATAAAATGGGGATAATAATACTTCATAGGGTTAGTTTGAAGATTAAATAAATCAATAAGTGCTAAGTGATTAGTACATAGTAAACATTAGTGTTTTTTTTTTTAATGTTACCATATGCGTCATCCATCACCATCGTCTGTCACATTTCTGGTTTCTTCCACTTGTCTGGTTTTGTTTGTTTGTTTGTTTGTTTTGAGACAGGGTCTCAGTCTCGCCCAGGCTGGAATGCAGTGGCGCCGTCATAGCTCACTGTAACCTCAAACTCCTAGGCTCAAGGTCTTCCTGCCTCAGCCTCCCTAAGTGCTAGTATTACAGGCGTGAGCCACTGTGCCCAGCCTCTCTGGCCTTTATAGACTCATGTTCCTGGACATTAATTAAGGGTATTTCCTAAGGCCTATTTTTCTTTTCTCTCTATATCTTCTCTTCCTAAGCAGTGTCATTTATGCTTAGGGTTTCACTGACCATCTATATGCTGATGGCTGTCAAATATATTTTTCTAGCCCTGAGCTCTATGCTAAATCTCTATGTCAGCTCTACATCCTCACTGAGTCACGTCAGAGGCACTTTAAGACCGGGTGCGGTGGCTCATGCCTGTAATCCCAGCACTTTGGGAGGCCGATGGGGATGGATCAGGAGGTCAGGAGTTCGATACCAGCCTAGCCAAAACAGTGAAACCCCATCTCTACTAAAAATACAAAAATTAGCTGGGCATGGTGTCGAGCAACTGTAATCACAGCTACTTGGGACGCTGAAGCAGGAGAATCGTTTGAACCAGGGAAGTGGAGGTTGCAGTCATCTGAGATCGCGCCATTGTACTCCAGCCTGGGTGACAGGGCAAGACTCCATCTCAAAAAAAAAAAAAGGCACTTGGATATTACTCAACACATTCAACACATAATTAATAATCTGCTCCTCCTAAGCACTCTTTACTACCCCACCTTCCAACAAAAATCCCTCATCCTTCCTCAGTATTACCTATCTCTGTGAGTAGCACCATCATTATTGAATTGTGTGAGCTAAGGAACATAGGAGTAATACTCGACACCAGACCTCTTCCTCCACTCCCCATATCCTATCTGTCAGTGAATCCAATCAGATTTACTTCTGTGTCTCCACTTCTTTCATCTCTGTCACTGCTTTCCTAGTGCACAGTGTCACTGTCTCACAACTTACGTTAATACAGTAGCCTCCTAACTGGTCTTTCCTATGTTTCCTCCCTACTTAGACCATTTAAAATTTGACTTGAAAAATAAATTTACATGCAACTTTTTCCATGAATATATTAGTATTAATTATATGGGGGCGATCATGCAGTGGCCTCACTATAACTTATAAGTAGAAAAGGCAAGAATACCATCTAAGAATCACAGAAAAAGGCATTAAAATCAGATTTTTTTTTTTTTTACCATATTCTTTTTGTTCTACTTTCCTCCTTATTTTTGGTGCTTTATCCACACCATGATTCTTTGACATGCTAAAACAAGCCACGCTCCCTCCTACCCTGGGTCCTCTGCATATGATCTGTTTTACCCAGAACACTCATCCTCTACTCTTCCTTGCCTAGTTAACTCCTATTTATTCTTCAAGTCTTTACTCAAACAGCACTTCCCAAGAGAGCTCTTCCAAACCTCCAGACTATTTCATTTCTCTCTGTTATATATACTTACAGCACCTTGTACCCTTCTTTCATAGCATTTGTCAATTTTACCTTTATTATTTCTGTCATTATTTGACAGTGTCCCTGACTAAACTGTAAGGTCCAAGATAGCATAGAACAAAGTCTAGTTTTGCTAGCACTGTATTCCCCAGCATCTAATGCAAGTAACTAACGTAGTAGATGGTCAGTAATTTTCTTCAAATATATTGACATCTTCACTTATGTTAATGTCAAATCTTTGTGGTCTTAGATTCATTTTGTCACTAGGTTGACTTTATATATGTATATCTATTTTTGTGGATTTCATTGAATTCTATAGCATGATTTTCAGATGGTACTAATTATTCTTATATTTCTGGATTACTGAGTGCTACCTCACTTTTGCCAGAATATAACTAATACTAGTTTATTGATGGAAATGTTGCATATAAATCAATTTTTTAAGTCACAATTTTAAAATGTTCTAGGAAAGCTTGATGTTTAAAGAAATTCCATTAGGAATCACTGTTATTTAATTATCCACTGTTAGGTCAGATTTTTAATGCATAATTTTTATTTTAGATATTGTTTTCCTAGAACAAGCATATAGGTGCTTCTATAAAAGACAGTGAGAAATTCTTTTATTTCTTTAATTTTGTGCTGGTATTTTAATACAGTGATTGCTTTGTACTAGAGATAATCTATCTTGAAATGACTGCTTTTACTGGATATAATCTGTCATTTTAATTTCCTGTTAACAGATGGTGATTGCATTAGAAAAGGCTTTGGGTTTTATTCATATCAGAATCTAAGAGCCTATCATTTTATTTCACCTAACTTATATTAGAAGATATACATATATATATGTATATATTCTGTGTATAAATATACCTAAGTAGAAGATATTTGTAAGCTTAGGTAATAGTTTTAACTGTTGTTATTTACAGCTCCATTAATTGTCAGAATCATGTAACCTTACAGAAAAGATAGTTATTTGTTCTACTTGGGTTATGTTCCTGATAGTAATGTGAGCGCAGCTGGTAGAGGATGGCATTCCGTCTCAGGAAATCCTTTGTCTTGTGCAGCTCTAATGCTCAAGGGACACACTTCACTTTCCTCTTACCGAGATAGTCGACCGCCAATCATACTGGAGGTTATGAAGTGTAACACGCAGTTCCATGCCTTTATCAGTCTGTATAATTGACGTATTCAGAGCTTTAAAACAAAAAAGAAAAAAAGCTGTGAACTAAGAAAGCCTACACCATTTTTGCTTGTAATGATGTTAACTCCATGTTAACAGAGGTCATCTCAGAACAAGCATGAAACCGGCTCACATGATGCTGAGCGGCAGAATGAAGGTCAAGGAGTGGCAGAAATCAACATGGCAACTTCTGGTAATGGTCAGGTAAATAAATTATTTTATCGTATTTTTGAAATTATTTAAATATCAGAAAAGTATGAAGCAAGATGGTTCTCAGAATGATCTATAAATCTTACCTATTTTCTTAGTCCTGAATGCATATTTCCAGAAGCATTCAGTACCAGCGTGCTGTCATTTCTCTTTATTATGTCAACAATAATGCTGTCAAGATCTTCTAGACCTATTTCTGTGGCTGTAGTTTGTGTTTTAGTTTAAAATGATTGTGAGTAGTTTTTTTTAATAACTCTAAGCTGCATTTTCGTTATATGTATGATTTGACCTAGTTATTTTTGCTTGCCTTGAATAGATTTGCTCTTTCACTAAGACATTCAATGTAAAGACATTTTTATGGGTTTTTTTAAGTTATAAAGGCTTTGTTATTTCCTGTTGTATTTAAAGATTATTTAAATCTAGAAATCCAAGTCTTACTGAAAAAGATAATTGTAATGCACACAAAAAAGTAAAGAGACATGGCCTAATTGTGCTTAACTATTACCACATCATTTTCAGCAAAATTATGAAAGTAAGCTTTTTTTTTTTACACACAGAACTATTATCTTGTTATGCTACTATCAGTTGTCTATTAGATTTTTATTGAAATACAGCCCAATATGATAGAATTTTTCTTTAGGGTGTTCTGTATCCTCCATATTTTCTTCAGTGAATACGTTTATAGTGTAAATGAATGACTTTTTAAAAACAGAATTTCACCAAATTGTTCTTAAAGGTAATTTTTCTACTGTTGATACAGAAAATTTTCTTAGTCTCTCTAGGTTACTTTTGGTAGTATTGTTTTTAAGAATATGCTTCTATTAGTTCATTAAAATGTAAAGCTTAAAATGTCTTATTCTTAAGTATTTAAATTCGTTTTACTGAGTCAAAATAAACATACCTCATTCAGTGTTACTAATTAGCATTATACTAGAAAACAAGTGGTAAATTAGGACAAAGGCAATTACATTTAAACAGCACATTTGAGTTGTTTATCTGTCTTTTGCCTAGGGAATTAGTTGGAACATTATATATTCCTACACATATGTAGGAGGAAGAAAAATTCAATCTTATATGACAGAAAAAAATATTTCCATAGGAATAGACCAACTCTTAGTGCTTTGGGTCATCTTCCAATTATTATGTACTTTGGAAACCTTACCTATCCAGTAAGCTGGCTATGATAAATTGGATCCATATTACACTTACTATATCAAAATAAATTCTAAGTAGATTAGATTTAAAGTCAAAATGAAAACTATTAAAAATATAAAAAAATTAGAAGAAAATGTGGGTAGCATTTTTATAATCATGATGTAGGTAGGAGACCCATAGAGAAGGGATTAATAGATTTCACATTACAGCACGAGACTTAGTATGCCAGGAAATCATAGCGAGACTCCAAAACAAATGACCAAGATCACATTATTTGCAAACATTTATGACATGTAAAAAGTTAAAATTCAAGATGCAAAAAACAGTATTTATATAACAACTATTTATTTAAATAGTATCTTAAAATGGTCTCACGCCATCGTAGAAGTAAAAAAATAGTAATTTTAAAAATAAAATTAAAATGAGCAAAGGACATGAACAGGAAATAAAAGAAGAAATTAAAATGACTTGTAAACATGGAAAGATGATCACCTTTACTAATCATGATATATAAATACAAATTAAAACTAAAATGAGATTTTGTGGGGGGGCCATTGGGTTAGCAAAGATCAATAACACTCAGTATTAGTAATGGTGAGCAAACAGGCATTCTCTTATATCACTTTTAATTGTATGACATGAAACAGCCTTTTGGGAGAGCAATTTTGTCAAATGCATCTAACATCATATATGATGTGCCTGTTGTGAAGCTCATCATTGCAACATCTAAGATTTTATGCTAATGAGATAATCAGTCAAGAGTAATCAGACATGTTTGAAGAGATTCATCATAATATTAACAATAGCAAAAAGTTAGAAATAACCTAAATGGACATTGGTCATAAATTGGTTAAATTATTAGTTAGTCAGCCGTAGGTTAGTTAAGTGGTTCTGGAGTCACCAAACGTAGGAAATCACACTCCCTCACTAACTAGCTTAGTAACAAAAAGTCTCTGAGCTTTAATGTTTCCTCTTTAGTAAAATAAAATGATGATAAAACCTCTACCTCAGAACAGTTGGGAGAGTGAAATGCAAGATACACTTAACACAGTCCCTGGCATATAGTCAGTGCTTAGTAAAAGGTAACAGATGCTGTTGTTAACAATTGTTAATTATCTTTAACAAATATGTATTATATGCCAAATACTGTATTGGACTCTAGAATTGATAATTGAAGAGTACAGACAGTCCTTGGCCTCATGGAACCTATATGGTACATCCATGCAAATATTAAAAATGATAAATTACATCTCTGTTTAAAGATCTAATTTTTAGCCTTCAGCATTGCCTTTTCTAGTATATCCTCCATATTATAGTCAGTTATTCTTCTAAAACACAAATCTGATTATATCGCTTATTTGTTTAAACCTTTCAGTGGCTACTCACTTCACGTATATTAGAATCCAGATTCTTCATGTTGCTTGCTCTTCCAAGAGTATCTCATAATATTTGCCCCCATTTCTCACCACTCCCTCAACTTCAACTTCTTCAGTTCCTTGAGTATGTCCAGGCCTTCCACAGGACATTCCTTTTGCCTAGAACTCTCTTCTGCTTCAGTTCATATTATATGTTTTACTCATCCTTCCCCACAATTTAAATGTCACTTCTTCCTGGACATTTTCCTTGTCTCCACCTATCTGGAATAAATAAATTACTCTTTGATACTCTGTATTCCTGCTCTCAAGAGTGCTTAGCACAATTTTTCAATGGTTTAATTGTCTTCCTTCCTTTTTAAAGTCCTTTAAGCCACACCTGCTCCCCACTGTATGCCAGACAACTAATATATACCTGGCAGAGAGCATTTATGTTGAATATTAATAAATATTATCGACTTAGGTAATTATAACATTTTTTCTGAGACGGAGTCTTGCTCCGTCGCCAGGCTAGAATGCAATGGTGCGATCTCAGTTAACTACAACCTCTGCCTCCCAGGTTCAAGCAATTCTCCTGCCTCAGCCTCCCGAGTAGCTGGGACTACAGGTGCCCACCACCATACCCAGCTAATTTTTGTATTTTTAGTAGATACAGGGTTTCACCGTGTTGACCAGGATAGTCTCAATCTCTCCACCTCGTGATCCGCCTGCGTCGGCCTCCCAAATTGCTGGCATTGCAAGCATGAGCCCCTGCGCCCGGCCAATTACGACTTTTTTAGTTTTAAAAAAGCAAGTGTGCTGGGCGTGGTGGCTTACACCTATAATCTCAACACTTAGAGAGGCCAAGCGGGAAGGATTGCTTGAGGGTAGAAGTTCGAGTTCAGCCTGGGCAACATAGGGAGACTTCGTCTCTACAAAAAAAAAATAAAATAAAAATTAGCCATGTGTGGTAGTCCCAGCTACTTGGGAGGCCGTGTGGGAGGATCACTTGAGCCTGGGAGGTCAAGGCTGCAGTGGGCTATGATCACGCCACTGCATTCCAGCCTGGGTAACAGGGCAAAAAATATTTTTTTATTTTTATTTTTTGTCTAAAAAATAAAAATTTAAAAGCAAGTGTGTATGATCTCATTATACATATGTATGATGTGTGTATATGCATAGAGAAATGTGCGGGAGAATGTTCTTTAAAATGTTTTCAATAGTTACCTCTGAGTGCTGGGATTTTTGTGGGTTTTACTTTCTTATTCTTTTGTGTATTTTTTATTTTTTGTAATGAATGTGTATTATTATAATTTATAACAACTAAAAACCATTTTCATTTTGGGAAAATAGAAGAAAGCACTGTCTTGATTTCCATTGTGTGGTAGTTTAGGTTGTCTTACTTCAGAGTCCTACCATGACATACATCATGTCTTTGATGTCAGTATAGGGATGGCAGAGAAGAAGATCTATTGAAAATAGTAAATCAGGGCCCGGTATTCATTCCTTCTTTAAGTGATGAACTCTGATAGTGCTATGGATTCAGAGGTAAACATAAGCATGTTTGTTTAGCAGTAGCAATCGTAGACTTGCCCACCAAATTGGTGTTTGTATGACACTAATGCTGCTAATACTATCTGGTTACTTTCAGTCACTGTTTTGTTTTTGTTTTTTTCTTTTTCTTTTTTATTATAATTTAAGTTCTAGGGTACATGTGCACAACGTGCTGGTTTGTTACATATATATACATGTGCCATGTTGGTGTGCTGCACCCATTAACTCGTCATTTCCATTAGGTATATCTCCTAATGCTATCCCTCCCCCCTCCCCCAACCCCACAACAGGCCCCGGTGTGTCATGTTCCCCTTCCTATGTCCAAGTGTTCTCATTGTTCAGTTCCCACCTATGAGTGAGAACATGCGGTGTTTGGTTTTCTGTTTTTGCGATAGTTTGCTGAGAATGATGGTTTCCAGCTGCATCCATGTCCCTACAAAGGACACGAACTCATCCTTTTTATGACTGCATAGTATTCCATGGTGTATATGTGCCACATTTTCTTAATCCAGTCTATCATTGATGGACATTTGGGTTGGTTCCAAGTCTTTGCTATTGTGAATAGTGCCGCAATAAACATATGTGTGCATATATCTTTATAGCAGCATGATTTATAATCCTTTGGGTATATACCCAGTAATGGGATGGCTGGGTCAAATGGTATTTCTAGTTCTAGATCCTTGAGGAATCGCCACACTGTCTTACGCTAATGGTTGAACTAGTTTACGGTCCTGCCAACAGTGTAAAAGCGTTCCTATTTCTCTGCATCCTCTCCAGTACCTGTTGTTTCCTGACTTTTTAATGATCGCCATTCTAACTGGTGTGAGATGGTATCTCATTGTGGTTTTTATTTGCATTTCTCTGATGGCTAGTGATGATGAGCATTTTTTCATGTGTCTGTTGGCTGCATAAATGTCTTCTTTTGAGAAGTGTTGTTCATATCCTTTGCCCACTTTTTGATGGGGTTGTTTGCTTTTTTCTTGTAAATTTGTTTGAGTTTTTTGTAGGTTCTGGATATTAGCCCTTTGTCAGATGAGTAGATTGCAAAAATTTTCTCCCATTCTGTAGGTTGCCTGTTCACTCTGATGGTAGTTTCTTTTGCTGTGCAGACGCTCTTTAGTTTAATTAGATCCCATTTGTCTATTTTGGCTTTTGTTGCCATTGCTTTTGGTGTTTTAGACATGAAGTCCTTGCCCATGCCTATGTCCTGAATGGTATTGCCTAGGTTTTCTTCTAGGGTTTTTATGGTTTTAGGTCTAACATTTAAGTCTCTAATCCATCTTGAATTAATTTTTGTGTAAGGTATAAGGAAGGGATCCAGTTTCAGCTTTCTACTAATGGCTAGCCAGATTTCCTAGCACCATTTATTAAATAGGGAATCCTTTCCCCATTTCTTGTTTTTGTCAGGTTTGTCAAAGATCAGATGGTTGTAGATGTGTGGTATTATTTCTGAGGGCTCTGCTCTGTTCCATTGGTCTATATCTCTGTTTTGGTAATAGTACCATGCTGTTTTGGTTACTGTAGCCTTGTAATATAGTTTGAAGTCAGGTAGTGTGATGCCTCCAGCTTTGTTCTTTTGGCTTAGAACTGTCTTGGCAATGTGGGCTCTTTTTCGGTTCCATATGAACTTTAAAGTAGTTTTTTCCAATTCTGTGAAGAAAGTCATTGGTAGCCTAATGGGGATGGCATTGCATCTATAAATTACCTTGGGCAGTATGGCCATTTTCACAATACTGATTCTTCCTAATCGTGAGCATGGAATGTTCTTACATTTGTTTGTGTCCTCTTTAATTTCATTGAGCAGTGGTTTGTAGTTCTCCTTGAAGAGGTCCTTCGCATCCCTTGTAAGTTGGATTCCTAGGTATTTAATTCTCTTTGAAGCAATTGTGAATGGGAGTTCACTCATGATTTGGCTGTTTGTCTGTTATTGTTGTATATGAATGCTAGTGACTTTTGCACATTGATTTTGTATCCTGAGACTTTGCTGAAGTTGCTTATCAGCTTAAGGAGATTTTGGGCTGAGACGATGGGGTTTTCTAAATATACAATCATGTCTTCAGTCACTGTTTTAAAACAATATTGCAGCTATTCCGAGATCCTGATGTAAATGTGCGACCTGTATCTGTGGGACCGTGATTTGTTGTTCCAATAGTCCTTTCATCTAAATAGGATCTATACATATGACCGCCTCTTGGGATTGATTAGTTTGTTTTGTTTTATTATTTGCTCAAAAGACAGCCACCAACACTAACTGAAAATGAAAATCAGTCTCTTTGACTTTCTCAGGATCACAGCAGTGTGCTCTGCCAAAGTTTTGTCCTAGAGTAATTCTCTTCACCACCACGTGGGAATGTATTCTACCCCTTCTCTCACCTGGTTTCCTGCCCACAATTGTTCTCTTTGAAAAATCCTTCATTGGCTTCCCTTGATTGTTAGAAAAATGATAACCATTTATTGTGACTCAGGCAACTTGGCCCCTACCTATCTTGTCAGCTTTATGTCGCATCTTGCTCTCACATCTCCATACTGGCCTTCTCTCAGTACCTCATATTTACTGGGCCTTCTCCTACCACAGCCTGTACACATGTATAACTGTTTCATGTAGTGCTTGGTTCATCCCATTTTGCTCAGTTAGCACCAGTTCATGTGTGTCGGAGCTTAGGCACCAGTTTCTCAGAGAGGCTCGGCTAGATCAAATCTCACTATCATAGGCTGTCACAGCATGTTCCTCTCCTTTGAAGATTACTACATTTGCAGTTTTACATTAATTTGTGTGATGACTTGATTAGTATTTTTGTTTCCCCCACTAGACTGTAAGCTCCAGAATGGCACGGATTCTATCTAGTTTTGTTATTTTCATACCCCCACAGTTCCTGATAAATAGTAGATAACAATAAATATTTGGTGTGTGGAAGGCCGACTAATATCCCTGCTAAATAAAGGGTTTCTTGATCTGTTTTTACTCTCTCATGGAAGTTAAATGGAAGGAAAAGCTTAGGAGTAAATTATACAGGCCAGATCCCTGTTTGCTTAGCATATAACTATGTGTATAATTTATTAGTTGGTTCTCAACTTTATTTATTTATTTATTTATTTTTTGAGACAGGGTCTCACTCTGTCACTGTACTCTGACTGGAGTACAGTGGTGCAGTCTCGGCTCATTGAAATCTCTGTCTCCCAGGCTGAAGCCATTCCTCCACCTCAGCCTCTTAGATAGCTGGGACCACAGGTGCATACCACTGCGCCTGGCTGATTTTTTAATTTTTTATAGAGACAGGATCTCACTGTGTTGTCCAGGCTGGTTTTCAATTCCCAAGCTCAAGTAATCCTCCAACATTGGCCTCCCAAAGTGCTGGGATTGGCTGGGCACGATGCTCACACATGTAATCCCAGCACTTTGGGAGGCTGAGATGGGTGGATCACTTGAGGTCAGGAGTTCGAGACCAGCCTGGCCAACATGACAAAACCTCGTTTCTACTAAAAATACAAAAATTAGCTGGGCTTGGTGGCATGCACCTGTAATCCCAGCTACTTGGGAGGCTGAGGCAGGAAAATCGCTTGAACCCAGGAGGTGGAGGTTGCGGTGAGTTGAGATTGTGCCACTGCACTCCAGCCTGGGTAACAGAGCAAGACTCTGTCTCAAGAAAAAAAAAAAAAAAAAAAAAGGTAAAACCAAAGTGCTGAGACTGCAGGCGTGCACCACCATGCCCAGCCCTTGGAAAGTTTTAACTAAATATCTTCTATACGTCAGAGTGTTTCTATGACAATTATAATTTGACAGTTTACTATGGTAATTGTATGTTAGAGAGTTCTAGGTTTTTGTAATTTGTTATTTGGGGAATTTAAGAAATTAGTTTTTCCAGTACTTTTTATTCTTCTTATAAGTTACATTGTTACTTTTGAATCAACCTTATATAATTTTTTACATAAACATTATTTTTTATACTATACTAAAACTTACTTCTGTCATTTAATAATACTTCTGAGATATCTTTTCCTATCTATATATGGTTTATAGATATGGAAGTTTTTAATCCATTTTTTCTTTCACTCTTTTTTCTTTTTTTCAAGCAACCCCAGCTTTTCTATTTGAAATTTAGAACCAGGTCTCTGGTAATAGCCAGTATATAATAATAAAGTTCAATTAAAAATAGGAAAAAGATGGAATGATAGAAAAACCCACTCTGCTGCCACTGGTTTTTAAAACTTTTTCTTATGGAAAATTTTAAACATATACAAAGACAATAATATAGTGGTTCATATCCACATATAACCCATTCACTTTAACCTCCCAATTTACTTTTTAACAAGATTCCAGGCATCATCATCACTTCTTCCCTATTTCACTGTGTATTTACAAAAGATAAAAGTACTTATTAGAAATATATAACTGGCCAGGTGCGGTGGCTCACACCTGTAATCTCAGCATTTCCGGAGGCTGGGGCGAGCGGATAACTTGAGGTCAGGAGTTCGAGACCAGCCTGGCCAACATGGTGAAACCCTGTCTCTACTGAAAATACAAAAATTAGCCGGGAGTGGTGGTGTGCACCTGTAGTCCCAGGTACTCGGGAAACTGAGGCAGGAGAGTCACTTGAATCCAGGAGGCAGAGGTTGCAGTGAACCAAGATAGCGCCACTGCACTCTGGCCTGGGCAAGAAAGTGAGACTCTGTCTCAAAAAAATTAAAAAATTAATAAATAACTGCAGTGCCATTATTACATCTCCAAAGACTCTGACAGTAATTGTTTTAATAGCATCATCTATCCAGTCAGTATTCAAACTTGTAGTTGTTTCATGTCTTTTTCACAGTTTATTTGCCTCAGGGTCCAGATAAGGTCCGTGAATAGGAATTAGTGTATCTCTGATGTCATTCTAATCTGTATGTTCCTTCTTTTTGTTTTATGGACACTTAGTTATTGAAGAACTAAAGTTGTTTTTCTTTTTTCTTTATGGTTTCCTGGCGTTTTATTTTTGTTTTTGTTTTTTTAGTCAGGATCTCACTCTGTCACCCAGGCTAGAGTGCGGTGGCACAATGACAGCTCACTGCAGCCTTGAACACCTGGGCTCAAGCAATCCTCTCTAGTAGCTGGCACTATAGGTGCTCACCACCATGCCCTAGGCCTCCCTCTGTTCCCCAGGCTGGTCTTGAACTCAAACTGATCTCAAGCAGCCCTTCTGCCTCAGCCTCCTGAGTTGCTGGGATTACAGGTGTGAGCCATCATGCCTGGCTTCCAAAGGTTTTTTTTTATAGTGTCTCATACTCTCGGTTTTGCTGATAACTCCCCATGATATACTTCAACATGTTTCTTTATAATCTGTATGTCCTATAAATTAGTAGATTTCAGTATCTGAGAATATTCAAGAAGTAGAATCAGTCAAGCTTAGGGATTGGATATGAGTGTTTAGGGGGAAGGAGAAGTCAAGAATTACTCCTAGGTTTCTGTTAGGCAGCTAGAAGGGTAGTGATGCAATTTAGTAATAACGCTAGATAAGGAGGAGGTTTGTGAGAGAAAATAAGAGTCTAGTTTTGAAAAAATGTTAAGTTTAACTTTAAAGATGTTAGGTCTGAGACATCAAAGCAGAAATGCAGCTGGGTGCAGTAGCTCACGCCTGTAATCCCAGCACTTTCGGAAGCAAAGGCAGGTGAATCACTTGAACCCAAGAGTTTGAGACCAGTCTCGGCAACATAGGGAGACCCTGTCTCTACAAAAAATACAAAAAGAAAAAAAAAAATTACTCACGCGTGGTGGCATGTGCCTGCAGTCCCAGCTACTTGGGAGGCCGAGGTGGATTATCTGACCCTGGAAGGTCAAGACTGCAGTGAGCTGAAATCATGCCACTGCACTCCAGCCTAGGCAACAGAGTGAAACCCTGTCTCAAAAAAATAAACACACAAAGTAGAAATATGAGGTAGGCTATTAGATTTGGAATTGAGAGGAAGGGTAAAGAATTGGTAATTAAAGGTATTAAAGATTTTTACATCCCCAGTGAGTATACAGTGAGAAGATGAATACCTAGGCTAAATATCCAAAGCAGTAGCATAATATTGTTCCAAAAAAGAGGGAAAAGTTAACAATTTCCACAACTGCCACGAGGACTAAAAAATCACCTTGGGTTTCACCAAAAAAAAAAAAAAAAAAAAAAAAAAAAATGTTCATTGCTGATCTTGTCAAATGCAATTTCCTTGGGCCTTCTTTCCTACTATATTATATTGGAGTGAGCTGAAATTAAATGGAAGGTTAAAAAGTAGAAGAGAAGCAGCCAGGCATGATGGCTCACACCTATAATCCAGCACTTTGGGAGGCCGAGATGGGCAGATCATGAGGTCAGGAGATCAAGACCGTCCTGGCCAACATGGTGAAACCCGTCTCTACTAAAAATACAAAAATTAGCTGGGCATGGCAGCATGTGCCTGTAATCCCAGCTACTCGGGAGGCTGAGGCAGGAGAATCGCTTGAACCCGGGAATCAGAAGTTGCAGTGAGCCGAGGTCCTGCCACTGCACTTCAGCCTGGCGACAGAGCAAGACTCTATCTGAAAACAAAAAGTAGAAGAAAGCAATTTTAGCTAACTGTAAAGATGTCTAGATGTGAACTGCCCAAGAGAGAAAAGATCATTAACTGATACAGACTATAAGTTTGAGAGAAAATTTGTTTCTGTTTTTTAAGATAGAAAAGATGAGGATGTTTGAATGCTGATGGAAAGGAGCCAGTAGAGAAGAGTTGAAGATCACTAAGATCAAAGAGAAATGAGAGAAAGGATCCAGAGCACATCTAAAGGGATGGACCTTAGATAGGAGGAGGGGAACTCTGATTTCACAGCAGAAGGTGGAGATGGATATATATGCAGGTAATTTTAAGGTTCTGGTTAGCAAGAAGTTGAGGAAATTTTGTCTGTTGGCTTCTATTTTTCTATAAAGTAGAAGTTATATGCAGTAAGAGAAGAAGAGACACAGTTTTGTATAATACAAAATGAAGGATATCAGAAATAGCCAAAGAAAGGAGAGCTGACAAGGGAAACAAAAAGATGGCAGTTATGGCATGGAGGGTCTAGGTATATTGGTGACCATAAATGTATATCGACAGCATCCTAGCGAGTTACATAAGTTTCTCACATGCTCACATTTCTTGAATGCTGCCCGGCACTTCATGTCAGGGTGTAGAGAAAACAGACAGTTGGATTCATCTGTAG
This sequence comes from Macaca mulatta, assembly GCF_049350105.2. Taxonomy (NCBI): domain Eukaryota; kingdom Metazoa; phylum Chordata; class Mammalia; order Primates; family Cercopithecidae; genus Macaca; species Macaca mulatta. The sequence continues at coordinate 121,747,843 of NC_133411.1, forward strand.
TTGCAATGTTTCCAGACAAGTGGGATAGAATAACTGCAGTGCAAAGCTGTTAAAAACTAGGAAGAGAATTATGAAAGTGATAACCAAAAGAAATCCAACCTGAAATATATAGAAATATGTTGGATTTACTAGTCATTTCAAAGAAGCAATGTCTTACTTGTGGTCAGGAGTTTGAGACCAGCTTGGTCAACATGGTGAAACCCTGTCTCTACTAAAAACACAAAAATTAGCCAGGAGTGGTGGCACATGCCTATAATCCCAGCTACTCTGGAGGCTGAGGCAGGAGAGTCACTTGAACCTGGGAGCCAGAGCTGGTAGTGAGCTGAGATCATACCACTGCACTCTACCCTGGGCAACAGAGCAAGACTCCATCTCAAAAAAAAAAAAAAAAAAAAAAAAAAAAAAGCAACGTCTTAGAGAAAGTTGAAGACCAGGAAATAAAAGGAGCATGAAGTAAAAAGTTGAGGATGTATGGGTATTTATAAAGCATTTAGCGTGGATTCTACAGGAAGGTTGGATAGGAAAAAGGACAGTGGGAAATAGGGTCTCACACAGTTTGACACTGAGAGTCAGGAATGATACAGCAAGTGCTTCTATCTTTGGACAGTGAGCAAGGCTGATTCAAGGGATGTGCAATCATGACTGACTGAGCAGGTCTTGAGGTTGTGAGAAAGTCCATCACACTCAAGTTTCTTCAGAATTTAGTTATGAGTTGGGTGGGAAACAATTCTTAGGAAGTTATTAACCATTTCTTGTGGATAGGGAGACTCTGGTCCCTCTGAAAGTCACTCTGAAAGAAGTTGGCTCAGGTCTAGCCTTAATAAAACACCTAAGAAAGATTCTCATGGACCAAGTTCTAGGCTCATAGAGAGTACGGGTATGTGTACCCCTTGGTATCTCCTAATAATAAATACATCTAAATTTCTCCTGAGACAGATGGGGAATGAGGAGTGTCTCAAAATCCAGAAGCTACATAGGAAGATAACTAAGACTGAAGCTTAGAAAATATTTGGTGTCTACACTGAAATGAATGTCAGAAACATGTTTTATTGTGGAAACAAGTTTTCCCTTGTTTCGTAATTAAACCTCCTGTTTTCTTTTGTTTCAAGTAGTACATTAGTTAGCTATTGCTGCATAACAAATTGCCCCCAAAACTTAACAGCATTACTAGACACTTATTTTTGCTTCTATGGATCACAAATCCTGGTGCAGCTGAGCTGCCTGTCTCTGGTTCAGGGTTTCCCACAAGACTTCAGGGTATTGGCTGGGGCTGCAGTCATCTCAGGGCATAACCGGAGGATCTGCTTCTAAGCTCACTTATGGCTATTGAAGGCCTCAGATCCTCACTGGGTGTCAGCCAGAGAGACATCAGTTCTTTGTTACATGGGCCTCACCACAGGGCAGTTCACAGCATAGTAACTGGCTTCCCTCAGAGGGAACAAGAGAGGTGCCCAAGATGGAAGCCACGTCTTTGTAACCTTACCTTGAGAGTGCTTCTCATCACTTCTGTAGCATTTTATTCACTAGAAGCAAGTCACTAAATCTAGCCAAGACTAAAGGGGAAGGAATTACAAAAGGGCATGAATACCAGGAGGCAAAGATCTATCTCGGAGGCTACCTACAAACAGTAAAGATATTTAGACATCTTCAAAGATTGTGTGTTTGCTTCAGGACAAAGACTCATTTCCCTTCTATAGACCAAGAAAAAGGTTCCTTGTCTGAATTTACTAAAAAAGCCCCAACTATCCTCCTTAGCCTGAGTCTCGGTCCCTCAGATCTACCTCTATTAATTACAACCAGAGTGAGCTCCTTATGTTCAGATTTATTTGTAGTTCTCCCTCCCCTTCCTCTCCACACACACACAAACACAAATATACCATGTTCTTTCTGACCCTTGCTTATGCCTCTGCCTCTGCCTGGGCTGCCTTGTGGCTAATCTCCCTCATTCTTATTATTAACTAAATTACTCCTCATGGTTCAAGTCCAAATTCAGATGCCACTTTTTCAGGAACCAAGACTGAATTGTGCGTCTTCCTGTGTGTTCATACAGTTTCTGTCAAAGCACTTACCCACACGTATTTTCATGTTCAGCTTCTCATCTAGATACTGTGTGTAGTGTGGTTGAGAATGTCTTAGTTCTATCCCTGGTGACTAGCATACTACCTGGAAAGTAGCAGGGGCTCGGGCAATATTTGTTGCTTGGTTGCATGTGGATTTAAAGACCATTCCAGAAGCAGTCAATAGCTGGTGGCAGTGGAAAGAGATGTAAGATGAGTCTTTCCTTTTTGCCTCTTTTCCCTTCCCTAAGGAGGATTAGTAATTAGTTTTGTCCTAGAAGTGTCCCTGAAGCGTAACGAGTCCAGACCCACAAAGGAAGTAGAGACTGGAAAGGGGAGCCACTCTGGTCTCTGAGCTAGTATTCTCAGTCCAACCCCAGACTTCTCTATGTGAATATGAATAAAATGAAGAATGGATTTTCTTGCTTTTATATGGGGACATATTTTTTAAAACCTCTCAAGTTAGGATTTTTTAAAGATCACTTTTATTGAAGAAAGATTAGTGTGTGATAAAATGTATCCATTTTAAGTGTACAGTTGAATGAGTTTTGACAAATGTAGTTTTCTCTTAAAAATGCTGATCTAAAATAGCTAATTATTATGAATAATGGTCTAAAATAGTTTTGTGCACTAGTCAGGAAAACCTCACCTTAGCTTATAACATGACTTATACAGAAGTTCTAAGCAGCCCTCATAAAAAATAACTTTGGAGTATCACGTATTTAAGGACTTTATAACAAATTTATAACAAATTTGAACAAGGAATTTATGAAGAATTCAGAAATCTCTGTATGAGCACTTAATTATTACCTGGTAAAAATCCTGACAAATCACTTAGGAATGCATTGTTAGCAGTTTCCTATGTTGTCTACCAAAGTGGAAATTAACTGGCAAACAGTTTAGGTTGCTAGCTAACAGAGAAGAAAAGTTTCTAATACGTCACCATAGCTAGGCTCATAGGCTCATTCCTATAGTCCCAGCTACTCTGGAGGCTGAGGTGAGTGGATCACTTGAGCCCAAGAGTTCAAGGCCAGCCTGGGAAACATAGTGAAACCTCATCTCTAAAAAAAAGAAAGACAGAAAAAGAAAAAATCACCAAAAGTGAAGTTTATGCACAAAAGGAAATTATAAGGTGTGTTGGTTCCAAAATTCTACCCCTTGTACCCTCTAGAGTAGGAGGTGCCATCTCACGGTCCTCAGACCCTTTTACTCCCATTGTGGTTTTCTCTTTCCCTTCTCCAATTAGCCAGAGCATATATATCTGAAAGACAATTCGAATGATGTCCTGCATCTTGACATTCTTATGGATTTTACTAATAGCTCCTCATTTATTTATAATTCAACAAATATTTTGTGGATACCTACTAATCCTAAGATCACCCTTGGTACTAAGAATGCAGCAGTGAACAGAATAAAGTTTCTGTCCTCAAATAACTTACATTTTAGCTTTTCGTTTTGCAAGGTTGAGAACTGCAAAAGAGTGCCTGCAAATATTGCTGACACTATTCTTAGAGTCATTTCCTTAATTATTAATGAATGGATTTAGCTATGGGGTCCCAGATATTTATCTGCAACTCCAGCTCCTGTCCAGAGTTGCATCCTATGTTTTCAGATGCCCATTGGGCATTCTTACTGGATGTCAGATTCAAAGGTGGGCTCAGTTCCCAAATGAAAGCCATCGTTTATTTCTGAGTTTCCAATATCCATTAATAGCATCATTACTTATCCATTTATCCAAGCTTGGCACCTCCAAGTTGTCCTTGACTCCCAGCCTCTTTACTCACATCCAGTCAAGTTATTCAAGCCAATTAATTTGACCCCCTGAATATCCTTCAAGAGCATCCCCACTTCTCTGTTACCACTGCCTTAGTTTGTGCCCTCAGAACCACTCAACTACTGAAAATACCCACTCCCTCATTTCCTACCTGTGATCTCTCCATGCTGTTTTTAAGACATAATTCTGATTGTACCGTTCTCCTGCCTGAAGTCCAGTGACTCCACAGCTTGACAGCAACGTCTTTGAAATGACACAAGATACTTATTGATTTAACCCAATCTTTATCTCTGACCATACACCTTGTGTTCTATTCACGTTACATTGGAACACTCCACGCTCTCCATATTTGTACCTTTGCACAGTCTCTTCCATCAGTCAGTCTCCTGTCGCAAAATGCCTACCTTAACTGTTACTGATTTTATACAGCCTCTAATAGTCCCTAAGCAGTAATTTCTTTCTTCCTGTTTTCCCTCAGTATTTTGTTCATTCTTCTACTGTGGTGTTTATATTATATTGCACTGCAGTCATTTATTTTTTTCATGTCTTTCTCCAGTAAAAGTTTCAAACAGCCCTTTCTAAACTGTGAGATCTTAGAGAACTTGGACTATAGCAAATTCATACTTAGTTTTCTGGCAATTTGGAGCATTTCAGAATTTGAACATTCCTTCACTGCTTTTCATCAGTGAACTTATCTGAATGTGGTTTTATTTATTTTGATCTATGAAAAATTACTACCCTAGAATTTCTTCAGTCTTTGGTTAAGTCCATACTGCAGTTTAATGCTCATATGCAAGAAATCCTCTTTTCTTTAGTTTTTCTCTAAAATATACTTAGTAAGCTTATAGGTAAAAAATAGTTTGAACAGTTATAATGGTCATACTTTTTATGATGTATTTATTTCTTTATCATAAAGACACTTCATTTGGAGTACCTTAACATGAAGTTATCTGTATTTACCTATAGTCTAAATTATACTATCTATAATTTGCTTAATTTTTAGGGTTCAACTACACGAATGGACCACGAAACAGCCAGTGTTTTGAGTTCTAGTAGCACACACTCTGCACCTCGAAGGCTGACAAGTCATCTGGGAACCAAGGTAACAGAAGATTAGAAACCCTGGTCACTAATGCCATGAATACTTTGCTAAGACAGTCTTGGCCAGGTGCAGTGGCTCACACCTGTAATCCCACCAAGGCAGGTGGATCACTTGAGGCCAGGAGTTCAAGACCAGCCTGGGCAACATATCAAAACCCCATCTCTACTAAAAATACAAAAATTAGCCGGCGTGGTGGCACACACCTGTGGTCCCAGCTACTTAGGAGGCTGAGGCATGAGAATAGTTTGAACCCAGGAGGCAGAGGTTGCAGTGAGCTGAGATTACACCACTTTCTAGTGGAGAATTCTGATTCACAGTCTCTTAAAGAAATGACATCTTTTTATACAAAGAAGCATAAACAAAGGAAAAATCAGGATTATAAAGAGTGCCAGATTACCTAATTTTTAATTCTTTTTCAGTCTTTCCATCCACTTATCTGCAAGAATACTGAGTTCCAACCAAACTGGCTCACTTCCTTCTTCGTGAACACTCCCTGTGACTTTACACCTCCCTTCCTTGCCTGCACTGGTGGGGACCACCATAAATGTCTGTCAGAATCCTAGCCAGCCTTCAAAACTCTTCTTGGGCTTTGCTTTTTTACAAAACATTTTCTGATTCCCAAGGTCCTCTTACCTCCCCATGTGATCCATCTACCTCATTTGAATCACTAACAATTTGCATGAACCTGCCTTTTGGAAATAAAGAAATGTTTTTTTACTTGTCTTTTGCTGTGTCTAAGATGGTGCCTGCACGTGAGTAAATATGTATTGAGGTGAATGGAAAAGTTGTTGAAGTTGAGTGTTATTTCATGCTGATAAGTGAGTTTCATTAGAGTATCTTTCTTAGATGCTAGCAAATATTTTAGGATTTGGGAATAGTGTTTGAAAAGAAAATACTTACTTTAGACCAGATGTGGTAGCTCACGCCTGTAATCCCAGAAATTTGGAAGGCTGAAGTGGGTGCATCACGTGAGGCCAGGAGTTCAAAACCAGCCTGACCAACATGGTGAAACTCCATCTCTACTAAAAATACACAATTAGCTGGGCGTGGTGGCACATGGCTGTAATCCCAGTTACTCGAGAGGCTGAGGCAGGAGAATTGCTTGAACCTGGGAGGCAGAGGTTGCAATGAGCCGAGATTGCACCATTGCACTCCAGCCTGGGGAATAAGAGCAAAACTCCATTTCAAAAAAAAAGAGGAAAATATAGTTACTTTATTATTTTAAAGTCAGAGATTTTATTTTATTATTTTTTATTTTTTGAAACAGAGTCTTGCTCTGTTGCCCAGGCTGGAGTACAGTGGCACGATCTTGGCTCACTGCAACCTCCACCTCCTGGGTTCAAGCGATTCTCCTGCCTCCGCCTCCTGAGTAGCTGGGATTACAGGTGCATGCCACCACGCCTGGCTAATTTTTTTTGTATTTTTAGTAGAGATGGGGTTTCGCCATGTTGGCCAGGCTGGTCTCGAACACTTGACCTCAGGTGATGCACCCATCTCTGCCTCCCAAAGTGCTGGGATTACAGGCGTGAGCGACTGCACCCGGCCCGTCAGAGTTTTTTAAATTAACTAAGATGAAATGAAATTCTGCTATTACTAAACAATATAGTTTTAGTTAACTCGAATTCCATTAATTGTTTTCACAGCATACTCTGTATACTCTTTCTTTACTGTAAATAATATAATAGCTCTTGGGAAATGTATTACTGAAATAACTAATGTTGATTTAAGTAATGATTTTAGAATAATCAATGATATTCTCACTATGAGGCTTAATCCTGTTTATACTTCTTGGAACCTCTTATATGCCAGTAACTGTGCCAGGAGTTGTGTGTACATTATCTCTGGTCCCCTCCAAAATTCTGTGAAGTATTCATATTTCTCTAAATGAGAAAACAAGCAAAACAAGTTTTAGGCATGGAAATTTAATTCCAGATCTGTCTAACCTCAACATGTAGTTTTTACTGTAAAAAAAATCTTGAATATTCAAGAGCACTATTGTATGAAAACTGGCAATTAGAATACTGTTTCTTTTTGAAGTCATTTATGCATGATAATATTAAGACCCTAGTATGTATTTTGAATGCCAGCTACTGTCCTATACATGTATTATTTTATTTCAGGTTAATGGAGAAAACATTGTTAGGTAGGTAAATTTCTCCATTTTGCAGCTCAGAAAACTGAGGCTCAGAGAAATCAAATAGCTTGACAATAATAGCACCACAGCTTGCTCCTAAGAGGTGGAGCCAAAATTTGAGCCTAGCTCCAATGAAAACCCATTTATCCACAGTCCTATACTGCCTTCCTAAAATTTTCATATCTAAAGGTATGTGTGTATTTACACATTTAAAGCAGCATTTCTAAACCTCAGCACTATTGGCTGGATAATTCTTTGTTGCGTTGTAGAACGTATAGTAACATCCCTGGTGCTTACCCACTTGATTGCCCTAAAATACCTGTCCTGCAATTGTGACAACCAAAAATGTCTCCAAGATGTTGTCAAATGTGTCCTGATGGGGGCAAAATTGCCCCGAATTGAGAACCACTGAGTTATGGAGATGATGCATTCTTTATATAATAGCCTCTTCTTTTATGTAATACCCTGTAGCTTTAAAATGAGTGGACCATGGTCCAGGATAACTGGGTGCCATTTTCCTGTTTCTAATCGGCTTCTAAGTAAATACTTAGAATTTATTGTCAGAGAGTAATTAGTTCTTACTGGTTGCTTTTTTAAAAACTGACTACAAATCCCGGCTCTCATTCTGTATGATCATGGCATTTTCCTTTTTATGACAAAACATTTTTAAATTTATAATCATATAATTTTAACAATATTATCATCTGACGAGAATTAATGATTGCTGAGAATTAGTACTTACAATTGTTGCAGAAATGTTTTCTATTTATTGCTTATGGGTATAGATTAAAAGAAATAAGATAAAATTTTAAATTCTGTAGAGAATTTAACTAAACTGCATTCTCTATGTGTGTGAAATCAGTTGTTTTTCCCTGATTATAGTCAGTGGATTAGCACCAACTGATCTAGGCAAACAGCACTAACAGTTAGTGAGTATGCAAAAACCTACTTTTTCTTTTAATACTGTATTTTACCACTCATATTATTTACTCACATAAACAAACTGGTGATGATACATAGATTTTGAAATAACACTGATTACTTCATCCTGGAAAGGTTTTCGGGTTTTTTTTGGGGGGGGGGGGGTTGTTTTGTGTTTTTAGAGTTACAGTAAATATCCCATTCATCACTTAATTGGTTTTTGGCTTTTGGATATTAAAGTCATAATTTTGTTTCTAAACTCATTTGGCCCACAGGTGGAAATGGTGTATTCATTGTTGTCAATGCTTGGTACTCATGATAAGGATGATATGTCGCGAACTTTGCTAGCTATGTCTAGCTCCCAAGACAGCTGTATATCCATGCGACAGTCTGGATGTCTTCCTCTCCTCATCCAGCTTTTACATGGCAATGACAAAGACTCTGTATTGTTGGGAAATTCCCGGGGCAGTAAAGAGGCTCGGGCCAGGGCCAGTGCAGCACTCCACAACATCATTCACTCACAGCCTGATGACAAGAGAGGCAGGCGTGAAATCCGAGTCCTTCATCTTTTGGAACAGATACGTGCTTACTGTGAAACCTGTTGGGAGTGGCAGGAAGCCCATGAACAAGGCATGGACCAGGACAAAAACCCAAGTATGTTCTCTTTGGTGTACATCATAGTGCATGTTTCAAAGCAAATGTGAGATTTTTAAATAGAAAACATTTTTAGTTAATATGCTGTCTTTATGACTAAGAGGAGGAAATTCACATCAGCCATTTGTGCTACTATCATGTTTAAAAGATTAAGTCGTATTTCCCTAGAAAAATTTAGCAAAGGAAATGTTATGTGCACTACTATAAGAACAGTAAGTCAAGAGAAATTTATACAGTCATAGCATAGTAGGGCCTTAGTAGAGCTAGAAAGAACTTGAGCAATTATGTTGCCCATCTTTCACTTCATAGCTGAAGCTCATTTCATAGATGAAAGTGACTTTACGTAAGTTCCTTCAGCCATTAGTGTACAAACCATAATATTTTACATTTGCATATCATTATATTCAGGGGACACAGAGCATCGTTACATCTATTATATTATTTGCCCCTCACAACAACCTAGTGAAGTAGGAAGGGAAGGTATTATCTCCATTTTACAGATGAAAAAACTGAGGCTCAAAAGAACTAAAGGACTTAACCATGGCCCTCACACCTAGTAAGTGGTAGACCCAGGAACAGAGCCCAGATCTCCTGACTCTCAGCTCAGTGCTTTTCCTACTGTACCATCCAGCTGTAGACAGTGGGCCCCAGTTGCTGGGAGTGATAATCTACCCAGCTCTTCACTCAGGAGGGGACCCTTAGACACCAGCCCCACTCCCTCAGGAACAGCATGGGAGTTAGGACCTGTGGGGATATAACTTACTTCATTCCTGTAGCCAACAACCAAAAGCAGTAAGTATGTAAGGTAAGACCTTCCTTTCACCTGACAAGAACTCACACACACACACACACACACACACACACACACACGTGCACTACAAGTAGATGATTCTACTGTATCAGCCTATTGATGTGAAGAGGAGATGATGCAAACATGACTTATGAAGCTGTAGCAGATTTTTTAAAGCTTGGGTATGAAGATGAATTTATTTGAAATCTAAAAATGTTGAAGAATAAGAAAGGCCAGGTGTGGTGGTTCATGCCTGTAATCCTAGCAGTTTGGGAGACTGAGACAGGAGGATTGCTTGAGCCCAGGAGTTTAAGACCAGCTGGGCAGCATAGTGAGACACTGTCTCATTTTTAAAAAATTTTAAAAGAATAAGAAAAAAGGGATTGCCTTTCATACCTATTTGTCCTAGGGTGAGAGAACTAGTAAGATTTTTACTGGGAGAACATTGCCTTCCTGGATTGTTTTCTTTGGCTATCCACAATTATGTAATGACCCACATTTTGTACTCTTGATATTTGTTCTCAAAAAATTAAATAGAATAAAATAATATTTCTTTTGAGATTTTTAAAAAAAATTATGTCAAATGAGTTTTGAAACCTTGTGCATAGTATTGAATGTGGAGGTACATTTTCTTGGACACCCTTTTTAGAAATTTCTGTTTACTCTGTAGTATATCTGTCTAACTTTTTGTATTAGAGATCACATTTGTACACAGCCATATGCTTTTTTTTCTGTTTGTATTGAGATATGGTCTCACACAAGCGCCCAGACTATAATGCAGTGGTGCAATCACAGTTCACTGCAGCCTCAACCTCCCAGACTCAAGCACTCGTCCCACCTCAGCCTCCTGAGAGTATCTGGGACTACAAGCATGCGCCACCACAACTGACTAATTTTTTTTTTTTTTTAAAGAGATGGAGTTTTGCCATGTTTCCCAGGCTGTTCTTGAACTCCTTGAACTCAAGGATCTGCCCACTTCAGTGTTCCAAAGTGCTGGGATTCCTGGTGTGAGCCACCGCACCCAGCACCATGTGCTTTTAACCCACACTCATGATAGTAGTTTAAATAGAAATTATAAACAGTGGCTCGTACCTGTAATTCCAGCACTTCGGGAGGCCCGGGCAGGAGCGGCACTTAAGGCCAGGAGTTTGAGACTACCCTAGGCAACATAGCAAGACCCTATCTCTACAAAAAATTTTTAAAATTAGCTAGGGGCTGTGGGGTATGCCTGTAGTCCTAGCTGCTCCAGAGGCTGAGGCAGGAAGGTCACCTGAGCCCAGGAATACAAGGCTGCAGTGAAAGCTGTGATCATTCCACTCGAGCCTAGGCAACAGAGCAAGACCCTCTTTTGTTTTTTGTTTTGTTTTTTTTAAAGAAAGAAAGAAATTATAAACAAAATTAAATCATTTTATACCAAAATGTTTTTATTATTTTGTATACTCAACATAATTTTAAATTATTAGCTATGTGAGTAATAGCATAAACCTCCAAGACTTATTCTAAGAGACTTAGTCAAGGGCAGATGAGTGGTAAACATTTTTATGGAAACAAAGCCTTTTGTTCTACATTTGTAGTATTTATTTGTCCTTTCAGCAAATATTTGATCCACTAAAATTCCATGAATTAGGGGTATACTAGTGATCCCTGCATATTTTTAAAGTACGATAAACATCATTGCTCTTTAAATAACAAAGCATTATGGTTTATGTTGATTTTATTTTTCAGTGCCAGCACCTGTTGAACATCAGATCTGTCCTGCTGTGTGTGTTCTAATGAAACTTTCATTTGATGAAGAGCATAGACATGCAATGAATGAACTAGGTAAGACGAAAATGTTTTTTAATGCCATAGACAATTACTGGTGGATTTTTAAATCATGGTAGAAATTCAGTATAGTAAATAAAGATTTTTAGTCATTGATGAATTATGATATAAGGCCACCAACTTCTGCTATCAGCTGCTTCCTCTGTGTAGCAAAAAAACGTACCCTGCTTTCCAGCAGAGAAAGGATCCTGAATCACAGAAACTGCTACCCTGTCATATACTAACTTTTTCAAAATCGAAGCCAGAGATTGAAAAACAATGACAAAATGGGTCACTCTTTGTCCCTTTTGCCAAAGTAGACTTTGTGTGTGCCAGCTGATGAGGATGTTAATTTGAATTATTTTGAAATGTGGAGCTAGTGTTTTGTGATTGAACTCAGTCACTTTTGATGAGCATCAGAGGGAATTATTATTAAGATTTTCATTTATCTTCATGGTTATCGGTACTTTACAGGATTTTCATCATAAGCAGCCTGGTATCTTTGAAACTGGTTAATATAGAAAAGTATTATGCTTTAAGTCAGAAACATTTCATTAACTTTGGAATGATTACTCCTTTAGGTATGTATTTTCACGCACTAAACCTTATATAACCAGCAGTGCACTCCATTTTTTATATAACGGGTTTTCTTTGATTTGTAGGTTCATTTTGTACATGTGGTATTTATAAATTGCATCATGCTGAACCATCTCATGTGAACTGGATCTCTCTAGTCATGCCACAAGCAGGAACCATACACTTAATTCCCATTTTAGTGTAATTGTGCCCTTGTATTTTGTGCCGTTTATGTTACATTATGTTCCAACTCCCACTTTATATTCCTACCCCCTCATCGTTTCATTCGTCATTTATCTTAAAAGTGATGAAGTCATGAGACTCTTACACAGAGAACCTGAACAGCCAAAAGTATTGTCCTTCAGAGTCATCACTTTGGGAGGCTCTGCACCTTAAGATTTCAGGCCTGCCCTCTGGCCATGCTTTCCTTCCTAGTGGCCTAGCAGTTGGCCTCCCTGATTCTCTTTCCTCCCCCTGGTCTCCTGTGGAATCTCAGTTAATCTTATGAATTCTCCCCTCCTTAGTACAATCTCAGCATTTGTGAACATTTTAACTTTTTTAAAATGCTAATCATAACAGGAAGGGGATAAAAAATCATGAATAAACAGGAAAACATTTAATTTTAAGATACCTCAAAAGTTATTCTGTAAATGTTCCTGTGTTCCAGTGGACTGTAGACTAGGACTGAGACATTAATTATCTGGATTTCAAAATAAAACCTAGACTCAGTATTTGTTCCTCTTCCTTCTTCAGGTAGGAAGGCTACCCGGGGCATTTCATCACAGGAGCTAGGGCAGGGGCTTTCAGGTGAGGAGCAGGATGGGGCCTCTGGGGGTGTGACTGCTGGGGACATAGCCACAGGGGATTACCTTCTTCTCACTCCTTACCTCCAGATTTGCACTGGGGCAGAAGGAGGATTAGGGTTTGTGGATTGCAGGGAGATAATAGTATAAGACAGCACAAGGTTTTGGCATTAAGGGATAAGGAAAAAAGAAATCCCAAATAGGTGAAGGGGAATTCCTTAGTTCAGCCAGCTGGGATGGTCGTTTGTACATATATGAAGATTCTACAACTATCAGTCATTTACGTTTGCACTTATTAGTATTAGAAGTTTTAGACTATAATTTCCATGATGTATGTTTATTGATTCTCAAATCTACCCCAGAAACTGTGCTAGGCACTAGATTTTTATAATGATTAGGACCTGGTCCTGGCTTTCAAGGAACTCACGGTTTATTTGCATTAATATTTCACAAAATATCTTAATCATAATGATCACCCAGAGGCACTCACCAAACTGCAGATTTTCTGGCCTTGTAGCAAATAGAATCTCCAGGGGAAGGGCCTAGGAATCAATGTGATAAGTGGCCTGGCTGATTCTTATGTTCAGGAAATTTTGTGAAACACCAATAGAATATTCTTGTTGAGCCTGTGATATTTATTTTAGAACAAGGCATTTCATGCCAGTGGTGACTATCTAAACCACATAAAACAAAAGTAATATACTTTTTAAAATTATCAGTCTTTCTTTTGTTCATAAGAGTCTAAATTAAGGATTCTGTTGAATGTCACCTGAGTCTGTTGGTGCTCTACTATCGGTAGTTTTACCCTATTGGGCAATACTTTGGTCTGTTTAGACCACTGTTTGCTAACAGGCACCAAGAAAATTGTGGAAGGACATGTTCATCATCTTTGCGTTACCATGAAACATCCTGATTTTTCTTAGAGCAACCACTTTTTACTTGTATCAATCCAGTCATGAATTTGCATATTTTAGCAAATCCATTTATAGTTTTAACCTATGAATTCTATTCTATGCCTCAGAATTCTCTGAAATCTTTTCATTTGCGTGAAGTCAAAAAGCACTTCCTCTTTTATCTGATAGTCTAAATTTTTTTGAATATTCTTTTTTTATTAGCCATGTTCTTCCTGAATCTCTTGATATCTGCCACATTCTTATTTAATCTTTATTTTCAGTATCAAGTCCTAAGATTTTTAGTTTTTCCATACAAGAGTACTCAACTCTTTGATCATGTCGTGCCTTCTTGGCATCTTCTTTAGGTGCATTTTATCTTTCTTAAGAAAGTATCACAGTTATTGTCACACCAGGCAAGATTTTATACAGACAAAAGGCATAGTTTGTTTTGTTGTGGTATTGATCCTCTGCTTTAAAATACCCGACATCTTGGCGATCTCATTAGTATACCAGGCCACAGTCTTAAGGTCTTCCATGTCAATTTCATGGGTCAAAATTCTCAGTTCTTTTACAGGCTCCTTTTCTTTCACCCAAGTGTAAAATGGTGGAATTCCTTGAAGCTCTGCCCTAGGCTCTCTTCCTTTCTCTCTGTGCTTCTGTTACAGTTTTTGTTTTCATTTTCAAATTTACAGCTCAATCTGAGTTCTCTCCCTGAGTTTTAGACACATTATTGAACTGATTATGTGACATCTTCCCTTAGGTGGTATTTTAGACACTTCTAACTCAACTGTCACAAAGTGAATTCGTAATCTTTCGCATCCCTGAATCTCATCTTTTCCCAGTTTCCTTTTCTCAGAAATTCCAACCCAGTTGCTCAAACCAAAATCTTGGAAGGCATTCACGATGCCATCCTTATCCCCTGCAAATAGCAACTGACTGCTTTAATTCTGCTACTTAAAAATATCTTAAGTCATCGCTCTTCTCTTCATCCCCAGTCCAAGCCACCATCATCTCTCCTGTTCTGCAATACTTTGTCTTACTTCTCTTCCCATTTCCACTGACAGTCCATTTTGTTCACTGAAACCGTAGTAATCTGTTTAGAATGTGCATCTAATTATTCCTTTTTCTGCGTAAAATCTTTAATATGGCACATAAAGTCTTAAGTGATCTGGCATCTACCCATGTTTATAGCCTCATTTTGTGGCCCTCTCCTTGCTGTTAAATATTTCAGGCCCAGGGGCCCTTTTGCATGCTGTTTCCTTTGCCTAGAATGTGTCTTTCTTCTTCCTTCCCCACCCTTGTTACATATGCATTCATCTGGCTGGACCTGGTAGCTCATGCCTGTAATCCCAGCACTTTGGGAGACCAAGGCAGGAGAATCACTTGAACCTAGGAGTTCGCGACCAGCTTGGGCAACATAGTGGTACCCTGTCTCTACCAAAATAAAAAAATTTAAAAAAGATATACATTCATCCTTTACGTTTCAACTTAAACATTAAAACATTATTTCCTCAGCCTTTTTCTTAAGGAACCTAATCCCAGGTCTAGGTTAAGTCCACCTATTATATCACCCTGTGCTTCTACATAGTTCATCTATCTTTGCTCCAATCTGTACGCTCTTCATAAAGACAATGACTGATTTTTGTTCACTGTCTATGTATTTTGCCACTGTTGCAGGTGAATGGAGGAAAATTTTCCTAAATAGGATTTGGATTTTCTTTAACCAAATTAATTTTCACTTACCTACATTCAAACATGTCTGTCATTCCTGCTAGTCATAAAGTTTTACATAAATATTCCTACATTTAAATCCCTTGGCTTGGAATTCTTGAGCCAAGACAGAACTTTGTTTTACAAACTTGTAAGATTCTTCTGCATATTGAACTTTCCAGACCACTTATAAAAATATTAATGTACTGGCTCTTTTTCAGATTAATGACCTATTTAGACTTCTAGTGTCCAAGAATTGCCTGTTCATATTCATCTTTTTCTTTCTGAGTCCCATGATGATTATTTGATGAATTACATTTTGTATAGCCTCCACATGCATTTTTCTCTTTTGTTCACTTCCTTACCATTTTGCTTCACTTTTTTTTTTTTACTGCTTCCTTTGTGTCTTTCCCATTCCTTTCCCTTTGTTTTCTCCTTGACTTCCTAGTATTGGCCATTGTGGGCATTGTTGAGCATTTTCAGTGGAAAGAATCAGGAAAAAAAGTGCTAAATCTTAGTATAGTTAATATTTGATACCATCAAAGAGAAGTAAGAAATGTGTTTAAAAACACAAATTAGTAGTTTTATATAACTTAATAATAAATTGAACAGATAATTTTTGTAATAAAAAAAATTTTAGTTTTTCTTCATGCACAGTTTCATTTAAAGGCATCAGTATTCCTAAGGGTAATTATTTGCCAAAAAAAAAAAAATTAGGCCACAGTGTGTGACAATAAAGAGTGTTTATAAAGCCCTCATAATAAGAAGAAGTTACCTTTTTCTGCTTATGTTCAGGAAGAACTAGTGTTAGAAAACAGCCTTCTTCACTGTTGGCAAGGTGGAGTGTACATGCAGTAAATAGAAAATAATTATTATTTCACTCAGTAAGATAAGGGGCTGGAGGGTGGAGAAACTGGCATAAAATGGAATAGTTGTCAGTTGTACTTTATAAATATACAAAAGTTCTTTATAACAGTTTTTGTGGCTTATAATTCTAAAGGTGAATTTAAACCATATATTCTCATTCATTGAGATTCTTTTCCCTAATACTTAAGTTACCAACTTGGTACCAGTTTGTTTTATTTTAGACGATTGTCTTTTTCCTCTTGCCCTTTTTAAATTAGGGGGACTACAGGCCATTGCAGAATTATTGCAAGTGGACTGTGAAATGTATGGGCTTACTAATGACCACTACAGTATTACACTAAGACGATATGCTGGAATGGCTTTGACAAACTTGACTTTCGGAGATGTAGCCAACAAGGTATGTTTTTATAACATATATTTCTTAAGATAGCTCAGGTATGAGTTAATTTACTTTCATAAAAACACATTTTACTGATTTTCTTGTCACTCTCCTCATTAAACGATGACTGATAAAAACCTGTGCTTCACTTTCGCTTGTCTTTACTCATTTGGTTGTCTTAAGCCTAAACAAAGGCAAAGGTACATCTAAAGATGGAACACAGTAGTGAATTTATGTAATTGCATTAAAAACACTGTTCATACGAATATACTTGTAGGGATCATTTCTGTGATCCATTACTAGATAATTTTGTCTGACTATGTAGAATTAAAAAATAAAAGATAAAACACTTCCTAGGAATGGGATTTAAAATCTGAAAATTCTTACGACCAAGGCAAGTGTTACACACACATTGATTCCATTCAAATAAGAGGCTTTACTCTAAAACCTGTTGCTTATCATTTCTCACCACTTATTCACTTTATTTCTCTAGTTTGGCAAAGGAAGAACAGATAGCAAAGAATTAAGATAATATTTGTCTTTTATTTAGGTAATCTTATTCTAGATTTTTTATGAGCAAAATATCAGTTATGATTAAAACAAAATGATGAAAACTGAATTAGACATTTAATAGCCAGAAATAAAGCTTGGCTTCAAGTTGTCTTGTTGATGATCCTCTGTTCTGTATCTAATTTACAGGCTACACTATGCTCTATGAAAGGCTGCATGAGAGCACTTGTGGCCCAACTAAAATCTGAAAGTGAAGACTTACAGCAGGTACTATTTAGAATTTCAACTGTTTTTCTCTCTTCTTCTTTGAGGCAGGGTCTCACTCTGTCACCCAGGCTAGAGGGCAGTGGTGCAATCTCAGCTCACTGCAACCTCTGCCTCCAGGGTTCAAGCAATCCTCCCACTTCAGCCTCTCAAGGCTGGGCTGACAGGTGCACGCCACCATGCCAAACGAATTTTTGTATTTTTTGTAGAGACAGGGTTTCACCACTCCTAGGCTCAAGCAATCTGCCCACCTTAACATCTCAAAGTGCTGGGATTTACAGGCGTGTGCCACCACTCCCAGCTAATATCCTGATTTAGATTGTTGCTCAGTATTTAGTATCTCATGTATAAAAGATAGTTCCATTAACACTAGAAAAAGAAAAATAATTATGTTGTAGTTATACTGTAGGAAATCTTTTTGGCACTGTAGTAGCATTTAGGAGGAATTTAAAAAAGAAAAAAAAAAAGTAAAGAAAAAAAAAAAACAGGATCTCCCTCTCTTGCCCAGGCTGGAGTGCAGTGGTGCAATTATGGCTCATAGTAACCTTAAGCTCCTGGGATCCTCCTGCCTCAGCCTCCCAAGTAGGTAGGACTACTGCAGGTGCATGCCACCATGCCCAGCTAATTTTTAAAAAGTTTTTGTAGAGACAGTGTCTCACTGTGTTACCCAGGAAGGTCTTGAGCTCCTGGTCTCAGGAGATCCTCCTGCCTCAGCCTCCCAAAGTGATAGGATTACAGGCATGAGTCACCACGGCTTGCCAGAATTTCTTTCTTAATAGATTTCTGTTCTTACCTCTAGCATTAAAAACGAAAAAGCAACTAGTATGAATGATTTTATGTAAAAATTAATCTAAAATTGATTAATTTGCAGGTTATTGCAAGTGTTTTGCGGAATTTGTCTTGGCGAGCAGATGTAAATAGTAAAAAGACGTTGCGGGAAGTCGGAAGTGTGAAAGCATTGATGGAATGTGCTTTAGAAGTTAAAAAGGTACCTTTGAAAACATTTAGTACTATAATATGAATTTCATGTTTGGCTTTTTTTTTTTTGCTGCCTTCTTTTAGCCATGAGATTCCCTAGTTTCTTACCTGTGTATTATTTAGTACTATAATAAGAATTTCATGTTTGGCTTTTTTTGCTGCCTACTTTTAGCCATGAGATTCCCTAATTTCTTTTTCTTTTTTTTTTTTTTTTTTTTGGAGACGGGATCTCATTCTGTTGCCCAGGGTGGAGTGCGGTGGCCTGATCTTGGCTCACTGCAACTTCCGCCTCCCACATTCAAGTGATTCTCCTGCCTCAGCCTCCTGAGTAGCTGGGATTACAGGCGCACGCCACCACTCCCAGCTAATTGTATTTTTAGTAGAGATGGGGTTTCACCGTATTGGTAAGGCTGGTCTCAAACTACTCCTGACCTTGTGGTCCGCCCACCTCAGCCTCCCAAAGTGCTGGGATTACAGGCGCAAGCCACCATGCCTGGCCTAGATTTCCTAATTTCTTACCTGTTTATCTCACCAGTCCATAGTTTTAGAGTACCACAAACTCCTAAAGTACTAAGATAGAAAAGATTATACAAGGGAATTTAATGTATATCAGGGTTTCTCAGCCTCAGCACTATAGACATTTTTGACCAGATAATTCTTCGTTTTGCTGGGGCTGACCTGTGCATTGTAGATTGTTTAGCAGCATCCCTGGCCTTTGCCAACTGGCTACCAATATACCCTCCCCCTAGTTATGCTAATCAAAATTGCCTCCAGATATTGTCAGATGTCCCTGGGAGGGAGGAAGGACAATGTCACCACCAGTTAAGAATCACTGGTATAAGTGTTACCTTTGTGCTCTCCAAATCTCAATCCCCTCAAATTTTGATGGTCAACTTATCAAGAGGTGATCAGAGCCAAGGGTGAGGAATCGTCAAATAATAATTTGTTTACAGAAGGAAATATCTCCAGCAGTCCATCTGCTTCAGAAACTAGGCTAAATTTAAAAAGAAAAAAAAAAAAAGTAAACTTGAAATCTGAGAGGGACCAAGCAAGTTGTCTTAGCTAGTCTAGGTTTCCTTTCACCCAGCTAGTCCTCCTACACCCACAGCCTACATGTTCTTCAAAACTTTCCTTTTCAGAGAAGGCAAAAGGTTTGTTTTTTGTTGGTTTAGTTATGCATTTTTGGTAAAGTATTTTATTCTTGGAAAACCCTTGAAAATTTATTAGATAGAAAAGCATTCAGCTAAATTATTAGTTATAAAGATGATATTCAAATATGCTTAGCATCTGCATAAAAATACCTGTAACACTGTTGAATGGATAGAAGACATTTCAGAAAAGAACATGGCCAATAAACCCTTGAAAAGATACTTAATATCATTAATCATCAGGGAATGCAAATTAAAACTACAACGAGATACCATTATGCATATCATATTGGTTAAAATTTAAGAGATTGACCATGCATTTTCAAGGATGTTGAGCAGCTGGAAATCATGTATTCTGCTAGTGGGAGTGTAAAATGGTATAATCACTTTGGAGAACATTTGGCAGTGTTTTTAAGTTAAACACACCTACCATATGACCCAGCCATTCCACTTCTAAGTATTTACCCAAGAGGAACAAAAACTTATGCTGTCACGAAGACTTACACACAAATATCCACAATAATTTATTTATGATAGCCAAAAACTAGAAATAACTATGTCTGTCAGCCGGTGAATGGTAAGCATATTGTGGAATATTTGTACAAAGTAATATGACTCGACTGTGAAAAAGAATAACTATTGATACATGCAGTAATCTGTAGTGACAGAAAACAGATTAGTGGTGGCCTGGGGTTGGGAGTGGAAGGGAAGGGGAGGATTACGAGAGGGTACTAGGAAACTTTTGGGGATGATATAAATGTTTGTTATCTTGATTGGACTGGCGGTTTTATGGGTGTATACATGCATGAAAAATTATCAAATTGTAAACTTGAAATGTGTGCAGTTTATTGTTCATCAATTATATTTCAATAAAGTTCAAAAAAATTAGTGCTTGCACACTTAAGTACTCCTAATCTAATAACCCTGTGTAGTTTCAGAAAGATTTAATGTGTGTGTGTATTATGAGAATTTGCACTGCTGCTAACTGGTTCATGACTTAATTCTCTTTCAAGGACCTAAACTCTTCTATAATTTTTTTTTTTGAGATGGAGTCTTGCTCTGCCACCAGGCTAGAGTGCAATGGCAGGATCTTGGCTAACTGCAACCTCTGACTCCCTGGTTCAAGTGATTCTCCTGCCTCAGCCTCCCAAGTAGCTGGAATTATAGGCATGCACTACCACGCCCAGCTAGTTTTTGTATTTTTAGTAGAGACGGGTTTTCACCATGTTGGCCAGGATGGTCTCCATCTCTTGACCTCGTGATCTGCCTGCCCTGGCCTCCCAAAGTGCTGGGATTACAGGGGGGATATAATGCATGGTCAGTCTTCGAAAAACTAGCCATCAGAAATGTATAATACCCAGTTCTGATTTGGGCCCAATTCTGATTAGCAGTGTTAGAATTTATTTATTTTTCCCTCTTTTTCTACATTTAGTGCAGCAGTCATGAACATTCTTTTTCTGTTTTTCATTCAACATCAGTTCCATCTCAACTTCGGCTACTAATGAGCAAGAGAATCAGAACTACCTTCTAGCTCTCCTGTGTGTTCTGCATCACTTTAACTCACTCAGAGCTCTTACTCTAGAGCCTTTCCTTGACCAGCACTCTGTGCTCCGTTCACTTAAAGCTGTTGGTCCCTTACTCTTGTTTTCTACATCTTCTCTACTGGATCCTTCTTTTTTGTTTCAGCTCTCTAGAAGAAGCCCAATATTTTGAAAACAAAAATTTTCTGTGACTTCTTCTGTTACAGTGTTTCTCTTTTCCAGTAACAACCAAAACCCTGAACAAGTCACTTGCTTCATTTCTAAACTGGCTGTACTATCTTGAATTCCTCCTAATTTTGCTTCTGATACAACCCTTCTCCTTGATCATAGAGTCTAGATTTGTAGATTTAAGTTTTTCTATTCTACCTTCACCTGTATTTTATACTTTTTGGTCACTCACTTTTACTGTTACTACTTATATTAATAACCTCTAATTTATTTTGTGTCTTCTAATTCGAACTATAAAAACATTTTTGAAACAAAACCCCTGGCCCTTGACATGTAGCCTCACAGAGAGGTACTTTTATATTTTTCTACCTTCAACTCTCAACTCTGGGCCAGTTGCAGCTTAATTCAGTCCTTTAAATTCTTGCTTTTTTTTGTTCTCGGGGTACTTGGAGTGCCCCACCTTTATCTCAGTCACATGTAATTAAAATTGGGCTCATCTTGATTGATGTGAGAAGGATAAAAGCACTTCTTGCATAAAAGCACCTTCTATCTGCCTCCTACCACTTATCTGACAAATTATGTCTAAACCTGCTTCTAGATTGTTTTGTTCACTTAATTTCTTGATGAAGAGAATAAAGTAGCTCACTATCTATTGGGTTAGACCCAAAATGTTTGCTGTGACATTCAAGGCCTGGCTTTTGTCTCTCTGAACTTATTTTTCACTGTTCCCCATCATGGACTGTGATCTCCTTTGCATCTTCTTTCTGGGTCTTCAGTGCTCCGGCACTGATTCTCACTTCCCTGCCTTTCCTCATTCTACTTCCCCTGCCAGCAGCAACTGGCTTCTCGTCTCTCTCAATGTACAGGTCTTATCCTCCTAAACAGCTGTTCTCCTCCATGAAATATTTGATTGGTTTGATTAAATTCAGGCTGTAATAAGTTTTCCTTTGGAGCATTTGTTTCATGTATGTTTTTGTATCTTTTTTTCCCCCAAAGCAAATTGCTAGCACCTTCAATCACAGGTATCAGTTTGCTATGTTTGTATCCTCTGGAGTGCCTCTCATTTGCAGTAGGCACAGAGTTGATTTCTAATTAATGTTTGTTTCCTGATGGATATATAGTAAGAAGACAGATTGACATCACCATCATGGCAAGTTGTGGGTTTGGGGTTTTTTTGGGGTTTTTTTGTTTTTTTGTTTTTTTTGGTTGTGGTTTTGCTTTTGCTTTTTTGAGACAAGGCCACACAGCCTTGACTCCCTGGGCTCAAGCTATCCTCCCACCTCAGACTCTCAAGTAGCTGGATCTGTAGGTGTGCACCACCATGCCTGGCTGATTTTTTTTTTTTTTTTTGAGACCGAGTCTTACTCTGTCACCCAGGCTGGAGTACAGTTGCACGATCTCGGCTCACTGCAACCTCTGCCTCCCTGATTCAAGCGATTCCCCTGCCTCACCCTCCCAGGTAGCTAGGATTACAGGCACCCACCACCACACCTGGCTAATTTTTTGTATTTTAGCAGAGATGGGGTTTCACCATGTTGGTCAGGATGGTCTCGATCTCCTGACCTCGTGATCCGCCCACCTTGGCCTCCCAAAGTACTGGGATTACAGGCATGAGCCATTGCGCCTGGCCGCCTGGCTACTTTTTATGTTTTTTGTAGAGATTGGGTATTGCCATGTTGCCCAGGCTGGTTTTTAACTCCTAGGCTTAAGCGATCCTCCCACCTCAGCCTCCCAAAGTTCTGGGCCTGAAGGCATAGAGCCATCGCACCCAGCACATGGCAAGTTTTGACCAAATACCTTTAATTGTGTATCAAAGTGTTTCTGTGGCTATTACAATTTGACAGTTGACTTTGATAATCGTATGTTAGGGAGTTCCAGGTTTTCGTAATTTGTTATGTGGGGAATTTTAAGAAATTATAGCTTTTCTAGTACCCTTTATTGTTTTTATAAATTACATTGTTAATTTTGAAGCAACCACATATATATAATGCTTTTTATATAAACAGAATATTGTATATACGACACTGCAACTCGCTCTTGTCATTTGATAATACTTCTAAGATATCTTTCCATATCTATGCATGGTTTACAGAATTTTTTAAATCTGCTTTCTTTTTTTTTTTTTTTTTGAGACAGGGTCTCACTCTGTCAACCAGGCTTGAGTGCAGTGGCACGATCATGGCTTACTGCAGCCTTGACCTCCCAGGCTCAAGTGATCCTCCCAAGTAGCTGTGACTACAGGCACGTGTCACCATACCCAGCTAATTTTTTTTGTATTTTTTGTACGGACGAGATTTCACCATGTTGCCCAGGCTGGTCTCAAACTCCTAAACTCCCAATCACACCACTCAGCCTTCCAAAGTGCTGGGATTACAGGCAATGAGCCACCACGCCCGGCCTTTTTTGTTTTTTTTGTTTTTGTTTTTTTGAGACAGTTTCACTCTGTCACCCAGGCTGGAGTGCAATGGTGTAATCTTGGCTCACTGCAACCTTTGCCTCCCAGGTTCAAGCAATTCTTCCACCTCAGCCTCCCAAGTAGCTGGAATTACAGGCACCCACCATCATGCCCAGCTAATTTTTTTTTTTTGTATTTTTGTAGAGACGGGGTTTTACCACGTTGGCAAGGCTGGTTTTGAACTCCTGACCTCAGATGATCCACCCGTCAGCCTCCCAAAGTGCTGGGATTACAGGCATGAGCCACTGTGCCCGGCCACATGCTGGGCCTTAATCCACTTCCTATTCACATTTTTTTTCTTTATTTCAAGCAACCCCAGCCTGAGAATAACCCACATTCTATTCTGAAAATGTTTTCTTTTCATAATGCACATCAGTTGTGCTTCATATTCTAAGATGTGTGTACTATCTAAACACTTAGAATAAAGTTTATAAAAGTCATTAGTTAAATATTGTGTTCTGCTTGTTTTATAGAGCTATCATTGATATAAATACTATTTGATATTTTATGAACATTTTTCTAAATGGAAAGTTATAATTTACCAGTGAGGGGCGGGCAATAGGATAGATTTAAAAATAGCTTTTATTCAATATCAGTAACATAGAAGTTAATGAGAGACAAATTCCAACTCTAATTAGATGACCCATATTCTGTTTCTTACTAGGAATCAACCCTCAAAAGCGTATTGAGTGCCTTATGGAATTTGTCAGCACATTGCACTGAGAATAAAGCTGATATATGTGCTGTAGATGGTGCACTTGCATTTTTGGTTGGCACTCTTACTTACCGGAGCCAGACAAACACTTTAGCCATTATTGAAAGTGGAGGTGGGATATTACGGAATGTGTCCAGCTTGATAGCTACAAATGAGGACCACAGGTATATATAGAGTTTTATATTACTTTTAAAGTACAGAATTCATACTCTCAAAAAGACCTAATTGTAAGCAATGTTTTACATAATCATGAAAGTTTTAAGCCAAAATATATTTATTATTGTGAAAAGATAACTACTCTTAGTTTAACTCATTAGTGTACTTAATGTAATAACAGTTTATAGTATTATAAAGGAGACTAAATTAAGCAAATGATAGTTGAGAGGTGTAGCCCATATGTGGAGGAAAAAATAGCACCATTTCTATCAGTATAGTATAAAAGAATGTGAAAACAAAATTTAAAACAAGACAAAAACTATGAGCATGATCCAGAGAATATAAAGGTTCACATTTTTCTAATGATGTCTTAGTATCAAGAATAATAATAATTTTTTTTTTTTTGAGACGGGGTCTCACTCTGTCGCCCAGGCTGGAGGGGCAGTGTTGCAATCTTGGCTCGCTGCAACCTCCACCTCCTGGGTTCAAGTGATTCTCCCACCTCAGCTTCCCAACTAGCTGGGACTACAGATGCACGCCACCACACCCGGCTAGTTTTTCTATTTTTTGGTAGAGATGAGGTTTCACCACGTTGTCCTGCTGCTCTTGAACTCCTGGCCTCCAGTGACCCACCCGTCTCAGGCTCCCTAAGTGCTGGGATTACAGGCGTGAGCCACTGCGCCCGGCCAGTAAATAATATTATTTAGCTAACAGCCATTCATCCAATCTGCTAGAGTTGCAAAACCTAAAAGAGTGCCTCAGATGCAGGGCACACATTTTCAGAACTCGGATTCTGTATTATGTCAACAAAAATACAACTGTCTTTTTTTTTTCTTTCTTTCTTTTTTTTTGAGATGAAGTCTCACTCTGTTGCCCAGGGTAGAGTGCAGTGGCACAATCTCTGCTCACTGCAACCTCTGCCTTTGGAGTTCAAGTGATTCTCCTGCCTCGGCCTCCCGAGTAGCTGGGATTACAGGTAGCCCCCACCATGCCTGGCAAAATTTTAGTAGAGATGGGGCTTCACCATGTTAGCCAGGCTGGCCTTGAACTCCTGACCTTAGGTGATCCGCCAGCCTCAGCCTCCAAAAGTGCTGGGATTGTAGGCATGGGCTACTGCGCCTGGCCAAAAATATGTTTTTTTTATAGCTTATTCATTTTTTAAGTCTGTGATGCAGAAACTACAAGCCTAGTCTCCCTTTCTGCTATGCAGAGAAGATTTCTTAAGTCCTGTAACTACTGGACTGCTAAGAGAAGACCACCATGTTAAAGCTTATTGTGTACCCTTGCCAGTCCATTTTAAAGCCCACTAAAGCTGAATATGCTGTCATTAATCTTCAGTTTGCCTGCATTAAACAAGCTGTTGCTCTTTCATGTCCAGAGTTCATTATGCTGATCCTCACGCCTTGTTTTTATATGCCTTAAATGTTTTGAAAGCTTTAATTTACTTTATTTTTTAAAAATAATAAGCATACAGTCTGCCAAAGAGCACTTTTTCTTTTCTTTTTTTCTTTTTCTTTTCTTTTTTTTTTTTTTTTGAGATGGAGTCTCACTCTGTTGTCCAGGCTGGAGTGCAGTGGTGTGATCTCGGCTCACTGCAACCTCCACCTCCCAAGTGATTCTCCTGGCTCAGCCTCCTGAGTAGCTGGGACTATAGGCATGCACCACCACACCCAGCTAATTTTTGTATTTTTAGTAGAGACAGGGTTTCACCATGTTGGCCAGGCTGGCCTCGATCTCCCAACCTCAGGTGATCCACCCTCCTCAGCCTCCCAAAGTGCTGGGAGGCATGAGCCACCGTGTCCGGCCAAGAGCACTTGTAAGAGGGATGGCAGTATCACACAATCAAGCCAAAAAATACAGAGATTACTCTGAAAAGTAAGTGTGCTAATATAAGAGCTTATAATGTGCACTGACTGAAGAAAGATCTTTAATCAATTCTATCTACCTCTTCCAAGATATATCAGTATCAGAGTGGCACCCAACCATAGATTAAATTACCACAAAATTCCTATTCAACATAGGATTTCATGATATATTGATAGTTTTTAAATTGGGAAACTGTTATATGAATAGAGTAAATGTACGTGCCCCACCCCCTGCAAATGTTTTAAGCTATTGGGTCAGAATAGGAAATGTAGAATTGACAAAAATAACACCTGTACTTTTTTTAGTGTGACAGATTAGTATTTTAAAACAGTAAACATTACATGAAATAAGAAAGAACAGAAGGAGATGTGGAATACTTGGAATTTATAGGATAATTGGTATAATCATATTATGCCTATTGTTTTCTATCGTTTTATTTGTTGTTACTGGATACACATTTTGACCTTAATTTTATGATCTCTTGATTTTATTTCAGGCAAATTCTAAGAGAGAACAACTGTCTACAGACTTTATTACAACACTTAAAATCTCATAGTTTGACAATAGTCAGTAATGCTTGTGGAACTTTGTGGAATCTCTCAGCAAGAAATCCTAAAGACCAGGAAGCATTATGGGACATGGGGGCAGTTAGCATGCTCAAGAACCTCATTCATTCAAAGCACAAAATGATTGCTATGGGAAGTGCTGCAGCTTTAAGGAATCTCATGGCAAATAGGCCTGCGAAGTACAAGGATGCCAATATTATGTCTCCTGGCTCAAGCTTGCCATCTCTTCATGTTAGGAAACAAAAAGCCCTAGAAGCAGAATTAGATGCTCAGCATTTGTCAGAAACTTTTGACAATATAGACAATTTAAGTCCCAAGGCATCTCATCGTAGTAAGCAAAGACACAAGCAAAGTCTCTATGGTGATTATGTTTTTGACACCAATCGACATGAAGATAATAGGTCAGACAATTTTAATGCTGGCAACATGACTGTCCTTTCACCATATTTGAATACTACAGTGTTACCCAGCTCCTCTTCATCAAGAGGAAGCTTAGATAGTTCTCGTTCTGAAAAAGATAGAAGTTTGGAGAGAGAACGAGGAATTGGTCTAGGCAACTACCATCCAGCAACAGAAAATCCAGGAACCTCTTCAAAGCGAGGTTTGCAGATCTCCACCACTGCAGCCCAGATTGCCAAAGTCATGGAAGAAGTGTCAGCCATTCATACCTCTCAGGAAGACAGGAGTTCTGGGTCTACCACTGAATTACATTGTGTGACAGATGAGAGAAATGCACTTAGGAGAAGCTCTGCTGCCCATACACATTCAAACACTTACAATTTCACTAAGTCAGAAAATTCAAATAGGACATGTTCTATGCCTTATGCCAAATTAGAATACAAGAGATCTTCAAATGATAGTTTAAATAGTGTCAGTAGTAGTGATGGTTATGGTAAAAGAGGTCAGATGAAACCGTCAATTGAATCCTATTCTGAAGATGATGAAAGTAAGTTTTGCAGTTATGGTCAATACCCAGCCGACCTAGCCCATAAAATACATAGTGCAAATCATATGGATGATAATGATGGAGAACTAGATACACCAATAAATTATAGTCTTAAATATTCAGATGAGCAGTTGAACTCTGGAAGGCAAAGTCCTTCACAGAATGAAAGATGGGCAAGACCCAAACACATAATAGAAGATGAAATAAAACAAAGTGAGCAAAGACAATCAAGGAGTCAAAGTACAACTTATCCTGTTTATACTGAGAGCACTGATGATAAACACCTCAAGTTCCAACCACATTTTGGACAGCAGGAATGTGTTTCTCCATACAGGTCACGGGGAGCCAACGGTTCAGAAACAAATCGAGTGGGTTCTAATCATGGAATTAATCAAAATGTAAGCCAGTCTTTGTGTCAAGAAGATGACTATGAAGATGATAAGCCTACCAACTATAGTGAACGTTACTCTGAAGAAGAACAGCATGAAGAAGAAGAGAGACCAACAAATTATAGCATAAAATACAATGAAGAGAAACATCATGTGGATCAGCCTATTGATTATAGTTTAAAATATGCCACAGATATTCCTTCGTCACAGAAACAGTCATTTTCATTCTCAAAGAGTTCATCTGGACAAAGCACTAAAACTGAACATATCTCTTCAAGCAGTGAGAATACGTCCACACCTTCATCTAATGCCAAGAGGCAGAATCAGCTCCATCCAAGTTCGGCACAGAGTAGAAGTGGTCAGACTCAAAAGGCTGCCACTTGCAAAGTTTCTTCTATTAACCAAGAAACAATACAGACTTATTGTGTAGAAGATACTCCAATATGTTTTTCAAGATGTAGTTCATTATCATCTTTGTCATCAGCTGAAGATGAAATAGGATGTGATCAGACGACACAGGAAGCAGATTCTGCTAATACCCTGCAAATAGCAGAAATAAAAGACAAGATTGGAACTAGGTCAACTGAAGACCCTGTAAGCGAAGTTCCAGCAGTGTCGCAGCACACTAGAACCAAATCCAGCAGACTGCAGGGTTCTAGTTTATCTTCAGAATCAACCAGGCACAAAGCTGTTGAATTTTCTTCAGGAGCAAAATCTCCCTCCAAAAGCGGTGCTCAGACACCCAAAAGTCCACCTGAACACTATGTTCAGGAGACTCCACTTATGTTTAGCAGATGTACTTCCGTCAGTTCACTTGATAGTTTTGAGAGTCGTTCGATTGCCAGCTCCGTTCAGAGTGAACCATGCAGTGGAATGGTAAGTGGCATTATAAGCCCCAGTGATCTTCCAGATAGCCCTGGACAAACCATGCCACCAAGCAGAAGTAAAACCCCTCCACCACCTCCTCAAACAGCCCAAACCAAGCGAGAAGTACCTAAAAATAAAACACCTACTGCCGAAAAGAGAGAGAGTGGACCTAAGCAAGCTGCAGTAAATGCTGCAGTTCAGAGGGTCCAGGTTCTTCCAGATGCTGATACTTTATTACACTTTGCCACGGAAAGTACTCCAGATGGATTTTCTTGTTCATCTAGCCTGAGTGCTCTGAGCCTTGATGAGCCATTTATACAGAAAGATGTGGAATTAAGAATAATGCCTCCAGTTCAGGAAAATGACAATGGGAATGAAACAGAATCAGAGCAACCTAAAGAATCAAATGAAAACCAAGAGAAAGAGGCAGAAAAAACTATTGATTCTGAAAAGGACCTATTAGATGATTCAGATGATGATGATATTGAAATACTGGAAGAATGTATTATTTCTGCCATGCCAACAAAGTCATCACGTAAAGCAAAAAAGCCAGCCCAGACTGCTTCAAAATTACCTCCACCTGTGGCAAGGAAACCAAGTCAGCTGCCTGTGTACAAACTTCTACCATCACAAAACAGGTTGCAACCCCAAAAGCATGTTAGTTTTACACCGGGAGATGATATGCCACGAGTATATTGTGTAGAAGGGACACCTATAAACTTTTCCACAGCTACATCTCTAAGTGATCTAACAATAGAATCCCCTCCAAATGAGTTAGCTGCTGGAGAAGGAGTTAGAGCAGGGGCACAGTCAGGTGAATTTGAAAAACGAGATACCATTCCTACAGAAGGCAGAAGTACAGATGAGGCTCAAGGAGGAAAAACCTCATCTGTAACCATACCTGAATTGGATGACAATAAAGCAGAGGAAGGTGATATTCTTGCAGAATGCATTAATTCTGCTATGCCCAAAGGGAAAAGTCACAAGCCTTTCCGTGTGAAAAAGATAATGGACCAGGTCCAGCAAGCATCTGCATCCTCTTCTGCAACCAACAAAAATCAGTTAGATGGTAAGAAAAAGAAACCAACTTCACCAGTAAAACCTATACCACAAAATACTGAATATCGGACACGTATAAGAAAAAATGCAGACTCAAAAAATAATTTAAATGCTGAGAGAGTTTTCTCAGACAACAAAGATTCAAAGAAACAGAATTTGAAAAATAATTCCAAGGACTTCAATGATAAGCTCCCAAATAATGAAGATAGAGTCAGAGGAAGTTTTGCTTTTGATTCACCTCATCATTACACACCTATTGAAGGAACTCCTTACTGTTTTTCACGAAATGATTCTTTGAGTTCTCTAGATTTTGATGATGATGATGTTGACCTTTCCAGGGAAAAGGCTGAATTAAGAAAGGCGAAAGAAAATAAGGAATCAGAAGCTAAAGTTACCAGCCACACAGAACTAACCTCCAACCAACAATCAGCTAGTAAGACACAAGCTATTGCAAAGCATCCAATAAATCGAGGTCAGCTTAAACCCATACTGCAGAAGCAATCCACTTTTCCCCAGTCATCCAAAGACATACCAGACAGAGGGGCAGCAACTGATGAAAAATTACAGAATTTTGCTATTGAAAATACTCCAGTTTGCTTTTCTCATAATTCTTCTCTGAGTTCTCTCAGTGACATTGACCAAGAAAACAACAACAATAAAGAAAATGAACCTATCAAAGAGACTGAGCCCCCTGATTCACAGGGAGAACCAAGTAAACCTCAAGCATCAGGCTATGCTCCAAAATCGTTTCATGTTGAAGATACCCCAGTTTGTTTCTCAAGAAACAGTTCTCTCAGTTCTCTTAGTATTGACTCTGAAGATGACCTGTTGCAGGAATGTATAAGCTCCGCAATGCCAAAAAAGAAAAAGCCTTCAAGACTTAAGGGTGATAATGAAAAACATAGTCCCAGAAATATGGGTGGCATGTTAGCTGAAGATCTGACACTTGATTTAAAAGATATACAGAGACCAGATTCAGAACATGGTTTATCCCCTGATTCAGAAAATTTTGATTGGAAAGCTATTCAGGAAGGTGCAAATTCCATAGTAAGTAGTTTACATCAAGCTGCTGCTGCTGCATGTTTATCTAGACAAGCTTCATCTGATTCAGATTCCATCCTTTCCCTGAAATCAGGAATCTCTCTGGGATCACCATTTCATCTTACACCTGACCAAGAAGAAAAACCCTTTACAAGTAATAAAGGCCCACGAATTCTAAAACCAGGGGAGAAAAGTACATTGGAAACTAAAAAGATAGAATCTGAAAGTAAAGGAATCAAAGGAGGAAAAAAAGTTTATAAAAGTTTGATTACTGGAAAAGTTCGATCTAATTCAGAAATTTCAGGCCAAATGAAACAGCCCCTTCAAGCAAACATGCCTTCAATCTCTCGAGGCAGGACAATGATTCATATTCCAGGAGTTCGAAATAGCTCCTCAAGTACAAGTCCTGTTTC
Source organism: Macaca mulatta (assembly GCF_049350105.2). Taxonomy (NCBI): domain Eukaryota; kingdom Metazoa; phylum Chordata; class Mammalia; order Primates; family Cercopithecidae; genus Macaca; species Macaca mulatta. The sequence goes on from NC_133411.1 coordinate 121,779,388, forward strand.
TAAAAAAGGCCCACCCCTTAAGACTCCAGCCTCCAAAAGCCCTAGTGAAGGTCAAACGGCCACCACTTCTCCTAGAGGAGCCAAGCCATCTGTGAAATCAGAATTAAGCCCTGTTGCCAGGCAGACATCTCAAATAGGTGGGTCAAGTAAAGCACCTTCTAGATCAGGATCTAGAGATTCGACCCCTTCAAGACCTGCCCAGCAACCATTAAGTAGACCTATACAGTCTCCTGGCCGAAACTCAATTTCCCCTGGTAGAAATGGAATAAGTCCTCCTAACAAATTATCTCAGCTTCCAAGGACATCATCTCCTAGTACTGCTTCAACTAAGTCCTCAGGTTCTGGAAAAATGTCGTATACATCTCCAGGCAGACAGATGAGCCAACAGAACCTTACCAAACAAACAGGTTTATCCAAGAACGCCAGTAGTATTCCAAGAAGTGAGTCTGCCTCCAAAGGACTAAATCAGGTGAATAATGGTAATGGAGCCAATAAAAAGGTAGAGCTTTCTAGAATGTCTTCAACTAAATCAAGTGGAAGTGAATCTGATAGATCAGAAAGACCTGTATTAGTACGCCAGTCAACTTTCATCAAAGAAGCTCCAAGCCCAACCTTAAGAAGAAAATTGGAGGAATCTGCTTCATTTGAATCCCTTTCTCCATCGTCTAGACCGGCTTCTCCCACTAGGTCCCAGGCACAAACTCCAGTTTTAAGTCCTTCCCTTCCTGATATGTCTCTATCCACACATTCATCTGTTCAGGCTGGTGGATGGCGAAAACTACCCCCTAATCTCAGTCCCACTATAGAGTATAATGATGGAAGACCAGCAAAGCGCCATGATATTGCACGGTCTCATTCTGAAAGTCCTTCTAGACTTCCAATCAATAGGTCAGGAACCTGGAAACGTGAGCACAGCAAACATTCATCATCCCTTCCTCGAGTAAGCACTTGGAGAAGAACTGGAAGTTCATCTTCAATTCTTTCTGCTTCATCAGAATCCAGTGAAAAAGCAAAAAGTGAGGATGAAAAACATGTGAACTCTATTTCAGGAACCAAACAAAGTAAAGAAAACCAAGTATCCGCAAAAGGAACATGGAGAAAAATAAAAGAAAATGAAATTTCTCCCACAAATAGTACTTCTCAGACCGTTTCCTCAGGTGCTACAAATGGTGCTGAATCAAAGACTCTAATTTATCAAATGGCACCTGCTGTTTCTAAAACAGAGGATGTTTGGGTAAGAATTGAGGACTGTCCCATTAACAATCCTAGATCTGGAAGATCTCCCACAGGTAATACTCCCCCGGTGATTGACAGTGTTTCAGAAAAGGGAAATCCAAACAAAGATTCAAAAGATAATCAGGCAAAACAAAATGTGGGTAATGGCAGTGTTCCCATGCGTACCGTGGGTTTGGAAAATCGCCTGAACTCCTTTATTCAGGTAGATGCCCCTGACCAGAAAGGAACTGAGACAAAACCAGGACAAAATAATCCTGTCCCTGTATCAGAGACTAATGAAAGTTCTATAGTGGAACGTACCCCATTCAGTTCTAGCAGCTCAAGCAAACACAGTTCACCTAGTGGGACTGTTGCTGCCAGAGTGACTCCTTTTAATTACAACCCAAGCCCTAGGAAAAGCAGCGCAGATAGCACTTCAGCTCGGCCGTCTCAGATCCCAACTCCAGTGAATAACAACACAAAGAAGCGAGATTCAAAAACTGACAGCACAGAATCCAGTGGAACCCAAAGTCCTAAGCGTCATTCTGGGTCTTACCTTGTGACATCCGTTTAAAAGAGCAGAAGAATGAAACTAAGAAAATTATATGTTAATTACAACTACTATATAGACATTTTGTTTCAAATGAAACTTTAAAAGACTGAAAAATTTTGTAAATAGGTTTGATTCTTGTTAGAGGGTTTTTGTTCTGGAAGCCATATTTGATAGTATACTTTGTCTTCACTGGTCTTATTTTGGGAGGCACACTTGATGGTTAGGAAAAAAATAGTAAAGCCAAGTATGTTTGTACAGTATGTTTTACATGTATTTAAGTAGCATCCCATCCCAACTTCCTTTAATTATTGCTTGTCTAAAAATAACACTACAGATAGAAAATATGATATATTGCTGTTATCAATCATTTCTAGATTATAAACTGACTAAACTTACATCAGGGAAAAATTGGTATTTATGCAAAAAAAGAAAATGTTTTTGTCCTTGTGAGTCCATCTAACATCATAATTAATCATGTGGCTGTGAAATTCACAGTAATATGGTTCCCGATGAACAAGTTTACCCAGCCTGCTTTGCTTTACTGCATGAATGAAACTGACGGTTCAATTTCAGAAGTAATGATTAACAGTTATGTGGTCACATGATGTGCATAGAGATAGCTACAGTGTAATAATTTACACTATTTTGTGCTCAAAACAAAACAAAAATCTGTGTAACTGTAAAACATTGAATGAAACTATTTTACCTGAACTAGATTTTATCTGAAAGTAGGTAGAATTTTTGCTATGCTGTAATTTGTTGTATATTCTGGTATTTGAGGTGAGATGGCTGCTCTTTTATTAATGAGACATGAATTGTGTCTCAACAGAAACTAAATGAACATTTCAGAATAAATTATTGCTGTATGTAAACTATTACTGAAATTGGTATTTGTTTGAAGGGTCTTGTTTCACACTTGTATTAATAATTGTTTAAAAGGCCTCTTTTAAAAGCTTATATAAATTTTTTTCTTCAGATTCTATGCATTAAGAGTAAAATTCCTCTTACTGTAATAAAAATAATTGAAGAAGACTGTTGCCACTTAACCATTCCATGTGTTGGCACTTAGCCATTCCTGAAATTTCTTTTATGTGATTAGCTCATCTTGATTTTTAATATTTTTCCACTTAAACTTTTTTTTCTTACTCCACTGGAGCTCAGTAAAAATAAATTCATATAATAGCAATGTAAACAGCCTAGCATAGACTAAGCATTAAACATAATAGGCCCACATAATTTCCTTTTTCTTAATGTTATAGAATTCTGTAGTTGAAATTGATTATTCTTAGACATTGTAGTCTTTTCGAAGCTTTACAATGTTACTGTCTTGCCCCTTCATCTTGTTGCAACTGGGTCTGACATGAACACTTTTTATCACCCTGTATGTTAGAGCAAAATTTCAGCAGTGAAGTATAATCAGCTGTTTGCCATGTTCAGGAAATTCAAATCACATGGAACTTCAAAGGTAGGTTTAATACCATTAGGATATTCAGAAGTATGTTTTAAAATCCCTGCCTGTTAAGGAAACTTTGTTTTTGGTGGGTACAGTTCTGGGGTACATGTTAAGTGCCCCCTTGTACAATGGAGGGAAGTCCTCCTTCCTGAAGGAAAATTAACTGACACTTATTAACTAAGATAATTTACTTAATATATCTTCCTTGGTTTGTTCTAAAAGATCAAAGGGTGACTGTGATGATACATGCACACATATTTGTTGAATAAATGAAAATTTATTTTTAGTGATAGGATTCATACACTATTTGGGGAGGGAAAACCTTTTTAAGCATTGTGGGGCACTCAGAAGAGGAGATAAAAGAGGAGTAAACACACCTACCTGGTGCCTTGAAAATCACATTAAGTAGTTAATTATCTACCCCTTACCTGTGTTTATAACTTCCAGGTAATGAGAATGATTTTTTTAAAGCTAAAATGCCAGTAAATAAAGTGCTATGACTTGAGCTAAGGTATTTGACTCCAATGCCTGTACTGTGTCTACTGCACCACTTTGTAAACACTTCAATTTACTATCTTTGAAATGATTGACATTTACATTTTTGCCAAATGTTATCTGAAATTGTCTATGAATACAATCTATTTCTGTTGTTCTCCAAAGCTTCCATAAACAATGGAGATACATGCATATAGGTCATATTTGTTTCCTTTCATTTTCTGACTTTCTATTTCTAACTTTCTGAATTATTGCTTGCCAGTTTTTGCAAACCACTTCAAGTACTTCTATGGAAAGAGATGGGATGTTAGTCAATTAGATAAAATTGCCTTTTAATTCAAATAAGAAAATACAAATGTTGAAAATGAAGAGTTCATTCCACATGCCAGAAAAGTGGAATTTTTGTAGGCAACACTGACTGGGAGAAGGGCCAGTCTACACTACCCATTGAAGTAAAGATTGCTGGATGAGGCCCTCTATTGGAGATAGTGGTTCTGAATTAGTAAAGGGGCAAGTCTCAATTCTAATTATAGATGTTCACAGGGTGCTGCTATAATCGATAGCAGGCCAAATATTCCCAATTTATGCTTGTCTACAAATGGCATACTAAGTCCAGTGTTGGGAATTAGTCAAGAGTTATGATGCCTGTTTAGAGAGGAGTGGGGGAGGGAGAGTTACCTATCGTAAGGCACTTCAAAGGAGTGCGTTGGGATCACCAGGAGTGCTTACCAAGACATAGCTGGGCCATACCCCCAGTTTGATTCAGGAGGTTTGGAATGGGGCCCAAGAACGTGCATATCTAACAAGTTGGAAGGTGAGGCTAATGCTGCTGGTCTGGAGACCACACTTTGAGAATTACTGCCCTAAGTTATCACAGTGAGGCTCCTTGAGTGATTTGCCTTCAGCTCTAGCGATTCCTCCCAGTAACTGGACCTTTAATCTGACAAAGTATGCCAACAGATAAACTCTGCTTCCCCTAGGCACAAAATTCAGTATTGAGCCATCCAATCTGATAACGCTTATCTCAACTCCTGACAGCAGACAAACTTAATCAGACATGAATGAACAAGTAATTTTAAAGACAATGATTATATCTGAAGGCTCAGTTAATGTTCCCTTTGAGACTTATAAAAAGCAATAACTTCAGCAAAGATCTAATTTGAATTTTCAGTAAGATTAAAAGAGACTATGAAATGGGAACTTTAAAATGAGAAAAGGTTGATTTCAGATGAAAATGTATCCAGTTTTTTAATATACAGTGGAAGTGATCAATAAGCAATTAACAGATTGATATTTAAGGACAACTTTACAAATTACCAGGGTAATGAAAAGGACATAATCAAAGATAAGCCCCATAAGAATCAAATAGCACTGTAAGTACAGTAAAATGTTTCTTAATTAAAATATGGATCATGTTGCCACAAGGTTAATTACATGAAAGGATGAATTTTGCGGAGGATGGGAGCCAGGTGCACAATATCTGAATATATGTTATCACAGGGTTTCTTGGAATCTAAGGAAAAAAGCAGTGCACCAGAAATGCAAAAAGTAAATTGCCCATAGCTAAAGAAACATCTGAATAGTCAGATCATTAAAATTTATGAAATAATTATTTTTCAAAAGTCAACGTGGCTGAAAGTGTATTTTTTTCCTTTCTAATAAGCATATTTTCCTCATATTACGCAGACTTAAAATTTAAAAATTACTTTGTAATGTTGAAACCTATAGATTATGGCTCCTGTAAACCCCAGGTCATTTTTCTGCCATTCTTATAACTCTGTCTATGATCTATAAAAGTATATTCTGCTTTTTGTTAGGCCATTGATGCTTTTTTCAACTTGTACGTTCTATGTATATAATATTGTTTTTGGTGCTAAATACACTTTCTTTTCTCTGATATTCAGGATAATTCTTTCTCTACATTGTGACTATCCACTTATTTTCTTTAAGTAATACGGTTTTTTAATTAAAAATATTCAACATAATGTATGCAATTGAATATAAAGCAACATTAGTGAGAAATAACTGTTGAAAGAAATGCCAAACATTAACTGCCCTACCTACACCACCTTTTGGAATCCAAACCCTTAGCCTCATTGATTGGTCACTGAACTACGTAAACAGTCTTTCTCCCTGACCTTTGTACCAGAGTTATATCTGACCTGGAGGAGACTCATCATCAGCTGGTCAGTGACCAAAGACTTGTATAGCCCTGCTTGGAAAGAAAAAAACGATTAGACCAATCAATTTGAAATAAGAGTCACAAAGGAAATTTCTGGCTGGTTCTTTTTTTTTTTTTTTTTTTTTTTTTTTGGATTTTTAAAAAAATTTTATTTTGTGGTAACATTTAAGATTACATCTACCCTCCTAACAATTTTATTTTATTTTTTTCTTTTTATTTATTTATTTATTTATTATTATACTTTAAGTTCTAGGGTACATGTGCATAACGTGCAGGTTTGTTACATATGTATACTTGTGCCATGTTGGTGTGCTGCACCCATCAACTCGTCAGCACCCATCAACTCGTCATTTACATCAGGTATAACTCCCAATGCAATCCCTCCCCCCTCCCCCCTCCCCATGATAGGCCCCGGTGTGTGATGTTCCCCTTCCCGAGTCCAAGTGATCTCATTGTTCAATTCCCACCTATGAGTGAGAACATGCGGCGTTTGGTTTTCTGTTCTTGTGATAGTTTGCTAAGAATGATGGTTTCCAGCTGCATCCATGTCCCTACAAAGGACACAAACTCATCCTTTTTTATGGCTGCATAGTATTCCATGGTGTATATATGCCACATTTTCTTAATCCAGTCTGTCACTGATGGACATTTGGGTTGATTCCAAGTCTCCAAGTCTTTGCTATTGTGAATAGTGCCGCAATAAACATACGTGTGCATGTGTCTTTATAGCAGCATGATTTATAATCCTTTGGGTATATACCCAGTAATGGGATGGCTGGGTCATATGGTACATCTAGTTCTAGATCCTTGAGGAATCGCCATACTGTTTTCCATAATGGTTGAACTAGTTTACAATCCCACCAACAGTGTAAAAGTGTTTCTATTTCTCCACATCCTCTCCAGCAGCTGTTGTTTCCTGACTTTTTAATGATCGCCATTCTAACTGGTGTGAGATGGTATCTCATTGTGGTTTTGATTTGCATTTCTCTGATGGCCAGTGATGATGAGCATTTTTTCATGTGTCTGTTGGCTGTATGAATGTCTTCTTTTGAGAAATGTCTGTTCATATCCTTTGCCCACTTTTTGATAGGGTTGTTTTTTTCTTGTAAATTTGTTTTGAGTTCTTTGTAGGTTCTGGATATTAGCCCTTTGTCAGATGAGTAGATTGCAAAAATTTTCTCCCATTCTGTAGGTTGCCTGTTCACTCTGATGGTAGTTTCTTTTGCTGTGCAGAAGCTCTTTAGTTTAATTAGATCCCATTTGTCAATTTTGGCTTTTGCTGTCTGGCTGGTTCTTGAGTGCTGGAACGAAAGAGCATGCACAGTTAAGGCTCAAATTACCATGACTGGCATCGTGAAGCTTAAACTAAGAGGAAGCCACCTAGTGGAGAAAGAGGTAAAGGGAACAGATACTGGGAGGACAAAGTGAGAGACAAGAATCACAAGCTCAAGGCCAGCCTGGGCAACAAAGCAAAACCCTGTCTCTACAAAAACAAATAAACAAACAAATAAATAAATAAATAAAAATAGGGCCTGATGGTGCATACCTGTAGTGCCAGCTACACAGAGACTGAGGCAGAAGGATAGCTTGAGGCCATCAGTTGAAGACCACAGTGAGCTGTAAGCACTCCAGCCTGGGTGACAAAGCAAGACACCGTCTCTAAGAAAAACAAAAAAACGGGGTCTGGCTCACTCCTGCAGTCCCAGCACTTTAGGATTGCTTGAGCCGGGGAGTTTAAGACCAACCTAGGGGTACCATAGTGAGACCTCGTCTCTACAAAAAATTAAAAATTAGCTGGGCATGGTGCTCCACGCCTGTAGTCCCTGCTACTCAGGAGGCTGACACTGCACTCCAGCCTTGGTGACAAAATGAGACCCTGTCTCAAAAAAAGAGCCCCCAGCTCCTGGAGTCACTCAGTTCCTGACATTTTTGAGACCTTATTCTACTTTTCCCGGTTTGGGAAGCAATTGTGAATCTCTCACCCCTCTTTGTTCCTGAAGTAACAAAACTAACAGAAAACCATATTTAGACATACAGTAAGTTTTAAAATTTCCAAGATAAGACTTTATAAAAACATCAGAGGGGCCGGGCGCGGTGGCTCACACCTGTAATCCCAACAGTTTGGGAGGCCGAGGCAGGTGGATCACGAGATCAAGAGATCGAGACCATCCTGGCTAGCGTGGCGAAAGCCTGTCTCTACTAAAAATACAAAAATTAGACGGGTGTGGTGGCGCGCGCCTGTAGTCCCACCTACTCAGAAGGCTGAGGCAGAAGAATCACTTGCACCCGGGAGGCAGAGGTTGCAGTGAGCTAAGATCTCACCACTGCACGGCAGCCTGGGTGACAGAGTGAGGGAGAAAAAAAAAATCAGTGGGAAGAGAAGAATAGGTTGCCATCAAAAAAAAAATTGGCATCAAGTATCTCTGCAGTACTAAATGTCAAAGAACAAAACACCACAAAACAATGAAACACAATACATGCAGCATTTGGAAGGGAACAGAAATATTACCTAAGAATTCTGAAACCAACCATACTAACATTTCGTTTAGCAACCTTTGGGATTCTTGTTAGTTAAAAACAAGACCTCTAAATGACAAGATGTTTATTTAAAGAATATGAGGTAGCTCACAGGATCTGTATGACATGGACTAGAAAAGCAGTCTTAGAAACTACACAGTGGAAACAATATCCAAACCATACTTTGAGGCTACAGTAAAGACCTCGATGCTACCCCTAACTGCTAGAATCCTCTGACACCATGGCCACAAAATAAGATTACATGTGGCACTCACTTCACGCTGCTTGCTTCTGAATTGAAGTCTTGCTTGGGTGGGTGTGGTTGGCAGAGGATGTGTTACATGCCTGTAGCACCTGGGAAAGTTCACTTTTTTGTCTCTCCATTGAGGAGACTGGATTCACAAAAATGAATTTCTCAAATCTATGAGAGACACTGCAAAAGTGCTTGGGAGCCAGAAACCACGACATATTTCTACTACAGTATTCCAGCTGCCCCAGTAATTAAGATAAATGGAAAGGTATTAAGGAAACAGTTTGAGCAACGGAATATTTAAACTTGAATAAATGTATAAATAATTGTCATTAACCTGATAATCTCAACGTGAATGTTTAAATAACTCAAAAGAGAAACAATGAAATGCTTAGTAATTTAAATCATCTTAAATTCAAGATTATCAACCCAAACTGGAAAATAAGGGTTAGAAGGAAAGGAAGAGGTTAAAACACACTGTTTTGAATTTCATGTAGGCAATGTCAATAGATACTGGAAAAAATACAAATTCAATTTTTAAATTTAGTGGTAATGTCAATGTTAAAAAAGCAAACTACTTTTCCCGGTTTGGGGAACACTTGTGAACTTCTAACCCCTTTTTGTTCCTAAAGTAACTTGAAGCTAACAGAAAATCATATTTAAGTAAAATTTTCCCTCCAAATCACTAGCTGAAAGATAACAGCTAAATTAGCCACAGTGAAGCATAAAATGATGGAATAAGAGTAAATAAATGTATTAAACACATAAAATAGCCACTATCAGATTGGATAAAATAAAATCTCCCAACTATATGCCGCTAACAAAACAGTCTAAATGATTCAGAATGGATACAATAAAAAGTACAACCACCTTGCACAGGCAAATGCAAAGAAAACAGTAAAGGCAAATTTATGTCAGTATAGTTCTGGATAAAAGGCCTCAAACATGAAACATGATGACAACATTTGGTACTATAAATTATTTTTCCTTTTGTACAGACTAATTCATCTGTAAAACACTGGCAGCCTCACTGTCACCATGGTTTTTGTTAATTTATCTTTGCATTTGTAATTTTTTGTTGTTGTTTTGGGACAGTCTCACTCTGTTGCCCAGGCTGAAGTGCAGTGGTAGGATCTCAGCTCACTGCAGCCTCCATCTCCCAGGTTCAAGTGATTCTCCTGCCTCAGCCTAGCCTGTAGCTAGGATTACAGGCATCCACCACCATGCCCAGCTAATTTTTTGTATTTTTAGTAGAGATGGGGTTTCGCCATGTTGGTCAGGCTCATCTTGAACCCCTGACCTTAGGTGATCCACCCACCTCGGCCTCCCAAAGTGCTGGGATTACAGGCGTGAGTCACTGTGCCTGGCCTGTAATTTTGTTTCATACATTTGGTACCGAAGAGCAGTTATTTAAAACTACAACTTCTGAACTGGGCATGGTGGCTCTTGCCTGTAATCCTAGCATTTAGGGAAGCCAAGGCAAGAGGATCATTTGAGCCCAGGAGTTCGAGACCAGCCTGGGCAACATAGTGAGACCCCTGTCTCTATTTTTAAAATAACAGCCAGGCACGATGGCTCACAGCTGTAATCCCAGCACTTTGGGAGGCCGAGAGGGGCAGATCACCCGAGTTCGGGAGTTTGAGGCCAGCCTGACCAACATGGAGAAACCCCGTCTCTTCTAAAAATACAAAATTAGCTGGGTGTGATGGCCCATGCCTGTAATCCCAGCTAGTCGGGAGGCTGAGGCAGGAGAATCACTTGAATCCAGGAGGTGGTGGTTGCGGTGAGCCGAGATCACGTCGTTGCACTCCAGCCTGGGCAACAAGAGTGAAACTCTGTCTCAAAAAAAAATAAAATGAAATAAAAATAATAAAACCACAATTTTGTTTTAAAAAGGTGGATTCTGTGAAAGGAAGGTTCTCAGAGGATCCTTGTCTTTAGCTGAGGACCTTTATGAGTTTGAAATCTGTAAAGCCAAGCCTGGAGTGAGTTGGGAGGAGAGTTAGAGAAAATTTAATAAGTTTGCTTAAGATAGGCGAGAATCTGGAATTCGTGGGGTAGTCCAGGAATGACAGGCTGAGGAGGAGAAATGAGAAACAACAAAGGGAAAGAGGAGAAAGCAAAATATGGAGAGGTGAAGGTCCTAGGTGAAGTAATATGGCCGTGATGCAGTGGCTAAAATGACTCAAGAAAGATGTACACTATTTCAGTTGGAACGCTAGGTTCTTTGCAAAATCTCTATTCCAGTGTTAAGGTATTCACTCGTTTTTAATTTTCAGGGTCTTTTCTTTACAATTGTAATTAGCTTCACCATCATAGTAATTATAATTATTTAAATCTAAGTATAAATTAGATTTCAGTATTCAGCACTGTTCTATATTACATGACTTTTATTTTCTTCAATTCTGCATGTTAATTTGGCTTAGCTGGAGTATTTCCTCAAATGATTATTATCTTTTCAGAAAAGCTAAATTAGGGTACTTTCTAAATCCATACTTGTTTTCAAGTTGTTTTATTTTGACCTCGCACAAAGGATAATCTGGGTCACAATTCTGGTCACAATTCTTTTTCCTCAGAACTTTTAGCTTTTAGCATTTACTACTGCTAAGAAGTTCCAGTATCATTCTGGGTTTCTTCCAATATAGATAACTTTTATTTCATACTTGAGTGTTTATAGGGTTTTATTTTAAGCCTTTTAATAAAGAAATTTTACTAGCATAAGTCCAGCTGTTTGTCTTTTTTCCCATAACTCTTTTAATCCTGAATCTTTTCAATCTTGAGCCTTCAAGCAAATGTTCACATGTTCTCTCTTTTACTGTTACTTCCCCTCCATCACTTCTTTTCTCTCACTTTGCTGCATCAGAAATCAAGCCATAACATAAGGAATTTGGACTGGGCGTGGTGGCTCACGCCTGTAATCCCAGCACTTTGGGAGGCCAAGGCAGGTGGAACACGAGGTCAGGAGATCAAGACCATCATGGCCAACATGGTGAAACCCTGTCTCTACCAAAAATACAAAAATTAGCTGGGTGTGGTGGCACATGCCTGTAGTCCCAGCTACTTGGGAGGCTGAGGCAGGAGAATCGCTTGAACCCAGGAGGCAGAGGCTGCAGTGAGCTGAGATCATGCCACTGCCCTCCAGCCTGGATGACAGAGTGAGACTCTATCTCAAAAAAAAGAGTTTGTAGTGGATACTGGGTCCAAATCAACTGTATCTACCAAAATGGCCCTTGTCATCAGAAACTGGGTAGTGCCTAAGTGGGGACTCTACTATCAGGAGTTCTTGATGTCCAGAAGTTGCACTGCATTCTCCTAGACGTGGAAAGAACACCTGTCCTCCACTTTGGTATTAACATTTTCCCATAAGATTACCAAACCAGTACTGTTGGTGTTCAAATGCCTTAAGGTATTTTTAATGAAACAGTTTCATTAAAACAGATTTTACTGATAGCCTATTCTCCTAACTCAAAATATAGACATGAATCCTCCAGGGTTTGGATATGGAACATATACAAATCTTAGTGACAAACACCATGTTGTGCTCTGACAGTTTTCCCCCAGGCGGTGAAAGTTTTGTCATTGGGTCAAGCTGGTGTACATAACTCTTAGTTGTTCTAGGGTAAATTCTCAGTGTTCTGTGGAACTGACTTCTGACAGAATGGTAGAACATATTTCCAAAAATGGCACACTATCTCCCATTCCATGTGCTTTTTTGCAGTACAAATCTATTGCCCCTCCTTTGAATCTGATTTGGTCCTGTGACTAATTTGACCAATAGGATGTGGAGAAAATGATCTTCTGGGACTTCCAAGACCAGGCATTAAAAAAGTCTAGCAGCTTCTACTTTGCCATCTGCAGGAAACTTGTTGAAATTGTAATGAAGACTTTTTTCAGGACTTTGGCAATAGGGGTATTGCAATAGGGGAAAGGGATTAGCAGCTAGAGATTTATAGCCAAAGGGGTAAGTGGATGGAAAATTGCTAAGGGAAGACCTCAAGGATAGGGAGATCCTTGCTAAACTGACTTAACAGGGTTCTTGCTGTAAGCAGGCCAAAGGCTTTTACATCAAAGGTGGGGGATGAGGAATCTGATTAGATTTCAAGGGTAGGGAAGTTCTCACTAAACTTAGCAGGATTCTTGCTAAAACTACATTGGGCTAGACAGGTCAAAGAGAAGACTGGGGCCAAGGTCAAGACCTAGTTGAGAAGAGGATTCAGAGGAGCCTGTTTAAAGTTTGGTCAAGGAGAGAGTCTTTATCAAAGCCCAACCTAACCATATGGAGATGCCACGCCACATGGAGATAGAGATGTCCAACCAGACTTCAGCTGTTCCAGCCATCCCAACTGAGGCAGACATAAGCATAAAGTCATTGTGGACTTTCTAGCCCCAGCAGATGCCACATAAAACAGAGACAAGCTGGTCCTGTTTATCTACCCTACCCAAACTGCACTTTCATGAGCAAATAAATTATTGTTGTTGTTTTAAAACAAAGTTTTAGAGTGCTTTGTTACACAGCAACAGACAAGTGAGACAGGCAGCCATCCCCATTAGTAACCAAATATGCCCAAGCATGCCCTGAATTTCCCGATGGATTCAACTCAAGCTCAGGCCGGGGTGATCCTGCTATGGCTGAATGCATATGAGTCTCATCCTTAGACTTGAGAGCAACTTGAACTAGATTCTTCATGTTAGGCTTTTGAAAGCTTGATTATAATGTGTCTTAATGTGGGTTTTTTTGAGTTAATCTTACCTGGAGTTCATTGAGCTTCCTGGATGTTTATATTAATGTCTTTCATCAAATTCGAGAATTTTTCAGCCATTATTTCTTCAAATATTCTTTCTGTCCTTTCTGTCTCTCTTCTCCTTTTAAAACTCCCACGATTTGTATATTGGTCCACTTGATGGTGTTCCAACAGGTCCCGTAGAATTTGTTTGCTTTTACTATTTTTTTTTTCTTTTGGTTCCTTAGACTTAGTAATTTCTATTATCTTCAAGTTTGCTCATTCTTCTGTCTGTTCAAAACTGCCTCTGAATCCTTCTAGTAATTTTTTCATTTCAGTTACTGTATTTTTTCTCTTTCAGAATTTCTTTTTGTCTTCTTTTTGATTTTCTGTCTCTTTATTGTTATTTCCATTTTGTAAATACACGGTTTCGTCAACTTTCTCCACATTCTCCTTTACTTCTTTGAGCATCCTTAAGGTAGTTGTTTTAAACTCTTTGTCTAGTAGATCTACCATCAGATATTTTTCAGAAATAGTTCCTGTTGATATCTTTTATTTACTTTTTCTCTTTCCCCCCTACTCTGAGATTTACCAATATTTTTTCCCTTTGAATGAGCCTAATTTTCCTGTTTCTTTGTATGCCTTGTGATTTTTTGTTGAAAACTGGACGTCTGAATCCAATGGCACTTGTTTTCAAATGTTATTTTTTATAAAACCATCTTCCTTTTCTTCATATACATGTGCCACTAAATCCAACATATTAACCTTGGTTGAGGCTGCTGGCTGGAGATGGGGTTCACAAAGATAGAGATCAAGGTAAGCAGGAGATGTGGTAACTCTGGAAATCAAACCCCTTCCCTAGGTTTTTTGTTTGTTTAATTGTAGGCTCTCTCTGTGCCAAGGTTCAACATGAAGTGTACACTTGAGGTCTTCTCAGGTTTTTCTGATCCTAGTCTTTTCCTTGGCGTGCATAGTTACTTTCTAATTTTCCTTATATATGCCATTGTTTTTGGATGTTCTAGTCTTTAATGCCTGCCTCCCAAAAGAAAAAAAAAAGAGAGAGAGAGAGAAAAGTTGAGGAGAGACACCAGTCCTTTAAATCCCCTGGAAGTCACTTCAGCTGGAGGGAAGGGGCTTAAACCAATGAGGCGAAGTGCAAAATCCGTGACACTCTGCCTCTTTGTCTGCACTTCTATGATCAGAAGCAGCAATCAATGACCAGTGTACAGATGCCCAGTACTTGGAAGACAGGGTGCTTTTTGCCCACTCTGGGTCCCATAGGCTGCTCCTGGAATGCGTATACAGCTGACTATCACAGGGCTGGGGATGGGCATGGGTAACTGCTACTGTATTAAGAACTGACACTGACCAAAAATAACTCTAATTTACTTTTAAATTCTTTCCCTGGAAGTTGCAAGCCTTCAATAGACTCCATAGTTTCTAAATAATTACATGTCACAGATTCTGCTAATGTAATCATTGTCGTGGTGGGAAGATGGATTCCTGGTTCTTTCTACTCCACAATCTTCTCAGAATACTCTCTCAATTCCTACTCAACTATCTTTGGAAAATTTCTCTTGTTTACCTCGATCTTCTCTTTGTACCTTTGTGAACCCCACCTCCAGCCAGCAGCCTCAATCAAGGTTGATAAGTTGAATTTAGTGGCATGTTTGTATGAAGAAAAGGAAGCCAGTTTGATAAAAAGAAGATTTGAAAACAAGTGCCATAATTCTATAAAGCCCTTTCATCATCTCCACAATTTTTCCATGTACATCTTCATCCTCCTTTAATTTAACCTGCCTTTCCACAAGCATAAACATTTAAAAACTTTATATTTGGCTCAAAATTTCATTGTCAGTGTGGTAACAATATTGCATTCTTTCTCTCTTCCTCACCCCTCCTCTCTACTTGTACATATCTCAGCAATAGTGTGGAGTTTAATAGGAGTGTGGATTTGGCATTGAATGACACTAAAAATATTAGCTCTGTCATTAATTATCTTAGTATATATGAACAAGGAAATGTTACTAGCAATTATAATATTGACCTTTTTGTCTCCAATTACTTAGATGGCTCTACAAAAACAATTCCATGGTAAGTAGGCTACTTGCATGTATTAAGCCTCAGACTACCTCATTCATTTTTTCACTTTTTAATATGTGTATGCGTATCCTAAAGCAAGAAAACTATGTATTTTAAAATTTGGATTCATTTTATCTCTAAATATACTCCTCAATTTTAGGTTATTGCATGACACTGTTTTTGCAGGAATCATATATGCTTTAGAAATAAGTAAACGTTACTTACTTACATCAGGAGCAAGCTTAATTTTGTGCTTAAAAAAAAAAAAAAAAAAAAAAAAACTACAAGGAAGATTGAGAGACATAAATGAGAACATGAAGGAAAGTCAGGGGCTTCCAGTCAGACTAGCTGAGCATCTATATGCTCAGCCATTATTAGCATGAATGGGCTAATTATTTAACCTCACTGAGACTCAAACTTTCATGAAGATTTTTGTTGGTTGAGTTTGGTTTTTCAGTTTGTCTGCTTTTTTATCTGTAAAAGAGAAAATCTATCTCACTTTGCCTGGCTTTTTGAAGCATGTCTTGTAGGTGTGGAATAAACATCCATTATTAAAATAGGAACGAAGGTGGGTTTAGTTGAATGGAGATGCTGAAATACTATTTTGCAATCAATCTAAGTTACGCAAAAATATATAGGCATACCTCAGAGATGTTACAGGTTTGGTTCCAGACCACCACAATAAAGCAAATATCATAATAAATCAAGTCATACAATTTTTTGATTTCTCAGTGCATATAAAAGTTATGTTTACATTATACTGTAGTCTGTCAAGTGTGAAATAGCATTATATCTAGAAAAATAATGTACATACCTTATTTAAAATACTTTATTGCTGAAAATGCTAACAACCATCTGGGCCTTTGGAAAATCATAATCTTTTTGCTGGTGGAAGGTCTTGCCTCGGTGTTGATGTCTGCTGACTGATCAGGATGATGGTTGCTGAAGGTTGGAGTGGTTGTGGCAATTTCTTAAAATGAGACAACAGTGAATTTTGCCACATCAACTGACTCTTTCTTTCACGATAGATTTCTCTGTAGCATGTGATGCTGTTTGGTAGTATTTTACCCACAGTAGAACTTCTTTAAAAATTGGAGTCAGTCCTCTCACACCCTGCCACTGCTGTATCAACTATGTTTATGCTATTCTAAACCTTCTGATGTCATTTCAACAATGATCACAACATATTCACCAGTTGTTTTCATCTCAAGAAACCACTTTCTTTGCCCATTCATAAGAGGCAACTCCTCATCATTCAAGTTTTATCATAATTGTAGCAATTCAGTCCCATCTTCAGTTTCTACTTCTAATTCTAGTTTTCTTGCTATTTCCACCACATCTGCAGTTACTGCCTCCACTAATGTCTTAAAGTCCTCAAAATCATCCCAGAGGGTTGAAATCAACCTCTTCCAAATGCCTGTTCATGTTGATATTTTAACCTCCAATGAATCACAAATGCTCTTAATACCATCTAGAATAGTGAATCATTTTCAGAAGGTTTTCAATTTATCTTGCCCTTATCTATCAGAGGAATCACTATTTGACAGCTATAGTCTTACAAAATGTATTTCTTAATAAGAGATGAAAATAAAAATTACTATTTGATCTACAAACTGCAGAATGGATGATGTGTTATCAGGCATGAAAACATTAATCTCCTTCTAGATCTCCATCAGAGCCTTAAGATGTCTAGAGGTCTAGGTGCATTGTCAATGAGCAGTAATATTTTGAAAGGACTCTTTTTTTTTTTTTTTTTTTTTCTGAGCAACTGATTTAAACAGTGGCCTTAAAAATATTCAGTAAAGGTTGGGGGCGGTGGTTCATGCCTGTAATCCCAGTACTTTGGGAAGCTGAGGGAAGAGGATTTCTTGACCCCGTGAGTTCAAGACCAGCCCAGGCAACATAGCAAGATCTTGTTTCCACTAAAAATAAAAATAAATCAAGCAGGCATGGTGGTGTGAGCCCATAGTCCCAGCTACTCAGGAGGCTTGTGTGGGAGGACTGCTTGAGTGTGGGAGGTCAAGGCTGCAATGAGATGTGATAGGGCCACTGCATGCCAGCCTGGGTAACAGAGCGAGACCTTGTCTCAAAAATAATTCAGTAAAGCATGCTGTAAACAGATGTACTGTCATCCAGGCTTTGTTGTTCCATTTAAAGAACACAGGCAGAGTTGATTTAGCATCATTCTTAGGGGCTGTAGGATTTTCGGTATAGTAAATATCCATTAGCTTCAACTTAAAGTCACCAACTGCATTACTCCCTAACAAGACAATCAGCCTGTCCTCAGCAGCTCTGAAGCCAGGCACTGACTTCTATTAAAGAGACAAGGATTTTGAGTGCTACTTCCTAGAAGGTATCTTTTCCCAACAGAAGGCTGTTTTGTCTACATTGAAAAATCTGTTCAGTGTAGCCACTAAATGGGGCAGCTTTGAAGCCAGACATTGACTTCTTCTCTCAGAGAGACAAGGATTTTGGGTGCTACGTCCTAGACGGCATCTTTTTCCCATAGAAGGCTGTTTTGTCTACATTGAAAAACCTGTTGTTTAGTGTAGCCACTAAATAATATTAGGTAATCATTGATCATCATCAATGATATTAGCTACATTTTCTGGATAACTTGCTGCAGCTTCTCTATCAGCACTTGCTGCTTCACCTTGCACTTTCATGTTATATGTTATGGAGATGGATACTTTCTTAAATCTCCTGAACCACCCTCTACTAGCTTCCCACTTCTGAAGCTTACTAACCTTTCTCAGCCTTCATAGAATTGAAGGGAGTTAGGGCCTTGCTCGGATTAGGCTTCGGGTTAAAGGAATGTTGTGGCTGGTTGGATCTTCTGTCCAAACACCTAAAACTTTCTCCATATCAGCAATAAAGTTTTGCTTTCTGATCATCTGTGTGTTTATTGAAGTAATTTCCTTTTAATTCCTTCAAGAATTTTGTCTTTGTATTTACAACTTGGCTGTTAGGTGCCAAGAGGCCTAGCTTTCAGCCCATCTTGGCTTACACATGCCTTCCTCACTAAGCTTAATCGTTTCCATCTTTTGACTGAAAGTGAGACATGTGACTCTTCCTTTCACTTTAACACTTAGAGGCCATTGTAGGGTTATTAATTGGCCTAATTTCAACATTGTTGTGTCTCAGGGAATAGGGACTGCAGGAAAGAGAGAGAGATGGGAAATGGCCAGTTGGTCAAACAGTTAAAACAAAGACAACGTTTATCCATTAAGTTCCCCTATCTTAGCTGGGCATGGTTCATGGTGCCCCAAAACTTATTATTATTATTTTTTGAGACAGAGTCCTGCACTGTCGCCAGGCTGGAGTGCAGTGGCGCGATCTTGGCTTACTGCAACCTCCACCTCCAGGGTTCAAGCGATTCCCCTGCCTCCCAGGTAGCTGGGACTACAGGCCTGCGCCACCATGCCCGGCTTATTTTTTGTATATTAGTAGAGATGGGGTTTCACCATGTTAGCCAAGAAGGTGTCTATCTCCCGACCTCATGATCACCTGCCTTAGCCTCCCAAAGTGCTGGGATTACAGGCGTGAGCCACCGCGCCCGGCCTTAAAACTATTACAATAGTAACAGCAAACATCACTGATTACCGATCACCGTAACAGAAATAATGAAAAGGTTTGAAATATTGCAAGAATTACCATATGTGACACAAAGTGTATGCTGCTGGAAAAACCGGCACCAAGAGACTTCCTCTGGCGGATTTGCCAAAAACCTTCCATTTGTAAAAAGGCTGTATCTACTCGTGGCAGCAAAGCGAAGTGCAATAATGAAGTATGCCTGTAGTGATGGCACACAGTATCCTTCAGAAGTTTTAAAAGGTGAATAGTTTTGTTTTGTTTTCCCGAGACGGAGTCTTGCTCTGTTACCCAGGCTGGAGTGCAGTGGTGTGATCTCAGCTCACTGCAACCTCCAACTCCCGGGTTCAAGTGATTCTCCCGACTCAGCCTCCCTAGTAGCTGGGATTACAGGTGTGCCACCACACTCCGCTAGTTTTTGCATTTTTAGTAGAGACGGGGTTTCACCACGTTGGCCAGGCTGCTCTCGAACTCCTGACCTTACGATCCGCCTGCCTCAGTCTCCCAAAGTGCTGGGATTACAGGCGTGAGCCACCGCACCCGGCCTAACACACAGCTCACTGAAGTTTCTAACACACAGCACACTGAAACACAACGTCTATAACTTTGCTAGTTCTACCACTATAAAAATCCATTTTGCCAAATTGAAAGCAAGCTCTAGGGCCCACGAACGGATAAAAATTAAACATAAGGAATATTTCCTTGCCTGCTCTAACATCCTGAACCAAACAGATTCCCCTCGTTGCACAGTCTTCGCCCCTTAACAGAGGGTAGCTAGTATCACCCATACTTGCTGAAAAACTGGAAAGGAGGGAAGGTCGAAGTTAAACCCATTTCAGCGGCCGTGCATGCGCCCTACCTGGTCTCCCCAGCGAGATTTGGGAAAGCAATGAGAAGCTTTCATGATCCTCTCGCGAGAGGGAAGTCTTCGCGCCACGTCAGAGACTAGAGATCTTGGCGCCGAGCGACAGGTGCCGGAACAAACAGGCGGTGAGAAATCGCGGACGCGGAACCATTTGGTGGGCAGGACTTCCGGCGGAAAAGCGGGCTGTCTCGGAAACGCCGAGCTGAGTTCCTCCCGGGTTTTCAAGTTCGGCTCCTGGGCTGTTGTTTAGACTCTTGTGAAGATGGCTTGCGCTGCAGCGCGGTCCCCGGCGGACCAGGACAGGTGGGTTCTGGGTAGGTGGGTCCTCAGAAAGGAAGGGGCTTGCTGTGGTGCCGCGAGTGTTACACCGCCCTTCTCCGCTCCGCAGCCTCTGGAATGGCCTAGCTGATCCAGCTCGCCCTGGACGGGCTCCGCGGGTCTCCTTGGCGGCTGATTTTTGTGAGAATCCTGCAGCAGCCACCAGGCTCTTCGCAGGGCTCCTGAAATTCCTACCGTAGGTAGCCTAGTGTTTACCTGTACGCGAGACAAGGATTTTGGGTGCTACGTGGACATAATATTAAGTAACATAATCTCAGTGTGAGAAATGTGTTCTTTTTAATTATTGTTGCGTTCGGAAAGGCTCATTTGTGAAATTTTGAAGTTTTTAATACCTCGGACACTTTTTATATAAGAGGGCGGACCCATTCTCAGGAACTTTTAACAGGCTGCTGTGTCTAATGTAACATTTACCCAGGTTGTTTTGTTTCTATTAGTGTGGTTTTTTTCCTTCCAAGGTAGTGGATAAAGTTTATCTTTAATTAAGTTAAGTAAAAGGGAGGTAATTTAAAGAAAAAACATTAAGCAAATAATAGCATAGGTGTACCAGCAATGATGATGACCTTGCCTACCACGGACCGAAAGAATGTATTTTTGAAAATACTTGTTATCCGTTGAGTGTAGTTGTCCAGGTTCTTGACGTTTTGAATAAGAAATTGAACAAAACACACAAAGCAAGGCAGCGAAAGCAGATTTATTTTAAACAAAAGTACACCACAGGGTGGAAGCAGGCTCCAGCAAGCCGCCCAAGAGCTGTTGGTTACGGAATTTTCTGGGATTTAAATACTCTGTAGAGGTTTCCTATTGACCAGTGCCAGTCTGATTGGTTGAGGGAGGGGGATCACTCAGAATGAGGAGTAGGCCTGCAGCCAGTCTGATTGGTTGCTGGAGGGGACCTTTCCAAGGTTGATTTTTCAGCAGCCACGCAGAAAAAGAAGGGTTTGAAAAGGGAGTAGCCATCTGATATCTACTCAGCATGAATTGGCCTTCGGTTTCCTGCCACCCGACCCTCTTCTCCTGCGTCTTACTGCTCTAGTGATACCACTTATGCTATTGTCTATGGCAGGTTTATTTGTATCTATCCTGCTTATTTAAATAATAAGAAGACCATCGCAGAGGGAAGGCGAATCCCCATAAGTAAGGTAAGCAGATGGCTGGCTCCTTGGTCCTCGAGGGAATGGGGGGTGTCATCCTGGTCGGGCCACGTCATCTTGTTAGAGCCACAGGGGGTTCTCTTCACTGCATTTATTTCGGGCTTGGGGAGAAGGACAGCCAAGAATTGGGGTGCGTTCCTTAGTGTTGGTGAAACCAGAAAGGCATTAATTCATAGCTGAAGGGATTTTTTTTTTTAATGGCTCTTAATGAGCCTGTGTTTGTAAAGAAGTGGGGCCAGAGTCTGTAGATTTTACATGTTTTTTTAAAACGAAGTTATGACATTGTTCCCCTTGATACAGGAAATCACAATTATGACATTGTACGATATATTAATAATATTCAGAATGTAGTTGAGATTTTTTTAAGTATGTGAAGACTTGCAAAAAGTTCAGCCCTGTTGAGTTTTATTAAAATGTAATTTGTATTTTGTAATATGACAGATTTAAGGCACCTAGGTTTGATGCAGTGAATTCTCACGTGATGAGTACATCTGGGTGGTAACAAGCACTCAAAAAAGAAAACATTATAAGCATCCAGGAAGATTGCGTTATGTTCCCTCCCAGTCACTGTCGCCTCCGCATATGCTCAAAAATACCAGGATGACCACTGTCATGACTTTGACACCATAGGTTACTTTTGCTTATTTTTCACTTTTCTGTAAACGGAATTTCACAGTATGTACTTTTGTATCTTTTTTTTTCACTGAACTTTAAGCTTACGAGATTTATCTACATATTAGAATGTAGTTGAATTTTCATTGCTCTGTAACAGAGTTTGTCAATAGCAGCACCATTGCCAGTTTGAGCTAGATAATTGTTGTTGGGGGTTGTTATGTGCATTTTAAGATGTTCAGCAGTATCCCTGGCCTCTACCCACTATCCTTCTCCAAACCCCATTCCCTAATTGTGACTATCAAAAATGTCTCCAAGCATTGCTAGATGTCTTTTGCGTGTGTGTAGGGGTAGGGAGCCTGAGGACAGAATTTCCCTACTCAAAACTACTGCCCTGTCTCCTCTATAGTATTGCATTGTGTGAATACACCAGAGTCTTTTCTGCCTTCTTTTTTGTTTTTTTAAGAGACAGGGTCTGGCTCTGTCACCCAGGCTGAAGTGCGGCGGTATAGTCTCAGCGCACTGCAGGCTCCACCTCCCGGACTCAAGCCATCCTCCAACCTCAGCCTTCCGAGTAGCTGGGACTACAGGCACATGCCACCACGTCCGGCTATTTTTGTATTTTTTTGCAGCAATGGGATTTCTCCATGTTGCCCAGGCTGGTCTCAAACTCCTGAACTGAAGTGATCTGCCTACCTTGGCCTCCCAAAGTGCTGGGATTACAGTTGTGAGCCACCACACCTGGCCCTTTCTACTCTGGATGGAAAATTGGATTATTTCTATTAATAGTTTGAGGCTATTATAAATAGTTGTCTTTTAGTGAACATATTTTGTAGAACGCATCTGGGAATGGAATTGCAGGGCCATAAACAATGCAGCTTTAGTAGATACTAGCAGTTTTCTAAAGTGTTTGTATGTGTAATTGTTTAAGCAGTCAGTAATCATTGAGCGCCTACTATGTTCAGAGTACCATGCTAGGTGCTGGGGAATACACTGGTTAACAAAACAAAGCCCGTGCCCTCAGAAGTTTATGTTCTGTTGGAGGGGAGATGGGCACACACGTATGCATTAGTGTTATTCCTAGGAATTTTTTAAATTACAGTGGAAGCATCTGTACTTAATGAAAAAGGAAACCTAGGGTTTTGGTACTTGTTTGATTATAGTATTTGAAATTATTTACCCAACATTATGGCAGTGTCCACTTAAAGCAAATATATTTAGTGTTTATGTTTTTAACTGTTCAGGCTGTTGAAAATCCTACAGCTACAGAGATTCAAGATGTATGTTCAGCAGTTGGACTTAACGTATTTCTTGAGGTATGACGTGGTTCTTCACTATTTTCCATACTCATACTCATCTAATTGATGTAATAACTTTCTTAAGCCCTGTTTTTCTTTTGTTTCGTTTATGTTAGAAAAATAAAATGTACTCTAGAGAATGGAATCGTGATGTCCAATACAGAGGCAGAGTCCGGGTCCAGCTCAAACAGGAAGATGGCAGCCTCTGCCTTGTGCAGTTCCCATCACGTAAGCTTTTTAAATGAATCAGTGGGGCTCAGGGATAGGTTTCTCCTATGCAACACAGAAAAGGTTCTAAAACTGAAAGGTGAAAGTCACAGTTTACATTCTGAAGATTAATTTAAAGACAGGACTACTGCTCATGGAGAGAAGCAGTAGTTCTAATTTCTTTGAGGTGAACGACCTCTTTGAAAATGTAATGAGACCCACTAAACATTTTTCCAAAAAATTGTTGTGTGAACATTTTAGAAACCTCTGGAAGTCTGTCATTGCTCCCAGGTTAAGAATATAAAATTATTAAGTTGTTGAACATTAATTGCCATTTCAGATCCTAGAGGTCCTTGAGGTCTGTTAATATCTAATTATTCTATCATTAATAAATCTAAAAAGCAGTATTGACTGAAAAAAGCAAGAGATATGCATAATATGGTACCACTTAGGTAAATTTAAATACAAAATATTACTATTGATAGATGCATATGTAATGTTGCTTATTGGTATTTTTTTGAAATGCTCTATATGGAAACACTCACTCTTAAGACAGTAGTCACCTAATGGTGAGCAGGATAGAGAGTAGAAACCCAGGGATTGATGGTCATAGAAGACTGTTGCGTCATCTCTAGTGTTTTATTTCATGAAAAACAGTAACCAAACTGACATCAATATAACAGAATGTTAGTTCTGAGTATTAGGAAGATAAGTTTTTGTTTACATGTTGTTTATTTTTCTGAATTTTCATCTCTGAGAATTTTAATTTTTTAAAACAGAGCTATTAATTTTTTCTTTCATTTTAATAATCCCCTCAGTTTAGTTGAACTCTCCCATTAAATTTACTTAAAAACAGTGAAACTGTCAGACAAACTGACAACTTGTTTGATTTTTTTGGTTTTTTTTTGTTTGTTTTTGAGACAGAGTCTCGCTCTGGCTGGAGTGCAGTGGTATGATCTTGGCTTACTGCAACCCCCGACTCCCTGGTTCAAGTGATTCTCCTGCCTCAGCCTCCCGAGTAGCTGGGGCTACAGGCATGTGCCACCACACCCAGCTAACTTTTGTATTTTGGGTAGAGATGGGGTTTCACCATGTTGGCCAGGATGATCTCGATATCTTGACCTCGTGATCTGCCCACCTTGGCCTCCCGGAGTGCTGGGATTACAGGCATGAGCCACTGCACCCGGCCTGATTTTTTTAAAATAGAGAGACAAGGGTCTCACTATGTTGCCCAGTCTAATTTCAAACTCCTGGCCTCAAGCAATCTTCCCATCTTGAGGAGATCCCAAAATGCTGAGATTACAGGCATTAGCCACCATGCCCAGCCAGCATGTTTGAACTTTTATTTTTAAAGACAAGGGCTCACTCTGTCATCCAGGTTGAGTGCAGTGGCACGATTATGGCACACTGCAGTCTTTTTCTTTTTTTTTTTGAGACAGAGTTTCGCTCTTGTTGCCCAGGCTACAGTGCAATGGTGTGATCTTGGCTCACCGCAACCTCTGCCTCCCAGGTTCAAGTGATTCTTCAGCCTCAGCCTCCCGAGTAGCTGGGATTATAGGCATGAGCCACCATACCCAGCTAATTTTTTATTTTTAGTAGAGATGGAGTTTCTCTATCTTGGTCAAGCTGGTCTCGAACTCCTGACCTCAGGTGATCTGCCCACCTCGGCCTCCCAAAGTGTTGGCGTGAGCCACCACACTCAGCTAACACACTGCAGTCTTGACCTCTTGGGCTCAAGCAACCCTCGCACCTCAGCCTCCCAGGTAGCTGAGAATACAGACGCATGATTTTTTATTTTTTCTAGAGATGGGGTTTTGCTATGTTTCCTAAGCCAGTCTCAAACTCGTGGACACAAGTGATCCTCCTGCCTCAGCCTCCCAAAGAGCCGAGATGACAGACATGGTACACTGGGCTCAGCCTAAAATAGATTTTTTTTATATACTAAAACTCATCAGGATTGGTAGGTATTGCTAGATGCTTCAGGTTGTGACTAAGGAGTGATAGTATATTCTAATACGTTTTTTCTCCTCCTTAACATTTTCCTATATTATATCTCAAAAAAACAAAAACAAACAAAATCTTGTAATTAACTAGTAGATAAAATAGGGGTAGAAATTGTGATGAGAACATGTCACTTCCTATTTCCAGTAAGACCCAAGTAAAATAGTAAAAAGAAAGCAGAGCTGAGGAGCTTAGTCTGTTTTGGGTGAAGGCAGCTGGTTGTCGGTATGCAGAGCAGGAATGCATGTAAGTGTAGATCATCTGATCTTACCCGTCGGATCTCTTGTGACTTGATGATACTGTTTTTTTGTTGTAAGTCTGAGAAAACCCTGTGTTTCAGTGTCTTAAGAGACAATGATATTTTGACTCTGTTTCCTACCTGAGGTGTATTTGGATACTCCTTAGATCTTCAAGCTAATTGCTAGGACCAAGACCAAAATTTTTTTTTCATACTTATGTTTGCCTTTTGATTTGATTCATTTAAATATTTTCAGCATTATTCTCACTCTCAGTACATTTCCCCCAGCTTGAGCTAGTCAGTGTCTTCAGTCATTTGATTTTTCATTTTTTTAAAAAACATATTTTCCATTTTCTTGATGTGATAGTTTCTTACACTTTGTGATATTCAAGTTGATGACTTTTTATGTCTTATTTCTCAGATTATACATTAAGCCTAACTTCTGGTTCCTAGGTAAGTCAGTAATGTTGTATGCAGCAGAAATGATACCTAAACTAAAAACAAGGACACAAAAAGCAGGAGGTGCTGACCAAAGTCTTCAACAAGGAGAGGGAAGTAAAAAAGGGAAAGGAAAGAAAAAGAAGTAACCTAGTATCAGCATCAAGTATGTGGTACTACTGTAAGAGACATGAATGGAGACTTCTGATTTGTATCAGAGGGAAACAGAAGCTTTTTGTTTGCATCGTTTAACTGAACTGTGAACGCTTGTGCCTCTCATCTTTATCATCGGAGTTGACAGTGAAACATTTACATCAGAAGTTTGCATCTCGCTTTTATGCCCTATAAAAGAATTTTTTTGTCTTTCAATGCAGTTTTTTTGGAAGAAAGAATATTTTTAAATGGACAAAGGACTGTACAATAAGTTACTTGAAATGAGTTACTTGTTTCAGATAAATTTCAATTCGATTTAAAATAAACATTTTGTCCACCTTTTAAGTTAATGAAATAAAATTTGAAACTGACTTTTGCAGCTTTTGCTTATGAATGAATGCTAGGAGAGGAGAGGTATTAAGAATAAAATATGTAGTGAAAGTTTCCATAGTGTGAGTCTAAAACTAGAAGAAAGTGGTAGGTCCTCTTGTGGGTGGGGAACAGGGGAGTCTGTAAAAAGCCAGTCTGTAGATCATATTTTAATCTGTTACTGTAATCGAATCGTTCAATTCTTGTTTTGACATGGAAAGTCCTGGATTTTAAGCTTTAAATTTGCTTATTTTGTAGGTTTAAGAACATGATTTTCATGGGAGTTCTAAAATTAACTGTACTTCAGCACCTTGAGGTACACTTTCCTTCAAGAAACTAAATTGGATTGGTGCTTCTGAATTTATTTCAGAGCAGTTTCTGAAAGTAGTGATTTTGAGCTATCCTGATTGCTGTTCTTTCTGAGGCCTGGTTTGGCTCTTCCTTGAATTCTGCAAGCTACCTCTTATTTTCAGTAAATTCCATTTTCTTTAAGTGTGTGTTGTTTTTTTTTTGTTTGTTTGTTTGTTTTGAGATAGAGTTTCACTCTTGTTGCCCAGGCTGGAGTGCAGTGGCGCAATCTCAGCTCACGACAACCTCCGCATCCCAGGTTCAGGTTCAAGTGATTCTTCTGCCTCAGCCTCCCTAGTAGCTGGGATTACAGGCATGTGCCACCACGCCCAGCTACTTTTGTATTTTTAGTAGAGAAGGGGTTTCTCTGTGTTGGTCAGGCTGGTCTTGAACTCCTGACCTAGTTGATCTGCCTGCCTCGGCCTCCCAAAGTGCTGGGATTACAAGCATGAGCCAGCTGGCCTGTTGACTTTTTTTTTTTTTTTAATTCTTAACAATTTCTGTTTTATAGTGAACATAATAGTATAAGAGTTTACATATTTGACTTACAAATAAATCCTGGGGAGAGGGGAGTATGTGTAAAACATAATTCAGAGCAGCCTTCTTTGAGAAAGTGGGTGTGTTTGGCTGTGTAACACAACAAGGGAATGTGTTTGCTGTGTAACAATGAGGGACTTAAGCAGGAGATTTTTGTCTCATATGTTAAATCCAAGTGAGGCTGCTGTGGTTGTTGGTTTAGCTCTCAGTGATGCCTTTTTTGTATTTTTCCGCTCTACTGTTCATGACATATTTCTAACACCTTTATGATTGTTGTTCCTGCTTGTAAAAGGGCTAGTATTTACGTGAGTGCAAGGCAGGAAGTAAAGGTAGCTGTGCCAGCCACTTCTGGCAAGTAGTTCTCCCACCTCAGCCTCCCAAGTAGCTGAGACCATAGGCATGAGATTTCTCAGAATTCCTCCCAGCAGGCTTTCACTTAGTTTAGCTGTTGAGAACTGTGACACGTTCATCTCTAGCTGCAAAGGAGGCTGAGAAAGTGAACACAGCAGTCCTCCTTATCCTTGGGGGATGCATTCCAAGACTCTGAGTGGATCCCTGAAACAGCAGATAGTACTGAACCATATATATACTATGTTTTTGCCTATTCATATATACCTGATATGGTTATCTGCGGCCCCACCCAAAATCTCATATTGAATTATAATCCCCAAATCCCTATGTGTTAAGGGTGGGACTAGGTGGAGATACTTGGATCATGGGGGTAATTTCCCCTGTGCTGTTCTTGAGATAGTGAGTCTTACAAGATCTGTTGGTTTTATAAGTGCCTGGCATTTCCCCTGCTTGCAGTCACTCCATCTTGCCGCCCTGTGAAGGTGCCTGCTTCTCCTTTGCCTTCTGCCATGTTTGTAAGTTTCCTGAGGCCTCCCCAGCAATGCGGAACTATGAGTCAATTAAACCTGTTTCCTTTAAAAATTGCCCAGTTTTGGATATTTCTTCATAGCAGCGTGAGAATGGGTTAATACATACCTATGATAAAGTTTATAAATTGGACACAGTAACAGATTAACAATAAAATTAGAACAATTATAACAATATACTGTAATAAAAGGTATGTGGAAATTGTCAGTCTCTCTCAAAATACTGTGCTATACTCACCTGTTTTGGGACCAAGGTAACTGAAACAACAAGTGAAACCGCAGATGAGGGGTGACTACATAGCTTTTTCAGTCCTGACAGCCAAGGCAGCTAAGGAAGAAAGTAGTTGAGAACGCATACTGGGCCAGGTACAGTGGTTCACACCTGTAATCCCGCACCTTGGGAGGCTGAGGCAGGAGGATCACTGGAGTCCAGGAATTTGAGACCAACCTGGGCACCATAGTGAGACTCTGTCTTTACAAAAAATAAAAGAATTAGCTGGGCATGGTGGTACTTGCCTATAGTCTTAGCTACTTGGGAGGCTGAGGTGGGAGGATTGTTTGAGCTCTGGAGGTGAGGCTGCAGTGAGCCGTGATCATGCTATTCCACTCACCTCAGCAGAGCTGGACCCTGTCTCAAAAAAAAAAAAGTATACTGTGGTAGCCAACTTAAAAGATTTGTCACAGAAAGATGGTTGAAATCTGGAAGTGGTTTAGTTTGGGGGCAATAAGGATTGTCAGTGCTATATTTTGAATGTCCCCTCCAAAATGCATGTTGAAATTTAATTGCTATTGTGATGTTATAGAGAGGTGGAACCTTTGGGAGGTGATTGGGCCATGGAGGCTCTGCCCTCAGGAATGGATTAATGTTACTATCTCAGGAGTGGGTTTGTTATAAAATGGAGTTCAGCCAAATTTTTCTTTTGCTCTCCGGAGCACACCCTCTTTGTCCTCTCACCTTCCACCATGGGATCACGCAGCATCAAAGACCCTTGCCATATACTGTGCCATGCTCTTGGATTTCCCAGCTCCTAATCATGAGCCAAATACACATTGCCCAGGCTGGTGTGCAGTGGCGTGATCTCAGCTCACTGCAATCTTTGCCACCCAATTTCAAGCATCACCACCACGCCTGGCTAATTTTGTATTTTTAGTAGAGACAGGGTTTCACCATGTTTGTCAGGCTGGTGTCGAACTCCTGACTGCACATGATCTGCTCGCCTTGGCCTCCCAAAGTGCTGAGATTATAGGCATGAGCCACACCACACCTGGCCTCTAAAAAAATTTTTTTTAATTACAAACTTTTATACTCAGGAGGCTGAGGTGGGAGGATCACTTGAGGCTGGGAGGTTGAGGCTGCACTGAGCCGTGATTGTGCCACTGCACTTTAGCCTGGGTGAAAAAAAGAGACCTTATTAAAAAAAATTTTTTTGTCTGTTTTAAAAAGATTACAGTTTTCACTTAACAACTGGCAAAAAAAAAAAAAAAAAGTTCACTGATTGCACCAATTGCAGTAATGTGAAGAAATGGCAATATATTGTTACAGCAATAATTCTGAAATCTTAGTGTTTTATGTTGCTGTAACAGAACACCACAGACTGGGTAGCTTAAAAAATGAATAGAAATTCGCCAGGCGTGGTGTATCACGAGGTCAGTAGGTCAAGACCAGCCTGGCCAACATGGTGAAACCCCATTTTTACTAAAAACTACATAAATTAGCCGGGTGCAGTGGCAGGCACCTGTAATCCCAGCTACTCGGGTGGCTGAGGCAGGAGAATCACTTGAACCCTGGGAAATGGAGGTTGCAGTGAGCTGAAATCGTGCCACTGCACGATTTCACTGAGGCTGTTCTCATACTCCTGGGCTGAAGCAAGCCTCTCAAGTGGCTGGGACTAGAGGTGCATGCCACCACACCTAGCTGAAAAAGGGAATCATAATGTAGATGTTGAAGTGCTTTTTGTATTTATGAACTGTGTTCACATCCTGTACTCACTTCTTAAGGAATCTGTTATCAAAATTATATATAATTTTAAAAGCCAGCTAGTTTTAATAGTGTGTTTCTGTTTTAGGCATTAACTTCCATCTGTAGAAGAAGAGGATTTAGTTTTCTTTCTCTACCATATGCTTGCATAGTTCCTGTCTTCCTGTCTTCCCAGTCTACCAATATATTTCATAATTTAACCACTATTCAGAGTTTCCATTATTATACATTCTGTTCACAGCTCAGTCATGTAGTACACTTGCTACTAAAAGTGTGGTTTAAGGACCAGCAGCACTGGCCTCTGGTGAAAGATTGTGAAAAATGCAGTATCTCTGGCCCCAGCCCAGAATTCAGATGTATTCAATGAGATCCACAAATGATTCTTTCTTTCTTTCTTTTTTTTTTTTTTTTTTTTTGAGGTGGAGTTTCACACTATCACCCAGGTTGGAGTGCAGTGGCCCAGTCTCAGTTCACCACAACCTCTGCCTCCTGGGTTCAAGCGATTCTCCTGCCTCAGCCTCCCGAGTAGCTGGGATAACAGGTATGCACCACCATGCCTGGCTAATTTTTGTATTTTCAGTAGAGACAGGGTTTCTCCATGTTGGTTAGGCAGGTCTCGAGCTCCCAACCTCAGGTGATCCGCCTGCTTTGGCCTCCCAAAGTGCTAAGATTACAGGTGTGGGCCACCGCGCCCGGCCTTCTTTTTAACTTCTTTAAGCTCTTGTAATTTGCATGTTTCCTTTTTCTAGCATTCTATTCTCAGTTCATGGATGTAATTTATTTCTCAGAAGGTGAGATTTATAGTCTTCTTGTTTCCAAGTTCCTTTTTTTTCCTTCTATTTTTATTTTGATCCCTATCATGTTAGTAGCTTTGTTTTGGTTGCTGGTGTTTAAGATAGAAGGACCAAAAGGCTGATTATAAGTTGAGATCTGCCCCGGGTGCTGTGGCTCACACCTGTAATCTCAGCACTTTGGGAGACTGAGGCAAGAAGACCACTTGAGCCCAGGACTTCAAGACCAGCCTGGGCAACATAGGAAGGCTCCCTCTCTACAAAAAAAAAAAAAAAATTAGATGGGCCTGGTGGCACATACCTGTAGTTCTAGCTACTCTGGAAGCTGAGGCGGGAGAATCGCTTGAGCCCAGGAGATTGAGGCTGCAGAGAGTTGTGATCATGCCACTGCACTCCAGCCTAGGTGACAGAGTGAGTCCCTGTCTCAAAAAAACAGAAAAACCACAAAAGTTCAGAGTGGCTGGATATGGTGGCTCATGCTTGTAATCCCAGCACTTTGGGAGGCCAAGGCAGGTAGATCTCTTGAGCCCAGGAGTTTGAGACCAGCCTGGCCAACAAAGGAAGAGTCTTGTCCTCATTACTAGTCTCTACCAGTGGTTCTCAACCCTGGCTCCATACTAGGATCACCTACAGAGTTGTTAAAGCATACTGGCACCTGGTTACCATGGTAGACTAATTAAATCAGCACTTTGTTAGAGGAGGCAGAGATCATTTTTGAAAAGGTCCTCAGATGATTCCAGTGTTCAGCCAGGTCTGGAAACCTCTGTGTATTAAGATACAAAGATAGCATTTACCTAACCCAGTGGTTTTATCTCAAAGTGCAGTTCCTGGACCCACATTGCCTGGGCTGTTTAAAAATGCAAAACTTTCAGCCCCACCCCCGACTTCCTGAATGAGAATCTTAGAGTACAGTAATCTACTTTAACAACACTCGTCTCCATCCCCATCCTCCATCAGTTCTGATGCACACCAATTTTTTTTTTTTTTTTTGAAATGGAGTTTCATTCTTGCTTCCCAGGCTAGAGTGCAAATGGTGTGATCTTGGCTCACTGCAACCTCTGTCTCCCAGGTTCAAGCCATTCTCCTGCCTCAGCCTCCCAAGTAGCTGGGATTACAGGAATGCACCACCACATCCAGCTAATTTTTTGTATTTAGTAGAGACAGGGTTTCACCATGTTGGCCAGGCTGGTCTCGAACTCCTGACTTCAGTTGAGCCCCCCACCTTGGCCTCCCAAAGTGCTGGGATTACAGGCGTGAGCCACCGCGCCTGGCCCACACCAAAGTTTTTGGGAAGCATCGATCTAACCAAGGAAACTCCTAAGTGTGTATGTTGTAAGATTTTGAGAGTTAGTGTTCTAGCAGTGAGCCAGGAAAACTTTTAATGTCATTCTCAAATATGTTTACTTTCCAGCCATGCTATATAGAACTGTAATATTTGATAGGTAAAGATCTGAATTGTACATGTGTTATTCTAAACACCATAATTCTAGACATGCAGACATCAAAAAGCAGATGTTGGAGACCCTGTGGACCAACGCACACCTTCAGAAGTAGGTTTTGTTTTTTTGTTTTTTGAGACAGGGTCTGGCCCTGTCGCCCAGGCTGGAGTGCACTGGCACCATCTTGGCTCACTGCAGCCTTGACCTCCGGGCTCAAGTCCTCCCACCTCAGCCTCCTGAGTAGCTGGGACTACGGGCATGCTCCACCACCCCCCGCTAATTTTTTCGTATTTTTTGTAGAGATAGGGTCTCACCATGTGGCCCAGGCTAGTCTTGAACTCATGCACTCAAGCAGTCCACCCACCTTGGCCTCCCAAAGTGCTGGGATTGCAGGTCCAACAGGCCAGAAGTGGGTATTTTTATCAAAATTCTCAAGTACTCCTTTTCTTGATCTCTTCTGAAAACAAGTACAGCATAATTTGGAGGCACATGTAAAAAGTTTACTACATCAAGGCCAGGCGCGGTGGCTCACGCCTGTAATCCCAGCACTTTGGGAGGCCCAGGCGGGCGGATCACGAGGTCAGGAGATCAAGACCATCCTGGCTAACACGGTGAAACCCCGTCTCTACTAAAAAATGCAAAAAATTAGCTGGGCGTGGCGGCGGGCACCTGTAGTCCCAGCTGCTCGGGAGGCTGAGGCAGGAGAATGGCGTGAACCTGGGAGGCAGAGCTTGCAGTGAGCTGAGATCCCACCACTGCACTCCAGCCTGGGTGAAAGAGCAAGACTCCGTCTCAAAGTTTACTACATTAAAATGCCTGCAATACACTATCTTGAGTCATAGGAGACTTCTTTGTGTGTAACGCAATACACAGGTGGAAAAAAAAAAAAAACCGTGGATTCAGTTTCCTTTAAATGTAGTGCTAATTATTGGTAGAAACTTTTTGAGTTGGTATGTTTTCTTTAGGGCAGGTCTTTTCCTCTGGTAGGCAAGAACCACCAGGAGAAAACTACAAGCCATGTGAGGAATAGAGTTAATAAAGAACAGTGTTTATGGCTCATTTATCTGTATTTTAAAACTTTGCTTAAATAATTCTGGGTTAGGAGGAAAGCCCCACAAAATAAAATGAAATATAACAGTTAAATGAGAAGTGAATTTTATTTACATCTATTTCCATTCAGTGTATCACATCTTAAGGGTAGGTGATAACAGTGTGAAGGGTGTGCTCATTTTCTTCACCTGTGGGTAGAAGACTCTTCCCCAGAGTAGCAGTTGTTAATCCAAATGATTGAAGCCTTCAGGTAAGGGAATAACTGCTGCAGGAATTCTTTCTTGAAGAATTTAAGCTGTTTGGTAGGAATTCTGTAACTACATACCTTTGAAACACTATTCACATTCAAATAAACTCATTTTCTAGCCAGACACAGGCTCAATTAGTTTTTTCAAACTCTAGCCAAGGCAGTGTTTCATTTGGGAAATCATGTGACAGAACTGCTCAATTCATAACTTCTCCTGCTGTTAACATTTACACTTAGACTGCCAACAACAGTTAAATTGTGGTCTCAAGGGAACAAAAAAATTGCATTCAGAATATAGTATTTTTAAACTAATTTTAGCCTGTAAGTCATTATGAGCAATAGTAACTTTTATACTCCCTCATCTTGTCTGATGATATATTCTATATGCTGTCAATCTGATTATATAGTCTATATGCTAGAACTTGCTAATTTTCATTCTGCCACCAAGAAAATTATACTTTTATTTATGGGAAAAGGATTTAAATCCTCCTAGGTATGTAAAAAAATGTGTTTTAATCTAAAAGTGATTTTTCTCGCAAGAACAATTTTGTTTGCTTTCTACAAAGTTTTAAGTTTAATAAAATGCCAGTAATCACCAGTTTGCTTCCCCAAAATAAATGCTCTGATCCATATTAGAGTGATACTGTCCCTTAGTATTGGTATCTTTAATATTTTTTACATCATGAGATATCGTTATGATCTTACCTGTTATCTCAAGGTGAGCTAATCATCTTTATTTGCCTTAAAAAATACTGTACTGGCTGGATATTTAATCTTGTTAGTTTAGTTATACACTTGTTTTAGTCTAGTTTAATTCAAAAGGACTCTAACAGTATGGTTTAAAACTCAGATTTTCTAGTCCAGACAAATTGCTCTAACGATTTGGCAGATCAATGGAGACATCCATTTCAACTTTATTGTTCTGTACTTACTATGTAGTCATGTGCAGTTTATCAACACAAAGAATACGGATGAAGGCATTTAAATGGACTACAAGTGACTCTGACTTGTAAACTAGGGAAGCCTCTTGTGTTTGACCTTAAAGGCCAGAGAAAAACTGAAGATAGATTGACTTAACTATTGCCAAGCAGATTATGGGTTATACTTCCTTTCATTCTCCCAGAATTGCTCTAAAAGCTAGGTGTCGTCATTAGCATGTTGTTGCTAATGATATAAACAAGAACATACATGTAATCAGAGGTGGACAAATCTTCAGAAGTTCCTTAAACTTGTTTAAAAAAGAAGATTGGGAAAGAAGACTAAATCAACATGTTTCTCCGCTTTGAAGATAAAACCAGAAATGGTTTCCATTGTAGCATCTTGACAATAGACAAATATGTAAAGTTTATAAGTAGATAAGACAGTATTACTAGTTCTTCAGGGAACTGAGAGTTATAGGTTACTGATGTGTGTGTGTAAATTTCCTGATTTATCACTAGAGTGACTAACTGCTTTACAAAGCTATCCTGGTATTCATATGCCATGTACTAGGGAAACAACCAGGCCAATCTCCATTCGATTTCATTTCTCATTTTGTTCATTTGCATATTAATCACATATTTCCTAAAGTATTATTTAGTAGACCACACCAGCACAATGGTTCCTCCAGCTTTTGGCAGGTGGTCTTACTGTACAGAAGTTATAAATGGCACATACAACCTTCCCCTCCTCCCTCCCCATTAGCATGATGCATGTTGTAGTCAGACAGTAACATTTCCATATGTACATGTGCACAAATACATTAAAAACATTTCAGAATTATATAAAATTTTACATTACATGAAGTAGAACCATAAAGATTATCCTAAGTGTAACTACAGAGAAAATGCATGCAGGGAGAGCCCAGTAAAGTACACAGCCTGTGGGGTATATAATTTTATTTTAAGTTTATATTTCCTGCAGGATAGTAACATACATCTTTTCCTACCCAGAGGCAAAATACATTTTCCAAAAACTTGGACACTGCCCACTGCATTAAGTTTAAAATGCTCCCTATGTATATAGACAGTAAAAGTAAGCAAAGAAACTTACAACACATTCCAATCTTTATCAAAAATGTTTTCAAGGCAACATTATTAAAATAATTATACCACGGTCCCTAATGTAACATCAAGCTCTAGTAGGAAGGTACAGAGAGGGCAGGAAGTTTCCATCCAGTCTGGTTTAGGTGCTCTTCTTTTCTTCACCCAGTAAATTCACGGTGGCTTTCTTGGCTGTTAGGAGGGAAAGAAATATATATCAAAACTCTTTGGAATGCAAGCTTTGTGCCTAACGTAGCTACTAGATAACAAAATTTGGATGACTCATGTTCGGGTGCGATCATGTTGGGGTTTGTGGTCTGGGCTAAGGGGGTTTCCAGGAAATGGAGAGGGTACCTCTGAGAGCACAAATCCTAAATACTTGAGCAAAATACTTGACGGTCATCTAGCCTAGCCCCTTGTCACCTAAACTGTTTGCCCTCTGTTCTCCTTTAAGCATTAAAAGCAGCAGAGATTTCTTAAGGGTAGTATTCAAATTCTAGTTTGTATCTGTGTGCTTGCCTGTAAGATTTCACTTACCAATATATTATCAATCTGATGACAACTAGGTCATCATATTTATCCCATGGTGACAAATCACAGAAGTCCTCATTCCTAGCACTAGAAATATAGTCATCCCGGCCCCTCCCCGCCCCGCCTCCCGGCGCGGGTGGCCGAGGCGTAGCGCTGCGACCCCCGTCCCTGCGAACATGGCGCTGCGAGTGGTGCGGAGCATGCGGGACCTGCTCTGCACCCTGCGCGCGGTCCGGTCACCCGCCGCGCCCTGCCCGCTGAGGCCCTGGCAGTTGGGGGCGGGCGCCGTCCGGACACTGCGCACGCGACCCGCTCTGCTCTCGGTGCGTAAATTCACAGAGAAACATGAATGGATAACAACAGAAAATGGTATTGGAACAGTGGGAATCAGCAATTTTGCACAGGAAGCATTGGGAGATGTCGTTTACTGTAGTCTACCTGAAGTTGGGACAAAATTGAAC
The DNA here is from genome assembly GCF_049350105.2 of Macaca mulatta. Taxonomy (NCBI): domain Eukaryota; kingdom Metazoa; phylum Chordata; class Mammalia; order Primates; family Cercopithecidae; genus Macaca; species Macaca mulatta. Next base: position 121,816,399 of record NC_133411.1, read on the forward strand.
AAACAAGATGAGTTTGGTGCTTTGGAAAGTGTGAAAGCTGCTAGTGAACTCTATTCTCCTTTATCAGGAGAAGTAACTGAAATTAATGAAGCTCTTGCAGAAAATCCAGGACTTGTAAACAAATCTTGTTATGAAGATGGTTGGCTGATCAAGATGACACTGAGTAACCCTTCAGAACTAGATGAACTTATGAGTGAAGAAGCATATGAGAAATACATCAAATCTATTGAGGAGTGAAAATGGAACACCTAAATAAACTAGTATGAAATACCACAACCCAGCAGATTGTCTTAAATTAGTGGTGGATAGAAGACTTAGAATAGCAACTTATAGCATTACCAATGGGGAAGAAAAAAACTACTGTTAACGCTGCTAATGAAGGAAAATGTCCTTTAACTTTGTAATGATTATAGATTTTAGACTAGGCTCTAGTGTTCAGAATTCATTAAATTATCCATGGTAAAAACTAGTTTTAAAAATTACATAATTCAAAGATAATGTTGTTATTCTTAAGCCTTATATAATATTGTAACTTGCCTGGATTTGGGATGAAATACTTAATGACCTTTCCATTGGAAATAACTGGGAGTGAAGAGGTTTTTGTTGCTTGTACAGTGTTAGATGACACACCATTATCTTGATTTTGCAATACACTGCATTTGCTGGTGGTATTTTTATACGGTGAAGCAACAGCTTTGCAGCAAAATAATAAAATACTTCGTTTAAAAAAAAAAAAAAAAAAAAAGAAATATAGTCATCCCTTGATACATGTGTTTGGGAGGGGAGGGACGGGGGGAGAGGACATTAGTTCCAGGAACCCTACAGATACCAAAATCTGTGAGTGCTCAAGCCCTGAAAGGGAATGGCATACATAGTATTTCCATATAACCTATGTGTTTCCGTACACTTTAAATCTCAGCCAGGCATAATGACTCATGCCTGTAATCCCAGCACTTTGGAAGGCTGAAGTGGGAAGATCACTTGAGGCCAGGAATTTGAGACCAGCCTGGCCAATATGAATGGTGAGACCCCCACCCCTCACCTCTATTTAAGAAAAAATTTAAAAGCCCATCTCTAGTTAAAATACCTAATGCAACATGAATGCTATATAAATTGTTGTTATACTAAATTGTTTTTAAAATCTGTATTTATACTCTTACTGTGCCACCATTCTCTCCTATGAGAAGAGTTTGCTCTAAGTCTTTGAGTTGGTGACAAGACACTACATTCATCAAGAAAATATTCTGTCCAGATGTGGTGGCTCACATCTATAATCCCAGAACTTTGAGAGGCTGAGGTAGGAGTATTCCTTGAAGCCAGGAGTTTGAGATCACCCTGGCCAAAACACAGTGAGAGCCCGTCTCTAGAGAAAAATAAGAAAAATATATTTTCTTACGTCTGCAGGAGACCAAGCCTTCCACTTTCTAATTACCAAGTGGCTGGAAATGTGCTGTAAGAACCAGTGCAGTGTGTGAGATGGAGGGGAAAGGGGTTGTCTGGAAGCCTCCAGGGCCCCCTGTGAGATTTTACAATCTGCAGCTGTTCTTGATGGAGCCCAGAGTCTTAGTGATGAGAGCCAGGGAGTCCCTTCTTGTCCACCAGCTGCCTAACAGCTGCTCTCCCTTTGCTCAATTAAAATTACCGAACCAAGTTCACAGCAAAGGAGAAACTAGTCCTTCCCTTAACTAACCCTTTGTAAAACAATTCCTAGTTAATCCAAAAGCTTTGAGAAAGTCTAAAATGTGTCAGCATGTAAATTCCTCCTAACTTATTTTAATTCTCATGCCCCTATTTAGGAATGTATCATACCAAAGTAAGACTGGATTTTAAGTATTGATATCTAAGAGAACCAAGAGGCTAGAAATGTGGGTGAAGTGAGCTGAGATCATGCCACTGCACTCCAGCCCGGGCAACTGAGTGAGACTGTTCAAAAAAAAAGAAAGCTGGCAATCCTAAAGTGGGAGGTTGTTAAGACTACAAGTTAGAAAATACCTAAAACATATTGAAGTAGACTGGATTTGTATACCCAAAAATAGGAGTCCAGAGAAGAGAGGTATGTGAGGGAGAAATGGGGAACATACCACCTCTGGGGCATCAGTGCTGCTGGAGAACTCTCTTGGGATTTTACTTCCCCGTGGTCAGTCTACCTCACAACTCCCATGTCTTAACTACCACAGAGCTCTAAAAAAAAAAAACAACAAAAACCTTTCTCCAATTTCTAAAACCCTTGAGTCCCTCTGGAGCTCAAGACCCATCATCGGCAAAATCTATATCCTCACTCATTCCTCCAAATGTTTCCTTTACCTTCTTGCTCTTAGAGAAAGCTGGCTGTGCCCTGAGGACATTGCTTTCTCAAGTGGTGGCTGTCTCTTTCCTCCCATGACCCTAGTACAAATGGATCTGGTAGGTATTGTTTTTGTTCTTCATTGCCACTTTCAGAATCTCATCATCAGATTATATTATCAAGTAGCCTTCCTTTTCCCTGTCATCCCTGACTCTTGGGCTACTCTGTCTTATTTCTTGAAGATTTTAGCTCCTAACTTAATGTTCCTTTCTAACACTACTCCTGTTATTTATTTATTTATTTATTTATTTATTTATTTATTTAGAGACAGGGTCTCACTCTGTCACCCAGGCTGGAGTGCGGTGATGCCATCTCAGCTCACTGCAGCCTCGACCTCCCAGGCTCAGGTGATCCTCCCACCTCAGCCTCCTGAGTAGCTGGGACACTGGTACGCATCACCACATCTGGCTAATTTTTGTGTTTTTTTTTTTTTTTTTTTTTTTTTTTTTGTAGAGATTGGGTTTCACCATGTTGCTCAGGCTGGTCTCAAACTCCTGAGCTCAAGCAATCCACCCACCTTGGCCTCTCAAAGTGCTGAGATTACAGGTGTGACCACTGCACCTGACCTACTACTCCTATTTTAATTATTGATGATTTTAATATCCATGTAGACATATGTGATCTTCTAATATCCTGACCTCTTAATTTCTCCCCTCCAATAACCCTTATATTCCACCCTACATATGGCACTGACTCCCAGGATACCTGTTAGTACCAATGCTACAGTCCCTCCATAATCTTGTATTAAGCATCCCACTCACCCACCATCATCTTTGTAGTGCACTTTTTTCTTTGTAGTGTGCTCCCCACCCCCCTTTTTTTGCTCATTGTAAATGATGATAAGAGTATTCCTGTTATTATCCTGATTCAGGGTTCTTCCACCACCACTTCCCATCTTACTCAGGTTAAATTCCATTGTCAAGCATTAACCACTCCACAGTCCCACTCTCACTTCATAGTTGCTGGAAATCACAACCTTCACACAACTCTCCACCTACTCTGCAGCTGTACCCATGTAGCTGAGTATGGCTGGAGAAAAACATAAACAAGAACTGGTTTCACTATAAATTCATGAACACAAATCTCAAGCATGCCTTTAACACTGCCTGGCAGTCACAGGACATTGTTCCAGTCCATTTACTCTCCGACTGTCCTAGAGGGGCCGGCACACTGCAGCTACACTCGCTTATGTAGTGTCCATGGCTGCTTTCACACTACAATGGCAGAGGAGAGTAGCTGCAACAGAGAACTGATAGCCATGAAAACATTTGTTATCCAGTGAAACCCCGTCTCTAGTAAAAAATACAAAGAACTAGCCGGGTGAGGTGGCTGGCGTCTGTAGTCCCAGCTACTTGGGAGGCTGAGGCAAGAGAATGGTGTAAACCCGGGAGGCGGAGCTTGCAGTGAGCTGAGATCCGGCCACTGCACACCAGCCTGGGCGACAGAGCGAGACTCCGTCTCAAAAAAAAAAAAAAAAAAATTGTTATCTGGCCCTTTACAGAAAAAGTTGAGCAGTCCCTCTCCTTCCCAACTATTTCATACATTCTCTTTCCACTGTCTCCTTCCCCATCCTCTCTCAATTGGCCTTTTCTTCCTACCTTACTGAGATATTTGAAAAATGAGAAAGTCACTTCTGTAGGCTCCCATGGTCCCATGTGCTCACAGCATACCATAAACCCTGATTTCCCTGCTGTTATCATAAACTTCCAGCTCTTCTGACCAGTCCCTCTACTGGATACTGGATCCTTCCCTGGTCAAGGACAGAGCTCCAGCAATTCACCCTCTCACTCCTGTCATCATTTTTTGCTCTGTTGAATTATTCCCATTCATTTTCAAACAGGCTTTGTTTCTCTACCTTAAGAAAAAAACTTTTAAAATTTCAGGACCCTAATTCCTTCTTCCAGTTATAGTCCCATTCTTCTGCTCCCCTTTGCAGGAAACTTCTCAAAAGAAAGATCTATATTCTCTCATCCCTTTTCTCTCATTCTCTCAAATCCATTGCAATCAGGAGTTTGATACCACTCCACAAAATCTGTGTTATCAAAATCACTAGTACCTTCCTCATTGCTAAATCTGCTCATTTCTCAGTCCTTATCTTACTTGACCTGTTGACAGCAAGTAACATGATAGATCACTTCTCTTTGAAACACTTTCTGTTCTTGGACCCAAGGATACCACACACTCACCTGGCCACTCCTTATCAGTCTGCTTTGCTGGTTGCTTCTCATCTCTCCAGTCTCTAAACCTTAGACTCCCCAGCGTTAAGTCTTTGGACCTCCTCTTTCCTAACTACACTACCTTCGTGATCTCATCCAGTCTCATGTTTAATATGTATAAGCTTGTGGCCCACAAATTTATGTCCCCAGTCCAGACCTGTTTCTTGAACTCTTGACACCTGTATCCAACTAGCTGTTTGATCCTTGTAGGTATCTAACAGACACCTCAAACAAATGTCCAGGACTGAATTCCATATCCCCCCGACCCGCCACAACCTCCCACCCCAACAAAACCTATTCTACCCAGTCATCTCCAGCTCAGTGGCAATTTTATCCTTCCATTTGTTAAGGCTAAAAAGCTTGTCCTTGCCCTTAACCCTTCTGACCCATGCCCAATCCATAAACAAATCCCATTACTTCTACTTTTGAAATATATCAAGAATCTGATACTTCTTACCTCCTACTGCTACACAAAGAACCAAGCCACCATCGTCATCTCCAGTCAGATCACTGCAAAAACCTTTTAACTATTCCCCCAATTTCCTCCCTTACCCCCCTTCAGTCTGTTCCTAATACAGTGGCCACAGGCATCTTTTTAAAACACAGGACAGATCATTTTGCTCCTCTGGTTAAAATTCCCCAATACCTCCACATCTCACACAGAGTAGAAGCCAAAACCTTTACAATGGCCTATCACCTGCAACCTGTCCCACCTCGTCTCCTGCACCTCTCTAGATCACTCTTCCGTTGCTCCCACCTCAGGACTTCTGCATATGCAGCTCATTCTGGAGTATGATTCCCCATGGTTCTTTCCTTTACCATTTTTTTTTCTCTCTCTCTTTTTATTTTTTTTAGGGGGGACAGGGTTTTGCTTTGTTACCCAGGCTAGAGTGGCACAGCTCACTTGCAGCCTTGACGTGGGCCGAAGTGATCCTCCTACTTCAGCCTCCTGAGTAGCTGGAACTACAGGCTTGCGTCACAATGTCCGGCTAATTTTTTAACTTTTGTAGAGAGCGGGTCTCCATAGGAGACCCCGTCACAAACAAGCTGGTCTCAAACTCCTGGCCTCAAGTGATCCTCCTACCTTGGCCTCCCAAAGTGTTGGGATTACAGGCTGAGTCACTGTTCCTGATTCCTTTACTGCTATCGAGTCTGATTCAGTAGAGCCTTCTGGTATAGATTTCCTAAATGTCTCCATTTAGAATAATAAGCATCCCTCCAGTCCTTGGCCCCCCCCATCTTTCTACTTATTTTTTCCCTATATTATCTGCTAAATATACCATCTAATTTTCAATTTTACTGCCTATCTCTCAACTAGACTGTAAGCTTCATTAATTCAAGGAGTATGGTCTCTGGTTTGCTGGTTCACTGCCAGTGTTATGAACATGCTTGGCACATATTAAACACCTCAATAAATAAATATTTATTGAGTGAATTAATCAGAGCTGAGAGTGGACATTCTTTTGTACCCATAACAAAAATTGAACAGCATACTGAACCGATCAACCTGAACTGAATTAGGCTGGCTGTCAGGGCCTCCAAAGTACTACTTCTGTCTGGTCACCCTGCTGCTATAGCCCTGGCCAGCTAGGCCTTGCTGTTCATGGTGCTGGCCCAGAGAGGACCCAGCCAGGAGATGCTGAGTGCTGTGTGGGGGCAGGGAACCCCAAGGAGAAGGCGCTGAGGAGGACACTGAAAAACAGGGTTAGCAGCTCAAACTGCCAGAGACAGAAGGCAAGCTCAAATGAGTGACCTGAAACAGCAAGTGGTAGATTTACAACAGAACCAAAAATTTTTGCTAGACAATCAGCTTTTACAAGAGAAAATGCATGGACTCATAGTTGAGAACCGTGAGTGAAGGCAGCACTTGGGGATGGAGGCCCTGGTTACTGAAGAGGAGGCGAAAGCCAAGTTAATTCCATCTATTTGATGCTTGACATCCCTAACTAGGCAGTGAGGGTAGACGTTAGTTGTGGTGGGGTTGGAAGTAAACATCAACTACCTTCCCAGTATGATATCCTGTTGGGCATTCTGGACAACTTACCCCCAGTAGTGTTCTTCAAATGTCCTTCCCCAGAGTCTGCCAGCCTGGAGCAGCTCCCAGAGGTCTACTCAGAAGGACCCAATTCCTAACCAGCCTCCCTTTCTCTGTCAGTGGGGACATTATCAGCCAAGCTTGAAGCTATTAATGAACTAATTAATTTTGACTACATATATGCCAAGCCCGTAGTCTGAGACAGAGAGTCAAGCTAATGTGGTAGTGAAAATCAAGGAAGCACCTCTCAGCCTCTCAGAGAAAGATCACCCGGAATTCGTGGTCTCAGTGAAGGAAGACTTTGTGGAAGATGACTTCATTCCAGACCAGGGTATCTCCAATCTACTCTCATCCAGCCACTGCCCGAAGCCATCTTCCTGTCTACTGGATGTTTACAGCGACTGTGGGTATGAGGGCTCCCCTTTCCCCTTCAGCAACATGGCCTCTCCACTTGGTGCAAACCATTCTAAGGAGGAGACTGGCCAATGAACTCTTTCCCCAGCTGGTTAGTGTCTAAGGGGTGATCTAATACTGTTGCCCTTTTCCTTGACTATTACACTGCCTGGAGGATAGCAGAGAAGCCTGCCTGTGCTTCATTCCAAAGGCCAGAGAGTCTGCAGTCCTAGAGAATTCCCTTAACGTATTTATCTGTTCAAATGTCATGGAGAACCCCAAGTATTGTCTTTTGGCATGCAGTCCAAGGTATTTGATATGTTACTATAATTCAGAACTACAGCTTTTGAGGTTGTACTTTTTCTAAAGAGTGGTAGTTTGCCCTAAATATTTATTATGTGAGGGTGATTAGAGAAGTGTCAGAGTAGACATGGAATTCATGAATGGCTATTTATCATTTCTCCTCCCCCTTTTTGGCATCCCAGGCTTGCCTCTAGTTTTAGGTCCTTTAGTTTGCTTCTGCAAGTGGAGAGAACACCTACCTGAGAGGGCTCTTTTCCCCTCATGTACAGTTCAAGTAAAGATCAAGAATTTTTTGTAAAATTATAGAAATTGACTGTGTAAATGCTTGATGGAATTGTTTCCTGCTAGTATAGCTTTTGAAAGGTGCTTTCTCCATTTATTTAAAACTACCTATGTAATTAAAAAGTATAATGCAAACAAATAAACAATTAGAAGAGATGTACTTGCATATCAATATAGGTGATTCTCTAAAATCACTGCCTACCATGGAAAGTCATTTTTCCTAATGTTCTGACTCAATGCTACATTAAATGTGGCATGGAGGAAGAGTCTTGGGAAAAGCTGAGAACTGTAAGTGTTCTCAATAGGCAAAGACTTTGTAAAGAAATCCCAGAGTAACGGTGGCATTTGGCTGAGGGGTGCTGGTAAGACAAGAAGGCCAGGAAGCCTGTTATTTAAGCCCAGTGTGTCACATCTCCTCTCACATGTGGGGCCATATTGTTCCTGAGTCTTACCTTCTTTAGTGATGGCATCTGCAGTCTCTTTGGCCTTGTCTTTAAGGTCCTTGACCACGCTGTCCATCTGGGACTCATGCTTCAGGAAGAAAGGACGGATGATGCGCTTGTAGAGCAGTTCAGCCCCATTAGAAGGGCTCGGGGCCATGCACCACAACAGGAAGCCACACTGCAGAATAAGAGCCAGCATGGGTAACAGGAGGGTGGAGGGGCACGTTCTGAGAATACACACTGTCTTTTACTATGGGGATGGGAAATGCCTCTGGTATTTTCTCCAAAGGCATTACCAGTGTTTTCTGCAGGTTAAAGGTGGGCTTTCTTTAAAAACATGATGAGTAATGAGCTGGTAAGGAAAAGCTGAGACTAAAAAACAAAGGGTAAAACACACCAGGCCGGGCGCGGTGGCTCAAGCCTGTAATCCCAGCACTTTGGGAGGCCGAGACGGGCGGATCACAAGGTCAGGAGATCGAGACCATCCTGGCTAACATGGTGAAACCCCGTCTCTACTAAAAATACAAAAAAACTAGCCAGGCAAGGTGGCGGGCACCTGTAGTCCCAGCTACTCGGGAGGCTGAGGCAGGAGAATGGCGTAAACCCGGGAGGCGGAGCTTGCAGTGAGCTGAGATCCGGCCACTGCACTCCAGCCTGGGCGACAGAGCGAGACTCCGTCTCAAAAACAAACAAACAAACAAAAAAAAAAACACCACGTCCAGGAGCTTAACTATCTTCCTAACTTGGACCACTTTTTAGTATATAGCTGTAAGAAGCTTTCATTAATCATAACTCTCAGAAATCAATTAAGAAAATATAGTACTTATCTGCATGCATAAAGCCCTATCCAGATAAGCCTAATATCTAGGAGGCTTGTGCTTGCTAGGCTTACCTTGGTAAATTTATCACATTTGTTCATCCTATTATAGAAAAAATACCTTGTCCATTCTTGAATTCTTCCTTTGGTGGAACCTCAGTTTTTGGGTAGATCTTTAGCCTTCAAGGAATCTTTACAGCTGTTCTTCATCTTTCATCTTAAATGTAGTTATTATTCCTAACTCCTTCTTTACAGCTCTACCTTGCCATTGAGATTTTTTTTTAAATTGACAAATTTCTGCCCTAATTACTTAAATAAGGATTTTTACACTATTTATGTCCAAAAATTTTTTACTGTTTATTCAAAAAATACCAACTTGCCACTTCAAGTCATCCATGCAATTTACTCCTTTTTAAGATAAAAAGGAAAAAAAAAAAAAAAAGGAATATTCAGAGTAATCTGCCCAATTCCCTAGAAAGTTTAATAAACAATATGCTGAGTTATTTTAGTTTAAAAGATTTTAACCACATTTTATTCCACACAGCCTAGGTGACTCTACAAAAAAAAACAGAAGTCACTTACAGAGAGATTCCAAATCAGTATTTTTTACATCTTCTCCTTAAAGTAAAAACATCTTAATTTATCATGCTTTAAATTTAAAAGGCTTAGTCCTTATGATTCCAAACCAAGGGATGTACTCTGATAATCAACAAGCTATGATGCCTTTCCAAGACAGTCTTTCAAATGTTTTAGAGATACAAAGCTGATAAAAGGCGAACACTAATGACAGAGTTTTAGTTTAAAATGCACAAATAGCTCACTCCAACAGCACCGTGTTGGCTCTGAGAAATTTATACTACACTGTGAACTTGTACTACACTCTGAACTTGTACTACACTCAAAATAAAAAACAAAACCCAAGTTCTCAACAAATTAATATCGCCAGATTATTATTTTTGAGAGTCTTGCTCTGTCACCCAGGCTGGAGTGCAGTGGTATGAACATGGCTTACTGCAGCCTTGAACTCCTGGGTTCAAACAGTTTTCCCACCCCAGCCTCCCAAGTAGCTGGCATGAACCACCAGGCCTGGCTAAATTTTTATAACTTTTTTTTTGTAGAGACCAAGTCTCACAATGTTGCCCAGGCTCCCCTTATCTCAACTACAGTAAAAAGTAACTCTTGAAATGTAACCTTTGTGAATTAAAATTTGTTACAGATGCACAAGTGTTTTTAAGACAGAGACTTACTGGGCATAGTGGTATGCACCTGTAGTTCCAGTGACTTGGGACACCAAGGTGCAAGGATTGCTTGAGCCTAGGAGTTGGAGACTGACATGGTTTGGTTGTGTCTCCACCCAAATCTCATCTTGTACTGTAGCTCCCATAATTCCCATGTGTTGTGGAAAGGACGAGGTGAGAGATAACTGAATCATGGGGGTGGTTTCCTGCCATGCTGTTTTCGTGGTAGTGAATAAGTCTCACGAGATCTGATAGTTTTACAAGGAGTTTCCCCTTTCACTTGGCTCTCATTCTCTCTTGCCTGCCACTGCCATGTAAGACATCCCTTCGCTTTTCCTTCATCTTCTACCACGATTGTGAGGCCTCCACAGCCATGTGGAACTGTGAGTCAATTAAACCTCTTTCCTTCATAAATTGCCCATTCTCAGGTATGTCTTTATTAGCAGCATGATAGCAGACTAATGCAGAGACCATCCTGGGCAACACAGCAAGAGCTCATCTCAAAAACAAAACAAAACCCAGAGACTATAGGACTAAATTTTTTATAAAACCCCAAAACTATAGCTATATGCTTAAGAAACATACCTACCACAAAACCAAATAGGAACACTGAAAATAAAGTTATGGGAAAGATATATCAGACAAACACCAACTCCCAGAATAGCTCATTAGTAATATTAATACATACAAATTGCTTAAGGCAAAATAAGTAAATAGAATAAGGAAAGCAATTCAGCAAGAATATTAAAATTCCTGAACTTGTATATACCTTTGAAATATGTAAATTATATATAGCTTTGTATGTTTGTAATATAATATTTTTATAATTATATATTTTATATATAGCTATAGATAGCTTTCAAATATGGCTTTAAAATATGTAAATGTAAGTCAGAATTATATAGACAAATGGACACAATCTGCAATCATAGATTTTAACATTTCCATCAGAAATTGATATACTAGCCAGGCTCACACCTGTAATCCCAGCACTTTGGGAGGCTGAGGTTGGAGGATCACTTGAGCCCAAGAGTTTTGAGACTAGCCTGTGTAACATAGGGAGACCCCATCTCTATGGGCAAAAAAAAAAAAAAATTTTTTTTTTTTTTAGATGGCGTCTTGCTCTCTCACCCAGGCTGGAGTTCCGTGGCACAATCTCAGCTCACTGCAACCTCCGCCTCCTGGATTTAAGCGATTCTCCTGTCTCAGCCTCCCGAGTAGCTGGGACTACAGACGCACACCACCATGCCTGGCTAATTTTTCTATTTCTAGTGGAGATAAGGTTTCACCATGTTGGTCAGGCTGGTCTTGAACTCCTGACCTCAAATGATCCGCCCCCATTGGCCTCCCAAAGTGCTGGGATTACAGGTGTGAGCCACTGCTCCCGGCCACAAAAAAAAAGAAAATAATTTAAAATTAGCCAGGCTTGGTAGCGTATGCCTGTGGTCCTCCTGGGAGGCTGAGGCAGGAGGGTGGCTTGAGCTTGGGAGGTCGAGACTGCTGTGAGCTGTGATACCACTGCTGCAATCCAGACTTGGTGAGAGAGCAAGACCCTGTCTCAAAAAGACCAAAAGAAAAAAAAAATTGATATATAAAACAACCTAGAAATTAGTAAGAATACAGAATAAAGAACACAAAATTTAACTTTTTTTTTTTTTTTTTTTTTAAAGACAGGGTCTCACTTTGTTACCCAGGCAGGAGTGCAGGGGCACAAATACAGAACACTATAGCCTCAACTTCCTGGGCTCAAGTGATTCTCCCGCCTCAGCCCTCCAAGTAGCTGACACCACAGGCATGCAGGCACGCATCATCACGTCTGGCTAATTATTGTACTTTTTGTAGAGACAGGGTTTCGCCATGTTGGCCAGGCTGGTCTCAAACTCCTGACCTCAAGTGATCCACCTGCCTCGGCCTCCTAAAGTGCTGGGATTACAGGTATGAGCCACTGCACCCGGCCTAAAATCTCACTCTAAAGATATATACAGATCTCTCAACCCAACAAACAGGGATTCAGGGATTCAAAGAGTTAGTATAGTATATAGAGAGTAACAGGATGGGCTCAAAGAAACTAATTTCCAATCCCGGTTCTGCCATTTACTAGCTAAGCAAACCTTGTGCAAGTTACTTAATCACTTAAGTCTGTTTTTTCCTCTATAAAATAGGTATTGGGAATTTAAAAATCTACCCCTATAATTTTGTAAGAAAAGAAAATTACTGAGCATAGCAAGGACTTTCTCTGACCCAAGAATACTGTGTTTTCTAACAGCATCTATGAAACATTACTAACAGGAGAGCATATTAGCTTTCAGTGGGGGAAAGCAAATCCTAGAACCAAAAACATTTCAGCAAATCTTTATTTTTATTTTTTATTTTTGAGACAGAGTCTCACTCTGTCACTCAGGCTGGACTCCAGTGGCGTAATCTTGGCTCACTGCAACCTCCGCCTCCTGGGTTCAAGCAGTTCTCCTGCCTCAGCCTCCCAAGTAGCTGGGATTACAGGCACGTGCCAACATGCCCGGCTAATTTTTTTAATTTTTAGTAGAGATGAGTTTTTGCCATGTTGGTCAGGCTGGTCTCGAACTCCTGGCCTCAGGAGATCCGCCCGCTTTGGCCTCCCAAAGTGCTGGGATTACAGGAGTGAGCCACCGCGCCTGGCCATAAGTAAATATTTTAGAAACTCTCCTTTTAGTACATGAAATGAAATTCAAATTTATGATATACTTAATTACAAAAAATATATAGTCTAACTGCAACATAAAGGAAAAACAAAATGAAAGTAATTTATAATATATATAAGTATGCAAACAAAACAATACTAGAAGACATCATAAAGTACTTGTAAGTAGAATCACTGACAGTGGCAGCTATGAACAGAATCTTCCATATATTCCCATAGGTTAAGAATGTCTGAGGGGCCAGGCGGTGCCGGCAAGATGGCTGCACTTGAGAAGATGACGTTTCCAGAGAAACCAAGCCACAAAAAGTACAGGGCCGCCCTGAAGAAGGAGAAACGAAAGAAATGTCGGCAGGAACTTGCTCGACTGAGAGACTCAGGACTCTCACAGGAGGAGGAGGAGAAGGACACTTTTATTGAAGAACAACAACTAGAAGAAGAGAAGCTATTGGAAAGAGAGAGGCAAAGATTACATGAGGAGTGGTTGCTGAGAGAGCAGAAGGCACAAGAAGAATTCAGAATAAAGAAGGAAAAGGAAGAGGCAGCTAAAAAATGGCAAGAACAAGAGAGAAAGTTAAAGGAACAATGGAAAGAACAGCAGAGGAAAGATAGAGAAGAGGAGGACCAGAAACGACAGAAGAAAAAAAAAGAGGAAGCTATGCAGAAGATGCTGGATCAGGCTGAAAATGAGTTAGAAAATGGTACCATATGGCAAAACCCTGAACCACCTGTGGATTTCAGAGTAATGGAGAAGGATCGAGCTAATTGTCCCTTTTACAGTAAAACAGGAGCTTGCAGATTTGGAGACAGATGTTCACGTAAACATAATTTCCCAACATCCAGTCCTACCCTTCTTAATAAGAGCATGTTTACAACGTTTGGAATGGAGCAGTGCAGGAGGGATGACTATGACCCTGACGCAAGCCTGGAGTATAGCGAGGAAGAAATCTACCAACAGTTCCTAGATTTCTATGAGGATGTGTTGCCCGAGTTCAAGAACGTGGGGAAGGTGATTCAGTTCAAGGTCAGCTGCAATTTAGAACCTCACCTGAGGGGCAATGTATATGTTCAGTACCAGTCGGAAGAAGAATGCCAAGCAGCCCTTTCTCTGTTTAATGGACGATGGTATGCAGGACGACAGCTGCAATGTGAATTCTGCCCAGTGACCCGGTGGAAAATGGCGATTTGTGGTTTATTTGAAATACAACAGTGTCCAAGAGGAAAACACTGCAACTTTCTTCATGTGTTCAGAAATCCCAACAATGAATTCTGGGAAGCTAACAGAGACATCCACTTGTCTCCAGATCAGACTGGCTCCTCCTTTGGCAAGAACTCCGAGAGGAGGGAGAGGATGGGCCACCACGACCACTACTCTAGCAGGCTGCGGGGAAGGAGAAACCCTAGTCCAGACCACTCCTACAAAAGAAATGGGGAATCTGAGAGGAAAAGGAGTAGTCACAGGGTGAAGAAATCTCACAAACACACATCAAAGAGTCGGGAGAAGCACAATTCACCAAGCAGAGGAAGAAACAGGCACCGCAGCCAGGGCCAGGGCCACCGGAGCCAGAGCCGCAGGAGCCACCGCAGCCGGAGCCAAAGTTCCTCTAGGTCCCGAAGTCGTGGCAGGAGGAGGTCGGGTAATAGAGGCAGAACCGTTCAGAGCCCCAAATCCAAATAAACTAGTTTTGTTCTAAAAAAAAAAAAAAAAAAAGAAAAGAAAAGAAAAAAAAAAAGACTAGGCCAGGCGCGGTGATCCTGTAATCCTGTAATCACCTGTAATCCTGGCACTTCAGGAGGCTGAGGAGGGTGGATCACTTGAGGTCAGGAGTTTGAGACCAGCCTGGCCAATATGGCGAAACCCTGTTTCTACTAAAAATACAAAAATTCGCCAGGTATGGTGGCAGGCGTCTGTAATCCAAGCTACTTGGGAGGCTGAGGCAGGAGAATCACTTGAATCTGGAAGGTGGAGGTTGCAGTGAGTCAACATCATGCCACTTCACTGCAGCCTGGGTGACAGAGTGAGACTCTGTCTCAAAAAACAGAATTTCTGAACTAGAGGAACTATACAGCCTGCTTTCCATATCAGAGCATTCAACCCAATGTGATTCACTGCCATAATCTCCATGTTATGATTTTAAGCCAGGCTTCTCTTCACCTTTCCTATTCCTTTCATTTAAAGACTCCAAAGCTTGTTTACTGAGCACAGATCTTGGAAAACAGGATCTTCAGACTTGGGAAAGCATGACAGTAGGTGATGGAAGGGTAAAGACTCAGACTAGCATCTAGTAGTCTCACTACACATGGATAGTAATGCTATGTGCATGAATGTGCAATCATGCAAAAACTCAAATCAGCCTCCTTCACACATACAATGGTAGACTAAGACCTTCTGTTAAAAGTCCAAGCACTCCAAGGAAGCCAGTGTCTTGAGGTACCCTCAGTATGTGCAAGTAGTTACATGTTACTCTTAGTTCTCCCAGCAACTCTGCTCTAGCATGCCCTAGGCTTAGCCAGCAGCAGATCTTACTGAATTGTAAGATGTTGCCAGAGGTTCAGAACTTTGGTTTTTTGAGATACGCATTTGCATTGACCCAAAATGGAGAATTAAATAACTGTGTTTTTCACTGGCATTAGCTTTGTTTCCTTGGCCTAGTGCCAGTTAATTACAGCAGACCCTGCAACACCACCTCTCTAGTTATTTCCCTGTGGAAGCCTTTTGGTTGTTTTGTTTTTTGTTTTGTTATTTTTTTTTTTTTTTGAGACGGAGTCTTGCTCTGTTGCCAGGCGGGAGTGCAGTGACGCGATCAGCTCACTGCAACCTCCGCCTCCGGGGTTCCAGCAATTCCCCTGCCTCAATCCCTCTACAGGTGCGTGCCACCACGCCCAGCTAATTTTTTGTATTTTAGTAGAGACAGCGTTTCACCATGTTGGCCAGGATGGTCTTGATCTCCTGACCTTGTGATCCACCCACCTTGGCCTCCCAAAATGCTTAGGATTACAGGCGTGAGCCACTGCACCCAGCTGCCTTTTGGTTTTTAATATCCAAAATTCATATAATGTTTTACTGTAGTTGCTTATATAGGAAAAGCTGTACATCCCCAAAATGCAATACAAGATGATGTACAGGAAATGTCTTGAGTAACATTTTTGACACAATATCAGAATTCCTGGTGGACATTTTGAAGAATATGCGGAGCATCACAGGGGATGTGCTATGTATTCCTGCACACAAAGCAATTGTTTCTTACTATATTAACTATTTGGAGAGCAGCAAGTGTTTTTAGCATCTAACATCCTAACATGATATTTGTTATTTATATATAGGTATTCTGCTGTATTTTATTAATCCTTAGGGAATTCGTTGGGGAGTTTTACATTGACATGTAATATATTAAAATTTTTCCCACTTAACATAGTGGAAAATAAGCTCCTGCATAGAATGTACTCCTGCATAGAATATCTGATTTTCAGAAATGGATTATCGAGAGAGACAGATATCCATATTAAAACCAGAAGCATTAAGGTGAAGTGAAAATGACTCATTGGATTAAGACTCAGGAGAAGTGGGGCCGGGTGCAGTGGCTTATGCCTGTAATCCCAGCACTTTGGGAGGCCAAGGTAGGTGGATCACGACGTCAAGAGATCGAGACCATCCTGGCCAACATGGTGAAACCCTGTCTCTACTAAAATTAGAAAAATAGCCGAGCATGGTGGCGGGCGTCTGTAGTCCCAACCACTCAGGAGGCTGAGGCAGGAGAATCACTGGAACCCGGGAGGTGGAGGTTGCAGTGAGCCGAGATTGCACCACTCTGCTCCAACCTGGTGACACAGCCAGACTCTGTCTCAAAAAAGAAAAAAAAAGAAAAAGGAGAGGTGGGGTGTGTTTTATGACTTTAGGCAAATCAACCTAAGAGACAGTTTTCTCTTCTGCAGGGCTTTAGGAAAGTCACAAATTAATGTACTTGAAGAAAGTATACAATAGAATAGTAGTATTACCAAATCCTAAAGTTCTTATTGTGGAAAATCTCTGAAATATCACCTGCCTACATAGATACTAACTCTTCAGCAATCCAGACAAGCTGATTATCTTTTCTGGATGAATTAAGTCAAGTGTCCACAGTTTTGTACCTCTTCAATGTGATTACTTTGTAGGCTAGACTGCAGACTGTTAATTTACTACTTTCTGGTACTGGTACCCTCTAGCTATTGTCTTGAGACAGTAAAATAATTACTGCTGTCTAGGTACATCTTTAGCATATTCCAGTTCTGAAATGAAATCATTTTCTTATATTAAAAATAAAGTTAATTACTGTTCAACTCCCAAGGTGATATTCAGCTGCCACCTCTTACAACCCTCTCTTCTTAATCTATGTAACTATTCTACAGCCCAGGAATAGCCTGAGTTTGTTTTTTTTTTTTTTTTTTTTTTTTGAGACGGAGTCTCGCTCTGTCGCCCAGGCTGGAGTGCAGTGGCACAATCTCGGCTCACTGCAAGCTCCGCTCCACCTCCCGGGTTCACGCCATTCTCCTGCCTCAGCTTCCCAAGTAGCTGGGACTACAGGCGCACGCCACCACGCCCGGCTAATTTTTTGTAATTTTAGTAGAGACAGGGTTTCACCGTGTTAGCCAGGATGGTCTCGAACTCCTGACCTCATGATCCACCCACCTCGGCCTCCCAAAATGCTGGGATTACAGACGTGAGCCACCACACCCGGCCTAGCCTGAGTTTATTAAAATCACCCACAGAGATCTGGCTGTCTTTTCAGTCAAGCTGCCCTCAAAGTGCCAGCTGATGATACTCCCAAGGAGACCCACAAGCCCACTGCTGCCTGCAGTTCAGACAGAGTCCATGCTATTTTAACTGGACTCTTGGCACTATTAGCACTGACACAGTGACTCCTTAAATTACAAATTACAACAGGCCATTCT
Organism: Macaca mulatta; assembly: GCF_049350105.2. Lineage (NCBI taxonomy): Eukaryota > Metazoa > Chordata > Mammalia > Primates > Cercopithecidae > Macaca > Macaca mulatta. Next base: position 121,834,073 of record NC_133411.1, read on the forward strand.
ATTCCGTCTGTGCTTCTAATGCTGTCACCATCTGATTTTCCCCCAGAAAAGATACTTTCCAGGTAGGGGCATGCTTAACATGCAGTTAGGGAATGGAAAGTTAATGTCAGAAGAAAATGTACTTCAACACTGACTTCCTGATAGGCTACAATGACTTGATCAGAAACATAAGTCTAAGAAGCCTTTGCAGTGTAGCCACAGAAGAGTTACGGGCTACGTTTAAAACACTGCTCAGCATGCACAAATAAAAGCTTAGAAAGGACGTGTTAAAGGAAAGATTTCCCTGTCTTTTTGGCCTCCTATGAAGATTAAGAAGAAAAATGTTGCCGGGCATGGTGGCTCACACCTGAAATCCTAGCACTTTGAGAGGCCGAGGTGGGTGGATCACCTGAGGTCAGGAGTTCCAGACCAGCCTGGACAACATGGTGAAACCCTGACTCTATTAAAAATACAAAAATTAGCTGGGCGTGGTGGTGGGCGCCTGTAATCCCAGCTACTTGGGAGGCTGAAGCAGGAGAATGGCTTGAACCCAGGAGGCAGAGGTTGCAGTGAGCTGAGATCACGCCACTTCACTCCAGCCTGGGCAATATAGCAAAACTCCATCTCAAAAAAAAAAAAAAAAAATGTTGTATTCTCTGTCAATGGGTGAAATAGCACAGGTGACAATTCAGGTCAGGACCTAATCCTGCCAGAGTTTACTCAACCTTGTTCTAAAAATAAATCTAGTCGGGCCTGGTGGCTCACACCTGTAATCTCAACACTTTAGGAGGCTGAGGCAGGGAGATCACGAGGTCACGAGTTTGAGAGCAGCCTGGCCAATATGGTGAACCCCGTCTCTACTAAAAATACAAAAATTAGCCGGGTGTGGTTGTGCACACCTGTAGTCCTAGCTACTCGGGAGGCAGAGACAGGAGAATTGCCTGAACCTGGGAAACAGAGGTTGCAGTGAGCCGAGATCACGCCACTGCACTCCGGCCTGGTCCACAAAGCAAGACTCCATCTCAAAAAATACATATAAAAAAACAAATCTAGAAAATGATTTAAATGAAGGTAAACATAGGATACAAAGATATTAATTGCAGCGTTATGTATAATCACATGACAAATGTCCTAAATGTCTTTCAATTGGGAATGGGTAAATTATCAATAATAGATTAGACAGCTTGTCAAAGAATACTGAGTAACATGAGAAAATACTCATAATACTGTGTTAATTGAAAAAAGCAAGACAATTATATGTGATCTCAACCACACATATGGTTAAGACAGCAATACATATATATACACACACACATATATACACACACAGTTCTGTTTGTATTTATACACATAGACGAATATATTTGCACATTTTAAAAAATGGGAAGACTAAGATGTAGGATTACAAATGTTATTTTCCTCCCTACATAAAACACTTCCCAACACACACACACACACACACACACACACACAGACTCACACAAAAATGTAAACAGTAGGATAACAAGGACTTTGTTTTATTCACCAAAGTATCTCCCAGATGTAGAACAGAATCTGACACATGGAGGTTCTAAATAAATATCTGCTAAATAAAGGAATAAGCATATATAAATTTCATAATCAAGAAAAAACAGCTTTTAAATTTATTTTTAAACCCTCTTGCTCAAGGCCAGATATCAAAGCAAAGCTCAGAACATGCATGATCCAATTTCTACCTAAGTACATCATATATTATCTTCTCAACTAAGCTTTGATGCCTAGCCATTGGCTCCTTTTATTTTCCTCCAATCTTATAAGCTGCTTTAGAAAAATAAAAATAAAGCCAACAATATTAACTCTGCAAAAAATAAAATATTAAACATGTCCTTGGGCCGGGAGCAGTGGCTCATGCCTGTAATCCCAGCATTTTGGGATTACAAAGTCGGGCAGATCACTTGAGGTCAGGAGTTTGAGACCAGCCTGGCAAACATGGTGAAACCCCACCTCTACTAAAAATACAAACATTAGCTGTGTGTGGTGGTACGTGCCTGTAATCCCAGCTACTTCGGAGGCTGTGGCAGGAGTATCGTTAGAATTGAAGAGGCAGTGGTTGCAGTGAGCCAAGATGGCGCCACTGTACTCCAGGCTGGGTGACAGAGTGAGACTCCATCTCAGAAAACAACAAAAAAATCCCATGTCCTTACTTCTAAGTCTCTTTTCCACATTTCCAGTCAGCATGTGATTGCAACAGCATAGGTAAGATGGATTCTAGTCCTTAAAATTCAATACTCTCCTGAACCTTCTCCTACAGACTCTGCAGTTCAGAGGCCTCTTCTCAGTCTGTTTACTAAGTCATTCAGAATATGCCACTAATGTAGGAAGAAAGCATTTTGATTGACAGCATCATGAATTTTTAATCCTTTCAAGTATATTATCTATTTGGAATGTATGCAATAAATTCACTTTCATGAACACTATGATGCCATGCAGCTGGAGACTACTAATAGATACACATTCATTTTACCATTAGGGAAGAAAATTTGCTGCAAAGCAGTATTTTAAATGAACTTCAAAACCAAATATAAATGATTCAATGACTACCATTTATTTTGGATCTTCCCTCTACCTCTCGGTGGACTCCATTAGCAGAGGTGATTAGGAGTAGGCTAGAAGTCAAGCTTACTCACATTTTGGAAATTTGAAGTCAGGTAATACTGCAAGTAGTTCTGCTGACAAGATATTGTTCACTGCCACAAACAAGTGGGCCCAAAGCAAAAGCCAGTTTATTTCCACTAGACTGCACTGTGAGGTCCCTACCATTAGATGGATCTTATTAAAGGCTTTAAAATTATCTGAAGTTTAAATTATGTCATGTCCAAATTAAAGATTACAAGAATATTTTTATTAATGTTAAATGACTTCGAATAATAAAAACAAAAAAAAATCAAAACAAAAAAATCCAATCTTTGAAATCAACTCTTTCCACAGACCAATTTTTATTTTCTTCCATCAGTTTTGAAAGGAAAATTCTTCATTGCCTTACAAGGCATTCTGTGGTGAAGTCATTCAAAAATATAACAGAATCTATACTGAGCATGTTTTTATTTAATTTTTTAAACTTTAAAAGACATGATACTTTATATAGTGTCTTGTCTTCTTTCTTTTTTAAGCATAAATGGTGTGTACTACTGTATTTAACGTTCTATTACTTTTTTTCTTTTTCGAGACAGGGTCTCTGTCACCCAGGCTAGAGTGCAGTGGTGTCATCATAGCTTACTGTAGCCTTGAACTCCTGGGCTCAAACCCACCTCAGCCTCCAGAGTAGATGGGACCACAGGCATGCACCACCATGCCTGGCTTTTTTTTTTTTTTTTTGGTCAACATGCTGTGATCTGGGAGCCTGACTAGTTTTTAAATTTGTGTGTGTGGAGACAGGGTCTCACCATGTTGCCCAGGCTGGTGTCAAACTCCTGGCCTCAAGCAGTCCTTCTGCCTTGGCCTCTGAGTATGCTGGGATTACAGGCAAAAGCTAGCACACCTGTCCTCTATAACTTTTCATAATTGCTAAATTATGCAAAAATTTCTGGGTCTATACATACGGATTTGTTTCATTCCATTTAACTATATGGATATACCATTAATTCAATTAACCATTTACCTGCTGATGAATATTTCAGTTTATAATGTTTACATTATGCAGTTCATATTATATATAGTTTACAACAAAAAATGCTGCCATGAAGATCTTTGTGCAGCTCTTTAATGCACAGTGACTATTTCCTTAGAATTGTTAAGAATATCATTTTTCAATTCAACAAGAAATTGTTAAAAGGTCCCTTAAAAAGATTATTCCAATTTATACCACTACCCTGTTAAGTATCCCTTATCTGAAATGCTTGGGACTAAAAGTGTTTTGGGTTTCACATTTATTCAGATTTTGGAATATGTATATTATACCAACTGAGCATACCAAATCAGAAACTCTAAAATCTAAATGCTCCAATGAGCGTTTTCTTTATCTGAGCACTCAAAAAGTTTGGGGTTTTTAAAGCATTTAGGATTTCAGATTTCAGATGTTCAGCCTGTACCACTACCTGTCTGTTTCCCTATACATTCACCAATACCAGATATCTTCAATCTTTAAAATATCTGCCAGTTTAATGAACAAAATATGGGATTTTACTATTTTAATTCACACTTCCCAGATCACTGCTGAGCTGTTTACTGGCCATTCATATTTCTTCTCTTCCATGAAATACTTTCTTTTCCCATTTTTCTTTTTCTTTTTACTTATAGAAATTGTTATGTATTCTGGATATTCCTTATTTGGTGTAAATGTTGTAAATCTATCTTCCTAGTCTGTCATTATTTTAACTTTGTTTATGCTGCCCACTGTCATAGAAATTTAATTTTTAGAAATTTTATTTAGTTGAATTTATCAAATCTTTTTCTTTGAAACTTCTGTATTTTGTCTTGCTTCTGTACCTCAAAGTTAAAAAATATTGTCCTCTACTTTTTTCTAAAACAGACGTTTCAGCATAAAAGTCCTGTCTTTGCAAGTCACTCAGGAAAACAGGTGGACACTAATTAAGGGCAGTTACTTCCCTACCCCTGCTGCTCCAACCCCTAGAGCTGTGAACTATAAGCCAGGATCACTTCCTTTTGATGCTGCTTTGCTGGGATGGAGGAGGGCGGTACAGTGAAGCTTTGACCTCAGGAGCTTTTCTGTGGGTGAGGAGTGGTTAACTATGGTTCCTGTGTGCCTGAGGCCCCCCACTCCTAGGACTCATCCACCCCCTACCCAGAACTTACGAGTACTAGCACAGACTGGGGCCCTCTCCATTCCAGTGCCTGATGGGATAGCTGATACTCAGATGAAAAAGAGTTTGTAGGCCAAAATAAAAAGATATTTTAAGAGTATATTTCTTTTTTGTTGTTGTTGTTGTTTTCAGAGATGGAGTCTGGCTCTGTCGCCCAGGCTGGAGTGCAGTAGCGTGATCTCGGCTCACTGCAACCTCTGCGTCGCAGATTCAAGCAGTTCTCCTGCCTCAGCCTCCCAAGTAGCTGGGACAAAGGTGCACTCTACCACACCCAGCTAATTTCGTTCGTATTTTAGTAGAGACAGGGTTTCACTGTGTTGCCCAGGCTGGTCTTGAACTCCTGAGCTCAGGCAATCTGCCCGCCTCAGCCTCCCAAAGTGCTAGGATTGCAGGCATGAGCTGCTACACTCTGCCAAGAGTACGTTTCAAAAGAAAAACAACACAATCAACTACAGGTTTGGGTCAGGAGCAAAAATATTAGAACTGCTGACCAAGAATTTTAAACTGGGGAGCGTTAACCATACTAAAAGAAATGAGAAAATATTAGCAATATGAAACAAGAAGAAAACAGAAAAGAGCCAAGCAAAAACATTAGGTGTGAACAATATAACAGCTGAAATGAAGAACACAATATATGGCAGGAATAACAGAATGGTTATGATATAATCATGGAATACAGTTGAAAATTAGATGGTCAGATTGAATCCAGGCACGATGGCTCACACCTATAATCCCAGCACACTGGGAGGCCGAGGTGCGTGGATTGCTTAAGGTCAGGAGTTCGAGAGCACCCTGGGCAACATGGTGAAACTCTGTCTCTACCAAAAAAAATACAAAAATTGGCCAAGCATGGTGGTGGGCACCTGTAATCCCTGCTACTCAGGAGGCTGAGGCAGGAGAATTGCTTGAACCCAGGAGGCAGAGGTTGCAGTAAGCCAAGATCGCGCCACTGCACTCTAGCCTGGGCAACTGAGCAAGACTCCATCCCAAAAAAAGAAAAAAGAAAAAAAAAAAAAAAGCTAAGACCAAAGAAAAAGAAATATATATCCATAATTACCCAGAACTGAAACTCAAGATATTACCATTTGTGATGGTGGTTGGGGTGATGGAGGTTCCTATACTTAATTTCCTATATCTAAATTTCTTTAGATAAAATTGTTTAAAAGAGTAGCCAGGTGCAGTGGCACGTGCCTATAGTCCCAGCTACTGGGGAGGCTGAGACAAGTGGCTTGCTTAAGCATTTTTTTTTTTTTTTTTTTTTTGGAGACAGGGTCTCGCTCTGTCGCCCAGGCCTGGCTTCTTGTTTATAATCTAAGACATAGCCACAGATGTACAACATTCAAGCATTTATTCCTACTTCTTCTATACAGGTCCTGAGATGGAGTTTTAGTGGTAGGGAGAACCAACATACCTTCAGCATGTAGTAGAAGGGGAACCATGACAGGAAGATATCAGAGAAGAATTCAGCAATGCTGAACACACCATACACTACCCAATAGGTCAGCCACTGGGTATCATCTTCTTTGTTGGGACTCTCTATAGCTTTAATTCTGAAAGGCAGTACAAAAGAAAGTATATCATTTCATAAGATATCAATGAAACATTTTCAAACACACTTTGATAACCTGTCCTCTGATACCACTGAGGAACTTAGGCACATGTAGGCACTGTGTCACTAGATGCAAGAGTACAGCTTAAAGACTGGAAGCAATGTAGATATCAGGACAAGCCATTATAACCACTTGTTTCTAGTCTCCTGGTCACCAGAGAAACCAGCACCAGCTGTCACTGCCCTGGATCTCCACCCTGCTAAAGACTCCCCGCAAATCCTAGAATATACCACTAGTGACTGGGAGCTAGAGCAATTTCCACTCCCAAGCTGGGTCCTGCCACCAGGGATATATCAGGAAGAATTCTCTCATGATAACCAGGTTCTTATGTACTTTTAATAATTGAGATATATCATGGGTGAATAGGAATTTCCCATAAAGCAACATTTGGAGCATAGGTTAGGCACTGCCCAAAATCCACAGCATATTTTATAGTAAATGGGTGAAAACAAACATCATGGTGTCTATTTAGTTCAGAATGTCTTTATCTGATCCACAGGCTATGAACTTTCCTCCTCTCCTCAGCTAATAACAGGACTTTCCCAACTCTAACTATTGCTTAAAATTCATTCTGCAAATGGATGGAAATAAATTTAAAATAATTTTCTCTTCTAAATCACAGAAATTTCCTTCAGTCCTAGGAATCCCATTATTCTAAACCTGAAGCTCCACAATTTCTTATCCTAACAGATCTGTATTTATCATAACTGAGCTGGACTGAAACAGTAAAATAAAAGAACTCTGAATCTTGTTTAGCCTATGAAACAGGTTAATTACTGAATACACATTGGCAGGGAGCTAAGCTATGAGGATGCAAAGGCATAAGAATGATACAATGGACTTTGGGGACTCACGGGAAAGGGTAGGGGCAGTGAGGGAGAAAAGACTACACATTGAGTACAGTATACCCTGCTCGGTTGATGGGTGCACTGAAATCTCAGAAATTGCCACTAAAAGACTTATCCGTGTAACCAAATGCCACCTGTTACCCAAAAACCTATTGAAATAAAAAATTTTCAGAAAACAAATACATTGGCTACTCCATAAAATCAGCTCCCCAGAGAGACAGTCAGGCTGCTAAATCATGCTCAGCCACTCACTAAGAAAGCCCTTGTACAGTTAATTAGAAGCAGCTATGTGTGTGTTTCAGAAAATAACCAAAAGGGGGAAAAAATAGCTCAATGAGATTATTACTAATGAGGAAGACATAGGCACAAGTAATAAGCTGAATGTTGCTTTGAACTTCAAGACTAGGCAAAATTTTTATTTTTTTGAGACAGGGTCTCTTTGCACAGGCTGGAGTGCAGTTACACAATCATAGCCCACTGCAAACTCAAACTTCCGGGCTCATGTAATTCTCCTCACTTCAGCCTCCCAAACAGCCTGGACTACAGGTGCACACCACCACACCTGGCTACTTTCTAAATTTTTAATAGAGACAAGGTCTCACTGTGTTGCCCAGGCTGGTCTCAAACTTCTGGACTCAAGTAGTCCTCCTGCCTCAGCTTCCCAAAGTGCAGTTTGGTGGCTCCCACACCCAGCCTCAAATTTTTCAAAGAAATATATAAAATGAATTTAGGAGAGCTGATTATTTTAAAAAATGGCTTGTAATGTATGCACAAAGTCTACATTTTTTTAGCTTCCTTCAGATAGAAGCTGGCTAATGTAATAGAAGGCCAAAGGAAAAGTGTAGGCAAGCATGTCAACCAAAGAACACAGTATATCCTTTATGTGTAAGATTTCTTCCCCTGCTGTGTTTCATTTGGTATAGTATGGCTTATCCAAATTTAATTGGATTTAGTTATTAGTATAATAAAAATTTGTTTCCCGTAACTTCATTCTGGGCAGAGGAGATACATAGTTACATTTCACTTAAGATCTTAGTTTTGTGAACCAAAGCATCTAACAACTAAAATACCTAACCATCTAACAACTAAAATACCTAACTATGTACTTCCAAAAGAAGCAACTCTCGGGACATACATGGGAATTAAACAGTCTTTTCTAGAATATGACGTGAAAACCTCAAAATGTGATTGGACTGTCGTTATTAATCCAGTGGCTTTTAAATTATTTTGGCCACAACCCTCGGTAAGCATACATTTTACATCATGATCCAGTAAACACACATCTTCACATAAAAATATAAACTGAAATAGATGTTTCCTGAAACCATTCTGATATTTTAAATTCCATTCTATTTCATTAGTTTTCAAATGTTAGTCAAGTTGCACAAACTGAAAAACAGGAAGCCTAACGGTTCAGCTCTTTTAGGAAAAAAATTTTTTTTAAATTCTTATCTACAATATGAATTCTAAAGTCCCCATGTTAATATAGTAGAATACTATATAGTAACATTGAAAAGTAGAAATAAAAGAACTCCAAATTGAATACATACATTGATCCCAACTTTGCAGAAAACCAAGGCATATGAAAGAAGCCAGGAAAAGACCACCGAGTCTATTAAGCTAAAGAGATTTTAAAAATAGATCTTCTCATATTATTGAAGCATTTAAATATTGTTTTAATTTAAAATAGCACAATGTTCAATTTTAAAAATGTCTTTATGTGTCGCAACAATCATAAACTACTCAAAACAAGAAAAAAGGGAAGAGATGGTCAAGCTCACTCAAGAACCTGAGGTTCAAAAAAGTGAAGTGCCCCAGGTAATCATGGTGAGAGAAGAAAAAAGCTTAAAACTGAGGCTTCTGGCTGGGCACAATGGCTCAAGCCTGTAGTACCAGCACTTTGGGAGGCCGAGGTGGGCGGATCACCTGAGGTCAGGAGTTCAAGACCAGCCTGGCCAACGTGGTGAAACCCCATCTCTACTAAAAATACAAACAAAAATTAGCCGGGCGTGGTGGCACATGCCTGTAATCCCAGCTGCTTGGGAGGCAGAGGCAGGAGACTCACTTGAATCTGGGAGGCGGAGGTTGCAGTGAGCCGAGATTCCACCACTGTACTCCAGCCTAGGCAACAGAGCAAGACTCGGTCTCAAAAAACAAACAAACAAACAAACAAACAAAAAACAACTGAGGTTTTCTGAATGCTAGTTATATATCTTCTTCTTTAAAATATTGATTGATTGATTGATACAGGGTCTTGCTCTGTCACCCACGCTGGAGTGTAGTGGCATGATCACAGCTCACTGCGGCCTCAACCTCCTGGACTCAAGTGATCCTCCTACCTCAGCCTCTCCAATAGCTGGGACTACAGGTGCACACCATCATGCCTGGCTAACTTTTGTACTTTTTTATAGAGACAGGGTTTTGCCTTGTTCCCCAGGCTGGTCTCAAACTCATGGGCTCAAGTGATCCTCCTGCCTCAGCCTCCCAAAGTACTAGGATTACAGGCATGAGCCACCATGCCCAGGCTACTTATATAACTTCTGAATAGACTTCCTTGTCCAAGTTCAGTAGACAAAAGTGATTCTCCAACAAAACACTCTACTGCCTTGTACAAATATGAATCACATTCCAAATTGGTGTAGCAGAATCAAGAGGTAGCAATTTAGGCAACATAGAGGATTCATGAAACCATAAGATATGGTCCATGCTACTAGATCCCTTGCAGTCTAGCCAAAATGGCCAAGCCATAGAATGGAGGGGTAGAAACCTAATAATTATTTAATTTAACCTTCATAATAGCCATGTAGGATAGGTATTGTTCCTGTACTTGAGTGGAAGAAACTGAGGCTTAGTGAAGAGAAATAACATGTGCAGGGAACCCAGCTACAAGTAGCAAGGATTGGTCTTATACCTAAAAGTAACTCCAAAGCCTGTGCGTTGTTCACTATCCTATGCTGTCTTACTAATTAAGAGAACAATTCAGTGGCAAGCTGGATAGCGCTTAGCAAAACGTCTGGTACAAAGTAGGCATTTAGTATTTATTAATATACATACAACAGGAGTTCATAATCTTACTTTTAGAGGGGACCCTAGAGAAAGGTTAAATTGGTCACAGAGCAGAAAAAAAGGAGGAATGGTCATAGTCTCAATGTCCAGATCCCTGGAGGTCCATTCTACCCTCCACCCTACTCACCTAGGTTTGCGATGAGGAACTATCAGAAGTGAACAGGATAGTGTTCTGAGTTGGTGTCCTAGTCCACTGGTCCCCAAACTTAGATGATCATCCACATCTATCTACAGAACTTATTAAAAATATACATGCCTGGGTCCTTCTTCAGACCTAGTGATTCAGCTGCTCTTACAAGGCTGTGCAGGTGATCGTAATGCAGAACTGTGTTTGGAAACCAGCTCAGAGTTCCAGTCTTCACAGCACCTGCCCTACTTGTTCTAAGAAAGGAAATCCAAATGGCCAGTTTGGGTATAATCAGCTGTAGCTAGAGGGCAGGTTGTCTCTTTCCAGTAATGAGTGAGAGGCCAAAAGAGAAGAAAAGTTGGACATAGAAGGCAAACTGAATAATGTCTCTCCTAAAATTAGAATAAGTCAACTCTAATATGATCTAGAACCCTCATCTGAATATCCTGAAATTTGTAAAAGGATTCAAGATAACAACACTGAAATAAAACTGTTCACTAAGACTTCAAGAACTGCATCTCAAAGCCCTGTATCTGTCTAGCTGGAACTTCAGCCTGCACAGTTCCTTTCACCTCTAGCTAACCCCTAGAGGAGTTCTGGAATGACCCCATGGCAACAGGCAACAATTCCTACCACTCTCTCCACAGGCCTGGTCCACTCTTTTACAGGCTCCTCTCTCTCTAGTACCGCCTCATCCTCTGGCAGTCACACTGATCCTGGGCTCAGAAGTAACTCCCAGAAGACACACCCACATACAGCTTCTGTGGACAGACACCACAGTCTAACTGCTCTCTGCACACCTTACTGTCATATCCTCACCATTGTTCTAAAGCCTGGCCACCTAGGCCCGGTGTTGTGGCTTCCTTATTCTCTCTCCTGAGCCATGTTCTGAGGCAGCATTTTGCTTCCCCAAAGCAGGTATCAAGAGAAGCCAGGGCTGGGTGAGCAGCAGAGGCACGACTACGGTGCAGAGGATGGTTGGCAAAACTGTGGAGCAGCTGGCAGCTCTAAAATTAATTGAGCAGAATTAGGAATCACCATGTATGGAGCTGGAAGACATCTCAGAGATGAACTAGTTCAGATTCTACATTTTATATAGATAAAATGAAATTTAAAGAGAAAGGAGGTATATTAAAATGAATTTTAACTTATTAAACTAAAAGGTTACAGAGTATGTGTATGTAAAGGGCAATAGACGGTTTACATTTTGGCATATCCATACAATGAAATATACTGAAGCCTTTAGAAAGGGTATTGATAGGGAAAGATGTCCAAGATACAGTGTTGAGTGTAAAAAGTGAATTCTAATTTTTTGTTTAAAAAAAGATATGTTTTTGCATGTTTACAGACCAAGAATGATATCCAGAAAGACATGCAATACATTTCAAATTGTGTAAAGTTAATCCTGATTAACAGATTTTTACTTAAAGTCTTCGCAATGAGTATGTACTAATATTGATGAAAAAAAGAAGGGGACGGGGGAGATTTCCTTTTGGAAAAGAATGAGCATCGACTTTTTTTGTTCTGTTGTGTTGTGTTTTGATGGAGTCTTGCTCTTGTGGCCCAGGCTGGAGTGCAGTGGCGCGATCTCAGCTAACTGCAACCTTTGCCTCCCTGGTTCAAGCAATTGTCCTGCCTCAGCCTCCTGAGTAGCTGGGATTACAGGCACCTGCCACCATGCCCAGTTAATTTTTGTGTATTTTCAGTAGAGACCGGGTTTCACCATATTGGCCAGGTTGGTCTCGAACTCCTGACCTCAGGTGATCCACCCACCTTGGCCTCCCAAAGTGCTAAGATTACAAGTGTGAGCCCGCACCCGGCTGAGCATCAGACTTTCTATAATGATTTTCTCCTATGAGACTAGTTCTCTCTGTAAGGCTTTGTTAAAAATAAACACTAAAGTGAACACCAGATATATTCATTTAAGTTATCTTTGAGAAAACAGCTAATATATTTTTTTTAGACAGAGTCTCACTCAGTTGCCCAGGCTGGAGTGCAGTGATGCAATCTCGGCTCACTGCAAGCTCTGCCTCCTGGGTTCACGCTATTCTCCTACCTCAGCCTCCCAAGTAGCTGGGACTACAGGCGCCCGCCACCAGTCCCAGCTAATTTTTTGTATTTTTTAGTAGAGACGGGGTTTCACCGTGTTAGCCAGGACGGTCTCGATCTCCTGACCTCGTGATCCACCCACCTCAGCCTCCCAAAGTGCTGGGATTACAGGGAGATAAGAGATTAAAAAGAAAAGAGAGAGATAAGACTCTAGTTTCTTTGGCTAAGTAGCTGTTAGAGGGTTTATGTTGTTAATAAGGCTAAAAGGAGATTAGAGTTACCCATCAATTTTAACTATACCCTACTGCAAATCCCATATGCTACAGGTAGTAAGAAGTTAGCTGAAATCCCCAAATTCATGTTTGCAGGTAGTGGGAAGAAATTTGAATATGGCTGAAAACATTTTTCAGGCCCACTCTGCAATAGTAGAATGGCAGAAATTCTTTACATTGGCATTGGACTGGTACATATATGAACACAACTCATGGGCCATCCCTCATCCAGTCCACTGGGCCCCAGTAACTGGTACCAGTTCACTCCACCCTTGCTGGCCCATCTACTTGTTCACACCTTGGCTGCTATTTTCTGAAAGCAAAGGCAAGAACCAAGGATGGCCAAAGAATAGCATTAAGATGTGAAGAAAACAGGATTGAGCAGAGATGATTCTGGGCTGGTTACCAATATTCTCTCCTTCCCAAATTAAGTGTCATCATTCAGAAAACCTAAGATATTCCCTGACCCACGACACAAGTAAACTGTACATCCTCTAAGGACTTTAGTGACAACGATGTGTCAATGGATGTTCACCAATTATAAAAACCACCACTCTAACCAGGCATGATGGCTCATGCCTGTAATCCCAACCCCATCCCACTTTGGTAGACCAAGGTGGGTGGATCACTTGAGGTCAGGAGTTCAAGACCAGACTGGCCAATATGGTAAAACCCCCTCTCTACTAAAAATACAAAAATTAGCCAGGCATAGTGGTGCACGCCTGTAGTCCCAGCTACTCAGGAGGCTGAGGCAGGAGAATTGCTTGAACCCAGGAGGCAGAGCTTGCAGTGAGCCGAGATCGCGCCACTGCACTCCAGCCTAGGCGACACAACAAGACTCCATCTCAAAAAAACAAAGACAAAAACATAGCCCTCTGGCAGAAAATGCTGATGATAGAGGAGGCTGTGTATGTGTAGGCGTAGTGGGTACACGGGAAATCTTTGTATCTTCTGCTCAATTTCAATGTAAACCTAAAATTGTTCTAAAAAATAAAATTCATTTAAAAAGAAAGAGAAAAAAAAAAAAAAACTCCACTTATCACCTAGGCATTCTATAACACCAGATTTTTAAAGCTATTTTATTACCATCATGCCATTTTGGTTGTTTTGATCTGGAGAGAGTATCTGTCCCCATAAATCTAGATACCATATATATGCTAATAATTTCCAAATTTGTATCTGCTGCTCAATCTTTCCATTGTACACTGCCTGGCAGTTAAGTATTCACTGCTGAATGATGGTCACCAGCATCATCAGATTGTCATGGTAACACTGCTGCTTCAAAAATCCTATTATAGCAACCAGTCACTACCATTGCTCAAGGAAATAGCAGACACTGTACCCTGCCTATCAATTAGCCAGTTCTTCCTCTTCCTACTCACCCACAGAGCCCTGATTTTATGTACATGTACCTGGCAGATCTGCCTTGACTTAGGGAAGCTAGGCTCCTCCCCCAGGCCTAGGGGATAAATCAAAGTTAGTACAAACCTACTATGGTAATCCCATTGCTTTTTGCTAGATACTAACTTTCTTAGCCCCCTTGGAGTTAAGGATATCCATGTGACACAGTTCTGACCAACGAAACAGAAAAAGAAATACAGTAGAAGGCTTTGGGATAAAATTTTCCTCTGCTGATAAAATAAGAGGCTCACAAATAAAAGGTCTTCCAGCTTTCTGCTCTTGAAAGCCTTAGCGCTATATGGCAACAATCTTGCTATATACTGAGGAAACAGGCATGGGCAAGGAAGATTATACTCCAAGGTTGCTGGAAAAAAAGCATGGATTTCTGCTGTAGCGCATTGAAATTTCAACCTCCAGACTTCTTACATGAGGTAATTCAAGGTCATTATGTTTAGGCCACTGTAAATGGCTGCGGCTCACTGAACTGACATAAAAGGTATGCAGAATCACCGAAAGCTTTCTAAGCCAAGCTTAAGTTAGTTATCTCGGTATTGGTCAAACTGTGCTCTTCTTCTTTTGCTGAGGTTTCATCTATCAATTAATATTTCAAAATACTTACAGCTAATGCTTACTTGGAGGGAGACAGAAAAGAGACAACTTTCCATCCTGTTTTTCAAATTATTTCAGACACAATGAATCCGTCTGGAAAAATATCCACTTTTACATGTTCTTAATTCAGATCTATTTTGTTCTTACTATGCAAAATAGATCAAATGCTTTCTTATATGTGAACTGTACAACTTTTTTATATTTCTGTTTTGAGTTCTTGCTTTTAGGACCAAGTTCATATTTCTTATGCATAAGATTTAATATTAAAAAATTGTTAGTCCAAATTATACGCAATGCTTAGGAACATATATACCATTGCACCAATACAGAAGAAAACCACTAACCATATCAATATTTTTAATCTGGAAGGACAAAACTTTATTGTGTTTTATTCTTTGAATAATGATGCCTTAAGCTGATTTAAGTACAGGAAAAAAAATAATAAGTCAAGGAACAAAAAATGAAAGTAAAAAAATAAATGAAAGAAAATACTCTTTGGAAGGTTTTTCCTTAAATCAATTAAAAGCTTAATGACACAAAGTTAAAGAACTATGGCTTTGATTAAGTCAGTCTTCCTCTTTATATGTTAATAAAACTAACTGCCCTTAATTGAGCACTTACAGAATGCCTGATTTGTCCTAAACATTTGACATATATTATCCCAACTCCCCCCAACCCTATCCCCACCATTTACATATGAGAAAACTGAATTTTATAAAAGTTAAGCTGTTTGCTCAAGAGGTAATAATCAGCTCCATATATACATGCTTCTGGCTACTCACAACTAAGACACATAGGTACATGCTACGTGTACTTGCATGGTTCATAAGTAATTCAGTTGCTACAATTCAAACTAGCCAAATGACATAAAATTAAGTAATAGTATGTCTTCACAGCATTGGCTTTATTATTCAAACTATTTACCAGAGACTGACAGTGTGCCAATATTAACTATTTACCAGACTGACAGTGTGAAAAAACAGCAGTTCATTAAAATATATTTATATATCCATTTATATCCATATATATTTTAATTTTATCCACATATATGGATAAAAAGCTTTAAGATGTCCTATTGGTAAAGAACAAAAAGGAATCATCTTCTGATCCATCTGTTTTATATTTTATTTCTAATGTGGTAACTTATGTTTAATAGTAAATATTCCAGAGGTTAAGATAGGTTCTTTGAAAACTGAATATGAAGAACATGGACCATAATGTTTACAATCCTTTTTGTTATGGCAGACACATAACTTGACCATCCTCCATGCCCACCATGCATGGGATTGCTTTTGGCTGTATTCATCAGAGAGTATGATGTAGGAATTCCTAGTAATTCAAAATGGTTTTCCTATTATCAGTACCTCAAATAAGAAAGAAAAAAGAATCAGACATTTTAAGACATAAACACTAGTTTGTTTCCATGCCAATAAGGAAAAGATTTTTCTCCTTCATAGAAAAAAAGAAGGTGGGAAACTATGCGTGATCAGAAAGTTACATATCTTTTTCCCTGCAGAGTATATGTGCTTTTAAAGCAAGAAAGACAACCAACAAACAGAATGAGAAAGACTAATGAAAGACCGACTGGGCGCAGTGGCTCATGCCGGTAATCCCAACACTTTGGGAGGTCAAGGCGGGTGGATCATCTGAGGTCAGGAGTTCAAGACCAGCCTGGCCAACATGGTGAAATCCCATCTCTACTAAAAAATACAAAAAAATTGGTGGCAGAGGCCTGTAATTCCAACTACTTGGGAGGCTGAGGCAGAAGAATCGCTTGAACCCGGGAGGCAGAAGTTGTAGTAAGTCGAGATTGCGCCACTGCACTCCAGCCTGGGCAAGAGGGAAACTCCAAAAAAAAAAAAAAAAGAAGAAAGAAAGAAAAAAAAACACTACAGAGGCTGTGGAGTGAGGAAAGCTAGAGCCTGGGAGGTCAAGGCTGCAGTGAGTCATGATTACACCACTGCACTGCAGCCCGGGTGACAGAGTATGACCCTGGCTCAAAAAAACAAAAACAAAAACAAAAAAAATTAAGATGAGTCAATAGAATACCTATAATGAAGTCTAAAGAAAAAAATGCAGTCATTCAATGGTCAAATCTTTTGGTGTTTAATTACAGTGATTTCATTTACCACTGTCCACCATTTTGTTTTTAAATGCAAAATGGAAGAGTTGGTCACAGTCAAATGTAACAACATGGAATGTTGACAGGACACAGGCCGGGGAGTCAGACATCCGTACGCTTAAGACTGAATTGGTCCCAACACACCTGTG
This sequence comes from Macaca mulatta, assembly GCF_049350105.2. Taxonomy (NCBI): domain Eukaryota; kingdom Metazoa; phylum Chordata; class Mammalia; order Primates; family Cercopithecidae; genus Macaca; species Macaca mulatta. Next base: position 121,851,104 of record NC_133411.1, read on the forward strand.
ACTTATGTCAATTAACTTCAGTTTGTGGCCTTGATTTCTACATCTATTAAAGGTGGCTATCACCCTAGCAGCTTAGTCTCTAAGACCCCTTTTAGCTAACATTTTATAACTCAAAACTGAATGCATACAACTCTTTGATTTTTTTAAAACACCGTGTGTGTGTGTGTGTGTGTGTGTGTGTGTGTGTGTGTGTGTGCGTGCGCACACCCAGGAGTTTGAGAGCAGCCTGGGCAACATGGCAAAACCCCATCTCTAGAAAAAATACAAAAAACTAGTACACGTCTGTAGTGCCAGCTACTTGAGAAGCTGAAGTGGGAAAACCACCTGAGCTTGAGAAAGTCAAGGCTGCAGTGAGCTGTGTTCATGCCACTGCACTCTGCCTGGGTGACAGACTGAGACCTGTCTCAAAAAAACACACTCAAAAAAAACAGGCTGGAGTGCAGTGTCACAATCTTAGCTCGCTGCAACCTCCACCTCCCGGGTTCAAGCGATTCTCCTGCCTCAGCCTCCCAAGTGTGTGTGTGTGTGTTTCTGAGACAGGTTTCACTCTGTCACCCAGGCCGAGTGCAGTGGCATGAACACAGCTCACTGCAGCCTTGACTTTCTCAAGCTCAGGTGATTCCCCCACTTCAGCTTCTCGAGTAGCCGGGACTACAGGCATGTACTAATGTTTTTGTATTTTTTGTAGAGATGGGGTTTTGCCATGTTGCCCAGGCTGGTCTCAAACTCAAGCAATCCACCCATCTCAGCCTCCCCGCCTGCCCCCCCAAAAATACTGTTTGAATGATTGATGGTAAAAAAGATTAATGCCAGGAGCAATGAAAGAGCAGATGCAAATCCTACTGGGACAACCCTCTGTCAATAAAACTAGTGGTTCTTGAAGTATCTGCATCAGATCAGTATCATAAAGTTTAACTTAATCTCAAGCACCCTCACAACGTAGATGGGGAACAACCTAAGCTGCCTTTTCCTAGGTAAAGGAGGGCCACCTTAGATGTGGACAGCAGTCTAGACATGTAAGTGATCCCTTAACTAAACCACCTGGTCTATGAGAGGCTGCAGGATATATATAGCAGCCACATGACTCAGAGTGACTGATAAGCTCTACTCCCTGGAATCAGGGAAGTGTGCAAGTGACAGAATGAAGTCACGGTACGTTTCTACAGCCCCCACTTATATTTCAGCTGCTACAAAAAGTAATTTCATTCACAATTTTGAAATTGTTTTAAAGCTTCTGCCATATTAATTCATATTTCCCCAAAATTAATTTTAATGTTATGAATCACCACTAAATACCTTAATATGTTACATTTGTATTTATACTTGTTTTAAATGCCATGTGAAAAAATTAAGCTGAAAACTGAGTCCTCATTCAAAGTCAGTCCTGAAAAAGAGAAGTCCAGGTCAGAAGATGAGGGAGGCTATGACAGAAAAAAGGACAAATAGACTAAATCTCCAGGGCCTTCATAAAGAGAAAAAAAAAGTTCATAAGGAATGTTCCAGAACAGAGTATTAGAAGTAAGAGCCTCCTCCACAACTGCTTTAGAGCCCAGAAACTCTGATAATGCATAAATAATTTAAATCATTCATCTTATTTGCTTTTCAAAACTTTATTTTCTTTATGACACAGGCAAGAGGGGGAACCTTAACTGAAACACTGGCTGTCATTATTCTACAAAACAGTCACAAGTTTTTATAAGGATATTTTTATTACTTTTTCATTTCTCCGCAACACTTTTGTCTTAAAAGAGTTGAGCACACTTAGCAGTAACATTAAGTGAAACAAGGACAGTAAAAAAGTTGATGAAGGTTAAATGTTTAAATGCTTAAGATTCCTGATTTAAATTAAGTAAATCAAAGATTTAAATGTTTAAGTAAATTGCTTAAGGCACAATTTGCAGAATGCCAGTTATATTTTTTATCCAAGTGCACATGGGCCAGAAGGCCACATTAGCTTGGGCTTCATACTATCCCAGAAGGCAAAGCGCAGGCATGCATTGCTCTGCTCTTCAACACTTTAACTAAGCATATATAGATCCAGAGAGAAAAGCTAGTGTAATGGGAACATAGGCAGCTTAATAGAAAATACATCTGCTCTGAAGTTCTCATGAGTAAAGAGGAACAAAACATAATTACAAATTTTCAAAAAAAAAAAAACCCCACAATAAAACAAATACACCCCCTACTAATGAGTCTAAGAAGAGAACTACAAATACACATCCTCCAGTACTGTTAAGGAAACAGCTCTGCTTCCAATGACTGGCTGCAAAACAGTGTCTATTCACAACTGTCATTCACACCTCGGTAACTTTCTCAAAGTCTCCTCTGGGTAATAAACCTCTTTAGGAGTCTGTCACTGCACACCTCAAGCAAGTAGACTGCAACTCTTTTTAACCTGTGTTCCCCAGAATGTGTCCTCCCTTTGCGTGCTGAGCATCATTTAGCTAAGAGGATGCTGTTGCTTTTACTTGTGGTTAACTGTGTTACAACTCTTGTAGATATTTTCATTGTTTTTTTTTTTTTCCTTCAAATTTACTTTCTCGCCATCCCTTTCTGACCTGACCTCGATAGGGGTCATCCCCAAACATCTCCCCTTGAGATACATTGTCTCTTGAAACAGAACTAAAGGCAACGCTGCATTCCAGTGGGGATGGGATGGGAAATCCAGTTCAGTGTGCCATTTTCAGGTGGCCTTGCGCTAGTAAAACAAAGGAAGCCTCTGCTGTCATAAGTCAAAGCTACGTAACAGATAATAAGAAAAACAAATTGTTAGTAACATATTCTAACTAATGTCTACAAAACACAGTCAATGCCTATGTGTGCAGATAGATGATTTGGGATTGCAGTACCTTATTTGAGAGAGGAAAAATACACTGCACAAAGGTAATGTACTGACTGGGTCAACTGATTTTTTTAAAAAGCCTACATTTTTCAATTTTCATCTCTACACAAGGTTATGTTGTGTTTGTGGGACATTCAAAGAGCCACAAGGGAGGTAGTATAACATAATCATTAAAAGCGTGAACTTTGGAGCCAGATTCTTTGGATTTAAATACCAGTTTCATCACCTGCTAGTTGTGAGACCTTGATCAAGTTATTCAAATTCTCCTTCTGTGTTTCCTCATCTGTAAAAATGGGAATAATCATAGCACTTACATAACAGAGTTGTTCTGAGGATTAAATGAGCTATATTTGCAAAGCACTTAGACAGAGATATGTACGTATCTGTTAAATAAAATGCTACACAGACTTCAGGAGCCATGCAAAGAGCTAAATGCAATATAACTCTTTACACCAGCAGCAAGTTTAAAATGGGCTGGTGAGGACACACAGAAACTAAAATGACACATCGCTGAATTGGGTATGAGATTTCGAAAGTGTTGTTAAAGATTAAATATATAGTGCTAGACTCCCGTCTTGAACTCCTGGCCTCAAGCAATCCCTCTGCCTCAGTACCCCGAAGAGCTGAGATTACAGATGTGGGCCATCATGCCCAGCCCCCTAAACATATTTAATCTTTCTAACATTGGCACTAAAATATGCCTGAATGTGCTTTACATTCCTGTGTAGTAACAGGATTCCAGAACAAGCCTGGCCTCTGTGTGACCTTGGGAAACACACTCCACCTTTCTCTGTCCCTGAATTGTCATTTTAAAACTAAAGGAACTGGACTACCTGTTTGATCTTTAAGGCCCAACTCTGATAGTCCCAGGAAGGTGGCAGCCTGAATCTTAAGGAAAATATGAAATAAAAAGAGGAAAAGTAATAGACATTTTTATAGAATTTTAAACAAAAAGGTTGCTGGGTAGGACAGAAAGCAAACCTTCCCCTTTCCTTAAATAGAAGATAAAGTCATTAGAGTTTGCCTCACAATTCCATTTGTACAAAGGAGCTAGTACAGGACTAGGGCCCTGGCTCACTAGCGCCCACAGTGGAGGGACTATACCAGGAGGACTTATTCACATATGAGGGTGCAGCACAGCATACACTCTCCAGAGGGCTCTTATTTGTGCAATCCCATTAAAAGCAGGGCTGCACCAGACATTAAAGGTCATAGATTGTATGATTCCATCTACATGAAATGCTCAGAATAGGCAAACTCATAGAAACAGAATGCAGAGTAGTGGTTTCCAGGAGCTGGGTAGGAGGAATAGGGAGTGATTGGTAATGGTTTCCCTTTGGGGTGATAAAAATGTTTTGGAATTAGACAGTGGTGATGGTTACACAACTCTGTGAACATACTAGCCACTGAACTGCATACTTTAAAAGTGTTTATACAATTTATAAGTATCTAAATTATATCTTAGCAATGGAGGGAGGTCTATATAATACAGATTTCCAGTAGTCGGCCTCCTGTTATCAGTAAAAGAGGGAAGTAAGGAGATTAAGGTAATTATGTCAACAGTTCTTGAGGAAAGGAAGGCTGGAATTAGATTCTAAATTGCCTATATAGGATGGCCAAAAATTCTGGAAACTAGAAGTCAGAGATGAAAGGCCCTGTTCTCAAAGAGCTCAAAGGGAAATTATGCACATGGAAAGAACAACCAGTAGGAAGAGGTGTATACAATAAGATACTGGTTGCTCCCCAGTGAGCACTGGCCAAGTCTTCAACCATCTACATGCTCCAACGTGCAGCAGACCTTGACCAGGAGCCAGGTGCACCTGAGCTTCACTCACAGACTTCCAAAGGGAGTGAGCCATAAGAAAAGCTAGGAAGCCAAGTGAGCTTCTCCCAATTTCATCTTTGTATCCTGCAGTCTCTTGACCCAATACTGACACTACTCCCCTTCCTGTGATGGCCCAAGGAGAGGAAACAGCAAGAGAAAAGCTGAAAGGTGAGAAAGGAAGGAAATAAATTTCTGGCAATAGTTTGGCAAGATCGTGAACTCCTTACAGAGATCACAGCGACCAAAGTGACCTTAAAACATAAATCGTATTGTGTCACCCCCTATTTAAAGCCCATCCAAGGCAATCAAAAAATGCAAACTCCCTACAACCATCTGGAATGAAATGCACATTTCCACCACTGACCCTGCCTGCTGGTACCTGCACCTCTCTGGTGCCTCCCCCACCACTCTTTGCTCACACAGAGCTAAGCTGTGTGCTGCCTCAGCCTGACACACTCTTCTCCCTCTGCCTGGCTCTGCTCTTAGCTGGCCCCTTCTCATTCCTCAGGTCTTAACTCAGATAGTATCTCAGATAAATAGCTAAAGAGGGTCTTTCCTGTTATTCTCTACCAGAGCTGTTTATTTACTTTAGAGGGCTTACCACACAGTCACTAATTTGCCTATTTCTTGCCTGGGTAGACTGCTCATTCAACAAGGACAGACAGCATGACTACCTTATTTCTTGCCATATCTAAAGTGCTACCACAGTGCCACACATGTGATTGGCATTTGATTTTTGCTAAACCTGTATTTTAAAAAATAACTCTGGCTAGGGAGCATAGGAGTTATAAGAGGTATGGAGAACAGTTAAAACGAAAGTGACTGCTATGGTCTGAATGTTGTGTTCCCCCAACATCCATGTGGTGGGACCTAATACCCAATGTATTAGTATTAAATAGTGGGGCCTTTAGGAGGCAATTAAGACATGAGGGCTTCGCCGGGTGCGGTGGCTCACGCCTGTAATCCCAGTACTTTGGGAGGCTGAGCTGGGCGGATCACTTGAGGTCAGGAGTTCAAGATCAGCCTGGCCAACATGGCAAAACCCCATCTCTACTAAAAATACAAAAATTACCTGGGCATGGTAGTATAGCCCTGTAATCCCAGCTACTAGGGAAGCTGAGATAGGAGAATTGCTTGAACTCGGAGCAGGGAGGGGCAGTGGTGGGGGCTGTGGGGGATGGGGGTTGCAGTGAACTGAGATTGCGACACTGCACTCCAGCCTGGGCAACATAGAGCAAGACTCTGTCTCAAAAGAAAAAAAACAAAAAATAGGAAAAAGACATGAGAGTTCTGCCCTCATGAATGGGATTAGTGACCTTATAAAAGAGGCTTGAAGGAGCCAGTTGGCCCCTTCCATCATGTGAGGAAGTAGTAAGAAGATGCCATCTTTGAAGCAGGGAGCAAGTCCTCACCCGACATCAAATCTGCTGGTAACTTTGTCTTGGATTTCCCAGCCTCCAGAACTGGGAGCAATAAATTTCTGTTGTTTATAAATGACCCAGTCTAAGGCATTTTGTTATAGCAGCCCAAGCAGACTAAGACAATAATCATAGGTGACACTATAAGCAACATGGATTTTGATGCTACTAAAGACCACAATTTTCAAAGACTTTTTTTTCTTTCTTTTGGACAATTATACAATCATATTGGTTAAGCAATGAACAGACTTGATTAGACTAATGTAACACTGACCACCTGAATATTTGCTAACGGGGGTCTGTATGCTTCATTCTGTGCACACAATCCCGTTTTTCCTTGAGTCTCCTCCATAAAGCAGAGCCTGGGGTAGGCCTCAAGGCTATATGTAGCTAGACTTTCTGGAGTATGACTAAGTGTCTGAATCAGACTAACACAGTAACAACTACTAAGTAACTGCAATTTAATTGTTCAAATTAGAACTAACTTCTAAAACATGTTTCTTCCCTTATAGCCATAGACTAAATTCTAGCATAACTAGTGACAGACACAAGCTGTAATAATGTGTTATCTGTGTCTTAGCCTCCTAGTTGAAAATTTTTTCTTCCTTTATTTTTATCCCTTGGTTGAAGAAAGTAGAGACCAATTTAATGAAGGTAAAAACCACTGGCTTTCTCGGGAAGAACTGTAGAGCAAAACAAAATTCATTTCTGGAGAGGAATAATTCCTACCTGAACGAATGGAAAAAATAAAATTGTAGAATTTAAAAACACACACACACACCGTAGAATAAAAACAACTTTGGTAATAAATTCAGATCCTAATCATAAAAATTCATTTTTAATTAGCTCAATTATATAAATGAATCACTTATATAACCAAGGAGATATATTATGGAGCATTTTTAAAGGTTTTTGTTTGTATACGAGGGTATTTCCCAAGTTTGCCTGTAATATGTGGCTTTTCAAAAAAAAAAAAAGACAAAATTCTCCCCACTGTCTGAATTAACATAATTATGAATTAAGGAAGACCTAATTGTTGGGGTTTTACTCTCTAGGTGCATAAATATATGGTGAAATATCCATTAAAATAATTACTAGACAGAAAGCCCTGTACTTTCTGAGACCCTCCCAAAGTAAAGGCAGAACGACATAGTGGTAGCGCTTTCCTGTTAGTGTGCCAAAGAGAGGAGACACTGGTCACCAGCATAATCTAATGAAAATACATTTACGCTAATCGTCAAGAGATAGGGATTAAGTTAAGGTTCCAAAATGGTGAATACTATCCCCAACCTTATGTCCAACCCCATCCCTCCCCGCCGAGCTTTCACTTTTCTCCGGGGAAATGCGGATGTGCAGTCCACTGCAGCAGCCCTGGGTGGGGGGAAAGGGAGGAAGGGAAAGGGACGGCTGCAGGGTGTGTCACTTACGAGATGTAGGCTGGGTAGCCAAATCCTATCAGGTTGCAGAGGAGAGAGGCTCCATAACCGAACACCAGGTACAAGGCCACCAGTCCGATGACACCTGGGGGCCACAAGGAGAGAAGTGAGTCGGGCAGCATGAGAAGCGTTCACGCGGGACAGCCGCCGCCCACACCGCGAGGCTGGGCCTGTTCTAGGCGTTTTCCTCCCGACTCGATTAAAGGAGAGAGAAAAACAAACCACACGAAAGCTGGGCCTACGCGTCCGCGGGGCCCTGCCTTGAAGTCTGGGGATATCAGGCAGCCCCCACCGTTGTGCCTCTCCTACCTCTCGCAGGGGGCCCCAAAGCAACCCCCGGAGGCCGGGACGCTCCGAAGCACCCACCTCCGCTCTCTTGCAGGGCCCGCCGTGCAGGGCTCTACCCAGGGAAGCTGCGCTCCGCGGGGAGCGTCCCGAGAGGCCCGGACTCCCGCACCCGCTGCAGCAGCAGCCCCCGCCCACCCGAGGGGGCGCCCCTCCCCGGGCGGAGCTCCACGGAGGGTCGGGTAGGACCGGGTACCTCCGTCACCGCGCCTGCCCGCAGGGACCCCGCCGTCCGCGCCCACCGCGTAGGACCGCAAGAATAGGGCGCCGGGCCGCGGGGCGGACACGTCAGCGCTGGTCCTTCCAGCTGCCAGCGCCCGGCGCCGCCGCTGCCCTCCAGCCCCGCGACCCTCAGCCCGGGCAGCCCCAGCGGGGTCCTCCGATGTCCACGCTTTCCGGGAGGCCAGCCTGATCCCCGAGGATGCTGCTTGTCCCGTCTGTCTCCAACTTCACCTTTCCCGAGTCCTCTCCCTGCTTCCTTCCCCAGCAGCAGGGGCAGCGGCGACCCCCGGCCACCCACCAAGCGCAATGAAGCTCCGGTTCACGCCGGTCTTGGCCTCGAGCTTGGCCAGAAGGTCAGTCATGCAGTTCTTCTCGTGCAGGAACCGGTCGAACCTCTCCCTCATGGCCGCAGACATGGCGGGGACCGTCGCGCTGCCCGAGGCTGTTCCTAGTGCCGGGTAGACTGGAGCGGGGACTGCGGCGGGGCAGTGGCAGGCGGGGACCGCGGCGCGTCTACGCGTCCTCCACTCGCCTCCGCTCGCCCCGCCCGGCCGCCGCGCGCCCCTCCTCCCCTGCCCCGCTCCCGGGGAACAGCGCCACACCCTGGCGGGGGCGGGCCTGCACCTCCGCGGGCGCTGCGAGGTGGCCTGGCTGTTGACAACCCATTGCGGGGTAAAAAGGATGTGGCGTGGAGGCGTGCATTTTGTGTCTCTTGTGGGTCCCCTTCTCAAATCGGGCTGCTGCAAAAAGCAGGCGGAAAGGAGGCAGGCGTCCTTGTTGCTCCAGCCTGCAATTTAGTGAGACGAGTTTGGCACCTACATTGCTGTGCTAAACCTGCTAAGGCATTTTTGACCTAAAAAATGGAAATGTTTGAGCATCCTGAAAGAACTCTTTGGATGCAGGCCTGCTTTCACCCTCTTTGCCTTAGCTTGTCAGTTTTTCTCACCTACAGACAATCGTTGCCTTGTAAAGACCCTTGAAGAAATCCAACACATCCTCCCTGGGGTACACCTTTTCCAAGAAAGCACTGCATTAAATCTTTTCATGGTGGGCTCACGTTGGCTTGTTGTCTGTTACCGTGGCAAGTGTCCAGATTCTCTCTGTGGAGCCAATAGAGTCTGCACTTCCTACACTCAAAATACTCTGAAGAAGACGGAGATTCTAAGGTCCAAGCCTTAGGGCAGGACCTCATTTTTGCTTCCTTCAGAATGAGTTGCCCATGCTCTTCCTCCACCTAAACCTAAGCTCCTGTTATCTCACCCATATGACTTCCAGATACTCCTAAAATTACTCTTCTTTACTCCTATTCTGCACACTGCTGCAAAATTTTTGTCAGAAGCTCCATATTATTATACTAACAGACTAGAGCTCCCATTCCTTAGCAGAGCATTCAATGCCCTGCCCACAACTGGCCCCCAACATTCTGTCTTGGTCCTACACAACCCCTCTGTGCTTTCAAATCTACCTAATTACCCTACTGCCTTCCACTTCTGCAAAAAGTTACCTTGCCCACTCCTAGCTTTTTCCTTTAATGCTAATTCTGCTTCCTCTTTTCTTCCTCAGCGCTTCTTAGCTCAGCTTTCTCAGCTGCTCCTACCACCACCCAGCCAAATCAGTGAACAAATGAAACAACCTGTCTATTTCTGTCTTTTCACCTACAGTTAATTCTCAATGTGGCAGCCAGTATAATCTGTTTTAAAATGTGTGTCAAGTTGTGCTTTTTCTTCTCAACCCTCCAGCAGCTTCCTATCTGCCTGAAGAATGGCATCAAGGTCACAGGTGACATGGTTCATCCCTCCCCTTTCTGATGTCTTCCCTTACTGATTGCCTCCTTGCTGTGCCTCAGACAAGGTAAGCCCATTCCTGTCTCTGGGCGTTAGTTCACTTTTCTTCTGTTTCAGTGGTTCTCAAGCAGGAGCACTTCCTCTCCCCTTCCTCCTCCTGGGAGAAGGAGTAGCAATGTCTAGAGATACTTTGGTTGTGAAACAGATTGTCACACAAGGAGGGCAGGAGGTGGCAAGTGCAACTAGCATCTAGTGGGTAGAGACTAGGGGTGCTGCTAAACATACTGCAACGCACAGGACAGCCCCCACAACAAAGAATTATCCAGCCCCAAATGTCAATAATGTGACAGTCCAGAAACCCTCCTCTATCTGAAAGTATCTTTCCCCAGTTAGCCATTTAACTGTCCCCTTCCATTATTCAGGTATTTGCTCAAATGGTACCCCTAATCTCAAATTGCGACCCCCAGTGGTCTGTAGCCCCTGTCTTGCTTGATTTTTCTCCGTAGAATGTATTACTGTCTGACATTATGTTCTACTTTTTTTTTTTTTTTTAAGACTGTCTCACTCTGTCACCTAGGCTGGAGTGCAGAGGCGTGGTCACAGCTCACCACAGCCTCGACCTCCTGCTGTGCTCAAACCATCCTCCCACCTCAGCCTCCCAAGTAGCTGGGACCGTAGCCGTGTGCCACCATGTCCAGCTAATTTTTTGTACTTTTAGTATAGATGGGGTTTCACCATGTTACCCAGGCCAGTCTTGAACTTCTGACCTCAAGTGATCTGCCCACCTTAGCCTCCCAAAGTTCTGGGATTACAGGCATGAGCCACCACCATGCCAGGCCATGTTCTAATTTTAAATTATCTTTCTTTCCTCACTAGATTATGAGCTCCATGAGGGTAGACATTTTTGCTTCAATATTTCAAGCACATTGAACAGTGCCTGGCACTTAGTAGGTGTTCAATAACTATTTGTTGAATTAATGAATGAATCAATGAACCTAACATGTGTTGTACCACCTGGTATTCCAAGCGTTACATGGACTAGTTCATTTAATCCTCACAACTGCATGAGGAAGATGCTACCTGTTTCATCCTCATTTAAGGAAAAAAAAAAATGAGATCTAGTGAGGTCTCATATCACAATAAGTGGCAGAGCTAGGATTCAGAATCAGGCTCTTACCCCTATATTATATTGCTATTATGGGTTGAATTGTATTCCACCTCCCTAAAGAAGACATGTTGGAATCCTAACCTACAGAACCTCAGAGTGTGATCTTATTTGAAGATAGGGTCTTCAAAGAGGTAGTCAAATTCAAATGAACTCATTAGGGTGGACCTCAATCCAGTGTGACTGTTGTCCTTTTAAAACAGGAAATTTGGCCCAGCGTGGTGGCTCACACCTGTAATCCCAGCACTTTGGGAGGCCAAGGTGGGTGGATTACGAGGTCAGGAGATCGAGACCATCCTTGCTAACACAGTGAAACCCTGTCTCTACTAAAAATACGAAAATTTAGCTGGGTGTGGCGGCGGGCACCTGTAGTCCCAGCTACTCGGGAGGCTGAGACAGGAGAATGGTGTGAACCCGGGACGCAGAGCTTGCAGTGAGCCGAGATTGCGCCAATGTACTCCGGCCTGGGTGACAGAGTGAGACTCCATCTCAAATTAAAAAACAAAAAAAAAGGGAAATTTGGACGGAGACGGATACATGTAAAGGGAAGACTGTGAAGAGACATAAGGAGAAGATGGCCATCTACAAGCCAAGAAGAAAGTCCTGGAACAGATCCTTCCCTCACAGCCCTCACAAGGAACCAATCCTGCTGAGACCTTGATCTTGGACTTCCAGCCTCCAAAGCTGTGAGATAATATATTTCTGTTTTGTTTATTTATTTAGAGACAGGGTCTCACTGGGTCACCCAGGCTGGACTGCGGTGGTACAATCTCCACTCACTGCAACCTCCACCTCCCAGGTTCAGGTGATTCTCCCACCTCAGCCTCCCAAGTAACTGGGACTACAGGTGTGTGCCACCACGCTCAGCTAATTTTTTTTTTGTTTTGTTTTTGTTTTTGTTTTTTTTGTAGAGATAGGGTTTCACCACATTGGCCAGGCTGGTCTCAAACTCCTGACCTCAAGTGATCCCCTACCTTGGCCTTCCCAAGTGCTGGGATTACAGGCATGAGCCACCACGCCCAGCCTCAATTTCTGTTATTTAAGCCACCCAGCTTGTGAGACTGTTACAGCAGCCCTAGGAAACTAGTACAACTGCTTAGCAGAATAACTGAACTGTAAACTTCAAACCAGTTGTAAGTTTGTATAATTTCCTACAAGTTGGGGTTGTTTTTGAGTACTTAAAGTGATTCACAATTTGATTTCTTTTTTTTTTTAATTGAGATGGAGTCTGCCTCTGTCACCCAGACTGGAGTCCAGTGGCATGATCTTGGCTCACTGCGACCTGAGTCTCCCAGGTTCAAATAATTCTCATGCATCAGCCTCCGGAGTAACTGGAACTACAGGTGCACACCACCACACATGGCTAGTTTTTGTGTTTTTTGTAGAGATGGGGTTTCACCATGTTGGCCAGGCTGGTCTTGAACTCCTGACCTCAAGTGATCTGCCTGCCTCAGCCTCCCAAAGTGCTGGGATTACAGGCATGAACTACTGTGCTCAGCCTCACAATTTGATTGTTTTATTTATTTATTATTTATTTATTTTAGCAAAGGAGAAAAATCCTTTTAAATTAGGTATCCAAATCAACCTAGGTTTTTGTCACTACATTTCATGCAGTGGCAACATTTGTACGACATTAACTATGCATGGAGTATCTAGAAATATACTATTCATTTGGATTTCTTCCTTTCTGTATTTTGTTTGTTTGTTTTTCGAGACAAGGTCTTATTCTGTTGTCCAAGCTGGAGTGCGGTGGCACCATCATGGCTCACTGGAGCCCTGACCTCTTGGGCTCGAGCAGTGCTCCCACCTTGACCCCGCCAAGTGCTAGGATTACAGATGTGAGCCACTGTGCCCAGCCCTTGGCTTTCTTTCTGTAAATATTGCTCTCTTTTCAGTTTTCTGTTGACATAGATTCCACATTTCTTCTTTCCTCAAGCATTCAACCAATGGTGAGGCAAAGCAGTATAGTAAGACATAGTACGTGGAGTTCTATCTCTGGATTCAGTCTGTATGAGCTAAATCCCAGCTCTACCATTTAGCTGTGTGACTTTGGGCAAGTTACATAAGCTCTCTGTGCTTCTGATCTCTCATCTGTAAAACAGGGATAAAAATAGTACCTATTTCACAGAGTTCTCATCATGATTAGGTGAGTTACTATTTGTAATGTTTTTAGAAGAGTACTTGATGCAAAATAATTGTCTAAGTAATTTAAGAAAGAAAAAAACACACAGCTAGGTGTAATTTTTTTTTTTTTTTTTTTTTTTTGAGATGAGGTCTGGCTCTGTCACCTAAACTGGAGTGCAGTGGTGCAATCTCAGCTCACTGCAACCTTTGCCTCCTAGGCTCAAGCTGTCCTCTCACCTCAGCCCCCCACGTACCTGGGACTACACACACACGCCTCCAAGCCTGGCTAATTTTTGTATTTTTTGTAGAGATGGCGTTTCACCTTGTCGCCCAGGCTGATCTTGAACTCCTGAGCTCAAGCAATCCTCTCCCCTCAGCCTCCCAAGGTGCTGGGATTACAGACGTGAGCCACCATGCCCAGCCTCTAAAATCGAGATAGAGAAATATTACATTATTCTTGCCTTTAGTAAATTACAATCAGATTCGGGGAGTATGGGATCCTAATTTATCCCATCAACACTATAAACCTTAGATTCTTTCATAGAAGAGGAAAGAGATGAAGAAGATAACAAACCAGAACCCTGCCTAAGGTCTCAGACGATTCACTTACTCATATTTACTAAATATATCCTGTGTGCCAGATGCTGTTAGATCTGGGAACCAGATAGATGAGATCTGTTTTGGAGGCTGTGAAGAAGGTTGGCCTGGAACCGGTTGACTTTGGCAATTTCTTTTCCTTTTTTTTTTTTTTAATCCCCCAGGCTGGAGTGCAGTGGTGCGATCTTGGCTCACTGAAAGCTCCGCCTCCCAGGTTCACACGATTCTCCTGCCTCAGCCTCCAGGTACCCGCCACCATGCCCGGCTAATTTTCTTTTTTTTTGTATTTTTAGTAGAGACGGGGTTTTGCCGTGTTAGCCAGGATGGTCTCTATCTCCTGACCTCGTGACCCATGCGCCTCGGTCTCCCAAAGTGCTGGGATTACAGGCGTGAGCCACCACGCCCAGCCAACGTTGGCAATTTCTAAGGAGGAAATTGAACTGACTTGGGATGAGGCAAATACTATTGTTATACCCTCTGTGAACTAGAGAAGAAAATTCTGCTGGATAACTCAGATCAGGCCACTTTTGTTCTACACAAACTGTTTCTTCAGGGTAAGAAAACAAGTTGATGTCATCAAACACGTTCATTCTCATTCATTTATGTTAGAAAGAAGAGGTACAGCATAATTTGCCAGGTAATCTCTTCTTTCCTTTCCCCCACCCCTGCATTTGTAGGGTGCCCTGACATGGCACCAATGAGACAGGCAGGAGACCCTCAGCCCCTGCAGACACAGCCCTGTTGGCACATACACCCTCCCTCTGCTGTAGGAGGCTTATGATGACATGTCATCAGAATAAAAAGGGAAAAACACAGAGTAAACAAAACCTGAGACATGGACTTGCCAGACGATGGGAGGAAAATGTAGAGGCTGAATGTAATTTAAGAAAGAGCACTGAAGGAAATAAAATGTGAAAATCACCGTGTTTCATTGAATATATTTGAATTACATTTTGTTTACCTCATTTGTCCTATTCTTAAACATTTTCTACTGAAAATATGGACAAAGCATTTTATTCTATTTCTCCCCTTATCAAACAGGAAGTTGATTTTTAGAAAATTAGTGCTCACAGTTGAGAATAAACCAATGTGGAAATATCCTTTAGTTTAGCAAAGTATTTTTAATAGAGAAATTAACTACTAATATGTCATTGCTCTTGCACACAAATCTAGAGATTTTTCATCAGGTTTAAAAGTGTCCTTTATTTCCCCTTGACGTTTCTCTAATGGTACCTGCACAGTGGACTAATAGGAGAAAACAAGTCACTAACAGGTTGTTTCTCTATGTTCAAGACCAGTTAGTCCAGTTCCAGATAAAGCCTGGGGTTTGGATTGCATACCAGGATGGTACAGTGTTCACTCACCCTGGGGTATGTGTCCAACCACAGAGAACAATCCACATTTGCCTCATAGCCTACAGGGTGGCATGAAGTTTTGCTTTTCTTTTCATGTAAGAGAAGGACCAGAAGGAGTCAGACAATTTTGTCCTCTTCCTTTCGTGATGAAACAGCAGGTAAATATAATTAACATGAATAAAGAAACTGACCAGGCCAGGTGCTGTGGCTCATGCCTATAATCCCAGTACTTTGAGAAGCCAAGGCAGGAGGATCTCTTAAGCCCAGAAGTTTGTGATCTCATCTCTATAAGAAAAATTTTAAACATTAGCCAGGCATGATGGCATGCTCCTGTAGTTTCAGCTGCTGAGGAGACTAAGGCAGGAGAATGGCTTGAGCCAGCGAGGTCCAGAGTGCAGTGAGCTATGATCACACCAGAGTGACACCCTCTTTCAAAAATAAATAAATAAAAATAAGAAAAGAAAAAGAAACTAAGCAGTTGTATTAAGTTTACATTGCTACTGTAACAAATTATCCGAAACTTGATGGCTTAAAACAACACAAATTTTTTATGTTACAGTGCTCTGTGTCAATATTACTGGGTTAAAATCAAGGTACTGTCAGCGGCGCTTTGTTCCTTTTTGGAGGCTTATAGAAAGATTCATGTTTTTTTGCTCATTGGGTTGTTGCAGAATTCAGTTTGTGGTTGTAGGACTCAAGTCCCCATTTCCTTCCTCATCTTCAAAGCCACTGCCAGCAGCAGTCAAATTCCTCTCATACTTCAAATCTCTCTTCCTTTTCTTTCATCTCATCTCTCTCACCCATCTACCTTCTACTTCCACTTTTAAGAACTCATGTGATCTGTAATCACAGCACTTTGGGAGGCAGAGGCGGGCGGATCACGAAGTCAGGAGATCGAGACCATCCTGGCTCACACGGTGAAACCCTGTCTCTACTTAAAATACAAAAAATTAGCTGGGTGTGGTGGCGGGCGCCTGTAGTCCCAGCTACTCAGGAGGCTGAGGTAGGAGAACGGCGTGAATCCAGGAAGTAGAGCTTGCAGTGAGCAGAGATCGCGCCACTACACTCCATCCAGGGTGACAGAGTGAGACTCTGTCTCAAAAAAAAAAAAAAAAGAACTCGTGTGATTAGATTGGGCCCACCCAGGTAATCCAGGATAATCTCCCAGATCTTTTTTTTTTTTTTTTTTTTTTGAGACAGAGTCTCACTCTGTTGCCCAGGCTGGAGTGGAGTGGCGCAATCTTGGCTTACTGCAACCTCCACCTCTCAGGTTCAAGCGATTCTCCTGCCTCAGCCTCCTGAGTATCTGGGATTACAGGCATGCGCCACCCCCCGCCACTACATATTTTTTTTGTATTTTTAGTAGAGACAGGGTTTCACCATGTTGGTCAGGCTGGTCTAGAACTCCTGACCTCGTGATCTGCCCACCTCAGCCTCCCAAAGTGCTGGGATTTCAGGTGTGAGTCACCGCGCCCAGCCAATCTCCCTGATCTTAAAGTCTACATAATCTTAATCCCATCTGCAAAGTCCCTTTTGCCATGCAAAGTAACATCTTTTCAGGCATGGATATCAGGGCATGGACATCTTTGGGTGGGGGCGAAAGTCATTATTCTGCTTACTACACTAGCCTTACATGGGGGACACATAACCAGCATCAAGTTCCCCGGAAAGAAGGAACATGTTGAGATCAGACAGCTGGTGTAAGTCCTTTCGCTCACATCAAGCGCTATCCCAGGACAGGGCACAGGGTCAAAGCACAGGCCCTGGAGCAGATACCTCGGCTCCATTACTTACTAGCTGTGCACTCTTGGGAAAGTTCTCAACCTCCAAAAGCCCCACTGTTCTCAGCCTATAAAACAAAGATAATGCCAGTATCTACCTCATATGATTTTTGGAATAAATGAGATACTCCATGTAAAGCACTTCACAGAGTGCCTATCTGAAGGACACATACATCAATGAAGTAGATACTAACAAGAGTTTATACCCAACATTATACTATCTTATCTTGTTCCTTTGATTCAAGGATTTGGTATCTGTGAAAATCAAAATACTCTGGCAAAAATAAGAGCACATTTTCATCAATAATTTGACTATGGGAAAGAAGGAGGAAAAGAAAATATATACTGAGCACCTATTTTGTGTTAGACGATTTGTGTGTATGAAGATGCTGACAGCATATTTGATGGAGTCAGGGTTCACTAAGTACCTGAGGATTAAAGGAGTAGTCTTTTCCAAGGTACAAAGTAGTGAAACAAAATTGCTTATTTTTCAGTCTTGTCTAGGATCCCTGGACTAACCCTTGGCCAAGTGAAAGGGACCCTCCAGGCCTACACAGATGTGGGCAAGGAATTGACCTACAAACACACGTCAGGTCAAAGTCAAGCTGTTCTCTGACAGGCGGCAAGCTGATTTATGCAGCTCTTTATCACTTTGCAGTCTCTTCATGCTTCCTGTCTCTCCTCAGTCTCTGACTTTCAGCCTTTTTTGGATGAGTTTTGGCTCACGTTCCTCTAGCTCTTGGACATCAATCATGCTGTGACCACACTGGTTGACTCAAGGACGTGTGTCTTCCTTTCACGACATAAATAACTTTTGCTTTATGATGAGTTCTGCCATGCAGTTAGGAGAGAATTACTTGACCACATAGCCTTTTGCATTTTACCCAGGATAGTCTCCCTAAAGTCCATGCTGAGGGAGATTTATAACTAGTTAGTGTTGGGGGATTTGGAATAAGGTTTTGGGAGGACAGGCTTGTTTTTGTTTTTTTCACACCATTGTTCCTAACACATCTTTATCTGTTCACAGCCATAACAAAAACACCCTACTAAAAGTGAGAATTCATTAGTCTAAAAAAATTACAATGTATACTCTCTCCAAACGGCACCACCTATTATATGCATCATCTTAACCACCTTTATAGAATTTACTGAAAGTCATTGCTTCTCCACCTTTTGGCTAAGATCAAGGGTAGAATTTACTGAAAGTCACAAGTAAGACTCTAATTTTATACTTTTTTTTTTTTTTTTTTTTTTTTACATAGAGTCTTACTCTGTTGCCCAGGCTGGAGTGCAATGGCACAATCGCAGTTCACTGCAACCTCCAATCTCCCGGGTTCAAGCAGTTCTTCTACCTCAGCCTCCTGAGTAGCTGGGATTACAGGCACATGCCACCACGCCCAGCTAAATTTTGTGATTTTAGTAGAGATGGAGTATCACCTTGTTAGCTAGACTGGTCTCAAACTCCTGACCTCATGTGATCCACTTGCCTCAGCCTCCCAAAGTGCTGGGATTACAGACGTGAGCCACTGCCCCTGGCCTGATAGTCATTCTTATGCAAATAGTTTGGAATTGGAGACATCAATAGTGATAACTGTAACTTCTAATTTTGTACAATAGTAACTGAGTTAGTATTTAATGCAGTATACCCAGTCTATATCACATGCGTATTTGCTATGTTTATAACCCAACACACTGGCATATGAAATGGTTTAAAGGAAAAGTCTCCATTTCTGGATTCTTTGGAAATGTGATTACTTACAACCTGTCTTTAACATGTAGGAAAACCATTTTACTTTGATTATTTCATATCAAATTCACAACTTGCAAAATTAAGTGGAGGATAGGCAGTTATCTTAATAAACTAATACAGAAAACAACATTGGCTTAATTTCAGAGTAATCTTTTTAAATAAATTATTTTTGTTGTTAACTGAAACCACTTTTCCAATTTGTATTTATTCAGAGGAAAAATTTTTAAAAGTCACCTCGTAATGAAGACCAGCATCAGTTTATATGGTGTGAGTTCTTTTCATTTGTCTTAGATTGCATCTACACTGACAGAAGAAAGTAGAAAGGTAAGCAATTATCTTAGGATTGTACTAGTAAAAATTACATCAATTATATCTACTTGGTATAGACAGCCCAGGCTGTCTTTCAGCATAGGAAAATTGATCGTGGGTAGATTTTTCAGGGTGACTTAGTTTGAGACCAAGAAATAGTCGTTACTGTTTTTGTCAAGTATAAAATAGATTCCAGAATGCATGCCTTTGTCCTTGAAGGCCCTTCTCTTAGTATTGGACCTAATTATTTAGATATAATTTGTTAAAGGTTTTACACTTATTTAAAGAAGGCTAATGAGTCACCAGCATTTAATATTCATTCATTCATTCACTTAACAACTATTCACTGAGCACCTACTCTCTGCTAGGCGCTGAAGATACACCAGGAACCAATATAGATTAGGTCCACGTTTTATGGATCTCACAGATCATAACCACAGCAACATTTGCTATCTGTCATTAAGAGTTTGAAATTTTAATATCTTAACCTAATGTTTACATTTTTCTTATCACTAAAGAAAAAACTATTATCAATATATTTGACAACTGATAAACTCAGTGTGACTATGTTTTACCATATATCCTTTGTTCTCTCTTTACCAGTGACTTTGCTAGCGGTAAATTCTTTTTAACTTCATTAGGCTTTCTTTTCCCTTTCCCATAGATCCAGTAGTTGAGAGAGCACTGGCTTCATGGTTGAGTCATCATTTTGCTAAATTATATAATAAATTCACAAATACTAACAGTGGAAAAACTAAGCAGTGGAGGAAAAATCCACTGTTTATCTTCATCTCCCAGTCTCCCAGTATTTTCCCAGTGGTGTCAATTGTGAAATGTTGGACTCGTAGGAAATGGGAGACAGAGCTAGTCAATGACCTGACCAAGCATCTGATGATAATAATGTTTTTATTCTATAAGGAGACACTTAAAACTGTATAAATAGACATTTTATTGTTTTCGTCTAAATGTGTTTAACTCTAAAAATGTTTTAGTGCAAAATGTGTTAGCAGTTAGCAATTGTTTGTTATACTAGTGATCCAACATCTGTTAACAATAAGGTTCTGGCATACTATCTGTATTAGTCCATTCTCATGCTGCTATAAAGAACTGCCCAAGACTGGGTAATTTATAAAGAAAGGAGGTTTAATTGACTCACAGTTCTGTGGGGCTAGGGACACCTCAGAAAATTTACAAGTATGGTGGAAGGGGAAGCAAACACATCCTTCTTCACATGGTGGCAGGAGAGAGAATGAGAACCAGGTGAAGTGGGGAGCCCCTTATGAAACCATCAGATCTTGTGAAAACTTACTCATTATCATGAGAATAGCATGAGGGTAACCACCCCCATGATTCAATTATCTCCCACTGGGTCCCACCCATGACACGTGGGGATTATGGAAACTACAATTCAAGATGAGATTTGGGTGGGGACACAGCCAAACCATATCACCATCCCATATGAGTAATTCTGAAGAAAAGGAAGCCAGAGTAGCAGGGTAGCAGTCACCCCAAAATAACCCTGGGACTACAGCTTTGGGCAGAGCAACCCCTAGGCGAAAGCTATGAAGTGAACAGAGCTGTTTATCCATTAACTCATCTGTTCTATACCCATCTATACTGACTATGATGTTCCAATATTATGCACAAGGATGAACAAGATTTACTTCCTGCCCAAAAACATTTACACATTTTAGCTTCCTTCCTAAAGTCAGCTTCCTGAATTTTCTACACTTACATACCCATAAGGCCAGTATCCTACTGTTCTTTGGCCTCTTGATTTCCTCCTGTTATCAAAAACAGAGGCTTTTTTTTTTTTTTTTTTTTTTTTTTTTGAGACACAGTCTCACTCTGTCGTCCAGGCTGGAGTGCAGTGGTGTGATCTTGGCTCACTGCAACCTCCACCTCCTGGGTTCAAGTGATTCTCCTGCCTCAGCCTCCCAAGTAGCTAGGATTACAGGTGCATGCCACCACACCTGGCTAATTTTTGTATTTTTAGTAGAGGCGGGGTTTCACCATGTTGGTCAGGCTGGTTTTGAACTCCTGACCTCGTGGTCTGCCCACCTTGGCCTTCCAAAGTTCTGGTATTACAGGTGTGAGCCACTGCACTCGGCCAATAGCAGAGACATTTTCCCCCTGAGTGTATATAATTTCCCAAGATCCACCATTCATGGATAAGGCCAGGCTTGATTTTTGAGTCTCGAATGCTCAGTTGACTTTTAGATATGAACCCTAGATAGGAAACCAAGCTGACTACCTTTTTTTTTTTTTTTTTTTTGTTGGTCTTAGCATAATTAGACCAAAATCTTTTAGGCATAAGGGCACATTTCCTTTTTAGTCTCCAACTAAAGAAAAGTTTTCATGGCTTTTTAAATTTTATTATCCACGTATTTGTCCAACAAATGCTTGTTGAGTGCCTATAAAATGCCAGTCACACTGTTAAGCAAAAATAAACTTTCTTTTTTTTCCATTCACTCTGTTGCCTAGGCTGGAGTACAGTGGCTCAATCTTAGCTCACTACAACTTCTGCCTCCTGGGTTCATGCGATTCTCGTGTCTCAGCCTCCTGAGTAGCTGGGAATACAGGTGTGAGCCACCATGCCTGGCTAATTTTTGTGCTTTTAGTAAAGTCTGGTTTTCACCACATTGGCCAGGCTGGTCTTGACCTCAAGTGATCTGCCTGCCTTGGCCTTCCAGAGTGCTGGGATTACAGACATGAGTCACCACACCCAGGCAAAAAACTAAACATTTCTAATTGGCATTAGTAACACAAAACATAAAATGGATAAGTATAAATTTGACATGAATATGTGATATACTTATTTATTTATCTATTTTGAGACAGAGTCTCACTCTGTCTGTCACCTAGGCTGCAGTGCAGTGGCATGATCTTGGCTCACTGCAACCTCTGCCTCCTGGGTTCAAGTTATTCTCCTGCCTCAGCCTCCCAAGTAGCTGGGATTATAGGCACGTGCCACCACACTGGGCTAATTTTTTGTATTTTTAGTAGAGATAGGGTTTCACTATGTTAGCCAGGCTGGTCTTAAGCTCCTGGCCTCAAGTGATCCTCCCGTCTCAGCCTCCCAAAGTGCTGGGATTACAGGCATCAGCCACCACACCCGGCCTGTGATGTACATATTTAAAGAAAACTATATAACCTGACTGGGGAACATAATAGTCTAAGGACATATTCATACTATAAGTAATTTTCCTCAAATGTATATGTAAGTTTAACATAATCTCAGCGTTTGGGATTTGACAGAATGATTCTAATTAACAGTAAGAATTAAACAAACATGTGAAAGGAACTAGTAACATTTCAAAATAGAAAAGTCTGAGCAAAGAGTGCCTTATCACATATGTAGCTACAGTAATTAAAACTATGGGTCCTGGTGCAGGGATGGACAAACCACAGAAATAAAATATCATATGGACAGTCCAATATATACATGAAATTAGCATGTGATATGGTTTGAATTGTCCCCTCCACAATTCAGGTGTTGCCAATGTGACAGTATTAAAAGGTGGGGTCGGCTGGGCATGGTGGCTCACGCCTGTAGTCCCAACACTTTTGGAAGGCCGAGGCAGGCGAATCACCTGAGGTCGCGAGTTTGAGACCAGCCCGACCAACATGGAGAAACCCCGTCTGTACTAAAAATACAAAATTAGCCGGGCGTGGTAGCACATGCCTGTAATTCCAGCTGCTCAGGAGGCTGAGGCAGGAGAATTGCTTGAACGTGGGGGGGCAGAGGTTGTGGTGAACCAAGATCATACCACTGCACTCTAGCCTGGGCAACAAGAGTGAAACTCCATCTCCAAAAAAAAAAGTGGGGCCTTTAAGAGGTGATTAGGCCACGGTGAAGGCTCTTCCCTTGTGAATAGGATTAAGTACCCTTATAAAGCGGCTTGATGAGGGAGTCAGACCTGTTTTTTGCCCTCCCACCTTCTGCCATGTGGGGACACAGCATTCCTCCCCTCTGGAGCATGCAGTTTTCAAGGGATCATCTTGGAAGCAGAGACTGGACCCTCAGGAGAAAACAAACCTGCCAGCACGTTGATCTTGAACTTCCCAGCCATCAGGACTGTGAGAAAATAAATTTCTGTGTTTTATAAATTACCCAGTATCCAGTATTTTGTTATAGCAGCACAAATAGACTAGGACAGCATGTGAAAAAAGTGGAGGAGAATGGCAAAAAAAAAAAAAAAAAAAGCAAAAGAAACATGAATCTAAAAATTGAAAAGCAAACCTGAAAAAGTACTTTATATATGTGTACTGCAGATGGGATTAATAACTATATATAAACAGTTATCTAAGAAAAACATAAAAATTCCAAGAACAGTAGACAAAATATATGAATAGGAAAATCCACAAAATAAACAAAAATAAGAAAAAATAAATAGATAACATGCATGGGAAATATGTTCAATCTCACTTGTCATCCAAAACTGGATTAAAATAAGAACTTATTTTTGGCTGATGGGTGAAAACATAGTAAAATCGGTAATACTCAGGGCTGATGAGAGAGTACAGAAAATACATGCAAAGCTATCCTATCAACATTGTTTATAATACCAAAAGATTGGAAACATCCTTAAAGCCATTAAGCAGACAATTCATTAAACACTATACTATAGCCAAACAAGATAGTAGAGAACCATTCAAAATGATAACAAATAATGTTAATATAAAGAGCTGTTTTTTATGTGTACTATGATTACTTTCTGAAATAGTATGTGTAGTTTTTTAAAATAGATAACACAGATATATATAAAGTAAAAATTTAAAGTGTCCTCTACTTACCTGCCCTTCCCTTCCATCTCATTCCTTGTTGTTAAAAATCTGAGCCTGGGCAACATGGCAAAACCCTGTCACTACAAAAAAATACAAACATTAGCTAGGCATGGTAGCATGCACCTGTAGTCCCACCTACTCAGGAGGCTGAGGTGGCCAGGTCACTTGAGCCTGGGAGGTCTAGGCTGCAGTGAGCGGTGTTTGCACCACTGCACTCCAGCCTGGAAGGCAGACCGAGACCCTGTCTCAAAAAAAAAAAAAAAATTGGTTTGTATCCTGTCAGATAATTTTTTTTTTTTTTTTTTTTTGATGGAGTTTCACTCGTTGCCCAGA
The DNA here is from genome assembly GCF_049350105.2 of Macaca mulatta. Taxonomy (NCBI): domain Eukaryota; kingdom Metazoa; phylum Chordata; class Mammalia; order Primates; family Cercopithecidae; genus Macaca; species Macaca mulatta. The sequence goes on from NC_133411.1 coordinate 121,875,178, forward strand.
CTGGAGTGCAATGGCACAATCTCGGATTACCGCAACCTCTGCCTCCCAGATTCAAGTGATTCTCCTGCTCAGCCTCCCGACTAGCTGGGATTACAGGCATGTTCCACCACGCCTGGCTAATTTTGTATTTTTAGTAGAGACGGGGTTTCTCCATGTTGGTCAGGCTGGTCTTGAACTCCTGACCTCAGGGGATCCACCCACCTCAGCCTCCCAAAGTGCCGGGATTACAGGTGTGAGCCATTGTGCCCAGCCCCTGTTAGATAATTTTCTGTACAAATAAAATCATATATCCATGTGTCTACATAGGGATTTATATTTGTATCTACATATCAACATACAGGATTTTGTTGTTGCTGTTGTTGAGACAGAGTCTCGCTCTGTCGCCCAGGCTGGAGTGCAGTGGTGCGATTTCAGCTCACTGCAACCTCTGTCCTCTGGGTTCAAGCAATTCTCTGCCTCAGCCTCCCAAGTAGCTGGAATTACAGACACCCACAACCATGCCCAGCTAATTTTTGTAATTTTAGTTAGCTTCCCAAAGTGCTGGGATTACAGGCATGAGCCACTATGCCTGGCCAACATACAGGAATTTTAAATGAAATATGGGTCATACTATGTGTGTGTGTGTGTGTGTGTGTGTGTGTGTGTGTGTGTGTGTGTAATTAAATAACTTGCTTTTTATCAACAATATATCAAGAATATCTGTGATATATTAAATTAAAAAAATAAGTGAGGCTGAGGCAGGTGGATCACGAGGTCAGGAGATCAAGACCATCCTGGCTAACACAGTGAAACCCTGTCTCTACTAAAAATACAAAAACTTAGCCAGGCGTGGTGGTGGGCACCTGTATTCCCAGCTACTCAGGAGGCTGAGGCAGCAGAATGGCATGAACCTGGGAGGCAGAGCATGCAGTGAGCTGAGATCGCGCCACTGCACTCCAGCCTGGGCAACAGAGCAAGACTCCAACTCAAAAAACAAACAAACAAACAAAAAAACACACATAAGTGGGGGAAGAGGGAGGGGCGTGTGTGTATATATGTAAGTGTGTGTATGTGTGTGTGTGTGTGCACGCACCTGCTGACAAAAAAGTCTGGGCAAATAGATTCCTTAGTGGAGAGAGTACTGATGGGTTTTTTTTTTGTTTTTTTGTTTTTTTGTTTTTTTGTTTTTTTGTTTTGAGTCAGAGTCTCACTCGGTCACCCAGGCTGGAGTTCAGTGACATGATTGAGGCTCACTGCAGCCTCAACCTCCCAGGCTCAGGTGATTTTCCTACTTCAGCCTCCCCAGTAGCTGGGACTACAGGCTCATAATACCACGCCTGGCTAATTTTTGTATTTTTTGTAGAGATGGGGTTTCACCCTGTTGCCTAGGCTGGTCTTGAACTCCTGAGCTCAAGTGATCTTCCTGCCTCAGCCTCCCAAAGTGTTGGGATTACAGGCATGAACCACCGCACCTGGCCAACTTTTTTTTTTTGATATATATTAATATATTCCTGTTGTTTAACTTTTGAAAATAATGAATATATATTACTTTTTAATATTACTCTTACAACCAGAATGAAATCTGTTTTCATTACAAAGGGAAAACAACCCCACAGTTCTACTGGGAAACTTGTAAGCCAGCATTTGGTTGAGGTCTCACTGATAAATGGTTAGTTATTACCCTTATGACCTCCTGCCTCTTCATAGTCTGCAAGTTAATATTAATATTCCATATTGTAAATAAAAATGTGAACTACATAAACTATATATATTTAAAGTGAATTGTGACTACATTTAGGATTTCTAGATGATATGGAGCTTGCATTTTTCTGGTTTATCGACTTGGATAGTTATTTCTATAATTACTATAATCCAGCAATAACAGGACAAATGAAAGCTACCACAGCAGGAAGGAATTAAAAACCGCAATCATTTTGTTGCCATTTTTGTTATTGCCATAGGTGGTAAGATTGATTTCCTTTTTGAATCCAAGGAACTGAGCTATAAATGACCCTTCCAGGGTGAACAGAGGGAGAATGCCTTCCATGCACAGTCAGCATTCTCTACCATCCATTCTGTTAGACTGCAGGTCAGCAAGGAAAAGGGCCTACCTGGTGTGTAGATTGAGTTGTGGCTAAACTGGGGCACCTATTTGGGCACCTCTACAGCCCCTTCAGTGTCCTTTTTCCTCTGAGGATGAATACTCTTCTATTCCCACCCCCATTTTCTTTATAATATCTGCTTTCAGAAAAAGTCTGAAATGTGCTTATAATGTGCCACCACCTAAATAGGGAACAAACCTAGGGCAGTGTTGGGGCTGGAATGATCAAGTCTGGCACAGTCTCTAGACCTTGACTAAATATCTGAAGATGAGAGCTCCAAGACAACCTGCCCCTAGCCCCTATATCTATGTAGAGTCATGAATTTGTAGCTATAATAAAATATCTTACCTATAAAGTTCTGGCCCTATGGATGTGGGTGTTTTTATGCCTTTGTGAGTGTCTTCTCTTCCATGTTTGGCCTTGCTCTTTATGCCCCTATTTCTTTTTCTCTCTTCATTTCTTTTCTTTTCTCTTTACTTTTTCCTCTTAACTGGCCATAATATATTGCAAAAGCTGATTTCTTATTGACCTTATCAAGTAATTATATTTTCTATATACTTTAATAATGAAACTTGGCTGGCACTTATTTGGAGGCTAGGGGTCAACTATGTTTTATATTCCATTATCACAAATTGATATCGCATTATTCATTTATAGGGTTATTTCTCCCAATAGGGTGTAAACACCCTGAGAGCTGGGCCTTGGTCTCATTCTCTGCTGTATTCCAATGGGGTCCACTCTGCAGCAACAGCAGACGTCCTTCATTTACCCTTTCCCAATCCCAATCCTTTCCTTTTCCCCTGAAAGTAACTACATCTTGAGTTTTATGTTCATTGCTTTCTTGCTTTCTTTATAGTTCTGTTACCCATGATGCACCTCTAAACTCTGATGCTTAACTTACCTTCTAACTATATACATCTTTTAGGTCTCTTCTACTCTACCCCTTCAATCCCCTTTGCTCCACCTTTTTCTGCTTATTTCTGAAAGAAACTGGGTTGTTTTATTTGACTTGTAGAGTTTCCCACATCTGTATTTTGCTGATTGCATTCCTATGTAATTTACACTTGTCTGTCTTCTGTATTTTCTATAAATTGGTAGTGAGATTATGGGCTTAATCAGATTCAGGTACAATTTTCAGGCTAGACTTCTTTGTAGGTGACTTGTAGAAAATATGTAATAACTGTCTCTCTCTGTGTGATGTTGGCAACCATTGATCCATTAATTCATCAGGAATTGAAAACTTCTCTACTTCTACTTGCTTACTTTGTAGAGAAAAGACAATAAATGCCTAATGAAAGTGCATCTTTAGGTATACAAAATATATAAAACAAATATTTACAAATAAGAGCACTTACTAACCATAGACCTACAGTGAAAGATCTACTAAAAGACACACTTCAGTTAGAAGAACAGTAAACCCAGGGAGAAAAAATTAAATGTAAGCAAAAATGAAGAGCATAGAAATCGATAAATTAAGTTGGTAAGCACAATTAACTATCAATATAAAAAATAATTTGAGGGTTAAAAATAATGTGGGGGCCAGGCGCGGTGGCTCACGCCTGTAATTGCAGCACTTAGGGAGGCTAAGGTGGGCAGATCACCTGAGGCCAGGAATTTGAGACTAGCCTGGCCAACATGGCAAAAACCCATCTCTACTAAAAATACAAAAATTAGCTGGGCATGATGACATATACCTGTAATTCCAGATACTCGGGAGGCTGAGGCAGGAGAATTGCTTGAACCGGGAGGTGGAGGTTGCAGTGAGCTGAGATTGCACCATTGCACTCCAGCCTGGGTGACAAGAGTAAAACTCCATCTAAATAAATAAATAAATAAATAAATAAATAAATAAATAAATAAAAACAATAATGTAAGAGTACTTACTAGGTAATTAAAGCTTATTTAGCTTTGTGTCTTTTTCAAGAGAATCAAAAAATACTGTGTATGTAACTGGAGACTTTACAGGAAAAATGTAGAGATAAATATTCATGTTAAAAAAAAAATGCTACACATAGCTTTAAAACCGACAAAGAAGGAAAGAAGAATATAGAAAACTTGATCAGTCCCAAAGAAGTGAGAGGAATAAAAAGAGAAAAAGAGAAAAAGAAAAAGGATAGTATAGCAAAGACCTAAATAAGATGGTAAAAATAAATTTAAATATACCAGGATGACTAACTATATAAGTTAATTAAGTAGAATTCATTTACTAATAGATAAAAATCATCTCATTTGATTAACAAGCAAGCAAACAATAGTGTAAGTAGTTCAAGGAGCCCATTTAAAACCATCCAGAAATTTCAAAATAAAAGTAAAGAAAAAATAACAATCAAATACAAATTAAAAAAAAAGAGAATGCAGAAATGCTAATAACATATAGTGGAATTAACAGCAAACACATAGAATCATTTTTCTTTTTTTTTTTTTTTTTTTTTTGAGACAGAGTCTCGCTCTGTCACCCAGGCTGGGGTGCAGTGGCACTATCTCGGCTCACTGCAACGTCCGCCTCCCAGGCTCAAGTGATTCTAATGCCTCCGTCTCCCAAGTAGCTAGGATTACAGGCACCCGCCACCACGCCTGGCTAATTTTTGTATTTTTAGTAGAGATGGGTTTTTGCCATGTTGGCCAGGATGGTCTCAAACTCATGACCTCAAGTGATCCCCCCCAATTCAGCCTCCCAAAGCGCTGGGATTACAGGCATGACTCACAAATAAAATTTAAGATGAAAAGCATCATTTGGGGTAAAAATGAAAACTTTTTAAATGATAGGATAATTTAAGTCAGGCGTGGTGGTTCATGCCTGTAATCCCAGCACTTTGGGAGGCTGAGGTGTTCGGATTGCTAGAGTTCAGCAGTTCAAGACCAGCCTGGGCAACGTGACAAAACTCCATCTCTACAAAAAGTACAAAAATTAGCCAAGCGTGGTGGCGGGTGCCTTTAATTCCAGCTACTTTAGAGGCTGAGGTGGGAGGATTGTTTGAGCCCAGGATGCAGAGGTTGCAGTGAGCTGTGATCAAGCCACTTCACTCCAGCCTGGAGGAAAAAGTGAGACTTTGTCTCAAAAAAAAAAAAAAAAAAAAAAAAAGAAAGGAAAGGAAAGGCGAAAGGAAAGGCTAAAGGAAAGGCAGGGCAGGTCAGGGCAGGGCAGGGCAGGGAAGGGAAACTTAGTATGAACCAGCACATCCCCAGCTGTGGTGGCTACAGGAAGAAACTCCTGTTTGAGAAAAGCAGAGGGAAAAATAAAGGGGACTTTGTCTTGCACCTTAGGTACCATCTTGGCCACAGTGGGTGTATAGTAAATAAGAAGGCTCTTAGAGTCCCTGAGTCCAGGCCTAGGCTGTTGGACAGCATTTCTGGACCCACCCTGGGCCAGAGGGGAGCCTACTGCCCTGAAGGCTGTTTTTGTTTGTCTGTTTGTTTTGTTTGCTTGTTTGTTTGTTTGTTTTGAGATGGAGTCTCACTCTGTCGCCCAGGCTAGAGTGCAGTGGCGCAATCCCTGTTCACCGCAACCTCCACCTCCTGAGTTTAAGCCATTCCCCTGCCTCAGCCTCCTGCGTAGCTTGGATTACAGGTGCCCAACACCACAGCCAGCTAATTTTTGTGTTTTTAGCAGAGATGGGGTTTAACCATGTTGGCCAGGCTGGTCTCAAACTCCTGACCTCAAGTGATCCGCCCACCTCAGCCTCCCAAAGTGCTGGGATTACAGGCGTGAGCCACTGCGCCCAGTCAAATTATGGTATAGTCATTCAATACATTTCTAGTGGTCACCAATATTTCTTTTCTTTTTCTTTCTTCTTTCTTTTCTTTGTATTTTGAGACAGGGTCTTGCTCTTTCACGCAGACTGGAGTACAGTGGTGCGTTCACGGCTCATTGCAACCTCTGCCTCCCAGTCTCAAATGATCCTCCCACCTCAGCCTTCTGAGTAGCTGGGACTACAGGCATGAGCCACCACACCCGGCTAATTTTTTTTGTATTTTTTGTAGAGATGAGGTTTTGCCATGTCGCCCAGGAGGGTCTTGAACTTCTGGATTGAAGCAATCCGCCTGTCTCGGCCTCCCAAGGTGCTGGGATTATAGGCGACAGCCACCGCACCAGGGCACTGGTCACCAATATTTCTCTATTACTTCTTCTGAGTACATGGAATATACATGTCTTCCCCTTTGAGGTTTAGCTTACCAATGTGATTTGCTTTGGCCCCTGAAATTTGAGGAACATTTTAGCAACCCATTGAGATTCTCCATGCTTTCTTCTGCTGCAGCAATTGTAGAAACACATATTGGGTTGGAGGCCCATGAAATGCTAAGCATTCCAGACCACTGATAGAGGACAACAGATTTCACATGCACAAGAGGTAAACTTGTGTTCTGTTAAGCCACTGAGGTTTTGGTGGTGTTTATCACAGCATAACCTACATCATTTTGATTGATACTGTATACTGTGCAGTCAGTAAAATAAGTGTATGACATATATATATATATGTAATGAAATGGAAAATGTCTAAGGTATATTAATAATAAACAAGGGACATAGCTATATAGAAATATTCTATTTGTAATTTTTTTTCAAAAAAGTTATCTATAGAAAAATAAAGACTGAGGAACTCTTCCAAATTAAAGGGACCTAAAGAGGCTGACAAATAAATGTAGTATAAATCTTGGATTGGATCTCGGACTAAAAAAAGTTTTTTCTCTTTTGCTGTAAAATATGCAAGTAGAGGCTAGGTGAGGTAGCTCACGCCTGTAATCCCAGCACTTTGGGAGGCCAAGGTGGGTGGATCACAAGGTCAAGAGATGGAGACCATCTTGGCCAACATGGTGAAACCCCATCTCTACTAAAAATACAAAAATTAGCTGGGCGTAGTGGCATGCACCTGTAATCCCAGCTACTTGGAAGGCTGAGACAGGAGAATCACTTGAACCCAGAAGGTGGAGGTTGCAGTGAGCTGAGATTGCACCACTGCACTCCAGTCTGGTGACAGAGTGAGACTCCATCTCAAAAAAATAAATAAATAAAATAAATTTAAAAATGCTAGTAGAGTAGTGAAATTTTAATAAGGTCTGTAGATTAGGTAATATTACATTGATGTTAATTTCTTGATTTTTATACTTGTGCTTTGGTTATATAGGAAAATGTCTTTGTTTTTAGGAAACACACTGATGTATTTAGTGGTAAAGTGGCATCATATTTGCAAGTCAATCTCAAATTGTTCAGAAAAAAATATGTAGAGAGAAAGGATAATAAAACTAAAATAGTAAAATGCTAATATTTGAGGAGTCTGGGTGAAGGGTATGTTTTTTGTGCTATTTTTGTCATTTTTCTGTAAGTCTGAAATTATTTCAAAACAAAACCCAAAAAATCTTTCTACATACATATATGTGCTTATGTATGCTTAGACTTTTTTTAAACTATAGGATATGGTTATCTTTGGGTAGGTAAATGGGTAGATGAAACTGAAGTCATGGGGCTGAAAGCCGACTTTTACTTTTCTTTGGGTACTCTTGTATTCCACTTGAATTCCCTAGAGATAATAAACGTTTGTTGTGTTCAGGCACAAAGTTTTGAGGTGATTTGTTTTGTAGTAGTAGATTATAGATATAGTAGTAGATATAGATAATATACCAGATGACTCCCCGCAAAATATAAACTGTTGTCGGAGAAAGACAACAACCTAAACCACAGCCAAAAGAGTAAGAGAATTTATCAAGATTCAATTTATAGCAAGAAACAGAATTTCTGGAAACATTAAGCATAGGTTTCTAATTTTATAATTTAGTAGATAAATTTTAAATAAAGGGTGGTAACGGTGAAAACTGAATTGGTGGTCTAGAAAATTAAGTGGAAGTAAGATTTCAAAACACAGGGAAAAATAGTAGAAGAAAGATTTAAAAATACAGAGAGGAAATAAGCAATAGAAGTGGTGAAAAAATACAAAAGACTTGGAAGATAGATAGTGAAGATGCAACATGTAAATATGGTTATCAGAGGCAGAAAAGAAACAAATGGAGGAGAGCAATAATTATACAAAAAAGAAGGAAATGTATCTGAGTTAAAGAACAATTTGAATTAAAAGATTAAAGGTTTAACTGAGTTTCAGTTAGTTGTTTTTGTTTGTTTGTTTGTTTGGAGACAAGCTCTCACTCTATCATCCAGGCTGGAGTGCAGTGGCTCGAATATGGATCACTGCAGCCTCAACCTTCTGGTCTCAAGGGATCCTCCTGCCTCAGCCTCCCCTACAGCTGGGACCATAGGTGCGTGCTACCGCACCTGACTAATCTTTTTTATTTTCTGCAGAGATGGAATCTCATTATGTTACCCAGGCTGGTCTCAAACCCCTGGGCTCAAGTGATCCTCCCACCTCAGCCTCACAAAGTGCTGGGATTACAGGCATGATCCACTATGCCCAGCTTTCAGTCAGAGTGATAAAAAATAATGGCAACAATGACAACAATGTATACCTCCATAGAGGCATATTCTGGTAAAAATCTAGAACTCCAAGAATCAAAAGTAATAATCTTATAATCTGTTGGATATAGAGATAACATTAGTCTAAAAGGAAAAATATCAGCCCGGCTTCACTTTTCTCATCAAAAACCTGAAGCTAGAGAAAGTGAAGTAAAATTCACGGACTACAGAAAGAACAAACAACACTACCCAAGTATCTTTACCCAGTTGATCTATTGTTTGTCTATCAGGGTAAAAGAAAGGTCTATTTGGGAGGCCGAGGCAGGTGGATCATGAGGTCAGGAGATCGAGACTATCCTGGCTACCACGTGAAACCCCATCTCTACTAAACATACGAAAAAAAAAAAATTAGCTGGGTGTGGTGGCGGGTGCCTGTAGTCCCAGCTACTCGGGAGGCTGAGGCAGGAGAATGGTGTGAACCCAGGAGGCGGAGCTTGCAGTGAGCCAAGATTGTGCCACTGCACTCCAGCCTGGGTGACAGAGCGAGACTCTGTCTCAAAAAAAAAAAAGAAAGAAAGAAAGAAAAGAAAGGTCTATAAGGATCTACAAAGATTCAGAGATCACAGAAGTGCCCCCTTGATGATACAGACAACTGAATCAGAACTGCAGTAAGGAGGGACAGTACACTTATTTACTGTCAGGTAAAAATGAATCTGACTCTGATCCAGAACCCCTTGTGTGTGCATTCAAGATAAAATTAATAAAGATGAATACATAAAAATGAATTAATAAAGATTAATACCATGAATAGAAATAAAACCCAACAATCACTTTTACCAAGATGCAATAATTGAAAAGAATAGTAACTCCTATGACCAGGGGCAATAGAGGTGGCTACAAGAATGGACATGCTCATCTGTTAAGTTTGGATCTAGAAGTTCAATACAGTCCATTGGGAACACAATCTGGCAGTACCTATTAAAATGTATTTATTTGTTTCTATTTTCTTTTATTTTTGAGGTAGGGTCTTGCTCTGTCACCCAGGCTGGAGTGCAGTGGCATGATCTCAGCTCACTGAAACCTCCACCTCCCAGGTTCAAGAAATTCTCATGCTTCAGCCTCCCACGTAGCTGGGGTTACGGGTATGCACCACCATGCCCAACTAATTTTTGTATTTTTATTAGAGTTGGGGTTTTGCCATGTTGACCAGGCTGGTCTTGAACTCCTGGCCAGAAGTGATCCACCCACCTCAGCCTCCCAAAGTGCTGAGATTACAGGCCTGAGCCATGGCATCCAGCCTAAAATTTTAAATCTGCATTCCTTTGCTCCTCTAATCTCACTGCTGCTAGTTCTTAGAAATAAAGGCACCAGTACATAAGAACTTGCATACAAGGATTTTTACTGCAGCACTTTTGGTAGAGACCAAAAACTAAAAGTATATACCCTTCAAGAAGAAACTATTGACTAAGTTGTGGTATATCCACCTCATTGAATATTAAGCAACACAGAATATTAGCTACTTAAAAGAATGAATGAACTCTCTACCAATTGACTTGGAGAGATGTCCACTATGTGTTTTTACTAAGAAAGGGAAATGCAGATAAATTTATAGTATTTTATTGTGTAAAACAGGGAGAAGAAAATCCCCAAGTATATATGTTTCTTTAGAGAGTAGGGAGAAGGTATGTGAAGATACACACTGGGTTGTTAACATTTCTAGGAGTAGGGGAATGGGGTTAGAAGGAAGAGGAGAGGAGAGGTAAGTAAGATTGGGGACATAAGCAGGACAGGGGAAATGAGCAATAATCCAGTATTCATCATAAGCATAGCACCTGTTAGAGGGGGCTGATGCTTTGCAAATAAAACTTTAAATTTGTGAAAACTAGCATTTTTTTTTTAATAGCTTTTATGGTTGTTTTCTAATTATAGAGCTCTGGCAGAATGGATGTTTTACCTAAATTAGGGATGCATGCTGTATTATTCAAGTTTAGCAATGCAAATTTTCTTCTGTAGGAAATTTAATGAACAGAAAATTTTAATGTAGTACTGAAACAATGCCAAACCAGCAGTTCTTTTGAAACCTGGCAGTCTGCCTGTTGGTCGTTATTTGCCATTCTTTCGCAAACAAATATCTCCGAAGAAATGGCATTCCAAAGCCAGAGGTAGAAAATCTTTAAGATTTATATACTTTTGGTTCACATAAGCTCACTGTCATGAAAATATTGGTATATATGGGCAAATGCGTGGAAATTGACAGTCCACTTTTACATATTAATAATATAATGGCTTGGACTTTTTAAGCATAAAAATTGCCTACATTTCAGAGCTTGCAGTGAGTTGAGATCGTGCCACTGCACTCCAGCCTGGGAGACAAAGCGAGACTCCACCTCAAAAAAAAAAAAATATATATATATATGTGTGTGTGTGTGTATTCTTTATTCCCAGAGTGAGTCCTTTCATTGATTTGTATTAATTTTTCATATTCAAATTAGGAAAAATAACTTTCAGAAAGTGATTTACTACTAAAAATAATGAAACTCCTTTAAGTAGTAAAATAGAGTATACTGATTTTTGCTTAAAAAAGAAATTTCTTGACTGGGTGCAGTGGCTTACGCCTATAATCACAGCACTTTGGGAGGCTGAGGTGGGCAGATAACGAGGTCAAGAGATCGAGACTATCCTAGCCAACATGGTGAAACTCTGTCTTTACTAAAAATACAAAAATTAGCCAGGCATGGTGGTGCGCATCTGTAGTCCCAGCTACCCGGGAGGCTGAGGCAGGAGAATCGTTTGAACTCAGGAGGTGGGGGTTGCAGTGAGCCAAGATTTCACCACTGCACTCTAGCCTATCGATAGAGTGAGGCTCCATCTCAAAAAATAAAAAAAAAAGAAATTTTGTGATAAGAATGTCTGTGTGATGAAGGTTAATGTATTAACCTCCTTCATGGACATTTGCATTTATAAAGGGAAAAAAGTTTTAGGACAAAGGGATAAAGTGCTATTTTCAACATTAATGAAAACAAGGATATGGCCTCTAAAAGTCAGGGAGCCGTCTACCATGCAAATAACTAGAAGCAAGAGAAGTGGGCCCTGTTGCTGGCCACCTGGCTCCCTGTCCTTAAACCAAATCCATCCCTCAGAGGCCACTAGCCAGCAAAGGCCAGATGCAGACTCTCCCAGTTTAATCAGAGCAGTTACCAAATCTTGTTCATTTCCAACCTGATCTTTTATTACTCTGTCTCTGACTTGGACAGTGTAGTCTCCTTACCCAACACTTCCATTCCAGTTCCGCATCCCTTCCCAAAATTCTAATTCTGCTTAAGACCATCTACATGTGTTATTTGTACTTGGCTTCCAGGGTGCAGTTTGACTTTCCAGTCTCTCAGATGGTTTTGATCTGGACTGCCTCCATCTCTTTTGCAGGGCCCTTAGTCGTGCTGACAGAAAGTCACATGGGATGTGAAAATGTAATCTCAGGGTTGCTTGAAGAGTGTTGAATTGAAATGAAGCCTAAGTTGAGTGATTTTCAAGGTTAAAGGTCCTATTAGAGCCATTATATGGAAGTACTGCCCAGCAGATGGTTAAATTCATTACTCAGTGTTTCTTTAGTCTGTGGGACTTGAGGGGCAGTGCCAAACCCTGCAGCTCAGATCTCTTTCAGGCTTTCCCCTCTGTACCCTGTTGACTCATTGTTTTTTTAAAGATGCAAATAATGTTAGCGAACTAATTCAGCTCTCCCACTTGGACCCATGAGACAGTTTTCTGCAGATTGCATATTTCACTCATGATGTATCGATTTTATTATTGTAAATCAGTTTTCTCAACTTCTCCAAGTGTTGGTGGTCATTCTTGTTTGTGCCAAATTAGCAGGGTCTAAGCTTCTGTCTCTATTTCCAAGGTTACCCTCTTGCTTTGGACAGCTGATCCACTCCTGCCAATCATCTTTTGCTCTCTTATCACACTTTTTTTTAATGCTTCTTTGCTTTCCTAATAACCATGTATTCCAAATGTAGGTACAGACCTCTCCCTTGATTCCCCAAAGCATAGTGAGAGCAGACGTAGTGTGTTAGTCGGGACTCTTGGTTGCAAGAGACAAAAATTCTATTCAAACTGGTTTTAAAGAACAATAACAATGATGAAAAAGAGAATGTGTTGGCTAAGGTATGAAAGATCCAGGGAATATATGTAATTTGAGGCTCAGTTGGATTCTAGGGCTCAAACAGTAAGATAAGAAATTGGTTACTCAGAGTAATGGAGTTTGAGAAAGAAAATAGAAAAGAAACAGGAAGTGGATTCTCTTCATCTCTTTCTCCTGCTTGCTTCTGTTTTGGCTTCATTCTCATGCAGGCTTTCCTGAGTGGTAGCAGAGAAAGCACTAGAATCCCCAGGCTTATGTTCCTAGCACTTTAGCAAGCCCAGCAGAAAGAAGAAGCATTTCTTTTCCAGTAAGTTCAGAAAACATCCCCATATTGGGTCTTTGGCAGCTTGGCTTGGGTTCCTAGCTTTTTTTTTTTTTTTTTTGAGATGGAGTCTCACTCTGTTACCCAGGCTAGAGTGCAGTGGTACGATCTCTATAGAATGAATAAGACTTAGTAATTGTTTTTTGTTTTTATTTTGTTTTGTTTTGTTTTTTTGAGACAGAGTCTTGCTCTAGTTGCCCAGGCTGGAGTGCAATGGCACGATCTCAGCTTACTGCAACCTCCGCCTCCTGGGTTCAAGTGATTCTCCAGCCTCAGCCTCCTGAATAGCTGGGATTACAGGCATGTGCCACCACACCCAGCTAATTTTTGTATTTTTTTAATAGAGACGGGGTTTCTCTACGTTGACCAGGTTGGTCTCAAACTCCTGACCTCAGGTGGTTCACCTGCCTTGGCCTCCCAAAGTGCTAGGATTACAGGTGTGAGCCACCGCACCCGGCCTCCTGGCTTATTTCTTAAATAGCCATGGTGACAAGTGTTCTTGGAGGTTGGAGTGAGGGTGGAGGGGTTGGAGATGAGGAATCAAACCCACTCAGAATACATGAATGAGAGTAGGGGAGGAGTTGCTCCTGAAGGAAAATCAACTTTATGTTTCCAGAGAGAAAATGAATGCTGAGAAGTTTGTTTGTTTGTTTCTTAAAAAGGCAGATGCTCACTACACTTGGACATTAGCAAAGAAAATTACCTTGCAGAAAAGGACAAAGAATCCCCCTTAAAATGAAAGCATATTGATACTCTGGCTCCTAGATCCATCTGTGCAGCGGGCTGCTCTTCCAGCTGTCACCCTCCTTAGGCCTCTGGTGCCAGCAGCATCTTTGAAATTGTAGGTGATAGATGGGGATTCTATGACCTGGAGCCCAACCCTGGATGCAGGCCCTCAACTATAGCCTTTTTTTTTTTTCCACCTAAAAAGAGGAAATCCTTCCTGCCTGCTTATTCTCTCTTCTTCCAACCTCATAATCCTCTTTCTGCAGAGCCTCAACTCTGCTCAGAGGAAGATAAAGCTTCGCATCATTCCTCAGAGCTGTTTTTTACCTTCAATTGTCTCAAACTCTTCTGTCTGTAATAGTTTTGGGGCTTTAATTTTGTATGATCAAAGGGCCTATTAAAATGTTTTTGTCCAAAGCAAAAGTGCACTCTCAAGCCTTAACTGAGAACTGCCTTTGCCTCTCCATAAGGAGAGGATTGCTTATGTCAGTTTGGACTACTGTCTACATATAACAGAAGAAAGCCAGTATCATGGCTTAAACAAGGTAGAAATTTCTTTCTGTCTCTCGCTCAGTAAAAGAATTCTAGAAATAGGCACTCCGGAGCTGCTTTAGTGGCTCCAAGGTCATCGGGGACCAGAGTGTCTTCTATTTTGCTACTCTGATCAGGTTACCGATTGCTGGCCACAGGAAGGGACAAAGAGGAAGGGGTAGCAAAGAGGCTTCTGCTTTCTTTTAAAAACTTTCCAAGGGTTCTAGACTACCATTATGCTTGTATCTCCTTGGCCAAATGCAGTTCCACATCTAGCAACATATAGCTGTGAGACAGACAAGGACATGTAAGCTTTTAAATGAGGCCTTTAACTGAGAGGAGGGAGGAGAATGGACATTGGAGAGGGCAGCTCCCAGTGATGGTGTCTGTCACATTGTTGACTTCCTGGTCAAGGGCTCTGTAGGCTGGGCGCAGTGGCTCAAGCCTGTAATCCCAGCCCTTTGGGAGGCCGAGACGGGCGGATCACGAGGTCAGGAGATCGAGACCATCCTGGCTAACACGGTGAAACCCCGTCTCTACTAAAGAAAAAAAAATACAAAAAACTAGCCGGGCGAGGTGGCGGGCACCTGTAGTCCCAGCTACTCGGGAGGCTGAGGCAGGAGAATGGCGTAAACCCGGGAGGCGGAGCTTGCAGTGAGCTGAGATCTGGCCACTGCACTCCAGCCTGGGCGACAGAGCGAGACTCCATCTCAAAAAAAAAAAAAAAAAAAAAAAAAAGGGCTCTGTAATACTGACTGCCCTGGAACCCACTGTGCTGCTTTGATCTCTGGAGGACCAGGATGCCTCTTCACGACCCTCTTTGCTGCTCTCAAGCCCTTATTTCAGCTGATATTTTGGTAGTCTATCTATGGCTCCTAAGATTTAGTCAATATAATTTTAGGATCACATCAGAAAATAGATTCAGGCAGTATGTTTGAGAGCTCTGGAAAAATAGGTTTCAGTAATTTTAAGCAGTTGCTCACAGTTCCTATGTAAAGCTAAGAGGAAGACATGTAAAAGTCATGGAAAAGTTTTCATTTGGAATATACTATAAACATTCGACACCCAGACAGAAAATGGTTATAAAAGGGCAACGTGAAGGAACCTTTGGTAATGAAATGTTCTGTGTCTTGACTGCATTGATTTCAATATCCTGGTTGTGATACGGTTTTGCAAGATGTTACCATTGTGGAAAACTGGATAAGATATATACCAAGTTTCCATTTTGAGAAAATTGTAGATTCATATCCAGTTGTAGAAAGATCTCTCTTCTACAATTTTCTCAAAATAGAAAGTTTAATTTTACAAAAAGTCAACAGCATATATTTTTTAAATAGATGAGGTCTTACTGTGTTGCCAGGCTGGAATGCAGTGGCTATTCACAGGCTGGACCATAGCTCACAAAAGCCTTGGACTCCTGGGCTCAAGTGATTCCCCTGAGTAGCTGGGACAGGAGTGTGCCACTCCATCAGCTAACAGCATTTTATTGTATTTAAATTATATCTCAATGAAGTTTTTTTTTATTTTAATTTTTTTAAAGATGAAATCTTGGCCAGGTGCGGTAGCTCACATCTGTAATCCCAGCACTTTGGGAGGCCAAGGCGGGTGGATCACTTGAGGTCAGGAGTTTGAGACCATCCTGGCCAACATGGTGAAACCCTGTTTCTACTAAAACTACAAAAATTAGCTGGGCATGGTTGTGGGCGCCTATAAGCCTGTAATCCCAGCCACTCGGGAGGCGGAGGCATGAGAATTGCTTGAACCCAGGAGGTGGAGGTTTCAGTGAGCTGAGATCATGCCACTGCATTCCAGCCTGCGCAACACAGTGAGACTCTGTCTCAAAAAAAAAAAAAAAAAAAAAAAAGATGAAATTTTGCTGTTCCCCAGGCTAAAGTGCAGGGGTACAGTCATAGCGTGAACGCTTGGTCTCGGACTACAGTCGTGTGCCATCACTCCCAGCTCATCAAGTTTTTTAAAAAGTCAATTGCATTTTGAATTGGGGCATTTAATAGTGGCGTTTTGGTATGCAGTTTCAACTGTTATCATCAATCGTTTTTCTCTCAACTACTCAAGAAACAAGAAGAGGAAAAGTCCATTGACTTCTCAGTAAGGTCTACATTTAAAAAAAAAAAACTTTTTATTATAACCACTTGAAACTTCACCCAACTTCAACAATTACCATCCTTTTGCCTTATTTTATCTATTTGTCCTGTCATTCCCCCTGACTAACAAATCATTTTAAAGCAAATCCCAGATACCCTATTATTTTACCAACAAATAAGGATAATTTTAAAACTGGGTAATCCCATGCAAGAGGAACAAAGGAGATACAATTCCATAAATTCAACTTAATGAAATTAGCAATTACCAAATGATAAAAATTTATGTCAGTGATTCCTGGAGACAGGGAAGTAAGGAGATGGGTGGACATTTAGGGGCTGCTAAACAAGAACACAGAGAGCGTGGCAGGCAGAATAATGTCCTCCAAAGATGTCCATGTCCTAATCCCTGGCATCTCTGAATGTGTTAATAGCAAAGGGGAATTAAGATCGCAGATGGAATTAAAGTTGCTAATCAGCTGATTTTAAGCTAGGGAGAGGATCATGGGAGCATGGATTATTCAGGTGGGCCCAATGTAATCACAGGGGTTCTTAAAAGTGAAAGAAGACCAGAAGGAGTGAGTCAGAGGGAGGTGGAACAATGGAAAAGCTCAGAGATGCAACATGAGAAATAATCACTTGTCATTGCTGCTTGGAAGATGGGGAAAGGGGAGCATGAGCTGAGGAAGTAGATGGCCTCTGAAAGCTAGAATAAACAAGGACACTGATTGTTCCTTATGGCCTTCACCAGGGAGCGCAGCCTTGCCAACACCTTGATTTTAGCCCAGTGAGATCGTGTTGGGCTGCTAACCTACAGAACTGTGAGAACTTGTTTGTTTTTTTTTTTTGAGACAGAGTCTTACTCTGTTGCCCAGGGTGGAGTATAGTGGCACAATCTTGGCTCACTGCAACCCCTGCCTCCCAGGTTCAAGTGATTCTCCTACCTCAGCCTCCCAAGTAGCAGGGATTACAGGCATATGCCACCATGCCCGGCTAATTTTTTATATTTTTAGTAGAGATGGGATTTTGCCATGTTGGCCAGGCTGGTCTCGAACTCCTGACCTCAAGTGATCTGCCCGCCTCGGCCTCCCAAAGTGCTGGGATTACAGGCATGAGCCACTGCACTTGGACATACATTTGTACTGTTTGAGCCACCACCTGTGGTACCTTGTTATAACAGCAATAGAAAACTAATTACAGAGTGAGATTGTATCACTATTTGGCAGTGCTGTGATGACTAAAAGAAGGGTAACCCTAAGGGGGAGGTTTCATTGTCTAAGAAAGGGTTTTTTTCAGAGATCTGAGTCATTTAACCAGAAAATACTGCCATTTCCCTAACTCCTAAGAAGTGGAGTCCTATGTATGTCAAAAGCTGCAGTTTTAAAGTCGTGTTCTTGTACTAAAAATGTTACTCAGCAGTATGATGCAAAATTTAAAAATGGAAAAAGGAATGAACACCCTCTGCTGGTAGCAGATAAAACAGACTTGGCTTCCTTGTGTATTCTGGAAATAGGTCTACCCAGGTAGGGCCTCTGGAGAGTGCCACACGACTGGGGACTTAGGAGGTACATGAAGACTATGCAGCGTACAGTTATGGGGCCGAACTTAGCCAATGAGTTTAGCAGTGAGTGATTGGAGAGGTGCTTCCTTGTATTTTTTGGGGTTGGTTTGTTCATTATTGTTTTTAACAAAACTTCTTATTTTAAAGAATTCAATGTAAGAGGCACTATAAGACAAACTCCTTTTTCCAGTTAAGATGCTTACAAGGTCATTAAGAAAAGAAGCACCAGCCTTGGCCAGCTGTGGTAGCTCATGTCTGTAATCCCAGTACTTTGAGAGGCTGAGGTGGGTGGATCACCCGAGGTCAGGAGTTTGAGGCCAGCCTGACCAATGTGGTGAAACCCCGTCTCTACTAAAAATACAAAAATTAGCCGGGCGTGGCTACATGCGCCTGTAGTCCTAGCTATTCAGGAGGCTGAGACAGGAGAATCACTTGAACCCAGGAGGAGGAGGTTGCAGTGAGCCGAGATCGTACCACCACGCTCCGCCTAGGTGACAGTGAGACACTATCTGAAAGAAGGAGAGAGAGAGAGAGAGAAAGAGAGAAATAAAGAAAGGCCAGCCTTTAGGATACTTAGCAACAAATTTATTCAAAGATTCAGCATAATAATTAGTGTGTATTAATAACTTAGTTTTTGAAATTTTAGTCAATCAGTGACAGGAAATTAATAAGCAGATTCTTAAGAACTGTTATAGAAATTGTATTTCTGATTTTTAAAGTTAAGATATTATTTTTTTTTAAGTTCAAAAATAATTTTACTTTCTCTGATTTGTTCCTCAAGGCAAAGAAAGTTGTTAATCGCTAGCTTAGAGCCTTTTTTTTTTTTTTGAGACAGAGTCTTGCTCTGTCACCCAGGCTGGAGTGCAGTGGCGCGATTTCAGCTCACTGCAACCTCCGCCTCCCAGGTTCAGGCTATTCTCCTGCCTCAGCCTCCTGAGTAGCTGGGATTACAGGCACGTGCCACCACACCTGGCCAATTTTTATATTTTTAGTAGAGTTGGGGTTTCACCATGTTGGTAAGGCTGGTCTCAAACTCCTGACCTCATGACCCGCCTACCTCAGCCTCCCAAAGTGCTGGGATTACAGCTGTGAGCCACTACGCCCAGCTGCTTGGAGCTTTTTTACTTGGGTCTGACAATTCCATTGTCCCCTTTCAACTGCCTCCTTCCATTCTGGGCAAATACCTCAGTGCATGGGAGTTAGACATGACAGGGAACAGGAAGGAGAGGGCACAAGAAGGGAAGCATAGTCTAGAGTTCAAGAGTTGTTTTATGTGCAGTGTACAATACATTTATACTTATGTTTATATTTCACATACATTTATATATTATTATACACTTATATTACTTATATTTATATTTGTTATAATATTATATATCACATATATTTATTTAATATATACACTCAGAGCAAGTGAGCTCTGTATTAGGACTCTGGTGAAAGTAACAAAAACCTAACTGAGTTCATCTTTTCTGACATGTTAGAAAGATGAGATTCACTCTTAGAAAGCAGAGATTCACTCTGATTTCATTTTGTTTTGAGCCAGGGTCTTGCTTTGTTGCCCAGGCTGGAGTACAGTGGCACTATCATGGCCCCCTGCATCCTTGATCTCCCAGGTTCAAGTAATCCTCTCTCCTCAGCCTTTCAAGTAGCTGGGACTACAGGCACCACCACGCCCAGCTAGCCTTTTAGGTCTTTTGTAGAGATGGGGGTCTCCCTATGTTGCTCGTGCTGGTCTTGAACTCATAGGTACAAGCAGTCCTCCTCATCCTCCCAAAGAGCAGGCATTACAGGCGTGAGCCACCATGTCTGGCCTCTTTCTGTTTTTTAAAAAGAGATTCTCTCTTACTCATTTTGAGATTTTGCATCTCGTCACCTCCTTCCTAGTAACCTCAGCACGTATTTCGTGATAACTCATTCATTTTCCTATTCTTTGGTTAATAAATGTTTATAGAGGTCATAGATATGACTGGGGTATTCTAAGCACTGGGGAATCGGTGGATAAATTAGAAAAGATCCCTGCTTTCTTTTCACATATAGTATAATGGAGGAGAGGCACTGAAAATGTTTCAAATTGAGGAAGCATAGTATGAAGGAAACAAAGACACGTGATAGGTAATGACAGTAGAGACTATTTATTTATTTATTTATTTAGAGACCAAGTCTCATTCTGTCACCCAGGCTGGAGTGCAGTGATGCAATCTCAGCTCACTGCAACCTCTACCTCCTGGGTTTAAGTGATTGTCCTGCCTCAGCCTCCTGAGTATCTGGGACTATACGCATGTGCCACCACACCCGGCTAATTTTTGGGTTTTTTTTTGTTGTTGTTTTTTGTTTTGTTTTGTTTTGTTTTTTTAGTAGACACAGGGTGTCACCATGTTGGCCATGAACTCCTGACCTCAGGTGATCCACCTGCCTCAGCCTCCTAAACTGCTGGGATTACAGGTGAGAGCCACCACACCCAGTTGAGACTATTTAAATAGAGTGGCCAGGGAAGGTTTTTTGAAGCGGTGACATTTAGCCTATACATAAAGATGAAAAGGAGGGAATCACTGAAGGTGGGTGCAGCATTCCAGGCAGAGGGAATGGTATTTGGAAAGAGCTTGGGGTATTTGATGAATTTCAAAAAGACTCATATGGCTAGAGTGTAGCAGAGACAGATGAAGATGGGACATAGGATGAAGCTTATAGTGACATTTAGTGCTCCATTGTGTAAGGTCTCTTAGGTAGCAAACTGGAGTTTACTCTGAGGGTCATGAAAATTTTTAAGCAGGAGAGTGATGTGATTAAATTTATGTCATTTTTCCCCTTGTTTTTATAGAGACAGGGTCTTATAGAGATGAGGTCTTGCTATGTTGCTCAGGCTGGACTGGGCTCAAGGGACTTCCTGAGTAGCTGGGACTAGAGGCACATGCCACCATGCCCAACATTCAAATTTGGGTTTTAAGATGATCACAGGTCAGCTGCAGTGACTCATGTCTGTAATCCCAGCACTTTGGGAGGCTGAGGCAGGAGGATTGCTTGAGCCCAGGAGTTTGAGACAAGCCTAGGCAACATAGTAAGACTGTCTCTACAAAAAATACAAAAATTAGGATGGGCATGGTGACTCATGCCTATAATCCCAGCACTTTGGGAGGCCAAGGTGGGCAGATCACCTGAGGTCAGGAGTTCAAGACCAGCCTGGCTAACATGGTGAAAACCCATTTCTACTAAAATATAAACTATTAATTTTAATACAGATTAAAATTAGCTGGGCATGGTGATGCATGCCTGTAATCCCAGCTACTGGGGAGGCTGAAACAGGACAACTGCTTGAACCTGGGAGGCGGGGGTTGCAGTGAGCAGAGATCAGGCCATTGCACTCCAGCTTGGGCAACAAGAACGAAAATCCATCTCAAAACAAAACAAACAAACAAAAACAAAAATTAGCAAGGCATGGTGGCACACGCCTGTAGTCCAAACTACTTGGGAGGCTGAGGCAGGAGGATCACTTGAGCTCAAGGGTGTGAGGCTGCTGTGAGCTATGATCACGCCACTGCACTTTAGCCTGGGCAAGAGAGTGGGACCTTGACTCTAAAAAAGTTAAAATAAATAAATAAAAGATTATTACCCTTTTTTGCTCAGGCTGGAGTGCAGTGGTGCAATCATAGCTCATTGTAACCTTGAACTTCTGGGCTCAAGGGATCCTCCTGCCTCAGCCTCTGGAGTAGCTGGGAGTATGAGTGTACACCACTACACATGGCTTTTTTTTTTTTTTTTTTTTAACTTTTGTAGATACGGGATCTTACTATATTGCTCAGGCTGGTCTCTAACTCCTTCCTGGACAGGAGCGATCCCCAACCTCAGCTTCCTTAAATGTGGGGATTACAGGAGTAAGCCACCATGCCCAGCCTGATCACTCTTGGTGCTATGTGGAGGACAGATTAAAATGAAGCATGGGTGCAAGACAGGAAACCAGTTAGAAGCCAATTGAAGTAGTCTAAGTGAGAAGTGCTGTGGCCTGGACTAAGGTGGGGAAAGTTGAGGTGGAGGAAACGTGATGGATCTTAGATATGTTCTGGTGGTAGACTAGATAGGAATTGCTGATGTATTGGGCATAGTGATGTATGAGAAAAACAGGAATCAAGATTCACTCTTAGGTTTTCTGATTTGAGTTACTGGATGGATACAGGAACATATAAATTAAAATGATTTAGGCTCAAATAACAGCTTCAGAAGAAATATTTGGTTCATGTAAGTTCAGAGGTAGGATAGGCTTTGGGT
Source organism: Macaca mulatta (assembly GCF_049350105.2). NCBI lineage: Eukaryota > Metazoa > Chordata > Mammalia > Primates > Cercopithecidae > Macaca > Macaca mulatta. The sequence continues at coordinate 121,897,299 of NC_133411.1, forward strand.
TTCACTTAGTTCTTGAGGAGTCCAGCTCCTTGTTAGAAACCCGTGTGTGATTTTTCAGGTCTGTCAGCTCCTGGTTAAAAACCTACGTGTGGTTTTTCAGGTCTGTCTGACTGCAGGTGATTACAAAGCCTCTACCTGGCAGCCCTCGTGGAGGAAAGCTGCCCTCCCTTCCACAGACTTGGTGCACAGCTAGTGTGCTGCAGGCTCTGATACAGTCACGGGCCACATAACAGCATTTCAGCCAACAACATATTCGAAGGTGTTGGTTCCATAAGATTATTATACCATATTTTGACTGTGCCTTTTTTGTGTTTAGGTATTTTTAGATATATAAAGCCTTACCACTGTGTTATAATTGCCTACAGTATTCAGTATAGTAACATATTGTACAAGTTAGTAGCCTGGGAGCAATAGGCTGTACTATATAGCCTAGATAGGTTATGCCATCTATGTTTGTGCTGGTATACTCTATAATGTTCACACAATGAACCCAAAATCACCCAACAATGCATTTCTCAGAACTTATCCTGTTCTGAAGCAACTCATGACTGTAAATATTTGCCTTCCTATCCCTGGTGCTTCCTTCATTCCTAGGTTTCTTTATGTGAGGCCTTGTGCAGAGGTTTTTTTTTTTTTTCTCTCTCTCTTTTGAGAGAGGGTCTGGTTCTGTCACCCAGGCTGGAATGCAGTGTTACAATCTCAGCTCACTGCAGCCTTGGCTTCCTGGGCTCAAGCACTCCTCCCACCTCAGCCTCCTGAATAGCTGGGACTAAGGTGGATGCCACCATGCCAGGCTAATTTTTTATAGTTTTTATAGAGACAGGGTTTTGCCATGTTGCCTAGGCTGCTCTCGAACTCAGTAGCTCAAGCAATCTGCCAGCCTTGGCCTCCCAAAGTGTTGGGGTTACAGGCATGAGCCACTGTGCCTGGCTGGGGAGAGGGTTCTTTAGGCTTCTCTGCTGAGGCCTCCTTGACATTCTTTTCCAGGTTGCCTAGGTACTCAGTACTTTTCCACTCCCAGCCGTTCCCCGTTGCCTTCCCCTACTCCACCTCAGAGTCCATAAAACTTCTGGAGCTTTTTCTTCAGGGATCCCTTAACAGCGATATGACTCCATGACCCCCTATATCCGTGCTGACCCATGTGACCCAAGGCTAGTGCGCAGTTCCATGGGGGAAACGGAACAGAAACAGTAGGCACTTTCTCCGGTTTTAGACTCTTGTTTATATCCTTGCCGTAAATGCTACTCTTTCATTTTTGGTTTGTTGGTCTAATTGGCTACTCTGATACCTGTTAGCTCAGCTAGTGCTCTCTGTCTCCCCCAGCCCACTTCCTGACAGTTCTAGGTCCATTTTCCTACAGATCTTTCAGCTTTGCCCCGTTCCACACGTTTGCTTCAACCTCAAGGTAATAGTGAGTATTAGTATATCAGTCACTGAGTACTGGCTGTGGAAGTTCCAGACATCATATCCTGACCTGATGACACCCAATGAAAGAAGAGAGACTTTTTCATCTTGAGGTTTTAAGCAGGAGTTCTATGATATACACTGACTAGACTATGGAGGTATGTACCTGTCCAGAGAATGGGTACATTTCCAGGGAATGGAGTGTGGTGTTTGACTTACCAACCAGATCTTGTCCTTTGAGCCAAAAGTGTTTCTGGCTTCCCCAGAGTCACATGTGCTGTGTGAGGGAAGCTAAGGGGATACATGTCTTAATCAGGGTTCTGTTAGGAAAGAGTAAGGGGTGAATTCAGGGTCTGCTATTAATACATAATTTGCAGAGCCTGTTCCCCTCATCAAAGTATGGAGCTCCTTATTCAAAAGGCAGGAAAAAAGTGTCACTAAAGGTACTAGAAAGCCAGGTGAGGTGGCATACACCTATAGTCGCAGTTACACAGGAGGATTGTTGAGCCCAGGAATTTAAGTCTGGCCTGGGCAACAAATCAAGACCCCATCTCTTAACCACAATAACAACAAAAATACTGGAATATAAAGGCATTTCCTTTCTTTCACAGTTTCTCTCTTGACTTATGGTGTTTTTGATATTTAATGTCATTCTAAGTAAAGATTAAAGTTAAAATTAAGTATAAGTAAAATTAAAATCATTGCAAAGACTTTTCACCATCTTTACATTATGCAATGCTGGTTTTTTGTTGTTGTTGTTTAAATGGAGTCTCGCTGTGTCGCCAGGCTAGAGTGCAGTGGCACCATCTCGGCTCACTGCAACTTCCTCTTCCCGGGTTCAAGTGATTCTCCTGCCTCAGCCTCCTGAGTAGCTGGGATTAAAGGTATGCGCCACCACACCCAGCTAATTTTTGTATTTTTAGTAGAAACGGGGTTTCACCACGTTGGCCAGGATGATCTCGATCTCCTGACCTCATGATCTGCCCGCCTCAGCCTCCCAAAGTGCTGGGATTACAGGCATGAGCCACTGTGCCCGGCCGCAATGCTGGTTTTAAATGCAAATATAAGACCATTTAACTTGTATGTGGAATCACTGAAATTACACAATTCTTATTTCATACTTTGTACATGTATGATGTATTTGTTACCAGAACAGTCAAAATGCTGTACAGAAGTCAACTGTTTTTATGTCACTTCTTGATGTACACATACATATTCTACCACACTCTCTACCTTCTTATGGATGAGGAAAAAACTGAAAAGAAAAGGAAAAGATGGGTTGCTCTTTCTTCCCCTTTCCTTCTGTGTCATCATTTTCAGCATAAGGGGTTAGCTAAATCAGGAAAGCAATAGGAAAGGATATGATAGAGTTTCTTGGTGCTTTGTGTTTTTTAGACTGCCATTGTCTTCTTCTTGCATTAGAACAAGTTCTGATACACAGGAATCTTGACCTCTTAGGGCTGACAGTGACCCCACCTACTCAGTTGTAATGTGCCTATGTTGTTCTTACTCTGAATCTTGCTGAACTTTCATGCATTGTGACTTCGGTGAAATTCTATTTAAATAGGACAATGCAAATGCTATATGCAAATGGCATGGCAAGGAGTGAGTGGACATGCATATTGCATGTCTCAGCTCTGCTCATGCTCTATTGTCCCTCCAATTTCACTTACAAAACACAAGTTCAAAAACAAAATTGAGAATTTCAAGATGGTAACATCAGAGCATTAAACCAAACATGGGGCCTTTCTGAGTGCAGGGTTCTGTGCAACTATATGGTTTATGCATACACGCATGCAGCTGGCCCTGGGTAAATGAAAGCTGGGTATGCAAACAAGAATGACCACTACAACCTGCATTTACTGATTACGGAAAAGAGTTTGTGTGAAAAAAGAAAAAACCCAACAACAAAAAAACAAGATACTTTATGCAGCAAAAGTTTATTTTTTGCTCAAGCAGAATCTGGAGCAAATGCTCCAGGGTAGCTCTCCTCCAAGCAGTACACTCAAGGGTCTGTGCTTTTTCCAGTGAGACTCCACTATCTAAAGAGTTCTTTGCTTTCAGCTGGGAAGAGAAAAGAGAGAACATAAAAATTACGTGAAAATTACATAGAGCATTTCAGGAGCTGTGCTTTGAAGTTGGGTATATCACATTTATCTTCATTCCACTGGCCAGAACTCAATTGCCTTTTTCAATCTAAATGCAAGGAGGCCTGTGAATCCAGGAAAAGGAAACGGGATTGGTGAATGACATGGTTTGTCTGTGTCCCCACCCAAATCTCATCTTGAATTGTAGCTTCCATAATTCCCAGGTGTCATGGGAGGCACCTGGTGGGAAGTAATTGAATCATGGGGATGGGTCTTTCCTGTACTGTTCTTGTGACAGTGAATAAATCTCACAAGATCTGATGGTTTTATATAGGGAAGTTCCCCTGCACATGTTCTTTTTGCCTGCTGCCATGTAAAATGTGACTTTGCTCCTCCTTTGCCTTCTGCCATGATTGTGAGGCCTCCCCAGCCATGTGGAACTGTGAGTCAATTAAACCTCTTTACTTTATAGGCCGGGTGCGGTGGCTCACGCCTGTAATCCCAGCACTTTGGGTGTGGTGGCTCATGCCTGTAATTCCAGCACTTTGGGAGGCCGAAGCAGGCAGATCACAAGGTCAGGAGATCGAGACCATCCTGGCGAACACAGTGAAACCCCGTCTCTACTAAAAATACAAAAAAATTTGCCGGGCATGGTGGTGGGCGCCTGTAGTCCCAGCTACTCGGGAGACTGAGGCAGGAGAATGGCATGAACCCCAGGGGGTGGAGCTTGCAGTGAGCGGAGATCATGCCACTGCACTCCAGCCTGGGTGACAGAGCTAGACTCCATCTCAAAAAAACAAAAACAAAAAAACAAAAAAAACCCTCTTTCCTTTATAAATTACCCAGTCTTGGGTATGTCTTTATTAGGAGTATGAGAACTGACTAATACAGTCAGCATCTAGTAAGACTCTGCCATAGAGGTGAAGGCAGGTTTTGTTTCTTGGTAAATGTTACTAAAACATTTTATATGCTGTAGGAGATGGTGTACTAGAAAGAGAATGGGGCTAACAGAAGGGGCAATTATGTGTTACTCCATAAACGTTGAGTTTAACCATAAGAACTCTGTAGGGATGTGAAGAAGCTTTGATTCTTAATTTAACCTTACTCTCTTATTTATTTTTTGAGTCGGAGTCTTGCTCTGTCACCCAGGCTGGAGTGCAGTGGCATAATCTCTGCTCACTGCGAGCTCCGCCTCCTGGGTTTATGCCATTCTCCTGCCTCAGCCTCCCAAGTAGCTGGGACCACAGGTACCCACCGCCACATCTGGCTAATTTTTTCTATTTTTAGTAGAAACAGGGTTTCACCGTGTTAGCCAAGATGGTCTCAATCTCCTGATCTCGTGATCCGCCTGCCTCGGCCTCCCAAAATGCTGGGATTACAGGCTACCTCACTCAATTTAAAAGGCCAATAAGCAAGTTAAATACTTTTATGATTCAATGACAGCTTGTTTTGTTGTGAGATTATATTCGAATTTTATACTATAATATGCTGTGCAGACATAAATAATAATTTTTTGTGTCATTCTCCCTAAGGCAGAATTCCTGCTGAGTTTAAAACTGAATTCTAGTCCTGACTCTATTACATACTGTCGCTTAATCATTAAACTTTGAGTCATTTAATCTTTATAAGCCTCATTAATCTTTGTCTATTTCATGTAGTAATAAAGACTAAATGAGGCCAGGCATGGTGGCTCATGCCTGTAATCCCAGAGCTTTGGGAAGCTAAGGCAGGAAGATTGCTTGAGGCCAGGAGTTTAGGACTAGCATAGGCAACCAAGTGAGACCCCTGTCTCTACAAAGTTTTTAAAAAAATAATTGGCCAGGCCTGGTAGTGCACACTTGTATTCCTAGCTACTTGGGAGGGTGAGGTGGGAGACTGAGCCTAGGATAGGAGTTGGTGGTTACAGTGAGCTATGATAGTGCCACTGCACTCCAGCCTGGGCAACAGAGTGGGATCTTGTTCCAAAAAAAAAAAAAAAGACTAAATGAAATAACATTTTAAAACTATAAAGGTTTTAATCAACCCAATTTAAAAGTCAAATCAGTATTATAATTTAAGAACCCTAGCATCTCCTGTTCCCTTAACTCTAGGCTCCACGTTGTCATTCTCAGCTAGGTCTTGTGAACAATTGGATGGAATTGAGGCCTTGGTGTCCCTATTCACTTTAACAGGGATGGCACTAAGTTTAAGAGGCTGGAGAAGAGACCCAGAGCCAGCAAATGAGGCATGTGGCTTATTGAGGGGGAACTTACATACAGAGTGGTCCACTGGAGTTGAGCTGGACACAAGAACACTACCTGCAAAAAGTATGCAGTTTATATAGCATTTTCATTTAGCACCCTCTCCCTAACAGCTTCCACCTGGCAACCTTCATTTGGCACAAAACAAAGGGCCTAGCCCTCCTGTATGGCCTGCATTCCACAGGGCTCAGATGTTCCTCATAGATAAGGAATGAATCTTGGTTGGCCCCGCTTGGAACCGCAAACTCATTCAGGTTGTCTGCCATACAGGGTCATCCCCCTGGGTATGCTTAAGTTACTGCTGTCGGGTGCCTCTACCATAAACTTGGGTTCTTTGGAAGTCATGGCTTGCGGGGGCTGCTATAAGGGTTGCACTAGTTCAGCTCCTGGAAATCTGTGTGTGAGGAGGCAGTGGAGGGATGGGGCTTGGGCAAGATAATACCTTGGACCACAGACATCTCAGAAACTCTTAATAAGGCAGATTGGTTTAACACTGTGTGAGAGTTTGGGGACTTCCTGGCCTCTAAGAGCCCAAAGGGAGTTGTATAGCTGCCTCTAAACTGGGAAACTAGAAAGGTAGTAAGAAGAATTCCTCCAGGTGCTTCAGCAAGTGCCCGGTAACCTGCTTGTTTCTATTAATATACCATTGGCCCATGTGGGTAAGCACCACTTTGCCTTGAACTATTGTTTCACTGCCATCATTTAGAGTACTCTAAAAACTCGACTTCAGCTCTGAGTGAGACAACTTAAGGAAACCATTTCGGTGCCCCCCAGAGAAAAGACATTCAGTCAGAACAGGTAGAATGCACAGTCGGCAAAATAGAACTGAAGGTGCTCACTCTTACCCTTACCAATCCATCCACTACATTGGCTGAAGGTCCAACTGCTAGTATCTGCATTTCTTTGCCCTTCTTCTGGCCACCAGAGTCCATCTTGCTGCCCATGTAGCAGGCTAGAGTGCAGACCCCAGGAGCTACCCTCAACCAATGAAGGAAGTTGGTATATAAATCCCCATCTCCCTCACCCCTTGAGTGGTATAACTCTGAGGTATATGGTTCATACTGGCCTCCAGAGTTCTCCAGTGACAGTAAACTCCAGTTAACCACAGTGCTAATTTCCTTGATAATAAACCCTTTGGCTTTCTTCCCTTCCTTGACTCACTTTCCTGCTCTGCTACCAGTGTTTCCCAGGATCACCTCCCTCACAGGCTTTCTGCACTCAAAACCTTGTCTCAGTGCCTGCTTCTTAGGAAATCTAAAATAAGACTTGGACTGTGCCAGAAGTACTGAATAAAGCAAATGGAATACTGCAGCCTGTGCTTCTGTACTGGACTCCCAGAATACATAAATCTGTGCCTGGAAGCATTTTCTCTTTAGGGAATTTGATCAGCAGAAAGAATTACGTACAGATACTGATGCCATGTGTTTCCAACCAACAGCTCAGCCAGGTCATCCTACAGCTAAGCTCTCAGGAAACAAGTCCCATCTACAAGGTTAGAGCTTCCAATTAGCTTTCAAGGCACTTGACTCCAGGTGAAGGCCTTACTCTTAAGTGTGAGTGAATAGTCAAGGACTACAGATGCTTCTAATAGGATAGATGAGACCAATATAATAGCAAAAAGCAGCTGAGAGGAATAAGACTACTCAGGGAGAAGAAAACGTCAAAATCTATTAAAATCCTCAGAAGGATAAAATAAAATATATGAAGCAAGAATATGACACCACAAGAAAGGGGCATTTGAAGAACAAAATAGAACTCGAAAGAAGTAAAACCTCTGTAGTTGTCGGGAAGATAAATTTGAGGAATTCTCCAAGACAGAGGGAAAAAAAAGATGGAAACCAGGGGAGCAAAATAGATGGTGACGGGCCTCTTATGCCAAGGGACCTTGGGCTTGCTCATACAGCAGAAGCTGAAAAGATAACTTGTTCGTAGGCAGTTGCACAGGCCAAGAATGGAGGCAGGGGTCACTGGTTAGGCAGCTCTCGCTGTAGTATGGAGAAATGATACAAAACTGAAGTACACAATGGCATTTGACAAATTTAGACAAAAGATGGGAGATTAAATGGTAGAATAGACTAAACTTGTGACGGAGCAGGTGTGTGTGGGCCTGTGAGTCTGATGTAAGAGGAAGAACAGATGGATCTAGTTTCTCCAGAGATCCCAAATGGATTGGACTCCATTAAGCAAGATGAGGAATGAATAAGGACGAGCAGGTTGGGGTTGCTTTGTGCAGAGGGTGGAATACAGATCAGAGTTCAGCTTAAATTAGTATTTTCTAAGATTTTGCTAGGTGCCAGATACTGAGATAAAGTCCTTGTCTTCATACTTGGAACCAGGTGCCTAAGGCAGGACAGAGGTGAGCCACCTCGAAAATGGATACACTCTCCAAGGGTTTGTAGTGAAAGAGGCACAGCTCTTGGCCTGGAGTTGCTGGGGGCAGCGATAAGTGCATGATAATTGGTGACAGGAATCGCAAGTATGCTCTTGTGTTGAACGGATCCTCCTCAGGGTCGGCCCTGCAGAGGAAAGAGCTCAGTCACCGCGATGTCCTGCACAAGAGGCTAAAGTCCCGGATGTGTGTCTCGGGGTCTACACGGAAACCCCGACCCCTCTAAACTTCCTAGAAGCGCGCAGGAGGCGTGGTGCGCCTGCGTGTAGCCACCCCAAAGGCGGCGGGAAGTTGGTTTTCTGAGTAGCAACTGAGCAGCTTGAAGACGGATTGGAAGTAGCGGACCAATAAACAAACGTCTCATTGGCTTAGCGTGTTTAGGTTCCCAATTCTTCAGCTTCCCATTGGGCCTTTCAAGCGAGCAGGGGCGTGACTCCAGGGGCTCCGCCCCGAGCCTTGGCCCAGTCTCGGGGTCCAAGGCTGAGGGAGCGGGACGGAAGTGAGCGGGTCCCGCCCCTTCCCCTTCTCGTCTCCGTTGGAGTCGTCTCTGCCGCGGCTGCCTCGGCTGCCCGCTCTCCGGCGAGCCGGAGTCCTCGTGCCGTACCGTCAGTTCCCGGCCGCGCGGAGCCGGGATGCACTGTTCCTGCTGTGGGTCCTCATCATGGAGACCAAACGGGTGGAGATTCCCGGCAGCGTCCTGGACGATCTCTGCAGGTACTGCGCTGCCCGACCCCTTTTCGCCCCCGTCGGGTTTTCTCAGTTTCGCCGACCCCCAAAGGCCTCCGGGTCTTCTCCCCCGCCCACGTCCAGGTCCTCGCTTTCCGCTCCCGCCGCTGCTCGCTTTCCATCGTCGACCCTGCTCTCCGACGACACCGCCCCTCTTTCCGCCGCAGCCTCCCTGTTTCTCACGGCCCTCCGTCCTTCCCCTCAGAGAACCCGGAATTTCCTTATTTTTTAAGTTACTCAACTATTTTGCTTTCCCGCAGGCGCAGCCGCTTCGCCCGAGCCTGGGTCTTAGTGTTTTGCCGCCGCCACCCTCTCCCATTGTTTTTTCTGCCTCTGTGACTTTTCCACGCCGTGCACCCCCTCCTCCTCCTGTCTCATTCCCAGATTCTGAAGGAAGACCCCAGGGTAGTGATTTAAGTCTTAAGATCCCAGGTACGCGGACCTGCGCAAGGAGCAATTTTTCGGACTTCCTCTGACGCCCGCGTGTTATGTGTCCGTGGCGTTCTCTGTAAATTCCTGTAAGAAATTACTTTTTTTCTCATCCCTAGACTTGTCTTTGGGGGAGAGAGGGAAAAATGTAGAGCTGCTTTTCTTTTCATCCTTAATTACCCTATTTTAAAGGAAATTCTCAGCCGCGGGGTTTTTACTCAGGGTGTATACTTCACATGAGAATTTTTTTGCTTTCTTCCCCCTTGTCAACTCTGATTTCAGATAGCCAAACACGTGTAGGATACTTAAAAATACTTCCTTTCCGAAGGTGAAATTTGGGGTGCAGTGACACCCGGAGGTGTCGCCAAGTGTGTGTGGATTGTGATTACAAGTGATAACACCTTTTCGCTCACAGTTACTGTATTTATGTTTTAAAAGGCAGGCTTTTAGTAGTTGTATCTCCTTCACGCTGTTTTTTTTTTAATGGAAAGTAAAGAACTGGTATTTGTGGAGGTTTTGGTTTTGTTTTGTTTTGTTTTGTTTTTTTGAGACGCAGTCTCGTTCTTTCACCCGGCCTGGAATGCAGTGGCACATCTCGGCTCACTGCAACCTCTGCCTCCCGAGTTCAAGCGAGTCTCTGCCTCAGCCTCCCGAGCAGCTGGGATTACAGGCGCCCGCCACCACAACCCGGCTAATTTTTGTATTTTTGGTAGAGACGGGGTTTCACCATCTTGGCCGTGCTGGTCTCGAACTCCTGACCTCGTGATTCACCTGCCTCGGCCTCCCAAAGTGCTGACCTCGTGATCCATCCGCCTCGGCCTCCCAAAGTGCTGGAATTACAGGCGTGAGTCACCGCGTCCGGCCTGGAGTTTCTGCTGTGCGCCAGGCACTACCTTTACCTGTGTTGTTTTATTTAATCCTCAATCAGCCCTGTTTGGTAGGTGCAGTTAGTATATTTCCATTTTCATCTGCGGCAGATTCAGGAACTTTGTAATTTACATAAGGTTACATTCATCCTAATTGACAAAATCGAGATTAGAAATCTATTCCTTTTTCTTTACAGTGCCTGTGCTTTTTCTCTCACACCAGGAAGAAGTAATAAGCCTAACATTTTAAACCTCACGAAAACACATACAAGAAAGTAAATAGCCTAATTTTGCAGCTAATAAAAATGGCGTTGTACTTCTTTGGTGATGGTAGATATTTAATTTTTGAAGTATGGTAGATTCAAATGAACCACTGAAAAGGCACTTAGTTTCTTGTCCCAAATAACAAATAAAAGGAAAAAACTGAATTTGATATGTGTATTTGGATAAATGACTAGAAGCACATGAACCAATAGTGGGATTATGAGATTGTGATCTTTGTTTTCTGTGTTCCCAAGATTTTTTAACGGGTATGCATTTTATAGTTAGAAAAAAATTGAAGATATGTATTTAGAAAGGTGATCAGTAATTGGCTGTGGGTTAATGGGGTAAGAGTTGATTTAGAAAAATATGTGGTAATCTTACACGTTTTACAGACATCAGAGCTAGTCTTCCTACTAGTATTGGGGTTAATTTGCATATTTAGGATTACATCATTTAAAGAAGTGATGTCAGCTATTATGATTTTATGTATGAAACCTGTTCACAAAATAATTACGTTGTGTTTTGTAAACAATATATTAAGCACCTGTCAAGTGTTAAAGATACTTGGTTTTCCAGTGAGTGTATTTAAGCTGTTATACAAATATTTTTGAATGGAGTAACTTTTTTTCCTTTCGAGAAATTTCTTTGTGCAGTTACTGTTTTTGGCTGTATAAATAAGGATATGATATATTTAAAAATTAGGGCTAGCTATAATAATGAAACCAAATAAACATTTCTCAAAACTTCAGATTTTAAAATAAATGCCATTTTCAAGTTAATATTTATAGCTTTGATTAATTGAAAGATTTTTAATGTTACTAATTCAGGCTTTTCATTGTGGATTAAAACTTTTTTTTTACACTGAAAGAATTTGGTAAACTTATTTAAAAATAAAGCTTAATTTGAGGTTAATTTTTCTGAACTTGTTAGCTCTCTTTTATGTACCTCTTGATTTATGAATTGAATCTAGATGCTTGTTTTTACTCCCTTCATTTTTTTGCCCCAGTTCTGTTGCTTATTATTAGTGTATTTAGGAAGTTTTTTTGTGTGTTACTTTGTTTTTTGATAAATTACATGTTTCTGTTAAATCTTGCCTTTTGATGTGAAAAATGAGAGCAGGAGACTTAAATTTTCAAAATGTGACTTTGTAACCATTAGACTGCTCATAACCTAAGGCAGATGCTTTAGTATGGAACATTCCATTTATTGGAATATTGTGCAGCCGTTGTAAGTTCCTCAGGCAATTAGCACGCAGTATACTGAGGGAAAATATTTGTGTGTTGAAAAGATGTACACAGGATACTGAGTGAAATACTTAGTCACTTGGTGCCTTTTGTGAAAAATTTTTAAGTGTGTGTGTGTGAGAGAGGAGGAAGTATAGGTATTTGTGTGCCAAAAGAATATGCACCAAACTAATAATACTGTTTACTTTCTGAGTGGAATAGAATTAGAGGAGAGGAAGGGAAGAGTTTTGTCTTAAAATATTCTAGTGAACAAAAACTACATTAAAATTTAAAATGTATGTGTAAAGTTAAATCTGCAGCATTTTATGATACTTGTTTTTGATACACCATGATTTTTTACATTAAAACTCAAATACAGAGTTTTTCAATACTGTTTAAACTAGCTTATTAATGAATTGAAAAGCATGTTTTTAAAGCAGAAACTGAAAAGTTGGTTGGTTCAAATAAATGCTTGGAATTTTTTAAAAGCCCTTTTAAGAGTTGGGTAGAGTAAAGCCACACTAGTGTTAAAAGGAGAAAGGTATTTTCTGGCAACTAGTGTTGCTGCTATTTTGGTGATAGCATAGGTTAATTAAATAATTTGTGCTCATCTTCAGCTAGCCATTTTAGCATTGAATTCAACTGGAACATTTTTCTAATTGCAATCCTTGTGCTAATGTCCTGTTTGTAGGAACATTGAGAAAATAATATTTTGTGTGATGCAGTTTTTCCTGTAACAAATTGTAGGCATTTTATTTCAGCTATTACTATATACACATATATACACATATGTACACGTACTTGTAAACCTTTAAAACAGATCAAAAGCATTCACAGAATGAAAGCATTAAATGTTTAATTTTCATATATCAGCTCTTATAAACTTAAGAACTTTTTCCTATTAAAAATATGTAATCATGTACATGGTTTTGAAAATTAGAGTACAGACAGATTTCTAAATGATAGGCAACAGTCTTAGTTTCTTACCCTACCCTTTTCTATTCCTGTTGAGGCATTGACTTTTACTTGTTTTAAGTTCTGGTGGATACCTCAGTATTTTAAAATATACTTGTGCCACTTTCTCGTTTATCAACTTTCTATATTGAATTGGGGATTTGGTTCAACTTGGTAGATACTAGGTGAGAGTTCAGTTTACCACACCCACTATTGCTCCCGTCCTACTTCCAGTATGTCTCTATCAGTATTTTAAATTGTTCTATTGTTTGCCTTTGTGACTTTGACTTTTTTTTAGAGACAGGGTCTTGCTTCATTGCCCAGGCATGATCATAGCTCACTATAACTTCCAACTCCTGGACTCAAGCTATCCACTTGGCTCAGCCTCCTGAGTAGCCAGGACTATAGGCATGTACCACCATACCCAGGTATTAAATGCATTTTTTTTTTTTGGGTAGAGATGGGATCTTTGCCCAGCCTGGTCTCGAACTTACTTGTAGCCTCAAGCAATCCTCCTGCCTCCACCTCCCAAAGCGTTGAGATTACAGGTGTGAACTACCATGCTGGCCCCTTTGTGACTTTAATATACTTAAAATTATATTTGTTTTATGAACTTAAAGTATTTCTTGAGTCTCTTATATGGTGAGATGATTAGTGCCTCATTTTTTTCTTGCCCATTCCCTCGGCTTCTATCCAGATTAACTTTTAAAGAATTAGGATTGATAATATTTGTATTCCATTTTGTAAAGTTAAGTCTGTTATATTTTGTACTATTTGTTGATTGTAAAAGCTGAACAACAATAATACAGTGTAAATATATAGTTTTTACAGTAGAGGCAAGTCTTCAGTGGCTAGTTTCTTTTCCATCAGGGCATAGTCAGGATCCCTTTGTAAGTGTCTTGCAGAATATCTAAATGAATTCTGCTTTCTTATATCCTACAAATTGGTCAAAATGATGATACCATTAAGTTTTTTCTTCAGGGAAATAAATATATGCTTTCGTTATTACTGCCTGATTCCTTCTAGCCTTTTTTTTTTTTTTTTTTGAGACAGAGTCTCTCTTGGTTGCCCAGGCCGGAGGCAATGACGTCGTCTCAGCTCACTGCAACCCCTGTCTCCCTGGTTCTAGCGATTCTCCTGCCTCATCCTCCCAAGTAGCTGGGATTACAGGTGCCCGCCACCACACCATTTTTTATATTTTTAGTGGAGACAGGGTTTCACCATGTGTTAACCAGGCTGGTCTTGAACTCCTGACCTCAGGTGATCTGCCTGCCTTGGCTTCCCAAGGTGCTGGGATTACAGGTTGGAGCCACCATGCCAGGCCCCTTCTGGCTATTCTTGAAATCCATTTTCTTGAGGGGAGGGGACAGTTGGCTTTCTGTTCTAACTTTGGTGTTTTTGCTTCACATTTGGACTCTAATTCTGTTGTACATGTACTCCTCTCCTAATATGTCCAAAGTTTCTAGCTGCTTTTTTCACCCCTTCTCATCTGCTTCCGTATTTTATCCTTAGTCACACTTTCTACAGAATCCTTTTTTCCCTTTAGACTCTGCTCTTGGGGACCTCCATCCTCCTAATCCAGTCTGGGCTAGTTGCTCCCCAGACTTGCCTAGCAACTAGAATACTAGAATTCACTTTCACAACTCTCTAAGGTGGTACTTATTCTTTCTTGGATATCATGTTTTATCCTTTCTTGGTTTTCATTCTTGTTTTGCTTGTGTGCATTTTAAGTTAATTTCTTTGAGGGGGGTCATTAGGAAGTAGACTGAGTCCTTTAATGTCTAAAATACCTGTTTCTCTTTTCACACTTAGTTCCCATGTGGTCTAGGGTCCGCATTTTGAGTATCAGTGTCTAGGTGATATCCTTAATACTACCTTCCACTGCTTCTGTTGGTTATAGTAATCATGGTTTTTTGTTTTTTGTTTTTTGTTTTTTTACCCCCCCAAGGGCTCTTACTTAGTTATTGTATGTTTTAAAAAAGAAAAATACAGTTGCTCTGAAAAAGGAATGCCCATTTAAATTTCTTTTAGGATAATAATTCCATCTTTCAACCCTCCTGTTTTCTTCTGGTTCCTCAATTATGTTTTCTTCAGGGTCAGTTAAACTTTTTCTTGTCATGCTTCACATTTTCATTAGATGGTAGGTGATTTTTGGATGCCTTTTTATATTAATGATGAGACATTTGAAGGGGTTTATTCATTAGTAGGCTTCTCCTTTATGTGAGTAGATAGGGAGCTGGCTGTTACACTTGAGGGTTTTTCATTTTTTAAAATAAAGATAGAGCAGACTTTAAAAGATAAAGGTGGTGGTTACCAGTTTTGGTTAATCAAGTTGGGCTCAAGGATTTTGCAGGTTTTAAATGCCATAACACAGACTGCCGTGCCAAGGGCATTCTGAATGCCAATTACAGATTGAAGTTCTTTCAAAAACCAAGATGTTAACAAAACTGATGAAGTTTGGGTTTCTCTTAAAGTAAGATGAACACATGTCTTAAATAGAGAAAATAGATCACTTGGTTCTGAAAGTTAAAACACTACACTAAGTAATTCCCCTCCCCTTCCCCACAGGTCCCTAAGGCAGTATTACATTTGCCTCTGACAGTTAAAATTTCAGCATTTCAACAGAGGGGAGCTGAGGAGAACTGGGAAAAATGAAAAGCAAAATTAGTGTAATTGATATAGGGAGCTAGTTTTTAAAAAAAAAAAAAAAATAGAGACGGGGTCTGGCATTGTTGACCAGGCTGGATTTGAACTCCTTGGCTTGAGTAGCTGGAATTTGAGGCATGTACTACCATGCCTGGTAAGGCAATATAGAAACATAAAGACTCATGGTAGGATTGACTTACGAGATCTTTCAGCACTGAAGGATACGAATTTCCAAGTACATATGGTCTATGGAATGACAGTGCAGTGGAGTAAAAATAGACACTGCAAAATTTCACAACACTGGGGGCAGAAGGAAGATGTCAGAAGCATCCAGACTAGGAAAAAAAAAAAAAAGTCATATACAAAACATTAAGAATCTGAATGGCTTTTGTCCTTGGCACAAGTTAGAAGTAAAAAGAAAAGAAAAATGAATGGCTTCAATTTTCTCAATATCAAAATTAGAAGTTGGAATGAGAGAGCACTGTTGAAAATTCTGAAAGAAAATCGTTTCCAACTTAAAATTCTTTACCCAAATTATCAAGTATGAGGATAGACATTTTCAGATGTATAGTATCTCAATATTTACCTCCCCTTTGCATCCTTCCTTCATAAGATATGTGAAGATGTACTTCGTTAAAACAAGGAAGTGAATTAAGGAGGATGAAGACAAAAATACAAGAAACATGACCTCTGTGGGATAAAGGCACAGGGAACTATAAGATGCCAGTGAAAGGGCAGTGTAGAGGTGACAGATGTGTACCAGGTGTAGAGAACAGCTGATTCAGACTGGAACAGATCAGAAGACTAAAAGTCTTAAAGATGAAACTGATGAATCTGAATTGTGGGGGAAAAAATTCCAAAATGAAACTGATGGATCTAAATTGTGAAAAGAAAATCCACAATGGAGATGATTATATCAGAATATCCAAAAAGGAACCAGGAGGGTGTAAGGAGTTGGATCCCAGTCACATACACATCTAGATGGAGTTTCACCTGCTGAACTGGGCCAAAGTGTAAAACTAGCTGCATTTGACTTGAGGTGTATATACTGGGTCTGATCAACCTCTTGGAGAGAGAACCACGCTCAACTATATTGATCACTGACTGGAGACATCCTGAGCTGACAACCAACCATCATTAATCATGGACTGTGCTAAAACCTTCCAGATATGTAAATTTACAGTAGCCCTTACAAGCTCCGCCTAACCTTGCCTGAATGGAACATGATTTAGCTGCTTACTAGACTTGTGTCTCCCAAATTGCAATTCCTAAAAACCTGATTAAAATGCCTTTTGCCACTCCAGCGTTGTTTTTATTTCTTAATATATATATATGTTTTTGAGACAGTGTCTCATCACCCAGGCTGGAGTGTAGTGACATGATCATAGCCCACTGCAGCCTTGAACACCTGGGCTCAAGTGATCCTCCTGCCTTAGCCTCCCGAGTAGCTAGGACTACAGATGCATGCCACCATGCCTGGCTAATTTTTAATTCCTTTGTTGAGAAGGTCCTCTTGTAATTGGAGAAGAGTGTTCTTATTCTTATTTGAAATTTGGAAAGAGCCAAGAATTATTTACTATGATACTGATTAAACAAGTGGTCAAACTGGGTGGTACTATTTTAAATTTTAAAAATGACTTTAAAAACCAATGGACTTGAATCTGTCTCTAATGGTTACTGGGAAAAAGGATGACCAAAAATGCTTAACATTGGAAAAAGTAATTGATAGCTGCTTTTAATGACTGCTGTAAGTTACAACATTCACTTAGATTGATGAATTTTAACTTGTATGTTTCATAATAAAGGGGTTCATTATCCTAATTACATATGTGTGCATGCAATATATTTTATATGTAAAAGAAGTATGTCTTTCCCTCCTTTCCTCAATGTACATAGAAAAGACAATTTAGGGTTTTGGAAAGTGAATATATTTGAAAGTTTGAACTGAGACTGCAGGTGAGGCTCTTTGAGAAGTCTGGTGTATTAATGAGCCACAGAATATTGGCTTCTTTTCCAATATTTCTTGATAATATTTTATATGTGAAGATTATGTAATAGCAAACATTTTAAAATGTAATTGTATGAATATATTTACCTGTATTCTTGGAAATGTTGCCAGACATGGGAGGAAGTGGAGGTTTTCTTGCTCACTTTTGTTGTTAGTGAGCTCTTAAGCTGATCTCTGTACTTGTGAACAGAAGGTACACAGGCTCGGAACAAATTGTATTAAAAGTGAGATACGTGTGGTGTCTTCTCCGTCTCTCTTTAAGACTCATCTTCCCTATAGTAATTTCCCTCAAATATTAATTGCTTCCTTGAACAGTACTGCTCTTGGTCCCTTTTCTAAGTTGGTAGGTCAGGTATGAAGCACTTAAATAGCCTAAGATAAATCGTTATAGTTTGTAAATGTAATTTTTATATGCGTTTTTTTTTTGACAGCCGATTTATTTTGCATATTCCCAGCGAGGAAAGAGACAATGCAATCCGAGTGTGTTTTCAGATTGAACTTGCCCATTGGTTTTACTTGGATTTCTACATGCAGAACACACCAGGATTACCTCAGTGTGGGATAAGAGACTTTGCTAAAGCTGATATCCTTTTTATTACTATAATGACTATCTTTCTTGTTAGCAATATATTTTAGCACAAATTTCTTTTTGTCTTTTCAGATTTTAAAAACTGTTAGAGAAAAACATACTTGATTGCTAAAAATTGTCAAACATAAATAGTAGACAATTTAATAATCATATTTTTATACAGAGGACTCCCTGAAATGTACACTGATTAAATTTGATTTTCTTTTTCCATGAATAGCTAGCCTGTTTGTAGAACTTTACTCTTGCTGCTCCATGTAACCAGATGATCTTTAATCTCACAGAGCGAGACCCTGTCTCAAACAAACAAACAAAAACAGTATCCAAGATTTATTGGTTGATATGTTACATCACTTGAGATTCAGGGCAATAAGTCCCTGAGCCATAGTTGTGGGACTACAAAGAAAACACTGATGGGAGACAGATTTCAAAGAAAGAAATGATCAAACCATTTGATTAAATGTGTAGAAGTTAATGAGAAATCAAAGGGGAATAGAAATATATTGAGCACTGTCTTTGTTAAAGGCCTTGGTGATAGGTTCTCTGGAGAAATCTTAGTAGACTGGTTTTCAGGAGTTACAATCTACTTATGGAAACATTAAAATAACCAAGTCCCCTTTTGCTTTGGTTATTTTGTATGGACTTACGAGTCTACTAGAGCAACTTTACGGTTTTGGATAATATTTTGTGTGTGATTGCACGTGAGTTTTACACTTTCCCTGCTTTTAAAAAACACCAAGAACCTTTGTTTTAGGTATGTTTCTTTTAGTTAACTAAGAATAATTACATGGAGAAGGAATGTTTAATGTGGTACACTTCATTACGTAACTGCATGGTTACTCTGTGCCAGGCCTTATGCAGTGAACAGAGTGGACTCAGTATCTTCAAGAAGATGAGAAAAGACAGGAAAGGAAATGATTACAGTGCAGTGTGGTAGGATGTGATATGGAAGCACAGTGTTCAGTGGGAACGGAAGAGGGATACCTACTTACGATTTGGAGGCTGTGAGTTTGATTCCCATCTGGCCACTTGAAAATACTGGGTAGGTTGTTTAATTTCTCTTAGATGACGATCCCAGTTTCTTCCTGAAACATAAGGTTGTTAATAGTGCCTAATTCAAAGGATAAGTTTGAGACACATATGTTTGTACATGTAAATCGTTTACCTGGCACAGTGATCAATAAATGTTAATAAGTAATAAATGTTAACTATTACTCCAAAAAAAAAATTTTGAAAGCTAAATAGAAGCCTTCTTTGAGATAGTGATTTATGTGAGGAAAATCGGAGGAAGTGAAAAAAGTTACTGTATTTTAGACTAAATGGGAAAGATAAGAGATGATGCTACAGAGTAATTCAGGGGCTAAAACGTGTAGGGGTCTTGTAGGCCATATTTAAAAAACATTTTAAAAAACCTTATATTTTGGAAAAAAACTTAACTTTTGGAGATGACTAAAGAACATGACAACTGCCATCATACCCTTCATCTGTATTCATTTATTATTAACATTTTCCCACATTTGCTTCTTTCTTCCCATAGGGGTGTTTCTCAAGACTACTGTGGAATAGTGTGAACAGTGAATTGGAGGAAGGCAAGATTGGATTCTGAGAATCTAGTTAACATGCTCTTTTATTAATTTACTAGAGAGAGAAAACCTGTGGTAGTAGAAATGAATAGAAGAGATCAAATTTGAAAGTTATTTAGGAGGTAAGATTGGTGGTGACTTGGATATCTGAGAAGTAGAAGAAAGGATGGTACCCAGGTTTGTAGTATGAGCAGTTGAGTGTATGAGACTGCCATCCCATTGACAGGAAAATGAGAAATGTTGTAGGGGATTGACGGGTTCAGTTATGGGCAAGTTGAGTTGATGGTACATGTGGGATATTGCAGTAGAGAAGACTGCGTACTTTGATAAGAGCATAAGTTCTGGAGCCACATCCTTTGAGTTAGCATCCTTTCCCTACCACTTACTAGCTATGTATCTTTGGATAAATTGTGGAACTTGTGTATGCTTCTGTTTTCTCTTTTTTAAATTATGCATAGTCTTGTGATTTTTTTTTTTTTTCCCCTTCAGTAAGCACTCAGCAATGAGGATACAGACAAAAGTATCCCAGATTTGCTCCTTGGCTGAAGTTCTGCTAGGGATTTTACTAAACGTGTAAAGCCAGACTTGTAATACCTTTTAGAATCTTAGCGGGCCCTTATAGAACCATAGAGCTTCGTGGAATGGTTAATGTTGTATCCAGGCTTTTATCTTTTTTTCCCCCCTCCTGAAATGAAGGCATGGACTAATTATATTGAGATTAACTTTGCGCTTGTCTTAAAAAAAAATTGTAGGTACAGGGTCTTACTAGGTTGCCCAGGCTGGTCTTGAACTCTTGGGCTCAAGCATTCCTCCTGCTTTGACCTCCCAAAGTGCTAGGATTACAGGTATCAGCCACCACACCTGGCCAGATTACAGTGTTGTCATAGGTGGCTGACTGACTTGGGCTCTGAGGACCTATTTCATTTGTACTACAACTATGAAACAAATTTTAAATTACGGAATTGTAGAAAACGTAAAATTGAAATTAATAAAATGAATTTGATGTAATTTTTTTTTTTTTTTAAACCAGACTTTTCATCACAATGTGAATGAATATAATGCCAACTTCTTTGAGGGTGTTTTGAGTTTGGTGTACCTGTACTAACACCACCTTTCTCTGCTGTTACGAAACATTACTTTCTGTATTATGTCATATGTCATTTGATTGTAATGCATCATTTGTAGATTAACTTTATTTCTGTTTTTAATAGCCGGTAGCAATTAAAGTAGTACTAGTACCAGTATGGTCTGTGAAATCAAGTGGTAATATTTGATACATATGGTCATCTAGATAATTGAAAATATGCTCAGATTGCATGTTAGAGTAATATCAAAATGAAAACACAGAGTATACAAGTTTTTATTGAGGAATTGAGAACCCTTAAAAGTATGACCTCATTTTGAGCGATACTATCATAGATTATCATTTTCTCCACTTTTTTTTTTTTTTATAATAGTATTATAGTGAAGAGGCATTTGATAGCATGGAGTGTTGGAAGTCTGAGCATATAATTTCAGGGTTTGGATTTTACTTACTTTACTATTAATATTTTACGCTGCCCACTTTTGTGGGGAGGCATGCCCAGTTTCTTTAAAACTGGCTATGTTTTCCTTAATACCTGGATTTGCCTTTCTCTGTAATACTTAAAGTAAAACTTCATAAAAGTGTTCTTCATTATGGAAACAATATATATGTGGTAAACAGTATAGAGTGGCATACCTCATTCATACTTCTCCTTCCCAGAATTAACCACTTTGTTTCTCTGATGTGACAGTTTCTTTCTCTTAGCAATATATTTTTTTCTGTTTCTTGGTATCATTTTATATATGTAATTCTATTTCTTGTTATTACGCTAGTATCTATAATTACCTGGTATTATGAATTTGACTCACTTAATGAGAAGTGTTCTAGGTGTTTACATGGTCCAGAATTAGTTTGTGTTAGCTCAGGGATCCAGGACTATGAGTACTCAAGACTTACTTGATTTGTGTGTAGGCTATAAATGCAAAAGTTAACAATGACGTTTTAAGAGAAAACAAATGTGGAAAAAACAAAAACACCACCTGTGTCGGCCTCCCAATGTGCTGGGATTACAGGTGTGAGCCATCATGCCCGGCCAAAATGCTACACTTAAATGAGGGAAGATTTGAATAATTTCACATAAAATACACTGTTGATTTAAATGGGTCTCTTTCTGCATATAATTTCTCAAGCCATATTAAAGGAGAAAGTAACTTCCTTGACACTATTTATACTCTTCAGTCATTGTCCATTTTTGCTGCCTCAAGGTGAAGATGTGGAAAAAGTTTTGGACGAATGGAAGGAATATAAAATGGGAGTACCAACATATGGTGCAATTATTCTTGATGAGACACTTGAAAATGTGAGTGTAATAAAGATTTTTAGTTAAATGGCGATCGTTAGTCTATTAACAAAAGTTGTTATTGATGTAGTGTTTCTAAACTGAGGTTTTAAAATATACTTAGATTTTTAGTGCTAAAAGGCCAAGTTTTGTATATTTTATCTGCATGCTAGGTCTGCAGATTTTTTACTTGTTGCAATTATGGCGTGGTACAAAAAAGGGTCACTTAATTGTTGAAGACTTTTTTTTTTTTAGTGGGCAGAATGCTTTCACACTGGTGGTGGTGTATTCAGGCTCATGGAAGATAAACAGTTATCTCAAGCACAGAGAAAAATGGCTTTGATTTTTAGAAAGGAGCATGGAAAAGGAGGGCAAGTTTGATTTTTACCTCTGCTTGTTTTATAGGTACTACTGGTTCAGGGTTACCTAGCAAAATCAGGCTGGGGATTTCCAAAAGGAAAAGTAAATAAAGAAGAAGCTCCTCATGATTGTGCTGCTAGAGAGGTAAGTTATTCCAGTTTGATACACGGTAAATTTGGCTGTTAGGGTCTGAATGTATTTTTTTTAGCCATACATGACTTCTTTGGACTGTCTTAACCCTTTCCAGAACTTGAGTGCTGGAAAGTGCTTGAAGTAACTTAAATTTTTCTAACATCACTGTTGATTCTTTTATCCACATCTCTTTTCATTTATTCTCTTACCTGTTCCCATTTTTTTAATGGGCCATTTTGGTTTATATCTTGTTCCTTTCTTTATGATGACATTTTTCCCTCCTTTCCCTTTAGAATTAGATTTGCTATGGGTAAAACATTTTGGCTATTGTAATCCTTGTTTTATGTTTATAGTCTTGGCTTCCTGACAAGTGCACAATTTGGAATTTTTTTTTTTTTTTTTTTTTGAGACGGAGTCTCACTCTGTCACCCAGGCTGGAGTGCAGTGGCGTGATCTCAGCTCACTGCAAGCTCCGCCTCGCGTGTTCACGCCATTCTCCTGCCTCAGCCTCCCGAGGACCTGGGACTACAGGAGCCCACCACTGCGCCCGGCTCATTTTTTTGTATTTTTAGTAGAGATGGGGTTTCACCGTGGTCTCGATCTCCTGACCTCGTGATCCACCTGCCTCAGCCTCCCAAAGTGCTGGGATTACAGGCGTGAGCCACAGCGCCTGGCCCCAATTTGGACTTTTCTGAGAAGTTGACGTTTGTTGCTGAAAACTCACTCAGGCTTTCCACTGTCTATAGGATAAAGTTTAATTCTTTAAGTTTTTAAACTCTGTCCCCTCTCCCCGACACAAATCTTAACCTTCTGAATTTATTGTATTTTCAGTCAAAACAGTTTATTCTCTCTCTTTTGAACTTGATTGATTTGTTTCGGCCTTGAAATTTTTGCTGTTATGGCTGGGCACGGTGATTTACTCCTGTAATCCCAGCACTTTGGGAGGCTGAGTTGGGCGGATCACCTGAGGTCGGGAGTTTGAGACCAGCCTGACCAACATGGAGAAACCCTGTCTCTACTAAAAATACCAAAAATTAGCTGGACATGGTGGCACATTCCTGTAATCCCAGCTACTTGGGAGGCTGAGGCAGGAGAATCTCTTGAACCTGGGAGGCAGAGGTTGCAGTCAGCCGAGATCACCATTGCACTCTAGCCTGGGCTACGAAAGTGAAACTCTGTCTCAAAAAAAAAATTTTTTTTTGCTGTTATTTCGCTACCTAGAATGTCCTCTCTTGTTCCTTCTGTTCAGCTCCTATCTGGATATGTTTCTAAACCCAACTCAAATCCCTTTTCCCTGAAGGACTGCAACTGCCACCAACTCACTGTGTATAGGGCTTAAGTTTCTTTTCTCTCTCTCTCTTACATATGTGTGTGTGTGTGTGTATGTGTGTGTGTGTATAAATATACACATATAGATACACACATACACATATAATTATTTTTGGTGTAGGATCTCCCTTTGTCGTTCAGTGGTACCATCATAGTTCACCACAGCCTTGACTTCCTGGGCTCAAGCCATCCTCCTGCCTCAGCCTCCAGAGTAGCTGGGACTACAGGTGTGCACCACCATGCCTAGCTAATTTTTTTGATTTTTTTTTTTTTTTTGTAGAGGCAAAGTCTGTGTTGTCCAGGCTGATTTTGAACTTCTGAGGTCAAGTGATCTGTCCTCCTCGGCCTCCCAAAGTGCTGGGATTACAGACATGAGCCACCGTGCTTGACTGGTCCTTAGTTTCTTAAAATGAAGTTTATAATGGATGTTCTTCGAAGTTCATTCCTTTTCCTTTTTTTTTTTCTTTTTTTTTTTTGAGACAAGGTCTTGCTGTATTACTGAGGTTGGAGTACGGTGACATGATCATAGTGCACTGCAGCCTTGACTGCCTGGGCTCAAGCAATCATCCTGCCTCTTAGCCTCCCAAGTAGTTGGGACCACAGTTGCATGCCACCATGCCTGGCTAATTTTTTTTTTTTTTTTAAATAATGGGGGTCTCACTATGTTGCCCAGTCTGGTCTTGAACTTCTGGGCTTAAGTGATCTTCCTGCCTCAGCCTCCCAAAGTGCTAGGATTACAGGCATGAGCCACCATGCCCAGCCTTCATTCTTACTTAAAATTCTATTTAAAAATCTTACCAGTTAACTCTAGCAAACAGTAGTCTCTGAACTTCAGTAGCAATTATTGTCTTTACAATTCACTATTATATAATACCTTGTGATGGATTGTTGGCCATATTCTTAGTTCTTACCATTTATCACACAATTTATCATGTATCACACAATTATTCTTGAGATTTGAGAAGTTGAACTAACAGGAAGTATGATATAAGGGAAAGCAGATGGCCTAGGACTTGAAAGATTTTTGTTCTAGCATAGATTTCGTTACCCAGTACCCTAGAGACTTGAGGCTAGTCACTTAACCTCTATAAGCCATAAAGACCTTTAAGGAGATTCACTCAAGTCCTTTAGAAGTAATATCTTTAAGGAAAAAATTCTAAGGTGATAGTGATTTGATGAATTTAAGACTTTTTGAAATGGTAATATGGATTTTGTGGCATATTTCATTAGAATTCATTGCCTTGTATATGTTTGACTTGATTTCCTGCAACAGTGTTTATTGCCTACTTTAAGTTTGGGTGTAACTATTAATGAGGGATAATAGTGAAAATTTTTACAAACTACTGGTGGTTGTTTATTATAGAAAAACCATTAGTGGTTATTTACTTTGTAATAGGATTAAAAAATGATTGAAAATGCTGTATTTTAAATTTTGATATGAAGCAGCTTGCCCAAGCTATTATATACAACAGCCTATAGACAAAGCTGTTGTGTATGAGTAAATGAAGGTTAATGCACAATTCTTAAAATTGAAAGCAGTTTGGTGAGAATGTGAGGAATTGCCACATCCCCTAAGAGCTTAGCTTTTCTTTCTGTAGAGGGTAGGAAATGAGACGGAGTATCTGTAAAAGTCCTCCCTCTTATTTCCTCAAACTTTGTAGTTCTCTTGCTCATAAGGAAGGACAAAATAGAAATCAATAGTATCCTACTTAGAGGAATTGATCGTAGCTCTGTACATGGAATTAGACTGGTCTTACAGCAGTAAGGTGGTTGTCCAGGTCAGGAAGAGGGTATTACATTAGTTGGAATAACAAAACTAGTTCCATTTTAGGTTTTTGTCTTGGTTTGAGGGAAGCACAGACATTCTGAGGAGCCATAGTCTCTTAATTTCAGGGATAATTTTTTCATTTTCATAATAAAAATTCTAACCTCTAAACATTCTTTTTGATCTCCATGACATCCTTTTATAGCTGACTAAGGAACTTTAACTTCAGTAAATTTTTGGAATAGGAGTTTTAAAGGCAAGGTTGACTTTTGATTTTTAAATGACCAACTTTGTCATAAAGTTTGGGATTAGGGTGAAGTGTTGCTGTTTTAGTCTGTTGGGGCTAGCATAACAAAATACCACAGATGGAGTGGCTTAAACAACAGAAATTTATTTTGCAACGGTTCTGGATGCTGGGAAGTCCAAGAGCAAGGTGACTTATAGATTAACACCTTGCTGAGCAAACTCGTGGCCTTCTTGGGTATATGCAGGGAGAGCTCTGGTGTTTCTTCCTCTTATAAAAATGGCACCAGCCCTATCAGATTAGGGCCTGCGCTTATGGATCTCATTTGACTTTTATTACTTCCTCAAAGCCCTATCTCCAAATACAGTTACTTTGGGGGTTAGGGCTTCAACATACGAATTTTTCGGTGGGAGGGACATAATTTAGTCCATAGCAGTGGCCTGTTTTGAATGATAAAAGTATTCAGCTAGAATTGCAGTTTGTCCTTCTGCCACTTGGTGGTGCTGCAGCATAAAAGAAGCTGCAGGGCTTGACTGAGTGACATTACCAGTGGTAAACCAGTTGGTTATTCCATTCTTAGTAGTTTGTTAATGCCTCGTTTTTCTTTTTCATTTCAACTTGTATTAACAGATGAGGAAAGATTTTGTTCTAATTTTCTAACTACTTATTAGACTTAGGCTGATATTTTAAGCACTTTTTTCTTGCATTTAAGTTACGCAGTTCTACCATGGGTGCTTACAATTTTAAGTTGCTAATAGCATTTTTATTTAGCTTATTATAGCATTCATACAGTATATTAATGCTGTTATTTTATTATATATGGCAGTCCAGAAGTGTTTTGTTACACTGTAGCAGAATTTGACACATCCCCAAACAGGGAAGAGTCTGTGGGCTAAGCCTAAAGCAGCAGTGGCAGACAAGCTACTTAGGGAGATTGTGTAAGTAATTATCAATAGAAAGCTAAGGGCAGACCGGTTTTTTTTTTTTTTTTAGGGCAGTCTTAATTAGTAATTTCCAATCTTCTGTTTGACCTTTTGGCTCACCTTTGTTAATTTGACTATTTCTGAATAGTTGATTTGTTGAAATAGATTTAGGACTGTCAAAAGACAAAGTCACAACAAATTTAAAGATTGTGATGGGTTTATTTGCAATTTTAGAAATAAGCAATATTTTATTCCATAAAATAGAATGAGCATTCCAATGGCTGAGCAAAGGAGATTGGCTTTAAAGACAGAAAAGAGCTGAGGAAAGCAGAACCAAAACTCAAATGTAGTTTGGCGTTTCAAAGTTAGTTTTATTCTAAAGGTTAAAGCAGAGAGGACTTCCTTATGCTGACTGAAACTGGTCTGTTTTGGGATTTGGCTATTACCTGTTTCTCTCCAGATTTCTTGAAGGATAGGAGAACAACTTAGTTTTGGTTGGTGACATGGAATGTTAGCATGAGTAATTCCATTTTGTTTAGGTCTGTTGGGGCCTAGTGTGGGAATGCAGTCCATACCATGGCCTCCTGTAAGTTTTATTTAACAGGACAAAGATGTTTTCTAAATATTGTAGAAGGCATAATAATCTCAATTGTATTTTTGTTGTGATTTGTGGTGAAACATCAACTTTCTTGAGAAGAAGCAAATAATACTTAACTGTTCACTTGTGGTTTCAAGATTTAATATATCATTCCTTATTATTTGACAAAACAATGTTTCATTGTAATGAAACTGACTTTCATATGCACTTATATAATTTAGTAGAATTAATACAAAGCAACTATTAGTTTATTCTGCCTCTTACTGTAGGCTTATAGGATGAAGATTATAGACAGGATTTCATTGTCTCGTACACTGCTGCTCTTTGGGTTACACTTTTTTTTTTTTTTAATTTTAAAAAAATTAAATATTTTTATTATATCCTTTTAAACATACAGAAGATAGAAAAAAACAGTACAATGAACAGCCATGTCCACCAGTTAGATTCTGTAACATTTTGCCACATATGCATCACATCACATTTTGTTAAACCATTTTAAACATTTTAAGACATTCTAACACTTCATTCCTAAATGCTTAAGTATGCAAATTAAGACAGTCTTTTATAAACTACAACACCCTTCTCACAGCTCATAAAATTACCAATAATTATCCAGTATCATTCAAAATCTAATCCACATTCCAATTTTCTCAACTGCCTCACCACCGTGCTGGCCTCCCACCCCCACCCCAGTCTTTTACAGATGGTTTTTCAAAATAGGGCCCAATAAAATATTTCACATTGCATTTGGTTATTACATAACTTTTAATCTAGAAGAGTTACCCACTCCACTTCCTTTTTTCTTTCCCAACACTGGTATTTTGAAGAAATGAGGCCAGTTATCTTCTATAACGCTTCACATTCCAGATCTGTCTGATTGTTTCTTTAGTGGTATCATTTAGTGCTGCTCTATGCCAGCATTTCTCCTTAATTTAAGGAATGTGAGCACCTTCCTTCTTTCTGATTTTGTCTGAAACCCATATAATAGCCAGTGTGATAGCCACTCATGTACCATGAAATTAACATACTTCCCAAAGCATCAGCATCATCAAGAGAATCTGGACATATGGGAGGTGGTGGGGGAATTATTGGTGGTCCAGAAGGAAATGGAGGCATCCAGCATGATAGTAAGTGGGGTGGTGGTGGTGGCGGCGGCGGTGGTGGGCCATTGAATTTTAGACCTGGCTGTTTTAAGGGAGCTGCAGTATTCTTCTTTTGGCTTTTATTCTTAGCAGGTTTTCTTTTAGGTGTGGTTTTTGGTTTACCTGAAGTTTCACAAATGTCACCATTCTTTAGAGCATGCTTAAATGAAGCCACAGCTTTATCATATGCTTTTATCAATGCTGTATCATCCCAAATGTCAGAATCATCACTCTGGCCTGTGCCGCGCCGGAACAGCACGGAATCCTCCTGCTCCGGGACGCCGCCACCACTGCCGCCGCTGCTCATCGCCATAGTAAACTTGCCGGTGCGCAGCGTGGGGCCCCTTCCCTTCTTCGAGTCCACTTTTTTTTTTTTTTTGAGACAGAGTTTTGTTCTGTCACCCAGGCTGGAGTGCAGTGGTACGATCTCAGTTCACTGCAACCCAACATCCGCCTCCCGGGTTTAAGCGATTCTCCTGTCTCAGCCTCCCGAGTAGCTGGGAGTACAGGCACATGCAACCACGTTCAGCTAAGTTTTGTATTTTTAGAGACGGGGTTTCACTATGTTGGCCAGGCTGGTCTTGAACTCCTGACCTCGTGATCCACCAGCCTTGGCCTCCCAAAGGGCTGGGATTACAAGTGTGAGCCACTGCCCAGCCCTTTGGGTAACACTTTAAAAAAAATTTTACATGTGGATTTTTATCGTTTAACATTAGAGAAGTTGGTGATACTCCTTTTGTCAGGAGAATTAAATGCTATATTATAATACAGCAATAGATTTGATTCACAGGAGGTGTGGTATAAAAATTTTTGTCTTTGGTGTCTGTTTATATATTTCAACTATTAAAACTTTTTCCTGGCAAATATTTAATGAGAATACTTGCCTAATTTTACAGGCAAATCTGTTTTATCACTTGCAGAATTGATTGGACAGCTTGAATCTACCTCTTTTAGTGCTGGTGGCCCTTGCTGTTTTGCCTCATATTGTACTACTTCCTCCCATGTAATTCTTAAGCTGTAGCCATTCCTGGCTCTCTAAACAGGAGGCCTTTTTTCTCCTTGTTGGTTTGGCAAACTCCCATTTATCTTTTAGGTCCTAGCTCCCGTTTACCCAGCAGAATAGACTCCTGTCCATAACCAAAGGTGACCATCCCCCAACTCTCAAAGATGTCTACTAAAGACTGAATTAGGCACCCTCCTCCTACCTCATAATACTTACATTAAAATTTTTTCTGTTGTAAACTGAACTCCTTAAAGGGTGCTGCTTGCGTCATTCATTACTAAATTCACTGCCTAGAGCAGTGCCTGTCACTTATTAAGCGCAAAGTACATAGTTGAGTGAAAGCACTAAGATCTAAACATTCTAGCTGCGTGACCCCATAAAAATTACATTCAGGATGAGATAATGTCATATGTAGAGAAGAATAGATTAATTCAAAGAATAGACTTTAGTTAATATTATACCGTATTTGCTATATTACTTTTGATAAATATGTGTGCAGAGTTTTTTTTATTATTGCTGAATTATTTGTGAGTAAATTACAGACATAATGCCCCTTTGTCCTTAATTGCTTCTGCATGTATGTTTTAAGAACGAGGAATTCTTTTAGGGTAATGACAGTGAAATTCTCAGATTCAGGTATGTAACATTGATATGGTGCTGTTTGTTATCTAAAGGGCAGTTCATATTCACATTCACTAATTGCCCATTATGATTTAGCAGTTCCCACTGGTTTGCCCATCCAGGATCCAATCCATGCTCATTTGTTGCATTTGCATTTAATTGACACATCTCTTCAGTCTCCTTTAATCTGAAACTGTTTGTCACTTTTTCTTGAGTACTTTTTTTTATTAAGCATATAGTTAGATACTATTTGTAACACAAAGATAACACCTCAGCCCATAAGGATTTTAGATTATACAATTTCCTTTCAGCATAATATCCAATTATGCAGATTCACATGACTAGCTATGTATACTTCTGATTTTTGAGGCATTATTCAAAGAACAGAGCTAAGGAGCTAAGGAGAACTATAAAACTAGAATTTAAGAAACAAAATTTTTAAAACTTTTCCGTTTTTTTTTTCTTTTTTTTTTAAGATGGAGTTTTGCTCTTGTTGCCCAGGCTGGAGTGCAGTAGCATGATCTTGGGGGGGTTCAAGCGATTCTCCTGCCTCAGCCTCCCGAGTAGCTGGGATTACAGGCATGCGCCACCCCGCCCAGCTAATTTTGTATTTTTAGTAGAGCTGGAATTTCTTCATGTTGGTCAGGCTGGTCTTGAACTCCCGACCTCTGGTGATTCACCCGCCTCGGCCTCCCCTTAGTGCTGGGACTACAGGTATGAGCCACCGCACCCAGCCTATGTTTTTTTTTTCTTTTTTTTTTTTGGACAGGGTCTTGCTCTGTTACCTAGACTGGAGTGCAGTGGAGTGGTGATCATGGCTCACTGTAGCCTGGAACTCCTCGGATCAAGTGATCCTCTCACCCCAGCCTACTGAGTAACTAGAAAAACAGGTGTGGGGCCGGGTGTGGTGGCTCATACCTATAATCCAGCACTTTGGGAGGCCGAGGCGGGTGGATCACCTGAGGTCAGGAGTTCGACACCAGCCTGGCCAACATGGTGAAACCCTGTCTCTACTAAAAATACAAAACTGGGCGTGGTGGCGGGCGCATGTAATCCCAGCTGCTCAGGAGGCTGAGGCAGAATTGCAAGCAAGAGGTTGCACTGAGCCAAGAGCCCACCATTGCACTCCAGCCTGGGCAACAAGAGCGAAACTCTATCTCAAAAAGAAAAAAAAAGGAAGAAGAAGAAGAAGAAAAACAGGTGTGCACCACCATGCCAGGCTAATTTTTACTTATATTTTTTGTATAGATGGAGTCTCACTATGTTGGCTAGGCTGGTCTCGAACAACTGGGCTCAAGTGATCCTCCCTCTTTGGCCTTCCAAAGTGCTGAGATTGCAGGTGTGAGTCACTGTGCCCAGTCCCATTTTTCTGAAGTGCAGTTACTTGTCTAATACACACACACACACACCCACCGAGTTTTTAATATATTCTTGATATGAATGTACTGTCTCTTCTGGTTTATCTTTTGACTCTCTTAATGGTGTCTTTGAAGACAGTTGTACATATTGATAGGTAAACTTTTAAGTCATCCAGCCTTAATTGTTAAAATTGTAAATCTAAGCCAACAAGATTGATTTATTAATCGAAAACATTATTAAGCTCTGTCTCAAACAGTAGATTAGACCTTAGTTTCGAAGAAGAGGAAAACCAAAGCATCTGGACTTTTCCTCTGATGGGAATGCTCAGACAGCTTGCATGGATCAGTTCCACATGATTGATGATTTAATGACCTTACCTTCTGTACGTAAATGTTAAGAATTGGGAAGTGGGAAATCTTGAAACCTCTATCACAAGCCTTCAGGATTTTATTCTGCGAAAGGTGTATAGTTTTGGTGTGTTTGAATGTCAGCTATCAGGTCTACAGAGGACTGGTTCTCTATATACCTGCTATACCACCTGTGGATACAGTATTAGAAACGATAGGGCATAAGAACTTTTTTTACGTCTCATATGCACTTCTGTACCAGCCTGTCATTTCTAGAAGTAGTGAATACAAGTAATGTCCCCTTTTTCTGAGTTTTGTCTTTAGAATAAATTTTAATGAACTAGAGGCCTAACAACTAAAATGAAAATTTCATCCAAATTTTTTGTTTCCAGGTCTTTGAAGAAACTGGTTTTGATATCAAAGACTATATTTGTAAGGATGATTACATTGAACTTCGAATCAATGACCAGCTTGCTCGTTTGTACATCATTCCAGGAATTCCAAAAGACACAAAATTTAACCCAAAAACTAGAAGAGAAATTCGGGTATGTAACAAGCATATTTTCAGGTTACTGGACAGTATCCCAAATGAATAAGTAGGGAATTCCTTTTATAAACTCCTTGATAAAAATTAACTAAATGAATTATTTTCTTCTGTGTTTCAGAACATTGAGTGGTTCTCTATTGAGAAATTGCCTTGTCATAGAAATGATATGACCCCCAAATCCAAACTTGGTTTGGCACCTAACAAATTTTTTATGGCCATTCCCTTTATCAGGTGTGTTCATATTTCTTGAAATGAAACTTACATGGTTGTGATAGTCATCTGTCTGTAGCCATATTTTGAAAGTGATTTCTTAATGTTTCTGCAGACCATTAAGGGACTGGCTTTCTCGAAGATTTGGTGATTCCTCAGACAGTGACAATGGATTTTCCTCAACTGGTAGCACGCCAGCTAAACCCACTGTGGAGAAATTGAGGTAAAGAAATATATTCATGGAATCCTGATTTTCTGATAGTTTTTAAAAGTAGAATAATAGTATTTTGCTTCTAAAATTTGTAGAGGGTGTAAGATTTCTTTTTATAGATACTCTTTGTTACTGGTCTCACAGATAACAGAAGATTTTTTTAAAGGGTTTCTGATGAGATGAAAAAGGTTAATTGGAGTTGGAAAGGAGCTTCAGGCACCTTTTAAAATAGTATACTCAAGAGGATACCAACTTTTTAGATAGAACACTAGGAAAAAAAAGTCTTGTGTGTTCTTAGTGTTATTTCTCTGTTCTCTTATCCTACTTTTAAGATAATTGAGTTTCTAAAGACATTTGGATGGAGGATATATTAAGTTTTGTTTTCTTGTAGGGGAGAGGAAGGATGCTAATACAGCTTGTTAAATTGGAGATAGAACAGTGAAGACTTGGGCTTTTAAAAAATATTTCCCAGCTGGGCGCAGTGGCTCACGCCTGTAATCCCAGCACTTTGGGAGGCCGAGGCAGGTGGATCACCTGAGGTCAGGAGTTTGAGAACAGCCTGGCCAGCATGGTGAAACCCTATCTGTACTAAAAATACAAAAAATAGCCCGGTGTGGTGGCAGGCACCTGTAATCCCAGCTACTCAGGAGGCTGAGGCAGGAGAATCTCTTGAACCCGGGAGGCGGAGGTTACAGTGAGCCAAGATAGTGGCACTGTACTCTAGCCTGGGTGACAGAGCGAGACTCTTGTCTCAAAAAATAAAAAATAAAAAAAAATTTGTATCAGAGACTGTGTATTATCAAAAGTGACTACTACTTGGACATGAACCACGAAGAACATTTTCTTGCTTGGAACTTTTTGTTTTCATTGCCCAGGCTGGAGTACAGTGGCATGATCACAGCTCACTGCAGCCTTGACCTCCCAGACTCAAGTAATTGTCCCACTTAGTCCCCTGAGTTGCTGGGAACACAGGCAGATGCCACTAAGCCTGGCTAATTTTTTAAAATTTTTTGTAAAGATGGGACTCTCCCTATGTTGCCCAGGTTGCTGTTAAACTCTTGGGCTCCAGTGATCCTCCTGCCTCAGCTTCCCAAAGTTTTGAGATTACAGGCGTGAGCCACCCTGCCTGGCCTCTGGCTTACAACTTAATTGCATCCAAGTCAGTTACAGAGTAGGCTGGGGAAGTAACTTTGTTAAATAAGCCTGTGTTTTTAAGCATATATATATATATATATATAAAGCATAATCACCTTGTTAGAAAGTTGCCTATGTTAGATTCAGAAAGAGTTGATTTTTACATTTTCTGTAATTTGGATTTGCTTTTATGACAGAGCTTCAGAAATAGGAGTAAACCACCTCTATAGTAAGTATTTCTTAAATAGGTAGCATTCCATTTTAGATGAATATTCTGAGGACAGGAGCTTGGACTAAATGGCCTGATGTCTTTCAGAATCTATGGTTATTGTAATATTAGTCAGAAGTTGGTCTCGAACTCCTGACCTTGAGTGAGCTACCCTCCTCGGCCTTCCAAAGTGCTGGGAGTATAGGTGTGAGCTACCGCGCTCAGCGTGCCTGAGTACAACATTTTAAAATTAGATTCTTTTGCAGAAGAATTCGAAACTGGGTCTTAATTTGCTCATTCATTATCTTGTGCCCTTTAATTTTATATTTTAGAGGGTAGCTTACTTTCTCAGATCCTCTTCCAGCTAGGATGTGGTCTGTAACTGACTTGTACAGTTTCAAAAACTTAGCAGGGCAAGGTGGCATGTGCCTGTAGTCTCAGCGACTTTGGAGACTGAGGTGAAAGAATGGCTTGAGCCTGAGCGGTTGAGGCCACGGTGAGCTGTGATCCTGCCCTGCACTCCAGCCTGGATGACAGAGGGAAACCCAGTCTCAAAAAAGGAAAATACGTTCATTTGTTTCATCTAAATTTAGATTTATATTCTCCATATTTTTTAATGTACACTATAATCACTTATAGGGAGGAGATGGCCTGGATAATTTTTTAAAGTCTAGGATGAAAAATAGTAATAGCTTATTAATTCATTCAAGAAATACTTACTGAATACCAGGCACTTATCTGGGTGATGAGGATAAAGCAGTACAGATTAAAATCTCTGCCCTCATAGAACTTATATTCCAGTGGGGGAGATAGACAGTAAATAAGAAAATAAAACATGTAGTCTATAAATTTAACTATTAAGGTGTTAAAAGAACTATAAGTGAACATTTTCTGATTTGATTATTTTTTAAATCTTGGTATAGTCGAACCAAATTCCGCCACAGTCAGCAGTTATTTCCTGACGGTTCTCCTGGTGACCAGTGGGTAAAGCACAGGCAATCACTGCAGCAAAAGCCATATAATAATCATTCTGAAATGTCTGACCTTTTAAAAGGAAAGGTGAGTGATACACAAGTACAGTCTTTTCAGAAGTTTAGATCTTTGGCTTTGAAATCATTCTCAATTGAGGAATTACATCTTAATAGTTACAGAGAGCTCTGAGTTACTGATCAAAGCCTTGTATGTTCCTTACTTGTGATTTGAAGTAGGGCTGAGGCTTCTTAACGTTTACAGTTCTGGTGTAAATCCAGTACAGTGAATAATAAGAATTAACATCTGACTTTTGTGTATATGCTGCCAATGAAAGGTTCATTTGAAAATAAGTCATAAGGAAAATATTTTCCAAATTAACATAAGTGGGATCTATTGGCTTTTGTTCAGGAAGAAAAAGTAACAGCATATTGTAAACTTCGATTTTCATTGTTGTATTTGAGTGTATAATTACACTGCTATTAATACTGGTTTTTCCTTTTTCCACATGTTCTAAGCACCACAATTTATTTATTCATAACACTGTTAATGCACATTTTGCTTGTTTCCAGTTTGGGGCTTTAACAGTGCTACTATGAACATTCCTATACCTGTCTTTTGATGAATATACACAGTTCTGTGTAACTAAAAGGAAAGAAAAGTAGAATTGTTGGATCACTGGATATGCCTGTGTTATTTAGTATCTATTTGCTAATTTCCTCAAGTTATTTATATCCTCAGCAAAATACATGAGAGTTCTAATTGTTCCACATCTTTACTAATACTTGATATTATCTGTCTTTTTAATTTCAGGTTTCAATGTAACTTTTTTTTTTTTTTTTAATTTTAAAAATATACTGGGCTTGGTTGGGCATGGTGGCTCATGGCTGTAATCTCAGCACTTTGGGAGGCCGAGGTGGTGGATCACCTGAGGTCAGGAGTTCGAGACCAGCCTGACCAACATGGTGAAACCCTGTCTTTACTAAAAATACAAAAAATTAGCCGGGCGTAGTGGCAGACTCTTGTAATCCCAGTTACTTCGGAGCCCGAGGCAGGAGAATTGCTTGAATCCGGGAAGCAGAGGCTGCAGTGAGCCAAGATTGTGCCATTGCACTCCAGCCTGGGCAATAAGAGCGAAACTCTGTCTCAAAGAAACAAAACAAAAAATTGTGTGTGTGTGTGTGTGTGTGTGTGTGTGTATATATATATATATATATATATATATATATATATATATATATATATATATATATACTGGGCTTGTCAAATTAAACTTTTATGCTTCAGAAGACATTTTCAAAATAGTGAAAAGATAGCCCACAAAATAGGAGAAAATATTTGCAAATTGTATATGATAAGAGGTTAATATCCAGAATATGTAAAGAATTCTTGGAACTCAGCAACAACAAAACAACCTAATTTAAAACTGGACAGAAGACTTGAATAGACAGTTCTGCAAAGAAGATATGCAAATGGCCAATAAGTACACAAAAGAGGCTCAACATTATTAATCATTAGGGAACATTATTAATAATCAGTGGTATCTCCACAGTGAGATACCACTTCTTACCCATTAGGATGGCTATAATAAAAAACAAAAATAACAAAACAGAAAGCAAGTATTGCTGAGGATGTGGAGAAATTAGAGACCTTGTGCATTACTGATGGGAGTGTAAAATGGTGCAGCTGCTGTGGAAAACAGTTTGGCAATTTCTCAGTTAAACATAGAGTTACCATATGACTCAGCAATCCCATTCCTAGGTAATACCCAAAAGAATTGAAAGCAGGAACTTAAACAGCTAACTTGTATACCAATGTTCATATCAGCATTATTCACAATAGCCAAAAGGTGGAAACAACTCTTATGCCTGTCAACAGATGAATGGATAAAGAATGTGGTGTATACCCATAATGGAATATCATTCAGCCTTAAAGAAATTATGAAATGAAATTCTGCCCAGGCATGGTGGCTCATGCCTATAATCCCAACTCTTTGGTACTTGAGCCCAGTAGTTGGAGACCCACCTGGGCAGCATGTCTCTACTACTAAAAATAGAAAAAATTAGTCAGGCATGGTAGTGAACGCATGTAGTTCCAGCTGCTCAGGAGGCTGAGGTGGGAGAATCAAGTGAGCCTGGGAAGTCAAGGCTGTAGTGGTGCCACTGCATTCCAACCTGGGCAACGGGAGTGAGACCCAGTCTCCAAAAAAAAAAAAAAAAAATTCTGAAGCATGCTACAATATGGGTGAACCTCGAGGACATTATGCTAAGTGAAATAAGCCAGACACAAAAGGATAAATATTGTATTAATGTTAATCTATTCCTAAATAGGCAAATTCATAGAGACACAAAGTCAATTAGAGATTACCAAGGCTAGAGGGAGAGGAGAATAGGGAGTTACTGTTTATTGGTTGCAAGGTTTTTGTTTGGGATGATAGAAGTTGGGGAAGTGGGTAGTGCTGACTATACTTAATGCCACTGAATTATACAATCACAAGTGGTTGATGTGGTAAATTGTATGTATATTGTATCACGATTAAAACACATGCTGGGAAAAGTGGAATGAAACTAAATTGAAAGTGTACAGTAACGTGAGTCATTCAAAGCCATATTTTCTTCACATCACTTACTTAGGTTATTATTTTCCAGCTATTTTAGCAGCTGGTAATTTTTTTCTATAGGTTGGAATGTAAATAAACATTCTTATTTTATAGATGTAGATTTTAAAAGTTCCTCCTGTTTATACTATTTAGCCAGTCCTCAAATTGCTATCATTTCAATATCTCAAATGACAAATTAATGTTTAAAATGTTCGTTTTAATTTAAACTTAAGAATTTTTTGGTAGGAAAATTATCTTAAAGCAATTTAATAGCAAGATTTAAACTATTGCATGTCTAAGTTTAGGAATAATGCCCACATTTTAAAAACATCAATCTTAGCCAGGCACAGTGGCTCACGCCTGTAATTCTAGCACTTTGGGAGGCCAATGTGGGTGGATCACTTGAGGTCAGGAGTTTGAGACCAGCCTGGCCAACATGGTGAAAACCTTCACCGTCTCTATTAAGAATACAAAAATTAGCCAGGTGTGGTGGCATGTGCTTGTAATCCCAGCTACTCGCAAGGCTGAGGCAGGAGAATCGCTTGAACCTGGGAGGCGAGGTTGCAGTGAGCCAAGTACTGCCCTCCAGCCTGGGCAACACAGTGAGACTCTATTTAAAAAATAGTAATCTTTGTTATTTTGTAAAAATATAGTAAACATTTCATAAAAATTAATAGTGCTTATTAATAATTTAAAGCAGATTTCTAGGGTAACGATTACTACAGTTACCCATTTTCTGCTTTAAGAACTGTAGCCAATGTCCCTCGGCATTCCTTTACAGAGAAGTTCCATTTATGCATTAGAAGCAAAATCTATAAGCAGACATGGGATAAGGCAAGAGGTGTGGAAAGATATCTGTCTGTTTTTTTCTTTATTCTTTTTTTTTTTTAAGAGACAGAGTCTCCCTCTGTCACCCAGGCTATAGTGCAGTGGTGCCATCTCGACTCACTGCAACCTCCGCCTCCTGGGTTTGGGCGATTCTCCTGCCTCAGCCTCCTGAGTAGCTGGGACTATAGGCGTGCGCCATCACGCCCGGATAATTTTTTGTATTTTTAGTAGAGATGGGGTTTTGCTGTGTTAGCCAGGATGGTCTCATCTCCTGACCTTGTGATCCATGCGCCTCAGCCTCCCAAGGTGCTGGGATTACAGGCATGAGCCACTGTGCCCAGCCGAGGTGTGGAAAGATGTCTAGGGGCAAGTGTATTTGCTATTTCATACCTTTAGAGAACTCTTGCTTTGGTTGGGAAGCACTGACTAATATAAGAAAATACATTGATAGAATTCATGAAAATTTGGGTAGGAGAAGCTTTGCTAAAAATTTGATTCAACCAGCTAAACATATTCATGGGGTGCTTTTTTTGTGCTATTACATTATACTATAGATTCATATTTTATTTCTTATTGGAAAAACAGAATCAAAGTGTGAGGGGAAATGGCAGAAAACAGTATCAAGATTCACCTAATCAAAAGAAAAGAACAAATGGGCTTCAGCCAGCAAAGCAGCAGAATTCTTTGATGGTAAGAGTTACAGCTCTCACACTAAGTAGGTAGTTCATCTTCTGAAGAGTGAAACAAGGGCATTGCCAAAGAACAGGAATGTTACTTGCTTTGTTCTTATTTTAATTGATATACTAGTAGGATTTTTATGTAGCTGAATTGTGTACTATTCACACTAAAATTCTCTGGCTGCTCTTAATTACAAATTTATCATGTTGATTCAACTGTACATCTAATTTTTTATGTGGCTGTTTACGTTTATTATAATATCGTTGTGTACTCAAACCTGTTCTCAAGAGCAATTATTTGGCTGTTGCTCCGTGTTTTTCTAAATACTGTGTATTATTTCAATGAAGGTAAAAGTTTGGGGGAATTCATGTATTTTTTTCTCGAGGTTGATAGAGTTTAGAAAATTAAGAAAACAAACACACAGCACTCACAGCCAGTGCTATTGTCATTAGGCCTAATGACAAATAACTGAATAATTTAAAGCATTTTCTTTCATTCTTTTGTTTAGTCAGTCCTCCAAAAGTTAATTCATAACTAACAGTCTCCTGCGTTATCTTTTCTGTAAGTCCTGATGTTTGTATATTGGGTTTTCTTATTGTAGCTTCACCTGTTTTTCATTTATTGGTGAGTAATAATAGCAATTTCAAATTTTTAGCAAAAATATTTTACCTGAATTCCCTGGGTGTTTACTTAATTTGGGTTCTAATGACTCATTTCACTACTTTACCTTTATTATTATTTCTCTTCTGTCTGATAAAAGTGGTGACAAGGTGACAAAAACAGAGAAGACAATCTTAATATAATTCAACAGCTGTTTTTAACAAAAACTAGACAGATACTTTTTTTTTTTTTCTGAGAAAAAAAAAACTCTGTCGCCAAGCTGGAGTACAGTGGCACGATCTCGGCTCACTGCAACCTCTACCTCACCGGGTTCAGGTGATTCCCTTGTCTCAGCCTCCTGAGTTGCTAGGACTACGGGCATGCACCACCATCCCGGCTAGTTTTTTTGTATTTTAGTATGAGACAGGGTTTGACCATGTTGGCCAGGATAGTCTCGATCTCCTGACCTCGTGATCCACCTGCCTTGGCCTCCCAAAGTGCTGGGATTACAGGTGTGAGCCACCGCTCCCGGCTGACAATAACTTATTGATAATATTGTACAAGTGTTAATTGTCCTCAAATTAATGTATAAGTTTAATATGATACCAGTAAAATTCCTTGTAGATTTTTTGGGAGAACTTCACAAATTACTCTTACATTTGTCTAGAAGAACTTGAATAGATTTTTAGAAGTTGTTTAAGAAGAAAGTTAATGATGGAGAGCAAGTTATAAGCAGTTTTTTAAGAGAAGAAATAAAAGGGACTGATAAACATATAAAAGTATTAAACTGTATGTGTGGTCAAAGAATGTAAATTGAAATGGGATACATTTCTCCCATCAGATTGGCAAAGATGAAAAGAAATAACCCAGTTGTGTATTGAATGTATTGGTAACACATAAAAATTACTAATTGGTACAACCTTCTAGAGAGGAGTTTTGCTATATCAAAACCCTAAAAAAGTGTTCACCTTTTCCCTAGAAGAGGAATCTGAAGAATGTTTACCCCCTTTATGATGAAAACCTGGAAAACAACCTAAATATCCAAGAAAATGATGTTAAATACAGTATTGTAGATCTGTGCAGTAGATTACCATGAAGTTGCTAAAAATGACGATGTACATTTATTGAAAAAGGAACTTGTTCACAATATATTTTAAAATTATCGTTCTAGTATGTATCATATAATTCCATTTAAAGTTTGCAATTTTATGAAAAGATGTTAACACACATCTTCATAGGAAAAAGCCAGAAAGATATAATACTAATTAGCTCTGGGTTGAGAAATGTAATGAGTAATCTTTTTTTTTTTTATATTTTTTGAGACAGGGCCTTGCTCTGTCGTCTAGAGTACAGTGGCATGTACATTGCTTACTCTAGCCTTGAACTTCAGGGCTCAAGCCATTTTCCTGCCTCAGCTCTTTTGTCTTTTTGAGACAGGGTTTTGCTCTGTCACCCAGGCTGAAATGCAGTGGTGCGATCTTGGCTCATTGCAACCTCTACTTCCTTGGTTCAAGCAGTCCTCCCACCTCAGCCTCCAGAGCAGCTGGGACTATAGGTGTGTGGCACCACACCCTACTACTTCTTGTGTGTGTGTGTGTGTGTGTGTGTGTGTGTATATATTTATTATTTTTTTTTTTTGGTAGAAGTGTGTGTGTGTGTGTGTGTGTGTGTGTGTGTGTATGTATTTATTTTTTTTTTGTGGTAGAAATAGGTCTCACCATGTTGCCCAGACTGGTCTTGAACTCCTGGGCTCAAGCGGTCCTCATGCTTTGACTTCCCAAAGTGCTGTGTGTGTGTGTGTGTGTGTGTGTGTGTGTGTGTATTTATTTATTTTTTTTGGTAGAAATAGGTCTCACCATGTTGCCCAGACTGGTCTTGAACTCCTGGGCTCAAGCGGTCCTCATGCTTTGACTTCCCAAAGTGCTCTGTGTGTGTGTGTGTGTGTGTGTGTGTGTGTGTGTGTGTGTGTATTTATTTATTTTTTTTGGTAGAAATAGGTCTCACCATGTTGCCCAGACTGGTCTTGAACTCCTGGGCTCAAGCGGTCCTCATGCTTTGACTTCCCAAAGTGCTGGGATTACAGGTGTGAGCCACTGTGCCTGGCCACCTCAGCTAAATTAGTTAGCTCTGGCTGATTTTTATGTTTTAGAAGTGCTGGGATTACAGGCATGAGCCACCACACCTAGCCAATACTTGTCTGGTTTTTTGATGTCTTTATAATGTATATGTATGTAATCAAGAACTAAAAAAAATTGTAGGTGTGAAAAGTAAATACAAAAA
The DNA here is from genome assembly GCF_049350105.2 of Macaca mulatta. NCBI lineage: Eukaryota > Metazoa > Chordata > Mammalia > Primates > Cercopithecidae > Macaca > Macaca mulatta. The sequence continues at coordinate 121,939,154 of NC_133411.1, forward strand.
TACTGGTGAGAGAATGGGATGATTATATTCCTGGTTCAGTTTTCTCCCTGAGAAATTTGATAATACATCTTTTGATTTTTAGTAAGTGAAGTTAACTGGTGACTGTGTTGTATGTGTGTTTGTTTTTTTTTTTTTTTTTTTTTTAAACAGAAGTGTGAAAAGAAACTTCATCCACGGAAACTTCAGGATAATTTTGAAACAGGCAAGTCATTTCCTATCTTTTTATAATCTTTGCCTTGTGGGAATTGGTTTGGTTTACCTAACTTCTATTTTAGTGGGAGTATGCGACCTGTGATAGTTAGGCAGGAAGAGTTGCATATGTTCTGTAGAAAGAGTTCATATATGTAGAGTTCTCTAAGAAACTGGCTGAAACAAATTCATTTAGATGAAATTACTTCCCTTCAGACTGTGCTGTTTCTTTTATGAATGTTAAGCCTTAGTCCTATGCATTAATATTTTAAATACGTAAATAATTGTGTAAGGATTTGGGGAGAGTAGAAAGAATCCAGTATTGTAAAGGCTAGGAAACCTCATTCTCAGATCTATGTAAGGGGTGCACTGACTTTAGAAGGGGAACATTTTTGGGGGGTAATCACTGTGGTTCTTCCCGTATACACATTAGTAAATTTGTATGCCTTTTTTCCAATTAAAAGGAACATTTTTCCCTCTTTTGGAGGCAATGTTCAACTTTTTAAGGTGATACTAAGTATAGGTTTTATTAAAGATACTTGGAATTTCTTCTTCCTTGGTTATGAAAAGTAGGTGTGTTGTCTGATTTGGAAAGTAATCCTAGTGAATGTAGAAAGCTCTTTGTTAAATACTGATTTAGTAGATGCTACTTGGAAGTGCTGAGATTTTTTTCTTAGGTGCTATTTTTGAATTGTATGAAATTTCCTGTGCAGTAGATACTCATTTATTCACCACCTAAATTTAAGGCTTTCATATAGAAAAGTCTTAAGAAATGAAAAGCATTATTGTATTCTTTTTCTGTAATACTGTCTGTGATTTAAGCAAGATAATGCTATTTTAAAAGACATGCCTTAACTATATTATGGAAAGTTACTGTTAACTATGAAGAAAGGAATTATCATTACAATTTAGTTTGATATAGTCCCACTTTTTTATTTTTGTTTTTGTTACCTATGCTTTTGGGGTCATATACAAAAAAAATCATGGTGAAGATCGGCGTCAGAGGGTTTTTTCCCTGTTTTCTTCTAGGAATGCTACAGTTTCGGGTCTTGCATTTAAGTCTTTTATCCATTTCAAGTTCATTTTTATGTGTGGTATATGATAAGGATCCAGTTCTTTTGCATGTGGATATCCAGTTTTCCCAGCATCATTTATTGAAGAGTCTATTATTTCTCCTCATAGTATAGAGAAGTTATGGGAGTATAAGTCTTCTTAATAGGATTTTTTTCTGGCCACCTTGGGTGGTGGGGACATGTTAGGCATATAGTGAAATCTAATTAACATATATTCAGAAATCAGTTATTTTACAGAATCTTTTAAAAGCCGTATATTCAGGGACATTAAAAAGGGTACACCATGCCATCCTGGGCAACATAGCAAGACTTTTTGTCTCTACAAAAATTAAAAATGAGCCAGGTGTGGTGGCACATACCTGTAGTCCCAGCTACTTAAGAGGCTGAGGCAAAAGATCACTTGAGCCCAGGAAGTTGAGGCTGAGTGAGCTGTGATTATCACTGTACTCCAGCCTGGGCAACAGAATGAGACTCTGTCTCAAAAAAAAAAAAAAAAAAAAAAGGTGCAGCACACCACAACTTGGTATGTTGATCTTAGTTGGGCATTATATGGATATATAAAATTTTGAGTTGTGTTGAGAAGTATAAAAGGATTCATGTCCTGGGAGGCCTCATCCTCATTTCAGAGTTTCTTTCTGCCACAGTTTCTTGATGTCCATTCCAAACCTACTTTCTGGTTAAGTGCCTGGTCTGTTTAAAAGGTGGGGAAAAAAAGCCCAGATAAATTGGAGTTTTGTTGTACTATGATTTCAAAAATTTGGATTTTTCTTTTTTTTTCTTATTTTTTTCTTTTGCTTTTTGAGATGGAGTCGCTATGTCACCCAGGCTGGAGTGTAATGGCACGATCTCGGCTCACTTCAACCTCCACCTCCCAGGTTCAAGCCATTCTCCTGCCTCAGCCTCCTGAGTAGCTGGGATTACAGGCATGTGCCACCATGCCTGGCTAATTTTTGCATTTTTAGTACGGACGGGGTTTCACCATCTTGTCCGGGGTGGTCTTGAACTCCTGACCTTGTGATCTGCCCTCGTTGACCTCCCAAAGTGCTGGGATGACAGGCATGAGCCACCATGCCTGGCTGGATTTTTCTTTATGGTGATAAGTTCCTGGAAATCTTGGTAAACCCCAGCTTTATTTTTCTGTAACAAAATGCACATATAGGAGGCGAAGCACATGTAGGAGGTAAAGTTATGCTCATTTTGAAAGCAAAGGAATGTCAAGGGTCTTAATGACTGAGATTAAGATTTTGAATATGTGGAAATAATAATAGATTGAAAATGCAGTTGACTACCAGTTTAGGGAAAGGAAAATACATACTTTGGTGGTTCTATTTAGGGTTAGAGTCTGGAAAGATAAACATATACTCAAAACTAATTCTTTTGTAACAAAAGGCAAAGGGCAGTATTTGATTTCTTACTAAGGTTATTGAGCTTATTTATTTTGTTTTTTTTAAACAGATGCTGTATATGACTTACCTAGCTCCAATGAAGACCAGTTGCTAGAGCATGCCGAGGGACAGCCCGTGGCGTGTAATGGACATTGCAAGTTCCCCTTTTCATCCAGAGCCTTTTTGAGTTTCAAGTTTGACCATAATGCTATAATGAAAATCTTGGACCTTTGATAGCAGCAAATATATTGTAAATATCCCAGGATCAGAGACCTGTTGGATTTGAGTGGGTGTCTCCTCAAGCCTTACCTTTCTCAGGTGTTTTAAAGAAATGCAGGGAGGCAATGTTTCTGAAGACATTTTCTGTTTATAAGAGAGAGTAGAAAGAAACACGAGTTTGCACTGTAAATGCAGTTATAACCTTTTATACAGATTTACCTTTTCAGTGTTTAGTACAAGGTTAAGTTGCTTTCTTTGAGGGCATTTATTCTGTGTGACTGTGGGTTTTATTTTGTATTCTGGTTGAGAAAATAATGTATTGAGTTACTGTCAAGTAGCCAAGTTAATGGGAATGCTCCATCTACCTGTTACAGTGATTGCAATAATAGTATATTGGAGTTTTTCAAAGAAACTTAATGCCCAATTATTAAATGAACACAAGAGCTGAAATGTCGCATTTGTCGGGATTACAGGTGATCTACTTTGGTGACATTTTGTACTTCTCTCTGCTTATAACCACTGAGGTTTTCTAATCTTCCTCTGGAGTTTCAGTGAAAGGATTTATTGAGAGCAGCTTCTGGAATATAATGTGCATGTCCATAATGAACTCTTAGCACTTCATAAGGAAAAAGTCTGTAGCCTGGAGGGGCTTGAGTGGATGGGAGTTGATGCTGTGATTTTGAGCTGTGGTTACATGCAGTCAGTAAACCTGTGAGACTGCTGGAGGAAATGTAGCAGAGAGCATGGAGGCTGGGACCCAGCACCTACTTTGGGTCATGTCTTTACCATCCTGCCTCCAACCCTTTAGTCTTGTAGACTTTTATTCTTGTGGAAATTTCTTCTATATTCCAGTTGTATAAATATGTATGAAAAACTGACATTACTGGGTTTTACATTGCATCTCCAGTATTGATCTTTGGATTAATACTGTTATATTTGTTTTATTAGGTTCCAATTTGCAATAGTAGCAGTGACTGACATGTTTTATTGGCCTGCTAAGCCCCTGGATGATGGAGTGAGAAGAAGGGAAGGGGTATGCAGTTTACCCAAGTCCAAATAAAGCATTTCACTAGGTTACACGTTATGTATATGTGTTACACAATAGTAACATACGTAACTCACTCCTAGGAATGTATTTTGCTTCAGAATTTTTAAATTCACATAAGGATGGCAGTGCCCATTTTAAGGAGGATTTCAGCTATAATTGAGGACAATCACCAGGGTGTTAAGGGGGCTTTAGTGTTTTGGCTGCGTCTGACCTCATTGAAGGAATTTTTTGGGAATGGGGGGTGTTCGAGTATGTGTGTGTGTGTGTGTGTGTGTGTGTGTGTGTGTATCTATCATGTGGGTTTTAAAAATCCTTTTTTACAGTGGTATCCACAAAATACTTCTCTGCTTATAAATGTTATTGTAGAAATCTTTATTCTTTGTAGGTAGCCTATTTAATCGGGTTCCACTGAACCTCATGGGACTTTTAAAAGAAGGGCTATTTAAGGAATTCACTTGGTAGTACTTTGCTTTAGCTTTTAAATGGCTTGATTTTAAAGGAGAAATTCTATTTATTAATGAAGGTGTCACCCTTTTGGTGCTAAGCAGAATTCACAATTAAAGCAGTGTGTATGGAATTATGATATTCAGAATCCTGCATCTTTTAATGTGACAAATGTTTGAATCCTGTGACCTTTGCTTTTTAATGCGTTGTATGATTGTGTTTGGAAGCTTTTACTGTCCTTTTCAGAAATACGGCTGCTTTGCTTGGGTCTCTTTGAGCCATATTTATAGTTGGTCCCAGCATTCCAGACTTCTGTTGTTAAAGGAGTGAAAATGTAGTTTGCCTGGCAGATGAATAATTTTCACTCATTTACTGTCTTCTGGAAACCATTTAACTTTTACTGTGTTTTTTTTTGGTATGTGTGTTTTTTTTTTTCTTTTCAAGTGCATACTTTGGCCAGTCTTCCTGGTGCCTGTGGAGTTGGATTTGTCAGCTCTCAATACTGAAGCAAAAGAGATTAGTTACCGGAAGTATGGCCTCTAATGGTGTTGAGCCTTTTCAAGAACCAACAAATTATCTTTGTGATTACAGTAGTTTAACTATGGTTAAATGTTATTGCTGTTGCGCTGCTTTATTTAATGCACTGTGGAACAAAATATAAGGGTATTGTTGGGATGTGATTATGGTAACTTAAAGCTTTTAGCTCTCCTCAAAGTTTGAGGTTAAAAAAAAGTTAAAAGATGTAAGTTAAAGTTTATGTGTGTGATGTGACTTAACTATGCAGAAAATATTTAAGTTGGATGTACCTGGTTTAGGTACATCTACTATACTTATTCCCTCAAACCTGGGTAATAGTTTCTCAGTGTTCAGGTTACCTTGAGAAAGGCCAAGCTTAGTGAACTGGATTTCTCCTTTGAGAAGTTTTAGTATGGTTTGAGGAAATCAAGTGATAAAGGAGTATGCTGAATATGCAATAATTTACTTCTACTGAGTGCTGCATTTTAAGAAGCTAGATGAGAAGAGTAGTTGGTTTGCTTCGTTATGTTTTGTCTTTGAGAGAGATACCGGTCTTGGAATTCACTTTTTAAATGTTATGTTCCAACCTTATATGTTCCAAGGTGCAGTGCACTGTGAATCTTTTATTTTAAAACAATTTGTGGGTGCTTTTATGTATAACTTTAATGATTTATAAGATGCTAAATGAATTGTTTTTGTACCTAACCATTGTAATCCAAAAGATAAGGGTGTGGTTTACATGCTTTTCAAAAATTTGTGTTAAGAAGTAGCAAATGAATGGTTTAGAATTTCAAATAGTGATACCCTCCTGAGACATGAGCATTTGGAGAGGCCTAATAGAACTCATATAGTGTGGGTGAAATTTGATTAAAGATGTTGGAAAATTAAGTTGGATTTTTGTATTCATATATAAAGGAAAGTCTCCCAATGCTGTCAAAGGAATTTTGGTCACTACTTGCTGTTCTGAGCTTTGAATATCCTTATTTTTCTATTAAATATCAGTTAGTAAGTATAGCTAATGAAGACATATAATGAAAGTAATTTTATGCTGTAAGATTGAGTTGGTACTTTTCCTTTTGAAGGCTTTAGTAATTTGTATGTAATGTCAAATAAAGGAATTCAAATCTGAGTAAATAACAGCCTTCTACTATAGGAATTAGATTCTTCTATAAAATTCACCATATTGTGTCCGATAGAGAAGTTAAGGTCTGAGTGCATGTGTGCGTTAAAAACACTACCTATTCTCTCACGGACCTATTTCTCATCCTTTCTCTTTTCATCTCCAACAGTTAAACGGTAAGGAAAGCAAAGTTAATTATAAAAATTAGACATTTTGCCAAGTTACTTTTCTTACCACAGTACCCTCTCTTGGCTTTTTTTTTTTTTTAGATGGAGTTTCACTCTTGTTGCCCAGGCTGGAGTGCAATGGTGCAATCTCGGCTCACTGCAACCTCTGCCTCCCGGGTTCAAGCGATTCTCCTGCCTCAGCCTCCCAAGTAGCTGGGATTACAGGCATGCGCCACTGCGCCTGGCTATTTCTGTATTTTTAGTAGAGATGGGGTTTTTCCATGTTGGTCGAGCTGGTCTCTCTTGGCTTTTTATCTGTATTTTTGTACCAGTGGACCTCCCTGCCTCCTGAGACTGTTTTGATTGACATCTTTTGTGTTTCTATATTTTCTGAGGCAGTACTTTCTATGTTAATCATAGTAATAAAGTCAGATTCATTAACTTTTCTTCCTAGTAATTTTGACTTGGATTATTTTCTAGCCTGGGGGGATGGGGTTCATATGTGTTGTTGTAACTTTAGATTAATAAGCAAGACTATTTTTTTTGTTTGAAGGTATCCTTTACATACCTTCTCTAGGTAAACAAGTGTTAGTAAAAACAATTTTGTCAAACGGTATTCTTGACAGCTTGGTAAAGTCTAGGTAGAGTTTCTCATTTTGTATTATGTCCTAAGACTTTAAAGTGCATTTGTCTAGTTGCCAAAAATTATAAATATGAGATGATGATGGGCTTTCTCAGCATCTTTTTGCTTCCTAGAATTGAGTTACTCTTGAAGTCTGTACTCCTGTGTCAGAAAGATGGCAGATTGCAAATGGGCAGTACAGGCTTTGCCCCATGCTTTCAAAGTAGGATTCTGGATTGCAGTTTCAAAAAATATGATAGATTATTGTTATAGAATCAAAGTGTCCTGAAGGGAGAAGAATAGCTATAGTTGCTGGGCAAAGAGTATAAGAAAGAAACTTTAGAGTATTTATCAATATTTGAGTGCTATATTATGTTCCAGGCTAGAAATGTGACCATTGCATGGCCTAAGTGTAGTCATTCATATATATATGAATATCTGTCTATCGGTATATATATGAATATCTGTATATGCGCATGTATCGCCATTGTCAAGTGTTTTCTAGCCCTGGATAAAGTTAATTTTTTCGAAGTATGATTGCCAAGCAATCCAGTGAATTTAAAGTAATTTTTCTCACTTTAAAGACTGGTGGTGAGGAGTGGTGAGGAGTCTGGTCCTTCCTGTACTGATACTATAGAACTCCAGTCAAACTCGAGTGCACTGCTTTCTTACAGGAAGACAACTCAGAACACAGCCATAATCTGCTGTGGTGTCGGTCACATCACAGTGCTTATACATTTGTCCTAAATGGTGATTCATTCTTTTCCATCTAACTTCCTTGTGACAAACAGCATTTACTATGGAAATAGTAGTCTGTAAATAGGGAAAAGAGTGAAAGTTACTCTCATGCATGGGAGTGGACTTAAAGGGTTGACTTCCACCAGCTGAGTACAAACAAGTGTAAAGAAAAACTATGATAAAGTATGGGGGTCTTATCTTGAGAATTGTTCATAATGAAATCTTTAATCTGGGTTATCAGAGTAATGAAATCACCAATAAAAACATTCCATTTATCTTGGATCTTCTGTGGTTAGCAGAGGAGTATGGTCTAGCTATGTTAGCAGCTTGAAGGCACAACCTAAAAGGAATGAGCTTTCACAGGGTGCTTACGTTAGTTGGGTAGCATTGGTCAAAGGTACTCTGAAGAGTGAATGCAGAAATCAATTGTCTGTGTTTGTAACCTTGTCCCACATGGACCCTAATGTTTAGTAGACTTCAGTCTTTTAGTCCAGTAGAAGACTACAGCCCTGAATATGTGTTTTCTGCTTTTTGGGGGAAGGTTTCCTGTAGGTGGTTGGGTGGTTTTTGGGTTATTGGCCACTGTTCGTTAAGTGCCATTTGAAGACCTGTTGTTTCTTAATCCTTTTTTTCTTGGTGTGACTGGCCAGGAAAAAGTCCATTGAGTTCTTTTTTTCTCCCTGGTGTCTTATCATTTCTATAGAATAATCCATCTTTTTAAATTTGTATTACATCTCTATAGCAAACCTGCCACAGACTTGCAAGTAGTGATTTTATCTTTCCTTCCTGAGAAGGTGATCTCACTTTTGATGTGTGGGTCACCTGTGGACACCTGTGCTCTTTTGAGTCTCAATGCTTGTAGCTTTCACATTGGCTTGGGAACAACAGACTTCTGTGTGATTCTAGAGTGAAATGGGCAGTGTTCTGCTGGTCCTTAGTCTTTGAGAGGTCTTAGGCAACATCCTTAGTATAGTGGAATTTCTGAGGTCAAGTTTAACATTTTAATGTATTCTTTTAGTTCATTGAATCTGAGGTTCTAAATCTGTAGCTTCATTTTGAGCACAAGTCTGCATTGTCATTTTTTAAGTTTTAAGAGATTAGCAAGTATATGCTTTTGTGATATGTAGGAATAGACTGGCAGCAAATGAAAGTAAAGGTTATCAACTGTGAATGAAATTTAGATAATTCTTCAGCGATTGGTTAATTAGATGGGTTAGTGCTTTTGGAACATATAACAGTAGACTTGTATTCTTTATGCACTATACATATGATACGCACTGACAGAAAAGCACAGAAGACATACTGCTAAGAGTTTCTTTGTGCATTTCACTACTGTTCTAGGGGACTGCTGTCTCTTTGGTTCCTTTTAGGTTTGTGTTAGGATGTTGCACAAGTAAACATTTAATGTTAAATGCAAGTGTCCAAAGAAATGAGTCTTAAAGTTCTTTGGTCATATTTCACTTAAAAGTTAGGACAGGAGACAGCTAACCTGACTTCCATTTTACAAATATTAGAAACTTTCTTCAATAACAAAAATAGCGAAGGACAATAAAACCATAAACTATTTTGCTTTATGTCTATTTTTAAAAAATAATTGTTTTGAAGTTTGCTTATTAGCTTAATACCTTATAGTACTTTTGAAAAATCATCCTTGGTAATTATTGACTTATCCTATATCCATGTACAATTCAGTTTTATCTGTTAGCTTTAATAAAAATTGAAAACAATCTAATTCAGAATAAAATAAACGGAATTATAGTTCATGTATTAGCATTTTTAAGTGATGTTCTCTTAATAAGATTGTCTTTTGCCTAACCAAAATAGGGCATACAAATTAGTTTGGATGGGAAAGGGGATAAGACTTGACTTTTTAATACTGTGCCTATTTCCAAAACAAGATTTGATGTGGCTTTTTATGCTATGCTTTGAAGACGTTCCTGGAAGATACATAGTCTTTAAACAATTTGGGAGTAAGTTTTAGTCAGAAAAAGGTGAAGATATTTATGCTGAGTCATGTTAAATTATTTTGAGACCTTTTGCTGGTAGACAAAAACTGAGGAAATGTTTCACTAAGTATATTATGGTCAATGAAAAAACCGGACTTTAGAGTAAATGTGATAACCAAGTAGATTTGTGAACTTTATTTCTTTAGTAATTATTTTTGTCTTATGTGAAATGATTTAAGCTTTAATTTTTGCCTAGATTATAGCAGTGTTTTATTTTACCTTATAGGGCATTTTAATGCTTGGAGAAAGACTGTATAAGTAAACCTACTTCAAGTGATTCTGTTCATGGTATTAGAGTTCTTGGTGCTCTTTTGGAAATTGTCAAACATTTACTGATAGCAGAAAAGGAACCCCAGAACACCTGTAGTGTTCACCTTGTTATAAGAACTGAAACATTTAGAACAGGTTTTACTTTGTTTCTAGATTTATGTTGTTGTAGGTGAACAGCAACTTTGTCTTTTTCCCTCAGTGTTAACGAAAGGATAAAGACTGACTTTTACCTCTGTTGCTGGGTATGACTATCAAAGGATTTCCAGTGATTCATGTTTGTGAATTGGAGTTTAAATGTTTTCAGGATTACTGTAATTCCAAAGACCCACTAGAATGTCAGCTGTACTCTGTACTCTCCACTGACAAAATGAACAGAATCCTATGTCTTAACAGTTAATGCTCTAATTTTTTGAAAGTTTTTTGATGTAAATGATAGGTTAGAAACTAAAAGCCTTTTAATCTTACAAAATACAATTTGAATGATGGAAGGTTGTTCAGATACTGGCTTTCTGTAAAAACATCATTGTGTTAGATTGTTTGTAATGTCAATAAAATTGGCTGCTTGGGCAGTTTGTGACTACCTTAGCTTGGTTTCTGCTACCGTTACTTGTTATCTAGGTTCTGAGCTGCTCATTGTGGTTGCTCTCTTTGGACCAATACAAATGGCAAGTATGAGATGAACATGATAAAAGTATGTTTATGTAACAGGAAGAAGCTGGGCGCGGTGGCTCATACCTATAATCCCAGCACTTTGGGTGGCCGAGGTGGGTGGATCATGAGGTCAGGAGTTCGAGACCAGCCTGACCAACATGGTGAAACTAAAAATACAAAAATTAGCCAGGTGTGGTGGCGCGCGTCTGTAGTCCCACCTATTTGGGAAGCTGAGGCAGGGGAATCCCTTGACCCCAGGAGGCGGAGGTTGCAGTGAGCCGAGATCGCGCCGCTGCACTCCAGCCTGAGCGAACAGAGCAAGACTCCGTCTGGGGGAAAAAAAAAGCCAGGAAGAAATATTGTAGAGTCTCTGCAAAAATGAAAATACCTCAAGTTTGTTGCTTTAAAGCAAGATTATAGTTTAAGGCTTGAGATGTGAATTCATTAGGTATTTAAAATCCAGCAATTCTTAAGTTTGTGCTAGAATCAGGTTTTGCAATAGGAATACTTAACCTTGGATCTCGGGGGAAAAGAAATACATTCTTTTCCATTAGAGACCTTAGCTATATGATAGTAACTTTTATCTAAAATTTTCAAAAGGAGAGTGATCAGTGTGTTATACTTAATGTCAAAGTTACTTTCCTTCCATAGTGAAAACTTGAGAACATTTTAATCTTTCTCTAACAGACGTGTTGCAATGCTGCTTGCCATCTTGTTGTCCTATATGACTTCCTTGCATTTCCAGTCCTTGATTACGTTCCCTGTTTTAATGATCTTTAAGAGGGGAAAAGACTCTTCAATAGATAGCTTCTGATTTATGCCAAATTTTAAAAAGCCAAATAGAAATGGGCTCTAAAGGAGGGTTCTTTGGCCATTTTGATCTAATAATAGTCTTATTTCCAGCCCCCCTGCTTTGATTAGATGCTTGATTTCATGTGAACATCATGGATTTGATATTTGTCTGTATGACAAACAGTTCTACAGAAGGATAGCCTTACCCTTTAAATAACACAGTTAAGGTACACTGTGGAATTAGAAATATTTATTCAGAATATAAGAATGTTTGTAAAATATTATAAATGTCTCTGTATAAATAAATGGAGTTTTTAAAAAACAATTCTATATCAAATAACACAAAGTAGCTATTTTACAGCAGCTAAAACTAAAGGCATCTGGAAACATTTAAAGAATACAAGTGAAGAATCTAAAAAATTACAAGGTATAGTACAGTGTTAAGTAGCAATTTTAAAATGAGACTTTCAGTACAAACAGTAGAACAATACTGACAAATGCAAACTTAGTCACATGTGCTTTAATAACTGACAATACATTCAAGCAGGTTTTTCTAATTCAAGTGTACAGCACATTTTCAAATAATAGGAAACAAATCTCATGCAAAGTAAGTCTTGACAAGATGTCTAAAAACTGATTAGAACTAGAAAAGAAGTGGACATGTTTTATTATCTTTGCATTAGGTTCAAACAGAAGCAGATTATCAGGGGCTGTTACTCACTTGCCATTCCTGACATGAGCACTATAAGTGAATACTATGAGTTCTACAAACAGAACATTTTTCCACATGAATTTGATTTGCAAAAAGTGCAAAAGTGAATGGTAGAGCCAGAATTACTAAGTACGGCATCAGTGTGAATGTGGGGGAAATTTGTATATAACTTGCCTTGTTCTGCTGAGCTGATATTTCACCTGATTAGCAGATGAATGACTGTGGAAAGATTAAGTACTAGTCAAGGATGTGGTTTTTCACAGCAGTCGATGTTTCCGGGACTGAATGATTTCTTCATCTTGGTCACATGCAAAATCTCACCCAGATGTAATGTGATAAAGAATTTACCCAATGTAACCTTTAAGCAAAAATATATGGTGGTCTGCATGTGAAACTGTCTGTCTCTACACAGGTATTAGCAAAACAAGAATACATGAACAGCTGCTATCAACTTGTGTACTTTTTTTCCACTTGTTTATATTTTAACAGCCACTGAGGGATGAGTGATGCTGTGATGACAGCAGTCAGCATTATTTCTTAGAGAATACAAATGTATTAAGTTAGAGTAATTTCAGGTGTGCGAAACAGGAACTACTTCTGAAGGCCACAGGTTTGGAGCTTGCTTTAACCTGACCTATATAAACATAAGATTTGTAGGATGTGGATAAACTTTAAGTGAATTTTTATTTTGTAACCAGTTACGCCTCTTCTATAAACTCTGTAAGAGTGCTCAAAGGTGAATCAAACTTACATCATTCCTTGTCAAATAGGCTGTTCCCATTGGATAAGAAAAACTGCTATATGTTTTCCTGAAATATTTTATAGTGTTCTATAAAGCCATCACCTTCTGCAGAAAAAAAAATGTTACTTATGCTCTACCTCCCCAGCCCTCGCTGAAAACTTTGGTAGCCCTATGGCTGCATCCTAATCAAGGTCAGTGCAGAAATCTCAACCATTACAGGAGTCTCTTACTATTTTGGCTCTACAAATATTCTAAGTAGTAGTTCTGTTTCCTGAGTCTAGAAGTAGGTGGAGCTGTAAATAGTTTAATAGAATGATAGGGACATACTACCAATTAAGAATTTGCAAATGGTTTAAAGCCTTATGAAAAGACAGTTTCAGAAATGTTTATTTTTTTTAATAGTCTTGATATCACTTTATTTAAAGCTTGATAATCCAAACTCTTGAGAGCTATTAAGGTTGATTGATAGACTTAAGGTGATTGCTGGATAATTCTTGTGGGCCATAGGAACACCTTCAGAAGGGAACAGGCAACTATGGAGGTTCTTTAATTCATGCCAGTGACATGGGCAGTCCAATCTCGATCAGGTAACTATGGGTCACTTTTTTTTTTTTTCATTTAAAATAATCTAATCTGTATCCAGTTAGGAACCAGAAGACTTTCAGATAGTTTCATGTTTTCCTTATAGTGGTAAATTTCTTACTTCCTAACAAACAGCTTTTAAGAAAAAGCCTGTGGGCTCTAATTTGGACTGCCTTTTGGAGTAGAATGTCAAGGCAGTGACTTAGAATTCTGTCCCTCTTAAAATACTGCTGCAGGCTCAGAGAAGACTTAGTGCATGCATCTGAAAGGAGAATTAAGCAGTTAATTTTAAAAGTGCTAAACATAACATTTGTTTCAGGCAGCATGGATATTAACTACAGAAAACTAAGTTTCAATAAGGAATCCTGCTGTTCCCCAGTCTATGACAGGTTTTGTAGCTGGTAAGCTCATACTGATGGCACTCCATCTATGGACAGAAGTCTCTTTTGCTTGTGATTTGCACAGTTGGTTTTGTTTGCCTCAGTCCAACAATGAGAAATATATTCCAAGGGAACTGTGAAATGGGTCCTTTTGCCCCGTGCCCATTTCTTCAAAAGCCAAAGACTGAATTCTGAACAGAGATGGTTACTGACTAAAAAGGGGGGTAAACCATTGAGGAAACTAGGGAGAACAATTCAAAATACGAAATCCAAAGGTTTTTAAACTCATATAAATTAGAATCAAGATCATTGTTTACCCTCAATGGAGATAGATATTAAGAGAAAAATTCAGGTAGAGCCAGGTTATACACAAAGGAAAATTACCCAGGCACCTGCAAGCATTTAACTTAATCAGTATAGTTCAGTAGCTCCCACAATTAGCATAATCAAGTGCCAGCCAGTTCACCTTCAAGGATTGTGTCTTGGGGAGTATTTGAAAAATACAAGGAAAGGAAGAACTTTTATAGCTTTTTTATTATACATATTTATAAAAGTAACACTTTTGCCTGCAAAATAGTTTTTACGCAAATCATCACATATTTGAAAGTATTAAACTAAGGTCAGGTAGAATGAATAAAACTGGAGCCTTTAACAGAGGAGCTGAAGCTGCCTTTGCCTGGGTGAATTAAAGGGCCAAGAAGGGGGGGAGGTTCTCTGATTTTACCTGGAGCAAGAATGGAGACAGAAGTCAGTAGGCAAGATTTTATTCCTGCTTCAGCCACATGTTTCTATGTCATTGAAAATGAAAACTGTCCGTTTGATGCCTGCTTAATCACAAAAGAGCCATGCACATCCCACTTTGCTCAAGGGAGGACGTTTCCCTAGGCAAGCTGGAAAAATGGTGAAAACTGATTTTTTTTTCTTTTTTTGGCTTTAGCCAAAATATTTTCCTCATGACAAAATGCAACTTTATACGACAAGTAAAAATTAATTTTTAAAAAAATCACAGGAATGGCCAGGCACAGTGGCTCATGCCTGTAATCCCAGCACTTTGGGAGGTGGAAGTGGGTGGATCACCGGCGGTTAGGAGTTCGAGACCAGCCTCACCAACATGGTGAAATGGTCTGTTAAAAATACCAAAAATTAGCTGGGTGTGGTGGTGGGCACCTGTAATTACAGCTACTCAGGAGGCTGACGCAGGAGAATCGCTTAAACCCGGGAGGCAGAGGTTGCAGTGAGCCAAGATCACGCCATTGCACTCCAGCCTGGGTAACAAGAGTGAAACTCCATCTCAAAAAAAAAAAAAAAAAAAAAAAAAAAAAAAAAAAAAAACCACAGGAACTAACTTTGACCATATGATGGATAGAAACCAGTGGGCATTTTCATAGTGATCAAAGCACCCCAAAGCCGGTCCTTCTAGACTGAAACCAGTTTATTTTTTTTGTTTTGTTTTGGAGATGGGCAGCCCCACTGCTGGCCTCTCAGTGGTTGCTTTTCGGATAGAACTGTCTACCCTCTGAATTGGTGGCTGGAGTATCCTCCATTGAACAGAAGGCTGTGGAATTTGTATCATGCTCTGAAAATAGACCCACCCATAGCTCATGGACACACTCTACTGCAGAAACCTCATCAAGTTTAATTTGTAGTCAGCTGTGGCATTGGAACATGTTTTTCATAGGGAACTTTGGATGGATTCTCTGGTGCTACAGAAAAAAAACAGTAAATGGTCCTTCAAGTGTATCAGTGTAGAACAGAGATGGGGTAAAACTGAAAAAGAATAATGAATTTGTTTTAAGATGGAAGACCTTCCTGAAAGAATTCAGGTACTTTGGTCCTGCCTAGCCCTGTGAGCGCTTTGCTTGAACTTTAACCTTTTAAGCACCATATGCTAACCATCACCATGTATCTGGGGGCAGAAAAGCAGCCTTAACAACCATTCCTTCACCCTGTCCCCATCGTGACAACAGGAGCTAAGTCTTGAACTGGGGGTTATGCACACTCTTAAGTAGGCGTGATCAGTTTTGCAAAATGTTCAGTATCTCAATGTCTTGTCCTTAGGTAGAGACAGGTCCAGAGCTACAAATGTACCCATGTGGGAGAGATCTGATTCAGCAGAACAGCAATTATGTAGGGCCCTGGGGCAGGAAGTGCTAATGTTTCTCTGCTCTTGAAGAAACCCCTGATAAAATTTTAGTTCCACTATAGGTATCAAAAAGATTCTCAACTCGAAGTCTTGGATATTAATAAGGCTCCACTGAGAGGGAGAAATCCCAGAATCAAGAGAATGCTCCCTTCCTTGGCCCTGCCTCCAAAATGAAGGTTGAAGGAAGTTTTTATTCTCTTAATACAAAATTGTTCAGGCACAGTCCTGGTGGTGGTCTGTAACTTTAGTGTATCTGGGACTGTAAGTAACACCTGTCTACCCTCTTCCCATGACCTGTAACTCCCAGAGAACACCTCTTATGACCGCCTCTATCTTAAAGTTGAGACCTGGGACTTGAAAACCAAAGCCTTGCTGCAGTAAACAAATCAGCAGTCCTTTTAAATGCTGGAGGCACACACACGTCTGTTTTCCCATGAAGCAGGAGGAAAGAGGAGAAACTGGAGATCCTAGAAGAGCCCACCATCTACCAAAAAGAGGATAGAATGGAAAATCTTACAGAAACAAATGCCTAGGATCCCACTGATGCACAGCCGCCAGACCAGAAGAGGAAAGAGAGAGTGAATGCTGAAAGCAGAAACAAGGTTCTGCTGAGCAGGCACAGAACATGTGTTGACATGCTGTTGTGGGCCAGGGAGGCAAGAGTGGCCACCTCTGGATACAGTCCACTGTGTCACCATGGTCAGTCCACCCCAGGGGCTGAGTTGGGGCACTCCATTGTCCAGGTGCCAACCTACCTGCCAGCCTTCCCTTTCCTCCTCCTCCCAACAAGTACATGGGCCCTTCTGTCCTCAGTGGCCTGCTGCAGTTTACTTCCCACGGCAGAAGTCGGGTGCGTGAGGGCTGATTAAAGCGAAGTTTCATTGGTGTGTGGCCTGGAGTTCTCCTCCTCCAGCAGAGCTATTCTTTGCTTGAGCATCCTCACTTGGGTCTCATGTCTCTCCACCATGGCCATCATCTGCGACTCTAACTTCTTCAGTTTGTTTTGATGCTTCTTCTTTGCTTTCTCATAGGCAGCCACCAGGTTGCTAGGTGGGAATGAAGGGAAATTAGTATGAAGATTCATAGATCACTCAGCCTCTTCGGTAAGAATCTGAAATCTAGTGGTGAGAGGAGGGATAGCATCAGGATGTCAACACTCAATGGCCAGTCACCTACTGGCTTAACCCTGATGAAACCAGCTGGATTGCTAGATGCTGGTCACTCTCACATATTAGAAGGGGTTCTAAGAGTCAAACCAACAATCCAATTTGGCCAAGTCCAAAATGGATGAATACCAATAGTGGGCCTATTTGTTCCTCCATGGTTGCTTGCAACATATACCCTTACAGGAGTGTATTCCTGAGGCACTGCAATCAGTGACCGTACCTGGGATGAGAGCAGAGAGATTGTTCTTGTTCCAGCTTCCCTTTGTGCTTTGGGCTGGTGGGACTCAGAGTATTAAATTAGGCCATAAGCCAATGCTGCAAAGCCAAACATTAGGCTTTTGTACTGCCCCCACCAGAGCCTGGTGGGTGAGGGTATACACTGAGCCCAGGTAAGTCCAGTCCATGTACAGTCATTACCCTTATAGCTGTTCTCCCAGGCAGTTTGAGGACTCACCCCAGGGACTTGTAAAACCCATTCAGGAGGTCTGTGAGGTCTTGAGCTTTTATTTCCAACTACAGAGCTGGATGATGCCAGGTGTTCTCAATAGACATCCACAGAACATTGACTGCAGAAGCAACCGTCAGAACCCAGCTCTCTTCTATTAAGCCAGACGTTAAAGATTTGCAGAATTGTAAGACCAGTGCCACTTTCTAATTATTTCTTGGAAAATAGTTTTTCATAAAAATGCCATTTTTTTTTGTAAATGAAATAAAAACTTTAAAGAATTTATCTTGGTTTTAGTTTCTAACAATGAGAAGTATCAATAAATACAACTTACAGGAACAAAAGCTCTTTGAGGTCCTCCGTTTTTTATAGAGAAGAGTCCTGAGCCCAGTCTTAGAGCAGTATTTCCTAAAGTATTCCAGTGGAGATTGTGTTGCTCAAATAAATTCCATAGCCAATTTTGTTTGGAAAATACTGCTTAAACAGATTTTTTATTCTATGACTTCTCAGAACCCTTAAGATACATAATATCAGGAGGCACATACCACAGTATGCTACATTTGGCCAGAGGATGTTGTTACTGAGCATTTCTTAGTTTCCATGAACATCTTGGGAGATGTCGCTCTAAGGAAGACCAGGTTCTTAGAGCACCAGGTAGGGACTCGCCCACTCTCTAGAGTTAGTTCTCAAGAGTTAGGGAAATGTCCATCCCTGGTGCTGTCTACATGCGGGGTGTCAGTCCAAGTTCCACCGGTGGAGGGCGGTGGGGGCTGGGTATAGGGAGATTTTTACCTGTTGGCTCGCTTTAGATCATTCACGAACTCTGCGGATTGCTGATGTCGGATTTCACTGCTCTTGGTGAGTCTCTCCAAGGCACTCACCAGCTCTTGAACTCTGGCCTTCAACTTCTTTTCTCTGTATCAAGGAGAGACAAAATATGCCAGGAATAGTTTGAGATGATGCTGGAGTTGCCCACTACCTGGGAAGTGGTGACAGGAAGAGGAAGGTTTAGTTTGCAAAGCCTAAAAGCAAGGGAGAGAAAAGATACTAAAGGGCCCAGCAGCGCTGCTGTCACCTGAATGAATTCCTTCTCAAATGCAGATTTAACCCATTTCTTCAATGGCAAGGGCTTTTTAAAGACCTTCATGTGTCAAAGAAACAAGACAGGACTTTCTGTTTCTAGTCTTTTAGCTAATCTAGAAGTTCCTTTCTACTGCTGGCATACCAGATCCTCAGCAATGAGTGCAGCCTGACTACAAACCCCCATCTCAGTCTCCATCCCTTTCTTTTTCAAGTGTCCTAAGTATCTCCTGAACCACTCAGATTCAGCAACCTACCTTCAACAGGTCCCCACTCATTGAGACCAACATGATCACACCTTGCCAAAAACAAAAATTGGTAGAGGGAATAGATACGATACTCTTCTCATTGTAAGGGTCCTTATTTCCCATGAAATTACATTTGCATTTTTGACTACCTGCCCTCCATAGGCAAAGCAGCTTCAAGTTCTATGGACTCTCTACTACTTTGGTAAGGTAACCCAAGCTAATTGACTTAGAGTCAGTTCAGGGAGGTTTCCAGTGTCCAGTCAGCTCATTGCCTTCCTCTAATTCCTACGAGACCCAGCAGGGAAACACTAATCACTGCCTTCCTGACGACTGTGATTCCAAGATCCCTCTATCACATGCACAGTGTTCCTCCACTTAATATCACACTTAGCACTATGTCAGTGTATTATGTGCTGGAGCCATCAGGCTCCCCCGTGGTCGTGTCTGGTTCCAGAGTGGCAAGGACCTTACTTGGTTTGGTTCCCCAATGAACTCCCAGCGCTGAGCACCATGCCTGGGTGACAGCTTCTAGTGACTGTTAAAACAGCTTTAGAACAACTCACTGAAGGTAATGTATTTGATTCTTTGGGACATATTAAGAAACCAGGATTTAGGGAAGGAATTCCTCTAAAAAGGACTCACTGTATGTAGAATGTAAATTTGCATGATTAATTTATAAGACAATTGGGTAGGATCTAGCAAAATAATAAATGAACATGCCCCTTGACTAAGCAACTTGACTTCTAGGAATTGATTTTACAGTGATTATCAGGAGCACAGTTCCTAAAGATAAATCACTTATAGCTGGATTCACTGAGGCACTGGTTACAATAATGCCTAATAAAGGGAGACAACCAGGGAACTGGTTAATCACAGCCTACCCATGCTACTGAAATGCTCTGCTTGAAAAATATTTTTAAAATGCAGATGGAGGGCCGGGGGCAGTGACTCATGCTTGTAATCTCAGCACTTTGGGAGGCTGAGAAGTGTCGATTACTTGAGCTCAGAAATTCAAGACCAGCCTGGGCAACATGGTGAAACCCCATCTCTACAAAAAATATAAAACTAGCCAGATATGGTGGGTCATGCCTGTAGTCCAAGCTACTCAGGAGGCTAAGGTGGAAGGATCGCTTGAGCCCAGAAGGTCAAGACTGCAGGGAGCCATGATCCTGCCACTACACTCCAGCCTGGGCGACAGAGTGAGACCATCTCAAAACCAGATGGTCATGCATTGCCTTGGAAGGATATCTGATACATTAAGCAAAAAGGGTGAGTTGTAAAGATGCCATTTTTGTAAAAACTGAAAAGCTGAGTGTGAATATCTGACACTGTAGTAAGAGACTAGAAGGTGAAACACAAACTCAACAATGCTTAACTCATGAAGGGGGTTGACGGGAGGCTTTCATTTTCTACTTCACTCACTTTTGCATCGCCAGATATTTTTACAGTTTTGTATGTTTTGTGTAAAGTGCGAGTTAGAGTCGTATAAGAACGGCATGGGAATGTGACCTCAGGTGAGAAGGCTCCTTTCTGGTGCCCAAATGGTTCAGACCCTGGTTCTCCTTTCCTGGCTCTTCATATATCTAATCTTGTACATTTCTGCCTTTAGCTACGACAAAGGTAAGTCAAGGTCTCCAAACTGATCAATGAAGAAAGGAATTACAACATAAAATCCAGGCCTGCTTTTGGGAGAAAGGATGGAAGAGGCAGGATCTTTAACGAAAGTCTAGCAACCAGCCGTCAGTCCAGAACTCATTTTTCAGTAAGTCCTCCTACCCGAGAGGCTAAGCCGGAAGGAGCGTGCGTTTCTCCTGGGCCCTAGCAGCCTCCAGGACATCTCAGATCTGGCTGCATTTCCTCCCGGCATTGGAGAGTGGCAGCATTTCCTACCAGCAGTGAGGATGGTGTTGCAGGAGGGGAGCTCCCTTCCTCCCCACCCGCCCCCGCAGCACCTCCTCAGCCTTCCCAGCAGCCCTCCTCCAGCAGAGGGAAGCCAGGGACTCCTGCTTCCCTCCAGCTAAAAAGAGCAGGGAAGGGTTTTTTGCCCTGTATTTTATTACCATTTAGAACCCTTTATCTTTCATTCTAATGTTGATTAATAGTGTAAAAGGGAAAAAAAACTGGAGAGAGTTAAAAATGTAACCACAAACTCAGTAAGAAATTCACAACAAAAAACTCTGGGATGCTACCTAGAGCAGTCAAATCCCCTGCCTCCCCCAATCCTATCCACACTCAGCCAACAGGGAGACTGTGGAAATCCCAGCCCTTCCACAAGACAAAAGGCTTCCTTCCCCAGCACGCAGGCCCTCAGGGGACCAGAGGGAGCTTTCCGGATCTAGCAGGCTCCAAAGGAGGACAGAACCCCAGAAGGGAAGGAGAGGCTCTCTCAGACCCAGGCCAACCCCAGCTTAGGGTTGTGGCAGGGGTGGGGAGTAGCCATTGCTGGGAGCTCAGAACTGCCTGGCCTTTAGAAGGGAATGGGAGTGAACCGCTGGGAGAAACCCCAGGAAAGAACTATGATGCTCATTTATTTAAAGATGCAAAGACAAGGCCAAACTGCAGACTTAAGCCTAAAATTTGGGTTAGTTTATCTGTTTTCATTTGAGTGAGGCAGACACCTGCAGTATAAGAGCCGTGACTTCAGCATCACTCATCAGGACCCAAAGAAACGCTAAAACACTGCCAAGTAACAGCTGCTCTAGACCTGTGTCCAGCATAGGAGCCACTAGCCATGCAGGTGGCTGGCTGAGCTCTTGAAATGTGTCTGGTCCAAACTGAGATGTGCTGTAGGTGTAAAATGCACAATGGAATTTGAAGACAACACACAAAAAATGTAAAATATCTGTTTAGTTTAAAAAATACTGATTACAGGGGCCAGGCACGGTGGCTTACTCCTGTAATCCCAGCACTTTGGGAGGCCGGGGCTGGCAGATCACCTAATGTCAGGAGTTCAAGACCAGCCTGACGAACATGGAGAAACCCCGTCTCTACTAAATACAAAATTAACCGGGTGTGGTGGTGGCATGCCTGTAATCCCAGCTACTTGGGAGACTGAGGCAGGAGAATCGCTTGAACCTGGGAGGCGGAGGTTGTGATGAGCCAAGATCGCACCATTGCACTCCAACCTGGGTGACAAGAGCAAAATTTTGTCTCGAAAAAATTAAAAATAAAAAAATACCGATTACATGTTGAGATATTTTGGACATACTGGGTTATGTGTTATTAAAATTAATTTCATGTGTGTCTGTACTTTTTTCATGGGGCTACTAGAAAATTTAAAATTATATACATGCCTTGCATTTGTGGCTCATATTACATCACTAGTGGACAGTGCTGCTCTAGAGCAATTGTTTAATGTTGTCAGAGGCATGTGAACCAGAGTGACTCCATCTTAAATAGGAGCTAGGTAAAAATGAGGCTGAGACCTACTGGGCTGCATTCGCAGGTGGTGAAGGCATTCTGAGTCACAGGATGAGATAGGAGGTCAGCCCGAAATACAGGTCATAAAGACCTTGCTGATAAAAACATTGCAGTAAAGAAGCCAGCCAAAACAGCAAACCCAAGATGGTCAAGAGAGTAACCTCTGGTCTTCCTCACTGCTGCACTCTCACCAGCGCTACAACAGTTTACAAATGCCATGGCAACGTCAGGAAGTTATCCTATAAGGTCTAAAAAGGGTATGAATAATCCACCCCTTGTGTAGCATATCATCAAAAAATAACCATAAAAACAGGCAACCAGCAGCCCCCGAGGCTGCTCTATGGAGTAGCCATTCTTTTATTCCTCTACTTTCCTAATAAACTTGCTTTCATTTTACTTGATGGACTTGCCCTGAATTCTTTCTTGCACAAGATCCAAAAACCCTCTCTTGGGGTCTGAATCGGTAGTATTTTCTAGTAACAATATTACCAGATATTTTCCCTGGCTTCTGACTCAGTAGGTTTGGGTTGAGACCCAGGAATTGCAGTTTAACAAGTGCCCCAGCTGACTCTTGTTATCAGGCAAACTTGAGGGACGGGCATAAGCCAGAAGAGTTCCTCACCTGGACCTGAGGATGAGCTTCAGTTACTCCTGGAACTGACTTTCTGAATTTATGTGCAAAATTGCAAGCATGGGGCTCACTTTATCAAGTTTACAGTTTTCCTCAGAGTTTCAAAGGATGACTTGGAAAATGCAAAGAAACACGGCTTACTAATTCAAGTCACATTGAAACCTCAAGCATTCTTGTTCCCTTCTACTTCTAATTTAAATTTGCTTGGCCTTTAGTAAAGATTTTACATGGTTTATGTACATGAGATAGGCCAAAAGCAGCTCGCTCTTGGCTTCACAGATTAGAAAGCAAAAATTAAACACTACACATTCCATATGCATCTTCAATAGGAATGTATTCATACAATGTTTCCTGGAATGGCCAGAAATGCATAATCCATTCCTTTTTTATTCCCAGTAGTATCAGCACTCACAAATATACCCCATACCATCAAGCAAAAACAATGGTGGATTGTAATGACTGTGACAACCCAAGTCCCTCAGTACACACATGGATTTCAATTCCATGTCTTCCCACTTCAGTTTTTGGGCTTCTTATTCCTGGTCACAAAAGGTTATATGAATCTAATGACAGAGCCAGGGTGGGACTTTTTATTTTTATTTATTTTTGAGACAGGTTCTTGATCTGTCATCCAGGCTGGAGTGCAGTGGCACAAATCACAGCGCACTGCAGCCCTGACCTCCTGGGCTCAAGCAGTCCCCTCACCTCAGCCTCCTGAGTGGTTGGGACTACAGGTGTGCGCCACCATGCTGGGCTAATTTTTAAAACTTTTTTTGTAGAGATAGGGTCTTACTGTGTTGCCCAGGCTGGTTGCAAACTACTGGGCTCTAGTGGTCCTCCCACCTTGCCCTCCCAAAGTGCTGAGATTACAGGCCCGAGTAATCCCACCTGGTGGATTTTTAATTGAAACATAATGGGATACGTTTCAAGGTAGTGGAATATACACAGGGAATTAAGAGGCAGACTCGTGGTGGGAATTTAAAGGTAATACGAAAACCAAGGTGGCTTGCCAGTAAGCTGGGCAGAGCAAGCAAGCCTCGGAAGTGGTGCTTGCTGGTGTACCTGGGTAACCTGGCAGTACAGCTTCGTGAGCAATCAGTAAGGACGTTGTATTCTCCTTAAAAAGGCCAGCAGCGGTACTCTGTGATTAGAGTCCAAATGAGGAGCTGCAGGAGTCATCGGGCAAGAGCCCAGTCCCAATGAGGCTGTGAGTGGCTTCGCAGCCGGCCAGGAAACCTGTCAGAGGAGCTGTAATCAGACCAAACCGCAGGGAGTCACAGCCATGCAGCCACAAGGCCTGGAATTTCGTAGTAATTGCTGATTACATGGAATTAGTCACTAAGAGAATTGTCTGCATACATGATTTCTCTCGTCCTCACCTTCCACTTACTTTTAACCCGTCAGGCTCTATCTCCACTGACGTGGATCACTGAGCTCACCAGTGATCTCTACGTTGCTGCATCCAGTGGTCCGGTCCCTTCTGTCCTTTTCTTACCTGCCTGCATCACCTGCAGGGCTGACCGCCTCTTTGCTCATGGCTTGCACAAGGCCTCCAGAGCCTGGATTTCATTCTGCTTCATTGGCTGCTCCCTTTCTATACTCTACTCCAAAATACTGGGTATTGTTTAGGACTTGGACCTGGCCTGTATTTTATCTTATCCTTTTCTCTAATGGACACCCTCCATTCCCTTTTCCTAAAAACGTCCACAGTTATCTTCAGGCCTTTTCTTGGATCTCTGCACTTATCTATTGGTGGCCACTTAACTGGCATCTGTGATTTCACATGTCCAGAGGATTACTTCCCAAATGACCTCTAACAGCCACTCTCTCTCCTGTGTAGGCTAATGGCACCACCATTCACCTGGTTACTCATTGGGCTCAGATCTCCCTGTCAAGAGTTTTCTCACTGATAAAATTCTTGCAAAGGCGGTTTAAGTTACTTGGAGTCAGGCTTAACTCCTCCTCCCCTCATTCGCCACATCTGTTCAACAACAAACCCTATCTACCAAGTCTCATCCTGTCATTTGTCACTACACCCAGCCAAGTGGTCATCACTTCTCACCTGGACAACCACGACAGCCTGCTAACTGGGTTCTCTGTCTCCGCCCCTGCATCCCTCTGCCCTGGTTTTCACACAGCATGCTGGGTAACATTTCACATGACAGATCTGATCATGTTACTGCCCTTCAGTGCCTTTCACCTACACTTACAATAAACCCTGTGGTCTTGCCTGGACCTAAGGCCCTGCTTGACCTGAGCGCTGCTTGCTGGCCCTTTGGGCTGCTGGAATCACCCTTGCCCTGCTGGAATCCTGTAGGTCCTCAGCACATCCCTGCACAGCCAGGGCCTCTTCCGGATGTGCTTCTGCCTCTCTCCTCCTCATCTCAGCTTCAGTGTCACCTCCCAGAGAGGTGCAGCCTGACCACCCATCTAAACTCATGTCCCAGAGCTATGACATCCCCACACCTCGCCATTTCCTTCATATTATTCATTGCAAACTACAGTTAGTTTATTGGAAAAAAAAAAATCTCCACAGTGACTGTATCACATCATCCCCTTTCCTTCATGGTAATCACCACAATGTTTACTTATTTTTTAGAAAATCCAGGCAGCAGATAACAGCTGTCTCTAAGTCCTTTATAAGGATAGTCATTTAATTCCCACATAACGTTTGAAGTCAGTACTATCATGATTCTCATTTTTAAGGGTGAGGAACTTTTTTTTTTTTTTTTTTTTGAGATGGAGTCTTGCTCTTTCGCACTATCTGGAGTGCAGTGGTGCGATCTTGGGCTCACCGCAACCTCCAGCCCCCACGGTTCAAGTGATTCTCCTGCCTCAGCCTCCTGAGTAGCTGGGATTATAGGCGCCTGCCACCACGCCCAGCTAATTTTCATATTTTTAGAAGAGACGGGGTTTCACCATGCTGGCCAGTCCGGTCTTGAATTCCTGATTTCAGGTGATCCACCTGCCTCGGCCTCCCAAAGTACTAGGATTACAGGGGTGAGCCACCGCACCTGGCCTACAGATGAGGAACTTAAGGTTAGTTAAGAGACCTGCCCCCAGCCAGTCACGTGCAGAACTGGGACTCCCACCTGGGATTCTGTCTGCAGAGCCTGTGCCCTTACGCATCTCGCTGAAGGAGCCTGCGATTCATAAAGGGAATACAGCAGAGTGCAAGATAAACAAGACCTCCGCTTAACAGCCAGCCCTGCAGAGCTAAGTCTCAAGTGTCCCCAGATAATGAGGTTCCGCAGGTATGTCTGTGGCTGTGTTTTGCCAGGAGGAGCAGCACAAGGACAACAGCAGTCTAACTTTTTTTTGCCCAGACTTTGCTACGAACATGTTTCTTGTCCAGGAAATCCATCTGGAGTTTTCACAGGCCTTGCCAGTGGCTGCTGTGTGTTCCAGAGCCCTCCACCACTCTCCCGTTATGAGGTCCCAGGCGAGGCCTACTTCTCTTTGAGCTTTCGGGATGTTGGGGGGATGACAGAAAAGTAAAATAAATCTCAATTAGTCAAGCAACAACCCTCTCAGTCCCTTGAGTGAGCCTCAGTCTTCACCCTCTGTGCTTCTAGGCACTTGGCTCTGGGGCTCAGCAGTTTATCTGCATGCTAATGGAGCCTTTGTATTCCATTAATGTCCTGCAGACCCACGTGCTTTTATGGAATTCTAAGCACAACTTCCATTACTTGATTGCTTTTATAAATCAACCAAATATGAAGAATCAGCAAGTGCAAGTTTAAATAAAACAGCACCTTTTACAATAACGGTCCTCCTAATGAACCAGTCAAGATTGTGCTGCTTGTTTGTTCAGTGGGGGCTCCCTTTTAAAAAGCACCCCACCCAGTTCCCTTTTCATTTTATCCCACTTTTTGTGTGGTTCAAAAACAGTATTCATCCACAGTTGCTGAAATAGGGGTCAACTAGTGTTATCCTTTTTCCATTCATGGACAAATGTTGGTTACTGCAAGTCCGGAAGTTTTCTACAGTTGGGTGGATGGTTTTGAACTTGGACATGGATTTGAACTTTGAGGAGTCTTGCTGGCTTTTTCTAAGGCACTGCTAACAGTCAAGGGCTCTGTGGGCCACTGACGGGTAGAGTGGTTAGGGCCAGGCACAGTGGCTCACGCCTGTAATCCCAGCACTCTGCGAGGCTGAGGTGGGTAGATCACTTGGGCCTAGGAGTTTGAGACCAGCCTGGGCAACATGGTGAAATCCTGTCTCTACTAAAAATACAAAAATCAGCCAGGCGTGGTGGTGTGCACCTGTAGTCCCAGCTACTTGGGAGGCTGAGGTGGGAGGACCGCTTGAGCCTGGGTAGGTTGAGGCTACAGAGAGCTGTGATTGTGCCACTATACTCCAGCCTGGATGACAGAGTGAGACCCTGTCTCAAAAAAGTACCACAGAAGACTCAGAGAATAGAAAGAAGATACGTGGTGGAGGTGACTGAAGGAAGCTTCAGGAAGGTGAGCATTCTGATTGGAAACGATGAGGGAGAATCAGGGATAAAGCAAAGGGTGTGCTCTTGGAAAAGATGAATTGTCCAGAGGGGCTGGACTACAGATCAAGCATGGGGAAACATTTGAAATATGGGCTAGGAAGTTAAGTTAGGGACCTACAGACAATCTTGAGTGCCAAGGCACTGAAGGTGTTTATGCACAGCACCCTAATCCAAAGTATGTTTTAAGCTATTCTGGCGGCAGAATCGAACTGCAGAATGGCCCTTCAGGACACTACTCTGGAGTTCTGAGGGTCAGTGCAATGGAAAGGAATGGAAGGGATTTTAAGGAAATATGACCTGCTGACGAGAGGTAGGGAGGGGAGACTTACAAGTTATAATCCTGGATCATTAGGAGAAGGGGATTTTTAACATAAATAGGAATTATTCAAAGGGCAGGAAGAAACAGAATTGTTTTGGATGTGCTGTTTTGAGGCTCTAGCATATTTGGGTGGAGATGTCTAGTGGGCGTGAGGTTGAGATTAAGTTAGGGACCATTTAGAGGGAACAGCTGAAGACATCAGAGTTGGAGTCATATACTTGGCTGAGTAAGCCATGACTCCTGGCCCTAAAAGGACTCTCTTTCTGTGGGGGGACTGAGAGGCAAGGAGGGAGTTGGGGGTAGAACCAGGCACACTAAGAAATGAGCAATGAAGTGTTCTATGAGAGAAGGAAATTCATGGTGCATTGGAACCAAAAAAGAAGTGGGAGACGGTGTCATTTCTGCTGGGAGGTGGAGGGAGGGACCATCCGGATCCATTTTACAGATAGGTTGAAGTCACGCTGATGTGAATGTTTGGGGAATGCGGTTGGGTGGGGCCAGGGTAAAAGCAGCTGCAAAAGTGAAGCCCCAGAGGCGCAGAGGAGGAAGAGCAGTCCCGCGGCAGTGTAGGTAGGCGGGTGTGGGTAGGCGGAGGCATGGGTAGGGGGTGAGCGTGGAAAACAGCCCAGGCGAGATCACACAACTGACCAAGGAGCTTGGACACACTCAGGGCCACGGGAGGTTGTCAGTAATTGGGTACCATAGGCAGAATACTAAAATGGCCCCAATATTTCTGCCTTCTAGTGTACACACACGTCCCCTAGTTATTTCATCAAACCCTAAGCTAGTTGCTGCTGTGAAGGAATTTTCCAGATGTAATTAAGGTCCCCCAGCTAACCTTAAGATAAGGAGGTTTTTTTTCTGAGTGGACCTGACCTAATTAGGTGAGCCGCTAAAAGGGTCTGGGCTCTTCCTGGAAAGAGAGTTGGAGCATGGGAGGGATTTGTCCGAGGGAGGTTCTCGCTGCTGGCTTTGCAGATGGAGGGGCCACGCCAAAGGAGTGTGAGGGCTCTAGGAGCTGACAGTCCCCAGGCCAAGAGCCAGTGAGAAAATGGGACCCCAGCCATGCAGCCCCAGGGACCTGTATTCCACCCCAATCAGCAGCAGCGGGAGCAGAGGCCTCTCCAGAGCCTCTGGAGAGAGCACAGCCCCACATGACACTTCACTTGCAGCCCTGCAAGACGCCAGGTGGAGAAGCCAGTCATGCTGCGTCCAGACTGCTGACGCACGGAATCTGTGAGCTAATAACGGGTGCTGTTTTAGGCCACATTTATGATGATTTGTTACACAAAGACAAAAAACGATTACAAAAATGATTACAGGGTAACCATCAGATTCACATCCTGTAAGGTTACTCTTGGACCCTGAAAGATTTCTCTCCTTGTATTGGATTATTCTTAGCAGCACACGAGCCTGCTCTGGTGACTCCTCCTCCTCCTTTTCAGAAGAGGTAGGGTCTCACTGTGCTGCCCAGGCTGGAGCAATCCTCCTGCCTTAGTGTCCCAAATAGCGGGACTATAGGCATGTGCCACTGCGCCAAGCTGTGCCTTCTTTAAAAAGTTCCTTGATAGTTCTGCTGCTTGCACAGCGAAGGTTCTCAAACCACTTGTCTTCACTTCCTGCCTCTCTTCTTCTTAACCCGCCCCCATCTTGATGTGCTTGGCCTTCTTTCTTTTCTCAGCTTCTGAGCCTCCCTTGCTGGTAGATGTTTCAAGTCTCCCACCAGGAGTTTCCCCATCCGAGTGACCTGCACAGTGGCTGTCCATGGCCAAGGACGGTGGGGGAAGTTCCCACTCTGTCTCTGTGAACCCTGGGACGCTGCCTCCCGTGTCCGCCCCTTCCTCTGTGGCCACTTCCACAGATCTGGTCTCTTGTGATTACAATGACCAGACAGGGCCCTCCTGCCACTTACAGGCTCTGGCACACAGCTCTGTCTTCCAGCAGCGGCAGCTTGCCTGCTTGCTATTCAGCAGAGAGAGGAAAGGAAGCCCTCCTCTGGTGGATGGGTCAGGGATATCCTGTCCCTGGACAGAACGGCCACTGTGATTTGTCCATTGCCTCAACGTGGCATTTTACAGAACCATCTGGCAAACATGCAGACACAGGTGGCATATCCCAGTTCCCTGGAGGGCTAGGCGCAGCCCCTGGAGGGTCTGTGACTAAATGACTGCAGCCTCCTGGAGGGCAGGGCGCCGACTCCTGCAGGCCGTGTGTGGGGCTCGCCCCACCCTGCTCCCGGGTACAGTGAAAGGCGAATGCCTGTGAGGCAGCACCAGGCGCTGCTCCTCGCCATGGCACAGGCGATGTACCATGGTGAGGAGCGGCACACCTACTTCCTGCCTCTCAGCACTGAGGAAGCACTGATCCGTACTTTAAACATATATTTTACTTATTTATTTTTTAAAGACGGGGTCTCACTATGTTACCCAGGCTGGATTTGAACTGGCCTCAAGGGATGCTCCTGCCTCGGCCTCGCCAGTAGCTGGAACTCCAGGTGTATGCACAGCACCCGGCTCAGATCCTTACCGTTTTATCCGCATGACTTAGGCTAACATATGCCATTGCTTCACAGCTCTGTGTGTTTAAGGAAGTCCGCCTCCTGCCGTGGCACCTCATCTGCCTTCCACACTGACAGACTAAGACGTGGCTCTTTACTGGAGGCACAGAGGTTTCTCACTGCCCACATCAGCCACACAGCAGGTAGAGTCTTCGGATAAACGAGTGGGCTCAGCTCACTTATCTGCAAGCAAGCCCAACACTGCCAGCACATGTGGGGTGCAAGGGGTCCCCACAGAGAATGTAGAAACATGCAGACTTCCCCACCGCCTCACTGTGTGACCTTGAGAGATCCCTCAGCCTTGCTGTCCCAGTCCCCACCCCGGGATCACATGAAGAGCAGCACCTGCTCCCGGCTGCCTCCCAAGAATATGACGGAGATGAACTAGTCTGCTCCTCTCAGCTGTGCTCGGGCCCCGAGGGCAGGCTGCACAAGCGCCATGTGAGTACAAAAAAGTCATTTCTGAAGATTCCCTTATTTAGCTGCCTTTTTATAGATCACTTCCTTGGCGGAAAGATCAGTCAAATTTTACTAGGACCAAGGCTGAGAGGCAGATCTGAGGAGGAGAAGGCTTTTACAGCACACAGGCTGAACGGACAAGAGTGAAAACAAGATACCCTGGTAAGAAAACATCTCGTGTGCCAGACTGGAAACCTGGTCATCCAGATGGGGTTTTATGGCAATACCAGAGCCAACAAACTGCAATCAATGTTCACCGAAGTCGGGGGAACGAAATCAGACCAGATGGAAGCTATACATACAGTAAAGGTGGGGTGGCATGGAGCCCTGGTTTTGTTCCAAACAGAAGAAAGTTAAGAGAAGACACACTGAGAGAGCCAGAGTTGGGTGACAAGGGCTGGCCAGGTAAGGGGAGGTTGGGTTGGGGACAGTGTCATGACCCAGAACCAGTGACTGAAGTGTCACAGGGCACCTTCCCCGGGATGGCTGCTTCTCCTTAAGGACAGCCCGTGGCTTAGCCTCTTCCTCCTCCCTTAGCGACACCTGATCTTTTCAGTCTGGATGCCTGCGCCGGATCTTTTCAGTCTGGATGCCTGCGCCCACAGTTTTGGTGTCCGGCAGCCTCCTTTTTTCAAGGGAGAAATACTGCTGAAAATGCTGGTAAGACTCCCCCAGCTGACCTCAACATCAGCTCGGCTGTTTTTTAATACCTTCCAAAAAGGTGTTCGTTTCCATTTGGTTTTTTCAAATAAAAACCTCAGGAATCATTTCATCAAAGTATATAACAGAAACCCAAACTGCAGCCCCGAGGTGTGTATATTGTAACCCCTCATGAAGTGATGACCCCAGTTTCTAAGCTATATTTACAGTATCATTATGTTATTTTCCTTTTTCCTTTACCTCTGTAAGTTTGTGCTTGGCTCCATCCATCTGGGTCTTGATTAGAAATCCATGCTAACCAACTTAAGGCGGATTATTGGAAATCCATCCTGACTGACAGAATAAATGAAGTCTGTTTATGTTTAGTCAGCACAACCTGCATCTTCCTTGTGCCAGCAAAGGCCTCTGAGGTTTGGGGAATTTGAAAAACTTAGGGGCTTAGCTTACAGATACAATATCCAAATGGCTCCCATTGGAAACAGGGAGTGGATTTCCATCCCCTGTTTCTGGCACAGTTGTCACTAGGATTTGTTAAGGGCATTTTTCTACGCAGTGTTTCTCTTCCCGCCCCAAGCAGGGCAATTACCATTTACCTACATGGCCAGAGGCTCTGGCAGAGTAAAAACTGAGCTATTACAACTTGGAAGGAAAGACAAA
This sequence comes from Macaca mulatta, assembly GCF_049350105.2. Classification (NCBI taxonomy): domain Eukaryota; kingdom Metazoa; phylum Chordata; class Mammalia; order Primates; family Cercopithecidae; genus Macaca; species Macaca mulatta. The sequence continues at coordinate 121,971,096 of NC_133411.1, forward strand.
AAGTGACAGTCAATCAGGAAGGTAGTGAAGTTCCCCACAAGGCAACCTTCCATCCACCATCAGCTTGGAGGCCATCCTATAAACAGGCCCGCTGGATCAAGTTAGCTGACTGAAAATACACAGTAGCCTTCCCCTCCCACCCTAAATACCCAGAAATGACAGGAAAGACATTTTTTAAAACCTCTGAGCATCTTAGAAAGGAGTGCTCTTTGTATATCAGAAACCATGCGCAATCATAACAAATGAAAGGCAGATGTTTTCTTCTTCCTGAAAAGAAAACCGCAACTCAAAATGCATGCAGAAAAATACTCTGCAAAAGGAAGAAGGGGATTCAGAGGTGCTCCAACCAGAGGTGTTGGCTACCAGCACAGGAGGGGACCAGATGCTTGGGTCAGATACGCAGACTAGAGGGCTGTTATTAGCCAGGAGACACAGAAAGCCCAGGAGACAGCTTCTGATACGACCCAGCTGACAGCACTTTGAAGGACCTGGCTACATTTTCTGGGTGGCAGGCTGTAATAAGTAGAATCAGAACTCTCAAACAGGACGGCTGGGCGTGGTGGCTCACCCCTGTAATCACAGCACATTGTGAGGCCGAGGCAGGTGGATCACCTGAGGTCAGGAGTTCAAGACCAGCCTGGCCAACATGGTGAAAGTCCATCTCTACTAAAAAATACAAAAAATTAGCCAGGCGTGGTGGTGCGTGCCTGTAGTCCCAGCTAACTTGGGAGGCTGAGGCAGGAGAATTGCTTGAACCTGGGAGACAGAGGTTGCAGTGAGTCGAGATCGTACCACTGCACTCCAGCCTGGGAGACAGAGGGAGACTCTGTCTCAAAAACAAACAACAACAACAAAAAACAAAAACAAATCTCAAACAGGTGACCTAGGAATTCAAAATACAAGAATGAACACACAAACAAGAACCACTGAATAGTTAAAGAAAGCAAACACCAAGAAAAAGTCACAAAACTCAACTATGAAAAGAATTACATGTGAAGAAACAGAATTAATACAGCAGACAAAAAAGATGAAGGAATTTAAGAGCCGGGCATGGTAGTGCATGCCTGTAATCCCAACATTTTGGGAGGCCAAGACGGGAAGATCACTTGAGCCCAGGAGTTTGAGACCAGCCTGGACAACATAAGGAGACCCTGTCTCAAAAAAAAAAAAAACATTAGCCAGGTGTGGGGGCATGCACCTGTGGTCCTAGCAATACTTGGGAGGCTGGAGTGGGAGGATCACTTGAGCCTGGGAGATTGAGGCTGCAGTGAGCTGTGATTGCGTCACTGCACTCCAGCCTGGGCAACAGAGAGAGACCCTCTCCCCCCGCCCAAAAAAAAATAAATTAAGCATTATAAAAATCCTCAAAGAGATGCCTATCACTAAAAAAGAGATGACAGATTTAATCACCAAAATAAAAAACTCAACATATATCTCAACATATAGGTCAAACATCACAATGAACCTAACTAAAGAATAAATTAGTGAACTGGAAAACTGAGCCAAAAAATTCTCTCTCTCCAGGACGGCAACTATGCAACAGGGCAGCCACTAGCCACATGTGGCTCTTGAGCACTTGAAATGTCTGAAGTTGAGATATGCTGAGGTGTAAAATACATACCAGGTTTTGAAAACTTAGTTAAAAAAAGATAAAAGATTTCATTAGTAGTTTTAGAAAATATTGACTATAAGTTAAAATAATTTAGACATACTGTGTTAAATAAAACGTTACTAAAGTGAATTGCAGCTGTCTTTGTTCCTTTTTAATGTGGCTACTGGGAAATTTAAAATTACATATGTGGTTCACATTACATTTCTACTGGACAATGCTGCTCTAGAACCCGGAGCCAAAGGAGTGACGGAAAGTAGGTATGAAAAGTGAAGATGCGGAAGACAGAGCTGGATGAATCAGCATCTGTTTCTCCTTGCAGAAGGAGATAAAGAACTGCGGGGCGGTGAGGGGAAAGAAACACTGAAATCATAGAGGAAAACTTCCCAGAACTAAAGAAATAGGCGAGGCTTTTTCCTGCTTCCAGTGCTGAAGGAGAGGACTCCTGCTGAAGCTGGAAACAAGGTAAGAGTGCCTGTTTTCACTTCACTAGTGAACACTGTCCCGGAGTTTCTAGCCAATGCAACAATATAGCAGAAAAGGAAAGGAACAGGCATTTTCTTATTCACAGCGATGACTGCCTAAGTGCTGTCTCTTAAGTGCTCTCTCTTCTCAGTGTTTTGAAAGGCCGGGCACCAACAGGCCTTCGCCATTTCTGGCTTCCAAGACATGGGTAAAGCGGAACACATCAGCACCTTCTCCTTTCAGGAGCTGCCAAGAGAACTCAGAACAAGCCTCCATGCCAAGGATAAACACCGGTTGGGGTGGGGAAAGGGTGCTTACCGACGGATGGCGTTGGTGAATTCCGCAGCCAGCTCACTCTCGCTGCATGTCGTCCTGAGTTCAGCTAGGGACAGAGCTGGGGAGGCAGCATCGGCACACTCCTGACAACAGCAAACACATTCCGGTTAGACCCGAATCCAAGCTGGACAGCAAGCACATTCCTGTCAGACTGGAATCCAAGCTGGCAGCACCCTGGAAACCTGCGGCAGAGCGCGGTAGGTGGCTTGTGCAGTGATGGCAGCAGGGTGGGTGCCGGGTGGCACCCTCAGATCACGCTAAAGGGGAAAACGTGGCAGCAAGCCAAACAGCCCCCTCTGCTCCCAGACCGCTGGTTCCTTTTGCAGGCTGGCCAGCACAGTGGGGATGACACCCAGCATGCTCTGAGCGCACACCGATGCCAGGCACTGGTCTAAGCACGCCATATGCAGTCAATCATTTAATCATCACAAATACTCTCTGAGGCAGGAACTATCATTATCTCCATTTTACCAAGGAGGAAATGAAGGCACAGGGGAGTTATGCTGCCCAGTCACCAGCTGGGAAATGGGGGAACCAGGATTCAAACCCAAGCTGTGTGGCCCCAGATCAATCTCTTGACCACTAGGTAAAGCCTCTCGTAATCATATAAGACAAGTGAGAAATAGCCGGGAATATCCCTGGTGCCCCATCCCACGTCTCCCTGGGAGAAAAGCAATCTCCTTTAGATTTAGGAGCTTTACTGGGTTCAGTGTAATCATCAAGAAAACTCAGCAGAGGAGGAGGAAAACAGAAGTGCACCCCACCCCATGGATGAGCATTAGACAGGGACCTTGACATCATCTAAAGCAAACCCTCCCACCCTGCAGATGAGGAAACTCAAGAGCCAGAGCTCCAAATCCTAGAGCTAAGACCATTCAAACAGTGACCGTGCCTGAGTGCTCTACGGTCCATGCACACAGAGGGCAGCAGCCTCACTATATAGTAACGTGGCCGGGGGAAGGCATTCATCGGATGATCTCTCAACGGACACGAGGAGCTGCCGAGCTACAGGCCTGAGAATAAACAGCTTGCGATCTGTTGCAGGAGATGGAATGTAAACAGAATTTTTTTTTTTTTTTAAATGTGAGATGGAGTTTTGCTCTTGTTGCCCAGGCTGGAGTGCAATGGCGCAATCTCAGCTTACTGCAACTTCTGCCTCCCGGGTTCAAGCAATTCTCCCACCTCAGCCTCCCAAGTAGCTGGGATTAAAGGCACACGCCATCACGCCCGGCTAATTTTGTATTTTTAGTAGAGACGGGGTTTCTCCATGTTGGTCAGGCTGGTCTCGAACTCCCAACCTCAGGTGATCCAGCCACCTCAGCCTCCCAAAGTGCTGGATCACACCGCACCTGGCCGTAAACAGGAAATGTTATAAGATGTGAGCTACAGAGAGGCACGGATTCAGTGCTGGAAGTCCAGGCACATGGTCTCCCCAGGCAGTTCCTTGGCAGTGGCACTGCCAACACCTGAGTGCTCTTCCCTCTGCCATGCCTTCTGCCTGGGCCGCCTTCCACCTCCTGTCTACCTACCTGTGCTCAGAGACCCAAGTCCCCTGTCCACCCTTGGAATATGTTGATATTCCCACAATATCCTCACTTTTTGTATATCCATTCCCATTTGATGTTAACATTTCATGAGACTCCTTCAAGACAGGGACTGCTCTGTCTCATCCACGGTGCCTCTCTGAATATACTTGGCAGTATCTGGTGCACACAGACAAGAATTTCAGAAACCTAATACAGCTTGGATAAGATTTGGAATCCAGCTGTCCTAGCTGGAGGGAAGCTTTTTAAAGAAGCATAAGCACCCACCCGGTAGAGCAAGAAAGAATGTTCGAGACCCAAATGTGGCCCACCAGCTGCTTCTGATGACCCACAGGATAAGAACGATTTTCCTGTTTTTAAACTCATATAAAAAAGTCAAAAGAAGAGTATTTTGTGACAGGTAGAAATTACATGAAATTCAAATGTCAGCATCCATACATACAGTGTTCCTAGAGGCCAGGCACGGTGGCTCACGCCTGTAATCCCAGCACTTTGGGAGGCTGAGGCAGGTGGATCACTTGAGGTCTGGAGTTTGAGACCAGCCTGACCAACATGGTGAAACCCCATCTCTACTAAAAATACAAAATTACCCAGGCATGGTGGCGCACACCTGTAGTCCCAGATACTTGGCAGGCTGAGGCAGGAGAATCACTTGAACCGGGGAGGTGGAGGCTGTAGTGAGCCAAGATCGCACCATTGCACTCCAGCCTGGGCAACAAGAGTGAGACTCCACCTCAAAAAAAAAATAAAATAAAATAAAATAAAAATAAATAAATAAATAATTAAATAAAGTGTTACTAGAACACAGCCATGGCCACTGGTCTCCCTGTTGCCTCTGCTTTTGCGCTAGCATTGGACACTAGCAAAGCTGAGTGGCTGCAGCCACACCCAAGCGACCCACAAACCTACAACATTTACTGTGTGACCCTCCACAGAAAAGTGCTGACCCCTCCTCGAGACGCTCGCCTCATCCAGCAACAGGTGAGCCCAGAGGAGTAGCCCAGATGGGAGATTTTATTCAAACAGTAAATGGATCTAGTATTTGAAAGGCAAGATAATCAGCTCACTCTTACTTCATTACCTGAAAAACACAACGTACTCTTATAAAGGTTCTTACTGTAGTGTTAAAAAAAAAAATCATCTGGCCTTTGCCATCAGAGAAATTTTCTTACTTTCTTTCTTTCTTTTTTGAGCCAGGCTGCGGTGCAGTGGCGCAATCTTGGGTCACTACAACCTCCGCCTCCCAGGTTCAAGGCAGTTCTTGTGCCTCAGTCTCCCAAGTAGCTGGGATTACAGGTGCCCACCACCATGCGCAGCTAATTTTTGTATTTTTAGTAGAGATGGGGTTTCCCCATGTTGGTCATGCTGGGCTTGAACTCCTGACCTCAAGTGATCCACCCGCCTCGGGCTCCCAAAGTACTGGGATTATAGGCATGAGCTGCGTCCGGCCAAATTTCCTTACTTTGAAGCCACTCCACATAACAGTGTTTCACCCAGTCAAAATAAATATGAGGAACTAGGGGAAAATGCTCAGTTCATGGGCCTTCTGGCAAGAACCTGGTAACTCCATTTCCACCACACCCTAAGAACACACACAAACACTAATGTTCTGTCTCTTCGGCTGTGTCCCTAACTGACTGCTAGCAAATTCAAAAGGCAAAAAAAAAAAAAAAAAAAGAGAGAGAGATTTTGAAGGTGTTTGTATGGAACAGAAAACCTCATCTTCCCGAGCCCCAGACACTTCCATGTGAACCCAGATACAGCACTGCGTGGCTGCACAGTGACTCACCTCCCCCAGCCTTGGGCAGACGGCGTCATAGTGCACTTGGCATAGTGACTTCTCTAAAGCCCAAACTGTATCACATCACCCCTTGCTGAGGACCCTTCCACGATTCCGCACAGTCCTCAAGATAACTCCAGCCAGTGCATCAACTCCACTCCCCCTCCGGGCCGTTGCACATGCTGTCCCATCAGCCTGGGGGCACCTCTTCTCTCCCCTGATGCTCCACCTGCCCCTCTTCAACAGGCTACCTCCCACTATCCACTGGGGCTCAGCTCCGAAGTTCGTTCCTTCCAGAAAACCTGTCCTGAATCTCCAAAGTGGACATTTGTGTCTGGCTTGTGTCCTCCCATGATGCCAATAATTGATCCTTGCACTGGGGACATTCTCTCATTGCTCTGTGATCATCTGTTTGCCCACCAGTCTCCCCCTAAGAATGTTAATTCCTGGAGGACAGACTTTGCCTGTCTACCACAGAGCTGCCTCTAGCACCCTGCCTTGGTCCTGGCACGCTGTGAGTGCCAAATCGCATTTATCAACTGAATGGATAAATAAAAAGCAGCCAGGGTCTTGGGAGGGCTGGCCTGGCCGGGTGCCACAGCTGTGTCCTGCCTTGGCTCCTCAGCAAGTGGGAGGTGGGGAAAGGTGTAGCTGTGGTCATTTGTGAATCATACTTCAGAGTTCTCAACTACATAGGGAGTGACAATTCACTGTCACATGACATCAGCACTGTTCCTTCTTTCCCAGGTACATGGCTCTCCTGGAGACGATCCTGCACTTGTGCTATGGGAAGCCGCTTATTAGACTAGCAAGTTGGCATATGTCTGCGAGTCCTGGGTCTGAAACAAATGGGGGTCAAGAGAAGCTTGCATTTATTAGGAATAGAAAAATATGATGCACAGAATATAGAGGACCCTTGGACAAGGGATATAATTCTTTAGAGTCCACAGTTATTTTTTTTCCAATGCAGTATTTGGAAAATTCTGAAATACAGGATAATGGAATGAACTTGGATTCCAGAAAAAAACACCTGGGGGCTGATAAGAGAGTGAGTTTGCAAAATTCTATCACCAGACAGCCCACTTTCAGATGATGTAGACTTCGTAACCCAAGGCTTCCTTCCTCCTCCTCTGCCCGCAGGCTGCTTCCTGCTTACCACCCTGTGACGGCAGCAATGCCAGCAGGAAGGAGTCAAGGAGGAAATGCAGTGGAAGGAAGAGAGCCCGTTAGTGCATCTGGGCTAAGTCCCAATTCTGCCATTTCTCAGCTGTGAGACTCCTGACTTCTGTGAGCCTGATTTCTCTCATGTAAATGGGGATAACCTTCTTTCCTCAGACCTGTAAGGCTTAAGGGCGACAATAAATGCAACCATTGGAACAGAAGTACTGCAGCTCCCCCTTCACTGCAGTTTTGCTTTCTGAGGTTTCAGTTACTCAAGGTCAACTATGGTGTGAAAATATTCAATGGGAAATTCTAGAAATAAACAATAAGTTTTAAATTGTGCACCATTCTGAGCAGCGTGATGAAACTTTGCACTGTCCTGCGCCATCCCACCTGAGCTGCAAATCATTCCTTAGTCCAGCATAGCCACAGTGCAGACACTCCCCACCCATCTGTCATTTAGTAGCTGTCTCGGTTATCAGATCGACTGTCAGTGTCACACTGCTTGTGTTCAAGTAACCCTTATGTCATGTAATAATAGCCCCAAAGTGCAACAGTAATGATGCTGACATATTGTTATAATTGTTCTGTTAATATTTTATTAGTTGTTATTAATCTCTTACTGTGCCTAATTTATAAATTAAACTTCATCACAGGTATGTATATATAGGGGAAAACGCAGAATATATAAGGGTTCAGTATTATCTGTGGTTTCAGGCATCCATGGGGGATTTTGGATCGCATCCCCTGTGGATAAAGGGGGCACTATTGTACCGATAAACTAACAAATGAGGGCTGCCGTGTGACAGAGGATTAGATGAAGGAGGTGAGACCAGTATCAGTGGACAGCTGCAGAGATCACCCCTCTGATGTGACTGTGATATGTGAAAAGGTTTCAACTACTATATAAAGTGAGATTTGGTATTTCTAAAATGTAGATTGGTTTCGTTACACTCAAAATGTCACCTTCTTAGATACCTACGAATGGCCTGCAGTTCCTATGCAAATACAAGAACTGAGGCAGCAGGGTGGTGAGGTGTGGCCAGTGGTCACTGGGCAGTCAGGGAGGCCTGAGCCTAAGGGTGTCCCCAAGCCACTCCGGCCCTACCTTGCTGGGTTTGTCTTTGCCACCGCTGCTAGTGGAGCTGAGGGACCGCATCCGCTGCTCCTTCTGCTCCTCCACCTCGGACTTCAGGTGCTCAATGTGCACCAGGTAGGCCTGCTCCTGGGCCTCCCGCGTGCTCAGCTTCAGCTCCAGGGCCTTCTTCTCTTTCTCCAGTAGATAGAGCTGGGCCTTCAGCTCGGCCATCTCCTCCTACAGAGCAAGGAGCACAGAGCACATGAGGCACCCACGATCTGAGAGCAGGGCTGGCTGCTGCCAAGTGGGTGGGTGGGGGTCCCCGGCTATGACCCACAGGCCCGCGGTACAGTTATCACTTTGAAGTTGGCAGTAAGATGAGTGGGAGGAGACATGGCACCTGTCACCACACTTCTGAAGGAATGACGTGTGGATAAGGTCATGCACTTTGTCAGTCTATGGACTAGACCTGAGACAAAAGGGTAGAAGTTACAGGCAAGTAGATTGTTGTTCAATATAGGAAAAACCTTTCTAACAAATAGAGCCCCCACACAGGCACGTGGGCCTCAATGGAAACCCATTCTCTGGTCTGCAGAGACTGGGCTGCACCTGCCAGAGGCTGTAAAGTCACCTATCCATGGAAGACTTCTTCTGGCCAAGTCCCTTCCAATTCCCATTTTGGTTTCCACAGCACCAACGACGTATTTAACCACTCCCACGGCACCTTCGTTGCCCTGCAGCTGGGCCAGGCAGGCGGCAAATGCCTGCAGCAGCATCAACCTCTGGCTCTTGCCTACTTCTCAGGGCCCAAATGAAATCAACAGAAACAGCATCCTTCACAGGTGACTGCTCATCAGACAACTTCTAAAAGTATCCTAAGAACTCAAATGAGAGTGATGAGTGGAGAGTAAGAAGTGAATCCAAAATAGGACCGTGCCATCCTGGGACCAGGAGCCAATAACAATGGCAGCCACTAGCCTTTACTGAGCATGTGGCACTGTGCTAAGTGTTCACATGACATGGCTCATTTCATCTTCCCAAGCTGGGGTAGGTATTGCGACTATCTCCATTGACAGATGGGAAACTGAGGCACACAGAGGGAAATCCCCCTACCCATGGCTACTGGGTAAGCTGTGGAGCCAGAGACTGCAGCTGAGCTGTCTGGCTCAGGGCTATACCGCCTCCCTCCCTTTCAAGGTGAGCCCATGCATGATTCTTGTCCCCACACTTCTGCTGGAGGGTGACTCCACCAGCCCACGGCCACCAGGTACAGCCTTCCCAGCCCACCTTGAGACGAACTCACCTGAGGTTAGTTCAGATTCTGGCCACCCCTGAAGTGACCCTTCTGAGGTAATTAGTCCCAGGCCTGGTGCACTCTCCTGGGTAAGTTGGACTGGTGGGTAGATGTTTTCACTCTCCAGTGTGGGGAAATAGCTAGAGGGCACCCCTCAAGAGGGACGTTAGTCAATGTGCTCAGTAAACTACTCAGAACACACCAACCTTCTTTCCCCTAAATATCAGACAGAAATGCCAGAATGAAAGGTATGCCACGCCCAGAACCTTCGGATCTTTTGCCATTGGAAGCAGGATTCTGAAGGTTCTGGCAACACTGCATACTGAGCTCACGCGATGGTTGCTTCCAGAACAAACATACAAGTGCATGCTTGAAAGAAGGAAAGAGAAACCCATGGGTGCCAGAAATGAAGCGGGAACTCTGCCACAGGGAACGGCAAGGAGGGCACACACTGGCCAGCAACGCGCCAGACTGTCCTCGGGCCCTCCACCTGGGGGCTTAGTGTTACCCAAGGCCAGGGCGTGGCCTCTGAGGCAGAGAGCCACAGCTCAGACCCCTACGGGCGCAGGATTCTCAATAGGCTGCCCAGAATAAGACACTAGAAAACTTCCTTTCTGGAGATGTGGCAAGTAAACTTGTCATCTCTCAGGCTCTGGGTGGGAAAAGAAAATCTCTTTCGAGGAATTAAACCTCAAGCTCGTGTCATGTGTAGGTGTGGTATAGGAATCCTGAGTCAAGAACCTAACAAAAACCAGTCCCAAACCTCAGAAACTGATGAGTCCCAACAGATCTAAACACAGAACCACTCTGTAGGGACATCTGCAACCCAGGATCCACAGGGCCCCACAGAAGACGTTTCCACGGAGGATGAGCTGGTGCTTGCATTCTCTCCCCCTGCCCCCACCACTGAGGAAATGAGGACGAATCAGCGCAGATGCAAAAAGTAAGAGTCAGCATTTACAAGAAGCGGAAATAACAATGTGGAAAACTAGAAAACAAAGATTTAAAACAAAGAGATATAGGAGTCATAATGAAGGGATAATACGTTCAAAAAGGAAGAGAAGGCCAGGCCTGGTGCCTCACACCTGTAATCCCAGCACTTTGGGAGGCTGAGGTGCGTGGATGACTTGAGCCAGGAGTTTGAGACTGGCCAGGGCAACAGAGTGAGACCCCATTTCTACAAAAAAAAAAAACTTAAAAAATCAGCTGGGTAGGGCAGTGCATTCCTGTAGTCCCAGCTACTTGGGAGGCTGAGGCAGAAGGATCACTTCCAGCCCCAGGGCGAGGCTATAATGAGCCATGACTGCATCACTGCACTCCAGCCTGGGCAACACAGTGAGACCCTGTTTCAAAACAGCAAACAAACAAACAACAACAAAAAGAAGAATGGACTTGAAAAGGAGCCAAGCAGATCATCTAGAAACAAAAGGTATGACAAAAACAGAAACTTGAATTTCTCAGCAATTGGATCCTAGAAAATGGTGAAAATCCAACATAACCTGCTGGATAATGGATTTGGTATGGGTAAGCACACATCCCCAAGCAGACTGCGAGAGACTCAGAGGAAAAGGAGACAACTCTGATGTTTGGCCTTCAAGAAAGTCACAGGGAACCAAGCCAGAATGCTAGTAATGGCTGCCCTGGATCATAATATTATGGATTGTTCTCCTCCCAGCTTTTCTACTTTTTTAGAAAATTTCTAAGATCAGTACACATTTTATTTTCAAGTGGCAAAGGGAGTATTAGAACTTTTATTCCAACAAAAATGTCTTTCTTGGCTAGAATACCAGTAAATTTATCACCCTACATATTGGCCAATTTTAAAAAGGAAATCCTTAGTGTTTGGCCAAAAGAAACAATGTTTGGAATAAATGATGGAAGGGGGGCCTCAGGGCTTGTGCCACAGCGTTCAAGAGTCTGCAAAGAGGGCTCCCGGTTGGATGATGGACCCAAGGCCGGCTCATAGGCAACGAGAGGTGGAATCAGCCAAAGCAGCGTGAGGATTCTCCAGAGAGAGGCTGGGATGGGAGCTGGGTGGCTGGATGAAGATGAGCCAGTTTGGAAATCACAGGGGTGGGGGTGGGAGGTGAGATTCCTGCATCTGTTACCACTGCCTAGTGTCTTCCCAAACTTCACCCAAATTCTAGCTCAAGAAGCTCCCAAGGACAGGGCTGTGCTGAGTGAGTCACCCCTGAGGGCGTCAGGATGGCTGCTGCCGCCAGCTCCCCTCCACTTTACAGAGACAGTGCGACCAGGGGGTTGTTTTTCACCCTGCTGCGGACAGTACTGATCCCAAACGGAGCCATTAACTCAGCACTGCCATGACCCGCTCTGGCTTGCTAGACTCCAGTTCCTGACCATGACCTGGCTTCTGCCAGAGAACAACCCCCTCCCATCTTCACTTCTGGGAGCCACGGGCATGGCAGAATCTGAGGCCGCGCAAATTCAGGCCTTTGCTCGAAGGAGAGTGGCATGTGGAAAGCAAGTTAGGGCCGGCAGCAGAGTCGTGTGCTGACCCTAGATCTGCAGGAGCAGCCCCAGGCAAGTTCCCACTTGTGCTGTGGTCTGAGACGCAGGGTGCAGTGACATGGAACCACGCTCCCAGCAGGCTGTTCTTCTGTTCCCACTCCACCTGTGTGCGCCGCAGTACAGTCCTGACACTAACTACATGGAGTTCGTGCAGACCTCACAGGTCAAGGGCAGAGTCTTCCACAGGCTGCCCTCCCTTCAGATGCTGCCCCAAGTCTCCAGCAGGATGGGCCCCCGACCACTTATACTTCTGACTGCCTTGTCTACAAATTCGGGGGAACCCACAACCCCTCTGAGGGTCAGTAATTTGCTAAAACATCTTGCGGAATGAAGGAAAGCACTATCCTTATGATTATTGTTCTATTATAAGAGGGTACAAGCAAGGCAAAGGCTGAGAGTCCCAAATGCAGATTTTCTGGGCCCTCTCCCCACTGAATCAGGGTGTGTCGCCCTCCTGGCACATCAGTGTGTTCACCATCCAGGAAGCTTCTCTGAGCTTCAGGTCCAGAGTTTTTATTAAGGCTCCATTACACAGGTATGACTGATGAAATCACTGGCCACAGGATGGAACTCAATCTCTGGCTCTCTTCCCCTCCCCGGAGGTCAGGTGGCTGAAAGTCCCAATCCTCCATCACACACCTGGTCCTTCTGATGACCAGCCCACATTCTGAAGCTGTCTAGGGCTCACCATAAGTCACCTCATCAGCATCACAAAGACGCCCCTAGCACAGCAAGAAATTCCAAGGGTTTCTGACACTCTGTCGCAGAACCAAGGACAAATATCAGATATGCTCTTACTTATACCAGAGCTGCCTTCTGAAAGCAGGTACCAGGTGAAGGGCTGATGCCTGGCACTCTACACCAGAAACAGGCAAAGTGGTGTCCTGCTGTAGGGATGGCAGTTTAGCCACTTCCCAGTAGGGGACACCAGCTTTCCAAGAAAGCTCCCTGCTGTAGAAACGCCAGCAGGAAGACATCTCCACCAGCAGCTGAAAGGCCCAGTGTTTCAGATCCACTGAAACACTGACCTCAACAGCACTGTACACCTTCACTGGAGGGCACTATGGTCTGAGCAGGCTCAACATTGCACCAAAGGTACAGGATGTCAGGAAATCAGGGCTCTCGGCCAAACTCTACAACTGGACTCACCCTGTTCTCCCCCTGCCGGGAGTTAACACCAGCATCAGCAACCCAAGACATACTTCCAAGCATTCTTGAGATTAGGGGTCAATTTAGATGGACAGAGGCTCCACCCTGCAGAGGTCTGACCTGGCTTCTCTTAGATGAAGGGCTCCAAAGTTGGGCTGGGACACCCTGAGAAATCCCTTAGAATTCAACTCCCCTGTCCAGAAACACCCAGCCCAAGTGATCCCCAGACATAGTGAAACCAGCTCTGTCTACAAACAAGGATCTGGCTCTTCTCTGGGCAGAGGTGACTCAACAGGAGGGGTTGATTCCTCTTCATCTGCTGGACCTGCTTTCAGAGGTCGATTAGATTTCCTCCTGGTGGCAGCCTCGTGCACGGGACCCACCCACCACATACCTTCATGGCCATGAGTTCCTGCATCAGCACTGCGTTTTCCAGGTCCAGCCTCTGGCTGTCTCCCCGGGGCTTGACGTCATAGCTAAGAGGATCAATGTGGATGCTTTCCAGCTCCAGCATGGTCAGCTTGACCGCAGCCCTGTCATTCTTGAGCTGCTGGATATAATCCTTCAGCCTCTGCTCGTCTTCTTTAGTGAACTCAGTGTCGCAACTACTGGCTGTGGAGCTGGTTGTGCTGAGGAAGAAGAAAAAAAAAAGATCCACCACCCTGTGGTATTCCAAGTTATGGCGAATAGATCTTTTCTCCTCACTCTTCTCCAAATTCCCTCTCCCCACTGTTATTTACATGGTAATCCAAAAATAAGTATGCATCACAGCATAGGAAAATAACTTTATGAGAGAATTAAGTATGAAGAATAACAAATGTTTACACTCTTTGACACAACACTGTGGACTCTAGAAATGAATTTCTAAGGAATTAATTCCACAGAAGCAAAAAGATACACATACAAAGGAATGTAATCTAAAATACAGTTTAGTGAATTATCACACCTATCAAAAGGAGGGCAATCATGTGGACATTACAGCGATCATTGTAATATGTGAAATTAGAGTGATATTGACAATGGTGGTGATATTTTGAGGAAATAGGTTAAAAGATAATATATATGTAATAAAAAAGATATTCATGTGGTCAGAACTTAAAAAAGGGGTATTTAAGGCAACAGAAGTTGAAGCACAAAACACCTATGGTGTGATCCACAGATGCATGTCACACCCTCACACGTGCGTGCAGGTATCCCAGGCTGTGGCAGCTGTCCCTGCGGAACAGCACTGAAGGGGGCTGTTTTGCGGTGATTACTTCTGTTGTTTGCAACATGTACCATGAAAAACACAGGGGTGCACAACACAGCAATAATCACTTTGGGAGTGGGGTACCCCTAGGCCTCCACAGCATAGTCTGAGAATAGTGTCCACTATAGGGACTCCGGCTGGCCCAAGGGCCCTTGGCAGCCCAAGATGAATTGTGACCGGGCAGGGAGCCCCCAGTTGAACCCCAGGCCTGTGGTGGCCTGGGAACGTTTCTAGGGGACCAAACCATCGTGAAACGGGGAATGCCACTGGAAAACGGAGGCCACGGCTCTCAAGTGGGCTCTGGCCTTTTCCAGCAGTGGGCAGGCTGCTCCCGTGCCTCTGAATAAGGCCCACTCCACTCGGTCGAGGACTCTGAGGCCAGTGTGCACCAACAGCAGTTTCTCTGCACTTGCACTGGGCCTCCCTAGGCTTGACTTGTCCCTCATGGAACTGGTCTGAAGATGGCAGAGGAACAAGCAGAGGCCTACTGACCTCGCATCAAAACAGGCCAGGCTGTGTTGTCATGCCTGTTGCTACAGATTTGGAAAGTGAAGCTCACAGACATTAGTGGTCAGCCGAATCATGCGGCTGGAAAGAGGTGCAACTAGACTTGGGCGCAGCCTCATCCCACAGCCCTGTCCTTGTCCCCAGAATCCTGTAGTTAGAAGCTATGCCAGGGGCCAGGAGTGATCTCCACAGGCTGCCAGATGCCACAAATCCAGGTCTACACTCCTCGTCTCACACTGCAAAAGGGTAACAGCCAGGACCCCAACTCAGCAGGTGTAGTCCCCACAGCCTAGACGTGAGTGAGGGCAGGCCCATTCTTGTACATGGCACATTGCTACGAAAACAAGGCTTCCGGGGAGAGAAAAGCTGAAGAGAGATGGTGGCTGGAGCCTTGCTGTTCACAGAAGGAACAGGCTACCCTAGGGCTTGGGGTAGTCTTCAAGTCAGAGAACCCCTTCTAGGATGGGAAACCCCTGAGCAACAGAAACCCTTTGGGGCTGTGTCTCACTCCCTCTGTCCCATCAGGACGGGTGGGAAGTCCCTTGGAGATAAGGCGAGCAAGATCAGCCTGACCATTCAACACCACCTCTTCAGAGGCTGTGCCCGGTAAGTTTCCGTGTCAGCTGGGCTGGGCTCTGTGCACAGTTGCTTGGTCAACCACTAGGTTAGGCATTGCTGTGCAGGTGTTTGTTACATGTGATTACCATTAAAATCAAGACACTGCAGGGTGACTGTTTCCATGCGGTGAGAGAACCTCATCTAATCAGAGAGGCCTTAAGGGAAAAGAAAGATCCCCCAAGAGGGAAGAAATTCTTCCTCCAGATAGCTTTCAGACTCCAGACAGCTTTCAGACTCAAGACTGCAACATCAACTCTTCCCTGGGTCTCTAGCCGGAGCTGCAGACTTCAGATTTGCCAGCTCCATTATCAAATGGGCCAATTCCTTAAAATAAATCAGTGTTTGTGATTTACTAGATATCTATATCAAGAGATCGATCTTGATCTCTCTCTTTATATCTAGGTATAGATCTCTCCATATAGATCCATCTCCCATTGGTTCTGATTTATGTGCTATCTTTATGTGTGACCCAAGTGTCTTATATACTTGGAATATTCCCTGTCTTCTCATCTCTAAAATGAAGGTAATCATAGTATATGCTTCATAAAGTCAGGGTAAGGAATAAATGAGGTAAACTTAGAAGTGTTTGTAATAGCAAAGACATGGAATCAACCTAAATGCCCATCAGTGGTAGGCTGGATAAAGAAAATGTGGCACATATATACTATGAATACTATGTAGCCATAAAAAAAGAATGAGGTCATGTCATTTGCAGAAACATGAATGAAGCTGGAGGCCATTATCCTTAGCAAACTAATGTGGAAACGGAAAACCAAATACACATGTTCTTACTTATAAGTGGGAGCTAAATGATGAGAACACATGAACACATAGAAGGGAACAACAAACAATGGGCCTACTTGAGGGTACAGAATAGGAGGAAGGAGAGGACTGGAAAAAATAACAAATGTGTACTAGGCTTAATACCTGGGTGATAAAATAATCTATACAACAAACCTCCATGACATGAGTTTACTTGTGTAACAACCCTGCATATGTACCCCTGAACTTCAAAGTTAAAAAATATTAGAAGTGTTTAGAACAGTGCCCAGTGCATAGTAAGCACTCAATAAACACAGAAGCTATCATTCATCTGTTCAAGAAATATTGGAGTGCCAACTATGGGGTCCTGGAAAAATCCCTGCCCTCAAGGAACTCATATTCTAATAGAGGAGGCCGGGAAGTGAAATACACAGTCCATGAAAGGGTGAAAAATGAAGCAGGGAAGAGGTGTGGGGAGTGCAGAGTGAGCATGGGTTATTATTTGTGATTGAGCTGCAGGGAAGGCCTGCGTGATCCAGTGACATTAGGGTGGACCTAAGGGAGGCGCGAGAGGGAGCTGCGTGGATGTTTGCAGGACACAGTAAATGCAAAGGCTCTAGGCGGGGAGTGCAGCCAGCAGAACGAGATGGTGGCTGAAGCACAGTCAGGCAGGGGAGAGAAAGGAGGAGATGTGGTCAGAGATGGAGTGCGTGGGAGGGGCCAGGTGCCAGGTGATACAGCGTTTTATAAGGGCTGTGTTTTTCTCTAGGATTAGGATGGAGGCCATTGGGGGTTTTAACAGGGAGGGATGTGATCTGCCTTATTGTTATAACAGGATCCCTTCTGGCCTCTAGGGTGAGGAGAGATGCAGGTAGGCCAGGGCAGAGGCAGGGGTGCACCTCAGGAGCTACAGCAACAATTCCAGGGAGAGATGCTAGCAGCTTGCAGCAAGGTGGGAGCAGGGAAGGCAGGGAGAAGGATAAAAATGACTACTGATCATCAGCATTACGTTTTCTCAAGCTATATTTTAAAAAGGATGAGGGGGAGAAGCAGCAACATCCTGCAGCTGCAACATTTCACGGACTATTCCACAGTGAAACGAGGCAGCTCAAGGGAAATGCAAAGACAGCAAACCGCGCCCACAGCAGAGGGCACTGAGGAGCTGGGCTGTGCATCGCAGGACCATCCAAAGGACTCTCGGCATCTCAGCGAAGGCCTGTCTGCCTGCAACCGGCTCAGCGGCAGGCACGCCTTGCACAAAACCCCCAAGCAGAGCTCACGAGCTCACCTTCACAGATCGTCAACACTGATGTGGAGGGACAGGCATCTAATGTTCCATAGGCGAATGAATGACAAAATTAGAGCAAACTCAAGTACTGGCACTGTTTGCAAAGCATTCCACAGACAGGGCTGAGGGTGGAGATGTGCTCACAGCCTCGGCATGTTTAGACAGCGTGGCGCTGGCAGACAGCAGCGCTTCTCTTCCAGTTACTTGGGAGGTTTCAGGAATGAAATCCTTCCTTGTAAAGCTGGGACACAGGGCGTGGGGTTTACTTACACCTCTAGTCTTTCCTTTCATTAAAAATTATTTTGAAAAATTTCAAACCTGTAGAAAAACACAGAATAACTAACACCTGTGTGTTTACCACCCACGAGACATTGTGGTATATTTTCTTCAGACTACTTTTTGGGAAATATAAATTTATACCCAAAACACCTTTTGTAGACTTTCATTTAAAATAAAAATCACAAAATTCAAAGAGCAGTAAAAGCCAGCATTCTCTAATTACCCTGCAGGAACTGAAGTGATAATATTTTGGCAGATTTTCCATTTAGCAGGACTGGTCTACCCCAGCAGTTCTCCAAGAGGTGTCCTGGGCTAGCTGCACCAGCAGCACCTGGGGACTTGCTAGAAATGCACATTCTGGGGCCTGCTGTCAAGACCTCCAGAGTCATTGACTGGAATCTGAGGTCCAGCAATCTGTGTTTTCATATATCCTCTAGGCAGCTCTGATGCACGCTCAGATGTGAGAAGCACTGGTCTCCCCCTCAGGCTAAGGGGGCATTTGCTCAGTAGCCTGTGAGGTGACTGGATGTGCCCAGGTTTTCTAGGTAGAGGCGACGATGCTCCTGGCTGCCCTCGTTGCTGTCAGGGTCTACGAGCAGGTCTCTGATGTCAGTCAGATCTGGATAAATGTTCCTCCTCTGCCACTTACTTGCTTTATGGCCCAGAGTAAATTACCCAATGTTTCTGGGCTGCAGCAAATAGGAATACTAAGGGTTCCTGCCTCACTAAGTTGTGGAAAGGATACGGCAGGCCCTGAAGCAGGCAGCTGGTGCTGCCACACAGTACCTGTCCTGTGGGAGGAGGAGGGACGGGTGGCCACTTTCCTGATGGTTTTGCCAACAGTCCCACAACACCTAACACCCCCAACACCAGACTCAGAGATCCCCTAAGCTGTTGGCCGTCTGCAGGTCATCCAGAATCTCTCCATCCCAGGGAGAACAAAAGCCACCAGTGGTTGACTAGACTTGAGAAATCACCTAGCCCTGTTGGGGAACACGAACGCAGGCAGGCAGAGACTGCCAGGCGCTGCCACCCTTAGGGCCCGGAGCCTGGTCCATGGCAGGCAGGGAAGGCTTTTGTTTTACCCTCTTTGCTATGAGTATAGTTTTCAAAGAGAAAGGAAATAAGAAAAAAAAAATAACAAAAGATCTCAGCTCACAGATCTTAACCCTGTTGGAAGCACAGAGCTTTAAAATGCTTTTAGTGGATAAAGTTTAATTTCAAGATAAACCTCACAGCCCCTCTGGCTTCCCTCTCCCGCTTCCCAGGACAGCAGCGGGGAACAGATCAGGCGAGGTTAATTACAATTCTGCTTTGAGCTCTTAACGTTTCACTGCAGAATATGATTATGACAATGGTAGGGGAGGGGAAGCCACTGGCCTTTTCTCTGGCCTCACAGACAAAGGCGCTGGCGGTCTCCCGAGGGCCTGCTGCTAGCTGCTGGGCAAGGGTTAAGTCATCCATTAACTCTCCCGGCTTGGAATGCTGGATGATCTCAGTTGTCAAGGGGGAATCAATCACTTTCTGTGGCTGCATTATTCCTCTCCAGAACGGGAGACTGTCTGTGTTCTCTGAGAGTGACTGTGGGGGAAGGCTAATGACAAAAACCCTAGCCACACGTGTGTGCCTTGCTCTGGCTTCTCGAGGAGCTAGTCTAGGATGTGTGGGTTTCTCCTTTCCGTGATGCTCTGCTGGAGCTCCCGTCACGCTGGCTTTCCTCTGCATCTGTTCATTGCCAGCAGCTCTTCCAGCACACAGCATATGCAGCAGGCCTGTAGTCTGGTGGGAATGTGGGGCTGGCTGGTTTGGGACGGTTCAGGCTGACCCACTCTCCACCTACGCTGTCGACTATGGGAGATGCTGTTCAAACCAGCTACTGATGTCGAACATCCTCTCTTCTGTCCCTCTCCACCATGCCCCAGCTCTGTCCTCAAGACAGCTCCCCAGCCTGCTCATTAGAAGAAAAATTCATTTTTCATAGCCTCCTCAGCTTGCCTTGGCAGAAGGCTAGAAGGACATTTCGTTTATTTTGCCTTAAAAAATCCATGATGGCATTTTCTTGAAGTTTTCATCAACATCTTACTTGGCCCCAGCTGAGATCTGATTTCCATCAAGGAGCAGCTTGTCTTTTTTTTTGAGACGGAGTCTCACTCTGTTGCCCCGGCTGGAAGGCAATAGCATGATCTTAGCTCACCACAACCTCCGCCTCCGGGGTTCAAGCAATTCTTCTGCCTCAGCCTCCTGAGTAGCTGGGACTACAGGCACGCACCACCATGCCTGGCTAATTTTTGTATTCTTAGTAGAGACAGGGTTTCACTACGTTGGCCAGGGTGGTCTCAAACTCCTGACCTCATGATGTGTCCGCCTCGGCCTCCCAAAGTGCCCAGCAGCTCATTTTTAGAAGGAAAGTGCCCTGGGGGTGGGCATCTGTTTTGCTGAGCATTTGAAATTTATCTAAACAAGGGGGGTCAGTCCAGGTGACATTTGGCATTTAAGTCATTCCTAAGTGGCCCCATTTCTTTAAGCAGAAGCTCAAGCCTTGGCAGCTTGCCTGTATCTTTTACTGTTGTGCTAAAAAATACAGTCTTTTTTATTTTTAATAAAATAATAAATACAATCTTTCACTGTCATATAAAAAAATACAAAAATTAACCAGGTGTGGTGGTGGGTGCCTGTAATCCCAGCTACTCGGGAGACTGAGGCAGGAGAATCACTTAAACCTGGGAGACGAAGGTTGCGGTGAGCCGAGATCATGCCACTGCACTCCAGCCTGGGCGACAGAGCGAGACTCCATCTCAAAAAAGAAAGAAAAGAAAAGAAAAGAAAAAGAGATGTAGTCATGTTTTTAAAGATGTCGTGTTTTGGTACACTAAGTACCCGCCTTCCAAACTCTTCTGCGGAGACTTATCCCTTTTCTTCTCCACCCCCAAGCTCCTGTGGAAACTGCCTTGGCCTCGTGCTGCTATGGCCACAGAGGATCAGGATAGCCATCAGAGCCCGGCTGGGCAAGATGTCCCTTTCCCACTTGACATCAGGGAGACCAGCCAGCTTTGTGTACAAATGCAGGTGGTGAGCTGGTTGTCTGTCACCTGGGAAAGGCTGCCCCCGAGAACAGGAAAGAGAACACAGGCTGCATGCAAGGGCCACACAGGCCAGACCCGAAGCCTAGTTCTGCTGCTGCTTTGTCTTAGGCAGCCCTCTGCCCGGGTATGCAGCTCATGGGTGTGAGATCTGATATCCTTCCAGTAAGACCCCTTTCCATTTAAGCTAGTTGAGCACATTTCTGTTCTTTGCAACCATGCATCCTAACGAATAAAAAATGCAGTTAAATCTGTGGGAATATACCCCAAACTGTTCCCAATGTCCTTTCCAGTGAGAGTCCCAGAATGGAGAACTTTACTATCCCATGCATTTTGCAATGCTAGGATTTTAATTGCTTAGTTTTACAACAAGCATACAGTTCTTTTGAAATCAAGAAGTTAGAGCTCACTAGAAAAAAACCATAAAAAGCATTTCATGTCTATATCTTGTTCTCATAGAACCTAAAAGGTAAGTGATGAGGACATTTGAGGAGGACTGATCATAATGCTGTCATGTCAAGGATGTGTCTGGGCTGAGTCTCTAGAGCTCACTAACACCATTAAGCATTTGTCCCAAGGACTTTGGATAGACTCACCTGATACATGGATGGAAAAGCACCTCTCTTCAGTAAAGATGACTGTTTCAGCCAGATCTAGTCTGACTCTCATTCCTGAAGCTTACTGATGCCTGTTCTAACTAGGTGGCTGTTTCAAAACATTCACCCTTTCAATGGACATTATTTCACTCTCCTCGACCATTTTTTCTGCCCCAATGAAACTTTATCTTAATCCAGACTAGTTCAAAGAGTGAGAGCTGGGCACCTCTTGAGCTCTGCTGCCATCCAGTCCAATTTGGGGATTATATCCCAGAGTGAGTGGCCACACAGGCAGCACCCTGGCTGCCAGGAAGTACCCAGAGGCTCACGGCAAGGCTGCAACCACCATTCTCACAGCTCTCCCCGATCCCCATCTGGTGCCGAGTGAGACAAGGGACTCAATTTCAGTCTCTGAGAGTGCAGACTTGCTGTGGCCAATCCTGTCTGGGCGACAGTTCCTTTGTGGACTGAGAGCGATGACTACGCTGCACAGAAGGAGCTGAACCGTGAGGCCTGCTGCAGAGGGTGGGCTTGTCCAAGGATTCTATTTCCACTTCCCAACGCTTTAGTCCTTGTGCCTCTTTGTCATGATATGTTGATAAAGCTATCCAGGCAATCAACCTAGTCACTCTGTCCATAAGACCATTATACTTTCTGATGAGGCCATGGCTATATTTTTCAAAATGAAATAGCACTGATCCTGGGCTCCTGCCAACAGTCAACTGAGGGTTGGCTATCACTTTTATTCTCCTTGCTGGTTAACTACCCCTCTGCTGCTCCTCTCTATAACCATTAACCCTCCTGTCGTTAGGTGCTGCCTATGGGCTGCCAGAAATGCTGCTGGAGGTGCAATACTCAGCGTTCCTTTCCTGAACCCTTGAGGAGCAACTGATGGACACTCTGATTAGACCTCTTTAAGCTGGGTGGTTACAGTGGGGGGAAAGGGATTTGCTGGGCCACATAAAGCTCCAACTCAGAAAGATCCTTTTATTTTCATAAACTTGACATGGGGGAATGTTTGAGCCAGAATGGCAAGATTTACAAACAAAATTACTATAATTATCATAATTATGAAAGCAGTCTGGTGGTTTGGGACTTTATTCTAAACCCACGTTTAACATAAAGCAGTCTAATTGCATCAGGTTCTAAGAATGTAGAGTGACAAATGAATGCCCCATGTGTGGTTCTTCTGTACTCAGAGCTGCTCTGATTTGGGCGGGAGGGTAAAAGTGATTTTTAAAGGAGAACTGGGTGAAATTGGAGCTAAAGCCCTCTGTATTTGATGGGAAGACCTACCTGAGACCGAAATTAATTTAAGAACCATTCTTTGGTGAGGTTATCCTTGGAAACAATGACTCTGTGTTTTGAATTTATCTCAATCTGCAGAAACATATGATCCCAAATTAAATTTCTCTAAGAAAACAGTCTCAAAATCAAGGCTAACCTGTAAGTTCAAGTACTTCTAACAAATATTCAAAAGCTAAATAGATGGTGATAAAACTGTTCTCACTCCTGACTGGTTCTAAATTCGTCTCTGATTTAGAATAAAACCCCCAAATTCTTTCTGTGGGTAGGGAGGTTTGAACAAATGATCTGTGGCACAAACCACATAAGCTACTGAAACAGCACACATTTCCTATCAAGCAAATTCCTATGTTCACTAATGAAACAATACAGCATCACTGACAACATGAGAACTACATTTCTGTACTAAATAAACACACAAATTATAGATAACACACATCTGGAAGAGTCATTAAGAAGAGCATCTGCTTTCTGTGTTTACACAGTAGGATCTGGTTTTATGAAAAAAATTGTAATCTGTGCTTCACTGAATGAGACAATTGTTGCTAAAGTAAAGAAGACTCAAGTCCCGGTTGTTTGTGGGCACCTGGCTGAGCGTATTCCTGGGCATGTCCCCTCCCCTGGGACACGTGGGCCAGTACAGGTAAATGGACGCACTGAGGGAGATGATGGGTCCTACGGCGGGGAAAGAGAGAGGGAATATTCAGTTGCTTTCCAGCACCAAGAAAGCATCAGTATTTCTCCTCTGGCTCTCAATAGTCAATGTATCTTTATGCAGTTCTGGTCACTTAGACTGCAAGTAGACACTGTTTTGTTATATCATGAGATCCAATGTGGGAAGGGCAATATGCTCGGTGCTGAAATCCCGGGTTCCTGTCCAGGTTTCCCTCTTATCACCGAGCAGGTCACTGACATATCTCTGAGCCAAGGGTTCCTCACCTGTGAAAACGGGGTAAGTTACCCTTCCAAGTCTTTCACTATTTGGCAATTATGTAAGAATCTCTAACAAAGTGTCTTCTAGACTGAGGACTGGTAAATAAAGGGAAGGCATTCAAGTTTTTAGGGCTTTGGTGGCAAGAAATGAGAAGGTAAGTAGAAAGGGTTTCATTCTGACTCTCCACTCCCATCCAAAAGAATCAAATGACTTCAGCAAATTATGCTCAGCAAGGTCTTCGCTGCTCTCTTCCTCATCTTTTTCAAGCACCCACTTTAATTTCCTAGATTCACAGACAGTGAACTTGACCTCAGGTTCATGACTGAGTGTCTGTAAGCACATGCTGTGAATGCCGCATCATTCCATGAGGCAAAAAAGATGGGAGGAGAGGCTCTTGCCTGAGAAGAGCTTATAGAGGATGGAGGCACAAGAGGACGGGAGAGAGATGTCTGGAACTAGGATGGGCTGGGCTGGGCCTCGGGACCACAGGGACCATTTGCAGCAAACGGGTCTCGGCTACCCCAAGTGCTTCCTGGAGATGACGACTTACAAAGAAATGAAGAACAGAACAATGTAGGAGAAAATGGATCCAACAGAAAGGTAGGTTTGCATTCTATCTCTACCACTTTCCACAGCAAATCTCTCCTCTCTCGACTGCAGGTTCCACATTGGCAAAGCGAGAGGGCCACTTTCTAGCTCTTCTGTCCTGATCTTCTGACTCCTTTTTGAATGGAGCATGCTGCAAGCCAGAATCTATGTCTGCCTTTTCCCAAGCCACACAGTCCCCAAGAGCTGGGTCACTGCACACCAAGTCCAGTGAACAGATGCCAGGTGGACACACGCCCGCCCCGGGGCAGAAGGCTGAGCATTACCTGGTGTGGCTGTTGGAGGAGAGGCTCTCCCAGGGCTGCACGCTGCAGCCGGCCACGGCAAAGGCTCCTCCACAGCTGCCATCCAGTTTCATAAGCAGGGCCTTGGCAGCGTTCTCAGCTGTCTTCCGGCAGTCATGAGCTCGCTTGAGCATCTGAGTGATGTTTTCATCCCCCGACTGGTCTCCTATGTGGCAGAGAAGCCAATGGATTAATCAACATAGGCCTGGACAAGGCACGCCTGGGAGTGACTGTGCATAATTAACTCTCAGTTACTTAGCGCAGAGGTGGCGCTGTGGAGGGGCATCAGCAGTGCCCAGCCGAAGAGAAGATCTGTGTTCTGGGTCTGGCACTGTCACTTAGAAGCTGCACATGGGAAGGTTATTTCTCTGCTCTTTCTCTGGGTTCCACTGGCCTCAGGGACAAATGTAGGAGTTGGCCAATGGGATCACCACATTTCTGTTTCCAGCTCTAACATGCTCTGATTTTTCTAATGATGCAGGCTCCTGGCTTCTCCTCCCATTCAGCCACAAGTCTACCATTTGGCCATTCCTCTGTGCACTGGCACTTCCCTGTGAAGGAGGGAGGGAGAAACTGGGGCAAAACTGTGCCATCTTTCCACATGTCTACAGCTTTGATTAGAGCCCTGTGTGGGGGCAAGAGAGACAAAACTAATGGTTCAGATGAGAGCTTTAGATCGGCTCTGTATTATACGTACCGATGGCACCCCTGACCCTTCTCTTGGCTTAGTAATCATGAACTCAAATGCCTCCAGGAGCCAGGTAACTGGGCTAGTGCAGAACATCAGGGTGTCGTGGGCACTCGCACAGACCAGGCAGTGAAGTTCCTGCCCAAAACATTCACATTGCTATTGTGTTTTAAAACTGTGCTGGAAAAGACAAAACTATAGAGATAGTGAAAAGATCATGGGTGCCTGAGCTGAGGTGGGAGGACTGCTCGAACCTAGGAGTTCAAATACAGCCTTGGTAACAGAGCAAGACCCTGTCTCCAAAACGACAACAAGAACAACAGCAACAACAATGGTTGCCAGGGGATGGGGGTGGGGGAGGAATGAATAGGTGGAGCCAGAGAACGTTTGGGGCAGTGAAACTACTCTGTATGATACTATAATGGCGGACTCAAGTTGTTATACATTGGCCCAAACCCAACAATGTACAGGACGACCAAGAGTGAGCCCTGATGTATACTATGGGCTCTGGGTGATGATGATGTGTGACTGTAGGTTCATCACTTGTAACTAATATACTACCCTGATGGGGGATGCTGAAAATGGGGGAGGCCGTGCATGTTGAGGGTTGGAGGCATATGGGAAATCTCTGTACCTTCCTCTCAGTTTTGCTGTGAACCTAAAACTGCTCTAAGAAACAAAGTCTTAAAAAAAACAAAACAGAAACTGTGCTGGCTGAACAAATCACTAGTTTGCTACCTGTACAGCACAGATCCACGCTCTTCCAAATATTTTAAAAGGAAATCTTACGCCAAACCAAACAAAATGCTATTCTAACATACAAACAAGATTAACGTGGAATTGGATGAAGTGGGCAGAAGTGGGAGACGCTCAGAGTCCCACCCTCCAACCCCACTGCCGAGGCCCAGAGAAACTCCTCCAGCTTCCCAGGGCACAGTTTGAAAACCACTGGCTTAAAGCATCTGTGAATGAAAGGATGAACAAAATGAATGCCTGTGACATCAACAAGAAACAAAGAAAAGACCCACAATCACAGACCCTGTGGGTGCACGTCACAAACGAGTTCTTGCTTTGCTGTGCGGCAGCTCTACAGCATGATGGGGCCGTATGACGGGCCAGCTGCTGCCGTCAGCAGAATGCAAGGGCGAGGCTGAACGGGGAACTGCTTAAAATCAAGCCCGCCCTCAGCACTACAGAGAATGGGCAGGAAATGGGGTGGACCCATTCCGCAGGCCAAAAATCCCTGGAACTCCCTCCTGTCATTTCTCTGACAAGCTTTACGTCTCACTTCTCTCCATGAATAAGACATTTTACATATATCTCACCACTGACCGCTCTTTGGAAGCAGGCATGACATTACTGACTGGCTCATCTTATAAATGTATACATGAGCTTCCCAGTATTAGGTAAATACAAAGCATTTCATTATTGATGTTGAATATTTAAAAGGCAGATTTAGTTAAGCTCTTTCAGCTCCTACACCAAATAACTGCACTGAGTAGGTACATGCCTAATGAAAGGTACCTTGTGAGGCCTGAACAGGTTTAAGACACTCCTCTGATACCAACTGGAAATACAAAGATTGACTTTTTTCCTTTAATTTATCGTTTTTCTTAATACGTATATTAATTTTAAAAAAACCTGACAGCAGGCCAAGATCAGTTTAGGATCTGTTTCATATGAGGAGTAAAGTTTTATGGTTCAGTTAAAAGACCTGAAAAATGAGGTTTCTAATGGAAATGCTGGCAGAGTTTCTACTTCTGGGCTGGGCTGGTAATACTATTAAAAAAAAACCAGAGGGAGGAGCAGAGCATGGCTCTCCATACAAATGAAGGCGTGCTCCTTTGTTGGATCACTTGGATATGAAGCAGGAAATTAATACCCAGGATACTTTCCTTCCTTCAGTTTTGCTTCAGATTCCTGTGCAAATCGAAACTGAAGGAGGAAACACATGTGAGTGTGCATTGCAAAAGTGAGCCCCCAGGCAAGAGGGGTGGAGTGGGGAAGAAGGACAGGAGGGTGCATTCAGAAGGTGCCTGGATGGTAACCTCCTTGCAGGGTGTATCCTGGATGGACAAGTCCTAATGGAAGCTCACAGCGGAAAGCCGGTCCATGACAGAGGCCTGGCCACACACATGGGAATGCCTGGCCTGCCCACACCACCCATCTTTGGCTCTGGAGTGACCTGGCCACCTGGGCTTTCTGTTTACTTGCTATTGCCTCTCCGAAGGCTAAGGGGGTGTCTGGGGCTTAGCTCTGCATGGAGAGATGGCCACCTTTCTTCTTGGGTCTCTCTTTCCTCTTAGCACTGTTTCTGCCACAGTCCTCACATCACTGCAGGCTCAGAGCCACAATCACTGGCCACATTTTAGCAAATGCTGCTGCTTCCTAGAATGACACGCTTGTGTCTGTCCCAGTTAGATACTCCTTCCACCTTACTCAAAATTGAGGGATAGAAGTGAGCGGGCAGTGCAGATCTCAAGGTACAGGTCAGGCCAACAGGGCACAGGATCCCCGGGGCTGGGGGAAGGGCAGGCACAGGAAAGCGAGGTGGGTGAACATTCTGTGATGCTGACACGAGCAGGGTGTGATACTACTTCTTCTTTATTTGTAAGACACCTGGAGACCTGGCAGGGGAAACCCATGTTTCAAAACTACTCAAAAGCTGGGCGCAGTGGCTTACGCCTGTAATCCCAGCACTTTGGGAGGCTGAGGCAGGTGAATCACCTGAGGTCAGGAGTTCGAGACCAGGTTGACCATCATGGTGAAACTCTGTCTCTACTAAAAATACAAAATTAGCTGGGCGTGGTGGCATATGTCTGTAATCCCGGCTACTCGGGAGGCTGAGGCAGGAGGATGCTTGAACCCAGGAGGTGAAGGTTGCAGTGAGCCAAGATTGCACCACTGTACTCCAGCCTGGACAACAAGAGCAAAACTCCACCTCAAAACCAACAAACAAAAAAACAACTACTACTCAGAGATAAATTTGGAGAAGCTCAGCCAATGAAACGAGACGAGGTGAAGGCCATGTGGCAGCAGCATGCGCCTTGACAACAGGCATCAGAGAGGCAGCTGTGGACACGCCAGCCCCTTTCATCGATGATGCGGCCCCAGCTCCATCTGGCCCCACTGTCAACCCAGGAGAATGCAGCTCCTAAGAAGGCTTGTTTGTTTTAACTTGTCTGCTATTCTGTTTCCACTCCAGTTCTTGCTGCATTCAACATAAACAATTTACCCACTCAGTCATGAGGAAAAACGAAAAACACACTTGACAACCAAATTTTGTGTTGTCAGGAGATGATTCAATGCCAGCCGCCGAGACAGGGGCAGGAGCAAAGGAGGCAGGGAGACAAGAGGAGGAAGAGGGACTCCGGAGACACTTACCAGGGGAGGACCCCACGCCCGCCGCTCGGAACTGCCCCAGGATGAGGCTCTGCTCACTTTCCGCCAGTGCCAGGAGGAGTTCATAGGCTTCGATGCACTGCTCGCTGAAACAAAGCACACGCGGCCTCAGCCCTGGCAGGGAACAGCGGACACCTTCAATGTGGCGCAGGTTCCTGCACAGGAGGCAGCTCAGGTGCTGTCTCGGCCTCACTCTCCACACAGGCAAGGAAACCACCCATGAATATTCCCAGGTCAAGGCCAGTGGCTTGCTCTTTCATTTGGCCTTTTTATTTTTAAACTTTTAACTTGGTTCTGGAAAAATACAACAGAAACAATAAAGGTGGGAGAGGCAAGTGTGTCATCCCTTCAGTGACCAGCTGAAAGGACCACGTGATTCCCTTGTGGTAGGCCGCTCCAGGCAGTCCCGCTGAGCCCGCACCCTGGTGTCCACACCCTTGTGCTGTCCCCCATTCGCACTGTACCAGGGTTGGTCTGTGTGACCAAAGCGACAGTAGGTCACTTCCAAAATAGCTTACTAAAAATCCCTGACTTCCATCTTGGTCATTCTCTCTCACTTCACTCTCTCTCAGACCATCCTCCCTGGAGCAGGCCAGCTGTCGTGTCTTGAAGACTCTCAGTCAGTCCTATGGAGAGGTCCACATGGGGAGGAATGACTAAGGCCTCCAGCCAACAGCCATGTGAGAGAGCCTTCTTAGAGCAGATCCTCCAAGCTCCCGCTGAGGTCTCAGATGGTACAGTCCTGGCTGACAGCTTGACCAGAATCTCACAAGAGACCCTAAGCCAAAACCACCTACTAAGCCACCCCAGGTTCCTGATCCTTGAAATTGTGATGCAGTAAGTGATTAGTCATACAACAATAGGTAACTAATATAACATCCCACAAGGAGATGGTTTTGACCTAGACCTGCACTATTCAATAAAGTATCTACTAGCCACAAATAGCTATTTAAATTGAAAACATATTGAGTTAAATAAAATGAAAAAGTCCATTCCTCCATTGCAGTAGCCATACTTCATATGTTCAGTAGCCATACATGGCTAGTGGTTACCATATTGGGCAGTGCATGTAGAGAACAGTTCCATCATCACAGAAAAGTTCTATTAGATTCTCATAAAACTAGAAGTGCTTAAAATGTCTCATGAAACATTCTTAGGCCTTCACAAAATCTCTGACAAGAGTTTGAGTTTGGATTTCTAGGAAGAGGAAACATAGTCACTCTTCTTTGTGCCCATCATTCATTGGGCAAACAAGGTAAAATATCAAAGAACAGTTCCTTTCCTGTAGCCTGAGACCCACGTGGCCCACGTCCACACAAGAGGTGGAACATATGCACAGCATCCTCAGGGGCCCAGATAACATGCCTGCAGTAGGAACATCTCCTCTTTAAGAAAGTAACCATCTAGCTTCTTCAAGCTGAACAGGGGATGTGTTGCCTCATTTAGTCAACAATTTGTTTTGATTGCCTTTATTTTCACTGTCCTTTACTAACAGTTAAGACAAACAGCTGAAATGCTAGACCTAGGTGCTTCCAGTTCCTAGTTTCAAAGGCAGTTCATATTCCAGACATGTGAGGACACTTCCTTATCCAGGTACTAATGTGGAGAAAGACCTTTCTGCTCAAAGGCAGATTGTGGGTGGATAGCAGCCAGCTTCAAGGGTTATCACAGATGAGTTATCTGCTTGCTTTGCTGTTTGTAAACCAGAATGATTGCTTTGTAGCTTTGGTCCCATTTATTTTGCTTTGATTATTTCTTGAATAAACAAGAATGTTTCTTAAAACAATACCAAACTTTTTAGAGGATGCTAAGTGTACGATACAGTCAACTACTCTGAGGCCTTGGCAAATATGCTTAAGTGGTAATGCTAATAAAAGAAACCTATGATGATAATAATAAGGGATAGTTTTGCAGCTTTAAACAAGCGGTAATTTAAAAACAGATAAATTTCAAAGTGATGAGGCAGAAAAAAAAAAGCGGTCCATTCAAATTACAACTTGCTCACCAATGAGTGAAATGTAGTTATTTAAACTGGCTTGTTCTCACGACAAAAAATCAGCAGCATGCCTGAAGAGCCAGGAAAATATTCATATCCTTTGACCTACAGTTCCTGCTGCCGGATTTTATCCAGAGGAAAATATTCAAAAGAATGAAGATCTTATCTGCATTAAATTATTCATCATAGAATTATTTTTAATATTAAAAGTCTAAATGTCCTTTAGAAAAGTGAGTAAATTAACAATATAAAAACTTGATGGAGGGGTTACAGCCGTTCAGAATAAAGACAGGCTATTAAAAGCAACATTTTACAACTATGACAAAGAAATAGAATGCACTAGATTTATAGCAATGTAAATTACATATGAATAAAAATCTGCAAGAACAAATGAACATGTAACACACCAAAAAAATCGATATTTTGAGTGACAGTACCTAAATGAAATAATATTTAAGAGGAATATGCTAGGAGAAATATACCTGTTTACTAACATCATATTCATTACTCTTAGCTATCTGCTGGTCCAAACCGCCAGATATGCCTTCTAGAAGCCTATTTCCTGCTTTTATTCTGCAGGTTACTCTGGATGCATTTCTACCCTGAAGTAGCTCCAAATGTCCCAGTGTGTGCCTTGTGCTGTTTTCCTACCTGTACTGTAAGGCCAGCCTCAGCGCTGTGGCGTTGGATTCGTATTTTCCCACCAGCATGCTCATCCTCTCGGCATTGCTTTTACATTCCTCCAGGGTTATAGTCAGGAGATCATTTTGGGATTTGAGGTGCTCAATCCGGCTACAAAGGGTTGTAACAAAAATCAAGGGTTACAATTAATTTGCCAATATTTCAGTTGTCTCATTTATGTTCAGGCCAGAAAAGCATGCTAGGATGTGGGCTTGTCAGATTAGCAGCTGACACAGTATTTTGTCAAAGAAGCAACTCTACATAAAAGTATCACTAAACTCTGTGTGAATTACAAATAAAAAATAAGCCCCCTGGTTAAAAATAAGACCCCAAGCCATTGCCACGCTCACTCCAGGTCTAGCATGAGCAGGGCACAGTGCTAGGCTCTGGAGATATTCCAAGGAAAGAAGACAGCTGTGCAACCTCCAGGTCCCTACCATGTGGAACGCCTGGTGGGCTTAGATAAGTCACCCTCCACATGCAGGGATGAAAAGCAGCATCACAGCAGTCACGGCTATTTGTTAAGCCTTTGCTTTAGTGATTCTCCCAGCAGCCCTTTCAATTAAGTATTGTTATTCCCATTTCAGATGAGGAGATGGAGGCCCAGAAACATTAAGTATCTTGCCCTGGGATTTGAACCAGATCCCGTCCTCATAATCACAAACTACAAAGAGAACCAAAGGATGAATCAGTGAGTGAATAGGAACCGCCCCGGCGGCCTTTAAGTGGGAAATGGACCAGGAGCTGTGGACTGTACCCAGAGCTCCTTTCGGGTTACACAGTCTAGCAGCTCTAACTAGTGCTAGGATAAGCATTGGGAACTTGAAGTTTTACAGGATTCAGAACTGTAGACTCAGGGCAAATGAGTTTGTGGCAAAGTCAGCAAACAAATGAATAATATAATCCTTCAGCTTCTCCATTTTCCATCTCAGGGCACAGATGCTCTTGATGCCACAATTCATTTTCCATGGGACACATCTATTTGTAGTACTCTGACCACTAAGTCTTAAAGAGAAAGAGCTTCACACACACAAACTGCAAGTGACTTGAAATGTTAAGGGGTTTGGAAGCCATCAGCTTCAAGGAAAAATCTTACACTCACGCCTTAGAGCAGAATATGGAGACATTTGCCAACATGGAAGATACTTGGTGAGTGTAGAAGAACTAAGATCACTGCCAGGCTCTGGCCACTCCGAGGTCATTTCAAGGTAAGGTGCTGTAAGAATGCTTTTCTGCCCCTGTTCACGTTAAGACTTCTTGAAAAGAGTCCCTATTCTCTCATTTACTTTACTTTTTTTTTTTTTTTTGAGACGGAGTCTCGCTCTGTCGCCCAGGCTGGAGTGCAGTGGCCGGATCTCAGCTCACTGCAAGCTCCACCTCCTGGGTTCACGCCATTCTCCTGCCTCAGCTTCCCGAGTAGCTGGGACTACAGGCGCCCGCCACCTCGCCCGGCTAGTTTTTTGTATTTTTAGTAGAGATGGGGTTTCACCGTGTTAGCCAGGATGGTCTCGATCTCCTGACCTCATGATCCGCCCGTCTCGGCCTCCCAAAGTGCTGGGATTACAGGCTTGAGCCACCGCGCCGGCCATTTACTTTTCAGCTTGCTCCAGTCTATAGTCCGTCCCTGCTAATTAGATAAAGCCTTTACCCAACTCATAGACCTCCATGTGGCCAAGCCCATCTCAGGGCCCTTCTCAGGCAACACCTCACTGACCTGTTACTCTTCCCTTCTTAAAGAGCTCCCCTCACTTAAGCCAGGGTGGGTCTCTGCTGGTTTTCTTCCTGCCCTAGCAGCTACTTCCTCTCAGTCGCCTTTGCTAGATGCTCATTCTCTATAAAATTGGGAAGGCTTGGCATTCTCTTGGGGCTGTCCCGGGGACCCCTCTGCTATCGACACTCCCACCCTAGGGGCGATTTCTTTCCAGTCCCATGACTTTATTAGGCAGGTAAGATCCACTGGCTCCCAACTTTCTCTAGCCCAGAGCCTGCCTGTGAGGGCCAGGTTCACATACCCAGCTGCCTTCCTGACATTTCCCTTTGCTGTCACATTGCTACCTCCAATGTAACATTCCAAAGTGGGATTCTTGATTTTCCCTGCACCTCATCCTCCCTTATCTTCTCCATCTCAGTAAATGCCAACACCATCTACCCAACACTACACGCCAGACCAAGCTTGTCCAACCTGTAGGCTGCATGCGGCCAACACAAATTTGTAAACTTTCTTAAAACATCACGAGATATTTTTGCAATTTTTTTTTCAGTTCATCAGCTATCATTACTATTAGTGGATTTATGTTCGGCCCGAGACATTCCTCTTCTTCCAATGTGGTCCAGGAAGCCAAAAGATTGGACGCTCCTGCACTAGACCTCTGAGAATCTTTTTTGAGACCATCCCTTTTTCTCATCCAAGTGGAAACCAGCTGCAGTTTCCACTGCTTTCAGCACCGCATATGTCGTACGTGAAGCCCCTGGCCCCATCCCGCCACAGCTACCCTCGTGCACTGCAAAGATCATGCTGCTTCCACTCTTATCTCACCCTTCCCATTTTCCACACCCGGGTGAGCTTCCATAGTGTCAATCAGATCTTGTTCTTCCACATTAAAAAACCCTTTAATGACTTCCAATTATACTTAAAGAGTAAAATGTGTCCATGGCATCAAAATCCACATCTGAGCCAGCCCCTGCTCTGCCACCTCATCTCGTGTAGCTTCTTCCCCTTACTCCATTTCAGTTCCATTGGCCTTTGGACAGCTCCTCTTTCAGGCCTCATGGTTGTTAAGTGGCCATAAGAATATCAGTTTGCCATATGGCTGCTTTTTTTTTTTTTTTGGTAATCCATCTCAATGTAAGCCTCCCCTCTTCAGACACCTTCCCTGACTACCCATCGAAAAATCAACCCTCCCTCAGCTTCTGCTGGTGTCCTATTTATTTCCTTCTTGGATCTTTCTTATCATCTTATTTGTTTTCTCCTTGGTCTATTTTCCCTAACAGAATATAAGCTCCATGAGAGCAGGGACCCTATTATCTGTTTTACTTTGCTTTGCGTGCCACGTAGCCTAGCATATAGTAGATGTTTAACACAGATTTGTTAGAGAAGGAAAACATTTTGGTGGGTACGGATGTCACCCCTCCCCTGCCAATCATGAAGCTAAAGGCTAACATACTTTGAGAGTAATAGGCCTCCAACTTTGAGGTAGGTAGTTAAAATAGCAGACATCAGGATATACTGGTAGCTTATTTCTAAGAAGCCCCAGGTTCCCGCAGCAGCTAGGATCACAGAGATGACAATGGAGGTGAGGTCAATGGGTAAGGGTTGGAATTCCATCTCACCTACTTAACAGCTCTGGATTTAAGACAAGTCACTCAACTTGGGACTTCAAAGTCTTTGTTTTCTCATTTGCAAAACAGGACTACTCTACTCTCACAGGTTGAGGATTAAGTGGCTGTCTGTGAGAGCCCTTTGTAAGCTGTTAAACACCACAATAACATGAGCTACCAGCAAAATATTTCTCCCTTCTTTGGTCTCTCCTGGGTGTATATAACTGAGTAGAAAGCAACTCCCCTATTCAAGTTCAGCCACAAATCCAACTTGTTAAATCCCAGAATCTGTAGAGAGGAGATCCTCACTAAATCGAGGTCCCCCTGAAGGCATCTAACTTCATTAAATTGCAAAGGGCATATCTGATTCAATTTTTAAGCACTCCCAGGCCAGTGATAGTGAGAAGACGGCTTCTTTACTGCCACTAAGTAATCATCAGGATTATCACTCTTAAGTATTCTGGATTTAATAAGGAAACCATTTAATTTCAAGATTTAAAATGACCTAGATTGTCAATTACCTTCGTTCTCACGAACTATATTAAACAGCTTCAAATCAGGGAGGACTAACATGATAATTCAATTTATTCTGGTTTGCCATACACAAGAGGAATGGAATTAAGCAATGGTGGATGGGGAAGGGTATCCCTATTTCTTCCTGGTTAGCTCATAAGCCTTTCAAATTCTTACAGTGCTCTTCCACTAAAGATTGGTAGGTCAAGGCAGCCACACCACACTCAGATGCGACTCAACAGTCCATTCTGCCACTGCAGAACCAATTCTGAGGCCAAGTGGTTTCCATGGTTTGGCCCTAGTCCTTCTCCTTTGCTTTGTTAGCAACTCCCTCATCACTGGCATGACACATAAGAGAGTCTTTGCCAACCGGCAAAAGGGCAAACTGAAACCACCTCTTTTGAAAGACTTGAAAAGAATCCATATAACGGGGTATA
Source organism: Macaca mulatta (assembly GCF_049350105.2). NCBI lineage: Eukaryota > Metazoa > Chordata > Mammalia > Primates > Cercopithecidae > Macaca > Macaca mulatta. Next base: position 122,006,584 of record NC_133411.1, read on the forward strand.
CGGTAAAATTACTCTAGGTAGGGCAGTTAGGATAGGATGTAGGGACCCAAGACTGAGCACATTTGCAAAAAGCATAAATAAAATTAGGCAACCATCAGGAAGGGCAAGGACAGATAGACCAGCATGCCTGGTCCATGTCAGGAACGGCCCTACCAGATTGCCTTTGCTGGTTCCAGTAGCTCCAAGTGCCCCTGAGATGCTGACTCAACATTCCAGAACTTCCTTCTGTGGTTCTCTGCAGCACAGGCCTGCATGCTTGGCAGTCACCTGTGACCTACTGCCATTCTGTAGGGGCTGCTCCCAGGACTCACTATGTAATGTGCAAGGTCCAGTGTGAAACTAAAAAAGCGGAGTCCCTTGTTTAACAGTATTAAGAATTTAAAATGGTGACAGCAGAGCAGTGAAGCAAGCATGGTACCTTTCTAAGCACAAGGCCCATGTGAATGCCCAGGTCACAGCCATGATGGCAGCTCAGACTGTTGGGAGCACTCCTCTGAAGACCAAGGTGGTGGGAATTTCCAAACCCACCAGCCTGACAGTATTGCTCTGTCACAATACGTAAGCCACCTTGAACAGATCTTTGGAAAGAGAAGTGAGGAGCAGCAGCTCCTCCCTGCCCCAGGATCAAATCGATAGGATCTCTCCTCACCTATTTAGCCGTTCTGTTTCCACCTCAAACTCTCTAATCTTGCTTTCTGAGATGGCAGATCCGTGTGAGTAGAGTGTTTGGAAAATCTCTTGGATGTTGGAGCAGTCCTGAAGTGAGTGGGCCAGATGTTCTGCCACACTGCTGGATACCTGCAAAAAGAAGTATTAATTCCCCTTTGGAACGTGTCACTTCAGAGATGCTGGTCGCCACGCATGTTTTGTATGCAAAAGAATTTAATTCTCAAGATATTCCTTGAGAATCGGGGACTGGGAGGATGGTTACCCTAATGGTTCTCAGTTTGTATGACAGAATCCTAGTATGAAAAGTTAACTAATAAATACTATAAAAGCAGTAGAAGAAAAAAGAAAACAGGATCAAAATATGACTCCCTCCCCAAGCACGTGGCGCTGGACAGCCAGGATGGGGAGATCATGCCTTCCTGGAGTTCCTAAAATTCTGAATGTTGAACAGAATCAGGATTTCTTTCCCCTATCCTGAATTCCTTGCTACTCCAGGTCACTGTTTTTGGTTTCTGTAGCCCAGGAGAGGGGCTGACTCCTTCATTTTTACATTTTGGCTTTGGCATGGAATCTGAATACACGCAATTTTTGCTCAGTGTAAAATTCTAAATTAGGGCCTTAAAATGCTATTTTAAGGCTCTGTCTCTGAGGATCAAATAGCTGGCTCTCTCAGCCTCATCCCCAATCCTAAAAGATCCCTTAAAGAAATGAAACTAATCCTTTTCACCATCCATCAGCTCTTACAGTCCCAGGGGGTTGCCTGACTTCACAAATGAAAACTCTGGGACTAAACTGAAGGTTCTGGTCTTTTCTACCACTGGGTTAGGCTTCAAAGACAACATTCCTCCTCAGTAGAGAGCACATCCCCTTTCAAGATGGATGTGCAAAAGGCAGAGTCCTTTTAGAGCTCTTCGTCTCTGGGGTAGCAGGGTGATATAAGACAGATACTTCAAGACTTTCATCTATATCACCAAGAACTGGACCTAAATCATTTCATTCTGAATGGTTTCAAGGAAAGGAAAAAAAATCTCCCCTAAAGCTGAAGAAGTAATTCACCATATGGATGGAAATCATCATACATTGTAATTTAATCCTTTGGAAGGAAATCAGGTGTGATTTACTATTATAACTGGTTTATTGGAGATAGACTTGGGAAGTTATTCTGTCATCTATAATCAATTGTCTGTGTAGCTCTACCGGGTACTTTCTTGCCTTGCTTCTCGTGAACACTCACCCCTATGCTACTGATTTCTGAGCCCAGGACTGGCCGATCAGATGATGATGATTCAGACCTTGTCTTTGATAGCTTCACCCTCTCAGCAATCTTAAAAAAGAAAACAAAGCATTATAGAAAACTACCCACCACTCCCCAGATAAACTGTTGGGACTGTTTATACAGGGCTGTTTAGCCATGTCAACTAAATGATTAAAGAACTTGTTAAGAACAGCTCATTTGTCCAATTTTTCTACCACCAGCTTAAGCCAGGGCCTTTCAACTTCAGCACTGCTGATATTTTGGCTTGGATAATTCTTTTTGTGGGGATCTGTCCTGTGCATTGTAGGATATTTAGCAGCATCTCTGGCCTCTAGCCACAAGATGCCAGTAGCACTCCAATTGTGACCATCAAAAATGTCTCTAGACATTGCCAAATGTCCCCTGGAGGAAGAGCTCACTTCTGGTTAGAAAACACTGGTTTAACCTAACTTATTAAACTTAATAGTTAAGAATCAACCTTACTGTGGTGGCTAGTAGAGCTACCAGGCAAGCCAACAGGCATAATTTTCATCATCTGAGACAGACTCAACATACGTACTGGGGGGCTGTGCCAGCGAATGAGTGGGGCTACTTCTCACAGTGCCACAGCCTGTCCATCATAATCTATTTTTCTTTTTTTCTGGCAGAGCTGTCAGTCTTGTGAGTGGGGAGATCATTGGTTCATTACTCAAGGTCCCCCACTGGGCTGAACCTTAGTCTTTGAGAGCAACTCTGTCCACTGTGAAGTACTGGAGCACTTGACAAAACGTCTCACTCTCCATAATGACTTGTCAGCTGTGACATCCTCCAGCTGGCTGATTAATGAGAGCTGGCGTCCAGGTTGCAGCTGAGAGAGACTTAAAACTATTAGTGGGTTATCTCTCCTTACAGCTCCTGCATAGAAGGCCTGTGTAAGGTCTCAGGGGAAGCCCCTTGGGCTGTCTCAGCTAAGGGCATGCCTGTACAGTGGCTAGGATGAGCCTGGTGCTTCCAGATAACAGGAGGTGTTCCCGCTCATCAGGTCCATCCCCAGGAACTCACCTTGGCAATGGGAATGTCATTGCTGCTGCTGCTCGTGCTCAGCTCTCCAGTGCTGGGGTTAATTGGGCGGTTGGTGGAAGTGAGGCGGCCAGGGCTGGAGGGACCTGTGGCCTGCACGCTCTGTAGTCGAGTTTGAAGCTCTCTGACCTGCAATCATAATGCTTAGACATAGTTGGTGGTTTCCCTGGCTAAAGAGCAAAACAGCCAGATGGGTAGGTGGTGGGGCTTTCATTTACATTGAGGGATCAGCCCATTGAAAAGCTAGGATGGTTGAGTTCACATAAAAGTCACTATATTCTTTTTTTTGGACTAATAATTTTTTTAAACGAATCAGTTTCTTAAATCACACGTAATACAAAAAGTAGAGTTACAAACCAAAGTGATGATATTACTAGTTTTTATAATTGCCCAAGAGTCAATAAATTCTTAACTCAATCTGCCACAGACCATCATCTATTCTTCACAAGTATGAGGTGCACATATTATATAAGGCACTGGAAGCCTCCAGGATGGATGACCATTTTGTTTTGTTTTGTTTTGTTTTTTTTTTTTTTTTTTTTGAGACAGGGTCTTGCTCTGTTGCCCAGGCTGGAATGCAGTGGTGCAACCATGGCTCACTGCAGCCTTAATCTCCCGGGCTCAAGGGATCCTCCTGCCTCAGCTTCCTGAGCAGCTGGGACTAGGTGCACACAACACACCTGGCTGATTTTTAAATTTCTTTGTAAAGACAGAGTCTCGCTATGTTGCCAGGGCTGGTCTTGAACTCCTGTGCTCAAGCAATTCTACCACCTCAGCCTCCCAAAGTGCTGGGATTACCGGCATGAGCCACTGCGCCCAGGCACTGGCTAACTACCTTTAAGGAATGTTTATTCTTTTAGCCCCAAGCGCCTGACTGTGCTGGGGACTGCAGACAGAGGACCCAGGATGAAATCACCTCTCATGGAATCTTCATCTCAGAGCCCAGAGGAGAGAGGAATGATTTCAACACAAGTGCACTTGAGTGTTATAAATTTCTATCTCAAGTGTTATGGGAAGCAGAAAAAGGGAAGAATGTAACTCCAGCTGAAGTCATCCAGACAAAGCTGAACGAAGACAGTGGTACTTGAGCAATCTTAAAGGAGAACAAGTGAGGATATGGCTTTCGTGGTGGTATGCTTGGGGGGTGAGAGTGGGGGAGCGCACAGGTGCTGGGATGACATACTATGTTTGAAGAGGTGCAAGTTATTCAATATGTGCGGTTTAGAAGAGGTGTCTGCATTGGGGAAAAGATTAGGCTAAGAGAAGAGACACTGATGGAGCCAGCACCTTTTCCCCAAGTTACCTACAGATGGATTTTCCCTGGGATAGTAGGTAGGAATGTCTAAATAGTCCTTCTATACAAAAAAAGAAACATGGGGCCCTCTAAGTTACATTTAAAATGCACATTTAACTGCACAGAAATTGAACGTCCAAATCCTGCTTCTCTATAGTTACAACTCTGTGACTTCCAAAGAGAGAAGTATTCCAAGGAGCTGAAGAGCGTTGCTAGAGATTGGTCTTCTATAACCTTGGTCACAGTTTCAGCATGAGAGTACAGTGTCCACCTGAAAGGGCAAACTAACTACAGCACCCAACGGTCCTTACAAATGGGCACCAGACTTTGCCGGGCTGGGAAGAGTTAGCACTAGCAAATTTAAGACAGGGCTTTCTCAACAAAATAGTGTACTAGAATCCCCCAGAGGGCTTGTTAAAACAGACTCCAGGGCCCTACCCCAGGAATTCTGATTTAGCAGGGTCTGGATGAAGCCCAAGATCTGCAAGTCTAATAAGCTCCCAAAAGATGCTGATGCTGCCGGTCAGGGGACCATACCTTGAGCAGCACTGACCTAAGGGACTTCCAAGGCCACAAAGCACTTTAACCCCATAGACAGGAAGAGTGGAGCCATGCCCTGGTGCCAGCCCTGCCGCCAAAAGCCTTCTAGACAAGGGCAGAGAACAAGCATGTGGCCCCTTCTCTAAAAGGCACTGGAAAGCTTTTCATATTAAATGTCTGGGATGTCTCCATCCTGCTAACTTGGGAAGCAAAAGTAATTGAAATTTCAATAATTCATCAACATATTAGAAGCTAAAATAGGAAAATTCCCTCAAAGCAAATTGCATTCAATAGTGGAACAGCTCAAAAGGGCCTAATGCTCTGCCACGGGTTCCAGTAATGGAGGATCGATGGAAATGTGTGCTGTCCTCAAAACAGACCAGACGCAGGGCTACACTCAAAATAGCCTAAACAATAGGAAAATACATCCCTGTAGAAGCCAAATGGTACTGCTGATGAAGGATTACAGGACTCATTCTGAAATGGTCCCTGACAAACCAAAAATGGGTATGGGGGTGGATACCTCATTATGCCACAAGGAAAAAATGTGCAAAGAGAGATGGCTCATTCATTCCCCCAGGGACTAGGGGAAACCTCCCAGTAGAGACCCTGAATTTCAGTTTTTACTGCTGATGAATCTGATAAGGTCCTGAATAATTAACAATGTTAACACCACTCCAAAACCTAAATGGTGTCTGAATTGCACTCAAGACCATCAGTGGTCTGTTCTTAGAATTCCTACTGGCCTACTCATCTTGCTTTTTTTTTTTTTTTTTTTTTTTTTTTTTTTTTTAAATCTCTTTAAAAAAACTACAGAAAAAAAAATGCCTGGGCAATTTATAAAGACTTTATTAAAACTATCCGTGCTTTAAAAACATTTCTTCTTCTAATCACAAAAGTAAAACATGCTCACTGCGCAAAATGTAGATAATACTAAAACATAAAAACAGTCAAAGTGCTTATGTTATTTCTTACTCCACAGAGGCAATTACTTCTAGTCATTTTCCTTGCTGTATATGTGCACACATGTGCTTAAAATAATTTCTAAATCTAAATATCTACATTCACTTTAAAAGCTTTGGACCCAGAGAATGTCTCTGAAAACTAAAGATGATAAACATGTTTATTTTGGGCTATGCTTTATTATTTAATGATAATTGCTAGCCAGTGGAAACAAATCCAGCTGAAGGGAGTGCAGTGTGCCTGTCACGGAAAGAAAGACAGCTGGTTAAGTGGCCTCCTCCTCCTTCTTTTGATTTGCGAGTGAGAATCTTAATGTATAGGAATACATGCAAGAAACGAAGGCTAAAGTCAATATGCTGAGTCAGCTTAGGCATGGCTTGGGAAAGAGGCAGAAACATAGTTAACCGAGTTCTCACTTTTATTCTCACCCATTGTAGTGGATTGGATTATGTCTCCCTCAAAAGATATGTCCAAATTTGAATCCCCAGTACCCATGAATGTGACCTCATCTCAAAATAGGGTCTTTGTAGATATAACTAAATTAATGATCTCAAGCCAAGATAATCTGATTTAGGGCGGGCCCTATGTGCAATGATTGGTGTTCTTTCAAGAGGAAAGGAAGGGATATTTACGACGCAGACATAGAGACAAAGGGGGGAAGGCCCTGTGAAGATGAAGGCAGAGATTGGACACAAGTCAAAGAGCACCAAGAGCTATCAGAAGCTGGAAGAGGCAAGGATGGATTCTCTTTCAAAGCCCTTTGAGGGCGTGTGGCTCTGCCAACACCTTGAGTTTGGACTCCTAGACTCCAAAACTATGAAAGTTTGTGGTAATTAAAATATTCCTCCTTCACTGAAGATTTATTTTTTTGAGACAGGGTCTCACTATGTTGCCCAAGCTGGCCTCAATCTCCTGGGCTCAAGGGATCTTCCCGCTTTAGCCTCCCAAGTAACTGGGACTATAGGGGCATGCCACTGCACACAGCTATTTTTATTGAAGGAACTCTGTTACTCTCTACAGAATATATATTTTGGAGTCGAGAGATAGCCAAGAACCAAGGGTAACCTGAGGCAGGGACTGATACTTGTGAGAACATCATTCACCACTCTTCACAGCCTGTCTCAACTGGGGTTCCTCAACACCAGAACATGACCTGAAAGGCCATTTTTTCACTTCTCCTGAAGCTACTGCATGGCTGGTAAACATTACAATGGGAAACACGCTCTGAGAGAGGGGTACCAACAAGGAGTGTCTAAGTGCAGAAGAAGAATCCTGGCTGGCCTCTGCTTTCCTAGAGCAGGCAACACTGGAACTCAATCTTGAAGGCTGAGCTGTTCAACAAGCAAATAAAGAGGAAAAGATAATGGGGGAGACTCTGGAAGTTTCAAGTAAGGAAATGACATTAAAAGGCCACAGTTGTTTCTCTCTGGTATTTCTTCAAGGGTTTTGTAAAAATCATTTGATTAGAGAAGAAAACAGACTGAAGTAAGGAAGAAAAAGTTGGTGAGCCAAGAGCTCTACTGATGGTTCAGGTGGGAAATTATTAGTGCTCAAATACAGTCAGCGAAGTGGGAATAAGGATGGCAAGATACACTCTAGACCAGCTCCATCCAACAGAACTCCCTGTGTGGACGGAAATGTTCTAGAGCGGCGCTGTCTGCTACGGTAGCCTGGTGTCACACACGGCTGTAAGCACTTGCAATGTGCCTAGTGTACCCAAGGAACTGAATTTTTAATTGTATTGTATTTTAATTTATTTAAACTCAAACCTAAATAGCTGTATGTGGCTAGTAGCTACTGTATGCATCAGTGCAGTTCTGGAAATATTCAAGGAGGTAAAAACAAAACAAAACAAAAAAAACATCCAAACTTGTGGCTGGTGACTTAGTGGATCATGGAGTTACTTAGCAATGAGAAAGGAAAACATAAAGAGAAGCTGATCTTTTCAGAAAGAAATGACCAGAGCTGACAATGTCTGGAGCTGACAATGATGTCAGCTTTGGACAGGCTGAATTTGAGAAAACAATTGAGTATGTGAGGGAGGGCTTATCAGTCAACAATTAGAAATGTAAGTCTGAAGGAAAGTGACTCGAACTGGGAAGTGATTAGAACTGGATAGGTTTAGGAACGCCAGGTATGGATAAGGTTCAGGGAGGAGGTGTGGCAGTGTGGCGGGCAGGAGCGGAGGGTCAGTGGAGGACAGGGAGATAGGGACACCTTTTTCTCAGGGAGAAAAGGAAAGGAGGTGAGGATGGGCAATAACAAAGGTGGTTCGCAGACTGTCAGGGAAGAGGTGAAACAGGGACTCCTGTCTGATGGCTTCTGTTTTCTCTGCCAGGTATGACAGGGGAATGTCAGAAATGAGAAAGGAGGCTGACCTAGGACCAAAAAAGAAAAAAAAAAAAGAAGCTTACACAGCAGCACTGAGAGCTCAGCTGAACTCTCTCTTTGAAGATAGTAGACTGAGGAACACACTGTTTTCTTCCAACTCTGGAGACCTCATTAAAATAAAGTACAAAATAAAAAAGGATTAAAACCACAACAGAGATAAGAATGTGCTTGGGGCGTTGGCCAAAACAAAATTTGGACACATACCTCAACGACCAAGTGAAAGGAAGAGCACTGATGAAAGACACAGAATAAACAAAATTCTATAATGTACACAAAGAGAATCTACCCAGAAGGAGGACGGCAGACACTGATTCAGCTTTGGCAGAGAGCAGGAAGGACAAGAATGAGAACAGAGGCTTTCAGAGGTTAACAGAGGTTACAGCTATGTAACTGTATACAACAACTGAAACTTCCCAGCGTATGACAGCCTCAGCTAAAGTCAACAGGTGCTCCTCCTATTAAAAATGCATACAAATGCTGCATAAAAAGGAACAATGAGAGAAATAAATTCATTGCCAAGGTCAAAAGACAGCAAAATCTCCAGGTGCCAGAAATGAGAAATAAAGGTGAAGGGGTTGCCAGGAGGTGGTACTACTGCAAGCCCAGGGGCTGTGAGCAGGGCACAGAATGTGAGTGTGGGAGGGAGGAGATGGAGGGCGCCTGCGAGTCTAGCTGCTTGAGCCGATCCCTCTGCCTCATGCCTGGAGCCTCTCTGCCCGATCTGTTGATGAAAAGCTGAAAGTGCTGTCCACAGAAGGAATCCTGAGGCTGTGCAGAGGAGTCAACCTTCAGAAACCAAAACCCCAAACCAGTGGCACCTTTGGGTGTGAGGCCCAAATTTATACTATCTGTATATGTGGTGCATGCGCCAGTAGTCCCAGCTACTCAGGAAGCTGAGGTGGGAGGATTGCTTGAGACTGGGAGGGAGGTCGAGGCTGTGATGAGCTAGGAGGATCACACTACTGGACTCCAGCCTGGGTGATGGAATGAGACTGAGACACACACACACACACACACACACTCTCTCTCTCTCTCTCTCACACACACACACACACTCACACTGCCTTCTCATGGGATAGAGGCACCTCAGGTTCTGTGGGTCTGTGGGTGTTGTTCTGTTTCATTCACTACTGCATTGCCAACACCTTCAACAGGGACTGATACAGTCTCAATAAAATCTATTGAATGCCACTAAAAAACCTATCACTCTAAAATCTAATGCCTACTTAGAATATTGTGGTAGGCTGAATAATGGCCCCCAAAGGCATCCACGTCCTCCTAAACCCTGAGAACTGTGAATGTAACCTTGCATGGCAAAAGAGAACTGAGATGGGTAGAGTATCATGGATCATCTAGGTGGACTCAGGACTCACAACTTCACAACTCAGAAGTTACACCCCACCCTGTAACAGGGAAGCAGGAATGCCAGAGTTAGAGTTCTGAAGATGCTATACTGCTGGCTTAGGAGATGAAGGAAGGGGCACAGTCAAAGGATGCAGACTCCCTCTAGATGCTGGAAACGACAAGCAAGTATATTCTCCCCTCCAGTCTCCAGAAAGATGCAGCCTTGCCGACACTTTCATTTTAGTGAATGAGATGCATTTTGGACTTCTGACCCCCCAGGACTGTAAGATGATAAATTTGTGTTGTTTTAAGCCACTAAGTTCATCATAATTTGTTACAGCAGTGACAGGAGATTATACAGCTATTATCAAGAGTATGGGCAAAAGATTAAGAATCTATCACCTAAGATGAAGAATCTATCACCTATAGATCTTTGCTGAAAGAAATTGCTAAGAATACATGATTTTCGGTACCAAAAAAATCAAACCTGAGAAAAAGAATGGAATGAAAGAAACAATGGAAGTACAAGAGCTGGCAGGGACACAGGTGGTGAAGTACTCCTTTGCTGCTGTTGGGCGGACGGCCTGGCCAGCGTTCCCTGAAGCTGCCCTGGAGTACTCGGTCAAAGCAAGACTCTGAATCCCAGCAGTTTCACTCCTGGACATGTGATCCTGAGAAATTCCCACCAGGCCGGAGGAGACACAGGGACTATGCCCTGCAGCATTGTTTGTGGTCATGGGAAGTGGGAAGGAATCTGATTGGCAGCGGCTGTAAATGTAATAGGTGGGTCACTACAGAATGCTAGATGTCCTTAGACACACAGGACCAGATGTACACACAGTCATATGGACCAACCTTAAAATTAGAGTGCTGAGGAGAAAAACATAAGAGAAGGTGACAGCACAATAACATTTAAATAAATTAAAAGTAATGCAAAACACTATCTTAGGACACGCACAAAGTAGGGGGAAAGGGATGGGATATTATAGGGGATAAATTATTTATAAGTAATAAATTAAAAGAGGGACCAGTGAATGTGACTGATGAATATAATTATCTTCTCTCTCTGCCCTGAGTGCCAAATTAGAACAAAAAAAGCCAGGCATGGTGGTACGCACCTGTACTCAAGCTCAGCTCCCAGCTACTCAGGCAGCTTGCTACACAGGAGGATCACTTAGTCCAGAATTCAAGAGTTGAGTGCACTGTGATTACAACTGTCAATAGCCACTGCATTCCAGCCTGGGCAACATAGCCAGATCCCACATCTATCTACCTCTCTATTGATCTCTCTCTCTCTTTCTCAATCAATCAAAAAGAAAGTAAATGACACAAGCCAGGAGCATGAGGGATTAGGCAGAGGGGGAAAGTGAGACGTTGGAGGGATTTGGCACTAGAGCTGTCAAACACAAAGAATGTGCACAGAAGCAGGTTTCCAAAGTGCTAGTAAATTCCTCGAAAACGTGAGGCTGGGCAAGTATGAAACAGGTCAGCTATGCGGATGCTTCAATCTCAGGACAATTGTGGGAGCACAGACAAGAGTCAGCTGATGAAGTCATCTGTGAATATGGCTCACAGATGAGTGACCAGCAGGAAGGCAAGGTGGCACCAGAGTCCTAAGCAGGATCAGAAACATTTTTATTAGCCATAAAAGAGCCTGTTCCGCTGATGATATGTAGCAGTGCTCACTGAGTAGTTGTAATTTCAGGTAATTAGGTTGTAATTCATAATTTCACTGTGTAATGGAGCTGGTTGAGATGAGATGATTTCCATACTATAGAAGGGTGAGAATCACTAGGTTGGGAAAGCTCTACTTAATGAGCTTCATGCAGTTAGTCCCTGTGTAGTTTTTGGAAAGCTGCCGACTCAAAGTCCAGGGTTTGTAGATATTTTGCCGAGAACCACACCTCTTATTGGAGACTTTATATGATTCTTCTTAGAGCCCTCAAATAATCAGAACCTATTTACAGCAAATATTTATTTCTTCCTATAAACTGAATTTACATGGTGTTTTATTGTTAATGGCAATTTTGAAGAGACCACAAAATAGAAGGAAAAAAAATCCATCAGCGTTTCCATTTCTCGGTAAGTGTGATAGGTGTGCTATTTTCTCTTTTGTTCTATAACCCACTAAAGTACCTGGATATGATTATCAAAAGGGTTGCATCGGAAAAGGCCAGCATTTTGGCAATCTTCCTTTTCTTTTCTTTTTGTTTTCTTGTTTGTTTGTTTTGAGACAGAGTCTCGCACATCACCTGGGCTGGTGTGCAGTGGCGTGATCTCGGCTTGCTGCAACCTCCACCTCCCGGGTTCAAGCGATTTTCCTGCCTCAGCCTCCCGAGTAGCTGGGATTACAGGCGCTTGCCACCACGCCCAGCTAATTTTTTGTATTTTTAGTAGAGATGGGGTTTCACTACGTTGGCTAGGCTGGTCTCGAACTCCTGACCTCGTGATCCACCCGCCTTGGCCTCCCAAAGTGCTGGGATTACAGGCATGAGCCACTGTTCCAGGCCAATCTTCCTAATTTCTTACCAGCTTTTTGACACATTGAGTCAGCTTCTTTCATGACAGCCAAGAGCTAGCCTTTAAGCAGCCTGGCTTCCTCATAGGTCCAGGGAGGCTGGGGTGAGTAAGCAAATACTGGTGCCCACAGCCAGAGTTGCCTCACAGTCTCCGTGGCTCAAGTGTGTGTAAGGCCCTCGTAAAGTAACTGGGAGCTGTGTCCACGGAAGCGGTGAAAGAACCAGGGTTCTGGGAATTCTCTGCTTTGGATTCCCCCTAAAACTCCCTCAGTCTACAGAGAGGAGGGGAACACAACACCGGACTCAGGTCAAGGTAAACGCACGCATACCACCAGCTTCCTCTTTTCTGCAACAAGCTCATGGTACCTTCACGTAGCATTAGAATGCCAGTAGAGTGGGTCTGTGAAACCCTAAGGAATCTGGCCCCCACGTTGCTGTTTAACCCACTGCTGGTTTGCATGGGAGCGGGGCTAGGCTGAGGACAAGCGTGGACCGAAGGCTACAGGAAAGTGGTCTAACCAACAGAATAATGACAACTGCCTCCCCTAATAAAGCCACCAGATCCCAAATTTTGGTACCTAGAGTTAACATCAATGTAGACTTGGGCAAGTTTGTTAAAGCTTTTGTGGGCCTCTGTTTTCCCATCTCTAACAAGGGTATAATAATAGTACTTACCAGCTAGGATTCTGGCAATGATGAAACAAAATGCGCATAAATCATCGCCCATCACAAATAAGTGTTTGAAATATGTTCTGGGCTGGCAGAGCGTGGTGGCTCATGCCTGTAATCCCAGCACTTTGGGAGGCCGAGGCAGGCAGATCACGAGGTCAGGAGATCAAGGCCATCCTGGCTAACACGGTGGAACCCCGTCTCTACTAAAAATACAAAAAATTAGCTGGGTGTGGTGGCAGGCACCTGTAGTCCCAGCTAATCCAGAGGCTGAGGCAGGAGACTGGTGTGAACCCAGGAGGCAGAGCTTGCAGTGAGCTGAGATTGTGCCACTGCACTCCAGCCTGGGCGACAGAGCGAGACTCCGCCTCAAAAAAAAAAAAAAAAAAAAAAAAAGAAATATGTTCTGGGCTATTGTCATAATTTAGGTTTTCAAAATTATTTATTTTTAGAGTTTTAGAGACAGGGTCTTGCTATTACCCAGGCTGGAGTACAGTGGTGTGATCATAGCTCACTGCAGACTTGATCACCTGGGCTCAAGCCATCTTCCCACCTCAGCCCCCTGAGTAGCTGGGACTATGGGTGCACACCATCACATTTGGCTAATTTAAAAAAACAATTTTTTTTTTTTTTTGGTAGATAAGAGGTCCTGCTATGTTACCCAGGCTGGTGATTTAGGCTTTGAGTAAGTCCTGCTTTCCCTTTAGAAGTATCTCATTTTAGTCTGAGGAGGGTCTAATGTGAGAGGGGTTCAGTCTGCAAATGTTCACAGAATGTCAATACTATCAATATTATTAACAGAGCCTTTCTTAAAAATAAGCCCTACTGAGCTTGCACTGGTAATAAGCAGCTCCCTGTGGAAGTGATTTCCTTCACGGGGTGAGCTGGGGGATTTGGAAGCGTGCCAGGCAGTGCCTCCAGCCTTGGGAGCCCCAGGGTGCCTGCACCCTGGTGGACTCCACCCTCCCTCCTCTTCTAGCTCAGATGACCCTGGTGAAGGGACAGTACAGGGCAGGCTCCACAGAGCAGGCAGCTTCCCCAGGAGACGCTGGGCTCATCACTGCTACATGGTGGGCCCAGGAGGAGCAGGCTGGGCATGAGGAGAAGGCAGAAAGCTTGCAGTTCTTTCTCTCAGTTCACCTGCAGAGAGGAAGTAGAGGACGCTTGGAGAAGCTCTTGGCCCATGTCCAGTGGGTGACCAGAGGACACTGCCTCCCCCTTCCCTGTCTCCAAGTGCTGACCATGATCATGATGTGGGGGAGTGTGCCGTGGTGCTACACCCCATTCACTGACTCTGGCTCATGGAAAGGCCTGGACAGACATCCTCTGAAAGAACTTCCCAATGATTCTGACACACACGTGTGGGGTCACCACAAGATGGATGAGTGAAACTGCCTGTTTCTCTGGAACTCTGATTCATGGCCAAGCTTGGCTGGTATCATGGTCAAAGCATGTAAATCAGCTGCATCAGAAACTTGTACTGTTGAACCAACATCCACATGCTCCTCCAAGCTCCTAAGCCCCTTTATGGTTAGGTAAAGCCATTTGCCTAGTTCTGGTCAACAGGCAGGGCGCAGAAGCATTTAAATGCTGTGGTGGATGGAATACTATGCAGCCATAAAAAAGGATGAGTTTGTGTCCTTTGTAGGGACATGGATGCAGCTGGAAACCACCATTCTCAGCAAACTATCACAAGAACAGAAAACCAAACACCGCATGTTCTCACTCATAGGAGGGAGATGAACAATGAGATCACTTGGACTCGGGAAGGGGAACATCACACACTGGGGCCTATCACGGGGGCGGGGGGAGGGATTGCATTGGGAGTTATACCTGATGTAAATGACGAGTTGATGGGTGCTGACAAGTTGATGGGGGCAGCACACCAACATGGCACAAGTATACATATGTAACAAACCTGCACATTATGCACATGTACCCTAGAACTTAAAGTATAATAAAAAAAAAATAATAAAAAAATAAATGCTGTGGTGGGAGCTTTTGAGTGGGCTCTTAGGTGGTAGACGGCCAACAGTCTGAGTTTCTGAGTGAATGTATGGATCAGAAATGTGCACCTGTCCTCTAACCTGCATTGAACATATGGTACGGGCAAGAAACAATGTGCCATGCCACTGAGATTTGGGAAGTGAACCTGTTACTGCAGAAAAACCTAGCCTCATACTGACTAACATACCAGTCACACAAAAGAAGAGCCACCTGAGCCTCCTATTTGGAAGGAGCACACTGAAGCCAGACCCGGCTCCTCTCAGCTCCCTCCCATGCAGCTAGATGAGAGCTGGGGAGAGCTAAGAGGAGCAGTGTTGAGACAGAGCTTGTTTTTACAGAACTTTTATGGATTTAAACTCAGCTAATATTGGCATCCTCTTCCTTATCCTGTAAAGAAATTCCTATGAAGAAATGGAACAAATAAGAAATGAACAAAGTTCAATAAAGGACAAAAAAGAAGACTCAGTTTATATGTGAATACCAAACCGTTAAAAGCTGTGAGATAGAGATCATTCTCTATGATCCATACTTTTTTGTTTTTGCTTAATTTGGAAATTAAAGAGGACAAAGAAGAAAAAAGCAATCACATACTTCCAC
This sequence comes from Macaca mulatta, assembly GCF_049350105.2. Lineage (NCBI taxonomy): Eukaryota > Metazoa > Chordata > Mammalia > Primates > Cercopithecidae > Macaca > Macaca mulatta. The sequence continues at coordinate 122,021,891 of NC_133411.1, forward strand.
TGCCCAGATTTAACCTGTTATATTTTAGCATACTAGTGTCCTCTCTATTTCTATGTATATACTTCTGCATATGAAAAATTATACAACGATATGAATACATTCATTTAAAAAATAAATTAGAACATTATAGAGAAGTTTAAGGTCCCTTTGAGGCCAATATAACATATTATCATTATGATGTTTGTTTATATTTTTCTGGTCTATTTTCAATATTTTTATATACACACATATGAATATCTATGAAATGGAAATTTATACAGCTAGAAATTCATAATAAGGTACTATTTTGCAGTCTGCATTTTCTCTATATAGCCCTGTGGTCGAGAAAAGCAACACCGAGGGGAGGTAGAGTGGGACCAGCTCAGATGGGACCATGGCCAAACGAGGCTAAAGGAGATGTGAGGGAAAACACGGATGACTATTTAACCTCTATAAGATCACAACAGTTACACTTCCAGGCTGGTCTCAAACTCCTGGGCTCAAGTAATCCTCCTGCCTCAGCCGCCCAGAGTGCTAGAAATATAAACGTGAGCCACTGCACCTGGCCAAGGGTGACTTTTATTTGGTTCAAAATAGCATGTCTCCTTGTCTCTTGAATTGACTGTGGCAATGAAGCCAGAAGCCAGACTCCCAGGATGACAGAAGCCCGGGAGAGACAGATGGAATTCATTCCCAGACACGCAGAAAACACCCAGGTAGAGCACACTGTGTAAGGAAGAAATTGTTAACACCTTATGACATGAACATGCAGAAGAATTTTGTAATTCTGAAGAATTCCTACAAAATCTCAGAAGGAACTGATGTGGCCGATTTGTGTTCAAGTCTATGATTCAGTGGGACACAGTTTCATGTGCCTGTGGTCACATCAAGTTTGCTTTGCCAAACACAGTGCGGAAAGCACAGATTATTTTTGCCACATCGTGGTTGACTTAAACAAAGTAGCTAAAAAAATGGGAACAACGTGGAGAAAGTGGTTCCTGCCATCACGCGACTCTCTGGGGAACTCTCAGGGCACTCTCTGTGTTTACCTGTCCCCACCACTTGACATATACCTTTGCAATGATCTGTTTACTTGCCTGTCTCCCCAACATCCTTGAAGCCAGGGACTGTGTCCTGTTCATCATTGTAACCCCTCTGCCTGGCACAGAGATGACCGACCATGTTTATGAAATGAATGAATGAATAAAGAATAAAGTACTTCCTTTCTAGAGTAATTCTCCCTTGCCTACATTAAGCCCACTTCTTCATGTGTGAGGAAATACATGGCTGCATTACAGAGCATACAGAAATAAATGATTGCCTCATTCAATAATGAACTAGGACCAATAATAAAATTGCCTGTTGTTCCTTAGTTACTGCTCTGCCACTAGCCCAATTTGTTAACTGACTACATTAAAGATCTAATTTAATTAAATCTTGAACAAAGCTCAGAAGATCTACAGAGAGCACTTTGCTTAATTACAGGCGGGGTTCAAGCACCAATCCTATTGATCTGGTCAGTTAAAATTCTATACAATGAATGTGGGCAAAGAAAAAAAGAAAGTGGTCCCAGCTGCTCGTCAGGGAACTTTGATGAACTGTGGATTCAGAGCTGCTATAAAGACAGCAAAGGCGAACCAGCCTTGTACTCTGTACTGTCATAGGGATGAACAGAAAATGGCACCTCAGTTGCTCTGCAGAGCTACACATCGTGAAGAACAGAAGACAATGACAACCACAAAGGACAGATCCCTCCTGAGGGAAATAAAGCACACTTGGTGGGTGGACGGGTGGCGGCTGGAAGAAGACTTTCGGCACTTAAAGTCTAGTAAACAGGCATTCAAATGCATCTAGTACACTTTTTGAGATCCACACTCATCTTGAAATAAAAAGAAATAAATCCAATTCATGGTATGTATATACATTCCTGAGAGTATCTCTAGTTGAGGAAGAAATAAAAGTTAACATCATTTGAAGGTAACTGAAATAAAAACTATATAAAACCACACTAGTTGCACAAACTTATAAAAGGTAACAGATGTGACTGGAAGAAAGGTTTTGACTAAAATGTGTCTATGTGTGTAGGCCTGTATGTGTGTGTGTGTAATTATCCAATGTCCACATTAGAGTTCTTCAAACATCTAAGGATTCCTATTTAAAAAAATGACTGAATGCCAAAGACTCATAGGGACTTGGCAGGTCAGGCTATGCATGACCCAGGCAGTCTGGCCCCACAGCCCTGGTACCTAGTGCAGTGCCTCCGCACTGTGCTATTCTAAATACTGACCTCCAGAGTTGGAGAAAACAATGGAAAGTGGGGAAGGGGACTTTTTACTTTTTGCTAGTCAATCAAGGGCTGGCAAATGAGAGAAGAAAATTCATTCTAAACCACAATATGTAATTACACTGAACACCAACAATTTCCCTCACAAAACATGCACCATCAGAATGCACATGCTAAGAGTAAGTACATACCTAATTAGGGCATCAATCATAATCATCGGGGAGTATAACCCAGGAAATTACAGGTGGCGTGAGCTTTAGTGCTAAGCAAATTTCGTCATGTTGCCCAGATAAAGCCTTTGCTGACTGGGATGATTTACACCTGCTGATGCAAGGATGGAGACTGGCATCCGATATAGCTGCATACTGAAAATATGCTTATGCACGTGAGTTAAGACAAAATGATGTTCAGATATGAGAGGCAGTAGTGCCAGCCTTTTAATTATGACATTAGCACACATGAAGAAGAGTTGATAACATTTAAAAATAGTAATTTCTTCCATATTTTTCAAATGAGGAAGAGTTGATAACATTCAAAAATAGTAATTTCTTCCATATTTTTATATAATGGCAAGTAAGAACACTTACTAATGGATTAAAAACAAAACAATGTACACATCCCAAGATTGTTGAAGGATAGAAGAGCAAGTTATTTACAAGGTCTTTTTTACGGCTAAGGGAGCAAGAGTAATGGTGAAGGATGATGAGACCCACTAGATGTATTTTTCCCTTTTCTTTTTTTTTTTTTTTTTTGAGATGGAGTCTCCCTCTGTTGCCCAGGCTGGAGTGCAGTGGCATGATCTTGGCTCACTGCGACCTCCACCTCCCAGGTTCAAGCGATTCTCCTGCCTCAGCCTCTCAAGTAGCTGGGTCTACAGGCACACAGTACCACGCCCGGCTAATTTTTGTATTTCTAGTGGAGACGGGGGTTTCATCACATTGTCCAGGCTGGTCTCGAGTTCCTGACCTTGTGATCTGCTTGCCTTGGCCTCCCAAAGTGCTGGGATTACAGGCGTGAGCCACTGCGCCCAGCCAGTATTTTTCCCCTTCTAAGTCAACTTTATCTGTGTACAAAATTAGCAGTCAGAGAACAACTAGAAAACAAGCTTCTAATATTGCCAAGACGGAGAAAGAGAGTCAAGTAAGTCTAGTAATTCAAAGTGAAGTTCAGAGGGAAGTGTTTGAGGAATTCATTGCTTTACCCCCCTACCCAATCATAGATCAAACTCACAGCCAAACACAGAAGTGTTTGTGGGTTCCTGGGATTAAAAACTTCATCTTGGAAAAACTAAAGGCTTTAACAATTCTGCCAAACATTTCTATCCTGAAACATCACCTCCTTCAGTAATGGATACATGTCCTAAACAAAATGGTACTCAAACTAGATCAAGCCCTAGGGTGAATCGCAGGAGTCACACGTACACATCTGTAAACACAGAGACATACACATAATATGCACGCTTAAAGAGATGCACATACACACATACATGCATGCACACAATGTATTTTAACTTCAGTAAGTCTGCACCAGGAGAGATGACATTCTACATTAGATTCAGTATAAGTAAATGAGAGCAGGTGCTATAAAGCTAAATAAAATTTTATAGAAAAAAATTAAAAGGGGCAAATTCGATATTTTTTTCAAATTCTAAAGACTATTAGTTTATCTTAAAGAACATTTTAATTGAGCTTAGAAAAGACGTGTTTACCCTGGAAAGTTTAAAATCACTGCCCCGATGTAATTTTATCAACCAGTCAGATTTAAGATTCCAGAGAAAAGTGTGTGTGTTTTTTTTTTTAAATCTTACCTCTACACCTTAGCGATTTCAAACTACTTTCAAGAATGACTTCATAACAAGAAAGACACAGTGATTCCCAAGATTACAAATGCCACAAAATTCTCACGGTGCCCTTGGTGCTACGCATCAGCCTCTCTCAGCCCCATGCCCGGGAAGGGCCTAGCCATTATGGATGCAGCACGCTCACCCTCCTCCGGAGCCGGTCCCGCTCTTCCCGGATGGCATTCATGGTGGCCTTGGTCCGGTTCAGCTCTTCCTCTTTGCTGCACAGCATGGCGGTCAGGCTCTCATTCTCTTCCCTCAGCCCAGCCAGCTCCTTCTCCCACCGAGACCTCTCTTCAGCCAGGTTAGGATACAGGTCCCGGCCAAGCACCCCCTCAATCTCCTCAACTGTCTGTAAAACACAGCCCCAAAGAAAAGTCAAGTAAATATCCTTGGGGAAAGGGGATGGGAAGAAAATAGGCTGAACAGGAATAAATGTCCACAGAGGAGTGTGTTCTAGAACCACTTTGTTATTAACAGTGATCATGACTAGGGATACCCCAAAGTTATCCTGTTCCCAATTTCAGATGAGGCTCTGTCACTTGCCTGGGGTACAGTCTGTGTTACCCAGCAACCTTCAGAGTAAGAAAAACAGTGAGTCCTCTCCTGGCAGCTGAGTGTCTGTGGTGCTAGCTGACACATCCACACAATGCTTATTTCCTTCACTTGAGTTCTAGAGTTGGTGGATACACACAGCCAGGCAGAAGGCCATTTAGTGATCCTGGTAATGTGAGGACAAACATGAGGTTGTAAACTGCATACAAAATCTAACTTGAAGCTTCCTAAATTATAGGCCTCCCACGTGCCAACTCAGCGATAAGATAGGTCACATTACCATTTCCAGCTTTTAGTGCCACATCCAAATTCAGATGGTGCAAATGAGGTTCAGTCTCAAGATGTGAAAGGCAAAAATAAACCTCATTGACACAGAAAAGAGGAAGCTCATTGTGGAGATTTCTAAGACAGCAGGGATTAAATTAATTAATAACACAGCTTCAAAATGGAAAGGAAAATCTTAGTAGCACATACAGAGCTTAAAAAAATTCATTTAAAAACATTTAAAGGAGAAGAAACATGCATAATATTAGGAAAAAAAGGAAGAAGTCATTCTGCTTCACATTTACTGTCCTTTGAAAAAGGAAGCACAAGCCAGTGGATAATGAAACAAGAGGGAGAATTACTATGCAGAATACTATGTGAAGAGATGGGATAAGAAACCGAAGGCTGGCCAGAGGTGGTGGCTCACGCCTGTAATCCCAGCACTTTGGGAGGCCCAGGCGGGTGGATCACCTGAGGTCAGGAGTTCAAGACCAGCCTGACCAACATGGTGAAACCCTGTCTCTACTAAAAATACAAAAATTAGCCGGGTGTGGGGGCGTGCACCTGTAATCCCAGCTACTTGGGAGGCTGAGGCAGGGAGAATCACTTGAACCTGGGAGGTGGAGGTTGCAGTGAGCTGAGATCACGCCACTGCACTCCAGCCTGGGCGACAGAGTGGGACTCCATCTCCAAAGAAAAGAAAAAAAGGAAGAGGAGAGGAGAGGGGAGGGGAGGGGAGGGGAGGGGAGGGGAGGAGAGGATGCCTCAAATACTAAAAAACATCACTCTTAGATGCTCATGTTGGTTCTCAAATCTTGCTGCCCCTTTCCCCATGTGCTGCTTTGTCTTTCCTTTAAGTCTGGAGACTCTCATCCTGCTTGGCTCTGCTCCAGACCCTGTGGCTTTGTCCCTAGCTGGTTGATAGAGGCCCTTGGCCTCCTCCTTCCCTCTCAACCCCGAGGCTCGGGCTAGACCCAAGTTGACATTACAATCAAATATAGGGCCCAGGAGATTCCAGAGAAAGAAATACCAGCAACTGCTTCTCCCTGCCCTGAACCATATCAACTGCATATTTGCAATTGAGATGAAGAAAGATGGAAAACCAGCAGTGTTACAAACATGTATCATGGTTTACCTTGTGACACCACAGTTCTTTTGTGCAATCCAGGATTCCTACTGACAGAAACTTGGGCCTACATTTTCTCTTTATGGGCTCCTCCTAGACTTTTAAATTTGAATTGCTATGCCCAGGTCACTAACTTATGTCAAAGGAGTATCAAGATACTAGAGGCCTAGTATCAATAAGCCTTGACTTTCCCGTCATTCACAACAAGTTTGTGCAGATGCAAAAAATTCCTCTCACCATCTCAAACAGCAAGAGGAATTGATGAATGGACTCCTGAAATTGTATAGAGGCCTTAGAGCTTTTCCAAAACTTACAGCTTAAGAGTGCTCTATGATGAACCACACTAAAATGACATGGTTCAATACTAGCAGTCGAATCGTTTTCAAGTAAATTGTCCTTTTTACTGCAAAGCCAGTGAACCTGACTGCTGACATCATGACTTTTTCTGAAAGAATTCAGCCCAACCAAAATTTCTAGGGTCCTCATTTCTACCCCATGGCCCAATCTATTGTATGGCTCTCATGGAAACTTTCATCCCTAGTAAGTATTTAAGAAAACTGCGCTTCAAGAGAAGGATTGGACCATTTCCCTTTGAGAACCTCACAGGGCCTCACAGAGGGCGAGGAAGGTCTACCTTAATCGCCAGGTCGCAGTGCTCGCTGGCCGTGGTGAGCTGCTCGATGTGCCTGTCTACCTCGGCCACGGAGAGGCTACAGCTGCTCTTCTTTCTGCCGCAGACGACATTCTCCAGCCCCGTCAGCACCCTCTGCAGTTCTGAGTTCAGGTCACTGCAGTTGTCTGTGAGTGAACGAAGACAAAATGTGTTACACAGGGCAACAAATGCTCTCTGTTTTGCTTACCATGAGGGACCCATTCAGGTAACGGGATGGCAATGGAGCTTGACATTTCAAAGCTCATGCCAGCCTGCCTAACCTCACAGGCACTGTCTCTGAGGCTTAGAGCCAGTGCAAAGCTCTTTTTATTAAGCAGTTTCAGACGATGGTCATTTTCTGAATTCTCTTGTCTTTCACTCAAAGCAGCCACATCTTGAGTTTCTTTGGTAAGAACAAAGAAACGCCCAGAAGAGGCTGTTGGCACTTCCAGAGCCTCTGGTCAACCTGTCTGCTCAGTCATTCAGACAAGCACTAACTGCGGAAAGATCCCGTAACTTTACTAAATGTAACAAAAAGTCTCAGAATGAGCAGAGATGCTAGGTATTTTGAAAAACAGAAACTGTGTAAGAGATAGTCCTCGTCCTCAATGAGCCTAAAACCAAGACTTTTCCATGACAGAACCAATCAATATGCTCCACCATTGCAATTTAATCCATGTTCTTTCATCGGGGAAAAAAAAAACTGTTCTAACAAATTCCTTATTGTTCTCCAATAAGGCAACCAATTCTAATCATTTGATTTTGACTTAAAAACTTGGGTTGCTTTGAATTGCTGGACATCCAGGGCCTGGTCAGAGAAGTAAAAAAATAATTATAATGTGACCCAGATGTATCTCAGAAGACAATTTTGTTGGGGAAAAAAAACTCCCCTTAAAGTCAAATACAAAGTTTGTAACCAGCTATTTTGGATTCTGTCTATTGCCACGCCATTCAATTATTGTTGCAGGGCAGATGCTGACTGATTATATGTAATCTTTCAGAGTATATTCTTCCCATCCATCCAGCCTGACCCTGCATGAAAAGTTGCTCGGTGTCTTCCATTTTCTTCTTCTCTGCTGCATGCTTCCCACCACAGGTTCCATGGACTAAAATGGTCAACTGCTTTTGGGACTTACCTTTGGAAGGCTTCAAGAAAACTCTTGGCACAACAGGAACAGGACTTCTCAGAATGTTTTAGTCAACCTCATCTGGTCGCCTCTATCTGTAAATTACCTAAATCTAGAGAGATCAGCCTAAGGCTTTCACTCCAACCAGTACACACAACTATTCCACCTGCTTCTCAAACCTGTTCCTCCCTGATCTTTCCCATTTCCATGAATAGCACCTCTATCCACCCAGTTACTCAGGTGAGCTCTGAGGCAACCTTCCATGCCCTTGCCTGACATACTAAATCCAATTCATCTTGTGACCACAACCTCCAAAACTTATCATCAAACTAACCTCTTATTACCATCTCTACTGACACGATCCTGCTTTAAGCCATCATCATCTCTCAACTGGACCACTGTAAATCTCCTACCTCCACTCTCCCTGTGGTCACCAAAGTTAGCCTCCTAAAAGCACAGATCAGAACAAGTTATTTTTCTAGCTCAAACTGTCTAATGGCTTCCCATCATCATTCATGTAAAGTCCCAACTCCTTACCAGAGTCTGTAAAACTCTGCATGATCAAGACTGATGTGCTCAGTTCAGGCTGCAACATGTTCCTGGGGAGCTTTTATAAACTACAGATGCCCAGGCCCCACCCCAAACCAATCACAATCACAATCTCTGGGGGTGGGGCTTGCACAATGGCAACTTTAGGTTCCTCAGGTAATTCTACTGTGCAGTCAGAGTGAGAACCACTGATCCGATCTTGCCTCACCCGACCACCTTCCCCTGTTCACTATGCTCCATTCACACTCCTTCCCTTCATTCACTATGCTCCATTCACACTCCTGGCCTTCTTTCTTCCCCTGGACTATGCCAAACTCCTGTCTGCTCCACGGGTTCCTTTTCCTTTGCTGTTTCCTTTGTCTAGGCTGATTTCTTAAAATTTTAATTAAAAAAATAAAAATAAAAACCCTCCTTTTTAGAGACAGGGTCTTGCTCTGTTGCACAGGCTGGAGTGCAGGGGTACAATCCTAGCTCACTAAAGCTTTAAACTCTTGGGCTCAACCTATCCTCCTCCCACCTCGGCCTCCCAAGTAGCTGGGACTACAGGTACACATCACCACAACCAGCTTGTGTTTTTATTTTTGTGCAGAAATAGGGTCTATGTTGCCCAAACTGGTCTCAAACTTTTGGCCTTAAGCGATCCTCCTGCCACAGGCTTCCAAAGTCCTGAGATTATAGGCATGAGCTACCATGCCTGGCCAACCAAATTTCTACATATTGTTCAGCTCTCAGCTCAAATGCTACCTCCCAACAAGCTCTTCCCTATCTAAAGCATGGAGTTTCACCTCCTCCCTTGCCCAGTCCCTATCTTCTTATCCTATTTTTTTCATGGCAATTATCGCTATCTGATTTGACTTATGTGTTTGTTTTCTCTCCTCTACTAAAACATAAGCTCCAGGAAAGAAGGGACTTTGATCTTCCTCACCATTGTATCTCCAACACAGAATAGGGTAGGCAGTCAAATATTATTTTTTAAATGAGCAAAGGGAAACACCACATCACCATTTATTTAATAAACAGGAAGGCTATAAACAGATTCTATAACAGTATGTTTTTCTTTTTCTTTTCTTTTCTTTTTTTTTGAGATGGAGTCTCACTCTGTCTCCCAGGCTGGAGTGCAGTGGTGCAATCTCAGCTCACTGCAAGCTCCGCCTCCTGGGTTCAAGCGATTCTCCTATCTCAGTCTCCCGAGTAGCTTGGAATACAGGTGTGTGCCACCACACCTAGCTAATTTTTATATTTTTAGTAGAGATAGGGTTTCACCATGTTGGCCAGACTAGTCTCGAACTCCTGACCTCAATGCTTTTGTTCCTTGTTATGGACCTCGACTTGAGCTGCTAAGAACTAGGATGCTCATCACTGCAGAGGCCCTCTGGAGATGGAGGAGGATGGACACCACCCACTGGAGGCAAAGGACCCAAGTGAGGAGCAGAACTCCTCAGAGAACACACCAACCAGCCTCTGAATGACCATGTACCCTCTGGTGCAGGTCTCCTGGTATCCAGAGCTGGTGTGAATACGCTCTCCTGAGTTATGTGCATTAAGTGCTCATGAGTGAGATGCTCATGAAATATTCAGACATTCTGTGCTGATTTCCCTAGCACAGGTCCACCTGATGCAATAATCACACTGGAAATGTCTGCTGAGGGGCTCTCACAGCAGGGCCGGAGGGGTGGCAACAGTTGCTTATTGAGGGTGCTGGGTTACAGGCAGCAGGAAGAGGGGCTAGGCATGTGACCAGTATTTCTTTCTCATACTTAAATTAGGCAGTTGCCGAGCCCTGACTCAGGCCAGAAGCAGAGTGCAAAGACGGGTAAGAGACTAACCTTAACTGTGAGAGACTCCCAGATTTACAAGGCCACTGCCCCGCCTCTCTGCTGCCCATCACTACTGTAAGGAAAGTAACCATAGAGGCCAGGCGCAGTGGCTCACTCCTGTAATCCCACTACTTTGGGAGGCCAAGGTGGGTGGATCACCTGAGATCAGAAGTTCAAGACTGGCCTGGCCAATATTGTGAAACCCCATCTCTACTAAAAATACAAAAATTAGCCAGGTGTGGTGGCACACACCTGTAATCCCAGCTACTGGGAAGGCTGAGGCAGGACAATCGCTTGAACCCAGGAGGTGGAGGTTACAGTGAGCTGAGATTGTACTCCAGCCTGGGCAACAGAGCAAGACACAACACTCTATCTAAGAAAGAGAGAAAGAGAGAAGGAAAGAAGTAAAGAAAGGAAGGAAGAAAGGAAGGAAGAAAGGAAGGAAGGAAAGTGGCCAGGTGTGGTGGTTCATGCCTGTAATCCCAGCACTTTAGGAGGCCAAGGCAGGCAGATCACGAGGTCAGGAGTTTGAGACCAGCCTGACCAACATGGTGAAACCCTGTCTCTACTAAAAATACAAACATTAGCAGAGCACAGTGGTTCATGCCTGTAATCCCAGCTACTCAGGAAGCTGAGGCAGGAGAATCGCTTGAATCCGGGAGGTAGAGGTTGCAGTGAACTGAGATCGAGCCATTGCACTCCAGCCTGGGTGACAGAGGGAGACTCCGTCTTTAAAAAAAAAAAAAAAGAAAGAAAGAAAGGGAAGTAACCATAGGTAACACAGTGCAGACACAAGACAGAGAGTTGGCAAGATGTGAGGTCATTTATGTTGATGCACAGACTCTAAAGAGTATCTGCCCTTCAAATCAAGAAGGGCTACACATGCTTTCTTTGGTCACAGGAAGCTGAATGTATAAAAACACAGGTGGGGTGATGAACCCCACAAACTCCAGTTTGTGCTGCAGAGCTCTGCACTGTGGCTTCACACAGGCCCATCAGTGCACTGTGGCTTCACACAGGCCCACCAGTTAGCACTTGGCTGTCCATTGCTATTTTTCCCTGTTTGGAGCCTCACGGGAGGATGAGGAGACTGGGCCACCTGGAGCAGGTATTCTGTGTCCCCTGTCAAGGTACTATCTCAAGGTACCAAGCACTCATCACCACTCATCCCCAGCATCCACATGGCTCCAGAGAGAACTGTCTTTCAGAGTCTGTGGCATAAGGTGCCACAGTAGGTCCTAAGTATGGGAGCAGAGTTGCTGAATCATATGGTAATTCTATGTTTAACAAAAACAACGAAAAGCAATGACTCAAATAATTGTACCCCAACGTTCATAGCGGCATTATTCACAGTAGCCAAAAGGTGGAGTAGCCCAGGGGTACACTGACAGATGAAGGAACAAAATGTGGTCTCTTAATACAATGTAATGTTATTCAGCCTTAAAAAAAGAAATAAAATTCTTTTACATGCTACAACATGAACCTTGAAAACATTATACTAATTAGAATAAATCAGACACAACATGACAAATATTTCCACTAATACGAGGTATCTAGAAGAGGCAACTGCGGAGACAGGAGATAAAGTTTACCAGGGGCGGGGGTGATGCAAGAATAGGGAGTTATTGCTTAATGGGTACAGAGTTTACGATGGCATGAAAATGTCCTGGAAATGGGTGGTGGTGATGGTCACATTAACTCTGTGAATGCCACTGAACTGTACACTTAGAAATGATTACCATGGTAAATTTCATGTTTATGTTACCACAATAAATATAATAAATGTATTTCAGTGAGTAAAATGAGGAGATATAAGCAAATAGGCATATGAAACGGAAAACAGTAACCTTCAGGAATGGCAGTACATTCAGAAAAGATTTGAGGTATTGTAATTTAATTAAAAAAATTTTTTTCCCCTGTGGGTTGGAGAGCAGGAGAAGGAAGAAAGAGATACGGGAAGTCTAAGGACGAGGGGGAGTAATGTACTCTTTAGGAAAACCCTGGCCCCCACTGCCACGTAACTCCACGAAGGGCAGCTGAGGAAGGCCCACTGGCTTTCTCCTTCAGCCTCACTGTAGTTTATTTTTTTATTTTAAAAATTATTATTATTTTTTTTCCAGAGGCAGGGGTCTCATTACGTTGCCCAGGCTAGTATCGAACTCCTGGGCTTCAATCCTCCCACCTCAGCTTCCCAAGTGGCTGGGATTACAGGCGTGAGCTACCTGTGCTGTGCTTTATACATCAAAGGAAACTGCTACTATGTCCAGGAGACAGAGAGGCGGCCTTTGGTAGCAAATACACATTCCTTTAAGTGTATTTGTACTGTGCCTCTTTCCAAAGAATTTGAGGTTGCGTATCACGAGCAGCCACAAATAAGGGGAAAACACGGTGACTGGATCCAGGAAAGGCTGCGAGCAAACGGAGGCTGACCCAGCTGAGGGCTGACTCCTCCAGCCAGCCTTGAGCTTCCTGGCAGCCTGAGCAAATATGAATTATCTCCTGACAGAAAGGAGGAAGCATTCTGGTTTCACAAGGGAGACAAGGTGTTTTTGGCAACAGAGACTAGAAGGATTTGGGTACACGGTACTTCATACGTGGTGTGAAGTGATGTGACGCCAGTCTCCTTAGCTAGTTTCACACATATGCAGATTTCATATGGTTTCTTCTTATGCTAACCTTCAGTTAAAATTAAAGTTGCAGACCATTTAAAGTACAAGATAAAGGGAACTCTGGGGAGCACTAGGCTCACATAATCTTGGCACTCAGTCTTCCAAGTTGTCTGATAAGACTGAACAGGACCCAGAAGACTGGATGGAATGGACCTCCCCGCTTTGTCCAGCAGATGCAAACCAGTCATCTGCAGCCAAAGATGTGCTTGCATATGGGGTGGGGTTATGGTGTCTGGCGTGGTCTTTTTTTAATTTTTAAAACAGTTTTTGAGTTAACTGTCAACATTTTAAAAATTGCTAAAATTCATGGCTATTCTCGTAAAATGAGAAGATCTGACAATGCTGGGCCCAGCTTCTCAACCACAGCCATCTGCGGAGGGGCCAGCCGCAGACCCCGGGACTCCGCACGCCCAACCCACGGTGCTCCTCCGCTCTGCCCGCCTCCACCCGAGTCAGTGGCTCCTCCTGCCCTTTTCCTCTTTTCTAAATGCAGTTTTCCTCAGTTGGCCTCCTGATAAGAGCTCAAGAATACACAGCTCAGGTTATATTTTTCTAATGAGAACCAGAGCCTTAGGTTTTTATGTTGCTGTTTGGGGAAAGACCCACATACGGCAGGTTCTCAAATAACATTTTGTTCAACATCGTCTCATTATAACATAGATGAGGAGGGAAACACGGATTCCCAGCTGGGGCCACTGTCTGTGTGAAGTTTGCACATTGTCCCCTCCCCATGGCTGTGTGGTTTATCTTTGGGTATTCCAGTTTCCCCTACACCCCAAAGCTCAGCACGTTCGGTTCATTGGTATGTCTAAATAGCCCCAGTCAGAGACAGAGAGAGACAGAGAGACAGAGAGAACGAATGTGTGTGTCCTGCGATGGGATGGCACCTGGCCAGGATGGGTTCCCATCCAGTACCCTGAGCTCCCGGGATAGGCATCAGCTACCTGCGACAGTGACCTAGAATAAGGGGTTAAATAATTATCTCCCTTATTTTTATTAATCTGCCCTAAATGTACATATAGCTCAAGTTTATTCCCACGTTTAATATTAGAAGTGTTTTGGGTCTCTAGAAATTCACTAACATTTCTGTGACCACAAATACACTACAGGAACTTAACTCTTGATTATATGAATTAACCATAAATGTGGTATCGTTACACGTCATTTCATTTAAGGTTGCATTTTCCAGGAACCTATCAATGACACTGAGGACTTACTATACTTTGGAAATCTGGAAAGGAGGTAAGAGGACATTCATGGCTATGAAAACTAAGAAGGCTAATGAGCCTTCTTGCTTAAACACACACAGTGGGCAAAGCTGATTTTCTTCTTTCTCACTTAGGATCAGCTATGCCTATGACCAGAGTTGACACCATTAACTACGGCAGAGTTGGTTCATTTTGAATCAGGTGTTAAAAGTTGCTTTTTTAAACAAACAAGCCCTGTAAAAATCCTAAGTCAAATAAAAGTGCAGCTCCAACAACTGAGATGTTACAAACACTCCGCTGGTCCACCTGATTCCAACCAAGCAGTCCCCTCTTTACCAGAATGACTTTGCTCCAAAGTATGGTTCCAGCTTCCAAAAGCACATGTTCCTGGGGATCGGTACTTGCTTCACACTAGTAGTTAGGTATCTGCCTGGTTTGGAAGCCTTCCATGCTGGGTCTTGATTAAGCTTTGCCTTTGATACGGCTTGGGTTTGTGCCCTTGCCCAAAAACCATTCTGAATTGTAATCGCCAGTGTTGGAGGAGGTGCTTATTGGGAGGTTACTGGATCATGGAGGCAGACTTCTCCCTTGTTGTTCTCGTGATAGTGAGTTCTCATGAGACCTGGTTGTTTAAAAGTGTGTAGCACCTCCCCTTTCTCTCTTTTTCCTCCTTCTTTGGCCATGTAAGATGTGCTTGCTTCCCCTTCACCTTCTGCCATAATTTTAAGTTTCCTGAGGCCTCCCCAGTCATGCTTCCTGTACAGCCTGTGGAACTGTGAATCAATTAAACCTCTTTTCTTTATAAATCACCCAATCTCAGGTAGTTCTTTATAGCAGTGTGAAAACGGACTAATACAGCCTTAATATCTCATTTTCCAGGAAGCCTTCCCAGCCCTTTGGCACTCAGCCCTAAAAGTTGATGATTTCATTCATTCAACAGTGTGTTCCCAGAGACTCGCAGTGCTGGGCATGGAACGTGTGCTCTACAGACACTGGATGAGATTAACATGTAAAATCAATGGAAGACTTTTTATAAGCCAACTTTTTAAAGTCCCAAGTTTTTGTTAATTCACTTGTTAATCAAGTATCATCAAATTTAAAACATATCAAATGACATTATCACAGCCTGCTAATAAGGTAGAAAGCTTTCAATTAAGATCCCCAAGGTAGAAAGCTGTCAGTGAAGTTAGAGACATAAGCCACTGAGAATTTTAGCCAGGCTAAGAAACAGAAGCATCTGTAGGCCTGCTACAATGTGTGCTGTAGTAGGATTGGCCATTCACCATATCCTTGCCGCCTCCTGAGGACCAACGCACACCACCCACCCCTCTTTTCTGACTGGGCAAACACCATGCCTGGTAAAGCAATTCAAGGTGGAAGAGAGACCTACAGATTCTTTCAGCATCAATACAGACTTTCTGTAAAGGCAAGATGTTATATCCCAGGGATGTAACAGTTCAGATCTTGTTGTAGCTCTACAGCTGAAACCAGGAGGGCTGTTGTTTTTTTTTGAGCATTCCTCTGTACTCTGCATACAGCAAGGCCCTCTTTAATTCCACTGAGGAACAAACACAAACCAAAAAAAAGTAACATAGAAAATTAGAAAACAGAATAGTCATCTTTTAGGGCTGAACACCAAAGAGAAGACTGAAAGGTCTGGGAGGAAGGGAGAAAGAGTATCCATAGAGGTTACCTCTTGCTTTGTGTCCCATGTTGCCTCTGTCTACCTAAGACAAGAAGACTTATGAGAACAATGTTGTGGTAGTTTAAAAACTCCTCAATATCACCTGTAATGGACAAAATGACATTAGGACCCTCCTGCTGCAACATGGTAATGAGGACCATAACCCACATATGTTCTTGAAAAAAAAAAAAAAAAGTTACCCTCAAATCTTATAAGAAAACAATCAGATCATCAGATTGAGGGACATTCTATTATACCACCAACTGACGTCCTCAAAATGGCAATGTCACGAGAGACAAAACAGCAGGAGGGAGGATCTGTTCTAGATTAAAGGACAGTCAAAAGACATAAAAACTACATATAATGTGTGAGCCTTGACTGGATCTGGGACTAAACAAAAGCAACCAAGGACATTAATGGGACAACTGGGGAAATCTGAATATGGACTGTGGATTGTCAATGCTTCATCAGTGGTAAAATTCTCAGGTGTGATGAAGGTACTGTGTTTATTATAGGAGAAGGTTCCTTCTTGAGAGGTTTATGCATATGGCTTTAGGGGGTGAAGCATCATGATGTCTGCAACTTTCAAATGGCTCAGAAAAAAACGTATACACAAACACAAATGTGAGCAAGAGAGAAAAAAATCAAAATGTGGCAAAGTGTTAACAATTGGTTGATTAAGATGAGTGGTTTATGGAGGCTTGTTTTACCTTTTCTGTAAGTTTGAAGATCTTTTTTTTTTTTTTTTTGAGACGGAGTCTGGCTCTGTAGCCCAGGCTGGAGTGCAGTGGCCGGATCTCAGCTCACTGCAAGCTCCGCCTTCCGGGTTCACACCATTCTCCAGCCTCAGCCTCCCGAGTAGCTGGGACTACAGGCGCTGCCACCTCGCCCGGCTATTTTTTGTATTTCTTAGTAGAGACGGGGTTTCACCGTGTTAGCCAGGATGGTCTCGATCTCCTGACCTCGTGATCCGCCCATCTCGGCCTCCCAAAGTGCTGGGATTACAGGCTTGAGCCATCGCGCCCGGCCTTGAAGATCTTTAAAATAAAAAGTTGAGAAAACACTAGGCAAGAAGGTCTCACATGGTCTGGATATGCTGCAGCGGAGATTTAACATGGAGAGCACAACATGACCAATTCTCAGTGCAGCCACCAGAACAGGAGAGCTCTCCTGCAAGTATGCCTTCCACATCCAAATGATCACCAAATACACAGGCACAAGTTGACAGGGACAGGAGGCAGAGAAATTCTAGGCAGAAAAGGGCAGGGTCCCTGGTGAAGCCCCACCCTGAAGCCTAGAACCATGGCCCAAAGTGAGAATATGCAACCTTTTTTCCCCACTGGAATGCTACCTTTTCCAAAATCACCCATGGCCCACCCCGCCCCCCATCCTATACCCATAAAAACCCTGACCCAACTGGCAGAGAGCAGAGAAGGGAAGAAGAAGAGAAGCAGCTGGATGTCAGAGACTGTGGTTTGATGTCAGAGAGCAGCAGCTTGACTTCAGAGCAATGGCTTGACACCCTTGCTTTGGAGAGGAGTCCGGCTGAGGACAGCCAGAATCCAGGGGAAGATTACCTTCCCATTCCATCCCCCTTCTAGCTCCCCTTCCTGCTGAGAGCCACTTTTATTGGCAATAAAATTCTCTGTATTCACCACCCTTCAATCCTTTGTGCGACCTGATTTTTCCTGGATTCCAAACAAGAACTTGGGTGCCATGGGTGCAGATGCTAAAGGGTGTCACACTGACCCTCTGCCTTCAGTGGTGGAGAGCAACTGCCTCACATGAAAAGGCAGAGGGCTCACTGAGCTGTTTAACACTTAAGCTGCCCACGAACAGCAAAGCTAAAACAGCACTGTAACACATGCCCTCTGGAGCTTTGGGGGGTCACAGGTCTTCCCCCGAGATGCTGCTGTGGGGCCATCCCGGAGTTTTGTCCTGCTGATGCTCAAAGGCACTTGCTCCGGCCCCTGCACCCACTCACCTGCGTGCTCCTCCTCCCTCGAGGGGTTGAGAGCTGCGGACTGAGTAAGCGAGGCACCCCTGTCACGAGGCCTGAGAAGGGGTCAAGGACAATTTCCTCTTTCAAAGTCAGGGTGGGGGGCCTGAGAAGCGCAAGCTGCTACCCCATCACATTCTGACTATAGATCTCTGTTTCTTTTCTCAAAGCAATCGAGGCTGCATTTTCAGAACTTCTATTTTAGCAAAATCTTACCAGCTGGAGATTTGTTTTCATTTTCACTGTTGTCACTTTGGATTCCTGACACAGTTTGTTTCTGTGAATCAACAAACTTGGTCATAAATATGAAGGGATAAGGAAGATTACCTAACATCAACTCCAGGAAGCTGTCCTCCAGGACTGCGAGCCTCTACTGGCCTTGGTGTCCATCTAGGATCCCCCACTCTGCTCTGCGACAGCACCTCCACATAACTCCTAGCCATCTACCTGCAGCCTCAGTGGCAGAAATGTTCTGCAAGTGGTTTCTGCCAGAACTTTTCTGGAAGAAAAGTTCTGTTTCACACATATGTGAAAAAAAGTTCAAATCTACTTATCTGACTACTGATCACCTGAATTGGCACAGCTTTAAAAGAATGATACCCAGTTTTGCAGAGGATGGGAGGAAATATTTGGGGTAAAGAGGGAACAGCAACTGACAATATACAAGAAAAGACTTAATCATTCAATACCTTTGAGAAGTAAACCTGAAGAAATAGAAGTATGTTTAGAGGATAAATTCCAACCCCTTCACTGTGCCTCCCTGGCTTTCTGTCATTACTGACCGCAGCCCAACTCTCAGGCCTCATTTCTGCCCACTCTCCCCCAGGCTCACCAACCTCCAGTCCGAATGGCCCTTTCTTATTGCCTGGGTCACCTGCGGCAGCTCCAGATCCCCTTTAGACAGGCTGTCTCCTGCCCTTGAGAACAATCGGTGGATCCTCCATTAGCACTCATCCCAGGCCCTGTGGCCCTCACGCTAACAGGAGTGAGAGGATTTCCATGCAGCCAGGAGGAGGGGGAAGATGTGGTTCTGGCATCCAAATGTGACCTACAAAATATTTTCTCATAGCAGCAATGTTCACACTGATGGCTGGGGATGCGGTAACAACACTAGCAAGGTCCCGAAGTTATTTCCATGACAGATTACATAGGGTTTCTGAGGCTGGTTTCGGCAGCTAACACTCCTTTATTGTAATGCTGGTTTTAAGAGAAATTATGTCATGAATTTCAAATAACCAAAACAAAATCAACCTTAAAAGACATGGTCTGTTTAGAAAATAAAGACTGTTTATGTTAATAATAGGAGTTCATGAATCCCAAGAACTGTGGGAGCTCATTTTGAGAAAAGGCTGTAGATTAATGCTTTTCCATTGCCATCTTATACCCCAAGTCTCTTCTGGGGACTGAAAAGTTATGCAACAGCAGACTGTGGGGGAAATATTCCAAAGTAACACAAACTGAAGTAGAAAAATAACCTTTCCTGCTCTCAACCCTGGTTACTCTAAGGAAGATTCTGGAATGACTTTAGGGGGTTCTCCTCAGTCGCTTAGCTCTGTTACCATTTGCAGACAGGTCTTATTTGACCAGGCTCAGATCCCTGGGAGAAAACACACAGTCACCCCAGCCAGTGCTCCAGTCAATCAGTGTTCAAACTGTTACCTGGTTCTCAGGGATGATCCATATTGTGACCCTCTCCAGAGAAATTAAGTTGCCCATATAAAGAAAAGAAAAAGGTAACAAAGGGCTTGGCCTGTTACATCAACTAGAGTACAACTTTCAGTCTGGTCTAACCTTTTCAGTCTGTGGACTAGAGGATCACTGACTATCTAGCTACCTCATTCCTAGCAAAAAGCGAGTGTTCTCCAGACAGCCTGCTTTACCTATGTAAACAGTTCTCTCCATGTCTGCAAAAACTGTTTTTGGAAGAGGCAGGGCTGCCTTTCCCTGCCCCGACCCTCTCTCCTCACTCTGAGTGGCTGCTTGACGCTTGTAAACACTTTTTCCTGAAGCCATTAAGCCTCATGAGCCAGTAAGCCAGGAAAATCTGGCTTTAGCATCAAACATATTTCACAGTCACAACTGCACCAAAACCCAGGTTTCATGTGTAAATTCTTCCTTGGTTGTCCTCCAAAACCTACTCATACAGAGGAAAAATCTAAGTGATCACACCAGAAAGCAAGGTATTCTATGTATAGAACACCTTGGGGTATGAGTAGAGTTCAACCCTAAGGGTATAAATCTCAACCCTCAGGGTATAATGGTTTCATATTTCAATCCTGAGGGTATAATAGTTTGATAGTGCTAAATTCCAGAAAAATAAAAATTTATCACCTAAAATCAAAAGAGATCTCAAAATAACAGAACGCTTCACTGGCTGTGCAAAGGCCCATACAATCAGGGATTTTGTTTTAGAAACAACTGCTCCAGAAAAGCACTGCTGTTGCATTAACAGAAGTGGGAAAATGATCCGCAGGAAAGGACACCAAACATGCTCTAACGTGCATGATGCAATGAGCCTGTGTGCACACATCTGTGCTCTGCTCTACTGCAATACCCAGAATCATTGGGTCCAAGAGTGTTGTTTCTATTTTAATATGAAAGGCCACAAAATCTGACTGCAAATGCTTCGCTATTAAGCCAGGTGCTTGTGATCACACAGCTGCTCCCTAATTCCCCCATCAGCCCTAGAGACCTCAAAGGACTGCAGTAAGCAAAGGAAATCAACCACTGGCATGTCTTCCTGTTTAAACCAAGGACTATCAAAGGAAAGCCATCTATAGAAACACAGGCGACAACAATAAAAACAACTTCTTGGCTTTGTGGCCTTGGACAAGTGACTTACCCTCTCTAAACTCCATTATCCTGATTTTACAGAAGAGGAGCTCTTCAGGGCATCCTTCCGGGTTGGGGATTAAACATAAGGGATGCATGTAAATGCTTGACACAGGGTAAGTGAGTAAAGCATGTTAGCTGGTATATCCACCCTCTATGGCAAGCCTTTGCCAGATGGAGGACATAAAAATTCTAAGCAATGACTCCTACCTTGGCTTTGTCCACTTAATTACCTTTATTTTCTGAACAATTGTGTGACCAGGTTTGAAAAGAGGGAATTTTTTTAAAAAAAACATGCAACGTGACAGAGGCTGGAATCTTTTTCCTTTATTTGACTGCTTAGGTAAGTCAAAGAACTTTTTAATTGGATTGTTTATTCCTCCGGGCTTGGAAGACAGTGCCCAGGAGCTAGCCTACTGAAGGGGCAGCTGGACTCTGATGGGTAGGGTATGAAAACAAAAGAAAGTGTATTTTGATGAAGCGAATAGGTTGGACTTAGTCCTATTTGGAGATCAGCAAATACACTGCAGCAAATTCTGCAGCTCAAGAAAATCTCTGGGTTACTAATGCAGGTTTGCAAATATAGCAACTATAATGAAATGGCTATTTTTAAATGATTTCCTATAATGGTGCTTATATATGGAAGCTTTTTTCCCTGTTGAAGAAATTTAATTGGAAAATGGCAAAGGAATAAGAAGAGGCAGACGGCCAGTTCCGCTGAACAAACACACGACTACGCTGTGTGAGAAGCTTTCATGAACTCCTCCTTGTTGTGCCCAAGTGTTTGTCCTCCTGGGGGATCTGGCAGAGCTACCCCTGCCTGGTGCACCCTCCTCCTCACGGGCTCCGACCCCACTCAGTCCCCGGATTCCTGCTCGGCTGTGACCTCTGGGAAGCATTCTTCCACGATCCTCCCCGAGGTTATCACCAGGGCCACTGCAGGCCTGCTATGGAGTCTTAACTGCACTGTGAGGTCTTCCCTGTGGACCTGTCTGCATCCTCCAAAGAACTGTGAGCTTTGGGATGGGGTTCATTCACTGCTGCTCAAGTATGTGAGTATCTCCTATGCGCAGGCACTGCTATGCTGATCAATTAGGCAGGTGAAGTCCCTGCCCGCGTGGAGCCTGCACTCTGGCATGACAGCCAGATAAAGCTTGATAACACACAAGGAAGAGAGTATAAACACAATCCATCCTCAGGGAGTGCTCCATGCTATGAAAGAAAATGAAGCAGGGAAAGGGAGGCGAGTGGCTGCAGAAGAGTGAGGGATGAGGCATGACTCTAGAGGGGAGGGCGGGGGTCCTTTGCAGAGACAGCTGCTGAGGAAGGAGGGCTCCAGGCGGAAGGAACAGCCAGCACAGAGCCCCGGGCAGGAGAAGCAGCTCAGGCTGGAGGAACAGGAAGCCAGGAGGCCAGAGTGGCTAGAGCTGGAAGAAAAACAGAACAAGTGGCCAAGGAGGAGGCCAGAAGCAGGGAACACCCTGTTGGCTGCGTGCTGGGAATCTACAAGTAACTCTAGGCTTGAAGGATTTGAGGGTGGGAGCAAAGTGACCTGACAGCAGATTCTGTCTTTTATCCCCAGTACCTAGCACAGCCCCAAGTGAGTCTGCTGACTAAATGAGAAAAAAAGCTTCTATGTGTGGACAGAGAACACGTGTCAGCACTGGGCAGGGAAGGTCACTCCCCTCCAGGAACTCAGTCTTCTCAGGAAAGAGGCTACCACCAGTTATAACTAACCCATGTGTTTTTAAGTGAGGGACAGAATGAAAAGAATAGTTTGGGAAAATGAGGATGCCCATGGCGCCGACAGGCGGACGCTGGCTTCTGTGTGAGGACCAGTGCTACAGATACCACCTCATGTCAGGAGGTCCAAGAAGTCCCACAGGAAAGACATCCATGTAAGTGGGTTTATCCCTGCACTTCCCAAATGTATTTAATTATGGAACTTTGTTGGAGTGCAGGTCACTTATTAATTCCATAAAATACAATTTGAGAGAAGTGAATAGAGGGATCAGTATAGGGTTGACACTCTACAATGATTAGCAATTTCCAGGCTGTTTAAATCTGTCTGGCTGCCTAAGGCGGAAGACAGAGTCCTGAAGCTTGGGGCTGCCGGGGTTAGAGATTTATGATGCCTGTATGAAGTCAGGATGTGAGTATGAACTTAGCATGCTGGTATGAACTTGGCACATGCATGATCTGGTTGCAGGGAGTTGTGTGTATTGTAACATAAAGCCCAGAGTCTCGGTTCGGTTTAATTGGGGGAATTGTCTTCACTCCTCATGATACTTCTGCCTGGTTTAAGCTGCTACCAACATACAGCTGTCGATGGCTTCGATGCATTTTATTTGGCCTTAGATGCAATCCAGACTACTGATCGCTCCTTCCTTATTAGAGCCTCTTCTGCCGCACTGGCTTCCAGAATACCACTCTCCTCATTTTATTCCTTCATCTTTGGCTGGCTGACTGGTGGATTGGTTGATTACCTCATTCATTCATTCCCACTACTATCTTTAAACACGTTATGTGCCAGGCCCTGTGATAATCTCTGAAGATATACTAGGAGATGAAACAAACATGCTTCTGCCTAGTGGAATTTAGTGGGAGAGTCAGTCAAGCAAATAAATACTATTATGTAATTTAAAATGTCAATGTGATAGTAAGATACAAATGGGGCAATGACAGAGTCAACAATTATCACGTGCAAACACCCTGATGTCTCCCAGCTGCTTTTCTTCAGCCCAGGTCTCTCCTCTTGGTTTTTTTTATCTGAATACCTACTGCCTTCTGAAGTATCTCTGCTCAAATACTTCAAGACACTATAAACCCATGGACAAACAGAACACACGATCTCCACCTATCATATAGTTCCTGCCCCAAGCAAAACAAAACTCAAAGCAAAACCACGGGGTCCTATTTCCTATGTGCCCTATTGGTGAGTGGCCCTGTTGTCCATCTATTGTGCAAATAAACTCTTATGGGGCATACACACCCTTCCACCTTCAATCGCTTTCCAATCCTTCAGCAAATCTTGCCAATTTTACGTCTTTATTAAATCTCAGCTGCCACCACCCTAATCTGAGCAACAATTTTGCCCATCTAGACTTCTGCAACAGTTTCCAAGCTAGCCTCCCCAACTCATTCTTCATCTATGGATTCTTTCTCCACACTACAGAGTGATTGATTCAAAACGCAAATCTGATGATCTCATTCTCTTCCCCCACTATTAAAAAATCTTTCAGTAGCTTCTTGTGGATCTTTGGGTAAAGACCAAACATGGTCTCTAGCATGGCCTGTAAGACTCTGCATGGCCTAGCTCCTGCCTACCTCTCCAGCTCCCCTCTTGTACCTCTGTGTCCTCCATCCATGATGATCTTCAGTCACCTCCTTAAATGCATTCCTCTCTCTCACTGGATGCTATTCTCTTCCTTGACCTGCCTAATTCCTACTGATCCTCCAGATCCTTCCTTCCTTCCTAGAGGAAGCCTTCTTGTAACCCTAGACTGAATCAAATTTCTTTGGATACACTCTCATACTACGGTGTTCCATAATGCTGTAGTGCTTATAGGATTTTAATTAAACTCAAATATGTAATATTTGATTAAAATCCCTCTCCCCAACAAAATTTTAACTTCCAAGAAAAACTCATTATAAAATTCAAGAAAACTGACTATATGCACTCTTCTTTCTCCTGGTTCTTCTTCCCTCTCTCCCATACATGTAAACATGTCTGTCCTGAGATATGCTGCTCCTCCCTCTTTTGACTCCACACCCTTCGAACCACAGGGATCACCTTAGCCCAGATAACTTCAAAGCCTCTTCCCTAAACCTCAATCTCTTTCCAAATATCCAGGTAGGCAAGACCAGTGGTTTTGTAACATTTTGACTGCAACCCAGTTAGAACATTCATTTGGCAACTTACTGCCTACAAACATGCAAGAAACAAATTTCATGAAACAATACTGTCACTTGCTTTCCTATAAGCTTTCATTTAAAAATACTTTTTCATATAATTTCAAGACCCAATAGGTCACACCCTACAGTTTAAAATACATCGTACCAGATATTTACATATGGATATTTCTCTACAACCTCAAACATAATATGACTATTTCCCAACTCATTTCTCAACAAAACTTCCTTACTAAGGAATATATGATCCTTCTCTTAGTCACTGAAGAACAACACATTGGAGTCATTTTGGACTCCTCCTTCTTACCCAACCCAAGTAGTTGTTAAAACTTCTTGGGGTTCTTCCACTGCAATGTGTTGGCCCCCATCCCATCCCTTCCATTCCCACCATCATAGTTCAGATATTACTGTAATTTGGAATGCTGTAATAGCCTTTTAAACTGCTTCCCTACTTCCAGAATTTTCAAATAGAAGTGACTTATGTTTGAATCACAATTGTATCAGAGCAGAAAGCTTCAGTTCCATTTTGACCAACAAAGTAATGTGTAAGGGACTGAAATACATGTGACTTCATCCACTCAGTAAACTCCTTGAAAAATTAAATTTTCATTCAGGCTGCCTCACATTTCTAAAATTTCTATTACAATCCAGAAACCAAACTCTGGGTTGGTGGTAACGGCAGGCAGACTCACCCATGTCAGCAGTGACCATGGTAGACTGGTTTTCGGGGATAGAGACAGAGGTCTGGTCTTGGTCCATGCTTCGAGAGTCCTCGTTGACCTCGTGTTGGCTCTGGCTGAGTTCTGATCGCAGTTCTGAGTACTCATCTTCCTCCCTGAGAAAAAAGGAGAGTTGGCCACCACTGACAGAGGATTTAAGACAACCCCTAGAGAATATGTCTTTTAAGGACAAGAAAAAGACATTCAGAGAGAAAACAGATTTCTCCCCCAGGCCACATGGACCAGGATTTCTCCCAGCCCAAATAGATGGTCACACCTATGGTCAGCGAGTAAAGCTGAAAGGTTACTTCCACATAACATACCCATGTACCGAACGAGATTCATCTATCAGCCTGCAGAAACTCTTCCCCTCTAAAGATTCCTGAAGAAACGAGATTTCTTCACCTCCTCAAATTCCGAGGGGAAAAAGAACTAAGACTGCTAGCACTGAGGCTACTATTGAACCAAATAACTAAGAGTCTAGCACACAGCAACGGCATGCCCTACCACGTGGAGGGCCCACAGGAGCTTCCTTCTTGAAGGAGGCTGGAGGTTGGAGATGGGGTTGGAGCTACTGAGAAACCAGCACCTCATCTGTGCAGATCAAACTAGACGTTTTGGAAAGATATATGGATCAGCATGCCCAAGAAAGATGAGGCTAACTTCCCAAAGAAAGGAGGTAGAATTAGGGGGTGGGAAGAGAGGATGCAATGAGGAGAAAACGGAACACTGAATGAAAGAACACCACTCAGTGGCCTATTTCCTTTAATTTGCACTTGCTAACAAGAAGACAACATTTAAACCCCACCGTGTTTTATTTGTATACACACATCTACCTATTCTCAGCCCTTCAGGGGTCCCTCAACCTCTGGTCTCTTCATTGTACTATTAGCAAGCTGAGAAACTTAAAATTGCAGTATGTATTTCAGAGCACGTGCAGTGTCCCCTTCCCACACTACCACCACCACACATACACTGGACACAGGGATGGAGACAGCAAAATTAACCCTCTTTGAAGGATCTATTTTGCAAGTAAACAAGTAGGGGAAACTGTCAGGGGATTTAACTGGGAGTGGAATGCCCACTTAGGTCTGCTCAGCCTCAAGGGCAGGTTGTCTGTGAAGAAAGCTAGGAATCGGAGAAATCTCAGCTTGGCATTCATTTTAAATTGTCAACAACCAGAGAAGAAAGTCTACAGTGTTGGATTGTGGGTGGACCAAGATGATAAATGGTGATCTTTAGAGTTTAGGGAGGCAAGCGGGAGACACATCTATAAATCAGAGAAAGGTGAAGAACAGAAATCTTGGTTCTCTCAAGATATCAAATTTCTCCCAGGAAAGGGATTCCGCTGAGCCTGTGTTTTATAAGGTATTGTTAATAAAAGCTACCCAGAAATCTGGAAAAGCTTTATGTAGCTATAAAGCCCCACAACATGCAAAATATGAATTAGAGAGTGGTGAAGACAAAAAAAAAATACAGACTAATGTTCTATGAATAAGTTAATTATTAGACATCTGCAAGCAAAAGTCAACAATAATTAGGTTTAGGAAAGAAAACGATTAAAAAGTACTCTTAAGTGCCTTTTTGGTCTACGGGACGATTGTGCACTGATAGATACATTAGCTCTCCTTTCAGTCAGCACTTAAAATTCAGATTTTAGTTAAGGGGAGATTTTGTGTATGATGAATAAATTACCTTGCTTGCATGGCCAACGTAATCAGCTTTGGCTCAGCCGAGACTTTTTTGCAGCCAAGAAAGCAAGTGATAAATGCTACTGCTGTTTCTTTGGTATAAATGGCATTTGTAAAATCTTTAATAGCCACCTTAAACCCTCCTGGCTTGCCAGATTCGAAAGTATACAGTTCCTGCCAAATCTCCTGCTTTGTACAGAATTACTTCTAGAGATTACTAGGATGAACTTTATAAAGGAGTGAATTGAGAAGGTGTGGGAAAGGGAAGCTGTTATTGTAGAAACATTCCCTACTGAGGTCAGAGCACAGTCTGAAGGAGAACCGTATTACATTAGGCAGTAGGTTTTCTGTGTCACAACATGCAAACTAAAAATTCCCATTCAATGTATTTGAGCACCAAAACAAAGACAGGACCACAAACACTGCACAGATTCTGTCTTCAAGGAGACAAAGATGTTCACAACCCAAGAAGGATGCTGTGGGTGAACACAGGTGGAATATCTGGGGCTGCCAGTGGGGAGTGACCAGAGAAGACCTCCTGGGTGGAGAAGCACTCAAGATGAGTCTCAAGGCAAGTAGATTTCAGTTAGGTCACATGTGTGGAATAGCACAGGCAAAGGCTCAGAGGAGCTGCAAATGTGCAGAACTTGGAGGGGAACAAGTGGTTCACTATGGCTGAAACCAAAATATGGCACAGGATGGAAACATAAGGATGGAGAGGCACTCAGACTACTTGTTGACTGGGCAGTTTGAGCAAAAGGAAAACATATTGCACCAGAGGATGCAAATAATCAGGGTTAGATGGAAGAAATAAAAATACAATGTGGAAAGTCTAGGAATTCAGGGGAAGGAATAAATGTTGCCAAGATCTTGTGTGGAAACAGATAAAATGAGAAGAGGAGAAATGCATTCCAGCTATGGTAATCATTGTAAGTATTCTAGAACTAAAACAACACATGCCAACAAAGTAATAGTCATTAGAGGTGGAAAGCTACCTTGTGAGAACAGGGAAGATCTTGTGCCACAAAGAATGAGGTATAAAAAGGTTAAACTGAGCTTAAATATTACAAAGTTCATGCAGCCCCGTTGGGTCTCCCACTGACTTTCGTAAAAAATCATGGAGCTGCATATCCTTATCTCTCATTGGCATCATTCCTGAAAGGAGGCTGGAACCTGGGACCGGGAAATGACAAATTGTAAACTAACTCAATTTGTGATTGCAGTACGCATGGCACACTGATGACCGGGGGTCTTCTCTACCATTCAGGAGCACTGTTCCATCAAGAGCAAAGGAGTAAGTAAAACACACTAAGAGTCCCTGTCAGTTTTGCAAAGACGAGGTTTTGAGTTGTGCTTCTGCAGTGGCTCTGCACAGCCTTGGGGACGCCTGGTGAGGCTGTGTGGCTAATGACACAGCACAACAGCATCTGAAGATGACTTCTGTTTGTTGTGTATACAGGCATTCTTCTCAAGCAATAACTT
Organism: Macaca mulatta; assembly: GCF_049350105.2. NCBI lineage: Eukaryota > Metazoa > Chordata > Mammalia > Primates > Cercopithecidae > Macaca > Macaca mulatta. The sequence continues at coordinate 122,050,280 of NC_133411.1, forward strand.
ATTTCTTTGGGGAAAAAAATGCCTCCCCAAAAAAACACCAACTGCTAATGCTGGTGATGAAGAGAGGAAAATGTAAAAACACGGGAAAAAAAGTGGCCATTTGAAACCAGAAAAATAGCAGCTCTGATAAAATGATAAATGTTGAAAGTGACACTCTGTAGTGGTAGGTTTATAATCATGGAATGACAAAGTTCTCAGGTGTCTCTCCTTGGAACATAAAGGGTCAACTCACAGGATTCCAAATGCATATTCTTTCATTCACTTAGAAGTGTCTGGGAAGTGCTTCCAAGCTGCTTTAAGAGATGCAACGATTAATGCTTGCTCTTAGTTTAAACAACATAACAAATGCTCCTAAGGAGGCAGGCATTAGATTGTACACTTGCCTATGTAACGACCAGCAGTGGCAGAAAAGTCACAGGCTGGCAGACTGGAAGGGATTTTAAAGACTGTTTTAGCCAGGACCACTACCTTTATTTTACAAACAAGACAAATGGGGCTTCGAGAGGCAACTTACCTAAGATTATGCAACTACTAGCACAGCCTAATTCCTAAATTTCACACCAATGAGACACTATGTAGTTGACTCTTGAACAACATGGATTTGAGCTGCATTAATCCATTTATACGCAAATTTTCTTTCAATAAATGTATTTGAAAATTTTTTGGAAATTTGTGACAACTTGAAAAAACCTCAGATGAATCGTGTAGCCTAGAAATACAAAAAAAAAATTTAAGATATGTCATAAATACATGAAATATATACATTAGGTTGATGCAAAAGTAATTGTGGTTTTGCTTTTGAAAGTAATGGAAAAAACCGCAACTGCTTTCACACAACCTAATAGATACTAGTCTATGTGTTAACTGACTGCTTATGTTATCTGTAAGGCTTCAAGTCAACAGTAGACTTTTTTTTATTATTATACTTTAAGTTCTAGGGTACATGTACACAACATGCAGGTGTGTTACATATGTATACATGTGCCATATTGGTGTGCTGCACTCATTAACTCGTCATTTACATTAGGTATATCTCCTAACGCTATCCCTCCCCCCTCCCCACAATAGGACCCCAGTGTGTGATGTTACCCTTCCTGTGTCCAAGTGATCTCATTGTTCAATTCCCACCTATGAGTGAGAAAATGCGGTGTTTGGTTTTCTGTTCTTGCGATAGTTTGCTGAAAATGATGGTTTCCAGCTGCATCCATGTCCCTGCAAAGGACACGAGCTCATCCTTTTTTATGGCTGCATAGTATTCCATGGTGTATATGTGCCACATTTTCTTAATCCAGTCTGTCACTGATGGACATTCGGGTTGATTCCAAGTCTTTGCTATTGTTTGTGAATAGTGCCACAATAAACATACGTGTGCATGTGTCTTTATAGCAGCATGACTTATAATCCTTTGGGTATATATATCCCCAGTAATGGGATGGCTGGGTCAAATGGTATTTCTAGTTCTAGATCCTTGAGGAATCACCACACTGTTTTCCACAATGGTTGAACTAGTTTACAGTCCTACCAACAGTGTAAAAGTATTCCTAATTCTCCACATCCTCTCCAGCACCTGTTGTTTCCTGATTTTTTAATGATCACCATTCTAACTGGTGTGAGATGGTATCTCATTGTGGTTTTGGTTTGCATTTCTCTGATGGTGAGTGATGATGAGCATTTTTTCATGTGTCTGTTGGCTGTATGAATGTCTTCTTTTGAGAAGTGTCTGTTCATATCCTTTGCCCCTTTTTGATGGGGTTGTGTGTTTTTTTCTTGTAAATTTGGTTGAGTTCTTTATAGGTTCTGGATATTAGCCCTTTGTCAGATGAGTAGATTGCAAACATTTTCTCCCATTCTGTAGGTTGCCTGTTCACTCCGATGACAGTTTCTTTTGCTGTGCAGAAGCTCTTTAGTTTAATTAGATCCCATTTGTCAATTTTGGCTTTTGTTGCTGTTGCTTGTGGTGTTTTAGACGTGAAGTCCTTGCCCATGCCTATGTCCTGAATGGTATTACCTAGGTTTTCCTCTAGGTTTTTATGGTTTTAGGTCTAATATTTAAGTCTCTAATCCATCTTGAATTAATTTTCGTATGAGGAGTAAGTAAAGGATCCAGTTTCAGCTTTCTACTTATGGCTAACCAATTTTCCCAGCACCATTTATTAAATAGGGAATCCTTTCCCCATTTCTTGTTTTTGTCAGGTTAACAGTAGATTATTAGTAGTTAAGGTTTTGGTGAGTCACGAGTTATATCTGGATTTTTAACTCCACAGTGTAGGGGTTGGTGCCATTATCCCTCATATTGTTGGGACTTTTTTAACTCTGACTTTAGGTTCATGAGTACACGTGAACGTTTGTTACGCAGGTAAACTTGTGTCATGGGGGCTTGTTGTACAGATTATTTCATCACCCAGCCCAGTACCCAATGGTTATCTTTTCTGCTCCTCTCTTTCCTCCCACCCTCCACCTACAAGCAGGCCCCAATGTCTGTTGTTCCCCTCGTTATGTCTATTTGTTATCATTTAGCTGCCACACCCAGTATTCTGTTTTCTATTTCTGCATTAGTTTGCTAAGGTTAACCCACAAGACATGAGCTTGTATTTTTTATGACTGCATAGTATTCCACGGTATATACGTACCACATTTTCTTTATCTAATCCGTCATTGATGGGCATTTAGGTTCATTCCATGTCTTTGCTATGGTGAAGAGTGCTGCAATGAACGTTTGTGTGCATGTGTTCTTTGTAATGCAATGCTTCATATTCCTCTTGGCATATACTCAGTAATGTGATTGCTGGGCTGAACGGTAGTTCTGCTTTTAGCTCTTTGAGGAATCGCCATACTGTTTCCCACAATGATTGAACTCATTTACACTCCCATCAACAGTGTATAAGTGTTCCCTTTTCTCTGCAACCTCACCAGCATCAGTTATTTTTTGACTTTTTAATAGTAGCCATTCTGAATGGTATGAGATGGTGTCTCATTGTGGTTTTCATTTGCATTTCTCTAATGAGCAGCAATATTGAGCTTTTCTTCATATGCTTTTTGGCTGCATGTATATCTTTTGAAAAATGTCTGTTCATGTCCTTTGCCTACTTTTTAATGGGGTTGTTTTTCTCTTGTAAATTTGTTTAAGTTCCTTATAGATGCTGTATAGACCTTTGCTTGATGCATAGTTTGCAAATATTTTCTCCCATTCTGTAAGTTGTCTGTTTACTCTGTTGATAGCTTCTTTTGCTATGCAGAAGCTCTTAAGCTTCATCAGATTCCATTCGTCAATTTTTGCTTTGTTGTTATTGCTTTCGGTGTCTTTGTCATAAAATCTTTGCCCTTGCTCCATGCAGAATGATATTGCCTAGGTTGTCTCCCATAACCCTCATATTGTTAAAGGGTCAACTATAATGTCATGACTGAAGGAAAAGATATTTCATTATTTATTAAAGATTCCTTCTCATTATTGGTTAGGGGTAAAATTATTTAATCAGAAGAGGGAAAAGTCAATGGAAGTATAATTCTTACCATGCTTTCCAGACTTCAAGCTCAAAATACTATGGAGTCAACAGCATTTGATAGACTGTCATGTCACTATCCACATTATCTCTCTCATTTTGGGTACACGTTCATGCCTTCCACTGTATTGGAATGATTTGTGGAGAAGACCCAGATGGTCAACTGCCTGCCTTGACAGCTGTCAAGCTGTCAGTCAGCTGTGGCCAACTAATCCACCCTACTTGACCTGGTGGTTTTTTGGGTGAACTGCATTCTTTCTTAAATTAAAAGTAGACTTGCCTTTAAATGGCTGGCTTTCTTTTAAAGAACAAAGTTTCGTTTTTGTTTTGTTTTGTTTTGTTTTTGTTTTTTAAAAACTATTGGAAGGAAATGTATTCCTTTTAGTTCTCTGAAAGAATTTAGTACAGGAAATAAGTGATGAATAAAGTCCTCATTCTTTCTTCAATACTATCTCCCCTTATTTTTTCAGATAGCATAGAGAAGATCAGACTCATCTATGAATCTTTTGGTGAATAACTGAACAAATGGGATTTGAAATGCTCTTCTATGAATATAACAATCCATTTTTGTCTTAACAAGAGCTCATATAAGATCCATATTCAAGAACTTCCAAATATTAAAAAAAGAGATTGATATAGATCACACAGGAAAACAGGGAACGAGAAATACATCTTCTTTATGGGTTTTATTTTTATTTCATTGCACTATACTTTTTAGACTGTAAATTAATCAGAACAATATGTTTTGCTGGCAGACAAGGAGGTTTTGGTTACAGTGTTTGAAATGCAACAACATGAAGATGAACAGATGCCTGTGTGTTGTTGGCTGCATGTACATCAAGATGTACATGATACCAACAACACATAGGCAACTGTGTGCCCAAAGATCAGGAGAAACATCAAGCTCCTGGTGCAGGCCTGAAATCTTAGCAGTCAGATTATATTACAGTAGATAGAGACTCTGGGATGCTATCTCTCTGTCCTCAAATGAGGGGGCATTTTGCAGCCCCATTAAACAGAAGGGTTGAGTGCCAATGCTGAGATCACAGAGATAGGAGGGGTCTGTGCCTTGGGGCTGCTGCTGTATGAGGTGAAACATGTGAGAGAGAGAGTTTAGGATAGGAGCCCAGGCTGCGGACAAATTCCATGGAGGGAAAAGAAGATCTACAGTCTGCAGGGTCCTAGAGGTTTAAGAAGAGTGCCATCAGGAAGGAAACATGGCTTAGCGTCAATGCCATAGAAAGGGACCAATGACAAGAAAAGGTCGCTGGATTTTTCATTTAAGAAATCATTGGTGATTTTCAAGAAAGGTGTTTTAGTCAGCTCAGGCTGCCATAAAAAAATACCATAGACAGGGTGGCTTAAACAATAGAAATTTATTTTCTCACAGTTCTGGAGCCTAGATCCTCCAAGATCAAGGTCCAGCATGGCTGCTTTCTGGTGAGGGCTCTTCCTGGCTTCCAGATGGCTGATTTCTCCCTGCGTCCCCATATGGCTGGAAGGAAGAGAATATACATGCAAGCTGTCTTGTGTCTCTTCTTAAAAGGCAATACACCAAAAAACAACCCCATCAAAAAGTGGGCAAAGGATATGAACAGACACTTTTCAAAAGAAGACATTTATGTGACCAACAAGCATATGAAAAAAAGCTCATCATCATTGGTCATTAGAGAAATGCAAATCAAAACCACAATGAGATACCATCTCATACCAGTTAGAATAGCGATCATTAAAAAGTCAGGAAACAACAGATGCTGGAGAGGATGTGGAGAAATAGGAGCACTTTTACACTGTTGGTGGGAGTGGAAATTAGTTCAACTATTGTGGAAGACCGTGTGGCAATTCCTCAAGGATCTAGAACTAGAAATAACATTTGACCCTGCAATCCCATTACTGGGTACATACCCAAAGGATTATAAATCATTCTACTATAAAGACACATGCACATGTATGTTTATTGCAGCACTATCACAATAGCAAAGACTTGCAACCAACCCAAATGCCCATCAAGGATAGACTGGATTAAGAAAATGTGGCATATATATACCATGGAATACTATGCAGCCATGAAAAAGAATGAGTTCATGTCCTTTGCAGGGACATGGATGAAGCTGGAAACCATCATTCTCAGCAAACTAACACAGGAACAGAAAACCAAACACCGCATGTTCTCACTCATAAGTGGGAGTTAAACAATGAGAACATATGGGCACAAGGAGGAGAACATCACACACTGGGGCCTGTCAGGGGGTGGGGGGCAAGGTGAGGGATAGCCTTAGGAGAAATAACTAATGTAGATGATGCGTGCAGCAAACCACCATGGCACATGTATACCTATGTAACAAACCTGCACGTTCTGCATGTGTATCCCAGAACTTAGGTATAATTTAAAAACAAGAAAAGAAAAAAAAAAGGCAATATACCTTCTTGAGGGCCTGCTGTGGTTTGAATGATTGTCCCTTCCAACTCTCATGTAGAAATTTCATCCCCAATATTGGAGATGGAGTCTAGTGGGAGGTGTCTGGGTCGTGGGGGTGGTGGATCCCTCATGAGGAAATTGTTGCCCTTTCTTGTGGGTGAGTGAGTTCTCACTCTATTAGTTCCCTGGAGAGCGAGCTGTTGAAAGAGCCTGGCACATCCTCCCTCTCAGGCCGTGTGATCTCTGCATAGGCGGCTCCCCTTCCCCTTCTGCCATGAGGAGAAGCAGCCTGAAGCCCTCACCAGAAGCAGATGCCAGTGCCATGCTTCTTGTACAGCCTGCAGAACTGTGAGCCAAACAAACCTCTTCTCTTTATAAATTACCCAGCCTCAGATATTCCTTTCTAGCAACACAAAGGGACTAAGACAGGGCCCCACTCTTCTGACTTCATCTAACCCTGATTCTCTCCCAAAGGCCTCATCTCCAGATACCATCATAGTGGGGGCTAGGGCTTCAATATATGAATTTGGCAAACGGGGCACCACAGGTCAGTTCACAGCAAGCGGGTTTTGGTAAACTGTTGGAGTCAGAAGCCACACAGCAGCAGTGAGCTAATGAGCAAAGGGGAGATGAAGCAGAGAATATGAACAACTCATGAGACTTGGTAGTGAGAAGCTGATGTTATGAGAGTAGCTTACAGAAAAGAAAATAACCTCCTTGGGAAAGAAAAGATCTTATGTTTAATTTGCTTAGAAATCCTTCTTTATTTTCTTTTCACATCCAGTGAGCTACTGATATATTTTGCCATTTCCCCCATCCCACTGTATAATCTCCCCAAGTCAGATTAACATTAAAAAAAGCCACTCATAACAGTGGCTTTTTTAAAGAGAAAGAGCACATATTACAAAACAGTGCGTGTTGTATGATCAGATTTGTTTAAAATTATTCATGAATAAAATTTTTCAGAAGGCCTTATGTATAAAGTGTTTAGTGTTTAATCCTAGGAGATAGGATTTAGGATGCATTAGGCAGAGTTCAGTTAGGAAAACAAACTGCACTGCATGTTTTAGTTCCATGCCTGCAAAATTGTTGGAAGGGTTGCAGAAAAGTGAGGTGAGCAGAGGCCACCAAGAGCTGTCAGATTTGCCATTGTGGCTGTGATCCCCTCAGAGATCAGGAACTGCTACTGACTTTGCACCACCATGGGCTGAGGGAGAATAGCTCCCACCTCCCTCTGCCTTCCAAACCCACGTGAGTGCATTTCATCGGCACAGTTAAAACTCTATCCAGAACCCAGCTGGTAAGAGAGTCTGAGAGAGAGTTCCCTGGCCCTCTTTGATTCTGGGGAGGATAAAGAGAGGGGTGGGAATGGTATCAAAGTGCTAGACAACAGCTATCATAGTCTCTACCCTCTTTAGCTACTCAGTGACCAACTGTATGCACCCTCTTATCCACACCACAATTTCTAAATTGCAATAGCAATGATACTAACCTTCTCTGTAGTCATCCCTCAATTCAATTTAAATAGGTTCATCTTTTCAAAATGAGAGATTCAAAGTACCATCATTGATAGTGTGGGATATAAGGGTTTTTTAAAAATAATTTGATTAATTTTTTATTTTTTAATTTATAATTTTTTCCTTTTTTTGAGTTTTATATTAACTGGAACTTTACAAGGATTCAATTTCCTTAAAATTTTAAACATTATTCCTAACAATAGTATAGTAAAGCGATCTTCACTCTTCTAGTTCAATGACAAATCCACCTAGATATCATGTAACCTACCTACTAAATGATGAGTTTCACCAGTACCAACTCACCCTATCTGAAATAATAGGAGAAAATAAGAGGAAAAAGAAAAGTGCATGTGTGTGTGTGTATGTGTGTTTATATATATACACATATACACATATACAAGCAAGAAAATATGCACAGCCTAGCCATCTTTTCTGCTACTGGTCATGAGGCTAGAGTTGATATTTATAACTTCCCTCTACTAGGAAATCCATATTTTATTTGTTTGGCTAGCATCTCAGCTGGTTAGAATGAGTTCTTTACTTAATGAAGTAATCCAAAATCTTTATTCCTCAAGGGCCTAGCCCTTAGTGGACTGACTTGTATTTGGCCTGACCTGTATTGGGTTGTTCTAATCTACTTTTACTACTGGATAATTACTAGAAGGTATCCTAGGTATTCAGACATAGTACTCAGTGTTCCAATTTCCTCTTGATAGTTACTCCAGCCAGTAGAGTAACTTCCTTCTTTGCTTGTTGGCTCAGTGGCATGGGGTGTCCCAAAGGGCCAAACAGGTGGCAGTCAATTGAATCATTTTTGTATTCTCTGATGGAGAACTCGCTAAGATTTCATACTAGCAGTGCTCAAAGTTGCAAAAATAAGAAGCTATAACTTTTTTTTTAACTGATACAGGATAGATATGTATTTTCAGGGTACCTGTGACATTTTCATACATTTTTACAGTGTAATAATCAAGTCAAGATAACTGAGATATCCATTACCTTCAACATTTATCTTTTCTTTATGCTGGGAACATTCAAATTATTCTCTACTAGCTATTTTGAAATATAAAATATTATAGTCACTCTATTGAATTATCAAACACTAGGTCTTACTTCTTCTATCTACCTTATTTTTGTACCCATTATTCAACCTCTCTTCATCCCCCTCTCCTGCCTATCCTTCCCAGCCTCTAAAAACCACCAAACTACTCTCTGTCTTCATGAGATCTACTTCCTTAGCTCCGACATGAGTAAGAACATGCGATATTTGTCTTTTTGTGCTTTCTGGCTTTTTTCATGTAACATAGCAACCTCCAGTTCCGTTCATGTTGCTGTGAGAGGATTTCATTCTTTTTTTTATAGCTGTTAATATTGCATTGTATGTATCTTCATCCATTCATCTGTTGATAGGCACTGATACTGATTTCAAATTTTGGCCGTTGTGAATAGTGCTGCAATAAACAAGGGAATGCAGGTATCTCTTCAATATAATGATGTCCTTTCTTTTGGATATATACCCAGTAAGGGAATTACTGGATCATATGGTAGTTCTATTTTGAGTTTTTTGAGGAATCTTCATACTGTCTTACATAGTGGTTGTAGTAATTTACATTTCTGCCAAGAGTGTATGAGACTTCCTCTTTCTTACATATCCTGGCCAGCATCCATTATTCCTTATGCTTTTGGTAGAAACCATTTTAATTGGGAAGAGAGAATATCTCACTGTGATTTTGAGTACTTTTTCATTTACCTGTTGGCCATCTGTATGCCTTCTTTTGAGCAATGTCTATTCAGATCTTTGCTCATTTTTAATCAGATTTGTTTTTTGTGCTACTGAGTTCCTTACATTCCTTGCCAGTGGACAGTGTGCAAATATTGTCTCCCATTCTGTAATTTCTCTTTTCACTTTCATTATTTCCATTGCTGTGTGGAAGCTTTTTAGTTTCATGTAATCCCATTTGTCTAGTTTTGCTATCATTGCCTATGCTTTTGAGATCTTACTAAAAAAATCTTTGCCCAGACTCAATGTCCTAGAGCATTTCCTTAATGTTTTCTCTGAGTAGCTTCATAGTTCAGGTCTTATGTTTAGGTTTTAATCTGTTCTGATTTTTGTGTATGGCAAGAGACTGGTGTCTGGTTTCATTCTTCTGCATATGGATATCCACTTTGCCCAGCACCATTTATTGAAGAGACCATTCTTTCCCTACTGTATGTTCTTAGTGCCTCTGTCAAAAATGAGATGACTGTAGATGAGTGGATTTATTTCTGGATTCTCTACTATGTTTCATTGGTCTATGTGTCTGCTTTTGTGCCAGTACTATGCTGTTTTGGTTACCACAGCTTTGTAGTATAATTTGAACTCAAGTAGTGTGATCCTTCCAGCTTTGTTCTTTTTGCTCAGGATTGGCTTTGGCTATTTGGGGTTTTTTTCTCTCTCTCTTTTTTTTTTGTAGTTCCATATATATTTTAGGATTTTTTTTTTTTCTATTTCTGTGAACCATGACATTGGCATTTTGATAGGGATTACACTGACTCTACAGATCACTTTGGGTAGTACTAACATTTTAACTCATTTATGCTGGAGCCTTAAATTTTTGTGTGTGTGAAAAATCAGACTTTGGCAATGACCTTGAGCAGCAGGAGATAAATAACTCCCACAAGCTTAGCGTTCCAATAATAGAACACTAGGCACAAATGGGTTAACAATACTAATTCCTCCAATCCATGAACATGGGGATCTTTCCATTTGTTTGAATCCTTTTCAGTTTCTTTAATGAGAGTTTTGTAATTTTCCTTGTAGAGATCTTTTACTTCTTTGGTTAAATTTATTCTTAGGTATTTTATAATTTTTGTAGCTACTGTAAGTAGGATTGCTTTCTTGATTTTGTGTTCAGATTCTTCACTCTTGGCATATATAAATGGTATTAAAATCCACCCAGATATGTAACCTACCTACTAAATTATGAGTTTCACCAATACCAACTCATCCTATATAAAATGATAGGAGAGGCTGGACATGGTGGCTCACACCTGTAATCCCAGCACTTTGGGAGGCCAAGGTGAGCAGATCACCTGAGGCCAGGAGTTTGAGACCATCCCGGCCAACATGGTGAAACCCCGTCTCTACTAAAAACACAAAAACTTAGCTGGGCATGGTAGTGCACACCTGTAATCCTAGCTACTCAGGAGGGGTAGGCATGAGAATCGGTTGAACCCAGGAGGCAGAGGTTGCAGTGAGCCCAGATTGCGCCACTGCATGCCAGCCCAGGCGATACAGTGAGAGTGTCTCAAAAATAAATAAATAATAAAAAAAAATAGGAGAAAGTAAGAGGAAAAAGGGACATGCATATATACATAAAAGCAAGAAAATATGCATAGCCTAAGCATTGCTTCTGATTACAGGCTATAGCTGGTTACAGGCTACAGTTGATATTTACTCCTTCCTTCTGCTACTAGGAAATCCTTATTTTCTTTAGCTAGCATCTCAGCTGGTTAGAATTCTTTGTTTAATGAAGGAATCCACAATCTCTACTCCTGAAGGAGTCTGCTTTTAGACCCAGTGGTGTAAACAGAGACCCGAAATAAGAAAATATAAATAAATAAATAAATAAATGAAAATAGACCTAGTGATGGCACAGCTCATGGGTGTAAGACAACTTCTGATAAGATTCATACAGGCATTGATATTCCTATAGGTAGAATTACTTGATTGAGGACTTTGAGTAATCGTAGCTCTCCTGGTTTAGGAGCTGCTGTAAGAACTATGTAAGAATCCAATTTTACTTATTTATTTTTTACCTGCTAGGACTGCACTCAAGGAATCAAAATTTAGATCTTTTCAGATCTAAAATTTAGATTTTTTAGCTATTGTAAATAGAATTGACTTATTTGGTTCTCTGGCTGATTGTTATTGGTGCATAGAAATGCTAAAATGATTTTAATATGTTGATTTTATACCCTGTAACTTTACTGAATTTATCAGTTCTGGAAGTTTTTTGTTGGAGTATTTAGGGGTTTCTATATATAAGATCATGTCATCTGTGAACAGGATAATTCTGTGAACAAGGTGAATTTGACTTCTTCCTTTCCAATTTGGATGCCCTTTATTTCTTTCTCTTTCTGAATTGCTCTAGCCAGGACTTCCTGTATTACAGTGAGTAACAGTGATGAAAGTGGGCATCCTTGTCTTGTTCCAGTCTTTAGAGGAAAGGCCTTCAATTTTTCCCCCTTTGCTATGATATCAGCCATGGGTTTTTCATAGGTTGCCTTTATTTGAGATATGTGTATGAGTCTGTTCTCACACTGCTATAAAGAACTTCCCTGAGACTGGATAACTTAGAAAGGAAAGAGGTTTAATTGATTCACAGTTGGGCATGGCTGGAAAGGTATCAGAAAATTACAGTCATGGTGGAAGGGGAAGCAGGCACCTTCTCAAGGCCGCAGGAGAGAGTGTAAGCATGTGAAGGAGGAACTGTCAACCACGCACAAAACCATCAGATCTTGTCAGAACTCATTCACTATCATAAGAACAGCATGGAAGAAACCAACCCCATGATCCAGCCACCTCCCTCCCTCAACATGTGGGGATTACAATTCAAGATGAGATTTGGGTGGGACACAGAGCCAAACCATATCAATATGTTCCTTTTGTATTCATTTTGATAAGGGTTTTTATCACAAAGGGATGGTTATCAAATTCTTTTCTGTCATCTACTGAAACAATCATGCTTTTTTCCCTTGATTCTGTTAATGTGGTATATTGTGTTTATTTATTTGCATATGTTGAACAATATTTGCATCCTTGTGATGAATCCCACTTGATCACGGTGAATGACCTTTTTTTATTGTGCTGTTGCATTTGATTTGCTAGTATTTTGTTGAGGATTTTTACCTCTATTTTCATTAGTGATATTAGCCTGAAGTTGGTGCTTTTTTGTTGTTGTTGATGTTGTTGTTGTTATTATTATGCCCCTGTCTGCATTTGGTATCAGGGTAACAGAAGCAAAAACTTTTGAAGTGGATTTTTAGGTTTATGCATAAGAAGGGCCACTTCTACTCTCTCAATCCACAAAACACAGCACCATATACTGTTGCTACTTGGGAGCATTTACCACATCTCTAGGACGTTGAAAAAGGTTACCTTTCAGATGGTGCCATAACTAGGCCCACTATGATTTGGATTGAGTCCATAATGCTACTTATTACCTGACTTTCAGCAACCTGCAGTGTCTGATTCTTGGCTACATCAGCCCTGTAGCTATAAGGGATGGGAGAGTCTTCTAGGGTAGTCACAGAAGGTCCTAGGCACTAAATTGTGTCCCAAAATTCTTTTTTTTTTTCTCTGTCACCCAGGCTGGAGTGCAGTGGCACGACCTTGGTTCACTGCAACCTCTACCTCCTGGGTTCAAACAATTCTCCTGCCTCAGTCTCCCATGTAGTTGGGACTATAGGCGCATACCACCACGCCCAGCTAACTTTTGTATTTTTTGGTAGAGACACGGGTGTGTTGGCCAGGTTGATCTCAAACTCCTGTCCTCAAGTGATCTGTCTACCTCAGCCTCCCAAAGTGCTGGGATTATAGGCATGAGCCACCACACCTGGCCCATGCCAAAATTCTTATGTTGAAGCCCTAATATCCAATGTGATGGTGTTTGGAGATAGGGCCTTTAGGAGGTAATTAGGTTTAGATGAGGTCCGAAGGTGGGGTCCTCATGATGGGACTGGTGCCCTCATATGAAGATACAGCAGAGAGCTTGCTTCCTCTTTGTCTCTTCCCTCCATGTGAGGACACAGTGAGAAAGTGGCCATCTGCAAGCCAGGAACAGAGCCTCAATGGGGAAATAAATTAGCTCGTGTCTTAATCTTAAGACTTCCCAGCTTCCAGAACTGTGAGAAAAAAGCTACCTTGTCTATGATATTTTGTTATGGCAGCCCAAGCTGACTGATGTACCTTCCTAAGTCCCTACTCTGACTTGTAAACCACAAATACTTTGGAGCTCCATGGGCTATCATCAGTTTAGATTCAAAGTCTAGTAATCTACCTCAGAATATGGTTCTCTCTTTTCCCCACTGCACACTCTCCCTATAAGTACCTGCCATTCTCTTTCTTTGAAGGGGTAAAAGGAAAGTTTACTGCACTCACTTGTGGCATGATTGTATACATTTTCCCCTTCATCCAGGGGGCTCTGGTTCTATAACTGGTCTGGTATCCAGGTAAGTGAATTGGATGAGGCCATGATTATCCGTTGTGATGACAAGTAAAGTCTCTGTTCACCAGACCAGAGTTTGCCTATAATGATCAGGTAAAACTTTAGTATGCTGCCCATTTCTATCAGTTCTAGAGATCTCATGCTTAATTAGCCACTACAACAATCCCTAGCAGCTCAAACTTTTTTGACTACTATTGTGACCTTGTTGACCAATACAATAACCAAGCCCACTTTGACTGTAGTTGTTCAGTGGTACCAAGGACCCCATTTTAAGGACATTATCTCCCTGTCAACATTGCTGACTCCTCAGGCTTCTAAACTTTTTCTAGATTATACTAGGAAAGTTCTGGCATTTCAACATAATTTAATGTAGAATCCTTTGTTGAGCCTAACATATCGAATCCAGAATCTCTCACAGGAAAAGTCCTATAAATAAAGTCATTATCAGTCCAACTGAATTCCTCCCTCCATGGTCTAGAACCCTTAGTTCCTAATCTCACACATGAATTAATATGAACATACGAAAAAAAGTTCATCACCACTGGTCATTAGAGAAATGCAAATCAAAACCACAACAAAATACCATCTCATGCCAGTTAGAATGGCGATCATTAAAAAGTCAGGAAACAATAGATGCTGGAGAGGATGTGGAGAAATAGGAATGCTTTTACACCGTTAGTGGGAGTGTAAATTAGTTCAACCATTGTGGAAGACAGTGTGGTGATTTCTCAAGGATCTAAAACTAGAAATACCATTTGACCTAACTATCCCATTACTGGGTATATACCCAAAGGATTATAACTCATTCTACTATAAAGACACATGCAACCTTCACCTCCTGGGTTCAAGCGATTCTCCTGCCTCAGCCTCCCGAGTAGCTGGGACTATAGGCATGCACCACTGCACAGAGACACAAAAAGCAACAGCAAAAAAACAAACATTGACAAGTGGGATCTAATGAAGCTTAAGAGCTTCTGTACAGCAAAAGAAACTATCAGAGTAAACAGACAACTTACAGAATGAGAGAAAATATTTGCAAACTATGCATCAAAGGTCTATCCAGCATCTCTAAGGAACATACAACTTCCCCAAGTTTTATTAAATGTAAATTAATGGAATCTTATAAATCTTCCGGTGCTTTACTTGTATCTTTCCAAGTTGGATTTTCTACTTATCTCTTTGGGACATGATGACATTTGACCACTTTTAGGCCTAAAGATAAAGATGAACGAAGTAGAAATGGGACATGACTATATTTGCCACCTCCTACCTGGCATGAAATAGAGTCTCCAAGCAAGATAGGACTTGCTTTACTGGATGAGGAGGGAGAATTGTTTCTGTAGGAAGGCGTGCTCAGTGGAATTTGTAGTTTCTAGGTATGTGAATGTATGTGAGTCTACCCAAATGAACCCTACAAATTCTCACAATTTCACCTTTTCCTACCAATGCTTAATCTTCACTTAAAAGATCTGATGTGGCTATGAATTCAACTCACATTAGAATTCTGCAACCGGCAGTATCTGGTTTTTGGCTACATTAGCACTGTGACTATAAGGGATGGGAGAGTGTTCTAGGGCAGTCACAGAAGGTGCCTGATGCTTTGATTGTGACCTGAGATAAAAATAGAAAACTATGAGATTGTCATTTTCTTTCCTTAAGCAATTCAGTATAGCTTAAGTGTGGATATATCATAGGTTATACAAACTATGCCCTTAATAAAGATTTTTAGCCTCTTCAATAAATTCTTAACTGAGGCCAGATTTAAGTGACACCTAAGTCTATAATGGTACTACCACTCTGTCTGTCCAGTATGACAAGCAATTCTGTAGACCCTGGGTATGCTAGGGTAGTTAGAGTTCATCCACGGTGCCTAGTTCCTACTGCATTTGGCCCATCATAGCATATTAAGAGCTGAGGACTGTGATGGCTAATTTTAGGCGTCAACTTGACTGGATTAAGGAATGCCTGAGAGAAATGTTAAAGCGTTATTTCTAGGTGTGTGTGTGTGAGGGTGCTTCCAGAGGAGACTGGTGTGTGAGTTGTTGGACTGAGGGGGAAGATCCACCCTTCGTGTATGTGGGCACCATCCAACTGGCTGGGGGTCTGGATAGAACAAAAAAGGAAGAGAAAAGACAAATTTACTCTCCCTCTTCCGGGAGGTGGAATACTCTTCTCCTGCCCTTGGACATCAGAACTCCTGGCTCTCCAGCCTTTGGACTCTAGGACCTGCACTTGCATTCCCCCAGGTTTTCAAGCCTTTGGCTTGGACTGAGAATTACACCATCAGCTTCTCTAGTTCTGAGGTTTTCAAACGTGGACGGAGTCATGCTGCTAGCATCCCAGGGTCTCAAGCTTGCAGGCAGCCTGCTGTGAAACTTCTCAGACTCCATAATTGCATGAGTCAATCTTCCTAATAAATCCCCTTTCATATCTTTATAGATATATATCTGTCTCTATGTTCTATTGGTTTCTGTCTCTCTGGAGAACCCTGAATAATTCAGAGGCCAAACCAATTTGCTGGAGTGCTGAGGGCTGGGGAGATGCCTAAGCCTCAGGAGCTCAGAGGACAAGAAGAGACATGGTCTCATTGGTCTACATGTCTACGCATCTTCCAGCCTTGCAGGGAATCCCCTCAAGGAGGGGCCAGCTCATTAAACAACACAGACTGGCAGAATTTAATATGACATCTCCACAGATGTAGTCTTCCTTTAAATTAAAGGCACCAATAAATGTTTGTATTCAAAAAGTTCACTGCATTTCAAAGTAAAGCAGTTTGGTCATTATATTCAATTTAAACATCTTCAAATTAAGATTTCTAGGTGATGTGTATTTTTTCACATTTTGTATTTTTCACAACTTACTGAGCTCATTTGCTTTCACTTTCTCAACTGTTTAAAAGTGCAACATGTATTAATAAAAATCACAAATTTGCCAGTGTCCTACGTCAGGCTCCTTTAAATCTGCTACAATCATTCTTTTGGGCTAAAAATTCTTCTCTGCTCATGTACTTCTAACCTACGATCACTCTGAAGACCAATATATAATTTAAAAGCCTTGAGGTTCTAAATTAGAATATGCAGTTTATTGTGTGGCTCCTGCTCAGTGCAAATTTTTCCACAATTTTGCCCAGAAAACAGATGCCCATTAGTAGCCTCATCAAGAAGCCCTGTCATTACTATGACTCTCGGTGTTGGAACAACATGCATCCAAAGTTTCCTCTGACTTCTAGAAGGAGAGTTTAAAGTAGCTGCCTCTGAAACTGTTTTAAAATTGTGGCTTGTGTAAGCATTCAATGAACAAAGCACTCTTTCTCCAAAAAGGTAGGTGCCAGCCGTTTGCTGTCCTCAGGCTGTTCCCTGAGCATCGCCAGGAACATGAAAATGCTCTCATCCACGGCTCAGGAAGTCATTTAAAGCAAACCTCTCCTCTGAGAAACAGGGCAGATACAACCAACTAATCACTGTGGCAGGAGACTTAGGGTCCAAGTGATTTATAAGTAAGGAAGGCAGAATCCCTACCAGTTATTGTTATGAAGAGAAAATTCAGTAAAAGCAGAGATATTCTGGGTTCTGACCCACCTCTATCCTCTGCTAATTTTAACTACAAGGCAGTCACTCTCTTTAAGCCCCAGCTTTTTCACCAGTAAAATGATGGGTCAAATCTTGCCCCCTGCCTTATGAGTTCGGTAAGAGGATAAATCCATGTTGGTAGAGCAATTTAAGGTAAGCTCAAAATATAATCAGATTATCTAGAAGCCTACATAATGCTTAGTTATAAGCTACATTCATAAATCTCTCAAAATCTCCAAGGAAGGGACATAGTTTGCACATTTAGCATCCACCCAGTGAATAAAAGGGGCAGCAGGGACGCTGGTCTCTAAGATGGAAGGGGCTCCATTTAGAACTCATCACTAAAGCATTTCACTCAACTTCTGATTTCATACCCTCATCAATGAACTGAGGACCACAACCCCCACCTTGACTGCTTTCCAGGGTTATTTTAAGGACCCAAATCAGAACAGAAAAAGGGAGGTGAAAGCACATGATTAACAAAGCTAAGAGCAATATACACTTCGAAAGCCTTAGATACAAAGAAAACATCATTATAATCTAGTTTATAATCTATAAACTAGAACTTCGGTCTTGGAGTTAAAATATTAATAGTTGGGGCTACTTCAGCTCCAAGATGGAGGGTCTAGCAGGAGGGGCAGAGTGAAAGCCGACTGGAGCCGTGTACCTGATGGTGGTGCCTTGCAGACGGTCTATCTTCTTGTTGAGCTCCGCAATGACGCTGTGGAGCTCTGTGATGCGCTCCTCATAGCGAAGCGTCGTTCGCTCCTGGACATCCTCATGCTCTCTCATGAGGTGGGACTGCTCGCACTGGGAATAAGGGAAAAGGACAGAATGCTGATGAATTCAGGCATCTATAGGTGGGTGATTCCAAGCTTTGTGGTCTCAAACCATTACAACTGCCAACACTGAGTAAGCCCCAAATAAAATGTAGGTCAGCTCATTGGCTGGCAATCCCAGGAAACATATCAATGGCTAAATTTTATAATTCCCCTGGTGAATACCGGAGTCTTTGCCTTTCTAGCACTCCATCTCTCTTTGGGAAACAGTCCCTTTGCCATTGCACACTGTCCAAGTGGGGCTATCCAAGTCCCCCGCTTTCCCATAGTCAAGAAACAGGCAAGTGGTCCAAGCTAGATCCATCAGATACCTTCTGCAGGGAATTTCAATCTTAAGCAAATGGATGTAAGGTTGCATGGAGTTGATTCAGAGAGCCTTGAAGAGCATCTCTCTTAGTTCCTGCTACCTACAGCTCCCTTCCCAAGTTCTCTTATGGCTGTTTAGTTTCCTTTTTTTTTTTTTTTTTTTTTTTTTTACTGATTCACTCCTCCTTTGCTGAAGTTTATCAGGGTTTGTTTCAGCTATTTTTCAACCAAACAATCCTAAATGGTATAGTACCACTTCTTATCTGGATAGATTATCAGCAAATTTAATGCTTTCCAATATCATCATCTCCCAGACTACAAGCTCCTGGAAGGCAGGGACTAGGTTTTTCATTATTTAGCCTAGCACCAACAAATGGCCTGGTTTACTGTGGGTGAAGTAGGAGTGTTATGGAATGAATGGATGATGATATATCACCATCATGAAAACTGCTTAGCAGAAATAGTGATAAAAGAGGCAGCGGGGGCCGGGCGCGGTGGCTCAAGCCTGTAATCCCAGCACTTTGGGAGGCCGAGACGGGTGGATCACAAAGTCAGGAGATCGAGACCATCCTGGCGAACACGGTGAAACCCCGTCTCTGCTAAAAAATACAAAAAAGTAGCCGGGCGAGGTGGCGGGCGCCTGTAGTCCCAGCTACTCAGGAGGCTGAGGCAGGAGAATGGTGTAAACCCAGAAGGTGGAGCTTGCAGTGAGCTGAGATCTGGCCACTGCACTTCAGCCTGGGCGACAGAGTGAGACTCCATCTCAAAAAAAAAAAAAAAAAAAGAAGCAGAGGAGCTTCCCTTGCTCAGCGTTTGATGGACTAAGAGGCAGCAGAGTTACAAAAACATTTCTGCAGCCAGAGTTTAAATCCTGAGGAGCCTGTTCACCTCTGACTTTTCTCCACCGTTCTCAATACCTTCCAGTCACTGTGCATTTAATCTCATTTACATAATAATAAAATACTCCTCAGTGATGGAACAAGTAGTCCAGCTTGCGTCCTTGTCTACCACATTCAGCTTTGATTAACTTCCTGTCACCAGAGGAACTTTACTTTCATCTTCAACAAGGTTTTCTCAGTGCCAAGAGCCATATGTGTTTCCAGCATTGCAGGTTTGCATCTCCAGGCCTGGTGGCAGGCAGGGAAAGAGGAGGATTTCTCACCCGCTAACTCCCCTGTCCCTCCCTAAATCGGCTAAGCTTCCAATGGCATAACCCAGCACAGGGACAAAAGGCTTTCAACGATAAACTGAACATTATACTAAGCCTAACTCAATACTGAAACAGAAGTGTTCAATGAAGAAGTCTGACAAATACTTTGGTATCAATCATGGTAGGGCCCGCACCTCAACAACAGCTGGATCAGTATTTATGTAACTTCCTGGGGGTTACCTTAGAGCTCCAGAAACAAGATTGGAGGCAAGAAGGTTGTTGAATGCTTTATCACAGCCGTAGAGGGATAGTTACTTTCAGGAAAATACTCCCGTGAACTACTACTCTTAGTGACAACCTGAAACATCAAATAACCTCCACTCAAGGTCAAGCACACAAAAAATAAGTGGGAACAGAGGCAAGGATCAAGGTCGAGTGAGAGGCACATCTAGTGGAAGCTTTCCTAAACAAAGATGCCGTAACCAGCCACAGACACTCTTTCCATGAAGTTAGGCCTTTCTCATCCATGATCCTACATACTTCAGGAACAGGAGAAGTCTACAAAATGACAGGATCTCAAAGGCAATTTCTATCAATAAATGAAAGAGCTTATATTTCTCTGAACATACCAAGAAGAGAACACTGTTCCTCTCAGACCTGCAGCACATCTATAAACTCTTGCTATTAGCCTCTGTTCCCAACCTCAGAGTGTGTGTGTGTGTGTGTGTGTGTTCATATTGTATGAACATGTACAGATGTAGTGGACACTCTCATGCAGGTCACCAGTTCCAGATCTTAGTGTGACTGTAGGATAAAATTCTGTCTCTGACCTGGATCTCATCAATGCAGTGACTCCTATGTTCCCATGTTGCTTGTTCCTCCTCTTTGGTTTTCCATATTCAGTTCTCTAGGGCTACAAATTACTGTGAAACATTTCCACTTACACACTCAATGAGCTCTCACTTTCCCTTATTTCCCCACTCATATTTCCTTGTTTGAAGTCCTTACAGGTCAACAGGCCACTACCACCACCTGGGCTGACAAGAAACTACAAAGTCCAACGAACAATGAAGATGTTCAAGGGTCTATATAGAGAAAGGCACACCAGCAATTGATAACCACCAAAAGACCACCCTTTGGCATCCCTACTGACTGATGTGAACTGCCTAAAAGATGTGATCCTGGCCAATCAGCAGCCCTTGCTGCTGCTCTGCCTATGGAGCAGCCATTCCAGCCATTCTTTTGTTTCTCTAATAAACCTGCTTTCACTTAAAAAAAAAAAAAAAAGAAAAGAAAAGAAAAAAAAAGACCCTGTGAGGCTGCCCAGGATACCAGATGGAGAGGAAGAGCGTGCTGTCTGGTATTGCACCATCTTTCCCCTGCCTCTAACTGGGAAGCCTGCCTGGAGGATACCTGCAAGAACAAGAGGCAACATGAAGCCTGGTGATTCAGTCAGATGGAATAGGGCTTGTAGCTAGATAAAGAAAAAAAAGATTTGATGTATATTTGGAGCTCAAGCACTCATTTAGAAGAAGTAACAAGAATATATTGGAGGAAAAAAAAAACTCTTTTAGCTAAGGGCAAAGGTATTTAGTTTACATTCCTATATTTTTCCGTAAGTTTTTAAGAAATAGCATATGATGTAATACTATAATGTAATGCTTCCTCTACACATATCAGACATTTCTTAAATGAGACTGTGCTGGGTGCTACAGGGGAAGTGATTACAATACATGTTGAAGGTAACTGTGGTCACAGCTTACAGTGGACTGAAAGAACGCCAGACTTCTCTTCTGGAGAACAAGAAACAGGGATAGAAGTGGAAGGGTGGGGAGAAGAAGAGATACTAGGATGGCATCCTGGGGATTCTTTCCCCAGTGAAAAGAGAATACCAGAAAATAATTATCAAGACAGACTCCTAGCCGGTGGCTGTATCAATGACCGAGAAGCCACTGCTCAAGGTTCGTCTCTACACATCAACATCCTCTTATTAAACATGCTTCACTCATTTGTGCACACTCACTGTACCCAGCCAAAGAAGCTGAACCACTGATCTCAAAGCTCAGTGAAAATCCGCTGAGCATTTCCAAGCTGTAGTGCAGGGAAAAGCGGAGCAAATCCCACAGGGCAACAGCACAGGAGGAAACAAGCCATCACCTGCAAAAGCCAAAAGAACCAACACGACACCCTTGTTCATTTTTTCTTTTCTTTTTTTTTTTTGAGATGAAGTCTCGCGCTCTTGCCCAGGCTGGAGTGCAGTGGCGTGATCTCTGCTCACTGCAAGCTCCGCCTCCCGGGTTCATGCCATTCTCCCGCCTCAGCCTCCCGAGTAGCTGGGACTATAGGCGCCTGACACCATGCCCAGCTAATTTTTTTGTATTTTTTTTTTTTTTTTAGTAGAGACAGGGTTTCACCATGTTAGCCAGGATGGTCTCGATCTCCTGACCTTGTGATCCGCCTGCCTCAGCCTCCCAACGTGCTGGGATTACAGACGTGAGCCACTGCGCCCGGCCAACACCCTTGCCCAAGAGCACCCATCTAGCTGCTCATGAGTCAACCCTGGGAATGTGGCACTTTAGTGCAGCAAAAGTGGAAGATGAGCAGGTGGCAGGCAGGGCAGACAAAGCCATTATGTGTACCATCACTGGCCTTCCTGTCCTGGCGACCTCCCACATAGGCAGGAGCAGCCTGTTAAAGTGAGGTCCACTCCTGTCCCCACACTCTAGTTCGTTACTGACCTGTTGCCTCTCATCACCTTGAGTTTTCATGACCTGGGAGAACACTTTTTGTTTTTTTGAGATGGAGTCTTGCTCTGTCGCCCAGGCTGGAGTGCAATGGAGTCATCTCAGCTCACTGCAACCTCCGCCTCCCAGGTTCAAGTGATTCTCATGCCTCAGCCTCCTGAGTAGCTGGGATTACAGGGGTATGCCACCAGGCCCAGCTAAATTTTGTATTTTTAGTAGAGATGGGATTTCACTATGTTGGCCGGGCCAGTCTTGAACTCCTGACCTCAAATGATTTGTCTGCCTCGGCCTCCCAAAGTGCTGGATTACAGGCATGAGGCACTGCGCCCGGCCCTGGGAGAGCACTTTTTAACCCTGGATGGTGTATGATTTCAGGTGTTCTGTTTAATAAGGAAATAGGTTAGGACAAGCTCAACACTGCACCTCTACGTAAGAGTCACCTAGGAGTACGTGTTCCCGCATGGCCTCATTCAGGAAGGTAACACACTGACAACAACCAAACAGAAAAGAGGTTCTCTTCTATAATTACTACTTAACATTTGCATAAGTTTTCCAATTTTTAAGTTAAAAAATTAAGTACAGTATAGACTTTCAGAAAATTGATGGAAGACCCACCCATTTTTTAAATAATTTCCCTAGCACATTTTTTTTCTGAATCGTTTTCATTTCTCCCCATTATTTTCTTAGGTACATGATGCTCCATCCACCAGGACCACTACATGGTATAACAAGTACCCCTGTGGCACCAAGCCTCTGGTTTGCCATCCATGCACATGGTAGGATTATGCTTCTCCTGCTTGAAGCTAAATATGGCCATGCCACTTATTTTGGCCAGTAAGATATGAATGAATATACCATTTTGCCTAGAAGCCTTTAAGAGCTCCTGTCGGGCTTGCCACATTCCCTTTCCCGGGCCATGGCCACTGACGACATTCCAGATGGTAGAGGCCCTCAGCTTGGAAGCCTGGGTAGGGACAATACAGCACAGAGTTCCCTGCCAGGTCCAGTGAGCTCCCAATAGAAAACAAGAAATCAATCTTTGATATCTTAGGCCACTGAACATTCGAAACTATTTGTTTTCACTGCATAGCTTGACACCATCATTTTGTAGATGAGAAAACAGACTTAATGTGAAGCAACTGATTTATTTCCTGTAACCCAGGTAACAAATATCTCTCCGATTCCTGTTTTTGCCATCAAGGCATTGAAGCTGTTTGCAGCCGCAATCCTCTCTCCTCTATGTCTTCCTCCTCCAGCTCCCTGACCTGTGGGCTTACATCCTCTTCACCATTTACCTAAGGATCTTAGGTGGTACCTTGGTCTCAGACCCTGAAACGCCTCTGTGAACTCCAGGAAGCATGAATGTTAGGTCTTATAATACCAAAGAGAGTTAGGAAAGCCCAAAGAGCTCTCTCTTCTACCCCCAGAGAGGATAAAAACAGAAAAGGAGACACAAGGGGGTGTAAAACAGGGAATTCAAAGTCTCTCCAGCTTCCAACAAGCCAACTTTAGCTTCCAAAGTCAATTATTCAGTGATAATTTACTTAGCAGCCTCTGGGACCAAAGGCAGTTTCTTCTACTACAACTTATAAGTTAGAGACTATTTTCTTCTCTCTATTGGACAGAGACACCTCACATAATTTCAGCTGAACAAAATAAAAATTGGTCTCAAATAACATGCTACTGCTTTTTTTTTTTTTTTTTTTTTTCTATCATTACAGGTAATTGCATCCAGGGTTCTTCCTCCTCCCAGCCCATATTCAGTTTTTGACGGAAGGTACAGTGCCACAAAGCCAGAAAGCCTGTGGTTGCAGCGTCTTGCCTGCCATTAATTTCTGGAGGCCATTATCATTAGGAGTCTAGATTTGTCTCACAACTACAGACTTTCAGTTTGAAAGGAAAAGAAAAAAATGATTGACACTGGATATGATGAAATTTTGTTTTTCCCAAATTTCATCTGGCACTTAATATATACCCGGAGTTTCTTCTTGAGATCTTAGCTTTCCTATCATGATGATGAAGCAAATTAAACATTCACATAAATACTTGGGTCTAGCCACATAAATCGGTGAAATTGCCAATATGCAAAAATGTGTAATAAAAACAAGCAACATCGTCATTTAAACCACTGAGAATAAAATCCTTTAGGCTCATCCCTGCTATGGTGCAATCCAGGGATAAAGCCCTGAGTCAGCCTTGAGACAGTCTGGCCTGAGAACTTGAGCCCCTGTTGGAAAAACCCTGTGCAATGTGGTGATGCTAAGCAGCTTTATGGTTTTGTTAATGTTCTTCACCAGGTTTTATCTTACTCCACTGAGGCCACTGATCTTTAATCATCGCATTAGTGTCAGCTGTCAAACCTAAGAGCATTATGAACTAGGTTCTGGGAAAATGCAATGCCATCATTAATTTGTTAACCCTCTCAACCATCCTGTGAAGGAGGTTACTACCACTCCCTTTTAAAATATGCTAACAAGCAATGTTACCCTCTCAAGGTCACACAGGATTTGTCACAACTAACACTATTCGGGGTATTTCCACCCTCACTCTAAGTTCTTGCCCAGGTTCCCTCGCTAAGGGGAAAGTGGGCCAGCTAAACAAAGAGGCACCAACACAAATGGAAATGCCATTAAGGAGCAAAGCAGCTGGAGTAGTTTACCAAAGAGAAGCATAAACAAATAGGAAAGGAATGGAATGAGGCGATCCTAACAAAAATACATGCCGACTACATCTCATAAAAGTTATCTCAGAAAACAAGAGAAAAAGAGAAAACTCTCTCCATTTCACTTAAGGAAAACTGTGTGTGTTCTCTTCCTGAATGCCAAGAGGTAGAAAATTCAGGAGACTTGCTTTCCAAAGATAAAGAGCTTAGAAAGTGTTCCACATTACTGCTCACCGATTTTAAAGGGGTTCATAAGCTTGTTTGACATATCTGCTTCTGAAGTACTTAAAAATGCAGTAATTTAAAATAATTGTTGGTACTAAATAAACAGCAAATATGCTGAAAGCGTCAAATCAGCACTATATATGATCTTAGCCAGTTTCCCACAGGCTCAGTCGCCACTGGGCTATGGAATGTTGGTGCATGGCTGTGCCCCTATTCAATTTGGGAGGATAGGGGTGTGCTGTATTCAGCCGGTAAGTTTATGGCAATTTATTATACAGCAATAGAAAATACAGAAGCACTTCGTCTTCCCCATCACATTGATATTGGGTTCTTCCCTTCATATCACTATTCTCAAAACTCTACCTGCAGGTTGATGTCATGAGCATATATAAGACACCTTCTTTTATTCAACCAGTTCCAGTGTCACCTTTAATAATGACTCAACAGATGTTGCAGCTCTCTTGGTAATGTCTGTTGAACATAACTGCCGTTTACATTTTACATTTTAGTTTAATCACGGCACTATAATATTTAGAGAGCTGGTAAAACTTACTAGAGCCACACAGCATAAATTTACACATGAATTTGCTCTTCCACAATCCGGTAAAGCCTCAAACATGAATCTTTTACCAAGGCATATAACACAGAAAATGTGGCACAGTCATTTCATTGTTCTTATATTTTTCTTGCGTAAATTTCATGTTTTTAAAGATCTAAGTCTGAGTTTTTTTTCCACGTTCTCTTCCCTAGTTTCCAGTATATGAACTGGGAAGA
This sequence comes from Macaca mulatta, assembly GCF_049350105.2. Classification (NCBI taxonomy): domain Eukaryota; kingdom Metazoa; phylum Chordata; class Mammalia; order Primates; family Cercopithecidae; genus Macaca; species Macaca mulatta. The sequence continues at coordinate 122,076,194 of NC_133411.1, forward strand.
AATCTCCAGTGAGAGGAGCAGAGAGTAATTTTTAAATCTATTTCACTTAAGAACGCAAATAAGAGAGTCAATAAATGGTTCTATGATGTGGCCATTATCATCAAGGGTAAAATCAGTCATCAAAAGCTATTACATGAGGATGGCTTGACCACAAGTAAAAAAAGAGCTGAATCAATCCTTGACTTAGAGAAAAAATTTTCCATTATCCTCTTACCATCCTCTGTAAAAGCTGTCTTTGTAGGCTTAAATTTTAATAAATACCTTTCTGGTCACTTTTAAAAATCCAAGACTGCTGTACATGCCAGCTTCCAATTAAATGCATTCACAATTTTCTTTCTTTAAACAAATTCTCATCAATAAGAATTGGTAATGATGGCTGGCTTTGGGTGGGTGTAAATTAGAAAATAGTCACCACCATTTTGTTGTTTTTAAATATAAAAACAACTATTTTCTCTTACAAAAACACTGTAAAACAAAAAAAGCACTAAAAAAATTTCTGTTCAGAGACCACCACCGAAATATTCTAATGCTTTCTAGTTTTTTCTATCACAATTTTATTACTTTTATAATCAGAGGGAAAATATTCTAAGTAACATTTTCGTCTAAGTAAAAACTGAAAATTTTTGTCATGTATAACATCCTATAGTGAGAAAAGGCACAGGTGGCCTTGCTGAGCTACTCATTTATCTTTGGGTAATCAAGTTAATCTCCTTCAGATGCTCGTCAAATGTGACGGTGGATGATCTTAAATACAGAGAATCTTTTCCCTCTACTCAAGGTCTTTGATTATGAGACATGAAAGTTTCCAAAAATTTTCCATAGGTCATTCTGGAAAGACGGCTATAGCAGCCTGGTATTAAAATTTCTCTGCATTCCCACATAAAAATAAACAAAGCACGTACACAGTATAAAGCCCAAAGCTTGGAGACAAGGTAGGCTATTGAAAAACAAAATACAAGCAGGTAAGAATAAACCAACATCATCCACAAGATCTGAGTGGCATAAGCATGGGGAAAATCAGAGGGAAACAAGGTTGATGTATCTGAGAACTGGAAAACCCCTAAAAAACCAAAAGGAATTCACAGGAAACTAAGGATGCCCAATTGGAGAATAGTAGCTAAAACTAGGAGGGGTTTTGCCTGACCAAAGAGTCAGTGCAAGGGGCCCACAGTAAAATTTGAAGAGGCTAACGTAGGCTAGTCCCTGTGAACTTTGGAGACTGCCCCTGTCTTCCAGAAAGAGAAACTGCTGGGAGTGGAAACAAAATTGAACAGGATGGGAATAATAGAGACAAAGGAAAGAAAAGGGCCAGATAAAAGCAGGTAAAAGGAACAGAGTCAGATAGTGACAGAAAGCAGGCTGCCATTTTTGACAAGAAAACAACAGAAGGCTAGGTTCTAAACACTTTAGAAAGCCATTTTAAACCCTGCCTCCTGAAAGTTCAAGGAAATTATTTTTCACATGAAAATGAAAAACAGAAAGATATTGACGTCAAATCCCATACTAAGTTATACAAAATAAATCCCATACAAAGTTATACAAAATAAGGGCAGAACATCCTTATAAACCATAAAAGCATGCCACAACACAGACCAAAAACAAAATCCCCCAAACAAAAACACTCCAGATAATAGCCTACTATTTCAAAATAAACTAAAAGACATGAGACAGAAAAGAACATTAGGAATTAGAAAAATTCAGAAGTGAGAAAATAGTTAGAAATAAAATGAAAATGCATTTCAGAAATGATGACTACAATAGAAGTCAAAAAAGAAAGGCTAAAAACAACATATAATGCCCCAAGAGAAAAGGAAAAGAAAAAATTAAATTAAAAAAGATTTAAAATATTTAAGATAGTCACAGATAAAGATAGGCAAAGATGATGTAACATACAAATGATAGATGTCCTTGAAAAATCAAAGCAAAGGAATAAAATTAATATTAACAAGGTAATTAAAAGGCCAGGCACGATGGTTCATGCCTGTAATCCCAGCACTTTAGAAGGCCAAGGCAATAGGACCACCTGAGCTCAGCAGTTCAAGACCAGCCTGGACAACATGGCGAAACTCCATCTCTACAGAAAACACAAAAAATTAGTTGGTAGACCCAGCTACTTGGGAGGCTGTGGTGTGAGGACAGATTCAGCATGGAAAGTTGAGGCTGCAGTGAGTCATGATCGTGCCACCACACTCCAGCTTGGGTGACAGAGCAAGACTCTGCCTCAAAAAAAAAAAAAAAAAAAGGTAGCCATCTGGAAGGGATCCCTCGGTAGGCACCTTGGACTTCGTAGCTTCTGGAACTGTGAGAAATAAATGTTGTTTAAGCCACAAATCTATGGTATTTGTTACAGCAGCCAGAGTAGACCAAGACGGAGTATTTGCTGATAAAGCTGTAATATGTTTTGTGGGAATTTCTGTACCCATGTTTTATCTTAAAATTAAATATTAAAAAAAAATTAACAAAACAAAAACAAAAACAAAAACCTTTCCAGATTCCTTACCTGTGCCTTGGCCAATTTCTTTTCCAGAAGGTCCCGTTCCCTCTCTGTTTGCTGGAGACGTTTATTAAGTTCCACTATATCTCCCTTTAGTGATGCCAGGGCTGCCGAATGGAGCTGTGGTGACAGAAAGGAGATTATTGTAGCAGAGATGCATTTCCTTCCCTTCATTCCTGCAACTAGCATAACCAAATAAAAAGCCTATCATCCAAAAAGCAACACTTTTGAGAATGAAAGTAAGTGTTACTTTACCTTCATTACCTTCTTGCGGACAAAAGACATAAATCAGGTGTGCTACCAGCAAGCTGGGTTATATGGTCACCCTAAATATTATGTGTGGGCCATGGGACCTAATTCTGGATGGTATAATCAGGCCAGAGAACAAAACTTCTCTTTCCAATGGCTTTCCCCAAGTTACTCAGTGAGGATGAGCATGACAGCTGAAGTGGAGCTGCCTGACTCTTATCATGAGATGCAAGAAAATGCAGAACCACATTAATTTTCACCTTCAGAAAATACGAAAGCTGAATAGGGCAATTCGGTTTTTTGGAATCCAGTCATCTAAATTGCTGCATGTATGACAGCCAGACAGGGACTGAGCATTATTAAAAAAAAAAAAAAAAAGCAGCAGAGCTCATTTTTCAGATGGTCTCCTTGTACAGTTGACCCATTTATTTTCTTGTTGGTTCTTCCCTCCTCTTTCCCTCCCCACTTTCCCCGAGAGGCTGTACTGGCCAGATGCTTCTTATGTGCTAGCAAGCCCTCTTTCAGGAGCATCACCAGAACTCTGACAAATGATGCTGTGAAAAGACAAATGAAGGATCAACTGAGGTATCTTTCCCCAGCCATTTCTCTGGTTTAACTGAAGTAGAGGCCGGGCGTGGTGGCTCAAGCCTGTAATCCCAGCACTTTGGGAGGCCGAGACGGGTGGATCACGAGGTCAGGAGATCGAGACCATCCTGGCTAACACGGTGAAATCCCATCTCTACTAAAAAAATACAAAAAACTAGCCGGGTGAGGTGGTGGGTGCCTGTAGTCCCAGCTACTCGGGAGGCTGAGGCAGGAGAATGGCGTAAACCCGGGAGGCGGAGCTTGCAGTGAGCTGAGATCCGGCCACTGCACTCCAGCCTGGGCGACAGAGGGAGACTCCGTCTCAAAAAAAAAAAAAAAAAAAAAAAAAAACTGAAGTAGAAAGAATGTTCTTCAACAGATTAATAGGAGGCCCCACGTACATCCAGAATCTCAATCTGTTCAACTTTCAAGTTCTAAAGACTGGACTTCGGCTGCACACACACCTACCACACGTGTGCCTTCTGTGACTTTTCAGGCTGACGGATGGAACTATTTTTAAGACCCGTTCAACACACTGGTCCCAAAGCAACACCCTGAAACCTCCTTTGAAACCTTGAAACTTTCCATTCCAGGTGGAGCTCAGACTATCCCCTCGCTGAATTCCATACTACATTTGGGTGAACGACTGGAATCAGAACAAACCATCCCCTGGCTTTATAGGCTTTTTGTAGTCTTTGCCAAGAAGAAGTTCAAGTAAGAAGTGAGCAAATACATTCGATCTTTAAAGACGGACACAGGACAACGGTACATAACTCAACTTTGAAGATTCTCATTTGAGGCTTAGAAAAATGTGCTTTTCTGCAACCTGCCCTCCACACACAGCATGTTGGCTGACAGGCTTTGGGGTGAGGGTTGGGTGTGTGGTGAGTGAGGGAGAAGCAGATACAAGGTAGAGTGTGGGGTTTCAAAGCAGTTGTTTTTGTTAGACTCTAATAGCAGTAAATGCGACTTCACTTAATTGCATTGGAGCAGCAAACCAACAGATCAATAGCTGATTTGAAACCAGGAATGCTTAAAATTAAAAAAAAGAAAATGTCAGGCAATCTGGCAGTATTTGTCTTCTGATGTAGGGCTACGGCGGCTTGGAAAAGGTCACTGTGGGTTTCAGATACAACGTTTTGTGTGAAGACTTCTCAGTACAAATACCACAGTGTTCCCATTGTATAATCTCTTTGAGATTGGTTTGTTTGGTGGAGAGGGGACAAATTCACTCCCTTTGATGGTTGGTTGCCCCCTCAGCCTCTGAACTGTCAGTCTGAGAATTTTCCTTCAGCATCTGACACTGTGGCATGTTACACTATTATACCAACTCTTGAGAGAGGATTTGCCACCTCACCTCCAGCGAGAAGGATAAAATACGTGAGAGCTGACATGTTCTTTAAGAAATTGAGGAGTGGGGATAAGGATCCCAGCTCTGTGAGCCTAGACTTGCTTCCTTCCTCGTTATATCTCCCCTCCTACTTCTGGGGAAAAGGGCTGCTTGGAGGGGTTAGGGGAAGCCCGGAGGGAAAAGCGGCGAGAATGCTGCATGCTCCCCCACGGACTCGATGAACTGGGCCAGATGGAGACACACAGAGTACTTACTTCCATCACAGACTTGGAAAAGGGGTCCAGGATGGGTCACTGTCATGGGGGAGAGCACCAGGCTTGGAGTGATAATACCTTCCGGCCTACCAGCTCTCCAGATTTCCAGGAAGAGCTGTCAGATGCCCACTGGGGGCAGGTCCCTTCATTTCTCTAGATGGAAGGTGCCTATGTATGAGGTGAGAATAGATTCCTTGAGAATCTCATGAATGCAATGGACCCTTCTACCAGGGCAGAGATGAGTTTGGGATGCACGCATATTTTCCACCCAGTGATGGTGATGACGCACTCTGGAATCTATCTATGGGCCCCTCAATAAGAAACATCTGGACTCGATGTCAGCTCTGTGACCCCACACCAGTTTCAGAGACTGTCTCATGCGTCATCATCACAGATGTCTGAGTGGGGAAAAGAACCTTGGTACGATGTCCCCCACTTCACAACTGCAGGTGAGGATCTGGAATCCAGAGTCTGACTCGCTTACTCAAGGTCTCATGGTCAGCTGAGCACCAGGGCCAAGGTCACAGCACTCTTTTCTGGCTCCGTGGTGTTGTACGTGACAGAAGTCTTCAGTTTTTTACTTGGATGAAAATGTTACTTAACATATCTTCTCTGATTATAAAAGTTCTAAAATTGTGACAGAAAAATAAACCAGAAAGAGCATTCTCACATTTTAGTGATGGGCTTTGGGTGGTTTTAAGCTGTTTTTTGTTTGGGTACTTTTTGTTTAATGAGCATTTTTTCCTAAAAGAAGTTATGTTTGTATTAAAGACAAGATAAAATAAAGTGACTGTTTTCTGGACATGCAGGCTGTAGCGTAAACATTGTACAGGGTTATTTTGCTTCCTTGCTGCAGTCTGTCTGTCCACCAGCTCTTCTGATAGAAGGAAAAACTGTAACAATGAGGTAGAAGAAAACATGTCTCTTACTGTTACTGACAATTCCTCGGCAGAGGCTACAACTAGAGAGAGCGGAAGATGGAGTGGGAGAAGTCACCAACCAGCCACAAGCCACACCGCCTAGAATCGGCTGACAGACCACTCCCTGACCTCCTGGACTGAGTAGGAGAGGAGAGGAGATGAGTGGACTTCCCACCACAAGTTGGAGTGCTGGACACTCGATCTCTGTGCGTTTGACTTCAGTGGCACTCCCTGTCCCACTGCATCACCAACTCAAGTCATCAAAAGCTGCCATAACCTCCCTTCTTTTGGGGTTTCACCACTCTCTGGCAGAGTTGGTGGCATCCCTGAAATTCAAAACCTAGAGTGTTTGTGAGTGATGCTACACGAGGGAATTTGTGTAGTTGTGTGTCGGCAAGCACGAAAAACTTAGTTTAGAGGTCCTTCTAGGCAGTTAAAACTTTTTTACTGAAATATAATATTTACACATATTTACGGGGTACATGTGATATTTTGATGCATGCATACAATGTGTAATGATCAAATCAGGATATTTAAAATAATCATCACCACAAACATTTTTCATTTCTTTGTGCTAGGAACATTTCAAATTTCTTCTAGCTGTTCTGAAATAGACATTATTGCCAGCTATAGTCACCCTACTGTGCTACCAAACACCCAGAGTTATTTCTTCTAACAGCATGTTTGTACCCATTAACCGACCTCTCTCTTCATCCCTCCCCTACTATCCTCACGTTCTTCCCCACCTCTGGTACCTATCATTCTATTCTCTATCTCTGTGAGATCAACTTTTTTAGCACCCACCTGAGTAAGAACATGTGATATTTGTCTTTCTGTGCCTGGCTTATTTCACTTAATGACCTCCAGTTCTGTCCACATTGCTGCAAATGACAGGATTTCATTCTTTATTATGGCTGAATAATATTCCACTGTGCACATGTACCACACTCTCTATATCCATTCATCTGATGATGCACACTTAGGCCGACTCCGTATCTTGGCTATTGTAAACTGTGCTGCAATAAACATGGGGATACAGGTGTTCCTGTAATAAGCTGATTTTCTTTCCTTTGAACAAATACCCAAGTAGTGGAATTGGATCATATGGTAGTTCTATTTTTAGGGGTTTTTTTAGGAACCTCCACACTGTTTTCCATAATGGTTGTCCTAATTTACATTCCCACCAACAGTGTATAAGAGTGCCTCCGGGTAATTTTTAAAAGGACTGACAGCAGGTTTAAATCTTGGAAAGATAAATGTACTAAAGCAACCAAAATTGTCAAGTATGTATAAATGGGAAATTATATTTATGCCCATTTTTGGGATCCCTTTAATCACATTCTGGTTTCTCAAATGGCCTCTAACTTGAGTGAGAGATTCAGAAATATGAACTATGAAGTATGATGAAAAGAAAATGTTCCATGAACCAAAGAGAAAGAAAATACATGCTGTTTGGAGTCTGTGTTAGTGTCTTCCTCAACATATATTTCTCTTTATCTTCAGGAGTCAGATGCTGATTTTTAGCTGGCCATATTGCTGCTCAGCTAAAACATCCCAGTTCCCATCCTTCAGTGCAGTTGGAGCTAGGTATAGCCATGTGACAAAGTTCTGGCCAGCGCGATGTAAGCAGAAATACTGTGCGAGAGATATGGGAAAATCTTTTTGAGAGGCCACACCCTTTTTCCTTTCGTCCATCCTTGCTGTTTCCTATCTTATGTGATGGATGGAGCTATAGCAGCCATCCTGTGCTACAAAGCTGAGATTCTAGGGAGCAGAAAGGTGCCTGAGTCCCTAGCAACTTTGTGGAGCCACCCTACCAGCTTTGGACTGCCTAACCCCAGACTTCTGTTACAGAGCTGCAAGAAACAAACCTCTGTTGTACAAAGTGCTGTAAGTTGAGAGTTTCTGCCAAATGAAGCTGATCTTATCCTAATTCACAGAATCAGATGAACCTGGGTTCAAATCTGAGCTATACCACTTGTTGGTGGACTGTCCTTGCACAATTTAATCCCTTTTGTTGTAGGGCTGTGTCAAGACAAATGATGGCATCCAGAAAGCTACTCGCATGGTGATTGGAACCAGGTAAGCACTCAACAAACGGGTTTGTTTGAAGTCAACAACCTTCTCAGGCAAACCAAGCCCCATCAGAGGTGCTAGGGACACTCAGACTAGGAAAACAGTCCTGTCCTGGAGAAGCATATCGCCTGGTGGATAGCACAGGACTAAGAAGCCAATAGCTGCATTGCCAGATTCTGCTGAAATCCTAAGGCTTAAGGAGCTGACAGCCAGGGCTCTTAGTTCTCTGTGAAATTTTAACATGAGGCCTAAACGAGGTTGGATAGGACCCTGGCACTTCGTATACAAATCTGGATCTAGTGCATGAAGGATATAGATCCATACATTCCTCACATTTCTGGAGATAAAATGCCCTAATTCCCTAGGCTGTTTTGAGCCCTGCTTCACATTCATTTTACCGTGTGTATCCAAACGAAACTAAACCACCTGGACATTTGGCTGCAAGCTAGCTGTCAAAATGGTTATTTTTGGACAAAACATAACTTGAGTAAAATAATTTCACTGTTCAACTGACTGTAAGGACAAGCCCTCTTAGCCTCTGAGAGGAAAGGTGTCCGGCCCCGCCGGGCCCAGGTGAGAAGTGAGCAGTGCCCTCATGACAGGCTCTCCCAGGGGTTTCTACTCTGCTAAGTGGATAGATGTCTACTCCGTTACATATCTGCTGTGTGACAAAAGGCTTCACACTTCATAAGGTGTCCTTGAACTCTGCAGTCCACTGACTCTGATGAGAGCCCCTCCAGGAGTGTCACTGTGTATTTCTGGTTATTAGGTGCGTCTGCATTTTGCTACCCCTGGCAATAAACACAGCAGACAAGCCTGCACTACCCAGTGCGCACGGCACTCTCCAGGCACCATCTCCCCTGACCTTCATCACGCCAGGACTCTGTGGCCTAAGGGCAAGCTGTGCTTCCCGATTTGCTGAGGGACAACTGTTTTTCCCATGAAACACAGTTGGTAAAAGGAATACAGGATTTGAATAAAATGGTGGGGAGCCTAGATTCATCTTTCTGGGACTTCAGTCTGCGCTTTGAACGGCACTGTCTTCAAAGGGCCCAAAGGCTTCTGCAGCCACAGCTGAAGCAGAGGAATGAGTTCATCCCCACAGGCCCTATCTACATACAGCGCGCTGCTGAGGCACCTCATGGTGCTGAGGGCTGGGCCAGTTTTCCCGGCTTTGTTGGGAAGTGAGTTCATCTGGGGTAAACTGTTCTTGTCCTCTCTTTCTCCTTAACTTGGTCTGGCTACTTGAGGTGCTCGTTTAACACTCACTGCCAGCATGCCTCTATTGCCCTTCCCACTGAGTAATGACAGGAGTTACAGTGGTCCCCCCACTTAATGGAGGGAGATCTGCTCCAAGACCTGCAGTGGACGCCTGAAACCTCAGTTAGTACTGAACTCTATATACACTATGTTTTTTCCTATACATACAAAGCTATGATAAAGTTTAATTCATAGTCAGAGATTCACAATAATAGAACAGACCAATGATTAACAATATGCCAGCATTGCTACTCTTATGCTTCGGGCCATTATGATGTAAAATAAGGATGACTTGAATACAAGCACTGTGATGCCATGGCATTTAATGTGATAACCCAGCTGGCCAATGAGTGGCGAGCACAAACAGTGCAGATCTGCTGGACAAAGGACGGAGCCCTTCTCCAGGTCGAACAAAGCAGCCCAACACGCAAATGCATCAGGCTACTCATGACAGCACGCAATTTCAAACCTGCCAATTGTTTATTTTTGGAATTTTCCACTTAATATTTTCAGACTGCAGTTGACTGCAAGTAACTGACACCATGGGTACAGGGGGACTACTGTACTATTCTGTCTTTCTGGATGAGCCACTTGCTTTCCAGACACAAAGTATGCACAATTTTTGCTTATGTTTTAGCGATGACAGTGGGTAGTGCCAACTTCTCTCATCCAGTGACCTCTTCATCAAAGGGGAAGAAATGAGAACTCAATTTCACTGAACACATATTTTTGGCAGGCTCCACACTGCATGCTTCATGCACTTTACCTGTTCCATCAGCTGCCGAGGAAAGGCACTGTCAAATCCCAATGCCAAAATCTGGGAATATTCTTGAGAATTCCAGGCTACCGGGCAGTAATCATGAAAGTAATAATATTAATAGTTACTGTTTGCTGAATACTTACGGACATCGGGGGCTTTGGCTAGGCACATTACATGCCATATCTTATGCAACCATCACCACAATGCTGTGAGATAGATGTTATTACCTCCTTCTGGCAAACAAGGAAACCAAGGCACAGAAGAGAGGTAGAGGATCAGCCCAAGTGAAGAAAACTAATAAATACTAGGTTGGTGCAAAAGTAATTGCAATGGCAAAAACCGCAATTACTTTTGCACCAACCTAATAGTACCGGAGATAATAACACACGAGGACTCTATGCTCAAATCTTCTCTACTACGCGCATCGCTGGCACCTCCAACTCAACATGCCACAGCTCTCCCTTGCCCGAGGGATGCGTAAACCTGCTTGTGTCCATGTATGTGTGTGTGGGGGGGGGGATGGGGGACGTGGATGTGGGACAGAGGTGAGGTCTGTGCACAGGCAGGGCTGGAGACATGGGAGAAGCAGGGTCGAGGTTTTCATGATGGCAGCACCCATGTGATTTTCGGTGGGAGCAGGGGAGTGGCAGGGCAAGTCCTCCAATGTTGTGATGAAGCTTGGGGATCAGCTTGGTATAAATTTGGGTGATTCTCTTTGTCCTTTCTGTGCTTTTTCATCCTCTGTAGAAGGGTTTGTATCGGATTATCTCTAAGATTCTTCTGGTTTTAAACTTGTAAGCATGCATGTCTGACATGTTCACCTGTCCAGGCACCTGAGCTCTGCACTATGGGCTTTGCATATTTTATTTGCCCACTGGTCCCAGAAAGAATCTCCTGCAGCTCAAACACTTAAGGAAGCTTCACTCTATACAGAACTGTTCAGCCAAGATCTTTTCCCTAAAAATGGAATGAGTTCTCATAATCACACATCGTCTTCCCACTGGCAAGGGAATTTGAGAACATCTAGTCCAATTCCTTTATTGTCGAGAAATGAAACTAAGACTCAGAGAGATTCAAGGTTCATCAAATTCGATTTCCTGGTTCCCTGTCCAGAGGCTACCTCTCTCCCAATGGCAATCCAAGAGCTCGTAGGTAGTCAATAATATGTGTATGTCCCAGCTATCCTTGGAGACAGCAAGAAACATCTGTACATGAAAAAGCAGCCTCATTCAGCTTCCCCGCCAAGACTCCACACCCAGGTGTTCTAATTTGGATAAAGAACAAAATGCCTGGCAGAAGAGTGGTGTTCCCTGCTAGATGGACACCACCAGGGCTGTTTGGTGACTTCTAGGACTGCAACATTCCTCTTTACTGCTGGAATTCCAGCTAGGGACACCTGCTATGTAATATTTCAAGAAATGCTGCTCATAGTCTTGAAAGTTAAAACTCATTAAATATAATCTACAAGATGTCTCGCTGCATGCAAATCACTTGTGTGTGCCCTAGATCAACTAAGAAAGCAGCAGCTTTTCATCTTTCATTTTAGCTGACAATTTCATTGAGAGGTCAGTGACCCCTGAATTATTTCTTCAACCTCAGCCGAAATTGAATTGCTCAAAACAGCATTCAAAGGCTCCTTCAATACGGCAGCACTGGGAGACCATTTATATGAGAAAGATTAACCCTACCTAAGATGGCTGATATAGAGAATAGCGCCAGATCACAAAGCTGGCCCAGGTACTCACTGTGAAAGCTGTCATACTGGTCCCCAGGACCCACTTAAAGCCACACTTCCCCCTTCTTCAAATAAATGGTTAGGAAATGGCTCCCAAGGTAGGGAGGTGTCTGAGACTGACAATCAGCTTTGAAGATGACCCTCAATCCCATCCCATCTGTAAACATATGCTCCTCTGAAAATAAGTTCCATCATAGTTTTTACTGGCTAACACAACTGCTTGCTATGTGCTAGATTGCTATACTCAGCACATAACATGCATTTTCTCAACTATTCTTCACATAGCTTTATGAGATGGGTACTGCTGTTATCTCCAATTTAACCAGGTAGGAATTGAGACTTAGAGGTTAAGTAACTTGTCAAGTTTGTAAGTCACAGAGCTAGAATGAAAGCCCAGGTCTTTCTAACCCCAGGGTCTTGTTTATAACCACCATGTCCCAGGCTTTGCAACAGAGTATCATAGCACTTCTGAGATCCTTGCAAATACCCATGAAACTGTTGAGAAGAAAAGATCTCAGAGGGTTATTCTGTTAAGAGAGGAAAGCAGAATTAGCACAATTAGCATGGGGGATAGAGAGGTATTCATTCTTTAAAACTTTAAACATTTTGAGAAACAGAAGACCATTTAGCTGGTATCAGACCCAGGAAGGAATCAGTGAAAAATCAATCTCCAGCTATTTCCACATTCTATGTGGGAAAGTTAAAGAGGACTTAATTGTAGTAGAGGTAAAAAAGCCCTTACAAACACCTAACTTTGCTGCTTAAAGAGTACAGAGAAGGAAAGGTTATTACCTTCAACAGTTGGGATCTTTAAAAATTAAAAATCTAAACAGAAGAATATTTTATAGACCTTGTAAAAATTTCCTATACAAATACTGTAAAACAATAAGAGCTATTAAGTTAGTATTTTCCACTAAAAACTCCTAACTTGTAGTAATATTCATTTTCAAGGGAAACGAAAATTATGTGGTTATACAAGGGTTTTTGGAAAGAAACACAGACAAAATAAAGACACTGCACTAAGCTGGCTGCACCAACTTACATTTCAAGGTGGGTTGCATCCTAATGACACATCATGAAGGAGATGAAGATGTAACAATTAAATCCAGCTAATCAGAGGACATGAATATTTCAGTGCATGCTAAATACTGATGTGATCCCCCAGGCGGAAACTCCCACAGAGAATTCTATGAACATGAATAAAAGGGTTTTCTGACAAAGTCTGCATTGTTCATAAATTTTTATATTGATCCAATTTAGCAGGTATTGAATTCCCCATTCTAGAGTAACTAGGTACCTTTAATGGTGAAACAGTCAATCAACTCCACAGATCAAGAAAGGCCAAAGTATTTTTACAGCAATGGTTGAAGTGCTTTGAAGAGACCCTAGATTTTAATGGATTAAGGACAATACTTTTTGATTGGGAAAGCAAATGGAGGTTTAGATTTATGTGTGTGTGTGTGCGCGCGTACATATACCCATACACACATATACATACAATTACTGACATATACACATACAGAGTATATATAAAACCCAAGGCACATGCTTCCAGACTTTTAAAGTATAAGAGTTAGCCAAGATGTCAGCTATTTAGATATTCAATACAATCATTTTTAAATGCATTCCCATCTTTTAAAAGATACTTTAATATGCATTATTTCCTTTAAAGAAAATCAGTTTTAAAATGCTTGATGCCATGGCATGCTCCGTTTCAGGGAAGGCCTAGGCAGGCCGTGGCTTGTCTTGCCTCACCACAGGGCTGCTGACGGATGGGCCATTTACCGCTTGCTGGTACATCTAATCCAAAGCACCAGGGGAGGACAGAGGAGACACATTTCAAATCTGCTTCGTGTTCCCTCTCTGATGGGGCCCTGCTGACTGCTTCAGAGAACAGTGTGTTTAGATAGAAAGAAGGAAAGGCTTTTAGGTCTGAATCTTCTTTCCTTTCCAAATCACTCTAACCCAGCCAACAGTAGTCCCAACTCGGATCACTTCGTTCCCAGAAAATGAAGAAAATGAGAAAGATTAGGTAGAAAGAAAACAACATAGAAAAACAGTTTCATGGTTGAGGACATAGGCTTTGTCAAAATGCAAAAACAAAATACCCTGGACTTGAGTATTAGTTCAGCCTTGGGTAACTCATTCAACTTTTCTAAGCCTCAGTCTACTCATCTTTAAAATAGGAACAACACCCACTCATTCTAGTTGAGCTGATTAGATGAAATATTTCAGGCAAATCACTTAACCACAATGTCAGCTGGCAGAGTGTTAGCCACAAGGATCATTGCAATCTTTTTTTTTTTCTTCCCTGAGACACGGTCTCACTCTGTCACTCAGGTTAGAATGCACTGGCAAGAACACGACTCACTGCAGCCTCGACCTCCCAGGCTCAAGTCATCTTCCCGCCTCAGCCTCTCCAGTAGTTGGGACCATAGTCGGGCACCACCATGTCCAACAAATTTTGTTGTTGTTATTGTAGAGATGGGGTATCACCATGTTGCCCGGGCTGGTCTCAAACTCCTGGGCTCAAGTGATTCACCCACCTCAGCCTCCCAAAGTGCTGGGATTACAAGCTAGAGCCACTGTGCCTTGGTCCACTGCCACCTTACTGACCACAATTATCATATGCCACCATTTCTGCCCGCTAAAGTGTCGAAATAAAATCAGGCTTTGAAAACAGTGGTACGTTACTCTCCTATCTCTTTTTCACAAGTCCTGATTAAGCAATCAGAACAATTCAACACAATGGGGCCTAGATCACATTAATCAGAGTAATCTAGACTCTGCCTTTCAACATGTGTAATTGAATCAGCTGCTCCCTGCACCCAGGCTGGGCCAGGAGGTAAGCCGGCAAACACATTCACCCTAAACAGCCTGGAAACTGGAGTAGCCTCATGCCCACTTTGCACCCTCCACCTTCTGTGTCCTTGTCATTCAGGTAAGAGACAGTCGAGAACCAAGCGGGACATATATAATGACCCCAAAATCAATTTCCATAAACATGCAGCTCAACAGTACAAAAGAGAGGACCAAAGAAGTTACTGTAAGCAAGGACGCACACAGATGACAAAGGTCATCTATTCATGATAGAAAATCAAAAATAATAAGTTTTTGAATAAATTGTGCGGCAGGCATAGAATACTAAGTTGTCACCAAAACAGAGAAATATATAATTAACTTTGCAATCATTATTTCCCACATGTATGACTCATTTCCTAAGCTCTTTCATGTTGGTTTCCAATTGTCCCCCACAGACCACCCATTCTCCCCCATCCACTTTCTCTTTCTTCCTTTTTTTCATAATCCTTACTATGACCTGACATCATATCCTAACATTTTTTGTTGTTGTTGACTCACTGCCTCCATAAAATTATGAGTTCCAAGAAGGCAGGGATGTCAAGAGGCTGGGGAAATAGCTCATGAGCAAGACGAACTGTGCCTGGCACATGGTAGAATTTCATGCAGTATTTGCTGAATGGGTAAAGTTAGCAAATTAGAAAATACAGATAAAAGAACATTATCCTTACCTCTTCCCACCACCACTATGAGATGATATCACCTGTAAATACCTGTCAGACATTTCTGTACGTGTAACACTTAAGATAGTTTATGCAAAACAATTTTTAATATAGTACTATTTTTGGCCACAATATCTAACTAGAAAGAAGTCCAAAAATACATGTACCAAAATGTTAACAGCATCCCCAGGTAATCTCTGTGTAGCGTGATTACAAATGGTTTTATTCCTTAGGTTTATTGTATTTTTTCTATAATAAACACATATTGGTATTATACAATTTTTAAGTGTTTTCTTGACCCTATTTACAAAGTCTTATGAAGAATACAAATAGGTACTCCTTGCTCTCAACAAGCTCCCAGTGTATTCAGAGAGATAAACCAAGGATTTTCCAAATCTAGGGGTTGGAAAGATCATTAACTGTCCTCTTACCCAATAGTCTAGCCAGTGCCAGAATCCTGTCTACAGTGTTGCCTGCAGGTGGTCACTACGTCTATGTGATAAAAAGCTCGGCAACTCCTCAGACAGCCAAGCCTGCTCACTGTTGGATAGCTACTGGCATTTGCAAATTTTACCTTACATAGCAACTCTGAAATTGCCTCCTTGTAACTTGTCCCATTGGTCTAGTTCCATAAGTAGGATAAAATTAACTCTCTTCTATACTCCAAACTCTCCAAGTAATTCACTCTATCAGTAAGATCCTTCCTAAATCATCAAACCTCCAGAACAATCCTTGATCACCTAAAGGCCCCTAGGATGTCAATTTTCCTTTTGGTAAATGGTAGGCAGGACCAAGCACAGTACTCCAGATGAATTCTGCCTAACACATTCTTACGGGCCAATCACTTTACGAGAGTTTTCATATAATTCTCACAGTAAACTGAGATAGGTGCTACAATGACCTCATTTACGAAACTGAGGAACAGTCAGTTTTCTAGTACTTGAAACCACAAACTTACAGGCTGAGCTGTCACATTTACGATGGGTATCCAGGGTCACACATTTTGAGATCACATATCTGGTGTGGGCTAAAGGAGAGAGCCTGAGGGCTCAAGACTGCAGACTTGGATGGTGCTCAGCACCAGATGGTTTATAGCAGTGCTGCTCAAATTGGAAAGGCCATTGGTACCAGAGGGAGTTTCTGTGGGATCCCCATGCTTGCTCTGACAGTGCCTGGCACCAGAGGGAGAAGAAGCTCCCCTGTATAGGTGAAGGGCAGCCTGAACTCTGTAGCCAAAAAGGCATTGTTCTACCCCAAAAGACCTTGTTCCTGCAAGTAAGTTATGAACCTACCAAAGCTGGTGCATCTCCTGCACCCCACCCCATCTGCCAGCACTAGCCTGGCCAGGGCTTGTGAGCGTTTTGCAATTCTTTGCCAAATCAAAGATGTCAGAACTGCAGATAAAAGCTACAACACAATGCAAGTCAACCACAGACCAGAATGAAACCTGGTGGTTTGAGTCTAGGTTGACAGCATTCCAGCTCTTTTCCTGTAAGGAGCTGCTTCTCCCTCAAAAGCAGCCTGTCCTCCCACTTTGTCTGGAGAAACCACAACATACTAGTAACTCAGACAGGTATGGAACAACTCAGCATTATCTTAATATAAAAAGCCTCCCTGTTTCTTCCTCCTATCTACAAAAAACACCAACATTTTATCACATATTGTCTTGCCAGTTCTCTTACAAACTAACTTATTCCTTTTTTGTCCCATTAGTTTCATAGGCTAATTCTGAAATTAATAAAGTATGGCAGGGGTAGTGGCATTACTGCAGATGGGATAGCTAAGGACAATGCAAGGTCTCCTACATCGGCACTCACCTCTACCCTTCTGCCATTACAGGGACACTGTGACACCCTTGAAAGAGAAAGCAGCAGGAAGAATAAAGAGGAGGCCACTGTGATGGGCTAATAAAAGAAATGGTTCTTTGGGGTTTATGCTTATTGGTTGTTTCTGACTTTCTCTAAATGGTAGGAGCCCCTAACCCAAGAGCACTGGTCTTCCAACCTGTAACTGCCTAATGAATCCATATTAGGTTCCAGACCTAATGGTAATAGAAACAGCTTGGTTGCTGAGGGAGGTAGGGAGCTTTTGGGTAATCACAAATAGCACACAGCTTCCTAGAGGTAAGGCTTCTTTCGTCATACATTTTTGGCAATGACATTGCTTTCTGCCCCCATCACATACATTCATTTACAAACTAAATTTCTCCTGTGCTTATTAAGGGGGAGGGGGAGCAGGTGGGGAGTGAGGGCTGCATATTTTCCCAAGCTCATGAAGCCCAGCCTAATCACTACTTCAAACATGCCACAGCAAAAGAAGTGACATCTAATCCTTGATTTTCTTGTCATGTCTACCATTTCTCCACCTCCTTGTAGACACAGCACTAGGATGCAAACAGAAAAATTCCCTAAAGCTGCCTTATTTTGTTTCCTGAACGCAGAAAAGCAGTGAGCAAAGAAACTATGAAAGACTCCTAGGCTGTTTAGGAACGACACATTTCCAACCTAGATAAAAATATCAAAAGAAAGTCTAAGTCTGGCAGTGACTAGAAATACTGCCATTTTAACAGTACAAAAACTAAAATTTACCCAAACTCTTAAAGCTAAGCCTCACTGCTAAAGAAGTTTACACTGACCATCATTAGGCATGGGACCAAGTACAGCGGTGGAAAAAATGTTGAGTAAGCTTTTGCCTGATATTCAGATAGAGTGTCCTAAGAGTCCTGCATGAGCTACCCTGTGGGGTCAAAATTCTGAAATGCTAATCTTGGAACAGCATGGGTGATAATACAGTTTACATGCAAGCATCACTCTGAGATGGATAAACAGGACTATAAGATCTGAAGACTCTGTGAGTCTTCCCATTACCCTCAATACAGGGCATCATCTATTTAAAAACAAACAAACAAAAAAAAACAAAGCTTAGTTTTGGGCTCTTAGAAAAGTATCACAAATTTGAAATGGGATGATTTAGCTCAGAGGTGAGGAGGACGGAGGCAAATTGGCACTAGCTGCCAAGCATGTGATGAACTCTTAGACTGCAGGGACTCACACCAGGGTATGCAGCAAGAGATAATGGGTTTACATTTCAGCATGAGGGATTCAGGCTTGCTCTAAATGTCTGTCCTGACAGTGAAGCTTGTTATGTCTTACAAGGTACAGCGACGGCTGTGGAATTACTCTCCTGGAAAACCTTTCCAGACAGGGGCGAGTCTCATCTCTCTGGGATAATGTGGGTGCAGCCCTGCCTGGGAGTTTGGTCGGCAGCCTCTTGAGATTCATTCCAGTCTGATGATTCTCTCATTTTACACCAATAGATGCGCTGGGGCAAAAAAGGTGAGTCAACACACACAGAACAATTATGGAGCGCATTTCTTTTCATGTGGCAAAGAAAAACAGTGGTTATTCCAAAGGAAGCACAGGAACCTCAAAGATAGCTTTTTATTTTCTTAAATCCTGGCAATTGTGACTCATAACACAGAGCAACATTTACAGAAGTGTGAAATTTGCACACTTCATTCCCTGATGAGCTTCAGCCTGAGCGCTATGGCATTTACACACCTGCAGGGCAGAGGGTTACCTAGAAAAGTGACTTAAATAGAACTGGAAATTTATTTAAAGTGATTGATACATAAAGAAACAGCTTCCTCATCCCCAAAATAACAGGCTAGAGTGAAAAAGGGAAAGAGAATCACCACTTTAAATTTTAACTTCAACAGATTTAAACTCGTTAGACTTTCAAAACGATTTTTTTCTGGAGCAGAGAAACATGACCTGCAAAAACTACCTTCCCCTTTCAATAACCATCTTTATTTTATTTCTGAGACAGGGTCTTCTCTGTCACCCAGGCTGGAGTGCAGTGGCGTCATCAAGGCTCACTACAGCCTTGACCTTACAGGCTCAAGTAATTCTCCCACCTCAGCTTCCCAAGTAGCAAGGAGTACAGGTGTGCACCACCATGCCCAACTAACTTTTTGTAGAGTTAAGGTCTTGCTATGTTGCCCAGACTGGTCCTGAACTCCCAGGCTTAAGCAATCCTCCTACCACAACCTCTCAAAATGCTGGGATTATAGGCATGACCCACCACACCCAGTCAATAACCATTCTTAAAAGAAACCAAAATTACTCAAAAATTGCCTGCAGTCTCAGGATTTTAAACATTAACAACTGAACCTACCTCATTTCAGATATCACATTTTGGGAGGCAACAATTTTATGCCCGTGAAGAAAAAGTACAAACATAGCAAATCATTTCCTAGGGAAACACACAGCCTTTGAGTATCCTTATAAAACAACAAAGTTATGCTGGGTTTTCTTATATACTTAGTGTAATATTAAACCAGGGGCATGCCACAACAAGCCTATTTGGAGCTTTATATACACTGTACATGCTTGTGGAAACATGGCAACTAGAGAGCCATAAAAAATTCATAACTTACATGTGGAATATTAAAGTTCTGATGAAAATGTGCCCTTTTCCAGATAAATGCCAGATGTTAAGAGTACCTTCATATCCATTCAGACTAGTGCTTTAACATGATTCAGTTCTTTGAAACCTTCTGAAAAAATATACTTGCATTTCTTTCCCCCATTACATTTATGGAGAGAGATTTTCACGTACTTTTTATTAAAAACTTGACTAAGAAAAGATTAGCTGTGCTGCATAAGCTAAATGATTTCCATAGAAATACATTATTAGAGTATACAAAAGGATAAATCTCTGCTATGAAAGAATAATACAAAGCAGGCTCTTTCCATGGCGAGTTCAAATTCCAGAATATACCACAGGCACAAAACCCTTGTGGTTTACAGAATTCTGAATCTCGAAGTTTGAATAGTGGGTGCAGGCCATAGCAACTATGCTTTTTTGCCATGTCTGTTTTTTTAATTAAGCCCTCCTAGTGGGTGGGGTTGGGGGGAAAACAGGGGCAAGAGATCTGAGGCAGGCAGCAGAGAACAGGGCAGGGGTAACAGACTAGTCCACAAGGCTAATTCTATTTTACCCCTAAAGTCTATAAAGCAAAGACCCTCTAAATTCAGGCTTGACTAGTAGCAAGCAATAGCTTACGCAGGCATCAGCCCCCATGATATCCACCAACTCTCTTGCAGGCATCCCACAGGCACAATCAGTGGATGTAAAGATTGTGTTAGCTAAGCAAACAGCTTTAAGAAAAGCCCTCTGTGCCTCTCCATCACCAATTCCTAGCCCCAGAGCAGCCTGAATGTCTCCCTTAAAGAAATCTTGAAACTCCCACCGTACTAGACTCCCTGCCCTCTGTCATAGGAAGAGAGAAAGAAGGGACACTGATTTGCATTGCTCTTGCTGTTTTATGGGTAAGATGGGAGGAGAAAAAGGGGAAAATAATCCAAAGAGTAGGGGGAAGAGGGAAATAGAATGGATAGGCTGTATAGATGGAGATAGCCATTAATTCTAAAGGAAGTCAAGAAACCCAGAAGGAGAAAGGAAAATAAAGATAAGCAAATTAACATTATAGGTTTTTAAAAGTCTGTTTGAAAGACTTCCCTCTGCAGGACCATTTCTGCACCCAAATGTGTCAAAGCCTTAATCTTGCATAGTCTCCTGTAATGCACCCCACACCCTATAACCAGCATGGCCAAGCACACCAAGGAAGGCCAAGCACACCAAGGAATGCTGATGTTTAGATAATTGGGTGGAGACGAGGTGTGGACTGAGAAACAAGTAGAGATTGTTCTTGAAAAAGTGTTCTCTCATTAAGACCCAGTCAAACTGCTCAGGTGTGGTGTCAAGGGGGTTAATGTACAAATTCAGAAGCTCTGTATGTGTCACATTCTGGCCATGGGGAGACACAAGGGTAGGTTTCTTAAAATGCATTGACTTGACCTCTTCCCCATGAGCAGTCACTTTTTGAACTGCTGTGGGATGACCTGGGAGAAAAACAGAAAGCTCTGCAACCAGGCACTCTGCATGTGTTTGTAGGCAACAATCAGAGGGCTGTCGAGAAAACAAAATGCTTCATTTCTTTAATAGTAGCTATTCAGGCAGCAAGAGGCAATTTAAAGACTGGCCAGCAAAGTGCACTGTTTGGGAGATCGGCATAAATGATAACATTTCTATTCTACTCCAGCTTTTATGCACTGCTCTATTTCATATTGCTTAAATAAAGTGCTTCCTTCTGGGGATGGAAAGTACATGATACCTCAGCTACAGCTACTATGATAGAATTAGATGGATATACCCCACACATCCAAGCTCCAGTGCAAAATTCTTAGGGATTTTTAGTAAGATGCACAAATGAGTGTTTTAGTAAGATGCACAAAGTCATGGGCAGGTCTGGTCTTCACAGAAAGCAGCTTGACCATTGATGGTAGTGTCTTAATCTAAATTTCTTTTTTCTTCTTTACAGCACCTACTTCTTTTAAACAAGGACAGATGGAGCCATAGGGTGTTAACTGGTCCCTTTACTCCTTTCACTTTTTTGTCCTTTTCTTCAATGGACTTTACTTCTAATCCATGGCAGAATCATCCTTTCCTTGTAGAAATGGGCAATACACCACATTCCTACCTTCTTAGGCAAGAAGGGACATTTCCAAAATTTTCTGATAAAACCACAACTGCATGAATGGCGGGAAGCTTGGCTGCTTTTTATTTCTGTGCCTTGCCTGCCATTAAAGTACCACAATACCCAGCCTCTGCTATGCACACCCACCCATGTCCCTATCTGCTTGGGGGAAGCTAGTATTTACCCACTTCCTAGGGGTCTGAGGACATTGGGGTCTGGGGGCATTCCTATCAATGTTGTTTGTTAAAAGCACTACAAAAGTGTTACAGTTCAAGGTGGTATTTACTGACTTTTATATGTAACTCTCCTTACTGGTGTCCTTAAAATTCATCTCTAACATACTTTATTATGTTTGCCTCTGTTTATAAAATTTGGCAAGAAGTTATAGACTCTTCGTGATGGGGTCAGTAGTTATAGTATAAGCAAGCAACTCATATGCTCTGCTCCCAGAAAAGAGCCCTTAGGACTACTTATCTCTAAAGACAAGACTTGAAATCTGACAGATCCAAATATTGACCGATGGCTGGCAATACCTTTAAGCTAAAGAGTGGGTGTTTGGCTCCCACACAGGGCGTTCTGCATCCTGAACTGAGACTCTGTGGAAGTACCAAGTATATGTGTCCCCAAAGTTTTGGCTTCAGTGGCTCTCCTGAATCATTTCTGTTTGTCAAAGGCATTTGACCATGTCCTGGCAGTTCACTCAGATATCTGCCCTCCGCACAAAACTTCTGATCACAACTGCCTACATCCACAAGGAAGCTCCCGAGTCAAGTTTAGCAGAGCATTATCACAGCATGGTGCAAGATAATTTCCCATCAGACAGGAAGCCATTCTCTTGAACCTAAAGACTAAAGGAGGAAGCATAGAAAATAGAGCTGTTTCATCACTTGGGTACCAATGAGCTTGCATCTCTGCCCCAAAATGTATTAAGCTTCAGTCTGGCAATCACCTAACAAGGGCAAAAATGCAGAGACAAGCAGAAGGTGAAACCCTCTCATTTATTTTTTAATATTTGAGACAGAGTGTCCTTCTGTTGCCTAGGCTAGAATGCAGTGCCACGACTCGGCTCACTGCAACCTCTGCCTCCTGGGTTCAAGCAATTCTGGTGCCTCAGCTTCCCAAATAGCGCACGCGCTACTACACCCGACTCATTTTTGTATTTTTAATAGAGACAGGGTTTCATCATGTTGCCTAGGCTGGTCTTGAACTTCTGGCCTCAAGTGATGAGCCCAACTTGGCCTTCTGAAATGCTGAGATTACGGGCATGAACCACCGCACCTGGCCCTGGAAAGCAGAAACCTCTTTAACCCAGAAAACCTAACTGGTGGCTCCGTGGCCTGTATCATTTCATAGGTGGTTACTGTGCAGTCTCCAAGAACAGAAGCAGCTGTGGCAAGGGAATTCTCCAGAATCTGTGAGGTTTCTAGCTACAAAGACCTTCAGTGATATCTGCTTGTCACACCAACAAGTCCTGGAACTCATCAGTAACTGACCCTATTACATGAGCCCCTACATAAGGAAGGCTCTCCCTTCCCGCCCTCATGATCCATCTCCCACGGTTCTTAGCAAACCATCAGTGCCATGTTTTGTCCAAGAAAAAGTAAAATGGAAAGCTATCCAAATGTTGACTGATTTCAGGTACTATGGAAGCATCGGGGCAGCGGGGGCTGGGGGGGGGGGAAGAACTATTATTTAGGAGAAGGATTCTATATGAGAACAGGTAGGATCCTTTTCTCCAACTCCAGCAGTGGAAGAGAAAAGAGACACATACCAATGGACAGTTCACACCCAACAGACACGATTCAGCTCACACAATCCAGGCACCTGACTTAATACTGATCAAGTCTCACTGGATCACTTAAGACAGCATTCAGAGGTGACAGCAATGTTTTTGTCTGTCTGAACACAAAACAACTCAAAAAAGGGTCTCAGGCATCAAACTCTCACCTCTTTAAGGTTATTTAACAGCCTAGGCAAAATTTTGGAGGTTAGAACCTCTATTCAGCTGCTTTAGCACTTCATTTTGCTTAGAGAACAAGCTACATTTTCCCTTCTCACTATATTTGGTCAGCCTCAAGTTGCTATTTCCTATGGCTTTACAGCTGAAAACTCTACTCTGCCATGCACATCGCTTCTTCTAAGTAACCTTGTTTGACTAAAAAGGCTTTGGGGAGGCGAATGTGAAATGTTCTTTCCCCACCTTTTATATACTTTGACATAACACAGAACAAACCAGGTGACGAGAAAGACTCCACCCATGGCCATCTGTCCATCTTAACACAATTATCTATGTGCTGGGTGTACCATAATTTAGCCAACAGCCAATTATTGAATGTGTAACCAATTTTCCTTGTTGTATATTGCTACAATGAAGAACCTTAGAACAAACTCCTGGAAATAGAATTATCTGGCCAAGGCTTCTGACTGTGAAATTGCCTTCTACCAAAAGCTACTGCAATATATATTTCTCCCAGCTGTATCTATTTCACTTTACTCCTAACATGTGTAGATATATCATTTACATATTTTTTTTGCCAATTTGATTCCAAAATAGTCTTCATTTTCTTGATTATTTGAGGATAAACTTTTTGTCGTAAATCTACTGGACACATGAATTTGTTTTTTAATTGCCTGTTTATGTTCTTTGCCTATTTTGACAGGATGATTTTTTTAGAGTTTAATGTGTATAACAGATATTAACCTTTTACCAAATGTATTGCAAATACTCTTTCCCAGTGAACTGTTTCTCTTTTAATTTATATAGCATTTTATCACATCTGTATGTTTCATATTTTTATGTAGCTTCCATAAACCTTTCCCTTAACAGATTCTCTCTCTGCTTTTTGTTTAGAAAGACATCCTCCATACCACTCAGATTCCATAGCGACCGACATTTTCTTCAGTGTGGTTTTCTTCTACGTGGTCATTTTTTAAACCTTTTATTCATCTGGAATTTCATGGCATACATGAATTAGAAATCAACTTTGTTCTTTTCTTTTATTGTTTGTCCTAGTACTACTGAAAAATTACAGCTACATCTTTTTTATGTTACTCTAAATGACAGTATTATAATGTTTAATGTTGCATAGTGTAATCTCTCCCCCTTTGTTTTATTAAAAATAGTATTTTAGGTATTTGTTTATTCTTCCAAATAAACATAAGGTCACTGTAAAGATTTTTTTGAAATCTCATGAGGCTCTGGATCACACCACCACTAAACTTCTATTCTCCCCCAATCAGTGTAATCATGTGCATGACTGAATCCCATCTAATAACATGAGCATTCCATTTATCAAATTGTATTTTTCTTTGCAGAGGCCCTCTTTAACCTAGACATAAATTCCCTGAGGACAAACTTTATTTCTGTTTTCTCAGTGTATTCTATTCCTAGTAGCTAGTACAGTGTACTAGTAGAATGAATGAAATCAAAGTGACCTAGAACATTTGTCTTGAACATCTTATTTAGTGTTTTGAACCCCAAATAGCTAAAACAGCACCATAACCCTGAATGCACTTGGTATAACTCAGCAAAGGTCTAAGTGCAGGGATTTACAGCACACCACACCACTCTGAATAACAGCATAACCAACTCCAAAGACAGAGACCTTTCTACATTACTGCAACAGCAAAACATAGGGGAAATGAACATGGAGGGTAACACTAGGTAGATTAAGATGAACCATAATCAACAGAACTGGAACTCATGCGTGAGAACTACAGAAATGTGCCTAGAATCACGGCCATGGTGAAGTAAAGAAGTCAGAAAACTGCTTTAGAAAGTCCTAGACGCAATGCTAAGAGAGATTTAGGACACTGAGAGAGCAAAGATCCAAGGTAGGGGTGAGTAGACAGAGAAATATCCCAGGTAAAAAAAACCTGAATCAATGTTCCCAACCTGTCTTCTTCCTGGCTCCTTGGTAAAGGGACTCAGCTAACAAAAACTAATCCAGTGGTGGAGGCCGGATGGAGTCATCGTGAATTGTACCTATAGTGCTGGCACAGATCACCTGCACTGTTTGGCTCCTAAGGAGCACATCTTTTTATCTAATGATTTACTAGTTTTAAGATATATTTACAAAGATATTTATTGTAGCACTATAATAACAAAAACTAAACAAATACATTAATGCCCATCTACAGGGGAGTAAATAAATACACTGACATATCCGTACTTTGCAGCTGTGAAAAAGAATGGCATATTGGAGACCTTGGAGAAGAAACCCACGACATATAGTTTAAAAAAAATTTTTTTTTTTGAGGGTGTTTCTCTGTCATCCAGGCTAGAGTTCGATGGTCCAATCACAGCTCACTGTGGCCTCAACCTCCCAGGCTTAAGCGATCCTCCTAACTCAACCTCCCAAGCATCTGGGACTACAGGTGTGAGTTTGTAGTTTTTGTAGAGACAAGGGTCTCCCCATGTTGTCCATGTTGGTCTCAAACTCCTGGGCTCAGGTGATCCTCCTGCCTTGTCCTTCCAAAGTGCTGGGATTACAGGAGAGAGCCAATATGCATGGCTGACAGATTTTTTTAAATTAATGTTAAGAAGAGAACGTAAATAGTATGATCTCATTTTTATGAAAATGTTCACCACATTTCATACACATATTTGTGTATTTTACATGAGCTTAGATGGGTATTGAAGAACAAACACCAAATTGTTAATGTTGGTTAAGGAGGAAGACAGAAATTTAAGAGGAGAAGGGATTGAGTTAATGCTTCCATGATATACTAACGTGTTGTTTGACTTGTTCTGGTGGGCATGTGTAGCTTTTGTGCTTTGAAAGGAGAGGCTAATAAGTTACTATTCTTGAAAATAAATAGACACGCCAACAACTTTTGAAAAATGGATATTAACAATGCTAATGTAAAATTATCTCAGATGTAGAACAAACAAAATAATGAACCCCATTAGAACATACTTGAGACGGTCAAACTTTGATGACTTAAAGCTGGAAAGAGGTACTACAATTAGTTTTTCTTTGATTTCACGGACTTATTTATTCTTCTTATCTTAAGACAGAACTAACAGATCAAATAGTTTTGAAAGGTCCTAGATGGTTCTCAACATTTGGGTATATTCCAGGAAGACTAAGTTAATTTAGCTATTCACAGAGTGGCACATTTGACAGGGAAAATGCAAATTTGATCACTGTAGTTAGTATTCAATTAGCCACTCAAACTGGAAGGGAAATAGTGACAGATAAATATGATGCTATGGGTACCACAATGTATTTAACTTTTGAAAGCCTTGTTCAACTTTCTCAGAAACCTATCTAGGAGGTTGTATGAAATTTGTATTAGATTGCAAACATTGTTTTGGTGTACCCCCAGAGGATTAATTAAAGCACAACCACATCATATTCCTTATAATCTACTCTAAAATACATTCAATTTTAAGGAAGAGATATAGTTGTCCCCAACCATCCCTAGAGTCCTTTTCATGGATATTTTTCATTATGTGGGTCATGATCCATGAATGAGTTTTGAGACAAATTTAGCGTGTTGTGATCAGCATAGGTCTAGATTAAAAAAAAAAAAGTTTGAAAACTACTGCCTTAAATATTCCCTTCTTTTCTGCATCCTACCCCCTATGTACTGTACCAACCAGCAGGAAAAAACACTTTCTCTCAAGTCTGGATAGTTATATCCTGGGCTGATTTTCAAGGAGCTGATTTTGTCATTAAGAAAAACATTCAGTTTAAGTATACATTCGAAAATTCAGGAGCTAATTCTATTTTCTCTAATTCCCAGCAAGGCATTTGTTATAATGGGTAAACGGCTTTGCCTTAGGATTTCTTGCTGAGAAATAGCTCCTAAATGCCCATTTCTTGTACTGTATATTAAAACATGACATAAGCACAAGGGGGATCACAACAATAAGGCCATAAAGCTGCAATCAGGCCATACCCCTAAGGACTGTATTAACAGCCCAGCACTAGCAGTGCATGTACAGAAAGGAGCTGTGTGCGCCCTGAGTACAACGGCTAGTAAACCTACAACTGAAAAGTTATCTCTTGCAGCTGTGCTGCCAACACTCAGACATCTGAAGACAACTGTCAACAGAATTCTCAGGAAAAGACATCTACTACTGAAGTTCTAGCACGTTCCTCAACACACACAGCAAGACACTGATCTCAAAGTCCAACAGTCAGGATGATGACTCCCTTGTGTTCCAGGCTTGTACCACCAGTTGCTGACCACACTGCTGCACCCAGAGGGTCACACTTGATGTGGCCCAAACTCACTTTGCCTTCTTTCCCTGCAAACTAACCCACCCCGTGACTGAACTGTCACCCAGTTTAATTAAATGAACAAATAGGGGCCAAGAGCCAAGTTCTACAGGCCTGTTTACCCAAACCAGAGACTTGGGTATGGGTATCCTTTTTGAATTCTTCCTCCATGTCCCTCTTACCAACTTCTGTTGATCTTGCCTCACAAATCTTTCTGGAAACCGTCCACTCCTCCCCATGCCAGCATCACCATTCTAGCTCAGGGTCCATTGCTTGTCTGGATTGTAGCAACAGTGTCTTCACTGGTTCCCTACCTCCAGCCTTCTCTCTAAACTGTTCTCTAAAGGAAGCATAGACACTCTGAAGTACAATTCTGATGATACCATTTCTCTTGCTAAAAGAGAAATATTAAACAATAACAACTCTTCAGTGGCTGCCCTTCACCCTCAGGTGGGTCCAAATTCCTTTGTATGGCCTGAGAACCCTGCTCCCACCCCAACACCATCTTCAGGTGGCCTCTGGAAAGACTTCTTGAGTCCTAGTGGGCACCTCTCCTAGGTACCCTCCTAGTTCCCATCAAGCTTCTAACACACTCTCTTGGTGGCCTTGTTTCTTTCGTCCCCTCTGGTAGTCTATAAGCTGCTTGAGGACTAGGATTTTGTCTGACTGGTTTCCAACAGCCAGCACTGTGCCTGGTACAAAGGAGGCACTGAATAACTACATGTTAAAGACTAACATTGACCAGTTCCTCTGCCATGGGAACTACGATAAAAGCTAAACCAGGTGTTGGAGGTCATTGTGTGCTTTGCACAATGACACAATGTGGACTTTCGGCAATGGTTAGGAAACCATCCCACCAAATCTCTCAGGTACACAAGGATGGATCTAGGGCTAGACAGTCCAATGACTTCAGCCACACAATCTGAAAACAAAAAGGGGCACTGAAATCAGTAGGTCTGCCTATGATGATAAACAATGTTAACATTAAGTACATTTTGGCATTAAAGGCATTTCACATAAAGACATTATACCAAAAAAAAAAATTGTTGTAGTAATTCAATTTCTTCATGATCCTTTCCACTATTTAAAACCCATGTTTGCATTTTTCTTTAAAAAGCTGTAATCCTAACATACATATATAGTGAATTTTGTGTTATTTTGTATAGGTTTTCTCAAGTGGGTACACAGTCTTCATATTTGTAGTTTTAATGCCTGAGTAAATGCCATCAAGTTAATGTATCATACTTAATCATATATAGGTCGTTTCTAATCTTTACTAATTTAAAATAATGCTGTAACAAACATCAAATGATTTTCTCCCTTTCAAATTAGGAAAGAATTTTTTCTCCTTATCTTAGAAGACTATTTCACCATGTTAAAGAACCTGCAAGGACACACCGTTGGAACATGGTCTGCAAGAATAATACCCAAAACAGTGGCTAATGTAAGAATGGACCAAAACAGGGCTTGCAAATCAGAACACACGCCAAGAAAGTGGGGTATGAGTGGCAACAGAGAAGACCTGAGAAGGGAAGAGAAGCTGCAGAAATGGAATTTAGAATGTGTTCCTGAATGACACGGGAGGGGCATTTCTGGAGTCACTCTTGCCACTTAGACAGTTAACAGTTAACTCTACCCTGCAGCAGTCCCTGTTATGGAACAAGACAAGACAGCGGGGAGTGGACCATCTCAGCAGCTCTGAACACGCAGCAGCTTTCCTAGCAAGGTGGCTAGGGGTCAGATTTAGACATAAAGGGTAGATGGCATCAGGGGCAGCAAAAGATTCTGGCCTGTTTCCAGTAGTTGAGGAACTAGAAAACAAGAGGAAGAGCAAACAGGGGGAGACGGAGGTTGCCAGGGCAGAAGATTTATTTATGAAGGATATGTTGGGAAGGGTTATCCAGAGAAATAATAGAATCCCAACCCACTCTGCCTATGACAAGTGGCCACTCAACCACAATTCCTCTCCACCCCCAAGTCTGCCCTTGCAGAGACAGCTAAACTTCTGCCAAAAACCGGATTCCTTTCTATAATTAAATTTAATTTAGCACTCATATAAATATTATTTCTCACACTACTGTCTTCTATCATTGTTGTGTTAACCTCAACAATTTTCTCATTCTACTTCCACTGTCAAAGAATAATAAAATCCTCCCAGATACCCACTCTTAATTAACATGTTCTATTTTCTTTTCCTTCTATCCTACCCCCCTGCCTTCTACCAGAAGGCAAAGGGGATCTAAAGTCTTCCTGCAAACACAGAACTGTGGTCTCAAGTGATTACAGTCCCATTTATCTCTCATTTATTTTATCAAAAAAAACTTATAACAATATTTATACATACTCTAAGAAGCCAGGTAACTGTTAAGACTTAAATTCAGCAGAGCTTAAACAAAGGAAGAGCAAAAATGGTCAAGAAGTCATAATTTACTGTTAAAATGCTACTATCTCACGTACCATCCCCCATACCACCCTCTTCCATGCCTCATTCAATACCTTACAGAGACCCTTTAGGAACACAGGCTGTGCTTTCAGCAATAACTGACATCCCTGTAAATCCATGTAATGTTCAGAATATAAATCCAGTGCTCTCTGCTGCCCATATAGCACCATTAATCTTATGAGCAGTACCACAGAACACCCTCCCCCAACCCCCTCCATCTGCTTTAAGTAGGGCAAGTGTTTTACTCATGTTAATTGTTCTGACAGATGAGGATCAACACTGCTTTAATCCATTTGCAGCCTAGCATGGGGAACATTTGTCTTCTCAAATGCTGTTAGGGGCAAGTACACTGGCTGTTAGTAACACGAGAAGTACTTCAGGCGGTGCTCAGTACTCTGAAGTGACTGGCTCTGCTTTCCTCAGAGAGAGAATGCAAAGGAAATTCTTTCCAAAATGGGTTCAAGATGTTCTGGCTGCCATTGTGGTTGTGTTTTGATCCTTTAAAAACAGCAGATAGTAGAATTTTATTAAACTAAGACACACTGAATCAATTTCTATTGATTTCTTTTAAAATGCCAGTGTATCTTCTCATTTACCAATTAATAACATGCAAGTTCTTGAAAAGACAAATGAATGCAGTTGAATTTTGCAGAAGGATTTTGCTGTAAAATGCAAAAACCCAATTATGAACCACACACATTTTGCAAGGATATGCCTAGCACCAATTTACAACACACACAGGAAACATCACAGCCAAGGCCTACCATGTTTACAAGAGCATAGGCCTTAGGTACAGGCACACCTGTGTTCAAATCTCAGTTTCACCATCTTTCATCTTCTCAGCCAGCTGCTATGTGTATTGCAGGAATCCCTGGTCAAGGCACATACATACCTAAACATATACACACCTAAATCTTGGCTCTGAATTACCTGAAGATGTAGCTTCAGATGATGTGTTAAACATTCCCTAGAGATTTCTATTCTCACCCCAGAAGTACAGTCAAAGAGGATTTCCACGGAGAATGAATACAGTGGCCCAACAGCCTCCTCCCCTGATTTTGGGAAGGGATCGTCTGCCTGGTCTCCATGAGCAGTACTTCTTTATCAGCATCTGGACTTCCCGGGCCCATCTCTACTAGTTATCCTCACGTGGTTTTTTATTTGCCATTTTCTCCTTTCTACTCCCTTTGTTTTATTGCTATTTCTTCTTCAATTCTACCCTGTCTCCTGTGCTTCCAATTTATAACCTTATACATTTCAAGACTTCAGTGCAGTGCTTCCAGCTCAGAAATCTAATGAAGAAAAACAAATATGGCATGACTCAGATTTATGGAATATATTGTATAGAGAATCCACCAGAAAAACCCACTTGTTACCCCTTAAAGGCAGGATTACTGATTTCTTCCTTCTGCCCCTCCTAGGCTTTCAGTGCTGTTCAGGGTGCATTGGTGAGATGAGAGTAGATGGACAGGAGACTATTCTTCTAGTTTGGGGGTCTTTCTTCTTCAACTTCTGGGTAAAAGCATGGTCCAAGATTGGCCACTTAACAAAAATGCCTACTGACATGGGAGAAGTTTATGTTATAATGCCAGCCATTTTCTGGCTATGGTATGTCTATTTGGATGTGGAATTTAAGGTAATTTTTACTTTAATATTTTTCTGACTTTCTAAATTTTATATGATAGTTAAGAATTACATTTTAATCAGAAAAACAAAATAATTATGTAAAGTTACTTATGTCCTTCTAACTCCATTCAGCACCCTACTTTGAAAGTCATCATTTATGTGTTTACAGTTTAATCTAAAAATCATCCAGAAGCCAACTCTAATTTTGAAGAATCAAAGCTTCCAACCACCCAACTCGATTAAATTAGATCAATGCCGCAGTGCCCGAAAAACCTATATTCCTTATATTGAGACCAATATATCTCTATGTGAACTGATGACACTTATTAAAGACAACTTAGTCTAAACTCCCAGAAACAGGCAATTTAGACTATTTCTAAACATGAATTTTGATGGGAAGCTTTGATTCCCAAAAAGGAGTTTTCCTCCTTCTGCTGCTTACAGAATGCCTGGATGTGCACAGGCCTCTTTAAGACCATATCAGGCAAATTTTAGACCAGCACTATTGGTCAGAACACCATTACCAGCCTTGAAATGTACTCATTAGAATTTAGAAATGGATTCTGAGGAGATTAACTTTTACTGGGACTCAAAGAAATTTGGCTGGGCAGTTTTATTGTTTATAATCACCGAGGTAAATATTTAGGAAAATAAAAGACAACATGAACTCCAAAGAGTTATCTAAACAAGTAGTATTCAACAAAAGTACCCTGCCATCTATAACTATAGAATAAAATAGAAAGGAGAGAGAATGCACAATAATCTTAGCTACCTTCTGACTGTGCACCTGCTGTCAGAAGAGTGGGGTCAAATCTGACTCTGCTTCTCTGGGCTTCTGTTTTGTCAGCTACAGGATGAGGGAACTAGTCCCCAGAGAGGAAGAAGTGAGAAGATGTGTAAGAACAAATGAAAATGTAACAAAAGGCAAACCTCAAATCAAAATGATGATCACCTGCCTGGAGAGTTCTCTTCTTCACATATAAAACTCACAGTTACAAAACCAAAAATAGAAAACAAGAAAGAAAACAAGCTCTCAGACACTGTGCTGAAGTATGAGTGAGTCTCCTTACCTATGACCGCAGTTCACTGTAAATTCTGAGCCCCAGGGGGGTTTACAAGAGTTGCCACACAGGTATGTTGCTCTCCGAGGACCCCATCCCCTGTCGGGTGCATCATGTGCTCATCAGCATCACTTGTTCCTTCCCACAACTGAGCCAGGCCCTGATGTGCTAACATGGAGGCGAGGTGCCATGCTCCCTCTGTCAGCTTGCTGGGTTCAGCTGGAAGCATCCTGTGTTTGTGTAAGGTAAAGCCACAACTCTCTTCTTTACCAGAATTGTTCCTTACCTGTCCATTTTGTTTCTATTTAAGGGTGATTTCACCCCCACCAATGAAATGTGTTTATGGGGGTTTTTATAGTAGAGAAGGGACTGAACTGCATTTACACACATTATACAGATTCTCTTCATTCAGTTAGTATTTACCGAATGGCATCTGCAGCTTGGTATCTCTTCTTCCATTACTGCACTCAAGCAAGACCCAGTGTTCTAATGGGGTTAACTGGGCGCATATCCTTTTTCTCTAAACCACACTAACGAGATGGTAAATGACTCATTCAAAATACACACATTGGGTATCTACTATGCACCAGGCATTCTGTTAGGTATGGAAGTAAAAGATTAAGATACTCTCCTACCTTCAAAAGGCAAGACTTTCGGGAGGCTGAGGCAGGAGAATAGCTTGAACCTGGGAGGCAGAGGTTGCAGTGAGCCGACATCGCACCACTGCACTCCAGCCTGACGACAGAGCCAGAGTGTCTCAAAAAAAAAAGGGGGGGGGGGGTGGGGGCAAGACTTCAAAAGCTACATGAAGATACTCACATGGAAATATTAAAGCACTTGATACTTCCTTTCACATACAACATATATCACAGTGAGTTTTGCATTTACATGGCAGTCTCCACATCTGTTGGTGAACTCCTAGATTTATCTACTTCCGGTGCCTTGCACAAGCCCTGGAACAGTGCGGCACTCAATGCATGTGCATCCAATGAGGAACTGACAATCCAGATGGCGGAAAGGTATAAACACCCAATAGCCATGCTGTCACAGGAGGCTTGTGACAAGTCCATAGTGAAGGTCTCAGTAATGTGCCACAGACAGCACAGGAGAGAGTTCAATGCAGTTCCCATTGGAGATGATTCAGGAAGATTTTCTTGGAGAGAGGGCATTTGAGCTAAGTTTGGGAGAAGGATTTCAACAGGCAGGAAGAATGAGAGCTGGGGAGGGTGTCCAGGTGGGCAGAGGACCTTAAATGGAAACATGATAGGCTTTATACTAGGTCCGTGGCTGCCAGATGATACGCCTTACACAGTGGGGGCTCCAGGTCTCTCAGCGGCCCCATCTGCTCCTCAATATAATTGATTTAAAAGGTCAGCTCCCTTACACTCCTGAGACAAGAGCTTTGATTCACACCAGAGAGGTCTGGAAAATTTAAGCTCTGTGTGTGTGTGTGTGTGTGTGTGTGTGTGTGTGTGTGTGTGTGTGTCTGTGTGTGTGTGTGTGTCTGTGTGTGTGTCTGTGTGGAGGGTGTGGGGGATGGGAAACGAGACAGAAATGTCTTTTAATACGCTTCTCTAAACTTTAGCTTTTTCAATATATGCAACTTAGTTCAAATCTATCTTTTCTTCCTTCAGGTACCAGGTCAGAGAAAATCTGTCAGGCTATTCTTAAAAACATTCTTTCCTGTCTCAGAAGAAAGGAGTGTAGATTGGTATGATGGCCTCTGATGGAAACATCGTGACAAAGTCACCTACCTCCCTCCCCCAAACATCCTCCTCCTCAGGAGGGGCCTGGCTTTACCCAAGGGTTTTGGTTCCAAATGAGCCTGGAAGGGGACACTCATTGGCTGCGTCAAATTACAATCCCCCTCAGTTGCATGAATAGGAATACTGTATCTAGCACATAGCAGGACGAAAGTCTCATACACAGAGAGAGTCAGGCATCTGGAGAAGTGTGCAGACCCAGACAGCTCATCTCAAGAGCACCAGGGGGAAATGGGACCAGTCCAGAGGGATGAGAACTAGCTGGAAAACATGACTAGTAAGGGAAAATGGTTAGAATTCTCTAGGTTCTGTCTCAAGCGAGACTTGTGGGGAGAAAGGGGGCAAAGGGAATAGAGGGCTGACACCCGTTAGCCCTTTCCACATGACTGCTGCGCTCCTCCCTCCTCTGCCTGCCCCCACCCGTCTTCACAATTCCCCATGCAATTTTTTGGTTGTGCAAACTGAAGCCCAAACAGCTTAGAGTATCCAAAATCACAATGCTGGTAAGTAGAATGAATGTCTGATGCCAAAATCAATTTTTATTCCCCTCTAAAGCTCATTAGGGGAGACAGCTGGCATTTAATTTTTAGAGTGATCTCAAAAGAACTGTAATCTCTTAACATCAGAATTTGCTCTTATAAGATTGTTTTCCCACTTCTTAGTACCATGCATTTGTTGAGATGGATTTGGATAATATCAATACTCTGACAGAACATAATGGGATAATTCAGGTCCTTAACCCAAAGCTGTTTCTATTTAAGATAGTCTAAAAGAGCTACATCAGCATCTAATTCTTCGCCACCCACCCTCCCTGCAACTCAACAGGTTTTCCATAACTGCTAAGCATAACTTATTTTTTCTGGTTTGGATGGGCTAGAAAGATGTTGGAAGAAAAATTAGACCAACTTGTAAAACTTTACTTTGCTGATCTGTGGAATAGCAGTTTTCCTCCATAGCAGTTTAGGTTTTTTTTTTTTCTTTTTTTTTTTTTTTTTTTTGGAGACAGGGTCTTGTTCTTGAGCTCAGTGCTGCGATCATGGCTCACTGCAGTCTCCTGAGTTCAAGCAATCCTCCCGCCTCAGTCTCTCAAAGTGCTAGGATTATAGGTCTGTGCCACCACGCCCAGCTTACACCAGTTTGATTTCTATAACCCTATAGGAACAGAGGTCAATAAGGATTATTTTTGTTAAAAATATCAAAAGAAGAGACGGACAGATATAAGTAAAGTGGTTAAGTCTGAAACTGTAGAACATAGAACTTCTGGGTAAAATCCTTAGAGCCCACTGATGGAGGTGTGTTAGAAGGCTAACAGCTTCAACTTCGCATCTCCAATTCTAGAATTACCAACTGAAATAGATGGGCAGACCACCTTAACTTTGTATAAAGTACTCACGACACACACTGTACAGTGAGAGAACGAAAGAAAACGTTACCCTGAGAGTAACTTTCCATTTATCTACAAACCCAAATCTTATCTCCTCCACCTTTTAACTGAAAGGGACAAGAGAGAAAAGGCTGCAAAGGCACCAGGGAAGCTGGGGAAAGACGGAAGGTGCACAACCACACCACGTTAGGCCATTCCACGTGGAGACAGCCTGTGCACGATGGCTGAAACATCAATTTCATGAAGAGATAGTGGGCATAAGGGGTTGAATTCATCCGACTTTGGATCCTGACTCTCTAAGCTGTCTCTAAGATAAGGTCCCAACTCTCTAGTAACCAGAGGCGTTGAGAGGGTGAGGAAGGAGAGTTGTAAATGGGAGTCGACTTACTTTTTGCAGTCAAATCTTAACAAGACACAAGCCCTAGAGGAAACAACCCTATGGATCTGAAAACTGCAAACACACACATACACACACACACACACACACACACCCCCTACAAATTGTTCTGATCAGCAAAGGAGGCATAAACACTTGACTTCCTAGCAAGGGTCCACAGGCTGAGACCATCTATCTTGTTTGAAATTCTTAAAATCCTGGTTACATCATTCTAAAATTCCTGGACACATGATGTCCTAACATTAGAAGTAGCAGATTAAAAGATTAGAAGTAGCAGATTAAAAGGCTAGAGAAAGCTACACAGATATCAGCAAGAACTGACAGCTGACAAAAAAGTAAGAAAGAGAATTACTATTCTCAAAAGTGACAATATTTTAAAACTCAGCAGTCTAGGAGCACTGAGAGGAACTAACAGCTTTACAAACTTCAATCACTCTTGAGTCACTGCCATCCCCAGGCATGTGAAAAATAATTACAAGTATAGGAAAGAAATACAGCGTAGTAGCAGAACATATTAAAGAGATTTAGGAATTCTAGTTCACACTAAGTTCATTGTGAATGAAGCGTGCTGTAGCATGACACTCTGCAGTCTTAGGATATAGTAACAGAAGCCATATAAGGAAATGAAGGAGGAGGTCACCCCTCCTTACACTGTATTGGCCAGTAAGTTCAATTATTGATTCCTTAATTTGAGAAGGAAGAGCAATTAAATGTATATTCAGATGAGAACCACCAAGACCCTGAGGAGATCCGAAAACAAGGACTGTACGATTTTTTAAGTGCAATGACAGTGGCATTGGGGGACAACAACGCATAAACCTAGTTTGTGGGATTGACTGAGAGCTGCTGCCGAGGCAGGACAGAGGTCTCTGGGATTTCCAAAGTATTAACACACCTGTGCTGCAATGGATCCTTGCAACTACTACAGGTGATCTGACCACACCTACACAGTATCCCTAGCTCAGTCTTTCAGCCCTGCTTCTCACACAGGAAAATCCAGACTGTGGGTGGCAGGGGACATGCCACCAGGAACTTGAAGACACAGTAAATGCAGCTGTGGGGGCTATGGATACATTTTGTTTGATTTGTACAGTCACCCTTCCACCTCTTCATTTGGGCGTATTTTAAACACGAATGGCTTTGATATAAAAATGTTTCTGAATTTCCCAAGGCCTGCAGCAGTCCATGGAGACAATGGACTAGAAATGTGGGCAGCCTCCCTGTTTGGCTACTGCCCTCCAAAATTAACATCACTTCTTTTTCAACAAAAACAAATCAAACCTCCTAGTCTATTTCATCTATTTAACCTGCCCTGCCTGGCACTTGGGTGTGTAAAGCCTATCCTACAGCAACACTTGATGTCAATGCAACTTAAAATATTTTTATATTTAAGACCAACACATATATTAGAGAATAAAGCAAAACACATGTGGTAGAGAAAACATCTACCTATTAGCCCTGGGATGTTGAAAAAGCTTC
The DNA here is from genome assembly GCF_049350105.2 of Macaca mulatta. Lineage (NCBI taxonomy): Eukaryota > Metazoa > Chordata > Mammalia > Primates > Cercopithecidae > Macaca > Macaca mulatta. The sequence continues at coordinate 122,114,323 of NC_133411.1, forward strand.
AAGCCTATGTACCTTTTCAAGGGTCACCATGGGCACTTTGCTTCCTGAGGGGCAGAAGTTTCCCATCTTGCTTTATTTCAGAGCAGTGGTTCTCAACCACATGCAAGTTTGTTCCCAAAGGACATTTGGGAACAATGTCTGGAGACATTTCTGGTTTTCACAACGGGAGGAGGGTAGGAGGAGCTACTACCATCTACTGGGTAGAGCCCAGGGATACTGCTAAACATCCTACAATACACAGGACAGCCCCCACAACAAGAATTATTCGGCAGACACCCTATATAGGAAAGTTTTCATGAAGTGCTGGCCTATAAGATACAGGATACTTTGAGGCTCCTCAACATCTGCCCCAACCAACCATTCCAAACTCATCTAAACTTTCACCTCCTATAGTTTCTCCTCCACTCCTCATCTGCACCATCACTACTAGCAGTTGTTTTCAATCTTCACCTCATAGGTTCAAGCAATTTTTGTGCCCCAGCCTCCTGACCAGTTGGGATTACAGGCATGCGCCACCATCCCCAGCTCATTTTTGCATTTTTCATAGAGATGGGGTTTTGCCATGTTGGCCAGGCTCGTTTTGAATTCTTGGTCTCAAGCAATCTGCCTGCCTCGGCCTCCCAAAGTGCTGGGATTACAGGCATGAGCCACGGCACCTGTCCTCCTCTGTTTCTTTTTAACAAGATGAGGATAAAAGCACTGTCACTCACTGGGTTGTTGTGAGGATCAGAGGAACCCAGGATATTTCAGGGCTTAGCCAAGGGTCTTCCATGTTCTGGGGCTCCCAAACTCTCTAGAAAAGAAAGCTGTAATAAAACGTACCATCAAAAGCAAACACATGCACCTGTGACCAAAACAGGAAAACAAAGACTCTCTCACATCACAAATGTGAGCCATACTTTAGACAGAACCCACGTTACAAACCAGGCCCCTTACAGTTCTAGTGCATGCTCAGAACAAACGGAGGGGCAAAGACTTAACAACAGGGGCATCAACAATTCTGGTGTGTGGCCCTGCTCAAGCACGATCTCATTATCATCCTAGAAAGGGGAAAACAGAAGTAAACCAAGCCATAAATGAGCCTCTCTCACTCCCAGGGTTTTTGAAAAGGGAATGTAAAAGGGGCCATGTATTATTTACAGCCGAGGAAGCAAAGACCTCAGATGGAACTGAAACAACGAATATAGCCTGTATCAATGCCAGCTTGTCCACATTACATGCAAGCCTTGTGGTTGTCTCTGGATGCCCCGTTTTCTATTACAAATTCATCACAACCACGATTGGATATAGTCAAGCTTCACAAAAAGATAAGAGCCAGCTGCCAAACTAAATTCTTCTCATTGTTTACCAAAAGGAGGCAAAAAAGATTCTAATTATTCTAGCCCCACGAAACAGGTAAATAAGAAACACAGAGTCACATGTTCTGCCATAGAACAACTCACAGTTAGAATTTATTCTGCTTCCAAGGACAGCCACAGTGACTGCAGGGGTATGGCTGCAAAGTTCATATTATTTAATAAGCAAATTGGATCAAGAGGCTGAAGGCTTTATGTTTTCATATTTATTAAGTAAAGATGTATTCGAAGCACAAAAGCAGAGACGGGAAGGGAAAATCAAGGTTGAGGGCACACACGCTTTTCAGAGGAGTATGGTATAAAGAAACCAGCCCACATCTAACCCGAATGTCACGTGTGATGTAGTGTGCACACATCATCCCGTTTAATCATGATGTAGGCCTTTAAAGTAGATGCTGTTGATTCTTCTTATCTTACAAGTGTGAGGTAACTGAGTCTCAGAGGCAGAATAATGTGCCCAGGGCCACACATCTGGTCAGTGACCGAGCCAGGGATTGAGATGTCTACCTGACCCCATAGTTCTTTATTTAGATAAACTCTAAGCTTATCTAACTATAAAAACAAAGCAAAGAGTATTGGGAAGCCAGTATTAGCTACCATAAATAAGAAATGGATACTGAGCAAGAGAAAGTAAATGTGAGAAGGGGGGCCCTTGTAACTCTGCGAGACACAGCGGAACTTGGTGCAACAAACTTTCTGAATGCAAAGCCCGGAGACAGCTTCGCCTCGGAGTCAGGCTGTCTACTGAGCCCTGTGAAAAGGAACACCTGAACAGAACCCAGACTACCTCAGACTTGCCTCAAGCCCGTGTTCAAAAAATAATCCAATGTCTGCACTGAGCCCAGTGACAGCTGCTGCCCTCACCTTGGCCTACATGTCCTCTTTGGAAGAGGCTGGCATCTTATATCACAACTCAACAGTCAGCTGCTCCTTAAACGCTGAGACTCTCAGTTATGGCTCTGGGGGGAGGACTTACTAGAGACCATCTCCCTGGTTTCATAGGTCAGAAGAAAGCACCTTTGAAGCGTTAGCCCAATTTTACATTTAAACAGAAGAGAATGCTGCTTGAAGGATCAGATGATCAAAGCAGAGATTGAACATGCTGGTCTGTAAAAATCTGCCCTTTAGGTGTAAGCCCATTTTACAGGTAGCAAAACTGAGTCTGAGAATTAACTAGATAGGCCATCCAGGTTCACTATGACTTGCTTAAAAGCAGTGTTGGACTCAGGTGACTCTAAGCCTCACAGTCTATCACTAGGCTGCACTGTCTTACCCCTTTATAGTCACACAATAGAGAATAAATAAAAGTGAATCAACTGAGCTGATAAAAATAAAAATAGAAGTAAATCACTTGAGGAAACGGGAGGCTGGCTCCAAGTGCTCAGAGTCTAGTGGAATCACTGTTTAACCTTTGAAAAAGGAAGTAGGTTAAATTTAAGGACATGGATGGGCACTACCAAATTTAAACAAATAGGCAAGTCACTTTTAATTAGCCACAATCTTAATTAAGCAGCCACTCATAAAAAGCCCAGTAACCACCATTAACCAGTGAAGCTATATAACATTCCTGCAGGAGAAGACCCAGCTTGGCTCTTGGATGTGGGTTATCTAGAGAGCCTCATTAGTCCACTGAGATCCCACTGGCTAATGGACCACTCGGGCCTGTGTCTGCCTGAAGTACCCAGCCTCAGTCTCAGCCTAGCCACCTGCAGCCCATCACCCCTCAACCTACGGTCTTCTGTTAGCATCTGATCAGGTGTTAAGGTGTCTATAAGGTTCCCTTATTTCCTGCCTGGGCAGCTACTATAATAGTCTTGGCCAAACTGCAGTTGTAAAGTGAACTAAGTCCATAGCTAATAGGTCAGGTGATAAGATGTGAGAGAATTAGCTGTCTTTTGCTTGTGTTCACAGGCTGCTCTAAGTTGGTAAGGCTCTAACAAGCCACTTGATCTATTTCCCCAAGGAACTAAAAGGTCTACAGGGAAGGATGATAACAACAAACAGGGGTGGCAGGCAATCGCGCTTCCCTAGATCCAGGCTCTTTGGCCTATATAGCAAAGGCAAAATCACATGCAGAAGGAGGGGCTATAAGGATTCTCCAGTGTTAGGAAGCTTTAAATGATGCACACCAAAGGAGGAGCTTAGAACACCAAGGAGAAAGTCTCCAGATTAAAACAAAGAAAAGCCCTAACTCTAAGGGAGAAAACTAGTTCCTGAATCACAGCTAAAGAATGTAGAGCTATTCAGTATTAGTCTCCCTTCTGCTGAAAAAACCAAACAGACAAAACAACTACAAAACCTAGAGTGGGGTGGGGTGAAGAGCAGGAGCCAGCACAACAATACAGAGATATCTGAATGGTTTCAGAATCTCAGCATCTCGAGCTGCAAAAAGGTGGTGCCAGGAAAACCCAGGGCAGGGGCAAGAGGAAGTGTATAAAACATCTTTTGAGTGGATCTCCGTACTGGGTATGGGGAACAAAGGATTGTCTAAATCTGAGAGGCAGAGAAAATTAAATGTCTCTCAAGTTTACCATCTCTTGAACACAGCCCCATCACCATGGGCATGACCATCTGCAGGACCAAGAGCAAGTACTCTGAAGGCAAGGAAGATGGAGTGGAGGGCAGAGCATGGTGCCTGGCACGAAGCAGGCATGACCCTGATAGCTGGATCTCAGCAGCAAGCCAGAAAGGCCCATCCTCTCCAAATTATACAGATGACTTAAAATGAACAGAAGTCATCACATCCAAAAATGATAATCACCCCCTTTTAGCATTCTCCGTTACATTCAAGTTCTCAAGCATCACTAAGCAGAAGGTAGGAGTCTGCTTACCTGCCTTTGCTCCTGATCTCTTCCCATCAAATGTTAGAAGTGGGAAAGGCTAGTCTCCCCCATCTGCCTCCGCACCAGTGCTCCACATTTTTCTGACCTTTATTCTTCTTCTTGGGTTTGTGAGCCTGGGCTTTGCTTCTGCCATTATCTTCTTCTTTCTCTTCATAGGAATAAAAGGCGGTTCCCTGACTTAACATCTCTCCTTCTGGCCACAGCCCAACCAGGAACATCGCTGGCCATTGTGGGGAAACTAGCCCCGGAGGCCCATCCTAGGCATGACCCTACCGAATCCAGAGGGCACCTAGAAGCCTTCCTGCTGGGCCATGTTCCTTTAGACACGTTGTAGCCCTCAGCTGAGCAAAAGGGAGAGAAACAGGAGCGCAAGGGAACTGAAGATGATAACCATGGGGCTCCCTGACCTCACAGTGATGCAGGCAGAGGTTTCCTCACCACATCTCTGTACATCAGAGAACAGAAGAAAGCAAGGTCATGGGGCTGAGGATGGGCGACTTTATTTTTAAGAGAGGAGGATGCAACAGTTTCTTTTTTCTAGGACAGGTAAAGTGACGCAATTGATTATAGAACAGCAATGAGAAAGAGCAGCTCCCTGGTGGGTCACCATCCCCGTGAAGGCCAAAGGCTATAACACCTTGATTTAGGTATAGTGTAAAGTTGTTGTTTTTCTTTCTTCTGTGGGGCAATGTTGGACTTTAACTGATTCAACAGAAGTTTCTCAAGAGTGTTTGCATGTACCAAGTAATGTACCAGCTTTGGATAAGTTAGGTTACCACCATGCACACCTACCTACTGGATGCCTGGATTTTTTTATGATGTATGCAGGAAAGATTCAGTCATTTGTCAAATATGACCATTTTTTGTTTTCCCCAAACCACAGAATTAGAAGATGATGTTTATGTCACTTTTTGAGCTTAGATCTCATTCCAGTGTGCTGGGGCCAGTGCCACATGCCCCTACCTTCACCATGGCACCCACCCACCAGGACCTAAGGAAGCACCCACACCTGAGAGTAACCAAAGACAATACCTGAGACGTTTTGGTAAGGCCAAGCTATTAGATCAAGGTCACCCTTTGAAAACACCTTTGAGACGTGTAGTCTCTGGACAACCTTGTTGTCAGTGTTGATAAATTGTGAAACACAAGGTACCATTCTTTCACTAATAAATTTTTCCTCTTCTCATCAACATGGGATTATATATTCTCTGTGGGAAATTTGTGAGTTATGAAAAAGCATTCGCAGAAAATAGCAACTATACCCCCCACCTACTTACAATTAGCATATGTCTTCATGTGTATTTATTATGTGGATTAAAGACACACATGCATGGGCTTTGGATCGTGTGTGCCAGAAAGAATCCTAGCTCTGAAACTAAGAGTGTGATGTGCAATTTAACAAGTTTCACAGTTGGCTTATTATTAAAATGGGAGTTACATCTCTTTCTCCATAAGTTTGTAAGGACTAAGAGATGATATACATGCAAAGTGCACAACATAGTCCAAACAAGGAAGAACCTGCTAAGCAGTTATACCTCCTTCTCCAAAGGTTTATCAACTAAGAGACGACACATGCAAAGCATACAACACAGTTCAAAGGAGGAAGAACCTACTAAGCAGTAGATGTCAGTATGAAAGGTTTTCCATTAGGCCCTGGGTTTTCTATGGCTGCTGTGACAAATACATGAACTTAGTGGCTTAAACCAACACATGTTTATTATCTACAGCTCTGAAGGTCAGAAGTCTGAAATCATTTCGTTAGGCCTAAATCAAGGTGTTGTCAGGGCCAGGCTTCCCGGGAAGGCTCTGGGGTAGAATTTATTTCCTTAGCTCTTCCTCTTCTAGCTTCTAGTAGCTGCCGGCATTCCTTGGCTCGTAGCGCTTTCTTCATCTTCAAGGCCAGCAGTACAGAATCTTTTCAAGTCTCTCTCAGGCTCTGATTCTTTGTTTCCATTATGACATCTCTTTCGTCTGACTCTCATTTTCCTCCCTCCCTCTTATGAAGACCCTTTTGATTACACTGTGCCTACCTCGATAATACAGGATAACAGCCTCATCTCAAGATTCTTAATCACATATGCAAAGTCCCTTTTACCATGTAAGGTAAAATATTCACAAATTCTGGGGATTACGACATGGACTTCTTGGGGTGGGGGTGGGCAGGCATTCAACCCACCAGATGTTCTTACTATATTAGGCTATTTGAGAATGGTAACATGGAGTTGTTGGAAATATTTTCTCCTGTTTCTCTACATTCTTTCCATAAAAGTAACATGTTTATTGTCAAATCCTATTATCTACCCTTTTTTCATTTCTTCCACTAATTTTAAGCCTAGGAATTCCCTCCATATCTTGTCAGGATAGTGTTTGTGTATGCGCGGGTGTGGGTGTATGTACTTTACTCATTGTTACAAATTCAAACGATAGAGAAATACATAAAGTAGGAATAAAATTTGTTCCCCACCTCCAATTCTGTTTCGCCTAGGAAACCGCTTCATAGCCTGGGATCCACTCTTTCGGAGTTTATGCTATTCATTCACACACATGCACTTCCATTTGTTTATGGGGTCAATTTGTACACCTAAGTCTACAGTCCAGCTGGGATTTACTTTAGTGAATGCTACATATACACCTAGGAATTCCTCCTCTGTTTTTTTATTCTAAAGAATGATTAACCAAAGCACAATATGGGTAATAGTTGTTATTTTTCTATGGAAGTGTGTTTTGTGACCTACTCCTGTTTTTTTCCAGCACTGCACCCGGGGATCATCTACCTGCCATTTCTACCTCATGTTTACAGGTACCACTATTCACATGGTGGCAGTTGCACAAACTGAAGAAACAGCACTTGGGAAAAATTACACAGGCTCCAGAAGACTCCTATAGATCTAAGCTCATAAAGTGACATAAACATCATCTTCTAGTTCTGTGGTTGGCAGAAAATGAAAAATGGTCATACCTGACAAATTACTGAATCTGTCTTGGATATGTCATAAAGAAATCCAGGCATCCAGCCGGTGTGCACGGTGGTAACTTAACTTGTCCAGGGTTTGTACAATACTTAGTACATGCAAAACACTCTTCAGAAACTTCTGTTGAATCAGTTCAAGTCCAACACTGCCCCACAGATGAAAGAAAAACAACAACTTGACACTACTCAAAAGGCCTCATGGTCTGTGTGGGGGCTCACACCCTGAATAACAATAATTTAGGAGGCCCAGGCAGGAGGACTGCCTTAAGTCATGAGTTCGATACCAGCCTGGGCAGCAAAGTAAGAATCTGTCTCTACAAAAAAATAAAAACTAACCGAGCACACGTGTCTGTAGTCCCAGCTATTCGGAAAGCTGATGCAAGAGGATCACTTGAGCCCAAGAGTTGGAGGCTGCAGTAAACCAAGATTACACCACTGTACTTCATCCTAGGTGACAAAGGAAGACCCTGCCTCAAAAAAGAAGGAAGGGGAAGGGGAATAGAGGAGGCCTCCTGATGCCCTATGCTGAGTGATGAATGCTGCTCTGTAGGAAGACTTTGGCAGTCTTGAATTCCTTCATCTACGGTCATTCCTCAAGGACTCATTGTGAAAATGAATCTAGATGTAGTGTACAAAGCAAACACAATAAACCAAGGCCAAAATAGCCATAAAATCAACAAGAGAACATGGCCCCACAGCAGGCCTCACTTCTGTTGTCAGTGACATCATCACAGCCGGGCTGGTGGTTCCACTGTTGGGAGCAGTGATGTTTAACTCTGAACAGAACCAGGTTGCCCCAGAAGCATCCACACCCATTTCAGATAGTGATTGTGCCCTAGGCTTTCCCAGTGCACAGTGTGGACTAAATATACCAAAGCGTTTTTTGAAGGGAACAGCAAAGGAAGACAGCTCCAAGACCACACACAGATCACACTTGGTATGAAGACAGCAATGGACCTCGTGAGGGTGTTGATCAATATCCGTGCTGCAGCAGCAGCATTCTCAACAGAGTGTGCTCAGAAGGGGTGAGCAGTGTTCCTTACCAGCACCCAGCACCAGGAATGCAGAACCTCTGCCAGCCCATACAGGCAGAAAGCAAATTATAACAACCAGGACACAGTGAGTTTCACTAATAGAATTAGACCTACAATCTGGTCTCAACCAGACACAAACACTGTCTGTTTAGGCCTGGTGTAATTTACAGCAGCATCAAACATGTTTCCCATCTCTTTGTAAGACAGGCAGGTTAAACTTTCTCAGTGTCACCACTCCCCTTTCATGCACTTCCAATTGCATGTGAAATGTATCACCCATCTGTGGGCTCTGAGCCTCCTGAGATCACCAGGACTCTGCAAACTGACACAGCCATGGGCCTGAGAAAGAAAGGTAATCTTAAGCACCCTTAGAAGAAATGGGCTGTAAGAAAAAGCCAGATGGGGGGTGCAGAGGAAATCCTGGCAAACAGGTCAGTAAGCCGTCTTTGGCTCTGGGATGTTTGCTAACAGTTGAAGATATTTTCACTTCTCAAACTCCTTTGACCACAATATTCCCCTTCTCAAAAATCTTTGGTGGCAGTGCCCTTCTGCCTGTGTTCCTTATACCACCATCTGGCTTTCAGGGTCTCTGATCTGGTGCCTCCTCTCTCTCAGCTCCCTCTACTCTTCTACATGTGGGTCATGGTGGTCAAGTCACAGCTGGCTTCTGTTGCATCTGTCACCCCCTCAGGGAGAAGGACATTTTCTCTTCCAACTACTGAAATCCTATCATCCTTAAAGAGCTAGCGCCAAACGACATCATGTATGAAGCCCCATAGGCAGCTTAGGCGGCAGCAGACTTCACTCTTTTCGATTATCTACTTGTACCTCAGTCGGCACATGGTGTCTTTCATTGGAGTCATGCTGGGAGTCACTTCTATTGGTGATATACCTATGGGTGAGATACCATAAGTAAAGGGAAATATCTTCATTCCCATCTGCCTTACTTGTCCCAACACCTAGTCCAGGGTTTTAGAAGCAGTGGTGGATGGATGAATGACCCTCCTTCCTGGCACCAGGCTCTCATGACCTGGGTCACAGGCCAGTGCCCAGGTTAGCAGGTGAACCCTAACAGAAGTGGGTGAGGTGAGCAGGAGGGAGCAGTGGGGCCCATGGCAACCTGGAGAGGGCATGTCTCATTTACCACCAGGCATCTGCTTCTCAACTCCAGCATCTGTTGCCAGGTGGGAATATGGGCCCCATGTTGCTAGATACTATGATTTTGTAAGAAAATCCAGAAATCGGGATTTTTAAGTGAAATATTTTCCATGTATAAGGGCTACATACCAATGTTAATTGAAAAAAAAATACTTGGTTGGGTGCGGTGGCTCACATCTGTAATCCCAGCACTTTGGGAGGCCAAGGTGGCTAGATAATGAGGTCAGGAGATTGAGACCATCCTGGCTAATACAGTGAAACCCCATCTCTATTAAAAATACAAAACATTAGCCAAGCGTGGTGGCACACATGCTGTAATCCCAGCTACTCAGGAAGCTGAGGCAGGATAATCACTTGAACCTAGGAGGCGGAGGCTGCAGTGAGCCGAGATCACTCCAGCTTGGGCTATAGAACAAGACTCCATCTCAAAAAAAAAAAAAATACTCTCTGTGGGCAAACAGAGGCACGTCTGCAGGTTCTGGCTGAGTTTGGGCCCTGTGATCTGGAACCTGCACCGATGTTCTTTGGAACGATTAAGGGTGCCATCCTACATGTAACATTGAAAATAAAAGATGCAGTGTCTGCCCTCATGGAGCTTAAAACCTGGTTCTGAAAATGTAAGATGTATACATGGAAATCTGAGCAAGAAATGGTGGCATATGTTGATATTGTGGAATTAGGACTTCAGACTTTTTGGAGTCAGGGAGCTGTGGTGGGCTAGGGGTCCACGCCACTGTCACGGGTTTCTTTCTTAAATAAATTCTCACATATGGGGAGACATTGGTCAAAGGAGATATTACAATTCAAAAGGGGGATTTTTTTTTTCCTAAACCAGTTTTCAGACCCAGAATATTTTATTTTAAGCCCAAATAGGCAAACAAAGAGAGAGTAGATAGGGGACTGCTTGGGCTAGGGGAGAGGATAGGTAGCTAGTGGGAGAGAAGTGGAGAATGACTAATTACGGTTATGGGGTTTCTTTTTTAGGCAGTGAAAATGTTGTTTGTGGTGATGGACACACAACTCTGAACACACTAAAAACCACTGGATTGTACATTTGAAGAGGGTGAATTGTATGATATGTGAATTATATCTCAAAGTTGTTGAAATGATAAAGTAAAATAAGCTCCCTAGCACACAGGAAGCCTGATGACAGCCAGTCTCTTTAATTTTCACCTCCCACTACTTTTTGGGTCATGAGAGGCCAAAACAACAACCAATGATGGCATCAAATATTGAAAACTTACTGTGTAGGCCACCCTATGTATTAAGTACTTTATTCCATTCCAACCTCACAGCAACCCCACAAGGGTGAATTACTATCCTCACTTTACAGAGGCAGGGCATTAAGTAACCTGCTCAAGGTCACAGGAGAACTGTGAAGCTAGAACTTGAGCCCAAGGTGGCCAACTCCAACTCCAAAGCCTGTGCTCTGTGCACCAGGCTATGCTGCATCACATAAACCCAGGCAGGAGAGGTGGAGGAGAGTACAGAGGCACACTCACGTCATATGACTACAAGAGTGAAGGTGTGTCTGATAAGCATCTCAGTCTGGCTAAGTGCAAGCTATGGAATGGTGCAGATTAGAAAGCGGGGAAGAACTGGTGGCCAGCCACGCTGTGAGCCTATCTAATTCAGTTAACAGGAAAGCTGGTGTACCACAGGCCTTCTTCGTCATACTATGTACAAGTCTAGCATAAAGCAAGTCTCATGCCACATACAGAAATGGTATCACCCATATAAGGCAGTTCAGCTTGTTCATGTCTTTGGTGGTGTCATTATTTGAGTTTAAAGGGTTCTGATATCTTCTTCCTGAGCTACTTGATAGCAGGGGCTGTCGTTTGAGCCCTTCTTCCTCTCCCACCTCAGCACCTAACACCTAGCAGGTGTTCAAATATTTTAAAGTAAATGAGCCTGGGAGAACTTATGTATTTCAAGAGAGAAGGCAGGAACTAAATCATATCTAACCTTTTAGAAATGTATAGATATAGGGCCAGGCATGGTGGGGCACACAACTGTAATCCCAGCACTTTGGGAGGTTGAGGCAGGAGGATTGCTTGAGCCCAGGAGTTCGAGACAAGCCTGGGTAACACAGTGAGACTCTGTCCCTACAAATAATTTTTTTTAAAAAATGGCAGGGCATGATGGCCTGCACCTGTGGTCCCAGCTACTCGGCAGGCTGAGGCAGGAGAATCTCCTGCACCTGGGAGGTCGAGGCTGTAGAGAGCAGTGATCATGCACCACTGCACTCCAGCCTGGGTGACACAGCAAGACCCCCATCTCAAAGAAAAAAAAAAGAATTAACAAAGTACAGATGTAACAAAACTACTTCTGAGGAACACAACAAACAGCTGGCACAAGATTCAGGAGAGAGGCTGGGCTGGGTTGGGAGGTGGGACCGCGTAGGCTGAGGTGCACGCAATCACCTTCAAGTTTCTGTGTTGGGGGTGGGCTGACAAAGGTTGGATGTTTTATAGAAATGAAATCAATAGGCCAGGGCCAGTGGCTCAAGTCTGTAATCTCAGCACTTTGGGAGGCCGAGGTGGGCGGATCACCTGGGTAAAACTCCATGTCTACTAAAAATACAAAAATTAGCCAGGCATGGTGGTGTGTACCTGTAGTCCCAGCTACTCTGGAGGCTGAGGCAGGAGAATTTCTTGGACCTGGGAGGTGGAGGTTTCAGTGAGCCATGATCATGCCACTGCACTCCATCTAGCCTAGGTGACAGAGTGAGACTCCGTATCCAAAGGAAAAAAAAAGAAAGAAATGAAATGAAATCAATAGAAGAGCATCCTGCAGGGACAGGTGTTAAGTGTGAACCAAGGACCATGACTAATCTAGTACTGTGTTACCTGAGGTCTGAGTGTAAATAATATATAAAACCACAAGACACACAGAAAAGGAGTAAGGCCCTCTTTGCGGAATCAATAATAGAAACCACATGTAGTAAGCTAAATTGCCAAGTCTAAAAACAGTGTGGGTAGTTTATATAAGGGGTCCTGAACCTGGAGTCCACTTACTTTGAAAGACAAGATGTGCTAATCCCTGAAAATGGACACAAAATTGTATGTATTTTTTCTGGGAGGAAGGTTTGCTGCTTCCAGATTCTCAAAAGGATTATCTAAAGAGTTAAAACTAGGATTGGAGAGTGAATGAATCTGAATCAGCAGCACTGCAGCAGACACTGCGTGCCATGGGCCATAGAATAGTCTAAGGACGCTGCGGTAGAATGGTGAATGGGGTGAAGGCAGTTGGATTGCATCCCCACGCGGATGAGATCATTATTCCCCAGTGATTGCCAACTAGCTGAAGTAAATGAGGCCAAGGAGAGAGAACAATGCAACAGACCACCAAGGCTAATACCATCCTCTCCTCTCCATGCCTGATTTTCACAGGAATGAGTGACACCACTCCAAACATCCTGAACTTTCTGACGACAACCCTGAAACCCAAGGGGGATATTTTTCTGGCTTTTTCCAGGTGGAGGCTATTGATTTTGAAAGATAAAAGTGGCCAAGCAACACACATGGGAATCTGAAACAGAATTTTTATTTTTAGAAACCGTGTGTGAGACACTAGAATGATGGCTCCCACCTGGGAAGAAAGGGCATCTCATGAGCACGGGTGGGAAGAGTTTTGCCATGGACAAAGTGACAAGGTAAGTTTTCATGTGGAATTTGGAAAGTGGAGGAAGACACTTAGGTAAAATTTATATGCCAGATGCAGTGGAAGACAGTAAATACAATAGGTTACCACAGAAGGAACGGATTTCAAACCTAATAGGAAAAAATAAAAAGGAGCTGGAATCTCATTATATATGTGTAGTCTGTAAGTAGTAAACATCATGAATTTGAAATTATAAAGGAAACATGATCTCAGGCAAATACAGCAACAGGCAAGTATAGTTTGTTCCATGAAAGCCATTCAGATGGAGGGTTCAGGACAGCAGCTCTGTGGGTCAAGATGACTTGACAGTGAACCATGAGTTGCTGTGAGGATACATCACTGCCTGCCTGCAGATCCCCTCCCTGTGAGAAAGCAGAAGACTATACATGAAACAGTGGTGGTAGGGGTTCCTTCTAACACCAAGACTATCTGGCTCAACTTTAAAAAACATTCTCCCATATTGAACTTCCCTGTTCCACTTACTTAGGCTAGACCTCAGGTCTGCAAGCAGACTGAGTTGATACAGGAAGCCCCTTCTCCATTGAGAAACATACGGAAATGTTGGATACAACTTAAATTAAAAAGCAAACAAAAGCCAAGCCAACCTTATAAGCAAAAGAATCTATCCCCGGAGATAAAGAGAAATTTCAAAGACAGAGCAAATAAGGGGGTTTGAAACCAGATGGTGCCCAGGTGGCTACCTGTAGGTGATTCCAGCAGTGAGGCCCGAAGACACCTCAGCTTGTGGGAAACTGGTGCTGTGCCAGAAGCAGGGAAGGGCTTTTGTTAGGCAAAAAAAATCTTTCAATGTGTTTGGCTTTTCTTGAACCCTAACTTGACCATGTGGTAAAGGGTTAACATTCTGCCATAGGTGATCTGCAGATTATTTGGGGTATGATGGATTGAGATCAAACATTCAGTTAAATTATTACGCGGAACCCCTTACACAGGGGGAAAAAGCCTCCGATGTATCCTTCCATATGCTTGGAACTGGAAATAAGAAACTACTGGCCCGGCCAGGCACAGGGGCTCACGCCTGCAATCCCAGCACTTTGGGAGGCCGAGGTGGGAGGATCACCCGAGGTCGGGAGCTTGGGACCAGCCTGACCAACATGGAGAAACCCCATCTCTACTAAAAATACAAAATTAGCTGGGCGTGGTGGTGGGCGCCTGTAATCCCAGCTACTTGGGAGGCTGAAGCAGGAGAATTGCTTGAACCCAGGAGGCAGAGGTTGCAGTGAGCTGAGATTACACCATTGCACTCCAGCCTGGGCAACAAGAGCAAAACTCCGTCTCAAAAAAAAAAAACAAACTACTGGCCTACTGCAGTGTGGTATCCCACCCTCCATAAATCTAGGGCCCGAAGTCAGATGAAGCCCCAATCCAATGGCTCCTTTTTGGTGACTTAAAAAACCCGAGAACCAACTAGCTTTTGCTTTTCTCCCCAGCTATAGGTTTTGCTAAACATATTTCTTGCATTTCAGAGTCAATGCTGTTTTGATATCCTCATTTTCCAAACTTTTATGAAAACTTGAAAGAAATTTTAAAAATATGCTCTAGATTTTATGTCAAGCCTTGATTTTTAGGTGCTCCTATAACTTCAAAGTAATTTAATTATGCAGGAAGGCTGGCTTAGTAAAGGTTCATTAATGCCCAAGACAACATTCCTTTCTCCTTAAAGGGGAAAAGTCTTACTCTGCTAGAGGGAGAGATTAAAATCAAGCAAGTTTTTACACTTAGGCTAATTGAGAACAGGGGAGCCAGGAATGAAGTGGTTTCCTGTCCGGCCAAGTAACAGGCTGTCAGGCAGGCTACAGTCACTCCAGCCAATAAAGGGGCAACAGCAGCCAGGAACGACCCCACGACCCCATTTTCATCGCTCCTCTTTCCCTCCTAGTTTTTACTGGCTGCCAGCACAACCCAGTCAACAGCAAGCTTTCCTTTACCACACAGGCTTTCCTCCTTCCCTGAACCTGCTTGACCTCAGCCTCCATTACAAATGTCCCCGTTAACCGAAGCCACCAAAATCTGCTGTCTGCCTTTCTTGCCTTAGACACGTCTGAATAAATTGTGATTAACTGATTCAATGTTCAGTTTTGCAAAAGGGAAAAAACAAAAGGAAGGATAGGGGAAGAATCTCAAAACAAAGCAATCCCGGGGTTCTGCTGGAGTGCACACAGAGCTTCTATGGGAAATGACTTTTTACTAGTCCCTTAAAAAACTTGTTTAGGCCAAGCAGCCACTCTTCATCTAGATTTGCCAAAATCTGTTCTCCAGGACTGATAACCTACACTGGGGTAGCTCCGACACTGGGTTTACTTTGAAAGGTTTTCTCCAGTTACTGCCAGCTGCCAATCTGTTTTGACAATGCATTGTTAGCCTACAGGCTCATCATTGTCATTCTTTTGGACATGTTCATGTATTAGCAGTCAGTCAGATATGCCGACAGTGTATTTGCAGGGGATGCAAAAACACACACGCTTATACACACAAGGTATGTTAGATGTCTAAGACTGGGGAAAAACTTAAGTCAAACAACACATAATTAGCCTCTGCTTACAGAGGCGAGACAGTTTATTAGACTTTATGACTTCTGTTCCCATTCCCCAGCCCCCAAATACCTTCTACTTTCCCCTCAGCCCCAATGCAGATGAAAGTTTGCCCTTTAAAAAAACGAACAACAAAAACACACTTTTTCTAGGAGTATAGAAACTTCAGACTTTTGAACTACACGGTGTCCGTGTTACAACAGGGACTTGACATATTCTCAACCCAATCAACAATGCCTGCTCAATGCCAAGTTTAGATGTGACTTTAAATTGCACCCAATCTGGCAAAATAATATTTGACTGCTGGCTACCAGTAAAACGCACACAATTTTTCCTTTCAGAACTTCTGAGCCACCAAGCCAGGAAGTCTTTTGGTGAACACTCCCCTTCCCATTTGTAGAGAAATCAATACTCGGGACCGGGGGCTGGACTTGGGGAATACAAGGGTTCCCTCATTTCAGCCAGGGCTCCCTCTTGCCCCACCAAGAATCTACCCAGGGGCCTGAACCTGCAAGAGGTAGACAGGCATTGTGAGCTGAGCCAGTTCCCTGGCTTGTGCTCCTACCTCGTCACGCGCTCTGGTCCTCCTTGCCCAAGAGGTGTGGGGATGGGTGTGGTGGAGGCACAGTCCAGGGTTGGTCTTGCCTGCCGCACGCCTGTTCAGTAGCCTTTTAATGAACTCAGTGACTCAGCGCCGTCCCTCCCCCACCGGCCTCAGATCTCACTCCTCTCAATCGCACTGATGCCCATGTGACAGCACGTTGTCTCCACCGAGACTAATCCCATATCAATAAGAGCTTTCAGCACGGCCCAGACCAGATTACTCTGTCTCACAACCACTTTGCTGACCTGCCCAGGGGGCCACCGAATACTCCCCGAGCGCATACTATTTACAGAAGAGTCAAGATAAGCTGGATCACTTGGTGTGATTATTTCGCTGCCAAAGTTTGTGGCTTTAACAAAGCAAACCCACATTCAACCGCTCAACCAGGCGCCGTGCAAGCCACCAGAATGAAAAAACAACGCTGGATCTTACACACATGCAGTAATCAAAATATTACAAATAAAGGCTACATGTGAAATGACAGATTAAGATGAGCTCTAGATACCAGATGTATGAAGTTTGCTATTAGATTTCTTTGCCATAAATCCAGGACAAGGCAACATGGCATCTCATTGTCAGATTAATGTGGACTAAGCATGATATAATTCATAAGAAGGCTTTTAAAAAGTCACCAATATTGGTTCTTAACTTTGCCCATTCAGATTCTTAAGAGTAAACCAAACTTGAGGAGAGATGCCAGATGCCAAACTGAGTACAGGCTCAATATCCCCTACTTTTCCATCCTTCCTTTTCCTGCAATTTTTATCACACTGGTCTCTATCCACAGCCTTTCTGGGCAGCTGAGATGAACAAGAGGAATGAGTATAAAGCCTACAAACACGGTCAAGGAGATGAGTGGGAGTAACTAGAGAATGGTCTTGAGGGTTTGCGAAAACTATTTCATCAGCATTATGGACAAGAACAAGAAGGCCAGGGCATACTTAAAATCATCACAAAGCCTCTTTCTAGCACTAAATGTGAAGTAATGAAGCCATCACACAGCAGATTAAGGCCTTTGCACACAAAGCTCCCTTCCTCAGAAAAGCTCTATTGATTGAGCTTGAAATACAGATTTTTAGTTCTAAAATTGTGAGGATAGCTCCTTAAAATTCAATCTCTTTCCCTCAGAAATGCAATAAAATTCTAAAACAATATGCACCAAATAAAATTTATTTTTAATATTAAAATACCTGATGCTCATTTCACCATGTCTCTGTTCTCTCGTCTCTGTTCAATGCAGTTAGGCAGATTTGAGGGTGCTGCGGAGAATATCTGAGGTGAAATGCCAGGGAGCGAGTGAGCAGGCCCTGAGCTGCAGAGGCAATGCTCCAAGCAGAAAAGCATGGCTGGCAGGAAACCAGGAGAAATTGCGCAAGGGAAGAGCCATTCCAAAGCTGTTCTCTGTCCCATGGTTATGATCACAGGGGAGGGTAATTACAAGTACTTCTGATCAAAATACCTTTTGCCATTTGTCAGATAGCAGACCCCAAATTCAAGGTGGATTAGTCTGGAAAACTAAACTGAATCAGTTTTGAAGTCTTACTTTTATATCCAACAATTGAACAATGCAAATATGAATAATACAGAAAACAGCCAAACACCTAGAATGAAAAGTGGAACCCCGTAACTCCCCCGTATTCAACAGATGACAGGGCTAATGCAGGGAGTTTGGGCTATGGGCTGGTTTTATAGCCAAAGCCACAGAGAATTCCATCACCAAAGACTGCTTCCTACTCTTGGTGAAGGAAGCAAGTAATTCACATGCCAGTCTCCATCTTTTCCTCCCTTTCCCTCTCCCTCCACCCCTGCCTTACTGGTATTTTTCTCAATGAGTTCCCTTGATGTTGGAGGACCCAGCCTGCAGCTTTCACAGGAAGGGCTAACACAGTGAGAAGAGCAGGATCTAAGAATCAGAGGAGGTGGGTTTGAGATCTAGAATAAACAGTTAAAGGTCTAGAGGCAAGGAGCTTCACTTCTGAGCCTTAATTTACTCAGCTTTAATGAGAACATTACCTGCCCTGCTTGCTTACTAAATGGGACTGACCTGGTGGTCAGGTATGGAATGTGGGCTCGTATCCCAGAGAAGGTAAACAAAACAGGATGGAGAAAACAAAGTCTGAGCCCCTGCTCTGCCATGTCCCTTGCGGGGCTTCCCTTCCTCTTCTAGGCTGCATTTGTAAAATGCAGACAGTCATACCTGCTCTGTGTATCTACCAGGGTCAACAGGAAACTTAAGCAATGCATTTGAAGATAAACATTACAAAACTGACGATGCTATCAGAGGGCACGTTCTTACCAAAGACTATGTTTTAAAAGCATGAATAGCTCCAAGGTTGAAAGAAAGTCTTAAGGAGTATTTTTATGTTACACTACAGAAAAATATATTATTTGCTTTAAATAAGGGGAGTCTAAGTTTCAAGTCAGCGGATTAGAGATGAGCGGTTAGTGACACCATAAGGGGTGGCATAGGTAGGTAGAGCATTCTCCCAAGAAAGATGACTGAAGCCAGAGCGAATGGGGCTAACAGTGACATTCAGTCGCCGCAGTGCATAGACCAGCTTTGGGGGCCAGGGCATTCCTATAGAAGGCTCCTGAAGCCACGCCACAGGGATGGGTCCTTTCCTGTTGCTTCACTGCCTAGCCCTTTTGTGAGCACGGTGAGAAGCCTGAAGTTGGCAGCAAGCACTGTGTGCTGGCATCTGCAGTGAGCAGTGACAGCTACACCACTGGACAACTCAATCCTGCAGGACTGCTCCAAGACTGAAGTTCAGAATGACAGGTCACTGGGGCTTGCAGTCACTGACTCCAAACACCTCATTTTACAGAGAGGAAAACTGAGGCCTGGTGGCAAGGTGGAGGCACTTTCCCAAGAAACGCAGCATCCAAGCTCTACTGAGTGCCCTGGACCTCGGATGCCCCACCCAGTGTATACTCACTACCTTGGGATGTTTTTCCCCCTAAACGGAATCCTATTGTTCACCCATTTACTCATATGTGTATATATACCATAGAACTTTAAAAATTATCTTTGACAATTTTTTCCCCCTGGCTTTATAAAAATCTGTCCTTTCCTCAGGCAAATTATTTTCCAAATATTTAAACTTTTTGGGCTGGGCCCAGTAGCTCACACCTGTAATCCCAGCACTTTGGGAGGCTGAGGCAGGCCTCCCACTTGAGACCAGAAGTTCAAGACCAGCCTGGGCAACATAACAAAACCCTATATCTCTACTAATACAAAAATTAGCCAGGCGTGGTGGTTCACGCCTATAATCCCAGTTACTTGGGATGTTGAGGTACAAGAATCGCTTGAACCTGGGAGGCAGAGGTTGCGGTGAGCTAAGATTGCACCACTGCACTCCAGCCTGCGCAACAGAGCGAGACTGTCTCAAAAATAAAATAAAATAAAAATAAAATTTTCAGGCACTTTGAGGAACCCCAGTCTTGAATCATCTTGCACTTACAAAGTAAGTAAATTAGGTAATTTATTTTATGAATCCTTCTTAATATTTGTATAGCCCCTTACAGTTTTCATAAGCTTTCTCTCATTTGATCATGACAACAGCTCTGTGATGTACGCAAGACAGGGGTCATTACCCTTAATTTCTGTGGTACTACAGAGAGATGAAATGATTCATCTAGCACCAGAACTAGAGTAGAACCCAGTTCTTCCCAACACTATCTTGGTCCTCCTTCTTACTCCATTAATTCAAATAAGAGCCTTTATGTACTGGGCACTATGGCTGGAACCAAGGGGGCAAAGATATGTAAAACAGAGTTCAGTTTTTTCCAAAGAGCTAGCATCTAGGGGACACATATCCACACAAAAATGTTACAAACACATGAATTTGGAGGTAGAAACTTTGGAATCAGACAGATTTGTATTTGAGACCAGACCTCACTGTTTACTAGTTATGCACCTGTGGGCAAATCATTCTGCCCCTTTAAGCAGTGTTCTCATCTCACAGGATTGTCAGGAGAACTGAATGAGATGGCAGAGGAAAGATGTTTAGCACAGGATCTTGTTCGTGGTAAGCATCCGGTATGTATTAGCTATTTTTATTAGCATTAATACAAGGCAATGACAGAGACACCTGAAGGCTATTATGAGAGCAAGGTCTGGGGACACCTATCCTCCATGGTGGCGGGTGGGGGGTGAGGTGGGCGGGGCAGTGTATCTCGAAGAACCAAATCTTAGAGAATGACTTTAATGATTGTTCTTACAAAACAATACTTATTTTTGTTCTTTTGTTCTTTTCATCTATCCATCCATGTAGTTATCCAACGCATACAGTGAGCCCAGCACTTTACAAAATGATTCTCAGCAGGGCTCCCTTGAATAAAGGGTTTTCCTAGGGCACTTAAAATATGAGCATATTTACAAAAATTGTACTCACACACCTTTTCAGAGTTACACCTACTGAGTGAAATGAGGCATATCAATGGTCCACTCTGATCCTAGCTAGAGATAACAGCTTAAGAGAAACACACCTATAAACAGAACCTTAACATGATGTCCTTTGGTAACAAAGTGAAAAGTCCTTCCCCTAGAGGCCACGTTAAAGTGGTCTGCTGAATGAGAACTCTACTCTCATCAGCAGAGGTGGGGCCTGAGCTACTGCGGACTTCAATCATGTCTGCCTTCACCATTCACTTAAAGGGGGGAAATTATCCAGCTAAATGTTTACTCATATGCAATATCTGCTTGCCAAAGGTAGCACAGATAATAACCCCATACTTTCCACTTTGTACGATGATTACAACTTCCTGTCCATTCATCCTCTCAACTGACCTGGTAGCCACATGAGCCAATCTGCATAAAACAGAGATATAGCCAAGGTGGGCTGCACTTTTGAAATAGGTTCTGCTGCTGAAGATATGTATCTTCAATACCTATCACAGTGACGTATCACAGTCACCAGATATGATACTTTGTAAGCTGGATAATTAGTTCAAATCAATCCCTTACATGGCACGCTTTGTGAGAAGGAAGTTGGCACCTATCTGTTCCCCTGATGGACAAGACTGATTCCTTTCTACAGAGTGCCTTGAACTACTGCAGGAGAAAACCACCATCCTTCAAGAGCACCCAAAAGCTGTGTGCAGCTGGACTCATGGAAGGCTCTCCCTGCCTCAGGATGCTGCCTCGCATAAAAAAATGTAGGACCAGGTCCTCTGGGTAATGGTACTTGTGACTTTCTTTCTCAAAGAACTAGGTTCTTCGAGATGGGATGAGACTTCCATTACTATCTGAAATGCGAGGTGAAGAAACTGGAAAAAACAAAAAAACAAGGCTTTGAATCATGAGACAATGCAGTTGCTATCATGCCAAAATAGAACACTAAGTGTTTTTAAGTTTTCTAGAAACTGAGGCAAAGAGGAGTCACAGAAAATTCAGCTAGTAAGAGTATCATGAAAAAAACCAAATATCTCTGTTTCTTAAAGCTTTAGAGAGACACTCTTACCTGAGGAATTACAGTTCCTCACTGTATTACTGAAAGGCAATGTCCCCAACATTGTGGCCACAAAAACGTAGATGTGGATTTCTTATGCTCCTAATCTATTACAATTCGCTAGAAAATTCAGAGGCCTAACACCAAGGTTAGATCCTGAAGCCATTCTTTGAGGGGCTATGGGCCATAGTGTATATTGCTATCCTATAGTGGTCTAATTTCATCCAAGGATTGATCCTAAAACTTCAAAAAGTAAATTGGTACAGGCTATCTCTTAAATTACCTTCTCTAAACATCATCTCTCACAAATAAAGTCTTAACAGAAGCTCTATGTCCAACAGAGATTATATTCTGTATCAACAGTCTGGGTTCTCCTGAGAGGCTCTTACATTCCAAGACTCATGCTCTAAGCAATTCATTAATTCGAGCATTAAAAAACTCATCTGATTTTAGGGAATAGTTGACATGTTTACCTAAAGTTGTAAAAAACAGACTTATTAAAATGCCTCAGAAGAAGGCTTCAAAAATTATTTCCATTCTCAAAATGTTATTGCTCCCAATTGTCATATATCAATGGCTCCCCAGTCAGTCATGCTCTGCCTAAGCAACATTACAAAACATCAGATAGTGCCAATGGCAATTCCACTGGGTTCCTCCAAACCCAGCCCGTAAAGCCTACAGAGGAAATAGAAAGATGACAGAACGCATACACTTTATTTTTGACCTATCCTGATTTCCATCAGGCTTTGGATACGGGACTACTTTTATGGCTGCAATAATTTTATTGTAAAGATCCAGTACAGGAATTTCTTCTGGGAAAGTATTTTATATTCAGTTGTCAAGCGAAAAGCAAGGTATGTTTGTTCTCACTCCAAGACACCACTGAACTCAGAACAGGAACGTACCTGTTTTCAAACATTAGACTGTAGCTCCTAGTGTCAGTGGGTCAGGAGCCTTCCATGGCCATTCCTGCTTCCTGGGATGTCACGTTTATGGTTGGGCTCTCATTGCATTCATCTTATTTACTCTTTAAAAAGAAAAACACCAAGTCTGACCAAAACAAACAAACAAAAGCAAAACAAAAAGGGGGGAGAGGAATAACTCTTGTTAAATTTATAAATGATGTGTCTAGAGTGCTATTTCATTTTTGCTTATAAAAATGGCATCCATGCTTAAAACCATCTATCAGAGTGATCAGATTTGTATATGGTCTCCGCCTGACTTAAAGGACCTATGTTTGAGTGTTGTTTTTCTCTTCTCACTGCAGCCACAATGTGATCTACCCTATGACATTCATTAGACTCTTGTAGCACACATTTGACATTAGCACAGGGATAAAGTAGGGCAGGGAGTGTGGTGACAGAGCTGTGGGTGGGGAGTGAAGCTTTAAACCCTCAACAGCACGAGTTTCCCCTCCCAGAGAAGTGACTCTAAACAGGAATTAGAGGGCCTCTAAATATATCTTCCCATAATTTGCCCATATTCTCTCTTCCTTCCCAGTTCTCTCTCTTAAACATTTATTCTGTGCTAATACAAGTTTGGTGTTCTGCTAAACTGGGGGGTAGTTTAGAAAATGCGTATGAAGCCTGTATTTTAAACCTTCTGTTTTAGTCTAGAACATGAGGAATATAAGCCTAACAACATCTTCCCCCAACACACACATAAAACCATGATCAGTATGGGACACCCAGTGTATGAGATAAATGTGTATCCCCAGACTCGGTGCAATTGGGATTAAGAAAGGGACTGAGAATGATCAAGTACAGGTGCGATGAGAAATCTGAAGGTCGAATTCGCAGAGGTGGAAGGAAAGAGGATGTCTGGGGGAAACATGAACCCAGGTACTCAGCCATACATGACATGAATGAATATAGGAAGAAGGAGAAACCAAGGTTGATGCTACCAGGGAAGCTCCCTAAAGGTAGAAAGTTAATATCCAGTAAAGATAGGATTATATGAACAATAATTTACTTTGAAAGAGTGTTGCATAGGCAACAGGACATGGCTCTGTCACTTTTAACCTATTTTCCAGGAGCTAAGATCTACCCTCACCCTACCTTACCCTACTTACGTACTCCAAAGATGTTCTGCTGACATTTGAAAGATGCTCATCAGAAGGCATCATCATTCTAGAGACAGCCACTTCACCTTCCCTCAACTATAAAGGCTTTGTAAATTAACTCAGTGGAGGTTAGAAAAGACTTCTCACTGGTGAAATTAGTGGTGTTAGAGATATGTGGATTGCCTATTAACATGATGCTATCAACTGACTGTGTCTCCTCCAAATTCATGTTAAAATCCTTATCCCCAATGTGATGATTTCAAAAGGTGGGCCTTGGGAAGGTGCTCAGGTCATGATGGTGGAACCCTCATGAATGGGATTAGTGCCCTTATAAAATAGAACCCAGAGAGCTCCCTTGTCCCTTCTAGTATGTGAGGACACAGTGAGAAGGTGGCCGTCTATAAACCAGGAAGCAGGGCCCTATCAGATGCTGAATCTGCTCTCGCCTTGATCTTGGACTTCCCAGAAATTCAGAACTGTGAGAAATTTCTGTTGTTTATAAGCCACCCAGCTTATGGCATGTTGTTATAGTAGCCCAAACAGACTGAGACATGTAGCATTGGGCACTCCACCTGTGGATGACAGAGATATGAAAGAACCTGACAGACCCAGCCTTACTCTGTGCAATGGTGCTTGCAGCTTGATTCTAAAACAATCTTCTGCACAGCCACTGGCTTGGAGGGTTCCTGTCGCCTAATACTGACAAAGTTAAAGGAATCCTGCTCCATGTGAATTTTTCATGTAAGGTACTGTCAGCATATCTGAAGTTCAGAACACATGCTCAGTGACTGCTTTTTATGTAATTGATGTTTATATAAATAGCAGGATTTGGTAAATGTGTACTTTTGTATGTGCGAACACAGTTGAAGGAGGAGACCTACAACTCATTATGTCAACTACTGGAGGTTATCCTAAAACTCCCCTTAATTAAAAATAAACAAATTGGCTTAGAGGTTCGTTTTTAGCACACTTGAATGAAGATGTTTATTAGAAACAAATAAAAACTCTAACATTTTTAGAAGCATGAAAAATTGGAGTAGTTATGTGTGACACATGCCTGAGAAAAAGCAAGTTTTTAATACAATGCATTTTTATTAAATCAGAACCTAAACACACACACGCAGTAAAGTACCTCTCATTTTCAAACACACGCAATACATGGCTTCCCTGAGAGAATATCTCTAGGATGCAGTAAGATCCCAGACAATTATAGAAAGACTATGTATTTGCAGCATAGTCAAGTGAATTTTACTAAGGTCTGGCATTTAAAAACTAATGGCTGTTTGATAACTAACATTCCACTAGTTCTCTCAATAATAACAAATTAGTAAATAAAATTATGTTGGTACATACATTACATATATAACCAATCTTTATCAATTCATATATAGACAATACACACCTATCTAATACTCAAAGGCAAGAAAAAGCCATTCCCCTTTCTCTACACCAAGCAGCATGATACACATTTCTTTCTCACTAATCTGGAATCCCTAGATATTTTGAACATGGACATTTGTTGCTGACAGCCACCGCCAGACAAAGCTCCATGACCTGGCTCCACTCCAGGAGAGGCCGCAGAGAGGGCTTCATACCATTCTTGGAAAGCATTCAACTACCACATGCAGCCGCATCTCACACCGAAAAAAAAAAAAAAGATCTCACATTGCAGACAGCTTCACTATAACGTTAACATTCTTGGTTGTTACACACACATTTGACAAAAAATGCAAGCCTCTAGATACAGCCACGTTTATTGTACAATGCCAATACTATACTCAAACACGAAATTCTCTACCATTTTAGGCAACACCAGCTGCAATTTTATTCTCTCACTTCCCAACCTCTTAAGCCAAGGAGATGAGAAGGTGCTCTTCCTTCTCTTCACTCCCCAACACCTACTGTACGTCAAGACACGGTGCCAGCCACAGAGAACACAACACTGGGTAAGACTCAGTTCCTGCCCACGAGGGGCTCACAGGGAGGCATTCCTGTGCTTTCTAAATTGCACAAGATGTCACTCCCCCTCTAACTATGGCTAAAAGGATGAAATACAGACAAGAACAAAACCCACCTTGCTCCAGCTCCTTAAGCTGCCCTCCTGCCTACTAATACCTTTCATTCTCATCCAGCCCTGATGCTTCTTTATCTGTCATTTACTTTAATTACTTCAAACGCATGTTCTCTCTGGTTCCAGTGTTCCTTCTTCTTTCCAAAGTGTACTTGGTTTTTTTGTGCGCGTTTTTAAATTCTATTCTGCAAGGCTTGCTTTCCCGTGAAAATGGCCCTTGACCTGTATTGTAGAAGAACCCAGACCATTATCTACAGGATTTTGATAAGCAAAAGTGCTGCTATCACATGCAATGCCATTGCAGCTCCTATCTGCCTCTTCCTAGGGTCTCTGCAACTTTCTGCGAACCCTCTACATACCTCTCTAACCTTGCACTGAAAACATATGCTCACAGAACTAGGAATAAACATTAAAGCAATCAGAGGCCTCGAGGAACTAAGTTTAGCAGGCTAATAAGAAATATCACAAGGTGTTAAAATATTAAGCAGAATGTGAACACTGCCCTAAGAGTTACAAGTGCCATGCAGGCTCGGAAGGGGGAGATAAAGAAATCTGTTGTATAAACAGATGCCATGTGGAATGCAAAGGCATGATGGTCTCACAGTGTTCATGGCTTTCAGTAAAGGCTCATAACCACCATGACCCTTCAGGCACTTCACAGTAAGCAGTGTCCTAATAAAAATATCTAGTCATAAAAGAGAACGACGACATAACCTGAAGACTGCCTGGACCCTTAATGATGGAAGGTAGACTGCTTACACTGACAAGCGGTCCATGGCTTTGACAACCTCACGTCAAAGCACGCTGGTAAGAGAGAAAAGGCAGGCTCAGGGCTCTTTTCAGTACTGAGAGTAGTGGGCACAGTAGCTCTACTTCCCTGTTTCTGAAGCTGCCTACCTAAAAAGTAAGGTCGGTTTCTAATTCCTGACACGTGCTCTCTTTCATACCCACTCACAGTGAATGACAACTTCCCTTTGTTGCCTCTGTCACTTAGAATTCTGTAATTCACTTACCCAAAGCTACTTTGTCCGAAAGAGGACAAATCAGCTAATCCTTAAGTCCTTTTCAGCACTAAAGAATTTCCCTGCAGGGTGCATCATTTATTGTTTTTCTCCACTTCCTAAGTCCTCCTCATTCCTAATGCATAAAACACAACACGAGGGACCCAATCAGCCAAGTCCAGAATTCGTAGGACTGATGTTTTTTGCAATGGTATTATTGTCTCTCTCATCTCCCTCCTCCTACCCGTCCCCATATTCCGGACTTAAAATACAAGGTCATGCACGGTGGTGTGAATTAACAAAAACCCAAGGCCACACACTGAGCAGCTCCAACTTCAGCCATGAAAAGCGTCCTGGGCTACAGCCAATGCCCTCCTCTCATTCCCTTGGGCCTGCTTTCAAAGCCACAAAGAACAACGGAGCTGAGAAACAGCCCCACTCAGCCACCAGGCCACATCCCAGTGGGGAGACACTACCACATGCTCAGTCCTCTGCTCAGAGATCCCTTCTCCACCACATCCACAGAACTCTGTTTAATCAAACTCCATGAACTGAGTTGCCTTGCGTGTTCATTTGCTGCGCTCCTATACTGGCTGCTATGGATACAATGGTAGATCCTTGAGTAGCTTATAGGCAAACTTGAGAATCTAAGAGATACTTAAAATGTAAAGTGACATGTACTAAATCATAGAAGGGCATGAGATCCTATAGTTTGTTTCGTGACTCCTTCAGCTTCTTCATCCAACCCTGGCCTTATCAGTTTCAGTGCCTAAAGGCTTCTGAATCTCTACACCTCTCCAACTTTACTCACTCAGTTCAAGTCAGCAGCATCCTCCTCCCAGAACACTTGGGTCTGCTAATTGTTCTTACCACTTCTAATCTCAATACCCTCCAAGCCATTTTCCACACTGTAGCCAAGCGCACCTTGCTCAAGTTTAATGTGGTGGCCTGCCCATTCTCCATGTAAAAAATATCAGACAATGGCTCCTCGTTGCCATCAGGATAAAGCCCACATCGCAATGCCATTTGTAACCCCTCCTACCTTCCCCATGCTCTACTGGCACCTGGTTCAGCCTTACTGGAAAACCTGCAATAAGGCTGAACCTCCAAATCCCCATGCTCAACCCTGCCCTTGGGGTTTTGCACACAAACCATTTCCCTTACTTGGAACACAATCCTCATCTCTCCCACCACCCCCTTTACCCTTTACTTGGCTGGCTACTGGCAGCCCTTTAAGTTTGGGCTCAGCTATCACTTCCTCCAGAAGCGTTTGCTGACAACCCTAAGCAGAGCTGAATGCCTCCTCTTTAGGCCTCTGCCGTCAGACTTGCGTGTTCAACTACACTGTATGTTAGTTGCTTGGTATAATAGTTTATTTCCTCTACTAGACTTCAGACAACTTGGTGGGCAGGGAGTGGGGGGTGGATTAGAATGGAACCTTAAGAGATGTCTCTTAATATCTGTTGAAAAAAGGATCTCAACTATGACTTGTTTTCCTGTGTATCTTTGTTCTTAGCATAGTGCTGGCTATGGTTTGAATATGAGATGGTATGGAAATTGAGATGTTGAAACTTAGTGGCCAATGTGATAGTTGTTAAGGGTGGGGGTTGGTCTTTGGGAAGTGATTAGGTTATGAGGACTTCTGCCCTCATGAATGGGATTAAGGCTCTTATAAAACAGGGTTCATGGGCTGGCGGGGGCTCGGCTGACTTGCCCTTCTGTCTGCTATCACGTGAGGACACAGTGTTCCTCCCCTCCTATGGATGCAGCATCCAAGCCCTCTTACAAGCAGAGATCAGAACCTCACCAGACAATGAGCCTGCTGGCTCACTGATCTTGGACGTTCCCAGCTTCCAGAAATAATAAATAACACTCTTTTCTTTATTAGTTGACTAGTTTGTGGTATCCCATTACCTCTCCCTTCACTACCAGGGAGCCTCAGTTACTATCTCCAGGCCAAGTGGAAGCCATTCGTCATTCATTCTACAAATACTTAGTAAATGCCTACACTTAGTAGGGGCTGGAATGACCACACTCTGATCTCTCAAAGAAACCACCAACTGCTTTGTTGTTCAGTCAAAACTGTTGTTTCTCAGTTATATCTTGTTTGATGGCAAGTCCTTCTCCTTTCCCTGTTCCAGAGGTCAGGAAACCATGGCCTGTGAGCAAAATCTGGCCTTCTATCTGTTTTTGTGAATAAAGTTTTATTGGAACATAGGTATGCCCCCTTTATTTACATAGTGCCTATGGTTGCTTTTCCTGCAAAAATGGCAGAATTAAGAAACTGCACTAGAGACCATATAGCCTGCAAAACCTATAATATTTTCTGCCTGGTCCATTACAGAAAAGGTCTGCCAACACTTGCCCTACCTATTATAACTTATGGGTTTCCTTCCTACCTTTGTGACTGTGACTGGAAAGGCTCTTGTTATTCTGCTGTCCAATGAAGGTATAAGCAGTCCTAGGAACACTAGCTCCCCAGGATTCTGTCAGTCTGCTTCTTAACCTGACACATTCTTTGTCTTTCTAAGATGGTTCTCATGGCCCCTGAACATCCCTCTATCGGTGAACTATAGTATAAACAATCTGTAAGCGTTTCTGTCTTCCCCAACCCACGGGGCTCCTTGAGGACAAGGCCCATGTCTTACAGACATAACTCAGCATAGTGACAGGCACACAGTAGCCATCAAAAACATTAACTAGGTAGATGAGTGTTTACAAGGTATTTTTAAAATAACTATATTTAAAGGCTCAGCCATAGTCCCTTGGTGAGAATACGGTCATTCAACTGATGAAATTTCTATTCTTTTGTATCAGTTTTGACTTGTCTATAGATGGGTGACGAAGTAGAAACCCTGAATAGGGGATTTCCCACCAGGATAAGGACTGAAAGTCTGACTCCCATTCACTAGCTGTAGGATCTTAGTTAAGGTGCTCACTCTCAGTTGCCTCCTCTGCAAAATAGAGATAATGAAATAATTCCTCAATCTCACAGGGTGGCTGTGAAACCAATAATATGTGTAACATGCCCACTACCTTTGTCAAGCAATTTTGGTGCTCAATAAGTAGAAACAATTATTATTATGGACAAGGTCTTCTCCTTTAAGGCTCCAAGTACACTGACAATGAACATGGCTAGGGTCGTCTCAGCTATGTTATAGCATCACGCTTGATCCTTTCATAGCAGGATCCCTGATTCAGGTGGTAGTTTCATATTTTAAATTATGAAAACAAGCAGCTAGGTCTTATATTAATACTAATCCTTCAAGACAAAAGATCGAACGCTAAAGGAGGAGCTTCTCTCTCTCTCCCATAAAGATTCATCGGTTAAAAAGCACTAGTGGTGATACTAAATTGAAGCATCAACACACTGTTCTGTAAATTCTCTTTTCCTGATAGAATTTACCATAATTTGTTTTTTCAGCTACAGCGCATAGCTTGGAATGTAATGCACACATTTTGAAGACTAGACATTTTGATAATCAAAAGGACAATATTAAGTTGATTTTTTATAGCCTCATTATTGCAAAGATATTATTTTCTAAGCTAATGTACATATGAAACTTCATCTTTCTTTAAAGGTAAACACATGGGCACTAGAACAGATACCTGAGTTTTGTATGCATCAAAACAAAAATAGGGAGTAATACCAACACATTTAGCAAAAAGGAAAAAACAGATTCTACTGGTACATGAAAATTTTTGGAGGAGATGGGAATCAAGGAGGAAAGTGGGGTTCCAAGCTAATCAGCAGAAACTCTGCCTTCCACCTGTGCCCCTAATCTGATGCTCCAGTTGCATGACATGACTATGACGGATGGCCGGGGCGCTGTCGTTTATCTTTTGGAGTGAAACTGGAGAATTCAGACAGAGCCCAATGAGCACTGCTCATGAAAATGCTATCCTATCTAATCCCAGGAGACAAGAGAAACACTGAGGGTTCAGAAAGGACGTGAGCACGTGTGTGTGCACACCATGCCTGTGTGTTCCTCTCCTCTTCCAACACATTTTTGGGGGCTGAGGAAGTGTGCCGCACATATCTCAAACAGAGTTTCTCAGTATTTTCTGCAGTTTGATCTGTCCCATGTTGACCAGACACTGTAAATAGTTTAGTTTAGAAAGAAGCCACAAATCCTAAGTGAGCATCTGGCTCCTAAGAAGCCAGAAGGATGGTTGCAGGGGGGTGGGTGTGAGTGGGAAACTGTGGGGAGTATGGAGAGTGGGAGAGGTGGGGGAGCCTTTTACCCAGCTTCTCTTACTCACCAGCACAGTCGACAAGCGACATTGGCTTATCGCCTCAGCTAGGATAAATAACTCTAAATGTGTGCTGGGTAGATGCAGTCATGCCCTGGCCTTCAATAGTTTTATTCTTTCACATCTCTAACGTCTGCAGCTTCCTGAGATTGGCTGGTATTTTTGTCACTGGGCTTGCGGGCTGGGGGCTGGGCAGAGCTGAATGTCAGGCAAGGGTAAAGGGCACCGTGTGATCTGCTGAGTGCCTCCGCATTCTCCTCCTTGTTCCTGACATTACCGCCCGCTCAACCAGGAGGGCAGAAGGTGGGTCAGAATAATCAGTTAAGTGTATTAGGGTTTTCTCGTGCTGCCCTACAAATCTCACATGTGCATGTGCAACTAATGAGACAATGCCCAGAGGTAGAAATGAACTTCATAACACCAAAGTACGGGTATATATCAATTTATGCGAGTTAAAAAACGTTAAACAAGAAGAACAAATAAGTTTGAAAGCTGTTTTTTCACATTACAAATGTAACTCAATACAGATTTTAGAATACAAATATTCTCTCAGGCATTTAAAATAATTTGTTCATAAGGCTTTGATTTGCACATGATGTTGGTGATATCTTTTGTGCAAGATAGACGGGGAAAAGTCCTCAGTTTTAGATTGTTAGTTACTTTCAAAATAAAAGATGTAAATTAATAACTATTCTTCCAAACAGAAGGGGACGCATTGTAAGAATAGTTTTTGAAATAATGCAGAAGTAAGAATATCCACAGAAATTC
Source organism: Macaca mulatta (assembly GCF_049350105.2). Classification (NCBI taxonomy): domain Eukaryota; kingdom Metazoa; phylum Chordata; class Mammalia; order Primates; family Cercopithecidae; genus Macaca; species Macaca mulatta. The sequence continues at coordinate 122,146,106 of NC_133411.1, forward strand.
TCAACACCGTGTGGACAACATGTAATCCATGTTTTGTTTTGGTTTTGAATAGGAGTAAAGGTGAAGAGTCTAAAAAAATAAATGTTTAAAATTCCTGATATAACAGAGAAATGCAGTAAAACAGCAGTTTTTAAACTGTCCTCTGGCTCTTGAGAGAGTTTCCAGGTTTCTACAAACAATAAAATATTTGCTGTCAAACCCAGAATAAAATGCCCGAGAATATAATAACAAGTTCACTGCTTTTCCTTCTGGGTTATTTTAAATGTTGGGGTGCTGAAGATTTCATTTGAACAAAGAGTTCTGTTACCAAGTAAGTCTGGAAGCTATTGTTTGGGAGGTGCCGTGCAGTCTCTGTACACAGGAAGTTAAAGGAAACGGCTCTTGGCAATGAATTCTGGAGGCCTTTCCTGGGGGGCCCTTAACTCCTGCAAGGACTTCCAATAACAAGTCAGTAGCATCAAGAATCAGGAATTAACATTCAATGATCAGCTGCTATGTTTAACCACAAATGTATCTAAAAAGTTGGTGTTAACGTGTTTTTATTTTCCTAATAACTTATTTGAAAAAGGGTGATGTTAAAACAGAATCTCAAAAACACACAATTTTGTATTATGTTAGTAATAGCATATTATTGATAGCCTGTAATCACTGCTTTAAAATTTCAATAATAGGTCTCAATTGGAGGACCGTATAATGAATTCCCTTATACTACTTTTGTATATGGCTGAAACTTTCCATAATAAAGTGAAGTTTGTTTTCTTAAAGTCCCAGCAGGCCAGAAACTATGTTAAAGGCTAAATTTCACGTCCCTCAACCATATTGGAGAAGGTTTAGAGGAGTGCTATGAGGAGAATATTGATCCCTCTTCAACCAGTCCAACCTGCCCTTCAGAATGACTCCCACTAATGTTTTTCCTATGCCATTTTCTACTGTTTACTGCACACCTGCACCATGTGGTGCAGGACCCAACCAACTTGGTACAAATAAATGTGACTTACAACATCCTCCCAGTCAGTGCCAACCCCTTATTGAAATTAGATAGTATACATCCTCCAAGTTCATTATTTTTTTAAGTTAATTTGGCTAGTAAGTCCTTTACATTTCCATGTTAACTTTGGAATCAGCATGTCAATTTCTACCAAAACATCTGCTGAGATTTTAATTGAGATCTATAGATCAGTTGGGAGAATTTATATCATAGCAACATTGAGTTTTCTGATCTATGAACACAGCAGCTCGCTCCATTTATTTAGATCATTTCTTTTGTTAATGTTTGTATTTTTTAGTGTACAATCTTGCACATGTTATCAAATTTATCTCTAAGTTATTTCATATTTTTGATATATTGTGATACTGTTACAGAATTTCAATTTCTGATTGTTCATTACTAGAATACAGAAACACAATGGCTTTTTCTATATTTCCTTGGTATCTGGTAACCATGTAAAATTCACTTATTAGTCCTAACAGAACAGTTTTCTTTGTAGATTCTGTAGAATTTTCTACATAGACAGTTATTTTGTCTTTGAATAAAGAAAATTTTACATTTCCCTCTTAAGATCTGGAAGCCTTTTATTGTTTTTCCTTGCCTTACTGCACTGGCTAGAATATCTAGTGCAATGTTGAATAGACGTGGTAAACACTTTTAGATGGCACCTAATACTAAAAGAAAAGAAGCAGTGAGGCCGGGCATGGTGGCTCATGCCTATAATCCCAGCACTTTTGGAGGGCAAGGCGCGTGGATTGCTTGAACCCAGGAGTTCTTCGAGACCAGCCTGGGCAGCATGGCAAAACCATGTCTCTACCAAAAATACAAAAAGTCAGGTATGGTGGTGCACGCCTGTGGTCCCAGCTACTCAGGAGACTGAGGTGGGAGAATCACCTTAGCCGGGGAAGTCAAGGCTGCGGTGAGCTGTGATCGTGCCACTGCACTCCAGTCTGGGTGACACAATGAGACGTTGTCATAAAAGAAAATAAGAGAATAGAAGTGGTGAACACAGATGTGTTTGCATTTATCCCCGTCTGGGTAAAGCCACATTTGCAAAAATTGTAACTGAGACAGTGAAGGAGACCTGAACTAACCAACTCCATCTTGCTTCTAACCTTCAAGCTGTCTTTGTCCATTTCTGGGCACAGGACAAACTAACTTTTGGAGGAACTTAGTTTATGGTTTAGCTTTGAAACAAAGACGATAACAGCCCTTTCCCAAAACAATCCCCCTTCCTGCCTGGGGACCGGACTGCCTTTGCAGGACTAACAAATTAGTCATAAGATTAGAAATTACGGTTTAGGAGGCATGCAACTGGAGGCTATGAGATTCTAAACCTCTCCAGACTGCTCCTGGCAATAATATCACCATTGTAAAACCGAAGATCAGTGCTTGAGATATTTTACAGACCCTGCACTCCATGGATCAGCTGGCACCACCCAGGTGGATACACTGGCTCATCTGGTCTTGCGGCCCTGACCCAGGAACTGACTCAGTGCAAGAGGTCAGCTTCAACTCCCGATGATTTCATCTCTGACCTGACCAATCAGAACTCCCGATTCACTGCCCTCCCCCACACTGCTAAATTATCCTTTAAAACTCTGATCCCCAAATAGGTGGGGAGACTGATTTGAGTAATAGTAAAACTCCAGTCTCTCAAGAGAATTTGAGAAAGTTCCCTCTATTCATGCATCATGAATGCATGTTACATTCTGTCAATTCTTTTTCTATATCTATTAAGATGCTCATATCACTCTTCTTCTTTAGTCTGTTAATATGGTAATTTACACTGATTTTTGAATACTGAACCAGCTTTGTGTTGCTAGGATTAACCCACATGGTTTTGATGTATTATCATTTTTAATATATTATTGGGTTTGATTTGCTAAAATTGCCTTTTTTTACATCCATGTTCATATAGATATTGTATTGCTCTGTACTTTTCTTTCATTGTAATACATTTTCTGATTTTGGCATTAAGGTAATCCTGTCCTCATAAAGTTCATAAGCATTCCCTCTACTTCAATTTTTTTGGAAAGAATTTATGTAGAGTTGGTATTATTTCTTTCTTAAATAAATTCACCAGTGAATCTAGGTCCTATCTTTAGTAATATCCAAAGTCACAGAGCCAACTACAACTCATTTGTCAGATGTTAAATGTATTAACGGGATAAAAATAGATTTGTAATGGAATGTATAGGAAGAAGAGATTAATTCTCACTGGGGGAGAAACAAAGATAATATTCAAATCACATTTTGAAATGGCACATATTTCTGTTGCTTGACTTATGGGGCAACGATACGGTGTCAAACACTCTGCTAGGAGCTGGGAATGCAAAGGTGACCAAGATACAACCCCTGTCCTCAAGGAGACCTCTGCACCCAGTGCACTGTCAGGGGAAGGAGATATGGTAAAAAGAACACACAACCCTGGGGTAGGATGTAGGAGTCGTCAAGGAAGGCTCTCCTGTGGGTATGATACCTGAGCCAATCAGAGAATACAAAGGTGATGAAGGCAAGGACTATTCCACCCATCACTGCAACTCGGCACCTAGGGCTCAAATATTTTTCTGCAGGTGAACTTTGCCAAACTACGTGTGAGGAAGTCAAAATGTGTATTCCAGGCAGTCAGGACTTCATCAATAGGGACAGTGACACACGTATAAAAATGGGACACAAACGAAGCTGTCAGGGCGGCTTCAAGTGTGATACAGGGAGTGCAAGAAGATGAGGCTGAGAGGCAGGCAGGAGACTTACCAGGCAACGTCTATGTGCCTAGGGCAGGGCACTGAGAGCAGAAGTTGCTGGAGGCCCATAAGCATGTTCTGTTTGTGAAATACTTGAATTACCAAAGTTTAAAACTCTGGGACTTCACAACAAATTTGGGTTTTTGGCTTCTCTTAAGAACATCTGGCCATAGGCCGGGCGCGGTGGCTCAAGCCTGTAATCCCAGCACTTTGGGAGGCCGAGACGGGCGGATCACGAGGTCGGGAGATCGAGACCATCCTGGCTAACACGGTGAAACCCCGTCTCTACTAAAAAAATACAAAAAACTAGCCGGGCAAGGTGGTGGGCGCCTGTAGTCCCAGCTACTCGGGAGGCTGAGCCAGGAGAATGGCGTGAACCCGGGAGGCGGAGCTTGCAGTGAGCTGAGATCCGGCCACTGCACTCCAGCCTGGGCGACAGAGCGAGACTCCGTCTCAAAAAAAAAAAAAAAAAAAAAAAAAGAACATCTGCCATAAAGAATCCATGATTCCTAGAGTTCAAAAGTACCGTTCCCCTTGGAGCTCTCCTAGTTCCCCAAGGTCTCAACATATTTTGACCCTGGGGATGCATCTGAATTTCTGAAACTGCTATTAGATAAAATCACTCTGGTGATAGTGCCAAGCCTATAACAGGAAGACTGGAGGCAAAGACAGGGCAGGAGATCCAACAAGTCTATATTAAGGCAGTGGAAGTAGGAACTGGAAAGGAAGAGAGGCTACTTGATAATTTTTTTTAAAGCAGGGATTAATTGGTAATTCGATAAAGAGTAAGGGAGAGGGAGAAGTCAAAGTTCCTAGCCTAGACCACAGAATGACCGATCTATCAAGAAGGGCAGAAACCGGTAAACTGGTCAGGGCAAGAGGGGTACAAGGGCAGAGAAAATGATGCATCATTTGTTCATAGGTTTGTTTCTATTACCTGGCTAGAGATTTGACATTTAACCAACAAATAAGTATTTCATTTCTTTACATCTAGCCTCAAAACTGGCACTCCCCACAAACCTTCTGTCCCACATACTGGCATTTCCTCCCTGCTTGCAGGTCAAGGACTCCCAGGCCCTCCCCACTGAATCACAAGTTCCTTGCTCTGCTGCTACACCAACCAGCAACACTTCCTGGAACTCACCATTTCAGATCTTTTACAAACAGTAACTCAAGGAATGCTCATAGCAATTCTTGGAGGAGTGGGTATTGTTATATAGTTTTTGTTTTGTTTCGTTTTGTTTTGAGACAGAGTCTCAAGCACTCTGTCACCCAGGCTGGAGTGCAGTGGTGCGATTTCATCTCACTGCAACCTCCGCCTCCCAGGCTCAAGTGATTCTCCCGCCTCAGCCTTCCGAGTAGCTGGGATCAGGCATGTGCCACCATATCCAGCTAATTTTTGTGTTTTTAGTAGCGATAGAGTTTCACCATGTTGGCCAGACTGGTCTGGAACTCCTGGCCTCAAGTGATCAGCCCGTCTCGGCCTCCCAAAGTGCTAGGATTACAGGCATGAGCCACTGCGCCTGGCCAAGTATTGTTATATAGTTTTTATAGTGAATGCATGCCAACTATTTTTCTTTATTCAAAGTCTGAATTGGAGGGGCCTGAAACTGAAAACGCCTACTTTCCTCAGAGAAACTGCCCTCGTCTTTAAGCATTTTCTAATGGTGGCATAACTACTGAATCTTTTAACTGCACTGTGGGAAGATCAGAAGACTTTAAAGGCTCCCAGACTTGGTAAACTGTATGTTTTCCTCTGTGTAAATTCCAAAAGTATCACCACTAATCCAAACAACAGCTCTTCAAGCAGGAGTAAATAGAGGAAAAACCTCAACTGAAAGGTCAGGAAAAGGACTTTCCTGAAGTACAAATAATGGCCAGGTGTGGTTGCTACTCACTTCAAATCTTTTACAGATGCCACAAGATAAGTCTAAGTTCACACTCCTGTTCGCAAAAACAATCCAACCAGGGAATATGAAAATAACTCTTTAGGAAAAGATTTGCCACATGATCAATTACATAGGGCAGACAGGCTGAAAACTGAAAGTGGTCTACGGACCATGGTCTGAGAGGTACCTAGACAGGACATAAGAAATGTAAGAGTGCTGACTGTTCCTAGTTGATCTTATACTCAGTTAAAAATAAAAAGAAGCTGAAGAATGAAGCCACATCCAGAAGAGCCAAGCTACTGATATGTCTGTGTAATACTTTATTTGTCATCCAAAGCCTTATATACATTGCTTTACTTGGTGATAACCTCTGAGCTGAGCATGTCCAGATTCTTACATAGCGTCAAAGATGTCAACATCACAACACCAGTTACCATCTGCATTCTGATCTGACTTCACATATGATACTTACATGTTTTCCCCCACATTCCATTGAACTAATTTGATCAATGAATTTTCTTCTAAAATTACACTCAACGTATTCTGACAGCCACTAACCTAAAGATCTCAGTTCGAATGCACCCAGGCAGTCATCACTTGAATTCTGCCACCATTTAGAACTGCTCTACCTCTAAGAGGTCAATGTCAAGGTTCTCTTCTTCAACCAAAACTTCACAACCACCCTTCCACTTTCCCTACCTCACTCTCACTAAACTTTATCTGGGTCTCCTGAGTTACCTTCTGGAATTTACTGAAAGCTGGTGACACTGATGATATTCTCCTAGTCGCTCCCTCTGAATACTCACACCCTCATACAGCCTGAACTTAGAGTACTTCATGAATATACGCTCCATGGAGTCCTTCACCTCCTTGATCTTCTAACACAATTACAGTAAGAGGATAGGAATCACTACCCAGGAAACCTATATCAGGCACCTCCTCTGTTCCTGGTTCACTGACATGTGCTGCATAGTCATGAACACAGGCTCACAGGCATCCCAGGAAGCAGAGAGAACAACAGAATGCCAGAACCAGAAAGGATATTAGGTGATGACATCTGATGTGTTAACGTTAGAGATGAAGAAACCAAGGTTAAAGTGAGAGAGCTGGCAGGTGGTAGAGGCAACACAAGAAACGTCTTGGGCCAGGCGTGGTGGCTCATGACTGTAATTCCAGCACTTTGGAAGGCCAAGGCAGGTGGATCACTTGAGGCCAGGGGTTCCAGACCAGCCTGGTGAAACTCTGTCTCTATTAAAAATACAAAAAAAAAAAAAAAATTCGCCAGGTGCGGTGGCAGGTGCCTGTAATTTCAGCTACTCAGGGGGCTGAGGCTAGAGAACTGCTTGAACCTGGGAAGTGAAGATTGCAGTGAGCCACAACTGTGCCACCATACTCCAGCCTGGGCTCTGTCTCAAACTAAACAAACAAACAAACAAACATGTTTTCTTCCCCTACCCCCAGAAAGGTAACACAAAAAACCTTTCTGGAGAGGAAAAAAAAGTTTTATTGGGATAAATTTATTCTATTCCATGGAGTGGAACTGAAGGGCTAGGATGGGACCGAAAACAATGACTCACAAAGGATGAATGTGACTGGAAAGGTAGGAGCCATGAGGGAGAAAAATGAGATGCGCTCAAATTTTAGTTTGCAGTCAACAGGAAACCCACGAACATATATGCACAGGAGTGCAACAAGGTGAAAAGGTTGGAGAAGTGTTGTGGCACCCATGCATAGAACAAAATCAGGCTTTCAAATGACAGCTTTTATTTTCAAATTAAATTATGTGTGTGTTTAAATGCCATAACATTTGCAAGTAACTAACAATTTAGTTTGAGGGGCTAGGGTCATTAACTACCATTTTAGAAGAAAACATGTTACAATTTAAATGATTTCCATATGCTTTTCACGAGCTTAAACTAAGCTAATTGAACATTTTCATAAACCAATAAGGAACAATATTTTAAAATGTTAAAGCATTTATCTCTAGGATATAAAATTATGGGTAATTTTAGTTTTTAAAATTCTAACTTTACAATGTTTTATTTGTAGTATTACTTATCACTGGGTGAAGAGGCCTTATAAGACAGTCTTGACTCAGGCCTGAGTTCAAACTCTGTCTCTGCTATTAACCAGTTGAATGATTTCAACTAGGTTACTTTAATTATCTGAACAGTTTTTTATCTGAACATGGGGATAATTATACCTGACTTGTATATTACTGTGAACAATTAAGAATGTAGATTTTGTTATTTGCTAAGGATAAGGCAATGCCGTTATGCCAGGGATATTTAACAGTAGCAGAGACATCCAGGCTCAGTTTTACTTTTTCGATGTGATATGACCACTTATTTCTAAAAGGGACTAATTAAGTGACTTTATTTAGCATTAGAGCATTACAAAGCTTTAAATCGTTAACAAAAATTGCCTATAATATTTCTCTAGATACATTTGAGACTCTTGAAGTTATCTCTACCTATTATCCTATCTCTAGAGTAACTTCCATCAGCGGTATCCCAACACCATCTTCATTGCTCCAGAAAATATAAGCCTGTTCAAGTCTGCCAAACAATCTGGTGTTAGGCACTATAAGAAGTATATAGCCATACCTTAGATAACTCAAACACCCATTTTCCAAACATTTCATTCCTGAAGTAGACCATAATTTATAATAACTCAAATTATTTACATGGTGCCTTCCAGCTAGAGAACATGGTTCCCAAATTTGAATTCAGCTCCTATCCTATAGCTGTGGTGCTTATTCATTCATGTTAACTAATATTTGTACTTTAAATAAATGATTTATAGATAATATCCCTTCCATTTAAAAAAAATCTTTAAAGAAAGCCAAATCATATGTTTCTGTAGATAGTAGAACATAAGCTTGTCTAGAACAAACAATATGGGGATGGCTTATAAATTTTTCATAAGCGGGATCCAAATCTTAAAACTACTGTATAATACTATAAAGTAGGAGATGGACACCAAACACATTTCATTCCTATAATAAAAGTAAAAAGTAGTCTCTTTTCCCCTACAAGATCTATCATTTTCCATTATTCTGCATTTTTTAGACCTGTCATGGAAATCCTACAGTAAAGAGAATCTGTAAAGGAAGACTGCTCATCAGCTGTCAGTCTGATCTTTCATTCTTGGACCAATGCATCCTTCTAGTTAAAGGCTGGTCCAATTTAGCCAAACCCAAGTATTACAGAACAACAGATGATGCCAGGCTACTTTCAATGAAATCACAAGGTATATGCTTTAGCCCCAATGAGCCTGGGCTCAATTAAACTTAATAGATCAGAGAACTTGCCTACTGAAGTAGATGTTGAATGATCAAATTTGCTTCCAAACCTAAGACACTGAGATCACAGGAGAAAACCCTTAAACATTCTGAATAGGCACAGGGCCTGCTATGGCTTGAATATGGTTTGTTCCCACCAAAATTCATGTTGAGGCATGGTTTCCAATGTTATGGTGTTGAGTGGTGGTGGGAACTTTAAGAGGTGTTTGGGTCCTGAGGGACCCATACTGTCTTGTGGGAATGAGTTCTTACACACACATACCTACCATACACACACACACACACACCCCCCAGAGGTGCTGGAGAATTCAGACAATGGAGGGAATGGTAAGGAGGGTATTGCCAGACTTACAGAAAGCTCCAAATGGCCTCAATGATAAGGTGACATTTGAGCAGAGACCTATAGGAAGTGAGCAACAAGCCTGGGGAAAGCGTGGCTCTGAGGAGTCGTTGTTGAAATGCGAGGAACAGCAAGGTGACCAATGTATCTGGGGCAGCAAAAACAAGAAGGAAGGTGGAGGTGGTGGTAGAGGTAGGGTATAGATCGTACAGCGTCCACTTTCAGGACTTAGAGGCTCTTATACTGGGTGCAAGGGAAAAAGGGTTTTGAGCAGAGGAATAACATGAACTGACTTATATTTTAAAAGAATCACTCAGCTGCTGTGGTGAGAACAGACTGTAGAGGGTAAAGGTGGATGCAGAGACCAGTTACAAAAACAAGAAACACGGAGCAAACAAGCCATCAAAAACAGGTCATACATGTGCTGATAGCTTAGCTGTGGGTTTGGTGACAGATTACTGTGGGGTATGAGGAAGAAGAATCAAGAAACATGTCAATGTTTTTGGCCGGCAAAAATGGAAGGATCGGGTTGCCATTTACATATGGGAAAGAATGTGGAGTTCAGAGTTTGGTTTTAGAAAGTTTAGTTTTAAATACCTATTAAACACTGAAGAAAAGATGATGAGGCGGCAGCTGAATATGAGTCTGGAATTATGGTCTGGGCTGGCAGTATGGACTTAGAGGTCAGTGTTTGGATGGTTTTTTTACAGCCCTGGCACTGAGTGAGAAGAGGTGGGAGGATAGCGCTTTAGGACATCCCAACATGGCGGATGGGCAGGGGCTGAAGAACCAGTGGAGACCAAGAAGGGATAGCCAGTGAGGTGAGAAAACAGCCAAGAGACAGCTGTGTTCTGGCCACACTATTACATCTCAACTAAATGCCTATTTAAAATGCTCAGAATCTGAAAAAATACTGCTGTTTCTTTAAAGAAGTATAAGGTTAAATACCCTGTAAGTAAACACTTAATGATAACTAATAGCAACCAGAAACTGCAATCGGATGTTTTTCCAAACACCTAATATTGTGAACTATTAGTGATTTCAATTAACACACAAATGGAGGAGTTAGCTTAAAAAGAAAAGATGAAAAGTTTTCAGGTCAGCAAAAGTGATCCTCGTGAGGATTATTTTTTTCTAATGCCCTCTGCATGGGTTCGGATACAATCACTCCAGCAAGTGTTTTTAGTGATCTAGAGAACTATTTTGCAATTACAGTCATGTGCTGCATAACAACATTTTAGCCAAGGACAGGCCACATATACAACAGTGGTCCTGTAAGATTGCAATACCACATTTTTACTATATCTTTTCTATATTTAGATATGCTTAGATATACAAATACTTACCACTGTGCTACTACTGGCTACAGTACTCAGTACTCAGTATAGTAACATGCTGTACAGGTTTGTAGCATAGGAGCAATAGGCTACATCATATGGCCTAGATGTGCAGTAAGTAGGCCGTGCCGTCTAAATTTGTGTAAGGACACTATCAAGTGTGAACAACTGATCCCCTAACAACACATTTCTCAAAAGGTATCCCAGTTGTTAAGGGATGCATCACTACCATATATGCCACATTTCTGCTCCACTATAACCTTCTCTCTAGCTAATGTGTAGTCAAAGGATGCAAGCAAATTGGAGTCCTGATGTGATTCTTAGTCCTCAGTCAAGAAAATATTAAATAGTGGATTCTAAAAATGGCCATTGTACAGTTAAATTGTCTAATCCTTTTCCTACAAAATTAGGGCAGCAATAAGCTTTTTTGTTTTTGTTTGTTTGTTTGTTTTTTGTTTTTTACTGTTACTGGATGTTAACAGTTGCTTTCATCATTTAAAAATATCTTCATTTAAAATTCAATTTGAAGACTCTCTTAAGAGAGCTAACATATCAATGTCCTTGAAATATGACTCTTAGGTAGTACAATTTTAGATAACAGAGAGAGAGAGGGAGAGGGAGAACTTATATCTCATAAACAACACAGAACATCCATGTGTTTTCAGAAACTAATCAATGTGATACCACAAATGTTAATAAGAGGGCCCTAATCAAATTCTTATATGTAACATTGCCCATCTTATCATTCCTTCTAGCATAATGAGCTGAAAGCTATAATACCTTGACATTTCTTCCTTTAACAGAGAGAATTTTTCACACTGACTTTTCAATTCAGCAAAGCTATACTGATCCAACAAGAATTAAGGATCTAGTCCATCTAAAGCAGTAAAATATATTAACACAGCCTAATTTGGAAAAAGGTTTACTCTTCCTGTATTTGGAGGATACAAATTAATGTACTATTTTGCAGATATAAATATTTGGTGCAATGAGTAAAGAACCCCAGTGTCCATTTTCACCTCCGTTCTCTGAACCTAGCTACATGACTATCTTCACATATTGTGATTTCTCTAAAATGAAAACTACCATTCCATTGACTTTCTCTTCAATCAGTTGAGCTGTATTACTACAGAGGATTGCAAAACAGACCATTATCTCAATTCTTATTCTCATACTCCTACGCGCTCCCCATACCTTAAAGGAATTTTCTGATTATAAAGAGATAAGCCCAACAAACACTTCCCTAGCTACAGGAATTTCTTGGATTGTAGAATTTATATATTGCAGTCAAAAATTTTAAAGACTTCATTCTGAAAAGCAAATCCTCTTCTCCAAAACTCTAATTCCAGAAACGTTTCCTCAGGGGGAAAAAAAAACTCAAGAGCTTGACATTCAATCACTGGTGAGAAATGCAGAGAGTAAGTCTTTTTTGTTTTGTTTTTTACTGAGGATTAAGGTACTAAAACATTTCCCTATTTCAGTGCTTCTCACTCCCTGCGAGTCTATCCCTTTTTCCATGAGAAGAGAGTTTCCCAGTTTTAGAAATTTCTTTTTTTTTCTTTTTTTTGAGATGGAGTCTCGCTCTGTCGCCCAGGTTGGAGTGCAGTGGCGCGATCTCGGCTCACTGCAAGCTCCGCCTCCCGGGTTCACGCCATTCTCCTGGCTCAGCCTCCCAAGTAGCTGGGACTACAGGCGCCCACCACCGCGCCCGGCTAATTTTTTGTATTTTTAGTAGAGACGGGGTTTCACCGTGGTCTCGATCTCCTGACCTTGTGATCCGCCCGCCTCGGCCTCCCAAAGTGCTGGGATTACAGGCGTGAGCCACCGCGCCGGGCTAGAAATTTCTTTATGTCACACTTCCAACTCTTTAATTTAGGAGTTCAGTTTGTATTACATTCTCACACATCACCAGTAAATATATGCTCCCATCTAAAATTTGTCTTGCGACACAAATCCTTACAAAGTGGTGTCCTCTTGTTTCAGTTTTGTAAAGTAGATATTCTTACCAAGTTAAAATGAAAGAGACCTGTTATTTAGCCAGATCACAACTCAGAATGTTCATATGACCACAGGATATGGGTGTTGTTTCACCCATTAGTCATGGCTGTCTCCTATGTTCACTTTGTTCCCACAGCCAAATATGTTAATGATCTTTCTCATTAATCCTCTTTCCCCCATATCATCTCTAAAATGGAATTTCCTCGTAGGAATAAAATGCCAACAAATTTTCTTGACAGCTATGAAAGTTGTAAGTAATGTCTCTAAGATAGTCATGATTACCAATTTGCCAATGTGTCTGAAAGAAATAGCAAAAATATGTATTGAACTTTGAGACAAATATCATGGTTTTGCTGATACCCAGAGGGTTCTGCAAGCTGTCATATTTATTTTAAGGCTATTTCACAGAGTCAGTGTTGCCAATGAACATCCAAATCATTGTCTACCTTAGTACACTTCAACTCTATTAATCCACAGTAATCTCTAGTTTTTGCTATATATCTGACAATTTACTGACACTAAGTTGTATGGGACCTATATAATTTTGAATTTAAACAACCTTCTGGTTTTATACTGTAGACTCAAACTATGAAATACAATTACCTAAACAGTTTATCACCACCTCAAGCACAAAGATACTATTTTATTTGTAAACTAGCTTTCACCTTAAAGGAAACTCTAAAATAAAAGCAAAAATAAAATGTATCACTTTTAACACTGAATTTTCTAAACTCCAGGGGAGAAAAGAACAAGCATGAAAGTCACATCCATCCACATTGAAGTAGGAAAACAACATATCCAGAATCGTTTTGAGATTTGCGTTTCTGCTTAATCCAATTAATATAGTATGGCTGTTATCTATCTTCCAGTGCTGGGATACTGGGTCTCAGTGGATTTCAGTGGGTGAATGAGGAGTCCAGTTACATGACTTTTGGAATCAGTCTTCCAGAATTAGATGCCTAAACACTAGCACATAATAGCAACAGGCCATGTTAGTCAACATGTCCACACCTTGCGCAAGTCCATCAGCTTTCAGGCATCTCCAAACACTCTCTTTGCCTCCCTATTCTGAATTCACATGCCCAAAAAGCTGAGATCAGAGACTCTGTCAGTTTACTTGGTAGTTTTTTTACATTAACTTTCAGATTCAGATTAATGCGTAATTATACACACATCAATGTACCAACACTTCAAAAAACCTTTAACGAAAAGTACTTTGAAAATTTATTAAAGGACCCATTTGAACACAAGAATATAGAATTGCAAATTAAGTATAATTAATATAATATTTATATGAGGCAGAACTTTCATATGGATCTTCAGAAAAACCCAGACTCTTCACCATGTGCAGAGTGCTTCAAGGAGGCTTGGAGCCAGATGGTCTGGGCTTAAAGCCAGGCTCTACCAGTCACTATGTGACCTGGGGCAGGTTCCTTATATTCTGTCTTCTCAACTATAAAATGGAGGTGATTTAAAGTATCTACCCAGGAGCAAAACCAGGATTGGAGAAGTCTGAAGCGTATGGAGCAGGCAGTTATTTGCAAAGACTTGTAATCTTGTGAGCCCACAGCTAGGTGCTTCCAGAACTTCGGAAGTGGCCACGCAAGTAAAAAACCTTGAGTCTGAGCTTCCCTAGCAACAGTAAATCCCCCTCTGTACCTTCTGCAGAAGCTTGTTACAGGGCTAAATGAAATACCTGTAAAGCACTTAGCAAAGCAGCCAGCAGGCAGGCAGTGCTCTATAAACCTGACTATCACTAATATTAGTGAAGAGAAGAAATGAGTGTTATAGGCCCATCCACTTTATCTGAGGCTATCAGAACAGAGGAAACAGGCTTCTTTGAAACAAACTGTTTTGGAGTCATATGGAATATTTATTTACATGGCAAGTTATATTGGAAAATGTAGGCAACACCTACCGTGAATTGCACAAGCTGAAAATATCCATGTTGAGGGGGGAAAGTTGCCGAAAGGTTTGATGTTTTCCTATAATTATCTTAGATAACTAACTGTGTATCTCAAATCCCCAAATGCCTCTCAATGTCTCAGACTAGAATGCACCTCAAGTCATGAATTTAAGAAAAGGTGACCAAAGTATTCATATTACATGCTCCAAACACAAATATGAATGCAATGAAGTTTCCTTAACTTGACAGATTCTCTGAAACCCTGAGTATATTAAGCCCTCATTCCAAGAAACAATCTAATGATTGAGAAAAGGAGTAAAACGGCTATATCTTTGTGATTTATAGTTTTGGGGTGATACTAACTGGTACATATGTGACTTCTCTCTCCTCTCTCTCACTGTCCCTTTGTTTCCCTTCACCAAAACTCCAGCCAGATGGCAACAGCATGTCAGAAACATTTATTATTAAATCAACATTTCCTTGAGAATTATTCAAATCCATCCTGAGTCACCTAAGATATATTTGGCTGCCCCAAATCCCTAGATTACAAATAACATTTAATCCTAACTACTATGAAATTTTGTCAGTCTAACAGATGGTCTAGGATGACTCTGTCAGAAGCAACTCTGTTCATCTGATCATTCTCTGCTCTTAAATGGAAAAGAACTCATAGGATGGGGAGACACCGGAGGAAAAAGAATAGGGAGATACAGTGTATATGCAAAAGAGTAAGTCCTACCACTCTCGGCTGCTAATGGGGGAGGGGAATGTTTTGAGTCACTTGTCATTAACACAGAGTTTAAACTTAAAGCTCTATTATGACTAGCAAATAAAAGAATCACAGGCGCTCAATATTTGTTGACTAACTGAATTTGGTGGTGCTTGCTTACTTTTAGGAACTGATAGTTCGTGAAAATGAAATGGCCTAATTGTTACTTTGATGATAAAAGACATTAAAACATATCAAGAAACCTATTTATCATATAATATACCATCAAGATACTGAAAATTACCTTTAAATGCTCCTTGGTCACTTTCAACATTTAGTATATGTGAGATGAATTCTTCACATTACTATAAGTCTGAAATCATATATAAAAATATATATATATTTGAATAAAATCAAGGGTCATGATCCTAGCAAGCCAAGGAAAGCTCTGAGAGAAAAAGAAAATGCAATTAGCCTTACCACGTTCTTCCTTTGTGGAGTGTGACTAGAAGTGGCAACTCTGCATCAGATCATAGTAGAGGAGCACACTGCAGCATCTTCCTATGCTTCTGCATGCCAGGGAAGACCTCCTAGACAGGCTTTTTACTAAACCCAAATCCCTCAAAAAAGGTCTCTATCTCTACCCATAGTTTCCAACTTCCCTTTAAAAAGACAGAAAAACAGAGAATATCTGTTGAGTGCAGATATTATATATAGAAAACAACTAGAGTTAAAATGGGACTCTTCTTCCTGCCCGTTTCCTCAAGGAAACTCAATGCTCCACCCAGCCTTGTGCGTAATACCATACTTCTTCAAAGGCCCCGGATATGCAGATGACAAATAGAACACAAGCTACTAAAAGCAGTGGCAGGTTTCTTGTCTAATTATGAACTCTTGGGTTCTGGCAATTCAGCCCAAAGATACATGAAACAGACATAAATATCTTATGAAAGAAGATAAAACCAAGGCTTGATCCAATTAGGATTCTTGAGCTCGCTGCCAGAAATTCAGGTGGTAACCTCAGTCTTCTGGCAAACTTCCAAGAGCATGTGATTACCAACGATGCTCCTAAAATGCTCCTTGTAAGTTCTGCTTTTCCTAGGCTGTGCCCAGCAGACTTTCTGGAACGTTCATGAGTGAGCCGATTCTGTTCCTAAAGCTGCCCAAGGTGAAAGGTGCCATATAAAACTTAAAACTGCTCCACAATAAAAATGGGCTTTAAAAAAAAAAAAATCAATTCAGAGAACACCATAAACTCTCCTCATCCTTTTCACTTCATATTCTGAGTTCTTCAAAAGTCTGACTTCAATACACTTGAAAAATGAATCAAAGAGGAATTTTTCTCTAAATGAAAACACTAGCCTCTTTGTTACCTTAGATTCCAATAACCAAACACACATAGATTCCATATTACTTCTCAAAAGGAATTTCCAAATAATTTTTACATCTGATTCGATTATGCAAGTGCATTAGTTTCTTCACTCCACTAAACAAGAGAAAGGTGAATAATCCTCAGAGGAAAACATCAATTTAAGTGGAATTTAGTACTTGGGAATGAAAAAGATCCAACTCTATCATGCATACAGGAACGGAGTGGGGAAACACAAATAAAATGGTGTGTGGATTTAACAATCCCGCCATTTGAGGGCACAGTGCTGGGCAACTCTCTCCTGGCTCATGTCCCTTCATGACAAAACTACACAAGGAGATTCAGGGCTTGGAGAAGTACTCCTTTATTTAAGGTGTAAAAAAGATTTCTGGACTGGGCACCATTTCTCCTGCGGAGAAACCATTTCAGTAAAGAGACTTTCCCCACTTTACATTCCTCCAGGAAACAAATCATTTTGAGGGGGTATTCTTTCATTTCAATGTTATGCCCAGTTCTGCAGCTCCAACTCTGGAGAACACAAAGAACTGAGTCTGAACATGTATCTATTCTGCCTCCTTAACCTGATCTTGGTAGCTGTTAAAATTCAGTCAGGGTCTGCTAAAGTTTGAGAGAGTCCAGATGATTGAGGCAGCATTGGTGATGTTCCCACTATCATTTCCTTGGTCTCCTAACCTAGGTAGGTCGGATTTCCTCATGTTCAGGTCGGGCTCCTTAGGTGCCTTTGAAGAGTAAATTCTATCACAGGTAAAAATGCTGGCTGCAAGATCCCCTTTTAAGGGTTCTCTGATCTGCACAATGAGCCACACTCCCAAGACAGTGTGAGATGGCAGCTGAGAGGTGAGGTATGCTTGAATGTAGGTTTGAAATACTATTGCTGCATTTGCTGCATAAACCAAGGACACCAAGAATGTGGAATGCAAATTTCAATAAATCCTAGAAATGCTGGTGGCAGAAAAGCTTTCCGGGCCCAGAGGGAGGCAGTACAGAGGATAAGAGCATGGGCTCTTGGAACCACACTCCCATGACTAAATTTCAGTTGTATTACTTACTAGCTATTTGACTCTGGACATGTTACTTAATTTTTTTCTGTGTCTCCACTTCCTTATCTGGAAAATGGGGATAATTATGTCTAGGGTTGTTGCGGTAGTTGAAGATTCATTAGATTATTAATTATAAAATACTTACAATGAGTCCAGGCATATAATCAAGTGCCATTATAATGTTTATCTTCACTGTTAGTGTTGCCAACGATTAATATCACAATTTCCAAGTGAGTCACTCTGAGGTACAATAAATTATTAAGCTGAACACCTAGGTTAGGGGAGAGCAGATGGAAACCCAGAAGAATACACAGCTCTAGAGGAGAACTAAGGCACCTCCCTCCTCAAACTGATCGGGTGTTTGTTCAGGGGGACAGGCGGTGTGGCTACACTTGGTGGGTGGCTTCGCTGGGAGACTGGGTCAGGAGCGCATTCCCACTCCTTTCTTCCTTGACTGAATTTATCATGAAGTTTTAAAAACATAAAGCTACAATGAATATACTGAAAGAAATCAGACTCTGAACATCAGTTTTCACTCTGTCAAGTTGAAAAAATTGAGAAGGAAAGTGGCAACAGGGCTCCTGATCCACTGGAAGTCCTTGGGGAATTCATTAAATACTTGCTAATTGACTGAATTTGCCTGTTCAAAGGAAACTTGGAAATGTATACACCTTCAGGGAATAAATCATGGCGTATACAGTCCACTAAGTATCTTGCTTCTTAAGAGGAACCATAGAATATGGTTTATATGTAAGTTAAATATTTAATTGGTATAAATATACTACTGAGATCACTGAGGCAAAAACGTGAACATTTTATTTCTACTTTTTAATGAGTACATTTTGGGCCATTATGCTTAAGGCTAATACCACAAAAATTTCTGAGTTCGGTAGCACAAAAATATTTTAATATGACTTGGGTATTTTCATTGATATGTGGAAATAAATGTGTTCCATGAAAAGCAACTGCCAACTGCTTCCACTACTCATTTAATGTTCAAAAATATTTTTATAGAAAAACGTAAAACCAAAATGGCAAACCAGGAGAATTGGTGCCTCTGGGATTAGAAGGTCAGAAAATTACCTAATCTTATTTCTGCCAAGAAGGGTTACTTGTATTAAAATGACAGCAGTCACCAAGGCACTGGGAGGAAACACAGGCCAGGGGAAAACGGGCCAGTTGTATTTCAGAGAAAGCACAAGCACACACATGGGCTACAAGAGAAATTATATCTGAAAAATAAAAGGGAACTTCCTCATTCATTAGTCTCAGCTCCACAATAATTTCTGACTGATCAGAAACTTGCAAGGCTCTCACAGAACCCAGATAGACAAGAGCTTTGATGTGTGTTGGCGACACACTGCTGGTGATTTAATTTTGTCTAAGGCAAGAGCACTGAAAAACAATCAGAGTCATCTCATGCCTGAAGTATCAGAATTGTATTATTTTCCAGTGACAGCAGAAAAATAATTTCCATGAATGAGTATGGTTTGGGGAGCTGGGGAGGGAAAAAACTGAAGTAGGGAAACAGAGGTGGAGGAAGTATGCTTTGTGGATTTTCTCTCCTTCAGCAAAAAGACCTCAAAAATTTCTGGCTGCAAGACTGATATCAGACAGACATCAAGAATGCAGCTATATCTGGCTTCCCTCATGGCATAAGTAGCACTCACAGCAAAATGCATGCAACCACACAGTCACTTAAACTCAGGCGCAAAAATTACCAGGCATTGCGGGTAGAGGCACCACTGCTGAAATAGACATTAAATCAAACTGATGAGCTTCTGGCACTTTTCAGAAAGGCAGTAATATTTGGAAACTTTTTTTCCTGGTTTTTAAACAAAGCAATTATTTCACTAAAAACTGAGAAATGAAGGGGAAAAGTCAACTGAAACATCACTATCCACAACTAATGGTAGAATTTTGTATATTTCATTCCAGTCTTTTCTCCTATTTCCTATTTGGCAATTATACGTGACAGATAACCCAGAAGAAAGCAAGTCCCGCATTTCACTCTCTCTCCTGAAAAGACTCTTCAATAAAGCTTTTAAAACAAAAAAACAAAAAAATCCTGGTGCTTTACGACACACCCAATTTTGCTTACAGATTTTCCCCAAATTTAAGGTTTTGTTGTTTGGTTGTATACAATTCAAAAATGAAGGCTATTAATGCTGAGTTCATAGTATAAACAAAGAGACCAGAGATTAGAAAAAAATGTCAGCACATTGGATTAGTTTCATCCTCCCACATGCCAATGGGTGTGGGATTGGGAAGACTGCAATTCCATTCTTACCATGGTTTGCTTCGACTATCAAGGTGATCCAATATGGCAGGAGAAAAAGACTAATGGTCTCAAATTTTTAACAAAATTGCATTTCCAATTTTTGTAAAATGGTTGTTTAGAACTTAAAACATAATTTCCAAAGAAGCAGTTACAAGAAGGGGGTACATATTTCCAACCTACTCTGCAACATCTATTTAATCCCTGGGTTTAAACTGAAGTAACAAAGGGTTTAAAAGATGAGGTAACTATGACAATTCATTGAAATGTGAAGAGAATATTCCTGTATATGCTTTTTTACATCTTATCCTTCAATGTCTAGTTTGTTTCTGCTTTTTAGGAATATATAACATTCTGCTTTTTAGGATATATAACATTAATACAGTACTAAAAGTATTTAATTTGTAAATATACATAAATTGGAGATTCAAGCTGTTAAAACTGAAACTTTATTTAAATAGAGAAGTTTGGACACCGTTAGTTGAAACAATAACATCAGCATTACTTTCATTTGTTGCCATATTGATAACAAGATCTCTTTAGAAAAACACGTTCCATGTTTCAGCAGGGACAGCCCCAGGAATAAATCTGCCATGCAAACATCCATTATACTGTGGGTCTCTTTGGGAGATACATTGGGTAACAGGAGTTTGGCATCCCAAAAGGGCAGCTCTGAGAGGAAGCAGGGTACTCCCTTTCTTCAGGGGGTCCTCTCATGCAGCAGAGTTCTCAAACGCCTTCAGTTTAGCACCCTCTGAACCTGGTAAGTGGAACAGACCTTGTCCTCACACATTTTTAAGGGGTTTGAGTGAAATCCATTCAATCCACTTGCTGAAATCCATTTGTGGATCTCTGGGACCATGATCCCAGAGAAGAGGATGTGGGCTCAGCCATAACTAGGAAGGATCTCCATAGGAATGTCCAGATGATGAACAGGACTCGAGTTCTGAGACTTCGAAGTGCAGCCCATTTGTGGCAAACACTTCATTGAGAAACGGCTTCTGTGGATGGAGTCTAAGCCTAGGGTGCTTATTTTAGGCAACTATGGTACATACACTCACTTTTATATACACGTTTCTCATTTGTCAGATTTCCCACGGCGAACTGGCAACTCCTTTTTGGGTGAAATCCAAACATGGCGGAAGACAGATTCCTGGTTCTGGGCCAGGTCCTGTCAGTTTCTCATCATTACCTGGTTTTCTATTTCCAACTCAATTTAAGGTGACGGAGTCTCCACACAGATCTCAGGTTGAGCTTCAGATACAAATCTCATCTGGTCACTCATTGTATGATTTGTATCCTCTAGTGGCTTCTGCCTTTTCGAAAAGTCCAAATTTCCTACTCTTTTCTGGTCTCCTATTCTGCAAATTAAATCTTCACAAGTGATTATACTTTCCACATATAGAGTGGAGGGTGGCAGAAAGCTGTCATGTCAGTCTCTCCCATTCCACCACTCCTCTCCCTTCTGTGTGGCTGCATAGGGAAGGATAGTCAGGATACCCTTCTCCCCAGCACAGTAGTTGGCTAGGGGTTGAGAACTTGACCCAATTAAAAGATGATAAGAGAGTGAGGCCTAAATATACCCAGGCCTCAGGATCTAGCCACGGGTAAGTCACTCCTGGACTTACATGAGCTAATATTATTATTTAAACTAATTTGAAGTCCATTTCTAAACTTTCCACTGAAATAAACCTAGAACTCAGACCATATTGAATTGACCTGCTTAGGACAGGTGTGGAATCTGTTTTTAGGCCTTGAGACTAGCTATGTTTACATCTTTCAGCTGAACAGGACATAAGTCGATCGCATGATTCATGATATCTATATACGTAGCTTGACTCCACTGAACCCACTCCCCTTCCTCTGATATGTCTTCTTTAATACATCAGTGACACTATTTACAGCGAGGATGGTTTCAATGGAGGTTGCTCTAATATCACATTTCCCTTCCTTCAAGAGTCTAATGCCAACTGTAACAGGATTTCTCATCTTTTTTCCTATCCTCAAAGAGCCAACTGGGCCATTTAAATCACCCAGTTAATGTACCATGCTGTTGAGGAGTGGATGGAGGTCTGCATTAGAGTCCACCAGAATCTGTGCTCCAGAAGGCACAGCCTCAGGACCAGAGAAGCTGAGAATACCTTGAGGACCAGACCCTTATTCACAAAATAAGGAGCTGGGTACTAGGCGAGGGGAGTAATTTGACTCAGAGCATCATAGAGTCAGGTGAGAGGACACCCTTGCCCCATTCCACAACACTGCTCCTCCAGGACATCATGCAGCTCCCACACAAGGAACAACCACCAGATCCTCTGGATGTCTGATAAATTAGTCGAATCAGAAACTGAGTAATGTCAGTGTGTCATTATAGGTCATTTAGAAATAGCTTTAGTTTCATAGTAATAAGCTTTCAGCTATATGACATATTGCTCTAAACTGTACAGAAACTCAACTAACTTGCAGTCTTTTCTTAGGAGTATAATATAATATAGGCCTCTGGTTAAATGTAGCAGATTGACTACATACTTCTCACCTTTCCTTTCCAAGAATGACTAAAATGATAGCAAATAAAATAAAAATTAAATAGCTAAGGGCAAGAGAATAGGAGGAAAGACAGCAGAGGAGCGATTTCAACAAATTTTGGAAAGACAAAGTAGACAGAATGATGCCCAATTTAACTTCCTCAACTCTGCTATAGCCTAAAGACCCTACAGAGGAGATAACAAGAAAAATAATTTACTCTCACAGAAACCCAGAGAGGCTCAAGTTTGGAGAGACTGTGTACCACAAAAAACAGGAGTGAGACATGAGGCTGGAAACTTGAGAAACTAGTTGTGAGTTTATTTAGAGAGAGACTAGACCTCCAGGTCTCTGTCTTAACCCTTCACACGTACAGGACTACTGTCTCTCACCTTGACCACCTTCCCTAAAGAACAGAGAACTCTGTGGTATGAAGACCACAGACCTCAGTTACCACAGGCTTTGACTGAAAGGAAAAAAAAAGGTATTACATGAAAGCATGTCATCTGAGCCACAGGCCTCCACTGTTCCTTTCGTTCTCCAAAGTTTCATTCTGCCAAATGTTGGAAGCCAGGCCAACATCTCCAAAGTAGACAAGTCTTCTCTGGAAAAACTGCACAGACATTCAGGCTGACAAACACCTGGCTCCAAAGTCCACCTGTTGGCTAATCCAGTTATTCCCATAGAGCTTCAAATCAGATTTTTTACATTCTTTTAGGAAAAAAACAGATGGCCATATATTCAAGGAACTAATTCAACAGAATAGAGAATAACCAAATCAAACAGCGGTATAAATTGAAAACTCTCCTTCTCATAAACCACACTGTTTTTCATTGCTTCTAACTCCTTACTGGTGCTAACCTAATCCCACATCATAGCCATCTTTGGCAGTAGGCCAATATTGCAAGGTATACCCAGATTCATTTGAAATATTCTGGACTTAAGCAAGATATTAAATTCTTCCAGAATACCATTTGAGTTCATGTGTGTCAGGAGAGTAATAGTCAGGCTTAAAGACTAAACTTGGAGAAAAAGCCTTCAGTGATACATTACAAGGCATTCATTCTAGTATATTAACTTGATTGATAAGTATGTCAATGGTATAGTTCTCAAACTTCTAGATGACACCACTTTAGGAGGAGGAACAGCCAGTATAGAAGCTGAGCGAACCAGAACCCCATCCAAAGAGAATCTGAAAAGATTCACATTAAGGACAAAATTAATTGGAACAAAAATTAAGTCTTATATTCACATTTAAAAATAACTATGCAAAACAGATATGAATTAGTAAGAGTTAATTATTACAGTTTTTATTTAAAAAAAAAAAAAAACTCAAGAATCTGGGTTTCCTATATGTTCAATGACTCATCAGTGAAAAAAACGAATGCCTTCTTAGACAACAGCAGGAGAGGCAGAGTGCCCAGAGCATTGTACTTCAAGGGGGTAATGAACAAGGAACATGACCACACGGGGGTAACCAGATGGACACAGTTCAAGACCACGCACAACAGAGAACTGTGTTCTTCCCATCTCAGGTACTTCAGAAAGCCATTCCCTTCCTTCTCACCAAAAGGAACAGAAAACTCTGTGCTGTGGAAATCGAGAAAGCAAAGCTGTGACTTTACCAAAAGTAACAGGGGTCAGTCAGGGAAGACCAGGACAACCTGGGTTATAGGAGCCAGTGGTGGCGAGAGTTTCCTCTCCCCAGTGACAGCGAGATCATCAGGCAAATGCAATTCACAATGAGATGCCATGGAGGGAAATTCTGTTTCTCTTGAACTACTTAGTTTAAGAAGTTTAAACCAAAATATCCAGTGTAGTGGTCAAATGAATTCTGAAACGAACAACTATGCTTTCTGTCTATTTTTCCTTTTCTTTTTCTTTTCTTTTTTTTTTTTTTTAATGGAATGGTATCATGTACTGGCATGATCTAGAAGTAGCTACATCAGCCCTCTTCTGGTAATGAATCATCAGCACATACAAATGGAAGGTAAAGACAAGACTATTTTATTCAAAGAAACAATTACTAACTCGCAGGGCAACAAAGCTTCAGCAGCTATAGGATACCAATTGTGAGTATCCTATAATCCTATAACTCCAGGTCTCTGCCTAACCCTTCACATGTACAGGACTACTGTCTCTCACCTTGACCACCTTCCCTAAAGAACAGAGAGCTCTGTGGTATGAAGACCACAGACTTCAGTTACTACAGGCTTTGACTGAAAGAAAAAAAGGTATTAAATGAAAGCATGTAATCTGAGCCATGGGCCTCCACTGTTCCTTTCCTTCTCCAAAGTTTCATTCTGCCAAATGTTGGAAGCCAGGCCAAACCTTGGTTTCTGGAAAACAATTCAAAGGTGCTGGCCATGCCTAGTGTGTTTATCCTCCTTTCTGTTTAAAACCTGTCATTGGCTCCCTTTGCCTCCTGAACAAAGTTAGCCAACTCCCAGCCAGGAGCTCAGGCCTTGAGGACGGGCTCATGTCTCTGGGACACACCTCTCAGGACTGCCCTCCGTTTGCCCGATGCTCCAGCCAAGCGACAACATGGCAGTTCTTACCACACCTAGCATTTCCCTCTCTCTTTCCTTGCTTCAGACTCTACTAACACCCTTCCTCTGCTTCTGCCACCCATCCAACACTCAGCTTGAGCCAGATTCAAATTTTGTTCATGGAGCCATGCAATGGATTGGAACATCAATACAGTTCAATACCCACCAACAGTAAACAGATGACAGGATCCACTTCTACACTGCGGGCAAAGTCACAACACACACAAATCTGGTTGTGTCTTTCGACAGCGTACATGGAAATATCAAAATTGTCTAAATCTACATAATTGATTCTAACAGATCCGGCTTCTCTAATAAACAAATTTGTAAATGGGAATATGCCTCTCTCACCCCCAAATAGCATACGTAATGTGGATGTAATTGTTGGCCTCAATTACTGATATACTTCTAACAACACAAGGAATGATCATCCATATTTTTATGAAATGTAGATCTGTAAAATAAATACAGTTAAATAACCTACAAGTAGGTTTACAAATTAAAGCCTACGGGGAAAAATATATTTTGATCTTCCAATAGCTAACACTTTGAGCAAAGGGAGAAAATACTCCAAATTATGTAATACTCTATATAATCTCTAGAATTAGAACGAGAATGTGTTTAACACGTGTTCTGAAGTTTAGCCTATACATTATGAAACTTTAGACGTTCCAGCTCTAAAAATAAAAAATAACAGCTTTAAATAACATTTCTAAATACAACATTTGGTTACCAGCAGTCTCTCATGATTGAAATTTACTTAGCCTGAGAGATGAAATGTCAAACTCCAAATGGAAGGAAACAAAATTAATGCAAGTCCATATCTACGCTTCCACTAGAAAACTGGTTTCACCTGGTAAGTTTACTGATTTCGGCTCTTGCAGGCTAGAAGTAAAGACAGCTAAACAATAGGAAGAGTTGCTTCCCTAAAGTAATTAAGAAAACATTTCACTTTACTACTATCCTCCAAGCACCAGATCTATATATTTGTATAAGCACAACACTCCCCAAATATATATAAAGTAAAAATCTACTATACCAAATTTGTCAAATAAAATCTGAGCTTCTCCATTGTTGTTCAGGGAGCAATATTATCTACAAGTATGAGAAAATTAATATTGATTAGCCATTGTGGGGTAAAAATTCCACAGAAGTGCCATATTAAATCATTTGGGTAGCTTTTGCTTCTGGAAAGCACATCCCAGCACTTTGGAAGGCTGAGGCAGGCAGATCACCTGAAGTCAGAAGTTTGAGACCAGCCTGACCAATATGATGAAACCCCATCTCTACTAAAAATAAAAAAATTAGCTGGGCATGGTGGCATGTGACTGTAATCCCAGCTATTCGGGAGGCTGAGGCAGGACAACGGCTTGAACCCGGGAGGTGGAAGTTGCAGTGAGCCGAGATCACACCACTGTACTCCAGCCTGAACAACAAGAACGAAACTCCATCTCAAAAAAAAAGTAATACCGTTTTCCCATTAAGGTTCAACCCAACCTTGAGCGACAAACCAAAGAGATCTCTTATGTCCTCTCTGTTGTGTTCTCCAAGTCACCTGTTTTTTTTAACCCAATGAAACATTTTAAATATCTCCACAAGCCATCAACAACCTAACTGGTCAGGGAAAAGGGCAAGCAAAGTAGAATTCCGTCCTTGCCACAACCAAGCCTTATGTCCTTGAAGCAACCAAGGACATAAGGCCAAGAAGAGGTGTGCCACCGGATAATAGTAGGTTTGGAATCCACTGTGAGAAACAAAACTCCTGGTGATTAATTTTGAAACTGTGCTACTACCCTGGTAACCTTCCTAGAGAATATAAGGCTTCTCAGTTTCAGTAATAAATGTCTGACAAAGCCTCATATTTTCATTTTCTCCGTTATTCATCCCCTCCCCACAAATGATGGAAAATCCAAAGGAATCCTAGCCATAAAGAACTCATACTGTGACAATTTAAAACCCATTCAATCACAACAACTGCCACTTTGAAAGGAAAAAAGTCACCAGGAGTAAGGGCCAACAATGTAATCAACATCTAATGGGATCAGAAAGTGTCTGGAAGTCTGGGCTTCTCATGACACCGAGGCCAAGGAGAACAGTATTACTTCAGAGGTTTCAGAAAAAGATCTTGTTATAAAGCCTTTTGAGATAAGGTCCCTGCCAAAAATATTTCCCGAGGGGAAGACGGGGAACAAAAAAGAATAAAGTCTTGGTAGAAAAGAGAGACATTCAGATTTAGTTATAAAAGATGGCTTACTAGCAGAGAATTTGATAAACCATGGAAGGAAAAGAGCCTTTAGCCAGAATTTCAAGACTCCAAAACAAGTCAGATTCTAGACATTTCAGGGTTCTGGAGACAGTTAAAATATGTTTCCACTTGCTTGTGGAATAATCTGTAATCACCGGTTCAATACAGTCAGATCCCTACCCACTGAAATATTTACTTTTTAAACTGATAAGCTGAAAAGTTCATCTTTTTGAAAGCAATTTCTCGTGAAGTCTCATCTTGATTTAGAGGAAGAGGGAAGTAAAGGGGAAACGTTTACCCCACAAAAAGAGGGGAAGTGATGTTACATTGTGAAACTTAAGGGAGGAAATTCAGCCACGTTTCTAGGGAGAGGAGGCGTGTAGGAGAGAAGGAAAGGCTTAACTTTTAGGAAAATAGGAAGGCCAAGTGACTGCTTTGGTGAATGCTGGAGGAATGGAAAACAGCAGTGAATCCTATTTTGGATACTGACAGAGGCTGAGAGCCAAGTAAATGAATCCCAGGAGGAGACACTGTCTTTTGTCTCCAGCTGTCGGCTTTTTTCTTGAAAGTTGTCTCATCACTTTCTGTGATTGTGGTTAGGGAAAAAATCCTACTTTATCTTGTGAACTTTTTATTGTCTTCGTTAAATTATGTGTTACTTCTGTAAACCACTCTACTCTCCTTGTTTAATCATCACAACAGGGAAGGGGAGAGGACTGCAATGCAGTGTTTCTGAATCCAGTCACTGGAGTCATTCACATAACATTAGGTTTAGGACTGAGAAACGGATTCTGAGGTCACAGACCAGCCCCCTTTATATTTAAGCAGGAGGCAAAAACTGAGGCTGGGAGAGATCTGGAGTCTTGGCAAGGCTCTCTGCGACTTCCAGAGGCTTTCTTCACTCTGTCCACTGTTTGGTCCATTTCATATTCTGCTCTTTCACCTTAGTCCTCAAATAGTTTATGACAAAGGAAGGTGCTGGACACTGGAAAGGTAAAGTCTTAAGACATGACCCCTGCCCTGGAGCAGTTTACAAATACGGAGGAAGGTAGGGCTTATACTTGAAAACATAAGTGATAATATGATTAGCAAAAAATCCTACAGGAATCCAGAAGAGAGGGTTTCATCAAGGGGCAACTGACAAAAGCTTTGTGAAGACAGGTGCGTTCAGTGGGAAGAGTAGACCACACAGGTAAAGACCATGTTAAGAGAGGGAGGGAGATGGGAGAACAGTCGCACCCCCAGCACACAAAGGTAGACCTTGGAATGATGGCTCATGATACATTTAAGTCAACAGAAAACTAAGTGAAGAGTAATGAGAAGAAAGGAGGAAAACTACAGAATGCTTTCAATGGCAAGCTAAGGAATTGAGACTCTTTTCTAGATAGTTACTAAAGATTTCTACTGGTAGAAATTTCTTCACATAGAAGTTTTAGTGGAAATAAAAGTGGTATATAAAAGGCAGCATCTTAAGGATCACTCCGGAAATGCAGTACAAGGCAGACTGAAGAAAGGCTGGAGGCAGGGAAACTGAGAGGAGACTCAGCAGTTCAGGAATGAGGTGACGGGGACTGGTCCACAGAGGGACAAATGGATGTAAGAAAGGACATCCTAAAGGAAAGGTAAATGGGATTTGGCCATCTATTGGATGTGGAGCAATCAAGACTTTCAATCTTCAAGTAGAGATGTATGGGAGAATGGTGTCACCATAACCAGAGGGAGGGATAGTAGATGGCAGCAGGGGAGTGTATGGTCACCTACGAAGATATATCCAACAGCCATTTAGAAGTCAGATGCTGAACTAAAGTCCTGGAAAGCCATCAGGAAGCACAGTGTTGAGAGTCGCCCAAAACCAAGAGCCTAACCTTGAGGGTGAATGAGACATTCAAGCAGTCCCAGATCTCAGCCGGGGGTACACTTCATAGTTAGGGAGCTGGAAGAAGCAGAAATCAGGGAAGGGGGCAGAGAAGGAAAAGCCTAAAAAGGAAGTTAAGAATAAAGGCAGCGTATATCCTGGTTACTCCAGGCTGAGGTGGGAGGACTACTTGAGCCCAGGAGTTCCAGGTTAGAGTGAGCTATAATTGTGCCACTGCACTCCAGCCTGGGTGTCAGAGTGAGACCCTGTATCTATTTAAAAAAAAAAAAAAAGACCACACATTAAAGAAAGACAGGAGGGAGCTTTACAATTTAGTACAGTATTAAATGCCCAAGGAATCAAAGTAACAGAACACAGAAAAACACACTGGATGGGGTTATTAGACCATGGGCATCAAAGCAGGTGCTATGCTCAGTTTTATGTTACTGTCACTTCATTGCCTCAGTAACTATAAAAATAAATTTTATATCTGAGTAAAGTCGATACAGGTTAAGCATCCCAGCTTTGAAAATCCAAATCCAAAATCCAAAACACCTCTGTTCCCAAGCATTTTAGATATGGAATACTCAACCTGTATATGAAGAGTATACGAAATTGACTGCTTCCCAGATTTCCTTAGTGTTGAAACCCCAGTTGACCTTCTATTTTTTTTTTTTTTTTTTTTTTTTTTGAGAGAGAGTCTCGCTCTGTCGCCCAGGCTGGAGTGCAGTGGCCGGATCTCAGCTCACTGCAAGCTCCGCCTCCCGGGTTTATGCCATTCTCCTGTCTCAGCCTCCCGAGTAGCTGGGACTACAGGTGCCAGCCACCTCACCCGGCTAGTTTTTTTGTATATTTTAGTAGAGACGGGGGTTTCACCATGTTAGCCAAGATGGTCCCGATCTCCTGACCTCGTGATCCACCCGTCTCCACCTCCCAAAGTGCTGAGATTACAGGCTTGAGCCACCGTGCCCGGCCCGGGTTGACCTTCTAAATGCCAAGAGACATAGTTTAAGTCTGGTCAGTCCAACACATTCACCAAGAAGGGTCTTGAGTAGCAAAGCTATTTCCACCTTCCTATCCCAGGGTAACGATAGGGTTTTGATATAAAAAGATTCCCCTCAGCAGAAACAGGACAAAACAATGTTCTCTGGTTCTCAGTGCACATGCTGCATGTGCTCTCATTCTCTCTTTTTTCTTTTTTTCCTTTTTGAGACAGAGTCTCACTGTGTCACCCAGGCTGGAGTGCAGTGGCGTGATCTCAGCTCACTGCAGCCTCCACTTACTGCTGTCTCCGCCTCCCGGGTTCAAGTGATTCTCCTGCGGGTTACAGGTGTGCACCACCATGCCTGGCTAATTTTTGTATTTTTAATAGAGACGGGATTTCACCATGTTGGTCAGGCTGGTCTCGAACTCCTGACCTCGTGATCTGCCCGCCTCGGCCTCCCAAAGTGCTGGGATTATAGGCATGAGCCACCGCATCCAGCCCTCTCTCTCTCTCTCTGTCTCTCTCTCTCTAAACAACTGATTGGACACCACACTGTTGTGGATCCAGAAACAGAAGGGTGAGCGGATGTGGAAGAAAACGGAGTCCCTGTTGTTTACTCTATAAAAACCATTCTCCTTTAAAGATGCCAATCACAACAGTATTAAGATCTGCTCAGAACCAAATAAAACACAGAAAGCTCAGGGGGTCAGCAGAGGGATGAGGACAGTGAGACTTCCCAACTTTACTGAGATGAAGTCAGAAGAAAAACAATTCCTTATATCTCTGCATTGTGCAAGCTACATGCTACTCACTCTTTTCCTTCACAGCTTTCTGTGGAGACAAGATTTCCTTTTATGTCTGCCAAACATATGCCCTCTACCTACATTCTGATCCCATTAATTCCAGCCTCTGCTCAGCTGCTGTTCCATTAGTTATTAACATTTCCTCTCCTGTGCCTCTTCTCTCCTTTCCTCTTGGCTCACTCCCAAAAATAAGCAGGTAAATCTGTCTGTCTCTGTATCTCCGTGTGTTTGGGGTATATAAAACCCCACCTGCCACTGTTGGGTTTCAGGGCAGAAAGCAGAGCTAGGCAAAGCAGTGTGCTTCATCTCACTTTCAAACCTGCTCACCCAGGACAAGGGCAGGACAAATTTATCAGACAGATGAAGCTGGCCTTCAGGCCCCCTTATCCACTGCTCCTTACTCTGGTATCACCCTCTACCCCCAAGCCTTTGGTTTCACCATCTACTTAACCAATTCTCTGTGAGTCTAAGATTTGCCATGGTAATAGCCTCTTCAGACTCCAATGCACAGTTTCCAAAAAGCCAAAAAAGTGGTGGACGGAAGGTAAAAAATACAATGCAGTATTTCAGGAACCACCACCAAATAATAAGAAACATCTGAAAGGAACAGAACTTTCATGGCATGCTGAAACCCAAATGGAAAGCCTGTCTCCCCATAAAGCCAGCCTTGCTTCCCACGGTGTCTGAGATGTACTGCAAACAGCAGGAGTTGAAGATGGTCGGTGAAGACCCACCAATGACACAGGGCACACACGGCACTCTGTCATTATCTCAGGGAAGGGGAGGCCAACCATCATGTCTGAGGACAGAGTCACCAAGAAGCATCTTCCCTAGGATTCTCACTCTGTAAAGCTAAGATAATGAGAACAAGTGACTGCTCAAATGTCCAACACGGGAAAACTGGAAGATTGTTTAGTCCAACCTCCTCAGTTTACACAAGAGGAAAAGGAGATGTAGGAAAAACTTGCTCGAAGGTCACGTAACATGACAGAGGCAGAGCTGGGGTTAGAACCTCTGTTTCTTGAGTCATCATCCCAGTGCAGCCTGCTCCTACAGCACACTGCCTCCCGACATCTGTTCCTTCACACAGACATGTGCCTTTATAAATAATTGTTTTTAAAAAGTTACTCAGGTTACCAGACCTTTTCTGTGATCCTGTGTTGTTACTGGAATCCTGACATCAATCACAAAGTTATGTCACATGCTTCCTGAGGAGTGCATGGAACTGTTTGTGTAAGTGATGTGGGGAATTTAGATCAAATATTCAGTGACTCAAAACTGAAGACAAAGACAGCCAGTGCTGGAAAACGCATGTGGCTTTTTCTAATGGGCTGAGTTCCAAGCATGTGTAATCCCACTCCCTCTACTTCCTACATTCTGATGACTGGAAATCTTGGGGTCAGTCCAAGGTCAACCTACACAAATGGAACTCCCTAGGATAGCCTTAGAAAAACACAGGTTACCCCGCAACAGGTAAATTTAGGGTACATCACTCCAATAAACTGTCTTGCCTGACAAGGTTCTCTGTAACAGCTAGGTCACACGAAGGATTTATACCTTTTCCTTACTGACTTCAGAGGTAGAGAATGTATCCAGAGGGGTTTCTTAAGGTACTACTTTAACAATACAATCGAAAGTGTTCTATTTGGCCTCACTTTTCCGCACATCGCAACTGTTCACAGGAAAATAAAGTCATCCGGTCTCTTAGACTACAAACCTCAGACAAATTCTAATTGTCACAACACCACCTTTGCGAATGCCGTATATACTAACTATATTGTCAGAAATATTTACATCAGTCTGGCCAAGCCAAAAAGTATTTTCTTCCATAACTTTAATTAGCACTGTCAGCATTTTTTTAAAGTTGGTATTGCCTACATTTGATTTCAACTGTTAGAATTCATGTTTCCATTTCTCCTATTCATTTGTGCTTGGAAAAGGAATACCACCATAACGTGTACTACGATAAACTTTAAGATAAAGACAGCTTCTCTGATAGTTGGAAATCTCCTGCAGTGTGATCTCTATAGCCAGGGTGACAAACACGGGACTAAGGGAACTGGCAGGTAACGAAATGATTCAGGGGGGCAGCGGTAAGTTCATATATAGATCTGGACTGAGGGGTAGGGGCTGTAGCTTAGTGGAGAAGGTACGACCCCTCAAAGCTTCTCATACTTACCCCATTACCACAGTGAGGAGGACTGTTCTAGTTTTGCCAGATTTTCTGACTTCTCAAAAAAGGCGATAAATTCAGAGTTTTGGGGAGGTCTCAATTTTTAAAAACATTAACTCAAGTTGAAAACAAAACAAAACACTGAGCCCAAACATGCCTATGCGCTGCTGTACTTGGCTGCTGAGTTTCCAGTTAGATATCTCTCCTCTATAGGAAGTGGGAATGATGCATATTCAACGACGCCTACAAAAATTACTTTAGATTGTAAGTCTCAGAAACCCACTGGTGGCCTGAAGGGACATGCAAAAGGAAGAAGAATGGAAGCAGAGATGGCAAATTATTAAGGTTTCAAGACCTTAAAAGAGACAATCAAAGCATTCAGATTCTCTGTAAAATTACCAGATTAAATCAAATAAAACCCCACCCTTTTCCCACAAAAATCAACAGAGAGGCCTGCTTTTTTTTCACCACAACCCTATTCCTCCATTTATCCCTGACATCCTGCCAACACCTAACCAGGGCTAGGTCCTGTTTACTTCTTAGTGGAATTATCTTGATCAAGCATCTCGGCCCTTCATTCCCATCCCATTGTCTTAGCGTAGAGCCTCACCCATTGCCTAGACCACAAGAGTCCCCAACCCCCCGGCCCACAGAGCTGGTACAAGGCCGCAAAGCAGGAGGTGAGTGGTGGGTGGGTGAGTGAGAGAAGCTTCATCTGGATTTACAGCTGTTCCCCATCACTCACTGTCTGAGCTCTGCCTTCCATCAGATCAGTGGTGGCATCAGATCTTCATCAGAGCATGAACAACCCTATTGTAAACTGCGCATGCGAGGGATCTAGGTTGCAAGTTCCCTATGAGAATCTAATGCCTGATGATCTGTCGCTGTCTCCCATCACCCCTAGCTGGGACAGTCTAGTTGCAGGAAAACAAGCTCAGGATTCCCACTGATTCTGTATTGTAGTGAGTTGTGTAATTATTTCATTATATATTACAATGTAATAATAACAGAAATAAAGGGCACAATAAATGTAATGCACTTGAATCATCCTGAAACAATCCCCCACCCACCCCACCACTCAGGTCCATGGAAAAACTGTCTTCCAGGAAACTGGTCCCTGGTGCCAAAAGATTAGGGACTGCTGGTCTAGACCACTGTAGTTGCTATGGTACCCCCAGACTCCAGTTTCTATCTCTTCCTACCTCACTCCAAACCTAGTCCATACTACAACACAACAACCAAAATGATTTTTCTTAAATGTACATGTCATAACCTCTCTGCAAATATGCAGGAAACTAAGAGCATTTGCTTCTTGCAAGGGAAATGGAGAACCTGGAGAGTGGGTTCAAGAAAATCTTATTTTCCCCTGCATGGCCTTCTGTACTTTTTGAATTTTTATTATGTGAGAATTAATTTCTCAAAAATAAAATTTTAAAATATGTAATACCCCAGGGCTTCTAGATGAAGAAGCAAGACATCTCCCTATCCCAAACCACTGGGGCACATAAATGGACTCAAGATTTCTGTAGGTCAGATGAGAGCATACTGAGAAATAATAAACCACAGCAGAGCTTGGGACACATGCAGGTGGAAGGCAAGAATAGAGGTGGAAGTTGGCAGCATCTGAGATTAGAAGTATAGAAACTGAAAGGAGGGTACATCTGCAAAACTGCCTGCAGGATGGTGGCTTAGCATGGCCTCCTTTTCCCCAGCTGATGAGGGTGGTGGCAGGGCTGACCCCTAATCTGAAGTCAAACATCTACTCTCCAAAGGGAGCAAGTGATCTGACAGGAGGGACTGGCAGACCCTGGTGGGGATCTCCCCTCTGGCATTGTGGGAACCTCTCCCCATCCTGCTTGCTTCACCTTGACACACCCTAAAGTGAAACCTTCTCTTAGACACACTACGCCCTCAGTTTCAGAGCTCACAACCCATACTCCTAATCAAAGAAAGGCCAACAGGGGCAGCAGATGAACATAAGCAGACGAGCACAAGCAGGAAGGAAGCTAAGTCAGCTGCTATGCATCCTTCATGCATCCATATGGATAGGTAAGCAAGGATGACTACATATGAAGAAAGCAGGGGAAAAAAGACAAATACGGAAAAAATGAAAACAATCCCAGAGAAGACAGTGATCGTAACTCATGGAGCTGAAGCAGAAGAGAATTTTAGGGGGAAAAACATCTGAGTGTGGTCAAAGATATTAGAAAACACAAAATACATACATGAACCAAAAACATCATTATGGAAAAGATTGCATATTGAAGTTAAAAATTCAATAGAAGGGATGAAATGATAAAAGAATGATGAAATCCCCAGAAAACTGGGTGAGTGGAAGGAGGAAAACAAAAAAGTTTGGTAAGACAATTTAAGAGTAAATCCAGGAAACCTAACATCAATCTACTGAACCCAAGTCTTCAGACTGGAAGAGCCCACAGGTGCTGAGCAGAATAAAGGAAAAAAGATTCTCATAAAATGTCACAATATCTTGATATTAAGAAAACAGAGTCTCCAAAGAAAGGTCCTTCAAAGGTACAAGGGTCAGTAGCACTGACTGCTAGAGAAATTCTTTCAAATGCTAAGGGAAGATTATTTTGAACTCAGAATTTCACATCCAGCCAAATTACCAATTAAGCATGAGGACAGATAAGCAGAGGCTCAAAGTACACTTGCCAGGTACTCTTTCTGAAAACTTACTTTATAATATACTCCAGCAAAATTAAAAATATGTCTAAGAAAAGGGAAGATACAAAGTCCAAGAAAAAGTGGAATTAAGCCAAGAATAAAAGGAAAATAAATGTCAGGATGACAGCTGTCCAGCAAGTCCTGAAAGCAGTTAGTTCATAATAATGCATTCAAAAAGGTTGTATAATCAAGAAAATAAATTATAGTTTTGAGAGAATGAAGACAAATATTACTTCTGTAAATGAGAAAACAGGCAATTAGAAAGTCCA
This sequence comes from Macaca mulatta, assembly GCF_049350105.2. Taxonomy (NCBI): domain Eukaryota; kingdom Metazoa; phylum Chordata; class Mammalia; order Primates; family Cercopithecidae; genus Macaca; species Macaca mulatta. The sequence continues at coordinate 122,182,116 of NC_133411.1, forward strand.
GGAAGAACAAGGCTATATATAAGAACGTCACAGCCCATACATAAAGCAAACAAAAGTATGCCATGATCCTAAGCCACTAATCAAATATAAAGAAAATTTGACCTAGATGCCCAGAACACCTCTGTTCAAGTGGCCTATGCTTGGTTAATAACCTAGGATTCCCTCTTTATGGTGCATTCATATTTTTGATACCACCTTGAGGGAGTGTTATCAGAGCCTCTGGATCCAACCAACGGAAGCAAACCATCTCCTTGGATTTTCCCAATCTAAGAGTGTGAAAGAGCCGGGCGCGGTGGCTCACACCTGTAATCCCAGCACTTTGGGAGGCTGAGGTGGGCAGATCACCTCAGGACAGGAGTTCAAGACCAGCCTGGCCAACATGGAGAAACCCCATCTCTACTAAAAATAAAAAATTAGCCGGGTGTGGTGGCGCATACCTGTAATCCCAGCTACTTGAGAGGATGAGGTAGGAGAATCGCTTGAACCCGGGAGGAAGAGGTTGAGGTGAGTCGAGATCATGCCACTGCACTCCCGCCTGGGCAACAAGAGCAAAACTCCGTCTCAAAAAAAAAAAAAAAAAAAAAAAAAAAGAGTGTGGAAGACGCTGTTAGTTGCCTGAGTAAACCTCCATTTCCAACCCTTCTCCGTAGCCTGCCTCTAATATGTACCTTACAAACATAAGAGCAGGCTGGGTGCGGTGGCTCACACCCGTAATCCCAACATTTTGGGAGGCTGAGGTGGGCGGATCACCTCAGGTCAGGAGTTCAAGACCAGCATGGCCAACATGGAGAAACCCCATCTCTACTAAAAATAAAAAATTAGCCAGGTGTGGTGGCGCATACCTGTAATCCCAGCTACTTGAGAGGATGAGGTAGGAGAATCGCTTGAACCCGGGAGGCAGAGGTTGCGGTGAGTCGAGATCGTGCCACTGCACTCCCGCCTGGGCAACAAGAGCAAAACTCCGTCTCAAAAAAAAAAAAAAAAGAGTGTGAAAGACACTGTTAGTTGCCCGAGTAAACCTCCATTTCCAACACTTCTCCCTAGCCTGCCTCTAATATGTCCCTTACAAACATAAGAGCAGGCTGGGCGTGGTGGCTCACACCCGTAATCCCAACATTTTGGGAGGCTGAGGCGGGTGGATCACCTGAGGTCAGGAGTTTGAGACCAGCCTGGCCAACATGGTAAAACCCCGTATCTACTAAAAATACAAAAATTAGCCGGGTGTGGTGGTGGGTACCTGTAATCCTAGTTACTCAGGAGGCTGAGGCAGAAAAATTGCTTAAACCCAGGAGGTGGAGGTTGCAGTAAGCCGAGATTGCACCACTGCACTCCAGCCTAGGCGACAAGAGTAAAACTCTATCTCAAAACAATCAAACAAAAAAGAACATAACAGCTATTATTCCCCAACCCCCTTTGCAATCTGATCACAGTGAGAGCTGAGATGTGAGCCAAAGTCCTTGAGGAGGTTTCCTTTATAAATAAAAAGGCCAAGTCTTGCTAAGAAGAAAGTTTTGCAATTTTCCCTTCCCGGTTTTCCCTATGAAAGCCACATATTAAGAACGATGGGACAGAAGGGTAAAAGGTTCAAAACGAATTCCATGAGTGCCCGTAGCAGCCTTTGGGATCAGGAAACTAACCCCCATATGTACTTAAGACTTCGGTTGCATATTTTTTTGTTGTTGATGGGGAACACATTCCTTAACTGAAACAAGGAATTGGTTTCCTATTCTGAATGAAGCTCAGTTTGAGTTGGGTTTCTGTCATCTGCAAGTGAGAAAGATCTAACTAATATATATCTCTTTCTTTACACTCTGCTCCAGAGAAAAACTATTAATAGCCTGTCAAAGACCACATCTTTTACCTTCAGCCTTAGGAGGAATATTCTGGGTAGGTTTCCCACAGAGCTTTCACTTAAATATTTACTTGGCCCCAACCACAGTCTAATCCCTGTGGTTACATGGGACACTAGGCTAAACAAGCCACCACATTTGCCCTCCTGGACCCCAGTAAAACAGGGGCAGAGAGTTTACAAATGCATAAAATGCTGCTTGGAATGTAGGACTATGTTATGCAAGCACAGCAAAGGGAGTAATTTAGATCCATCTGGTAATATTTCCAAACCTAGGAAATCCTAAAATCCAAAAATGCTTATTTGATCTGATTCAGCCACATCAACATTTTTATCCACCAAACTCTTATTCACTGAACAATGACACAGATGAGCCAAAATAATATTTGCTTTGAATGAATTTATATTTTAAATTGGGTGTGTCTCTTGTTCCGGGAATTCACCACATCCCAAACAAATTAAATCCAAATGGAAGGTCCTAATTCAAAAGTAACCAGCACATAGTTTAGCCGCACCAACTCTATCTCTTTAGTAGAATGATTCCTGGTTCTGTTTCTATCCAAGAGGAGAAGCAGGTAACACCACCACTCTAACTGAATCAAAGCCTATCCTCATCCCAGCACTGCTTATTTCATTCACTGAACAATATTAAATGAGTATCTACTATGTCAGATACTCTGCCAGGTGTTGTGGATATGCCAGAAAATAAGAAAATACCTGCCCTCAAAGGAATTATGTCTACTGGGGCCAGCAGGCATAAGTAGAGGGTTCAGACAGGAAAGAGTCACCAAGCTATTACAACATATTATACTGAGTTTTAGAAAAAATAAAATGTAGCTGGAGTGGATCCTCTAAACAGAGGGAACAGCATATGCAAAGGTCTAGAGGCAAGATAAAACATGGCATATGCAAGAAACTTGCCTAACTATATATTAGGTAGACAGCTTGTAGCATTTACTTGAAATGTGTATGTTTGATGAAGAATATAATGAGTCCACTTCTGGACATGTTGACCTTGGGAAGCCTGAGAGATATCCAAACTTAAGAGCTGTCTGGCCACTGCAGACACTGTTACCCACCTGCCAACCTGATGCAGATACTTGGCATAGCCTCAAATCTGAGAAGAGTCACTGTGGCCTTCAAATCTGGGTTAATGCCAATTTTTGCTTTATTTCCATACCATATCAGCTTTTTGCTTACTCTGCAGAAAGTGCTAGTAAAGCAAAACCCATAAACCATTCTGAGGGCCAGATTAAAACTCTACTTGAGTTCTCCAAGGTGACTAATTTCAACTCTTATCTTTACAGGAAGAGACTCTGGCAGGAGGTCTGGATGGTCACTAATCCGTTATCATCCTTCCACTACCTGTCTTCCTACATCTCGTTGTACCAAGTGGTTGTCACAAATTTGTCTCCTTTTGTGTTTTCCCCTCTAATTTATCAGTAAAGATTAGCACAAGTTCATGGTATTGAAATTTGTAGGCAACTGAGAATTTCTGGGGCTAAGCATGTTCATTTTTAAGGTTCATGGGCTTTTGGCATATACTCCAGGTACCACTTCTGGTCATCCTGGCCCAGTCTGGTGTGTAGGTCCAAAGTTCAGGCTGGCGACAGATTTGGGTATCAGTACTAAGGCTCTCATGAAGCTGTGCAAACCTCTAGAGAGTACAAGGTATCAGGAGAGAGAGGTCAAAGGGAGAACTCCAAGGAATCCAGGAATAATGGGGCAGACAGAGCAAGAGGAGACAGGAAGGAAAAACTAAGAGCACAGAAGGACTGCAGGCAATGAAAGCCAAGGTCAAGAAGAGGGAGCAATCATTTGACAGAATCGGATCAGGAGCAGAGAGTTCAAGTGAGAAAGAGAGTGAGAAGCATATTAAATAAAGGGTCTTTGTTGACCTTGGCGAGAGAAGTGGGTTGAGAAGGGAAAGAAAACTGAGGACTCAGACAGGAGGTACAGAAAACCCTTCAGAAAGGCTGGCAATAAATAAGCTATGGATAAGAGGAAGAAAGCAGTAGCTAGGGCCGCGAGTGCACAAATGGATATGCACGGGGGTGTGGGTGCCGGGATGTGGGTGTGTGAAAGAAGAGTTTTAAATACATTTAAAGACTGTTGGGAAAAAGTCATTAAAGAAGGAAAGCCTGGAGACTATGGAGAAGTGACAATCAATACCACATGTTCCCGAGGGAGGGGAAAGAGTTTTATCTAGAGAACAGGTATAGAAAGGAAACCTCTTCCATTATAGGAGGGAGGACAGATGGATGGATGGTACTAGTGCAGAAACTTGCAGGTCGCGTGACAAGCTGAGGAAGCCACAACTCAATGGCTCTCCATAAAGCCGGAGTCCAGAGCATCTGCTAAAATTGAGAGAAGTGAGCAGAATGAGAGAAGTTGAATGAGGGTAGAGAAGATATCAAATAACCATTGTGAATGAGAGAGAGCTTCCCAAGGCAGTTTTTCAGTGAGCACATTGCACGGGGTCCTGAAATCAATACTTTTTAAAGAAGGGAATTAAAAAACCAAAGTACACTGCTTATAGTAAAGGCAAACATTGTATATAATAACATTAATATAACATACGCTTATGTCTATACTGAATTGTGATGTAAAAATGTTCTTTCTGTGGGTGGTACTCAACATATTTGAATGCCAACTTGACTAGAACAAATAAATCACTTATAACAGGGAATCCCCAACCCCTAGTCTATGGACGAGACTGGTACTGGTCTATGGCCTGTTAGGAACCAGGGCGCACAGCAGGAGGTGAGCGGCAGGCCGTCAGCATTAAGGCTGGGCTCTGCCTCCTGTCAGATTAACCACAGCATTAGATTCTCATAGGAGCAGAACCCTATTGTAAATTGCACTGCAAGGAATCTAGGTTGCATGTTCCTTATGAGAATCTAATGCCTGATGATCTGAGGTAGAACAGTTTCATCCCAATACCATACCCCCGACCCCTGCCACAGCCTGTGCAAAATTGTCTTCCGCGAAAGCGGTTCCTGCCAAAAAGGTTGGGGGTCACTTACTCAGGAGAACTGAGCTGAGGGTGGAAATGATTTTAGTTTGTGGTGGCACTAACCATCATTATGGCTTATGCTTTACACCTGCCCTAGGTTAGAAGGGGCAATTAAGTTTAAATGCTCCTGTTAAATGCTGTGACTCAAGAAGAACACAGAAAATATACAAAGTAAAATATCTTATCACTTACTTTACTTAATTATGCTAATTAAAACTTTTAAAGTAATTTTACAGTAAATTAACAGGGTATACAAGAACAAGGTCTGTACTACTCTGACCACATAATTATGCTTTTTGCTATCCATTAAAATTCTTACACCAAAAGATCTTTAAGTGATCTATTTAACTTGTAGATACATTATGTGTAAAAATGTTAAAAGGTGCTTTATTTTAAATCCACCCACATTTTTATAATTTACAATAACAAAATGCAAGACAAAAAACACAAGCCTATTAAATACTCTCTAATAATTGAAGGCAAATCCCTTCTCTTAGAAACGTACTCCTCCAACTTCTAAAGGAACCAAAGTGACTCCATTAGAGAGGAATGCATTTATTTGCCATTCTCAGTCATTTGTGAAATGCCCCATTGTTACAGATGAATCCCAATTGAAACAGTCAAAAAATGAACACTGCCATATTCCTCATTTAGCCAAATACCAATTATTATTCAAAGACCAAGATTATCCTTCAGAATCATTCAGCCCTAAATTCTAATCCCATAAATCTACTTTGTGGGTTAGAAGAAAGCCTTTGAAAATACAGTAAGTCAGGTAATAGAGTCTACCACACCCCTAAGTCATTTAACAGACCCATTATCATTTGCTAAAGACAAACATAATTAATTGGAAAGCATTTTGTTCTTAATATGCTTCAAAAGTTATTTGCAAATATAGTTGTGAAGTCACTTTGTTTATTTCCAGTAATTAAACTTCGTTGAAGCAGAGTGGGGGCCAGGAGAAGCACGTGGCCATTATTTTTCCCTTTAGGGTGATTTGAACTCCTAGAACATGTTAATCCATTTATGTCTAGTGTTCCATTATTGGAACGCTACGCTTGTGGGAGTTATTTATATCCTACTGCTCAAGGTCATTGCCAAGATCTGATTTATCACACACAAAAAGATTTTGCAACCTCCAGCATAAATGGGTTAATTTTCATCATAACAAAAATGAAGCTATTTTATGTGTCACACTATACTAGGTACCACAGAATGCAATATTTTTCTCAGGTAGGTATTTATTTCTTAAAAAAAAAAAAAAAAAAAAAAGTCAAGTCAACCAAAATGTATAAATAAGCTCGAACTACAAAATGACTCTAGAAAAGACAGATGAACAAGTTTGTTGATTAACAAATGTTACCTTTCCATGTAGCCTGCATTCATTATAAATTCGAGAGAATCAATGGCATTCAACTCTGGGAAAAAAACCTCTTTAAATGCAGAAGTTCATCTAACTCAGCAGTATTCAACTTTTTGTTTTCAGGTTCCCTTTACACTCTTAATTACCAAGGACTCTAAATAGAGTTCTCATTATGTGGGTTATATCCACTGTTACTTATCACATTCAAAATTAACTAAGAAATTTTTAAAATACGTTTTAAAATAACCTTTAAAACCACATATTAAAGTAGATACTTTTTATGTATTTTCCAAAAGAAAATTTAGTAAGAATGGTATTGTTTTGTGCTTTTGCAAATTTCTTGAATGTACTGTATAGTAGCTTCATGCCTGCTTCTGCATGCAGTTTGTTGCAATATGGTGTTTAGGTTGAAGTATATGAAGAAAAATCTGGCCTCATACAGATAAACAGTTGGAAAATGAAGGGTGTCTTGCAATCATCTTTTGAGATAGCTGTGGGTATTCTTTCGTACTTTCCCCAAATTCAACAGGTGGTGCTTTTTAGAAGTTAATTACAATATGGAATCTGAAATCTGACAAACTTTCTGTACTCTGTTACATTAAAATCCAATGGTCTGTTTGCAACTTGAAAGGGTCTTTTTACCCATGTACGATTTTGGAAAATACTGGTTCATTGAGTTATGCAGCTTTTTTTTGTTTTTTTTGTTTTTTATATGCCTGCACATTTCTTTTTTTAGAAAACATCCCCCCAAAAGCACATTATTAATATTACGATCAATCTTACCAGACACAACTTAAGTACTGGGAAGCTGTCAAGCACAAGGTTGCAAATATGAGTTTTCCAAAATTTCAGTTTTCACTTTCACTTGAGAGCTGTAATTTTATCATTGGCAAATACCATCAGGCGTTTTTCTTGAAGTACTAGCCTCCTCATTTCTGAGAAAATATCAAATGGTTTAAGTGTTCAAAAAAGGTTAGGATATATCTTTGTGATGAACTATGTGTCCAATATACTGTTTACAAATAATACACAGAGGGTTGTCAACTTACGATGGGGTCAGATCCTGAAAAATCCATCCTAAGTTCAAAATACTGTAAATCAAATATGCATTTAATACACCTAACTTGCTAAACAGAATAGCTTGGCATAGCCTACTTTAAACGTGCTCAAAACACTTGCATTAGCCCACAGTTGGGCAATATCATCTAACACAAAGCTTATTTTATGCTTAAGTATTGAATATCTCATGTAATTTATTGAATACTATATTAGAAGTGAAAAATAGAACAGCTAAATGGAAACTCAAAATACGATTTCTACTGTATTTGCCTTAGCACTATCCCATCATAAATTGGGGACCATCTGTAAAATGCTCATAATATAACGTTAATTGGAAAACACAAAAAAAAACATTGTTTATATTACTATGGTATCAGCCATAGTTCAAGAAGTTTGCCCATCTTTTCCTGAACTTCTTCTGTATTAGACAAAATAGCCATAAAACCAAACCCAAAACTCTTACCCAGAGGGCAGGTATTTATGCCTTTAGGAGAAGAATGTACAAACAGAGTCATAAATACCAAATATTAACAGTTATGGGAAAAACTGACAAATATTATCATATTTAAGCTAGATTTACTTGTTTTAAGCATTCAACTGACACAAACGAAAACAAATTAAATACACATCCTATTTGATTACAACCAACATAGAAGAAATGAAACCCAGTCTTTTGGCAGAGAGGGTATAAAGAAGCAGGAATTTACATGTTCTTCCTAAAAGCACTCTCCTTTTCAGATGTTGACAGAACAAATGGGCTGTGTCCAAAATTCAAGACATTTTTGCTAATCATTTTTTTGTATTGCAAAGTGCCCATGTGATGCTGTATTAACTCCTAAAAGCTATTCTCATTAACATGACTGCAGCACACAAAAAACTACCTCATTATTAATAAAAAATTCCAATAGTCTATGTGTCTATCTACCCCTCTGCTAATTAAGAATTGGAGAGACTGATTAACCAATCACTCACCAATGCAAAAAAAGACATCAACTTTTTCATGAATGTCCTAAGAGCTTTTTTTTTTTTTTTTTTTTTTTTTTTTTTTTTTTTTTTTTTAAAGTACAAAGTCCATGCAAAATAAAGGGCCTATTCTCCCAAGGTTTCCCAAAACAAATGCATCCTCTAGGATGTCCTGCACTTTCAGGCTCCTCTCTTTAGCACATGCCTAAGCATACAAGCTCAACAAATTGCTATCAAAAGTAATGTCAATCCCATGATTTTAGGCATATTACTGTGTCTGCTTTCAACTATTACATTTGCTATCAGGTTGAAATAAAAAAAAAATCAAGAGAAACCATCCTTGGCTTGGGTTTTTTGAGAAAAGTTACCATTTTTCTGGTCTAATAATTATTTATATGTAAGCCATTTCATCTTGATTGCAAACCTGTTAGGGCTGAGCCCATCTTTTATGCCTTTATCTTCTCACTATCTACCACTATGGCTTTTAAAAGATGGTACCAAATACCAGCAGTTACTGTTCACCAAACACTTATGTGCTAATGTTTATACATATCACCTTAATTACCCATCATGACCTTAACAGGTAGAGGGTTGTCCTCTTTCTATGGAAATAAAGAGACCAAAGATACAGTAACTAGTCCCCAGTTAGCTTCTAAGTAATGCAAATGGCATCCAAACACAGGCTTGGGACTAAACAAGTGATTCTCAAACTTTGGTGAGCATCAGAGTCATCTGGAGAGCCTATTAAAGCAAATTCCCGGGCCCTGCACCCTGACTTTCTGATTCAGGAGGTCTGGAAATGGGCTTGATAATTTGCATTTCTAACAGGTTCTCAGGTGATGCTGATACTGCTGGTTCAGGGACCACTGAGAACAGTTCTCTAACCACATTAGCCTCAGCAGTGTGGAGAGTTCAATGTGTTGAAAAGACAATGATAGCTAACAAGGCCATCAAATTCACACACAGTAAAAAGGATGGAATCCTGACACATTTTTCAAAATTTAATTTGAGAAATGTTTTTTCCTGCTTGTATATTTTTCTACCCTACCATCTTGGCGGAGAGAGGCTGGTAAGAAACCAAAAGTCCTCAGTCCTCTACCTTATAGAGGGGGAATGTTAAAGACTGGCCCTAACAAGCAGGAGTGTGCTGTTGTGTCTTCTAAGACAATCAACAGTTCAGTAGCATCTGCTGGAGTTAGAGAAGGCAGACAGCTTTCAGACTTGACTAGCTATTTGGAGAAGATTACAGCTAAATCTGTGCGACTGTGATGGAGAGGACCCTTAATGGAAATGGAAGCTGAAGGAAGGAGGAGGAAATGGAATCCACAAGAGGAGACATCTACTTAGAACATTAACTCTGGATCAGATATTGGCTACCATGCCAAAGAATCATAGCTATGTTACTATTGATGAATCAATAGCGGCCCTGATTCACTTGGACAGCTGAAGAGTTCAATGTAACAAACCTCTGCCTAGGAAGCTGCAAAATTGGTACCACTAAAACACAGCTCTTTCAAATTGTTTAAAACTCTCCTACTGAGACGTACACATTTGCAGCAATGTTTCATTTCTCAGAGTAACATGACTTTCAAGGACAAGGCAAAAAGACTGCAATAATTTTACTGCAGGAATCTACTCTGAAAAGTAAAAGCTGTAACACAAGATTGCAATAATTTTATTGCAGGGAATCCACTCTGAAAAGTAAAAGCTGTAATACAGTTATTACCTACGGGGGTTATCTCCAGGAGCATCTTAATTTTCCTGAGACGTTTATGGCGTGGCAGAAAACAGCTGGACTCTTGCATTCCACACAGATCAAGACACAAGCCTCACACTTCATCATGGCAATAGCAAAATAACTGAAGAGAATAAAAAAGGAAAGAAGGAAACAAGAAGTGGGCTTGTATCTAAAGAGAAGAAGAAGAAGAAGAAAAACAAAAAAAGACCTGGTCAGATTGGAAACCAAACCACCTGACTTTGCCTAAGTCATGCATCTCACTTGGTTCTTTAATTCCTCGTTTTACAATAATGTTCTGGGAATGAAAAGAGGCACTAGGTATTAGTGCTCTTTAGAAACAAAAATTAAGTGATTCTGAAAGATATGATTTTTCAGTATGTAAGACTTTGTAAGGTAAAAACATCCACTAAAAACTGCTTCCTAAAGCTAGCACACTTCGTTGGTGCAATGCTTTGTGAATGTAGTTTGTCCCTGCCAAAACTTGCATTGACGTTTACATACAAAGCATTACACAATCTTCCAGGAGACTTAGTTTCTCTATGTAAATATGGAAACGGCATCTGCCTCGCCCTCCAGTGATACAATAAGCAGAGGGCCTTAGTCATGGGTCAAACACCTAAAGTCTGGCCTGGTAATTATTAGCTCCCAGCTTGAAAACCAGCTCACTGAACTTAAAATCTTTCCTTCCTCTCAAAGGTTAGTTAGGACGCTGACCAACGGTCTTCCAGAGATCTTGTGGGATTAATGAAAAGGTTAAAATATTAAGCTCAATGAGAGCTATTCTCACCCACCTCAGCTATTATAAAAGCAAACACTCCCCCTTACTTCCCTGTGATACTCTAGGGAGCTGCAAACCACAGCCCATGGGTCAAATTCACCTGCCACATGTTTTTGTAGCCTACAAGGTAAAAAGAATTTTCCCACTTTTAAATGGTTAAAAAAAAAATCAAAAGAAGAATATCTTACGATGTAAAAATTATATGAAATTCACATTTCAGTGTCCATAAATAAAGTTGCACTGGGTCAGGCACGGTGGCTCAGGCCTGTAATCCCAGCACTTTGAGAAGTCGAAGTGGGCAGATCACCTGAGGTCAGGAGTTGGAGACCAACCTGGTCAACATGGTGAAACCCCATCTCTACTAAAAATACAAAAATTAGCCAGGTGTGGTGGCACATGCCTGTAGTCCCAGCTACTTGGGAGGCTGAGGCAGGAGAATCGCTTAACCTGGGAGGCGGAGGTTGCAGTGAGCCAAGATCACACCACTGCTCTCTAGCCTGGAGGGCAGAGCGAGACTCTGTCCCAAAAAAAAAAAAAAAAAGTTGCACTGGAACACAGCTATGTCCATTTTGTTTATATATTGTCTGTGACTTTTATCCTACCATGGGTGAGTTGAGTAGTAATGTCAAAGGCTATAGGACCTACAAAGCTTAAAATATTTATTGCTAGCCCTTAACAGAAAAGCTTTTCCTATCCCTGTGCTCTAGGCCCAAGTCAGCTATGCCTCTGAGTATCCCGAGACCTGTAGAGAATCAGCCCTGGAAACAGGTAGTTGTACTGAGAAGCAACATTCTGTTTGTTTTGTCCCACCCCAACCTGGTATCTAATAAATGCTTCTCCTTCTAGTTTAAAGCAAGGCTATGATGTCACAGAATGAACCCCAACCTCAATGTCTGCACTAAGGGAAGGGTAGAGCAGCTTTCTCTATGGGGCCACATTTTCAGTAACTTAGTCCCATACTTAGAATCCTATACTCTGCCTTCTAACAGTTCTTCACAGCAGCTCAAAAAATCTCAGGCTTCTTTTCTACCACTATATTAGGGTACCTTTGGTTGTATATTCCCAAAACCCCTTGAGAAAATTTAAGCAAAATATGAACACACCCCCTTTTCATTTAAGTACACCAGAGTCTCTGGGAACTGGAGGATTACGCGGAGGAACTTGAGCACATCTCTTGATTCTTTTCCCTTCTCCACGCATCTCCTTCATGCTTCCCTCACTGCAGGCCAACCCCTCTAGTTCATATGTCACCAGGATTTACATCTCCCCGGCTTCAGAGACAAGACTAGGAGTAGAATCATACCCATTTCCAAATGCCCAGGAGACAGGTCAAATTAACAGGTCTAAGAGTAACAGTGTAAATGGAATGCAGGGCAATCCCTAGAAAATGAGAAGGGAGAGATCTGAATAGACAATACCTTAAATATCCACTCTGCCTGCCATAATACAGGCAGGGAAAACAAGCCATTTAAATTTAGGAAGAGAGACAGTAAGTCTCCTTCCAAAGACAAGTCTAATAAGACCCTCACAGTATGGGGCAGTCTCAGGCATTTGAATTTCAACTTTCATTAAAATCCTAGGTCTCATGCCAAATGCTAGGAAAAACTGTTGTTCTTTTTATAGTTCCCCTGAAAAATAACTATATTATTTTGGTCCTGGCTTGAGTCAACCTCTCCTTTCAATCTACGTTTCTTTTGTGCTTGCTTCCTCTTTCCCTTCTAGACACACAAACACACACACACACACACACACAACCATTATCACCAGCAATTCTGAAAAAACCCATACAGGAAAAAATTCAGACTAGATATTCACTCCCCCAAAGTGGGACTCTTGTTTACCCAGCAACGATCAACGATGCCACTTAGAAATACGGTACACAACCCCACAGGGCTTCTTAAACACACAGCCAGAGTCAGTCCTTGGGAGTTGGCAGTTCTTAGGAAATTCCCAATATCTCACATCAGGCTTTATTTGTATTTATTTGGGAGGGATGGGCAGAAGGTGGGATAGCACTACTCCCTTACATTTTTTCTTTTGAGATGAGGTCTCGCTCTGTCACCCAGTCTAGAATGCAGTGGTGGGGAGAACTCCTAGGCTCAACTAATCCTCCAGCCTCAGCCTCAGAGTTACTGGGATTATAGGTGTGAGCCACCACATCCCAGCCACTTCCTTACATTTGAAGGCACTTTAGCACTTACAAAGCTTTTTTGCATACGTTGTGGCATACAAAGTGATCTTCAACATCCCAGGAAGGGAAATACCTCCCTCCATACAGACAAAAAACAAACAAACAAACAAACAACTAATAAAAAAAAAACCTACAAAAGATTAGGTATCAGGCTCACGTGAAAACAATGGGTCATAAAATCAGGGATCCAGGTCACATTTCAAGCCTAGGGTATTTATTGGTTTGTTTCATTTTCTTTTTAAAATAAGAGCCTAAATTGCTGACCAGTTAGCATGTGGCCTCAGGCCAATAATAAATTGGGTCAGAGAATCATGCACGGACATGACTTGGCCAACAGTTGGCTAATTAGGAGAATTTAGCAATGATTGCATTATTAAACCATTTCAGCAGAACAGGTTTCACACTCCCCTGTATCCCAGGAGCACGTTCTCTGCAGCTCTTTCCTTCCTATCGTCCCTGCAGCAGGCCCTCAGCGCTCAGCCCTCTGCTCCCTTTCTTTAAAGGCTGCCCTGGAGATCCTCATCAGCTCTCACAGAGGCAACCACTGGCACACCAAAAGTGACTTCCCAAGAGACTCTCAGGTCTGGCAATTCACTCCTCTGCTACTATCAACCCAAATGTAATTATGTCTAAATTTTATCCCCTCACCCCTAGAACTCATCTTCTCTTCAGTGAGGTATGTTGTAGAACCTTCACGTTTATATAAAATCCACCCATTGATGTTTATATGCATTATCTCATCTCCACGGTAACTCTGGGAAGTAAAGAGGACAGCACTGTCATTGCCATTTAACAGGTGAGGTATGCCACTCAAACTCTGAGCTTATTCTGTCAGGAGCAACATTTCCCAGCCACTTGATGGCCAAAACAAAATCCAGCAACATACTGAGATGTGCTACAACATCATGAGCCATGAAAACACGCCAAGTGAAAGAAGCCATTCACAAAACCACATCCTGTACAATTTCCAGAACAGGCACATCCACAGTGACAGAAGCAGATAAGGGAGGCAATGGGAGGCAGGGGTGACTGCTAATGGGGTTTCTTTGGGGGGTAATGAAAATGTTTTAAACATATTAATGGCTGCACAGTCCTGGGAATATACTAAAAACCACGGAATTGTATACCTCAAATGGATAAGTTGTATGGTATATGAATTACATTTCAAAGCTATTAAACGTAACTTCTGTACTTACATGTCTTATAAAAAATATATGTCTGCTAAAACATGATCTTAAATTAGAATGAAATAAAGTGAAATGGAAGATGGAAAAAAACCCTAACCAGCTACATCTTCAACTCCTTTCTGCTCCCTTCCTTCACAATGTCTCCCTCACCTAGTAAATTCTGTCACTATTGTGGCCAACAAATCTTCTATCTTAATCCAGGCCTCAACTCTACAAACCTGGGTTACTGAAACAACTCCTCCCTGACTACCACATCTCTAGTCTCTTCCCTATCCAAACAATCCTAAAGATGTCCAAAATTCTTCTTCCACAAAGCACCATCTTCCTATACCACTTCCCTGCTAAAATATTAGTACCTAACTCAGCATGGAACTGAGGTCCCTCAAGGGTCCAAATGAACTCTACCTTTTCCCAGTTCATTCTGGAGGTCTCACCTAGTCCTCTGTGACTCACACACGTGCACAGCACCACCACCACTAGAAATCCTTTCTTCTGCTTACAGAAAGGCCTTTAGGATGTACCACTGTCAATTTCCCTTGAATATTCCAGACTGTAATGTTTTTCTTTGAACACCTACCATTAGTAGTCTGACTCACTCGATACTTAGATAAGAAAAATTTTGTATCCTGTCTCCCAATAAGGGCCAAAAGGTAGCTAAGGTAGTTAGATGATACAACATTTTCTGTGCCCTGCCCCTCCATCCACTAGGCCTTAGATACTGCTATATACAAAGCATCTCACAATTTAGTGACCATTAAAGAACATGGGCTCCCAGAAATTTACCATCTAATTTAACACCACAGAAGCTGCTGGAAGAACAAAAATTTTTAGGTTTGGGAGGTGGATTTCTTTAAAATCATCCCTTAGTAAATCTTTGGTTACCTGGGAACTAGTTTTAACAAGTATCTAGAATGTCCAAGCACTGAGTTTAAGGGGAAAAACAGATTAGCTAAAACACACCACCTTGGAAGACCCAACAGTTTTACTCAACGGTATCCTGACTGGTTAGTGCAGGACACAAGACAGGAATATTAACGGTGACTGATGTTCTCTATAAAAGCTAGACTTTTTTTCTTAAAGGTGAGAATGCAGTAGAGAAGCAAAAGGTATCAAAGGAACAAAAGAAGAATGGCAGCAAAAATTAGAAACTGAGAAGGCAGCAGCACAAATAGATGAATATTTGACAGAGAAGACAGGGATGAAGAAACAAAAGTCAGACCAGCTTTGCAACCTGGAGGGAGACAAGAGAGAATAATTCTTTGCTTACAAAACCCATGGAACACCAGCAGGCAAGTTCCCTTCTTGGCGTCAGGGCCCTGCAATCTCTCTCCAGGTGGGGACTGGGCCTTTTGACTTCAACAGGCTCTACTGCAGGGAACCAGAGGTCAATGAACTCTTTATAATAAGCTTTTTCAATGATACCTTAAATGATAAAGAATGCTTGGTCGGGCGCAGTGGCTCATGTCTGTAGTCCCAGCTACTTGGGAGGTTGAGGCAGGAGAATGGCGTGAACCCGGGAGGTGGAACTTGCAGTGAGTCGAGAACACACCACTGCACTCCAGCCTGGGGGACAGAGTGAGACTCCATCCCAAAAAAAAAGAAAAAGAATGCATATGTGGCTAAATTCCTGAATTAAGCTACTGTAATGAGGACACATCCAAAAAAAAAAAAAAAAACACTTCCTTCATATCTCTAGAATAATGTGGGTTTTATCCCCCCCAAGGTGACACCGAAACAAATGATTAAATTGTAGTAGCTTTCTAAATCTGATTAATGTTATTCAGAGACTCCCACAAACTGTTTGCCATTATTACACTTGCTAATTAGGAGCTGTAAGGTCTTTATCTTCCCCAACCTACAGTCACATGCTCACGATGGAGCTTTGCTAAAAGCAGGACTCCTGGCTAATACTGTTAATGAGTTTAGCTCTGCCAAAATGTCAATAGTTTTTTATTTGGTCAGAAAGGGCCTAATTTACCTATTCAGCTGCCCTTGGTAATTTTCATGGAAATGTCAGAGCAGCAATCAGGGGAAACAAATGGCAATAAAGATGATTACTAGAAGGGTGGCAGCGAATACCCCACTGACAGACTGCTTTTTTCTCTCACCACTGCAAGATTTCATTCAGAGATAAGGCAACAGAGTACACTGAGTTCAGCACCCAACATAACTACATATTTTTTCCAAAATATAATTACATTTCTGCAATTTTGAAACAGACATAATACAAGAAGCTTAACTGTAAACTTCCCCAAAGACTGAAGAGAGCATAAGAAAATGTTTCAGGGAGAGAGGCAGGAAGAGCTGAGCTGTTTAACATTATTTACTTTCATTTACAATAGGGTGTAGGACTCTAAAGAAGAGGGTACCTACAGAAGGTAGATCTAGATCTAACTCTTTTACCACTTTTGCACTAGAAAAAATGTTTATGACTTATTCAAGACAAAATAAATAGATTCCTTCTTTAGCATTTTCAACTTATCCTTTCTTAGGTGGTTAGGAATGTAATAGTTCTAAGTCAGTAATGAATAATATGGCTGTTCATCTTTAGGTCATCAACACCAGGGTGTCCAAACACCGGCTATATTCACTGAAGGGTGCAACCGAATGTGGGGAAATGCCCATGTACCTGTGCTGACTTGGGTGGCTGGACTAAGCCTTTCACTGGTAGAATTCCAAAGTTTACTGGGACACACATCAAATTCATTCAAGTTTTCAGGAAAAAAGAGAAACATACAAAATAAAGAAAAGCACTCAGCCTAGTCCCCAAGGGCTAACGTCCGTTAGAATAAAAATCCCAGGTTCCCAAGATAACAATGTGTCGTCCCCTTTGCACCCATCGCATTCCCTAACTCCCTGTGTCCTCACAATGGGACACAGAAATGCTTCATGTTTTCTCATGTGAGGCCCATTTAACTTTTCAGCATACTAGATGAAGCAAAGAAAAAGATAACTTTTCCGCTTAGAAGGTTGAGAAACGAAAATTCCAATGCCAAATTCCATGTGACCTGAGCTATATCCCTACCTTCCATGCATGTTACCTTCCAGGTAATACATAGGTCCATGTTTTTTAAATCAAAGGGTCCACACACTACCAACACTGGTGTTAAGAAAAGCCTTTGACAGAAAGATAACTTTCCCTTTAACTCTTAAATTGCCCTGCAAAAAATAAACAAATACACAAATAAAAAGCTGGCATATATGAGCCTAATTCAATCTCTCCTTGGGGAAATTTGACATTTTGCTAAGACAAGGATAAAAATATTTGCTTTATTTTTCTATCAATTTACCTAGATTAAGAATATAACCACGTCATTGATTACGGCTGTATGACTCAAAATGGGACCCTCAGTGAGCAAGTATGTTCATGGTAAGACAATGGCAGGAAATATACTTATCTAACAGGCCTTTGTTTACATTTCTAAGCACAGAATTGCAAGGATATAATGTGGCTGACACAGCTGCCTGTTAATTCCTATGGGCTTAAGAAATGTCTTGCTTTTCCTTGACTCAGTTTCCCATCATTAACAATGGCACAGTTATCTTTTCTACCACCTACCTAGAACACTAGATACACAAATGGTTGGGTAAGGATTAAGCATTGCGTACACAGTGAACTCTTGTTGGCTCAAGTCTGGAACCAGAAGACAAACGAAACCCATAGACAAGAGGCCTTTTTCTAATGAAGAAAAAGAAAAAGGTTTCTTATGATCAGTCATCCTTACTTTAGTAAAGAATTTCCTAGTGTAAAATTTCAAAGAAAACCTGGTATCAACATCTGAAATAAAACGAGCAACCATGCAGAATTGCTCAGGACTAGTATGGTTTTTGCACTGAAATTCCTGGGCAAACAGAAATAGTTGGTGCTATGGTTTGAATGTGTTCCTCACATTGGGAATGTGTTTTGGGTAACACTTAATCCCCAGTGCAATACTGTTAAAGAGGTGGAAAGTTTAAGAGGTAATTAGGCCATGAGAGCTCTGCTCTTACAAATGGATTAATGCCATTTATCAGGGGAGCGGGTTCCTCAGAAAAGGATGAGTTTGTCCCCATTCCCCTCTTGCCATGTGATGCTTGCTGTCCATGATGTTATGAAGCAGCAAGAAGGCCCCTGACAGATGATAGCCCCTAAATCTTGAACATCCCAACTTCTACAACAGTGAGCCAAATAAACTCCTATTAATAAATTACTCAGTCTGTGGCATTCTGCTCTAGGAGCACAAAATGAACTGAGACAGTTGACTATCCTTAACAGAGACTCAAATGAGTAAGAATATTTGCATAATCAAAGATAACTGATTAACTTAAATTTAGTTACTTTAAACTCAATTCTCTCCATTAAAAATTGGAGATTGTTTGGCTTTAGCTTGTTTATATATTATCTTTTTCTTGATTTATTTTGCTTGCACCAAAAGGTAAATGGATATGGTTTAATTATCTGAGATTTTGCCACTTACTGTGGGACTCCAGGCAAGTTATTTAACTTCTCTGTCTCAAGTTCCTCATCATGTCAGGCACACAGGAAGCACTCAACTATGAGCCAGAATTATTCTCTCTAATATCGTAAGTCTAGTGGAATGGCCATATTTGTTCTGCTAGTGATTTTCAAATACCACTCATCTGAATAACTACTATGAATTTTTTCTTTTAATCTCAGAGAAGCCTGCAAGTATAATCAGGTTGATAGGCTCTCCTTTAAGTCTTGTCCCTTTCCCTGACAGATCTAAATAAAAATATAAAGAAGCAATTTCCTTCTTCAATTTAAAATTGGGCTCTGCCATACTCATTTGAGCATAACCAAGCGATAGAAAATTCTTTTAATAACAAAATATCATTATTTCTTTCTCAGTAATTTCTAATTATCAGGATACACTTGTCCATGTGAGGATATGTTCCCGCTTCCAACAGCTAACCTAGAAATAGGAATAAGCTCATCAGAATTCTAGCAACACCAGTAACAAAACATAATTAGCTTCTTGGAATTTATGAGCCCATTCTTTCAACAAAATACAGTAATTATTCTTTTAAAAACGAATACGATAATGCTTGGATTGCAAGGAAACAGTTCAGTGAATGAATTATGGGACATTACTCTGCTATCATATCTGGCAAGGTTCCCTTTACTTTGTTGTCCTTCAGTCATTTAAATTTTCAATCTCAAGCAAATAAAACCACTGATTATCACGTGGGTAAGCAGCACAGAATCAGAAAAATACAATAATGTTGACTAAGTGACTGCTGCTTCTTGGGGCTGCCAGCAACTAGAGATTGAAGAAATGGGGCAAGAAAGAGTTTAAAGAAGTTACTGGTACTTATTACTATTTCACTAATGTGAAAACATTAATGAACTAAGGAGAGAGAACTATTAGTTCCATAATACTAGAAAGAAAAATAAAAGAATATCTTAATCTACTGTATTTATCAGAACAGTACCTGAGGGGCTGAAGGTGACAATGAACAAACTTTTGGAATAGAAAGATAAAAGCAACATTTCCTCCAAAGCAGAAAATTGATTCATTACCAGTTACAGATGGAATGCCATGAATATGTGTCCTTTCCCTTTTCTAACAAAATATTCTAAAGGGGGTCAGAGGTTTCCCACTTGCTCAGGGTTTTCTAAGAACCGCCTCCAGGGAATGTACTGTGTATCAGCAATGAGATCTTAGGGAAGTTCATATAAAGCTGGAAATCAGGGATTCCATATTTCATTCTAAGTTATGCCTACAACATTGCAGGGTCTTTCTCACTTGGGTCTTTGATTTTTTTGGTATTGGGTTAAGTACTACAGAGAAATCTAATAGGACATAAAGTACCAGACACTCTCAGCCATTGTAGATACATACAAACTTGTAGGGGAAGCAAAACTTAAACATGAGAAACAGGATCAGGCCACATTTTAAAGAATTTAGATTTGTGTGTAGAGACAAAATGCAATACAACTGTTAGGAAAGAGGGGTTAAAGTAGGTATGGGGTGGTGCCAAGGAGAGTCAGCTGTACTAAATAAGGGTATTTTCCTGATTAAATTGTATTAAGCAAATGAATGCAATTAACACTACGCAAATGGTCACAATAATAAAGATCAGAAATCTTCTCATCCATATTAGACTGGGTGAGGAAAAAAAAAACAGTGAGTAATATCAAGTCTGGACAGGTTAAAAAGCATTCCTGCCTTGACATATGCTCTGTTCCTATCTCCTTCCTTCACCTCCCAAGTCTGCCCAACATGTTACACCCCCCTAATTGCTCTAATTATGGGCTCCTCTCAGGACTGATGTGTATGACTGACATCCAGGGGGAAGGGAGGGCTTCGCCTCTGCACAGAAAAACGCTGGCTTCTCCAGCACATACTAATAGGTAAACTTTGTATGCCCAACATGCATATGAAGCAGGATAGGGGACCTCCAGAAGCTCACCAAGAGTGCCACACAGGGGATTTATTTCAGTCACGCCATCAGACAGTACCACTTCCTACGATAGCTTCAATGCTTGTCACAATGTGTGGTAGCAATTACAGTGAAGCATAAATCAGAGCTGGGTATTAGAAAATTCTTGGTCCCTTCTACATGATGTCTCTTTTAGCAAACCAACTTCCCTCTAGGAAAGGGGGAAACCAACAGGGAAGCATTTGTACTAAGCTGAGATCATTTAATTTCAACTAAAGATACTTTTGCTTTGTTTGAGATGGAGTTTTGCTCTTGTTGCCCATGCTGGAGTGCAGTGGCACGATCTCGGCTCACTGCAACCTCTGCCTGCCAGGTTCAAATGATTCTCCTGCCACAGCCTCCCGAGTAGCTGGGATTACAGGCGCATGCCACCACTCCCAGCGAATTTTGTATTTTTTAGTGGAGACGGGGTTTTACCATGTTGGCCAGGCTGGTCTTGAACTCCTGACTTCTGGTGGTCCGACCGCCTTGGTCTCCCAAAGTGCCAGGATTACAGGCGTGAGCCACCACCCCAATCCTAAAGACACTTTGAAGGTTAACAGAATTGAGGCCAGACTAGCATTTTAGAAGCTATTTCCCAACATTCAAAGGGTGAAGTTTTGTTTTCTTGTTTGTTTGTTTTTGTTTTTTTTTTGAGACAGAGTTTCGCTTTTGTAGCCCAGGCTAGAGTGCAATGGCACAATCTCAGCTGACTGCAACCTCCGCCTCCCAGGTTCAAGTGATTCTCCTGCCTCAGCCTCCCGAGCAGCTGGGATTACAGGCTTGTGCCACCATGCCCAGCTAATTTTTGTATTTTTAGTAGAGATGGGGTTTCGCCATGTTGGCCAGGCTAGCCTCGAACTTCTGACCTCAGGCGATTCACTCGCCTCGGCCTCCCAAAGTGCTGGGATTACAGGCGTGAGCCACTGCGCCCGGCCCTCAAAGGGTCAAGTTTCTATTACAATCCTTTGATGGGTCTAATACTGGGTGGGCTATGGAATCACTAAGTATAAATGTTTTCGTCATCAAAGTTCCTGCAATCAACTCTTTCTATTTTCATAAATACTCATTTCTGAATGAATGTTATACCTTATGCTTGAGAAAATATGTTTGCACCGAATGACATTTCTGGCTAGGAAGCCAGGCTCTGACACCTCCTGCACTATGCCTAGATTCCCAGCTTGGCTTTCAGCATGCCAGAGAAGTGGGGGCAGAGAAAAACAAGGCCAGCTTGCAATTGCTTCTCTCACACAGCTTGTGGCCTTCACTTTACTTCCTGAAAGCCACAAAAACCTAAGACCATCCTAGCAACCAAAGCCTCCAGCCAGTCCATCACGCGGGTGGGCCACTGGATTAATGAGCTCCTTAAAGGAAAAAACAAAAACACCCTGAAGCTACAAGCAGCCCCTCCTCCATTGTGCTACAAAAATAGTAACTCCTATTCTAAGAGCTAAATTGATTTACATGACACAGTTTGCCAAATCGGTAGCTTAAATGTTGCTCTAGATTAGCATTTTGGTCAGACACATTTTAAACAAAAATTCAACTTTTAACGGTACACTTGTAGGTGGCAACACAGTTCAATTTAGGAACTTCTCAGTAATAATTCTGTCATTATTTACAGGAAGTCACCATTAAAACAGAGAAACACTAGCAATGCATAATCGTAGCAATTTTTGGCCAGAAAATAAAATTCAGCTACCTCTGTGATTAAAAAGGACTCCACTGGGCCCCTGGAATTAAGGGTCCTATATTAGATTGGTTCACAAATGTTGCAAAATAGATTAATACTATGATCATGCAGAGACAGGTATAGTCCGCCCTCCATATCCGTGGATTCTACCAACCATAGATCAAACATTTCAGAAAAAATAAAAACACACAAACAATACATTATAACAACTATTTACACAGCATTCACACTGTATTAGCTATTATAAGTAACTAGAGATGATTTAAAGTATACAGGAGGATGTGCATAGCTTATATGCAAATACTACACCATTTTATATATATAAAGGACTTCAGCATCTACAGATTTTGGTGTAGCAGGAGGGTCCTGGAACCAATTCCCCTTGAACACCAAGGGAGGCTGTATATGTAAGAGTCACAGGTTATGAAACGTTCAAGCGAAATACCCTTTTTACAAAACATTTTAAAATTGGTTTGACTTGATTTTTTTTTTTTTTTTAAAGGAGGTCAACCCCGACTCCCATCCCAAAGCCACGGATGGGACGTCAAGGGCCACAGGTGGCAAGAATCTCAAGGCCACAGTGATTCCGGCCCCAAAGGGTAACCAGTGGGGGAACTGCACAGCAACCCATGCCGGCTCCCCAAGCTGCTGCCCTCCTCCTTACCCCACACTCCTCCCCTGACTACCTCCAGACACCCTGGCAGCACTCCTTCACCATTGTAAAGGCATTCTTAAATAAGCAACAGGCTGGAGACTGAGTAAGCAGGCCTGGGTAGAACAACAGATGGTCCTAATTTATGATAGCTATGTGTTTGGTTTTTTCAAACTGACCTTTATAGTCTTTGGATTATTTTACAAAGACCACCCCGGGGCATCAAGGTACCCTTGTTTTTTCTTCTTTAACATCAGACACCAATTCTGCACAATACATTGCTCAGTTTCTTCATTTACACTATTTTCCCTTTCTCCTCCCCCACCTTCTCTCCTTTGATCTGCCCTAAAGATATAAGAAAACACAAAGTTATGCAGATGTGCTTATAATGAACACAGATTGAAAACCTATATATTTACTCAGTCGTTAACTGTATATTATGATATATAAGACGGACTATCAGAGTTATTAAAAATCAAGTTGTTGTTTTTTGAGACAGGGTCTGGCTCTGTTGCCCAGGCTGGAGTGCAGTGGTGCAATCCCGGCTCACTAGGGCCTCGACCTTCCAGGCTCAAGTGATCCTCCCACTTCAGCTTCCCAAGTGGCTGGGCCTACGTGTACTCATCACCACACCCAATGTATTATTATTATTATTATTAATTTTTTTTTGTAGAGATGGTCTCACTGTTTTACCCAGGCTGGTCTACACTCCTAGGCTCAAGGGATTCCCCCCACCTCAGGCTTCCAAATTGTTGGAATTACAGGTGTGAACCATTGCACCTGGCCAAAAAGAATCAAGTTTTTAAAAAGAAGCTATATCAAGGAAAACTTGAAAAAAACCGCAGAATATGATTCTGTAAAACTCAAGTACGATCCCTTTAAAGAACTATTTATAACTAAAAGACATACCGGCCAGGCATGGTGGCTCACGCCTGTAATCCCAGCACTATGGGAGGCCAAGGCAGGCAGATCACCTGAGGTCAGGAGTTCAAGACCAGCTTGGCCAATATGGTGAAACCCCATCTCTACTTAAAAAAAAAAAAAAAAAAAAAAAAAAAACCGGCCGAACATCGTGGTGGACACTCGTAATCCCAGCTACTCGGGAGGCTGAGGCAGGAGAATCGCTTGAACCTGGGAGGCAGAGGTTGCAGTGAGCAGAGATCGTGTCACTGTACTCCAGTCTGGGTGACAGAGTGAGACTCCATCTCAAAAAAAAAAAAAAATTTACCAAAATGTTACCTAATAGAAAAATACAAAAATTTTTGTTTACTCATTTATTTCCCAAGTTTTGTATGAACATGCATTATCTTTATGATCACATCTGCACACCCCTTACTCCTTACCCTGCCCTCTCTGTAAGGAGTCCAAGATGGAAATGTTCATGTGATGTGAACTAATTAAATTTTTCTTAAAAACAATTTTTAAAACCATGACTTAAAAAGCACAGTCTGCTTTAGTTACAATGGCAGATTCTGAACCATACACATGTGTATTATATATACATAAAATGCTAGAAGATAGATTGTGGTCCTTTCATCTGCATTTGAGTACAAACAATACCAAATGGTTACTTCCTACCACTCTTTGTTTATGTGGTATATGTGATATTGGCATCTACTGTGGAGAGACTGGAATGAACTATACATCAGCCATCAGCCATCTGCACTGAGTGAACAGCCATGAGGACCAAAGGTGCTCAAATCCTGACCTGTCTCTGAGCCTTATTATCCAACAGTCTACTGCACATTTCCCCTTAGATGACCAGCAGGCATCTCAAACTCAGAGTGCCCAAATCTAGACTCATCATTCCTCGCAAACTGGATTTTACTATGAGATCTCCAATCTCGCCTATCAGCAGAATCCGCTCAGAAACCTGGGCATTATTCCCAATGCCTTTCCTTCCCTGCAACCTACCAAGCCATCCTCCAACTCCCAGGTCTTGTAGATGCCAGCTCCAACAGCCATGACTACATGGTCTGAGAAAGCAGTAGCATTATGCAAACAGCAGGGACTTCAGAATCAGACTCTAATTGAAACCCAGCCCTGCCACCTACCAGACCTGTGATCTTGGACAAGATCCTTAACCTGTCTGAGCTTCTATTCTCTCACATCAAATGCCCCTAAAGACAGGATCTGTCTCATGGGACCATGGCATGCTTTAAATGAAGGCTATTCACTAGAAAGTGAATGTTAAGGGTCAGGCACTATTAGGCACTATGCAGGTACAAGGATCAATGGTGAATAACAGCCACTGTGGTACAAAATAGCAAGTCTGCAGGCCTTTATAGTGTACTAACTGCTACAATGAGGAACTACCCAATGCGATGGGGAACACAGGAGAGGAGATGGAACCTAGACCAGGGTGGCAACATCAGAAACAGTTTTCCAAGGAAACTAACATTTAAACTAAGTCCTATATGATGAGCAGGAGGTAGACAAGTAAAGTTTAAGGATATGGATAGTGTTCCAGCGGAGGAATAGCAAATGTGAAGTTGTGACGTCCAGAGACAACCAGGCACCTTGAAGGTGCTGAAATGAGTGCTGTTGGCTGGAGGATAGAATGTAAGACGTGGCCAGAGATATAGGTGGAGTGGTCAACAGGGTATATGGCGCTGGGTACCTCAAAATGAAGAGTTCTGAGCAGGGAAATGACCAAACAAATGCTTTCAAAGGGTTTAACACAGCTGAATGCTCTTCTTGAAACCTTTAATAGCTGCTTTCATTCTCACCACCATAAGTCTGGTTTGCGCTGTCCAGAAATTTACAAATCAAACGCCTCTTTTTGTGAGCTGGCCTTTTCCAATTATTAACATGTTAGAGTATTTTTAAAAAGCAATTTCAAAATTTTTCTAAGTTGTTGGTATATTAAAGGCAAGAATATAAAGGGAAAAGCCTATGAGTCTTTAGCTGGGGTTTTTGATAGTCAGATGTGCAATGAAAAGGTTAACTTCTTTTTTGAGTCATAAACCTCAGAACTCTCCACACAACTGATCTCAGTAACTTCCCAATTCCAACTGCTGTGTTAAGTAGCACCTATAAGACACTACATCAGCCTCATCATTTCCTGACATGGTATGCTCCAATTTCCCACCCAACCCACATAAGCACCAATGTTCAATGCTCAGAGTCACCCAAAGCATTGCAGGCTGATTGCTTTGATGAAAACTTAATTCTACCACTGAGGAATATTACAGTGTCATATTGTGAATGAAATTCACCGAGTAACCCAGGCCTCATTGGAATACCTTATTAACTCTATATAGTAATCTATGAACACTGACATTAAAAAAAAACCAAATTAGTGAAATGAATTTAGAACTCTTTCATTCCTACTGGATTAAGAATCATTCACCCCAGAAAAGCAATTAACATATTTGTCTCTTGCAAATGAATACCGGAGCTTAACTGCATGGACTTCCTACCTTTGTAAGAAAGGATGTCTTTTTGCATATAGAGCACAATTATATATAAAATTATCCTCCATGCCTTCATCTTTAAATACTACATATTCATTTTTAATTTGGAAAGAACCTTAATAAGTCCAGAAGCATTAGGTTACCAGTCTCACAAGCTCTTATGAATTTTTAGAATAATCAGACTATCAATGGACAATACACATTTAACAATACTAATTTGTAACAGGATGCTTTTAATATCAGAACTATTATTATGCATCACTAAACACTTTTGTTGTATTAAAGGCAACATGTTTTAAAAAGTATAGATGTAGCTTTTGAAATGTATAAAGAAAGGGAATACTTGCAAAATGAAATTGAAGTAATTCGGTACCATATTACTTCACTAGAAGAATTTCAACAAAACAATATAGTATTGCCATTCTTCACATTTATCATTTCTTAACACAATCTGCAACAATTCCAGCTCCTGGAGCTACTCCCACCATCCCAGGACTAGAACTTGCTTCCATTCAGCCTCCACACTGATCTCTTCTCTTCCTGAGAGAGGACACCCAGAGCCAAGTTTAGATACTCCCATGTGATCTAGCTGGAAGCAAAGCTCTCCAACCCCAGTTGTACTGGGTGTGCCCCTGGGGCTCAGTGTTTGCCTTCAGAAGCAAAGAGAGGGGAGCTGTAGCCCAGATCCTTTTTCATGGAAAGGGAACCTGGGGGTGGTGAGTTCCAGGGGCTTACACCACTGGTTGACATAAAAGTAGTTGCCCTATGTGTACCTTTTCTATCTATCTCCTAGTATTATTTTACTTATTTGCAATATTCTTTATTATCATGTATTCTGTCAAGCACACTGCAAGAATGTAGTGTGTGCTCTGAGAAGAAGGCATTTCTCCAGTCACCGGCCACTCTCACCAGCTAAGGTGCTGAGACAGAGACCTAGGTGAACACATCGTATTACAGAATTCTAAACCGTAAGTCAGAGGTGTGAGGAGTGTTGCCAGACTTAATGGGGTACTTGGCACTCACCAGGAGTTGAGAAAAGCCTTCCAGAGAAGGTGACATGTTGAATCTAGATGACGAGTTGGTGTCACCAGGTGGAGAAACGTCATCACAGGAAGAAGGGGCAGTACGAACTTTGTCTTGAGAGGTCAGGAGGGAGGAGGAGGAATACTGACTACAAGAAGATTTTGTATTGCACAAGACCTGTGCTTCTCCTTTTACCTGTCGGATATTCAGACCAACCTAGGTTGGACGCAATGGCTTAGAGGTGGCAGTCAAAGCCATGGGAATGGAAACCACCACCGTAAGAGAGTCTGTGGAGATGAGCCAGCCATGGAAGTCCAAGGGGTCCAAAGCTCCACAGCCAAGTGGGAGGTGGAAGAGCCTAGGACTTAGGTTTAGGGCTTCTTCAGTTCTCTTCCCATTGCCCTCATGGTATATGCTGGTCAGTAAATGACCAAACTGCTTAACAACTTCAAGACACTAGCAGGAATATTCTATCACTTCCTCCTTTTGACCATAGCTAAAACCTCAATAAAGTACCAGAGGCTTTAAAAAACTTCTTGCAAATAAAAAAGTTAGCTATAAATGAAATAGGTGGCCTCTGTTGCTATGGGGGACATTCCAAATCGTCTCGAACCTCTAGCCATCACTGCTGCTTCAAAGCTATGCTCTCACCAGTGCTTCTGTAACCTTCCTCCGGTTAACTGTTTGCAACTCATACAGTAATTTACAAACTGTGCATCACTGATAAAATCTTTACAGTAATTCACAAAGTGTGCATCACTGATAAAACCTTATCTCCAGGAAAGAATGGTCATGCACCACACAAACATGGTCTGTTTCTCTGCAGTACATCCTTATTCTGGACACAGGTAGTGACCGCAATGCCGCCCCTCTCCCATGACCTCAATTATGATGGTCATCCAAAGGTTATTGGGCACAAGAGGCACTGAAGACAATAAAGCTGGGATAAAATTAGGATAAAAGTGATAAAAATTTAAAAGGAATTAGTATTGCTACTTGTTAGCTCATTAACATTCTGGCTCTGTGAATCCAAAAAAGAAAATACCCAGTATTCTAAGACTTGACAATATTTGGATAAACATTTTCACAGGCAATGAGCTTTTGGCATTAAGGTCGAGAAAGAAAAAACAACAGCAGGCAGTGAGACTCTCAGCATTCCTGCGTGTTGTTTTCATGACATATTGCTCTACACTTAAGAATTTCTCTTAAATGATTTGAGTGCTCACAAATACAGCTACTAATGCTTCTGCTTATAAGGTGCCTCTCTACTTGGCATCTTCAGCAAGTAGGCACTATAGTAGCAAAATAAAATAATAATTAAACAGCAAGAACTGGCCATTACTATGTATTTACTAGGCACGTGATAATCACTATATGGGTTATATCACTGACCTTCACAACATTTATCTAGGGGAAATACTTTTATTATCACTACTTTAGACAGGGAATGTGCAGCCCAGAAAAGCAACCTTCCCTGCATCCCCTAGCTAGGAAGTGGCAGGGCTATGATTTCGGAGTCTACAACTTTACAAACACACAGTTTTACAGACAAAGAAACTGAAGTGACTTCACCCAGCAAAGTTAGCAGAGAAGGTGCCAAAAACCAGAGGCCTTTCCTAGTCATACAACATATTATCCTGACCCCAATATGTCATCACTACTAGCTGGGGATGTTTTAATGCCAAATAAAGAAGATGCTCCATCTTTGGCACTCAGGGAATTAAAGGGTTTGAAGGCATCTTTATCAGCATCAGACACTTTCTTCAGCAGTAATTACATGTGTGTCCAGACAGCATTTTCATAAGCAGTTCAGACGCCAAAAATGAGAAACAGTTTTGGAAGTCGCTCTATCAATACCAAAAGGCATACTGACTTCTGCTCCCAGGTTCCATCAGATTATGCCAAGAGACAGAGACAGAGAGAGGATACCAAATTTGATTTTAAATCTACCTGTTCTAAGCTGGAAGTAAAAACTCTTCCTGTCCCGGAGTCCAATGCACTCATTTTTCCCTCTCCTCAATCTTAACACCCTGTTAATAATCAGCCCAGGCACAACAACCTCTGAACGACTGCATTCCCACAGCAGTCCTGTATGGCGTGTACTCTTATTCAAAGACTTCATCAAAAGTGCTCCCAATCAAGCATGAAAATAAATTAGATTTTGGTTTAACCACGATTAGAGTCACATAACCAAGAAATAAAGTAACTAAGTTACCTAATCTAACAGACCAGCCTGACTTCCTGGCTACTTTCCACAAGCCCCTCTTTCTAAAGTCCTCTCTTAAAACTCCTCTTTGAAGACTGTGAAATCACATGTTGGTGGAAAACTGTAACTCTTCAAATGTCACAGACATAATTCTTAACTCTGTGCCTGCCTGACATTGCTAGTCAGGCCACAAGTAGAGTTGCTGGGTGTCAGCCTGTGAAAAGTACCCCGGCCCCACAAAGCATCAGAATGCTGCTTATTCTTGGGCACTCTGGAGAAGCCTTCCTGGGCTTTGGCAGAGCCATTTTCTGTGGAGAGACTGTTCACTGTTGGGCCATATTTTATACTCACTTTCACTCCTGGAAATACCAAGGCGTGAGTACTATGCAAAAGCCCCAGTATGGAGAAAATAAAAAATTTTCAAAGGAGAAGACGACTAAGGGATTGATAATCCAGAATATGCAAAGAAACCCTGTAACTCAACATCAACAAAAAACAAACCAGATTTAAAAATAGGCAAAGGACTTGAACAGATATTTTTTTCCAAAGAAAATGCATAAATGACAATAAACATGTGAAGACATGTTCAGCATCACTAACCATTAGGGAAATGCAAATCAAAACCACAATGAGATACCACTTCACAGCCATTAGGACAGCTCCAATCAAAAATAGAAAATTTTTTAAAAAAGAAATGGAAAAGAACAAGTGTTATCAAGGATGCTAAGAAATTTTAAAGAAAGGATAGGCTTGACCAATCATGCCCTGTCAACACACAGCGGCTAGCAAACCAGCCAAAGAGTAAGCTCATCTCATTATCCCCCCACAAAAAAGAATGGCGTATTGTACCTGCTAGGCTCCAACAATCCTTGTCAATAAAAGCCTTGTTGAGAGCAGACAATTACCACACACCCCAAAACCACAGTTAAAAATAAATTCTTCTAATTACAGTTGATTATTGAACAACACTGGTTTGAACTGCAAATGTTTGATCCACTTACATGTGTAAACTTAGCTTCTGCCACCTGGGACAGCAAGACCAAACCTCCCTCTTCCTCCTCCTCAGCCTACTCTATATGAAGACGATGAGGATAAAGACCTTTATGATGATCCACTGCATGAATAATCAATATCTTTTCTCTTCCTTATGATTTTCTTAATAACATTTTCTTTCCTTCAGCTTACTTTAGGACTACAGTATATAATACATATATCATATTAAATGTGTTAAAATTGACTTATGTTATCAGTAAGGTTTCTGGTCAACAGTAGGCTATCAGCAGTTATGTTTTTGAGGAGTCTAAAGTTATGCACAGCCTGGGTGACACGGCGAAATCCCATCTCTACAGAAGATACAAAAATTAGCCGGATGTGTTGGCATGTGCCTTTAAGTCCCAGCTACTCGGGAGGCTGAGGTGGGGGGATCACTTGAGCCCAGCAGGTAGAGGCTGCAGACTGCACTACTGCACTCCAGTCTGCGAAACAGAATTCTTCTGTGGGGGGCGGGGAGTGGGGGCAGGTTGGCGTTGCTATGCCAGCAAGGTTTAAGGGTCAACTGTATTTTGATAGTGTGATCTGTAATAATGTCATATGTAGATATGATTTACTGAAGAATTAAACTTTCTCCTTTTAAAATAATTACAGAGTATTCCGAAACACATACCTTAATGTAAATATCCTGTGATATAGAAACAGAAGAAGCTGAGGTAGAAGAGAAAAAAAAATCCCTGGGAATTAGAAAAATAAAATCTCAGTACTACATTTCCCCCTTTGCCACTAGCAAGCTTTCTTCAGGCATCAGTTTCTTTATCAGTCATGCAAATGGTTAGGACAAGGTATCGCTTAAGTCAAATATATGCTTAATAGCACCACCCAATAGAAGCACTTCCTTTGTCTGATTCCATGTTTGCCAGGCAATCTTCTGGTCATAATCTGACTGCCAAGTAGTTTTTCAATAGGAAGTAAGTGTCAGCATTCCAGTCTCCTTGTAGCTATATTTGTTATAAATCAATAAATTGATATTAAAGTTCATAAAAATAAAGTCTGATTCTAAATAGTTGAAGGAAATGGGTCCAAGTGACAGTGGAAGGTAGTTTTCAGTTTTCCTAATTCAAAACCCACCTATATTCTACATCATCAGCATCCATCAATGCTGAACCATCAATCAAGGGAAGGCAATTTTCAAATCATTCTTGGCCAGTGTCCATGCCACTCCGTTTTTAAAACCATTCCTTTTTAGGGGAAAATGAATTCACATACTCTGAAGATGTCAAAAAAATAATTACAGTGTATTTTTATGGCACATAATAATTACTTCTGATTACAGAAAATGACACAATTTGAAAGTTTGGGAATATACACAGGCTTCAAAGGCGGGAAGCCAAAGGAGAGACACTGATGATGGATCACTCTGCCCTCTTCTGAAAATACCTTCTTTAACTGGCTTTCGGAACACAACTTTCCTGGCCTTTTCTTTGCTAATTCCTCCTCTTTCCTACATCTCCCCCTACCCACCTCCTCCCCCACCACGCCCCCCCCCCAACAAAATATGAAAAGAAGAAGAAAGCAAAACAAATTCAGGCCTGTGTTCAATACTCTCCAGGGAGATCCAGATACTCTTCCAGGGCTTATGAAGCCCTAGATGATCTGGCCAGAACTGTTTTCTTAGACCTCATCTCCTTCCCCTCTTCCCTGCTCACTCTGCTCCCAGTCATTGCTGCCTTGCTACTCCTGAAACACAGCAAGAGTGCCCTGGGCTCTGCACCTTGGCCCTCACTCTTCCTTTCTGCCTGAAATGATTGTCCCCCATCTTCACATGGCTGTGTCCCTCATTTCACAGACTCCCACAGTGAAGTCTTCCCTGATCACTCGAACAGCATCCTTCCCCTCTTCATTCCCCGAGAGTGTTTTCTTTACAGCACATATCACCACTGAACATGTGTGTAATATCTGTGTAGGATGCATAGAACAGGGACTACATCAGTTTTGTTTGTTGCTGTATCCCCAGTCTTACAATAGCATCTGACATGTAGAAGGCACACAATATTTGTTGACTGAATATGTGAACGGTTACAAGCCAATAAATTATAGTCAAAATGACCAAACTAAATTCCATTGAATGGGTACTTTAACCAAAATAGAAAAGGAGTTAATCCAATACATCTGTCACAGTAAAATGGCAACTGGGATTTGGTCCAAATAGCAACTTCAAAGTCTGTTGATGTCCTATCTACCACATATTGACTAGATGCTGGCAATATAGTGATCAACTTTATTCTGTCTCTGCCTTCAAAGATCTCATGGTCTCCCCAAGGAGGCCAACTTGTAAGTATTCTGAACACAGATAAGGGAAGGAACAACTAAGCTGGAGACACTGGGGGCCGCTAGGAGAAGAGCAAGGAGAGTCTAAGAGTGCTGTGTGTTCTATGGACAAGTTCACACAACCCATAGGAAAACAGGAGCAAGGAATTACTCCCACTCTCACCAAGCAACCAATCAGAGGCCTCCATTCCTTTTCTAATTGCAAGGCAATCTTTTCCCTAGTTGGCATTCTTCCTTTGACAACTGCTTCAGTATTTCTCACAACCCCAGGTGAAGTTAACTGACATGCGCACACACACTGAGGTTTCATGAAACTTTCTGTTCTCAAATAATCACACACTACAGACTTTGGTTTAAGATGCATTTCCAACTCTGGCCCCATATGTCCTATGCACATTCCAGGTACTGATCAAATCTCATGACAAGGGATCTGCTCAAAATATTCCGCCAACCAAAACATCAAGTAGCCTTCACCACACAAATTTCCCAATTCAATGGGCTTTTTTTATTGTTTATTTACGAAGTTAACAAACACAACATATGGTTTTTTGTATGGCAATTGGAATTAATAGCTGCTAATTATGGATTTTTTTCACTAAAAGACTTTCTCAAGGTTTAAGGTCTTTGCCAAATTTAAGAAGTATCTTGAAAGATCCACACATGTAAAGTGCTTTACAACCTTATTCACTCCTGTGGCAATGAAAACCTTTGAAAAGGTTTCCTCTTTCTTCTCGTTACTGATTTTGGCTGTTTCTAGTCAACAAGAGAAAAAGGACATTCACGAGAAAGACAGGGTATCTCTGTAGTTCCAGTAAATATTTACTCTATAAATTGAACTTCTGTTTATCTGTGTAATCCACAGTACTTGCTTTTTTCTTTTTTTCACCCCCAAGAGTGAAAGATACCACTGTTGGAAATCCGGGTAGATATACTGGGGAGGCAAGAGGGTTCAAAAAAATAATTACATACAATTTATCTCTGCTATGACATCCCCTCACCAATGTAAATAATCCAAGTCCTAACTAATATCTATCAATTCTTATCTTCTTTGGCTTGTCTGATTTTATAACATTGCCAACACAAACCCCTCTCTCAGAATATAGAGATGGCTTAAAATATAATTTTTGTTTTCTGTAATTTGATTCTGTAAGTCAAAAACTAACTTTGAAATCCTCATCAACAAGTTTTTTTGTTTTTTTTGTTTTTTGTTTTTTTTTTTGAGACAGAGTCTCGCTCTGTCGCCCAGGCTGGAGTGCAGTGGTACGATCTCGGCTCACTGCAACCTCCGCCTCCCGGGTTCAAGCGGTTCTCTGCTCAGCCTCCCGCGTAGCTGGGATTATAGGTGCCTGCCACCATGCCCAGCTAACTTTTGTATTTTTAGTAGAGATGGAGTTTCATTATCTTGGCCAGGCTGGTCTTGAACTCCTGACCTCGTGATCCACCTGCCTCAGTGCTCCCAAAGTGATCTCCCAAAGTGCGGGATTACAGGCATGAGCCACCACACCCAGTCCATCAACAGCTTCTTAATTTTGCTGTAGATGCAGGTTTGATCTTCCAACTGCAGCCCCACCTGGGAGAAAGCCTTCCTCATGACTTGCGTGGGGTAAATCAGCTAGGCAGCTATTATAACTGCACACTTGACTTTATTTCCTAACACCATGACATTCCCTACTCTAGATAGGTGTGCCCACTCACTCAGGGTTCTGGCATCTCCAATTGGGAGCAACTACCCCTAAGGTGCTTCCCTAAAATAAGAAGTCTTGGGACTTAAAAGCTTCCCAATTGGTCAAAGCACTTCCTCAGAAACAAGGTTCTCTCCCTGCTTCCAGGTCTGTGGCCATCCCAGTTCTGATCACCTACCTGGTCTTTGAGTAACTTCTCTGTTCATAGCACATGTCCTCCTTTTTCTTGTTTGTCTTCCACCTGGTTCCAGCCACATCTCCGTGGCTTGATCTACTTCACCTTATCCACTGCATTTGACTCAGGACCTCAATGTCATGTTCAGCATGTGCTTCTTCAAGACCTGGCTGTCAGCCGCTGCCTTGCCATGCAGCCATGGCCACTAACTTCACTGGGTCCCCTTGGCTTTCTCCCCAAGACTCGGCACTCTGCAGCCCCACAGTGATTTGGCCAACTATAGAAGGAACCTAAAGCCCTGCCTGCAGGGGTGGGAAAGCCCTAATTCTTAAGATATTTAAAGCTTTATTCTTCTCTTTCTGGCACCTCAAATATTGTAACATCAATCTCTGAGATGCCTCTGAATACACAGGTAGTGGGTCTCAGGTTGTAATATTCCACCTTCCTTGCAGTGAAAACAAATAGAAACCTCCCTCCCAATCCCCACTGAATGCAGATCACAACTATTCCTTATCAACGA
Organism: Macaca mulatta; assembly: GCF_049350105.2. Lineage (NCBI taxonomy): Eukaryota > Metazoa > Chordata > Mammalia > Primates > Cercopithecidae > Macaca > Macaca mulatta. The sequence continues at coordinate 122,217,371 of NC_133411.1, forward strand.
ATCTGCTTTTAGGGCTCTGGAAAGTCAATGCTTTGATTTCCTCCACCACTTGGAGGCTATGGCAGTGACTATATCCCTTTACTCTAATCATATCCATTTCATTTTTATCAAAAACACTTATCTGGGTATTGCATAGGGATTACAATACAAATCAGGTTAAACAGGCTTATTAAATAGAATACTCCCTCCTTGGAACATGTGATCAAAAACTGAGGGCAGTAACAGAAGCTAATGAAAGGAATTAATGTGCACATGGTGGAGCTCTGGAGAAAGACTACCTGGGCACAAATCTTGACTCCACCTTTTACGGTCTGTGTAGTTTCGATATGCTTTTCCCCCTTCTTATGCCGTAATTTCTAACCTGTAACACGGGCATAACAGAAAGTACCTCAGAGTTTTTGACAAGCATGTCAATATCTGGGAAGTGCTTAGAAAATGTGATTCAGAGTTATTACAAACCACAAAATGAATAGCTATAAAGCAAAACAAAACCAAAAACTAAAAACCATTGCCAGACATTGGGAATTAAGCAATCACAGTTTTAAGGTCGGGTGCGGTGGCTCACGCCTGTAATCCCAGCACTTTGGGAGGCTGAGGCAGGTGGATCACAAAGTCAAGGGTTCGAGACCAACCTGACCAACATGGTGAAACTGTCTCTACTAAAAATACAAAAATTAGCCAGGAGTGGTGGCACATGCCTGTAATCCCAGCTACTCAGGAGGCTGAGGCAGGAGAACTGCTTGAACGCGGGAGGCAGAGGTTGCAGTGAGCCAAGATAGAGCCACTGCACTCCAGCCTGGGCAACAGAGCGAGGCTCCATCTCAAAAAAAAAAAGAAAGAAAGAAAGAAAGAAAAAAGGAAAGAAATCAGGGTTTTAGACAAGGCTCTGTCATTTTGTGGCTTCTGGGGTGGGTTAAAATTGGTTGCAAATTCTTTGTGACACCCCTGTTGGAGAGGTGTTTTCCACTTACTTCTTTAACCTTAATCTGGTTGGGAGAACAGCTGTTTTAACCAACAGAACACACAGAAATGATCCTGTGCTCATTTCAGTTCCATATTTTAAGAGAACAGGCAGCTTAACGTCCTCTTTCTTGGAACCCAGCTGCCATGCTGAGAGGAAGCCCAAGCCACATAGGGATGCCCATGTTGAAGAAAACTGAGCTGATCTCCCAGTTCACAGGCAACATTAGTTTGCCATTCATATGATTAAGCCATCTTGGAAGTAAATCCTTTTGCTCTAGTCACTGACACAAGTCTTCCCCCCGAACTCTTCCCAAACTGCAAATCCATGAGTAAATAAGATGGTTATTTTCAGCCTCTAAATTTTGGAGCAGTTTGTTGGATTCTGCACCAGGTCTTGACCCTGCTCTTCTTATGCTTATAGGGCTATGGCTAAGACAGATATTCAACAGCTCATTACAATGAAGTGTGATTTTCTAAAGACAGAGGAGTATAAAGAGGCAAAAAGGGGTGTGTGAATACTAGGTGATCTTTCAGGACCCGTCCAATGCTGATATTTTATAATTAATTTGATGAGGAAGGATAGCACAGCTGTGAGATGGCCACTTGGAGATAGTTACACAAGATAATCTAGGTAGAGAACAACTTTCTTCTATATAATTCTACTTCTAATTAGAGCATCTGGAGATAGTTACACAAGATAATCTAGGTAGAGAACAACTTTCTTCTATATAATTCTACTTCTAATTAGAGCATCAATGAAGAGGTGGCATTTCAGGAGTTACTCAACACGCAAATGGTGAAAGCATGGAGAGTTGCCTCTACCACCTAATTCAGAAGTGGAATGATGTGACACAAAATGCTATGAATGAGGATCTAAGAAGAAAGTAAGGGAAATACGATTTCCAGGGGCATCCAATGTTTTCAAGTAAATGGTGATGCAGAATTTTGTCTGTCCATTGTTTAAATAATGTTTAAAAGGCAAAGAGTTTAAGTTGATTGCTTTGTACAAATTCTTTGAGTAAGACTATGTTTTCATCTCCAGAGATTATGATTGCCAAGGGACAAATTTTTAAAAAATAAATTTGTATTTGTGTACATAAATAGGCAACTGTCTACCAGACAACCAGATCAAGCAGATAACTACTCTGCAAGAATGAGTAAAGTCAAGTTTTACCCTAATATTGCTAAACCTTAAGATATCTTCCTTCCAGGTACCTGGGATTATTTAACAAGAGTAAACTACATACTAGCCCCACAAATTTTACCAAGACCAATAGAGCTAACTGCTGACCTAAAACTCATGACCACAAAGAAGAATATGCAAGAGCTGTCCCTTGACAGATTTTGGGAGAATTTAATGCTGCTTAAAGTGTGGCCCTTCAGCTTCTTGACCATGGGGGAGGGAGGCTGAATGTCAAACAGTTAATTTTTGCAGTGCTTTTGATTTGCCTGATGTTGAAGTCCTTCCTTAATCTCAATTTAAAAAAAAAATCCTTCAAATATTTATGACAGGAACAGCTATAGCCAAGAAAAAAGAACAAATCACTAGTTTATCCGTCTACATTTTCCTTTTGTATTTCTGTTGTTACTGCTGTGAATTCCTTAGCTTTCAAAAAAAGTTCAGACTTGACATAAGTCATTTATGTTCAATAAATACATAAAAATATGTTTGAATGTTCATGGAGGCAATTTTACTATCTGCTGTAATCAACTCAGGATCTTAAATGACTATTGTTCAAACGAAAGACACAAAAGGAACACACTCATGAATTTCCTGTTTTCCATCTTGAAGTACTCACACATGCAAAACACCTCAGGCCCAACACCCCTCCCTAGGTCTCCTAATTGTGTAGCCCTCACACCCAAATCCCTCCTAGTATCCAAGCATTCCTGGAGTACTAGGCGCAGAGGCCAACACCTCAGTGGTTGACCAAAGCTTGCTGCGCTCACTAACAAGATCAGCAGACTACAACCAGAAATTGATTAAACTCACTCTCTAGTTCAGGATGTTAGAGAATCAGTGTCAACATTACTGTCAGAGAGTCAATGACTCCTGTGTCTAGGGGACCCTTACAGAAGGAGTAAGCCCACAAGTCAACACCAATGAGAGGCATTTTGTTTATGATACCCAGGATAATGGCAGGTCTTTTCAGAGTTCTTCCTGCTCCTGAAATGCCCAGTGAACATCAGGCTGAATCTGACCCCACAGTGACCTCCAGACAGCATTGAGGCTCCTGGGCAATCAGAGAGATGGCACTAAAGGGGCCCTGAGAGGTTTTATTAGTTCTGCTTCCAGGTGAAGGGAAGGACTCAACTATCAAAAGTGAATGGCAACCTTGCCCTACAAGACATTAAGCGAAAACCAGTGTTTAAGAGAAAAATGACAGGGAAAAGAAACTCTTCACCAAAGATTTAATGTGAGAAATACAAACGAATTGTATGTGAATCTATGGATACTGCTCTGTGGATTAGAAAAACAGTAAACACTAAAGTTATTGCCCATGTTAAATTGAACTGAGATTTAGGGTCCACAAGGTATGAACCACACACTCCCTCTTGCCTTACAAATTATCTTTACACATATTCTAATTTAAAATACCTACAAGTCGAGGTGGGCGGATCCCTTTAGGCCAGGAGTTAGAGACCAGCCTGGCCAACATAGTGAAACCTCATCTCTACTAAAAATATAAAAAAATTAGCTGGGGTGGTGGCACATGCCAGTAATCCCGGCTACTTGGGAGACTGAGGTATGAGAATCACTTGAACCCGGGAGGCAGAGGTTGCAGTGAGCCGAGATTGAGTGAGACTCCGTCTCCAAAAAAAAAAAAAAAATTTAAAAAAAAATACGTGCAAAAAGTAAAAATAACTACCATTCAACTTGCAGGATAACTAACATTGATTGGAAAGAGGTACAACTAAATCATGGAACCTAAAACTGGCTCGAAAGAAAGCAAAAAATGAATGAGCAGACACCGATGACAAGAAAAGAACATCTGGTAAAGGATATAGTTGAGGAAGGAACTTATTTCCTTAGGAACAATACTGTGTCATAAACTGCTCAAATATTTTTCCAGCCAATGCAGGGACCATAAAGCACTCTCAATTCTTTCATTTGCCTACAAGCTTTATAGGGATTACTTAAGGAGTGGATACAACTAGGCAAAAAATGGATAATTTTATGTGGCACCTGATGGTCATATTCTCTGCTCACCCAATGTGCTCAAGGATGCGCCAATAGGACTAAAGTCAATCCACATCTCTTCCTTCACTCCTCCTAAGTCTATGATTCATTTAAACAAAGGTTACTGGACAGCACTCTGCCGCATAGAAACATTGTGAAGGGCCTGGCAAAGTCTCTGCAAAAGAAATGCCGTCAGTTTTGGGGTTTTCAACGACCTTAGATCACCAAATTCTTCTCCTGAAACAGGGTTAGTGATGGAGCAGGGGTTCTAGTTCAGATTTGAGACCTATGTCTAAATATAAAATTGGCAAAAGTCACTTAAATACTCATGCCTCCTCCCTCACCTCCCATTTTTAAGTTCTCACTCTCAGCATTTCTTGAGTCTTCTACATCACAGGGGCAACAGCCGTAGGATTAGGAAATGCTCTACTTCATTCAGCCAGCACCTCAAAATGCTATTTCGAACCGGAGCAGGAACAGCACAGCAGCAGGACACTTAAGAGCACCAGGCAGGGCCCAACAGCACTCACCAGCCCGACGGCAGACCTCCTAGGTTTCCCCCAACCCCATTTAATCCCCCCTTCCCATCACGAGGTGTTCCCTCACACACACCCACCAAGGGCTCCATCCCTTCACTTTGCCCTTCACCATTGGTAATCTGTCATTACCATTATCTGCCTTCCGGCTGCTTTTACACTGTTTTCCTTTTCTTCCTCTTTCCTCTCTTCAGCCATACTCAAGAAACACGGACTACTTATGCTACTTTTGCCCCCATGAATGGCTCAGTGATGGTATCAAGAGGGAAACCCACAGACACCAAGCCTCTAGCTGTAGACACTGAGCACACAGACTTCCTCTTCTTTTGAGCACCCAGTTCTACCGGCTTCTCATCACCACTTTTCAGGTTTTCAAAGCTTTGGGGGATATGCCCGAGGCATCCCTAAAGTCATGAAAAAAGATGGCTTTGGGCATCTTACCGCTCACATATTTGCATAGTGTTTGATGTGGCTTTAATTTCAAAGCTGGTCTCAAACACTCAAGTGGATAGGTTACAGTGGGAGCCCAGGAATTGTAAATGCGCTTGCCTCAAAGACTTAGGAGTCCAGACCCGGGCAGGAAATAAAGTTCTAAAGCGGCTTTGAAGTGCTTCCTCTCCAGACCCCTCCCCAGGGCCGGGTCATTCATCTCAGCCTAGGGAAGAGACCACCTTGCCTGAACTTAGCCAAACGCATCGCACGTGAAAGCCAAAGGGGAGATGAAATAATCCAATGCGTCCTCCTCAGTACCACCCCCCCCACCAAATTAGTTACCGTCGGCTTAAACTCATCTGGAATGTCCGTGTATTTTACCGATCAGGGAAATAAAATGGTGTATATAAATTAGTGGAAGTGGGTGGGAAGGAACAGGGGATGCAGACTGTCGTGAGTAAAACGCCTCGCGGCTTGGTGAGAGGTTGTTTCTTTTTTAAGCCACTCATCTCAGACTGAAATATCAAGCCAGTTCAGGTCATTTCCTGAGTAGCACTACAAGTTAAAACAAGATCCAGAAAATCTATTAATCTTCAATTGCGCTGCCTCCAGACTGGGAGCACAGGGGGATAGGGTGTCGGGCTGTGGGGAGGTCGAGGGGAGAGGGATCTGTGGAAAACCAAACGCCCGAGAAATCCTAGCTCCCGACCTCAGCTGTTTCTTACCTCACTCAGCTCGGCCGAGGAGTCGTTTCCATATTTCATGGCAACTCCAGAATTCATGATGCACTTTTCAGAGCTGGTACCTCTCGGTACCCCAGGTCTCGGAGCTTAAGAGTTGGACTTCACAGGTTCAATATCCACTGCTTGGTCCCTTCTGCCACATTTTACTCTAGACAGCCATTTTCACCCAGGACAGTTGCGAAGCGCAAACGAAGGATGCAGGCACTCTTAAAAGGAGCAGCCGTGGCTCGCGTTTCACGGACGAGCCATTGCTGCAGGAGGCTCAGTGGCGTGGCGCGCTCGCAGCTGCGGCAGCGGCGGAGCCCGCGCAGGGACCCGCCCGCCCGCGCGCACCCAGCGCCCCGTTCCGGGGCAGTGCCACCCTGGGCGCCGCCTCGCCACTCCTACGGTGCCTCGCCGTCCCCCATTACCAGGATTGAGGGCACCTCCCAGCACGAGCCGACACCCTAGAGGGCACCGGCGAGCTCCCGAAAAAATTAGGGCGGTGGGGCGAGGAAGATCCGCGCCTCGGATTCCAGAGAAGGAAAGAAAGCTGGAGGGAGCCGGAGCGGAGCTGCACTTCACGCTGAAGTTTCCCCTTTGAATCGACTGGAGTTGTAAGTGGTTTCTGATTGAACACAGCTGTCTAGCTGCTGGCCACGGGGTGCGCGGAGGAGGCGGGGCTAGAGGGAGAAAAGGGTGGGGGCGAGGAGCCTGGAGGCCGAGGAGAGGAGTCCGTGCTGGGAGAGCAGGCATCCTTCCAGTTCTCTGCAATAGTAATTAAGGACCCGAGTCCAGGAGGGGGAAAAGAAACAGGAAAAGCCACCTGAATAATCGTGCAGGAAATTAAAAAAAAAAAAAAAAAAAAACTTCCCTCATAGGAGCCGCTTTCCATGATTTAATAAGGTCAAGACAAACCTAAACACTGTACATCAGACAACGCAGTGCACTTCTCACGGAACATTAAGATTTTACAAGGGTGCAGGATAGTCATTTTCCCTGATCATTCTAAAGTCAACATTACGGGTGTAAATTCACTGTCAAACTCCCTCTGTCTGTCACTGGGGCAGAGTACATTTCTCAGCATGTTCGTAATGAAGATAGAGGCCCCATCCCTTGAAAGATGTCAGATAGGCTCCCCAACCCCCAGACCTTCCTTAAAAATCTTCCTGCTCGTTTGAGTGTAGGTAGATTTGTATTTATGGAGTGTGAAGTATGATTCAGAAAAGATTCAAGGGGCTGTTACACCCAGTCAACCCCTGGGATCTGAGCTCCCCTTCAACTTTGAGTTCCAGAGGTAAAACATCCTGTGTCTATTGGGAGAGAGATGAGATGGGGGAAAAGGGGAACTAGGATTTTTCTCTCCACAAAGTTAAAGTTCCACTGAATTTGAGATGCACAGAAAAATGTTCTGATGCTTCAAAACAGTAGGTCTGCGAGATTGCTTAAGAAACCTCATCAGTCTCTTTCTACACAATGGGGACAAAATGTCTCCATCCCCAATAACAGAACTTGGCATTTCCTGAAGCTTTCTGTGAAAAAGCCATTGTATTGTTAAGGTCCATGGTCTTTTTTAAAACTCATGTTTATTTTGCTCTTTAAGAAGGGGCAGAGTGCAACTATTTGCATATAACGTTTTACCCATCCCCATTCTTGTTGAGTTCATTCATTGCCTGATGGAGGAGCTGCTGGGATTAGGAAGCGTTTGCTGCTCTTTCTAGAGCACTGGGTCCCAAGTTCTTGGGCACTGCCAAACTAGAGCACATTCTGCATGGGGGAGGAGATGGGAAGCTACATTATTTAATTTATCTTTTCATTGAAATCTGTTGAAAACTGTATGCTTGAAGCTGAAAATGGTGGTGTATACATAACTATGAAGAAGACTCAAGCAGTGCCCCTGCCCTGAAGGTGTTTATAGTCTTGTAAAACATAAGCAGAAATGACAGTTCTAGATAGAAAATGATACTTGCCATAAACACAGTACAAATGAGGAGTGACTGCAGTTCAGAGGAGGGAAACATGATTTTGTCTGGACAGGGTCTGGAGAGAAGACTCTGTGAAGGAATCTTAGAAGAGGCAGCATGTGAGCTGACCTGTGAAGAATGGCTAAGCCCAGCATAGATGAGAAGTAAGGGGAAAGCATTCCAGGCCATTGTGAGAGAAAGTATGGATGGAGACTGGAATGTGCAGAGTGGGCATGGGGGATCACAGGCATTCCATTCTGGAGCATAAGCTGGGTGAGAAAGGGGGGCTGATGTCAGATAGTGAACAGTTTTAAGTGCCATGTTAAAGAAATGGGCCTTCTCAATAGGCAATGGAGAGCCACTAAAGGTTTTTTAGCACAGAAATAATGGAGATCAGAGCTGTGCTTTTAGATACTCCAGTAGATTTGAATCACACTCATGAGTAACTAATATGATCTCAGATAGGCTAGTGTTGAATGTGATTCTGGTGTTTAAAGATACATATTTTTCATACGACACCACCCCTAAAACCAAGCAGATGACTTCATCTGGTGTTCAACCAAAAGAAAAGTAATCTGTTCCAAAAGTGGAGGAAAAATTAGCAGTGTTGAACTTACTGAGAAGCAGTGTCTGTAGATTCTACTTTATAGACAATATAAGGCATTTTCAAGGGTAATGTTGATTGTATGAGATTTTCTTCATAAACAATGACTTGAATACTTCAATACTTATACTTCACATAAGATTCAACTCCACCACAATCTGGTAGCAGCAGATGTGGTAGGCTGAAAGTGGGAAATGAACATGCCAATTGTACTATCAAGGCAGTTCAGCAAGAGGTCGAAAGGGCCTGAACTAAGAAGGGACGGCCAGGCGTGGTGGCTCACACCTGTAATCCCAGCACTTTGGGAGGCTGAGGTGGGTGGAGGTCAGGAATTCAAGACCAGCCTGGCCAACATGGTGAAACCCTGTCTCTACCAGGATCATGAGGTCAAGAGTTTGAGACCAGGCTGGCCAACAGGGTGACATCCCATCTCTACTAAAAATACAAAAAATTAGCTGGGTGTGGTAGCAAGTACCTGTAATCCCGGCTACTCAGGAGGCTGAGGAGGAGAATCGCTTGAACCTGGGAGACAGATGTTACAGTGAGCCGAGACTGCACCACTGCACTCCAGCCTGGGCAACAGAGTGAGACACCATCTCAAAAAAAAAATAATAATAATAGTACTAAACTTAGCTGGGCATGGTGGTGCGCACCATGTAGTCCCAGCTACTCAGGAGGCTGAGGCACGAGAATCACTTGAATCGGGAGGCACAGGTTGCAGTGAGTCAAGATCGCACCACTGCACTCCAGCCTGGGTGACAGAGTGACTCCGTCTCAAAAAAAAAAAAAAAAAGAAGGGACAATGGAAATAGACAGGAGGGGGCAGATGTAAGAGACTCTGTGGAAAGAAAGTAGATGGAAATTATGGAGAAAAGAGGAGAACTTAAAAACGACTTATAGATCTAGAACTTGGCTGATTGGGGTTAAGGTAATGTCCTCAACAAAATGAGGAATTCCAGAGAATAAATAGCTTTGGGAGGAAATTAGGTTTGTGGTATCATGAGTTTGAGGTGGCATCTGGATATTCAAGTGGAGATGTTCAGCAGGAGCTTGAAATGGAACTATAGAGATAAGTCAGGGTTGCGGTTGGAGATGGAGGTTCGAGGTTATCTCTGTTAGAATAATAAACAAAACCGTGAAATCAGGTAAATTTGCCTAGGAAGAGAGGGCAGTGAGAAGAAAAGTGGTCTAAGGATACTATCTTAAGGAAGGTTGTTTTATTTTGTTTTTATGGAGGCCAGACAATAAAAGAGGAAATGATAGAGAAGGTCAGTTAGGGAAATGGGAAGATAACCAGGAGACCTCTGCATCTGGGAGTCTAAGGAAGATGTCAAGGAGGAGCAGCATCAATATTATATATTACAGAGGGTAGAGAAGCCTACTGACTGACAAGGTCATTTCAAAGACATTACTGTCCTTCAAAGATAGATTTCTATAAAGCTGAGGAGAAAGAAGGCAGATAAATTACCATAGGGAGTGAGGAGAAACTGGGGGTAGTGACCATGCATGATTCTTTCCATAAATCTGATGATGACAGGAAATTGGGAGATGAGACTATCTTTTGAAGTAGATAAGCAATGTTGAATAGAGAGTAGAATGGGTGTATTCGTAGGCTGGAGCTAAGGGAAACCAGGAGATGGAACAAAGTTCCTAAAAAGGGAGAAAAGCCTGGGGGGTGGTGTGGGGAAGGACAAAAACTATGAGATTAGCTTTGGAGTAGTAGGCTTGGAGAGGAGGGGATGCTGATACTTCTTCCTAGGAGAACAGAAACGTTTGGGAGAACTGGAGAATGTACACAGTAGGGAAGACAAGAATTCAGAGATATAATAACTGATAACACTTATTTGACAAGTAAACTAACTTCCTCTTTGCAGTTGTGAAGGGGAAACGAAGACTAATGATAATTTGTAATCAGATTCTGACTCAAGGAAAGTAAGACAGAGAAATGTCTGTCAATGCAAGGAAATAAGTAGTTGTGATCTCCACTCCTGAAATTGTTCAAGTATATGTGGGACATGCTGAACCCCATTGCATGTAAAGAGTAGGGCTTCCAGGCCAGGTACAGTGGCTCATGCCTGTAATCCCAGCACTTTGGGAGGCCGAGGCAGGTGGATCACGAGGTCAGGAGTTCGAGACCAGCCTGACCAACATGGTGAAACCCCCATCTCTACTAAAAAGACAAAAATTAGCTGGGCGTGGTGGCGCACACCTGTAATCCCCACTACTCAGGAGGCTGAGGCAGGAGAATCGCTTGAATCCAAGAGGCAGAGGTTGCAGTGAGCCGAGATTGTACCACTGCACTCCAGTCTGGGTGACAGAGTGAGACTCCATCTTAAAAAAAAAAAAAAAAAAAAAAAGAGTAGGGCTTCTTGCATTGAGGGGGAGTCTAGATTGGTTTTCTTATAATCTAAAATTCCATGAAATGATTTTTTTGGTGGTAATTTAAATGTCTTACTTTTTTTTTTTTTTTTTTAACCTCATTGTCTTGGATCTCTGCTATCAAGAAAGCTAAGATAGGCTGGGCGCGGTGGCTCAAGCCTGTAATCCCAGCACTTTGGGAGGCCGAGACGGGTGGATCACGAGGTCAGAAGATCGAGACCATCCTGGCTAACACGGTGAAACCCCATCTCTACTAAAAAATACAAAAAACTAGCCGGGCGAGGTGGCGGGCGCCTGTAGTCCCAGCTACTCGGGAGGCTGAGGCAGGAGAATGGCGTGAACCCGGGAGGCGGGGCTTGCAGTGAGCTGAGATCCGGCCACTGCACTCCAGCCTGGGCGACAGAGCAAGACTCCGTCTCAAAAAAAAAAAAAAAAAAAAAAAAGAAAGCTAAGATATTACTTTGAACAAGAATGCAACTGGGTCAATATTATAAAAATGTTAGAAACGTAAGGACCAACTCATTGTGTCATCTCAACACACCAAAGAATAAAGCCCCAAGTAGGTTTCAGGCTATAAGAAAAAGGTTTCACAATTAGAGCTTGCCAGGGTTTACCAAGTATATAAATCTACATGCCTACAAATCCTGTTATACTGTGGCTGCCTTAATATGAACGCTCCAAGAAAGCTTCTCCAAGTCCTCCTGCTTCAGCAGGGATTAAGCTCCTATGGAGAGGTGTGGGCAGGAGGTGGCAGGGGAATTTATCAGGATGAGGGAGAAGGTCTGGGAGAAGGAAAACCTGCTTTGCAATCAGGCAATAGCCTGGTGCTTGGGTTCCTCTCCTTCCTGAGGCCTTGTCTTCTATAAAGCCCAGTCTCTTCTCATCTGGTCCCTGGGATGAGAAGAGGCAGGAGTAGTCCTGGGAACATTTTTGGGTAAGTGGAAGCTGCCCTGGGCATGACTGGATGAGGCTGTGCACCAATACCATGCTGTGGGCACACTGGCATCACCTTTCTGCTGTTGGGGCAGTCTGGCCTCTCTGTGTATGGCTGCTGACTTCAGTGAATCTCTACATGGCAGAAAGAATAGATTCTGGGTCTGGTCTGTACCCTCTACTGGTGATAAACATCAGGTTAATTGAAGCAATCTTGATTAAAAACTCTGAACCTCTAGCACTAGGGAAACCGAAAACCTTGGGACTAGTTGGCCTGGTCCACTGTTTCTACCCCTGGAGTGCCCCAGCCATCCTTGCCTACCCCAGCAGTCCACTGTGCTGAGGAAGCCTGTCCTCCAGCCCACAAGAGTACCCAAACTCTAAAATTGTCCCCTTCTCCATTGACTCTCTCAAGCTAAACAAAATGCTGATACCTCAGATTTTAGGTTGAAAGCAGTCTGGTTAAACTAATTCACACACACATGAATAATCTTCTCAACCATGCCCAAAGTGTTTACATTGTAACTTTGAAATGTACAAAGTTTTTGAAATGTACAAAAGGAGAATGCTTTGAAAGAATTCTTAAATTGGTGGGATTTCCTGAAGAGAGTGAATTTTGAGGGCATAGGGAGATTTCAGAACCCTATGAAGATTCAGGAAGTCCCAGTCCTTTGAGTCCTTGAGGATCATAAAAATTAGGGAGTCTTCAAAGTATATACTCCAAGAATTTCCTGCCCTAAATCTATAAGCTCACCCCACTCTCCCACCCCTGTGACTCCAGAAATGCTCTCCCTTTCCAAACTTCTGTGGTCTTCTGATCAATTACCAGACCAGCTCCTCTCTTAGGTCCTGGGTTGGGAGCCTCTCACCAGCCTCAATGGCCTGCCCCGCAACAGACATCATTTGCTCAAGGAACTACAACATGAAGAACTCAGGAAGCATTGCCATGGATGATCCGTATCCTCATCTCTATGTCCTCAGAGAAAAACATGGACATCCTGCAAGGAATTCTGTTGTTACCTAGCTCATCCCTGCATCCCATTCATATGGATGAGGATATGTAGGTTCACCAAGTTTGTGGTGTTCATTCAGAAAAAGTAAAGCACCCACTGTGTGTTAGATATTGTCCTGCATGTGCCGTGGGATTCAGTGGTGTATGGGATGGAAAAGATCCCTGCTTTCACAGAGCTAGCACTCTTGATGGGAAATGATTAATAAATACATTTTAAAAGATAGTTACAGGCCGGGCACGGTGGCTCATGCCTGCAATCCCAGTACTTTGGGAGGCCACAGCGGGTGGATCACCTGAGGTCAGGAGTTCAAGACCAGCCTGACCAACATGGAGAAACCCCATCTCTACTAAAAATACAAAATTAACCAGGTGTGGTGGCACATGCCCGTAATCCCAGCTACTTGGGAGGCTGAGGCAGGAGAATCACTTAAACATGGGAGGCAGAGGTTGTGGCGAGCTGAGATCACGCCATTGCACCCCAGCCTGGCCAACAAGAGCAAAACACCATCTCAAAGAAAAGAAAAGAAAAAAAGATAGTTATAGGACAACAGGAGCGAAACTCCATCTCAAAGAAAAGAAAAGAAAAAAAGATAGTTATAGTTTGTGTTGGATGCTACAAAGGAATTAAACAGGAGCTATGATAGGGGAGAGCAGGCCCCTTAAGTGAAAAGGTCAGAGAAGGCCTCTGCAGAAAAGACATTTCAGCATGTAGGTAAAGAAGGAGCCAACTAGGCAAAAAGTGAGGGAAGGTTGGACAGGCAGAGGGAACAGTAAGGGCAAAAAGCCTAGGGGAGCAAAGGGCTTGACCTTTTCAATACATTTGAATAAACCTCAAGTTTTTATTTAATTGAAATTTAAGCTCATTCTAATAGTTTACTAGTAGTGATGGAACATGATGAAAAAGATCATGTCAGAGCCAAATTATGCAGGATATGTACAGACTACACATTTCACTGTGTGCATGATGATGCCACAGGAAGACTTTCTACAGGGCAAAGACATGATCCAGTTTACATTTTTAAAAGGTAAATCTATGTCTTCACAAGCTTTACCACTAGGTAACCTAAAAAGTAAAAACCAAGGACAGTTCCTCCCTCATACAAGTATCGCTGCTAAGAAATTAAGAATTGAGAGAATATCCCTATTTTGCAATCCTTAATGAATTAATAGATTTAAGTGTTTAGCATAACGGCTACTAACATTACAAAAGGACATACAACCAGACACATGATTTCCGATGTAAGAAAACATTATCACCTACAGAGCCACCTTAGCAGTTTTTACACGAAGAAATGTTACATTAACCACAAAAAAACCCCTATATAACTCTACTAGACAAAACAATGTGGTTTCTTCATCAAATAAAATGCAAAGGGAAAAAGGCAAATGAGCAAGTGAGAAATCACCAAAAGAAAAACTCTGCATATTGAAAGAGACTGAAAGACATATTGACCAATGGCAATATGTGGACTTTATTGAGATCTTGATTCAAACAAAGTCACTATAAAAATTATGAATTGTGAAAATTACATATTTATACAGTATTCAGAAATATACTTTTTGGATATTTCATAATGTTAAGAAATTATTACTTTTTTAGATGTGTTAATGGTCTTGTGGTTACATTTAAAGAAAAAGAATCCCTGTATTTTAGAGATATATTAAAATATTTGGGGTAAAATGACATGATGTCTGGGATTCACGTCAAAGTACTGGAGGAGGTGGGAAGATAGATGGGGTTATTGATGAAACAAACTGTAATGATGAATTGATAACTGTTATAGCTCAGTGATAGGTATGTGGGAATTCGTGCTACTCTTTGTCCAATTGTATGTATACAAATCTTCAAAATCAACAAGTTAAAGCAAGATAATTATTCCTTCTGTGTAAAAACGGGGTTGAAGTACCATAAAAGTAAGGCAAGGAAACCTGTTAAAGGCTATTGCAGTGGTCCAGATAAGAGGATGTTTGTGGCTTAGAACTCAGTGAAATCAATGGAGATGGTAAGAAATGGAATTGAGATGTATTTTTTAGGTAAAATGGACCAGGATTCAGTGAATGATTGGATACAGGTAATGAGAGAAAGATAGGAATCAAGGATGACTACCAGTTTTTGGCTTGATGTGAGGAAGGACCAGGTTTGGCAGAGGAAATCAAGTGTTCCATGTTGGATGTGTTAAATCTGAGATTCCTATTTGACATCTAGGGGGATATCAATAGCAGTTGCATATATGCATCTTGGATTCATGAGAGACTCCAGCATACGATGATGATTTGGAACTTATTGGCATATAGATTATAGTTGATGTTGAAAGTCATGAGAACATATGAGGTCACCAAGGGAGACAGTGAGTAAAACATAATGCAGTCCCAGGACTTATCCTTGAGATCCTTAATACTTTCAGGTTGGATAGGAATTACCTTACACCAAAACCAACTTTAATTGCAGCTTACAAATTTCTGCGAATAGAATCATAAGAAAGATCAAGAAAGAACATCCAGAGAAGAACAGAAAAACTGAAAACTGTGTCATGTTTTAAGAAGGACAGTTGTTGGCTGGGTGCAGTGGCTCATGCCTGTAACCCCAGCACTTTGGGAGGCCAAGGCAGGCAGATCATGAGGTCAGGAGATCGAGACCATCCTGGCTAACATGGTGAAACCCCGTCTCTACTAAAAAATACAAAAAATTAGCCAGGTGTGGTGGCGGGCACCTGTAGTCCCAGCTATTCGGGAGGCTGAGGCAGGAGAATGGCGTAAACCCGGGAGGCGGAGCTTGCAGTGAGCCGAGGTGGTGCCACTGCACTCCAGCCTGGGCGACAGAGTGAGACTCCATCTCAAAAACAAAAACAAAAACAAAAAAAAGAGAAGGACAGTGGTAACCTGTGTGGGATGCTGCTGAGAGTTGAAGAAAACTGACAATGAAGAAGTGTCATCTCACTTTGGAGATTACTAGGGACCTTGGGAGAATCAATGTCATTAAAAGGTGGTGATAGAAATTAGATGAGTGTGGATTGAATGGTGTGTAGGAAGTGAAAACATTGAGAGAGCATATGGAGATAACTTTTTGTTTTTTTGAGACAGAGTCTCACTCTGTCGCCTAGGCAATGGTGTGATCTCGGCTCACTGCAACTTCTGCCTCCCAGGTTCAAGTGATTCCCCTGCCTCAGCCTCCCAAGAAGCTGGGATTATAGGTGCCAGCCACCATGCCCAGCTAATTTATTTGTATTTTTAGTAGAGACGGGGTTTCACCATGTTGGCCAGGCTGGTCTCAAACTCCTGACCTCAGGTGATCCACCCGCCTCAGCCTCCCAAAGTGCTAGGTTTACAGGCTCAAGCCACCACGCCGGCCTGGAGGTAACCTTTGGGAAGTATGTTGCCCAAAGCCTATTAGTAAACTATGAGAATGAGATCTTGAACCAAAGTCTCTACTTCTACTTCTAAGCTTTTCTTCCTTTACTATATCCCTTCAGTCAAGTTAGCAGAAGCACCTCTGCAAGGATTAGAGAATCTGAGCTGTTAGCATGGTTGACCCCTGCTGAAACTGCTCACTGAAGTCAGTCCCATCATGGCCAGGTCTTCACCTTATTGTTCATGAAGTCAGCTACACTGCTTTAGACCCAGTGACTTACTGCTAAAAAATAGTTGGGATGCAGTAGATAATTTGGTTAGTCTATGTTTAAAACTGGCTAAGAAAAGAAGTACTTGAAGACTATTTCCAGATTACATCTCACATACAGAAAAACAAACAAAAACCCAACCTTCTCCAACTGCAAATATAACTCAAGCGAAGAAAGCACCCCTGTGGTGTTTGTCTGTCTCATTAGTTACATTTACAGACTGCTTCACACCCGGCCTAGGCATCCTAATAACCCACAATCATTTGGTGTCAACATCTATGACATTGTCAGTGGGGATTTGATAATGATGTGAGATTTACTACTTTATGCAAGCATCATGTGATGCATCAAAACCCCCTGCACTGTCTGATTAGATATTTTCGAGCCTAAAACTTAGTGTCTGTGTCATTGTCAATATTCAGAGTATCTTTCAGAAATTTTTACTCATCTGTTCTCCAAATTTCTTTAAACTATATCACATTTTCTATGGAAAAGAAAATTAATCAGCGGAGGTTAGAGATTTGGAAATCCAAGTTAAAAAAAAAAAAGTTTTAAGTCCTCCCAAGAGTACCTGCATATGGTCAATTTCCTGGAGAGGAAAACAAAAAAAAGTATTTTAAATAGATGCATAAAAATAGATCTAGTAAAATTTGGCGAACATGCTTAAATTAAATGAATTCCAAATGCCTGCCATTGTTATTTCTGGAGCCGTTTGGGCTAAAACAGCATCATTCCATTACTATCTCTTAGCTAGAATGTTACAGCACCTACCCAAAAGGGGCAAAAAAAAAAAAAAAAAAAAAAATCAGTATAATATGATGCCTCATATACTTAATAATAAAGGAGTCAGTTAACCTGGTATTGTATCAAGCTGGGGGTGAAGGAAGGTCTGAGGCACAGGCTGGGAAAGCCACCTTCCTAGCCTTTGAGTTCATGAAGTGCCCATGGATGGACTGCTGTGGTTGGGATTTCCTATAGGGACACGCTGAGGCATGAAGAATGGGCTCCTGCCTACCTTGGTAAGTCAGCTTCCCTCTCCCAGCCATCCTCAGTTGTTTTGCATGATTATCACATGAGCTCAAACTTCCCGTTCTAAGCAAATCCTCTTAAATTGGCATCTCCAGCCACTCTTACCTGTGTTCCAGTTAATATTCTTTATGTGACTACCAGACACTCTTGCTAAGTCCTGTCATCACTATAAAACTGTTTAAAACGGAATTTGTCACCTTCCACCAAAAACTAACTTTAATTGCAGCTTACAAATTTGTGTAAATGGAATCATAGTTTCCAGTCTAATAAGTTTGGAGTCATTTTCAGTTCCCCTCCTTCATCTTCTCTTCCAGTCATTTAGCCCTTTCGTCCCCACTTGCCCTCCACTTTTACCGCTTAGCAGCACCTTTCCCAGGCCTTGTCACCTTTCATTTCGGTCCCTATAACTTAATGATATGACTCCAAAGCATTCCACATACTCCAGCCCAGCGATTTTTCTCCAAAGTACAGTTTTCCATAATGTCATTCTACAAGTTAAAGTTTATGTTTTATTAATGGATAATTCACATATCATAAAATTTACCTTTTAACATAATTTAGTGGTTCACAGAGTTGTGCAGCCATCACCACTATCTTATTTAGAACATTTTCATCACCCCCAAATGAAACTCATACTCATTAGCAGTCACTCTGTATGCATCCCTCCTCCAGCCCTGGCAAACACAAGTCTACTTTGTGTCTCTGGATTTACCTATTCTGGACAGTCCATATAAATAGAGTAAGACAATATGCGGCTCTTTGTATATGGCTTCTTTCACTTAGCCTGTCTTCAAGTTTTATCCATGTTGTGTATATATTAATGGTTCATTCCTTTTTATTGCCAAATAATATTCCATTGTATGGATTTACCATATTTTGTTTATCCATTCATCAATTGATAGGTATTTTTGTTGTTTCCATTTTTTAACTATTATGAATAATGTTGCTATGAACATTTGTGAGCAAGTTTTTAATACGGACGTATGTTTTCAATTCTCTCAGGTATATACCTAAGGAATGGAATTGCTTGGTAATAGGGCAATTTTATCTTTAAGATTTTAAGGAACTACCAAATTACTATATTTTCCAAGATGGTAACACCATTTCACATTCCCACCAGCCATGCATGAGGGTTTCAATTTCTCTGCGTCTTTGCCAACACTTACTGTCTTTATTCTTGCTATGTGGTTTTGATTTGCATTATCCTAAAGACTGATAATGTTGAACATCTTTTCATGTGTTTGTAGACCATTTATGTATCTTCTCTGGAGAAATGTTTATTCAAATCCTTTGCCCATTTTTAAATTGGGTTGTCTTTTCATTGTTTAATTTTAAGAGTTCTTTATATATTCTGTAGATTAGACCTTTAACAGATATAAATTTGCAAATATTCTCTCCCATTTTGTGAGCTGTCTTTTCCCTTTCTTGGTAGAGTACTTTGAAACATCAAAATTTTAATTTAATGAAGTCCAATTTATCTATTTTTTCTTTTATTGCTTATGCTTTTGGTGCCACATTTAATAAATGACTGCCTAATGCAAGGTCGCAAAGATTTACTCCTATTGTTTTCATCTAATAATTTTTTTAGTTTTAGTCCTTATGTTGAAGTCAATGATCCATTTTTTGTTAATTTTTTTTATCATGTGATATACAGGTCCAACTGTGTTCTTCTCATTGTTATCCAGTTGTCCCAACACTTTTTATTGAAATAAAAAGTATTCTTTTCTCCCATTGAATAACTTTTGTACCCTTGTCAAAAACCAATTAGCCATAAACATAAAGATTTATTTCTGGACTCTCAATTCTATTCCATTTATTTGTATGTCCATCCTTGTGCTAATACGACACATCTTGGTTATTGGAGTTTCATACAAAGTTTTAAAATCATAACATGTGTTGAGTCCTCCAACTTTGTTCTTCAGGGTTGCTTGGGCTCTTCTGAGTCCCTTGCATTTCAAAGAATTTTAGGATCAGCTTGTTATTGTGCAAAGTAGCCAGATAAAATTTTGATAGGCATGCACTGAGTCTGTATATCAGTTTGGGAATATTAACATTTTAATAATATTAGGTCTTCCAATCCATGAACATAGGTGTCTTTTCATTTACTTAGGTTTGCTTTGATTCTTTTCAAAGGCATTTTGTAGTTTTCCATGTATAAATCTTGTACTTCTCTTGTTAAATTTATTCCTAAGTATTTTATTCTTTTTTAATCTATTGTAAATGAAATGTTTTTCTTAATTACATTTTTAGATTGTTTATGAATGTACAGAATTGCAATTGATTTTTGTATATTGATCTTATATCTTACAATCTTGCTGAACTCATTTATTAGTTCTAACCTTTTGGTGTTTTCTTGGAATTTTCTATATATGAGATAATGTCATCTGCAAATAGAGATATTTTTTACTTCTTCGTTTACAATCTGGATGACTTTTATTTCTTTTTCTTACTTAGCTGTCCTAGCTAGCATCTCTAGTATAATGTTGAATAGAAATGGAAAGAGCAGACATCTTTGTCTTTTGCTGCTCTTGGCAGGGTGGTGGGGAGGCATTCAGTCTTTTACCATTAAAAATTATGTTATCTTTAGGTTTTTTTGTAGATTCCCTTTTTTCTTCAATACATTTTTATCCCTCACTACTTGAATGGAAAACATTTCTTCCATTTAAATGCAAATCAAGGTGTCTTCTTACTCTCTTTCCCAGGCTCATTCCCACATTAATGTATTTTCCTGTTGCTCTTTCTCCTGCATGGAGTGTTAGCTCCATTTGCCTATCTAAATATTTTTATTTATTTATTTTTTATTTATTTTTATTTATTTTTATTTATTTTTTTTTTGAGACGGAGTCTCACTCTGTCGCCCAGGCTAGAGTCTTGCTCTGTCACCTAGGCTGGAGTGCAGTGACACAATTATGGCTCACTGCAGCCTCAACTTCTCATGCTCAAGCAATCCTCCCACCTGAGCCTCCCCAGTAGCTGAGACTACAGATGTGCACCACCATGCCTAGCTAATTTTTTATATATATTGTAGAGACAAGGTCTTGCAATGTTGCCCAGGGTGGTACCTGTCTAAATCTTAATAACTCTTTGGTGCCTGTCTAAATCTTAACAACTTTTAAACTCTTGTCCTGACATTAACCTTTCTGTTCTCTGAAGTCCTTCAGCACTCTTGCCTTGATAGCTCCATTAAAAGGTGAGCTGTGCGATGCTCAATTCAATTAATTAAAGAGAAAAACAGGTATGACTGTATCAGTATTAGAAAATATTACGAAACAATTCTTATCCAGTTGATACATGACTACTGCCCCAAACCAGAGTGCCCACTCCCTCCTCAGGTTGCCCCATCCCCATCTCTAAAAACCTCCAGACCTTTCCACAGTTTAGCAGCCATAAGACTAACACTTTGGGCTAGGCACAGTGGCTCATGCCTATAATCCCACCACTTTGGGAGGCTAAGGCAGGATGATTGCTTGAGCCCAGGAGTTCCAGACCAGTCTGGGCAACATAGGGAGACCTTGGTCTCTACAGAAAATTTAACAAAAATTATCCAGGCATGGTCATGCATGCCCGTAGTCCCAGTTACTCACGAGGCTGAGGTGGGAGGATTGCCTGAGTCCAAGGCTGCTGGGAGCCATGATTTTTCCAGTGTACTCCAGCCTGCAAGACCCTAAGACTCTGCAAAGAAAGGAAGAAAGAGAGAGAGAGAGAGAGAGGAAGAGGAAGAGGAAGAAGAAGAGGAAGAAGAAGAAGAAGAGGAGGAAGGAAGGAAAGGGAAGGGAGGGAGGAAGGGAGGGAGGGAGGGAGGGAGGGAGGAAGGAAGGGAGGGAGGGAGGGAAGGAGGGAGGGAGGGAGGAAGGAAGGAAGGAAGGAAGGAAGGAAGGAAGGAAGGAAGGAAGAAAGAAAGGGAGGAGGGAGGAAGGCAAAGAAGAAAGGAAGGGAGGGAGTAACATTTTTATTTTGCACAACCAAGGTTTCTAAAATCTTCCTCCATTGCTAGGGCTAGCCCCCATTGACAAGTATTTTGAATATTATTCCTGGAGAAAAAAGGCCATATTTTTTAAATGAAGCCAGAGTCAAATAATAAATTTCTTTATCAAAAATACTCAATTACATTGTCCAATTAAACTATCATCATGCTCTTATAGAATTTCCTAACAGAATTTGAATCAACATCCCCCAGCTCCTTTACCACTCTCTGAACATGAAACCTATTTACTGTTATACATTCTTTTTTCACTTCAGTAGCTTTAGAGGTACAAGTGGTTTTTGGTTACATGGATAAACTGTATAATGTGGAGTCTGGGCTTTTAGTGTGGCCATCACCCAAATAGTGTACACTGTAGCCAAAAGGTAATTTTTTATCCCATGTTCCTCTCCCAGCCTCCCTCACTGAGTCTCCCATGTCCACTCTGCATGCCTCTGCATACTTGTGCATGCAGCACTTTGCTTGCATCCCCACAGCTTAGCTCCCATTTATAAGTCAAAAACATGTGGTATTTGGTTTTCTATTCCCAAGTTACTTCCCTTAGGATAATAGCCTCCAGTTCCATCCAAGTTGCTGCAAAGACAGTATTTCGTTGTTTTTTTCCAATGGCTCAGTAGTATTCCATTACATCTACCCATATATACATACACACCATGTTTTCTTTATCCACTCATCTGTTGATGAGCACTTGGGTTTATTCTATATCTTCATAATTATGAATTGTGCTGTGACAAACATACGAATGCAGGTGTCTTATTTATATAATTACTTCTTTTTTCTTTGAGTAGATACCCAGTATCTGGGTATTGCTGTATCAGATGGTCTGTTACACATTCTTAACAATACATTTCATTTCTTTCCTTTCTTTCTTTCCTTTCTCCTTCCTTCTTTCCTTCCTTCTTCCTCCCTCCCTCTTACCCTTCCTTCCTTCATTTCTTCCTTCCTTCCTTCCTTCCTTCCTCCCTCTCTCCCTCTCTCTTTCTTCTGTGTTTCATACTGTTATCAATATTTTAGAATTTCATATTCTAGAACTAACCAGGCTCTGAAATACTTGGCTTATTTTCCCACTTATAAGGAATACACTATTTGAAGGCACCAGCAGCCTACTCTTGACCCTTCAGAGCCTGTTATGTGGAAGCCTGCTATGTTTTGAATGAGGGTGTCCCCTTCACAATTCATATTGAAACTTAATCCCCAGTGGAACAGCATTAAGAGGTGTGGCCTCTGGGAAGGTTTCACTCTCATAAATGAGATTAATACCCTTACAAAAGGGCTTGAGGTTGAATGGAGTGCTCTCTTGTTCTTCTGCGTTTTCCACCATGTGAGGATACAGTGTTCCCCCCCCCTCCAGAGGAGACAGCAACACGGGTGCCGACTTGGAAGCAGAGAGCAGCCCTTACCAGTTACCAATCCTTCTAGTGCCTTGCTTTTGAACTTCCCAGCCTCCAGAACGGTGAGAAATAAAGTTCTGTTCTTTATAAATCACCCAGTCTGTGGTATTCTGTTATAGCAGCACAAATGAATGAAGATAAAGCCTATGGCATATGAGAAAGCTTGCCCAAAACTTTGTCCGAACTAATGAAAACTACTTATTTTTTCTTCATATCCAAAATATTAAGTTTTTGTTCTGTTTCTTCACACAGTTCATGACTCACCCTTTTCATTTGAAATTATTTTTCAAACACCTTCCACTACTGTCACTAGTGATAGAGAGAGAAATGCATCACATGGGAAATAAAAGCTAACCCTGAAGTGTAAACAGCTACTATTTGGAAGAATTTGGGAATTTGAAAAAACACAAAATGGATAACAATATTGGACTAATTTATTTTATCTTTCTTAAGGTGGGAACCTCCTTCAAAAGTGAACATTTCTCTGAATTCTTGAGACAACTGCATTAAATTAATACCTTTTCATATTCCATCCTTCCTTCATTAAAAAAATATTTATCACCCACTATGTGCCAAGTATTTTGTTTGGTACTAGAGATGTAATAGCAATTAAAAAGAAGTCTACCAGCTGGGCACAGTGGCGCATGCCTGTAAATCTCAGTACTTTGAGAGGCCAAGAAGTGAGGATCACTTGGATGCAGGAGTTCATGGTTACAGTGAGCTGTGATCAAACCACTGCACTTCAGTCTGGGTGACAGAGCAAGACCTGTCTCTGAAAAATTAAAGAGGTACACCATCATTGCCTTCAGTTGAACTTAGAGTCAGTTTGTGGTAGAATGCAAAGAGGGCCCCATACTTTACCTATCCCTGTAAACATGTCCTTTGCCTGTAACTTTGTAGTGCCCTCCCACTCTGACTCTGGTCTTGTCCATGTGACTAACTTTGGCCAACAGAATAAGATGGAATTAATAGTATGCCTGTGTCTCCTTCAGGAGTCTGTCATGTTTCCTCTTACACATCTGCCGCTAACATAACATGAGTGCATGTCTGGGCCAGACTTCTGGAGGATGAGAGACATGTACAGCAGTTGCTCCAGTCACCCAAACCAAGGTCTGGCCAGATCACCCATCAAGCCAGCTTATCCTTAGATATATGAGTAAGTCCAGGCTTTACAGTGAAGAACACAGTTGCCCTGCCGACCTGCAACTGACCCCAAATACGTGAGCAATAAATACTTACTGGTGAATGTCACTGATATTTTGTAGTCTTTTAAAATTACACATTATTGTGGCAACAGATAACTGACACATTGCTTAATCATTAAAAAAATAATAAAAACTGGCCGAGCACAGTGGCTCACACCTGTTATCCCAGCATTTTGGGAGGCTGAGGCGGGTGGATCACCTGAGGTCAGGAGTTCAAGACCAGCCTGGGCAACATGGTGAAACCCCGTCTCTATTAAAAATACAAAAATTAGGCCAGGTGCGGTGGCTCATGCCTATAATCCCAGCACTTTGAGAGGCCGAGGCAGGCAGATCACAAGGTCAGGAGTTCGAGACCAGCCTGGGCAATATGGTGAACCCTTGTCTCTACTAAAAATACAAAAATTAGCCGGGTGTGGTGGTGGGCACCTGTAATCCCAGCTACTCAGGAGGCTGAGGCAGGAGAATCACTTGAAACCGGGTGGCAGAGGTTGCAGTAAGCCAAGGTTGTGCCACTGCACTCCAGCCTGGGCCACAGAGCAAGACTCCATCTCAAACAAACAAACAAAAAACAAATTAGCTGGGCGTGGCGGCACACACCTGTGGTCTCAGCTACTCGGGAGGCTGAGGCAGGACAATCACTTGAACCTGGGAGGCAGAGGTTGCAGTGAGCCGAGATCATACCACTGCACTCCAGCCTGGGCAACAAAGCAGAACTCTGTCTGGGAGAAAAAAACAAAACAAAACAAAACAAAACCAAAAAACCCCACAAACCTATAAAACTGCAACGTCTTCTCTAAAGGACAGGGAATACAGAAATATGAACACATATAACAGATAGAGTTGACTAGAGTTGACATAGACTGGTGAGGAGTGAGGTTAAGGAACATTTCTTTAAGGAAGACATGTCTGACCTGAGATCTGGAAGACATGCAGAAGTTAACCAGGTGAAGGGTAGGGAAAAAGAGGTGTTCAAGTCACAGCAACTGCAAGTACAAAGGCCCTGTAGGGAAGGAGTACAGATGCTGAGTTACTTATAAGGTCAATGCAGCTGGAGAAAGGAGACAAAGAGGAGAATGCAAACAAATGAGGCTAGAATGATAGGCAGTGATTGGAACAAATGAAAGGCTTTGTAGATGATATGGAAGGTTTAAGACGTGACCCAAAGAACTATGAGAACTACTGAATGGTCTTAAGATGGATGTAAGTTATTCTTCTCTCATGCTTATTTTGCTAGGAAATGGGTAGGGAGTTTCTCATATATGTACCTTGAAATTTGCCCATGAAATTCATAATCTAGTCCTGATAGAAAGATATTTATTTATCCATCTATTTAGTCAATGAACATTTATTGAGAGGTTCCAATTGGGAATAAATAAATGATTGAGAGATTAAATGAATGAATGAGCCTGTGTCAAGCAATCTGATTGTCACTGGAGAGACAAAGACAAGATTCCTCTTCTTTTTTTTTTTTTTTTTTTTTTTTTTTGAGACGGAGTCTCGCTGTGTCGCCCAGGCTGGAGTGCAGTGGCCGGATCTCAGCTCACTGCAAGCTCCGCCTCCCGGGTTTACACCATTCTCCTGCCTCAGCCTCCCAAGTAGCTGGGACTACAGGCACCCGCCACCTCGCCTGGCTAGTTTTTTATATATATATATATTTTTTTTAGTGGAGACAGGGTTTCACCATGTTAGCCAGGATGGTCTCAATCTCCTGACCTCGTGATCTGCCCGTCTCGGCCTCCCAAAGTGCTGGGATTACAGGCTTGAGCCACCGCACCCGGCCCGATTCCTCCTCTTAATAAGCTCACAGTCTAGTAGGGAAGATAGACACACAAAAAAGAGACTTCCTTGTTAACCCAGAGAAATATGAGCAATGTGCTTTGAAAGTGTAGAGAAGGGGCCAGGCATGGTGGCTCATGCCTGTAATCTCAGCACTTTGGGTGGCCGAGGCGAGTGAATCACGAGGTCAGGAGTTCGTTACCAGCCTGGCCAACATGGTGAAACCCCATCTGTACTAAAAATACCAAAAAATTAGCTGGGCGTGGTGGTGTGCACCTGTAATCCTAGCTACTCGGGAGACTGAGGCAGGAGAATCACTTGAACCAGGGAGGCGGAGGTTCTAGTGACAGAGTGAAACTCTGTCTCCAGCCTAGTGACAGAGTGAAACTCTGTCTCAAAAAAAAAAAAAAAAAAAAAAAAAAAAAAAAAAAAAAACGTGTAGAGAAGGAACATCTGGTTCTGCGAGGGCCAAATAGCACTCACTGAAAGCAAAATGAGCTTGAGGAAATTATGGCTCCCATTCTGACCTGAGAGTTCCTGTCATATCTGATAGTGGTGGTTGAGGAGGAAGGAGGGTTGGAGATACAGTGGCAATGGGGAGCAAATAAGGAAAAGAGATCTGGGGCACTTTCTACTCTGGAAGTCCATCTCCTAATGCAGGAGTCACAGATCAGTATTGGCCTTCAGCTGTTTTCTTGGGTTCCTATTTACTAGGGATGTTCTTTGTGCATCATCTGGTGGAAGACTCCAGAGAGCCTGGAAAGATTCTTATATTTCTAAATAGATATTCCACATTCTCTCAAAGCTCCCAGGGAGACCTGTACAATACTCTGCCATTTTCTTTTTCTCTCTCTCTCTTTCTTTTTTTTTTAGACAGGGTCTTGCTCTATTGCCCAGGCAGGAGTGCAGTGGTGTGATCACAGCTTACTGCAGCCTTGGCTTCCTGGGCTCAAGTGATCCTCCCGTTTCAGCCTCCCGAGAAGCTGGGACCACAGATGCAGGCCACCATGCCAGGCTAGTTGCTATTTTTTGCAGAGACATGATCTCACTATGTTGCTCAGGTTGGTCTTAAACTCCTAGCCTTAAGCAATCCTCCTGCCTCCGCCTCCCAAAGTGCTAGGATTACAGGTGTGAGCCACTGCACTTGGCAGATATCTATAATTCTAAACAGATATTCCAGATTCTCTCAAAACTCCCAGGGAGGCCTGTATAAAAATCTGCCATTTTCTAGGCAAAATGATAGAATATAATTTAAAAATCATGGTGATTCATTTTGCCTTTAATTGGCCTTTTAAAATGATAGAATAGGCAAATAAGAGTGCATTTTTC
Source organism: Macaca mulatta (assembly GCF_049350105.2). Lineage (NCBI taxonomy): Eukaryota > Metazoa > Chordata > Mammalia > Primates > Cercopithecidae > Macaca > Macaca mulatta. The sequence continues at coordinate 122,244,426 of NC_133411.1, forward strand.
TAATTACAGTTTGGATGGACTTGGGAGTGAAGGTTGGATGACTGTATCCTTCAGTTTTAAAGATTTTTATGGGAATTCTATTTCCCTGCAGATCCTGAGTTGTTCAAAATTAGAAAAGGGCATGTAAGTGCTGTTAGTGCCAGCAGCTTCACCTGAAAGAACTGTTTTTGCTCAACTCCACACAGCATGCAGCTGGATATTCTGAGTATTGCTAAGTGCTCATGGTGACATGGACCAAGAAAGTTTCAGGGGAACCGTGAACTCTCCACCTTTGGCCCCACTGGGTTTTTTTTTTTTTTTTTTTTTTTTTTTTTTTTTTTTTGAGATGGAGTCTTGTTCTGTTACCCAGACTGGAGTACAGTGGCGCAATCTTGACCTACTGCAACCTCTGCCTCCTGGGTTCAAGTGATTCTCCTGCCTCAGCTTCCTGAGTAGCTGGGACTATAGGCATGCACCACCATGCCCAGCTAATTTTTGTATTTTTAGTAGAGACAGGGTTTCACCATGTTGGCCAGGCTGGTCTCGAACTCCTGACCTCAGCTGACCCACCTGCCTCGACCTGCCAAAGTGCTGGGATTACAGGTGTGAGCCACCACACCTGGCCTCCATTGGGTCATAACATTCAGTTTGGGAAGTCAGTTCAAAAGTCTAGCAGGACTGGTCTTAGTGCTCTTCCAGGAGTTTTGCTCATTATCCTGGATTCTGGCCTTTGATTCTCATATTCTCTTGATTTGTAGAGTTAATCTGCCATTGAGCTTTGCTCTCCATCAGTAAATAAGAAACCGTTTTATGATGAAATACATTATACACTCTATTCACTATTCATGTTGTTTGCAAATAAAGTTTATGATCCTTACTATTGACTGAGGTGCTCTTAAGGTAAAGATTAGAAGATGTTAAATATAAATCCCAAATTTATCTCTGGTGCTCAATTGTTTTTATCCCTTCATGCCTGCTAGGAAATCCCCAAATTCATAACAGTATCCATGGCAGTGAGCTTTTCTTCAACAGCAGTTCCCAAAGGTACTGCCATTAGAACTTGAATATTCCATATATACTGAATACAGTTATGTATCTAGTGGGTGCTCAATAAATTATAGGTATCAGATTAAATCATAAAAAATTGCTTTTAATAGAACAAAAATAGAAGACATTGATGATTTTAAATAGTTCAACTTAATACTAAGTTCTGGTGCATACAGCCAATATAGAAAGTGAAGTTTGAATTATGTTAAGTAATTTCAGCAGCATCCAAAAGGGTCAAATGCCCTTTATGTGCTCCTTTTTAAAAAAAAAAATGACAGCAGGCCAGACACAGTGGCTCATATCTGTAATTCCAGCACTTCAGGAAGCTGAAGGAGGAGGATAGCTTGAGCCCAGGAGTTCAAGATCAGCCTGGGCAAGATGGCAAAACCCCATCTCCACAAAAAAAAAAAAAAAAAAAAAAATTAGCAAGGCATGGTGGTGTGCATCTGTAGTCCCAGCTACTCAAGAGGCTGAAGTGGGAGGAGCCTTGGGAAGTCGAGGCTGCAGTGAGCCATGATCAGCCGCGCTCCAGCCTGGCAACAGAGTGAGACCCTGTCTCAAAAAAAAAGACAGCAGAAGATTGGGATGATTGGGCCATTTCTTCTTTCGAAGTGCCCAAAACAAAGTAGACCTTCAAGAGATACAATATTGGCTGGGCGCAGTGGCTCACACCTGTAATTCCAGCACTCTGGGAGGCCGAGGTGGGCAGATCACGAGGTCAGGAGTTTGAGACCAGCCTGACCAACATGGTGAAACCCGGTCTCTACTGAAAATACAAAAATTACCTGGGCATAGTGGCATGCACCTGTAATCCCAGTTACTCAGGAGTCTGAGGCAGGAGAATCGCTTGAACCCAGGAGGCAGAGGTTGCAGTGAGCCGAGATCATGCCACTGCACTCCAGCCTGGGCAACAGAGAGAGACTCCATCTCAAAAAAAAAAAAAAGAGATATGTTATATTAAGTAGTCTAGTTATCGTAAGTCATATTCACAATTGAAAGGCTATAATTTGATAATATTGCTTAAGACCCTTTGTACTGCTAATTGAATTAAAATACCAGTAACAAATACCAAGAAAAAGGAGAGAAATAAGTTTGCAGGCCTCATCTGCTAGCACAGTCACTACCCACGTCTTGACGGAAATGAATTCTCGTAAGGGTTGAATATTCTCCGAGAGCTCATTTATATTTCTGTCATGATCCAATAAGTTCCAAGAGTGAGAGAAACTACATTTCACATAGCCCACATGAGCCCTGGCACATCTAATCTGCAATCTCTACCTTTAATTTATATCTGAAAAATGAATGAATGAACATCTACAGGGATATAAAAGTCAGGGTCACATAAACACAATGCGTGATTCTATTACACCTGATGCCCAGCTCTGAACAAATAAACTCTATTACATATGCTAGCTTTGTATCAAAGAGGGTAAACCAAACTGCTCCCCGCTGCCGGCAAGAGACATGCAAATCTGTCAAATAACAAAGCATTCAGCCCAACCCACTGACTTGATCGTATATGTTTATGTGTGTGTGTATTTTTAAAACCAAGTTTTAATTTTAATAGCATTCCTTTTTAATTTAAGCAAAGCAAAATGGAAATGACACTGAAACAGATGCAAAAGTATGGTGAAAAATGTCTACTTGGACAAAGCTATTTTAATGAAAGCAACACTATGCAGGCTTCCTGATTCCTTTTAGTTATTCAACCACCCAAATTAGATTCACTTCACTGGCTGTCTTCATCAGATTTCACAAAACTGGGGACTATCGAAAAGAAATAAAAGGTGAGGGTTTTCCTTAAAGTGGGATACCATGTTTTTAACACAAACATTCAGATTAAGTGAAAGAACTTGATTAAACCCACAATTCAAAATAATGATGAACTGAATGCTGGAACTCAGCTGCCTGACACACTTTAGCATATGAATTAAATTTTCTGTTCACTAACCCACTTAAAAAAACTATATTCAAACATCTCCTTTCAGGGAGTTGGCCATATGTGAAATGAACAGACTCTTGGGTCCACATGGGTCTTGGCTTGCAATTTCTGAGTTTGCTAGAAAAGTGAGTTTATTGCATTATATTACAATGGACACTAGTGGATATATTTGAGTATATGACACTATAAGAGCCATGCCTATTTAATCAAATGGGCCATCATTAAAATACATACAGGTGTACCAGCAGTTGTTTCATGAGTGATAATATCATAAAGGGATGTTTATGGCCAGGTGCTAAAGAAGGTACTTTAAATAAGGAGGTGAGTACATGTGATGATAGGGAAAGAGCTGTCATGATGTATGACATGGATCTTCCTAAGCACATTCACAATTCTGGAGCAAAATGTTTTCCATAAAACCTTCGTTCCACAAATAGAATTTAAAAATGGCATTGTAGCATATGGCCATGTAAATTGTAAATGCAATCCACATGTCTTCAACAATGCCAGTGTGGATGGGCTAATGAAGATGCAAATGGAAAAAGGTATACTACTAAGTTGGCTACTTCAGAACACCCAGATGGCCCAGAAATTCCAGACCATTTTGTGAATACCAAAAGGAAAAATGTGATCAGGATATAATTACAGCCTTCATAATTACAGTCTTACAGATTTAAGATTTCACATAGTTTAAATATCACAAGATGCAGAGGGAGACCTAAATGCTTTATGAATCATATAAGAAGGAAAAAAGGAAGCAAATCAATTATGAAGAGGTGGAGGTCAGATGATTTCCAATTATTGATATTGCACTGTAGGGAGATGGATTGAGTTTTGTGGTGGAGATTAGATATAACTAAGTCTTGATGAGTTCAGTTAGCTGGGGAGGAGCTACAGTTTGAGTACATTCATTTTTTAAAGCACTGTACTTTACACACATTGCATCACTGTTATTGCCATTTTGAGATGAAGACGACTAAAGCTCAGAGAGATGAAACAATTTCCCCAAAGTCACAAAGCTGGTAAGTGCCCAAACAGAGATGTGAATTCCAAGTCTAACTAACTCCAAAGCCTACATAAGGGCTAACTAAAGCAGTCTTTCATGTATCACCTTTACAACTTTTGCCAGACTGTGTACCATCTGGGCTGTAATCTACTTAACATGATTCTCTAAACTGATAGATTTATACATCAAAATGTTTATTTAAAATGGTACATATACATCATGGAATACTATGTGGCCATAAAAAAGAATGAGATTATGTCCTTTGCAGGGTCATGGTTGGAGCTGGAGGCCATTACCCTTAGCAAACTAACACAGGAACAGAAAACCAAATACCGCACATTCTTACTTATAAGTGGGAGCTAAGTGATGAGAACATATGAATACACAGAGGGCAACAACACACACTGGGGCCTATGAAAGGGTGGAGGGTGGGAGGAGGGAGAGGATCAGGAAAAACAACTCAGGGGTACTAGGCTTAATACCTGATGAAATAATCTGTACAACAAACTCCCATGACACAAGTTTGCCTATGTAACAAACCTGCATGTGTACCCCGGAACTTAAAATAAAAGTTAAAAAAAATGACAATTTTATAATGCTATTTTTTACTATTTTTTGTTGTTATTGCGGGAAGTAAGGGACCCCAAACAGAGGGACCAGCTGAAGCCATGGCAGAAGAACATAAATTGTGAAGATTTTGTGGATATTTATTAGTTTCCCAAATTAACACTTTTATAATTTCTTATGCCTGTCTTTACTGCAATCTCTGAACATAAATTGTGAAGATTTCATGGACATTTATGACTTCCCCAATCAATACTCTTGTAATTTCCTATGCCTGTCTTTAATTTCTTAATCCTGTCATCTTCGTAAGCTGAGGATGTGTGTCGCCTCAGGACCCTGTGATGATTGCATTAACTGTACAAATTGTTCATAAAGCATGTGTGTTTAAACAATATGAAATCTGGGCACCTTGAAAAAAGAACAGGATAACAGCAATGTTCAGGGTACAAGGGAGCTAACCATTAGGTCTGACTGCCATGTAGCCAGGCAGGACAGAACCATATTTCTCTTATTACCGAAAAGGGTAAGAGAAATATCACTGAATTCTTTCCCCAGTAAGGAATATTAATAATTAACAGCCCTGGGAAAATAATGCATTCCTGGGGGGGCCTCTAAAATGGCCACTCTGGGGGTGTCTGCCTTATGCAGTTGCAGATAAGGGATGAAACATGCCCAGGCCTACTGCAGTGCCCCCAGGCTTGCTAGGATAGGAAATTCCAGCCTGGCGAATTCTCGTCAAATGGGTTCTCTGCTCTTGAACCTTGTTAAGATGTTTATCAATGACAATGCATGCACAGTGGGACCTGGAACTTCATTAGTAATTCTAGTTTCACTCTGACCTTGTGATCTCGCCCTGACCTTCTGCCTTGTGATCTTTTGTTGCCCTTGAAGCATGTGATCTCTATGACCCAAACCCTATTTGTACACTCTCTCCCCTTTGAAAATTGCTAATAAAAACTTGCTGGTTTTGCGGCTCAGGGGCATCACGGAACCTGCTGACATGTGATGTCTCCCCCGGACACCCAGCTTTAAAATTTCTCTCTTTTGTACTCTTTCCCTTTATTTCTCAGACCAGCCGACACTTAGGGAAAATAGAAAAGAACCTACATTGAAATATTGGGGGCTGGTTCACCTGATATTTTTTGAGACAGGGTCTCATTCTGTTGCCCAGGCTGGAGTGCAGTGGTGTGATCTCAGCTTACTGCAGCCTCCACCTCCTGGGGTCAAGTGATCCTCCTACCTCAGCCTTCTGAGTAGCTGGAACTACAAGACACATGTCACCACACCCGGCTAATTTCTTGTATATTTTGTAGAGAGGGAGTTTTGCCATGTTGCCAGGCTGGTCTCAAACTCCTAGGCTCAAGCAATCCCCCCACCTCAGCCACACAAAGTGCTGAGACTACAGGCGTGAACCTCTGTGACAAGACTCCTAATACTATTATTAATGGAAAATAACTGTCAGTGGCATAAGCAGAAGGCAACTGTAAAAGCAAAAGTAAATTTAGTCCAGCTAAATACTGTTGCTTACCAAAGCTCTGATCCTGGGGTCTGCCTTTTCCTTGTAAAGAGAGCTCTGAGAAGCAGGGAGGTACTAGTGAACTTCTTGCACCCAAATGAGGCTTTTCTCTTGATGTAAACATAAGGACTGGAAGAGAACTATAAAGGGAATTCTATTGTTATCGTGTGATACCGTCCTATTTGATGCCATGTGGTATGCCACCTGTATCCACTGTGTCTTCCACCTGTGGCATGCTGCTCTTGTTTTGGGAAAGCATGTTCCCATTGGCTGAGCATTTTCTGTGAGCTGGATCAAGGGAAGATGGAAGGGAGTGATTGGATCTGATCATTTTTTTTCAAACCAAAATTCAACTTGAAGGAAACTAGATGCCTGTTTCCATGCATGGCTCAATTAAGTTTTATATATAGCAAATCTGAGATCAAACTCAAAATTAAGCATAGAGCTAAAAATCTCACATGATATTGATGTCTAACAGCATTCAAACACGTTGGCTCTAAGAACTACTGGATATTGTTTACCAGGCTTCGTGGATAAACTATGGGATATCATTGTGCAAGCCACAGCAGGCCTCTCCCTCTTGCAAAGCTTTGCCTTGGAGAAGATATGCTGGAAGTTCTTAGTGGCTTGCCTACTCCTGGGCAAACCCCAATGGCCATATGAAGCCCCAAAGTTATTTCTTAGCATAATTTTATCATGGGCTTCTCTTTACTTCTATTTAAAAATACAGAACAACAGTATGGCTATTACAGTACCAAGATGCTCATCATAAAATACTAAAACCCAACTCCATGTGTCAAACAGAATGATCAAAAGATATTTGTACATTTTTATTTCAAAGGTATTTTATTTCCTAATCTTCTATTGTTTGACTCACTAGTATGCTTAATATACTAGTGCATATAAACTTTCGCAAAAATTCAACCAGTATCTTGGTTTTTTTTTATAGCATGTACTCTGTCTGCCCAGAAAAACCCACATTCATGCATTCAAGTCTACTATGTAGTACACACACACACAAACACACACACACACACATTAGTTGTTTGTTTTTAAAAAACTGAATTTCAGTAGCAGAGAGGGTAAGGGATCCTAAATGGCAAATATATAGAAACATAGAAACTGAAAGAAATGCAAATTCAGATTCACGTCAGGAAACAGATTTTCAAATGGTGATAAAATTGTACGCAAGACTGTTTAGGAAAATGCACCTAAACAGAGTCATTGCAAAAAAAAAAAAAAAAAAAAAAAAAGACAGCTTAAATGTCATCCTGGGAGGAGCAGAATATTAACTGGCAAAGCAGGGTGATAACCTACAGGCCCTCTACATGTGCCAAATATTTAGACTTCTGAGGAAATACATGTTTATTTTAGAATTAGGAAAGCATACTACTTACCTCTTAAAATTTTCAGGAACCAGCAACTGGTTTAATTATTAGCAGAGTTCCTTGGCCAAACTATTACTTCCAAAAAAGGTGATAGCCATACATATTAAACATTCCTTTTTGCAATCCTAAGGACTGGCACAAAAACATTGCTAAATGAAAACCATGATGGGTAAATTAGTATATAGGTGAGATTTTGCTCTTAAATACAATATAATTTGGGCAGATTTTGGAAATGTGAAGAGAGAGTTGATGTGAATGCCAATTGTTTCACCTTCCTCTAGCAGAATATCAATGTAACACTCATGATACTTTCTCAAATATTTCAAATAGCATAGTCTACACTTTCTTTTTTTTTTTTTGAGACGGAGTCTTGCTCTGTCGCCCAGGCTGGAGTGCAGCTGCGCGATCTTGGCTCCCTGCAAGCTCCGCCTCCCGGGTTCCCGCCATTCTCCCGCCTCAGTCTCCCGAGTAGCTGGGACTACAGGCGTCCGCCACCACGCCCGGCTAATTTTTTGTATTTTCAGTAGAGACGGGGTTTCACCATGTTAGCCAGGATGGTCTCGATCTCCTGACCTCGTGATCCGCCCGCCTCGGCCTCCCAAAGTGCTGGGATTACAGGCGTGAGCCACTGCGCCCGGCCGCCTACACTTTCTTAATTGATACAATTATTTGTTCTAATTTTCTAAAGGTACATTTTTATGTAAAAGGAAAAGCATAGGCATGAAACAATATTCCACCACACACTTGTGGTTCGGTAATCATTTTGCTGTTTTAGTGAAATATCCTCAGAGCAACTGAAAATGCTAAATATAAAGGAATGAAAACAGAAACAAAGATAATAAGCAATTTCTATTTCTACTGAAATCTGAAAATATAGAATTTCTATTTTTAATTTGAAGTCTAGAAATAAAACCAAAACATATCTTTTCTATAGCTGAGTCTAAAAACCAAGTTTCTTTGTAAAATAAATAGGAAAACTTTTTTTTAATAAGGAAAAATCATTATTCACCAGGTCATACCATTTTAATACATCTGACCCCAAGTTTTAAATCTTGGTTTCCGGAACCTGAAGCAACTGGTTCTCTGCTGATTGCTAATTGGAGGGAGGAAAGCCATCAGGAAGGAGGTAAACTCTAAGTCAGAGCTCGGCCTTCTGGATCTGAGAGGAACTGCATACAACAGGCAAGTGTGGAGGCCACATTAGGAAACTCCCAAGGGGAATGGTGATGTTCTGTAGTTAAAACTTAAAGTCTTCTCGATTACAGAATTGAGAGATGGCTTCTCAATCAGAAACACCTCAGTTCTAAGAAGATGCTGTCTTTTATTCCTGAACTTGACTCCATAAAAGCAAATGCTCCCTATTTCTCCAGTTCGAAAGCCTTCTTCAAATGCAAAGCCCGGGTTAAGCACCAAAGAGCAATGCTTCTCAAACTTTAGAGTGAATACAAATCCCAGAGAGCTGGCTAAAATGTAGATTTTGATTCACTAGGTCCAGGGTGATGCCCATGATTTGTATTTCTTTTTTATTTTATTTTATTTTTGAGATAGAGTCTCGCTCTGTTGCCCAGGCTGGAGTGCAATGGTGCCATCTTGGTTCACTGCAACCTCCACCTCCTAGATTCAAGCAATTCTCCTGCCTCAGCCTCCCAAGTAGCTGGGATTACAGGTGCACGCCATGCCTGGCTAAGTTTTGTATTTTTAGTAGAAACGGGGTTTCACCTTGTTGGTCAGGCTGGTCTCAAACTCCTGACCTCAGATGATCCACCCGCTTCGGGCTCCCAAAGTGCTGGGATCATAGGCGTGAGCAACCGCGCCCAGCCCATGATTTGTATTTCTAACAAGCTCCAAGGTGGTGTGGATGCTATTGATTTGTGGACCAAGGACATAGCACAAGGACATACAGAATACACATCTGTGGCTTCCTTGACTTTACCATCTGGCGGGGAAAGTCTATAAGTAAATATGTAACCATTGTGGTTTGACTTCACACTTCTCCTACCTACTGATTATCTAATACGGCTGTACTACAATTTTATTTTATTTCTGCATGAAAACTTCTTTTCATGAATATGTTGAAACATAATTGTATAAACTTATTGTACAGAAAAAGAAGAAAAGACAAATCTGTTATGAAGTTTTACTTTAAAAAAGAAATCAATTATGAGAAAACAAAATTTACACATTACAATTTCTTGACTGAAATAAATGAAAGTGTTTCATTAAATAAAGAGGAAATCAACTCCCCCCACAAACATCCAATTATTCAATTAGTTTCTTGGGTAAAGTCAACATCCACCAGTAATGTTGATTTTATACCTATTTCTACCTCCTGTTTTAAGTAATCAGTTATCAAAAGATAAGTGTTTCCTACTTATTCCATAAATATTTACCGAGCCTCAACTATACGTTAAGCACTGGGCTGGGTACAGAGGATAGCAAGTTAATGAACGAGAGGAGCCAAACAAGAAACAAGTAAGCAATGAGTTGGTAATAGTTAGAAAACTGAGTGATAGAAGATGAAGAACCAGCCTCCAAAATAGCTTACAGTGATCTCCGTTTCCCAGTATTCATTTCCTTGTACCTCTTCCAAGCTAAATAGGACTGACCTGTGTAACCAATAGGATACTGCATAAATGACAGTGCATGACTTCTGAGGCCGCTAGCTCATAAAAGACATTGTAGCTCTGCCTTGCTCTCTTGGCTCTTTCGCTCTGAGGGAAGCCAGCTGCCCTGTCATGATGGTATGCATGTGGCCCCATGGAGAGGCCCACATCATGAGGAACTAATCAAGCACTAACTTGCCTGGTGTTTAAACAGGCCACTTTGGAGGCACGTTCTCCAGCCTTGGTCAGGCCTTCAGATGACTGCAGCCCTGCCTGATGACTTGACTGCTACCTCATGAGAGACCTTGAGCCAGAACCACCCAGCCAAACCACTCCTGGATTCCTGATCCACAGAAACTATGTGAGACAATAAATGTTTATTGTTTAAAGCCACTAAGGTTTGGGGTAATTTGCTGTGCTGTAATAGATAACTAATACAGAAGAGAGGTGGGTGACAAGGTGAGAACATACCTACTTAAACAGGTGGTCAGGAAAGGCTTCTTTGAGAAAGAGACATTGAAGCTGAGGATGGATAAAATGGAGCCAGCTCTGGGGTGGAAGGTGGTGGCAGTGGTGGTAGGAAGAACAGCATTCCCAAACGAGAAAGCTGAATGGCAGAGGGAAGATCCAGAGTTGTATACAGGCCAGTGTAGCCAGAGCAAATTCCTCTAGGGAAATGGGAAAGGTGAGGTCACAGAGGTGCTCTTAGCCATATCAGGTAGGACTTCTTGTGAAAAGTTTAAATTATATTTGTAACACATTGGGAATCCTTTCATGAATCTTTAGAAGACTAACACGATTCTCTCTGTTTTAAAAATCTCACGTGGGCCTGGAGCAGTAATGTACACCTGCGGTCTCAGCTACTCAGGAGGCTGAAGCAGGACGATCACTCAAGCCCAGGAATTCAAGGTTGTAGTGCACTATGATCATGCCTGTGAAGAGCCAGTGCACTCCATCCTGGGCACCATAGCAAGACAATGTCTCTAAATAAATAATATCACTTGGGCTACAGTGTGGGAATGACTACTAATGCCTGGCTTACTATCTACTTTTCAGTTATTTAGAGGCTCAGAGAAGAACGACCAGGAAAGATTTGAAAGTATTAGGAGTTACATAAATATCTAGTTGTTACTAGTGTTACTCTTGCTGTTACTCCAAAATCAGGCCTGGTATGGCCTCTGCGGTGTTGCAAGGGAGGAAACAAATGGATGGGAGAGAGTAACGAGGATTTTGCTGGTTTCTGTAGAACCCCAGAATCCTTTCTGAGGCAGCCTCTGAACCTCACTAAATCCAATTCCAAATTTAGGAAGGAGTTATCTACTTGCTAGGCCTAAAATATTGATGAATAACAAACACAAATGTATAGTACAAATATTTACTTTTTGGTGTGGGCATGATTTTTTTAAATATATAATTTTTTATTATGCAGATAATGTTCACTGTAGAAAAATCCTTGTTTATTACACACATAATATTCAGTGGAAAAAATTAAGAAATGTAAATGTGCAAAAGAGAAGAAACTACCAATCACCCCAATTACACAAGATAAACACTGTTTTCATGTTGGTGAGTATCCTTCCAGTATCCCTATTCCCATATGTAAAATATACTGGCTAAACCTACGATTTTAAAGATTTTTCCTTCTCTATTATAAAAACCATAAATTCTGATGTTAAGCAGTTTGAAAGATACAAAAAATATAAACAAGAAAATAGATGGCATGAATAACACTACCTCTATTTCTTTCTGAGAATCTAAAGGCAACACTGGCAATCTATCCAAGCCTGCAGCTGTTACTCTGAGCTGCCATTTTCTACAAATATTAATTTCCTTAATTTCAGCCTACCTTCTTACCTCATTAGAAAAGGAAAATAAAAGTTGAAGACTGTTCACTTTGTAGGAAGTTTTGGAACTTTTTTTTTTTTAGAGACAGGGTCTCCCTCTGTCACCCAGGCTAGAGTGCAGTGGTGCAGTCATTGCTCACTGCAGCCTCACTCTTGGGCTCAAAGGATCCTCCCACCCCAGCCTCCCAAGTAGCTGGGACTACAGGCACATGTCACCATGCCCAGCTAATTAAAAAAAAAAAACTCCCTAAAGGCAGGGTCTCGTTATGTTGCCCAGGCTGGTCTCAAACTCCTGGGCTCAAGCAATTGTCCTGTCTTGGCCTCCCAAAGTGTCTGTATGACAGGTATGAGCCACTGCTTCCAGCCCTGGAATCATTTTTTTTTTTTTTTTTTTTTTTTTGGTTGAGACAGAGTCTCGCTTTGTCGCCCAGACTGGAGTGCAGTGGCCGGATCTCAGCTCACTGCAAGCTCCGCCTCCCGGGTTCACGCCATTCTCCTGCCTCAGCCTCCTGAGTAGCTGGGACTACAGACACCCGCCACCTCGCCTGGCTAGGTTTTTGTATTTATTTATTTATTTATTTATTTATTTATTATTATTATACTTTAAGTTGTAGGGTACATGTGCATAACGTGCAGGTTTGTTACATATGTATACTTGTGCCATGTTGGTGTGCTGCACCCATCAACTCGTCATTTACATCAGGTATAACTCCCAATGCAATCCCTCCCCCCTCCCCCCTCCCCATGATAGGCCCCAGTGTGTGAAGTTCCCCTTCCTGAGTCCAAGTGATCTCATTGTTCAGTTCCCACCTATGAGTGAGAACATGCGGTGTTTGGTTTTCTGTTCTTGTGATAGTTTGCTAAGAATGATGGTTTCCAGCTGCATCCAGGTCCCTACAAAGGACACAAACTCATCCTTTTTGATGGCTGCATAGTATTCCATGGTGTATATGTGCCACATTTTCTTAATCCAATCTGTCACTGATGGACATTTGGGTTGATTCCAAGTCTTTGCTATTGTGAATAGTGCCGCAATAAACATACGTGTGCATGTGTCTTTATAGCAGCATAATTTATAATCCTTTGGGTATATACCCAGTAATGGGATGGCTGGGTCATATGGTACATCTAGTTCTAGATCCTTGAGGAATCGCCATACTGTTTTCCATAATGGTTGAACTAGTTTACAATCCCACCAACAGTGTAAAAGTGTTCCTATTTCTCCACATCCTCTCCAGCACCTGTTGTTTCCTGACTTTTTAATGATCGCCATTCTAACTGGTGTGAGATGGTATCTCATTGTGGTTTTGATTTGCATTTCTCTGATGGCCAGTGATGATGAGCATTTTTTCATGTGTCTGTTGGCTGTATGAATGTCTTCTTTTGAGAAATGTCTGTTCATATCCTTTGCCCACTTTTTGATGGGGTTGTTTGTTTTTTTTCTTGTAAATTTGTTGGAGTTCTTTGTAGGTTCTGGATATTAGCCCTTTGTCAGATGAGTAGATTGCAAAAATTTTCTCCCATTCTGTAGGTTGCCTGTTCACTCTGATGGTAGTTTCTTTTGCTGTGCAGAAGCTCTTTAGTTTAATGAGATCCCATTTGTCAATTTTGGCTTTTGCTGCCGTTGCTTTTGGTGTTTTAGACATGAAGTCTTTGTCCATGCCTATGTCCTGAATGGTACTACCTAGGTTTTCCTCTAGGATTTTTATGGTATTAGGTCTAACATTTAAGTCTCTAATCCATCTTGAATTAATTTTCGTATAAGGAGTAAGGAAAGGATCCAGTTTCAGCTTTCTACTTACGGTTAGCCAATTTTCCCAGCACCATTTATTAAATAGGGAATCCTTTCCCCATTTCTTGTTTCTCTCAGGTTTGTCAAAGATCAGATGGCTGTAGATGTGTGGTATTATTTCTGAGGACTCTGTTCTGTTCCATTGGTCTATATCTCTGTTTTGGTACCAGTACCATGCTGTTTTGGTTACTGTAGCCTTGTAGTATAGTTTGAAGTCAGGTAGCGTGATGCCTCCAGCTTTGTTCTTTTGACTTAGGATTGTCTTGGAGATGCGGGCTCTTTTTTGGTTCCATATGAACTTTAAAGCAGTTTTTTCCAATTCTGTGAAGAAACTCATTGGTAGCTTGATGGGGATGGCATTGAATCTATAAATTACCTTGGGCAGTATGGCCATTTTCACGATATTGATTCTTCCTATCCATGAGCATGGTATGTTCTTCCATTTGTTTGTGTCCTCTTTTATTTCACTGAGCAGTGGTTTGTAGTTCTCCTTGAAGAGGTCCTTTACATCCCTTGTAAGTTGGATTCCTAGGTATTTTATTCTCTTTGAAGCAATTGTGAATGGAAGTTCATTCCTGAGTTCCCTTTGAAAACTGGCACAAGACAGGGATGCCCTCTCTCACCACTCCTGTTCAACATAGTGTTGGAAGTTCTGGCTAGGGCAATTAGGCAAGAGAAAGAAATCAAGGGTATTCAGTTAGGAAAAGAAGAAGTCAAATTGTCCCTGTTTGCAGATGACATGATTGTATATTTAGAAAACCCCATTGTCTCAGCCCAAAATCTCCTTAAGCTGATAAGCAACTTCAGCAAAGTCTCAGGATACAAAATTAATGTGCAAAAATCACAAGCATTCTTATACACCAGTAACAGACAAACAGAGGTTTTTGTATTTTTTAGTAGAGACGGGGTTTCACCGTGTTAGCCAGGATGGTCTCGATCTCCTGACCTTGTGATCCGCCCGTCTCGGCCTCCCAAAGTGCTGGGATTACAGGCTTGAGCCACCGCGCCCGGCCTGGAATCATTTTTATAACTCACAATGAGATAAATAAGTTAGAGGGGTGGGAAGGAAAGGTGTTGTGTGATAATACTGGGAAAGAATTCCCAGTGTTTCCTTCTCACCACAAACTCTAACCAATCCTAACCCTTTGAAATATATTATAGGGGCAGCGCTTGAAAAGACAAACTGAATGTTAATAATTCACACAATAAGAGTGCTCAGACTGAATTTTCAACCTCAAAACAAAACCTGTCTGGAGAAGTGTATTAAATTGTGGTTGTTTTCATTACTTGGGCTTCTCGCAGTATTTTTTTTTTTTTTTACTGACTTAAATCTAACTTTGAAATAGAAATTATTCTCATGGACTGTAGCCACTCTTACTTTCATATGGCTTCCTAGACTTCCCTGCAAAGTCTTTTGCTGCTCTTAAGCAATCACGCAGAATCACAAGTGCTGTGGGCTCAGAGAAACTTCAGTCTCGGTGGTAATCTTGACTACTTTATTAAACAACGGAAAGTCATTTGCCTAATGGAAAGTATTATAGTATATGGTGCCATTCCAATCAAGGTTTAATCCATTTGAAAGCAGACTTTCAAGAACATAAACCTGTATTTTCCTTCTAAAAAGAGTCACTTCACAGTTGAATTTCACAGAAATTTTAAACCCTTGATCCACAGCCAACACTGACATGGTTTTATTCCTCT
Source organism: Macaca mulatta (assembly GCF_049350105.2). Lineage (NCBI taxonomy): Eukaryota > Metazoa > Chordata > Mammalia > Primates > Cercopithecidae > Macaca > Macaca mulatta. The sequence continues at coordinate 122,259,808 of NC_133411.1, forward strand.
AATACAACAGATACCTTTCTGAAATCACTGGAAACATTTTTAGCCAACAAGGTCTAACAGACACATGATCTTAATGTATCTGAACTCTGGAAAACTGAAAGCAGGGAATCTGGACCATATTGTAAAAAGTAATCTGAGATGCCAGTGAGAGTGGAGTAAGGGGCAGAGAGGCATTAAGCAAACACACGAATTAGGGTTTTATTTATATCTTTGAATATAAATTAGATGTTTCATTTAGATTAAAGCCATTAATATGCACAGGTACAAAAAACGTGTTTGAATGTGATATGGTCCGAATTTCTCACATTTAAGTATGAATCAAGCAACACAAGAAAAATATAGGACACACAGAAGAACCGAGACAGAACCAAGGCTACCTGGTTAAAGGTTATTTCTGGTTCCATAGTAAAAGAAAAGTTAGGACACATAACAGAAATCATTACATATTATTTATGTATCATTTGGGTGCTGTCTTAGTCCATCTGTGCTACTATAACAAAATACCTGAGACTGGATAATTTATAAAGAACAGAAATTTACTCTCATAGTTCTGGAGGCTGGAAAGTCCAAGATCTTCCAGATGGTGCCCTGTTGCTGTACACTCTGGAGAGGCCAAATGCTGTGTCTTCACATAGCGGAAGAGATGGAAGGCCAAAAGGCCTAAGCTAGTTCCCTCTAGCTCATTTATATGGAATCCTCACTACTTTATCACTTACCAAAAGGCCCTACCTCTTAATAGCACCATGATGGGGGTTAAGTTTCAATGCGAATTTTGGAGGGGACATATTCAACCCATAGCAAGTGCAATATGAAGTTTTTAATGAATTTTCAATAGTTCTCACTACACTATATGGAGTCAGTCATTCTTAACACTCTCTGTGTTATCTTCATAATCTTCTATGGTAATGAATCTATTCCAGTATTATGTTAAACATAAAATGTCTGAATTAAGGTAGATTATATTCAACTATTTAGAATCAAGATTCTGTAAATGATCCCTTATTTCAGATTCTGTCAATAGGGTCTTTTTCTACAATGAAATAAAAATTTTATTCCCCCAAAATATCTCTTAAAGAGAGTGAGGCATTTCCTTGCAAGGAATGCTTTTATAATTCACATAGGGTAAAAGTATAAGATGCTAATGTCATGTTTAGCAACAAAAATGGTGTCTAAATTTCAATATATAATATTAGGAGAGAAATTTGCATCCCTCCAACAAAAAAGAAGGAGGTAGACAAGAGTAAGTAAGCAGGTGCATTGCTTGGGAGAGGGGTGTGAAGGTATGGAGAAAAGCTTCAGATCTGGGATAAAGGAGGATCTCTAGAGGACAGAAGTATCAAATAGAAACTCTTAAGTCGTTTGCTTGAAAAGAGAAGTATGTGTGTGTTGGGGGGTGGGATTTACATTTAACATAAATCTCAGCCAGGCGCGGTGGCTCACACCTGTAATCCCAGCACTTTGGGAGGCCGAGGCAGGTAGATCACCTGAGGTCAGGAGTTCAAGATCAGCCTGGCCAACACAGTGAAACCCCATCTCTACTAAAAATAAAAAATTAGCTGGGTGTGGTAGTGTGTGCCTGTAGTCCCAGCTACTCGGGAGACTGAGGCAGGAGAATCACTTGAACCCAGGAGGCAGAGGTTGCAGTGAGCCGAGGTCATGCTACTGCACTCCAGACTAGTGACAGAGTGAGACTCAGTCTCAAAAAAAAAAAAAAAAAATATATATATATATATATATATGTATCATCCTCTATGTACTCATTCCTTACTAAGATATTGCCCACGAATTCTTTTGCAATCATAGATTCATCACTAAGTTCCAAGTCTGGGTTACAATGAGGAGAAAACAGAGCTGAAATGAACAGAAACAAAACCTGAAGGACAAAGAGTAGCTGACATTTGGGTTTTTGAAATAATAATTATTAGGTTGGTACAAAGTAATCGCAGTTTTTGCCATTAAAAGTAATGGCAAAAAGCACAATTACTTTTGCACCAACCTAATATTATTACACCTCAGTATGAAAAATATTAGGAATATTTAGGAAAAACATTAGGAATACCTAATAGTATTATTCCTCAGTATGAAAAATAAACCTGACATATATAAACATGGAATAAGATCTAGCAACTAACAAATGATTATTCTTCTCAATACAAGTATAATTGACACCATAATTCATAGATCTGCTAATCCTTTTCCCTTCGTACCTGGCAACATTCACTTCTTGAGCTAATGTAAATGCCAGTCTTATAAATACGACTTACCTCTCCCCTAAGAGAAACAAATGGCACAATAAGTGTTAGATTAGGAAGGAAGCGGTGGAGAGGGTTAGGTTTGAAGAGGGACTGGCCATCTGAGAATTAAATGAGATGATGCCGGCAAAGCGCTTCTACCAATATCCTACATGTACTAAACACTTAGCAAATGTGACCAGTTATTCGTAGGAATAATGATAGGAACACATTAATTCCTTCTGCCTGCTTCTGTCTCTAGGGAAAGGTTTTGCCGTGATCCATAGCAGGGACGATTACCTAAAAGATACAAGGAGGACAGGGCTAGGGAAGAGATCCCTCTGCCTCAGAAGAATCTACTGAGAAGTTAATGTGGGCTCCACCTCTCTCACTACTAAAGGTTTTTCTCTTCACTTTTAAGTCTAGCTGAAAACAGCCTCCAGCATTCTCAGCAATTAGAATGAGGCCTCTGGGTTCCAAATGCATCTTTGATAGATGCCTCTAACTGCATCAACGTGGCAGATGCATTTCTCTCAGCATTTAATGCTAATCCTCCCTGTTGTCTAAGGATAAATAACTGCACAATCATGTCAGGAGGCCCCAGCATAAATTCACCAGGGGTTTTAATTACTCTCCAGTAACAATGTCTCATACAAAATCAGAGAAATGAAAATCCAGTCAGTGTGTGGGCATGTGTGTTTATGTCCCAGGCTATCCCCAAAACAGTCAGGGCATCGTTTCTATTTAATAGAGGAATAAGATCGGGACCCTACGTCCAGTTCAGATGCATGAGACAGCACTGCACCCCATAGAATGGGTAGGAAGAACAAATGATTTCCCAATGACACTGCCTGCAGCATCCCTCCTTCCCTTGGGGCACATAAATGAGTAGCTACACACTCAAGCTGTGGAGTCAAACAAACCTGGGTTCACATCTCAGCCCGCTACATATTCACTGTTCCATCCCAGGCAACCTCTGTAATCCTCAAATTTCTCACGGGTAAATGGGGGATCATACCTATATCTATATATACAGCATAAAGTTGTGAGGATTAAGCAAGATAATCTACGCAAAGCAAGTGACACAATATGCCGTGTACGGTAAATCCCCAATGAATATTAGCAACACCAAGAGAAATGCAGAGGGAGTGCCTGTCCCTTTGTTGCAGAGGACATGTTGCTATGAGGGTCCAGGTGTTCTTCCTCCCACCCAGGCCTCTAGTTGGGTGAATTGGAAGAAGAGCATCTTATCTCCAGCTGGGCCTAAGAGTAAACATGGTGACTAAACTATACACACACACACACACACACAGAGAAACATATATGCACACATACATATATACACACATACATATATACATATACGTATACACACACGCACATATACGTATTCACACACATATATAAACACAACTGCTATAGATCTCACAGATGAAAATGCCAGTGTCTGCAAGTTCATTCTATATATAACTTTTATAAATCCAGGAACCCATACAAACTAGTTTCAGAGGATTATCTCTTTCAAAGAAACAGTCCAACAACCAAAAGCAATTAATAATAGATACAATTCTTTATTTAAGGTATCATATTTCATCAAAGGCACACTCATCAATAATCTATTGACATATTTTTTTAATGTCCCTTTGCCTTCTCCTCTTGAAATCCATTATACTATCCAACTGCAATGGAACGTCTTTCCTCCCTACCCCATCCACTCACCTCCAGTCCATCCCTTTAGTGTATACAGATCAGCTTAGCCTCCCCTCCAGAAAGCAGGGCTCCCTTCTACTTAGGAGAGGGGCAGGAGAGGGAAAACTGAGGGAGCAAAAACATGATTGTCCTTGGTGATCATGAAGAAGGGGGCAGCAGTGCAGAGTCATCTAAGTGACCTTTGCCTCTGTCAAACTAAATTTGGCCTGAATTACATAAGGACAGTTGAGTCCTCATGTAATTAATTGCAGTCTAACTTAGTACATAAACTAACTGAAAGCCTAACTTAGGAGCATAGTTTTGTAACAAATAGCTGAGTCTCAGTCAATCACAGGCAGCCAACTGATCAGACCATATTCAAATAAGGCAAATGCCAAGCTGTAATCGGTCAAGTTTCTGTACCTGACTTTTGTCCTCTGTCCATAAATGCTGCCTGCCCATGTAGTGGAGCAGAGCTCTCTGAACCGCTTCTGGTTCTGAGAGCTGAGTGATTCCTGAATCATTCTTTGCTCAGCTAAACCCTGTGAAATTTAATTTGTCTAAACTTTTTCTTTTAACACCTCTGCACACACAAAATACAAGAATGCATTCCTGTACCTTTGTTCTTCCTCATTCTTAATTCATGATTTTATTTTCAAATACAAAGATGCAAAGATAGAAAACCTTACCACCCCAAAGTAGGAATGTACGTTCCCTATCCCTCCTTTGCCTTTTCTTCAAAAAAGCAAAAAGTCATTAAGATGTTAATGCTGAGATAAGTCATTGGAGAAGGATGGAAAAGAAACTACAAGAAATGATAGACAGGGTGCTGCCAAGCAGCTACTCTGTTTTTATAAAATACCTCAGACATAAATGGTATTTGTATTATGTGACAAAAACTCCTCTTCCCCTCCCCTACACAAAAGGAAAGGCAAAGAAATGCAAAGGAAGTGGTAATTGCCAGGTGTCTAGATATGGGACCACTGCCCTCTAGTGTACTTACAATTTTTCTAAATCCCTTTATCAGAGCTCTTTACCTGAAAGATAGTAGGAAACAGAATAAAAATGAACCTCTGTTGAACTATCCAATAGAACCATTTTAAAAAATACTGTCAATTATTAAGAGAGTGATATGACGGCTTCCTACCACCTCACTATCTGTTGGTGCCAACACTTTCTTCAGGTCCTACACATGGATTCCTTGTTTCAGTCCAACAGATTGCCAAAGGGCAGAAGAAATATTAAAGGTATTTCACAACTAGTTTGGCATAGGCACTAGCCAACCAGAACGGATGCCCGGATGATGCCAGCTGGCAGGAATTCTGCCTCTTCCCTTTGCAGGGCCAGCATTAACCCCTTAGATGCCGAACTGTGGAGAGGTTCTGGGTTCCTGGTAGAAGGACTAGTTAGCCAAGAGAGTAGGGGACCTGGGACAAAAGCATGTCAATATTTCAACCATCTGTACTGTGGTGTTCTGGCTGAATATTCGCTCTTTGGATTAGAAGACATCAGAAAAATAACCCAGTACCACTGAACAGAGCAGAGGAGTGACTCAGAGTCCACTAGCAAAGATCTGAAGTAGCTCTTTCTCTCAGCAGCTTTCCTTCTCTTGCCAATAACCAGGGACATCCTCTAGACCAGGACAGGGGTGTAGTAGTGTTAGTAGTGAGTGTCAGGAAATCTACCCTACAGTCTTGGTTCTACTACTTTTGTGTGTCCTTAGGTGGATATTTTGATCTGCGCCTCCATGTCCTTGTTTTTAAAATAAAAAGGTTAGACTGAAGTTTTTTGAGGACCCTTCTCTCTGTAGGTAGAAATTATTACTTTTTCGTGATCTGTTTTTTTTGTTCTTGTTTTTGTTTTGGGTTTTTGTTGTTTTGTTTTGTTTTGCTTTTTTGAGACAGAGCTTCGCTCTGTTGCCCAGGCTGGATTACAGTGGTGCCATCTTGGTTCACTGCAACCTCTGCCTCCTGGGTTGCAGTGATTCTCTTGCCTCAGCTTCCCGAGTAGCTTAGAGTATAGGCACCTGCCACCACACCCAGCTAATTTTTGTATTATTAGTAAAGATGGGGTTTCACCATGTTGACCAGGCTGGTCTTGAACTCCTGACCTCAGGTGATCTGCCCACCTCAGCCTCCATCACAAGTGTGAGCCGCTGCCTCTGGCTATGATCTGGTATTTCTAAGTGAATTCTACATACAAGATTATTCAGCATAATTTTTAATGACAATACCACCTTGAGAACTCCTGACGACAACATCATCATCTTGAGACAGCTCTTAGACTATAAAAAAGTGATCAGTAAATACCTGGAAATCTCCTTGAAAGATCTCATTTCTTTAGAATTTTTTTAGTTTCTATTTCCAAATACTACCCTAAATGTAGCCACTTGTAAGTAACTTTCTTTTTTGATGTTTTCTTTATTTTTTGAGACAATGGCTTGCTATGTTGCCCAGGCTAGGGTGCAGGCATGATCATAGCACACTGCAACCTCGAACTTCTGGCCTCAAGCAATCCTCCCACCTCAGCTGCCCAAGTAGTTGGAACTAGAGGTATGTGCCACCATCCCTGGCTATAAATAAGTATTTTCCTAAGATTTACTTAATTCCTTGAGGAAACTGGCAGGATAATAAAGCTGATTCAAAGAAGGATAGAAGAGGCCAGGCACAGTGACTTATGCCTATAATCCCAGCACTTTGGGACTCTGAGGTGGGAAGACTGCTTGAGCCCAAGAGGTCAAGACTGCAGTAAGCTAGTGCATTCCAGCCTGGGTGACAGAATGAGCACCTGTCTCAAAAAAAAAAAAAAGAAAGAATAGAAGAAACTGGTAAATATAAATTCAGTAGAAAAAATAATGCTGGCATAGGACTGCAAAGCTAGTAACAAAATGGTTGCCATTTTACTAGGGCAAATAAAATATAACATTTGAGGTTACCTTCCCTGCTGGGCAAAAGTAGTTTGTATCTCTACCAGACAAAAGTCATCAGTAACTTACCAATCTTCTACAAATTAACATCCAAATTCTACAGATTCTAGACTTCAATTAATAGCAAATAGCCAAAGAAAGCTACATCTCCTGAAGTATCAGCTGATTCTTAGAGGATCTGATAGGAGTTTGAAAGAGCACCCAGTAATCTTTTTGCTTTATTTCAAAATTTCTGAAAATTCTTCTTAAGAATTTTCAAATCCCTTGACCCTAAAACATCAAGGTAGCAGATCTAATAAGAGGGAGAATAATAAGGACTGTGGGAACTGAAAAGTGTAAAAACAAACAGAAAAACTCCTCGGTACTTTAGGTTGAAATGAAGAAAGGGGGAAACAAACCAAAAACTAACGTGAAACACAAGACGTTGATCAAGTGGTTAAACCAAAAAGAAGACCTCTGTCTCTCTCACCACAACTACAACAACTCTTATTCCCACAGCTTTTAAAGATGTTTCTGTATTGGCTGAAACATGTGGATATGCAGTATTCTCCAAAGTAACTAATAGTGTTGTATCAAGGTTCAGTTAATAATGACTGTATTAATAATTCTGATCATATAGCAAATGAGCATGATAATACACAGTTTTAATTCGATTTCCAATTCACAGATGTTAAACCAGCCTAAAGTAAAAAGGCTGCTTGGAGTTTTTGACTGTTGGATACACAGAGGAGCAAAACTTGCTATGTCAGTTTTTTAATTTGCATTTTATTTTCAAAACTCATGACTTTTTTCCTCCTTTAAAAATGTAAATTACTTTTGCAAAAAAGCATTAAACACAAAATTAAATCTTAAAACGGGCAAAGTTGAAGCCAAGTCATCCAAAGGAAAAGAAGACAGCCTTGAGCAGCAGGGTGCAGAATACAGACATTACCATCTTCATCTGCATAGAAATGAGTCTGACTGTGTTTACAACTTCATCATTTGAAATGTTACAGAAAAACTCATGAAACAGTGCACTTCCCCACAGACAGCTGGTATGTTAAATAACTAATAGCACAGAACCAAAATGTCTTTGCTTCATATATATTCATATATGTATTTATATATGTATATGTATATATACATACATCTATGTGTATATATATTCATATATACATGTATTTATATATTTATATAAATATATTATAAATTTATATATTTATATAAATATATTATAAATTCATATATCTATAAATGAGGGAAGACAGAGAAATGATTACTTTTACTTTTCATCAACTTTCTGTTATGCACATGACTTCTTTTATAGTATAATTTATTTTAGTGTACATCAATTAATACTTTTATTAATAAAAATAAAGCTAATACTTTAAAAACCAAGTAGTATAGCTGAGAGAATCTATCTAGACATTGTTATTTCATTCAGAAATTTATCTCTGCTGTATCTAGAAAGTGAAACTTCTGTTATGTTTTATGTTTTAGAATATTTGCACATATTAAATATATATTATATACACTTTTTTTTTAGATAGGGTCTAGTTCTGTTGCCCAGGCTGGAGTGCAGTGGCGTGATCTTGGTTCACTGTAACTTTCACCTCCTGAGCTCAAGCGATCCTCCCACTTCAGCCTCCCAAGTAGCTGGGACCACAGGTATGTGCAACCACACCCAGCTAATATTTGTGTTGTAGAGACATGGTTTCACCATGTTGCCCAGGCTGGTCAGACTCCTGGGTTCAAGTGATTTGCCCACCTTGGCCTCCCAAAGTGTTGGGATTACAGGCGTGAGCCACCATGCCCAACTGTATTACATATATATTTACAATACATATTTTTTAAAAATCAGTCTCAATCACTTGCAAGTAACAATTCAAGGTTCTGATTTCCGATTTTTTTTTTTTTAAGATGGAGTCTCGCTCTGTCACCCAGGCTGGAGTGCAGTGGCGTGATCTCAGCTCACTGCAACCTCCACCTCCCGCGTTCAAGCAATTCTCTGGTCTCATCCTCCTAAGTAGCTGGGATTACAGGCACGTGCCACCATGCCCAGCTAATTTTCGTATTTTTAGTAGAGATGTGGTTTCACCATGTTGGCCAGGCTGGTCTTGAACTCCTGATCTTAAGTGATCCACCTGCCTCAGCCTCCCAAAGTTCTGGCATTACAGGTGTGAGCCACCGTGCCCAGCCAATGTTCTGAATTTTTAAAAAATCAACCCTATATTCTAGGCCATTCCTTAGCCCTTTTCTCAAAATTCCAATATTTTATTTGTCCTATCTTAATTCCCCGAAAATCTAAAGGGTGACAAGCATGCCCTATGCTGAAGAATTTTTTGTTCTTTGACTCTGAACAATGCCCAGAAGAGGGTGCTCATAGAACAATCAGCCTTGCTTTAACCATGAAGCTAGGACACATCCTCTAGATCAAAGTTTGGTATCCCCAAATTTGGTAAGTACTATAATGATTGTAGTGTGTTAAGATTGCAGAAGGAGAAATGAAAAGTTCCCTATATTAAAAGCAATTCAAGAATACATTTTAAAAAGTTAGTAAAGACCTTTTAAATGAGGGAAGACAGAGACAAATGATTACTTCTACTTTTCATCAACTTTCTATTGTCCATATGGCTTCTTTTCTAGTATAATTTTAATGTACATCAATTAATACTTTTATTAATGAAAAATAAAGCCTATAATTAATACTTTAAAAACCAACTAGTATAGCTGACAGAATTTATCTAGACATTGCTATTTCATTCAGGAATTTAATCCTGCTGTATCTAGAAAATGAAACTTCTGTTATGTTTTATGTTTTAGAATGCTTACATATGTTACTACTCAGAATCCATAACATTATAATTTATACTAGCATTCTTTCCTGGTAATACAAATCTTGGTAGAAAAATATCTATCAGGGCCGGGCGCGGTGGCTCAAGCCTGTAATCCCAGCACTTTGGGAGGCCGAGGCAGGTGGATCACGAGGTCAGGAGATCAAGACTATCCTGGCTAACATGGTGAAACCCCGTCTCTACTAAAAATACAAAAAACTAGCCGGGCGTGGTGGCGGGTGCCTGTAGTCTCAGCTACTTGGGAGGCTGAGGCAGGAGAATGGCGTGAACCCGGGAGGCGGAGCTTGCAGTGAGCCGAGATCACACCACTGCACTCCAGCCTGGGAGACACAGCGAGACTCCGTCTCAAAAAAAAAAAAAAAAAAAAAAAAAAGAAAAATATCTATCAGAAGACAGGCAATATATCTTTCCCACTGCATCCCTTCTTTACCAAACTCTTAAAATATCTCATATTGCTTTACCCATAGTTTTATGGGCTTACATTACACTGAGTTTTGCTGCTGCTTTGTGGTGACTTGGTACTAAATTCAGCTAAGCTGGAACCATATTCCCCAGAGTTCTCTTTCCTGTATGGTTCTGTGTGGCCATGAGAGACATTCTGTGTGAAATCCAGAAGGAAGATGTAAAGAAGTCATACTTTTTATGCTCTGAAACTTGGTGCAGGGTACTGTCTTAGTCTGTTTTGTGCTGCTATCACAGAATATCTGAAACCAGGTAATTTATAATGAATAGAAATTTAGTGGCTTATAGTTCTGGAGGCTGGGAAGCCCAATATCAAGGCGCTGGCATCTGTCAGGTGACTTCTTATTGTGTTATCACATGGTGAAAGAGTGCAAGGGCAAGAAGAAGGTGAGAGAAAAAGAGAGACAGAGAGAGACGTAGTGGGAAACAGAGAGAGAGAGAGAGAGAGAGAGAATGGAACTGGTCCTTTTAAAATGGCACCAACCCCACCCATGGGGGTGGAGCCATCACGGCCTAATCACCTCTTAATTGTCCCACCTCTTAATACTGTTATAACAGCAACTAAATTCCCACATGGATTTTGGAGGGGAAAACAAAGCATAGCAGGCACTATGCACCTTGTCCACTTGCACACATTATTGCTAATCTGCTGCTTAACTACTTGGTGTACTAGGCTTGCAGTAATTTTAATTCACTAAATCTCTTCCTTCAGCTTCTCTGAGTCCTGGGCCAAGTGTGTGTGCAGGAGACACACTGCAGGAGACAGAGTGCCAGTTTCTGCTGCAGGTCCCCCTGGGCCAAGTGTGTGTGCAGGAGACACACTGCAGGAGACAGAGTGCCAGTTTCTGCTGCAGGTCCCCCACAGCATCAAGGTTGGACATGGTAAGACACAGAAGAGGTTTCCAGTTTGTCCTCAATGGTCCCATTGGTCTTCATGAGTTCTGGTTTGTCCCTACTCTCCTATACATCCAGCTTTCCCTCTTAACAGCTGATCTGACAAACCTATAGTAACTTCAAGCTCAACACTAGATACAGAACCAATAGTCTTCATAGATTGTATCACCAGCTCTCACATTTGTGTAAGGTCTAGCCCTTACGATAATAAATCTCTTATTCTGTATAATGTGTGACCATTTTGCTTCTTCGATAAAACCATGGCTGCTGTAAGTATCTGTGTACAACACTGTCTTGTTGCCTTTGCATTGTGAACAGTATGTTAAGCCTCATGGTATCCACTGTCTTAGGTAGAATGGTGATTGGTGGTACAAGAAAAGGAAGAGATGCTTAGAAAGGTAAAAAGCTTATGTAGGAATCTCCCAGGAAATCCTCAATGCTAAAAATGTCTTTGCCTAGTTATCATTTGTTGCTTCTCATCTCCAAATCCAGCTTTCTTTGTCCTGTTTTGTGGTCTTGGAGCTGGACCACGTAAACATTTCTCCTTTGTCAATAGAGGGTGCTGGAGAGACACTGGAGGACACTCAGCTTGACTCCTGTGGCTTGAATCTGCTGTGCTCTCTGCTAGCTCTTGTGGTGGGTAGGGGCCCGCAGCATAGGACATCTAGTGACTCACCCTATTAAGTTTTAGTGGCACTATTTGGGGGACTTTTCAGTGGGTTTGACACCACTCCAGCAGGCAGCTTCCCAGTGAATCCCTCTGGCATCTCAGTGGACAACTCAGTGATACCTGATGAGTCTTGCAGAGGCCCCAGGAGGCTGGACCAAAGGTTCAGAAGTTTGGTTTCCTGCTTGCCAGCCCTGGCCTGCAACATCTCAGGGAAATTCTCTGCAAGTCAGTGGGCTGCAGACTTCCTTTCAAAGGGGTCAGAATCAGCCCTGGGTGAGGGGAGGGCCCTCTTCCAAATTTGTTCCTTCTTTGGCACTCCTTCCTTGGCAACAGCCTTAGGGGTAGTGGCTATTCTTTGTATATACTATTCCTGTGTTCATTATGGTTTTCTTTACCCTTAGTAGGTAATCCTCTGCTACTAGTTAATAATCATTTATATTAAACTTTCCCTGTGTGAATTACTGTGTGCTTTCTGTCTCCTAACTAGACACCGATAAAATGCCTTTTGCTCTTAGTAGCTATTTAAAAGAAAAAAAAATAAAACTTAATTTTATTAGTTCAAGATTTTTCCTTAGAAGGGACATAAATTACTTTTAATGTGATTATATAAATAAAGGGATTGCCCAAATATGCAGTTTAGAGAGACTATTTGCTTTCTTTGTCCACCTGGGAAGGGTATTTCTCAAATCAGGCTCTACAGACCCACCTGAGAAGACCCTGAGTCACTATGGCTATGAAACAAACCACCGCAAACGCAATGGTTAAAACAACCATCATATTTCACTCTCACATGTCTGATAGAAGGACTCTAGGGTTGCATGACAAATGGTGAAGACACAGGGGAGGATGAAGAACTGAGGCCCAAAATGTACTCTACCACAGTGTCCAAGGGCATTAATAATGGGTCTATAAATTCAAATGGTATTTTTAAAGTTTTACTTTTCCATTTGGTAAGGAAATAAATAGTGTAATCACAGTCATAGGACTTCAGTGCCTGCATTTGCATTTATGGTTCAGTTCTTGCCAAGGGATCGCCTTAAGTGAGTGTGCAGAGGAAATGTTAGGCAGTGTTTCCTCATTTCTAAAGCTTAACCAGTAAAGTAAAAAGAGGGTATGTATATGACTCTTGGGTATGTGAGAGTTCTCTGTGCCTTGACTCCCCTGAAGAGCCAACTCAGAGAACCTGGCTATGGGAACCCCAAAGACTGAGCTGGCCTCCAATTAGGAGAGACAGAACTTAGAAATCAGTCCAGGAGGTTACTGGAGAAGCTGGGAACCACAGAGTTACACAGAGACAGGAAACAGCCAACTCCCACAGTTTTCAATAGTAGGTTTGCTGCAGCAAACTGGTGGGCCATGAACCGGGAACCCTCCAGAGAAGGTACCATCAAATTTTGATCTGTGTGTAACACTGATTTCTGCTATAACCATCCTGTCATGGCAATGTCTGTCTTGAGAAAAGGCTGAGCTGATGTAGCACAGAGGAGGGTTCAACTTGCTGCAAATTATTTGAAGCAGGCACAGCCTAAGTCCAGGCCTATGCCAGAGAAAGATGACATATTCACTGATAATTGCCTAATCTCCTGAGCACATAGGAGGGCAAGATTAGGATAGTTAGAGTTCTACTCAAACTGTGCAAGAATGTCCTTGAAGTGTGGCCAAGTAACAAGCAGTGCAATAACTATGAATGTTTTTACAGATTTTTATGAGACATTATCATACCCTAGCAGTGATTGTGAATGTTTATATGTTTTTAATATATTTTTTATTTTATAATAGTTTTAGGCTAAGGCAGGTGGATCACTTGAGGTCAGGAGTTCGAGACCAGCCTGGCCAATATGGTGAAACCCTGTCTCTACTAAAAAAAAGTAAATAAATACAAAAATTAGCCAGGCATGGTGGCGGGTATCTGTAATCCCAACTGCTTGGGAGGCTGAGACAGGAGAATTGCTTGAACCCTGGAGACAGAGGTTGCAGTGAGCCGAGATCGCGCCATTGCACTCCAGCCCGGGCAACAAGAGCAAAACTCCGTCTCGAAAAAAAAAAAAAAAAAAAAAGTTTTAGACAAAATTTGCAAAGATAGGAGAGAGAGTAATTATATACCCCAAAAATAATTTTTCCTACTTTTTAACATCTCACATTATTATGGTATATTAGTCTATTAGTCACAATTAATGAATGGATGTTGATACACTATTATTAACTAAGGTCCATACTTTAGGCTTCGTGTGTGTGTGTGTGTGTGTGTGTGTGTGTGTGTGTTTGCATATGTGTTTTACTCTAATGTCCTTTTTTTCTGGTCCAGGATCCCATTGAGGGTATGCATTACATTTTAGTTGTCATATTTTCTTAGGCTTCTCTTAGCTGGACAGTTTCTCTTTCTCAGATTTTCCTTGTTTTTGATAACCTTGACACTTTTGAGGAGTTTGGTTATGTATTTTGTAGAATGTCATTTAACCGGGATTTTTCTGATGATTGTATTTTAATTATTGTTGTCATATTTACAATTGCTAGTTCCTTCAAACATCCCACCAAAAGTGTAAGAATTAGAAAGTGTGCCTCAAACACAAAGAGTCTGAAAACCACTGGTCTACATCAAAGCAGACTGTAAATATGCATAAGTCAAAGTTATTGAGATGCTTAGTCTACCATTCGAACTTCAGTTTCAAAAAGCCAGGTAGGCTTTTAGAGCTTTCCCACAGTGACTGGATAGCAATCTCTATTTGTACTGTCTGCATGTCACCCAAAATGGCCAGGCCATCAGCCACCCGACTCGTTTGGCAGCCCTGACTTACAAAAGAAGACAATAGCTCTTTGCCCAAAGGTCGCTTTGTAGTGACTCACCTTGAAGGAAAAAGGAAGGTAAATTACACATAATGACATTATAAGTTGTCCCACAGTTTTCAACAGAAAATACTCTTAAAGTATAACCAGAAACAAGAAACCTTCAATGCAACATTTTCCTTTTTGTTTTTGAAATGAATAAAGTCCAAATTAGGGAACAGAAGCAAGTATGTACTATTAATTTGTAATGTCTAGAACCATAGAAGTAGTCTACTTATGGAAGAGCTGTGTGCATCTTCTAGTAATTAAACCTGTGCAAGTTACAGCCTTAATTAAAACACCTTTTAGGAGTCTACTCTGGTCTCAACGGAAGTAAAGTCCCTAAGTGCTGGCAACTTTGGAATACTAAACATTACTGGCAATGCTGAAAATGGTACAATATTTACCGCAATAAAGAAGACAATACCCGATATGTCCCCTGGAGCACAAAATTAAAATATTTGTATTGGAATACAGACAGGCCGAAATACGTGTTCCATGAACCAAAAAGTACTCACCGTGTTGGCCAGCTCGAGATAGCTTCCTCCTACAGAGTTGCCAACGTGCGGGGACTGCGTGAGCAGTTTGTGGAGAGCAGTCTGCTGATGCAAAGAGCTTCCGCCATACTCGAGCAGCTTCTGGAGGGCTGACTGGCTCTGCACATCCGGGCTCTGGAGGTCCCTGGCACCAGAGTCGTATTCCCAGCTCTCCCTGGCTGCTGATAAGGCACCTAAGCCCGAGAGAAGCAGAGAAAATGAAAAGACATTTCCTTCATTAGCCTGTGGGTGGCCAATAGGCAATGATTTGGAACCTCCTAAGCCTTCCATGTGCCAGCATCTCGGAACACATGTGGTGCCCAGGCTGCATGCTAAGCGTGTTCCCTTTCAAACTGACACATGGGGAGCCTGGAGATAAAAGCAATTTCAGGCAAAGCATTCAAAAATAACTATCCCATGAATATGTGCCCCCTAAACAGAAATGCTTAGCAAAAAAAAAAAAAAAAAAAAAAGCACTGGAGAGCCAAGTAAAGGGAATCCAGATCAGAGTCACATCTGTGATTTGCACAGGGCTATTATATTAGCCTTAGCACTGGTCATTCTTTCTCCAAACTGAGGAAGAAGGAAGCAAGAAAAATGACAGAAAGTTAAGATATGGCACTTTATCATGACTGTCTTTTTCTTCTCTTTTCTTTCCTTCCTCCCTCTCTCTCTCTTTTCTTTCTTTTCTTTCTTTCTCTCTCTCTTTCTTTCTTGCTTTCCTTCTCTTTTTCTTTCTTTCTCCCCCTCCCCTCCCCTCCCCTCTCCTTCCCTCCCCTTCCCTTCCCGAGGCAGGGTCTTGTTCTGCCACCCAGGTGGGAGTGCAGTGTCATGATCACAGCTCATTGTAGCCTCAACCTCCTGGGCTCCAGTGATCCTCCTGCCTCATTAAAAAAAAAATTTTTTGTAGACCTCATTTCTACACTATGTTGCCTAGGCTGATCTCGAACTCCTGGGTTCAAGCAATCCTCCTGCTTTGGTCTCCCAAAATGCTGGGGTTACAGGCGCAAGCCACTGCGACCGACAGTATCATGACTTTCTACTGTTGATGTACTCTTTTTTTTTTTTTTTTAGTAACAGGCTTCATTCACTTTATTTTTCTTGTATAAAAACCCTATGTTGTAGCCACAGCTGGAGCCTGGGTCCACTGCACGGAGACTGGTGTGGGTCTTGACAAGGTGGTCAGTGAATTCCTGATAGGGAGACTTGGTAAACACAGTCTCCTTCCAGAGGTCAGGGGTCAGGTAGCTGTAGGTCTTAGAGATGGCATCAAAGGTGGCCTTGGCGAAGTTGCCCAGGGTGGCAGTGCAGCCCTGGGCTGAGGTGTAGCAGTCATCAATACCAACCATCATGAGCAGCTTCTTGGGCACAGGTGCTGAGACGATGCCAGTGCCCCTGGGTGCAGGGATAAGGCACACCAGCACAGAGCCGCAGCGGCCTGTCACCTTGCAAGGGACGGCGTGGGGCTTGCCGATCTTGTTCCCCCAGTAGCCTCTGCGCACCGGGACAATGGAGAGTTTGGCCAGGATGATGGCCCCACGGATGGCGGTGGCCACCTCCTTGGAGCACTTAACACCCAGGCCAACGTGGCCATTGTAGTCCCCGATAGCAACAAACGCCTTGAACCTGGTGCCCTGGCCAGCACGGGTCTGCTTCTGCACCGGCATAATCTTCAAAACCTCGTCTTTGAGAGAGGCCCCCAAGAAAAAGTCAATGATCTCAGATTCCTTAATGGGCAGAGAGAACAGGTAGATCTCCTCCAGGGACTTGATCTTCATGTCCTTGACCAAGCTGCCCAGCTTGGTGGCGGGCATCCACTCCTTATCCTCGGCCTTGCCTCCGCGAGCTCCGCGGCCTCCGCCGGGCCCCGATCACGGCCACGACCCCGGCCCCGGATGCCTCTGCTGAAACCTCTGCGGAAGGCACCGCGGTTCCCCATCCCAGGGCCACCAGGGCCTCCGGGACCGCCCCCCGCCACCCCCCCCTCCCCCCCGCTCCCCGCTGCACCGGCGTCATCCGCCACTTGGTGTTTTCTCGGAGAAGAAGAGGATGTACTCTTACCTAAAGGAAGCTAGGGGGTATTTTCCAGTTAGGGATAGCAATGAAGTTGAGTTCTGGGCAATAAAATATGAACAGAAATGATAAGTATCACTGCTGGGCCTTGCTTATAAAGCCCCGCAGTGTGTGATTCTCCATGCCCTTTGCCTTCTGGCCTGGTTCAGATGGGAATGGTACCCTTGGAAGCCATGTGGTACAGATGGTGGAGCCACAAGGTAGATGCAAGATGCCTGGATTCCAGAACCATCACTTGTAGAAGAGCTGTCTGCTCATCCTAAGTACCCTATTTTGACCTAGTGTGATTAGAAAAGAAACTTTTTTTTTGTACATGTTTTTTATTTCATAGATTTTTGGGGAAGAGGTGGTGTCTGGTTACATGAACAAGTTACTTAGTGGTGATTTCTAAGATTTTGGTGCACCCATCACCCGAGCAGTGTACGCTGTGCCCAATGTGTAGTCTTTTATCCCTCACCCCCCACCCACACTTTCCCCCAAGTCCCCAGAGTCCACTGTGTCACTCTTATGCCTTTGTGTCCTCATAGCTTAGCTCCCACTTATGAGTGAGAACATATGATGTTTGGTTTTCCATTCCTGAGTTACTTCACTTAGAATAATGGTCTCCAATTCCATCCAGGTTGCTGTGAATGCCATTATTTTGTTCCTTTTTATGGCTGAGTAGTATTCCATGATGTATATATACCACATTTTCTTTATCCAGTCATTGATGGGCATTTGGGCTGGTTCCATGTTTTTGCAGTTGCAAATTATGCTGGTATAAACATGTGTGTGCAAGTATCTTTTTCATATAATGACACTTCCCTCTGGGTAGATACCCAGGAGTGGGATTGCTGGATCAAATGGTAGATCTACTTTTAGTTCTTTAAGGAACTTCTATTGTGTTTGATTCACCACATATTTTCGGTTTGTTGATTAGAGCAGCTAGTATTACCTTAACTATTACAGATGATTAGAAGGTAATAAAATGTGCTAATAGTTATAATACAAATGGGAAAGTGCAATGAAAAAGTAGAACTAAAGGATATCTAACCCAGTCCATCTGGAGATGACTGGGGAATGTTCAGGGACAGCTTCCTGGAGGAGAAAGCCTGATGCTTCAGTTGTCACTCTTTCCAGAAAAAAATAGATTTCGGGTAAAGCCTGCTTCCTTGTGTTGTTCACTTCTGAATGAAGTGTCTTGTGGGTGCATCTGGTTGGTGAAGCCTAGGCTGCATGCCTTTAGCCGCAAGGAAAGCTGGGTAAATGTGTTTTCTGGTTTTACTTTAGAGAGGTAGTATTGATAAGGTGAGACATTTCCTAAACAGAGAAGGGTGCTCAAAAGGCCTAGGCAGCCAGAACACAAACAATGGTCTATGCACAGGACATGTACTAGGTCCTGGGGATATAGCAGTAAGCATGATAAATTGTAGTCCCTGCCTGCAAAGATCTCATCCTGGTGGATCTTTAATACATGGCTTTTAATGACAAAAAAGGGACACAAAACGATCCAGTTTGTACTATGAAATGAGAACATATACAGATTATTCTATGATTTACTTGAGAATAATTACATATGGAAAACTGTTTGTAATTATTTTTCTGTACAGTGAGTTCTGATATGAATGTCCAGTCTTCTCTTATCAGGTATTGATGAATTTAATCAATGTGAATAGGAAAACTGTCTTCAGATGGTTTCCCCCTACTGTTCTGGCTCTGCTGATCCTCTCCAGTTGGTCTAACCCAACATTCTCTTTATATAGTGCCTTTATAGCTGGGACACATCAACTGCTTTGTATCAAAGCAGGCAATTCTGTCACTATGTTTGCAATTGCTCCAAGTTTATTTTAATGTTAAAGTCTATTGATTGTATTGCAAGGGAGGTTTTGCTTTCCTTAACATAGACTGCCAAATGCCTGCTCTCCCTCCCTGTTTCTCTGAACACTGTTATCTGCCTAAATGCCTCAGGGCCTCTGTTCTGATTCCAGCAACATGTGGCAAGACTAACGGAGGTCAGAGTCGAAAACTGGAGCCCCCACATTGGACTGAGTCACAGACAGACTTATATCTCATACGTGAGACAGACAGAGGGCTGGGCCTTGACTTGTATGTTCACCACAGTACTCTCAGCACCGTGCACATGGCCTGTGACATATCTAGCATTTAATAAACATTTAGTAAACATGGACTGCTGAATTATCCATGGTTGTAGTACCCTACAGTTTCACTTTTTAACCTGGAAATACAACATGGAAATTACTTTAAGTAAAAATTATACACTTAAATTTTTTCTTTATGCAAACATGAAGCCTCATTCTCAAATAGGAAAATATAACAGTTCTGAGGTGGAGCAAGATGGCTGAATAGAAGCCTCCACCGATTATCCCCCTGTGCAGGTACACCAAATTTTATCAACTACCTACACATAAAAAAGCACCATCATAAGAACTAACAATCAGGTAAGCAATCACAGTACCTGGTTTTAACTTCCTCTCACTGAAAGAGGCACTCAAGAGGATAGGAAAGACAGTCTTGAATCACCAACGCCACTCCTCCCCTACTCTCCAGCAGTGGTTATGTACCACAGAGAATCTGTGCTCATGGGAGAGGGAAAGCACAGCAAGTGGGGGACTTGGCATTGAACTCAGTGCAACCTCATCACAGCAGGGAGCCAACCTGTGCTGGGCTCAGCCATTGCCCACCTAGGAAGGGAACATTTGGATCAGTCCTAGCCAGAGAGGAATTGCCCATTCCAGCAGTCCGAACTTGAGTTTCTCAGCAAGCCTTGCCACCGTGGGCTAACATGCTCTGGGGTTCTAGGTAAACTTGAAAGGCAGTCTAGGACACAAAGACTGCAATTCTTCCTAAGCAGATCCTAGTGCTTGGCTGGGCTTAGAGCCAGTGGACTAGGGCAGCACATGACCTAGTGAGACATCACCCAGGGTGGCTAAGAGAGGGCTTGTGTTACCCCACCTCAATAACCCCAGGCATCACAGCTTGCAGCAAAGCAAGTGACTTGTTCCTTCTGCTTGAGGAGAGAGAAGGGTAAAGAGGATTTGGTCTTGCATCTTGGAAACCAGCTCAGCCATAACAGGACAGGGCACCAGGCAGAGTCATGAGGCCCCCATTCTAAGCTCTAGCTTCCAGACTTTTCTAGACATACCCTGGACAAGAAAGGAACCTTCTGCCTTGAAGGAAAAGACCCATTTCTGGCAGGATTCATCACCTTCTGACTGAAGAGTCATTGGGCCCCGAATAATCAGCAGTAGTAGCCAGGCTGTACTTGCTGTGGGCCTTAGGTGAGACTCAGAGCTATGCCGGTTTCAGGTGAGACCTAGCACATTCCTACCTGTGGTGTCTACAGTGAAAGACTCCTTATATTTGAGAAAAGCAGAGGGGAAAGTAAAGAGGACTCTGTCTTGCACCTTAGGTACCAGGTCAGCCACAGTGGGGCAGAGCAACAAGCAGGCTCTTGGACAGCATTTCTGGACCTGCCCTGGGCCAGAGGGGAGCGTATTGCCCTGAAAGTGAGTCCCAGGCCTCACAGCATTCACCAAAAGCTGACTGAAGAGGCTTTGTGCTTTAAGGGAACATTGACGGTGGCCTGGCAGAACTCACCATGGGTCAGTGGTGGTGGCCACTGAGAGAGGCTCCTCTGCCTGTGGAAAGGGGAAGAAAAAGCAGGAAGAACTTTGTCTTGTGGTTTGAGGGTCAGCACAGCCATAGTAGAGTAGAGCACCAGGTAGATTTTAAGGTTTTTTTACTCTAATCCCTGGCACCCAGACAGCATTTCTGACCTGCCCAGGGCCTGGGGGAACTCACTGCCCCGAAGGGAAGAACATAATCCTGGCTGGTTTCCCAAACTGCTGACTGTAAAGCCCTAGGGCCTTGAGTGAACATAGGCTGTAGCCACACAGCGGTTACAGTGGGCCTTGGGTGAGATCCAGTGCTGTGCTGACTTCAGGTCCAACTCAGTGTAGTCCTAGTGGTGGGAACCACAGGGGTGGTTGCATCACCACACTCCCAGTTCCATGTGGGTCAGCACAGTGAAGGAGAGGCTTCGTATGTTTGGGAGAAAGTATGGGAAAAGAACAAGAGTCTCTGCCCCGTAATCCAGAGAATTCTTCCAGATCTTATCCAAGACCACAAAGGTGGTATCTCTAAGAGTCTGAAAAATACACAGTATTATTGGGCTTGGTGCCCAAGTCTCTTTGGATACTGGAAGGCCTTCCCAAGAAGGACAGGCACAAACAAGCCCAGACTGTGACGACTACAATAAATACCTAACTCTTCAATGCTCAGACACTGAATAACATCTACAAGCATTAATACCATCCAGGAAAACATGTCTTCACCCAAAGAACTAAATAAGCCATCAGGGACTAATCCTGGAGAAACAGAGATATATGACCTTCCAGACAGAGAATTCAAAATAACTGTTTTGAGGAAACTCAAAGAAATTCAAGATAACACAGAGAAGGAATTTAGAATTCTATCAGATAAAGTTAACAAAGAGACTGAAATAATTAAAAGGAATCAAGCAGAAATTCTGGAGTTAAAAAATGCAATTGACATACTGAAGAATGTATCAAACAGATCTCTCTCCCTGTGCTGAGCCACCTGGAGCTTGGGGAGGGGTGACACAAGCACTGTCAGAGGAGACAAAAGAAAAAAGAACAAAAAGCAATGAAGCATGCCTACAAGATCTAGAAAATAGCCTCAAAAGGGTAAATCTAAGAGGTATTGGCCTTAAAGAGGAGATAGAGACAGAGATAGGGGTAGAAAGTTTATTGAAAGGAGGTGGGGTACAGTGGCTCATGCCTATAATCCCAGCACTTTGGGAGGCCGAGGCAGGTGGATCGCCTGAGGTCAGAAGTTCAAGACCAGCCTGGCCAACATGGTGAAACTCCATCTCTACTAAAAATACAAAAAAAAAAAAAAAAAAAAATTAGCCAGGCATAGTGGTGGGCACCTGTAATCCCAGCTACTTAGGAGGCTGAGGCAGGAGAATTGCTTGAACCTGGGAGGTGGAGGTTGCAGCAAGCCAAGATCATGCCATTGTACTCCAGCCTGGGAAACAAGAGTGAAACTCTGTCTCAAAACAAAACAAAACAAACAAACAAAAACCAACAAAAAGTTTATTGAAAGGGATAATATCAGAGAACTTCTCAAACCTAGAGAAAGATATCAACATTCAAGTATAAGAAGGTTATAGAACACCAAACAGATTTAACCCAAAGAAGACTACCTCAAGGCATCTAAAAATCAAACTCCCAAAGGTCAAGGATAAAGAAAGGATCATGAAAGAAACAAATAACATACAATGGAGTTTTAATACGTCTGGAAGCAGACTTCTCAGTGTAAACCTTACAGGCCAGGAGAGAGTGGCATGACATATTTAAAGTGCTGAAGGAAAAAAAAAAAAAAAACCCTTTTACACTAGAATAATATATCTGCTGAAAATATCCTTCAAACAAGAAGGAGAAATAAAGACCTTCACAGACAAACAGAATCTGAGGGATTTCATCAACATCAGACCTGTCCTATAAGAAATGCTAAAGGATATTCTTTAATCTGAAAGAAAAGGATATTAATGAGTAACAAGAGCTCATCTGAAGATATAAAACTGACTTTTAATGGTAAACACACAGGAAAAGATGGAATATTATGATACTGTAATTGTGGTATGTAAACCACTCTTATAAGTAGAAAGACTAAATGATGAACCAATAAAAAATAATGACTACAACAACTTTTTAAGACATTGACAGTAAAATGAGACACAGAGAAAGAACAAAAAGTTAAAAACCAGGGGGAAGATGTTAAAGTGTAGAGTTTTTATTAGTTTTCTTTTTGTGATTTTTTTTGTTTATGCAATCAGTGTTAAGTTGTCATCAGTTAAAAATAATGGGTTATAAGATATTACTTACAAGCCTTGCAGTAACATCAAATTAAAAAACATACACCGAATACACAAAAAATAAAAAGCAAGAAATTAAACCACATCACCAGAAAAAATTACCTTCACTAAAAGGAAGACAGAAAGGAAGCAAAATAGGAAGAGAAGACCACAAAACAATCAGAAAACAAATAACAAAATGGCAAGAGTAAGTCCTTACTTACCAATAATAACATTAAATGTAAATGGACTAAACTCTGTAATAAAAAGACAGAGTGCCTAAATGGATAAAAAAGCAAGACCAAATGACCTGTTGCCTACAAGAAACACACTTTACCTATAAAGATACACACAGCTGAAAATAAAGGGATGAAAAAAGATATTCCATGCCAATGGAAGTCAAATAGTAGCTATACTTTTATCAGACAAAATAAATTTCAAGAAAAAAACTATAAAAAGAGACAGTAAGCTCATTATATAATGATAAAGGGGTCAATTCAGCAAGAGGATATAACAATTGTAATTACGCACCCAGCAATGAAGCACCCGGATATATAAAGTAAATATTATTAGAGCTAAAGAGAGAGATCGAGAGAGAGAGAGAGAGAGAGAGATATCTCAATGTCATAATTGCTTGAGACTTTAACACCCCATTTTCAGTGTTGGATGGATCTTCCAGATAGAAAATCAGCAAAGAAACGTTGGACTTAATCTGCATAATAGAGCAAATGGACCTAACAGATATTTACAGAACATTTCTTCAAGGTCTGTAGGATACACATTCTTCTCTTCAGCACATGGATCATTCTCAAGAATAGAATATATTTTAGGTCACAAAGCAAAAGTATTAAAACATTCCAAAAACTGAAATAATATCAAGCATCTTCTCCAACCACAAAGGAATAAAACTGGAAATCAACAACAAGAAGAATTTTGAAAATCATACAAACACATGGAAATTAAACAATATGCTCCTGAATGACCAGTGGGCCAATGAAGAAAATAAGAAATGGATAAATTTCTCAAAACAAATGGTAATGGACACACAACATTCCAAAATCTATGGGATACAGTGAAAGCAGTACTGAGGGAAGTTTATACCTACCAATGCCTACATCAAAAAGTAGAAAAACAAATAAACAACCTAATGGTGCATCTCAAAGAACTGGAAAAGTAAGAGCAAATCAAACCCAAAATTTGTAGGAAAAAATAATTACAAAGATCAGGGCAGAAATAAATAAAATTGAAATAAAACAATACAAAAGATCAATAAAGCAGAAAGCTGGGTTTTTGAAAAGATAAATAAAATTGACAAACCTTTAGCCAGACTAATAAAAAAAAAAAGAGAAGACTCAAAGAAATAAAATCAGAGGTGAAAAAGGAAACATTACAACTGATACTGCAGAAATTCAAAGGGTCATTAGGTGGCTACTATGAGCAACTATGCCAATAACTTGGAAAACATAGAGGAAATGGATAAATTCCTAGACACATACCACTTACCAAGATTGAACCATGTAGCAATCCAAAACCTGAACAGACCAATAAAAAATAATGAGATTGAAGCCATAATAAATGTCTTCCAGTAAAGAAATGCTGGGACCCAATGGTTTAACTGCTGAATTCTACCAAACATTTAAAGAACTAATGCCAATCCTACTCAAAGTGTTCAAAAAAATAGGGGACAGAACACTTCCATACTCATTCTATGAGGCCAGTATTATCCTAATACCAAACCCCGAAAAAGACACATAAAAAAATCCTATAGGCCAATAACCCTGATAAACACTGATGTAAAAATCCTCAACAAAATACTAGCAAATTGAATTCAACAACACATGATAAAGTTCATTCATCATGATGAAGTGGGATTTATCTTATGGAAGCAAGGATGGTTCAACATATATAAATCAATGTGGTACTCATATCAACTGAATGAAACACAAAAACAATATGATCACTTCAACTGATGCTGAAAAAGTGTTTGGTAAAATTCAATATCCCTTCATGATAAAAATCCTCAAAAAACTGAGTATAGAAGGGATATACCTAAACATAATAAAAGCTAAATGTGGCAGACCCACAGCTAGTATCATACTAAATGGGGAAAAATTGAAAGTGTTTTCTTGAAAATCTGGAACATGACAAGGATGCCCCGTTTCACCACTGTTATTCAGCATAGTACTGGAAGTCCTAGCTACAGCAATCAGACAAGAGAAAGATATAAAGGGCATCCAACTGGAAAAGAAGTCAAATTATCCTAGTTTACATAGAATATTATCTTATATTTGAAAAAACCTAGACTCCACCAAAAAGCTATTAGAACTGATAGAAAAATCCAGTAAAGTTGCAGGCTACAAAATCAACATACAAAAATCAGTAGCAATTTCTATATGCCAATAGTGAACAATCTGAATAAAAATTTAAAAAATAATCCCAAGTACAATAGTTATAAATAAAATTAAATATCTAGAAACAAATTTAACTGAAGAAGTAAAATATATCTATAATGAAAACTATAAAACACTGATGAAAGAAATTGAAGAGAACTCCCCCAAAATGGAAAGATAATCCAGGTTCATGGACTGGAAGAACTAATATTGTTAAAATGTCCATACTACCCAAAGCAATCTACAGATTCAATGCAATCCCTTTCAAAATACCAATGACATTCCTCACAGAAATAGAAAAAACAAACCTAAAATGTATGTGAAACCACAAAAGACCCTGAACAGCCAAAGCTATCCTGAGGAGCAAAGAGAACAAAACTGGAGGAATCACAATACCTGACTTCAAATTACACTACAGAGCTAAGTAACCAAACAGCATGCTACTAACATAAAAATAGACATATAGGCCAGTGGAACAGAATAGAGAACCCAGAAACAAGTCCACACACTTACAGTGAACTCATTTTTGACAAAGGTGTCAAAAACAAACATTAAGGAAGAGAGTCTCTTCAATAAATTGTGTTGAGAATACTGGTATCTTATTCAGAAGAATAAAACTAGACCCCTATCTCTCACCATATACAAAAATCAAAATAGATTAAAGAGTTAAATCTAAGATTTCAAACTGTGAAACTACAACAAGAAAACATTTGGGAAACTCTTCAGAACATTGGTCTGGGCAAAAATTTCTTGAGTAATACCCCACAAGCACAGGCAACGAAAGCAAAATTGGACAAATGAGATTGCATCAAGTTAAAGAGCTTCTGCACAGCAAACAATCAACAAAGTGAAGAGACAACCCACAGAATGGAGAAAATATCTGCAAACTCCCCATTTGACAAGAGAAGAGTAATCAGAATATATAAGGATCTCAAACAACTCTATAGGAAAAAAAAATCCAATAATCTGATTTTAAAATAGGCAAAGAATATGAATAGAGATTTCTTAAAAGAAGACATAAATAGCTAACAGGCATATGAAAAGGTGCTCAACATCGTTGATCATCAGAGCAATGAAGATCAAAACTACAATGAGATATCATCTCACCCCAGTTAAAGTGGATTTTATCCACAAGACAGGCAATAATAAACACTAGTGAGGATATAGAGAAAAGGGAACCCTCACATACTGTTGGTGGGAATGTAAATTTGTGCAACCACTATGGAGAACCGTTTGGAGGTTTTTCAAAAACCTAAAAATAGAGTGATCATAGGATCCTGCAGTCCCACTGCTGGGTATATATCCAAAAGAAAGGAAATCAGTATATTGAAAGGATATCTGCACTCCCATGTTTATTGCAGCACTATTCACAATAACCAAGGTTTACAAGCAACTTACGTGTTTATCAATAGATGAATGGATGAAGAGAATGTGGTACATATATGCAGTGCAGTGTTATTCAGCCATAAAAAAGAATGAGATCCTGTTATTTGCAACAACACGGATGGAACTGGAAGTCATTATGTTAAATGAAATAAGCCAGGCACAGAAAGACAAATTTCACATGTTCTCACTTATTTGTAGGAGCTAAAAATTAAAACAATTGAACTCGTGGAGATAGAGAGTAAGGATGGTTACCAGAAGCTGGAAAGGGTAGTCGGGGATGTAGAGGGAAAGTGGGGATGGTTAATGCATACAAAAAAATAGAAAGAATGAATAAGACCTACTATTTTCTAGCACAATAGGGGGACTGTACTCAATAATTTAATTGTGCATTTAAAAATGATGAAAAGAGTATAATTGGATTGTTTGTGACACAAAGGATAAATGCTTGAAGGGATGAATACCCCTTTTACCATGATGTGATTATTATGTACTGCATGCCTGTATCAAAGTATTTCGTGTACCCCATGAATATATATACCTAAATGTACCCCAAATTTTTTAAAAATATAACTGTTCTGGGGTAAGACAGTCAAAGAATGCTTCATTTTACATTTATTATGCCATATTAACAGGCCTAAACCCAGTTTCTGGCAGAATCTCTTAATTAGGTTAGCCAAACTCTATATTAATCAGCAAGATTAAAAGGCCTTCATATTATCACCACAACAATTTTTGCTGAAGTGATACTGAAAATCTCAGATCTGCTATGGAGCCAAAATCAGTCATAATGGCATCCATATAAAGGGAAGTGGACTTTTTAAAAAACTGTAGTAGACTGTTCCCATTACTCTCTTTTAATCTGTCTTCATGTTAAATTTTTTCTCAATAAAAACCAACATTCATGAGACAAAAACTAGTCATTTAATTGTGATGATCTCACTGAAAAACTTTGAAAATGTAGGTCTGGTAACCTCTTCTTTTTGCCCTTTGAAGCATGATGGTACCTGATGGCTCATATGCAGCCTCTTGACAGCCTGTGTTCACCTCCTTATGAACCTCAAATTGGTTCCTGTGCTACAGGAAAAAAAAAAAAAAAAAAAGGCTTACTATCTTCCCGTATTTTTTTTTCTTCCCTCCTTCCCTCCCTTTCTCCTGTCTTCCCATCCTTTCTGCTTGCCTGCCCTCCAGCAGATTTTGAGAATTCACTAAGTAATAGATTCTACAAGAAATACTAGAAATATTAATTCAAAGCTAAGACAAAAATCTTTGCTGTAAAGAGCTCACCATCTGGTGGAAGGGCAGAAAGTTCTAAGACTTTTCTGAAGCATTCAAATTATTTCTTTTTTTTTCCTCCTGCATCAGCACTGGGGGACAGTGGGAGAAAGGGTTCATGAATGCACTCTCTCAAATTTCACTTTCATCAAATCTATAGTGAGAGATGAGGAAGGGGCTCCTTTTTCCTCTCGACATTTGAATCGGTATTTGTGTATTAACATGAATGTTCTTTCCTTAACGTTCAAGTTATTCTTCATCAGAAGAAACTGTGTAAATACATCATCAGGTTACAACCCTCAACTCCTGCTTAATGTTTCTCTTTTAAGAGTACTATAAGTGAAAGAAAAATTAAGAATATAATTTTAATATGATTTGGGTTTTGTCTGACATCTGCACATTAGGTCAATGGTCTCATGAGCCCTCTTGTAACATGGCTTTTCATATGCCTGTTCCCAACAGGGGTATGGCTCTGATTTCTTCTCCCAGACATGGACACCATTGTGTCAATGTCTCCTGGCTCACGAGGTTCCAGCCAGACTGACCTTCTGTATCTTCCAACATGATGGGTGCTCTCAAGGCACAGGCCTTTCATGTGCTGTTTTTGTGCTGGAAATGCTGCTCCTCACATTCTTTGCTGGGTTCAGGTCTCTGACTTACTGAGTTCCCGAACAAATGACAAGGCCATTGTTAGGAGCACTCTTAGCACTCTCTCCACTCTCAAGCCAGACACAGGAGGGTCTGGGGGGTCATGAGCACTAGCTTTGGCTTTGGGCTTTCTGCATTGGAGTCCCAGCCACGCCCTTAGCCACAGTCATAAGAAGGTAATGAGAAGGATGACAGTGTTTACCACAGAGGGTAATTGCGAAAAATGAAAAAAATAAAGATTATAGGTTTAAACATCTCTCTATATGGTCTCTCAGTACTACTTAAATGTCAGTTCCCTTTTTGTTAGCAGGCTTACACACATAAATTGCCTAATAATAAGCAAACATAAGTGGTTCCACAGATATATGTAAACATTTAAACCAATATAGAATTGATAACCTGTGAAAGCCTCCTTAAATATTCCATCTGGCCTAGAGGGTAACCCATGGGATTCTTAACATTGATCAGTCTACACATGGTTAGACTCCCTATACCAGTCTGTACTGGTCACTTAGCAAAGTGCACGAGGCACTTGAGACATGTTGTGGTATTTTTATTCTTAGCTGACCATATGAAGATAGATACCTATCACCTGACATAGCCACCTGCACAGGACTGTTTTCTACAATAACTAGAGTGGACAATGGAGAATTCTTCAATCATTTTTCTTTTCAGGAATGGTATGAAGACAACTGACAAAGGTCACTTCTAGGAACTAATTTCTTCATAAGCTGACCGCTGTTCCATTGTCCACTGGGAGTCAATATCAGCAATTTGCCAATATAATTCTATTGATTAGGACAAGCTAGATTATGCTGCAGTAATGAAAAGACCCCTTCCCTCCCCACCAAATCTCAGTGGCTTAAACATAAGACTTATGTCTCTGCACACTGCCATCCGAGGGTCAGCAAGGCCTCTGCTCATTGTAATCACTCAGCACTATCTGTCACTATCTAGCAGAAACAGAGTATTCTAGAGGATCTGACATTGGCAATTGAATGCTCTGTTGCACAAGTGACTCACATGGCTCATAACCCACTGGCCAGATATAGTCATATGGCCCGACCCTACCCTGAGGGGATCCCAGTCATGTAATCTTACCAAGTGTCCAGAACGGGCAAAACTGGAAACATCTAGTGAATTACAAGAACCAAGTTTAATATTGATTGGATTTTTACATTATCTAAAATATGATAATATCTGAGGGATTCTTTTCCTTTTTCTTTCTTTCTTTCTTTCTTTTTTTTTTTTTTTTAAAGACAGAGTCTTGCTCTGTTGGCCAGGCTGGAGTGCAGTGGCACGATCTCGGCTCACTGCAACCTCCACCTCCCGGGATCAAGTGATTCTCCTGTTTCAGCCTCCAGAGTAGCTGGGATTACAGGCATGCACCACCACACCCAGCTAATTTTTGTGTTTTTAGTAGAGAAGAGGTTTCACCATGTTGGCCAGGCTGTTCTTGAACTCCTGACCTCAGGTGATCTGCCCGCCTTGGCCTCCCAAAGTGTTGGGATTACAGGCGTGAGCCACTGAGCCACTGTGCCCAGCCCCTTTTTCTTTTACACTTTTTATTGTACTATGATCAACCATATATCCTGTATTATTATTATTATTGTTGTTCAATATCCAGAATTAATGGCCTTATTAAGACCTTATTCTTGACCTGTTAATGCAAGAATGTGGCAAAGGCACTTTGTTCTTACATAGAAAAATATTTAGAAAAAAAGACAGTCATTTTTTCTATCTGAATACAATATTTTTATTGAGAAATCTCTGTGCATGTATATATGTATGTACACACACATCTATGATGTAGATGTGTGTATATAGATGCATAAATTCCAGCTTTTACATTAATGACTGAAGAAAGAAATACTATGTTAAAAAACAGTGGCATAATGGGTGCGGTGGCTCATGCCTGTAATCCCAGCACTTTGGGAAGCCGAAGCGGGCAGATCACAGGGTCAGGAGATTGAGACCATCCTGGCTAACATGGTGAAACCCCCTCTCTAGTAAAAAAAAAATAGAAAAAATTAGCCAGGCATGGTGATGGGCGCCTGTAGTCCCAGCTGAGGCAGGAGAATGGCCTGAACCCAGGAGGTGGAGCTTGCAGTGAGCCGAGATTGCGCCACTGCACTCCAGCCTGGGTGACAGAGCGAGACTCTATCTCAAAAAAAAAAAAAAAAAATTAGTGGCATAAGAAAAAAATCCTAATTCGCATTTTGCCTGTATTTTGACAATCAAAAAAGAACTAGAAAAATAAATGCTGACCAACCTCACCTTAGTTAAAGCATCCAGAGAAAGATCAGGTGGGTTGGTCAAAGGAAGTGCAAGACATGCCAACCTCAAAGGGCACCAACAAGGACTTTTACCAAAGCTAGAGGATCCTCTTGTGGGTTTGGGAATTTGCCTTCTTTCAACATTATTTCTATTACCTTTTAAAACTGTAATTTCATCTCACTCCTATTGTGCATTTCATAGGTCATCTTCTAAAGAGCTAAAATAAAGAGTCAAACAGAGTACTAATAGGTAGGCAGGGCTCACTCATACCAGCACTCTCTTCTTTTGCTGGTTTTTCTTAAAAGCTCCTCAATGAAGACATAACCACTATATTAGTCTGTGTGGGCTGTCATAACAAAAATACCAAAACTTACATGGATGATGCAACAGAAATGCATTTTCTCATAGTTCTGGAGGCTAGAAGTCCAAAATGGGGTGCTAGCATGGTCGGGTTCTGGTGGGGTTTTGACTATATTCCTGGCTTGTAAGTAGCTACCTCTTGCTGTGTCCTCACATGGCAAGAAGACAAGGCGAGAGCAAGCTCTGCAGTGTCTCTACTTATAAGGGCCCTAATCTCATCATAAGGCCCCACCCATGATCTCATCTAACCTTAATTACCTTCCAAAGGCCCTGTCTCCAAATGCCATCACACTGGGGGTTAGGGTTTCCACATACAAATTTGGGCAGGGGGACACAAGCAGTCAGTCCATAATAGCCATTAAGCAGTTTCTCTCTAGGCCAGTAAGAAAGCTGCATGGCATCTGGCAGCCCTGTAAGTAGACATCCAAAGCACTCCCTGTGCCCAGAGGTGGTCTCTGCACAAACAGAAGCAAAGGAGGCCATCTTATCTGCCACTGCAACATCTATTGGGTCATTTGAAGTCAGAGGCAAGGTGTATTTTTTTGTTTTTTTTAGAGACAGGATCTTGTTCTGTCACCCAGGCTAGAATGCAGTGGTACAATCATAGCTCACTGTAGCATCCAACTCCTGAGCTTGAGTCCAGGAGTGATCCTCCTGCCTCAGCCTCTCACGTAGCCTGCCAAATTTTTTTATAGAGACAGGGTCTCACTATGTGGTCCCAGTTGGTCTCAAACTCCTGACTTCAGGTGATCCTCATGCCTCAACCTCCCAAAGTGCTAGGATATATATATATATATATTTGTGTGTATTTAATACATTTATATATGCATGTGTATATAATATTCCAGCTAAAATATATATTCTAATATATAATATATATTTTATATAAATCTATATATCAGGTTTTAAAATATATATATATATTTAACTGGAATATTTAGTGTTTGAGGGTAGCAGACCACAAATTCTAAATGTTTCTTTCACTTATCCAAATAGCACAGGAAACAAGTGGCAATTTGACATATTTATAAAACCTATCACTGGGAAAATCCTGCTCTCAGAGAGAATGGTAGAACAGAAAAACCTGCCAAACACTGAGATATTTGCCCTGCTGGGTATTTGGCAGCTACAGGTTAGTACTTTAATCCCATCTTCAAAGTGCCACCCAGGTTTGGCTTCAAGGCCTACAATTACAGTGCTTATTTACCAAAGGCACTATGCCACCTTCCCAGCAGGCCAAGACTCCTGTGAGAATGTGACAAGCCAAATCATCTGGAAAACCTAAAATTTACCTTAAGGATGGTAACAATTCTGATAGCTAACAGCTATTCAAAGCCCACCACACTAAGGACCAGGAACTGTACTAAGCATTTCACATATATCATCTTTGGTCCTACCAATAGCCTATGAACTGCCACAATTATTTTTCCCATTTTTAGAAGAGGACATTTTCTCTCTTTCAGTTTAATTTCATAGACACTGTTCATTTGCATAGAATAGTGGTTAAGAGCAAGGGTTTTGTAATCATGCTGCTTAGTATCAAGTTTAAAGACACCATAACCAGCTATGTGACATCAAGCAAGTTATTTAGCCTCAGTTTCTTAATATTTAAAATAGGGATAATAACATGTACTTTCATGAGGGTGTTGTGAGAATTAAAGTTAAAATATGTACAGCATTTAAAACAATCCCTGGCATATGGTAAACTGATCAACAAATGTTAGCCATTATCTGACCACACTTCACAATTATTTGTTTGGAATCCATTTTAGATAACAGAAAGCAAATATATAGGGAAAATGTATACTCTCAGCTTCTGAAAGGTAACAATTATGATTACCAGTTTAAAAATACAAAACCATTGGCACCCAACCAGTGCTTAAAATTTTAAACAACAGTTTTGTTACAGTAGGTAGTCATGAGCAGGGCAGGAGAGGGCCCCCCACCCACCAGGAATGTCAGATGACCATCAGGTGATGGTCAGGCAGTTGTTAAAATGGTCTCTTCAAAATAATAATTGGTCACAGCCGGTACCAGGGAAAGGCAGTCTCCCAATAGAGAGAAAAAACCTGAAACTGGAGATCAGCAGCTTCCCAGTAAGATCGCAGGAGTTGGGGCAAGTGGGCTCAAGCATGTGCACTAAGGCAAAATGGTGGAGTTTAACTCATATACGACCTTCCAGGAACACTACTGGTAAGGGAAGAACGCCTGAAGTGAGCATGTGTACAACTTCAGTAAAAACACTATGCTTGCAGCCCCTCCTAAGTGCTAGCAGGCCACTGAGCATGTGGATAGCCCAACTCAAGGGAAGACTCGGGGGAGAAGTAATGCAACCGCAGAAGCATGCCAATGTTTAGACTCAGAGTCAGAGGCCAAACTGCACACTTGAATCTCTCAAGTTGCTCACTGCCTTCTTCCAAGTGTACTTTACTTCCTTTTGTTCCTGCCCTAAAACTTTTTAATAAACTTTCATTCCTGCTCTAAAACTTGCCTCCATCTCTCAGTCTGCCTTATGCCCTTTGGCCAAATTCTTTCTTCTTAGGAGGCAAGAATTGAGATTGCTGCAGATCCATATAGATTCACCCACTGCTAACAGTTTTATTCCAGCATTATTGTAAAGAAAATGAAAACAGCCAATCATGTCAAGGCCAAAGTTACATTTCTCTGAGTATGGAATATTCCATTAGTAAGCCAGTCTTTGGTTACTGGGTTTGACAGACTTAACTTCCCTATTCTACTTGGCCAGCTCTAATCTTGAGAGGACATTGGCCTTCCCAAAACTTGTGGCCAGCACCATGAGGAAATCTGTACTTCCCGCCAGCAACAAAGACTTAAAAGCAGAGTAAGTATGATTTATTAATTAGATCTGTGCTCTGGTCACCCCTCTGTTTTCTACCTCTAACTTCTTTTCCATCCTTCATTTGAGCGCGGAGCCCTTTCATCACAACACAGGCAGATGAACATCCGGAGTGTTTAAGGGATCCTGAGACCTGTATTAACAGTATCTTATGATATTGTCTGTTTAGTGGCCCTGTATCTTTCAGTTATGTGGGTTCTTTAGAGTACATTGCCTAATTTATTACCCTCCGTGTCAAGGAGGAAAATAATCCTTTCAATATACCAGAAGCAGCCACCTTTATGAGTTTAAAGCTACCACATCGCCACAAGAAGCATGGGATAATTTTAACAAATTGGCTGCCAGGTGTCAGCTGTCCCTGTCACAGCACATTTATTATTTCTAGATAATACTGACATCAACAGAAGCAGCAGTAAACCGCTTAGTCCACAACAGAATCACCATGAGTCTGTAGTCATTTATTAATGTCAATGCTTGGTATGAAATTCAGGAACCTGAACCCCATGAGGGCCACTAGCCTCCTCTACTACAAATTACATTGCTAACACAGGCCAACTGTCTTAAAATCTGTGCCTGTGGTCGCAAGGAGAATTGGGTGGGAATGTACAGATAAATAGAGTCTATCTATCCTTCTCCTAAAGAAAAATAAAAAGCAATTCAAAGAACATGTCTACTAAGGGGCGGTAAATAATATCACCTCCCAGGTAGTTCTTTGCCCTTCGTCTGTCTTCAGGAAGTGAGCTTATTAGTGTCTTATTTAGAACGTAAGTATGTTACACGTATCCTAACTAGGGCCAATGCACTGAATTTCAATGTAACATTGGGAATATAGTGGAAGATATATTTTGAAATGCAACTCCCTCTCCCCTACCCCTACCCCAAGACTGTTGACAGGTGCTAAGAAAGAAAGAAATGAGGAAGTTTTTCTTACTGAAGCATGCTTATCAACACCATCACCATTAGTGGATATTTTTAATGTCCCACTGTGCCCAAGTGAGTTCAGCAATCCTTGATGTCTTTAAGCACAGGCCTAAGAACACTTAATGGGAGATATTTTAGAGACAACTAACCCAAGGAGCAGCTGCAATAAACAGGCTTTAAAATTCTCCTCCAGCTCTAGCTTCTGTTGTTCTGTTCTTCATCAAGTTTAATATACAAGGCAAAGTGTCTGCCCTTGGGCAGTTAATAATCTGGTTATGAAAGCACAGCTGAGGCAACCATCTTTAACCTTTTTAAAAAAACAATTAAAAATAATATTTGGCAGCTCATTATCTTGGTTTGTCTAAACTATATATTGAAGGAGATAAGCAAGAAGGTTGATTCAGGGCTGAAGAATTCAAAGGAGAGTTTGAAGAAGGAGCATTAAAATGAAGAGGTATTAAAGCAAAGAAGTAGTAATTGACTTTCACTTCATAGAAGATAAATAGAAGGTTTGGTCCTTTAGGCCCCTGAAGCGGGCTGGGGAGTAGAGGGTAATATCCATGGTTCATATGAGTTTAAGATTTTTTTTTTTTTTTAAGATTGTCTCTCTTGGTTAGAAGGCAGAGATTGCATTTTGGATCAATTTATCTTTCTCTTACAAGGCATATTAATGGGCTATGTATTCAGCAAGCCCTTGGTAGTCACTAATTTTTAAGTGTCATAAATGGCAGACTGTGAACAGGGATGATGCTAATCTGAGCCTGCTCCCTGCCATGAGAAGCATCACATACAACCTCTCGTTTGGCATGCCCATAACATTGTCATACTTCTTGGCTGAAAATCGGCCTAATCAAAATGGAAAATGCCAGGGGAAAAAATACACCAATGGGAATACAAAAAAAAAACAAACAAACATGACTTCGATTCTAGCTTAACAGAAAACAAAATATTATCCTTTATTCATGAAAAGTTGATATTTTTCATTTAAGTTTTCTTAATGTGGTGGATTACATTGATTTTCTAATGTTAAACCAAGTTTGCATTCCAGACACAAACTCTACATACTCTAAATCTTGTTTATATATTACTGATTTTGGTTTGCTAGTATTTTGTTTAGGATTTTTGCATCTTTTTTCCAAAGTAAAATTGGCCCATAATTTTTATTTCTCACATTGTCCTTGTTATATTTCCATAGTAGGTTATGTGTGAGTCTGTCTGTTTTTGAATGTTAGGTAGACCTCACCAGTTAAGCTGTCTGGGCCTGGAATTTTCTTTGTGGAAAGATTTTTTAAATTACTGTTTTAATTTCAT
Source organism: Macaca mulatta (assembly GCF_049350105.2). Classification (NCBI taxonomy): domain Eukaryota; kingdom Metazoa; phylum Chordata; class Mammalia; order Primates; family Cercopithecidae; genus Macaca; species Macaca mulatta. The sequence goes on from NC_133411.1 coordinate 122,296,246, forward strand.
TCATAATTATGGAACTATTCAGATTTTATATTCCTTAATGAATCAGTTTTAGTAAATTCTGTTTTTCTGGAAATTCATCTATTTTATCTAAAATTTTACAAATATTGACAGAAATCTGTTCATAATCTTTTCTTTTCAAACGTGTCTGTGGCATCTGTAGCAGTCTCCTTTTTACTCCTGATATTAGTTATAATAAACCCTGACTTGGCCACTTTGCCTGCCAATGTCATTATATTGTTGGCTGGATGACCCAGTCTTGACTCAGTTGCTACATGTGCAAAGCAGAGGCCCCTGGATGTCCTACTCCTGCTATGTATGTATCATACTTACATAGCACATACCCTTAGCAAGCCCAGTATGTATGGAACCAACAAGCCCAGATACTGCCAGATAATTAACAATGTCTAGGGGCTTTGCATTTCTCATTTGGGACAAGACAATTTGCGGTCCTTTCTTTTCTCCTCCAAACCTCAACCAGCAAAGCCTTCCTAGACTCCATGCTTTATTGGATTGCCTGATTGGCAGTAAAATTCTTCTACTCAGCAATCAATCCTGGCTTTCTAATAGTCTTTTTTTTTTTTCTTTGACAGTTATTAATGCCTTCTCTTTTTTTTTACTTTAACATTCTTGCCAGGAAGTTATCAATTTCATAAATATTTTCAAAAAATACCATCTTCAGTCTTGTACCTCTATAGTGCTTTTCTATTTTATTAATTTTTATTCTTATCTTTATTATATTCTCTTTTCTATTTTGTTTTGCTGTTCTCTTTCAAAATTCTTAGAAGGGATGCTCAACTCAGTCTTTTTACTTTGTTTTCTAATATATGCATAAAAGCTATCAAATTTCTGTAAGTACTGCTTGAGTTGCATTTCAATTGATATTTACATAACCTTTCAATTCAAATTATTTTTGAATTTTCATGATTTCATCTTTCAGCCACGGGCTGTTTAAGAGTATATTTGTGATGGTTAATTTTAGGTGTCAATTTGACTGGTTAAGGGATACCCAGATAGCCGGTAAAACATTATTTCCAGGTATGGCTGTGAGGGTATTTCCAGAAGAGATTAGCATTTGAATCAGTGGACTGAGTAAGGAAGATCTGCCTTCACCCAATGTGTGCAGGCACCATCCAATCACTTGAGTGACTGGATGGAACAAAGAGGAAAGGTATATTCACTGTCTTCTGGAGCTTGTATATGCATCTTCTCCCCTGCCCTTGGACATCAAAATTCTAGGTTCTTTGGCCTTGGGACTCTTGGACTTCCACCAGCAACCTCTCTGGATCTCAGGTCTCAGGACTGACAGTTACACCATAGGCTCCCCTGGCTCTCAGACCTTTGGACTCAGACTGAGCCACACCAGCAGCTTTCCTGGTTCCCCAGCTTGTAGATGGCATATTGTGGGGGCTTCTCAGACTCCATGATCACATGAGCCAATTCTCATATTAAATCTGCCCTCATATATCTATGTCTATATATCCTATTATTTCTGTTTCTCTGGAAAGCCCTAATACACTGTTCCTCAATTTCCTATCATATGGGGTTTATATTTTATTTATTTATTTTTGAAATGGAGTCTTGTTCTTTCACCCAGGCTGGAGTGCTATGGCGCGATCTTGACTCACTGCAACTTCCGCCTCCAGGGTTTGAACGATGTTCCTGCCTTAGCTGCCCGAGTAGTTGAGATTACAGACATGCACCACCATGCCCAGCTAATTTTTGTATTTTTAGTAGAGACAGTGTTTCACCATGTTGGCCAGGCTGGTCTCGAACTCCTGACCTCAAGTGATCTGCCTGCCTCAGATTCCCAAAGTGCTGGGATTACAGGCATGAGCACTGCACCCAGCTGTCTGTATTACTTTACTTCTAAATTTGTCAAGACTCGTCTTATGGCCTGTACATGATACAACTTTATGAATGTTCCATATACATTTGAAAAGAAAGCATATCTTGCAGTTGGGTGGAATGGACTTTATATGTGAATTAAGCTAATTAATTGAGTTGTTCAACTCTTGCAGATGCTCACTTTCTTTTTTTTTTGTCCACCTTGTTCTAGTAATTAAAAAGAAACATGCTAATATCTCTCATAATGATTGTGGATTGGTATTTTTTTTATAGGTATCAATTTTTTGCTTTTGTATTTTGAGGCTATATAATTAGGCTGAGACAAATTTTAAATTGTTACATCTTTCTAACAAATTTTATGCTTTGCCATTTAAAAATTAGCCTATTTCTAATAATGCTTTTGTGGTATAGTAAAATATGTATATTTAGATTTTGTTCCTGGTTACTGGCACAGAGCTTCAAAAATCTTTGAAATTTCCTGAAACATAATTGTCTTTTTTTTACACTAATGAGATGACTCCAGGTGGAGGGAGCTTCTGCTTCATTGCTTTCTCCCCTTCTGGAAATCTAATTTTATGTTATGTTAAAAACTTCCTGACTATAGCCTCTTGTGTTAGTCCATTCTTGCACTGCTATTAAAAAAAAAAAAAAAAAAAAAAAAAAAAACCTGGCCAGGTGCAGTGGCTCATGCCTGTAATCCCAGCACTTTGGGAGGTTGAGGTAGGCGGATCGCAAGGTCAGGAGATTGAGACCAGCCTGGCCAACATGGCAAAACCCCGTCTCTACTAAAAACACAAAAATTAGCTGGGTGTGGTGGCACATGCCTGTAATCCCAGCTACTTGGGAGGCTGAGGCAGGAGAATCGCTTGAACCAGGGAGTTGGAGGTTGCAGTGAGCTGAGATCGTACCACAGCATTGCAGTCTGGCGACAGAGACTCTGTCTGAAAAAACAAAAACAAAAAAACAAACCAAAAAAACCCTGGGAGCAGGTAATTTATACAGAAAAAATTTAATTGGCTCACAGTTCCACCGACTGTACAGGAAGCATGATGTCGGTATCCACTTGGTTTCTGGGGAGGCCTCAGTAAACTTACAATTATGGCAGAAGGCAAAAGGGAAGCCAGCACTTCACACAGCCACAGCAAAAAGAAGAGAGAGAAGGGGGAGGTTCTACACACTTTGAACAAAATCTCATGAGAACTCACTCACTAAATAGCACAAAAGGGGGATGGTGCTAGACCATTCATAAGAACTCTGCCCATGATCCAGTTATCTCCCACCAGGCCCCAACTCCAACACTTGGGATTACAATTTTACATGAAATTTGGTGGGGACACAGATCCCAACCCTATCGTTCCACCTCTGGACTTTCCAAATCTCATGTCCTTTACACATTGCAAAATACAATCATGCCTTCCCAATAGTCCCTGAAAGTCTTAACTCATTTCAGCATTAACTCAAAAATCCAAAGTCCAAAATCTCATCTGTGACAAGACTAGGCCCTTATGCCTATAATCCTGTAAAATTAAAACAAGTTAGTTACATCCAAGATACAATGGTAGTACAAGCACTGGGTAAATAGTCCCCTTCCAAAATGAAGAAATAGGCCAAAAGAAACTATAACCAGGCATGGTGGCTCACACCTGTAATCCCAGCACATTGGGAGGCCAAGGCGGGCAGATCACAAGGTCAGGAGTTCGAGACCAGCCTGGCCAATATGGTGAAACCCCATCTCTACTAAAATGAAAAAATTAGCTGGGCGTGATGGTGGTTGCCTGTAATCCCAGCTACTTGGGAGGTTGAGGCAGGAGAATTGCTTGAACCTGGGAGGCAGAGGTTGCAGTGAGCCAAGATTGTGTCACTGTACTCCAGCCTGGGTGACAGTGTGAAAAACAACAACCCAGAAAACAAACAAAAAAAAACAGGGGGAAAAAAAAAAAAAAAAAAGAAAGGAACTATAGGCCCCATGCAAGTCCAAAACCCAGCACGGCAGTTATTAAATCTTAAAGCTCCAAAATAATCTCATTTGACTCCATTTCTCACATCCAGGGTATACTCATGCAAGTGGTTGGCTCCCAAGGCCTTGGGCAGCTCTGCCCCTGTTGCTTTGCAGGGTTCAGCCCCTGTGGCTACTCTCATGGGCTGGCACTGAGTGCTGATGGCTTTTCCAACTACAGGGTGCAAACTGCCAGTGGCTCTACCATTTCAGGGAGGATGATGGCCCTCTTCTCCCAGCTCCACAAGGCAGTGCCCCAGTGGGTACTTGTGTGGGGGCTCCAATCCCATATTTCCCCTTCACACTGTCCTAGTACAGGTTCTCCATGAGGACTCTGCCCCAGCAGCAGTCTTCTGCCTGGACATCCAGGCTTTTCCATTCATCCTTTGAAATCTAGGTGGAGGCCTCATGCTTCAACTCTTGCACTCTGCACACCTGCAGGCTTAACACCATGTAGAAGCCACCAAGGCATATGGCTTGCACCTTCTGGAGCAGAGGCCTGAGCTCTATCTGAGGCCCTTTGAGCCAAGGCTGGACCTGAGGTAGTTGGGATGCAGGGAGCAGTGTCCCAAGCTCACACAGGGTGGCAGGTCTCTGGGCATGGCCATGAAACCCTCCTAGGCCTCCAGGCCTGTGATGAGAGCGGCTGCTGTGCAGGTTTCTGAAATGCCTTCCAGGTCTTTCCGCCATTATCTTGACTATTAGCACTTGGCTCCTGTACTTACACAAATTTCTGTGGCCTACTTGAATTCTTCCCCTGAAAATAGGCTTTTCTTTTCTACTACATGGCCAGGCTGCAAATTTTCCAAACTTGTACACCCTCCTTCCTTTTTAAATTCCAGTTTTATGTCATTTTTCTGCTCACACATATGAGCATAGGCTGTTAGAAGTAACCAGGCCACATCTTGAATGCCTTGTTGCTTAGAAATTTCTTCTACCAGATACCCTAAATCATCACTCTCAAGTTCAAAGTTCCACAGATCCCTAGAGCAGAGGCACAATGCAGCCAGGGTCTTTGCTAAACCATAGCAAAAGTGACCTTTACTCTAGTTCCAAAAGTTCATCATTTCCATCTGAGACCTTATTACCCTGGACTTGATTATCAACATCACTGTCAGTATTGTAGTCATAGCCATTCAATAAGTCTCTAGGAAGTTCCAAACTTTCTCTTAACTTCCCATCTTCTTCTAAGTCCTCCACACTCTTCCAACCTCTGCCCATTACCCAGTTCCAAAGCTACTTCCACATTTTCAGGTATCTTTATAGCAACACCCCACTACTTGGTACCAATTTTCTGTATCAGTTCATTCTTGCATTGCTATAAAGAAATACCCGAGACTGGGTGATTTATAAAGAAAAGAAGTTTAACTGGCTCATGGTTCCACAAGCTGTAGAGGAAGCATGATGCTGGCATCTGCTTGGCTTCTGGGGAGGCTTCAGGAAACTTAGAATCATGGTAGAAGGCAAAGGAGGAGCCAGCACTTCACATCCAGGAAGAAGAGAGAGAGCAGGGAGGTGTTACACACTTTTAAACAACCATATCTTGTGAGAACTCACTCACCATACAGTACCAAGTGGGCAATGGTGCTAAACCATTCATGAGAACTTGACCCCATGATCCAATCACTTCCCACCAGGTCCTGCCTCCAACATTTAGGATTACAATTCAACAAGAGATTTGGTGGTGACACAGATCCAAATCATATCACTTCTCTTTCATATTTTATATCTCTTTCTTCCTTTGTGCTTTTGAAACTAATGTCCTCAAACCCTCTTTCAGTTTACGAATTCTCTCATTTCCAATTTGTTAATTTTAATCAGATTTTAATTTCAATTATAATATTTCTCATTCCTACATGTTCATTTGGTTCCTTTTTTGAATCTGCTTGGTCTTTCTGGTTTTCCTTTTTTCTGGCTTAGATTTTCTTTCTGGACATAGTAAGTGTAGTTATATTCTGAATTTGATAATTTCAGTAAATAAAATCTTGGTGGGTTTTTTTTATGTTAATTCTTGCTCATTGTGTAGTCTCTTTATATACTAAGTAATTGTAGAAACTGAATTGCCCATATTCTCTGGATAATTATTTGTGAATATTCTTTTGGAACTGCTTTAATCACCTCCAAGGCAATTTTCCTTTTAATATTCCGAGGGTAATATATGGGTAGAATACTTCTATTCAACCTCAGCCAGATTATATAGCCCTCTAGGCTTCTAGATTAAAAAAAAAAAAGATTTATCTTATTAGATTTCCTACCTGAGAAGACCCTGGAATTTGTTTTCTTTCCTAGATTTTAGACTCATACAGATTTTAGACTATTTTGCTGGATATTCAGCATGCTTTAAGGAGAAGGTTAAAAATATAGTTATTTCAGCTTTTAAAAAGTATTTATTTATTTATTTATTTGTTTATTTACTTACTTATTTTTTGAGACAGGATCTTGCTCTATCACCCAGGCTGGTGTGCAGTGGTGTGATCACACTCATTGCAGTCTTGACCTCCTGGGCTCAAGTGATCCTACCACCTCAGCTTCCCAAGTAGCTGGGACCACAGGTATGCACCATCATGTCTGGCTAATTTTTAAAATTTTTTGTAGATACAGGGTCTCCCTATGTTGCCCAGACTGGTCTTGAAATCATGGGCTCAAGATCCTCACCCCTCAACCTCCCAAAGTGCTGGGATTACAGGTGTGAGCTACTGTACCTAGCTTTATTTCAGCTTTTAAAGTTATTTTCAGCTAGGCAATATATTCTGATATTTACTCATGTTACTTGATATGGAAATCAATATTCATTATTATGTAAATTATGAATGTGAAAATCATTATAATGAAAATACATATTTATACATGAGCCAAGTTTTTTTTCTTGAACAGTTTTTTTATTTCCTTGGGACTAATTTTTTTTTGTATTTTCATTTGTTTAGTTTTCTATGCATCATGAGTTCAGCCTCAAATACTTAGCCAATTATCTAAGTCTCTTCTCAATAATTTAAAATGTACATATATTCCATCAAATTTAGTCTGAAGGGTTTCTCTTGGAGGTTTTTTGACTTACTCTTCTGGACTTGCTCCAATGTCCATTATGTTTCACTTCTCATCTGTTTTCATTCTCTTTCATATTTCTGTTACTGACTACAGGTTCTTGATTTCTCAATGCAATAGAAATTGACATGAAGCCAAAATAATTTTCCCATACAAGGCTTCATTGATACTTATGCTTGGGCCTAAGGGAGGCAGAGAGAGAGAGAGAGAGAGAGAGAGAGAGAGAGAGAGAGAGAGAGAGAGAGAGAGAGAATCCCCTGACTGACTCTGAAAAGAGCCAGTAGGGCTTTTTTATTAGACTAAGCAAAGGAATTGACATCAGGGTAGGGTATGCTGGCTGAGGGGTAGGGCATGTAGGTCAGCATTATCTGGTCATTAGAGTTGTCTTGAGGATGGGTCACCTGGTGGTCTGGCCAGTGGCAACAAGACTATAAATCAATTGTCCAACATTCCTTCCTGAGGTGGGACACTGTGGCCTTGCTTATCTCCTTAGGCCAGTTCCTAGAATTATTTAAGTAAAAGGACTACAGTAGTGAGGTAGTAGCGTGGGTTTTATGATCAGTGGGAATATATGAAAGAATGCTCTAGTAGGGGTAAGCTGAAGCCAAGCCCCATCTCTACTCAGTCTCATTTCCAGGTACATAAAATATTTATATTCTATTCTAACACTTCATTAATAATTTGATTGGTAAGGAAATAACTTTTCTTCACAATTTTGCATTGCTCACTTAATTGACATCTGGCATTTGTGAGATGTCTGAAGCTATTCTGATGCTAAATATTTTGAATTTGTCTTGTTTTGATTTCCTCTCTGAAAATTTGAAGAATCTTTTCTTTGTCCCTAGTGTTACAAAATTTCATAATTACGCATGTCTTAATGTTGGTCAACGTTTACCATTTATGCTAGGATACTTGCCAGGCACTTTTATCAATAAACACATACTTTCCTTTGAAGGAAAATATCATGGACCATTTTGTTGATGATGTTTTTCGCGCTATTTTCTTTCTTTCCTCTTTCTAGAATGCCTATTATTTGAATGGTGAACATCCTGCATCAGCACTCTACTATTCTTATCTTTTCTTTCCTGTGTTCTATTTCCTTGTCTTTTCCCTCCTTTCTCTGGAAGATATTCTAATCTTCATTTCTTATTTTTTCCCACTGAATTTATCATTTATGATATTCTGAGTCTAGGATAAAAAGTGTGGTTTTTTTCCCCCTATTCTTTCACTCAACAACAATCAACATGGAAGATTTCTGTGACCAAATGTGTGGCAGTATTTCCCCACCAACAAGCACAGAATTGACTCTGCAGTGGAAGCCAACTGAGTGTCCTCTAATTCAATTCAATTCTTATACTATCTACCTAGAGATAGCATCAGCTCCCATAGGTTGAGGGTTCAGTCCCTCAAGATGCCCACTTTGCCACCCTGCCTTAGATGCCAATCACAAGTTCCAGGTTGTTCTACCTGTGCTTCTGATCAACTGGGTATAAATGGGTGTTCCCACAATCTTTTCCTTGGATTGGATTAATTTGCTAGGCTCATAGAACTCAGGGAAACACGTTTACCAGTTTATTATAAAGGATATTACAAGGGAAACAGATGAAGAGATGCATGGGGTAAGACATGTGGGAGGGGATGTGGAGCTTCCATGCCCTGTGTTCAGCTATCCGGAAACTCTCTGAATCCAGTCCTTTTTTTTTGATGGACATTTCATTACATAGGCATGATTGATTATAACTGACCATTGGTGATCAACTTAACCTCGAGCCCCTCTCCCCTCCCCAGAGGTTGGGGGCTGGGGCTTAAAGTCTCAACTCTATAATCCTGCCTTCGTCTTTTCAGTGACCAGCCTCATTCTGAAGCTACCTAGGGGCTGCCAACCATCAGTCAACTCATTAGCACATAAAAATACTTTACTTTTGGAGATTTTAAGGATATGAAGTGTTTATGCCAGAAAACAAGGACAAGACCAAATATACATTTTATAATATCACAAATATACTTTTCCAGAGTTTAAAAAAATGCCCTTTTACCCTATTCTTTTTTCATGGATACAATATTTTCTTCTCTTTTTCAGAGTATATTAATGGTAGATTTTTTGAGTGTTCTCTCTGCAGAGTCTCTGTTCCCTTTAAGTTACTTTTTATATTGATTTTGGTCTCTATCTTTTATTTTAGAGGAATTCTTCAGATGTTTGTTGCTCTTTGGTTGTTTCTACCTTTGGGCTACATAACCTATTTCAGCTCTGAGATCTCAGCTCACCATTCTTAAAACCGTGGTAGTCTGTTGGCCACAATTCAGGAAATGCTGATCTATGTCATACTAAATGAACTCTATCAGAACAGGCATAGACAAAAGTGAAACAGACAAAATGTGCTTTTCATAAGCCCTACCTCCCTCTCCCTTCCTTAGGTTTCTTCCACAACTCTAATTCTCCCTCACCCTACTTCTTCCTTCAAAATCTCTCTCATCTGTTTCCCTCATTAAAGCCGGTTCAAGTAAAAAATCTAATCATGTTATTCATACACGGTCTGAACAACTGATAAGACTAAACATATTCTCTGGTATTTGGTTTTTAAGACAAGGGCAAAAGTATTTCTTGGGGATAAACCAAAGGAATAAACTCTGAGGGTGTAACTTAGTCAACATCAATGCAAATCAGCAGCAAGGTGTAAGAAAACAGACAACTACCTAAATAAAAGCAAACCTCTTATTCTAAACAGTTGGCAATGGAGGGAGAATCTCCACAATGGATGATGTAGCAGAACCTTTATAATCCCAACCATTGTCTTCTATGATTCACCTTCCCCTTCAGGATTTTCTTCTAATTATCCCTGTAACCATTCCCAGGCCATGAAGAGGCAAAGCTTTTTCTCTTTTGACATTGAGGCCCAAAAATGGAAGCCTGTTCTTCTTTGACATACCAAACAGGGCAAAGAGACACCATTATAAAAGATTTTATTAATGTCTAAAGAGAAATTAACAGAAACGTCACAAAATTAGATAACAAGGAGTATCAGAAGTGACTGTGGGTACTAGCCCAATCCTATCCTCATATCTGTTCCCAACATTCAGAAACATAGACTAGATAGTCTGATTCCTCTTTTTCTGAAAGCAAGAGATGAAGGTTCAGAAAGAAGCCATTTCCTCCTCTACTGACTTAAGTCCTTCTTCTGACAGAAGCTGCAGACTTCTTCTGACAGAAGCTGCAGACTGGTAGAATATGGACTGATCCATAGATATATTTTGTTAGTTCCATTCTACTTAAAAATCACTTAAAAATTTAGTCATCAGCACTGAAATTTTTGAGATTATATTTCAAAAAAGCAAAACCATTTTCCAGCATTGAACATATATGCATACACGACACCCCCTCCCCTTCAACACATAGTCTGTAGATTCTAAACATCTATACAGAAATGTCTAACAAGAAAAACCATCTTAGAGACCTAAATTCTAAGGTTTTATTAATATAGCACAAGAAAACAGGAGAAATAACAGCGGTGTGAATTAGTTGAAAGACAGTTGAGGCTGGATGTGGTGGCTCATGCTTGCAAATCCCAGCAATTTGGGAGGCAGAGACAGGTGGATCACTTGAGGTCAGGAGTTCGAGACCAGCCTGGCCAACATGATGAAATCCCATCTCTACTAAAAACACACAAAAAATTCACCGTGTGTGGTGGCACATGCCTGTAATCCCAGCTGCTTGGGTGGCCAAGACAAGAGAATCACTTTAACCTGGGAGGCGGAGGTTGCAGTGAGCCAAGGTTGTGCCACTGCACTCCAGCCTGGGCGACAGACTAAGACTCTGTCTCAAAAAACAAAAAAATAAAAAAAGAAGACAGTCGAATCAGAAGCCAAGAGAGCTCCATTCTAGTCCCAGCCATGACACAATTAGTTTTGTGACCTCAGCAATATTATTTAATCCTCTAGGTCTCCATTTCCTCATCTATCCTATATAGAGGATGAAATTAAATGATATTTAACAGACCTTCTTGGCTATAATCTTGTAATTCAAGGGCAAAATTTTATCAAAGTACTCAAGTCAGATAAATCGAAGAAAACACTATAAATACACAAATAAATAAATCTGACATGGTAATATTTTTGTGTTAAAATTTATCTAGAACTGACAAATATGCATGCATAAAATGAGAGCTAAACAAATATATGAAGTACCAGATTAAATTCTGCTTCAACTAGGAGAAAAATGTTTTTCTTATAGATAGCAAACTTAAATGGATCAACGGGAAACCATACACAATTCTTCCAAAAAAAAACCCATATAAATTTAATGGATTTAAACTTATACACAAAACATTAGTTAAAACATTAGTCATTTACTAATGCCCTCTCATTTATGTTCTCCAATGAATTCTCATTAGTCTTACAAGAGATAAAACAGGAAGCAAAATAAGCCTTCCCGAGCTTTCTGTGATTATAATGTTGAGTGACAGACTCTGTAGAATGAACAATGGACAATGGAATAGTCTGGCCAAATTAAACACTTTCTGTAAGCAGACTGAGCCTTTATCTCAGCCAAGTAATCATTTTTCTTCCATGAAAAATATCTAAAATCATGCCAAGTTGTATCACTGCCACAGAAATTGGAATGGCTTCAACATCCCATAAAAACAGTGACACTTAATGAATTGCTTCAGTTAAATCACGCTGGAGAGAGAAAATAGATGAACAATTTCATTGTGTTATGTGTGGTCCAAAAGATATGATCAACACAGGTAATCACTGACTCTCTTCATGCCAGAATTACCACCTGAGATAAACACACCTGGATTCCCATGAACTTTTTTGGTTTATGCTGACTAATATGAAGTGATTAATGCCATTAAGAAGCAACCTAAAATAGGTTCAAAAAGAGCAGCAACAAATAGTGTGAAACCCACAGATAAAAGACAAAATCAGCAAGTAAGACTGAACCAGTTTGTACTACTTGAGACATCATTTTAAAAGAATTTAGACTACCACAAAACAACATACCGAATTACACAAGGTACTGATCTACAAAAGAAATCTAAAATATTTAATATCTCAAGAAATACTTGTGAATCCAGTGACTTTGTACATGTTTTCTTAGAAGTTTAAAAAATATATGTATCGTATGTTTTCTTTTTATTGCTCTTTAGTTTTTCCTTCTGTCTGCAGTGAACACAGAATGAAGAGATAACATCCAATGTACCACAAATAGAATATAACATCATAAGTACAGAATTTCAAGTTTACACTAAGAATGAATGTATTAATGTGATCACTATATTGCTCTGCATGTAAAACACTGTTAATCTTTTTCAGCAACTGGGTCTCGCTCTGTCACCCAGGCTGGAGTGCAGTGGTGTAATCATAGCTCACTGTAGGCTTTAACTCCCGGGCTCAAGCAACCCACCCACCTCGGCCTCCCAAAGTGCTGGGATTACAAACATGAGCCACTGAGCCCAGCCTAAAACACTGTTTAAAGACACATGTATAAAAGATGTTTCTAAGAGTGCAACTTGGGTGTCTGATTGAGAAGAGAGTTGTTTCAGTGAATGAAGGTGTCCACAACACAATTCCGCATGTAACATACTCTGAAAAGACACATATATAAAATATGTTTCTAAAATAGTCTAAAAAATAATAACGTTTGCACTAAAAAACAATTAAATACAAAGAACTGAAGTTCACATATACCTATTACAGAAATATTTTCATTCTGATAAATAACATACATCTGACTGTGGATTACTCTGTCTTAGATGTCAAAGTCATTTATTACCTTTGGTTTCATTAGCTATTTTGTACTTACATTTTAATGTATGGGTTCAATTGCCAGAGAATGGAGTGGGGGAATGTTCACAGTTTCCTCTTTCATTCCCTTGTTCAGAAGAACTCTTGGTCGCTCCTCATGGCAGATGACGTGACCTCTCAAGATAAATCTAAACAGATTCTTTCTCTATTTCTTTGTTTCATATTTTCCATGGGTTGGGAAAAAAAATGGTTAGTTTTAAAGCTGTGAAATATATAAAGGATACTGTCATGTTATACCCTTAATTATGTTCATAATTTTAAAACAAGATTTGCCACATAAAACTACCCCTGCATAATCATGATTTTCCTGTGTTAACACATTTTCACTGCAGGATTACTTCCCTATACATGCTAAGTTGAGAAGGTGACGTTCTTTTTTTTTTTTTTTTTTTTTGAGACAGGGTCTCACTCTGTCACCGAAGCTGGAATGCAGTGGTGTGATCTCAGTTCACTGCAACCTCCATCTCCCAGGTTCAAGCAATCCTCCCACTTCAGCCTCCTGAGTAATAGCTGGGACCTCAGGCCCACAGACGCATGCCACCACGCCTGGCTAATTTTAGAGATGGGGTTTCACCATGTTGTCCAGGCTGGTCTTGAACCCCTGAGCTGAAGTAATCTGACCACTTTGGCCTCCCAAAGGGTTGGGGTTACAGGCGTGAGTCATGGTGCCCAGCCTGGGGCTTCTACTTTTTCTTTTTCTTTTTTTTTAAATAGCAAAGCCATTGCAATAGCCACTCCAGAAAATATCTTTGCTATGATCTTAACAGTGTTTGACAGCCTTAAACCTTCTTTGCTCCTTGATCCTCATGGGCTCTGTAAATCATTGTCTGGTACTAAAGCAATTGTCAGCTCAAATGTCAGAAGCCCTAAACAACCCAAAGAGACAAACTAAAAGAGAAGTAAGTTCTGAGGTTTATATTTTAGAGGAATCCTTTAATGAAGCATTTCTCAGTCTTTTCCACCAGAGTACGCTGAAGGCAGAGGATAGTCGAAGGAGTCTGAGGGACAGACCAACTTACCCCTGAGCCAGAGATTTTGTTGAAGTCACATGTTTCATCTTAAAAGTTCATCTGAATGGTTAATTCCATGCTGTATTTGTATTAATACAAATTTTAAACCATTTTCCAAGTTATACAACTTTTTCTCCAAATAGTCAACTAAATTGATGCTTGCGAAGATGTACCATGTTTGCTGGGCACAGTGGCTCACACCTGTAAATCCCAGCACTTTGGGAGGCCAAGGCAGGTGGATCGCTTGAACCCAGAAGTTCAAGACTAGCCTGGGCAACATGGTGAAATCCCATCTCTACAAAAAATACAGAAGTTAGCTGGGGCGTGGTGGTGCACGCCTGTGGTCTCAGCTACTCAGAAGGCTGAGGTGGGAGGATGGCTTGAGTCCAGGATGTCAAAGCTGCAGTGAGCCGTGATTGTGTCACAGCACTCCAGCCTGGGTGACAGAGTGAGACCCTGTCTCAAAAAAAAAAAAAAAAAAAAAGATGCCCCACATTTGTCTTGGAGTTTTGAGTACCTCCCATACCCAACCACAGCTATGTACTCCCTGGATGTTCATATAACTCAGCATGATGCACAGGGACGTTGAATTTAATTACAGGTTAAATACTTTCTTTCTGTTGATCTCTTCTCCAACTTAGAGATGTTGGATGGGTGTGTTTCCTTATTTCAACATTGTTCCATTTTTTTTTTTCCAGTTTTCCAAGATCAGCTTGGGCTTTATTTCTTCCAAGAGTCTTCTCTGGTTTCTGACAATGATTCTCCTTTCTCATCTCCTACAGCACAACTTGTTTGCTTCACACATTTTTCACTAGATCATATATGATCCTGTACTAGTTCTATTTATATGTTTTATCTTCATTCACAATAATTTCACAAATTTCTTAAGGATAATTCTCTATGTGTTTCATATTTACTGCTACATAAAAAGCTACCACAAAACTTAGTGACTTCAAACAGCAATAATTTGCTGTTTCTCGTGATTGTGGGGGTCAACAATTCTCAGCTGGGCTGGGCTTAGCTGGGCTGGGCTTAGCTGAGCAGTACTTTGGTTTGTTCCATCTGGGATCACTGATGTGACTATAGTCATCTGGTAGCTTGACAGGGGCTGGAGGGAGTAAGATATCCACACTTACATGTCTGGGGCTTGGTGCTGGCTGTTGGCTGGGCCTCCTTGTGTGGTCTTTCAACCTTTGTTAGTCTAGTCCAGATGTTCTTTCATGGTGGCAGGGGTGTTCCAAGACATGCAGGAAGAAGCTGCAAGTGATTTGAGGCCTCGGCTCCAGAACTTGCACAATTTCATTCTTGTGACACTTTATTGTTCAAAGCAAACCACAAGGCCACCCTAGATTTAACGGGTGGGGAAAAAATACTCTACCTCTTGATGGGAAAAGCTGCAAAATATTGTGGCCATGTTTTTCAATCAGCCACATCACACCTTCTCTTTCTTCTGTCAGTTTAGCAGCAAGTGTCATAGTGAAGGACCATACTACATATTAGCTGATGTGAAATCAATGTTCTGGTGTTTTCATTTCATCCAGCTTGAGACTATATCCTCAGGATAAGAGTAGATTTAAAATAAAAAATTAATCTTGGTAATATTGATCTTTAACTCATTACTTGGACTAATTGTCTCTTTAAACATTGCCCAGATCCAAGCACACATTCCCTATTTCAAAGGAATAACTGTACCTTGAACAAACAGGTTCATGCTTTGAAGACTGACAATAAATTGAAAATAGTCGTTGTCCATGGGATTGGTGCTATGGGTATCAGAGAATTTTGTTCACTGATATATTTGTTTATTGGTCAAATACTCACCCAATGCATGCCCTGTGTCAGGCTCTGTACTATTTGCCCAACATGCATAATCGAGTAGAGAAGATGGATATACAGTGGATGACTATAACACAATGTGGTTCATAATTGCAATGACAGATAAATACACACGATATAATGAAAACACATTAAGAGACATAAAATAAAATGTTTACCAATTCATTTAGAAACTTACAATTAGGTTGTGTATAAGACATGAATTTCCTAGTTGCTATGTATGTATACACACACACATACACACACACACACACACCCCAGTATTATAAAGCCTTTTAAGGATGGTGAAATTACACATACAAAGAAAAGAAAGGAGGCAGAACTTCCATTATAAAACCATGGAATGGGCACCTGTTATTTTTGCCTGCTTAGCACCCATTCACCTTTCTGGTAGTGACAGGACCTTGATTCCCTACCTGTTCTTTCCTCAGCTCTTAGTCCACAAGATGGGGATAGAGCCAACTCTACCCTAATTTCACAAGCTGAGCATGTTATCCAGGCCTGGCCAATCAGATCTCTGCATTCTTATAGCCTGAGTGACTTGTTCAGGAATTGATATATGGTTCAAGAAGAGCTAGTGAGACCAATTCCCAGGACTTTTGTGAAGCCAGCATTAGAGAAGAATCCCTCTTTTCTCTGTGGCTACCCGACAGAATGGCTGTAAGACTTGGGCTGCTGGAAGCCACGACCAGGAGCCCGAGAATAAAGCCAATCCTAAAGGAAAGGGCTGAGACACGGCGGAAGGAAAGCTGATGACATTTGAGCCTTTGAATCCATCCATGTTGGATCTAACTGCCTAGGCTTCTCCAATACAGTCACATTTGCATTCTCTCTCAACACCTCCCACTTCTTCTTCAAAGTATTAGAGTTGGGTGTTTGCTGTTTGTCACCAAAAATCCCTAATACATAGGAGAGAAGGAACAAAACTCAAGAAGTAGGTTTGAGGGGTTGCGTAGGGGTCGTAAGAAGGCCAGCATTACTGAAGGTAAGGGCCCATGTGGGAAGTAGTGGGAAACATGATGGGATAAAGCGGGATGAGCCCACTGGATGGTTAGGAGTCTTGACATCCAAAAGCATCCAGAGGTGACAGCACAGTCAATTAAATAGATAAAACAGAGCTGTATCATGAGTACATAGCAAAAATATTAGGAAGCCATCGCAGCACTGACTGAAATCAACAGCTTGCAGGCAGAAAGAACAGCAAAGAGGAAATTCTAGTAATCAAGGAATGAGGGAGGATCCATACCTAGACCATGGTACTGCCAATCTGAGAAGTATGAACAGAAGAATCAATAGGAATTAGGGACTCCCCAAGGACAAGAAGGACAATGATTAATAAAAAGAGACAAAAATTAACTGCTAATCAAAGACTTGGCTAAGTTTACCCAAACTTAATCTATAGATAGTTGCTTTACAACATTCTCAGTATGCAACAATAGAATGTAAAATGGTACCCATTACTTAAAGACTTTAAAGGCCTTTATAACTCCCAACTAAGTAATAGAATAAATTGTTTACCATCTGACAGAGGGCTTAGAGTATGTAAAATAAAACAAAACAACAACAAAAATGAAAAAAAATCTTATACCTTCAAATGGGGCTGAAGGCTATTGTGTGTGACTTGAGTCTGGTTTTATGCTCACTGGGCAGTATTTTTAACAATGAATCACTCTCAAGAGTGATTGTATTTAAAAGGTTTTGTGTTAATTATTCGTTGTTCACCCAGAGCCCGCAGGGGACTTAAGCCACTTTTAATTTTCTCAATTCACCAGCCAGAACCCTACATAACAGGGCCAATCTGATAGGATTGAACAATGCCTTCTTGTTTCATTTAATTTAATCTGCTTTAAGGGTTTAGAAACATATCTATATACATAGAAAAAAAACAATGAAATCTAACAGTAGCATTCATTCTGGAAAACTGGGATGTATCAGGACTGAACAGGTTTTATATATATTAATTAAAACTGTAGTTTTAATTTTTAAAACAAGATGTCAAACCCAAATTCAGGAGGCTGCTTATTTGTTTCTTTAAATCTGCCAAGGAATCAGGATATCTCCTCATACTTCCTCCCCTGGGCTTGTGGGTTTGAGGTCCTTCCTGCCTAAACCATATATTCCTTGATCTAACTTTTTACTTTGAGTTTCTATTAAAGAAAACTTTTTTAATGTTAGTTTTTCTGAGGAACTTCAGTACTTTATTTTTTCCTTAGACCACGGGGGCACCATCAGAGCAGCAATGAAGGCTGACACATCAGGTGAGAATCTACCTCAAGGACAGGGCAATAAAGAGTCTTTGGAGATATAGGTTATTGGAAATTGTGCCTGGTGTTCTAATCTTAGTATAAATGAAAGTTAATTGTCCTAATTAGCAGGTTGTAGTGTCTGTTATCTTAAACAATGTTTTACAACTATGGAATTTGATTGAAATAAGTTTTGGGGCTCTCTGAGACCTGACCAAAGGAAGAAAAACAAGTGCCCCCAAAACTCTGAGAAGCACAGACAGGTGACAGCCTCATTAGGTCAGCTCGAAGGGCTGCATCAGCTCTCCTCAGGCAATCCCTGTCCCTTCAGTGGCCATCAGCCTGAAGCACTGCCTCTTTCATATAATTCACATGTTTGACACAAGTACATGGAATCCATGTGTAAGGTTTACAGCTTGGCTAAAGTAAAAAAAAAAAAAAACTATTTATTTAAAAGGGCATGTTTAAATAAAGGCTCTGTGGGAATTGCAAACCTATGTAAATATCTAATGCTAGAATTTCTTTTTTAACTCCAGTCTTTCCCAATCACAAAGAAAAGCACACTTTTCAAAATGAAATCTACGAGTAATTATAATGAACCCGATTATTTGTTTTTCATTGGAAAATTAGGTAGCATATAGAACACCTCACAACCATTCTGGTATAATGTATGCATCACTTTGCTGCCAACGAGATGGGCTTTCACTAACACAAATTGCCCTCAGACCCTGCCTCAAGACCCTGAGGACCATATGTCTGTCATTTCTGGGAGTGGCCTCTGGATGGCAGTGTTATTTTCAGTTTGCACTTTGCTCATCACGTCAGTTTTCTAAGTTAAAGTTGCAAGAGACCCAATCATCTCTTTCAGTAGACTGAGTGTTCTCTACTCCTTACTTGCTGTGTGGCTTACAGCCTCAGTTTCCACCTGTATAGAAGGAGGATTCTATTCTAGACAAGGAAAGTAGCTGCAAAGATTAGAGATGATAATGATAACAACACTATTATATATTGAAAACCTACTGTGATACAGGCTCTGTGTAGGAACTTTACATGTAATATCTTACTAAATCTTTCCAACTTCCCTGTAATGTTTGTGTTACTGCTCTATCTTTAGAGATAAAAAACTTAAAGCTCAGAATAATCAGGAACGTAGCCTAAGTTCCATGGCAACTCAGTGGTGAAATTGGGATCTATTTTTCTAGCATTATAATACAAGTAAAGTGCCTAGCAAATTGTCTCATGCTAATAAATATTAGTAATTTAAAAACATTTATATTATTATAGCTATAAGTATTAAATTGTATAGCTGATGGCTAAAACACATAAAAATTTAAAAATGTTGTTTCTGGGATGGCTTAAAGCCAATATAAAAATCTGTTATGACCTGGTTGTTCAGGTGCCTTAATTTTCACCCAAAGAACTTTTGAGCAGAGAATGCATGGCCTAAGAGAAGCTTTGTGAGTGAAAGTTTATAGTTAATTAAGTGTGGAAAATGCTTATATTTTATTCTTCTTCTGGAGAATCTCAAGAAATAATAGCATATTAAAGGCTCCGAGATGCCTTGCAGTAAAAAAAACTATAATCTAGTTTAACCCAAAGTTTTCACATGTACTTAACAAAGAAATTCTTTCTTCACATAATATTTATAACCATCTCTTTAAATCAGTGTTCTGCAGAAAACACTCGGGAGAAATGAATCTACTGAAATTCCTCTTCCAAGTTGAGCATATAATGTTTTGACAAGTCTTCTTTTTCTGCCAGCTCAACTCCCTGTTGTAGATGTGCTGTGAAATGTCAAGGCTGACAATAAAGTTCTTCTGACACTTAACTATTAAACCTAAGTTTTTCTTAGGCTTTTCTCATAACAGCACAACATTCTTTCTACTTCTCTCCATCCTACAGTCACAGGTAACCATTTCCTGAAACTCCTGTTCACAGTATTTCTTAGCTCCTCTTATAGAGCAGACCATATCTTCTGTACCATTCAATGGCTTCCAAAGTTTTGTTAACTCTACTTTAAAGCTTATTGCTACTTAATTTGTCATGTGCTTATGCCTCCACAATCACATTATAAGTTATTTAGTGTCTGAAACTGTGCACTGCATTTCCCTGCGTCCCTAAAGAAGCATGACAGTACATTGCTCATTCATTCACTCATTCATTCAACAAACATGCACTGAGCATCTTCCCCGTGACAGGCACTGTTCTAAGTGCTGGGGTATAGCAGTAAACATGACAATCAAGGTCATTAGTACTCCGGTGGAAATTCATTTGTATGGGGAAAGACAGATAAGTAAATATTCAAGTAGGTACATAACTCATGTCAGATAAGGGTAAGTGGTATGAAGCAGTAAGGGCATGTGAACGCGGAGAGGAGGAGAGGCTGCTTGAGCTTGGAAAGGCCTCTCTGAAGAGGAAATATTTCAGCCTGGTTATGTACCGGGTAAAGGCCAGGAGACTGGCTGAGTTTGCTAAATTAGAGGAAAAGCAGGAAGGCCACTGTGACTGTGGCAAACATGCATGGTAAGTCAGGGGAGCAAGATGAGATCAATTCAGAGTGGGTGCTATGCACCACACTGTGGTAAGGAATTTGGACTTTAAGATGATACGGAAGCCACAGAATGTTTTAGACATGGGATTGAACTAAGCATGATTTTATACCTTTAAAAGACAATTCTGACTACAGGGTAGAAAATAAAATGTCAGGAGCCAAGGGAGGGGTCAGGCAGGCCAGTTAAAGGTTATTTTAGTAGGCAAAGCAAGATATGATGGTGATTTGGACATGTGATGGCAGGAGAGCAAAGGAAGTGGGCAGATTCTGGCTATACTTTGGCATGTGAGACAGTGGGACTTGCCAGCTGGAGTAAACAGATGAACAGAAATATTTCCTAGATGTAGATATTTACTAAATGCAGATATTTCCTAGGTAAAGGTTATCTGGGAGACTAATAAGCCTGGGAGAAAAAGTAGGGGACAGAATCAAAAGTTCTTTTTCACTGAGTTAAGGTTGGAAGTCTGTAAGATATCTAGGAATACATGTCAATTTAACCTGATTCTAGAGATCACAGGAAAGGGCAGGGATATATATATATATATAATTATATTTGGGAGTTACTGGTACAAAACTAGTATTTAAAGCCATAGGACCAAGCTCAGCATGGTGGCGCTTGCCTGTGATCTCAGCACTCTGGGAGGCTGAGGCAGGAAGATGGCTTGAGTCCAAGAGTTGAGACCATCCTGGACAACACAGCGAAACCCCATCTCCACAAAAAAATACAAAATATTAGCTGGGCCTGGTGGCGTATGCCTGTAGTTCCAGCTACTTGGGAGACTGAGGCAGGAGGATCACTCGAGCCCAGGAGGTTGAGGCTGTAGTGAGCCATGATTGCACCACTGCACTCCAGCCTGGGTGACAGAGTGAGATCCTGACTCAAATAAATAAATAAATAAACAAACACATGGGACCACATGAAATCATCTAAGGACAGAATGTAACCCCAAGGCACCTCAAAATTTGGAAGTAGTTTAGGCTGAGAAAGGGAAGCTAAAACGGTAAACAGGAGAACATGGTGTCAAGAAGTCGAAGAGAATAAAGTATAGCTAGCATGAAGGAGTGGTTAGCTGGGTCAGATTCCAAAGATTTAGATGTGGGCAGAAAAGGAATCTTTGGATTGGCCAACATGAAGGCAGCAAGAGCAGGGCCAGCGGAGTGGTGAGGACTGAAGACGGTAAGAGTACACTGCAGGAAGGGTCAGAGAAATAGGGCAGTACTAAGGGGAACACAAAGTCAAGAGAGGGCTTCCCTCCACCCCCAGAAGGGAGATCCTGGAGTTTACCCAAATAGAGTCAGAAGGAGAGGAGAGATTAATAGTATAGAAAAGAGAAGGACTAATTGAACATGTATATCTATATGTTTGTTTAGTTATTGTCCTTTTTTTTTTTTTTTGGATACAGGGTCTTGCTCTATCACCCAGGCTGGAGTGCAGTGGTGTAATCATAGCTCACTGCAACCTCTAACTCTTGGGCTCAGGTAACCCCTCCATATCAGCCTTGTAAGTAGCTAAGACAACAGGCATGCACCACCGCACCTGGCTAACTTTTAAATTTTTTGTATGTTGCCCAGGCTAGTTTCAAACTCTTGACCTCAAGTGATCCTCCCGCCTCAGCCTCCTAAAGTGCTGGGATTACAGGTGTGAGCCATGGTGCCCAGCATAATTAGTGTCAATTTTTAGGTGTATTTGATTTACATCAGACTGAATAGGGAGTTGTTTTCCAAATCCCCAGGACTTAAAACTGGGTAGTAATAATAATAATAATATTAGTTTAACACGCATTTACTGATTATATGCTGGGCATTGCTTTATGGACTTTACACATATATTAACTCCTTTATTCCCCCAAATAGCAATAACTGCCCCAATTTTACACTTGAGGAAACTGAGACACAGAGAGGTTAAATAATTTGTCTAGTGTCATGTAGACAGTAAGCGACGAAACAGGATTCTTAATCAAATAGTCTGACTCTGAACTCTTAACTACCAGGAGAAAGTGGTAGGAGGTTTCATAGCCGCTAGCACTTCCTCAGTTCAGGACAAGTTTTATGAATCACCTCCTGTCAGTTACCACCTCTTTTCCCAAGGGTATAAGGTTATCTAAAAGGATGAAAGGGTATTATTTTTCAATCCTTTCTCTGGTCAGGACAGTCTTCCAAGCTAGTCAAACCAATTAGATGTGTGCAGCAATTCTTTCAAACCAGTTTCTTTTAGGATTTTCATAAATATCTAGTACACATTGACAAACAATTTTTTTTCACAAAAAAATTTCCTTCTGTATACATATTTTGATACATATTGATACATCATTTTAATGCTATATAGTATGCAATTATTGGTTGGGGTGTTCCACAATGTACTTAACCCTTCAAATATGTATGTGTGTACACTTATGTGTTTATAGAAGAAATCCATGTTCTTAGCAGAAAAATCTGAAAATACAGCTTAGCAGAAAAAATTCCTTCATTTCATCATTTAATAAATATTTACTGAGTGTCTATTTTGTGTCATGCAAACTTACAAATCATGCTTTCAAATACCATTTAAAAGCATGAAGAAAATGCAAAAGAAAAACTGCAAGATACAAAATATACAGAAGATATGTGAAAAAAACTAGTAAAACACAAATCACACGCATGATGAGAGACAGAGAGAGGAAGAGATTCCAGAAGTAAGTATATCAAATGTGGGCAGTAGTTATTATTTCCAGGTGGTAGGATTAGGGTGACTTATTTTCTTCTGCTGGCCTTTTTTCCCCTTGTTTTTCTATAATGAACATATGTTACTTGAATACTTAGAAAGTTGTTATTTAAATATTATTTCTACATATTATGTTAAGAGCACATGCATTGCCAGACGTCTGATTTGCTGCTAAAGTAGAATCTATGAAGGTAGCAAGGCATGGAGTATATGTGGACATTTTTATTGTTTCCATTACTCAATAATAATGGCGCAAATGATTTCACTGCCAGAAGCATTGTTTAAAGATGTGTGTGTATGTGGCACTACACAATTATCCATGCTCGTGTGTGTGTGTGTGTGTATATATATATATAAAAAACATAAAATAAATGATGGACAACTAGCATGATACTTTACTTCTTGCCACTAGATCTACCTAGCAGAGAAACAAAGATCAAAGACACATTTTCAAGGAAAAAAAAAACCCTGAAAATTCAGATACTATCTTCTGCCTCTTTGTTAAGGCTACCCTTTAAGATGTCTCCTTTCTTTCCTTTTTAACTTTTTATTATGTAAAATCTCGAACATACTAAAAAATATGTATAATTGAGTATTCAAAAATAAATACGAGAAATCCCATGTTCCCATCACCCAATTTCAATAATTATCAACAGTATTAAGAACTTTCTTTGCAACTGCTTATCTTGCAGTAACAAATATAAACTTATGAATAGAAAAACTATCTTTATAGAAAACATTTTTCACATTAAATTTTTAAAAATTGCTTTTAAAAGCCTCTGTATGTAACCTTGAAACTTCTTCCCCAAAGAGTTTCTGAGGTCTGCCGATGCAGTTACTGTCTTGTGCATTTGCCCTTCTTCCGTAATAGCTACTTGAATGCATTATTAAACTTGGAAAATGGAAAAAGCAAAATAAAGAAAGCAGCGACCCGGGAAGTGTGAAGCCATCAGACAGAACTGGGGGAAACAGCGAGCACTCCCCCAGGGAAAGTGTGGCCAGGAGGACAGCCTCGGTATGAGCTGGCCCCAGGTTGGGGAGGCTACTCTCATTTAGAGAGATCACAGGCAAGGCCAGTGGAGTGCCATAAAACTGCCACCTGGTTATACCTACCCAAACTGTTGTCACTGCTCGTGGGCCAGGAAGCAATTCTATCCCTCAGCTTCTTTGTGCAGGAGTTGTCTGACTTTGCAGAAAGATCTACTTCCTCCTTCCTAATTTCTCGAACGAGCTGCATGCGGCATCTTGTGAAATCCTGAAAGGAAATCTTCCCATTTTCATCTGCTCCCAACTGGTTCATGATCTCAGCCACAGACTCTTCCATATTCAACTGGCGACAGACCATTAGCAAGTCATTTCTGCAGAAGGGGTTGAATAGAAGAAAATGTGTTATGAGTGACGTTTAAGCTAGAAAAACTGGTTAATGAAAAAAAAAATGTATTTCTTGAGCCAGGCATGGTGGCTCATGCCTGTAATCCCAGCACGTTGGGAGGCCGAGGCCGAGGCCGGCGGATCACGAGGTCAGGAAATCGAGACCATCCTGCCTAACATGGTGAAACCTCATCTCTTCTAAACATACAAAAAATTAGCCGGGCGAGGTGGCGGGTGCCTGTAGTTCCAGCTACTCGGGAGGCTGAGGCAGGAGAATGGCGTGAACCTGGGTGGCGGAGCTTGCCGTGCGCGGAGATCCTCCACTGCACTCCAGCCAGGGCGACAGAGTGAGACTCCATCTCAAAAAAAAAAAAAAAAAAAAAAAAAAAAAAAAAGTATTTCTTATTCACATACTAGATGTATTTTCAACTTTCTCATTGCTTCTAGAAAAGTGGTAAGTGGTAAGTGTATGAAAAAAACATGTTTCATCTGGGTTATTCTAAACAAAAACTCTATTATTTGGAATGGTGAGGCAACTTTTAATCCTTTGTTCTCTTTTTCTTCCTGTCTCCACACCCTTCTCTCCCTTTCTTTGTTTTGAAATTGAGGATTGTAAAGTTCTTTCTTTACACCTGAAGAGTGTAGCATTGTAATCTCACTGTAAGATAAAGCTTCAGAACGTATAACAGACATTATTTCTATTCTTGGCAGAGTCCAAAATCTAGTCAAGTTATAAAAGAACCAACAGAGATTTTAACAAGCTTGATTTTCAGCTTTCTGGACCAATCTGGTAACTTTAGTACTTGTTTAAAACATCATTTAATCTTGACTTTCGTGGTTCAATGCTTAGCTACCTTTGGTTTTTCCTGCTTTTGAGTGTTTTCCACCTTCCCACAAGCAATCGGTAAGCCCTAAGACTAAGGGCAGGGATGAAAATCTCAGTGTCTTCCAGGACTAGACTTAATGTGAATGTGTGAAGTGGGTAGATCTAAGATAAGAGGGCTTGGTGGGGTCTGTGGCTGGACTAGAGAAGTGTATCTAGCCGATGGAGTCTCCAATTTTAAAAAAGAAAAATAAAAAAGAATTTCAAAAAGAATAACAAGAACAATAACCCTATGCTGACCAAGAACATTTATGTGGAGGACATCAGTTTGATCCCTGACATACAAGTCTTGTTCTTTTCTCTCTCCCTAACCTCCTTTAGCAACTATTTTGTTCATATTCCTCCAACTGCAGGTCTCAACAAAGGACTGTAGAATTTAAGTGCTGGAAGATACATTAGAATTTTGTTCATGGTCACAAACAAAGCTAATTAGTGTGCCTGTCTCAACATACTACCAAAGTTCAGTTATCTGGAGAACATAACCTGTTTGATGTTTGCTGATACCTGAAACCTGACCATGCTAAGACCACTCTTCAAGTCACCCTTCACAAATTCTGTCTCCCGGTCAATGTCTCCATGGTCTCTCTCAAATTCCCTAGGCTCACAAAATTGTGGGCATTTTTAATATCTTCTCATTCACTCCTCCTTACCCCTAATTCTGTGCCCTGCATGCCCCCTCCCACCTTTGCCCTTGTCCCCTTCCCCAAGTTTCCAGGGTCCGAATTATCATCAAATGTAGGTTAGTCTTGTCCCCAAAATGCTTTTATACTTGCTCTTTATGGTGTTTTTCAATAAATGTAACAGACTCATCACCCTGCTTCCATATGCTATCCCATTTTCATGTTTTATAAAGAACTTTTACACATAGCTACATGTTTTATCTTCTGTGTACATGTGTGTCTGTGTCCATATGTATATCATACATATATATGCCTCTGCATCTGTGTATACACACACACATATACACATACATATATACACACACATATATTTGTAAAGTAGATGGATGAGGATAGGAATAAATATATACATGGAAGTGGGTGTGGTAGGTTAAATTATTAATATTAGTCCTAACCTTTCATTATGACATAGCAGTGTTATACATGTATATCCTTGCCTTGGTCTCAGGGCCAAGGACACTCATGGTAGGTGTGTCCTTTCCTATCCCTTAACTTCAGGCTTCACATCTAACTTGCTTTGGCCCTTCGGATATTACTGGACAAGTGCCTATACTGTTGAGCTTGTCCCCTTTTGCTTTAGTCATCATTATGAGAAAAACATACCATGGTAGCCATTACTCCTGTATCTAGCCTGGGCCCCAAAAGAAGCCACCCCAGTCTACTTGAAGACTCATAGCTTAAGAAAAGTCATTCCAGCTTACCCCAAAATGTGTGATCAAGAGTAAGTTCTTATTGTTCATGCAAATTAAAGTTCATTCTTAAGCTCAGATTTTGTGATTTTTCTCCCATCAGTAGCTAATCAATACACTGTAAAAATGTTTGTTTGGTTTTTAAAGTAATGTTTTCATATGCTTATCTTTTTGCCCTTCTCTGTATAAGACCTACCTGATATTCAGCCAGATTCATCCAAGAGTTAGAGATAATTAAGATTGCTAAAGCAGGAATACAAACAGAAAGAAAGGATCCTGCTTTTACTCTGAGTTCAGGGTTCAGATTATACTTTCTAAAATAAGAATTTCTCTCTTAGATATTTAGAAAATAGCCTTAAATTTAGGCTTAGCAAAAAATAAAGAGGTTTTCTAAATTCCAGAAGTTCATGTAATGTTAACATTAATATTCTCTGACTGGTAAAAATATGGTGTATTCATTTTTCCTTTCTGTGTATTTTCATTTTTCACAGTGTATTATACTACTTTCATAAACTGATATGTCATTGTAGGTTTTAAAATGGGGATAGTAGTGGTACCTACCTCATAGGGTTGCTCTGAAAATAAATGAGATAATACATAGAAAGCACTTAACATAGTTCCTGGCATATACTAAGTACTCAATAAACAGTAGCCATTATTATGATTGTTTTATAATTGCTGATCATAGATCTTTCATAATACCCCCAGTTTCATGATTAAGGCTTTAATAATGAATTGTGATCTGCTCAGGGGAAAAGAATACTGAACGGAACTGACTATCTCACTAAGTGGTATAATCTGTCCACAGAAGCCCACCCTTCCTCCCTGCTGGCGGCCCACTTACATATATTGGGCACCCTGGTGAGAAACTCAGCTCTGTCCAGGCTTGAGAAGCCACATTCTACAAGAAACAGCTGCAAAGAAGTAACTGTGGTCTAGAAATACCAACTCAGAATAGAATGTGTAACACTGAATTTTAATTTTAAACGTGTAGGCTGTTGAGAGGCTGATATAAAAGATCAAAGCCAAAATACATTGCACTCTGCCAAATTAAGTCAAATTGTAAGTTTTAAATAGAAGTACTAGTTTTTCAAAACTAAATTCAAGCTAAATTCTTTTAGTATAGAAATACAAAATTAACAATAATAACAAGCCTGCAGGGGAATTACAATTATCCCCTGATATGGTTTGGATGTTCATCCTCTCCAAATTCCATGTTGAAATGTAATCTACAATGTTGGAGGTGGGGCCTGGTAGGAAGTGTTTGGGTCATGGGGGTTAATTCCTCATCAATGATTTAGCACCATCTTCTTGGTGATGAGTGAGTTCTCTCCCTGTTAGTTCACACATGAGCTGGTTGTTTAAAGAGGCCTGATACCTCCTCCCCCACCTTGCTCCCTCTCTTGCTATGTGACATGCTGGTTCCCCTTTGCCTTCCGCCATGATTGGAAGCTTCTTGAGGCCTTCACCAGAAGTGCCAACATCACACTTCCTATACAGCTTGCAGAACAGTGAGCCAAAATAAACCTTTTTTTCTTATAAATTACCCAGCCTCGGGTATTTCTTTACAGCTACGCAAGAATAGACTAACATGTCCCCATTTTACAGATTACGATATGACAGCTGAAAGAGTCACAGAGACAATATGTGGCACAGCCTGGAATCTAAACCAAATTGGTCTGATTCTAGAGCTCTTACCCTTTCCATGCTATCATCTAGCATCTTGGAGGTTAATAACAGGTACATTTTGGCATGAGAAAACAATTAGGGACAGAACTAACATTAGCAGCTTGATTATCAAAGATCATGAATTAACAATGCTTTTATTATCAAACCAGAAAATTACATTCATCTATATACGTGTTATCCTTCTATATTACATATGAATGAGAATATAAAGTTACATTTTGTTATCAACAAGATGAGAAAAGAAAGTTACAGCAGAGGAAGAAAATTATAAAAGCTCTCCTTTATATCAAGAGCTAAGTCTGGAGAACTTGAATTACAGGGTACTTCCGGCCTTCAATGACATACAGTTCCATGTGGCTATACCAATTTATAGCGTGCCTTTGTCATTCCTCCCATCAATAGGTGGAGGCTATTTCCCTGCCCTTGAATCTGGGCTGGCCTTGAGACTGGCTTCGACCAAAGAACATGGCAGAAATAAAATTCTAGGATTCTGAACACACAGGCCTAAAGATGCCTTCTGGCTTCCAATTTCAACTCAGTACCTTCCACTTCCACGCAGTCCTGGCAGTCTGCTCAGGCCCATGGTGGTCTCTTCCTTCTGATAACATTAGTACCTGCACCAGTCATTTGGTGATTATTTACAGTTTTGTGACAGCTTTTGGATCGTACTTTGATTTCTTTCTCTCTCTCTTTTTAAAAATTGTTTTCACATATTCAATCCTTATCTTCCCAATATAACCATGAGCTCCTGGCAGCCAGTGCTGGTGCCACATCAATCCCCTTTGAGATGTGTGCAGCACTTAGCACACCACCCCACGCACAGCAGACCCCATCACATTTGTTTTGATGGATTGATACATAAACTCTCAGAAGTTGAAAATGATCTTTCTTTTAAAGAGGGTCCCCACTTTGGATATTTTCCCACATATACCTGTCTTTGTATTTTCCCACAGAATGCAGCACACGGGATGCTCAGTAAGTATGAATGACCAATGGCCTCCATAAAACACTAATAACCCTGTAGCCTTAGTGACAGAACAGCAGGACATTTCTCTGCCCTAGGCAAGGAAAGTTTTTCAGAGGAAGAGATACTAAATTGAGACTGTCCAAAACTAAGTTAGTCCAGCATAGAACTATCTCAGTAGCAACAACAACATCATGTAAGTGTCCTGCCTTGAAAAAAAAATAAAACTTTTGTATATTATTTCAGAAAACACACATTCATTGTAGAAAATGTAGACAAGCAGAAAGAAAATACAGATTACATGCAATCCCTTTACCTAGCAATAACCACAGTGAATATCTGGTGAATTACACAAAATTGTACTGAACATTTTTTCCTCTAAGTCATTATTGTTACAAGTGATTTAAAAGGTGTTTCATATTCATATTCATGCATATATATCTTATCTTCAGATGATATCATCATAACATGAGAAGGAAACAGACCTCAGTTTGTATCAGAGGAAGTGGCCAAGTCAGGTGATATTTAGCTCTTAGAGTCTAACACCAATCACCAGACAGCAGAACTAAAATGACTTCAGTCATTTCAGAAGATTGATGCTTCTCACTCAAAACTGCATGGTTTCACAATGCACAGCTATTATTTTCTATATATAAAAGTCTTTTTTTTCTCTTGGCTATTCTTCCTTTAACTTATAAAGAAATTGAGTATGAAGTGAAAATTCAATAAAACTATTTGTCATTCAAGTAAATTCGCAGCCTAACCTTGGGGATGTATAATGGGAAAGACGGGCTTTGGTCTCTCAGGCTCGGGGCAGAGAAAAACACTATTCTTCCCCACAATGATAATAAATCCCAAACCCCACTGGAATGAGGGCTACACAGAGGCAATTTAAGTAATAGGTTACATGCTTTTGTTCAAAATTCTCAACTAACAGAGACCCCTGGACCTAGTAGGTAGTCCAGAAATAGTTGCTCATGAAAGACTGCAAAAAAACATCTAAAAACTTCTTTCAGTGTGCATTAGCTATTATTATAAATAATAGTAATCATATAAATAATAGTATAAATAATAATATAAATATATACTATTATAAATAATAATAGCTAATTTGAGTCGCACAAAAATGTAATTTAGAAGTCTCTAATTTCAGTTCCACAGATATTCAAAGTGTGAAAAATTATAATTAGGTCATAAAAAGTAACAGGTAGGCCGGGCGCGGTGGCTCACGCCTGTAATCCCAGCACTTTGGGAGGCCGAGGCGGGCGGATCACAAGGTCAGGAGATCGAGACCACGGTGAAACCCCGTCTCTACTAAAAATACAAAAAATTAGCCGGGCGCGGTTGTGGGCGCCTGTAGTCCCAGCTACTCGGGAGGCTGAGGCAGGAGAATGGCGTGAACCCGGGAGGCGGAGCTTGCAGTGAGCCGAGATCGCGCCACTGCACTCCAGCCTGGGCGACAGAGCGAGACTCCGTCTCAAAAAAAAAAAAAAAAAATAAAAATAAAAAGTAACAGGTGTCTGGGCTACAGCTGGTAATTTCTGTGTACAGCTGTTGAACGGAATAAATGCATTTGCCTTTCTTTCGTTATTGCTTCTTATGAAATAATTAGGGTGAAGTACAAAACAATAAGCAAATAAGCAAACAAAACCATATTTAAGAAAAAAGGAGAAGAGGTTACTAAATATAGGAAATTTCAACAAATTTCAGAGAGACACAAAAGAGATGGGAGCATGATGATGGATGCCACAGGCACGAGAAACCCTTACCTAGAATATGCAGCAGGGGAGCTGCTGGGTGGCGCTGAAACACTGAAGGTTCTAGGTTTATAAGCAGCCAGTGTGATGAATTGTGAGAATGAGAAGTGGCTGTGCTTCCTTCTCCTAGCATGGAATAAAGAGATAGTGTCCAAAGTTGGTAATCAGGGTCAGGCTCATGCCTGTAATCCCGGCACTTTTGAAGGCCAAGGCAGGAGGATCACTTGAAGCTAGGAGTTCGAAACTAGCTTGGGCAACAAATTGAGACATTGATCTTTACAAAAAAATTTTGAAAAAATTAGCCAGGCATGGTGATGCACACCTGAAGTCCCAGCTACTTGCATGGCTAAGGCAGGAAGGTCACTTGAGTCCAGGAGTTTGGAGGCTGCAGTGAGCTATGATTGTACTACTGTACTTCAGCCTGGGTGACACAGTGAGACCTTGTCTCTGGAAAAACAAAAAGCTGGTAATCAGGATACAGAAGTATTAGCGCATTTTTCCATGTTATGGAAGAAATGATCAGGAGAACTAGAAGCACAAACGGTACCAAGACTGTGCCTCTGGGGAGTGGGCATGGGTGTGGAGAGGGAGGTAGGGCAGGAGGGTTGTGTTTTGTCACAAACTCTTCTGTACCATTTTATCTTGTTGTTTCCCATATGTGTGAATAGTTTTTATTAAAGTAATGTTTTCAAATTTTAAAAATCCAAATAGATTAGTAATGTAATTTGAGATATGACAAAGATTGTATTTAGATAAAGAATTCCACAATGCAATAAGGAAAAGATAACAACCCAATAGAAAAATGAGCAATGCTAGGCATGGTGGCATGTGCCTGTAATCCCAGCTACTTGGGAGAAAGAGAAGGGAGGATGCCTTGAGGCCAGGAGTTCAAGGCCACAGTGAGCTACGATTGCCTGCGAATAGCAACTGCACTCCAGCCTGGGCAACAAAGTGAGACCCCATCTTTAAAAATAAAGAAAAAGTAAGAAAAATGGGCAAATGATGTGAACAGTCAACAGAAAAGAAAACCTGAATGACCAATGAAGATATAAAAAGATTCCTAACCTCACTAAGTATAAGGAAAACGTAAATTTTAGAAATTGAATGCCATTATAATATCTGATGGATTGCCAAAAATGTTAGTCTTACAATACCAAGTACTGACAAGGAAACAGAAACTTTCACATGGTATTGGTGGAAGAAAAGCTGGTACCACTGCTTTAAGAGAGGACTTCGGCAACATCTAAAAAAAAAAATAGATTCAAGCATACCCTTCAACCAGAAATTCAAATTTTAGTTACATGTGCTCAAGAAATTTATGCATAAATGGAGGAGACATGCACAATATCTGTAACAGCAAAGAATTGGGAAGACGTTAACAATAATATTAATAGTCATATTTATAATAATAGCTAATACACACTGAATGTTTATTGTATGCCAGGCCTTGAGCTAGTGCTTTATATATATTAATTTAATGCTCACCACCACCCCATGAGGTTGGCACCATTATTATCTCCATTTTATAAGTGAGGAAATTGAGGAACAGAGATGTTAAATAACTAGTCCAGATGCCTATCAACAGAAAATACACATATATATAAATTGAAGTGGCATCACAAAATGAAATACAATAGAATGGAGGTTTGAAAGAAATGCATCTACAATGTATCATAAAAAATCTCAAAAACAGTAGTGAGTAAAGACATAAAGTTGAAGAATAACATAAACAATATGACAGTATTAATCTAAAGTTTAAAAATATACAAAACAATGCTATAAACTGTGTATAGATTTCCACATAGGCAAGTAATAAAAACAAGGTCAAGAAGCATAAATCTCAACTATAAAGAGGTGAGAAAGGGAGAAGAACAGGATTAGGGAAAGGCACAAAGGGGGCTTGACATGCATTTGTAATGTTGTTTTTAAAAGCTGTGGACAAATATAATAACTTCTCTGCAATCTGGGTATGGTCCATATGTGTTAATTATATACTCTAACTTTCAATATTTAAAATGTCTCTTAATTTAAAAATCTAGCATATATATAAAGCTATTTCAAAACAAGTTTGGTCTGAGCCTATAGTTGGAGGGGAAAATGTTTAAAATAATGTCATTCATATCAATAAGCATTTATAGACATGACCCTTGGAGTTAATAAATTAGATGATCCAAAATGTCATTTTGAAACTGTTGTTCATCCTTACGGACTAGAGAGCATCTGATTATTTTAAACCTGGTATGATTTTCTAGGAGTGGAATTACTCATTGTTAAAAGGTCCAATCTCTCAATATAGTTTTCTGAATGTCCTTCAAGAAACATCGAATTTATAGTCCCACCAGCAGTGTCTGAGCTGCTCACGCTTTGGCTGTGTTTCTAGAGAGGGTAGTCTAATTTCCTACATAGAGAGTAGTCCCTATGTCCTCATATTCTTTTCTGCAAAGGCATTCATAACACATAATTCCAAAGACACATTTCTTTCTTTCTCTTCAGTGCTTAATGCTGACTGCTGCCTTCTTGAAACTCTTCCTTCAGTCTGTTAAACTCTGTCTTCTGGTTTCTCCCATCTCTGTAAGAAAGCTCCATATCAGAATTCTTATCCTTAAATACATGCTATCTTAGAGTCATATCCTTGGCCCTCTGTTTTTTCACTCTATAAACTCTCTACAGATAATCTAATCTAAATCTGTGGCTTTAACCTACCACTATGTATGGCTGACTACCAAATCTCTACCTTCAATTAAGTAGCAATCCACTTCCTACTGGGTAGATACAATTGATTGTCATATATTTATCTTGAACTCAAAGTACTGTGCTTAATTCATCATCTTGTACCCTTTCCCAAATTTTCTCCATCTATGTACGTAAATTATACCTTCCAGTCACTCATGCTGGAAATCTAGAAGTTATCTAGGATGTTTCCTTCTTGGTTATCCCCATACTCAGTCACCAAGAACTAGAGCTTTTATTGTCTAAATAGCTCTCACATCCATTCCATCCTGATCATCCTGACCTCTCATCACTTTCCACCTGGTTTATTGCATTGGTCTCCTAATTGGTCTCACTCTTTCCAATGGGCAGCCAACAAATTCTATCTGTTACTCTTTCCTGCTTAAAATCCTTTATTTGCTCCGTACAAGACTTAGCTTCATACCTAAGTTTCTCACTTCATAGCCAAGGCCCATCAGAATATAGCTGGGTCTACCTCTCTAGTCTCAGCTTCTTGCTCAAGTAGGTAGCCTTCATTCCAGCCCCCAAATTTCTTTTACCTTCTATAAGAGGCACTGTTATTTTACATGCTTACGCTTTGCACATATTTGTCCCTCTGCTCAGAACATCCTTTTCTTTCCCTTTCTTCAAACTCCAGTGCATGTTTCATAAGTCACTTGAACAGCATCTCCTTCAGAAATATTCTGTATCTCACATAACTCCCAGTCTAATTTGATAGCCCTTCATTTTCTTATCAAAGTACTTGCACAAGCTTCGATCACTTACCCCACTCTATAGTAATGACTGAGTTATTTTATCTCACTTCTAGTAAACCAGAGGTTGACAAGTAAGACCTGCAGCCAAATCCAGATCATTTCCTGTTTCTGTAAATCTAGTTTATTGGAACACAGCATGCCCATTTATCTATGTAATGTCTATGACTACTTTTTGGCTATAATAGCAGAGTTGAATCATTGTAACAAAGACCATATGACCCACAAAACCAAAAATAAATACTATATGACCCTTCACAGAAAAAGTTTGCAAATCTGTACTAGGCTACAAATTCCTAGAGGACAAACTTCATTCTTTGTTCGCTATCTTTGAGTCTCTTATATCTAGTATACAGTAAGTGCTAAATATATGAATAACAAATAAATGAATATGTGGGTAAATATAATGTTAGACTTGAGGTCAAAGAGGTGAAAAGAGATCCTAAATCATGAAAAACTTTAATGCCATTTCTCCTGTACTTTTTGCACACTTGAGTTTGTAATCACAAATTAAAACAAAACAAGTTGATATCATTCAGTTTTTAAATATCTTCTAGTATATATGTATGAAAGGAAAATACAAACTTGGGACCCTAATTTCAGTAAGCCAAAAGAAAAAAAAGTTAAGCTGAAAGCAGAGTCATGCAAGAAGCTGCCTTTCCTTTTGATCCTAAGCAGATAGCTACAGATAAAAAGTTAAATATCTCCACAGGTAGCTACTCTATGTTCACCTTATCTTAAAGTGCCGATTTACTGAGCATCAGGTATATACATAATTGACTATTCCCCTACCTGCTCCTTTTCTCTTGCAATATATGGATTCAGTAAGGTGACCATACCGTCCCTCTTTCACCCCAGGCTGCTGTTCCCCTTTAAATACTGAAGCCTTCAAAATCCATGCACCCTTAACCTTGGCAAAATAAACCTTTAAATTGATTGAGACCTGTCTCAGATACTTTGTGGTTTATGTATGCTGGGCTCCATACCCTTCAAGTCAGTAATCTAAACTTTTTATATAAATAGATATTAATTATGATGCTCAACTCATCATAATTGCCTGGGGTGATTAATTAAAACATTTTGATGCTTATGCCCCAGCTCATGCAACTAAATCAGAATGGTGGGGGTGAGGGACTGGGAAATGGGAGAGGGGTTTGTTAAGTATTTGTTGAAAGGCTTCCTAAGTAGTTCAGAGAACTTCTGTTCTATACCAACAATCCTAAGGAATGAGGGTTTTCAGGACACTCAGGAGTCTTAGTGATCAAAAACAAACACGGCTGGGTGCAGTGGCTCACGCCTGTTATCCCAGCACTTTGGGAGGCTGAGGCAGGAGGATTGCTTGAGCTCAGGAGTTTGAGACCCGCCTGGGCAACACAGCAAGACTCCATCTCCACAAAAAATACAAAAATTAGCTGGGTATGGTGGCACAGGCCTGTAGCCCCGGCTACTTGGGAGGCTGAGGTGAGAGGATCATTTGAGCCCGGGAGGTGGAAGCTGCAGTGAGCCGTCATTGTGCCATTGCACTCCAACCTGGGTGAAAGAATGAGACTCTGTCTCAAAAACCAACAAACAAAAAAAACCGAGCCAGGCTCAGTGGCTCATGCCTATAATCGCAGCACTTTGGGAGCCCAAGGTGGGCAGATCATTTGAGGCCAGAATTCGAGACCAGCCTGGCCAACATGGTGAAACCCCATCTCTACCAATAATACAAAAAAAAAAAAAAAAGTCAGATGTGGTGGCACACATCTGCAACCCCAGCTACTCGGGAGGCTGAGGCAGTGGAATCACTTGAACGTGGGAGGCGGAGGCTGCAGTGAGTTGAGATCGCGCCTGGGCGCTCCACCCTGGGTGGCAAACCATATTGTGGTCATTTATGTACTTGCGAGATAAAATAAAATAGATTATTTTGAAAAAAATCCTCTATAGAAGTAAGAAAACAAAAGGATTCCTCTGGAATTTAAGCTCCTCAAGGATGGAGAATTTTGTCTATTTTCTTCACTGTTGCATTCCCAGTACCAAGAATGATACCTGACATATAATAAGTACTCAGTAAACAAATAATAAATGAATAGTAATTTCTTGGTTTGCTTTTGATCATCCAGAAGCCCATGATTCCAAATATTCTGCTTAATTGAAATTTTACAAAAGAAGAAGGCAACCTGGCAGATATAGTCTTCAGTGAATCAACAGATAACTTTCTTTAGGGGCATCATAATTATATTCTACAACTTAAAATGGAGTTTTAATGTTAAAAAGGGAAACCAGAGAGACACTATTATGGATAAATGCACCTCAGCCCCTTTTTAAAATTCAGTTTTTAATTTAAAAAAAGTCAGCTGTAGTCTGGAAATACATGTGATAATAACATGAAGAGCCATGAAGGAAAGGGAAAATCAATTCCAATATTACCTAAACAAACAAAATGCCCTATGATATGCATCTGAAGGAATTCACTGAATTCATCTTGGCTCCTTCCACTGTCTTAAAGCACTCACCAAGTCTGCCAAAGTAATTAACATCCTACACTGGCATAAAGTTGAGCCCATGCATTCATTCTCTGTCTCTGTCACTCTGTGTTTCTAATAAAACATTCTGCTAGAAATGAAACTATTGGTCTAATTCCCATATCTGAAAAAATGCTTTTGGTTGTGGTTACCAAATTGAAAAAAATACAGAAAAATAGGAAAGACAAAACAAAAATCAAGATTGAAAGAAAGAATAAACATTTTAAGTCACCTAATTTATATTATAAAGATTCTTTTTGACATGTCAAGCCTAATGGAATATTGAAATACAGCTTTTTTAATGGAGAAAGGACTCTCTGTTCAATAAATGGTGTTGAGATAACTGGCTAGCTATAAGTAGAATAAAAAAACTGGCCCCTCACTTATCACCATATACAAAAATTAACTCAAGATGGATTAAAGACTTAAATATAAGACCCAAAACTATAAAAATCCTAGTAGAAAACCTAGGAAATACCGTTCTGCACATTGGCCTTGGAAAAGAATACATGACTAAGCCCACAAAAGCAATTGCAACAAAAATAAAATTTGACAAGTGGGACCTAATTAAACAAAAGAGCTGCTGCACAGCAAAAGAAACTATCAACTGAGTAAACAGACAACCTACAGAATGGGAGAAAATATTCACAAACTATGCATCCAACAATGGTCTAAAATCCATTTAAGGAGCTTAAAGCAGCAAGCAAAAAACAAATAACTTCATTAAATAGTGGGCAAAGAACATGAACAGACACTTCTCAAAAGAAGACATGCAAGTGGCCAAAAAAACATGAAAAAATGATCAACATCACTAATCATCAGAGAAATGCAAATCAAAACCACAGTGAGGTATCATCTCACATTAGTCAGAATGGTTATTATTAAAAAGTCAAAAAATAACATTTGTCAGTGAGGCTGTGGAGAAAGGGGAATGCTTGTGCACTGTTGGTGGGAATGTAAATTAGTTCAGCCACTGTGGAAAACAGTTTGGAGATTTCTCAAAGAACTAAACATGGAACTATGTGACCCAGCAATCCTATTACTGGGTATATACCCAAAGGAATAGAAATCATCCTACCAAAAAGACACATGTACTTGTACGCTAATCACAGTACTATTCACAATAGCAAAGACATGGAATCAACCTAGGTACTCATCAGTGATAGATTGGATAAAGAAAATGTACATATACACCATGGAATACCATGCAGCCATAAAGCAGAATGAAATAATGTCCTTTGCAGCAACATGAATGTAGCCAGAGGCCATTAACCTAAGTGAATTAGCGCAAGAACAGAAAACCAAATACTACATGTTCTCACTTATAAGTGGGAGCTAAACATTGGGTACACATGGACATAAAGATGGCAACAATAGACACTTGGGAGCTACTACATGGGAGAGGGAGGAAGACGATCAAAGGTTGAAAAATTATTGGGTACTATGTTCACTATCTGGGTGACAGGTTCAGTTGTATCCCAAAACTCAGCATCACTCAATATACCTGTGTAAGCTTTTTGTAAATCTAGGATTTCCAATAAGCAACTTCCTCAATATTGCCTATTTTGAAACCTATTTCAATTTATTTTGAAATCTATTTTAACCCTGTGAATTAGTATTTGTAGTCTTGAACTATACTGTTCAGTATGGCAGCCACTAGTCACAGATGGCTGTTTAAGTTTACATTTAAATTAATTAAAATGAAATATAATTAAAAATTCAGTTCCTCAGTTGTACCAGATCAACAGCCACATTTCAGATGCTCAGGAGCCACACTGGACAGCACAAGTATAGAATATGTTTTGCCATCACAGAAAGTTCTAACACTGGAAAAAATAAAATAGTCTACAATATCTTCAAATAGCTTCAGGCAATAGTATCAGTTAAGGAAGGAGATTGTTAAAAATGTCAGTTATTATTCTAAGTAAATAAGGAATATAAAACTAGAAGCTTTTTTTTCTCAGAACATAAAAATCCTATTATTTTATAAATTTGTTAGTATTTTGCAGCTGATTTTCTAATTTTGGATTAATTTCTACTTATGGAACATATAAAAAATATTCACTTTTTGATTAAGGAAATCAGATTCAAATTCATGTCCAAATCACCACCCCCTTATGAAAACATTTTGGTTGAAAGATTTATAGGACTTCTGGGGCAAGCAGAAGGGTAAGTATGTTTCCTAGAGAAAGCACCAGCTTTGCCTTCTTAGATTTGAGTTACTGCAATACTAATTCCTTCTGATGTTTGGCCTGAACTTCCTAAGAGGTCACAGAAATAATGAATAGCTAAGATCAGTCACTGACATGATAGTTTCCCCTTTCCAGGTGAAATGTCAAGAATGACTAAAAGCCAGCATTCAAGAAGACAGCATCTGCAAACAAGTATTATATTTACATGGTTTTTTTTTACAACTTTTAATTCTATAGTTCTTTTACTTGTGACTGTTTCCTAATATTCTCACTCTTTATTGTTTTTGCCCTCTCCTTTATTTTATTTTATTTTATTTTATTTTATTTTATTTTATTTTATTTTATTTATTTTGAGATGGTCTTTCTCTGTCGCCCAGGCTGGAGTGCAGTGGTGCGATCTTGGCTCACTGAAACCTTCGCCTCCCAGATTCAAGTGATTCTCCGGCCTCAGCCTCCCTAGTAGCTGGAATTACAGGCGCCTGCCACTATGCCCTGCTAATTTTTGTATTTTTAGTAGAGACAGGGTTTCACCATAATGGCCAGGCTGGTCTCAAACTCCTGACCTCAGGTCATCCACCTGCCTCGGCCTCCCAAAGTGCTGGGATTACAGGCGTGAGTCAACGCACCTGGTCTGTTTTGGCCCTCTCTTAATTTGATGTTTCCTGTTGACACTGCAGTGACAGAAAATACTTTAATGTATTTCCCCCTTGGATTATTTCTTTAAATCAGTAAATTAACACTTGGTATTAATCAAGACTCAGCCCATCTTCACAATGATTTGTAAAAGCTTCTCAAAAGCAGTCTCTGCCATTCTTGGGGAAAAATACTCATTCAGTGGCTATACAAAGTATTTTAGATATATTTTTTCATTTAATTCTCACAATAGCAGATCTTATTTTCATTTTACATGGTCTATCAGTGCCTTGTAAAAGGAAATCTGTCCCAAGTTCCTGGCACCATACTTGGTACACAGCAGGTACTTAAACAGCTTGGTAGATGAATGAATGAACAAAGAGCACCTTTTTGTTAATCTCAGTGACAGATGTAGAATTTTACAGCGAGCACTCAGTAAATCCTTACTAATTGAATATTCTAGCAATAATGGTCAGTATGACAAATGAATAAGTGGCTCTTAATATATCAATGTCCTTCCAAAAATCCCACTAAAGCTAAGCAATGTACCCCAGATCCAAATGCTATGTAAGGCAGTCATGTCTGAAAGATATAGAAAGAGGGAATACTTGGAAAAGGCCTAATACATAGGTTTTGGGGCAATAAAAGTATTTGGGAAGTGAACCCCTTTTTAAAAAGTTATTTCTAAGTGTATTTGAATAATACTTCCAGAATAAAGTTATTACTTCAGATCATTTTAGGTCACGCGGTCCAGCTCTGTCACCCAGGCTGGAGTGCAGTGGCGCTATCTCGGCTCACTGCAAGCTCCGCCTCCCGGGTTCACGCCATTCTCCTGCCTCAGCCTCCTCAGTAGCTGGGACTACAGGCGCCTGCCACCACGCCCGGCTAATTTTTTGTATTTTTAGTAGAGATGGGGTTTCACCGTGTTAGACAAGATGGTCTCGATCTCCTGACCTCATGATCTGCCCACCTCGGCCTCCCAAAGTGCTGGGATTACAGGCATGAGCAACCGCGCCCGGCCTAGGTCACACTTTTTATGGGAAAATTACACACATAACACCATTATTATAAAAAGACAATTGCACCCAATTTTTTTCACCAGGGTAAAAAGATGTATATTACAACATGTATTTAATATATAAAAGATTCACAGTGTACTGTGAATGATAAACTTACAATTATGTTTATTTTTTCCATTGTAGAAAAGGAGTAAAGGTAGAAGATAAATCTAAATTTTTCATTAAGTACTACTCAATAGAATAACCAAGTCTAAGCAATGTTTTAGGCTAGGCTCCAAAGGTGTACTTGACCTCTGGCTCTTTAAATTGAAGTGGCCCATCCACAGAGTCTGCTACCAGCCTTTTCAATCCTCTGTCCCTGGGTCTCATTGTCTTTCTCATTTAGCAGCCTTCTCAATATTTCTTGCTTCCCACATCATTTGAACCTGTGTGTCTGACCTCTGAACCCCCCGACTCTGCTCACACAGTTAGGGACTGTTGCATTCATACTGAGAATAGATGTTCCCAGTGTTTATTTTGGCTCCTTGGGTCTTATCTTGGCCTGGACAGAAACCCAAACCTTTCCCTGAGGCTGACACTGTGACATGTGCAAATTTCCCCAGGTTTTCTTATTTATATATATATATTCTCCTCTAAAAGTTAAAAACTTTATTTTTGTATTTTTAAAATTTTACTTATTTTAAAAATTATTATTACTATTTTTTTGAGACAGGGTCTTCCTGTCACCCAGGTTGGAATGCATGGTACAATCATAGTTCACTGTAACCTCAAACTTCTCAAGCGATCCTCCTGCCTCAGCCTCCCAAGTAGGTAGGATTATGGGGGCACACCAACACATTCAGCTAATTTTTAAAATTCTGTGTAAAGATGGGGTCTTGCTATGTTGGCCAGGCTGTTCTTGAACTCCTGGCCTCAAGTGATCCTCTCAGCCTCCCAAAGAGGTGGGAATACAGGTGTGAGGCACTGCACCTGACCTACCAGAAAATTTTTACAACTTTCAGCACATGGAGGATTTTTTTTTTAATTTCAAAGTAACTGCAATAAAATTCTCCTAAATATCTTCCAAACTACTTTAGTTTTAGAAAATGGCATTAATGCAAAAATAATATGGATGAAATGCTACTTTACACTTTTTTTAAGGGTTAAAAAATGCAATTTTTTTCATGTATAATTTTCTCTCCTGTTCTACTCATTCTCTCAGATTCTAATCAAAATATTATAGCACAAGAAGCAAATGAGGGCTTGTAGTCTGATTACAGAAAGGAGAAGGAGGAGATTTAATCCAGTATAGGCAGCAGCCTCAGACAAGAAATGTTGTCATTGTGTCTCACATCCTTAAGTATTACATGAAGATATCCCCCAGGCTGGAAGGCAGTGGTGTGATCATAGTTCACTGCAGCCTGAAACTCCAGGGCTCAAGTCATCCTTCTGCCTCAGCCTTCACACCCAGATAATTTGTTTAAAAATGTATTGTAGAGACAGGTCAGTTTTTAATATTAGATTCAATGCTGCCAAATAGCTATAAAAAATTTGAATACTTTTATGCTTTCAGTGTTCAAAGACTTTTATAGCAATTTGGCAGCATCCTGTACTTACCTAGCTGCAGATTGGCAAGAAAAGACTAGTCTGTGGCCCACTCTGAGTAGCATTGTTTCAGATGTCATGAATATGGCTAAAACTATCCCTTACCTTGTAGATTAGAGACCAATGTGGGAAGGAATGGTACAGAACAGCAACAATGCCAGTATTAGCCATGGGAGCTTGCCATCATTGTTTACTTTGACATACCATTCCAAGGAAAGTAAGTGCACACTGTAAGAACATTTAAGTCTATTTCAGTATTTGTAAACACTGTATTGGGGAAACAACTCATACTAATGCCATCCAAGTTTTATATTTAAAATATACCTAAGTTAAAGTTAAACCCCAGAATAAAAAATATCCTTCAACTAACCACAATCACATATTTAAATGAGTACTGTGAACTAGGGGTTCTATATAATTGAACAAAAGGAGCTCTTTATGTTTCACAAATTTGTAGTACAAATCATATCACAGATTATAAAGTATTCATCACAAGGAAGGAGTTTCTTCTGGTTTGACCTGGACCTGTAGTGTTACAACAGTGGCGGAGAAAGAGGCGGTAAAATTCCAGCTGGAGTAATAAGCTGTTTGGACAAGGAGAGAAGAGGAAGGTGGGAAATGAAGGAGGAAAGGAAGCAGCAGAAGGAGCGAGCCGTAAGCCCCCAGCGGGATTGCCATCAGGGAGCCAGACCCTGGGGTGAGAATGTGAGGTCCGGTTAGTAGAGCGACTCAGTGGTAAAGTGGCAGTTACATGACACCACCAATACTTTGGTTTTAAAAATGTCAAAACTTCAGTTTGTTTCTTTTTTTCTTTTCTTTGAGAGAGAGTTTCACTTTTGTCGCCCAGGCTGGAGTGCACTGGTGTGATCTCAGCTCACCGTAACCTCTGCCTCCCGGATTCAAGTGATTCTCCTGCGTTGGCCTCCTGAGTAGCTGGGATTATAGGCACGCGCCACCACACCCAGCTAATTTTTGTATTTTTAGTAGAGACGGGGTTTCACCACATTGGCCAGGCTGGTCTCGAATCCTGACCTCAGGTGATCTGCCTGCCTCAAACTCCCAAAGGGCTGGGATTACACACATAAGCCACTGCACCCGGCCCAGTTTGTTTCTTT
The DNA here is from genome assembly GCF_049350105.2 of Macaca mulatta. Classification (NCBI taxonomy): domain Eukaryota; kingdom Metazoa; phylum Chordata; class Mammalia; order Primates; family Cercopithecidae; genus Macaca; species Macaca mulatta. The sequence goes on from NC_133411.1 coordinate 122,339,837, forward strand.
ATTTGAGGATGAGAAGATCCCCTCCTATAATTTTGACGTCAAGGAAACCTCTCTAATGTTTCTTTGCACTGCCAAAATTCACAGCTCTGAAGCATCAACACTTCCCTCATTTCCCTCATCTATGAGGAAACACAGAGAAATAAGTCTGTTTTCCTAAAAGCAATGCCCTCAAATGGCTGTAAAAGAATACAGTGGCCAGGATTGTGGGAAAAGAGTCCTGGTCACAGACAGAACGTCAACAATGTAACACTGTGGCCAAGTTCAGAAAAAACGCCCACCAATGACAAAGGTCAGGTCTAGGGTATAAAAACAAACGTCACCCTCACAGCCTGCTGCAACATTCACTGCAGTTTGGCAGTCTTTGTCAAAATAAAAATTGTACTTGCTTTTCTTTTGGTTCAGCAATTCCATTTCTAGAAATGTATCCTAGAGATATGTTGATATCTGAACAGAGTTATTCAATGCAGCACTATTTATATTAGCAAAAGATTGGAAATCATCTAAATATCCACAGATAGAGGTCTGGTAAATAAATTATGGTTCATCTATACAATGCAATGAATACTAAACAGTCTTTCAAAATAACAAAGCAGCTCTGTGTAACGGTGGCACAATATCCAAAATCAATCAAGTTAAAAAAAAAGGCAGGTGCAAATCAGTGCATGTCATACAATGATACATACAAAAGTAGTAGTAAAATATGTATCTGCAGGACTTGATGTGCACAGAGTACCTCTGGAAGGAGACCTAAGGGGCTGTTACTAGGGACTGACTCTAAAAAGAGGACCATGTCCGGAGGACAGAGATGGGACAGAAACTTACTCTGCCATTAACCTTTTTGAACACATTTGAATTTTTATTCATATGTATGTTTAAGGCATTTTTTAAAAAGCTACATACCAGCTCTACAGTGGCAGTCAGAATCCTGATATCTAAATAGCAATGTTAGAGAAAGATAAGCCAAAGAACTTAGTTAGCTTTGGCATCCAGTGCCCTGCCAAGAAGAACACCAAATGCCTCCTCACAGTGGTCCAGCTTACAGGTTATTCCAGGTATTATCCTCTCAAGATATTTTAGCATCTTGCAGTTTACACTTGGCCTTGATAGTAGTTCACTTCAGTTGTCCAAAATGTATCAGTTAATCTTCTGCAGGTGACTTATGTAATAAGAGCATCAATATATAAAATATTTAAGCAGGATTTAATTACCTGGTAGTTGGAGAGAATTTGAATTCTTTTCACTCTCCAAATGTTGTAAAGATAAAAAAGTATTAAAATCTGCCAGGCAAGGTGACTTGGTAGGAAAAAACAGCTAAAATATGCTGTGGGCCAGGTGTGGTGGCTTATGCCTGTAATCCCAGCACTTTGGGAGGCAGAGGCAGGAGGATTTCTTGACGCCAGGAGTTCGAGACTAGCCTGGGCAACATAGCAAGATGCCCGCTCCCCAACCCCGATCTCTACAAATTTTCTTTTTAAAAATTAACCAGGCATGGTGGCATGTGCCTGTAGTCCTAGCTACTTAGAAGGCTAAGGTGGGAAGATTCTTTGAGCTCAGGAATGCGAGGCTGCAGTGAACCATGATAGCACCACTGCACTCCAGCCTGGGTGATGAGCGAGATCCTATCTCAAAAAAAAAAAAAAAAAAAAAAAAAAGAAAGAAAAAGAAAAAAAGGTGCAGTTTTGTCCTATAAAAATACTTATTAATATTATTTCAAGTATTTAACATATGTTTACATGACTACATTTTCCTTTTGAGCACCACTCTAAGATTTTCAATGCAGAGCATCATTTTTCTCCTGATGATCAGAAAATCAAAATGCTTTCTCTACTCCATCCTCCTTCTAAATAATTATGTCTCAAAAGCTAGACAATTCAAGGGCTAATTACGTCCAACCAATATATAAATTAAAAGTTCACATGTTCATCTTAGAAATAACAACCGAGAAAGAACATTTACACTTGTTAAAAGCCTTACTTCTTGCCTGCACTCTTGAATGTGCAATTTGTTCATCCTGAGAAATTATGGTGAAGTTAAACACAAACAGCACTTTCTAAGTTAATTACAAACAAATCTTCTTCTCTGCGATTTACATTTTAGAATCCAGCTTTACACCATTTTATTTCCTTCCAGCTGAAGGAAAGACATTGCTAGCTTAAGATTGTCTTGGATGAGATATGTGATTTTAATAAAAAATTAAGGCAGTCACAAATTCACTTATGCCATAGAATAATAATTCTAGTCCCATTGGAGAGTTATCTAAAATGACCCGAATCAGCCATATTTCTGTTGGCATATAATTAACTCCTGCCCATATAAATGTAATGCAGATTCTCCTCCAGCTGAAACTGTCCTGGTCCTCTGCCCTCTCCTCTGAACCAGCAATAAAAAGAGTTCTCTAAAATCCTATTTGTAGTCTACATCTATACTCACTAGTGAAAGTATAATTAAGCTATCCTTTTTTTTTTCAAATCGATCAAAATATAGCTGGCTATTCATTCAGAATAATATTTGAAAAATACTTTTCGCTTACAGAAAAGCAAATGAGGAACAAATTAAGAAGTAAAAGATCATGTTTAAGTTTGAGGCTTTAAAGTTACATGCATCTTACAAAGAGAATTTAGAGTCACTGATATCCTACCAGCAGGTTCACGCAGAAGTCCTGTATGCAGAGAACCTCAGTGAGGTTTGCGTGGATCTCCAAGAAGAGATTTCAAAGATGGGAGCAAGTGCCATCCTTACGCCTGCCTGAAAGGTTCTACACCCCTTGAGCCTGGCCCATCTGGCTCAATATCAATTGTAGCAGAATAGATAAGTAAATAACTATTTATATACTTAGTGAGAACAGATGCAGCCCCTAAATATAAATATGGAAATCCTGGGCAACATAAGAAGTGCTTATAATAAACTGCTTAAGATAAAAAGGCAGAAAAAATTGTTATCTACAGTGCTTATAACTCTAGAGTAAGTTAAAATAATTATTATTCATTGAGCACATACTTTGTGCTCAGCACTTGACATAATCCTCTTAATAAACATACAAAGAGGTTATTATTATTCCTTTTTTGTAGATAAAGAGACTAAAGATCCTGCAGGTTGAGTAACTTGCCAGCTATAAAGCAGCTGAGCTGAGATTTAGTCCAAAATCTACCTGATCTCAAAGGACCCACAGGAAATGTTAAAAAATGAAAACAGTTTAAGGAGAAACTGGGTGGTAAGTGTATTATGGCATTAAGTAGAGTGGAAAGCATTCTTTATGCTCAGATAGTGTGAAATCCTACCTTTGCTATATTCTAGATATATGACTTTGATTGTTACTGAACCTCTCTCAGTCTGTACAACCGCATCTGCAAAAACTGGGACCATTTTCTATTCAGGATAATATCCGAGCAAGTGGTGAGCCAGTGCCTCCCCTACAGCAGGCTCCACAGTACTGCTCCTGTACTCAGGCCATCAAGCATCACCTGCAGGTTAAAGAATTTTAGACTTGCAAGTTATCTCTGCATTCATTTGGTTAAACTCCCTCTTTTTTAAAAAAAATTTTTATTTTGCTTTGAGTCCTGGAATACACATGCAGAATGAGCAGGTTTGTTACATAGGTATACGTGTTCCATGGGGGTGTGCTGCACCTATCAACCTGTCACCTAAATTTTAAGCCCTGAATACATTAGCTATTTGTCCTTATGCTCTCTCTCCCCTCGCGCCTCTCCCACTCCAGGAGCCCCTGTGTGTGTTGTTCCCCTCTCTGTGTCTATGTGTTTGCATTGTTCAACTCCCACTTACGTAAACGCCCTTTTTTTTTTTTTTTTTTTTTTGAGACAGAGTCTTGCTCTGTTGCCCAGGCTGGAGTGCAGTGGGGGGATCTTGGCTCACTGCAAGCTCCGCCTCCCGGGTTCACACCATTCTCCTGCCTCAGCCTCCCGAGTAGCTGGGACTACAGGCGCCTGCCACCACGTCTGGCTAATTTTTTGTATTTTTAGTAGAGACGGGGTTTCACCATGTTACCCAGGATGGTCTCGATCTTCTGACTTCGTGACCCACCCGCCTTGGCCTCCCAACGTGCTGGGATTACAGGCCTGAGCCACCGCACTCCCCAAACTCCCTCATTTTTAAGAGTAGGAATCTTGAAATGAAAACTCAGCCCAGACACTAAGTTACTGGCGAGTTAGTGCCAAATCTAGGACTAGAATTTAGGTCTCCTAACTTCTTTCAACCTCATCAAGAGGCCTAGTTAGAGGAAGGGAACAGAGGAAAAGCAAAGGGAGATATATTAACACAGTCTTCTAATATAACCCCAGGAAACAACCTCAAATCATCTGAAAGGTAGATATCTTTCATATGACCTGGACAGATAAGGTTCCTCATCTCACTTCAAACACTTTAATTAGTTGGTTTCTCAAAGTACAAGTTGTACCTTTGGTCTGAGATAGAGGAAGGCAAACTTCTGGAGCAACAAAAATAAACTTAACAGATACAGTTTTGCCCTGTGTCTCAGTTTTTCTGAATTCTATCTCTGGCATACACATGATACTAATTTCCATGTTTGTTCTATTTTCAAAAGAAAAAAGAGGGAAGGGAAAGATGTTCTGTGATCAAATACTAGATCCTTTTCTTGGAGATACAACAGGTACTATATTATATTAAACACTACAAACTTTAAAGGAAACTTGTTAAATTCTTAGCCCAATCTTTAGCTGAAAATGAATTATCATCACTGGCCCATTGAGTGTGAAACAAATGCTCCACAGAACAGACCTAGGGCTGAGGTTCTCAAAACGTGGTCATGAGACCAGCAGCATCAGCATGACCTGGGAACTGGTTAGAAATATGAGCTCTCAGGTCCAAACCCAGACCTACTGAATGAGAAACTCTTGAAGTGTTTCCCAAGTTCTCCAGGGTCCCAGTTAGAGCTAAAGGTTGATAACCAAGAATGTAGACAACACTTCAAGGTGGTTTTATCATGAATATTGGTTGTTTTGGGGGTTCTCCTAGGGGTAGTGCTTTCAAACTCCTCCTTAGGACTGAGGAGAGCAAGGGAGCAGGAGATAGATAAACATGTACCAGGCTTCAGGGCAGATCACCTAGCCTGTCCCTATCACGTTTGTCTGTTTTATATATAAAGTTACTGACTAAGGCTTGATTTGAACGAAATTTTCATAGCTTAAACAAAAATTTGAAACTTACTGTTTAGCGATTTTAAGCAGCTTAGCAAGTGGATCAACTTTAGTGCCTGCTAAAGAGTCATAAATGCCAATTAATCAGTCAGATGGTCCTTTGGAGCCTTCAGGCTGGAAAAGAAGGACCAGGGGTCCTGAAGCAACACAGAGATCAAGATTCCCACTGCATTACCCTATATTTATCTTTCTCCTCTGCACTTAAAAATGTAAAATGCATATTAGCACTTGTCTGGAATGTGGCTAACTAGAAAAGACATTTCGGGAAATGTGCTCTGATTTTCATTTCCAGACCTTGTTAAGACAAATTAAAGTCTTATCACAAAAACCCCATTCTCGGAAACAACAAAAACGCAACATCCATAGATTCTACTAATAACAATGTTAAATACTTTTTTTTTTTTTTGAGACAGGGTCTTTCTCTGTTGTCCAGGCTGGAGTGCAGTGGTGTGATCATGGCTCACTGCAGCCTTGATCTCCTGAGATCAAGCAATCCTCCTGCCTTAACCTCCCAATTAGCTGGGACCACAGGTGTGTACCACCACACCTGGCTAATTTTTAAATTTTTTGTAAAGATGGGGTCTCACTATGTAGCCCAGGCTGCTCTTGAACTCCTGAGTTCAAGCAAACCTCCTGCCTTGGCCTCCCAAAGTGGTGGTATTGCAGGCATGAGCCAGTGTGCCTGTCTTAAATATTTGAATGTTACATATAAACCATTAGGATAATTCTTACCAATTAAGATTTGGTAATTTTAAAGAAAAATAAGAAGATCCCGGAGCAAGATGGCCGAATAGGAGAAGCTCCAGCCTCCAGCTCCCAGCACGAGCGAAACAGAGGACGGGTGATTTCTGCATTTTCAACTGAGGTACCGGGTTCATCTCACTGGGGAGTACCGGACAATCGGTGCTGGTCAGCTGGTGCAGCCCGACCAGCGAGAGCTGAAGCAGGGCAGCCATCGCCTCACTTGGGAAGCAAAAGGGGGAAGGGAATACCTTTTCCTAGGGAAACTGAGACACATAACACCTGGAAAATCAGGTAACTCCCACCCTAATACTGCACTTTACCAAGGGTCTTAGCAAATGGCACACCAGGAGATTATATCCCACACCTGGCCCAGAGGGTCCCACGCCCACAAATCCTCCCTGGTTGCTAGCACAGCAGTCTGAGATCTAACTGCAAGGCAGCAGCGAGGCTGGGGAAGGGGCGCCCGCCATTGCTGAGGCTTAAGTAGGTAAACAAAGACAACAGGAAGCTCGAACTGGGTGGCACCCACCGCAGCTCAAGGGGATTGCCTGTCTCTGAAGACTCCATCTCTGTGGACAGGGCATAGCTAAACAAAAAGCAGCAGAAACCTCGGCAGAGGTAAATGACCCTGTCTGACAGCTTTGAAGAGAGCAGTGGATCTCCCAGCACGGAGGTTGAGATCTGAGAAGGGACAGACTGCCTGCTCAAGTGGGTCCCTGACCCCTGAGTAGCCTAACTGGGAGACATTCCCCACTAGGTGCAGATCGACACCTCACACCTCACATGGTGGGGTACACCCCTCAGACGAAGCTTCCAGAGCAAGAATCAGACAGCAGCACTCGCTGTTCAGCAATATTCTATCTTCTGCAGCCTCCACTGCTGATACCCAGGCAAACAGGGTCTGGAGTGGACCTCAAGCAATCTCCAACAGACCTACAGCTGAGGGTCCTGACTGTCAGAAGGAAAACTAACAAACAGGAAAGACACCCACACCAAAACCCCATCAGTTCGTCACAGTCATCAAAGACCAAAGGTAGATAAAACCACAAACATGGGGAAAAAACAGGGCAGAAAAGCTGGAAATTCAAAAAATCAGAGCGCATCTCCCCCTCCAAAGGAACGCAGCTCATCGCCAGCAACGGATCAAAGCTGGACGGAGAATGACTTTGATGAATTGAGAAAAGAAGGCTTCAGTTGATCAAACTTCTCAGAGTTAAAGGAGGAACTACATAACCAGCGCAAAGAAACTAAAAATCTTGAAAAAAGAATGGAAGAATGGATAACTAGAATAACCAATGTAGAGAAGTCCTTAAAAGAACTGAAAGAGATGAAAACCGTAACACGAGAACTAAGTGACAAATGCACAAGCTTCAGTAACCGACTCGATCAACAGGAAGAAAGAGTATCAATGATTGAAGATCAAATGAATGAAATGAAGCGAGAAGAGAACTGTAGAGAAAAAAAGAGTAAAAAGAAATGAACAAAGCCTCCAACAAATATGGTATTATGTGAAAAGACCAAATCTATGTCTGATTGGTGTGCCTGAAAGTGACAGGGAAAATGGAACCAAGTTGGAAAACATTCTTCAGGATATCATCCAGGAGAACTTCCCCAACCTAGTAAGGCAGGCCAACATTCAAATTCAGGAAATATAGAGAACGCCACAAAGATACTCCCCGAGAAGAGCAACTCCAAGACACATAATTGCCAGATTCACCAAAGTTGAAATGAAGGAAAAAATGTTAAGGGCAGCCAGAGAGAAAGGTCGGGTTACCCACAAAGGGAAGCCCATCAGACTAACAGCAGATCTCTTGGCAGAAACTCTCCAAGCCATAAGAGAGTGGGGGCCAATATTCGACATTCTTAAAGAAAAGAATTTTCAACCCAGAATTTCATATCCAGCCAAACTAAGTTTTGTAAGTGAAGGAGAAATAAAATCCTTTACAGATAAGCAAATGCTTAGAGATTTTGTCACCACCAGGCCTGCCCTACAGGAGACCCTGGAGGAAGCACTAAACATGGAAAGGAATAACCGGTACCACCCATTGCAAAAACATGCCAAAATGTAAAGACCATCGAGGCTAGAAAAAAACTGCACCAACTAATGAGGAAAATAACCAGCTAATATCACAATGACAGGATCAAGTTCACACATAACAATATTAACCTTAAATGTAAATGGACTAAATGGTCCAATTAAAAGACACAGACTGGCAATTTGGATAAAGAGTCAAGACCCATCAGTTTGCTATATTCAGGAGACCCATCTCACATGCAGAGACACACATAGGCTCAAAATAAAGGGATGGAGGAAGATCTATCAAGCAAATGGAGAACAAAAAACAGCAGGTGTTGCAATCCTAGTCTCTGATAAAAACAGACTTTAAACCATCAAAGATCAAAAGAGACAAAGAAGGCCATTACATAATGGTAAAGGGATCAATTCAACAGGAAGAGCTAACTATTCTAAATATATATGCACCCAATACAGGAGCACCCAGATTCATAAAGCAAGTCCTTAGAGACCTACAAAGAGACTTAGACTCCCATACAATAATAACGGGAGACTTTAACACCCCACTGTCAATATTAGACAGATCAATGAGACAGGAAGTTAACAAGGATATCCAGGAATTGAACTCAACTCTGCACCAAGCGGACCTAATAGACATCTACAGAACTCTCCACCCCAAATCAACAGAATATACATTCTTCTCAGCACCACGTCACACTTATTCCAAAATTGACCACATAGTTGGAAGTAAAGCACTCCTCAGCAAATGTAAAAGAACAGAAATTATAACAAACTGTCTCTCAGACCACAGTGCAATCAAACTAGAACTCAGGACTAAGAAACTTAATCAAAATCGCTCAACTACATGGAAACTAAACAACCTGCTTCTGAATGACTACTGGGTACATAACGAAAATAAGGCGGAAATAAAGATGTTCTTTGAAACCAATGAGAACAAAGATACAACATACCAGAATCTCTGGAACACATTAAAAGCAGTGTGAAGAGGGAAATTTATAGCACTAAATGCCCACAAGAGAAAGCAAGAAAGATCTAAAATTGACACCCTAACATCACAATTAAAAGAACTAGAGAAGCAAAAGCAAATACATTCAAAGGCTAGCAGAAGGCAAGAAATAACTAAGATCAGAGCAGAACTGAAGGAGAGAGAGACATAAAAAACCCTCCAAAAAATCAATGAATCCAGGAGCTGGTTTTTGGAAAAGATCAACAAACTTGATAGACCGCTAGCAAGAATAATTAAGAAGAAAAGAGAGAAGAATCAAATAGGCACAATAAAAAATGATAAAAGGGATATCACCACCGACCCCACAGAAATACAAACTACCATCAGAGAATACTATAAACACCTCTACACAAATAAACTAGAAAACCTAAAAGAAATGGATAATTTCCTGGACACTTACACTCTCCCAAGACTAAACACGGAAGAAGTTGAATCCCTGAATAGACCAACAGCAGGCTCTGAAATTGAGGCAATAATTAATAGCCTATCAATCAAAAAAAGTTCAGGACCAGACGATTCACAGCCAAATTCTACCAGAGGTACAAGGAGGAGCTGGTACCATTCCTTCTGAAACTATTCCAATCAATAGAAAAAGAGGGAATCATCCCTAACTCATTTTATGAGGCCAACATCATCCTGATACCAAAACCTGGCAGAGACACTACAAAAAAAAAAGAGAATTTTAGACCAATATCCCTGATGAACATCGATGCAAAAATCCTCAATAAAATACTGGCAAACTGAATCCAGCAGCACATCAAAAAGCTTATCCACCATGTTCAAGTGGGTTTCATCCCTGGGATGCAAGGCTGGTTCAACATACACAAATCAATAACTGTAATCCAGCATACAAACAGAAACAAAGACAAAAACCACATAATTATCTCAATAGATGCAGAAAAGGCCTTTGACAAAATTCAACAGCCCTTCATGCTAAAAACTCTCAATATATTCGGTATTGATGGAACGTATCTCAAAATAATAAGAGCTATTTATAACAAACCCACAGCCAATATCATACTGAATGGGCAAAAACTGGAAGCATTCCCTTTGAAAACTGACACAAGACAGGGATGCCCTCTCTCACCACTCCTATTCAACATAGTGTTGGAAGTTCTGGCTAGGGCAATCAGGCAAGAGAAAGAAATCAAGGGTATTCAGTTAGGAAAAGAAGAAGTCAAATTGTCCCTCTTTGCAGATGACATGATTGTATATTTAGAAAACCCCATCATCTCAGCCCAAAATCTCCTAAAGCTGATAAGAAACTTCAGCAAAGTCTCAGGATACAAAATCGATGTGCAAAAATCACAAGCATTCTTATACACCAATAACAGACAAACAGAGAGCCAAATCATGAATGAACTTCCATTCACAATTGCTTCCAAGAGAATAAAATACCTAGGAATCCAACTTACAAGGGATGTGAAGGACCTCTTCAAGGAGAACTACAAACCACTGTTCCGTGAAATAAAAGAGGACACAAACAAATGGAAGAACATTCCATACTCGTGGATAGGAAGAATCAATATCATGAAAATGGTTATACTGCCCAAGGTAATGAATAGATTCAATGCCATCCCCCTCAAGCTACCAATGACTTTCTTCACAGAATTGGAAAAAACTGCTTTAAAGTTCATATGGAACCAAAAAAGAGCCCACATTGCCAAGACAATCCTAAGCCAAAAGAGCAAAGCTGGAGGCATCACGCTACTTGACTTCAAACTATACTACAAGGCTACAGTAACCAAAACAGCATGGTACTGGTACCAAAACAGAGATATACACCAATGGAACAGAACAGAGCCCTCAGAAATAATACCACACATCTACAGCCATCTTATCTTTGACAAACCTGATAAAAACAAGAAATGGGGAAAGGATTTCCTATTTAATAAATGGTGCTGGGAAAATTGGCTAGCCATAAGCAGAAAGCTGAAACTGGATCCTTTCCTTACTCCTTATACAAAAATTAATTCAAGATGGATTAGAGACTTAAATGTTAGACCTAATACCATAAAAACCCTAGAAGAAAACCTAGGTAATACCATTCAGGACATAGGCACGGGTAAGGATTTCATGTCTAAAACACCAAAAGCAATGGCAACAAAAGCCAAAATTGACAAATGGGATCTAATTAACTAAAGAGCTTCTGCACAGCAAAAGAAACTACCATCAGAGTGAACAGACAACCTACAGAATGGGAGAAAATTTTTGCAATCTACTCATCTGACAAAGGGCTAATATCCAGAGCCTACAAAGAACTCAAACAACCCCATCAAAAAGTGGGCAAAGGATATGAACAGACATTTCTCAAAAGAAGACATTCATACAGCCAACAGACACATGAAAAAATGCTCGTCATCACTGGCCATCAGAGAAAAGCAATTCAAAACCACAATGAGATACCATCTCACACCAGTTAGAATGGCGATCATTAAAAAATCAGGAAACAACAGGTGCTGGAAAGGATGTGGAGAAATAGGAACACTTTTACACTGTTGGTGGGATTGTAAACTAGTTCAACCATTATGGAAAACAGTATGGCGATTCCTCAAGGATCTAGAACTAGAAATACCATATGACCCAGCCATCACATTACTGGGTATATACCCAAAGAATTATAAATCTTGCTGCTATAAAGACACATGCACATGTATGTTTATTGCGGCACTATTCACAATAGCAAAGACTTGGAATCAACCCAAATGTCCATCAGTGACAGACTGGATCAAGAAAATGTGCCACATATACACCATGGAATACTATGCAGCCATTAAAAATGATGAGTTCGTGTCTTTGTAGGGACATGGGTGCAGCTGGAAACCATCATTCTCAGAAAACTTTTGCAAGAACAGAAAACCAAATACCGCATGTTCTCACTCATAGGTGGGAATTGAACAATGAGATCACTTGGACACGGGAAGGGGAACATCACACAATGGGGCCTATTATGGGGAGGGGGGAGGGGGGAGGGATGGCATTGGCAGTTATAACTGATGTAAATGACGAGTTGATGGGTGCTGACGAGTTGATGTTTGCAGCACACCAACATGGCACATGTATACATATGTAACAAACCTGCCCATTGTGCACATGTACCCTAGAACTTAAAGTATAATAATTTTAAAAAAAAGAGAGAAGTAAGAATCATGTACTCTCTCATTCCCACCCCACTCCAACACTAAAGGCAATTTATGTATCAGATAGTGAGGACAAGAATATTTAGTCTCTGACCCTTCCTGGACATGAGACTACAGTATCACATTTTGTGGTCAAAAATAAAACATATACTCACTATAAAATTTTATTTTAATATGGAAAATAAGAAAAGCAAAGAAAAATTATCTATAATCCTATTTTCCACTAAAAACCTGTATATTCTTAAAGACATTGTTCCAGGGAAATATCTATAGCTTGATATAGAAATATAGTTCTACACTTATGTGTGTGAATCTGTATATGTAATGGAATTTATTTCTCAAATGACATATCTATGTATCTGTCTCCTAACTTCCCCCTAACAGGACCTTGCTGAACATACTGTTTTATAACTAGTGTACTCCATGTAGCAAAAAATCATAAAAACCATAAGAAGTATGGTTCTGCATATGTATGCTATATCATTACAATGGATACCTTGTGGATATCCATTATGGATTTTTATATCCATTTAACATCATATTATGTTGTATGTATACAATGGATACAATGGATATCCACAAAGTATCCATTGTATAGATATAATATGATTTTAAAATTTATCTAATTGGTAATTTCCATCATTTATTTCTTATAAAAATGCTGTGATAAACATTGTTGAACACTTGTCTGATCAATTCCGTAGGTTAAATTCCTAGAGTTAGGGTTCACGAGTCAAAAAAATTATTCTTGGCTGGGCATGGTGGGTCATGCCTGTGATTCCAGGGCTTTGGAAGGATGAGGTTTAAATATTTGACACTGGGGGATAGCAAAATGAATTGTGCTACATCTGCATAATGAATTATTTTGCAACTCTTTCTTAAAAATTATACTTTAAGTTCTAGGGTACATGTGCACAACATGCAGGTTTCTTATATAGGTACACGTGCCATGTTGGATTGCTGCACCCATTAACTCGTCATTTACATTAGGTATTTATCCTAAAGGAATCCCTCCCCCAGCCCCCAACCCTGGAACAGGCCCCGGTGTGTGATGTTCCCTGCGCTGTATCCATATGTTCTCATTGTTCACTTCCCACCTATGAGTGAGAACATGTGGTGTTTGGTTTTCTGTCCGTGTGACAGTTTGCTCAGAATGACGGTTTCCAGCTTCATCCGTGTCCATGCAAAGGACATGAACTCATCCTTCTTTATGGCTGCATAGTATTCCATGGTGTATATGTGCCACATTTTCTTAATACAGTCTATCACTGATGGACATATGGGTTGGTTCCAAGTCTTTGCTATTGTGATTAGTGCCATAATAAACACATGTGTGCATGTGTCTTTATAGAAGCATGACTTACAATCCTTTAGGTATATAACCAGTAATGGGATTGCTGGGTCAAATGGTATTTCTAGTTTTAGATCCTTGAGGAATTGCCACACTGTCTTCCACAATGGTTGAACTAGTTTGCACGCCCACCAACAGAGTAAAAGCATTCCTATTTCTCCACATCCTCTCCAGCATCTGTTGTTTCCTGCCTTTTTAATGATAGCAATTCTAACTGGTGTGAGACGGTATCTCATTGTGGTTTTGATTTGCATTTCTCTGATGATCAGTGATGATGAGCATTTTTTCATGCGTCTGTTGGCTGCATAGATGTCTTCTTTAGAGAAGTGTCTGTTCATGTCCTTCGCCCACATTTTGATGGTAATTTTTTTTCCTGTAAATTTGTTTAAGTTCCTTGTAGATTCTGGATATTAGCCCTTTGTCAGATGGGTAGATTGCAAAAATGTTCTCCATTCTGTAGGTTGCCTGTTCACGCTGATGGTAGTTTCTTTTGCTGTGCAGAAGCTCTTTAGTTTAATTAGATCCCATTTGTCTATTTTGGATTTTGTGGCCATTGCTTTTGGTGTTTTCTCATGAAGTCCTTGCCTATGCCTATGTCCTGAATGGTATTGCCTAGGATTTCTTCTAGGGTTTTTATAGTTTGGGGTCTAACATTTAAGTCTTTAATCTGTCTTGAATTAATTTTTGTATAAGGTGTAAGGAAGGGATCTAGTTTCAGCTTTCTACATATGGCTAGCCAGTTTTCCCATCACCATTTATTAAATATGGAATCCTTTCACCATTTCTTGTTTTTGTCAGGTTTTTCAAAATTCAGATGGTTGTAGATGTGTGGTGTTATTTCTGAGGCTTCTGTTCTGTTCCATTGGTCTATATCTGTGTTTTGTTACCAGTACCATGCTGTTTTGGTTACTGTAGCCTTGTAGTGTAATTTGAAGTCAGGTAACGTGATGCCTCTAGCTTTGTTCTTTTGGCTTAGGATTGTCCTGGCAATGCAGACTCTTTTTTGGTTCCACATGAACTTTAAAGTAGTTTTTTTCCAATTCTGTGAAGAAAGTCATTGGTAGCTTGAGGGGGATGGCATTGAATCTATAAATTACCTTAGGTAGTATGGTCATTTTCATGATACTGATTCTTCCTATCCATGAGCATGGAATGTTCTTCCATTTGTTTGTGTCCTCCTTTATTTCACTGAACAGTGGTTTGTAGTTCTCGTTGAAGAGGTCCTTCACATCCCTTGTAAGCTGTATTCCTAGTTATTTTACTCTCTTAGTAGCAATTGTGAATGGGAGTTCACTTATGATTTGGCTCTCTGTTTGTCTGTTATTGGTGTATAGGAATGCTTGTGATTTTTGCACATTGATTTTGTATCCTGAGACTTTGCTGAAGTTGCTTATCAGCTTAAGGAGATTTTGGGCTGAGAAGATGGGGTTTTCTAAATATGCAATCATGTCATCTGCAAACAGGGACAATTTGACTTCCTCTTTTCCTAATTGAATACCCTTGATTTCTTTCTCTTGCCTGATTGCCCTGGCCAGAACTTCCAACACTATGTTGAAAAGGAGTGGTGAGAGAGGGTGTCACAGTCTTGTCCCAGTTTTCAAAGGGAATGCTTCCAGTTTTTGACCATTCAGTATGATATTGACTGTGGGTTTGTTATAAACAGCTCTTATTATTTTGAGGTGCGCCCCATCAATATCTAGTTTATTGAGAGTTTTTAGTATGAAGGGCTGTTGAATTTTGTTGAAGGCCTTTTCTGCATCTATTGAGATAATTATGTGGTTTTTGTCTTTGGTTCTGTTTACATGCTGGATTATGTTTATTGATTTGCATATGTTGAACCAGCCTTGCATCCCAGGGATGAAGCCCAGCTGATCGTGCTGGATAAGTTTTTTGATGTGCTGCTGGATTCGGTTTGCCAGTATTTTATTGAAGATTTTTGCATTGATGTTCATCAGGGATATTAGTCTAAAATTCTCTTTTTTTGTTGTGTCTCAGCACGCTTTGGTATCAGAATGATGCTGGCCTCATAAAATGAGTTAGGGAGGGTTCCTTCTTTTTCTATTGATTGGAATAGTTTCAAAAGGAATGGTACCAGCTCCTCTTTGTACCTCTGGGAGAATTCTGTTGTGAATCTGTCTGGTCCTGGACTTTTTTTTGTTGGTAGGCTATTGATTATTGCCTCAATTTCAGAGCCTGTTATTGGTCTATTCAGAGATTCAACTTCTTGGGAAGGTATATGTGTCCAGGAATTTATCCATTTCTTCTAGATTTTCTAGTTTATTTGTGTAGAGGTGTTTATAGTATTCTCTGATGGTAGTTTTTATTTCTGTGGGATCGGTAGTGATATCCCCTTTATCATTTTTTGTTGCATCTATTTGATTCTTCTCTCTTTTCTTCTTAATTATTCTTGCTAGCAGTCTATCAATTTTGTTATCTTTTCAAACAACCAGCTCCTGGATTCACTGATTTTTTTGAAGGGTATTTTGTGTCTCTATCTCCTTGAATTCTACTCTGATCTTAGTTATTTCTTGTCTACTGCTAGTTTTGAATTTGTTTGCTCATGCTTCTCTAGTTCTTTTAATTGTGATGTTAGGGTGTCAATTTTAAATCTTTCCTGCTTTCTCTTGTGGACATTTAGTGCTATAAATTTACCTCTACACACTGCTTAGATGTGTCCCAGAGATTCTGGTATGTTGTGTTCTTGTTCTCATTGGTTTCAAAGAACAAACATCTTTATGTCTGCCTTCATTTCGTTATGTACCCAGTAGTCATTCAGGAGCAGGTTGTTCAGTTTCCATGTAGTTGTGAGGTTTTGAGTGAGTTTCTTAATCTCGAATTCTAATTTGAATGCACTGTGGTCTGAGAGACAGTTATAATTTCTGTTCTTTTACATTTGCTGAGGAGTGCTTTACTTCCAACTATGTGGTCAGTTTTGGAATAAGTGTGATGTGGTGCTGAGAAGAATCTATATTCTGTTGATTGGCATGGAGAGTTCTGTAGATGTCTATTAGGCCTGCTTGGTGCAGAGCTGAGTTCAAGTCCTGGATATCTTTGTTAACCTTCTGTCTCATTGATCTGTCTAATATTGACAGTGGGGTGTTAAAGTCTCCCATTATTATTATGTGGGAGTCTAAGTCTCTTTGTATGTCTCTAAGGACTTGCTTTATGAGTCTGGGTGCTCCTGTATTGGGTGCATATCTATTTAGGACAGTTAGCTCTTCTTGTTGAATTCATCCCTTTACCATTATGTAATGGCCTTCTTTGTCTCTTTTGATCTTTGTTAGTTTAAAGTCCATTTTATCAGAGACTAGGATTGAAAGCCTGCTTTTTTTTTTTTTTTTTTTTTTTTTTTTTTTTGCTTTCCATTTGCTTGGTAGATCTTCCTCCATCCCTTTATTTTGAGCCTCTCTGTGTCTCTGTATGTGAGATGGGTCTCCTAAATACAGCACACTGATGGGTCTTGACTCTTTACCCAATTTGTCAGTCTGTGTCTTTTAATTGGGGCATTGAGCCCATTTATGTTGAAGGTTAATATTTTTATGTGTGAATGTGATCCTGTCATTATGATGTTAGCTGGTTATTTTGCCCATTGGTTGATGCAGTTTCTTCCTAGCATTGATGGTCTTTACAATTTGGCATGTTTTTGCAGTGGTTGGTACCAGTTGTTCCTTTTCCTGTTGAGTGCTTCCTTCAGGAGCTATTGTAAGGCAGGCCTGGGGATGACAAAATCTCTCAGCATTTGCTTGTCTGCAAAGGATTTTATTTCTCCTTCACTTATGAAGCTTAGTTTGGCTGGATATAAAATTGTGGGTTGAAAATTCTTTTCTTTAAGAATGTTGAATATTGGCCCCCACTCTCTTCTGGTGCGTAGAGTTTCTGCCGAGGGATCCACTGTTAGTCTGATGGGCTTCCCTTTGTGGGTAACTTGACCTTTCTCTCTGGCTGCCCTTAACATTTTTTCCATCATTTCAACCTTGGTGAATCTGACAATTATGTGTCTTGGGGTTGCTCTTCTCGAGGAGTATCTTTGTGGCATTCTCTGTATTTCCTGAATTTGAATGTTGGCCTACCTTGCTAGGGTGGGGAAGCTCTGCTGGATAATATCCTGAAGAGTGTTTTCCAACTTGGTTCCATTCTCCCTGTCACTTTCAGGTACACCAATCAGACGTAGATTTGGTCTTTTCACATAGTCCCGTATTTCTTGGAGGCTTTGTTCATTTCTTTTTACTTTTTTCTCTAATCTTCTCTTCCTGCTTTTTTTTTGTTAATTTGATCTTCAATCACTGATACCCTTTCTTCAACTTGATCGAATCAGCTATTGAAGCTTGTGCATGCATCACATAGTTCTCGTGCCATGGTTTTCAGCTCCATCAGGTCATTTAAGGTCTTTTCTACACTGTTTATTCTAGTTAGCCATTATCTAATCTTTTTTCAAGGTTTTTAGCTTCCTTGCGATGGGTTTGAACATCCTCCTTTAGCTCGGAGAAGTTTGTTATTACCAACCTTCTGAAGCCTACTTCTGTCAACTCATCAAAGTCATTCTCTGTCCAGCTTTGTTCCATTGCTGGTGAGGAGCTGCGATCCTTTGGAGGAGAAGAGGTGCTCTGGTTTTTAGAATTTTCAGCTTTTCTGTTCTGGTTTCTCCCCACCTTTGTGGTTTTATCTACCTTTGGTCTCTGATGTTGGTTACCTGCAGATGGAGTTTTGGTGTGGATGTCCGTTTTGTTGATGTTGATGCTATTCCTTTTTGTTTGTTAGTTTTCCTTCTAACAGTCAGGTCCCTCAGCTGCAGGTGTGTTGGAGTTTCCTGGAGGTCCACTCCAGACCCTGTTTGCCTGGGTATCAACAGTGGAGGCTCAGTTGGAAATGCAGAAATCACCCGCCTTCTGCGTTGATCATGCTGGGAGCTGCAGACTGGAGCTGTTCGTATTTGGTCATCTTGGAAGGGACCTATGCAACTCTTAAAAACAATAAGGTCCCAACTTTTCTGTGTGCTTAAAAATGTTCATTTAAACAATGTTAGAGAGCTGGGTGTGCTGGCACACACCTGTAGTCTCATCTACTCAGGAGACTGAAGCAGGAGGATTGCTTGAGCACAGGAGTTTGCGGTTGTAGTGTGCTGTGATCACACCTGTGTATAGCCTCTGCACTCCAGCCTGGGCAACAAGAGATCCCTTCTCTTAAAAAAAAAAAAAAAAGTGGGCCAGGCGCGGTGGCTCACGCCTGTAATCTCAGCACTTTGGGAGGCCAAAGCCAGCAGATCACGAGGTTAGGAGATTGAGACCATCCTGACTAACATGGTGGAACCCCGTCTCTACTAAAAAAATGCAAAAAAATTAGCCGGGCGTGGTGGCGGGCGCCTGTAGTCCCAGCTACTCGGGGGGCTGAGGCAGGAGAATGGCGTGAACCTGGGAGGCGGAGCTTGCAGTGAGCCGAGATCGCACCACTGCATGCCAGCCTGGGCACAGAGTGAGACTCCATCTCAAAAAAAAAAAAAAAAAAAAGGGGCGGAGGGAGCAGGTGGCTAAAGAACATGGCAGCTATCTATGTATTGATATGGAAAAGTTTCTAATAATAATTGTTATGTAAGAATGCAAGGTACAGAGTGTGTACAGTATATTCTACATACATATATATCTATACATGAATGCATGTATATGTATACACATACATGTTCATGGACAACCATTAAACAGGTAATGGTAGATGCCCTTGGGCAGTTAGATGAAGTGACTAGAAAACAAAATAGCATGAGAGGAGAAAAATATACTTTTCATTTTAAATAATTTTTAATTCGGAAATTTTGTACCACATGCATATATTACTTCTTCAATAATAGATAAAATTGATATCTCATTTTATTTTACATTTTTTGACAATTATTTTTGTCAATGAGTTGAAAATTATTGACAAAATTGGTCAATGATTTTATTTGCCTATTGGATTTACATATTGGTCACTGGTGTTTCTTACCCTGTGAATTGCCTTTTTTTTTTTTTTTTTTTGAGACGGACTCTTGCTCTGTCACCAGGTTGGAGTGCAGTGTTACGATCTTGGCTCACTGCAACCTCTGCCTCCCGAGTTCAAGTGATTCCCCTGCCTCAGCCTCCCAAGTAGCTGGGACTACAGATGCGTGCCACCACGCCTGGCTAATCTTTTGTATTTTAGTAGAGACGGGATTTCACCATGTTGGCCAGGATGATCTCAATCTCCTGACCTCATGATCCGCCCACCTAGGCCTCCCAAAGTGCTGGGATTACAGGCGTGCGCCACTGCGCCCGGCCATGAATTGCTTTTTTATGCTCCTGCCTAATATATACCTTTCCAAAATACCTACAATTGTTTTAAAATATACAGGCATTTTAGGAAAACTCCCATACTTCATAAAGCAGAGCTGCTTGTTACTAAGCTACCAGCGGCCATGCTTTCATTTGGGGAAATGCTGTTATGGCTTTAACCATTGTTGCCTAAGAGGTCAGTGATTTCCCTGTGCACCAGTGCAGCAAGGGAGGTCCACTGAGGTACCAAACAGTTTTAGCATTTGAAAAGCCACAACCATGACAAAACTTGGAAAGAACTTCTCACCTTGGAGTGCTAAAAGCCAATGACATTAAACTGCATTTTTCTAGATTTATTATGCACAGGTGTAAGGGACAACATTAAAATGTCATACAAGGCCAGGCACGGTGACTCGCGCCTGTAATTCCAGCACTTTGGGCGGCCGAAGGGGGCGGATTGCTTGAGGCCAGGAGTTTGAGACCAGCCTGGGCAACATGGTGAAACCCTGTCTCTACAAAAAATACAAAAATAAGCCAGGCATGGTGGCACACGCCTGTAGTCCCAGCTACTCAGGAGGCTGAGGTGGGAGGATCACTTGAGTCTGGGAAGTTAAGGCTACGTTGAGCTGCGATAGTGCCACTGCACTCCAGTCTGGGTGACAGAGTGAGATCCTATCTCAAAAAAAAAAAGTCATACAAAAGTGAAAATAAGAAATAATTTTTCTAGTGTCACTTATAAAGGATATGAGACTTAAATACTACAGAATTTAGAAGGTGACTGCATACTGTTTGCAGTCATTTCCTCCCTCATGTATTTTTTGGAGATATAGCATCTAAAGCTACATGTTGGATTTGTGTAAGGCCGCCTTCTTTTTTCCCTTCTATTTGATAGAGGCTTCAGGTATGATATCAGTTTTCAAATACAGCAGCACAAACTGAAATCTAATGAACCCCGTTTAAATAGACATATGTTCATCTTTCCAAGCAGTGGGAGACCCCAACTTAGTGCACCTTCCTGCTGTTCTGCCAACCTCCAGCCATGTGAAATTTCTTTACCCAGTTCAGCCTTGGTTTGGGCAAGTGAAAAAGGGATTAAAAATATCCACCTCAGAAGTGTATTGTGAGGATTAAAGAAATAATGTGTGTTAAGCTTTTAGTGTAGTCCCTGGAACCTAGAAAGCACCTAACAAGTGGCAAAATCATCATTATCATCATCATCATCAAGAAAATGAGTACAAGAAAGTAGCCATTTAGCAAAGTGAAAGCAGAACAGACAGAAAACGTATATGAATCTATTACCACAATTATGGGTAAAAAGGGCCTTTAATTATTTCCTGACAAATTACAGACAAAACCAATAAAAAAGCAATGAGTTTCCATGCTGCATCAAGCAGCACATCACAGAGCTCCTCTTTGTGTCTCTCCCAGAACATCACAAAAGGCACAACCAACCAAAGAAGAATGCGTACTTGCAGGAGAACTGAACAATTAAGGGTATGTGACTAACAGAAATGAATTCATTGGGAAAAAGTTTGGCAGTTCCTAAGAACGTTAAACATAGAATTACCATGTGACCTAGCAATGACACTCCTAGGTATACATATATCCAATAACACATATCTGCTAATAGGTATAAGGTTTCTTTTGAGGGTGATGGGAATATTCTTTTTTTTTTTGACACGGTCTTGCTCTGCTGCTCAGGCTGGAATGTGGAGTGCAGTGGTGCTATCATAGCTCACTTCAGCCTTCAACTCCTGGGCTCAAGGGATCCTCCCACCTTGGCCTCCTGAGTAGCTGGAACTATAGGTGCATGACACAACACCTAGCTAATTTTTTACTTCTTCTTCTTATTATTATTTTTTTTGGTAGAGATGGGTCTCGTTATGTGCCTAGGATGGTCTCAAACTCCTGGACTCAAGAAATCCTCCCACCTCAAGTTCCCAAAGTGCTGGGATTACAGGTGTAAGCCACCATTCCCCTTTGTGATGGGAAGAGTCTGAAATTTGATAATGGTGGTGGCTGCATAACACAGTAAATATATTAAAAACCACTGAATTGTATACTTTAAAATGGTGAACTATGTTATATGAATTATATCTCAATTGAAATAAAAAACGAATTCATTCATCTTGCCAAAGTTTACCCATATTTAAGATTAGGCAAAGTAATTTAGAAGAATGATTTTATGGTATCCATAGAAGAAAAAAAGCAAGTACAACAACAGCAGCACCAAAAACAAGTTAAACACAAAGTAATAACAGTTAAAAGGAAAAAAGAAATCTGACAGCATTTGTCACTTGTAAAAATTTCTGTTATATGAAGATTATACCAAACAACTCAGGACAAACATTTTTGCCTTATCCCTTGAGCAACTTTATAAAATTTTTTAGTTTACTTCCAGGGATAACACTTTAAGTAGGGATCATCTCTATAAAATAAATTTTAATATACAAACCTGACAATAATTCTTCTTCTCTCAAAGACATACTACAGATTCCCGAAACAGAAGTTTGGAACCAAAACTAAGAATCCACGTGACAGTAGGCCAGAGGTGTATCTTCCACTGCACACCAGTGTGTTTATAAATAGGAGGAGTATTATTCTATTTTATAAATATAAAGGACATACGAGTTTATTTTTCCAAGGGTCTCTCAAATCGAGCCTGTCATTAAGCCTATTAACCCAGTTTTTTCATACCAATGATAGTAGCCAGGGAGGACAGCAGTACAACTATTTTCTGTTTTTCCTCCTACATTGACTTTTTTCCTGCTTAACTGCCTTTCCAGGTATATATCAGGCAGTTAGCTCTTTTTGCTATTTGGAATCAAAGGATTCTAAGCACTAATGTTAAATATCATATATTCAAGCTTCTAAAATACTCACTGACTTTACATTATAAATCGGTAATTTGAACTTTACAAAAGTTTACAATTAGTGGAAATTCTGCAAAAGAATTTTTTTTATTTATTTATTTTTATTTTTTGAGATGGAGTCTCGCTCTGTTGCCCAGGCTGGAGTGCAGTGGCATGATATTGACTCACTGCAACCTCCGTCTCCTGGGTTCAAGCGAGTCTCCTGCCTCAGCCTCCCCAAGCAGCTGGGACTACAGGTGCGTGCCACCATGCCCAGCTAATTTTTGTATTTTTTAGTAGAGACAGGGTTTCGCCACTTGGCCAGGCTGGTCCCAAACTCCTGACCTCAAGTGATCTGCCCGCGTTGGCCTCCCAAAGTGCTGGGATTACAGGAGTGAGCCACCGCACCCAGTCTCTGCAAAAGAATTTTAAATATGACTTTTACCCCCACTGGATTTTCCTGGAATAATTATTTCAACAAACTTCCCCAGACTTACTGCTCAGAGAAAATAAAACTCTTTAATTTCACAACATTACTAACTGGTCAGAGAAATAACATATTAATGGTCCATTCTCTGTTATTCACACATTAAGACTTTCCCAGGCAGTATGATTCTAACGAGGCATCGACAATTTTTGTATCCCCATCTGTTAACTATAAAAGCTTCACTTTTCCAAGTTCACATTTACAAGACCCTTTCACTCATCTGGGTCAGGTTGTCTGCAACAGTAGGAAGGACCCAGATTCTCTTCCTGTGACTCTGTTCTACCAGTTTTCACTTCATTTTTCCCACTATTTCTGCTAAATAAATATCCACAGAGCTAATGTGTATCCTTGGATCTAGCTGCTGATTCCTTCCCCATTGCCTTTGTCAGTTAATTTCTATTTCCACTCAATTCCACGCTCCATGAGGCTCTGGAGTCCTTGAAATAGTCAATTTCTCAGGCTCCAGGGGTGATTTGCTGTTTTCTTCACCACTTCCCAGTTCCCTGGGGTCCTTCCTATTGCTAATGCTAGTGACAGTATAAATAAGAATGTGATAGTAAGATTGCTTCATATAAATGTTTTTGCCACTTTTTCAGCTTTTACTGAGGTATTTGAAGGACAGAGAAGACAGAATATAAATTAGTGACTCCTTAACAGCAGCAACAAAATTATAGTTAATTCAGTCAGTGCTGTGTTGGTGAAGGTATAGCAGTGGGCTCTCTGGGGAGAAAAAGCCTTGATTTGGAGCATTTGCTGATTTCCATGGTAAATACATTCCTGCCATGGTTGATGCGAAGCTATCATTGCCACATCACTGAATGTGACATCTAGTGAGGAGACTGATTAGAGATGTGCTGTACCACACCGTGATACAGTATTTCCACCATACAGACACAAGAGATAGAAATAGTCCCAAGAGCATGGATAACTGTAAATATAGTAAAATAAATAGTAAGTGATGAGTTTGAGCATTTATTACATTTGCTGTTCATGTAATTTATTTGATTACAAGCTTCTATTATTTAATTTTAAGTTAAATTATTTTTTGTCTTTTAATTGACCTTATGATTTAATGATTTAATTTTTAACAATGGTTATGTTTAATAATGGCTCACAAAATGCCTGAAAATTTAGCAATTTGCTTTTGCAAGCAAGTACAAGCCAGCTCCAGTGCATCATTGATTATAGGATATAGGAAAGACCTACACATAACCTTCAGGATGTTGTGGCATAATCAGGTATGGCCCAGCTTGTTGCAGCAGGCCTGGATGACTTGAAGAGCCTTGGAGTATGGACCTGGATGAGCCCAATGGTGATGCAAAAGGATGGAGGAGGCAGAGTGAGCTGGAGGAGCTAGAAGAAATCTGACATGGCATCGGAGATAAGCAGGAATTAGTGAATCCTCTAAAAAATGACTGGGATGACAGAGACTTCTAGTTATAGGTGGTAGATTTAATATCCTTAGTTACTTTCCTTGTTCTCTTTCAATCCCTCCTGAAACCATCCTAAAAGGATAAAAGAATAAAAAAGCACAAAACTACAGCAGATCCCCATGACTCACGGATTCTGTGTTTGCTAACTTGTCTACTCAGTAAACTTTGTAGCCCCAAATCAATACTCATCGTGTTTTCCACAATTATTTGTGAATGTGCTCAGAGTGGTGAAAAATTTGAGTCATCCAACACACAAGTTCTCAGCAGACGTTGAACAAAGCAACACTCTGCCTTTGTTCTGGATCTCATACTGTAAACATCATCCTTTTCATGGTCTGTTTAGTGTCGTGTTTTTCATACCTTCATGCTTTTTGTTGAAGACTTCGCTGTCTAAAGTGGCCCCCAAGCACAGAGCTGAAGGGCTGTCTAGTTTCCTAAGTGCCTTGCAAAGAAAATACATGTTAGATAACCTTTGTTCCGGCATGAGGGACAGTGCTGTTGGCCAAGAGCTCAATGTTAACGAATCAACAATACATATTAAACAGGGTGTCTTTAAAAAGAAATATACATAACACAAAGCTATGTGTTGATCCTGGGCTCACAAGAATCTAATCCTGTGTTTCCACTAGAAGCAACAATTCAGTATTTTTACGAATTCAGTATTTGCTGCAACTTTATAGAACATAATTACTGTGAATAATGAGAATTAAGTGGTAGAATAATGAGGAGAACAGAAGTGATGATTAGAACAACTAAATTTCAAAAGTTACAAGGCATATAGATGAGTGGAATCAGCTCACCAGAGAAAGCCAGACTGAAGCAAGTATTGGCTAGGCTCAGAAATAGGAGAGCCAGTGAATGCAGCTGAAGCTCAAAACAGGAGAATGAGTTGAAGGTGTGTGTAAGAAGCCATTAGAACTCTATTTCCAACCCCCAACCCAGCACAGTCAGGTTTTCTAAACCTAGACAGAAAATTAATTTATTTTCTACAGTGGCTAGTCCCCAGTTGCTTCTGGACTCAGGGTTACCACTCATAGGATAAGGTTATCATCCTGAAATTGGGGAATTCAGGCAAAGTCCATATGGAGAATGTTAAAACTGTTGGCTCCTTTTCCTCCACTCAGCTCTGACAACCCTGGCTACCAGCTTTATACCAACCAGGTGGCAGACTGAAGGGCATCCCTCTGGGGATACTGCCTGGGCCAAAAGAAAATATCTGTATACATTAGGAAGGGGAGGGAAGAATTTCTCAGTGAAACAGCCCTCTTAGATCATCCTACGGTTAATCCCACTGGTCACAAGCCCTCCTCTACACACACACACACCCACATACACACGTTCTAATCAGCTTTGTTATGCCTCGCCCTTAAATATCAGGAACAACTGAGGACTAATAGGTATTTGAAGAGGGCATCTAATATAAAAGAGACAAAAACAAATTAAAAATATAAAAAAGAACTCAGAGGAAACAGAAATAATGCTGGAAGATTACAAAACTTCCAAAAACCTATCATGGACATCAGTATACAGTTAAACAATGACATAATTTTCATAGAACAATAATAAAAAGTTTTTAAAAAGGAACACTCAGTCCAGGTGTGGTGGCTCATGCCTGTAATCCCAGCACTTTGGGAGGCTAAGGCAGGAGGATCACTTGAGGTCAGGAGTTTGAGATCAGCCTCATCAACATGGTGAAACACTGTGTCTACTAAAAATACAAAAACTAGCTGGGCGTGGTGGCAGGTGTCTGTAATGTCAGCTACTTGGAGGCAAGGCAGAAGAATTCCTTGAACCTGGGAGGCAAAGGTGGCAGTGAGCTGAGATCGTGCCATTGTACTCCAGCCTGGGTGACAGAGTGAGACTCTATCTCAAAAAAATGTTTTTTAATTAAAAAATTAAAAAGCACAGAGAATAACTATAACATAAAGAATTCTTAAAAATTAAAAGCAGAAACTGAAATTTTAATACATGAATTCAAAAGTAAAATTGAGAAAATCTCCCAAAAAATAGAACAGCAACACTAGGAGTGAAAAACAAAGAACTAGAAAATACGAAAGAAAGGGTTAAAAAATAAGCTCACTTTGGAATATCTGACATCCAAATTACATTGGATGAGTTCTAGAAAGAATGACAAAGAAGAAGGAGGGGAGGAAACTATCACAGATATAATTTAAGACATTTCCTAGAACTTAAGAATATCAGTTTCCATAAGATAGGGTCCACAAAGGACCACAGGATCGATTTTTTTAAAAAAGACATGAAATATCAGAACATTGGGCTAAGACAGAATCCCAAAAGCTTTCAGAAGAGAAAAAGAGAAACAACAACAGGTCTCAAAAAAGGATTGGGAATCGTGGCACCTAGTTTTAATAGCAATACTGGGTGCTAGAATAAACAATCACTTCAAAATTCCAAGAGAAAACAATTTCTAACCTCAAATTCTATGCCCAGTAAAACAATCAATCAAATGAAAGGGCAGAATCAAGACATTTCTCAAAACATTAGCTGTCACTATGCTTCTCAGGAAGCTGCCGGGAGAGGGACACCACCAAAGGGTGTTCACAAGAAAGACAGAAACACAATATATTGGGCTTGGGTGCATATAACCAATAACCAAGTAAAAGTGGCATAAACAAGAAACTATCCTATTTCTCTCTTATATGACAAGAAGTGAGACTGTTGATCTAATCAAACATTATGATTAGGAGAATAGTAAAGGAGAAGCCGGTGCATATTTGGAGAGAGGCATTAAATCCACATATTCCTTGGTGTAAAATCAATACACAATATCTACAATTGAAGAAAACTTGAAGCAATAGTAATGTAAGCAAATTATTATAAATTATAGAGGCAAACGAGAAGAAACAGCTAAAAGTGTGATCAGTCTTACAAAGAATTGGAATAGGGCAGATGGACAGATGAGTGTTGTTTTTCATTAGGAATTTTGAGTATCTAGTATCTATCTGACTTCTTAAACCACGTATAACCTTGTTCACCATGCTGGGGGTGGTGGAAGTGGATGGAGGGAAGATGGGTAGGGAGAGGTCAGGGATCTAGGTCATGGGAGTTGGCAATACTCTGAAGCCATGGCAACAAGGCATCATCAAGTGAGACTGTCAGCCAAGGGCAGAACCCAGGCAGAAGCTCAAAGAGAATTTCCCTTTCTGGAGGCAGCAGACAAGAACCAGGCAGGCCAGGTCCTCAAGGAACTGAGGGCTGGTAGGTTTCCAAGGCAGGCAGCCAGGCCCAGGAAATAAGGCAAAGTGGGGACATACGTTTCAGAACTGAGACACCAGGCCAGAACCTGTCTGGATGCCAATGCAAGTAGATGCTGTGCCCCAGGGTGCTTGGGACTCACCTCTTACCTCCTCTGGCCTGAGATAAGGATCAGGCTCAGGTTGAGCCTGGCAGATGAGGGCCACAAGGGAAGCAAAACTAGAACCATGGGAGGCTTGATGAACAATAAGTCAACACTGGATCTGAGAGCTATAGGTCACTGTTATCCTTCAAAATGTCTATTACTCCAAGACTGGGTGCCATAAACAGCCCCTCAAAATCCATTCCCAGGACTAGTTAGTTATGCTGTATCCACACAACGTAATAGTATGCAGCCAACGAAACAAACCCTGAAGGTTCTGGGAAAGTTTTTCTTTTTTGACTTAGGTGTCATCATTTCCTACTTCCTCTTTCTATGTTCTTCATGCCTGAAACATGGCACCTGGCAATGCAGCAACACCTGCATGGGGAGCAGCAACCTGCATGGGGAGAATAATCTTGCGACCCTGGGGCAATAAGCATGTGAACAAGCCTATAATTTAAGGATGGCAAAATGTGAAGATGAACAAAGAAAAGGGAAAGGTTCACTGAAGACATCATTAAGCTGCTCACCCTAGAATTCGTGATGTCTCAAATAAAATAACTAAACACATGCCTAACCAATGGGCCTTCCTAATGTGATGGGGATGGATTTCATTGGAAACTACAACTTCTAGTCTTTTTAATATTTCAGAAACCTAAAATTCACTCCTCTATAATGCGATGGTAGTACAAAATGAGTTCAAAACTCTCCCTCAGTACTCCTGTTTGGAGTAATTACCTCTCTATAAACAAAATCCACAAAACTCATCCTCAAAATTGCCTTTGAGGAC
Organism: Macaca mulatta; assembly: GCF_049350105.2. NCBI lineage: Eukaryota > Metazoa > Chordata > Mammalia > Primates > Cercopithecidae > Macaca > Macaca mulatta. The sequence goes on from NC_133411.1 coordinate 122,368,482, forward strand.
TCTAGAGAACTCAAGGTGTATGAATTTAATCATCTCTTGCCTCATCACCTCCTAATTGGCGTATCTTTTCTATCCCTATGTTGCAGGTAGGGACTCTGAGGGACACATCATCTTCAGGTCTAACCAATTTGTTAGGATAATAAATTACAAAACACATTTATCATCCTCAAAAGTTTGCTAAAGATAATTTTGAATGTATCACATAAAGGACATTTATACCAGCTTAAAAGCCCTTAGCCAATTTAAATGAATTGCTTACTTTTAAAAAGCTATAAGAAGAAGTTTGTGTCATTTCCCTAATATGCAATCAAAGCAATTAAAAACATTTCCCAAATGCTTATGTGGACTGCTGCTGATACAAACTGCTGTTGTTTGGGAGTTGACTGGAAAGTTCCCACTGATTTCTGCACATGGAAGAAACATATTGTTGACTTGTAAGAAAATCAAGTTATTCAACTTAATGGATGAGTACAGGAAACAAAACTCTGTTTGCCAAGCAGAATATTTCACTGTGTTTGTGTTTCCCCTGATCTAAATGTGCTAGCTTTGAATAGTGCTTTTAAACTAACATACACAAGTGGCATTTGATATGGTCTACTTTATTCCTTAAAACAAAGTGAAGATTATTATGGAGTCACTTTGAAAAGTAGTTTGGGCTTTCTTACTTAATTAATCCATTACACTTAACCTTCCCGTATTTTACTCCCTGCAAGTCTTGCAACCATTATTAACACTATATAAATATGTTTTGCATTATTAAATTTAAGAATTTAGTACTCAATAAAATTCTCTGCAGGAATATTGTTATTAAATGAGTTCATTAAACCTAACCACACTAACTAACAGCCAAGTGTTGAGGAACACTCATACAAAAGTGGACTATATTCCATCTTCATAACCTCTCTGCTAATTCTAGCAAATGAACATAAGCAATCTCAGGAAAAAAAATCCAGGAAGGTTATAGAAACCACACATACCTCAGTGGAAACCAGCTCCTCCAAAATAAATGTCCAGGCTTGTCTGAAACTTGCTCCTCATTACATCATCTATCAGTAATTTTCAATTAAGTGTACAATGGGGTCTAGCTCCACCCTCCCTTATACCTGTAATGACATGACTGGAAATGCAGGGCATTTTAATTCTACAACTAATAACCAGTCTCAGCTGGCCACAACCCAGCATTTTCAGAGGGCTTCTACATATAAAATCTTCAACCTCTAGTACAAAGATGATCTCTTAACCACAAGAAAAAAAAAAAAAATGAATCCCAAGTAGAAGAATGTCAATAGATTTTAATGTATAACTAATATCTAGGGACCCCTGCCCTCACCCTTATTCCCTGTAGCGGATGCTGGGATGCAGAACCACACCCCTCTTTACCGACTGAAGCACGTGTTCTCTCAGTTGCCAGCAGGGTTGGCTGCAGAAGGCTTATGACTGAGTCCCTTCCTGGGAACTGCTTTCTGTGGAAGGAAGACACTTATGCCCCTTCCCTAGAGACACTCCATATCCAATGACTATTTGACATGAGGCTACAAAGACCGAGCCCTCTTGCCTCAACTCTTGGCTATGCTGAAGGACCATCTTATTTCCAGAACATCCTGTAAGATCAGCTGAGATATCTCCTGTAAGTCTGTCGCAGTTCAACTTCTCCATGTGCCTAATCCTGTTTCCTTCACTCCCTCACAGGTGTTGATCTCAAGTGTAATCCTAGCGAACCCGACTTAAGGCCTCCCCATCTGAAGAACACAATTTCAAGGAAGAATTTAAGGGGAAACCCATCTACATAGTTTGGCTTTCTGTAAAGAAGTAAGTTAATTCCAACTAAACACAGTTGGACTTTTTAGTTTAAGGGTTTAATTCCTCACAGTCCAAAAGACATTAAATAAAATGCAGGCATCTTAATAGAACTGTCTTTGAAGCCCCTAGGTTCACTTATCTTAAAAGAACAAGATTTACTTATCTGGCTGAATTGTTTCCCAATCTAGCTAATAACCTAGACCTATAAAGCTAATAATGTTGGGTAAGAATTTATATCTGTAATCACACTATATCTAAGTATCCCACTATCCATTAGCTCTCCTTCACTGAAGAAATGGGACAGAAACTTTACATATACTCTTTTTGAGGGGGGGTGTTGTATATTGAATTGTGTTCCCCTTCCCAAATTCATATGCTGAAGCTCTAACCTCCAATGTGACTCTATCTGAAGACAGGGTCTTTAGGAGGTAATTAACGTGAAATGTGGGACATAAGGTGGGGTTCTAATCCAATTGGACTGTAGAACTATATGAAGAGACAGAGAGATCTCTCTTTCTCTCTGTGCCACGTGAGGACACAGTGAGAAGGCGGGTGTCTGCAAGCCAGGAAAAGAGTACATTAGCCATCAGCCAGCATCTTAATCTTGGATCTCCTAGCCTCCAGAACCATGAAAAAATTAATTTCTATTATTTAAACCACCTAGTCTATGGTACTTTGTTGTGGCGGCCAGGGCTGACTAATAATATAGGGGGTGAAGGGACATGTAATGCAAGTAAACTAAAGCACTTATTCCTCACAAATGCCTCACTTGTTTTCCTCTTTAGCTCTGCATCACTCTTTTTTCTCAACCTCTTTGCTTCAGGTCCATTTTCCCCCTCATTCAGTGTTAGTGCCTTTGACTCAAGAGTGGTACACATATTTTCAGGCCCTGGCTAGACCAGTTGGTGGTGTTCTGTTCAGGGTTTCAGAGGCTGCTGGGTCATGGCCTAAAGTCTATTCAGAGAAATTCTGAGGACACTCCATATAGTGAGGAGAATTTGGAAATAAGGTGGCTGAGAGCTAAATAAGCAAACATATAAACAAATGAATGAACAAAGAAACCAACACAGTGAATGACATTAGCAACATATAGAAGTAAAATGTCCTATGAGATAATCCTGTGGGTGGGAAAACACTAAAACCTAATCAAGGTCACATCTTTGTACATTCAGGCCTGAAATGCAATCACAACAGTCACTGTGATCTAAGCAACTGCCAGGAGAGCTCATGAGTTCACGGATGGAGGAAACCATTGGGATTAGCCACAGATTTCCCTTCTGGATCCAAGCAGCCTTCTCATTAGAACTTGGTTGCCTATTTCTCTTCCCCACTTGGGAGTGACAGAGTATGTGTGACTCTGTTAATACATGTGTTCCATTGCACTTGGTAGTTATTTTTTCAACACTAACTTGGAAAAATGGAAGCCTGGGAGGTACATCAATCTTTCATCAGTTTTGTTAACATGAATTAGCTCCACTGAGCTAGGTCATCCCTGACGGAACGCTAAAATCTAACGTTGGACCATAAAGTTCCTAGCAGGGCAGAGCACCAGCTAAAGTTCTTCCTATGTAGACAGTTGGTCTCCCTTAGTTATTTTAGGTAAGCTGGAGCTGTATTAAAGGGGAGCCTCGAATGCTGGATTTAAGATGGGCCTCTATTCTCTATGCAACAAAGGTCCAGCCCTCTGAGGGTAGAAACATAAGTAAAATTTTATGTTGAGAAGATGACATTGGCAGTGTATGAAAGACAGGCTGGAAGCTAGCCAGAGTAAACAGGAAGGACAATTCCTCAGGACAGTTGCTCAGGGTGAGGATTTGAAGTGGTCTAGTGGGAATCAGCATGTACATGAGAGACAAGGCAAAGAAAGAATCAAGAGGTCTTGCCAACTTTGTTTGTTGGAGGGCATGGAAAAGTAAGTTCTGGGGTCTGGTTGAGTGTGAAAAATAGTGATAAGAGAAGAAGCTGGTACAGAAGTCAGAGTGTGCTAGTTGGAGGGTGGTCAGCATGAAGAGACAGCAGATGGAACTGATCATGAGGGCCTATACTCTGAAGAGAAGCTTGGTTACAGGAATAAGCTTCAGAGTTAATAGTGCAGGGTAAACTTATGGAAATGGGTATGAACACTGAGACGGGCACATGCAGAATGGAAAGGAGAGGGACCAAGCCTTGTTGAAAGCTAAAATGTGTATGGTAGGAAGAACAATGGTCTAAAAAGAAAAGGAGCCAGTGGCAACAGAGAAGAATGAGGGAAATTGAGAGCCCTCTGAAGAGGTAGCTATGGTCTCAGAAGAGTAGGAAGTGAGATCATCTGCTGAGGGAGAAAGGAAGGGGAGGAGCTTCACATAGTGAAAGGATTGGAGGAGTTTTCCAGTGGATTATGGGAGAGAGTTGAGAAGAGGTGAAGAGATGGCTAACTGAACAGTGCTAAGGGCCTAACCAGATTAGTTTGGTGTGGTGGGTGTATTAGTTTGCTAGGGCTGCTATGACAAAGTACCACAAACTGAGGGGTTTAGACAACAGAAAGGTAGTGATTTACACTTCTGGAGGCCAGAAAGTCTAAGATCGAGGAGTTGGCAGGGCCTTTCTCCCTCTGAGGGCACTAGGAAAGGATCTGTTCCAGGCCTTTCTCCTGGGCACCAGTCATATTTGATTAGTATCTCATCCTGCTCCAGTATGATCTTAACTAATTATATCTGCAATGACTATTTCCAAACAAGGTCACGTCTTGAGGTACAAGGGGCTAGGACATCTACATATAAATGGGATAGGTGAAGGGCTTCCTAGGGCATTAGAAAACTAGAGGCAGAGATGCTGTTCAGGGACACCTGAGTACCGACTCTGGTTTCTTCCCGATCCTGCAACAGGCCATGAGGCTGTGGTCTTAGAAGTGTATACCTTGAGGCTGTAGTTTAAAAGCTAACAGTGTGGCCAGGCACGGTGGCTCACGCCTGTAATCCCAGCAGTTTGGGAGACCAAGGGCGGTGGATCACGAGGTCAAGAGTTCAAGATCAGCCTGGCCAACATGGTGAAACCTCGTCTCTACTAAAAATACAAAAATTAGGGCCAGGTACAGTGGCTCTCGCCTGTAATCCCAGCACTTTGGGAGGCTAAGGTAGGTGGATCACGAGGTCAAGAGATCAAGACCATCCTAGTCAACATGGTGAAACCCCATCTCTACTAAAAATACAAAAATTAGCTGGGCGTGGTGGCACACGCCTTTAGTCCCAGCTACTTGGGAGGCTGAGGCAGGAGAACTGGTTGAACCCGGGAGGCGGAGGTTGCAGTGAGCCAAGATTGCGTCACTGCACTCCAGCCTGGAGACAGAGCGAGACTCCCTCTCAAAAAACAAACAAACAAAAACAAAAATTAGTTGGGCATGGTGGCACATGCCTGTAATCTCAGCTACTCAGGAGGCTGAGGCAGGAGAATTGCTTAACCAGGACCTGGGAGGCGGAGGTTGCAGTGAGCCGAGATCACACCACTGCCCACTCCAGCCTGGGCTACAGAGGGAGGCTCCGCCTCAAAAAGAAAAAGAAAAAAATAAAAGCTAACAGTGTTGACTCCGAGCTGGAGTGTGCCTGGGCTTTAACCTTGGCTCTGCCACGTATTTATCATGTGCCCAGAGACAAGTGATCTAAACTTACTTTACTCAATTTCGTGTCTATAAAATGGGAATAATAATAGGACCCATCCCATAGGGTTATGAGAACCAAACACATTAATAAATAGCATGCCTAATGAAGTTGTATTATTCTCATTTTATAGATAAAGAAACTGAGACATATAGATTAACCAACTTGCCCAAGACCATCTAGTAGCAGAGTGAAAACCAGTCTATAGAAATCAAAAGTTCATGCTTTTCACTATTATGTTACATTGTTTCCAGTATTAGCTGATTCGTTTGTCCATTAATTGGATATTAGCATTTAAATAAAAAATTGATAAGGAAAAAAGAAAAATCAAACATTTTCCTTTGTCTGTAAAACTTTCTTCTGGGGGTGCTGGGGAGTAAATTGGCTACAAAATCAATTACAAGGAGAAGGATTAAATATAAAGTGTTAAAAACAGGAATATAATTTCCAAGTGCTCTTTTCCAAATATTACCACTACAAGGTTTGAACAGGAGAAAGCCAGTAGAGATAAGAAAAATCAAAACTGAATAAACTAGATGTCAAATCAGCTTCTATTTCTTCTTGTCTTTCCTCCCATTTTCTCCAGTTGCCATGCTACTCCTGAGGATCTAGGATAATACTGAAAGAAGCACATATGGGGCACAAGATTTCTAGCACTTTAAAGCTTAATGCTTTGAAAGTATGTTTTGAGGCTTCTTTAAAAGTTTATGGATCTTGCTCAGAGCTGGAGTCGGAGCCCCGGAGGCTGCCGCCGAGAGTGCCCGCGAGCCCGCGGCCCAGCCGAAGCTCTTTCCCGCCGCCTCTCTGCCCCTCGTCCCCGTCCAGCCCCTCCCGACCCCCAACCCAGCCCGGTCCCCTGACCCTCAGTCCGCCCGGTCTGGCCTCCCAGCGGGGTCACGCAGCCGCCCCGGGGAGGATGAAAGGAGGATAAATGGTGCGCAAGGCAGACAGCGGTGCCTTCCTGCTGCTCTTCCTGCTCGTGCCGCCACAGCCGCTGCGGCCAGTGGGGCCCCTCTGCTGAGACAGGCTCTGTGTCCAGCACCTGCTCCGGGTCACGCTCTGGGGAAGTAGGAGTCGCACGGCTGTCTCAGCCTTGGATTTGACTTTGGCCTCATCCACCTCGGGGCCACGCGAGAACCACGTGGGTTACCAAGTTCAAGGGGAGAGAGAGGAAACTGACGAAAATGGCGGCTCATCTGGGACTGCCTTCCTTCTCTGGCTCCACCCTTGACTTCTTCAGAGCTCGGGCTTGAAGCCTTGAGCTCCATGTTATTCCCTGGGCCGCAAGAAGCTCACTAGGCCCCCTATTCAGAGTAGTGTCTCTGGAGGCTGTTGCGGGGGCCCTTCCTCTATCTCCCTGGTCGACGGCTCGCTGGGGATACCCAGGATCTCCGACTGCCTGGACATTTGCGTTTCTGCCCCTTCGGGTTTTGTCTCAGGCTGTGCCTGGGGCTGTGCCTCTCCCTCAGGCTCCAGCTTGGTGGCAGACTTCTTGTCAGAGGCAGGTTCGGGGGTCCACAAGGGTTCAATTCCCCGGGAACTCTCCCCCTCCTTGCTGATGGCCACAGAGGGAGATCCCCATGCCTTGGGCTGCATCCAGCAGTGGCTGAGGATCTCGTCGATATGGAGCCGCCTGTTGACGTCGGGCTGCAGCATGCGGTAGATGAGGTCCTTGCACTCGCCTGTCAGGTGCTTGGATCGTGGAAAGTTGAGGCGGTGCTCCTTCTGGATACGCAGCATCTTCTTGATGTTGGAGTCGTCGTAGGGCATGGAGCCGCAGACCATGATGTAGAGGATCACGCCTAGGCTCCAGATGTCATACACCTTGGGCTGGTAGGGAATGCCCTGCAGCACTTCTGGGGCCGCATACGCTGGTGACCCGCAGAAGGTCTTGCTTAATGCCATTCGACCACTCTCATCCCGCAGGCAGCGCTTGGAGAAGCTGAAGTCAGACAGCTTGATATTGAAGTCCTTGTCGAGGAGAAGGTTGTCACACTTGAGGTCCCGGTGGACGACATCCAGGTCGTGACAGTACTTGATGGCCAAGGAAAGCTGGTGGAACTTCTTGCGAGCTTCGTCCTCATGCAGGGCTCCCCGGGTTTTGATTAACTCAAGGAGGTCGCCCTGGACCGCAAGCTCCATGACGATGTAGACCTTGCCATGTGATGTCTCAAAGATCTCATAGGTCTTGATGATGGAGCAGTGGTTTAACATGGCCAGAATCTCAATTTCCCGGGGAAGGAATTTCTCCAAGAAGTCTGCAGGGGCTTTCTTGCGGTCGATGATCTTGATCGCCACATTGAACTTCAGGCGCTCCGAGTAAGCAGATTTTACTTTTGCATAGGAGCCCTCTCCCAAATTTATCCCCAGGAGGTAGCCTCGTCGCTTGAGGACAGCTGCGTCATCCATGGTCCCAGGAGTGCCCAGTGCCTCTGAGGCTGCCCTCTACAGCCCCGAGAGGCATGGGCCAGCAGTGTGCTCATTTACATCCTGGACAGAGAGTCCTTTGGGCTGGCCAGGCCTGCTGTTCCTGCCTCCTAGAGGCCAAGACTCTGGAGTGGAACATTTGGCACTGTCTCCCAGGTGACTTCAGTGAGTGAAGTCACAAAGGAGGAGTGTCCTGGGGGAATGAGGCTCTGGCCTGAGGCACTTGGACTTGGAATCCTGGAAGGCTGGCCAGTAGGCTAGAGCAGACAAGATGAGCAGAGAGTGGCCTCATGTCTTGCTGGGACCTGAGGTAGAAGGGGGCTGTGTGGGACACATGGGTCTGCCCATGCTTCCAAACCCAGAACCAGGCCTGCTTGTGCAGAGGTGAGGCCAATTCTTGCAAGCCAGGGCATCTGAGGAGGGTTTAATAAAGGGACGATTAACAAAGGTGGGAGTAGAGTGTAGGGAACTCTGAGGGTAACACAGGTACCCCAAGGTAGTAGCAGACCCCTGGCCTGCATGGAAAAGGGTGGGAATGGTCCCTGGAACCCAGAAATAGTAGTGTAGACAGGACCACCTTGAGAGAAGCAGTGGCTTCGGTGGAGAAAAAGCCAGCCTCATTGACCCTACAGGCTGGCAGGGGATGGGAGGAAGTCCCATCCCTGAGCTCTTTTTCTCCCCTTCAGCCCTTGACGCTGTCCACACAGGCAACCCTCAGGGGTGCAGAGCAGGGCCAAGAAGGGTGGTGTGTCAAGAAGGTAGAAAGTCTCCTGGCCCTGGAGTCATGCAGTTTGAGGTGTCTGGATTCTGCCCCCTCTCTATACATCTCTTACCTTGTCTGAGCCTTTCATGGCTTCTTACAGCAGCTCTGTGGGAAGACAAGTAGCAGGAGTTCTGCTCTTGGCTGTGAGCTCCCTCCTGGGGACCTGCCCGGCCACGGCCCTGGCTGGGCTCCCAGGGCAGATCTGGGGCTGGGGGCTGAAGGTGGGGCCTAGATGCCACCCTGAGCACTGGCGGCTCCTCTGAGGACATTACAAGCAGTAAGGGCAGCACTGGACAGCGACCATCGTTTCTGCTGGCAGTGGAGCCTCTGCTATGACTGGTTCTGTGTCCAGCACCTGCTCTGGGCCACACTGTCTGGGAGAAGGATTTGCACGACTGTCCTAGCCTTCAATTTGACTTTGGCCTCATCCACCTAGAGGGAGTGAGCACTTCTTCCTCACATAAGCCAGGTGGAACCCTGGGCCCCTCAGGAGTGAGTTAGTAGGGCTGGATGTCGCTCAGGCTGGGTTGAGTGCCCACCAGCTATGACCCTTCTCCCTTTTCTCTGCTCCTTCACCTTCTTCCCCAACCCTGACTGCCCACTGTCAGTCCTTTGTATGTGGTTGGTGCTCCTTCCTCCAGACAGCCTCCTTCTCCTTCCTGCTGGGGATACCCCAAGTGCTGTCTCTTGGAAACCAAAAATAAAATTCTGATCTCCCCAGCCATCTGAAGGGACCACTCCTCTCAGCCAAGGGCATTCCAAAGTTAACCTGAAAAACTAGTTCAGGCCATGATAGGAAGTGGGAGTCTGGTAGGCCGCATCATCCCTCCTCCCTTCAGGTTTCAGGCACAGCTGAGCAGCAGTAACATCGACACAGAGACCTGAAGACTGACAACAGACTCTCGCAGTAAGATACAGCAGGCTCTGAAAGAAACTGAAGCATTTTACTATCAAACAGATTTCTTTGACATATTTTGAAATAGTTCTGCAAAGCTGTCTCTTGTGAGGAAAATCTACATTCTGTAAAGAATCTCCTTCCCTTTACAGGTCTTTTCTACTAAGAGAATTAACTCATTCTGATAAGAAACATTAACAGTGTGTTCTTTCTGAAGCCTGATACCTGGAGGCTTCATCTGCCTAAGAACCTTGGTCCCCAGAGACAGTTCCTCCTATTGATTCCAGGTCTTTAGATAAACACTTTGAGCCAATTGCCAATCAGAAAATCTTTGAATCCACATGACCTGGAAGCCCACCTCCCACTTTCAAGTTGCCCCTCCTCTTCCGACTGAACCCACGTATACTTTACATGTACTGATTGATATCTCATGCTTCCCTAAAATGTGTAAAACCAAGTTGTCCCTACCCCCTTGGGCACTTGTTGCCAGGATCTTCTGGGGCTGTCCTGGGCCATTAATCACATATTGGCTCAGAAGAAATCTCTTTAAAAAAAGTTTATTTATATTGCTGTCTACAATGAAAAATATCCAATGTTATGTTTACTCTTTGTAATTAAATGCTAAAAAATTTATTTTGAACCCAATGCTGTTTTCTTTACTGAGTTATCCTACAAAGGCAATAGGGAAAGAAAGCAGAGGCAAATGCAAGAGAGAGCAGGGAAGACAGCTTCTTGCAAATTGGGCTTTCTCATTTGCGTGTCCCCTGGCTGCCCTCAGCACAGAGCTTTACACACAGTCATAAACACTGGCTGAGTGACTGATCATAGCAAAGAAAAGAACAGAAAAAAAAATTCATTTTCCTCCATTGCTCCCTTACCCCTGTTATGTTCTATGTCTTCCAAGGATAAAGACAATGAGGTATGAGGTATTCACTCAAAATGATAATTATCTTGGGATTATGTAGAAATATTGTATCTAAAATCCTAAACTGACAGGATCATTGAATATTTATTTGCATTTTACAAAAATCTGGGCAACAGATGATACACATACACTCACACATATACACAGACATACAAAACACCTGGAGATCATGGAGGAATATTGTTGCACTTGAATTATATCTATTTTGGCTCAAAATTCTCTGAGATATATTTCTAAAATCTACTCTGCCATCTCTCCCACCCCCTTTTTGTCTTTGGTTCTTCAGATGCTTTAAATTCAAAAGGTTCCTTATCTATATCCCAGATAGAAGAGTTATTCTAAATCCCTGACCAAGGCATTTTATTATTGATTTGATTGCTCTTGGGTGTAGAGTGAATAGGTAAATATATGCTGTACAGGGAATTTTGGCAGGAGTGGTAAGGGGCTCCGGCTCTCTGCTTCACACCTCAGGTCTGCTCCTTCAGTGCCATGTGGGATTCTCTTTGGATACCATCTGATAGGTTGGGAAGGCATCCTAAAATCGATGCTGAAGTTGTCAGTATCACCAGTCTATGGACCTAGTGACAGAGCAAGCAGAACTCTGAGAATCTGGGAAGAAAAGCAGTTTTGTAATGCAGATTGCATGAGAGGAGAGCCAATTCTTGGTCCTAGGGTTCTGACAACTCATTTTGTGACCTTAGGCAAGTGACCTGTGTTTCTTGCCCCTAACTTTCCTTATTTTTGGGTTATGGGGGGGGATCTTTAGCTAGAAATTGTTAAGGTCCTATAGAATGACACCTAACACTTTTTGATTCTATATCTAAAGACATGTTATCAAGGGTTCCATCTGCCATACGGTGAGGTGTAGGAGGTGAGGTAGTTAAGAGCATCAGACATGGAGCAGATAAATCTGGTTTTAAATCTCAGCAGCCACATCTTATTAGTACAATGTGACTCTTGGAAAGTAAGTTTTACAGATGAAGTTATCTAATTTACATAGTTATCTTACAGAGGCAATTGGAAAAGTATATAAGGAAAAAAGGTATGCAAAATAGGTATGCACTTTACAGTGATTGTGAGGATTAGACATGGTGATTCCTGGTATATTACCTCTTATGACATCATAATGGTCTAAAGCAGAGGCATTCTACTCCATTGGGTCCAAGTTATGTAAAAAATAATATTCAGTATAACATAGATTATACCTTAGAATATCCCAGAAGGGATCCTGTAAACAATTTTCTAGTATCTGTTAAATACTTTTCTTAACACTATTAAGCACTATAGGGAAGCTAAAAACACTATGATACGGCCTCATCTTCTAAAAATTTGTCATTTAGTTGACGAAACCACTAGAATATAGATATGAATGTCATAATATATAAAATATTAAACTTAGATAGATTTTTTAAAGTACTTACTTTGCAGTAAATTGCCTGAGCTTATGGGAGAGAAAAAAATCAGAGGGCTGGGGTTGCCCAGAAAGGTGTTAGAGCTTCCTTGGGCAGGATCCCCTGGCTGGGAGGTGACCCAGGATAGGGTGTGGAGGCAGTGTCTTCTAAAAGCACAGTTCCTAAAACCAAAGGACACCAGGAACATAACAATGCAGGGTCAAAGTCTGAGCTAAGGAAACAATTCTAAGAGATCAGACAGAAATGTTTCCATGGTTTAATTTGGAAAAGGTATAAGGAGCCCAGGTTGCTGATCAGTTAGGCCGGCCAAAGCTGGAGCGTCGGGGAGCAAGCCTAGTGGTAAAAGGCAGGCTCAGAGTGAAGTGTCAGTCAAGTCCTAGATCTGGGTGTGGAGGCATGCTGAGTGCATTTCAAGTGGCTCACAAACGAAAATTGGAGGGTTTCACGGAGGTGATGAGACACACAAGGCCTTGAAACAAAGGTAGGCGTACATAGGTGATATAGGAAAGGGAGATGGCATTTGAACAAAACACAGATAAATGAATGAATATGGCCATGAACAAACCTTTATTAGATGACAAATGCCTTGGAAAGGATAGAGATGAATATAACATGGTAGGTACCCTCAGAAGGTCTCTCAGTGTTCTGGCCTACCTCACAACTGGAAGCATTAGGAAGCAAAATCCAATGGCCAGTCATAAGTTTTCTGCTAGAGACTCATGTCACTGAAGATAGATGAGGAGGCAAAATCCTAGCCTGTGGCAGTTAATCTTAGGTTGTGATGGTTAATAACTGATTCAATCTCTTTGAGCCTCAGTACATACATTTGTAAAATAGGGACTATAATAGTTTCTAGCTCATGGGATTATTGTAAGGATCCAAAAATATAATGATATATAATACTTAGCAAAAGGCTAGCACACAGTGGCTACTTAGCAAGTGTTGGCTTTTATTGTTATTATTAATGGTCATTTTATTTTTACAGACAGAGTTTTGCTCTGTTGCCCACACTGGAGTGCAGTGGCACAACCATACCTCACTGTAGCCTCAACCTCCTGGCCTCAAGGGATTCTCCCACCTCAGCCTCCCAAAGTATTAGGATTATAGGCTTGAGCCACTGTGCTTGATATATTAGTGGTCATTTTATTACATCTGAGCTATCATTGCTGCCTTAGTGCATACCCTCATCTCTTCTCACACAGTTGCTATGATAGTGCCCTTACTGGTCTCTCTACTTCCAGTCTGGCATTTCTCCTCATTGCAGCCCAGTGCTCCTTATTAAAGATCAATCAGGATATTTTATTCTCCTGCTTGAAATTCTTAAGTAGACTCTCATGGCCCTTAGAAAACAGTAGAAGTTCCTTCAGAATCTGAGGCCCTTTATCATCTGGATCCTGCTACTGCCTCCTGGCTCCCTCAGATACTCTACTTCAGCTACACCCTCCACCCACCCCCAGGCAGATTCACAACACTTTGATTTCATTTTGTCATGGACACACCACTCTATAGTGTATTTCATCTAATTCCAACCAAATGTTTCCATGGCAAATGCTGCATCTTACTGGTCTTTGGATTCACAATGCACAATGCTCCATAGGTACTCAATAGATACTTATTTGAAGAAAAGAAAAAAAATGAGAAAGTAAAGAAATGGAAGGAGAAAGAGGGAGGTGGAGGAGGAGAGAAAGAAGACAGGGAAGGAATAAGGGGGGAGAGAAAAAACAAAGGGTGAGAAAGAAAAACAAAAGTAGAAAGAATGATGTCTATATCTTTTAAGGGAACAGGTAAGAAACTCATTTTCAGTAGATCTGTTGGCAAATAAAGAAAGAAGAGGAGGAAGAAGGAACAGTAAAAAGAGAAGAAAAAGAAAGAAATCAGGGATGATATCAGAAGTTTAACAATGCATATAATTACTATGGCTGATAATGAAAGATCCACCTGACTTTTTATATTACTACTGGAATTATAGTGTGACAGGGACAATCATTAATGTGTATGTGTTCATAGCATTTTCTCCTCCTTTCTACTCCCTATACTCACTGCGTATTTGCAGATTAGGTTAATAGGGAAGATAAATAAATAGGAAAGACAGATGCAGAATTAGAAAAAAAACAAGTTCTGGCAAGGTGTGGCGGCTAACACCTGTAATCCCAACACTTTGGGAGGCCGAGGTGGGCAGATCACTTGAGGTCATGAGTTTGAGACCAGCCTGGCCAACATGGTGAAACCCTGTCTCTACTAAAAATACAAAAATTAGCCAGGTGTGGTGGCAGGTGCCTGTAATCCCAGCTACTCAGGAGGCTGAGACAGGAGAATCTCTTGAACCCAGGAGGCGGAGGTTACAGTGAGCCGAGATGGCGCCACTGCACTCTAGCCTGGGCGACAGAACAAGACTCTGTATCAAAAAAAAAAAAAAAGAAAGAAACAAAACTAAAAAACAAGTTCTATTTATAGAGAATGGTGTAAAACTGGGGCTGGAAAACATTTTCTATAAAGAGCTAGGAAATAAATATTTTAGGTTCTGAGGGCCTCATGTGGTCTCTATCACTTATTCTTTTTTGTTTTGTACAGCACTTTTTTTTATTATACTTTAAATTCTGGGGTACATGTGTGGAACGTGCAGTTTTGTTACATGTGCCAGGGTGGTTTGCTGCACCCCCAATCCGTCACCTACATTAGGTATTTCTCCTAATACTATCCCTCCCTTAACCCCCTCCCACCAACAGGCCACGGTGTGTGATGTTCCCCTCCCTGTGTCCATGTGTTCTCGGTGTTCAACTCCCATTTATGAGTAAGAACATGTGGAGCTTGGTTTTCTGTTCTTGGGTTAGTTTGCTGAGAATGATGGTTTCCAGCTTCATCCATGTCTCTGCAAAGGACATGAACTCATCCTTTCTTATGGCTGCATAGTATTCCATGGTGCCACATTTTCTTTATTCAGTCTATCAATGATGGACATTTGGATTGGTTCCAAGTCTTTGCTATTTTGAATAGTGCTGCAATAAACATACATGTGCATGTGTCTTTACAGAATGATTTATAATCTTTTGGGTATATACCCATTAATGGAATTGCTGGGTCAAATGGTATTTCTAGTTCTAGATCCTTGAGGAATCACTGCACTGTCTTCCACAATGGTTGAACTAATTTACACTCCCACCAACAGTGTAAAAGCGTTCCTATTTCTCCACATCCTCTCCAGCAGATGTGGTTTCCTGACTTTTTAATGATTCCCATTCTAACTGGTGTGAGATGGTAACTCATTGTGGTTTTGATTTGCATTTCTCTGGTGACCAGTGATGATGAGCATTTTTTCATATGTTTGTTGGCTGCATAAATGTCTTCTTTTGAGAAGTGTCTGTTCATATACTCCACCTACTTTTTGATGGGGTTGTTTTTTCTTGTAAATTTATTTAAATTCTTTGTAGATTCTGGATATTAGCCCTTTGTCAGATGGGCAGATTGCAAAAACTTTCTCCCGTTCTGCAGGTTGCCTGTTCACTCTGATGATACTTTCTTTTGCTGTGCAGAAGCTCTTTAGTTTAACTAGATCCCACTTATCAATTTTGGCTTTTGTTGCCATTGCTTTTGGTGTTTTAGACATGAAGTCTTTGCCCATGCCTATGTCCTGGTGGTATTGCCTAAGTTTTCTTCTAGGGTTTTTATGGTTTTAGGTCTTACATTTAGGCCTTTAATCCATCTTCAGTTAACTTTTGCATAAGGTGTAAGGAAAGGGTCCAGTTTCAGTTTTCTGCATATGGCTAGCCAGTTTTCCCAGCACCATTTATCAAATAGGAATCCTTCCCCATTGTTTGTGTCAGGTTTGTCAAAGATCAGATAGTTGTAGATGTGTGATGTTATTTCTGAGGTGTCTGTTCTGTTCCATTGGTCTATATATCTGTTTTGTTACCAGTACCATGCTGTTTTTGTTACTGTAGCCTTGTAGTATAGTTTGAAGTCAGGTTGCATGATGCCTCCGGGTTTGTTCTTTTTGCTTAGGATTGTCTTGGCTATGAGAGGTCTTTTTTGGTTCCATATGAAGTTTAGTTTTTTCCAATTCTGTGAAGAAAGTCAATGGTAGCTTGAGGAGGATGGCACTGAATCTCTAAATTACTTTGGGCAGTATGGCCATTTTCATGACATTGATTCTTCCTATCCATGAGCATGGAATGTTTTTCCATTTGTTTGTGTCCTCTCTTATTTCCTTGAGCAGAAGTTTGTAGTTTTCCTTGAAGAGGTCCTTCACATTCCTTGTAAGTTGGATTCCTAGGTATTCTATTCTCTTAGTAGCAGTTGTGAATGGGATTTCACTCTTGATTTGGCTGTTTGTCTGTTAATGGTGTATAGAAATGCGTGTGATTTTTGCACATTGATTTTGTATCCTGAGACTTTGCTGAAGTTGCTTATCAGCTTAAGGAGATTTTTGGCTGAGATGATGGGGTTTTCTAAATATACAATCGTGTCATCTGCAAACAAAGACAATTTGACTTCTTCTTTTCCTATTTGAATACTCTTTATTTCTTTCTCTTGCTTGATTGCTCTGGCCAGAACTTCCAACACTATGTTGAACAGGAGTGGTGAGAGAGGGCATCCTTGTCTTGTGCCGGTTTTCAAAGGGAATGCTTCCAGTTTTTGCCTATTTGGTATGATATTGGCTGTGG
This sequence comes from Macaca mulatta, assembly GCF_049350105.2. Lineage (NCBI taxonomy): Eukaryota > Metazoa > Chordata > Mammalia > Primates > Cercopithecidae > Macaca > Macaca mulatta. The sequence continues at coordinate 122,384,997 of NC_133411.1, forward strand.
GTTTGTCATAAATAGCTCTTATTATTTTGAGATACATTCCATTGATACCTAGTTTATTGAGAGTTTTTAGCATGAAGGGTTGTTGAATTTTATTGAAGGCCTTTTCTGCATCTATTGAGATAATCATGTGGTTTTTGTCATTGGTTGTGTTTATGTAATGGATTACATTTATTGATTTGCATATTTTGAACTAGTCTTGCATCCCAGGTATTGAGACAGAGTCTTGTTCTGTCGCCCAGGCTGGAGTGCAGTGGCATGATCTCGGCTTACTGCAACCTCCACCTCCTGGGTTCAAGCAATTCTCGAGCCTCAGCCTCACAAGTAGTTGGGATTACAGGTGCCCACCACCATGCTCAGCTACTGTGTGTGTGTGTGTGTGTGTGTGTGTGTGTAGTAGAGATGGGGTTTCGCCAAGTTGGCCAGGCTGGTCTCGAACTCCTGATCTCAGGTGATCTGTCCACCTTGGCCTCCAAAGTGCTGAGATTACAGGTGTGAGTTACTGTGCCTGGCCTGTATGGCATTTTTAAAATATGAAAACCATTTTTACATCTGGATGGTAAAAAATAGGTTACAGGTCAATTTTAACTGGCAGGTCATAGTTTGCCCATTCCTGGAAAGAAGGGGAAGAAGGAACCAAAGAGTCTGACAGCCTGCAAAAAGTTTTAGTTGAGAGATCAAAGTAAGGGATGAGAAGAGACAGATACTGTAGTAGCTATAGGGTGAAAGATAGAGATTGGGATTACTACATCTATCGTTGTAGGTTCTAAATGGATCCTCCTTAGATGTCCTTCAAGTTACTGGATTGAGTTTCTTTGAAGGAAAAAAAGTGTTAAATCTGAGGTCTACATGTCCTAGTCTTATTTCCTTCTAAACTATACATATCCACATGTCTAATCTTGTTTCCACATCTAAACTATATAGCCTTGAGAACAATTAAGGGAAGGGTAGATAGCCATCTACATGGTATTTGGCCTTCAAACCAATGCTTAGTTTCATTACTAGGACTCAAAGGCCATCTATTTCCTTTTCTTATCGTTGCTACTGGCTCCTGGCTCTGTTATTTATGCTAACAGAAAAGGCTTCTATTGTTCATCAATTATTATAGCTCCTTTAGTTTAATGGTTCATTTAGTATTACAATTCTCTATATTGAAGGCCTTGCATCAGTTTCTGGGCCAATGACCTGATGACGATAACAACAACAACAATAGTAATTTAAAAGTGGGCTTTACTACTGTTCCATATCATTTATTCCCACAATAACCCTATAAAGGAAGTATTCCTCTAGATGAGAAAAGTGAGGCTCAGTGCATTTAAGTAACTTATCCAAGGGGAGAGCTAGTAAAGGGCAGAGCTTTATATTTATCTGACACAATGCAGTCTCTTAAAAACAATATCCATTAATGCTCACAAACCAGTAACCCAGATACAGCCCAGACACTTTAATTCTCTCCACCTTGGAGTATGGTCATGGTCTCACTTTGATCCTCAGTTTCCAAGAAGGCTGAAGTACCCTTCTTTGTTTGATTTCTGAATTGGGTTTAGGGCACCAGGTCTAGGGATGTTTGGGAACATCATATACTTAAAATTTCAGAAGTCCTAGGGACAGCAATCAGACAAGAGAAATAAGTAAAAGGAATCCAGATAGGAAAAGAAGAAGTCAAACTATCTCTCTTTTCTGACAATATGATTCTATACATAAAGAATCCTAAAGACACCATCAAAAGGTTCCCAGAACTGATAAACAATTTCAGTGAAAGTTTCAGACTACAAAAATCAATGTATTAATACAAAAATCAGTAGCATTTTTATACACTAATAACGTTCAAGCTAAGAGTCAAATCAAGAACACAATCCCATTTATAGTAGCCACACAAAAAATAAAATAGGAATACATCTAACCAAGGAGATGAAAGATCTCTACAAGGAGCACTATAAAACACTGCTGAAAGAAATCATAGGTGACACAAAGGGAAAAATATTCCATGCTCATGGATTGGAAAAATCAGTATTATTAAAATGGCCATAAAGCCCAAAGCAGTCTACAGAGTCAATGCTATTCCTATCAAACATCAAACTATCAACGTCATTTTCACAGAATTAGAAAAAAACTATTCTAATACTCATATAGAATGAAAAAAGACCCCACATAGCCAAAGCATTCCTAAGCAAAAATAACGCTAGAGGCATCACATTATCTGACTTTAAACTATGTTATAAGGCTACAGTAACCACAACAGCATGGTATTGGTACAAAAACAGAAACACAGACCAATAAAATATAACCCCAAAATAAAGCTGCACATCAACAGCCATCTAATTTTTGACAAAGTTGACAAAAATAATCAAGAGGAAATGATTATTCAATAAATGGTGCTGGGATAGCTAGCTAGCCATATGCAGAAGAATTAAACTGAACTCCCACCTTTCACCATATATAAAAATTAACTCAAGATGGATTATAGATTTAAATGTAAAACCTCAAACTATAAGAATAGAATCTTAGAAGAAAACTTAGGCAACACCATTCTGAACACTGGCCTTGGGAAATAACTTACAACTAAGTTCTCAATAGCAATTGCAACAAAAAAATTGACAAGTAGGACATAATTAAACTAAAGAGCTTTTGCGCAGCAAAAGAAACTTTCAACAGCGTAAAGAGACAACCTATAGAATGGGCAATATCTGTAAACTATGCATCTGACAGTCTAATGCACAGGATCTATAAGGAACTTAAATCAACAAGCAAAAAATATATAACCCCATTAAAAAGTGAGCAAAAGACATGAACAGACTTTTCTCAAAAGAAGACATATAAGTTGCTGATAAACATGAAAAAAATGCTCAACATCGCTAATCATCAGAGAAATGCAAATCAAAACCTCAATGAGACACCATCTCACACCAGTCAGAATGGTTATTATTAAAAAGTCAAAAAACGACACATGCTGGTGAGGCTGTAGAGAAAAGGGGATGCTTATGCACTGTTAGTTCAGCCACTGTGGAAAGCAGTTTGGAGACTCCTGAAAGTACTAAAAATAGAACCAGCAATCCCATTACCTGTCACATGTTCTCACTTATAAGTGGAGCTAAACATAGGGTACTCACGGACATAAAGGTGGCAACAATAGACACTGGGGACTACTGGCAGGGAGGGAGGGAGAGGGCATGGGTTGAAAAACTAACTATTGAGTACTATGCTCACTACCTGGGTAACAATATCAATCATACCCCAAACCTCAGTATCACACAATATATCCAGGTAACAAACCTGCACATGTACCCTCTGAATCTAAAATAAAAGTTAAAATTATTGAAAAAATAAGATCATTTCTAGTAACTGGTCCAACCCTGCCCTCGTCTTCCTTTCCTCATCTCTGATTGACCCTTTCTCCCTGAGGGTTCGCAGGTATCTGTGTACATGTGGGTTTGGGAGGTAGAGTTGGATGAAAAATAGGCATGAATTTATCTCTCTGGGCACCTTTGTCTAAACTGATCTTAGCAATATCTCCAAATCATGAGAAACAAATAAAATGATGATTTTCAAAGTATGTGTATTGCCAGATTAGAAACTCTTTTTCAAATTTATAGTCCTGCATGAGACAAAGAAAACACCTTTTTTTGGGTAGGAAGGGGTGGGTGGTCTCACATTTAGGTGAAGCATATGGCTGCATTTGGAGTATAAATTTTTTCAATTTTAAAATGTTTACTTTTTCCTTTATAAAAAGAACGCATGCTTGTTATATACAATTTGAAAAATATGCTGCAAATAATTTATTGAATTTTTTTAAGATATAAATTATGGATACTGGAAGAATCTCCCCCTATACAGTGATCCCACTATGCTTTTTCTACAGCTGAAATTAGAACTGGAAAAGGTCTTAGAAATCATCTAGTCTGACCACGTCCTTTGACAGATGAGGAAGAACACATGTTCCATATGATTACATTTTGATGTTCTCTTATAGTTGGCTCATTCCCTAAGGATTTTTTAAAAAGATATGTAATTTTTTTTAACTTGAGATACTAATAAATTGGCTAAAATTCAAATAAACACGTCCTCCCTACATTCTCTCTCTCCATCTCTGCTCTGATGCTCAAAGATGAAGATGCTGCCTCTTAGACTGTTCAACACATGGGGCCTCTGCATTGATGCCAAAAGTCCAGCAGTGTCTGGAACTGCCACAGGGCGGCCCACCAAGGGAGAGCATTTTGAGACAAAGGTCCAGCTGCCTCATTCCTGGGCAGTCACTGGAAGCAAGCCAGCAAAATAGCTGTGGCTTTGCTGACCTTCTCAGGAGACCTATGGGCTTGAATCTGGCCTCTATCTGGGGAGAGGTGCAGAGGGACTGGAAAAAGGGAATAGGAGAAGGGAAAGAAAACTGAGAACTACCTTGGAAACAACAGTGTTGAAAAGTGGATAAACCATCACTATAAATAAAAACACAGAACGCACATTAAATCTCACAATAGCATTTTTCTGTCATATGCCTACTTTTAGATTCCAAAAGTTTTTAAGTATGACAAGATTCAGAGCTCTTTTTCAAAAGATGGAGGATCCACAGGATGGGCAGGCACCATGAGTGGGGTCAATCAGTCTTTGCCTCTCCATTCTTCTCCTTTCTGGTACATAACCTTTGAAGGAAGAACATATGTAGAAGAGCTATGAGTCTGGTTTAGCATGCATAAATTCTGAAAATATCATGCTTCCAGACACAACTGGCTTCACATCAGAAAAATCTTTCCAGGGTAAACACTTTGTTTAAATATTAAACTTAAGTAAAGCCAGACACAAGAATACAGTCTAAATAGCAAAGAAAGGCCATAATGACCTTAAGTGAAAAGGAATTAATAAAAGATTCCCCAAGCTGACAAGCCTTTCTGTCACAGAATGACAGCTGCAGACACCAATGATCCCTGAAGTTTTTCGTTTTTCAGATTTGATGCACTGCCTTCGGTTGTGACAAATACACACTCCAGTTTCTTTAAACTTTAGTGTTTGCCTCGATCGTAGGAATAAGTACTCTGTTTTTATACCTTAAGATTTTCTTCTCTAATATTTTTTCCTGGAATTACAAAATCATCACCTTAAAACACCATTACTATGAAGTCCTTAGATTTCAAGGCTAATGGGGAAGAAGAAGGTGCCTAAAAACAAGGAGGGAAAATCTTTCAAGACGTTTCCAAGGCAGCTACATAAATGGAGGAATAACATTTGATTCTGACCTTTTCAATCTCGTATTTTATTTATTCCTCTCAGTAAAGAAGGCTTGCAATGTGGATTAAATTTTTAATCCATTTTGTGTACTATATATTGCACAAATCAGGTAAAAGTTAACATTGTCGGGTGCTCCAATTTACTATTAACCTTCAGTCAGTCATCAATGTCTACCCAGTCTCTACTGGTGATTGGGAAAATCCTATAGAGGGCCAGCTTGCCTCATTACTGGGAATAGAATAGCACAAATGGCTCATGAACTAATCAATAATGCAAATACCCTTGGGTCAGGGAAGATCCTAACTGGAAGCCAATTTGATATTCTTCAGCACTAGGGATTTAAGTGAAAGAAAAACAACTAATTTAGAAAACTGGAGACCAGAACCTATGAGGAAAGCTAAAAGAAAGAAATTACCCTCGGAAAGATAAGGTTGAAGAATGTTCTAATAAAGGTCTTCTTGTATATATGAAAAGCAGAAAAGGTGGTTGGGGAAAGGAAGAAAGAACAAGAATAAAATGAGACCAATATGGTGATGCAAGGAATTTAACACTATAACTGGGAGCTGAGAAATGGCACATTCATTCATTCATTCATTCATCTGACATTACCCCAAGCGTGTACTCTCAGCCAGACACTAGCTGTGTGCTGCCTCAGCAGAGGCCAGGTACCCACCTTCCTGTGATGATTTCTGTGAGGTCTTATCTAAATGCAAAGGGATTGAGAGTCAGTTTATTTAAAATTATTTACTTCTTTTTTGAGGGAAGTAGGGCAGAGTAGAGTGGAACAGGAAAAGAGCAGTTGTGGAAGAGGCTCAGAGGTAAAACTGCCCATGTGTTATAGCTGTTATGTCCCAAGACAGTCTACATGTGGGTTTGGGAAGTGGAGGAGGACAAAAAATAGTCATGAATTTATCTCTTTGGGCACATTTGTCTAAACTGATCTTAGCAGTTTCTTCAAATCATGACAAATAAATGACCATTTTTAAAGTATGTATATTGCCAGATCAGAAACTCTTCTTCAAATTTATAGTCCTATGTAGGTGAAGTACACAGCTGCGTTTGGAGTATGATTTTTTCTGTTTTAAAATGTTTACTTTTTCCTTTATAAAGAGAACACATGTTCAATTATGTATAATTTGCACAATTGCACAATGTACAATTTGCAGTGTATTTTACACAGCAAATAATTCACTGAATTTTAAAGATAACAGTTTATGGACATTGGAAGGGTCTCTCCTTATGTACAGACTCCCCTAAGTTTCTCAGAATGAAATTGTTTCATTAGACTCTCTCCTGGAGTTAGGGTAGAAGTTCACAGTTAAAAGAAGAAATTGAATTGGGGAGAAATAACATTAAATGTTACCTTGTTATTAGCACCTTACCTTGAATTAGTTTATTAATTTAAGCCTAGAGAATGGTCTTGAGGAACCTGAGAAGCCTCAGAAAGACTCAGGCTGCAGAATAATCTCTGGGGGGACAAAAGTGAACTCCATCAAAAGTGAACTCTGGAGTTAGCTATGGGCCTCACCTTAGTGGGGACCTGGCAGCTTGAGGTAGTTCTTTGGCAAATATAGCTGCCTTTGACTGACGTGATGCCCCCCAAACCTGGCAGCATCATGAATAGAAATGTGTGCAAGCCCCAGGAGATAAAACATTTTGGCCAGGACCATTTGCTTATCATGACCCTTATGGGACCCAGCATGCTTTTGAAGCTATGTAACAGATGTTCTCACAGCATATGCTACATGAAGAAATGCTTGTGAGGTAGTTCAGAATTTCCACTTCCCTCTTTAGAGCTGATTTTGGATTTCTTTTCATAAGCATTTTAAATCATGTTCCGTGCAAACTGCCTCTTCCATGGTACACATGTACATACGTGCTGAGAAAGTGTCATTCGCAAGAGGGAACAGTTCTGTTAATGCACTATCAGCATCTTCAGTAAAGTCTACAGAAGGCAACTTCTTGACATGCTATTACAAAGCATTTATACCTTTCTATTCTGGAAGAGGTCTCTTAGCCTTCATTTTATTATCAAAATGAATTAGCAGAAGGGCCTTGTAGGTTGTAATTCATCCTTTCTGAAGACAGCCCCTACCCTCCTTTTCTTTTTTCCCCCTCATTCTCTCTGACCCACATCATTTCTGCTTCTTTTATTCTAATGCATCTTTCCTTTTCCACAATTGCATATTTTTTTCTTTTCTACACTGCTCTAGGCTGTAACTCAGTTTGGTCTCTGTAAGCAGAATTCAGGAAGTAAAATAAGAACCCCTAGCTGGTGGCATACTGCCAACCACACCTATGAGATACTTTATCCCAGTACACATTTTCACTACTTCTTCACACTCCTGAGATGAAGCCCACTACACTAGAAAGCCTTCCCTCACTCTGTACCACAGCAAAAGGCCCTCAGGTAAAGCAAGGGATCTTTTAGGAGGAGATGAAGAAAGAATAACGATTTAGCAACTAGCATTTTAAATTAAGTCTACAGTTTATCCAGACCATTTGTTTTTATTATCGTACTGGTCACCATGACAACCCTGAGAGGCAAGCATCTTTTGTATCATCTCCACTTCATGGATTAAGAAAATTGAGGCTGGGCACAGTGACTCATGCCTGTAATCCCAGCACTTTGGGAGGCTGAGGCGGGCGGATCACCTGAGGTCGAGAGTTCAAGACCAGCCTGACCAACTAAAAATACAAAATTAGCCAGGCATGGTGGCACATGCCTGTAATCCCCGATACTCGGGAGGCTGAGGCAGGAGAATCGCTTGAACCCAGGAGGTGGAGGTTGTGCCTTTGCACTCCAGTCTGGAAACAAGAGCAAAACTCTGTGTCAAAAAAAAAAAAGACAGAAAGCAGAAAGGAAGGAAGGAAGGAAGGAAGGAAGGAAGGAAGGGAGGGAGGGAGGGAGGGAGGGAAAGAAAGAGAGAGAGAGGAAAGAAAGAAAGAAAGAGAGAGAGACAGAGAGGGAGGGAGGGAGGGAGGGAGGGAGGGAGGGAGGACTGAGGCTTGAAATAATCACATCACTTGCCCAAGCCACACACCAAGTTTTTCAACTATGTACTGCTGTGTAACAAACCACTCTAAAATTTGGTGGCTTAAAAAATCAATGTGTTTAACTAATCATGATTCTGTGGGTTGGCTGGGTTAGCTGAGCAGTCTTTTTGCTCTACATCATGTCCAACTAGGAGCCTGCCTGAGGCTGGAATGTTCAAGATGGCTTCATCCTCATGTTTGGCTGTAGGCGCTGGCTGTGGGCCAGGGCACTTCAGTTCCCCTCCACATGTCCCGCCAATCCTCCAAGAGCTTTTTCCTCATGATCTCTCTAGCAGGATAGCCTAGACTTAATACGACTGGGGCTTCCAAGAGGGTACAAATGGAAACTTCCAGGCCACTGAAGCCTCAGGCCTAGAAGTCACACACCATCACTTCCACTGCCTTCTGTTGATCAAGGCAGGCCACATAGCCAACCAGATTCCAGGGTGAGGAAATAGATTTACTTTCTAGACAAGGAAGCCACAAGCATATATAGGAATGGGAAGAATTGTGGGCAGCTATATGCTATGGTCTGAGTGTTTGTGTCCCCCACAAATTCATATGTTAAAACTTAATCACCAATGTTATGGTATTAGAAGGTGAGACCTTTGGGAGGTGATGAGGTCACGAGGGTAGAGCCCTCACAAATGGGATTAGTGCCCTTATAAAGGAGGCCCCAGAGAGCTGCCTTGCCCTTCTACCATATGAAGAGAGTGAAAGACAGCGAGCCATCTATGAACCAGGAAGCAGGCACTTACCAGAGACTGAATCTGTCCACCTCTTGATCATGGGCTTCTTGGCAACCAGAACTGTGACAAATTTCTGTGTTTTATAAGCTACCTGGTTTATGATATTTTGTTATAGCAGCCTGAACAGACTAAGACACTATATTTGCAGACAATCTATTAATATCACACCAGAAGGGCATAGTTGGAACTCAGAAAGATCAGTGACAAGCCACTATTCCAGTAATTCTTTAATGTTTAAGTCTAAGATTATTATTTCATTCCAGGCACATGCACAGGTGCAGGATGTTAGTTCCCCATTTGGTCTCAGTGATGCTGGCACCACTGCTACTTTGCCTTTATGTGTCCTTTATTTGAAAGGAAGAGATTAACTTAGGCTTGTATATAATTATTGTTAATTTGACTTAATAATCAGCCTTAATAATTAGCCTAATGCAAATGTTCTCAATAAGAACTTTAAGAGCAGGGTATGAAGTGACAAAGTATCAACAACTGGCTGAATAATGGGTACTTGCTGATTAATGTTAATGGCAAAGAACCACTTCACAGCAGAAATCACGGGAAGAAGATTGTTTATGTGACTGTCTCAGCAGTCTTTCTGAGTTTTCCAGCATGAATGCGTGTTCGGTGGTCATCCAATTAAACCCTGTCTTTAGACAGAAGCATTGTTACATCTGAGATTCTTCTAGGTCTGAAACTCCTCCAATGCCTAACTCACCTAACACGTCCACTTGTCTGGGCCCCAGCTTGTACACACCCACAACACGTACACACACACACAGGCACATATACAGAGAGTCCTACCACCAAGAAATGTTGTAGAACAGCTTTTTTAAACAAATGAAAATTAAATTCAAGATTTTGTTTTCCAGATTCTCACAAATCTCTTGAAGTGACCAGAGCCCTCCTGGAGTGTCACAGCCTAGGCTGCTGTCACTGGGGCTTCACAGGCAGTCGCTACGGCACCCACGGCTTCGACTCCTCCTCCACCTCCCTCAGCAAAGGCAGGCACCATGATTCCCTTTCTGGTTTTGAACCCCCATGAAAGGTATCTCACTCCTCTGTGAAGGCATGCCTGCTTTCTAAGAGACTTTACAGCTGACTCTCAGCTGTTTATGTGTCTCCCCATTAAGCTGAATGGGAAGAAGAAAGTCACAGAGGAAAAGCTCTCTGGGGTAAGGGTGCAGGGACTAGGTTCAGGGAGAGGACACTCTAAATCCTGTTTGGTATTTAGTCACTGAGGCTTAGTTTAGTTTGGTTGTTTAAAAAAGGTATTCAAGTAACTTAAAAATTAAAGCAATAAATGTATATTAAAGAATATTTGAAAAAAATCCTAAGATCATAGCTCAATGCAGCCTTGATCTCCTGGGCTTAAGTGATCCATCTCAGCCTCCTTAGTAGCTGGGACCACAGGCATGCGCCACCACATCTGGCTAATTTTTATATTTTTTGTAGAGATGGGGTCTTACTTTGTTGCCCAGGCTGGTCTAGAACTCTTGGGTTCAAGTGATCCTCCCGCCTTGGCCTCCCAAAGTGCTGGAATTACAGGCTTGAGCCGTGGTGCCTGGCCTGTTTTTGTTTTCATAGAATTTAGTAAGTTTGTAGCAGAATTGAGAGCCCAAGGCAGATGGATGATTTCCTTGAAAAGGTGTCACTTTTCTAGTTAAATGTCAGTCATAATAAAACACTAAGTGAGGCTAATTGGGCCATTAACTTTTAAATATTTTAACAATGTTAACAGACTTCAAAGGGAGAATCAACAACAAAGATTCTAAGAAGAGCATATAAATTCAAAAGATGTTCCCACATCATCAGCATTAACTGCAAGTACTTAATATTTGCTCTATAAGGACAGATTTAAAGAAGTCCATTACCTATAAAATTTATTAGCAGAAAAATCAAATTATATATGGAGGGGAAAATCAATGAACATACATACACATCTTGGGAGTTTTAAACATATTTTGCCTATTTTGTTAAACCTAATATAGTACTAGAAAATGTTCATCTGGGAGAGGAAATAGTACATGCTTGCATACATAGTCATAAACTGAATAATATTAAACAAATAGTAACAGCCTGAAATGAATAATTGCAGCTGAGGATTCACGCACATGCACACTCAGAGAAGTCACTTTCATTCTTTGCTATCTGACCCCAGGCTCCAGGGTAAAATCCAAGCCCTCTCCCCAGACACACCAAACATTTTATATGCACTCCCTTTCCACCTGTTTGCTCATCCTCCCACCACATCAAAGATCCAGTCCAACCTAACTTCTTGCAGTTTTCAAAAGTACTGAGATCCCACTTGGCTCAGCTGATGCCCCATTCCTGGCCATTCTCAACTTGGCAGACCCTTCTTCACACCCATCACTTGGCTCAGCTGGTGCCCCATTCCTGGCCAGCTCCGGGTCCCTTCTTGGTCAGCCAAGGCTGAAAGGCCACCTGCCTGCTAGCCCATACTTCCTCATCTTCATGTCTGTCCCTCACTAGAGCAGGGCTCCCTGAAGACAAGAGTGGCATCTTTTATCCTGCCCTCCCCCCACCATCACCACCACCACCCCACCTGCACTTGGCACACGGTAGGAATTCAATAAATATTTATTTAGTGAATAAGGTCACATGTCAGGTGTCTGTAACAACCAACAGTTTATCTGATAGGCACTTGCAAGAGATGGCCACCATGTTGATTCCTCACAGCAGCCCTCTGAGATGGGACATACAGGTCCAAAGCCCTTTTCCAAATCTCTTGGGGATATATATGTTTAGGATTTCAGAAATTTGTGTATCTTAGAAAGGCAATATGTTGTATTAAACAGTATACGATAGCCCCAGAGGAATTTGGGGCCATACCAATAATCAAACATGTATAATTAACCAAAAAATAATCAGTCCCAAATGTGAGCAATAATACTAAATAGAATAAAGACTATGAATAGACTCTGGTCAGTTCAAGTTTTATTACCTGCTGAGTTTGCAGCAAACTTATGAAAAAGCTGTCCATTTTAGAGCTTTTTGTGTTTCAGAATTGCAGATAAAGAAGAAGGGTAAATAAACTGATCAAGATAATAAACTAGAATTTAATGCCTTACTCCAGGACTCTACTCTTTTAAAAAGGTTAAATTATGTAATATTTGATATACACAATATATGTGACACATATGTAGGTTAATGCATAGCAATTAAAATAAAATAAAACTGAACCTGCCACCTTACTTAGAGACATGAGCCCCTGATCTTAACTCCCAGGCACACTAGCTAGGACAGGTTAAGCCTAACTTATTTATGGCTATGTTACATAGGCTGAATTTTAATGGCTTTGAAATGTCAGCTTCTTAGGTGGGACCCAGGAGATCACACAGCGACGACACAGTCAGACTCTACCAGGGGAAATTAAGTCCTTTTATTGGACTTAAGTTGAGTATGTTTTATCTAAAATGCCTGAGATCAGAAGTGTTTCAAATTTTGAACTTTTTCAGATTTTTGAACATTTTACATTATATATACCAGTTGAACATTCGAAATCTGAAAATCCAAAATCCAAAATGCTCTAATGAGCACTACTTTTTTTTTTTTTTTTTTTTTTTTTTTTTTTGAGACGGAGTCTCACTCTGTTGCCCAGGCTGAAGTGCAGTGATGTGATCTCGGCTCACTGCAAACTCTGCCTCCTGGGTTCACGCCATTCTCCTGCCTCAGCTGCCCGAGTAGCTGGGACTACAGGCGCCCACCACCACACCCAGCTCTTTTTTTTTTTTTTTTTTTTTGAGACGGAGTCTCGCTCTGTCGCCCAGACTGGAGTGCAGTGGCGCGATCTCGGCTCACTGCAAGCTCCGCCTCCCGGGTTCACGCCATTCTCCTGCCTCAGCCTCCGGAGTAGCTGGGACTACAGGCGCCCACAACCGCGCCCGGCTAATTTCTTTTTGTATTTTTAGTAGAGACGGGGTTTCACCGTGTTAGCCAGGATGGTCTCGATCTCCTGACCTCGTGATCCACCCACCTCGGCCTCCCAAAGTGCTGGGATTACAGGCTTGAGCCACCGCGCCCGGCCTCTTTTTTTTTTTTTTTTTTTTTGTATTTTTAATAGCAACGGGGTTTCACTGTGTTAGCCAGGATGGTTTCGATCTCCTGACCTCGTGATCTGCCTGCCTCGGCCTCCCAAAATGCTGGTATTACAGGCATGAGCCACTGCACCTGGCCAATGAGCACTACTTTTTTTTTTTTTTTTTTTTAATATACTTTAAGTTCTAGGGTACATGTGCACAACGTGCACTACATTTGAGTGTCATGTCAGTGCTCATAGATTTTGGAGCATTTCAGATTTGAGATTTTCAGATTTTGGATGCCAACTGTATCTCAAGGGATCTATGAAGCAGGGAGGGGATGAAATCATAATGCTTCCCAGATGTAAAAATGATGCAATTTGTGATATAAATTAACAAGGGCTCTTTTAAAAGCACAATGGATAAATATGTAACAGTGTGCAAGACGAAAACAGACTGATATGTGCTGCTTGTATAGGCTAGCATAACAAGAGCACTGGGCTACTGACCTGAGCTGCTGAGACAATTAGGCGTTGGGAAGAAAGTGTGAGGGGTTACGCACAGAAACAGTGCTTAAGGCCCTGTGTATGGGGTGGTTATCTTCAGATAAGGACAAAACCCAAAGTGGTCTACCTTGTTTAATAAGATCTCACTTTCAGGTGCCTTCAATTGACCACAGGAATCTTCAACTCACCTAGAGCTAAAGGTTCAGAAGATGAAAGGGTTTTCACCTCAGCAAAGTGGAACTGATATTGTGGGAGCATTATTGAGTAATGGACCCTCATCCTCACATCAAACATCCCTAACTTTCCAGACACCAGCCTCTCCCAGACAGCTCACTGAAGAAGATAAAGAGGTACAACCAAGACCATGGCTGGAACCTGGATGCTCTGAACAGATGATGGCAATGATGAGGTCTCTGGGGAGGAGTAAGGATCTCTCTCTCTCTCTCTCTCTCTCTCTCTCTCTCTCTCTATATATATATATATATATATATATATATATATGTGTGTGTGTGTGTGTGTGTGTGTGTGTGCGTGTGAAAGAGAGGGGAGAGAGAGGTGGGGAGAGAAAGAGAGAAAGAGAGAGAGAGAATGAGAGTATGAATGAAGACTCTGGAAAAATACATCTTTTGAAAAAGACAGAATTCTGTGTTCACAGAATCTTATTCTGCCTATGAACACTGTTATTCCCTCACTGGTGGTGGAGTGGCAATGCTGGTGGAAGGACCGACAGGACCAGAAGGAGCCATATTCATATGCCACCTCAGAAACCTCTGTCGTTGCATTCTACCTTTAGCTCTCCAAGGTGATCACTGACTTAAATGTCAAAGGGCAGACAAATGCTTCAAATAAAACTAGATGACTCAGACATCCCTTGCAAAAAGCAGTCCTAGAATCACTATGGAAAACACAGACACACACACACACATACAGGCATGCATACATGTGTGCATACCTTAGTTGTATTCTGTGGATATTTAGACAGATATTTAATAGATACTTAAAGGACAAGTAAACATCCCAGGGCAAGGAATCAAGCTGGAAACTTGCTTCATCCACATGACATTCAGCGAAAGCTGAGAAAAAGGGAAAATAAACTGAAGCAACATCAAGTAAAGAGGTTGCCTAAGAAGAGTCCCTTCTATGAAAACAGATGTTTATACCTAAACATAAACAATGTCAATACCTAAACCATAAAACACCCAAAACCTCCTAAGTGTTTGCAGCTGAAGTCATTTCCAGCTTTTTATGACTGTCATGGGCAGCTTTGGGGAATATCATACATGAAGGGAACCCTCTTTCTATTGGAAATCTTGACAATGTGTGGACACAAGAAAAAGGGTGAAGCCTGAGGCATATGACACATCTTCTGAGGCACCTTGTGGGTGGGGATTTCTCTCAGGAAGAGGCCCAGCAGCTCTCTGTTTGGATGTGACTGTTTGCTCTTTTATTAAACTAATATTTGGATTAATTCATCTTCTTCTGTGAGTTTCACACCAGTACTCCCTCCTCTTTACCTTGTCTTTTTTCCCAAACACACACCACACACATTCTGCGTCAGTAGCTCACCCCCAGCGGGTCAGAGAACTAACTTCTAGCAATCATTTCTCCCCATTACAAGCTGTGGGGAACTGTGTGAGCCTGCAGATTGCTCGGGGCTCCCCTAACAGCCCCACTCTATACGCTGTGTGCCTTGTGCTCATAGAGCATCAAAAGATGCTCAAAGAGTTCAAAAGAGAGCATCATATTGAAGCCCTGGCTCCTTATAAATGCAGTCTGTCATGTTTGAGCAGAGACTCTGAGACAGTTGTAGCTTGTTGCCTTATATTTGGTTACTGCTAAAGTGTGGCCCATGGACCCGCAGCATCGGCAACACCTGACCGTTTGTCAGAAACGTAGAACCTCAGGCCCCACAACAGAAATGCAGAATCTGAATCTGCAATTTAACAAAGTCCCCCAATGACTTTAGCTGACATCAAAGTTTGAGAAGTACTGGTTTGTGGCACTTTATCACATGTATTTTATTTAGAAATATTTGCATTAATTACTATAAGCCAAGCACTCTTAAAAATGCATTTTTCAACTCAGGAGGCTGAGGCAGGAAGATGGCTTGAGGCCAGGAGTTTGAGACCAGCCTGGGCAAAATAGTGAGATCCCATCTCTAAAACAGTTTTTAAAAATCAGTCAGGCATAGCGGTGCACACCTGTAGTCTCAGCTACTCACAAGGCTGGCACAGGAGAACTGCTTGAGCTCAAGAGTTCAAGACTGCAGTGAGCCATGATCATGTCACTGTACTCAAGCCTAGGCAACAGACCAAGACCTTGACTTAAAAAACAAACAATAAAAACCACGTTTTTCAAATAACTCATTTACTCCTAAGAACAACCCCCTTTATAATTGTATGGTCAATAGATACTATTATGCTTCCATTTTACAGATAAGGAAACCAAGGCATGAAAGTGTGAAGTTTTTGCCCAAAGTTACATGGCCAGTATGGAGTGGAGAGGAGATTAGAACTCCAGAATCCGTTGTATATGCCACAACTCTATGCTGCCTACCCCTCAGACACACACAAGAAATAATTAGAAGGTCCAGGTGTGGGATGGTTCATGCCTGTAATCCCAGGGCTTTGGGGAGGCCAAGTTGGGAGGCCTGCTTGAGTCCAGGAGTTAGAGACTACAGTGAGTTATGATCATGCCACTGCACTCCAGCCTGAGTGACAGAGTGGGGCCCTGTTTCTTAAAAAAACTGTTTTAGTTTTTTAAAAAAGAAATAATTAGAATAGATTTTAAGGATGAACACCTTGCACCAGTAAAAGAAAAAAAATACTCACAGGTGTTTACAACAACAACTGTGGAAGCTACAGGTTATAGTAGAGTTGCTCTACTCCAAAAGGACTATTCACTGAGGAAGGCATGCAAGAAGTTAAAGGTTTTTCCATCCCATGCCATCGAGCACCCAGGAAAAGCAGGAGTGACGATTTACTAAATAGAGGACACACTAGGTTAAAAATTATTACATATGAATATGTCTTTAGGACACTGTGAATGTAAGTCTGACTGGTAAAGTAAAAGGGTTTAATCTGCATGCCTGAGAACTTTAGCCTGTTAATGCCCACAAAACACATTAGAAACTGAGGGGAAAAGTGAGATTTTAAAAAATGGTATTTTCTTGCTTTACTGTTTCAAAGTCAGGCCAAAATACTTTAAAACTAGTTGCAGACCACTGGCAGAGCTAGGCCTCTGGCCTTCTGGAACCGTCCATGTAGGGATGTGACTCTGGCTGACCCAGGCATTCACTCACTTTCTACTTTTGTTTCTGAGCCTTGCCTCCTTTTAAAACACCTCATGCACAACTCTGATCTCTAATTTGTCCACAGACTTGGATTTTCCAGGCTGTTTGTTTCATAGTTCCCAGGGCAGCATTCAACAGAAACACTGGGAAATAGCACCTCAGGCTGCAATATTTTCCTGAAGCCTTCAGAAAGTGGATTTCATTCCAGCTGAAACAACACCTTTAACACATTTAGAAATGTCATTAACAGTATTGTATAGCTATCAGCCTAGAATCTGTGAATTTAGTCAACCTTGAGTCCAGATGGCATGCACAAAGGACAGAGGGCAGTTATATCAGATTCCAACAATATGAGAAAAACCCCAACAGCAATTTGTTCTCTAGTAACTCCAGAAAAAGCCTAGAAACCCCTCAAAAAATACACTTTTTATGTTCATGAAAATAAACTGCTTATGCAAATTTAAAGAAATGTACTAGTAAGCCAATTATGCAAAAAGGTAACATTTGGGGTTAATTTTAAGAAGCAAAAGGACTTCATTGATTCTTTCCACAAATACTTACTGAGTAGTTGCAACGTGCCAGGTTACTGTGCTAGGCCTGAGGATTCAATGGTGAACAAAGAGGGACATAGTCTCTGCTCTCATGGAGCTCAAGGTTGGGTGGGCCAAAAAGATGTTAACCAACAATTCCCACGAATGAACGTATCATTACAAATGGAGATAAGTACTTGAACACAAGAAAGATGAGAGGGCCAGGGAAGGCTTAAAAAGTGTCCCTTGAGCTGAGTTCACAGGTTGAGAATAGCTGGATGTGTCCAGTGCACAGGAGCTAGATAGGGAGTGAGAGCAGAACACACTGGGGAAACTGAAATTCAGAAAACAAGAGAGTGGTTGATGCACAGAGAGCCTGGAGGAGAGTGAGCAAGACGAGGTAGGAGAGGAAGCCTTTTTGGCCCTGCATGGTTAAGAATTATGACTCACTTGAAGGGTTGTAAGCAGGGGCAAGGTGAGCAGATTAGCACTTCAAAAGATCTCTCTAGCTACAGTGTGGAGGACTGGATTGGAGGGAGGCCAAAGGAGAGATGGGAAGGCCAGTTAGGAATATCTGAAGTGCTCCATGTGAGAGAATTAGGGTAATCATAAGGGAGATGGAAAGAAGTAGACAGATTTGAGAGAGATTTAAAAGGTAAAATAATAGGACTTGGTGATGAAATCAACATGGGAGTTCATGGAAAAGGAGAGCTCAAGAATGTTGCCAAGTTTGTTCTGGCTTCTGTAAGTGGGTGTACATGGTCACATTCACTGAGAGAGCAAGCTTGGAAGATTAGCTTTTTGTGGGGAGAATCCTGAACCTAATGTTGGACTTGTGGAGTTTAAAATGCCTTCGGAATACCTGGCAGGAGATGATTTATAGGCAGTTGGGTCAATTAGTTATGCAAGTCTGAGATGCAGAAAAGAGGACCGAGCTGGACATTTACTAAGGGAGTAACTGGCATATACAAAGAGAACTGAAGTTGAAATGTAAATAAGAGATGAAACGTAAATGCCCAGAGAGAATGTCTGAGGTTAAAAGAGAAGTGAGCAAAAATTGATGCCTTAAAATATTCTAACACTCAATAGCTAGGTAGAGGAGGATAAGCCTGCAAAGGAGACAGAAAGGAATGAGCCAGAGAGGTGGGAGAACAGCAAGAAGACTGTAGGGTCTTGGCAGCTAGGAAAAGGGATGCGTCCAGAGGCAGGCAATGGGCAACACAGTCGATAGCTGAAAGGTGATACAAGCAAGGGGAAAACACCCTTTTTATTTACTGACAAGGTCACTAGTGACCTTAGCATTGATTCAATGAAGTGACAAGAGGGCACCATGAGAGTGACAAATGCCAGAACTGAGTGGGTTGAGGAGTTTATGAGAAGTAAGAAAACAGAGACAGTAAGTATAGACAACCAAACAGCATCAAGTAGGAAACTCAATTAGACTAAAAGCCAAAGTCCTCACAATAATCTGCAAGGCCATAAAATCTGCCCCCTCACTACTTCACTTTCTACTACTCTTCTTTTCTCACTCCAGCCACCCTGGCCTGCTTATTCTTTGAATGCATCAGCTTCCACCTCATGGCTTTTGCCTTTGCTGTTCCTTTAATCAGGAACTTTCTTCCTCCACAGAAATAAATGGCTTCTCCCTAGGCCTCAGATCTTTGCCCCCGAAATTATTTTCTCATCAAGGCCTCACCTAACTACTTCGTTTAATATTAAAATTAGCCTCTCATCCCTGAACTCCCTTCACTATTCCCTTCCCTGCCTTTATTTGGTATTTCTTACTATCTAACATATCATGCTTTGTTTTGTGTTTATTTATCTCACCTCCTGTCCCATGTAAGTTTCTTAAGGGCAGAACACTTTGGCTATTTTGTTCACTGCTATATTCTCAATGCTTAGAAGAGTAGTACATAGTAAGCACTCAACAAATGTATGTTGAATAAAATATTTGAATAAATTAAATAACTTTAATATATACTATCAAATAGCAACAAGAAAAAAAAAGGCAAAAAAAGCTCCACTCATGACAGCAACAAAATGTAGGGGGAAAAACAGAGAAACAAAATAAAATGAAAAATAAAGCATAAGTTGATTATATTAGGAAAACCACTGACTGACATAAGAATAAATATAGAGACATATAATCCCTCTTAGCAAAAAATTGGCTTGCAGAAATATCAATTCTCTTTACATCAATTTAGAAATGTATCCTATTTCCAATTAAAATTCAATGGAATCTTAAAAGTCCTTTTGGGAGGAAAAATATGCCTGAAAATAGCCAAGATGGTTTTTTTTGTGGGGTGGAGGGAGACAATGAGGAAGGGAGGCCACATAAAATATTAAACCATATTGTAAAGCAATAGTACTGAGCTAAGAACAGATAGATCAAGAAAAGAAAAAAAGAGTAAGATCCATAATGAGATGCAAATGTATGTTCTTCAAAGTTGTACACACATTACATTATATATTTTCAAGTCAGTAGAGATTCATCACATGGAATTAGGAAAAATGGTTAAACATTTGGGGGAAAATTATGTTTTCTGTCATGTGCTAAAAATTCATATACACAAAAATTCCTGAGGTATTAGATATTTAACTCCAAAATAAACCCATAAAATAGCTATAAGAAAATAATGTCAATATTTATCTACTGAGCTCAGTAGAGAGAGTTTTAACATATGCAAAAGGAAAAATGAAGAAAAAGATTGACAGTGACAGATTTGGCTGCGTAAGCATTTAAAGCTTATATTTTGCAAAAGGTATCACAAAATTTAAAAGAAGACAAACATTTTAGGAAAATATTTACAACCTGACAAAAGATTAGTATCTCTAATATACAAAGACCTCTTAGAAATCAAAAAGAAAAATACAAATTCCTAACAGAAAAAAGTGAGCAAAAAGAAAATTCACAAATTAGAAATACAGTCAATAAGTAAATGAAAAAGACGTCTAAACTCACTAGGATTCAAAGAAATGTAAAGTTAAATAATGTTATACCATACTCAGATGTTAGACGATGGAGGTTTAGAAAGGTTATAATAGTTAATGTTACTGAATACATAAGAAAATGGACACTCTTATAGACTGCTGATGGTAAACTCTGAAAAGCAATTAGGAATCCATTAACACAGAATTTTTTTTTTTTTTTTTTTTTTTTTTTTAGATGGAGTCTCGCTCTGTTGCCCAGGCTGGAGTGCAGTGGTGCAATTTCGGCTCACTGCAACCTCTGCCTCTCACGTTCAAGCAATTCCCCTGCCTCAGCCTCCCGGGTAGCTGGGACTATAGGCACCTGCCACCACGCCTGGCTAATGTTTATATTTTTTTTAGTAGAGACAGGGTTTCACCATATTGGCCAGGCTGGTCTCCAGCTTCTGACCTTGTGATCCACTTGCCTCGACTCCCAAAGTGCTAGGATTACAGGCATAAGTCACCGTGCCCAGCCCAACCCAGATATTAAGAGAAGGATGTGTTCGTTTGCTAGGGCCACCATAACAAAGTACCGTAGACTGAATGGCTTAAACAATACACATTTATTTTCTTTTGATTCTGAAGGTTACAATTCCAAGATCAAGGTGTCAGCAGGGTTGGTTTCATTGTGAGGCCTCTCTCTCCTTGGTGACAGATGGCTGTCTTCTCCATTTGTTTTCCCATAGTCTTCCCTCTGTGCATGTCTGTGTTCTAATCTGTATGTGTCTGTGCCTGATCTACATGTTTCTGTGGCTCTTTGGTCTGTGGAAGGGAGTCAGAGCAGCAGGGAACAGTGTGAGCCATAGCTAGAGTCAATCTGGCTGGAAGCAAAGAAAGAGGCTGAGATCTAGGAGGGTACGTGAAGTTGAATGGCCATTCTGAGCACGGTACATACTTCTTGCAACAAACTTACCCCTAACTAGAATAATATTCACCAATAAAGCCTACTTGATTATTTATTCTCCTTTTCCTGAACCTTCCTAAGCAGTGTGCATTTTTATTTGTTTATGCATGTGTATACTTATTACCTAAGACAAAATACTCCTTAAGGTCAGAAGTTATAATATATTCATCTTTGTATTCCTCCGTGCCTACAGTGTATACTGAATGAATATTTAACAACAAAAATTAATATTCTTAAATTCGTTCTGCTCTGACAGTTATCAGATTCTATAACTATGGAAGATTTAGGAGGTAATCTGTAAAGTAACTATTGATTGTGAATAGCAAATTATTCCTTTTAGAGAAGCTATAATTTATATTAACAAAATAATGGGCTTTAACTAATTTACAAGATCAGAATGCAATATTTTTTGTGATATCCTCATTCCATATTATTTCACAGATGGTAATTCTGGAAGCATGTAAGCATATGGTTAAAGACAGATTAACATGGTGCAGAGTTTTCCTCTATTTTAGGAATGAGAAAAATCAAAATACTCTTTGGGAGTGTGGAGTACTGTATTTTGTCTTAAGGTAATATTAATCTATTGGTTCATTCATTCAATGTTGATTTAGCATCTAATCAACACATGATGTCAGGTGGTGTGAGAGATACCAAGACATTGTTGCATTCATGAAGCTTACAGTCTAGCAGGTGAAAGAAGCAGAATAGAAATTACCATAATACAAGTTAGTATTGGGTAAGTTCTTTATTTTTATTCTATTATTACTTCTAAATTTCAGTTTACTGTGACTACCTAGTAACTAACCATCGATGGATAGCCTATGAAAAGTAGACCACAAAATATTAATTTAAGAATCTCTTTCTAACTTTTATATACCTTGGAGTAGTCAAAATAAAACTGGCTGGGTGCAGTGGCTCACACCTGTAATCCCAGCACTTTGGGAGGACAAGACAGGAGGATCACGTGAGTACGGGAGTTTGAGACCAGCCCGGGCAACACAGTGAGACCCCATCTCCAGATAAAATTTTAAATTAGCTGGGTATGGGGGTGCATGCCTCTAGTCCCAGCTACTTGGAAGCCTGATGCGGAAGGGTTACTTGAGCCCAGGAGTGTGAGGCTGCAGTGGGCTATAATCACACTACTATGCTCCAGCCTGGATGACAAAGCAAGACCCTGTCTCAAAAAAACAAAACAAAACAAAACAAAACTGTGTGGGCAACTGTCCATCAACTTTTCAATAACAACTATAACATAAAATTATAAGTAGTTTTTAGGTTTACTCCATCTCATAACCTTCACTTAAGAATTGACAACAAATCCTAACCAAGAGTTCAATGCTTTTGAAAATACTATTACTGCATGGAATTGAAGGAATTGGATAATAATGACTACTACTAAAGAGAAACTATGGATTTATCAGGGTTAGTTCATGAACAACCAGACAGTTGCCCAATAGAGACTAACTTAAACAGCATGCCTTTCCGTAAGAATATGCTACCACTAAAATCCTGAGCTGGTAACCTACAATCCATAAAAATCAAAGTATTTCAGTTCTGAAAAAGCTAATCGAAAAAATCCCAGAAGAAGAAAATGATACTGATTAGAAAGTGATGTAAGACTTATCTAAAGTTACATGACCAGTTAGTAGCAGGGGCACTAAATTTTGGTCACATTGATCTTTTAGATTAGGTAAAATGCACCTAATATGTATTTTCAAAATATAAATTCCTCAGTTAAATTGGACAAAAAGTTGATAAACCTTTTTCTAAAAATTACGAAGCATTTGAAATGTTTCTATTAAGTGTTCAGCACTGAGGTTACAAAGGCAAAAGACAAGAAAGCATGGTCTCTGCCTTGAGTATGGGGAGAAAGGAAATGAAAACTATGAGAATATCCAGTGTGAGCAGTGCTGGTGTAGGAGTATGTGCAAGGTGCTAGGGCATCAGGAAAGTGTCCACAGAGGAGGAGCTATATGGAAACAGCCTAGAAAAAATGAGAGGGTGCTCATCAGACAGGTAAGGGGGAGAGAAAGGCACTTACGGGAAGCTGCACGTGCACAGCACCGATGCTTGGAGCAGCCTGGCACGCTGCAGTGAGACAGGAATGCAGCAAGAGATAATGGTGGAGGGGGAGTGGAGTCACTGTGCCAGACGGGCAGGGCCTTAAATTAAACGCCCCTAGAAGGAGTCTGAACTTATCTGTAAGGAACAGGCAACTGTTGAAGGATTTTAGGAAGAGCTGCCTGCTCAGTTCTGTGTTGTAGAAAAATGACTTCAGTGTCAGTGCCGAGAGTCCTGGAGAGGACAAGCCTGCAGATTAGAGCACTAGGATAATAATCCTGGTTAGAGATGAAGTAGCTTAGGAAACCAAAAAGGGAGACAGGGATAAGCCGCACTGATTTCATCCTTTGCCTATAATAAATATAAAACTGCCAACACATTTTCAGAAGAGGAAATACCTCCCCAACAATTTTCTCAGAGACTTTCATCCCATTTATTACTGTGAAGTAAAGTCAGCTTAAGACTACATCACATAAGATTGAACAAATAAAGCCCTTTCCTGAAAGCATTAACCTCTAATGTAGAATATTTTGTTAAGCTTCTCATTTCTCAGAAAGAAGTTCTGAAATTTTATTATAAATAAAAATTCTGATATTTAAAGGAAATGCAGCCACATCGTTATGAAAATGCTTCCCTCCACCCCATCTATTTTCTCACTTCATTTATACTACAAATTTGGGCATGTGGATGTTTTAAATAATAGACAACAGGTGTACTAAACAATGTCACTTGCCATAATATTGAATAGATGCCCAATTAACACCAACATTAAGTCTAAATGCTCTTTCAAGTATCTTCTATATCATTGATGTGAATGTTTTAAATAAACACAAAGCTCATCTATAGAGAATTTTCCAAGCAACAGTTTCACAAGTAAATATTCAACTGAGAGTTATATCAGACAAACATTTAATGCTTACTAGTTACACTTAATGCTTATTAGTCACTGTATTTAAAAGCATTATTAAAAAATAATGGTCTCCAGTAAAGGCTAACATGGGGTAATTCAAAAATCTGCATTATTGTAATTTTGTATTTAATTGTACTTTTTATTCTCTATATGCTTTAAAAGACAAATGCATTAAATTGTACACTGAAAAATATATATATATATATTTTGGCAAATTAAAAAAAAAAGAAAATGCAAATAAAATTTCCTACTGTAAAGTTCTTCCAAAAAAAAAATGCTTATTAGTCAATCTAGAAACTTGTTCAATTTACTTTTTCACTTTGTTAGGTGACAGGGATCCAAATATTTGAAAAAGTAATAGGTCCAGAGTCCTTCTACCTACCCATCTTTTTTTCTCCCATCAGTTAGAGTCATCGATAATCAATGGCATTTTGAAATGACAATGAGAAGCTGACAATTAACTGTTCTCTAAGGAAATGCCCTTTCTCTCCATATGGTTTCCACTCTGAGACTAAGAATTAAAGAGATTTTTCAATTTATGGAACAACAGAGAGTCTCTCCAGCTGAGACTCCCATGTCATTTCATTTAGAATGCAAATCCCAACATTTTAAATGTCATTCCTACTGATGCTAAGAAGGCAGTTATAAAATGAAAAATCACCCTCACCATAGAGCTTTGGTAAATTAAAAAGTAAAGAACTTTAAGACTTTAAGGGAAAATAAGTTTTCTCATGTTAGCTAGGCCGCATGTATGGCGGGAAATACCCTCAAGAAGCTATGTTACCTTAGCTCCTCACCTTAAAATGAAAATACTAATTCCTGTTGCAAAGATTACATAAGATAACGTATGGTCTGATTGTAAACTATAAAGGTTTGTGTAAACATATGCCATTATTACTTTAGACTTCCACTGATATTTGACTCAAAATAAAAAGACTGTAAAATGACCTCGTGGGCCAGAGGAAAAATCAAAAGTACCCTGAAAAACATAGTTACTAAAAATGCATGTGAACGAATTAGTTTACAGATTCAACACAATCCTTATAAAACTCTCAGCCGTGCTTTTTGAAGATTGAAAACTAATCCTAAAATTCATATGAATACTCAAGGGACCAACCACAGACTAAATATCTTGAAAAAGAAGAACAAAGTTGGACAATTCATACTTCCTGATTTCAAAACTTAGAACACAGCAAGAGTAATCAAGACAGTATGGTACTAGTATAAGGATAGGCACACAGAGCAATGGAAAGGACTTGAGAGTTCAGAAATATATTCTTACATTTATGGTCTATTGATTTTTGACAAGGTTGTCAAGAAAATGGGAAAAAGATTAGTACTTTCAACAAATGGCTGTTGACAACTGAATATCCACATTCAAAGGGATCCTTTCTTTACACCATACACAAAAATTAACTCAAGTGGATCATAGACTTAAATATAAGAGCTAAAACTATAAAACTCTTAGAAGAAAACATTTAAATTCTTTCTGACCTTTAGTTAGACTAAGCCTTTTTAGCGACAGTATCAAAACACAAGCAATAAAAGGCCACAGAATGTACAATGTCCATAGCAGGCAAGTCTAGAGAGGCAGTAGACTACTGGTTGCCTAGGGCTGGAGTGGTTGGGGGAAATAGGGATGACCGCTAATGGGTTTCATTTTGAGGTGATGAAACTATTCTAAAATTGGTTGCAATGATTGTTACTCTGAATATATGAGACCATTGAATTGTATGCTTTAAATGGGTTAATTGTGTAGTATGTCAATTATATCTCAATAAAGCTAGTTAAATATAACTTAAAGAAATGTATGTGAAAAGCCACGTCGAGTAGTGGTCATGACCTTCATTTGTTAAACATGAGTTTGAATTCAGGTCCTACTGACTGTGGAATCTTGAGCAAATTACAATAATTCTGAGCCTGTTTTTCTTATCTTTAAATTCTGTAATAAAAATTCCTTTCTCAAAGGAATGAGTATTAAATGAGATCATGCAGACTAAGTGCTTACTTGGCACAGCCTAGCATATAGTGAGCACTCAATAATATTAGCTATTAAAAGAAGAGACATATGGGCCTAGACTGTAGGTACTTGCTAAAAACAAAACAAAACAAAAACCAGTAAGTTGGTTGAGGCATTTCTGTAAATGTTATCTGTTAAATTATATATAAACTTAATAATAAACAGGGTGCTTCCAAATAGGCAGGCTCACTTTGAAACACTCAGTAAAAAGAGAAAGAAGGTCATAATCATAGGTCCTAACAGAAACACGGAGGCTGGATTTACCTTTTCACCTAAAACAGCTAGAAAACCAGACAAAATACATGAAATAATGATTTTCAGACATTATATAACAGCATAAGAATACATTCCATGAGTAAAGGGCAACAAGCAAGGTGGACCTACACTTATATCATCTTGCTGCCTGGAGGCAGTCTATCGGCTGCAGAACAGGAGGGAAAATTCAGACTGCACCCAGTGGTCTCACTGAGTTGAGGGGAGAGAGAACAAAATTCAGGGAAGGCAAGGCAGATTAAATTTGTGGTGCAAAGGGAAGAGGAAGGAATGCTTTAGATAAAAGGAGCTCCACAGATGTGAAGAGTAGGCTAATTTAAATTAGCCCTAGTCTAAAGACTCCTCTGGTCATGCCAAACAAAGTTTAAAGGCAAGCTTCCAAAAGAGCCAAACTCAACTGCAAGCCACAACAAAGTATAGAAATACAACACAAAAACCAGCATCCAACAAGTTAATACATCTGGTATCCAATTAAATGTAACTAGGCTTGCAAAGAAGCAAAAAACAGTTCCATAACCATGAGAAAAATCAATCATTGAACCCAGAAATGATAGAGATGATGGAATTGGCAGATAAGAACTTAAAAGTTATAAGTATGCTCCATATGTTCAAATGGAACTTCTAGAGGTGAAAAATACAATATGAATACAATATGAAAAAATGCAATATCACTCCACTTTTTGGTGATGACACTAAGACAGAGGCAGGGTCTGGTGCCAACTCACATAGTAGCAGAGCCTAGAGGGAACTCAACTTTCCTGGCTCTGATCCAGGGTTCTTTCCACTACGCTGCAGAGAAATAACATGGTCTGACAGACACTTTAGTTGGTTAATGGCTGCTGTATGCCTGGGCCTTAGGTGGAATGTTGAGGGAGCAACAGTAGAAGTAGGAGTCTGTTATAATAGACTTGGTGATAAACAAGTGATCGTTTGGACCTCAGTGGTAGAAAGGAAGATGGTAAGAAACAGTTGAATATTAGGTATATTTTAAAGAGTTGGTAGGGTTGCTGATGGGTTGGATGTAGCACTTGAAAAGAGGAGAATGCAAGAAGACTTCAAGTTTTTAACTTGAACCTGTAGCAAGGGAGTAGCCATTTACTGTAATGGAGAAAACTGAGAGAGGAGCAGCTCGGGGAGAGGAGTCAGGAATTCGGTTCTGTACATGGTAAGCTTGGGATGCCATCAGATATGGAAGACGTGTGCAGTTACTGCATATAGCTGTCTGAAATTCAAGGGAGAGACTGAAGTTAGAGATATGGAAAGAGTAAAGATGGTGGACAAATGACTAAAGTTTGGAAGCTCTGGGCTTTAAGGGTCTTTAGATAAGAGGAATCTGTGATCCGATAATGTGGCATCATGTTCCTCAGGCAAAGCAGTCTCTTGCCAGTCTCACAGAGAGTCCTTCTTATCATTATGGCTTCTCACACTATTTGTCAGGATTATCCACTCTCTTTCCCTGTGTTTCTGCAGTATCTGTCTCGTATGGCTACTGTGAGTATTACGTAAGCTATATGAATATCTGGTAAGCACTCCATACGTGTTAGCTGTATCTTATCTGAAACAGATAATCCTGTTTCTCAAAAGTAATATGGTTTCACTTGTATGTGAATGCTCATAATGCCTTTATTTACAATAGCCTAAACCTAGATACAACCTAAATGTCCATCAACTAATGAATGGATAAACAAATTGTGGTACCTTCATACAATGAAATGTTAGTAATAAAAAGGAACTACTGATACATGTAAAAGTATGCATGAATTTCACAAGCATGACATTGCTCAAAAAAAGTCAGATGCAAAAATAATACATGCTGTATGATTCCATTTATGTGAAATACTAAAAGACAAATCTAATCTGTAGTGACAGAAAGCAGATCAGTGGTTGCAAGGGACTGGGTGTGGGGTAGCAATTGACTAGGAACGGGCACAGGAAACTTGTGTTATGAAAATCAATTGAATTATGAAATTCAATTGTGGTGGTGGTTATAGGGGTATATACATTTGCCAAAACTCATTGAAATATATACTTTAAATGGGTTCCTTTTATAGCATGTCAGTAAATCAGAGAATATTGCATATCAGTTAGTGCTTCTCAAAAGTAATATGGTTTCACTTGTATGTGAATGTTCATAATGTCAATGTGTCCTCTTCAAAATTCTCTCCCATGTTACTTTACAATCCTAAATAGGGATCTATTTTTTATCTTGAGCTACCTCAAGAGGAGTTCTGTAGGGTGTTTTTTTAACCTAATTAAAAAATGAAATAGGATCATATTTTTCTTTGACTTATCTTGGTAGGCTGATTGCTTTATGGCTGGTCTTAGGATTTTAATGGTTTCTCTTTTTTCTTCTTTATTATTCCACTTAGGTTCAGATTATACTTTTCTTAGTGACACTATGGCTTCATTGTAGCTTTGAGGCTTTCAGTGCTATTCAGTTTCTTTGATGCTTGGCTTTGGTTATGCTGCCGTTTCAATCTCACAAAGGCTCTCTTTTAAAAATCGTGTTCCAGAGTTACTGCTTCCAAGAAGAAAAAATATATTGCAGGTTTTATACTTATGTCACAAGAATCTACTTTGCCATGAGACAAGGAATGTAGAGGTCATAGTCTTTCTGTTCTATTTACCTTTGGTTCAAGTGACTCTTTCAACCCTTTAAAAGTCAGATGACTTTTCTCTCTTGCCTCCCCAAGTTCAATTTATGCTAACACTGAATAAGGGTGAATAGTAGATTATGTTTAAGATGTATATAAATTTGTAGTTCTTTAGTTAAGCAAACTACCATATTCTCCATTAAATCTGAAAACCTTTTGTTGTTTATAGTTGTTGTTGCCGCTGTTGTTTAAGGAGGACTGAGCAAAGTGCCTGCAAGCAATTTTAGGTCATACATTTCACTGATAACTTCAGTTTTAACTAATTCTCTAATAACACAGTACATGGAGCAATGAAGGTGTTTATTCTAGCATTATAGAAAATACCATATTTCAAAACTTCTAAGATGCACAGTTTAACATTGTGAAATCTGAATGTTTCCTAAATTTATTGGCCTTGTGCCAACACAGTTACCATTGCCTGTTCTGTGTGAGTCAGATTGTTATTCCTTGTAAAATGGACTAGATAACCGCAAACCTCAGGGCTTCCTCAAGAATACAAGTCGTGGTTATTGTCTGAGAAACTTCCATCAACATCTTCCAGTAAGACCAGGAGTGTCAACATCAATACTTGCAGAAAGTGTGTAGGCATCTTAGAAGAAAATACTATAGAAAATAGTATGCTGCATCCCTAAATATTTTAATGTCACAGAGGTTGATGTGAAACACAACATCAATATCTAAATCAAAAAGTGATTTGGAAGACTTGGATTTTATTATTTTTATTTATTTTATTTTATTTCAGACAGGGTCTTGCTCTGTTGCCCAGGCTGAATGCAGTGGGTATTCACAACTCACTGCAGCCTTGACCTCCCAGGCTCATGTGATGCTCCCACCTCAGCCTCCTGAGTAGCCAGGACTACAGGTGCAGGCCACCATGCCTGGCTAATCTCTGTAATTTCTTTGTAAAGACACGGTTTCCCCATGTTGCTCAGGCTTGTCTTGAACTCCTAGGTTCAAGAGATCCACCTGCCTCAGCCTCCCAAAGTGCTGGGATTGCAGGCATGAGCCACTGCAGCTGGCCAAGACTTGGATTTTAAATGTGAAAAAGTTTTAGAAATATTTTAAACAATTTGATTACCCTATTTCCCTTTTTATATATGTACCAGCCATTGCAAAAACATGTCAAAATGTAAAGTCCATTGATGCTAGGAAGAAACTGCATCAACTAATGAGTAAAATAACCAGCTAATATCGTAATGACAAGATCAAGTTCACACATAAGAATATTAACCTTAATGTAAATGGACTAAATGGTCCAATTAAAAGACACAGACTGGCAAATTGGATAAAGAGTCAAGACCCATCAGTTTGCGGTATTCAGGAGACCCATCTCACATGCAGAGACACACATAGGCTCAAAATAAAGGGATGGAGGAAGATCTACCAAGAAAATTGAAAACAAAAAAAATCAAGGGTTGCAATCCTAGTCTCTGATAAAACAGACTTTAAGCCACCAAAGATCAAAAGAGACAAAGAAGGCCATTACATAATGGTAAAGGGATCAGGAAGAGCTAACAATCCTAAATGTACATGCACCCAATACAGGAGCACCCAGATTCATAAAGCAAGTCCTTAGAGACTTACAAAGAGATTTAGACTCCCATAAATAATAATGGGACACTTTAACACCCCACTGTCAACATTAGACAGATCAACGAGACAGAAAGTTAACAAGGATATCCAGGAATTGAACTCAATTCTGCACCAAGCGGACCTAATAGACATCTACAGAACTCTCCACCCCAAATCAACAGAATATACATTCTTCTCAGCACCACATCACACTTATTCCAAAATTGACCACATAATTGGAAGTAAAGCACTCCTCAGCAAATGTACAAGAACAGAAATTATAACAAACTGTCTCTCAGACCACAGTGCAATCAACTAGAATTCAGGACTAAGAAACTCAATAAAAACTGCTCAACTACATGGAAACTGAACAACCTGCTCCTGAATGACTACTGGGTAAATAATGAAATGAAGGCAGAAATAAAGATGTTTTTTGAAACCGATGAGAACAAAGATACAACACACCAGAACCTCTGGGACACATTGAAAGCAGTATTTAGAGGGAAATTTATAGCACTAAATGCCCACAAGAGAAAGCAGGAAAGATCTAAAGTTGACACCCTAACATCACAATTAAAAGAACTAGAGAAGAAAGAGCAAATACATTCAAAAGCTAGCAGAAGGCAAGAAATAACTAAGATCAGAGCAGAACTGAAGGAGATAGAGACACAAAAAATCCTTCAAAAAATCAATGAATCCAGGACCTAGTTTTTGGAAAAGATCAACAAAATTGATAGACCGTTAGCAAGAATAATTAAGAAGAAAAGAGAGAAGAATCAAATAGGCACAATAAAAAATGATAAAGGAGATATCACCACCAACCCCACAGAAATACAAATTACCATCAGAGAATACTATAAACACCTCCACGCAAATAAACTAGAAAACCTAGAAAATGGATAATTTCCTGGACACTTACACTCTCCCAAGACTAAACCAGGAAGAAGTTGAATCCCTGAATAGACCAATAGCAGGCTCTGAAATTGAGGCAATAATTAATAGCCTACCAACCAAAAAAAGTGCAGGACCAGACAGATTCATAGCCAAATTCTACCAGAAGTACAAGGAGGAGTTGGTACCATTCCTTCCGAAACTATTCCAATCAATAGAAAAAGAGCGAATCCTCCCTAACTCATTTTATGAGGCCAACATCATCCTGATACCAAAGCCTGACAGAGATACAAAAAAAAATAAAGAATTTTAGACCAATATCCCTGATGAACATCGATGCAAGAATCCTCAATAAAATACTGGCAAACAGAATCCAGCAGCACATCAAAAAGCTCATCCACCATGATCAAGTGGGCTTTATCCCTGTGTTGCAAGGCTGGTTCAACATAAGCAAATCAATAAACGTAATCCAGTATATAAACAGAACCAAAGACAAAAACTACATGATTATCTCAATAGATGCAGAAAAGGCCTTTGACAAAATTAAACATCCTTTCATGCTAAAAACTCTCAATAAATTCAGTATTGATGGAACATATCTCAAAATAATAAAGAGCTATTTATGACAAACCCACAGCCAATATCATACTGAATGGGCAAAAACTGGAAAAATTGCCTTTGAAAACTGGCACAAGACAGGGATGCCCTCTCTCACCACTCCTATTCAACACAGTGTTGGAAGTTCTGGCTAGGGCAATCAGGCAAGAGAAAGAAATCAAGGATATTCAGTTAGGAAAAGAAGAAGTCAAATTGTCCCTGCTTGCAGATGACATGATTGTATATTTAGAAAACCCCATCATCTCAGCCCAAAATCTCCTTAAGCTGATAAGCAACTTCAGCAAAGTCTCAGGATACAAAATCAACGTGCAAAAATCACAAGCATTCTTATACACCAGTAACAGACAAACAGAGAGCCAAATTATGAATGAACTTCCATTCACAATTGCTTCAAAGAGAATAAAATACCTAGGAATCCAGCTTACAAGGGATGTAAAGGACCTCTTCAAAGAGAACTACAAACCACTGCTCAGTTAAAATAAAAGAGGACACAAACAAATAGAAGAACATACCATGCTCATGGATAGGAAGAATCAATATTGTGAAAATGGCCATACTGCCCAAGGTAATTTATAGATTCAATGCCATCCCCATTAAGCTACCAATGACTTTCTTCACAGAATTGGAAAAAACTGCTTTAAAGTTCACATGGAACCAAAAAAGATCCCGCATTGCCAAGGCAATCCTAAGCCAAAAGAACAAAGCTGGAGGCATCACGCTACCTGACTTCAAACTATACTACAAGGCTACAGTAACCAAAACAGCATGGTACTGGTACCAAAACAGAGATATAGACCAATGGAACAGAACAGAGCCCTCAGAAATAATACCACACATCTACAGCCATCTGATCTTTGACAAACCTGACAAAAACAAGAAATGGGGAAAGGATTTCCTATTTAATAAATGGTGCTGGGAAAATTGGCTAGCCATAAGTAGAAAGCTGAAACTGGATCCTTTCCTTACTCCTTATACGAAAATTAATTCAAGATGGATTAGAGTCTTAAATGTTAGACCCAAAACCATAAAAACCCTAGAAGAAAGCCTAGGTAATACCATTCAGGACATAGGCATGGGCAAAGACTTCATGTCTAAAACACCAAAAGCAATGGCAACAAAAGCCAAAATTGACAAATGGGATCTAATTATACTAAAGAGCTTCTGCACAGCAAAAGAAACTACCATCAGAGTGAACAGGGAACCTACAGAGTGGGAGAAAATTTTTGCAATCTACTCATCTGACAAAGGGCTAATATCCAGAACCTACAAAGAACTCAAACAAATTTACAAGAAAAAACCAAACAATCCCATCAAAAAGTGGGCAAAGGATATGAACAGACACTTCTCAAAAGAAGACATTTATGCAGCCAACAGACACATGAAAAAATGCTCATCATCACTCACCATCAGAGAAATGCAATTCAAAACCACAATGAGATACCATCTCACACCAGTTAGAATGGCAATCATTTAAAAATCAGGAAATAACAGGTGCTGGAGAGGATGTGGAGAAATAGGAACACTTTTACACTGTTGGTGGGATTGTAAACTAGTTCCACACTAGGGGAAAACAGCGTGGCGATTCCTCAAGGATCTTGAACTAGAAATACCATTTGACCCAGCCATCCCATTCCTGGGGATATACCCAAAGGATTATAAGTCATGCTGCTATAAAGACACATGCACACGTGTGTTTACTGCGGCACTATTCACAATAGCAAAGACTTGGAATCAACCCAAATGTCCATCAGTGACAGACTGGATTAAGAAAATGTGGCACATATACACCATGGAATACTTTGCAGCCATAAAAAAGGATGAGTTCGTGTCCTTTGTAGGGACGTGGATGCAGCTGGAAACCATCATTCTCAGCAAACTATCGCAAGAACAGAAAACCAAATACCGCATGTTCTCACTCATAGGTGGGAATTGAACAATGAGACCACTTGGACACAGGAAGGGGTACATCACACACTGGGTCCTGTTGTGGGGAGGGGGTAGGGGGGAGGGGCATCATTAGGAGATATACCTAATGTAAATGACAAGTTAATGGGTGCAGCACACCAACATGGCACAAGTATACATATGTAACAAACCTGCACGTTGTGCACATGTACCCTAGAACTTAAAGTATATAAAAAAAAAAGAAAAGAAATGAGGGCAATAATAAATAAATAAATAAATAACAAATATTTTTTAACAGCTTTGTTGAGTTATATAATTCACATACCATAATGTTCACACATTGTTTTTTACTATATTCACAGAGCTGTAAAACTATTACCAAAACCAATTTTAGAACACTTTTATCATTTCAAAACAAGAAATCCTATACTCTTTAGCTCTCATTCATCTATTCTTCCCATTACCCACAAACCTGAGTAACCACTAATCCACTTTCTATCTCTATAAAACTGTTTACTCTAGACATTTCACATAAATGAAATAATATAACATGCAGCCTTTTGTGACTAGCTTATTTCACTTAGCATGAATGTTTTCAAGGTTCATCCTTGTTGTAGCATGTATTAATACCTCATTCCTTTTGATGGCTGAAAAATATTCCATTATATGGATACATCACATCTTGTTTATTCATTCATCAGATGATGAACATTTGGGTACATCTTTTGACTATTATAAATAATATTGTTATGAACATTCATTTATGTTTTTGGGTGAACATTTATTTTCAGTTCTCCTAGCTGTATATCTAGGAGTAGTATTGCTGGGGTTATACGCCAATTCTATGTCTATGTTTTAGAGGAATTGCTAGAGTGTTTTCCAGAGTAGCTGCATCATTTCACATTGCTATCAGCAATATATAAGGGTTCTGATTTCTTTACATCCTTGTCAACACTTATTATTTTCTGACTTTTTGATTATAGTCTTCCTAGTGGGTGTAAAGTAGAATCCCATGGTAGTTTTGATTTGCATTTCCCTAGTGGTTAATGATGTTGAGCATCTATCTTTTCATGTGCATATTGGCTATGTGTATGTCTTCCTTGGAGAAATGTCTATTCAGATCCTTTGTCCATTTTTAAATTGAGTTATTTGTCTTTTTATTATTAAGTGTTCTTTATAAATTCTAAATACTAGTCCTTTATCAGATGTACAATTTGTAAATATTTTCTCCCATTCTGCAGCTTTCACTCTTTTGATAGTGTTTTTTGAAGCATAAACTTAAAAAATTTGCAGAAGCCCAATTTATCAATTTTTTCTTTTGTAGCTTGTGCTTTTGGTGTCACATGTAAGAATCCATTGTCAAACTGAAGTTCACAAAGATTTAGCTCTATTTTTTCTTCTAAGAGTTTAATAGTTTTAGTTCTTATATTTAAGTTTTTGATACATTTTGAGGTGATTTTTGTAGACAGTGTGAGGAAAGTGTCCAATTTCATTCTTTTATACATGACTATCCAGTTGTCCCAGTATCATTTCTCAAAAGATGATTTTTCCCCCATTTTACCCTTGACCTTGGCATTCTTAATCTTGGTGCTTTTGTTGAAAATCAATTGACATGAATATGTAGGTTTATCCCTGGACTTTCAATTATATTCCATTGACTGATTTGTCTATCATTATGCTAGTACCATACTATCTTAATTACTGTCACTTTGGAGCAAGTTTTGAAATTAGAAAGCATGAATCCTCCAACTTTGTTCTTTTTCAAGATTGTTTTGACTCTTCTGGGTCCTTTGAGTTTCCTCATGAATTTTTAGATCAGTTCATCAACTTCTGCAAAAAAACAGCAGCTGGTATTCTGAGAAGGATTGCATTGATTCTGTAAATCAGTTTGGGAAGTATTGCCATCTTAACAATCTTAAGTTTTCCCATCGATGAACATGTGATTTTTTCCATTTATCCAATCATTTTTAATGTACCCATAGAGGAATGGCATGATGCAAATATATCACTGGGAAAATAGAAATAATATCCCTTGGTTATGGGATTAGAGATAATTTTGATTTTATTTTTGTATATTTCCAAATTTTTCCAAATTTTCAACAACAAGAGTATCTTTTACATAACCCAAAAGAAGTTATTTTTAAAGAAAAAATATCTTTAATAAAATATACACATATCCTCAAAGACCTGAAGACAGAAATACCATTCAACCCAGCAGTCCCATTTCTATATATATACTCAAAGGAACATAAATCGTTGTATTATAAAGACGCAGCTGTATGTTCACTGCAGCACTGTTCACAATAGTAAAGAGATGGACTCAACCTAAATGCCCATCGATGATAGACAAGACAAAGAAAGTGTGGTACATATACATCATGTAATACTACACAGTCATAAAAAAGAACTAGATCACGTCCTTTGCAGGGACATGGATGGGGCTGGAGGCCATTACCCTTAGCAAATTAACACAGGAACAGAAAACCAAAGATCACATGATTTCACATATAAGGGGGAGCTAAATGGTGAGAACACATGGACACATAGAGTGGAACAACATGCACTGGGGCCTATCAGAGGGTGGAAATTGGGAGGAGGGGGAGGATCAGGAAAAATAACTAATGGGTACTAGGCTTGGTACCCATAACTAGTGGGCACTAGGCTTAGTACCTGTAACTAATGGGTACTAGGCATGGGTGATGAAATAATCTGTACAACAAACCCCCATGACACAAGTTTACCTATGTAACAAACCTGCACATGTACCCCTGAATTTAAAATAAAAGTTAAAAATATACACATTTAAAATATTACATAGACATGAAAAATAGAAAACGCTTGAAACATTTTCCAATATACATGAACATACCACTGTTTATTCTTGGTCACATTTTCATCAGAATTTGCTGATTGTGTGCTATATGGTAGATACTGTGCTAAGTATTGAGTATACTGTTTTTAAGAAAACGTATGATTTCTGCCCTCAGGAAGCCTACATTTAGTGAGAGAATGACAATAAACAGGCAAAGTAGCAAACAGAAAAGGAATTATAAGTTGTAAAGGGCACTTTGAAAGAAAGCAATCAGTACTATGATGGACAATAATGGCAGGATAAAGCAAACCTATTTTGATATAGTGGTCAGGGAAGCTCTCTCTAAGGCATCAACGTTTGAGCTGAGACTTGGGAACCCAAAAATGTTAAGGGCTGGCTTTCAATATTTGTCAAAGATATGTTCAATATAAGCAGTTTCTTACATTGAACGGTAAAAACAAAAAGCTTTAAAATTCCAAGGGGTAAATAATTTCAACAAATAGAGTAACCTCCACCACCTTCTATAATATGATATACAGGGTCCAAAAAATCCAGTACCATAAAATATGTGAAAAGTCATTGTAAGGTTAATGAAATGCACTGAAAGTGTTTACAGTGGTCTCACTGTGCTGCCCAAATCCAGCAGGGTCCCAGCCACAGTTTGGAGCCACTTGATCATAGCTTTCTGCTCCACCTTAACTATTGATGAGGATGATTCTGGGTCCCTTTTACAGGCTAAAGTTCCTTGGCAGAAGCAGCAATTCCAAGAATCTAGGTAGTTGATGCCTTTTTTGTCAGCCTGATGGGAAGACTGGGCCAAGAGAATACTGAAAGCACAAAGTATCACCCCTTACCTCCCTGACATTTCCCTTCATGGCCCAGTTTCTCTTCCACTTATCCTTCCCCCAAACTTAAGATTTCTAGCCTACTCCTGTTTAGAATGAGGGTTAGGCAGAGGACCAGAGCAAATACAGTTGAATGTGGATTATTAGGGGAGGGGGGCTTATCATAGGTATTAACTGCTACCTGCCCACCCAATATCTATTTCCTGCTCTTAGTAACAGAACCCAGATTTTGTTTAGGAGGTAATGTGCCTAGTTGAATTATATGCTTCCTCAGACTCTACTGAAGTAGACATGGTTAAGTGATGTAGTTTGTCCAATAAGATGTCAATTAAGGGATTTGGGAAAGTTCTGCTTTAATGATATAGAACCACTTATTTCCAC
The DNA here is from genome assembly GCF_049350105.2 of Macaca mulatta. Classification (NCBI taxonomy): domain Eukaryota; kingdom Metazoa; phylum Chordata; class Mammalia; order Primates; family Cercopithecidae; genus Macaca; species Macaca mulatta. The sequence continues at coordinate 122,423,183 of NC_133411.1, forward strand.
GTTCTTTTACATCTTCTTCCCTAGAATTTGGGGATGAGGAGGGAGACAGGGCAATCATCTTTGGACTATGAGATAACCATGAAGATGAATGCTTTATGTGAAAAACGGTGTTGGAGAAAGGTAGAACATAGCTGGGGACTGACACCACTGCAGAGCTGCTGCCCCAACCTAGATAACCTACCTCCAGATTTCTACGAGGTGACAAAGCCAACCCTTATTTGACTGTAGTTAGGTTACTGTGATGACATATAGTCATCTGAAATCCTAACAGGTACAGCTGTCTACCATGAACATAAATTTATCGTCTTTGGATGAATCCAAAGTTTTTAAGGTTTTAATGTAAAAAGTCCAACTCTCACGCCTGATAAAACAGGAAATGCACAACCCTCCAAACCATATCACCCACTACAGAGTGGTAAGTATAGGTCATTAAATGAAAGCAGCACAGAAAAGTGGCTTCAGAGAGGGAGTCATTTCATGCCCCTTACCTTCATTAGCCCCATTCCCCAAGTCATACCACATAAACATAAATTCCAGGTAAAACTACGTAAACACACTTCCAGACAAGTTCCTTATTGCTCTACATTGCCATCCCTAAACTTCTCCTACGTGGCAATTCTGCCACAGCATAATTCCCAGGGCACCTCCACCCACAGTTAAAGTTATGATTTAGGGTTCATTGCTACACATACCTTGAAACTTTTAAGCAGACACATTAAAGTAATGCGGCTCAAGGAATGTTAACAACTTTTTCCACTTTTGCCCCAGCCAGTTTCTACTCCAGTCCAAAACGGCTTCTTTATCACCACTGGCTTTACTCAGATTACGCTTACAGAATTCATCATCCTCCAGGGTAGAATCACCAAAAATAATGTGAGCATTTATACAGAAAGTGTAGTTCAGATAAAACAATATATTAATAGGCCAAATGAGAAAAGAATAGCACGCTGCTAGTTTTCTATATGCATTCTTGCCCGTGTGAAATTAAACTTTTTTGCATCCATGCCGGGAGCGGTGGCTCAGGCCTGTAATCTCAGCACTTCGGGAGGCCAAGGCAGGCAGATCACTTGAGGTCATAAGTTCGATACCAGCCTGGCCAAATGGTGAAGCCCCTTCTCTACTAAAAATACAAAAAGTAGCCAGGAATGGTGGTGGACACCTGTAATCCCAGCTACTTGGGAGGCTGAGGCAGGAGAATCTCTTGAACCAGGAGGCAGAGGTTGCAGTGAGCCAAGACCACTTCACTGCACTCCAGCCTGGGTGATAAAGCGAGATTCTGTCTTAAAAAAAAAAAAAAAGCATCCAAAGTTGAATGGAGTTTGCTTTTATTATTGCCAATGAGATAATAACCTTTCAAGTAGGAAAACAACAAAAAGGAAAACTATGTAATGAAATTTTTTTTAAATCCCAGAACCAAAATAAGTAAAGATTTCCAGATAGAAATTTGCGTGGAGTCAATCAGAGTTACATATTATTTTCATTTCCGAACAGAATTACTCCATCAAGTTTTCTGATATCTCTCTAATGTTTCTCAGTAAAACATTAGGAAAGTAATAAAAATTCACCTAAGAATGATCAAAATTGCATTGAGTCCCAAATAATTATTATTTTTTGTAATTGCAAATTCTTACATGTTAAATTACCTGTTTCGGAGAGCTTTCTAAATTTTAAGGGAAAAATTCCGTACTCTTTCTTTTTAAGGTAGGCAGGGACAATCAGGAAGCAGCCCGGATTTTCAGAAACAATCTTTAGCATCACAAAGACAAAGACTAAAGAAACATGTAATGCACAACTTAGGCTGCTCCTTCATCCGAGGCAATTCAAATTTCCACGGATACCAAGTCTTCAGTGTCCGGTGTCAACCTTTCAATAGAAGCATACCAGAAACTGTTGCGATTGCCTATTGCCTTCTTCACCACGAGAGTCTAAACAACACAAATCTGGGCAGAAGTAATTATCTGGCCAAGCCGGGAGGCACGAAGCTTAAATACCGCCCCTGTAGGAGGTGTGGGGGATCCGAAGCAAACACCCCAAAGTTTGTTTGTGGGTGGAGGCGCGGAGGCGCCCGGAGCCACCCCCGAGGCTCACCTGGTCAGCAGCCGGGTAGGAGTTGGGTCTAGCCGGAGTTTGCTCCTGAGCGCTTCGTTCCCCTCAGGCTAGTGCGTTTAAATCAGTACTGGGTGGCAAACGACGCCCATTCTTTGGGCTCTGAAGTTTGGAATTCATGGGTTCTGCGGCATAAGAAAGTTCTTCGCAGGTTATTTCCATGTTCGAGGCTGTCGCTTAGCGCATCTCCTCCCGGTGCGGCCCCAGGCTATCCACCGAGCCGCCTACGAGATCGCTGCCCTGTGCCGCAGCATCTTGATGCCCAGGACCCCGAGGCTGTGGGGCAGCCCCTCCTACTTGGGATAAGCGGCCAAAACTCCTTTCCCCACTGGGAAGAACACTCCCAGCCCCGGGAAGAGTGCGCATCCTAAGGAGATATCTCCTAACGCCTAGACAAAGACAGCGCTGGGAAAAGTTAGACCAACTGGCACCCCCGCAAGGCGAACAGAGCAGCCCCTTGGCCTTGGTGGCAGAGCCGGCTACGCGCTCTCGGAGTCGCGGCCAACTTTTCCCGAGAGTTTCTGAGCAACTTGCCGCAAGTTGGGGCGAAGGGGCAGATCAGGGGTCAAGGGCGCGCGGACAGGCTGATCTCGCCCCAGTCGTTTTCCTCGTACCTCCCCGCGTACCTGCTGATGTATCCGTCCCCGTCGCCGTCGCATGTCTGAAAGAGGCGCCGCATCCTCTCCTCCTCGCCGGTACTGGACGTGTCGCTGCTGCTGCCACCGCCGCCGCCGCCGCTGCTGGCGCTCCCCGCAGCCGCTGCCGCCGCGGCCGCCATCATGCGCCCGCTCCCTGCTTGGGAGGAGAAGAACGCGCGGCCGCAGAAGCAATCCGCCGGGCGCGCAAGCTGCCTGCAGCCCCGAACCTGCCTGACAACGGAGCATGCCCAGTGGCCGCCGGGGCGCTCCGGGCGAGGGATTCCACCTCTCCGGGTTTTGCCCGGGTTGGGAAGATGGGCGCTCTGGAATCGCACGAGTAGGCACCTCAGGGAAGAGGGAGGAGGGGAAGGTGGCTAGAGGAGTCAGAGAGCCAAGGGTGGCAACGGGAACACGAGAGGAGGCAGAATACACTGGAGCCCCCCGGGAAGGGTGTCAGCATTGTGCATCCGGCCACGACGCGGGCCCCGGACACTTGGGGACGCTTCAGACAGAGGGCGGGTGTTCTCCCGGCAGAACTCCGACCGCCTGGAGTCGTGGATTCCTTTTCCAGAAAAAACATAAACACACCGTTTCTGCAAACTCAAAACGGTGCTTGTCATCCCACCCTCCAGGATTGTTCCGGGTTCTGTACCCATAACCCCCAATGAGAAACGGAATGACTGGACTTTTTATGAAATCTTGACACCTGTCAAGAAACCTGGCCCTCACAGCCCTGATCTTGGCTTCCACTCTGTACTGGGAACAGTCTGCACTCATATGTGACATTGTGCACGTTGGGTCCATTTCCGGAAACGGCTCACTCTCCTGGGCAGGCATCACTAGAGTTTCCCTGACATTGTGCACGTTGGGTCCATTTCCGGAAACGGCTCACTCTACTGGGCAGGCATCACTAGAGTTTCCCTGACATTGTGCACGTTGGGTCCATTTCCGGAAACGGCTCACTCTACTGGGCAGGCATCACTAGAGTTTCCCCCAACAGCTTTAATAGTGCCAAGAGTGAACATAATAGATGGTCTCATTTGATCCACACTACAGACCTGGAAGATGCCTCTTTGATTATCACTCCTACGACTTAGGAAGTATTAATAGATAAGTACCTCATAGGGTTACCTTGCGTATAAAAGGAGAGCAGACACAATGCAGTTAGGACAATGTCTGACACTGAGTGCTCAAAAAATGTTAGCTCTCATTGTTCCCAATTTACAGGTAAGAAAACCGAGGTACCAAGAACTGCTCAAGGTTCCAGGTTTAGTAAGTGTCAGGGCAGAGGCAAGCCCAGGCAGCCTAACTCCAGAGCAGGAGCCTTTGAAAACTGCACTATTCCCCCATAGCCAAAGGGGAACCACAGTGAAGCAATTTGTGGTTTCGTGAATGACTCATTATTCTGTCCTAGATTTTCTGCCAGAGAGGCCTGTGAAGTTCTCTGGTGGTTTTAAAATATGTCCACAGATTCTTTGGTGCATCCCTCATCAAGAGGTGGAGTCTGTTGCTTTCCCTAAACCTGGATTGGACTTGTGACTGCCTTGACTTCTGAGACTACGTTAGAAAAGGCAATGCAGATTCCACTTGGCTCTCTCCCTTGGGACACTTACCTTTGAAGCCCTGAGCTGCCTGAAAAGAAGTTTGGCTTCCCCGAAGCTGGAGAAACCATGCAGAAAGACCATGTAAAGAAAAAAAGAGATGACTAAAGAGCTACAGCTGTTCTAGCCCTTGGATCTTTGAATCTTCCCAGACTAGGTGCCAGACATGAGTGAAAAATGATGCTAGCTCTAGATGCTGCAAGTGCATTAGAGACCCTGAGCAAAACTGGCTAACCAACCCCCAGAACTGTGAAGATAATAATTAAAAATTGTTGTTTTAAGCCATTAAGTTTTGAGGTGATTTCTTATACAGTAATATATAACTGGAACAAGTCCATATGTCTTGGGAATGTCTGCCAGGTCAGAAGGAAGGAATCTCTGCTCTCTTTCTCCTCCTCTCCACCCCATCTACCTATTCCTACTTTACTTCTTTATAATTCTCTAAGTTCCCAGTATTTCAGGGCACTGAAATCGTAGATTAATGAGTTAATGGGTTATCATGGGAGTGGGACTAGTGACTTTATAAGAAGAGAAAGAGAGACCTGAGCTAGCACGCTCAGCCCCCTTGCCATGTCATGTCCTGCACTGTTTTGGGACTCTGCACAGAGTCCCCACTAGCAAGGTGGCCCCTTGACCTTGGACTTTTCAGTCTCCAGAACTGTAAGAAATAAATTCATTTCCTTATAAATCACCCTAGTTTCAGGTAGTCTGTTCTAAGCAACAGAAAATTAACAAGACCAAAAATTAGTACTGAGAGTGGGGTGTTAACGAAAACAAATACCTGAAAATGTAGAAGCAGCTTCGAAGCTGGATAATGAGTAGAGGCTACAAGAATGAAGCAGCAGTCTAGAAAAAGCCTAGGTTCTAGTGAGGGCTTAGAAGACAAGAAGAACAGGGAAAGTTTGGAACTCCTTAGAAATTGGTTAAATGGTCATGATCAGAATGCTGATGGAACTATGGACAGTAAAGGCCACTCCAACAAGGTCTCAGATGGAACTGAGGAACAAGGTACTAGAAAGTGGAGTAAAGACCATCCTTGTTATAAATTGGCAAAGAACTTAGCTGAACTGTTCTACACCTGAGGGCTTTCTGGAAGGCTGAACTTGAGAGAGAGAAACTGGGGTATCTGGCCAAAGAAATATCTAAGCAGTAAAGCATTCAGGCTGCTGCATGGCTACTTTTAACCACTTACATCAAGCTGTGAGAGGGGGGAAAAAAACCTTAAAGGCGGAATTTATAATCATAAGAAAAGCAAAGTGGAAAGATTTGGAAAACTCTCAGCCTGGCCATGTAAAGAGTGAAAAGGTGTGTTTGGGGGAGGAAACCAAGGGTGTAGCCCAGCAACCTTTTGCTGTGGAGATTAGTAAAGGAAAAAAGTATCATCATGAGAAGGAAAGACCTCGATGGCATTTCAGAGAACTTTGAGTTGTTCCTCTCATCATAGACCCAGAGGCAGGAGGACAGAATGATTTCAGGAGACAGACCTGAGGCATCTTTCATGGGCTTGCTGCCCAGCGCGCTCTCTTAGGTCTTTGCTTCCCAAATTCTAGTACAGTCCTTCTTGGACATGCCAGCTGTGGCTCAAGAAGCTTTAGGTGTGAATTGACCTGCCACTCAAGAAGATAAGAACCATAAGCCTTAAGGGCATCCATATGGTGCCATTATAATTCTTCAGATTTGCAGAAAGCAAGAGCTGTGGAGGTTTGGGGGCCTCCATCTAGATGTCAAAGGATTTTTGCTGAAAGCCTGGGTCCAGGCAAAGACTTGTAACAAGGGCAGAGCACTACAGAGAGCTTCAGCTAGGGCAGTGTTAAGCAGAATTGTAGGGTCAGAACTGCTGCAGAAAGTTTCCAACAGAGCAATGCCTAGTGGAGCTGTGGGAACAGGGCCACTACCAGGATCCCAGAACTGTGAAGTCACCAACAGCATGCAACATCTGCTTGGGAAAGCCTCAGGCACCGGGCTCCAACCTGTATGGGGTGCACCCAGCAAAGCCCTAGAGGTGGGGCTGTCTAAGGCCTTGTGGGCCCAACTCTTGCTCTAGTGTGTCCAAGAAGCAGCACATGGAGTCAAAAAAGATTATTCTCCAGCTTTAAGATGTAATGTCTGCCCGGCTAGGTTTTGGACTTTCTTGGGGCATGCTGCTTTTTTCTTTTTGTTTATTCCTTCCTTTTGGAATGGGAATGTCTGTTTTATGCTATACCACTATTGTATCTTGAAAGTGGATAATTTACTTTGATTTCACAGGAAGATGAAATTCTGGACTTTGGACTTCTTAGTTGGTGCTGAAACAAGTTAAGACTTTGGGGCTATCAGAATGAAATAAATGTATTTGCATGTGAGAAGAACATAAGTTTGGCAGGGCCAGGGACAGAATGCTATGGTCGAATGTTTGTACTCACTTGAAATTCATGTTGAAACAATCCCCAGTGTGGCAGGATTGAGAGGTAGTTAGTTCGTGAAGGCTCTTCCCTCATAAATAGATTAAATCGTTCATGGATTAATGGGTTATCATGGGAATGGAACTATTGGCTTTATGACAAGAGGAAGAGAGTCCTGAGCCAGCATACTCAGCCCCTTTGCCATGTGATGCTTTGTGCTATCTTCAGCCTGCAGAGTTCTCACCAGCAAGAAGGCGCTTACCAAATGTAGCCCCTCAACTTTGAACTTCCCAGCCTCTAGAACTACAATAAATAAATTTCATTTCTTTGTAAATTACCCTAGGTTCAGGTATTCTGTTATAAGCCACAGGAAACTGCCTAAGACACTATCTACTACCCAATAATATTTTATTGAAAGTTGCTACCAGCAGCACAAATATTCCTATCTACAATAAAACAAGAACCAAAGTCCAAGAGTTTATATATATTTAAATTTATATATATATAAATTTTTTAGTCCTAATTTTTCTAATTTTTATAGAATAAAACTTCTGTTGTTTGACAATACAGCCAGACAGGAGCTGTTACACTCAATTTTTTCTAGAGAAATGCCAGTTTAAGACTAAAAAAGAAATTTAAAAAAAGCATTTTTCTAAGTACAACATGTATGGAGGGTCTGGAAACCCAAAGGATTTTGCAAAATTTCAACACATCGCTCTATAACCACATTCCATATATACAGAATGTGGAAGTAAAGCTCAACTAATTATATTTCAAAGCAAAGAATATTTTTTCTCCTTACAGAATGGGTACAACAGCTCTAGATGTTTAAATTCAAACACACAAAAAGTGGATCTTGACGAATTTCCTAAACAACATTTTTCTCATGCTTGGGTAACTCAGAAATGGCTGAAGAGATAGGTTCCACATCCCAGAAAAGAATTTGTTTCTGAATTGATAGGAAACGTGAAATTTCAGCCTAAAGGGTTACAGGAGAGGGAGAAATTTCTAAGACATTGAAAATAGAGATGCCATATGAATATAAAGATGATAAATATAAAGAAGGAGCTTTGAGTGAGAGCCACTCTCTCAAAGAGTGAGGGATGTATACCCACTGCCATAAATCTAACAGTACTGGCCATAACTTCAAGGTTTCATGTATTTATCTGAGATGAGTACACAGCTCAACTTCTTCGCCCTTATTCAGTTTTTTTCTTCAATTTATGCGATACATTTCAGAAAACACTGCACACATTACAAGATATCCTACCCCATATGTCTAAAATTACAAGTTAAAATAAATAACTGCAGTGCTTTGAAAACTTGATAATCTGATACGTGTCCTACCAAATTTGATTTACCTAAAGTAGACTACATGCAACCATCCTTTTGATGGGTTGCACTATGTCCAATGAGCGCACAGTGAGGGCAGTACTGCTAACGCCTACGCAACACACCCGCATCAACCAGAGCTTTGCTTTTATCTTGGTGCAATTTTTGGAAAAATGAAAATCCACTTTTGGAAAAATGAAACTCCACTTTTCCATGTGAAAAAAAAGCTAAAAAAAATAAAAATAAAAAGGCAGCCAGGTGTGGTGGCTCATGCCTGTAATCCCAGCACTTTGGGAGGCCGAGGCGGGCAAATCACTTGAGGTCAAGAGTTCGAGACCAGCCTGGCCAACTTGGTGAAATCCTGTCTCTACAAAAAAAATACAAAAATTAGCTGGGCATGGTGGCAAGTGCTTGTAGTCCCAGCTACTCGGGAGGCTGAGGCAGGAGAATAGGAGAATCATTTGAACCAGGATAGTCGAGATTGTGCCACCGCACTCCAGCCCGAGAGACAGAGCAAGACTCCATCTCAAAAAAACAAACAAAAAACGCTATATGCAAGAGTTGGAGTGAGGACTCCATGGTGCCACTGGCTCATCATTTTCTCTAGGATGTTTTTACCATCCCTGCTAAATTCCAATATTCCTCAAGAAGCTTTTCTTCACCACTATAGGACACAGTTACCTTCCAGAGCTGTCTCAATTGAAGCACACATTGTGAGAGAAGTGAACCATAAAATGGTGATTTGCCTCCCAATTCAATAGTATCAATTATTATTAAAAGAAGTTGCAAATTCCTGAGAGAAAATAGTGAGGTAGAGTTAAGAGAGCTTAACTAAGTTTTATTGGGTTCTTATCACAAATCAGTCATAGTGTTTAAAATTACACCTTACTTAATGCTTTCTGGTGGGGATAGGTATTTATTATCTCTATTTATGGGTGGATGTCGGTGAGTGAGAGTTACTAAATGCCAAAGTTAAGTAATGTCCCTGTCTTAGTCTATTTTGTGTTTCTGTAACAGAATATCACATATTGGGTAATTTATAAAGAAAATAAATTTGTTTCTCACCATTCTGGAGGCTGTGAAGTCCAATACCAAGGTGCCAGCATCTTTCAAGGCCTTTTTGCTGTGTCGTCCCATGGTGCAGAAGGTGAGAGCAAGAGAGGGTAAGAAGGTCAAATTAATCCTTTTGTCAGGAACTCATTGCAGCAATTATGACATTAATCCATGCATAAGGGATCTGCCCTCACGACCAAATCACCTCTTAAAAGTCCCCTCTCAACATGGTTGAATTGGGGATTAAGTTTCCAACACATGAACTTCGGGAGACACAAGTACAGATGCTAGAATTGAACTTGTATCTACCAGTCAAAGCCGTGTTTTTAACATTTACTTCATGTTGTCTTAATATCAGATCCAGTGCTATTCACGTTCGTAGTCATATAGGCATTACACTTTTTGATGAAGTTTCTAACTCCTTTTAATAAACAATTATAAACTTTATATATTTATAGTTATAAGAGGACTTCATGAGGTTTTATTATCTGTCACAATTTGGGTTCTCCGGGAAGCAGACTCCAATATGGGGTTCACATACAGGATGCTTACTAAGGAGTGCCCCAAGCTGGGGACAAGAGAGGTGAAGGAAGCAAGATGGGATGGAGATAAGGGAGAAGCCATGCTGTGATGCAGGGCTGAGAGCAGCCTTGTCTGACCTCCAAAGTGGCCTTTACTTCCCCATTGCTGCTGTAACAAATGACCACAACACAAATTTATTATCTTAACATGAAACAAATTTATTATTGTACAGTTCTGGAGGGCATAAATCAAAACTGAGTCTGAGTTAAGCTGAAGGTGTTGGCAAGACCATGTTTTTTCTGGAGGCTGTGGCAGAGAATCACCTGCCACAGCTGCTGGAGGCTGTTTGCCTTCCTTGACTCATGGTTCCTTCATCCATCGTCAAAGCCAGCTGAATAGCATTTTTAAATCTCTCTCTGACTTGACGCCCTTTTCTACCTCCCTCTTGATTATACTGGGCCCTCCTAGGTAATCCAGGATAACTTCCTTGTCTTAAATTCAGCTGATTAGCAACCATAATTCTATCGATAGCCTTAATTCTCCATTGCCACATAACATATTCACAGGTTCCAGGGATTAGAATGTGGTTATATTTGGGAGAAGGTATTATGCTGCCCAACAATATCAGATTGTCCTTTACTGAAATGAAACGGCTCGGCTTATATACCTCTACCTCAATCACTCATTGAATATAGGACCCCATCCTACTGGATCCACAACCCAGGAAGGTTGTGATTGTGGGTAAGGCAACTCTGCAGCTGAGACAAAATCTGATAGATTGGCAGCTGCAGGTTATCTTCTGACAGCACTCCTAGCGCTGCGCAACAAGTCCATTTTTTTAAAATTAATTTGTTTATTTTACTTTTTAATTTTTTATTTGTGGGAAAATAGTAGATATAGACAGATTTATTTACTTATTTATGAAGTGCATGACACATTTTGATACAGGCATACAATACATAATAACCACATCAGGGTAAATGGGATATCCATAACCTCAAACATTTATCCTTTCTTTGTGCTACAAATGATCCAATTATGCTCTTATAGTTACTTTTAAATACACAATAAATTATCATTGATTGTAGCCACCCTGTTATGCTATCACATACTAGATCATATTCATTTTATCTAACTATATTTTTGTACCCATTAATTATTCCCACTTACCCTACCCCCAACTATCCTTCCCACCCTCTGGTAACCATCATTCTACTCTCTATCTCCATGAGTTAAATTGTTTTGATATTTAGCTCTCAAAAATATGTGAGAACACATGAAGTTTGTCTTTCTGTATCTGGCTTACTTCACTAAACATAATGTTGTTAATTCATGTTCCATCCATATTATTGCATATGACAAGATCTCATTCTATTTTAGGGCTAAATAGCACTCTATTGTGTATACAGACCTCATTTTCTTTATCCATTTATCTATTGATGGACACTTAGATTGCTTCCAAATCTTGGCTATGTGACTACTGCCACAGTAAGCATGGGAGTGCAGGTATCTCTTTGATACACTGATTTCCTTTCTTTTGGCTATGTACCCAGCACTGGGATTGCTGGAACATATGGTAGTTCTATTTTTATTGTTTTTGGGAACTTCCAAACTGTTCTCCATTGTAGTTTTATTAATTTACATTCCCACCTAAAGCGTATGACGGTTCCCTTTTCTCTATATTCTCACCAGCATTCGCTATTTCCTGTCTTTTGAATAGAAGTCATTTAACTGTGGTGAGATGATATCTTATTGTAGTTTTCATTTGCATTTCTCTGATGATCAGTGATGTTAAGCACCTTTTAATATACCTGTTTTCCATTTGTATGTCTTCTTTTGCAAGGTATCTATTCAGACCTTTTGCCTATTTTTAAATAGGATTATTAGATTTTTTTTCCTGTAGAGTTGTTTGAGCTCCTTATATATTCTGGTTATTTATCTCTTGTCAGATGGCTAGTTTGCATATTTTCTCCTATTCTGTGGATTGTCTTTGCACTTTGTTGATTGTTTCCTTTGCCATGCAGAAGTCTTTTAACTTGATGTGATCCCATTTGTCCATTTTTGCTTTGGTTGCCTGTGCTTGTGGGGTATTACTCAATAAATCTTTGCCCAGATCAATGTCTTGGAGAGTTTCCCAACATTTCTTTTTAGGAGTTTCATAGTTGGAGGTCTTAGATTTAAGTCTTTAAGCCATTTTGATTTGATTTTTGTATATGGTAAAATACAAGGGTCTAGTTTCATTCTTCCACATATGGATATCCAGTTTTCCCAGCACAATTTATTGAAGAGACTGTCTTTTCCCCAAAGTATATTCTTGGCATCTTTGTTGAAACTCAGTTCACTGTAGATGTATGGATTTATTTCTCACTTCTCAATTCTGTTTCATTGATCTACATGTCTCTTTTTATGTCAGTACCATGCTATTTGGTTACTACAACTCTGCAATATACTTTGAAGTCAAGTAATGTAATTCATCCAGTTTTGCTCTTTTTGCCCAGGATAGTTTTGGCTGTTCTGGATCTTGTATAGTTTCATATAAATTTTAGGATTTTTTTTCTATTTCTGTGAAGAATGTCATTGGTATTGTAATAGGGATTGCATTGAATCTGTAGATTGCTTTGAGTAGTATGGACATTTTAACAATATTTATTCTTCCAGTCCATGAACATGAAATATCTTCTCATTTTTGGCGCCCTCTTCAATTTCTTGTTTCAATGTTTTATAGTTTTCATTGTAGAGATTCTTCATTTCTTTGGTTACATTTATTTCTAGGTATTTTATTTGTAGTTATTGTATATAGGATTACTTCTAAACTTTATTTTTCAGATTGTTCATTGTTGGCATATAGAAATGCTATTGATTTTTGTATGTTGATTTTGTATCCTGCAACTTTCCTGAATTTTTTTTTTATCAGTTCTAATAGTTTTTTTGTGGAGTATTTAGGCTCTTCCAAATACAAGTTCATATTATCTGCAAACAAGGATAATGAGACTTCTTCCTTTCCACTTTGGATGCCATTTATTTCTCTTGTCTGATTCCTCTAGCTAGGACTTCCAGGACTGTGTTGAATAACAGTGGTGACAGTGGGTATACTTGTTTTGTTCCAGATCTTACAGGAAGGGCTTTCAGTTTTCTCCATTCAGTGTGATATTAGCTGTGGGTCTGTTGTATATGACTTTTATTATGTTGAAGTGTGTTCCTTCTATTCTGTTTTTCAAGGTTTTTTAAATCATAAAAGGATTTTGAATTTTATCAAATACTTTTTCATCATCAGTTGAAATGATCAGATGGTTTTTGTCCTTCATACTGTTGATATGATATACTACATTGATTGACTTGCATATGTTCAACCATCCTTGCATCTTGGGATAAATCCTGCTTGGTCATGATGAATGAACTTTTTAAAGTGTTGCTGATTTTAATATGCTAGTATTTTGTTCAGGATTTTTGCATCAGTGTTTATCAGGGATATTGGCCTGTAGTTTTCCTTTTTTTGATGTCTTTGTCTGGTTTTGGTATTAGAGTAATACTGGCTTTGTAGAATGAGTTTGGAAGTATTCCCTCCTTTTTTTCAGAATAGTTTGTGTAGGATTGATATTAGTTCTTTAAATGTTTGGTAAAATTCTGCTCTGAACCCATTGGGTCCTGGGCTTTTCTTTAATGACAGACTTTTTATTATGGCTTAAATATTATTACCTATCGGTTATTGGTTTGCTTAGGTTTGCAGTTTCTTCGTGGTTGAATCTTAGCAGGTGGCATGTGTCTAGGAATTTATCCATTTCTCCTACATTTTCCAATTTATTGACATATAGTTGCTCATGGTAGCCTCTAATGAGCCTTTGAATTTCTGCAGTGTTGGTAATAATCTCTCCTTTTTCATATCTGATTTTATTTATTTGAGTCTTCTATCTTTTTCTTAGTCTGGCTAAAGGTTTGTTGATGTTGTTTATCTTTTCAAAAAACCAACTTTTTGTTTGTTGATCTTTTGTATTTTTTTGGTTTCAGTTTCATGTATTTCTGCTCTGATCTTTATGATTTATTTTCTTCTACTAAGTTAGAGTTTGGTTTACTCTTGCCTTTCTAGCTCTTTAAGATATATTGTTAGGTTGTTTATTTGAAGTTTTTCTAGTTTTTTGATGTAGGTGCTTATTGCTATATATTTTCCTCTTAGTACCGCTTTCCCTGTATCCCACAGGTTTTGGTATGCTGTGTTTCCATTTACATTGTTTCAAGAAATTTTAAAAATGTGCTTTTTAAATTATTCACTGACCCACTGATCATTCAAAAGCATATTGTTTGATTTCCAATCATATGACTGCATAAATAAACTTACAAAGCATCAAAGCAAAAACTAATAAAAACTCTATACTTTAATCCCCCACTTTTTAACTTTTTTGCTGTTTCTACTTATATCTTATTATACTGTCTATGCCTTAAAAACTCATAGTTATTATTTCTGATAGGTTCATCTTTTAGTCTTTCTACTCAAAACATGAGTACTTTATACACTACAATTACAGTGTTATAATATTCTATGTTTTACTATTACCAGTTAGTTTTGTAATACTTCAGATGATTTTTCATTGTTAATATCCTTTTCTTTCAGACCGAAGAACTCCCTTTACCATTTCTTATCGGACATGTTCTGTGTTTTAATGAAATCCCTCAGCTTCTGTTTGTTTCAGAAAGTCTTTATTTCTCCTTCATGTTTTACTGGATATAGTATTGTAGGACAACAATTTTTGTCGTTCAGCAGTCATGTCACTCTCTCCTGGCCTGTAAGGTGTCTGCTGAGAAGTCTGCTGCCAGACATATTGGACTCCATTGTATGTTATTTGTTTCTCTTCTCTTGCTGCTTTTAGGATCCTTTCTTTATCCTTAACCTTTGGGAGTTTAATTATTAAATGCCATTGGGTAGTATTCTTTGGGTTAAATTGGCAAATGTTCTATAATATTCTTGTACTTGAAAGTTAATATCTTTCTCTAGGTGTGGGAAATTCTGTTATTGTCCCTTTGAATAAACTCGCTACCCGAATATCTCTTTCTATACCTTCTCTTTAAGGCCAATAACTTTTAGATTTTCCCTTTTGAGGCTATTTTCTATATTCTGTAGATGTACTACATCATTTCTTATTCTTTTTTTATTTTGTCTCCTTGGACTGTGTATTTTCAAATAGTTCTGCCTTCAAGGTCACTAATTTTTTCTTCTACTTGATCAATTTTGCTAGTAAGAGACTCTGATGTAGTCTTCAGTATATCAATTGCTTTCTTCAACTCCAGAATGTCTGTTTTTTTTTCTTGTAATGATACTTTAAGTTCTAGGGTACATGTGCACAACATGCAGGTTTGTTACATACGTATACATGTGCCATGTTGGTGTGCTACACCCATTAACTCGTCATTTACATTAGGTATATCTCCTAATGCAATCTCTTCCCTCTCCCCCCACCCCCAACAGGCCCCAGTGTGTGATGTTCCCCTTCCTGTGTCCAAGTGTTCTCATTGTTCAATTCCCACCTATGAGTGAGAACATGCGGTATTTGGTTTTCTGTTCTTGCGATAGTTTGCTGAGAATGATGGTTTCCAGCTGCATCCACGTCCCTACAAAGGACACGAACTCATCCTTTTTTATGGCCGCATAGTATTCCATGGTGTATATGTGCCACATTTTCTTGATCCAGTCTGTCACTGATGGACATTTGGGTTGATTCCAAGTCTTTGCTATTATGAATAGTGCTGCAATAAACATATGTGTGCATGTGTCTTTATAGCAGCATGACTTATAATCCTTTGGGTATATCCCCAGGAATGGGATGGCTGGGTCAAATGATATTTCTAGTTCTAAATCCTTGAGGAGTCGCCACACTGTTTGCCACTAGTGTGGAACTAGTTTACAGTCCCACCAACAGTGTAAAAGTGCTCCTATTTCTCCACATCCTCTCCAGCACCTGTTATTTCCTGATTTTTAAATGATTGCCATTCTAACTGGTGTGAGATGGTATCTCATTGTGGTTTTGATTTGCATTTCTCTGATGGCCAGTGATGATGAGCATTTTTTCATGTGTCTGTTGGCTATATGAATGTCTTCTTTTGAGAAGTATCTGTTCATATCATTTGCCCCTTTTTGATGGGGTTGTTTGTTTTTTTCTTGTAAATTTGATTGAGTTCTTTGTAGGTTCTGAATATTAGCCCTTTGTCAGATGAGTAGATTGCAGAAATTTTCTCCCATTCTGTAGGTTGCCTGTTCACTCTGATGGTAGTTTCTTTTGCTGTGCAGAAGCTCTTTAGTTTAATTAGATCCCATTTGTCAATTTTGGCTTTTGTTGTCGTTGCTTTTGGTGTTTTAGACATGAAGTCCTTACCCATGCCTATGACCTGAATGGTATTACCTAGGTTTTCTTCTAGGGTTTTTATGGTGTTAGGTCTAACATTTAAGACTCTAATCCATCTTGAATTAATTTTCGTATAAGGAGTAAAGAAAGGATCCAGTTTCAGCTTTCTATCTATTGCTAGCCAGTTTTCACAGCACCATTTATTAAATAGGGAATCCTTTCCCCATTTCTTGTTTTTCTCAGGTTTGTCAAAGATCAGATGGCTGTAGACATGTGGTGTTATTTCTGAGGGCTCTGTTCTGTTCCATTGGTGTATATCTCTGTTTTGGTACCAGTACCATGCTGTTTTGGTTACTGTAGCCTTGTAGTATAGTTTGAAGTCAGGTAGTGTGATGCCTCCAGCTTTGTTCTTTTGGCTTAGGACTGTCTTGGCAATGTGGGCTCCTTTTTGGTTCCATATGAACTTTAAAGTAGTTTTTTCCAGTTCTGTGAAGAAAGTCATTGGTAGCTTAATGGGGATGCCATTGAATCTATGCATTACCTTGGGGAGTATGGCCATTTTCACAATATTGATTCTTGCTATCCATGAGCATGGAATGTTCTTCCATTTCTTTGTGTCCTCTTTTATTTCATTGAGCAGTGGTTTCTAGTTCTCCTTGAAGAGGTCCTTCGCATCCCTTGTAAGTTGGATTCCTAGGTATTTTATTCTCTTTGAAGCTATTGTAATGGGAGTTCACTCATGATTTGGCGCTCTGTTTGTCTGTTATTGGTGTATAAGAATGCTAGTGACTTTTGCACATTGATTTTGTATCCTGAGACTTTGCTGAAGTTGCTCATCAGTTTAAGGAGATTTTGGGCTGAGACGATGGAGTTTTCTAAATATACAATCATGTCATCTGCAAACAGGGACAATTTGACTTCCTCTTTTCCTAATTGAATACCCTTTATTTCTTTCTCTTGCCTGATTGCCCTAGCCAGAACTTCCAACCCTATGTTGAATAGGAGTGGTGAGAGAGGGCATCCCTGTCTTGTGTCAGTTTTCAAAGGAAATGCTTCCAGTTTTTGCCCATTCATTGTGATATTGGCTGTGGGTTTGTCATAAATAGCTCTTATTATTTTGAGATATGTTCCATCAATACCGAATTTATTGAGAGTTTTGTAGCATGAAGGGCTGTTGAATTTTGTGAAAGGCCTTTTCTGCATCTATTGTGGTTTTTGCCTTTGGTTCTGTTTATATGCTGAATTACGTTTATTGATTTGTGTATGCTGAACAAGCCTTGCATCCCAGGAATGAAGCCCACTTGATCGTATGGATAAGTTTTTGATTTGCTGCTGGATTTGGTTTGCCAGTATGGGGCAGCCAGAGAGAAAGGCCAGGTTACCCACAAAGGGAAGCCCATCAGACTAACAGCGGATCTCTCAGCAGAAACTCTTCAAGCCAGAAGAGAGTGGGGGCCAATATTCAACATTCTTAAAGAAAAGAATTTTCAACCCAGAATTTCATACGCAGCCAAAATAAGTTTCATAAGTGAAATTTACATTTACACTCTACCAGTGTATAGAGGGAAATTTATAGCACTAAATGCCCACAAGAGAAAGCAAGAAAGATCTAAAGTTGACATCCTAACATCACAATTAAAAGAACTAGAGAAGAAAGAGCAAATACATTCAAAAGCTAGCAGAAGGCAAGAAATAACTAAGATCAGAGCAGAACTGAAGGAGATAGAGACACAAAAAAACCCTCCAAAAAATCAATGAATCCAGGAGCTGGTTTTTGGAAAAGATCAACAAAATTGATAGACCACTAGCAAGACTAATAAAGAAGAAAAGAGATAAGAATCAAATAGACGCAATAAAAAATGATAAAGGGGATATCACCACCGACCCCACAGAAATACAAACTACCATCAAAGAATACTATAAACACCTCTACAAAAATAAACTAGAAAACCTAGAAGAAATGGATAAATTCCTGGACACATACACTCTCCCAAGACTAAACCAGGAAGAAGTTGAATCCCTGAATAGATCAATAACAGGCTCTGAAATTGAGGCAATATTTAATAGCCTACCAACCAAAAAAAGTCCAGGACCAGATGGATTCATAGCTGAATTCTACCAGAGGTAAAAGGAGGAGCTGGTACTATTCCTTCTGAAATTATTCCAATCAATAGAAAAAGAGCGAATCCTCCCTGACTCATATTATGAGGCCAACATCATCCTGATACCAAAGCCTGGCAGAGACACAACAAAAAAAGAGAATTTTAGACCAATATCCCTGATGAACATCGATGCAAAAATCCTCAATGTCTGCTTGTTTTTAATTATTTTAATCTCCTTTTTAACTTATCTGATAGGATTCTGAATTCCTTCTCTTTGTTACCTTGAATTTTGTTGAGCTTCCTCAAAACAGCTAATTTGAATTACTTTTTGAAAGGTCACATATCCCTGTCTCTCTAGGACTGGTCCTTGGTGCCTTATTTAGTTAATTTCATGAGGTTATGTTTTCCTGCATGGTCATGATGCTTGTGGTTGTTGTTCAGTTTCTGAGAATCAAAGAGTTAGGTATTTATTGTAGTCTTCAGAGTCTGGGCTGGTTTGTACCTGTTCTTTGGAACAGATTTTCCAAGTATTCAAAAGGATTTTGGTGTTGTTATCTAAGTCTTTGGTCACTGCAGCCATATTTGCATTAGGATGCACCCCAATGCTCAGTAGCGCTGTGACTCTTGCAGACTCATAGAGGACTGCCTTGGTGGTCTTGGGTAAGATCCAGGAGAATTCTTGGATTACCAGGCAGAGATTCTTGTTTTCTTCGCTTAATTTCCCCCAAACAAATAGAGTCCGTCTCTGTGCTGAGCTGTCTGGAGCTGAGGGAGAGGTGACACAAGCACCACTGCAGCCACAACCACTGGGACTACACTGGGTCAGACCCGCAGCACAGGGTCTCACCCAAGGCCTGCAGGGACCATTGCCTGGCTACCGCCCATATTCACTCAAGGCCCAAGGACTCTACAGTCAGTAGGTTGCAAATACAGTCAGGCTTGTGTCCTTACCTTCAGTGTAGCAAGTGCCACTGAGCCCCAGGTGGGTCCAGGGATGCCATCTGTGAACCAGGGCCTGGAACCAGGAACCTTAGGAATCTACCTGGTGCTTTATTCTACTGTAGCTGAGCTGGCACCCAGGTCGTAAGACAAAGTCCTTCCTACGCTTCCCTCCCCTTTCCTCAAGCAGAGGAGTCTCTCCCCATGACCACCACCACCACCCAGGCCCATGAGGAGTACTGCCTGGCTACCACAAGTTTTCATTCACAGCCCAAGGGCTCTTGAGTTAGATTCTGATAAATGCTGCCAGGCCTAGGTCTCTCCCTTCAGGGAAGTGGCTTCCCTCTGGCCCAGGGCACATCCAAAAAATGCTGTCCAAGAGTCAAGACCTGGAATCAGGGACCCTGGGTATCTGCCTGCTCTTTGCCACTATGGCTGAGCTGATACCCAAGCTATATGACGAAGTCCTCATACTAGTCCCTTTCCTTTCCTCAGACAAAGGGAGTCTCTCCCTTAGCTACCACAGTGGGAAGGTGCTGGGTCACACCTGAAGCCAGCATGGTTCTGAGTCTTACCTAAGGCCCATGGCAAGTTAGTCAGCAGGTGTTGAATCCTGCCAGGACTGGTATCTTCCCTTCAAGGCAGCAGTTTCCCTTCTGGCCCAGGGTATATCTAGAAATGTCATCCTTGAGCTAGGGGGCCTCACAACCCTGCCTGGTGCTCTACCTTACTGTGGTTGAGCTGGTGTTGAGGTTGCAAGACGAGGTCTTCTTTATTGTTCCTTCTCTTCTCCTCAAGAAAAAGGAAGGAGTCTCTCCTGAAGCTGTGAGCTGTGCCTCCTAGGGCTGGGGAGGGGTGATGCAAGCACTCCCCTGGTCATCCCAACTGTCTCACTAGGTCATGTATACCCCAAGTCCACTGGCTCTGAGCCCAGGACAGCACCAAGATCTGCCTAGGAATTGCAAACCTTGCGGCTTACATTCCCTTTCAAGTTTATTTAGGGCCCCAGAGCTGTGGCTTGCAGTGATGGGGCTAGCTGGAACTCAGTTTCCAACTGCTGGAAGAGGTAATTCTCCCCTAGCTAGGGCTGATCTAAATGCTCCCTCCAAGTGTGCCAGCTGAGTTCTGCCCCATGTTTCCGCCGTGACAGGGCAGCACTGAGTTAGTTCCAAAAGAAAGTCCCACTATCACTGCACTCTCCCTTCTCCAAATACACAGATTCTCTCTCCACACCAAAGAGCTGCTGCCATGGGATGAGAGAGGGGTGGTATAGGGGATTCAAGATTGTCTTTCCTACCCTCTTACAGTGCCTATTTCCTTAATTTGATGTTAAAATCAGTTACTGCGATTACTTATCTGATTTTTGGTTCTTATGAAGTTACTTTTTTTGTGTGTAGGTAGTTGTTCAATTTGATGTTTCTGTAGAGGTGACAATTGCTAAAGGCTTCTAATCAGCCATCATGCTCTACCTACCCCAAGAAGTCCATTCTTAAAGGGAGAACTCGGTGGTGCACCTTAATGTTCATCACAGTTCATCTTGAGCTATTTGAATCCACTTCTTTGTATATGTCTAGGCAGCTGCTCCTCTGCAATTCCAGTGGGCTTCTCTTTCTGGGGCACTCTTTTATTTCCATTTTTTTCTTTTCTTTTTAAATAGAGACAGGGTCTTGCTATGTTGCCCAGGCTGGTCTCGAACCTCTGGGCTCAAGTGATCCTTCCACCTCAGCCTCTCAATATGCTGAGATTACAGGTGTGAGCCACTGCTCCTGGCCTCAGGGGCACTCTTAGAAGAGGAAGTTTATTGGGAAAAATAACAATCTCCATCACTGCTCTAGGTCTTAGGGCCCCAACTGATACTCATTGTTTCCCTCTTCCACTTGTAAAATGGTGGTAATAGTATCGCTTATTACATAGAGGTATTACTGAATTCCAGGAAATAATGCAAAGCACACTGGACCCCTGGGAAGAGCCCAGCGAAACATAGCCATTATAATTTTTAGTATTATAAAACTGGATCAGGCTGTACATCATGATAGTTTTTAAGACATTTATTGCTGGATATCAGATAACATCAGTTCCTCCTTTTAAAATGTTTTCTATTTCTCATTCAGGGTTCAGATATAGGAAGTTAGCCATACAGTGTTTAGATTCAAATCTCTGCAGAAGGGGCCTGGTATTTTCCTTGCATATACAGCACCTCTTATTTTTAATGTGCTTGCATTTCTTCTTGGAACTGAAGGATGTGGCAAACACAATAGGGACTATGTGAGGCAGGCTGAGTGTGTGCAGGGATATGCATCGTCATCACACTCTCAGTACCTCACATGATGACAGGCTTTCCAGCCACCTCTACCCTAGCTCTAGTAGGTAGGGCTGGCTATAAAGAGGAGTCTTATGCCTGTCAGGTGTTATATCTTGGTTGACTTTACACAATCCCTAGGTAAATATCATCTCTTGTAATGAACATAGGTATCTTGGATTTAAACTGAGCAACCATGCTTTGTGAAGAATCAAACTGATTTCTAATGAAGGAAACGGTGAGGCCAAGAACTCCAGAGAAAAGAGCTCCTTTCCAACATCTTATGCCAAATCCTTAGGGCAGTGGTTTTCAGACTGCAGTTTGCAACCCATCAGTGGGCTGCAAAATCATTTTAGTCGGTGGTGGCCAAGCTTTTAAAAATATGAACTAGAGGAAAAAAAAAAAAAAAAAAAGAACTAGAGAAATATAAAATATCTGCATGTATTTAACTTAGTACAATAGTCCTCCCTGATCTGCAGTTTCACTTTCCATGGTCAATCATGGTCCAGAAATCTTAAATGAAAAATTACAGAAACAAACAATTCATAATTTTTAAATTGTGCACAGTTCTGGTGATGAAATCTTGCACTGTCCTGCTCTGTCCTGCCTGCAAAGTGAATCCTCCCTTTGTCAGTGTATCTGCATTGTATACACTACCCACCCATTACTCACTTAGCCGTTCAGGTTATCAGATCGAATGTGGTGGTATCACAGTGCTTGCATTCAAGTAACCCTTATTTTATTTAGTAATGGCCCCAAAGTGCAAGAGGAGGGATGCTGGCAATTTGGATATGCCAAAGTGAGGCGGTAAAGTGCTTCATTTATGTGAAAAGGTAAAAGTTCTCAATTTAGAGAATGAAAAAAAAGATCATATGCTGAGGTTGCAAAGATCTACAGTAAAAATGAATCTTCTATTCATGAAATTATGAAGAGTATATTGTTATCACTTATTTTATTACTATTGTTTTTAATCTTTTACTGTGTCTGATTTATAAATTAAACTTTATCATAAGTATATATGTATAGAAAAAGCAAAATGTATATGGGTTCGATATTATCCTCAGTCTTAGGCATCCACTGGGGCTCTTGGAATGTATCCCTCACAGATAAGGGGGGAGGACTTGCAGTGTCACATATTGTTTCATAAAACGTTTTCATTTACGCATGTATTTTTTCTGGACACAATAAAAACAGTGTATATCTGGTTGTCTATCTGTCTAATACGCACTGCTCTAGGGGAAAGATACTTATAGCAAGAACAATCACCCTGACACTTAGCTCAGAAGCTTTATTTTTCTTTCCTTACTTTTGATCAGGAATGACTTGAGGCATTGGCCTTATTTCTCTTTATTTCATTCACCTTCTATTCAGTATACTTGGGGTGATTAGGAAGGAATGCATTTCATTTCTGTAGCTCCCATTCTCTTTCTTATTTCCGACATGTTCCCCTGGTGGACCAAGAAGGCTAACTTGCTTCACTTATCTCCTCTACCAGGCAAAGCAGTCAAGAGTGAGTTAGGCTACTGAGTTCTAGGAGGGGATTGGAGCAGGGTTTTTTATCTTAGATGGGTGGAGCCAGTTAATAAATTATTGTAAATCTCATTTGGATTCTCAAATCTAAGAAGTCAGGCAGACAACTGGAGCCAATGTGCAGAAGCAAACAGTGTCAGAAACAAATGTGGATTGATTTTCCAGTGTTGAGATGGGATGACGGGAGGCACAAAGGAAGAATTTCTCAAGTGAGGAGCACCCTCAAGAATGCCCCGTGATTTGAAAATGAGAACAGCTGAAAAGTTGTAAGTTATTTCCTTATCTACTGACTTACATATTTTAAATATGCCCAAAAGGAGACAATAGGAGTGTGGGCTACACAGGGTGTCCAGTCCTAAATAGTATAGCTAACAATTGTGCATTTCAATGTATATACATTTTACTTTAAAATAATAATAATTGAGTAAGGGTGGGAAGCGTGTGGAGGTACACCTGGGTCAAGGATGGCAGACTGTTGAGGCTGCATGATGGGTACATGGAGATTCATTCTTCTTCTTTTGTTTTTTTGAGATGGAGTCTAGCTTTGCTACCCAGGCTGGAGTGTAGTGGCATGATCTCGGCTCACCGTAACCTCTGCCTCCCGAGTTCAAGTGATTCTCCTGCCTCAGCCTCGTGAGTAGCTGGGATTACAGGCGTGAACCACCATGCCCGACTAATTTTTGTATTTTTAGTAGAGACAGGGTTTCACCATGTTGTCCAGGCTGGTCTTGAACTCCTGACCTCAGATGATCCACCCACATCAGCCTCCTAAAGTGCTGGGATTACAGGTGTGAGCCACCACACCCGGCCATTCTCTTTATTTGAGATTTGAAATTTTCCAAAGTGCAAACTTGAAAAAAAGTCTCAAAATAGCTTTAATGCTCTTCCTTGTTATTAAGCCAACCATGGGCTGATATTACCTTTTTTTCCCATAAACTTCAGACCAGCATGGAAGTAACCTACACTGTTTCCACATTCTTGGCTCCTCTCAGCAGCCAAGTCCTGAAGTTGCAAGAACCATGATCTCCACCTTGGGCAATCAGAAGGGATCCAAGAGATCGATACAGTGGTTTGTATCTGAAGTATTTATTAAATCTAGCATTTGTCCATTGACCCCATAAATCTCTCTAATGTCAGGGACCTTCTCAAGAGTCTGTGAAGGTAAGAGACTGGTGCTTGTTTTTTCCATTGTGTGTTGATAGTTATGGAGACAATAAGACTGAACCTACCTACAGATTGCCTGCATTTGTGAATTATGAATACAAAAGGTAGGGTGGTAACAGTTGGCAATTCAGTATGTATGATTTACTTGAAAAGGAAGCCACAAAACAATTTTTGAGACCCAACACAACATGAAATGTGCAAAAGTGATTGCCTAAGGCTCATAAATTAAAGGGTTGCTGGTGAGGAAGTGGCTTGCTTGACCACCTCTTTGCTAACTGGTCTAGACTGAGGGTGTGCTGCCAGAAGCTGATCTTGATATCTAATGATATGGGGCAGAACTGGAGTGATGATATGAAATGGTGTCATAAAAAGTATTCTAGTCTTGGATCCTCATGTAACTACACAATATTGGGCAATAAACCCAGCCAAGCTATACTTTCATTTCCTCATTTGTAAAATGATCCAGTTGAATTCCAAAGGTTCCTTCTATTTCTAAAATTCTATGATTTATTTGCCATAGTTAAAATTTCACTTGCTCATTACTTTGGAGAAATCCCAATAAGTCAAAACTCTCCTCTGCTCATGTGCTACCTAATTCTTGACAAGGATTAGTCTCACAAACAGAGAGTAGTGGCCACTTCCCATGCAGTGATTCAGGGCATAATGAGATGGAATCCCATTGGCAAACTCCTCACTAGCTATAGCATTTCCAGAAATTACATTATAAGAGATTTATTTCTTTGCATTTTGGAGGTTCCTCTTTAAGACTCCCTTGTTAAAGTGGAAATGTCCCTGGAAGACTATTCAGTCCTTAGTATTGGTTGAAAACTTTGTGAGAACAGTCTGTTAGATAGGTCTTATGGGCCAGAGGAGAGGAAGCGGCTGAAGAAGAGTGTGGAGGCATCAGTGTGACTCCAGTGCACTTCTTGGGGCCCCATTACCCTGTGTGATGGGCCAGTCATTACAGGAAAAGGAAGATGATGGGATCAAGTTTGGGGAATAGATTGGAGAGACTTGAGTCAGGTGGTGTCCACATGCATCTTAGCACATAACTCTGAAGTCCCTGACATCTCTGTTATGAATGTTTGTGTCCCCACCCCCCTAATTCATATATTAAAGCTCTAACCTCCAATGTGAAGGTACTTGAGGATGGGGCGGTAATTAGTGTTAGATAAGGTTATGAGTGTGGGACACTCAAGACAGGATTGGTGCCCTTTTAAAGGAGACACGAAAGAGCAAGCTGTCTGAGTGCAAGCACCAATAAAAGGCCCTGTAAGCACACAGCAAGTGGGTGGCCATCTGCAAGCCAGGAAAAGGGCTCTCTATAGAAACTGAACTTTCCCAGACCTTGATCTTGGACTTTTCAGCCCTCAGAACTGCTGAAAATAAATTTATGTTGTTTAAGCCACCCAGTGTGTGGTATTTTGTCATGGCAGCCTAAGGTGACTAAAATAATCTTTTAATCATGTGGTCCCTTTCCTTTTCAGTGTTAGTTGTGAGTCAATTTGCCAAATTAAACATGAAAGAAATGTCCCTAAAACATCTGCCAAGGGAGTATTCCTAAATAGTATTCCTCCCTGACCAAACACCAGGCTGGTTTTTCTTTGTTGCTGTTGCTGGAGTTGACTACTTTTGGATGATCCAATCAAACCAGGTAGTTACATGTCCTGAAAGAATACTTCTTTCTTAACCTATTCCAAATGCTTAAGTAGGTTTACTAACTTGATACATTTTGGGGCTAGAAAGACTCTTAACGATTTTTAAAAAAACTGTCAACATTTTCAAACATGCCCCAAAGTAAAAAGAATAGTATAAAGAAGACCGGTATAACCATCACCCCAATTCAGTAATTACCAGGATTTTGCTTGTGAAGATTTTGAAGAAAAATATCAGTAAGAAATAAAGTACTATATTTATCAAGTACTAAGCGTGCCCTGGGGAAAATAAAATCTTGATTTTGTGGGATATAAATACACTGTCAAGCAATGGAAAAATGTAGTCAATTCCTCTTCAGCTATCTGCATGGGTAAACTTTGCCTATGCTTTAAAAACTGAATCCTTTAATAAAACAAACATTAAATATTTAGCAATAACCTTTTTGTTTTCAGTGGGTTTTTGACATTCTCTTCTCTTCAGAGAGCTCCAGGACACAGCTCCATGAATATACTCTCCCTCTTCGTCTCTGAGTTCTTCTTAACAGTCTCCTGAAGGAGAAACTTAGGGGTCTTCATTCTCCCAGCTCTGCAGCATCCTCTAATACATTCTCACCTGATTCTTTTTACTACCACAGTTACATTATTTAAAGTGTCATCATTCCCACACTTGATTTTTAAAATCCTACTCTTGATGCACCCCAAGAGCACGGTTTCCTTAAAATTCCATAAGGACATATGCCAAAGGACAAATTTACATCCCTCCTGTCTTCCCAGTAGGTAAATTTCCTCTGGTATCCGATCATAGAGTAGATCTACATTGATCATTTAGTGTCACTGCTTTCTTCTTTGGTCCCTTCAACCTGCCTTTCCATGCTCCCAATGAGGGGCTTTCAAGATTGTGACATAGTACTTTCTCTGACATACTGCTCCTTTGCTTAGAAAATTCTTTCCCATGGGTTGGGCATGGTGGCTCACGCCTGTAATCCCAGCAGATTGGGAGGCCGAGGCTGGTGGATCACAAGGTCAGGAGATCGAGACCATCCTGGCTAACATGGTGAAACTCTGTCTCTACTAAAAATTAAAAAAAAATTAGCCGGGCGTGGTGGCTCATGCCTGTAGTACCAGCTACTCCGGAGGCTGAGGCGGGAGAATAGCATAAATCTGGGAGGCGGAGCTTGCAGTGAGCCAAGATGGCGCCACTGCATTCCAGCCTGGGCGACCAAGGGAGACTCCATCTCAAAAAAAAAAAAAGAAAAAAAAAAGAAAGTTCTTCCCTGTAAGCCTGTGAGCTTTTCCAAACCTTTTCTTCTTATTTTCCTACGCAATCCTTTAAAATTGTATCTCCTTTATAAAACAAACAAGCAAGACTTCCTGGAAGAGATGGTTTTCCTCTTCTTGGTCATCCCCAACATGAGATAGCAATTGCTCAGTGAGTTACACAATGTATTTGCTGACCTACTGTGTTCACAATTTTGGACCGAGCTTTTAGTGTTTGGGAGATGGTTAAGGATGTTCTAGATGTTTTTAAGGCACATTCTGTAAAAATAGTCATTTAAATTTTAAGCTCCAAGATCTAACGGACTATGTCTATTTACATCTTTTATTTATGGATGTTGAATAAATTAGTGTCTGATACTTTTGGTAATGATTGGGATATCCTATCACATGAGAGTGGGTAAGAAGAGAAAGAATACAAACTAGTTGATAGCCTCTTCCAGAGAGTCTTATTTTTATGATTTTAAAATATGAACATCGCCTCCTATTAACCTCGTTGCTGCCACCTCCCTTATTAAAATGAAATTGTCCCTGGAAGGGATTACTACTGTTATTACAATACTTCATAGAAGCTGTTTATGAAAATCAGAGTCAAGACCTAGAACCATAAGCAAAAGATAGCTTTCTAGTGTCACCTTGTGGCTAACCATATTAATATACATTTAAGCTGATTACTACGTAGATAGGTAGATATATATATGGGATATAGGAAAATACCATTTTTCGATATATACATTATGATATGTGTATAGAATGATAACACTGGAAGTGGTTTTACAATTAAGTACAAATTTTATTCCATAGATTTAGATATGAAATAACTTGGTTTCTCTGTAATTAACCTCAGTTAATTCAGGGGACGCCACTCTTCTCTAGGCTTGCTTCTAAGTTCTGGGGGACTTATGGAGTAGCAAGGCATTAGTAAGTGTGGGAAAGAGTTTCTGATCCTTGTTGGTCAAACAACATAGGTCACTGTTAAGTCATTTATTGCTTATTCTCAACTGTGTGATTCCTTCAGGTCTGGCATATCTCTCTGCCAATTCTGGACACCTCTTGGGCACCAGGAATCCTCTGCTGCTCTATACCACACTGAACCTCACCTGCCTAGGCACACCACACCACCCATCTTTCCTGGGCTGCCTCTCTGGGCTTCCCTTGGGAAAGCAGCACAGGCCATACTGTTCCAGGATCTCCCATACCATTCAGGGTTTTTGTTTTGTTCTCCTCAGTAGAAGCAGGGCTCAGGATCCTTTTAGGCAACTTACTGGTATATTAATATGTGACTTCTTCCAGTTCTAAAAAACTGAAACCAACTTAAGACAATATTCCCCCAAACAATAAATCCCAAATGACGTGGCTGAACAAGAGAGAAAGGATTGGAGGGCTGGCAAAGTAGAGGTGATGAGGGGGCAAAGGGTGGGAGGTAATATCCCTAGCATCAATAATAAAATCATCTTGGTTATATTTTAAGACTATATTACTCTACCAGGCCAATTTTATAGATGTGAAGAGAGCAGTTTCCAGACCACTGTGCTGTGGCATGCTCGTATGCCACAAGTTATTTATAGGCATATTAAGAAGTTGATGACCCCAGTTCTTAGGCAACTGGGTACAAACTGGAACTGGTAAAGCCAATTCTCTCAGCCCAGTCACTTCTGCCCAAGATCAGCCTTATCATTGTCCAAATATATTAGTCAGAATAAGCTAACTCTTTGTATCAGTTATCTACTGCTGTGTAACAAACCCAACCTAAAACTTAGTGGCTTAAAGCAACATTCATTTTATTTGTTTATGTGTTCTGTGGGTCAACAGTTTGGACTATGTTTAGCTAGGTGGTTCTGCTAATCTTGCTTTGGGTTGCTTACAGAGTTGTAGTCATCCAGTAGCTTTTCTGAGACTAGACTTTCCATTATGGCCTTTATTGCCTGTCTCGCCCTTGGTGTTGGTAGATGATTGGGCCATAGTTGTCAGTGGCCTAGCCTAAGCTTCTTTACTTTGTGGAAGAAGAATTCTCAGCCTCAAAACAGGGTAAACCTTAATGCACAAACACCTTTCAAGGCCCTGCTTATCTCATATTTGCTGATGTTCCAATGGCCAAAGCAAGTTACATTGCCAAGGACAGAGTCCATATGGGAAGGAAGAATACAAGGGTGTGAACACGGGAATGTGTGATTCATCAAAGCCATACCTTTGATGAATTCAACAATTTACCATATTGTTACAAAAAAAAAAAAACTCCCTAAATCTCAGCAGTTTACCACAACTAAGGATTATTTCTTACCCATGTCATATTCCAATGTGGGTTGGTGAGGACACTCTATCACACTCATTCAGGGGATCGGGAACCTGCTATCTATCTAGTGGTTCTACCGTTGTCTAAGAACTTCCAGAAGACCAGGAAAGGCAGAGAAGGGAGACTTCAAGGAAGGTGTTACAGACCAATCCTGGAAGTGGTGTACATCAGTTCCAGCAACATTCCAATGGCCATGTGAACTCAGCCATGTGGCCCCCAGCTAACTGCAGGGGAGTTGGGAAATATCACTCCTAGGAAGAAAAGGAGAAACATTTTTTGATGAGTATCAGTATTCTATGCCACAGTTCATACTTCTTGTCACCAAATATTCCACCCCCTTTTTACCACACACAGAATACACGTATATCCTCCCCAGACACCTGGAATTCTATCTAGTCACTGCATCCAGGATCTGTTGTTGATACACAGTCCTCTTTATTAGATTCAGATGTGTATCCTTATTGCCAGGTAACTCATGAACTATGTAAATATGTACTACGTACCTGTCCCCACTCAGCTACCCTGTGTAGCGTGATAGAGCAAGGGTGGCATACTTGCATTAAAATCTCCCATTCAGAAAAGGGAAGAATGCAAGACACCTAACAGTCGCTCATTTTTTAGTATATGTATTTTTTATGATATTTTTCCAAATGTTGCACGGGAAATATATATACTAAAAAGTATTCGTTTATCTGAAATGCAAATTAATTAGGCATTCTGTATTTTTATTTGCTAAATCTGGCAACCCTCCTCCTACTATAATATAAATTCCATGAAGGTAGGAACCTTCTCCAATGTATATCGAAGGCGTGGCATAGTGCCAGGTCCACAGTGGGAGCCCATATATGCTTACTGCAGGAATTAATGAAGGACTAAACGAGATAGCAAGGGAGTGAGTAAGAAGACGAGGAGCGACCCTTGGCGGGCGGCGGGGGAAGAGGACCGCACCACAGCTCGGCAGAGCCTCCCTTAGGCGCGCAGCGGCGGCCGCGCTGAGGTCACGGGCGTCGGCCCTGGTGACGTCATTACGCCCGCGCTCCCCGCCTTGCCGTGATATCAACGGCGCAGGTTTCACTTCTGCTGTTGTGGTGACTGAGGGCTTTCTGGTGACTTCAGCCCAACGCAGGCCGTCTGCGGAGCCGCCGGGTAGTGGCCCCGGAGTCCCACGGTCTCTGTCATTGGCTGTCACCCAGCAGGCCTGGCCGCTCCCGTGCGGGGAGACCATCTCTTCAGGGCAATGTCCAGGCCGAGCAGCGTCTCCCCGCGGCAGCCGGCTCCTGGCGGTGGCGGAGGCGGTGGCCCCTCGCCGTGTGGCCCTGGGGGCGGCGGGCGGGCCAAGGGGCTGAAGGACATTCGCATTGATGAGGAGGTGAAGATCGCAGTCAATATCGCGCTGGAGCGCTTCCGATACGGGGACCAGAGAGGTGAGGTTCCCGACAGGGACCCTGCTGGCCGTCAGGACACCCCCTTACCCCAGCGCCCCCCAAACCTGGGCCCACCGAGTGATGGGGTTGCCTCCGAAGAGGGAGGGAGGACCCGGGCCACCGTCCGGGTCGGGCCTCAGCGGCGGCACCCGGGTCTGGAACGCGGCTGTTAGCCCTGCGGTAAAATGCGAGGTGCTCTGCGCATTAGTGGGGTTATGGGCACTTTGCTCGCTAGCTGCAAGTGTTTTTTTCCCCCGCGTCTTTCAACAGCCTTGGGCGGTTAAGCCACCGTGTTTCAGATATTGGTTAGCCTTAACCCTTAAAAAAATTTTTTTAAGGGAGTGTCACCTTAATTGTGGCACGTTTAAGCTACAGATGTAGAAAAGCAGAAAGAAATCAAACATATAAGTAAGTGCACCGGTAATACGTTTGAACCCTGAAGCAATCACGCTACCCACTTAAACCTGTTTGGCACACGAAGCCTCTTCCACACCTCCTGAGGTTAGAAAGCCGCTTGTCTTGGATCATATAGTGCAGAACCAGCAACTGACCTGTGGTGACCTGTACAGTATGTTGAGGGCTCATTCGGACCTGCTGGCTTAATTAGGGGACCTCTTACTCTGGACTCTTTATAGTCAAAAATGGGGAATGTTCTGGACAGAGAGATTGTGAATTCACATTAAAAAAAGAGAAAGCCTCAGCAGTATATAACAAATCCCTCTGAAATAGTGAAATATGAATTCTATACAGTTTCGAAAGCAAAGACAATGGAGTTTCATGTTGAGAATTCATAATGTTTGAGCATATCTCATCATTTATTTTGTTAACTAAACAAGTAGGGACCAAGTTAAATATGTTCAGTCATTATACCAACTCAAAATTCCAGCACAAGTAAGAGGAGTCGTTTATTGGTGAACATCAGAGGCCTTTATCACATTTAGGTTTAATACATAGATGTCTTTTTATCAATATCAGAATTCTGGTAGACGTTCAGTAGTTATTAATAAAATATATTAGTATTATTAACTTAGAATATGAAATATAAAGTAAGTTAACCTCACATAAAGTATAATAAATTTGATTGTCTATGTTTTTCATATTTTATGTCTGTGTGTATTACTTGAGAGAAAATTGCCTACCTACAAATTGTACTGCTTTTATTTTTTTCTCATGTAGAGATGGAATTTCCTTCTTCTTTGACCAGTACTGAAAGAGCCTTTATTCATCGACTCAGTCAGTCTCTTGGTTTGGTCTCTAAAAGTAAAGGGTAAGCTGGTAGCTTTTCTTATTGTTTTTAAAAAAAGATTATTTGCTCAAAAAAGGGAGAATGTTTCTGAGTACGTTTAAGTAGTTATTACTGTTTTAACTTCACATTCTTAGTTGTATCCTGTGTAGATAAAATGATTCAGGTCTGTACCAAATTCACCTCTTTCCTCTTCCTTCTATCTACCTCTCCCTGCCTTTTTTGTTTTGTTATCTTTTTCGCTAGGAAAATGCTTTTTCCTCTACCCAGCTTAGGTTCCTTGGCTGGGACCCTGCAAATTAGACTGATAAAAAACATATTAACAAGAGAAAAACATAAGCTTATTAAGATATGCATCATGCATACATAGGGGAAAACTCGATAGTAACTCAAACATGGGGCTTATGTGGCATCTTAATAAAGAACAATGAATTTATTTAAAAAATGACAAGACAAAGGAAAAGGACTTTGAACTTGTAGGTGCAGTAAATTGTGGGAAGGTATATATGGGGAAACTAATGGAAGGTATGTGTTGTTTTAGCAAGGTTGGTTATGTAGGTTCCTCTGGTGCTGTCTCTGGGTTAAGAGTCTAGAGTGGTTTCTCTTATTAAGAATAGTCCTGCCCTTTCTGGTAAAGCAGGGGAGGGCAGAGTTCTTTTAGGTCTGCTTCTTCTCAATTGCCTTCAGCTCAAAATAATCTTTATGGGAGAGTGACATATATTTGGGTGGCATACTCTGAACTCTTTCAAAGGTAAATTTTAAGATGTAAGAAAAAAATAGTTTAAAAGTTGAAGTTGATTTCTTGAGAAAAATATTTTTATTTTTTTATAGAAATGAAATCTCATTTGAAATATTGATGTACAAAAGATAATAAGTACAATTATTTATGAAACTTATGTCTTTTACTGTTACTGCACTGTAATAGTAAGCTTTAGAACATATGTTCATTGTTTTCTTTCCTACCAAGTCAAGAATCGGATGATTAGAAATAATTTTAAAAAGTGGTACAGGAGGAAATTGTTTTGTTTTGTTGGGAGGATCACAGAGCTACAGTGGGGAAAAGTCATTTGAGCCATCCAAACTGAAAAACTCTAAATTCTGTGGACCTATTTCATTTTGTCAGTAAGGATGGTGGGATCAATATAAAGGAAGCTTTCTCACTGTTGGTGCTGTTGACATTTTGGACTGGATACTTCTTTATTCTGTTTTGTGTACTGTAGGGTGTTTAACAGCATCCCTAGCCGTTACTACTACATAGCACTAACACCCCCAACCCCAGTTGTGACAACCAAAAATGCTTCTGGAGGTTGCCAGATGTCCTCTGGAGAGCAAAATTGCGCAGGTTGAGAACTACTGACATGGAAAAAAAAGATAAAATTAAGTAAATATATTAATTAATAAATCTTCAGACGGTCCCAAGATGAAAGTAGCTGATGTAGGAATGTCTTGCATATGACTGCCTACTACAGTGATAAATTACTGAGACGGGATTTAGTTTAGGTGAATGTGCATTTTGAACATCACTAAGGCCAGTGCTGGAACAGTGGTTAGATTCCTGAGTGTGCCCATATTATAGTCCACTAGGTAGGTAAAATACTGCACCTGAAAATAAAAATATAGTTCAAAGCCATAATACTTTATCCTGAAACACTTGGGCTAAATATGTTTGAGATTCAGATTTTTTAGACTTTAGAAAGGTATTTGGGTATATTTGCAATATGTTATGTAATCTACCTAATAAAATATGGCCATCACCTTTAGTCACATTTGTATTTTTGCTGGAAGTTTTATGAATATTCACACTGAGACTATTAATAACCTCATGTCAATGTAATCACATGATCACATTTGATGTCAAATGAGGTTACTGCAAACTTAAAAGTTTCCAGTTTTAGCACTGTTTGGGTTTAGTAGTTGCAAGTAAGAGGTTTTGGGTCTGAGTTGGGAAATGCATGTTATAAATGTACAATTCTGTAGCTACGTCATTTCTATGGTTACATGGGTCTTGCATTCTAAACAGCTAACTTAGAAAAGCAGTCCATTAGAGTAGACTTCCTGTCCTTCTCTTCAGTATCATAGTCGTCTAAGAGTTGATCTGGAATGAATAAATATCTTGGGAAGGAGAAATCAAGAAGAAAGTTATGGAGACAAAAATGGGGAATGCAGAAACATTGAAGAGCCAGAGAAAGAAGAAAAAGGAAAAGAGATACTAAGGGAAGCAAGGCAATGCTGTCTATTTATCCAGTCCCTAATACCTATAACCTTAATGCTTTCAACCTTCTTATGAAATACCCTAGCTACTTCTCTCTCCTTTTCATCTTTGAGTAAACTTTGTACTATATTTTCTTAGTGGTCCTTGTGATTTTCAAATGCCTTTTCTTCTTTTCACAAAAAGAAATAAATCACTTTGAATCTACTTCTCAAATCCTTTCTTTTCATTTGTATCAGAATTTGTACCTGACTTATATTTCATGAAATTATCTGTTCACCCTTTCACTTTTTTTTTGTAGGGGGAGCGGGGGACAAGGTCTTGCTCTGTCACCCAGGCTGTAGTACAGTGGCACGATCATGGCTCACTTCTCACTGCAGTCTCCATCTCCCAGGCCCAATCAATCCTCTCACCTCAGCCTCCTGAGTAGCTGGGACTACAGGCGTGTGCCACCATATCCAACTAATTTTTCTGTTTTTTGTAGAGGACAGCATCTCACTATGTTGCTCAGGAAGGTCTTGAACTACTGGGCTCAAGCAATCCTCCCTCCTTGGCCTCCCAAAGTACGTGAGCCACTGGGCCCAGCCGGATTTTTGTGAAAAATCTTATTAACTTGGCAAGTTAGTTTTCCTCTGTGTGTGTGTGTGTGTGTGCGCGCGTGTGTGTGTGTGTCTGTATGTGTCTGATATTATAGTTTCTTAGTACGTATTTGAGAGGACACCTGGTATAAAGGGCAGAAAGCCTGGATTCTATTTCGAGTCTCTCATTGCCTCGTTCTCTTATTTGGGCTTCTTATATAAGTTTTAAAAGATAGATTCCAGACTTTTTGTGATAGTTCTTAATTTTTTTCTGGTCAGTTTTTTTCTTTTTGATATTCTTTCTTTCAAAATTAAGCCATTGGTGATGGATTTTGTTTTTCATCTTCCAAATAATTGACTTTTACCTGCTTTGATTTTATTTATTTATTTATTTATTTATTTATTTATTTATTTATTTATTTTTGAGAGTCTTGCTTAGTCACCCAGGCTGGAGTGCAGTGGCGCGATCTCGTCTCACCGCAAGCTCTGCCTCCTGGGTTCATGCCATTCTCTTACCTCAGCTTCCCAAGTAGCTGGGACTACAGGCACCCACCACCATGCCCGGCTACTTTTTTTATATTTTTAGTAGAGACGAGCTTTCACCATGTTAGCCAGGATGGTCTTGATCTCCTGACCCTGTGATCCACCTGCCTCAGCCTCCCAAAGTGGTGGGATTACAGGCGTGAACCACTGCTCCTGGCTTTATTTTTATTTTTTAGGAATCTTCCTCTGTTGCCCAGGCTGGAGTACAGTGGCACAATCATAGCTCACTGTAGCCTCAAACGCCTAGGCTCAGGCTATCCTCCCAAGTAGCTAGGACCACAGGCATGCACCACCATGCCTGGCTAATTTAAAATTTTTTTTGTAGAGATGGGGTCTTGCTATGTTGCTCAGCCTGGTCTCAAACTCCTGGGCTCAAGTGATCTCTTGCCTAGGCCTCCCAAAGTATTGGGATTATAGGCCTGAGCTAGTGTGCCTTGGACCTGTTTTGATTATTTTTTGTAATTGCTTGTCTTTTAGTGAAAACATTCTTGGAGTAAAAGCCCCATTTTGTGATTTTTAGTATATCCTAAAGTTTTCTTTGAAATTCTAGTCAGGTTTCACATACCAAAAATTTCACATCATTATTTACTTCTTTTCCTCAACTTCAAAGGTTGTGTTTAAAGTCACACTGAGGTCACTGTGTTTTAGTCCTAAAGGCTCACTTTTCTAAGTCTTTGCCTTGTTTAAAATGAAAACAAAATCCCGTCTCGATTTTTCTCAGTCCAAGTTAGACAAAAATGGATTTTACAAAATGAACTTTGTTAAAAATCTGTAGAATGGGAAAATATGAAGTATATGAAAGTAGATTTTCCAAGTACAAGTTTCTTATTCTGTGACTGCTAAGGTCACTGCCTAATAGGTACCAAATAGAGTACCAAAGTACTCTACTTACCCTGACCAGAAGGCTCCCAACCTACAAGGACATTCCCCTTTTCAAATTTAGATTACTGCCCATCTTGCCTCCTGTCTTGGAAAGTTGCGTACTGCGTTCTTCCTCTCTCCTCCCAGCTAAAGTAAGAAAAATGGTTTTCAGGTAGTGAATTTTTGGATATCCACTAAAAAGAAAACCTGCTGTGTCCAATAATAATAGGAGTTAACTCTTTTTTTTAGTGGCTAAAATTATCTTACAGTTCTGGAGGTCAGAAGTCCAACAACACAGGTCCCATGGACTTAAAATCAAGATATTGCAGGGCTGCATTCCTTGAGGAGGCAAGAGCAAACATTTATTAAGTGTTGTTGTGTACTTGTGCTAGGTGCTTTAAATGGATTATCATTTAATCCTAACAACAGTTGTTTTTTTTTTAATCATTATATAAATTTAATCAGGATTAGAAATTTACTCACACAAATGCCTATTCAGAGGTAATTTAAATGAAAGAGTCAATAAACATAATTTCTTTTCTTATTACTTTTATTTTACTTTAAGTTCTGGGATACATGTGCTGAATGTGCAAGTTAGTTACATAGGTGTACATGTGCCCTGGTGGTTTTCTGCACTTATCAACCCATCAGCTAGGTTTTAAGCCCTGCATGCATTAGATAGTAGTCCTAATGCTCTCCCTTTCCTTTCCCCCAACCCCCGACAGGCCCCAGTGTGTGATGTTCCCCCCATGTCCATGTGTTCTCATTATTCAACTCCCACTTATGAGTGAGAACATGCAGTGTTTGGTTTTCTGTTCCTGTGTTAGTTTGCTGAGGATGATGGTTTCCAGCTTCATCCATGTCCCTGCAAAGAACATGAACTTATTCTTTTTTATGGCTGCACAATAAACATAATGTTATTTTTACTTCAGTTTTTCGTGGAGAATCAAAGAGAGGGACACCTCCTGTTTTTTATGAAACTAGTATAACTTTGCTACCTAACTCAGATAAAGAAAATATTAGAAATGAAAATTATGGGCTTATCTTACTTATGAGCATAGGTGTGATATGCTAAATAAAATATTATTAAATAAAATAAAAAATTAGATCACGTTTAAACTGGGGTTTCCCAAGAATAAAAGGATTACTGAAAATAAAATAATCTCTTAGTTTTTTTTTTCTTTTTAATGAGAAGGAGTCAGCATTCTCATATTTGGATGAGAGCCTTTGGGGCTGATTCATCTCTGGCCTGGTGTTTACCAGAGGGGAAAGGATAGACCTTGACCTGAAAGTGGGTGACTCCCATGGCCTTAGTGCACTTTCTCTTCACAGAAGTGAGTGACAAGGACCAGTGGTTCCTTCTTATACATTAAATGCAGCAGGATGTATGTCAGAGCATGCCTTCATTTGTGTACTAGTGTGGATATAGTTTATTTTTCAACTTTTAAGTTCAGGGGTACACATGCAGGTTGTTACATAGATAAACATGTGTCAAGGGGATTTGTTGTACAGATTATTTCATCACCCAGGATTAAACCTAGTACCCATTAGTTATTTTTCTTAATCCTCTCCCTCCTCCCATCCTTTACCCTCTGGTAGACCCCAGTGCCTGTTGTTCCCCTCTGTGTGTCCATGTGTTCTCATCATTTAGTTCCCACTTACAAATGAGAACATGCAGTATTTGGATTTCTGTCCTTGGGTTAGTTTGCTAAGGCTAATGGCCTTCAGCTCCATCTGTGTTCCTGCAAAGGAGATGGTTTCATTCTTTTTTATGGCTGCATAGTATTCCATGGTGTATATGTACCACATTTTATTTATCTAGTCTACCATGGATCTTAACAACAGTTTTATAAGGCAGAGTCTATTTTAACACCTGGCACCTGTGTAACACATGAGGCAATTAAAGCCTAGAGATGTTAAGTAATTTTCCTGAGACCACACAGCTAGCAAGTGGCAGAGCCAGGATTTGAACACAGTTAATCTTAACTAATTGTTTTTTGATGTTCACATGAAGTTCATAGCAATGTAGGAGGTGCTTTGAGGAGTTAGAACAGAAATATTGGATAGATCTCATCTTCAATTTAGCTTATAGTTCATTAAGACCAGAAAAATAGGCCGGGTGCAATGGCTTATGCCAGTAATCCCAGCACTTTGGGAGGCTGAGGTGGATGGATCACCTGAGGTCAGGAGTTCGAGACCAGCCTGACCAATACGGTGAAACCCCGTCTCTACTAAAAATACAAAAATTAGCCGGGCATAGTGGGGCGGGGGGGCGCCTGTAGTCCCAGCTACTTGGGAGGCTGAGACAGGAGAATTGCTTGAACCCAGGAGGCGGAGGTTACAGTGAGCTGAGATTGTGCCACTGCACTCCAGCCTGGGTAGCAAAGCAAGACTCTGTCTCAATGTCTCAAAAAAAAAAAAAAACCCAGAAAAATAAATTTACTATAGGCATAGTGACCATGCCTTGAAAGCAACTGTGCTCAGTTTGGCGACAACATGAAGTGAACTGGTTGGTTTATTAGTTTTTAGGTAGTCTTAAAAAAGTACAAATTAGTGTGATGCAAACTTTAATACATTTCCAATTCTGTATTACAGTATTGGGGAGAAAGTGGTTTGGAGCTAGATCTTTGCATCTGTCTGCCTAATGGAAATATAAATTAAGGGAATATGAAATTAAGTATTTAGTAGGCATCAAATGAATGCCTGTTTTGTTGCTGTTGTTGTTTGTTTTTAAGAGACTCCTGTGTCTGTGAGCTTTTTAAATAGTCATTTCAGATGTTGGCTCTTCAGCTGATCTTTTAAACTGTTCTTAGATTTAGAAGTAGGGAATATTGAGGCATATGTTTATATTTGATTTAAATGTTTAGTAACATCCTTTGTAAATTAATAAATTGATTATTATTAACATTGTGTCAAATTTGATTACTTATAGCATCATTTTTCTTTCTAAGGAAGAAGCCATTGAAATGCCAAAATGCATTGGTTACTTTTATTTTTCGAAAGTTAGATGTTATGATGCTCTCATCTGTAATTTTATTACATTTACTTTTATATTTTGAAATTGCATATGGGGTTTACATTTTATTTAAAAAACTCTTGTGAATTTCACTTAGCTAGCGTATTTTCCATATGTGCAGCTAGTTTTTAGTTAATTTCGCTTTGTATAAAGGATTCCTGTGTTTATCATCAAACCATAGTTTCAGTTATCATGAAATGAAAGCATAATGAGGAGATCCATTTGTTAGTTTACATAGTACAACAAATTTCTACTGTATTTAATGTTTCCATCCTCACAACAATGAGGTGAATATTTTACCAAAAATTTCATTAATCCTTTTATGATATATTAGTGTCACTGTGGTGCTGACTGTGGTAGGAATAATCAGTTAAAGCACAAGTAGAATCCTTTACTAAAACATAAAAACTATCAAGTTGATATTATCTTTCCATTCTACCATATGTGTTCAAACAGAATTCAGTAAATTTTAAATGGTAATGGCTAAGTAGTCCCACCTGCTTGTTATGAGTTTTTTTAAATACCTAAATGCTATATTAGGTAACCTATGTTAGGAAGGTTTCAATCTGACTTATTATTTCAGTTGTGAGCTTGTTGAGAAAGGGTATATTTTACTCAATTTTGTATTCCTGGCTTCTACCATAGTGCCTGGCATAAAGTCAGTGTTTGGTTTATATATGATAAATGACTAAGTGAATGAATAAAATAAAATTAAAGGTGAAATATAGCACAACCTTTCTGAGATGATTTTTAAGAAAATTAAAGCATCTT
The DNA here is from genome assembly GCF_049350105.2 of Macaca mulatta. NCBI lineage: Eukaryota > Metazoa > Chordata > Mammalia > Primates > Cercopithecidae > Macaca > Macaca mulatta. The sequence goes on from NC_133411.1 coordinate 122,463,050, forward strand.
TGAGTTCTTAAAAATGTGAAGTTTGAAAAATTAACCAATATACAGTGTCAGAAAAGTAAAATGATTTGCTGTTGATCATATAACTAGTTGAAAGTTTATTACTAGCTGAATATTAGCCTCCTACCATTTGCTCTGGTGCTCATTTCAGCTCACTTCCTGCCTTTTGTAGTTAAAATTTTATGAAATGAACATCACAGAAGGGAAATGAATTATTGAGTCTATAATGACTGTCCTGAAGTTTCAGAAAGGTCCATGGGAAAATAACCTACTACAGAGAACGTTTCTAGAATTCAATAGTTTGAATTTATCATAGAAATAACTAAAACTTCTAGATCAGGTTAAATTTTATTTCATCTTTATAGCATCATTTTAAGCACCACCAAGTACTTGTTAAGGAGTAAATAACAACATAGAAAGCTTATAATTCATTGAAACATTCAATAAGGAGTTTCCAGAAATTTACCTCGGTAAATTGGAAGCCTCACTTAGAACACTTATATGCTAAGACTGTATAGGTTAATCCCTAATTTGATATCATTCTTATGGTGAAGATACTGTTGACAAAATTTACATCTAATGAAAATTGAAAAATTATAAAATTTGCTTTGTAAATTATAAATTTTTCATTGTAATTAGGCTCTGTTGATTATTTCTATAGTATAATAGTGACATAAGAAATGGCAAAACATTTTATGAAATATTTTGGGTAACTTAAAATTTAAGAAATAATATCGTTTCTGACTATAATAATAGTTTTCATTTATTTAGAATCTACTCTGCAACAGATACTGCACTTTGCTCATATTATCTTAATCGTATGAATAATCCTTTGAGGTATATATTATTATTGTGTCAGGCTCAGAGCCATTAAGTAGTTTACCTGTAGTGCCACAACTAGTAAGTGGTAGAGGTGGGATTCAAGCTCAGGTCTGTGTGCCTTTGGAGCCTGAGCTCTTAATCAGTATTACACTGCTACATTATAGGCATGTATTATGAAATCATTCAAAACACATTTGGGAACTTCCTGGTATATAACACTATACTACTCTTAGAGCTACAGAAGTCATAAAAGATATGCTCAGTCCTGGACCAGCTGAGGAAACAATACACCTACAGTAAATACCTTGAACAGTTACAAATCATCATTACCTTATAATTGAAGAGTAGAACCAGAAGCTCTGAAAAATATTTTATTACAAATGCATCTGAAATTATTTATCAGTAATGCTGATTTATGCTTTTTTGGTCCAACCACTAAACTTGGCTCTCATAACAGGTTTTCATGGGAGTGTCTCATTACCAACTTACTGTGGAAACATTCACTGGGACATATCAGTCTGAACTATGGACCATAACTTTTTCATTATCATTTTTAGGTTCTATTGTTCAGATTGATGTTTTCCCCCTCTGTATGCTTCCCAGCATGTATTATATTAACTGGTGATGTTTCATCTACCATGAAGTCTGCTAAAGACAAACTTTAACACTTAAGGGTAAGTAAGCCTTTTTAGTGGACTTAAACTTGGATTTGCAGCACTTGAAATTTTAACTGAAAATAGTTTTATGGCCACTTTAGCCCAAATCTTTCTTTATTGAATTTTTTTGGACTTTCAGCATCTTCTCCCAAAGCATTTTGATTTTTTTCAATGTTTTGCTTGAGACATATTTTCTAAGTAGGCATACATCATATGTGAACAAGTTGACTGTATATAGTAAATAAATGATTTTTATTAATATTCAGAAAGGGAGCAAATAGATACCTAACTGTGAAGAAGAAAGATGGATCAGAAACAGCTCATGCAATGATGACCTGTAATTTGACTCATAATACAAAACATGCTGTTAGGAGCCTAATTCAAAGATTTCCTGTCACCAATAAAGAGCGTACAGAACTTCTGCCTAAAACAGAAAGAGGAAATGTGTTTGCAGTTGAAGCTGGTATGTATTTTCTGGGGAGCTTCCTCATTTACCCTATTATTTGATGACTATTCTTTTTCTATTTTAGATTTATTTTCGAAAACTAAGATGAAATAAATTTCTCCATTGGAATAGTTTGTTAGAAATGATTAAGAGTTGTAAAAATTTGAAACAAAGTGTAGTGTTAAAGCATGTAATTAAGTTGAACCAAGTTTTTTTTTTGAGTGTTATAATAATATCAATAGCTACCATTTATTGAGCATTAACTGGGTGCGAGGCGATATACTAAACCCTTTATATGGGGCCTTATAGCAAGCAACCCTTGCAAGGTAAGAATTTCCCCTATTTCACAGGTGAAGAAACTGAGGCTTAGAAGAATTAAATAGTTTGTTCAAGGACACCAAACCAGCCAGTAAACTGCAGAGTGGGTATTTGACTCCAGGGACTAGGCTTTCCTATATTATACTGCCATGACACACTAATAAGTGAGATTTTGAATTGGGGCTTTAGCTCTGGTAAGAGATTGGACAGAGTCTTCAGTACGTTAAGTTGCTAAAAGGTAGATAAATAATGTATTTGGGTTACAAAATAAAGATGTAATTTCACCGTTTGGAAAGATCACTTCCCTAGTAAGAAAACTATTTATTGCCTATGGTGATAAAATTTACATAGTTATTACTGTCTATTGGAATAGATCAGCAGAATATAGAAAATATGTGGTCCTAGGTATCAAAGAACTTGCACTTTAAACATAGACACACAAACATATTTTGAGCTACATGGATATAAGACATTTCATACCTCTTCTTTATTCCTGTCTGTTTAGTTAAATGTGGATGTTGGGCTAAAATACTCCATTAGGAAATTTGTTAACATTAGGACCCTTATATTTAACACATAATTATTCTATTTGATCACTTAGTCTTACATGTATAACATTAAACGTACATGGGATATTTTCTTTTTTTGTAATATGTTTTCCTAATGTAGTGACAGATCTTATAAGTATGCACATTATTTCCTACTATAAAAATTTAATTTTCCATGAAATTTTTGATAGAAATTTATAACAAGCCTAAAAATCATTTGGATTATCAAGATTGTTTTATTTTTAATGGTTATTGAATGATTTATTTTTATCAGTTTTTAAACATTATGTACCAGAAATATGTCTGAGAGGTTTGCTTTCTAATTGGTACTGAAATTTGTAACATGTTCAATGAGAATAGTATGTGTAAGAGTACAATTGAGATATTGCTTGACAACTTTATATAGACTGAGTAGAGAAGAAAACATTTGAAAGGAATTATGTTAGAAATTACCTCTTTTGACATGTTTTTCTAGGTTTGGCAAAAAAAAATACTTATTTTTATTTTTAACACTTCTTTTTCAGTGTTGATCATACATTTTTTGTTCTTTTATTCATTTTCAAAGAAAACCGGGAAATGAGCAAGACAAGTGGGCGACTCAACAATGGCATACCTCAGATTCCAGTGAAAAGAGGAGAATCCGAATTTGATTCTTTTAGGCAGTCTTTACCAGTGTTTGAGAAACAGGAAGAAATTGTTAAAATAATTAAGGAAAATAAAGTAGTTTTGATTGTAGGAGAAACTGGGTCTGGAAAGACCACACAGGTTTGTTTCTTTTTTGTTGTTTATAGAAAAAATATATATATATATAGTCCCATATTATAATTTTATATCAAATTTACACTGCATATGTTTAAAAAAACAGAAAAAGAAACTTGTGGATATTATAGTAATGGTTATTTCAGAAATAAATTACTACTGGAATATATTTGGAGAATTTGTAGAAAGAAAATGTTTTAAATAATTTACTTATTTTTAAACTAGTGCATTAGGCCTTTATTTAAACAGAGGTGGGAAAGCGATTTGGTATCATGGAAGGAAGATGGGCTTTGGCCTTGAGTTTAGATTCCAGTTCCCTCACTTATGGAAGTTCTAGGCTCTTTTTGTAACCTCTGTGAGTCAGAGTTCTCATTTATAAAATGAGACTAATAATTGCTACCTTTCATAGTGAGGTGTAAAGATTATCTCTGTAAAGTGCCTAGCATAGTGTTTTGCATATAGGAACAAAAGTAAAAGCAGTAATAACATATTAATATGAAGTTGACTGTAGAATGGAATTAATATGATAGGTTTGACTTGGATTTTTAGAATCAAAGTAACTCCTTATGAAGTTTTACTCATAGGATAACAGATTGGAAGTAGTAAGTATGACATCATATGACTTTCTTGTGTACTTTCTTGCAGCATTTCAGCTTAAAATTACTAAAATTACTTTGGTTTTAATAGAGGTTCAGATAAAATAATAAATATATTTGTAGGTTTTCTTCCTTTAGGGACATAATTTTGTTTTTGACAATTGCCTAAGATTTGATTATATTGGTTGGTTTAATAGGCTTAGTTTCTAAGGCAAGGTGGGAGGAGAAGTTGATTATAAAGTTTACCAGTTTTTTACTTGAAGGACTTAAACATTTTTACAGAATTATGTCTCTGTCCTTAAAACTTGATCCTGTAAAACTGAATAATTAAAAACATGATGAAAATTTTTTCTGAAGACAATATACAAGATCTTTCTTTAGCATGAGTTCTTTTTTTTGAGACCAAGTCTCTCTCTCTCACCCAGGCTGGAGTGCAGTGGTGCGATCTTAGCTCACTGCAACCTCTGCCTCCCAGATTCAAGTGATTCTCCTGGCTCAGCCTCCTGAGTAACTGGGATTACAGGCACACGCCACCACGCCTGGACTCAGCATGAATGCTTTTATGATTAAGTGAAATTCCATGGAGTTACTCCAGAGAATTTGTTTAGCTGTCTTAGATTGTTATAATTTTTTTTTAGGTTGAGTAGTTTTGCCATTAAGTATTAATTGTAGCAGTTCTAATTATGTAGAATAGAGATTAAGGAAGTTTTGACAAAATGTAATAAATAGGTCTTTGTTTAAATTATTTGAATGTCCTTGCTAATGATCTATATATTGGAATTATGGATGCCTATTTTCACAATTATGTATATCATTTTACTAGGTATGAAAGGATACTTTAGAATTTAATTCGTAGTTAAATATTATACTCTGCTTTTTAAGAAGAAACTATTAATTTAATGAGTTCAAACCTGAGAAATAATTTTGTCGTATTTAAAGAGTTAATTAAAATACTAATATTTTTATTCTTTGAAATATAAAACAGAATGTAAGTGGTATTTTATCTTACCTTTAATGGTATTAGGAAGTTAAGTGCTTTTTGAATTTTTTTTCTTATTTGTGTTCATTGTGTGAAACTTGAACATTATGGAAAATATTTTATAGAGAGTAGAAGATTTTTTTTTTTTCTCTTGAGACAGGGTCTCACTCTGTTACCCAGGCTGGAGTGCAGTGGCGTGCAGCCTCCACCTCCCGAGCTTCATCAATTCTCCTCCCTCAGCCTCCCAAGTAGCTGGGACTATAGGTGCATGCCACCATGCCTAGCTAATTTTTAAATTTTTTGTAGAGAGGAGGTTTCAACGTGTTGCCCAGGCTTATCTCAGACTCCTGGGCTCAAGCGATCCACCTGCCTTGGCCTCCCAAAGTACCAGGATTACAGGCATGAGCCACCATGCCTGGCCAGAAAATGAAAGATTTTAAATTCTCTTGCCACCCTGTATCACTGCATTACTGTCAGAATATCCAAATATGTGCTGGTGGATTTTTGTTTGTTTGTTTTTCTGTTTTTGGTGGTAGTGGTGGTGGTGGGGTTTGTATGTTTTGTTTTTGTTCTCTTTACAGCATTGTTATATATTGGTTTTTTAACATAGGCTAAGAACATATAATTTTGCATCTTGATTTTTTTTCACAACAGATTTGGATATGTTTCCAAGTCAGTGCCTGTAGATATGCCTCATTGTCTAAACAACTGCATAGTATTCCTGAACATTTTTGTAATGATAATAAACAATGGTGAAAAATGACACTTTCCTGTTTGTTGGGTTATATAAGAGTTGTCTCATTTCATCTTCTCAGTAACTCCAAGACACGTAGGTTTTATCTTTTTACAGATGAGGAATAAAAATTAAAACTTATAGATGTTAATCTACTCTAGTTAACATAGCTAAGAAGTGATAGAGTAGGAATCTTTCTCTTATATTGTACTTACTTGTATCCTAATTTTTTTTGCTTATTTGTAGGAATGTTTCAATAGGATAAGTTTCCTAGAAGTGGAAATGCCAGATCAAGGATATGGCAATTAAAAATTTTAACAGCTAGATTCACTAGTTATTGTTCCATAACTCTAAAAAAGAGTTAACATGTTACCGTATTGAAAGTATTGAAAGTTTTTGTTTCTCTAAAGCTTGGGCAAGAATGGATATAATTTTTTAAACCTTTATCAAGCTGATCAGCAAAAAATAATATTTTAACTTGCATTTTGTTGATTCTTAGTTATCTTTTATTTGCCTCTTATCTGTTTATCTTGTATGAGTTCCTTATTTTTATTCTTTTTGGCTTAATAATTTTGGATTTATTTTTTAGAGTGTTTATATATTATAGATGCATGCCTGTTGACCATTAAACATCTTAAAAATAATTTCTCCCAATTTTTTGTTTACTTTTTACCTTTGTTTATGGTATCTTGTTTAGTAGTTTTACATTTTTAATCAAATCTGTCAATATTTTTCTAGGGCTTTGGGGCATGTTAAGAGTGGATTAATGGACATTTTCTGTATTTATTTATTTATAGGTGTGGTATCACTATGTTTCCCAGGCTAGAGTGCAGTGGCTATTCACAGAGTTGATTATAGCTCACTATAGCCTTGAACTCTTGCCTCAAGGGATCCTCCTGCTTCTGCCTCCTAAGTAGCTGGAGCTATCGGTGCATACCACCACACCTGGCTCTTTCTATAAATATTTTATTCTAATACTTTTATATTGTTTAAAAAATTCATCTGAAATTTATTTTATTGTATTATATCAGGTAGGAATTTTACTTTTTCTTCATGTTATTTCCAGTTCAGATATAACTTTTATTTAACAATCTGTCTTTCCCTCCAAACTCCCCGACCCGATTTAAGATGCTATTTTTGACCAAATACTAACTTTCTATAGTACCAGGGTCGGCTAAAATTTTTTTTTATGTATCTTTAATCTCATTATCTATTCCTGCATCAGGATTCTGCTTTTTGTTGTTTACAGTGTGAGCCTGATATTCTTCTTCATTATCTTTTACCTTTTTTAGTGGTTGCTCTAGAGTTTGCAATATACATTTGCAACTAAACCAAGTCCACTTTCAAATAACACTATACCACCTTACGGGTAGTGTGAGTACCTTAAATGAAAAAATAACCCTAATTCCTCCCTCCTGTCCCTTGTATCATTGCTGTCATTCATTTTACTTATATGTAACCATACATCAACATACATGTACACACATAAGATATATACATACATAATCAACTACATTGTTGCTATTATTATTTTGATCCAATTGTTAAGTGTTAGATCAGTTAAGAATACAAAAAATAAAAGTTAAAAAAATTTAGTTTTTTACCTCTATTTATTCCTTCCTTAGTGTTCTTTCATTATGAAGATTCAAGTTTCTGGCCTATGTTATTTTTCTTTCTCTGTAAAGAACTTACAAAAAACATTTCTTGCAAGGCTGTGGTCTACTGACAACAAATTCCCTCAATTTGTATTCATCTGATAAAGTCTTCATTTCTCCTTCATTTTTGAAGGATAATTTTGCAAGGTACAGAATTCTAGGATGGTGTTTTTGTTTTTGTTTTTTCTCCTGTCACCTCTTCTCTCCGCTCTTTAAATAATGTCTGAGGAAAACTTGGTTGTAATTCTTACCTTTGCTCTTTGTAGGTAAGGGTTTTCCCCTGCTCTGGCTTCTTTTAGGATTTTTTAGAAGATATCATTGATTTTCTGTAGTTTGAAAATGATACATTTATCTTCTCTTTTAAAATATTTCTTGGTGGTACTTATGCATTTATGCTTCTGGATGCGGGGTTCCGACCTGCAGACCCTGACCCAGTGATGGATGAGAGACATATACTGGCACAGATGTTTTGCCTGTCAGTTAGGCTGAGGGTCTGGGCCACTCACCGACACCAAGGAAGGTACTGTAAAGAGCTGTAGCCGAGGCCCCATCAGCCAGCAAAGCTCACATTTATTCAGTATAGATTAAATGACAAAGGTCTTGAGTAGACACCACTAGAGGGTAATTGACATTGCGGACCTTGTAGAGAGCAAATGCACGGGGGTTGATTAAAGGTTGGTCTTAGGACCACATGAGTAAACAAGCTATTTAGATAAGCTCCTCTACATTCCTATGTATCTATGAGCTCAGCTTTTAAGAGAATTCAGCTGCCTTCAGCCACTTTATGCAAACCCCCAGACTTTCCAAGAGGGTTTGTGTTTATTTCCTATAATTTTACAATTTCTTTCACCATCCTGAGCGAACTCCCACATCTGGAGGAACTAGTCAAGTTTAAAAAAAAAAAAATCCTAGGGGCTGACACATGCATGAAAAGATGTTTTCTTTTACTCACAGTTAAAAAAATAAAAATAAATTATATTTTTTAACTCTAAGGTTGGCAGAAATTAAAAAATTGATGATACCAAGTATCTGTATGGGTGTTGGAAGGCAGCTCTTCTGCTTTGTTGCTTTGTTGGTAGGAGTATAAATTGTTTTGAGGAGCAATTTGATAATTTTTTCATATAAATTAAAAATTTGTGTACTCTTTGACTCAGCATTTTCACTACTAGTGATTTCACGGCTAGTACATATATCTTTCTAAAACTCTGTGGAGACAGGTGTTTACTGCAGTGTTGTTTATAATATCAAGCAACAACATCAGTAACAAACCTAAAAAACTGGAAATTACGTAAATGTTTAATCATTTGTTAAGTTATAGCATAGCCACGAGATGGAATATGTAGCTGTTAAAATGGGCTAGGTAGATCTGGTATGTTATGTGAAAACTGCAAATTACAGACATTAAGTACAATCATCTCTTTGCATGGATGAAAAACATGCTTATATATACAAATATTCTGGGTTGTGTAAACATTTTTTTTCTTGAATGAGTTCATAAGTAACAGTAGTTACCTTTATGGAGAAGATATAAGGGCATTGGTGGTAGGGAGTAGGTAAGAATTTGATTTTTAAATCTTTCCAACCTGTTTGAATTTTATTTACAAAAAAGTATCTACAATCCTGGTTTATAGGCTATTTTTGTTTTTTTTTTATGCTTTTCATCATTTAAAAAATCCCAGTGGAATTTTTATTTTTATTTCATTGACTTTATGGAATAATCTGGGGAGAAGTTAACATTTTTACAGCATTGATTATCCCCATCCATGAATATGGCATATTTCTTTATATATTCAGGTCTTCTTTTATGTTTTTCCAGTAACGTTTTATAATCTTCACGTAAACCTTAAATATTCCTGGATATATTTGATTTTAGATATTTTAGCTTTAGTTTCTATTGTGAGCAAGATCTTTTCAAATCACATTTTTTAGCGATTATTACTAGTTACATGAATGTTGTTGATTTTATGATTATATTTGGACTTGTTATAGAACTTCTTGAGTTCTAACGGTTTTTCAGTTGATTCACTTAGATTTTTTGTAGTATGTGATCATGTCATCTTATAGTATTTTAAAACTTTTGTTTCAGATTCCTCAGTTCCTTTTAGATGATTGCTTTAAAAATGGTATCCCTTGCCGTATATTTTGTACTCAACCAAGACGATTGGCAGCTATTGCTGTGGCTGAAAGAGTTGCCGCAGAGAGAAGGGAAAGGATTGGTCAAACAATTGGTTATCAGATCCGATTAGAAAGCAGGTAAAAACAGTTCTCATCTATCTTCTCTTTTATCATGCTTAAAAAAGACTAAGTATATTTCATTAAAAATAGAAGATGTGTTAGTTGAAAATTTAGATGATCATTTTGCTCCAAGTAAGTCTAAATCAGGATATTGAAGTCTTGTCTAAATCTAGAGAAGTTTTGAATGAAGAGTTTGAAAAAGATTTGAACCTTAGATAAAAATTCCATTTCATAGTTTCGTGATCAGTTATTTTACTTATTTGAGCCTCAGTGTCCTCATCTGTAAAATGAGTCAAAGAAAAGCATCTAGAGTACAGGTTTGATGTGAAGTTTATAGTGAACGCTCAATAACTGTTAATGAGTGAATTTATTATCAGTAGTAGTATAAATTGAGCATCTTACATCCAAAAATCTGAAATCCATGATGCTCAAAAATCTAAAACTTTTTGAGTCCCAACATGACACTCAAAGGAAATGCTCATTGGAGCATTTTGGATTTTTTATTTTCAGATTTGGGATGCTCAACTGGAGGTATTCTAAAATGGAAAAATCTGAAAGCTAAAACCCTTTCTGTCTCAAGCATTTTGAATAAGGGATACTCAGCCTGTAGTATTAGTAATGCCTTCTTGACAAGTAGTACTTTTTTTTTGTTCTCAGTAATGATACAAAATCTGATTCCATTTGTAACATACTTTATTTGCAAGCAAAAAGTACTTAAGATTTTGTTTGTTTTTGGAGCAGCTTAGGTTCTTTAACAAAATACATCACTTAATATAAAAGGCTATTGTCAGGCAGTCTCACATAACTGCAAAACCATATAGCTTTACTAATAAACTGTACATACCAGTACAGTATTATATTAGTAATATTTATTAAAATGTGTACCAGGGCAGCATTTAATGTGATTATGTTTTAGTTACATGAAAGACTTGCAATTGTGCACTTTATTTTGCTTTTTTTAAAAAGGGTTTCTCCAAAGACACTTCTGACATTTTGTACTAATGGGGTATTGCTTCGTACATTGATGGCAGGAGATAGTACGTTGTCGACTGTGACACATGTTATCGTGGTAAGAATATTGGTGAATTTGTCATATGTAACTAACTCAGATTGCTTAAAATTTAAATACATATGCCATTTCAGGGTAGTCTCAAAAAATTTGAATACATAATTACATTTTTGGAATAGGGTGGAAAAGAGAACCAACTTATTCTTTTGAACAGGCTATAATGATCAAGTTATTTTTTGTCTATAATTATTAGAAATATTTTGTATTACAAAAATAATAAAACCATCTGGCTTTATTGGGGGAAAATAAAATAAGCAGGTAGTTTTAAAAAATGTGCTTTTCATATATGAAAATGATGCATGTACTTAGAGTTCTCAAAAAAAAGGGGAGTTTTATCTCTTTACGTGGTCATTTGATCCCTTCATTAATATGTATTTCCCAATGATAGAGATATACTTATAAACTCCATGGTTAAGCTGCTAAATTAACTAACTGCTGATGAACTAAGTTGATGAGTTTACCTCTTTATTAAGGAATTCTAACCTTTTATCTAGTTTGTGTCAGAAAAAAATTAGATTAAGTTTATAAGCTTGGAATAAGCAGCTTTCAGAAACTTACCCAAACCAAAGGATGCACTTCATAAGCTCTGATGCTAAAAGAAACATATTTAAATAGATTTTTTATGTATTAAAAGCACCTTAAATTGGACTTATAATTTTTTGTAGTTTTATATTCTGTGGGAAAAAAGGGCAATATAGACAGCCCTTTGTATCTGTGGATTCCATGACTATGGATTCAAACAACCACAGGTTGAAAACATTTGAAAAAATACTGTATCTGTATTGAACATGTACAGACTTTTCTTGTCGTTATTCCCTGAAGAATGTAGTGTAACTATTTACCTAGCATTACACTGTACTAGGTAATATAAGTAGTCTAGAGATGATTTAAAGTATATGGAAGGATTTGCATGAGTTACATGCAAATACTATGCCATTTCTTTTTTATCAGGGACTTGAGCATCCATGAATTTTGGCATGGGGGAAGGCCCTGGAACCATTCACCCACAGATGCCAAGGGATAACTTTACTTTGTCATCTACATTTCATTGTTGATGTCTAATTATTTCTGAAACTCCTGTAATACAAAATTTTCATGAATGTTGATTGGCCTTGTCCACATTTAATTTGAATTAGTGTGAAACCCAGTAGTGCCATTGTTTTAAAGACTTAGTCATCAATAATGTTTTAACTGTTCCATGGTTTTATTTCTCTTTACTACAGGATGAAGTGCATGAAAGGGATCGATTTAGTGATTTTTTACTTACAAAGTTAAGAGATTTGTTGCAAAAGCACCCAACTTTGAAACTAATTCTTTCTAGTGCTGCCTTGGATGTGAATCTCTTTTTAAGATATTTTGGAAGTTGTCCAGTGATATACAGTAAGTTAAATTGTCAGATTTCTTCTCTAATTTTTGTGAAAGAACACTTTTGGACATTATTTATCCTAATAGAAACTGGGGAATGTTCTGAAGTAGAGGCCATCTATTACTGTTCCCCCTGAGATAGGCTTAATAGTACTTCTTTCTGATTTCAACTTCTCCTTTTTTATCAACAGCTCTTTGGTATTGTGTAGTGAGCCTAATTCTCTTACCTTAAAAGGAAATATGCTTTATTTTCACTTTGTGTTCTGTCTTAAATTGTCCTATAACTATTTCCCTTTATTGGTAGATATCTTTAAAAAGTAGTCTATACTCCCATGTTTTACTTCACATTCACTTCTGAAAATGCTAAAACAACGTTTGCCCTTGTCCTTTATTAAAAACTGATTTTGCCACCAGTCTTTAAAAAAATGATAAATTCCTCTTCGAAAAATACAAAAATTAGGCCAGACGCTGTGGCTCATGCCTGTAATCCCAGCACTTTGGGAGGCCGAGGCAGGTGGATCACAGGGTCAGGAGATCAAGACCATCCTGGCTAACATGGTGAAACCCCGTCTCTACTAAAAATATGAAATATTAGCCAGGTGTGGTGGCGGGCGCCTGTAGTCCCAGCTACTTGGGAGGCTGAGGCAGGACGATGGTGTGAACCCAGGAAGTGGAGCTTGCAGTAAGCCGAGATTGTGCCACTGCACTCCAGCCTGGGCGACAGAGTGAGACTCTGTCTCAAAAAAAACCAAAAATACAAAAGTTGTGTTTACTTCAATGAAATAATACGAAAATATATAGAGAAAAAGTTCAGTTGCCCCATCCTTGTTTCATGTCCTAGTTTTCTGATTTATGGATGTTAACAGTGTTATATATATTCATTCTTACCTAATCTGTGCTCATACAAATGTATGCAAATAGATACATATTTATAACATTTACAAAAATTGGTTTTATGGATTTATGATTTATGGATGTTAACAGTGTTATATATATTCGTTCTTCATGCTCACAAAAATGTATGCAAATATATACACATTTATAACATTTACAAAAATTGGTTTTATAAAAATGAGCACATGGCTAATACATTATTTTCAATTTGCTTTATCATGAACAGTTTTCCAGTTTAGTAACTTTGTATCTAGTTCTTTATTTTAAGCAGCCGCATAATAAAGTATTTCATAATATTGATGTACTATGACTTATTTAACCATATCTTTATTTTTGGACATTCAAGTTTGTTCTAGATCCCCCACCTTGCCCCTGCCAACAATGTTACAATGAACATCCTTTTACATATATCCTGATATACTGGATTTCTAGGGATAGATTTCTGAAAGTGAATTTGCTAAATAAGAGTATATCTATTTTTAATTTTAACAGCTTTTGCCATTTTACTTTTCAAAAGGCTGAAATGATTTACATTTCTGAAGTGTGTAGGGCTATTTATTTGAATTTTTACCATTGTTGTTTGACATTAACCTAATTGCCAATCTAATATTCAAATTTTAGGCAAAAATCTTACTTAGCTTTTCTGTGGTATCTTTTATGGTTGGCTCTCTCTCTTTTTTTTTTTTTGTGAAATGCTCAGATGCTGTAATTCATTTGATAGCATTGCTGCTTCCTGAACCTCATTCTTCATTATATCCCATACTTTCTCAGTCTGCCCTGTGGGCTTCTCTTCTTTCACATGGTGCTTAAATAGTGGTATTCTCTAGAATTATTCCCTTGATCTGTTTCCTTTTTTTCCTGTTCGCTCCATCTTCCTTCCTTCCTTCCTTCCTTCCTTCCTTCCTTCCCTCCCTCCCTCCCTCCCTCCTTCCTCCCTCCCTCCCTCCCTCCCTCCCTCCTTCCCTCCTTCCCTCCTTCCCTCCTTCCCTCCTTCCCTCCTTCCTTCCTTCCTTCCTTCCTTCCTTCCCTCCCTCCCTCCCTCCCTCCTTCCCTCCTTCCCTCCTTCCCTCCTTCCCTCCCTCCCTCCCTCACTCCCTCCCTCCCTCCCTCCCTCCCTCCCTTCCTTCCCTCCTTCCCTTCCTTCCCTCCCTTCCCTCCCTTCCCTCCCTTCCCTCCCTTCCCTCCCTTCCCTCCCTTCCCTCCCTTCCCTCCCTTCCCTCCCTTCCCTCCCTTCCCTCCCTTCCCTTCCTTCCTTCCTTCCTTCCTTCCTTCCTTCCTTCCTTCCTTCCTTCCTATTCCCACCGTCTTGTTTCCTGCCCTGTGCTATACTGTACTAGGTATTGGAGATGCATAGTTTCCCTGGAAGCTTTCATTCATGCCCTGGGCTTCTGTTTTTTTCTTTTACACTGATGACTTCTGAATCTTTATTTTCAGTTGTTCTCCAGAGCTCTGGGTTTCAATATTTCTAATATGATCCAAACCGAATACTTCATCTCTTCTGTGAAACCTATTTCTCTTCTTGTGTTACCTGTCTTAATCATACTACCATTGACTTAATCACCTGAATCACAAACCTATAAGTTCTTAACTCCTCGTAATAATCTTGGGTGATCAGGGACATCAGATCTGTACATATGCTAATTGAAAGCTCATTTCTCATTTTACATGCTTAAAACCAAACCCCATTTCAGCAAACCTGTTCTTTTCAGCTTTCTTTCTTACCTCAGAGAATGACATTATCATTCAGATTTGCAAGCCAGACGTCCAAGGACTATATTTGACACTTTCTTATTTTATTTTTTTTCTATATCCAATATAATGCTGAGTCCTATGGATTTTACCTCCTGACTAGCTCTAGAAATTGTCTGCTTATTTTTGGTTTTCACTATTATTAATCTCATTCAGGTTAACCTGAACTAGTGCAGTAACTGCTACTTGGTTTGATATAGCCATTCTGCTATCTTTTAAATCCATTCTCCATATTGCAGTCAGAGTGGTCTTCTCTGAAGTAGAATTCTGATGATGTGGAGCACCTTCCTGAGCTTAAATCTTTGAATGACCTTTATCTCACGATAAAAACATAAACCCTTAGTAAGACTTATCTTTTCCTCTTACCTCATCTTGAACGATAAGGTAATCCACTCCCACCATTTTTCAAGTAAGTTGGCCTTTTAGTTCCTTGAAACACCTTTAGGTCCTTGAAACTCTTTTCCAGCACAGGGACTTTGCACATGCTGTTTTTCATCATCATTATACACTTTTTTCTTTTTTCGTATGGCTTTGTTGTTTTGTTTATCTTCTTGTTTCTCATTTTCTTAGTGAGGATACTTTTCTTGATGCGGTCAAATCCCCCCTGTTATATACTGTCATGGTGTCTTGTACTTGCATCTCATAGGACTCTTCACAACTCTGTATTTACATTTATATTCCGGATTTTTGGATTAATTTCTGTCTCTTCTGCTAGCTTGCCTCCAGGAACAGGAAATAGCTCTATTTTGTCTTACCATTTCTGCTTATAATACAGATGATATCAATGCCAGACACATGATAAGTGGATAGTAAACACTAGAGGGAAAAACCCGAGCACATGAACAGTTGTCTAATAGTTGTTTGTAAGTCAAAGTTATAGTTAAAGGACAATATTATAGGAGTCACTTGAACTATGAGATCACTTTTGGATATTATACTCAGGTTTATTAACTTGGTATTCTCATGTTTTTATGTGCATTTTCTTTAAGATGCAAGTTGAGTAATTTTTTAAAAATTATTTAGTACAGGGAAGACCATTTGAAGTAAAAGAAATGTTTCTGGAAGATATTTTAAGAACAACTGGATATACAAACAAAGAAATGTTAAAGTACAAAAAGGAAAAACAGCAAGGTAAATTTTTTAATAAAAGAAATTACTGTTGATAATGACTTTGGAGTACTCCGTGGACACTTGAAAGTGTTTTTCTCTTGTGTATAATTGTTTAACATTATATTAGAATATTGTCCCAAATATACCTTTGCTTTCCGATTTGGTTCCAGAAGTTATACTCTATGGAGAGGAACTGAAAGTGGATGCCAGAGTTGAGGAGGTGTCTGTATCCAAAGATTCAGCCACCTTTTAAGGAGGTGGAAGAGTATATGCTGGCTGCCCACAGCATATCTCATAGTGAAGGACTGGGAAGTGAATGGGAGGGAGTGAAAAAAGTAGTATGTGAGTAATAAACTCAATTTTGATAAGATGTTGAGTTTTCCAAATCTTGATGATGTTATGGGATTTCATTGATTTACTTTGAATTTAGCATTATTTGCCTGTTAATACATCTCTTGTAATGACTTATATTTCAGCTGTTGAATTAGGGTTCAGATTTCTTTTTCTTAATTTTAACTTCATTATTCATCATAGAAGACTTGGCTTCAAGCTTTGATACCTTGTTTATTCTGTATGCCCTTGGACAAAAATCTGAACTCCTTTGGATTCTCCCCTTGAAAAATGTAATCAGCAATGCTGATTTCACTGGGCAGCACTGAATTACTGATATGTAAGTTGTAAAACTCCTAGATCTTGAAACTCAAAAAAAAAAAAAATTAAAAAAAAATTTTTTTAGAGACAGGGTCTTGTTCTGTCACTCAGGCTAGAGTGCAGTGGTGCAATCAAGGCTCACTGCAACCTCTACCTCCTAGTCTCAAGGGATCCTCCCATCTCAGCCTCTTGAGATGTAGACCACTGTGCCCAGCTAATTTTTTAGATATTTTGTAGAGACGCAGTCTTGTTACATTGGCCCGGCTGATCTTGAACTTCTGGCCTCAAGCAATCCTCTTGCCTCAGCCTCCTAAAGTGGAATTACAGGCATGAGCCACCATGTCCAGCTGAAACATTTGAAAGTGAAAATTATATATAATTGTATCTCAAAAAGCTGGCACGGTGGTAGAAGTTCAACAAATGGTTTTCTACAAACTGCTGTATGAATTTTGGTCATTGATTTAAACAATAGTTATAACATGGATAAAAATACTCTTAATTCTGGACTTACTTAGAAGTAAACTTATTAGTAGGATTTGGAACAATAGATGAATACATGAATGTATAAGCCCGTTTTCACAATGGTGTAAAGATACTACGCGAGACTGGGTAATTTATAAAGACAAGAGATTTAATTGACTCACAGTTCTGCATGGCTGGGGAGGCCTCAGGAAACTTACAGTCATGATGGAAGGCAAAGGGAAAGCAAGGACTTTCTTTACATGGCAGCAAGAGAGAGAAGTGCAAGCAGGGGAAATGCCAGATGCTTATAAAACCATCAGATCTCATGAGAACTCACTCACTATCATGAGATCAGCATGGGGGAAACCGCCCCCATGATCCAGTTACCTCCCACCAGGTCTTTCCCTCAATACCTGGGGATTATAATTCAAGATGAGATTTGGGTGGAGACACAGAGCCTAACCATATCAATGAAGTTTTCAAGCAGTTTCATGTATCTTTGTGTTTCAGCATAACACATTTTTTATTGAATATTCTTAATATGTTTTTTAAAAGTAACTACAGAATACGGCCAACTTTTAAGAGATACCAGATTCACATAATTTATTTAAACAAAGGAATACATTTCAAAAAGGAAAAGATTTGTCTACATATTCTTTCTTTGATAATTAATTTAGAAGAGAAACAACAAACCACACTTACAGAATGGTACTCAGCTCAAGAAAATACTTTCAAGCCTGAATCTCAGAGGCAGAGAACTGTTCCAAATGTGACTGACGAGTATGACTTATTGGATGATGGTGGTGACGCTGTCTTCAGTCAGCTGGTATGATCGTCCTGGTTTCCTACTGATATTTTGTGTGAAAATTGTGTAGGTTAAAGATCATTTTATGAGATTATACTTTTTTTTTTTTTTTTTTGAGACAGAGTCTCACTCTGTCGCCCAGGCTGGAGTGCAGTGGCGTGATCTCTGCTCACTGCAAGCTCCACCTCCCGGGTTCACACCATTCTCCTGCCTCAACCTCCTGAGTTGCTGGGACTACAGGCGCCCGCCACCATGCCTGACTAATTTTTTGTATTTTTAGTAGAGATGGGATTTCACCTTGTTAGCCAGGGTGGTCTCGTGATCCTGACCTCGTGATCCACCCGCTTTGGCCTCCCAAAGTTCTGGGATTATAGGCATGAGCCACCATGCCCGGCCAAGAGATTATAATTTTTTACTGCATAATTGAATGGTAATTCTCTTAGTTTATTTTAGACTACAATCAATTTTTCAGAGCAACTTTCTACTCTTTAAAAAGATAATTTACCCTTTTTTTGAGCATGTGACAGTATATAATGCAGATATGCTTGCGGTTTTCTACCAGTGTTTAAAGTTGTAATGTATCCAAATGAACTATACATGAATTTTTAAAAGTACTTTTAAGGAATATTTTAAAATTGATGATAAAAATTGTTATTTAACATCTTTATGGATATGCACACTAAATATACTATATATATTATGATATATATCCTATATGCTTATAGGATTATAACATGCTATGTGTAAAAACATATAGTGTAGATTTATTTGGGTCATGAAACAGCATTTTGACCTTGTGTATTTGTGGTTCTTAAGACTGGCTGTACATTCTGTCACCTGAGGAGCTTTTAAAGCCCTGTGGAATCTGACACCCTGCCAACAAGAGATTCTGATGCACTTGCTCTGGGGTGGGACCTGGCATCAGTATTAAAAAGCTGTAGGTGCTACTTCCCTTGATGTGCAGTTGGGAAAGAGAACTACTGAGGTGTATGTGCATTTAACAGTATCATATTGGAAGCACAATTAACATTGTGACTGGATCATAGTCCTTTGTTGACAAACTCATTCTCAGATAAAAGCTAAGTATAAGGACAAGATACCGTGTTGTGAGTGATAATGTTTGTGATGAAATGAGAAATTTTTTTATGTCAAAGCCTTTGCTATGTAGTGTCATAGGATTAGTAGTCCTTATGGCCATTGTGGTCATCTTATGTTCTTTGCAAGCAAATGTTCATAAATTGTTAGGTAATTTGTGATAATTTATGATTTTTACTGTTTTTTGTAGACTGAAAAAGATGTGAATTGCCTTGAACCATGGTTAATAAAGGAAATGGATGCTTGTCTTTCTGATATATGGCTACATAAAGATATTGATGCCTTTGCTCAGGTCTTTCATCTCATTTTAACTGAAAATGTTAGTGGTAAGTTTATTTTAATTTTAAAAATTTACCCTTGCAGTTATTTATGATGGAAGTATATTTTAATTCAAAATGTATGTACTACCAATAATTGCACAACCAAAAATTTTATTTTTTAGGAGTATTTATTTTATTTCAAATGCACAAATCAGGATCTTCTTACTAGCATAGCATAGTAGAAATAAATACTGTGTTAAATCAGAGATTCTTAAGCTCATGTCACCATTGTAGTTTGAAGAGCTATGTGATTACATGACAATTACGTGCAAAAATGCTTTTATGTGTATGTGTTATGCATATACTCTTGTCTTTCCCTTCCTTGGAAAGGATTTAGGTGTCAAGTATTTATTCTCTCACCTAAACCCCTCAGCATTATTATTGTAATTATTATTGATTACTTTCTTCTTGAAATATTTTACTCAGTTAACTTCTGGTATTTCATACTTGGCTTATTTTCTTCTTATTTCCCTGGCTCTGACTTCTTGGTTTTCTTGGCAAGATCTTTTTCTTTTTTTCTGACCTGTAAATACGAAATTTCCTAGGTCTCAATCCTTAAGACCTTAATTCTATTTATACTTACTCCTTAAGGGGATCTCAAATAGTCATTGCTTTAAATATCTATTTAAATGACCCCTAAATTTACATTTCCAGACCTCACCTACCCCCTGACTTAAATATACCTGATCACTTGTTATCTCCAGTTGGATGTCTGTTAGGTGAATAAAATTGGATATGCCTCAAACAACTTCTGATCCCCTCCCTACATACCTTACTCTCAACCTGCACTTTTCATGTGTTTCCCTTTTCAGTAAATGGTCACTATCATTCACCTAGTTGCTAAGGCAGCAAAGCATACAGAAAGTCTGCTGTCACATTGCACATATAATTCATTAGCAAATCCTGTTTACTTTGCATTCTAAAATAAATCTGGAATATGACCACATTTCATTTCCCCTACTGTACATTTCACTCCCCTAGTCCAAGCCAGCCTCTCTTCTGGACTATTACAGTAGCCTGTTAACCATTTCTGTTTTTATGTTACTGCAGTCTGTTCTCCACAGAAAAATAAGATTGATCCTTTCATAAAGGAAATTGGATCATTCCACTTGCCTGTTCTCAACTCTCCCAGGCTTCCAGTTACACTGTGGATGAAAGTCAAAGTCCTTTCCATGATTAGGCCTCTGGCTACTTTCTTGATCTTATCTTCTGCCACTCTCCTCCTTGTTCACTGTGCCTAGACACACTTGTCTCCTTGATATTCTTCATGTTTGCCAACACATTCCCTTCTGTGAGATTTTGTTTTGTTGTTTCCTATGCCTAGAAAACTGCCTCCATCGGTAATCACACGGCCCAGTGCCTACTTATTTAGGTCTCTGCTTACATACTGCCTTCTCAGAGAGGCCTTTTCTGATCGCCTTACTAAAATGGTACCCTTTTCTCACTATATCTCCCTTACCTTGCTTTATTAGTCTTTATTGTACTTTTATTACCTGTCATGTGTTTTTTATTTTTATTACCTATGTCATCTACTAGAATGAAAACTACATGAGGGCAGAAACTTTGTCAGTTTTACTTATCTCTGTATCGCCAGAGGTTCATCGTTTATTAAGTGCTGAAAAATCTTTGTTGAATAATGATATTATTATTATTATTGTTATTTTTGAGACAGAGTCTCACTCTATACCAGGCTGGAGTGCAGTGGTGCAATCTTGACTCACTGCAACCTCCGCCTCCCCGCTTCAAGTGATTCTCCTGGCTCAGCCTCCTGAGTAGCTGGGACTACAGGTGTGCGTCACCTCGCCCAGCTAATTTTTTTTGTATTTTTTTTTGTATTTTTACAAAAAAATTTTATAATTTTTTTGTATTTTTAGTAAAGATGGGGTTTCACCATGTTGGCCAGGATGGTCTTGATTTCTTGACTTTTTGATCTGCCTGCCTTGGCCTCCCAAAGTGCTGGAATTACAGGCAGGAGCCACCGCACCCAGCCGAATAATGATATTACTTTTAAGCATCTTTACCACATGATAATCTGTTGGAACATGTTTAGTGACAGGAAGTTCACTACCTTTCTTTTGAATTGTTTCAGGAGTTAACTTTTTAGTATGTTGATATGAAATCTAACTACATGGCATTTGCCTTTTTTCTGCTTCTGGAGTGATCACATGTATTTATACCTGACAGACTTCCAGGTGTACGAAGATGGTTATTCTTTTTCCTTTAAATTTTTTGTTTTTTGGGCTGACTATACCTATTACTTCAACTATTCTTTACTGTAACATGATATCTGGTCCTCTCCTTCCCTGGTCCATCTTCTCTGGATATGTTCTGTTTTATCCCTTTTAAAAAGCATAGTATCCAGTTCTGAGTGTTAATCTCTTAGTAACCATCTTAGCCTAAAACCTTCTACTCTTTACTTACATTAATCCAGCCAACCCCATTGTCTTATTGATTCATATTGTTTTTGAAATTTTTAGTTCTTTTTTTAAACCTATGATTTTATTAAATTAAATTTTTTAATTATCATGTACTTGTTTTGACTTTTTCTTGAGCTTTAGACATTCTGTTTATTCATTATAAATTTTATCTTAAAGTTAGATTTGGCCCATTGTTTCTGTTTAACAATTTTAAAAAAATTCTAATTGTTATCTATTACATTAATAAGCTTTCTCTGTTTATTAATTTGAGGTGCCTGGGTCAATTATCAAGGGACTTTAGGTCAATATTTGGGTGTGGTTGTTCAAGCAGTTATAATCCTACACATCTTCTAGTCTAACTTCTTAAAAAATAAATGAGTATTTTTTGACTTTCTTTATTCTCTTTGTAAATGTATGTTGGCTCCTAGTGATTTGCTTTTTAAAGTTCATTGTTTTGTTTTGTTTTGAAACAGGGTCTCATTCTGTCACCCAGGGTGGAGTGCAGTGGTGCAATTGTGGCTCACTGCAGCCTTGACTTCGGGGCCCAGGTGGTTCTCCCACCTCAGCTTCCAGAGCTTTGGATTTAGATATTTCTAATATGCCCCAAACTGAATACTTCATCTCATCTGCAAAACCTGTATCTCTTTTGTTGAGAGCTGGCCAGGCTGGTTTTGAACTTCTGGGCTCAAGTGACCTGCCCAACTTTGCCTCCCAAAGTGCTGGGATTAGAGACGTGGGCCACTGTGCCTGGCCCTCATTATTGATTTTTTGAAAAATAATTGATCTCCATTTTTAAAAGTAACTTTTTGGATTTGAAAGTGTAGATATTTGTTCGTCTCCAGTTTTCTGGCATTCTTTCTTTTTCCATTATTTAAAAAATATTTACTCTGAAGAGTTTAGCAATCTTACTTGAAAGTTAAGGAATTTAAATTCTGAAAACAGTGGCTTTAAAATATTTATGATGCATTTTAAGTACTTAAGTATTATCCTTAGCTTTCTTCCTGATATTTCTTTAGTGAATACTAGACTATTAATTTGATAATGGTCATCCTATGTAGGCTCAGGTCTCTCTTCTGCTCTTATGTACAGTTTGTACATTTCCCAGAGTCCCGTATTCTAATGTCTTAAGCCATGTGAGGAAAACTAAAATGTTATAGTAGCTCAATCATTCACTCCTCATCTTTTTATTTCATTTCTGAAATCTCAACCCTTGATTTCAACCAGAACTGAAAATATGTCATATGATTTAGGAAACTCTGGGCTT
The DNA here is from genome assembly GCF_049350105.2 of Macaca mulatta. Classification (NCBI taxonomy): domain Eukaryota; kingdom Metazoa; phylum Chordata; class Mammalia; order Primates; family Cercopithecidae; genus Macaca; species Macaca mulatta. Next base: position 122,485,994 of record NC_133411.1, read on the forward strand.
CATAGATTTCTTCTTAGTACCATCATTTTCCCTATGATCGTGTAGAAGCAGATAATAATGAGTTAAGACTTGACATTCTCTGTCATACTTACTGTACTAGTCATCTATTCCTACATTACAAATGATTCTAACACTTAGAAGCCTAAAACATTTATTACCTCACATAGTTTCTGAGAGTCAAGAATCTGGGAGTGGTTTAGCTGAGTGGTCTGGCTCCAAGTCTCTCATGAGGTTGCGGTTAAACTGTTGGTAGGGGCTGCATTAATCTGAAGGTTTGTTGGGGCTGGAGGGTCTGCTTTTGAGAAGCCTCACTTACATAGCTTTTGGCAAAGGGCCTCAGTTTGTTGCTGGCTGTTGGCAGAATAGCCGTGAGTTCTTGTCAGCTGTCCTTCTCAGTAGGGCTGCCTTATTCTTCCTGTGTGGCTTCTCTGAGAGTGATTCAAGAGAGAAAGTAAAAGAGCAGGCAGGAAGTTGTAGTTACTTTTTATGACCTAGTCTCCAGAGTTGCACACCACCTCTTTCACATTATTCTGTTTGTTAGAATGAGTCACTTAGTCCAATTTATAGTCAGGGAGAAGGGAATTAGGCTCCACCTCTTGAAGGGAGGAGTGTTAAAAATGTTTTAAATGTTTCACATTTATTCATACCCTTGTGCTCAAAATACACACAGTTTGATACATTCTCCAAGGCCATGGATTGAATATTCAGTTGAAGAAGTAATTTTCATACAGTGAGTACAGATAAAAATAAATTAATCTTTTAAAATGCCTGACCATCCCCGATTTATTGAATCTGAGTCTTGGAGTAAGGTATGGCTATCTGTGCTTTTAAAAATACAAAGCGGAAACAACGATAACAACAAACCCATCCCAAAGAACAACTCCCAAAGCAAAATGAAAATACATGCCATTATATATTTGTCCAAATCCATAGAATGCACAAAACCAAGAGTGAATCCTAATGTAAACTATGGACTTCGGTTGATGTGTCAGTATAGGTTCATCAGTTGTAACAAATGTTCCACTCTGGTGGGGGATGTTGATAATTGGGGAGGCTATGCATGTGTGAAGGCAAGGGACATATGGGGTATACTTGTATTTTCCTCTCAGTTTTGCTGTGAACATAAAACTTGTTCTAAAAAAAAGTCTTAAAAAAAAAGCCTGAGGCAATTTTCTTGTCTCTGCCCCACTTTAAAAGAACACTGATTTGTATTGATAATGGATACCATGTTTCAGAGTGTTTATTGAATAGAAGATAATTGGGTATACATACTGTGTATCAATGATTAAAATTTTCCTTTTGTAGTTATCTTGAATTTTACTATGGAGGGTTTTTTTCATGAAATCTTTCTGAAATTACCAATTTTGTAATTTAAGCAAATTAGTCCTAAGCAATTATATTGAATTGCTTGAGAAATATATTCTAGGAAGAAACTTCAATAGAACTTTAATTATTTTTCTAATGTAAGGGTTTTATGAGAAATAAACTTTCTGTCAGTGTTAATCCCATTAAGCGTCTTACAAAATAGCCTGGAATGGGGGATTAAAAGCAAAGTAAAATAACAACAAAACATTGTCTCAAACTTTGCGTTTGAAGCTTTTAAGTATTCATTACCAGTTACTGATGAAAATTAACTTTTAAATTATTTAATTATATCTTGTCATTTGGTGAACAAATAGCTTTCCTTTTCTGTTGAAATCATGTAGATGAGCTTAAAACAGTTTAACCATGATCTTTCTTTCTCCTACCTTACAACCGACAGTCTTTATTCTATTTACACTAGACGTATCATAACAGATTGCTGTAGATCATCTAAGTTAAGTGTTACATAGTGCTGTCATTATGTAGTTAAGGAGCAAGTCTCGGGCTAATTATCCTGACACTCAATTCTGCTATTTCAAATTTTTTAAACAGTGAAAATGGTTTTAAGTAGTTTGGAAATTTAAGTTGTATTTATCTTTTCTTTTTTTTAGTTGATTACAGACATAGTGAAACCAGTGCAACAGCTCTGATGGTTGCTGCAGGACGTGGCTTTGCAAGTCAAGTAGAACAGTTAATCAGTATGGGAGCCAATGTCCATAGTAAAGCATCAAATGGCTGGTAATTTTAAACTACGTTGATTCTTCATATATCTTTGTATAGCTGCACATATCTTTTTTGATTTCTTATGTTTGTCTTTATATTAAAAACTTGTGTAATAATTGCTGGTGAATTTCTGTTTTAATGGGTTAATAATTTTGAATGACTTGTTTTTTTAACTATAATTTATCTTATTTTTTATTTAAAAAGTTTTTTGAAAAGATAGGGTCTTAATGTTGCCCAGGCTGGTCATGAACCAGTTTTACAATTTTGATGACATCTTTTTTATATATCCTTTGAATTTTGGCAGGATGGCATTGGATTGGGCTAAACACTTTGGGCAGACTGAAATTGTGGATCTTCTAGAATCTTACAGGTAAAACTTTATACTATTTTAAATTAATTCTACCTTCTTTAAAAGAGCTTCACCATATAAATTATGGACTATACAAATGTAGACCATTTATAGTCTTTTATCCAGATATTTTTTTTGTAATTCTAAGGAAATTTTCTGTCTGATCTACCATGGTATATTAAATTTTATTTTAAGAAATCAGAAGAGGGATTTCCAATTAAACATGGTAGATACGACATAAGTATTTATCTCTGCATTTTCTCAAACCTTTTACATTTCCCAAAACCTCACTAAAATGACAATGAAGGAATATAAAGGAATTTAAAAGGTGTAAACCAAATTCAAAGAGAATGGAAGAGGACAGGGCAACTGATAGAAGATGTTAATTTTGGGATGATAGATAGCTAATTGATTGACTTAGCAGAACTAAGAAAACTCACAGTGCCGTAGAGAAACACTCATTTTAGCTTTGGAACTCAGAGACTCATTCAGTGGCCTTTGAGTGAAGCAGTAAAAGAAAATTCATTATCAAAGAGAAAACTTATAATACAAACCTATAGTAAAAGATATTGCATTCATGAAATAAAAACAGTGTGCTATCAAAAAGGAACAGAACACAAATCTTTGTTCAGATTTTGTCTTCATGAGACCTACCCAAATTTGCCCTATTATATTACAGTCTAACCCCCGCCCGCACTGTCCATCCTCTTTAACCTATTCTACGATTCTTTTTTCTCCACAGCCCTACCACCCTCTAATACACTATATAATTTACTTGTTCACTGTTTTATTGGTTTATTATCTATCTCTTCTCCCTACTAGAATGTAGTAAGCTTATTGTCTGCTTGTTCAAGAACAGCAGCTAGATATAGTAGATGTGCAGTGAATATTTGTGAATGAATGCATAAATAAGAAAGAATTCTTATAAATTAAAAATATGATAGCAGAAAAAAGAAGAGTTACAAGATAAAGTTTAGAAAATTGCTTACAGAGTAGGAAAATTGTAGAAAAAAGATAAGAAAATTTGCTTCCTATGTACTCCTTTTTTAGGAAACTGTTAGAGAATGTGCTTCACAAAAAAGAAGTGAAAACAAAAACAAAAAATGGGGGAAAAAAAAAACAGGTAGGTACAGCACAGGGGATAGGTGAAAGGAATGCTCAGGATGCTGGTAGAGAGGATTGTTTTGATGACACCAGTGTCTAGTAGGCCTGATCGCATAGGAACAGAAGATGTGGGGCTCTAGAGGGAGGTCTCTGTGGGGTAAAAATTTACCTGGCATTTTCAATCATATTAAAAAGCTTTATGAATCTGTCAGATAATTTGGGAAGAATTACTATCAGATCACAGAAAACTAAGCAAATAAAAATTAGACAGTTGTTACTCTAGGAAAAACAAAAAGTTAAGAAAGGAGGTATAATCATAGTATATTATTAGGCTAAGCAGTGAATGTTTACCCAGTCATAGTAAAGTAAAGGCTGAATGAAGATTTAACAAAAATTGTAGGAACTGGTGTGGGTGGAAAGTGTAGGGAAGTGGAAGTGGTAACCTCATTTTTCATTAGTTGGAGGTTCACAGATAATGACTACATTGTTAAAACAATAAATAGCAGAAAATGCGTGTTGCTTAGAAATATGACAGCAAGTGCTAAAATGGCTAAAACAGTAGAATAGTTCTAAGCAGTGTGACTAGGAGTTTTTGTTATAACTTCTATAAAACCATTTATTAACACTATGTATATGTATTGCTTTGATTTAACAAAAAAAAAATCAAAGGGAATCCTGTAAAACCAATCAATTAACTGGCTTTTAGATGGAGATTTTAGGTAACTTTAGATTAGATATTTAAACAAATTATAAAGCTTTCAGATTAGATATTTAAAGAAAATTTTGAATATATATTTTATAATACATTGATAGCTTCTGTTTTCAACCTTTAGAGATTCAAAAAAGAAAACAATGGAGCCTGAAGTTAAAATATATTAAAATATCTGTTATTCAAGAACATGTAAAATGTTTTATTTTACCTGGGTTTTTGTACTTAATTTTATAGTTGTGGAACTGGAAATGTAGTCTCAGACATTAGAAGAAATAAATGTTTGAAATTAGTTGTGACATTGAGTCTCAAAATTCTTGATAGGTTTAAATGCTACTTCTGATATGGTGGGTTTAGATGTCATTTCAATAATAGCATCCAGAACTTGCAGTCCTTTTATTGTTAACACTTTGAATGTTCCAGACATTCTTATGGTGTTAAGTAAAGTTCACTAGACACTACAGGTTACCAGGTAAAGCGTTTATCTGGATAATATTTTAATTGTCCTGGCTAACTGGGCTTTCTTTTTATTTGATAGATCATGATATTATCAATTATAAATTTCAGGTATTTAAAATTAAATATATTATTATGTTTACTGGATTATTGATAATTTATATCCAAAGGTTATAACTTTAAATAGAATATAATGTCTTCTTCATTTATGTGTTAAAAATTAAAAAACAATAAACTTATAGTGTTTTAAAGTAGATCTTAAAATTTACAAGAGCTGAGAACACATGGACACAGGGAGGGGAACATCACACACCAGGGCCTCTTGGGGGTTGGGGATAGGGGAGGGATAGCATTAGGAGAAATACCTAATGTAGATGACGGGTTGATGGGTGCAGCAAACCACCATGGCACATGTATACCTACGTAACAAACCTGCACGTTCTGCACATGTATCCCAAAGCTTAAAGTATAATAAAAAATTTACAAGAGCCAATTATTAAGTTGTAGAAGTTTAATATTTTTCCCATTGAAAAAAGTCTTATGTTATTTTTCTGCTAAATTCTTTAAGAGAGATTGGATTTAGTTGAACTTCTTAGAAATTCTGTTGATAATTACTAGTGATAGCAATAGTTTACATTTTTACATGTAAGATGAAGAAGCAAGGCATTTATTTCAGTAATTTATATTGATTCTTGCTTTTGGAAAATAGCCTAATCAACCTGCTGTTAGCATAGAATTTTCTAACAGTCATGTTAAGTTGGTGCCTATTGATTTTTTTAAAAATGTGAACTATACATCAGAATATTGTTTATAATAGTAAACAATTAGACATAACCTATTAAGAAAATATAAATGATAGCTGAAAGTTTGTTTTTAACAGTTTTATTGAGATATAATTAATATACCATGTAATTCACCCATTTGGGTGCACAATTTGATGGTTTTTCATATATTCACAGACTTACGCAATCATCACCACAATCAATTTTAGAACAGTTTCATCACCACAAAAAGAAACTTGTACCCATTAGGTATCTCTCCCTGTTCCTCCCCAGCTCTCTTAAGCCTCCTCCAGCTCTAGACCAACCACTAATATACTTCTAGTTTCTATAGATTTTTCTGTTGTGGACATTTTATATAAATGGAATCATGTGATACGTGGTTTTTGTGATTGGCTTTTTTCAGTTAGCATAAAATATCCATGTTGTAGCATTCTTTTTATGACTAATACATATTCTATGGGTATACCAAAGTTTGTTTGTATATTTGTCAATTGATGAACACTCAGGTTGTTTCCACTTTCTGACTATGAATAATACTGGTATGAATATTTGTGTACAAATTTTTATATGGATATATTTTTTTCATTTCTTTTATATATACACCTAGGAGTGGAATTGCTGGGTCATATGGTAACTGTATGTTTAACCTTTTGAAGAACTGCCACATTGTTTTCCAAAGCAGCTTTACCATTTTACATTTCCACCAGCAATGCATGAGGGTGTAAATTTCTCCACACCCTCTCCAACACTTGTTATCGTCTGTCTTTTTGATTGTAGTCATCCTAGTGGGTGTGAAGTGGTATTTCATTGTGGTTTTGATTTACATTTCCCTGACAGCTAATGATGTTGAACATCTTTTTATGTGCTTATAGGCCATTTGTATATTTACTTTGGAGAAATGCCTTCAGATTGTGTTTTTCTAAAAGCATTCATTGCCAAATTTTACTTTGAATAATGTACTTGAAATCAAAATCATATTATAGCTTGGACATTAAGTGTCACTTACCGTAGCTTCCTTAGGGAATATTAGAAATTTGAAGGACCTAAGGATTACTCTTTTTAATAGAAATTGACTTTGTCTTTTTTTTTTTTTTTTAGTGCTTCACTGGAATTTGGAAATCTGGATGAAAGTTCTCTGGTTCAAACAAATGGAAGTGACCTCAGTGCTGAAGACAGAGAGCTCCTGAAAGCTTATCATCATAGTTTCGATGATGAAAAAGTAGACTTGGATTTGATCATGCATCTTCTATACAATATCTGCCATAGTTGTGATGCTGGTAAATAAGTGTTGTCTAAAAGAACTGGAGCAAAATATATACTTCAAGAATTAATATTTTAAGTGTACAAATTTTTATATAATTGCACTGATAGTAATAAGCAAATAATCTCATGTCATCTTATGATAGTTTACCAGTACATGAAAACGTGATACAGATTTTTATAATTCTGTTGATTGCATCTGATTTCACAATGAGATTTAATATTAAAAAGTCATTCTTCCCCAAGGTGCAGTACTAATTTTTCTGCCTGGATATGATGAAATTGTTGGACTGAGAGATCGCATCCTGTTTGATGACAAGCGGTTTGCTGACAGTACACATAGGTAAGGGCTAAAGCCTTATGTCTGTTGCTTAAAATAACAGACAGGTCCTAGAGTATATTTTCTCTTTTCATTGTCAACAGATACCAAGTTTTTATGCTTCATTCAAACATGCAAACATCTGATCAAAAGAAAGTGTTAAAAAACCCACCTGCAGGTGTTCGAAAAATAGTAAGCTTCATAAAATCTCCTTTTTAACATTTTTATTAGTTATTTTTTCTGTTTTTATATTAACTTTAAAGTAATATCTTGTTGCAGATCCTTTCCACCAATATTGCTGAAACCAGCATCACAGTCAATGATGTTGTCTTTGTTATTGATTCTGGTAAGGTGAAAGAGGTATGTATGGGTAAGTTGTAGTTTTACTTAAGTGGAGAAGATTAAGTTCTACTTCAACAAATGCTTTTATTTATTATTTAGTTATTTTTCTTTTAATTTTACCACTACTCAAGACAGCTTGGACCAGCATGTGCTTTTATAAGCAGAATTTAAGAAAAATGTCTGGTTCTAGATAAATTTAACATACTAAATATTGATTTTACTAAATATTCTGCCTTAAATAATTCAGTATATAAAATCAATTTTTGTTATTTTAACTAAGTATACAAAAATGTTTCTCTGCCTACCAAATACTAGGAAGAAAATAAAGGGTTTGGTTAGTTACAGGAAAATGTTGTCACACAGTATGGGAATTTGATTACATATTTTTTATGTTTTCCTTCTACATATGGACATGGATTATGTCCTTGTTCACTATTAAATCTTTAGTGCCTCACCTATAGCAGGTGTTCAAAAGATACTCAGCTCAAGTGAACCATGCTGAAAGAAAGCAAAGAAATAGATAAACCATGAGATAACCAGCAGCTAAATTGGACTTAACATTTGCTTTTGTAAAAAAAGTTTCACTGGAACTCAGCTACGTCTGCTTTTACCTTTTCTCTATGGCTGCTGCTTTCACACTGCAAGGCAGATTGGAGTATTTGTAACAGAGACCCTCTCAAAGCCTAAAATATTTACTATTTGGCTCTTTTCAAAAAGTTTGCCAACCTTTGATATAAAAAAAAAGGCATTTATTTCCTTTTAGTACAGCAATTGTCCATGTTCCTAACTTTTGGTAGATAACATTTGCTGAAAAAATGAAAGTGGGAAAGATAATTGATTTTTCAAGGGAAGAGATATGATTCATGTGTGGAAAGCAAATTATGTCTAAATTTAGTGAGTATAAATCATCATTTTTAATGTGAAAAAATTAATTGCCTTATAATGTTTTCAATGTAATTTGAAGGAATATTTTATAGAAAATAAAATTTTATTATAAAAATTGGCCATATGCATTATAATTGAATGCTCTAAAGATGGGATAAATTTTATTTTTATATAATCGTACATTTTACTTAAAAATCTTAATGGTGAGCCAACGAAAATTCAGATTTTATTGCCCTAAAATTACCTAAAGTGGATAAAGTGGGTTTTGAATATTTTAGAAAGTTCCTTTAGGTGTTATTTATTTATTAAGTAACTGAAATTTAAACATGGGTAGTGTCAAAAGTTATTTAACATACAAAATTGACAAATGTAATGTTATATTAAAAACTAAATGAGAAGCTTGTTTCCTAAAAATTTTAAAAACTATTATGCAAACATTTTTATTTGCTCTCTGCAGTTATTTTATGAAAGGGAAAGTATAAGTACCGAGTGACTGAAATATATGTTCTAGTTAGGCTTGTATTTCTTTTTAAAGTATTTCTCTACAATAAATTTTCACTATAGGTTATTTGAAGAAGTATGTGGCTAATAATGGTTCTTTTTTACTTTCTTCATTGTAAAATTCAGGAAAGGCTAACTTTGTTAGTAGCTCAACAGGAGGTAAAGTGGAAGTGTTTAAAAATATTTCTCTTTGGGATAAGGTTATTGATGGTTATTCTTACTCCGCAAGGTTAGGTCCCTGAAAAGTATTTCAGAAAATGTCTTTCCTTGATCTTCTTATTCTTCACAATGATGCAAATCTGATAGAAAATGACCTCAAGGGAATAGGTCAGTTCTCTCCAATCTTGATGTCTTACGAGAGCTGGCTGCCATTATCCAACTGTGGCAGAGAGCAACAGATAGCTCAGCAGAGCACAGAATGGGAAAGTTATTACAGCTTTTCTGAGTTTAGTTTTTAAATCCTTTTTTCTTAGTGTGTTTATAATCAGAAAATCAGGGTTTATTAAAAATCAGTATTGCTGTTTTAATTATTTAATCAAGAGAGGACCTTGAATTAAACTTGGCATGTTAAAATATGTTGATAACATTTCTTGCTATTACCTTTTAAATACCTTTTATAGTCTAACATAAAGATGGTTTAAATATTACAGAAATCCTTTGATGCTCTGAATTTTGTTACAATGTTAAAAATGGTATGGATTTCCAAAGCTAGTGCCATACAGCGGAAAGGCAGGTAATGTATATTTAATGTATATTCATTCAATTGCCTGTAAAATGGAAACATTTTTATATGTATTACACATTTATCACATATTCCACTTTTGATAAAATAATAGTTTTCATGTTAAAATTTTTATATTATTTTTGCAAAGCAAGCCATTTTAATACTTCTTTAAAAGTTGAATTTAGGTTATGTTAAAATTAAAAACTTTTACCTAAATGTACATTCAGATGTAAGAAGCTTAAAAAACAAAACCAAAAAGGCTAAACATATGCAATATAGGACAAAGAGCTAATTTCCTTATCATATAAAAAAGCTCTTTGAAATCAACTCAAGACCAGTTATCCAGTTAAAATGGATAAAGGGCACAAATAGGGAATTTACCAAAATAAAAAATATGCATGTTCTACTAATACATTAACCTCACATATACTACCTAATATGTATCAAAATAAATGCAAATTAATGAGATATTATTTTTTGACTCTCAGATGGGCATTGATGAAAATGTTTAACAGTATGTACAGCATAGAGGAAAAACATGGGCCAGTAGACTTTCATATTTTACTGATGGGAGTATAGATTGGTGTGACTTCTCCAGAGTGTAATTTGAAACTATCTAAATCTACTCTTTCACCATAGATTCCACTTCTCATAATTTATCCTGAATATGCTTGCACATGTGTGCAAACATATATGTTTAAGACTGCTCTTTGAAGCATTGTTTATAATAATGAAAAGTCTGGGAACAGTGTGGTGTCCATCAATACTGAAGTGATTAAATAAATTGTAGCCACACAGTGGCTTTCTAAGTAGCTGTTAAAAGGAAAAATGTAGATCTATGTGTTCTTATGTGGAATGAGTTTTCAGGATGCATTGTTAATTGAAAGGATATAGAACAAAAGTAATCTTTTGTGGTGAGAAAAATATTTGTATATTTGTGTATGTATTTCGACACAAATGCATCGAGAAGTCTGGGAGAAACATTAAAAAACAATGAATGGTTATTTACTCTGAGAAGGAGGATTTGTGGGGGTCTTGGAGTAAGGAGACAATTTTATTTTTTTTTTGTAATTTGGTTATTTTACTATGTGTTTGGGTTACTTTTTAATTTTCAAAAGATAACATTAAAAGACTTTTCAGTAATTATCTTGCATTTTATTATAATTAGCAAGAAAACATGAAATGCTGACTTTAAAAGAATGCCTCATATACTGAAGACTCATACGCATTATTTGTTTACCTTGTAACTTCATAGAGTGCCCATGAGGGCTTTGTTGTTGTTATGTCAATTGTTTTCTTATGACCAATAGTGGCTTGATACATTAAGCTGGACTTATATGCTATTAATAGTATATTATTGTAGGTAAGGCTGGGTGTGGTGGCTCATGCTTGTAATCCTAGCACTTTGGGAGCTTGAGGTGGAAGGATCGCTTGAATCTTAAGAGTCTGAGACTAGCCTGGGCATCATAGTGAGACCTTGTCTCTACAAAAAATTTAAAAATTAGCTAGATGTGGTGGCACAGGCCTGTGGGCCTACCTACTTGGGAGGCTGAGGTGGGAGGATAATTTGATCCTAGGAGGTCGAGGCTGCAGCTGCCATGAGCTGTGATCATACCACTCCACTCCAGCCTGAGCAACAGAGCCAGACCCTGTCTCAAAAACAAATAAAATAACAAATAATATATTATTGGAGATGAAGGCCAGAACTGTAAAAATTTTCATTGCCATTTTTCCACAAATGTTTATCAAAAGCCTTCCCTTTGCACGTATTATGGATACAGTGATCAATAAACCATAGCCAGATAGGTAAAGCTGGAGGTAGGGCAGATGTTGCAGTCCATATGGGAGTCGAGTAAATTAAGCAATTTTAATACAGTGTTATCTGTGCTACAACTGGATGTTTCCCGAGTTGTTAAGATTGAATCTGAGACAATTGTGAATAAAGGGGGAGTTGCGGAAAGCCATTTCCAAAAGGCAGAGGGAAAGTATAACCAAGTATACTTATTTGCCTAAAGGCAAGAGTGAATAGGAAGGATATTTGGATGGAATTTAGTTTAGAGAATAGTGAAAAATGAGCTGAAAGTTGGAGACAAGTTCTTAAGGACCATTTTGAGTTTTCTCTCTTTTTTAAGAAAATAAACAATGGGATAACATGATTATAGTATCCGTTCAGCTCTCTGAAGAATGGATTGGCAGAGACAAAAATGATGGTAGGAGGACCCAGTAGGAGGCTCCTTCATTAGTACTTTCCTATAATAAGGTAGAGATGAAATAAAAATAAATAGATAATTAATTCAAGAGATACCAAAGAAAGTAATGTTGGTGATTGATTGTGTATGTAGGGGGTGAGGGGTAAGGAAGAGAGTGGAGTTAAGGATGTCATCCAGGTTTCTATCTTAGAAAATTGAACAGTAGTGCCATAGTCAGATAGGGAAAATGGGAAGAGTGTTTTTACTGGGGAGAATGAATAATTTTTGGTTATTTTGAGTTTGAGTTGCCTGTAGAAAATCTAAGTGATTGGGAGGCTGAGGCGGGCAGATCACAAGGTCAGCAGTTCGAGACCAGCCTGGCCAACATTGTGAAACCCTGTCTCTAATAAAAATACAAAAATTAGCCCTGCGTGGGGGTGGGTGCGGGAAGAGTGTTTTTACTGGGGAGAATAATTAATTTTTGGTTATTTTAAGTTTGAGTTGCCTGTAGAAAATCTAAGTGGATTGGGAGGCTGAGGCGGGCAGATCACAAGGTCAGCAGTTCGAGACCAGCCTGGCCAACACTGTGAAACCCTGTCACTAATAAGAATACAAAAATTAGCCCTGCATCGGGATGGGCGCCTGTAATCCCAGCTACTTGGAAGGCTGAAGCAGGAGAATTGCTTGAACCTGGGAGGCGGAGGCTGCAGTGAGCCGAGACCACGCCATTGCACTCTAGCCTGGGTGACAGAGCAAGACTCCGTCTCAAAAAAAAAAAAAAAAAAAAAAAAATCTAAGTGGAGCTGTCTAAGAAGTTTCTGAAGTATAGGCCTAGAATTAGGATAAGAAGATATAATACAGATGGAAATTGAGGTTATGAATATAATTAAAGTTACTTCAGGGGAGAGGGTAGTGTAAGAAGAACAGATGGCTGAGGGTTCAATCTCAGAGGACCCATAAACATTTAAAGACTGGGCAAATATAGAAATCTCTCAGAGGAGCCTGGATAAGTCAGAGGCTGAAGGGAATAGTGTAGGGAGGTATAAGGGGCCTTCAAAAACTTTATGGAAAATACATCTTATGAAAAAATTATGCATCGAGTTCAACATTTTTTTGCACCAGAATAAACTCATATTAACTTGTTATAATATATCTGAGCAGGATCTCATTTAAAGCACTAAGAAAGATAAGACATCAGTTTGAAAAAAGCCCCTATAAGAGCAACATGAATTCTTCTAAAGTTGAAGTAAGAGCAAATAGCACATTTATGGTGACAGTGCCCTGAAGAAATCAGCAGTTTACAAATGGATAACTCATTTTAAGAAGGGACGAGATGATATTAAAGATAAAGCCCATAGCAGCAGACCATCCATGTCATTTGTGAGGAAAAAAAAATCTCATTTGTGCCCTAGTTGAAGAGGACCAACAATTCACAGCATAAAAATAGCCAACACTATAAACATCACAGTTGGTTCAGGTTACCCAGTGTTGGTTGAAAAATTAAAAGTTGAGGAGACTTTCCACTTGATAGGTGCCAAAACCATCGCCTCTAGATCAGCTGCAGACAAGAGCAGAGCTTTCAATGGAAATTTTAAACAATTGGAAGCAAGATCCTGAAGCATTTCGTGAAAGAATTGTAACAGAAGATGAACCATGGCTTTACTAGTATGATCCTGAAGACAAAGCACAATCAAAGTAGTGACTACCAACAGGTAGAAGTGGTCCAGTCAAAGCAAAAGCAGACTGGAGGTCATGGCAACAGTTTTTTGGGATGCGCAAGGCATTTTGCTTATTGTCTTTCTGGAGGGCCAAAGAACAGTAACTTCTGCTTATTATGACAGTGTTTTGAGAGAGTTAGCCAAAGCTTTAGCATGAAAACCCATAGGAAAACTTCATTAGAAAGTCCTTCTCCACCACAGCACTGCTCCTGCTCATTCCTCTCAAGGGCAATTTTATGAGAGTTTTGGTGGGAAATCATTAGGCATCCACCTTATAGTCCTAGCTTGGCTCCTTCTGAATTCTTTTTATTTTCTAATCTTAAAATACCTATAAAGGACCCCAATTTTTCTTAGGGTAATGTAAAACTTCATTGACATAATTACATTCCCTGGACCTTCAGTTCTTTAGGGAGGACTAAATGGCTGCTGTCATTACTTACAAAAGTATCTTGAACTTAATAGTTGAGAAATTTTATTTTTTTTCCTCTTTTAATTCCATTTTTCCACAAACTTTTTGAAGTCCTTTTGTATTTGATGAAGGAAAGAATTGATCAGTAATGTCAGATTTTATAGCGCTTATAATGTGGTATAGTGATGATTGCCTATCTGGGTTGTGAGCTCCATGAAGGCAAGAATATTTCTGTATCTCTATCCCTTAGCATGGCTAGCCCTGCCATTAGCTGATATAGTGACTTTGGGTGATTTTAGGAGACTGCTTTTCTTCCAGGTATTTTTCTGCTGCTTCATAGAATATTATACAAGTCTTTGTGATGACAGGATAAATGGCATTCCCTTGGAGCTGTGTAATGCATAGTTTGTACAACTCTAATCACTGGGCCTGAACACAGTGCTTGATATAAGCTCAGTAAAATTGATTGAATTTAAATTACCAGTATTCATTCATACTTAGTTTTTTGCTCACTTTCATATGTATGCTATTTCTTTTGATTTTTGCCATAACCCTACAAGATATATCAGGTAGGTGTCATTCATGAATCTCACTGTCTACAAAATAATTGAGTCCCAGACTAGTGAAATGCTTTCCAAAATGATTCATAGAGGATAAGAAACAGAATAAGGATTTAAACTCAGGTGTCCTGATCCTGGATCATTTTTCTGTTTCCTAAATCACATTGTGTTTACAGTTTATTATAGCCTTTATTCCTTGTTTGAGTCGTAATCTTGTATTTTATTTTTAAGGGCAGGGCGATGTAGACCTGGAATTTGTTTTCGTCTGTTCAGTAGACTCCGATTCCAGAATATGTTGGAATTTCAGACTCCAGAACTTTTGAGAATGCCATTACAGGTAAAAATTTATTTAAATATGAAAGGCATTTTTGTGGGTGAGGGAAGAGAGGGGCCATTTCAACTTTTATGGATTAGGCCTTTAAAAAATCAATTTGTAAAACAAAATTATTCAATATATATTATGGAGGGTGGCTATGTGTATAACAGAAATATTTTTTCTATATAAGAAAATTTAATTCATAAACCTTCAAAATTTTAAAGAACCACTTGAATGTATTTAAATTATGGTACAGTTTTAAAGTTTAAATTTTTTTTTTTTTTTTTTTTTTGAGACAGAGTCTTGCTTTGTTGCCCAGGCTAGAGTGCAGTGGTGCAATCGCAGCTCACTGCAACCTCCACCTCCCAGGTTGAAGCGATTCTCCTGCCTCAGACTCCCAAGTAGCTGGGATTACAGGCACCCACCACCGTGCCTGGCTAATTTTTGTATTTTTAGTAGAGACGGGGTTTCACCGTCGTGACCAGGCTCGTCTCGAACTCCTGACCTCATGATCCACCCGCCTCAGCCTCCCACAAGTGCTGAGATTACAGGTGTGAGCCACCGTGCCTGGCCATATTTTTTTAATGCAGCATTTTATGAGTTTCAACTATATAGTGTTCACCTTTTAAATTCTCAGAGGGATTAGAAAACAAATTACTTAAGGTCCAAAAGATAATACCCAAATCTCAGTATAAGATGCTGAGATTATCTAGTAGTTTTAGAACTGAGTTCACTGAGATTTTCTGACCTCTGTTAATTGTGTTGTGTGTGTGTGTTTTAAGTTTTCTAACTTGATGGAACAGCCAGACCCTGTAACTTCTAGGGAAGATTAACAGAATGCATTCATTTGATTCTTTAGTGTGTTTGGCTAATGCTGGCTTTCAAACCCTTAAAGAGAGGCAGGATAATGTGTTAAGCATCCATATACCTAAGATGATTTCTCACTTCCCAATGCTTATGTGTGATTTTCCTTTCCTCCTGGGATAAAATTCAGAATTCTTAACAAGAGCGTGAATTAGCTGTTCCTGCCTGTGTCTCCAGTCACAGGCAGGAATAGGTGATTTCTTGTTATTTATCCTCTCTTACACCATTGGTTTTAGTTTCTCAAGCACATCTTTTTTCCTTCTGCCGTAAGGCTTTCACATGTATCTGCTGTCTCCTTAGATTCCTTCCCCTTATTCCTTTTATGGTTACTCCTACTCAATCTTTACATCTTAGTTTTAAGTGTCTTTCTTCAGGAAAACTATCTGTAACTTCGCATGGTCTGCCTCTCCCACCCTTTTCTGAACTTAATTAAGTCATATTTACTTTAGCTCCCTATAGCCTTCATAGCACTGATGATAGTTGTAATTAAGTAATTATATAATTAATTCTTTAAGGTCTGCTATTCACATTACAGTGTAAACTCAATGAGAATGGACACTTCCTTCTGTCCCCTTCTTTTTCTCCAATTTGCACAGGGCCTTGCACCTAGCAAGCACTTAAATATTTGCTGAGTAGATAAAATATTCTAGAATGTAGTAAGTATAAAGGGGAAAATTTTTTTTTTTTTTTTGGACAGTGACTATGAATGTTATGTGTAAGAACAGTGTGAGGAGATGTTGCCAATGGGAGCAATGGCAATCTTTGTATAAGTTGATTGAGGAAGGTATTAAGGTTCTGGCATCTAGGGCAAAGTATGAGCTCATCTTTTACAGAAAGACATTGTTCCTTCTACTGTTCATTCTGATCAGAGACTCTATTAGTCTGTGTTTGGGAACTATAGTTCCCATGATTTCTTTAAATGTTTAGGTTAGTATTCTTTTTAATTTTAAAAAATTATTTACTGTTTTGGTTTATAGGAACTTTGCTTACATACCAAGCTGTTAGCCCCAGTTAATTGTCCCATTGCTGATTTTCTTATGAAAGCTCCTGAACCTCCACCAGCTTTAATTGTAAGGAATGCTGTACAAATGCTTAAGGTTGGTGTCTTCATAGTTTTATTTTACTTGACGTTTTTACTTGAAATTTTAAACTAAATGAAAATATGTCTTAACTAATTTTGTATAATTATTTTTTTCTTCTTGTCCTACTACGTGTGTCCAGATAAACTAATTTTGTACTTTTAAACAATTATCTTAAATGATCATGTACTTTAATACCGTCATGTATAAAACATTAGGTATAGTTCTTTTATATAGTGTGTTAGAAACAAAATATATTTTTATGAGATGTAGCAAAAGAAAATCTGTATTCTTCTCTCTTATTTAGGGGTTTTTAATTATGTGGTTTGATTAAACATAGTGTTTGCTCATGTCAAAATCTGTTCTGTCTCCTTTTACTTAGACAATAGATGCAATGGATACATGGGAAGATCTGACTGAACTTGGGTATCATTTGGCTGACTTGCCAGTAGAACCACATCTTGGTAAAATGGTCCTGTGTGCTGTTGTTTTAAAGTGTCTGGACCCCATCCTTACAATTGCTTGTACACTAGCTTATCGAGATCCTTTTGTGCTACCTACTCAGGCCTCTCAAAAACGTGCAGCTATGCTTTGTAGGAAACGTTTTACTGCGGGAGCTTTCAGTGACCATATGGCACTTCTCAGAGCATTCCAGGTACTATTACTGTCATTTTATTTCTGAAAATGTTGCTGGTTAAACACATTTCTGGGGCAAATGTAGGAATTTTAAAAACAATTTATAAATTTTAAAATTGCATTAATTTTGTTTCATTGTGAAGTCACATTAATAGTCCTGAAAAATACCTTCTTGCTGTTATTATGTTAAAAGAGTTTTGCTCTTTTTTTCTCATTTTCTCCTTATAGGAATATATGTGTGTATTTGTATATATATTTATTTATATTTATGCTTCCATTACCAGGTTTCTTTAAATCATGTCTTGGGCAAGCAGTGTTCTAAAATTTTAGTTAAGAAATACTGTATACTATTTAAAGTACATAGAACAAAGCTTATAAGAAAATTATATTGAATTTAATGTCTATCGATTTTTCTTAGAGTTCTTTCTTGTGTGCTCAAGACACTATGCTGAGAACTTAATTTTGTAAAGCAAAATACAAAAGTCACTTAAAAACCTTTAAGATGATAGTAATGGGAAGTTGAGGAAAGAGGAAAGAAAAGATAGGGAAAATAGGATCCTGGGGAAGATAAATGTAATTTAGAATTTCAGATATGTGGGGAAGAATATGTTATTTCTTGAAAACATAGGCATTGTATTTATCCTTAAATCTTGAATGTAGAAAGTGTCTATACTTCTTTTTTTTTTTTTTTTTGAGACAGAATCTCGCTCTGTCACCCAGGCTGGAGTGCAGTGGCACAGTCTCAGTTCACTGCAACCTCAGCCTCCCCTGTTCAAGCAATTCTACTTCCTCAGCTTCCCAAGTAGCTGGGATTACAGGAACCCACCACTATGCCTAGATAATTTTTGTTTTGTTTTGTTTTTGAGACGGAGTCTCGCTCTGTCGCCCAGGCTAGAGTGTAGTGTCCGGATCTCAGCTCACTACAAGCTCCATCTCCCGGGTTCACGCCATTCTCCTGCCTCAGCCTCCCGAGTAGCTGGGACTACAGGCGCCCGCCATCTCGCCCGGCTAGTTTTTTTGTATTTTTTTAGTAGAGACGGGGTTTCACCATATTAGCCAGGATGGTCTCGATCTCCTGACCTCGTGATCCGCCTGTCTCGGCCTCCCAAAGTGCTGGGATTACAGGCTTGAGCCACCGCGCCTGGCCATTAATTTTTGTATTTTTAGTAGAGAGAGGATTTCACTACATTGGCCAGGCTGGTCTCAAATGCCTGACCTCAAGTGATCTGCCAGCTTTGGCCTCCCAAAGTGCTGGGATTACAGGTGTGAGCCACCATGTCTGGCCATATCTTTTAAAAATCTAACTTTGTTTATGCAGAAGTACTCTTTTTCAGACATAAAAGATTTTTTCAACACATATATGATTTTCAAAAATAATTACAAGCTCTTTTGTATTATCGATCAATGGATGACTCATTGTTATTAATTTGGTATATTAAATACCATATATTATAGTAGATTAGTTGAGTGAGAAGTAGAGGGAGATTTAGAGTAGAATTTCTGTCTGTTCTTTGCTTTTCTCCCAGCTCCTTCAAAAGCAGAGAGAATAAATTATTGCTTCAGTCTTTTAGTTATATATATTCCAAAGCAAGAGAACCTTTTCACAAAGGAGAGCTTTTTATACTACATATAGATGATTTATAGAAATCCTACTTTCCATTCTTAGGTAGATTCCAGGGTTGACATAGAGATTATTTTTTGGAGTACAAGAGTGGCATGATTCTTAGATATAAGTGTTATGAAGCCTTAGTTGAAAACCTCCTACACTTTTGTAGAATAAAATTAGCAGATGCATCTGAGAAGGCAAATATTTTTACATTGTTCGTCATTTAGGCTACTTGACACTTAGTTCTCATTGAGATTTTATAAACTCAATGGCTTATTTGAGTGTAAATTAATGATAAATATTATTTAATCATAAAGTCTTAGGTTTTATAGAATAATTAGAATAAAGCAAATTGACCTTGAGGAATTCATATAGTGATTTGTAGTAACTTTGTTGCCTCACTAAGAAGTGGTTAGTAAATGTGTCTTGTTATGCAATTATTCTCTTTTTATAGGCCTGGCAAAAAGCACGAAGTGATGGGTGGGAGCGAGCCTTTTGTGAAAAGAATTTTCTTTCACAGGCTACTATGGAAATAATCATAGGCATGAGAACGCAGTTGCTTGGTCAGCTTAGAGCATCAGGTAAAGTTTTCCCTCAAAGAGCCTATTTAAGTTACTGAGAGTACCCTGCCCATATTTTACAGTATTTCTTATGTTAACAGATGCTATCTATTATTTTTATGACATTATCATGTTGTACATCTTATATTCATGCATGATTTGTAGACTTCTATATGTCTTCAACTTTTGCTTGTTGATGAAAAAAAGGCTATTGCAGGAGGTGTATTTGAGAAACCTAGGGACAGCATCTATGCCCTTTTGATACTGTTGGCCATGAACAATTTATATTTCTTGGCAGAGATCAATTTAGATCTTATAGTTATTTTCTTTTATCACCATTAATGAATACTTATTTAGTTCTGTGAAATATAAATTTTAAAAAATTGATATGAATGCTGCTCTTCATATTTGTGGAATACAAAAATGACTGGTAATACTTGAAGTCACTGTTTTTTTTTTTTTTTTTTTTTTTTTTTTTTTTTTTTAAGAGGATGCTAGTATTGCTATTACCTTTTAGAATTGCTTTTTTGAGTAGCAAAAAAAAAAAAATTGATGTGATAGTCAGAAGAAAAGTACCGGAGCCTGGATTCATGGGTTAGCTGAAGTGCCAAAGTAATATAAAGAATGAACCACAGAATTTAAGAGTTGACTTGAACGTGAGGAAATATGAAGGACTTTTGAAACTCAAGCAAAAATTACCATATATTTACTTGACTTCATCTACAGAATTAGTATCTATCGTAACCAAAATGTAGTTAATAACAATCAGAAGAATGGTTTGGGTTTCCAGCTATGAATTTAGTTTGTTCTGGCAGCAGATTATGAAGAACTGTATTGCAAGAATGTGCATTTAAAAAAATTTAAGCCCCCAATGATTCTTATACTTACTCCAACCTGAGCAGATCTACACTTCCCTAGAATGTTGGTTCTGTATCTATTTTGGCGGGGGCGGGGGTGGTGGTTCATATTTTAAACAATTTCCAGAGGAGATTCTATTAATTGTTGTGAAATTTGAATATCACAACATTTATATGAATTGTACAAGTTTTTGGAAAAAATACACAAAAATATCTTTTGCAAATTGAAAAAGTTGGTGTGGTTTTTTTTCCTCTCTCTAGGTTTTGTTAGAGCACGAGGTGGTGGTGACATTCGAGATGTTAACACAAACTCTGAGAATTGGGCTGTCGTTAAAGCTGCATTGGTGGCAGGCATGTATCCTAATTTAGTCCATGTGGACAGAGAGAATCTAGTGTTGACAGGGCCAAAGGAGAAAAAAGTACGATTTCATCCTGCTTCAGTTCTCAGTCAGCCTCAATATAAAAAGGTAAAATATTTTGAATGCTCTTGGGTTTTGAGGTGAAACTAATTTAGGCAGTTGACTATCAATGAAAAATGCTCCAAATACCTGCCTGCTTTAAGAAATTAGTAAGTTTTATATATATATGTATGTGTATGTGTGTATATATGTGTGTGTGTATATATATGTGTGTGTGTATATATATAATATTGGAACAACACTTATAAATCTTAGAGTTGGAAAAGGTAACGTGTTAAGTAATGAGTATTTTTGTACAAACTACATGAGCAATGACTTGTTTTAATTTTTGCTTAGATACCAATATGCATCATCTATTTCGCTGAGAGACTTTTTACAGTTTACAAGTATTTCCAGTAAACTAGGTGATAAACACAATTAACAATTTTTTAAAATTTATTTTCTTAATAGATTCCTCCAGCCAATGGCCAAGCTGCAGCAATTAAGGCACTGCCCACGGATTGGCTTATTTATGATGAAATGACCAGAGCCCATAGAATAGCTAATATTAGATGTTGTTCAGCAGTGACACCTGTCACTATATTGGTATTCTGTGGACCAGCTAGATTGGCAAGTAATGCTCTTCAGGAACCTTCGTCCTTTAGAGGTAAGTGTATTATGAAGGAAATAAAAATCTATTTGAAATGAATTTTTTGGTTTTTTTTTACTAAACCAAATGATGAAATTATAAAAATTTATATAGTAGCAGCTCTATTTTGATATACTAAGACTAATTAGGAAATACTAAGTTATACTACTGTTTTTGAAATTTATAAGGTAACTCGATGTTGATATGTGCATTTTTTATTAATCTTGCTGTTGGGAAGAAATTTTTCTTTTCCACTTGAATTTAAATGATAGTTTAACATAAATAAAGGTAATTGTAAAAGAAATAATGATAGCCACCCATAATCTCACTTTTCTCATGCTAACACTTTTTAATGTTACATTTTTTCTACATGTTTACGTATTTTAAATTATGTCACCCAAACTGTTATTTTGTATTTTGTTATTTTCATTACAGAGATATCAAAAATATTTTTAGCATTTTATATTAATGACTGCAAAATAGTGTATCACACAAGTGGCATAATGCAGTTTTTTCCTTTAACTTTTATTTTTAAGTTCAGGGATACATGTGCAAGATGTGCAGGTTTGTTGCATAGGTAAACATGTGCCATGGTGGTTTGCTACACAGATCATGCCATCATGTATCTATCAAGGCCAATGTCCATTAGCTATTCTTCCTGATGTTCTTCCTCCCCACTACCACACACCCCCAGCAGGCCCCAGTGTGTGTTGTTCCCCTCTCTGTGTCCGTATGTTCTCATCATTCAGCTCCCACTTATAAGTAAGAACATGCAGTGTTTGGTTTTTCGTTCCTGCATTAGTTTGCCGAGGATAATGGCTTCCAACTCCATCCATGTCCCTGCAAAGGGCATGATCTCATTCCTTTTTATGGCTGCATAGTATCCCATGGTGTATATGTACCATATTTTCTTTATCTAGCCTATCATTGATGGGCATGTCTTTGCTATTGTGAATGCACTGAACATACAAGTGTACGTGTCTTTATAATAGAATGATTTATATTCCTTTGGGTATTTACCCAGAAATGGTGTTTCTGCCTCTAGGTCTTTGAGGAATCACCCTGCTGTCTCCCACAGTGGTTGAATTAATTTACACTCCCACCAGTAGTGTAAAAGTGTTCCTTTTTCTCCGCAACCGCACCAGCATGTTGTTTTTTGAATTTTTAATAATAACCATTCTGACTGGCATGAGATGGTATCTCATTGTGGTTTTGAATTGCATTTCAGTAATGATCAGTGATGTTGAGCTTTTTTTCATGTTTGTTGGCCACATGTACGTCTTCTTTTGAGAAGTGTCTGTTGATGTCCTTTGCCCACTTTTTAATGGGTTGTTTTTTCTTGTAAATTTGCTTAAGTTCCTTGTAGACTCTGGATATTAGACCTTTGTCAGATGGATAGATTGCAAAAATTTTCTCCCATTCTGTTTCCTATGGTGATAGTTGTTTCTTTTGCTGTGCAGAAACTCTTTAGTTTATTAGATCCCATTTGTCAATTTTTGCTTTTGTTGCAATTGCTTTTGGTGTTTTTGTCTGTGCCTATGCCCTGAATGGTATTGCCTAAATTTTCTTCTAGGGTTTTTATGGTTTAGGGTTTTACATTTAAGTCTTTAATCCATCTTGAGTTAGTTTTTGTAGAAGGTGTTAGGAAGAGGCTCAGTTTCAATTTTCTGCATATAGCTAGCCGGTTCTTTCAGCACCATTTGTTAAATAAGGAGTCCTTTCCTCGTTGCTTGTTTTTGTCAGGTTTGTCGAAGATTAGGTGGTTGTAGGTGTGTGGTCTTATTTCTGAGTTCTCTATTCTGTTCCACTGTTCTGTGTGTGTGTTCTTGTACCAGTACCATGCTGTCTTGGCTAATGTAGCCCTGTAGTATAGTTTGAAGTCAGGTAGTGTGATGCCTCAACTTTGTTCTTTTTGCTTAGGATTATCTTGGCTATATTATCTCTTTTTTTGGTTCCATACGAATTTTGAAATCATTTCTTCTAAGTCTGTGAAGAATGTCAGTGGTAGTATAATGGGAGTAGCATTGAATCTGTAACTTTCTCTGGGCAGTATGGCCATTTTCATGATATTGATTGTTCCTATCCATGAACTTGGAATGTTTTTCCATTTGTTTATGTCCTCTCTGATTTATTTGAGCAGTATATGTAGCTCTCTTTGAAGAGGTCCTTCACTTCCCTTATTAGCTATATTCCTAGGTATTTTATTTTATTTTATATTATTTCATGTTTTTGAGATGGAGTCTTGCTCTGTCACCCAGGCTGGAGTGCAGTGGCACAATCTCAGCTCACTGCAACCTCCACCTCCTGGGTTCAAGCAATTCTCCTGCCTGAGACTCCTGAGTAGCTGGAATTATAGGCACGTGCCACAATGCCTGGCTAATTTCTGTATTTTTACTAGAGACAGGGTTTCACCATGTTGGGCAGGGTGATCTTGAACGCCAGACCTCAAGGTGATCCATCTGCCTGCCTCAGCCTCCTAAAGTGCTGCAAATACAGGCATGAGCTACCATGCTTGGCCTTTTCCTAGGTATTTTATTCTTTTTGTAGCAATTGTGAATGTCAGTTCATTCATGATTTGGCTCTCTGCTTGCCTGTTGTTGGTATATAGGAATGCTAGCAATTTTTGCACATTGATTTTATATCCTGAGACTTTGCTGAAGTTGCTTATCAGCTTAAGAAGCTTTTGGACTGAGACAATGGGTTTTCTAGATGTATGATCATGTCAACTACAAACAAAGATAGTTTGACTTCCTCTTTTCCTATTTAAATATGCTTTCTTTTTTTTGAGATGGAAGCTCACTCTGCCGCCCAGGTTGGAGTGCAGCGGCATGATCTCAGCTCACTGCAACCTCTGCCTTCTGGGTTCAAGTGATTCTCCTGCCTCAGCCTCCGGAGTAGCTGGGATTACAGATGCCTGCCACCACACTCCACTAATGTTTTTTGTATTTTTAGTAGAGATAACATTTCACAATGTTGGCCAGGCAGGTCTCAAACTCCTGACTTCAAGCGATCTGCCACCTTGGCCTCCCAAAGTGCTGGATTATAGGCACGAGCCACTGCACCCACCTGGACTGAATACTCTTTATTTTTTTCTCTGGCCTGATTTCCTTGGCCTGAACTTCCAATCCTGTGTTGAGTAAGAGCGGTGAGAGAGGACATCTTTGTCTTGTGACAGTTTTCAAGGGGAATGCTTCCTGCTTTTGCCCATTCAGTATGATATTGGCTGTGGGTTTGTCATAAATAGCTTTTATTATTTTGAGATATGTTCCTTCACCACCTAGTTTATTGGGAGTTTATAATACGAAGGGATGTTGAACTTTATTGAAGGCCTTTTCTGCATCTATTGAGATGATTATGTGATTTTTGTCTTTAGATTTGTTTATGTGATGAATTACATTTATTGATTTGCATATGTTGAACCATCCTTGCATCCCAGGGATGAAGCCAACTTGATTGTGGTGGACAAGCCTTTAGATGTGCTGCTGTATTTGGTTTGCCCGTATTTTATTGAGAATTTTTGCATTGATATTCATCAGGGATATTGGCCTGAAGTTTTCTTTTTTTGTTGTATCTCTGTCAGGCTTTGGTATCAGGATGATGCTGGTCTTACAGAATGAGTTATGGAGGAGTCCCTCCTTTTCAGTTGTTTGCAATAGTTTCAAAAGAAAGGGTATCAGCTCCTCTTTGTATTTCTGGTAGAATTCAGCTGTAAATCCATCTGGTCGGGCTTTTTTTGGTTGGTAGGCTCTTTATTACTGCCTCAATTTCAGAACTTGTTATTGGTCTATTCAGGGATTCAGCTTCTTTTTGGTTCAGTCTCGGGAGTATGTATGTGTCCAGGAATTTATCTCTTTCTTCTAGATTTTCTAGTTTATTTGCATAGAGGCGTTTATAGTATTCTATGATGGTAGTTTGTATTCCTGTGGGGTCAGTGGTGAGATCCCTTGTATCATTTTTTATTGTATCTATTTTATTCTTCTCTCTTTTCTTCTTTATTAATCTAGCTAGCAGTCTGTTTTATTGATTTTTACAAAGAACCAGCTTTTTGATTTGCTGATTTTTTGGAGGATTTTTCCTGTCTCTATCTCCTTCACTTCTGCTCTGATATTAGTTATTTCATGACTTCTGCTAGCTTGGGTTTGTTTGCTCTTGGTTCTCTAATTTTTTAAATTGAGATGTTAGGTTGTTAACTTGAAATCTTTCTAGCTTTTTGATGTGTTCATTTAGTGCTGTGAAGTTCCCTCTTAACACTGTTTTAACTGTGTCCCAGAGATTGTGGTACATTGTCTCTTTGTTCTCATTAGTTTCAAAGAACTTCTTGATTTCTGCCTTAATTTCATTATTTACCCAAGAGTCATTCAAAAGCAGGTTGTTCAGTTTCCATGTAGTTGTGTGGTTTTGAGTGAATGTCTTAGTCTTGTGTTCTCATTTGATTGTGCTGTGGTCTGATAGACTGTTATGATTTTACTTCTTTTACATTTGCTGAAGAGTGTTTTACTTCCAATTATATGGTCAATTTTAGAGTAAATGCCATGTGGTGATGAGAAGAATGTATATTCTCGTCTTGTTTTTGGGTAGAGAGTTCTGTAGATATCTGTCAGATCCACTTGATCTGAGTTCAGGTCCTGAATATCTTTATTAATTTTCTGTCTTGATAATCTGTCTAATGTTGTCTGTGGGGTGTTAAAGTCTCCCACTATTATTGTATGGGAGTTTAAGTCTCTTTCTAGGTCTCTAAGAACTTGTTTTATGAATCTGGGTGCTCCTGTATTAGGTGCATGTATATTTAGGATCATTAGTTCTCTGTTGAATTGAAGTCTTTACCACTGTGTAATGCCCTTCTTTGATCTTTATTGGTTTAAAGTGTGTTTCATCAGAAACTAGGATTACAACCACTGCCTTTTTCTGTTTTCCATTTGCTTGGTAAATTTTCCTCCTTCCCTTTCTTTTGAGCCTATGTGTGACTTTGCATGTGAGATGGGTCTCTTGAAGACAGCATACCCATGGGTCTTGGCTCTTTATCCAGTTTGCCATTCTGTGCCTTTTAATTGGGGCATTTACCCCGTTTACATTTAAGGTTACTTTTAAGGTTAGGTATTATTATGTGTGAATTTGATTCTGTCATCATGATGCTAGCTGATTATTTTGCAGATTTGTTTATGTGGTTGCTTCATAGTGTTACTGGTCTGTGTACTTCCATGTGTTTTTGTAGTGGCTAGTAATGGTTTTTCCCTTTCATATTTAGTGTTTCCTTCAGGAGCTCTTGCAAGGCAGGCCTGGTGGTGACACATATCCTCAGCATTTGCTTGTCTGAAAGGGATCTTATTTGTCCTTCACTTATAAAGCTTAGTTTGACTGGATATGAAATTCTGGGTTGGAATTCTTTAAGAGTGTTGAATATCGGCCCCCATTCTCTTCTGGCTTGTAAGATTTCCTCAGAGACTACTGTTAGTCTGTTGGGCTTCCCTTTATATGTGACCTGGCCTTTCTCTCTGGCCGCCCTTAACATTTTTTCTTTAATTTAGACCTTGGAGAATCTGATGGTTTTTTGTCTTGGGGTTGATCTTCTCATGGAGTATTATACTAGGGTTCTCTGGATTCCCAGAATTTGAATGTTGGCCTGTCTTGCTAGGTTAGGGAAGTTCTCCTGAATGATATCCTAAAGTATGTTTTCCAACTTGGTTCTATTCTCTGGTATTTTTTGGCTATCCCAGTCAGTTGTAGGTTCAGTCACTCTAAATAATCCCATATTTCTCAGAGGTTTTGTTCATTTGTTTTTCGTTCTTTTTTCTCTATTCTTGTCTGCCTGTCTTATGTCAGAAAGATAGTCTTCAAGCTCTGAGATTCTTTCCTCTGCTTGGTCTATGCTGCTATTGATACTTTTGATTGCATTGTGAAGTTCTCATGTTGTGTTTTTCAGCTCCATCAGGTTGGTTATGTTCTTCTCTAAACTGGCTATTAGCTCCTGTATTGTTTTATCATGATTCTTAGCTTCTTTGCATTGGATTACAACATGTTTCTTTAGCTCAGCGAAGTTTGTTATTACCCACCTTCTGAAGCCTACTTCTGTCATTTCAGCCATCTCAGCCTCAGCCCAGTTCTGTGCCCTTGCTAGAGAGGTATCACAATCATTTGGAGGAGAAGAGGCATTCTGGCTTTTTGAGTTTTCAGCATTTTTGCATTATTTCTCACCTTTGTGGTCTTATCTACTTTTGATCTTTGAGGATGCTGACCTTTGAATGAGGTTTTTGTGGAGTCTTTTCTGTTGATGTTGTTTTTGTTTTCTGTTTGTTTTTCTTTTAGAGTCAGGCCATTGTACCATGGGGCTGGTGTGGTTTGCTGGGGCTCCCCTCTGGACTTCAGTTGCCTCAGTTTTTCCCCATACCTGGAGGTATCACCAGTGAAGTCTGCAAAACAGCAAAGATGGAAGCCAGCTCCTTCTTCTGGAAGTTCTGTCCCAGGGGGTTATTGACCTATTGCTGGCCCGCATACACCTGTAGGAGGTGACTAGAGGCTCCTGTTCTGAGGTCTTACCCAGTCAGGAGGAATGAGATCAGGGACCTGTACAAAGAAGCAGTCTGGCTGTTTTTTGATACAGCAGGTGTGCTGCATTGGTGGGAACCCTTCCTGATCCAGACCGCCCGTATAGCCATCAGGCTGGAGTGGCTGAGTTGACCAAACCACAGAGATGGCAGCCACCCCTCCCCCAGGAACTTGGCCCCATCTCAGACCGACCAACGCACTGCTGTTGGCTGGTGGGGATTCCAAACCAGTAGGTTGTAATTGGTGAGGTGCCATGGAAGTGGATCCCACAAAATGATGCTGCTTGGCTTCCTGGATTCAGCCCCCTTTCTAGGGATATGAACAAACAGATTTCCTGCCTTGCTAGGGATCCCAGGGCCAGAGTATGTAAAACTCCTAGGTTTCTGTGTGTGCCTTGAGTGGCTGCTCTGCTGAGACTCCATACAGATCTGTGGCATGGGCTTACGAAGGGATCCCCTGATTCACAGGTTGCAAAGATTCATGGGAGAAACATGGTTTCCCCGGAGGGGTCGTGTAATCACTCACTGCTTCCCTTGGCTGGGTGTGGGGGTTCCTTTGGCTCTGTGCTGCTCCTGGGTGAGCCGTCGCCTTCACCTACTTTTCTTCATTCTCCATGGGTTGATTTGTATGCCTAGTCAGTCCGAATATGAGAACCTGGATTTCAGTTGAAGGTGCTGAATTCATTGTGCCTTTTCATTCCTCTTTGTGAGTGCTGCAGACTGCAACTGCTTCTAATAAGCCATCTTTGATTGATCCCCTGGCATAACACATTTAAAATGTTCCTTCATAGTTGGACATCTTGATGATTTCAAATTACTTGCTATTTAGTGATTCAGCAAATATTTAGTACCTACTATATGTCAGGTACTGTGCTAGGCATTGAAGGTGTGATAGAGTGTGTCTGTCCTTAGGAATTTAACACAGTAGTGAGGTTAGACAGTAAAAAATAAATTATCTGCATGATACTATTAAGAAAATACAAAGAGGACTGCCTTAGAGGTGACCTACTTGAAGGGAAGCCTAAACAAGTTTTTCTGAGAAGACTTAAATTGAGACCTACAATATGAGAAGAGCCAGCCACATGAAAGAAGCAGAAATGTGCTGCAGGTAGAGAAAGAGGGAAAGCCCCAAGAGTCTGTGCTAGGAAATGATCTAGGAATTGACAGAAAGGCTGTGTGATTGGAGTGCATTGGTCAATGGAAGAGGACAACGATAAGGTTGAAAGGAAAGCATGGACTTGTAGGCCATAGAAATGCGAAGAAAAGGAAGCCATTAAAAGTTAAAGGAATGACATGATGTGATATGTTCCAAAAGGTCATTTTGGCTAAGGGGATAAATTAGAGGAGTAATTACAAGAATAGAAGAGTGGAGGCAGGTAGGAGGCTTTTGCAGTAGTCTTCTAACAGAAGATGATGGCTCAGAGATAGGATAGTGATTGTGGATATGAAGAGAAGTAGATATAAAGTTATTTTGAAGGTACTAGTAACTGCTAGATTGAATGTGGGTAGTAAGGGAAAGGGAGGAGTCAATTCTTAGATTTTGGTTATAGTAGCTTGTCACTCATTTGAGATTCAGAAAACTGCAAAGAGCAAGTTGTGTAGGGGAGAAATTAAGGGTTCTTTTTAGACATGTTAAGTTTGAGATGGCTAAGACATTCTAAGTAAAATTTTTTTTTGAGGAAGCAGTTGGATATGCATTTCTGGAGCTCAGGGAAGATGACTGGGCTAGCAATACAAATTTGGAAGTCATCAGCTTGTAAATGATATTTATAGACATGAGAATGGATTTCCTAAAGAGAATGTATAAATTTGAGTAGCGGAAGAAAGAGTGGTTCAGTGTTGGAGGTAAATCTGTTTCAAGAAGGGAGTGATTAGCTCTATTGAATGTGCTTTGAGAGACCGAGGGCATTAAGTTTGTATGAAGAGAGTAGAAATAGTATGATTGATAATTTATGAGATTATGGGGCATTGCTACATTGACATCTTCATCTGTGTGTCCTTTTGCTTTAATTCATTTAATATTTTCTTTGTGATAAAACTTTTTGAAGTGGGAATTTATAAAAATATAGATACTATTTATGCTTCTTCCTCCATACTCAACCATATTAGCACCATTGAGAGTGAATTTCATGGCAACTATGCCATCATTTGGTGTTGGTTTTAAAGATAAAATATTTAAAGATTCCTTCATTTGCTCTTATTTCTGTCAAAAAGAAATAACTCTCCATGCATTTCTTTATATTTCCCTTTAGTTGAGTTTTTTTTTCATCTTCTGCCTATTTATTTGGTTGATTTGTATGCCTAGTCAGTCTGAATCAGTAAAAACTGATATTTTACTCAAAAATTTGAATGATAGCTTTATAATTTAAAGATATTATTAATATTTTTTCTGTCATGTTCAATTCAATCTGTTATTCATTTTAATGTTACGTATTTTGAGTTCTGGTTTTGATTGCTGTGTATTTAAACTGAATAATCTTTTCCTATACTATTCACTTTCAAAACTGAGAAAATTTCATCCTTCCATTGATGTGATGAGTATTGTTTTTGTTTTCTATAATTTGATTTTTAAGATTTTTTAAACCATGTTGTGTTGATTCTGGCTTAAAACAAAGATCTAAGTTTTTCCAAGCGCTTTCCCCTCATCTGTACAATTTATTAGGTAGTTCTTATATATCCTCCTTTAGAAAGCTTGCATGATTGCATATTAAATTTAATATCTTTTACCTTTTTGTATACTCTGTTCCTTTACATTTCTGCCTTTATATTGCACCTTCTTGTTTAGTATTTTTGTTTAATAAATTCTTATATCTGGTAGTAGAAGCTCTAGCTGTTACTCTTTACTGCCTTTCTGTTATTGAGCTATTGTTTGATAATCTTACCTATTTTTTAAATAATGAATATTCATTAGTCATCTTCTTGTAATCCTTTTGCAAACAACAGTTCTTTTGTGTTTGTTTGTTTTTTTGTTTGAGACAGGGTCTTGGTCTGTCCCTCCAGCTGAAGTACAGTGGTGCAATTACAGCCTATTGCAACCTCTGTCTCCGAGGCTCAAGTGATCCTCCCACCTCAGTCTCCCTAGTAGCTGGGACTAAAGGCACACACCACCATGCCTGGCTAATGTTCATATTTTTGTAGAGATGGGTTTTGCCATGTTGCCCAGGCTGGTCTTGAACTCCTGTGCTCAAACAATCTGCTCACCCCGGCCTCCCAAAGTGTTGGGATTATAGGCGTGAGCCACCACACCTAGGCCTCTTTTTGTGTGTTAATTTAATGTTTCCATCCATGAAATTTAGTATCTTTTATTTAGCCATGCCTTATTTTAAATTTATCTTAAAAATATATATATTTTTTGGTAACTTTTATAAAGGTTGGGGATATTTCCTAAGGTGATTCTTAAGATTCTTTTGTTGCTGTTTTCAGTTGTCATGGTGAATGGATTCTTTTTGTGTAATTTTCTTGCTGAACTTTACAAACATTATTGCAGACATATTTTATGTACCTTGTTACTTTACTAACTCATTAATCCTTTGGATTTTGTATTTATTTAATTATATTACCTTCAGGTGGTAATACTTTCATTTATTACCAAAATGTATTCCTTTAATTTCTTTTTGAAGATATTAGAAAACTGAATTAATGGTCCATTTTGTCTTACTGAATTTTAAAGTTTCAGATTCTAAAGTTATACTATTGGTTATAATGTTAATTTTAATAAAAAGTTCCTTTTAAATAACGGAATAGTGTTTTTTGTGTGTGTGTCTGTGCATGTGTTTGTGTGTTTTTGTTTTTAAGAGACAGGGTTTCACCCTGTCACTCAGGATGGAGTGCAGTGGTGCAGTAGTCATAGCTCACTGTAACCCTGAACTCCAGGGCTCAAGCAATCCTCCCACCTTAGCCTCCTGAGTAGCTGGGACTATAGGCATGAGTCACCAAACCTGGCATAGAAGGTTTTTTTGTTTGTTTGTTTTGTTTTTGTGTGTGTGTTAAAAATTTGTTGAATTTACTAAATAGCATTTGAGCATTTGTTCATATAATCAGAAATTATTTAGTCTATTGATGTGGTATATAGATTTTCTTACAAAACTGTTATTTTGTTCTGAAAATAAACCTTCCTTGGACTAAGTGTGATTTATTACATTGCTGGATATTTTTCTAACATTTTATTTAAAACTTATATTTCTCTTCATTGGTGAGGCTCACCTGTAGGGGTTTGTGTGGTGTGTGTTCATACATGTTCTGGTATGTAGCTTTTAGGTGTTAATCAGGTTTTGACTTAGGTTTAGATTTGTCTCATTAAAGGAATGGTCATTATTTGATTCCATGCAAAATTGAGAGACTTGGTGTTCTGGATTTCTTTGTTGATGTTCTTTAAGGATATCTCTGTTTCTTCCTTAAATATATTTGGGTTCTTCTAATTCCTCTACTTTCAGTTTTAGTAATTTTCCTGTAGAAAATAATAAATTTCTTTGAAGATTTCAAATTTATTATTTATACATACTGTATATTATAGCCTATATCAATTTCGTATTAATTTTATAATACATTCTGTATTAATTTTTATAATATCATTTTCACCTGATTTTGTAGATAGATTTTTGCTTTCTTCTTTATTAAATTTACATAGGGTTATCTATTAATCTTTTCAAAGAACTGGATTATAGTTTTAATTATCATTTTGTCTTTCTAATTCATCTTTTTTTATTTCCTATTTTCTTCTACTATTCTTTGGGTTTTATGCTATTTTTCTTAGATATATTTAGCTGTATACTTTTTCTTTTTAAAACTGACCTGTGACTTTATAAGAGTATTGCTTTGGGCACCTTTCATTGTTCTTGATATGTAGTGTAGTCATTCCTTCCTTGAATTATGTTGTTTCTTTTTCATCCAGTTATTAAAGATTGTGCTTCAAATTTTATATTCTTGTCTTTTTGTTTTGTTGCATCGTGATGAGAGATTATAGTCTTCAAATTGTCTCCTTTTTTTTCCTTTTAAATAAATATTGAGATTTAATATGTGATCTTTTGGCTTTGAAGAACTTCCCGCACAAATTGTTGTATGTCAGGAGGGTTTGTGTATGTGAAGCGTATTTATTCTTCTTAGTGTTTTGCCATAATGTAAGAAGGTAAAAGTGATTTTTTTTTCATTATGTACTTGGACAGTGGATGGCATTCCCAATGACAGTAGTGATAGTGAAATGGAGGACAAAACTACAGCTAATTTGGCAGCCTTGAAACTTGATGAGTGGCTCAATTTCAAACTAGAGCCAGAGGTAAGTTGCTTTCAAGTAGTGTAATACATTTCTTTCATTCAGTTAGTGTGAATTGATATGTAGTATGATAAAAATTTTTCCTTTACTGTTGAGCCCTTAGTATCAGAGAATACAGCTTGTTTTTCAGTTTTCATAGGGACCTCATTCATTCTCTTCTGTATTGGGGTTTATTCCAACAGAGGACTTGGAAAACCTAGTTGTGGCTCATTATTTAAGCAAGGTAATTGTCTTAGTCTGTTGTTGCTGCTATAGTAATTTATAAAGAACAGAAATTTATTTCTCACAGTTCTGAAGGATGTTAAGTCTGAGATCAAGGTGCTGACATTGGGCGAGGGCTGCTTAACCCTGCCTCCTCTAGAGTGGAGGAATACTGTGTCCTCACACGGCGAAAGGCAGAAGGGCAAGAGGGGATGGACTCCCTCCATCAAGCTCTTTTATAAGGATACCTAGTTCCATTTGTGAAGCCAGAGCCCTCATGACTCAATCACCCCTCAAAGGCCAACACCTCCCATTATTATTGCATTGGAGGTTAAGTTTCAACATGAAAATTTGGACAAAAACTTCTAACTATAGCAGTAATCCTTGAATATTTCTGGATATATAAGAAAGTATTGAGTATCGGGTACACAGGAACTCCCTTTATTTTGTATAACTGTGTTTCTGAGAGAAAGATATGATTCCATACTGTTTTCTCTTTTTCATATACTTCTGAATTGGGGGTTTGAGGGAGGAGGAATGTTTCTTTTCAAATTACAAATTTTTGTGACAGAGCCTCCCCTTGATTCTATCTCTACTGACCAAGGTCATTCTCTATACATTTTTGGGAGGCGCCAAGCTGTCAGTAGTTAACACTGGCTAGGTTTACTATTTTAGCATCCATTCATTCATCACTTCAACCTACTACACTCTCACTTCCATTCCCACCAATCCATCACTTCACTGAAACTGTACTTGCCAAGGTCAACTGTGTCCTTCTGTTATCAAAGTCAGTCTACTGTCCTGAATAAATGTGACCTCTCTATATTATTTATCACTATTGTCCATATCCTCCTTTTTGTACTCCTGCCCTTCACCAGTTTTCTTCCTTACTCCTGCCCCAAATTCTTTGTCACTAGTTACTGTAACATTAATCTTTCTTAATTCTTTCTCTGTAGTCAGTCCTTCTTAGTTGTTTCACAGACCCCACTGTATGTGTTTGTGCCTTAAATTTTAAGTTGTCTAGCACTTTGTGGCTTACTCTTATCTTCTTACTCCCTCTGTACAGTCCCCGGGGACTTTACCTCTATGTGTATATTTTGCAATAATTTAGGAACTGGTGACTTTCAAGTTTAGAGCTGTATCTTAGACCTTTCTATGAATCCAGCTGCCTTCAGGACATGATCATTTGGATGTTCTACAGGCACTAAAATAACACTATGAACTACATATATTTTTATTTACCCTGCTGCTACTTTTCCAGTATTAATCACACTCTACCACAACTATTGTTTACTGTTTTTCTTATTAGACTATTTAATTTGATTTTGTGTCTTAGTGCCTAAAATATAATAAATAAATTTTATTTCATTCACCCATTAAAAATAATGAAATTGTTAGTAAATTATATGAAATGTGAAATATGTTTATTGGAAACAGTTGCAAACTAATGGAAACTAATCAAACAGGTATTTTGCATATGTGATATTCATTTGCTTATATCTATTTGAACTATTACAGGCAGCTAGTTTATTGCTGCAGCTCAGACAGAAGTGGCATAGCTTATTTTTACGCCGAATGAGAGCTCCATCTAAACCTTGGTCTCAAGTTGATGAAGCTACCATAAGAGCAATTATAGCTGTTTTAAGCACTGAAGAACAGTCTGCAGGTTTACAACAACCATCTGGGATTGGTCAAAGGCCAAGGCCTATGTCTTCAGAAGAGCTTCCTTTGGCCTCTTCTTGGAGGTCAAATAATAGTAGGAAAAGTTCAGCAGATACTGAATTTTCTGATGAGTGTACTACTGCAGAAAGGTAAATTTATGACATTTTACCAAAATGGGTCACTTTTTCTTCAGGAAAATGAATTATTTATCTTAGAATCGTGTGCTTTTATAATATTTAAAAATTACTTTTTTATAATCTAAGATCCATGAAAATGTAGCAATAAAGTGGAAAGAGTTTTCTACTTGTCCAACTTAATTCTTCTAAGTATTGTTAATATGAATTTTAAACTATTGGTATCTGTCAGTTATTTAATAAGGCAACTCTTTGTCAGGAAAAGATCAAAATATCTAATTTCTAGAATTGGGTCTCTCAAAAATATATAGGTATTTTAAGATTATATATTTTACTTGATATATGTGAAGTAACATTTTACCTAGATACTCTGAGCCGTACTGGCTATGGCCATTTAGAAGAACAACCTCCTTATAAGCCTTATCTAGATATCAGTACTGCTGACTAGCATTCCTATAGAAAAGTACTTCAGTCAGTGACACATGCAATGCCAGTTCTTGGTGTGAGGGATCTAAAAGTGTACAAAAGAGATAAGATCTCCTCCAGAGGATTTACATTTGATTGAGGGGAGGCATATAGTAAGTAAACAAATTTACTGTCATATGACAACATTTCTGTTATAATTTAGCCAAATTCTTCTTTTGTTCTTTTGCAATTAAATGTGGTGGTGTTTTTGTTTATGAATATTAATGAGACACCTCATACTGAATTATTTATGTAAAAAATATATTCCAGTAATATGATAGTGGTTACAATAAATCATTGGCCATGATTCAGAAGTGTTTCTGGTTATAAAAACATTTGTTAGAATCAAATTTATTTTATATCAGGTTTTCACCTTGTTGAAATTCATAACAAAAAACATTCTTGGCTATGAGGCTAGTTTTGGCAATACTGTAGAAAAGTCTCTATAATAAGAATTTGATTTTATAGTTAAACTGAAAATAGAAACAATGGAAACATAAAAAATACATAATGCTTACTGTTTTTCAAGGATCAGGTGGGGTTTTTAGTACTTTTTTTTTATCAGATTTTTGCATATTTGAATGAAATATAAAGGCTTAATATCATTTAAGACTTTAATTAAAGAGGAATAAAACATTGGTTTCCATGTTCTTCAGATACTACATTTTAGTAGTAATTTAACCAGTTTCCTAGGAAAGCTTGTAAAATGCATGCCTGAACCTTTCTTTCTGGTCTAGACCCTGCTGAGAAAAAGGGAGACTAAAAAGTACATTTTTTTACTTAGATACTCCCCAATACTCCCCACTTTTTGAAAATATTGTTCTAGAATTTTATTGAGCATTAGTTATTTAGAATGTGGGAATATATTTCCATAGGAATTATTCTGTGGTAGAGTTATTCCTAAACCAGTCTATGAAAAATTCTGTTAGATTCAAGAAACATGACATACTAATATATAATGCATGAGTGTTCCTTGTATGCTGATGCAAATGAATCAATAATTTGAGACAATTGAGGAAATTATTATTTTATTGGGATTGGTAACCACTTTGGTTATGTAGGGACAATGCACCCCATTTTAACAGATGCATTTTTAAATATGGAAGGATAAAATGACATGATGTGTGGAATTTACTTTTAAATATGTAAGCCAAAACAGAAAAGAAGCAAGAAAGAAAAAACAAAATAATGTTAGGTAAATCAAGTCGGTGAAATGTTCAAGAAACTAGGTCAGTGGTACTGTGAGATGTCGTACATTCTGGATTTGTCTCTGCTTTTTTCCTGGCACTATGTATTTCTATACCCTATGTATCTTTTATTTTTTATTTATTTTTATGTTTTATTTTTTGAGACAGTCTCTCTTTGTCACCCAGGCTGGAGTGCAGTGGCGCGATCTCAGCTCACTGTAACCTCCGCCTCCTGGGTTCAAGCAATTCTCCTGCCTCAGTCTTCTGAGTAGCTGGACTTGCAGATGCACGCCACCACGCCCGGCTAATTTTTGTGTTTTTAGTAGAGGTGGGGTTTCACCATGTTAGTCAGACTGGTCTCGAACTCCTGACCTCATGATCTGCCCACCTCAGCCTCCCAAAGTGCTGGGATTACAAGCGCAAGCCACTGCGCCCGGACTCCATACCCTATGTATCTTATGTAAGCTGGTGGTTAGCTCTCAGGGCTTGATTGCATCCAATGTTTTAACAATAATATTTTATAGGTGGTGTTGTGAACTTTATATTGCAATACATCAGGAAGCACTTAATGTCTGATTGTCCCAGAAAGACTCGTACTTTAAGAAAAATTATGAAATTCCTGACTGCCATGTTTGTGGCATTTATTCATAGAATTTTAGAATAGAAAAATCTTGGAGTTTAGATGTAATCCTTTTATTTAACAGATAAGGAAATTAAAGCTCCGATAAGTTAAGAGGCTTGCCCAGGATCTCATACCTAGTTAGGCGTAAATTTAGAGCTGTCATAGACATCTGTATTTCCTGACCTTAGTGTTTTTAAATAATATTCCATAAATCATAAGATCATTGGGACTTTGAATTAAAATGGCATCTGCTTTGTATTATAAACTTATACATAACTGATCTTTGTATTACGAACTTATATATAACTGATCTTTGCTTCCTCCTTCTTGCTCAAGAATACTGATGAAATCTCCATCTCCAGCATTACACCCACCTCAGAAGTACAAAGATAGAGGAATTTTACATCCTAAACGAGGCACCGAGGACCGATCCGATCAGTCTTCTGTGAAATCTACAGACAGCAGTAGTTACCCAAGTCCTTGTGCTAGTCCTTCTCCTCCATCCTCAGGAAAGGTAGAGTATCTGAAAGAAAATGTAGTAAGGAACAGATTTGTAGCACATGTAATGCTAAGTAAATAAAATTGTAAAACAATTAGAGTACTTTTCTAATTGTGGCCTCTTTTCTAGATGTAAATTGAAGCTAGCAAACTTGATACACTTTGAGTAAATGTAAAATTTTTCCTGCATGGCAAATATTTCTAGTTATTACCATCTTGGGGTATTTTAGAATGCTTTAAAACTATAGATCATTCACTACTGGCATGTAGTTAGGCTGTTTATTATTTGTTTCCTATTTGTTTCGAACCTTTTTTTTTTGAAATGGGGTCTCACTCTTTTACCCAGGCCGGAGTGTTGTGGTACAATCATATCCACTGCAGCCTTGAACTCCTGGGCTCAAGTGATCTTCACACCTCAGCTTTTGAGTAACTGGGACCACAGGTGCATGCCACCATGCCCAGCTGATTAAAGAAAAATTCTTTTTTTATAGATGGGGATCTCCCTTTGTTGCCTAGGTTGGCCTCAAACTCCTGGGCTCAAGTGATCCTCCCATCTCAGCCTCCGAGTGGCAGGGATTACAGGTGTGAGCCACCATGCCCAGCCCTTTAGAAACTTTTTTGCTAAAATAAATAACAAAAAGATTAATTTAACTTTGGTTCATAATTTCAGAATCGAAAACAGTGGTTTCTGTCTGTTGTTAATTGATTTCTACAGTGGTTATATTTAAAAAACAAGATGGGATAGGGTTAGGAAGGTAGGAAATGTTGATATGGAATTGAAAACTGTACCTTTAAAAAAACTTGTAATAAGAATAATTTCAAATGTTCATTATGTGATTACTTTTACTTTCCTGTTTTAGTAGCTGAGTAGGTATTTGATTAGAGGTTATTTAGCTGCATATTGTATTTTGATGAATGTGTCTATTGAAATACTCTTTGTTAAATAAGAGGAAAATAAATGTTTTTGTAGATTTGCATTCTTAGGTTTTGAAGTTTTTTGGTTTATTTATACACCTTTATTAAGGTGTAATTTACAATAAAATTCACCAGTTTAAACTGTATAATTTAATGAATTTTGACAAATGTAAACAATCATGTAACTATACCACGATCATCTACATATTTCCATCACCCCTACTCCCTGGTAACCCATTGTTCTGCTCTTTGTCCCTTGAGTTTTGCCTTTTCTGGAATTTCCTGTAAATGGAATCATATATATGTAACGTTTTGTGTCTGGCTTATTTCACTTAATAGAATCCTTTTGAAATTCTATTAAGTGAAATAGGCCAGACACAAAATGCTACATACATAAGATTGAATGTATCAACAATCTATCCATATTGTTGAGTATATTATTAGTTTATCTTATTGCTGAGTAGTATTCCATTTCTAGATAGACTGGTTTGTTTTTCCATTCATCAGTTGATGGACATTTGGGTTGTTTGCACTTTTTGGCTGTTATGAATAAAGTTGCTAACATTGTACTAACTGGTACTAACATTCAAGTTAAATCTTCGTGTCTAAATATGTTTTCTATTCTTTGGCAAATCCCTAGGATTAGTATTGTTTGAGTTGTTTGATAAATGTATATTTAGCTTTACAAGAAACTGTCCAACTGTTTTCCAAAATGACAGTACTATGTTGCATTTCCTTTAACAATCTTTAAGAATTCCATTTGTTCCATATTCTTGACAGCATTTGGCATTATTAGCCTTTGTAATTTTAGCCATTCCAGTTGGGTATGTAGTAATAGGCCATTATAGTTTTAATTTGTATTTTCCCAGTTACTAATGATGTTGAGCATCTTTTCATGTGCTTATTAGCCATTGTGTATCATCTTTGTGAAATGTTCAAATTTTAGTTCACTTTTTGTTGTTAATTTTTGGTGATTTGTCATCTTTCACTGAGTTGTAAAAGTTTTCTGTATATTCTGGGTACAAGGCTTAATTATTATATGTTTTGCATATGTTTTCTAACAATATGTGTTAGATATGTTGTTTTTCCATTTCCTTAACAGTGTCTTTTGAAGAGCAAATGTTTTTCATTTTGATGGAGTCCATTTCATCAACTTTTTCTATTATGATTCGTATTTTTTGTGTACTAAGAAATTTTGTGTACCAAACCCAAGATCATAATTTTCTCCTGTGTTTTCTTTTAGAAGTTTTATAGTTGGCAATCTTTTGCTTATACAATTTTTCCAGTACCATTTGTTAAAAACCATTTTTTTTTCCATTGAGTTACTTTGACACCTTTGTCAAAAATCAACTGGCCATAAATATGTGGTCTACTTATTGGACTCTTTAGTTTCATTAATATCTCTCTCTCTCCCCCCCCTTTATATATGATATATATTAATATATTTATATACTATGTATTTATATATTAATATATTGTATATAATAGTATATAATATATAGTATATTTATATATGATATTTTATATATTTGCCAGTGGTACACTGACATTATTTTAGTGGCTTTATAGTAAGTCTTGAAATCAGTTAATCCTTTACCTTCAATCAATTGTCCTTCAACTTTGTTTATCTTCTTCAATATTGTTTTGGCTGTTCCAGGTCCTTTGTACTTTCGTATAAACTTTAAAGTCAGCTCATCAGTTTCTACAGAAAAATATTTTGGTATTTTGAGTGGAATTGCATTGAATCTATAGATCAATTTGAAAAAAATCAACAATTAACACTTTTTAGTCTTCTAATCCATAAGCATAGTATATCTGTTCATTATTTGGATAGTCTTTAATTTCCCTCAACAATGTTTGATAAATATCAGAGTACAAGTATTACACATTTTTTGTTAAATTTATCCCTAAGTATTTAATGTTTTTGATACTGTTTTTTAGAATTTTAATTGGAGGTGTTCATTGCTAGTATATACAAATACATTTGATATTTATATATTTGCCTGAATCTTATGACCTTACTTCATTTATTAATTCTATTAGCTTTTTATACCATCTGATAATAAAGATAGTTTTACTTTTTTTCCTTTTCAATCTGATTGCTGTTTCTTTTTTACCTTATCTCTCTGGCCAGAGCCTCCAGTAAAATGCTGTCCAGTGTTGAGAGCCACATATCTTTGCCTTGATCTTAGGAGGAAAGCATTTTTTGTCTATTAGTATGGTGAATTCCTTGCTTGATTTTCTTATGTTTATATCTCACTTGGTCATGGTGTTATCTTTATATATTGCTGGATTTGATTTTGTTAAATGAGGGATCTTTGTTCATGAGGGGTATTATTCTGTAGTTCTTTTTTGTTATGTATCTTTGTATGGTTTTGATGTCAGAGTAATGCTGGCCTCATAAGATTAGTTGGGAAGTGTTTGTCCCACTTCAGTATTTTAGAAGAGATATGTAGAATTGGTATTATTTCTTCCTTGAATATTTGATAGAATTCACTAATGAAGCCATTTATTTATTTATTTTTATTTTTTATTTTTTGAGACAGTCTCACTCTGTCACCCAGGCTGGAGTGCAGTGGCGCAATCTCGGCTCACTGCAAGCTCCACCTCCTGGGTTCACGCCATTCTCCTGCCTCAGCCTCCTGAGTAACTGGGATTACAGGCATGTGCCACCATGCCTGGCTAATTTTTTGTATTTTTTAGTAGAGACAGGGTTTCACCATGTTGGTCAGGCTGGTCTCGAACTCTTGATCTCAAGTGATCCGCCCTCCTCAGCCTCCCAAAGTGCTGGGATTGCAAGCGTGAGCCACAGCGCCTGGCCAACAGTGTTCTTTTATTTTATACTTTACTCCTTTGTGTTACTGTTTTCATACATTTTGTTTTTATATAAATGCTATAATGTATTATTTTTACTTTAGTCAATTATCTTTTACGAAGATTTCAAAGCCAGAAAAATATATTTTTATATTTATTATTTACTAATCTCGTGCTCATTATTCTTTTGTGTTAATACGAATGTGCACTTTGTATTATTTACTACTGCCTGATAAACCTCCTTTCTGGGGCTCTGGATACACAGATAGAAGACCATTGCATATGGTTCAACAGGTCACCAATGTTCTCTTCATTTTTTTCAGTCATTTTTGGTGTCTAATCTGGTGTTCTTTCCTTCTCATGTGTTTTCAAAGGCTGTATTTTCATCTCTAGAAGTTCCTTTTGCGTCTTTTAAAAATTTTAAAAATATATATACACACACACATATATATATGTATATATATCTTCTGGCTGGGCTTGGTTTATGTCTGTAATCTCAATGGTTTGGGAGGCCAGGTTGGGATGATAGCTTGAGGCCAGGAGTTTGAGAACAATCTGGGCAACATAGGAAGACCCCAACATCTCTACAAAAGAATAAAAAAACTAGTTGGGCATGGTGATGGGCCACCTGTATTGCTAGCTTCTGGGGAGGCTGAGGCAGGAGGATCACGTGAACCCAGGAATTTGAAGTTATAGTGAGCTATGATTGTGCCATTCCAGCCTGGATGACAGAGTGAGACTCTGTCTCCCTAAAAAAAACTAAGTAAATAATATCTTCCATTTCTCCTCTCATTATGTTCAAGTTTTCCTCTACTTTCTTGAACATAATGAATGTTTTTATAACAGATGCTTTAACATTCTTGTCTCCTAACTACATCAACTCTGTCATCTCCAAGACTGTTTCTGTTTATTACTTTTGGCATTTTTTTTCTTTTACTTTTGTTTCTGTTTTGTCTTCTTGTTATCCAGTGCTTTGTGGAGAAAATATAAGAGTACAAATTTTATATTCCATATGCACATGGGAAACGGGTTCAGATTTGTAAAGAGCTAATAAAAATCTACTTGTAGATGTGTCTGATTGCTCATTGCAATCAGAGTCTCAAGATGACAACAGTATTTAACTTCTCTTTGGCCTTCATTATGTAAATAACAACCTTTGTATATTCTCCTGTTTTGTGTTTCTTGTAATTTTGTTGGGCAGCTAGGTTTTTGTATATTCCCTTCAATAGGGTGAGACTTTGTTCTAATTCACAGTTTAGTTGCAATCAGTTGAATCCTTTTGAAGTTTGCTTTTAAGTAATGTTAGGGTTGGGCCAGAGCAGTCTTTATTCTGTTACTAATTTAGTTCCAATACTAAGGTATCGCCCTTCTGTGGGCCAGTACCATATGTATTACAGGTTCTATCTCTTCCGGCTGAAGATAACATGAAATATTCCCAGCCATGTGTGAGCTCTAGGAATTGTTTGGTCTACTTGTTTTCCTTTGGATCTTCCCCTAGCCTTGGGTTATTTATCTTTTTTCTCACTCATGTTCAGGTCAGCACTTAGCCAAAAACTTGTGGGAACCCCTCTGCATTTTCTTTGGAGCTCTCTTTATGTGCAGCTCCTTTCTATCTAACATAGTACATTGCCATGCACAGTAGCCACTTCGGTCTCTGAACTCCAGTTTCTTTCTGCACAACTTAATGAGACCACTGGACTGTTTTTCTTTGTCCTCTGAAAACTGCCTCCAGGCAGTAAGCTGGAGAAGTATTTATTTTGTTTTTGGATTTTGAAAGTATATTAAAACATTTCCTGAAAGTATATTTGAGGTATAAACCAAAGTTGGTACTCCAGGATCCTTTGTTGATAAGGGATTTTGAATGCTGTGAAAATGAGTACTTGTTTTTAGCTAACTTTATTTTGGTTGAGTCTTGTATAGGTTTCAGACATGATAGAGCTATTTGCATTTGTTGAATATATGGTAAAATATTTTGGCTTGTATGTTTATGAAGATGTTATTTAATGGAGCCTATTGGTTTTGAAAGATCAGATTACCTTTCAAGAACTTATGTATTCTTTTATAGGGATCAAAATCTCCTTCACCAAGACCAAACATGCCTGTTCGATACTTCATAATGAAGAGTAGCAATTTGAGAAACCTTGAAATTTCTCAACAGAAGGGTATCTGGTCTACAACTCCTAGTAACGAACGGAAGCTAAATCGAGCCTTTTGGGAAAGCAGCATGGTTTACTTGGTATTTTCTGTTCAAGGATCTGGACATTTCCAGGTGAGCCACCCTGAATCAGTAAAATGG
The DNA here is from genome assembly GCF_049350105.2 of Macaca mulatta. Lineage (NCBI taxonomy): Eukaryota > Metazoa > Chordata > Mammalia > Primates > Cercopithecidae > Macaca > Macaca mulatta. The sequence continues at coordinate 122,529,956 of NC_133411.1, forward strand.
GGTTGTTCTGGCTATAGGTTAAATCTTAGAGATTTTTAGAAAAACAGCTGGCTTTTCATTTCATCAGAATGCAAGAATGTCTTTTGCTTGATTGAGAGTGAGGGATATATTGCATCTCTTTAGAGGATGATAGAACTGAAATCCTCTTTGTTTTTGCCTTGTCTTACCAGAGTCTTTCCAGATAAACTATGTTTCCTTCTGAAGACAACTTTAGATTTACTAATTCTCAGGTGGATTCAAAGTAATGAGAAGCTTGACCTTTTGGTAAAATATTTATTTAAATAGGCCAAGGAAGTTAGTATTGACAATCAATAAACTAAGTATGTTTCTTAACCATCACCCATCTTGACTTAATGTATACCTGAATTTATAAAATAATACATTTATTATTTGATGTTTGTTATAATTTTTGGAAATGAAAGCCTAGAAGTTAACTTGTATCCATTTATCATGGAATAAATATGGACTTAGAACTGTTGCTGTTTTATTTAGAAATTATTATTGATATTTGAAATTGTTAGGAGGCTAGAACTGTTTTTTTCTCTAAAATTTGCTAAGAGAGCTTTCAATGAAAAATTTAATAAGTAGCTTATTTTTTGTTTTTGTTAGGTTTCTGTTATTTTAATATTATATCTTTATCTTAAAATTTTAAAAACTCAGCCTTCTCAGATAAATTAAATTTAGACATGTTAATCGCCTCCTCACCTCTATTCCTTCCTCCCATTTTACCTACAGGGATTTTCTAGGATGTCTTCTGAGATTGGAAGGGAAAAGAGCCAGGACTGGGGCTCTGCGGGACTAGGAGGAGTATTTAAAGTGGAGTGGATACGAAAAGAAAGCCTTCCCTTTCAATTTGCACACCATTTACTCAATCCATGGAATGACAACAAGAAAGTGCAGATAAGCAGGGATGGGCAGGTATACAATGGCATTTTTTTAAACCTTTATTTCTGTTTGTTTTCTTGTTATCCAGTGCTTTAATTGAGAATAAAATGTAAGAGTACAAATTTTACATTCCATATGCACATGGGAAACAGGGGTTCAGGTTTGTAAAAAGCTAGTAAAAACTTACTTGTAAATGTGTCTGATTGTTCATTGCAATCAGAGTCTCAAGATGACAATAGTATTTAACTTCTCTTTGGCTTTAATTATGTAAAGTAAATAACCTTTTATATTCTAGTGGCTTGTTTATTTCTGTTATGTTTTGCTTTGTCTTTATGATGCTACTTACATGCATTTTAAGCTAGTTAAGATGATGGAAATTAATATATATTGACCAAATACTATGCTAACTGCTTTATAAGATATAATTTATTTCTTATGATTAAATTATTAGTCCAATTTTATATAGGAGAAAATAGACTCAAAGATTAGTTTTGCCTAAGGTTACACAGCTAGTAATGCATCTGAACCAGTATGACTCGTTTCAAATCACTGTGTAAAAAGTGTTTGGGTTCCTCTTAAGTGCTTATCATAGGTATCATTCCACAGGAGGACTATAAAGTGGCATTCTTTTCAATTGTGTGAGAATAATTTCATTTTTATTCTGTAATGATTTTGAAGAAATATCTGTTAGTTAGAAATCTTAGAAGAAAAAATATTTTAATAATTTTCAAGATAAGAAGATGTAGTTGCTTAAGAGAGTTTCGTGGGAAAAACCCAACATCAAATATGCTAGGTTTCACAGTAAACCTTTGGAAGTTCCAGCTGAGTGCTTTTGCTAAATCTCTATTAAAAACAAAATCCACTATTTTTAGGGAGAAACAGTTCCAGAAGGACTCCATGGGAATCTGTTGCCATTTTGTCACAAAAGTTGAGAGATTTTGCAGATTAACTGTGATCTTAAATCTGGAAGTCAACTCCATAAACTTTAAAGCAAAGAATTAGAACAATTCATACCATATGATTTTAACATACTCTAGTAGGAAAATGAAATTTAAAGTGTTTTTCTTACATTTTTATCAGTATAGGTTTTGGTCATTAAAAATTTTCAATCCAGTTCTTTTTATGTTTATTTTGACTTCTGATTTATCTAGGAACTAGAACCTCAGGTTGGTGAACAGTTGCTCCAGTTATGGGAACGTCTTCCCTTGGGAGAAAAAAACACAACTGATTGACACTCAGGTTATACCATCTTGACTTTGAGTATTGGCAGTATTTGTGATCATTAGGAACTTTTCAGATTATTTATCTTTTTTTTTCCCCTTTCTTCCAGAACTCGTAGCTGTGGAAGAACATCATGCCTATTTATAACCACTGAATGCACTGACTTTCAAAAACTGAGATGGAGTGTGTATTACGAATGGGCTTTTTAACACTTTTAGAGTGTAGCTTTAGAAATACCATCTTCATATACAGGAGAAAGGAATCATTTAAATTTTTATAGTGATCATAGAGAATGATTATATGATGTTTGTAATGAATAAAATAGTAGTTTCATCATTTGGCACAATAGCAGTTATTTTAAACAAACTTAATTTGAAGTTAAACATTTCATTTTTAAAAACACTGAATTACAGTTCTTATTGATGACTTTTTAATGCAGAGTAAGTTGTTTAAGAAAGGCCTGAATATGTCAGAACATCTGAACACCATTTTAGAAGAGTCAACTCTTAAGATTATCATTAGAAAACAAATACATCAACACCTATGAAAAGAAGCGGGGAAAACAACAAGGATAACAACAAAAAACCAATGAAATTCTACAAATGTCCCTTTTAAAAATCGTATGTGCTAAGGGCTATTCATTCTGCCATTTTTAACTTGAGACACATTAAGAAATAAGATGGATGTTCTTTTTCTGTGATTATGAAGTGCAATAAAATCTGAATATGGGGCAAAGTTTCTTCCTGATCAGATTAGATTAAATGCTTTATTTTATTCCTAATCCTGCCCCTTTTAACCTGATGTGTACCTTACTCTTTCCTCCCTCTCCCTCCCTTCCTCCTCTCCCCGCTCCTTCCCTGCATTTCTCCCTTCCTCCCTCCTCACATCTCTTATATGAGCACAGCAATTATGACCTTTTTGTTTTGGCTACAACTTGATTGAAACAAGTTCAAAATTTAAACAACTTCATACAAGTTTTTAAACATTCTCAACTGGTAGCTTGCTTGCTGTGTGTCTTCCAAAGTAAAACCTGCAAGCACCACAATTCTAAGTGCTGCTTTCCATTTTTTTTCAGTATGTTTTCACTGGCTTATGTTTTCAGATATGACTTTCCTTTTTCACATATATGGTTTAATAAATGGGGGATAATTTTTTTGTAAACCTGTGCTAGTGCCAAGTCTCATATTTCTTTGCCATCTCAGAATTATTTATCTTTTTACCACCACTGTTTATAAAATTTCCTTAGAGATTTTTGAAGTGAAAATAGAGCAACAGGGAAAAATGAAAGAAATGTCTTGGTTACTGAGCTCTAAATAGACAGGTTTGATAGCACTTCTCATGACACATTTTAGTTATTCTTATAAAAGCAAACGAACAAACATGAGTGTAAATTAAAGACAAAAAGAAAACTCTGGTTTTATATTTGAGAACAAGTGAAAAATCATGGGTCAACATAAAATCTTGAGAACCCTTTTACTTTCTCTAGGAAAGCATTATATAGTGGTGCATTAGTTTAGAAAGTCAGCTATAATTTTGCCTATATTTCTAGTTATTAGCTTTGGGGGTTTTTTGTACTTTAAGACATACCTGTAAATTGAACCTATGTGAATTATATTCCACTGTCTGTGTATTATAGTTCTTTTCCTATTAGAGCAACTTGTGTTTCCCTGATAATGTGTAAATTTTTTAGGTATATACTTAATAGTTTACAATGTTCTAAATTTGGAAGGACTTCAAAAAAAACTTGTTTTAATTTCCATCTGTTTTGTAATATCTAGCTCTATATGTAAATGATGGGTTTGTTGGTATTTAAAATGAATACAACTTGAATGTAATTAAAATGCTGTTTTTTGGAAGTGATAAACTTTAAATATACTTATTAAAATGAAATTCTATTAAGTTATTCAGATGTTATTTCTTATACTTTATAATAAGACTAAGTTAACAATGATCAACAATATCCCCTGAGATAATAACTAATTTCAAATACCTTGAAGAATACTAAATTGATATAGAAGGTGATGGTTTGTATTGAAACTCCCTTCCCTGTAAATTGTCTTATTTCAATAGGAGATGGCAAAAATCTCACAATTTGTGTTTAGTATAAAATATTTTAAATATTAATAAAATATGCAAAAATAGGAAACTTAAACTATATGGAAACATTTCTAAATATTATGAATAGTACCTTGTACTTAAATGTTAGTATTTTTCTAACTTTATTTGCAAAGTTCTTGTCTAAACATCCAGGAGAAAGTTAGTTATAGTACAATATCTTTTTTTTTAATAGTATAATATCTTGGTAGCTAACACTACTTTTTCTGAATAATTTAGTTCTTTTCTGTCAGCTAGTTAATGTTTCATTTCTTTCAGCTAATGAAGCCATCCATTCCGAAAAGGTGGAGCACCTGCTGTTTTACCCAGACATTTCTTTGTAGAAAATGGTAGTAGTATCTTAGATACTGGGGTTCCATCAGTCCTTTCATCTCCCAGAGAATTTTAATATTTGCTTTCACTAATTCTCTGGAAGCAGTTTGTTGTCTTTTTTTTTTTTTTAAGTGAGGTCTTGCTCTTTCACCGAGGCTGGAGTGCTGTGGTGAGATCACAGCTCACTACAGCCTCGGTCTTCTGGACTCAACCAGTCCTCCCACCTCAGCTTCCCACGTAGCTGGGACATGCCACCAAACCATGCCTGGCTAATTTTTTTTTAGAGACAAAGTCTCACTGTATTACCCAGACTGGTCTCAAACTCCTGGGCTCAAGTGATTCTCTGGCCTCAGCCTCCCAAAGTGCCGGATTTACAGGCGTGAGTCACTGTGCTCGGCCATATTGTCCTTTATAATAAATATTTAATATCACGTACAGTGACATACTAAGATATAACAGGTACAATTCTTGCTGTCCAGGAGGAGTTTATCTTATTTTGGGTAAAAATTTTATTTAAAGTTGTGAGTAACAATTTTATTTAAAATTGTAACAATCGTACACTTTTATATCACAATTGTTATAGACAAAGGTTAAGGTATTTAAGAGGAGAATAATCATTGAGGTCTTCATCGTTGGTAGAGCTGCATTTGAGCATGCCTTTAAGAAGAGAGAATTTGTAAATGGATTAGAACAAAGTTAAAACTAGTGAAGAGCTGGAAAAGGACAAGGTGTATTTGGGAATATATAATTCACAGTAGCTACCTGGTAAGGTTTTGTGTAACAGTTTTACAATGTGAAATATAGAGTGTTTAAGAAAAGCTAAGAAGTGATCATTGAATCAAGTGGAACTTGAGCTTTAATATGCAGGTGAGGTGGCTGTTAAAAATACTTCCTTGGCTTATACACAGGGTCTGATCAGTAGGTCATTAGTTTTGTAATAGGCCTCAAGAATCTTCATGTTTAGTACATACTTCAAGTACTGTCATTTCAAATGGACAATAATACTGAAACAGATTGATAAAGAAACTGTGTTTTAAAGTTCATGTGGCATCAACACAAAATATTCACATTTTGTATTTTATGCAATAAAACAGAAGTGATTGGAGTACTAAACGTAGAGATATATAATGAAGGATTTACCTTGTTGCAAGATATTATAATGTGTTATATCAAGAAATAGCTTTACATTTAAGGTTATAATACCTGCATTTGAGGCCAAGCTCCAACACTAGATGTGAAAACAGCAAATCACTTAACTTTTCTGACTTCTGATTTCCATGGTTGAAAAGTGAAAATGGTATTTATCTATCTTACAAGACAATTAGAAGGGTCAAATGAGAGTGCTTGGAAAAGTATGAACACTATACAAATATAAATAGTATTATCTGTCTAATAGTGCCCAGCACAGAGAGGGCACTCAAGTGTGGTAGATCCCTAATGTATATTTATTCACACCTTTTTCTCTACTAAGTTCAAAGCCCGTTGAGAAATAAAATAGGAAGAGACTGAAATATTAGTTTTCTTGCTAATGAAGTTGAAGTGAAGATCATGGCTCAGATTCATGGCCACACAAAATTTCTAAATGAAACTATTCCTCATTCATTAAACTTAATCCTATGGTCATAAGCCTCACCTACAGGGACAGGCCACATATGCTGTTGTTGAGGAAGAGAACATGTGCATCTTGAGACCATGAGACCCAAAAAGGAAAATCCAGGAAGGAAAAACTTGAGAATACTCAGTCCCTTCAGAAATCAGTAAGACGATGTCACTTCTGCTGGAGGGAAGGAAACAAGGGCATACGTGCTTTTCTCATTACTTCTCTATGGGCAAGTGTTACTTTATAGTGCAAGCAGGAACTCTGCAGAAGGAGAGCATGTATTTTTCCTCAGGAGACACAAGGCAAAGAAAGGCAGAAAGAATCATCCATGAAGTAGAAGAGTACCAGAGTAACCAACCCTGAGGATAAGGGAGCAGACTGCTGGAGTTGATCTGTCACGCTGCAACACTGGTTTTGCAAAGATGTTTTATCTGAGAGGAGATGTCGGTAGATTCAGTAATTTTGGATGTTAAGCTGAAGTGTCTTATGATGAAACTGCTAAATATGCCTATTAACCCATTTGTGCTGGAGGTTGGAATATTTTGTGAAAAATCAGACCTTGGCGATGACCTTGAGCAGTTGTATATAAATAATGCCCACATGCTTAGCGTTCCAATAATGGAACACCAGGTATAAAGGGATTAAGAAGTGTGGCTTAATCTGAGTTACTTGTGTATTTAATGAATACTCAAAGACCATGCATGTTCCTTCAGTTTCTAAGAAAGGAAGAAAGGATGACTTAATGGGTTGTTTTTTTGGGGAGAATGGACTGCGTGTGCTCAGTTTAAGTCTTCCTGAATTCTCCATCTGTGTACTTTTTCTTTAGGCAACTGACAATTTCATTAGGGGAAATGCATATTCTAACTTAAAATGAAAGAGGGAAATAATTTATATGCTAATATCCTCATCTCACAACTTTTTTGCATGATATTCAAGCCATTTGAGCATAGTATGCTAATAGAGATAAGCTCTTGCAGATATATTCTTCAGTTTTTCCTCCCTCTATATCATATACATATCCTAATCTACTTATATAAATTAAATCAAGACAGCACTTTAACATGCACATTGAAATTCAGTGAATGTTTGATAAATATTTTCAAATCCTCTGCTATGAAGTTGAAAGTCAAGAGTTTATAATATAGATTATCAATGTATTTGACACAAATTCAGAGAGTTCTCATTTAGCCAATTGGAAAAACCCTTTAATTTTATTAATCAAAATGAGAGATCAAGCCTAGAATAATACAAATATATACTCACATACCTGTGCATATATTGTATGCACATGTAGTGGGAACAGGCTTTTGGGTTTATGTTCATAGTAACAAAAAAGCTAATGCCATTTATTCCATTCTATTGCAGTTAGTCAGTATTGGAAATTAGCTTTCAATTTAGTATACTGTAAGTTTTCCTAAGTTGTGCAGAATCTTTTGGTTATTATATGAAACAGTTTCTTCATATTTTTAATTAGCTTTGAGACATAAAAATTCACTGTGCACTTATAAGAAAATACTGATATTTAGGAAATTAAAATGTATTCTCTTAGAGATTATATAAGTGGATGAATAGAGAAAATGTTTATTTGATCAAAACTTTCTGTGAGGTGGATTATTTTAAACTAGGGTAATTTTGGCAGCTTAACAACTAATGGTAAGAATGAAAAACACAAAATAGTACAAAAATTGCTGTTCTTAGCAATTTCTCAAGATAATATTTCCTAACTTCCTGTCATTCTCAAAGAATACATAGTGGCAAAATAATTATTCTGTGATTATATAACAAAATCACAGAGGCTTCAAAAAATCATTGTTCCTCATGCCTCACTGCCCACTCCCTCGCCCCTCAATACATGGCCAACTTACAATGATGATATATATTTAAATTATTTCTATGTCTACTGCACACAGTTATGAATCTAAGATTTGACTAATTTTTTAATTGTGAATTTTTTTTTTAATGGGATCTCACTCTGTCACCCAGGCTGGAGTGCAGTGGCACGATCACGGCTCATTGTAGTCTTGACCTCCTGGGGTTAAGTGATCCTCCCACCTCAGCCTCCCAGGTAGCTGAGACTTCAGGCATGTGCACCATAACCATCTAATTTTTGTATTTTTTGTAGAGACAGGGTTTTGTCATGTTGCCCAAGCTGGTCTCAAACACCTAGGCCCAATCAATCTTCCCTCATTGGCCTCCCAAACTGCTGCAATTACAGGCTTGAACCACCATGCCCAGCTAATTTGTGATTTTTTTTAAAAAAATTGTGATTTTTAACATCAAACGTCAATGCACAAAAAGAGAAAGTAGTCAAATCCCATTTTCATGATTGATATCTTTGTCATAATTTTTCCAAATACTGTATAGTTTTTAGCATATTGAATATACCTTCTCAAAGCTGCTGTGGACTAAATACAAGGCTACTTGGAAAACGCAGATGAGGCTGGGCGTGGTGGCTCACACCTGTAATCCCAGCACTTTGGGAGGCCAAGGCGGGCAGATCACGAGGTCAGGAGTTCAAGACCAGCCTGGCCAATATGGTGAAACCCCGTCTCTACTAAAAATACAAAAATTAGCTGGGCTTGTTGGATCGTGCATGTAGTCCCAGCTACTCGGGAGGCTGAGGCAGAAGAATTGCTTGAACCTGGGAGGCGGAGGTTGCAGTGAGTCAAGATCGCGTGACTGCATTCCAGCCTGGGCGACAGAGTGAGACTCCATCTCAAAAAAAACAAAAATGGCAGATGAATGTAATATGAAGGAATATTGGAAGCTTTCATTTCTAGACATTCCCTTGTTTACTTATTCTGATGCCTACAGATTCATTATGAAAAATCTATTCCCTTGGATCTAGTATTGAGCCATTGTATTTTGATCTCTTGAGAAGGGTTGTATATGGATTTATTAGTTAACAACCTAGTTGAAAGATATTTGGGTTTGGGATTTGGGATGGAAATAGGCTGTGAAACAGCTATACATATATACATGTGTTCATGTATAAACCTGGAATCCAAAATAGTACTATTGATAATTTCTATTTGGGGGAATGGGAAGGGCCAGAAGGAGACATCTTGTGATGTTTTTATTTCATAATATGCACATAAAGATTTGCAGCTGGAGCTGATGTCAGATTTCACTGCTGTTTCCACTCTGCCTTCTTAAATCAAGAACTTAATTTTCATAGATTAATTTGTCAGTTGCCATTATTTTTCATTTTATCTGGTACTTTGTCTAAAACTGTTCTTCAGTGAGTTTGTATATTTCACACCCCTATCCACAATTCATATTTGTTCCTTCTGATTCTCTGGGCAGCTTAGATTACAGCAGCCATCCACCTTGTATCTACTGACACCTTGTATTCACTGAACGACTCAGCCTGGCTCTAAAAACTACAGCAAAGATAAACAATGAGAAAAGAATAATCTTGAATGAGTACTATAAGAAAAGACATACTCATTTAAGAATTTGTTCTTAGAGATGCATTCTTCACCATTTAAAATGTTATATCCTGAGACAGAGAAAGTCTTGATGAATAAATCAAATAAACTTCACTCCTGAATAAAAGACCACAACTGAACAGGTAAACTACAAGTGACTACAACATTTTAGTTCTGGTGTGGAATGAGCTTTCCAGAACACAGATTTCCCCACTCTGCTCCAGAACTCTCCACAGTTCACCAAAAGGACCACACAGCGCAGTCAGTATGCCTCAGGCCACTGGATGCACCTTGATCTTTCCAGCCAAATGTAAAATCTTCATTTGGCTGTTAGAATCTCAAACAGCATATTCACAATTGAACTATTCTTTCCCTCATCCTGATTTACCCAAAGGTGTCCTCCCTTTAACTGATGGCTGGTTTAAGTCTTTTGGTTGCTTAGGCCAGAAAACTTGAAGTTGTCCTGGACTCCTTTTCAATTCATTTTTCAATTCAATCCGTCAGAAAATTATCTTGAGTCTACCTTCTAAATTATATCTCAACTCCAGCTGTTTCTCACCACATCTGTCACAACCACTCTGTACTGAGCCACAATCAGTCATTATTACCTGGGTTATCGAAGTAGCTTCCTAAGATATCTTCCCTCTTCTGCCTCCTCTTCTCTTCCCCCTACACAAATCTATTTTCAACACAGCAGTCGCAGTGATCTTTTTAAAACATTAAATCTGTTCATCTCATATTACTTTTCTGCTCAACACCCTGCAGTCGCTCCCTATTTAATTCAAAAGCCAAAGTGCTTACATAATCTGGTCTCATTATATCTGACCTTCTGTCCTCTACTCTCCTTTGCTGCTACTCCTACTTTAGCCACATTGACCTCCTTACTATTCCTTGAATACACCAGGCATGTTTCAGACTCAGAGACCCACTAAAGCTCTTCACTTTGCTCTTCTCAGAATATCTGGACAACTAGATGTCACCATTTAGTATTAGTTTACTACCAAGTTTTCTTTTAAATGTCTTTAACTTTTAAAATGAACAGAGTAAAATGAAATTTTTAAAGACGTACAGTTCTTTGAATTTTAACACATGTACAAATTTAGGTAACCTTCACCACAATCAGGATGCTATTTCATCATCCTAAAAAATTTCCTTGTGCTACCCCTTTGTAGTTACATCATCCCCCCCCACCCCTAACCCCTGCCAACCACCATTCTAGATTTGTCTTCTTGAGAATGTCCTATAGATAGAATCATACAGTATGTAACCTTTTGAGACTGGCTTCTTTCACTAAGAATAATGTCTTTGACATTCATCCAAATTACTGTTTTTATCTACAATTCATATTATTTTATTGCTGAATAGTATTCACTATTTTTGAGAATGACTGTATCATTTTGCATTCCTCCCAGTAATGTCAGAGAGGTCCAGTCGCTTCACATTGTTGATAGCTGTTACTATTGTCAGTATTCTTTATTTTCAGTATTCTATTAGATGTGCAATAGTATCTGATCATGGGTTTAAGTGGTATCTCTCTAATAGCCACTAATGTTGAACATCTTTCCATGTGCTTATTTGTCACCCATATATCCCCTTTGGGTAAGTCACCCATATTTCCTCTCCAAGTCTTTAGATCATTTCAAAATTGTTTTCTTACTGTTAGTTTGAGAGTTCATTATAGATTCTGTCCTTTGTCAGATATGTGATTTGAAAATACTTTATTTGTAGCTTGTCTTTTCATTCCCTTAACAATATTTTTTATAATTTTTAATTTTGATAAACTATATCTTTTTTTATGGATAGTGATGTTGGTGTCATGCTAAGATCTCTTTGCCTAACCCCCAGTTATGAAGGTTTTCTATTTTTTTCTACAAGTTGTATAGTTTTATATTTAGATTCATGATCCATTTTGAGTTAATTTTTGGATAAAGTATGAGATAGGTTGGGGTTCATTTTTATGTACATGAATGTCCAATTGTTCATCACTATTATTTAAAAGACTACCCTTTCTCTATTGAATTGCCTTTGCACCTTTGTCAAAAAATCATTTGGCCATATTTGTTTGGTTCTTGAGTTCTTGTGTTGAGGAGACGAAGTTGAGAGTGGGAAAACCAAAGCACCTAGAGCTCATAGAACAGACAGAAGACCAGAGATGAGAGAACTGCATAGAGAGTAAACCACAACACTCTTCAGGGGATCCCTCTGGAGTGTCCAGCAAGCTGCTGATCAGTGCATGCATGCAAAACCTACCTGAAGTCAGGAAAAGGACTCTCTGAAAGGATTAAAGAAAATAGTGCCTGGTGCTTATAAATGGCAAAAAATAGTGCCTGTTCCCACCAGACAGACTTGCAAAACTTCAAAAAAGGGCAAAAAAGGGAAAATGGTACAAAAAACAAATGGAAATAGCAAATAGAAACAAACACAGCAACAAAAATAGAAAACAGATAATAGACTCAAACTGAAAGAATTAGTAATCTAATGACACGGCTTGGCTGGGTCCCCACCTAAATCTCATCTTGAATTGGAGCTTCCATAATCCTCATGTGTCATGGCAGGGACCTGATGGGAGGTAACTGAATCATGGGGGTGGGTTTTCCATGCTGTTCTCATGATATTGAATAAGCCACACAAGATCTGATGGTTTTATAAAGGGCAGTTCCCTGCACAGGCACTCTTGCCTGCTGCCATGTTAAGACTTGCCTTTGCCTTCACCTTCCACCATGATTGTGAGGCCTCCCCAGCCATGTAGAACTGTGGTCCATTAAGCCTCTTTTTCTTTATAAATTACGCAGTCTTGGGTATGTCTTTATTAGCAGCGTGAGAACAGACTAATACATCATATTAAATGGAATGGTCCAAAAATTCCAAATAAAAGGGAGAGCTTGTCAGATTGGATAAAAAAACCAAGATCCATGTACATGATGCCTACAAGAAATGAATCATAAATGTAAAGACACACAGGTTAAATGTTTAAAAAAATGAAAGAAATTATGCCATGCTAATATCAACTTTTAAAAAGCTAGAATGGTTATATTAATATCAGACAAAGGAGAATTCAGAACAAAGAATATAATTGGGATAAAGACAGTAATTTAGTAATAAAGGATCAATGGATATAATAATCCTAAAAGCTTATGTTCTTAATAAAAGAGCTTCAAAATGACTTAAGTAAAAATTGATAGAACTGCAAGGAAAAATAGGTAAGTTGACAATTATGGTCAGAGATTTCAATGTCTCTCAATAATTGATAGAAAAAGCATAAAATCAGCAAAAAATAGCAGGCTTGAAAAACACAATCAACTTGACTTAATTAACATTTATAGAACTTAACACATAACAAGAGCAGAATACACATTCTTTTCAAGTGCACATATAATACCATGATAGACCAATTGTGGGCCACAAAGCAAATCCCAATAAATTTAAAAGCATTCAAGTCATACAAAGTGTGTTCTCTGACCACAATGGACTTAAATTTGAAATCAATAACATTCTACTTTGAACTAGCTAGAAAAAGCAATGTTCTCCCACTGATTTCCTCATAACTTCCAGTATTGACTTTCATTGGATCACTTGGTCATGTACTTGTCTCTACACCAATCACTGAGCTAATTAGTCTCTGTCAAATTTCTTCCCAAACACATGGACCAAGAGTAGAAGAGAAATGGTTCCCCAAAGGAATAGCAAAGTCATATTATCACAACAAGGATTCTGGGGCAGGCAGAATTATTAGTTTCCCACTACCAAAAGCTACTTGAACTAATTAATGAGTTTAACAAGGTTCCAGGATACAAAATCAATATACAAGAACCCAACTGTATTTCTATATATTGGCAACAAACAATTGTAAGTTAAAATAAGAAAAAAATGCCATTTACAAAGCATCAAAAAAGATCAAATATCTAGGAATAACTGACAAAAGATATGAAAGACCTATACACTGAAATGTACAAAATGTTGCTGAGAGAAATTAAAGATGACATAAAAAACAAAGATTTACTTTTTCATGGGTTGGAAGACTCAATATTGCTAAGAAGCCAGTTCTCTGCAAAATCTATAGATTCATCAGAATCACAATCAAAAGTTGGCTTTTTTGTAGACATGGGCAAGCTGATTTCAAAATTTCTATGGAAATGTAAAGGACCTTAGCATAGCCAAAACAACTGAAAAAGAACAACTTTAGAGGGCCCATACTTATTTTTTATCTAATTCAAGACTTAAAGCTTTATGCTATAGTTTGGATATGGCTTGTTTGACCCCCTCCAAATCTGATGTTGAAATTTGGTTTCCAGTGTTGGAGATGTGTCCTAATGGGAGGTGTTTGGGTCATGAGGGTAGATCCTACGTGAATAGATTAATCCCCCTCTCTCTTGCTTTCTTGCTTGCCATGTGATCTCTGTACAGCTGGCTCCCCTTTGCCTTCTGCCATGAGTGGAAGCAGCCTGAAGCTCTCACCAGAAACAAATACTGACACCATGCTTCTTGTACATGCAGAACCATGAGCCAAATAAACCTTTTTTTTTAAATAAATTACCATCTCTGATATTCCTTTATAGCAACACAAACAGACTAAGACACTTTAGTATACAAAACAACTTGGTTTTTACATAAATGTGAAGACATAGAGCAATAGAAAGTAATGGAAAGTCCAGAAATAACTCAACATCTATGGGCAACTGATGTTTTTCACAAGGACACAAAGACAATGTGGTAGAAAAAGTACAGTCCTTTCAATACAGGAGTTGGAAATTATTTAGGCAGATAGGGTAAGAAAGTCCTCAGTAAGCTTTCCTTTTTGTAAAAGCAGCCCCCAAATCATTTCTTTTCTAACAAAAAGCAGCCTGAAAAATCAAGCTGCAAGCATAAATAAGCAAGCTAAAATCTTTCATAGGTTAATACCAGCAGCTGTGCCAATAGAGAAAGGCTACCTGGGGGCCATGACGTTCAACACGGTGGCTCCATCTTCACTTTTATTTGTGAACCACTTGTACAGTAAGGAACAGACAATGTGGCGCTGGCCAGGTAGAGAGCCCATCTGCATAATAAAAGATTAGGGTGGGATGGGCAGCTTCCTTGAACCCCATGCAAACATCACAACTGGTTCGACCAATCTCTTGGGCCCTATGTAAATCAGACACCACCTCCTCAAGCTCATCTATAAAACCCCCTGCATTTCATCACAAAACTGGAAGACCCACTCAGGTGCCCCTCTCTCTCTGCAGAAGAGAAAACTTCTTTTTCTTTGATGTATTAAACCTCTGCTCTTAAACTCACTACTTGTGTATCCGTGTCCTTGAATCCCTTGGTGTGAAACAACGAACCTCGGGTGTTTACCCCAGACAATGTCGCCGCTTCATTTTGGGGCCCTATCTGGGACATCGGAAGGGTGAGTATAGGAGCAGACCCTCAACTCTGTTCTTTCATTTCGAGGCTGTCGGCCTCCATTCTGGGCATTTTGGCTATGTTTTGAACTGATTTCCCTTCTTGGAAACCTAGCCATTGCATGGGGCTGGAAGAGGTCCTGGAGCAATTGAGGATTTCTGGCCAGGTCTGCACCCTGGTGTTATGTGAAGTCTTCTGGACGGGCCGCTTCCAACTGCCCAATCAGGCATGGGCAACAGGAGCTCCAGCTTTACTTACCATAATTTCCTCCTTTCCTGTCTGCGACTGCCATGTCTCCTGTGCAATGTGGTGGGAATTTTTACAGTTGAGGGAAGTAATTCTATTAGGCAAGATCAGGAAATGCTATAGGATGCTGCAGTAACCAGGAATATAGCTCAAAGGAATGTCATTTTTGTGATTTTTCCAGGAACAGAGGGTCTCCTGCACTCCCTCTGCCCCACCACTGTGAGCATTTCTCTGCCCTTGGGCTGGAGGGCACATGGCATTTCAAGGTCAACAGCACCACCTAGTGGAATAGAAATCTCCATGAGGCACGTTGTCGGCCCTTTGCCAAAACGCTTTAGCTTCCCAAATTCTCCTCCCTTTTGGCACCCTTCTACTAGATACCAGGCTTTATGCTGCTTCTGTAAATGGAAAAACTCTCCCTTCAGCAATGAGGAGGGAAAAATCCTCCAAAACCAAATTTTAGTCTCAATACTGTCCCATCAGCAGGAAAATGGCCATTCGGTCCCCACGTTCTTTTAAGGACATATTCTGCCTCCCACTAAAACGGTACTTAAATAGTAAGAAGACTTTATGTCCGGAAGTTCACCGGAACCATTCTCTAAGGGCAAATGCTTTAGCATGGGCCATAATAGCAGGATATAGAGTTTAATCTAGTACACTCTCTCCATTAAATGGGTCTTGCCCAAATGAAACTATTACCTAGTTTTTCCTGAGATCCATCTTTCTGGGAGCCGCACAGACCAGATGAGTCTAGGAAATCAAAGGGATATCACAAGGGGAGGACGAAAGTCACATGAGTGAACATAATCCCAATTGCTTAGTTCCCTTGGTTCCATGCTGAGGATCATGCCTGCAACCATGGGTAGCACATTTAATGGATGCCAGGGCTCAGGGAACTAGGGAGGGGAAACAGTTGGGGGTATGCTCCCACTGTCTTTACCTCTACCTTGGGCCATTTCAAAGGAAAGGAAGGAGACTAAAGGGATACCTTTTTCTTGCTTCTCTTCCTAGATAGGTAACAGATCATCTTCAGCCTGAATTCCTCTGGAATGCATTCTGAAGCACTGGGACTCCTTTGACCCTAGATTTTAAAGAAAAAGTGGCTCACTTTCTTATGCACAAGGGCATGGCCTTCTTACTAGACCTTTGCAAGCATTGCACAATCAACTCAGCTTTTTTGCCAGTCATATCGGGGGGCCCAAAGGGAATGATTCCCCAAAATTAGAGAAACAAACCCCCGGGAAACCCTTGAATGCAATCCTCGAATGCAACTTCCAGATGCTCTGGCCCTTCCTGCCCCCATCCACATGTCAGCTCCTCCAGTTCTACAACCCAAACCCCTAGACTTTTCTATGGTATTTCTCCTTCCTTCTTTCACAGTTTAAAATGGCTCCTTTTCCTTCTTTTATAATGTTCCTTCAAACAGAGAAATGTTAATTTCCCCAAACCTTAAAGTGTTTGGCTTAGAGTTGAACTCGGGAGAAGCGAACCCAGAAGCCTGACATGCCAGCAAAAGGCTAAAAGGTTTTTTTTTGTTTTTTGTTTTTAAGCCATATGGGTTTTGGCCTCTCTCTCTCTGGGCAAACTGGTAAAAGGGATAATAAGGATCACTGATTACATTCTCTGTAAAGTTTTAATTAATGAAAAAGGATCTGTGTGGTTGGTCTTAAGCTGTCGTCAATCTGGTGTGCTTTGCCCGTCTTTCTGCATGGTTCTGTCAAAAGAAAGGGTGCCTTGGGATAGGATGCAAGTGTAGGACCCCATAAACCTGCTGTTCAAGCCAGCCCTACAAAATGATCAGTGCTAAACTTTGCTGCAGGCCTCCATTTTGTTTTATGTCCTTGGGAACATGACCGGTAATCACCTGGCAATACTTTGTTTTAGTCTCTGCCATTTTACAATGGTGGCTGTCTTCTTGTGCTGAGTCAGTTCCTGAGTGGGGGCTACAAAATCAGATGAGCCAGTCTGTCAATTTGGGTGCTGCCAGTTGATCCATCAAGGGCAGGGTGTGCAAAGTATCTTGAGCACTGATCCTGGGAGCAGTTTAGGGAGGGTCAGAATCTCGCAGCCTCCAGCTGGATGACTCCAAGCCATGGTTTCTAATCTTGTGGCTAGTTTCTTGGTCTAGTCCCCAGACAGGAGGGAGGCTTTTTTTGCGAAGGAGTTGCTATCATCTTCGTTTTGGGCTGTAAACTGTAAACCAGGCTCCTCCCAGAGTTCGTTTGGCCTATGCCTAGGTATGGGCAAGGACAACTTGGGTGTTGGAAGCAAGATGGAGTTGGTTGGGTTGGATCTCTTTTACTGTCTCAGTCATTTTGCAATGACAGTTTCAAAAGTTGCTTACCACCCCTTTGAGAATACCTCATACACTCGTGGTTAAGTCATAACCTAATTGAGGCTTATTGGTTTCACCTGTGAGGTTACTTTTATTAAAGTTCAAAAGCCAAAAATCTTAACCAGTTGGTGTGGCTAATGTTGAGTAACAAGAGATCTTAAAGGATTTTCTTAAAGAGAGCTCAGCTTCATTAAAACTGGATATCCAAGCTACAGGTATATTTAAAAGGCCTGTACGTTTTTCTCTTCTTGGGTCTTGTTTTTCTGGAAAAAGGTTTTTATTCTCACTTGACTGAATTATTTTTCTCCATTTTTTTGTCTTGCCACTCTTTTTTTCTTTTTTGTTTCTTTTTTGAGACAGAGTCTCACTCTGTTGCCCAGCTTGGAGTACAGTGGCATGATCGTGGCTCACTGCAACTTCTGCTTCCCAGGTTCTAGCAATTCTTCTTTCTCAGCCTCCCAAGTAGCTGGGACTACAGGCACATGCCATGATGCCCAGCTAATTTTTTGTATTTTAGTAGAGACGGGTTTCACCGTGTTGCCCAGGCTGGTCTCGAACTCCTGAGCTCAGGCAATCCACCCACCTTGGCCTGCAAAAGTGCTAGGATTACAGGCATGAGCCACTGCACCCGGCCTGTCTTGCTGCTCTTAATGCAGATATGAGATGCCCTAAGATAACTTTTGGTAGCCTGGAATTCCTTGGGAAAAACAGAGGAGATGCCACAAACCCTGTTTTGGGGGAGGGGGGAAACCCTCTGTTTTCCTCATGAAATCCCAGGAATTAAAAGTAGATAAATCCCTCTCAAAAATCAAAGGCCCCGTTCTATTTTACATTGTGTTATCTGATGGTTTAGAGTTATGGGGAGTATCAGAAATTGCTTCACATTAAAGAGAACTTTGGTGTGTAATACCTAGGTAGGAAATATACTTTAAGGAATGGCTAGTAGTAGTTACAGAGGGATACTTGACTCTTTGCACATTTGGATCAGAAAAGCATGCTCTTGACCACCAGGAAGATATGGAAACATCCCCACCCCCATTGAGAGATGAGACTCCCATGGGGGATGGGCTGATTACAAAATAGGCTTATTGGCTTTGTCTTGCCTTGCAATAAAATGCATGGTAGAAGCACTGCACTGTCTTCTCCTGTAGTATTTCTCTTCTTTTGAGGATCCAGGATCCAGTATAAAATGGCACCCTTAATTTTGGGGATCTGTCTTTGCCTTCAGTTGTGGCTGCTTATTAGACCCTAGAAATGAATGCTTTCCTGGCCCTGTTCCTCCAAGGGCTCCACCCTGAAGCCAGTAATTCTGTTAAGAAACTGGCAAATGAAAAATCTTACAAGTACTGAATCTTCTGTGTAGCTACATATGTGTTGTGTGTAATGTCTATAAAAGAGCTCTAATTGATTGGCTTAAAGAAAAATATGCATTTAAATCAAATATTTTTTAAAGCAATGATAAAAGCTATAATGCCTTTCAGTGCAAGTGACTTTAATCTTTAAGAAATAAAAATAGTCTGAGGGATTATTAGTAAAATACAAGTGTCATCACAATGCAAACGGGTGGTCTACATCACATAAATCTGATACTAGGTTTGCTAAATGTTTCAAGATTGTAAGCTGCCTGCTTTACAATTTGGTAAGGCCTGGGGACATACAAAATTCACCACGCCCCTAACTATGCTGGAGAAAGTGACTTTATCTGTGTCTAGAACATAAAACAACTTACTAGGTTTCACATTAAAGTTAAAAACTGCTAAAAGTTACCATGATAACATGTAACTTAAACCACTAAAAATAGATTTACATATGAGGTGTGTAAAAGCAGTAAAATGTATTTTTAGTAGAAGATTATAAGAAGGCAGGGAAATGTAAATTTCACCTAGGAATAAAGGATTAAATTAAATAAAATAAAAATTAAATTAGATAAGAGAAATCTGAAGATTTAAACAAGTTGTGGTGGAAATATTGTAAAATTAATCTTGCAAAAAAATCCTGTATGTAAACATTAACTAAATTCAAGAGTAATACAAAAGGGTATTATATGGTCTTTTCATAAGTTGAGCATTGAAATAAAAGTACAGTAAGGTTGTCTTAATACACTAGTCTGCCTTTTAGCAAAAGGGTTATAAAAGGTTTGTAAAAATTTCACCTCATGGTCAAAATGGTTAAGATTAGATGGAATTGTCTATGAGGTTTCACTAAAAAATTGGGGTTAACATTAATAAATTAATGCAAGGGTAAAATTTGGCTTTGAACAGGATTTTCATATAATAGTAAAGGCTAATGAAAGGTTTTTGCCTTTTAAAAATTTTTGAGTCATCATTTTGGCAAAATAAATAATTTATGGTAATCTAGAATTCTATTTCATAACATCAATATTTTAAACCTCTAACGTATTTACCAGGTTTTCCAAAATCAAACCTCAGTTTCAAAATTGTCTTTCCTGACACTTCGCTTTTCGGAGGCTCCAGAAGGGACCCTGGAGTGTCCAGAAAAGAGAGAGAAACAGGATTATTTAACAGGTTTAGGTATATAAGATTGCCAAAATGATGTTTAAACTTCTTCGGGTTATATTTTAGTGAATAATATTAATATATGTTCCAAAATTGTGTGGGATATCAAAAAATTCTAATGATAAAATATGTTATATTTAATGGCAGTTATCTTTCTGGTCATCTTTAAGAATTTGGTATGTGTTATCAATCAAAAAGTTCATTGTAAATTAATTCTGAGCTAAGCAGTAAAGGGACTTATTGGAAGGATGTCAAGCCATTCACAGAATTAATGAGATTGAAGAACTAGATATTGAAATGGGCAGGGGTGTGGGTAGATGGAATTTTAGCCAAGGAAGGGTCAGGCCAGGACCTCTCCCTGGCTTCGCTGCCACTAGACACTGCAGAGCTGGATTTTTACGTCTTTCTTCAAACACTTTTCAGCCTTCCCTCTGTCTTTGCACCATGCTTTCAAAAATCAAAGTCTGATTGGAGCAAATGACCAGACAAGTGGGTGCTTTTCTGGCCAAAGAGAATCAGGCAGGCCTCTTCTGCCATGTCAGGTAGAACCCTACTTCTCACCAACCCTAATACAATGCAGTAACCTCCACAATAGGAAAGGCGTTTGAATTATGGTTGGATTTTTTTTTTTTAAAGACAATAGATGTGCTACAGCATTTACTGATTCCCATTGATTATAGGATCCTTTTTCATTTGCCTAGTGATTGAAATAATGTATAAAGTGGAGGTTCTTAAACCGTGGCCTATGCATATGATTCAAGGGTCATATATTGTCTAAAATTGTGTGCAGAAATTTGATGTATATGCCTTTCGCATTTTTGGAGGTGGGAGGGTCCATAACTTCTCCAAGAGGTCTACAATCTACAAAAAATTGAGAAATACTGTCTGGAAACTTCTATATAATTGCATTCTTCTTTTGAAAGTTCACTCATTTGTCTGCATTGTCACTAGTATTACTGCCTTTTATCCGCTAGATGGTGACATTGTACATGTTTTCATACACCAATCATCCGCTTCATTGATACGAATTGAAAAAGCTCAGTGGTTTAAATGGAACCTCTTCAAAACCATTTTAGAGAAGGAAGGAATTTGAGAAATTGCATATTCCTTTTCCTTGTCTTACAGATGAGGAACTGCGTTCCCAAAAGTTTAAGAGAGAGCCCTGACTGAAAAAAAGCCCTTTGAAAAAATGGAAAGGACGCCCTGAGGGGAAGAATCACCTGGAGTCTGGGCTCTCCTCTTTCAACTCCAACTCACTTTAGGACGCACCTCTGGCTGGCTGAGGGACGGCGGGTGGTGCCGGTTGTGAACTTTAGATGTCTTTGACTCTGAGACACATGTATTTCAGTTATGACCATGACTGAAAATCCGATCCTTCTCTTGGGCAGTAGGGATCCTGATAATGCTAAAGAGGGCTTTACTTAGGGAAGAGTTTGCAAAGAAAGTTGTTTTTCTGTGACATAAGCCTCCCCTCTCCCCTTTCCTGGTTAGCTTTAGACATTCCTTATGTTCAGTATGTTATTTTCAGAGCCAAAGGTAACCCTATAGATATATGTATTATGATAACAGGAATGAGTGACTGAGGCAAAAGTCTTGTTATCAGTGGTGAATATCCAAGTTACTGTTGGAGAATCTGTGTGGGTCTGCAGCAACCACAGTTCTTGACTCCTCAGAAGAAAATTCAACCGAGGGGCATAAGGTAGAAGAAGAGACCAAGGCAAGTTTCAGAGCAGGAATGAAAAGAAAGTAAAGTACACTTGGAGGAAGGTCAAGTGGGAATCTTGGAGGTAAAGTGCCCTGTTTGACCTTGGACTTAGGGTTTTATATGCTGCCAGTGTCTTGCATCCCTTTTCCCTTGATTCTTTCCTTGGGGTGAGCTGCCCACATGTGTGGTGCTGCTAGTACTTGGGAGGTGAGTATGTGCAGTATGTTTACTGGAGTTGTATGCATGCTCACCTGAGGCGGTCTTCCCTTTGCCAGCGGAATGCCCCCAGAAGGTCATATACCAGTTAATTTCCACCATTTTGCCTCTTAATGCATATGCTTGAGCCCACTCACCTAGTTCCTGAGATCTTATTAGGAAACTGCCGATCACCAGTTTCGGTTGTTTTCATCTAATGGGAAACTGCCTTTCTCTGGCAGAGGCTGTGACCAATTATCATCTTAGAGAGGCCATGTGGCAAACTGCTTTCACCTGATGGTTGCCTGGCATTCCTGGTGGTGGTTGGGGGAGCCCTCTCCTGCCCGGCTCGTGCCTGATGATATGGTTTGGCTGTGTCCTCACCCAAATTTCATCTTGAATTCCCACTTGTTGTGGGAGAGACCTGGTGGGAGGTAATTGAATCATGGGGACAAGTCTTTCCCATGCTGTTTTTATGATAGTGAATAAGTCTCATGAGATCTGATGGTTTTAAAAAAGAGGCGTTCTCCTGCACAAGCGCTCTCATTTTTGCCTGCTGCAATCCACGTAAGATGTGACTTGCTCCTTCTTGCCTTCTGTCATGATGTGAAGCTTCCCCAGCCACACGGAACTGTAAGTCTAATTAAACCTTTTTCTTTTGTAAATTGCTTAGTCTCAGGTTTGTCTTTATCAGCACCATGAAAACGAACTAATACACCTGACTGGCTACCTACCGAAACAGTCTCAACTATCTAGGTTTATTAAGCCAGCTTTAGGGTATGTCTGGGAAAAAATAAGCCATAGACACATTTGTGATTGTTTTTCAGAGAGGTTTTCAGGAGGTTTAGTATTTAGACATTTCCTTAAAGCAGGGAAAGACATTTGGAAGAGAGACAGGTAGGCAGTTAGGCGAATGGTTACATTCTTTTGAGACTTTAGTTAGTGGCCAGTGAATCTACATTTTACATAGGATAAGGTGAACCCCTGAAAAGAAAAAAAGGAGTAGAGAAGAATCAATAATGCAGACATTTCTGGGTAGATGGAGGAAGTGACTGACCTCATCTTGTCTTTGTTCTGTACCTCGTAAGATAAGCTTATAACCAGGTCATAACAGACTTTAGTCTTAGGAACCAGACTTAGATTGTAGACCTACAGTTACAATTGGCATGTCCTTGTATATGGGAAGCCAGCAAATAATTTACTTATGAGTGACCTGTGGGGACAGCCCTCCCTAGATGCCTGAGGGCTTTCACTTCTCCACCTCTCCTTGACAATCTGGCTGATGCATAATGCTAGTAACAGCTATTCATTTGCAAGAGGATGTTGCATGACTCAGCCTTCCGGCTTAACCTTCCTTTTGCACAAGGAGTTTGGGGTCCTGAGATTCTTTAAAATTTTCCTTTACAATAAGGAGTTTTGACAAAACTTAAGAGATGTGCTGTAAATATTAGTGTTTGGAGTTCCCAGACATGAAGATAGAGAAAGCCTCAAGTCACATGGGCTGCAACAGGGGAGCACTGTGGAAAAGTGGCTGGACAGATTCTCACAAGCAGTGAGTCTTCCTCAATGAGTTCTGTGGCATCCTTCATGTTCAGACCATTAAACCAAGGCACTGGCCGGGTGCGGTGGCTCAAGCCTGTAATCCCAGCACTTTGGGAGGCCGAGGCGGGCGGATCACAAGGTCAGGAGATCGAGACCACAGTGAAACCCCGTCTCTACTAAAAATACAAAAAATTAGCCGGGCGCGGTGGCGGGCGCCTGTAGTCCCAGCTACTCAGGAGGCTGAGGCAGGAGAATGGCGTGAACCCAGGAGGCGGAGCTTGCAGTGAGCCGAGATCGCGCCACTGCACTCCAGCCTGGGCAACAGCGTGAGACTCCGTCTCAAAAAAAAAAAAAAAAAAAACACCAAGGCACCAAATGGAGCTACAGCATGTGCTCAGGACCTACCTTTCTGGAGGATAATCCTTCCAAATGTATCCTCCAAAAGAGTCTTTAAGCAGTATCCAAAGATACTGCTATGTCTTTTCCGCTCCACTTCCCTATTCTTTTTGCTCCTCAGTCCTCAGCCACACCCTAGAGAAGACAAGAATCAAACTACCCTTCCTTCACACCTCTTTCCACCAAAGCTAACAATATTAAATTAACAAAGCGCCTTTTTTTTTTTTTTTTTTTTTTTTGAGACGGAGTCTCGCTGTGTCTCCCAGGCTGGAGTGCAGTGGCCGGATCTCAGCTCACTGCAAGCTCCGCCTCCCGGGTTCACGCCATTCTCCCGCCTCAGCCTCCCAAGTAGCTGAGACTACAGGCGCCCGCCACCACGCCCGGCTAATTTTTTGTATTTTTAGTAGAGACGGGGTTTCACCATGTTAGCCAGGATAGTCTCGATCTCCTGACCTCGTGATCCACCCGCCTCGGCCTCCCAAAGTGCTGGGATTACAGGCTTGAGCCACCGCGCCCGGCCAACAAAGCGCCTTTTAAAAACCAACCTTTCCATTTGCACTAATAGACAAGCCTGGCTATATCTAAAACTCAAGATTGTGTCTGTTAAATTTCAGTAAACATTTGTGAAAGTCATGGTGATGGATAGTCACTGTTGTCTCTACAGGTCCACTATCCTATGCCTCAATATGCTGACCTTTATGTTCTTTGATTTCCTGTTAGGTTTGGCCAATGGGAAGCAACAGCAAGAGATGGATAGATGAAAGGAGAGAGAGTTGGAGAATTTCTTTCCCTGCATCTGTTGGGTAGCTGGGCAGATTGGCTGGGTCTGAAACCAAACACAGGTTTAGCTACTTACCACTTGCAAGGTCAAAAATCAAGGACAAGGTGTGGTGGAAGGAAGGAAAGGAATGGCCAAGGTTTTGTGCCTGAAAGGAACCATTTCAAACTCTAGATAGAATGCAAGGGCTTAAAAAGGGAGATTGATGGCAGGGGGGCATGCAAGAGGGGTAAGGAGGTGCCAGTCAGTCTATGTAAGTTCCTCTGATGACTTACCTTGAGTTATTGCCCCATCTGTTGAATGGGCTGGCACCATCCCGGGCACATTCAGGGTGGAAGCTAACTGCAGCTTTGAGTAGTCTCCTGGTGGAGGAGAATTCCATAGGTACCTAGATTGTTTCAAGACTCAGTCCATGGAACTTCCAAGAAAACATATAATTAGATGAGGGGGATATTGTGCAAGGGAGTGCCTGGTGGAAGGAAAGAGAGCAAAGGTTACCATATAATTTTCAAGCAGCTAAACATAAAGTAAGCAAGGAGGAAAAGGTAAAAAAGGTTAAAAAAAAATTAAAAATAGAGTATTTGGTTACATGTCCTTGACCCTCTGCTGAAGGCCACAGCTTGTGACCACCCTCTCCTAAAGCTACCGGAGTCTCTGGTTTCCAGTAACTTCTTGTTCCTTCCTTTGGCTCATCAGGCCCAGGAATGATAGCAGCTTCCTGTTATTGCTAGTCATGGGGTGTTTCATTCTCTCTTGTCATTTTTCCTTAACCCTACTTGCTCCTTCGTAAACAGACCTTTCACTAATAACTCTTCACTCTTTCCATCTGCTTTCAGCCAGAAGCCTGACCTGCTCAGCTAGAAACTTCACTGAAGTTTCTATAGTCCTCACTTTACGATAGATCTCCATACTTATTCATTCTACATATCTGCAACTTTGTGTCCTTTGACCTGCATCTCCTATTTCCTCCCTCCTTCCCCCACCCCACCTCTGGTAACCATCGTTTTATTCTTTATCTTTGTGTCTTCGACTTTTTTCTTTTTTAAAGATTACACACATAAGTGAGATCATGCAATATTTTTCTTTCCATGTCTGGAGTTTCAGGTCTTACATTTAAGCCTTTAATCCATTCTGAGCTGATTTTGTGTGTGGCATAAGAAAAGAATCCTATTTTATATTTTATTATATTTCATTTGGTTTTTAATTTTTAATTTCATCAACTGTGACTTTGTTGTTTGAAAAGAGTGTGGATAGCAAATCTCTTGCTCCACTTTGGAAATGCTCTCACCACCCACTAAAGTGGAGATCTCTACCTAATCTGACTCCTGGAGGGTTGTTAACAAAAATTTAAAAAGAAAGTGAAGTGGACATGCTTTAAAAAAAATGTGTTTTATAAGAGAGGCAGCATAATCTGGAGACTCAAAACACAGACACCAGAGGCAACACTGGGTTTGAAGCTCCAGCTCTGCCTCTGATAAACATATAATTTAAATCTGTGCCTCAGTTTCCTCATATGTAAAACGAGAATAATAACAGATGTACTTCTTAGGGTTGTCGTGGGAGTTAGATAAAATATAATATTGTCTGATATATAATAAATTCTCAATGAGTGTTACTTTTTGTTTTTTTTTTGAGACAGAGACTTGCTCTGTTGCCTGGGCTAGAGTGCAGTGGTGCAATCTCGGCTGACTGCAAGCTCTGACTCCCGGGTTCATGCCATTCTCCTGCCTCAGCCTCCTGAGTAGCTGGGACTACAGGAGCCCGCCACCACGCCTGGTTAACTTTTTTTGTATTTTTGGTGGAGACGGGGTTTCACCGTGTTAGCCAGGATGGCCTTGATCTCCTGACCTCGTGATCCACCTGTCTCAGCCTCCCAAAGTGCTGGGATTACAGGCGTGAGCTACCGTGCCTGGCCCCAATGAGTGGTACTTTTTATTACATCCCTTGATATTGTAATCTGTATATTACAATACAATACAGATTCTTCCTCTCAAAGAGGAAGAATCCAATTTTATTTATTTATATTTTCCATGTGAATATCTAGTTTCTACAACATCATTTACTTATTGAAGAGGCTGTCCTTGCCCATTGTATATTATTGGTGCCTTTATCTAAGATTACTTGGCCAGCCGTGGTGGCTCATGCCTGTAATCCCAGCACTTTGGGAGGCTGAGGCGGGCAGATCACAAGGTCAGGAGTTCGAGCCAGCCTGGCCAATATGGCAAAACCCCGTCTACTAAAAAACGAAAAAAAGTTAGCCAAGTGTGGTGGCATGCACCTGTAGTCCCAGCTACCCAGGAGGCTGAGGCAGGAGAATTGCTTGAACCCAAGACACGGAGGTTGCAGTGAGCTGGGATGATGCCACTGCACTCCAGCCTGGGTGACAGAGTGAGACTACCTCTCAAAAAAAAAAGATTGCTCGACTATATATGCGTGGGTTTCTTTCTGGACTTTCTATTCTGTTTTACTGGCAGATGTGTCTATTTTTATGCCAGGAAAACAGTAATATACTTTTTGATTCTTTTAGCTTTGTAATGTAATTTGAGATCAGGAAGTATGTTGCATCTAGCATTGTTCTTCTTGCTCAAGATTAAGTATTCTGAATCTTTTACGGTTCCATATGAATCTTGGGATTTCTTTATTTCTGTGAAAAATGCCCTTAGAACTTTGATAGAGATTGCACTGAATCTGTAGATTGCTTTGGTAGTGTGAAATTTCAACAATATTGATTATTTCAGTCCATCATCATGGGATATCTTTCCATTTATTTGTATCTTACTCAATTTATTTAATCAGTATTTTATAATTTTCATGTACAGATCTTTCACCTCCTTTGATTAAATTTATTTCTAAGTATTTCATTATTTTGGATAGTATTATAAGTTGGATTATTTTCTTAATTTCTTTTTCAGATAGTTCAATGTTAATGTTTAGAAAAACAACTGATTTTTTTGTATGTTAATTTTGTATCCTAATTTGTTTATTAGTTCTAACAGTTTTTTGGTGTTCTTTAGGGTATGTGTGTGTGTGTGTGTATGTGTGTGTGTGTGTATATATATATATGATCATAACACCTGCAAATAGAGACATTTTTACTTCTTTCTGATTTGGATGCATTTTAATTCTTTGTTTTGTCTAGTTGCTCTAGCTAGAACTTCCAGTACTATGTTGAATAGAGAGGGCATCCTTGTCTTGTTCTTGATCTTAGAGGAAAAGCTTTCAAGGCTTCATCATTGAGTATGATATTAGCTAAGGGTTTGTCATATCTTTGTTGTGTTGAGGTATATTCCTTTTAATTTGTTGAGTATTTTAATTATGAAAATGTATTCTGTTTTGTGAAATGCTTTTTCTGCATATATTGAGATGATCATATGAATTCTTTATTCTGTTTATGTAGTGTAACCATATCATATATTTAGATGCTCCAATATTTGATGTATATATATTTAATATTTTTATATCTTCTTGAATTGACCACTTTAAAGTCTATTTTGTCTAATGTAAGTATTACCCATACTTTCTTTTGGTTTTCACTTGCATGGAATACCCTTTTCCATTCCATCACTTTCAGTTTTTGTGTAACCTTAAAGATGAAGTTAGTCTCTTGTAGGCAGCATACAGTTAGATTGTTTAAAAAATCCATTCAACTATTCTGTGTGAGGGATTCTTAAGATTGTGTGTCTTCTCTTCATCCTGAAAAGTCCAGCCAAATGCTGAGAGCCTCCCATTTGTTTTCTCTGGTGTGGTGCTCTAAAATGCTCAAGTTTGTGTGCCTTTCCCCAGTTCGGCAGTGTTGGGCTGGTTGTCAACAGAAGACACTTGCATTCTCATGAGGGCATACTCGAGGAGTCAGCCTGGGAAGGAGGTGAGGTGAACAGAGTATTTGAAATGCCTAAGGGCCAGCTGGTGGAGGTAGGAGTGTCCATTGGCAAGGTATCCCTAGCAGCTTGTGGACAGGCTTTCTGATGGAGAGTATGGAGCAGTTAGTAGATTCTGTGGCCTTTTTTCTCTGCTCCCAGTCTCTTCCAACAACTCAGCCATGATGGTTACCTCAGTATTCTGGGTGGCCCAAGAATGAAGTAGGCTTCTTGAGCAGCTTTCTAAATGACTGAGGGAGTTGGGCACTCACCCACTATGCCTTCACTTTCCCTCATGGAATACATTATGGCCTGGGATTGGTGGGAGGTACTCTTTGGCACTGAGCTGTGCTGCTCTGGGAGAGGGATGACATGCATAAAGTGAAAATTCTATTTACTCTCTTCAGTACACATATTCTTGGATGTGTGCTGAGCTCCACCAGGTTCCCTGACTCCCACAAAGGTACTCTTCTCTGTGGATAGTTGTCTAAATCAATGCCTCTGTGGGGAAAATAGTGATAGAAAACTCTTTATTCCACCATCTTGCTGACATCACTCCTGTGGGATAGAATTTTGAATCTGGATTATCCACCACCTTGTTGTCAATGAGGGCTCCCATCACCAGGAACAAGTGGAGTGCAGATAGCCCCAGATACAAGGTAGCAATGCAATTGTTTAAACTTTTGACCATGCTTGAATCACATCATCACCTGCTCACTGTAGACTGAATGGCAGGGGCAATGACAGGGGACCTGACTTGGGCCATATACCTTGTAGTTGGGAACAGGGAGGACACTGTGATGGAGGTTCAATAAAGCCACATGAGTAGGGTTAGAGTTTACCAAATAAAGGGATGATGTGGTGTCCAGTCCGTTTCTAGATATAGTTCTAGTTACAAAAGTTCTTCACATGGCCTTTAAGGCTCTAGTTGACCTGGCCCCTGTCTTTTTTTTTTTTTTTTTTTTTTTTTTTTTTTGAGACGGAGTCTCGCTCTGCCACCCAGGCTGGAGTGCAGTGGCCAGATCTCGGCTCACTGCAAGCTCTGCCTCCCGGGTTCACGCCATTCTCCTGCCTCAGCCTCCTGAGTAGCTGGGACTACAGGCGCCTGCCACCTTGCCCAGCTAGTTTTTGTATTTTTTAGTAGAGATGGGGTTTCACCGTGTCAGCCAGGATGGTCTCGATCTCCTGACCTCGTGATCTGCCCGTCTCGGCCTCCCAAAGTGCTGGGATTACAGGCTTGAGCCACCGCGCCCGGCCGACCTGGCCCCTGTCTTTCTAACTTCATCTCCTTCTCCTCTTCCCCAAGCATTCTAGGCAACACTGGCCCTTTTTGCTATTCCTTAAATATGCTGAGGATTTAATTCCTGCCTCAGGGCCTTTTGCACCTATTCTCTTTGTTTAGGAAGTGATCCTCTTCATGTTACCAAGACCACTCCCTCACTACATTTAGGTCTGTGTTCCAATGTCACTTTTTCAGACAGTTCTTCCCTGATCCCTTCCAGAATCACTTTATTCATCTTCTTAGTCTTTACCTAACTTTATTTTTCTCAAGAGTGCCAAATTGCACTTGAAATTGAATTATTTTTGTTTGTAACATTGTTTCTCATTCACATGAATATGAGCTCCATGGAGAAAGAATTGTGCCTTTTTCAGCACTGAATCCATTGCTTTCAGAGTAGTACTTAGAATATAATAGGTTTTGGATAATAATTATGAAATGAGGATAAAAGTTAGACTAAAATTGAGATGTCAACTAGGGTGGTTTAATTTTCACTGGAGAAAACAATGATAAAGGTTTCATGGAGGGGTACCGCTATCACTTTTTCATCCAGGCTAGACTGTAATGGCATGATCAGGACTCACTGCAGCCTCAAACTTTTGGGCTCAAGAGATCCTCCTGGCTCAGTCTCCCAAGTTTCTAGGACTACGGGTGTGCACCATCATCATGCCCAGCTAATATAAAAAATTAACAATTTTTTTTTTTTTTTTTTTTTTTTTTTTTTTTAGAAAAAGGGTCTTGCTATGTCGCCTAGAGTGGTCTCAAACTCCTGGGCTCAAGTGATCATCCTGCCTTGGCTTCCCAAAGGGCAGGGATTACAGTTGTGAGCCACCACATCCTGCCCAATGAGATGGCATTTGAATTGGACCTCAAGGGATCGGCAATATTGGTAGGCAGAAATGGAAAAGTCCAGGTAGAGAAACTTGTGTGGGGAAAGGCATTTTGGGGTACATATACAGGAGTGAGTAGTCTATATGGGGTAGTTTGGTAACACAGGCCAAGTCATCTGGGGTCTGGTTCATACTGTGATCCAAGTTCAGTTGATAAGTAATGTCTAGCTATGGGATTCATATTTTCAAAAGGTATTGCTATTATGCTTTAAGTTAACTAATTTGTGGTTCCTGCTCATAGTTCAAATGAATTTACCTACTTAGTAACACAGCAGCTAGTTAATACTTACCTATAGTATGTGCAGTTTAAATAGTTACCCTCTTTGTTATCCCTGTGCAGGATTCTAGGATAATGTAGAGAAGACCAAGGTTCTAATAAAGTCAATAGATGATATGGGAGAGAGTGATGTTGATTTCTAAGCCTGTGTCAAAGGTCCACGTTTTGATAAAAGTTTAGGTAAGGCAGGATGTGGTGGGTCATGCCTATAATCCCAGCGCTTTGGAAGGCCGCAGTGGGCAGGTCACCTGAGGCCAGGAGTTGGAGACCAGCCTGGTCAACATGGTGAAACCCCATCTCTACTAAAAAATACAAAAAGAAAATTAGCCAGGCATGGTGGGAGGTTCCTGTAATCCCAGCTACTCAGGAGGCTGGGGCAGGAGATCACCTGAACCCAGGAGGGTGGAGGTTGCAGTGAGATGAGATTGCGCCACTGCACTCCAGCCTGGGTGACAGAGCGAGACTCCATCTCAAAAAAAAAAAAAAAAAAAAAAAAAAAGAAGCTTAGGTAAGTGCTCTTACAATGGATAGTAGAGAGGTTATTGATGTTTGCATTTTTTGTCTTGTTTTTGATATTCAATAGTGTATAGCTCTGTTTAATCAATATTTGAGAAATACTTAATATTTAACAAATATTAAATCAATAATTTAAATATTCAGATTATAGAAATTTCTGGAAACATGATTGAATGAGAGTAAGTTTGCCTTATTCTTCTTCCTGAAACCTACAGATATGAGCAAAAAGAGTCAAATAGAAAGGAAAAAATGTATCTACAACAAAACCAGCAGACAGCTAAATTCCACATCACAGACTACTAAAGAATATCTCCTAGAAGCAAGATCATTTGAACCAAATTAATTGAAGATGGATGTTCAGAACTTTCTCCTATATCCTCTGATATTGGGAAAGAATCAAATTTCAAATCAGTGAATTAAAAAGAGCCTTACTAGTAATCTTTAACCTGACACAGTAAGGATTAACTCTATGGATGGATCGAGGAGAAATAAAGAGAACCTTGACTGGGGCACCATTCTGTTCCAAAGAATGGCAAGAAAGGTGATGTTAAAAGGAGATCATGTGTTCCCACAGTCTTTGACCTGTTCCCTGACCAGGATAACTTTCAGAATGGCAAGGATCCTAAGAGAGTACACTCAGAACCAATATGTTTACACAACAGAGGATTAATCAGTTTGGTAGAAAAATATTTAATATTAAGGATGCTTGCTGGCTGTTTCTTGGCTCACTCCATATTCCTACAGCTGAAAGATCAGCCAGAGACCAAGAGACGAATATTGATGTAAAAATCCAAAATAATATATTAAAAAAATAGAATCTTGAAGGATATTAAAAAAGAATACCTTCTGTTCAAGTGGGGTTTATCTAGTAATACAAGGATGATTCAACATTAGGAAATAAAGGAATAGCAGAAGTTAAGTGATACCACAAGAAAATAATAGACATTCTGTAAGATAACTGGTCATTTTTCTTCAAAAGTCAGTGCCATGGGACAAAAAATAGAGATTTTTCTAGATAAGAGACTGGAAAAATGTGACAACCAAATGTAATGCATGGCACTTGATTAAATCCTGGTTTGAGAAAAGCAAATATGAGACAGTTTTTTAGATAATTGTAAATATGTGACTATAAATGAGCCTTATATAATAGTAGAAATTATTATTTATTTTAAGATATGGTAATGGTATTGTGGTTATGTAAAGAGAATGTCATTTTTCTTAGAAGTTGCTGACATATTTAGGGGTGAATTGTTATGATGTCTGCATCTTATTTGCAAATGATTCACTATACATAAGAAAGTAGAACGAACATGGCAAAATGCGAATAATTTTTGAATTTAGGTAATGGATATGGGTGTTTATTGTACTATTTTTTGTATTGTTTGTATGCTAGCCATAATTTTAAACATTGGGGGTGAAAGAATACACTTAAATATATGAAACAATTGAAGAAGTTACAAAAAGTCAAATGAGTGATGCTCAGACAGCCTGGCCAACATGGTAAAACCCCATCTCTACTAAAAATACAAAAATTAGCCAGATGTGGTGGTGCACACCTGTAATCCCAGCTACTCGGGTGGCTGAGTCGGGAGTGAACCTGAGAGGCAGAGGTTGCAGTGAGCCGAGATTGTGCCACTGTACTCCAGCCTGGATGACAAGAGTGAGACTTCATCTCAAAAAAAAAAAAAAAAAAAAAAAAAAAGGAACAAATGAATAAAAACCGAATCAGCAGTAGCACAAAAATTTAAAATCAACACAGCTGAAAACAGAGACCATGACATGAAATAGAATTGAAAAAAATCACAGAGGATAAAGTAAAAAATAAAAAGATGAGAGCAATTAGAGAAATGATAGATATGGCTACAAAGATCGGTTACAAAGATCCAACATATATGATTAGTATTCCTAAAGAGCATAAAATATATTCTGGGGTTTCCTACCTAATTGAATTCTTTCAGGACTCACCATATTTAAATCTACAGTTAATATCTCAAGGTATATCTCAAGGTATTCAAATTTATGTAATAGACAGGGGAGCTTAGGTTTCTACGGAAAATTAAAAAAAAATTTTAAAAGCCAAAAACTTTGAGGGCAAAATGGAGATTGTGGCAGAGGTATTTTAAAGTGAGTAGTTTTGACAATAAAATTATCAAAAAAGAAAGTGTTAATAATTATGAAAATGTGGTACTATTCAATGCTATCATGCTTTTGTAGAAATGTCTGATCCCTAGTTTGGATCTAAAGAAAGAGGAAGAAAGGAAAAATTCTGAAGTCATTCGCACACATGCAAGTTTCTCCAATTCTGTTTGATTATTGTTTCCCTATAGTTAATGTTAGATCTTTGTAGCATTAGTTCTTGCAAGCTAAACAATTTTTATACTAAGTAGGAAAAGGAACTGGTGAAACAAGGCAACTTCTGTTTTCTGAACCCTGACAGGATGAAGAATTGGCTGGAGGTAAAAATCTCATTGAAAATCTTTGTCAGTGGGTGAGTTCTCTTTTCTTGCTTCTAGGATTTCTGTATCCTCTTAGGATACCGAAAACAAAATTACCTAAATTTCATAAAACTTTCCTGATCACACTTAGGAGTTTAGTAGGAAAAAGGAAAGAAAGGGCTGAAAAACTACATTCTCTTCATACATACCTTTCTTACTTCTTTCTTAGGTTACCAGCTATTCTTACTTCTTACACAGGTTACCAGCTATTCCTTACCATTATTTCTATAGAAGTTCTGTAGACCAAATACAGGGTTCTAACTTATGGTTCTGCTATTTATTTATCTGTGTGACTTGGGAAAGTTTTGAAATATATTCTAGTTTTGCCTTTGCAAAATGCAGATAATATGCACTTCATAAGGTTGTCGTGAGGACTAAACAAGATATCATGGAAAATATCTGGTTCAGAGTCTGGGGCAGAGAATGCCCGCAGTAATATCCTGATGTTTTTTATTCAATGATAAGAGCTCATAAGCAAGGAAATAGGATATGCCAAAAAGAATACCTCTTTCATTGAAGGCTTTTATCCATGACATCTGTTATATTACTCTATAATCTTAAAATTAGCACAGCATAGAATTCTGCAGGACATTTTGACAAATGAAAATAATTAGAAATTTTATTTTTAGTTCAAATAATGGTCCCTGAGCATATGAAAGTCTCCCTGATTCATTGGTAGTGGGTTTTTAAACTCCATTGTATCTATGGCTGTGAACCTACTGTACACATCCTCTGGGCATTCTTAACAGGTTTTAACTTGATGATAATTAATAAATTGATAATTGGTGCTAAGAGAATTTAATGTGTCATGAAAGGAGAAACAGAAC
The DNA here is from genome assembly GCF_049350105.2 of Macaca mulatta. Classification (NCBI taxonomy): domain Eukaryota; kingdom Metazoa; phylum Chordata; class Mammalia; order Primates; family Cercopithecidae; genus Macaca; species Macaca mulatta. The sequence continues at coordinate 122,564,756 of NC_133411.1, forward strand.
AAGTAAGAAATATGTATTTCTATAAGTGACATGCTGCTAGAACAAAAGAAAAGCTTGAAGGCTGACTTGACCTTGGCTAACACACTAGAACATTAGATAGATTACCCCCACCCCCTCAAGAGGACCCTTCATTTAAACACCGATGGTTGATGCTATGAAAGTTATGCTTTATTATACAGTGATCTGACAGAAACTCTTGAATTATTAATAATTAGTGTTTAAATGTGAAATTCACACAGAATTATATCTGCAGCCTTTAAAGGAAAAGTGAAGCACATATTACCTTTGAAAAACTTGTAGTAGAAAGTCATATTCAATATTCCAGTAATTACTCTCCTTTAGTAAGAAAGATTTCTGTGTACGCTGTCTTCATCATTCTCAATAAGTTATCTAACGTTCAACACAGTTGTAGTCACCCAATAATAAAAGTTAAGAATCCATACAATGCTTTTTAAAGGGCTCCTGCAAGTTGTTTTTTGTTAAATCTATTATTATTATTTAATGTCCAGAAATTGGAAATGTTTTCTTATCAGAGATTATAGGTTGTTATGTGCTTCAGACTAGAGTCATGGCCTCAGAATAGGGCTGTCCAGTGAGAATAGTGCCTCTGGCATCATTACTTCCCTTGAAAAATGGAGAAAGAAGTAAGAAAGGTATATGTGAAGAGAATATTATTTTTCAGCCTTTTCTTTCCTTTTTTTTTTTTTTCCTAGTAAGTTCCTAAGTGTGATCAGGAAAGTTTTGCGAAATTTAGCTATTTTTTGTTTTCTGTATCCTAAGTGGATGAAGAGTTGGCTGGAGGTAAAAATCTCATTGAAAATCTTTGTCAGTGGGTGATTTCTCTTTCTATTTCTATGATTTCTAATGTACACAGATTACTAGCTGTGTCTACTGTCTCACCTACTGACTGATCATGTGAAAGGTTTGAGGTCCACACTGTCTACTCAGTATCTCAAAGCAGGTGTCTCAAAGAAAACTTAAATTGCCATGTCTAAAACAGAATTGAGCTCATTGTTTGTACCTCCCACCCCTATGTGTTCTCCTTTTATGTTTCCCAACTCAGCAAATGGCACCACTAATCGCTCAGGTGACTAAGCCAGGAACTGGAGGATTATTCTTGCTCTGAATGTATCCTTGTACTTCAAGTCCCACTATCACAACTGACTATTTTACTTCTTAATATCTTTCAAATTGATCTGTTTCTCTTCATCTTAACTGCCATTGCTTTAAACAAGTCATCAGCATCTCTCACTTGGATGACTTCAGTAGCCATTTAATTGGTGTCTGTATTTCCCTTCTCCCTTTCCAATCGATTCTCTGTTACGCTAGTGATAGTTTAAAACCAAATTGGATCAACAGACCTAGTTAAAATCATTGCTGTTGGGATAAAGCCTGTTTGAACTGGCCCCGGCTTATTCCTCCGGGTTGATCTGTCATCTCCTCTTCATTGGCCACATATGTCTTCTTAGAATTCTTCAGCTGTAATGTGATCTGTCTCACAACACAGCTCACTTCAGTTCACTCCTATTCATCTTTCAGACCTCAGAGCAAAAGTTACCCTGGGAAGCTTTCTTAGACACTTCAGGCTCAGTGAAATACTCATTCTGTGCTTTTATTGCACTGGGTTCCTTTTCCTTCAACATTTATCACACATATACATTGTGTGATCATTTGTTCGATATCTGTGCAGGAACCCTGTCTATTAGGCTCACCATTGTAGCTTGGTGTCTGTCATATTGTAGCTTCCCTCTCCCCTTGTTAATATTCATTCCCTAGTTTCATTTTATGGCTCTTTTCTATGTTTCATCTTCAGGGTTGGGTTGGGAAGGAAGTCAGAGTCTATTATAATTAGCCATCGTGTCAGGAACAGAGAACTCCCTATTTCCATTTCCTGTAATTTTCATAGTTAAAATTGTAATGACTTCAGTATGTTCCACCATGATGGTTAATATTAGGTGTCAGCTTGACTGGATTGAGGGATGCCCAGATGCCTGATACAGGATTGTTTCTGGGTGTATCTGTAAGAGTGTTGCCAGAGGAGAGTGACATGTGAGTTAGTGGACTGGGAGAGGAAGACCTACCCTCAGGGTGGGTGGACACCATCCAATCGTCTGCCAGTGCAGCTAGAACAAAGTAGGCAGAAGAAGGTGGCTAAGTTTGCTTGCTGAGTCTTGCGGCTCTTTGTATTCTTCCTGTGCCAGACACTTGCTTCCGCTTCTCTTGCCCTTGTACATCAGACTCCAGGTTCTTTGTGCTTCGGACTCTGGGACTTTCACCAGCAGCTTCCCAGGGGCTCGTGGGCCTTCAGCTGCAGACTGAAGGCTGCATTGTTAGCTTTGCTGTTTTTTAGGCTTTTGGACTTAGAGTGAGCCACTACTGGCTTCTCTTGTCCCCAGCTTGCAGATGGCCTTTTGTTGGACTTTGCCTTATAATTATGTGAGGCAGTTCTCCCTAATAAACTCGCTTTTATTTATACATATATCCTATTGGTTCTGTCCCTCTGGAGCACCTTAGTACATCCACCTTATTAATGTGCTACAATGTGAGATATTTCCTAAGGCAGGGAAAATGAAACAGTAGTATTTAGGATCATATACACATTTTAAAAATATAAAAAGCAATGAGATGGCTACTATAAAAGTCAGGATAGATATTACTTCTGTGGGAGGAAAGAGATTGTAATTAGTAAGGAAAATGTCAGGAGCATCCGAAGGGTGGCAAACTTTTTGTTTCTTGACATGAGTGGTGATTAGGATGGGCCACATAATTTGTGAGGCCTGTGCAAAATAAAAATGTAGGGCCTCTGGCTTAAAAATTACTTAAAAATCTCAACACAGAGACAGCAGAGGAGTAAACCAAGCATGAGGCTCTTCTAAATGTGGGTTCCTGTGTGACTGCATGCCCATGAAGTCAGCCCTGACGGTGATTGTATTAGTATTCACTCTAAAATACTTTGTTCAGCTAGATATTTATATTTTACACATTTTCTCCATGTTTGTTGTATGTTACAACAAAAAATATTAGAAATAATTGAATAAAAAGAAATATCGAATAAAAAGAATGAACTAGAACTCTAAATGATTACCATGAGGTGTTCTTACTGATTAGGAGGAGAAAAAAAGGATAGAAATATAAACAAATAAGGCCGGGAGTGGTGGCTTATGCCTGTAATCCCAGCACTTTGGGAGGCTGAGGTGGGTGGATCACGAGGTCAGGAGTTCAAGACCAGCCTGGCCAAGATGGTGAAACCCCATCTCTACTAAAAATAAAAAAAATTAGCCAGGTGTGGTGGTGAGCACCTGTAATCCCAGCTACTCAGGAGGCTGGGACAGAGAATTGCTTGAACCCAGGAGGCGGAGGTTGCAGTGAGCTGAGATTGTGCCACTGCACTCTAGCCTGGGAGACAGAGAGAGACTCATCTAAAAAAAAAAAAAAATATATATATATACATACATATATATATATATATATATAAACAAATATAAAGAAATATGGAGAGTAGGAATAGTCTTAACCTCTGTACAACAGAAGACTCCAAAGGAGAGGAAAAAATAAGCAAAGAAGTATAAATATTTTAAGAAATAATAATGGAGAAATTTACAGAATAAGAAGAAGTAGAAGCAACCTAAACATTACAAAATAGTATAGTTAAAAATAAACTTACACTTAGATATACTGTAATAAAATGTAGAAACAACTAAGAACCAAAGAAAACTCTAAAAGCTTCTGAGGGAAGGAACAGATCACCAATAAAGGAACAAGAATAAAATTAATGTCAAACTTCTCTTTAATGACATGAGATGCAAGATCACAATGAAGTAGCATCTTCAAATTGTTAGAGAAAAAAATCCTTAGACCTTAAAATACACCAGTAGTCTTCTAACTTTTTGATCTAAGAACTCCTTTACACTCATAAAAATCATTGAGGACCCTAAAGAGATTTGGTTTATGTGTATTATGTCTATCAGTATTTAATGTATTAGAGATTAAAACTGAGAAAACATAAAAATAATGTTATTATTTCATACTTCATTTAAAAATTACTAATTTTATTTTAACACAAATAATATACTTTTATGAAAAATAACTATATATTTCAAAGCAAAACACAATTAGTGAGAGGACTGGCATCGTCACTGTCTAATCTGACTCAGAACTTGATCTCTGGGAAAAGATCTATCCCCAAGGCATTTGTCAAGTGCGATCTATGGAAATTCTTTAATATTTCAGTTTACTGAAGCTGGGCTACCAGTTGGGGCAAACAAACCTGGCCAGATATGTAATAGGAAAGTCTAGGAAATAAGAGGTACATAAGAGACTTTGACAATTTTTGACATATTTTTTAGAATCTAGAAGGCCATGTGGATGTGCAATGCTTTGTAAATACCCAGGAAACACCAGAGCAACAGAGAGGGCCTTAGTTTGGTTGACCTAGAGGCACCATATAAGCAGGAAGTGAAGACTAAGGCAGAGTTGTAACTACCTAAGTGTTGAATGCATACCCCAACACACACCCAGAGTCCCCAGACAAATCAAATTGCTTCTTAAAATGCTTCTGAGAAGGGGAGAACACAATTTTAGGATAAACAAAGATGCTTTACATCTAGAAAATGAGTGTCCTTTTGGTGAGCAAGAGAGAAGATCTGAACACAGTTAAATGTCTTTCTCTTCTCTATAGGTGCTGTGTAAGTGATGACTTCATTGCAGTTTACCTCTTCTCTGCCTGTACACTCTCTAGGGTAATTATAAAGGCTTCTGAAGTAAGAATGTGGATAATGAAAAGACCCCAGGTTATCTCATAAAGCATACCCTAATGTTGGACCTTATTTTCACTAAACTTAAAATCAGTAAACAAAAGCAAGCAAATGAAATAAACCATCTAATCACTTTTAAAGCATAAAAATGGACTCCAGGGTGCAGTAAAATCTAGGACAACAGTGTTTTAGAATATAATATTAAGAAAAATAACGCTGAAAGCACAGTGTAAATAAAACCTGTTTTGAAGCAAAAGGGCTAAGACTAAATAAAAAATAAAAACTTAGGCAGTCTGGGGAACACAAGAAATATAAGATTAAGCTGAGTGAGTTATGAATAAGGAGAAATTCAACATCTGCTTGGGAAGTTTTTTCAATTTAGGACTGATAAAACTAAGCCCTGCCATTTAAGAGTTAATTCTTAGAAAAAACAAACCTTTATCAATATAGCTGTCTTGCTCTGTCAATTCTCTTTCAAAGGGTGGCACTGAGAGTGCGAATGGTGTGAAAAGAGGTCACAGGTATCTCCCGATATGTGTTGGCTGTGTCCCAATCCAAATCTCATCTTGAATTGTAATCCCCATAATCCTCATGTATCATGGGAGGGACCTGGTGGGAGGTAATTGAATCATGGGGTGGTTCCTCCATGCTGTTCTCATGATAGTGAATGAGTTCTCATGAGATCTGATGGTTTTATAAGTGTCTGGCATTTCCTCTGCTGGTTCTTATTCTCTTCCCTGTGAAAAGGTGCTTTCCACCGTTATTGTAAGGTTCCTGAGGCCTCCCCAGCCATGCGGAACTGTGAGTCAATTAAACCTCTTTTCTTTATAAATTACCCAGTCTCAGGTATTTCTTCATAGCACTGTGAGAATAGACTGATACACTCCCTAAATTAGCAATGTAAGTTTTTCATGTTTTTATGGGGCCTACTGTGTTTTGATCATTTTTAATCTTATTATGAATAGGACCAGGGGAGGAAACCCTATAGGAGCAAGAATAGATTCATATAATTTTTTCATCCTGTTGCCTAATCTTAGACTTGCTCTATTTGTGAAGCATTACCATTTTTGGAGTTTAGAAGAGAATTGTGGTAAATCCCTTAAGTTCACTTCCTGCTGGTTAGGTGTACGAACCCATGTATGCCTTTCCTTGCTCAAGTAGGAGTTAGGTATATTTGAGCCTGATCCATTCTTATAAACTGGGCACCCAGAAGCAGATGAAGCAATAAACAGACAACCAAATTAACATCCCCAGGTAACATCACTATCAAATATAGAAAAATGGTTTATAACTGGGTTAGTAAAAGAAGTTATTACTATTTTTCAAATTCAACTAAGCACCGACATTGTACCAGGCACTGATCTAGGCACTTGCACATATATTACTTAATTTCATTCTTAGTGTTTTTATCCCCTCAAAGTTCCAATGGGAAATTAAATGATAGTGTAAACCATTTGTGGCTAATATTGCTGCCAAATGCTTAGAGAAAATGCAGGCTTTTCTGAACGGTTTATTTCAAGATTGAGCTGAACCAATCTCAAATGGTTTTCTTTTCCAATTTAGATTGTTTGTTTGTTTGTTTGTTTTTGTTTTGTCTCTTTCCTTGGATCTCCCACAAAATGTCACACATCTGAGAATTTGTCATCCCAAGCATTGGAAAAATGCAGATACTTTTGAAAAGGACAAATTCTGCAAAGACGTCAGGACTCATCTACCCTTGTCAAAAAGTCTTTTTAATACATTGATTCAGCTAAAAAGTTTGCAACTGTTAACTCCTCTTTGAAATTTACAAGCTGCATTAAAATCCCTAAGAAAAAAAACAGCTGAGTGTGTGGATGCATATAATAAGATTTTATGACATTACCAAATGGAAATTCTAAGTCACCCATCCAGATAAGATGTTAACAGAGGGGACAAGGTCAAGATTAGGCATGGGAATCCAGATGACTGGACCACAACATATATTTGTAGACCCATCCCAACTCCAGACAGAAAGCATTTCTAACAGCTGCCAAGTGAGATGACTTACTGTCTCAGTTTTTAACCCTTACTTCAGATGATTATACAAAAAGGCATATAAGAAGCATGGTTGTGATGGTTAATTTTAGGTGTGAAGTTGATTTAGCTGTGACTGGATTAAGGAATACCTAGATAACTTGTAAAGCATTATTTTTGGGTGTGTCTGTCATTGTATTTCCAGAGGAGACTGATGTGTGAGTTTGATTGGATTAAGTGGGGGAAGATCTGCTCTTAATGTGGGCCAAGATAGAACAAAAACAGAGGAAGGGCAAATTGGTCCCTCTGAAACTAGGCCTCATAAAACTTAGAAACTAGGCCTCACATAGAAAAAATTAACACCAGGTGGCTCTGGATAGGGTCCCACCCTGCCTCGATAGGGTCCCACCCTGATAGGGTCCCACCCTGCCAATTCCGGGAAACAACCCCATGGGGTCCCACCCTGCCAATTCCGGGGGTCCCACCCTGCCTCGAAGTTCCCGGAATCAGCAACTCCAAGAAAAAAACCTCATAAGGTCCTGCTCTAACCAATTAGAACAAAACACCTTGCTCAGGCCATAGCTAGACCCAATTACCACGCGCCTAAAGCTTTGTTTGAATTTCGCGCCTTAAGCTGTGTTTGAACTTGTGTTTGCCTATATAAACAACCTGAAACAAGCACTCGGGGTCCCAGGGCCAACTTAGAGCTTGGGACCCTAGCGCGCTAGTAATAAATAACTCTCTGCTGTGAATCTTGTGTCGGTGGTCCTTCGCGGCGACCCCTGCCCAGGAGGGAATCGACAGTTCGGTTCCAACATTTGGTGCATTGGCCGGGAAGTGGGGTCGTCCGAGGACCCCCGACCCATCCGGCGGAGACCCATCTGGCCCGGGCCACGGACTGCTGACTGAACGGACCTACCAGGTACTTTCGTTTTGTTCTGTCTGTCTTGCCGGCTAACTCTGAACTCTGGGGAGTACTCCTTCTGAATTAAGTGGGGAAGGGGGACAGACGTGTCCCGCACCTTCCCACTTGCACCCTGGGGGACGCCCTGGCGGTAGTCTGGCAGAAGGCTAACGACTCAGTTAGCCTCTTCAAATCTGTAGGCAGGCCGCCCCTGCCGTCTGAATATTTTGTGATCTTGTGGCGCCACTCTCTGGCCGCGCGGCTTCTCCTTACTTGTCTGGTCTTTGTTTTTGTTTCTTTTTGTCCTTGTTATACGTGGACGAAATGGGACAGACGTTGACGACTCCTTTGTCTCTAACCCTGACTCACTTCCCTGACGTCCGGGCTCGAGCCCACCACCTCTCTGTAGAAGTCCGAAAGGGACGATGGAAAACATTCTGCTCGTCCGAATGGCCAACCCTCCATGGGGAATGGCCCCGGGACGGAACATTTAACCTCTCAATTATCTTGCAGGTTAAAGCAAAAGTGATGGATCCTGGGCCACTCGGACACCCGGACCAGGTGGCCTACATAATTATTTGGGAGGATCTGGTCCGAAATCCTCCCTCTTGGGTGAAACCCTTCCTCCATCCCCCTTCCCCCTCCCAATCTACCCTCCTTGCCTTAGAAGCCCCAAAGAATCGGAATCCAGACCCGCCTAAGCCAGTCCTCCCAGATGAACCCCAGAGGGATCTCCTACTTCTTGACCCCTGCCTCCTCCACCTCAGAACCCCCTTCTGGGACCTCCACCTTACGCTTCACCCTTGCCCCCTGTCTTGTCCCCAGCTCTTTCCTCTACCACCTCGGCCCCTACCCTTTCTCCAACTTCTCCCTCGGCCCCTCCCTCCACCCCGTCTCCTTCTCCAGCCCCGCCCAAACTCACCCCTCGGACGCCGCCGCCGACACCTCCTCGTCTCCGCTTGCGGCAGACTGAGGACCCAGAGGGCCCTTCTACTTGGCAATCCTCCCTTTTTCCCCTCCGTACTGTCAATCGCACGGTCCAGTACTGGCCCTTCTCTGCCTCTGACCTCTACAACTGGAAAACCCATAACCCTTCCTTTTCCCAAGACCCCCAGGCCCTAACCTCGTTAATAGAATCCATTCTCCTCACTCACCAGCCCACTTGGGATGATTGCCAGCAACTTTTGCAGGTCCTCCTAACCACTGAAGAAAGGCAGCGAGTCCTCCTGGAGGCCCGGAAAAATGTGCCAGGACCAGGAGGCCTCCCAACCCAACTTCCCAATGAAATAGACGAGGGATTTCCCCTCACCCGCCCAGACTGGGACTATGAAACGGCACCAGGTAGGGAGAGTCTCCGAATCTATCGCCAGGCTCTGTTGGCGGGTCTCAAAGGGGCAGGAAAGCGCCCCACAAATTTGGCCAAGGTAAGGACCATAACTCAGGAAAGGGATGAAAGCCCGGCAGCCTTCATGGAAAGGCTTCTGGAAGGATTCCGAATGTATACCCCATTCGATCCAGAGGCCCTAGAACATAAGGCTACCGTAGCTATGGCATTCATAGACCAAGCTGCATTAGATATAAAAGGAAAACTCCAAAGGCTAGATGGAATCCAAACCTATGGATTACAGGAATTGGTTAGGGAGGCAGAAAAAGTATATAATAAGAGAGAAACCCCTGAGGAAAGGGAAGCCAGGTTAGCAAAGGAACAGATGGAGCGAGAGGATCGTAGGGACCGAGTGAGAAATAAGCATTTAACAAAAATCCTGGCGGCAGTTGTAAAAGAGAAAGGACCAGGGAGAGAGGGAGAAAAGCGAAGGCGGCCAAAAGTGGAAAAAGACCAGTGTGCCTACTGCAAAGAACGGGGACATTGGATTAAAGATTGCCCCAAGCGTCCTAAAGACCAAAAGAAACCTGCCGCTGTCCTCACCCTAGGTGAAGATAGCGAATAGGGGTGTCAAGGCTCTGGAGCCCCCCCCGAGCCCCGGCTAACTCTCTCTGTAGGGGGGCAACCCACCACCTTCTTGGTGGACACAGGCGCCCAACATTCAGTTCTGACAAAGGCAGACGGGCCCCTGTCTTCCCGCACATCCTGGGTCCAAGGGGCAACAGGGGGAAAATTGCACAAGTGGACTAACCACCGGACAGTTAATCTTGGACAAGGAATGGTGACACATTCCTTCTTGGTGGTACCTGAATGCCCCTACCCCCTCCTAGGGCGAGATCTTCTGACCAAGCTCGGAGCCCAAATCCATTTCTCCGAGACAGGGGCCCAGGTATTAAATCGGGACGGTCAGCCCATCCAAATCTTAACTGTGTCTCTGCAAGATGAGCATCGGCTTTTCGACGCTCCGGTTAACACTAGCCTCCCTGATATTTGGTTGCAAGATTTTCCCCAAGCTTGGGCGGAAACGGGAGGACTCGGGCTAGCTAAGTATCAAGCCCCAATCATAATTGATCTAAAGCCCACAGCGGTGCCCGTGTCTATCAAGCAATATCCCATGAGCCGAGAGGCTCATATAGGAATTCGGCAGCACATTAACAAATTTCTAGAACTCGGAGTGTTGCGACCTTGTCGCTCGCCCTGGAACACTCCTCTTCTGCCAGTAAAAAAGCCTGGTACTCAGGATTACAGGCCTGTCCAAGACTTGAGAGAAATCAACAAAAGAACAATGGACATCCATCCCACGGTCCCCAATCCTTACAACTTACTCAGCACCTTAAAACCAGGCTATGACTGGTATACAGTATTAGATTTAAAAGATGCTTTCTTCTGTTTACCTCTGGCCCCTCAAAGCCAAGAACTCTTTGCCTTTGAGTGGAAGGATCCTGAGAAAGGAATTTCGGGCCAATTGACCTGGACCCGGCTTCCCCAAGGTTTCAAGAACTCTCCCACTCTCTTCGATGAGGCTCTTCATCGAGACCTGACCGACTTCCGGACCCAAAATCCAGACGTGACTCTACTCCAGTATGTGGATGACCTCCTCTTGGCTGCTCCTACAAAGGAAATCTGTATACAAGGTACCAGGCATCTACTCCAGGCACTGGGTGAAAAAGGATACCGGGCATCCGCCAAGAAGGCACAGCTCTGTCAAACCAAGGTAACATATCTGGGGTATATCCTGAGTGAAGGGAAAAGGTGGCTCACCCCTGGGCGCATAGAGACAGTGGCTCGCCTTCCACCACCACGAAATCCCAGGGAGGTACGTGAATTCTTGGGAACTGCTGGGTTCTGTCGCTTGTGGATACCCGGTTTTGCTGAACTGGCCGCCCCCCTTTATGCACTCACCAAGGAGAGCACCCCTTTCACCTGGCAGACAGAGCATCAATTGGCTTTTGAGGCACTAAAACAAGCACCCTTGTCTGCCCCGGCCCTTGGGTTACCGGACACCTCAAAGCCCTTTACCCTCTTCCTAGACGAAAGGCAAGGAATTGCCAAAGGGGTCTTGACCCAAAAATTAGGGCCTTGGAAAAGACCGGTAGCATACCTGTCTAAGAAGCTAGACCCTGTGGCGGCCGGCTGGCCCCCGTGTCTCCGTATCATGGCAGCCACCGCTGTGCTGGTCAAGGACTCTGCTAAGTTAACCCTTGGGCAGCGACTGACTATTATTACCCCACATGCTCTAGAGGCCATAGTGCGGCAGCCCCCGGACCGGTGGATAACCAACGCACGCCTAACCCACTACCAGGCCCTCCTACTGGACACGGACCGCGTCCAGTTTGGCCCTCCGGTCACCCTAAACCCTGCTACGCTGCTGCCGGTACCGGAAGACCAACCAAGCCCACACGATTGTTGGCAAGTACTGGCTGAGACCCATGGAACACGGGAAGACCTTAAAGACCAAGAACTCCCAGACGCGGATCACACCTGGTACACAGACGGCAGCAGTTACCTTGACTCAGGTACCCGGAGGGCGGGAGCGGCGGTAGTAGATGGCCACAACACCATTTGGGCACAATCACTACCTCCTGGCACGTCTGCACAGAAGGCTGAGTTAATAGCACTAACCAAGGCCCTAGAGCTGTCCAAGGGAAAGAAAGCTAACATTTATACTGATAGCCGGTATGCCTTTGCAACGGCTCATACTCATGGAAGTATCTATGAAAGAAGAGGTCTCCTAACCTCAGAAGGAAAGGAAATCAAGAACAAAGCTGAAATAATTGCCTTATTGAAAGCCCTTTTTCTTCCTCAAGAAGTGGCTATAATTCACTGCCCCGGGCATCAGAAAGGACAGGATCCAGTCGCAGTAGGAAACAGACAGGCTGACCAAGTAGCCAGGCAAGCCGCCATGGCGGAAGTACTGACCCTAGCCACAGAACCTGACGAAACCAGCCACATAACTATTGAACATACTTATACCCCAGAAGACCAGGAAGAAGCAAAGGCCATAGGGGCTATAGAAAACAAAGACACTAAAAACTGGGAAAAAGGAGGGAAAATAGTCCTTCCCCAAAAGGAGGCCCTGGCAATGATCCAGCAGATGCATGCCTGGACACACTTGAGTAATCGAAAGCTAAGATTACTGATTGAAAAAACTGACTTTCTAATCCCAAAGGCAAGTACCCAGCTCCAATCACTATCTGGTCCCCTCCGAGACGGACTGGTGGGCTTGCAACACTGGGCTCACCCCCTGTATATCCACAGCCGTTTTTAGCAGTGGCACCCACTATTGCGTGTTGGTACAAGTTGTTCCCCGAGTATACTATCACTCTGGAGACTCCTTTGATCTCCGGTATGAGCAAAAAACTCATACTAGACCAAAGAGAGAACCTATCTCCCTCACCCTCGCCGTAATGTTAGGAATTGGGGTAGCGGCTGGAGTTGGGACCGGGACAGCAGCCCTAGTGCATGGTAACCATCATCTGCAACAACTTAGAGTAGCCATAGATGAAGACCTTAGAGCCATAGAACAATCCATCACAAAACTTGAAGAGTCCTTGACTTCTCTGTCTGAAGTTGTATTACAAAACCGACGAGGACTAGAAATTGTCTTTCTGAAAGAGGGTGGGCTCTGTGCAGCCCTGAAAGAGCAATGTTGTTTTTATGCAGATCATTCAGGAGTAGTTAAAGATTCTATGGCAAAACTAAGAGAAAGATTAGACAAGAGAAAAAAAGAGAGAGAATCTCAGCAAAATTGGTTTGAAAATTGGTACAACCAATCCCCTTGGCTTAGCACCCTAATCTCCACCATCTTAGGACCCCTCATCCTGCTTATGCTCATCCTGACTTTCGGGCCATGCATACTCAACCGCTTACTCACCCTTATTAAAAATAGATTAAACATAGTACATGCTATGGTTCTGACCCAACAATACCAGACCCTCAGGACTGAAGAAGAGGCTCAAGATTGAGCCTCTGACACAAAAAGAGGAGGGAATGAAACTAGGCCTCATAAAACTTAGAAACTAGGCCTCACATAGAAAAAATTAACACCAGGTGGCTCTGGATAGGGTCCCACCCTGCCTCGATAGGGTCCCACCCTGATAGGGTCCCACCCTGCCAATTCCGGGAAACAACCCCATGGGGTCCCACCCTGCCAATTCCGGGGGTCCCACCCTGCCTCGAAGTTCCCGGAATCAGCAACTCCAAGAAAAAAACCTCATAAGGTCCTGCTCTAACCAATTAGAACAAAACACCTTGCTCAGGCCATAGCTAGACCCAATTACCACGCGCCTAAAGCTTTGTTTGAATTTCGCGCCTTAAGCTGTGTTTGAACTTGTGTTTGCCTATATAAACAACCTGAAACAAGCACTCGGGGTCCCAGGGCCAACTTAGAGCTTGGGACCCTAGCGCGCTAGTAATAAATAACTCTGCTGTGAATCTTGTGTCGGTGGTCCTTCGCGGCGACCCCTGCCCAGGAGGGAATCGACAGTTCGGTTCCAACACCTCTCCTGGAGCTGGGATACACATTTCTTATTCTGCCATGGGGCATCAGAACTCCAGGCTCTCTGGCCTTTGCAATCCAGGGCTTGGGTAACCTCCTGGATTCTCAGGTGTTTGGGCTTGGACTGAACTATGCTACCAGCATCTCAGGGTCTCCTGCTTGCAGACCACTGTCACGGGACTTTTCAGTCTTCATAATTGTATGAGCCAATTCCCCTAATAAATACCTTCTCACCTCTCTCTCTCTCCTTCTTCAATTGGTTCTGCCTCTCTAAAGAACTGTAAGACAAAAAATTGGTATGGAGAAGTGGGGCTGTTGCTATAACAAATACCTGAAAATATATAATTAACTTCGGAACTGTGTAATGAGTAGAGGCTGAAAGAATTTGGAGGAGCAGCCTAGAAAAAAATCTAGATTGTCATGAATGAAGTGTTAGTGTTCAGGGCAATTCTGGTGAGGGATTAGAGGACCTCAGAACTAAAGACGGTCTAAATTTTCTTAGGAATCACTCATGTGGTCCTGGTCAGAATGTTGGTACAAATATAGACAGTAAAGGCCATCCTGATGAGGTCTTAGACAAAAATGAGAAAAAAGGTATTGGAAACTGGAGTAAAGGCCATCCTTGTTATATAGTTGCAAATGACTTGGCTGAATTGTATCCATGCCTTTAGGGCTTTATGGAATGCAGACCTTAAGAGCAATGAACTAGGATATCTGGCAGAAGAAATATCTAAACAGCGAAGCATTCAGGCTGTTGTGTGGCTACTTTTAACTACACACAGTGAGATGTGAGAGGACATAAATAACTTAAAGATGGAATTTATAATTAGAATAGAAGCAGATCAGAAAAATATGGAAAATTCACAGTCTGGCCATGTAAAGAGTAGAAAAGCATGTTCAGGAGAGAACACTAAGGGTGTGGCCAAGCAACCATTTGCTAAAGAGATTAGCACAGATAGAAGGAAGCCAGGTGTCGTTCAGCAAGACAATGGGAGAAACACCCCAAAGTTATTTCAGAGATCTTTGAGGCTGCTCCTCCCATCACAGGCCCCGAGCTCTAGGAGGTCAGGATGGTTTCAAGGAATGGGCCTGGAGCATCCATGGGCTCACTGCCCAGGGACTCCTTGGGACTGTGATTCTGCATATCAGCATAGCACCCTTCAGCCACCCCAGCCACAACTCAAATGGGCCCAGGTGTGGCTTAGGCTGCCATTCTGGATGGCACTAGTGGTGAGTCTTGGTGGTATCCACATGGTGTTAAATCTGAAAGGTCTCAAGATGTAAGAGCCATAAGGGGATGGCTATCTCCACCCAGATTGTAGAAGATGTCACAGATAGTGCAGGCATCTGTGCAGAAACTTGCCCAGGGATGGAGTTGCCACAGAGCATCCCTAATAGGGTAATGCCTAGTGGAACCATGGGAATGGGACTACCACTGAGACCTCAGAGCTCTAGGGCCATGAGTGTGCAACTCCAGCCTGGGACAGCCACAGGCACAAGACTCCAACCTTAGAGAGCTGAAGTGTGGACTGAGACCAGCAAAACCATAGGAGCAGGGGCGCCCAGGCTACCCAAGGCTCTGGGAGTCCAACTACTCCCCAGGATGCCTAGGATGCAGAATATGCAGTCAAAGGACATTATTCTGGAGCTTTAAAACTTAACGTTGATTTTCCTGTTGGGTTTTGGACTCATTTGGGACCTGTTACTCCTGTCATCTTGCATCTTTCTCCCTTTTGGAATGGGAATGTTTGTCCCATGCCTATCCCATTCTTGTATTTTGGAAGTAGGTAACTTGTTTTGATTTCACAGATGAAGGAAATTTGCTTCAATATGAATCATGCCTTGAGTCTCACCCCTATCTGATTTAGATGAGACTTTAGACTTTTGAGTTGATGCTGAAACAAGACTTTTGGAGTGATTGTGATGGAATGAATGCATTTTGTATGTGAGAAGGACATAACTTTTTTTTAGGGGGTGGCAGGGGTGGATTGTTATGGTTTAAATGTTTCCTCCAAACCATTTGAAATTTGATTGCCATTGTGACAATATTAAGAGTGGGACCTTTAAGAGGTGATTAGGTCACCTAATGAGGCAAAGCCCTCATGAATGGATTAATGCCATTGTTTGCAGGGGGGGTTATTGTGGAGGTTTGGATCCCTTTTTCTCT
Source organism: Macaca mulatta (assembly GCF_049350105.2). Classification (NCBI taxonomy): domain Eukaryota; kingdom Metazoa; phylum Chordata; class Mammalia; order Primates; family Cercopithecidae; genus Macaca; species Macaca mulatta. Next base: position 122,580,458 of record NC_133411.1, read on the forward strand.
TGTTCTCATGTGCTTACTTGCCATTCCACTGCCACCATCAGATGACTCTTGGCAGATGCCAGTGCCATGCCCTTGGACTTCCCAGTCTTCAGAGCTACAAGCCGAAGAAATTTCTATTCATTATAAATTCTCCAGTGGCATTCTGTGATAGCAGCAGAAAACAGACTAAGACAGTGATACTTCAAAGACAGGGTCAGGTTCAAAACCTGAGGGCATTTGTGGAATCCAGTGTGAGGACAGGAGTAAAAGGGACAACATGAGATTCTCTCCCTTCAACATTGGGACCCTTCACTTCCCATCTTCAGTCAGCATTGAAGGCAGGGGTTGGGAGGCCCTTACTCACCTTCCTCCCCACTTCATATGATACAGTTTCAGCTAGTTCTGATTCTTTGATGGATGTTCTCAGTGAAACCATCTGACTGTCAAAATGTTTTCTCGGGGGTCAAAGTGCCCTTTGAATTCAACTGACACTAATGGGGTAGCTGACAGCTGGGGGGAAACAGGAAGCACTCTTTGCAGAGATTGATGGGTGGCAGCACAGGCACAGATAGGTGCTTGAGCAGAACAGGATGAAGGCCTTGGGGTCCACTGCTGCCTCCTCTCCATGATGAGAGCACTGCTTCCCACTACGTGCAATTGAGAAGCACAACTCCAAGGCAGAGGAAGAGGATTTACAACTGGTGAAAGTGTGCCTCATAGGATTGGTACTCTAAAACAAAAATGGGATTCTCAGCAGTACATAAGCAAGTACGGGAGCATGGGACTGAGGAACTTTTTATTTTGAGAGCAAGAACACAGTTTTGGGTGTGTGTATGTGTTTTATTTTTTACTTGTTTGAAACAGAGTCTTGCTCTGTCACACAGGCTGGAGTTCAGTGGCATAATCATGGCTCACTGTAGTCTTGACCTCCTGGGCTCAAACAATCCTCCCACTTTGGCCTCCTGAGTAACTGGGACTATAGGCATGTGCTACCATGCCTTGCTAATTTTTTATTTATTTATTTATTTTGTAGAGATGAGGGCTTACTATGTTACCCAGGCTGATCTTAAACTCCTGGCCTCAAGTGATCCTCCTGCATTGGCCTCCCAAAGTGCTGGGATTATAGGCATGAGCTACTGCACTCTGGCCTATATGTGTTTTACCATGGTAAAATATATATAGCATAACAATTTCCACCTCAGCAATTTTTAAGTGTACAGTTCAATAGTATTAAGCACATTTACATTCTTGTGCAACCGTTACCACCACACATCTTGAGAACATTTTTATCGTCTTGAACGCCATACTCATTAGACAATAACTCCCCACTCTTTCCTCTCCCCAGTAATATATAATAACAGGTATTTTTCTTTGTCTTTATGAATTTGACTATTCCAAGTATGTCATATAAGTAGAATCATGCAATATTTGTCATGTATATATATATATTTTGAGACAGGGTCTCACTCCTGTTGCCCAGGCTGGAGTGCAGTGGCACGATCTTGGCTTACTGCAGCCTTGAACTCCTGGGCTCAGGTGATTCTGCCACCTCAGCCTTGCAAGTAGCTGGTTATTACAGGCACGTGCCACCACACCCCACTAATTTGTTGTATTTTTTAGTGGAGATGAGATTTTGCCACATTTCCCAGGCTGGTCTCCAACCTTGGGCTGAAGCCATCCACCCACCTTGGTCTCCCAAAGTGCTGGGATTATAGGCATGAACCACTGTGCTTGGCCAATGTATGTCGTTTTATGTCTGGCTTATTTCACTTAACATAGTGTCTTCAAGGTTCATCCATGTCACCACATGTATCAGAATTTTCTTCCTTTCTAAGGCTGAATAATATTCCATTGTATGTGTACCATATTTTGTTCATCTATTCATCCACTGATACACATTTGGGTTGTTTCCACCTTTTGGCTATTGTGAATAACAACACTGCTATGAAGACTGGTATGCAAGTATCTGTTTAAGAGCCTTGTATTTTTATCTTAAAAAATTACCTGTTATCTATAGTTTGTTTAGGGTTAAAACATTATTTATTCTTAATAGGTTAGTGTTTTCATCCTTGAGCATTGTACCAGCCTGAGAGAAAGGAAGATCTTTTCAAATGTTTCACTAGAAAAAGTGGACATGACCTGGCAGCCTGAAGCATAGCATCTGTAACGTAATGGTAGTTTAAAAAAATCTTCTGATGGAAAAAATCTTTCTTAGATAACGTAATGGTAGTTTAAAAAAATCTTCTGATGGAAAAAATCTTTCTTAGATGATTATGCTGCCAAACTTTAGAAAGTGTTGGTTGGTTTGACTTTCTAAATCCTAACTAATTTCTTGACTTTACTTTCCAGTGTTTCAGGGGGCAGCCAGGATTCCTGTGCCCAGGTATAAGTGCCCAGCAGTTCTTGCTTTGGGCCTGTCTGCAACCTTTGTTAGAAAGTAAGAAGTCTGCTTGTTTTACTCACCCATACTTTGCAGAGAGGAGAAATGAGGTGGCAGTGATGGAAGGAAACAATTACAGTGACTTTTGTACGTGGTTAGAAGAGTGAAGCTGAAACTTAGGAAAGTGCTAATTCTGAGTGAAAGCCTGGTGGGGAAGTGGAAGTGAGAAAGCTGCATCTCCCAGTTCTCCCTGTGGGGTATTTTCTTTAGGCTACAAAGCTAACGTGATGGAGAGCTCCCTGTGAATTTAGGGATTTCTGTACATTTTCTAACTGTAGCTAGAGTAACTAGTTCATTTTCTTTTTGGTGTATGTATTCTTTTCACTATTTTAAAGGGAGTTAAGATTTTTGGCATTTGCTTCTGGCTTGCTATTGTTGATATGGGGAGAAACTGTCAAGATAGTTTCTCACCCATGAAAATCCACACCAATTGACTACACTGTAAAGTAGGTCATGAGAATCACAGAAACCATGGGAAAAATGTCTTAGAAATAAAAAGCTCTAGCCGAGTGCAGTGGCTCACGCCTGTAATCATAGCTCTTTGGGAGGCTGAGGCAGGAGGATTGCTTCAGCCCAGGAGATCAAGACCAACCTGGGAAACATGGTGAGACTATCTCTACAAAAAAATAAGAAATTAGCCGGGTGTGGTGGTGCTACTTGGGAGGCTGAAGTGGAAGGATATTTTGAGCCCCCAAATTCAAGGTGGCTGTGCCTGTATTAGGGTTCTCTAGAGGGACAGAACTAATGGAAGAGATACATATATAAGGGGGAGTTTATTAAGTATTAACTCGCACCATCACAAAGTCTCACAACAGACTGTCTGCAGGCTGAGGAGCAAGGAGAGCCAGTCCAAGTTCCCAAACTGAAGAACTTGAAGTCCGATGTTTGAGGGCAGGAAGCATCCAGCACAGGAGAAAGATGTAGGCTGGGAGGTTAGGCCAGTCTCTCTTTTCACATTTTTCTGCCTGCTTATATTCTAGCTGTGCTGGCAACTGTTTAGATTTTGCCCACCCAGATTAAGGGTGGGTCTGCCTTTCCCAGACCACTGACTTAAATGTCAATCTCCTTCGGCAACACCCTCACAGACACACCCAGGATCAATACTTTGTATCCTTCAATCCAATCAAGTTGACACTCAGTATTAACCATCACAGTGCCACTGCACCCACGCCTGGGCAACAGAGTGAGACTCTTCCTGTTTCAAAGAAAGAAAAGGGGCAATGGATCAAAGCTGGATGGAAAATGACTTTGATGAGTTGACAGAAGCAGGCTTCAGAAGGTTGGTAATAAAAAACTTCTCTGAGCTAAAGGAGTATGTTCTAACCCATTGTAAGGAAGCTAAAACCTTGAAAAAAGATTAGATGAATGGCTAACTAGAATAAATAACCTGATGGAGCTGAAAACCATGGCATGAGAGCTATGTGACACGTGCACAAGCTTCAGTAGCTGATTTGATCAAGTGGAAGAAAGGATATCAGGGATTGAAGATCAAATTAATTAAATAAAGCGAGAAGACAAGTTTAGAGAAAAAAGAGTAAAAAGAAACGAACAAAGCCTCCAAGAAATATGGGACTATGTGAAAAGACCAAATCTATCTTTGATTGGTGTACCTGAAAGTGATGGGGAGAATGGAACCAAGTTGGAAAACACTCTTCAGGATATTATCTGGGAGAACTTCCCCAACCAAGCAAGGCAGGCCAACATTCAAATTCAGGAAATACAGAGAATGCCATAAAGATACTCCTCGAGAAGAGCAACCCCAAGACACATAATTGTCAGATTCACCAAGGTTGAAATGAAGGAAAAAGTGTTAAGAGCAGCCAGAGAGAAAGGTTGGGTTACCCACAAAGGGAAGCCCATCAGACTAACAGCAGGTCTCTCGGCAGAAACTCTCCAAGCCAGAAGAGAGTGGGGGCCAATATTCAACATTCTTAAAGAAAAGAATTTTCAACCCAGAATTTCCTATCCAGCCAAACTAAGTTTCATAAGAGAAGGAGAAATAAAATCTTTTACAGACAAGCAAATGCTTAGAGATTTTGTCACCACCAGGCCTGCCCTACAAGAACTCCTGAAGGGAGCACTAAACATGGAAAGGAACAACCGGTACCAGCCACTGCAAAAACATGCCAAATGGTAAAGGCCATCAATGCTATGAAGAAACTGCATCAATTAATGGGCAAAATAACCAGCTAACATCATGATGACAGGATAAAATTCACACAAAACAATATTAACTTTAAATGTAAATAGGCTAAATGCCCCAATTAAAAGACACAGACAGGCAAATTAGATAGAGTCAAGACATCTCAGTGTGCTGTATTCACGAGACCCATCTCATGTGCCTAGACATACATAGGATCAAAATAAAGGGATGGAGGAAGATCTAACCAGCAAAAGAAAAAAGTAGGGGTTTCAATCCCTGTCTCTGATTAAACAGACTTTAAACCAACAAACATCAAAAGAGACAAAGAAAGCCATTTCATAATGGTAAAGGGATCAATTCAACAAGGAGAGCTAACTATCCTAAATATATATGCACCCAATACAGGAGCACCCAGATTCATAAAGCAAGTCCTTAGAGACCTACAAAGAGACTTAGACCCCTACACAATAATAATGGGAGACTTTCAAACCCCACCGTCAATATTAGACAGATCAACGAGACAGAAGGTTAACAAGGATATCCAGAACTTGAACTCAGCTCTGCATCCAGCTGACCTCATAGACATCTATAGAACTCTCCACCCCAAATCAACAGAATCTACATTCTTCTCTGCACCATATCGTGCATATTCTAAAATTGACCATATAATTGGAAGTAAATCACTCCACAGCAAATATAAAAGAACAGAAATTATAAGAAACTGCCTCTCAGACCACAGTGCAATCAAATTAGAACTCAGGATTAAGAAACTCACTCAAAACCACACAACTACATGGAAACTGAACAACCTGCTCCTGAATGACTACTGGGTAAATAATGAAATTAAGGCAGAAATAAAGATGTTCTTTGAAACCAATGAGAACAAAGACACAGTATACTTGAATCTCTGGGACACATTTAAAGCAGTGTGTAGAGGGAAATTTGTAGCACTAAATGCCCACAAGAGAAAGCAGGAAAGATCTAAAATCGACACCCTAACATAACAATTAAAACAACTGGAGAAGCAAGAGCAAACATTCAAAAGCTAGCAGAAGGGAAGAAATAACTAAGATCAGAGCAGAACTGAAGGAGATAGAGACACAAAAAACCCTCCAAAAAATCAATGAATCCAGGAGCTGTTTTTTTGAAAAGATTAACAAAATTGATAGACTGCTAGCAAGACTAATAAAGAAGAAAAGAGAGAAGAAACAAATAGATGCCATAAAAAATGATAAAGGGGATATCACCACCAATCCCACAATAATACAAACTACCATCAGAGAATACTATAAACACCTCTACGCAAATAAACTAGAAAATCTAGAGGAAATGGATACATTCCTGGACACATACACCCTCCCAAGACCAAACCAGGAAGAAGTTGAATCTCTGAATAGACCAATAATAGGTTCTGAAATTGAGGCAATAATTAATAGCCTACCAACCAAAAAAAATCCAGGACCGGACAGATTCACAGCCGAATTCTACCAGAGGTACAAAGAGGAGCTGGTACCATTCCTTCCGAAACTATTCCAATCAATAGAAAAAGAGGGAATCCTCCCTAACTCATTTTATGAGGTCAGCATCACCTTGATACCAAAGCCTGGCAGAGACACAACAAAAAAAGAGAATTTTAGACCAATATTCTTGATGAGCATTGATGCAAAAATCCTCAATAAAATACTGGCAAACAGAATCGAGCAGCACATCAAAAAGCTTATCCACCATGATCAAGTTGGCTCCATCCCTGTGTTGCAAGGCTGGTTCAACATACACAAATCAATAAACATAATCCATCACATAAACAGAACCAAAGACAAGCACCACATGATTATCTCAATAGATGCAGAAAAGGCTTTTGACAAAATTCAACAGCTCTTCATGCTAAAAACTCTCAATAACCTAGGTATTGATGGAACGTATCTCAAAATAATAAGAGCTATTTATGACAAACCAACAGCCAATATCATACTGAATGGGCAAAAACTGGAAGCATTCCCTTTGAAAACTGGCACAAGACAGGGATGCCCTCTCTCACCACTCCTATTCAACATAGTGTTGGAAGTTCTGGCCAGGGCAATCAGGCAAGAGAAAGAAATAAAGGGTATTCGATTAGGAAAAGAGGAAGTCAAATTGTCCCTGTTTGCAGATGACATGATTGTATATTTAGAAAACCCATCGTCTCAGCCCTAAATCTCCTTGAGCCGATAAGCAACTTCAGGAAAGTCTCAGGATACAAAATCAATGTGCAAAAAATCACAAGCATTCCTATACACCAATAACAGAGAGCCAAATCATGAGTGAACTCCCATTCACAATTGCTTCAAAGAGCATGAAATACCTAGGAATATAACTTACCAGGGAGGTGAAGGACCTCTTCAAGGAGAACTACAAACCACTGCTCAGTGAAATAAAAGAGAACACAAACAAATGGAAGAACATTCCATGCTCATGGATAGGAAGAATCAACATTGTGAAAATGACCATACTACCCAATGTAATTTATAGATTCAGTGCCATCCCCATCAAGCTACCAATGACTTTCTTCATAGTATTGGAAAAAACTACTTTGAAGTTCATATGGAACCAAAAAAGAGCCCGCATTGCCAAGACAAATCCTAAGCAAAAAGAACAAAGCTGGAGGCATCACCCTACCTGACTTCAAACTATACTACAAGGCTACAGTAACCAAAAGAGCATGGTACTGGTACTAAAACAGATATATAGACCAATGGAACGGAACAGACACCTCAGAAATAATACCACATGTCTATAACCATCTGATCTTTGACAAACCTGACAAAAACAAGAAATGGGGAAAAGATTCCCTATTTAATAAATGGTGCTGGGAAAACTGGCTAGCCATATGTAGAAAGCTGAAACTGGATCCCTTCCTTATACCTCATGCAAAAATTAATTCAAGATGGATCAAAGACTTTTAAATGTTAGACCTAAAACCATAAAAACCCAGAAGAAAAGCTAGGCAATACCATTCAGGACATAGGCATGGGCAAGGACTTCATGACTAAAACACCAAAAGCAATGGCAACAAAAGCCAAAATTGACAAATGGGATCTAATTAAACTAAAGAGCTTCTGCACAGCGAAGGAAACTACCATCAGAGTGAACAGGCAACGTACACAATGGGAGAAAATTTTTTCAATCTACCCATCTGACCAACAGCTAATATCCAGAATCTATAAAGAACTTAAACAAATTTACAAGAAAAAAACAACCCCATCAAAAAGTGGGCAAAGGATATGAACAGACACTTCTCAAAAGAAGGCATTTATGCAGCCAACACACACATGAGAAAATGCTCATCATCCCTAGTCATCAGAGAAATGCAAATCAAAACCATAATGAGATATCATCTCACGCCAGTTAGAATGGCAATCATTAAAAAGTCAGGAAACAACAGATGCTGAAGAGGATTTGGAGAAATAGGAGCGCTTTTACACTGTTGGTGGGAGTGTAAATTAGTTCAACCATTGTGGAAGACAGTGTGGTGATTCCTCAAGGATCTAGAACTAGAAATACCATTTGACCCGGCCATCCCATTACTGGGTATATACCCAAAGGATTATAAATCATGCTGCTATAAAGACACATGCACATGTGTTATTTGTTTATTGCAGTACTATTCACCATTGCAAAGACTTGGAACCAACCCAAATGTCCATCAATGATAGACTGGATTAAGAAAATGTCACACATATACACCATGGAATACTATGCAACCATAAAAAAGGATGAATTCATGCCCTTTGCAGGGATATGGATGAAACTGCAAACCATCATTCTGAGCAAACTATCACAAGGACAGAAAACCAAACACCACATGTTCTCACTCATAGGTGGGAACTGGACAATGAGAACAGTTGGACACAGGTCGGGGAACATTACACACCAGGCCTGTTGCAGGGTAGGGGGCTGGGGGAGGGAGAGCATTAGGAGAAATACCTAATGTAAATGATGAGTTGATGAGAAAACCACCATGGCACATGTATACCTATGTAACAAACCTGCACATTGTACACATGTACCCTAGAACTTAAAGTATAATAAAACAAAAGAAACAAACAAAAAAACCCACACAAACTTAAAAAGAAAAAGAAAAGTGACCTAAAAAGCAAACTGTTTCTAAGTGATGGAAATAATATGAAGAGCATACTATTTTCTGGCATTAATCTAATTGTTCTTTGTAGTTTTATCTCCATAGTAAAGGCTTATTGTAACCAAAAGATGGTCCGGCTGTTCTCCATGTAGAAAAAAAAGCCAAAATGACAAGAGCGAGGGGTGATAAAAAGAGTGAATTTTATTATCTTTTGCCAGAAGTGGGGAAGAGGCCAGAATCCTTTCTGAAAATTGCCACCTTTCCAATTTCTGAAGAGAGGGCAAGGGTTTTAAGAAGGGGACTTGGAATACAGGGGAGGGAAGGAGGGGCGGGACTTGGAATACAGGGGAGGGAAGGAGGGGCTAGGAGGTGCCAGTTGGCGTGACTCACTCCAACAGCTTATCTTGAATTATTGTTCCATCTGGTGAAGGGGCCGGCTCCGTCGTGGGCCTAAGTAGGTTACAAATTAATTGCTGTCAATCTTGCCTTTAATTTCTAGCTGGGAGGGAACTCTGGCCTCGAAGTATCTTCAGCTGGGGAGAGAGTTCTGGTGGTGCCTAGGTTGTGTCAGAATTCGGCCCTTGAAGCTTCTAGGGAAATATGTGACCAGCTAAGTGGTGGGCATGGTGTGAGCATAACAAACATCGAGGTAAATAAATGTGCATATGGCATGAGAGCATAACGTGGGTTGAAAGGGAAGGGAGTGGGGTTTTAAAGCACATTCCAAGGCTGTATTTCCAGACAAAAGAAAACACATCCATAGTTTGTCTCAAAGCTGTATTGAGACTAAGGAAAAAGGAGGAAAGAAAAAGTTTTCAAATGCAGTTTGAAGCTAAGCTGCTCAGTTACATTAGGTGTACCTGTTATTAAGTGAGTGAGTGTCCAAGTTAACAGCTCATGCATTGCATACGTGATAAAAGAAAGTCTCTAAGGTTGAATAGGAAAAACTTTTAAAGAAAAAAGGTGTTCTTACATTTGCATGTAAGAATCAGAAAATGTATGTACTCACAGCTGCTAAGTGTGACTACAACTTGAGATGTTACTGGAAAGGGGTCCTGATCCAGACCCCAAGAGAGGGTTCTTTTACCTTAACCAAGGAAGAATTTGGGGTGAGTTCAGAATAATTTGAAAGCAAGTTTATTAGAGAAATAAAGAAGCAAAAGAATGGCTGTTCTATAAACAGAGAAGTGGAATGGGCTGTTCGACTGAGTATACTTGCAGTAATTTCTTGATTATATACTAAAAGTGGGGTAGATTATTCATGGGTGTTCTAGGAAAGGGGCAGGCAATTCCTGGAACTTAGGGCTCCTCACAGTTTTAGATCATATAGGGTCACTTTTGGACATTGCCATGACATTTGTGAACTGTCATAGTACTGATGGGGGTGTTGGTTTTTTTTTTTTTAGCATGCTAATACATTATAGTTAGTATATAAGGAGCAGTGAGGATGACCAGAGTTCACTTTCATCTTGGTTTTGGTGGGTTTTGGCTGGTTTGCTTACCACATCTTGTTTTATCAGCAGGGCCTTTATGACCTGTATCTTGTGATACCAGCCCTGCCAACCTCCTGTCTCATCCTGAGACTAAACATGCCTAAACTCCCAGGAATGCAGTTCAGCAGGTCTCATTTTATTTTACCTAGCCCTTATTCAGGGTGGAGTTGCTCTGGTTCAAATGCTTCTGACGGAGGTAATATTCATTTTTAAAAGCCATGCTTTGCTTTTCTGCCTTTCCATGTATTTTTCTTCTACATCCTGAGGGATTCATAGGGCTGGGGATAGAGGTAAAGTTAAAGGATTGTTACAGTGGAAATAGAAAGAGAAAGAAAGAATTAGTGTTCAGTTTCTGGTATTTCAAACAGGATTTTGCATTAAGGCAATAAGCTTGCAAGACAGACTTTATTGAGGAAGGACCATTTTTGTCAGTCTCCTCAAATTTTATACATATGAAGAACCAAACAGGGAGGACTTTGATCAGTATCATTTCTTCCACAAAGGTGAAAAAAAGATACCCCCTTTGATATTGTGAAATAAATCTGTGGTCTCTCTCACTTCCTGACATACAACTCCTAAAATCCTTGAAATCCCCAGAGTAGCAGGTGTGTTTATATAGGCCAATGAGTTGGCTGATCGCTGGGGGCTCCTGGGTGACCTCAGGATGGGGGCTGATTGCCATGGGAACCAACGATGTCATGAGAGGTTGGAACTTTCAGTCATACCTGCAAGTGACACCTGAAGAGGGGATTGTGGGACCCCTGATATATAGCTGATAGGTTAGAAGCACAGGTAAAACAATATGAGTCTTGCAAGTGTCATCTGAAGTCGGGGGCAGTCTTGTGAGGGCTGAGCCCTCAACCTGTGGGATTCTATGCTATCTCCAGGGAGACAGCGTCAGAATCTAATTGAATTAGAGGAGACCCAGGTGGTGTCCACTGCAGAACCGATTGGTCGGTTGGTGTGGGGGGAACAATCCCCACACATTTGGTGGTAGAAGCATTCTCTGTTGTGAGAGTAAAGAGTATTATAGGAGAAAAAACAGTTTGCTTTTCTGCACATCCTCATACACAAAGAATAGGTGAAATGAAATCCTCTTGTCCTGAAAAGTTGTAGGATAAGGAAAGAGAAGAAAGGCAGAGCAGATGGGAGCGAGAGACATCCGCAACCCCTCCTCTCTGGGCTAAAGGATATGAGGATCAGTTGAGGGAAAGGTCAAAGGCCAGGGGCAGCCCTGTCCTCAATTGGCATTTTGGTGTTGGGGCTATTATTTATAAATTTCTCCTGATTTGTGGTGGCAGCCACATCAAATTAAATGGTTGGCTGAGTGGTTTTAGGCACAGAAGGGGTGCCTAAGCTTAGCTTTCCCACTCCCCTTTGTTTAAGGGGTAGCATAGACAAAATCCAGAAGATTTCAGTGTCCTCCAGCAAGGACATGAAATTTAGCCAAGGCAGTCACTCTAGGCTGTGCAAGTGGAAAGGTGTCTTTGCAGTGCAGCTGAAGGATCATACAGGCCATGCAACCAGACTTCCAGTGGCCAAGTAAACCAGTGAGCACTGTCAGGCCTGGATCAACCAAAGAGACCATTAATGGAAAAAGCAAACTATGTACAATGTTTTAAAGAAGTTTTTGCTGAGCCAGTATGAATGACCATGACTTGGCGAATAGTCTCAAGAGGTCCTGAGGTGCTTGGGTTACAGCTTGGTTTTACACATTTTAGGGAGACGTGAGTTACAGGCAAAGACATAAGTCGATACATGGCAGGTACACATTTAACCCAAAATGGGAGGACATCTCCAAGTGTGGAACATTTCCGTGCAGGGGCATACAAGTCATAGGTGGGTTTTGGGAATTCTTTAGTTAATTGGTTGAGAGAGTTAAAGTATCGTCTGGAAACCTCAAGTCAGTAGTACGGCGTGCTTGAGTTAAGAGGTTTATGGGGGGTCAAGGCCCTTGTTATGTAGATAAAGCCTCATAGGTATCAGCCCTCAGAGAGAATAGATTGTAAATGTCACTTTTCAGATCTTAAAAGGTGTCAGAGTCTTAAGTAATCTCTTGTACATTCAGGACAGGCCTAAAACAGGAAGCCCAGGCTGTATTAATGGAGATTCTCTACAGGTACAAATTTTCCCTACAAAAAATGGCTTTCCAGGCCCATTTCAAAATACATCAATAAAATGTATTTTGGGGTAATGTATTTTGATTTGCTTCAGAGTCTGCTATCCGTCAGGTGATGCTATTTTAGAGTCAGATTGAAAAGTAAGCCATGTTATACTGGGTTAATAAAAAACTCATTTACTGGTCAGGCACGGCGGGTCCCACCTGTAATCCCAGCACTTTGGGAGGCCAAGGCAGGTCGATCACTTGAGGTCAGGAGTTCGAGACCAGTCTGGCCAACATGGTGAAACCCCGTCTCTACTAAAAATACAAAAATTAGCCAGGTGTGGTGATGCATGCTTGTAATCCCAGCTACTTGGGAGGCTGAGGCAGGAGAATTGCTGGAACCCGTGAGGCACAGGTTGCAGTGAGTTGAGATTGTGCCATTGAACTCCAGCCTGGGTGACAAGAGCTAAACTCTGTCTCAAAACAAACAAACAACAACAAAAACCTTTTACCAAGATGCTATGGTTTGTAGGGTGTGACTTCACCCTGACCTTGCATGGCCTTAGATCTTGTTTATAATTTGGTATCTTATTGCTACAAAGAGTCTGTTCTGTCAGCCTTTTGAGTGCTATTTTAACCTTAATGCTGGTCAGTTGTGCATAAACTCCGAAAGGGAAAGGGTATAACGAGACACTTCCAACTTCCTTACTTGTCATGGCTGGAAATTCAGTTTTTCAGGTTTCTCGGGGTCTCCTTGGCCAAGAGGAGATCCATGCAGTAGGTTGGGGGCTTAGGATTTTATTTGTTGGTTTATAAGACCAAATCACAAATTACACCAGGCACTGACTGGTACTGTAAGTACTGGCCAAGGAAGAAGGAACCAGGCTGACTAGGGAGGTTGATGTAGAGGTCAGAGAAGCCAGAGGGTACCACCCAATCCCAGATCCCAGATCTCCTTCTCCACTGCTATGATCATGCAGTACACTCCCGTCACACAACTGCATGACATCTTAGGGCAGGGGTGGTGGGTGGGAGAAGCTTGGAAAGCCTGGGCGTGGTCCTAGCCTGGTAAGTCCTAGGAGAAGTCTGGCTATATCTGTCTCCTGCATGATGCAAGCCAGGGACTCTGCCTTGCAGCCTTCAAAAGAGATAAGTTAATTCAAGAGAGTTCAGAGTATGGTCTCAGACAGAAAATTACTAGATTGAATTAAAGGGTAAATGTTTTCCCTCTGCTACTAACTGGTGGGTAGTTGTGCAAATGATCAGAAGAGTTCTAATAAAAAGATACGTTTTCTCTGCCTGTCTGACTGAAGAGTGAGAAACTTACATCCATGCAAGGGCACAGCAAGAAGGCAGCCATCTGCAAGCCAGGAAGAGGACCTCACTGGTTCCTGGCCATGCCAGCATCCTGATATTGGACCTCCAGCTTCCAGAACTGTGAGAAACAAATGTCTGTTATCTAAGTGACCCAATCTATGGTATTTTGTTATAACAGCCTGAACTAAGACCTATTTCTTACTCATGAATTTTTCTAAATCTTTGAAAAAATTCACTGGCATGATCACTTAAAGGTAATGGGTTTCCTTAGTTTGTTGCCCACATTGTTAAGTAGAAATTTCTTTGTAATAAATTCACCTCTCTCAAACATATTACCCTTTGTTACTTTATCAGACCAAAGAAACAAGGAAAATATATTTTTATTTTTATGATGCATACTCCTCTTTAAAATGAGATGGTTTGAAAGGAACCTGGCAAATGAAATAGATTATTTACAAAAAGGAAGAAGTCACTGTTCTTTCTGCCTCAGTAAAGAAATGATGTTTTCTGAAAATGGCTCCATACTGTCTCTCACTGAAATCCAAAACCCCCTCTCAAGAGTTGAAGTTTGGGGATTGTTGTATCTGTCAAAATTTCTTAGCAAGGTTTTTATGCTTTTCTGAGGCATGGGTAGGTGCAGCTCCTAATGTAGTTCTTCTGGTCCTTGCTTTTCACTGGGGAAATTAAGGTAGTAAGCTCCTTGTCATTCATGTCTGCCATATGACTAACAGCTTTTAATTGAGTGGCTGTATATTCAGTATACTTCATGGAGAAGAGTGAACTGGAAAACCAAAATGTAGGCATTGGCAGACATTTCTCCATGAGTCTCTTGACTTTCTGCACATCTTATGAGCAAAAGCACTGAGTGACTTTGTTTTGGGCTATCATTTCAATGACATCTTATGGCAAACATCCTTGGAAGATAGAGATAGTATCTCCTTCTGGAACAAAGACAGCCACGCTTACTGTTCATTGTAAAGTATTGGTTTCCTGTAACACCCTACTGAGTATGCAGGTAGCACTTGGCTCTCATTGCTTTACTTTTTGGTAACTGGGGCTTGGAACTGACTTAAGAAAAGGTGAATACTCTGGCAACTGCTATTGCTGTGAGTAACCAAGTGTTTGATTCTGGTCCAGGAGTTTCATATTTTCTGTTAGGATCCATAAGCTGTGGCAAGCTGAAAGTGAAAGAAGAATAGATCGTCAGAGAAAGTCAGCTTGCAGTTATTGCAAAAGGAAGAAATTGATCCTTTGCAAACAACAGCCAGGTATCTGCCACCATGGCTTACTTTCGTCTCTATTCTCCTTTCATCATACTGATTTCCTTGGGTAGCATGCTCTCCTTGTTCAAGTCCTGGTCTTCACTCAAGGCCCAGGAAATCTCTCCAGCCCATGAACGGCATGGAACCTCTTGTTATCTCATTTTTCAAAAAAATGCATTGCATAAAGTAGGCAATAAATATTTGTTGATTTTGACGGCATTAGGCCTTCTGTGTCCTCTGGCCATGAGCACTTGGAAGACAGGAAGTATGATATCTGGAACTTATTAAAGGGTTTAGCAAATATTAAAATATAATGTAAAAAGTCACATTACCTAGAAAAATATATGTTAATATGAACTATGTTTTTAAATACTCATGACTGATTTCAAACTTACGTTGTGGGGAAAAAATCACTCTCAGTAATATAAAACAGGTATAAAACCCTTCTTTAGGGAAGGACATGCTATCTTCCATTCTTTTCTGGTCTTTGGGATCGTGCAATAACTTTTGGCTACATCTAAGAACTTAAAGAATCAGTGTGAGAAGAGATGCATACTGAGAAATATTTTTACCTCAAATATTTCTTTGGAATGATGGTACGTTTGATAAAAAATTAATAAGGAGAATGGTCAGAGGTTGTGGTTTCAATATCTAGAGCTAATTTAACTACATGTATGCCTCAAGCTGAACTTATTTCTTTGCAAAAAGAAACTAGGCGTGTTCTTGAGTACACAATGTTGTAGGACCAATGCTCTACGCTGAGACTCTCTCTACAGCTATTGACCTCATTTGAAAGCATTCCAAATCATCTCTTGAAATACAAGAAATTTAAACACTTCTTTTCCATATCCATTACCAAGATTCCTTCAAAACTCCATCTCTTCCTTTTCTTCTCTGGGGTTACTTTACAGACCTGAAAGCTTTTAAAGTTTAATCATTCCTTTTAAAGTAATTCTTTGAAAATGGCATGCAATCCAGTGGGTACAAAACTTTACTCAAAGGAATTAAATCCAAGGCGGCTGGCTTTGTCATTGGCAGAGATGTGTACACTGGGGAAGGACTGGCAAATTGGATCTCTAGGGTGAGAGCAGTTCCTAAGTTCTCATAAGCGTGATCAAGGGGAAAACATAAGCAAATATCCAATAAGATTTTTTAAATAAATGACTTTATTTTAATAAAGAAACCACGAGGGAAACATTTAAGAGTTTTAATAAACAGGAAAAGTAAACCAAGAGTTTTGAACTTGAAGATAAGTGAAAAAATACATAAAGAACTGCTATGAAAGCTGTGGTTCCCAAAACATTGTTGGAATCACCTGGGGGAATCCTTAAAAATGACTGAGGCCTGGTTCTCACTCCCATACATTGCAATTTAGTTGGCATGGGGTGCCACCTGGGCACTGTGAGTTTTCCAGGTGTTTCTAGTGTGTGAGCAGTTTGGGAACAAATATGCCACAGAGTATTACCTCAGCAAGATGCTTCATGCTCTGCAATGAGTTTTTAAGGACATTAATTACCTGTAGTGGGCTGAATGATGGCCCCCAGAAGGATATGTTCACGTTCCGTGTTACCTTATTTGGGAAAAGTGCCTTTGCAGAGGAAATTAAATTAAGCATCTTGAGATGAGGAGATAATCCTGGGTTGTCTGGGTGGGTCCTAAATCCAACGACAAACATCCTTTTTAGAGGGAGGCAGAGGGAGATTAGAGAGAAGAGGAGAAGCCAACAAGAGCTGTAGGACCAAGAAGGCAGAGATTGGAGTGATGCACCCACAAGCCGAGCAATCACCATAGCCACCTGAAGCTGGAAGAGGCAAAGAGTGGAATCTCTCCTAGAGGCTCTGGAGGCAGTACAGCCGTGCTGATACCTTGATTTAGGGCTTCTGGCCTCCAGAACTATGAAAGAATACATTTCCTTTGTTTTAAGCCACCTAGTTTGTGGTGATTTCTTATGACAGCCCTGGGAAACTAATATATTACCTAATGCTGCTAAGCAGCAGGGCAGATGCTGATATGAAGGACAAAGTTGATAAACGCTAGCTTCCTGCCACAAATGCATCACAGCCATAAGAGAGCTTGGTGATTCAGATCTAATTGTCTCCACTGTGAGCAGCTGGGTTGGGGCAGGCCATGGTTTGCTAAAGTGAAACCTCCTCTGTCTGCTATATCCTTTATCTTTATATCATTTAGGATTTCTTCAGTTGCCACAAGAAAAAATCCAACTCATCTCTCTCATACTGGTAAACAGATGATTGACAGAGAGGTCCTAATGGAGTACTCAATAGCTTAATTAGGGGATCAAACAATGTAAGTGGGATTGCATTTCTTTCCATCTGTCAGCTCTGCTCCCTTTGCTTGGGCCCCATTCTCAGGCAAGCTCAGTCCTTTGTGGGAGAGAGAGCAGCAGCTCCAGATCTTATGTCCTTGAAACTTCAACTATTCCATCCCAGAATTATCAGCAAACTTCTCCCGGTAATTCATGGGCAGTGACAGGGCTAATTGCTAATTCCTGAACCCATGGCTATGGTCAGGGGAATACCATATATTGACTGCCGTAGGCTAGTATAAAGAGTGCCCGTTCATAGATATGTGCTGAGATCTCTGAATGTTTGATTCTGTCTCAAAGCTAAATTTTAATGATTAGGGGTTTTGATTCATTGTAATTTATTCTTACAGATAGAATACTTGTATTTTAGTCTTGCTGGTTTTAATTAGTATTCAGAAACTGTCTTTTGGGCATTTTTCCTTTTTGTTGTGGAATTTTCCTTGGCCACAGGCCCTGCATGGAATGAAATCTGTCCCTGTGTGATTAGTTAGATGACAAGCACTGCGTAGTGCCTCCACAAGGCAGAATGGATGCATCTGAAGGACCATATTGAGGACCACATGGTTTGGCTTCTAGGTACACATATGTGGGCATTTCCTGTAGAAGCTGCTTTTCCTGAATAATGAGCTATTTGAAACTGAAATATGCTTACCTCTTGTCATCACTGAGATGCTGACATAAGGGTGTCTTTTATTCCAAGTAGTTATACGGAAATAAACCCTCCCTTTCTTTTGAGTATTTGGCCTGAAAGTCCAGTTTAACAGCCCATTCCTAGACACTAGGGATATATAAGGTATTTCTTAAGTTGCTTTTTTTCCTCCTCCTGCTCTCCCATTCCCTTTTAAGTTAAAGAAATTGAATTGCTTGTTCTGTAGAGTTTTCATAGTCTGGATTTTACTGATTATATTCCTGTGGTGCTGTTTAACATCCTTTGTATTTCCTGTAAATTGGTAATGGGTTCTAAAGTCTTCATCAAATTCAGATTCAGATTTGATTTGGGGCTTGGGGGAGGTCTCCTTCACAGGTGGTATTGTGTTTGTCCTTTGGGAAACACCCACAGTCTTGTTGTCTCTCTTTTTTAACATTAGCAGTCTTTGATGATCAATGCCTACATCTATTAATTCATTAGTAATTGCAAAATGACATTCCAATTTTATCATAACCCTATATTTTTAATCTATTAAAGTAATGCATGCATAGAGTAATACAGTCTAAAAAGTCAAATAGTATAATAGAATATACCAAAAAGCAACATTTCCTACAACAAACAATTTAGTGAAAAGAGTAGCATTATTTTACATTTTTACAAATCTTTTAAATGTCTAACTTAATAGAAGACAGCTGGATTCTCATAGCTTCTCTGCATGTATCCTCCGGAAAACTCCCCTATACACTAATGAGAATGAAAAATGCATATCATATTCTGGTATTATTATAAAAATAGTTTTGATCATATAAACCCCCAGAAGTGTCCTGGGGACTCTACACTTTAAGAACTGGTGCTCTGGAGAACACATTTTCCTCCTCTTGCTGGGGTGAGACTGGGTTGGTGGTCTGTCTGTGCAAGTTGGGGAAAGGATCTGGGAGTCAAAGTGCTCCTTATGTAGAGTTTCACCCAGTTTTGTTTCAACCTTCACCTCTCTTTGCTGTACCCTATCCCTTCACCTTGGTATCTGATGTATTCAATTCTCAAGATGTACTAGAGTTCTACAGCATGAATTGCCTTGTTTTTGTTTGCATCCTCCTTTATCAATTCTAAAATTCCAGCTTTTCCCACTCTGCTAAGTAGATGTAGTGATTTTGATTGATTGATCGATTGATTCTTGATTCAGAAAGAGTCTCACTCTGTCACCCAGGCTGGAGTGCAGTGGCATAAAGAAGACTCTCTAGAGCCTCAAACTCCTGGGCACAAGCAATCCTCCCACCTCATCCTCCTGAGTAGCTGGGACCACAGGCATGTGCTACCATGACTAGCTAATTTTTTATTTTTTTGTAGAGATGGGGTTTCACCATGTTTCCTAGACTGATCTCGATCTCCTGGCCTCAAGCTATCCTCCCATATCACCCTCCCAAAAAATATAGTGGTTTTAAAACATGTCTGCAAATACTTTGACTCTTCTTCCAATGAAAGGTGGGGTCTGTGTTCTCTCTTCTTATATATGGGCTGACTTCAGTGAGTGACTGACCAACAGAATACAGTGAAACAATAATAAGTGGTGTCCAAGGGTAGATCAGAAAAAAGGACACACTTTCTGACTGGTTCTCTTGGGACACTCATTGTCTGATACCCGAGGTGCTATGTAAGAAATCCTAGGCTGCCATACCCTGACAAGGCCCAGACTACGTAAAAAGATCACATGCAGGTGTTTCAGGAGACAGACCAAGCTGAGGTTGCAGCCAATAGCTAGCTAGCATCAACTGCCAGATGTACGAGTGACAGAGCTACCAGGAGTTGTTGAATCACCCCAGTTTTTGAGTCTTCCCAGTTGAAACCACAACATTGTGAAGTGAAAAGATGTTCCTGCCATGTCCTTTTCAAAGTCCTGACTTCCAGAATCTATGAATATAAAAAATAGTTGTTTTAAGTTGCTAAGCTCTATGGTAGTTTGTCATACAACCACAGATCACCAGGGCAGTCAGTGGTCACTCATTCTTCTGTTCTCCATCTTCTAGAATGCTCTTGTCATCATTGGTCCATTGTCTTCTAGTTTCTTGCTCTTTTGTCTTAATTTGTTTATACCCTTTATTCCTTTATTTTAGGGATTTTGGCAGGTAGTAGAGAGAATACATGCTCACTTTACAGTGTTTCAAAGGGCTACTTTTCTACATGTGTTATATCCCACTGAAGTTCATTTGAAGATTGTCTTCATTTTTAATGTAGTGTGGCTTTAAATTGGCAACTCTGTGAGTGGGTATGCCTATGTACATGGGAAACATATTTATTTGACCTTTCTGAGAAGTTAGAAGAATGGCTACTCCATGAAAACAACCGTGTGGGTATTGTCAGCAATGCTCATGGTATTCCTCTAAAGCTGAGGTGCTCTAGATAAAAACACATGTTTTTCCACATCCTGATACTTGGGAAAATGGCATATTTTTGAGTTATTGTAGAAACAGTTATAGTGCTCAGAATCTCCAACGGGAAGTAATTGCTCAATAATGTTAAGTATTTTGCTTTCTCCATGGATCCCCACACCTGTCCGATAACAAAGGATCAAATCAAACCCAGTAGGGTTTGGTGAGCTCTTTCAGAAGGGTGATGTGTGAGAACATCTCCTAAGCAGTGCCTGAAGAAGATTAGTCTGGAACTGCCTGCTGTCCATCCAAGTGAGATTAGGCTGGTGGGGCTAATGCATTCTGTTTGATCGTATTACTTTTTTGAAGTTTAGGAAGAGGTAACACCCAAATGGACCCCACACACTGAATATTTAACTTGTTCTAGCCAGTATCCAAGGCACTTCTTTGTTTAAAAATTCCATCAAGATTTTGTTTTTCTCTAGAACCATTGAGTATACTACTAAGGAACTAGCACTTCTGTATTAAGTGAATAATAATGAGATCCTTTGGAAGGAGCTGCAGGCTGCTGCACATTCCGTGAGACAAGTGAAAAACTGGTGTTCTCTCAAAAGCGCCACCTTGTGGCTGGAGGCCAACCAACTCAGGACATTACAACAACTCATGACAAAACAAGCTGGCTCCAAGGAAGGAGAAAACAACAGCTAATTCCACTGGCTACAACATCCTGGCTAACCAGTGGTCCTGAGTCTGTCCATGTGACAACTTCACTGCTAGCATAACCAGCATTCAAGAAAGCCAGCACATTAAACATATCTACAACCAAGGACTCTCACGGAGTCTTATTTAACTTCCCTGCCACCTCCACTAGAGCAGAAGCTGGTATCCACACCTGGGAGACCTGAAGACAGATCACATCACGGGACTCTTTGGAGACACTTCTCAGCACCAGCCCGGAACCTGGTAGCCCCAATGGGTCGCTAGATTCAGAAGAGCAATAACAATCACTGCAGTCCACCTTCCAGGAAGCCCCATCCCTAGGGGAAGGAGGAGTTCATCACATCAAGGGAATACTGTGTGGGACAAAAGAATCTGAACAGCAGCCTTTGAGTTCCATATTTTTCCACTGAAATAGTCTACCCGAATAAGAGGGAACCAGAAAAGTAATTCTGGTAGTATGACAAAATGAAGTACTATAACACTCCAAAAAGACCACACTAGTTCCCCAGCAATGGATGCAAATCAAGGAGAAACTCTGAATTGCCAAATAAAAAAATTCAGGATCTTGATTATTAAGCTACTCAAGGAGATACCAGAGAAAGGTGTCAACCAACTTAAAGAATTTTTTTTAAAAAAATTCAGGATATGGATGAAAAATGCTCCAGAGAAATAGATATCATAATGAAAAAACAATCACAACTTCTGGAAATGAAAGACACCGATAGAGAAATACAAGATGCCCTGAAAAGTTTCAACAACAGAATAAAACAAGTAGAAGAAAGAACTTCAGAGCTCAAAGACAAGGCCTTTGACTTAACCCAATCAGATAAAGACAAAGAGAAAAGAATAAAAAAATGAACAAAGCCTCCAAGAAATTTGAGATTATGTTAAATGACCAAACCTAAGAATAATTGGTGTTCCTGGAGAAGAAGAAAAATCTAGAAGTTTGGAAAACTTATTTGAGGGAATAAGTAAGGAAAACTTCGCCAGCCTAGAGAGCTGGACATCCAAATATAAGAAGCTCAAAGAATACCTGGGAAATTTATTGCAAAAAGATCATTACCCAGGCATATAGTCATCAGGTTATCTAAAGTCAAGACAAAAGACTCTTAAGAGCTGTGAGGCAAAAGCATCAAGTAACCTATAAAGGAAAACCTATCAGATTAACAGCAGATTTCTCAGCAGAAACCCTGTAATCCAGAAGGGTTTGGGGTCCTATCTTAACCTCAAACAAAATATTTGCCACCAAAAATTTTGTATCCAGGAGAACTAAGCTTCTTAAATGAAAGAGAGATAAATCCTTTTTCAGATAAACAAATGCTGAGAGAATTTGGCACTACCAAGCCAACACTACAAGAAATACTAAAAGGATTTCAAATCTAGAAACAAAACTTCAAAATATACC
The DNA here is from genome assembly GCF_049350105.2 of Macaca mulatta. Lineage (NCBI taxonomy): Eukaryota > Metazoa > Chordata > Mammalia > Primates > Cercopithecidae > Macaca > Macaca mulatta. The sequence continues at coordinate 122,602,776 of NC_133411.1, forward strand.
AAAATAGAACCTCCTTAAAGTATAAATCTCACAGGGCCTAAAAAACAATAACACAATGAAAAACCCAAGGTATTCAGGCAGCAACTAGCACAATGGATAAAGTAGTACATCTCCATACTAACATTGAATATAAATGGCCTAAATGCTCCACTTAAAAGATACAGAATGGCAGAATGAATAAAAATCCATCAACTAGTATCTCCTATCTTCAAGAGACTCACCTAACACATAAGGATTCACAAAAACTTAAGATAAAGGGGTAGGAAAAGACATTCCAAACAAATGGAAACCAAAAGCAAGTAGGAATAGTTATTCTTATATCAGACAAAACAGACTTTAAAGCAACAACAATTAAAAAAGACCAAGAGGGACATGATGTATTGATAAAAGGACTAATCCAACAGGAAAATATCACAATCCTAAATATTATGTATGTACCTAACATGGGCACTCCCAAATTTATAAAACAATTATTACTAGACATAAGAAATGAGATAGACAGCAACACAATAATAATGAGGGACTTCTCATGCCTGTAATCCCAGCATTTTGGGAGGCTGAGGTGAGCAGATAACCTGAGGGTGGGAGTTCGAGACCAGCCTGGCTAACATGGTGAAACCCCATTTCTACTAAAAATATAAAACATTAGCCAGAGGTGGTATGTGCCTGTAATCCCAGCTACTCAGGAGGCTGAGGCAGAAGAATTGCTTGAACCCAGGAGGCAGAGGTTGCAGTGAGCTGAGACCACACCATTGTACTCCAGCTTGGGCAACAAGAGTGAAACGCAGTCTCAAAAATAAATAAATAAATAAATAAATAAATAAATAAATAAATAAAATAATGAGGGACTTTAATACTCCACTAACAGCACTAGACAGGTCATCAAAACAAAGTCAACAAAGAAACAGTGGACTTAAACTATACCCTAGAAGAAATGGACTTAACAAATAATTACAGAACATTCTACTCAACAGCTGAAGAATATATATTCTTTTCATCAGCTCATGGAACTCTTCAAGATAGACCATATGATATGCCACAAAACAAGTCTCAATAAACTTAAGAAAATTGAAATTATGTCAAGTACCCTTCCAGACCATAGTGGAATAAAACTGTGGGTTTTATTTCCTGCAAAAGGAACCCTCACAACTATACAAATACATGGAAATTAAATAATCTGCTCCCGAATGATCTTTGGGTCAACAGTGAAATCAGGATGGAAATTTAAAAATTCTTTGAACTGAAAGATAATAGTGACACAACTCATCAAAACTTCTGGGATACAGCAAAGGCAGTGCTAAGAGGAAAGTTCATAGCCTTAAATGCCTGCATCAAAAAGTCTGAAAGAGCACAAATAGACAATCTAAGGTCACACCTCAAGGAACTAGAGAAACAAGAACAAACCAAACTGAAACCCAGCAGAAGAAAATAAATAACAAAGATCAGAGCAGAACTCAATTAAATTGAAACAAACAAAAAATAATGCAAAAGATAAATGAAACAAAATGCTGATTCTTTGAAAAGATAAACAAAATTGATGGACCATTAGCCAGATTAACCAAGAGAAGAAGAGAGAAGATCCAAATAAGCTCAATTAGAAACAAAACGGGAGATATTACAACTGCTACCACAGAAATACAAAAGATCATTCAAGGCTACTGTGAACACCTTTATGCACACAAACTAGAAAATCTAGAGGAGATGGATAAACTATTGGAAATATACAATCATCTTAGATTAAATCAGGGAGAAATAGAAACTCTGAACAGACGAACAATAAGTAACGAGGTTGAAACAGTAATTAAAAATTGCCAACAAAAAAAAGTTCAGGACCAGATGAATTCACAACTTAATTCTGCCAGATATCCAAAGAAGAATTGGTACCATTATTTCTGAAACTATTGCAAAAGATAGAGAAAGAGGGAATCCTACTGAAATCATTCTATGAAGCCAGTATCACCCTAATACCAAAACCAGTAAAGAACATAACAAAATAAAAGAGAAAACTACAGATCAATATCCCTGATGAACGTAGATGCAAAAATCCTCAACAAAATACTAGCTAGCTGAATCCAACAGTATACCAAAAAGATAATCCACCATGATCAAGTGGGTTTCATACCAGGGATGCAAGGATAGTCTAACATACACAAGTCAATAAATGTGATACTTCATATAAACAGAATTAAAAACAAAAATCATATGATTATCTCAATAGTTGCAGAAAAAGCATTTGACAAAATTCAGCATCCCTTTATGAATAAAACCCTCACCAAATTGGCATAAAAGGGACATACCTCAAGGTAATAAAAACCATCTATGAAAAACCCACAGCCAACATTATACTGAATGGGCAAAAGTTGAAAGCATTCACCCTGAGAACTGGAACAAGACAAGGATGCCCACTTTCACCACTTCTATTCAACATAGTACTGCAAATCCTAGGCAGAGCAATCAGACAAGAGATAGAAATAAAGGGTATCCAAACTGGTAAAGAGGAAGTCAAACTGTTGCTCTTTGCTGATGATATGATTGTATACCTACAAGACCCTAAAGACTTATCCAAAAAGCTCCTAGATTTGATAAATGAATTCAGTAAAGTTTCAGGATACAAAATCAATGTTCACAAATCAGTAGCACTGCTATGCACCAACAGCGACAAGGCTGAGATTCAAATCAAGAACTCAACCTCTTTTACAATAGCTGCAAAAAAAAAATAATAATAATAATTAGAAATATACCTAACTAAGAAGGTGAAAGATCTTTACAAGGAAAATTATGAACCAGTGCTGAAAGAAATCATAGACAACACAAACAAATGGAAACACATCACATGCTCATGGATAGGTAGAATCAATATTGTGAAAAGGACTATACTGCCAAAAGTAATGTACAAATTCATTGCAATTCCTATCAAAATACCATCATCATTCTTCACAGAACTAGAAAAAACAATCCTAAAATTCATATGGAACCAGAAAAAAGCCTGCATGGCCAAACAAGACTAAGCAAAAAGAACAAGTCTGAAGGCATCACATTAACTAACTTCAAACTATACTACAAGGCTATAGTTACCAAAACAGCATGGTACTGGTATAAATATAGGGACATAGACCAATGGAACAGAATGGAGAACCCAGAAATAAAGCCATACACTTAAAGCCAATTGATCTTTGACAAAGCAAACAATAACATAAACTGGGGAAAGGACACCCTAGTCGACAAATGGTGCTGGGATAATTGGCAAGCCACATGTAAAAGAATAAAGCTGGATGCTCATCTCTCACATTATATAAAAATCAACTCAAGATGGATAAAAATCTAAAATCTGAAACCATAAAAAGTGTAGAAGATGACTTTAGAAAAACCCTTCTAGACATTGGCTTAGGCAAAGAGTTTATGACCAAGAACCCAAAGCAAATGCTACAAAAACAAAGATAAATAGATGGGACCTAATTAAACTAAAAAGCTTCTACAATGGAAAAGAAATAATCAACAGAGTAAACAGACAGCCCACTGAGTGGGAGAAAATCTTCACAAACTGTGCATCCAACAAAGGACTAATATCCAGATTCTACAAGGAACTCAAATTAATCAGCAAGGAAAAATAAATAATCCCATCAAAAAGGGGCAAAGGACACAAATAGACAATTCTCAAAGGAAGATATACAAAAGGCCAAGAAACGTATGAAAAAATGCTCAATATCACTAATTTTTATGGAAATGTCCATCAAAACCAGGGGATAGCACCCTCTCTGGCAAGAATGGCCATAATTTAATCATCTAAAATAACAAATGTTGGTGTGGATGTAGTGAAAAGGGAACACATTTACACTGCTGGTGGGAATGTAAACTAGTACAACTACTATAGAAAATGGTGTAGAGATTCCTTAAAGAACTAAAAGTAGAACTGTCATTTGATCCAGCAATCCCACTACTGGGTATCTACCCAGAAGAAAATAAGTCATTCTGTGAAAACGACACTTCCATGTGCATATTTATAGCAGCACAATTTGCAATTGCAAAAATATGGAACCAGCCTAAATGTCCATCAACTAAAACATGGATAAAGAAAATGTAGTGTGTACACACACACACACACACATGCACACACCATGGAATACTACTCAGCCATAAAAAGGAATGAAGTAATGTCATTCATGCCAACCTGGATGGAACTGGAGACCATTATTCTAAGTTGAAGTAACTCAGGAATGGAAAACCAAACATCTTATGTTCTCATTTATAAGCGATAGGTAAGCTATGAGAATGCTAAGCTATAAGCATAATATAATGGACTTTGGGGACTTGAGGGGAAAGGGTGGGAGGTGAGTGAGGGATAAAAGACCACACATTGGGTACAGTGTACACTGCTTGTGTGATGGGTGCACAAAAATCTCAGAAATCACTGCTAAAGAACTTTTCCATGCAACCAAACACCACTTGTTTTCCCAAAACTATTTAAATACAAATTAAAATTAAAATTAGAGAAAAAACACAATGATATAACATGAACCAATCCGAAGTGTGATTAGAGAAAACCCACAAAAGAGAAGGGTGGGAATTATCTAAGTCGACCACATTCTTTCTCTTAGAGGGCTCTTTTACTTTTGAGATGCCATGATTTCTGTGTACAAGGGCCCTCTGCCAGGAATGTCTTCCCTTGACCCCCACTTATAAGCAGAGTAAATGCTTAGTTCTCATAACTCAGATCTAACAGCTCTTTTTGAAGGCTTCCCAGTTCAGCCACACTATTACCTTATTATTCTCTCTTTTGGAAGAACTTGTCAGTTACTTTCATTGTTGATGATATGGGTATGGTTTTTAAAGATCCTCTAATTGAAAAATTATAACTTTATTTTTTAAAAATGAAATTTAATGCTTGGGCCCCATTCAGTTAATTCTGATTTGCCCCACTTTTTTTTTCCCCCCAGGGAGGTTTCGTATAAATTCTGAGGAATAGGCCAGGTGCAGTGGCTCACACTTGTAATACCAACTCTTTGGGAAGCCAAATCAGGTGGATTGCTCAAGACCAGGAGTTCAAGACTAGTCTGGGAAATATAGCGAGACCCTATCTTTACACTAAAAATAAGAAACTAGCTGGGTATGGTGGTGTGTGCCTGTAGTTCCAGCTACTTGGGAGGCTGAAGTAGGAGGATTGCTTGAGCTCGGGAGGTCGAGGCTGCAGTGAGCTGTGATTGTACCATTGCACTCCAGCCTGCGTGAAAGAGCAAGACCTGCCTCAAAAAACAAATAAACTAATTAAATAAATTCTGAAGAATCTCCCAGCACCCATGAAAAACGAACATCTTATCTTTGGTTGTCATTGGTCCCTGTTGACATCTGCTTCTGTCAGTCATACCAGCTCATTCCTGCCAGACCCAGTTATTGGCTTTTATCCTTGCCAGCATCCATGAAACATGGACTTTCCCAAATGGATTCAAATGCAAGTCCTAGAAGAATATTCTCTGTTCTTGATTTGACAGACATTGAGGCTTTTTCAGGTCCTTGGGCTTTTTCTGCTATACTGAGCCTCTGTAGGTACAGTCAGGTCAAATAAAGTTTTTGATGCTTTTCCAAGTGACATTGGGGTCATGAGCACTCAGTGAGGGTGTCTAAAGCTTCTCTTTCTTGGTCACCATATGTGCTCTGCCACTGTGGGGTGTGGGTGAACTCTGGGACTTCACATAGGAAACAAAGTTCATATTTCCTCTGTGCCCACATCCCACACTTGCAGTGGCTTCCTTGTGCTGAGAGAGGCCAAGGACAAAGTTGCCAGGGGCACTCCCCAGTCTCCGGTTCTCTTGTCTCTTTCTGACTCCTCATGCAGCTCAGAAAACCTCCTGTGTGGGTGAAGAATGCTTGCTGCAAGTGGTCTGCTATTTTTTATATCTGACTTTAGAAGTACCAAAACCAGTAATTTGAATCCTTTGTTCTCTAGGCTGCCTCTGACACTTCTCCTTCTGTCCCTTCACCCTTGAAACAATGGTGCCAATTTATGATTCTCTGTCAGGTATAGTGTGACTGCATGCGTGTGTGCGTGTGTGTGTGTTGAAGTAAAACAAAACATTTCTCCCTAAAATATTGAGGATTGTTAAGTTAAAAACACTGAAAACCCAGGGGAACACGCTGCCTCAGCCTCTATTTGCCTGATGGTGGAGGTAAATCCTTCCTTACTGGAGACAGCACCTGCTTTTCAGCCCAGAGAAGGCACCAGCAAGCACCAGAGAACCCCAGGAATAGATTTTACTGTCTTCCCATGTTTTCCCACCTTTTAAAAGACTGTAACTGCTCTCCCCTTTTTCTTATCACTATGTAGGATTTATGGCTCTTTGTTAAAATGCTATGTAAGCAAAGCCCCTAAACCACTGCCTTGAGAGAAATACTTTTGAACAAAGGCCTCTCCCGCTGATGGGTACAGCAGGAGTTAATAAACTTCTGCTTGTTTTTCTTTTGTTCATTTGACTTTTGTTTTCAGGAGAATGTCTCAAGTAAGAACCAAAAAAGGGAAAGAAGAGAAATTATGCTTTCTCCCTTACAGTGGTAAGTGGCTTGTTTTCCTTTTTTTTTTTTTTAATATTTTATTTTTGGAGATCTGGTGTGTTCTTTCTGCTCTTTCTCCTATTTTCTTCTTCTTGTTGCCTGCTGCCTATAATTCACATATGACAAGTGGAGCAGCCTCAAGGTATTCTTCACGATGAAAGTCAGATTGTGAGGAAGGCAGGGCAGAACTGAGCCTGGGGCCCTGATAACTTCATGCAGCAAAAGTCCTTGCCCTGGACTGCTTGACCCCAAACAACCCTATCCCTGGGCTTTTTTTTTTTTTTTTTTTTTTTTTTTTTTGGTCACAGAATACATCCTTTGTGTTTAAGCTACTATTATTTTTTCTTTGTATGTAGCCAAACCTAACCTAATTAACACTGCTATCTTCATCATTTCAAACCTGAGTCTACAAGTGTTGCATAGAAACCAAGGTAAACAGAGTATTATTCTTGTTCTCAAAGAGCTCAGGAGCCAATATGAGGGGTGAAAACCTGCACAAGTTACTTTGGCACAAGATAAAGTAGGAGAAGTACAAAAGAGATGGGTGAATACTGTCAGAATTCAGAGAAGAAAGATGTACATAAAGTTTAGTGTGGAGCAAATGTGGTGAGTGGCTCAGCAGAAGGTAGATTTAGAAGAAAATGGGTCAATTTTTTAAAATGGATGAAGACAGGAAGGGAAGGGCCTTCTAGGCAAAATACATAGCATGAGGAAAGGGGGCTGCATAGTTTCCGTGCCAGGAATTCTGCGTTGCCTGGGTTGGCAAAATTATAGGTGGAGAAGAGGAGAGTGAGGAGAGATGAGGCAGGAGAGTTAGGGCCTCTTATAGGGCACTGAGTGCTCATGCACCAGGGTCAGTGTATTGAAAAATAGTAACAAGCATTTCTCTTTGTTTTTTCCATGTAGCTGACCTTCTCCATAGTCAAGGCACACAGCTTCCTAGAAAACAGAGACATTAGGATTCTTAAAGTTAGAATGCAAAGAAAAAGCAAGTGCCATTATTTAGCTTGTGACATTCAAAATGGATTCAGTAGCAAGACAATAAGCCTTGGAAGCCAAATTTTATCTTAAAAGGAGAACTTTCTGAATTCCATTAATAGGCAAAGAATAGAGCCCTGAGGCCTCAGATTATAGGATTCTACCACCGTTTTTAAAAGATTCCCCTCTTCCTTTTGTTGTGTAAGCCTGGAGGCTTGATGCCCAAGTAGGAATGAAACTGTCTTTGCACGATTATAACAATGAGAAAAATATGACAGTGAAAGAGACATGATCCAACCAACCCCCATCTTGCCTTTAACCTCCAAATTGTCTTTGGTCATTCTTGGGCTTGGGCCAAGCTAACTTTGGGAAAAAATTAGTTTATAGTTTAAATGATAATAGTCCTTCCCCAAAACTAAACTGCCTTTGTAAAACTAATGAAAGACTACCAAGTTAGGAAGATGAGAGGAGTCTGAATTCTGCTAAGATCTAGGCATGAATGATTATCAACCATTATTCTGGTGGTCACAAGATTTGCAATTTCTGCAATTACTTTTGCAGACGACATCACTATTGTAGAACCTAAGACTGGCCTTTTGAGATGTCCTTTCAGGCTTTTGCATTTCTGATGACCAGATGGCCCCACCCAGACCTGTGATTTCTGGCTCAACTGCTCCTGTGGTCCCACCCAGAAGCTGACTTAGCACATGAGGACAATTTTCCACACACCTACGATTGCATCCACAACCAATCAGCAGTACCCATTCCCCTATCCCCCTGTTTACCAAACTATCCTTGAAAAACCCTAACCTCTAAATTTTTGGGGAGATTGATTTGAGTAATAACTCCATCTCCATCTCCCATGTGGTGTGGTTGGCCTCATGTCAATTAAAACATTTTTTTACTGCAATTCCATAGTCTCAATGAATTGGTATTGTCTGTGCAGTGGGCAGGATAACCCAGTAGGCAGTTACAGGATTACAGGAATCAAGAATAAGACAGTACAGATCTTTTTAATCTGTGTACAACCAGTGAGCTAGATGCTTCTCTTGATCCTTGGTCTTCAGGAAAACCCAACATGACCCAAGGTGGCCATACGTTTTGGCTGGTAGCTATGGCCCCTGGCTGGAAGCCTCTGGACATGAACAATTTTGTCTGGGGCTTGAGCACAATGGAATCAAGCACTCTTCCTGGGCATGGCCTAGGAGGTGCTATACACCCAGTATTGTCTTCAGGAGCCGGCTGGTAGGTGGGGTGTGTTTTTACCCATTGTAGACACGTGGACTCTGATGCTGCTGGAGATGGGGGAAGGGCTCATCTTCCAGGTGCACAGGAGCATGGGGGGCAGCTTGAGAACCTATGGTCAGTGTTCAGAGGTGAGTGGCCTCATGGGGACTCCTGATTGACCTAGTTGGGGCTGTTTCTCCATGTTTCAGACACTTTTGTCCATGTGCGGCAGATGTTCCCTTTTATGGTACCCAAACCAGTGGCAGAGTTGTTACAGTCTCACCAATGCACCACAACGTAGCATTCTCTTGTGAGGTATCACTTGGAATTCTTTGTCTCATGACCAAGAGAATTAAGGACTGTGGACACAAAGGTTGAGGTTGGAGCGAAAGTTTAATAAGCCAAAGAAGAAAGCTCTTTGCTGTGGAGAAGGGACCCAGAAGAAGGTTGCTATTTTTACAGTTGAATGCAAAGGCTTTTATAGGAAACTGATAAGGGCTGGGTCTCTCATTTGCATAAGGCATGAATTTCTGGTAGCTTCACCCTGTCTTCCTAACGCAAACGTGGGCCCTTAGCTTGAGTTAGTCCATATTGCTTTGTTCCCCTTACTGCTCATGTGTCAGGGGACAGAATTTTGCATTGTGGGCATGTCCAGGCAAGTCATCTGTGTAGCCTTTCTTATTTGTATGGCTATGGGCATGTCTTAGGGAAGCCCCTCTGTGCAAGTTCCCTTTTCCGTGCCTGCAGGCTGTTTTTTTGTTTGTTTGTTTGTTTGAAATTATTCAACTGAGGACCCACCCTAACTGTTTGCCTGACCCGGTTTTTTCCTTTCTTCTTTCCCAGAGTGACTGCTCTAACAACACATGTGGTTCTGCAAATTAACTTCACCACTAGTTTGAATACTTGTAGAAAAAAGTGTGGTTGCACTCGAAGTGCCTTTGTATTATCACCAAAAATTTCAATGTTTCATTTGTCAATAGCCAAAAAAAAAAAGGAAGAACTGGTAGGCCTTTTAAATGTAATTTTAACTATTGTCAATTTTTGAATTTACAGTGTTCAAAATTCAAATATTTATGGTAGTTATTTCCAAAATTTTAAATGGCTGTAAAATATCTGGTGTAAAAAATGGTTTTAAACCTATCACCCACTTGTGGGAATAAAGTTTCTCATTAATGTAGACCGTCTAGAGTTTGAAGAGCTTGTCATTAAAAACTTGAACAGGAATTGTTTATGCCTATTTTTATGGATAAAAGCTGATGTAAAATTTACGTACATAGAATCAAGTTCAAGTTTCTCTTAAAAAATGGAAAATACCTTATTTATGGCCAGGCGCAGTGGCTCACGCCTGTAATCCCAGCACTTTGGGAGGCCAAGGTGGGCGGATCACGAGGTCAGGAGATTGAGATCATCCTGGCTAACACAGTAAAACCCTGTCTCTACTAAAAATACAAAAAGAAATTAGCTGGGCGTGGTGGCAGGTGCCTGTAGTCCCAGCTACTCAGGAGGCTGAGGCAGGAGAATGGCGTTAACCTGGGAGGCAGAGCTTGCAGTGAGTCGAGATCGCGCCACTGCACTCCAGCCTGGGCGACAGAGCGAAACTCTGTCTCAAAAAAACAAAAACAAAAACAAAAACAAAAAACAATAACAAAAACCTTATTTATATGTTTTATAAATATTCGAAATTTAAGTACTTTCCTAGTACTTGGGTTTTTATTTATTGTATGTTAAAAAAAAATGTAATAATTTTTTTCAGCAAGCCATGGATAGGTGTGCCCAAATCCCCTCCAGTTTATCCCAGTGTGCAGTACAAATATTATCAAATTTTGTGTTTGTTATGAAAATGGATGAGAAGTATTGACAAAGAATACTCTACTCCCTTTACAGAGCTTAAGAAGGGAGACTAAGTAAAGCAAGCGTCAAGGATTAATTAGAACTATCCAGACAAGTATATCAGAGCCTGAGATGACCAGGACTAGTAGTAAAACTTCTCAGTTACACTAGAGGACACTGCAAGATTTAAGAAGCAGCCTTTCATGTAGCCACTACTAACAGGAAAAGTACAAATGATGGCTCAGCAGCATTGATGGGATGAACTGGACAGACAGGCCTGTAGCAGTCCCTCTGGTTCCCTGTGAGCGAGGGATGCAGGAAGTCCCATTTGTGCCAGTGAGGGGGCATGGAATTGTTAACTGTGATGGGGTCTGATTAAGGCCTGGAGAGAGCACATAGGGATTAATATGGGTGGGGCCCTCTGGCCTGGGAACAAATGACTGGGGCCTGAAGTGGATGTTCTCACATCATCCCCAACACAGTCAGACATGGCTGGTTGCACCTCAGGGTCAGTCAGTCCAGCCATTCTGCAGCAACGATCAGTGGACAGAGGAAGCCATGATGGTCTGAGGGCCCCTTCCTGCTGCTGCTGGGAGGGCACAGTAAATCCCTGTAACATATATAGTGGCTGTCATGGTGGAGTTGGAAGTGAGAGGGCAAAATCAGAAAGACCGAACATTTGGCAAAGAGTCTCAGTCATCCAAAAAAGATCATGCAAACTAGGCATGATATGAGGTTAACTTTGAATACACTATTTAAACTTCATCATCCAAACTGACTGTTTAAAAGAGATGAGATTAAAATATTGCTAATTGCAACTCTAAATTACCCATGCTACTTAGCTAGGTGGGAGTTTGATGAGGAAAATCAGGTCAGTCTTACAGACAGAAGAAATTAAGCTTTCTGGTCACATCAGAATGCAGTGTGAAACAATGAGTATCTGTCCTTCGCCAGGTGAGAGGTTTAGGCTTCATTTCATAGGCAATGGGGTGCCTTTAAACCTTTGTTGGTGTCATCAGCTTCCTGTGCTTTACAGACCAGGAATATACCTTCCTTTCCCTCTTTGCTCATCTGAACGTCCCAACTCTTCCAAAAAGGACACACACTGCTCCTGGAACAAGAACCCCACCTCCACTTCCCAAACTCCTGTTAATGGAAATTCTAAGGTTTCCTGTTAGGGAATAGTTGGGAGATTTCTGTATTTCCCTAAAATAATCTGGCCTAATGAATATGCTCATTAGAGTTTTTATTTCAGTTCACACTATCTTCTTTTCCTAAATCCTAAAATATATGAAAATACATTAGGTAACAGAATGATGATGAATCCCCTTACATAAAGTGACTATAACTAGAGATTGTTTTTAAAAAGCTGGCATTGAGACATCACCAAAAGCATCCTCCTAGGTCTGCAGAAGGGATTTTGGAAATGGCATGTGATACATTAATTCTAACTTACTGCTTCCCACATACCATGGAATAATCATTTTTTTAAAGCCGAAAATATTGGATGATTATTTCTAATGTGAAATGTTTTTAAGTCATAAAATGTGCATTGTGAAATGCCTATCATATGTGTTTCTTGGGCTGGTAATCTCTGGGGTGAAGATAAACAAAGATGACAGCAGAGAAAGAATGTTTGTGAGGCTGCTTGGTCCCCTCATTGACTACATTGATGTGTCTTGGCCTCTCCCACTGTTGACATTACACTTTGCTTAGGATCTGACTTCTTAACTTTTCTGCCTTACTCTGTTCTCTTTCTCTCTGGGATGCATCTTAATGCAGGTCCTTTCTCTTGAAACACTCATATTTTATCACATAGTCTATGGGAGTCACACAGTAAAAATGCTTTGTGATTAAATTTTTTTTTCTGTTTTCTTTTACAAAAGGTACAAGCCCAGTTAAGAAGTTTAAACCTGAATTACATATAGAAAAATGTGAATATTACTCACTAAAATGATAATTTCTGTACCTTTTTATTTTTGGTTTTAAATTATACCACTAATCCAAATACTATAAGGAATAACTGGTTTATAAAGGTTGATTAAGTTAGGAGTGACAGATACTTACCTTTTAAATAAAAAAGTCAGATCCTTAATGTATCACAGGGTCCTAATTTATAAGGTCATCCTCTTTCAGCAGTCTGCCCATCTCAATTGTCTCCCGGGTTTTCTTTATTTTGAGGACACAACAATGCTATTATTTTAGGTGTGGCAGCACGGTGGAAAAATAGGGAAGCATTTCATAATTGATGATGCAATGCTTTCCTTTATCTTGACATTCTTATCTTTGAATAGGAAAGGGGTAATGTGTTCACTATGTAAATTAATTGTAAGCCTTTGTTTTTGCTCTGTAAAAAGGGAAAACATTAAGGTTTTAGATAGTAATTGTTCTTTGACTCTGAACATGAGTCTTTGGAGAAATTCTCTTTGGTAAACGCAATTCACTCACATGCAGTGAAAACAGCCATCAAAAGCTTTCATAAAGAGGCTAATAGTATGGAGTAATAACTACTTTGAAGGGTGTTGGGGGAATTATTCAGAGAGGTTCTGCAAAGTGGTTTGGAGACGAAAAGTGCAATATAAATGCTAAGTAGCCCCATATTTTTTCTGGGAAGAGGTGCAGTAAATGTAATCACGGCTCTGCTCAAGCTGAGAAGCCACCTCTACGCCCATATTTAATGTTGATGAAATCACTGACACAACTTCCAACAGAGGATCTCTTTCTTCCCACTCACTGTCATGTAAATAATTTCCACAAAAGTCAGAGCAATTACTGCTTATGAAAGGTTTACACAATTTTCAGAATTGTGAAGAAAAAAAAAAAAACAGGCATATGGTATTTATATAGTAGGTACTCAGTAAATATTTGTTTATTTTGTTTTATTTTACCATTGCTTTTTAGGTGCCCTTTACTCGTGTGCTTTTGAAATTCCCTAAGATGATATCAGCACTAGATGGCGCTATGTTACCATGAAGACTGCCAGGGTGGTGGTGGTGGTGGTGGGGTGAATCTCTAATTTTGTAATTAGCCAACAATGCAGATAAGCAGAGGTTTAATTTAAGTCATTTCCCCCCTCATTATACTTTATAAGAAATCATGACCTTTTTATTTTGGAGGGGGGACAGGGACCTACTGTATTATTTTATCTCAGCATAAGCAAATTCAATTTGCTTTAATTCTCACTTTGAAGGAGAGAATGCCAGGCTGCCTCCTGCTCTGTTTCACAGTGTGTGGCGTTGGTAATGAGCTATGACAGCATTCCTCCTGCCGCTAACTGTGTCACATGAGCCGTCGGAAGGTGACTTGAGATGTGAAGAAATGAAGGTGCGTAATTGATTCTCACAGTGAGAACATGCTTTCTAGTCTGTCTTTCTCTGAAAAGCTCATGACAATTTTTATTAGAATAAAAGGGATGGTTTTCTCATAGTCCTTGGAAATTCCCATAATAGGCTAAAATGTTCCTTTTCCCTCTAAAAACAGTTTGTAGTGATTCAAATGGTCAATGATTTTGAAAATAATTGAACAGCTAAGCCTTAAAGTAATGTATACAAGCAAATTTTAGCAGAAGAGATCACTGGCTTCTACATTATCTTTGTGGGACAGAGGATATTCCTCCCAGCCTCTCATCTTTTATAGGTGTGAGGTGACATGGTGTTTTAGTGTGTTAATGTATGTTTCTATCTGTCTGGTGTTGAAAACCTTCAAAGGCGATTAACTCCTTTACAGAAGCTGAGAGGGAAGGAAATGAGTCCTTCACCAGGATATAGGTCTCTGAATGGTGGCATTACTATAATGACATACATGCTTATGTATCTCTGTATCTCTACATACTTTAAGTCATATTTTGTTAAGACAGTCTGTGGCTACTCGAAAAGGAAATTGGGAAGGAGAAATTTTAGAAAGGCAGCCGGAGAAGCTACTCAAGAGAATAGAAATAGCTTGATCCAAGAGAAGGAAAGAGGATAAGGTATAAACTAACCCTGCAGTTTCCAAACTACGTGCTGGGACACCCCAGGATGCAGCAGCCAACTCACAGGGAGGCCCCAGGATATTTTGAGTTTTTGAAGGAAATGGAGCAGCGTCTACCGGAAACCAAGCAAATGACGTTTAGAGTTTTCGTACTAAATTGCACTACATTCATAGATGACATCATATTTTTGCAAAGCTAGGTTTTTGGAGGCTGATGGGATAAAATGCAAGTAGTATGCAAAAATGAACAGGAATGGTTAACAAAGATGGCAGTGTCTAGTCTCATTCTAATGATGGAGTGGCTGTGCAGGGCCTAAGGGGCACACATGCCGCAATTGCAAGTAACTGTGGTTATTTAAGACTGAAATGAAACTTTTTTTTTTCAATTTGTATGTATAATTTTTTCAAATAGCTAAATTATTAGGACATACATACTTAAGATTTTTGGATTTAACTACCTAATGAAAGGAATGGCTATGTATTTTTTTTTTTTTTTTGGCTGTTAAAAAATTACTAAAGACACTAAGGGTGCCAGGAACTTAGAAAGTTTGAACTTCTGGGCTAACACTGTTTCTTGATGTCCCTTGAGGAGTAGACACACTCCTGCCCCAGTGACTTGGCTCTCGCTGTCCTTCATCTGGAATGCGCTTCCCTCAGATAACTGGTTGACTCAATTCATTACTTGCAGTAAGCCTCTGCTCAAATCTCACCTACTCATGGGGGCCTCCACTTACCACCCTCGTTCATCCTGCCCTGCCCACCCTCCCCAGAGCTCACTGCCTCTTCCTTTCTCTATTTCCCCTTTAGTCCATCACCCGTCTCACTTTTAATACCCTACATCATTTAGTTATTTATTACTTTTGTTGTTTATTGTTTGTTCCTCTCACTAAGCTGTAAGTGTCACATGGACAGGGTTCTTTGCTGTTTTTTAAAAATAGACTAGTAAATTTAAACAGTGTTTAGAACAGTGCCTGACACATAGAGCTCTTAGTAAATATTTGTGGAATGAATGAAAAGTTGTCAGTGGCATCTCAAGCCTGGTAAATAATGTTTTGTTTCTATTTATTATACAAAAATGTATATAAAAAATTATACAGAAGAAAATACCTTAGGAGTTCTGAGGTGTTTTGTGATTCATATATTGGAAGAATAGTTAACTGAGTCATTTTTGTGGTTGTTGTTATTGCTTAAATAAATCCTATGTTTTTGCTTTATAGAATGAGAGAATGAGTACATCAAAGATTGTATTCTTCCTTTTCTTAGTTTCCCATTCTTTAACATAAGCCAATATGTATCTAGAGTTATATAGTCATGTGCCACATAATCACATTGTGGTCAATGACAGACCTTATGTATGATGTTGGTCCCTAAAGATTATATTGGAGTTGAAAAATTCCTCACCTACTGATGCCTTGATGATCCTGACCTCTGTAGGCCTAGGCTAATGTGTGTGTTTGTGTTTTAGTATCTAACAAAAAAAGCTTAAAAAGTGAAAAAAATTTTTTTTAATAGAAAAATCTTATAAAGATAAAAAGAAAAAATATTTTTGTATAGCTGTATATGTGTTTGTGTTTTAAGATGTGTTATTACAAAAGAATCATATAGTTTAGACAAATTAAAATGCTTTTAAAGTAAAAAAGTACTAGTAAGCTAAGGTTGATTTATCATTGAAGAAATATATATATATATATATTTTTTTTGAGATAGAGTTTCACTTTGTTGCCCAGGCTGGAGAGCAGTGGCACGATCTTGGCTCACTGCAACCTTGGCTTCCTGGTTTCAAGCAATTCTCATGCCTCAGTCTCCTGAGTATCTGGGACCACAGGCGCAGCTACCACACCCGGCTGATTTTTTTGTATTTTTGTAGAGATGGTGTTTCACCATGTTGCCCAGTCTGGTCTCAAACTCCTGAGTTTAGGCAATCTGCCCGCCTCAGGCTCCCAAAGTGCTAGGATTACAGGTGTGATTACAGGATTACAGGATTACCACACTGGCCATGAAAAATGTTTTAAAAATAAATTTAGTGGGCCGGGCACAGTGGCTCATGCCTGTAATCCCAGCACTTTGGGAGGCTGAGGCGGGTGGATCACAAGGTCAGGAGATCAAGACCATCCTGGCTAACATAGTGAAACCCCGTCTCTACTAAAAAAAATAAAATAAAATAAAAAATAATAAATAATTAAACAAATAAATAAATTTAGTGTAGCCTTAGTGTTTATAGAGTTTGTGGTAGTATACAGTAATGTCCTAGACCTTCACATTCACTCACCACTCACCCAATCACTTACCCAGAACAACTATCAGTCTTGCACGTTCCATTCATGGTAAGAGCCCTACAACGGTGTGCCTTTTTTTTTTTTTTTTTTTACCTTTTATATCATATATTTATCTACATTCTCTATGTTAACATATACAAATACTTACCATTGTTATACAATCACCTACAGTATTCAGTACCGTAACATGCTGCACAGGTTTGTATCCTAGGAGCAATAGGCTCTACCACATAGCCTAGGTGTGTAGTGAGCTCTACCATCAAGGTGTGTGTAAGTGCACCGCTCTATGATGTTCACAGAGTGACAATATCTCAGAATGTATCCTAGTCATTAAAAGATGCATAACTCTACTTACTAAAGTCCTTTAATTGTCATCCAGTAGGGACCAACGTTCTGTAAAAGAATTAGAAAATATCACAAGGCATTAATTTAAAACTTCAGTCTTCTCTGAAGTGAAGAACAGCTCACACAGGTAAGTACTATGCATCTAGTAGTGATGGTTGTAATTACTACAAATAAATGAGAGGGGGAGCTCACCAAAGTTTGATCCAAAGTAAAAAGGATTCCATGTTGACTTAGTGTATTGGTTCTCTATGCTGAAATTACCATAATTTAGTGGCTGAAAACAACACACATTTCTCACTTCATAATTATCGTGGGTGAGGAGATGGCACAGTATGGGTTAGCTGGCTAGGCCCTGTGGCTGCCAGCAAGGGATTGGGCAGGTTGCATTCGCAGCTGGAGGCCCAGCTGTGAAGGATCTTTGTCCACACTCATTCAGGTTGTCGGTAGAATTCATTTCCTTGAGGTGGAATGACTGAGGATCCCCAGTCTTACCGGCTGTCAGCTGGAGGCTGCCCTTGGGTTCTAGAGACCACCTGCAGTTCCCTGCCATGTGGCCCTCTCCAGAGCCCATTCCCAGGAAGGTGGTTTTCTTCTTGAAGACCAGAAAGAGAATCTTTCTCCTGCCTGCTGAGATGAAGTCTCATACAGTGTAGCATAATTGTGAGGGTGACATTCCATCACAGGTCTTACCCACACTCAAAGGGAGTGGATTTCACAAAGGCATTAACACCAAGAAGTGGGAATTATTGGGAGTCACCCTTGGGTCTGTTTGTTACACTCAGGCAGCAGAAAATGGAGCACCCTCTATGTTCTATAAGAATCCTAGTCCCCTATTTGCCCCCTAAGCTATATTTTAGGTAGCCCTCTTTTCTCAGCATGTATTCTGCTTCAAGACCTGGGATGTTTACTGAAAGGCCAATCACTTGTGCTTCTAGCATCACCTCAGACAATGCAGTTCTTCAGGCTGAGGGGGTCTCTCCGCAGCTCCCTGAGATGTCCTCATCCCCTCCGCACTGGGGGCACTGCTGCAATCTCCAGCCCCCTGCTCTGATAGAACTGGGTCTACTTTAGGTTCTTTGCTGCTAAAGCTCTGGGTTTGTTAAAAAATAAAGGCTTGAGAATTATCTATTATGGTTCTTCTCCCTGAGTATTAGGCTAAATTGTTTTATTTTTTAGAGTTTCATTGTTATATTTGTGATCTCATGAGTTATTACCTTTGAATCAATAGTAACATGTTACGTCTAGCAAAGCATTTTAGATGTATTAAGATTATGAGATATTAATACAATACATACATTTTCTTATAAATGTAAAATATTACCTATAAGAAATCCTATGCCTTAACTCTTCTTGTCTAGTTTGAGTTGCTAGTTTATTCATTGCTAATGTAGGGAGTAGGATGATGTTCTGTTAGTATCAAAGATAAATTACAGTAATAGAAGTAGTGAACAGCAAGGTGGAGTTATGTAGCTAGACAGGATCGCTGATGAATAAACACTAAATCATCTACTTCCCCTTGCCTTCTCTGTTCTCAGATTTTTCTCATGGGTAACATCCATGAAACATGTTCACGTCTATTCAGTCCTTGGGAAAGTGGGAGAGAGTTTTGTACTCAATGATTTAAGGAAACTTTGGACAAAAATGTGACTCCATTTATTATGTAGGGTGATGTTCACTACATATTAAATAACTATATTTTGCTAGGAACAGTGGCTCATGCCTGTAATACCAGCATGCTGGGAGGCTAAGGAGTGATTGAGGCCAAGAATTTGAGACCAGGGTGGACAACATAGTGAGACCTTATCTCTGAAAAAAAAAAAAAAAAACCCCAAAAAACAAAAAACTATATTTTACTTGACCATGAACTTTCACTGAAATATAGTGTGTATGGTATTAAATATTGGTACTCAATATTTTTTAAAAGCAAGGTTGGAGGCAACCAGTTTGGTATTAGAGAGAGAGGGTTCATAATAGTTTTCTTGCAACATCTCTACAAAATACTTCTACTGTCTTGATAAATCTACTAATTATAAAATTGAATTACAAAAATTAAAGAAAAATATAACACTGATTTAAGGAAATTAATTTATTATTTTATTAACAGTGACCATATCATTTCTATAATATGAAACATTAAATGTTATTAATAAAGACATTAATCTATCAAAAGATACATGGGAGCTATTTAGAGCAAACAAGTCGGGAAAAAAAGTCATATTATACAGTAAAATTCATTGGGGAAGAATACTAGACTGTTTTTCTCAAGACCTGTGAGAATCATAAATCCATGGAAACTGAGGAGTCTCATTTTTCTTTGGCAAAGAAGAACCGTGTGAAGCTTTACCAGGGGTATGAATTTGCATTTATAAAAAGCTGTAAAAATTCCAGTAAAGCCCTGTTTTTAATTATTTCACCATTCCATGGGTTTCATTGTACTGTGGGTCAACTCTGTACCCACAGAGAGCATACGATTAGGTAGTTACCCAAAAACATACTCAGGATTCAACTATTCTAATAAGTAGATAAGCTTTTAAAAAGGTTTGTTAAGCACTGCCAAATAGTGCCATATAGAAATATGCATGGTTTTTCCCCATGGCCTCATAATTCAAGGCATCATGGTATCTATCCTATCTTTGGTTGTTGAAATACAAAACTGGACATATGTGCACGTTGCTTTTATAGGAATGTTTATTTTAATCTTTTAAGGTTCTATAGGTTTGATGTGGACTTTAGAGGTAAAGGTTTTTGGAGGCAGAGATTTCCTGTGTCCAGGCGAGGGGAGGTTCAGAAAGGAGGTCAGCAGATTGTCCCTGAGGGGCAGGAAGATGGCTCTTCCAGGTGTCTGGAACCACATTGGGAAGGAACACCATCTAGAATACTTGTATGACCCAGGGCAGTGTTTCTCAAATTAAGCCTCCTTCAGCATCATTGGGAAACCTTGTTTGAGATTGCTGTTCCCATTCCCAGTTCCTGATTCAGTAGATCTGGCTGTGGATCTGAAATTTTGCATTTCTAACAAGTTCCCAGATGATGCCGATACAGCTGTTCGAAGACCACATTTGAAAAACATTAACCTAGTGGGCCAGTCATCACTTGGCTTGATTAGGAGCTGGTTATTTGCAGAGAACAGGAGGCAAGGAAAGCTGGAGGGAGCACCTAACATGAGGGTGAAGACCTCAAGTCTTGATGCAAAATGCTTTTAAGGAAGCCTATGGATGACACTGACTTTGGAGACGATCACTCTTCCCTACTCCATGTACGCTGGCAAGAAAACAAAAACAAGTACAGTGATTGCTCTCTAGGGGAAGTCTTTATGACTAGGATCACAGGCTTTGAAATCAGCTGAGACTTGAATCTGAGTTACTGCTCTACCTGGCATAGCCAGAGTGAGCCATTTCACCTCTTAAGTCACAATTGCTTCTTAGTGGGCTAATGCCTCAGAGTGGGTTCTCAAAAATGAGTGTCATTACCCTTTTCCATTTAGGGAAGCCCCTAGTGAGTATGACTGTAACCCCTTCTCCCTCTGCCCAACCTCCAGCAGCCAGGGCAGGGGGACTCATAACTCTGGCTTGGCCACACAGATTATCTTCCTGGAGTGAGCAGGTGGAATCAGTGAGGGAGATGAAGGTGGGAGGATGGTTAGGATTTGGTGGTGGTCATAGCCTATCAGTGTTCATCTGCAGTGGGAGCAGCAGCCAGTGGTGGTGGCATTGTATCTACTGCCAAGATTGCTCAGTGCCTTCACATCCTCAGGGACTCTGCCCACATGTGAACTTTATGAGATCTCTTCCCCGAGTATTCTTACTTTAAAGAGCAATACCCACCTCCCTCGATGTATAACTCCCTCTCCCCATCCCTGCTTTAATTTTTCTATTAGCATGATCTACTATGCTGGGTTTTTTTCTGATTTGATTTTGTGTACTTCTCTCATTAGAAGCTGAGCCTCGGGAAGAAAGAAATTTTGTCTTTTCTTCACTGTCATTTGCCAATGCCTAGAACAATACCTGAAACATAGTACTAGATCAGAACTTATTGAATGAATGAACACTGTGAGCTTGTTATAGTCTAGTAAATTCACTATTTATCTAAAAGAACTAAAATCTATTTTTTGGTTGTCATTATTGACCCTGGAGATACCCATCATTATGAAGTGTTTTTAGTAGTTTTAGTTACCTTTAAAGTGTTTCCATTAACATATAGGAGCTACTTTAAAAATTTCGTGTAGGTAAGTTATCAGCTAAGAATGTTCCTTATTAACTAAGATTTTGATGACATACAAACATGAAACAGCTGTATGTCTTTTCTCCAATGTTTTTCTTTTATGCCACCAACCATGTACTGTCAAATATTTCCCATCTCAACAATATTTTAGATGAATCACATTGCATTGTGGACATTTTTGGGTATGGAATTCCAGTCCCACTCAGTGTAATAAGTTTGAAAGGTCAGCCTCATGTCCAATGGAGAAAGAACTCTTCTCACCAAGCCTGGCCTAGGACCCACAGCACCTGCATTGGTGAGGGAACTGCATTGGTGGAAGCCTGTCTTGCTACTTTTCTTTTTTGGCATCTTCTTTTTTTCCCTCTAGTGTGCTAGGGTATGGGGGGAATAATGGGTGAAGGAACAAATGCCTCCCACATAAGAAAAGTCCTGTGTTTCTTCCTTGGCTGGCCACATGAACTGTATGGCAGGCATCTAATGACAGTTCTCTCATTGTCCGGTGGGCAGCCCTCTGGCCACCCAGCTTAAACTTGGGTAATTTCCATGGTGTCCACTTGGCCCAGGGAGATGCACCTAAGGGTGGGAGGGCAGACTACTATGTTGCTTCCCTTTCTTCAGGCAGCCACAACCCCACAATTAATTCACTTTTACTGTGCTCAGAGTGGGCACAGGAGCAGGTTAACTCGCCCACACACAGAGTCCACCTGGAGAAAGGATGTCAGTCTTCTTGCAGTTACTGCTAATTTCTTTGAGCATGTGACACTTGGCTTTGGGATAGGAAAATAGCCCCATCGCTGCAGGGAAGAAGAAAAGCCATAGACTTTCACCTTGCCAGTGTTTCTTAATGGGAGAGCTAATGGAAATTTGAGTGACATCAGGTTTTGCTGTGCAGTGCTCTACCTTAAATTGCAGGATATTTAACATCCCTGGATCCCGCCCATTAGATGCCAATTGCATCACCAACGCCTCCCCATGTTTCCAACCTCCACTCAGCCTGAGAACCATTGGTAGGCCAACAACTCAATAACACACTGGAATTCTAGAACTTCTAAATCTATTGCTTATGCAGACTGGTGGGAGTAGTGGGTGATAGCTGCGTAACTGATAAGTTCCACAGAGATATGTCTGGCAGTTCTCTTTAGCATGTGAAGGATCTTAGCACCTATTATCCTCAGCTTTGGGTTTTAGTTGAAATCCTGAGACAAGGCAAAAAGAGTCCTTCAACATCCTATTACAGGCTGAAAGCAACATGTCTCCACATTACAGTGTAAGATTTGTAATGTTTGTAGATTTCTTTATGTAGCTAGTTTCTTCCTGGTATGTAGGTTCCACTTAGCCTCAGTCGGAAAAGCTGCCCCATTCCTATCTTCTTCATTCAAGTTCTTGTGAGGGACCCCCAGTCTTCAGAGCAGCATAGCTTTTATTCAGCTTCTATAAATACAAATCCTATCCAAATAATCACAGCTATTTTTATGATGTCTGTAGTTCTACAGCTTCGTAAAAGGAAAATTAATATTTTGTATTTGATTGAACCATGAAATGACCATTTTTTGTAGGTTAAAATTATTGAATATTGGCAATTTTGTGTAATTCAATCTAAGTATGTTAGTGGACTTCACGCCTAATTTAAATGTAAGCAAAAAGCTTTAGCATAAAGCATTATCAGTGATTGAAAATGACAAGATGTTTATGAGAGACTCAGATTTCCTCCCTATTCACCATGAATCAGTCTGAACTGAAGAACATGGGGGAAAGAAAGGGAGCTAATCTCTCAAGTTTGCATCATGTTCTGCCATTTACAGAATGCCTTCACATGCATAATTTCATTTGCCTTTTTGTTGAGACAGAGTCTCACTCTGTTGCTGTCTGGAGTGCAATGGTGCGGTCTTGGCTCACTGCAACCTTCTCCTCCTGGGTTCAAGCAATTCTCCTGCCTGAGCCTCCCGAGTAGCTGGGACTACAGGTGCATGCCACAACACCCAGTTAATTTTTGTATTTTTAGTAGAGACAGGGTTTCACCATGTTGGCCAGGTTGGTCTCGAACTCCTGACCTCATGATCTTCCCACTTTGGCCTTCCAAAGTGCTGGGATTACAAGCGTGAGCCACCATGCCCAGCCTGCCTTTTTTTTTTTTTTTTTTTGAGATGGAGTCTCACTAAGTTGCCCAGGCTGGAGTGCAGTGGCATAATCTTAGCTCACTGCAGCCTCCGCCTCCTGGGTTCAAGCAATTCTCCTGCCTCAGCCTCCTCAGTAGCTGGGATTACAGGCACAGGCCACCATGCCCAGCTAAATTTTTGTATTTTTAGTAGAGATGGGGTTTTGCCATGTGGGCCAGGCTGGTCTCAAAACTCCTGACCTCAGTTGTTCCGCCTGCCTTGGCCTCCCAAAGTGCTGGGATTACAGGCGTGAGCCACCACACCTGGCCTCATTTGCTCTTTATGCCACCCTAAAACCCATCTCACAGAAGAATATTGTGTTCCTTTAGGGGCACAATCGAAAATGAACGTTTTCTACACATGTATAAATATCTAGTCTCTTAATGAAATTTTCAGTTTTAGAAAAGCCATTTTGCTAATATTCAGGACATTTCCTCAAATGTAGTCTCTAGTTAGGCTAAATATTTAAAACGCCCAAATAATTAAGAAATACCTTGCCATGATAGTAGCATTATATAAATTACATTTAGTCATATTGTGGGTTTTGGTTAATGATTTCTACATGCCCTACAATGTGTGCTTAGATGAAATGTCTTTCCTGACTACCCGCAGCCCGCAGACCCAGTGGAGATTTAACGTCAGTTACCTTATGAAAGCAGGCTTGAAATGGTGAGGGAAGAGGATATTGATTTTGGAGAAGGGTGTATGGTTCGGGGATATCATCATACATTTCTTGGGCTTTATGACTTTTGGAAAAGGTTATTATAATGGAGTCAAGCTTTTAGCGTTGTTTTGCACAAAAAAAGAGAAAGTCTTTTGTGGGTGAGAATAAAAAGGAGAAGCAGTTAATGAAAAAACAGAATTCTCAGATCTTCTATTTGTCAGTATTTACAAACAAGAAGGTCTATCTACTTACCTAGTGCATGCCAAACCATGGAATTCCATTCAGTGATTTTTCAAGAAAGGAGGTTCTTTCCTAGAGTGAATTTAACCTTTGTGTCTATCCATGTGGATTTGGAGGATATGCCCCGGTGAATAGTAGGACTTTTAATTTGCATGCTACTCAATATGTTCACTGTAATTGTTTTAGCTGTGTTTTTTTTCTCCCACAGGAAAAAAGTCACGAGAATCTTAATGCTGTGTCCTTTACTGTCCTCTTCCTGGAAGATGTCATACTGTCATGTTGATCAGTTTGCTCTGAATTCCTTCTGTTTGCTCTCAGTGGTCATTTTTGCTGACTCTCCTTATTGGCTTCCCCAGAGGAGCAGTCCCAAATCTGTTCAACTCTCCCTCATCCTCACTCTGTACTAGTCTCTCAGCAGATGACTCCTAAAAGTCCTGGAAAATGTCAGGGGAGTAGAGGTCAAGGGACGTTGGGCTAATTCCAGCCAGACTTTTATGTTTATAACAACTTACAAGAAACAAAAGCATTACATTCAGTCATATACCCCTTGGGGTACATCTGTCTTTTGGATGTGACATGAGATAATTAATGTGTAAATAATAATTAGAGTGCTTGGCACAGAGCAAGCAGTTAATAACTGCTGGTTTCTATCTGTCTTTCTTTAATAACCTTTTGACCAGTAAAGACGGTTCAGAAAATATTATGTAATTCATTTTCAGCAATTATGATCTAATGAGTTATGACGACCTGATGTCCTTGCTTCATTTGGTGGTTCAGGTAGTATAGCCAAAATAGGAGTGTGAGATGGCTCTAAACCAAAGACAATACCTAAAATGACTTCTGCTGTCAAGCCACTTGGATGGAAGCATCTTTTTCAGCTGTGCCCCAACTTGGATTAATTTTTATAAGATAGACCACCTGATCTCAATTTTAGTGGCAGGGATCCATCTTGCTGAAGCTCCCTAGCAACTAGCTAATGTTTGCAGCTTCTTCAAGTTATTGTCTCAGTTTTGCTGCTGCTGTGGTTGCCAGTTGCTTATCTGGACTGACTGGTGACCAACACAGTCCCCAGCTCTCTTCTGAATTCCACTAAATAATCATGATAGCTGGCTGGGCGCAGTGGCTCAGGCCTGTAATCCCAGTACTTTGGGAGGCCCAAGTTGGTGGATCATGAGGTCAGGAGTTCGAGACCAGCCTGGCCAGCATAGTGAAACCCTGTCTCTACTAAAAATACAAAAAATTAGCCAGGCATGGTGGCAGGCACCTGTAATCCCAGCTACACAGGAGGCTGAGGCAAGAGAATCACTTGAATCTGGAAGGCGGAGGTTGCAGTGAGTCGAGATTGTGCCACTGCACTCCAGCCTGGGTGACAGAACAAGACTCCATCTCAGAAAAAAAAAAAATCATGATAGCCTCCCAACTTGGTGTAATGTTAATGTGTGTCCTATTGTGCATGCTGGGACCATTTTCAGTGAGAGATTTACAGTGGCACCGACTCAGCAAAGACTGACTTTTGTGATAAAATGAATTAATATTTATTTAGTGCTTTGCAAGTTAAAATTACTTCTTATATATTATCTCATTTTATCCTTATGTTAACCCAGTGAAGTAGATACAGCAAATGTTTTTATCTGTTTTTTTATTCATAAGATTAAAGAATATTGTTTGAGAATGTTCTTACACTTTAATTTTTTTTTTTTTCCCCTGTAGGTGAAATGTCCAGCTTTTAAGTGAATTGGTATGGTATGGTGGCTAGTTCCAATTGAAATGGCTAAGCTTCATCCCTTTGAACTCTCAACTTTTCAGGTAATACTTTGGAGGTATAACTGCATGTAGTTGGGATGTTGTAATAGGTATGAGTGTTTTATGTACAGATGCTTTGTGCTTTGAACCGGTTTCTTCCAACAAGCTGTTGTGTTGCCCCACCTTTGAATGATGCAGTTTCTTCCTGAATAAGTCACATTAAACATGCATAGGAAATTTTTTTAGCAACGTCAACTGTGATATTATTATAATCTTAAAGCAGGAGTGGCAATTTGTGAACAACAACTTTGGCAAAGGGCCTTGTGAAAAATTGAGAATCACTTGTTTATTATTGTTCTTTTAAATCCTCTTAAGTCTCTGCCAAAAAGAGACTTAAATATTTGTTGCACCCAGTAAATATTTGTTGAATAAATGAGTGAATGAATTATAGAAGGCAGCATTATAGATTGATTGATACACCACAGTTGAAATGGACGACAGTGCATCCTGTGCATTTACTAAACTGAACCATTGACCGATTCTTGAACGTTTCCAGCACCTTCCCACCCCATGCTTTTGGTCACTCCATTTCTTTCATCTCTAATGTCCTTTCCATCTCTGTGATTCAAAATTCTACCCAGCCATTAGACTAGATCAAATGCCATTTTCTTCTCCATTTTTTCCTGAAGCCTTTATGGCTTTTCCATTCCATTCCATTCCACTGGAAATGACTGTATCTCAGAAAGTTCCCATTGCTCATGTCTTTTTGGTACTTAGTATATTTTCCTTGTAGACCACATACATTATTATTTCCTGGTAAAGTATACGCATTATATCTTTCTCTTTAGAATGTAAGTTCTCAAAGAACAGACTGTACTGTATTCATCTTTTCAACACACACACACACACACGCATACATATATTTTAGCAGGGTGTTACATCTGCTAATTTCTCAATCGATTTTGTTGAATTAATTAGGTTTATAGGGATTTAACTATTCTTTCTATATTGTAATACCTATAGTGAAAATTCTTATCCTTAATAACATTTTTCAACAAAGATGCTGACAAATAGGAAAAACACTGAGATTTGATTTTCATTGACAATTTGAAGCCTCTGATAGAAATACAAATAGTAGAATGGACAAGGCCTTGAGAGAACTAAGTTTGTAAAAGACACAGAGCATATAAACTTGTTGTGATTAGTTAGGGATGAACAGAATCACTACGAGAATCATTG
Source organism: Macaca mulatta (assembly GCF_049350105.2). Classification (NCBI taxonomy): domain Eukaryota; kingdom Metazoa; phylum Chordata; class Mammalia; order Primates; family Cercopithecidae; genus Macaca; species Macaca mulatta. The sequence goes on from NC_133411.1 coordinate 122,630,207, forward strand.
ATATTTACTCTAAAAATCTAGTGAGCTAATACAGCATTTTTCTTCAGAGAGAGCAACATGTTAATTTTTTGAAGTTTGCTTTGGAATTCAGCACGTGGCTCTTCAGTAGTTTCCAAATTATTTCATAACATCGCAAAATCAAAACAACAATGTCAAAACACTCCTAGAATTATTTCTAGACCCAGTAATGGAACTGACAATAAATATCAGGGGTTTGCCTGGGTTGGGGGTGGGGCCAGCATGGAATGCATTATTTCTCCCTTACTGTCATTCCAGGCAGTTGCCAATTTGGGCTGATTATTTATAGATGACTCTGCAGTGTGACAGGCAGTTCTCCGAGTGAAGCCTCAGGCAGTGAGGTCCTGAGGAAATAGGAAAGACCTGCACATTCCCTAGAGCAATGGGGAAGGAACTGCCGGGCAGCCAGAAGCAGTCTTCCCCCAGAGCCCCCTTCTTGTTTTTTCCTTTTCACACAAATGTTCCCAGGGGGTTTGCAAAACACGGATTCATTTTAAAAGATGTTACAGTATATTCCCTAGGGGCAGCCTCCTTCCCTACAGAGACAAGCATTAGAGCCCTCAGAAATCTGGGTTACTGACTTGGAAACCGAATAATTGGGGATGAATGAATGGATGAGAGTAAAGAGGCTCCACATAAAAGGAATCCCTTCCCATAGCATCTTTCATGCCGGAGGACATTAGGATGCCAATAGACGCAGTCCATGGGTTTGGGTTGCCAGGTAACCAGGGTACCCGCAGATTTCCATTTTTACTTTATTTCCGATTCAGGAAAGCCTCGTTTCATACACAGAAAGGAAAGAACACCTCTCCCCACCCCCATTTATTTAGGTCTAACTATTAACATTCACCTGTTGGTAGCTAAAATGTTTCAGACTTTTTAAACATTTAAGCTGTTAGAAAATCAACAGGAAACATCAGGATGAAAACCGGAGGGTGGTAAGGTAAAGGGCAGTGGTGTTCCTGCTTGGCATTCAGGCAGCCAGTGGAAAAACCCTGCGCGTCCCCGCTGGGGTTTCTCAGTTTCTGTTGGCCTGAGCGCATTAATCCAGCTTCAACGATTCAAGCTCTTCTGCCTCCTTGCTGTGAATTTCCTTGCCTCCAGAAAACACTCAAGACACACTGAGGAGACTCCCCCCAATTGCTTGCTTTTGCTTCTTTAAAAGCTTATTGGTAACCCATTCTTTTGTAATAAAATAAAATAAGCCTTTTATGTGTAATTTTGCAATGCAATAAAACCAAACAGAATATTCTCCACCCCACTCCTGTCAAGGAATATGGGGCTAAGTCGTTTTCTTCCCGTTTGATAGAAAAGCAGCGGAATTGAAGAGCTTCTGAAATTCAGTGGAACAAAGGCTAAATAAGCCTGCAGCCCAACATGTGGTTACAAATGAGCTCTTTGGATAGTGTTCATGTCTCTGGAACATATATCTGGGTGTGTAAGTGTGTGAGTGTGTGTGTACAGTTGGGGTTTTGTTGTGTTTATGGCATATAATTATACATCTGGACCCTGGATGGGAAGCTTGCCAAAATGATGTGCCCTTTAGCATGGCAATCGGTTTGAGGCTGAGCTGTTAAAGGCTTATCTACCACAACACGAATATTTTTCTTCTAAGGCAGACACAAGTCTAGGAAGACTCACAGGGAAGTTTCCACAGTTCTGGGTGTGGAGTGTGAGTGGGGCTGGAAAGACAGATCTTCGATCTGCAGTCTTTTCACACTGCCGGCCTAGGAAGGTTTTGTCTTTAAAATCTGTCATTTTTCCAAGCTCTTGACGGACGAAGGCCAAAGCAAAATGAGCCTTGGTCTGGCTGACAACTGTCATTAGCGCTTTGTGATAATTAACCCCTGACAGATCAATGAGATGATTTTCCATCAGAAAAACTTGGACGTTTACAAGACTGAACTAAAATGAGCAGAGAACAATAGTTCAGTGGAATTCTTAAAGTTGCTAATAATCTATAAAAGTAATCTTGGTTGAATTAGTAATGCCTGCTAGCAGACTAGTAACCCTAGTGTTTGCATGTTTTCAAATGCCTTTTGTTCTTGAGTCTTCAATGTTAGAGATGCTGTTTGGGTTAGTTATAAATTACTCAAGGGAAAACAACAGTGCATATTCACGGTCTCAAATTACAGTACGTTACAAAATGTTATTTCGTCCCTAACATTTCTATACAGTTGAAATCTGGGCAAGATGAACATCAAGGGTAACGCTGAAGGGAAAAAGATGCCACAAAAAAAGCAAAAAAGTTCTGAAATGGTATTTGGGCAGGGGCTGGCTGTATTCCATAGTCTTCTAGGAGAAGGAGATGAAAAGAAAATAATTGTGGTTATTTTTATGTGTTTATGTGTATTTGCATACATATACATATTTGTTTGCAGGCACAAATATGAATATGTAAGCACATGTACAAACCGCATTTTTAGCGTGAAGGAATACCACTACATTCTCCTCCAATTCTCTTTCATAGTTTGGATGCCACTGAATCTAGTCACCCTAGTTGGTCCTACTGCAGGAATGTCTGTCTGTGGAATAGTCAGGAAGGGTAGGATATGTACTTTTTGGCATGTAGCGCATACTCAATAAAGATGTGATTTTTCTGAATTATAAGGGAGAAGGGAGGGGTGGGGAGAAGAGAATCAGGAGATCCAGAGCATAAGCTACTCTTCTGATAAAAAGTGAAAATATTGGCCCACAGGGAGTGAAAATGCTGGAACCAGGATTTGCAGATCCAGAGACTAAAACATGACTTTAAATCAGACTGACTGCATCTGCCCATTTTGATGGTAAAGACCTCATGGGAAAGACTTTTTGATAAATGAACAGGCATTAGTCTTATGACATTTCTCCAACATCCTGCAGTCATTTTCATGGCCACACCTCACTTTTCTTTACTTCCCGCTACTCCTTTGCCTCTCTAGCAGCAGAAAAGGTGAATAATTTTCATTCCAAGGTGAGTTCAATTCAAAGTCTCTCCCCTCCTTTTTGAGCTCCAATCAGCAGGGAAATGGTTTTATTTAGAGTAATTATTAGAAGAATTATTCATAATTCTTCAGAAAGCCAATTTCATGGCATGTAAATGTTGAGTGCAGGCTGTCAGATCCAGTTATGCTACGACTCCCAAGGATCCTTTCAAGGTTGTGTCCAGTAGCAGGATTTATGTCACAGAATATTTTTGTCTTATTTATATGTATTACATTGTTTATGCTGCTAAGTTGCAAAAATGGTATTTACTTTGTAGTGATTTACAGTATCTTGCCCTTTTAAAGCAATCTCTGATTTTGGTGTAATGTGAGGTTTTTGTTTAGGAATACAATCATGTGGCCTGGAAGAAGTAAAGATATCTACAGTACTTTGATTTGATTTGCTGTCACATCTGGTTTCCTCAGCAGGCTCTTGGTCAAAGTATGCATGGGGTGGTGGATGGAAGCTGAAGAAAAGTGATAACAGAATGTAATTTGTCTTTGTTTCCCAATGAGATGGATGGATGTCAGCAAGTTCTTTCCTAATGGAAAAAAGATGGCTGAACCATCAAGCTTTTAGGAGTGCTTTTAATCATTGATCTGTTCTTCCTAAGAAATTATGTCCCACAGGTGCCTACAAATGGGGAGGAAATAATGGGGGGAAACTTACCACTTATCTCCTCTATTCACATGCTCACAGAGAGTGCACTTTGAGAATCAGTTCTGTGTGTGCTCTTATATAGATAGGATTGGGTCATATCCCTCAGGAATATTCAGGAAGGAATTGGAGAAGAGTTTGAGAGCCTATATCTTAGGAAGTTTAAAATTTTTCAAAAAACTCACAAAATTATTGCATCAGAAATCACCACTTTCGGCTGGGCATGATGGCTCATGCCTGTAATCCCAGTGCTTTGGTAGGCCGAGGTGGGCAGATCACGAGGTCAGGAGTTCAAGACCAGCCTGGCCAACATGGTGAAATCCCGTCTCTACTAAACATACAAAAATTAGCCAGGCATGGTGGCGGGCATCTGTAATCCCAGCTACTCGGGAGGCTGAGGCAGGAGAATTGGTTGAACCTGGGAGGTGGAGATTGCAGTGAGCTGAGATCATGCCATTGCTCTCCAGCCTAGGCAACAAGAACAAAACTTTGTCTCAAAAAAAAAAAAAAAAAAAAAAAAAAAAAAAAAAAAAAAAGACCACTTTGAAAATCCTCTGTGAGGTATCAAAGAAAGTATTATGGGCTTTCCTGTTTAGTGGTCCATGAAACTGTGGAAACCAACATATATGGCTTCTGAGTTTCAAAGGAAATTGCTGTCAATAAGTGCCATGTGCATCAATTATGAAATCATAACATTTCTGAAAGTGGAAGGGACATTTCGAATCATTTAACCTAGCTCTTTCATTCTACTCTTGAGGGAATTTAAATCTTATGCCAATTGGGGTAAAAATGTTTTCCACTTCTTATAAATCTGGTTCAATTACAGGAAATGAGAGCACATACTTTAGTGCCTTTCAGCATCTGAGTGTAACTTCTCAGATTGCTGAAAGTAGAAAGGAATGTGGCAAATCTCCTTCTAGGGATTCAGTGCACAAAATATTTCTTTGCAAGAGTTATTGGTCAATTGTAAACTAATTAATCAGTGTTTCCCACAGATCCTTAATATTTCTTCCTCCACTTCACTTCCCTCAAAAGAAATGAAGTTAGGTGATAATGAAGGAGTATATTTGAGGAGGGTCTGTATTATAGTTATTTTTTATGCTTAGAATAGGAAGGTATCAATTTTTAATAGAAATAATATTATATTATACCAAAAAATTGTGTTTTGTTGTCTCATGACAGCTATCTAGAGAGATTTCAAAGTCTTAACTTGAGTACATGTAGTAATTAGGAGGTATAATTAGGTTAATTAGAAGCTGCATCTCTTAATGATTCAAAATTATTCAGGAGAAAAAAATCACAAAAGAAGAGACAGTACGGGGAGAGGATTGCCTCTCAAAGCTTTTCTCCTTTGAAAGTCATATTATTATTATATCAGTATTTGCTTATACTCTTGTTGGAAATTTTCATTATGCTGCTTTGTTTCAGCTCTATTAAGTGAATAGTGATGGATTTATCAAAATAATTTCTGTTCATTGACTAAAAGCTAGAATATTAATACAAGCCAGTTTAGACCCTGACATTAGTTAATGCATCTCCTCGAAATCTAGTTCTCTCCAGTACTCTTTCTCCCTCTGAGACTGAATGTCTTCTTCTGGTCCCCATTGCTGGATCCTCTTCTTCTGCCTGCTCCTGTTGTATTGCTAGACCTGGGTACTGTCTGCATGATTTAGCACTTTCCTGGTCTACACCTTTCTCATGAGCTTCTGCTGCCTCACCAGCCTCTCAGACTCTACCCAAATTGAATTTATTATATTCCTCCCCAACTTGCCCACATCTGTTCCTAATTTCTGTAAATGACCGCCAAGTCCTCTAAGCTAGAAATAGAGGCATCAACTTTGACTCTTTCCTCTCCCTCATACTGCAAATCCATTCAGTCATCAAATCCTGTAGATTCTATCTCCATAACTCTTTCAAATCTATCTTCTCCTTTTCAATTCTGCCAGTGCTCCTGTTGATCCCTTGTTCTATTTTTGACCCAGGCTGCTTTGGCTACTTCAATCTCTGACAACTCACTCAGGGCATCAGGAGCAGGAAAATTTCTCTTTCTTTGTCTTTGGTTTCTTCCATGCAGGGAAACCAACTAGTACACTAAGCATGGTATTGTGGATATGGTTTGTTATATATGTTATATTATATATGTTGACTGAATTGGAATCCTGGCTATATATGTTGACTGGATTGGAATCCTGGCTGCACACAGGAGGGGGGCCTGGACCCAGCCAAGGAAACCATTTTTTCCCTCCTATGCCACAGGGCCTGTGATGGGAGCGGTCTCTGTGAAGCTCTTTGACATGGTCTGGAGGCATTTTCCCCATTGTCTTGGTGATTAACATCTGGCTCCTCATTACTTACGCAAATTTCTGCAGCTGGCTTGAATTTCTCCTCAGGAAGTGGGGTTTTCTTTTTTATCGCATAGTCAGGCTGCAGTTTTCCAAACTTTTATGCTCTGCTTCCTCTTGAACTCTTTGCCACTTAGAAATTTCTTCCACCAGATACTCTAAATCATCTCTCTCAAGTTCAAAGTTGCACAGATCTCCATTGTCTTCTGGGAGCCTTTGAGACCTCCCTGCTTCTGCTTCTCCCACAGTAGAATTGTCTGCTCTAAGTCCCCACTGTACTTCACATGCTTCTCAGTAGCATTAGGTAATACCATTATCGAGCTTAACAGAAGCTCACCTTAGAAAGCCCCTGGGTTCCAGGCTCCATTCTAAGCACTTTACATAAACCACTTGCTTGGCTACATATCCATCTCCCCTATGGGACTGCAAGCCCTTTAAGGACAGGAAAGTCTTAACAATATTTTAATTTTTTTTATTTTTAATTATACAAGTAATAGATGCAATTAGAGGAGAAATGCCTTTCCTAAAACAAATTCTAACTACTTATGTCTGTATCAATAGACTCTGTTTTCTATCTGCTTTTGTACCTAAGACTGATCCCTCAGCTTGTGCCCTGGTGCCTGCTCTCCCTTTCCTTTTCAGGGATTACTTTTCTACAATCATTTGCTTTCTTTCTTGCATCTTCTATGTAGTGGTAAAGAGCTCATATTGTCAGTTTTCAAACCATGGTTCTATAACTTACTAACAATGTGACTTTAGGCACATTAATTGACTTCTCTTTGTCTCAGTAACTTTGCCACTGAGTCAGTGATACTTTTGACAATTAAGTGAGCAATACAAGAAAGTATGTGTGCCAGTGGTTGGCACAGTGTAATGCTGAATAAATGTAAATTAGAAGATTATTAAAAACCATTTGCAATAGCATGTAGCGTGCCTTATTATCATGCATTGACAAATATCCTTTGGGTTGATGTTTCTCTCTGGCCACTGCCCTATTTTCATCTCTGCTTCACACAAAAATTGCTTGAAAGAGTTGCCTGTACTCTTCTGTCACTCTTATTTTCTTTCTCTGCCTAACTCTTTGGAATGGGGCTTTTATCCAAAGCTGTTTACTGAAGCAGCTCTTGTCACGCTTACCAAGGTCACCAATGATTTATATCATGTCAGAGTCAATTGTCGGTTCTCTCTCCTTGTCCCAGTTGACCTCTCAACAGCAGTTGACATGGTTGATGAAATGCTTTCTTCTTTAGGCTCCAGTGACCCTGTAAGTCTGTTTTCCCCCACCTTTTGGGCCTCTCCTCCTCAGTCTTACTGCTGGTTTCTGTCCTTTCCTCGATCAGGCCTCTGAAAGTAGAAGTCTATCAGTCTGGTTGTGTTTTTTTCTTTATGTTCTCATCCTAGCTTGAGATAACATCTATGTGCTGGTAAATCCTCAGATTTATATTGCCAGCCCAAACCTCTTCCCTGGGCTCCTCAACTTAGATATTGAACCGATTATTGGACATTATGACAGGGATATCTAATACATATCTTGGATGTAGCATTCCCCAAATAGAACTATTAATTCCTTTCCTCCAAAATTGCCCTTTTCTCCAAGTAAAGGCACCGCCCTCCATACTAGGTTCAAGCTGAGGAATCATCCTGGATTGCTCTCTTATCTTCATGTCCCCCGTCATCTCTCTTTGCATACAGTCTCTGATGTTCCTTTTGTACTCCTGCTGTTAATCTTCCTGAGTGATAGTTCTAAAACACATATCAAATCATGTCACCCTTGCTTAAAACACTCTAAAACTTCTATTATGCATAGAATAAAATTCAGTCTCCTTGACATAGTATACAAGGCTTCCCATGTTCTTGTTCTTTCATAGTTCTGGGACCTCATCTTCTGCTTTCTTGTTTGCTCTCTTCTCTATAAGTTTACTGGATTTATTTGACCTTCATCATGCCACTGTCATTCCAGTATCAGGGCCTTTGCACTGTTATCCTTCTGTAGGAATGTTCTTTCCTACAGATTTTAACATGGAAGCTTCCTTCCCATCATACAGGTATCAAGTGAAATACAGTAATAGGTATTAACAGAATTGCCTATATTTAGAATTTTTAATTGTAAAATTCTAGCTCTTTTATTGATCTGTATTTTGTTTTTATAATTGTTAGGAAGTAGAAGTCTAACTTAATTTTGTTCTCCAATTCAGTCTTTTGTTACAATAGCATTTATTTAATAGACAACTATTTTCTCCACTGAATTGAAATGCCAATATCTGACACCTAGACTGCTTGTACAATATTTCTTGTGAAAGAATTGGTGAATGTACTTAGGAATCTAAGTCTGGATTTCACAGGATAGTCAGTAATTCCTGTGGATTGTGGTCAAAGTTTACATTTGATTGAAAATTACTCTGCCTTCACGAAATTTTTATTTTACATTGGCATCTACTATCCAGAGAAATTTATTAATGAACAACTTTTACTATCTTGTGAATATTACCTTTTATAAGAAATTTTATAAGAAAATTTGACTGGGTGTGGTGGCTCATGCCTGTAATCCCAGCACTTTGGGAAGCTGAGGCAGGTGGCTCACCTGAGGTCTGGAGTTCAAGACCAGCCTGGCCAACCTGGTAAAACCCCATCTCTACTAAAAATACAAAAACTTAGCTGGGTGTGGTGGTGGGGACCTCTAATCCCAGCTACTTGGGAGGCTGAATCAGGGGAATCACTTGAACCTGGGAGGCAGAGGTTGCAATGAGCCGAGATCACGCCACTGCACCCAGCCTGGGTGACAGAGCGAGACTCCATCTCAGAAAAAAAAAAAAAAGAAGAAAAGAAATATTCAAGTTAAAACCCCAGGGGTTTGAAGTTAACTGAAATTCCCTTGATCCCAGTTTTGAGTCTCCTCATTTGTAAAGTAATTTTTATAGCCCATTTAGCTGCTATCAATGCTGTAACTGTAGACTTGGGCTTCTTAAAACTTCCTCCCTTATATTTTTGAATGAAGTCTCCTCATGTACACTGATATCAAAGATATTCTATAGTTTCCATACTACATTCTTTGGTCTAGAAATTAGAGTGTAGAAATTCAACTGTTTCTAGGGTTTTTGTTTTGTTTTTTTTTTTTTGGAAAAACATTTGTCAACATCAAAGACAGCGTTTCTTGTTAGCACTTTGAGGTTGTAAAGTTTTCCTCACATCCATCTTTGTTTCCTTTTTGCTTCAGTTGCTATGTTTCTTTTTAAATATATGACCAGAGAAAATGTTGATAATATTACCTTGGGAGTATGCTGGAGTTGTGCAAACTTGATTCTTTTTCTCCCTATTAATGATGGAAATTTCTGATCTTTGGAACTGAAATGCAGAAATACCAATGGTTGCTCAAGGTCATTAAAAATAGCCTTGTGAATTTGCACTCTATTTGGACAATTTCCATACCGAAAGACTCAAAATGCTCTACTGTGTGACTCGCCTTTTGCCCTCTAAGAAAAAGGTCTAAACATTTTAAATGGAAATAGCAAGGCTATTATGTAGGAAGTGTGGTTATAAAGCAGAATGTCATTTTGATAACAGAAAGCAAGAAAACTCCTGAACAGAGCCTGACTTCCCTATTCTTAGTGCTAAATAAATAATGCATTTCTCAAAGCCTGCATCTTTGGATGCAAAACTAGTTTTTTGGTAAAGAAGAAAGGCATTTCAACTCTATTATTGGTCTTTGGACTGTTTCTGTTTTCCACCAATTCTGAAATTACAGTCAATTAGATACTTCTTCTCATGACAGATTGGAAACCAGAAGGGAGCTTTATGAATTCAAACAGAGAAATTTGAGCTAAAGTATCTTTAAAATACTTCTTTACACATTTTCTCTTTAGAATTTACAGAGTACATTAATTTTCTGATATAATTAATGATGAGATGTTATAGGCTTAGTCTTATGTAAAGTTAATAGTAGGCATGCTTTATTTTTAATCCTTAACTACTTTTAGATTTAAATATTTATTTTATGCAATTGGTAGACTGGTTGAAATGAGACTTCTTATAACTAGAACCCACATCTCCTTGACTATTAATTCCTAGTTTCTTCAACTTGATCCCTTGTTGAAAATCTATGACAGCTAAACTTTTTTTGAGTTTGTAGCACCATTTGGACCCCTTCTAAGTCCATAGTGTGAAAATGATAGATTTCCTTTTATGGTTGGGAAAAACTCCCATTTCAATATCTTCATTTTGAAATAGATATTTTAAACCCAATAAGTATCAATCTGGGAAGGCAGTGCTCATGTTTGAAACATTTAGTGGATAGGGAATTTGGTGGACGTTGTTTTGATGCCCTGCCCAGATCTAAAAATGTTTTTGAAATACTTCTTTGCATATTTTCTCCTTAGAATTTACATAGTACATTAATTTTCTGATATAATTAATTGTGAGATATTTTAGGCTTAGCCTTATATAAAGTTAATAGTAGGCATGATTTACTTTGAATTCCTACCTATGTTAAAATTTATGTATTTATTTTAACCATGAATTTAAATCTCTGATTCAGATTCTGCTTCTAGAGAGCCTGACCTGTGATAGTTGGTATCAGATGAGGGAAACTGGGAAGAAGACTGTAAGGGATTCTGAAGTTGAATAGCTTCCCAGGTAATTAGCAGCGAGTCCCTATCACCAGTGATAGGTGAAGTACTGATAGCCCCAGACTTGTAGAAACAGTGAAGTTGCTAATCCTTTTACTTGTAGTGAACTGGGGTGGATACAGGTGGGAGAGATACAGGTTCGTGTAGTATCTCTGGCATTTGAGATGTGCGGGAGCAATAGCATTACAAGGACTTATTTGGGTGTCTGTGGCTGTGTGACGCTCATGGCAATCAATCATTGTATTAGTTTGTTCTCACTCTGCTATAAAGAAATACCCAAGACTGGGTAATTTATCAAGAAAATATATTTAATTGGTTCATGGTTCCTCAGGCTGTACAGAAGCATGATGCTGGCATCTGCTTGGTTTCTGGGTAGGCCTCAGGAAGCTTTCAATTATGGCAGATGTGAAGTAGAAGGAGGCACATCTTACAGAGCTGGAGCAAGGGGAAGAGAGAGAAGAGGGAGGTGCTACACACTTTTAAGCAACCAGATCTCATAACTCACTCATTCACTATCATGAGAACGGCCCCAAGAGGATGGCACTAGCCCATTCACAAGAACTCCACCCCATGATCCAATAACCTCCCACCAGGCTCCACCTTTAACACTGGGGATTATAATTAAACATGAGATTTGGGTGTAAACACAGATCCAAACCATATCATTCCATTCCTGGGCCCTCTCAATTCTCATGTCCTTCTCACATTGCAGAATACAATCATGCCTTCCCAACAATTCCACAAAGTCCGAACTCATTCCAACATTAACTCAAAAGTCCAAGTCCAAAGACTCATCTGAGACAAGGCTAGTCTTTTCTGCCTATGAACCTGTAAAATCAACAACAAGTTAGTTATTTCCAAGATTTAATTATGGTGTAGGCATTGGGTAAATACTCCCTTTGCAAAATGAAGAAATTAGCCAAAAGAAAGGGGCTAAGGCTCCATTCAAGTTCAAAACCCAGCAGAGCAGTAATTAAATATTAAAGCTCCACAATAATCTCATTTGACTTTATGTCTTATATTCAGGCCACACTGATGTGAGGGGTGGGCTGCCAAGGCCTTGGGAAGCTCTGCTCTTGTGGCTTTGCAGGGGTCAGCCCTCATGGCTGCTGTCATGGGCTGGCATTGAGTGGCTGAGGCTTTTTTTCCAGACACAGGATGCAAGCTGTTGGTTGATTTACCATTCTGGGGTCTGGAGGACAGTGGCCCTCTTCTCCCAGCTCCACTAGACAGTGCCCCAGTGGGGACTCTGTATGGAGGCTCCACCCCCATATTTCCCCTCTGGACTGCCCTAGTAGATGTTCTTTCCGAAGGCTATACCCCTGCAGCAGGCTTCTGCTTGGATACTCAGGCTTTTCCAAAGCTTATGGCTTGTACTTTCTGAAGCAGCGACCCAAGATGTACCTGGGCCCCTGTGAGCCATGACTGGGGCTGGGGTGTCTGGGACATAGGCAGTAGTGTCCTGCGGTTGCACAGGACAAGACAGCGGGGCCCGAGGCCTGGTCCATGAAACCATTCAGTCCTCCTACGCCTCTGGGCCTGTGATGGGAGAGCTGCTGTGAAGGTCTCTGAAACGCCTTCAAGGCTTTTCCCCCATTGTCTTGGATATTAGCACTTGGCTCGTCTTTACTTATGCAAATTTTTGAAGCCTCTTTGAATTCCTCTCCTACATCTGGACTTTTCTACCACATGGCTGGGCTGCAAAGTTTTCAATCTTTTATGCTATGCTTCCCCTTTAACTATAAGTTTCAGCTTTACATCATTCTTCTAACAGCATAGGCTCTTAGAAGCAGTCAGGCTCCACCTTGAATGCTTTGCTACTTAGAAATTTCTTCCACCAGACTCCCTAAATCATGTCTCTCAAGTTCAAAGTTCCACAGATTCCTAGGGCAGAGACACAATCCAACCAAACTCTTTGCTAAAGCATAACAAAAGTGACCTTTACTCCAGTTCCCAGTAAGTTCCTCATTTCCATCTGAGACCTCCTCAGCCTGGACTTCATTGTTTATATGACTATGACTATGACTATGACTTGTTGAATGGTTGTGACATTTTGGTTGTCACAAATTTGGAAATTCCCAATTTTCCCTCCTGTTCCTGTCTTCTTCTGAACCCTCCAAACTTCTCCATGCTTTGCCTGTTTCCCAGTTCTGAAGCCATTTCCACATTTTCAGGTATCTTTATAGCAATGCCCCACTCCTCAGTACCAATTTTCTGTATTAGTCCATTATTGCACTGCTATAAAGAAATACCCGATACTGGGTAATTTATAAAGAAAAGAAGTTTAGTGAGCTCATGATTCTGCAGGTTGTAAAGGAAGCATGGCAGCATCTGCTGGGGAGGCCTCAGGGAGCTTTTACTCATGGCAGAAAACAAAGTGGGAGCAGGTGTGTTTACTCATGGCAGAAAACAAAGTGGGAGTTATGTGGTGGAAGTAGGAGGACGGGGTGTGGGGGGAAGGTGCTACATACTTTTAAACAATCATATCTTGTGAGAACTCACTCACCATCATGAGAACAGCATTGAGGGGAGGGTGCTAAACCATTCATGAAGGATCCACCCCAACGATGCAATCACCTCCCACCAGGCACTACCTCTAACACTGGAGATTACAATTTGACATGATATTTGGTGGGGGCACAGATCCAAATCATACCAATTGCCAACTCAAACTCTAGTGTGAGAGTCATAGGGCCTCCTCAGCAAAATTTAAAGAGATCCTCATGTCCTGCTCCTTGACGAATGACAGGGTTAAAGACCAGTGTCAGGACTCAATTTTATGAGTGACAGATCTTTGAAAAAGGCTGAATTCTTGGCCTTTCAAGTCTTCTATGAGAAAGTTAGGTCCCTATTAGGGAGGAATTGAAACTCTGAGATTTGGGATGGAGATAACTGAGTAGATGTACGAGAATAACTGGAATCTCAGATTCCTCTGAACTCTTGAGACTCTCATAGTCTCCCTTGTTGGAATACAGAGTCCTTTGCTTGTTTGACTACTGTGGAGAAGTTGCATGTGATAGAAGTGCTTTCAGGACAATAACGGCCCTCTCAGCATCTGTCCCCATCTCTCTCCCTAGCCAGTAGACCAATACCTCAGGCCAAATCTCGGCATGACTCAACTGGGGAAAAGCTAAGCTTCCTGATAGTGGGGAGGAATTATATGCAAAAGGAGCTACAGAGTCTGTCAAGATCCAGGAGAGTATGCCTGGGAGTGAATGTGAGTGTGCTGGATTAAGGGAGATGGAATTTAAAGCTAAATAAGGAGTATTTTTAAAAAATGGGATACTCTCTTTTGATACAGGATTTAACATTCTGGCAAAGACCCTGGAAAGCCAATTCTAATGTTCTGCTGAAATGGGTCTTGGAAACTTGGAAAAAGTGATGACCCCCATTAAATTGACTAGGAATGCCAGAATGGTTATGGCTGACTTTGGAGAAGTTGCAATGAAGCCTCTCCCTCAGCTTATACCTATGATCTTGTGGAAGGTTTCCTACAGTCAGCTGGTAAATATGGGAAAACTTGAGCTTGGTTTATGGATGGTTAGTCTGGTATATTGGTGCAAGTGAAAACTGACAGCTGTTGTACTTCATCCCCACTCAAGAGTGGTTTTAAAAGACCGTGGTAAAGAGAAATTCTGGCTGTGGGCAGTGCAAATGATTATCAATTGTGTAAAAGGAGAAGCAGCCGAAGGTAAGAGTATATACGGATTCATGAGCTGTGGCAAATGGTTTAGCTGATTGGTTGGGGCCTGGAATAAGCAAGATTGTAAGGTAGGAGACAAGGAGTTTTTATGTAGCGACATGTGGATGGACATATGGGAGTAGGCATGAAGTGTGAATTTCTTGGTATCACAGGCTAGTTAGTATAAAACAGAAAGCATCTTCTAGGCAAGAGTCATTAACAAACCAAGTGGACAGAATAATTGGCTAAGTTATTCCGAATTTGGCCACCACAGCACTTTTGCAATGAGCTAATGAATGGAGTAACTAAGGTGGGAATACGAGGGACTTGTATGAACCCATTAGCATGGGGTCTCTCACATTCAGGCTGATGTAGCTGCTGTGGCTGAATGATTGGCCTATCAACAAGAGTCTTATGCTGAATTCCTGAGATGGCAATATCCTCAAGGTAAGCACCCACGTACTGGGTGACAAATTGACTACATTAACTCCCTTCTACTGTGGAAAGGGCAACAATTCATTTTGAATAGATACAGATTCTAGTTGTGGGTTTGTCCTTTCCACCCATAGAGTCTCAACCAGAACCACTATCTAAGGGCTTAGAAAATGTTTGACTCACAAACATGGGATCTTGCATAACATCACATAGGATCAAGGGACATGCTTCACAGAAAAAAAGGTGTGACAGGCAGCTTGCGACTGTGGGGTTTGGTGATCATACAGAAGCTACTGGATTCAAAGCATCAGCTGAGGCCTGCAGGAAACAAATACTGAGATGGAGCGGGAGTACAAAATGGTATTGTATGGGGGAATGCCTTTGAAAGATTAAAGGGAGATGCAACAAAATTGGACAGGGAAAGATTTTAGACTGGGATTCAATCTGACATCTGTGAAAAGAGGGGAGGAAGAAGGATTGGGAAGGAAAGCAAGACTCAGACCATAGTGTAGACCTTACAAAATCAATGAGAGCCCTAGAGAAATGGTTGCCCTTTAGATCCCACACTGGGCAGAGATGCTTTGTTGCTGGCTGCTGGCTGCCAAGGAAAAGTGTAGCCTTGACTCAAAAGCTGAGGCAGAGCTTAAAGACATTAACAGCTGGAGGTTATTACCTAAATGCCCTCCTTGCAGCTGAGGAGCCTGTTATTTCTTGGAGGGAGATTTGAGCTGCACGCTTCTGTAGCTGCCACAGCCTATGCCTTGTGCCATGTGGATCCACATGTTCAAGGGGCAGCTCTTTCAGAGTTCTAGTGGCCTCTCTTCATGAGGGGAATTTAGAGAGGGAAAGGTAGTGGGATGATCTATTGCCCTAATAGCTGCAGTTGGTCTTGGGGCTGTGAGTGGTACTCAAGTTTTTCTTTTATAAAATCCATTCTAAATTCCCTTGCTTTCAGGTACTATTTCTGTTGGCCTCAGTGGCTTACCTGGTGGGATGACCAAACTCTTCATTCCTGAGGAATCTGAGTCCCTGATAATTCTATCTTTCTCATGTTGGACTGTTGCCCTTGTCTACTCACAGTTGAAACAGGGCAAAGGAGTACCAAGAGATGTGAATTCAGGTGAATTCCACACATATTTCTCCTTTCCTTCACCTCCACCTGATAGTCTATTAACCCTGCCACAATAGTGACTACTTTTCTTGTCTATTATTCCCTGGACACAAAAAGTTCAAAGTGCCCAGGTTGCAGTCATAGCTTTTAGTTGAATAAGACCTTTGTTTTGTTCCCTGGCAAGAATGTGCCCTCATTGTGGACCCAAAGAGCCCAAAGAGCCCAAAGTTGTGGGAACAGGAAGCATTAAATGCCCAGTGGGACACTGGGACTGTAAGTGGGGCTATTTCTGTTTCTATGCCTTGGTTCCTGGATTCATATATTCTTATTGGGACATAGAGGTCTCTAATTCAGTGTGTATCCTACATCCTATGGGATGACACTCCACCTTCACAGAGTATTGCCTCTGAGATGGCACTGCAGCTTAAGGGGTCCCTTACATAGGGCAGGGGTGAAGCTCATGGTTGAATACAGTAAGTTTAAAGAAAAACTACGTGTAGAGAACAGAGCTTCCAGTTTCTCCTTTCAGAACAGACTGATTCTCAGGACACCTACAGCCAGGGGGGAGATGAAGAGTTTCTTGTTAAAAGGTGCATGTATACATTGGTATTTGGGACTATCTCAATGAATATACAGCTGTCTGCTGATGGAGAGATCTCTTTTAAAACCAGATTATCTGATGTTTGAGCATTTAAAAAAGAACACTAGAAGACATTTGATAGATATGATGGAGAGTGTGGGAAAAAATTAAGCATAGTACATAGAAAATGAAGGAAATAGAATTTTTAATGCTACTTACCACCTTGTAAATTTAATTATTTATTGTGCTTACTGTCTTCTATTGGAATGTCAAAGCCAAGGGGCCAGTGATCTTTGCTTGTTTGTTCACAATTGTATCCTAAGCGCTTAGAGCCTGGTACATAGGGGAGTTAAAGAAATACCAGTTGAACAGACGAACATTTTAAGCAAACATAAACAAAAATACAAGCAATTATTAGCTCTGGGAGAATTTATATATAAATGAAATCAAACTACATTAAACTCAAATTCAATAGTCATAGAATATAATACTATAAATCATGATTTTAATATTTATATTATAACAATAAAACATATAGGAGAATATAAATATATAATTA
This sequence comes from Macaca mulatta, assembly GCF_049350105.2. Classification (NCBI taxonomy): domain Eukaryota; kingdom Metazoa; phylum Chordata; class Mammalia; order Primates; family Cercopithecidae; genus Macaca; species Macaca mulatta. The sequence goes on from NC_133411.1 coordinate 122,647,177, forward strand.
TATAAAATAATTTTATAATAAATAAAATTAATATAATTTTAGTATTTATATCATAATTATAATAAATTATTAATTTGATTAGATAATATATGGTTTTAGTATGATTATTATCATAAGTTGCATATTAGATTGCACATTTTAATATATAAAATATAATGATACAATTATACAAGGTTTATATAACAAAAGAAATTAATTAATAATATACTTAACTCTAGTAAAATACTTTTACAAAATTCTATTTAAATTTTTTTTTTGAAATTAGCAGGTCAAATTGTATGTAGTTGCTATACGCAACATGATATTTTGAAGTATATATACCTTGTGGAATGGTTAAATCTAACTACTTAACATATTTTTGTAGTAAGAATACTTAACATTCACTCTTTCAGCTCTTTTCTAGAATACAATATATCATCATTGACTATAGTCCCTATGCTGTACAGTAGATCTCTTGAGCTTATTTCTCCTATCTAAATGTAATTCTCTATCTTTTGACCAATATCTCTCCAACACCACCCTTATGCTTGCCCCAGCCTTCGGTAACAACCATTCTACTTTATATTTCCACGGGGTCAACTTTTTTAGATTCCACATATGAATGAGATAATGCAGTATTTGTTTTTCTGTGTCAGGCTTATTTCACTTAATGTCCTCTAGGTTCATCCATGTTGTTGCAAATGACAAGATTTCTTTCTTTTTGTGGCTAAATAGTATTCCATTGTATGTCTATACCACATTTTCTTTATCTGTTCATATATTGATGGATGACACTTGGGTTGATTCCATATCTTGGCTGTTGTGGATAGTTTCTGTAATAAACATATTTGGAGATTTGTGAAAAGAAGGTAAAAGTTTAAGAGCGCTAACTCATCACTTACCATATTTTGAAGTCAATAGGTATTATTAAAAAAAATTAGAAAATAGCAGAATAAACCTATTATTTAGAAACATGGAAGCAAATATCAGAAGAAACACTTTAAGTGGTTAAAAGTATTTGGTCCTGGAAACTCCAGTGGACATTTGGGAGAAGAGAGAGAAATGAGTGTTGTTTCTCATTATGAGCCTTTTAGTATATCTGATTTCTTTAACTGTGTGTATTACTTTGATAAAAGTACCAATTTATTTAATCAATTCTCTGAACATTTAAGGAAGGCACTGTGTAGTTTTTGTGATCATCTCAGACTTATTCTAGAATTGTATTAATGACAGGGGAATCAGTCCTGGGACTGGTTTATGCCCTATTATGCTTTGCAGATCTAGGAGATCTTCTTGGTATCTGAGTGCATAAGATAGTGGGTACAGGAGTAGAGGTTCTGGAAGGTGTCAGTGGAAGCCTGAACCTTTGATAGTAGCCTGGGAGCTGAGAAAAATGTTTGCAGAAATCTTCCCAAAAGTGCTAGTGATATATGTTCATAGAATGTATAGCCACCACGAAGGACATCGGAGTTGAAAGACACCAAAGTTGCGAATTCCTTAGAGAATTAAAAAGGAATCATGTAGATAAGTAGCCTGAACTTTCTGAGACCTATGTTGTCCTAAGAATCTATTGATTCTGCACTACAATTTGCAGCAGATGATTTTGAGTAGAGCCTAATACGATGATCTTTTCTTTCCTAATGTAGATAACAATTTTCAAGTTGAAATAAGAGTCAAGTAGTAGAATAGGATGCACATGGACAAGTTTACATCCATAATGACCATTGTTTTGTGGAGCTCCTACTTCAGGTTTTGCTGCATTCTGTGTTCAATACATATTTATAAGAGGACTGACATTGTTATACCTTAATAAATCTTACTTCTCCAGGGATTGATATTCCTAAATATAGTAAGAACAGTTCCAAAACAACACCTGAATAAGCTCTCTTTCAAAGATTTGCAAATGTGACTGTAACAGAGAAGCATATAGAATTTCTTCCAATACCAAGAGTTAAGATTGGCTTTCATTTTACCACTAAATTTGCTTATAGGAATATATTGATTAATTTGTGTTTGTCTATGGAAATTAAATCGATGCTATTGAGAAATGCCAGAATATATATTTTATATTCTATTTCTTTGAAAACGAATTTGCAGAAAAGGTCCTAGGGATGGACTTTCAGGGCAAGTATAAAGGTAGAGATTGACACATGTTCAAATACTTGCTTATGTACTATCAGTGCTCTGCCCACGTACCAGGGTCAATTCCATTTACTTGTGTACTGCCTCCTTAGTGCTTTCCCTCAGAAGGGCTGTCTTCAGGCTGCTGGAAATGGCTTTGTTTTTGTGCAAAAGAGAGCAGAGAGTGCCTGGGTATTTGGCTTCCCAGAGCCAGTCCTTAACCAATGACTGACAGGTGCAAGGTAATAAACACTCCAACTTCCTCGCCCTTGATGGGACAGCAGCCTACACTATCTCAAGAGGTCCCTGTGGAATTGAGCTAAGCTACATTCTCAAAGAGTTGGCTTGAAATCTCACCCTTGAAGAGCTTTTTATCCTATCATGTTTCCTTTCCCCACTTCCCTACTGTTTGCTCCCTGAAATACTTCTCAGTAAATCAGTTTTATATGAATCTGCATCTTAGGATCTGCCCCGGGACCCCACCTCAGACACTTACCATATGGAATAGGAATTGTACTGTAGTTCTGAATACATTTTTATTCTCTGACTTTTCTCTTACAACAGTATTGCTTCTTTTTATTTCCCCACAAAAATTGTTCAATGGCGCTTTACAGGGTTTGAGATAGGCATGCACTTTTGAAAATTCATAGCATATTTGACTAAATCTCCATTTTTTCCTATTAGCAGGTTATTTGCTAATAAAAAGAAACTCAAGTTATTTTTATACTTGAGAAGGGAATTCCTTTCTCCTTAGCATTCAGATTCATGAATCTGTTTTGTAAACAAGTTGCTTCCTATGGCATAATTTATTTTAGTGGGTTGAAAATAGCACTAAAAATATATCTGGTAGCTGCATAAAGCTATAAATATAAGAAGAAAAGGGAAAAAAATGAGAGGTGGGGGAAGGATGTGAATACAGAATCTACCATGTAGCACACACTGTATATGCAATCTGAAGGATGAGAAGTGAAGGAATTTGCCCCAAGGTCACACAGACAGTGACAATCCAGACAGGGATTTAAACCAGAATAGAACAGAAATGAGTGAAATTAAGTTCCTTTGTGTTCTAGGAAAAACTGCACTCTTACATTTTACGATAATATTACTTTTATTGTCTTCATGCAACACATCAGTCTTGGTTTAATGCTACTGGCTCATTTTCTATAGTATTTCTATAGGATTTCTTTGGCCTTTCCAGGTTTTTCCATTCTCATAGCCAAAGTGCTGTGAGGTATTAGTGGACTGCTGCTACCCCCTCTGCTCACTCCATTTTTGCACAGGAGGATCGGCATTGGCTCTTTTTAGTGGGGTGTGTTGTGTTATGTCTTTGTCACCAGAACACAGCTGTGGTTTCCCAATTGCTTTTTCTACAACATTAAATATTTTTTTTATTATAGTCCTACAGGCTCTCCATCAGTGGATGGAAAGTACCTTTTTGCCAGTTGCTATCAACACCCATTTGCTTTGGCACTTGTGTTTAGCTTAGGAGGATAGACTGATTTGTCTTTAATCCATATACAAGCCAAACTTAGGCTTTGGACACCTCCTTATCCTTCATTCCCTCTTACTCTGCTGGAGGATCCATGTGCTGTTTCCTTGTGACATACACCAGGCCCCAGAATTTGAATCCTTACCAGTAGAGAGAAGACTGTGTTCATCTATCCAGTCCCCACTCACAGAAGTAGCTGAGTGTCTCCGAATATCTGTAGATGGCTTTCTTCTATATGTTTTCCTCTTGTGAATATTTATGTGTTATTTATCCTCCTCAAGCCCACTATTACTTGGTCAAACTTCCAGTTTCCTTGTAGCTTTCTGCCATTTTGATAATTTTGTGTTGATTTTAAATGAAATGTCAGAGTTCAGAGTTTAGAACAGGAAGCAACTTCAGAGGTTATCTAATTCAACCCTATTTAATTTGTCCAATTCATGATGTAAATTATTTTTGAATTACAAAAGTCATATGTTTTTGAGTTCAGAAAACTTTGAGAACAGAAAGGAGAAAATAACAAAGATCATGTGTAGACGTATTTTGCGTGTGAGAAGGACATGAATTTTGGGGGCCAAGGACAGAATGCTGTGGCTTGAATGAATCCCCTTCCAAATTCAGGTGTTGAAACTAAATGGCCAATATGATGGTATTAAGAAGTGGAGCCTTTAAGAGGGATTAGGCCATGAGGGATCCTCCCTTGTGAATAGGACCACATAAAAGAGGTTTTATGTAATAGTCTGCTCTCTTGCCCTTTTGCCTTCTGCCATGTGAGGATGTCATAGACCCTCACCAGACAATGAACCTGCTGGTGTACTGATCTTAAGATTCCCAGTCTCCAGAATTGTGAGAAAATGAATTTCTGTTCTTTATAAATTACCCAGTCTCAAGTATTCTGTTATAGCAGCACGAAACAGACTAAGACAGTATGTAGTATTACTGTCTGGTAGTAACCGCTGCTAATATTTTCATGTATACACTTTTAAAAATATTGTGTTATGTTTGTAATTTAAAAAATATTGGGGCTGAGGCGGGACAATAGTATGAACCCAGGAGGCAGAGCTTGCAGTGAGCCGAGATCATGCCACTGCACTCCAGCCTGGGTGACAGAGCGAGACTGCGTCTCAAAAACAACAAAAAAATTTTTATGGACATTTAATTTTCTTCATTTTTTTCTTTTAAGGTATTTTAATTGAGTATGTTATACGGAAATGCTTACTCATTGTTACAAATGCTAACAATATATATGCACTGAAAATTTTCCTTAACCTCTCTTCCTTGCCCATATCCCAAAAATGTTTCTTCTAAACATAATCACTATAATCAATTTAGTCTGCATCCCTTAGTATCTATTTCCCTGTATTTACATATACATATGTACGTATAAAATATTTAGTTTTGTTTTTTATATATTATGTTAATCATGTCATCATCTATGCCTTTGTCTGAAGTTTGCATTCTTCACTTGTAAATGCTTTAGACATCTTTTCATATCAATCTATCATGTAATTCAGGGTCCAGATAGAAAGCAAATGGATCAACTCCAACTAAATAATTTGACTGAATCTTCATACACTAAATTTTATGGCCATGTACAGGGAAATCATAGGGGAATACCCTGAGATTAGTAATAATAAAGACACTCCTACCACCTCTAGACCAGAACAGGGAAGGGTGGGGAGGAGGTTTTGGGGAGAGGGAGAGGTTGCGAGAGACAGAGAAAAAGAAACAGCAATATATAGAGGAGAGACAGAGAGAGACAGAGACGAGAGAGTTGTGTGGCATCAGCTGCTTGGCAGGGCTGAGACCTTCAGTGGAGGGAGGCAGTCAGTCTAAACCAATTCCACAGGGAAGGAACCAAGGAAATAAAAAGCTCTCCATCCCTTCCTTTCTATTGTGGACTACATATTTCTATCCCCCTCAAAATTCATATATTAAAGCCCTAACCTCCAACATGATAGTATTTGGAGATGGCGTTTTGGGGGGGAGGTAATTTGGGTTAGATGAAGTTATAAGGGCAGACCCTCATAATGGGAGTAGTGCCCGTATACGAAAAGAGAAAGAGAGACAGGTATTGCACTCTTTCTCTTCATGTTGCATGGACTGAAAAAAACACAATGGAGCACACAGCAAGAAGGTGGCTGCCAGGTGCAATGGTTCTTCCTGGTAATCCCAGCACTTTGTGAGGCTGAGGTGGGAGGATCCCTTGAGCCCAGGAGTTTGAGATCAGCTTGGGCAACATAGTGAGACCCTCATCTTTACCAAAAAAAGAAAAAGAATCAGCCAGGTATGGTGGCTCACACCAGTAGTCTCAGCTACTCAGGAGGCTGAGGTGAGAGGACTGGTTGAGGCTGGGAGGTCGAGGCTGCAGTAAGTCATGACTGCACTACTGCACTCCAGCCTGGGTGACAGAATGAGACCTGTTTCAAAACAAAAACAAAACAAAACCACAAAAACAACAACAAAAAAGATGCCATCTGCACATCTGCAGGCCAGGAAGAGAGTCCTTACCAGAAACCAAACCCCACCAAATCTTGATCTTGCACTTTCCAGCCTCCAGAACTATGAGAAAATAAATTCCTGTTGTTTAAGCTACCCAGTCTGTGGTATTTTGTTATAGTAGCTTGACTAGACCAAGACACCCTCTTTGATCTTGGAGGGAGATTCTAATTGGCTGAACAGAGTCAGAAGTTGGAGAGAAAAGGAGTATGATGATGCCATCCATATACGTCAATCTTCCAAGGAACAGTACTGGCATGTTCTTATAGATTTGTTAATTCTTTCAACACATCCTCAGTGCTTCTTTATGACAGACATTGTTCCACGGTCAAGGGAATAAGGTCAAAAAAGTCATTGTCCTTCAGGAGTTCATATTTTATTGGAGTTGGTGTGCCATAGAATACAAAGTAGTTCCTAGCTAGCACATACCAGAGTTTGTTAATCCATTACTGATAGGAATTTATGCTGTTTTAATTTTTCCTTATTTATGCAGTGTTGCTTGAATTTTCTTGTTTGTGCATCTTTCTGCATATGAGAAAATACTTCTTTCAGGTAGATACTAAGAGGTAGAATTGCTGGATTTAAAGAAATATGCATATTTAATATTAAATGGCAGATTTAAATTACACTTCTACTAATGGGATGTAAGTATACTTATTTCCCCTCATTCAACGACAGTTATCATTCTCTCAAAGTTTTGTCAATCTTTGGGAAGCAGGGATAGTAGGTAATTATTGAGTTTGAATCTTCCTGATTACTGGTGAGAATTAGAACATTTTAATATATTTATGGCTATCTGAATTTCCTCTTTTGTGAATTGCCTTGCCTGTTCATATCCTTTGGCTGCTGTCTCTTTTTTTTTTTTTGAGATTCATTGTCGTTTAAATTTATTTCTAAGCATTCTTTATATATTTTATGCTATATTCTAAGTCTTGTTCTGTTTGCTGTAGTAACACTGTTTACTTAGTGTCCCATTAGGTCATGTTTTTGCTTGGGGCCACTCCGAATATCCTGGTCTGGTATTCCTCCTATGTCCACCAATGTTTGATTGAGCTCATGTTGTAATTACTCCTGTTAATACTTTATCTCTTTCTGACACCTGATCTCTAAGGACTGGGGGTCTATGCCAGTGGGTGGAATATACCTGTAGCTTTTCTCCCAGGAATGTAACTCCCCTGTTTTTCCTGGGTATTGCTAGTCACCTGGAGCTCATATCTGTCCTAATACTCTGGCTAACATGGCCCACCTCACTGCTCAAGTCTGGTGGCAGATGCCTTTGCTGCTGAGGCTGGACGTGGGGAGGGGCAGGCTATCTGATTACTCCTGCTGAAAGGTCCTGACCAACCACTCTCCCAGCTGCTGATGGACCCTTCTACTCTCTCTAATTGGTTTTCTGAGCCAGATGTTCCCTGGAGTCATTTCTGCCTTTTATGCCTGCCTTTTTTTCTGGGTGTATTATGCGTCATAGTTTTTCCATTTTCCTCTAATCCCATTTGCCTGTGTCTGTCAGGGATTCCTCATAAATTTAAGTGCCCAAGAACACTCCTTCTTGTTTATCAGGGCTATTACAGAATTTATATATATTTTTATATTCTGTCGTGACCAGAGATTTGCAGTCAGAGGAAGAAGGCTGGAACATGATCTAGCCCAGGGATTGCCAAACATTTTCTGTAAAGGGCCAAATAGTAAATACTTTAAGCTTTGCAGGCAAGATGGTTTCTGTCACAACTACTCAACTCTGCCTTTGTAGTGCAAAAACGGCAAATGATGAATGGACGTGGCAGTGTTCCGATCGGCCTGATTTACGGAACAGGACAGAATTTGAACCAAAGGCCCTAATTTGCAGACAACTGACCTAGATCCCTTTCCCTTTATGGAAGAGATGAAGAATCTGCACCTAGAGGAGGCTGAAATATTTGCCCAAAGCTACTCAGCTAGTGTGAATGGAAGAACTAGGTTGATCACCTCATCTGCTTACTCATCTGTGATCTTTCCTCCACTTTGCTGTTTTTACAGGGTTAAAAAGACGCCTAAACAGATCTCAGTTCTCCCAGAGCCTTGGAAACAGTGAAGTTACCTTCAGTTTCTTCTACTTTTTGTTCTGTGACTTAAAGGCAAATAAAGTCCAGGTTAAGTTACTTAACTATGGCGCTCACTGCTGTTGACAAAATGATTCAAATTCTGTAAAATATTTGAAAAGATTTGTTCTGAGCCAAATATAAGTTACCAATGGCCTGTGACACAGCCCTCAGGAGCTCCTAAGAACATGTGTCCAAGATGGTCAGGGCACAGCCTAGTTTTAGACATTTCAAGGAGACATGAGACATCAATCAAATACATGTAAGGTTTACATTGGTTCAATCTGGAAGGGCAGGATAACTCAAAGTTGGGGGCAGGTGGGAGGGGTTTCCAGGTCATAGGTAGATTTAAAAATTATCTGATTGGCAGTTGGTTGAAATATTTATTATCAATAGAAAAGATTGTCTGGGTTACTACAAGGGGTTGTGGAAACCTAGGTTTTATCATGCAGCCGAAGCCTCCAAGTAGCAGACTTCAGGGAGAATAGATTGTAAATATTTCTTTTTAAAAAAAAATTTTTAAGTTCTGGGATACATGTGCAGAATGTGCAGATTTATTACATAGGTATACGTGTGCCATAGTGGTTTGCTGCATCTACGACTGACCTATCCTCTAATTCCCTACCCTTGCTCCCCACCCCCCAATAGACCCTGGTGTGTATTGTTTCCCTCTCCTGTGTCCATGTGTTCTCATTGTTCAACTCCCACTTATGAGTGAGAACATGTGGTGTTTGGTTTTCTGTTCCTGTTAGTTTGCTGAGGATGATGGCTTCCAGCTTCATTCATGTACCTGCAAAGGACATGATCTCATTCCTTTTTTTTTTTTTTTCATTTTTTGAGACGGAGTCTCGCACTGTTGCCTGGGCCGGCATGCAGCAGTGTGATCTTGGCTTGCTGCAGCCTCCGCCTCCCAGGTTTAAGTGATTCTCCTGCCTCAGCCTCCTGAGTAGCTGGGACTACAGGCCCATGCCACCACGTCCGGCTAATCTTTGTATTTTTAGTAGAGATGGGGTTTCACTATGTTGGCGAGGATGGTCTTGAACTCCTAACCTCATGATCTGCCCACCTCAGCCTTCCAAAGTGCTGGGATTACAGGTGTGAGCCACTGCACCTGGCCCCTTTTTATGGCTGCCTAGTATTCCATGGTGTATATGTACCACATTTTCTTTATCCAGTCTATTATTGATGGGCATTTGGGTTGCTTCCATAACTTTGCCATTGTAAATGTTGCTGCAGTAAACATATGTGTGCATGTGTCTTTATAGGAGAATGATTTATATTCCTTTGGGTATATGCCCAGTAATGGGACTGATGGGTCAAATTGTATTTCTGGTTCTAGCTCCTTGAGGAATTGCCATACTGTCTTTCACAGTGGTTGAACTAATTTACATTCCCACCAACTGTAAAAGCGTTCCGATTTCTCCACAGCCTTGACAGTATCTATTGTTTCTTGACATTTTAATAATCACCATTCTGACTTGGGTGAGATGATATCTCACTGTGGTTTTGATTTGGATTTCTCTAATGATCAGTGATGTTGAGCTTTTTTTCATATATTTGTTGGCCTCATAAATGTCTTCTTTTGATAAGTGTCTGCCTTTGCCTACTTTATGATGGGGTTGTTTTCTTCTTGTAAATTTGTTTAAGTTCGTTATAAATTCTGGATATTAGACTTTTGTCAGATGGGTAGCTTGCAAAAATTTTCTCCCATTGTGTAGGTTGTGTGTTCACTCTGATGACAGTTTCTTTTGCTGTGCAGAAGCTCTTTAGTTTAGTTGGATTCCATTTGTCAATTTTGGCTTTCGTTGTAATTGCTTTTGGCGTTTTCGTCATGAAGACTTTGCCCATGCTATGTTCTGAGTGGTATTGCCTAGGTTTTCTTCTAGGGTTTTTATGGTTTTGGTTTTACATTTAGGTCTTTAATCTATCTTGGGTTAATTTTGTATAAAGTGTAAGGAAGTGGTCAAGTTTCAGTTTTCTACATATGGCTAGCCAGTTTCCCCAGAATCATTTATTGAATAGGAGATCCTTTCTCCATTGCTTGTTTTTGTCAGGTTTGTCAAAAATCAGATGGTTGCGATGTGTCATGTTATTTCTGAGGTCTCTATTCTGTTCCATTGGTCTATATGTCTGCTTTGGTACCAGTACCATGCTTTTTTGGTTACTGTAGCCTTGTAATATAGTTTGAAGTCAGGTAGTGTGATGCCTGCAGCTTTGTTCTTTTTGCTTAGGATTATCTTGGCTATATGGGGGTCTTCTTTGATTCCATATGAAATTTAAAGTAGTTTTTCTAATTCTGTGAAGAATATCAATGGTAGTTTGATGGGAATAACATTGAATCTATAAATTACTTTGGGCAATATCCATTTTCACAATATTGATTCTTCCTATCCATGAACATGAAATGTTTTTCCATTAGTTTGTATCCTCTCTTATTTCCTTGAGCAGGGATTTGAAGAGGTTCTTCACATCCCTTGTTGGTATTCCTAGGTATTTTATTCTCTTTGTAGCAATTGTGAATTGCATTTCATTCATGATTTGGTTCTCTGCTTGTCTATTGTTGGTGCAAAGGAATGCCTGTGATTTTTGCACATTGATTTTGTATCCTAACACTTTGCTGAAGTTGGTTATCAATTTAAGGAGTTTTGGGGTTGTGACGATGGGGTTTTCTAAATATAAAATCATGTTGTCTGCAAATAGAGACAATTTGACTCTCTTTCTTCCTATTGAATACCCTTTATTTCTTTGTCTTGCCTGATTGCCCTGGCCAGAACTTCCAATACTATGTTGAATAGGAGTGGTGAGAGAGGGCATCCTTGTCTTGTACCAGTTTTCAAAGGGAATGCTTCCAGCCTTTGCCCATTTTATATTATATTGACTGTGGGTTTGTCATAAATAGCTTTTATTATTTTGAGATATGTTCTATCAATACCTAGTTTATTCAGAGTTTTTAACATGAAGGGATTTTGAATTTCATCAAAGGCCTTTTCTGCATCTATTGAGATAATCATGTGTTTTTTGTCTTTGGTTCCGTTTATGTGATGGATTATATTTATTGATTTGCATATGTTGAACCAGCCTTGCATCTCAGGGATGAAGCTGACTTGATCTTGGTGGATAAGCTTTTTGATGTGCTGCTGGATTTGGTTTGCCTGTATTTTATTGAGGATTTTTGCATCGATGTTCATCAGGGATATTGGCCTGAAGTTTTCTTTTTTTGTTGTGTCTCTGCCCGATTTTGGTATCAGGATGATGCTGGCTTCATAAAATGAGTTAGGGAGGAGTCCCTCTTTTTCAATTGTCTGGAATTGTTTCAGAAGGAATGGTACCAGCTCCTCTTTGTACCTCTGGTAGAATTTGGCTGTAAATCCATCTGGTCCTGGGCTTTTTTTGGTTGGTAGGCTATTAATTACTACCTCAATTTCAGAACTTGTTATTGGTCTATTCAAGGATTTGACTTCTTCCTGGTTTAGTCTTCGGAGGTTGTTTGGGTCCAGGAATTTATCCATTTCTTCTAGATTTTCTAGTTTATTTGCGTAGAGGTGTTCATAGTAGTTCAAACTACTACTCATGGTAGTGTGTATTTCTGTGGGGTCAGTGGTGATATCCCTTTTATCATTTTTTATTGCATCTATTTGATTCTTTTCTATTTTCTTCTTTGTTAGTCTAACTAGAGATCTATCTATTTGGTTAATTTTTTCAAAAACCAGTTCCTGGATTCCTTGATTTTTTTGGAAGTATTTTTGTGCCTCTATCTCCTTGAGTTCTGCTCTGATCTTAGTTATTTCTTGTCTTCTGCTAGCTTTTGGATTAGTTTGCTCTTGTCTCTCTAACTTTTTAATTGTGATGTTATTGTGTCAATTTGAGATCTTTCTAGCTTTATGATGTGGTCATTTAGTGCTATAAATTTCCCTCTTAACACTGCTTTAACTGTGTTGCAGAGAGTTTGGTATGTTTTCTGTTTATTCTCATTGGTTTCAAATAACTTCTTGATTTTTGCCTTAATTTCATTATTTACCAATGAGTCATTCAGGAGCAGGTTATTTAATTTCCATGTAATTGTGTGGTTTTGAGTGAGTTTCTTAATCCTGAGTTCTAATTTGTTTGCACTGTTGTCTGAGAGACTGTTATTATTTCAGTTCTTTTGCATTTGCTAAGGAGTGTTTTACTTCCAATTATGTAGTAAATTTTAGAATAAGTGCCATGTGGCCCTGAGAAGAATGTATATTCTGTTGATTTGGGGTGAAGAGTTTTGTGGATGTTTATTAGGTCCACTTGATCCAGAGCTGAGTTCAGGTCCTGAATATCCTTGTTATTTTTCTGTCTCATTGATCTGTCTAATATTGAGAGTGGGGTGTTAAAGTCTCCCACTATTATTGTGTAGGAGTCTAAGTCTCTTTGTAGGTCTCTAAGAACTTTTTAATGAATCTGAGTGCTCCTGTATTGGGTACATATATATTTAGAACAGTTAGCTCTTCTTGTTGAATTGTTCCTTTTACCCTTATGTAGTGCCTGTCTTTGTCATTTTTTATCTTTGTTGGTTTAAAGTCTTGTTTTGCCAGAGACTAGGATTGCAACCCCTGCTTTATTTTGCTTTCCATTTGCTTGGTAAATTTTCCTCCATCCCCCGCCCCCGCTTTTTTTTTGAGCCTATGTGTGTCTTTGCCCATGAGATGGGTCTCGTGAATACAGCACACCAGTGGGTCCTGACTCTATCCGATTTGCCAGTCTGTGTCTTTTAATTGAGGCATTTAGTCCATTTACAGTTAAGGTTAGTATTGTTATGTGTGAATTTGGTTCCTGTCATCATGAATGGTATCTGGTTATTTTCCACATTAGTTGATGCAGTTTCTTCATAGTGTCATTGGTCTTTATGTTTTGGTGTATTATTGCAGTGGCTGGTATCAGTTTTTCCTTTCCATGTTTCGTTCTTCTTTCAGGATATTTTGCAAAGCAGGCATGGTGTTAACAAAATCCCTCACAGCATTTGCTTGTCTGGAAAGGATTTTATTTCTCCTTTGCTTATGAAGCTTAGTTTGGCTGCATATGAAATTCTGGGTTGAAAATTCTTTTCTTTAAGAATGCTGAATATTGGCCTCCAGTCTTTTCTGGCTTGTAGAGTTTCTGCTGAGCGGTCTGCTGTTAGTCTGATGGGCTTCCCTTTGTAGGTGATCTGGCCTTTGACTGCCCTTAGCATTTTTTCCTTCATTTCGACCTTGGAGAATCTGATAGTTATGTGTCTTGGGGTTGATATTCTCATGGAGTATCTTAGTGGTGTTCTGTTTCCTGAATTTGCATGTACTCTGAGTCATATAGGGAGAAATAATTGGAGGTAGTTAGAGGTAAAGTGGGTCTGAAGTTACAGAAAAAAAAGAAACTCAGTTTCTTCTACTATACTTTTAAAACAGGAACATCGCTGTGACCAAATGTGTGTGGCGTTTTTCCTATACACCAAGGAGGCAATCAGTTCTCAGCAGATTCTCCAGTGGACACGAGGTGAGTGTCTAATTCAGTTTAATTGTGATACTATCAACTAGAAGGTCAAACAAGTTGAGGACTCGGTTCCACAAGATTGTCCTCTACTTCAGATGCCAGTTGTAAGTCTGGGCCTGCAGAACTTCTGGCCAATTGTCTATAATTTGGGGTTCCCATAACCTCTTCCTAGAGTTCAATTAATTTGCTAGAATGGCTCATAGAACTAAGGGAAACACTTCATTTATGTTTACTCATTTATTATGAAGGATATTACAGAGGATACAGATGAACAGCCAGACGGAAGAGATGCAAGGCATGTGATAAGGGTGCAGAGCTTCCATGCCTTCTCTGGGTGTGTCACCCTTTAGGAACCTCTGCATATTCCTTGAAACCTCCCAGAACTCAGTCCTTTTGGGTGTTCAAGGAGTCTTCATTACATAGGCATGATTGAGTACATCATTAGCCATTGGTCATCAACTCAACATTTAGACTGTCCTCTCCCCAGAGGTTAGGGGGTGAAGCTTAAAGTCCTAACTCTTTAATCATGTCCTAACTCTTGTTCTTTATGATAACCATTCCCCCATCTAGAAGCTGTCTAGGAGCCGCTAGCCACCAGTCATCTCATTAGCATACAAAAGACACTCATATCACTCTGGAGATTCCAAGGGTTTTAGGAGAACTTTGCCAGGAAATGGGGAAGAAGGTCAAATATATATTTCATCATATCACAGCGGGGGAAATGCTTAAGGAATGAAACTGCTTATTTAAAAAAAACTTCTTCCAAAGCTTCCAAGGCCTTCATTATGCTTTGCCTTTTCTTTTATGACCAAGGAAACCCAAGCTGCACAAGTGATAAGTGTTGAAGTCTAATTTTGACCTCAAATCTTCCCTTCTCTGTGGTAGGCCATTACAAGGCCAGTTCCATGGAAATATATGGCAGCCCAATGGCATAGCAAAGATTGAAACATGACAATAGCTGGATTATATGAAGTGCTCTGTCAATGCTAATAGCTGTTATGTTACTGTCATGTACAGAGGATAAAATATAATTTCTTACCTTTTTTAGGTTCTTAGTTACAGGTACTTAGACAGGCATGAGCGGGCAGGGGCAGGGGAGGGCTTTCCCTCGCCCACTAGGAATGTTGGATGATGGTTTGGTGATTATCACATTGCCTTTCTAAAAGTGATAAATTGGCAGCTGGTGCCAAGGAGAGGTCATTTCCTGATGGTCCACACCTGTTGCCCTGAAGTATTAATTGAATGCAGGTGCCAGGGAGAAGCAACTTTCTGGGCATGCACATTAAGAGACAAAATGGCAGAGTATAACCTTCCAAGGGCACACCACTGGAAAAAGGAAAAAAAAAACCCTATATGGGCATGTGTACAACTTCCTAAACACACTGCGTGTGCTCATCTCCCAAGGGTAAGGAGGGCACTGTGCATGTGGACAGCCCACCCTAAGAGAAGAATCATGGGAAAGGGGCCAGCTTCTTTCTGGAGTTTTCTCTGTGGATCATTTTCAGTGAACTGAAAATGCTATCATTAAACTTAGGTTTGGTCATAAACAGAACTGGCATTTTCCCCTTCATTTTCTTAGCACATCTGAGACTAAATTTTTCTAAAAATATGTATATTTATTAATTAAGGAAGGTCAGTTTCTAGTTATAGCAGTATGAAGATGATTATGATTTCTCTTTGCAAAGCAAATACTAAACTGGGTGACATTGTCAAAACCAAACACTTAACGGCACTGGAAATTGACCAAAGGTAGACAACAAATTTAGAAGAGTTTATTCTGGAAAATGAAAGTATTTCAGCTAAGAACGTCATGCTTATATGGCCTGTGGCTCATCCCATTCCCCTAGGGTTGCTACGTAAAATACCAGATGCCCAGTTAAACTTAAATTTTAGATAAATGGGCCAGGCGCGGTGGCTCAAGCCTGTAATCCCAGCACTTTGGGAGGCTGAGACAGGCAGATCACGAGGTCAGGAGATCGAGACCATCCTGGCTAACACAGTGAAACCCTGTCTCTACTAAAAAAAATACAAAAAACTAGCCGGGCGAGGTGGTGGGTGCCTGTAGTCCCAGCTACTTGGGAGGCTGAGGCAGGAGAATGGTGTGAACCAGGGAGGTGGAGCTTGCAGTGAGCTGAGATCCGTCCACTGCACTCCAGCCTGGGCGACAGAGTGAGACTCCGTCTCAATTAAAAAAAAAAAAAAATTTTAGATAAATGGTAATTTTTTTTGGTATAAGTATGTATAAAAAATGGTACATATTTATATTTAAAAATTACTCATTGCTTATCTGGATTTCAAATTTAACTGGGAATCCTTAATTGTTATTATTTTTTACCAAACTAGGTAAACCTCTGTCCACCCCACCCCAACAGCTGGATCAGTAAAGACAAGGGGCTGTCATAGAGGACAGACTTAATTTGAGGTGGGAGGTGGGGGTAAAAACATGTGGGTTTGCCAGCTAAAACTGATGAAACTGGTTGGGAACAGAAAAAATAATTTGCTTTGCAAACTTGAGATTGCAGTTCTTTCTGGGGTGAGTAGTATTAGAAAAGCCAGAAACTTAATGGAAAGATCCTGGAAATGAGATCAGCTCTCCAAACATCCCTGGTTGAATGGAAAACTACACAGATGCATGGGGAGACCTGAGAGAGCTGGGAGAAAAAGTATATCCCAAGGGATACTTAACCGATTGCAAATGTGAGTACATTCCCAGGCCATACACACAAGATCAGCAGAGAGGGTGGAAAGCTTTATGGACTTAAGATGTTTGAGTCTAAGCTCTATTCAAATCATTGACACAGGTGAAACTACTAAGAAGCCAGGGTAAAAAATGAAAATTAAGATTAAAAAACATGTCCAGAGACATCAGTGGCTGCATACCACAGAGAAGGCATATCTTTTTTTTTTTTTTTCCTAATTTTTTGTTCCAGAGGTACATGTGCATGGTTGTTACATAGATGAATTGCATGTTGCTGAGGCCTGGTGTACAAATGATCCTGTCACCAAGGTAATGCGTCTAACACCCCATAGATAAACCTCCAACCCACCCCTGCTTTACCCTCCTCACCTCAAGAAGTCACCACTGTCTATTGTTCTTATCTTTGTGTCATGTGTATTCAATATTTAGCTCCCACTTTTAAGAGAGAACATGCAGTATTTGAATTTCTGTTCCTGCATGAGTTCATTTAGGATAATGGCCTTCAGGTGCATCCACATTGCTGCAAAGTACATGATTTCATCCTTTTTATGGTTGCATAGTATTCCATGGTATGTGTATACCACATTTCTTTGTCTAGTCTGCTGTTGATGGGCATCTTGGTTGATTCCACGTGTAGTATATATGATGATAACAGTATAAGGATGGAGGAGGAAATAAAGCTATAGTGAATAAAATTTGCTGTATTTAATAAAGATTAAATCAGTGTTAACTTGTAGTAGATTATGATGAGTTAATAATGCATAGTAGGGCTGGGCGCAGTGGCTCATGCCTGTAATCCCAGCACTTTGGGAGGCCGAGGTGGGCAGATCACAAGGTCAGGAGATTAAGACCATCCTGGCTAACATGGTGAAACCCTGTCTCTACTAAAAAAAACAAAAAATTAGCTGGACATGGTGGACATGCCTGTAGTCCCAGCTACTCGGGAGGCTGAGGCAGGAGAATCACTTGAACCCAAGAGGTGGAGGTTGCAGTGAACCAATATTGTGCCACTGCACTCCAGCCTGGGTGACAGAGCGAGACTCCATCTCAAAAAAAAAAAAAAAAAAAAAAAAAAAGCATAGTAATTCTAGATAAACAACTAAAAAAACAACTAAAAAAAAGCTTAAAAAGCAACAGCAGAATCAAAATGATACACTAGAAAATAAATATTTTACACAAAGTAAGGCAGTAAAAAGGAACAGATAAGCAAATAGGACATGAGATATATAAAAAACAAATAGAAAAATGGTAGACAACTCCCAACTATATCAATAGTTACATGAAAAAGCAGAGATTGGCAGACTGGATAAAAAAGCAGGATCCAAAAATGTGCTGTCTATAAGAAATAACACATGTGTTTTCAAAGACACACAACTGGTTGAAAGTAAAGGGATGGAAAAAGATGTACCATACAAACAGTAGCCATAAGAGAGCAGCAGTGACTATACTGATTTCAGACAAAATAGACTTTATGACAAACAATATTACTAGAGAGAATGAGAAATATTTTCTCATAGTAAAGGGTCAAAACATCAGGAAATACAAATTTATAAGTGATTATACATCTAACAACATAGTATCAAAATACATGAAGCAATAAGAGAACTGAAAGAAGTAATTGATGATTCAGCAATTATAGTTGGAGATTTCAGTAGTCCTCTAAAAGTAATTAATAGAACTACTAGACAGAAAATCAGTAAGAATTTAGAAGACATGAAAACCACTGTCAAACAACTTGACCTATCTGACATATATAGAATACTCCACCCAACGTCAGTAGAATATACATTCTTGTTGTTGTATGTCAATAACTTTTATTGATTTTCTGCACATTTTGTATAAAACAGTAAAGCCTGAGACCAGTAAGATTTACACCCAGAAATCACTAAGATTTATACTCACTTTTAGAGGACTACTGAAATCCCCAACTATAATGGATAAGTTAGGTCTTCTACTTAGGTTTTTAGTGTGGAGGCATTGAGCCAATCTGGTTTTTATTTAAGCTGAGTTTTGGTCTTGTTGCTTTAACTACCATTAATATATAACAGTCTTCAAATCTGTATTAGTCCGTTTTCATGTTGCTGATAAAGGCATACCTGAGACTGGGTAATTTATAAAGAAAAAGAGGTTTAATGGACTCACAGTTCCACGTGGCTGAGGAGGCCTCACAATCATGGCGGAAAGTGAAAGGTACCTTACATGGCAGCAGACAAGAGAGAAAGAGAACCAAGTGTAAGAGGTTTCCCCTTATAAAACCATCAGATCTTGGGAGACTTATTCACTATCATGAGAACAGTATGGCGGAAACTGCTCCCATGACTCAATTATCTCCCACTGGGTCACTCCCGTAACATGTGGGAATTATGGGAACTGCAATTCAAGATGAGATTTGGGTGGAGACACGGCCAAACCATATCAAAACCCCTCCAATGGTAGACTACTGCTACAATGTACTGATTGTGAATCCTAAGGTGCTAGAGGATTTTTCTCCATGTTTTCTCAGCTTTAAGTAGCCCTGCCTTCTCGAACGACTAAAGGGTCTCTCTATGCTCTTATCTTTCTTATGCTCCATACTGCTATTGTTGGCTATTTGGTGGAAGACTAAAGGTGGGAGTGGATGCGGACTCTTAGTTGTCTTGGTCCAGCCTCACTTGGTTAGGTTCTGGGTACCTGGGTCTCAGAAGTCGTTTTTTTCAACATTCCTTTGCCCATGTGGCAGCCAAACCCTACTTATTATCTATGAAGCACTTGGGGCAGGAGAGAGTTTCATCGTCCTCCTCCAGTGGTAGCTAACCTCTGTTTTCTGTCAGTACAGAAGGCTGGACCCTAGGAGATTTCCTGTCTCTTCCCTAGTGTTAGCTAGCTATTGCTCTACTCTTCCCTCAGCAGCATTGTACCTTTACTGGAGATCAGGGACATGTGAATTGCCCTGTTTCTCCCCCACCACCCCCAGTGGTAGGTTGCTAACACTTGTTACTCTGTGTAAGGTTTATAGTGGAAATACAGAGGTTTCTGAGAAATCTCTTCAGAGTTTATCTTTGACTGGGAATAAGGGAGGAAGGAAGGGTTCTCCACACCTTCCCAGTGATATTGGATTCTATCTATGACCAGAGGCAAGGAATTCTTGCCTGAGCTCTGGAGGCAAGAGGACTTATTGTCCCTCACCCAGGGACCCAAAGCCCTTGATTCCCATTTCAAGCACGGTCTCTCTTCAAGAAATGCAAGCAGATGGGGCTTTGTGTGTCTGTGGACTACTGAGAGTGGGGTAGAAAGAACGTGTGAGGCAGTGCTGACTTTCTAGTGTTGAGAGGAACCAGGAATCTAAACCATTGTTCCACCCATCTGTGACCTTTAAGGATTTCTTAAAATTTGGTGTTTTCTTCTTACCCTCCCATAAGGTGTTTGCATTTTCATGCTGTGCCTTGTCAACGGTAAGGCCATTCATTCACCATATCTCTCCTCAGAGTGGCCTGTCATCTGAAATTTAGTGCACTTGTTTGTCTTGCTACCTTAGATGAGCTCAAGGCAAATGGATGATTTTATTGATTGTCCAGCTTTGTTCCTGTTTATGTGAAAGCACATTATTTTGTGGCTTTCTACATCTAAGTGCAAGTGAAACTGAATCCTCCTTTAATTAGTGTCTTCCACTTCCAACTTTCTTCTTGAGTCTCCTCTTCCATCAGTAGCTATCAACTTCTCATTCTTTTTGGAAGAAGATATCATTTGGTCTCTATATAACTGAAAAGAAACTGAAGCCATTAAGATACCTTAGCTCTCCTTCTTAAGAATTGAGTGCATAAACTTTCTAAAAGTCATATTCGCAGTTTAAAATTTTAGTATTTCAATAGTGCATTGTTAAATAATTGCGGATCATGAGGATCATGAGAAAATGGGGAACATGGTTGTAGATTTTGACTGGCATCTGCTTTTAGTAATTTTAGATTCTTTATAGTTGTTTAATTAGACACCTCATATTGTATAGAGTATGTTTTTCAAAATGTTACAACTTTTTGTACGACTTAGATGTATGCATTATAAGCATCTGGAAGAGAGTGGATGACAGAGCGTTTGGAAGAGTCTGGCTTTAGCCACTACATGAAATTTTATTTGATCTTAATATCAAATGACTTTAAAAATGAAATAAGAAGCTTCCTGTTTTCTAATTTTTAGTTCTTTTGGCATGATACAATGAAAAGAAATCCAAGAAGAGTGCATTGAGTGGGATGATGTAATGTGAAATGCCAACAAAACTAATGACTTAAGAATGGAAAAAATAGGAGGCTGTTTTATAATTCAAATATTAAGAAAAGTAGCTTATTCATTTTGATAGAAGAACAATTTTGGTGATTTTTTTCTTTTAACAACTAATGAGTTAACTTTAGAATTTGTATTTCATCTGGGAGTAACGTCCTGCTTAACAGATAAAGCAAGTAGTTCGCATGAACTTCTGACCAATTTCTAATGCATTAAATGTTTAGAGATGTAATGTTATACCAACAAGCCAACAAAAACCTCACAAAAATGAATCTTAGGAAGAAAATATTTGGTTTAAATGCCCGTAACAATTTGTGGAGGTCCAAATACCAAAGCACAGAGAGGTAAGTGTCTTTGCAAATCAGAGGTTTTATTTATTTGTTTGTTTATTTATTTGTTCTGTACTTCTTTATGAGTCTTACCCACACAACCTCACTTCACCGCCATAGTAATACTGTTGCAGAGAGGAGTGTAGAACCTTCCACATACACAGTTTGATACTGAAACACAAGAGTAACTGTTCGATCCCTGCTATGTGATGGGCAGGCTCAGTGTAAGATGCGGCAAATACAAAGATGAGACACAATGTCTATCAGGAAGTATGCTCTTTTAAACTTTCTGTGTTTGGGTAAAAGTATACATCCATGAAACCACCACCAAATCAATGCCATACACTCATCCATCACCTGGGAGGTTTGATTTAAAACCCACTCTCAAAAGCTCTAGCTCTTCAGTTTTTGTCTGTAAGGCCAAATTACATCTGCATAGAATTCAATCTGGGTGATGATTGGCTGTTTAATGTTGAATTTTCAGGCTTTATTTAGATACAGAATAAACACAATCTTCACATAGGACTTTGTTTTTAAAATTATATATCTCTTTTACTCCCTAGGTTTTATGGAGTCATCTATTACTCCTGCCTACAAATTCTAGGATCTTCCTGAGGAAGATTCTTTTTGGTTTCTGGTTCAGTAACATAGACTGGCCTCGTGAGAACTGCAGGCGGCTCTGCTCCTGACCCCCTGGCTTCTCTGATTTTAAGTAGTCAGCTCCTCAGTTTTCTTTTCTTGATCCTCTCTGTCTATTCATTCAAGGTTCTGTCTTGCCCCACTTCTCTTACTCTGTATTTTTATTCCCAGTGGATGCCACCAGTTTCCGTTTTCAATGGATTTTTAAAATTTTTTAATTTTTTAATTTTTAATTTTATTTTTAATTTTTATTTTTTTTCTATAGAGGTGAGTCTCGCTCTGTCACCCAGGCTGTGGTGCAGTGGTGCCATCTCGGCTTACAGAAAGCTCTGCCTCCCGGGTTCAAGCAATTCTCCTGCCTCAGCCTCCCGAGTAGCTGGGACTACAGGTGCCTGCCTACATGCCCACTAATTTCTTTCGTATTATAGTAGAGATGGGGTTTCACCATGTTGCCCAGGCTGGTCACCAACTCCTGAGCTCAGGCAATCCACCCACCTTGGCCTCCCAAAGTGCTAGGATTACAGGCGTGAGCCACCACGCCGGGCCCAGTAGCTATTTTTATATAGACAACTTTCAAATATTTTTTGTCCAGGGCTTTTTTTTTTTTTTTTCTTCTGACCATCAATTTGCCTAACTGAGATTTCCACTTTGATGTATTATGCTCAATTCAAAGTTCCTATTCCCCAAATGAGCTCGTGATCATCAGCTCCAGATTGCTTCTCCTCCAATGTTCTTTCTAACAGTAAATGATTTGCACCACCCACTCAGCAATTCATGCCAGGAACCTAGGAGTGGTCTTTGCTTATCCTTCTTCCTTAATTTCCATGACCGATCATTATCACCACCTCTTAAATAGCCCTGGAATCCACATCTACTTTCCTTTCTCACTGTCACCATTCTAATTTAAGTCAACATTATTGGTCATCTGCTTCTGCAATAGCTTTCTGTTGAATTCCCTGTATCCAGTTTTGCCACTCTAAAATCAGTTGTCCTCACAGTGGCCAGAATAGTCAGTTTAAAATGAAAACATGATCATATCTCATTTCGTCAGGGTAAGATCCAAACTCCTTATCATGGTCTGTAGGTCCTGCAAACCTGGTTCCCTGCCCGTGTCTCTGGCCTTTCTTGTTACTTACTCCCTTGCTTTCTGTGTTCCAGCTGTATTAGAGTTTTCAGGTCCCTGCGTTCTCATGTTGTTTTTCAGCCAAGTGCTTTTGAATGGTTCCATCTACCCATCATAAAATGCCTTTTATTTCTAGTCTTAGAATTCACTTTCTCTGGGGAATCCTTTTTAAGTCACCAGATGAAGTCACATATGTGCCCCCATAGCATCCAGCATTTGTTCAGTGTGCCCTGTTAGACTGAAGCTCTGTGAGGAAAGGGACTGTGTCTTTTTCAGCACTGTATCATAAGCACAAGCAGGGTGCCTGCCATCAATAAATAGCTGTGAATGAATAAATAAATACAGGCAACCAGTTTGATTTGGATGCATAAATATGAATGTTTTGGATTCATAGGAAATTTCTACCTTCATCACCCTGTACATAATCCATTTGAATCACTCATATTCCTATGGTACCCAGTAGGGCTTAAATGCTTCCCATGTATGCACAGTATAAGCCAAGTTTGTGTTGAGAATTTCCTAGAAGGAGACAAGCTTCCTGCTTAGGCATGTGACATGTTCTGGGCTCAGAGAGAAGAACAGCATGATAAGAGAATTTCCAGACCTGTGTGCTCCTCACATTATTAAGTGAATGAGTCCCCAGCTGTAGCTACCCTTCTGAATGAGGCTCTGAGACAACATTCATTTTCAGACACAATATCATGATATAGACTTTTCCTGGCAGGATATTTGCAGTTCTTCCCAGGGATTAGAGACTTTGTCTCAATGTGTCTCAGCTTCAGTAACCCCTGTGATTCCATTCTAATGAGATACATTGAGTATAATGATGCAATTTATTGAGAATTTATTGTGGCACAATAATGATAATACTAACACTAATACCTAGGATTTACGGCATAATTATGTTCCAGGAAGTGTTCTAATCATGTTTCACTTATTAACTCATTTAATTCTTAACTAACCATATAACATAGGTACCATAATTAACCCCATTTTTAGATGAGGAAACTGAGATTAAATAGCTTGCCTGGGGTCATATGGCTATTATTTGGAGGAGCTTGGATTTAAAAAGAATCTGTTGGGAAACAACTTATTTTCTTGAGAATTGGCTCACACTATAGAACAATGAAAGATCAACCAGCCTCTTTCTTATGTGTTACCCTTGGCCCACTCCCCCATCCCTGGCTAGGCTAGTCTCTCCTTGCGCTCTGAGTTCCTCATTTCTGTCCCACTCTTCCTCTCAATCACCCACTTATTGCAGTTTAAAATCTGTGCATTTTAGGGTGAAAGTAGAAAGCTCTGGCCCTGAAGTAGGCAAGGCAGTCTAAGCATGAATCTGTTTTTGAAGGCTTTTAGTCAGCTTAGAAGATAAAGATGGATTTGGTGGAGTAGGAGGGGATTGGAGGCTTAGTGCTTCCAGGATTGAAGGAAGACGCATCTATCCAGGAGCATTTTGAGTACTTCCCTGGCTGGAATGGGGAGAGGTTGGGCACTTAGTGCTTCTGAGGTGGGGAGAAATAGTGCTTGCATGGCGAGCCCATGGAGAGCTGTGGCCTTTAGAGTGGAGGCAAAGGTCTCCAAGGTCAAACTTGGCCCAGAGGCAGCAGAATTGTTGGAAGAACTACCTATACCTAAATGGACTTGGTTTGGGCCAGAAGCAGGTCAATGCTGAGCACACAGGCTGAGGAACAGGCCATTCTTTGTGACCCAGGGCCCATAAAAACTCTGGGTTGTAGCATGGTATAAGGCGTATGGAGGAAGACCTGAAAATTGGCTATTATATTTGCCTGGAAATCATGATTTTACCACTTTGAAAATTATACTGTAAAATATGTTAAAAACTTTATATTCACATGAAGAGATTCATCTGATAAAACAAAACCTCAGGTAATCTTTTAAAAAATCCATCTGTTATTTAAATTTCCCTTGTGAAAAAAACTATTTCTTTTTTTAATGTGTTAAACTGAAAGCTGATACACATACACACACACAGACACACACACACACGGAGTCAATTATTTAGTCGTATGTGCACATTTACTATTGAGAAATGTGACGTTATTTGCATCTTGAGTGACCTGAATCCAAATGCCCTTGTTTCAGTAGACCTTGGCTTTTCCTCTTCTTACAGGTTAGTCTGGATGAGTCTCAGCTTTGATAGAAAAGATGGCTAGCTGGCAATTACTGAATACTCATATAATCAGAGGAGAACTTGTGAAATCATCCTGGGAAAACATTCTCTAGAGGATAAGAATTTTGGTAGCAGTTAAATGTCTAGACTCTGGAGTTATTACTGAAGGTAACACTATTTTTCAAAGGCTGTTGTTGCTAAATTTAGTTCAAAATATTTCATGTCAGCCTGTGAGTTTACCTTTAATACAACAGAGTGTGATATGAACAACTGTGAAGTCTTATTTTTATTTAGCTGTATGCAGCCCACATGTAGTTTCCATCAGCCTGAGAAATGCTCCCAGTGTAATTTCCTAGTATCGAATTATCTTAGATCAATCATAACTGTACCTTTTTGAATACGTCTAAGACCAGTCAAGCATCTTTCAGTTTCACACATTAAAAAAAGACAGTTTTTTTTTTCACAAGAGAAATTTAAATAATGGATGGATTTTTAAAAGATTGCTTGAGGTCTTGTGTTATATCAGGTGAATCTCTTAATGTGAGTGTAAAGTCTTTAACATATTTTTAAAGTATAATTTTCAAAGAGGTAAACTCATGATTCCTAAGCAAAAATATAATGAACATGTATCACTGATTTAACTCACTAATTAATGAAGGAGCCAGTTAGATGTTAATATTGGTTCAAAGAACATTTAAGGAGCTAGGGCACTTATGAGCAATTTAATAAAAACATATTAGGATCAGATAGCTGAGTTAGCTGTAAAACTGTTTAATGTACAGCAGGCTGTAAATCTTTGGGGTTATCTGTTCCGTTGAACAGAAATCTACAAGTTAGGGAAAGGGTCCTAGACTAGTTTAGGACCTTTGATCGGCAGTAAACAGTGCCTTCCCCTAGACAATTCTTGGGTGCTGATTGGCTCCACAAGATTCTGAAAGTATGTGCCATGCACCATTTTTTCTGGCTTTATTTCCAACTTTCAGATAAATTGTCTGACATATTGTTTCCAAAGGAATATTGACTCAGTTTATTTCTGTGACTCCAGATCCTTTCTGAGACTGGTGGAAATGACCCACTTAGGCATGCTTTCCTTACACGTTCCTGCTCTCCCAGTGGGGATTAGTGGCTACATACATGTTGGGGACAAGGATGCTTCCTTGGCTATAGAACAGGGCAAAGTTGATGGTAAACACCTACATTGGCAAAACACCTTCAAAATATTGCAGTGTCCTAAGGAATTTTAGGTTCTCATTTTAATAACAGATGAACGACGGAGGCATAGAGCCTACATCTTCTTTTCCAGTGTGCTTCCAACATTTTAGAGGTGCCAATGAGTTCTTTACCAGAAGCATTATTAAATAAACAGTTTTATAGCTTAGGAGTCAGGAGCCCAGGCCCTGGATTCAAAGAAATCAGAGTTCCACCATTGGTATATCACTTATTCACTGCGTCATGCTGGCCAACTTCTTAGGTTCTGAGGGCTTCAGTCTTTCTTTCTTTCTTTCTTTTTTTTGAGACTGAGTTTCACTCTTGTTGCCCAGGCTGGAGAGCAGTGGTGCCATCTTGGCTCACTGCAACCTCCACTGCCGGGGTTCAAATGATTATCCTGCCTCAGCCTCCCAAGTAGCTGGGATTACTGGCGCACACCACCACGCCCTGCTAATTTTTGTATTTTTAGTAGAGACGGGATTTCGTCATATTGACCAGGCTGGTCTCAAACTCCTGACCTCAGGTGATCTGCTTGCCTTGGCCTCCCAAAGTGTTGGGATTACAGGTGTGAGCCACTATGACTGGCTGGGCTTCAGTCTTTTAATGTGGCCTATTGTGAAAGTTGTATCAAAGAACAAATATAAGTGCTCACTATAACTATGCTCACTGGACACAGTTGTTCAGTAATAAAAAGTAAATAAGAAACTATGACTATTGATGTATTAGAATATTCTTGCATCTCTATAACAAATACATACAGCTGTTTATAAAGAAAAGAAGTTTAATTGGCTTATGGTCCTGCAGGCTATACAGGAAGCATAGTGGCTTCTGGAGACGCCTCAGGGAGTTTTTACTCGTAGTGGAAGGTGAAGGGGAAGCAGGCAGGTCACATGGTGAGATAAGGAGCAAGAGAGGGAGAAGGGGAGGTCCTAAACTTTTTTAAGCAACAAGATCTCACATGAACTCACTAACCAAGAACTCACTTATCACCAAGGGGATGGTACTAAACCGTTCATGAAGGATCCACCCCTATGACCCAATTACCTCCTACCACGCTCTACCTACAACTTTGGGAGTCACATTTCAACATGATATTTGAAGGGAACAAACTTGCAAACGATACTGACTGATTCTAGGTCCAGACACTGTACTAGGTAACCTAGGTCTTGGGCATTTAAGAGGTGACATTGCCCTATACCTGAAGATAAGTGGTCTCCATTAGGAAGAGAGAGAGATTCGTATCGATAACTATGATACAAAGTGTTTTCGTAGAGGGTCTGTATGTATTTCATAGAGCTGTGGATGTATTGGGGACAAAGCTATTAACTCTGCTTAGCAAGGGAATAGTATTTTGAAGATGACTTTCAACGTGGGCTTTGAAGGAATGGAAACAGGGGCCTAAATCATGGGTCAGCAAACTGTTTCTATAAAGCATTAGATAGGAGATATTGAAGGTTTTCTGGGTCATATGACCTCTGTCTACCCCAAGCATATTGTCAAAATTACAGGAGGTCATAACTCTCCTGTAGCCTGCACTGCTCCAGGCACATATGGAGAATTCTTTTTAAAATTCTGGATGCCGTATCCTAAGAGATAAACATGAATAAACATATCATGTGAAGAGCATTGTGGCCAGAGAGGTGAAGAATGTGTAAATTATATGCTACAAGGTTGCTGGCCATATAATTTGTTGTCCAAACTAGGATACATTTGAGAGTAAAAGGGGACTGTTAGAAAAAATTATCTAAAACTTGAAAATAAGAGAATGGCCATATGTCTTTCATCCTATTGCAGCATTATTTATCAGGCCTGCCTAAAGATTATTTGATTTCCTAGAAGGATGTGCCTTTGTTTGACTTTGCTCTTCACTGTTTGTTTAGAATTCAGACACTGTGAAATCTATTTTGTAGATTTCCATCTAGCAGAAGAGATAATGCTGAAGATTATTGTTCATTCCCCTTAGAGGATTAATCAGTTTATATCTAAACTAGCAAACTTAGTCGAGCATTCTTTTCTCTCAAAATACCTATAAAAATCCAATTCTGTTTTTTTATTTGTTCCTCTATTAGATTAAGTTGAATAAAATATTTGGCACGCATTCAGTCTACATGTGTACGAATGTCATATTTTAACTTTTTGAACTTTGCACTGTGACAAGGTGCTACTAATTATTATGCTGGGAAAACAAGGATAACCAGGGCTATCCCAGGAAAACAAGGCTGTATAGTCACCCTAAATATGATAAATGTTTGAAGGAATTCAGAGTTTTATCCTGAAGAAGGCAGAATGAGGGATATTTGACAGGGTATTTGAGTGGCAAAATGTTGTATTTTTGTGTACTTTGAAGGTCTTCAGAGATAAGGATGCAGCCTGTATGTAGGTACCAGAAGAGACAGGAAGATAGTGGCAACAGCAACATAGTTCTTTGGTGTTGAAGCAGACCAAGAGTGAGGCCCTGGTGCAGTGCTTTGGTGAGTGGGTCTATGGCAGGCCTGTCACCCTGTGGTTCAGCTACCTGCCACTAGGAAAAGCTGGGACCTGGAGGACAATGTGGCTGTGGAAACCAACTCTGCCAAAGAGGCTTACAGGGATTAAGCATCTTACCCATAGCTTGACAGGTTGGAATTCAGACCTTGGTTTCTAGGCTTCCAGGCTAGAGTCCATCCCACCACTGCATCCCAGCCGAATCCTCCCATTTCAACTTTTCATAGTTGAGTTTTGTTAAGTATGTTTGTACTGTTAAATATAATTATGGGAGGCCATTGTTTTGGACTGAGCTCCTGCACTAAGCCCCAACAGACCAGACAAATCAAAGTGGAGTCATTCATGCTAAATGCCACATAGTCAAACTGAAACTTTAAGGAAGGAAATAGAACCCCAAACAGACTCATTTTTTTCTTTGAAAACAGGAGATTCCATTCTACCTGAGTCAACATAATAAGGAAGTCTTTTCTGCTTTAACTCTCACAAAAAAGTAACCTGTTGTAACCTGATGTTAACCGGTTAGTCTATTCTGTTTCCTGATTCCTGCTTTACAAAACCTACTATTCTTCTTTTGCCCACTGAGAGCTCTCATTCTGTTGTGTAGAATGGAGGCTGCTCTGGTTCATGAGTTGTGAAAAAGCGCCAATTAGGTCTTTAACTAAATTTGTTG
The DNA here is from genome assembly GCF_049350105.2 of Macaca mulatta. NCBI lineage: Eukaryota > Metazoa > Chordata > Mammalia > Primates > Cercopithecidae > Macaca > Macaca mulatta. The sequence continues at coordinate 122,676,370 of NC_133411.1, forward strand.
TAATTTTGTTTTTTTTTTTTTGAGAGTACTGTAATGTATTGTTGTAATTTTGCTTTTTTGACAGTACTGTTATGTATGTATTTATTGTATATGTGTATATTTCCAAGCATTGAAGGAGTCTATATGGTTGAGCTTCCCAATGATTAAATTCAATCAATCACATTAAGGTATTATAATGTATACAGCCATTACAAGCAAGAAACATTTTTAGCTTTGCCAAATAAATTGCCCATAATAATATGAAATGTTATTATCATTATAATGCCAGAGTATCTTCCACAATATTCATGTATATTTGTATAATGTGTGTACCTATATATTTGTAGGTATGTATTGATATATTTAATCGCAGAACCTTCAGAACTGTAAAGTACTGATTTGAAATGAGTAAGACTTGTACTTACTCAATGGGTTCATCTTGCCTACTGCCCAGAAAAACCAAGGCACTGGGAACAGCAGGTTTTTGCAATAAAGAAAGAGTTTAATAATTGCAGGGCTGGCCACGTGTGAAGACAGGAGTTTATTATTACTCAAATCAGCTTCCTGAAAATTCAGAGACTAGAGCTTTTTAAGAATAATTTGCTGGATGGGGGGAGGGGCTAGGGAATGGGGAATACTGATTGGTTGGGTCGGGGATGCAATCATAGGGGCTTGAAATTGTCTTTTTGTTGTCTTCATTTCCTGAGTAGGATCACAAAACCAGTTGGGTGAGTTTAGCTGGTCTATCAGAATTCAGGGTCTGAAAAATACCTCAATCACTAGCCTTAGGTTTTACCATAGGGATGTTATCTATAGGACCTATTGGGGAGGTTAGGAATCCTATAGCCTTTGGATGCTTAACTCCTGAGCCATAATTCTACACTGTGGCTCATCTGTTAGTTTTCCAAAGGCAGTTTTTGTCCCTAAGCAAGGAGAGGGTTAGTTTCCAGAAGTGACTGTTATCATCTTTGTTTTAAAGTTAAACTAAACTCCTTTCATAGTTAACTTGGCCTATGTACAGAAATGAACAGGGATAGGTTGGAGGTTAGATGTGTAAGATGGATTCAGTTAGGTCAGATTTCTTTCACCATCATAATTTTTTTATGTTATATTTATCTCCCTGTCATAATTTTTGCAAAGGTGATTTCAGACTGAAAAAATCTTTAGCTGCAGGTGTGACGTATTGGTCTAAACCACTTAAACATGCCTAGAGAGATACAGATTTCCTTCTTGTAACAGCCTTCAGTTTGACTTTAAGAGAAAACAAAAATGGCTCAGTAAACTCTGAAAGTATTCCATTTTATGGATGATTGCACCACTAAAATAAGAAATCATTACCTGTGAAATAATCTAATTGAATTCCTGATGGCATGGGTCAGCTTTATTGTTTTTCAAAAGAAAGCCACATTTAAGATAGATTGGTGCTTCAAAATGGTTACTAAGCTTCCAAATATTTTTGCTTTTTTGTACAGTGTATTTGAAATGTTTAGAAAGCTAATAAAATATTATTAAAGAGACTAAAAACAAAATACATTAAAATCTTGGAAAGAATAGATTAGTAGTCTTAATTCACTTGCTCTATGATCAACCCTTAACCCTTTTCAATATATTCAACACTATCCTGTTTTTTTAAATGTTCACCTCAATTGCCTAATGCTTCAGTTTCTATCTTTGGTTATTATGGGATATGAAAGACATACATTGCTTAAAGTGTCAGTTTTCAAACTTTGCTTTAAACTGTACACCACTGTTAACAATCTTCCAGTGGAAAATGGACCCATCAATAATAGAAAATTGGCAAAGAACAAAATAATGAAAGTGGCATAAAAAGTCACGCATCGTGGATTTTTAAAAGTGTTTGTTCTTTGTTAGAGTTTGTGGTATAAAACTGAAAGTATCTGGAATTGTAGATGAATCTTCTTTAAAGATAAATAACTTGCATTTTTTGATCAGTTTGCAGTTCGTAAGGAAGACCCTCACCTACTATGGGTCGATTGAATACCATGGTTTTTGAATCTTTAGTTTAAAACAACGGAAATAATCCGAGTGTCAGATTGTTTAATACCAAAGAGAAGTGACTGAAGTGAGATAGGAAGACAGTTTGCCATCCCAGAGGAAAAGTGGCAACTTTGGGGACACAGATAGAAAGCCAAGGATAAGAGACAACACTTGGAAATGATGTTAAAGGTTTGGCTTTTACATATTGATGGGCTTGAATGATTTTCTTTCTATCCTGTGATGGCTTATCTCTGTGTGGGTATTTGGTGGTTGTGGTGAGGTAGGGGAACAGGCACTGAGACAAGGAAGATAGAAGAGATGATCAAAGGATAAGGAATCTCCAGGGAGACCTCTCAATAATAATCACTTGTCCTCTCTTTTTAAATAGGTATGTATGCCTTCCGTTTTTTGTTATCTTATTTCAGAGGTAAGTAACTGTAGAGTGAGCAATTTTTTTCTAATTCCTGATAAGAAAATGCTTTTGAAGTTAAACTATTAAGTGAAAAAATACTGTTTTTGGTTTAAGGTAAACACTCCTTATCAAATGAAAGAATTACTGTTTATGCGATCATTTGATAATTATTTCTTGAATCTTTCCAACCTTACAGTATTCTTCTAGGTGCTTGGAATATCCTTCCTGGTCTAGTTTACTAAGAGGTTTTAAATTTAAAAAAATAAAGACTGAATTCTGAGATTTATCAAGTGTCTTTTCTGTACCTATTTAGAAGGACTTAAAGATTTTCTTTTTAAAGTTCCAGTATGTATTGAATTATGTTAATATATCTTCTCATGTTAAATCACTCTTACGTTCTTGAAATAAAACTGATTTGGCCATTTTTAAAAAACACTGTCCTGGATTTGACTTGGCATATTTTTATTTGGACTTCATAAATATTTTGAATTATTAACTTATAATTATGCTAACTTTATTTAAAATTATTGAATACATATTTATAAGAGAGACTGATATAAGCATACTTTTTTCTCGTACTATTTTGTCAGATTTTGTATCAGGAATTCACTACTTTTGTGTGATTCATTGAGGAGTTTTTCACTTTTTGCATGATCTGGAATAATTTAGATGGCAAGAGCATTAACTACTCTGAAAGAGTAGAGAGCTTGTCCTAGAAAGTGGACTCAATTAATGTTATTTGTGGAGATAATTTTACGACAACTTTTCAACTTTTCTGTATTGTTATTGATATATCTTCTTGAGGCAATTTTGATAACTTCTGTTTTCCTAGAAAATTCTTCAATTCAGGGAAAATTTTCAAATTTACCCTCTGCATCTCACCGAGAGACAGACAAGAGAGAACGACGTCAGAGTCATAGAGTAGGCCAGGTCTAGACAAGGCGTATATTTCTTTTACCAGTTGTTTTAAATATTCTATTAGATTTTCTTTTGAGTTTAATACTCAATGCATCAATCATTGTTACTGCTGATATTATGGAATATTTACCTATATTAAGATCATAATATACATATTGTTCTGCAATTTGGTCCTTGTTTTTTTTTTTTTTCTCGCTCTGTCGCCCAGGCTGGAGTGCAGTGGCATGATCACGGCTCACGGCAAGCTCTGCCTCCCGGGTTCATGCCATTCTCCTGCCTCAGCCTCCTGAGTAGCTGGGACTACAGGCACCCGCCACCATGCCTGGCTAATTTTTTGTATTTTTAGTAGAGATGGGGTTTCACCATGTTAGCCAGGATGGTTTCGATCTCCTGACCTCATGATCCGCCTGCCTTGGCCTCCCAAAGTGCTGGGATTACAGGCGTGAGCCCCCGCGCCCGGCCTGCAATTTGGTCTTTTCCCTCTACTTCATATGTCAGGGGCATCTTTCTTTGTTTGCTTATGGAGAGCAAGTTTTCTTAAACTTGGAACTATTGACATTGGACCCAACAATCTTTGTTGTGGGGGCTGTCCTATATTGTAGGGTGTATATCAGCATTCCTTGCCTCTGCTCACTAGATGTCAGTAGCGCCTTCTCTCCTCAGTTGTGACACCCCAAAGCATCTCCAGCTATTGCTCTACGGCTCCAGGAAGGAGGGGCAAAATTGCCCCCAGTTGAAAACTGCTGATGTAGAACTACATCATTCTTTTCAAAACAGCTGCACAGAACTTTATAAATATACTATAGTTATTGAATGAATGAATCACCTACTGATGAATCTTCAGTTTTTTGTCTATTATTTTTATTTATTGAATTTGTTTTTACATAATTTTAATTTCTATGTGGTCAAATTCATGTCATTCTTTAATTATTTCTCTGCCACACTCATACCCTGAGATGATTAAAATATTTGCTCATTTTATCCTAGATGTTTACGTTTTTATTATTTATATTTAAATCTCTGATCCCTATGGAATTTATGCTACAAATTTGTAAAATCAGCTTAACTTTTTCTCAAGTGCTTATGCCATGGTCCCATACTTTTATGTAAGTTTATCTTTTCCATTCAAAATGTTACCTTGTCGTGTACTACATTCCCAAGTATGCTCACTTTTCCATTTGTTTATTCACACATTTCTGACAAATACCATACTGTTTTAATTACAAAATCTTTGTAGTACATTTTTATATTTGGCAGGAAAGTTATCATTTGATCTTTCCCGAAATTGATAAGGGTATGCTTGCACATGACTCTTCTAAGAATTTTAGTATCCATTTCTTGTGTTCCATGAAAATCTTGGGTTTTTGCTGTGATTTTACTGGTCTTTTTATATTACTTAAGGGAAAATTAAAAGGTTGCAAATATTAACTCTTCCTATTGTTAAAATAATTTATCTCTGTTTATTTAGTTCCTCTTTTAAGGCCTCTTGTAAAATTTTTCTTTGGTAGTTTCTTTTTTTTTTTTGAGATGGAGTCTCTGTCCCCAGGCTGGAGTGCAGTGGCCTGATCTTGGCTCACTGCAGCCTCTGCCTCCTGAGTTCTAGCAATTCTCCTGCCTCAGCCTCCCGAGTAGATGGGATTACAAGCATATGCCACCATGCCTGGCTAATTTTTGTATTTTCAGTAGAGGTGAGGTTTCACCACGTTGGCCACGCTGGTCTTGAACTCCTGACCTCAAGCAATCCTCCCGCCTCAGCCTCCCAAAGTGTTGGGATTATAGGCATAAGCCACACTGTGCCTGGCCTCTTCAGTAGTTTTGTTCAGTTGGTTGTATCTTTCCCAGGTTAAAATTCTTCAAATGACTGTTTATTCTTAGTTTCATGTTTATTTTTGTGAAGGAAAGATTTGCTGATTAGAATAGGGAACTGATGTGGGTATGTTCACCCTAAATACCTATCCTTTGTATGGACTCTGTGGTAGTGGATTTAGGGTAGTGGGTAGGTCCTGTTTCATAGGCAGACCTCCCTTTGGTGTGTGTGGAAAGTTCCCTATGATTGCTAAGTGAGGATGACTTTACAGGCGGGGCATCGGACAGATGTGTACTTGAGTGTGTTTCACTCCTGGGAAGAGTGGCATCAGGCTGTCATGCTTATAAAAAACAGCCAATCAGGCACATCTTTCCCTTTGTTTAGACGGAGGATAGAGTTTTCAGAGTTCAGGCTGAGGGCAAGTGCTGTAGCCAGCTCTTCTGGCAAAGGATGGACTACCATGACAAGAGAATATTTACTATTAAATGGTTGCTTATAAGGTTTTTCAAAGGAAGGAAAATGGGGCAGAGTAGACCCATCTCTCCCCCAGTTCTACCATTATACATAGAGCAAAGTCTGTATATACGAAGTACTTTTCTGAAAGGTTAGAGATTCCCAAAAGGGTATTGCATGGTAGGAGGGACAATGGCTGAAAGTTAATGAATTTAGATGTTTCTTTTATTGCACAAGGAGAATGTTTTCAGGCTTTGGGCTTTCATATGCTTCATGTTCCCTTGCATGTTTCCTTCATGATGACCAGCTTCTCTTGCAAGGGTCCCTACCTCTGTGAAACACACATATTTCTCAGCTTAGCAACTTCTGTATCCCTCAGGAAGCTCTATCCTTTTCCAAAGAAGCTTTTATGCTGTAAACCAAAAATTACATTCTAAGCCCCCTGAAGAACTGAATGGACCCCTTCTCTCAGCCAAGGGCATTCCAAAGTTAACTTGAAAAACTAGGTCAGACTATTATGGGAATGTGTGATTGGATATGTCTTATTATACCTTCCTCACTTTGGAATTCAGGCACAGCTGACCAGCATTAGCATTAAAACAGAGACCTTAAGACTGTCAAAACAGACTATTTGTGGCAATAAGATACCAGCATGACATATAGCAGGCCCTGAAACAAATAAAAGTATTTTACCCCAAAACACATTTTTTTTTTTTTTTTTTTTTTGAGACAGAGTTTTGCTCTTGTTACCCAGGCTGGAGTGCAATGGTGTGATCTCAGCTCACTGCAACCTCCGCCTCCCAGGTTCAAGCAATTCTCCTGCCTCAGCCTCCCAAGTAGCTGGGATTACAGGCATGCACCACCATGCCTGCCTTATTTTGTATTTTTAGTAGAGACAGGGTTTCTCCATGTGGGTCAGGCTGGTCTCAAACTCCTGATCTCAGGTCATCCGCCTGCCTTGGCCTCCCAAAGTGCTGGGATTACAGGCATGAGCCACTGCACCTGGCTCCCAAAATACGTTTCTTTGACATATTTTGAAAAGGTCCTGCCAAGCTGTCTCTTGTAGGGAAAAATCGACATTGTGTAGAGAATCCCTTTCCCTTTCTAGGTCTTTTCCCTGATCCAGGAGAGAACTGACTAAGAGCTTGGCACCTTTTTAAGTCTGATAAGGAACATTTGCAATCTATTCTCTCTGAAGCCTGCTACCTGGAGGCTTCATCTGCATGATAAGAACCTTGGTCTCTAGAACCTCTTATCTTAACCCACACTGCCTTCTGTTGATTCTAGGTCTTTAGATATTAGCTTAACTCTTCAGCCAATTGCTAATCAGAAAATCTCTGAATTCACCTATGACCTGGAAGCTCCTGCTTCTCAAGTTGTCCTGCCTTTCCAGACCAAACCAATGTATGCCTTACATGTATTGATTGATGTCTTACGTCTTCCTAAAACATATAAAACCAGGCTGACCACCTTGGGCACATATTCTTTGGACCTCTTGAGACTGTGCCTCAGGCCATGGTCACTCATATTTGGCTTAGAATAAATCTCTTCAAATATTTTACAGAGTTTGACTCCTTCTGGACAATGCCTTGATGTTTTCTGGCATTGCGTTTAAAAGAATGAACATAGGATCAGCATAATTGTTCATCTCTGAATAGTTGTGCAGAATCCAGAGGGTTATAGGCTCTTGTTCCAGGAGGGAGAGTGATCATGCTCTCCAATTCTACACAATTCTATGTCATCTCTTCTGTTAGTGAATGAATGAGTCAGAGTCCACTTAGAAAAACAGCATGATACCAAATAGCCTAACAGAAAAAAAGAAATATGGGGAATTGGTATTAGAGGACTGAAAAGCCACCAGGGATCACTGAGCTAGCACAGTGATAGGAAGAGCTATGAACAGCTGCCACCCCAGGGATGAAAAGGAAGAGAGGGTGGAGTTAATAGAACCCTAAAGGTTGGTGTTTGGGGCGCTGCAGAACTGCTGCGTGGTTGGTGGTCATGTCTCTGAGGAAGTGCGTCTCTGGGAGTGTGGAAACAAAGCTGAAGCTATAGTAGTACTACAGCTAAACCCAGCTGCCACTGTCGTTTCATAAAATCATTGCTGGGGCAATGCTGATAGGAGCAATGAGCACAAGGGAAGGAGAAAGTCCTTTGCCCCTGCTCCAGTGTCACAGTCTCCCTCTAGTGACCCCTATTGGCAGAACGTAACAGGGAACCACTGGCAAAGGAAAAATGTTTGCAGAGTCTAAACCGCTGCATCACCAAGCTGAGTAGAGAAGAGAGGGTTAGGAGGTGAGAGATAACAGTGAATATTCTGCACAGTGAAAGTCAGTGAGGTTCAGATGGGAAGTGGGCAGTTGTGCAAAGATGCATATTTGCATTCATCAGAGACACGCAAGCTAATCCCACCTCATGAAAATACTACTTTGGTGCAAGGATGGACAAATAAACCAATGGAGCAGATAAAGTCTACAAATAGATGTGCACATATATGGTTTCTTGATTTGCAATAAAGGTGCTATTGTCATTCAGTGGAAAAAGATCATTTTTAAATAATGGTGCTGGAGAAATTGGTATCTATTTAGGGAAATAAAATGAATCTTGAACTTGACCTTACACCACACATAAAAATTAATTCAAAGTGGATCATAGATCTGAATGTGAAAGGCAGAACAATAAAGCTTCTAGAATGTAACAAAGGAAAATGATCATGGAGTAGGCAAGATTTCTTAAACAAGACCCAAAAAACATTAAGCCATAAAAGACAAAGGAAAAAGATAAGTTGGGTTTTCTTAAAATTAAGAACTTCTGTTCATCAAAAGACATAGTGAAGAAAATGAGTTCAGTGAGCAAGCCACAGATTGGGGGAAGATATTTGTAATACATATACTTGACAAAGGAGTCATATCCAGTATATATAGATATGTAAAAACTAAACACCTATAAATCATATAACCCAAATTAAAACCAGAATGAGGGAAAAGTATAAACAGAGTAGATTGGCTAAAATGAAAAGATTCAACATGAAGTGTAGGTGAGATTGTAGAGCAGCGGGAGCTCACATACATTGCTGATAGAAGTATAAACAGTTTCCAGACAAAGTGGTTCAGCCACTTTGAAAAACTGTTTGCTGGTATCTATTAAATCTAAATGAACTTCTATCTTCTTCTATCGTATGACCCAGCAGTTCTCAGTTCTACTTTTAGGTATATATCCAAGAGAAATGAGTTCATGTATCAACCAAAAGGCACATGAAAGACTGTTCTTTGCAGCTTTAGTCATAATAGCCAAAAACTAGAAATGCTGCAAATATCCAACAATAGAGGAATACGAAAGCAAATTGTAGTGTATTCATAAAATGGAACACTACTCAGCAATAAAAAAAAAGAAAGAACTGATATTTACAATAGTATGGATAAATCTCAAAAGTATTCTGTTGGAAAAGAGAAACCAGACACAAAAGTGTATAGTGTACATACTATGTGATTCCACATACACAAAGTGAAAGACAGGCAAATATCGTCAAGGATGATAAAAATCAGAGTAGTGGTTATCATTGAGGTGAGTGAGTGAGGAGGCATGAGGGAGCTTTCTGGAGTGATGAAAATGTTCTATATATTGGTCTGTGTGGTAGTTACATAGGTTACATACAGAAGGAAAAATTTAGCTGTGCAGTTAAGAACATATAGTTTATAGCAAACAAGTTTTATCTTTAAAAACAACCTACAGGCCAGGCATGGTGGTTCACGCTTGTAATCCCAGCACTTTGGGAGGCCAAGGCGGGTGGATCACCAGGTCAAGAGATCGAGACCATCCTGGTCAACATGGTGAAACTCTATCTCTGCTAAAAATACAAAAATTAGCTGGGCGTGGTGGCACGTGCCTGTAGTTCCAGATACTTAGGAGGCTGAGGCAGGGGAATTGCTTGAACCTGGGAGACAGAGGTTGCAGTGAGCTGAGATCTCGCCACTGCACTCCAGTCTAGGGGACAGAGTGAGACTCCATCTCAAAAACAAACAAACAAACAAACAAACAAAACCTACAAAAGAAAAAAATATTTCTTTTGTTATCATGTTCCTGGCCTAGCCCTTAGGAACAATAGATAATCATAATTGTGTGAAGGAGTATCTGACTCTTTTCTGTTTTGCTGAAGGCTGAGCATCACTGAAAACTAAACTAAACTAAACTAAACTAAACTAAACTAAACTAAACTAAACAAAGCAAAACAAAACAGAAATCATGGTATTAGGTTGATCTTTTTGTGTCCTGTGAGGAGTAGCATCAATTTCAAATTGATTTCTTTTAATTTTAGGGCTCTTTCTAAGAGAGGGCAGGGGATGGGAAATTTATTCATTACACTTTTCCATATATAGAAAGATGAAAAGGACCTTATCTACAAAGATCTGACAGCATGTGGAGGATGGAGGGCCCAGAGCACTTTGGAAACGTAGCAGGGAAACAGTGAAGCAGTACAGAGAGAGGACACGGGTATGCAGTCAGGTAACCTGTACACGGAGATCTCTTGATAAGTGTTAGCTACTCTAATTCAGATCTTAGGTTTTTGATAATGCCAATAGCATCACTGAACAACTGGTGAAGAATTATCTGGCTTTATTTTAATCTTTGGACAAGTGCGTGCCTGTGTGTGTGCACCTGTGTGTGTGTACATTACAAGAAGAAGAGAATTATCTTAATATTAACCTAGTGATCCTTTTCTATCCCTTCTGCTGACTTTTTGGTGATAAATAATAGCCTACTCGCATCCCTAACCCTTGTCAGCAAGGGGCCCAGAGGAGAATCAGATCCTTTTTTGAAGTCATGGGCATTTTGCCAGAGAAAGTCTGGTGCTCTAAGAAAAAGATGACTCTCACTAAAATATAATTAAAGAACCAAGAGGATTAGAATGGCCATTATTTGGAAATTGGGGGAAAGACTAAAGAGAGCGAATGAAGACTAATGGTATAATGCTATTCCAAAGCTGAGTTTCCAACATTGCCTGAATAATACATAAACCTGTAATTAAGATTTAAAATGATGCTTGTGGGAAATGTTCTTTTGGGCCAGAAGAATTTAATATTTCTTGTGGTCATTGAAAGCAAGATGATCAATCATTTTTTCACCCTCTATTGGAAGTAGGAGAGCAGTAACTTAAACTACAAAGAAAATGCTGAGGTATTTAGGAGGAGGAACTAAAACTGCGAGGTGGTGTTAGAATGATAGAAATTCCAGACTCATAGGAGTCTTGGTTAGTCCCATAGGCTGAAACACATGGCAAAACCCAAAGGAGTTGTGACTCTTTGGGGTGTGTAAAATAGAGGGTGGGAGAGAATTGAATTGGAGTATTGAACTTAAAAAATTTTTTTTTATAATGAAAAGTTGATCTAAACAGTTTCTGGCCTACTAATCTATATTTCCTGAGCATAGATTTTAGGTTTGAGATTTTTCCCTTGAAAGGAGAGAGTATTCAAGCTATCTGGATTGAATTCTGTGAAATAATTTCGTGTGTGGATCCTGGGTGTATCCCAATTCACCATTGTCAGGAGGGTACAGGGTGAGTTGAAGAGTGATGGAGATTGGAGTTGTAAAAATCAACCAATCACCTACCTATTTAAATATACAAGGAACCAGAGTAAATCATCCAAAGTTGCTGAGGTAATTAATGGTAGAGTTAGAGCTGGAATTCAGGTTTTCCTGAATCTGCACTTAGGGTCCTGTCTGTTCCACACAATGTAGCACAGAGGTGATTTCCACCAGAGACACTGTTCAGTGTAGGAATCATCATCTCTATCATCAAAAAGTATGCGGTGGTAACTTATTGGCTTCTAATAAATAGTGATGCTGCACATAAATGGAGAGAATTATAGACACTTTTTCTTAAGCTACAGGTTTAGGGAATAAAATTGTATTGATTTCCCTAAGCTGCAATACAGTTCTATATATTGTCAATAAGCAAGAACATTGAGAACTTTTCTCTTTCAGTTTTGTCTGAAAATGTCTTTATATTACCCTATTCTCTAATGATAGTTTGGCCACGTTTAAAATTTTCTGATGGCAGTTCTTTTCCCTCAGCACTTCAAAGATGTTATTGAGTTATTTTCTTCTGCTGTTAGTATTGTCTGCTATCAGTCTGAATAGTGTCACTTCATAAATAATTGATAGCTTTACTCTAGCCTTTTCACTTTTTGTCTTTGGTTTCTTGGCAGTTTCACCATGAGGGTTCAGTTTTGGCTGTGTTAATTCTGCTTGAAACCCATTGCAATTCCTAAAACTAAGGTTTTGTCTTTCACCAATTGTGAAAATGTCACAACTATGGTCTCTTTCAGTATTGCCTCTTTCATTTCCTCCATTCTCTCCTTCCCCTTCTCTTATCAGGCATGCACTGGAGCACCACATTTTGTCCTCTGTTCTGCTTAATATCACTTTCATGGCTTGCATCTCTGTCTATTTCCACTTCATCTTTGATCATTTTTTCAAATCTATCTTCTGCTTGTCGAATTTTCTCTTCAGATTTCTAATCTGCTGCTTTACCCGTGCATCGTGGTATTCAGTTCCCAAAGTTCTATATGTTACTTCAACAAACATGTTTGTCCTGTTGTTCTGAGGGTGGGAGAGTGTTTTTCCTAATCCACTCTTCCCCCGAGAGTGGGTTCCTTTGGGGAATCCCAACAATGAGTAGAGTCTGTTCCCCTCCCCTGCCTAGCTCAGGATGCAGGCTCATCTCTGATGTCTTCATAGCTGTTAAAATGAAAGTCCTCTGTCATTGCCCTGTCATCCTCCATTTCCTCGTCTCACTGAAGTTTCAGCCACCATTTACCATTTCACTCACAGGGAGAATACCATGTGAAGGTGAAGTCAGTGATTGAGGTGGTGCATCCACAAACCAGAGAACACCAAATATTGCCAGCAAAGCACCAGAAGCCTGGAGAGAGGCATGGAACAAATTCTCTTTCACAGCCTAGCTTAGCTCATTTGTACTGCTATAACAAAATGCTGTAGACTGGGTAATTTATAATGAGCAGAAATTTATTTCTCATAGTTCTGGAGGCTGGGAAGTCCAAGATCCAGGTGCCAGCAAACTGTATCTGGTGAGGGGCATCGTCTCTGTTTGCAAGGTGGTGCCATCTTGCTGTATCCTCCTGAGAGGAGAATCACTGTGTCCTCAATTAGAGGAAGGTAGGTCCAAAGGGCAGAATATAACTTGACACCTCTTTTCTAAGCATCTTAATCCCATTCATGAGGGAGAAGCCCTCATAACCTAATTACCTCTTAAAGGCTACACCTCTTACTGCTATGACATTGGCCATTAAGTTTCAACACTTGACGTATTCAAATTATAACATGCCCCTTAGAGGGAACCAACGCTGCTAACACTGGGTTTCAGGCTTCTAGTCTCCAGAATCATGAGAGAACAAATTTCTGTTGTTCTAAGTCACCCAGTTTGTGAATTATAATGGCAACTTAGCAAACTAATATAGGTAGGTAGGTAAATAGGAAGAAAGGTAGATAGGAAGATAGGTGGATAGGTAGGTAGAAGTCACCAGCTTTGACTTGCATTAAATACAGTAAAACCATAGTGGCCACTGGTACCAAGAGACATTTTATACAACCTTATTTTCCTTGCTAACACCTGTCTGGTGGTCCAGAGTTCAGTCAGGCCCACTGGACGTGCAGTTCCAGGCTGGGTGTGGGAGCAGCAGACAATTTCCATTTCCCAAACACTGTTAGAAAATTGTTACTAAAACACCATGGACTAAGTTCTCATTAGTTCAGTTATTGGTGAGAGTGAGCATTCAAATGCTGCACTGTGGTATGGCTGATGAACAGAGACAGCCAATATTGACATGGCAATGGGAGAGGAGTGGTTATGAGGATGAAAACTTACTGTTTCCAGGTAGGTCAACTATCATGAAACTTGAGCTTATAAGGCTAGCAGCTTCTGGGTTTGGGAATGCTGCTTTCCTGTTGTTGGGGAATGGGTAGTGTTGGGAGTCCGTATCTTGTCTGTTTTACATAAATCTCTAGGGACTGCTTACAATTTCCAGGCAATTTGGTTGTATCTTCCTTAACCAAAGAACCAACTTGCTGTAGGAAATTAATTAAATAAAAATACTATTGTATCTGTTTTTCATCTTATTAAGCACTGGAATCCCCAACAATGTGGGCTGAAATTGTCCCAAATCTCATTCATTGCTGACTTTTTCTTATTCCAATTTAATTTTGTTTCAGATTCTGATTTTCTATTCTGTCCCACGGTTATGATGCCCTTCCTGCCCTAGGGCCTGCTGTAGTGTGTGTGTTTTCTGACTTTTTGGCTTGGATGCTTTCAAAGGTTGTGCATCTTTGGCTTATTCTGCTTCAGCATTATTTGTGTAGGATCCGTCACCCTCAGGCACCAAGTCCTGGCCGACCCAGCTGGCCTTGCCCTGTCTTTTATGTAACAATGTGAAAACTGAAGATACCACTAAGCACCAAGGTAGCATAAACATGAAATTTCAGTGTGGTGCCCAATTGCCTTAGAGTGGTTCTTCAAGGGAAATGTAAAGAAATGGCTCCACGACCCTTGACCTCCTTACCCACTTCAAGGGTTGAGAGAATAGATGAGGGAGGGTTTGCATGGAGGTTTCTTTGGAGAGAACTGTTGCTGTGAATGCCTTTTTTTTTCACATTAAGCCCCGTGAGAGTGGCATCCACAGGTGCACTCAGAGAAAGGTAGCATGCAGGCCACTGTATTTAGGAACCACTGCACACTGGGGTTGAGATGGAGCAGGGACCCTTCTTAGGCGCTTGTGGGAACTCCAAGCATGAAAATGAATAAAAATCTTGAGTTTCTTCTAGGGAATTCTGGGCACCTAGCTAGTTCTGAGAAGTAAATGATCAACTTCATAAGCAAGAAGGTAATAGTACCTTAAAACAATAGCCACGGAAGTTAGAGTTAGCATATGTTTGGCTTCCTATAGAAACTAAGAATAATATCTTAGCATATCTCTCTGAGTTATTTTTCAGAAACTCAGACCCCCACCATCTGGATCTGCCAGTGCATAGACCTTAAATGAGGAGGAACTGAGGAGTGGGCTCTGACCACTGTTCTTTGTTCTAAATTTCTTCCTGAGGAGCCTGGAGTTTATACCCCTGAGCCAGAGCTCACAGTCTTCCGCTGATCCTAAAGTTTTAGACAAAGCTTTGTCTCCCTAACCAATTACAAATCAGAAAATCTTTGAATCCACCTATGACCTGTGGGCCCATGCTTAGAGATATCTTGCCTTTTTATGTGACATTGGAGCCTTTAGCAATGAAAATCCAAAAAAACAAAAAACAGAAAACAGGTAAACTTGTATATTTTTATGCTAGGTTTGATGAAAAGGTTGTGGGGAAGTATGATTGGACAAAGATGATAAGACCTAATGGTGACAACTTGGGGGATCTTAGCAAATCCTGTCTTCCCAGATTCCTCTTGGCATCTCTGTGTCTTTGAGGGTAAGGATGCTAGTTTCCTTCAGGTATAGGGTAGTGATATGGTTGGCTCTGTGTCCCCACCCAAATCTCATCTAGAATTGTACTCCCATAATTCCCATGTGTTGTGAGAGGGACCCGGAGGGAGATAATTGAATCATGGGGGCAGTTTCTCTCATGCTGTTCTTGCGGTAGTGAATAAGTCTCATGAGATCTGATGGTTTTCTCAGGGGTTTCCACTTTTGCATCTTCTTCATTCTCTTTGCCCACTGCCATCCATGTAAGAAAGGACTTGCTGCTGCTTGCCTTCCACCATAATTGTGAGGCTTTCCCAGCCATGTGGAACTGTAAGTCCAATTAAACCTCTTTCTTTTGTAAATTGCCCAGTTTTGGGTATGTTTTTATTAGCAGTGTGAAAATGGACTAATACAGTAAATTAGTACCAGAAGTGTGGTGCTGTTGCTGAAAAGATACCTGAAAAGGTGGAAATAACTTTAGAACTGGGTAACAGGCAGAGACTGGAACAGTTTGGAGGGCTCAGAAGAAGACAAGAAAATGTGGGAAAGTTTTGAACTTTCTAGAGACTTGTTGAATGCCTTTGACAGAAATGCTGATAGTAATATGAACAATAAGGTCCAGGCTGAGGTAGTCTCAGATGGAAATGAGGACCTTATTGGGAACTGGAGCAAAGGAGACTCTTGTTATGTTTTAGCAAAGAGACTGGCAGCATTTTTGCCCCTGCCGTAGAGATTTGTGGAACTTTGTACTTGAGAGAGATGATTTAGGGTATCTGGCAAAAGAAATTTCTAAGCAGCAAAACATTTAAGAGGTGACTTGGGTGCTGTTAACAGCATTCAGTTTTAAAAGGGAAATAGAGCATAAAGGTTTAAAAAATTTGAAGCCTGATAACGTGATAGAAAAGAAAATCTCATTTTCTGAGGAGAAATTTAAGCCAGCTGCAGAAATTTGATGTCAGAGGTTTTCATGGCAGCCCCTCTCATCACAGATCTAGAGGCCTAGGACTGATACCGGTGTCAGTCCTAGGCCTGACTGTGGTTTTGTGGGCCTGACCCAGGATCCCCGAGCTGTGTGCAGCCTAGGAACTTGGTGCCCTGCATCTCAGCCATTCCAGCTGTGGCTGAAAGGGGCCAATGTAGAGTTCAGGCTGTGGTTTCAGATGGTGCAAGCCCCAAACCTTGGCAGCTTCCAGGTAGTGTTGAGCCTGCCAGTGAACAGAAGTCAAGAATTGAGGTTTGGGAACCTCTGCCTAGATTTCGGATGTATGGAAATGCCTGGATGCCCAGGTGTAAGTTTGCTGCAGGGGTGAGGCTGTCATGGAGAACCTCAGCTAGGGCAGTGCAGAAGGGAAATGTGGGGCCAGAGCACTCACACAGAGTCCCTACTGGGGCACCACCTAGTGGAGCTGTGAGGAGAGGGACACCATCCTCCAGACCCCAGAATGGTAACGGTAGATCCACCAACATGTTCCTTTGGAGGCGGAGATGCACTCTGATTTTTTTGAATTCCAGCTTTTCTGCCCTGCTTTTTCCCCATCTTTGTGGTTTTATCTGCCTTTAGTCTTTGATGCTGGTGATGTACTGATGGGGTTTTGGTGTGGGTGTCCTTTCTGTTTGTTAGTTTTCCTTCTAATAGTCAGGACCCTCAGCTGTAGGTGTGTTGGAGATTGCTTGAGGTCCCCTCCAGACCCTGTTTGCCTGTGTATCAGCAGCAGAGGCTGCAGAAGATAGAATATTGCTGAACAGCGAGTGCTGCTGTCTGATTCTTGCTCTGGAAGCTTCGTCTCAGGGGTGTACCCTGCCGTGTGAGGTGTGGGGTGTCAGTCTGCACCTAGTGGGGGATGTCTCCCAGTTAGGCTACTCAGGGGTCAGGGACCCACTTGAGCAGGCAGTCTGTCCATTCTCAGATCTCAACCTCCATGTTGGGAGATCCACTGCTCTCTTCAAAGCTGTCAGACAGCTGTCAGACTCCATCCAGAGGTGGAGTCTACAGAGACAGGCAGGCCTCCTTGAGTTGCGGTGGGCTCCACCCAGTTTGAGCTTCCTGGAGGCTTTGTTTACCTACTTATGTCTCAGCAATGGCGGGCGCCCCTCCCCCAGGCTCACTGCTGCCTTGCAGTTAGATCTCAGACTGCTGTGCTAGCAATGAGGGAGGCTCCATGGGTGTGGGGCCCTTCGGGCCAGGTGTGGGATATAATCTCCTGGTGTGCCATTTGCTAAGACCCTTGGTAAAGCGCAATATTAGGGTGGGAGTTACCTGATTTTCCAGGTGTTGTGTGTCTCAGTTTCCCTTGGCTAGGAAAAGGGATTCCCTTCCCCCTTGCACTTCCCAGGTGAGGTGATGCCTCGCCCTGCTTCAGCTCTCACTGGTTGGGCTGCACCAGTTGACCAGCACCGATTGTCCGGCACTCCCCAGTGAGATGAACCTGGTACCTCAGTTGAAAATGCAGAAATCACCCGTCTTCTGTGTCGCTTGCGCTGGGAGCTGGAGGCTGGAGCTGTTCCTATTCGGCCATCTTGCTCCCGACACCCTGCTCCCACCAACATCTTACACTGTGCACCTGGAAAAGCCACAGACACTCAATATCAGCCCATTAAAGCAGCCGGGAGGGAGGCTGTACCCTGCAAAGACACAGGGTGGAGCTGCCCAAGGCCATGGGAACCCACCTCTTGCATCAGCGTGACCTGGATGTGAGACATGGAGTCAAAGGAGATCATTTTGGAACTTTAAGATTTGACTGCCGTGCTGGATTTTGGACTTGCATGAACCCTGTAGCCCCTTTGTTTTGGCCAATTTCTCCCACATGGAATGGTATTTACCCAATGCCTGAACCCCCATTGTATCTAGGAAATAACTATCTTGCTTTTGATTTTACAGGGTCATGGGCAGAAGGGACTTGACTTGTCTCAGATGAGAGTTTGGACTGTGGACATTTGAGTTAATGCTGAAATAAGTTAAGACTTTGGGGGACTGTTGGGAAGGCATGATTGATTTTGAACTGTGAGGACATAAGATTTGGCAGCGGCTAGGGGTGGAATTATATGGTTTGGCCCTGTATCCCCACCCAAATCTCATCTTGAATTGTACTGTCATAATTCCCACATGTGAGAAGGACCCAGTGGGAGATAATTGAATCATGGGGGCAGTTTCCCCCATACTGTTTTCATGGTAGTGAATAGGTCTTGAGATCTGATGGTTTTATCAGGGGTTTCCACTTTTGTGTCTTCCTCATTCTCTCTTTGTCTGCTGCCATCCATGTAAGACGTGACTTGCTCCTCCTTGCCTTCTGCCATGATTGTGAGGCTTCCCCAGCCACATGGAACTTTAAGTCCAGTTAAATCTCTTTCTTTCATAAATTGCCCAGTCTTGGGTATGCCTTTATTAGCAGTGTGAAAATGGACTAATACAGGTAGGCACATCTCACATGAGGTTTTTATGGCTTACTTGAGAGGAAGGTAAGAAAACTGTTTTATGACCTTCTTTAGGGGAAGGGGGAAGGGAAAGGTCATAGAGTGACCTTCCTGGGTTTTCCTATTTTTTCAAATGCCAAAGTGCCATATTTTATGCTTGTGTGTCCTGAAACCCATCATGACCTTAAAGAAACAGTCAACCTGTTTCATCAAGAGATAAGGTGAGGTATGTTCATCAAATATAAGGTGAGTATATTCTCAAACTACTTCTTACTAAAAGGAAAATGACTTTATAGTCAAACCTCGACAACAGTTTTTATGATAGGGCATTCTCTTTATTGTTTTATTTGTTTCAAAAAGACAATTTGTGAGGGTGGGCAAGTTTATGCTGTGATAACAAATTAATGTCAAAGTTGCTCTCCCTTAATATAACTTGTTTCTTACTCACACTACATGTCCCTCATGGGTTGACAGACTGCAGTTCCATAGGGGAATCCAGGACAATAGAGGCTGCACCATCTTGTAACTGCACCAAGTGGAATATATGCCAATGATACGAGAAACTTGTATGTGGACTTTTCTCTACCTTAGCTAGGAAGAGATACAATCATTGACTCCCAAGTTTTATTGATTAGAACTCCTCACTGAACCTCATCTAATTGCAAGGGAGCTGGGCGCGGTGACTCACACCTGTAATCCCTGCAGTTTGGGAGGCCTAGTTGAGCAGATGGCTTGAGCCCAGGAGTTTGAGACCAGCCTTGACAACATGGTAAAACCCTGTCTCTACAAAAAGACACAAATTAGCTGGGCATGGTGGTGCATGCCTATGGTCCCAGCTACTTGGGAGGTTGAGGCAGAAGGATCACCTGAGCCCAGGGAGGTCGAGGTGGCAGTGAGCTGTGATCACGCCACTACACTCCAGCTTGGGCAACAGAGTGAGACCCTGTCTCAAAGAAAAAAATGCAAGGGGGCTGGGAAGTGTAGGAAAAGAAATGTATTTGTTGAGCATTATACTCTCTGCCACAACACATTAGCCCAATATCACCTCAGTTAATGTTAATTTGTAACATGTAATACTGATCAGCTGACAGAATTGTTTTTAAAAAGGGAAAATAATATATTTTACACAAATTTAGTTAGATACTTTTGTAAACAAAAGTTTTAAAGATGACTTAAAAAGCGATAAAATGAATGGTTACATTTATTTTCAACCATACCCTGAGGATAAATTTTAAAATCACTTTCTTAATGTTATACAAAGAGGTACTTTTAAGATCTGAGATAAAATATCAATTGACAGCATCATACATAGATAGATTCAGAAAGATATCTCTCTTTCAACAACTAAGGCAGAAGTGAAAGTGTTGTACTTTAGAAAATACGAGCCTAGAAAAAAAGCAGCACTTCTAATTTAACTTCATTCTATATATATTTTATAAAGCAAATTAATTATAAGTACATAGTTGTAATTATAAGTACACAGTTGACTACTTTACCAATAATCCTAAAGTTCATAAATGGAAGTTATCCTTAAGAAACTTTTTAAACTCTTTGCATAAGTTAAAAGGTAAATATTGCCTTGAATTTGTGCTTGCATGGTTTATAAAATGAATGAAAGAGACTATAAAGGAGACTTCTAACAAATTGATTTCAGGTAACAGCAATATGTATTTAAGCATTCTAGAATCTGTTTAAGTT
This sequence comes from Macaca mulatta, assembly GCF_049350105.2. Taxonomy (NCBI): domain Eukaryota; kingdom Metazoa; phylum Chordata; class Mammalia; order Primates; family Cercopithecidae; genus Macaca; species Macaca mulatta. The sequence continues at coordinate 122,696,516 of NC_133411.1, forward strand.
TACCCGAAAAAAGTAAGGTTATGAGATGAGCTTGTATTCTGAACCACACAATCTCGTATTGCCTGTACAGTGTCTTGAAGTTTTGCTCCTGCTGCACTTTAGATTGCCAAGTCCTGCCCCTGTAAAATGATTATAAACGCATGGGCAGGAATCAGGCTTCATCTAGTTCAATTGTCTTTTAACCCCCAGGAGCCCTAGCCCTAGCACTGTCCTGAGTGTCGAACAAGCCCTGTTCTATTAACATTTCTGAGGTATTTGCAGTGGTTGCTACTGACAATTTGATAAAAGCAGCAGCCTGTTCAGCCTCAGCCATTTTGGATAATGAATAAATTCCTAAATAGGTAGTCAAATTGATTGCTCATTAGTTTAAAAATGCCACAGTGGCACATATTTTTATTATCCTTCTTTTCTCCCTTCTTATCTCACATTTATCTTCACATATATCATGCATTTTAAATATTTGCCCTCCTGAGTAACTTTTCTTAAAAGTCGGAAAGAAGTGAATATTTTCAATGATGACTTAGCAAGTTTTTGTTTTAATTGTGAGGTACAGAAAAAGATCCAAGTACGTTTTAAAATAAAAGTAAAACCATGTGATTTCTCTGACTAAGCAAGATAAATCACATTTGATGTAAGTCATCCTGTTCACATGAACAAAAAGCCCCCTTTTTACTTATCAATTTTTAAAATTTACCAACAAATCTATGCTTGTTTCATTTGAATAATTTGAAAGCATCTAAATGTCACTGGTAGAGAGTCGGGACTGCAAGTTGTCCAGGTTCTTGGCATTTTGAACAAAGAATTGGACAAAACACTCAGCAAAGCAGAGAAAGAATGAAGCAACAAAAGAACCAAAGCAGGGATTTATTGAAAAGAAAAGTACACTCCACAGTGTGGGAGCAGGCCCAAGCAGTGGCTCAAGGGCCTGGATACAGAATCTTCTTGGATTCCGTATCCAAGAAGAAACTTTTGGAAACGCCCAAAAGTTTCCCATTGACCACTTCATGCTCATCTCATGTAAATGAAGTGGTAGCCTGCAATCAGTCTGATTGGTTGCAGAAAGCAGGTAACCAGAGGCTGAAGTGAAGTTACAAAGGTCACATTCTTGTGCAAACATCTGATTGGTTGCAAACACCAACCAAGCACAGGCTACGGTGAAGTTACAGGGTTATACTTCAATGCAAATGAAGACTCGGCCCACAATCAGTCTTATTGGTTGCAGCCAGCCAGTTTCCCATCTGCAGTGCAGAAAAGGTCAAAGGGAGTAGCCGCTGGTCCTTTTGTTCCTTAAGCGTGGAAAGTTAGTGTTTTCCTTTCAATTTAGTTCTAGGAAGTCCGCGTGAAACAGCCTTAAGTTCCCTGCCTCCAGACCCTATTATCCTGCCTCATCATCCCCTTGAGAGACACGATCCCCATAAATCTTTATGGGAGACAAAGGGACTGAAGGTCTTTCTTCTGTAACTGCTTCATTTTGACTTGGGGCATAGTCCCTACCTGTTGGAGATTCCAGAACTCTCACTCCACTCTGTCGAGTGGAGACAGGGTGCTTCTTGATGGCGGGGGATGGTGCCTTCACCTGGAGCTGGCTGGAAGCCTTGTCGCATGATTATCTGAAGCTTGATGATCTCTAGGCAAAAGGAAATGAATTCGGTTAAAAGATTTAATAGGAATTTTGGAAGTGGATGCCTACGCTGTCAGGAATGTTTGTTATAGAAATAAAAAATTCTGCTTAATTACTATAAGGGAAGTGATTCCATCCATTTGGAAGAAGGCAATTAAACTGCAAAAATTAAAAAATGGCTACTATTATCCAGCCTACAGTAACGATGCAACAAAGACACCAAGGAAAGTTGGTGGGCATTTACTTATCTTTTGGCTGTCTTCTAAACAGGTACTTCAGGTCTTCCACAGGTTCACAGGTTTAGTGGCTGATGGGAACTTCATGTTCCTGATCTGGGGTTTCTGGTATCACTGGCTTGATCCTTGAAAGATGTATCCAACTATCTAATCCTACTACTTCTACCACAGAAGGCATGGCCAGTGTTACTGAAAATGGTCCCTTCCATTTGAGTTGCAATTGTTGAGCAGGTGATTCCTCCTTCCATGTTTTAACAAGTACCTCATCTCCTGGCCTGATATCGGGCTGCTGGTTAGTTCCCAGTGTGGGGAGGCTTTGACCTCCAAACTTTTGTAAAACCTGTTGAAATTGTCCTAGGTTGACACGGTATTTTACTAAACTTGCTGTTTCCGGGTCAGTAATTAAATCAGTAGTTAAGTGTGTGCTTATATTAATTTTTGCTCTAGGGTTATTACAGATCCTTAAGAGGGCTATGAGCAGTAAGCTGCCCCAAGTTTCTGATGTTTCCTGACATAGTTTAGCTAATGCTCATTTTAGAGCTTGGTTAGCCCTTTCTACTTTCCTGAAGGATTGATGTCTCCATGCTGAATATAAATAGTATTTTATTCCGAGAGCCTTAGCAACCCCTTAAGTTATCTGGGAGATAAATGATGGGCCATTATCACTTTGGAGGCTCTGAGGTAACCCAAACCAGGGGATTACTTCTTTTAAGAGAAACTTTATAACCTCATTAGCCTTCTCTGTTCTGGGAGGATAAGCTTTGACCCAACCAGTAAAGGTATCTATTAGCACTAACAAAAACTTATGTCCTCTGTCAGCTGGCATATGTGTGAAGTTTAATTGCCAGTCTTCTGCTAGATAAGTTCCTCTTCTCTGCACTGGTTCTATTAGAGGAGACATTTTGTTTCCTGGGTTAAGTGCACATAGTCAGCAGGCTTGGCAGACCTGCTTAGCCACTGAAGCTAGGTTAGACCTGGTAAAGAGCTTATTTACCATGGCCAGAGTTGCATCCCTCCCCACATGGAAAGAGGCATGCAGGACTTTTCTAACTTTCCACTGGGCTGTCAGAGGGAGATCTGTTTTTGACCCCATATACCACCAGGATCCTTGGTTTTATCCCCTTGGTTCCTTTATTAGTTGTTCTTCTTGTAGTGCTACTCAGGTTCTATTGGGGAATCATAGAAAGGGAGCGCTGCTAGGATCTGTTGGGATTGCACTCTGAAGGCTGTGGCTTTGTCTTCTCTGTCAGCCTTGCTGTTCCCTTGTGCTATAGGGGTTAAGTTGCTTTGATGCTCCCTACAATGAATTATAGCCATGGGCCTTGGCAGATGCATTGCTTCTAATAGCTGAAGAATTTCAAGCCTATGCTTTATAAGGGAGTGTTTGCTAGTTAGTAGTCCCCTTTCCAGATTGCAGCATAGGCATGAACCACAAGGAATGCGTATTTAGAATCTGTATAGATGTTAAGCTTTTTTCTTTGTCCCAACATAATGCTCAAGTGAGAGCAATGATTTCAGCCTCTGTGCTGATGTGCCAGGGGGCAGTGGCTGGGCTTTGATAATTGTGTTATGATTTAGTACTGCATATCCAGCTCAGTGCCCCCCATTTGACACAAAACTATTTCCACCTGTGAACCAGTCATCCTCAGAGTCTGGAAGAGGCTGGTCTTTTAAATCAGGCCAGCTAACATGTGTGTGCAATGACCTGCTCAAAGGAATGATCAGATACTGGGGCTGTGGGCAGCAATGCAGCTGGATTCAGAGTGTTACAAGCTTTAAGGATTACGTCTGGATTGTCTAGGAGCGTGGTCTGGTATTTGGTTAACCTTTCCCCCATCATGCAGATGTGTCCCTTTATCTATAAGACTGATTTTACCTGATGGGGTATTAGAACTTCCAGTGGTTGGCCCAGGGTGATTCCAGTGGCTTCCTCCATTAACATAGCAGTGGCTGCTATTTCCTGCAGGCAACTTGGCCACCCCAAGGCCACTCTATCCAGCTTCTTTAAAAGTAGGCAATTGTTCTGGGTTCTGAACCTAATTTCTGGTCTAGCACTGCCACAGCTATGCCCCTCTTCTCTGCTACATACAAGGAGAAGGGCTTAGTTAGGTCTGGGATGCCAAGAGCGGAAGCTGGGTGAGAGCCTGTCTTAACTTGGCAAAGGCTTCTCTCATTTTCAAGATCCATTCCATTAGCTCATTTTCAGATCTCCTCATTGCTTCATACAGGGGCTTTGCTATGATCCCAAAATTTGGTGCCCATATTCTGTAAAACCTGGCCATTCCCCCAAAAAGAATTAAGCTACTGCTTGGTGTGGGGGCGCCCCCAGATCACATATGGCTTGCACTCGTTCTGGGGATATTTGCCGGGCTCCAAGTGTTAAGACATACTCTAAATATTGGACCCATTGGAGGGTAATCTGCACGTTCTTTTTGGACACTTTGTATACACCTGTCCACCACAAAATTCAAAGTTTTTATAGTATTTTGGTCAGAAACCTCCTGGGTTGGGCTATACACAAGAAGGCCATCCACATACTGAAATATACTCCCGTTCCCCAATTGCAGGTCCCTCAGATCCCTGTCTAAGGCCTAGGCAAAAAAATGGGGCCTATCCCGAAAACCTTGAAGGAGCCCTGTCCAAGTGTATTATTGTTTTTTTCCTGGTACTAGGATTTTCCTGTTCAAAGGCAAAAAGGTATTGGGACTCTGGGGCCAGAGAAATAGAGAAAAAGCATCTTTTAGGTCTAGAACTGAGAACCATTTTGCATCCCCTGGCACCTGAGCCAGGAGGGTATATGGATCTGCCACTAATGGGTGGATAGTGGTGACAGCCTAATTAATTACTCTGAGGCCCTGTACTAACTGGTATTCCCTCGAAGTCTTTAGAACAGATAAGATGGGGATATTGCAGGGAGAATTACAGATTTAGAGCAGATAAGATGAGGATATTGCAGGGGATTTTAAGAGCCCATAGGTAAATATTACCTCAACTATGGGTGCTAGGCCTTTTCTTGCTTCCTGCCTAATAGGGTATTGTTTTATATTGGGAAAATAGTTGGGATCTTTAAGCTGTATTTTGACTGGCACTGCTGTTCTATCCTTCCCCAGTTTTCCAGTATACCATGCCAGCAGGTTAACCTGTTTATTAATGTGGTCTAGGACGTTGTTCAAGCAGGGAATCAGGTGGAATAGGTGGAGGGTTGTCTACAGTGGAATCAGGTGGAATAGATTGAGAGTTGCCCACAGTGGTCTAGAAAAGAGACTTTGAAAAGTGGAGGGCTCACTAGGTGACCCAAATTTTACCTGGAGCATTCCCCTGGAAAAAATATGGGCCCAGACTAGGGTCCCTGGGGGCATCCCCCCTTTAGGGCCCTGGCTGAGTCTGTTGGATGTTGCCAACCTTAGATGGGTGCCAGCACTGCTTTGGAATGGTTCTCTCCACCACTGAGGACTTACTGTGAACTTTTCTTGAGGTTTTTCTATCCTACTTAAAGCAACTCTTTGACTCTCTCAACTTAGGCAATAATAATCCCCACCCGCCATGCACCACACACACCACTTACCACATGCCCAGGCCATCTGACTTGTATAACCTTTTTGCATAGCTAGGTGGGTTTTCTGTCCTTAGCCAGTTGTATGGGGGAAGGGAAGAATTTAGCCTAAGAAAAGAAGGGGTTTAAGTCACCTGAAACGTGTGTGAATTCGCCCTGGATGAGCTGCTGCAGCCGACTGTGTCACACGTAGGGTTCCAGGAGTATAACCAGAAAGGATAGAAAAGAGTCTTTTTCCTTTCCAGGCAAGGCATACATCCCTGTTTGCTTCTTGGCCGTCAGAGCACACCAGAGAGCGGCCCCAGTCAGTTTCCCTCAATTACCAGGAGCTACGAGGAAACCCTCGCTGAAAGACTGAAAAAGGAGAAAAGGAAAAGAAAAAAAAAAAAAAAAAACCTCAGAAAAAGGGAAAAAAATATAGGACTCAGAAAAACGAAAACAGGAAAAAGGACTCAGGTCCCTCACTTGAACTGGGCAGTGGCAGTCAGGCACTTCCACGTGGAAACCTTTCAGTTCACCAGAGAGTGGCCCTGGGCAGAAACTTGCATGAAGTCTCCATGCTTAGGTGCTGTCCACCTAGGGCACTGAGTTGGAAAGGAAGAGAGAGAGAAAGATTTAAAAGAGGAAAGGAAAAAAATCCCAAACTTTGGTCCTACCTTTCCTCCTGGCTGGCTTGCCAAGATATGTCACTGGTAGAGGGTTGTGACTGCAAGTTGTGCAGGTTCTTGGCATTTTGAACAAAGAATTGGGCAAAATGCCCAGCAAAGCAAAGAAAGAATAAGGCAACAAAAGAAAACAAAGCAGGGATTTATTGAAAACAGAAGTACACTCCACAGTGTGGGAATGGGCCAGAGAAGCAGCTCTAGGGTCCGGATACAGAATCTTCTTGGGTCCAAATACCCCCTAAAAGTTTCCCATTGGCCACTTCATGCTCACCTCATGTAAATCAAGTGCTAGGTAGCCTGCAACCAAGCAAATCTGATTGGTTGCAGAAAGCAGCCAACTGGAGGCTGAAGTGGTTACAAATGTCACACTGTTGTGCAAACCAATTGGTTTTTGCAACCAGTCAGAAGCTAGGGTGAAGTTACAAAGTTATACTTCTATGCAAATGAAGACTCGGCCTGCAATCAGTCTGATTGGTTGTGGACAGCAACCATTCAGAGACTGGAGTGAAGTTACAAAGTTGCAAACGAACACTTAACCCACAATCAGTTTGATTTGTTGCCAACAGCCAATTTCCCATCTGCAGTGCAGAAAAGGGGAGGAGTTTGCAAAGGGAGTAGCCTCTGTTCCTTTTGTTACTCAGGCGTGGAAAGTTAGGTTTTCCTTTCCATTTGGTTAAAGGAAGTCAGTGTGAAACAGCCTTCGGTTACTTGCCTCCAGATCCTATCCTCCTGCCTTATAAGGATGACCTTAAAAGAAAGAGACAGAGGGTCGGCTGCAGTGGCTCATACCCATAATCCCAGCACTTTGAAAGGCCAGGGAGAGAGGATTGCTTGAACTCAGGCATTGGAGACTAGCCTGGGCAACATAGTGAGACCTCGTCTCTACTAAAAAACCAAAAACATTAGTTGGGCATGGTGCTGCATGCCTGTGGTGGGAAGATTGCTTGAGCCCAGAAGATTGAGGTTATAGTGAGGTATGGTCATACCACTGCACTCCAGCCATGGGGACAGAGTGAGACCCTATCTCAGGAAGAAAAAAAAAAGCAAAAGAGAATACTGTTTAATTAACAAATACCACATGTGCTCAGCGCTGATATAAATTCTATATAGTAATCTGTGGATTTCCCCCCATGTTTACTTAATGAGGGTAAGATAATTTTGAGAGAATTTTGGATATTAGAAAATGCATTCAGAAATAGGAAATGCAACACCACACAGTCCTTTCTGCCTACATACATGTTCACAATTCCAGTAACAGTTTTAAAAAGGGAAAGAAATTAGTCCTTCTAGAGAATTCATTGGTTCCACATGCCCGGGATGAGGGATCATACAAAAATAGAAAGAATCTGGTGCTAAAATAGGCCACACCAGGGCTCTAATCCCAATTACATCACTAACCCTATAACTTTGGACAATTACTCAACCTGTTTAAGCTGCATGTTAATCTGAAACCTAGGAATAGGGTTACCAGACAAAATATAGGACATCCAGTTAAATTTGAATTTCACTAAAACAATAATTTTTCAGTATGAAGTATGTCCCATGCACTACTAGCAAAGCACATAGAAGAATGCAACAGTATACAATAACTTTTTCTCTGAAATTCAAATTTAACTGGTCATGTTGTATTTTTATTCATTGTATCTGGCAACTCCTTGAAGGAATAATAATTCTCACTCTAGCCTTTAGGTGGGGACTCAATAAGTCAATTTTCTAGAGACTGTACTAAAAGGCTTTGCAATTATTTTCAATCTCATTTAGTATTGAAACAAGTCCAGTGAAGAATGGAAAATTATTGTCTTCATTTTCCAGATTAGCAAAAAGGTTAAAATTCAGAAATTTGTCCAAAGTTACATAGTCATAATGGCAGAGCGAAGATTCAAGGGGGAGCTGTTTAACACCAAGGCCTGGAAGCTTTACTCTGTGACGGTGGTTCTCAAACTTCAGCATGTTTCAGAGTCATCAGGAGAGTCTCTTAAAACACAGATTACTAGGCCCAGCCCACAGGTTTCTGGTTCAAATGATCTAGAATAGGGCTCCATAATTCACATTTTTCAAACATTCCAGGTGTTATTGAGGCTGCTGGTTTAGGGACTAGTTTGAGAACTGCTGTCTGCTGTCCTGTGGTGTGCCATCAGTGCCAGTGCTTGGTACTTATAAGTGACAGCTTCATGATGCCACTCATCATGAGCCATCAAAGAAATCATGCCCACTTATCATTTATTGGCTTTTAAAACATTGTTATGAAGCAGAAGGTAGTAATGAAAATATGCAGCCCCACAAGCAGTACTCCAAAATCCCTGATCTTTTTAAGGCCGTGAATGCCTTTCCTGCTTCCTCTTCTGACTTTGGAGAACTTCTCTCTAGTATTGTCCTTGAAAGAAGCACCATTCCCCGGAGGTAAACAGTAATTGGAAGAAACACCACTTGGAAGTAATCAACACACAATTTTATTTAGTCCCTCCCTGGTTCTTGAAAATGTATTCAATGGGGAAATTTTTTCTCTGTCCCCTCAATAAAGATTTGGGCAAACTCATGACTTTTCTTCTCTTTTAGCTAACAGACAGTCCAAAGGTCACTTTAGGTCTCTCTCTCTCTCTCTCTGCCTCTCTCTTTCTCTCTCTCTCTTTCTCTCTCTCTCTCTCTCTCACACACACACACAGCCCACTTTAGAAATTAGACCATCTAGCCCCCCAGTTAACACACCATTTCTCCCCTCTCACCTAAAATTTCTTTAAAGAGCCCCCAAACTACTATTCTTTAAATTTATAAATTATTATTTGTCACACTCTAAAAATGATATTGATATTGATACCGTTTCTAGCATGTCCACTAATTTTTAGCTGGCAAATAACATTAACAGCTGGTCACTGCATCATCATCTGGGGCTGCAATATTGTGAAATATATATTTGGTCTTCCTCCATTTCTTGACAAATAGCTTCTAAAACCCTTGGAATCTCCAGAAAGAGAAGGGTGTCTTTTTTATGCTAATGAGGTAACTGGTGGTAGGGAGCCGCTATGTAGCTTCAGGATGAGGCTGGTCACTGCAAGACCAAGGCATGATGAGAGGGTTGATGACTTTCAGCCCCACTGTCAACCTCTGGGGAGGGGAGGGGGCAAAGAGTTAAAGGTTGAGCTGATCATCAATGGCCAATGATAGAATCACTCATGCTTATATAAGGAAGCTTCCAGGAAAACCTAAAAGGCAGGGTTTAGGGAGCTAACTGATATCTGAACACACGAGGGTTCCTGGAGGGTGGCACGCCTGGAAAGAGAATGGCAGCTCTGTACCCCCGCTCACATACCTTGTCCTGTGTATCTTTCCATGTTGCTGTTCATCTGTATCCTTTGTAATATCCATTATGATGAATGGGTAAACATAAGTAAAGTGTTTTTCTGAGTTCTCTGAGCTGCTCTAGCAAGTTCACAGAGCTTGAGGAGGGGCTCATGGGAATCCCAATTTGTAGCTGGTCAGTCAGAAACAGAGGCCACAACCTGGGGCTGTGATTGGCATCTGAAGTGAGGGGCACTCTTCAGACCGAGACTTTAACCCATGGGATCTGAAACTATCTCCAGGGAGAGAGTGTCAGAATTGAATTATCGGCCACCTAGCTGGTATCCGCTAAAGAAGTACTTGGTATATGTGGAAATATCCCCCAACATTTGGTGTCAGAAGTGTTGAGTGATGTGTGAGGGAGTGTAGGAAAAAACACCTTTGGATTTTTTCCATATCTTTTATGAGCAGAATTGGTATTAGGCTCTGAAAAATGATGGTCTTTACATTGCTGGCTTTGAGACCCACAGTTTTCTCAGGAGGTCTTTGTAAACATTCTCCCAGATTCACATAGGCCAGAATTTGATGGTTAAATGCCAGAATAATGATTGAACTAGGTGAACAGACAGTTCTATTTGTACCAAAGACATTGTGGTACCAGAAAATAGTCCTCATGACATAGCAGCAGAGCCTTGTCTCCCCACAGGGTGCCTGAGGTGTGTCCCCACAGCATTACCAAACTGAATTTCAGTCTATCTGCCCAGTGCAGCAAAGCCAGACACTGACATCGGGATGGCAGTGACAGAAAGTGAGGCACTTATTGCAGGGCACCAAGCAAGAAGAATTGGGCAGCTAAGTCTTAAGACCCAGACTCCCCAATGGCTTACAGGTAAGGGTTTTAAAGGTGAGGAGGCAGAGGTTACAGACAAAGCCATAAATCAATACATGGGGGCTATACATTGGTTTGACCTAAAAAGTCAGGGGCCCATAGCTCATAGGTGGATTTAAAGATTTTCTGATTTGCAATTGGTTAAGGAGGCAAAGATTTGCCTAAACATTTGGGATCAGCAGAAAAGAATGTGAGCTATGGCTCATGGGTGTGACCTCCTCCAGGTCACTCAGGAGGAAATTTATAACAAAGAACAGCGAATCAGAGCTCAGTCCTCAGTTCCTCTTTATCTGAAGACTACGCACAAGTAGAACCATTTAATAGGGGTCCAGGTTTCTGAAAAATAACTCAGGAACATATGTTGAGAGGTTATCTTTAGTTTCTACAGGGAACCAAACATTCCCTGACTCTAACTTTTTGGCTATTGTTTTAGGATACGATTTCCTTCATGCTTATGAAGGTGCTTACTTTTCAGGGCTAGCTAAGTGCCTGGAATTTCTCTTAAAGGAACTCAAGATTTTCCTCTATTTCCATGCTGAGAGTGGGGGTACCTGGTAGGCTTCTAAGATGGGTCTCTACTGTATCTCAATTCCCCCTGTCTCTTGTCACTCATCAATCCTGATAGGTATGGGGATGCAGGCTGCTGTAGCTACTTCCTGCTGAACTGGGGCAATGATTGGAGGTTAGGATATGAGGAGAGAAAGTTTCTAGCATGTAGCTTGAGATATTCATGTGTCTCAGGCATGGCACCATGGTGCTGAACTATCATTGTATTGTTGCTTTAGTTAATGCTGTACCATAACACTTTAATACACATTTGGCTATAATATAAAGCATAAGTAAAATTAGCAAGATGCCTAACTTTAGCAATCCAGAAAACATGGACTGCATTCCATAAGGAATCTAAGAAAACAAGGAAGAAAAGAAAACCAGTTCTTGGGGACAGTCGAGGAGACCCTGCTGTAACCAAATGGCTTGTTCTCTAATTCTTTTTAGATGAGTTTTTACCTCCACAGCTTTATTTATGTAAGTATAGCATGTGATATTTACAACCATACACATTTTTTTCTGATCAGCTAAAATGTAATTTAAGGCTATTGTGTAAGATCAATTATGTAAGACAATCTGAGCTAATGAACTAATTCCTCCCTGCTGAGTGTCTATTGCCAATGCAGTTTCATCACAAGAATTTCTAAAGTTGGGGAGAGATTTCTAATCATGTACACATGGGATGCCATTCCTCATCAAGGTAACAAAGTTCACCCAAGGAAGTACCCAGCTCCATCTTTTTGGTATTTGGGCAAGTATAGATTTGTGGATCCCCAAAGTGAGTATGTGAACTGTTTAGTTTCAATAAATTGCTTACTTTGTTGGGAGCTAAGATATGTGACTTCCAATATGTTTAGAGAACAGGCCTCTTAGGAGGCATATTGAGGGTGTAGGGGTCTTGCTTATCTAAAGAGGAAAAATCAAGGAAGGTATTATAATAAGGTAGAGCCTCAATATTTTTTTGGCAAAATTCCTTGAGATCCAACAGAGAGGACTTCTAAAATAATTTTGGGGGGGACATTCAGGATATGACAGTTTAATAAACTGGTGCACTGTTGTTCTATTAACTGAGTCAGATGACATCTACAGGTTACCTCTCTTTGCCAATGAATGAGAAATCCTAAACATAGAGTTGTCCTTTTGATTTGGGAGGATCAAAGTCCACAAGCAAGCATAACAAAAAAGGCAATCATGTCAACAGTTCCATGTGAGCACCTGAAGAAATTAAGACCCCCACAGCAGCACAGAGAATCTGCTTAGTAGTAGATGGAAAAAATAAGAAAAGCAATGACAAATAATATTGTTAAGTATTTGGTATCTCTTATTACTTATCTTTAGGAGTCTGTCTTCTGAGTAGCAACTTGGGATCTATCAGGGGTTTGCTGGTCCAATTAGAGAAGTCAGCCTTGGGGGTCCTCCATCTCAGGCTTGGATGGTCAGGACTGTGATGTTTTTTACAGTGTGCTTCCCATTTTCTGTCACATTTCGAGAGTTGCAGTCAAATGACTCTTGGAAACCAGCTTTACCCAGGAATCAGTTTGACTCTTTAATTATACTGAGGAATGAGTCATCAGCAGCACCTCATATGGTCCCATCCAACAAGAATAAAGTTGAACTGAAATCAGTAGAGTCTGGAAGCACTAAGTTGAGGTGTCTAGATGTTAGAGTGAAAGCATCTTTAGTTAAAGTGGTGGAAGGCAGTGGCAACCTGACAAGTTTTCTTTGCCTGTATCCCAAGGTAGAGCTTCAGCTTGAGGGGCTTCAGGAAAAAGATGGTAGCAATTTCATTGAGTTCAAGTCAGAAAAGTGGGAAGAAACATTAGTTTTGAGACTTATTCAGAAAAGAATTCAGGATTCAGTTCAAGTAAAAACTCAAACAATGGACAATCCTAGAATCTATTAACATGTGTACTATCATTTTCTTCTGAAATGTAATTTTTCTCTTTCCAGTCCCCCTTCTCTTTAAAAAAAATCATAGTAGGACCAATTTATTTGCAAAATAAGTTTTAACCTTATTATAGTTGGCCTAATTATTTGCATAAAGTGCAGCAAGAATAGTTATTGGCCATATAGGCTTTTTAAAATAGGCTTTACTAGGATGTTTTTCATTAAAAAAACTCAAATTAGACATTTAAAAGCCTCTTGAGCCAAGCCAAAGGTTTACCTTCGTCTGCAGATACCTGTATGAATTGGGTGATTCCTCTCTTTTCAAGGTCCCAAAATATCTTGAGGTTCCTGGGCCTGTCAGAAAATGACCTTGCTTACCACAGGGTTCAGGAACATTGTAAGAAAACTGTGTACACAAAGTACCAGGCCAGTTTTTCTCAGAGGCTATATATTGATTCTATAAAGTCAATCTCAATTCCTCAATGCAACCCGGTCATATCAGAAAAGACGCCATTCCAGTCAAAGCCTTGGTAAAATAACCAGTGTCTCTAATTTTGTCCTGTTATAAAACAGATTCTTACTGAACTTATGCAAATAACTATATTGCTATAAAATAAAAATATACACAATTTCCAAATTTTAGAGAAATAAAAGTGCTTCAAATTTTGCTCACAAGAGTATACTTCACTCAGTTGTTAAAAGCTATAAATAGCTCAAAAGAAAAAAGTTTCCTTGACTCTGAAAAACAAAACAAAAAGAATCAGCAACATTTCAAACAAGAAAGTAAAAAATTATTTTAGTCCTCTTTTAGTTCAGTCCCATGTACCTAACTCTTGTTCTGCTTGATATTGGGTTAGCAAGTCTCATGAACACACCAGCTTTTTAATTAAAGTCCTGGAAGCTTTTTAACCAGTCTATTGGTATAATCTCCAAAGTTATCAGAAATCCCTATTCAAGAGCACTTGTATGAGTCCTTTCTGTGAACTTAAAGAAGAAAATGCTTTTTGAGAAGAATCAAAGTAAAACAATAATTGTCTATAGATGACAAAAGTCTTAGAACAGCCATGGTTAAAAACCCAATTGACAAGGAAATGTGGTTATTTCTGTGGCACACAATAATTTAATATAATCATAACTATTACTGATAACATATACTGAGATATGAGAATTACAGAAATCTCATGCAATTTTGGAATACCTATTGATAACACATTTATATAAATATAACTCAAAGAAAGTTAAATACAATTTTATATTTGGCAATGCTTACTGTATGATTTGAACATACCAAATAAACCTAATATGACTCTCTTGGACCTCTAGGGGCCTTAATATGCAAAATATTCCTTTGAGATGAGAAAGACTAAATTTAGAATTTGAAATTTGATTTTGGAGTTTGTCAAATATCAAAGATTTAAATCACTTGATAACCCCAAATAAGATCACAGGTCACTGCAAAATAATAGTTATTCATTTAGCCAAAGTGGTAATTCAGAGATTTTGAAAAGCAAAATCCTTCACTGTTTGATAGAGGGGATACTCAGTTTCCCAAAACAATCATTAAGACTTAATAAACCAGCTTGGGGCCAGTTGAATCTCATTTTCTTTCCTGTCTTTTATTTTTTGGAGGTTACTTAAAATGTTAAAACATCTTTTATTATGTCTTATTTCTTAAAATTTATTTATTTGGGACAGGGTCTCACTTTGTTGCTCAGGCTGGAGTGCAGTGGCACAATGACGGCTCACTGCAGCCTTGATCTCCCAGGTTTATGTGATCTCCCCACCTCAGCCCCTTGAGTAGCTGGGACTATGGGTGTGTGCCACCACACCTGGCTAATTTTTAAAAAAAAATTTCTTATGGCGACGGGGTCTCATTATGTTGCCCACGCTGGTTTCAAACTCCTGGGCTCAAGAAACTCTCCTACCTCAGCCTCCCAAAGTGCTGGGATTACAGGCATAAGCCTCCATATCCAGCCTATTATCTCTGATTAATATTACACGAAAGTCTCATTTGAGAAAGAAAAAATTCTACCTTTGCATAATGTATTATTAATACTAAAGCTAATTTTAATAAAACTTAATAAATTCATTCAATCTCAATCAGCTTTGACTATACGAGATAAGGTTTTCATAAACCTTTTATAACCTTTCATAATTTTTTATTAAAGAGTAGATCTTGCTGGATGTGATGGCTCACACTTGCAATCCCAGCATTTTTGGAGGCCAAGGTGGGAGCATGGCTTGAGATCAGGACTTCAACATCAACTTGGGCAACATAGTGAGACTGTATCTCTACAAAAATAGAAAGAAAAATTAGCCTTGTGTGGTGGCATGGGCCTATAGTCCTAGCTAGTTCTAGCTGCTTGGGAGGCTGAGGCAGGAGTTTGAAACTGCAGTGAGCTATGATCATACCACTGCACTTCAGCAAGACTATGTCTCTAAAATTAAAATAAATAAATAAATAATCAGATCAATTCTCCAAGAAAACCCTGTTATCCTGACACAGGGGCCCAGACTATGGCCCTGCATCATTGTGCTTTGGATATTGTTTTAATTTTTAGGAAAACTTTGTAACTTTTCATTTTAGCTGACTTGATTATACACAGAATTCCTTTCACAGATCAATTTTTCATAAACCTTTTACAACTTGCTTGAACTTTCAGTTTTGTCCTATTGTTTTACCTATGGACAAAAATTTCATTTATTTTCCACCTTATCATTTTGACCACACAGTGTTCTCTCTCATGTAAAACAAAAATTACTCTCTGTCTTAAACTCTCTTTACATTTTACTTTTCCTTTAACAAAAACAAGATTCTAATACCTTTCTGTAACATTTTAAAATTAAAAACACATCTTGTTTTCTTTATATGCTTTGCATATAGAATTGCTTTTCATATATCTAGTAGTCTTAACTATGTATACTAATTATAGTATTAACTCTTACTAACTCTTAATTTTAGTGAAAAACCTTGGAGGTAAGGAATTTTAGTTATGTATCAGATGTAGAACCCAGGACAAAGGACAATGTCTGGAGCTAGGTGTCATAACCTAAGGCTCAAATCTAAAGACATAAGTTTATAGACAAGTTAAGCAATTATCCAAAGTACTACAAAAGCAGTAGTTTTATGACCTGAAAATATCTAGCAAAGACAGTTTCTGACCAATAGATCTAGGCAAAAATGTCTAAATTAAATTCTAAAGATGCTTTTATTTTGTTTTACCAACAATTTTGAAAATATCTTTAGTAACTAAAGATTATTAAAATCACATGAACCAAAACAAATTTGGACTTATTTAATTTATGAGTACTCCTTTATTTATAAACCAATTTGATATCATGGACAACATACAAAGACATACACACATGCATACATGAACATTCAAATAGACATAAACAAAGACCCTACAGCCTTGATTTTATTTTATTTTTGTTATTAATAATTCGTTTTTAGGGTTTATATATTTCATTTTTATTTTTATAGACTTAGGGATACAAGTGGAATTTGTTTACATGGATATATTGTATAGTGGTGAAATCTGCGCTTTTCGTGTACCATCACCTGAATAGTGTCCATTGTATCCAATAGGTAGTATTTCCTCTCTCACTGCCCTCCCACCCTCCCAGGTTTTGGAGTCTCCCATATCTGGTATACCACTCTGTATGTCTGTGTGTACTCATTGTTTAGCTCCCACTTATAAATGAGAATATGTGGCTTTTTACTTTCTGAGTGATTTCACTTAGGAAAATGGCCTCCAGTTCCATTCATGTTGCTGCAAAAGACATGATTTTATTCTTTTTTTGTGTACATTTTAAAACTCTAGTCATGAGCCTGGCAAGACTCACCAGTTCAAAAAGGATAGCTGTATTCAAATTATGCCCCAATAAATGGAACAAGTCAAAATCCATTTGTCCCACATGGCTCAAGCCCTCACTGAGCCCCAGTGGAAACAAGGTAACAATCTATAACTCAAAGCAGAGAGGGAGGGAGGGAGGGAGAGAGAGAGAGAGAGAGAGAGAGAGAGAGAGAGAGAATCTATTATTCTTTAAGAAAGAGTTTGAGTTGCACTAGAGGAAGACTACAGATGGATACCAAAGCTGGGCATGGTGGCTCACACCTGTAATCCCAGCCGTTTGGGAGGCAGAGGATTACTTGAGGCCAGGCATTCAAGACCAGTCTGGGCAACAAAGCAAGACTCTGTCTCTACAACAAATTGAAAACAAATCAAACCATTAGCCAAGCATAATGGTGTGCACCTGTAGTCTCAGCTACTTGGGAGGCTGAGGAAGGAGGATCATTTGAGCCCAGGAGTTTGGGGCTGCAGTGAGCTATGATTGCATCACTGCACTCCAGGCTGGGTGACAGAGCATGACCTTGTCTCTCTTTATCTATAAAATGATACCAAAGCAACAGAAAATCACAGGAAATTACCACAGGATTTTATAGGACAAGTTTCTTCATAATATAAAGTAATTTCTGGTACTCCCAAAAGCCAACGAGATTAGGTAATGCAATTCAAAAGAGAACAGAGATTTAGATCTGAGAGGATGCTGTCCATTTACAACTCTTGGGATTCTCTGAGGAAAAACAGAGGTTCCTCCCCCAAAGAAGAGTCTATAATGCCTTCTCTGTTTTCCTGAAGGGATCTCAGGCTGTTAAAAAATGTTTTTTGGTCCCCCCATGTGACATCAAGTGTGGTAAGAGGAAGGAGGGGCAGGTAGAAGTACATAGGGAAATAGAGGGAGTGCATATGGCTAGCAGGGCGTTAAGATGACATATATCAAGTTGACAGAGAAATTTCTGCAGAGAGAAAACAGAGGCCTTGAAATAATATACATATAAATATATTGCCTAAATGTCAGTTTTAATTAAAGTGATTTTTGACTACAGAACTCTTAAAAAAACTCCTTTCAGATCTCTTATTACCAGATATTAGCTGGGACAAACAGCTGATATTCCTGACTTTTGAATGTTTTCTCCCAAAGTTGTCTTCCTCAGTGAAACTAATAAGCCTCAACCAGGGTTATGACTTAATTGAGGATGCACAATGTATCCGAAGAGGTGCAAAGCAGTTCTCAAAAGATTCAGAATCACCTCACACACTGCTCAAAGAAAGGAAAGTTTTGCTAACCACAAATGGAATACAATTTACATTTCCATTCAGCCATATTGTTTAGGGTCTCAGCTTCTCAGCTAACTGTCTGTACACAAAGGCACCAAAGCCCCATATGTCCCCACAGACCGAGGATAGAAAATTAAAAGCTCTGTATGCAAGAAAAAAGGACCAAAAATGGCAAAAATAACACAAATACCACACCCAAAGGACTTGTTCCCTGGCCAGGCTGCCTCAGTGAAAGGGAGGAACTTTAGCTACTGAACTACAGCATGGGATGGCCTCCACTGTTCTTCCCAGAGGTGGGGGTGCGGGGGTCTATAGCAGGCAGTTTTCAGTTTGCAAAGGGTCTTAGCTCTATTTAGGTCAGATTTTTGCTCTTTAATTTAGTAAAGAGAATTCTTATGGCTAGCCATGACACTATTATGTATCTTAAAAAAATTGATTTTTCCATGAATTGTTTAGAATAAGAGATCTCTAAAATTCTTCTTTTAAATTTAGGAGTCCAATTTAAAGGATCCCTTTTTCAGGCCATTTTCTTCCAGAGGCTAAAGAATATTGCAACCAAGCAGTGCAGTAATAAAAAATCATCTTTTTCATAGGCTCAAAGATAAAAATGGCTCAATTCTGCAGAATACCGCTTAATGGGCTACAAGGAGGAATAGAGCTCATATTTCCCATTTTAGATGACAAAACCTTAGGTGACAAACCCTTAATGCCTCCTCTGGGCTTTAAGCTGAGTTTCAAGCAAGCAAATAAAAATCAAAATGAAATTTCTCATGGGCTCGCTCCCTTCAGCTTTTTGCAGGGTATCCCCTACCAAATGCACTCTGACTTGCCGAAGCAAGGCCAGATCCTACTGCCTTGCTGAAGCAAGGCCAGGTGTCCTACCAAAGCAGAACCACAGGTCTGAAGGAAGAATACATGGAGGCTGTTGCCCATGAACTCTCCACTTACCAAAAGACATTTTTCCAGCCTGGTGCCTTGTTTCTAATGCTGCAAAAATGAAAGTGCTATGGGCCAGCAATGGCTGGTTGGCAGCCAGACTTACGGACCTGTCCCTTAGTGAAATGGTTCAGGCACCTGCTAGATGGGATCAGAGGGTGGCTGCAGCCAGGAGCCCATGTGTCACGGATGAGATGCCCACCTAGGACTTTTGTCCTATCTAGGGTGCCAATTAATTGTTACCAAACTGAACTTCAGTCTAAGTACCTAGTGTAGCAAAGCCAGACATTGACATCAGGATTGCAGTGACAGAAAGAGAGGCATTTATTTCAGGGCACCAAGCAAGGAGAATGGGGCTGGTGATGCTTAAGCCTGGAACTCCCCAATGGCTTACAGGTAAGGGTTTTAAAGGTGGGGAGGCAGAGATTATAGGCAAGTCATAAATCAATACATGAAGGCTATACATTGGTTTAACCTAAAAAGGTGACACATCTCCAAGCAGGGGCCCACAGGTCATAGGTGGATTCAAAGATTTTCTGATTTGTAATTGGTTAACAAAGCAAAGCTTTGTCTAAAAATTGGGATCAGCAGAAAAGAATGTTAGGTCTGGTTCAGGGGCGTGACCTTCTCTCCAAGTCACTCAGGAAGAAATTTAGAACAAAGAGCAGCAGTCAGAGTTCAATCCTCAGTTTCTCCTTATTTGAGGTCTCCGTGCCAGTGAATCCATTTGATGGAGATTTCATTTCTGAAAAACTGAGAGACATATGTTAAGATGTTATCATCAGGCTGGGCATGGTGACTCACGCCTGTAATCCCAGCATTTTGGGAGGCTGAGATGGGCGGATCATGAGGTTCGGAGATGGAGACCGTCCTGGCTAACACGGTGAAATGCCATCTCTACTAAAAATACAAAAAATTATCCGGGTATGGTGGCATGTGCCTTTAGTCCCAACTACTCAGGAGATTGAGGCAGGACAATCGCTTGAACCTGGGAGTCGGAGGTTCCAGTGAGCCGAGATTGCGCCACTGCATTCCAGCTCCAGCCTGAGTGACAGGAGACTCTGTTTCAAAAAAAAAAAAAAAAAAAAAAAAGAAAGAAAGAAAGAAAGAAAGAAAAGAAACAAAACATCCCCTGACTCTAACTTTCTTGTCTATTGTATTAAGCTACAATTACCCTCATCCTTATGAAGTTGCTCATTTACTTCTCAGGACTAGCTGGGTGCCTGGAATTTCTCTTGTAGGAACCCAAGATTTTCCATCCAGCCTTTTCATCCTTCTCTGCAGCTTCATCTGGTGTAATATCTCTGTGGAAAAACTTTTCTTCTTCAATTATAAAACAAAGCCCAACATGCCTTTCACAGACATCAGCATGAGTGTGCCTGATATGTGCCTGTGCCTGATATGTGCCTGTGCTTGTATGTGCTTGGAAGGTGGAAGTGTCAGCACCAGCAGAAGTCCTGCCTTTTGAAACCGAAGTCTACCTTGCACATGGCTTTACTCTTCTATGACTTGCTTTTTATGGTATAGAGCATTGTAATTACATTGGAGAGACTGATATATCTCTGAGGGCAGTTGAAAAAGACTGATCTGGGTCTTTCAAGCCAAACCAAATATAGAATTTGTAGAAATCTGAAATAGAAACAAAGTTACTTGACTTAAAAAAAAAAAAAATCTCCTATCAAAAAGTGGAAATAACTGGTGTCCATCAACAAATAAATGATTAAACAAAATGTGCTATAAGCACACAATGGAATATTATTTGACCTTAAGAAGGAATGAAATTCTGATAATGCTACAACATGGAGAAACCTTGAAAACACCAAACTAAATGAAAAAAGCCAGACACAAAAGGACAAATATTGTATGATTCCACTTCGATGAGGCATCTAACATAGGCAAATTCACAGAGACAGAAAGTAGAATTTAACAAGAACTGAGGGGAGGGGAGAATGAGAAGGCATTTTTTTAGGGGTACCTAATTTCTGTTTGGGGTGACGTGAAAGCTCTGGAAATGGATAGTGATAATAACTGTACTTAATGAATGTTCTGAATGTCACCAATTGTGCACTTAAAATGGTGAAGGATAATAAATTTTATGCATGTTTTATCACAATAAAGAAATGATAAAAAAAAAACAAAAACAAAAACTGAGATTCTAGAGTAAATACACTCCGGTAGAGACTTAACCAGGGGGTTGGAGCAGGCTTATTTGGTTTTGCTAGATTGTAAACTGCTTGAGGACAGGAACTTTGCCATTGTAAATGCCACACTACCTATAATAGAGTCTTGAACATGGTTAGACTCGGTGATTCCTAGCTGAATAGAATTTGATGATGACCTGCAGAATTTTTCAATTTAATTTGTTCTTGGAGGAGAGAAAGAAGTGGATTTTCTGATCAAATTCAGGGGAATGCTTTTAAAGCCTTGTTTTTTTGGGAACAAGTTTGTGTAAGCTTGCCAATGTTTGACTGCAGGCTGGCTCCTTGAAAAGCTTGGGAAAAATCCAGGCAAAGCAATAAGAGAGAACTGGAGGTTGAGGGGTGAGTGATCAGAATTCAATCTGATGTGCGGCTCTGGCAAAGGGATGCTCAGAGGTTAATAGCACAAAGCTATTGGCTTTGAAAAAGAACATTCTTTGAAAGAATCCAAAAGGACATGGGAACAAACTTGATTGGAATTGATTGTACAGAGAATCTCTACTGTGTAAAAAGAGGAGACAAGTAGAAAGCACTTAAGAAGGATAATATTCCACTTTCGCTGCAGGAAAATACAAGTGACAAAAACAGCCAATGTTTATAGCAGCTGAACTTTTCCAAAAATTTATTTTAAAAGACTTTTTTTGGAGTCTTCCCTTTGACACAAATGATATCTCTTCATACAAAAATAAAATTAAAACTTTTTTTTTTTTTTTGTCTGGGAGATTACAGCCTTAGGAGAGTACAATGCGGCATCTGGATTTTGTAGTGTAGATTGAAACATTATTTTATAATTGGAATTTAATCAAATAAGCTTACTTTAGATCATTTCTTACGAGTACTACATAAACATTCTCACCCTTAAAAATTCAAACAATTGGATTTTGTAGTATACATTGAAACATTATTTTATAATTGGAATTTAATCAAATAAGTTTTATTTTAGATCATTTCTTACAAGTACTACATAAACATTCTCACCCTTAAAAATTCAAACAATTGACTGAAAAGCATCCCCCTCTTCCTATTATTCTTTTAACAGAGGGGTCTCCTGGTAAGGTTTGAAGTATATTCTCGTAGATGATTCTCTCATATTTGCATACATAGGTGTGAATACAGAAATAGCTTTTATTTTTCATTAACTTTTTGATATGAATTGGATCAAATCATTTTTCTGAAATCCACTTTTTGTTGAAGTTTTTCAAAGCAGTGAAGTGACTGAAAGGAAGACAAAGAGTAAGAAAGAGGCCATAGGGAATCTACACACCTAAAAACCAGTGTTTGTGTAATGAGGAATTGCCTGCATGACTTGGATATTTAAAGAAACCAAACTCTACAAGGTGATTTTCACATTCTTCTTGTGTAAGGTGTGGAAGTTTATGTGACCATAAAGTAAAAGAAAAAATTCTAAAAACTGCACATAAAAAAGTCTCACCACTTCAAACTCCTATCTTTATGCTTACATGCAAAAAGTGCAGGTAACTTACTTGTTCTTTGTCTGGCTGACACCTTGAGAAATAAACACCTTTTGTATAAGTGTAAAGTTTTGCATTTTTCTTCATCCTCTGTTCATTGAAGTGAGGAATCACAGCTAGCTGAATTAATTATGCAAACTAGAACATGCATAATATTAAAGCCAGGTATTTTGGGAATCAAAAACCTACAAAAAATTAAATTAGCTAGAGCATTCTCGTTTCAGTCATAGCCCTCAAATTAGAGCTTGGCTGTATGCTTGGTACAGTGAGAAAGAAAGAGATGGGGCATTTCCGTTTCAATTATTTTCTAATCACTCTGTTACAGATTAAAAAAATATTTTGTTCATTTTATAGGTATTTGTGTTTCACTTGTAAAAATCAGGTGCTTCAGATTGTGGCTTGTTGTTTTGGTGCACAGGGCAGTCTCTCTCTTTGATATATAGACATCCAGGCTGCTGCCACTATGCCACCCTGTGCAGTGGGATAGCTCATCCACCTCAAGCCATGGAGACTCTCCAATTCCACGCCTCCCTGGATCTCAATCTTTCCCAGAGTTCAAAAGGCCTGAAGTGGGGATGAAAAGGGGGCTCAAATGGGTGTGGGGCCTTGACTCATACTGGTACCATGTCAGCTGAATTTTTGGTTAAAGAATCTTTTTCATCTGGCAAAATATAAATGTCAACAGTCCATGAATGTCAGTCTCTTGGCTTCCATCTTCCTGCTTCTATGATTCTAATATAGGTGGTTGCTAACTTACAGTGCCCCATTTTTGCTAAACCAATGTGTCAGTTGCTAATAAGAATGATTATTTTTCATAACTTTCAAGATAGACTGTATCAACTGACATTTATTAAATGACTATTTCATATAAACAATTCAGCATTTATTTCTGAAATTATTTTTGACTGGGGAAAAATGTATACCTCATACCCTTAGTTTTGAACTTGAGCAGAACAAGATAAGCAAAGAGGTTTGAATATAGCCGGAGACTGGTGTTTTATGGCTTTTTTTTTTTGTCCTTTAGCCAAACTATCTGTCATCAAGGGAGCCGATTCCTGATGAGCTGATTTAAAGCCAAGGTTTAGGAGGCTAGACTGAAAGGCAGATGAAGGAAAACAAGTAAACCTGTTAATGATCTGTACATATGGAGTTTTATAGCTTCCAAAATGTACCTAACGGCTTTCGTCTTTGTGAGCCATAGTCTAAAGGGTAATGGCAAAACCAACTTGGATGGCAAAAAATGAAAACTGTTTAAACCAAGTGGGTTTGGAAATGTCTCAAAATGCAAATTACTGCTGTATTTGTTAACGAGGTTGCTATTTTTAAAGACACACACTAATACATCCAATATTTTTCATAGCACAAAGTGACTTCTTTGCTGTTGCTCCTTCTCTTCTTTATTTTTTCATTGTTATCACTTTCTTCCATGTACACATTTCATATCTCTTTTTTTTCTGGTAGGCTCCACTCAGATACTGTAATTGGGCTAGGAATCACAGATTAGGAAACGTACTCAGTTTTCCTAAGCTAATTATTTATAAAGAAGTTTCAGGGCTCTTCCAGCTGGATTCCTAGAGGTCAGCACTATCCAAGTCCTATTTGGAAAGGCTCAGGTAAATATTATTACAACAGCAACATCAAAGATCACTTATCACAAATCACCGTAACAAATATATTGATCATGAAAACATTTGAAATATTGTGAGAATTACCAAAATGTGACACAGAGACACGAAGTGAACACATGCTATTGGAAAAGTGATGCCAATAGACTGGCTTGACTCAGGGTTGCCACTAACCTTCAATTTGCAAAAAATATCTGCAAAGCACAACAAAGTGAGGCACAATAATACAAGGTATCCCTGCACAGAAAAGAATATGCATTATTACATTGTATTATTAAAGATTGGGAGCAGCCCAATAGAAGATTGGTGAAATAGATTTTGGTATGTGTACACTATTGAATATTCTATGGCTGTATGAAAGGAAGAGGGAACGCTCCAATACTGATATGAAAAGATGTCCAGGATATATTGTTAAATGAGAAAAGCAAGGTTTATGAGAGTGTGTATGATGTGCAGTCTTGTTTAAAAGAAGGATACAAAGGAATCAAAGAGGAATAATTATATATTTATATGTCTGTATTTGTTCTTATTAATGCACAGAAAACCTTTGGAAGGAGAAAAGCTAATTGAGAACCCAAACCATCTACCTCTATTCTCGGCCAAGACACTAAGAACAGAAGCCACACATTACTGTTTAAACTAACATAACTTTGCTTTTCCACTATCTCTGTTATCATTTCTTTACCCTGCTGGGACTTTCCTGCCCAGATTATTCATTATAGGTACTTCCAAAAGACTAACCAACTCATGTTTTTCCCCTAAGATTATTTGAATCCTTGGCCTCAAAATCCTCACTTTGATGATGCCACCCATCCTGGGCTGTTGTATTGTGATTCTCACTCCATCTAATCAAGTCTCTACATTGAAAGACTTAACCTTAAACCACACTTCCAATACTCAATAAATTTTTACTTCACCTTATGCCCTCTGAGACACTACAAGGCTTTGCAATGTGTTCTCTCCTGCTGCAGTGAGCAATTAACTTAGCTTCATCTTTTCAACAGATTGTGTCAGTGATATTTGGGGAAATAGCTTTTGATAGAATTTAAAGTGGGTACTTGTTTGAGGTGGGTATATTGTGTAAGGAAACTGGACAGATGGTGGCAGGAGAGTGGAAGAAAGACATAGTTTGTTTTACCTTTTTATTTTTCTTCACTGAAAATTTTTGTACTGCTGAATCAGGTGAATACATTATCTATTAAAAATTAAATGAAATAAAAGTTAATATTATTTTGCATAAATACAAGTATAAGAGAAAATTAGGGATTAAGTTTTAAATCACTGAACTTTTTTCAATGGTATGATTCTACTACATTTTATATTATCTAGTAAGAAAATGACTTCCAAAATTGTTGCAATATTTCAGAGGGCTGCACATTTATATTCCTGTTGTAAGGGGTTGGCTTTCAAATGCCCAGCTCATGGATTCACAGGTGTTTCTAATGCTGATTTCAATTAACATTTGTCAGAGCTAAAAATATGAATTTTATCTAGAGCCCAGCTCTGTTTTGACAATATCATTTTCAACATTGTGACTTTTTAGCATAGACTCATGGTTTTAGTAGGAAAACCAATTACTTTTAAAACTCTTCTGCTCCTGCCCTTTAACATGATTTCTATCAAGAGTCTTGTATTTTTGGAAGATTATGATTATTAGGATTTGTTGCTGTCAGAAGAATCCAGGGTGTCTCAGAGAGAATTGTGGGTAACTTGAGAGGACTCTGAGGATGTTCTCAGAGCCTCAGCTGACTGGAGCTTCAAGGTATGTTGTTGTATTAGTTAAAAAGTTAGAGTAACATTAAAAAATGGCAAAAAGAAAAGGAAGCGAATTTGTAAAAGTAGGGAAAATGGATAGCATAACTGACTTTGGCAGGTTTTTGAAAAAATAGGATTATAGCCTGTTTTACCTTTCTTATTTTTCTTTAAATCATGTTTGGAGGGAAAGGGCTTAGATAACAAAAGAAAGAAGTGATACTGAGTGAGGATATGTTAGGGTTAAGCAGGATGGAAAGGTAAACCTGAGCTTCCTTCTTTTTGTAATGTCAGGGCTAAAAGAAGGAGAAATTAGACACAAATAATAGAACACAAACCCTGAATTATTTATATTTTATTCTTAAGTATCCATATATTTTTGGAACATCCTTTTTACTTTTTAAAATCTGACTGTAGAAAGAAATTATTAATTTTCAAAGTGTTGTAGCATAAACTTACATTTGCATAATAATACCATTTGTTTGAATGGCATTCACAATTTATCAGGGGCTCTGAAATACATTCTTATCCCTGATATTCATTGCTCTGTATGTATGGCACATTGAATAAATAATATATTCTTTCTTTCTCTTAATGCCATTTTCCCTTCATTTAATTAATATCATTTGACATTTACTTACATTTTTCAGATACAAGTAGTTATCATATTTCTTATCACTCAACATTAAATTCAATTATATATTCAAGAGAGTTTCTTAAAACTGGTGTCCATCTGTTAAACATACCCAGTTGGCTGCCTCAATTTAATTCTTTTCTTATGAGCCTTTCTTTCACTCGGTCATTTTGTTTTTTCTTTGTACATTGACAAAGACTGACATTTTTATACTGGCATATGGGATTGAAAATTTCAAAGTGTGGGTATCAAATTTTTCTTTGTGGCTAGAGAAGTGGTTGGAATGAAATTCTATTTATCCTCCCATTGATTGTGATGAAAAATTGGAGTACTCTCTTTCTCTTTAGACAAAATAATGCCCACTGCGTTCTGGGTCTGAGTCTGTCTGGAAGCCAGGTGAGGCAGCTGCCAGGAGAGCATTTGCACGAAGGGCTGAGGGGATGTCTGAGAGAGAACTCATCTAAGGGAAGGAAGAATTTGAGGACTGCCTAGAGGCTGTCCATCAGCTCTGTTTCCTCCCCTGCCGTATGGACATATATCTGCTTCTTTGATAAGAGTAGAGAGGTTGGTCAAAACTGAGAAGAACATGGCTATAGGTCACCATGTGGCTCTGTACCTCAGTGTGTCTGGTGAGAAGTGGTTGGAAGTGCCTTGTAGGCACCACTGATTTTGCATAATTGATGTGGCACTGCCTGAGGGCCACTGTGGGAGTGAATAAAAGCAGAAATAGTATCCATGCGGTACTAACGGGACCTAATCATGAGCTTTCTGAGAAGACTCCATTGTGTCTCCCAGAAATAAATGTGGGAGACTTTACAGGAAGCAGAGGTCTTGTATCGGCAGAGGAGTGTCTAGAGAGTAAAACACTAGTTAAGATGGATGTGTTGCTGCGAAAGGAACATTCTTTAGATGATGTCCACTTCTTAGGAAGGGATGTAGGTTGAGCTGATTTACACTGACCTGAAAATTAAAAAGGTTTCTGAACAGGAATCTCTTACCAACTGGATTTGGTGAATGAGATAGCCTAATCAACACTAGTTTTACTGCCAGACCACCACACTTTTAGCTGCTTATTGATCATTTCCAGTGAAGAGTTGTAGCTCATTCTCAGAGTGAGTTCAGTGGAAGCAGTAGTGACTTCCAGATAGCTAGAGAAGACTAATGTTTCTTAAGGAAATATTTTGAGGGAAGTTCAATTTGTCAGACCTAGAGTGCTCACAGGGATTTCCACTGAGCAGAACTCCAGTGAAGAATCATTAAGGGTCCTGAAGTGGAGGCAGGAGACACTGATTCAGACTAACTTTAGCAAGAATTGTACTGCAAGTACTATTAAAATGGCTTCTGAATGCTTAAAGATGGAAAGAACATAGAGGTTTCTTTAAATGCAGACATCTCTTGCTTCACAACTCAGGTTCTCAACTGTTAAAAGAAGGCACCTAACTTTCATATCCGTGGGAAAAAAGTACCCAGAACTCCAACTATTTAATGAATAAATGAATAGCTGTTGATTCTTGGGGGTCTCTTCCAACTTTGTGAGGTGCAAAATTGTAACAAGAGGGTTATTTTTGCTGACCTTCTTTGTATTTTAAAATTTCTCTTCCTCAGAAGCAAGGTTTTGTATTGACTGCTTTGGATATTTTTGTGCTTGAAGCTAGGATGACATCTAGCTTGAAGCTAGGTAACAGTAATATATATCTCAGTGCTGTGACTCTAGTATTTCCCTAGTAAAACCCAACTGTGCATTCCTAACCCCCAGGCTCAAGACTCTTTCCATGCCAGTGAAGAGGTGTTCAGAATTTTGGTCAATTTTTGGTTCTTTTCTTAATGTCCTAGGATGGCTGGGAAAAAACTCCAAATCTACTCTAACTTTATGTATTTACTAATTGAAAAGTAATAGACATATAAAAACTGAGAAACTATTGTCAAAATGCAAAATAAAAGGCTAGCCAAAGATTTACTTATGAACTCTTAGACTTTCTACTCTTAAGAAAACCCTTTTCCCCCTCATTCATTTATTCATTTCTTCAATGAATATTAATTGAGCATCTACTATGGGCCAGGAGCTATGCTGTGTGTGTGTCTATGGGAAAATTTACAGTTAGAAACAAAGGAGACATGGTCCCTCCTCTCACGGAGCTTTCCATCTAGTAAGTGAGGCAGACAATTCAGGACCTTGTAAGAGGGAGCTTAGCATGTTTTGGGAGCACAAGGCTAAGTCAACTTATCTCAACTTGTCTAAAGCTAAACATTTCGTCTTCCTCCCTATATTTGCACCTTCTTCTCTATTCTGTAATAACAATTTTATTTGTCAGTGGCAAAATGTTAAAGCCATCCTTGATTCCTCCTTCTTTTTCACCCTAATATCTCACTAGACATAACCATTTTTAAATTGATAAATTCATTGACACTTTAGTCAACAAATATTTTATTCTATATCTAAAATATTCTTCCTCAGAAACATTGCTGTATTATTTCCTGTCTATGAATAGTACCTAGCTTGATTGAGAGTTACTATGTGCCAGGTACTGGTATAAGGGTTCACTTCTTCCAACAGTGTATTATTTAATCACCATGACAACACTTTGAGATAGGTGCTACAACTCTCCTCATTTTACAGATGAAGGAATTTAGCAAAGAGAGAACTAGGGTTTAAAGCCAAATGGTCTGACTCTAGAATCCATGCTGTTACCTACTATGCAATACTGCCTTTCCTATGCCTTGTATATATCTGCTAAGACTTTTATTCAAAGACTGATGGCCTTATGCCGGGTGTCTCTGCCTCCAAGTTCTCCCATTATAATCTAGTCTGTTCTTCATATAAGATTAATCTTCCTGAAGCCACAATTTAAAACACTCTCTAGCTCTAAAATTCTCACAAACATTTCAGTGTTTATAGAATAACATGCAAATAATTTAATAAAAGGCTAAAATTTATAGAATACTTACTATATGCATGGATAACCACTTATATTTATCTATGGGGATAAACTCATTTATCCAATACAACAACCCTGTTGTAATAGGCCAACTGTGAGATGCCTCCCAGTAATCCCCCTTTCCTGGTATTTATGCCCTTGTGTAATTCCCTCCCCTTGAGTGTGGCTTTGACTCACTGACTTGTATGTGATGAATAGAATACATCAGAAGTGGTGAGATGACAGTTATTTTTTTTAACCTTTAAAATGGGTGCATTTATTGAATGAAAAGTATACCTCACAGAAATAGATTTGTAAAAAGTGAAGCTGGAGATACTATATTAATACTCAACTGCATTTTACCATTTGTCTTCCAGTTGTGTGAGTAAATAAATCTTCTTTCTGTTAAACCAATTTTGATTGATTTTCTATTACTCGCTTCCAAAAACCTCATTATTAATATGTGAGATGACTACTTTCAAGAATAGGTTGTAACTGTTGGCATTTTGGATAATTTGATATATAGCAATAGATATCTAATTATCTATTACACCTATGTGTAACAGATACGAATACACCTATGAACTAGGGAGTGGACTCATCCAATTTTACTGATAGAACAATTAAGGTAAGTTGAGTAATGTGTTCAAGATTACTTGGTGGCAGAGCTTGACTTTGCCCTCAGGATTGTCTAAGCCAATTAACCTCTATTCTTTAAACACAACTAATATTTATTCAGCTCACACTAGTGCTAGATTCTGTTTGGAGCACTTTATAGTACTAATTCATTCAATGCCTACAACAATCCTATAACATATTCTTTCTGGATTGTTGGCCAACCAAGATTTAGCTCCAACCTCCCTTTCTAGGTAAGTCTTCCCAAAACAGTTTGTTCCCAAAATATGCCTGGTGTTTTCCAACCCCTAATCCTTTGCTCAAACAGATCAACATTTTAAGATGCCTTCCCTATGTCTCTCTGCCTTCCCGGTTTTCAAAATCCAGCTCAATTTTCAACTTCAAGGTAAAGTCTAGCCTAAATAATTTCTTCTTATTCTGAATTTCTTCAGTGATTATTTTCTGTATAATTTATTAGCAGCAAAACTTTGTCTTAGGTGAAGGTTTTGATGTTGTTTGAATAGTAACTTAAGCATTTTATTCGAATATCTCTGTGTTTATGGCTTATCTCCCCAATGTGCTCTTAAATCCTCTAAGGTTATATATGTCTTAATTTATTTGTTTATAGTATATACTGAATAAATACTTATTGATTTGATTATGTATCATGATAATTAGTTATTTGGTACTGATTTCGAGTTCCAAATATGTGACATTACCTAAATGCAATGCAATTTCATTTTAATTTTAAAAGTAATTTTGAAGGCAGGTGCAGTGATGCGCACTTGTAGTCCTAACTACTCTGGAGGCCAAGGCAAGAGGATTGCTCGAGCCCAGGTTTGAGGCAGGTCTGGACAACATAGTGAGACCCCCATCTCTAAAATAATGAATAAATAAATAAATAATTTTGACTATTTCTAGTATTAAAAGGCTCTGCCTTACAGTATTACAATACTGTTTATAAAGAAGTTAAGGGAATGACTTATACTGTTTTTGAATACTTTCTCCTATTGTGTATGCAGGAATTTTCACATTTCACAACTAAAAGTATTTTACCTTCCTGTTTGCCTTTCTTAATGTTAACTTTTAAAAATATTGTTTTATTGTTTGCTCTTAAGCCTTTGTTCTTAAAATTTTACTCTCAGACATTTATTTTAAGGGGAATTGCAAGGGATATAGTATAGTGCTAAAGCTTGTTATTTTGGAGTTAGAAAGACAGAGTTGAAATTCTTACTTTACCATTTATGAGCTGTGTAGTCTCAGACAAGTTACCTAATGTCTTTGTGCCTTAGTTTCCCTAGTGTACAGTAGAGAAAATAATGCCCAACTCATAAAGTCGGTGGATCTATTAAATGAGACAAAATATGTAAAGTATTTAGTATAGTGTGTAACATGGAAAGCTCAAATATGTGATGGCAGATACAGGTATTATCCCTTTTCACATAATAACATTATGAGTAGTTTTGAAAATAAATTATTTTTTATTATTTTTAATAGATAAATCATAATTATATATATTTGTGGTATAAAATGGATGTTTTGATACATGTATACAATGCAAAATGGTTAAATTAAGCTAATTAACATAGTCATCACCTCGCTTATTTTTTATGGTAAGACATTTGAAATTTACTTTGTTAGCAATTTAAAAATATACAGTATGTTATTAATAGCTATAGTCACGATGCTGTGCAAAAGATCTCAAAAACTTTTTCCTCTTGGGAACACTTATTCTATTTGATGGAAGAAAGTATTATTCATTAAAAAAACAAACATTTCTCCTAATCGAAACTTCATATCCTTTGAATACATCATCCCATTCCCTTCTCTTCAAGCACCAGCCTCTGGTAACTACCATTCTACTCTCTATGGCTATGAGTTTGACTTTTTCAGATTCCACATATAAATAAGATCAAGTGGTATTTGAAGACAAACTCCTCTTGAAATATCAAGGAACAGCCTCCTTGAACTTTCCTCTTGCAGGAGATTGTCTCTTTGTATTTACTGAAGAATCACTAGAGCTGGGATGAGAGAGTGAGGAATGACCTTAATTTGGTTTGGCATATGCCCACCCAAATCCCATCTTGAATTGTAGCTCTCAGAATTCCCACATGTTGTGGGAGGGACCCGGTGGGAGATAACTGAATCATACAAATCATCATTGTAGATAACCCCATACTGTTCTCGTGGTAGTGAAAAAGTCTCACAAGATCTGATTGTTTTAGAGGGCTTTCCCTTTTCACTTGACTCTCATATTCTCTCTTGTCTGCCACCGTGTAAGATGTGCCTTTCACCTTCTGCCATGATTGTGAGGCCTCCCCAGGCAAGTGGATTTGTGAATCCATTAAACCTCTTTTCTTTATAAGTTACCCAGTCATGGGTATGTCTTTATCAGTATCTTAAAAATGGATAAATACAGACCTACACCCAAGTCTTCTCTTCTACTTTCCTTCTCCAGTGACTGCTGTCTCCCCTCCCAGGACTAAGGAATGGAGTTGCCAGCTCATCCTAGGGGAAGCCCTGCTACTGCAGGATAGCCAGTAGCCTGAGCTGACTCATCCAATTCTGAAGCTGCCCATGGTTCCTTTCCAGAGCCACCTGGTGTGCAAAATCCACCTATGCACCATGGCATCCAGGCTGAGAGAAGGGCACTTCTCTATTGCTGCACATGTGAGTAGAATTTGGTAGCATTCATACAGAGCCAGTGAAAAACTCAGACTCTTGCAAAAAATTTGAGGTATTAAAATATGCATCTGACCATCCTCCCTGACTTTCCCTCCATCTCCCCCTCATGTACCCTAATAATTGTGAGACAGAAAACAGTCTCTGAAGTCATAGAACTAGAAATCTGACTGGGGTCAGGAGAGATAAGGCATATACCCATGAAAAAGGAAATAGCTTAACAAGCATTAAATAACAGTACTCTCTTTATTTAACAAGAAGAGCTTATAGTCTAGAAGGGAAGACAGGAAGAAAACAGGAGTTAAAGTAGAAAGGTTAAGTCTTTGGTAGCAATTATGTAGGTATTTGGCTGATGACAACATCAGGGAAGTGACGGGACAGTTCAGAATAAGAGCTCAATAGGAAAGAGATCTATCATTACTGGTACTTCAGGAGAGAGCGTGACTGCTGTGGCTGTAGTAGGCAGGGAAGGCTTGAGATAGGCCTCGAAGGATAAACACAGCTTATGTAGACAAAGGGGAGGATATCCCTCTGCTCACTGCTGGTTCTCCAGCCTGATGTGTGAGGCAGAGCAGACGCCAACAGATGGAGGTAAGATGGTTTTCAGAGGAAGCCTGGAATGGAACTGAGGGAGCTGTTGGTAGAGCCGCATGCTAGGTCAGGAGGCCTGGTTTCAATCTTGGACCTGATATTAACTACTCTGATGCTTTGTGTTAAGTCTCCTCACTTCTTTGGGTCTCTCTTTCTCATTTTAAAAGTGAGCGGGTTGGGCTAAGTGATCTACAAATCTCTTTTCCGGGTCATAACTATGATTTTATTATTTCCTCACCTGGAGTATACAGATAATTCAATGAAGATTTAAAAGGCTTGCCAAAATTTGGAAAATGTTATTTCTTTTCACTTCAGAGCAAGCAATATGGGAGAATATGAAATAGCCTCTGAATTTTATTGTATTAGGTATTTCTTTGCACTGAGAAATTTGTATTTTAATGACTTGGAAATGTTTCACTGGCATTTCCTCCTACTCATTATGTATTTCAGAAGGGACATTTCTCCCCGACATGTCACTTGCTCTTTTGTGGTTATTTTTGTGTTCTAAGGAGCCAGTCATTAATTATGCCTCTCCACAGAGTTGGAGAAATACCTCCAAAGATCTGTCACTTGGGTGGAACTTTCTCAATCTGGTCTACACCATGACAGAAACACTGTTCTTTAGACTTCTTAACTCAAGGACTTTCTTTCAGTTTTGAAAAGGTTATATGTCATATGTCAAAGACTACTATGGGCTGGAGATTGTCTTGGCTACTCATACAAAAATATACTGTAGTCGCAGTGGTGGAACTGAAATTATAGTTTTTGAATAAGAATAAATGCAGGAAGGAATTCTATCCTTCTATCACAGCATTTTCCTTCAGGAGTATAAAAAGCTATGTCTACACAGAATCAAATAAAGTGAAGATTTGTCCATTATACAACTATTCTGATCTTTGTAGATAACCAGAATGCTGGAAACCAAAATGTTGAAAATCTTTCATGTGGTTTTATTACAGAATATCCAGATGGATTGCTTGCATTGATTAGATCCCATGGGAAATGAATAAAACTCTACTTCCTGTTTTGTGTGATAATTATAAAGTGAGTGACATGACTTCCTTCTCCAGTTCAAATGGAAGTAGGAGAAGATTTTCTTTAAGTGTTAGTAAAAAGGTCATTTTTCCTTCACCCAGGCTGTCTTTCACTTTCCTTTCTCCTGCAGTTCTGCAGGCTTGAGAATGGTGGTGCTACTGTTCCATTATTGTTTTCCTGTTGAAAAAAGGTTTAGGGCTTTCATTTCTCTGGATCATTAATACCTTTTGTAGCAAGGTAAAGGAAGAAGAAAGCACCATTCAATACCATGCTTACAGCACAAGCTGATGTCTTCTGAAGGTCAGGGAAGGACCTGCCAGCATCTTCTCAAATCATGTGTGCAGGCATTCCACACTAGGATTACTAGGTGCACTGTCACTTTTACAGGGAAGTGTCAGATATTAGCCTCAGCTAAGGAGGCAGAAGCTCATTGTAGCAGATTGATCTGTGGAGGCAAATCTGTGCTTATCTAATTCATTTCAGAAAGCTCTCCAATATTCCAAAAAGCACAAATCAGGTCAGGGAAAATATGAATTGACTCTGAAGGAAAAGCACAAAGAGAGTAGAACTTTACAAGTGAAAGGAGTGGTGAGGTTTCTGTATCCCCAAAGCATAGGAGTAAAGAAGCTTATGGGTGTTTTGTAGGCATAAGTGTAGAAGCATTCCAGAGAAAGACTAAGAGTGCGTACCTGTGCCTGCACAGGCCAAATGTGCCTAGGGTGGCCCTAACCAGAAAACAAAGCTACCATCTCTCCCTTTTAAGGGCTTGCCATTGCATCATCAGTTGGGCCTGGCTCTCTTTCCTCCTTCTTTCTGAGGCTTGAGGGAGAGGAAAGTCCTTCCTGCCTGGGGTGCCCAGAGCTGTCACTTTGGCTCTGGTTCAGTGAAACCTGGCCATTGGCAGAACAGATGGCCATGGCAGCAGCCCATCCATCAGCCCTAGAAGCCCTGTTTCTATTCAGATCATGTTCTCAAGTGATATTTAGCGGGTCCATGCTTAAGCATAGAAACAGAAAGCTTTGGCCAGCTTCTAGTTCGCATTAGCTTGTCTCTGAGACACCATGCTTAGTTGTGTGTGTATCTGAATTGAGTCAGTCAGTGATGTACTAGGGCTAAAATAGTAATAATAATAAAAATTCTGACAGCTTTGAAGGTAGACCCTCCTGCTTGTTTTAAATCACAGGTACTGTTCTCTGCTTAACTCTATGGAGCAATAAAAAGAAAAAAAATACAAAAAGGCAGGCTGGGAAGAAGTGTGTTGCTCCTGTGTGGGGGCGGGATCATCTGAGGAGTGTTTCCAGGGAACTCTGGCAGGAGGGTTCTTGTTCATGAAGGATTTCCCCGGCACTGTGCCGTGGCAGGATAACAGATGGGCTTCTCTGTGTTGCAGAAGGGAAAATACCTTTTGTCTTCGCCAATGCCCTTCACTGCAGGCAAGCAAATAGGAGGGCCTTGTAAGGACCACTTCTGCACCTCGATGCAGCTTCTGTCATGAGGCATCAGATTTTTCTCTGTAAGAAGAGAAACAGTCTTTTCACAATATTCTCCTCCTGAAAGCTGTCAGCCACGCAGAGTGCCATGTCCTTGTTTAGAGATGCAGCTTCTGGAATGCTTCAGTGAAAAGCCGAAGGCATTTCATTTCTTAGGCTCTCAGAAATATTCACAGTCTTCCTGCTTGTGCCTCCCTTCCCAAGCATTCTGACCTCATTCTCTCCAGACTTGTACCATATGTGGAGACTGGAGACTCCAGGACATAGGATTACAGTTTGGAAAGGTCTCCCTTGTTGGAACCAGACTCAGCACACTTAGGATAAAGGTTAAGGAAAACTCAGCCACTCCTGCAATTTTATAGAGTCTGTACCTTTGCTTGCAATTTTATAATCATCTTGATTTCTTTTATTTGTAACCTTATACACAATTTGCTAGAAAAATTCAATAAAACAGAACAACGAGGAATTCTCACTATGACTTGGTGAGTTTAGTTTCCCCATTTTAGAGGGGAGAAACTGAGGTGCAGAAAAGCTTAAGTTCTCCCAAAGGGCCAAACCAAAGAGCAATTATTAGTCCATTTCAGAAAATGCAGAAGCTGCTTTGTCTTCCAGCACATTACGAACTTGTGGGGAGCATGGGCCTGCCTTTGCCTTCATTTCCAGTGCACCTCTAGCTTGGCGGCAGGGTCGTGCCTTTCTCCCCACTTGTTGATGGCTCTTGATCTGATCTCCTGAGTAGACTTTAGGGAGGAATTCAAGCTGAACCTGGTTATTTTTAGTGCAGAATTTAGGCTTAGAAGTATGTTATACAGATGTTACACAACATGTGTAGCTGCTCCCTTTCTCTATGAATTGATTATCCTTTTATACCTATCAGCCTTTCCTCCTCTGGCCCTTTCTCCCCTTCCTGTTCTTTTTCTTTCCTTTCCCTCCTGCTCTTTCTTTTCTTGTCTTATTGTGAGAACAGGATTTATAATCCACCTATGGCGTTATAAGCCGGCAAATGACCCACTGCTGTTGTTATTTCTGAGATAGATGTTTTGGGGAATCTGGCCAAAAGATGCTAAACTACCTAATCATGAGTCTTCGAATGTATGTGGAAAGTATTTGGTCTTGAAACAGGTGATAAAACAGTTTCCCAGTGTAATCCTTTGTTGCCCATGATTTTATGTGCTTGTGCTTTTGTCAACATTGGGGAAACCGTCTAATTATCTGTACTCTCCTGTCCTGAATGCCTCTTGGTGGCAAGGATGGCCTCATTTTTGAATCCTCTATGGTGTCTGGTAGACATATTGGTATTTCAGCTAATTTAATTTAATTTAATTCTTATAAAAAGAGTGTATGTATCAGAGAGCTGAGGGAAATGACTCATGTTCAATTGGGAAGGGCAAAACCTTTCATTTATGGATTTCTAGCTGCTAAACTGTTGATTTAATATATTAATCTTTCCAGATACTTATAAACTAGATATGGAACTGAATCCAGGGAATAATTCCAGTATTTCATTATTTCCAAAAATCTGCCAGGAATATTTGGAGAACTTTTGAAAATACTTGGAAACTCATTAGCTTATGAAAGAAAATGTGCAGAAAAATGTTTTATAAGGTTTTTGCTTAAATTTTATTGATTTTCATAAAGCTTAGATAGCAAAATAAATGTGTTTACTACACAAATTTTTGCTAGAGGTTGTGATAACAAAAAATGTTAGTTTTTTAAGAGGAACAAAACTGAGAATTAGTTTTTGTGAAATGTTGTCATTTGTTTGGAGTCTTTTGATGAAGTGGGGGAGTTCTTTCTTTTTCCTAACCTCTCTAGTAGTCAAGATATTGAAGACTTTGAAGAGAGGCACAAACAATGATTCATAGCTGTTGTGATTTTATTTTTATAATTTGTATTTATTTAGCAGGAGATTTCTTTCTAGAAAGAGTTGTGTTGGTTGAGTGAATATGCTGATAAACTACTCTGGCAAGAGTGTAAGACATCAAAAGCACGCTGAAGGACTGGCAGCCTTTTGTCAAATTACTGTTGAGAAGACAGGAGGTTTGGGTAACTGCAGGGATTTGTTTTTGCTGACTAAAATTTGCAAACTTGGTGCCAGAACTGAGTTGCTTATGACAAAAGAGAGAATTTCGGAATAAAGGAGGGAAGGGTGATGAAGTGCTCGGTGATTACAGCAGAACTGAAGGAGGAGGAAAGCATTGTCTCATGAGGAACTATTTTAAATAAAACTTGTTGTGTATTATAAATTCTCTTTTTCCACCCCTCGTCTTCCGCTTCACCTCTTCTGTCTTCATACAGTTTATATTACTCATAAATAAAATCAGTTTGTTTGGTTAGGGATGTGAGAAAAAGTTGTGTGACTTCAAGATGGGCTCATGAGTCCAGACTGCTCATGGGAGATGGGATGTATCTGAATATTCAAGGACATGAGTCTCCACAATCCTCTCCCATCCGTTGAAGATCAGGAGAAAACACAATTTTGATCTATTTAATGGACACATTGTTAGCTACTGTTGAATTCTGGTAAGGATCCATTACTTGAACCCTCCAGAATATTCTTAATTTACTTAAACTTCTGCAGAGAAGATATGGTAGGCTGGATAATGTCTGGCAAAGATAACAGATTCTAGCCCTTGGAGCCTAGAACTGTTGCCTTACATGAAAAAGTGTCTTTGCAGCTGTGATTAAGTTAAGGATCTTGGGCTGGGGGATTATTTTGGATTAATCAGGTGGGTCCTAAATGCCATTGCATGTGTCCTTATAAAAGAGAGCCAGAGAGAGAAAGAGATTACAAAGACACAGATGAGAAGGTGATGCGAAGACAAGGCAGGGAGAGAGGTGAAGATGCTAGCCTTGAAGAATGAAGTGATGTAGCCATAAATCAAGCCTGCCAGTGGCCACCATAAACTGGGAGAGACAAGGACTGGATTCTCCCGTAGCACCTCCCAAAGGAGCACAGATTTGCTGGTATTTTAATTTTGGCCCAGTGGTATTGGTTTTGGACTTCTGGTCTCCAGAACTGTGAGAGAATAAATATCTGCTATTTTAAGCCACTGCATTTGTGGTAATTTGTTACCACAGCCAGACTTTTGTATTTTGATGGTTGGCTGGAGATTAGTGATTTTTGCAATTTTTTAAACATCTAAATGTTACACAACTCAGAATGGTGTCAATAATATTAATTACAAAGATTCAAACCTATACTATCTCACCAATTTGGACTCTAAATTGGTTGCAGATGGCTCTGTTCAGTTCAAAATTTTAGAAGAATAGATGTTAGTTGGAAGTGGCTCCTTTAGGGAGATGAAATGTGTGAGGGAAGTGGCAGGGGAAAAAGAATAAAGACTAACTGAAGGAGAATTTGAACTATACTACCTAGCTGTTTGATACTGAAAAAGGGTAGTGGAAATCTGTTAACTCCATTGAAAATTAATCAATACTTGTTTCGCTTGGGGTAAAAGTTCTCAGAATTCTTGGTGGGAAGAGCCATAATTCCCAACCAGAACCTGCACTAGAGTGAATGCTTAGGCTGTAGTTCTATTCTGTTCAGCTAAATGTCACACTCACTCATTAAATACCTATGACATACTAGACATTCTTTCAGGCACGGAGGATAAAAGATGGGTAACACAAGGTTCTATTTTTCAGAAATTCAAAAAAGAGTCACGTATTATGTCAATGTTAAGTTCTAAGTTTAGTGATTAAGGTGAAATAATACGAGGTAAAAATTACCATTGAGAATTCCTAAGGGAGGTCTTATGTTCAAAGTCAATACATCTTTCAATCCAATAGCATACATTTTTCTTCCAGCATTGAATCAGGCGACTATTTCATTAGTTAAGCACGTGAATAAGTATTTGGTTTACATTTAGGGACCATGTTACAAAATGATGCTTTTTAACATTAAGATCATCCCTGCTGAGATTTGCAGAAATGGAGATGGACTGAAAAAATAGCACAACCATGTATCTCATGTTCTGTTCACTTCTAGGGATCTACTCAGTGTGAATAATGGGTGGGACCTCCCTGCCACATCTCTTATGGTCTGTCTCTCCACTTTTTGTCAAGTATGTCAGGTGAATTTGAGTTAAGTGCTTTGTGATGAGACTACATTTCTTGCTATTTTATTTGTGTATTCGCTCAACATTTATAAACAATTAGTAAGGTAGAACAGTAGGTATTGTTGAGAAAGTGGCAGTGGATAGGATGTGAGTTCTGCTTTTAAGGAGATTACTGTCTAGTGGGGAGATAAGACATGTATGCAATTTAGTATATGACACATTGGAAGTTAAACATTGTCAACAGAATTCAGAAAAGGGAGATTAAATTCTGGTGGGAGATGCAGGAAAGACTTCATAGGGGAAGTGGTATTTTATTTGGATTTTATATAAAGGGTAGGAGTTGAAGTTGTAAATAATGATAGAAAATAACTTTGTAGACAGCGATGAAGAGTAAATGAGGTGCTAATCACAGGTAATCTTCAGGTTTGTTTGGGTAATAACAATTCAGAAAGAGAATAAGAAATGTCCACTTGTAGTCAAGGTAGATATCTTGGTTTACTTGGACTGTTATAACAAAATACCATAGACTGAGTGGTTTATAAACAACAGCATTTTCTTTTTCTCACAGTGCTGGAGGCTAGGAAGTTCAAGATCAAGACACTAGCAGATCGAGGTGCTAGAAGATTCAGTGTCTGGTGAGGGCTCACTTCTTGGTTCCTAGACGGTGCCTTCCCACTGTGTCCTGGAACAAATCCCATTCACCAGGGCTCCACTCTCCTGACCTAATCACCTCCCAGTAGCCCTACTTCCTAATACCATCACCTTAGGAGTTCATATTTCAACATATAAATTTTTGGGGACACAAATATTCAGTCTGTAGCAGTAAAGGACAAGGTTTACATTTCTGCCTGAAACAACTAATAAACAGGACAAAATATCTAAAACAGTGATTCTCAAGACAATGAACATCAGACAGTGATAGAGAGTGATCCTTGAAGATGAGAAATAAATGAGATTGTCTTCACAATTGTCTCATCTCACTGCCTAGGAGATTTTCTAGGCTGTAGTACAAAGAGATATACCCATGCTAAGCCTCACAGTCTCCCTAAGTTCAGGAGACAGAGCTGTGAGTTCAGGGAGGTTAAGAGGGGTAGAGATCCCAGGGAAACGCACTGGAATAGAGAGAACTACGTGGAGAAAAAACTCTGGAGCTCTGCAGAAATTATCCTAGGGTATACAACACAATGCTGATCAGCACATGGATGTGAGGAAAGAACCACCCTAAAGGACCAGAGGGAACAATAGTAAGGGCTCACACTAGGAAGGCAATAGTGCCTATTTCCAAGTGCCATGCTGGAAAACCTCATAAATCATGGAGCTTTATGTTGCTCTGGTTTGCCAAACAAAGCTTAGATATAGGAAAGTGCCATGCTGGAAAACCTCATAAATCATGGACCACATGTTGCTCTGGTTTGCCAAACAAAGCTTAAATATAGGAAAATAATCAAAATGCTGTGAGGAAACTTAACTGCATCCCAGAATAAAGCTCAATAATATTTACAGAAATACAAAAATGTTCAGCACCCAACAAAGTGAAGTTGACTTCTTGTCCTTTGTATTACCAGATGTGTCTCCTTCTTTCCTTCCCTCTGTCCAACTCAGAAAGGTTCTGGCTTAAATGATCTGTGGGCACCTGCTCCAAGGAAGCCCCAGACTGATGTCAATAGCTTACTTTTAGAAATGGTGACATAGATGATTTCTGTTGTAGACACATTTCCTAGTTAATAAAATGGATTAACAGTCTCTTTATCTGTTCTTGGCTTCTACTACCATGTAGAATTTTATAAGAACTTGGCTCATGGAGGTGGTGTACTCTGATAATGATCCAGAAAGGAACATTTAATTTAGGAATTCATTGGTACTGGGGAAGAAAGATGCTCTGGTCTAGCGTTCTCATTTCCTTTTATTATTCCAATTTTATAAGCATGCAGACCATCTGTCTTCACAAGAAAAACTTAATTTGGAAGGCTGAACAATTATGAAGTAATGAAGATCTTGTAAAACAGCTATCAGTAAAACACGAGAGAGGCAGCACTTGTAAAACTGGAATGAATATGAATCAGCAAAGCCTGCAGATGTGTGCTCTTCATTCCTAAGAATGCTACTTAGCTAATTTATAGACTTCTTGGCAATGTATTTTGAAAATATTATGGAAGAGAGAGCAGTTTGAGATATTTTTATATAGGATAGCTCTTGGCAGGTAGGCTCTGGTAAATCCAGTTCTATTGATTGTGAAGACACTGG
The DNA here is from genome assembly GCF_049350105.2 of Macaca mulatta. Taxonomy (NCBI): domain Eukaryota; kingdom Metazoa; phylum Chordata; class Mammalia; order Primates; family Cercopithecidae; genus Macaca; species Macaca mulatta. Next base: position 122,738,565 of record NC_133411.1, read on the forward strand.
CAATTGACTATGAAGATGTTGAGATTAAAAAAAAAGAGGTAAAGAAGTATAGAACAGTGGTTAGAGCACAGATAACAAATAAATCCAAGCTGGTTTGAGTGCTTGTACTGTTATTGCTGTGTGATCTAGGCCAATTTATTTAATTTTGCTGAGGCTCAGTCTTCTCATCTGGAAAATGGAGACAATAGTCAGAATATTGTTGTTGTGAAGATTCAACGAGCTATACTACAAATAAAGCATTTATCCTGAGCCCTTTAATAAATGTTATCTAAGAATAATTATGAAAGGAAAAATCTTCAAGTCCATATTAATTGGTATTTTTGGATGGAATTAAAATAATAAAACATAAAGGGCTTCACTAGTGTCTCATGTAATTTCACTGTCACTGCACAATCCAAATTTTCTTGGAACCTGTTACATGCACCATCATAAACAAACCAGAAGGTGTACACCTGAAGGAAATGTTTTTCTTAAATCTTTTTTGCTTTGCTTTAAATTTTTTTCTTAAATTACATCCTAATGTTGGGTAGCGCAGTTGTATGACCCATGCTGGTAGCCTAGTAGAGGTTTAGGACCTCTCAATCTTTCTTAGGGCTTTTCATCTAAGAGAAATATTGGTGCATGGTTAAGACAGTGGTTCATCATGAGTGATGGACTGATTTTACAACTGTGATTCTAAGTCAGATCAAAACGATGGGAGAGTGATAACATGAAATTTAAATTGGACAAACAAACCTGGACTACTGCCGCTACAAAGATTCATAATCTATGCTTTCATCAGACATTACTGAAAAAAACAAATAGATTTGAGACTGGACAGAAGGAGTAGCAGACAGAGTATCAGCTTTAAATGCCATGTGGCGTGGAGACATGCATGTTTGGTTTGGTTGGATCTCAATATGATTTTTGGAAGCTAATGTAAAAACCCCTAAAAATAAGGCCAGTTAAGTAATTGATGTGCCTGGTCATACTTTCTTTCCTGTGTAATATGAAATGACATATCTGGAAGTTGAAGGAAGAAGATCTTTCCACATTTCCATATTTGTGATTTAACAAAAGGTTCCAATGTGTTCACCTTAGAATGGAACTAAAAGTGACCACTTGGCACTTTGCTTCCAAAACTTTGCCTTGGCTGGAAAATACTTCTGAGAAAAGTGATGAGACTATGTGGGGAAATAGAAAGGTTGCTTGAGAGAACAAATGAAAAGGATGATATATTTATAAGTTGCTAACAAAAGATTTATAACTTCTCAAAGTGAGGGGAAGACATAATTTATCATGCCAAGAACCAGAGTGTAAGTATAGCATCCGAGAAGGAGTGTGGCTGAGGACAAGAGCCCTGGGAATGTATGAATTAGAGTAAGATGTGAACTTTTAGGAAACAGCTTCGGTGATAACAGGACAGGTTTGGCCAGATGGGGTTTGTCAGCTATTTAGTGATCCAGAGATATTAGTTTTGTCAGAGAGAAGCAGGCAAAAGAGGAAGTTTGAGTTAGGGTTCAGAGGCTGGAGTCAGAGAGATTTCAAGAGAGGAGGGCTGGGCGGTAGGTGATGCTGAGATAAAGAGCTACTCTGAAAGCAGAGGCGATTCATTCTCTGGGCCTGTTTATTACTGCCATCGATTGTGGAGGCTCTGAGCCCACCAATGTTAACTGATTTATTTTTCCCTGCACCTAATAAGCAATCTGTGGTGAGATACTTTAAGATCATGCAAATATTCTGCTCCTCATCAAAGTTTACTCCCCAAATGCAAATTAAGACTACCCGTTAGAATGACTAAAATTAAAATTACTAACGGTACCAAGAATGTAGAACTAGAATTTCCATACATTACTGGGGAAATGTAAAATGGCACAGCCTCTTTGGAAAAATATCTGTTTTTTGTTTGTTTGTTTGTTTTTTTGAGACGGAGTCTGGCTCTGTCACCCAGGCTGGAGTCCTGTGGCGCGATCTCTGCTCACTGCAAGCTCCGCCCCCCACGTTCGCGCCAGTCTCCTACCTCAGCCTCCTGAGAAGCTGGGACTACAGGTGCCCGCCACCAAGCCCCGCTACTTTTTTGTATTTTCAGTAGAGAAGGGGTTTCACCGTGTTAGCCAGGATGGTCTCGATCTCCTGACCTCGTGATTCGCCCCTCTCGGCCTCCCAAAGTGCTGGGATTACAGGCGTGAACCACTGTGCCGGGCCTGGTGGTTTCTTATAAAGTTAAATATGCACTTCCCATATGACCTAGGAATTTACTCTTAGTTATTTACCCAAGAGAAATGAGAGCAGATGACTTTCATTTCTCACACGAAGACTTATGCACAAATAAACCTGGCAGCTTTAGTCATAGTAGTTTCAGACTGGAAACAACCCAAATGTCCATCAACAGGTAAGGATTTATGGTATACCCACGTCATTGAATACGACTCAGTAATAAAAGGAACAACGCTCTGATACAACAGAATGGATGAGTCTCAAACATGTTCTGCTCTGTTAGAGAAGCCAGACACAAAAGAATATATACTGTATGATTCCACAGATAAGAAATTCTAGAAAAAATAAAGCTAATATCTAGATACAGAAAGCAGATCAGTGACTGCCTGAGACTCAAGGTGTGGCTGGGGATTGGGGGAATTGTTGACTGCAAGGGGCGGGTGGGAATTAAGGTGATGGAAATGTTTTAGGCCTTGATTTTAGTGATGGCTGCATAGGTGTATACATTTGTCAAAACTCATCAAACTGTACACATTATGGTTCCATTTTATCATGTGCAAATTTTGCCTCTATAAAGTTGGTAATTTCCTCCCTTTAGTTAGCATCCATTTATGAATCTTCCCTGAATGACTATTTATAATTCCACAAGATTCTATATAGGATTAGCAAGGCAGTTTGGCCAAGGGTATTTGAATACTACAATGTATTTCTCAGATATTTTCTTTATGTTATTAAAAACAAACATCAGAGCTGGATGCGGGGGCTCATGCCTGTAATCGCAGCACTTTGGGAGACTGAGGCAGTAGGATTGCTTGAGTCCAGGAGTTTGAGGTTACAGTGAGCTATGATTGCACCATTGCACTCTAGCCTGGGCAACAGAGTTAGACCCTTTCTCAAAAGGAAAGGAAAGGGAAAAGAAGGGGAGGAGAGGGGAGGGGAGGGGAAATAAGGAACAAACATCAATGAGTTAAATTTATGGTATTACAGATGTTTAATCAGAATCCAGTGAATTGTGGCTTGGCTGGAAGATCTTCAGGCAGGACCCTATCAGAACTCAATAATGAGACAAAGATAAATTTTCCTAACATTTTAGTGCATTTTTTACCCTACAGAGTAAAGAGAGTGGCTGGTTTCTACAACAGAAAGTAGATGAACCCCCAACACTTGGGGAGTCATTTAATACTACACTAAAAGAATCCAGGAGAATATACCACAGGAAACATTGCTGGGAGATAAGGAGGGCGTCTCCAGCTCTAATTTCTATTATTGAATAAAAGGAAGACAGGGATGGCCATTAAATAATTGGAATGGCTGTCTCAGCTTGCATTTCCATTGTAAAATCAAATTTATAGAATGGAAACTTCATATAGTATTTTCTTTGACTCATCCAACAAGCACACTGAAGACATTTTCATAGAAACTCATCACGATAATACTATTTTTTTCTCATTTTCTTTGCACTTCCCCCATTCTTATTTTTAATTTTTCAAGACAGTGGATTTTACTGGTTTTGTAAAAAGGATATAAACGTTATAAGAAGTTTAAATAATAAAGAAAAGGAAAGGAAATGGAATCATTCAAAGCCTGTTCAGTTACAAATAATGTTCTAATATTTAGTGAACTTTATTCTAGAATTATTTTAGCAGGTATATTTAGAAAAGATAGATATAAATTATTTATTTATTTATTTATTATTTTTCTTTTTGAGACAGGATCTCACTCTGTCACCCAGGTAGGAGTGCAGTGTCATGATCACGGCTCACTGCAGCCTCAACTTCCTGGGCTCAAGCAATCCTCCCACCTTAACTTTCTGAGTAGCTGGGACTACAGGTGTGCACCACCACGCCTGGCTAATTGTTGTAATTTTTCTAGAGATGGGTTTTTGCCATGTTGCCCAGGCTGGTCTTGAACTCCTGACCTCAAGCAATCTGCCCATCTCAGCCTCCCAAAGTGCTGAGATTACAGATATGAGCCACTGTGCCCTGCCGTTAGATAGAAATAATTTAGAAAAGTGAGATCATGTGATACATGCTAGTTTATTTTTTATTTTTTTCATGAAATTTAAATACTCTACAAGATACATGTCAGTTTAGGTCAAATATACCAAATAAAACTTTTCTTGACTTCATTTGATTTTACAAAAGAGACAGTAAATTTAAACTGAAGGAATTGCTGAAATCTAGTAAATATTTTTTATACTGTAAGAGATTTGTTTTTTTCCTAAGAGATCCGCTACAGTTAAGAAAAAAGATATAGACACATTAAGATGTGAGTGTATGTGCCTGCCTGTGTGTGTACGTGCCTGTGGTGTGTATGACATTGTTTGCATGTGCGCCTGTTTTGCCTGTGCATGTATGTGCCAGTGTGCATCTGTTTTCCTTTGTGTGTCTGTGCATGTGTGTATGCAGGTGTGTGTGCAGGTGTGTTTGTTTGTAAAACTGACTCTTTGGAGCTGGAATTTTTAAAAATTTACATAAATTGCAAATGTCTATCTTGCAAGAGGAAGTCTTGAGTCAAAGTGTATTTCCCTTGGAATTCTGTAGACATCATTAGAATTTCTTTCTGATTATTGCTTTGAAGAAATCTGGGAATAATCTGATTTTTTTCACTTTATATGACTTTATTGGTGTAAGTGTTTGTATGGTTTTGAAGTATATTTTGTGCTTAGTAACTTCATTAATATATATTTCAATGTTGATCATTCAGTATTTTCCGCAGCAGATGGCATAACCTTTTGAGTTGCAGATTCAAATCTTTTTTGATTTTAGGAAAAATACTAACATTATTTGATGTGTCAGTATTGACTTTGGTAGGTGGTCTTTGTTATATTACAGGAGTTTTCTCCTATACTATTTTACTTGAAATTTTTATCTAAAATGACTATTGGGTTTAATACAATTTTTTCTTTAATTTGATAGTGTCTTATATTGATAAATTTCCTAAAGAAACTATCTTTGCATTCCTCTAAGAAAATATAACTTGGTCATAGTGTATTATTATTTCTATATACTGGTGGATTTAATTTGTTAATACCTTGTTTTCAATTTTTGTAACTATATTAATGAGTGAAATTTGCATATGTTAATCAATACTGGTAGTGATGTTGTAATAACTTTATCAATAACTGTCCCTTCTTTACTGTGGTCTGAAATTATTATACTATATCAAAAGCTTAATTATTATAGAAATGATCTCTTTTATAAAGTTTTATTTTAACATATCTACAAAGCCCATCCAGAAACCTATGTGGGACAAGTGTCTTTTTAATATAGCAGATTTGAAAAATTGCTTTTAAAATACCTAGTATGTTTATTGGTCCTTTCAGATTTTCTACCTTTTCTTGAACCAATATTGGCACCTTATATTGTGCTAGAAATTCATCTATTTCTTCTAGCTTTCCAAAAAATATTGATGTAGAATTGCAGATGATATTCTCTTAGAAGTCTTTTAATCTCTTCTATACTTTATATCACCCTTTTCATACATAATATTGTTACCTTTTGTTTTTCCCTTTTTGTTAATCAGGATTTCCAGGGTTGATCGATTTTACCTTTCTTTTTAGGAGCATGTTTTTATTTATTTAATCCTTTCTATTGTTTATATTTTCTGTTTCATTAAATTTATATTTTAGCTTAATTTCCTCCTACTTGTTTGCTTTCTTTTTGCTTATTTTAGTAGCTCTAACTTCAATGTATTATTTTACATATTAAAATTATACCTATTTTTAATATATTTTTTCTTATCCTAGTCTCTCACTTGAATAATGAACACAAATTATGATTATGTTAGATATGGTTTATGTGTAGTTTTTCTTTGTAATATTTTTACTTTTGTCTTTTTTTCAAATTCTACAGACTTAATTTTCATCCACTCATGATAACTCATAATTTCGCATTTGAACAACTGAATAATCTCTTTTGTGAACTTTTAAAAAAGAATTAGTAAGCTTTCTGTATTTTTTAAGGCTATGCACTACTATTACTTCGGATTCTTTTAGTATTTCTTTTTCCTCTTTCAGTACCCCCCTCCCCCACTTCCCCTTTTTCTTTGGTGTTGAAATCAGTCTCTATAGGAACATTCTTCATTTCTCCAGGATGTTGTTCATATCCTTAGATCTCAGCAATTAAGGATACATTCAGTAGCAGGGTGCTTGATGGCTGTAAACTTCTCTTTGAGGAAATTTGTATCCCATTCTAGGGATGGATGGGTGGGGGGTTTGCCCACTCCTTTGTCTTACTCAAGACTGCATAGGATTTTGCTGGTAAATGTCGGAGTTTATAGTTAGTGAGTCTGTGTTCTTTCCCACTGAACCTCTAGAGCGCAATGGAGAAAGCAGTTGAATGGACTTTCACTGTTTCCTTTCTAGTGGAAACGCTGAAAAGAAAGTAGTATGGGGAGAAGGGAGAGAAGCTTGAGATCTGCCAACCATTTTATCAGTCCTTGAATTACTGAGAAATTTGGATTCATTGCAGAATAAAAAGGCAGACAATTTATACTGGAAGAAAATAACTTATTGGGATAGATTTTGTTACGCTTTGAAGTCTCTGAAAGCTATGGCCCAATTTATATTTATATTTTTGTCAGTTAAATATTTCTTCATATGATCAAGGTTGTGTTTATTCATCTTTGGCATCTGGCTCATTGCTTCTGCTAGTGGAGATTTAGTGGGTGACTTGCGTGATCTGTTTCAAGATAAATAACTAAAAGTCCATATTTGTTTCCAGAGGTAAACAAGTTGAATTCTTCAACTGAGCAGCCTTGAGTAGCCACCGAGCTGCAGGCAAACTGAACACATAGCTGATCCCTGAGACCAAGTGGGAGAGGGTTGGGTGTGCTATTGTCACTCGGCTCCAAATCCACTTGTCTATACTCTGCTTCCTAATACTGGGGCTGTGATTCTGCAAAAACATATTTCTCTTTTGCCTGCTGGTTTTCTGTTAGGTCTGCTGATAGGAGGCAGTAGAGAGCAGACTAGCAGGCTGGAGGAGGGAGAAGGGCATACTGTCCAGTTTGTTTCCTGTTGCTAACAGCATGTTCCTAGCAATGCCCCTTTGTCTTAGCAGTGCAGTTGGTTCAAGTCTCCAGCTTTCATTTTCACATTCTCAGAACCAGCCTCATTGCATCCACTCAGATGTAGTAGCACCAGCCAGGGAGCACTGAGGTCTGAGGTGTAAGAAGTAAACTTGGCATTATTCATACACACATGACATGTATTTTAAGTAAAGTTTATCACAGTTTGAGATCAATAATTTATCTTACATGGAAGTGAGTAGAAAACTCTAAAACAAAAATTAAATTAGTAAATATTAGGGGAAAAGGGGGAAGGAGGTTGTTGGATTCTGATATTAACATTCCTCTCTTTGGATGTTGTTCAGCTGGTTGTGGAACACACACACAAGCAACTCAAGCTTTTAATACATTTGTTTGCTGATAGCTGCTAACAACTGTACTGTTAGATTTCTTGGGTGATATTTTATTATACTATGAAACAAATGCAACATTATAGCTGAAAATGAGTACAACATACAGAGTGAGAGGAAGAGGTGGATCTAGATTCAGAGACAAAGTGCTTTGCCTTTGGTGATGAAGCACTTGCCATCCTGTAACCCACATCCACGATGCCGGTGAGAGATCAGCGGAGGCACATGAATCTCGGTCCCTCATGTGCTTGGGAGTTTACATTATTGTTGTTATTTTAAAAAATAGTTTAAGCATTATTCTTTACAAGTCAATTCCTTTTTTCGTCTTTCTTTATGTGTGAATACTGCAAGTCCACAAACCTGGACTTTGCCTAGTGCTTTTCCCTAATGACTGGGTACAGCTTATAATCACAGTGACGTTTGTCAGATGACAGCTTAAGGTTTTTATATAATTGGTGCATCTTGTTCTTCAGTATCTAGGCTACTGTTGTGTTATCTAGTAGTATCTAGACTACTGTTGTGTTGAAGTGTCTCAACTTGGAAATTCTTCAGTTTTGTACACCAACAAACATAAGTGTGTGTATATATATATATATATATGTTTGATGACTTTTCTAATTACTTTCCTTTCTACTCCTTTATACATTGCTATAATCTCACTTTCCTATAGGACATGGTATTTGCAGGATTCTTTAGAATGATTTCAATGTATTTCTTTGTAAATTAAACTTGGTGAAATTGATTATAAAATGTTCACTTTAACAAAAAACATCCAAATTCAATCTATGCCATTATAGAAAGGACCACTCTGTGTTAGTTTCTTGGATCAACTTGAAGAGTACAAACTGACTGCCGTCATTTGGCTAACCAGGTTTTTTGTGTGGCTTATTCAGTGATGTCAACATATTAGCTTCCCTCTAGGTCTTGTTCCATTTCAGAGCCTGGGGAGTGATACCTCTGTTTCTGCGTACTGACTCATCTAAATAGCTCAGGCCATGTGATTACACTTGACATTTTTGGAAGACATATTTTGACTAATCCCTGCTTGTGGAGAATGTCTTGCTTATATGGATTTATTCCTCAACTAATGCAACAAATATGATCAATCACTGCCATGTGCCAGGCACTAGGTGAAGTTCTGAGCAGCAGTCAACACTATAGATAGAATTCCTGTGCCCATGGAGCTAACATTCTAGTGGAGAGGGATAAACGAGAAAGTAGTAAAAAGCATGCTAAAAAGATGAATGGTAATTGTAATACTTGCATGGAAGGAAAATAGGGTCATGTGATAAGAACTCTGTGAGGGCAAGAAGTGGTCTGGGACATCTCTTTGAAGAGGTGTCATTTGGGCTGATGCCTGAAAATAAGGAAATCCGTCATGCTGAAAACCCTGAAGGAAGAATGTTCTTATGTAGGCTGAAGAAAGAGCAAGCACTAAGGCACTAAGGCAGGGTAAGAGCTTGGGATGCTCCAACAACAGGAAGTAGGGTAGGAAGGTGGAGTAGAGGGAGAACAGTAAATCGCAGTAAATAATAAATGTAAAGACTGTTTAGAAAGATACTGAATGTTATCTGTGGTAACCATGAGGTGAGAGCAAAGATATCATCAAGAGAATGAGACAGGGAACAATCCTTTTTGTCTTATGATATAGAGCTAATATTTCGTTATATAATTCCTTATGTAATTTCTCAGGGAGAATAGGACCAAAATTTTATTTTCATAGACTTCAGTTCTATTAAATGAGAGAAGGTGAGAATAGCTTGAAATGTGGTAATTTAATGTTCTAAAATAATGTTGGTAAAACTGACTTTAGCTTCTTAATTTCAAAACAACAAAAATTGTTCTATGAATACATTGATAAATAAATGCCATTCAATTGATGATATTAAATGAGATTTGGGGATATTCTGGAATGGTGAAATGGTGAAAATTTGATGTGGCACTTACTTAGTAGCTGGGTGACCTTGGACTTTAATTCTTCAATTTAGGGGGAAAAAAAAGTCACTCATTTGTATAAATACGCATAATGCCTTCTATTTGGATACCTTTTCTTTAAAGGCCCTTAGTGGAAGTTATATGTTATCTCATTTCATAACTCATGAATATATATATAAGATGGAGAGAAATAGTCTCTATATTTCAAGAGAAGGAATTAAAGGATTTACTGTCTTATTGACTTAACCAAGTTAAAGACACTATGGTAGACACAAATCTTATTGTATCCACCCTATCTTATCAAACTTCAGTTTTATCACTAAATTTTAAATTACTTAATTATTTTAATGGGTGCAGAGATTTAACTGATACAGAAATCCAGGTGAGAAATTTAAATTTTTCTTTGTTTTAACCTTGATAACGAAGTTTAAATAATGACACTAGATGATTGCTATTTCTGAGGTACTTACTTTATTCAAAGATTTAATCTTTTCTTTCTTAATAGGATAATTAGATTTGTAGATATAAAATATGAGATATCCTTTAGTCTATTCAAGTTCAAGTTTTTCCATTTCTAGTTGTTGCCTTATGGGAAACTTGGTTTTCCAGTATGGCAACACCTCTTTCTGAAGTCAGTGAAATCAAATGGGAACTTGACCTCTTGTTTGGCTTGTTCATTCTACTGTTGGCCTTTAAGAAACATCCCCACTGGCACTGCATAGCCTTGAGTGCCAGAGCCTTGCCTTACTCTGCATAGATCTCCCTCTGTCTATGCTATTCCTCTCAACTCCTTTGGCTTCTCAACTATGGCTTGTTTTATGAATGCATTCATATTTATTCAGTGCCCTGTTACCTTGACAGATGCTCCAGTTTGCCACACAGCTATGACTTGGCTTTCCTTCTACCACACTCTTACCACCTGCCCCAACTCTCATCCTTTTCTTTCCTCAGATCTAATGGTAGCTTTTATCTCATGGCGTCTTCCAGTGATTGGGTAAAGGGAGTAGGAGTTCTCAGTACAGTAGCAAAGCTAGTCATTTATTCATTAAATACTTATAGGTTCTTACCATATATTAAACATTCTGGGTCATTTAATGGCACATGAAGCAAATATAGTCTTTGCTCTCTGAGAGCCTGTAGATAGTTGGGAAACCATAAATTGAACAAGCACACATGTAACATATATCATTACAAAGTATATGGGTGGGTGGAGGAGAGGATTACTCCAGAGGGAATAGCACAGATAACAGCTCTGAAGTGGGGTGGAGTATGACTTGGCCTAGAACAAGGACAGAGGCCAAGAAAGTGTGAGCAAGGGAGAGAGAGCTGTGTTGTGCTATAGATTGCCCCTGTATCCATTTCACCTCACTGTCAGTGAAGCAAACCTGGATCCGTAAGCAAAGAGGTACTGAAGAATGGCCAGGTACCCTGTCCAATGTAGTGTGGCATTCTTGGTGAGCCCTTACCTGTGGCCCTACCATGCCTTTGTTTTGTGTGTGTGTGTGAGGCTTAACAGAAATCTCCAACATGGGTATGTCTGGTTTGTTTTGTACCTCAAGCACCAGTTCCGTCTTTCCACTGCCTTGTTTGCCACCTTGATAGCCCATTCTCCAAATGTTGCTCTATCAGCCCAACCCACTTTCTGGACTTTCTTGGCTATGACTTTGTTTTTCTAGACTCCTCTCACATATTTGTGTCTTTCTTCTCTAGCTTGGCACCCTCATGAACTGCCCTCAGAAGAGTACCACTCTCCCTCTAGATTGCTTCAAATGGCATTTTGATATTGTCAGGAGAACCCTGACACTAACCTCACTCCAACTTTCCTGACATGTTACAAAGATAAACTCTACTCTACTCTATCTATCTATCTATCTATCTATCTATCTATCTATCTATCTATCATCTATTTTCTATCTATCTATCTATCTATCTATCTATCTATCTATCTATCTATCTATCTATCTATCTATCTATCTTTTCTCCTATCCATCCAGCTATCTATCTCCTAGTGAGAACTTAGGCAGGTTACTTAACCTGTCTGGGCCTCAATTCTGCCATCTATAAAAAAGTGATAATTGTCATACCTCATGAAGCTTTTAGCAGTCAAAAAAAAGCATGTTATGTATTCAGTGTATTGAAAGTACATGATAGGCATTTATTAAGGTATTTTTTTAAGGACTGGTTATTTGATAGGTTGTGTTTTGATTCCTACTTTCTTTGCTCAACCAGGTATTCTTTAAAATAAGATTTTTATTTGTAGTTTTTAAACTTTTATTTTAGGCTTGGGGTAAATGTGCAGATTTGTTATACAGGTAAATTGAGTGTCATGAGGGTTTAGTGTACAGATTATTTCATCACCCAAGTGATAAGCATACTACCTGATAGGTAGTTTTTTAATCCTCATCATCTTCCTTCCTTCCACCTTTGAGTAGGCCCCAGTGTCTATTGTTCCCTTCTTTGTGTCCATGTGTGCCCAATGTTTAGCTCACACTTACAGATAAGAATATGTGGTATTTGGTTTTCTATTTCTGTGTTTGTTTGCTTAGGATAATGGCCTCTAACACCATACAGGTTGGAGTTTCAAAGGGCATTCTCTCATTCTTTTTTATGGCTGTGTAGTATTCCATGGTGTATATGTACCATCTTTTCTTTATCCAGTCTACCACTGATGGGCATTTAGGTTGATTCCATGTCTTTGCTATTTTGAATAGTACTGCAGTGAACATTTGTGTGCCTGTGTCTTTATGAAAAAAAGAAAATGATATAAGTCAGAAATGTGGATCTCTATAAAGAAATGAAGAGTTTTAGAAAGGGAATAAAGTTAAAATAAAATGTTTATTTTTCTTAATCATATCTGATCTAGTAGATAACTGTCCAAAATAATTCTAGCAATAATGTATTGGATAAGTATAGCTGAGGGGTAAGGGAAAGAATGACAGCCATGTTACAAGGGATTGGAGGATGAAATTGTGAACTCTGTTATAAGGCACCACCCATGCAGTATTATTTGAAAGTGAACTTAGCTTACTTGCAAATGTATAATGCAAACTCTTGGGCAATGACTAGAACCAAACCAAGCCAAACAAAAAGGAAAGAAAAAGCAGTAAACATAATTCAAATGATTTAATTTTATTTGATACTCATACGTGAAAAATAGTTTTAAATTTAAACTTGAGTCCTTATAAGAGTGAGTCTACATTGGGTTGTGGGAATATGAGGCACCCAGCTTTGGAGGGCCGGGGTCTTGTCTGCACAGTTCTCTTAGTGTGCTGTGCTGGTGTCACTTAACCCAGCTGGGCTGTGTTTCCTCATTTACCCATACAGATATAGTATTACCTGCTTCACAGTGCCGTTGTCTGGCTTAAGTGAAATAACAGATATTTAAGGGTTTTGGAATTCTAGTACTCATTTCAATTCCCTTTTTCATTTTATAACCTTTTTTTAAAAGTACTTTTAGGTCCGTTTGGTGCAGAGTTGAGTTCAATTCCTATATATCCTTGCTAACTTTCTGTTTCATTGATCTGTCTAATGTTGACAGTGGGGTATTAAAGTCTCCCATTATTATTGTGTGGGAGTCTAAGTCTCTTTGTAAGTAAGTCTCTAAGGACTTGCTTTATGAATCTGGGTGCTCTTGTATTGGGTGCATATATATTTAGGATAGTTAGTTCTTCTTGTTGAATTGATCCCTTTACCATTATGTAATGGCCTTCTTTGTCCTTTTGATCTTTGTTGGTTTAAAGATTCAATGCCATCCCCATTAAGCTACCAATGACTTTCTTCACAGAATTGGAAAAAACTACTTTAAAGTTCATATGGAACCAAAAAAGAGCCCGCATTGCCAAGACAATCCTAAGTCAAAAGAACAAAGCTGGAGGCATCTGCTACCTGACTTTAAACTATACTACAGGGCTGCAGTAACCAAAACAGCATGGTACTGGTACCAAAACAGAGATATAGACCAATGGTACAGAACAGAGCCCTCAGAAATAATACCACACATCTACAACCATCTGATCTTTGACAAACCTGATGAAAACAAGAAATGGGGAAAAGATTCCCTATTTAATAAATGGTGCTGGGAAAACTGACTAGCCATAAGTAGAAAGCTGAAACTGGAGCCCTTCCTTACTCCTTATACAAAACTTAATTCAAGATGGATTAGAGACTTAAATGTTAGACCTAAAACCATAAAAACCCTAGAAGAAAACCTAGGCAATACATAGGCATGGGCAAGGACTTCATATCTAAAACACCAAAAGCAATGGCAACAAAAACCAAAATTGACAAATGGGATCTAATTAAACTAAAGAGCTTCTGCATGGCAAAAGAAACTTCCATCAGAGTGAACAGGTAACCTACAGAATGGGAGAACATTTTTGCAATCTACTCATCTGACAAAGGGCTAATATCCAGAACCTACAAAGAACTCAAACAAATTTACAAGAAAAAACCAAACAACCCCATCAAAAAGTGGGCAAAGGAAATGAACAGACACTTCTCAAAAGAAGACATTTATACAGCCAACAGACACATGAAAAAATGCTCATCATCACTAGCCATCAGAGAAATGCAAATGAAAACCACAATGAGATACCATCTCACACCAGTTAGAATGGCAATCATTAAAAAGTCAGGAAACAACCAGAGCTGCCGAGGATGTGGAGAAATAGGAACACTTTTACACTGTTGGTGGGATTGTAAAGTAGTTCAACCATTGTGGAACACAGTGTGGCGATTCTGCAAGGATCTAGAACTAGAAATACCATTTGATCCAGCTATCCCATGACTTGGTATATACCCAAAGGATTATAAATCATGCTGCTATAAAGACACATGCACATATATGTTTATTGTGGCACTATTCACAACAGCAAAGACTTGGAACCAACCCAAATATCCATCAATGACAGACTGGATTAAGAAAATGTGGCATATATACACCATGGAATACTATGCAGCCATAAAAAAGGATGAGTTCATGTCCTTTGTAGGGACATGGATGCAGCTGGAAACCATCATTCTCAGCAAACTATTGCAAGAACAGAAAACCAAACACCGCATGTTCTCACTCATAGGTGGGAACTGAACAATGAGATCACTTGGACACAGGAAGGGGAACATCACACACCGGGGCCTGTTGTGGGGTGGGGGGAGGGGGGAGGGACAGCATTAGGAGATATACCTAATGTAAATGATGAGTTGATGGGTGCAGCACACCAACATGGCACATGTATACATATGTAACAAACCCGCATGTTGTGCACATGTATACTAGAACTTAAAGTACAATAATAAAAAAAAGTGTTTTTCCAGGCAATGGAAAGACCTTAATAAATAAGCACTAAACTTTGTATCTGTAAGTGTGCTAAGCAAATGTTAGTTTTTACCTTTAGAATGCTAAATATGGAAGCAATTTTAATGAAAGAAATGGAATATTTTGTCTGGAGGGTTTTTGCCATCCTTTACCCCCTGAGCTTTAGGTTATAAACACTAAGGCTTCCTGGGGTCTAATATGCTACTTGTTGGCTTTACTTTAAAAGTGTTGCGTCTCATTTCCTCATGAAATATGTGATGAGAGTTCACATGGGATCTAAAATATGTATTCACTGAGATTTCAAGGGTAAATTCTTCATTTTTCAAAGTGAATCGGTAATAACTATACTCGTTTGGTTTGGTTTGGTTTCAACTGTTAATGGAAATAAAATCTTCCAAGGAGTACATATTAGGCATAAACATATAGTCACCCTACCCCATTAGACATGTACTTTGTTTCTTGATTATGGTGGTGATATCATAAAGACATTTGGGTCCTTGCAGAGGATTCAAATTTGCATTTCCAAGCACTGACTATAAGCAGAAGGGACCATTCATTCAGAAGTTCACAGACTGCACCTAGAAGGCAGGGCATTGAGAGGGTGAAGGAGGACATGGTTTGGTAGGTAGGTTAAACTTGTTGCTTATCTAGTCAGTTTTAAAGTCAGAGCTCATGCTGCCCGCAGCCATTACATTTCTTTCATCTCTGTCTTTTCAGTGAAGAAAATTAGGTAGGGTATGACCTGGAGCAGGGCAGAGCTGATCTGCTGTTGCTGTCAGATGTGAGCACACAGAGAACTGCCAAAGGAGGGAAGTCTAGAGATACCAGGAGATGATGCCAGGTACTTTAGTCACAGTGTCAATGAAGGAATTTGATATTATATAAAGGAAATGTGTATATGAAGCTGGCCCCACTCAAAAGCCAGGGGGTATTAAGGTATACTGAAGGAAATGTTGTGAAGAATCGGGGAATGTCTATGGCCAATCTCATGGCTTTGAACAGAGTTCAAAGTGAGCACAGATATGGAGCCTGTGAGAGTGAAAAGAGAGGGAAGATTTTAAATAATTCTATTTTGTAATTTTAAAGTTAAGAAGCTGTTGATGTTGTTTTTAACTACATAGACACCTCATTTTATAAAATGCTAATGTGACTGAACTAAGTCCATGGTTTTTTTTTTTTTGTTTTTTTTGTTTTTTTTTTTTTTCGAGACAGAGTCTCACTCTGTTGCCCAGGCAAGAGTGCAGTGGCGTAATTTTGGCTCACTGCAAGCTCCACCTCCCAGATTCACGCCATTCTCCTGCCTCAGCCTCCAGAGTAGCTGGGACTACAGGTGCCTGCCACCACACCCAGCTAAGTTTTTGCATTTTTAGTAGAGACGGGGTTTCACTGTGTTAGCCAGATGATCTCTATCTCCTGACCTCGTGATCCACCCACCTCGGCCTCCCAAAGTGCTGGGATTACAGGCGTGAGCCACCGTGCCCAGCCAAGTCTACAGTTTTTAATGTTCAATGACTTAAAGTTATAGGCATTGACTATAGGATAAACTAACAGCCAGAATCAGGTAATTAGGAAGTAATTATAAAGCCCTGTTTAGGATAGTTTCTAAAATCAGTGCATGGAAACATGGTGTTCGTGGGATACATTCAACTTTTTGTTAACAGGGAAAGCATTCCATGTCATAAATGCAAACCTAAATGCTGGAGCATGGAGTAGTTAAAACTCTGCCCAAGGGCTGCGGGTCTGTAACGATTACAAAATCCCCTGGATCCACACCATGATCCTACATGCTAGCTTCCTGATAAGATAATCTCCACAGTTTTTAAAGCAGCCTCCCATCCAACAGGAGAATTATCTGGACACAAGACGTAACCAGACTCAAGACATAGTCTCCTCTATTGACAATACGTCAACTTCCAAGGTGCAGAGTTCTTCTCTAGGCTTCGATGACAAGATTTTCTTCTGGGGGCAAACAGGAGTTCAAGGTCAGCTTATGTAGTTAGGCTCCTGTTGCTTCTTTACATCTGAATACTTGAAATATAAAATGGATTCAAGCAGCCAGTGGCGGGCAGCTGGTGCCTGTCCTCTTCCATGTGCTTTTCTCTTGGTGTGCTCTGATTCCGTGGGGAGGAGGGGACACCTTGCCCACTGCCTTCTCTGGGGCTTTCCTTCTCACTCCTCCCAGGAAATCATACTTCTCTCAATTAAAAGTAGTTTCAAAACCTTTTTAAAACCTATTCTGCTATTTTTTTTTTTCACCAAGACCTGAATAACCTCAAGTTGTCAAGCTGGCCAATACTTTGTCATCCTCCTCTCATAATGCCTTCTTGCTTTCCTGTTTCTCTTCTTATTTTAATCTCTTGTCAAAACTCAGGTCTGCCAATCAATTCCTCTCGAACTTATTCTGTCAGTCAGCTTTCTTCGTTAGTCTGGATGAAATCTAATTTGCGTTTGAATGTACATCTTGTAGAACTTGTATTTTTATACCCTCCCCACTATTCTCTTATAAACCAGATCTTGGAAAAGTCAATTATCTATACCTACTTAGTTATCTGTTTACAGCCTAAATTAATATGAGCCAATATGCTGAATCATAATTGTTTTCAAAAAAATGATATATCAGTTGTTTGGTGGAATATTTTCTTTCCATCATGCCAGTTCAGTATTCTAATGAAGGCTTGGATTTATTTTTCCTGAACTGTAATCTACAGCTTTAATTACAAGTGAATCCTGTATCATTTTCTACTTGTGGCAGAGTGATGTTTGCTGTCTGCAGCAGCAGTGAAAACCACAGGGGAATTTTTCTCTGTTTTGAACAGCAGCAAGATTAGGAAAGGAACCCATATGCTTCCCATATTTCAGGAAAAATGAAGAGGGACATTTTACCAGACTAAGTTTTTATATCAACATTGGTACAGTGTTCATTCTAAAGAATTTTTGTAGTATTTTAAAATTATTTTCTTTCTCAAATAATGTTAGAGAATATATCACGCACTCAGGAAGCTGCTGTCTGTCTTCTCTGGCTTTGTGAGCTGTGTTGGTTGCTCAGCTGTTCTCAACAACAGGTGATCACTCTTAGGTGATCTTAACAGCATTCCCTCACATATAAAGTCTTCGGTGGCATGGGAAATTGGCAACTAAGAGACTATTCATGGCTTAACCTTTCTCGTCATAGAGTGGAAAGAGCAAAAGACTGAGAAGGTAGGAAATGGAGTCTTTTATTGCACCTGTCACTAAAAAAACTGTGTGACCTTGGGCAAGACATTCAGCTTTTTTGAGCCATGGGTTTCATATCTGTAAGAGATTCAAAATTCTCTAGAATTTCAAAATTGTTATGACATTCATTAGAAAGAGTTGATTTTGTTCTTCAGATCATGTACAGAGGATCTTTTGTTGAGTAGAAGACTTCAAAATGGCCTCATCTACTTTCCAATAGAAATGCCTTTCTAAATATATGCTGCCCAAATTTTGGTGAACTCTTTCCCTGTGTCAGACTGCTCCATTCTTTAAATCTTATTGAGAATGAAATTTATTTCTTAATAAGTGCAATGTCTAAACAATATTTAAATATTACCATATTGCTTACAGCCTCTATCTCAGGTGGAGGGTTTCAATGCTCCCAGCCTGTACCTTGGCCTTTACAGGGGATTTTCTGATTATGGATCCCAGTGGTCTCTTTTTTTGATCTTTTCTGGACATGAGAAGGCAGAATTGGTAGTTTAAAGTTAAAGTCTGTTTCCCTCCCCCTGCGCTTAAACCCATCAGGCAAACACCATCCAAGACAGTCTTATTGACAAGCAAGGGGAATTCACCTCTCTCTAAATAGAGTAAGGGGAAAAATATTCACTAGGGCAATAATTTCAAACTTTTTTTCTCACATATTCAGTAAAAGAATTCTAAACATTTATGTAACTCCTTTCCCACCAACATGTTTAAGTTGACAACTCTTTTCTTTGATCTATTTATATAGTTGAAAAGAATTAGAATTTCTGGTGCCCTGTAAATGTTACATAGCTCTCTTAAATGTTTTTAGTGGAATCTAAATGCCTTGGAGATTTGATACTCTTCTTACAAGATATATAAGAACTTTTCTTGTAAAGAAATTTTATATCACTCCATTTTTTCTCAGACTTGTGTTTTTATCATTTCCTTCAGAAAACTTTATCCCACTGTAATGTATTTTATGCTTTTATTGATCACTCTACTACATGTCTCTGCAACAAAAATATTTATATAATATTAAATTGTTTTTATAGTTTGCTCTTGCCATGATATTCTTTTTAAATGATTAAAAATAAACTCTTCTAGACTGAGTTACTGTGATAATGTTTGTTTCTACATAATTAATCAAAATAGAATAAAAGATTAACAATTTTGATGAGTGACTTTAAACATAAAAGGTAAAATATTTTTAAGAAAATTTATCTCCTAATAAAATGAATGGGACCTTTTTGCTTAGTTAGTTTATGAATCCATAGACAAATACTGCTCATTACTAGAATAAAATAGGGCTATCACTTTTATTTATATTTTTATTTTCTCTATATAAGCCTCAAAAGTCATGTTTTCATGAATAAGTATGTAGGAATGCAAAGAGTTTTGTTATAGCAATGACACTGAATTTCTGAACTCCTAAATTATGAATCCAAATTACATAGTTACATATTATCAACAATCAGTTTTAATAACATACCAGCTGATAACCTGGTTAGGTCCTCCTTCAACTTGTCGAAATTAAGGAATGGAAAAGCACCTAATTTCCCAGTGGTTTTGTTATTCAGCCTTTAGAGCTTTCCTCCAAGAGATTCTCTTTCAGAGCTCTGGGGTCTCCAGGACTAAGTGATTATAATGCATTCTTTTAAATGTAAATTTGATCATATGATACTCACATTTAACATCCTTAAGCTTCTCAGTGGCCCTTTAAAGTGTGTGCTCAGACCAACAGTTCTAGCATATGCACCTGGAAACTTGTTAGAAATGCAAGTGATCATAAACAATGCTACAGTGAACATGGGAGTGCAGCTATCTCTTTGATATACCTATCTCAATTTCTTTAGCTATATACCCAGAAGTGGGATTGCTGAATCACATAGTAGTTCTATTTTCAATTTTTTGAGGAACTTCTGTACTGTTTTCCATGGTGGCTATACTAATTTGCATGCCCACTAACAGTGTACCAGAGTTCCTTTTTCTCCACATCCTTACCAGCATTTGTTATCTTTTGTTTTTCTGATAAAAGCCATACTTACAGGTGGGAGGTAATATCTCATTATGATTTTAATTTGCATTTCCCTGATGACAAGTGATGCTGATCATGTTTTCATATACCTGCTGGCTGTTTGTATGTCTTCTTTTGAGAAATATCTATTCAAGTCCTTTACCTATTTTTAAATTGAATTATTTGTTTTCTTGCTATTGAGTTATTTGAGCTTCTTAAATATTTTGGACATTAATGCTCTGTGAGATGTATGATTTGCAAATATTTTCTCCCATTCCATAGGTTGTCTCTTCATTCTGTTGGTTATTTCTCTAGCTGTGTGGAAGCTTTGGAGTTTGATACAATCCCATTTATCTATTTTTGTTTCTGTTGTCTGTGCTTTTGGGGTCATATCCAAGAAATCTTTGCCCAGCCCCATATCAAGAAGTTCTCCTGCTATATTTTCTTCTAGTAGTTTTATAGTTTGAAATTTAGGTTTAAGTCTTTAATCCATACATTTTGAGTTGATTATGGTATATGAGGTGAGATAAAGTCCTAATTTCATTGTTATGCATGTGGATACCTAGTTTTCCCAGTGCTATTTATTAAAGAGACTGCCCTTTTCCTATTATGGGATCTTGGCACACTTGTTGAAGAACAGCTGACTATAAATGTGTAGATTAATTTATGGGCTCTCTATTCTGTTCCATTGATCTATGTGTCTGTTTTTGTGCCAGTATCATGCTGTTTTTGTTACTATAGCTTTGTAGCATAGTTTGTAGTCAGGTCGTGTGACACATCCAGATTTGTTCTTTTTGCTCAAAATTGTTTTGGGTATTTGGGATGTTTTGTGGTTCCCTAAGAATTTTAGGATTGTTTTTTCTGTTTCTGTGAAAACTGTCATTGGAATTTTGATAGCAGTTACACTGAAGCTATAGATCACTTTGAGTAGTATTTACAATAGCCAAGATACGAAACCAACCTAAGTGTCCATTAATGAATGAACAAATAAAGAAAAAGTAGTATCTGTACATAGTGGAATATTATTCAGCCTTATAAAAGAAGAAAATCCTGTCATTGTGGCAACATAGATGAACCTGGAGGACTTACTAAAATAATCCAAACACAGAAAAACAAATACTGCATGATCTTACTTATATGTAGAATGTAAAATAATTAAACTCATAAAAACCCAGAGTAGAATAGCAATTATGGGAGGTAGGGGGTGGGGGAGGGGGTGGGGAATGGGAAGATATTGATTCAGGGTACAAAGTTTCAGTTAGAAAGACTAAGCTCTGGAGATCTAGTGTACAACATGGTGACTATAATTAATAATAATATATAGTATACTAGAATATTGCTAAGGGACTTGATTTTAAATGTTCTTTTTACAAAAATGGTAAGTATGTGAGGTGTGGAATATGTTAATTAGTTTGATTTAATCATTGCACAATGTATACATATATCAAAACATCACATTATACACCATAAATATATGAGATTTATCATTTATCAATTAAAAATAAATAACTAGAGATGAAAATTATCTAACCCAACCCCAGGTTTATTAAATCGGAATTTCTGGGAGTGGGACCCAGCAATTTGTGTTTTAACAAGCCCTCGAGGTGATTCTAATGCACAGGTATGCCTGAGAACCAGGGACTTTCAAGATAGAGTTCAAACTTGGGAACCTGGTATATAAGAATCTTCCCTGTCTGAATGTTGCCATTCTCCCTAGGAATGAACTTGTTACTTTAGTCATGCTAATAGAGTATCCACTCTTCAGTCTCTCTTTTACAACAATAAGATTTTAGGTTTGTTACAAAATTATGCAAAGTCAAGACTTTTTCCATGTTATTGCAGTTTATTATATCCACTCTTCTAGTGGTTTTCAAACTTTATTGAGTAAGAGTCTTTTGGAAAAACTGATTTTAAATGCAAATTCCTTAAGTCAGCTCCAGAGATTCTGATTAAGTCTGGGTGAAGCTCAGAAATGTATTTTAAAAACACTGCAGCTGGTTTCTGACTGTAGGCAAAACCACCACTCAGAATCACCACTTAAAACCAATGAAGGGTGGAGCAAATTTAGCTCCTCATTCTTGATGACCACGTGGGCATCTCTGTGAGTTAGTTTAAGAGACAACATCTGTGTATCACTCTCTCCCGATGTGGGCAAAATACTAAGCCTAAAAATATATCCTTCAGTATTCTAATAATTTGTGAAAATAGATGGTTATTAAAGAATATTATCTGAACTTTATTTTATATGCATTATTTTAAAGCAACAAGGGAAAACATATGTGAAAAATACATTAAAAGTCAGGTAAGGTAAGGTCTAGTTTAAATTTTTTTTTTTTGAAGGAAAAAAGGTCTTTCTATTAAACTGTGTAAGAATTAACTTTAGGAAATTAGAGTTGGTTCTTAAAGTCAACACTGGTTTGTTTTGGAAAGAAATCAATGAGATCATGTTAAGGACTAAAGCTCTTTATTTTATTTTTGGCATATCCACTTGTCCCAGCATGCCTTCTGCACTGAATTACCTTGTTATCTTGGTCAAAACGAATTATTCATATACATGTAGGTCTATTTCTGAACTCTGTTTCACTGATCTATGTGCCAAATCTTTCCCGATGCCAAACTGTCTTGATTAATGTAGCTTTTTCACAATTCAGATAGTGTAAGTCCTTCAACTATGTGTGTGTGTTTTATTTTTCCAAAATTGTTTTGGCTATTCTAAGTCCTTTACATTTTCACATACATTTTGGAATCAACTTTTAAATTTCACAAAAACAACTTCCTGGGACTTTGATTGAAATGTTGAATCCACAGATCCATTTGTGGAGAATTGAACACTATGCTGAATCTTTCAATTCATGAACATAATATATCTCTCCATTTATTCAGGTATTTAAAATTTCTTATAGAAATCTTTGCTTTTCAGGTATAAAGTTTTCATATATTTTGTTAAATTGAATCTCAAGTATTTCTTGTTTATTTTTTTAAAATGATCTTGCTTGTATTATAAACAGTATTTTAAAATTTTCCATTTTTAATCAATTTTTGCTAAAGTGTAGAAATACAATTGATTTTTTGTATTGGTTTAGCATCTTGTGACTTTGCTAAACTCACATGATAGATGGAGAGAACGTTTTTGTAGACTTACTGGTATTTCTATATGTCTTTAGTTTTTCTTGCCTTATTACATTTACTGGAACCTCTAATACAATGTTAAATAGAAATGGTAAAAGCCAGCATCATCTTCTTCCTGCTCTTAGGGAAAGTATGTTCAGTCTTTTGCCATTAATTATGTTATTAACTATAGTTTTTAAAAGTCAGTCTTTATGAAATTGAGGCAGTTCCTTTTCTATTAGTTTGCTGAGAGATTTTTTTTTTTACCACAATGGGTATAAAATTTTGCCAAATACTTTTTCTGCATCTGTTGAGAGGTTTCCATTGGTTTTACATTGTATATATATTTTATATTGGTGTTGATGATCTAGCAGCTTTGTTCTGGTAAGAGAAATCACTTTCTGATATGAGGGGAAATTTTTAAAACTGAGCTATCATTTATGATCTAAAAAAAGATCTACGTGTTACATAGTATTTCTCTCTGATATGCTTCATGGCTTTGAATTATATTTATGCTAATGTTTTCCATTAGGAATCAATGAGATTGGCGTATCTAAATTTAGTGCTGGCATTCTTCTAGGCAAAGTAATGAACTGCAGTTTTTCTCTGCAGGAAAGGAAAGGAGAATTTAACTTGATTGAGAATTTGCTGTTCTTAGGTAGGCTCTTTGCATACAGTTTATCATTTATATTTGTTCATACAACATACCTGGTATCTAGGAAACATCTTCAGTTTTCAAACGAGGAAGCAGACTAAGAAATGTACTTACTCATAAAATGAATCAAATTTACGCATTTTTTACTTTTAAAAACAATGTTAAAACATGACACATTATTTGACAAAATGAAGAAGCGAATCCCTTATCATCTCAGCACTCTTGTGCAGTCATTACTTTTAGAAATTGATGTTGATTTTTCTGTCTAAACATCTACAGTACCAATATGCAGAGCCATTTTAAGTGCTTATGTATAATCTTTTAATGCTTACCATTTAATTAAGTGTGTGTAGGGGAGAAGTGTAGGTAAAACATCTGGTACAATATGCACCAATAAATGACAGCTATCATTATCAGTATTATTGCCATTTTGTGTCTTGATCATAATAGAGTCTTCTCAAGGATGTAGACAATGTTCTCTACATCTTTTGTAATCTCCAATACTAGTCATTTTAGTGCTGAACACAAGGAGGTAAGGGTTGTTTTTTATTGTTTGTTTGTTTGTTTGTTTTTTGTTTTTTTTTGAGACGGAGTCTTGCTCTATTGCTCAGGCTGGAGTGCAGTGGCACAATCTCTGCTCACTGCAACCTCTGCCTCCCAGGTTCAAGTGATTCTCCTGCCTCGGCTTCCTGAGTAGCTACAGGCACGTGCCACCACACCTGGTTAATATTTTGTATTTTTTTTTTAAGTAGAGATGGGATTTTTCCATGTTGGCCAGGCTGGTCTTGAACTCCTGACCTCAGGTGATCCTCCCGCCTTGGCCTCCTAAAGTGCTGGGATTATAGGCGTGAGCCACTGCTCCCAGCCTGAGGTAAGGATTTTTAAGAAATAATTGTTGGCTCATTGGCTGGTTGGTGAACTAGCCCAGGACCTTTGTTTGGCAGAGCAGGAACACAATCTGTCCAGGCTTGGCATGGAGGAGAAATGAGAAAGACTGAAATACTATGGTGATGGCAACAAGCAGAATTTTGGAGCACATGACATTGCCTCTTGCTTAGAATATCTAGTTGCAGGACAGAGGAAATGCTCAGTTACTTGTAGAAACAGAGCATTATAGTTTGTAACTTAGTGCAGAATACTGGGCGCCTAATATATTCTAAAGGTTTCATTGAGAATTTAAAAAACATATTCTCCATTTTAAAAACATCATTTAGAGATAAAAGAGAAAAGTCCTTGTTAAAAAAAATCAGTTATTCTAGATTGTTATATTCTTCTTTCCTTACCTTTTCCAAAGTATTGATTCATTTATTAGCACTTTTGCAAATAAAATTAAAATACATTTAGTTCTTCCATGATTTTAATGACTCTGTAAAATTTCCATTAATATCAGTGATAAACTACATGATGGATATTAGGATCAATAGTCCAAAAAACAATTAGGTTCAGGGTCTAAGTATATCACATTATATGTTATGCAACTTCTTTAACATTTTGATTTTGGTAAAATTGTGGTTAATGATAAACATTATAAACATTTTTACCGGATACATTGCACTGGAGGGAAAATGAGCTTATATGGGTAATGCAGCAGGCTGCAGAATGTATGGGAACAGAGAGTGGTGGAAATTATTCTGTTTCTTGTTATCAGAGAATATATGGCCTTATCTCTTGAGCTTTTTATATCAGCTGAAAGAGACATTTCTCTTCCCTATCCTCCAAATTATTATCCTAGTCCAGGCTTACTACCCCATTTCACATTTTCTCAGCTCTGGATCCTTTGAAAATATATAAATTATTCTTAGCCTGATGTTATATTTAATTTTGTAGCTAATTTATAGTACTTCCTGTTACTAGGCACATGTTGTAATAACTGCAACCATACTTCATTGACTGCCTTTGCCAGGTTTGATGTTCAATGTTTAATTCATCTTAAAATGGTTTTCAAGTGAACTTACTCCCATTTTATGAATGAGGACACTGAGGCTGAGAGACTTTAAATAGCTTCCTCAAGCCAAGTGGTAGATGAAGGGTTTGAACCCAGACTTTAATGTGTCTATTCTCATTCAGGTGTATTCATTTGAGTATATTTCAGATGAGATCTTGGTGGGTCTCTGTGCTCTTGTATATTAAATTAAAGTTGAACAATATGATTTCCAAGATTTTTCCAAGTCTTGATAATTTATAAATTTTATGAATTCTAAGATTAATCACAATCTTGCAAAGAAATATGATTCTTGGCATCCATATTCTTGATTTAGATACACTCCATCCAGGTGGGTTATCTTTAAAATAAAAAGGGCTTTACTCATATGTGAATATGTATATATGTGTACATACAAATATAGGTAGATGTGATATCTTCTTTCGTGTTCAGTATTTACAAGCTTAACCAAGATTTTAGAAGTTGTGAGGTATAAAAACCCCTAGAAATATGCCACTAACAGGTTTCTTTGAAAAGACAGAAAATGTTTTGATTATTGTGTGGTAACTGACATTACAGAGATTAGGTGTCTTTCCCAAGTGATTGAACAAATAGATGTACTGTCATTAATGATTATTTCTATTAACTGGATTGATAGTCTTTTCTAAGGGCCCACACTTAAATACTCTAATAAAAAAACTAATTTATTTCAACAAATCACTATTAAGTGAATCTCAAGTTTTCTAGAATTTGTGTTAAATAGAATCACGAACTATTGAGTTTACTTTGGTCGAGGATGGCAGTGTATCCTGGGAACTGAAGACCTTATTAATTTTGAGAAGTAGGTTGGTGAGCAAAGCCACATTTAATCAGGAATAACTTCTGTAGTCAATGAAACAGAAAATACAAATCCTGCTTCTGAGGAAAGTATATTCAGTGATGACTCAGACGAATGCTGGGGCCTGATAAGAGGGCTCCTTCAGGTTTTTAATTGAAATGTGACTACAACAAAGAGTTAACAGAAATCACCTCGATTTCCAGATAAATGCACAAATCCAATGTCATTGAAAGGCGATAAGACAGATTTCCAGAATGGGGATTTGAAAAGTTCCTCCCATCCTGCTTATTCTGAAATAGGGTACCTCCAATGCAACCTCGTTTATCTGACAACTGAATTTTTAATGGGTATCTGGGTGTCTTTGGCAGTAAAGTAGGATTATTTCCATTTCCTCAGACTTTTTTAAGCCCCTTTTCTCCCTGTAGCTATATAAATGCAAAGTAATAAGATAATAATATCAATAGCTAGTATAAGGGCTTTCATGTTAGTTACTTGAGTGGAACACTCACCTCTAAGGTTGTTTGGTTTCCTGTTGTGCTAAGCAATGTGTCTTTCTAAGCAAGATCGTAATATTGACAATCATCACCTTTACTTATATGCCTCAGGGCAGAGGTTGCACAGCATAATATGTACATGGGGAAGGAAGTAGAATGGGTGTCCCTACTACTCCATTCCCCAGAAATCCAGCTTCTTAAATTTGATGCAAATCAGAACTAAATGTTTGTATAGTATTCTGACACCTCCTCTGTGCAGTGTGGCTTAAACATTTGTTCCTCTTCTGATCAGTCATTGTATGCAGGCTGCCCCAGAAAGGAGCCCCAGGTGAGGAGCTCTTTCCAGCTGAAGCAATTTCTGGAGAGACTTGATAGTTGGGAGCTGGCAGCCATAGTGCTTCCTCAGAGGTTCTCATCCCTCAGCCATGTGGCTTTGAGGATCTGGGGAGCACACCCCAGCGTTCAGTTCCCCATGTGATGGTGGGGCTCCAGAGCCATTATTTGGGCTGAGCTACGAGATGGGAGAAGTAGGTGACAAGAATTTATTTATTTTTCTGCAATTTTACAAGAAAAATCTGGAGGGGCTCATATATACTAATGTGTTTCAGTCGTATCTTGAGGTAAAGTGGTAGAGCTGCTTTTCTATGTTTCCTGAATGTCTGATTGCATATTGTCCTTTTATAACTTATTTACTTTTTAAAGTCTAACACTGATGTTTGTTTTAACCTGGCTTTACCTTTATGAATATATTGAGGAAACACAGACATTTGTCCTGGACATCCCTCCATCCCCAGGGATATTCTGAGGCCTTTATGAAGATACTTGGAAGATCCTAGAACAATTTCTCATAGACTCATCATTAAGCCATCTGCAGCAGAAACTCCTAAAGGAGTTTAAATGTTGATTCTCAGGCCCACTTTATCACTAAAACATAGTAAGAGTGGCGGACCAATAGATACTTACAGTTTCTAGGCCAGAGAATTGGTGTTTAACAGATTTTCTGGGCGAATCCTATATGCAATAAAATTTAAAAATATCAGGCCTAGAGAGATTATTATGTTCTTTAGGTATTCCTGGCTGGGCACTGTGACTCATGCCTGTAATCCCAGGGCTGTGGGAGGCTGAGATGGGAACATCACTTGAGCCCAGGAGTGCAAGGCTGCAGTGAGCAGTGATTGCCACGGCACTCCAGCCTGGGTGACAACAACAAAAAGATATTCATGAAATATGCACAATTAATACTGATGAAAGTGTGTTAGTCTACCCTTTCCAAGGGCCTAAACAATTTTTCATAGATCATGCAAACTTGCCTTTTTATCACTGACTTCTTTTTAAGGATTTAGTAAATAATCGTTTAAGTAAGTGAAGATATTAATTAGATGGTTTTATCTAAAGCATTTTTGAAACTTTGCTGTCTTGAGCAAACTTGTAGTAAAATCTCCATCTTTAATTATTCAAATATTTGTGGAGATGAACTGGAAAAATATCAAAGAAAACACACAGCAAAAATAATTCTACACCCTCCATTAAAATTTTCCCACACGGTTTCAAATTTTGTAACTGTAGACTAGTGACATGTGTCTCATCAAGAGTATAATGGTATAATATTTTTTAAATTACTTATTGTAAATATGCCAGATTGCACATTAGAATTGCCTTTAGACAGCTAATTCCTTAAGTCATAGTCTCTAGAGAATGAATATTGGAGATCACTCCTCTTAGCCTTGTGGAAGTCAAAATGAAATGTAGAAATGAATTTCTAAATGTAACATTTTATTTGGGAAGAAAAAAATTGCCATTTGGGGCATACACCCAGACTGGATGGTCTTTAGGATGTCTGAAAAACAAAGAGGAGTTTGGAAGTTTTATAGAAAAGAGAAATATTACCTACTGCTTTTCCAGAAAGTTAATTGGCCCTAGTGAAGTGTTGAGGAGGAGGCAAGCTCTGATTGATGAGTAATAGCAGTGGGTAAAACTAGTCTTACAAGTAACTGCAGGTAGTTTCAGAAGCCATTAGAGGGATACAACTGGTTTCAGGTTACAGCAAACAGTTCTTTGTGTGTGTTTTTGTTTTTGCAACGAGGCTTGCAGAGGATTACATTCTTGGAGCAATGTTACCTGCCCTGAGTGCTTTTCCCCCTGGATTCTCGACTGTGTTTTAGTTGGGTATGACAAGAATGACCCACTTTCTATGATCAACTTTCACAGCCTCGTTCTACCTGATTTACAAAGATTTACGAGATTTTGTCACTGTTGAGGAGCCATTTTAGTTAATTCTACCAATACGCAAAGTTCATAAAATGAGAGCCTTTTCTAACAATGCTGAAAAACGTATCAGGGAGTTGGGTTCAAGCACAAAGATGGAAAAATGCATTTATATTAGCCCTTCCATCTCTTTCAGTTTAAAATATTTCCGTTTGGCAAAGAGATGATAGAGGAGATAGAAATAAATTATTTAGGCAGATAGTGAGGGCAAAAGAGTCCTTGGCAGAACTTCCCTTCTAACAAAAAGCAGCCCAAGAAATCACTTTTTTTCTAACAAAGAGCAGCCTGGAAGATCAGGCTTCAAACATAGATAAAGAAGCTGGAAGCTTGCACGTGGGGGATGCTGGCAGCTGTACAGATAGAAAAGGCTACGTGGGGCTAGACATGTTCACCATGGAGGCTCCATCTTCCCTTTTTTGTTAGCACATGCACAGTAGGAAAGAGATAAGCAACATGGAGTAGTTCAGGCAGAGGACCACCTGCATAATAAAAGACTAGGGTGGGCGCTGCCAGAGATTCACATCCTCTGCAGATGGCACATCTGGTCCTAACCGGTTTTTCACGCCCTATGTAGATCAGGTTCCACCTTCCCACTAGCTGTCTATAAAAACCCTTGCATGTTACCACAGATTGGCAACCCATTTTTCCGGGATCCCTCTCTGTAGCAGAGAGCTATTCTCTTTTTTTCACCTATTACATTTCTGCTCTAAACCTCACCCTTTGTGTATGTTTGCATCCTTGACCTCCATGACCGTGAGACCGAGAACCTCAGGTGTCACCCCTGACAATGAGGCTGCTTCATAGATGACTTTAATTCATTGTAAGCTTCAAAAATGGAGCATTTTCTATAGTTGTCACCACGATTTATAACATATAAAATTGTTGTTATTGTTGATTGTGACCAGACTTTCATGTATGGTAGGTTTGTCTTCATTAATGGTTAAGGAACACATTTTAGATGAGAATTTGTTAAAGTATGACCAGAAAGGCTTTTTAAAGAAATTAATATAGTGCTTCTGAACCTTGCATTCCCATGAATTACAGAATTCATACAAATCCACAATGAGGTGCCTTTCATGAATGCCACCATTCATTTGCCAACCTCTTATCCTTTGTCTCTATTTACCAATATAATAACTCTTGGAGTCACAGGGTCTTAACTGTCCAGCTAGTTGACTATATTTTCACTGTATAGTTTGGAAAGAGTATAGGATTACATAGCACAATGTTTTCTTGCAGGGTTTCGGAAACCCACTCTATATTTAGAGCTGCTCTGGGAAAAATTAAATCAATTTTCACAGCACTTATTAATGAAATTGTCAAGATATTGTGTTTCATGATTTTGGTTGCTATACTTTTGCCATTTTATTGCTTGGCATTACTTATTTACAAGGGAAGATTAAAATGTTGAAATTTAAACCAATTATGAATGCTGGCTTAAAAAACATGAAAAGCACTTATAAGGGTGGATTTAACATCATGACAAATTTTCTGTATACTGAAACTTTCGTGTTGTCTCTGCCATTGATTATTGTGGGTAGAGTGCTGGCTACAGTAAGTATTCAAAATCTTCAAAATATAGTAGGATCTATAGATCCTACAACTTCTTAAGTTCCACAGTTTTAACTTTATGTGATTTCTCACCTTCAGTAAATTATGAGGGAGCCCTTTGGAAATGCTTTTTACTTTATTTAAATATTTAATTGACAAATAAAAATTGTATATATTTATGGAGTATAGCATGATGTTTCCAATACATGTGTACATTGTGGAATGGCTAAATCAATCTAATTAACATATCCATTACCTCATATACTTTTGTGTGTGTATGAGAACATTTAAAATCTACTCTCTTGGCAATTTTCAAGTACGTAACACTTTGTTCTTTTAAAACCGTTGTTAAGTGTGTATTTCAGCAGCATTCAGTACATTCACGTTATTGTTTACTCATTATCATTGTCCAGACATTTTTCACCATACCATAGCAAAACTCTGTACCTGTTAAACAATAACTCCCCATTTCAATTTCCCCTGCAACCCCTAGTAATCTGTATTCTATTTTGTCTCTATGAATTTGACAATCTAGGCATTTCAGATAAGTGGAATCATATAGTATTTGTTCTTTTGCATCTTGCTATTTCACTTAGCATAAGTTTTCAAGGTTGATCCACATTGTAGCATGTTAGGTGTACAATACATGTTATTAACTGTAGTCAGTATTGTGTACTATAGATCTCAACTAATCCTTGTAACAGAAATTTTGTATCATTTGACCAATACCTCCCCAATTCTTCCTACTTCCCCCCAGCCCCAGCTGCCCACTGTCCTACTCTCAGCTGCTAGAAGTTCAATTTTTTAAATTCCCCATATAAGTAATATTATGTAGCCTTTGTTTTTCTGTGCATTTGATTTTGAGAATTCAATGAATATTCGCTGTTATTTCCTTTGCCCTTTGCCACTGTTGAATATGTTTACTGGCCTCCATTATTAAAATAGAATTTATAGTGCTTAAAAATTAATATGATTATTATGATTTTTCTCTTTGATATTTTCTGCATGTAGAATATGACTTAAATTTGAATGTTAAAGCATGCTGAATTGGTTAATCACTATGAACCTATTAACCCATTGGTTCAACAAATATTTGTTGAGCACTTAATATTGTATGCTTTGGGTGCTTTAGGTATGCAAAGATGAAATATTAAAGAATGGAATACAGTGTGCAAAGGCAGAATAATAATCCATGTTGGGAGAAGTTATACCCCAGGAAAAAGAAGAATTTCCATGGAGAATGCCTCTTTCAAAGGACAAAAGATAATACAAACCTAAAAAGCAAAAGATCAAACATAATATAACAGGATAACAGAAAGAGAGGGAAGGGGAGATGATGGTGCCAGATGAACAAATTGAGGATAATAACTACATCACTTACAAACTAAACAATTAATTAAGAATATGGGCAGGGCATGGTGACTCACACCTGTAATCCCAACACTTTGGGAGGCTAAGGCAGGTGGATCACCTGAGGTCAGGAGTTCAAGACCAGCCTGGCCAACATGGTGAAACCTCTTCTCCATTAAAAATACAAACATTAGGCCGGGCGCGGTGGCTCACGCCTGTAATCCCAGCACTTTGGGAGGCCGAGGTGGGCGGATCATGAGGTCAGGAGATCCAGGCCATCCTGGCAAACATGGTGAAACCCTGTCTTTACTAAAAATACAAAAAATTAGCCGGGCGTGGTGGCAGGCGCCTGTAGTCCCAGCTACTCGGGAGGCTGAGGCACGAGAATGGCGTGAACCCGGGAGGCCGAGCTTGCAGTGAGCCGAGACCGCGCCACTGCATTCCAGCCTGGGCGACAGAGAGAGACTCCGTATCAAAA
Organism: Macaca mulatta; assembly: GCF_049350105.2. Lineage (NCBI taxonomy): Eukaryota > Metazoa > Chordata > Mammalia > Primates > Cercopithecidae > Macaca > Macaca mulatta. The sequence goes on from NC_133411.1 coordinate 122,771,305, forward strand.
AAAACAAAAAACAAAAAACAAAAAATAAACATTAGCCAGGTATGATGGCGAGTGCCTGTAATCCCAGTTACTCCTGAGGCTAAGGTGGGAGAATTGCTTGAACCTAGGAGGTGGAGGTTGCAGTGAGTTGAGAGTGCACCACTGCACTCCAGCCTGGGCGACAGAGTGAGATTCCATTGCAAACTAAAACAAAAACAAAATAAACAAAAAACCAAAACAGAAAACAGTATGCGAAAGAAGAGAGCTGATGTAGCAGAAAATAATCATTATCAGGTAGGCCAGCTTTGAAAAATTGTGTAGTATTGAGAGGTGAAGATGGCTGGGCTTCTGGGTCAGGTGGGGACTTGGGGAACATTTCTGTCTAGCTAAAGGATTGTAAACACACCAATCAGCGCTCTGTGTCTAGCTAAAGGTTTGTAAATGCACCAATCAGCACTCTGTAAAAATGCAACAATCAGTACTCTTGTGTCTAGCTAAAGGTTTGTAAATGCACCAATCAGCACTCTGTAAAAACGGACCAATCAGCACTCAGTAAAATGGACCAATCAGCGCTCTGTAAAATGGGTCAATCAGCAGGATGTGGGCGGGGCCAAATAAGGGAATAAAAGCTGGCCACTCAAGCCAGTAGCAGCAGTCTCATGGGTCCCATTTGACGCTGTGAAAGGTCTGTTCTTTCACACTTTGCAATGAATCTAGCTGCTGGTCACTCTTTGGGCCTGCACTACCTTTATGAGCTGTAACACTGTGAAGGTCTGTGGCTTCACGCCTGAAGTCAGCGAGACCACAAACCCACTGGAAGGAACCAGTTCTGGATACTGTATTGTATTAGTCCGTTTTCACCTTGCTACAAAGAAATATCTGAGACCAGGAAATTTATTTGTAAAAGGAAGTTTAATTGGCTCAGGGTTCTGCAGGCTGTATGGGAAACTTGATGCCGGCATCTGCTAGGCTTCTGTGGAGACCTCAGGAAACTTACAGTCATGACAAAGAGGGAGCAGGCACGTCTGTCACATGGACAGTCCAAGAGAGCGAGGGGAGAGGTGCTACACACTTCAAAATGGCCAGATATCACAAGAACTCATTCATTTTCGTGAAGACAATACTGAGAAAAGATGGTGCTAAACCCTTGATGAAAAACCTGCTCCTGTGATCCAGTCACCGCCCACCAGGCCTACCTCCAACATTTGGGACTACATTTCAGTATGAGATTTGGGTGGGGATACACATCCTAACTATATCAAGTATATGAAATGGAAAGAAACAAAAAAAAAAGTTGTGGAGTGCTGCAATAACAATCTAACATATGAAAAACTGTTCCTGAATCAAATACCAGACCAAATGGAAAAACAAACACTCAAAGATGTAGTTGAATAAATCTTTTCTGAAATAAAGGAAGACTTGTATTATTGTATTGAAGTTTTTAATTTAATTTAAAATTTATCAGCATAGACAATATGGAGTTATTTATGTACCTGTTGCCTGTCAGTGCCCCAGGGAATGATGTATAGTCCAGACATTATGTCAGAAGGATCTCACTCCAGAGGCATCTATTGCCAGTGCTTCGGCTAATCACAACTTGATCAACATCTGGAACTTTTCTAATTAGCATATTGAGTGTCAGAAAAGGGTTTTCATGGAGCACTTAGTAGCTAATGAGCTAAAATGTGGAAAGTTAAAAATGGGCTCTCATTGGTGAAATTAAAAATATTCAAGGTATGTGGGATGGTTAAAATATTTTAAAACACTGTTTACACTTAGGTGAACAGCGTATAAGACTCTAGTAAGTCCCATATTCTGTACCTTTGAGGATAACACACAAAGCTTTATCTGTAAACATTCTGGTGTTTAGGTATTGAAAGAAGATTCCTCATTGCCTGATGATAACCATATGGCTAAAAGAATCCCGTCTCTAAAATATTGTACTATCTTCTTTAAGTAAACTGGCTATGTGTGGTTGGGTCACTTAAAAGTACGGAGCACTGGGATTTCATGTACCTCAAAAGACTGAAATGTTGACTGAAATTTTTTATGCTGGCTTGTTATTTAAACGTCTGTAAGAGTGGCCTGAACCTTACCTTTGTTAAAATCTGGTAGTGAAGTTGGAGAAGAATAGCTAATTATTGCTCACTCCAAATATGTGGGAGGCGACTGTTATATATCAAAATAAACTAAGAATTGTCATGACAAACTTGGCTTAGACCAACACACAACAGTTTAGAACTATAAACTAAAAAGTTGTATTCTATTCCGGAAAAAAATGATCCAGGATGATCAGTTTCTGAATGTGTCCTCATGAAATTGCTGAACTACAAGAATAAATAATTCCTTGGGAATCTTGGAAAAAAATTCAGGATACCCAGAAGGCAATAGATGAGACTGGCAATAATCATGAGAAGAAAAAATGAAAGCAATGTCTACAGAATTAAAAAAAAAAAGAATAATACAATACTTTTATACATGGTGTAATACTTTTTGGTACAACATTTTTTACTCAGCCAAGTTGTCATTTACATAGAAATGAAACAGTAAGACATTCTTATATATGCCAAGAATTCAGGGAGTAGTAACCATGAGACTGGGGGGCAAAAAACTTGATGATTTTTCTGGTGATCTAGAGAGGTATCAAAATAAGAATTATCTCAGAAAATGGAAAACCATTGTAGAAAAGTGTTGGTATTGGACATCAAATTTATTTAAATTTATACCTAGTACTAAGCATCAGTTATAGTTATGGTAGCAGAAATTAGTTGAAATGTCGTAAATATTGAAAGAAAGACTGCACAATAGGTTGGGACAAATATACCTGAAATTTTTAATAAAAACAACGTGCAAAAGACAAAGAGATAATTATATTAAATAGAAAAATTTCTATGATGAATACTACTTACACATGTATAAATTAAATATTATAGAAAAAGCTATAAAAACAAAACAGGCAAAAGTAGTAGATAGGAAATTGATGGGCACTTAAGTTGATTCCATATTTTACCTGTTGTGAATAGTACTGCAGTAAGAACAAGAATGCAGGTATCTTGTTGGTATATTGATTGCCTTTCTTTTGGATATATAGCCAATAGTGGAATCGCAGGATCATATGACAAGTCTATTTTTAGTTTTGTGAGGAACTGCCATTCTGTTTTCCATAGTAGCTGTACTAATTTTCTTTTTTTTTACGATTTTTTTTTTTTTTTTTTTTTTTTGACGGAGTCTTGCTCTGTCACCCAGGCTGGAGGACGATCTCGGCTCACTGCAACATCTGTCTCCCAGGTTCAAGCAATTCTCCTGCCTCAGCCTCCCGAGTAGTTGGGATTACAGTTACCCACCACCAGGCCTGGCTAATTTTTTTGTGCTTTTAGTAGAGACGGGGTTTCACCATGTTAGCCAGGATGGTCTGGATCTCCTGAACTCGTGATCTGCCCGCCTCAGCCTCCCAAAGTGCTAAGATTACAGGTGTGAGCCACCACTCCCAGCTGTAGCTGTGTCAATTTCCATTCCCACCAACTATGTATGAGGGTTCCCCGTTCTCTATATCCTTGCAGCAACCATTTTCTCTTTTTGATAAAAGCCATTTTAACAGGAGTAAAATGGTACCTCATTGTAGTTTTGATTAACATTTTTCTGATGATTAGTGCTATTGAGCTTTTTTTCATATACCTATTGGCCATTTGTATGTCTTCTTTGGAGAAATGTTTATTCAGATATTTGTCCATTTTTCAATTGGATTAAATTTTTTTTTTTTTTTTTTTTTTTTTTTTTTGCTATTGAGTTGTTTGAGCTCCTTATATATTCTGGTTATTAATCCCTTGTCACATGGGTAGTTTGCAAATATTTTCTCCCATTCTGTGGGTTGTCTCTTCACTTTGTCGATTGTTTCCTTTGCTGTATAGTGTTTTTAGCTTGATGTGATCCAATTTGCCCATTTTTACTTTGGTTGCTTATGCTTTTGGGGTCTTACTCAAGAAATCTTTGCCCAGGCCAGTGTCCTGGAATATTTTCCCAATGTTTCCTTTTAGTAGTTTCGTAGTTTCAGGACTTAAATTTAAGTCCATAATGTTTTTTGATTTGATTGTTGTATATGATGAGAGATGGGGTCTAGTTTCATTTTTCTGCGTATGATTAGCCAATTTTCCCAGCACCATTAATTGAAAAGACTACCCTTTACCCCATTGTATGTTCTTGGCAACTTTGCCAAAAATGACACTTGCACTGCAAATGTCTGGATTTATATCTGAGTTCTCTTTTCTGTTCCATTGGTCTATATGCCTCTTTATATGCCAGTACCATGCTGATTTGGTTACTATAATTTTGTTGTATGTTTTGAAGTCAGGTAATGTAATGCCTCCAGCTTTGTTCCTTTTGCTCAGGATCACTTTGACTGTCCAGGGTCTTTTGTGATTCCATATAAATTTTAGAATTTTTTTCTATTTCTGTGAAGAATGTCGTTGGTATTTTGATAGAGATTGCATGGAATCTATACTATAGATTGCTTTGGGTACTATAGATAATGTAAAAGTATTCTTACAATTCATGAGCATGGAGTACCCTCTCATTTTATGTGTCTGCTTCAGTTTCTTTCATCAGTGTTTTATAACTTTTCTTGTATAAATTTTTTACTTCTTTAAATGTATTCCTTGGTATTTTATATTCTTTGTAGCTATTGCAAATGAGATTGGTTTCTTGACTTCTTTTTTGGATTGCTTGCTGTTGGCATATATAAATTCTACTAATGTATATTGATCTTATATCCTGAAAATTTACTGAATTTGGTTATCAGTTCTAAGACTTTTTTTGGTGGAATCTTTTGGTTTTTCTAAATATAAAATCACATCATCTGTGAATAAGGCCAGTCTGACTTCTTCCTTTCCAATGTGAGGAACTGTTATTTCTTTCTCCTCCTTAATTGCTCTGTTCAGGACTTGCAGTATTATGTTGATTAAAAGTGGTGAAAGTGGGCATCCTTGTCTTGTTCCATATCTTACGGGAAAGGATTTCGAATTTTCCCCATTCAGTACATTGTTAGCTGTGGATTTGGCATATATGATCTTTATTATTCTGAGGTATCTTCTTTGTATACATAGTTTGTTTAGGGGTTTTTAAAATCATAAACCGATGGTAAATTTTGTCAGATGTTTTTCACCATCTGTTGAAATGATCATATGGTTTCTGTTCTTGGTTCTGTTAATGTAATGTATCATGTTTATTGATTTGCATGTGTTGAACTATCCTTGCATCTCTGGGATGAATCCCACTTAATCATGGTGAATTATCTTTTTTATGTGTTATTGAATTTGGTTTGCTAATATTTTGTTGAGGATTTTTGCATTTATGTCCATCAGTGATATGACCTGTAGTGTTCTTTTTCTGTTGTGTCCTTGTCTGGTTTTGGTATGAGGATAATGCTGGACTTGCAGAATGAGTCTGGAAATATTCCCTCCTCTTCCATTTTTTTTTGACAAGTTTGAGTAGAATTGGTATTAGTTCCTCTAAATGTTACTAATGTTACTATTTGTCACTATCAATTGAACAGTGAATTCCTCAGGTCCTGGGCTCTTCTTTGATGGGAGAATTTTTATGGCTTTGATCTTGGTACTTGTTCAGGTTTTCTATTTATTCATGGTTCAATCTTAGTAGATTTTAAGTGTCCATGAATTTATTTCTTCTAGGTTTTCCAATTTGTTTGCACACAGTCTCTATTTTTTTTGTGTGTATCTAACAATTCTTAGTTGTCTTAGTTGTTATGTCTCCTTTTTTGTTTCTGAGTTTCTTTATTTGGGTTTTCTCCCATTTTTTTTTTAACTTAGTCTAGCCAAAGGTTTGTTGATTTTGTTTATTTTTTCAAAAAATCATTTTTTTGTTTGATCATCTGTATTTTTATTTAAATTAATTAATTTATTATATTTTGTAGAGATGGACTCTCACTTTGTTGCTTAGGCTGTTCTTGACCTCCTGGGCTCAAGTGATCCTCCTGTCGCAGCCTCCCAAAGTGCTGGGATTATAGGCATGAGCTGTAGCATCTGGACCCCTGTATTTTTTGTAGTCTCAGTTTTATTGTTTTTGCTCCAATCTTTATTATTTCTTTCCTTCTACTAATTTTGAATTTGGTTGCTCTTGTTTTTCTAGTTCCTTGAGTAGCATCATCCGGTTGCTTATTTGAGGTCTTTCTACTTTTTTGATGTAGGCATTTTTTCTACAAACTTCCCTCTTTGGCTTGTATCCTATTGATTTTCGTGTGTTGTATTTCCGTTTTCATTTACTTCAAGAAATTTTTAAATTTCCTTCTTAATTTTTTCATTGACCTATTGGTCATTCAGGAGCAAGTTGTTTAGTTTCCACGTGTTTGCGCAGTTTCCAGGGTTCTTCTTGTTATTGAGTTCTAATTTTATTATATTGTGGTTAGAAAAGATAATTGATATGATTTCTAATTTTTAAAATTTGTTGAGACTTGTTTTGTGGCCTAATATATAGTCTATTCTGGACAATGTCTCATGTGCTGATGAAAAGAATGTGTATTTTCTGGCCTGCATAGTCTTCATGGAAAAGTCTGTTGCCAGACAAATTAGAGCTTTTTTATGTTATTTGCTTCTGCCTCTTGTTGCTTTTAGGATCCTCTCTTTGTCCTTCACTTGTAAGAAGTGTACCTTGCCTTGAGGTATCCTTGTTTGGATAAAATCTGTTTGGTTTTTTCTGACCTTCCTGTACCTGCGTATTCATATGTTTTTCAAGTTTAGAAAAGTTTTCAGTTATTTGAATAAACTTCCTATTCCTTGTTCTTGCTCAACTATATCTTGAATACTAAGAATCCTTAGGTTTGGTGTTTTGAAGTAATTTTCTATAAATTGTGGGTGATTTTCATTTCTTTTCATTTTTTTGTTCTCTTCTGACTCTGAATTTTCAAATAGCCTGTCTTCTAGCTCACTGATTCTGTTTTCTGCTTGATTTATTATGCTGTTGAAAGTCTCTAATGTATTTTCAGGTAAGCAAATGTATTTCTCAGTTCTAAGATTTCTGTTTGATTTTTGAAAATTATTTCACTTTCTTTGTTGAATTTCTCTGATAAATTCCTGAATTGGCTTTCTGTGTTATCTTGGGGATCACCAAGTTTCCTTAAAACTGCTATTTTAAAGTACTGGTCAGAGAGCTTATATATTGCTGTGTCATTAGGATCAGTCACTAGTTCCTGGTTTTGTCTGTTTGGGAAGGTCATAGTTCCTAGTTTGCTGGTGTTTCTTGTGGATGTACATCTATGTCTTTATTTTGAAGGATTATTTATTCCAGTCTTTTGCTTCTGGCTTCTTTTGGTTTTTGTTAAATATCTTCACTTAGCGATTCTTTGCGATTTATCTGTTGAACTTCTTTCTTTTCCCCCTGCTGCCTTTTTTTTTTTTTTTTTTTTACGGAGTCTCCCTCTGTTGCCCAGGCTGGAGTGAAATGGTGCAACCTCGGATCACTGCAACCTCCACCTCCCGGGTTCAAGCAATTCTCCTGCCTCTGCCTCACAAGTGGCTGGGATTACAGGCACCTGCCACCATGCCTGGCTAATTTTTTGTATTTTTAGTAGAGATGGGTTTTCACCATTTTTGCCAGGCTGGTCTTGAACTCCTGACCTCGCAATCAACCCACCTCGGCCCCCCAGAGTGCTGGGATTACAGGCATGAGCCACTGCACCCAGCCCCTGCTGCTGCCTTTTGGACACTAGATGGTGCCTTATGCCCAGGGTTCCCTCAACTCTATTAAAAAATCAGAGTGCTACCTGTCCCAAATGAGGAAGGTCCCAAAGGGGATATCTGGGCAGTGTGGGAAACCTGGGTAGGGGTTTGTGCCCAGGGGACCCGTGGGACATACCTCCTATAGCACAGTGGTACTGAACAGGTACTTTGACTTGGCAACTCCTTTGGTTGAGCTACAGTGCAGAGTTTCCAGGGCAGGGGAATGATATTTCAGCATCCCCCCCAATGTCTCTGACTGTCCTCAGAGATATTTCTCCTTTCAGGTACTCATAATGCTTCCAATGGGTTGATGCAGGGACAGGTCTCCTGCCAGGGAACCCTAGATGATCGGAAAGCTGGGTGTCCACCTCAACCTTATTTTTCCTAGTGTAGAAACCATGAGTTGGGGGAAATTTTCTGTGTGCTTGGTGCTGGGAAGATTGGGAGGAGGGGTGCCACATATATGGAAGTTCAGTTGTTTTAGCGTCTTCTCAGAGTGTTTTCATTTTTCTGTGCCCACCAGGAACTGTCTCATCCTCATATTTGAGTTCCAGGACATTGCTCGTGGTAATCTTGGTGGTGTATATTTGTCTCTGGTTTTCTGGGGTGCGGGGAGAGGAGGGAAGCCAGTTTGTTTCTTGGCCACCATTTTGGAAACAGAAACAATTTTTAAAAACAAGGTGGAGAACTTGACCTACCATTTGTCAACATTGAAAATAGAACATAGTGATTAAGGCAATGTAATAAGATAAATAGGACACTGAAAAGAATATCGAGTATAGAAACAGCTATATGCAAATATGAAAACTTGGTAGACTATATGGCATTGCTGAACTATTCAAGAGATAATATTCAGACAATTGGTTACTTATGGGAAGAAAAGACCTATATGTTTATCTTATATGCTACCAATAAATAGATATATTTCAGATAGATTGAAGCCTAAATGAGTAAAAGAAAACAATACACATTTGTAAGAATATACAGGAGGATATTTTTTATATCAAGCCAATTACTTTTTAACAAGATGCTAATATAAATTATGAAGAAAAAGATGAACATTTTTGGCTGTATTAAGAGTCAAATTTCTTACAACAAAGAAAATCACAAAGTGAAAATTTAAGTTATTTGCTATGGCTTATCATCCACAATATGTAAATAACTATTTTAAATGAAGAAAAAGACAATTCAATAGCAAAAGGGCAGTATAAGAAAGAGCAAATCTCCAAAAGGCTGACTCAATGACTGATAAACCTATCAAAAATGTTCAACCTCACTACTACTCTAGGGAATAGAAATTAAAACAACTACCAAATATAATTTCACACATATTGAGTTGGCAAAAAATTTGAAATCATGAAAAAACCTAATGTGAGTGATGGTATGAAGAAATAATTTGCTCACACTGCTGGTGGAAATTTAAACTGTTAAAATTCTTTTGATGAGGAATTTGTCAAAATCCAATGAAGTTAAGATCTATATATCTTATAATGCAGCAATTTTCTGTTTAACTAAATACCTCAAGAAAGATGGGTACATGTAACTACCTGGATATTGTAAGAATGTTTATTGCTACATTATTTGTAACAGCAAAATAATTAGAAGCTACTTAAATGTTTGTCAGTAGGATAAATAAATGGTCATATATTACAAGAGTGGAGCACTGAAATAAATGAACCACAGCTACTTTTATCAACCTGGGTAAAACTCTAAAAATATAGTACAGTATAAAAAACAAGCTATTGGAGAATTATTATATTACTGTACTATTTACTTAAAGTTAAAAAACCCACATATAAAGGGTGTATAAATAATACTACTTGTTTATGGATATACATATAAAGCAAAAATATAGAAACATGGGCTGGAGGGATACATACAATCTTCAGTATAGTGATTAATTTTAGAAAGAGAAGAAATGGAATAGGATAAGGGAGGGTTAACAGGCTTTAGATATGGCTTTTTCCAGCTATTTTTTAAAAAAGCTTTAAAAACATAGTACTTTTGTCCCATTATTAGAATTTGGGTGGTGGGTATATGAATGTTTATTTTTTGTTTATGATGAAATAGTTTTGTATCAGCTATTAAGACACATAAAAAAGAATAATAGTCTTGCAAATGCTGATATTACACAATAATTACATGCTGAAGCAAAAGGTCCAAAGCATCTTTTTCTCCCAAAAAATATCAAACTGCCTCAACATTGTATATTAATGCTTTTCCTACTAATTTAATGTGCCACCTGTTTGGCATATTATGTTCTTATCTATATTGTCTATTTGTTTTATTGTTATCTTTGTTGCTATGCCAACATCACAATTTCGGTGACTATAGGGTAATAGTATATGTCGATATTTGGTAGAAGAAGTCATGCCCTGTTCCCATCACTTTTCTTTTCAAAAACCTTTTAACAATTCTTGCATATTTGCTTTGCCAGTTGACCTTTTAAAATAACGTCCCTATATTATCACCAATATATATGTACTGGAAGGAAGATTTTGATTGCGAACTTCATTGAGTTTTTATATAGAATTTTGGGAATTTTTTATTTTTACAATAATGAATTTTATCACTTAGCAATCTGGTTCAGGCATACTTAGATACATGTCTATTTAGATTATGAGAGTTCAACTTTATGAGGTTTTTTAAAGTAATAACCCAATTTTGGCTTGTGAGATGTTTCTTCACATTTATGAAGAATAATTTGGATTTTGTGCATACAGAACGTGCATATCTTCCCTAAGTGGGAGCTTCCCTCTGGTGATCTTCACAGATGTATTATTGGCACCTATTGCTTTAACTTTTTCTTCCAAAGTGTTGGTGGCTTATTTTTTGCCATGATAACTTTTTTTATTGATCTCTTCTGTTTTTATTTTTATGCTTGAAGGTCTTGGCAGGAAAGTACAAAAGGTAAACATTGAGTATCTTATATATGTTTTGGTAACAACTGAAATAATTTTGTGCAATTAATTTCAGTGTTAATTATATCTATTGATATAGAGCATTTGCCCATGAGAGATTTTTCAGAAATGAATAATTCTCTTAAGGTAGAGGAGGACTGTAAATCTCTGCATTTTGCATTTTTCATTACGTATCATTCATTACATTTTATGAATGTTCTTGCGTATCATTCATTACATTTATGAATATTGTGCTGCATTTATTATTAGCTTATTCTTATCCCTTTTCATTTAAAATGTTTCTAGGGGCACCATAGTGTAGCAGTTATGAATTTGGGCTTGAGTAAGACGGACCTGGGCCCAAATCAGCCTTGCCATTTTCTAACCGCTAAGTAATAAGCACATTATTTAATCTTTCCAAACCTTCTTTATCACATGTGTAAGAAAAACCAACTTCCTACAGTTGTTGTGAGATTCATTGATAAAAATGAATATAAGAAAGCACAGTGCCTGAAGAATAGTAACTATTTTGTACTCTTTGGCTGCTATAATAATATTATTATTTTGTTGATATTATTCCAGATTTAATTAAGAGGGAAAGACTGAAAATACAACTAATGGGTAGGCAAATATTTGATGAAACAATTTTTTAGGCTCTTTCAGGGAGTAAGGAGGTGAAAGAGTTATCCTTGAAAATAAAGAGGCATATATTTTCTTTTGAGGATGAAAGGAGGATAACAAGGTATGAGAAACAGGAAAAGGAAGAAGTCTAAATGTAAAGATCGTCATATCAGATAATGTTGATGTTCTTTCATTTTCCATCATGAAAGAAACAAGTAATCCACTAACAAAGAATGTATAAGTATGGAATTTGGGGAGCAAGTAGTTCCTTTATTCGTCCATCCATCCATCCATTCATCCATCCATTGGTTTACTCAATTTCTTGTTCTTTTGTGGCAACATGTTTTATCTGTTTATGTGGTAGGTAAAGTATGAAGTGCTTTATATTATTGTATAATTAATATTTTGAAATTTCAAAATATCCTTATGAAGTAGATTTTTTAAAGGCTGGCTCAAGTCAAATCAAATCAAATATTGCTTATTAATCATTTTTTCCTGCCCTGCTATCCTTTCTTCATTTACCAGAAAAACAATACCTTTAAATTAATTGTTCTTTCCTAAAGTGCCATCTTTCTATAACACCCACAAAATCCATATCAGCTCCACTTTACTGTTGTTGGCCTTATCCTCAGAGTTACAACACTTAGTACAATGAATGACAAGAAAGCCCAACTTTCTAAGTTGGCACTAATACTATGGTTGGAACTGTCATCAAACAGTTACTGGGTCAACCAGTGGGGGAACTCTGGGTTCTACCAATTCCTCTAACTGAGGTATTAGAGATGTAGTAAAAGGTCATATGGTTAACAATTTAGCTGCAGCTATCTAACTCCTGTTACTCTGCTCTTAAGCCTTCTCCTAAACTGCCAAGAGTTAATTTTTAATTAGTCCAGTCTTTAAAATTTTTAGTTTGAGCCTACTCTGCGCTAGCTTCTTCAGATAGGAAAACAGGGAAAGTAAATAATATTGAGTGTTTAACTTGGACTAGGGACTTTTCTAAGTGTGGCAGCTGGGAAGTTGCCAAGTAATCAGCACTGAAACAATATCAGTGACAGGAGAGAGATACAAGATTCATGGGGATATAATGCAGGGTGTTGTTCAGAGTGACCTTCGCAGAAAAGATGCCTCTAAAGAGCATATTGGAAAAATGTTACTGAGGAGCAGTCAAGCCTTTTGATAACATGACTTGGTGATGGACTGAGTAATTTCTTGACTTTCTGCATCAGTATTCCAAATCTGCAGAGGGAAAAAATAGAGGCTTCAACAGAGGCAAGGATAGGGCAGTTCTTGGCACCAAAGAAATAGTTGACTTATGAGGTAGCTATTCTTGCACACATGCCTACAGAAATGCAAGCAGACCATCTACAAAGCAAGTGGTCTTGAAACTAACAGAATCAATAGATATTTTGTCTCAAACTTGTCGTCTTTCTGAGTTCTTACAATAGCTGACTATCCTTAAGTATTGGACTCTCAAGCAGATCATTTTGCAAAAGAGCCCTTACCTTTTGTCATTGGGAAAAAGATGTTCATTGGGTTATCAGTAAGGGTTTCAAGTTGGAATGATGGTATGTTAATATTAGCATAATTAAGGAAGGTTTTAAAAAGAAGTATATTTACAAGATATGGCCAAGGGTAGGTAAATCACAAGGGATTTGCAATACTCTAAAGCTAGTTCCCACCACTAGGACTAAAAGAACAAGAGAAAGGAGTTGCCACTGGAATCCCAAAAAGAGACTCAAAGAGACAGATCTACCTCGAGAAGAGTTATGACTTTCAGTTCTATCCCACAGAAAGGAACAAAAATGATTATCCCAACCTCACCTTCCTCCTTGTATATTATCTTCTGCTGGGACTCTCTAAACCAAACCTGGCTAGGAGCAAAGAGTAAGGGAGACCATTAACTCAGCCTTCCAGAGCAGAAAATGGGATGGAGAAGGGTGGAGAAAGGATGTGAAGGGGTAAACAAAAGATATACGGTACAAAAGCAGGACCTGTCAATAATGGAGTCTTGCTTGGATAGTCTTTAAGTTTTGTTTGCCACCCCAGGCAGTTTACTTGAAAGAAAGTGCTCAAGCGGACAGATTGGAATCAAAGACCGAGAAACCTCCTTGGTTGGGTCGCCTTTTTAGAGCTTCTTTTGGAAGGCTGGAACAATTCTGACTCAACTCAGCTGGTGAAGGGAGATGGTCAGTGTGCTGACCTGTATGCAGCCAAAAGGGATGAAATCAAGTCAATTTTTTTGAAGAAAAAACAGTTAACATATGGTTATGCAAAAACCCTTTGTTCAAATGAAGTCTCACCTCAGGCTTCAGGTCTTCACACATGAAGGTGCAGCTTCTCTGGATGAAGCGTCTGTAGAATGAAGGGGAAGGGGAACATGGAGGCCTCCAAGAACACTTGAACTGTTGGGCTAGAGCTCTGACAGCACAGTTTTGGAATAGCTGGTCTTTTTTAAAGGCTCTGTTCATGTACCCAGGGAAACCAAGACCTGGTGAGCAGAAGTGTATTGTCCACAGTCACCCAGGGAGCTAGTAGCCACTCTATTGCTGAAGCCAGGTCTCTTCACCCTTAGTCTCATGTTCTTTCCATCTTCTCCTGGTGAGTATTATAGCCTGGACTGTTTTTTCCTTAAATTGCAAATATTCTGTGTGCACAGGCTGTTTCCTCTGGAATATATTTACTTATGGTGGTGAGGTAGGAGAGCCGCCCATGCTGTTTGCTCATAGACATCAAGGGTGCATAGATCCCCTGCTTTCTGAAAGTTGTGGCACTCTATGTGGGTGGTTAATGTAGGCATGGCAGCCTTTGATGTGGTATCCTTTCAGTCTGATGTGGTTTATTATACTTGCCACATTTTTCCTCATAGTAATTCTTTTAATTGTGTTTTCCAAGTACTGACTGACTATTGATATTAGCTATCATTTTGTCATCTTAATTTTTCAGATTTTGTCTTTCAGGAAGCTGCTTCTACAATTTTCTGATGCTGCTCCAGAGGGCTGGATGGAGCCCTGATCATGTAGGTGCACAGCGAGGCTCTGCCCACCCTAAGATTTAGTGGGTGGCCTCCTAAATGTAGTAGATGTGGCTTCTCTGTATCCTTACACTTAGAAATAATTTCAAAAGTAAAACGTTTAAATTTCAAACAAACCCAACTTTAAACACACTGAGATATTTTTAGAGTGACACTTTTGTAGTAAATTCTTATAATTTTATGTTGCATTGGCATCCACTTTGAACATAAGTTGAACTTTCTCATACCAGAAGCAGGGCCTAGTCACTTTTGACAGTTTCCATTTCTCCACCTCCTCCCAGTTTCTCCAGATGTCTGTTTTAGACAACTGCCTCCTTGTGACCGCCCTCCATGGCACAGCTGCTGCAACCTACTTGACTCACTCCACTGACCTCTGTAACCCATATGGACTGTGCAGGTATGCCCCGGTGGGCATCCCTGAGACACAGCGTGACCTCACAGAACTTGTGCCTGCTTGCTTTAAACCCACCAATTAGCACTCCCCTTAAGAAACCTGCTTGGGCCACACTCTGAACCCCAATATAGACTTTGGTCCACAGGCTTCTCTTATTCTGTCTCTCTGACTCTTCACTCACTGGTGGAGTGTACATGTCCCAGACAGCTTCCACTTCCTGCTGGCTCTTCTCTGTGGGATCTGTAAGTAATAAACTGCTCTGGCTATTTCGTGTGTTTTGTTGAGTTGCCTCCTCTGTGTCTGAGCTGACTGACACACCAAAGCCAACTTCCTTCCCTGTTGGGGCTCTCCTAGAGGATGGCTATCTTAGTAGAAGTAAACTAGACACAGATCAAATAAGAGCCTCAGGTTATCTGCCAGTATAATCAAGTTTCTATTAAGAGAAGCCTCAAGACTAAATTAGAGAAAATAAATACAATACCTTTTTTATAAAAACTAAATTTGGTGATACAATTATTTGTACTTTGTACTATCTTCAAGGCTCAAAAAGATTTTTATTGTTTAAAAAGTATTTTATGTTTAAGATATACTTTATTAAGATATCTTAATAAGTAAAAAATTTAAAAAGATAATTTCTTTAATTCAAAGTCTTTTATATTTTTGTGTCTGTAGTTGAAAAATAAAGCTAATAGGTTTCTTTCTCACCCATAGAATCGCTCTCAGCATTGTATTAATCCAACCAGGTCTCTGTGCAAAGATGACACAAAAAAATCATTCCTATGATGTCCTCCTACTCTAACTTCTAAAAAGGGAATCCCCCAGTGAATTTTAACTTTTTTTTAAAAAAATATTTCATCCTCTGTTCCCTAGGAAGAGAAATAAAGTGGCCAAGGTCATATTGCAGGTCATATTTCTAACCTTCTGCAATTCTGATGGTTCTTTGAAGAAAAGGTCAGAGTGCTACTGAACATATAGCAGGAAGTCCTAACCTTCAGAAGAAGCAAATTTTTAGGTGTGTCTTCAAAGACAAATAGGAGTTCTGTGGAAGACTGAAGAACAGAGATGTATAGATATGTAAAGAACACTCCAGGTAGGGATCAGTAAGTGTGAAGACACTTATAAATCATCATAGAAAACAGTCACACATTCTCTCTGGTGGAGAACCAACTCCCTGGTTCTCAACATACTTTCTTTCTTTGGCCTCTCCCTTTCTTGCTTCCTTTATCCCTCTCTCTTCCTACTCCCATTTCTTCTGCAGGTTCCCTTCCCTCTGCTCACTTCTTAATGGCTGCTTATTCTCAGGGCTTTGTCTTTGGACCTATTTGTTCCTCAATTTAACTTGTAGATTTTGCTATCCACTCCATGGATTTAATTACTATCTATTTGCTAACTGCATATAGAGAGGTGGTTTTTATGAGTATATAGATAATAATAATTAAATCCATAGTCTTCTAAGAATCATAGCAAAGAAGTTTACTTTGTTGTCTGAAATCTTTTTTATTTTTTTGAGAGGGTATTATTGTAAATTTGTACACTGTGGTATTTTACCCATTTATTTACTTTTTCAACAAATATTTTTTGAGTGCTTATTAGATGTCCAACACTGTGGTAGGTGCCAAGGATATAACAGTACAAGGGGATGGGAGATTGAATAGCAAGGGGAATCTGACAGACTATTAGTCAAGATGAACTAAATTGTATTCTGGTAAAAAATATAAATCCCAAAGTTTCAGTGACTTAATGCAACAAGGGTTGATTTCTCATTCACGCTATAGTCTTACAACTCCACCATCCTAAAATCATTTGCTTTCAGCCACAAGAACAAGAGAGAGAACATGGAGAATTTAGTTGTCACTACTTCAGACATGGGTGATGTCATCGCTGCCAGCCAGCAGAGCAAACTAGTCACAAAGCCCTATCCTCCAGCAAGAAAGACTGGAAAAATGTGGAGGAGATGTGGGGTGGCACCACTGTCTGGTCCACATCCAGTGCAGTAATCAGGAGCTACTTCTCTGAGAAAGAGGCATTTATTTAAGCTAAGACATTAAATAAGAGAGAGGCTAGCTGGGTAAGGAACATGTGGAAAAGCATTTCAGGCAGAGGGAACTGCATGTGGAGACTGTGAAGGGAGAGAGCCGGACACATTTGAGGGATTACAAGATGACCATTGTGGCTATAATGGGTGCAGAAAACTCAGGTTAGAATATGGGCAGAAGCCAGATTGTTCAGGACCAGGTCAGTCAGGGAATGTTAAAGATTTTGGGTTGTCTATACTAAATGTATAGAAATTCATTTAGCAATGTTAAGCAAGGGCATGACATTGAGACCTTTGTGTTTTAAATGATTACTCTGACTATGAAGTGAAGAATTTATTGGAGAAGATATAAATAGGTCTGGGAGACCAGTTAGGAGGTTTTTGGAAATCCAGGAGAGAGGTGATGGTAGCTGGGATAAACAAAGGAACAATGAAAGTGGAGAGAAATAGATGTGTTTAAGTGATTTAGGAAATAGAACTAACAGACAAGGGAGTGATTGGATATGGAGGGTGTAGGAAACAGGATATTGATAACATGATTTTTTCCTATAAGAGCAACTCCTGAGCTAGGAAATAGGAAGCACAACAAGTAGGTTTGTTCAGTGTAGGGGTGAGCAGTGGGGGAGTGAGCAATCATGTATTTAGTCTTAGAGCAAGAACTGGGGTTGCTTGTTTGATATCTAAATGGAGATGTTGATGAGTGAGTCAGATATATTTTATGGAGCTTCAAATAAAAGCCTGGACTGGAATGATACATTGTAACTCCTTGATTTATAGGTACTAATTAAAACCATAGAAGGGACTGGGAGTGCCTCAAGTAGAAGAAAAGACAGATCTTGAGAAAAAGAGGGAGAGGTTAGGAAGAGTTGGAGAAGTGAGCAAAATAGTGGGAAAAATAACTAGGGAGGGGAAAGGAAAACCCAAAGAGTGTAAGGTCATGCAGGAGAAGGGTCTTCCCTTATGCTACGAATATGGATTTCTTTGGTGAAGGTTGATGAGGCATCAAGTTAAGATGAGGGCAGAAAATGTCATTAGATCAGGCCCGTGGAGGTTCTCAATGACCTGAACAGAACAAGAGTAGCTTTGGTAGACAACTCTGTTATCAACTTTGAAGTTAACTTTCAGCTGTGTTTGACTTAATTTCTCTGAGCAACTTCTCTAACAACTGGATTTTGTTAAAACAAACAAACAAACAAACAAAACTAAATGTTTTAAAAAGTTTTCTGTAGAGCAGAACACTGATTAATAGAATAGAAATTTAACTATTTCAGCACACAGCAGATTGGTATCATTGATATAGGTTTCCAAAGTTGAATTTGGTGAACAACATTTTTTTTAAAGTTTAAAGATCAGTATGCCATTGGAACACTTGTGATATAAAAGTGAAACTGTGTATCTTCTTAGTATGCTTTTTATTGGTGCCGAACTATTATTTCCAGTTTGCTTTTTATTCAAAATTAGAAAGTACAGAAAACCAGAGAGGCTAGAGCTGTAGAAATTGTCAAAGGGATGAATTAGAGGAATGGTTCTATGAGGGAAAATTAATGATGCTGTCCAGCCTGTGAGAGAAAATGAGAAGGAGCACCCCATAATCTTTTAGTCAGGGCTATAAGGAGGTACAGAGATAATGTTGACTAGTGGCTCTTCATATCATGGAGGGCCAAAGGGAAAAGAATTGGGCTAGAATTTCTGTAAGAGATCATTGGTTTGATAATAAGAGTCTTTTGAATGTAAATGATTAAAAAGCTGTAGAAGGTTATGAAGCGAAGTGGGAGATTTCCTATCTTACAACATACGTAGCAAAAGAGTTGGCAGTCATTTGGGATTCTGTCATTCTTAATGGGGTTTTCTGGGAATGGGAAGCCATCACACGTTTCAGGGACCTCGCTGATAAGGGAAATAAGCCAGCCAGTCCCCTTGAAAGGTCTGCTGAGTGTTCCCCACCTTTTCCTGATAGTATTCCTCAGCCATGCCCTTATGATGTTTAAAGAACCAGAAGGACTTCCTGGTCGACTTTAAAACCTTTGGGAGGTCTGGGATTTGGGTGCTTTTGAGGTTTTGCTTATGTCCTATTTAATGAAGTTAGTTTAAGATACACTGAATTGGCCGGGCGCGGTGGCTCATGCCTGTAGTCCCAGCACTTTGGGAGGCCAAGGCGGGTGAATCACAAGGTCAGGAGATAGAGACCATCCTGCCTAACACGGTGAAACCCCGTCTCTACTAAAAAATACAAAAAATTAGCTGGGCGTGGTGTCGGGCGCCTATAGTCCCTGCTACTCGGGAGGCTGAGGCAGGAGAATGGCATGAACCCGGGAGGTGGAGCTTGTAGTGAGCCGAGATCTCGCCACTGCACTCCAGCCTGGGCGGCAGAGCAAGACTCCATTAAAAAAAAAAAAAAAAAAAGATACACTGAATTGTATTAGGACCTTATCTTACAAACCAACATATTTCCTTCTGTAAGAACCTCCCTAGCATACCCTGCTAATACACCTACCTTCCTTAATATCTTCAACTTTCCAAGCACTTTGAGTGACTACTTCCCTTTACTATACAAATAACAGTAATTTGAGCCTGCAGCTCATGTGAGCCTGGGAAATCTACTCCTGTTCCAATGACTTCTAAAGATCTCAGGGAATGCTCACATGTCTTAGTTCTCTGCTGATTGCACCTCCCTTTGAACCACTGTGCTGAACTGGGCTCCTCTTGCCATTTCTTTGGCTGCCTCCAGAAACCACCTCCGTATTGTTGAGCTGCTTCCCTGCTCCCCTTCACGCTGTGTATGGATACAGACCTTCCTTTAAATGTTACCCACTCAGTGGACACAAAGTATTTTAAGCAGACTTTACTAAGTTTTAGTGCAGCAAGAAGGAGTGGGAGAGGTGACTTACACTGAAGAAAAGGAAAACAAACATGGTTATACACGTTGCTTCTGGAGTCTATACATGCACAACAACATATGGCCCCCCTACTGACTCTTCCCTTCTTGACTCTGGCCTGCCACCTTATTGCTGGAGGTCATTGACCTTCCCAGAATCCCCTTTCTCATTTCCACTTTCCCGAGTCAGGGCCCCAACCCTTTTCCTCACCACTTTTATGAAGAACCAATAAACTTTTCACATTATTTTTGCAGAGTAATTTAAGTTTAGGTACTTGTTGACTCAATGCATAGCATTTGCTTTCTTTGCACAATGGCAAACGATTTTCTTTGCAGAGTTGAAGCACATTCAAATTCTTTGTTTTGTATTTTTCATCAGTAGGGCCCTGGCCTTTAAAATGACCTTATAATTTTGAGATGATAAATCATTCTTACAGGCTTCTAAGGTCCCAAACCAAATTATTAAGCATATGTATGGTCAAAGTACTTGAACTTTCCATTTCCAGAGTCTGTTTCTGCCAATTTCAGATAGTGGAAAATTTGTTTCTAAGAAAATACATGTGTGTGTGAACTCCCAGAGTTTAAATAAAGTCTATCCCCCTTACATTGATATTCTCGATATTGCATAATCTACCTTATAGTGGTACTTAGCAGAAGAGAATATGCAGACAGAAGCAAATTCATAGAAAGAATTTCTAGAAGACCTTGGGGAGAGGTTAAAGGGAGTGAACTTCACTCCCAGTCTGCAACATCCATCAATCCTGAAGTCCTATTAATGTTGCCTCCTTAATGTCTATCTGTTCTGCAGTTACCGGCCTAAAGTCAGTATGTGCTAGTTTTGTATTTGTAGCTCCTAACAAAGACTGATAAATAAAAGATACTCCTCCAAAGGTTGTTGCATGACTGGACGGATGGAGGAATAAAAGAGAAGGAACTAGTGATGCTGGAAATGTGAAGGTAGAATCCTAAGCAGGCAGGACCAGAGCAGTTGCCTTTTCCTCAGTAGAAAGCTGGAAGGGGGAACAGAAGGTAAGTGTAGAGTCAAAAGAGCACAGTAAGATTGAAAGAGGTAAAGTACAAAGCCTGCAATGGATTTTTACAGATCAGTTAGGCAGAGAAGGGGAAGTGTGACTGAAGTTCCTGTGTAAGGATAGAAGGTTTTTATTTATTTTTACAAGCTAATTTGAGCCATTGGCAGGGTGAGGAAATAAATAATAATCAGCACCATTGTATTTTAGACACTCACTTGTACCTAATTTAATACCAAGTGTGTCATGACCATCTTATTTAGTTTTTATATCAACTCTACATGGGTAGATTTAATTATCCTCATTTTACAATTGGAGAAACTGAGTCTTGGAGAAATTAACTAACTTGCCCAGGATTGCATATAAAGGAACGAGTCAGGATTTGAACTCAGATCTATCTGACTCTAGATATTGACTGTTAGCCTCTGTACTACTGTTGCATATAAATACTGATAATACATTGTATCTCCATATTAGTGTGGCTTGGTTATGATGTTTGGAAGGAGGAAACAGCATGAAGGCAGGAGTGTAAGTTTAAAGAAAAATAAAAAAGGCAGGAAGAAGGGACTCTAGGCAACCTCCACTTCACAACTTTACCTAGAGTTGCTTTAATTATTCTGGGGAATGAGCTAAGTTTTAAAATGCTAACTATACACTAGGTAAACATTTAATTTTCTCCCAAATCTATTTTATAGTTGAAGGAGCTCAGGCTTTGAGAACAAACTAGTACTTTGTATAGATTTACATAGCTAATACCTTAAAACTGGAGTCAACCCCAGACCTGTCAATCTCAAGGCCACACTCTTGCCATAACTCCATAGCAACCCTTTGAGCAATAGCAAGCATTCATCATAGGTAGATTAATAATATTTTATAGTAAAAGAATCACATAGAGCTCAAGTAACTCAAATCCTTCATTTGGTATTAAGAAAATGGGATTTTAAAGAAGCAAATTGATGTGGAAGTGATCATACCAGTGGTCAATGAAAA
Organism: Macaca mulatta; assembly: GCF_049350105.2. Classification (NCBI taxonomy): domain Eukaryota; kingdom Metazoa; phylum Chordata; class Mammalia; order Primates; family Cercopithecidae; genus Macaca; species Macaca mulatta. The sequence goes on from NC_133411.1 coordinate 122,792,885, forward strand.
CACTGCTTTTTGCTCAGCTTTCCTGGCTTTCATAATCTTCTTTTTGCCAATAGAATTAACTGTCTTTTTAAATTTCAGATGCATTCTTTGACCAAGGTTAGATCCATATCTGTATACCAACAGAGAATGAGGGTGTGTCTGCTGTTTTCTTTGGGCAACTCTTTCTTTTAGGGAAAGTACTTCACAAATTCTGTGCCTCGGGCACTGATCCATTTTCTTTGGTGGTGCCCAGGTATGTAGAATTAGATATTTTTACGTGCTTGCTGGCTCTCTGTTAAAGCTTTGAAAGAAGTCTGCCTGTTAGTTGTTTAAAAATGAGGGCTAATTATTATTCTTTCTGCAGCCACAGACATCACAATGATGGTGTATTTGCATTCAAATATTGGACATGCACTATGTACTAAATATTTGAATTCACCGAAGCAAAGTGTGTATCCCTGGGATACCTAATATCTCCTGAATTGTAAAATTCAGGGGTTTTATAAAGCAAAAGGAACACTGATGAAATTAAACTAACTTGGGAATAATAGTCAGGCTGCTTTTCAAGGTTAGTCTTCTGTGTCTAAATTATATATGTATTATTGTTCCTCACTTGCATGAACAATTATAGGGAAGTTCCTTATTGTGAGATGCGATAATTTTATATAATTGCAGCAGCTTCAGCAGTTTTGAAGGAGGTTTCCCTGGCAAAACATAGTCTCAGGGAAAACAAATTATGTTGATTTACTAGCAATTCTGCAAATGGGTTGTCTGGGGGAATCAGGCGGAGTCTTTTTATGAAGCACAAAGAAACTGCTCACTATTTGACATTTTAAGTTGCTTGCTCGGAATATGCAAAACTGCAGACATCTAATTGCATGTTGTCTCCTCTGAGGAGCCACCATTTTTCTTTGGAGACTGTGTGATGATTAAGGGGGAGAAATGATACTCATTTTCCCAAGTCACGGAGGTTAGGACAGGGGCTATAATATCCAGGAAAAAGCAAAGCAGAGCGAATCGGTAGTGAATTCCTATTTAAAACTGCTCTAGTAGCTTCACATTTTACTGAAATTAGATTATTTGAATGTTGTCACCACGTGAGCAGCATGAGAAGGTAAAGCACTTGCCAACCTAAAAAATGACAATGGCATTTCTCAGATGGCCAGTTGTGATGAGTCCCTGAAGCAGACCAGGGAGCTGCTTTCTTGACAAGTCACCTACATCCTGTAGATGCCCACAGGAAGATGCAGAATGGCTAGGTCTTGTGGCTTCCAAGGGTAAAAATGCTGTTTGTGCTAAAAATAAAAACGGAAGTATAAGGATGCGGGGCCATTGCGCTCTCTCTCCCTCTCTCTCTCTAACTAAATCTTTAAGAAAACTTGACTTTCTTCTGGGAATTTCTGACCTGGGATCATGGAGTACTTGTCATAAACTTGTGCTTTCTTTATTTCTTTAAACATAAACATGGCCAGGCTTTTTTTTCTCTCTCTCTTTCCACTAAATATTTTAAACTCTATATATGTCACTCATGTGGAACTTATAATACTTGCTGTTTTATCATACTTTTGTTTTATGCCAGTTTGCCAGGTCAGAAAATTATAGAAAGTAGAGTCATCATTTGAAATATCTTTCATCTCCTGCCTTGCCTAGCAGAAAGTTCGCAATAAATGTTGCTAAATGGATAAACAGATAATCCCTGACAACCTCTGGACTTTTTCTCCCTGGACGTTTCCCAATGCTTATAGCATGTGTCAAGGGCAAATGCTCACAATTTCACTTCCTCCTAGATGTGTTGGGTGATGGGCATGGGGACCTCTGCTTTGTTCCTTCCATCTCCTTACTGGTTTCCTGTCCCAGGACTTACATAGTGAAGAGAAATCTCAAGGCTGTCTTCCAGACCTGGGGCTGTGTGCACATCATTTTCTTATTTTTAAGTTCAGAAACTCAGTGAGAAAATTTTTTTTTCACTGCTCAGACAGTACAAACTATGTGTATTACATCTTTGGTGAGTTTTCTTAATGGGAAATGTAACTGTCCTCAGTTTCAAAGAATTAGGCCCCTTTTTCATGACCCTTTATTTATTATTTTTTTTCACAAGAGTCTTGCTGGAACAATGAGCTGTCTTTAGTTTTTCTGGAGCTAATATTACTCTTTTACCCTTAAAATTTTAAATATAGTGCAGCTATCATAGTTTTTGGCATTCTCTCCGTGAGATAGATTTAAGGCTAATATTCAGAATGCTAATTTTAATTCATTTTTATTCTTAAGAAAATATAGTCATATTTATAAATACATCTTATAATGAAATCACAACCCTCTCAAATTCTACCTGCAGTCTGTGTGTACTCCTATTTGAGATCAGAGTCATTCGATCATATTTTTACTTTAAATTCTAAAACAGAATTTTACTAAGTTTATGATAGTGCAGAAAGATCTCAAACATTGCTAAATGAATAAATGGATGTATTTATTGATTTAGAAGTAGGAATAACTTGAATAATAGACTATAGAGATAGAGCTGAAGATCAGGCTGGGTAAACCTGCCACCAAAAAGAGGGAAATGAAAATATAAGCTTAAGAAAGAAGAGAAGGGAGGACTGAATAGAGAACAGGAGGTAGGATGATTATTTGTGGAAACTGATTCAGGCTGTGTGCTTAGGACAAATCAGGAATTTGCAGCAAGCGTAGGGTGTGTGATCTGAGAAAGGGGAGAAATTAGTTTGCCTACGTTAGATAACTCCTGAAGCATGCAGTTCAAATGGAACCTGGCATCCTGTCAGGTACTTGGGTGTTAAAAATGCTTCAGAGTCATTGAAACTCTTCATTTTCCAAATGTAAGCAAGGGCTGAACACACTCTATTCAAATAATTCTATAAACTAAAGCACATAGAACTCCCAAAAAGTAAATATTCATCCTTGAAGATGAGCTCATGTTTAAAAATTACAAATTACATAAGTGAGATCTAGCAGATGCAACAAACGGAATAATTAGTATTTTAAGATCTAAACATTTTTCCAAATTTTTATTGTGTTAACATACACATAACATAAAATTTACATCTTAACTATATTTAAGTGTATAATTCAGTGGTATTAAATACATTTATAATGTTTGTTGTGTAACCATCCACACCATCCATCTCTGTAACTTTCCATCTCATAAAATGAAACACTATATATTACCCTTTAAACAGTAACTCCCCATTTCCTCCTCACCCCAACCTCTGGCAACCATCTTTCTACTGATTTTTCTATGATTTTGATTACTATAACTACCTCATGTAAGTGAAATCATAGAGTATTTGTTTTTTCACTTGGCACAATGTCCTTAAGGCTTATCCATGTTGTAGCATATGTAAGAATTTCCTTCCTTTTTAAGACTAAATAAAATTCCGTTGTGTGTAGATACCATACTTTGCTTATCCATACATCTGTTGATGGACACTTATGTTGTTTCCACACTTCAGTATTGTGAATAATGCTACTTAAACATGGTTGTACACATATTCCTTTGAGAGTCTGTTTTAAATATGGGGAGTATATACTCAGAAGTGGAACTACTGGATTATATGGTAACTCTGTTTTTAATTTTTTGAGGAATTACCATACTGTTTTCTACAGCAGGTGTACCATTTTACATTCCCACCAAGAATGCACATGGGATTCAATTTCTTCGCATCCTTGTCAACACTTGTTATATTCTGTTTTTTTGATAGCAGCCATCCTAATAGGTAACAGGTGGTATCTCATTGTAGTTTTGATTTGCCTTCTCCTGATGATTAGTGATGTTGAACAACTTTTCTTGTGCTAATTGGCCATTAGTACACCTTCTTTAAAGAAATATCTATTCAAGTCCTTTGCCCATTTTTGAATGGGGTTGCTATTGTTCTTTTTTTAATGTTTGATAGAATTCACCAGTGAAGCCATCTAATTCAGGGCTTTTTGTTGTTGTTGGGAGATTTGTGATTACTGAATCAATCACCTTACTAGTTATAGGTCTATTCAGATTTTCTATTTTCATGATTTAGTCTTGGTAGGTTTTGTGTTTCCAGAAATTTACCCATTTTATCTAGGTTATACAATTTGTTGGTGTATAATTATTTATAGTACTCTTTGTAAATCCTTTATATTTCTGTAGACTTAGTAGTAATATTCCCATTTCCCCATTTTCATTTTCTAATTTTAGCAATTTGAGTCTTTTCTCTTTTTTCTTGGTTAAACTAGCTAAACATTTGTCAATTTTGTTGATCTTTATACAAAACCAACTTTTGATTGATTTTTCTGTTTTTTTTTTTAAATTCCCTGTTTCATTTATCTTTTATCTGAATCTTTATTATTATGATGATGATTTAAATTTGTTTTGCTCTTCTTTTTCTAGTTTCTTCAGTCTAAAGTAAGATTATTGATATGGTATGACTGTGTGCCCACACAAATCTCATCTTTTATTGTGTTTCCATAATCCTCATGTGTCACTGGAGCAACCCAGTAGGAGGTAATGTAACCATGGGGGTGGTTACTCTCATGCTGTTCTCATGATAGTGAGTTCTCATGAGATCTGATGGTTTTATTATATAAGGGGTTTTTCCCTTTTTGCTCAGCACTTCTCCTTCCTGCTGCCATGTGCAGAAGATGTTTGCTTCCCCTTCTGCCATGATCATAAGTTTCCTGAGGCTTCCCCAGCCCTGTGGAACCGTGAGCCAATTAAATCTCTTTCCTATGTTAATTACCCAATAAAATGGTACTATCACAGAGAGTGGGGCATTGTTGTAGAGGCCTAGAAATGTGGAAGTGACTTTGGAACTGGGTAACAGACAGAGGTTGGAGCCATTTGGAGGGGTCAGAAGAAGCAGGAAAATGTGGGAAAGTTTGGAACTTCCTAAAGACTTATTAAATGGCTTTGACCAAAATGCTGATAGTGATATGGACAGCAAAGTCCAGGTTGAGGTGGTCTCAGATGGAGATGAGGAACTTGTTGGAAACTGGAGTAAAGGTCACTTTTGCTATACAAAGAGACTGGCAGCATTTTACCCCTGCCCTAGTGATCTGTGGCACTTTGAATTTGAGAGAGATGATTTAGGGTATCTGGTGGAAGAAATTTCTAAGCAGCAAAGTGTTCAAGAGTAAGCAGAGCATAAAAGTTTTGAAAATTTGCAGACCGACAATGTGATAGAAAAAAAAAAAAAACCATTTTCTGGGGGACAAATTCAAGCCGGCTACAGAAATTTTCATAAGTAATGAGGAGCCAAATGTTAATCACCAACACAATGGGGAAAATGTCTCCAATGCATGTCAGAGACCTTCACAGCAGCCACTTCCATCACAGGGAGCCTAGCGGGGGAAAAGTGGTTTCCTGTGCCAGGTCAAGAGCCCCCTTGCTCTATGCAGCCTCAGGACATACGGCCCTGCATTCTGGCTGCTTCAGCTCCAGCGTGGCTAAAAGGGGCCAACATACAGTTCAGGCTGTTGCTTTGGAGTGTGCAAGCCCCAAGCCTTGGCAGCTTGCACCTGATGTTGAACTTGTGGGTGTGCAGAAGTTAAGAATTGAGGTTTGGGAGCCTCCATCTAGATTTCAGAGGATGTATGAAAACACCTGAATATCTAGGCAGAAGTTTGCTGCAGGTGTAGAGCCCTCATGGAAAACCTCTTCTAGAACAGTACAGAAGGAAAATATAGTCAGAGCCCCCACACAGAGTCCTCATTGAGACACTGCCTGGTAGAGCTGTGAGAAGAAGGCTACCATTCTTTGGACCCCAGAATGGTAGATCCACTGACAGCTTTCACTGTGCATCTGGAAATCCACAGACACTCAATGCCAGTCCAAGAAATCAGCCAGGAGTGAGGCTGTACCCTGCGAAGCCACAGAGATGAAGCTGCCCAAGGCCATGTGATCCCACTTCTTGCATCAGCATGACCTGTATGTGAGACATGGAGTCAAAAGATATTATTTCGGAGATTTTAGATTTAAATACTACCTCACTGGATTTTGGACTTGCATGGGACCTGTAGGCCTTTGTTTTGGGTAATTTCTCCTATTTGGAATGGGTGTATTTACCAAATACCTGACCCCCATTGTATCTAGGAAATAACTAACTTGCTTTTGATTTTACAGGCTCATAGGTGGAAAGGACTTGCCTTGTCTCAGATGAGACTTTGGACTTGGACTTTTGAGTTAATGCTGGAATGAGTTAAGACCTTGGGGGACTGTTGGAAGGGCCTGATTGTGTTTTAAAATGTGAGGACATGAGATTTGTGAGGGGCCAGGGGCAGAATGATATGGTTTGGCTGTGTCCCCATGCAAATCTCATCTTGAATTGCGGTTCCCATAATCACCACATATTGTGTGAGTGCCCAAGTGGGAGGTAATTCAATCATTGCGGTGGTTACCCTCAGGCTGTTCTTGTGTTCGTGTGGGAGTTGTCATGACATCTGATGGTGTTATACAAGGGGCTTTGCCCCCTTCGTTCAGCACTTCTTCCTGCTGCCATATGAAGAAGGCAGAGGTTGGAATAGTTTGGAGGGCTCAGAAGAAGACAAGAAGATGTGGGAAAGTTTGGAGCTTCCTAGAGACTTGTTGAAATGGTTTTGTCCAAAATGCTTATAGTGACATGGACAATGAATGTTCTTCTTTGTGTCTTGTAATCTTTTTAAATTTAAAGTTTATTTTGTCTGATATTAGTACAGGTACCCTGCTTGCTTGCTTGCTTTTCTTTCTTTCTTTTCTTTTCTTTTCTTTCTTTCTTTCTTTCTTTCTTTCTTTCTTTCTTTCTTTCTTTCTTTCTTTCTTTCTTTCTTTCTTTCTTTCTCTCTTTCTTTCTTTGAGTCTTGCTCCGTCACCCAGGTTGAGGTGCAGTGGCATAATCTTGGCTCACTGCAACCTCTTTTTCTCGTGTTCAAGCAATTCTCATGTCTCAGCCTCTCAAGGAGCTGGAATTACAAGCAAGTGCCAACATACCTGGCTAATTTTTGTATTTTTGGTAGAGATGGGGTTTGGCCAGGCTGGTCTCAAACTCCTGGCTTCAAGTAGGCCAGTCACCTTGGTCTACCAAAGTGCTGGGATTACAGGTGTGAGCAACCATGCCCAACCTTGCTTTCTTTTAAATATTATTTGCATGGGAGTTTTTTTTAATCTTTCCATTTTTAACTTGTTTGTGTCTTTGGATCTAAAGTGAATCTTTTATAGAGAGCATGTAGTTGCATCCTCTATTTTTATCCATTCTGCTATTTGTCTTTTATCTGTCTTTCGATTGCAGAGGTTAAGCCATTTACACTTTAAATAATTACTGATAAAAGACTTACTTCTGTCATTCTGTTGTTTTTAATATGCTTTATAGTTTTTGTCCTTCATTTCCTGCATTGCTATCTTCTTTTGTGTTAAGTTGATTTTGTTTTTGTATTAAAATGTTTAAATTCTTTCTTATTTCCCTTTTTACATAATCTCTCATCATCTTTCTTTGCAGTTACCATGGATATTACATTTAACATCCTAAAGCTATAACACTCCAATTTAAATTTATATCAGTTTAACTTCAATAACATACAAAGACTCTACTTCTTAATAGCTACATTTCTACCCCTTTTAGTTTTGATGTTATGAAATTAAATCCTTATACATATATATCCAAAGGCATAGACTAATAATTTTTTAAGAGCATTAGTCTCTTAAATTACATGGAAAACAAAATGTGCATTAAAATAACAGTGGCTTTTAGACTAATAACTATTTTTTAAAAATGTATTAGTCTCTTGAATTATGGAGAAAACAAAAAATTGAGTTACAAACCATTGTTACAATAATATTAGCCTTTATAGTTGCTGATGTATTTATATTTATTTCTTCATATGGCTTTGAATTGCTGTCTTATTTCTTCATATGGCTTTGAATTGCTGTCCTTTCATTTTGCCCTGCAAAATACCATTGAGCATTTACTGCAGAGCAGGTCTAGTGGTAATGAACTCCTTCAGCTTTTGTTTTTCTGGGGATGTCTTAATTTCTCCCTCGCTTTTGAAGGACAGTGTTGCTGGATATATGATTTTTGGTTGACAGGTTTTTTGTTTTTTTCCTTTTAGCACTGTGAATATATTGGCTCACTGCCTTCTGGTCTCCCAAGTTTCTGTTAAGAAATCTGCTAATTATCTTATTAAGGATCCCTTGTATATGATGAGTCACTTCTCTCTAGCTGCTTTCAGGACTCTCTTTGTCTTTGTCTTTCAAAAGTTTGATTATAATGTATCTCAGTATGGCTCTCTTTGCATTCATTTTATTTAGAGTACGTTAAGCTTCTTAAATGTTTATATGCATGCCTTCCATCAAACTTGGAAAGTTTTCAGCCATTATTTCTTCAAATATTCTCTCTTCCCATTTCTCTTCTCCTTCTGGAATACCCAAAATGCATATGTTGGTTAGCTTGATGGTTTCTCACATGTTCTTTAGGCTTTGTTCACTTCCATGGTCCTATCTTCAGTTTTGCTGATTATTTCTTCTGACTGCTCAAATCTGCCTTTCACTCCCTCTAGTAAAATTTTTATTTGTTATTGCACTTTTCATCTTAAAATTTCTTTTTGGTTTCTTTTCAGATTTTTTAATCTCTTTGTTGATATTTCCATTTTGTTTATACATAATTTTCTTGGCTTTCCCTGCATCTGTCTTTAGTTATTGGAGCATCTTTAAGACAGTTATTTTAAAATCTTTGTCTAGTAGATCTACTATCATTTCTTTTTCAGGTACAATTTCTATCAATTTGTTTTCTCTCTTAAATGTGCCATACTTTCCTGTTTTTTTTGGTGCTTTGTAATGTTTGTTGAAACTGAGCAGTTAAATCTAATAATATAGAATAATATTTTCCCCTCCTGTAAGGATTACTTTTCTCATTATAGTTTTTTTTTTTTTTTATACTTTTTTTTTTATACTTTAAGTTTTAGGGTACATGTGCACAATGTGCAGGTTTGTTACATATATATACGTGTGCCAGTTTGGTGTGCTGCACCCATGAACTAATCAGCACCCATCAACTCATCATTTACATCAGGTATTACTCCCAGTGCAATCCCTCCCCCTCCCCCCCCCCATAATAGGCCCCAGTGTGTGATGTTCCCCTTCCCGAGTCCAAGTGTTCTCATTGTTCAATTCCCACCTATGAATGAGAACATGTGGTGTTTGGTTTTGTGTTCTTGCAATAGTTTGCTGAGAATTATGGTTTCCAGCTGCATCAATGTCCCTACAAAGGACACAAACTCATCCTTTTTTATGGCTGCATAGTATTCCATGGTGTATATGTGCCACATTTTCTTAATCCACTCTGTCACTGATGGACATTTGGGTTGGTTCCAAGTCTTTGCTATTGTGAATAGTGCTGCAATAAACATACGTGTGCATGTGTCTTTATAGCAGCATAATTTATAATCCTTTGGGTATATACCCAGTAATGGGATGGCTGGGTCATATGGTACTTCTACTTCTGGATCCTTGCAGAATCGCCACGCTGTTTTCCATAATGGTTGGACTAGTTCACAATCCCACCAACAGTGTAAAAGTGTTCCTATTTCTCCACATCCTCTCCAGCACCTGTTGTTTCCTGACTTTTTAATGATCGCCATTCTAACTGGTGTGAGATGGTAACTCATTGTGGTTTTGATTTGCATTTCTCTGATGGCCAGTGATGACGAGCATTTTTTAATGTGTCTGTTGGCTGTATGCATGTCTTCTTTTGATAAATGTCTGTTCATATCCTTTGCCCACTTTTTGATGGGGTTGTTTGTTTTTTTCTTGTAAATTTGTTTGAGTTCTTTGTAGGTTCTGGATATTAGCCCTTTGTCAGATGAGTAGATTGCAAAAATTTTCTCCCATTCTGTAGGTTACCTGTTCACTCTGATGGTAGTTTCTTTGGCTGTGCAGAAGCTCTTTAGTTTAATTAGATCTCATTTGTCCATTTTGGCTTTTGTTGCCATTGCTTTTGGTGTTTTAGACATGAAGTCCTTACCCATGCCTATGTCCTGAATGGTATTACCTAGGTTTTCTTCTAGGGTTTTTATGGTGTTAAGTCTAATATTTAAGTCTCTAATCCATCTTGAATTAATTTTTATATAAGGAGTAAGGAAAGGATCCAGTTTCAGCTTTCTACTTATGGCTAGCCAATTTTCCCAGCACCATTTATTAAATAGGGAATCCTTTCCCCATTTCTTGTTTTTCTCAGGTTTATCAAAGATCAGATGGCTGTAGATGTGTGGTATTATTTCTGAGGACTCTGTTCTGTTCCATTGGTCTATATCTCTGTTTTGGTATCAGTACTATGCTGTTTTGGTTATTGTAGCATTGTAGGATAGTTTGAAGTCAGGTAGTGTGATGCCTCCAGCTTTGTTCTTTTGACTTAGGATTGTCTTGGCAATGTGGGCTCTTTTTTGGTTCCATATGAACTTTAAACCAGTTTTTTCCAATTCTGTGAAGAATGTCATTGGTAGCTTAATGGGGATGACATTGAATCTATAAATTACTTTGGGCAGTATGGCCATTTTCACAATATTGATTCTTCCTATCCATGAGCATGGTATGTTCTTCCATTTGTTTGTGTCCTCTTTTGTTTCACTGAGCAGTGGTTTGTAGTTCTCTGTGAAGAGGTCCTTTATATCCCTTGTAAGTTGGACTCCTAGGTATTTTATTCTCTTTGGAGCAATTGTGAATGGAAGTTCATTCATGATTTGGCTCTCTGTTTGTCTGTTACTGGTGTATAAGAATGCTTGTGATTTCTGCACATTAATTTTGTGTCCTGAGACTTTGCTGAAGTTGCTTATCAGCTTAAGGAGTTTTTGGGCTGAGATGATGGGGTTTTCTAAATATACAACCATGTCATCTGCAAACAGGGACAATTAGACTTCTTCTTTTCCTAACTGAATACACTTGATTTCTTTCTCTTGCCTGATTGCCCTAGCCAGAACTTCCAACACTATGTTGAATAGGAGTAGTGAAAGAGGGCATCCCTGTCTTGTGCCAGTTTTCAAAGGGAATACTTTCAGTTTTTGCCCATTCAGTATGATATCGGCTGTGGGTTTGTCATAAATAGCTCTTATTATTTTGAGATACGTTCCATCAATACCTAGTTTATTGAGAGTTTTTAGCATGAAGAGCTGTTGAATTTTGTCAAAGGCCTTTTCTGCATCTATTGAGATAATCATGTGGTTTTTGTCTTTGGTTATGTTTATATGCTGGATTACGTTTATTGATTTGTGTACGTTGAACCAGCCTTGCATCCTAGGGATAAAGCCCACTTGATCATGGTGGATAAGCTTTTTGATGTGCTGCTGGATTCAGTTTGCCAGTATTTTATTGAGGATTTTTGCATCTATGTTCATGAGGGATATTGGTCTAAAATTCTCTTTTTTTGTTGTGTCTCTGCCAGGCTTTGGTATCAGGATGATGTTGGCCTCATAAAATGAGTTAGGGAGGATTCCCTCTTTTTCTATTGATTGGAATAGTTTCAGAAGGAATGGTACCAGCTCCTCCTTGTACCTCTGGTAGAATTCAGCTGTGAATCCATCTGGTCCTGGACTTTTTTTGGTTGGTGGGGTATGAATTATTGCCTCAATTTCAGAGCCTGCTATTGGTCTATTCAGGGATTCAACTTCTTCCTGGTTTAGTCTTGGGAGAGTGTATGTGTCCCGGAAATTATCCACTTCTTCTAGATTTTCTAGTTTATTTGCGTAGAGGTGTTTATAATATTCTCTGATGGTAGTTTGTATTTCTGTGGGGTCGGTGGTGATATCCCCTTTATCATTTTTTTTTGTGTCTATTTGATTCTTCTCTCTTTTCTTCTTTATTAGTCTTGCTAGCGGTCTATCAATTTTGTTGATCTTTTCAAAAAACCAACTCCTGGATTCATTGATTTTTTGGAGGGTTTTTTGTGTCTGTATCTCCTTCAGTTCTGCTTTGATCTTAGTTATTTCTTCCTTCTGCTAGCTTTTGAATGTGTTTGCTCTTGCTCCTCTAGTTCTTTTAATTGTGATGTTACAGTGTCAATTTTACATCTTTCCTGCTTTCTCTTGTGGGCATTTAGTGCTATAAATTTTGCTCTACACACTGCTTTAATGTGTCCCAGAGATTCTGGTATGTTGTATCTTTGTTCTCATTGATTTCAAAGAACATCTTTATTTCTGCTTCCATTTCATTATGTACCCAGTAGTCATTCAGGAGCAGGTTGTTCAGTTCCCATGTAGTTGAGCAGTTTTGAATGAGTTTCTTAGTCCTGAGTTCCAGTTTGATTGCACTGAGGTCTGAGAGACAGTTTGTTATAATTTCTGTTCTTGTACATTTGCTGAGGAGTGCTTTCCTTCCAGTTATGTGGTCAATTTTGGAATAAGTGTGATGTGGTGCTGAGAAGAATGTATATTCTGTTGATTTGGGGTGGAGAGTTCTGTAGATGTCTATTAGGTCCGCTTGGTGCAGAGTTGAGTTCAATTCCTGGATATCCTTGTTAACTTTGTCTCGTTGATCTGTCTAATGTTGACAGTGGAGTGTTGAAGTCTCCCATCATTATTGTATGGGAGTCTAAGTCTCTTTGTAAGTCTCTAAAGACTTGCTTTATGAATCTGGGTGCTCCTGTATTGGGTGCATATATATTTAGGATAGTTAGCTCTTCCTGTTGAATTGATCCCTTTACCATTATGTAATGGCCTTCTTTGTCTCTTTTGATCTTTGATGGTTTAAAGTCTGTTTTTTCAGAGACTAAGATTGCAACCCCTGCTTTTTTTTCGTTCTCCATTTGCTTGGTAGATCTTCCTCCATCCCTTTATTTTGAGCCTATGTGTATCTCTGCATGTGAGATGGATCTCCTGAATACAGCAAACTGATGGGTCTTGACTCTTTATCCAATTTGCCAGTCTGTGTCTTTTAATTGGAGCATTTAGTCCATTTACATTTAAGGTTAATAGTGTTATCTGTGAACTTGATCCTGCCATTATGATATTAACTGGTTATTTTGCTCGTTAGTTGATGCAGTTTCTTCCTAGCCTCGATGGTCTTTACATTTTGGCATGATTTTGCAGTGGCTGGTACTGGTTGTTCCTTTCCATGTTTAGTGCTTCCTTCAGGGTCTCATGTAGGGCAGGCCTGGTGGTGACAAAATCTCTAAGCATTTGCTTGTCTGTAAATGATTTTATTTATCCTTCACTTATGAAACTTAGTTTTTCTGGATATGAAATTCTGGGTGGAAAATTCTTTTCTTTAAGAATGTTGAATATTGGCCCCCACTCTCTTCTGGCTTGTAGAGTTTCTGCTGAGAGAGCTACTGTTAGTCTGATGGGCTTCCCTTTGTGGGTAACCCGACCTTTCTCTCTGGCTGCCCTTAGCAGTTTTTCCTTCATTTCAACTTTGGTGAATCTGACAATTATGTGTCTTGGAGTTGCTCTTCTCGAGGAGTATCTTTGTGGGGTTCTCTGTATTTCCTGAATTTGAATGTTGTATTTCCTGAATTTGAATGTTGGCCTGCCTTACTAGATTAGGGAAGTTCTCCTGGATGATATCCTGAAGAGTGTTTTCCAACTTGGTTCCATTTTCTCCCTCACTTTCAGGCACCCCAATCAGACATTGATTTGGTCTTTTCACATAATCCCATACTTCTTGAAGGCTTTATTCATTTCTTTTTCCTCTTTTTTCTTTAGAGTTCTCTTCTGACTTCATTTCATTCATTTGATCCTCAATCGCTGATACTCTTTCTTCCAGTTGATCGAGTCAGTTACTGAAGCTTGTGCATTTGTCACATATTTCTCGTGTCATGGTTTTTAACTCTGTCAGTTCATTTTTCACCTTCTCTGCTTTGATTATTCTAGTTATCCATTCTTCCATTCTTTTTTCAAGATTTTTAGTTTCTTTGTGCTGGGTATGTAATTCCTCCTTTAGCTCTGAGAAGTTTGATGGACTGAAGCCTTCTTCTCTCAACTCGTCAAAGTCATTCTCCGTCCAGCTTTGATCTGTTGCTGGCGATGAGCTGCGTTCCTTTGGAGGGGGAGATGCACTCTTATTTTTTGAATTTCCAGCTTTTCTGCCCTGCCTTTCCCCCATCTTTGTGGTTTTATCCGCCTTTGGTCTTTGATGATGGTGACGTACTGATGGGGTTTTGGTGTGGGTGTCCTTCCTGTTTGTTAGTTTTCCTTCTAACAGTCAGGACCCTCAGCTGTAGGTCTGTTGGAGATTGCTTGAGGTCCACTCCAGACCCTGTTTGCTTGGGTATCAGCAGCAGAGGCTGCAGAAGATAGAATATTGCTGAACAGCGAGTGTACCTGTCTGATTCTTGCTTTGGAAGCTTCGTCTCAGGGGTGTACCCCGCCGTGTGAGGTGTGGGGTGTTGGTCTGCACCTAGTGTGGAATGTCTCCCAGTTAGGCTACTCAAGGGTCAGGGACCCACTTGAGCAGGCAGTCTGTCCGTTCTCAGATCTCAACCTCCGTGTTGGGACATCCACTGCTCTCTTCAAAGCTGTCAGACAGGGTCGTCTTCATCTGCAGAGGTTTCTGCTGCTTTTTGTTTAGCTGTGCCCTGTCCCCAGAGGTGGAGTCTACAGAGACAGGCAGGCCCCCTTGAGTTTTGGTGGGCTCTACCCAGTTTGAGCTTCCAGGTGGCTTTGTTTACCTACTTAAGCCTTAGCAATGGCGGGCACCCCTACCCCAGCTTCGCTGCTGCCTTGCTGTTAGATCGCAGACTGCTGTGCTAGCAATGAGGGAGGCTCTGTGGGCATGGGACCCTCCCGTCCAGGTGTGGGATATAATCTCTTGGTCTGCTTTTTGCTAAGACTCTTGGTAAAGTGCAGTATTCGGGTGGGAGTTTCCCGATTTTCCAGGTGTTGTATGTCTCAGTTCCCCTGGCCAGGAAAAGGGATTCCCTTCCCCTTGCGCTACCCAGGTGAGGCGATGCCTTGCCCTGCTTCAGCTCTTGCTGGTCGGGCTGCAGCAGCTGACAAGCACCGATTGTCCGGCACTCCCTAGTGAGATGAACCGGGTACCTCGGTTGAAAATGCAGAAATCACCTGTCTTCTGTGTCGTTCCACTGGGAGCTGGAGACTGGAGCTGTTCCTATTTGGCCATCTTCTCCACCCAGCTCACTATAGTTTTCATTTACTTTTTGTTATTGTAGGGTATCCATATGCCAAAAATAGGCATTAGGTATAAATTAAGGTCTTCTTCGGTCTTTAATGAGTTTTCATCTTTTCTTGAGCATATACAGTTTTTTAATCTATAAATTCAAGTACTTTTGAATGTTCTAGTCTTTAATGTCTGGCGATGAGATGGGGGAAAAGAGAAAAATAAAAGAAGGAAGGAAAAGGGCACTGGCCCTTTGTACCCCTTGGAAGTCACTTCAGCCAGAGGGGGAGGGGCTTACAACAATGTGAAAGGGAAGAAGCAACAACAATGGCTACCTACTTCTTTCTTTTTTTCCTCTGGTCAGAAGCAGCAATCTGTGATGAGAACACAGATTCCTGATATTTATAGGACAGGATGATTTTTGCCCACCCTGGTTCTCGTAGGCTGTGTGCAAGCTGCTCCAAGAGCACATGCACAGCCACCTGCTAAGGAACTAGGGGTGGATAATGGGTAGTTGCTACTGTGTAAAGACCTGTAATTGATTTTAAAAATTTACTTTGGCTGCACATGGTGATTCACGCCTGTAATCCCAGCATTTTGGGAGGCCAAGGTGAGCAGATCATTTGAGGTCAGGAATTCGAGACTAGCCTGGCCAACATGGTGAAACCCCATTTCTACTAAAAACAAGTTAGTTGGCATGGTGGCACACCCCTGTAATCCTAGCTACTCGGGAGGGTGAGGCAGGAGAATCACTTGAACGCGGGAGACAGAGGTTCCAGTGAGCTGAGATGGCACCATTGTACTCCAGCCTGGGCAACAAGGGTGAAACTCCTTCTCAAAGTAAAAAAAAATTACTTTACTGTCTAAGTCTTCCCCTGAAAGTTTCAAGCCTTCAACAGACTCCAGATTCCAAGATAGTTACACTAGACAGATTCTGACAGTGAAATTGTTGTTTTGTTGGGAAGACAGATCCCTGGTGCTTTCTATCCTACCATTTTCCTAGAATACTCTCCTGAAACCAAACATTTTAAATTAGAAAGAATCTGTAATATGAGAATATTTAAAATTATTAGAGAGATAAAAGAATAAGTAGAAAATAAAATGCAACAACAAAATAATGTGAAAAAGAGCAGGGCAGATTAGAAAAACGAACCAAATAGTGTTCCAGGAATGAAAAATGCAGTACTTCAAATTAACAGCATAAGAGATGGGTTAAATAGATGACTAGGTAGAGAAGAAGAGAGAATTTGTTGAACTAAATTATTGATTTAAGGAAAATTCCTAGGGTATCTGACAGATAAGATGGAAAGTTTAAAGATCAGTTAATAGATAAAAGTGTTAGAATAAGCAGTATAACATATGCCATAAGGAGAATGGAGAAGAGGTAATATTTGAAGAAGTAATACTTTGTTATAAATGAAGATAGATGTGGGTTTGCAGATTAGAGAAACATCCCAATGTATTCCACGTAGAATTTAAAAATCAAAAAAACCACTCCCTACTTGTTATCTAGTATTATCCTCTTCATCACAAACCTCATATTTCTAACATATCCCTGGTATTATAAGTAATGTACTATGAATAAAATATGAACTAAAACAGACCCATACTTGAGTAGTTCAGATTTGTCATTATCATATTCACAATCTTCCTTAATGTTATCAGCAATAACCTGTATCAAGGACAAGAAACTGAGCTAAGCATTTTGAGTGCATTACTTCATTTTCTAGTAAACTCCTATTTTATAGTTTTGCTAGACCAAGTGGAAGACAGCATGCTATGTCTTCTTTTGAATAAAATAAGGGAACCAAAATTAATTTTTCCATAAAATTTTCTGTCTTTTCTGACATTCTTGGAGAATATCTTTTTAAAAAATGTGTTTATTGCAAGTCAAATGGATGATCATTCCTAGATTAATTTGTTAATTCAGTAGACATTTATTGGTTGCCTACTCTATACTCTAAGGTATGTAAGCACTGTAATGTTTGAAGGGTGTGTCACTTGTAGTTTGTGTGTATCGATACAATCCGACATTTAGTGGCTCAAAATAATGTCTATCCACTCCTAATTCTGTAAGTTGGCAAGATATGTAATCTTGTAAATTGTCAATATATATAATATGTAAATTGTCCCAACTTGAGATAATTAATTCCTGCTCCACATTGTGATGGCTGGACTCACATATGAATTTGGACTTCAGCTGGGCTGAATGGAATGCCTGGAACAGCAGAGACCTCACACTACATGCTCTTGTGTTCTTCATGAAGCCATCTGAACTTTTTCACACAGTGGTGGGAAAGTTCCTAGCAGCAAGAAAAGGTAAGCCCGAATGGGCAAGCACATTTCAAGCCTCTGTTGCATCACATTTGCTAATGTTACACTGGCCAAAGTGAGTCACATGGTCAAGCTCATAGTCTGTATGTATGTGGTTAGGGGCAGCAGCAGCTACCCAGTGGTCATGGATGCAGGAAAACATGATTCACTGGGATATTTACTATAATGATTTACCTCAAGGATGATTAGAATTTTAACTGAAGTTCATGTCTTAATCAAAAATTATATGAAGAAAATTTATATTATATAAAGAAAATTTATGTCTCACTATCCCTTTAAAATTACAAGCCTCAGTCAATATTTAGATCATGATAGCCCATCTGATGTATTTACTAGGTAGATTTAGTTTCAATGGGTAGCCAACCTGAACTCTTCAGGCTTCCATGAATATGACTTCTAAGAATCTGCCCATTTTGCTGGGTGAATGGGTCTCCTCCAGTCCCTCAGTGTGTTCCTTTGGAGAGCTTGCCTGAGAGGCAGTGAATTATTACTTCTGTGGAAGGATCAAGTGATGAACCTTCCATTCATATCTCACTGCCACGGGCAAAGAATTTCTTGACCTCTTTAGAAGCTGGAAGAAAGATGATGCCCCCTAGTACTTTGGACAGTTCAGCCTGCAAAAATAGAATTAATCATTACTTTTGGGTCCTCTCCTGAAACAGCTCCTTTATCATCATCTATCTTTTTCTAGAAGAGATTTTAAATTCCACTTTGTTAAAGTAAGAATACCATGGCTCCTTTTTGTAAGGAGAGGGATAAGAGTTTTGAGAGGGCATCTTTTTGTGGGGGAGGGTGAAGAGATTTTTAAACACCCACAGGTATACTTGTGAAGGTCTTAAGGTTGTGAGGATTCTCGTGTCTTCAGAAAATCATCACTTGTACAGACTGTAGTGGACATTTGTTACTAACAATTATTGTTCCTTTACTTCTTCCCTACAACTCCAGATTTCCATGTGGGAATTTATATATTTTCTGGAAAGCTGGTTCTATCACTGGCTTCAGAGCGAGAGCCTGAGACCGCAATCAGACAATCAGTGAAATTTTTTCTTCTCGTCTCAGTTCAGATGTGGGCAGGTAACCTAATCTAGTATAACTGAATTGAATTTGTAGGAATATAGGGAAAATTTTATTACCTTTCCTGCAAGATGAGGAGGAAAAAGCCATCTTTCTCAGGATGACAAAAGGGGCCAGCCCTAGGTGAAGAAACCCATACCGAAGGCAGAGCAGCAAGACGGGAAGAGATCAGGTCCAAGGTGACATTAGTGAGCTGCTGAATCAAACTTTACCTGAAGCAACTTTTCAGTTATATGAACCAATGAATTCCCTTTAAAAAAAATCTAGTTAGACTATATTATATGTAATCTAAATCCTCACTTTACATTTGCAAGGTCTGGAAAAGTTATAAACCGAACTAATAAACTGTTAAATAAATCTTGGGTTGGAAAATATACTTTCATAGTGAAAAGTTAAAAGCTATGTGCAAAGCAGCAGTTCATAACAAGTAACTATGGGTAGTGCAAATTCAGATTAATTTATCATTTGCCAAAGCCCATGATTTTTTCTAGGAAGGCTCATTGATCATGGCCACTGGACTTGGACAGGAGGAAAGGAAGGGAAGGAATTTCTCTTTGCTTGTAGGCTAGCCCATGCTCACTCCCAGACCCTCCTGGCTTTCTCTTCCTCTTTATGGGGGTAGAGACCCCTTTAACCCTCTCCAGGATTGACTGCATGCTCATCTATCCTCCTTTGCTCTACCATCCGACTACCTTGTGAAGGTCCCTGTTGCAGCTTCAGGATTTTTTTATTCACCTTCCCAGTACTACTCAAGTTAGCTCTTATACTCCCACTGGTATTACCCTGTTAAGTTCCTCAAAGAAACCTGAAGCTGGAAGGCCAGGCTTTCACTTCCCCTCCAATCTCTTGTCCGTAGCCTGTCCTCCTTATCTTTCCACATTTTCTTTGTCCTAAAGCAGAGTCTCATGTGAAAGCATGCACACACTCCAGCATGTAGGTCCTGGCTTTATTCACACATGTTGCAACAGCTGCCCTTGCCTGTTCCTTAGGCCAAAGAGTATACAGAGTGGTGGTTTCACAGAAAGCTGGATCGAAGGAGAGGTCCAAGCAGGACCTGGAATTGGAATTAGGATCATTTGAGCAGGAGTTTCAGGGTCCCTGTACCTACAAGCATTATATAGAAGGGGAAGCACAGACTCCACTTGGTCCCTGTCTCTGTGGGAAGGCATGTGGTAGAGGAAGATGAGTGGCCCTCTAAAGCACAGGGCCAAGCACAGGGGAGCTTCTCTTCTCTCTTTTCCCTTCCCTTCCCTTCCCTTCCCTTCCCTCCCCTCCCCTCCCCTCCCCTCCCCTCCCCTCCTCTCCCCTCCCCTCCCCTCCCCTCCCCTCCCCTCCTCTCCCCTCCCCTCCCCTCCTCTCCCCTCCCCTCCCCTCCCCTCCCCTCCCCTCCTCTCCCCTCCCCTCCCCTCCCCTCCCCTCCCCTCCCCTTCTACTTTCTCTTCTCTTCTCTTCTCTTCTCTTCTCTTCTCTTCTCTTCTCTTCTCTCCCTTTTGTAAAGTTCCAGTGTACATGTACAGGATGTGCAGGTTTGTTACACAGGTAAATGTGTGCCATGGTAGTTTGTTGCACCTATTAACCCATCACCTAGGTATTAAGCTCAGCATGCATTAGCTCTTTTCCCTAATGTTCTCCCTGCCCCCACCTCTGCCACCCTCCTGGACAGGTGCCAGTGAGTGCTATTCCCCTCCCTGTGTCCATATGTTCTCATTGCTCAGCTCCCACTTGTGAGAACCTGCAGAGTTTTGTTCCCAAGTCTTAGAGGAATGCTAGTTTTAAGGTAAAATTTTGTGCACTACCCTTTTCCCTGTTACTCCAGTTTCCTTTTCATTGCCACCAGTTGTCTTTTTCCTCTGTTTTACCTTAGTAGTGTTTTTTCCTTTCTCCATGTCGCCTTGTCATTACTCTATTTTCCCTACTTTTTTATACATCACAGATGGCTGGCTACATATTCTCTTCCTTTTGGCCTTGCCATTGTGGAATTTCTAAAACAATTGATCATGTTTCATAGCATGTTCATAATAATCATTAAAATATCACTTTCCTTTACTCTCCATGTCTATCTGTAGTTGAGATAAATGCTATTTAACCTATGCCCCAGGAATTCGATCTTCATTGCAATGCAGAGGGAGACACGTAGCAGGTGCCTATTGCAGTGTTGTGTGCAATGGTGGGGAGGTGGAAGCAGTTTGAAAGTCTCTTACTGGCAGAGTAGCTAGCCAAATTGTGGTGGGTACACACCAGGGGATGCTGTGCATTACTTAAAAGTCATAGAATAGGCTGGATGTGGTGGCTCACACCTGTAATCCCAGCACTTTGGAAGGCCGAGGTGGGTGGATCACCTGAGGTCAGTGTTGGAGACCTGCCTAGCCAACACAAAGAAACCCCATCTCTACTAAAAAAATACAAAAATTAGCTGGGTGTGGTGCATGCCTATAATCCCAGTTACTTGGGAGGCTGAAGCAGGAGAATCACTTGAACCCAGGAGGCAGAGGTTGCAGTGAGTTGACATCGTGCCACTGCACTCCAGCCTGGGTGACAGAGTGAGACTCTGTCTCAAAAAACAAAAAAAAATTCATAGAATAGGTATTCATATACCAACATGTATGGTTGTATAAAAGCATGTTGATGCATGACAAAAATTGCAAATACATTAATACCACTTATGTAAATAAAATCTCATTCTAAAAACAATTTATATTTTATAAAAATAAGAATGATAGAGAAACCTCATAGGGACTTATGATAATATGCAATGGACTATAGGCATGATAAATTCAACTCTCAGTACTTGAAATACAAAAAAGAACATATTTTGTGGTTGAGAATCTTCATGAAGTCATTGAATTCTTATGGCCTCAGCCCACCAGCCAGGGATGATGACTACAGTTTCTTGCTATTACACACTCCTGAGGACTCCCGTGCCCTTGATCTTTCTCTACACCCTGGGTAAAGTCATGAGGGAAATGGGCAAGATTATACCCTGCTGACCAGTCAACTAGCTCTTTCTTGAGGTCTCTGGGATGACTTTGCCATCCTTGCCTAAAATACAAAGTCAACTTGTAGATCTCATTTCTGCAGTGTCGGGGCCTCAGGTCATTGGCTCAGAGAGTTCCTTTTCTCACTTACTGGTTTGAAAATGAAAATAAAAGTTGCTTTGTGCTTCCCTTCTTCCCCTCTCCTTTTCACTTTAGCAGTTCCCACACTAAAATTAAATTAAAATGGAATGACAAATGGAACTAAAGTAGCAGACAACTGACATAGACCAGAGTTGGCTTATGGTTTTGGTCAATGTTTACCAAGGTGGTGTGGGTGAGAGTGTCCACTGAATTGTCAAGAGAAAGAAATTTCTATTTACTTCTTATCCTTAATTTTTAAATTTTCTGAATTTTTTATATTAATTAAGGGTACAAGCTAAGGGATAGTTGGAGACCCCTAGTTTGAGATGACATTTGTTTTACTGAAACTCAGGATTTTGAAATCATCATCTAGCGCTGGTCTAGCATAAAGGAAAATCTCATAGTTCTCCACATGCCTTTTGGGGATGATTTATACTTTTTTGGGAGGTTTGTGGGAAAGAGTTACCTACTTGCTCAAAAACATTTAATGTTTTGCTATTGTCTGAAATGTCAACTGTTAGTCCCAGAACATTTCCCCTTGGTCCTGTAACATTTCTCAATAGGGGTAGGGGGTGCTGTTGGAGTTTTGGGATGGATAATTCTCCCTAACATGGGACTTCCTGGGTATGGTAGGAGGTTTCGCATCCCTGACCTTCACCCACAAAAAGTCAAGGGTGTTTACCCTTTCATAGCGATAACTCCAAATTCCCCTAAGCATTTCCTTAGGCCCCTGGAGAGGTCATTTCCTTCCCCTTTAAGAACAATTTATCCTGATGTTTTGCCTGCCTTTTCACAATCATCCATTCTTCCTGCACCTCTACTGTGATGCCTTCCCTGACTGTACCAACCCACAAAGAGCTCTCCCTCCTGTGAGTGTCCAATATAATTTACTTTGTACTGATATATTATCTTCTAGTATCTATATTATTATTATATAATAAAATATGCGTTATGATATTATATATATTATATTCGTATGTTATGTTATATATTATCTGTTATGCTATTATTTAGTATACATACACTTTTGAAAGTTTTACGTTTCTATATATTTCTACTTTCCCAATTAATTTATAAGCCAGAATACCTGAGTGTTGGGGGAGGGGAAACAGAAGGCTTCCATGATGTTTCCTGATCAATGCCTCCCTCTTAATAGGCTTCTAAAAAAGCTTAGATTCTAGGAAAGCTTGGAATAATTGGCCCCAAGCAATTTAGAAAGGACAGTGAAAATTTCATTGTGGACTGAAAACTTTACATTTAGGAACTTGAGTTTAGCTTTGAACCATTTTGGTAGAGTGAACTTCAATAAATAATTGTTGAATAAATGAATTAAAAGTTGTAGCAACCAACTAGTTTGGAATTTGATAAAAACAGCTTCCCTTCCTTGCTATGGTAATGGGAAAATTTCCATTTCTCCATGACAAGAAAGTGAGAGTATTCTCTGCTATAATGTCTATGTTTTAACACCGAAAATCACCCAGGACTTTGGTAGCATATTTACTAATACCAAAAACTCTTTTTCCTAATTTGATAACTGAGGAGAAAGAAAAAGCTAATTTAAATAAGTATAGTTTCTTTATTTTTTTTCTTTCAGGAGCATCCTGGAGGAATTTGGCCTTACTTTAAATGACCTTTCTACCACTTTATCCTTGTTACTTTGATTCTAATAGCCAATTAAAGTTGCATGTGGAAAAAGTCTATAGAGAGCTTCTGGTTGAAAGAACAGAAATGCTAGGGAACATTTAATAAGTTGTCAGCGTATAAATCATCAGAGATCAGGCCTTGGCAGCTTGTTAAGCTTAGAGAAGAATCAGCAAGATATACCGAGTAAAGAGACCCTCATACCTGTATTTGAGTTGATAAAAGTACGGCGACGCAGGTAGGGTTCTTGTTCCAATTCCACCAGCCTTTGGGTTTGAACTGAGAGGCCAATGAGAGGGAGAAAGTGCCAGGTTGCTAGGAGGACCCAGTAATTTTCTGGGTTAGTTCCAAACAGTGAAAACACATCAAAAGTCACGTATTTTAAGAAGCTGGCCCTTGACACAGATAAAAAAAAGTTTTTTTGTAGTGAACTCACGATGCATTTAATTTGTTCTATTAAAATAGATGCATCACTAGTAGAAATCATGCTAACAGCCTGGGCCAACTGAGCTGAAACTGAACTGGCAGCAAAATTCTCTGCAGTGTGTGTATGGGTGCAAAACGGTTTGAATTCAGGAAGCAAGGTGGTGTCAGGTGTGCTCCATTCCCAGTTCTCTCCTTTTCTAATCTGTCCCAGCCACACTGACTGCTTTGCTGTTTCTCAGTGTCCTGGCTATGCCTTTGCACTTTATATTTTCTCTGCCTTGATGTCATTTCCCCGGGTAATCACATGGCTCACCCACTCGCTTCCTTCTGGTCTTTACTAAACACTTTTTCAAGAGGCCATCCTGGGACACCCCATCTAAAATTGCCATTCTCTCTCCCATTATTTCCTATCCTTCTTCCCTGCTTTACTTGTCTCCTAAGCTCTTATGATTATTTAACAGATTATGTAATGTACTCATTAATCTTTTTTCTCCACCCTAGGTTCTAAAACACAGAATATTAGTTCTGTAAAGGGAGGTTTTGTCTGCTTTGTTCATTGCTGTGTCCTCAACACCTGGAGTTGGGCGTGTAGTAAGTTCTTAACAAATATTAGTTGAAGGAGTTGAATGACTGGCCTCCTTAGGCCCAGGCAGCTTGCCCGTGGCCCAGTTTTTGCTCCACAGGCCTGGAGCTCAGCCCCCGCTCCTCCAGTCACATGCTTTCACCAAGTCCATCTCCTGGGCTTTCTGCTCACCAGCCTTTCCTCTTTGAAGTAAGATGCATGTTCTTTGAGTCTTCAGCCTCTCTCACCTCTGTCTCAAGTCAGCACACAGCCTTTCAAAGAATTTTTGCTGCTGGTAACTATGCAGAAACAGACAGAGTTAGCTAAAATAACAAACAAGTGGGGAAGTTACCAGTTGCAATGAATCTCACAAAATACAATATTTTGTTTTCAGCAACATTTAAAGGATCTAGGCTTGCATCTGGTCTTCTGTCTTCCTATATTTCCTAATTAAAAGAGTCGAAAAAGGATCTTTGTGTTTTTAGCTGTATTGTCTTTCTACTTCCTCTTTGCCTAAAGTCCTCCAAAGTCAGCTTCTCATTCTTCTCCATTCTACACAGTCCCTGGACAAATCCTCATGATCTTGTTAGGTGAGAACACTAGGGGGAATCACCTCTGGGAAAACTCCAGATTATGGTCTCCAGAGTGAAACCCACCTCCTCACCCTTGCCCTTCTACCCCATCTTCTCTGAGCCAGTGATTTGATTTAGAAGAATTTGGTTTACAAATGCACTCAAACTTAACGGATGTGGCTGATTTCACAAGGATATTTATGGCAGAGTTACTTGCAGTAGGAAAAATCTAGAAATAATCTAAATGTCCATCAGGAGGAACTTAATAAATTATGGTACATTATAGAATTCAGCAGGCCTGTTTAAAATCATCAGGTACATTTTCAAGAAATATATAAATATCTGCTCTTGTATGGGTAGGGAATAGCTCTGGAAAGACAGCGTGCTTGTTGGAGGGTGCTGAGGGACTGTTGGTTCACTGTATACTTCTTTTATTCAGGTTTTCTTTTGTGTGCTTCAAGACACTTCTGTAAATTTCTTAATAGTGGTTTGTACATGCTTTATTAGGTTTACTTTTAAGTGCCTAAGACTTTTTTCTTCTATTGTGATTATTATTTTTTTCCTTTATCTTTTTGTATTGACATACTAGTATATAAGAATGCATTGCATAAATTTGATTGATCTTGAATTCAGAACCTTTGCTAAGCCCTACTCTTAATTCCAATAGATTAATTCTAATGGAATACATGATTTTCTTATATCCAGATTCTCTTGAATTTTCTACATAGCCAATCATATTGTTTGTAAATGACAATTTAGTCTCTTTTTGTTCAATCCTTCTTTTTCTTTGCTACATATTTCTTTTCCATTTTTTGGTTAAATTAATCAAGTGTTCTGTATCCCCATCCCCCTTTTCTTTCTTTGCTAATTATCTCTAAGTTACTGACATGCATGCTTCATTCTATAATTTCTAATATAATCTAAAGTTATTCTGCCACAAACAGTAGGAATTCAGAGGCAGTAGCAGAAGGAAGGGAATTTCCATCAAAGAGATGGGCTTTATAGAATAAAAATAATTTGGCTTTTCCACATAGGTTCTTAAGCAGCATTTAGGAGAATCAAAGTCTCTATTTTGGAGGGAAGATATTGCAAAAAGAGAACTGGTCAGTGAAAAAGTGCCTCTGGACATACAGAAGGAAGCCAGAAAACCAAACAAAGCGACTAAGAGTTCAAATTCTATTTCCTCCAACTCTTCCAGCCACACTGGAATCCCCTTATATCAATTCCTATTTTACTCAGGGTTACAGTTAAGCCCTTAATTGACTTCTCATTGTCTTTAATATATAAATTTTCCTCTGGAACTTCTTGAAATTAGGAAACCTGTTCTGAACTTCTGTAAAGTTCAGGACACAAAATCAGAATCTGTGGAATCAGGTAACGTATATCTTTCCTTTGAGAAGAGAACTGTGAAATGAAATGGTGTGAGTCTTTTCTTATTTAGCCCCGAGTAGAAGCCAATTACGGATATTGAGGTTTGCAAGAAAAGCAATCACCTTGAGCTAAAATCACTGTGTATTCAGGTACTGTGCTTTAAATTACCTTCATGTACTCTGAGAAGAATGGTGAAGGTTAAAGGGTGTTTTTGACTTGGTGAGCTCAACTTGAATTGTATTAATTGATTAATTAGGCCAAAGAGGTCCTAGATAAGATTAAATTAGTCGCTTATCAGAAATCGGAGACTTTCTCCGTGGTGTTTTCCTGACATTCAACGCAAAGAACACTCTTAAGGTCAAACTGTTTTATTACAGCAACAGGGCTGTCTTAACTGGAGAATTGTAGTCCCTTAACCACAACGCTTGTCTTAAACCCAAAAATTTGTAGAACATATTATAGAGATTTACTTGAAATAATAAAATATGTTTATTAGAAGGACTAGTATCATTTCACAAAACATAGATGTCATATTACACTTCAGCTGCAAATGAGCTACCTCACTAGTTTTTTTCTCTTTCCTTTCTTTATTCTCCTAATATGTAAATATGTTCCATGAAAATCTGGGAGGAGAGAAATTAGTTCTGTTTGTTCTTCTCTCCTGCAGCTGCTAGTATTGAAATAAAGATGCCCCTGTCTGTTTCTAATCCAACTCCAAGCTTTGTTTCTTCCAAATCCTCATGGTAGGCACATGGCAGGTGTTCAATTCATACCTGTTGATTGACTGAATTGAAATTGATTAACTCTCTTTAATACGGAACCTGGATACCGGCAGGCATTTTCTTCTGGTGTTTTACATGAAAATGTGCCTGCCCCCTGCCTTTGGAGTAATCATTGCTGCTGGACACAAATTCTGAGGCATGTGGTGAGGATACAGTTTCTTTCTCCTGAATGTACACTGGGTAAGGTTCCATGGTTCTAATTAAACTCTCTTTCTTAAGTTTAAATTAAAGTGAATTAAGGTAGTGACAAGCATTGAGGAGTTAATAACTTATGGGCTTTTTGTTGTTGTTGTTTTTAACATGAAATTTTAGCCAATAATCTTATGGAAAATAATGTCACTGAAGCAGAGGTGGCTGCCACCTCTGCTCTTCAGATTCTTGTTTGTTTCCTTCAGGGTGACATTTGGTGTGGCTCAGAGTCATTGCTGTCAGCAGAATCTTCCAGGCAGCAGGGTATTGTCTGACTTGTTTTGTCCACAAGCTATTCTATGTCCCCTCCGAAGGCTGACAGCAAATATACTTCTAGCTGAATAACAAGTGGGGGGCAGGTGACAGGCTGACATTCTTCAGAATTTCTACAGTAACCAGTCAAGCTGCTGTGCCTTGGGCCTGTTCAACCTGGAGCAAAACATTTAAGAAGACGACAGAAGCCCAAATCCTGGCCCAAATGTATCAGAAAAGCTTGATTTCAGGACAGGCAGGCAGTGTAAAGATTCTACCCCAAAGAAGTTGCTTTTGTGAATTGTGTATACAACAGCAGCCAGTGTCCGCTACTGAAATGGAAATGTGAAGAAATCAATTTGTTTCTGTTTAGAAAATCTCTTGTCTTTAGATTTTAAAAATTAGCTGGGAAATAAAAGGTATACTTATTTTTTCAAGCAGTAGATTGAATTAGAGGGTTGGGTTGTAAACCCAAGGAAAGATAATTCATTGATTTGGAGAGAATTAAATAGAATTTATCAATGAGATACAAATTACTTAAAATCATCTATGACATCATTATATGAATCATAGATACGAATAATCATATATATGGTTTTGATGGAGGAGGGATGGATAAGGAAGGCACCAGGTGAAGAGAGTATGCCACTTGTTAAGGGAGGAGCAGCTGGTGATTAATGTCACCTGCCTTACACTGCAGACTGAGAATTCATTTGACCCTCAAGCAACATGGGTTTGAATGGCATGGGTCCGCTTATACCTGGATCTTTTTCAATAAATACAGTTGGCTGATGTGGAATACTGGCAGATTTTACATCTGCAAACAAACGTGTGTTGAAAATACAGTATTTCCGGTATGCAAATCCTGTGTATATGGAGGGCCAACTTTTTGTATTCACAGTTTCTTTAGGGCCGACTGCCAGGACTTGAATATGCATGGGTTGTGGTGTCTTCAGAGGGGAGAGGGTGTCCTGGAACCAACCCCTGGCAGATACTGAGGGATGACTGTGCTATCCATCACATGGGAGGTGACTAGCCTGTGCCTCTTCCATTTCTTGGTGTTCTTTGTAAATTTTGGGTGGAGAGACTATGCAGCAAGAAGGCTCTGAGAGGTTCTTGGCGGGCTGATGGAGGATCAGAGGGGCCCCAGTACAGGCACCGCAAGAGAAAGAAAGGGGAAATCATTGGCAACATCATGTATCGGCAGAACTTCTTTGAAGTGAACAATATTTTTTTGTTGTTGTTGTTGTTTGTTTTTCAGTTTTCTTTTTGTAAAATGGGTTGATTTAAACAATACAGCCAGGCACACTGGCTCGAACCTGTAATCCCAGCTACTCAGGAGGCTGAGGTGAGAAGATAGCTTGAACCCAGAAATTTGAGACCTGCCTGGGTGACATAGTGAGAGTCTACCTCTAAAAATAATAATAATAAAGAAAGAAAACAAATTTTAAACAATCCAGAGGAGTTTATCATTGTAAAAGATGGGAGATATTAAACATGTTTATATGCTGGGACTGATCCAGTAGAGGAGAAGAAATTGATGATTCAGGAGAGGGGCAATCTTTAGAACTTTGCTCTTGAGTAGGGTAGGATCTAGTGTACCGCTGGACGAACTTGCTTGAGATAGGAGTATGGCCAGTTCATCTTGCGGTAGAGGCAGGAAGTGTACTAGTCAGGGTCGTGCTTATTAGATGCTGTAAAATAATAGTTTATGTTTTGCCCATTTCGTAGTCCAGTGCTCTTCAGGCAGCTCTTCTGGGCAGCACCCCTGCAAGAGGTGATTCTAGAACTAGGGCTCCTTCTGTGGTGTGCAGCTTCCATACTGGAATCTTTCACTTCCAACCAAGTGATGGGATAGAGAGACCCAAGAATTTCAAGGGAGATTTTAGGGGCCAGTTGTAAAAACACCTTATATTACTTTCCCTCACCTTCTTTTGGTTAATTTTAATGCCCTAACCCAATGACAAGAAAGGCTAACAAATGCAGTTTTCCTGGGTGCTCAGAGAGGAAAGAGATAATTAAAGGGCTTTAGCCGGTTTCTGTCACAGGAAGGAAGGCAGAACACATGGATGCAAATAATCTTTCGTTAGTAGATATAGTTGTGAGAACATGTGGAAGTTCTCTTTATTTCTTAAATAAATGGGAAGCAAGGAATAGAGAGGCGGGAGAGGTAAAAGTCTGAGAAAAGAGGGAATAGTGTAAAATGGTTATCTAAGAGGATGGAGAATAAACAGCTCAGGGAAATGTAGTAGAATATCTTTGAGGGAACGGTAGTCAGGCACTGGGGGGTTGGCTTGTGGTTGCTGTTGGTCAGTGGAGCCAATGGTGGAGAGATGGATGGAAACTGAAGCCCCCCCCAGGTACATATACACCTGTCTGTCACTCTGTCTGACAGATATGACCTTCAGAAAGTACTGCTCACTGCTGAATTTCTGCTTCCTAATGATCACACAAGTCCCTTTTTTGACTAACTCTGACCCAAAGCCCATGGGAAAGGAATTCTGGGAAATGTAGTTCCTGGCCTCAGTCACAGTGACAACGAAGCACAATCCAATATACTTGACTCTGTTTTTCACCAAAGCACCTATCACTACCTGAAATATACATTTACTTTGTTTTTAAAAAAATTTTTATTATAGAATTTAACTTTATGAAGATAGTGATTTGCCTTATCCTCTGCTATTATCCCAAGCACAAAGTATTTGTTGAATGAATGAATGAGGTTTTTGGATATCCTTCTAGATGCTGATATATATATATATATATATATATATATATATATATATATATATATGCACATAGCACACACATAGATACAGGCATAAAATTTTACAAAAATAGAATTATACTCTATGCTTACACCTCTGTAATAGTTTTGGTTTTTCACTTATTGTAAAGTCATAGACATCTTAGTAGTAACAATAACTACTGATCACTGTCACATTTAAAAATTGTTACAAAGAATTCCTTCATGTCTATAGCAACCTAATTAGTTAATTACTAATGCAACTGTTAATAATTACATTACTGCAATGAATTGTTCCTTGACTGGTAGACATTGTACTAGTCTGGCTGTAGATTAATAAGGCAGGCATGATGAAAATGATAGAATGGTCTTGATTGAATTGTTTAAAATAAAATCAATACAGTATGACTTTTCCAATATGATCTCAGATTCATTAATCTACACAGCTTGGGCTTTTCCCTAGCCCTGTAGGGAGAGTGCTCTTCTAGGGGTAACTTTGGGTTAGGGGTGAGGGTGGATAGAACATGGGATATACTCCCCAGAAGTTCTTTATTAAATGCTAGACTAGACAGAGAAGATGGGATGACTTGCACTTACTGAGTGATACGGTCTAAGACTCATGAGACTGAAAACTTGATGTGCTCAAACCCATAAAACTTCAGATTCCTATGTGCTTTATTCCTATAAGTTTTCTTCATTCCCCCACTAAAAGGATATGAGAGGAATGAAACAATAAGAGATGAAGCTTATGTTTGGCCCAAGTGTTTCAGAGTAATCACTTGGAGCCCAATTATACACAGGCTTAAATTGAAGAATTGATTATACAAGTGAGCCTAAGGAGGAAATAGGCACAGTGCTCTGAATTTGAGAAGAGAAAGGGCAGAATCTCTATATTTATTATCGATATCTCGTGGACATCCCTCAAAATCAAGAATTTACAACCTTTACAGTGCATCCAAACCACCTATACCTCACCATAGACCAATTAAATCCAATGTCTGGGAAGGGAGCCCAGACTTTGGCCTTTGCAAAATCTAAATAGAGAGAGCATGAAATTCACAAATGGATGCATTTCTTCAATCTCAATCTGTGCTTTGAGTCAGAGAGTCTAGGGGCTGTGACTACATGAGGCAGGGGAGAGCTGGTTTTGAAATACGCAGTCAGATGGTGTCACTGGCAGCTATAGCAGAAACCTGGCCAGAGCCTCATCATCAGTCACTAGTCAGGAGCAGGGAGTTGTTCTCACCTGGCAAAGCTGAAGCCTGGAGGCTGAATCATGGAGAACAGGTTCCCACAGTGTGGTGTGCCTCTGGGCTTATTGTGGCCACCACTCACCTTGCCTTCGGTGATTCAGTCTCAGTTTATGTGCTCTGCTTTCTGCACAGATGGCGTCTGAGGCTTCAATTTGCAAACATTTCTGGCATATAATACATTATGTGGAGAGTACTTATTCCCTAGATGGAAGCCACTGACAGATCTTGTAATGAATTTACAGAAATATTAGTATTTGCATGTTCCTCATGCAAATATTGCTCTAAGGCTTTGTTTCATTTTGTTTTCCCTATGTGGGAAAAATATGGTGCTACACAGTTTGAACCCATTTTAATAAAAAACTGAGATTATGAAAATTAAAAACAATACTTGATATGTTCATGAAAAAGACATGGAATGAAACATGCCAATTGTTAACATTTGGCATATTTGGGTGGGAAGCAAGGATGAGATGGGAGAGGGGTAATTAGTTAAATTTTTTTGAATTGTGTTAATAGTCATGAAGAACACATTAATTCTGTAATTTTACATTGTGAAAAAGGTTTTAAAAATATAAAATTATAGAGGTTTAAATCTCTTGTGTTCAATGCAAAACGTAAGTGACAGGAGGGCTTCTTAAAGAAATTATGGACTCTTGCCACTGAAGTCACTCGAAAACCATTGTTCGTTCACTCATTCCTTCAGCATCTATTAACTGAGTCACTCTCACGTCCAGGTACTGTCCTGGCCTTGTTCTTGGTGCTGGTACAGCAGCACAAAGTGCAAAGTCTCTGTTTTCTTTTGTGGATTAGACAGATATTGAATAAATAATACTGGCTGGTAGTAAGTAGTAGCAATGAAGAAAGCTAAAGCAGAGTATAGGGACAGGGAATGGGAATGTTGGTCAGTGCCGACGTCACTGAGAAGGCAATATTTCATTAGATACCTTAATCAAGCAAAAGACCCAACCATGAAAGACTAGGGAAATAAAGTTCCAAGCAAAGGGAACAACATGTTCAAAGACTAGCAAGAAGGCAGGGCGGCTCAAAAGGAGAGGAAAGAGAGAAGGTCAGGAACTAGTCATGGTCCAGTTGATAGAGGTCTCATTGTGTGGTGGTGAAGACTTGGGGTTTTATTCTGAATGTAATGAGGGTCAGTTGTTGAGGCTTATGAGCAGAGAAGCAACATCATACGATTTACATTTTAAAAAGGATTACTCCATATATCCTGTGAATAGACTATTTTGGGGAAAAAAGTAGAAGTCAGGGGTCAAATACTAGTCTATTTTATTAGTCCAGACAAAGACTCTAGGAGAACATTGACCTCTTTAACTTTTTCTCCAATACCTGCTGTTGTTTTGGTACTATTCTTTGTTGTCCTTGGACACAGGGAAGACAAATCGAAAGGGAAGCCCCTCTGAGGCCACAGGGGTGGACTGAGTGAAGGTACTGCAACTGAAATAGGTTGCCTAAAAGTCTGAGCCACTTGATCATGTAATTTATTCTTGCCTTCTGGACCTGCTCATGCTGGCTCACAAGTAATTGTGTTACTTGTACCATTGAATGCTGCTGACCTTATGACTCAGTACCTCAGATAACATGAAGCTGACAATGGGCAGCTCAAGTTGTACAGTTAGAGGTGTCCAGTGCTTGGGCACAGAGTCTCTGTTGGGGTCTATTAGCTTTTCAGATGCTCTTTTTTGAATGGTGAATAGATCTCTGCTATAAGGGCATGACTGTGCTCTACAGTCCTGAGGGTTTATACTGCAAATATCCTACTGGGGCTTGCCAGAGAGCATATAGTAACTCCATCAACCATAGGTATCTCTAAGACATTCGTTTCTGTTGGATTATACAGCCCAAGAGAATATAGCTGCTGTGTCACAGCTTAGATCTGTTGCAGAATGTTCCTTCGATTTGGACTCTATAAGAAACTGATAGCCTATAGTCACCTGATCAATAAGTGGGAGCAGTTTTTCCAAGTTCAGCATATATTACCTCCCAAACCCTGAGCCTCAGTGCCATGCCTTTTTTTTTTTTTTTTTTAATAGTAGGAGGCATAAGGTATGATAATTTGTATTTTACTTTGTAGAGAATTCTCCAGGCCACGGAACCCTGAAAACTTTGCTGACGTGACAGTTCTCTGATGTAAGGTTTGTTGCCACTTCCCTGGCATGCATCTGTCTTAGAAGAGCATCTTGAGTACTTGTTACTTTCTGCTGTCAAGTCCAATTAGCATGATGTTGTCCATATAGTAAGCCAGCATGATGTATTGCCATGGATGGCTGTCAGGATGATTGAATTCCTTAAGGACTATACTTTGGAGGAGAATGGGAGAGTAAGTATAGCTTTGAGCTAAGAAAGGGATTGTGGAATGCTTTTCTGGCAACATAGAGTTGATCTTCATACTTTTGGGGGATTAGATATGGACATCTCGGGGGGTAACATTATTCTGCCTTTCACAACCTTAATCCAGAGGCTTCCTGCTAAGAGCATTCCATAGATAAGGACTCACTTACTCCTAGCAAATATTATTAGTCTGTCTACCAGGGAGATGGTCATCAACATGATTCTAAGCAGATTAGTCTGAGCCACTTGTCCTCTTTTCCTTTGGTGACTGGGAGAGAAATAGAGACTAGGCCAGGTACCCTAACTCCTTCTTCCCTAGATCAATTGGCTTTACCTCATAGGAACCAGAAACTGTGTGGCTTAGTCATCATTTGTGGCATCTAACATCTTTTTATTACTTTCATTACTTCCATTCTATATGTATCTATTATATTTATTAACCTATCTGTCAACTCTCCATTTATCCAGCCATCCCTTCATCCATTCTTACATCTACATAAATTTACTCCTGTAAATTGTTTAGGACAAAAACCTTAGCTCAAATACTAAGCACAAATTATTCATAAACCTGAGGAAATACCAAAGACAGTGAGGAGGACATTGTGCAGAGAAGATAGACAGGGAGGAGAGAGGTCAAGAACTCCTCCTGGGGGGAACTATGAAAGCTGGGACTGGCAGCTTCTTGGCCATTACTTTGTAAATCAAAATGTGCCTCAGGGAGGGGATGAAAGCAAGCCAGCCAAGAAGAAGAGGTGCTCACCTCAGAATTCTCTGAGGAGCACACCCACTCGTCTACCACATTCCTATGGGCATGGAGAATCACCATTTGTAAGTCTCTAACTGATCATTTAAGAACCACCGAAACTGGGCTTTGCATTCTTTTTCTTTCTTTGTCTTTCTTTTATTGTTGCTGTTTTTTTTGAGGTAAATATAGTTGTCAGTGAGATGAAATAATCAACCTTTCTAGAAGGTTTTTCTCTACATTTTATTTTTGTTCTTTTGCCAATTTTCTTTGAGAAAAAATTGTTTATTACTAAAGAAATAATTTAAAAATTCTGTAAGAAATTTTGAAACAAAAACATTATATATTGGTTCCAGTCTCCTTTAAAAGTTAATTTTAATTATGGAATATTTCAGACATACCGAAAAGTCAAAAAAAAGTATATACCATATATCCATCACTAAGATTAAAGAGATCTCAAACTGTTTCTGTATTTACTTCAAGTTTCTCTCTTTTATTTTTACTTTTTTGGAAATAAAGCATTACAGATGGATTGAAAACCTCATCTTACTTCCCTTTCTTCTCTTACTCTAGAGGTTTGTTTTTTCTTTCTCAGGCATGTGTTAATAATTGTATCATACATGTATGTATTCATGAATACTATCCTTTGGTTGCTTGCTTTCTATATCTCATATCACGTTTTTGAAGTCTATTCACATTAACTCCGCATCTGGTTTTCAAATTTTTATAGCTATATATTACAGAGTTTCAGTGTATACCTGAATTAGTTCCTTTGTTCTCTGGTTGATAGATGTTTAGATTTTTTCAGTTTTTTCTCTTATATACAGTAGTGTGATGAACATAAAGAGACTCTTTCTTTGTGAATATTTGTGAAAATATTCCTAGTATAGACAATAGAAATAGAATTTCTGGTTATTGTGGATCATTATACATACATTCGACTTTGCTAGATATTCTCCAATTCCTCTTCAAGGGGTTTCACCAATTTACACTCCATCCACAGAATAAAGGCATTCTTGTTATGAATCTGGTTATGATGTAGTTTGTACTAATCCAGGTACGATGGTGAAATTGGCCAGATTTGTTACCAGTCGCCACTTTTTGGGGAATTCTCATTTTCTAGGCATGTCTAGTTTTAAAGTGCCCAAAACACTCTAGGGATGATCTTAAAAATTTTCCTACTATTTTACATATCAATCAGTGGGTTTGCTAGGCATTTCAATATTTTGCTACTCTGATGGATGTAAATTATATTTCATTTTGCTATTTTCATTCATTTTAATAGTTGCATAGAACTTTTAATGCATAGAATTTCTCTATTAGTGAGGTTATTCTCTTTTAATACATTCATTAGCCTTTTGGATTTTGTCTTCTGTGATTTCTCAGTTCTTATCCATTATACATTTTTCTCTTGGATTGTTTTCTCTTGGATCATATTTATTATTTAATGCCTTCTTGCAGTCTGTGACTTGCCTTTTTGCTTTGTTTATTGTATTAAAGTTTTAAATTTTAATGTTGTCAACTTAATAATTTTCTTATGGTTTTTGACTTGTCTTTTATTTACGAAATTAATTTTTACCCTGAAGTCATAAATATATTCTCCAGAATCTTAAAGATTAGCTTTTTATGTTTAGAACATTATGTGGAGTTAATTTTTATGCACAAGCTGGAGATCTACTCTTGTCTTTTGCTGTATGGGTTGCCAAAATCTTCAGCAACATTTATTGAGTAGTGTATTTTTTTGCCATTTGATTTATAAATACCTACTGTCTCACGTACCATCTCCCATATGTATGTGGGCTCTCTGAGCCAATATCACATTGCTTAAATTAGTATATAGTCTCATAGTAAGTTGATATCTATAAAAAAAATCCTCCTTTATTCTTTTTCTTAAAAATAGTCTTGGGCATTCTTGGCCTACTGAGTGAGTTTGAGGATCTATTTGTCAAGTCTCCTTAAAAACTTTATTGCAATTTTGATTGAAATAATATTTAATATGTTAATAGATTTCCTAATTTTAGGTGACCCTTAAATTCTTGGGACAATCTTTGTCTCATCACATTGTATTATTGTTTTTGGGTATTGCTGTATTCAATTCGCTAATGTTTTATGTAGTTTACTTGTGTCTTCACAAATAACGTTGCCTTTCTTTTTCTCTATTGTTCTTCCCTGATTTCTGTATTAAGGTAATAGTAGTCTCATTAAATGAGTTACAGAGATCATCCTCTTATTTTATTGTCTAGAACAGGGGTTGGCAAACTATGGCCAGCTCACCAAATCTGGTGTATTGACTGTTTTTGTAAATAAAATTTTGTTGGAGGACAGTAATACCCATTTGTCTATATATTGTCTATGGCTGCTTTTGTGCTACAACACAGAATTGCATGAGCAATTGTATGTCCTATGCGTGAAAACAAAGAAAATGGAGTAAACCCCAAATAAGTAGAAGGAACACAATAATAAAGTTGGCTTCAACTTTCAACAACTTTCAACTGTTTCTGAAACTTGGTAGATCTTGCTTATGAAATTATCTGGTCCTAGTATATGTATGTGTGTTGAGTAGATTTTTAACTGCAGTTTCAATTTGTATGGTTTTATATCTGTTAGATATTCTATTTATCCTTGAAAGTTTGGCTTTCAAAGTTGAAAGCCAAATAAAACTAAATAATGTTGAAAGCCAACATCGATAAAATGCCAAAAAAAAAAAAAAAAAAAAAAAAAAAAAAAGGAGAACAGTAACAGAGTCAAATGCTACTGCTTGGAAAATATTAATTAAAAAAATTAACTACTAGCAAGGCCAAACACAAAAATTAGGGAAAAAGTAACATCACTGAAAATGGAAAATGGAACATAATTAATCCTACAGTCCAGGGATACAAAAATCACAATAGTATATAAACAATTGTATCTCAATCAAATTTTAAAACTTGGATAAAATAGACATTTTACTAAGAAAGTGAAGGTTACTGAAAGTATTAGTTTTGACTAAAGAATAAATAGAATATCTAATAGGTATAAAATCATAACAAAATTGAAACTGTAGTTAAAAATATACTCAACACTACATACATACACTAGGACCAGGTAATCTTATAAGCAAGATCTCCCAAGTTTCAGAACAATCTTGCCTAAGCCTTTGGGTGGTGATGGCTTTGCCTCCTCTACTCCACCACTATCTGTTTTTGCAAGTATTTGGTTCTTAGGGCAATAGGGAGCATTTAGCTCTTGCCAATTGAATTGAAATTGTGGCAATACCAACAGCCTGCTCTTATAACTGAACCTCTCTCCTATTTTTAAGGGTCACAAAAGGATATACTGGGATTGGAAGGTAGACTGATGTCTCGATTTCTGCTGCTTTTTGTTTGCTACAGTCTCTTCTCCTTCTAAAATATTTGTGGTTAAATCACTGGACTTGATGCATCCTTCCAAGGTCTCCTTACTCTGACAGTGCCTCACCTAACTACCCTGAATATTGACTTCTTTTGGCTGCTCATCCTCACCTTGGAACTATTTTCTCACCCTTCCCTCATGCTTACCTCTCTGGTCTGTACTTTTTGTGGCTGTTGACTTCCCTTTGGCTGCCTTTGGAATAACCTTTGGATTGGAGTGGTAGCTATGTTTTTCTTTGGATTGCGTGCACGTCTACACTGTTCCACCACCTTATCATGCTCAGAGAATGATACTGGATATCACCCTGCAGTCCCCCGACTCCCACCCATGTCTGTCCTGGAAACCTCTACCCAGGTCCACTTTTCTAATTATCCTTTAGCTTGGTTCAGTCTTCTTATTAGAGCATAAAATATGGATTTACAGATACAGACACATATGCACATAGAAAAGACATTAGGAGTCTTCTCCAAGACTATGTAAGCATTCTTTGGCCCAAATCTTATATTTGATAGAAGAGGATGTGATCCCCATTGAGACTATGGTCACACAGTCCATGGTGACATGACTGGGACTGGCACCCAGGCCTTCTGAACCTTACTTCATGGGCCTTCCCATTCTGCCACAGTGACTCCCATTGTCCTGTACCAGATTTTTCCTCCACTGCCACCTGTCATTACTGGAGCTAACAGGGTATAAGAGCCCCTTTCAAGCACATTATTTCTCTTGTTATTTTGTATTAGCTCAGATTTCTCCTGTTCTATGTTTATCCTCATAGTAACTTCTAGTCTATGCATACTAAAACAGATCTGTGACTTGCTCCGTATTTGATTCTCTTTCTTCTTAACTCCAGCCGTCTGAGAACAAAAATATATAACTTAAAAATTTTAAATTTCAGAAGCTAGTCTGTGAGTCTAACATGGACAACTTAGAGGGAAACCTAAGGTTAAGGTTTTCACTTCTCATTGACCTCAAAAAGTGGAAACATGGTGAAAAAGGTGAATGGATGTTTATTCCTCTAGGTCATTCACTAACAATGCTAAGATCATCTAAGGCTAAGGATATTTTTTGTGTACCTTTAATCAACATTGCAACACATACCAACACATATGTCTACATGCACACACATGAACTAATAGAAATGACTTATAATATTTTATTGAACAATCAAATCTTCTTTGCAAAGTAACATGTGTTCCAGGACTAGGAGCAATTCATAACACATAGATAATAGTTTCTAATGAAATTCAATTCCTCTATGTGTGTGTCTACATGTTACAATATTGGAAAGAGCACATGAAAACGTCCTTAGTATTCAATGATTTTAATATGTAACTTCTTCAGATCAATCAATCAGAAAATGTTATCTTTGCTTCCTACATGGCTCAGTATCAGTGGTTGTTGTTCACATTCCATGGACTTTATGAGATCTTTTTTTCTGTCCTTATGGGACTTACATCCTGGTTCACTCATATCTCTATGTCTTTTTCAGATACGTAATAGGTATTGAACAAATAAAACCAGTAAACAAACACATGATAAATTCAACTAATAAACCTAGTCAATGAATCAGATGAACTATTTACAGCCAACATTGTACATCAGTTGTTAAACTCATTAGTGAAGCAGTCAATGTAAAGAGAATTAATGTAATTTCCAAATTTAGATAGAGTACGAATGGAAGAATTAAGACAGGCTAATTTTTTCTTTTATATTGTATAATTCCGAGAAAGTTGGTTGAAAAACTGATGAACCTTATTTCAAAGCTTCTTGGTTACATTTGTGTAACCACAACATAATTTGTTTCTTGGTAGAATTTCATTAAATATCAGAAACATGAATGGATATGCAATCAATCCTTGATATAGCATCTGTTTACTAGCAAATCTTTATGTTCTGCTGCTCTTACCAAAAGGAATCCTGCTATTTACTGTGCACCTGTGTTTTACATATATTTTTAAATTTAATCATCACAATGGCCCTACTGGGGGTCAGGGTAATTATTATTTTCATCTTTGATACGTGGAAACTTCAATTAGGGTGGTTCAGTTAGGCTGTGTTGGGTCACAGAACTAAAAGGTGCTAAAGATCAGACTTGCAACTTGATCTGTCTTACTGCCAAGTACATGGCTTCATGCCAGTGCTACCTCTCTAAAAGGATGAAGTGAGTGATACTTTCAGGCAATAGTCTTATAACACTTCATTTATTTAACTTCCCTGTCAATAATTCAACTTCACTATAGAATCCTCTGTTGAGCCTTCCTTTGAAAAGAGAAAAAAACCCTGGGTATAAATTAGGTGTAATGTTTCCTCTTCATATAGTGCTCAAGTACCTGGAAATGTTCTTTAAACCAAAAAGTTTTCAGTAAAGCCCACCTTCTGGAATGCTGAAGCTTTCTGAAAGGTTCACAGTAAAAAAGAGCTAAACCTTTAATCAAGGGTCTGTCCTGAATTATTGGTAAAACAGTGACCCTTACATGCCTAACAATAAATATGGCTAATAATATTAATGATAATTATACCAGGCATCATACTTGGCATTTTATATGATAATAGCCATAGCAGCATTGTTTGAATACTTATTAGGTGAAGGATGCTATATTTTGCATAAATTATCTCCCATTCTGTTTTTTTAAATAACTTTCTATGAGGTAGAAATGTTGTGTTCGTTTTACATATGAGAAAACTGATCTTCAGAGAGGTTAAGTTACCTAAGATCACATAGCTAGTTAGTAGCAGAGCCTAGTATTGATTTTCTGACTAACTAGGTGATTTTTCTGAACTTGAACATAACAACTAGTAGACTGTGATTGTCTCCCAAAAGGGAATAGTCTTGTTGAACGTTCTTTACTAGAGTGAAAGCTCATGAAATTAGTTCCCTCCCATATAATTTCTTTGTTTGTTTGTTTGTTTGTTTTGAGATGGAGTCTCACTCTGTCACCCAGGCTGGAGTGCAGTGGCTCAATGTCAGCTCACTGCAACCTCTGCCTCCTGGGTTCAAGTGATTCTTCTGCCTTAGCCCCCTGCATTGCTGGGATTACAGCCTCACACCACCATACCAAGCTAATTTTTGTATTTTTTTCAGAAGATATGGGGTTTCACCATGTTGCCAAGGCTGGTCTTGAACTCCTGACCTCAAGTGATCCGTTCATCTCTGCCTCCCAAAGTGCAGGGATTACAGGTGTGAGCCACTGTGTCCGGCCCCTCCAAAATAATTTCTGAGCATGCTTTCTATGCAAAAAGCTCTATTCCTGCAAAGGACTTTGGAGGATATAGTCAGACATTGACTTTACTTTGGAAGAGATTGCAACCTGCACAGCAGAGATTGGACAAGCACACAAGAACCATTTTACAATGTAGACAGGACTGTGTAGGGGACTGAGACAGATGCAATGGGAGTCCAAAGAAAGGTCTTACTCAACTTGGTATCTCTGTGTTAGTCTGTTTTCATACTGCTATAGGGAACTACCTGAGAGTAGGTAATTTATGAAGAAAAGAGGTTTAATTGAGTCACAATTCCACTGGTTGTACAGGAAGCCTAGCTGGGAGGCCTCAGGAAACTTACAATCATGGCAGAAGGTGAAGGGGAGGTGAGCACGTTCTTCACATGGCAGTAGGAGAAAGAGAAGCGTGAGCAGGGAAGTGTCATACACTTTTTTTTTTTTTTTTGATGGAGTATCGCTCTGTCACCCTGGCTGGAGTGTGGTGGCACGATCTTGGCTCACTGCAACCTCCACCTCCCAAGTTCAAGCAGTTCTCTGCCTCAGCCTCCCGAGTAACTGGGATTACAGGTGGCCACCACCACCACTGGCAAATTTTTTGTATTTTCGGTAGAGACAGAGTTTTACCATCTTGGCCAGGCTGGTCTTGAACGCCTGACCTTGTGATCCATCCTCCTCGGCCTCCCAAAGTGCTGCGATTACAGGCATGAGCCACCGCACCCAGCCAGAAGTGTCATGCACTTTCATACCATCAGATCTCATGAGAGCTCACTAACATGAAAACAGCATGGGGGAAATCCACCCTCATGATACAATCACCTCCCGCTAGGTCCCTCCACCAACATTGAGAATTATAATTGAGCATGAGATTTGGTGGGGACACAAAGCCAAACTCTATCAATCTCTCACCAGTATTTAGCAAAAAGAGAATTTTAAATATTTTTTGATGAGTAAAATGAAGTGGCAAAAGCTGTAAAAACTAGTATGAGATTCTTATTTTTCTGGGTAAATGAAAGAATGCCAAAAGCTATACAAACCAGTTTTCTTAAAACTAAAAAAAAAATGAGAGATTCTAAAAAGAGAAAGGAAAAAGAATTTTAAAAAAGGAGAAAAGGAGATGGAATGGTGGGGAAGGGCAATGGAGATAATAGCAATTTACTGCAGTTTTAGAAGCAACAAAGATAACAGAAACATAGTTAATGCTTGTTTGCTTTCTGAAGAAAATACCTCAATTGCTCTCTGAATGGCCTAATTTTCTGTGAACAGTACGTGGAAGCCTTAGTGTTTCCTTAAGTTACTCTAAAGCTTGACTGTAGCCTTTGAGAAAAGGCCAGGCTGTTTGGGAACTGGAAACTGTAGATCTTCACAAACTGCCCCACAATAGCCATTACTACTTTCTTTTCCCTTTCAACTAACAAATATCCACTTAATTATGCATAATTTCATTCTCAATCCCCTATATTTCAAAGGATTTTAAGAATGGCGACAAAGAGAGAATGAAGTTGAGTCTGTAGCTGTCTGCCATAAGTTCTGGGAGAGGTAGGTAAAGACCATGTTGTAGCAGGTAGAGTCATCTTTCTACTTGGAATTTGGATTGACACAGTTAAACCCATATATATGTGCCTACATGTGTGCAAATATATATCTAAAATCTCTGTATATTTAACTCTGTATACCTACTTTATATACTAAGACTTCCCAAGGTTTATTGATTTCTAGTTCCATAACACCCAAGTTACTGCTATATATTGTTTTGTCTCATTTTTCATAAAAATTTTCCATTTCTAAAAGCTAGAATTTTACACACTTCTCTGTACAAAAACTGCTTGCTAGTGATGTTCAGAGCCTTTGGACAATGGTCAGTCCCTATAATAGCTTCAGTGATGGATGATTGCTCTTTGATTATTTATTTAATTGTATTCTGCCTTGACTTCACATTGAAAATAATTATTTTGTTGTTTAACTCTTTGCTGATATTAGCAGCATTTTCATGATGTGGCCTTATTATCTGTGTTGCAAGATATCTATATTGTGGTTATTTTGGATGAGGGTGAGTGAATTTTCAAGTCCTTACCAGTTAAAACCCATTTTACCCTTTAAATACAACTAGGGAAGCATGAAGGCAAATCTATAATAGTGTGGGCCCTGGAGCTTATAAAGGTTGGGTGCCATTTTTAAGCAAACGTGTGCAGAAATACCTTAATTTTGTGATTTACAAGAGCATATAATCATAAGAACATATTACAAAGGACCTTCTCTCTCAAAAGGACTGGTGAAGTGAGAACATAAGCTTTCTTAGCTTCATGGTGAAATTTGCCTCTGGTTAGCACTTATCACACTGTCTTCAAAATGCTTCTTTATATTTCTGTTGTTCTCACTTAGCTCCACATCCTAAGGGCCAGAGGTCATGTCTTTTTAATCTGTGTATATCTAAGATGCTTTAAAAAACGCTCATTAAACCCTTCAGATTGGTTTAATTGGCATTTTTTAAAGCATCTTAGATATACACCAGGAACAGGCAGTCTTGAGATTCTCACACCTTGTCCTGCAGAAATAGGTCAAAGATCTTCAGTAATGTGCAGGAATCCTCACTCATCAATCTCATGGCATTTCTTTCCTGACAACTTAAGTCATGATCTTTCACTGTGAGGCATCGGGGGTAAACTTAACAGTGATTATTGTCATAGCAATAGTTAACAATAATGCAGAAGTCAATTATAAGTACGCTTTCAAAGTAATTGTTATACATATAAGGAATAACTATGTCACTGGGCTTTTAGTTGATCTATGCTGATGAATTTATTAGGAGGAGTGCAAAAGAAAGCAAAGAAGGACATTGTGAAGCAGGATCACTAAGCACTGGTTACCAACTTGTCTAAACCCAGTGAGACAGAAAATACCCATGCACACAACAAATTACATGAAATAGGTTTATTGCTTACAGATAGGCAGCAAGGGATAATGGAATCCTAGGATTTATTGCAAGCAGGTCTCCCAAGGCTCAGGAAAGCTGCCTGGAGTGGATGGAGTCCCGACTGTGCATGTCTCACCTGCACCACAGATGAGGGACCCAGAAAGCAGCTCCCCCTGTATTTCATAGCCCAGGGTGATGTGACACATTATGCTAAAATGTCAAAGGATAGCCTGTTTGTTCTAGGAGGGACTGGAACAGAGCACAGGCTGTTCCAGCCAGTCCCCACCATCTCAGGATGCTACATTCCCAGCACATTCTATAGTTCTTCTTGAGAACTGCAAACGCAAAGTCCAGTGGGAGAGCTGGATTTGACCAAGGCCGTTTGGAGAATTTTGCTGCAGAAGTGATTTACAAAGAGTGAGGTTTGCTCACATATAGTCACTTTTAGCTAACGTGAAAAACCCAATAGATTGCTGAAGACAAGAGCAACCATGTAGGTCAAAGCAGGTGTGCCGCCACAGCTGCATATAAAGGGCTTCACTTTCCATCATCTTTGATAAGTTCATCTCACTTTCTGGGTGTAGGGGGCAGTAAACCTAGGTCAAAAATCTGCGAAGTAAAAGAAATTTTTCACTTCAGAAAAATCATACTGGCTATATCCTGAGATTATAAGTGCCCTAACCTTACCAGGTATACATATTTCTGCTGATTAATTGATCAGTAAGTTATTGAGGGAAGCAGATGTGAGGCAAATCAAGAGCACTTGTCAAC
The DNA here is from genome assembly GCF_049350105.2 of Macaca mulatta. Taxonomy (NCBI): domain Eukaryota; kingdom Metazoa; phylum Chordata; class Mammalia; order Primates; family Cercopithecidae; genus Macaca; species Macaca mulatta. The sequence continues at coordinate 122,837,624 of NC_133411.1, forward strand.
ATTACTGAGCTATTTAAAAGGACTCTGAGAATGAAACTTCCTGAGAACATCTGGCAACACCATAGTAGGTGATGGGGGTTCACAAAGCTTCTGGATTCGTGAATAAAAACCTACCTACATTCTAGACAAACGGTCTATCTCAAATCCATAGGGACAGAAGCTCCTGCATCCAGAACCCTTCCCACTCTTGCCCTAACTATCTCTCCATCTCGCTGTTAGTTTGTATCCTCGGTTCTGTGAGCCACTCTAGCAAATTAATGAATATGAGAAGGGGCTCCTGGGAGCCTCCAGTTTGTAGGCAAGTCACACAGAAGTTGTGGGTAGCAGGGGAACTTACTGTGATTGGTGTCTGAAGTTTTTTCAGTTTTGTGGGATTAAACCCTTAATCTGTGGAGTCTGTGTGAACTCCTGTTAGTGTCAGAATTGAACTGAATTGTAGGATCCCAACTGGTGTTGGAGAAAACTTGGTGGGAGAAAACACCCTCACACATTTGGTGTCAGAAGTGAAGTACTGAGGTTGTGTGAGAGATGAGGAAGGGAAAGTGCTTTTATTGCACAGTTTGTTAATTTCTTCCTATATAACAGTCAGGATCTATAACAGACTTTACAATCAATTAAACTCCAAAACATATCAGACTATATTTTGTTTCAAAGTGTAACTAAAACTCAATTTTGCTGAGGAGCTTTCACAACATTTCAATATAAATACTTAAAGGGAATCGCTCTCTTTATCCTTTATGGCAGAGTTAAGAATTCTTCCCTGAAATAAGGCGTTTCTGTTTAAGATGATCATGGGTCTTTAGTATACACAGTAATGTTTTTCAGTGTTAACCATAGAATACTAGAAAGTCATAATGCCTTCTTCAGTAATGGACTGAATAGGCTGAAAGAACATAAGATTGATTGATTCTTTTTTTTTTTTTTTTTTTTGAGACAGAGTCTTGCTCTTTCACCCAGGCTGGAGTGTAATGATGTGATCTCAGCTAACTGCAACCTCTACCTTCCGGGTTCAAGCAGTTCTCCCACCTCAGCCTCCAGAGTAGCTGGGATTATAGGCAAGCACCATCACCACGCCTGGCTAATTTTTGTAGAGACGAGATTTTACCATGTTGGCCAGGCTGGACTTGATGTGCCTGCCAAAGATTGATTGGTTGTTAGTAACTCTACTGATTCTGTTTTAAATTGTCACCAACTAGCCCCTACAATGCACAACTGTCTTTTTTGGCTTTTTTTTTTTTTTTTTTTTTTTGATACAGAGTCTTATTCTTGTCACCCAGGCTAGAATGCAGTGGTGCAATCTCAGCTCAGTGCAACCTCCGCCTCCTGGGTGCAAGGGATTCTCCTGCCTCAGCTTCCTGAGTAGCTGGGATTGCAGGCATCTGCCACCATACCCAGCTTGTTTTTGTACTTTTAGTAGAGACCGGATTTTACCATGTTGGCCAGGCTGGTCTCGAACTCCTGACCTTAGGTGATCCACCCGCCTTGGACTCCCAAAGTGCTGGGATTACAGGCGTGAGCCACCACGCCCGGCCATATTTGGCTTTTAAAACCCTGCTTGATTTTCCTATATAACATTTATGAGAGAAATGGAAAATATACTAGATGAAGTGATCTTAAACTGTAAATATTCCTAAAGGCACTGGGTTAATAACTCTGTTTACTCAGGTATTTCTAATAAAGAAGACACATGCTCTCCTTCCAAATATAATTGTTATCTAATTGTGAGAGGTAAAATGCTGGGAAGAGCTCTCTGCAGGAAAGGCCTAACTCAGCAAGTCTGGGTTGCCCCAAGTCTGCACAATCCACAGGAATGCATGTCATTAGGACTGATCCTTGACCAGCATCTGGGATATGACCTTTAAGCCCTTGGAATATTCTGCCTGATAAGCATGTTTCTGTGTGCTGAGTCCTGGGTCATGTGATACCAGTTTGATCAGGTAATTTATGCTCACAACATGATTAATGGTGAACACATATTTTCGCTCTGAGAGGCTTGAGTCAGAATAGCTGAGGTCAATCATGCAGGTGATGCATGTCTGTATAACTGACTCCCAGTAAAAACCATGGTCATCACAGCTTTAGTAAGATTCTGTGGCTGACAACACTTCACAAAAGTTGCCATAGATAAGGGAGGAAAGACTTTCATTATACCCTATTAGGGTCTGTGTCTGGGTCTGAGAATTAAACTTATTAAAGACACATTAACAAGAGAAGCATACAATTTTTTGTTGTTAATATTTTTATGCATACATAGAGGCCTTCATATAAAAGAAATGAAAATTCAAAGAAGCAGATAGGCCTTTTTATCAAAGAGCAATAAATTGTGGAGATGTGTAAATGAGGTTGAGCAAGAGGCGATAAATTGTAGGAAGGTGGCTGGGAAAACTAATAGAAGTTAAGGGTTGTTTTAGTAGGTTTGCTTGTATACATTCATATTGGTATTGGTTCCCCATCTCTGGTGATAGGGAGGACACATTTCTCATGGAAAATTTATGCACTGCTTTCAGGTATAAAGGGTGAGGTCATAGAGTCCTTTCTGAAGCAAATTGTTTAGCTTCTTCCAAATAATCAATATGGCTAAATGGCATATTTTGAGGTGGCATATTCTGATCCCCTTTATACACGTTGCTCATAGAATTGTGTTCATGTCGGTGCTTGGGAGGTGGCTGGCAAGATGGCTGAATAGGAAGAGTTCTGGTCTGCAGCTCCCGGCAAGATCAGTGCAGAAGGGGGGTGATTTCTGCATTCCAACTGGTATTTCTGCATACCCAGCTCATCTCATTGGGACTGATTAGACAGTGGGTGCAGCCCATGGAGGGCGAGCCGAAGCTGGGTAGGACATCGCCTTACCCAGGAAGTGCAAGGGATCAGGGAACTCCCTCCCCTAGCCAAGGGAAGCCGTGAGGGACCGTGCCTTGAGAAATGGTGCATTCCAGCCCAGATACTATGCTCTTCCCAAAGTCTTCACAATCCGCAGACCAGGAGATTCCCTTGAGCACCTACACCACCAGGGCCCTGGGTGTCAAGCACAAAACTGGGCAGCCATTTGGACAGACACTGAGCTAGCTGCATGAGTTTTTTCTCATACCCCGGTGGTGCCTGGAATGCCACCAAGACAGAACCATTCACTCCTCTGAAAAGAGAGCTGAAGCCAGGGGGGCAAATGGTCTAGCTCAGTGGATCCCACCCCCATGGAGCCCAGCACGCTAAGATCAATTGGCTAGAAATTCTCGCTGCCAGCACAGCAGTCTGAAGTCGACCTGGGATGCTCAAGCTTGGGTGGGGGAGAGGTGTCTGCCATTACTGGGGCTTGAGTAGACGGTTTTACTTTCACAGTGTAAACAAAGCCCCCAGGAAGTGCCAACTGGGTGGAGCCCACCACAGCTCTGCAAAGCCCCTGTAGCCAGACTGCCTCTCTGGATTCCTCCTCTCTGTGCAGAGCATCTCTGAAAGAAAGGCAGCAGCCCCAGTCAGGGGCTTATAGATAAAATTCCCATCTCCCTGGGACAGAGCACCTGGGGGAAGGGGTGGCTGTGAGTACAGCTTCAGCAGAGTTAAACTTTCTTGCCTGCCAGCTCTGCAGAGAGCAGATCTCCCAGTACAGTGCTTGAACTCTGCTAAGGGACAGACTGCCTCCTCAAGTGGGTCCCTGACTCCCATGCCTCCTGACTGGGAGACAACTCGAAGCAGGGGTTGACAGACACCTCATACAGGAGAGCTCTGGCTGGCATCTGGTGGGTGCCCCTCTGGGATGAAGCTTCCAGAGGAAGGAAGAGGCAGCAGTCTTTGCTGTTCTGCAGCCTCTGCTGGTGATACTCAGGCAAACAGGGTCTGGAGCGGACTTCCAGCAAACTCCAGCAGACCTGCAGCAGAGGGGCCTGACTGTTAGAAGGAAAACTAATGAACAGAAAGGAATAGTGTAAACATTAACAAAAAATAAACATCCACACAAACATCCCATCCGAAGGTCACCAACATCAAAGACTAAAGGTAGCTAAATCAACAAAGATGAGGAAAAACCAGCACAAAAAGGCTGAAAATTCTAAAAACCAGAATGCCTCTTCTCCTCCAAATGATTACAACTCCTCACCAGCAAGGGAACAAAACTGGAAGGAGAGTGAGTTTGATGAATTGACAGGAGCAGGCTTCAGAAGGTGGGTAATGACAAACTCCTCCGAGCTAAAGGAACATGTTCTAACCCAATGCAAGGAAGCTAAGAACGTGGAAAAAAGATTAGATGAATTGCTCACTAGAATAACCAGTTTAGAGAAGAACATAAATGACCTGATGGAGCTGAGAAACACAGCATAACTTCATGAAGCATACACAAGTATCAATAGCCAAATCAACCAAGTAGAAGAAAGGATATCAAAGATTGAAGATCAACTTAATGAAGTAAAGCATGAAGAAACAATTAGAGAAAAAAGAATGAAAAGGAATGAACAAAGTCTCCAAGAAATATGGGACTATGTGAAAAGACCAAATCTACAGTTTCCCTACGATTCCCTATTTAATGAATGGTGTTGGGAAAACTGGTAGCCATATGCAGAAAGCTGCACCCTTTCCTTACACCTTATACAAAAATTAACTCCAGATGGATTAAAGACTTAAATGTAAGACCTAAAACCATAAAAACCCTAGAAGAAAACCTAGGCAATACCATTCAGGACATAGGCATGGGAAAGAATTCATGACTAAAACACCAAAAGCAATGGCAACAAAAGCCAAAATTGACAAATGGGATCTAATTAAACTATAGAGCTTCTGCACAGCAAAGGAAACTACCATCAGAGTGAACAGACAACCTACAGAATGGGAGAAAATTTTTGCTATCTATCTATCTATCTATCTGACAAAGGGCTAATACCCAGAATCTACAAGGAACTTAAACAAATTTACAAGAAAAAATCAATCCCATCAGAAAGCGGGCAAAGGATATGAACAGACACTTCTGAAAAGAAGACATTTATGCAGCCTATATATATATATATATATGTGTGTGTGTGTGTGTGTGTGTATATATGTGTGTGTATATATATAAATATGTATATATACACACACACACACATATGTTGCCTGTGTGTGTGTGTGTGTGTATATATATGTAAAGCTCATAATCACTGGCCATTAGAGAAGTGCAAATCAAAACCACAATGAGATACCATCTCACGCCAGTTAGAATGGTAAACATTAAAAAGTCAGGAAACAACAGATGCTGGAGAGGATGTGGAGAAACAGGAATGCTTTTATACTGTTGGTGGGAATGTAAATTAGTTCAACCATTGTGGAAGACAGTGTGGCTATTCCTCAAGGATCTAGAACTAGAAATACCATTTGACCCAGCAATCCCATTACTGGGATTATATAGTAGAATGATTATAAATCATTCTACTATAAAGACACATGCACGTGTATGTTTATTGTGTCACTATTCACAATAGCAAAGACTTGGAACCAATTCAAATGTCCATCATAAACTGGATAAAGAAAATGTGGCACATACACACCATGGAATACTATGCAGCCATAAAAAAGGATGAGTTTGGGCTGGGTGCGGTGGTTCATGGCTGTAATCCCAGCACTTTGAGATGCCAAGGCAGGCTGATCACGAGGTCAGGAGTTGGAGACCAGCCTGACCAACATGGTGAAACCCTGTCTCTACTAAAAATACATAAACAACTAGCCAACCAACCAACCAACCAAACAAACAAACAAAAAAGAATGTCTTTACGTCCTTTGCAGGGACATAGATGAAGCTGGAAACCATTATTTTCAGCAAACTAACACAGGAACAGAAAACCAAACACCGCGTATTCTCACTCATAAGTGGGAGTTGAACAATGAGAACACATGGACACAGGGAGGGGAACATCACACACAGGGGCCTGTCGGCGGGTATAGGGCTAGAGGGGAGCTAGCATGAAATACCTAATGTAGATGACAGGTTGATGGGTGCAGCGAAGCACCATGGCATGTGTAAACCTATGTAACAAACCTGCATGTTCTGCACATGTATCCCGTAACTTAAAGTACAATAAAAAAAAAAAAAGAGAAGCTCAAAATAAATGACATTTTGATTAGTTTTTCAATAAAGAAACATTAAAAAATGAATTATGTTCATGTAAGTCTCTAGGAGTGTAGGAGAATGTGTCACACATTGCTGTATGGAGAATTGAGGGTGTCCTTCTGGAAGAGGACATATGGAAAATCGTGCCTGGTTTCTTCTGGGCATTGCTCCTTGTTCCTTTCCCTTGGCTAATTTTCAATCTGTATCTGTTTGTTGTAATAACCCAAAACCATGAGTATAACAGCATTTCTGAGTCCTATTGTCTTTATAGCTAATCACTGAGTCGAGGGTAGTCTTGTGGATCCCTGATAAATGTTCTAAAATTTAAAACAACACTAGAGTTTTGATCAGATGTTGGTTGTCAGAAAAAAAAGTCAAATTTTTATTTACCAGCGCTTTTTGAAATACTTAGATTTTCCATTTCTCAATGAAACTTATTTGATCATGACTATTCCAGCTAATGGAGCAATGTGGTATAGAGGAAGGAGCCATTGAGGGTATGAGGGGTGTTAGACTGGATGATCATTCTTCAAAGTGTGTTCCTTGGAATGCCTGGGAGGAGAGCAATTTTCTATTAAAATTTAATTTGCCTCCTTCCAAATATGGTTCCCTGGACAATTTAGCAAATAGCATTCCTTTTTTGGAGATTCACAAAGCACATTAGCATTGAGGATTGCTACAGTAAAGAAATCTGCCTAACATTGTTTTATCTAGTATTGCCTAAAATTATTGGACCACTGAAAACTCTCCATTTTGCTATTATTAAAAGAAAAGCAAACCCCTAACAACTTTTAACTACTCCTGGAAATAGTGTTCCATAAAAAAATACTTTGGAAAAACTTGATTTCTAAGATAGCCTTGTTGCTCTTACCCTTTATGTTTGAATTAAGTTAACTTTAGGAAATAATCTATTCGTGCATAGTAGTGTATTGGACACTGTACAGAAGAGGTCAAATAAAAGTGCATTTACTTTTTTTAAGACTTAAAGATATTAACAGAAAAATAAATACGTGACAGCATTTACAACTAATAGTTGGTAATTATAGGCAAAAAAATAAATTCAGGTAATAAGCAAGATATTTGCAACATGTGCACAATTAGTATGCAATGGGTTATTCTAGATAAGAAAGAATGAGAGGGTTCCAGTTGGATGTGTAGGGTGTCAGTGGAAATACTGAAAGTTAAGTGGCAGAAGCCAACGTAAGTGAGGAAACTGTGAGGGGTGCTTAGGAAGTATCTTAAAGCAAAAATTCAACAATTATATTTTGTACCTTAAGAAGATGGTATGATAGCCTTTGAAGTGAGATGTGAGGGCATTGCATTGGGCAAGAAGTATTTGAATCCAAGTAATAATGTGTAGTTCTTAAACAGGTAGCTCAAAGAAGAAAATGTAATGTATCAGTTAGGACCATCCTGTCCTGAGCTGGAAAATTAATTGTGGTTATAGAGGAAGAGATGGATGCACACAACATGATGGGACAGATTGTATGTGAAAAATCATTGAGGAGAAGGAGTCAGAGATGGCCAGGAGAGATCCACTGGGAAAAGACCCCACATTTCCTGATGTCAGCCAAGAGCCACCCTTTGAAGCAGGCCCTTCTGAAGGAGTGCCCTGGGTGCTACTAGCCTAACTTTTCCTGCAGAGGGAGAGTAGGAGGTTATTTTCAATACAACTATCTGAGAGGAAAAAGTACGATGGAGTAAAACTAAAATGATTCAAAGGGATGGGAGAGAAAGAGAGAGAGAGGAGACAAACAAGGCAATTTTCTATTAAAATTTAATGGGGTGGCTGATGCTATTTGGCTGATTTTGAAAATTAGCAGCCCTTGATAGTTGTGGAAGTTTTTTCTTATACATTTTATGGTACAAGCCATGCACAAAGAGAGAATAAAAATACAATTAGGCACTCTGAACATAGGAATCTTTGATTTCCTAGGAGTTCTCTGCTTTTAGAAGTATTTTTTTAGGGAGTCATTTGCCTAGTACTGAGTAATTTTGGACTTGTTATCTGCCAAAATCAATTTTGTAGCTACTGTACTTCCATAGTTACCTTTGCTAGACAGAAATAATTACCAGTTGCTTTATAGTTCCCAGCTTTTTCCCCTTTCTACTGAACACATATGCCCTGTTATTTTTTCATGTCTATTGCCTGCTAGATTTAAGTTTTCTTGGGGCAAGGATTATGTCTGTCATTTTCATATTTTTGTAGCACAGTGCCCAACAATCAAAGGTATATTTAAATAGCGAGTTGAATGAAATTGACACAGTTATATTGTATATATTTTATAAAAATCAAAAATTCAATTCTTTATTTTTATAACAACCCAAAAGCTATTCAGTTTTCAATTTTTCCTTATAAGCCATTAATATGTTTAATATCTGACAGAATTTTATGCATGGACAAGAATAGTTGCTATCACTAAGTTGATTAAAAACATTTTTCTTAATATTTTAACAATATTTAAACTCTAATCCATTTACACTCACTAACTTTATAAATCCTTTTTCCTTAAACCTTGAATACTGATCACAAAATTAGTCAAAAATTGCCTAAACTCTTCAATAAAATTACAATTCCCAGAGGTCAATTTCTCTTAAATGTTTTATTCACTTTAGAACACATATAATTATGGAAATAATTTTAGAGGGTACAACCAAACCTACTCTTACAACTATTTTAAAATATCAAGACTATGGCACTCTGGGTGACTGACTTCTTTATTATTTGTATATCTATTCTCATAGCTACCATTACTTACAGTTAACTTATATCTGACCTTGAGGAAAGCAGTATACTCTATGATAGCTGAAGTTGCACTTTCTAGGTTGATGCTTGGTGGGACACAGAATCTGATCATTATAGTCATTATTTAATCAAAATTCATAGAGTGGAACCCAGGTGCTAGATGTAGCACTAATAAAGGAACAAACTGTAATTGGATTTAAAACAAACTTATCTTACAAAGATTTCTTCTATCAGCAGAATAAATGTAATATATAAAATATATGCTAAATATATATTTTATATGACTTATAAGTAAAAAACTTAAATTTTAAATTATTGGCATACATATTATAATTTATCTTCTTGTGCAATGCAGTTTTAAATAGCCTTTAACTTGTATGTAGAATATTAAAATTACACAGTTTGTATTTTGCAGCTCAAACATGCATCTGTATACAAATAATTATGACATTTGGATGAGGTTTTACAGTTTATGGAGAACTTTCATGTATATTCCGTTGTATAAAAGTAAGATATTAGCTACTATCACCATTATATAGATGATCCAACAGGGACTCTGATAATATATCACATGCTTACTGAGTCCATCAGGATTATCTTATTTAAGGTAATCTTTTTTCATTTGTTCTGTATTTCTACCTATTGAATTATATTGCTATTACAAATACTTTGAAATCTATAAGACTGCAGTCAGTTTTCACATCATTCATCACTTAATCGAATGATCTTTTCCTATGTGGTATCAGAAGGCTTTGGGCTTTCCCCAATAAGGAGCAGTAGTGTAGTTTGTAAGGGTGCTGTGCACCCCAGTTTACAGCTCTTCCCACTCACTGACTATAAAACCTTAAGTCACTTAAGTTGGGGATAACAATAGCATAGAACTTAGAGAGTTTTCATGAAGATTAAATGAGGCACTACAAGTCAAGTACCTAAACCAATGCTGGCTGTAGCATACAACCAGTGCAGGAAACAAGCTATTGTAATTTTCTTCTTTGGGAGGCTTATTTTGTTGCTCATTAGCACTTGTATGGCAGAAGAAAGACTAGGAAAAAGAAATAGATTTAGTATTTGTTAATTTTCATACTTTTCAAAAGTCTGGAGAAAGATTTCATTTGAAGACTGATTAAAATAATATGATAATTTTTCAATAGTTTAAAACTGAATTTTCTTGGTCGAAACTCCACAGGTCAGTCAGTTTCATACATCCCAAAGTCCCCCATTGTACCTCTAGTTCGTCTGGTAGCTAATTTACCTCTCAGAAATAGAAGTATTACCTCCTTTGAAGACCCTCAGTGGTAGAAAGATTACAAAGAACGTGTTAGTGAAAATCTCTCATCCCTGGGAAAGAAGTCAGCCTTTGGGTTCCAACTTTAAAGTGAATGGTTAAGTTGTCTCTTTGCGACTTTGGGGAATTTAGAAAGAAACACAGGCCAAAAAAAAAAAACCCAAAATATTCCTGAACCTAGAGCCATAAATCCTAAAATCTACCCTTAGAGATAGATTATTACCTCAAAGCCTTGACTTTTATAATGCAGTTACCCTGGGGAGCTGTGCCACTTTTAAATGGCTAATTTACCCTATAGTGCAATTAGTTTCTGAGCTTGTTTGGAGTTTACAGTGGGGAATGAGTTTATAGTAGGCAAGGATCCAAAATAGGAAATGGACAGTAGAAGGGGAGCAGAAGACAGATTTTTACCCTGAGGGAAGAGAGTCAATGTGGGGGAAAGCTCACAAGGCCAGGACTCAGCAGACCTGGGTTCTGCTCTTACGCTGCCACCAAATAGGTGAACAGCCTTGGAAGGCTGAAGGGCCAAGTCTTTGAGGAGCTGCCCTGCTCTGATATTCTCTGATTCCCTGTCATCACTGTGTCATTATATTTAGGCTGGTCACTGCTATCACTCAGTCCTTAAATGAAGAAGAAGAGATAGGTCTGTATAGAGCACCCCTGACATAAGTGACTCCATCTTAGGAAAAGACTCCATCTTACATTTCAAAGGCATCGAGCCACCAGAGTCCAGATGTTCACCTAATCAATAGAGAAAATACATAACCAGGTAAGAGTGTAGCCTCTTACTATCACTCCTTATCAGAGGATTCAAGGGCCAAAAAGTGAATACGTCTTCACCAGGTAGATGTGGCCATCTCCATAGAGACCATCTTGCTGTCCCTCATGATTAGCACCTGACATCTGCTGCCAAAGGCTCTGCCCAAATCAAGGACTCTTCCTTGCAAGAGGTTGACAACCTGCCAGCTTAGCCTAAGACTCTCTGCTTGTCCACCTCACTCTCCTTGGACTGGTTTATTAGCCTCTTTTCCTATCCCCTTTCCTCTTGATGTTAAATGTTACTTTGATATGGAATGTTTAAGCTAAATATTTATATGTTGCTTAGGTACACTACTATACATGGTTCACAGTATTGACTGACCTGTGGAGTGGCGTGAGCCTGTGTACCCACAGCTGTGACTGCAAATTGAATAGACAGTATCAAGGAGAATTGCCATCTTGGGAACTCCATGTAGCTCTTGGCTATTATGATTGAAATAGCATAAGCAAAAGTCTGATCTTGTGGAAAGATACAAACATGCATAGACTTAGTTTATGTCTGACCTTGTGAAGCTCACAACAAGATCTCAAGAGAACATAGTTTCAAATTTTCCTAAATATTTAGGTAAGTTACTTTGACATACCTAGTTTCTATTGATCTTAAAGTATAATCCTAAAGTATGGCTTTATATTTACAGGGCGATCTATTACTCCCCATCTCTGGGCTGATGTTGGCTAACCCACAATTTCTAGTTTTACAGTACTTCAGATGATCTCCAGGTTTTCAGAGTATGTGTCTCTCAAAAATTCTGAAAACAAGCATGATAATATTCAGTTTGGTGTTTTAAAATTATTGTTGTGTTAGTGATAATGAACTCCAGTTTCAGATGGGTCTTCAACTTGTTTTCTTCAGTCTCTCCTGAGCAGATATGGGTTGTTCTTGGATGTTCTCTTTGGTCCTATAGCTGTTCAGGGGCATTTTAGGGATGTGCCATGATATTTAACAGATGAAGAACAGACGTAGGACTTGTGGGTGGGTGAGACATTGCTCCCTCTGAATGGTAACTTTCTGATGCAAGGGAGGATTACATATATGTATGAATGAGAGAGGATTTATTAGAAGAATTGGCTTACATGATAATGGAGTCTGAATTCTAAGTGCCACGACAGGCTACCTGCAAGCTTAAGAACCAGAGAAACCAATACTGTAGCTCGGCCCAAGTCAGAAATCTGGAGAATCAAGGAACTCCATGAACTCCACAGTGTAACTCTCAGTTTGAGGCCGAAGGCCAAGAGCCCTGGGAGGCTACTGGTACAAATCCTAAAGTCCAAAGGCTGATGAAGAACATGGAAGTTTTATGGCCAAGGACAAGAGAAGGGCATCTCACTCCAGAAGAAAGAAGAGAGAGATAGAGACAGAGAAAGAGAGAGAGAGAGAGAGGGAATTTACTCTTCTTCTGCCTTTTTGTTCTATTGGGGCCCCCAGCTGATTGAATGGTGTTCACCCACATTGGAGGTGGATCTTCCTCACTCAGTTCACTGACTCACACACCAGTCTCCTCTAAAAACACCCTCACAGACACACAAAGAAACAATACTTCACCAGCCATCTAAGCATGCCTCTATGCAGTCAAGTTGACACCTAAAATTAACCATCACAGGTCTGACAACACCTTTGCTTGGCCTTATTTCCCTGTCTTCCCAGGATTCTCCCTTTCTTCTGCTCACACTAATATCCTCCCCCCAAATCCTCTTTATTTTGTCTCTGTAAACCTTTCATCTTTTCTTTAGAGTAGACCTTCATGCTCCATTAAAACTAGAGCTGAGCTCATTAGTAATGGAAAACCTATTCCCTTTCCCCCCTTCTTGGAGGCAGAAAGGACAGAGCACTTATGTTTTAGCCCCTCTTTCCCTGGGTTCAGTGCTCCTAATAAAGAAGGAAAAAGTAAGCACTCTTATTAAAGTGGTTGAAATTCAAAATTTTGTTACTCACTACCTTAAGAAGTCATAAAAGGCGGGGAGAACTAATGGGTTGTTAAAATATTTTAAATGTTGAGAAGTATTGCTCAACGATCTACTTTATTCTTTTTGTAGTTCTGATATTTCTCTATACAAGCTAGGAGTGATTTCTATCTCCAAAGAACTATCAGAAGAAAAAATAGGCTGCATTCCTCAACTATCCAAAACATATTACCTGTATTTAGTTCAATAAACATTTATTAAGCCACACTAAAGCTAGACCGTGCTGGAGAAATGAAAAATTCAGAGGTAAATAGGACGTAGTGTTTGTCCTGAAGAAGCTTAGTCTAGAAGATAAAATAGATTCTAAAGATATGTGCAGCATGAAGAATATGGAACACAGGTGGGAAACATTATCTCTTACTTTGTGAGTGAGAAAGGACTCCATGAAAGGAGGTGGCATCTGAAAGATTGAAGGACGCATAAGATTTTGATAACTGGAGATATCTGTTTCTACTTAGGAGATGCTGTGCTTGTCTCCTCTATATTCATCCCACACACCTTCTATTTGGGTGATAACAATGGAGTTTGAAGGGGATTGATCCTATCCTTGATCTCTCAATATGCTCTTATTGGGCCAAGTTAGTGTAACCCTGTTCTCTTTTTAATTAATTCTGGTAACCCAGACTTAAATCATTTTGCTGGACCACAGGTACCAGTTGAATTTGCATAAATCTCAGACATTTTTTGGAATTTCAGGACATTTATCCTGCATTACCTTTAGATGGTAGTTCCTCTAATGTACTGCTGTAAACCAGGAAGATATAGATGTTACACCTAACTGGGAAACAAGCCTAAGGACAAAGCTGATAGACAGTGGAAAGAAAGGCAGAAAAATGAACCTTAGTACTCATCTAACCCATACATGAAACTTGAAATACTTTAACGTCTTTTGATTAAATAAGTAGATAAATTTACTTAACTATTTAGGCCCATTCAAACTGAGAATTCTGTACTTGGAACTAAAAGTACTGTAAATGATATAAAACAGGGAAGAGGTTGGTATTTCATAGTTTAGGTTCAAGAAACATTATAATAAACAAAGGCTAGGAGATGAGTTGTGTCACAATTTGGGGGTACCAGGGTCAGGAATGGCAGACTAAATTTGAGGATTAGAATTATACAACTGAATAGAAATGTAAAGATCATTTATTTAGCACCTTCGTTTGTCATATGAGGAAAGGGAGGGTCAGAGATCCTGAATGACTTTTCTTGCGTAGGACGAAGTAGTGGCAAGGTTGGTCATAGAAGTCACCAATCTGTTTCCTGGACCCCATCTGCCTCCTCACATGTTTATCATCAGGGTGACCACATCCAGACCAGTCTATCTGGTAGACTGGTATCTCCTCCTCAATGTCCCGCATTTTTTTTCATATTCAATTAGGACAGAGCTCGTCACTTTTATCCAAACATTTGCTCTCCTTTCTATGTTCTTCTTCAGTTGCTTAAGATAGAAATGTGCTTTTTTTTCTTCTCATCGAAAGATTCTTCTTGTGTGATCCATGCACATATCTTCCCCTGACACCTGTATCCTCAAAACTCCCAAATATGGAGTCTTAAACCCATGATTTTAGAAGCTTGTGTACCACTTCCATTTTTCACTGGAAGACCCCAGAAATGTATAAAACTGAACATATTCTAAATGCAATCACTACCTTCCCATTTGTAAAGAGCAATTATAGCAGACAAGTGGATCCACTTGACAGATATCTGGGATTCATTCTTAGTACCTTTTCTCTCTTAACCTAACCTCTCCATTCCCATTATCCTGTTGATCAATACAATCTCCTTTAAATTTTTAGAATCCATTCCTTTTTCCCCACCCATAGACTTTGCCTTTATTTGGATCATAAACATTTTTTGCCTAAATTAGAAATAGAAGCATTTGGTCACCTTGCCTCCATTCTTGCATTGCGTACAGTCTGTCCCTTCCACAACCATCAGATATCTTCCTAAAGGGATATTTTAGGTATCACTGTAGTGGCTCTGGATACTGATTTTCTCTTCCCATAAGGGTGTTGTTTGCTTGGTGATTTGTTTATTGGTTTATGACTTGGCTGAAGTCTATTTCCCCTACAGTGCTTGCCCTCTAATGTTTCTGATCAGATTTTTGTCCCCTTGTTTTTATATTTTATCTTGGCTACCCAGGGCCCAGAATGAGCCTTTTATTGGTCAAAGTTTATGTGTAAGCCCCTGTAACTAGCTGAGTTTTTAACCTTTCCTGATGTGTGTGCCTTGCTGGTATACAATTCAGGGGATTTATGTTGGTTTTGTTTGTTTTGCACCCATGGTTAGCCTGGAGATAGTAGCTTGGAGATTCCCCTTCTGATTGCCTTGAGAGGTCACAACGTGGACATGCACACAGTCTTCCAGACTGCCAAGAATGACTGTGCTGTTATTTTTAAGCCTGGCTTTCTAAGAGTTGCCCTAGGTAAGGTAACTTATTGTTTGATCACTATTTAGTCAGAAGTTGTGACTAAGCTCCTTGTACCAAGGAGAGTTCCTCCCAGTGTTGGTGGGTTTATGTGTGACTTAGGGTGTCTTTCCAGTCTGTCCCACCTGCCGTGACTCCTCTTGAGTAGGAGCAGCCAAGCACATATGCACAGCCTTTTCCGACACCAAGAGTTAGCACCCAGCAGGGCTCTCCTGGCTTTCTCTTCATCCAGCTCTCTCCACCAAACTGGCCACTCTGCCATTTTGTTTGTATCCTGGAGCTACCATAATTGCTCTTCACCAAGTTCTCCATTGCTTCTGACAGTGCCCTTAGGCATGGAGCTCTGCACTTTCTGTTCTGGATAAGTCAGTCAGCCAAGTCAGGCACAGCTGCAGAAGTTTTATTCTTAGGGCCTTCCTTTCCCCCTGGGAACAAAGTTCTGCTTTTCTGGAGTGACATTCTGCTCTTTGACTGGGTACTGGGAAGGAGGGCAGCCCCTGCTCTTCGCAGCTTGCTGCTCCCTACATGGGAGCTCTGTTTTACAAATGAATGGGAGTGTGGGTGATGGGGGCCCAGCATTCTCTGTCGTGACTGGATTAGAGCATCTGCCCTACAAGTCCAGGCTGGATGAGGGAGGAGATTCCCCATCCCCTTGGACTGGAATAGAACTACGACATGCGATCAGGGTGAAGAAAACCACCAGCAGCCTTCTTCCAGGCTAAAATCATAGCCACAGACTACTGGGAGCTGAGGGAAAGAACTCTCTCCCCCTCCCTGTTTCTCCCATCTTCTTGGCTACATAAACATGGGGTAGCTCTTTTGGAACACGGAACTGGGTGTGAGTGGAAATGAAGTGAGTCTTGGCTCAAATGTCACAGACTCACTGTTCTTGCTGAGATAAAGTAGATTTTCTTGAATGAGTATTTCTCCATTTGCTGTATGCCCTTAGGACATTTTCTAGAACCTCTAAAAGATTGAATTTTGTATATATTTCAATAGGTAAACTGTCTTGCTGGGAATGAGCCCCTTAATTTTCATACTATATCATTCTGGATGCCCCATTCTTCATTTTTAAATATCCCCGAGTCCTCGAAAAATGAGAGTAATCCAACTTCTGAGAGACCCTGGTTGGCATTCCATAGGCACTCAATCCTTCCTCAAATGAATGAACAAGTAAATGGATGGGAACTGGTGAATTCTGTAAGAAGGATTGAAGGACAGCGAACAACTTTAGGAGGATGTTGCCACGGTTGAGCATATTGTGGTCTCTCCTTCTGCTCATTTCTCTCCATCCCTATTTTTACAGAGGATTTAGAAATTCAGGCAATTTAGGAATATTGAGTTTTCATAATCGTATAATCTTTGATCACTAGAAACAGAGGCTCCTCTTCCCAAGGGGCAAGGGTTAGAAGGATGGATTCCTTGTAAGTATACCGCTGCCTTCCAACTCTTACCTCAATTCATTGTCCACATGTCTGTCTCCCTAAGCTTTTTGTGTGCAGCAGCAATGACATTATCCATGTATTCACAGCATTCCACCCTGTGTTCCCCAGAAAGCAACAGAGTTGGAACCATG
Source organism: Macaca mulatta (assembly GCF_049350105.2). NCBI lineage: Eukaryota > Metazoa > Chordata > Mammalia > Primates > Cercopithecidae > Macaca > Macaca mulatta. The sequence continues at coordinate 122,854,510 of NC_133411.1, forward strand.
AATGTAATGAAAGCAAGCCAAAACACCCTCCTAAATCTGAAAATTACAATTCTTTGGGGGAACTTCGTGCCTTTGTGGCGATATATTAACTCTGTCCTGGCAGAGATGAAGGGAAGGGTGGATGTCAAAATGGGCCCATTGAAGTTTATAAAAATTCCCTTTCAGAAAAACATACGACTGGTCTGTACCTCTATTTAATATGTCTTGTCCCATTTCATGAGTGTCCTTGATTGATGCAGTGGGGAAAATGTGTGATTTATGAATCATTTTCACTAACAAGAACTGCCAAATTATCCTATGGCAGTCTGTTATAAGGCATAGCGAATCATTCATTTCCTCGTGATACCAGTCTTAGATGTCGAGGGACATCCATATAGGATAAAATTAGACTGAAGTTACTGCTGAAAAACATTCAATGCTTTTATCACTCCCACCCCATCCCCTGCTAATTGCTTGTCATTGTTGCTTATGAATATTGGAGATTAAGAGTAAGTGGACAAGAGCCACGTGTGTAAGTTATCTTTTATTTTTAGAATCAAAATGTTCCTTTTTCAGGACTGGAATATTTCACACTCTATTATTTATTTCAGTTGTTTACCTGGAAACCCGAGCCTGCTAATTGCCCCTTTGTATCTGTTCTCCCTCTTTTTCTTTTTTTATTTTATTTTATTTTTTTTTGTGTGTTTTTTAGTAGAGACGGGGTTTCACTGTGTTAGCCAGGATGGTCTCGATCTCCTGACCTCGTGATCCACCCGTCTCGGCCTCCTTTTTCTTAGTCCTGGCATTTCAGCTGGCTGTATGGCTATCTAGAGTTCAGACAACATTTCTTAGCCTCCTTGCAGTAGGTAAGGCCATATGACTCAGTTTGGGCAAATGAGATGTAGGTAAGTGTCACGTGTGACTTCTGGGAAACGTCCTGAAAGAGAGAAGCAGGCTCATCCATGTTCTTTTCTCTTTCCTGCTGCTGGAATGACTTTTTTTTTTTTTTTTTTGAGACGGAGTCTCGCTCTGTCACCCAGGCTGGAGTGCAGTGGTGCGATCTTGGCACACTGCAAGCTTTGCCTCCCAGGTTCACGCCATTCTCCTGCCTCAGCCTCCTGAGTAGCTGGGAGAACAGGCACCCGCCACCATGCCCGGCTAATTTTTGTGTTTTTAATAGAGACAGAGTTTCACCGCGTTAGCCAAGATGGTCTCGATCTCCTGACCTCTTGATTCGCCCACCTTAGCCTCCTAAAGTGCTGGGATTACAGGCATGAGCCACCGTGCCAGGCCGGAATGACTTTATGATGGCTGGTTCTTAAAGAGCTACCTTAACACATGGTGGAATAAAAGTTATAGAATCCTTGGTCGGTGACAACTTTGTGGAACTGCTATGCAGCCCTGGCTGCCCACCTCTGGGCATTTTAAATTTTGAAATAAAATTATATTTTTAAGCCAATATTGAATTCCCTTTACTTGTATGCAGCAATGGGTCTAATACTAAGTGAATCTAATTTATACATCAGAAAATCAATTTTTAGTTAGAAAGTAATAAGCTTAGTGTTAAGCTATGTTTGAAAAAGTACTATGCCTTTCTCTGATGAGTGTGGGTAATCAAAACTCACAATGACATACTTCCTTTTTTAAAAATAATTGAGGTACAATTGAGATACAATTTATAACTGTACATACTTAAATTGTAAAATTTGTTAAAGTTTGACTTACATAAATTCCTGTGAAACTATAATTTCAATTAAGATAATAAATATATCCACCACACCCAAAGTTTCCTCCTGTTTCTTTGTAATATCTTCCTTCTGCCTCTTTCTGCTTCCTTGTTTCCATTCACACTCCACAACTCCAGGCAGGCAGTGATCTGCTTTCTGTCACTATAGATTATTGCTGAATTATTTTTATTGCTGAGTAGTATCACACTGTAATAATATATCACAATTTGTTCATTCAGTTGTTGATATAGATTGTTTTCAGTTTGGGGATATTACAAATAAAGCTGATATGAACACTTAAGTACAAGTGTTTGTGAAAACATCTGACTTTACTGCTCTTCGGTAAATAACCAGGAGTGGAATTATCTGGCCTGTTAACATTTTAACAGGAAGGGTGACACAAACAAAATGGCAGAATAAGACTATTCAACCCTCATCTTCTTACAGAAACATGATTGTAAAAACCACTCACAGATGAGAGTAACTTTTTGTGAGTCTGAGAGTCCAGTGAAGAAAATCCAGCCCCTCTTTGAAGAAAAAACCCAAGAATAAGTGCATTGAAGAAGGTTAGAAGAACAGTTTCACATTACCTGTATCACTCTTCCCCCAACCTGGCACAGCTCAGTGCCAAGAGAGACCCCTCAAGCCTGCGGTTTCTTCTATGGAGGAGAGTGAAAGCATAGTGAATGTTGGATTTCTACAGCCATGAGGGACACTGCCCAAGAGGCCCATTTCTTTCTCACCTCATCCTGAACATGGAGGAATTTGGTATGGCTGAATAGTCTGGAGGCAGCTAGGAGCAGAGAAAATGGGGGTTTTCATAGCAACTTGGGTGAGAAACTCAACAAAGAGCCACGGTTTCTAGTAACTACCTCATGAACACTACCAAGAGGCAAGCTCTCTAACTAACTTCACAGGATACATCATCTGTAGACACTTTCAACTAGCCCATATGTTCCCTCAGCACTCCATGTGCCCCCCGCCCCACTCTCACTGTGACTGGTGCCCTACATCCACTCCTACAGACAATATGTGCAGACTTCTGCAGATCATGCACAGGCACATGCTGACAGCTGGCTCAACTCTGCTGGTTTGAGAGAAAGCCCTTAACCTTAATTACTTCAAGGGACTGCCCTAGGGAAGAGAAGATAAATGGGGGACCATCAGTGCCCAGCCTGGCATTGCAGGATCAAGAGAAGGCATACAATACTAAGACTCCCCTGTCCCCAACTAAGAAGCAATAAAAGAAATGTAGCCCCTCAATCTTGGACTTCCCAGCCTCCAGTAGTGTGAGCCAAATAAACTTCTGTTCATTATAAATTATCCAGTTTCAGGAATGATGATGTTATAGCAACACAAAATGAACAAAGATAAAATCCTATGAGATTCATAGGAAATCATCAAGCAAAATTATATGTGTATATGAGAATCCTAGAAGAAGAAGGAAGGAAGGGACACAAAGCTTATTTTTAAAAAATGGCTGAAAATTTCCCAAATCATGGGAAAGATATGGACATCTAGGTTCATGAAGTTCAAAGGTCCTGAAACAGAATCTACCCAAAAGATTACACAGAGACATATATCAAACTACCAAAAGTCAAAGAAAAATAATTTTGAAAGCAACAAGCAAAAAGCAACTTATCCCATAAGAAATGCCTACAAGGCTGTCAGTAGATTTTTCAGCAGAAAGCAGGCCAGAAGAGAGTGGGATGATATATAGGAAGTGCAAAAAGGAAAAAGACATCCAACCAACAGTACTGTACTTGGAAAAGCTGTCCATCAGAAATGAAGGAGAGATAAATGCATGTTCATACAAACAGAAACTGAGGGAATTCATCACCACTAGACCTGCCTCAAAAATATTGTTATTTAAGTTCAAATAAAATAATACTAGTTAGCAACATAAAAACAAATGAAAGTATAAAATGTACTGTTAAAGTAAATATGTATCAGGTTGAGGAAATTCCCTGCTCTGCTAGTTGGTTGAAAATTTTTAATCAGAAATGCATATTGGATTTTGTCACATTTTTCTCTTTTGTTTTGAGACAGAGTCTTGCTCTGTTGCCCAGGCTGGAGGCAATCTCGGCTCACTGCAAGCTCCACCTCCCAGGTTCAGGCCATTCTCCCGCCTCAGCCTCCGGAGTAGCTGGGACTACAGGCACCCGCCACCACACTCGGCTAATTGTTTGTATTTTTTAGTAGAGGCGGGGTTTCACCATGTTAGTCAGGATGGTCTCGATCTCCTGACCTTGTGATCCGCCTGCCTCGGCCTCCCAACGTGCTGGGATTACAGATGTGAGCCACTGCGCCCGGCCAGATTTTGTCACATTCTATATCTGCCTCTATGAGATGATCATTTGGCCTTTCTCCTTTGGTTTCTCAATTTGGTGAAATGTGTTATTTCTAAATGTTAAACCAACTTTGCATTGCTAGGACAAAATTCACCTTGCCATGTTATATTATCCTTCTTATTAGTGAATTCAATTTGCTAAAACTTAGTAAGAAATGTTTTTTCTTTCATGAGCAATATTGGTTTATAATTTTCTTATTTTGTAATGCCTTTAAGTATCAGTACAATTTTTGCTTTATAGCATGAGTAGGAATATATTCCCTTTTCTTTAGTATTCTGGAATCATTTGTGTAGAATCATTGCTCTTTCTTTGTTAAGTATTTAGTAGAATTTGCCAGTGATGCCATCTAGATATGAAGATTTTTGTGTGTGTGGAAAATATTTTAAGTAAAAATTCAACTTCTTTAATAAGATATAGAGCTAGTGAAATTATCTATTTCTTTTTGGGTGAGCTTGAATATTTTGGGTCTTTCAAGAAATGTATCCATTTCATTTAAATAATCAAATTCATTGGCACAAAATAATTAACATATTTTTATTATTTTCACATCAGTAAAATCATAATGATGTCGCATGTCTTATTTCTGATATTGATAATTTCCATTTTCTTCTATTTGTTTCATTTATTTTCTCAGTTGTTTTCTGTTTTCTATTCATTGATTTCTACTCTAATCTTTATTATTTCTTCTGTTTATTTTGTGTTTAATTTGCTCCTCTTTTTCTAATTTCTTAAGGTAGAAGCTGTGGTAATTGATTTGGTAATTCTCTTTTTTCTAATGTAGATGTTTAGTGATATAAATTTTAGTACTGCTACTGTGACATTCATTATTTTTGAAATGTGTTATTTTCATTTTGTTCAAAGCAACTACTAACTTCTTTTTTGATTTTGTCTTTAACTCATAGATTATTTAGAAATGCGTTAGTTAATTTCTAATTATTTAGGGATTTCCCAAATACCTTTCTGTTGTTGATTTGTAACTTAATTCCATTGTGGTTCAAAAACTTCCTATGTATAATTTTAATCCTTTTAACTATATTGAGGATTATTTTATTGTCCAGAATATAGTCTGTTTTCTGAAACTGTTCCATGTGTACTTGAAAAGACTGTATTTTTGATATTTTGGGTATTGTGTTCCATAAATGTCCATTAGATCTCGTTGGCTAATAGTGTTGCTCAAACTTTCTATATCTTCACTAATTTTCTGTCTATTCATTGGATCAATTATTGCAAAATGAATGTTGAAACCTGTAACTGTAATTTTGGTTTAATCTGTTTCTCTTTGTAGTTTTATACACTTTCCTTCATGCATTTTGCAGCTCTGCTATTAGGTGCATGAATATATAGGATTATTATACTTTTTAAATGTATTAACCCTTTTGCTGTTATGAAATGAACCTCTTGTTTTCCTGATAATTTTTTCCCTTGAAACCTATTTTGCCTGATATGAATATAGACATTATTATTTTGATGAATGTTAGCATGATATATATTTTTTCTTACTTTCATTTTTAACAAATTAGTGTCTTTTTTTTTTTTTTTTTTTTTTTTTTTTTCCTTTTTTTAGATGGAGTCTCGCTCTGTCACCCAGGCTGGAGTGCAGCGGCACGATCTCGGCTCACTGCAAGCTCCGCCTCCTGGGTTCGCCATTCTCCTGCCTCAGCCTCCTGAGTAGCTGGGACTATAGGCGCCCACCACCACATCCGGCTAATTTTTTTTTATTTTTAGTAGAGACAGGGTTTCACCATGTTAGCCAGGATGGTCTCAATCTCCTGACATTTTGATCTGCCCGCCTCAGCCTCCCAAAGTGCTGGGATTACAGGTGTGAGCCACTGCGCCCAGCCAACCAATTAATGTCTTGTTCATTCTTCCAGCTTCATAAACATATGCAATATAATTAATGTTTAATTTTTCTTATCTATTTAAGGCTATCATTCTATAATTTTTAAATCAGCTTTATTTCACTCCTTATTATAAGTGATATTTTCCTGCCTCTTTGCATGCATCATAATTTTTAAGTGGATGCCATACATTCTGAATCTTACCTTGTTAGGTGTTTGGTACTTCTTATATTCTTATAAATACTATTGAACTTTGTTCTGTGATGCAGTCTGTTTACGTGGAAACAGTTTGATCATTTTAGGTATTGCATTAAAACTTTGTTAGGTAGTGTAAAAGCTGCATTTAGTTTAGGGCACATTTTACTCTGCTGCTAAGGCAAGACCCTTATGGGGTTATTCTACCTATTGACCCGTGTATTAAGAGATTTTTCACTCTGGCTGATAGGAACAGGAATTATATACGTTCACATTTCGACTGCAGGGAGGAACAGGAATTACATACGTTCACATTTCAACTGCAGGGATTATTTCTACTCATTCTTTTAGGTGCTTTCTTTTCTGAACTTGGGTTGGTTCCTTACACGGTGCTTATCAGATCAGTGCTTAACTGAATACTCAAGAAAGACTGCAAATTTCTGGAGTCATCTGGCTATGCAGCTCTCTCCTGTCTGGTACTCTCCCCTGCAAGTTCGAACCAACTTGTCTCCTTGAACTCTTAACTTCACCTGAACTCAGGGAGACTACTAGGCTTTGCCTCCTCTCTATCAGCAAGGTCCTTTAGGAAGGAAATGTTGAGACAGAGCTAGGGTTACAAGAGACTTATTGGTAGATATAAACCTTGAAAGATAATAATGGAGAAACAGCAGAATTGTAGTAAAGGTTTCAGACTGCGTGAAGATATGACATCTAAAAAGGAAAGTGGAGTGGAAGCAGGATTGGGCAATGAGAGCTTTAAACCACAATACAGGTCTAATGAGGTTTCAGCCAATTCAGTCATGATCTCTAAAGCAAAGACTGCCTGTTAGAGAAGTCTCACACTTGAAAGAAGTGGCCAGACCCGTTCTTTCTTTGTCTTGGGACTACTTGGGAAGAACATGGCTGGCTGAAAAGTTCAAGTAGAACCTGAAGATACTTAGAACTGTAGACTTTGGAGATAAATAAGCAAATTACTTTTCTAAGGGAGATCAAAACAGCATACCTCCACAACCACCATAGTTGCATTTTATTGAAGTAATTTTAGCCTTTCTTGGTGGAAAATGATCACTAAAACTAAATATCTACTTTGTTGTATCATACCCTATGTTCTGTATTGATTAAACCAACAATTATCCAATAAGAATTTATTGGGTGCTTGCTACATCCTTAACACTGTTCTAGGCAGTGGGAATATAGTGTTGAATAGACATTGTACCTCCTCTCATGGAGCTTGCATTCAACTGGGAATGTACTCAGTTGAGCCATGAAGTTTTGACTTTAGTTATTATTCACCTAGCAAGGCATACATACTAAGCTTGAGCTTTCTGGGGACTTAAACCTACTCAGCAGAAGAGGTCTCTAGGCAGACTCCCAGGGAGTGTTAACAGCAAGCACACACTACTTCTTCCTCCCTCATTCTGCTGCTCCCAGCCTCAACTGAGAAGCTGCCTCTGAAAAAATGTTCAAGCTCACCCGAAACCCAGGGCTTACCTTCCTGGATAGTGAAGGAAAGCGTTGTGGCATTTACTGATGTAAGCTTGGCTTCCTCTGAGAATCTGTACTTTTGGTCTTGGAACAAAGCCTGGGTCCTGTTCCACAGGCTGTGACCTGGCTTCATAACAGGGTTCAAATGCCAATATGTTCAGAGCTCAACTTGGGCTGAGGCTGCTCACATTCCCTGATAGGTATTCATTTTGTAATGTTAAGCTGCCAGTGCTTTTAATTTCATTCCAAAAGGTAAAAATTTATCAATTTTATTTCCCTGGCTCAATCAGAAACACACACAAAATCTGCAGTTTAACAGAACTGTTCTCATTTGTTTAAAAAAGGATTATTGTGCGACTAACTAGGAATTGTAGGCAAGAAAATTTTATTAAAATGTGTAGCATGAATCAGTGCTTTGTAATTCAATATTGCTTTTAGTTTTCCAATTAATTTGCTATAAAGCAAGGTGTAAATAGAACTCGCCATTTGAGAGGAGGTAGTTCTTTAAGAATTGGAAGCTATTTTTGAAAGCTAAACATGTAAGTCATTATGATAAAAATCAGCTTTTGAGGGACAGAATATTTTGAGACTAATTTCCACTGATAATAGCTAATCAAGTCTAACAGGTTTGTTCCTCTCTTCATGCTTTAAAACTTCTCTCTCACTCAGCCACTAACCTAGTTGGAAAGAGATGTCCATGAATGATCAAAGCGGTACTAATTCAATTTTCTACCAACATTTAGTTTCATATCACTTAGGGGCAGAGGGAATATAGTTTGACAACATTTGGGAGCTACAGATAATCTGAGCTCTGTGGAGACACAGTGCTCTAAGATCATGATCTTTGGCAGAATCAGCAATTGATGAGGGCCTGGAATATTCAACTGGAAAGACTTCCACCCTGATCAGGTTATTTGCCTTCCATTCCTCCTCAAGCCCCAAGCAACAATGCAAACATTGATTTGCTCCTTTTGTACACAGGTTTTGGGCAATGCTGAGTTGCGGTTTAGTATACAGAAGAAGACTGACCCCCGTGAATCTCAAACCTATGAAGAAATTTCAGTCACTATTCAAATTGCTGAGACAGAGGAATATATTTTCTGTCATCCAGACCTCTCCTTGTAGTTTGACATGATGTGTATTATTTTAGTGTATTTGTTTATGAGGAAAACAGATTTCAGGGTTTTTAACAGGTCTTCAGCAGGAAGACAGCTTTTATTATATCAATACAATAAAATGCAGCAAATTTTAGCAGCTCTATGAATTCCATTAGCCAGAGCACATGATAGAGAAATCCAATGTGGTGTGGATGGGGTGGGGTGAGCGTGGAAGGTTTTACTTGAAGATGAGATATTTTAAATAGGAGTTAGGGCATTGTTGGTTGGTGGTGAGAGAGGTTCAGGTAGAGGAAACACTCTACTATGTTAAGTGATAGAAAGCATGACATTTTTGAGGAGCTAACAACACAGCTGTGAATGAAGAGAATAGTGCAAGGTGAAGAAGCAAGGTAAAGCCAGAGAGTTAGGAAGCAGATCATACAGGATTTTTCAATCCAGATTAAGATTTTGGCTTGAATCTTTTCTTCCTCCCTACCCACCCCCACCCCCGCAAAATATTTTCGTTAAATGATTCACTGCTGTAAGCACTTGATATGTATTATTTATTTCCCACAACAATCTAATGAGATAGATATTATTATCTTTTCCATTTTACAGTTAAGAAAACAGGTCAAGAAGGTTGAATAACTTGTTCAGAGTCACATGGCTACTGAGTGGTGGAGCTGGGCTTTCAATTTCGGTAGTATGCTTCCAAGAACAACAGGATGCAGTAAAGGATTTTAGTAGAGGAGAGATGCCATCAGTTCCGTTCTTAAAGAGATTACTCTAGCCAAAATGTGGAGAAGGGATCTGGTAAGAGTAGGTGGACCAGTCAGGTGTGTATTGTAGTATTCTAGATAAGAGATGATGGTGCCAACAGTGTGGATGTGACAGAGGATATGGAGAGATGAGTAATTAAGAGATTCTTAAGACTTCTACATGACAGGACCTGGTGACTGGAGGTCCCAAGGATGATACCTGTAATACTGGCAAAAGCAAGCAAGTGGATCATGGTGCTATTTGATAAGTAGGGCACACTGAAAAAGGAGGTTGTTTGAAGGAGAAGATCATCAGTTCAGTTTTTCATGTGTTGACATTTGAAGGTAGAAATGTGGAACAGGTGTTATAGTGGGTGGACATGGAGAAGGTGGGTGAGGTCTCAGCTGGATATATGAACTTGGGATTCATCCTCCTGTAGATAATATAGATATTAACTAAAGCCATTGAAGGAAATGAAATTGCTTAAAGAGAGTGTAGACTGAGAAGAGAAAAAGGCCAAGGACACAAGAATTGAGTGGAAAAGAAAAACAAAATCTATTTATACATTGGATAAATCCATAGGGTTGCCTTTTATACCACAATCTATTTTCTGAATTATGAAATACTGACTAGGATTTGTGAGAACCAGGTTTATAATGAGAATGTTAATTTAAATCTTGGACGCATGGCACCTTAAGAAGCAAATAGGTCCCAGTGGTCCTTGCTGCAGTCATGCACAGAATGCCTTGCATGTTGTTCTTATCTATGATGTTTCTTGTCATTGCAGAATGAGGATTAATTGTACTCACTATTCTGGAGTAGCTATGGCTGATAAAGACAGATCACCACAGATTAATACCCCATATCACAAAGGACAGATTTTTTGTTTGTTTGTTTTCCTTTCTCTTACATCAAAGGCTCCCTATTCTCTGGAAAATGTCTTCCATTCAAAATGTGAAATTTTGTATGTTGTGAAATACTGTATTTACTACATCTTGAAAAGTATACTGTGTAAACATGGGCAAACTTCTTATTGTGTACACACATGTAAATGTGTAGGAGGTTTGGGAAGCAGATGACAACAGATGAGGACATGCCCTGGCATATTAATCAGCATCATTCTGTATAGGGACTCACAGAGACTCGATAAATACTTTCAGATTTGATTAATAGATTGGAAGATATGATTGTTGTGTATTCTACAGTCACATTTGCCATCCATTCATTAATTCATTGGCCATCATTCATTAATCCACTTAGTAAAAAATATACCATGTTATAGACATTTCTCTGAAGTTTGACCATTGCTCAAATATGATGTATGTATGACATACTTAAGCAGAAATAAATCTTGAATATGTTTAAATATACACTCACTTGTATTGCTAAAGTGATAAAGATTAATAGTTGGTAAAGCTATGGTACAAATACTTCTAAAAAGTGTCAATATCTACTAAAGTTATATGTATTCCTTATGATGTATCTGTTCTGTTAGGTATCAACAGAAATGTATGCATATGTTCATCAGAATATGTTCATATTAGCACTATTCATTGTGGCCATTGAAATGGAAAACTACCCCAATGGCTATCAGTACTTGAAAGGATAAATGAAATATGAGAATGAGAATGAACAACCTACACATATATAGACAATTATTTTTTGACAAAGATACTGCAAGATATTTCAATGAGGAAAGACCTGTCTTTTCAACAAATAAAGACATATCAACTAGATATTAGAAATTGGGTACTGGAAAATAATCTTATACAATTCCCCAAAAATAATTTGAGACTGATCATAGACCCAAACATAGAAACCAAAACCACAAAACTACTAGAAGAAAAGAACAGGAAGATTTTTTTCATTCCCTTAGGAAAATTTTTCTTATCTAAGACATGAAAGTACTAACCATAAAATAAATGTTAAATTGGATTTAAAACTATAGTCTGCTATAAAAAAATACTATAAGACAATTTAAAAATGAGTCAGACTGGGAGACAATATTCTCTCTACATATTGACAAAGGATTTAGATTCCTAAAATATAAAAACTCCTACAAATTAGAAATTTTAAATGCAAACATCCTAATTAAAAATGGGCAAGAGACTTCAACATTTTACAAAAGAAAAAAAGTTCGTGAAAAGGTACCCAACATCAATAATCACACTGGAAATGCACATTAAAACTACAGTGGGGTGCCACTTCACACCCGTTAGAATGGCACAGATTAAAAGACTGCTAACACGAAGTGTGGGAGGAAGTGAAACAATCGGACCTCTCATACATTTTTGGCGGGAGTGCAAAATATACAACCACTTTGGAGTACAGTTTGGCCGTTTCTAATAAAAATCAAAAGTACATTTCACTTCTTTATTTTTTTTGTAGAATTGGTCATGGTCTCCACAATCATGCTAGATCGAAGTCATGATTATCGTCCTTCTTGCAGTGTTCTGGATCTTAAAGGGAAGCATCCAGAACTAATCTATTAAGTATAATTTTGATTGCATGTTTTTTTGGATACAACCTTTATCAATTTATTATATTTTTCCAGCTAAACATTTATTTCTTTTTGTTAAAACTTTTATTTTAGATTCAGAGGTACATATGAAATTTTGTTATATAGGTAAACTCGTGTCACAGGGGATTGATGTACAGATTATTTTGTCACCCAGGTACTAAGCCTAGTACTCAATAGTTATTTTTTTTATCCTCTCTTTCTTCTCAACCTTCACCCTCAAGTATGCCCCAGTGTCTGTTGTTCCCCTCTTTGTATCTATGACTTCTCATTACTTAGCTCTTACTTATAAGTGAGAACATGTGGTATTTGGTTTTCTGTTTCTGTGTTGGTTTGCTAAGAATAATGGCCTCCAACTCCATTCATGTTCCCACAAATGACATGATCTTGTTCTTTTTATGGCTGGATAGTATTTCATGGTGTATGTGTACCACATTTTCTTTATCCAATCTGTCATGGATGAGCATTTAGGTTGATTCTATGTGTTAGCTATTGTGAATAGTGCTGCAAAGAACACATGCATGTATCTTTATAACAGAATGATTTATATTCCTTTGGGTATATACCCAGTAATGAGATTGCTGGGTCAAATGGTATTTCTGCCTCTAAGTCTTTGAGAAATTGCCACACTGTCTTCTACAATGTATGAGCTAATTTACACACCCACCAATAGTGTAAAAGTGTTCCTTCTTCTCTGCAACCTCGCCAGTATCTGTTATTTTTTTGACTCTTTCATAATAGCCATTCTGGCTAGTGTGAGATGTTATCTCATTATGGTTTTGATTTGCATTTCTCTGATTACCAGTGAGACTGAGCTATTCTTCATATGTTTGCTGGTCACATGTAAGTCTTCTTTTGAAAAGTTTCTCTTCATGTGCTTTGCCCACTTTTTAATGGGGTTATTTAACTTTTCTTGTAAATTTGTTTAATTTCCTTATAGATGCTGGATATTGGACCTTTGTCAGATCGACAGCCTAGGCAATAACACTCTGGACATAGGAACAGGCAAAGATTTTATGACAAAGACACAAAAGCAATTGCAACAAAATCAAAAATTGACAAATGGGATCTAATTAAACGTAAGAGCTTCTGCACAACAAAAGAAACTATCAACAAAGGAAACAACCTTCAGAATGGGAGAAATTATATGCAAACCTTTATTAATTTAAAGGTGTTCCCTTCTTACCTTACTGTGCTGAGACCTAAAAAATTTTAAATTATTATGAGTACATAATAGTTGTACGTATTTATGGGGTGCATGTGATGTTTTGATGCAAGCATACAGTGTATAATGATCAAATCAGGGTAATTGGGAGTATCTATCAACTCAAGCTTTTATTCTTTCTTTGTGTTAGGAATATTTCAATTCCACTATTTTACTTCTTTTTAAATATACAATAAATTGTTGGTAGCTATAGTCACCCTGTTGTGCTGTCAACTACTAGTACTTATTCATTCTAACTAATTGTATTTTTATACCCACTAACTATCCCTTCTTTATCCCCCACTAACCTTCCACCTCTGATAACCATCATTCTGCTCTGTATCTCCATGAGTTCAATTTTTAAGGCTCTCACATAGGAGTGAGAACATGAGCTATTTGCCTTTGTGTCTAGGTTATTTCACCTAATATAATGTCCTCAAGTTCTATCTAAGTTGTTGCAAATGACAAAATTTCAATATTTTTTATGGCTGAATAGTATTCCATTGTGTATATGTACTACATTTTCTTTATCATTCATCTGTGGATGGACAGTTAGGTTGATTCCATATCTTGGCTATTGTGAGTAGTGCTGCAATAGACTCGGGAGTGCAGATACTGCTTCAATATCTAGTTTTCCTTTCTTTTGTGTATATACCCAGAAGTGGTATTGTGGATCATATGGTAGTTCTATTTTTAGTTTTTTGAGGAGTCTCCATAGTGGCTGTGCTAATTTATATTCCCACTAACTGTGTATGAGGGTTCCCCTTTCTCCACATCTTCACTAGCATTTATTATTGCTTGTCCTTTGGATAAAAGCCATTTTAATTGGGATGAGACAATATCTTATTAATAGTTTTGACTTGCATTTCTCTGATGATTAGTGATGTTGAGCATTTTTGCCTACTTGGCCATTTTGTATATCTTCTTTTGTGAAATGTCTATTCAGGTCTTTTGCCCATTTTAAATTTGTGTTGTTTTCTTCCTGCTGAGTTGTTTGGGCTCCTTCTGTATCCTGATTATTAATCTTTTGTCAGATGAGTGGTTTGCAAATACTTTCTCCCATTCTGTCAGTTGTTTCTTTACTTTGTCAATTGTTTCCTTTGCTGTACAGAATTTTTTTAAGTTGATGTGATCCCATTTGTTCATTTTTGCTTTGCTTGTCTGTGCTTTTGAGGTCTTTCTAAAAAATCTTTGCTTAGACCAATGTCTTGAAGTGTTTCCTCAAAGTTTTCTTTTAGTAGTTTCAGATCCTAGTTTTAGGTCTTCAGTTAATTTTCATTTTATGTATGTATACGGTGAGATACATATCACACATATGTATATGGTGATCAATAGGGATCTAGTTTTGTTCTTGTACATATGGACATCCAGTTTTCCCAGCATAATGTTTTGAAAACTGTCCTTTCCCCATTGTATGTTCTTGGTATTTTGTCAAAAATAGGTTCACTATAAATGCATGGATTTATTTTCTGGGTTCTCTATTCTGTTTAATTTTCTATGTTTCTGTTTTTATGCTAGTACTATGCTGCTTTGGTTACTACAGCTTTGTAGTGTAATTTGAAGTGAAGTGGAGTGATGCCTCTGGTTTTGTTCTTTTTGGTCAGGATGGCTTTGGCTATTCTAGATCTTTGAAACTTTTGATCTTTGTTAAGAATTGAACACATTTTATCTAATATATATTCTAAATCAATAAAGTAGTTATAGGATTTTCTCCTCTTATCTACCAAAGTGGTGAAGTACATATAAAAATTTTCCTGAGTTCCACTCTCTTTGCACTCTTGGAATAAACCCAACTTGATCAGAATATACCACTATTTTAATTAAAAGTAAAATTCCATTAAGGTGGTTAATATTTTATTTATGATATTTGTATGCATATTCATAAGTAAAACATGAAAGGATTTGAAGGAAATTTGAAGGAAAAAGATAAACTGTTATTTGCAAATGATATTATTATATACTGGGAACAACTAAAAAAAATCAATATGAATTAAGTAGAGAGTTTGGCAGAGTTGCTGAATATAAGATCCTCCTATAAGAAATGTTTAAAAATGTATCCCCAAAATAACCATCTAGAAAATATATTATACGTTATTCTATTTATAATGGCATCAAAACTATAAGTATATTGGAATTAACTTTCTAAAAAGAAACATCTCTATGTAGAAATTTAAAACTAAAGGACGAAGAGGTATTCTGATAAGACAAATTAATATAAATGTCAATTTTCACCCAATGACTCTATAAATTCAAAACAATCCATTAAAAGTCCAAGTGGAGCTATTGAGAAGTCTGATAAACTTATTCTAAAAGTTATATGCAAATAACCAAGTTAATTATTAGAAAGAAGAAAAATTATAAGGAGAAACCAGATATACTTGCTACAAAGCCACAGCAATAAAATATTGTTGGTAAAGAAGTGTTGAAGGAAGTCAGGGACCCTGAATGGAGCGACTGGCTGAAGCCATGGCAGAAGAACATAAATTGTGAAGATTTCATGGACATTTATCACTTTCCCAATCAATACTCTTGTGATTTCCTATGCCTGTCATACTTTAATCTCTTAATCCAGTCATCTTCGTAAGCTGAGGATGAATGTCACCTCAGGACCCTGTGATGATTGTGTTAACTGCACAAATTGTTTGTAGAGCTTGTGTGTTTGAAAAATATCAAATCTGGGCACCTTAAGAACAGGATAACAGCGATTTTCAAGGAACAAGGGAGATAACCTTAAGTCTGGCTGCCTGTGGGCCGGGCAGGATGGAGCCATATTTCTCTTATTACCAAAAATGGGTAAGAGAAGTATCACTGAATTCTTTCCCCAGTAAGGAATATTAATAATTAACAGCCCTGGGAAAAGAATGCATTTCCAAGGGAGGCCTCTGAAATGGCCACCCTGGGAGTATCTGCCTTTATGCTGATATAGATAGGGATAAAACACACTCTAGTCTCCTGCAGCGTCCCCAGGCTTGCTAGGATTAGGAAATTCCAGCCTGGCAAATTCTAGTCAGACCAGTTCTCTGCTCTTGAACCCTGTTAAAATGTTTATCAATGACAATGTGTACACAGTGGGACATGAAGTTCATTAGTGATTCTAGTTTCACCCTGACCTTGTGATCTCACCCTGACCTCCTGCCTTGTGATCTTTTGTTGCCCTTAAAGCATGCGATCTCTGTGATCTACACCCTATTCGTACACTCCCCCCTGCTTTGAAAATCACAAATAAAAACTTGCTGGTTTTGTGGCTTGGGGGGCATCACAGAAACTGTCGACATGTGATGTCACCCCCGGACATCCAGCTTTAAAATTTCTCTCTTTTGTACTCTTTCCCTTTATGTCTCAGACTGGCCAACACTTAGGGAAATAGAAAAGAACCTACGTGAAATATCGGGAGCTGATTTTCCCCAATATCTGGTGAACCAACATGGTTTTTTCTTTTTCCCAAGTGCATGTGGGAACCCGATTCCCTTTGATAGGTACGGAGAAACATTATCAGTTTGGTCCACAGATACCCAAGTTTGACTCCCTGACAACTGGTGAGTAGTCTGTGTATGGCCCAGGTTAACTATGGGTCACACGGAGCATAAAAATTATACTTATCTCTTCTATATTAAACTCTGGTTAAAGCAGAAAAGGGTTCGCGTGCCCATGGAAAATATGGTCACTTTATTCAGGACAGTGGTAAAATTCTGTCCTTGGTCTTCTCAAAAAGGAATCTTAGATGTAGACTCATTAAAACAGGGAAGGGTCCAAGTAACCCCACAAAATATGGTCACTCTATTCAGGGCGGTGGAAAAAACCGTCTTTGGTTTCCTGAAAAAGGAACTGTGTATGTAAAAGTATGGGATCGTATTGGTACAGCATTCTGGAAACTGGTCTCAACAGGGAATTATGTTCCCATCACTGTTTGGGGTGATTGGGCCTTGGTGCGTGCCATCCTAATACCTTGCCAACTTTCCTCTCCCACATGGCCTTCATTATCTGCTCAGTCTCTCCCTTTGCCTACTCCTCCCCCACCTGACGATGTCAAAAATTCAATTTCTAACTCCAGTGACTTTGGCTTAACGTTACTCCCTAATGATCTTATTTCTTTTCACAAAGAGCCAGTACTTGTAGCTCCCGTGGCCCCAACTCACACAGCCCAGGACCATATATATGCTAATTCTTCCCTCTTCAAACCTTTGCAGCATTTGCCTCTGGGTGTCACCTAATGGCTCTGGAACCAAACTACAATTTACCTGTAATTCTGCAGGCCCTCCCCATCCACTGCAGCCCCTCACCCTCCTGTTGTTTGGGTTCCTCAACTAGTCACTTTGCCCTGCACTCAACCTGCTTCTCTGTACCCTTCTTCACACATGGACACCAGTAATCACCAGTATACTTCTGCCTCTTCTACTCCTTCAGTGCCCCTTTCTCACACTCTCATACTAGTCTGCGTCGATATGTGCCACTCAATCTTAATTTTTAAAAAAAATTTAGGCCAGACATGGTGGCTCAAGCCTGTAATCCCAGCACTTTGGGAGGCTGAGACGGGCGGGTCACGAGGTCAGGAGATTGAGACCATCCTGGCTAACCCGGTGAAACCCCGTCTCTACTAAAAAATACAAAAAACTAGCTGGGCAAGGTGGACTTGTAGTCCCAGCTACTCGGGAGGCTGAGGCAGGAGAATGATGTAAACCCGGGAGGCAGAGCTTGCAGTGAGCTGAGATCCGGCCACTGCACTCCAGCCTGGGTGACAGAGTGAGACTCGTCTCAAAAAAAAAAAAAAAAAAAAAAAAAAATTTAAGGATGCTTGTACTCAGTTGGCCCTACTTCTCCTTATGTTAAAATGGTATTACAAACTTTTTGTACTGAGGTGGTTTTGCTTCCTTTAGACTGAGATCTTTTGGCAAAAACTGTTCTAACCCCATCTCAGCCTGGTGGGCAGAGGAGGCCCATTTACAGACTCAGCTAAATCAGACTAATGGCATTCTAATTACTCAGGCTCAACTCACAGGCTCCAATAGTTTCTCTAATACTTATGCCCAATTAGGCTTTGATGCTCTTACCACAGAACAAGTAACAGAGGTGCGTATGAGAGCTTGGGATAAATTACGTGCCCCAGGCCAAGCTCCTGTTTCTTTTACTACTGTTAAACAAGCTCAATTGCTTTTACTACCTAATATCGTTTTAAACAAAGAAGATAAGACACATGGCCCTAGGATGGGCTGCAGAGATGAAAAAGCCGCTTATTGGATTAATGTAATTTCTAAACAATGGCCCATACACATTCAAGAAAAAAGTTTGAAGGCCTAGAAGATACTGGGGCTCAAGTTAATATTCCACATAGCTCTTACAGTTTTACCAGTCAGCATATGATGGAAAACATGGGTTTGTTCCTGGACTCGGTCTTGTCCAAAGCATGAAGGGATTACTAAACCCCTCCCAGTTACTGTAAAAGAAAACAGGGCGGGTTTAGGTTATTCTTTATAGTAGTGGCCACTGCCACACCTCCTGATCCTATCCCTTTACAATGGAAATCAGACACACCCGTTTGGATTTAGCAGTGGCCATTTTCTAAAGAAAAACTGGAGGCTTTAACTCACTTCGTTTCTGAACAGTTACAATTTGGAAATGTGGAGCCCTCTCTTTCCCCCTGGAATTCTCTGGTGTTTCTAGTAAAAAAGAAATCAGGCAAGTGGTGGATGGTAACCGATTTAAGGGCCAGTAACACTGTAATTGAACCTATGGGGGCTGTCCAACCCGGCATGCTTGGCCCTGCTTTAATACCTAAAAATTGGCCTCTCATAGTTATTGATCTTAAATATTGTGTTTTTATATTGCTTTACATAAATTGGATTGTGAAAAATTTGCTTTTACTGTACCATCTGTCAATAATCAGGAGCCTGCAGCTCGTTATCAATGGAAAGGACTTCCTCAGGGAATGCTGACTAGCCCTACAATCTGCCAGCTTTATGTTGCACAAGTGCTCTCACCAGTTCGAGCCCAATTTCCCCAGGCCTCTATTCTTCCTTATATTGATGATATTTTAATCGCTGCCCCAACTTATAAAGAATTAATTGACTGTTATCAAAGTTTGAGCTGCTGTGTTACACGTCGCTCAGGATAAAATTCAACAGGCCACTCCTGCTCAATATTTAGGAATGGTGGTCGATAACGTCTTCAACCTCAAAAAGGTCAAATTAGGAGAGATTCTTTGAAAACTTTAAATGACTTCCAAAAACTTTTGGATAACATTAATTATTTAAGACCTACTTTAGGCATTCCAACCTATGCGCTGTCTAACTTGTTTTCCATGCTGTGGGAGATTCCAATCTCCACAGTCCCAGGACTTTGATCCCTGAGGCTTCACTAGAATTGGGATTTGTGAAGGAAAGAATCCAGACTGTCCAGTTATCTAGAGTACAGCCATTTCAGCCTTTTCAGCTTCTGGTTTTCGCTTTATTACACTCCCTACTGTACTAATAATTCAACATAATGATTTAGTGGAGTGGCGTTTTCTTCCTCATTCAGTGTCAAAAACTTTATCTGTTTATCTAGATCAAATGGCCACTCTAATTGGACAGGCACAGTATGAAATACTTAAAATTTTGGGATTTAATCCAAATTTGATAGTAGTTCCTTTAAATCAGTTCGAAGTTCAAGTCACTTTTCAACATTCTGTACTGTGGCAAATTCACTTGGCTAATTTTATTGGCGTTATTGACAATCATTATCCAAATAACAAGTTGTTTGATTTTATAAAAATGACGTCTTAGGTGGTCCCTCGATTAACCAAAGATCAGCCCATTCCTGAGGCCATTACAGTGTTCACTGATGGCTCCAGTAATGACAATGGTGGTTATATATGTCCTATAGACAAGCTTATTTTTACACCTTATACCTCTGCTCAAAAGGCAGAGTTAATTGCTGTAATTACTGCCTAACAGGATTTGCCCAAACCTTTAAATATTGTCTCTCATTCTACTTAACGTGGGAAAGAGGATATGCTTGTGTTTCACCAGGAGATCACCAAACAAAAACCACAGGAAAAAGACGTCCATGTTAGAGACCGCCCTCAGATGTGGTGAGATCTGTGCCAACTCCTCAGAAGCTGGCACACCAAATCACAATGGGTCTGATTCAGTCCTCCCTGATGGCAATGGATATCCGTCTATCTAATCCCACTTCTCCTGATTACCTTTCTTTTTCTCCTTACAAACCTAAAAATCTCACCATTTCTATTAGCCTCAAAATAACATCCCTCTATTCTTCTCTTCCTCCTTCAGCACTCAATCTCACTTATATAGGATTTATTTAGTGATTCTCCTCCTTATACTTTCTGTCTCACCAGTTTCCTCTCACACTGATTTACCTTCTACACAAAATTATTCCTATTAGGCTTATGTGCCTTTTCCTCCACTTATTCGACCTCTCACCTGGATAGATGTTCCTACAGAAATCTACACTAACAATAGTGTGTGGATGCCTAGAGCTACAGATGACCGTTGCCCTGCTCAACCAGGAGAAGAAGGTACTGCATTTAATGTTACCATAGGTTGTAAATACCCCCCTCTGTGCCTCGGAGATGCACCTGGTTGTATCCATCTAGAAACTCAAGTCTGGACTGCTTATCTTCCGGAAAGATCAGCTACAGAGGAACCGGGATATTTGGTCTCTGGCCTCTCCCTTTCTCCTTTAAAATAAATGAAAAGGGGAGTAATGGGAGATACCCCATACTTTCAATATAAACCTGCAGGAAAACCATGCCCTAAACATTTTGAGGGCCCATCTAAAACTTTAATTTGGGAAGATTGTGTTAACTCACAAGCAATAATATTAAAAAATGACTCATATGGTTTAGTAATAGACTGGGCACCAAAGGGCTATTTAAAAAACAATTGCTCCTCTGGTGGAAAGGAATGCCTGGAGGCTACTTATTTTATTTCTTATTGGGAGAATGAGAATCATCATTCTACTCTGCATAGGAGGTTCAGCTCATACTTTCTCTTAAAATGGGAAAATAAAGGAATTACCCCCTCGAGGCCTTGTATGATACTCCCCATTCTGAGCCCAGAACACCCAGAACTTTGGAAATTGGCTATTGCCATGTCTGGACTGGGAGTATGGAAAGGGGAAACTATTCTGTCTGTTGTCCCCACTACCATCCGTCTCTCTCAGTATCAACATGGATCCAGACATTCTGCTTTACTTACCTCCAACCTGACTGTTCCCATACAGAGTTGTGTTAAGTATCCTTACATGTGGTTAGTGGGAAATATCAAAATTTGGACGACAACCAAACTGTCCAATGCATTGTCATTTATACATTTGTATTAACTCCCATTTTGACTCCAGGAAAAGTGTAATGTTGGTTTGAGCTCGAGAAGGAATCTGGATTCTGATAACTTTGCCCAGACCTTGGGAATCCTCCCCCTCAATACATTTAATTAATAAAGCGTTACAGTGAATTCTAAAAAGATCTAAGAGATTTGTTTTCACTTTAATCGCTGTGATCATGGGCCTAATTATAGTCACTGCAATGGCCACCACTGCCGGAATGGCATTTGGCGTTATACCAGTCTTTTCAAACGGCTCATTTTGTTAATGATTGGCAAGCCAATTCCACCCAAATGTGGAATTCTCAACAAGGCATTGACCAAAAATTGGCTAATCAAGTTAATAATTTAAGACAGTCTGTTATTTGGCTTAGAGATCAGGTAGTGAGTCTTGAACATTGCATGCAAACGTAGCACGACTAGAATACCTCTGATTTCTGTATCACCCTGCATTCCTATAATGAGACTTACCATTCATGGGAAATGGTCAAAGAACACCTTCTGGGTAGGGAAGATAATTTATCATTGGACGTAACTAAATTAAAGAAACAAATTTTTGAAACCTCTCAAGCTCACTTATCCATTGTGCCTGGAGCTGAGGTGTTAGATCAGGTGGCAGAAAATCTTTATGGACTAAACTCCACGACTTGGATTAAGTCTATTGGAGGCTCCACTGTATTAATTTTGGAATTATGTTTCTCTGTTTAATTGGCTTGTCTTTAGTGTACCGGAACAGTCAAAGAATCCTGCGTCAAAATCAAGAGAACAAACAAGCCTTCATTGCCGTGGCACTTTATGTAAAAAGAAAGGGAGAGATGTTGCAGGAAGTCAGGGGCCCTGAACGGAGCGGCCAGCTGAAGCCATGGCAGAAGGACACAAATTGTGAAGATTTCATGGACATTTATCACTGTCCCAATCAATACTCTCATGATTTCCTATGCCTGTCATACTTTAATCTCTTAATCCTGTCATCTTTGTAAGATGAGGATGAATGTCACCTCAGGACCCTCTGATGATTGTGTTAACTGCACAAATTGTTTGTAGAGCTTGTGTATTTGAACAATATCAAATCTGGGCACCTTGAGAACAGGATAACAGCGATTTTCAAGGAACAAGGGAGATAACCTTAAAAGTCTGGCTGCCTGTGGGCCCGGCAGGACAGAGCCATATTTCTCTTATTTCCGAAAACAGGTAAGAGAAGTATCGCTGAATTCTTTCCCCAGTAAGGAATATTAATAATTAATAGCCCTGGGAAAAGACTGCATTCCCAGGAGAAGCCTCTGAAATGGCTGCCCTGGGAGTATCTGCCTTTATGCTGATGTAGATAGGGATAAAACACACTCTAGTCTCCTGCAGCCCCCCCAGGCTTGCTAGGATTAGGAAATTCCAGCCTGGCAAATTCTAGTCAGACCAGTTCTCTGCTCTTGAACCCTGTTAAAATGTTTATCAATGACAATGTGTACACAGTGGGACATGGAAGTTCATTAGTGATTCTAGTCTCACGCTAACCTTGTGATCTTGCCCTGACCTCCTGCCTTGTGATCTTTTGTTGCCCTTAAAGCATGCGATCTCTGTGACCCACACCCTATTCATACACTCCCTCCCCTTTTGCAAATCACTAATAAAAACTTGCTGGTTTTGCGGCTTGGGGGGCATCACGGAACCTGCTGACATGTGAGGTCTCCCCCGGACACCCAGCTTTAAAATTTCTCTCTTTTGTACTCTTTCCCTTTATTTCTCAGACTGGCCAACACTTAGAGAAATAGAAAAGAACCTACATGAAATATTGGGGGCTGGTTTCCCCTGATAAAGAAGAAACAGACCAACAAAAGAGAATATAGAATTCAGATTCAGAATACAGTTCCCAGGCCTGAAATCTTCTAGCCTGAGTCTCCCCCTCTCTGGTTCTTCCTCCAGGAGCTGCTATTTTTTTCTGCACATCCCTGCTATTCTCTTGTGGTTTCCTAGGCTACACATCCTTCCACAGTATCTTTATGTCTGTTTCTAACCTCCTCTGCCTTCTCTGCCTATGAGTTTGGTAATATCCATTAGGATTTTGCTTCCTTACAGTAGGCCTTAGAAAAATGTCTGCCATTCATGTTAGCCTGGAGCTGCAACTCTCTAACCTTAATGCTTATATAATCTAAGGATCTGTGAGAGCTAGGGTAGAGGACACCTCAGAATTGTTCCATCCTAGAGGCAAAGAAAGTGGGAGCATTTATCTACCAACCCAATCCATGATTTGATGAGGTATGATTCCCTCCTCTCCTCACTACATTTTTTGATCTGCCCCTTCTGTAGTCTGAGGCAAACTGCCTCTGCCAGAGAAAGCCCTTGGGCAGAGAGTCAGAGATACTTGCTGTAAAATTCTGTTGGCTAATATGGAAAGCTTTGGCACCATAACATCTGCTATGGTACATTACTGCCATGGTTTTTTTGTTTTTGTTTTTGTTTTTGTATATGTACTCTGGAGAGCCTGCTAGAATCCTAGGGGTGAAGAAGCTGATTGGAAAAACTAACTATAGCTATATTTGGGTGGTGGTGGTCTATTCCTATTCCTCAGAACTCTCCAGAAATGAGTGGAGTTTGGGCTAATTGCCTCTAAGCTTCAACAATTCACGTTAAAAGTAGAATCTAGTTTTTCCTCATGGAAATGCCTTATAATTGAGGAGTGATCTCTTCCTTATTCTGAGGCTGAGGTGTCTATAATACTTAGCCATTGAGAAAACTCTTGCTTGTCTCCCCCTTTTAGAGATAAATTTCCTACCCAGTTGCTAATATCTTTGTCCCACATGGAGAAAAGAAAAAGAACACCATTCTGACTTCTGAGAGAACCACTAGCCTCTTAGTTGCTCCCTTTGATCAGGATGAGTCCCTGAGTTTCCTCTTGGGAACCGGTACCCAAGACAACAGCCCCATTTTGCAAGCAAACAACTTGGTGATAAAGCCCCAGCAGTTGTATCCAGTTGAAGGCAGGGCAAATAGGTGGAAAAAACATTAGAGCCAGAAGAGCAGGATTGAAGACTCCACTTGGTCTCTTATATGTCTGATATGAGACATATAATCCCTCCCTGAGCATCAGTTTCCCCTTGTATTTAAAATTCAGGTTAACCTAATTCACAGGGCTATTTTGAGAATTAAATGGAATAAAAATAAATAATGTGTGTGAAAATATCCTGTAAACTGTCAATGCCAATACCATAGAAAATGTTATTGGTACAATCATAAGAAAAAAATCTCTTATAGGAACTAGATTTTACTTGTTCAGGGAGTTTATCAGTCATTGGTTTTGACCCTTTATAGGGGAATTGTGAGACATGCTAAATTGAATTTGGATTCAATGTATTATATGAGATCTTAGGGACAGTAGTAGTACAATTTATATTATAAATGTACATTGGATTTTCAGGATTTTAAGAAAACAATTCCTTGTCTCTTTAATTGCAGCCTCCTCTACTCACTGTAAAATCATCATACAATTTTACATATACTATTTTTTAAAGTATTATGCTATTAGACAAAAAATATATTTAAGTGACAGGAAATCCTTATCAAGCCATCAAGAGTTGGAAAGTGATGCTTCAGAAAGCCCTTCTCATGCAGGTTAAGTAAGAAATGCATTTCCAACCTGCCAAAGAGATGGAAACAGGCTGCACAAGGAACTCAGTTCATTCTGTGAATGGGTGGACATAGCCGGGTCAGCAAACACAAAGGAGTAGGAGCAACCAGGACTTAAAAAGAAAGGACTGCTTACTCTGGGAGCAGCAGTGGTATAGTCTGATGTTAAAGATCTTCCTATAACTATGACCAAGAGATTCAGAAAAAAACATTTAGGCAAATGCTGGTAGGGAAGAAGAAAGCTCATTGACTCTTTGAATATATATTTGAGTATAATATGAATCAGGGAGGAATACAGGTGTTAGGCAAGGCATTTGTGGAGGAGGTGGGCCTTGCGGTATGTCTTCAAGATGATGGGAATTGAAATGGCCAGGGAGAGAAATGAGGGATTTAGAGGCAAGGGGGACAATGCACTAAAACTAGATTCCTGAGTGAGCATAGTGTGAAGACAAGGGGGATGGCCTTGGCAGAAGTTCAGGATGTTTGTTGAGGGTGATGGGAGATTAGATTGGTGTTGCTGGTTGCTTTCCTGGAAAGTAGACCCTGAGACAGAGATATGCATGCAAGACATTTACAGGTGAGTGCTCTTACAATCAACATCTGTAGGGAAATGAAGGCAGGAGGACTGGACAGAGAGAGAATCTGGGCTGTAGTGTAGCTGCAGCCAGTCACCTCAGGAAGCTCTGAATTTAGGATGGCCCTGAAGAATTGCTGCACATCAATTTTTCATTGTGTGGCTTGCCCTGGCCAAGAGAGCATGGCTATTAACAAGGTGTCTCTCTTCAGTTAAAGGCAAGTGCCTGGAGTGGGTACTCAGATGCCAGGTGTCAGCCTTCCATAGTCTCAACAGTATGAGAATAAACCCCTTAAAGGGTTGCTGGGAATCAGGTGGTGTACCACAGTGCTTATTCCATTGGATAATTAGTATAACTTCAGATGATAAGGAGTCTGGGTGCAAGGCTATGTATGACTAAGGTGAGGAGAGTGAGGTATTTGCCTCAGGCACAAAACTTAAGGGAAACTCCAAAACAACTGAGTAATAAAGATAACTAACATTTTAATGCAATATTTTAAAAAAACAAAGTCAATGCAAAAACACTCACGATGAACAAGATTTTAAATAAAGACTGGATCAGTAGTACTAACTTTTCCTTTGCCTCAGGCTCCGATATGGCTTGGCAGAACAACACCTGAAGGTTGTAACATTTATTCTGCAGGAAACAGGAAACCATTGGAAGTTTTCCTCTTTCCATTTTCCTATAATAGCTATACTATTATAACATTAAATTTGTTTTAATTGCCAAAAAGTTTTTTACTCAAAATCTTACAGATAGGACTCTTGTTTGCAAGAGACAGGAAAACTAGTTAAAACAGCTTGGCCAATAACTACAGGTAATGTACTGACCTACACAGAAATCAGGAGCAGTTTGATCCAGTAGCTTAAGCTATACTGTTAGTGATCAGTTTCTCTCCATCATAAAGGTATTCATTCTTCTACTGGCTTTCTTCATTATAAAAGATATGGACAGCATTCCTGAGTCTCTCATTCTCAATCAACCAAGTCCAGAGGAAAAGAAATTGCATTTCTTTCTTCAAAACCTCAGCAAAATTATCTGATTGGACTATAAATTCAACCATGAGTCTATCCCTGTGACCAGGTGAATGGGATATGATGATTGACTTATTCCAACAACGCATACTTCCCTACCTGTGAGAGAGGTCATTCTATACAACTGGGGTATTTCTACCAAAACAAAAAATAAATAAATAAATAAAAGATGGAGTTTTTGCTAGGGAGCTTACTGCACATGAACATACATTTCTCTCTTTCTGTTCAATCCATGTCCATACAAATACACGTGTAACTGAAGTGTTGCAATCATTTATTTAATAATACCATATAGCACCTTTATTTTTAAAAACATTTAAGTAGTATAAGAATACTATTAAAAGCAAGTAAGAGGGTATATAAAGTACCCATTCCACTCACTCCTACTTCTCCTGTTCTCCAGGAGAAAATGTTTTACTCCTCAGAGATACCCATTGTTATATGTTTTTAAATTTATTTATAAGTTGCTTTTTTAAAAAAAATACACATCGTGCATATATTTGTTATTTATGTGTTTTCAAAAAAAGGTCATATAATATATGTATCACATTTTTCTTCAACATTCTTTAAAATTACACTTATTGTATAGTTACTTTTACTTTTTAGTGACCAAAACTTGTATTTTTCACTTAGCAATATTCTTGAGTATTGGTCAATAGTAGTACCTACATGAGTTTTTTTGTTTTTTTTTTTTGTTTTTTTAAAGTTACTGCCTGGTATGCCATGATATGGTTGATGTTTTAAGAATATTTGGGCTGGGTGCGGTGGCTCAAGCCTGTAATCCCAGAACTTTGGGAGGCCGAGATGGGCGGATCACGAGGTCAGGAGATGGAGACCATCCTGGCTAACACGGTGAAACCCCGTCTCTACTAAAAATAAAAATTAAAATTAAAAAATAAAATAAAATAAAAAAACTAGCTGGGCGAGGTGGCAGGCGCCTATAGTCCCAACTACTCGGGAGGCTGAGGCAGGAGAATGGCGTAAACCCGGGAGGCGGAGCTTGCAGTGAGCTGAGATCCGGCCACTGCACTCCAGCCTGGGCGACAGAGCAAGACTCTGTCTCAAAAAAAAAAAAAAGAATATTTGATTTAAGAAAACTTATTTGATAGATATTTAGTTTGTTTTCAGTTCTTTATTACTACAAACCATGATTCAATGAACATCATAGTATGTGTTTTCCTACACCCAGGAGAATAATACCAAGCAAAGACAAATCTAGAAATTAAAATTTTTTTAAATAAATGGATTTGGTTCAAAAAAGAATCTTAATTCTACTTTTTTTCTATAGATTATTAAATGCATCAATATTGATTGTTACAGTATATGCTTTTCCTAATAATTTGAAATGGTAACCTTCTCATAAGTTATTTTTTCATATAAAATTGTGGCTGTTTCTAGATTGTCAAGATCATTAATCTATTTGTTTAACCTAGGATTAGTATTACAATAGTTTACTCTGACTACCTTTTAATATAGTTTATATCTGGTATAAAACAGATATATTTGAGTATAAAATATGCAATCTGTTATTATGTTTTCAGAATAGTTTCACAACTCTAGCTCATTTAGCATTCCTTACAAATTTTACAATCAGCTTGTCAAGCTTCATGTAAAATCCTTCTGAAATGGCATTGATTTTAAGACTAATTTGGAGAAAATTATCATTTATTCAAGTCTTATGTATCTCAAAAATGCCTTATTCTTTTCTCTATAAAGACTTTGCATATTGTTTATGATGCTTAATTCTAATTACATTATGGTTGTTTTTATTTTAAACAGGATAGCTTTCTTATACATTTTCTGACTGATTTTGCTAATGTAATGGACATTAATTTTCATAAGTGACCTTGTAACCACCTACTCTGCTAAACTCTTTTCTAGTATAACCCATCATGTGGTTCCTCATTGCGTCTTCTTTAAGAGTTGATATTCTCCAATCTTCCTGGATGTTTCTCTGTCCCTATGGAGACATAGACCTTCTCCAAAATAATCTCTCATAGTCACTCATCCCACCTGATGGCAAACACTGTTTGCCTAGTCCAACTGGGAATGAGGGAGAAATGTGGGGTAGCTTCTCACCAGGATAATCCTGCTGCAGCATGCCAACTAAGCATTGTCAGTTGCCCTTGATCAATTGTCTTTCAATTTTCCCCCCACATTTCTTGCCATCAAGGGTTCTACTTATTTGAATACAGAATAATGTACATGGTATAATCTATGGTACATGGTCAATGTATAATCTAGAACATTTATAGGGAGAGGAAATTTATATATAGAAATATAAATACAGAGGAGTGAGACTGTAGCAAATGTTGAAATAGAAGACCATTTTCCCCAAGTGAAGTTCCTTACCATTTATTAAATCCTCCATCTTTTCATAAAGTATATTTTTCTTTTCATAAAGTATATTTTCAAGTCTTACTGGCATTTTGATTGAAATTTTTATATATGTAGATTAATTTAGGTGGAACTTATATATTTTAATATTGTATTCCTAGCTATGGACATGATATATCTCACCATTTATTCATGTATTCTTTTATTTTCTTTAGTAAATTTTTACATCTGTCTTCATAAATTTCTCATACATTTCTTTCCTGGCTTAATCCTAGGTACTTTATTATTTATGTTTCAATGTGAAGGAGTTTTTTAAGAAAGACAACATTTTCTAATTGATTATTGCCATGATGTAGAAAGGCCATTATTTTTTTCCCATTCTTTTTTCTTTCTGTGGTTCAGTTTGGATCATTTTATTAAATTATTTTCAAATTTGCTGATCCTTCTTATGTTAGATACATCTATTGTTAAACCTATCTATTGAATCCTTAATTTCAGTATTATATCTTTTAGTTCTAGGATGTCCATCTTATTCAGCTAACTCCAGTATCTGGATTATCTATGAGTTTGCATTTATTGGCTATTTTTTCTCTTCGTATTTGTCCTATGGATTCTGTGTCTTGGCATGCCTAGTAATTTGTTATTGAATGCAGGACTTTGTTTCTTTAAGAAAAAATGGTAGAGACACCACATAATGCCATTTTCCATCAGAGAGAATGTTCACCTTTTCCTCTGCCTGGAAAAGAGAGTATGGAGATGATTCCCTTGATTCAACTAGGGACTAAATCTGGGTCAAGCCTGAGCTGCAGTTTAGGGAAACCCGGTCTACCTGTCTTTCCCCTTTCCAAGGCTGTGGCTCTTCTTGGCTTTCATTGGAGAATGTGGCAGTTATTTGTATTAGGAATGAGAGATTGATGGGATCTGTATTCTACTTTTTAAAGGTTTTAGGTTTATCTCTTTTTCCTTCCTTCCATGAAACTGCAAATTTCGACAAATATTCTGTTATTTGAGGTCTCTAAAGTCTCCAGTTTTGTCACTCGGGCCCCATATAAGTCTGCTATGGGCTGAACCTGGATTCTCACCCTTTATGTTAACCCAGATTAGCACGTTCTCCATACCAAAAAAACAGTTTCAGCTCATTAATACCAATTACTTACTCCTTCCAGGGATTTTTAACTCTCTAGGGGTCTTGTACTTATCAGGTATTTTTCTAAAGCACCAAGAGAATGCAGAAAATTCCATTTTGCCTTTCAGAAATTTCCTTTTTTTTTTTTTTTTTTAGTCCTCCTGATCAACACAGCTTTGGAATTCTGACATTGAGAGAGAAATCATCTATGTGTTTGAAGTCTCTTAAGTTTACAATTTCATCTTTACTTCCCTGCATGAGGACCAAAAGCTCTGTTGGTTTCTCTGTCCCACATCAGTGGCCCTATGCTTGGGACAAGCCCAGATTCTCACCTCTAGCCACGTTCAGAATAGGTCGCTACCCCCATTTGATCTTCAGTTCATCTCTGAAAGGTTTTCTTCCCACTAGAATTTTAGTTTCCATAGTTCCAATTGCTTTTAAAAGTCTGGATTTTCTAACTACTTATTGTATCTTACTCAGAAGTAGAAATGTCAGGCCATTTATTTTTGTAAGTGGACCATGATTATAGCACAGTGGTTTCATTACTGTGCCATTATATTCTCTCACATTGCCAAGGTTTCCCAGGATTGCTGAAATCTCAGGTTTTATAGGGAAACCAGACCTGTACAAGTAAACTTGTGCTGGGAAGCTGGTCAGTGTCACTGAGTGTATTTCCGTGGTTGGGCCTTGGCCCATTAGAATTCACTTTTGGCAGTAGATAAACTACTGGTCCTTTTATATAGTCATATTTTAATTTGTGAGCTTTCAGAACTAATTCATTTAGTGATCGCCAACTGTAGGTATTCAAGTTTTAAGTGTGGTTGGATGGTATACTTTCTGAGCCCTTGTGCACTTGAATTGTTTTTTCTGTTGCCTTTGTATATGAATGACCACATTGTTTGGTATCAAACTCCTGAATAACAAGCTCTTTTTCTCCACTGAAGGACTCTAGAGATAATGTTTCAAAGTTTTCAGGTGTTTCTTATTTTAGACACCACACTTTAGTTTTTTCTTCCCAGGTGGGTAGTCTATTCTTTTCTTCCTAGACATTTTCCAAATGTTCTAACAGTTTATATCTTTTGGGTTCAGATTTTTTTTTTTCATTTTTGGCTTTTTGGGTTTGGAGGAATATCTTACTTTTTAAATTAAAAATGTCGAGTTTGGCTGGATGTGGTGGCTCACTGCCTACAATCCTAGAGCTTTGGCTGGCTGAAGAGGAGGATTGTTTAAGGCCAGGAGTTTGAGACCAACTTGGGCAACAAAGTGAGACCTTGTCTCTACAAAAAAAAAAGTTTTTAAATAACTGGGTATGGTGGTGCATGCTGCTTGTAGTGAGCCATGATCATGCTATTGAACTTTACACTGGGTGATAGAGCAAGACCCTCTCTCTCTCTTAAAAAAATGCATGTTTACCACAGAAGTTTTTTAGCATAAATAAAGTAACATAAAAAATTATGACCCCAAATTCCAACACCCTGAAGTAACAGGTGTCAATATCTGCTAATCACCATTTCAGACAGACTTAAAAATATATACAAATATGTAGATTAACAAATAAATAAAAATATGTAAACATTTCATAAGAGTAACATCATAATAAATGTTTTTATTATTATTATTATTATTATTATTTTGCTATGGAGTCTTGCTGTGTCCCCAGGCTGGAGTGCATTGGCATGATCTCGGCTCACTGCAACCTCCACCTCCTGGGTTCAAGCAATTCCCTTGCCTTAGCCTTCCAAGTAGCTGGGACTACAGGCACATGCCATCATGCCTGGCTAATGTTTTGTATACTTTTTTTGTATTTTAGTAGAGACAGGGTTTCACCATATTGGCCAGCATGGTCTTGATCTCCTGACCTCATGATCCACCTGCCTCAGCCTCCCAAAGTGCTGGGATTACAGGTGTGAGCCACCACACCCGGCCAGTTTTTGTTTTTTTGAGATGGAGTTTCATTCTTGTTGCCTAGGCTGGAGTGCAATGGTGCTATCTCAGCTCACTGCAATCTCCACCTCCTGGGCTCAAGCAATTCTGCTGCCTTGGCCTCCCAAGTAGCTAGGATTACAGGTGCCCACCACCACGCTGGCTAATTTTTGTATTTTAGATAGAATCAGGGTTTTACCATGTTGGCCAAGCTGGTCTCGAACTCCTAACCTCATGTGATCCGCCCACTTTGGCCTCCCAAATTGCTGGGATTACAGGTGTAAGCCATCTTGCCTCGCCTGATTAAAATGTTTTAATAAAAAGTCTTCAATTTTATTTTACTTGAACAGAAGAAAACTAAAGGAAAATCAAATAAATTATTAAACTTCACAGAGAAGTTCGCTTATTCACTGCAAGAGATATTTAGTTTTAACACATTGCTCTAATGTTAAGAAAAGAACATAATAAACACATTTATATTTTGGAAATTATTTACTGACTACCAGCTATGAGCAATGAATTGATGAGCACACTTACTTTTTCTGCACTTTCTTACACTTTTTATCCTGCTATTTCAACATTTGTTGTTATTTAATTTTATTTATTTAGCATTTGTAACATTTACAGGGCTTAAAAAAATTTCTTTATTTATTGAGACAGGGTCTCACTCCATTGTCCAGACTAGAGTACAGTGGTGCGATCATAGCTCACTACAGCCTCTACCTCCTGTGCTCAAGCTATCGTCCCAGCTCAGCCTCCCAAGGAGCTGGGAGTACAGGCATGCACCACCACGCCTGGTTAATTTCTTTTATTTTTTGTAGAGACAGGGTCTTACTATATTGGCCAGACTGGTCTCAAACTTCTAGCTTCAAGTGATCTGCCCACCTCACCCTCCTAAAGTGCTGGGATTACAGGTGTGAGCCACCCTGCCTGGCCTATTTTTAGTTTTTTTCCCACCATAACTCTCTCGGTCTTGGTTATCTGTTCAAATGGATTCAACACTTTCTACTAGGCCATTTGCCACTACTTCTTTCTTGTTCTGTGTTTTATTTCTGTTCTTTTCCTATTTGGTTGGATTTCATTATGGGGTATTTTCTCAAAAAAAGTTCTGGTGGGCGTTATAGTCTTCAGATGTTTTCAAATTTGAGTGTGCCTGCCTGCTGCCTCTTTATTTGAGCTACAACTTGTCTGAGTATTATATCATTGGCTTTCACTTGTTCCCTCTTAGTGATGTAGACCTGTTTCCAATATTCTGACACTAATTATTGCTGGACACGGCGGGGAAATGAAGGCTGCCGTGATTTCTTATCCTTGTGGACAATTTGCTTTCTATGTCTGGATAACTGGATACATTTTTATCATTAAGAAATCTTGTAATTGATCATTTTAATTAAAAAGATAACCATTTTTATCTGCAGGTCCAGTTCTTCTGCCATTTCTGGGAAATTTACCTGAGTATTTCAGAATATTCTTGGCATCGCTTTTGAGGTACTTAAAATTTCAAAGACCTTCAGGACTAAGAAACTCAATCAAAACCGCTCAACTACATGGAAACTGAACAACCTGCTCCTGAATGACTACTGGGTACATAACGAAATGAAGGCAGAAATAAAGATGTTCTTTGAAACCAATGAGAACAAAGATACAACATACCAGAATCTCTGGGACACATTTAAAGCAGTGTGTAGAGGGAAATTTATAGCCCTAAATGCCCACAAGAGAAAGCAGGAAAGATCTAAAATTGACACTCTAACATCGCAATTAAAAGAACTAGAGAAGCAAGAGCAAACACATTCGAAAGCTAGCAGAAGGCAAGAAATAACTAAGATCAGAGCAGAACTGAAGGAGATAGAGACACAAAAAACCCTCCAAAAAAATCAATGAATCCAGGAGTTGGTTTTTTGAAAAGATCAACAAAATTGACAGACCACTAGCCAGACTAATAAAGAAGAAAAGAGAGAAGAATCAAATCGACGCAATTAAAAATGATAAAGGGGATATCACCACCGACCCCACAGAAATACAAACTACCATCAGAGAATACTATAAACACCTCTACGCAAATAAACTGGAAAATCTAGAAGAAATGGATAATTTCCTGGACACTTACACTCTTCCAAGACTAAACCAGGAAGAAGTTGAATCCCTGAATAGACCAATAGCAGGCTCTGAAATTGAGGCAACAATTAATAGCCTACCAACCAAAAAAAGTCCAGGACCAGATGGATTCACAGCTGAATTCTACCAGAGGTACAAGGAGGAGTTGGTACCATTCCTTCTGAAACTATTCCAATCAATAGAAAAAGAGGGAATCCTCCCTAACTCATTTTATGAGGCCAACATCATCCTGATACCAAAGCCTGGCAGAGACACAACAAAAAAAGAGAATTTTAGACCAATATCCCTGATGAACATCAATGCAAAAATCCTCAATAAAATACTGGCAAACCGGATTCAGCAACACATCAAAAAGCTTATCCACCATGATCAAGTGGGCTTCATCCCTGGGATGCAAGGCTGGTTCAACATTCACAAATCAATAAACATAATCCAGCATATAAACAGAACCAAAGACAAGAACCACATGATTATCTCAATAGATGCAGAAAAGGCTTTTGACAAAATTCAACAGCCCTTCATGCTAAAAACGCTCAATAAATTCGGTATTGATGGAACGTACCTCAAAATAATAAGAGCTATTTATGACAAACCCACAGCCAATATCATACTGAATGGACAAAAACTGGAAAAATTCCCTTTGAAAACTGGCACAAGACAGGGATGCCCTCTCTCACCACTCCTATTCAACATAGTGTTGGAAGTTCTGGCTAGGGCAATCAGGCAAGAGAAAGAAATCAAGGGTATTCAGTTAGGAAAAGAAGAAGTCAAATTGTCCCTGTTTGCAGATGACATGATTGTATATTTAGAAAACCCCATTGTCTCAGCCCAAAATCTCCTTAAGCTGATAAGCAACTTCAGCAAAGTCTCAGGATACAAAATTAATGTGCAAAAATCACAGGCATTCTTATACACCAGTAACAGACAAACAGAGAGCCAAATCAGGAATGAACTTCCATTCACAATTGCTTCAAAGAGAATCAAATACCTAGGAATCCAACTTACAAGGGATGTAAAGGACCTCTTCAAGGAGAACTACAAACCACTGCTCAGTGAAATAAAAGAGGACACAAACAAATGGAAGAACATACCATGCTCATGGATAGGAAGAATCAATATCGTGAAAACGGCCATACTGCCCAAGGTTATTTATAGATTCAATGCCATCCCCATCAAGCTACCAATGAGTTTCTTCACAGAATTGGAAAAAACTGCTTTAAAGTTCATATGGAACCAAAAAAGAGCCCGCATCTCCAAGACAATCCTAAGTCAAAAGAACAAAGCTGGAGGCATCACGCTACCTGACTTCAAACTATACTACAAGGCTACAGTAACCAAAACAGCATGGTACTGGTACCAAAACAGAGATATAGGCCAATGGAACAGAACAGAGTCCTCAGAAATAATACCACACATCTACAGCCATCTGATCTTTGACAAACCTGAGAGAAACAAGAAATGGGGAAAGGATTCCCTATTTAATAAATGGTGCTGGGAAAATTGGCTAGCCATAAGTAGAAAGCTGAAACTGGATCCTTTCCTTACTCCTTATACGAAAATTAATTCAAGATGGATTAGAGACTTAAATGTTAGACCTAATACCATAAAAATCCTAGAGGAAAACCTAGGAAGTACCATTCAGGACATAGGCGTGGGCAAAGACTTCATGTCTAAAACACCAAAAGCAACGGCAGCAAAAGCCAAAATTGACAAATGGGATCTCATTAAATTAAAGAGCTTCTGCACAGCAAAAGAAACTACCATCAGAGTGAACAGGCAGCCTACAGAATGGGAGAACATTTTTGCAATCTACTCATCTGACAAAGGGCTAATATCCAGAACCTACAAAGAACTCAAACAAATTTACAAGAAAAAAACAAACAACCCCATCAAAAAGTGGGCAAAGGAATGAACAGACATTTCTCAAAAGAAGACATTCATACAGCCAACAGACACATGAAAAAATGCTCATCATCACTGGCCATCAGAGAAATGCAAATCAAAACCACAATGAGATACCATCTCACACCAGTTAGAATGGCAATCATTAAAAAGTCAGGAAACAACAGGTGCTGGAGAGGATGTGGAGAAATAGGAACACTTTTACACTGTTGGTGGGATTGTAAACTAGTTCAACCATTATGGAAAACAGTATGGCGATTCCTCAAGGATCTAGAACTAGAAGTACCATATGACCCAGCCATCCCATTACTGGGTATATACCCAAAGGATTATAAATTATGCTGCTATAAAGACACATGCACACGTATGTTTATTGCAGCACTATTCACAATAGCAAAGACTTGGAATCAACCCAAATGTCCATCAGTGACAGATTGGATTAAGAAAATGTGGCACATATACACCATGGAATACTATGCAGCCATAAAAAAGGATGAGTTTGAGTCCTTTGTAGGGACTTGGATGCAGCTGGAATCCATCATTCTTAGCAAACTATCACAAGAACAGAAAACCAAACACCGCATGTTCTCACTCATAGGTGGGAACTGAACAATGAGATCACTCGGACTCAGGAAGGGGAACATCACACACCGGGGCCTATCATGGGGAGGGGGGAGGGTGGAGGGATTGCATTGGGAGTTATACCTGATGTAAATGACGAGTTGATGGGTGCAGCACAGCAACATGGCACAAGTATACATATGTAACAAACCTGCACGTTATGCACATGTACCCTACAACTTAAAGTATAATAATAATAAATAAATTAAAAAAAAATTTCATTTGTTTGTATTTTTTTAAAGCACTGAGCTCCTTCTTTATCTCAATTTAGCATCTTTGCAACTCATCCTATTGTATTTTCTCCTTGCCTCTTTGCTGCTTATGATTTTTCTTTACATGAACGGTAGCTTCTTAAGTCCTTTCAGAACACGTGTTTTCTAAAATAGCTGTCTATTTCTTGTAATAAGCAATTTCACTTATCCACGATTACTCTGAATCTTTAGGAAAATACTCCTTTACCCTTATTTCTGCACATATTTTCATATATTCAAAGCTTTTTTGTCTTTTATTCAAACAAGGCAGGAAACATCTAGACTACATCTTTGTCAAAAGACAAGGTATGTGGAATTTCCCTGGCTTTCCTCATTGTCAGCTTGAGTACTCATCAAATCCCGTTGTCAAATCTATGGTTTAGAGGAGATATTGATGTGGACAGCACCCAGCCAAATTCCTAATGTTGAGCAGGCATTTGTTTAATGCATCTTGGCTATATCGAGGTAGGAGTTTCCCTTGCTCCCAATTCTTGGCTGTCTGACACTCAGAACAGATGCAATATATGAGATGCTATAATTATAGGGAGAAACCACTGCCAGGGCCTGTTCTGCCAGGGAATTTCCATGCCCAAGTAGAGTCCTCACTGTAGGGTCTACTCATCTCAGCTTATACTGCCATTGTCAGTGCATGACAACTATCCCCCTCCTCTCTTCATTCTTCCTCTGATTATTTTTTGCCTCTCAATGGATACAGAAAGATAGCAAAGAGGGGCAGATAGTGATCTGCCAACTTGAGTAATACAACTGAGGACTGACAGACTGTTTTTATAAATTGGTTTCTGTGCTCGAGTCTCTGTGCTAGGAGTCAGCTGGCAGAGTAGAAGCACATCTTTTTATCTTCTCTAAGACAGCTGGCAACTCAAAATGGCTTTGTGAGTCTGGTTCTGACAGTCATTTTTTTTTGTCAGAGTCTTGCTCTGTTGTCCAGGCTGGAGTGAAGTGGCTCAATCTTGGCTCACTACAACCTCCTCCTCCCAGATTCAAGTGATTCTCTTGCCTCAGCCTCCTGAGTAGCTGAGATTACAGGCATGTACCACCATGCCTGGCTAAGTTTTGCATTTTTAGCAGAGATGGGGTTTCACCATGTTGGTCAGGCTGGTCTCAAACTGCTGACCTCGTGATCCACCCACCTTAGCCTCCCAAAGTGCTGGGATTACAGGCATGAGCCACCGCACCTGGTCTTTCTTTTCTTTTTGTAAAAATAAATGTTATTGTGTATATTAGAGGTTTACAACATGATGTGATGGGATATATATATAGATAGATAGTAAAATGGTTACTATAGTGAAGCAAATTAACATATCTATCATCTCACATAGTTACTTTTTTGTAACAAAAGCAGTTAAAATGTACTTATTCAAGAAAATTCCCAAATACCATACAATTTTATTAATTATGGTCCTCATGTTGTACATTAAGAATCTAGACTTGTTCATCTTACATTTCTGCTACTTTGTGTCTACCAAGTTTTATAGTTAATGGAAATTCCTCCTGGCTTCTGCAGTTGTTTTTAGTAACAGAATTTTCACCTTTTGCGCTCTTCATTGAGAGACATTGTGAGTGTATATTAGTGTGGTCACAACAATGCTGTGTTCAACGGGAGCCACACTGTACTGGCCCTTGAAAATAATTATCATGTAAGAATGTGGACATAAATCTTCAGTCATCCTTTCTGCATCTGATGAAATCTAAGAAACTTCCTACCCATCAACACACACCTTTCTTTGATGAGTTTGCTGTCTTTATCTGAAATGGAAATTCCACAGGTGGTATGTAATTTAAGTTTGCTTCATATGTGAATATAGAGGCCTTATTTACTATGTGCATGAACATTTCGAGTAGTTTAAGTTTAATAATATATTACTGCTGATTGGCTGAATAAATCAGTAAAGAGAGGTTTGTGTACTAGCTGTGAAATGTCTTGCTTAGTTATTTGTCATAATAAGACTGAACTCCAGGTCTAGCCTCTCTTTTGTGTGACTGGTAGAAGATTCTATTAATTAACTGTGGGGCTTCTGTGACCTTTCAGCAACCTACTGCTAACATACTTAAAATATATTGAGACTAGAAATACCAGCATGACCCATTTGACAACACAGGTAAACAAATTAATTCTTTTTATTGGATTTTCCTTCCAGTAAACATAGCTAAATGTCACCAATATTTTTTCCTTCAGTAGCTAATTTATTGTTTTATTTTTCTGATACTAAAAATGCAAATTTTTACTCTCTTTTTCCACATCTATCTATGTCTGTGCCCATTCTTTCCTCTTGCCCAACATATAAACATAACTACTCCTTTCAATCCTTCAAATCTTACCTTCTCAATAAGGTTTAACAAACTCATTAAAAATTGCAACCCAACCCTCATCTTGACCTTCTCAATCCCCCTTACAATGCTCTATTCTTGTTTTATGGAAATTGTCACCTTCTAATAAAATGTGATTTATATATTTATTATATTCCTTTTTATTGCATGTTCTCCCCCACTCCCCAAACTTGCTAAAATATAAATATCATAAGGGCGGGTTTCCTTTACTGTCTTCTTCATGGATTTATCCTAAGCATCTAGAATAGTTCCTGGCATACAATAGATGCTAAGTAAACGTTTGTTGATGGATGGAAGGAAGGAAGAAAGGAAAGAAGGAAGGAAAGAAGGAAGGAAGGAAGGAAAGAAGGAAGGAAGGAAGAAAGGAAGGAAGAAAGGAAGGAAGGAAGGAAAGAAGGAAGGAAGGAAGGAAGGAACAAAGGAAGCATTTGTCCCTTTTCCTTTTTGAGCTCTTTTCTCAGCCTATGCTTTAGAGAGCTTTGCCTCCTCTGGAATTTTGGTTATCAGTTATTTCCCTCCTCCTACCTCTAAAATTTTAGCCATTGTGTTTTTCTCTTCTTTGGACCTCAAAAACAAACTTGAGTCTGTCTCATTACAAAAAATGTGTATATGGAGCCTGCCTCCATTTTTAATGCTCTCTCTCACCTTCCTGACCCCACAGTCTTCTAGAAAGAATGCATCTGTTTTAAACTCTCTCCCCATTTCAGTGATTTCCTGTCTAGTTTTCCTCTTGACCACAGAACTGAAATGGCTAGTACAAACTATCAATGGTCTCCTCTTTGTCCTCATCCTGTTTTATCTGTTTGTGCCTTTTGGGGTCACAGCTAACCTTACATCCTGAAAGTTTATTCCCATTGGTTCCTGATTTTGTTTTGGTTTCCTTCCTGACTCACTGAGCACACTCGCTCTATCTCTGTTGTTGCAACTTCCTTTACTTTCCCCCTAACTTCTTGTGTTCTCCAGAACTTAGGCCTGGACTTCCCTACCTTCTCACTTTATACACTCTCTAGTCAGTTTCATCCACCGCCAGTATTATTTACCATTGATTTCATCAGTCACCACATTCCCCCTCCTGCCCCACATCACACCTGTTTTGTCAATTTACTATTATTTTCAACTTAGTGCTTAAAAGTACTTCAATAAAACATACATGAAATGGATATCATTGTTT
Organism: Macaca mulatta; assembly: GCF_049350105.2. Lineage (NCBI taxonomy): Eukaryota > Metazoa > Chordata > Mammalia > Primates > Cercopithecidae > Macaca > Macaca mulatta. The sequence continues at coordinate 122,895,006 of NC_133411.1, forward strand.
AAATCCCTCTACTCCACAAACCTCATCCTTCCACTTCTACTACCCCAGCTGATGACAATTCCATCTACATACTTTTCTAAACCAGCGACATCGACATCCTTAGTGACTCTTTCCTTGCAACTAAACTAGTTATCAATTCTTGTCACTTCTAACATAAATTTATCTACACAATTAGTTCCTTTATCTCCACTTCAGTCTCCCCATAGCTTGGTTTCCTATCATCTCTCAGCTATCTTATTGCAATATTCCTGTAACTGATCTTAGTTTTAGTTTCTTATTGTCAATTCCCAATTCAATAGACTCCTCACCCAATCCAACTAAAACCTTCAAAACAACTTTATTCCAGCAAATGCTTATGAAGCACCAACTGTAGTCCTATCAGAAAGAAATAGTGATCCCTCCCCTTAGAGGATTATGTGTTAGGAAGAGACTCAGGTATAAATGGACAGAATGCAATCCAGTAAGTGAATAAATACAATGCTAGAGATATAACCAGAGTCAAATGAAGTTGGTTGCCTGAGTCACATATATCTGTCAGAACAGAGACCTAAGTTCTCTGGATTTCTAGTATGGTGCTTCCTCCATTGTGGCTTTCTTATCAACGTTTCTTGCATGCCAGCTACTCTGTAGAAGACATTACCCCTACGTTTTGGTGATGGTAGATGGTATTTATTGAAACTCTTGCTTATTTTGACCCAGTGTTCGTGTATAATGAAGTTCAAACTAGGGTGGTGGCAAGAAGTGGTCAGATTTTGGATATATTTTGAGGTTAGAGCTAACAGGTTTTTGCTGATTAATTGTATATTGAAGTGTGAGACAAAGAGTGAATTTAAAAATGATGTCAAGATGTTGAACCTGAGTATCAGGAGAAACAGAGTTGTTGCTGATGGAGATGGGGAAGATCACAGGAGGAGCAAGTTTGGCAGCAAGGTGGAGATATAGTTGGAATCAAGAATTCAGTTTATGATATGTAAAGTTTGAGACATCCATTTTTCATCCAAGTTGGAGATGCTAAGTAGAAGATATTGAATTTGTTATAACAGACTGAAGTTTAGGGAAGAAATCAGGGCTAGAGATATCAATGCATGACTCTTAATTATATTGATGATATTTTAAACTTCAGGATTAAAATGAGATCCTCTAGGAAGGAAATGTAGAAGGAGGACAATTCTTAGGAATGACTCTCAAGGATTGCAATCATTAGAGATCAAGAAGCTAAGGAGAATCCAGTAAAGAAGACAGAGAAGGGACACCTATTGAGGACAATGGGACCTAAGAGAGTATGGTATCCCAGAGGACAAGAAAATAAGATATTTTAAGGAAGAGTCAGTGATCAGATGTGACAAATGCTATTGTTAGTTCAAGTAGGAAGAGGTCAATGAATGTACCACAAATTGAGCAACTGGAAAGTCATTAGTGACCTAAATGAGCAGTTTCAGTAGTGGATAGGAGAGAAAAAGCATAATCTGTGTAGGTTCAAGGGAGACTGAAAAGGAAGACTATTAACAACGCTTTTGAAATTTCTGGTAGAAAGAGTATCCAAGAACTGGAGCAGTAGCTGGAGGAATTACAGAGTTTGGAGTGAAAAAGGAATGAGGCAGGCAAGAAAGGGGCCAGCCTTAGGAGCCATGTTCTTGAGCTGGAAGTGGAGATGGGATCCAGTACACAAGGCAAGGGGTTGGCCTTATATAGGAGCCCAGAACCTTGGAAGAACTGGTGAATGAAAGGCCTATAAAGTTGTAAAGGCAGGCCTTGACATGAAGGACTTTGAATAATATTTTAAAAGTTTTAAGTTTATTTGAGCATGAGAATAATATGACTGGTGAAAGACATGGTTCTGACTGTGAACTGCCCTCAGGCTAAAAACTTTAAAAATGAGTAACTCACACTGTGCTATTCCCTTCTTCCAAGTGACTCTCTTGCAGATTCTATCTTTTTTATTTATTCTACTGTACGTAGGTCATTTTGGCTTGCTTTGTATTGTTTTTGCATTTTGTCCAGCACTTATGGTTGTTATCTACAGAAAGATCAGGTACAATATGTGCTACCTGGCCATGTTAGAAGTAAAAGTTGAGTGTGTTTTATATTCTTGGCAAAACATGCCAGTTGCATAAACTATTCCACCTCAACACAGTTTCCAGATCTTTTGGCATCCACTGTGGCCTTCCTCCAGATGCCAGTTGTGGGTGGCCCTCCCAAGTTGGGTGCTTTAATTAGACCATATTATCATAGTGGTATATTACACTTTCCAACCAGATAGTTTATCAGAAATGTTATAGTGCTCTCTTACAAGTAGACTAGAAATTGGAAGAAAGGATCTAAGTACTGACAATAAAGTTTTTTTTCTGTCATCTTATCTCTAAGGTTGGCCTTGGCTGTGATGCTTGATTACATTACTTTCAAGTTTCCACAGCACTTGATGTGTCCTTTGATAACTAGGTCACTTTGTGCTCACATATTACGTGATCAGTGATTCTCTATTAAATATAACATTCCTTAAATTCTGTTTCCTGGTTTCTCTCCATAATGACTAATAGGAATAAACCATATATAGACGTAAATAATCAAATATCATTCCCTAAAAATCAATTTATATTTTCTCAGCTTGCTAAATCATTGTTAAATTAACCAAGCCATGGCATAGAAAATGAAAGCTGGATAATACCAAGGCACTGATTCATTCATGACAAAGCTATTTGAATTCCTCTTTAAATGGGGACAGTGGTTTTTGATGTTAGATATTCAAATGGTGGCTTGAAAATCATCTTGGTCAGTAGAAAATCTTCCAAGCCCCTACATATTTAGCATAGCTTGAATGTAAAGCATCAAGTCTGTATGGGGTATAGACTAGGTTTTCTAGAATGTAATGAGTAAAGAATTGATTGACTATTAACTGAGAACTCAAGGGAAAGATAAAAATGTTAGGCTTCTTATTAGATAGGACGTTGTTAGACAATATTGGGAGCTTGAGAGCATTATCTTAATCTATTAGGAAGTCAGTAGCATGCTTGCAACACCAATCAGATCTCAGATTCACAGTTCAGGACAAATAGAATCATTACTAATGTTATCAGCTGAGCTTGCTGTGATTCATAATAGGGAACAGAATGGGAAGTGGGTTGTTCTATGGATATTAACCCATTAAGTTAGTAACTCATTCCAAAACACATATGTGGCATACTAAAATAAGTAAGATATGATCTATGACATTAAACAATTGAGATTTGGTAGGAATTGACAAAATATTACCCACAGGGTACCATCAGCTGTCATAAGTAGCTCCTTAGCAGGATCCACAGGCTATAGCGAGCTATAAGAGAAGGGGTCAATGTGTCTGGAGTGGCCGCCAGATAGATAGAAGTTCAGGGAGGGAGAGAATCAAAAAGTCCTGTGGCAGTTGAGATGAGCAGCTGTTTATCAGGCATATATGGTGAGTAGGGCATTACAGGCATAAGGAGCTGGTAGAGCAGAGCCAGGATGGCATGTTATAGATTGGCTTCTTTGAGGGCATGTCAATAGTTTGTGATGGACAGAATACCAGGGCCAAGAGAGGTGAGACAGGAGGCCACAGTAAGGATTATAGCAGGTGGAGTTATTTAAAGAGTGGAGGACACAATCGGATTCAGGCTTTCAAACATCACTCTGACAGCTGAGTGAAGAGTATTTGAAGGGAAATAGACCAGAGATAATGAGTTCAGCTAAGAATCTTTTTCCGTGGCCTAGGGTTGCCAATGTCAGTTTAGGATCCACAGAATAAAATTATCCAAGGGGAGGTTAGAAATTATGTAATTTATTATTTTCTTCTTTTGTAATGGGTTTATTTCTAAACTTCCTAAAGAAATAATCATCTATATCATATATAAAGATGCTAGAGAAAAATACGTGACAAAATTTCTTTGACCTTTCAGGGAACTATGTGAGGAGTAGTGATGAGATCTTGCTTATTTTCTGGATATAGCACATAACGATAAGCTTGAAATGGAGTGGGTTTATAAAAAGTAAACCTTCATTGTGCGAGCCTGATGTAATGGCAAAATAACCCTCACTACAAAGAATTTTTTCCTCTGAGCCAATCTGGATTTTTTTTCAGTATGACACCATTTCTATGTATTTCTGCTTTTAGGACAGATAGTAGACTATTGTTTCTGTCTCTCTTTAATTACCCTTGGCAAACCTATAGTTCAGCACCAGATAAACTCTCGGGAGAATTAATACCCTTTCTTTACATTTTTGGTCAAAAGCTTTCTGTTTTCTATCCTGTTAAACACTGCTTTTCACATTGTCAGCTCCTTTAGGGTAGGGACTAAATTTTACTCTAATTAAGATATAAACAATTCTTACCTTATCTAATACATAAAAGTTTCACAACGTACTTGCATTTAAAATTGTTTATTTAATCATAGCAACCATGCTAAGTAAAAAGTATATTCTTTTAAAAAAAAATTTGCACATGAGAAAATAATACTTGCCCAAGGTCACCCAGTAAGTAACCATCAAGGTCAAGGCTTGAATCAAGTCTTTTAATTTTTAATATGTTTTGGAGCTAAGATTTATTGAGCATTTACTGTGTGTGCCAGATGTTGTGCAAAACCTTTTACATGGACAAATCTCATGGTCGGGGGCTGCTACTGGTATTAAAAGATGAAGGAAAGAAAGGTTAAGCACCTAGGCACACTATCAATTTGGTGTTCTTTTCATTACATCTAGGCACCACCTCTTTGAATATACCACAGAATTTATTCAATGCCTTATACATACCTAGCCCTGAATAAATATTTTAGGCTGAATTAATGTATCTGAATATCTTAACATTTTCATATCCTTCCTTATTAACACATTCTAGAATTTGATGGGGAACTGGTTAGGGTCTTGCTGAGCTAATCATACCGTCCTGTGGAATCAGGACACCATAGGACAGGTGCTGTAATGGTTGAGAGCAGGCCTGACTGCCACTTCCAATCATATTTGAACTTGGCCTGCTTGTTTAACTTATCTGAGCTGCAGTTTCACAGTTTGTAAGAAATGCAATGTGGCCCCTGTGTGCTTTAACGTCATCTCATCTTACTTTTTCCTCATGCATGGGCCTGCACCCTCACCAGGCATCTTTTCTGCCCTCCAAAGAGTAAAACTTATTGCTGTTTCTAAGTCCTTGCTCTTGTTGAAATGCTCTTTATCCAGCTTTCCACAGTGCTGGCTCCTGCTTATCTTTAAGCTTTCAGCTCAAGTGTCCTCTTCCTAGAGGGGTCTCTGTCCTCTCTAAAGTCTCCCACCCTCCATCCCCACAGTCAATCTCTGTCTCAGAACTCTGTCTGATTTCCTTCTTGACCCTATTATCATCAGAAATTATCTTGTTTTATTATTTACTAGTTTATTGTTTATTTGATGCCAACAGAATATAAGCTCCAAAATTCTGTCTGTTCTCCACATGTTCATTTTTCCAGAGGTAGGTTTTACAATTTTCATTTGAATCTTGAGGTGGTCTGTGTGTTCCAAAGGTAACACAAAAATTTCTTATTTGAGTCCTGATAAATTATTCCTTTTATTCAAATAAATTCCTGAAGACTCAAGTAAGATGAGATGAGGTTAAAGCACACAGGGGCCACATTACATTTCTTAAAATTGTGAAACTGCAGCTCAGATAAGTTAAACAAACAGGCCAAGTTCAAACATGATTGGAAGTGGCAGTCAGGCCTGCTCTCAACCATTACAGCACCTGTCCTAAGGTGTCCTGATTCCACAGGACAGTATGATTAGCTCAGCAAGACCCTAACCAGTTCCCCATCAAATTCTAGAGTGTGTTAATAAGGAAGGATATGAAAATGTTAAGATATTCAGATACATTAATTCAGCCTAAAATATTTATTTAGATATCTTAAAAAATGAAACCATAAAGATTTTAGAATTGCACCACTGAATATGGTAGTAACTAGCCGCAAGAAGCTATTTACATATAAATTAATTAAAATTAAATAAAATTGGAAATTCATTTCCTCAGTTTTACCAACTGTATTTCCAATGCTCAATAACCCCTTAGGACTAGTGGCTACCAATTGGATAGTGCAGATCTAGAATATTTCCATTACTGCAGAAAGTTCTATTGATCAGTGCTATTTTACGAGATAGCCTGGATATTTCTTTATAACCATATAAAGGAAACCTTCAAAAACAGATTACAAAACCAAGAAAGGAAAAACTTTGATAAATTTAGTTGTATAAAAACTAGAAACTTCAGATAGCCAATGGTATCTTCAACAAAGTAAAACAAAATATTGAAGAGGGAAATGATTTGCAATATTTATGACATAAAAAGCTAAGTTTCTTAGGCTTATTGAAATTCGTATAATTCAATAAGAAAAGCAACTTGAAAATGTTAAGGTAAACAAAGCCAAATGTTCAAAAGAATATGAAAATAAGTATTATCTCACTCTTAATTAAAAATATATAAGCCCAAAAATAATGTCATGCCAGTTTTAGTGTATTAGCAAAAATGAGTAGATTTGGTACTAGTAAAGGTATGAGAAGTTGCCCTATTTATTAAATATAATAGTGTATTTTGCTGAATAAAATTAGAACAAAATGGTTAAAAAGCAAGGAATTAGAGTGTACTAACATTGTTTGCCACCCTTTTACAAAATGAGCCCAATCGGTATCATGTTATGTACATAATTCTATATCTTGTTTTATACTTCATATTAGATTTTTGAAAAATTTTCATATCAGTCCACAAATATCTAGTTCATTTTTTAATGTCACTGTGGTATATCATCATGTGCATGTGCATTAACTTATTTAACTCTTGGCGGTCGATATTTATCTTCTTTTGAGTCCCCTGCGGTAGATCGTGATTGGGCTCCATCAGTCATGGTGGTTCCGCTCCTGCATATCTTCCCACGCACTAGCGCAACACTTGGGTTAGGAGTAGGTATATGACACTGACAATAAGACATGAGAGAAAGTTAGGAGGTGGGCTCCTGGTAAATATTTGCCTCCTTGATTAAAAGAGATAAGGACAAAAAGTGGCCTCTCTACCACTGAATGTGTTAACACTATTTTTATTGATAAATAATATTTTACATATTTATGGGGTACATGGGATATTTTGTTACTTACATAGAATGTGTAATCACCAAGTCTGGGTATTTGGGGTGTTCATCACTTTGGGCATTTGTCATTTTGTGTTGGGAAAAATTCAAATCCTCTCTTTAGTTACTTGTGAATAGTGTTGCAATAAATGCACTAGTGCAGTCATCTCTTGGATATACTAATTTATTTTCTTTAGGATAGATACCCAGTAGTGGGATTGCTGGATCATATGTTAATTCTGTTTTTATAATTTTGAGAAATCTTCATATTATTTTCCATAGTGATTGTATTTGCATTCCCACCAACCATGTGTAAGAGTTCCCTTTTCTCCATATCCTTACCAGCATCTGTTATTTTTTGTCTGTTTGATAATAGCCATTCTAACTGGAGTAAGAAGATACATCATTGTGGTTTTGATTTGCATTTACTCGATGATGAGTGATATTGAGTATTTTTTCATTTACCTGCTGCCCATTTGCATTTCTTCTTTTGAGAACTGTCTATCCATGTCCTTTGCCCACCTTTTATTGGGATTAATTGTGGGTTTTTGTTGTTGTTGTTGTTTTATTTTGTTTTATTGTTGAGTTGTTTGAATTCCTTGTATATTCTGGATATTAGTTCCTTGTCAGATGAATGGTTTGCAGATATTTTCTCTTATTTAACAGGTTGTCTCTTCACTCTTTTGTTTCCTTTGCTGTGCAGAAGCCTTTTAGTTTAATATATTACCATTTGTCGATTTTTGTTTTAGTTGTCTATACTTTTGAGGTATTAGCCATAAAATCTTTGCCTAGACCAATGTTGTGAAGTGTTTTCTCTGTTTGCTTTTAGTAGTTTTATAGTTTCAAGTTTTACATTTAAATCTTTAATCCATCTTGAGTTCACTTTTCTATATGGTGAGAGATGAGGGTCTAGTTTCATTCTTATGCGTATTGCTATCTAATTTTCCCAGCACCATTTATTGAAGAGGGTATCCTTTCTCTAGTGGATGTTCTAGGCACTTCTGTAGAAAATAAGTTGGTTGTAAATATGTTGATTTATTTTTGGGTTCTGTATTCTGTACCATTCGTCTATATGCCTATTTTCATACCAATACCATGCTGTTTTGGTTATATAGCCCAGTAACATATTTTAAAGTCAGGCACTTTCATGCCTCCAACTTTGTGTTTTTGGTCAAGATTGCAGTAGTTATTCTGACTCTTTTTTGGTTCTATATGAACTTTAGTATTGTTTTTCTACTTGTGTGAAAAATGACATTGGCATTTTAATAGAGATTTCATTGAATCTGTATATTGCTTTAGGGAGTATGTTTATTTTAACAATATTAATTCATGAATGTAAGATGTCTTCCCATTTGTTTGTGTACTCCTCAATTTCTTTCATCAATGATAAAACTAATTTTGATAGTCATTTAGAGACCATGATAAAAACTAGCTTAAGGACCAAGCTTATGTGCCAATGATGACAGAGTACAAAGATAGAAAAGTCCAGCATCCTTGGTGATGTTTTTGAACACTTAATTAATTAGTCTTTGACCTATGATATTTTCTGATTCCTTGTTATAGGAGATAGTTATCTCTATTTCTCAAGACAATAGAATTGGAATCTTCTGCTACTGGTAGCCAAGAGCATACTAATTTTCACAGCTGTTATATATGTAACATTTTAAAAACTTTTTATTTTTTAATAATTATAGACTCCAGGAAGTTGAAAAAATAGCACAGAGAGTCCTGTGTGCTCTTCACCCAACAATGATGATCTTGTATAACTATAGTACAATATTGAAATCACAAAATTGACTTTGGTGCAATATTGATAACTAGACTACAGATCTCATTCAGTTTTCATGATTTTTTTATACATTCCTCTGTGCGTGTGCGTGTGTGTGTGTGTGTGTGTGTGTAATTCTATACAACTTTACCTCATGTACAGATTTGTGTGGCCACTACCATAATCAAGATACAGAACTGCTCCTTCACCACAAGGAACTCTTCGTGTTATTTTTTATACCCCACCCATCCACCCTGACAACAACTAATATATTCTTAGCCTCTGTAATTTTGTCATTTTGAGAATATTATATGAATGGAATCATATAGTATACAACTTTTTGAGACTGCTTGTTTTCATTAAGCATGATGCACTTGAATACCATTCAGTTTGCTGCACATATAGTTTCTTTTTATTGCTGAGCAGTATTCCATTATAGGGATGTACCAGAATTTTTTAACCATTTACCTAAGGACATTTGGATTATTTCTAATTTTCGCTATTATGAATAAAACTGCTATGAACCTTCATGTTACAGGTGTGTGTCTGTGTGTGTGTAAGTGTGTGTAAGTTTTCACTTCTCTGGGGTAAATGTCCAAGGTTGTTATTGCTGGGTCATAGAGTAAGTACATCTTTCATTTTATAAGAAATGGTCAATTTTCCAGAGTGGCTGTACCATTTTACATTCTAACCAGCAATGTATAAGAATTCCAGTGGCTCACACCCATAATCCCACCATGTTGGGAGGCTGAGGTGGGTAGATCATTTGAGGTCAGGAGTTCAAGACCAGCCTGGCTGACATGGTGAAATCCCATCTCTACCAAAAATGAAAAAATTAGCTGGGCATGGTGGCGGATGCCTGTAATCCCAGCTACTCAGGAGGCTGAGGCAGGAGAATTGCTTGAGCCTGGGAGGCAGAGGTTTTGGTGAGCTGAGATAATGACACTGTACTCCAGTCTGGGCGACAGAATGTGACTCTGTCTCAAAAATAATAATAATAATCATAATAATTAGTCCAGTTTCTCTGCATTGTCACCAGCATTTTGAATTACACTAAAATTTTTAAGCCATTCTGAGTGTGTAGTCATAGCTCAATAAAGCATTTTTAATTTTTTCAAAAAATAATAATTTTTTATGTTTTAAAAAATTATTAACAATGGTTATATTGGGGAAAGAGTTTGGACACAAGAGGGAAGAGTAGACATTTTATTTGGTAGCTTTCTATTTTGTTTGGATATCCTTATGTGTATTTATTAGTTGCATTTATTGTGTCTACAGGACATATATATGGGCCTTTGTTTTTTGTTTTATTTTTGTATTTGTTTTTAAGTCCATAATAAATGTTTAACAATTCTTTTATTATTTGAAATTAGAAGTAAATGTCTATATAGCTTTTTCTGTGTTGATAACAGAACTAATGTCGAGAAAAAGCCGTAGACATCTAACAACGTTGGCTGTCCTGGTTTTACATTTTACTGTTTTGATACTGATTTACCTAAACTGAATATAACGTTTCCCTTGTGTCTACAAATTTGCCAGATTACATCCTGTTCTACACATGACTACATTTATTGTCTTCTGAAGCCACACAAACAAAATATATTTTCCTGCTAAATGCCATGCTTAATAGCATTTTGGAATTTAATTGCTTGTCTTTTATACAAGTGAAAGAGAATGCAAGCCTTGCCTTCCCTGAAGTGTGTTTATTCCTGCTACAATACTATTTTTACTCTCAGTTTGATCTTTTAAGAGGAATGTTTGTACTTCATTGGTTTTTTGAGTAAGGTCACACAGAGTAAATGTGTAAACCCTGGTTATCTGCTGTCTGAATAATGAATCTCAGAAAGGCCTGCAAACCCTCTGCATTTATCAAGGACAGAAAAATTGCCTAATCAAGCAACATGCAAGGAGCAGAAATAGAATGAGGTAAGCCCCAACTGTAAGTGTCAGGGAAAGTGCTTTCCGCTGGGCATAGTCATTCCAGCCACCCTCAAAGGCATCACCTTTTGCCCTAAATGGATTGACTGTGTGGTAAACTATTCTGATTGTTCACACATGTGGATGACCTTCAGGAAAAGAACAGCAGGGACACCCCTGTGGTAAACCATGTTGGATTTATTGATCATTGTAACAAGGAAGAACAGACACCATGGGGAACTATGAGATGTCTTAGTGACAGAATGTTAGTGAGAACCTGTTACAAGATTGATCTTTATTTGGGTGACTTGGGGAAGGGTTTAAGAAAGGTTAGCTTTTCTCTAAACTGGCTGTCAGAAAACAGGGGCATTTCTAAAACTGGGTATCTCAATAGATCTTATCTATAAAGACGAGAGACTAGAACAAGGCTAAAGTTCTAACTGGTAAAGAAGTAACCATCATTCATTTTAGCCAAAAGAGAGTGCTTGGTATTTTGTGAGTGGCACAGTGACTTTGCTTTTATCTTGGCTTAGAAAAAATTATGTAGTTGCTCCATATTGTCTCATTTTACCCATGATATCAGAGTAACCTTGTTTGAGGTTGGTACTCTGTGAGACTGTTAATGTTTGAGAAAAGAATAACATGATCCAGCTGTGGGTGCCGCCCACACCAGTTTCTGAATGTCAGCAGCTGCTCCTTTTTGGCTTTCTCCTGTGAATGGAAAAAGTTGAAGCCACCATATCATAGATTGCTCTATGGACCACCACTTGGCATTTACTCATGTAGCTTTTAAATGTATTTCACTTATTTGCCATAGCTCTTTAACCTGGTTTTCAAGTATGTTGTCATTATTCCAAGGTTAAATGCTAACATAAAAACGCACAACTTTTCCATCATCCTAAAAGTCAAGCCCGTCTGATCCAGCTTTCTGCCTCCAGGCTAAGCTGCCCATAATGATCGTAAAAAATTGATGTCTTTTCTGCTTTTAATGATCTAGCTGAAAGGAAGAAAATTCTACTGTTGCCCTCAGAAGTCCACAGCCTTCACTCTGACTCTTTGAAAATGTTTTCCCACTCGGTCCTCCATGGAGATGCTCTCTCTCCTGTATAATTGAACTAATTTCCTGGAGCAGGCTTTAGAACCAAGGGCCCCAAACTAGAAGGCTTTAGGCTGAATCTGGCCAGCTGACCTGTTTTATTTTGTATGCATGGTGTTTTAAAAACAGGAAAAATTTCATATAAAATTCATATTTTCTCTTCCTTGAAGAATATAGCTGAATGATAATTGGTAAAATTTTGAACAAAATGATATTACAACAGAAAGAATTGGATCAATTATTAGAATGTATGGAAGCTGGTGATTGACTTGTAGAAGGCAGTTAACTGATCTCTGAGGACCAACAATGTGTCATACTTGAAGAATTTATTTATTGGCAAATCTCCAAAAATGAATTACTTCTTTTCCAAATTCCTTTAGTTATTTATATCAACCACTATGATGGATCCTAATTACTTTAGTTTGTTTTGAGAGAAAATGATTAATAACTACTGTCAAAAACACATCATGCATAAAGAAGAATTCATAACATGCAACCTTGAAGCATACATTCTTTATGAATATCTCTATAGTATGCAGTATGATTATAGACATAATTTTGCTTAAGGAATATTCAGTGCTTGCTTTTTTATAAAGGCACTCATATCATTTTGGGTGGACAGTAGCTCTACATACTTATTTAATCCAACTATACAAATTAAGTAGTTGAATATTAGTAATTTCATATGGCTTAACTTCTTCAACTCTCCAATTGCCTTACCTGTCTTATATTTGTAGCACCTTAGGGAATCTCATATTCATCACATCCACAGACAAACTCATGATCTTCTCCAGACCTGGGGTTCCTGCCTTAGGAGATGTTACCACTGTCCATTCATCTTGGTAAGCTGAAAACCTATACCCCATCTTTTAGACCTCCTTTTCCCCTAACCTATCAATACCAAAACATCACTGTGACCTTTTGATTGTTTTTCTCCATATTATCTTGATTACATGTACTTATCTCCACCTTCAGTGCCAGAATTCTTAGTCATCTTTCACTGGAACTATTGAGAGCACCCCTACTGATCTCCTTGTACCAAACATGTCCCCTTTTGAAGGTGTTTGCCAGATTGCAGCCCTAGTAATATTTTGAAGCTGCAAATCTGATCATGTTTCATCATGCTCCATAAACCCTGCTTAGAAACCTTCAATGACTCTCCAGTGTTTCTGCAGTGAACCAAGTTCTTTACCTGGCTTATGTGGCTGAGGCCAAGAATGGTAGCTATCCAATTATAATCCATAGTTTCCTTCTCCATTATTGAAAGAATCTGTAGTAAGGGATGTGACAGCATAACTCACTTGCAGATAGGGGTGGCCAATGAGATAAAGCTGGGATTGTTGAATGGGACTTGGAAAGAGCACTTTTCAAGAGGCTTAATTAGGCTGGCTGTGGTGTCTCATGCCTGTAATCCCAGTTAACTCAGGAGGTTGAGGTGGAGGAGTTGCTTTGAGCCCAGGAGTTCAAGACTGCTGTAGGCTATTATTACACCACTATGCTCCAGCCTGGGCAACAGAGTGGTATCCTATTTCTATTTTTTTTTTTTAAGAGGCTTAATTGACTGTAAGGCACATAATTTTTCTCTTGCTCTTTTCTTTTTTCTGTTGTCTGGAATGAGTATGTGATGTTAGAGCTACAGTAGCATTGTTGTGACTATGAGGAGGCCTTCAGAATAGAAGCCATACAATAAGATGTTAGAGAAAATAAGTAGACGAAGTCTGGATCCCTTGTGACTGAAGTCTCCACAGAGTACCTCTTCAGACTTCTTTATGTCAGGAAACACATTGTTAACCTGTTTATCTTTAAGTCTCCATTATTTGGTTTCTCTATTTTTCTATGAAGCGGAACTTACTCCTAATTGTTAAAATGACCCCATGAAATTTGATCCCTATCTATTCTCTATGCCTCTAGCATTGCTTTCTATACCCTGCTATCGTAGCTTACTTTCATTTTCCCAGATCAGAGCGCACTGTATTTCTTGCTACTGCCAATCCTTTGTGTGGGCTGCTCTATTTGTTTGGTATACTCTATGCATATAACTTCACTCCCCTCCTTTGCCATGTAGATCTCTTTTAATTTTTCAGAGGTCTTCAGCTTTAATATCCTGGGAAAGTCTTTACCTTTTTACTAGCATATTCCAACTCCTTGGAATAGCTCTCCTGGAACTGTGTTCCTTTTCTTTCCAAGGTTTGCCTCAACTTCTCTTAAGTATTTGGAGATATTCTTTATATGCAGTAAAAATCACCCCTTTTATGTGGATAATTGGGTGAGTTGTGTCAAATGCGTAACTACCACTGAATTCAAGATACGTATTTGCATCACCACAAAAAGTGACTCATGCTCCTTTACAGTCCTTCTCCTCATCCTTCAGACCCTGACAACCATCAATTTCTTTTTTTAAATTTCCATATTGGTTTATTATAAAATTGGAATTCTTTTTGGTTTCTTTTTTCCCAGGCTTACAAATGTGTAATTGACAGATTTTATATATATATATATATATATATATATATAAAATTATATGTATATAAAATTGTACACCACATATTATATAGTGTACAATGTGATGTTTTGATACATATGTATACATGTTGAAATAATTAAATTAAAGCTAATTAACATATCAGTTATATTACCAGTTTTTTTCTGGTGAGAACGTTTAAGAACTTTTAGCAATTTTCAAGTACACAATACATTCTTTTTTAACTACAGTTACCATGCTGTACAATAGATCTCCATAACTTATTCATCTTGTCTTACTGAAACTTTGTACCTTTTATCCAACATCTCTCCATTCTCCTCCAGCCTCCGCTACCCCCTGCCCCTGGTGACTTCCATTTTATTCTCTGCTTCTGTGAGTTCTACTTTTTTAGATTACATATATAAGGGAGACCATGCAGTATCTGTCTTATTTCACTCAGCATAATGTCCTCTAGATTCATCCATGTTGTCACAAATCATAAGATTTCCTTCTTTGTGAAGACTGAGTGGTATTCCATTGTGTATATACACCACATGTTCTTTATCCTTTCATCCACCAGGGGCCACTAAGCTGATTCCATATCTTGGCTATTGTGGATAATGAATATAGGAGTGGAGATATCTCTTCAACATATTTATTTCATTTCTTTTGAATATATGCCCAGAAGTAGGATTGTGGAATGATATGGCAGTTCTGTTTTAAACTTTTATTTTTGAGAAAAAAAATTTTGTTGAAGATTAATTGACCATAAAATGATAGATTTATTTCTAGAATTTCAATCCTATTCCATTCGTTGATGAGTCTGTTTTTACACCGGTACCATTCTATTTTGATTGCTATTGCTTTGTATTATATTTTGAAATCAGATACTATGGTGTCTCCAGCTTTGCTCTTTTTGCTCAAGATCACTTTGGCTATTCAGGGTCTTTGGTGGTTCCACATGAGTTTGTTTTTCTAACTTCTGTGAAAAATTGATAACCACTCATTGCCAATGGATTTTATTTCTATTCCTATGGTTTTGCTTTTTCCAGAATGTCATACAAGCAAACTATATAATATATAGCTTTTATTGGTCAGCTTCTTTCTGTTGGCAAAATGGTTTTGAAATTTATTCATGTTATGCATGTATCAGTAGCTCCTTCCTTTTTGCTTTGTAATATTCCACCATATGAATATACCAGACATTTGGGTTGTTTCCAGGTTCTGCTTTGTTTTATAACAAAGCTGCTATAAACATTCACGTACACATTTTTGTGTGGACATAGGTTTTCATTTCTGTTGAATAAATGACTAGAAAAAGAATTGCTGAATCATATGGTAAAGGTATATATAACTTCATGTGAATCTGCCAAACTGCTTTCAAAATGGGCTATACTAATATACCATTTTGCATTTCCGTCAACAATGTATGTATGAGAGTTCCAATTCTTCTGCTCCCTCTCCAGTAATTTGTATCATCAGTCTTTAAATTTAGCCATTTTAGCAAAGTGGTGGCAGCGTTATGGTTTTAATTTGTATTTTCCTAATGAGTAATGATGTTGAGTATCTTTTCATGAGCTTATTGGCATTTATATACCTTGTTTGGTAAAGTGTGTGTTCAAATTTTCTGCTTATTTATAAGGGGTTGTTTTCTTATTATTGAATTGTAAGAGTTTCTGGTTTTTAACATATTCTGGCTATGTATTTTAAAATCACTGTTTTACAGAGTGATTGTATTATTCCACATCTGTGACAGCAGTATATGAGAGTGCTAATTCCACTACCTCGTCATCAACATTTTGTATAGTCAGTCTTCTCAGTTTTAGACATTCTAATAGGAATATGTGTGTGTATTTCATTAATTTTTTTAGAGTAGCTTTTGCAGAAAACTATTACAGAAAAATTGATAAAATGGTACAGATATTTTCCACATGCCCAGTTTCTCCTATTATTAACATCTTGCATTAGGTATGGTACATTTCTTACAATTAATGAGTCAATATTAATATATAACCATTAACTAAAGTCCATACTTTGTTTAGATTTACTTAGTTTTTCCCACATATTCTTTCTCTGTTCTAGGATCCCATCTAGAATACCACATTAAATTCAGTTGTCATGAATCCTTAGGTTCCTCTTGACTGTGAGATTCCTTTGTGTTTTAAATTTGTATTTCCCTAATGATTAGCGACGTTGAACATCTTTTCATGTGCTTATTTGTCATCATGTGTCTTCTTTAGTAAAGTGGTTGTTCAAATCTTGGGTCATTTATTACTGAAATTTTTTTATTATTGATTTTGAGGGGGCGACTGTTTCCTATATATGAAATAATATGTCCGATAAGAGGCTTGTGTCCACATATATAAATACATACATATACATATATATCTCTCTCTCTCTGAAACTTCTGGATACAAGCCTCTTATCAGACATATTCTTTGAAAAGCTTTTGAATCTTTTCTCTAAGCCAGTAGCTTATCTTTTCGTTTTCTTTTTTAATTCATTAATTTATTTTTTTATTGTACTTTAAATTCTTGGATATATGTGCAGAATATAAAGGTTTGTTTCACAGGTATACACGTGCCATGGTGGTTTGCTGCACCTATCAACCCATCATCTAGGTTTTAAGCCCTGCATGCATTAGGTATTTGTCCTTATGTTCTCCCTCCCCTTCCTCCCAACCCCCCCAACAGGCCCCGGTATGTGCTGTTCGCCTCTCTGTGTCCATGTGTTCTCATTGTTTGACTCCCACTTATGAGTGAGAACATGCGGTGTTTGATTTTCTGTTCCTGTGTTAGTTTGCTGAGAATGATGGCTTCCAGCTTCATCTATGTCCCTGCAAAGGACATGAACTCATTTTTTATGGCTGCATAGCATTCCATGGTGTATATGTGCCACATTTTGTTTATCCAGTCTATCACTGATGGGCATTTGGGTTGGTTCGAAGTCTTTGCTATTGCAAATAGTGCTGCAATAAACATACATGTGCATGTGTCTTTATAGTAGAATGATTTATAATCCTTTGGGTATATACCCAGTAGTAGAATTGCTGGGTCAAATGGTATTTCTGGTTCTAGATCCTTGAGGTTCTAGATCCTTGAGGAATCCACACTGTCTCCCACAATGGTTGAACTCCTACTAACAGTGTAAGAGCATTTCTATTTCTCCGCATTCTTGCCAGCATCTGTTGTTTCCAGACTTTTTGATGATAGCCATTCTAACTGGCATGAGATGGTATCTTATTGTGTTTTTATTATTATTATTATTATTATTATTATACTTTAAGTTCTAGGGTACATGTTCACAATGTGCAGGTTTGTTACAATGTGCCATGTTGGTGTGCTGCACCCATTAACTCATCATTTACATTAGGTATATCTCCTAATGCTATCCCTCCCCACTCCCCACTCCCCACTCTCCACAATAGGCCCTGGTGTGTGATGTTCCCCTTTCTGTATCCAAGTGATGTCATTATTCGATTCCCACCTATGAGTGAGAACATGTGGTGTTTGGTTTTCTGTTCTTGCGATAGTTTGCTGAGAATGACGGTTTTCAGCTGCATCCATGTCCCTACAAAGGACACGAACCCATCCTTTTTTATGGCTGCATAGTATTCCATGGTGTATATGTGCCACATTTTCTTTTTTTTTTTTTTTGAGATGGAGTCTTGCTCTGTTGTCCAGGCTGGAGTGCAGTGTTGTGATCTCCGCTCACTGCAAGCTCCGCCGCCTCCCGGGTTCATGCCATTCTCCTGCCTCAGCCTCCCTAGAAGCTGGGACTACAGGCGCTGCCACCATGCCTGGCTAATTTTTTTGTATTTTTAGTAGAGATGGGGTTTCACCGTGTTCGCCAGGATGGTCTCCATCTCCTGACCTCGTGATCCGCCTACCTAGGCCTCCCAAAGTGCTGGGATTACAGGCGTGAGCCACCGTGCCCAGCCATGTGCCACATTTTCTTAATCCAGTCTGTCACTGATGGACATTTGGGTTGATTCCAAGTCTTTGCTATTGTGAATAGTGCTGCAATAAACATACGTGTGCATGTGTCTTTATAGCAGCATGATTTGCCTTTATTTAACGACCAGTGATGATGAGCTTTTTTTCATATGTTTGTTGGCGGTGTAAATGTCTTCTTTTGAGAAGTGTCTGTTCATATCCTTTACCCACTTTTTGATGGGGTTGTTTGATTTTTTTCTTGTAAATTTGTTTAAGTTCCTTATAGATTCTGGGTATTAGACCTTTGTCAGATGGGTGGCTTGCAAAAATTTCCTCCCATTCTGCAGGTTGCCTGTTCACTCTGATGGTAGTTTCTTTTCCTGTGCAGAAGCTCTGTAGTTTGATTAGAACACATTTGTCAATTTTGGTTTTTGTTGCCATTGTTTTTTGTGTTTTAGTCATGAAATCTTTGCCCATGCCTATGTCCTGAATCATATTGACTAGGTTTTCTTCTAGGGTTTTTATGGTTTTGGGTCTTATATTTAAGTCTTTAATCCATCTTGAGTTAATTTTTGTATAAGGTGTAAGGAAGGGGTGCAGTTTCAGTTTTCTGTATATGGCTCACCAGTTTTCCCAGCACAGTTTCTTTTAAAGAGCAAAAGTTTGTAATATTGATGAGATTCAATTTATCAATCTTTTCTTCCTATGGTTCATGCATTTTTGTGCCTTTCAAAAAAATCCTTGCATAACTCAAGGTAAAAACAATTTTCTCTTATGAGTTTTCTAGAAGCTTCATCATTTTAGTTTTTATATTTAAGTCTTTGGAATTTTATTAACCATAATCTATATAACAGTTTGAATTTTATATTTAATTCTATAAATGTTTTTCAAACCACTTTTACACCCACATGAGTAGAAGTTGTATATATTAAATTCCTGGTGCCTCAATACTCTTTCTCTTGGATTCTTCTGTTATAATGGATTACCCATGATATTGAAAGTTTTTCCTATGCCAGTATTAGCATTCAATTTCTTTTTGAAATATACAAATATTATGTGTCAATCACAGGTCTCTGATTGTAAGCAATAGAAAACAACTCTGCTTCTTTAAGTAATTTATTGGGAGAATATGAGGGAGCTGAAGAAAGAGTTTTCAAATAGAAGGAAACAATTAGTTCCAAAGTGTCTTGGAACTATGAACTGCTCCATTGTCTTACCCAGTCAATTCCGTTGCAATAAATGACCTGAAATCATCTTGCTGTCAAGGTTGGAGGGGGTGGAGGAGGATACTTCTTGTCACTTGCCTCCAGGATTCAAATTGGAGGTTAGAAGAAAGCTAAAAAATAAAAACTGTCTACTGACGTGGCTTGGTCATGTGCCCACTCTTTGGCTAGGAAGGGTACCCAAATCAACAGCCTCATCAGACTGTATTCAATGAAGTAAAGATCATTCCCTAAAAGAAGTTTTGGACACTAATACCTAAAGGTGGGATGGGTACTGGGAAGCCCCAGATTACAAAGTTCTTGATATACAACATGTTGCCTTGAAACTCTCCTTTTGGCTCATGTGTGTGCATGCTTGCATGTGTGTTTGTGTTTTCACTTCGATTTTGTATGTGAAAAGCAAAATGATTTGTAAATAGGTATGTCTGTCTAAATGATCAGTCTGGTCCATATTTGTCACGAAAAACCAACTGGCAGTTCAATTTTAAGACAGACAACACACACTAGGAAAAGAAATAACTGGGAACCGGGAAAACTATTCCAGTTCCGTCTCTGTTATTAGCTAGCTGTGGGATCTTGACAAGTCTTTTAATCTGTTGGAATCTCAGTTTCTTTAAGTATAGAACAAGTTATTCAGCTACATTATATCTAAGTCCCTTTTTGCTCTAAAATTCTGTAATTCTAAGGATGCCATCTGTATAAATGTTATCTGTTCTTTTGTTAAGAACAGTACTCGTAATAAGATAACTGAATACACAGAGAAATACATAAACACGTAGCCAGACAAAATACAGGTAACTCAACTACATTTTAAATTTCAGATACACAAGAAATACATTTCAGACATTCTAAAAATATTAGTTGTGTACATGTGAAATTCAAATTTAACTGGCTGCTCTGTATTTTTACTTGCTCAATCTGGCTACCCTAAGACAGTCCATCAGATATACCTTACACGCAGCACACAGGGAAGGAATTCATAAGCAGGAAAAATTACACATAGGTTCTTGAATTAGCATTTTTACATGTTTCTTTGTTAATAGAACCTATAGCAGCTTTAGTATATCAATTGAATTAACTAAATGAAATAAAATTCTATCTCTTGATTAAAAGACTGTCTTAATTTCGTCCCTTTTAAGAATGAATTTTAATTCAAGGAACAATTTCTCATTGAACTACATGAATGAATTTCCTAATTGTGCCACCATATACAAGCTCATATTAGGTCTTCACCTGGTACATATAAATATTTTTCTAAGGAGGTTAATGGCTTGCTGGTTGAATGAGTATTTTTTGCCTTGTTGAGAATTGAGGTTTACTTTATCAGTAAAACCCACTGGCTTTCTTAATCTCCTTTGTTTTGTTCTCCTGTAACTATTAATCACACTGAACTGCTTATTCTTCATCATCTTGGCTTTGATGTATACTTCATGTAATAAGTCCCAACCTTCAGCACTGAGTAATTACTTGGGGACTCCTACTTATGAAAGTTCAATAACTATACAACAGCGATACTGTTGATATATGAGCTCTTTTTCTTTCATGCTTTCTCCACTACATGTACCAAAATGACAGAATGTCTTTATTTTGTCTCTGTAATTTGCAATTGCTTATGTTCACTTTGACACTTAATGCATGGGAGCTAAATCTGAGCAAGGACTTCTCATTTGTAAGTCATAATATAGGTGTTTGAAGGCATGCATGCTTTTAAAGGCGAAATTTGATTTATTGACAAGAGGAAATTCTCTTTTGTTAAGGCTCTGATATGGTAAGTACATATAGTAATCTCTCTTAGCAATCTATAACTTTGCTGTAAGAAAATATACCCGTTCAAATCCAAAGCAGTAAAATGAAAATACTGATTGACTGGCTGCTTAGAAAAAAGAAGAGGAACAAAAGACAATCACTTGAGTGCATTAGAACTCAACCCAAGTGTAAATGAATTTTGTGATGGTGATATGGAGATGATATGAATCTTATAAAATAGACCTTCCTAGTGGTTTGGTAAGCAAATTGAAAATTCCACAGTTCCTTCACTAAATATATTTTTGAAAATGATAGCCTGGAGAAAATGTTGGGAGTTCCCTATTCATATATTTCCTGCACATTTAGTCAAATAGATTTTTTATTTATCTAAACTTCTCAGTCTATGAAGAGCTTTTTTTTTTTTTTTTTTTTTTTACAGATTCTCCAGTCTTAATTTTTTTCTCATGTATATAATGTAGTAATTAAGTCTGTTTTTAAAATGTTAACATTGAACTTTAATAAGCATTCTGTTTCTACTCCTATAAATTTAGTTTATATCTTATTTTTATTATGTGGATTTATCTGGACACTTATTTCATGCAGGACTAAAAAGAAGGGAACAAGAACCTTATTTTTCATCTTATTAAGGGTATATTGTTTCATGCCCTCCAAAATGATCTCACACTCTGGGTTTCCCTCATAAGATTTCCATGACTTAATAGAATTTTTTCATGAAGTTTCCTGTCTCTCGCTGTACTCCTCATCTATCAAAACTTACCTGATACCACGAGTCCAAGTCACTCAAAGTCTCACTAAGTAGCTAGTTAAAAGTTTATTCTTGACTTTTTCAATTTCTTTTATCTCCACAGACATCTCCTTTCTTCACCTGACCTCGTCTCTTGCTTGGACCACTGAAGCAGAAGCAGGCTTCTAGCAGTCTCTCTGTTGCCACCATCCTTCCTTTCCATCCATTCTCCGCAAAGCAATTCAAGCGATCATCCCAAGGCCTACAAGGCCCTGTATGAGCAACTTTTGCCTGCCTCTTCAACTACAAAGTTATAACTCCTGAAATACTAAAAAAAATTTTACAGCGAGTATGTGTCAACCATTTATGTAACTCATTAATGAGGAAACCCATGATAACAAAGTTGATTTAAAGAAATATGTAAGACACAAATACTTTTAAGATGAATAGAAAACTAAAAGCAAAAAAAGCAGGAATAAGAATGAAAAGTTAGTTAATCAAATGAAAATGTTGATTATATACTACGGAGAAATTTAAAATGTAGCCTTTGGGATTATCTGCTCTGCTATCCAAAAACCAGTTTATCCATTTTCTACAGATTAATATCTAACTTTACAAAGATGTAAAAGGCCTGCGCTTTAATTGATGGATAATAGTAAGTGAGTAACAGTCCCCAAGAATCAGATGATTTTTATTATCTGGTTTTTATTATCAGATGATTCTTGGGCAGCTAGCTAGATCATGTCCTAGATGACTGAGAACATCACAGTCTTCTTTATGCCTTATATTCTTAATTATCAAAACTCTACTCATAGCACTCTACCCTTTGGTCACCAGGGTTCTCACTACATTGCTCTCTTTTCCTTTTCTTTAGGCTTTTATACTTATTACTCCCTGTGCCTGAAATGTTTAACTAATTTCTCAGATCAAACCTCTCAGGTAGTCCTTCTTTCAATAGCTTCTTGCAAGAGGGAGAGGGATAGCTCAATCCCTCTCCCTTACCCACAGCTCATTCATCCTGTAGATCATCATCCTTTTCCTTTATTCTTCAGCAGTGTTCAAAATCTGCATGTATGTATATGTATGTATTTATTTATTTTCTTACTAACATGTAAGCTATATGAGGCCAAAGCATCATCTCTCTGTTCATTAACATATTTCCCTTGCCAAGAACAATGACTACTCATGGTAAGTGCTTGATAATTACATGTTGAATGAATGAATGAATGTCTAAACATTGTCATAGCATACTTTTTAAGAGTTTGAGATTTTATTCAAATTGTATCTGAATAAGGGCTGCCAATATATTTGTTCAAAGAAGTCATACCAGCATTAGATTTACTGGAAATGGAGGAGTTTTGATGCCTGACACATTATACCTCAAATGTCAGGGCTTCCCTTTGGGTCAGCGTGGCCTAAGCCTGAAATCCTTCCTGAAAATATATTTCCAAAGATCTGATCTTACAATCAAAATCCCCTGTCCTTGACTATTTATGAGATCCCATGTGGTACGGTCACTTATCACAATGGCTTGCAGCCCTCGTTAAAGATGTGGGTTTCTTCCTTCCACCACCCTCAGGAAAGATCCCTAGGCAGGGTGCACCTACAGCTTAGGAATTTTCTTCTGAAATAACATCTAGGGATTCTGACACTGGCAGTCTATGGACCACATGTTGGGAAACACCGGTCTAGAAAACCTGAATTTCAAGTTGTCTGCCTGGATATTTGTATGACATTTCAAGATCTGCAAAACAGAAATATGGGAAAACCTTTTTTTGGGAGACTGGTTCCTAAGCTCAAGGTGCTATAGTGATCTGTCACACATTCTGATCAGGATCAATAAAAAATACATAATTACTTAGATTAGGATGAAAATTTGCATAGTCTGCAAAACTTAGTTAAGAGCTGCACTAGCAGTGAAAGGGTTTTAAAGTTCGAGGCTGCTGAAGGGACTTTGTCAATGTCCTGCTGATTTTTTTTTAATGAATTTGAGTATCTAATTTGAAGATGTCAAGGCACTTCTATAATAAATTTTGGTAAAGCATGATAAAACCCGAGGAGTCTGTTATAAAGTTTCCTCTGTTTGCTGTTCATAATCTTGCCTCGCACAAGTTCAGATGGATAGATAACATCTGAATAACTCACAAGCCTGAATGAGAATCTAGTTGGTCCTTATGACATTGTTGCTAAGAAAGAACACACGGGAAAATACATCACATACTCATATCCCTGCTGCCACATAGACTGTGGGGTGTTTGACATAGTGTAAGAGATGGAAATAGATAATTGCATGATCTCACTCAAGGATATTTTCTTTTCAATTAGCAGCACCTAACACAAAATAAGAGGATGCAAAAGAAAAAAAAAAAAGTTAGTTTTACCTCTCACAACTATTGGACTAAACTAACCTGGAGTTAACTCTAACCCTAAAGCTAAAAGAAGGCTTGGGGTGCTCAGAAGGAGGTGAAGAGTCCTAAAGCAAAGTCTATGTCTTTTCCCAAAATTCTGTCCATTGTGTAACCATTTATCTTCTTTACCTTATTAATTGCAGTCCAGTTTTGTTCAGTCTGGGATATCATCCAACTAAATGCTGTACTAACTTTCCTAGCCTCCGATGCAGTTATGGGGTGCCATGTAGCCCAGTTCTAGAAAGAAAAACATAAGTAGAAATCGGTTATTTATGAAACTTTTACTGATACTGTCCTCACTCACTTACTACTCTCCTACCTAAGAGGTTTTGGTCAATCAAAGACCCAACTTGCACTGTCTGATTCTCAGTTCTTCTTCTTCTTTTTTTTTTTTTTTAAATTTATTTATTATTATTATAATTTAAGTTGTAGGGTACATGTGCATAACGTGCAGGTTTGTTACATATGTATACTTGTGCCATGTTGCTGTGCTGCACCCATCAACTCGTCATTTACATCAGGTATAACTCCCAATGCAATCCCTCCCCCTTCCCCATTCCCCATGATAGGCCCCGGTGTGTGATGTTCCCCTTCCTGAGTCCAAGTGATCTCATTGTTCAGTTCCCACCTATGAGTGAGAACATGCGGTGTTTGGTTTTCTGTTCTTGTGATAGTTTGCTGAGAATGATGGTTTCCAGCTGCATCCATGTCCCTACAAAGGACACAAACTCATCCTTTTTTATGGCTGCATAGTATTCCATGGTGTATATGTGCCACATTTTCTTAATCCAATCTGTCACTGATGGACATTTGGGTTGATTCCAAGTCTTTGCTATTGTGAATAGTGCTGCAATAAACATACGTGTGCATGTGTCTTTATAGCAGCATAATTTATAATCCTTTGGGTATATACCCAGTAATGGGATGGCTGGGTCATATGGTACTTCTAGTTCTAGATCCTTGAGGAATCGCCATACTGTTTTCCATAATGGTTGAACTAGTTTACAATCCCACCAACAGTGTAAAAGCGTTCCTATTTCTCCACATCCTCTCCAGTACCTGTTGTTTCCTGACTTTTTAATGATCGCCATTCTAACTGGTGTGAGATGGTATCTCATTGTGGTTTTGATTTGCATTTCTCTGATGGCCAGTGATGATGAGCATTTTTTCATGTGTCTGTTGGCTGTATGAATGTCTTCTTTTGAGAAATGTCTGTTCATATCCTTTGCCCACTTTTTGATGGGGTTGTTTGTTTTTTTCTTGTAAATTTGTTTGAGTTCTTTGTAGGTTCTGGATATTAGCCCTTTGTCAGATGAGTAGATTGCAAAAATTTTTTCCCATTCTGTAGGTTGCCTGTTCACTCTGATGGTAGTTTCTTTTGCTGTGCAGAAGCTCTTTAGTTTAATGAGATCCCATTTGTCAATTTTGGCTTTTGCTGCTGTTGCTTTTGGTGTTTTAGACATGAAGTCTTTGCCCATGCCTATGTCCTGAATGGTACTTCTTAGGTTTTCCTCTAGGATTTTTATGGTATTAGATCTAACATTTAAGTCTCTAATCCATCTTGAATTAATTTTCGTATAAGGAGTAAGGAAAGGATCCAGTTTCAGCTTTCTACTTATGGCTAGCCAATTTTCTCAGCACCATTTATTAAATAGGGAATCCTTTCCCCATTTCTTGTTTCTCTCAGGTTTGTCAAAGATCAAATGGCTGTAGATGTGTGGTATTATTTCTGAGGACTCTGTTCTGTTCCATTGGTCTATATCTCTGTTTTGGTACCAGTACCATGCTGTTTTGGTTACTGTAGCCTTGTAGTATAGTTTGAAGTCAGGTAGCGTGATGCCTCCAGCTTTGTTCTTTTGACTTAGGATTGTCTTGGAGATGCGGGCTCTTTTTTGGTTCCATATGAACTTTAAAGCAGTTTTTTCCAATTCTGTGAAGAAACTCATTGGTAGCTTGATGGGGATGGCATTGAATCTATAAATTACCTTGGGCAGTATGGCCATTTTCACGATATTGATTCTTCCTATCCATGAGCATGGTATGTTCTTCCATTTGTTTGTGTCCTCTTTTATTTCACTGAGCAGTGGTTTGTAGTTCTCCTTGAAGAGGTCCTTTACATCCCTTGTAAGTTGGATTCCTAGGTATTTGATTCTCTTTGAAGCAATTGTGAATGGAAGTTCATTCCTGATTTGGCTCTCTGTTTGTCTGTTACTGGTGTATATGAATGCTTGTGATTTTTGCACATTAATTTTGTATCCTGAGACTTTGCTGAAGTTGCTTATCAGCTTAAGGAGATTTTGGGCTGAGACAATGGGGTTTTCTAAATATACAATCATGTCATCTGCAAACAGGGACAATTTGACTTCTTCTTTTCCTAACTGAATACCCTTGATTTCCTTCTCTTGCCTGATTGCCCTAGCCAGAACTTCCAACACTATGTTGAATAGGAGTGGTGAGAGAGGGCATCCCTGTCTTGTGCCAGTTTTCAAAGGGAATTTTTCCAGTTTTTGCCCATTCAGTATGATATTGGCTGTGGGTTTGTCATAAATAGCTCTTATTATTCTGAGGTACGTTCCATCAATACCGAATTTATTGAGCGTTTTTAGCATGAAGGGCTGTTGAATTTTGTCAAAAGCCTTTTCTGCATCTATTGAGATAATCATGTGGTTCTTGTCCTTGGTTCTGTTTATATGCTGGATTATGTTTATTGATTTGCGAATGTTGAACCAGCCTTGCATCCCAGGGATGAAGCCCACTTGATCATGGTGGATAAGCTTTTTGATGTGTTGCTGAATCCGGTTTGTCAGTATTTTATTGAGGATTTTTGCATCGATGTTCATCAGGGATATTGGTCTAAAATTCTCTTTTTTAATTGTGTCTCTGCCAGGCTTTGGTATCAGGATGATGTTGGCCTCATAAAATGAGTTAGGGAGGATTCCCTCTTTTTCTATTGATTGGAATAGTTTCAGAAGGAATGGTACCAACTCCTCCTTGTACCTCTGGTAGAATTCAGCTGTGAATCCATCTGGTCCTGGACTTTTTTTGGTTGGTAGGCTATTAATTATTGCCTCAATTTCAGAGCCTGCTATTGGTCTATTCAGGGATTCAACTTCTTCCTGGTTCAGTCTTGGAAGAGTGTAAGTGTCCAGGAAATTATCCATTTCTTCTAGATTTTCCAGTTGATTTGCGTAGAGGTGTTTATAGTATTCTCTGATGGTAGTTTGTATTTCTGTGGGGTCGGTGGTGATATCCCCTTTATCATTTTTTATTGCGTCGATTTGATTCTTCTCTCTTTTCTTCTTTATTAGTCTGGCTAGTGGTCTGTCAATTTTGTTGATCTTTTCAAAAAACCAACTCCTGGATTCATTGATTTTTTGGAGGGTTTTTTATGTCTCTATCTCCTTCAGTTCTGCTCTGATCTTAGTTATTTCTTGCCTTCTGCTAGCTTTCGAATGTGTTTGCTCTTGCTTCTCTAGTTCTTTTAATTGTGATGTTAGAGTGTCAATTTCAGATCTTTCCTGCTTTCTCTTGTGGGCATTTAGTGCTATGAATTTCCCTCTACACACTGCTTTAAATGTGTCCCAGAGATTCTGGTATGTTGTATCTTTGTTCTCATTGGTTTCAAAGAACATCTTTATTTCTGCCTTCATTTCGTTATGTACCCAGTAGTCATTCAGGAGCAGGTTGTTCAGTTTCCATGTAGTTGAGCGGTTTTGATTGAGTTTCTTAGTCCTGAGTTCTAGTTTGATTGCAGTGAGGTCTGAGAGACAGTTTGTTATAATTTCTGTTCTTGTACATTTGCTGAGGAGTGCTTTACTTCCAATTACGTGGTCAATTTTGGAGTAAGTACGATGTGGTGCTGAGAAGAATGTATATTCTGTTGATTTGGGGTGGAGAGTTCTATAGATGTCCATTAGGTCTGCTTGCTGCAGAGATGAGTTCAATTCCTGGATATCCTTGTTAACTTTCTGTCTCGTTGATCTGTCTAATGTTGACAGTGGAGTGTTGAAGTCTCCCATTAATATTGTATGGGAGTCTAAGTCTCTTTGTAAGTCTCTAAGGACTTGCTTTATGAATCTGGGTGCTCCTGTATTGGGTGCATATATATTTAGGATAGTTAGCTCTTCCTGTTGAATTGATCCCTTTACCATTATGTAATGGCCTTCTTTGTCTCTTTTGATCTTTGATGGTTTAAAGTTTGTTTTATCAGAGACTAGGATTGCAACCCCCGCTTTTTTTTTTCTCCATTTGCTTGGTAAATCTTCCTCCATCCCTTTATTTTGAGCCTATTTATGTCTCTGCGTGTGAGATGGGTCTCCTGAATACAGCAGACTGATGGGTCTTGACTCTTGATCCAGTTTGCCAGTCTGTGTCTTTTAATTGGAGCATTTAGTCCATTTACATTTAAGGTTAAGATTGTTATGTGTGAACTTGATCCTCCCATTATGATATTAACTGGTTATTTTGCTCATTAG
This sequence comes from Macaca mulatta, assembly GCF_049350105.2. Taxonomy (NCBI): domain Eukaryota; kingdom Metazoa; phylum Chordata; class Mammalia; order Primates; family Cercopithecidae; genus Macaca; species Macaca mulatta. Next base: position 122,923,862 of record NC_133411.1, read on the forward strand.
TTGATGCAGTTTCTTCCTAGCCTCGATGGTCTTTACATTTTGGCATGTTTTTGCAATGGCTGGTACCGGTTGTTCCTTTCCATGTTGAGTGCTTCCTTCAGGGTCTCTTGTAAGGCAGGCCTAGTGGTGACAAAATCTCTAAGCATTTGCTTATCTGTAAAGGATTTTATTTCTCCTTCACTTATGAAACTTAGTTTGGCTGGATATGAAATTCTGGGTTTAAAATTCTTTTCTTTAAGAATGTTGAATATTGGCCCCCACTCTCTTCTGGCTTGGAGAGTTTCTGCCGAGAGATCTGCTGTTAGTCTGAAGGGCTTCCCTTTGTGGGTAACCCGACCTTTCTCTCTGGCTGCCCTTAAGATTTTTTCCTTCATTTCAACTTTGGTGAATCTGGCAATTATGTGTCTTGGAGTTGCTCTTCTCGAGGAGTATCTTTGTGGCATTCTCTGTATTTCCTGGATTTGAATGTTGGCCTGCCCTACTAGGTTGGAGAAGTTCTCCTGGATTATATCCTGAAGAGTGTTTTCCAACTTGGTTCCACTTTCCCCCTCACTTTCAGGCACCCCAATCAGACGTAGATTTGGTCTTTTTACATAATCCCATACTTCTTGCAGGCTTTGTTCATTTCTTTTTCTTCTTTGTTCTTTTGGTTTCTCTTCTCGCTTCATTTCATTCATTTGATCCTCAATCGCTGATACTCTTTCTTCCAGTTGATCGAGTCGGTTACTGAAGCTTGTGCATTTGTCACGTATTTCTCGTGTCATGGTTTTCATCTCTTTCATTTCGTTTAGGACCTTCTCTGCATTAATTACTCTAGCCATCAATTCTTCCACTTTTTTTTTCAAGATTTTTAGTTTCTTTACGCTGGGTATGTAATTCCTCCTTTAGCTCTGAGAAATTTGATGGACTGAAGCCTTCTTCTCTCATCTCATCAAAGTCATTCTCCGTCCAGCTTTGATCCGTTGCTGGCGATGAGCTGCGCTCCTTTGCCGGGGGAGATGCACTCTTATTTTTTGAATTTCCAGCTTTTCTGCCCTGCTTTTTCCCCATCTTTGTGGTTTTATCTGCCTCTGGTCTTTGATGATGGTGATGTACTGATGGGGTTTTGGTGTAGGTGTCCTTCCTGTTTGATAGTTTTCCTTCTAACAGTCAGGACCCTCAGCTGTAGGTCTGTTGGAGATTGCTTGAGGTTCACTCCAGACCCTGTTTGCCTGGGTATCAGCAGCAGAGGCTGCAGAAGATAGAATATTTCTGAACAGCGAGTGTACCTATCTGATTCTTGCTTTGGAAGCTTCCTCTCAGGGGTGTACTCCACCCTGTGAGGTGTGGGGTGTCAGACTGCCCCTAGTGGGGGATGTCTCCCAGTTAGGCTACTCAGGGGTCAGGGACCCACTTGAGCAGGGAGTCTGTCCCTTCTCAAATCTCAACCTCCATGTTGGGAGATCCACTGCTCTCTTCAAAGCTGTCAGACAGAGTTGTTTGCGTCTGCAGAGGCTTCTGCTGTGTTTGTTATTGTTTACTGTGCCCTGTCCCCAGAGGTGGAGTCTACAGAGAGAGGCAGGTTTCCTTGAGCTGCTGTGAGCTCCACCCAGTTCGAGCTTCCCAGCAGCTTTGTTTACCTACTTAAGCCTCGGCAATGGCGGGCGCCCCTCCCCCAGCCTCGCTGCTTCCTTGCCGGTAGATCACAGACTGCTGTGCTAGCAATGAGGGAGGCTCTGTGGGCGTGGGACCCTCCCGGCCAGGTGTGGGATATGATCTCCTGGTGTGCCTGTTTGCTTAAAGCGCAGTATTGGGGTGGGAGTTACCCGATTTTCCAGGTGTTGTGTGTCTCAGTTCCCCTGGCTAGGAAAAGGGATTCCCTTCCCCCTTGCGCTTCCCAGGTGAGGCGATGCCTCGCCCTGCTTCAGCTCTCGCTGGTCGGGCTGCAGCAGCTGACCAGCACCGATCGTCCGGCACTCCCCAGTGAGATGAACCCAGTACCTCAGTTGAAAATGCAGAAATCACCGGTCTTCTGTGTCGCTCGTGCTGGGAGTTGGAGACTGGAGCTGTTCCTATTTGGCCATCTTGCTCCGCCCTCCTTTCGTATTAATACTGATTCTCAGTTCTTCTAAAAACTGCTGTTGGAGTAGCTGCTCTGGTTAGCTGATTAGTTGATTCAGAAAAACAATCATTCTAGTTTCACTGAATTGGCTTGATGTTTCACCAAATGCATAAATCTGGTAGATATTTTGGTGCTTAGCGACAAACTTCAAATATAAAGAAAGTTGTATAGCATAGTTGAAATGGGGCTAGACTAAGGTTTAGGATACCTAGATTATTGTCCTAGTTTTGATACTGACTAGATCTATAATTTTTTACTGTCAATTCATGTCTCTGGGCCAGAGTGTTCTCATCTGTGCAATAACGTCAAATGATCACAAATTGTTTTCATATACATTAATTTATTTGATATACATAAAAATCCCAGAAAGAACTATGACATACAAAATTATTATTCTCCACGTTATAGATAAAGAAGAGTAGGGGTTCTGCTTCTAATTATAACTGAGTAGTTCCTACTAAACCAACTCTTCTACGAATAGAAAGTATACACTCTAAGCAAAATATTTTTTTAAAAAAAACAGCTATCCAAGGCACAAGGCCATATCTCAAAACAGGCTGATCCTGGAAGAAGTTGAACACTTGGATGATAGAAGCAGCATAAGAGGAGTTTCCCACCTTTTATGGCTTTCAGCCTGAGGTGAGACTTCAGACTAAATCAGGGGCAACAGCTAAGACTCAAATAGAAGCCTGTCATCTTACTGGCTTAAAGACAGAGTACAGACTCGAATGCAACCATGGAAGCTGAAAAGTGAAGGAGAAAATCCTGGAAAAAGAAAGTTAGGGAGAGCTCCAAATTCTGTGTCTGCCCAAATATCTGGTGAATTCCAAAGTTATGCATGCATGAGACAGACTAGAAGCACTGCAGCTTAGGCTAAAAAAGCTGAACTGAGTTTTCAGTTGTTGACCATTGCAAGGGAGACAGAGTTTGAAGACAGAGATTTACCTAATTAACTGCCTGGTTAAAAAAGTAATGAAACAAAAATTGATAATCTTCAGAGTAATATAACAGAATTTGGAGTCTTTTCATTGGATCGTTTGCAATGTCCAAGACATAATCCTAAATTACTTGACACACGAAAAAACAGAAAGTGTTATCCACAGGAGACAAAGTTTTTACAAATAAGTAATATAATTTAGCTAAGGTTTGATAACTAGTGAAAACCAGTGCCAAACCTTGAAATCTGGTCTTCTAATTCTAAATCCCACTTTCTTTTCACTTCTTTAAATCTGTTCCATCTCTAAGATTTTATGTCAGTGCGATATATTTCTTCCAATTCAATAAAAATATCTTGCTCTGATTAAAGCTGGTCAAAAAAGTAGTAATCATTAATGCTGTTACTGTAAAAGCATATTTCAAAATATTCATTTTATGTCTTTTCCCCAAATTCTGTCCATTGTGTAACCATTTATCTTCTTTATCTTACTAATTGCAGTCCAGTTTTGTTCAGTCTGGCATATCATCCAACTAAATGCTGTACTAACTTTCCTAGCCTCCTATGCAGTTATGGGGTGCCATGTAGCCCAGTTCTAGATAAAGACATAAGTAGAAATCGATTATTTATGAACCTTTTACTGACACTGTCCTCACTCACTTACTACATTGAAAATAGACATTATATCTGGTCTACAAAAGGAACAGTCTTTTAACCATGATGTAAAACACCTGGGTAGAGCTGGAATATAAAAGATTCTTAGTCTCTGATATCAAATCTAAGCATGTGAATCAATGACAGCACATGCCTTCCTCTAGACTGTTTGTTATGTGAGGTAAACAAAACCTTATTTGCTTCATTGACTGTAACGAAGAATTCTGTTACTTGCAGCCAGATATATTCCAAATTGACAACTTCATGAGACAGATAAAGCATGTATGGTCTCCTGCTTGAATCCTTGAAAGTCACAGTTCCTTTGTACTGTTTAAATCTAAGTATTATCTGCTTTAAGATGAGCTGTAGCATTTCATGGGCAAAACCAGAAACATTATATTAAATGTTCATATATTTTATCAGACCTAGGTTTATTTCAGCAATGTTAAAATGTGTGTGTGTATGGGGGGCTTGGCGGGTGGGGGGAGTATTGCTTAAAATGACAATGAGCTACCACCACACACTTATTAGAATGTCTAAAAATTTTTTAAAACTTGGTAATACCAATTGCTAGCAATAATGAAGACAGCAGAAACTGTGATTCATTCCTGGTGGGAATGCAAAATCGTACCACCCCTTTAGAACACAGTTTTATAGTTTTTTTATGATACTAACGATATAGTCTTTCTATATGATCTTGCAGTTGCACTCTTAGGTATACATCCAACTGATTTGAAAGCTATGTCCACCGAAAAACCTGCATGTGAATGTTTATAGCAGCTTTTTTCCTAATCACCAAAAAGTGGAAGCAGCCAAGATGACCTTCAATGGTAAATAAACTTTGATACATCCATACAATAGGACACTATTCAGTGATAAAAAGGAATGAGCTATTAGGCCACATAAAAACATAAATGAATATTAAATGCATGTGGCTAAGCACAAGAAGCCAATCTGAAAAGGCTGCATACGGTGTGACCCCATTTACAGAACCTTTTATCACAAAGTCTTTTTTTTTTTTTTTGAGGCAGAGTTTCACTATTGTTGCCCAGGCTGGAGTGTAATGGCGTGGTCATGGCTCACTGCGACCTCCGCCTCCCGGCTACAAGCGATTCTCCTGCCTGAGCCTCCTGAGTAGTTGGGATTACAGGTGCCTGCCACCACACACAGCTAATATTTTTTGTATTTTTAGTAAAGATGGTGTTTCACCATGTTGGCCAGTCTGGTCTTGAACTCCTGACCTCACGTGATCTGCCTGCCTCGGCCTCCCAAAGTGCTGAGATTACAGGCATGAGCCACCGTGCCTGGCCCACAAAGTCAATTTTAATTTACACAAATTTAAAAAATAAATTAGGAGGTTGATAGATCCAGGGTAGAATGCTGAATGTGACAAAGGAACATAATTTTATTACAAATATGTGAAACTACCTGACTAAGGAAGGTAGTGGAGAAAAGTGCTGACCAAAGTAATTGGAAATGAGTGGAGACTGTAAGACTTAAAGCAAAATAGATTGCTTGTAATGACTGTATTCTACTTGATAAAGTTTTTCTCCATGGTGGTACAGGTTAATAATTCTGAACTCTTATATTGTATATTGGAATTGAACAAATAAGTAAATGTATGGCAGAGAGAGAGAGAGAGAGAGAGAGCCAGACAAACAAAGAATAAGCTACAGTGATTCATGTAGCAATGGATTCCAGTTGGAGATATCAGCATGAACTCATGGTTTGCTTAATATAAATACATATGGATGCATATAGAAATTCTTATAGAAGTATGTATATATACAAGTTAGTGTGCACAAATATATTTTCTTTCTCTCAACTGATAGTGTCTGGTGGCGATGAGCAAATCCAGCACCCATTTTTAGTTTTTAATGCCATCTTCCTATGAATAGAAACAGGGCTCCATGGAGAAATGGCTAATTCTAGGTCTGAGGCAGGAAATATGTATGATGGGCCTGGAAAATATTGTGGTGGCAAGTCCTCAAAAAATAAAATAAATTGATGGGGACATATCAAAGGGACCTCGGAGCAACTGAAGGAGCTCCCAGTGACCAAAGCTGGAATAATTTAAGAAACAAAATTAATGGCTTCAAGTCAGATTATAACCCAAATGTGAAATATCTATGAGTTCATATTGATACGAGTAAATGATTGAATTAATAAACGGAGGACAATAGATGTATCTTCTATGTAGCTATTCCCCTCTCCGGGAGGTAAAGCAAATGTCCCACACATTAAGTAAGGGTTGCACAGAGTGACTTTCATCTAAAATTATACAGTATGCAAAGGGGGAAAAAGAAATAACTCTATAGTGGAGAAATCTGGCAGTCACTACTCAGCAGAGTCATCGAGGTTAATATCATCAGTGAGAAGTCATATTGATAGCACGCACCTTGATCAGAATGATGATCAGAGGTGATCGGAATGGCGCATCACCTCTGTGCTCTTTTTCCCAAGAACCCATAGCTCCATTATAATCATGAGATAAACATCAGACAAACCCAAGTTGAGAGACATTCTGCATAATTCCTAGCCAGTACTACTCAAAATTGTCAAGATGATCAAAAAACTCTGATAAAAAAAGAAAATCTGAGAAACTGTCACAATCTAGAGGAGGCTAAGGAGACTTGTCAACTAAATGTAATATTGTATTCTGGATAGGATCCTGAAACAGAAAAAAAAAAATTAGGTAAAAACTAAGGAAACCAAATAAAGTATGGACTTTAATTTAAAAGATCTATATGTTGGCTTAGTAGTTGTGACAAATGTCCTATACCAGTGTAAGACGTGGACAATACTAGAAACTAGGTGTGGGGTAAAGAGGAACAGTCTGTACAATCTTTAGAACTCTTTTGTAAATCTAAAAATATTCTAAAAAATGTTTATTTAAAAGTGCATGGGTGTGAAGAGGGGAAGCATTTCTTAAAGTCTAGGTAATACAGTGTTTAGGGTTTTTTTGGGTCCTGTTGGTTTGCTAAAGAGAAGTAGTTGGTTAGAACTTGTTAAATGATCATCAGTCAGCACTTTAACACATTATATCTTCTCAGGAAACGGTTTTTGTATTTTCTTCCAACTTGTCACGTCGATAATCCCAAGAGTAGGATTAATTTGCCTTGTGTTCAGGTAGACAGAATTAGAAACATGATCAATGTGGTGGTTACTGAAATAAAACTTGACCTTTTCTCACAATCACAGATTTTCTCTTGACTTGTGAGGAGATATTTCCCCAAGAAATAAAAGAGCTTTTATACTTCATAAAATAAAAAGTGGAAATAGGCCAGGCACTGTGGCTCACTCCTATAATTGCAGCACTTTGGGAGGCCGAGGCGAGTAATCATGAAGTTAGGAGTTCAAGACCAGCCTGCCTAAGATAGTGAAAACCTGTCTCTACTAAGAATACAAAAATTAGCCAGGCGTGGTGGCAGGCCCCTGTAATCCCAGCTACTCGGGAAGCTGAAGTGGGAGAATCGCTTGAACCTGGGGGGCAGATGTTGCAATGAGCTGAGATCATGCCACTGCACTCCAGCCTGGGTGACAAAGATTCCATCTCAAAAAAAAAAAAAGTGGAAATAAAACTTTTAAATCATTTTAATAAAAAAATAAGCTATTGAATGCAATTCAGCATATCAAAATGTTTGGAATTCAAGTAATCTTTGTGACAAAATGGATAAAAGCAAAAATAAGAACCGAAAAGCATGCCAAAGACTGGGGAGATATGAATACTATGGCACCAAGCAGGGAATCTGCTTAATATGACAACAAATGCTCCAAAAGCCTGTATTTCTTCTACTTCTTTCCTCTTCCTTACAATTTCTTCCTTTCTCACCTGATGGTTTCCATTAGGAAGTAGTCTATTTTTAAGTCTAATACCTTAGCATCTAGTAGCCGTTTGCAAACTATGAAGATAAGGGGGTAGGACACAAAAATGAGCTGTTTTACTTTGTGTTCATACTTTTGGTAGGAGTACTACTATAGAAACCGAGAGTTATTACAGAAAGTCTCAACTATCCCATATCTATTTGCTATCAAGACAGTGTTGTGTACATACACATGCACATGCATGCACTTATACATGCACATGCCATACTACAACCACACACACACACACACACCACACTGCTCATGTGTGTCAACGGGCTAGCTGCAAGTACTCAGCATGCTGAGGGCACAAAAGCGAATGGACAGTTGCATTTCATCCAGAGAGTCAGCTAAGTGTGTATATAGGATACATTTATCAGATGTCTGTGCCAATCGATTGCTGAGACTTTGAGAGAATAGAGCCCATGAAGTTACGTTTCAGTGTAAGGAAGTGTGATTGTTGTAAGCAGGTTTATGGACCATAAGGAATTGTCCAAGAGGGAAATTCGGGATATGAAGTTAGCATGAAAATCCCTGAATATTCAGGCGGCAGCAGTACAAGCCTTTATAACAGACGTCAACAAGTGAAAACCGGACACTTAGAATTAAATGCCACAAAGGCAAACATTCCATTTTCCATTGTTTTTTAAGAAAAACTTCAGGGTAGTCTTGTAGACAGAGTAACTGATTTCGAGACAAGAATAGGATATTTTACCTTCCTTTGTCTCATATGTGGCACAGAGAAAATGTCATTGCACCAGTAGTCAAGGACCTGCTTCAAGTTTCAGTTCTGCCTCTATTTTACCTTGTCACCTTGGAGAAAGCGTCTTAATATTCTGACCTGTGAGTTTTCATTTTTTAAATAAAGACATTAGACTAGATGCTCTGTAAGTCCCTTCCAAATCTACTTTTCTGAGGCTAGGAGGTTGATATAACCATGTGATCAGATTTTTTTAGATAGTTTCCCCAGAAAATTGGCACATGAAGAAAATGGCTTTAGATATTCAGAATTCCGAATCTACAAGTAAATAGATACATTTTAACATTTTGTCATTTCCATGCCCATTTTCCTCTATTTTCTTGTTGTAAATGCAAATATTATTTTACTTTATTTTCGACCAAACTGTTTCTCTTTTTCTCCAGTTAGTACATAGCTTCCTCTTTCCTTCATACTTTGCTCCTAGCCCCAGAAAATGGAGTTGACACCAGTTAAGATATTTGCAGGTTTTAGTCCAGACTCCAAGGCTTGAGGGCCTCCAAGCAGTGGGGTACATTCCTGTTTCTAGTGGCTTGGACTTACTCTGCTTCCTATTTGTTGCACATATATTATCCTCAGAAGAGTTTTGGAAGATCCCTTATTGGTCTCTAGACTAATTTGACCCCTTGGAAATATTCAAGATCATGCATTCTAACTTCTTGGAAGTATTTTTACGGCTAAATTGTGCTTTTGACTCTGTGACACTTTGAGTTTAGAATCTAAGACTGTTTAAGCGAATCAAATATGCATGGGACATGTTTTCCAGTTTCACACTTCTGTGCAGATCCATGACCATGTCAGCAGTCATGTCCTTCCTGACTGCGTTGGGGGCTTCTGAGGACACTGAGCAGCCTGGCAAGCTGTTGGTCTCTCTGCCTGTTGTCTGTCAGCCTTGTCACTGGAGCATGGATAAGCATTGACAGAAATATTCTTTGTCACAAGAAACAGCTATTCAAAAGAAGAGGGAGAGCATTTCTACACATCAGCCATTTTAGAGATTTTTCGATGACAGTTTGTTGAGTAGGATGTGGGTGATGTATTATATGAAGCTCATAACCACCAAGTTTTCAACTGACAAATTAACTAGAGGATTTTCTCAGTCATTAAGTGCTTGACAGGTTGAGAGTGCAAACTGCTTTAGACTGATTTTTGCTGACAGACTCGTTAAGCTGTGACATATCATGTCTCTAATGTCTTCATTCTTGTATAAAATGTTCATGTAAAATCCATACAAATGAAATGGCCTTATATGAAGAAATAGTAATAGTTCAGCAGTCAATTTAAAAACTACCTTTGCATATTACATATCGAATTATTTTAAAAACAAGGAAGGACAAGGAAATCTGCTAATTAAGCAAAATATATCCCTCATTTCCATAAGGGCAAACATGGAATTTTAAATGATAAAATCATGGAGAGACCAAAACCTGATGATCGAGCTCTATCATTTATACCCTACATCTAATGATTAATGATCAAAAACAAAACTAGACAAACTTTTGGTTTTCTTGTTGTTTTTAAATTCTCTACAGAAAATGCAACCCTAGTGCCTGTACCCGAGAAGTCTTCTCTTACCCTTCATCCTACCCTTGGTATACCATGAGTCATGGAAGAGGCATCATTTTGACAAATAGCATAATTAAGGTATACCCTTCTATTATAGGTATAATGGTTCCTAACACATTGTTTAACAAAGAACTCAATTTTGCAAAAGAAATAGTTGGAGTACCTCCCCCATTTTGGGGGATATCTTAGAGAAATCCATCCGTGTCAGTGAAGCTGATTCAGCTCCTCATCCCTGAGCTGTTTCTTGCCTTCACTAGCACACATCTTGACTCTCCACTATTTAACACAAATTTATTCTCTTTTGTCTACTGTCTATTTCTCTGGGCTTCAGGATTTCTTTGTCTAATACTCCTACTGTTTCCCTTGTTTTGCTGTGTTTCCTTTAAGACAAGATAAGGTTATAAACTCTTTCATGGCTAGAGACTTTCATTATTCTTTTGTACCCTCACTGCCTTAATTAGTAACAGACCATTACTGGGTTCCCACCACGTGGCTGTTGTAATGTTAGGCCCTTTATATTTATTATCTGTTAATTTTTTCAGTCATCAGAAAGAACAGGCTTAATTATCCCAATTTAAAGATTGAAAACCAAGATTCAGAGAGATTAAGAAACATTCTCAAAGTCGACCAACCAGTAAGTGGTAGGAGCTTGGATTACAGTGCAGATGGCTATGATTCCAATGATCTTTTAAGTTCAAGGATTTATGTATTAGCTTTCTATGTAGTCTGATAATATGTAACATTTTATACTGTCAAGCATTTACTATGCTCTAGTCGTGGTCTTAAGTATCTCGTGTATATTATTCTACTTAATTCTCATAGCAATTGCCTGCAACAAAGTATTCATACTTTGTTGAAGAGGTTAAGTGATTTTCCCATGGTCACACAGGCAGAAAGTGGCAATGCTTCAAAGCATTGCTCTGCAATCACGTGCCACAAGATGCTAAGTCTTGGGCCAGTATTTCCAGAGTAAATTTCATGCACAAAACTAGACATGCCAGTGTACAACACTGACTGCTGTCATCAATAAGGAATAAGAGACAAATGACAACTGCAAATTCATAAATCATGTGGTTTTAAAGAAAATGTGTTCTTTCTATTTTAGTTTGTTTTAAAAATGGCCCTAGCTCTATCCAAAATATGTTTATCAGGTGACTGGCTAGGTCTGGTTCACTAAGGGGTGAAAAAACAAGGGGCTTTGTAATAGCCAAGTGCACTTGAATACCAAATGTGGGTTCTTCCAAGTTAGTCATTAGTCAATTGGTCTTTCCCTACCTAGTAATCTGGTCTAGTGTTTCCATCTATGTTTAAATAACACTAGTTGTCCTGATGCTTTCAGAAGATGCTGCTATCCTATGATTATAAGGAAGCATTTATACATTTTTAACTAAATTATACATTTATAAAATTTTGAGTAACAGGGTATAACTGTGGGCATTGCAGCAAGAACAAATGCTTTTGGAAGCTAAATCTCATTGATTTCATGTAAAAGTGTAAGAGACAAGCATAAAGAAAATAACATTTGATTCTAAAACATTCCGAAATCAAATGTGTTGAGTATGTTATCTGTGGGTCTCTTTGAACAACAATTTATTTTACAAAATAGAATTAAAATCCAAATTGACACATGTATTTCTTCATGAAGAAAGTGCTTGGCACTACTCCACATTTTGCCCCAAATGTTATTTTTTTTAACTTGGCAGCTGAATAGTTTAAAATCTTTCTAGTCAAATTGGGCTGGTACTAAATTATTCATGGACTTAACCAAACACAGTTCATGTGTATGATACTTTATGTTAGTGGAGATCTGAATGGGGGGAAGCCTTCCAAAATGTTTAATCAGAGAGTAATCACCCACACTAAAAGATACTGGAGTTTCATGTGGTGGTAATGTTTCACACAGAGCTGCACACAGCTGAGCTGCAAGTTGTCACCACCCACACAGCTCATTCCAACTCTGCCCAGTCCATTTATGGGTAAGCTCATAAATGGGCAAGCCTTTCTCACGGCTCTTGGGAAATAGTCACACATCATTGATTCTCACTGCTGGAGATTCTCCTGGAATCCATCTAAACACATCTGGGTTCGAATCCTGACTCTAGTAACTAGTTAGCAATTCTCAGACCTTGGGCAAGTCATTTAGCCTCTTTAATCCATCTAGTATCTTCCCCTATTAAGGGAAGATAAGAATACTTACATGATTATCATAAAGATTAACTATTTGGCACAGTGCTGGACGAGTAGCACATGCTCACTAACATAGATAATATTACTGCCAACAGCAGAATTCCTATTTAACCCAAGGAGTTGCAATATTGTTCTATTATTAAATATCATTTGAGAAGAAGATTCCACACATTTCTAGGTAACTCATCTTCATTTTTAATTTATGTATACATTTGTTTTCTCCTGCCATATTAAAGATCTAATATGAATTATCATCACACCATGAGGAAACCTCAAAGGCTAATTCCTTATTATAAGTAAAATATTAAGGCATATTCCATAAAAAACTTCAGATAGTTTTTAAATGCCCACAAGCAATTCACATAAGAGTTGGACTAACAGTGTTCTCAGGATCTGGATGGTATGCCTGTGACGTATAGAGCTGAAGAGGCATGTCACAAATAAACATAGTTGCCAAAGTACTAACAGTATGTCAGCCTGTGCACCCAATAAACTGGGCACAGAAATACTAGGCATGATTCTTGAGGCTGCTGAGCTGGCTGGGAAATGTGTAATAATGTTTAGATTGTAACAAATTTATTATGTTAGTGAATACTCATATCTAATCTTTCTTCTCCCCCTGCTTTTGGTAGCCCCTTCTATTTTCTCCCAGAGATTCCATCAGTCTCCTACTTTCAAGCTACTCAGGGCCTTGGAGAAATTTCCCTTTGACTGTTCCTGTCCCCATGTATTAGTCAGTTGTCATGCTGCTAATAAAGACATACCCGAGACTGGGTAATTTGTAAAGGAAAGAGGTTTAATTGACTCACAGTTCTGAAAGGTTGGGGAGACCTTAGCAAACTTACAATCATGGCGGAAGGGGAAACAAACATGTCTTAAATGGTGGCAAACAAGAGGACTTGTATAGGGGAACTCCCCTTTGTGAAACCATCAGATCTTAGGAGACTTATTCACTATCACAAGAACAGCATGGGAAAGACCCACCCCCATGATTCCATTACCTCCCACCAGGTTCCTCCCTTAAAGGCGGGGTGGGGACACTTCCATGAAACTGGCTGACAAATGCCTATGGATCTAAAACATTAGATTTAATTCCCAGTGGTGAATTTCTGACTCTTCAGGAGACCAGGCAAACAGGCATTTGTACTCTGATCCTAAGGAGAATCTATTCCTCCTTATAGATCCCCATAGATATGGTGCCACAAAGACTACTTTTCCTTAGATACAAGTGAAGGCCAAAATAAAGCTGATTAAAACGGACAAAGTATTTAAGACCTCTTCCTGTTGAAAGCCAATCAATTATTAAAGTTATCTTTCTCTGACACAATTATGATGCTAAAGACTACCCATTTAGTAAAAATGCCTTAAAATTTGATTATTATGGTTGTTTCCAGCTATAGCTATATATCTCTCCATAGAGAAGATAGAGAAGACTAAAGAAGAGAAAAACTTGTCATTCTGGCACAGTAATTGGATTTGAAGGACTAGGACTCCTGTACTTGGAGCCAAGAATAGTCTTAGTGTGTGAACTTGTAATTTTTTGTCTTATCCTTAGCTGGTATATTTGACTGAAGATCTTGTTTAAGTAATGGACTCAGAGTTCTCGCCCTGGGCAATAGAAACTTTCCAGTTGGCAGAGCTCTTTAAGGAGAGATCTTTACTTTCCAGATCCCCTTTAGTTATCACGTGTTTTTGCCCACGATGTTCATCAAAAAAGCAAAACAAACCCATAAAACACTTGCACTATTTTATAAAGCTGTAAAGCTGACAGATAGGAAAAGAGAAAGGCAAGGTTTAGAAATATTCTAATTCAGCGACCATCAAACTTTTATACTCATAAGCCCCCTAAAAGAATTTTTGAAAATACACATTTTTTAGACATGTGAATTTTTTTGTCATAAATTTTTGTCATAAGTTTAAATAAATACACAGTATAATTTCCTATATGTTGCAAATATTGACATTTAAAAATAAAATATCATTCTTTTTATGTATCTAGTAGAATTTAAATGCTACAGACATTTCATACCCAACAACATCCTTTAAAATATACATGAACAACTTTTTAACAACCGGACATTTTGCAATATCTGTATTTATCTTTGAAATTGGATTTCCATTCCATTTCCCACATAGAATTTTATTCTAATATAGTATGACTTTATATTTTAAAATATTTTATTGATCACCTTCTCATACATTTCTGTAATTACGCACATACGCAGTTAATTTTTCAATTTGTCATCATAAGGTTACAAGAATTAAAACTTTTGCTAGATGAATAATCATTACAATCATTAATATATTATCAAAATAGATAATATTGATTCTTACTAAGCAGAAAAAGTAAAATTTTGTTTTAAACATATATCTTGAAACAAATGGAGTATCCTATTTGTAGTTGTTGATTTATCCCTTGGTTTGGTGCCCTGGAGATTTGTACCCCTTATATAAGGTGCCATGTAAGATTCCTAACTAGTGTGGGTAGGCCTATTTCTTAAAAAGTGGAGAAAGAGCTGTTGTGAAAGGTGGTGGGGAAGAGGAGCGACGACGAATAAATTTTAGGAAAGAAAATACATACAACGCATTAAATTTATTTTTGTAAAACTCTCCATGATAGTCTACTACTTGGAAGGTCTTTGAGAACACACAGGGACACTCGTATCTGCCAGTTTGAAGACCACTGCTCCTGTTCACAAAGACCTGCTCATTTTATAAAGGAGCTTGAAGCCCAGAGAAATGAGCCAAGAAATATGTTCAAGTTTCAAACAGTGAATGCGCAGCACGTCTGGGGCTCAAGTTCAAAGACCCTAAGCATGTATCTCAGCATCTTTCATTCTATTCCGTAAGAATAGCATGGTCATGCTGCCAGTGAGAGACCACTTACTTTTATCTTTGTGCTCATGCACAAGTCTAGAATCACATCTTCACATTACCCTGTCAGTATTACTTGGAAACAAGATGATCTGACCCCTAGTTCTCTGCCATGATGTTCCATTGATCATGTTATGGAATTTAATTTGTCTCTGTTTTAGACCTTTGATCCTTTAGTCTCCAAATACTCTGAAACTAATATTTTCCCTGCAAGAGCTGGTATTTCCTACCATTCTTACTTTTTTTTTTTTTTTTTTTTTTTTTTTAAGGAAGGAGCATTTCCATACTAAAAAGCTCAACTATACTACTGCAGGCTACATGAAACTGTCAACTAGCCCAGACAATCTATCCTTCTGATAAACTGCTAAATTGTAACCACGATTATAAAAATAAACCCTAAAACTGCACAACAGACTGAAACTGATTTGTGATTTTCCTGAAACTGATTTGTGACCTGATATAGTGTGAAAGTTGCTTCTTTCCATCATGCTAGTATACTTACATTAATGCAACTGAAAACATCAGCTTTTATAACAGTTATTACAAACATTAAGTTTGCAATCAATAAACTCAGTTGGACCTTTTCCATCAACTTTTATCAGGCCAGATCTCTATCACCTCTATTTATGTAGCTAATTAAAGAAAAAACCCAAAATTGCAAAGACCTTATTTCACATTTTTTCCTATTAAATTTTATATTATCTTCAAGTCACTGTGATACATATTCTATGATTTGGAACTATTTATTGCTCTTGTTAATGTTCAGATATTGTACATTATTTTACTAGTTAGACACTTTGGTGAATTTTCTGTTTTAAAAATTGGCTAAAATTAATGATCTTCACGTGCACTGACAGGATGTTGACACGGATGTTAGAGGTCTGAGAAACACAGCACTGATGCCTGCCTGCAATTACCATAGTATCTTTAGGATGCCGAGATTTTCCCTGTCTGAAATTTCAGAATAGCTTGTAACTTCAGCCAAACAGTTTCTTCCCATTTTCCTTAATATCACTTTAACTCCCTTTTAACATGGACTTAAAATTCCCAGAAATAATAGCTCCCTTCTTGGCTTTACCTTTCTTTTACTCCTTTTTGAGGAAATTGGAGGTGTAGTTGAATGCTGTTTAAACTTTTCCACCATTCTCTCTGGTGCAGAAGTTCTCAAAGTCCCTGACACTTTTATAGGAGGCCTGTGAGGCCAAACCCACTTTTATTAATACATTATCATTAATAATATTGAGATATTATTTACCTTTTCACCATGCTGACATTTGCTCTGATGGTACAAAGAACTGAAGTAGCACCTGTGGTTTCCTTCATGCCATTCACTCATATACAACATGCCAGTTTCATTTGAGAAGGTTTTTGATAAAGCAATAAAAATTATAAATTATATTAAATTACAAGAAGAACACACATTTTAATGACATTCTGTGTGACAACAATGAGAAAAACTCATGATATGGTTTGGCTATGTCCCCACCCAAATCTCATCTTGAATTGTAGTTCCCATAATCCCCTTGTGTTGTGAGAGGGACCTAGTGGGAGGTTACTGAGTCAAGGGGCTCATTACCTCATGCTGTTCTCCTGATAATGAGTTGTCATAAGATCTGATGGTTTTTATAAGTATCTGGCATTTCCCCTACTGGCACTCATTGTCTCTCCTGCCATCCTGTGAAGACGTGCCTTCCACCATGATTGTAAGTTTCCTGAGGCCTCCCCAGCCATGTGGAACTGTGAGTCAATTAAACCTCTTTTCTTTACAAATTACCCAGTCTCGAATATTTCTTCACAGCAATGTGAGAATGGTCTAATACAACTCATAAAACACTTGTGGTCCTTATTGAAGCAGGATGGTTGTCTGAAGAAAAAGCATTTGTATGATTGCAATGCAAGCTGAATGAGCTGCTTTTTCCAAGAAACGACATTTTTATTTTAAAAAACACTCATATACTAACTATGGCGATTAAGACTGTGATATTTAACAGATATTTTCTTTCTCTTTTTTCTTTCTTTTTTTATTTTTTGGGACGGAGTCTCACCTTGTTACCCAGGCTGGAGTGCAGTGGCACAATCTCGGCTCACTGCAACTTCCGCCTCCCGGGTTCAAGCGATTCTCTTGTCTCAGCCTCCTGAGTAGCTGGGACTACAGGCACGCACCACCACGCCAGGCTAATTTTTTTTTTTTTGTATTTTTTATTAGAGATGGGGTTTCACCACATTGGCCAGGCTGGTCTCAAACTCCTGACCTCATGATCCGCCCACCTCGGCCTCCCAAAGTGCTGGGATTATAGGCATGAGCCACCACACCTGGCCTTAACAGATATTTTCATGAAAATAATTGAAGTGAGCCTGTCATGGCAACACACACACACACACACACAAAATTGACAGCATTGATTGACAATTACAAAACAGGAAATGTCAAGTGAAATTTAAAATTTTGGAAAACTGTGGTGTCACTGTAAGTTTGACAGCTTCCCAGTTCGTAAAGACTTTTCTGATGGGATCAGAGGTGATGATAATTAATGTGATTTTTTTATAATGCTGAATGAAATGTGTCAATATTTAAAAGATCTGTGTAATTATTAAACTGTTTTATTTTAAATGACCAAAGCATAATTTTACAAATTCATGGCTGGATTAAATATCCTTTCAAACTGTGAGATTCACTAAAGAATTTTAGTGTAACAAAGTACAAAATGCTCATTGATATGGGTTTAGATTCCAATTGTAACTATTCTTTGAGAAACTAGCACTTGTTGAATTCTAAAGTAGTACCAGAGAAGAATATCCAGAGTTGTCTGAAAGGATAATTAAAATACTACTTTCTTTTCCAACTACATATGTGTGAGAGGCCAAGTTTACTTTAGCTACTTCAATAAAACTAGCGTATTAAGACTAACTGAACACAGAAGCAGACATAAGCATCCCGGTGCCTCCTATGAAGTTAAACATTATGTAGATTTATAAAATTGTAAAACAATGCCACTCTTTCTCCTAAGTTTTTGGTTTGGGAAAATATAGTTATTTTTTATAAATACATGTTACTATGTAATGGATTTTTTGTGAGTTTTTACTGAGTTAATGTTTTAAAAAGTTTAGTTTTAATGTTTAATATAGAAAACATGAATAAATAGAAGTCACTTACACAAAAACTCTCTGGAGTCCTCCAGTAATTTTTAAGAATGTGAAGAGATTTTGAGACCAAAATGTTTCACCATTTTAGCACACTGGTGCTCAGCCATGATTCTAATGTGAGCCCATCTGCATATTAGAATCAGCCGAGACCTTTAAACGAGTCTCGAGCATGGTGCCTACCATCAGAAATTCTGCTTCACTGGTCTCGATTGTAGCCAGGATAAAAGGGTTTTAAAACTTATTCTGATGAAGCTACTGAGTAGCCAGGATTGAGAGACACTTAAAATCACCTTTGCAAAAATTATAACAGTGAAAGAGACCTGATCTAACAAATTCCATCTTGCCTTTAATCTCCAAACTTCCATTGGTCATTCCCGTAAGTGGGCCAAGCTGACTAGGGGATAAATTTATTTTATAGTCTAAATGATAATAACCCTTCCCCAAACTAAGCTGCCTTTATAAGACTAATAAAGTCTGCAAGTTTAGGACTATGAGTGGGACCAGAATCTGCTTAGAAACAGACATAAATAATTACCAGCCATTGTTCCAGAGGTCACAAGATCTGTAACTTTCCTAATTACTTCCATAATTAACAACCCTATTGTGGAACCTAAAATTGGCCTTTTGAAATGCCTTTTCAGACTTTTGCATTTCAGATGACTAGATGACTCCACCCGGACCCATGACTCAGAACTTACCTGGTCCTGTGGTCCCTACCCAAAAGTGCACTAGGGTCATTTTCCACACCCCTATAATTACATCCCCAAGCAATCAGCAGCATTCATTCTGTAATCCCCTGCTGGCCAAACTATCTTTAAAACACCCTGATGCCTCCAGCTTTGTTCTTTTGACTTAGGATTGTCTTGGAGATGCGGGCTCTTTTTTGGTCCCATATGAACTTTAAAGCAGTTTTTTCCAATTCTGTGAAGAAACTCATTGGTAGCTTGATGGGGATGGCATTGAATCTATAAATTACCTTGGGCAGTATGGCCATCACGCTACCTGACTTCAAACTATACTACAAGGCTACAATAACCAAAACAGCATGGTACTGGTACCAAAACAGAGATATAGACCAATGGAACAGAACAGAGTCCTTAGAAATAATACCACACATCTACAGCCATCTGATCTTTGATAAACCTGAGAAAAACAAGAAATGGGGAAAGGATTCCCTATTTAATAAATGGTGCTGGGAAAATTGGCTAGCCGTAAGTAGAAAGCTGAAACTGGATCCTTTCCTTACTCCTTATACGAAAATTAATTCAAGATGGATTAGAGACTTAAATGTTAGACCTAATACCATAAAAACCCTAGAAGAAAACCTAGGTAATACCATTCAGGATATAGGCATGGGCAAGGACTTCATGTCTAAAACACCAAAAGCAACGGCAACAAAAGCCAAAATCGACAAATGGGATCTAATTAAACTAAAGAGCTTCTGCACAGCCAAAGAAACTACCATCAGAGTGAACAGGCAACCTACAGAATGGGAGAACATTTTTGCAATCTACTCATCTGACAAAGGGCTAATATCAGAACCTACAAAGAACTCAAACAAATTTACAAGAAAAAAACAAACAACCCCATCAAAAAGTGGGCAAAGGATATGAACAGACTTTTCTCAAAAGAAGACATTCATACAGCCAACAGACACATGAAAAAATGCTCATCATCACTGGCCATCAGAGAAATGCAAATCAAAACCACAATGAGATACCATCTCACACCAGTTAGAATGGCGATCATTAAAAAGTCAGGAAACAACAGGTGCTGGAGAGGATGTGGAGAAATAGGAACGCTTTTACACTGTTGGTGGGATTGTAAACTAGTTCAACCATTATGGAAAACAGTATGGCGATTCCTCAAGGATCTAGAACTAGAAGTACCATATGACCCAGCCATCCCATTACTGGGTATATACCCAAAGGATTATAAATCATGCTGCTATAAAAACACATGCACACGTATGTTTATTGCGGCACTATTCACTATAGCAAAGACTTGGAATCAACTCAAATGTCCATCAGTGACAGACTGGATTAAGAAAATGTGGCACATATATACCATGGAATACTATGCAGCCATAAAAAAGGATGAGTTTGTGTCCTTTGTAGGGACATGGATGCAGCTGGAAACCATCATTCTCAGCAAACTATCACAAGAACAGAAAACCAAACACCGCATGTTCTCACTCATAGGTGGGAACTGAACAATGAGATCACTTGGACTCAGGAAGGGGAACATCACACACCGGGGCCTATCACAGGGAGGGGGGAGGGGGGAAGGATTGCATTGGGAGTTATACC
The DNA here is from genome assembly GCF_049350105.2 of Macaca mulatta. Lineage (NCBI taxonomy): Eukaryota > Metazoa > Chordata > Mammalia > Primates > Cercopithecidae > Macaca > Macaca mulatta. Next base: position 122,944,252 of record NC_133411.1, read on the forward strand.
TGATGTAAATGATGAGTTGATGGGTGCTGACGAGTTGATGGGTGCAGCACAGCAACATGGCACAAGTATACATATGTAACAAACCTGCACATTATGCACATGTACCCTAGAACTTAAAGTATAATAAAAAAAAAAAAAAAAGAAAAAAAAAGAAAAAAAAACACAAAACACCCTGGCCTCCAAATTTTCAGGGAGGCTGATTTGAGTAATAATAAAACTGGTCTCTTGTTTAACTGACTCTGCATGTATTAAGCTCTTTATTGCAGTTTCCTAGTCTTGATAAATTGGCTGGATTTGGGCAGTGATCAAGATGAACCTGTCGGGTGGTTACACAGTGACAAGGCTTGCATGCCAAATAATCACCTCAGGCATAAATACCTACATACTTACTAGAACACATTCCCAGCATCTCTGTGTTAGAGTATATCAATGGATGATAGCCTGTTTGCTATACATTGGAAACTCTTGTTTTCTATTGTTCCTTAATAGGTATATATTTTAAGTTGTTTATCTCTGTTCTCCCTTACTTGGGGTGGTGTTTTTATAGACTATTCCATTTGTTTGCACTTTTTACATTTATTTATGCATGCATTTATTCCACAAATACTTTAAAATGGGCTCTTTCTTTGGTCTGAGATTTAACTAATAAAATATATCTAAGAAGGTGCTTACAGGAATTGGAAGTTAACTTGGTTGTGCTGCAAAGCCTTATAGGAGGGGCTTTGATTAGAAAAAGAGTTAAAGTCATCCTGGAAGAATGGTAAATTCAGAGTACAGGAAAAAGTGACTAAGTTCTTTGCAGTGGCTAAGAATGGTTCATTTAAAGTTCTTATTCATCACAGAAGATTTTGCCTAGGCTCTTAATGGCTATCTGAATTAGCATTCTAGTGTCTATCGTTTCTTCTGAAATGTTATTTGGACCCACTAGCTTCTGCTTATTCAAAACATCTGCCATATGATGTCACTTCTGATATTCAGCTACCAACCAGACTAAGAGTAATACTATTCCCACAAACACAGGTCTTATTTCTCTATGAACAGCGCAGTTCTCCTTTCATCTTCAAAATTCCCAGAGCAAGGCTGGAGGAAGAGCGTTGCGTATGGCTCAGTCCTTTGTGATGTCTTGTATTGGCCACCAAGTGTCACTCTTGTTCTTTTTGCTGTTGAAAAAAATGTTCATATAGACAAAGGGACACTGGGTCTCTGTCCTGGTTCTGTTATATAGCTTCTAGTTCCAGCTGGAGGCTTTTGCATTTTAGCCAGCTTTCTTGTGTGACATCACTTTAGCAGCTTATAGTTGGTTGTTCGGATCCTGCTGTTTGGGTTAATGACATGAAGAAGAAAGAGCAATAGCACACTGATATGATGGATTTGAGTCTTTGTGCCCCACTCACCTGGTTGAGCTGGGTTGCCCAGCTTATTTCTTGTTTTGAAGAAATCACTCTGACAACTCTCTCTGCAAGTGATCATTCAGAGTAAATCACTTATGGATTCCTGTTGATAGAAACAGAATGCTGGTTATTTATAGCAGCAGAACCATATAACTTCAAAGGGGTAAAAAATGATTGTGAACTCAATTTTCTTATCAGTATAAGGCCAGTTACAAAGCAAAATATAGAACACATTATTGAGAAATGAATGTATTGTAATAAGGAAACATGCTTTCCCAAAATCTCAATAACAAGACCCTGCAGTGTATAGCATTTCAGTTCTTCTTTTAAGTTTTAGCCTACAGATTTTGTTTAGGGTAAGGGGAGGGGGCATTGGGAGGGAGTCAATGAAATTTGATGTTAATAAAACAGTTAATGTCCATGCAAATACTAACTTGATGTTCCTTTGGGCTTATTGGTGGGAATACGCTGTTGATGAATATGTGTACCAATTTTTTTAGAATGTGCCTTCCTAGTTCCATGGTCAACAGATAGAAAGTGATATTTTGAACCCCCAGTGACAAGTTAATCACACTGCAGTTTTTCACATCTATTCTCTGATCTTCTGAAATTCATAAAGCAGGGTTGGAAGCCCCAGTATTGGATCTAATTTAATTTAATCCAGGGCTGAGACTAAGTGATTAGATTTTGTGCTGACTAAAACTCTAGTTCCTTAAAAGTTTATCTTTAGTGGAACAGGCTGGGATGAGTAAATTGGAAACTAAGAGTCTAGATAAAAGTAGGAAACTATACTTATTGATACCCCTTCCCCCAAATCCTACTCAATGGGCATTAATTGTTGATATATACACAGGCTCTTCTGGATGCCACATGTGTCATGAAATGAACTTGGACTTTTGATTTCGATGGTTTTGGGATTTAACTTCTGGTTCTGGCACATATTAACTGTATGACCTGGAGCAAGTAACTTTACCATTCCAAGTCTTAGATTCTGTAGCTCTAAAATGAGTAATAATAGCATCAATTTTTCAGGGTTATAATTTTTAAAATAATAATATATACAATGTGTTGGGTGCATAATAAGCACTGAATAAAAAGTATAAACAACTGCATGATGAAAAATGCTCTTTAGATTCTCTTTAGAAGGTGCCAAGAGCCGTATCCCCACCAAATAATAGTAAAAACAAAATGTTAAACTGCCTTGTTGTATAACTATTCTGTAGTCATTCAGTGAAATGAAAAAAGGTGGCTGTCCCCAAACAATAGTTGTTAGTGGATATATTAGCTTTCTATTGCAGCTGTAACAAATTATCACAAACTTAGTGGCTTAAAACACAGATTTATAGAAATTATAAGGGGATTTAAATTAAGTGGTTCCAAGAAATGAGTCGTCAAACTGGCATTTCCAGATGAAATTTGTCATACATTCAAAGGGTATGGTATAATCTCTTCATGGGAGTAAGAAGGGAAGGAACATGACAAATCATGGCCTGCTGTGGAATCATGGTTACTCAGATTATTAATGGTAGAACTGAATTAAGTGAGAAGTGAAAATTAGTCACCAAAGTAACAAAGTGATTATAAAGATGTTATAATCATCAGGCTTTTTATTATTGTCCTAGAGAGGCGTATGTAGGGCAAACATGACATTAAGGGCTATAGACATCCAATAAAGAACACACATGGAGGACCCAAAGGTTTTCACATAAGCTTTGAAGAAATGCTTTGGGTAGATATGACTAAGGACCAATCCTAGGGCTGATTGTCAGAGTTATAGAATGGAAGAGCTCACCAAGTGTCTATACTAAGGTAAAGGCCCTGGTGGGGAAGAAGTGGAATGCTGAGAAATAGGATAGGAACATATGAGCTGACCTAGACAAGGCCAAATGTCCTAAATGTCCCTTACATTTTCTTTGTCTATAGAGGGAGCTCCTTTTCCCTATCTGAGGAAATAGTCCCTGCAGTAAAAGCTTTTCACTGACTGTACTTGAAGCACTAAACTCCAAAACAGGACCCATCCCTACCACCTCTGATTGCCTCCAGAGAAGTTACAATATTATGTAACCCTAAGAGTGTTCAATAGAAGGCTTGCTCAGAGCAGAGATAACCTATAGATTAAAAATGCATAAGACCTCAGAAGTATATAGGAGCAAACTACAGACATTTAGGAAACTTGTGGGGGTGAATTCTAAAGGTTTTTGAACAAGTGGGATATGATATGAGGCTCAAATAGGCCACATTCATTGCTATGATGGACAACCGAGGAGACAGGATTTGACGTGCTGGTTCAGGCACCTGGAAGTGATATTCATCATCTGCAGGACTGGCAAATCTAAGTATATTGGCCAGATTTTTTAAAGTAGAAAAATGGGGTAACCTGGCAAGATGGCTGAATAGGAACGGCTCTGGTCTGCAGCTCCCAGCTAGATCAATGCAAAAGGTGGGTGATTTCTGTGCTTTTGAATGAGGTACCCGGTTCATCTCATTGGGGCTGGTTGGACAGTGGGTGCAGCCCATGGAGGGTGAGCCAAAGCAGGGTGGGGCGTCGCCCCACCCAGGAAGTGCGAGGGGTTGGGGAATTCTCTCCTCTACCCAAGGGAAGCCGTGAGGGACTGTGCCATGAGGAATAGGGCACTTTGTCCCAGATACTGCACTTTTCCCATGGTCTTCACAACCAGCAGACCAGGAGATTCTCTATGGTGCCTATGCACCCAGGGCCCTGGGTTTCAAGCACAAAACTGGGCAGCCATTTGGGCAGACACTTAGCTGGCTGCAGGAGTTTCTTTTCCATACCCAGTGGTGCCTGGAACCCCGGTGAGACAGAACCGTTTACTCTCCTGGAAAGAGAGCTGAAGCCAGGGAGCCAAGTGGTCTAGCTCAGCAGATCCCACCCCTACAGAGCCCGGCAAGCTAAGATCCACTGGCTTGAAATTCTAACTGCCAGCACAGCAGTCTGAGGTTGACCTGGGATGCTTCAGCCTGGTGGAGGGAGGGGCATCCACCATTGCTGAGGCTTGAGTAGGAGGTTTTACCCTTACAGCACAGTGTAAACAAAGCCACCAGGAAGTTCAAACTGGGCAAAGCCCACCAGAGCTCAGCAAGGCTGCTGCATACATACTGCCTCTCTAGATTCCTCTCTGGGCAGGACATCTCTGAAAAAAGGCAGCAGTCCCAGTCAGGGGCTTATAGATAAAACTCCCATCTCCCTGGGACAGAACACCCGGGAGAAGGGGCAGCTGACTGCACAGCTTCAGCAGACTTAAACGTCCTCCCTGACGGCTCTGAAGAGAGCAGCAGATCTCCCAGCAAAGTGTTTGAGCTCTGCTAAGGGTTAGACTACCTTCTCAAGTGGGTCGCTGACCCGTGTGTATCTTGACTGGGAGACATATACAGGAGAGCTCTGGCTGGCATCTGGCAGGGGCCCTCTGGGACAAAGCTTCCAGAGGAAGGAACAGGAAGCAATTCTTGGTATTCTGCAGCCTCTGCTGGTGATACCCAGGCAAACAGGGTCTGGAGTGGACCACCAGCAAACTCCAGCAGACCTGTGGCTAGGGGCCTGAGTGTAAGAAGGAAAAATAAAAAACAGAAAGGAATAGCATCAACATCAACAAAAAGGACATCCACTCAGACACCCCATCCAAAGGTCACCTACATCAAAGACCAAAGGTAGATAAATCCACAAAGATGGGGAGAAACCAGCATAAAAAGGCTGAAAATGCCAAAAACCAGAATGCCTCTTCTCCTCCAAAGAATCAAAACTCCTCGCCAGCAAGGGAACAAAGCTGGACAGAGAATGAGTTTGATGAATTGACAGAAGTAGGCTTCAGAAGGTGGGTAATAACAAACTCTTCCGAGTTAAAGGAACATGTTCTAGCCCAATGCAAGGAAGCTAAGAACCTTGAAAAAAAGGTTAGGCGAATTGCTAACTAGAATAACCAATTTAGAGAAGAACATAAATGACCTGATGGAACTGAAAAACACCACATGAGAGCTTTGTGAAGCACACACAAATATCAATAGGTGAATCAATCAAGTGGAAGAAAGGATATCAGAGATTAAAGATCAACTTAATGAAATAAAGTGTGAAGACAAAATTAGAGAAAAAGAGAATGAAAAGAAACAAACAAAGCCTCCAAGAAATATGGGACTATGTGGAAAGACCAAATCTATGTTTGATTGGTGTACCTGAAAGTGACGGGGAGAATGGAACCATGTTGGAAAACACACTTCAGGATATTATCCAGGAGAACTTCCCCAGCCCAGCAAGACAGGCCAACATTCAAATTCAGGAAATATAGAGAACACCACTAACATACTCCTCGAGAAGAGCAACCCCAAGACACATAATCATCAAATTCACCAAGGTTGAAATGAAGGAAAAAATGTTAAGGGCAGCCAGAGAGAAAGGTCGGGTTATCCACAAAGGGAAGCCCATCAGACGAACAGCAGATCTCTCTGCAGAAACCCTACAAGACAGAAGAGACTGGGGACCAATATTCAACATTCTTAAAGAAAAGAAATTTCAACCCAGAATTTCATATCCAACCAAACAACGTTTCAGAAGAAAAAGAGAAATAAAGTCCTTTACAGACAAGCAAATGCTGAGAGATTGTGTCACCACCAGGCCTGCCTTACAGTAGCTCCTGAAGGAAGGAAGCACTAAACATGAAAAAGAATAACCATTACCAGCCACTGCAAAAACACACCAAATTGTAAAGACCATCGACACTATGAAGAAACTGCATCAACTAATAGGCAAAATAACCAGCTAGCATCATAATGATGGGAACAAATTCACACATAACAATATTAACCTTAAATGTAAACAAGCTACATGCCCCCAATTAAAAGACACAGACTGGCAAATTGGATAAAGAGTCAAGACCCATCAGTGTGCTGTATTCAGGAGACTCATCTCACGTGCAAAGACACACATAGGCTCAAAATAAAGGGATGGAGGAAGATTTACTAAGCAAAGGGAAAGCAAAAAAAAAAAAAAAAAAGAAAAAAGAAAGAAAAGAAAAGAAAAGAAAAGTAGGGGTTGCAATCCTAGTCTCTGATAAAACAGACTTTAAACCAACAAAGATCAAAAGAGACAAAGAAGACCATTACATAATGGCAAAGGGATCAATGCAACAAGAAGACCTAACTATCCTATATATATATATATATATATATATATATATATATATATATATATATATATGCACCCAATACAGGAGCATCCAGATGCATAAAGCAAGTTCTTAGAATCCTACAAAGAGACTTAGACTCCCACAAAATAATAGTGGGAGACTTTAACACCCCATTGTCAATATTAGACAGATCAATGAGACAGAAAATTAACAAGGATATTAATGACTTGAACTCAGCTCTGGACCAAGTGGACCTAATAGACATTTACAGAACTCTCCACCCCAAATCAACAGAATATACATTCTTCTCAGCACCCCATTGCATTTATTCTAAAATGACCACATAATTGGAAGTAAAACACTCAGCAAATGCAAAAGAATGGCAATCATAACAAACAGTCTCTAAGACCACAGTGCAATAAAATTAGAACTCAGGATTAAGAAGCTGACTCAGGAATGCACAACTACATGGAAACTGAACAACCTGCTCCTGAAGGACAACTGGGTAAATAACAACATTAAGGCAGAAATAAAGATGTTCTTTGAAATCAATGAGAACAAAGACACAATGTATCAGAATCTCTGGGACACATTTAAAGCAGTGTTTAGAGGGAAATTTATAGCACTAAATGCCCATAAGAGAAAGCCAGAGAGATCTAAAATCAACACCCTAAAATCAAAATTAAAAGAAATAGGGAAGCAAGAGCAAACAAATTAAAAAGCTAGCAGAAGACAAGAAATAACTAAGATCAGAGAAGAACCAAAGGAGATAGAGACATAAAAAACCCTTCAAAAAAATTGATGAATCCAGGAGCTCCTTTTTTGAAAAGATCAACAAATACATAGACTGCTAGCAAGACTAACAAAGAAGAAAAGAGAGAAGAATCAAATAGACGCAATAAAAAATGATAAAGGGGCTATCACTACTGATCCCACAGAAATACAAACCACCATCAGAGACTACTATAAACATTTCTATACAAATAAACTAGAAAATCTAGAAGAAATGGATAAATTCCTGGACACATAAACCCTCCCAAGTCAAAACCAGGAAGAAGTCGAATCCCTGAATAGACCAATAACAAGTTCTGAAATTAAGTCACTAATTTATAGCCTACCAATAAAAAAAATCCAGGACCAGATGGATTCACAGCCGAATTCTCCCAGAGGTACAAAGAAGAGCTGGTACCATTCCTTCTGAAACTATTCCAAACGATAGAAAAGGAGGGGAATCATCCCTAACTCATTTTATGAGGCCAGCATCATCCTGATATGAAAACCTGGCAGAGATAAAACAACAACAACAACAAAAAAGAAAATTTGAGGCCAAAATCCCTGATGAACATAGATGCAAAAATCCTCAATAAAATACTGGCAAACTGAATCCAGCAGTACATAAAAAATCTTATCACCACAATCAAGTTGGCTTCATCCCTGGGATGTAAGGCTGGTTCAACACACACAAATCAATAAATGTAATCCATCACATAAACAGAACCAAGGACAAAAACCACATGATTATCTCAATAGATGCAGAAAAGGCCTTCAACAAAATTCAACACCCCTTCATGCTAAAGACTGTCAATAAACTAGGTATTGATGGAACATAGCTCAAAATAATAAGAGCCATTTATGACAAACCCACAGTCAATATAATACTGAATAGGCAAAAGCTGGAAGCATTCCCTTTGAAAACGGGCACAAGACAAGGATGCCCTCTTTCACCACTCCTATTCAGCATAGTATTGGAAGTTCTGGCCAGGGCAATCAGGGAAGAAAAAGAAATAAATGGTTTTCTAATAGGAAGAGGAAGTCAAATTTTCGCTGTTTGCAGATGACATGATTGCATATTTAGAAAAACCAATCATTTTAGCCTCAAAACTTCTTAAGCAATTAAGCAACTTCAGCAAAGTCTCAGGATACAAAATCAATGCATTGCAAACTTCAAACATTCCTATACACCAATAATAGACAAACAGAGAGCTAAATCATGAGTGAACTTCCATTTGTAATTGCTACAAAGAGAATAAAATACACAGGAATACAACTTATAAGGGATATGAAGTACTTCTTCATGGAGAACTACAAACTACTGCTCAAGGAAATGAGAGAGGACACAAATAAATGGAAAAACATTCCATGCTCATGGATAGGAAGAATCAGTATTGTGAAAATGGCCATACTGCCCAAAGTAATTTAAAGATTAAATGCTATCCCCATCAAGCTACCATTGACTTTCTTCACAGAACTGGAAAAAAGAACTTTAAATTTCATGTGGAACCAAGTAAAAGTCCACATAGCCAAGGCAATCCTAGCAAAAAGAATAAAGCTAGAAACATCACACTACCTGACTTCAAACTATACTACAAGGCTACAGTAACCAGAACATCATGGTACTAGCACCAAAACAGATATATAGACCAGTGGAACATAACAGAGACCTCATAAATAACACAACACATCTACAACCATCTGATCTTTGACAAACCTGACAAACAAGCAATGGGGAAAGGATTAGCTATTTAATGAATTGTGTTGGGAAAGCTGGCTAGCCATATGCAGAAAGTTAAACTGCACCCCTTCCTTACACCTTATACAAAAATTAACAAAAGATGGCTTAAAGACTTAAACGTAAGACCTAAAACCATAAAAACCCTAGAAGAAAACCTAGGCAATACCATTCAGGACATAGGCATTGGCAAAGACTTCATGACTAAAACACCAAAAGCAATGGCAACAAAAGCCAAAATTGACAAATGGGATCTAAGTAAACTAAAGAGCTTCTGTACAGCAAAAGAAACTATCATCAGAGTAAACAGGTAACCCACAGAGTTGGAGAAAATTTTTGCAATCTATCCATTTGTCAAAGGGCAATACTCAGAATCTACAAGGAACTTAAACAGATTTAGAAGAAAAAAACAAACAGCTCCATCAAAAAGTGGGCAAAGGATATGTACAGACACTTATCAAAAGCAGACGTTTATGTGGCCAATAAACATATGGAAAAAAGCCATCACTGGTCATTAGAGAAATGCAAACCAAAACCACAATGAGATACCATCTCATGCCAGTTAGAATGGCGATCATTAAAAAGTCAGGAAACAGGCGGAGTAAGATGGCCGAATAGGAACAGCTCCAGTCTCCAACTTCCAGCTCGAGCAACACAGAAGACTGGTGATTTCTGCATTTTTAACTGAGGTACTGGGTTCATCTTACTAGGGAGTGCCTGACAATTGGTGCTGGTCAGCTGCTGCAGCCCGACCAGCGAGAGCTGAAGCAGAGCAAGGCATCGCCTCACCTGGAAAGTGCAAGGGGGAAGGGAATCCCTTTTCCTAGCCAGGGGAACTGAGACACACAACACCTGGAAAATCGGGTAACTCCCACCCCAATACTGCGCTTTAAGCAAACGGGCACACCAGGAGATTATATCCCACACCGGGCCGGGAGGGTCCCATGCCCATGGAGCCTCCCTCATTGCTAGCACAGCAGTCTGTGATCTAACCGCAAGGCAGCACCGAGGCTGGGGGAGGGGCTCCCACCATTGCTGAGGCTTAAGTAGGTAAACAAAGCCACTGGGAAGCTTGAACTGGGTGGAGCTCACAGCAGCTCAAGGAAACCTGCCTGTCTCTGTAGACTCCACCTCTGTGGACAGGGCACAGCTAAACAACAACAACAACAAAAAGCAGCAGAAACCTCTGCAGACGCAAACGACTCTATCTGACAGCTTTGAAGAGAGCAGTAGATCTCCCAACACGGAGGTTGAGATCTGAGAAGGGACACACTCCCTGCTCAAGTGGGTCCCTGACCCCTGAGTAGCCTAACTGGGAGACATCCCCCACTAGGGGCAGTCTGACACCCCACACCTCACAGGGTGGAGTACACTCCTGAGAGGAAGCTTCCAAAGTAAGAATCAGACAGGTACACTCGCTGTTCAGAAATATTCTATCTTCTGCAGCCTCTGCTGCTGATACCCAGGCAAACAGGGTCTGGAGTGGACCTCAAGCAATCTCCAACAGACCTACAGCTGAGGGTCCTGACTGTTAGAAGGAAAACTAACAAACAGGAAGGACACCTACACCAAAACCCCATCAGTATGTCACCATCATCAAAGACCAGAGGCAGATAAAACCACAAAGATGGGGAAAAAGCAGGGCAGAAAAGCTGGAAATTCAAAAAATAAGAGCGCATCTCCCCCGGCAAAGGAGCGCAGCTCATCCCCAGCAACAGATCAAAGCTGGACGGAGAATGACTTTGACGAGATGAGAGAAGAAGGCTTCAGTCCATCAAATTTCTCAGAGCTAAAGGAGGAATTATGTACCCAGTGCAAAGAAACTAAAAATCTTGAAAAAAGAGTGGAAGAATTGATAGCTAGAGTAATTAATGCAGAGAACGTCATAAACGAAATGACAGAGATGAAAACCATGACACGAGAAATACGTGACAAATGCACAAGCTTCAGTAACCGACTCGATCAACTGGAAGAAAGAGTATCAGCGATTGAGGATCAAATGAATGAAATGAAGCAAGAAGAGAAACCAAAAGAAAAAAGAAGAAAAAGAAATGAACAAAGCCTGCAAGAAGTATGGGATTATGTAAAAAGACCAAATCTACGTCTGATTGGGGTGCCTGAAAGTGAGGGAGAAAATGGAACCAAGTTGGAAAACACTCTTCAGGATATCATCCAGGAGAACTTCCCCAACCTAGTAGGGCAGGCCAACATTCAAATCCAGGATACAGAGAACGCCACAAAGATACTCCTTGAGAAGAGCAACTCCAAGACACATAATTGCCAGATTCACCAAAGTTGAAATGAAGGAAAAAATCTTAAGGGCAGCCAGAGAGAAAGGTCGGGTTACCCACAAAGGGAAGCCCATCAGACTAACAGCAGATCTCTCGGCAGAAACTCTCCAAGCCAGAAGAGAGTGGGGGCCAATATTCAACATTCTTAAAGAAAAGAATTTTAAACCCAGAATTTCATATCCAGCCAAACTAAGTTTCATAAGTGAAGGAGAAATAAAATCCTTTACAGATAAGCAAATGCTTAGAGATTTTGTCACCACCAGGCCTGCTTTACAAGAGACCCTGAAGGAAGCACTAAATATGGAAAGGAACAACCGGTACCAGCCATTGCAAAAACATGCCAAAATGTAAAGACCATCGAGGCTAGGAAGAAACTGCATCAACTAACAAGCAAAATAACCTGTTAATATCATAATGGGAGGATCAAGTTCACACATAACAACATTAACCTTAAATGTAAATGGACTAAATGCTCCAATTAAAAGACACAGACTGGCAAACAGGATAAAGAGTCAAGACCCATCAGTCTGCTGTATTCAGGAGACCCATCTCACATGCAGAGACATACATAGGCTCAAAATAAAGGGATGGAGGAAGATTTACCAAGCAAATGGAGAACAAAAAAAAGCAGGGGTTGCAATAGTAGTCTCTGATAAAACAGACTTTAAACCATTAAAGATCAAAAGAGACAAAGAAGGCCATTACATAATGGTAAAGGGATCAATTCAACAGGAAGAGCTAACTATCCTAAATATCTATGCACCCAATACAGGAGCACCCAGATTCATAAAGCAAGTCCTTAGAGACTTACAAAGAGACTTAGACTCCCATACAATAATAATGGGAGACTTCAACACTCCACTGTCAACATTAGACAGATCAACGAGACAGAAAGTTAACAAGGATATCCAGGAATTGAACTCATCTCTGCAGCAAGCAGACCTAATAGACATCTATAGAACTCTCCACCCCAAATCAACAGAATATACATTCTTCTCAGCACCACATCACACTTATTCCAAAATTGACCACATAATTGGAAGTAAAGCACTCCTCAGCAAATGTACAAGAACAGAAATTATAACAAACTGTCTCTCAGACCACAGTGCAGTCAAACTAGAACTCAGGACTAAGAAACTCAATCAAAACCGCTCCACTACATAGAAACTGAACAACCTACTCCTGAATGACTACTGGGTACATAACGAAATGAAGGCAGAAATAAAGATGTTCTTTGAAACCAATGAGAACAAAGATACAACATACCAGAATCTCTGGGACACATTTAAAGCAGTGTGTAGAGGGAAATTTATAGCACTAAATGCCCACAAGAGAAAGCAGGAAAGATCTGAAATTGACACTCTAACATCACAATTAAAAGAACTAGAGAAGCAAGAGCAAACACATTCAAAAGCTAGCAGAAGGCAAGAAATAACTAATATCAGAGCAGAACTGAAGGAGATAGAGATACTATAAACACCTCTCTGCAAATAAACTAGAAAATCTGGAAGAAATGGATAATTTCCTGAACACTTACACTCTTCCAAGACTAAACCAGGAAGAAGTTGAATCCCTGAATAGACCAATAGCAGGCTCTGAAATTGAGACAATCATTAAGAGCCTACCAACCAAAAAAAGTCCAGGACCAGATGGATTCACAGCTGAATTCTACCAGAGATACAAGGAGGAGCTGGTACCATTCCTTCTGAAACTATTCCAATCAATAGAAAAAGAGGGAATCCTCCCTAACTCATTTTATGAGGCCAACATCATCCTGATACCAAAGCCTGGCAGAGACACAACAAAAAAAGAGAATTTTAGACCAATATCCCTGATGAACATCGATGCAAAAATCCTCAATAAAATACTGGCAAACCGGATTCAGCAACACATCACGAAGCTTATCCACCATGATCAAGTGGGCTTCATCCCTGGGATGCAAGGCGGGTTCAACATTCGCAAATCAATAAACGTGATCCAGCATATAAAGAGAACCAAAGACAAGAACCACATGATTATCTCAATTGATGCAGAAAAGGCTTTTGACAAAATTCAACAGCCCTTCATGCTAAAAACGCTCAATATATTTGGTATTGATGGAACGTACCTCAAAATAATAAGAGCTATTTATGACAAACCCACAGCCAATATCATACTGAATGGGCAAAAACTGGAAAAATTCCCTTTGAAAACTGGCACAAGACAGGGATGCCCTCTCTCACCACTCTTATTCAACATAGTGTTGGAAGTTCTGGCTAGGGCAATCAGGAAAGAGAAAGAAATCAAGGGTATTCAGTTAGGAAAAGAAGAAGTCAAATTGTCCCTGTTTGCAGATGACATGATTATATATTTAGAAAACCCCATTGTCTCAGCCCAAAATCTCCTTAAGCTGATAAGCAACTTCAGCAAAGTCTCAGGATACAAAATTAATGTGCAAAAATCACAAGCATTCTTATACACCAGTAACAGACAAACAGAGAGCCAAATCAGGAATGAACTTCCATTCACAATTGCTTCAAAGAGAATCAAATACCTAGGAATCCAACTTACAAGGGATGTAAAAGACCTCTTCAAGGAGAACTACAAACCACTGCTCAGTGAAATAAAAGAAGACACAAACAAATGGAAGAACATACCATGCTCATGGATAGGAAGAATCATTATTGTGAAAACGGCCATACTGCCCAAGGTTATTTATAGATTCAATGCCATCCCCATCAAGCTACCAATGAGTTTCTTCACAGAATTGGAAAAAACTGCTTTAAAGTTCATATGGAACCAAAAAAGAGCCCGCATCTCCAAGACAATCCTAAGTCAAAAGAACAAAGCTGGAGGCATCACGCCACCTGACTTCAAACTATACTACAAGGCTATAGTAACCAAAACAGCATGGTACTGGTACCAAAACAGAGATATAGACCAATGGAACAGAACAGAGTCCTCAGAAATAATACCACACATCTACAGCCATCTGATCTTTGACAAACCTGAGAGAAACAAGAAATGGGGAAAGGATTCCCTATTTAATAAATGGTGCTGGGAAAATTGGCTAGCCATAAGTAGAAAGCTGAAACTGGATCCTTTCATTACTCCTTATACGAAAATTAATTCAAGATGGATTAGAGACTTAAATGTTAGACCTAATACCATAAAAACCCTAGAAGAAAACCTAGGTAGTACCATTCAGGACATAGGCATGGGCAAAGACTTCATGTGTAAAACACCAAAAGCAATGGCAGCAAAAGCCAAAATTGACAAATGGGATCTCGTTAAACTAAAGAGCTTCTGCACAGCAAAAGAAACTACCATCAGAGTGAACAGGCAACCTACAGAATGGGAGAACATTTTTGCAATCTACTCATCTGACAAAGGGCTAATATCCAGAACCTACAAAGAACTCAAACAAATTTACAAGAAAAAAACAAACAACCCCATCAAAAAGTGGGCAAAGGATATGAACAGACATTTCTCAAAAGAAGACATTCATACAGCCAACAGACACATGAAAAAATGCTCATCATCACTGGCCATCAGAGAAATGCAAATCAAAACCACAATGAGATACCATCTCACACCAGTTAGAATGGCGATCATTAAAAAGTCAGGAAACAACAGGTGCTGGAGAGGATGTGGAGAAATAGGAACACTTTGACACTGTTGGTGGGATTGTAAACTAGTTCAACCATTATGGAAACAGTATGGCGATTCCTCAAGGATCTAGAACTAGAGGTACCATATGACCCAGCCATCCCATTACTGGGTATATACCCAAAGGATTATAAATCATGCTGCTATAAAAACACATGCACACGTATGTTTATTGCGGCACTATTCACAATAGCAAAGACTTGGAATCAACCCAAATGTCCATCAGTGACAGACTGGATTAAGAAAATGTGGCACATATACACCATGGAATACTATGCAGCCATAAAAAAGGATGAGTTTGTGTCCTTTGTAGGGACATGGATGCAGCTGGAAACCATCATTCTTAGCAAACTATCACAAGAACAGAAAACCAAACACCGCATGTTCTCACTCATAGGTGGGAACTGAACAATGAGATCACTTGGACTCAGGAAGGGGAACATCACACACCGGGGCCTATCATGGGGAACGGGGAGGGGGGAGGGATTGCATTGGGAGTTATACCTGATGTAAATGATGAGTTGATGGGTGCTGATGGGTCGATGGGTGCAGCACAGCAACATGGCACAAGTATACATATGTAACAAACCTGCACGTTATGCACATGTACCCTAGAACTTAAAGTATAATAATAATAAATAAATAAATAAATAAATAAATAAACAAATAAAGTCAGGAAAACAACAGATGCTGGAGGGGATGTGGAGAAATAGGAACTCTTTTACACTGTTAGTGGGAGTGTAAATTAGTTCAACCATTGTGGAAGACAGTGTGGCCATTCCTCAAGGATCAAGAACCAGAAATACCATTTGACCCAGCAATCCCATTACTGGGTACATACTCAAAGGATTATAAATCATTCCCATGAAAGTTTATTGCAGCACTATTCAAAATAGCAAAGATGGACCCAACCCAAATGCCCATCAGTGATAGACTGGATAAAGAAAATATGTCATATATTCACCATGGAATGCTATGCAGCCATAAAAAAAGACAAGTTAATGTCCTTTGTAGGGACATGGATGAAGCTGGAAGCCATCATTTTCAGGAAACTAACACAAGAACAGAAAACCAAACACTGCATGTTCTCACTCATAAGTGGGAGTTGAACAGTGAGAACACATTGACACAGGGACGGGAACATCACACACCAAGGCCTGTCAGGGGGTGAGGGGCTAGGGGAGGGATAGCATTAGGAAAGATACCTAATGTAAATGACGGGTTGATAGGTGCAGCAAACCACCATGACATGTATATACCTATGTAACAAAACTGCAGGTTCTGCACATGTACCCCAGAACTTAAAGTATAATAATAATAATAATAAATATATATATAATATATATGTATAGGCAAAATAGAAAAGGTTTCTATATTTTTAACCTAATTTTAAAAAAATTATTTGTAACAACCCTTAAAGGTGAATTATTGAAAGTTTTATTTATGAGAATGGGAAACAAATAAAAATATCCACTACCTCTTCCATTCAACATTGTACTGAAGTCCTAGCCAGTGAAAGAAGATAAGAAAAGTAAATAAAAGTCAGAATTGGAAATAAAAAATATTTTATTATTATTTACAGATATGTTATTTTATGCCTCTGACACCCTTAGTAAATGTTGTTACTCTTACTAGGATGTCTTACTAATGAAACATTAACTTGCTTCATCTTTCAAAAAAAAAAAAAAGTAGAAAAGTGGAAACTTCCTTGGCGTAACATGGAGATGGGAGTCTGAAGACTTGGGTAAATGGGAATGTTGTAATTATCTATTATTTGCTTTGCCAATCTCTCTAACTTTACTCTCTGATTGAACCTAGAGATGTTTCTTTCACCAAGTGATTAAGAAATCCATTGATCTTTGGCAATAAAAGAAAATGTTTACTTATAATATTTATAACTATAAAACTTTCTTCCTTAATCCTGTTGTATCTTTTCAAATAGCATTTGTTAGAATATTTATAAAACAAACTGTGAAAATACATTACAATGCGTGAAAATCTGGCATGTTGCTCAGACAGAGGCAACATGGCAAAACACCACCTCTACTAAAAATGCGAAAGTAAGCTGGGTGTGGTGGTGCACTCCTATAGTCCCAGCTACTTGGGAAGCTGAGGTGGGAGGATCACTTCAGCCTGGGAATTCAAGGCTGCAGTGAGCCATGATCACGCCACTGTATTCCAGCCTGGGTCACAGAGTAAGACCCCATCTGAAAAGAAAAAAAAAAGAATACCAGACAGAACTAAATTTTGAGCTGATGGTCATAAGTTATAACATAAGACATCTGCCTTCTGTAAAAATAAAATACTTTTATTACAATGCCAGCAAAAGCCACTTTTATTTAGATTTGTCCTGTACAAATCAAAAGAATGGTATGAAAGCTCTATTTTTTATTTTTATTTTATATAATAATGCTTAACACTCATATAGAAGTTTTACTTTCCAAAATATTTTAATATATTGTTCATATATAATGTCATATCTGTATCTTTAAGTGCATAAACATATGGGTATAATTTAACAAATGCTCAATAAAAGACATTTTTGTGCAGCTGTCACCCAGGCCAAGTAACAGCATACTGCCAGCATCCCAAGGCTCCCTATTTGTACCTAACTGATTATAATCATATCATTGTCCCCAAAATTAACCACTGTCTAAATTTCTTTGTTTTTTTAAAGTTTTGTTATCTATGTATGCAATTTTACACAGTATAATTTTTGTCTGATTTGGCACTTTTTTCAAAGTTTCTATTTTAAAAATGTCAAGTCATGAGAAAAGTTGTGAATGTAGTAAGTTAAGTGAAAAGGACATTTCTGGAACAATAACATAAATTTATGGACTGAGTAATAAATAATATAAAGGAATTTTAATTTTTAAATTCAATGATGTTATTTTGGTTAAGTAGGAAAATATTTATTTATGTATTTATGTATTTAATTTATTTATTTTTTGAGACAGAGTCTCACTCTGTCGGCCAGGCTGAAGTGCAATGGCATGATCTCCGTTCACTGCTACCTCTATCTCCCTGGCTCAAGCAATTCTCCTGCCTCAGCCTCCTGAGTAGCTGGTATTACAGGCATGTGCCACAACGCCCAGCTAATTTTTATGTCTGTAGTAGAGACGGGATTTCATTATGTTGGCCAGGCTGGTCACAAACTCCTAACCTCAAGTAATCCGTCCACCTCAGCCTCCCAGAGTACTGGGATTACAGACGTGAGCCCACCATGCCTGGCCAATATTTTTATTTCTTAAAGATGTATAATGCCGGGCACGGTGACTCATGCCTATAATCCCAGCACTTTGGGAGGCGTAGGCGGGCAGATCACGAGGTCAGGAGATCGAGACCATCCTGGATAACATGGTGAGACCCCATCTCTACTAAAAATATAAAAAATTAGCCAGGTGTGGTGGCGGGCGCCTGTAGTCCCAGCTATTTGGGAGGTTGAAGCAGGAGAATGGCGTGAACCTGGGAGGTGGAGGTTGCAGTGAGCCGAGACCACACCACTGCACTCCAGTCTCAGCGACAGAGCAAGACTCCATCTCAAAAACAAAACAAAAACAAAAAAAGATGTATACTAAGGAATTCAGAGGTGTAGTATCAAGATGTTATTGATTCACTTTAAAATATTTTGGCATAAACAAATAAAGTGAGTTTTAAAAATGCATACTGCACAAACCATAGTAGGAGAATAGAAGACTTTAGGGTAAGACATTTTCATCCGTTGCCAACTACTATACCCTATTTAAGAAACAGCTCCTGGCTTGCTGCTGGACCCGGGTAGAGACTAAATCGATGACTCTGGTCATCAAGTTAGTATGTAACCTCAACTGCCAGTCATATACCGGTGTTATTGAATCCATTGGACCATAAAATTGAACGTGTCCAGCAACATTCCATTATAAAATGAAAGTTGAATATAGAGAACAGGTCTAAGCAGATATAAAGGGAAAAAGTAAACTGTATGATCAGGCGGCTCTGATTCTTGTGCCACCTGCCCCTGATGCTTCACTGCCTCCTCCTCAATTCACATCTATGGCACTATAATTTATTCCCTCTGGCCAGCTAATGGAGAGGCAAAAGCATGCGACTAATCATAGGTATTTCTGCCCCACGTCCTAGGAAAAAACCACTATACTACAGTCTCGTTATGTGTTCTGGGGAAGGTGGGTAGTGATGAAGGGAAATTCTCTCAGTAGGCAGAACTTAGAATGGGGGGTTGAATTGTCCACTTGGTGTTAAAAGAGACATGGCCTAAGGTACAAATCTACACCTACTAAATGACTAAGAAAGACAAACTGGAAAATTACTGACAAAGAGTTCTGGGGGAAAGAGATTTAAATAATCTTCTCAGAATGGGCATAGAGTATGCAGATATCCACGTAATCTGTAAATGTGTGCCAAAGGGCATCCGCTTTGGAGGAGACTCTTAATAATCGGGCAGACAAGGCACTCATCCTCTTGACGTCAGTCTCTTCCCAGCCACCCTGGAACATACTTAAAGGATCCATGTGTAAAGTAGCCATAGCAACTGGGAAAGAGGATATGTACAGGCTCAATAACAGTCTTTTTCTTGCCTGGGCTGATGTGACTACTGTCATGGTCAATGCTCAACCTTCTAAAAGCATAAGCTGATGCTGAGCCCCACATTGTACCATTTATCAAGAGTCAAGCTGGTCGCCTAGCTGCAGATTAATTATATTTTGTCTCTCCCATCTTGCCAAGTGTATCACTTTGTCCTTATATGGAAGATGCATATTTCACAAGGGATTTGCATTTTTTGTTTACAATGTTCTTGATGGTGTGTAGGGAATTGGTGGATTCTTGGTCTCGCTGACTTCAAGAATGGAAGCCACGGACCCTCGCTGTGAGTGTTACAGTTCTTAAAGATGGTGTGTCCGGAGTTTGTTCCTTCAGATGTTCAGATGTGTCTGGAGCTTCTTCCTTCTGCTGGGGTCCTGGTTTCATTGACAGAAATGAAGCTGCAGACCTTCGCAGTGAGCGTTACAGCTCTTAAAGGCTGCGTGTCTGGAGTTGTTCGTTCTTCCTGTTGGGTTCATGGTCTCACTGGCTTCAGGAGTGGAGTTCTTTGTTCTTCCCGTTGGGTTTATGGTCTCACTGGCTTCAGGAGTGAAGCTGCAGACCTTCGCAGTGTTATAGCTTATAAAAGCAGCGTGGACCCAAAGAGTGAGCAGCTGCAAGACTTACTGTAAAGAGTGAAAGAAAACAGCTTCCACAATGTGGAAGGGGACCTCAGCAGGTTACTCTTGGCTGGCTCCGGCAGCCTGCTTTTATTCCCTTATCTGGCCCCACCCACATCCTGCTGATTTGTCTGTTTTACAGAGAACTGATTGGTCTGTTTTACAGAGACCTGATTGGTCCATTTTACAGAGCGTCTATTGTTCCGTTTTGACAGAGTGCTGATTGGTGCTTTTACAATCCCTGAGGTAGACGCAGAGTGCTAGACCGAAAAGTTCTTTAAGTCCCCACTAGGTTAGCTAGATACAGAGTACTGATTGGTGTATTTACAAACCTTGAGCTAGACCCAGAGTACTGATTGGTGTATTTACAAACCCTGAGCTAGACACAAAGTGCTGATTGGTGTGTTTACAATCCCTTAGCTAGACACAGAGTGCTAGAAAAGTTCTCCAAGTCCCCACTAGGTTAGCTAGATACAGAGTACTGATTGATGTATTTATAAACCCTGAGCTAGACACAGAGTGCTGACTGGTGCGTTTACAATCCCTTAGCTAGACAAAGATTCTCCAAGTACCCACTAGACTCAGGAGTCCAGCTGGCTTCACCTAGTGGATCCCCTGCAGGGGCCGCACGGGGAGCAGCCCACAAGTCCCTAGGGGCACTTGCACTCCTCAGCCCTTGGGTAGTGGATTGGATGGGGCGCCACTGAACAGAGGGAGGCGCCATGGAGCAGGGAGGCAGCTGAGACCCTGCGAGAATTCGAGCAGGTGCCTGCGGGCCGGCAGTGCTGGGGGACCGGCCCAACCTCGGCAGCTGCTAGCCCAGGTGCTAAGCCCCTCACTGCCCTGGGCCCAGTGCCGGGCCCACCGAGCCAGCACCTGTGCCCACCGGAACTCGCGCTGGCCTGTGTGCCCGGCATGCAGCCCCGATTCCCGCCCACGCCTCTCCCTCCACACCTCCCAGCAAGCAGAGGGAGCGGGCTCCGCCTCCACCAATCCAGAGAAGGGCTCCCACAGTGCAGTGGCGGGCTGAAGGGTTCCTGAGGCGCCACCAGAGTGGACGCCCAGAGGAGGTGCCGAGATTGAGGGCTCCTAGCACATTATCACCTCTCAATAGCACTATCATTTGTGGACTAACAGAATACCTTCTTTATTCATTCCCAGCGGATCCCATGCAACATCACCTCTGACCAGGAAACTATTTCATGTCAAAGAAGGTGAGGCAATGGACTGGTTCTCATTACATTCACTGGTATTACCCTACCACCCTATAGAAGCTGACTTAATGGGATGTTAGAGTGCCTGGTAGAGGCTCAGTTATGGTGCCACCTAGGGTAGATCACCCTGAAGAACTGATACTATTCTGAAGGATGAGAGTTTTACCTTAAACTAACAACTGATATTTGGTGGTGTCACCGTATTCAGAATGCATGGGTTCAGGAAAGAGGGGAAAATGAGAGCAACCGCTTCCACTATTTCCATAATAATTCACTTAAATTTTGTTGCTTTCAACGCTATGACTGTTAAGTCTGGAGGTCTTCTTGTCTCAGTGTAGTAATCTGTTTTTACACTGCTATAAAGAAATATCCAAGCCTGGGTCATTGATGAACAAAAGAGATTTAATTTGACTCAAAGTTCTGCATGGCTGGGGAGACCTCAGGTAACTTACAATCATGGTGGAAACTGAAGGACAAGTGAGCACCTTCTTCATAAAGTGGCAGGAGAGAGAGTGGGCAAAGGGGAAGTGCCACATTTTAAACCATCAGATCTGATGAGAATTCACTCACTATCCCTAGAACAGCATGGGGGAACTGCCTCCAAAATCCAATCACCTCCTACCAGCTCCCTCCCTCAACACGTGGGGTTTATAATTCGAGATGCGATTTAGGTGGCAACACAGAGCCAAACCATATCACCAAGGAAAGAATGTTTCCACGAGGAAACATAGTCTTCCTTCTGATTAACTGAAAAATGGGCTTGTCTCATGGCCATTTGGGGCTTTTCATGCGATGAACCAACAGAGAGATGTTTCACTGTATGAGCTGGGGTAATTGATCTTAATTTCCAGGGGAAAATTATATTTCTGCTACATAGTAGGAGCAAAGAAGACCCTCGTGTTTTGAACCTAAGAGGACAATTAGATTGTCTCTTATATTCCCTTGTCCAGTAGTATAGGTCAATGGAAAACTTTGGCAGCCCAATAAAGACGTGCCCATTGAGTATACAATTTTTACTGGAATGAAGTTTTATGTCTTTCCCTATAGAGAACTGTATCCAGCCAAGTTGCTGACATATGTTGAGGGAAACATGAAGTGAGTGGTACAGAAAGGGAGTCATAATTACCAACTTAGGTGTTGGCACTAACTGCATAGGTAGGAATTATAATTACTTGATTATTTTTCCCTACCTCCACACTCTTATCTTATAAAATGAACACTTATAATACTGATATTTTAGGTTCGATTTGTGAGTATGGCCAAATTAACATCACTTTGCACTAATATGAGAGCTGAAGAACATGTGTATCCCTTGTATTGAGGGCATAAAGTTTTCAACCATTTGAAGAATAAAAATGGACTGAAAGGGGAAAGGGGATATACCTGCCATCTACCACTTCAGCACTTTCTCCATCCTTCTCCACACTTCCCTATATCATAGGATGCTGACCTACATGGATTATATTAAACAACCCATCTTAACCTCTGAGGTTTGGAACCTTAACTGGAGACTGGAGGAAGAGAGGGAAAGGAAGTTTATAACATTTATTCTCCTATCCCCTTCCCTACAGGAGGCAGCCTCTGGCTTCCTGGTTCTCTTTACTACTCCCAGTAGTCATTTTGCAGGACTGACTCCTTTTGAGAGCTGGTAATCTCTTCCTTCACTAGGGACCTAT
This sequence comes from Macaca mulatta, assembly GCF_049350105.2. NCBI lineage: Eukaryota > Metazoa > Chordata > Mammalia > Primates > Cercopithecidae > Macaca > Macaca mulatta. The sequence goes on from NC_133411.1 coordinate 122,967,314, forward strand.
GCTTGGTAACAATGTCACTATTACTAATCTTGTGGTACTCCGTATCTTTCATGTTTTCTCTACACCTGCCCTTTGTCTTGTAAGTGGTCTTTTTTATGAATCCTCCTCAAATTATCCTAATTTAGTGTCATCAACTTCCTGCTGGTACTCTAACAGATACAATGGGCGATATTACAGCATATTTATATGTTGATCAGAATGACCCTAGTACAGAGGGGTAGCTTGATGATGAGAAGAGGAAATAATACTTGAAAGAGAAAAGATCTTAAGTGGGTGAGGGGATGGGAAGCAGTGGCAGTTTTGGCTGTAGTGAGGAGCAGGGAAAGCCCATCTACTGTTAATAAGAGAGAAGAAAGACTATGGGTAGAAGTACAGGTAGGTTGATAGATTTGTTGTTAGGCAGGCTATGAACATCGTTTTTGGTTGTTTCTACTTTTTTGGTGAATGAAAAAAAGTAAGTTCATTAGCAAAGACTTAAAAAAGCACTAACTATAAAGGAAAATTATAACTTGAATATCATTAAAATTAAGAATGTCTGTTTGCTATAGTTTGAATATGTCCCTTCCAAAATTCAAGTATTGCCAATATTAAGAGGTGGGGCCATTGAAAAGGCTATTAGTCTTTGGGGGCTCCTCCTTCATGAGTGGGAATGAGGTGTTCTTATAAAAGAGGATTCACACAGCATTCACCCCTTCTTGGCCTTCTGCCTTCTGCTATGTGAGGACACAGAATTCCTTCTCTTTGGAGGAACCATCTCAGAAGCAGAAAGCAAGCCTCATCAGACACCTGAGCCTGGTAGCACCTTGATCTTGAATTTCTCAGCCTCCAGAACTGTGAGAAAATAAATTTCAGTTGTTATAAATTACCCAGGCTAAGACATTGTTCACCAAAAGACACCACTAACAGGGTGAAAAGATATAGTTTAAACTGGGAGAAGAGATTTAAAATACATACAAACATTAAAGGGTACATATTCAGGAGATGTGAAGAACTACAGACAAGGGGGAAAAAACAGTCAAAAATAGGCAGAATACTTAAACTGGCACTTGACAAAAAATACCCAAATGGCTAAACACATAGGGGAAAGTGCTCAATATCATTACTCATCAGAAAAATTCAAATTAAAAATCACGTGGAAATACCACTGCATTCAAATAACAATGATTAAAATTTAAAAGACTGATATTATAATAGCAAGTATTGAAGGGGAGTTGGACTTCACCCTGTGGGGTTTAACCAATTGAGTCTTACAGAGGGATAGAGGCAGGGGGATTGAGGCTATGTACCAAGAAGTGGTTTTAACAATGGTGTGGAATCTAAATAAGGGCAGTGGAAAGTGAGTACATGAGGAGGACGTTGGACAGGTGAAAAGATCAGTGATGGGAACTCATGTGGTCAAAGAATTTTTGGTCTTAACTCACTGCTTGCACTTAGTATTAAAGAAACTTCCATTTCCTCATCTTCCCTCCATGAATTGTACCTCAGGGAGTTAGGGACATCATACCCAAAATTTTTAGAGTATATAAGAAGAGATATCCCAAAATGTTTTCTTGCCCTTGAGGATACTTTTGTTCCCCTTGAGTAGATGTGTGCCTTTTCTATGTCAGTCAATCAATGTAAACACAGCCTGAATCTTACTATACAATTTTGTGTTTATGTAAGTTATGGCATTAATTTCACAGGAAAACAGCTGTGCAGTAACTTCTTTTCCTGATGAAGGTGTGACAAGTTAATGGGAGGTGACTTTTGAAATGGGAAAACCATCTTTAGTACTCATTTTATATAAACATAAACATTCACCTGGTGTTAAAAAGTGAATGAATAATTTATATAATAAAGAAATAGCTACATTAATTATTGTTCTGAAGAGAGTCTCATGGTTGTTAGACAAGCTGCCAGGCTAACATATTGGCTTTTAAATTATTTCACCATTCAGCCAGGAAAATGATTTTATGTGTTTTTTTTTCTTCCCCTATTACAATAAAAAATGAAAGATAGCCAGTCTGGCTCAAAATACATAATGAACACTGACTAGAAAAGATGAGTCCAGTCACGCTTCAAAGAGTAAATCAACTATAAACTACCCCCTCATTAATTTTTTGCACAGTAATATGCCATTGCTGTGAATTTGGGACAACATATAAAGACTCTCACTTTTTGCTAAATTTTAGATTCGGGGGTATACGTACTTGTTTGTTTCATGGGTATATTGCATACTGGTGGGGATTGAGCTTCTAGTGTTCCCATAACCCAAATAGTAAACATTGTACCCAATAAGCAATTTCTCACTTCTCACCTTCCTCCCACTTTTCACCCTTTTTAAGTCCCCAGTGTCTACTATTTCCATATTTATGTCTATGTGTACCCATTGTTTAGCTCCCAATTATAAGTAACAACATGCAGTATTTGGTTTTCCATTTCTCAATTAGTTAACTTAGAATAATGGCCTCCAGCTCCGTCACATTCTGCAAAGAACACAATTTAATTCTGTTTTATAGCTGCATAGTATTCCATGATGTATATATACTCATTTTCTTTATCCAGTCAACCACTCATGGACACTTAGTTTGGTTCCATGACTTTGCTACTGTGAATAGCGCTGCACTGAACATACGCGTGCAGGTGTTTTTTTTAAATATAATGATTTCTTTTACATTGGGTAAATATCAAGTATTGGGATTACTGGGTCGAATGGTAGTTCTATTTTGAGTTCTTTAAGAAATCTCCATATGGTTTTCTTTTCTTTCTTTCTTTTTTTTTTTTTTTTGGAGATGGAGTCTCACTCTGTCGCCCAGGCTGGAGGGCAGTGGCATGATCCTGGCTCACTGTAAGCTCCGCCTCCTGTGTTCACACCATTCTCCTGCCTCAGCCTCCTGAGTAGCTGGGACTACAGACGCCCGCCACCACACCTGGCTAATTTTTTTTTTTGTATTTTTTAGTAGAGACGGGGTTTCACCGTGTTAGCTGGGATGGTCTTGATCTCCTAACCTCCTGATCCACCTGCCTTAGCCTCCCAAAGTGCTGGGATTACAGGCGTGAGCCACCATGCCCGGCCCATATGGTTTTCTCTAGAGGCTAAATGGATTTACATTCCCACCAACAATATATAAGCCGTCCCTTTTCTCTGTATCCTTGCCAACATCTGTTGTTTATTGACTTTTTGATAATAGACATTCTGACTGATGTAAGATGATACCTCAATCTCGTTGTGGTTTTAATTTGCATTTATCTGATGATTAGTGATGTTGAGCATGTTTTCATGTGCTTGTTGGCTGCTTGTATTTCTGCTTTTGAGAACTGTCTGCCCATGTCCTTTGCTCACTTTTTAATGGGGTTGTTTTTTCTTGTTGAGTTGTGTTCCTTGTAGATTCTGTATATTAGTCCTTTGTCAGAGGCATAATTTGCAAATATTTTCTCTCATTCTGTAGGTGGTCTGTCTGTTGGTTATCTCTTTTGCTGTGCAGAAGTTTTTTAGTTGAATTAAGTCCTGTTTGTCTAGTTTTTATTTTTGTTGCATTTGCTTTTGGAGTCTTCATCATAAATTCTTTGCCTAGGCCAATGTCCAGAAGAGTTTTTCCTAGGTTTTCTTCTAGGACTTACATACTTTCGGTTGTTGCTTTTAAGTCTTTACTCCATCTTGAGTTAGATTAAGTCTTTAGTCCATCTTGAGTTTTTGTATATGATGAGAGATAGGGGTCAAATTTCATTCTTCCCCATATGGCTAGCCAGTTCTCCCAGCACCATTTATTGCATAGGGAGTCTTTCCTCTATTGTTTATTTTTGTTGACTTTGTTGAAGATCAGTTGACTGTAGGTATCTGCCTTTATATCTGGGTTCCCTGTTATGTTCCATTGATCTATGTGTCTATTTTTGTGCAAGTACTATGTATGCTGTTTTAGTTGCTATAGCCTCAGTATAATTTGAAGTAAGGCAGTATGATGCCTCTGGATTTGCTCTTTTTGCTTGGGGTCGCTTGGGCTATTCAGAGTCTTTTTGGGTTTCATATGAATTTTAGAATAGTTTTCTCTGATTCTGTAGAAATGACACTTGTAGTTTGATAGGAGTAGTATTGAATCTGTAGATTGCTTTGGGGGTAGTATGGTGATTTTAATGATATTCTTCCAGTCCATAACTACTGAATGTTTTTTGATTTGTTTGTGTCATCTACAATTTATTTCATTAGGGTTTTGTAGTTTCCTTGTAGAGCTCTTTCACCTCCCTGGTTAAATGTTTTCTTAGATTTTTTTTGGGGTGTATGTCTATTGTAAATGGGATTAAGTTTTTGATTTGGTTCTCAGCTTGAATGTTATTGATATATTGAAATGCTACTGAAATTTTTACATTGATTTCACGTCCTGAGACTGCTGAATTCATTGATCAAGTTTAGGAGTCTTGCAGAGAAGTCTTTAGGGTTTTCTAGGTATGCAATTGTGTCACCAGTAAACAGAATTAGTTTGACTTTCTCTTTTCTAATTTCAATGCTTTTTATTTCTTTCTCGTGCATGATTGCTCTGGCTAGTACTTCCAGTACTATGTTGAATGTGAGTGGTGACAGTTCCAGTTCTTAGGGGAAATGCTTTCAACTTTTCCCCCTTCATTATAGTGTTGGCTGTGGGTTTGTCATACATCGCTTTATTCTGAGGTATGCTCTTTTGATTCCTAGTTTGTTTAGTGTTTTTCTCATGAAACAATATTGGAGTTTATCAAATGCATTTCCTACATTTATTGAGATGATTATATGGTTTTCATTTTTAGTTCTGTTTATGTGATGAATCACATTTATTGATTTGTGGATGTTGAACCATACTTGCATCCCTGGAATAAAACCCACTTGATGGTGTGCTGTTGGATTTGGTTTGCTAGTATTTGTTGAGGATTTTGTATCTATGTTCATCAGGGATATTGACCTGTAGTTTCCTTTTTTTGTTGTGTCCTTGCCTGATTTTGTTATCAGGGTGGTACTAGTTTCATAGAATCAGTTGGAGAGTACTCTCTTCTAGTTACTTTTTTTGAATAGTTGCCATAAAATTGGTATCAGCTCTTTTTTGTATGTCTGGTAAAATTTGGCTCTGAATCTGTCTGATCCTGTTTTTTGTTGTTGTTGTTGTTGGAAGTTTTTTAAAATACTTATTTGATTTCATTACTTGTTATTGGTCTGTTCAGAATTTCTATTTCTTTCTGGCTCAATCTTGGGCAGTTATGTGTTTCCAGGAATTTATCCAGTTCCCTTAGGGTTTGTAGTTTGTGTGGGTAGAGGTATTCATAGTAGTCTCTGATAATCTTTTGTATTTCTGTGGTATCGATGGTGATATGTCATTTCTTATTGTACCTATTTGAATAATCTCTCATTTTTTCTTGTTTAACCTACTAACATTCTGTCAATTTTGCTTATCCTTTCAAAAAAACAATTTTTGTTTCATTAATACATTGTATCATTTTTTGGTCTCAATTTCACTTAGTTCTGCTCTAATCTTTGTTATTTATTTTCTTTGGCTTGTTTTCTTTATTTATTTTCTTTGGATTGTTCTTGTTTTTCTAGTTCCCTGGTGCTTGACATTAGGTTGTTAATTTAAACATCTTTTTAATGCTATAAACTTCCGCTTTTCCAATTGGGAAATCCAATGTGGCATTTACAGCTATAAACTTTCCTCTTATCGTTACTTTTGCTCTATCCCAGAGGTTTTAGTGTGTTGTCTCTATTTTCTTTTTTTTAATTTTTGCCTTAGTTTTGTTGTTTAACCAAAGATCATTCAGTGGCAAATTGTTTAGCTTCTATGTATTTGTATAGCTTTAAGAGTTCTTCTTGGTATTGATTTCTAATTTTATTATACTCTGGTCTGAGAAGATACCCAATATGATTTTGATGTTTTGGAAGTATTGATATTTGCTTTATGACCAAGCATATGGTTTATTTTGATTAATGTTCCATGTGGAGGAGAGAAGAATATACCTTCTGTGGTTATTGGTTGGAATGTTCTGTGAAGGTCTGTGTGGTCCATTTAGTCTATAATCCAATCTAAGTTTAGAGTTTCTTTTTTGATTTCTGCCTTCATGGTCTGTCTAGGTATGTCAGTGAGGTGTTGAAGCCCCACACCATTATTGTATTTCTTGTAATATGTTTTTGCATATCTAGTAGTATTTGTTTTATGAACCTGGGTGTTCTGAGGTTGACTGCATATATACACATATATTTAGAATAGTTTTGTCTTCTTATTGTATCGAACCCGTTATCATTATATAATACCCATCCTTGTGGTGGTGGTGGTTGTTTTTTCTGTTGTTGGTTTAAAATCTGTTTAATATGAAGATCGCAACTCTTGCTTGCTTTCGTTTTCCATTTGTGTGATATATCTGTTTTTTCATACTTTCAGAGTTGTTTCTCTGCTTCTTTCTCAGAAGAAGGAGAGATAAGCTGTTCCTCCTTCTTATTTTTTAATTTTGCTTTCATTTGGATGGAATTTTTCCCCATTGAGGAGGTGTCCATAATATACTATGTTGTGTAGGGTCCTTTGGCTTTGGTTCTCGGTGTTTTCAGTGGCTAAGAGTCTTTCTACATTCCTTGGTTATAGCTAGCCTTTCGCATGGTGGCTTTTCCAAAAGCTGGATGTAGTAGTGATGTGCTGGGTGTGTGAGCAGGTTCACTGCCTTCCGTGGGGCCACAGTGGCGGATGTCTCAGGAAACTTATTTCATTTCCCAGTGCTGTATGCTCATAAAGCAAATGTCCTGTTGTGTCATTCAACCTCCAGGATAGTAGGTGATGCTTATGGGTAATAGCTGGCTACTGGCAATGTGGATATTTGATCCTCGTTTACTAGAAGAAGCTCTCTTGCCTCAGGCAGTAGGCTGATCTATGGAATGCAGAGTTCCCTGAGCTGCTGCTCAGCCCCAGAATGGGGGGCCAACATGGGCATGGCTACACTGGGCATGCCCGCCTACAAGTGCCCCAATGGTAGGCATAAGCACAAGTTCAGAGGGGATGTCCAGTGGGTGGCCACCGAGTGCCCAGAGGTGTGCCTCAGTCTGGAGTTGACAAACCTCTGCTGTCCCAAGTTTTCTGCATAAGAAATGGAGACAGCCTAAACTCCTAATCTAGAAGAATGGCTGCTCCAAATACCTGGAATCTAGGCATAATGCAGAGAGTATGCCACTGCACCAAGGTCTCTGCAAGAGAAGGGAGGGGCAGCTCAGGCTCCTATTCAGGTGAGTAGGTACACCAAATGCCTAGGAATATACCCTGGTGAGGAGTGAGAGAACCACCACTGCAGCAATGTCTTTGCAGGGGATGGGAGGGGCAGCTCAGACTACTAGTCCAGGTGAGTGGGTATTTCAATTGCCTGGAAGTATGTCCCCCAGCAAGGAGTGGAGTGACCCATAGTGAAACAATGTCTTTGCAGGAAAGTTGGGGGCAGGAAAGTTGGGGGCAGCTCAGGCAACAAATCCTGGAGTGGGGAAGTACTAAATGCCTAAGAATATGCCCAGGTGTGGACTGGAGGCAACACCACTGCACCAAGATCTTGGGACCGGAAGGGTGGGGTGGCTCAGGCTGCTAATCCAGGTAAGAGTGAGTGCTCTGCATGCCTGGAGTATTACCTGGTCATAGAGTAGACAGGAACCCTGTGTACCACAATCTCAGGGGAGAAAGCTGGACACCCAATAATGATTATGTAGACAAATTCCAGGTTACAGAGCTGTCCCTGGCTGCAAGTCTTGCCACCCAGGAGAAACCATGGCTTCAACAATTCTTCTCCCACTCTAGTCCTGTGATGGAAGAGAACCCAATTCCAGCACCTACTTCTGGGCATTTTCCATACTTGTCACTTGATTCTGGCAGTGGTGGCCCTTTTCCTGCTCTAGGGCAAGTGCTCCAATCTCTGGGCCAAGGTTTAAATACCCGTGCAACCGTGCTGCCGGATTGCCAAACAATGGCGGACTTTTTATGTGCCCAGATTAAAAATGGCATACTGCTCTCAGTCCTAGGTCTGGGAAAATGCCCACAGCTTTTCCTGGTGTCTTCCTTCTCAGTATCTCCCAGCCTCTCCCCATGTTAGCTCCAGGGCTTGAGAGAAACAAGGTGCTCTCCCTTGGAGAGAGTTGCATGGATCTCTAGTGAAAGGATGAGTCAAAGAGGAACACTCTTTGCCCCTCTCATGTACAAGGGCTTCACACACTTTTCTCAGTTGAATGCTGGGAACTGCTTGCTCACCTTCTTCTGTCTGGGATCTGGGGTGTCTTTCTCTATTTCAGTGAATTCTTCTTTTCCTTCTTGAATTCAAGCTCACAGAGTTTATCATTATGCATTATTTCACTATTTCCATGTGGCTGAGGCACGCTAAAAACCTCAGATTTTCTATCCTGGACATTTTTTTTTTATCTTAATAAAGGTTGGGAGGAAAAAGACAAACCACAGACTGGAAGAAAATATTTACAAACCTGATAAAGGACTTGTATGTAGAATATATAAATAACTCTTAAAGTCAATATTAAGAATATAAGCAGCTCAACAAAAAATTGACAAAAGATTTGAACAGCTACTTCATGGAAGAAGATATATGCATGGCAAAACAGTACATGTTCAACATCATGAATCATTAGGGAAATAAAAATTTAAGCCACAGTGACATGCCACGACATACGTATTTGAGTGGCTAAAATTAAAACGACTGAGCATAGCAAGTGATTGTGAGGATGTGGAGCAAGTGGAACATTTGTACATTTCTGAAGAGAATGTTATATGTACAATTGATCTGGAGGACTGTTTGACAGTTTCTTAAATAATTAAACATATACCTACCGTATGGTCTAGCCATTATCTTCCTAAGTATTTACCCAAGAAAACGAAAAGCATATATTCATGCAAAAGCATGAGCTTGAATGTTCATAGCAGCTTTATTATAATGACCAAAAACTGTAAAAAAGTCATATATCCATCAACAAATTACTAGATAAACAATCTGTAGTATATGCATGCGGTGGAATACTACTCAGCAGTAAAAAAAAAAAGGATAAACTATGAATGCACACAATTAACTTTAATACATTTCAAAATCATTATTCTGAGTGCAGTGAGCCAGAAACCCTGTCCCCCCAAAATGATAGTACCTATTTTATGATTCCATTTACATAAAATTCTAGAAAACTCTAACCTATAATGGCAGAAAACAGATCATTTCGCCTGGAGATAGTGGAATGAGAGGGATTACAAAATGATGTGAGAAAATTTTTGGAAGTGCTGGATATGCACACCATCTTGATTGTGATGGTAGATTCATAGGTGTATGCATGTCAAAACACATCAAATTGTATACTTTAATGTGTGCTGATTATTGTATATCAATTATACTTAGATAAAGCTATACAAACAAAACTGAAAAGAAAAAAGATCACTACTGTAAATATATTTACCCACATCTGAAAATTTTACCCATGTCTGAAAATTTTTCTCTTTCTATATCTGTGTGTGTGTATGTATCATATTTTGAAGTATAGATTAGGTGCAGAGCATCAGCCCTGAACCAGAACAAGGGATGAGAAACCAGGGAGAAGGCTTGCCTCTCCTGAAGGCTTGCAGCAAGTCTGTTTGCAGATGCTGCTGTCTCCACAGTCACCTACTGTCATCTGTCTGCAGTTTTTTCCAAAGGGAGTCTTAAAACTTATGATTTGCGTCTCAAAATTTTTAGTGAGGGAAACTTTCTCCTTTATTGTTGATTTTTGCTTCTTTTCAGTGGCAAGAGAAATGTAGTCTCATCCAAGGTCTCTCCTAAATGCATAGTAGAGTCAAAAAAAGAAGGTTTCAGACTCAGGTACCTGGACTGCCATCTTTTCAGAAACCCTGCTGAGGATAGAAAATTTTCTCTGTTTATCCTCAGTTGGGCTTAGATATTAGTATAGTAGTCCCCCACACCCCGCCATCCACAGTTTCAGTTAGCCACAGTCAACCAAGATCTAAAAATGTTAAATAAAAAATCCAGAAATAAACAATTCCGAAGTTTTCAATTTTGCATCATTCTGAGTAGTGTGATGAGATCTAATGCCTTCATACTTGGTCCCACTCCGAATGTGAATCATCCTTTTGTCCACAGTATTCACACTGTATAAGCTGTAAAGATGATGGTTTTATTACCATCATCTGCTCCTGACGTCCAACCATCAACATCGTCATGGCTCCGTGATCCAGGGTCAGCAGAAGCTGGTGATCTTCCTTCTGACCATAGATCAGAAGATCAATAGTAGCCTAATTCTACACCACAATGCCTAAGTCATTCAGCTCACTTTATCTCCTCATGTGGGCATTGTGTCACCACAAGAAGAAAAATGAATATAGTACAATAAGACATTTTGAGAGAGAGAGAGAGACCATATTCAAATAACTTTTATTATAGTATAATTGTTATAATTGTTCTATTTTATTATTATTGTTAATCTCTTACTGTGCCTAACTTATAATTTAAACTTTATTGTAGTATGTATTACAGGAAAGAACATAGTATATATAATATATATCCATGGTTCAGGCATCCACTGGGGATCTTGGAATGTCTACCATTCCAGTAATGGGGGATGACTAATGTATTTGTTAAAATGTTTTCACTGTACTGCTCTAATTTAAGCTGAAACGACAAACTTGCTCTAGATCCTGATAGTATTTCTTCTTGAAACTCTCCTTTCATGCTTGATTCAACTTGGAGTCTGGTGCAAAAGTGGTAGATTTGACAGTGCCTGGAGGAGTCATAGGCAGAGAAATCCTGTGGCGCTTCACTGAGGGACACTACCGCCGTGAGATTCTTGAAGGGGCCTTCTGATTCTTCTAACCCTGGTGGAACTTAATGGCAAGCTGCATTAGTGAGCAAAATTCTTCTGCTTTCCTGTGGTTTGGAGAAAACTACTGCTTGTGAGACATAGAGAATGGAACAGCTTACCAGAAAGGTAAGAGGTTTCTATTTTACATGCCTGGCCTACAAGTGTGGAAAATGCTGTGCCTGCAGGTTTGCCACAGTGGAGAGATCCTGGGAGCAGGACCTGCACAAGTATGGAAGAGAGACAGGACCATGAGCAGGCAAAGAGAATTTACAGTTCATACAAGGGACTCTGTAGTCTCTAAGAGCAGGACCTAACTGATCAGAACAGATGGCTCCAAATGAACTAGGACTAATGGAAGGGAATTTGAATAAAAAACTGTGGGAACTTTCAAGGAGATGAAACTAGAAAAGTACTTTGGGAACAAAATACAATGTTTTCTGTGTTTGAAAATTCAATAGATGAGCTTTAAAAGACAATGATCTCTCCTGGGCACAGAATTAGTACTTTAGAGGAAATATCTCACAACAGAGAATTAAAATATAGAGGTAGATATCAGGTAGGAAATGATAGAGGTTGAAAGATGGGTCCATGAGAAACATGCCAAAAATTCTGAAATATAAAGATGTAGAAAGATTCTTAAAAAGATTCCAGGCAGGGCGCGGTGGCTCACGCCTGTAATCCCAGCACTTTCGGAGCTGAGGCGGGCGGATCAACAGAGGTCAGGAGTTACGAGACCAACCTGGCCAACATGGCGAAACTCCATCTCTACTAAAAATATGAAAAGTAGCCAGGTGTGGTGGCACGTGCCTGTAATTCCAATTACTCAGGAGGCTGAGACGGAAGAATCACTTGAACCCAGAAGGCAGAGGAGGTTGTAGTGAGCCGAGATCACACCAGTGCACTCCTGTCTGGGCCGCAAGAGTGAAACTCTGTCTCTCTCTCTCACACACACACACACACACACACACACACACACACGAATGGAAGATTCCAGTGGGTTTGGGGGTGAGGGTGGGTAACACACAGTACTCATATATGAAAAAATATCCAAATAGATTAGGATATCTTAGCAGCAGCACTAGAAACCAGAAGACAATGGAACTAATGGTAAGAATCATTAAGAGTGAAGAACTGTGATCCAATAATTCAATTTCCAGTCAATTTTTCATTCATTCATGAGGCCAGTATTGTAGGTGGAGTTCTAAAGGTGTATCCTAAACATTCCAACTTCTAACTATTTTTTTTTTTTTTATTTTTTTATTTTAGAGATGTAATTTCAGCAAACACACTCAATAAAACACATAATCTCCTCATCAGCTGCACTAAAGTTTATTTTTAAACAGAAATTCAAAATATTTAAGCCATAATCCTATCACAGCTGCAGGAGGATCGTCAATGTAGAGTTATAGGTTTACATTCACTCTCACCAAAATGTCTTTCATTACAGCATTTATTTTGAGAATATTTATCGTGTTGATAATTAAAGCAAAAAAAATTCATCTACATTTTACTTTCATTATCAAAGTAGTTTTCAAAGAAGTTTCTAGGTTTAAAATATATAAGACAGTTATTAAGATTAAAATTTAAAAGCATGTATTGAAAATCTTAACATGGAAAGTGAAAGACTAATAGAAGAGTGGTGACTTATTCCAGAAATCATAATCTACTCATGAAATTCTTTGTGGTGGCATAATTTTAAAATTGCATTAGACAATGACAGTCTTATCAGGCAGGGTATTTTCAACTGCACAGAATAGCAAACTAAAATTTGCTTAAGCAATTTGGACACTGATTTATCTCTCTTAACGAAATCTCTAGAGGCAGGTGGTCCGAGGCTCAGTAGGTCAGTGACTAGGTAGTTCAGTGGCTCGGTAATGTCATCGTAGGTTCAGGCTCTGACTATCTCCTCACTCTGCCAGCCTTGGCTGTTGGCAACCATCTCCTTGTGATTCCAAGATAGCCGCAGGAACAACACATCATCACACAAGGACGTCCAAAGTAGGAAAGCTGGGGCCAGGGAGAGGTAATGGGTACATATCTCCCTGCACCTGTTTCTTATAAGGGAGGAATATCTTTCCCAGAAGACCCCAGTTGACTTCCATGAAGTCTCACAGACCAGAACAAACTCACATGCTCACTTCCAGCCAATTTGTGGCAAATGGGAACAGGATTGCCACTAGCAGAGAAGCCTTCATTCATTCATCCCCTGAGGCTGGGCTCACTGCAGCTGAATGCCTGAATAAAGCTGTGGTCTGTTAGCAAGAAAGAAAGTGTGATGGGCAGTCAAGAGTGCCTCCCAAATGTAGGTAAAGAATAGTAGCTTATATTGTTGAGCACATCTAGTACCAGGCACCTTACTATATACCTTATGTGCATTCTCTCATTTAATTCTCACTAGCTAGAGGCCATTATTATCTCCATTTCTCAGATGAGGAAACTGAGGCACAGAGTAGTGATACAGTTTTTCCAAGGTCTGCACCCAGACAAGTGGTAGAAATAGGATTTAAATCCAGACAGTCTGACCCCAGAGCCAGCTAAGACTTTACGTGAGTAACTGCAAAAATGTAGAAGCAGAAAAGACAGCTGACAAGGCTACAGAAATCATTTTGGGTGGCAAGTTAGTTAAAGGAGAAGAGTTGTAAAGCCTTTCAAATTTCAGATGAAACACATCTCACTTCACCCATCTTCACTGCATTATGCTAAGAAAGAAGAAAAATTCTTGTGGTTAACAAGCTTTATAATTTTTCTTTTAAAATGTATTTTATTTATTACCAATATATTTTTAAATGTTTTTAAATTCACATATATTGCTAAAACCATAACAAAGATGTTTACTTCTTGATAGATCTTGTATATATTTTATTATAATACACATATTTACATTTTACTATGCTTTTTTCTAAACCTTTTGCTTTGTTTACATTGTCTTCCTGAATATGTTTTTGAGTAGCTTAAAAACATTTCATATTTTATTTGTCTGTTGTTGTCCATCCAAATTCCTTCTCATTTGTCGCCATCAGAAATAACAGCACAATAAATATCTTTGTTCTTACAGCTTTTTTTTCCTTTAGAATAAACTTCTAACTATTTAATCAAATATTAATTTTGATGTTGATGTGAATGGATGTTGCTAATGTAATTAAAGACCCAAATTAGTTGACTTTAAGATAATGGAGATTATACATGTGAGCCTGACCTAATCAGGTGAGCCTTTAGAAACAGAGTTCTCTTTGGCTGGTAGCAGAAGGCAAAGTAAGAGAGTCACACCATTGCTGGCTCTGGAGATGAAGGTGGTCACTTGCCACATAGTGTGGGCAACTTTAGAGAGCTGAATGTTGTCCCTGGCTGGTAGCCAGCAAGAAAATCAGGACTTCATTCTATGACAAGGAACTGAATTTGGCCACCAACTTGAATGAGCTTAGAATTAGATTCTTATCCAGAATGTTCAGATAAGGGCCCATCTTGGCCAACACTTTGATTTCAACCTTGTGGAACCTTATGGTGAGATTCTGGTCAAGACTTCCTGGGTTTCTGACTTGTGCAACTTTGAGATAATAAATGGGTGTTATTTTAAATTGCAAGATTTCTCTATTAATTTGTTATGTAGTGACAGAATGTAAAAGTATTTTGAGATATGGTTGTTTTTATTCTACCAAAATACCTTGCCACACTATAAAGGAAGTACTGTCATAAAATGCTCATTGAATCAAAACAGAAATCTCAAGATAGGGGAGAGGGAGAGGTAAGAAAACAGGAATGAGCAAGAAGTCTTTCATTATAATAATTAAATGTACATGAAATTGATTGAAATTTGTAAGATGAGGGTTTAAAGGTTAATGAGTTAGCCTAGTACTTAAAATTCTAAATTATCTCAACAAACCCAGGATTTGAAAGGGGGATTGGTGGTGAATATAAGTCTCCCTTCCTATATGCTTTATTCTAGTCAGTGAGGATAGGGACTGAAGAGCAGGGAGAAGAGTCAAGTAAGACTTCTGTTGAGAGTGCAGGTGGAATAAAGAGACAGTTCATTAATGCGGTAAAAGTAAGGAGAAGGGAAAAGATGAAACTACTAACATTATTAAATAGTAAAAATAAAATAAGATGGAGGAGATCAAGCTATATACGAGTACATTGGTTGTTACAATAAATGAGGAGATAAAATTCCCTGCCAAATTCCTCTATCAAGAGATAGAGACTGTCACCATAAGGTCAGAGTGAGTTAAAAGTCCAGTACATATGTTATTTGTAAGAAATACATTTAAAACACCTTGATAAGGAAATGTCAAAAATAAAAGATTAAGAAAAGATATTTAAAGTAAACTTAAAAGAAAACAGGATCATAACTGATTCCACAAAAGGACCTTCAAGGCCAAAAACACTTAATGAGACAAAGAGGGATGTTATGTATGGATAAAATTTACAATCCACTAATGAGATAAAATAAACACAGACCTTAATACTAAATAAGAACCACGGAGTATATAAAGCAAAAATTTCTCAAAATACAAACCAATCAAGATGAAGACAAAATCATACTGCTTACTATCTATCTTTCAGAATTTATTTATTTATTTATTTATTTATTTATTTTTTTGAGACGGAGTCTCGCTCTGTCGCCCAGGCTGGAGTGCAGTGGCCAGATCTCAGCTCACTGCAAGCTCCGCCTCCCGGGTTCACGCCATTCTCCTGCCTCAGCCTCCCAAGTAGCCGGGACTACAGGCGCCCGCCACCTTGCCCGGCTAGTTTTGTGTACTTTTTAGTAGAGACGGGGTTTCACCATATTAAACAGGATGGTCTCGATCTTCTGACCTCGTGATCCGCCCGTCTCGGCCTCCCAAAGTGCTGGGATTACAGGCTTGAGCCACCGCGCCCGGCCCCCTATCTTTCAGAATTTAATGAATCTGAGAGACAGAAAAGTAATCATAGATATGGAAGATTTAAATAATATAACCACCATAACTCTGTATTTTTTTAGCTATACATAGAGAAAAGGACAGTACAGATGCAAGATTTTACATACTACAAATAGAATGTATAGTGTTTTATTTTCCTATGCTTATGGTCCCTCTTCCATGTCACCTTGCAGGATAAGACCCACTGGCTTGAAACTCCAGCCACACACCAGTTACAGCATTGTACCTCCCTGAGACGAAACTGCTAGAAAGAGAGGCAAGCTGCCATCTTTATTGTTTTACAGCCTTAGCTGTTGTTGCCTTCGGTACAAGTGACCTACAGAAAAGTGGTCAGACCGCTTTAATATGTAGGTCCCTGACTCTGCTTCTCCTCACTGAGCAAGACCTCCTGACTAGGGTCACCAGCCACTCTTGCTGGTGTTTCCCAGCTGGGAGTGGTTGTGCACCTCCCTGGGATGGAGCTCCCAGAGGAATAGGTAGGCCACCATCTTTGCTGTTTTGCAGCCTTAGCCATTGTTGCCTGTGGGATTTGGAGAGCCTGAAGTGACTGTGGGCTGAAGCAGACCCTCAAACACAGCATAACTGACCTATGAAAAAATACCCAGACTGCTTTATGTGGGTCCTCAATCCTGTTCTTCACTGGAAGGGACTTCTCGACCAGGGTGTCCAGCTAACCCTGCTGGTATTTTAAAGCCAGCAGCAGTTTCAAACCTCCCTGGGACAGAGCTTCCAGAGAGAGGGGTGAGTTGCCATCTTTGCTGTTTTGCATCCTTCACTCTTTATACCTTTGGCTGCTGGAAAATCTGAGGTGACGAGCGACTGGAGTGAACTGCCAGCATACTGCAGCAGCCCTACAGAAAAACGGCCAGACTGTTTGTTACATGGGTCTCCAAACCCTATCTCCTCAATGGGTGGGTGCTCCTGGCCTGGGTCTCTAGCCACTCCCCATCAGGGCTATCTAGCCAGAAGCAGCTCTGCAACTCCCTGGGAGAGAGCTCCCAGTGCAAGGGGCAATTTGCCATCTTTGCTGTCTGACAGCCCTTATCCTTGTTGTTTCCAGGCTTTGGAGAGTCTTTGGGGACAAGGGGCTGGTCCAGACCCCCAACATAAAGCACCCACCTCACATAAAAGTGGCCAGACTCTTCTCCACACAGTTCCTTGTCCTTACTTTTTCTCACCTGGCAGGGCCACCTGACCTGGGAATCTAGCACACCCACACTGCTCCTGCCTAAGCATTTCAATTAGAGTCAGCCCAAGAGTTAAAGGAACACCCACATGCAGAAATGACAAGGAACCAATGCAAGAACTCCAGCAACTCAAATGGCTAGGGTGTCTTATGTCCTCCAAAAGACTGCACTAGTTTTCCAACAAGGGTTCTTAACCAGACTGAATTGGCTGAAATGACAGAGAATTCAGAATATGGATAGAAATTAAGATAATTGAGATTCAGGAGAACGACAAAACCTAATCCAAGGAAACTAAGAATCACAATAAAACAATACAGGAGCTGACAGACAAAATAACCAGTATTGAAAAAGAACCTGACTGATCTGATAGAGTTGAAAAACACACTACAAGAATTTCATAATGCAATCACAAGTATTAATAGCAGAATAGATCAAGATGAGGAAAGAAGCTTGGTACTTGAAGAATGGCTGTCTGAAAAAAGATGGTCAGACAAAAAATTTTTAAAAATCAATGAAAAGGAATGAACAAAACCTCCATGAGATTTGGGGTTATGTAAAGAGGCCAAATTTACAAATAACTGTCATTTCTGAAAGAGACAGGGAGAAAAGAAATACCTTGGAAAACATATTTCAGGATGTCATCCACGAAAATTTCGCCAACTTCACTAGAGAGGTCAACAGTCAAATTCAGGAAATACAGAGAACCTCTGCAAGATTATACACAAGAAGATCATCCCCAAGACACATAATCATCATATTTTCCAAGGTTGGAATGAAAGAAAGAATGTTAAAGGCAGCTAGAGAGAAAGGGCAGATCACCTACCACGGGAACCCCATCAGGCTAACAGCAGGCCTGAATGGCGCTGAGATAACTGACTAGCCATAGGCAGAAGATTGAAACTGGACCCCTTCCTTATACTATATACAAAAATAAACTCAAGATTGATTAAAAACAAATGTAAAACAGAAAACTGCTACAACTCTAGATGACATCCTTGGCAATACCATTCTGGACATAGTAACTGGCAAAGATTTCATGATGAAGACACCAAAAGCAATCACAACAAAGCAAAAATTGACAAATAGGATCTAATTAAACCTAAGAACTTCTGCACAGCAAAAGAAACTATCAACAATGTGAACAGACAACCTCCAGAACGGGAGAAAATACTTGCAAACTATGCCTCTGACAAAGGTCTAATATCCAGTATCTATAAGGAACTTAAACTGATTTACAAAAAAAAAAAACCGTTAAAAAGTGGGCAAAGGACATGAACAGACACTTCTCAAAAGAAGACTTACATGCCACCAAAATGGAATGAACAAAAGCTTAATATCACTGATTAGAAAAATTCAATCAAATTAAAATAAAAACCACAATGAGATACCATATCATACCAGTCAGGATGGCTATTATTAGAAAGAAAACAAAAACAAAAACAAACAAACAAACAAAAAAGGATGCTGGTGAGGTTGTAGAAAAAAGGAATGCTTATATACTGTTGGTGGAAGTATAAATTAGTTCAACTATTGTGGAAGACAGTGTGGCAATTCCTCAAAGAGCTAAAAACAGAAGTACCATTCAATCCAGCAATCCCATTGCTGGATATATACCCAAAGGAATATAAATAATTCTACCATAAAGACACATGCATATGTATGATCATTGCAGCACGATTCACAATAGCAAGACATGGAATCAACCTAAAGGCCCATCAGTGGTAAACTGGATAAAGAAAATGTTGTACATATACAGGATGAGCATACTATACAACCATAAAAGAATGAGATTATGTCCTTTGCAGGAACATGGATGGAACTGGAGGCCATTATCCTCAGCAAACTAATGCAAGAACAGAAAACCAAATACCATATGTCCTCATTTATAAGAGAAAGCCAAGTGATGAGAACACATGGACACAAAGAGGGGAACAGCATACACTGGGGCCTGCTTGAGGGCAGAAGGTGTGAGAAGGGAGAGGATCAGAAAAAATAACTATTGGGTACTAGGCCTCATACCTGGACAATGAAATAATCTGTACAGCAAACCCCCATGACTCATGTTTACTTATATAACAAACCTGCACATCCTGCACATGTATCCCTGAACTTAAAATAGAAGATTTTTAAAAATAAGAATAAAGTTTGCCTCAAAATCAGAGAAAAGATAGAACAAGTATTCTTAAATTTCCATGTACATTATTATATTGTATAAAATGTTAATTCAAAGTCAGCTTAGCTTACTCTTATACTATGGTATAATAGATCTAGGAATAGCTCCAACGTTTGAATTCAATTATCAAAATACAAGTTGACCAACAAGCTAATAAAATGTAACCTTGTCAAAGCAAATTCGCTAAGTATAAATTAAATAGCTTCTGTCTCTCTATTTTAATCAGTTTGCAACGACTACATTTTAGATAAAGCCATCATTACAAGTTAGTAACATTTCATGTGTTAGAACAGCGTGTGTTAATTTTATTGTAACCCTAATACTTTTCAAAATCAATCACTGCTTTCTAGAAAGTATAATTTTCATATGGGTTAGCATTTGACTTTTGCAGAATGCCATTCTCTATGTTGTATGTCTCACACTTGCTGTGGGGGAGTAGTTGTTTCCTTTGGCAAGGGGTGGATTTTTTTTTGTTTTATTTCACTGTCTATAAACTTTTGAGAGGAAGAATTAGATTGTGTGTTTATGACATGTTTATTACCTGTTTGCTGGATAGATTCAGTATCTAAAATGAAACATACTGCATCATAACTGTTTTTTCTTCTAAAGGTATGAATGGGTTTGATCTGCAAAAGTAGTAATAATTTTTAAGTATAGGACTATGAAAACAGAAACATGTTATTATTCTGAGGTTATGAAATAGAGCATAATGGTATTTATCTATTATGCTCAGCCACACACCTCATTTTTAAAATGAATATTGAGAGCCTACCTTATCTTAGGTATGTATCTTAGGTATATATACACACATATATGCACATATGTATATATATATTTATATTTTGATAAAACAAGACACAAAAGAGTATATACTGTGTGCTTTTATTATATGAAATTCTAAAGTAAACATATCTAATTCTATAGTGACAGAAAGCAGATCCATTGTTAATCGAGTCCAGGGGTCAAGAGAGGTTGGAAAGGAGAACAAAGGAAACCCTTTGGGTTGATCAAAATGTTCTGTATTTTGGTTGACTCATAGTTACGTGACTGTACATAGTTTTCAAAACTGATCAAACTGTATACTTAAAATATGTTAATTTGGCCAGGCGTGGTGCCTGAATCCCAGCACTATGGGAGGCTGAGGTGGGAAGATCGCTTGAGGTCAGGAGTTTGAGATCAGCCTGGAAAACATAGTGAGACATTGCTACTCAATAAACAAGTAGTGAAACAATAAACAAGTAGTGAAACATTGCTACTTGTTTATTGGGATGTAAATTCCCCCTCCAGAGGTTTCTACAGACAACAGTATTACCACATTTTGCCATTAGGTAACACGGACATTATGTTCATAGCTTCCATGATCAGTTACCTCCTCATCCACAGAACAACCACTTAGGCCAATGCCACATATTTTAAGATTATATTATGGCATCATCCTACAGCTCATACCAAGTTCTGTATTAATCAGGTTAGTCTGCGAACAATCTCAGGGTCTTAAAGTAGAAAATATATGTGTCCCACATTACATGTCCAAAATGAATCCACAGTAGGGATTTTCTCATCATTGTGGCTCAGGGACTCAGGGTGATAGAAGCCCCAGACATGGCTTCAAGGTGAGGAGGGTTGGAAAGCTTCACATTGGCAAGGAGTTAGAGAAGTGTGAAGAGAAGAATTTGTACTCCAAATTAGAGGAGATCTGGATATTTGTGCACTTCGATATTATTTTCCTTAAGAGTACAAGGTTAGACATTAAAATTAATTACTTCCTCCTAATCACTCAAAACCTATAGCAACACTGTAACCAGAGTGCCAACAAGAGTAATAACAACCCTAGTATAAATTCTTGCACAGTTAAAAGGCATGAACAAATTATAAATATAAGCGTTATCTTGAAAATAAAAAGGTAAACATGGCTCAACTGAGTTGGTGTACGGGAAAAGTGTTGAAGCTACTGAGTTTGAGAGACAGGAGCAAAATGCACATAGAGAATCATACCGAAAGCCCTTCCAAGAGAGAGACACGATAAAATGCACACAAGAGCAAGTTTGTGGAGAATCATGCAAAAAGCCCTTCCAATAGATAACACTTGGCTAAACTCAACCCAATAATGATGTGGTTGAATGGCTTCCTGTGCAGAGACATATTCCTCTGTGGCTTGCTGTATTCTGCTGTATTTTTATTTTCAAAATACATGTACTTTGTTGTTAGCTGTTATTATTTGTGTAAAACATTAATATGTTGGACAGAAAAAACTGTGTATGAACAAGTGTGATCTATATGGTATATTATTGTCTCCTATTTACCAATCAAATATGTACTTATTTATATTGCAGAAATATGTATTATAGTGGAAAAGCTGTATTAAACAGTAGAGCATTATGGTGACACAGAATTTATGGTCCATCCTTACTCGACTTTGAAGAAATCAGGGAAGGCTTTCTGGAGGAAACAACTGGAACTAAGATTTGAGGGATTTTTCAAAGGCCAAGCTGTTGCAAAGGACGAGAAGAAGGTATTTCAAACAGGAGGAAAATTTTGGAGAAATGTTCAGAGGCAAAAAGACAAAAAGCCAAAAAAAAAAAAAAAAAAAAAAAAAAAAGAAAAAGAAAAAAAAAGAGAAGAATCCAGTACTTTTTTTATAGAAAAGCTAAAAGAAGTTCAGCATTTTTGGATGTGAGAAAGTGAATGGTGTGAGGTGAAATTAGAGAATTGGAACAGGGTTGAATCATGCAGGGGCTGTAGGCTATGTGGATTTTTATTTTCTTGGTAAAAGTGGAAGGAAGTGTCAAGATAGAAATTGACTAAGATTGGATTATTACAGGGGCAAGAGTGAGAGCAAGGAGACCAATGAGAAGGTTATTGCAGCTGTCTAACAAAAAGTTCATTATGGTGTGGACCAAACTAATTATAGTGGGGTCAGGAGCAAACGGATTGACAAGCTATCAAAGAGGTCAAATATGTAACAGTGCCATATGTTTGTCTGGAGTGAGGTGAGAATAGGCTGGTTGAAACGTCAAGAATGTAAGGTTACTTTTGGACCTGTTACGTCTGGAACATGAGAGGCGCGGTCCAGTTGATAGACATATGAGCTTGGATTTGAGAAAACCAGTATGGGCTGAGGCATAAATTCACAGTTATTAAAACCATGCAGTGAATATGAGAATTTAGAAGGGGCTATGCTACAATTAGAAACAGGGCTGGACATTCAGGGATGTTTATCTACATTAGCTGCTCCCTGGTGGAGTGCCAGGAAGAATAGGAGGCAATCAGCACTTTTCCTTTTCAGCCCCCAAGGGACGCAGGTTGACTAAGCTGCTTTCAGTGGTATCTGTTGGGACTGTTCAAGCTGCTGGGCTGCCATAAGTCTCTGAAAATAGTAAATATGTAATATTATAGTCAGATGCGTAGGCTTAGTTTTACCACTTATTCATCATGAGAACTTGGGCAATTTCTCTGAGCCTCAGTTTACTTACATCTAAAATGAGTAGAAGTATTATAATTAACACATTGAGTTACTGCGAAGATTCAAGTATTTAATAATTGAAAATGGCTTAAGACACTGTTTAAATAAATAATACTACTATTCTTATCTTTAGGTTCAGCATGCATGTAGAGGTGGAGAGCACAGAAAGACTAGGAGGTAAGAATTAGTGGAGGATGGAGCCTGTGTGCTGCTCTCTATAAACAGAGGCAGGAAATAATAAGAAGTGGTGGGTACAATTCAAGTGTGCCCATTCTCCTTTTAAAGATATACAGCCACCTGCAATATGGTTCATTACCTCCAGGGCCAGGCATTGTGCTGTCTGTGATACCCACAGTACCTTACAGAGTGAGTGACTGAGTGAGAAACTCCCTTAAAAGTGATGCTTTCTTGGCATTTTCTTTAACATCTTTATAGATTACCATTCAGGTAGGGAAATTGAAGTCCATGAATCAGTTCTTCTGAGTTGAAAGTAAAACAAATGTTTAAAGAGACAGAATTTACTGTGTTGGATGTTGGCAGGACTTGAATCTCTAAGGCTGACATTGTCCCGCATACATACATGGGTGAAATACCTGCATCGTTCATTCATTTACTCATTCAGTCAATAAATATTTACTGAGAGCTTCCATTGTGCAGGGTATCACTCTAGATTCTTGAGATGTATCAATGATCCAAACAGGCAAAAATGCCAGCCCTCATGCAACCTATATTCTATATTATAAGGAAGGCATAGAGAAGGTGTGTATAATTCTTGTAAAATAATTTGCATAGGTTTTCTGGAAACAAAATTCTCAATCTGACAGTTGAAATTTTTCATGAGTCTGTCTCTACTTTCTGACAAACTTTATTCCCATCCTGGTAAGCACCTCTTCTGTCTAGTATGTCCTACATTCCCAGTTCGTATATGCTTCAGAATTGTAAATATACTAGAAACCATCTGATCTAACTTCTCATTTTATAGATGTGAAAATTAAGACCTCCTCAAATTAAATGAACTTGGTTTAAGGCTTCAGAGTGAGTGGCTGTGTTTGGAAAATATGTGATTACCTGTAACAGATTTCCCCAGAAAATTGGGTAAAAGGAAATAAAAAAAGTAATTCAGCGACTTTTTGTCTCACTGTAATGCAGGATGCTTTCACTCTTGAGTCTTCTAATATCTATTTATAACATATTTCTATGTAGAAGACATAGTACTTAAAAATGAATTTTGTACAAGCAACACTAAACACCAACATAGCAGTGGCTTAAATTAGACAGAAATAGATTTCTCTGTCATGTGAAATAAATATGGAGACAGGCAGCTCAGGGGCGATGTGGTAGCTCTGCAATCTTTAAGACACAGATCCTGGCAGTTCATCTCTCCACCACCCCTGGATTGTGGCCATTGTCCTCATGTCCACCTTGGCTCCTCTAGCCACCATATCTGTATTCTAGATAGCAGGGTAGTGGAAAGGGAGAATGGGGCAAAGGATGTGTGCCACTGTACTGGTATGAGTCAGGGTAGATCTGAGAAGCAGATCCACGAAGAGGAAAATAGAGTAACGGATTTGTTTTTGGGACTTGATCTTCCACAACTGGTTAAATTATTTATATTCTGCTCTGTTGGTTCTTTGTGTGGTGCTAGACCTGAAGAGAGCGGGACAGGCTCTCTTCGTGGCCAGTGTTATAAGTCAATGTGGCTAGGCTGTAGTCCCCAGTCATTCAGTCAAACTCTAATTTAGATGTTTCGGTGAAAATATTTTGCAGGTGTAATTAAAGTCTCTAATGAGTTTAAGGAAGGCTATCCTAGATGAGCTGGGTGGGCCTGATTCAATCCGTTGAAAGGCCTTAGGAGTAGAACTGAGGCTTTCTAGAAGCAGAAGAAATTCTACTTGACAGCAGCTTCAGCTCATGCCTGATAGTCCCAGTCTGGCTTTCCTGACAGCCTGCCCTACAGATACCAGACTCGGCTCACCAACCCCGACAAGCACATAAACTTATACTTATATATATATAGATATATACAGATCTATATACCCAGTTAGCCCTCCATATCCAAAATATTGGGAAAAAAATGAATAGTTGCATCTACTGAATATATACAGACTTTTATTTCTTGTCATTATTCCCTAAACAACACAGTATAACAACTATTTACGTAGCATTTACATCGTATTAGGTATTACAAGTAATCTAGATATTATTTAAAGTATACAGAAGAATGTGCATAGGTTATATGCAAAAGCTACTCCATATTTCATAAGGGACTTGTGCATCGGTGGACTTTGGTATCCTGGGGGCATCCTGGAACCAATCCCTCACGGGTACTGAGAGATAACTGTATGCGTGTGTCCCCTCCTGATTGTTTCTCTGGTGAAACCCTAAGTGATACAGACATGATATGAGAGAGAATAATGATACCCTGGAACACATGAGGACAAAGTCGAACCTGCATCAATCTCTATCTCCAAGCCTCCAACTTTGGTGGTGCTGGTGACCTGCAGGGGAAGTTAATGCTGTTGGTCATGGTGCTAACATGTACCTTGTCCAGGATTTGGAGAAGCTAAAGGAGCAGATTCAGCAGGAGTTGCTGCAAACCTGGCCTCTATCTCATGCTGACAAGGTGAGCCAGCAGATCTGTGATAAGGTCCATGAGCTGTAACAGCACCTGACTCTACACCAACCCTCCTAGCATAAACATGGCTGCTGCTTTGCCTCTAGCATCCAAGATTGTGTAAATTTCTCCTGTGGCCTATGCTAGCTCAGAACCATATGGGGAACATAATTCTGGTATGTATCATTCTAATTTAGTCAAGTTGACACAGTAAAAACCCACCACAGTCAGTATCTTTGGAGACATTTCTTGGAATCTTCCACATGACACTTTTATAGCTCATTAGCCTGAACTTAGTAACGTAACCACACCTGGGAGTAAGGCTAAACATCAAGGGTTTTCTTCTAAA
This sequence comes from Macaca mulatta, assembly GCF_049350105.2. NCBI lineage: Eukaryota > Metazoa > Chordata > Mammalia > Primates > Cercopithecidae > Macaca > Macaca mulatta. The sequence goes on from NC_133411.1 coordinate 122,992,811, forward strand.
GAAGGTGAATATGGATCTTGGGGAAGATAACCAGGCCTCTCTGCCAGAGTATTACTATTTATAGAACCCAGTTCCTACCTTCTGGAGCCTAATTTTTTAGGAGGAGAAATAAGACACTGTACAAACCTGTACTGAGCTTCGAGTTTTCAGCTAACTAGAAATACTTCCCCTTCATAGCCCCTTGGAAAAATTCATGGAGTGTTTGTATGTTTAAAGAACTTTTCATATATGAAAGTGTTTTCCTCAGGACAGCAGTGAACCAGAGTAAGTGGGCGATTCTTTACCCTGGGTGTCAGAGTGTGTTTTATATGGATTAGCAGCAGACTTTTTAAAGGCCTTTGGAGGAGCTGTTTTCTTTCACTGCAAGAAGAAAATGCAGGGTCAATGACCAGGGCCCTCCCTTATACAGGGAATGACTCGGGGGATCTCCTTTAATACAATGAAAAGGAAATTAATTTATAGCATGGATTTACACTGATAAAACAGATTTTATTTAAATACCCCTTTGTACAAATTCAACCAAATCAACTGCTCATATTTGTGCAGTAATAACATTTAATACTTACTAGCTTTACCATAGGCCAGGCACTACTCTAAGTAATTTATGTAGACTACTGCCTTTAATTTCACAAGAAAGCCATGTGGTATTTACTATTACTGTCGCAGACCCTTAAGGGGGGGTCATTTGACATCAGTGGGTTATTTTCCTGCCTGGTGCTGTTCACACCAATAGAACAAGACCAGTTTCCCTGAAGTAGAGCAAAAACTTTATTTGTTGATCAAGGAATGGAGAAGGGGTGCTCAAGCTCAAAGCATCTTCTTAGGGGTCTGAAGGGGACTTTTAAGATCTCTTAGGGCGTGAAGGTGGAGACTGTGGGTGAGCATTTGCGGAAAGATGTGGGGCCTTTGAGGGAGAACTGGAGTGTGTGTAGTCTTCTTTCTTTTGCACTGGACCCTGTATGTGCCTAGCAAAGTGCTTCTCCTGCCCCACCTCCGTCCCCTGCAGAGATTTTATAATGGTAGTGAAGGGAAGATTCAGGTAGGGGTAGCACTGGTGAGCTCAGTTCTCATCTTTTCATTTGGCTCATTCGTGGTTACTGGCATTCAGCCTGCCCTTGGTTTCTGTAAGCAAGCACAGCTGCCAGCACAGGTTAATTTCAAAGGTTCTGGGGCTCTTTAAAAGAATTGAGGTCATGTTATTGTGACATTACTATTATTCACATTTGATAGATAAGGAATTGAAGCACAGACAATACAGTAAATTGAACAAGATCACATAAATAGCTGGGATGAACTCAGGACATGGGCATCTCCCTGATGCACTCCCAGTGCCTGGCTGGTCCCTGAAAAGGCATGTTCAGTACCCTTTCTTTACTAGAGCAGGAAAGTGAATACAAGGGCAAAGTGCTTCAACAACAAGGAACTAAACCAAAAGGGGTTTCTACTTAGCTCATAGATTACTGGAAAGTTCCATTAATTGGAAGTCCCATTCTAGGATCATTCTGATTAAATGCAGTTAAATAAATAACTCTCACTATACTGGAATCAACCCTAAAAGGAAAACTTGGAGACTGGAAGAGAGAGGATAGGGAAGGAGGGGCAGAGGTGGGTGGCTTAGCACCACCATTCAGACCTCCCTGAGTGCCCATTTGGTGCTGTGCAAGCTTCCTTCCACAGTTATTAGAGTAGAGTCTTAGCTAAATGCTGCAAGGGCAGATGCTGTTTGTTCCTCTGTAGCTCCCAGGGCGCCTATGGGGGCTTTGCAAATCACAGAGGCTCAATACTGTTTCAGGAAGGAGTAATTGGAAGAAGGGGCTTGGGAGCAAGGTATCAGTTTAGAACCTTCCAGACTGGTACAGTGTGTTCCATTTAATACTGAAGATAACAATCTAGGCAACAGAATTTGTTTTTTTCCTGTGTCACCAGGATCCACTGCGGCCGGGAACCCATATGTGGCACCGTAACTAGTCTTCTCTTTGGGCGTTTGGTGGAGGGTTTGATGCAGAGACCACCTAACTGTGCTTTTTATGCAGACAGTCAGCCCTGAGACCCCTTGTAAGCAGGTAATCAGATGGCAGAGGATGTGATGTTTCATGAATCTTAAATTTGCTTCATACCTCTTTTTTGCCATATGGCTGACAGGCAAAACTTTGGACAGGTTGAGTGTTGCAGAAAATATGAAATGAGCCTGAAGCCAGGGAATCTATGGAGGATTGTTTTGTTCTTTCAGGCATGTGATAACAAAGGGGTCCCTCGCATAACAGCCCGCCGGCATTCACCTCTTGTCTCAAAATCTTCTCGGCTCCCGTTTTTGTTTTTTCAACTTGGAAATGGAATATATGAAAGACAGACTGAACAGTGGCAATCAAAATCCAGAAAGCTGGAGACATTTCTGCCATTCACAGAATTTATGAAAATCCCTTGTCTGGAAGGCTCTTGGAGAGCTCAAAATGCTCAGCGCGGCTGGTGAGTTCCCTGCAGCAGCTGGAAGTGGAGCTATAAATAGAGCGGGGAGGGAAGCGCCCTCCGGAGGGGAGCGGGCGGGAGATTCCCGGCTCTCCCCTCCGCCGCGGCGGCGCGTTCTGCGCCGGGGGAAGCCGGCTGGCGGGCGCGCGGCCTTAACCCGTGCGACACCGGGCAGCTCCTGCGGCAGCCGGGTAGGGCGTGATGGAGACCACGCTGGAAATAGGAATCAAGGCACGTTTCTAACCTTGTACTGGAACAACACATAGTCTGCGATTTCTCTCCCTCCCTCTCTTTCCTCTGCAGCTCCCTCCGGTTAACACCTGAAATCCGGCCTTAGAACACACACACGATGGAATTTGTTCCATATCTTTTTTTTTTTAAACCTTCGAGAGGCATAAATCCAAACCTAAAATTAAAATCATCCCCAAATTTGGTTTTGGGAATCATGTTGGTTTTCACCCTTCAGCGGCGTTCCCTCCCAAGTGCTGCATGCTGCTTAAGGACTGTTACTTTCTTGGGGAGGGAAGTATCGAATGAAAACGGTGTGTGTGTGTGCGCGCGCGCGTTTATTTTTGGCGCATGCACACCCCTCGGTAGCCTCAAGGTCGGCGATACCCTGAGCATTCTGGCCCCCGCCTACAGGACTCGCTCCTGCCAGCCAAGGACTCGAGAAGGAGGGAGTCCCCAGTCCCGGCGGGGCGCCTGGGATTCGGTTCAGTATTTAGCACAGTCAGTACCGAAGCAGGGGCAGCCAGGTGGGAGCTGAGCGCCCCAGAGGTGGACCCCAATCAGCAGCGAGTGGGCAGCTGGGGCCCGGCTCGCCCGCGCCCGCGCCCCGGAGCTCTCCGGCAGTCTCTCTGCACCCCAAAGCTGGGGAGCCGGGGGCGCTCTCCCGGGCCGCAAGCAGGCACAGAATTTGACGCCTGGAGAGGCAGCTGGTCCTGGCTAGGACTCCTGATTCTTCTCAGATGGAAACAATTTCTCCCGGTGAACCTGCCGGAATTCCCAGTGGACTCGCACTTCAGCTTTGCCCACTGGCGCATTTAACCAAGGCCGCATTTACCGCTTTGAGGCAAATCTGAGTTTCAAATGGAGCGGGACTTCTGGTTGCAGAATGAGGTAAGGTCGCGACTAAGGTGACATTGACTAAGGCCACAGATTTAATGGGGACCAGCTTCCCCCAGGCAAGATACTAAAGTGAAGTTCGCCTGGGCTTTCACTCCTCCCCTCCCTCCTGCTTACTTTTCTCCAGCACCCACTCACACCTTAAAAAGAAACATTCTCCTGGATGGGGGACTCTCTTAGGCTATACTCAGCATTTTAGCGTTCTGCACTAGAGGCCATGCCACAGCGCGACCTGAAGTTCCCTATCCTCCCTTCCATCGTCCATCCTTCCCCTCTTGTCATCTTTCTCGGCTCTCCTCTTTCCTTATCCAATCTTTTATTTATTTTGCCATCCCGCTTTCTAGCTTCTCTTTCCTTTCTATGAAAATATGAACCAAATGAAGGGAGAGAGGGCAGACGGTTGTGATTTTTCTGTGTAATGTAATGCTGAGGTTATAGGGTATATGGATTGGTGGTTTATGATTTATTGATTAGGTTTTCTTAAGCACCTACTCTGTGCTGCTGTTCAACTTCTTCAAGTTGGGGGTGACCAGACTGTTTTCTAGAAAATAAATTGCCCCAAGAACGTTGTCCTACCTCCTCTACTTCTTTCTCTAGGGTGTGGGAATGGGCATCTGCAAGACCAGCGGATGCAGAGCTTGTGGGAAGGAGGAAACTTACTGAGTTCAGGCTGGTTTGGTGCCATTATGCCCTCAAGCCATGGATAGTAATAACAAAAATCACACATTAATAATAATAACAACACATTTATTGAACACCTGCAGTGTTTGTGGTATTGTTCTAAGAATTTTACAAATGTTAACTCATTTAAACATCATAACTACCTCATGGAGTAAGGACTACTATTATGTCTTTTTTACAGATGGGGTAATTCAGAAACAGATGATTAAGTAATTCATTCATAATCATACAGTTAGTAAGTTGGGAAGCCGAGATTGAAGCTCAGCCTCTGAGTCTAGAACAGAGCTCTTCATACATTGCATATCTCTGTCACTCACATATTCATCCATCCCCTCTGTGCCAGGTGCTGTGCTAGGAGGTGCAACAGTGGACAAGGCAACCAAGATCCTTGGAGCTTGTATTTCAGTTGAGGGGGACAGACTATGTATCAATAAACAAACTAGATGATTTCAGGTAGTGGTAGATACCATGAAGAAAAGAGAACAGAGTAATGTGCTAGATTGGCTACCTTCACATGTTGAGTGGACAGAGAAGTTCTCTTGGTGGTAGTGATATTCAGGCTGAGACCCTGAAGAACTGAGAAGAAAGACAAATAGCCAATGAACGTATGAAGTGATGGTTGTTACTTAAGTAATCATGGAAATGCAAATTAAGTTCACATTGAGATATTCTTTTATATGCATTCGGTTGGCCCCAGATTAAAAAGTTTGGCAATATCAAGTGGTTGAAGAAGATATGGGTCCAAAGGATGTTCAAACATTGCTGGTGGGAGTATGAATTGGTACGATGACTTTGGAAAACAGTTTGATATTATATCCTAATTTGAACATTCGAACATGTGTGAACCAACAGTTCAACTTGCTTTTAGTTTTATACCTGTGAGAAACTTTTTACATGTTCAACAGAAGGCATGCAGGTGAATATGCTTAACACCCTGGTTTCCAATAATGAAAACCTGGAGGGACCATCAAGGCCTAGCACCTTGCGCTAGTGATGAATACTAGTGATGAATAGTATTGTTACACAAAGGGATATTATACAGCAAAGATGAATAAACAAAATGACATAACAATATGATTGGCTTTTAGCAATATAATATTAAGTGAAAATTAAGTCTAAAATATTACATGTAGCATAATATTAAAAACTACTAAAATAAAAACCCAACTAGGTAGGCGGGCGTGTGTGTGTGTGTGCGCGCAATAACGTTATATAAATGGGAAAGCAAGAGAATGATGAACATAAAATTTGTGATTTTGTGATCATGGTTACCTCAGATGGAGGAGAAACAGGGGCACCATATGGTTAGTTAGAGGCAAGTCAGTGACTGTGTTTTGGCAGGTCACAATTGAGTTTTGGCTGGTAGGGCCAGGTATGCTTGTTGCGTTATTAAAAATAACTAGTAAATAACAAAGTATGACAGGGCTAATGATGAGAGTATATGGTGGACCAGGTGTTAAGATGAACTCAGTTCTATGTACTGTGGTCCTAAGTGGAAACAGGAAAGAAAGGAAGGTAGACACTTTTGTCAGGGGGAGGGCTCTACTAGGAGAAAGAAGTTTGATGTTTTTAAGGAAGAGAAAAGCAGCCTAGAGTGACACAGTGGGTCAGCAGATGAGAGAGGTGGACTGGGACCAGATCCTGCAGGGCTTCGCAGGTCAAGGTAAAGAGTGGAAAAATTTTAAGCAGTGAAGAGACGTGATTGGGTTTAAGATTTTAAAAGACCGTTGTGGAGCTGCGTGGAGACTGGACCGTCGGAGGGGCATTTGGGAGGCTCCTGCAATGGTAGAGGAGAGAGGCTGATGGCAGGACTGCGGCTGTGTTTCTGCAGGTTACTTACTGCGCAGGAGACCAGCTCCGGGGGTCAAGTCGCTGAAATTCAGCCCCTGTTCCTGTTGCCAGGAAATGTCCCGTTGCCAGGCTGTGAAGGCCTGGAGGAAGGGCATATTTTTCAAATTGCGCAGAGAGCTCTGTAGGTCAGCAATAGCCTGTTGGTGGATCTGGGTGTTGTGCATAGACTTAAGGAGAAGTGGATAGATTCAGGGCACAATTGAGGGCAGAATGGACAAGGTTTGCTGATGGATTAGATATAAGGGTTATTAAAGGAAAGAGTAAAGAAAAGGAACTCCTGGATTTTTATTTAACTGCAAGGATAGTGGTGCTGTGTACAAAGAACAGAAAGAGCAGGGAAGATTCACATTCAAAGAAGTCATATTTTGGACATATCATATTATTTTTAAAATGCTCTCAGCCAAGTACAAATATCAGATAGTGAGTTAGACATGAGTGTGAAGCTTGAGGGAAGTTTCAGGCCAAGAGTCATGAATGTGGGAAGTATAAGTATATAGATGGTATAGCTCAAGTTCTCTACTTAGTGGTCATTGTCAGATTGTGAATTCCTTTGGGGCAGAGAAATTATGTCTTTTTTCCCCCAGCAAAGTATAAGGAATAATAGGTTATCAGTAAATATTTGTTGAACAAATGACAGAAGGATGCATAAACAAGAGGAAGGGGAGGAACTAGCCCAGGTTTCTGATGCTGCTGGTGTCTGAAGGCTGTGACTGTGTTGTTTTCAATCCCTCTTTGGGCTGAGGCAAGTCTAATGGTAGTGCCAGCCCTTTAGGAGACCCCAGAGCTACTCGGAGCAGCCAGAAATGGCAGAAACTAGAGAGTGAAGATGCAGGATGGCCAGGAGAGCTCCTGAAGGTCAAACAAGGAAGAGGAAAGAGTGTTGAGCCAGAAACAGGGTCACAACTAAGAATATGGCCGACCTCATGGGTGATGAGAGACAGTGAAATCATCGAGAGAAGATAGGACTGAAGTGGGTGAATGAAAGGATCAAGGCAGTTGATACAAGTGGAGCCGTGAGGTTTGGTTTAAAGGCCAGTGTATTGCAGACATTTTTGATAGTCACCGGGTAGCTAGCTTGGCACTGGCCGAAACACTCCCTACCAGCCCTAGCCCCACAGTACCTCAGGCTGTGTGTTGTCCCTTGTGAAATCTCATTTAGAAAATGGTTGCTAAGGCATTCGCATGCCAGATATCACATCCCATCACACCGCTGTGAGTATGTAGCACTTAGCCTGCATGTGGGTTTCTAATACCTTCGCACTGGGATTGGGCACCTGGCCCTGCCCTGCTGCATTTGGGCTTGGCATGGTTCTCCCATGCCACCACATCCCATTCCCTTGGGGACATTTATTTTGTCAGCCTCCACCCTCTCGTTGCAGTTCACATCTCTTATCTGTGTTCTTTCCTCAAATGGATCCCTTTTGTCCCTTATTTACTGGTGTACCTTAGTGCCTGGCATGGTGCCTGACATACGGTGTGTGAGCAGCAATTGTGAAAGGGTGGAAGGAAGGAAGGAAGGGAGTGAGGGAAAATGAAGAATTTTTTTTTTTTTTTTTTTTTTGCTTGACTTTGAGGTGATCCAGAAGAGACCATCCCATTCTAATGATAAAGTCACAAGGACCTCCCTTTCCTCAGACATTGCTGAGTATGGGATTGCTTAATAATGTAGACTTTAGCATATACTAGACCTGCAGTTCCATTCTGGCTCTACCATATGTGACTTGGTTAGGTCACAATCTCTTAGAGACTATTAATCTGTAAAATATGGGTAATAACAAAACCTACTGTATAGTGTAGTTGTGAGTTTTAAATAAGATAAGGATGTGAAGTTTCTAGTGTAGTACCAGGCATGTAAGAAGGCAGAGTAGAAATTTGGCTATTATTATTTTCCAAGCCATTTAATTGTCAATGCTGTCTTTGTTGACCAACTTCAAGTAATGCTTCTAATTCTTAGAATTCAGCCTCCTTACCCAGTAGGGCCAGTGCTCTGGCAGTGGAGTAGTAGCCATTTTAGGCAGATGGGGAACTATTCCTGGGCACATGGGCATTTGCTGTTCCATTTCTCACATTATGCTACATAGTATTCCATTGCGCATAATTCATGGGCAGCTGGGAGTCTGAATAATAGTGAGGATTCAGAATTTATTCATTCAACATTCCATAAACAGTGATTGAATGTCTTACTATGCAAATGGAGATGCAATGATGACTAAGACACAGTCTCTGCTTTCAAGGAAATCACAGTCTAGTTATTGGCCGGGGGGACAGACAAATAAACAGACAATTGCAATATACACATTCATGGGATCACTCCCAGTACCCTCACTCCAAGACGCTACCCCCCACCCCCACTACTGCTGAGAAGAATGGTGTGAACATAGTAATAGTGATGGTCCCTTGTATTTGTACATATACTTACAGTTTACAACTGTTACTTTCAATTATTTCATTTGATTTTCACAACTTTATGAGATAGGTAGAGATATTACACCCATTTTATAAATGAAATCTAAGACTCCATTGAGCAGATGCCTTTATAACTAAGGCAAAAGTGTGTCATGCAGGACACTGCCATGATTTGTCCTTCCAGCCCTTTTGTACACTGTTCCCACTCAGGGATCTAGTTTGCCACCTTTGTGGGCATGGAGTTTGATTCTGATTGTGAGTTCACTGCTTGGATTTGATGGCTAAGTTTAACTTCCCTGTTGGGACCTTTGTTCTCTGTAGACTTAGACAGACAACTCATCCCATTCATGTGGGTTTGTGCAACCTTTCTGATCTCTGGGACTCAATTTCAGCATTGGCTGGGAGGCAAAGCCCAGGTGAGGATCACAACGGTTTCCCTGGGAGGAGGGATTGGTGATAGACATTAGGTTGATTGTCTATGCTCGTGCAACTGGGAAGTGGAGGATCTGGTAGGAGAACCTTCAGATAGCACAGTTTTACGAAGCTTGTCCAATCAAGTGGATGTTTTTCTTGACTAGAGAAAAAACATAGGAATCACTTTATCCTCCTTAAAAATTGAATGACTTATTTACATTTCCCCAAAGATGACCAACTGTAGTTGGTCATTTATGAAATAGTTAGACATCTTCTCATACAGAATACATCATTGATTAACATTTGCTTATGATTATTTAAGAAATATGGGTTCTTTTGTTTTTGTAAAATTAAGGAAAGTAAACTTCACAGACTTATTTGTCATGTAATTATAATGTGGGAAAATGAGTTTGTTGCCCAAAATAACATGTGTTTACCTAATCTACTTCTGTGTTTTTATCTTTGTGTAAGATGTTATTACAGTAAGTATTTCTGCTGCCCACAGAATATCTGGGCAGGGCAGCGCAAAGACCTCCTGCCAGGCCTGCAGTGCAGCAAGAGGATGATTTTGGCTGTAGTGGTTCAGAAGTACTGAAAGAGCACCCTACCTCCACAGATCTGTTACCACAATAACTTTGATTATATTGTCTTATGTAGGAGAAAAATAGGTTTACTGATCATTTTCTTCAACTTTAAATGTGAGGTTTGTGAAACACATGAGAAATAATTTGTCAAAAGTGAGTTTTGAAGAGGGCCTTTTAATTTTCATTTGCTTCAGTGTACTAGGGATCAAGTTACATGTTAATTGACTGGTGAAGAAATCCTAGTAAGAAATTTGTCCTACATGCAGGGAGAACAGTCTGAATTAGCAAAAAGTCTCAATTACAGTGTGTGTTTGTGTTTTAAGAAATATCTTTGTTTTACTTCCAATTTATGTGTTATTATACTTAAAAAGTGTTTTGCCTTAGTCTCTTCTATCATGTATAAGACCTCACATGTAGTTATTAACATCCATTGAATATAAACAGATAGGTCCTTAAAAATAACCCTGTTTTTCTTTTAAGGCAGTTAAAATTTTAGGATACTAATTTGCTAGGCAGAACTCTTCATTGCACTTAGGTAAACTTCATTCCAAGCTAATTCAAAAGAGCATAATTTCCAAATTACCAAAACCTGAATGATTTTTGCTGTAAATTCCCATTAAAAATCAAGCATCCAGTCAAAGATAATGATTTTCTGCTTAACTTTAAGAAAGAGTTTTTTCTTTCCAGGTCAGAGGAAAATTTGCTCACTTGTATTGACAGTTTTAGTGTGTCCTGAAAGAGACAGCCTTAGCAACTGCAGGCAGCTGTGCTCAGCTCCTCCCTCATTCCACTATCTAGCCCCTACTGTGGATGTAAAAAGTTTCATGCAGCCCCTCAGACAAATGACTGACAAAAACTAAGCCCCAGATGATGATTATCACGTATGTGTCTGCAACTGAGGCTGCTCTTTGTCAGGGCATCTCTGGCCAGTCAACATTGATTGACTCGTCCTGCTGTGCTTTTTATACGCCTGGTGCAATACAGAAATATGATTTTGCCATATGTAGGATAGTAGAGATAGAGGAAGATGAAAGCATGGCAGCCCTGATGAGTGCTTCTTAAATTCATGGTTTTCAAAAGAGATTTCTGTGTCCCACTCCCAGAAATTCTGACTCAGTGTCTAGAGAACTGCCCCCAACCTCCAAATTTCCATTTCTAACAAAGGCTCCCAGGTGATGCTGATGCTGCAAGTCTGTCGAGCATAATTCAAGCAGCACTGGCCCAAATGCTAATTTTGAGAAGACTCAGGTGAGGATAATGGAACTGCATTTCAGAAATAAAATTCATCAGAACATGACTACTCCACCAGAGGGAGATAAGGCAATGCTAGGCTGACCAGCTGCACCAGTTTGACCCAGACCGTCCTGATTTTAGCACTGGAAGTCTTGTGTCCTAGGAAACCACTGAGTCCCAGACAAACCGGAAAGTTAGTCACCCTACAAGGCATACTAAGCTAGTTTATTATGGCAGCTTTAATGTACTTTAAAGTGATTGGTGTATAGCCTAATGTTTAAACTTCTGGTGTGTTTTAAGACAAGCCATTGAGCATACTGTGAAATGACAGGTAACCACATGTGACAGAGGCAATGCCAGCTAGAGCCTTCAGCTTTTCTACATCTCTTTTCTTACAAGTTATGGTAGATCAGGGGTTCCCAGACCTGTCTTCAGATTGGAATCACCTGGAGAGCTTAACAAAATGCTTGTGTTCTACTCCCAGAGATTGTAAATTAATTGGTTTGGGGAGTGGCCTGGATGATTGTAGTTTTCAAAAGATCCCCGGCTGATTCTAACATGTAGACACATTTAGGAACCCCCATGGCAGATAGTCTCCAAAGATGGCAGCTACTAATGCCTCTCACTTTGTGCAGACACACCGTTCATCTCATCAAGAGGTAGGGTTTATTTCCCGTCCCTTTGGATCCTGCTGCTTTTGTGACTTGCTTTGAACAATAAAACTCAGTGGAAGTGGCATTCTGGCCCTTCTGAGCCCAGGCCTTAAGAGGATGGTGGTTTTTGTGTCCTCCTGGGAAGCCAGTCTCCATGCTAGAGGGAGAACCATTCAAAGTCCACAGTACTGTGAGGAGGCTCCAGCTAGCTTGTGGGCAGAGCCATCATGTGAGAGAGCATTGAGACATCAGATGTGTGAGGGAAGCTCTCTTAGACCTTCTGTCCCAGCCCAGTCAATAGCTAAATTTGACCCAGTGAGTGACCCCAGCTAGTGCTACCAAGAGCAGAAGTATTCAGGAAAGGTCTCCTTTCTCCATTATTGCCTTAGGTCATTTAGCTTTGGGTGGCATGTTATGGAACACTATATCGCTGAAACACAAGTGGATTCCTTGCACTTCCTGGTAGTGATATAAAGGGGGCATTTTGAAAGGTCCTGTATAAACAAGGAATGTTTTGTCATCTTCAGCTCAAAGTGGAAAGCCAAGTTAACCCTGTGTTACTGTATATTAGAAGGGAAACATTATTAATTTCATTAATAAAATTATTAGTGATAGTGAACAAAGATATAGTAGCTTCAACAGTCTTTCCCTTGTATCATCCAGAGATCGGAGCCCAAAGCACAATGCTTAGAGTGCTATTAGTTTTTGTGGGGCTGTTCAAACCCAGAGCATCAGGATGAACAAGACAAGAGAAAATGTGATGTGATGTGATGCCATGTATTCCCGCACTGGCTACTGTTAAATAACAAGCTGGGATGGATACACTACCAGTGTCACTTATAGAGTGACATAGTGTATGCACTTGATATTTGGATTGTGAAGAGGAACTGTCCCTTGGAGTAGTTCATTGGAGAGAAGACAAAAGAAGAACTTAGCTTTCTAGCGCTCTCCTGTTTCATCTCCTATTGATGAAGTTTTACCCCATGGGAAGCTAATGCCACATCTGGCTTCTCAGTGGCTACTTGGAAATCCAGACACCATGCCACACAATATGTTGTTTCACCCAAGTCCAAAAGTGGAAGGACACCTATGTGTACATGAAGTGCTTACCAAGAGACACAGAAAAGAAGTTGAGGAAATCTAAGGTGAATGACCTTTTTGTGTACTTTACATTTATTTATTGTTTTTTGCTGAAACACTGTAGGTGTGCCTTATTTTGATAATGCTTTTGTAGACTACATTCTAAGACTGAGAGAATCTCTTAGCCATATGCTTAGTATCAACATAAATGCAATATTAGTCTTGACTGGTCTTTTCCCTTCTAATAATCACGCCAAACTAAACACTTTCCATGGACAGTTGCAAAAGTGGTAAGTAGTAGCAGCTCTGCTTTGGTCTGCAGCTTCAAGGATTTGGTTCTTATTTTACTATTTTACAGAGCCAAGTCTTTCCTGGTATAGAGGGGAGTGTGCATGCTTTATATCTTCCAGAAAGAAGCAAGACACCAGTGAGTTGTTGCTAAGAGCTTTTAACTATTCTCCTATACAGGTCTTTTTATTTTATTTTATTTTATTATTATTATTTTATTTTTGCAATGAGGAAAACAATTTTGGTTGTATAAACATTATGCCATGTTTAGTTATTTCGTGAGACTGGGTGGTTCTTAAATGTCGGTGGCTTTATATGACTATTATTACATTTTGCAATCCAGTCTGAGCCTGACTGTAGGAGTCATAATATAAGAGAATCAAAAGTCTATTTAACATATTGGAAGGTTTCTTGTTCAGAGCTTAATCTTTCTGGAAAAAAGGTTGTTTGCATTGGTTTCTCAGCAATCAACTTGGGTTAGCTTAAGTAGCATAAAGGACCAGATGTATTGAGGATTCAAGCAATGGTGTCGTAAAGAACTTTCTTTCTCTGTCTCTAATTTTATCCCCATCTCTTGGTCCTTCTTTTGTTTATGATGGCTTTGTTCTTAGGCACATTTTTCTCTTGTGGCTCCATGATACAAACCAACAGATACAAGCTTTACCTCTTGGCATAATTTTACTTTAGGCGAAACCCTAGGGTTGAGTTTAAATGGACACGTCTAGAGTAAGTTGTCATTTTCAGATTTGGGAGGAATCTGAGAGCAATTCCCCTGGGAAAATTAAAAATGCTGTATCAGAAAAACGTGAAAGAATGCCAGGATGGCAATAACAACGGATACACAGTACTGTGGAAAAGGGGCTCACAGGCTTCCAGCTGAACGATTGAAGTGTTTTTTGTTTGTTTGTTTTTTTTTGTTGTTTTTTTTTTTTTTTTTTTTAGATGGAGTCTTGCTCTGTCACCAGGCTGGAGTGCAGTGGCGCAATCTTGGCTCACTGCAACCTCTGCCTCCTGAGTTTAAGTGAGTCTCCTGCCTCAGCCTCCCAAGTAGCTGGGACTACAGGCGCGTGCCACCATGCCCAGCTAATTTTTGTGTGTTTTAGTAGAGATGGGGTTTCATCATGTTGACCAGGATGGTCTTGATCTCTTGACCTCATGATCTGCCCGCTTTGGCCTCCCTAAGTTCTGGGATTACAGGTGTGAGCCACTGCGCCTGGCCACGATTCAAGTTTTGACAACTCACATGACTATCTGTAAATGGACACAAGTTTCAGGGAGTAGACTCACATAACTGAGATCAGGGAGACTGATATATAAACTGAATATCAATTTACTATTTCATAGTAAGGACATTCAAACCACCTCAGCTGCCAATGTTGACAGAACAATTCATTTTCCCCACTTAGGTAAACCACAAGGAAAACCAATCATAAGAAATGTGCTCAATGAATATGAATCAGAAAAAAGAGGAGACAGTGTCAGGGTCCACAGTAGGATCTGCCACAGGGACCAGATAATTGGGAAGTTTTGAGCCAGAGCAATATTGTTCCTAGATGGCATATAGAAAGTCTCTGAAATGTTAATGCTTTGGGCTTCCTTTTTGACCAGAATTTATCTAAGTGTGGCTCCAACCAGCTGCATTGAAATCACCTGGCAACCTGATAAAATGCAGATTTCTGGTCTCACCCCAGACTTGCTAAGTTGAAATTGATGAAATGAAGCTACATTTTCAACAAGCTCTCCTGGTTTTGTCTCTGTAGTATGAGATAATTCCTCTAAGCAAATCAAATCCCTTTGTCCATGCATCTTTAATCTAATGGGATATAAGTGATTCAATTTCTGTTTAAATTTTTAAATATTTTGTTTTGTACCTATCATAGCTAAATTGGGTATTATTCATTTTAAGATTCTAGTCAGAATTATAAAATTACAATTTTCTGATTAGAAATTAATATAAATATAGAAAATTTGGAAAGAATGGAAATATGTGAAGGATTAGGCAAAAGCATTCATAAATTTGTGATGATTTGTTTTATCTTTTGTATGTATGTATTCATACCCCACTCCTCCCACAGGGGTCTGTGTATACTGTCAATAGAATTTGATTTTTGTTTTATTTGCTCCAATTTAATTTGAGAACAACACTCTATATTGTTAGTCTTCACTTGCATAATATTAATGGCTATTCTAAAATTTGCCATTCAAAACATATATAGAGTTTTATCCCCTCAGATCATTAATCAGATATATTATATGAAGTTTTTTTTACAAGTATGGAATAATGAGATGTTTACTTTAGAATAGAAGGAATCACATATTTATTTTACCAACAGAAACTAGTTTTTCCAGGAGGGAGGCTTTTAGATATGTTCCCAATAAGGGACTATTATAACAAAGTCACAGAAGTCATGGTTGATGATTAATTACCATAGGACTGGTAAGTGCATTTAACCTCCTATTACTAGAGTAGTTTACAAGTTTAAGTGAAAAAATTAATTTCTACACCAAATATTCTAACAAATACTTTTCTATAACAGATAATTCTTAGCCTCAAGGTTAGAGTTCAATAGTCCTTGAAACATAATTATTAAATAAATTTCTGAATATTACATAAACTCATTTGCCGTTTTGAGAAAACAGACTTGGGCAGAAATTCAACTTTGAGCTTCTAAGGTATAGAAGAAATTTGGAGTTAATTGAACATTTATGACCACATTCAAATTTTATGTCCATACATGGTCTGCAGTTGTACCAGCCCCTGTTTATTCACTATTTCAGATCAGCTTAGCCCTGTCTACACCTTGGCCTCACATTCACAGCCAGAGTTGCCCAAGTGACAGTTTACACTGTTTCCAGGGGTAAAAAGTTCAGGCTGCTCTCATGTTCCGGGGCATACATTTCAGGGTCCTCACACATAGCACTCACTGATAAGGAGACTTCTGCACTTGCTCCTGTCTCTGCTGCAGAAGCTCTGCCTCTCCTAGTGCTGCCCAGAGGGTCCGGGGAACATAATTCACAGTGTAGGGAACTTAATGCATCATGGAGTAGACATTGACCAAGGCAAGATAGGAGAGGAAGAGACAGTGGTCAAATTACTTGCTTTTCTTTGCTTTTACTTTTCCCTTTTCTCTCCTTTCCTTTCCTTTCCTTTTTGTTTCCTTTTCCTTTTCTTTTGATGGAGTCTCTTTCTGTTGCCCAGGCTGGTGTGCAGTGGTGGGATCTCAGCTCACTGCAAGCTCCGCCATCCAGGTTCAAGCGATTCTCCTGCCTCAGCCTCAGCCTCTTGAGTAGCTGCGATTACAAGTGCCTGCCACCATGCCTGACTAATTTTTGTATTTTTAGTAGAGACGGGGTTTCACCATGGTGTGCAGGCTGGCCTCGAACTCCTGACCCCAAGTGATCTGCCAGCCTCGGCCTCCCAATATGCTGGAATTACAGGCGTGAGCCAGCGTGCCCTACCAATTGCTTGCTTTTCTTCTTTCAACTGTAGATGATGCCAAGATGTAGGAGTTTGTACAGCCTATCTGGTGATGGCCTAGGAAGACTGAGCAGCCAGCCCTGGCTTTGGGGAAGTGATTGCCGGCTCAGTTACTTACTCCTTATGTTTACTCTCCTTCCCTACCTGACTTAGTCTTGTTTTCTGGGATTACATTCACTACCACCCTCCATCAGAAGAAAAAAAAAAAATAGCATGCATTCTTTTGCCTCTCATCTTTTTATGGTAATGGAGAACTAATGATTTTTCCCTCTCAAAGGCACTTGTGCCAGCAACATCTCTAGTATTTTTGGTTAAATACTGTTGAAGCCTTTAAGCCTTCAACTATAGATTTCTAAGCCTTTTAAACCATTTGGGGCTCAGGATATTTTTTTTCTTGCTAATAAGATTATAAGGTAACCTTATTTTCCTTTTCTCTAAATTATTGTGGGCTCCCAGACTGGCCACATCTATCACCAGTAATATCGTTTTCCAGGTATAGGATGAAAATCTCAAAGTTAATGAAGCTTGTTCTGAAAGGCCAGTTGACTACCTATGATTTTCCAGTTCTGCCTCTACAGGTCTTAAAATGCCTTTGGCTGTGGACTACTCTCAGCATCAGGCATGGCTACCTAATTCTCCTCTACCCACCACAATGATCCCAATCCCAACACAACTGTCATATCCTCCTTAGTTAATCTCAGCTAAAGGTCAGAGATGAAACAAAGGGAGTGCCGGTGATAATGCATGTCCCAGCTGTTTATGGGAATGCAAGAATACAGGTAAGAGGACATTTTATTACAACTGCACTGACTATCTGTAGAATTACTGAAGGTATAATATATGAATATATCTCACTTTTCTTATATGCATTCATTTCTGGGAAGACAGCTCAAACATTTTACATTGCATCCAGATATCTTTTATTTTCACTATGTTACCGCTGAAATGTGTGGAAAAACAATCTGATTAAATCTTTTACCTTAACAATGTGCACGACCATTCCTTTTTCCCTATCCTTGTCTTGCTGTGAGAGCAACTGCCTCAACTATCTCATCCCTGGACTAAAGTAATTGTCTCTTAACTGGTTTCTCTGCCAGTCCTGCCAGGTCCTCCTCTCTGGGGCAAATGTCCTGGCTTCAGTCCTAACTCCCCAGGAGGGGGCAGGACCCCTGCTGCTCCCCAGCATTCTTTCACTGCCCAACTAGCATGTTTTTGATGTTTCAGCTACACTTCATTACTTAATATTTTTGCAATGAGCCACGCCTTTACCCGAGCTATTCTTTATCTTTGTTTTCCTCCGTTCCATTAATGCCCATTATTCCTTCACATCTCCTCTGAGAAAGCTTCCCAGGCTGCCTCTTCCAGAGGCCAGTTAGCTGCCAGGCAAGGCCCCCACCAGTGAAGCTGGTGCACCCCTCACAGAGCAGGAGCTGGTTCTCGTTTTGCAGGTCCAGAAACGTGTATTTTGCCAGTGCCCTCAGTGATTATCAGTATTCTCAGGACGGACATGAACAAATCAAACACGTGGAGACAAAGGTTTAAGCCCTAATGTTTTATCAATTTTATTTGTGAATTATGATTACAAAGGAGTGTGGTATTACACATATGTGACACTGACTGAGGCAGGTCTGAATGCTTCCTGGTGAGTGAAGGTGGGCAGATTACCAGACCTCTCTAAACTTCAGTGTATTTAGATGTAGAATTGTGGAAATTATACTTTTTTCTTACTGAGGAGTTTGAGGAATTAATGCCATTTTTAAGATTCCAGTCATTCACTTACTTCTTCACAGTTTTCAACATATTCATATATTACCTGAATAGTATTCTTTACTTTGACTACTTTTTAATATTAGCTCCATGCAAAGCATGATTTTTGTGAAATCATAGGGTTTCATATGGTAGCCACATACATATGTATACATGTGAAATATATATTATCTAAAGAAAGATAATTAATTGCCAACAGTAGAATCTACTCTGGCTAATTAAAAAAGGAAGAATTTTTATTAAAGGATGTTACATAATGGCTGTAATTTCTGAAAGGTCCAGAGAATCAGGCTTGGGTGCACTAATGCCGGAGCTGTGGCAGCTGAGAAGCACGCAGCTAACAAAATTCCCTAAACCACAGAGCTTGAGTAGCAGCACCATGGTAGCCCCATCACAGCTGCCTCAGAAGGGCCCTCACCTCCCAAACTCCCACTCTTGGCTGTCAGATTACATTGTTCATTCTCAATTTGAAATTTTGTGAAGACATGCCTGTTTGAAAAAGCATAGGTCACATGCTTGTACCATAGATGCAGGAGATTGCAGGGAGTCTTATTTGTATTTCCAACCTCTATAGTAAAGGAAAGCAACTACAAGGGGACTGAAATAACAGTTGAGTTGATATACAATATAATCTGCCACATACATTAAAATCAAATAAAAGTTCATTGGTATATCACCTAAAATCTTCATATGTACAGAATATATGTATCACATTTTAGGAAAAAAGTGAATGAATGTATACATGGTATTGGATATGGAAAGCTCTCTCAATAGGGTGTGATATTTGCATTATTGCAATTCTCTTTTTTCATTACAGTATCTTTTACGGGCAGTACACAAAGGATACCACTAAGTTCTTATATTCACACTCATAAAGGACCATGTGCTATGGTTTGAATGTGTCCCCCAAAGTTCATGCATTGCAAACGTAATTGCCAATGCAACAGTGTTGGGAGGTGGGGCCTCATAAAAGATGATTAGGTCAGGTGGGTGCAGCCCTAATGCTTGGGCTAATGTTATTGTTGTGGGAGTGGATTAATTATTGTGAGCATGGGATGGTTATAAAAGCGAGGTCAAGGCCGGGTACGGTGCCTCACGCCTGAAATCCCAGCATTTTGGGAGGCCGAGGTGGGTGGATCACGTGAGGTCGGGAGTTCAAGATCAGCCTGACCAACATGGAGAAACCCCATCTATACTAAAAGTATAAAATTAGCGGATATGGTGGCGCATGCCTGTAGTCCCAGCTACTTGGGAGGCTGAGGCAGGAGAATTGCTTGAACCCAGGAAGCGGAGGTTGCAGTGAGCTGAGATTGCACCATTGCACTCCAGCCTGGGCAACAAGAGTAAAACTCCGTCCCAAAAAAAAAAAAAAAAAGTGACCTCGATCCCTTCTTGCTTGTTCACCCTCACCCTTTTTTGCCCTTCCACCTTGATGATACAGTGTGAAGGCCCTTGCCAGAGCCTGGGAAGTCCAAGAGCGTAGTAATCCATACTCACTATGCATTAGCTATGCATAAAATGGCCGGTAAGAGATAAAAATAAATGTTATTAGCATATAATTAATTTAACATGTTTATAGTACTTTTAAGCAAAGTAAAAATATTACTTTTAATGCTCTTGGACTTCCCAGCTTCCAGAACTATAAGCCAAATAAATTTCTGTCCATTATAAATTACCTAGTCTGTAGTATTCTGTTATAGCAATACAGAACAGACTAAGACACCGCATGAGGTAGAATGGCATAGTGGTGAAGCACATGGACTTTGCAACTAAACTGCTTGGGTTCCAATCCTGGCTCTACCGCTAACTGGCCTTTTGGACTTGGAAATTTCTGTGGATTTCTCTCTGCCTCAGTTAATTCATCTGTAACATGGAGGTAACAGTATCTACTTTATAAGGTAGCTATGAATATTAACAAGTGAATATTTTAAAGTTTTTAAAAGTAATACTTTTCCTTTGCTTAAAAGTAAGTACTATAAACATGTTAAATTAATTGTATGCTAATAACATCTATTTTTATCTCCTATCTGCCATTTTATGCATAGGTAATGCATAGTGACTGTGGATTACTCTAAGTGATTTTTCTCTGGTCACTCATGAACAGGAGACAATTTTTGTTGTAGTTTATATGGATTGGCTCTGATATGTCATATTTGTTATGTGAAATCAAAGACGGTTGTAATAACTTCTCCTCTCCCTTAGTTAGTGTTATCATCTTTCTGTTCTTCTATTTTGTATCCTGAGTGACATTGGTCTCACTGGAATATCCCCATCAGTTGTGCCCTAGAGATGTAGACTGAGGAATATAGAATTCCCTCTGATGCAGACCCACAGATAAGCCTGTGGGATGTCTTTAAATAGCTTGATTGCATTGTCCATAATTCATTTTTAAAATTTCTTTACTTTTGAGTAACTTCTTACATGGCCGTCCTATTGATATATTCACTCTTTTCCGCTAAACCTGTATTCTAGACTTTATCCTGATGTTCAATTAGCATAGACTTTATTGGCTCCTTGTTCGTATTTTTGCTATTATAGCTTATTGTTGTAATAATCTTTTTAGAACCTGGTTCAATGTGAATTCAAAAGAGCCACATCATTTACGGTTCTTCAGGCCTGAATGATGCCCAAATCTAAGGTTTCTGTCTATGCTTACCTCCTCCTCTCCTCATCCCCACAGTCTCTTCTCTAGAAAATAAATACACATGTCAGCTTAACATCACATTTAAGACCATTCACTACTTACATTTGTCCTTGAGAGTTTGAGAGCTGGTCCTAAGCTCAGTTCATTGTTGTGTTCCCATTGTCTAGTACAGTGCCTGATCCTTAGCAGATGTTCAATAATTTTTGAAGTAAATTGAATACTACATACAAATAAAGCAATTTCAGGATAGGAGAAAACAATGTTGAGTAGCTACCTCAAGTAATGGAGAATAAACTACACTTAAAACTTGCTTTAGTAGACAACTAAAAAATAGACAAAATATGGTTCCATCACTTTTGTGCACAGTGACATAGGGTTTCATTTAATATGTCTGGGTGCTAGGTATTGTTTTTCCCTTCAAGTTTCTCAGGATGGGACAACTCTAATATGTACAACTTTGAGATTTTTTCTTGGCATGTTGACTTACTGCCCTGGTTTTATTCTCTCTTCTCATTATGAAAACACTATTTTTGTGGCCGGGCACGGTGGCTCAAGCCTGTAATCCCAGCACTTTGGGAGGCCGAGGCGGGCGGATCACAAGGTCAGGAGATCGAGACCACAGTGAAACCCCGTCTCTACTAAAAATACAAAAAATTAGCCGGGCGCGATGGCGGGGGCCTGTAGTCCCAGCTACTCAGGAGGCTGAGGCAGGAGAATGGCGGGAACCCGGGAGGCGGAGCTTGCAGTGAGCCGAGATCGCGCCACTGCACTCCAGCCTGGGCAACAGCGTGAGACTCCGTCTCAAAAAAAAAAAAAAAAAAAAAAAAAAAGAAAACACTATTTTTGTTTTTTGTGAGGATCTGAGAAAGGCACTTTAAACTGATTCTTCAGACTAGGTAAAATTCTCTTTCTCTGGACATCTGTGTTGATGGGATCTATCTTGAGAGTAGGTATGCCCTACCAAAGTATCTCTCGTTATCCATCACCATCAGTAGAGCTAATTTCTTATGAATTTTAAAGGTCATGTTTGTGTGTGTGTGTGTGTGGTGTGTGTGCCAGAGAGAAAGAGGGAAGATCTTTAAGGTAGCCTGTTAACATGAACTCTTCCACCAGGAGACAAAGACCATGAGTTGTTATTAAACAACAACAAAATCCCCCTCACTTATGCACTTAAAGTAGGGGAAAACACCGAGAACGCTCGAAAGAACAGATTAATCACTGCCAGTAGTGGACCTTGCTCATTTCAGATTTATTGAGGACCAGCTTTTGTGGATTTTTAAAGAAAAGCACTAGGGACGATGAGACTGACCTGTGTTCAGCCCCTCCACTCTGCTCCAACCCTGTGTGGTGAAGCAAGCTTCCTTTGAAGTGTTATCTAAGTGAAAGGCTGGTTCTGGGTAAGAGGAAATTGACTTAGAATTTTTTCCAACTGCCCAGAGAGATTAATGTCCTTAGAAAGAGCTCGAAGATATTGTCAGAATTAAAAATAATTTAGTGACAATTTAACAGTAGAAAGAAGAAAGTCAGTCACTTTTAAACCTTCTTCAGAGGATTCAGGCTGTATGAAAATTAAAAGTGATCCAAGGGAAGTTGTTTAAAAGTGCAAAATTCACTTTAGTTTTGAAAGTGAGTTGAAGTTCTGGAACTGCATTTCTTGTAAAAGTTATGGGTATACATCCTGCTGAGCCACCAGACACAAGAAGGCAGGTTCATTCCCTTCTTCCCTTCTTCCTTCCCGTCCCTGTGATATCCATACCCCTTAGCACTATGCCCAGGAACCAGTTAATTTGTAAGAAATGTGTGTTACATGAATGATTGGTGAATGAATGTGGCATAAAGCTCAGTTTAATTGCCAAACACAGATTGGAGACTGGAAGAAATGGTATACATTTCAGAGATATAAACATTTTAGCGGGCTGTGATTACTCATGAATTTCTTTAAGGTGTCATTGAGTGACTTGGCTGAAGCCAGGAGGAACAGCACAGAAGGTTGGGTTTTGTCAGGGCAAGAATAATACAAAAGATGCAAAAGCAAATCATCTGAGGAATTCCCTAAATTAGCATTTCTATGTATAACTTTGGAAGGAATCCAAAAGGTTAAATGCGGCTGATAACTTGCTAAAAAATTTCCAATTTCTCTTTGATCTGAAGACTCACACATTTCATTTCTCATTGAAATTTTACTGTAAAATATGCTGCTGTATAAAGTGCAGGACTAAATTCACCTTATTTACTTGGCAACTCAACCTGGAAATTAAAATGTCATATTGGCAAGCACAAATACGTATTTCTTTATATAGTACATTATAAAGTTGGCCACAAATCCTTCTGACCCTTCCATTCATATACTCACAACGGGCCATTATAAATCCTAATATCAAGAGGTAGGGCCCATCTCCTTATTCCTTGAATCTGGTTTGGCCAGGTGACTTGCTTTTTAGCTAAGGGGTCATTAGCAAATATGTCTCTAACAGTCTCGAAAAGTGCTTGCACATTGGGGCTTGTCTTTTGCTACGCTGCAGACCCATGCTGCTACTTCTATGTTGAGAAGCCTGGACCAGCCTATTGGATGATGAAGGAATACCTGGTGGCAGCCAGAAACAGAGCCACTTAGCTCATCACAGATGTGTGATTGAGCCCTTGTAAGACCAACAAAGAAACACCTAGTTGTTCCCAGGTGAAATTGTGATCCAAATAGTTGTTTTAAGTGTGTATTCACTAGAATTAGAATAGTTTGTTATGCACCACTACTAATAGTTTGTTAAGCAGCAATAACTAATATCTAATATGCCTTGGTACTGCTGTGCAGGAATTCCACTCTTCCTTAAATTCCGCCTCAATAGTTCTTGAAGTCCCAGGTGGATATTGTGGATGCTGTCTGAGGTGTAGTACTCTTGGCCTCCACGCCTCACCTACCCTCCTCCTCTTTGGCTCAGTGTTCCTGTGCTAATGGTATCTTTGGTAGTTGATGCCCAAAGGGACAGTTCTGCTGCTGCTGGCACTAGAGATGACAGCCTTCTTGGTATCTACCAGAGATCCCCACACTGTGATGTGTAATCCAACTCATTTTGGGATCTCTGCTATGCCGTAATTAGGATAGAATGAGAGAGATGTGTGTGGAGTGAGTGGCAAGAGGAATAATAACAAAAAGAGAATAGATGTGATTTGAGAGCTGGGAGCTGGAGGGTACTTAGACATCATGTATTTCAACTCCTCGTTTTATAAAAAGATCCTTACACAAAAACTTATGTCACTGGCCAAATCCCATGATATGAGTGTCAGGTCTGGGATCAGAACAGAATCTCCTCACTCCAAATATAGCTCTTATTTCCATTTCATTTAAATCAGTTTTGTTTTTCCTAAGTCACATAAGATTTTCCAAAAGAAGGTAGGTTTTTAAATAATTTTTCTTTTCTTTTATTCTTTTTTTTTTTTTTTTTTTTTTTGAGACGGAGTCTCACTGTGTCACCCAGGCTGGAGTGCAGTGGCGCTATCTCGGCTCACTGCAACCTCCACCTCCCAGGTTCAAGCGATTCTCCTGCCTCAGCCTCCTGAGTAGCTGGGACAACAGGAATGTGCCACCATGCCTGGCTAATTTTTTGTATTTTTAGTAGAGATGGGGTTTCACCATGTTAGCCACGATAGTCTTGAACTCCCAATCTCAGGTGATCCACCCACCTCGGCCTCCCAAAGTGATGGGATTACAGGTGTGAGCCACTGCGCCCGGCCAAGAACTTTTTAATAGTGATAAATGAAGAACCTAAGGTATGATGATGAATTACCCTTAGAAAATAATTTGAAGTTGTAAGCAGTTGAATGGGACATTCAGTGGAAACTTATACTACTATCAGTGGGGATCTGCATTAGCTCACATACTGCATAGGGAGTACACTAGGGGGAACCCCAAAACCACTCCAGCATTATCAAGACCACATGTGGAAGTGTGGCTCAGTGGGACACAGAGATGCCTAAGGTCTCTGGATGCTATATTGTGAGGCCCTCTAGTAGGGGCATAGTGTAGGGGCAGCGGGGTATACAGGATATGGGACACCTGACAACACTGGGTGCTCACATACTAGTTTCAAAAGGTGAAGGACACTGCCCTGGGTCTTGAGGGGCTGCAGCTCTTCTCTGTTCTGCATATTCTAATCAGGTGGTAGATGGCCCTTTTGAAGCATTCCCTTCCGCCTTTCCCACTTCAGTATGATATTAGAATTGTCACTAGCGTCATTTGGGGAATTGTGGACAAGTAGGGAACTGGAACTGCCTGAGGGAGGAGTACAGAACGGCGCTTTGCAGAAGGCCCCAAGAGCATTAGAGCAGTTACACTAAGGCGCAGACAAAGCAGGTGTTTGAAAATTGGAGAACATTTCTCTGTCCCATCTAGGGGGAGGCCTCATTGTGGCAGAGGATCAGAGAAGGCGGGTGGTGACGGCTTGCTCTTCTCCTTCTCACCTGCCCTCTTTGTGCAATTTAAAACAGACTAGGAGAGACTTTATTTAGTTAGACAAATGTATTTGTCTTAGGTGTTTTTTGAAATATTCTCAAGCTTTTCTTTCTGGGCATAGTCTTTGATTTATGTTATTGGTTTAATAATGCTGTCAAAATATTACTTGAGGAAAATGATCAGTACAGTTACACTGCAGATCTGAGGAGACTATCCGTTGTGCAAATGTAGTGCAGAAAAATCAGGGCGGTCTAGTCATGACATTTCAATTTCAAGCTTCTGATAGGTATTAAAATGATTAAAATGGATTTAAAAAATAATGAAAAATACCTTGAGGGTGTGGTTTTAAATTAGGAAACCCAAATTGAGACTTGCATCAGTGATTTAAGGCAAATTAGAATACAGAACACATATGACCAACAAAGCAATGACCTTGATGGAAAATTGAGAATGAGAGGCTGTCTCATTCTTGTCCTGCTGACACATTAACTAGGGGAGCCTTGTTTCTTGGCTTGATTTCCTGTTTACATTACTAATTCAGGGATTTGGTGTTTATTCAGCACCTGTCTTGTGTCGTCATCGAGTATGGTGCCAGGAATATCAGAAGGGAAGGTACCATCCAGGATCCTTTCCTCATGCTCTGAGCCCTGATGAAGACAGATGATCAGCAGGGCACCGGAAGTGGAACCTTCTTTGAAAATGGAGCAGAAGGAGAAATCAGTTCCTATGGGAGTGGGATTTCATAGAAGAGAAAGTAGTTTGAGTTGTTACAGCTGCTAAAAGGTGGAGATGGCTATATGTCTCATAGGGGACAGCCTGAAGAATAAGGCTTAGAGGAATATTTGGAGACTGGTTTTGTTTCCGTTATGGCTGAGACATAGGTGGGTAGGAGGAGGCAGAAAATGAGGCAAGAAAATATAGAATTAGATCATATTGCCAGAGGTTTAGTATTCCAAATCAGGAATCTGGACTTGATACATTATATTTGATTACCTCTGCCTGCAGAGCACCTGCTAATATCATGTGCAGATGAGGTATTTACAAAGATTATTAGCAAGAAAGAATATATCATCATTTTTTGTATGTGTCTATCAACCATATTCAGTTGGAAATTGAGTTGGAAGTTCCCTTTGTGGTGTGGGAAATTTGGGTTAGGAGTTGCTTTTAGTGACCAAAGTATATTGATTCTTTCCACTACCCCGAGCCCCAAATATACCCCAATACCTAACAATCTTTGTAAAAACCTGTAGAGAGGCCTTGACTCACCAATTTCCTGGGTAAAGTCAAGGAAATTTCTATTAAAAATAAAGTTAAGTTTGTTTCTGCTTCATCAATCAAGAGAAAGAGAGTTTTAGTGATTTTTTGCAATTCAGACAATCTAGCAGAATTTTGAATGTATTCTAATAAAAACTTTGAATCCAAAGTTAGTCATTCAAAAACATAAGCAGGCAAACAACAAATATAATATAGCATTATTAGTCATAAAAAATAGACATCAGTTATTCTACTAGTGAGATATAAAATATAATCAGGATCAAGTTAAACTCTTTCTTAATTAAGCAACATAGCAGAGTAGAAATAGCATGAGCTTAAGGGTAGGGCAGACCTAGGCTCAGATGCTAGCTCTTCTCCTTTCTAGCTCTGTGAGCCTTAGCTATCTATTCACTCTCTAAGTCTCAATTACTCCAGGGTAGGTATAATAATGCCTAGTGCATAGGGTCATTCAGGAAGAGTTATTGTTCTTTTTTAACACAGTAGAACATAGAACAATACTCCATAAGGATAAATGTCAGGTTTGATTCTGCTTAACTTGGTGTCTGGCACATAGTAGGCACTCAGTAAGTGTTTAGAAAGTGGAGGGAGTCTTAAAGATCATCTACTGTAGCAGTTCCCAAATGTTTCTTGCTGCAACTGTCAGCTTTAAGAGGAAAATCAATAAACAGTAGATACTTAATGTGTGTGTGTGTGTGTGTGTGTGTGTGTGTGTGTGTGTGTGTGTGACGGGGGGTGCCGGGGGGAGAGAGAGAGACAGAGAGAAGATGGGGATGGGGGAAAATAGAGATAAAGAGAAGGTAGGGATGGGGGAAAGAAAAATAGGAACTTCATGTGTAACTTAGGTTGTCCTAGTTCACTCTGTCTCCTGTATGATGTTTGCATTCACTTTCAGCTGGCTTCCCTCTTACTCTCCTGAGTTTCATTACTTTGAATTTCCCTGTATGGAAGGACCTCTGGTGGATTCACATGCACTTGCTATTGCTTGGAGATGATGTTAGTCCCTTGGAGCTTCTTTCCTGAAGTCCTGGGCAGAAAATGACTGGTGTCTCCTCCAGGCTCTTCTTCACAGTGCCAGAATCTAAGCATGAATATTCTATTGAATGATCGTGGATGAGACATTTGAAAACTAGAATGAGAAAGCAACTTTCTTAAGGTCATGCATTTAATTAGCAGTAGAACTTGTTGCACATTCCTGTTCTGATTTTGCTATCCAGGGAATCCTAGCTTTATAAAATGAGTTGGGAATTTTTTCTCCCTCATCCATTTTCTGAAAGAATTTGAGATCTGCTATATATGTTCAATAGAGTTTACCAGTGAAGCCTTCCGGGCCTGGAGATATCTGTGTGGAAAGGTTTTTATTTATACATTTAATTTATTTGGTAGATATAGGGCTATTCAGGTTATTTGTTTCTTTTGTGTAAGTTTTGAATTTTTCAAGGAATTTGCTCATTTTTTCTTTTTTGACAAACTCATTGATATATAATTATTTGTAATCTGATCATCTCAGTTGATTTAGAAAAAGCATTTAATCATATTCAAAACCTTTCCATGATAAAAATGCTAAACAAAGTAAGAGTAGTAGGAACTATCTCAACATAATAAAAGCCATACCAGAAAAACCAATAGTGAAAATGATACTCAACAATGAAAGACTAAAAGCTTTTCCCTTATAATCAGGAACAAGGCAAGGAGCTTGCTTTTGCCATTTCTGTTCAACATAGTATTTAAACTTCTAGGCAGAGCCATTAGGCAATAAGAAGAAATAAAAGACATCCAAATAGGAAAAGTAAAATTGTCTCTGTTCAGAGACGGTATGATCTTATATGTAGAAAACCCTAAAGATTCTGCACAAAACACTCTTAGAACTAAAAGGTGAATTCAGCAAAGTAGCAGGATACAAATTTATATACAAAAACCAGTTGCATTTCTGTATACTAATAATGAATAACCTGAAAAGAAAATTACAAAAAACAATTTCATTTACAATAGCATCAAAAAGTATAAAAAACTTAGGAATTAACCAATAAGGTGAAAGACCTATATAATGAAAGTTACAAATTATGGTTGAAGAAATTAGACATAAATAAATAGAAACATCTTATGCTCATGGATTAGAAGATAATATTAAGATGTCAGTTCTACCCCCCAAAAATCTACAGTCAATGCAATCCTTATTAAAATCCCAGTGATGTGTTTTGCAGAAACAGAAAAACCCATCCTAAAATTTATATGTACTCTCAAGGCATCCCTAATAGCCAAAACAAAAATTGAAAAGGAAAAAAATGGGAGGACTCATATTTTCTCATTTCAAGACTTATTACAAATCTGTAGTAATCAAAAAAATGTAGTACTGGCATACAGACATACGGACCAATGGAATAGAATAGAGCCCAAAAATAAACCCTCCTATATATGTTCAAATGGTTTTTGAAAAGACGGCTAGGACAATTCAATGGAGAAAGTGCTTTCAACAAAAGATACTGGAAAAATTGTATATCCTTATGCAAAAGAATGATGGTGGACCTGTATCTAACACCATATACAAAATTTAACTCAAAATGGATCAGAGACTTAAACATAAGAACCAAAACTCTTAGAAGAAAACATTGCAAAAGCTTCACAACACTAGATTTGGCAGTGAGTGCTTAAGTATGACACAAAAGGCACGGACAACAAAAGAAAAAGTAAACAAATCAGATTTCATGAAAATTTTAAAAGTTTGTACTTCAAAAGACAGCATCAATGGAGTAAAAGGACAACCCATAAAATGGGAACAATTATTTGCCGATCATATTTCTGGTAAAGGATTGATACCTAGACTATGTAGGGAACTCTTAAAATTCAACAAAGCAAACTAATTTAAAATGGGCAAAGGATTGAATAGACATTTCTCTAAAGAAGATATAAAAATGTCCAATAAGCATGTGAAAAGATGCTCAAGGCTTGATGCAGTGACCCATGCCTGTAATCCCAGTACTTTGGGAGGCTGAGGTGGGAGGATCGCTTCAGCCCAAGAGTTTGAGATCAACCCTGGCATCATTCCTAGACATGGGCCGGGCATGATGGCATGTACCTGTAGTCCCAGCTACTCAGAGGCTGAAGTGGGAGGATTACTTGAGCCCAGGAGGTCAAGGCCACAGTGAGCTGTGGTTGTGCCACTATACTCCAGCCGGAGTGATAGAGTGAGACCCTATCTTGAAAAGAAAGGAAAAGAAAAGATGCTGAACATTACTAGTCATTAGGGAAATGCGAATCAAGGCTACAAGGGTATATTACCTCAAACCCATTAGGATGGCTGCAATAAAACAAAACAAGTGTTGACATAGGTATTGAGGAATAGGAACTCTTCTGCCGTGTTGGTGATAATGTAAATTGGTATACCTACTGTGGAAAATAGTATGGAAGTTCCCAAAACAATTAAAAACAG
This sequence comes from Macaca mulatta, assembly GCF_049350105.2. Classification (NCBI taxonomy): domain Eukaryota; kingdom Metazoa; phylum Chordata; class Mammalia; order Primates; family Cercopithecidae; genus Macaca; species Macaca mulatta. The sequence goes on from NC_133411.1 coordinate 123,022,630, forward strand.
AATTACCACATGACCCAGCAATTCCACTTCTGGATATATGCCCAAAAGAAAGCAAGGTCTTGAAAAATATAACAGCATTATTCACGATAGCTACAATGAGGAAGCAACCTAAGTAACCATCAGCAGATGAATGGGTAAGCAAAATGTGGTATATACACACAGTGGAATATTATTTAGTCTTCAAAAGGAATGAAATTCTAATATATGCTATAGCATGGATGAACCTTGAAGACATTATGCTAAGTGAAATAAACCAATCACAAAAGATGAATCCTATATGATTCCACTTATACAAGACACTTAGGATAGTCAAAATCATAGCCACAGAAAGTAGAATGGTGGTTGCCAGGAACTGGTGGAGAGAGGAATGAGGAATTATTTTTTAACAGGTATGAAGTTTGTTTTACACCATGAATAGAAGTTACAGAGATGGATAGTAGTGACAGTTGTACAATGTTATATCCATATTTATAGCATTGAACTTTATACTTAGGAATGGTTAAGATGGTAAATTTTGTCACACAATATAAATCTGAAAAAATATTTGTAATATAGCCTTTATTGTCTGTTTGATTCTGTAGGATCTGTATATAGTAATATATTGTAATGTCTTCCTTTTTGTTCTTAGTCTATCTAGAGGTTTATTCTTTGAAAATTTTGATTTCATGACTTTTTCACCATTTTTTATTTTGTTGATTTTTGTATTTTTATTATACCTCCTTTCAACTTAATTCATGTTTCACTTGCCCTTCTAACTTTTTAAGATAGAAGCTTAGATAATTGATTTTAGATACATATTTTTTCTTTCTTGAATAAGAGTTCAAAGCTGTAAATTTCCCCTCTAAATATGCTTTAGTTGAATCTCAAAAGTTTTGAAATTTTATGTTTTTATTTTCATATAATTCAGAATATTTTCTGATTTTCCTTATCATTTCCTTGTTAACCTGATTTTGGAAGTGGGTTTTTGTTTTTTAAAAAAAATTAAGACTATTTTAGAACTATTTTAGGTTTACAGGAAATTGAGCAGATAATATGGAGTTCCCATGTACCTCCTTTCTCTTTTATTCATGGATTTCTCTATTATTAACATCTTGCATGAAGTGGTTTGTTACGATTCATGAACCAGTATTGATACATATTATTAACTAAAATACATACTTTAAATTAGGGTTCACTTTGTGTTGTACAGTTCTATGGGTTTTGACAAATGTATAATGTCATTTATTCGCCCTTACGTTATTACAAATAATAGTTTCACTGCCCTAAAAATCCTCTGTGCTGAACCTAGTCATCCCTCTCTTCCCACCCCTTTACCTCTGGAAACCACTTATCTTTTTACCGTCTCTGTAGTATTACTGTTTTTGAATGTCGGAATCATAGTATGTAGCCTTTTCAGTCTGGGTTATTTTACTTAGCAATATGCATTTAAAATTCCTCCATGTTTTTTCATGGCTCTGTAGCTCATTTATTTTTATTGTTGTATGAAATTCATTGTATGGATGTACCACAGTTTGCCATTCTAGTCACTTTTTGAAGGATATCTTAGTTTCTTCTTCTTTTTGGCAAATATGAATAAAGCTGTTATTAACATTCATGTGAAGATTTTTGTTCAGACATATGTTTTCAAGTCATTTGGGTAGATATGTAGAAGCATGATTAATGTGTGATACAGCATGACTATGTTTAGCTTTGGAAAAAAACTGCCAAACTGTTTTCCAAGGTGGCCGTACCATCTTGTATTTACACCAAGAATGAATAGAAGTTCTCATTGCTACACAGTCTTGCCAAAGTTTGATATTGTCCATTTTTAATTTTAGTCATTCTGATACATACGTTATGGTATTTCACTGTTGCTTTAATGTGCAATTTCCTAATGACATATTATGTCAAGCTTTCTTTCAAGTGCTTATTTGCCATCTGTATAACTTCTTTGGTGAGGTATCTTTTCAGATCTTTTTCTCATTTCTAAATTGGGTTGCTTGTTTTCTTACCATTGAGTTTTAAGAATTGTTTGTATATTTTTCATACAGGTACTTTGTCAGATATATTTGTAAATATTTTTTCCCAATGTCATCTGTCTTTTAGTACTCTTAACAGTGTCATTCACAGAGCAGGTAATTTTAATTTTAATAAAGTGCTACTTACTAAATTTTTTTAAATCATGGATCACACTTTTGGTGTTTATCTAAAAAGTCATCAAAGAACACAAGTTTACCTAGATTTTCTTCTATGTTTTCTTTGAGAAATTTTATGGTTTTTGGTTTTACAACTAGGTCTATGATTCAATTTTGAGTTAATTTTTATGAAAGGTACAAAACCTGTGTCTAGATTTGTTTTTTGGCATGTCCAATTGTTCTAGCACCATTTTTTAAAAGACTGTCTTCTCCTTTGAATTGCCTTTACTCCTTTGTCAGCAATCAATTGACTCTACTTGTGTGGACTTATTTCTGATGTTTATATTCTGTTCCATTGATATATATATCACATATATATATACACACACACATATATACACACACACATATATATATATTCTTTAGCTAGTACCATGCTGTGTTGTTTACTGTAGCTTTAGAATAAGTTTTGAAGTCAGATAATGTCTGTTCTTACACTTTCTTCTTCATTTTAGCTAATATTGTGCTGGCTCTTTTGGGTCTTTTGCCTTTCCATATAAACTTTAGCATCAGTTTATTGATTTCTACAAAGCAGCTTACTGGGATTTTGATTTTAATTGTGTTGAATCTATGGGGCAAGTTGGGAATAACTAACATCTTAATAATAATGAGTCTCTCAGGTAATTTATATCTTTAATTGCTCTCACTAGATTCTGTAGTTTTCTCCATATAGATCCTTTACATATTTTGTTAGATTGATAGTTAAGTATTTCATTTTTTGGTGTTATTGTAAATAATAGTGTATTTTTAACTTTAGTTTCCAATTGCTCATTGATTGCATATCAGGAAAAAATTGACTTTTGTATATAACCTTATATCCTACAACCTTAGTATAATTTCAGATTTTAAAAATTGATTTCCAAATAAATTCTGTTGTATGAAAAACACACTGTTAAATTTCAGCTTTTTAAAATTTGAGACATGTTGGTGATTCAGCATAAAATCTAAGTTGGTAAATGTTTCAAGTGCACTGGAAAATAATTTTGAGTTATTATTTTTGTAAATATCAATTAAGTTAATTGGGTCATTGTGGTTTTTTTTTTTTAAAGTCTCTTTTATATTTACTAATTTTTGTCTTTGATTCCATCAGTTACTAAAAAAGAATTGTTGAAACCTTTAGTAACAGTTACTACGTTATCTGTCCCTTTTTTCAGTTCTGTTCATTTTGCTTTATATATTTTGAAGCACTGTTATTTGGTACATACACACTGAGGATTCTTATGAATTTCTGATTAATGGACTCTTTTTTCAGCATAAAATATCAATCTTTATCCCTGGTAATATAATTAGTCCTAGAGTCTATTTTGTCTGATATTAGTATAGCAACTACAGCTTTTCTTTGATTAAAATTTGCATTGCATATTCTTTCTTCCTTTTCTTTCTTTGTCACGTTTGCCATCTCTCCCTTCCTTCCTGTTTATTTTTAACCTTTTGCTATATTTGTATTTAACATGCATTTCTTGTAGACAGTGTATAGCTGTGTGTTTGCTCATTCTAAAAATCTTTACGTTTAACTGGGATGGTTAGTCCATTCTGTTTATTTACTCATTTATTTTTTTTTTCAAGTTTTATTTTAGATTTGGGGATATATGTACAGGTTTGTTACCTAGGTATACTGTGTGATGCTGGGGTTTGGGGTATGAATGATCCTGTCGCCCAGGGACTAGGCATAGTACCCAATAGTTATTTTTAAGTCCCTGTCTCACACCTTTCCTCACCCCTCTAATAGTCCTCAGTGTCTATTGTTGCCATTTTTATGTCCATGAGTATCCAGTGGTTAGCTCCCACTTGTAAGTGAGAATATGTGGTATTTGGTTTTCTATTCCTGCATTAATTTGCTTAGGATAATGGCCTTCAGCTGCATCTATGTCACTGCAAAAGACATAATCTCATTCTTTTTTATGGCAGGTAGTATCCCATGATGTATAAGTACCACATTTTTTTTTATCTTGTCCACCACTGATGAGCCCCTAGTTTGATTCCATGTCTTCGCTGTTGTGAATAGTATTGTAATGAACACACGAGTGAATGTGTCTTTTTGATAGAATGATTTGTTTTCTTTTGGATATATACCCAGTAATGGGATTGCTGGGACAAATGGTAGTTCAATTTTAAGTTCTTTGAGAAATCTCCATACTGCTTTCCACAGTGGCTGAACTAATTTACATTCCCACAAACAGTGTATAAGTGTTCCATTTTCTGTGCAGCCTCACCAGTATCTTTTGTTTTTTGACTTTTTAGTAGTAGCCATTCTGATCTGTGTGAGATGGTATCTCATTGTGGTTCTGTTTTGCATTTCTCTGATGCTTAGTGATGTGGAACATTTTTCATTTTTGTTGCCAACTTGTATGTTTCTTGTGAGAAGTGTCTATCCCTTTGCCCATTTTTAAATGGATTTGTTTTTTCCTTATTGAGTTGTTTAAGTTCCTTGTAGATTCTGAATATTAGGCCTTTGTTGGATGCATAGCTCGTGACTATTTTCTCTCCCATTCTGTAGCTTTGTGTTTATTCTGTTGATAGTTTCTTTTGTAGTGCAGAAGCTTTTTAGTTTAATTAGATCCCACTTGTCAATTTTTGTTGCAGTTGCAGTTGCTTTTGAGGACTTAGTTATGAATTCTTTCCCAAGGCTGATGTCCAGAATGGTGTTTAATAGGTTTTCTTCTAGGATTCTTATAGTTTGATGTCTTACATTTAAGTCTTTAATCCATCATGAGTTAATTTTTATACACGGTAAAAGGTAGGGGTCCAGTTTTATTCTTCTGCATATGGCTAGCCAGCTATATCAGTACCATTTATTGAATTAGGCAGTCCTTTCCCCCTTCTTATTTTTGTCAACTTTATCTAAGATCAGATGGCTGTAGGTATCGTAGTTCATTCTTATTTATGTAATCTTTGATATGGTTGCATTTATATCTACCACTTTACTTTCTAAAATCCATCTTATTTATTTCCTCTTCCTCTTTTTGTTTTTTTCTTGCCTTCACTTGGATTAATTGAGTAAATTTAGTATTCCATTGTATCTTCTCTCTTCGCTTATTAACTGCCTTGTTTTATTTTTTGGTTTGTTATAGAGATTATAATATTATCTTTAACTTCTCACAGTCTGCCTTTAAATAATTTTATATTACTTTTCATATAAGAACCATAGAAGAATATATTTCAATTTTTTTCTCTCTAGTTCCTTGTGCTATTCTCAACTGTAGGTTTTATTTCTATGTGGGTTATAAATCTGATGTTTCTTAACATTGTTATTATTTTTTATAGTTTGCAGATTCTAGCTGATATTTTTCTTTAGTAAGATCTTCCTTTCAACCATCTTTAGTGTGATTCTGCTGGCAGTGGGTTCTCTCAGCTTTTACTTTTTTCAGGAAAAGAATCATATTTCACCTTCAGTTTTGAAGGATATTTTCATTGGATATAAAATACAGATTTATAGTTTTTCTCTTTTAGAATTTTACAAACACACATTTATTGTTTTATGGCTGGCATTGCTTCTGAAATGATGTTGGGCTGCGATTCTTATCTTTGGTCTCCTAAAAGTATTATGTCTTATTTCTCTGGATGATATTAAGATTTTTTTCATCATTTATTCTTGGAAATCTCACTAAGATTATGATGTGCTTTGATAGTATTTTTGTGTGTGTTTATCCTGCTATTTTTTTGAGCTAATTTTTCTGCCCCAACTTTTCAATCCTATTCTTCTGGGGCTCCAGTTACAGATACGTTAGAAGTCACTGAAGCTCTGTCCATTTTTTTTTTCTGCTTTTTTGTTCCTTTGAAAACACTTGGCTAGTATCTATCGTTTTTCTTCAAGTATTCTTATCATTTCTTCTTCAATATCTAATCTGTTAAGCTCATCGAGTGCGTTTTTATTTTTGTTTTTTGTTGTTATTTGTTTTGTTTTGTTTTTGAGACAGAGTCTCACTCTGTCACCCAGGCTGGAGTGCAGTGGCACAATCTCAGCTCACTGCAACCTCTGCCTCCCGGGTAAGATGATTCTCTTGCCTCAGCCTCCCAAGTAGCTGAGCTCTTAGGCATCTGCCACCATGCTCAGCTGATTTTTGTATTTTTAGTAGAGGCAGGGTTTTACCATGTTGATCAGACAGGTCTTGAACTCCTGACCTCAAATGATCCACCCACCTTGTCCTCCCAAAGCTCTGGGATTAAGGCATGAGCCACTGCGCCCAGCCACATTTTTCATTTTAAATATTGTAATGTCAGTTTTAAAAAGTTATTCTCACCATACTGAGGTTTTTTTTTTTTTTTTTAATAATTCCTTAAACATATTTATAATAGATGCTTTAAAGTTTTTGTCTGTTACTTCTATCACCTGTCATTTTGGGGCCTGTTTTTATTGAATGAAATTTCTGTCAGTTATTAGTGATAATTTTCAGCTTCTTTTTATATATTGCAACTTTTTATTGAATACTGGATACTATAAAATGGTGTGCTACCAAGTGTTTGGATTTTGTTGTCTTCCTTTAAAAATAGTTGAATTTTGTTCTGGCAGTTAACTGCTAATGAATGAGCTTAATGCTTTTGAGACTTAAGCTTTGTTTGGGTAGATCTAGAATAACCACTACCGTAGGGCTAGTTTACCTGTGGGATTCTAGTCCTGGCTTAGTCCTCTTCCTAAGATAAATGTTCCAGATGTTCAGTGTGATGTCTTCAATCTGGCTCACCAGCACTGAAATGTCTCCCAATCCAGTGGGAGCTCCAGTTGTTCAGTGTACAAAAGCCTAGGTATTTTTAAATTCATAATTGTTCTTTGGCAGGCCTCGTGGAATCTCATCCTACTCATGTGTAGTTCGGTAGTCAGGCAAAAATTCAGGAGGAATCTTAAACAAATTTATAGAACGCTTTTCTTGTAAATTCCAAATTGCCAATTCCAGCTGCCTGTGCCCCCGTGAATTTAAATCTCTGTTTTCTTGGTTTAGAGAAATTGCTGTTTTCCTTTTGTGTTTCTCCTCCATAGAATGGGGTCTGAAACTTGCTTTAGACAAAAAGCTGAGGCAACAATACTTTCTATTTTTATTTTAATCTGTAGCTTTTGCTTATAATGGCACATAATGTGGGTGAAACCATTCCTGATAGAAGTAGAAGAATTTAAAATTGAGAAAAACTTCCAGAATTTTCTGATCTCCCTTGTACGAATCAGGGATCTGAGTATTTTACTTTGCTTAAAGTGTTTCTTAATAGTTTTATTGTTTTAGTGGATGTTTTACAATGTTTTCTATGTGATGTTGTGGGTGGTGTAGATATTTGTTCTCGTAATTATGCCTCAAGAAAAGCTGGTGAGCTTGAATCAATGGATATCCCTTAATTAAATAAGAAAATCTGAATTTTAATGTGTGAACTATACAATGCTATCATTCCAAATATCATTTTATATATTTAGAACAAAGGCAATCTTATAGATTTTTAATGCCCTAAAATTTAGGAGGTGGTATTTCTTATAGTGCTATACAAGCTGGTAAGTCAGGAAAATCTCCAAATAAAGCTTTACAGTGGCAAGAAGCCTTAAGGATAAGGAAAAAATTAGGATATATTGCTTTTTTTAAGGGATCTTCTGTGGCACACTCAAGATAACACAGCAATGAGCTAAACCATCCAGAAAAAAAGAATTATCAGTACGTTTCAAACCTAGGAGGAAAAGTGGTTTATTTCTTTGCAGAGAACAGACGTAAATAATCATCTTAAATTGGAAGGCTGGACAAAATATTCACAGGTTTATGTGTTCTACAGGAAAGACTAAATTCGTAAGCATTACTATCTGTTGCTCTCTCCCTCACTCTTCCTCTCTTTCTTCTTTCTCTCTCTCTCTCTCTATATATATATATACACACACACACACACACACATATATGTGTGTGTGTGTGTTCCCCCTCTTATATTTCTTCAATAAAGAAAATCTTCAGTTTTTTATTGTTTTTCAACCTTTTTTCAGAAGGAATTATTTCCTTAGTCAAACCTGAACAAATATTGTGACACATCAGACCCCAAATTTCAAAGTTGTGTGAGAACCAAAAACCCATCATTGTAGTCAGGCACTGTGACAAATCTTAAAAACTGTCTCATAATATACTTTCTCTTTATACTACACTTAGTATATCATTACAGTTTTTGGATATAGATATGCTATATTTAAATTGAACAAAGAACATTTGAATAGAGCTTTATGGCTTGCAATGTATTTTTCACTTTATTATTTTAATCCTCATTATACTATCCTGAGAAAGATATTGTAGCATTCTTTTGTGGAAACTTAGTACTTTTCCCTATTCCTGTTCTTCTAATACCAGTAGCCACCTTACAGTTTTCCGTTGAAGAATCTCTGCCTCTTTTTTTTTTTTTTTTTTTTTTTTTAATCGAGACAGGGTCTCACTCTGTTGCCCAGACTGGACAGCCTTGACTCACTGTAGCCTTAAACTCCAGGATTCAAATGATCTTTCCACCTCAGCCTCCTGAGTAGCTTACAGGTAGGTACCACCATACCACGTAATCCATCCTTCCTTCCTTCCTTCCTTCCTTCCTTCCTTCCTTCCTTCCTTCCTTCCTTCCTTCCTTCCTTCCTTCCTTCCTTCCTTCCTTCCTTCCTCCCTCCCTCCCTCCCTCCCTCCCTCCCTTCCTTCCTTCCTTCCTTCCTTCCCTCCCTCCCTCCCTCCCTTTCTCTCTCTCTCTTAACATTTGGCTCCTTGTCACTCGTGCAAATTTCTGCAGCTGCTTGAATTTCCCCCTAGAAAATGGGGTTTTTCTTTTCTGTCACATTGTCAGGATGCAAATTTTCCAAACTTTTGTGCTCTCCTTTCCTTTTAAATGTAAATTCCAATTTCAGATCATCTCTCTCAACTTCAAAGTTCCACAGATCCCTAGGGCAGGGGCAAAATGCTACCAGTCTCTTTATTTTTTTTTTTTTTGAGACGGAGTCTCGCTGTGTCTCCCAGGCTGGAGTGCAGTGGCGTGATCTCGGCTCACTGCAAGCTCCGCCTCCCGGGTTCACGCCATTCTCCCGCCTCCGCCTCAGCCTCCCAAGTAGCTGGGACTACAGGCGCCCGCCACCACGCCCGGCTAGTTTTTTTTTTTTGTATTTTTAGTAGAGACGGGGTTTCACCATGTTAGCCAGGATAGTCTCGATCTCCTGACCTCGTGATCCACCCGCCTCGGCCTCCCAAAGTGCTGGGATTACAGGCTTGAGCCACCGCGCCCGGCCTCAGTCTCTTTATTAAAGCATAGCAAGAGTGACCTTTACTTCACCTCCCAATGAGTTCCTCACTTCCGTCTGAGACCACCTCAGCCTGGACTTCATTGTCCATCTCACTATCAGCATTTTGGTCAAAACCATTCAATAAGTCTCTAGGAAGCTCCAAACTGTCCCACATCTTCCTGTCTTCTTCTGAGCCCTCCAAACTGTTCCGACCTCTGCCTGTTATCCAGTTCCAAAGTTGCTTTCACATTTTTGGATATCTTTATAACAGTGCCCACTCCCAGTACCAATTTACTATATTACTCCATTTCCATACTGCTATAAAGAACTGCCCGAGATTGGGTAATTTATAAAAGAAAGAGGTTTAATTAACTCACAGTTCAGCATGGCAGGGGAGGCCTCAGGAAACTTACAATCCTGGCAGAAGGTGAAGGGGAAGAAAGGCACCTACTTCATAAGGTGACAGGAAAGAGATTAAATGCAGGAGGAACTATCAAACTCTTATAAAACGATTGGATCTTGTGAGAACTCACTATCACAAAAACAGCATGTGGAAAACCATCCCCATGATCCAATTACCTCCACCTGGTCTCTCCCTTGACAAATGGGGATTATTGGGATTGTAATTCAAGATGAGATTTGGGTGGGGACATAAAGCCTAACCATAGTATAACCTAAAGAATTTTCCCCATTACAGATATTCTCACCTCAGTTTATAGGTGAAAAACTGAGGCCCTGTAAGGTTAAGGAACCAATCTATGTATATAAAGTGTGGGAGACTTGATTAAAACCTGTTCTCATTTCAGCTAAGCATTCCACCTGCCGAGTAACATGCTACTTAAGAATAAATATATTTGTTTGGGTTATTTTTTGTTTGCTTTTTTTGTTTTGTGTTATTTATGGTTGACTTTGTTTTTGTTTCCAAAGAGAGTTTGCTGTTCTGACTGTGTAACTTTCCTGCTTGCACCCTAGCAGATGGATATCTGTGTAGCTGTTTGGTGACACTCTTTACCTGCCCTGTTCCCTCAAGGCCAGATTCTGTTTTATTTCCAGGTCTTCAGCACAGAATAGATTATCTATAGAACCACACTTACCCCACCAGACCTGAGCATTTTAAATCTGAAAATTATCGAGAAGGATCCAAGCTGAGCGTCTCGCATTATACCATTGCAGAATCTTTCAAAAGACTCGGTAGTTGTCTAGTCAGGGTAGAAGAAAGGATTCTTCTTCTTTGTTTAAACATGTGTTGGCTAGCCTACACGTCCCTAGACAGTGTCCTGCCATCCTGGAAGACCAAATGGCAGAGAATTAGGCTTAGGATTTAGGGGAAAATCTACTGCCATGCTTTGTGAACAATAAGAAAAGGAACAAGTAAAGTAATTTTTCAAAGGTTGAATACAGTAACACCTCCTGAATTCAGCTTTGCTGGAGACAGCCGCTCCATATGTGAATTCTGAAGAAACACTTTAAGTACCAAAACCTGTTTATAAAAACCTGTTTTTGACGATTGTAAGATTGAAATCCTTCTAAGATCTATTGCATAGTTCCCTGCTTTGCTCTCTGAATCAGAGCTCTCCTAATGTCATCTATTTGCTTAGAAACTTAGGGGCCTCATTGTTGATCGTTTTTTGATGACCATACAATGGAGTACACAATGCTTTCTTATAATTCTATCCTGCTTTTTTATAATATTAGTTTTCTATTATATATTTTTAAATGATATTTTTCTCTATCAACTGCTTTTTCTTGTGGCTGTTGTTCTTTGCTGCTGCTTTAAATATTGTCTTATTTTATATGCAATATGCATGAGGCCCGATTCCAGCCCTGTCTTCTAGAGTAGAGAGTGAAGAATATGAGGCAGCTTCTTTTCTCTAACCACATAGATATATCTTTCATTTACATCTGTTGTTTCTAGGTGGTCCTGGACACAAAACATCACTGGATTTCAGGGAGAGAGAGGAAGCAGAATTTCTCTAAATAAATACCTGCTTAATAATAACTGTCATTTTGCTGAGCACTTGTGAGGTTTCTGGCACTGTGCCTTATCTCTTTTAAACTTCCCAACAAGGCTTAGAGGAAGATTTGCCAGGCTTTGTGCTAAATGTTTAATTCGTATTATCTCATTTAATGCTCAAACATCCCTATGAGCCTCAGGGGAAGAAGGTAACTTGGACTGAAAACAAAGGCAGATTATAACTTCATCTCACTGGATCCTGAGAAAGATTTGGCATCACAGTGGAATTACAAATTCTATCATAAAAGGTTCCATTTAACAAGATTGCCTGGAGTCACAGAGCAAATGGCAGAACCAAGATTCAATTCTGATTATTCCAGGGAGCTTGCTTTTAAGCACTGCTCACTTGCCCTTAATTTCTTATGTACATTTTCTACCTTGTTTCTCTGCTTAGTACAGCATACTTCCTCTAGGGCTTGGCCTACCTAATTCCTTTTAGCTTGTCTTTCCTAGGATGGGACTCCTCTCCCTGCTATAGTCTACTTGCCTGTAGACAAATCTCCTTGTGTTCCCCAATAATTATTTTGACTTCCAAATTGGACTCCATATATGCACTTGCTGAGAATGATCCAGTTGTACAGGATATTTAAATTTACATTTATATATGCCAGTCTGTCTTTTTTTCAAGCATATCAACAGTACATATATTTAAAAACAGGCTACATCATATAACTGGCCTATAGAAAATGCACCTATGGATTTATAGATCCTTTGCCATACCTTGAAGTCCCCTGGGGACTGAGTCCACAGGTTGAGATCACTGTCCAGGAGATGTGTAACTTAATGTCAGAGAGCCAGGCTCAGCCACAGTCAAACAGATTTGTATTTAAGCTGTGATTCTCTAGCTGTCTAGGTTCTGTGATATTGGCTATGAATCTCAACCACTACCCAGCATGAGTACCTTTTCCTAAGGATTATTTTAACGTTTCAATGAGATCATGCATTTAAACTGCTTAACACATAATATCAATACAGCAATCTATTCCTACATGGAGGCCATGGTTTGGAGGTTAAAGATAGTTAAAACAGAACTATACACTAGCTTTGACCATGGTACACTGGATCTCTGGCTTATTTGGTAACACAATCTCAAATTGTAAGTTCTATTACATAATACAATTGAAATAAGGACTTGCACTATCTAGTGAAGAGACTTGAAACCAAGCTATATAATCATGGCCCATACATCACAGAGTCATTCCATGTGGGTATCATTCTCCTCTCTTATCTCTGTCAGGGGCTATGGTGCAGAATCCACGCCTGGACTTAAAGTTCTTATTCACCTTCCACAGATGTGGGAAATCTCACTGTAGCCCCAGGAAGGTCCCTCTCTCCCTCATGGTACTCCTCCTGTGTTCTACTCTTTCCTGCAGACCTTCTCCTCCCTGCAGACCTTCTCTTCCCCACAAGTTTCATTTCTCACTGGAAAGTCCTGGAGACTCTGCCACAGAAACCCTGGTGATCCACCAACCTAATTGACAACCATGCAAACGTAGGAAAGACGACTCAAGGACACAGAGTATTCATCTTTAATCCTTTAGAAGATGGCCAGAGTAATAGCTACTGTAACTAAACATACCATATCCCACTTAATCTTTCCATTACTCCAATGGAGCAAGTTCTGCTGTTACCTCTCTTACATAGATGAGCCTGAGACTCAGAGACACCAGGTAACTGGCCCAGGGTTACCTAACTAGTAAGTAAAGGAGCAGAGATTTGAACCCAGATCTATTCAACTCTGTGCTCTAGGCAATTACACCTCTTTCCATAAATGTATTCTGAAAGTATTAAACCCAAATGGTAGACCTACTTGAATGGTTAGATTTGATAGACATTGTTCTGGAGATATGCTTTTTATGAAGGTTCTTTTTCTTGTAGGTGGCATTACAAATTTATTATAGGTCCAATCTTAGTTTTCACATGATGGAAAGCAACCATGGTTGGGGAGGTATTTCCCACAGGGTCCAGTCAATTTCATTCTCTTCGGATTACAAACCCTCTGACCTGCAAGTTAGTTCCAGCATTTAAAAGGATAGTTAACGAGTGTTGTAATATCTGTGAAAATCCATTAGCACTGCTGGAAAAGTGCCTCTGTGTCCTATAGTTGGTGGTCACTAGTGTCATGAGTGTATGTTTAGCATTCATTCCTACCTCATGGATTATGGTGGATCTGAAGTAGCCTGAAGACAGTAGTAGGTTTCATTCACTATAGCTTGTTCACCTGGCTAAGTGTCAAAATATTTAAATGCTCTCTCTTGCCACTTCTAGCCCAGTCCTGCCATTATTGAAGGTAGCAGACAATTAAACATGAATGTCTCTCGTTTTCTTTTGCTCTTATTTTCTTCAGAGGGCAAAGCATATCAATTCCTCATCCACTTAAAGTATTAGAGCACCGACTCTTTGATTAGAACTTCTATTCCATCTTAAGCTCTGAGAGTGGCCATTAGCTCCATCTAGATTTATCAGGTGAGCCGCCATTGTTAAGCACCTTGTCCACCTCCTCCCTGGTACCTCCTGTTAATATTCTGCTAATTTATCTCCAGAGTCCTAAGCTTCCTTCAATCTCTTTTATTTGTTTCCTTTTGCTGCTGTGACAAATTACCACCAAAATAGTAGTTTAAAACAACATGTTTATTTTCCTATAGTCCTGGAAGTCAGAAGTCTGAAATGAATTTTGCATGGCCAAAATCAAGATGTCACTAAGGCTGGTTTGCTTCTGGAGACTCTAGGGGATAATCTGTTTCCTTCTCTTTTCTAGTTTCTAGAGGCTGTGTTCCTTCCTCAGCTCATCATCTTTCTTTCTTTCCACTTCTATCATCACATGGCCTTCTTCTCTGTCTGACTTTCCTATATCCCTCTTTTAAGGACCCTTGTGATTTCAGTTGACCTACCTGGATAATCTCCCCATCTCAAGGTTCCTCACTTAATCACATCTGCAAAGTCCCTTTTACCATGTAAGGGAACATTCACAGCTTCTGAGAATTAGGACTTGGAATCTTTAGGGACCATTTTTGGTCTGTCACAGGAGTCCCCAGTGCTGGGCCACAGACCAGTACCAGTCTGTGCCTGTGAGGAGCTAGGCTGCACAGCAAGAAGTAAGTGGCGGGCAAGTGAGCATTACTGCCCAAGTTCTGCCTCCTGTCAGATCAGTGATGGTATTAGATTCTCACAGGAGCACGAACCCTATTGTGAACTGTGCATGTGAGGGATCTGGGTTGCAAGTTCCATCTAATGTCTGATGATCTGAAGTGTAACAGATTCATCCTGAAACCATCCCCACTCCCCACTGCACTATGCCCCCAACCCCCTCTGTGAAAAAACTGCCTTCCATGAAACTGGTCCCTGGTGCCAAAAAGGTTGGGGACCGCTGGTCTACCACACTTCTCTTTTATGGAGGATTACCCAAAGAAAAAGAAAGGTTCTGTGATGTCATAGAATTAACATGAAACCTGTGGCACAGAGATTTGGCTCCAGTCTTTTTTTCCCCTCTTTTATTTGTATGAATTTATGGGGGTACAAGTGACGTTTGGTTACATGCGTAGTTTCCACAAGGGTGAATTTAGGGCTTTGACTCCAGTCTAGAATCTGACATTATACTCACTGTCAGACCGGGAACCAAGTACTCCATGTCCTTGAGAGAAGGCTTAGTTCACAAATATCCCTCCCAGCTATAAAATTGTATAACACGAAACATTTATTTGTATTAAAATATAAGTGACTTGAAGCAATTTTTACCACATATTAGTCTTTTCTCCAAAGGATTGACTTTATTCTGAAAATAAATAATTCATCAGATTTGATGTGATAAGTCTTTTCTTTTTACAAAAAACATACCCTGAACTACTGGAACCACACCACGTAGGCAACCAGGTTCTTCCTCTGGTATTAAGACCAGTTCAACTTGCAGCCAGTCACATACATAAATATGTAGGCCAAGGTTTCTCAGCATGGTTTATATATATAATACAGATTACAACATTGTAAAAATCACAAATTGCTAGCACTGAAAAGGGATACTCCCCCTTTCTCTTTCCACCTCCTTTTTCATTTTGCAGATAAGAAAACAAAAACTTGGAGGAGAAAAATTGCTTGACCAAGTCCCAACAACTACATGAGGAAAAGTTAAGACTATTATTAGAGTCTTTTTTATTTTTGTTTAAGAGACAGGATCTCACTCTGTTGCCCAGGCTGGAATGCATTGCTTATTTGCAGGCGCAGTCATAGCACACTACAGCCTGAAACTCTTGAGCTCAAGGGATCCTCACACCTCAGCCTCCCAAGTAACTGGGACTACAGGCACATGCCACCGTACCTGACTTAGAGTCTTTTGACTTCATATTTAGAGTTCATTGGCAATTGTGCTATTTATGATTTTGTTTGGGGAAAACATTTTTTTTTGGACCAGATTGCTTTTCTTTAGATACAGTGGCCCTACTTTTCAAAGAGTTTTAGCCAAAAAGATTGTCTATAGAATGACCATAGATATTATTTTTGAATTGATTTATATTTTTGACATTAGAGAGGTCCTCACACAAAAAGATTTCCTTTAAATAGAATATATAAAGAAAAGTTTTTATTTATAAGATATTAAATACATTATTCAAGTAAGTCTTTTGTACTTTTGTATGAACTCCACAGGATATGAGATGCTCTATGTATTACTTCACAAATTACAATCTATCATGTTATAATATCTTATTCCTAATTTAAAAATCTCTATACATCTCAATCTTATAGATCAGAAATGAGTAAAATTAATTACAAGCAGTAGATGATAACAGTAGAAAGGAATGAGACCTCTCTGAGTGTAATTTTAATGTAGATTTTACTTTTGAGCCATGTTAATGTTTTACATATTGCAATAAGAGAAATAAATTTAAAAGGGTGAGGGAAAACCCCCAACATTAAATGACCCAAAATATACCACAAATTTATAAAATAACTACAAAGAAGAAAAAAATAGTAGTCCAGGTAGGTTTTATACATGGTGCTCTAGCTTTATTCCCTTAGTGGAATATATTTTAAAAGTAAAATGAAACCCAAAGAAATATTAATTTGTTAAGTTTCTTGTTGGAAGTGGTACGGGTATAGTATTGCTGGATTTTGAATATTATAGGATTAATCAAAGAAGTAAATATTTGTTCACAGAAACTGGTGTTCTCACTGCAGAGAAGGCAGAAATAAAATACAAATGAAAAGAAGAGAGGAGGTATCCTCTTCTTGGGTGTATCAGTGTGAATATATGTATCCATGTTGGTATGTGTGTATGTGTGTGTTTATGAGTGTGCATGTGTGTATGTGGGCCAAGAGGCAATGAGTCCCCAGTGACAGGGAGATCCCTGGAGCCCAGACTTTGGTTTCTAAATGAAAGGAACTAAGGCTCCTTGCAGAAATTATGGATTCTGGGTCAGAGGAGGAGAAGTATAAGCTAAACCTAAACTATTTTATTACGCCAGAAAATAAAAAGTGTTCAAAACCTGATATGGAGATGTCCATTTTGGTCAAAATTGGAACGTTTGAACAGGGAAAGAATAGTGAAAGAGTGGATTATAAAACATTTAGTTAAGAAGAATATAAGCCCACAGTTACATTACATTTTATGATATATTAATAATATATCAATATTGTAGATCTCTTTTCAAAATATATAATATCCCTATTTTATATACAGACCTATGGATATACTTAAAGTGTTTTAATAACTTTATATTTTTCACTACTATTAAAGCTTATATTTTTTACAGTTGGATATTAAAGCCCTGTCCATAAATTCTAAACTGAGTATTATTTGGTACATGTTTAAATTTTTTGGATGTAATTTGCTTGGTAGTTTTTGTTTATACCCAGCTGTGGTCCATTTTTAAATCTTTGTGAGTATTCATAGAATTTTAGTGAATATTTGGCACAATAGTCATCCATCCCATAAATATAATTCGAACTTTTACATTTTAGGCACTGTCCTGCGCAGGATTATAGTGGTCCTGGTGCAGTTTGTATAATACACATCTCTAGGTGGCGCCATTTACATAGAGGTTTATGCCAGTGGCACCATCTATGATTTTCTTTTTTTTTTTTTTTTTTCTTTTTTTTTTATTATTATGCTTAAGTTCTGGGATACATGTGCAGAACGTGCAGGTTTGTTACATAGGTATACATGTGCCATAGTAGTTTGCTGTGCCCATCAACCTGTCATCTACATTAGGTCTTTCTTCTAATGCTATCCCTCCCTTTACCCCCCCACCCCCCAACAGGTCCCAGTGTGTGATGTTCAGCTCCTTGTGCCCAAATGTTCTCATTGTTCAACTCCCACTTATGAGTGAGAACATGTGGTGGTTGGTTTTCTGTTCCTGTGTTAGTTTGCTGAGAATGATGGTTTCCAGCTTCATCCATGTCCCTGCAAAAAACAGGAACTCATCCTTTTTATGGATGCATAGTATTCTGTGGTGTATATGTGCCACATTTTCTTTAATCAGTCTGTCATTGATGGGCATTTGGGTTGGTTCCAAGTCTTTGCTATTGTGAGTAGTGCTCCAATAAACATACGTGTGCATGTGTCTTTATAGTAGAATGATTTATAATCATTCGTGCATTACCCAGTAATGGGATTGCTGGGTCAAATGCTATTTCGAGTTCTGGACCTTAAGGAATTGCCACACTGTCTTCCACAATGGTTGAACTAATTTACACTCCCACCAACAGTGTAAAATCGTTCCTATTTCTCCACATCCTCTCCATCATCTGTTGTTTCCTGACTTTTTAACGATTGCCATTCTAACTGGCATGAGATGATATCTCATTGTGATTTTGATTTGCATTTCTCTAATGAACAGTGATGATGCGCTTTTTCTCACATGTGTTGGCCACATAAATGTCTTGTTTTGAAAAGTGTCTGTTCATATCCTTCATCCACCTTTTGATGGGGTTGTTTTTTTTTTTCTTGTAAATTTGTTGAAGTTCTTTGTAGATTCTGGATATTAGCCCTTTGTCAGATGGATAGATGGCAAAAATTTTCTCCCATTCTGTAGGCTGCGTGTTTACTCTAATGATAGTTTTTTTTTTTTTTTTTTTTTTTTTTTTTTTTTTTTGCTGTGCAGAAGCTCTTCAGTTTAATTAGATCTCATTTGTCAATTTTGGCTTTTGTTGCCATTGCTTTTGGTGTTTCAGTCATGAAGTCTTTGCCCATGCCTATGTCCTGAATGGTATTGCCTAGGTTTTCTTCTAGGATTTTTATGGTTTTAAGTATTATGTTTAAATCTTTAATCCACTTTGAGTTAATTTTTGTACAAGGTGTAAGGAAGGGGTCCAGTTTCAGTTTTCTGCATATGGCCATCCAGTTTTCCCAACACCCACTTATTAAATAGGGAATCCTTTCCCCATTGCTTGTTTTTGTCAAGTTTGTCAAAGATCAGATGGTTGTAGATGTGTGTTGTTATTTCCAAGGCCTCTGTTCTGTTCCATTGGTCTATATATCTGTATGGTACCAGTATCAATCTGCTTTGGTTACTGTAGACTTGTAGTGTAGTTTGAAGTCAGGTCGTGTGATGCCTCCAGATTTGTTCTTTTTGCTTATGATTGTCTTGGCTGTATGGGCTCTTTGTTGGTTTCATAGGAACTTTAAAGTAGTTTTTTTCTAATTCAGTGAAGAAAGTCAATGGTAGCTTGGTTGGAATAGCATTGAATCTATAAATTACTTTGTGCAGTATGGCCATTTTCACGATATTGATTCTTTCTATCCATGAGCATGGAATGCTTTTCCATTTGTTTGTGTCCTCTCTTATTTCCTTGAGCAGTGGTTTGTGGTTCTACTTGAAGAGGTCCTTCACATCCCTTTGTTAATTGTATTCCTAGGTATTTTACTTTCTTTGTGGCAATTGTGAATGGGAGTTCACTCATGATTTGGTTCTCTGTTATTGGTGTATAGGAATACTTGTGATTTTTACACATTGATTTTGTATCCTGAGACTGCTGAAGCTGCTTATTGGCTTAAGGAGTTTTTGGGCTGAGATGATGGGGTTTTCTAAATATACAATCATGTCATCTGCAAACAGAGAAATTTGACTTCTTCTTTTCATGATTGAATACCCTTTATTTCTTTCTCTTGCCTGATCACCTTGGCCAGAACTTCCAATACTATGTTGAGTAGGAGTGGTGAGAATGGGCATCCTTGTCTTGTGCTAGTTTTCAAAGGGAATGCTTCCAGCTTTTGCTCATTCAGTATGATATTGGCTGTGGGTCTGTCATAAATAGTTCTTATTCTTTTGAGATACATTTTATCAATACCTACTTTATTGAGTGTTTTTAGCATGAAGGGGTGTTGAATTTTATTGAAGATCTTTTCTGCGTGTATGGAGATAATCGTGTGGTGTTTGTCATTGGTTCTGTTTATGTGATGGATTACGTTTATTGATTTGCATATGTTGAATCAGCCTTGCATCCCAGGGATGAAGCCGACTTGATCCTGGTGGAAGAGCTTTTTAATGTGCTGCTGGATTCGGTTTGCCAATATTTTATTGAGGATTTTTGCATCTATGTTCACCAGGGGTATTGGCCTGAAATTTTCTTTTTTTGTTGTGTCTTTGCCAGGTTTTGGTGTCATGATGACGCTGGCCTCATAAAAAGAGTTAGGGAGGAGTCCCTCTTTTTTCTATTGCTTGGAATAGTTTTAGAAGGAATGGTACCAGCTCCTCTTTTTACCTCTGGGAGAATTTGGCTGTGAATCCATTTGGTCCTACGCCTTTTTTGGTTGGTAGGCTATTAACTACTGCCTGAATTTCAGAACTTGTTATTGGTCTATTCAGGGATTTGACTTCTTCCTGGTTTAGTTTTGGGAGGGTTTATGTGTCCAGGAACTTATCCATTTCTTCTAGATTTTCTGGTTTATTTTCTTAGAGGTGTTTATAGTATTCTCTGATGGTAGTTTGTATTTCTTTGGTGTCAACGGTGGTATCCATTGTTTTTTTTTTTAATCATTTTTTATTGTATCTATTTGATTCTTCTCTTTTCTTCTTTATTAGTCTGGCTGGTGGTCTATCTATTTTGTTAATCTTTTCAAAAAACCAACTTCTGGATTCATTGATTTTTTTAAGGGTTTTTTGTGTCTCTATCTCTATCAATTCTGCTCTGATCTTAGTTATTTCTTGTCTTCTGCTAGCTTTGAATTTGTTTTTGCTTCTCTAGTTCTTTTGATGATGTTAGGGTGTTGATTTTAGAAGGGTCCCATATATGCTTTTCAAAGCACCAAGTGCAGCACGTTTGTTTGCAATACCCTGGTTCCTGGATATAAGCTAGTGAACAAGACAGGTTCCAGACCTATGGAAACTTCTCATTATAGAAAAGAAAAAATACATGCAAATCAGCAAATATACAAGAATGATAAAAGCAACATGACTGGATGCCGTGGGAGTGCTTGAGAGGGCCGCCTGCCTCAGAATGGGGAGATGGAGGCACATTTCCTGAGAAAATAAGTTTTATACCTCTGCTGAGGTCTGAATGAAAAAGGCAGTGTGGCCGGAGGAAAGGAGGGGAAGAGAGATGGAGGAAGAATATTTAGGCAGGGTTCATTGCAAGCTCTTCAAGATAAAGAGAGAGGATTGTGCTCAGGGAGTAGAAATAGTTGTGTTACAGGAGCAAAGAGGCACTATGAAAAGCTGGAGGCCACAAGAGGTTAAGTGACTTTCCCAGTGTCACCTATTCTGTCTTCTCTTCTGATTCATTAATGAACGTGTTAAATTGCAACAGATTCATTCATCACAAGTACAATTATATACCCCAGGAAATGTTCTGTCAAAAACTCTATTACAGTGTATTCTCTGATAAATCCTTACCCTAGACTGGAGCTTGGCAGTTCTCAGATGGCAGCAACTATTCCTGCTCATCTTTGCACACCCCACAGAGCCTATTTGTTGCCTTGCACAGAGATCATCTTCAGAGGTGTTTTGGTGGTTGAGATCCCCATCAATGTAAATAACTGAACCATAAACAGTGATTTCAGGAAGATGTTTGATCCTGATTTGAGGGTATCTTCATATTCTGAAGTTAAATGAAAAAACATTTTTAAAAGGCCAAGAGCAAGAGCATAACAGCTTCTTTGATAGCATCCTGTTTGCAAGTCTCATTTGCTTCTGGTATTCTTCCTGTTAGCAGTCAATACTAGTCATCTGTAAGTCAAACAAAATTGAATTGATAAAATGATAAATTGACATGAGTTGATCTTAAGGGAGTCCTAAAAACATTAAGATGTGCTTTGCTTCCATTTATAACAATGTGTATGCAATACTGCATGCATATAATCAAATTATCTTATAATTTTATTTTGAAAAATCAAATATATTTCACATTATTTGATGCCAAAATACCAGGGTAATTTGTTGCTAATGGATTATCATATTTGCTTTCTTCTTTTATTAGGTTCATGAAATTTTCAGGAATTAAAGTTAGTCCTGAGGAAAGTTCATGAATGGCTAATGCTGGACTGTGGTAAGTCCTCAGTCTTCAGCCATTTTTGTTTGGCAATAATATATACTTAGTTTATTTGTCTGGGTTGGTTAAAAGCAGAATTTGTAATTTTCATCAATATTATCATTTCTTGTTATAGTTATTCTGAGATATTTCACATTATTTCTATAAAAAGATCATTTATCACATAGTTTTCTAATTTGTTGTAGTCATAGTGTAGTTATTCACCTTATGTTTTTCTTTAGAATTGATCATATATTAGTAGTAACAAGTATATTATTAGTTGTAATCTTTTGTCCTGATATTTTACTAATGAAAAATTTTAAATATTTTGGTAAATTGAAAGCATTTTGAAGTGAGCATTTATGTACCCCAAATCTGGTTTCTACCATTAAGAGTCTACTTATTAATCTTTTTCAGCTATTTTTTTTTTTTTACTTCTCTTGCCAAATTCTACTATTTGAATTTTGCACTTTACTCATTCTATAGTTTGCGAATGTTTGGGCTGTTTTCAGTTTTTGTCTATGATGAAGCATTCTGTAATAAACACTGTTGCATAATTTTTGTTGTACATTTACATTCATTGCTAAAGTGTGTGTATCTAGGAGTGGAATTGCTTGCTTATAGGATTTCTGCATATGTAGATCTAGTATATATTGCCAAGGGTTTTCCAAAGTGGTTATATTAGTTGCAAAGTGGTTGTATTATTTTAAAATCACAAGACTATATAAGAGTTATAGTTGCTCTGCATTCTCACTAATACTTGTTATTGTCATTCTTGTTTGTTTTTTTAAAGCTATTTTGGTAGATGGATACCATGTTTTGTTGTTGCTCTAATTTGGATATTCCTGGTGACAAATGGCACTGAGGATCTGGAGAATCTTTCCAGTTGGGTTTTTTTTTTGTTTTGTTTTGTTTTGGTCATTTGGATGTCTTTTTGTGTGTGTGTGTGAAATTCCTGCTGCATACTTTTACTCATTTAAAAATTAGTTTGTTTTTTATTATTGATTTGCATAATAACTTCATATATTCTGGGAGTCTTCTATCAGCTATATGTATTGAAAACCTCTGCTACTCAGTGGTTTGACTTCTTACTGTCTTAATAACTTTTTATGAACAGAAATTTTACTTTTTAATGAGGTCCAAGTTATCAACCTTTTTGTTTATGCTTGATGCTATTTCTGTCTTGTTTAAGAAATCTTCAGCAGTTACAAGGTCATGAAGATATTCTCCTATTTAACATTTTACAAGCTTTATAATTTTACCTTTCACATTTAAGTCTTTAAGTCACATTAAGCCAATCCATTGGAACTTATTTTTATGCATGAAGTCTAAGGGTCAAGGTTTTTAAAAAATTTTTCCTTCCATATGATTATCCAATTAATCACCATCATTCATTGAGAAAACTATTATTTCTCACTGCACTGTAGTAGCATCTTTGTTATAAAGTAGGTAATCTTACATGTTTGAGGCTACTTTAGAATTCTCTATTTTGTTCCAGCAGTCTATTTGTCTATTTTTGTGCCAGTACCATAGTGTTTATTTTTACTATATTTTTGCAATAGGCTTGGTATCTGATAGTGTAACTCCTCCAAGTTTGTTCTCCCTTAAGATTGTATTTCCTCGTGTCCACTCTTTGTGTTATAACTTGCATTCTTTTTGAGATGGGGTCTCACTCCATTGCCCAGGCTGGAGTGCAGTGGCATAATCATGGCTCACTTCAGCCTCAACCTCCTAGGCTCAAGTGATCCTCCCCCCTCAGCCTCCTGAATAGCTGGGACTGCAGGCATGCACCACCAGGACCTGGCTAATTGTTTTTTTTTTTAATTTTTAAGTTTTTTTGTAGAGACAAAGGTCTATGTTGCCAGGCTGTTCTTGAAATCCTGGGCTGAAGTGATCTTCCCATCTGGGCCTCCCAAAGTATTGGCATTATAGGCATGCACCACCTCACTCAGCCATCATTTGCATTTTACAGTGAGCCCATCAATTTCCACCATAAATAAAACAGCTGGAATTTTTATTGGAATTGCATCAATTTTATCTATCTATCTATCTATCTATCTATCTATCTATCTATCTCTCTATCTATCTATCTATAAATTTGGAGTCAATTGACAACTTTACAACATTGAGCTTTCCAATTCTCAAATATACCATAATATAAACCTTCACTTGTATATATCTTTAATTTCTCTTGGTGATGTTTTGCTGTGTTCTTGGTTGCATTACTTTCATTGGATCTACTATAAGGTGTTTCATCAAATCTATTAGAAATGGTATTGTTTTGAAGCTTTGTTTTTTAACTTTGGTAGCTAGGATATCTAATGTCCTTGCTAAAGAGTAATTTGTATTTTATGTTATCTAAAAATAATGCGTGGCTCTATGTCTCTATTTTCTATCTTTATTTCTTTTTTTGATAGCCTCTCCAGGACAGTGTTGCATAGAACTGGTTTTAGTAGACCTTCTTGTTTCATGTGCAATAACAAGAAAAAAGCTCGAAGGGAAGGATTTCTACATTTCACTATAAAATATTTACTGTAAGTTTAAAAATTCTTTATCTTTACTTTATTAGATTATTCCTAGTTTGTTGAAAATCTGTTTCCTCATCATCAAATGGAAGACATTGTTAATTTTATCTAAAGAGTTGAATTTATATTTATAAAATTGTTCACAGTGTCTCTAGTCTTTTTTTAATTGAGGCACAATTTATGCATAGTGAATTATACAGATCTTAAGTTTATATAATTTGGTAAGTTTTGCCCACATATTCAACAACACTATAAAGACTTAGAATATTTTCATTACTAAGAACTTCCCTTATGCCCTGTTCCAGTAAATCTCTAACACACGTTTGACTTCTTTCACAGATTAGATTAGTTTTCCCTTTTCCTGAACTTTAACAAAAAAGGAATAATACATCTGTATTTATTGGGAGGGGGATTCTGACTCCTTTGTCTCAACATAATGTCTCTGAGATTTATACATTCTGTTGCATGTATCAGTAGTCTCTTCTCTTCTTATTGTTGAGTAATATGCCTTTGAGTGAATAGGACAACATTTGTTTATCAATTCTGCTATCAATTGACAGTTGGATTGTTTTCAATTGGGGCTTTTGTGGTTAAAGCTGCAATAAGCAATTAAATAAAAGCCATTTTGTGTACATACCTATTACTTTCTCTTGGGTAAATAGAAGTGGAACTATTGGGTCATTAAAGCTGCAATAAGCAATTAAATAAAAGCCATTTTGTGTACATACCTATTACTTTCTCTTGGGTAAATAGAAGTGGAACTATTGTTTCATAAGTGAAAATGGGTACATTTGAAGTTAGAAAAATTTGCCAAAGACTTTTCCAGAGTGGTTTATTTATTTTACATTCCAGTAGCAGTTTATGAGAGTTGCAGTTGCTCTATATTCTCACCAGTTTTGTGCTGTGCCAAGCTAATCTTGGTGGAGATTAGCTTAGGGTCTCTCAGAAGTCTCAAGGTGTCACTCAAGCTTGGAGTCTCATCAGATGCTTGAATGGGGAAGCATCTGTTTCCAAGCTTGTAGTTGTTAGCAGGATTCAGGTTCTCATGGATTGTTGGACAGAGGGCCTCAGCTACTTGCTGGCAACTGTCTGAAGGCTGCTTTGAGTAATTTGCCATGTAGCTTTCTCTGTAGGGCAGCTTTCTTCACCAAATCCAGCAATGGAGGGAATCAGTCATTAAGGTCTGGTAGCAGGGTAGAAGTTACCATCTTATGTAACATACTCAAGGAAGTAACTTCTTAACAACTTTGCCTTATGCTATTTGTTAGAAGCAAGTTACAGGTCCTGCCAACACTCCAGGGGAGGGGATTGTACAAGGGCATGAATAGCAGGAGGTAGGGATAATTGGGGCCATCTTAGAGTCTGTCCACCTCAACTAGTTTCAAGGATGATTAAAGCCCTTCTCCAGAGATGCACACTTTTTTTTTTTTGTCTTAGTCATAACACCCTGGAGAGTAATGACACAACTGGATATGACCAAATACATGTAATAGGGTGGGACAAATTGGGAGAACTCAGGGTTTGTAGTTAGATGTGTTCCTTCATGTGGAGAAAGTTTAATTACAGTCCAACAAGGGGTTCCAAACTGTGGCTTCTTAATTTCTCAACAGAAACAGGGCACAGGTATACCTCCTGGCAGATGAGGCAGATGTACACCATCTGGGGATGTGTTCGCAGGTAGCATGTCTGTTAAGGCATGGAGATTTTCTGGTAGTGTTCCAATTCCTGGGAGGCACTTGCAACAGCATGGGTAGTGCTATGATTTGAAAGCGCCCCCTCCAAATCTCAGATGTTGCCAGTGTGATGGTAGTAAGAGGTGGGATTGTTAAGAGGTGATTAGTCCATAAGGGCTCCTTCCCTCATGAATGGGATTAAGACTCTTATAAAAGAGGCTTCACAAAGCATTTGTCTCTTGCCCTTCCTCCATGTGAGGGCATAATGTTACTCCCCTCTAATGGATGCAGCCCTCACTAAACAACTAAACCTGCTGGTGCCTTGATCTCAGACTTTCCAGCCTTGGGAACTTTGAGAGAAAAATGTCTATTCTTTATAAATTACCCAGTCTGACATATTTTGTTGTATCAGCACAAGACAGATTAAGACAGGTAATGAGCCAATACTGGGCATAATAGCAATATAAAGAAATGGGTCTAAGACATAACCATGGTGTGTAAATTATCAGAACTAAGGCAGAAGTTTTAGGAGTAGACTTAGAAATAAGAAACATAGATCTCAGGACTAAGGTACCAGGTGAAGACCGGCTCAGGTGAATCCTAGAGAATGCAGGGGTCTTAAATTCATAAATTTCTCTTGCCCTCAGACAGGACTGACTTTAGAGAATGGAATTAAATCTGAAGCTACAGGGGGAGAGAGACCCTAGAACCCAAAAATCTTGTAGAATTGATCGTCAGGGGACTCCTCTAAGGCCTTGGAGGCTGACAAAGTAACTTTACTTTCAGTTTCCTTTTTTCCCACTCTCTTTTGGACACACCATTTCCACTGCCTAAATAGTCTATTGCTAAAGGACATTTCTATTTTAAGCTTCTTTCTAATAGTGGAATAAAATGCCTGTGCCTTAGTTTGCAATTTTGAATATTCTGGGATAGGTAGAAGAATTGCATGGGAAAGTTGCATGCTGTGTATATGTCTTTCTGAAATCATATCTACAGACAGCTACTTATCTTTCAAGAAAAGGATTTCTGTCCATTCGTTTGTTGAATGATGGTTGAGAAGCTACTGGTGCTATGAACTGTATTAGTGCTGGAATAAAATTAGAATTTAAAAAATGCACATTATTCCTACCTTCAGAATTGGAAAATACTACTTCACAGAACTGGGAAAAAACTACTCTAAAGTTCATATGGAACCAAAAAAGAGCCTGCATAGCCAAGACAATCCTAAGCAAAAAGAACAAAGCTGGAGGCATCACACTACCTGACTTCAAACTATACTACAAGGCTACAGTAACAAAAACAGCATAGTACTGGTGCCAAAACAGTTATATAGACCAATGGAACAGAACAGAGGCCTCAGAAATAACACCACACATCTACAACTGTCTGATCTTTGACAAACCTGACAAAAACAAGCAATGGGGAAAGGATTCCCTATTTAATAAATGGTGCTGGATAAACAGGCTAGCCATATGTAAAAAGCTGAATCTGGATTCCTTCCTTACACCTTGTACAAAAATTAACTCAAGATGGATTAAAGACTTAAATGTAAGGCCTAAAACCATGAAAACCCTAGAAGAAAACCTAGGCAGTACCATTCAGGACACAGGCATGGGCAAAGACTTCATGACAAAAACACCAAAAGCAATGGCAACAAAAACCAAAATTGACAAATGAGATCTAATTAAACTGAAGAGCTTCTGCACAGCAAAAGAAACTATCATCAGAGTGAACAGGCAACCTACAGAATGGGAGAAAATTTTTGCAATCTATCCATCTGACAAAGGGCTAATATCCAGAATCTACAAAGAACTTCAACAAATTTACAAGAATAAAAAACCCCGTCAAAAAGCGGGCAAAGAATATGAATGGACACTTCTCAAAAGAAGACATTTATGCAGCTAACAGACACATGAGAAAATGCCCATCATCACTGGTCATCAGAGAAATGCAAATCAAAACCACAGTGAGATACCATCTCATGCCAGTTAGAATGGCGATCATTAAAAAGTCAGGAAACAACATGCTGGAGAGGATATGGAAAAATAGGAACACTTTTACACTGTTGGCACAAGTGTAAATTAGTTCAACCATTATGGAAGACAGTGTGGTGATTCCTCAAGGATCTAGAACTCGAAATACCATTTGACCCAGCCATCCCATTACTGGGTATATGCCCAAAGGATTATAAATGATGCTACCATAAAGACACATGCACATGTATGTTTATTGCGGCACTATTCACAATAGCAAATAGTTGGAACCAACCTAATGTCTATCAGTGTTATACCAGATTAAGGAAGTGTGGCACATATACAACATGGAATACAATGCAACCATAAAAAAAGATGAGTTCATGTCCTTTGCAGGGACATGGATGAAGCTGGAAACCATCATTTTCAGCAAAGTGTCACAAGGGCAGAAAACCAAACACCGCATGTTCTCACTCATAGGTGGGAATCGAACAATGAGAACACATGGACACAGGGCAGGGAACATCACACACTGGGGCCTGTTTGGGGGTGGGGAGCTGGGGGAGGGATAGCATTAGGAGAAATACCTAATGTAAATGATGAGTTGATGGCTGCAGCAAGCCAACATGGCGCATGTATACCTATGTAACAAACCTGCACGTTGTGCACATGTACCCTAGAACCAAAGTATAATAAGAAAAAAACACAAAATAAATAAAAAGGCTTCTGGGTCACATGAACTTTTCCAACAACACATTGATCCAATGTGATTTTTTTCGCCAATCATTTATGGTGATTTTGGGTCTGAGATATTTTTTGGGCGATAGACTAGTAAGTATATAAACTGAATAAAGCAGTTAGTCTCAAAGGTCTGTAAATTTCAAGAGTGTCTTTTATTTTACAAACCTGATTAAAAGCTGAAAATGCAAATAAGTATGTGGGTGGAGAAACAGGAAGTATCTATATTAAATTGTGTTTTATTTTCCAGACTGAATTAAAATAATTTCCAAAAAGATGAATAACACCAGTTATGCACATGAGAGTGAGGCCATATTACTTTCAAATGTGTTACGTTTCTACATGGTAATGGAATCTTTTTCCATCCTCTCAGTTCAGAGAAAATAATTCCTCTTATTAGGTAATTTTTATATCTGAAAACTTGAAAGGCAGAAATTAATTTAATCAAATAACCAGAGTGTGAATTGCTTCATGTTTTGACTTCAAATACTGAGAGAGGAATGCACTTATTAGAGATGGATAGTGATTCAGACAGGAACCTCATGAAACCATTGAAGGCTAGCTCCTTAAAGGGTTTTTTAAAAGTTCAGAATTTTTTTTTCTCTGTTTTAAAGATCTCTAAATAAAAGCATTTTATCCCTCTTATTTGGGAAATGTTCAATGTCAACTGAGTCTGGAGTTCTTTCCCATGTTGAGTTAAAGTCTCTCTTGCTACTCTGTAAGGCTATTTTTTCTTACTTAGAATGACTGGCAGCTGCCTACAATCTTTCATGAAATAATGTTTCATATAATTGAGGAGAGTCATGAAGTCAGATCTCGGCCTCATCATCCAAGTTAAAATCACCAAGCAAAGGAGCAGTATGTAATCATATGCTTAATGTGGAGAAGAAAAAGTCAAAGGTAGTGTAGTGGAGGAGAAAAACTTTTTTTTCCTCTACCCTCTTAGGTTCATTGGCTGCGGCCCTGTAAAATAGACTGAGAAAAGACAGATTAACAGGAGAAAAGGCAAACAAATTTTACCTGACATTAGCTTTTCTTAACACAGAGGCCTTCCAAGAAGAGAAGTAAAGCTTCAAAGAAGTAGATAGGCCTGAGAATTTATGTACTATTTTTAACAAAGAATAAAATTATGGATGTGTGATAAGGCAAAGGAAAAGTTTTTTAGCTTCTGGGAGTGGTAACCTGTAGGAAGGTAGATATATAGGAGAATCTAATGGAAGACCTGGGTTATTTTAGTAAGGCTCGGTTGTGCAGGTTCATCTTGGTGCCAATTTTCTGTCTTCTTCATGGCCAAAAACTTCCTTGCAGGAGGGAATCTATGGCAGTCCTCATTGCGCAGGAGTTTCTGGTTTTAGTCAGATAAAGGAAGTCCTGGCAACTTCTGTGAAATCTCAGTTTCCTTCAGTTCAAAGTAATCCTTATGTCAAAATGACATATTTTGGGGTAGCATATTTTGGGGTGACATTTGGATCACCTTCAGTATCATAGACAGTCTGTTAGTGATAACCCACTGGGTAAACAACTCTGGCCAACTGTCCCTTTTCTTGTAAGTCTCTTTTCCAAACTTACAATGTATGTTTTTATTCTTCTGTTTTTTCTGTTAATCACTTAGATTAGAAGTGGATATGTAGAAGGACATTTCTGTGTGTGAAAAGTTAAATTGATGCAGACTCTTCTTCTTAGTCCTGGACTGCATTGGTGGAATTTACTTATTCATCAAAAAAATTTTTTTAGAGACAGGTCTCACTCTTTTCCCCAGGCTATAGTCCAGTGTTGCAGTCATAGCTCACTGTAACCATGAACTCTTGGGCTCAAGTGATCCTCTTGCTTCAGCCTCCTGATTAGCTAGGATGACAGGCGTGCACCACTATGCCCAGCTAAGTTTTTAAATTTATTTTTATTTTTTGTGGAGACAAGGTCTAGCTTTGTTGCTCAGGTTGGCTTTGAACCTCTGGGCTCAAGTGATCCTCCCACCTTAGCTTCCCAAAGTGCTGGAGTTACAGGCGTAAGCTTTTCCAGTTCTTAGTTTGTTCTAGGTCCTGTTAAAGGTTCTAGGGATGCAGCTGGTAAAATAAGATAAACAATGAAAACATGGCTCCTCTTATGGACTTTGAATAAAATGGAGTGATTGTACAGTTTATTCTAGAACTGGAAACTGGATTATTCCTTGATAATCTATTTGTCTTCAGTTGGCACCTCAGTGTTGGTGGTTTTCTAATCAATCATCTAACCAGCATTCACTGAGTGTCCACTCCTGCCACGCATTAGGCACTTGTGGAGCTGGTAATCTAGCTAGGGAGAGGAAATCAAAATGGATCATTGCATGACAATTTTAGGCAATCAGAATGTTTCACACAGCAATACAGGATTAACAGCTTCACCTAGACTATTAGCTCAATTCTATGACTTCTCAGGAGGTGTTTGCTAAATTATGTCATGGAATATTTCCTTTTCCTTTCACAATATTAGTTGGTGGGATATATATAATGTAAAAATAATTTGATGTCTGCTTGCATACCTATCAGTTAATAGAATTGCTGTGGTGACATGGTAAAGTTCTAATTCTCTTTCTTCATTCTGGGAATCTCTTTGCTTTGAATGAATTTAGTAAGATGTCAGGCTTTTGTTGAGTTCACTAAGCCTGGTGATTATTCCATATGATTGATTTTATTAAAAATAAGCTTACAAGCAGCAAAATGTTGACAGTAATTTAGATGTTCCCAAAAATGTCAAACTTTTCTAATTTATGCAAATAATTTTTCCTTATTAACTTGCTTTTTAAGCATTGTATTAAATACCAACCATTTGTCACCTGTAAAATGCTTTTACTGCTCCTCAGACCATAGCTAGCATTGTGCAAGTTTTAAAGACAACAAATTAAGATTCTATGCTGTGGGTTAACTACTGGAAACCTTGTATAATGGCATTTGATTATATAAGGCTGATGATTTAGTCTCATGAAAATCCTACCTAATTGCTTGGGTAACTTTCATCATCTTTCATAAAAGAAGATGACATGAATGCCAATGATGATAGGGAAATGTCAGATTCTCTTTCTAGCAGCTGTTTGTACCCAGACTTCCAAAGATTTGACACTTCGTTTGAATCCTAGTAAGCTCTCTGCACTTGGGAAATTATCATTCTGGGTGATTTGGGAAATGTTGGCCCACTGAGGGAAATAAAGGTAAGATTGAGAGGGAAGAAGGAAGTTGCAGTAGAAATCTTTTAGGGTATCATCCAGCTAAAGAATCTGCCCTTTCTTTTGGTGTTTGATCCCAGATTTGTGAGGAATAAGCCACCCAAGTTTGTATTAATATAAGCCCCTATACTCTTGGTGATAACTCCTTGGTTTCTTGTTACATACATATATGTTGGTAGGAATTTCTTTCTTGGGCTTTTGGAATCAGAATGCAAAGACAACTGGCATACATTTAGATGAGAATGGGACAGTAACAACATAATGTAGGAGCTAAGAATAAAAACCTCTGCCCTGTGAATAAAGGAGGGAGAATGCAGATCTACAGAGAACGAAAGAAAGGAAGCAGAATTTAGCGAGCAGAAGAGATAAGAGATGAGTTTGCTGGGTTCTTATTCTGTCCAGGTGAAGTGGTAGTGGAATACTTATCCTGGAGCCAAGTGGAAAGTGAGACCTCCCCAGGTCACAAATTGAGAGAGTGGGAGAGAGGTGGATCTCCATGGGAAGACCAGAGGGTCATTGCCGGAGGAGGGGAGAATGAATGTCAGGAAAACAAAACAATGGAGGTTCTCTGCAGTCAGAGAGGCAAAGGGAGAATTTTTAAATAAATGAAAGTTTTTCTGATTATCTGACTAAAGTTACAAGTCATTGTAGAATTGGAATTAAAATTGTTTGAAAAAAATGTTTAAATGTAAATGATAAGTACACTACTATTTTCTTGATCCTTATTAACATGGATTTTGTGATCATTTGATCAGGATTAGGATGATATTTTCCCTATATAGTATATGTAGAAAGGATTCTTTCTAATGAACTGTGAACTTGTGACATAAGAGGGTTGCTGTTTACCCACTTAAGCAAATGCTTCAGGAGACAGTTTAGCAATATCCATTACTTCATGCATATATTACTAATGATTACAAATGTGTTTTTGTGGCACACTTTGAAGGGTAAAACAATATTTAGTAATTTAAACCTTCAGGTGGCATTTCGTGCAGGTATTTTGGTTTGGTGAATTCCTACTTGGCCTTCATCCATTTTTGATTCTCTAGCAAGTTGTGGGAGACTTTGGTTTTGAACAACTGTCAAATAATTTATGCTCTTTAAAGAATTATTGGATATTAGGGATCAGGATATGTCCTCATCTTTTGCTTCCCTGGACAATTACCCATTTCTATTCATCATAATATTACCATCTGCTTCCATGAGTATAAAAAGCCATGTAGGGAGAGAGTCAGACAGGTGCTGTTTGATAATGGTCATTTGTGGCCTTCTCTGCTTGTAAGAAGGCTAGGAGGGCTCTGTGACCTTCACAATGGTAGACATTTAGCCACAGAAACAATGTGAGTAGAAAACATAAGCAGAGAGCCAAGAGGGAAATTTAATTTCTGGCTTAATTTTTACAGGAGAGATCAGGACATGACTAAGCATATCGCCTGAGCTTGCTTACGAGTATCCAGATAGACACAGACCTACGATCCAATTGAGAGTTTTCTAACCTGGTCACTTTTATACCTGCATTGGGTGTGGCCACCCTGAGAACCACAGTAGCTTTTTTCACCTAGTCTTACAGAGGGCAGCCTGGATCATGTTCAGTGTTCATTCTCCTGCCTAACCCACTCTGACAACTCTGGTAACCCTCTGAGTGCCTCACCCTTCCATTTCCTAGTCAACATAGTGGATACCACAGCTTAGTCCCTGACAGGGGTCCTGTCTGAGGGGCCACCTGGTAGTAGTCAGCACCAGTGCCTGGGCCTCTGTTTCTTCAGCAATGGTAGAATGTACTTGGGCGACAACAATCTGCCTTTGAAATGACTGGAGAGCAGTGAATTGCTTGAGCCATTGATTGTCTGCATGCAGATATGGACCCAGGCATCCAGAAGAGACAGCCCAGGAGGCCTGGAGGAAATAAGATTGGACCTATTTAGGAAGGAGTAGGAGCATTGAGAGGGAGGTCATTGAGGAGAGGTAGGAACGCTTTCAGTGGGAAGAAATGCATGACCCAATACAGACCTGGAAATATTAACAATATAAGTAGTCCTTGAGCCCTCATGTCATGCAGTTGCACTGTGCCACACATTTGGCATGCACTATCTCATTTAGTCCCTTGTTCTTCAGTCCAAGGCTCTACCTCTGAGCTATACCCTTTCCTTCATTTAATCCCTATAGGGAAGTGCCCTTATCATTCTCATTTCAGTGCAGAGGAAAGCTCAGGGAGGTGAATTGGTTTGCCACATATCACAAAGTTCATAAGGGGCAGAGGCTGGAGTACATCAAACAGATATAGCTACAAAGAGGAGGAAAGGCTGGCCTTGCTGTCACCAAGAGTTTGTGTCATATAGAACTGCCCTGCAGTAATAGCTAGCACAACTGTACAGCTACAGAAGTGTAAAGCTGTACAAAGAGGGATTACCTGTATAGCATTTCCCCAGCTTAGTGAAAAGGCAAGTCTTGAACTCTCATGATTTCCAGGAGCTGCAGTGCTGTATTGTTGAATCATTTGAAATTCACTTTCACCCTGTTCCCTGAAACACCTCAGTAATATCAACACATCAGTGCGCGTGCACACACACACACACACACACACACACACACACACACTCTCTCTCTCTCTCTCTCTCTCTCTCTCTCATTCATGAGAAAAAGAAGGATTTATTGCGAGGAACTGGCTCATTCCAATTATGGAGGCCGAGACATCCCGCAACCTACAGTCTGCGAGTTGGAGACCCAGGAAAGCCAGTGGTGTAATTCAGTATGAGTCTGAAGGCCTGAGAATCGGAGGTGTATATCCCAGCCCAAGGTTAGGAGAAGATGAGTTGAGTGGTCCCAGCTCACCAGTGAGGCAGAAAAAATAAGAGGGCACAGATGCCTCCTTCCTCTGGCTTTGCTTCAGGCCCTCGGTGACTGAGTGATGCCCACCCATACTGGGGAAGGCAGGCTGTCCTATGAAGTACGCTGATTTGCATGTGAATCTCAGTCAGAAACACCCTCATAGATGCATCTAGAAATGTTTATTCTTGGCATCCTGTGGCCCCGTCAGGTTGACACATAAAGTTAACCATCAGACATACCTATTGGATGCCCGTGATCTGTTAAGCAAAACCAAACCCACATTGTCCAAGGCACAGCTGATGGTGTCCTCACTTTTCCTCACTCAGGAACTACTGAAGGAGGTGGCACCTTCAGAGACAAGATGGAGGCAGGATAGGGGAGGGGATGAGGATATAGACCATGGAGACTGACAGACCTGGGCCTTGATTCCAGTGCCTCATTTTCTTCATATAGAAGAAGGAGGAGGAAAATGCCAATTTCATGGGGGTGGATATAACAAGGAACGAACAAAACCCCCAAAGGTGTTGATGCCTAAACAGGCAGTACATTAAGTGCCCAGTAAATATTACTAAAACAGTATTGCCAGGAGAATCAATTCATTCCTTTCTAAGTTTGGTTAGAAGTGTTTCCAGGTTTAGTCAAAGCAATCCAGTGGGTTGGCCCAGGAGCAAGTTCTGGAGCTCAGTGTTCTGATGTGCAGACCACTGACTGTTCTCACTACCTCACGCTCCATTATTGAAGAGTCCCAGAGAGGGAGAGCATGTTCAAACAACCGATGCACAAAAGTCTGATAAATTAGGAAAATTAGGGAAGTATAGTGAATATATTAGGGAAGTATAGTGAATGGTCCCATTTATAACTATTTTCCATTGACTTCCTTTAGATAAGAAGCTTTTTTGTGCTTTCTTTTTCAAATTAAAGAACATGAATTTATGCACACCAGTTTTCTAATCTGTCCTCAGCATATCTAGCCAGTGTTATTTTTAACCACCATTATTTGGCACATCATCTAATAAAGGTGGGCTGCTCATCTCCCAGGCCCCCTCTATTTTCTGTGAAGTTCTCTCCTCTATACCCTGAACATTCTAATTCCTCCTATTGGAAGCATCCATTCTTCCTCCTCTCTGATCACATCCTCCCTTTTCTTCAAGACTCTGTTTAAGATCCACGTGTTCTAAGAAGCCCTCATTGTGGGCCTGAGTCCTCTCCACCTGCTCTGATCTTTGTGGCACATATACACCATGGAATACTATGCAGCCATCAAAAAGGATGAGTTTGCGTCCTTTGTAGGGACATGGATGCAGCTGGAAACCATCATTCTTAGCAAACTATCACAAGAACAGAAAACCAAACACCGCATGTTCTCATTCATAGGTGGGAACTGAACAATGAGATCACTTGGACTCAGGAAGGGGAACATCACACACCGGGGCCTATCATGGGGAGGGGGGAGGGGGGAGGGATTGCATTGGGAGTTATACCTGATGTAAATGATGAGTTGATGGGTGCAGCACAGCAACATGGCACAAGTATACATATGTAACAAACCTGCACGTTATGCACATGTACCCTACAACTTAAAGTATAATAATAATAAATAAATTAAAAAAAAATTGCATATGATTTTCTTGAAATCTCTAGAGCTCCAAAAAAGCCTTCATCACTAAGCAAAGTGACTGTAGCTCAAAGGTTCTGACTATCTGCGTGGCTATGCTGAACAAGAAAGACTGAGGCAGGTTTACTCTGTCTTGGTGTATCGCATAGGTTTTGAGGACAATTGAGATGCTGGAGATCATCAGCATCATGCCATTAGGAGATAGAAAGTCACCGAGAGCGTAAAGAAACACAGCATGCGCATATGTGCGAAGTTATTTATTTACTCAGTAAAGGGCATATAAAAAAAAATCTATGCCAGGGAAGGTCAACAAGGGCAGTATACTCTACTCTACTCATTTATCCAGGAAGCTCTTGATTTTTTTAAAGAATAAAGCCCTAAACATTATGGAAATGTACCTGTTTTCATTAAATTACTCTTACATTCATTTTTCATGTGAAAAATGAGCTTCAGGCTTCAATATGATGAATCGTTTCCTCCTGTGTGACAGTGGTGGAGGAAGTTAATTTAGCGCTGCTGCAAGGAGTCCTGGTTGTCTCCTATTTTATTCTGAGGCTGTTGATTAATAGGATTACACTGGAGTTATTACAGCTGCCAATTTGTTTATCCCATCACTGGGGTCAGTGCTGAGGATCTTATTTCAGGTTTCTCTGGTTTTGAAACCTGGTTTGTCATGTTTGTAATGTAATAAACTTCTGCTGTATCATCACTCCATGGAGTGTTCAAGTAAGCTGAATGAACTCTCGAGCCATCTATGTTATGGGAATTTGAGTCATTTGTTCACAAAGTATTGATTGAGCACCAGTGGCGAGCAATATCTTGTACTATGCTGAGAAAAATCAAGGCCAATGCACTTGATGCAAAGGGGGAGGCCAATTTATACTTTGGGAACCTGAATATTGGCAAAGTGTAAGCAGTGGGACATGGGGAGGTGAAATGGTAAGTGACTAATACCTATCTAGGCTTTAGTATCATCAATAATAAAGTAAATAATTAGACCAAATAATTTTTTTTGTATTTATTCAGATTGTGGAACACTACCATTTTGTGGAATGTCAAGAAATAATGACACTTAGTTCCACTATGTAAACTAGGAGATATTTTATAAGTATGTATCTGCTGTATGATCCTGAGCACGGCATACTTAAAAATATGAGCTACTCTGGCTACTGCACTCCAGCCTGGGCGACAGAGCGAGACTCCGCCTCAAAAAAAAAAAAAAAAAAAAAAAAAAAAAAAAAAAAAAAACTACTGTGTCTAGGCAGCAGTGCTTCCCTTAGACCTGGGCAAATGGGGCCGCTGCTCCAGGCCTTATAAATTGGGGTGTCTTGTGCTTTGACTGTGTCTTTCTTGAAATTTTCTAAATTCCCCTATGATGTCTGGAATGGTCCAGCGTTGGTAGTGCCATCCAGTCAGGGTGCCCTGAGCCTGGGTTGGAACATGCATGGGCCTCCGTCTCATTTTTTCCTTTTGGAAGTATTTGGAGCTGTCTACTACACATGACAGATTAACCAGATATCCTGAGGACCTGTGTAATTTGCACCTATGGGAGCATCCCAGGGTTCCATGGCTGGATTCAAATGGCAGGACTCTGGCTTCAAACGGTAGTTTGGTAAGTTGATCACTCCTGCAAGCCTATGTAGTATTTCCTTTGTGAGCTCACACAAGATTAGGCTACCAGCATGGTGCCCATGTGATTGATGTGATCATCCCAGGTAACTCTCGCATAGGTATACAGGATGAGCTCAGGGCCCTGGGGTACCCCTGGTACACTAACATCCCTTGGACCTGAGCCATGTATAGGGACCCATGTATTGGCTCTTACTTACCCATGTTGTGACTGCAGATTCATCTCCATTCTGCAGTACAGAAGGCAGCAAGATTGGAGACAAGTGTCCTTTACCCATAACTCCCCAGCAGCTGACAATAAGGACAGTTGCCCCACCCTCTCCATAGGCTCCATACTACATGTTGGGCCACCCCTGGTAGTGGCTGCACCTATTTCCTCATAAGCATTTTTAGACAGTGGCTCTGCAGTGCCAATGGGTCCTCCCAGTTGATGTCCTCTCTTGCCTCTGATCGATGTGGTGACATCATGCTCTCCCAACTTGGTCTTAAGGTATGTTGGATAAGGGAGAGACATTTCTTGCCCCCTGGAAACACTCCTTTTACCCCCACCTGGGTGGCCGTGTGTGGAAGGCAACAGTGTGGTCAACGCTGAAAAGGATCACACTCTAAGAATGCCAGGATTATGTTCTTAAGAGTTCAAAGAAGACAAGGGATTGGAGGATGTGTTGTTTTGTTTTATATCATACAATTTTGAAGACTAAATTTAACACAATCAAACAAATTATCATTTACATTTTTGTGCATCGTCTGAGTGAGACTTGCATGTGTAGGCATTGTCAATAAAGCACAATAACAACTTTTGTGAGATCATTAGAAGCCAATATTTACAGGCAGCACAATGAATGAGTGTTAGGAGTAATAATGTAATCAGCATTAAATAAATGGAGTTAGGGAACTCAAGAGGCAAGCAGGCCTATATTTTTAAGAAATCTGAACAGGTTTGAAGAGCCATGGCATTGTGAGTAATAAGAGCATTGCTACCTTTTTCTCCCAGGAGGCAGTATGAAAGAGCCAGGAATTATGCCTATGACAATAAAGAATGTGAATTGATGATTCCTATTCCTGGACAGGAAGAGATGGTGCTTGGACACTAAGAAGAATTGTCATATGCACTGATTGGAAAAGAAACCCATATGTTTCTCTTTTCTACTCATTATTCTGTCCTTTCACTGAAAAATCACTATACCTTATACAAGCCCATGAATTCATATTACATTTTAAAGATCAAACTGCTAGTGTAAGACAAGGCCCTGCAAAATTAATTGCCAAGTGCCCCTCACTCCCTAGGGATGGCCGTGTTGGGTAGGATACTTAGTGGTACTCAGGAAATAAGATGCTCTCTGTGCTGCCCATTGGATAATTTGTTTTGAGCTTGGACTCAAAGCTGGAATTAATTCTCCCCAACAAAAAATGAAAGGAAAGTGAAGCACCCTATTTCTCAGCAGAAAGAGACAACAAAAGAGGAAGAGGATGAGGGATAGAGAGAGGAGGAAACACATGGAACAGAAGGCTGCTCAGCTGCAGACATAGAAGAGAAATCACCTCTGGGATGAGAAGTTCTTATTTATCTAAGAACATTGGAGGAAAGCAAATTCTTGTAAGTAGAGGAAGAACACGCTATATTTTAAAATATCTGCATTATGTAGTTAGGAACACAGAGATTTAGCATTTTCTGTAACTTGTAACCAGGAGGTTTTGGAGAATGACATGTGCATCTATTCTAGAGCAGACTTATATGTGACAGATGACAATGTGAGAGACAGTATATAAGGATGGTAGAAAATGAATAATGTGACACAAAGATAAATCCATATTATCAGTGCACCAGGCACCACTCTTACTGAGGCAGTGGTTTTTTTTTCTGTCCATATATCTTATATCTCTAATTCACTGCAATTTTTCAAGTAATTATTGACAGATTCTTTACTCACATTTGCTGCTGTATTGTATCCACTTTTTTTTCTGTGCTTGGAGGTTTGCATGTATTCAAAGCAAGCAGGTGCATCCTTAGTATAACATCACTTACTTTGAGTTCTAATACTCTAAGAGGTACATTTTCTTAATTTTTTTTTGTCAGATCAAGTTGAAAGGTCCCTCTTGTCTTCAGCCTTTTTCATAAGCATCAGCTCATTTTTGACTTTGATCTTCTAGATTCCTGTCAGTCTGTTTTATTTCTCTTAGACTGTATGCTCCTACTTCCTTTTTAAAATTCGTGCCTGTGAAACTTTTTCCCCTCGGGGACTCCCTTTGCAGCCACCCTGGTTTCTTGATGCTCTTACTAATTGGAATTGTGGGCTATACCAGGTCTTGTCAGTTACACAGCTGCTTTTTCAACTTGACTGACACTTACTGCCTTCTTTCTTTCCCAAATTTTTGCGACAAGAATGTTCTTTTTTACAGAAAAAGCTAAATCTCAATAATCAAGGTGTCATAAATACCTCATGCTTGTTGTGGTTCATAACATATATATTTGGCTATAGTTTTCATTGAATTCCTTCATTTTCTGCTAGTTTTATCAGCCAAGTTGTTTGCCATCATAAAAGCAGGATTGAGGCTAGGATGATAAATGGATTGAAATTATCAAAGAGATAACTTCAAAAAGGTTTTGGACATTCAAATAAAAGGAAAAGAAAACCTTTAGGTGACTCTTCATAAAACAGGTTATTTCCCCAAATCACAAATAATTCTTGAACATTTGTTACTTTTCTTCAGAGACCTAGAAAGGAAAAATCACAGAACAAA
This sequence comes from Macaca mulatta, assembly GCF_049350105.2. NCBI lineage: Eukaryota > Metazoa > Chordata > Mammalia > Primates > Cercopithecidae > Macaca > Macaca mulatta. Next base: position 123,063,403 of record NC_133411.1, read on the forward strand.
TGCCATGGATGTTTGTAAAACTGGAGTTCACTGTGGGCAGTGAGGTAAGGGACACCGTATGGACCTTAGAGAATCTTTATAAGTAGAAACTGCAACCTCAAAAACCATGATCTGCCCCCTGGAATTTCCTGCGGGTGGTGAAGTAAGGGACATTGTGTGTGCCTTGGGGCATCAAAAGTATTACAAGTAGAAGCTCTCACCTCTATTAACTTCCCTCCCCACCACGTTATCTGTCTGATGTCATCTCCCGTTACTTTCCCTTGTCTCTGCTCCAGTTCAGGCGGCCCAGGCGGCATTCTCCCTGGTCTTTGGAAGACAGTTTGCCCTCAGGATGGCGCAATTGCTGTCTCCTCTGTTCTCAATGTCTTTGTCCAAGAAATTTGCACTGTTTGCCTTCTCATTTCTTTCTGGTCTTCTATCAAATTGCTCCAGCTCAATGTGACCTTTTTTTCCTGTCCACATTATATAAAATTGGTATATACATCTAACACACACACTTTGTGTTGTTCTTCTTGGCTTTATTTTTCTTCTCACTATTATCACATCTATCAGTAGAAATACTTTATTTATTTATCTTGTTAATTTTTCCTTCTCATTCACCAGAATGAAGATATTTTCTGTTTTGATCACTGCTGTGTCCTCAGCCAATACAGTAGTATCTGAGACACAGTAAGCCCTCAATACATGTTTGTTGGATGAATAAATAAAACCTCAACTAAAAGGGGCAATTGGTTACCTAAAATTTTGCTTTAATTTGTATATATTGGAGAAATAGTGTTGCAATAGAATACGTTAAACTTAGGGGTTTGTTCCCCCCAAATTTAACTCTTTATACCCTCATGGTAGATGTTAGACTAAAAGTTAAACAAATAAAAACTCCAGTGTTTACCCACCATCTTTATAAGTCTTGATGAAACTATCTAGCACTTTTCTTTGGAGGGCGGGACTACTTTCTCACTGCAGTCTTGGAGTCTCAGCTGAAATTAAGACAGGAAGTTTCATTTTATATCCTGTTGCATTAGTATTAACATATTCTTAAATTCATGCTAATCAGCATCATTGGTTTAAAATGGAATAAAATGAAGTTGTGGGGAATGTTACTCCCACGCATATTCTAAAGCAAATAGGAAAGGTCTCCATTTTTATCACCTTGCTTTCTACTCTGCAACTTCCTAAAAAAATCTATTCTCCCATAGTTCTAGAGGCTGGAAGTCCAAGATCAAGGTGTCAGCAGGGTCATACACCCTTTGAGACCTGTAGGGTGCATCAGTTTGCTAGGGCTGCCGTAACAAAGTACGACGGATGTGGTGGCTTACACAGAGATTTATTTTCTTATGGTTCTGGAGGTTAGAAGTGTGAGATCAGCGATTTGTTTCTTCTGAGGCCTCTCTCCTTGTCTTGTAGGTGGCTGTCTTCTCCCTGTGTCTTTACAGCACCTTCCCTCCATATGTGTCTGTGTCCAAATTTCCTCTTATAAGTACAGCAGTCATAGTGGATTGGGGCCCACTCTAGTGCTTCATTAATTAATTACTTAATTACCTCTTAAAGGCCCTCTCTCCACAAAGTCACAAAGGTACTGGAGGTTTGAACTTCAGCACATGAATTTTGGGAGGACACAATTCAGCCCATAACAAAGGGCATCCTTCCTATGTTCTGGTGGTTTTCTAGCAATCTTTGGCATTCCTTGTGTTATACATACATCACCCTAATCTTCCTTCTTTATGTGATATTCTCCTGGTGTCTCTTCACATCATTTCCCAGCTGTGAGCATCTGTTTCTCTGTTCAAGTCACCCCCTTTCATAAGGACACCAGTGATCCTGGATTAGGTCACATCCTAATGACCTCATTTTAACTTAATTACCCCTGGAAAGACCCTATTTCTGAATAAGGTCACTATACTAGTCTGTTCTCAGGCTGCTAATAAAGACACACTCAAGACTGGGTAATTTATAAAGGTAAAAGTTTTAATTGACTCACAGGTCAGCATGGCTGTGGAGGCCTCAGGAAACTTACAATCATGGCAGAAGGGGAAGCAAACATGGCCTTCTTCATATGGCAACAGCAAGGAGAAGAATGAGTTCCCAGTAAAGGGGGAAGCCCCTTATAAAATAATCAGATCTCATGATAACTCACTCTCATGAGAACAGGATATGGGAATCTGCCCCCATGATTCAATTATATCCACTGGGTTCCTCCCATGACACATGGGGATTATGGGAACTACAATTCAAGATGAAATTTGGGTGGGGACACAGCCAAACTTTATCATTCTACCCCTGGCTTCTCCCAGATTGCATGTCCTCACATTTCAAAACCAATTATGCCTTTCCAACAGTCCCCCAAAGCCTTAACTTATTTCAGCATTAACTCAAAAGTCCACAGTCCAAAGTCTCAATCTGAGACAAGGCAAGTCCTTTCCACCTATGAGCGTGTAAAATCAAAAGCAAGTTAGTTACTTCCTAGATACAATGGGAGTACAGGCATCAGGTAAACACACCCATTCCAAATGGGAGAAATTGGCCAAAACAAAGGGGTTTTGCAAGTCCAAAATCTAAAAAGGCAGTCATTAAACCTTAAAGTTCCAAAATCATCTCCTTTGACTCCATGTCTGACATCCAGGTCGCACTGATGCAAGAAGTGGGATCCCATGGCCTTGGGAAGCTTTGCTCCTGTGGCTTTGCAGGGTGTAGCCTCCCTTCTGGCTGCTTTCATGAGCTGGCATTGAGCATCTGAGACTTTTCCAGCTGCATGGTGCCAGCTGTCAGTGAATCTACCATTCTGGAGTCTAGAAGATGGTGGCCCTCTTCTCACAGCCCCACTAAGCATTACGGTGGGAACTCTGTGTGGGGGCTGGGGACTCCAACTCCACATTTTCCTTCTGCACTGCCCTAGGAGAGGTTCTCCGTGAGGGCTCTACCCCTGCAGCAGACTTCTGCCTGCATATGCAGACATTTCCATACATCCTCTGAAATCTAAGTGGAGGTTCCCCAACGTCAGTGCTTGACTTTTGTATACTTGCAGGCTCAACAACACGTGGAAGCTTGCACCCTCTGAAGCCATGACTTGAGCTGTACGTTGGCCTCTTTTAGCCACAGCTGGAGCAGCTGGGATGCAGGGCACCAAGTCTCTAGGCTGCACGCAGCAGGGGAGCCCTGGGCCTGGCCTACGAAACCATTTTTTCCTCTGAGGCCTCTGGCCCTGTGATGGGAGGGGCTGCTGGAAAAATTTCTTATGTGCCCTGGAGACATTTCCCCCATTGCCTTGGTGATTAACATTCAGCTCCTTGTTACTTAATGCAAATTTCTGCAGCTGACTTGAATTTCTCCCCAGAAAATGGGTTATTTTTTTCTATCACATCATCAGGCTGCAAATTTGCCAAACTTTTATGCTCTGCTTTCTCTTCAATGCTTTGCCATTTAGAAATTTCTCCCACCAGATACTCTAAATCATCTCTCTCAAGTTCAAAGTTCCACAGATCTTTAGGGCAGGGACAAAAATGCCTCCAATCTCTTTGCTGAAACACAGCAAGAGCCACTTTTATTCCAGTTCCCAACAAGTTTCTTATCTCCATCTCAGACCACCTCAGCTTGGACTTTATTGTCTATATCACTATAAGCGTTTTGGCCAAAGCCACTCAACAAATCTCTAGGAAGTTCCAAACTGTCCCACATCTTCCTGTCTTCTTCTGAGCCCTCCAAACTGTTCCAGCCTCTGCTTGTTACCCAGTTCTAAAGTCGCTTCCATTTTTGAGTATCTTTATAACAGCACCCCACTACCTGGTACCAATTTACTGTATTAGTCTGTTCTTGTTCTGCTAATAAAGACATACTCAGGACTGGGTAATTTATAAAGGAAAGAGGCTTAATTGACTCACAATTCGGCGTGGCTAGAGAAGCCTCAGGAAGTTTACAATCTTGATGGAAGGGGAAGTAAATATGGCCTTCTTCACATGGCAGCAGCAAGGAGAACAATGAGTGCCCAGTGGAAGGGGAAGCCCCTTATAAAATCATTAGATTTCATGAGAACTGACTCACTATCATGAGAACAGAATGGGAGAAACTGCCTCTGTGATTTGATTATCTCCAACTAGTCTCTCGCATGACATGTGGGGATTATGGTAACTACAATTCAAGATGAAAATTGGGTGGGGACACAGCCAAACCATTTCAGTCACATTCTTAACTCTAGTGGTTAGGATTTCAACATATCATTTTCAAGAGATATAATTTAACTCATAACAGCAATTGTAATAATTCATGTTTTATTTGGAACTCAAGCTGAGACCTCGAAGCTATGTTTAGGGTCTGCCTGCTTTCTCTTACAGGATCATTAACACTAAATTAGTCTGGATTCCATACTTGGGTTATTTTCTGATACTTAAAATCAGAGAATGAAATAAAAAAAAATCCCAAAGACAATTTCAGTAAATCTGTATGTTATTTGAGTTTAGATTCATTAATTCCTACAAGCCTACTCCAAATTCAGATTAATATTTAATTTTCTTATCTTGGAAAAGTAAAACTGGGGTAATTTTCTAGGTAAATAAAATCATTGTGTTATGCTACATGTATTGGTCAAGGTCCTCCTTGAAAACAGTTAATACATTCAAATTAGGATAATTATAGGAGGATTTAATAAAGTGTAATTTATAAAGATAAGGATTTGATAGCCTGGGCTAACAACAGTGGAGTTGTTACCACCCCTAGATCTTAAGGAAGGTGAAGTACTGGAGTCAGAAGGAAAGAGTAGCAGTAGTCTTTGTTTGTGGGACACAGAAAGGAATGAGGAAGATAGGTACCCCACCCCTTACTCTCCTTTTCTCCCTTAACTCCTGCTGTAACTTTCCATTAGCCAAACCCAGCTGGCATCCAAAGTAAATGATGTAATCCATACACATCAGGTTTCTAAGACAGAGGGTGAGGAAAGACTTCTGTGTGAAACCCAACAAAGAGAATACAAAAATTCCTTCAGCTACCTTATCAGGAATGATTCCAAGATGGTCATATTTCCACTTAAAACCTAAAGATGAGCTGCCACTGATGCTCTTCATATAAGGTAACAAGAAGAAAAAGGGAAAGAGGGTTAGGAAAACATAGTTGCTAAATTCCCTATTTCTGTCTCTGGTCACACAGCCTTCTTCCATCCTAATCATAGAAGTCTTTTGCACTATCCATTCCATGTTCCCCTTAACTCTTCTATAACTTCAGCTGGATGGTGTTCTGTGTACCCATCTGGTGACCCAGTCCTACAGTATTGAGAACAGGATTGGACAAGGAAAGACAGAGGTGACCTAGTGAATACCTGGGTTTCACACGTGATCCTCCATTGTGTGGCACCAACCCAATTTCCTCCTTGTCAGGGTTAATAATCTTGGCCATTATGGAGACCTGCATCATAGACTGTTGGTTCAGTGGCTTGAAGAATCCAAAATGGATCTGAGGACATTTGTTTTCATTTGATTCTTCATAACTGTGCTTCCTGGTAGAATCCCTTCTTCTGTGGAGCCTAGGACCTCCAAACACATCAAGCCCAAAATTCTTCCATAGGGTTATTAGGTATAATTGCTAGAGGAGTCACTCCCATACTACTCTTGTTTCTAACCTCATTCATTCTGGCAGTGGGGGAGAGAGCACTGAATGTTGGCTATTGCTTTAAGACATAACCTCATCCTGTAGAATATCACCTTCCTCCCTAGTATGCCAGCTCCTGCTATCATTTAAGAATGCAAAGCACTTTCTTTTTATCACTTTCTGGTTTTCTGGCATAGAGTTTAATAAATATATTCTTTTATTTTTTTGCAAGCTATTTTTTTTCTTTTACAGAATGGTTCTATTTCTTTCTGCTTTTCAGATTATATATCCTTGATTCGGTATAGATCTACTCAAACCTGTATTTCTCTAAGAGTAGGATGGTATATTTTCCTTAGCTTGCCTTCTAGTTACTTAAGCACTAGTAGAACTTCAGTAGGGTCCAAAATGTGGCTCATGCCATCATTTTATTCATTCAAGAAGTTGAGGACATGGGAGGAAATATGGGCTTTGGATCTTCCCGTTGGAATTACTTCAATAGGATCCAGATTTCTCTTGCTTGTCTACCAAAATTTGGACTTATTGCCTAGTTCTGGTGGATTAAGATTCTGTAATTCTGCTTGTTTGACTATATGCCTGGTTGTTTTGCCGTCTCAGCTTCATATTTACTGCCACCTCTTACTTGCAGTTAGATGTAGAGTTAGTCTGTTTTTGTGCCTATAGTCCATCTGGATCTTTTTATCTAGCTCTGTCTCTTCATCGCTACTCACTGCATAAGAAAGATTACATACTTCACATTTTTTTTCTCTTATAGCCCAACACTAATATAATCCATGCAGGTATAAAGCCAACGATAAAGGCAGACAGCCTCAATGCATGTAGGTAAACCTATGTGTCAAACACTGTGTGTCTATTGATGCACATGCTTTTATTTAAGGCCTTGCACAACAGTCATTCAAAAAAGCTCAGTGTTTTCATCTGACTACTTTATCTGCATCTTATAGCTCGGAGAATTTGGCCTGAGTCTGGGACAAACTTTAAACTATGGTAAATGAGCAAACAATTTTCTGGGTCAAAAATAAAATGTGAACATCCAAAAGTAAATAGAAAACCTTTATGGTTATCCTGACAGGGTTCTTTTTTTCTAAGTCATTGAAAGCACAATTTTATTTTCTCTGAAAGCTCTTATTTATTTTATTTTTAAATTTTATTTTAAGTTCTAGGGTACGTGTGCAGGATGTGCAGGTTTATTAAATAGGTAAACATATGCCATGGTGGTTTGCTGCACAAATTAATCCATCACCTAGGTATTAAGCCCTGCATGCATTAGCTGTTTTTCCTAATGCTCTCCACCCCTGCCACCAACAGGTCTCAGTGTGTGTTGTCCCCCTAACCCCCATGTGTCCATGTCTTCTCATTGTTCAGTTCCCACTTATAAGTGAGAACATGCAGTGTTTGGTTTTCTGTTCCTGATAGTTTGCTGAGGATAATGGCTTCCAGCTCCTTCCATGTCCTTGCAAAGTACATGATCTAGTTCTTTTTTATGGCTGCATAGTATTCCATGGTGTATCTGTTCCACATTTTATTTATCCAGTGTCTATCATTGATGGTTACTTGGATTGATTGCATGTGTTTGCTATTGTAAATAGTGCTGCACTGAACATACACATGCATGTATCTTCATAATAAAATGATTGAAATTCCTTTGGGTATATACCCAGTAATGGGATTGCTGGGTCAAATGGTATTTCTGGTTCTATGTCTTTGAGGAATTGCCACACTGTCTTCCACAATGGTTGAACTAATTTACAAACCCACTAACAGTGTAAAAGTGTTCCCTTTTCTCCACAACCTCACCAACATCTGCTGTTTCTTGATTTTTTAATAATCACCATCTGACTGGCATAAGATGGTATCTCATTGTGGTTTTGATTTGCATTTCTCTAATGATCAGTGATGTTGAACTTTTTTTCGTGTTCTTGTTGGCCACATAAATGTCTTCTTCTAAAAGTATCTGTTCGTATTCTTTGCCCACTTTTTAATGGGGTTGTTTGTTTTTTTCTTGTAAATTTCTCGAAGTTCCTTGTAGATTGTGGATATTAGACCTTTGTCAGATGGATAGATTGCAAATTTTTCTCCCATTCTGTAGGTTGTCTGTTCACTCTGATGATAGTTTCTTTTGCTGTGCAGAAGCTCTTTAGTTTAATTAGATCCCATTTGTCAATTTTGGCTTTTGTTGCAATTGCTTTTGACATTTGTTGTCATGAAATCTTTGCTCATGTCTATGTCCTGAATGGTATTGCCTAGATTTTCTTCTAGGGCTTTTATGGTTTTGGGTTTTACATTTAAGTCTTTAATCCCTCTTGAGTTAATTGTTGTGCAAGGGGTAAGGAAGGGGTCCCGTTTCAATTGTCTGTACATGACTAGCCAGTTCTCCCAGCTCCATGTATGAAATAGGGACTCATTTCCCCATTGCTTGTTTTTGCTGGGTTTGTTGAAGATCAGATGGTTGTAGAGGGGTTGTCTTATTTCTGAGTTCTCTATTCTGTTCCATTGCTGACAGCATTCTTAAAATTGTAAGTTTAAATCATGACAATACACTTTACTTTTCTTTTTATAAAATTAAGGAAATAATTTTGGATGAGAATATATATAATTTTTAACATCTAACATCTTGGTTTTTAAAGAAGCATAGACTCTAATGGTTCATTATTATTTCAAATTGTCTTAATGGAGCCTGGCAACATAAATTGAAATGATTGAGGGATAAAAGCATAATTATAAACAGTAAAAGCATCAAATTAAATGCCATAGAAAGTAGTCTTAGGTAAGGTCTTGTTTAATGTCTTTATGTATACTGTATTAGGCAGGAGAAATGGCTTGCTAATAGAATTCATGCAAGCTAGTACATTTTGCATCATGATTAAGTATACGAATCAAACATAACTGCAGAAGATCAGACTTAGTTAATTTATGATCAGACTATTGTAAAAGATGCCTCCAGACATGAGCATTGATAATGTATTAACAGGAACCTTTTATATACTCTGATCAAGTGGGAATGGAGAGAAACAGAAAGGGATTCTTCTACCCATATTCCCAAAGTATCCAATACTGATTAGGATTATTTCAAAATTTGAGAAACCAAAGTTATTTTTTGTGGTTTTACTGAGGCTAAATTTAGGAAACATAATTAATGAATTTCTATGTAATTAGGGCATTAGTTGAAGTCTGATAATTATCAGATTCTATAATTTATAATAATTTCTGATTCCCATCAGACTGTTTTTTTATGTGGGTTCCTCTATTTTTATTTTAAAACCACTAGAGGTATAACGTACACTAAAGAGTAGGCTGATACAGTCCAAGGAATTTAATTTTTATGATTCTTTTCATACCATGTGATTTAGCTGCCCTTTTACTTTTAAAATGCCTTCTTAAAAATTATAATGATAATAGTCATAATTTTTCTTTGCATAGGCAGTGACTAAGCTTAGGGTATAATTGCTGATGTTCCTTGTAATTACTTTGTTTGGGGGCCAAAAATCAGGGAGCTCAACTCTGTGTGTTACCCGGGCCATTAATCCATCCTGTAGCACGGAGATAGTTAGGGAAGTGAGTACTGTGTTGGCCACTTCTCTGGAAGCATTGTTTATTGGGATTCCAGAATCCCACAGCTTCCATTAGGGCTGGTAAAAGCCTCATCCTTTTGGTTACCTCTTGGCTGTCACTTTGTGATCTGTAAAAGCTGCTCTAGAGTTAGCTAAAAGCAATTCAGGTCTTCATATGGGGAATCAGATTATAAATAAGTGAAGGTCCTAACAGTTACAGAAAACAAATGTTAACACTGACACCACATTCCTCAGATTATCAATGCTTACCCTTGCTGTATGTATCTTTACCAAGTAAGGAGTCCGATGGTATTTTACATATCATTAAAAATGCATAGATTCTGATTTCTGTATCATATCATAAGAGAGCAAATATATTTATAGTTTGTTATTGTACAGAGGCAGTTTGTTTAATTTGGTCTTTTGAACCCATGTAAGGGCCTCATTTACCTAATTATACAATTATATTGCTTCTATTCTGCAGTTCATGAGGAGGTCTCTTCGCTGATTTCCACATGGCAAGTGGGCCACGTGTATCCCTGCTCCTAAATTTATCTTGAGATATTATTTTACCAGCCCCTACTTCCCACCTGGTACTAGGGGAAGCTCAGGGGCAAGGCCTGCTTTTTTTTTCTCTTCCCCTCTTTCTCCAGCCTACTCTATCCTAGGAAGGATTTTTTAAATTACCATATAATATAGCATGAATTTCACAGCTTATAGGAAAAGCTGTACACTTGGCCCTCTTAGCTTTGGTCCTTAATATTTATTGGGAGACTTTTTGAATTTAGAAAACTTTCTTTTTTTCTGGTGAGTATAAGGGTCTAGCAATTGAAAGCTTGACTTATTTGTTGTTTCTTCTGAAATAGGCTAAATTTAAGAACCTATTTTGCAATACTTTTCCTTTGCATTCCAGCCATGATAATTTTTTTTTTTTTTTTTTTTTTTGAGATAGACTCTCACTCTGTCTCCCAGGCTGGAGCGCAGTAGTATGATCTCGGCTCACTTCAACCGCCACCCTCCGAGTTTAAACGATTCGTCTGCCTTGACCTCCCAAGTAGCTGGGATTACACGCACCTGCCACTGTGCCTGGCTAATTTTTTGCATTTTTAGTAGAGACAGGGTTTCACCATCTTGGCCAGGCTGTTCTTGAACTCTTGACCTCGTGATCCATCTGCCTTGGCCTCCCAAAGTGCTGGGATTACAGGCGTGAGCTACCGCACCCAGCCGAGCCATGATAATTCTTATCTTCCTCACAGTAATGCGTTTCTCTTGCGGAACAGAAGGAAAGCCAAGAACAAGAAAATGTGCAAGAGTAAAGTACATTATTCAGGGTAGCTCTATTCCAAAATAATAGGAAAAGCATGGAATTTGAAGATTCTATTTAAAGATAGGGCACAAACCCATGTATCTAGCATACATGTATAATACATACCTCTCAAATTACTTTCTAAAACCCTAGTAAAATAAATAAATGTAAAAGATTTTTAAAAGGCATAAGATGGAGATGAAAAAGAAAGGCAACAACATCAGAAGCATTTTAAGAATCAGACAAGGAGTGTAGATCTGGGATAGCCGAAGCTTAAGCCAATAGTGAAGAAACACAGAAAGCACCCTAATTTGCACAGAAGGTCCCCAGAATGCTCAGGAATTGGTAGACTTAGATGTCCAGAAAGTGAGGGTGAAGGTGGAGATAAAACAAGAGAATTGGATGAAAGGCTCTTAAGGAAGCAGTTTCACTCTTTATTCAACACTGTCCCTACTCCAACCCAACAGTAAATTGAAGAATTTTCTCTGTAGATAATAAACTAGGTGTTGCTAAACTGGGCACATATGAAGGAAGAGAACCAAACTGAAAGAGGATTATTTAATGAAAGTTTACATCTGAATATTAAGACCCCCCACCCCCGACTCCCTGCAGTCATCTTTTCCCACTAGATTCCCAAAATCTGAGTAATTAGAAATTATTTTCTGGGATTTCCAACAAGCCTAACAAACAATATCTAAAAATACCAAGATCAGGATTTCTTAAATGAAACAAACTAGCTACATACCCGTATATAAACCCATGGTTGAGCATCCATCCCACAGAATTTCCAGTTAGTTTTTCTTATGTGAGCAGATAGGCAATAATTAACAGACATCGGAGGAAATGTCAAATGTTAAATATGGAAATTAAACAAAAAGAAATCTTTTGGAAACAGAGACTAATTGTGAAAGTGAACACTTTGAAATATGGATCATTAATATTCTCAGAGATAAGAAAAAATACTGGATCTGTGAAACATGAACACGATGTAATTTTTAAAAGAATATTCAGAGAAAAGCTCTTGGAAATTAATATATATTGTGGAAAATTGAAGATAAAAGAAATGTAAGTTTAGGAATTCAGTGGTGGAAAGATACTGTCTGAATAATAAGAGCTATATAAAGAAGGAACAGAGAAAATGGAAGGGAGGAGAACATTGAAATTAATTCAAGAAAAATTTCCAGAATTAAAGAATTGAGTTACCAGATTGAAAGGGCCAATTGAGTTCCCACAAAAATAGATGAAAATAGACTCAAACCAAAGCATAGCATCATGGAACAGAATAGTGGAGACAAATAGAAGGACCTTGGAATAGCTTAATGCTCTAGTTTAAGAGATGGGAACACTAAGAGGTGATTAGGCAATGAGGGCTCTGCCATCATGAAGACTAATGCTATTATCATGGGAATGGGGTTGTTGTATCTTCAGAGTGGATGTTTAAAACTGTGAGTTCAGCCCTCACATGCTAGCTTGCTCTTGTCCTCTTTTGCCTGTCTGCCTTCTGCCATGGGATGATGCAACACAGAGGGCTTTGCCAGATGCTTGTGCTATGCTCTTGGACTTCCCTACCTTCACAGCCATGAACCAAATAAATTTCTGTTTGTTATAAACTACCCAGTGTGTGGTATTCTGTTATAGCAACATGAAATGGATCAAGATGGTCCTAAATGCATTGAAATGGGTGGGATGGTGATTGCAGCATATAAAGGATCAGAAACAAGAACAAGTTCAGAGTTCCTCACAGCAAAATGGAAGCTGGAACACAGTGGAGTAATGTCTTCAAAATGTTGAAGATAATATCTAACCTAGCAAAACTATCAATGAAGTGTGAAGGAAGACTAAAAGATTTTCAGACACACAAAGCTCCAAAAAAAAAAAAAAAAAAGGAAAAGAAAAGAAGAAGAAGAAAAAAAACTCCTGAGAACTCTTTCTTGGGAACCTACAAGAGATGTTGCTCCACCAAAATAAGGGAATGCATGAAGAAAGAAGAATTAATGGGATTTGGGGAATAAGCAGTCCAACTTGAGAAAGACATAAAAATAATATTCTGGTTGATTATGAAGATAATGTAGGGGGTAAACACTGTGTGTCAGCATGAGGGGGCCAGCATCCAGAGGAAAAAGGTTAGTAAACTGAGAGAAATGTCTTCAATAGAGGTCACTGGTAAAAAACAAACAAACAAACGGGTATTTTTGGATACATTGAGAAGACATTTAGAAAATTGGAGGAGAGTTTGGAAACATATTAATTAATGGGAAGCACATGGGAAACTAGAAAAATTATTAAATTTGAAGAAAACAAAAAGTTGCACAAGACAATAAATATCAAATTACACTACTTAGCAACAAATGTTCAATAGTCATAATAGCGCAAACACTGAATGTAGTATATTACTATTTGAGAAGGACAAAAGGAAAGGGAAGTAAGTCAGAATATAGGAATGGTCAAAGAGTCCTTGATTCTCACTTTTCATTGTGGAAAGAAATAGTTAATCCCAGTCTGCCTTTCATGAATCTCCCACCTGCTGATCAAATTGTGTACTATAAATAGGATTATTTAATGAAGTAAATACCAAAAGAAACAGCTCCAAGATGGATAGGCAGTTCATGCGAGAGAGTGGAACCTGGTGGAGGGAAGATCTATAAGAGACTGATATTTTTCATCATAAGCCTTTTAGAATAATTTAACACTTAAACTCTGTATATCATTAATTTAAAAAATTGAAAACAGAAATAGCATAAAATTGGGAATAAGACAAAACTGTATTTCAATCACAAGACTGTTGTTTCTTTCTAGTGTGGCTTAACCTCTCTGAGCCTCCCTTTCTTCACAAGAAAAAGCATGACTAAATGCGATAGTTTCCATAAGGCACTTAATTATAGTAAGTGAGAACCTTAAATAAGCTTTAGCAAGTGGCAGGCATTCAGCTTTGCTTTATATGTTTTCTAGCCTCTGAGAAATAAAAGCTTAGGGTTAATGAGGTTCAATAATTTCTCAAAGTCACACAACTAAAAAGTATAACAGCCATGTTTGATTCAGGGAGCCTGAGCTCTGTGCCCATATTTAACCACCATATTGCCTTATCTTTCCTACTATTCCTGGTAGATAGAAACTACTTTCATCTTTATCTAAAATATCTAGTATAGTGCAATTAATCAATATTTGAATTAATATTGTTTCACTGTGATTTAAATAGTCCTCCCCCTGTGCTCCCTGCTGCCACTGTAATCATTGGCTCTTTTGTTATGCACAGGTCATGAAGTCCCCTTGTTTTAATTTGCATATTAGAGATAAAAATGTCTTCAATGTGGGTTGCAATACACTCTATTTTAAAAAATAATAGTCAACCCATTCCAAGCCTTAAATATATGCCAAAAATATTTCTTGAAACTCGATGGCAATTCTGTTTTAGAAAGATATGCAAAATGGTAGTCCTCTTTATTCCTCTGTTCCTTCTCCTGAGTATATACTTAGTCCTTCATGTACACATCACAGGGGGAGGATATCATAGTCACTTGATATATAATCTTAAGTTGTATTCACTTGAAATAATCACACAAACACTATCATGTGTGAGAAAGTTGCCAAAAAGGACCTAAGAGTAGATTAAATAATAAAGTACTTTGCATAGCGTAATGAAGCCTAGATATGTTATTTTGTTTTATATGCAGAAATGGCATGGCTTAGAACAGAGTGGCAATAATTCTTATCTGAGACTTGGAGAAATGCAGCATACTGAGTACTGTTAGGTTCTGACTGCCTCATTGGCTCTAGAAATCTACAAGAAATCAGAAAGTAGCTCCAAGAATGGTAAGGAGGTGGCAAATGATTTATGAAAAAAGATGAGAAGAATTAAACAAGGATAACTGGATAAATAATGTAGAAAATAATATTTTATATGGGAAAAATGGAAACTTTTGAAGAAATATTTGGGAAAGCAATATGAAGTGTAATTATAATGCCAGGGAAGTATTTGTTTTTAACTAGTTGCTATAAGTGGTATGTGGAAACATTAAAGAGTATTTTAAATAGAGCTAAGTTAAATTTTTCCAAAGAGCAGAATTCTAGGAAAATAACATACTGCTTCAACCTTAGATATTTACCAGGTGGTCAAAATTTGCAGTAATCCTTCCAGTTTACTGTAGTTGATATATTTCATCAAACATGGAGAAAATTTTAGACCAACCATTGAAAATCTGCTGTTTATTGTAAAAAACAAACAAAAAAACCTACAACACAATTGACAGTGAATCCAATGAATGTTCTGTTGTTAAATTTGTCTGAAGGAATCTTCTTAATGTACTCTAGGTCCCAAGAGAGTATTTTGTAAGCATATTTGTCGTCTTTAGGCAGGGCACGTGTCTATTTTATTCATATCATATCTCCAGCATTTAGCCCTGTGCTTGATACCTAGAGGGGTTTAATATTTTTGAATTAATTAATGAGTTATATGATTTTATACTTGACATTCCATCTGCACAGTTTTATCAGAAGTCAGACAAAGTTTCCTTAAGGTCATATATATTTCTGTATAAATTGGGTGAAATTTAGAAACCACTGTAGAACCCAAATCTCTGTTTCTCTTTGGAGCTAGATATTGGTTGTATATTTTTACTTGAATATCCAGTAACACTGTTATTAACTTGATCTATTCATCTAAGCCACCTCCCTTTAGAGCAGGGGTTCTGTCATACCTGGATGAGAAACTTTAAGAAATGCAGATCCATTTCCACTGTACCCAGATATCTGTAAGGATGGGAGGCAGAGGAAGGGGAAGAGGAGAGTTTCATAGATGAGGCTAAAGCCAAGGCAGAATGAGAAACATGGTATAGATATAAGCTACCAATTTGCAGTTTCCTTTTAAGATTTTCTTTATGATCTGTAATGTGTTGGAAGTGTTGCTTATTTGATTTCTGGTCACACATTATGGCAATTGCACTAGTGCTAAGGAGTATTGCAAAATAAAAAGGAAATAAATACTATATCTTTTATAGTTTCTACAGCAGAAGTTATACCTGCCCCAATATCTATTTTATATGCTTTTCTTGAGTAATTGGGCTGCCGTATTATTACTTGAAATATACAATGTCTCCTAATGGAGGACAGCATATTTAGTAACTAATCCATTTACATGGCAACCTCTCTGTTACTTGATTCCTAATTTGGAGTTTTCTGTCTTACTTGGCTAGAATACATCTTAAAGTATTTTTGAAGAAGACATGTGGATAGTGTTTTCTGCATACTTGATAATTTTGTGGTGTTGTTTTCTCATATGAGTAAATGATTTGATATGAGATTTAGAATAGAAAAATTTTTACTGAGGACTGTGTAAGTGTTCTAATGTCTTCTGGCATTATATGATGCACAGAAGTCTGAAATTGGTCTGGCTTCCTCTCCACTTCTTCCTTCTTTTTTTTTAAATTTGCAAAGCAAAGGAACACACACTTACACAACACCCCCCCCACACACACACACCAGAAAGGAAAATATATCCATAATTCACATATCATTTCTTAAAACACAGCTTCCAGAGGTTATTATAGTGGTTAAATAGATACTATAGTAATAATTTAATGAATAATATTTACATATTCTATATGCTATATAAAAATATGGTTTTATAGAGGCTAAATAATATAGTATTTACTTTCATGAACAACATCTCCTATGCTTATACAGCCATGTCTACGTAGTCACATATACACTTGTATTTTTTTTTTCAAAAATCAGAACTGGCTCTACATATTGATCAACCAGGCTTTTTTTTAGTTAAAAATATATCATAAACTTTGTTTTATATTTGTTCATATACATGTTTATGTATAATATCCACAATTAAATGGAACAATTAAAATACTTCTGCTTTCCAACTGCATATCTGGGTAAGACTGAATTTTTTTTCATAGACTTCAACCAAAGTAACATATTTAAACAGATTGAAGACAGAAATACATAGTTGCTTTCTATTAAGAAAGATACTAGATTTGCAAAATATGTGAAACAATGACATTCTTCTTACCTACTGTTTTTGTTTTACAAATCAGTTATTTTTATGTAAATATATAAGTTTTTTTCATATAACTTAGTTTTCTTGTTATTGGAAGTGAATAAAAACATTTTAAAAGTTTTAATTTCCTTCATGGTAAAAAATAGTAGATATAACTTATATAAACAAAGGGTTTCTTGGAATTGTCAATAAGTTTTAAAGTTGTGAATGGATCTTGATACTGAAATCTTTGAGATTTTGCTGACATATAGTATGAAGTTTATTATCAAGTAGCTAAACTTCAGCTTGGTGATCCTACTGGCCTGCCAGCCTCTACACATTTCACTGAGTTACGAGCTGTGCTGCTTTGCCTTCTACACCCTGTCCCCACCTGCTGTCTCTGATCTGTTTACCTTAGAAAGATACTTTGACATAAAACCAATGGTTAGAAGTGGAAGAATTAATCCCTAAAAGATGATATAAGTAATTTGATTCTAATATTTAAATCAGCATCTACATAAATGCACTTAGCATTTTACCACCTAAAATTAGATGGACATTTCTAGTTTGATAAGGAAAATAACTGAAGGAAAAATTTTTTTATGAATAACTCAAATTCTGTAAATTGATATTGATTTATGAGCATTTTAGAATTAGGATTTGTTTTTTTTCTGTGTATTTATCAATGGCTGTCAAAAAAATAAAACCAAAAATGTTTTCATTGATTCATATAGATTAGTCTATTGCAAAACATTACTGTCATCCTTATTATTATTGTTATTATTATTATTTTGAGACCGAGTCTCATTTTCTCGCCCAGGCTGGAGTGTAGTGCCATGATCTCGGCTCACTGCAACCTTTGCCTCCCGGGTTCAAGCAATTCTCCTGCCTCAGCCTCCTGAGTAGCTGGGATTATAGCCCACGCCACCACACCCATCGAATTTTTGTATTTTTAGTAGAGTCAGGGTTTCACCATGTTGGTCAGGCTGGTCTCGAACTCCTGACCTAGTGATCCGCCTTCCTTGGCCTCCCAAAGTGCTGAGATTACAGGTGTAAGCCACCAAGTCTGGCTCATTATTATTATTTTTAGTGTCTCAAAAACCAGTAAAAGTTTCTTCACGTCCATTCTTTTGCCTATAATAGAAAAGTAGAGAAAGTAAAAATATTTGGTTTACAAAGATAAATGGCCTCTTTAACCAAAGAAAATTAAAACGTCAAGGATAGCATGAAAGACCAAAGAGACCTCCCCACATTCCCTGAGCTGACCCTTGTCATCTTACACAAAGCCTTTGGTCCACTGACCGGGGCCCTATATTTGGCCAATTCAATATGAGGGCTTAGGAATCAGACCCATCTGTTTCTGTGACAAAAGGTCAAATGGAAACTACACTAAGGGCTGAGTACCTGTATTTTACAGAACTCAGGAACTAGGCAGCTTCTTGTAAAAACCAAATAAACAAGGCTGGTCGCGGTGGCTCACACCTGGAATCCCAGAACTTTGGGAGGCCAAAGTGGACAGATCAGCTGAGGTTGGGAGTTCAAGACCAGCCTGACCAACATGATGAAACCTCATCTCTACTAAAAATACAAAATTAGTCAGGCATGGTGGTGCATGCCTGTAATCCCAGCTACTCAGGAGGCTGAGGCAGGAGAATTGCTTGAACCTGGGAGGCAGAGATTGCGGTGAGCTGAGATAGCACCATTGCACTCCAGCTTGGGCAACAAGAGCGAAACTCTGTCTCAAAACAAACAAAGCAAGATTCCTTTCAGGCACAACTTTTTGTTTTGTTTTTGAAGTATTTTTATTCCTTAAAATCAAATACCAATGAGAAACTTTCAAGTGTAAAACAGATCTGTTACATTTGGGTAGAGTTGAGAAAAAGTGATTCTTTTGGCTTTCTCTTTCTGGTAATAGAAATCACAGAGCTTAAGGGATCTTAGAGCTAACCCTGTCACTCATTTTTTTTTGATTTTTTGAAACTATTAGTAAGTTAAAACATGATTAAATGGTAGTGGGTTGGGGACAGGGCTCAGGTACCCCTAGTCCCTTCTTTACTCCAGTGTTTTCACTCCACCATTCTGCCACTCCAGCTCCCTTCCTTCACTTGGTGGGACAGCAAAGGGGTTTGTAATGAGAAGAGCTGGGAAAGTCAGCTTGGGTTAGGGTTGCTTATCAGCTCTTGCTTTTCATGGCAATTTCAGTTGCAGCTAAGCACATAAAAGAGAGAGAGATGTCCCAGAAAAAAAAAATTGGTCAATTCAATGACCTGTTTTGATCAATCATATTGAGCATGTGATGTTATGTGGACACACTCTCCTCCAAATAAAAGGTTAGTGATTTTTTTTTAACTTATGAACTAGTGAAAGAGCTTTTCTAGAGTCACCACCTCAGCCGCTACTGACACAGACTTCGAGTTTGAAGTAAGATAGAGAGATGTATTTCCAAGGAGTTATCCTGGTGTTTGACTTTGGAATTGGTGGAACTGTCTAGAAAAAAAAAAAAAAAATCTCTCCATGGTACTATAGGGAAGATGCTTTTTCTTTATCACATTTTTTAATGAAATAGAAAATGAAAATACTAATGCTTGTGTTCATGCAATGTTAATACTGTACCTTTATAGATAAAAATGAGGAAATTAAACTGTTCCTGTTCTTAGAGCAATGAGGCAGTGCCAGATACATTATATTGTGTTTTTACTCATGTGGAGCTAATACCTATTTTTCAGTTTATGTATTTCTTCTTAAATATTAAAAATAAGGTGTTAAAACTAGGAATTCAAAGCTCAGATGTTACAGATGAGAATAAGTGCTTTGGCATAGCAATGAAAATATCTCAGTTGCAGTTCCAATTACCATTTTGTTCCTACATTAATTTAGATTCAAATTTTTATAGGGGAAATGGTGTCCCCCAACCCTTTAAGTGATGTTTTCGGATTCAGAAAAATATTGATAATATCATGAAAATATTTGGATAGCAAATCTTCATTTTAGCCCAATAAACACTTAAAATATATTTTATCTAATGTCATACTATTCTTTAAAATATTTGTTTGGTTATTTTCCTGTCTTGTTAAAAATCACCAAACAAGCTCAAAAAAGATTCTCTAATCCATTGTTATGTTTAGTCAAGTTATTTGCAAATATAATTTTTCATTAGACCAGGAAAACTGTACAATAGGTGTGCTTTTTAGTATTTGAAGGGTGTTTTATTTGACTGTGACTTAGCCCTATGTTTTATTGTAGTAATTCTTCTGATGTATTTTTATGGGAGCTTATTCTATAACAGGCATTGTGTTCCAAGCTGGGATTATGGTGAACAAAAATAAATTAGTTTCTACCCTAATAGAGAACACAGTCTGGTGGGGAAGCAGACATGACCACACTGGAATGGTCAGGGTAGCTATCTCTAAGGAGGAAATACGATCAGAGATCTAAAGGATGAGCAGGAGTTACTCACACGGAGAGGAAAGGAAAATATGTGTAAAAAGGCGTGTGGTGGGCGGGAGCAGGGCTAACATGAGGAACCATAAGACAAGGTGGCTAAAGTATAGAGAGCACTGAAAGGGAGATAGGATGAGGCAAAAAGCACGAGAAGCCTTGATGGAGTAATCTGAGAAGGAAATGGTGTTGGCTTGGACAAGGCTGGTGATAATAGTGATGAAGAGAAATAAACAGATCAGTGATGCATGCGTATTGATGAGGTAAGATTTGGGGAGTGAGCAGTGAGACAAGAATAAAACACATGTTGGCAGCTGGACAGAATGTGGTATCATTCCGTGAAACTGAAAACGTTGGGACTTTGAGACATCCATGTGAGAGCCAGTGGGCAATTAGATATATGAGTCAGAAGCTCAGAATATATTCGTGCGGTCAGGTCTGGAGGTACTGTTTTGACAGTGAGGGTGTAGCATTTAGATGATCTGACAAATATACTACACTTGCCCCTTCAGATGCACTTCTCACCCACCTCCACTTTGTTCTCACTGCAGGAGGCTGACCTCCATGGATTAATCAACAGATTTCCCTGCCCTCTGACTTCAGGTTATGTTCTGCCAATAGGGACCCCTGTCAACAACTGTGAAGGGCCTTAGAATTTACCCTACTCGTTAGCAAATGAGTTAGTTTGCCACAGTATCACAGATACCTCCCTGGTCAGAGACAAAGTAACTGTATCACTTCCAGCAATAGCAGTAGCTAGAGTATATCTGTTTCTTGTGTCTGTTTCCCAAACCCTAATGTCCACAAGGCACTGTGAAAAAGGCTGGGTAACACCTGGTGCAGACAGGAGAAGCTTGACCTTAGCAAACATTAATCTTATGGTGGATAGTAAGCAGCCATCCTTATCTCTGGGAGGAAATGCTATCATCTTGCCAGATTATTTGCCATACAAACATCCTTGAAAAGATGGAAAAAGACAGCATTGCCTTGGCTCTCAAGACAGGCAGAAAGACAAAACACTCATGGAGAACTTCTCCAAACCATCTCCAGGAAGAGATCCATGGGAGTGAAGAGACTGTGGTCAAATGTATTCATTTCCCTCCCTTGGAGGTTTAGTTGGTCTTGTTTTCCTCAATTGAAGGTCACTGTTTCTCTTAAGGTGATTTTCTACACAACTCTCTCCTAAGTTGCAGTCATTACTCTCTCCTAGTCCAGTGGGTATAGAGATGGTGACAGCTCTTCCTATGTCCTGGCACCAGGTTGTTGCAGTATCACATGCCATCTCCTGTATCACGTCTGCTTCTTTATAATAACCCTGCATGGTTTACTCCAGTCCGAGGGTGCCACCTGTTTCCTGTTGGGATCTTGAATGATACCAGCATCGCTGAGTTATGGCAGTGGATAAGATGGCAACAGGAGACTGAAGAGTGAGAATAAAAAGAGAGCAAAGGGAAAACCCTGAGAAATACCAGTGTTATGGCATGTGCAGAGAAACATGAGCCCATAAAGGAGATTTTAGTGACCACAAAAATTTGGCTTTCGGATTTTGTAGTATAGCCTCTCTTTTAAGAATTTTAGCATTGAAGCTACTCTAGGGCTCTGTGTGAGATGGAAAGTGTGCAGCGAAATGTGGGTGGCACTAGAGAAACATCAGCAGGACAGAAACCAGAGACCTTTGGATTGATTTTGTTACCTACTCTACAGGCTCAGAAATTTGATTTTGGTAGCATACTGCAAGTACTTCTGTTTCCAGAAATGCTGTAAATGCCCTTTTACTTATTTTCAGTGAGAAATAATACTGTCATCCAGATGGACTGTATGAATCAGTATAGTCTACTTGTAGGCATGTCTCTGGGTCACCAAAACTTGCTATTTTGGGTTGTTAAGCAAGATGTTTCTGAAGCCAGGTTCCTTTGAGCTGGTCAACCATCTCTACTCTCTAGCTGTCATTTAAGCACGGTGTCTCTAGACCACCCCTCCTTCTGATTGTCATAGAATTTCTTTGGAATCATTAATAGAGTTGATCAGAGTATGGCTGTATTCTTACTTTTCCTACTTGTAGCAATAGAAATATTTTGCTCTAGGGAACATTCTTTTTTTTTTTTTTAACTTTTATTTTAAGTTAGTGGGTAGATGTTCAGGTTTGTTACATAGGTAAACTTTTGTCTTGGGGGTTTGTTGTACAGATTATTTCATCACCCAGGTATTAAGCCTAGTATCTATTAGTTGTTTTTCCTGATCTGCTCCCTCCTCACACTCCCCACCCTCAAATAGGCCCCAGTCTGTGTTGTTCCCCTCTAGGTGTCCATGTGTTCTCATCATTTAGCTCCCACTAATAAGTGAGAACATGTGGTATTTGGTTTTCTGTTCCTGTGTTAGTTTGCTAAAGATAATAGCCTCCAGCCCATCCATGTCCCTGCAAAGGACATGATCTCTTTATTTTTTTATGGCTGCATAGTATTCTGTGGTGTATATGTACCACATTGTCTTTATCCAGTCTGTGATTGATGGGCATTTAGGTTGATTCCGTGTCATTGGTATTGTGAACAGTGCTGCAATGAACATACATGTGCATATGTCTTTATGAGGGAACAATTTATATTTCTTTGGGTGTATACCCGGTAATGAGATTGTGGGTCAAATGTTATTTCTATTTTTAGGTATTTCAGGAATTTCCACACTGTCTTCCGTAATGGCTGAAATAGTTTACACTCCCTTCAATAGTGTATAAACATTCGTTTTTCTCCACAACCTCACCAGCATCTGTTATTTTTTGACTTTTTAATAGTAGTCATTCTGACGGTGTGAGATAGTATCTCATTGTGGTTTTGATTTGCATTTCTCTAATGAGCACCGATATTGAGCTTTTATTATGATTGTTGGCCACATGTATATCTTCTTTTGAAAAGTGTCTGTTCATGTCCTTTGCCCACTTTTTAATGGGGTTATTTTTTCTTGTAAATTTCTTTAAGTTCCTTAGAGATGCTGGATATTAGACCTTTGTCAGATGCATAGTTTGCAAAAATTTTCTCCCATTCTGTAGGTTGTCTGTTCACTCTGTTGGTGGTTTATTTTGCTGTACAGAAACTCTTTGGCTTAATTAGATCCGGTTTGTTAATTTTTGCTTTTGTTGTAATTGCTTTAGCTGTCTTCATCATTAAATCTTTTCCCATGCCTGTGTCCCTAACAGTATTGCCTAGGTTGTCTTCTAGCATTTTTATAGTTTTGGGTTTTACATATAAGTCTTTAATCTATCTTGACTTAATTTTTGTGTATAATATAAGGAAGGTGTCTAATGTTTCCATCTTCTGCATATGGCTAGCCAGTTATCCTAGCACCATTTATTGAATATGGAATCCTTTTGCCGTTGCTTGTTTTTGTCAGGTTTGTCAAAGATCAGATGTAGGTATATGGTCTTATTTCTAGGTTCTCTATTCTGTTCCATTAATCTATATGTCTGTTCTTGTACCAGTACTATGCTGTTGTGGTTACTGTAGCCCCGTAGTATAGTTTGAAGTCAGGTAGCATGATGCTTCTAGCTTTGTTCTTTTTACTTGGCATTGCCTTGACTATGTGGGCTCTTTTTTGGTTCCATATGATTTTTAAAATAGTTTTTCCTAGTTCTGTGAAGAATGTCAGTGGTAGTTTAATGGGAATAGCACTGAATCTATAAACTGCTTTGGGAAATGTGACCATTTTAATGTTATTTATTCTTCCTGTCCATGAGCATGGAAGATTTTTCCATTTGTTTGTGTCATTTCTGATTTCTTTGAGCAGTGGTTTTTAGTTCTCCTTGTAGAGCTCTTTCACCACCCTAGTTAGCTGTATTTCTAGATATTTTATTTTTGTGGCAATTGTGAAAGGAATTCTTTCATGATTTGGCTCTCGGCTTGACTGTTGGTGTATAGGAATGCTAGTTATTTGTGCACATTGATTTTGTATCCTAAGACTTTGTTGAAGTTGTTTCTTAAGCTGTTTGTTTAGGAATCTTTGGGGCTGAGATAATGGGGTTTTCTAGATGTAGGATCATGTCATCTGCAAACATGAATAGTTTGACTTCCTCTCTTCCTGTTCAAATGCCCTTTATTTATTTCTCTTGCCTTATTGCTCTGGCCAGAACTTCCAATACTGTGTTGAATAGGAGTGGTGAGAAAGGGCATCCTTGTGGCAATTTTCTCTGGGAGAATGCTTCCAGCTTTTGTCTATTCGGTATGATGTTGGCTGTGGGTTTGTTATATATGGCTCTTATTAATTTGAGGTATATTCCTTTACTACCTAATTTATTGTAAGTTTTTAACATGAATGGATATTGAATTTTATTGAAAGCCTTTTCTGCATCTATTGAGATCATCATGTGGTTTTTGTCTTTAATTCTTTTATATTACCCTCATGTCCATTTTATATAGACTCTGATGTTTACTGCTTTCACTGTTGTTGCCCCTTTATCCAGGACATTAGGTAGTTTGTTTCTTCTTGCCCTCTCTGGTGGTCCCGATGTGCATCTCCTGGTAATCTGGGGAGGAAGGAAGTGTGTCCTGTTATACACATAGTTTGCATGGCTTTGAGACAACCCATATGAAGGTGAAATGTGAAGAGGCATATGAAGTGCTTTACAAAATACTTAACACACATAAGTAGCCAGTAAATGGTTGCTATGGCTGTTATTAATGAAATGGTTAGACGATATTCTGCTGCTGAGATGTTAATGAGAAGTTAAGAAATATTTTCTGCCTTTTTAGTAAGTATGCTTCACATTAGTCATGGGTGTAGAATGTTGAGACAAGAAGATGTTTTCATGATTTAACGGGGGTGGGTATCTTCTTTTGAAACTCATGGAATGAACCTGATTGTCAATATGAGTGAATTGGTAATTTCCAATGAATTGTGCTATGTCTTACAAGAAGGATTACAAAAGTATTCAAAAGGGTACCTGGGCATTACTCTCCTGTGAAATGTAGTATAAGAAATCCAACTTGCAAGTAAGATATATGTAGAACAAATTCATAGTACAAGAATTACCATTAGTCAAGAAATCTATTTTTAATATGCATTAGGATGAGGACAAACATTAAAGTAAGAAGTACTTGTACCAGGGAGTGTTAAGAGAAATATTAATGTATCCTTTAACTGAACTAAGTTTATTTTTACTTTAGCTATAACCAGTTTTGATTTAGCTTTCCATTTTAAAATTAAAGTGAAGTGCTGTAGTCATTCCCATAAAAAATTTAAACTAAATTTGCTGTATTTTTTTCATGCAGTTGCTAATTTCAATAATCAAGAATATTGGAAACTAATTTTGGACAGCCTGTTGAGGTGACATGTGAATGGAATGGAATTAGAAAGTGTCCACCTTGGAAATTTACCAAGTTCAAGTTATCCAACAATAATATAAGTGTCTCCAAGAAAAATCAAATACAACACATCCTAAGGAAGGGCCAGAATGTGTCCATTAAAACTGGAATTCTGTGACTGCAACTGAGTACCTGAGATTGCAGATGCACATTTGGGATATACATATTTAAATATAGTAATGTGACTATCCTATAAGTTGTAGAATAATTTAGTTCCCTTTTCTATTAAGCAGTATAGCTAATTTATAATTGTAATTAAATCATCAGATGAAGGCTTTTTATACTAAGATTTATTTGGACCGTTTCTATTACTAATCATAGTTAGCACTTATTAGTGCTTATATGCCAAGTACTGTTTTAAGATTTTTGCATATAATAATTAACTTAATGTTCCTAATGATCCTATGAGGAAGGCACAATTGGTTTATAGGTGAGAAGAGTAAGACACAGAAAGTTTAAGTAACTTGCCTAAAGCCACACAGCAAGCAAGTGTTAAAGGTCAGATACAAATCCAAGTAGTCTGGCTTCAGGCTCTGTGTTCTTAACCACTGTTATAAATAGTTGATTCCTGAACAAAATCGGTTTGAACTGTGCAGGTCTACTTATATGTGGAGTTTTTTCAGTAAAAGTTATGCCAAGTGTGCCTGTGCCTCTTGCTTCCCTTTTCACCTCCTCCACGTCTTTTGCCTCTGCCACCCCAGATATTAAAAGACAGATCCGTCCTCTTCCTCCACCTCTTCAGCCTACTTAACATGAAGACGAGGATGAAGTCTTTGCAATGATGCATTTCCACTTGATGAATAGTAAACATATTTTCCTTATGCTTTTCTTAATATTTTCTTTTCTCTAGCTTACTTTATTTAAGAATATAATACATGTAACATACAAAATATGTATTACTTTACTGTTTATGACATTGGTAAGCCTTCTTGTCAACTGTGGTCTATTAGTAGTTAAGTTTTGGAGGAACCAAAAGTTATACATGGGTTTTTAACTGTGTGGGGGTTGGTGCCCCTAACCCCGCATTTTTCAAGGGTCAACTGTACTCGTTCTTATTCTTGCCAATGTTTTTTTCTTACTAACTTTACTAGTTGATAAGAATAAGCTGCCTGTATGTCTTACCGTCTATAAATCCTCATTTTAAAAACATTTCTTCTTATCAAACTTAATTCTATGATTCAAACACGACACTCTTGATAATACTCCAAATTCTCTTTCCCCTCTGTCTTTTGCATCTGGCAAAGCCTCATTCCTAATGAGCCCAACTATTTGTTTCCTTAGTATTTACTCCATAACAACCAAGAACAGCTGGACAAAGTTACACAGTAGAGCAAATGTTTCTACTGTGTATTAGATATCACCACCCTCGGGCGGGTGTTACATGCTGCCTTGGCAGTATGTCTCTGATCAACTTATTCTCTCATTTAGAGTGGCCTTTGCAAACTCTGGCCAATTGTGTTTTTCAAAAAATGGCCAGAACAATATCCTACTAGCTGGTAAAACAGTGTGAGTTTGCTGTTTCTTTCATTAGAGTGTTACCTTCTTTTGAATATAGACAGGCATGTTACTTAAGAAGTGGCATTCAAGGAAGTCATAAAAGCTGGTACAGTTTTCACCTGGTTCTCTTGGGAGGCTGTCTTCCGCAACCCAGGTACCATGCTGTAACAGAGCCCAAGCAGCCTCCTGGAAAGCCTCCAGAACACATGTAGATGTTTGCTATGGGCTGAATGTTTGCATTTCTTCCAAATTCATATGTTGAAATCCCAACCCGTAATATGATGTTGTTAGGGGGGTAGGGCCTTTGGGAGGTGATTAGATCATGAAGGTGGAACCCTCATGAATGAGATCAGTGCCCTTTTAAGAGACATGGGAGCTTCTGTACATTCTGTCTCTCTCTGACCTCCACTATTTGAGGATACAAATAGAAGCTGGCTATCTGTAAACCAGGAGTTGATCCCTCATCAGGCAGTGTATCTGCCAGCAGCTTAATCTTAGACTTTCCAGCCTCCAGAATTGTAAGAAATAAATTTCTGTTAAGCCATCTAGTCTATAGTATTTTGCAATAGCAGCCCAAACTAAGATAATGTTTCAGCCAATTGCCTCAGCTGAGATCCTAAACAATAGCCAGTACCACTCTCCAGATATGTGAGAGTGAACTTTTAGATGATTTCAGGCCCTAGCCTACTACCAGCCTTCACATCTTCTCAGCTGAGGTCATAGACATTGTGGAGTAGAAATAAGCCATCCCTGAAGTGCCATATTCATATTCTGGCACATAGAATTTTAAAGAATGGTAAAATGGTTATAATTTTATGCTACCAAGTTTGGTTTGTTATACAGGATTAATAATAGTAACTGAAATACATTCTCTATTGTTTTTTAAACTTCTCTCTCCTCACTTGGAGCGTGTAATCTTACCATCAACTTCAGAGCAAATAGAAGTGATCAAATGAGAACGCCTTTTTATTTTTACTAAAAAGCATGCTAACTTACCTGTATATACACTCATTCTCTTCTTTTTGTGTGTTATTTTAGAAGAGTAGTTTATCCTACCTAAGGCTAATAATCTCTGCTTGTCCTATGTAACCTATCCCATCTTGCCAATAAACTAGTAGGAGTTACTATCTCTTCTGTTATATTTTGACCTCTTCCCTTTGGAGTGGACCTGCCCCATTTCAAAAAGTATTGAGCTATAATTGAGGTAGATAAACCCAGATATGAAAATGTACAAATTCATTGGTTTTGACTTATGCATTCACCTGAGAAACCATCACCACAATCAAGACAGTGAATATTTAACCCCAAAAGTTTCCTAATGCCCATTTGCAGCCCATCCTATACTTTTCAAGCAACCACTGACCTTCTTTCTGTCCCTATAGATCAATGTGTAAGTTTTAGAGGTTTATATAAAGGGAATCATGCAGTTGGTACTCTTACCTGGCACTTTCATTTAGCATATTGATTTTCAGATTCATTCATGTGATTGCAAGTATCAGTTGCTGTTTACTTTTTATTGTGAGTGGCATGTGAGTAGTATGCCATTGTGTAGCTAGTTCCTGATTTATATTCACTTGTTGATGGGCTTTTGTTTCTAGATTTTAAAATTATATTTAATTTAATTTAATTTATTTTTTATTATACTTTAAGTTCTAGGGTACATGTGCACAAAGTGCAGGTTTGTTACATATGTATACATGTGCATGTTGGTGTGCTGCACCCATTAACTCATGATTTATATTAAGTATATCTCCTAATGCTGTCCCTCCCCGCTCCCCGCACCCCACGACAGGCTCCTGGTGTGTGATGTTCCGCACTCTGTGTCCAAGTGTTCTTATTGTTCAGTTCCCACCTATGAGTGAGAACATGCAGTGTTTGGTTTTCTGTTCTTGTGATAGTTTGCTGACAATGATGGTTTCCAGCTGCATCCATGTCCCTACAAAAGACATGAACTCACCCTTTTTTTATGGCTGAATAGTTTTCCATGGTGTATATGTGCCACATTTTCTTAATCCAGTTTGTCATTGATGGACATTTGGTTTGGTTCCAAGTCTTTGCTATTGTGAATAGTGCCACAATAAACATACATGTGCATGTGTCTCTCTAGCAACATGATTTATAATCCTTTGGGTATATACCAGTAGTGGGATGGCTGGGTCAAATGAACTAGATCCTCAAGGATCCCACCAACAGTCCCACCAACAGTGTAAAAGTGTTCCTATTTCTCCACATCCTCTCCAGCACCTGTTGTTTCCTGACTTTTTAATGGTCGCCATTCTAACTTGTGTGAGATGGTTTCTCATTGTGGTTTTGATTACCATTTCTTTGATAGCAAGTGATGATGAGAATTTTTTCCTGTGTCTATTGGCTGCATAAATATCTTCTTTTGAGAAGTGTCTGTTCATATCCTTCGCCCACTTTGTGGTGGGGTTGTTTGTTTTTTCCTTGTAAGTTTGTTTAAGTTCTTTGTAGGTTCTGGATATTAGCCCTTTGTCAGATGAGTAGATTGCAAAAATTTTCTCCCATTCTGTAGGTTGCCTGTTCACTCTGATGGTGGATTCTTTTGCTGTGCAGAAGCTCTTTAGTTTAATTAGGCCCATTTGTCAATTTTGACTTTTGTTGTCATTGCTTTTGGTATTTTAGAATTGAAGTCCTTGCCCATGCCTATGTCCTGAATGGTATTGCCTAGGTTTTCTTCTAGGCTTTTTATGGTTTGGGGTCTAACATTTAAGTTTCTAATCCATCTTGAATTAATTTTTGTATAAGGTGTAAGGAAGGGATCGCATTTCAGCTTTCTACTTGTGGCTAGCCAGTATTCCCAGCACCATTTATTAAATAGTGAATCCTTTCCCCATTTCTTGTTTTTGTCAGGTTTGTCAAAGATCAGATGGTTGTAGATGTGTGGTATTATTTCTGAGGGCTCTGTTCTGTTCCATTGGTCTATATCTCTGTTTTGGTACCAGTACCATGATGTTTTGGTTACTGTAGCCTTATAGTATAGTTTGAAGTCAGGTAGCGTGATGCCTACAGCTTTGATCATTTGGCTTAGACTGTCTTGGCAATGCAGGGTGTTTTTTGGTTCCATATGAACTTTAAAGCAGTTTTTTCCAATTCTGTGAAGAAAGTCATTGGTAGCTTGATGGGGATGGCATTGAATCTATGCATTACCTTGGGCAGTATGGCCATTTTCACGATATTGATTCTTCCTATCCATGAGCATGGAATGTTCTTCCATTTGTTTGTGTCCTCTTTTATTTCACTGAGCAGTGGTTTGTAGTTCTCCTTGAAGAGGTCCTTTACATCCCTTGTAAGTTGGATTCCTAGGTATTTTATTCTCTTTGAAGCTATTGTGAATCGGAGTTCACTCATGATTTGGCTCTCTGTTTGTCTGTTACTGGTGTATAAGAATGCTTGTGATTTTTGCACATTAATTTTGTATCCTGAGACTTTGCTGAAGTTGCTTATCAGCTTAAGGAGATTTTGGGCTGAGACAGTGGAGTTTTCTAAATATACAATCATGTTATCTGCAAACAGGGACAATTTGACTTCCTCTTTTCCTAATTGAGTACCCTTTATTTCTTTCTCTTGCCTAATTGCCCTAGCTAGAACTTCTAACACTATGTTGAATAGGAGTGGTGAGAGAGGGCATCCCTGTCTTGTGCCAGTTTTCAAAGGGAATGCTTCCAGTTTTTGCCCACTGAGTATGATATTGGCTGTGGGTTTGTCATAAATAGCTCTTATTATTTTGAGATATGTCCCATCAATACCGAATTTATTGAGAGATTTTAGCATGAAGGACTGTTGAAGTTTGTCAAAGGCCTTTTCTGCATCTATTGAGATAATTATGTGGTTTTTGTCTTTGGTTTGTTTATATGCTGGATTATGTTTATTGATTTGTGTATGTTGAACCAGCCTTGCATCTCAGGGATGAAGCCCACTTGATCATGGTGGATAAGGTTTTTGATGTGCTGCTGGATTTGGTTTGCCAGTATTTTATTGAGGATTTTTGCATCGATGTTCATGAGGGATATTGGTCTAAAATTCTCTTTTTTTGTTGTTGTGTCTCTGCCAGGCTTTGGTGTCAGGATGATGTTGGCCTCATAAAATGAGTTAGGGAGGATTTCCTCATTTTCTATTGATTGGAATAGTTTCAGAAGGAATGGTACCAGCTTCTCCTTGTACCTCAGGTAGAATTAGGCTGTGAATCCGTCTGGTCCTGGACTTTTTTTGGTTGTTAGGATCTTAACTATTGCCTCAATTTCAGAGTCTGTTATTGGTCTATTCAGAGATTCAACTTCTTCCTGGTTTAATCTTGGGAGAGTGATTGTGTCTAGGAATTTATCCGTTTCTTCTAGGCTTTCTAGTTTATTTGCATAGAGGTGTTTATAGTATTCTCTGATGGTAGTTTGTATTTCTGTGGGGTCGGTGGTGATATCCCCTTTATCATTTTTGTTGCATCTATTTGATTCTTCTCTCTTTTCTTCTTTATTAGTCTTGCTAGCAGTCTATCAATTTTGTTGATCTTTTCAAAAAACCAGCTCCTGGATTCATTGATTTTTTGGAGGGTTTTTTGTGTCTCTGTCTCCTTCAGTTCTGCTCTGATCTTAGTTATTTCTTGCCTTCTGCTAGCTTTGGAATGTGTTTGCTCTTGCTTCTCTAGTTCTTTTAATTGTGATGTTAGGGTATCAATTTTAGACCTTTCCTGCTTTTTCTTGTGGGCATTTAGTGCTATAAATTTCCCTCTACACACTGCTTTAAATGTGTCCCAGAGATTCTGGTATGTTGTATCTTTGTTCTCATTGATTTCAAAGAACATCTTTATTTATGCTTTGATTTCGTTATGTACCCAGTAGTCATTCAGGAGCAGATTGTTCAGTTTCCATGTAGCTGAGCGGTTTTGAGTGAGTTTCTTAATCCTGAGTTCTAGTTTGATTGCACTGTGGTCTGAGAGACAGTTTGTTATAAACTTCTGTTCTTTTACATTTGCTGAAGGGTGTTTTACTTCCAACTATGGGGTTAATTTTGGAATAAGTGCAATGTGGTGCTGAGAAGAATGTATATTCTGTTAATTTGGGGTATAGAGTTCTATAGATGTCTATTAGGTCTGCTTGCTGCAGAGCTGAGTTCAATTCCTGGATATCCTTGTTAACTTTCTGTCTCGTTGATCTGTCTAATGTTGACAGCGGGATGTTAAAGTCTCCCATTATTATTGTGTGGGAGTCTAAGTCTCTTTGTAAGTCTCTAAGGACTTGCTTTATGAATCTGGGTGCTCCTGTATTGGGTGCATGCATATTTAGGATAGTTAGCTCTTCTTGTTGAATTGACCCCTTTACTATTACGTAATGGCCTTCTTTGTCTCTTTCGATCTTTGTTGGTTTAAAGTCTGTTTTATATCAGAGACTAGGATTGCAAACCCTGCCTTTTTTTGTTTTCCATTTGCTTGATAGATCTTCCTCCATCCCTTTATTTTGAGACTATGTGTGTCTCTGCACGTGAGATGGGTCTCCTGAATACAGCAAACTGATGGGTTTTGACTCTTTATCCTATTTGCCAGTCTGTATCTTTTAATTGGAACATTTAACCCATTTACATTGAAGGTTAATATTGTTATGCGTGAACTTGATCCTGTCATTATGATGTTAGCTGGTTATTTTGCCCGTTAGTTGATGAAGTTTCTTCCTAGCATCGATGGTCTTTACATTTTGGCATGTTTTTGCAATGGCTGGTACCAGTTGTTCCTTTCCATGTTTAGTGCTTCCTTCAGGATCTCTGGTAGGGCAGGCCTGGTGGTGACAAAATGTGTCAGCATTTGCTTGTCTGTAAAGGATTTTATTTCTGCTTCACTTACGAAGCTTATTTTGGCTGGATATGAAATTCTGCATTGAAAATTCTTTTTTTAAGAATGTTGAATATTGGCCCCCACTCTCTTCTGGCTTGTAGTGTTTCTGCCAAGAGATCTGCTGTTAGTCTGATGGGCTTCCCTTTGTGGGTAACCTGACCTTTCTCTCTGGCTGCCCTTAACATTTTTTCCTTCATTTCAACTTTGGTGAAACTGACAATTATGTGTCTTGGAGTTGCTCTTCTTGAGGAGTATCTTTGTGGTGTTCTCTGTATTTCCTGAATTTGAATGTTGGCCTGCCTTGCTAGGTTGGGGAAGTTCTCCTGGATGATATCCTGCAGAGTGTTTTCCAACTTGGTTCCATTCTCCCTGTCGCTTTCAGGTACAGCAGTCAGCCATAGGTTTGGTCTTTTCACATAGTCCCATATTTCTTGGAGTCTTTGTTTGTTTCTTTTTACTCATTTTTCTCTGAACTTCTCTTCTCACTTCATTTCATTCATTTGATCTTCAATCACTGATACCCTTTCTTCCAGTAGATCGAGTCGGTCACTGAAGCTTGTGCATTTGTCACGTGGTTCTCCTGCCATGGTTTTCAGCTCTGTCAGGTCATTTAAGGACTTCTCTACATTGGCTATTCTAGTTAGCCATTAGTCTAATCTTTTTTCAAGCTTTTTAGCTTCTTTGCGATGGGTTCCAACTTCCTCCTTTAGCTTGGAGAAGTTTGATCGTCTGATGCCTTCTGCTCTCAACTCATTAAAGTCATTCTTCATCTAGCTTTGTTCTGTTGCTGGCGAGGAGCTGCATTCCTTTGGAGGGGGAGAGGCGGTCTGATTTTTACAATTGTCAGCTTTTCTGCTCTGTCTTTTCCCCATCTTTGTGGTTTTATTTACCTTTGATCTTTGATGATGGTGACTTACAGATGGGGTTTTTGTGTGGATGTCCTTTCTGTTTGTTGGTTTTCCTTCTAACAGTCAGGACCCTCAGCTGCAGGTCTGTTGGAGTTTGCTGGAGGTCCACTCGTGATCTTGTTTGCCTGGGTATCAGCAGCAGAGGCTGCAGAAGAGTGAATATTGCTGAACAGCAAATGTTGCTGCCTGATCGTTCCTCTGGAAGCTTTGTCTCAGAAGAGTGCCCGGCCATGTGAGGTGTCAATCTGCCCCTACTGGCGGGTGCCTCCCAGTTAGGCTACTCGGGCATCAGCAACCCACTTGAGGAGGCAGTGTGTCCATTCTCAGATCTCAAACTCCGTGCTGGTAGAACCACTACTCTCTTCAAAGCTGTCAGACAGGGACGTTTAAATCTGCAGAGTTTTCTGCTGCCTTTTGTTTGGCTATGCCCTGTCCCCAGAGGTGGAGTCTATAGAGGCAGGCAGGCCTCCTTGAGCTGCAGTGAGTACCACACAGTTTGAGCTTCCCTGCCACTTTGTTTAGCAACTCAAGCCTCAACAATGTCAGGTGCCCCTCCCCCAGCCTTGCTGCCGCCTTGCAGTTAGATCTCAGACTGCTGTGCTAGCAATGAGGGAGGCTCCATGGGCGTGGGACCCTCTGAGCCAGGTGTGAGATATAGTTTCCTCGTGTGCCATTTGCTACGACCCTTGGAAAAGTGCATTATTAGGGTGGGAGTGACCCAATTTTCCAGGTGTTGTGTGTCACGGTTTCCCTTGGCTAGGAAAGGGAATTCCCTTACCCCTTGCACTTCCTGGGTGAGGCAATGCTTCACCCTGCTCTGGCTCTCAGTCGTTGGGCTGCATCCACTGTCCTGTACGCACTGTTTGACATGCCCCAGTGAGATGAACCTGGTACCTCATTTGGAAATGCAGAAATCACCTGTCTTCTGTGTTGCTCACACTGGGAGCTGTAGCCTGGAGCTGTTCCTATTCGGCCTTCTTGGAACCATCCTCTCTTTTTTTTAAATTTTAAATATATATAGCATTTTATATATATATGTGTGTGTGTATGCAGATATATAATCCTATATATGTGAATATATATATACACACACATACAACATCTAGGCAGTATGATAAATACACACACACATAGAAGTCTGGTTACAGGTTTTCTATTTACTTTCAATGGGATATTTATCATTCTCTCTGCTAATAACATGTTTTACTTTAATACAGCAAGTTCCTTGTCTTTAATTAAATACTTCAAAATAGGGCTATTTTTGCCTAAAAGACACTACTTTATCTCCTCAGATTCATAAATCTCCGGTTGGTTGAGCATTTC
Source organism: Macaca mulatta (assembly GCF_049350105.2). Lineage (NCBI taxonomy): Eukaryota > Metazoa > Chordata > Mammalia > Primates > Cercopithecidae > Macaca > Macaca mulatta. The sequence continues at coordinate 123,098,191 of NC_133411.1, forward strand.
TTCCAATGAGTAAGCCAGCTTTGTCCTTGACAAATCATAAGCCTGTTTCTCAAGGCTAATATTCTTCATGAAGAATAGGCATTAGTTATGTCAGCTTGCTAATATTAGATTCATTTGCAGTAAATTTTGTTGAGAACAAGCTAAAATTTTATAGTTTTTATTTATATTTTCTTTCCATTTTATTATATGGTCAGGATATTTTATTGGCTAGGCTCTCTGTTCTCAGTGTCAGTGGATTGGCACAATGACGTGTTGTGGTCTGTTCTGTAGCATGTAACAAGACCATTTCTTGTCCTAACACTAGCTGAAATTATGCCAAATATTTTGTCTTAATTATTAATGATATATGGCTAGTGGACCCAAGAATTCTGGCTTTCTACACCACCATTATCTCTCCTCACTCACTAAAAGAATCCCAAGGAAGATGTATCTCTACATCTAATATGGTTTGGCTCTGTGTTCCCGCCCAAATCTCATGTTGAATTGTGATCCCAAGTATTTTAGATAGGGCCTGGTGGAGGTGATTGGATCATGGGGAGAGATTCCGACCTTGCTGTTCTAATGATAGTGAGTGAGTTCTCACGAGATCTGGTTGTTTGAAAGTGTGTAGCATTTCCTTCTTTACTGCCTCTCCTTCTCTGTCTTTGTAAGGTGTGCTTGCTTCTTCTTCACCTTCTGCCATGATTGTAACTTTCCTGAGGCCTTCCAGCCATGTTTCCTATTCAGCCTACAGAACTGTGAGTCAAACCTCTTTTCTTCATAAATTACCCAGTCTTAGATAGTTATGTAGAGCAGTGTGGGAATGGACTAATAAAAGATACAAGGAACAATGTCAATGTCAAATGGGAACTTCTCATTGTAACCTAGTTCACTTGGCTTGGAAGACGGGGGCAACCCAGAGGCTGTTGGTGGGAACTCTGTAACTCTATCAGACAAAATTCTAAGACAACATGGAAGAGTAAGAGCCAGAGTGGGAGAGAGTAGTACAGGACATATGAAAAAGCATGCTAAATTTCCCAAAAGAAAAAAGACATTCTGGCTGCAAAGGATGAAGCAGAGACAAGTGGGAGAAATAAATAGACATATTCTGGGGATTAGTTCCTGGAACTTTTATCTCCTCTGCAGTTTAGATACAAGACAGGAAGAATGCGAGAGAGCCATTATTATGTGCTCCATCTTTTAATGTACTGTAACCTCTTGGTTGCAGTATGGTTCAGTATGAGTTTTGGAATCTGACAGGTTAGTTTCATGTTCACCCCTTTTGGTGAGAAGTGAGGTAGAAAGAGATATTGAACAAGGACATAGATGTTTGTGTTTCCCCTATTCTGGAAATAGTTGGGATAAGTTATAGAAGCTTAATATAGATTCCAGGTTATTGATGTATTTATAGAACTGAATATTTAATATGTCAGAGAGGAGATAAGGACTGATGAAAATGTTTCAGAGAAGATGATAATTTTGAGCAGTGTGAAATAGGAATATAATTTAGGCCCCCTTCTTATTAACCAGCACCTTAGTGAATTATTTTAATTATTTCTGGATTGGTTTGATGCACACCTTCCTGCTATTGTAAATGGAAAGATGATTATTCTTCTTCCCTACTTACTATGTTATATTGTCTCTAGGAATAATCTCAATAGATAATTGATTGTCATTCAATCATTGTCAACAACTGTCACTAGGAATAACCTCAACAGATAATTGATTGCTGTTTAACGTCAAAAATTTTGCCTTGAGCTCAACTGTCCTACTTGAAAAGCATAATTTTGGTGGCGTTCTTCATCACATAATTAACTTATATGTAACACTCTTACAGAGCAGGTCAAAACATTCCTTTACCTCACAATATATTTTACAACTAAATGATTTTTAAGGATTTGCTAAGAAACTATTGTGCATAAATAAGATCCTATATGGGTTTTATTGAAATTTTGTTAAGACAATAGTGGCATAATATTAATGACTAGTAAAATTTTTTCATAAAATTACTTTCTTTGGCTATGCTTTGTGGTGCGTAACACTGCACATCATTTAATCTGTGTGCTGGGATAGACCAGAACTTTTTTCAAAGGAAAAGCTTTACCCTATCTGCAGATACCTATGCATCATACCTCCACATGAAGTTGGGGCCGCCATATTTTCCTGCATACAGTGGACACATTTTCCTAAGAGGATGACAACAATATCCAACTTTGCATATGTCGAAAGTTGAACATTTATGGCTCTTCTCTCAATTGATAACCTTAAATATTTGTATGCAGTGTCAGAAAATACAAACTTAAAATCTGTCTCAATTTTTTTCCCAAAAACCTACTCATTTACCTATGTTTGTATTTGCTTTTAAGCTTTGTATGTCTTTCAATGCCCTAAATTACATTCTTGAATTCAGGCAGAACTTTAGAAACCAGCTTACCTGGACTACATCGTTGTTCCCTTTGTAAAAAATCCACCAAAAACAAACACATTTCTCCATTATTTCAAGCTATGCTTTTCCTCAGAATTAATTCTTTTTTATCACATAGGTGTGGTGTGTGTATTTCACTTTTGGCTTCAGTCTGCGAGGCTCAAAATTATATTTGTTACCCAGCTTTAACAATTGAATAAGACTTGTGGTCTGACTTTTGAATACTGATCCTGACTATCTTTCCATTCTGATGTTCCACTGGTTTTTTAATTTTTAATTTTTAAAATTTAATATTCTTATATCAATGACCATGTCTAAAAGTACCAAAGTAAAAGCCATTTTTAGGAAGCATGCATTCTAGTAGCTTTGTCTTCAACTTGGAGGCCACATTAGATGTTACAAAATAATAACAACAACATAAAAGAAAACCTTTGCAGTTCTCTTAAATATGACACATACCTCATAGGTACCATGCTCTCTGAGTTGGAGGAGAAACACTCAAATAGTTGATACTTCATTTGTTTCTCATTGCCTTGTAAAATATCAATATTGTTCCTTTGACTAAAACATTTTAGAAAATCAGTGGAGGAATTTATTGAGATTTACTAATTATTCAATTAATATTTTGTTTTCAAAACAACACTCTATTTCTCCTTCACTCCTCCTGCTCCTTGGGAGCAGAACCCAGACCCATAGTATATGTTTAGGACTTTATCACTCTCCTTATAGCATGTATGGGCATACACTAGTCCCTCATTAAGGACTTTCCTCTCTAAACTTTAAACTTATTTAAAATTGTGGAATTCTAGAGCGTTGCTTTTCTTATGTGCTTTTTTTTTTTTTTTTTTGAGAATTGTGCTCTCTCCACCTTCATATTTTTCCCTTGATGCCTAATGCTAATTTTGAATGAATACCCTGAGGGCTACTCACTAATGATTTTGCATGGTAACTATAAATGTACTCTTTGACCTGTGGAATGTCATTTTATGGCTGCTTTACCATGTGTTTATGACTTTGCACTCATGTAGCCTGAAAGTGAGCTAAATTATGTGTGAGGAAGGTGTGAACTTATCAGTATAATTATCCCAGTTTTCAGGGTGTATAGTATGGAGCCCTCTGGTTGTGATAAAGCAGTGAAGATGAAAAAGATGGAATCTACTCTGGGTTTTAGGAACTCAGGAAACTTTATTGATCATATGATGCTTCCAAGCTTGACCAAGGGAAGGGAAGTTTCTACAAAGATATTGAAGATAAGCCCTTGGAGATGACCATATATGGTTTCTCCAGTTGATTCTCAGTTTTGTACAACCCTTACTTTCATCCCAGCCTACCAATTTACACCACAAAGTGAACTACCAGCACCACTTGTTAATTCAACAAAGATTTATTTAGTGCCTATTATGGGCAAAGTATCATGCAAAGCACTTAATAAATATTAACAAGGAAGGTAGGAAGATTGGTTCCATTTCTAGGGTTTTCACCTTATTTTTTGAAATTCTAAGACTTATACTATTACCTGTTAAGCCAACATCTTCAACCATTCCAGCCTTCTCATCCCTCACCAACTTACCAACTTACGTGTTTCCTCACCTCTATTTTAGCTATCACTGGGATGTTCATAAGTTCTTAACAATTAGAGAATGACCTTGTCTTTCTGGAAATTAAAAAAACTTTACAGTATGTGGGAGAGTTATACTGCATCATAGAAGCTTTCAAGTGGGAAAATATAAGGGGATGATGCATATTTAGTAATATATATATTATAGTTTATATAACATATGTATCTCATGTATTATAATATATAATATATATTATATTGTTATTTTGATTTGCATTTCTCTGATGATCAGTGATGCTGAGCACCTTTCATATGCCTATTTGACATTTGTATGTCTTTTGAGAAATGTCTATTCAGATCTTTTGCCCATTTTTTAATCTTATTAGATTTTTTTCTGTAGAGTTGTTTGAGTTCCTTATATATTCTGGTTATTAATACCTTGTCAGATGGGTAGTTTGCAAATATTTTCTCTTATTCTGTAGGTTGTCTCTTCACTTTGTTGATTGTTTCCTTTGCTATGCAGAAGCTTTTTAACTTGATGTGATCCTATTTGTCCATTTCTGCTTTGGTGGCCAGTGCTTGTGGGGTATTACTCCAGAAATCTTTGTGCAGACCAATATCCTGGAGATTTTCCTCAATATTTTCTTTCAGGAGTTTTGTAGTTTGAGGTCTTAGGTGTACATCTTTAATTCATTTTTATTCAATTTTTGTATATGGCAAGAGATAGGGGCCTAGTTTCTTCTGCATAAGAATATCAAGCTTTCCCAGTGCTTTTTATTGAAGAGACTGTCTTTTCCCCAATGTATGTTGTTGGTACCTTTGTAAAAAATGAATTCACAGTAGGTGTATGAATTTGCTTCAGGGTTCTCTATTCTGTTCCATTGATCTATGTGTCAATTTTTATGCCAGCACCATGCTGTTTTGTTTACTATAGCTCTGTAGCATAATTTGAAGTCAGGTAATGTGACTTCTCCAGTTTTGTTCTTTTTGTTCAGGATAGCTTTGGCTGTTCTGGTTTTTTTTTTGTGTGTGTGTGTGTGTGTGTGTGTGCATGTGATTCCATACAAATTGTAGACTGTTTTTTCTATTCTTGTGAATGTCATTGGTATTTTGATAGAGATTACATTGAATCTGTAGATTACTTTGGGTAGTAGGAGCATTTTAACTATATTGATTCTTCCAATTCATGAACGTAGGCTGTCTTTCCATTTTTTGGTGTCCTCTTTAATTTTTTTCATCAGTGTTTTGTATTTTTCATTGTATAAATTCTTTAGTTCTTTTGTTAATTCCTACATATTTAATTTTATTTGTGGCTATTGTAACATTTGATGTTATAGAATAGTTTTACTATATTATTTTTATTTTTCATCGATGATCATGTCTAAAAGTACCAAAGCAGAAAATGTCTGAGAAAATCATTAGTGATACTAGCAATGAGATGGCAGATTCACTAAAAATTTAGTTATAAAATAATGTTTTTTATTTTTTTACTTTTTTTTTGCACTCAACCTCCAAGCATGTTTTTTATTTTAACTTTTCTGAAATGTCATCATGACAAAGTATGATAATGAAAGAGCCTTTACATGTCTACTTTTCACAAATAAATTCTAAATCAGTATGTTTCCCCCAAAGTGCGTTTTTAGTTAAATATTTCTAACCCTAACCCTAACCCTAACCCTAACATTATTTTCAAACTCTTCAAGTGGCTAAAAATTATTTCAATTGAAGTAAAACTATCAAAAACAAAATGAATTTAGAAAACCCAAGGACAGCTGGCAAATTTTGTCCCCCAGTATAACCCACTGGGTAGCTGTCATGGCTTCATAAGATACATGAACCCTGCTGGAGACAGTGGTATCTTAGAAAACAACACAGAAAGTGTTTCTGAAGAATTGCCTCCCATAGTAAGTTTGCTTTCTGGCTAAGCAGTGACACAAACAGACCTACTGCAGATGGATAATGGTTGCCTTATAGAGTGTGGCATTAGTATAGACAAGAGCATTTAGAGTAGATTATGGAAACTGACCTGCCCATTGTCTCATTTTAAGTTTGTAAAGCCTAAGTTTTCTTGTATCTCTTACTTCACTTCTGAACTGACCTTTGCCTGAAATGGAAGATTCTCTATCATACAAAACTGGAAGAATTTATTCTGCGTTGCATGTCCTTTGATGTATATTTCAAAGATTTCAGCTGCATCCAGTCATGCCGTGTTTGCTCAGGTGCAATGAAAAACCTCTGTGTTTGGCATACCCTTGTAGGTGAATTTGTATATTTCCCTTCTCAATAAAACAGGATGTTATGAAATTTAATTCCTGATTAATTCCAAAAGGCCTGCTTCCTCAGGTATGGATTAAAATATAATAATCTATCCTTGGGATAATTTTGGCTGCCACAACAGCTGCCAAATATCAATTAAATGAACTGGATTTTCTGTCCAAGGCAAGGCAGGAAATGGGAAATTATCATTTGAGCCCTTAGTATATGTGAAACCGAAGCTGCCCCCAATAGACTATGTGAATTGTGCTGTGTCCTCACATCAGGAAATAACTAAAATTCTCAAGAAATAATTAAAATCCTTAGTCCCTCCAACACTGCATCACTTTTAAACACTGATACTATTTATTTGTTGGGCTGTTTTCTTTTAATTATCAGCATGTTATGACAGTTTGGGCTTGTTTAGCAAGAGGTATTTATAAGCTGTGGTTTCAGAAATGTTTTTCTAAAAAGATTAGAATGATTAATACTGTAATGTTAACAATTGCTATCTCTTTAGGATTATGAGGAATTCTTAGATTTGATATTATTCTCAAACATAAAATGTTATAACTTGCCACGTATATGTATTATAAAGTTTCTTACTAAGGATTGGCATCTGTGCTGCCAATATCTAAAGATTTTGAATTTCTGCAACATTAAGTTGTGCTCTTTCTAGGCATAGATAAATTTGTTTCCACCGTTTAAAATAATGTACTCTTAAATTTCTGAATAGACTCTTGTGCATCAGGTATACACGTCAAAGGTGAAAAACATTTATAATCACATATGGTGGGATCTGCATCACTTTGAAAGGGTGAAAATTTTGTTATATACTCAAAGAGAAAGGCCTGATGGTAGTATTTTTATGCTGAACATCTTGAAAAAACAGGTATAGTTCTGTAGGTGAAATAATTTCTGAAATTCTAATAGTGACGGAGGGAGATGTAATGTATAGGCACACTCAAGGACACATTTTACAGGGAGAAAATAGACACTTTGCACAAAAATTCCGGTAATAAATGACCAAAAATGAGATTAAATCTACGAAATATTTTAATTCTTTTGTGACTTAATGTAGCCCATAAACTAGTTGCAATTGCACTTTAGTTGAATTGCTGTATAATTTGTCATTTTGCCAGTTACTGTAAAAAATGAAAAGAACTTGATATTCTTAATGTTCTACATCAATTCTGAAAAGAATTGCAAGCTTTATCTCCTGAAAACAGTAGATTTCAAAGGTAGTTGCTATACAGTTATTTCTTAGGTTAATATGATAGTCACATACATATTTTTATTGGAGATAATTACATTTCATCTGTAATTGTTTTCTTTTTTGTTGTTGCCCGATAATTTCTCAAATCACTTTTCTTTGCTACTGTAGACCAGTGTTTCTTGACCTTAGCACTGATGACATTTTCAGCTGGAAAATTCTTCGTTGTTGGGCCTGTCATGTGTAATGCAGAATCTTTAGCAGCATCCATGTTCCTTAACCACATGATGCCAGTGCACCCATTCCCAAGTGTGGCAACCAAAAATGTCTTCAGACTTTGCCAAATGTGCCCTGGAGGGAAAATTGATCCTGGGAATCACTACAGACAAAGCTATAACACCGTTTATAATCATAACTTTTTTTTTTTGGTATTTCTTCCTTAGTTCTTTGTTTTTGGGGAACATAATCTGTTATTCCTGTCAAAGAAAGTGATCTATTAAGCCTGCATTTCCCAGGGTTCAAAAGACTTTGGCTCTGTAAGGCTGAACATCTAAGTTTATAAAACATTGTATTCGTGGGCTAGAATTGCTCAAATACTTTACATTCTAATATCATTAAGAAAACATCACAAGAATGACTGAGAGGAATGGAGTTGCTTTTGGATGATGCATTAATAAAGAATGCTATTATCATTATTACTAGAAGCCATTAGTCACTAGTCATGACTCTCATGCAGATATAAAATAAACACATGTCAAAGGTGTTCTTCTACATGTTTATTAATGAGAGTACCAGTAAGGTGTTAAACTAATCCAAAGAGCATTTGAGGAGCTAGGTATTCATAAGCAATTTAATAAAGTGATATTAGATGCAGAACTCTTTAATGTTTTATGAGGGCAATGAATAATAACTTTTGGAGATTTATTTTTTCACCAAACAAAAATTATTTGCATCTCTACAAGATAAAAATATGTAAGTTAATATAGAACTTTACCTTAGTCTCTCTCCAGTATGCAACCTCTTCTTTACTTCCTTTTTCTTCTTAAAGGAGGAACAGATTTATTTTTTAAACCATAACTCTCTACTCATCTCTGAAAAACTCACAGAGTAAATGGCCTACAATCACTTCATTCATTTTCCACACCCTAAAATCAGGCTTCCAACATTTTTGTGTTATTAAATATTAGATATCAAGTGTTGGATAATAGCAACATGGCTAACATGCTGTTTTCTATGCATGTCACACATCACAAGTAAATTCATATGTACTTTGTACACACACACACATATATATATATATATTTTTTTTTTCCATTAGCCTTGGGGGACTTGTGAAATAATTTCATACAATTGTTGGTGACCTAAGGTAAAATTTGCAAAGTTAATTATGAAATACACCATATAAAGCATTAACATAATTCCCAAAACATAGATATTTAATAAATATATTAACAATAATAATTAGAGAATTTTTATAGAGTAACTAAAATTGTGCTAACTCTGTGAAAACCTAGAATAACTTTGAAATTTAAAGTATGAGGTAATTAATCAAGGCATTGCAATCCTAGTATTCTGTTTTAAATTTAAAACATTAATTTAAAACATTATCTTTTCAGTTAAGGAAAAGAGAAAAGACAAGAAAAGAAAACAAACAATTTTGGTCAATTAGACATCAGGTTAAATCAAATAAAAATAAAAATAGATTTGAGGTCTTTGTAAAACAGCATATGTTAAGACCCAAATTCAGAAACTTGTATTAAGCCTGTCTTAAGCTTTGAGTGCCTTGCAATTTTAACATATGACATTGTTTTTAATTTAGTCATGAAAGACAATGAACCTCTTCTTAAATGTGATATCTTTTTGTATTTTTCCTATTCACTGCCCTTTCCTCTCCACCAAGGAAGAAAATGAAGATAATAAAACATGCTGAGATAAATCGGTAAAATTTTTTTATATTTTCATCAGTAATTAAATAAGAAATGTATAGACTTCCCACTGCATGTGTATTCTGACTTCTATAAAGGCTCAACTTTTCCCATAACTTAAAAAATATAATAAATAAATGGAAGGTGGCCAAATGAGAGTTCCATAAACTATTTACCATCTGGCAGTTGCTTTCCACTTTGATCTGATTTGCTTCATCTGGTGGTAGAATGTGTCCATCTGAAGATAAATTCACACACAGCTCAGCTATGTAATTATATTACATTTCAGGAAAAACTGTATGTGGTCAAGCTTGTTAAAGATAGTCAGTTTCTATGGAAGTACACACATTTTCAAAACTGTTGGAAGATTATCAGAAACTGTAGGTGACAAATTCCAGATACAATTACCCATTCCCTCTCCAAAGCCTGATCTCTTTATTTCCCTTGCAATAGGAACCTCTACAATGCATAATTTTCCCACTTCAATTCATTTAGCCTTTTAGTGGGGCTCCTCTTGGTTTTATGTAACACTATTCTTTTGATATTTTTAAGTGCTTCTGTTTAACAGTTCCAAGAATAAAGCAGTTAATTTCCCATTGCATTTTATCTCACTCTAAAATTAAGGTTAGTCATAGAGTTAGGGTTTTATTTGTCATTTTGCTAAGGAGGCCAGATCATGTGAATGTATTCCATTTAAATTGCACTTTGATGTCTGGGTTGACATATTTTCTCAGTTAAGACCAGAAACACTTGGCAAGTAAATTAGCTTTCCTGTGACCTTCAATCTTTTCTAAATCTGTTTGTAGTTTAAGAGGGACTCTGAATATGGTCTAGCCCCTGGAGGCTTTAAATGCAAAGACATTAGCATCTGTAGGCTCTTTGAGATCCCTCCAAGACAGAATTCATTTGGTGGAACATAAACTTGGGGAACTGTATTAGTTATCCATTGCTATGTGACAAATTGGGCCCAAGCTCATCAGTTTGAAAACAAGTATTTATTTATTGTCTCACAGTTCTTGATGGTCGGCAACACAGATATAGCTTAACTGAATGCTTCCAGCTCAGATTCTCTCCCAAAGTTTTACTTAAGCTGTAGGCTGGAGCTGCAGTCATCTCAAGGCTTACTGAGCTACAAAATTTATTTGTAAGCTCACTCAAGTGATTGTTGTCACGCCTCTGTTCATGCTGGCTTTGACTGGAAGCTTCAGTTCCTTTCCACATGTGCTTCTCCATAGGGCTGATCACAACCTGGGAGCTTGCTTTCCCCAGACTGATATAAGAGAAAGGAAGGAGAGAACAAGAACATGTCCAAGACAGAAGCCGTGTTTTTTATAACCTAATATCAGAAGGAGCATGGCATCACTTCTGCGGTATGATATTGGCTACACAGAGTAACCTTTGTTCAATATAGAAGGGAACTAAACAAGAGCTTTTTCACTCGGCATCAGAGGTATTTCAGCTCTCATTTATTAGAGGCCTACCAAGTGTTTTAATGAGAAAGTACCCGCACTTTTCCTCCTCATTGTGCTTTCAATCAGAGGTTATTATGTCCATTTAGAAAGTAAAGGCACAGAGAGGGTCAAGGACTAGCCTAAGGTCACTGAGCCAGTCAGTAGGTAAAGAGCCCATGCTCCTTTCATTATACTCTCCTTTCCTTATCTTGGGAAACTGCCCTGTCTACTTTTAGACAGTGTTTGGACTTCTCAAAGAAAATGTCAAACTTTTTTTTTTTTCTAAAGCTTTCTTTGGTTTATTTTTACCTCCCCAGGCACAATCGTCACTCCCACAGCAACACTAGCTACCCATTTCCTCACAGTAGAGCGTTGAAAACCTTAAAATAAGACTCAGCCATATAGTAGTTTTTAAATTTTTCATCTTAATTAAACACATTTTTGAAATCAAATACCACATTCTCACACCGTGATAGAGACTATGCAAAGAATAGAAAGTATGGATATTATCTTCAAGGAGCTTAAAATATTTAGAGAGATAAAACACAAGAAACATTTACAGCCATTCATCTTTATTTTATTAATCCTAGGTTTTTCACCCTTTGCTTCATGTATTTTTAAAGAAGATTGAACCTGACTTCTATAGGTCAAGGGATATTGGTCAAATGTCTTTTTCCTGAAGCACGAGGGTAGGTGCACTCTGTGGACAAATATAACAAGACAAAATGGAGTATAAGTTAAATGTTGAATAACGAGTGATAAGATAGTTTGAGTGGATAAATTCATCATACTTGGGCTATGGTTCCTACCTCCCAAATCCATATGGACTTTTTTTTTTCTTTGAATCTCAATTTGAGCTCATGATCTTCTCTACACAGAACTTCAGTCACTACTACGGAGTCTCATTTTGTATACAACTAAAACTACTGTATTTAAGGCTTGTTTTTATTCGCTTACTGGCACAATTACAGTTAGCAATACATTTCATACAATATTTATAGCCCTAACAATTATATTCTTCCTTAAATTTCTTGCCTCTATGTTTATAGTTAACACTATAAAAGTGCTGAATTTTGAGGGCTTTGCTTTTAATCAAATTCTTGTGTTATTTTAATAATTTTAAAAGAAAAATATAAGAATTATAATCTTTTAAATAAAAGCCATTCTATGCAAAAATCTTTTTATTATCTATTATTATATTAATGTCAAATAATTGGGCTATATATACATATATATGTATGTAGATACTGGCATACGTTGTTTAATTGCCATTTGCTTTATGAGCTTTGCAGATATTGCATCCGAGGGTTTGTGGCAACCCTGTGTCAAGCCCTAATAAAATACAGAATATAGCCATCACCCCAAAAAGTTCCCTCAGCCCCCTTCCTAGTCCACTTTCTTACAAATTCCTCAGAGACAACCACTGATTGGATTTTGTCTTACTATTTCTGCCTGTTCTAGAACTTTGTATCAATGGGGTCATACAATTATCTACTCTTTTGTGTAATGCTTCTTTCATTCAGCATAATGTTTTTAAAATTCAGACGTATTTTGTTACACGAATGAGTAGTTGGTTCTTTTTTATTCCTAAGTAGTATTTCATCATGTATGTTTATGTTTCTCTAATTTCTTATTAATAGATAACTTGGCTATTTCCATTTTGGTTTATATGAATAAAGTTGCTATGAATATTCTCATGCAAGTATTTTTGTGGACATATGCTTTCTTTTCTCTTGAGTAAGTACCTAGTACTGAAATTGCTTGGTCATAGGGTAGATGTAGGTTTAGTTTTCCAGAAATTGCCAACCATTTCTCCAAAGTGGTTGCATCATTTTTATGAGAGTTCAATTGGTCTACTTTCTTGCCAATGTTTGATCTCATTAGTCTTTCATTTTAGGCATTCTGTTTTGTATGTATTGGTATCACCTTGTGGTTTTAATGTGCATTTCCCTGATGGATAAATATATTGAGTGTGCTTATTGGCAATGCATATGTCTTATGTAGAAGTGTTTCAAACACTTTGCTGTTATTTTTTGGATGGTTATATTCTTATTACTGAGTTATGAGTTATTTTACATTCTATACAGCAGACATTTGCCCATTAATTTCTCCTTGTATTGAGTACATGTGTATTCATTTTCCTAATGATTTTTTAGACAGTTTTACATTTTAATGAAGTCTAGTTTATCAATTTTTTCTTTTATGATTGTTGTTTTCTGTTTCCTGTTTAAGAAATCTTTGCCTAACTCAAAGTTGCAAAGGTACTCTTCTATGTTTGCTTCTAAATATTTTTGTAGTTTTAGCTCTTATGTTTAGACCTGTATCCACTTCGGATTAATTTTTGTGGGTGAGGTGTGGTGGCTTGTGCCTGTAAACCCAGCACTTTGGGAGGCTGAGGTGGGCGGATCACCTGAGGTCAGGAGTTGGAGATCAGCCTGGCCAACATGGTGAAACCCCATCTCTATTAAAAATACAAAAATTAGCCCAGCATTGTGGCATGCGCCTGTAGTCCCAGCTACTAGGGAGGCTGAGGCAGGAGGATCACTTGAACCTGGGAGGTAGAGATTGCAGTGAGTTGAGATCAAACCACTGTACTCCAGCCTGGGCAACAGATGGAGATGCTGTGTCAAAAAAAAAAATAATTTTTGTGTATGTATGGTGTGGGTTAGAGTTGATATTTTTTTAAATATAGATATCCATTTATTTCAGGACTCTTTACTGAAAAGTCTATTCTTCCCCCATTAAAATACTTTGGATTCATTGTGGAAACTCAAATGACTTTAGAATTATGAGTCTACTTCTGAGTTCTATTTCATTGATCTAGTTGATCCTGCCTGTTGATTTGTCCTTATTACTCTAGCTTTATAGTAAGCCTGAAAATCAGGTAGGATAAGTCCTTGAACCTTATTTACCTTTTAAAATATGGGTATGAGATGTATGTTTCTTTATATTTGCATATAGAATTCAGAAGCATGTCTTGAGTTTCACAAAAATAACTGAAAATTATGGGGATTTCATTGACTTAATAGAGAGGTAATTACATCTTAACAATATTGAGCCTTCCAACCACTAAATTATATATTTCTTCATGTATTTATGGTTACTTGAATTTCTTTCAGCAATATTTTATGGTTTTTAGTATAGAGGATTTTTTGATCTCTCCTAAACCTATCCCTAAATGTTGTATGTGGTTTTGCAGAACTATGTTTCTAATTTCATATTCCAGCTGTTAGCTGCAATTATGTAACAATACAACTTGTTTTCATATATTAGACTTGTATCTTTCAAACTTGCTAAATTCATCTATTGGTTTCTAGTTTTTATATTCTATAGATTTTTCTATGTGAACAATTATATCATTTGCATATAGTGATAGTTTTACTTTATTTCTGTTTGCTACACATTTCATTATTTTTTCTTATTTTATTGCAATGGCTACAGTTTCAGTACAATGTTGAATAGAAGTTTTGAGAGTGAATATCATAACCTTTTTTCACAACGTAGGGGAAAGCACTAATATGTCATCATTAAATAAAGTGTTAGCTGTAGATTTTTATAGATGCTTCAATCAGATTGAGGAGAGGAACTTAGTTTCTCTTCTTGGCTTGTCGAGTCTATTTTATTTTTAATCATGAACAGATGCTGAATTTGGTAAAATATTTTTATTCATCTATTGAAATGATCATGAAGTTTTTATTCTTTATAATCCTAATAGAGTGAATCACATTGATTTATTTTTAAGTGTTACATCCATCTGGCATTTCTGGAATAAACCTCACTTGGCATGATATCTTATCATTTTTATGTATGCTAATATCTTAAAGACTTTTTCTCCCTAAGTTCATGGCTCTCATTGGTCCATAGTTTTCTTTTTGGAATGAATTTGTCATTTTTTAATATTGGGATTATGCTACCTTCATAAACTGTTTGGAAATGTTTCCCACTTTCCTGTTTTATGAGAGCATGTGTAAGATTATTGTTGTTACTTTTTAAAATATTTGCGAAAATTCTTTAGTAAAGCTATCTTGACATGGAGTGTGTGGAAAAATTTTAAACTCTGAATTCAATTTGTTGATAGATATAAAAATAGATTTTCTGCTTCATCTTTTGTCATTGTTAGTAAGTTGTATTTTTGAAGAATCTGTCCATTTCATCTAAGTGTTGAATTTGCAGTATAAAATTGTTCATAATATACTCTTACTTTTCTAGTTATTTTCTGTAGGATCTGTAGTTACGTAAGTCCTGTCATTTCTGATGTTGGTAATTGGTGTGCTCTCTTTTTTTTTTTTTTTTTTTTTTTCACTTGATCAGACTAGTTAGAGATTTAGAATTTTGTTGATCTTTTCCAGTAACCAACCTCTAGTGTTTTCAACTTTTTCTGTTTGCTTGTTTGCTATTTTATTATTTTTCCCTGATTTTTGCTGTTCTCTCTTTTCTATTTTCAGTTTGCTTTGCTCATCTTTTTATAGGTTCTAAAGGTGGAAAATCAGGACAATGAGTTTAAGAATTAAATCCCAGAAAGTTAAAATAAAATGCTAAGAAATATATGTCTTGATAATGCAAGAGTTAGACTGTGGGCCGGGCGCGGTGGCTCAAGCCTGTAATCCCAGCACTTTGGGAGGCCGAGGCGGGCGGATCACAAGGTCAGGAGATCGAGACCACAGTGAAACCCCGTCTCTACTAAAAATACAAAAAATTAGCCGGGCGCGGTGGCGGGCGCCTGTAGTCCCAGCTACTCAGGAGGCTGAGGCAGGAGAATGGCGGGAACCCGGGAGGCGGAGCTTGCAGTGAGCCGAGATCGCGCCACTGCACTCCAGCCTGGGCAACAGTGTGAGACTCCGTCTCAAAAAAAAAAAAAAAAAAAAAAAAAAAGAGTTAGACTGTGAACATAGGTCTAATAGCTTTTAGTCCAGTGTTCCTTGCACTGAATCATATTGCCGACTTCTTCCCTTCTTCCCTTTCTTTTCTATAGCATTTTAAGTTACTTAGATGTGTAAGTTCCAAACACTGTGAAAGGCAAAGAGCACACTTTATTAATTACAAAGAACTCAGTACCATAGTTTTCTCAACCATGCCTAGCTGATATATCAGTGCTGCAAGTGATTAGGACTGCCCTACAGCACTGGAAATGCTTTGATTGGTAGGGAATTCTAAAGTGATTCTATAACTTAAAATCTAAAAATATTATCAGAATGGCAGAAATGTTGATAAATTCCTGGCGGTGTTGGGGAAATAAAGTGACTTAAATCAAAATATCATAAAAAGATATGTAGAAAGAAAAATGGAGCTAAAAGATGTTTAGATTGCAAATTCTGCAGTAATTAACAAGCATTATGCTATCTTTTCATAATTATTCAGAAAAGTTTGTCATGCCCATTATGAGTTATATTTTATAATTATAGGATTGCCTTTTGCTATGACATTTTCATCAAATTTGCCTGTGGCTTTAATGTTAAGAATGCTTGATTATATTAAAAAATATATGCTAATGTTTTAAAGATTGAATCAGAATAACAAACTAGTGAGGTTATGGTGATTCTTTTTTATTTTAGGATTACATGAGATAAATGATGCAAAATGCTTACCACCCTCCTGCCAGAATGTAGGCACTCAAGGAATGTTAGTTAATTGTCCCCTTTCCCTTTACCATGTAAACAATATTTCTGAGGTTTCAGATTATCCCTAATACAACTCCTTTTGGACTTAGTTTTATAATAGGTACAGTATCACTAAGTATAAGTTTATTCTGTTTTTGTAACATGTCTGTGTATCATTTAAAGCATAATTATTTTAGCTCTCTTGTTTACAACAAATAATTTTAATTATAAGGTGCCATAAATCTACAGAATTCTAGCAAGGCTGTTTTTGGTGTTTAAATGAAGTGCTGCAATGTAAGTCTTTATTTCAGGTTTTAGAAAGATTCTTGGTTGTTGATAAATCGTAGAGCTCTTAACCCTTATGAGAAACTTGTAATGTCCTCTAGGTGATTCTGAAGTTAAAAAAGGTAAAAAGGACAGAGAAGAAAAGTTCTACTAGGAGTAAGTAGAACTCAGTTCAAGGCCTACTCTGCCATTATCTAGATGTATATATTTTACTGTAAATTATTTTACCTTTCCTGTATTTCCTCTTACAAAAACGATTTAAGCATAATTATCATATCTAAGATTATATTTATCCTTACATGTCAATGTCATTATAGACCACATGAAAATCTTGAAATATAAGACAGTAATGAGACAGCCAGATGGGAGGGGGTCCCTGGAGAAACTCCAACCAGTCTGCCCACTGAGGTGGAGCCTCAGGCAAATATAAGTTTCTTTCCTCTTTCCTTTGAGGAATTGTGAAATGTGTGCAATCTTAAATGTTATTTCTTAGTGAAAAATTACTGTTTATTTCTGTGACCAGTATATTAAATAAGTACATATTTATAAACATTTTTTTGCTCAGAATTTGGTGTCATTGGATAGTCCTGTTAATTTGGGTATAGTATGGCAATCCCAGTAAATCTAGATGTAAAATTGTTGAATCATATTTGAAAGTACTTAGTTATTTTCTTATATTAACTCATCAGAAATTGTAATAAAAAGCGGAGAAAAGGTTCCAAAACCCAGAGTAACTGATAGAAAAATGAGGTACCATTTTCCGGTCAATTTGGAAAAGTAAGGTATTAAAGAAATCATTGATATTCCAAACATATCAGAGGCTGAATAAAACAGAATGAGTAAAACAGAAATAATAAATAAATAAGGCTGAGTGCAAAAACAAAATAATGAAGTCAGCTCAAATACAAAAATTAATTCAAAGTGAGGAAGGTGCCTTTGTGCTGAAGTTAGGAGTTTACAAGGATCATCATATTGGTCTTAAGTGAAATGGACCATTTATTTGGAAATTATGTGATAAAAATTGACTTAAGAAGAAATAAACAATAACTTTTAAAGATTAGTAATCAGTTACCATTTTAGCTCCTTGATCATGACATCAGGCTCAGGTGGTGTTAAAGAAGATGTTAAATACCCTCCAAAGAAGAGAGGATACATATTTTGTATAAACTGCTAGAGAGAAAGAAGATAAAGCTACTCAACCATTTTTATAAGACCAGTATAACCTTAACACCAAATTTGATGGAATACAGAGATAAAAATCACAAGAGAATCTCCCTATGAACATGGTAAAGAAGTCTTAAATATAATGTTGGTACATCCACCCCAGAAATGGTTCCAGTTAAACATATTATCATTAATTAAGGTTTATTTCAGAAATGTAAGAGTGATATAACATTAGAAAAATCTATTAATTTGGTCAGTTTTTAATATTCACAGTTATTCATTTTATCCTAAATGACTGATTCTGGGTGAGAGACAGATTTATTATTTGTTACCTTATATTAAATAAATGCATTGCACCACCCCCACCCTACTTTTCCTGCAGGCCTTACCCCTGGGATGACACAGTTAAAACTAGATGGAAAAATGCCTTACATGAGTAAACTGACACGCTATAGGCAAGAGGTGAAAAACAATAGATGTTCCCCTTTTATATGTGGGAGAGAGATAATCATCCCTTTTCCTTCCTGAAAGGAGAGAAAAATAGTTTTACTCATTTGATGGAAAGTATCCTAGATTCTTGGCCTAACCATTTGGAATATAAATATCTTTTCAAGGACTATTAATATGTAAATGGATGGTATCTCTGGCTTTTTTGTTTTGTTTTGTTTTGAGATAGAGTCTTGCTCTGTTGCTCAGGCTGCAGTGCAGTGGCGCGCTCTCGACTCACTGCAAGCTCCGCCTCCCGGGTTCATGCCATTCTCCTGCCTCAGCCTCCCGAGTAGCTGGGACTACAGACGCCCGACGCCACGCCCGGCTAATTTTCTATATGTTTTGTAGAGACGGGGTTTCACCGTGTTAGCCAGGATGGTCTGGCTCTCCTGACCTCGTGATCCACCTGCCTCGACCTCCCAAAGTGCTGGGTTTACAGGCCCCTACCCCCGCTTTTTTTTTTTTTTTTTTTTTTTTTTTTTTTTTTTTTTTGAGACGGAGTTTGTTCTTGTTGCCCAGGAGTGCAGTGGTGCAATCTTGGCTCACTGCAACCTCTGCCTCCCGAGTTCAAGCAATTCTCCTGCTTCAGCCTCCCAAGTAGCTGGGACTAAAGGCCATGAGCCACCATACCCGGCTACTTTTGTATTTTTAGTAGAGACGGGGTTTCTCCATGTTGGTCAGGCTGGTCTTGAACTCCCGACCTCAGGTGGTCCACCTGCCTCGGCCTCCCAAAGTGCTGGGATTACAGGCGTGAGCCACAGCGACCGGCCCCCTCTGGTTTTTAAGACCCAGAGATATCTTCAAGTTTAGAACTTCATACCATTTGAAATGTAAATACTTCAGGAGATTGCACTCCCATCTTCCTTGCACTTTAGGGTTTTAACCTAACTACCTAATGCTGGCTGTACCTGTTTGGGCCTCTTGAGGAGGTAAGAGAAATTTTATTACTCTTTCAGATCAAAACAATTAACCAGACACCTAGACAGATGGCCACACATTCATTTCTTATTGCATAATTCTAGATATTTTCTTTAATATATATATATATTTCTGTGTCTCAAAAAGCTAGGGCATTGATAATAAGCCAGTATGAAAATATTAATAGAAGTCTTAGGCAATGCAAAAAGATAAAAATTATGGAAATACGTAAGATATTAAAAAAAAGAGGCAAACCTTCTTTCATCAGGAGTCTAAACAAAGTGTATAGAACATTCAGAGTTCATACAAATAAATTGTTAAGACTAATAAAAAAATTCAGCAAGCTTTTTGAATGCAAGATTCATATATAAAACTTGGCGGATTTCTTATGCAATAACTAATTAAAAATAAAATGGTAAGATAAAATCTTTTTCAAAATAGTGCCAAAACTATAAATTGGGGAAAAAATTTATAGAAATTGCACAAGTTCATCATGTTGAAAATTATTATATAAAAATAATATAAAGAAGAGTGAAAAAGCAGATGGTGGGGGATACAACCTGTTGCTGTAGGAGAAATCAGTACTGTAAAATCTGTTTTCCTCAAATCTATGAATTCGGTGCATTTCTGATTCAGATCCCTTGGGAGTTTTTGAGAAGTTTGAAAAGTTGATTCCAAACATTATATGAAAGAATGAAGGTTCAAGGAATTGAGGAAAATTTTGAGGGAAAAACTTGCTGTATTAGAAATCAAGAAGTAATACAAACTTGAATCTTTGGAACAGTGTAGTGTTGGCAATTGGATAAACATACCCTAACAACGGCTGTACTAGGTTCTTCAGAGAAATAGAACCAATAATGTGTGTGTGTGTGTGTGTGTGTGTGTGTGTAAATATTTATTATAAGAAATTAGCTTACGTGATTGTGGAAGCTGAGAAGTCCCAGGATCTGCAGGCTGCAAGGCAGAGACCCAGAAGAGTCAATGGTATAAAACCAGTTTGTGTGTAGGAAGGCCTGAGAAACAGGAGAGCTGATGGAGTAAGTTCTAGTTTGAGCACAGGAGGGGATTGATGTCCCAGTTAGAACAGGCAGAAGGAGTTCCTTCTTAGTAAGCCTGTTCTATTTAGATTTTTAATTGATTGGATTGAGGCCATCCACATTAGGGAGGGCAATCTGCTTACCAATTAAATGTTAATCTTGTCCAAAAACAGCTTCACAGACATACCCAGAATAATGTTTGACCAAATGCCTGGGCCCCCTGTTGTCCAATCAAATGAACACATAAAATACATAAAATTAACCATCAGGAAAACTAACCTGTATGTTTTACTTACTATGTATCAGGCACTATTCCAAGCACTTCGTGTATGTTAGTGTGTTTAATTCTCACAGCATCCTATGAAATAGGTATGACTTATCTCCAATTTATAAATGAAATGAAGCCACAGTGAAGTTAAGAACTTAAACATCTATAGTAGTATAGAACAGAGAATCCAGAAAAATACCACACATACATGGGATCTTGGAATGTGATAAAAATAGCATTGCCAGTCAGTAGGGGATAAAGTGGTGTTGGGACAATTGCTTATCCGTATTAAAAAGTCAGTGTTTTACCTCATAGCACACACCACAATAAATTCCCGATGGATTATAGATCTCAAAGTGAAAAGCAAAAGTTCAAAAACTTAAGAAAAATGAAATGTAGGAGAATATCTTTATAACATCACAGTAGGAAAGGAATTCTTTAAAACAAGATGAAAAAATAAAAAATTGATAATTTGACTTCATCAAAATATAAAATATTTGTAGCTATCACACCTTAAATGTTTATTAGGCTCCTGTTCCCTGCCAAGCATTGCTAATCACTTTGACATATCAAGTCAGTTAATCCTCACAAAACAAGCTGAAGATGTGCATACCTTGTTATCCAGCCATTCCGCTTCTAGGTAGATACATTAGAGAAATTCTTGCATATCTTCACTGTTCTTGTGCTTATAATAACCAGAAATAGAAAGCAACTTAATTTACCAACAGGAATCAAATTAATGAGTAGATAAATAATGGGATCTGCATATAATGGAATATTATACATATTTAAAATTAGTAAATAATCTACATGAGTCAACATAGATATAGCCCTTAAAATAATGATGGGTTAAAGAAAGCAAGTTGTAGAGATATATACAGGGTGTAATGTCATTTATTTACATTTATAAGCACAAAAACTAGTATATTGTTTATAAATGTGTACATTTTTAAAAGGGTAGGAATATGAAAGAACATTTTAAACAATATATGGTATCTACATAGAATCCACTGTATTCTGTGTCTATAATATATGGTATCTATTGTATCTTTAGTATATTGTTTCCTAAGGGAGACTAAATATCAAATTTTAATGTTTGTGAATTCTGGATTATGTGTGTATGAATTTAAAAAAATATCACTATCTTAATTCACTTATAGTTTGAAGTGTTTAATAATAATTGAAATAAAGTAAGAGAAAAACATATGTACCAAAGACAAAGAGTGGAATAGTTATGGTACTTCTACATGCTTGTAGTGATTTTTATTAGATATTGATTGGGGAACGGTTATAGGTGAAGAAGCTGTAATTCTTTATAGCCCCTTCGACACTCTTGGAACCTAAAGTTATTGACTCTCAAAGTGGACTACTAGACTATTTTTAGGATGAGATTACAAAGCTGAGAACACAGTCCTTATGAGATTACAGAATGGAGCAGAAAGGCTCAAATACATCCATGATGATGATCCTTGATTCTTTGATTCTTTGAGTATGAATATATCAAAACATAGATGTAAAGAACTTAGAATACCGACCACACTATAAATTGTATGAGTTACTTGTAAATGTAAACCATTTTTCACTGGTGTGTATAAGGTGTAAAGTTTTCATAAGCCTTTGAAGATCAAAAGTGAGAAGTATTTAGAAACTACTGTTAACAGATGTTTTACCTCTCTGCCTGCAGCAATCTACTGTCTCAGAGGCATTTATTCTTTCACCCAGAGCATTCCCATATCTTATTTATGCTTCAGTGTCTGCCTGCAATAACTGGAGAACCTAAGCACCTAAAAATCAAAAATATTTATGTAACTCTTCTCTGATGCCCTCCTGTTGTAACTTTGTAGTTTTTGACAAGAGCCATTCACAAGTAAGAGATCTCCTTGCAACCAGAAGGAAGCTTGTATGTAACATAAGGTATGTGGGAAGAAGTGGTTCATTTAAGTAATAAAAAAATTGTAATTGAAGTCATGAACATTTACAAATGAAACAGAGATGGGGCTATGGATGATCTGTGTTTAGGCCAGTACAGCAGCCATAACACTGGAATGTTAGTTCCAGATCCCAAGCTACAAGGTAATCCACACTGGACATGCTGCTAACTAAGAATGGAGAGGGATTAGGCATTGTGATAGAAAGACCGTATTATGTGAATTTAGTGGGGGTAATTTTGGCCTTGGAACCCTGCATTTCCATTTGAAAAAGGCAGACAATGTATTGCCCTGGAAAAGCTATCTGGATGGGTCACCAGGGGCTTCCTTTGAGCCATTCACCATGACCCAGAAGCTGGCCTTAGGAAGTCCAGGCTGAGAAACCCAATTGGTTTATTAATGTGATAAGATTGGATCTCCTTTTCGGGAATAGACTCACATTTAACTAAATTAACAGAGACTAATGAGTACAATCCCGAATATAGGCTATTGACTGACCAGCATAGAGGCTTGTGGAGAAAAGTTTATTAGCCAAACAAATCATAATGCTCTGTCTACTTAGCCAAGATGTGCATTTTTAGGACATTGTTCTAATGGACATTGCCAGCTTTTCTTTTTGAATTGATTTATTGAGGCTTCCATTCTTGACAAATTCTATTATATTTACATTACTAAATGATACATTCCATGTCTACCTCCTTGAGGTCTTACCCACATCACATGACTTTTAATGTTTTGGCTGCTCTCTTATGCTTCAGTGACACATGATGAGCTGTCTCTTGCTTTACTTCCCCAAATGATAAATCACAGTGACTTAGAGTTTGCTAGTGTAACTCTAAGGACATCGAACCTTATTTCCAAGTACTTAGGGACTATTCACTCCCTATGTATGTATGGGCCACATTAGCTTTTCCTTTCCTTTTCCTTGTTATTTTTTGAGAGCTTCAGCTAGCAATGGAAGTACTACTTCTCTTCTGTTTCTCTGAGGAAGATTTCATGGGGTAGCTGAAATTAGCTTTTCCTTTCCTTTTCCTTGTTATTTTTTGAGAGCTTCAGCTAGCAATGGAAGTACTACTTCTCTTCTGTTTCTCTGAGGAAGATTTCATGGGGTAGCTGGATTAGAGATGCCTCAGGGTCATCAAGAATATGAATGTAGGACCTTATACTTTTGAGAGATTCACCAAAAAGTATAATCTTCGGGAGTCCCTAAAAGGAGAAGGTTCTTGTAGCTACTGTGCATGGTCATATGTCAACCTGGAAATAATCTTAGTGTGGCTCAGGGAGGTCCTTGATTGCTTATATCATGAGCCATGAAACGTAAAGAACTCAAATCCTATATTCTTCCCATAGTAGATATGTATTTTTAGTGGTTGTTTTATCTGAAGCTACAAAACTGAGCTACAGAATCCTCTAAGCTTCTGCTGTGGGCTGTTCTACTCTTTGCCCCCAGCCTTCCTCTTCATGTCTTCTGTCTCAATCCCCATTTCTTAGAGATTCTCTCTTTACATCTCTATTGCCATCTGATTATCCAGGTGTTTTATTAACTAACTGTGCCCATTGGATTAGAGTTGCCATATTTAGCAAATATAAACACAAAAAAGCTACAAATTTAGCAAATAAAAATACATCCCTGAAATATTTGGGACATTCTTATACTAAGAAAAAATATATTTGTTGTTTGTCTGAAATTCAAATTTAGCTGCATATCTTGTCTTTTATCTAGTAACCCTGTTTTGGATCCTTCCCCCTTCATCCAGCTCTTCAGATGTCTCCCCTGCATGACTGAGTTTTCTGAGATTCTGTGCTTCAACTCAGCTCTGCATCTGGCCTTTTGATTTCCTGGATGGGGAACTGGACTCGTTTTTCTCCAGTCATACTTTATGTTGTGCTCTAACATGAATTGTCTCTGGGCAAATAGAAACAGGTTATAAAGAACATATTCTGAGTACTGAGGCTGAAACACTCATTGCCTGTGCTCAATCGTTACTGCTTCCTCTTGCTCCAAAGTCCTCAACGCACCCCTCTCCTCAGAGTGAGAACTCAAGCCTTCAGACAGATAATTGTGTTCCAACATAACAAGGCAATCCTTTACTTAGTGCTATTCAGATTCTTCTCTTAATAGCATCACTCTGGATGATTAAAAGGAGTTATATAATGCAGGTTGAGATTCTTCTAAACCAAAGCTGTAACCAAGGAAATTTCTTCAGAAATTTGTGTCGTCGATTTTTGTTTGTTTTTGTCTACAGTGAAGGAAAATGAGCTTATTCCATTAAAGTTTGTACACATCAGTTCCTAAATGTTGAAAACCTAATTCCCTCTCTAGAATCAGACCTTTCTGTTTCAGATCTGCCCCTATCCTAGGATTTAAGCTCTAGAAACTTAGAA
The DNA here is from genome assembly GCF_049350105.2 of Macaca mulatta. Classification (NCBI taxonomy): domain Eukaryota; kingdom Metazoa; phylum Chordata; class Mammalia; order Primates; family Cercopithecidae; genus Macaca; species Macaca mulatta. The sequence goes on from NC_133411.1 coordinate 123,123,066, forward strand.
ATAAGAGAAGAGATCTTGTTTTTAGGAGTGAATGCAGCATGTAAGTGTGTGCTTTTACTTTCTTTTAAAAATTTTAAACAGCTCTATTGAGATATAATTTACATACTGTACAATTTACCCATTTAATGTGAAAATTCAGTGTTTTTAATTATATCCATAGGATTGTGTAACCATCACCACAATATAATTTTAGAGCATTTTCATCTTGACCGAAATAAACCTGAATCCATTAGCCGTCACTCCTCATATCTCCCCTTCATCCTATTCATCACTTCATCTGTTGACAGTCACTTAGGTTTTTTCTACTTTTTAGTTTGTATGAATAATAGTACATACAATATTATTCATAGTACAATAATACTATGAGGATTCATGCATGAGTTTTTGTGTAGACATATGTTTGCATTTCTCTTGGCTTGATATCTAGTGGTGGAATGGCTGAGTTTTATAGTAACTCTCTGTTTAATCATTTGAAGAAATGCTAAACTATTGCCCAAAATGAATGCATCATTTTACATTCCCACTAGCAATGTATAAAGATTCCAATTTCTCCGTATTTTGCCTACCCTTAATGTTGTCTATCTTTTTTATTATAGCCATCCTAGTGGAGTGAAGTGGTATCTCATTGTAATTTTGATTTGCATTTCTCTGATGGCTAATGATGAACATCATTTTGTGTGCTTAATGCATATTTGTGTATCTTTTTTGGAGAAATGTCTGTTCAGATTCTTTGCCTATTTTTAAATTGGATTGCTTGTCTTTATTATTGAGTGGTAAGGGTTCATTATGTATTCTGAATGTAAGTCCTTTTGCATATATATTCTTTGAAAATGTTTTCTCCTATTCAGTGGATTGTCTTTCACTTTCTTCATGTTATTATTTGCAGCACAAACATTTTTAATTTTGATGTTTATTTTTTATTCTTGTCACTTGTACTTTTAGTGTCACATCTAAGAAATCATTGCCTAAACAATTGTATTATAGATTTACTCCCGTGTGTCTTCTAGGAGTTTTATAATTTTAGCTCTTACATTTAAGGTCTATGATCAATTTTGAATTAATTTGGGGGTATGGCATGAAAAAGGGAGAAAGGGCCTTGATTTAATTTTTTTTACATGTGGCTCTCTGATTCTCCCAGTGCCATCTGTTGAGAAGACTATTGTTTCCCCGTTCAATTGTCGTGGCACCATTGTGCAAAATTAATGGATTATAGTGTAAAGGTTTAATTGTGGACTCTTAATTCTGTTTCACTGATCTATAAGTCTATCCTTGTGCCAGTGCCACACTGTATTAATTGCTGTAGTTGAGTAATAAGTTTTGAAATCAAAAAGTGTGAGTCTTCCAACTTTGTTCTTGTTTTTGAAGATTGTTTTGGCTCTTCACAGTTGCATTTACGTATGAATTTTAAGATGAGTGTGATTTCTGCCAAAATAAATAAATAAATAAAAGCCAGCTAGATTTTTAATAGGGATTGAATGACTTTTTAAATCAATTTGAGGAGTATTGCCAACTTAACAACATTTTATTTTCTGAACCATGGACATGAAATGTCTTTCAATTTATTTGAATCTTCTCTAATTTCTTTTAACAATATTTTGTAGTTTTAAGGTTATGTCTTGAACATTCTTTGTAAGATGAATAAACCAAAAAATTTTACCCTTTTTGATATTATTATAAATGAAATTTTAATTTTCAGATTTTCCATTGCTAGTGTATAGAAATTCTATAGATTTTTATATATTTATCTTTCATCCTTGAACTTTGCTGAACTTTTTAATTCATTCTAATAGTCTTTTATTTATATTACTTAGGATTTTCTATATACAAAATTATGTCACCTATGAAGAGAGATAGTTTTACTTTTTCCTTTTCAATCTGGATGCCTTTTATATCTTTTTATTGCCTAATTACTATGTCTGGAACCTCCAGTAAAAGGTTGAATGGTCACAGTGAGAGGAGACATCCTTGTCTTGTTCCTAATTTTAGAAGACAAGCAACCATTCATTGAATTTTTCACCATTAAATATGATATTAGCTGTAGGTTTTTTGTAGATGCCTTATATCAGATTAAGTTTCTTTCTGTTCCTAGTTTGTTGAGAGTTTTTAATCATCAGTGAGTATTGGATTTTATGAAATGCCTTTTGTCTCTTACATTTAGGTCTATGGTCAATTTTGAATTAGTTTTTTGGTATGGTGTGAGAAAGGGCCTTAATTTAATTTTTCTGCATGTGGGTATGGAGTTCTCTCAGTACCATTTGTTGAAAAGACTATTTTTTCCCCATTCAATTGTCTTGGCACCATTGTGAAAAATCAGTTGAATATAAATATAAGCCTTTATTGTGATGATGGTTTTTGCCCTTTATTCTATTAACATAATATATTACAGTAATTGACTTCCAGATGTTAAACCACTGTTGCATTCCTGAGATAATTCCCACTTGCCCATGGTGTATACTGGTTTTTTTAAATGTATATTTCTGGATTCACTTTGTTAGTATTTTGTTTCAAATTTTAACATCTGTGTTCATAAGGGATATTGTTCTATACTTTTTATTTCTTGTGTTGTCTTTTATATCAGGATAATAACAACATCATAGAACAATTTGGGAAGTGTTCCTATCTTCTGTTTTTTGGAAGCGTTTGTAAAGGATTGGTATTAATTCTTTTTTGAATGTTTAGTGAAATTCACCAACAGGCCAAATGGGCCTGAAGTTTTCTTTGTGGGAAGTTTGAAATTTACTAATTCATTTTATCCATTTTTGGCCTGTTGAGATTTTCTCTTTTTTCTTGAGTCAGATTGGGTAATTTGTTTCTTTCTAGGAATTTGTCCATTTCATCTAAGTCATCTAATTTGTTGGTATATAATTATTCATAATATTTCCTTATAATCCTTCCTGTTTCTGTAAGGTTGGTAGCAATATTCTGATTTTAGCAACTTACATCTACTCTGTTTTTTTCTTTATCACTTCATCAAAAGATTTGCCCAGTTTGTTGATGTTTTAAAAGTACTAACTTTTGGTTTTATTGGTGTTCGCTATTGCATTTTTATTTGCTATTTTATTTATTTCTGTTCTATCCTGTATTATTTCCTTCTTTCTGCTTGGTTTGTGTTTATTTTGTTCTTATTTTTCTAGTTTCTTAAGATAAAAGGTGAGGTAATTGATGAGATCTTTCTCAATTTCTAAGAGAAGCATTTACAGTTATAAATTTCACTTTGAGCACAGACTTAGCTGTACCCCATAGTTTGTTACATTGTGTTTTCATTCTCATTCATTCTGAAATATCTAATGCCCCTTGTGAGTCCTTCTTTGACGAATTGGGTAAGTTTGCTTATTTTCAGGTATTTGTCTATTCCAAAATTTCTTCCAGTCATTGATATCTAATTTAATTCCGATGTGGTTTGATAGCATACTTTCTATTATTTTAATTATTTTAAATTATTGAGGCTTGTTTTATGGCTTAGCATATTGTCTATCCTGAGAATGTTCCTTGTGTGCTTGAGAAGAATGTGTATTCTGTTGTTTAATGGGGTGTTCTAGACATATTTGTTGGTTCTGGTTGGTTTGTAGAATTCTTCAACTCTTCTCTCCCTTTGTTAGTTTTCTGTCAAGTTGTTCTTCCCATTTTTGCAAGTGGAGTGTTGAAGTCTCCAACGATCATTGTTGAATTGCCCAGTTCTCCCTTCATTTCTGTCGGTTTTGCTTCTCTCACCTTGCGCCTCTCTTTGTGGAAATTGTATCCAATGAGTTAGGGGACGGGGTAATCAGGGCCCCAGTATTCTCAGCTTGCAGCTTCTGGGGTAGAGCTTTCTCCTTACAAATGGCAACTGGGTGGGTGGCTACAAAGGCAGTCTTTTTGGTCTCACCTGCCTGGAATAAAAGTGTCCGCAACATGGGGCTGGAAGGCAGAATAGGGGCGGGCATGAGAAATGCCAGCAGCCGGCTCCTCCTAGGATGAAACCATAGTTTCAAACGGACTGCTGGAGGAAAAAGGAGCTCCTTCCTTCTTGACTAAACATGTTTCAGGAAGAGCTTCCCAGGAACTGGGAAGTGGATGTAATGGGCCAGGTCATGGCTCAAATGCCACAGATTCTCACTTTTCTTACTGATATTTAATATGTTTTCTTGAATGAATGTTGTTACATTTATTGTATGCATTTAGGACAATTTCCAGGGAATATGAATGATTAATGATCTTTTAAAATAATTTTTTTGTGAATTAAATTGTTGTTTTGTTGGGGAGAGGTTGTGCCGAGCTCCTTATTCCTTCGTTCTCAAAGTCCTGCTCCTCCCCCCACTTTTTTAAGATTCTAAAATACTATGAATTTTTTTAAATAGTTTATTCTGTGTAGGATCTATATCTGCCGTTTGTTAGTCCATTAACACAGATGGTTTCATTCAGATTTATGTTGGGTCTGATAAATATCTTAGATAACACTTTAATCTGTTCTGATTCCTATATAATATTTATGGCTGAATAGTATACATTATATATTTATATATTCCTATATATATTTAAATTTAATATATTTAAATAATACATTAAAATATATTTAAAATAATGGCAAGTAAAAATAATGGCAAATACTACAATTACTTTTGCACCAACATATATATATGTGTGTGTGTGTGTGTATATATATATATCTCACATTTTCTTTATTCAGTCCTTTGATACACATTTAAGTTAATCCTGTATCTTTGCTATTGTGAATAGTGCTGTGATATGCATATATGCACAGGTATCATTTAAATACATGATTTCTTTCCCTCTGAGTACCCAGTAGTTGGAATGCTGAATCGAGTAGTAGTGCTATTTTTAGTTTTAGTTTTTTTTTTTAATTTCTTTTTTTGTTTTTAGTTTTTAAACACATGCTGTTTAATTTCCATGTATTTGTGTAGTTTTGGGGGTTCCTCTTGGTATTTATTTCTAGCTTTTTTCCACTGTGGTCTGAGAAGATACTTGATATGATTTTGATTTATTAAAATGTGTTAAGACTTGTTTTGTAGTCTAACATGTGGTCTGTCTTGAAAAATGTTCCATGTGCTTATGAAAACAGTGCATATTCTGTAATTATTGCATAGAATGTTCTGTAAATGTCTGTTAAGTCCATTTGGTCTAAAATCCAATGTAAGTTCAGTGTTTCTTTGTTAATTTTTTTGTCTTGATCATCTGTCTAGTGCTATGAGTGGGGTGTTAAAGTCCCCTATTATTATTGTATTGCTGTCTGTTTGTTTAGGTCTAGTAATATTTGTTTCATGAATTTAGATGCTTTGATGTTGGGTGCATATACATAGGATTGTTATATTCACTTGCTGAGTCCATCCTTTATCGTTGCATAATGACCTTTGTCATTTTTACTATTTTTTATTTTAAGTCTGATTTATCTGATCTAACTAAAGCTATTCTTGATCACTTTGGTGTTCCATTTGAGTGGAATGTCTTTTTCTATCCGTGTACTTTCAATCTATATGTGTCTTTGTGGATAAGGTGAGTTTCTTGAAGCAGCATATAATTGATTCATGTTTTTATCCATTCTGCCAATCTGTATCTTTGAAGTGAAGCATTTAATCCATTTACCTTCAAGGTTAATATTAATATATGAGGCTTTGTTCCTGTTATATTGTTGATGGTTTTCAAGTTGTTTCATAAATTGTTTCCATCTTTTTCACTGTCTTTTTGTTTTTGAGATTTTGTGAAAATTTTGTCATGTTCCCATTTGATTTCTTTCTCATCCTCGTCGTGTGACTGTTTTAAATGAATTGTGGGTTTTATGTTTTCATGTGACTTTTATTATGGTAAATACTGACCTTTCATTTCCATGTTTAAGACTCCTTTGGACATTTCCTGTAGAACCAGTTTTCTGGTGATGAAAGCCCTCAGCATTTTCTTGTATGGAAAGGACTTTATTTGTCCATTATTATGAAATTTGTTCTTGCAGTATACAAAATTCTTGGCAGATAATATTTTTTTCTTTTAGGACTTTGAAAGTGCCGTCTCATTCTCTTTGAGCCTGTAAAATTTCTGCTGAAGGTTTCCTGTTAGTCTAACTAACAGGGTTTTCTTTACAGGTGACTAGATACTTTTCTCTTTCTAATTTTGAAATTCTCTCTTTCACTTTGACTTTAGATATTTTGAACCCTATATGCTGTGGTGAGGACCTTTTTACAATGTGTTTGTCTGAAAATTGCTGTGCCTCCTCTATCTTAATGTCTAACTCTCTTGATAGATGGGAAGTTTTCATTGATTATTTTCTTAGATATATATTCTAAACTCTTTGATCTCTTTCTTTCTCCTTGGAATGTAAGTTTGGTCACTTTATGTAGTCCCAGATGTCTGAAAGGATTTGTTCATTTTTTAAAATCCTTTTTCTTATTTTTATCTGGCTGGATTATGTCAAAAGACCTGCCTTCGAGTTCTGAGATTGTTTCTTCCACTTGGTCTAGTATATTGTTGAAGCTGTCGAATGTATTTTGTATTTCCCTCAATGAATTTTTTACTTTCAGAATCTCTGCTTGTTTTTTTTTGTTTGTTTGTTTGTTTTTTCTTTTCTTTTCTGTAAGATATCTGTCTCCTTAGTAAGTTTCTCATTCACATCCTGGATTAATTTTCCTAATTTATTTGTATTGTTTTTCTGATTTCTCTTGCATCTCACTGAGCTTCTTTAAAATCAATATTATGATTTTTTTACCTGGCATTTTGAGGAATACCTTTTGACTGGAATCCGTTGCTGGACAATTGTTGTGGTTCTTTCATGGTGTCATATTTCCTTGCTTTTTCATGTTTCTGCGTCCTTCTGTTGATATTTGTGCATCTGGTATAGCTGTCACTCGTTCCATTTTTTTCAAATAGCTTTAGTAGAGGATAATTTTTTCTTGAGGATGTATACATCTGTTGTTGAGTAAGACACTTTGGCTTTGATTTTGGATAGTTGCAGTAGTGTGATCTTTGCGTGACTTCTTTGGCAGTGGTCAGTGGTCTCTGTGATTTCCTTGGTGGTTTAGAAAATGGTTATTAGTTCAGGTTGTGGTGAAATTTCGCTGGGGACTTGGATGCCAAGCAAACAAGTCTTTGGGCCCCAGTGGTGGCAGTAGTGGTGTGAGTATGCCTGTTTTTAGGCTCGGAGAAGCTTATACTGCCTCCCATGTTAGCAGGTCCTAGAGGGTTACTTCTTCACCCTGCAGGTGACTTGCTTAGGAGCTTGTAGTGGGAGCGGTGGACCCTGTGTGCGAGTGGGTTCTTAGGCTCCTAGACAGCTGATGTGGTGTGGGTGGGTCATGGCTGTAGCAATGGTGGAGCAATGCATTGGGACCCAAGCAGTCTGGGTTGGTGTTGTTAGAAGCTGCAATAAATTCATGGGCTAATCCCAAGTCACACAGCTGCCCATAGTAGGTGGCAGGTATTGTTCTAAGTGTGCTTAGGAGGGCTTGGTCTCCTCTGTCCCTCCAGTAACCCAGGGTAGTGGCTGCAGCTGACTTATCTCAAATGTGGTCCAAGAGTGGGGTATAGCCCAGTGTTAAACTCTCAAAATGGTGGCAGCTGTGGGTTTTGTAATCAGAGTGGGTGAGGCCCCTCTCAGGTGCACAGCAAGAGGAAGAAGCTGTGGCAAGAAACTGTGGAGAGTGCAATCCACATGAATGTTGGTTTTATAGCAGCCTAGAGCAGGGAGGTATATATTGTACTAGGTATGCTTAGGAGAATGGGCTTCCCTGTTTGTCCTTGACCAAGCAATGGCTGTGGCCATGTCAAGTTGAACTCATTATGAGGGCACAGTGCAGCCCAGTGTTAAACTCTCAAAATGGCAAGTTAGACCTGGCACAAGAGAAGGCAAGCAGGCAAGCAGCATGGCCAGGAAGCTGTGGGGAGTGTGGTCTTGTTGCATCTTAGCCTCATGGCAGCCTGTTGCATGGCTGTGGGTCTTGTCCTAGATATGCATAGGATAGCCTGGTTTCCTTGTCAGTCCTTGGCTGTGTGACAGCTGCAGCCTTATCAGCCCAATCTCAGACTGATATGAGGGCACCATTCAGCATTAAACTCTCAACTTTCACCTTGGGTCTGTTACCAGAAAGGGCAGGTCCCTCCCAGGCAGGCAGCATGGGCAAGAAGCTGTGGGGAGTGTGATCTGCCTCATATCTCGGTCTCAACAGCAGCCTGAAGCAGGGTGACCAGGACCCTCCGAGGGATGTGTGGGGGCACCTGTTCTCTTCCTGCCTCCTTGGAGGAGTGCAGCAGCTGCAGCCCTGTCTGTAGACCGCTTAGTAGCTGGGCTGTCAAAGTGGTGCCCAGCTGAGGCTGTTCTTGGATGCCTGTGGGATTCTGTGTGGGTTCCCTTTCTGGAGCAACATCTCTGTGCAATCTTTAGGCAGCTCTGTATGCCAGGCATAAGGATCTAGTGGGCTGAGGGTTTCTCTCACAGCCGAGATCATTAAAGCCCATATCGGAGCTCTCAGGATTTCTCTCTTACTATTTTCCCTTGTCCAGGAGCCTCTCCTGGTTCTCAGTGGGCTTCCCACTGGGCAAGCTGCTTCAAATATCCTCCTTACTCACTGAAGCACCTGAAGAGACAAGTGCTGCCTGTCTCTTCTTTGATAAATCCATGTATTTTCTTCTAGACAATCTCTTTGAATATCTATGAACTATTCTGTTTCCTCTCCATGGAGGAGGCGCACACTACCTGTGTCAAGTCAGCCATCTTGATCCCTTTGTCCTGGTTTCTATATAATGTTGTTGTACTATCCTCTGTGAGCTTCCTTAGACAGCATTGAGGGGCAGAGTCTTAGCACTTTATTCAGGTAAACTATCACATTCTTTGGTATACTTCTGCAATGTCTTGTTACCATGGTATTAAGTTTCAGGCCAAACCTAGTAGTGACCTCTGATTCTTACTTGGATTTAGGAATGGAGTTATGGAATCATCATCAATAGAGACATAATGTACAGCTTAGTAATTGAAGTAATTAATTATATTTCCCTCTAGTAGCTGTGGTCTCTATGAACCTAATATAATTTACATTGAGGCAGAAATCATTTTCATGACAGAATGGATTTCACTGGACACAGGCTTCTGTGTCATGAGAGTCAAGCAACGACTAGGCTAATTATGCCTTAGAGAAAGAGGTATTCTCGAATATTTGATGAGTCTCTAAATTAAGATCATTTTCGAAGTCTTTCTATTAATTTCCATTTCCTTCCTTCCTTCCTTCCTTCCTCTCTCTCATTCTTTCTTTTCCCCTTCCTTCCTTCCTTCCTTCCTTTCCTTCCTTCCTTCCTTCCTTCCTTCCTTCCTTCCTTCCCTCCCTCCCTCCCTCCCTCCCTCCCTCCCTTCTTTCTTTCCTTCCTTCCTTCCTTCCTTCCTTCCTTCCTTCCTTCCTTCCTTCCTTCTTTCTTTCCTTCCTTCCTTCCTTCCTTCCTTCCTTCCTTCCTTCTTTCCTTCTTTCTTTCCTTCCTTCCTTCCTTCCTTCCTTCCTTCCTTCCTTCCTTCCTTCCTTCTTTCCTTCTTTCTTTCCTTCTTTCTTTCCTTCTTTCTTTCCTTCTTTCTTTCCTTCTTTCTTTCCTTCTTTCTTTCCTTCTTTCTTTCCTTCTTTCCTTCCTTCCTTCCTTCCTTCCTTCCTTCCTTCCTTCCTTCCTTCCTTCCTTCCTTCCTTCCTTCCTTCCTTCCTTCCTTCCTTCCTTTTTTTTTGCCAGAGTCTCACACTGTCGCCCAGGCTGGATGGAGTGCAATGGCACAATCTTGGCTCACTGCAACCTCTGCTTCCTGGATTCAAGCAAGTCTCCTGCCTCAGCCTCCTGAGTAGCTGGGATTATAGGCACCCGCCACCAGGCTTGGCTGATTTTTGTATTTCTTTTAGTAGAGACAGGATTTCACCATGTTGGCCAGGCTGGTCTCGAACTCCTGACCTCAGTGACCCACTCACCTCAGCCACCCACAGTTCTGGGATTACAGGCATGAGCCACCATGCCCAGTTTTAATTTTAATCATTTTCAACATAAGACTTTACCTATATCCACATAATGGCAGTAGGCATGACAATTAGGGGTAGAAACCTAACCAAGAAAAAGTCCAGTGGCACCCCTGTTCCTTTTAATCATGAGAGTTCTATAAAATTACCTTGTTTCTGTGAATTCTTGGTATTTCCTGATATTCAGTTTTAACCCCAAAACATTGAAGAATCCTGGTTTTGTTAAATACCATAGCGCTTCATGCCTAATATTAAAGCACAAATATCAGATGTTGTATATCAAATAAGAAAGAGACATTATTTGCCTTTCCTATTTATTTTCAGAGAGCTCTAATTGGGTCCAAACTCTAGAATCATCCTTATTTAACAAAGAAATTCCAGTTTTGGCTATGAAGGAAATCCATTGCACATTTGCCCTGCCATTCAAGGTTATTTTGCTAGTGAAAGGTGCTCTGGAGCAGTGAATAGAGGATGGAGGAAAGTTTGAAAGGTTTTATTTTTATTTATTTTTTTTTGGTTCTTTTGGATTTAATTCTGTTTTACTATTAGATCTCTAATATTAAATATCTAATTTTATTTTAATATTATGTCTCTTTTGCTGATTATAGCAATTCAGTTCTTACAACACATTGAAAGTCACCATTTAAAGTCCTCTGTGATAGGACAAGTCTAAAGTCCTTATGTGACAGGACAAGATTCTAATGTCCTGATGTTCCTCATGGGATGCCCACAATCTTATCTAAATTTCTCATTTCACTCGAAGAAAGTCTTCATTTTTTTAGATTTACTTTGGGAATTTGAATTTTCATCAGTGCAAATACAAATTTATCCTGCTCTGAGGCCAATTGGTACCATATCTTCCCTTTGTGTCTTGTCACTCTGCCACATCCCATCTCATCTTGACCTTTGAGTCAAGGACCCACTGAACTGACTATCTAGTTCTAGAAGTTCTGCTGCAAGACCAGGAAAGCTTGAGAAAGGTATTGTGGAAGAAGCAAAGGTGGACTGCATCCGTGGGCCTATGAATGATGACAGCATCTGACATTCTGCACCAGCTACGTCTGCCTCAATGGCAGAGAAAAGGCCATAAGAACAGACTTCAAGGAAGAGTGATTTTCCCAGTGCTTCCTTCTGTACCTCACCACACCCTAGTTACATATAACTCCATTGAACAGCATCTATTCAGAAACTATACTGAATAAAAAGACTGGTGGAAGGGATCACATGGGTAGCAACTATGAAACATAAATAGGGCACACAGTTACAAACATTATCACCTTTAGTTTTTCAGAAAATGAATCCCTGATTTCATTTACTTCGAGCTTAAAAGCTCAGCCATATTACTCTAGTGCCTACCAAACTGATCTAGAAAGTCATTTCCATTTCGTTTGTGATATGTAGAAGTGCAGACTTCAGGAAGTTCACCTTTAACTTTAGCATTCTAGATGAAGTTTCCTGACTCAGTGCTTTTGCATAAAGAACAAGAAAAAAAAATGGTAAGGAAAATCGGAGATGCTAACATCCTCCCTCATCCCAACTGCACCTTAAAATATGCATGTCACCTTCAAGGTTTTAAAATTGCACTGTTTATGTATGTACACATTAAAATTAATGCTACATTTAAGGAAAATAAAATTGCTTGTTTCTATGTAATTCCTGTCATTCTACAGGAAATTCACTTTTCCAGCTACTGAGTAGAATGTTTAACAGCCTCAATAAAAAATAAATAAATAAATTTCCCATTTTGCATATTCAGACCCAGAAAAGCCAAGTGACTTGTCCAAAATCAGATCTTTTGCTCCGAAGTTTAGAGGTCTTTTTAGCTCACAATGCTGCCTCCTAGAAGTAACTTCTGATCTAAACACAGTACTTGGTGGTCACCACTTGCTTTCCTCTTCCTGGATTTCCTAGACTCCCATGACAATCAAATAGAAGTGAAATGAGTATGAAAGTTCTTCATGTTTCACCTTTCTTGACATAGCATACTCAGTAGCCATTTTTATTTTTTGGAAATGGCCGTGTCACATTATGGTGACACCACTGTTATGGTGGAGCCTCTAAAAACCCATGTGGCTTTGTGGGGTAGAGATTTAAATTGGCCTGACCAGTTTTAGACATGTAAGTTGAGAAAAATATACTTTGTTTTGTTAATCCACTGAGATTTGGGTGTCAATGTGTTACCATAGCATAATATACCATATTCTTATTAATACAATTTCCAAAACTTAGTAGCAGTCACATCAAGACATTATAGCATAAGAGACTCCCTTTTCAAACAGTATGCTGAATGTTTGAATAATGAGGAGAACTAAGAAGACATAGCTTCTATTCAGCCAGCTGAATGAATGTAAGAAGCAAGCTTAAATGAAAGCAAAAGCATTGGGAGGTATCTTCAGTTTTTCTTTGTCTTTTTCTTTCTAATTTATTAGGTCATTCCTGTGTTTTGGTCAACCATTGTCTGTCTTTGTGCATAGGCAGAATTGACTAAATTCTAGTTGCTGTGCAACACAAACATCTAATAGGACATACATTTAAACTTGAGGTTCCACCTTATACAAAATATTTTCAAATGCATTTGTGAATAGTCTGGTAAAATCACACAGTGTGAAAGACACTGAGGATATTAAGTTTGCTGGGCTACTTTACATTGGATTCTAATGGCACTAAAGTATTTATCAGTAATCTGATTTTTTAATATGCTGCCTAGTCATTTTTATGTTGCATTAAGTTTATTTTGTCTTTTTTGGATCATTCCCATGCCACTTAGAGTGCACTGGGTTATGGCCTAATTGCCTTATTATGCAGTATTAAATAACCTATAAAACAGAATAGAAGTATGAATTAAAAAGAATGGACTTTTGTCACTGTAGGTGGTATAGAAGAGCAAAACAATAGAATTAGGACAAATGTAAATGAAATACTAAGCAGAACATGTCACTAGTATAAAGAGCTTTCAGAAGACTTTTCCCCCCAGAAGGAAACCAAAAAACGGGCCTTCGGGAGCTTATTTAAACCCAAATGCAGTGAATAATTAAATATGTTTTCGCTAAAGGCTACATCTTTATTTTGCAAGCCATACTTCTTTCTCAATATTTTACTGACTTAAAATGTTCAGACTCTGCTGTCTTTAGCATATTAAAGACCATAAGTGATGAAATCTTTTTAAAAATTACTTAAGTCATTTCTTTTTAAAAGAATAGAATAGGTGGCAGAGGGTATGAAAAGGACAGATTTATCCTGTTACTTTTTGAAAATAGGATCGTTATTGTGCTAAATGGCACCAAATAATAATTTACTACTCTAGGTGTTATTTACACTCCATTCAAAGAAAGACTTCAAGTCCAAAGTTCGTAAATATTGATGTAGTTATAAATGCTAGTTAGTTGGATTTTATTTTTCCCATCTTTGATTGTGTATGTGTGTGTGTTTTTTTAATTTGTTTGTTTTTATTTTTGTTTTTACAAAGTAAAATGTGTCTAAAAGACTGCTTAAATTCAATCTGAAATAGGAATATTCTTTATATATTTGCTAGCCTGGCCAACCAAGCTACCTGTTTCTGTGACTTCAGCTATCATTTTCAAATACACTAATTCCCACATAGTATCTAGAGCTCTTAAACACTTCCTTCTTCTGGTATTAGTTCCTAATCTCCAGCCCCATGTCAGAGTTTTTCTATTTGCTAGTTAAGAGGCACCTACATTCCATGTATCCCAAATTCCTCCAGTAGAAGCTCTTGAACCCATGATTTCTGTTAGTGACATCATCTTCTTTCACTATCTCAGATCTGCATCTCCAAATCCTCCTTTTCCTTTATTTCTCTTTCTCCTCATATTTTTTCAGCACCAAATCCAGGTCATTTTTTTTCCCTGTGAATTTCTCTCAAATACCTCTTTTCTCTTCCCATGATCACTTTTGTTAGCCTTTCCAGACTCTCAGAATAGCTCACCAACACTGCGGTGGTGTCGCCTTTACTGGTCTCCTTTTCTTTCTCCCCTGACTCCAGTTCATCCTCCACACAGCCAGAGCAGCCCTCCTGAAATACCCCTCTCATCATGGTTTATGCCTGTGGAATACCCTAGTACTTCTCTTTTTTTTTGTCCAGGGAGTAGAGTAAAATGGTTCTAGTCTCAGACTCAAGTATTTACAAAGGTCTAGCCCCACTCTGGGTTTTCAGTTGCACCTTGTGTTACTTCTCAACAAAAGTCTTTCCTCCCCAGCCAAACTAGTCGATTGACTAGCCTGCAATATCATATTTCCTCTTTCTTATGTTGATCCTTTCCTTCCATATTTCTCAGACATAGAATTCCCTATTCTGTGCCCCCTAAAAAGGACTTAGCGTATATTTACAACACTCTTTCTTTTTACAGACTCTTTCCTTTATTCAACATGTATGTAGTGTGCATCTACAGTGGATCATATCTCTGAAGCGGTTATTGATGGAAGCTAAGGGAAGTGTCTTTGTGACGAACTCCCTAACAACTAGTTGTTGTTTTGGGGTGTATTAGAACACTGGACTGTCAAGTACCCTCTCACAATAACTGGTCTCTGAGTGTATAGAGAACTTCATGTTGTTCATTTGCTTCTCCCCTGGCAGTGTCTCTAGACCAAATAGGTGCCCAGTGCAATTTTGTTGATGAGTAAACTGTGCCTTGGACAAAATCTTACCCTTCTGAGATGCAACCTCATCATTTGTGAAAGGAAGAATAGAAAATGGTATGTCATTGAGGAAATGTGATTGTTCTGGTCATCACACACATGTATTTTCTTTGTCCATGCATAGTTGGCTAACTTTTAATACCCGTACCTACTATATTACATGATCTTTGCGGAAAGACCTGTAAATTTTTAGTAGACGTGTGGAACTTGATTTTCAGCATCTTGAGCATTTTTAGTATAGATCTTATTTGGGCAAATTATTGCCTTCCATTCTTCCTTTTAAATCATCATAGGAATTTTTTTCTTGTCCTTGAAATAAAGGCAATTGAGACCATTTCTGATACATTGTGTCTGTCTCAGAATTACTTTCAGGAACATTAAGTTAACTTACATGCACCTCTTGAGGGCAGTTTTAGGAAAGAAAACAATAGACTCTTTCTTAAATGATATTCATCTCTCCAGTAATACCCAATACACCAAAGTTGCCCAGCTCTTTACATGCTGAGAGGTATGTTGGCACAGAGTAGGGATTTCTTATCACAGAGAATTAAAGTGATAGCAAATTCAGTCAATGAACTAAAAGTCCCATCTCTGTCACAGTGACTTAAATATGTGTAAAGACAGTGCACTTCAGAACTAAATACCACAGTGGGAACACAGTAGGTAGGTTGTGACTGGCACTGGGTCCTAGACATTTTTATGCTAGGTATTGAGCCTCTGCATATTGGCATTACCATGAACTCAAGGATTAAAACACAAGAATGAATCCACAATTATGTTGGTAAGCTAAAACATACACATTTCTCTCATACATGACAGAAAGTCAAGCATATATACAAATCAGTGCCTCTACAAATTCAAGATTTCTAACTTCATCTGGATGCTCAAATTGAACTGAGTGTAATTGTGGCAACTTTTATCTCCTACTCTTAGCGGTAATCAGTCCAGACTCTCATTCCTTGCCTGTTTCCCTCTATTTCTCACTCTCAGCAGATGATTTTATTTTATTTTTTGAGCTGGAGTCTCGCTCTGTCACCCAGACTGGAGTGCAGTGGTACGATCGTGGCTCACCACAGGCTCCGCCTCCCGGGTTCACGCCATTCTTCTGCCTCAGCCTAGGTGATTTTATTTTTAACTTCACAGAGGGAATAGAGGCCACTATGTGGGGTGATTCTGTTAAACTCCAACTTTCCCTCCACTCTATGCTAACGCTGACATCTTTAATTCCTGTTTAAAGGGATGAGGGTGGTGCCCAATTCCAGGTTGGCTGCTTGGCTCTGCAGTGTATTCATCAACCCATCTGTCTTTAGAACAGTAGGTTTCAACTCAGGCTGCACATTAGAATAACCTGGGATGCTTTTATACGAAGCTGACACTGAGACCCCACCTTTGGCTAATGAAATCAGAATCTCTGGAGTGAAGCTCAGGTATATGATTCTAATAAAAAGGAGGCTTTACAAACCAGTCCTCAGCCTAAAAAATCCACAAGGGTAAGCATCTTGTTTATGTGCTCAAAACCGTTCCACTTAATACGCTGCAGGGCCCCTGACTCAGAGTCGATGCTTGATGTGTATTTTTATCTAGCTCTGTCACCAACCTTTCCTCATCCACTGGCTCCTTATCCTCAGGAGACTTACATGACCTCTCAACAACATCTTCTCTCAACTATCTTCTCTCTTTCCTTCACAGTCTCTCCCAGTCATTATTTCAGTTTTGAAAACTGGCTTCTACTCTCACTGCTCCACTAGTACTGCTCTCATCTGAGTCCTCCATGATCACGTTCACTCCTTATATTTCTTAGCTTTTTGCTGCTCTTGATACACTATTGGTGACTTCTGCCTTTTTTTTTTTTTTTTTTTTTTTGAGACAGGGTCTCACTCTGTTGCACAGGCTGGAGTGCAGTGGCACAATCCTGGCTCACTGCAGCCTCACACTGCTAGGCTCAAGGGATCCTCCTGCCTCAGTCTCCCGAGTAGCTGACTACAGGCATGCACCACCACACCTGGTTAATTTTTAATTTTTGCCTTTTAAGACTGTCCTACTCCCTTGTCTTCAGGGTCATCATTCGATTTGCTTCCTCCTCATGTCTCCTTTACTAGTTCCCCTTCCTCTGCTTACTCCTTAAATGTCACTATTCCTTTGAATTCCATTTCCTTTTCTTCTTACTCTTCATCTCCTTTCTAAAGCATTTTCATTGGTTTTGAGCTTCTTTGAAAATATTGTGAAATCCATGGACCCTTTCTTCAGGAAAATAAAATTTGGATGTAAACCAAAAAGTTGGCACCTGACTTCAGTAGGTTTGTGGACTGCTGTTGTATTCCATGTTTATCAATAGGACACATGTAATTAAATGTAAGAAAACTGGAAAAAATTATGGGATCGATGGCAGAAATTCCTGAGGAATGAGGATGTGGGTTTATAAAAAGTCTTGACATTATAATTGTATGAAGACATTATACTTATCAAGTCAAATATAGAAACTTTATATCCAGGATTCCAAAAAAGCTAACTGCTAAAATCTCTGTTCAGCTTTCTTTCTCCTAAAATTACAAGATTTCCCTATAAACCCAGATGCGTATTGCTGAAATATGAAATGTCACATCTAATTTCTGTTCTCATGTGGACTCATTCTCCAACTTAAATACATTCAATTCTTGTTATTCACAGATTCCTTATTTGTGAATTCACCTACTTACTAAAATTTTTATGATCCTAAAATCATTTTTTTTCAGTGCTTTCATTATTATTCATAGATAGGTGGAGAGCAGCAAAAAATTTGAGTTGCCTCATATGCAAGTTCCTAGCTGGGGTCAAACAAGGTGAGGTTTTGCTTCTTTTTTCAGCTTTTATACTGTAAACAAGTAGTCTTTTCACAGGATTGTTAGTAGCATAGTTTTTGCATTTTTGTGCTTTTTGTTGGTGATTTTGCTGTCTAAACTGGCTTCCAAGCCTAGTGTTCCTAAGGGCTAGAAGGCTGTGATATGCCTTATGGAGAAAATATGGTATTGGATAAGCTTCATTCAGGCATGAGTTCTAGTGCTATTTTCCTGAGTTTAATGTTAATGAATCAATAATATATATTAAATAAAGAGTCTTTAAGCAAAAACACACATAATACATGATATGTATTGATCTGTCAAGGAAAATGTTGCTACTGGAGGCTGGTAGGAACCTAACCCTATATTTCCCCTAGAAGTATTCACGAATTCAGCATTTATGGAGACTTTACAAAATATGGTTACTGCAAATAATGAGAATTCACTGTATATACAAACTTGTAAAAGTAGTCTTTATGGCAAGCCAACCTTGACATAAGTAATAATCACAGAAAAATATTTCTTTTCATGTATATTCCATTATAATTATATGTGAGTGAATTTTGCTATATATAAAACCAAAGTGTAAAAATTAATCTATTAAATTAATTAGCATTTAGCTATAGTAATTTTTAAATTTAAATTTGAGAAGCATCTAAATACTTATCAAGCCAAATTGTAGTTATTAATGATGATAGGAAGCACAAAGAGGTGAATAATTTATGCCTCAATTATTAGAAATAAAATGTTCACTATTTTATTAGTATATACTTGACTATATACTAATATAGGGTTTAAACTATTTCTTACCTAGAAACCTAGCAGCTCATAGCTTTGTTCACTGAATGTGAGGGCCCTTTGCTCTGGCAAAACTGGAATGTTTAAAATGTTACAGAACAGACAGTTTTCAACAGACATATGTGTGGACAATAAGCCTATAAAAAAAAACTGAATATCACTGACCATTAGAGAAATGCAAATCAAAACAATGAGATACCATTTCACATCAGTCAGAATGGCATTATTAAAAAGTTAAAAAAACAAACAAACAGATGGTTTCAAGGTTCTGGAGAGAAGTGAACACTTATTTACTGTTGGGAGTGTAAATTAGTTCAACCATTGTGGAAAGTAGTGTGGTAATTTCTCAGAGAGATAAAAACAGAAATACCATTTGATCAATCCCATTACTGAATATATACCCAAAGGAATATAAATTGCTCTGTCATAAAATCACATGCACAAGTATGTTCACTGCAGCATATTTACAATAGCAAAGACAAGGAACCAACCTAAATGCCCATTAATGGTGGACTGGATAAAGAAAATGTGGTATATATACACCATGAAACGCTATGTAGCCATAAAAAAGAATGAGATCATGACCTTTGCAGAAACATGGATGGAGCTGAGGCCATTATTCTCAGCAAACAGAAGCAGAAAACCAAATACCACATGTTCTCAATAGTGGGAGCTAATTGATGAGAATTCATGGACACAAAGAGGGGAACAACAGACTCTAGGACCTACCTGAGGGTGGAGGATGGGAGGAGGAAGAAGATTAAAAAGATAACTGTTGGGTACTAGGCTTATACCTGGGTGACGAAATAATCCATGTACCAAAACCCATGGCACGAGTTTACCTCTATAACAAACCTGTGCATGTACCCTGAATCTAAAAGTTAAAAAGATGTTACAGTAATTGACACATTAAAAGATGACTTTAATGAGAGTGTTATTTTCTACATAGACAGAAAAATGTTGCATATACCTTATTTCTATCGTTCCTACTTGTAGAAATGTTCAGACTTTTATTTGGGCTCACTACTCCTCCATGTTAGTAACTCCTTGTGGTTGGTTTCATGAATTACCCTATATTTTAATTCAATTAAAATTTATATTAAAATAAGTATTAAAATATTTCTTTTATGTTAAAGTATAATAACACTTTATACTATTATAATATATATTTTATTATATGAGCATATACTTATTAAATTTATTAAATATGTGTTGTGTATATCTTATACTTAATTCAATAACTAAGTCATAATGCCAATGAAGAAGAAACATTTGGTGAAAACACTTAAAAATTTTTTGTCAGGTCTTATTTTCATTCAAATAGTAATCTTGTTTACTTTATTCTAAATCTATAACAAAATTTTTTTGGCCATAAAGAAAGTCACTTACCGATTGATACATACAGTAGTACTGCTAAACCTTTAAAACATAGTGTTAAGTGAAAGCACCTAGTCCAAAGGATTGCATGGTGCATAATCCCCTTTGTGTGGCATGCCGATGATAGGCAAATCTATACAGATAAAGTAAATTAGTGGTTGCCTAGGTGTTGGGTGGAAATGTGTAGTGATGCTAATAGGGGTAGAGTTTCTTTCAGTGGTAATGAAAATGTTCTAAAATTGTGGCGATGGTTAAACAATCTTGTGAATGTACTAAAAACTAATTAATTGTGTACTTTAAATGAGTGAATTAATTATATATCAATAAAGCTATTATAAAAAGTTTTTAATAAAAAGAAAATATGAATAACGTTTTTCTTCAGTCTGCCTGAACTTCAAGTATAAAGTTAAAAAAATTGCTTTCATGAACTCTTTGTGCAAAATCTACTAGACATTGGATTTCAGATGACCAAAATGACTGCAGGGACATCCGTGTAAGGACAGGTGATAAACATGAAATATATATTTACCTTTAGTAGTAGTAAGACTAAGTGACTTTTATAAATAAGATGATCATATATCCCATTTGCCATTAGAGTCCAGATTATAGGTCTTGTCTTGGCCTAATTAATAGTGGCCTCTTTCACCCTCAAAACTTTTCCGATTTAGATGATAAATTATGTGAATGTTTTTGTAGTAGCATGTGTAAAGCCTTATCTTTTAACGATGTAGATATAATGCAATTAATAAGAGCGGGAGAATTGCCTTTGGAGTACTGCTGGGAATAAATGGATATCCCTTTAAATTAGATGCTGGGGGAAAGAAAAAGAGGGAGAAGAAGAGATTACAAACTAATTTGAGACCACGAAACCAATAGAAAATTGATCAGAGTTTTGGTCCTGTAGCTCTCAAGGCCATTAGAAATTCCTTCATCTTCATAGTTGATAATATTCAGGTCTTGCTGTTCCAGTGGTTCTTTCCCTGAACACATATTTCAGATGACTGGGGCATATACTATCACAAAGTTTTGTTAAAGATACTGCCCATGAGTTTTTGTTTAATTTATTCTATTTACTCTTCCTATATGGGGAATTCAAAGAGATTTAAAAATCTATAAAATCTACACTGCAGTTCCCATCTTCTTCCCAGATCCCTCCAGATAACACATTTCCCTCTTCCTTAGTTTCTTCTTCTTTTTTTTTTCTTATTCAGTTTCTTCTTCTTTTTTTAAAAAATTCAGTATATCCTCCAGTAAATTGTCAAGAAAGAGTTTATGAGAGGTTTTTGTTTTGTTTTTGTGATTTTATAATTTACATTCCTGAAATGTCTTTATTTTACCCTCACATTTATTTGATAGTTTGGCTAAGTAGAGAATTCTCGTAAAAAATCTATTTCCTTCAGAATATTGAAAGCATTTTTTTTTCTTTCTTTTTCATTCCCAGCAATGGCTAAGATGATCTTCAGTCCATTGCATGCAATTTGTCTTATTATTGCTATTGGTCTTGCTGTCTTTGAAAGTTTTAAGGATTTCTCTTTGTCTTCATGGCAGCTTTCATTATTCCTGTTATAGGGAGAAGAAAGGAAAAGTTGAACAATTAGCTTAAGATAGCACAAGTAGTAACCCCTACTATATGTATTGAACTCAAGTTCAAAGCTCTTGTTCTCTTTACTGCTTCACAAGAGTTTAAATAGATAACTTCAAATGAAACATCAAGTCCCCACAACACTAACATTTACTGAGTGTTTACCCAGCCCTGAGCTAAGTGCTTCACATACATTATCTAATTTCATTCTCATAAGAACCCTAGGAGACAGGTTCTAGTTCTAGCCCCTATTTATAGATGAGAAAGCTGAGCCATGGGAACATCACACAGGCAGCAAGAGAAAGTCCTAAATACATAATGTCAGGATTCTAGACCAGGAGTCAGCAAACTTTTCCTTAAAAGGGTAATTAGTAAATATTTTAAGCTTTGTATGCCATACAGTCTGTTGAAATTACTCAGATCTGTCATTGTAGCATGAAGATAGCCATAGACGATGTATAGAGAATGAGCATGGTTACATTCCAATAAAACTTTGTTTATACATGTAGATTATGGGCTTGATTTGGCCTGTGGGCTATAGTTTGTCCACCCATGACTTACATGATAATTTTTTTTATTTTTAAAAAAGCAGAAATAATGAACGCCTGGTAATGAAGCCAAATTCTGCTCTAGCCAGATTGATTATTACATTCTTGGTACTAGGCAAACACTCAACTAAAGCATGGGCATTTCAAAGCCTCTGAGGAAATAACTAAGTATTGAAAATTGATTAAGGAGGAAAAAGTTAACAAAGGTAAGGGTAGATTCTAGTAGCACTGGTGCTTGAAGAAGAGGTGGAGGACTCCCCAGAATTCCTGAGGTTTCTTCCTGTGTACATTGGTGTGTTCTTTTGGGTTCCTCATATGACTCAGACACCTTCTTTCAAAGAATGAAATAATGAAAATGGATTAATGGGACCATAATCAATAGTTACAATTTGGCCAAGATGGAACTACAACCCAAGTGCCTTTCAGTCATCCAATACCTTAATAAAACAAACAACAAAAAACAACTTTCCCTGAGGGAAAATTTTAAAAGCAACCTCAGTGTTAATCGAAAGGAGTAATTCAGTAAAGCCATCAATGAGTAACTTTTAGGTTATACTTATGTGGTTTTGGTAACAAGAAACAGGTAATATCATTGGTTCCAAATGAGTAATATGGTCTGGTATTATTTATTTGGAACCAAGATCAGAGGAATTGTTTACTTGTCACCTCCACATAACCATGGGATTAGGAGGGAGGAGGAGTGTACTGACTTGGTGACAGGAATGTTCTGCTTTGCCAAGAATATAACTTGAATAGACTTAATGAAATATTTTCATTTGTCAAAAGGACTTGGTTCACAGTTTGTGTTTGTATTATATAGGAAACCAGCAAGATAGCAATCATTTAAGATTTTATTCCTACTAGAATATAGGCTTGTCAGCTGTAACCAGGATCCAAGGCTCAGGATAGAAGCCATAATCACTTTTATCTTTTATGCCACAGTGAATAATAAGAAAATTTCTAAAGGATGAATTTAAAGCAGAAAATTTGCTTTATAGTAAGCTGGGAGTAAGAAACCAGTAGCTAGATAAAGAATAACAAAGGAGAGTTACTTTTCTTCATTGTGAAACATATTCCTTATACTCAGTGACACAGACCCTTTGAGCTTGTTTGTGGACTAACACTCTAAGGCAGGAAGGGATCATGCTTGTCTCCAGGCTTTGAAAAACAGTTGTCTCCTTGCTACAGTTAAATGAATAAATCATGGTAGAACCCAAGACATAAAATTATGTTACAAGTCGGACACATATTTTACATCTCTCCTTGAGTCACTCTCTCTGCACATCTAAATTTTCACTGTGTGTTTCTGCATTGATTAGTCCCTGGACACCTGCCTCTAGGAAGAGACAAGATGGCAATAATCAATTGTTTTCTTTTAACTCAATGAACATCACCTGTAACCTCCACATTATTTGGAAAATAATTCTGTAAATAATTTTTGAAGCTCCTTTTGCACATTTATGTTAGAAAGTAGATATAAATTTTCTGTCTGGACCAAAATGTGTCAGCAGTTTTTAGTACCTAGGATAAGACTAAGAGATAAATACATCCTAAGTCTCTACCACATTGAATTTAAAGCATTTTAATGAACTAGCCAGTTACCCAAACTATCCTCAGGGACAACTGAGTATTTGGTTTCTTAAAACATTATAATATAGAACTCAATGTATTTTATGTAAAAGAGTGTTAGCTTTCATCTGGTAAATTTACTTCAACTGAAATTCTCTTCTCTATGGTTTCCAAAGGTTTTTAATTTAATAACTCACTTTTTTAAATCAGTGATTTTCTGTTTCTCTCATCAGTCCAACATTAGAAATGAAAACAGTTTGGAATTTCAATAACATGGGAAACAATGAAAAACAAAGGAAATTATTTCCTCATTTTTTTTTGTCTGAGAAACATATGTGTGTTATTTACATTGGACTAACATAGAAGATAATTGACATTAACATATGGCTTTGCAATCAGTGACAGCTATGGATGTTCAATTGATTTGAATCAGTTATTAACACTTCTGGAAAATGTAGATTGGTAGGTCTCAAAAGTGTAATCCCTGAAACCATTATGTATACCCATGAACATTAGGAGGCATCTTACAATGTTGTCATTGGACCATGTGAATCCGAAGTTCTTATGTAAAGGTAAATTTATGAGCTTCACTCAAGATTGTTTTAAGTAAAATCATTAGAAATTATCAATAGATACAGAAAAATCATTTGATAAAATCCATTACTCATTTATTATAAACACTCTCAGCAAACTGGTAATAGAGAGGAACTTCCTAAATTTGATAGAGAATATATACAAAAACCCCCAGCTACCACCATATTCAAAGCTTCCCCACTAAGATCAGAAACAAGGCAAGAATGTCCCATCTTACCATTTCTTTTCATTGTTGCACTGGATGTTCTAGCTAATGCAATAAGAAAAGAAGTAAAAAGTATAGAGATTGAGAAGACAGAAACAATACTGTCTTTGTTCACAGGTGACATGATTATCTATGTAGAAAAAATTTTTAAAAGCCTTCCTGGGACTAATAAGCAATTACAGCAAGGTTGCAGGATACAAGGTAAATACACAAAAGTCAATTGCTTTCCTATATATCAGCAATTAACATGTGGAACGTGAAAATTAAAATGCAGTACCATTTACATTAGCATCAAAAAAAATAATTAGGTATAAATTTATCAAAATATGTATAAGACTTGTATGAGGAAAGCTACAAAGCTTTGATGAAAGAAATCAAATAACTGAATAAATGGAGAGATATTCCATGTTCGTGAATGGGAAAACTCAATATCATCAATATATCATTCAATTTGATCCAGAGATCTAATGCAATCCCAATTAAAATCCTACTAAGTTATTTTGCGGATATCAACAAACTAATTCTAAAGTTTATATGAAAGAGTCAAAAGATCCACAACAGCCAACACAATATCGAAGAAAAACAAAGTTGGAAGACTGACACTCCTAACTTCAAGACTTTAAATCTACAGTAATCAAGATAATCCAGTATTTGTAGAAAGTAGACAAATACTTCAATGGAACATACTAGAAAGTCCAGGGGGAAAAAAACCCCACATAAATACAGTCAACTAAGCAAATATAGTCAAGGAGGAAAGACAATAAAATGGAGTAAAGATAGTCTTTCAACAAATGGTGCTGTAACAACTGGACATTCACATACAAAAAAAGGAATCTAGACACAGACTTTATATGGTTTACCTAAACTAACTTAAAATGAATCACCCATCTAAATGTTAACACAAAAGTATAAAACTTATAGGAGATGACATAGGACAAATCTTTTATGACCTTGGGTGTGGTGATGGCTTTTTAGGTACAACACTAAAGGCATGATCCATGAAAGAAAGAATTGATAAGCTGGACTTCATTAAAATTAAAAATTTCTGCTCTGAAAATGACATTGTCAAAAGAAGACAAAGAGAAGTCACAGACTGGAAAAAACATTTGTAAAAGACACATCTGATAAAGGCCTGTTATCCAAAACATACAAAGAACTTAAAACTCAACAATAAGAAAATGACCAAATTTTAAAAAATGGGCAAAAGATCTGAACAGATACTTCACCAGTGAAGATACAGATGGCAAATAAGCATTTAAAAAGATTCTTCATATCATGTATCATAAGGGAAATGCAAATTAAAGCAACAATGACATACCACTACACAAGTACTGAAATCGTTAAAATCCAGAATGCTGACAGTACCAAATGCTGACAAGGATATGGAGCAACAGGATCTCTTATTCATTGCTAGTGGGAATACAAAACGGTACAGCTGCTTTGGAAGACAGTTTACTGGCTTCTTACAAAACTAAACATAGTCTTCCTATATTATATAGTACTTGTGCTTCTTGATATTTACCCAAGGGAATCAAAAACTTCTGTTCACACAAAAACCCGCATATGGATGTTTATAACAGCTTTATTCATAATTGTCAAAACTTGGAAGCAACAAAGATATCCTTCAGCAGGTGAATGGGTAAATAAACTATGGTATATCCAGACAATGGAATATTATTCACTACTACAAAGAAATGAGCTATCAAGCCATGAAAGAAGGTGGAGAAAACTTAAAATGCATATTACTAAATTGAAGAATCCAATCTTCAAAGGCTACATACTGTATGATTCTAGCTATGTGACATTATGGAAAAGACAAAACTATGCAGACAGCAAAAAGGTCAGTGATTTTCAGGGTTGGCACAAGAGACAGATGAATAGTTAGAGCACAGGGGATTTTCAGGGCAGTGAAATTACTCTGTTTAATGGTGGGTATATGTCATTATACATTTGTTCCCACCCATAAAATGTACATACCAAGAGTAAATACTAATGTAAACTATGGACTTTGGGTGATAATGATGTGTCAGTGTAGGCTTATCAATTGTAATGAATATACCACTCATGTGTGGGATGTTGAAATCGGGGAGGCTATGCACATGTGGGGCTAGGTGTACATGGGATGTCTCAGTACCTTTGAAACAGGATATTTCCCTGACACCTTCATGGGACTTGTGACAGGGTGTCTTGTTCACTCAGCCTACCACTCTCAACTCCTCATGGGAAGGAGCATGTGTGCAAACAAGTGCAGGAACCAGAGCAAGTGCTTTTGGGAACTGGCAGGAACAAACTCCATTTACTTGGCTCACCACGCTCAACCCCTTGGAGGAGGGAGCAAGTAGGTAAGTGAGTATGGGATTCAGTCAGCTGCTTTTAGGCGCTGTTGCAGGAGTGAACTCTTTGCAGGCCCTGCAGCAGCATCCAGGTGGAGGTGCCTGTGACTCTTGAAGCCCCAGAGGGCATGTGTTACAGTGCTATTTTAGCTCTGCCATCCATGGATGGCTTATGTGTTAAAAGCTTAGTAGGCCCTTTGCCTTTTTGTGTGAGGTGGCTGCCATCCACCAGCAAGAACAAAGGGCCAGTGTGACAGCCTTTTGTATTTGCACTCGTGGCTCCCAAGCTCTTGTCTGGTATCCAGGAAAAATGAGGTCGCGCAAACAAATTGAAGGATGGTAAATACAGGGGATTTTATTGTCAATGAAAGTGGCTCTCAGCAGGAAGGGGAGCTGAAAAGGTTACAGGGTGGATAGGTAATCTTCCTCTGAAGTCCACCTGTCTCTGGCCAGATTCTTCTTCGAAGTTAAACTGTCAAGCTGTCCCTCTGAAGTCAAACTGCTTCTCTCCAACGTCCAGCTGTAATCTCATCTACCAGCTGAGTCTGGGGTTTATATAGGCACAGGATGGGGCAGGGAGGGGCCATAAGTGCTTTAGGAAGAGGTAACATTCAAGCAGGAAAACAGGGATATAAATACTCACTTTGGGCTGTGGTTGCAGGCTTTTTGGCTTGAGGGTGGGGTTTTGCCAGGGATCTGCCCTTTTCTGCCTAGAATTTCTCTGCTCCGTCCCTGTCACCTTCCTATCAGTTTTACTGCAAATCTAAAATTAATCTTTAAAGTCTATCAAAAATAATCAGAAAATAAAAATAATTGGGGTAGCATCTGTAGATAAACTGTATGTTAAGCATCAGCATACTTTCTCTGTGAGGGCCAAACAGTAAAAATTTTAGGCTTCGTGGGTCAAAAATTGTCTTTGTTGCATATTATTCTGTATTTCTTAAGCAATTGTTAAAAAATGTAAAAACAATTTTTAGTTCATAGACCTTAAGAAAAAAACAGGTAGCAGGTTGGATTAGGCCTACAGGTCACAGTTTGCTACTCTTTGGACTGTATAATTAGAAAAACTGGTCTTGTAAAACAAAGTTCTGAAAGCTAATGTTGCAAGCCAAACCTGTAACATATCTTAGGACCACTTCTTGGCTTAACAAATAATACATTAGAAATGTGTATTTGAAACTTCTAATTAAAATGGTATTGCCAATTGATACATTAATAAACACCTCCCTCAAAACTTCAAGATAGCAATGCTGGAAAAAATATTTAAAAATATATATTTAAAGTATCTAAATGCTACTTTACCATGGTAATGGGCAGGAGAGTGGAAAAAATCTAACCCAAGAAGATGAAAGCCAAATTTTATGAAATAGGGCCAATAAACTCAATAATCAAGTAAATTATCCAAAGAAATACAAATACTAAAGCAGTCTTTCAAAAAAGATTTGTAAAATAAGTATTTTTAAGATTCTAAAAGGGATACAAAAATGTTTTTAAAAAAGAAAAAGGAATTATGAAGTACCAACAGACAAATGAGACTCAACAGCAGGATTAGCAGAAAAGGAGCCAATTAGAAATCCTGGCATTGAAAATTATGGTCATTTTAAAATTAACAAGTGAACATAGCTAAAGAGATAATAAATAGAAAGACACAGAGCAAAACACTGAGAGCTTATTTGGGAGGCTGAGGCAGGAGAATTGCTTGAACCCAGGAGGCAGAGGTTGCAGTCAGCCAAAATCGTGCCACTACACTCTAGCCTGGCCGACAGAGCTAGACTCCATCTCAAAAAAAAAAAAAAAAAAAAAAGAAAGTGAAAGTCAAGTTAAAGACCCAGATCAGAAGATAGATCGAGAAGTTCCAACATATTCCTGATATATGTTCAAATAAGAAATGTAACAATGGAAAAGAGACAAGATTTGAAGAATTAATGAGAATTTCTTCTGAATTGAAGGAAGACAAAGTCTCATACAGTGACCCAAGTAATAAATATGCTAGTAAAAATAAATTCAACACTGTATGCATTATAATATCACCACTACCCTATATGACACGTTTATGTGAAATAGAAAATAGTGCCCTCTGTCAGATGCTGTTCTTTAATCTCATAACTTGAGTGAGTGTCTCATGGCCTGGTTTTCAATCCCCACTTACTTGCTTAGCTGTATTCCTTTGTACAGGGCAAGAATTACACAAGTGCACATGGATAGGCCCTAGGTGCAAAGTGATAGAATCTAACTAGGAATTGTTTTAAAGATTTTCTACAAAGTAGCAATGATTAAGCTGACAGTAGATGTTTTTATTACTGACAATATATGCTAAGAGGTAACAGAATACAATTTTTAAGTGCTGAGGAAAAAACTCAACCTCAGATTATACAATACAAAGCTATTATTTAAAAGAGAGAATGAAACCAATTTTGAACAAAGACTAATATAATTTACCTCTTACAGATTCTTGCTGAGAGAACTACAAAAGGATGAACTCCAGCAAGAGGAAAAATGAATCTAAGGAATGGAATGGGATATAAGCAATAGCAGTGAGTAAAAATAGTAGTAAAATATGTACATTTAGTTCTAATATAAATCAGTGATTTTACTGAAAACAAGAGTTAGGTCAGTTGAATGTTTCAACTAAACTCTCTGCCTATGGTTAAACTATTTTCAGTTTAGTGATTCATTCTTTTTTATGTATTACCTGCCTATTTCTCTCACTAGCCGACCACCACTACATTAATAAAACATAATAGGCACACAAAAAATATTTCTTCAGTGAATAAATATATTTTCATTTGAATTTTAAGAATAGTTTTTGATGTGAGATAGCATTTTGGTGAGATTAAGTATCAGAAAATATGCTGTAGTTTTAGCTCTACTTTTAATTAATCTTTGCTCTGCAACAAAATACTATAGCTTCTTTCGACCCTGTTTTCTCATTGAAACTGAGGATGACGAAATACACCTTACTACTTCACCAAGAAGTTGAGGTTAAAACAATAGTTAAAGTGCATGGCTGGATAATATGTTTGAGATTTATTTTTCTTTTATTTATATGCCTCATTGTCTAGTAGCCAGATAAACATTTAATGCTTTGGTGAAAGTATATCCAAAGCAGAATGCAAAAATAGTTTGCAAGGTCTCCTGTAGTTCCTTTCAAAAAATTAAGCAAGGAGTAAAAAGGGGAGTAAATGAGGGAGACCAGAGAAAATCTAAGAACCTAGGCGGGGTCCTCTCAGCAGGAAGCTATAAGACCCTAGTAAACAATATTTGCATGGTATCGTTAGGGACATTGTACCAAAGGCAACCTCAAAAATATTTTTTTGATATGACTGTTGCCTAGAACTACCATACCAGAAGGGCTACATGGACAGGCAATGGGTATCAAAAAATTAAACTAAGTATTTGAGGGCCTTCCCCAAAATACTTTAGGGCTACATTTGATTCTGAGACCATGAAGTCATTAGGGGATTGATATGTGAATGACAGTGCTCAAGAATGGCAAACTGCATTTTTCATCTATCTCAGTGTGCAAATAAGTTGATTTGAAAATTTGTGAACTGTATTATATTATCGGATGGGAATGTCAATTCTTCCTCAATTAAGCTGTGGATTTGGCACAACTCCAGCCCAGGGAATCATATCCCATGTTTGTTTTTACCATAAGACAGTGATAAAAAAAGAAGCTGAATGAGACATTAATGTTAAAAGTCAGACTTTTGGTGAAAGGTGGTCTTGGTCTCTAAATAGGCATTCACTTGGTACTTCCTAATAAGTCAGCTGTTTAAGAAGTCCAGGTTCTGTGTATGTTGTGTTACCTTTTCATCTGGAGTTTTTGATTATTGAAACTGGTGGTGTGACTACTTGATGTGAGTGAGCGCCATAGAATGTATGTGTTTGGATTTAAATGCTTAATCTGAGGGCAGCAGATGAGTGCCATCTCTCATAATCTCTACTGAGGTCTCTTCTGCTTTCATGCTGTCCATCTTTCTGACTACTAACAGTCAGTAGCATTCATTGATTTTCTGCAAGACAAAATGTAAACCTAATACATATTATTTTGCGTGCTTGCACTACATGTTTAAAAGAAGATACATAATCTAGGTCAAGAGTTAAAGAAATATCAATACCTGGACACAAATATATGTCAATTGATAGCATCCATTGTTTGACACTAAAGGTCTGCATGGAAAAGTAACCCATAATTATTTAGTCTACTGGAATGAAAAGATTTCCAAAGACATACAGTGGGGATCCTGATTCTTTGCAGCTTCAGAAAAACTTGTTTGGAGAAAAATCTTTTGGACATGCTTATTTTCCCTTTCAAAGTCATCTTGAACTGCTTTGAAATTATGAGCAAGAAGGAGACCCATGTCTGTTTTTCTTTAGCCATATTTTAAAACATTTCAGTAAAATATATAAATAACAGATGGTGATCATTTTCACATTTAATAAAATTAATGGTTTTGACATTAAGACAGGAGTCTCCTTGGGAATGCAAAGACAGCCAAAATAGACAGGGAAGAGTATTTTTCAGAGTCCAGTTAGGCGATAGAAATCACAGCAATTGTTTTAACAAGAGAATTTTTTTTTTTTTTTTGATATGGAGTCTCACTCTGTCATCCAGGCTGGAGTGCAGTGGTGCTATCTTGGCTCACTGCAATCTCCGCCTCCCGGGTTCACACCATTCTCCTGCCTCAGCCTCTCCAGTAGCTGGGACTACAGGCACCCGCCACCACGCCCGGCTAATTTTTTTGTATTTTTTTTTTTAAATAGAGACAGGGTTTCACCGTGTTAGCCAGGATGGTCTCAATCTCCTGACCTCGTGATCCGCCCGCCTCGGCCTCCCAAAGTGCTGGGATTACAGGCGTGAGCCACCACACCCGGCCTAACAAGAGAATTTAATACAAAGAATTGTCAGCCAGGAATTGACAACCTGAAAAAAGACAACACTACATTTTTCACAGAGCATCTATCTGTAAGGCTGGGGAATAAAAGGAAGAGGCTAGGGTTGGTTTTTAAAGTTTAGAAGCTTGGATGAAGGACTCAATGAGCTAAGACAAACTTCTGCGGAAGGGGTGTTGCTGAGTTGTGATGCTGCCTCAGGAATGCAACAAAAGGGCTGTGTGGGGCTAGGACCCAAACCTTTGAAGGAGGGGGCCCCATTTGGCAGCACCTGGGGTCTGTGAAGGGGGCAGAACAATGTTACTTCTATGGTTGTTGAAAAAAATGCAAACTAGAATCAGTTGTACTGTTGGAACAACTAGCTACTGCCAGGGTGAAACAGTGTTCAGTGATGCTGAGAACAGGAAACAAAACAGGAACAGGAAACAGCCTAAAAGGAAAGTATTCTTTCTCTCTCTTCTAGCATTTTAATATCTCTCTCTGGTGCCCCCTTTTGGTAGAACCTAGTAGTAATTCAGCTCATCACAGAACTGTGGTTTTGAGTTCCAGCCCAAAAGGTAAAATAAGGAAAAAATGGATTTGAATCTAAGAGACAGTAGCTTAACAATGAATATGGGGAAAAGCAAAATAAAACTTACTTGTTTTGCTTGCCTTCTCTATTATTATTTCATCAGGGATATGTTCAATACTTTTGGTTTTCTATATTTTAGATAAAAGTAACCATTTTTTAGAAAATATTTTTTTCTTGCTGAATTAATGGAGTGTGAAAAGAAAGTAGTTGAATAAAGGTTGATAACTAAACATATGCATGTATTTTCCACAAGTCTTTTAAGATAGTTTAAATATTTTTTTAGATTCTAAGTCTTAATTATGTAATGAAAAATAATTCATGACAGGAATAATTAGGGAAAAGAACATGGATTTGCTTCATGCAGAAGAACACTATAGAAAAAGCACAGCACAAAAGAAAGCAGAATCCCACCAGAGGTGTGGGAGTGATCCCTGGGGAGCTCCAAGCTCAAAGTCAATGATTTCAAGGCAGGTGAGGTTTCTGGAACATTGGGCTCAGTAGTAGTGTAATTATTTTCTGAACGAGCCTGAGAACCAGTCAGCCTCCCTTTTCTTCTCCAACTGTGCTGAGCCATGGGCTGTCACAACTTGCCACCAAGATAAAGTGAAGAGTGTAGGCTTTGAAGCCTGATGAGTTAGCTCCTTAGAATGCTGTGACATCCAGGGTGTCTGTTCATGTCTTTTGCCCATTTTTTGATGGGGTTATTTGTTTTTTGCTTATTCAATTTTTTGAGTTTCTTGTAGATTCTAGATAGTAAAACTTTCTAATTCTAGATAGTAAAACAGTGATGCAAGAACACAAAGACGACCAGACAAGCAAGAATTGCCTGAGAAAATCTATCCCTATAAGGAAGAGTCATCAAATTCAACAAATAGAAGACTTTATACCTGAAAAGGTTATTTGACTAAATACAAAGTATTTTAAAAGCTTTAACTGATATTGAAGAAAGGATATAGTATCTATAAAAAGTAAGGCATTATGTTAAGAATGTAGGTAACTTTGTAATTTAAATATGGTGGTAGAAATGTGAAGATCTCATTAATTAATTTAAATATCTAATTAATTTGCTTAAATCCAAAAATAGACACAACTGATGAGTAGCAAGTCAAAGGTTTCTCCACTATGGATAATAAGACAGATATTAAAAATGACAGAAAATTTATATTATATAGAAGAAGCATCAAGACTGTGCAGAGTATCTGTTTTCTAAGCATTGTAAGCACACAGAACAGAAAAAGGTGGAATAGAAGAAATAATCACAGCAGTTATTTACAAAATATTTTCAGAGTGAAATATGACACCAATTACAAGTCACGAGTGGATTAAGTAACAAAAGACACATATATTTGTTTGTTGTGTTCAATGATATATCTGTAGCACACAGAGCAGTGCTTGATACATAGTAGGTGCTCAATAAATATTTATCAAATGAATTAGTCTAAGCATAAAAAGGCAAATTTTGAGAACACCAAGTATACAGAAAAAAATCCAAGTTATGTACAGAGGAAAAAAAAGAAATGAAAATCAAATTTTTGTAAGACTTACCAAAAAGAGATTCTAAGTGGGACAGAATTTCAGATTTTGAGGGAATTGATTTTGAACCTAAATCCTTATAGCCAGTTACATTAGCATTTAAGTATGAATATAGAGTAAGACTGAACAAACATGCCAAAACTCCGAAAGATAATCATCCACGTATTCTGTAAAATGAATATTTAAAGCTTGTCTTTCGGCAAAACAAAATGAATTGAAGAGGGATGTAGATTAGTGAGCAAATAAATCAATAAAGCATGTAGTGAAATTCATACAATTGTGGTTTATTGAAAACAAAGCACTACCTGGGACTAAAATCCCCAAAGATCTCACCAGAAGAAATAGTGAGTCAGGGGTTAGAGGAAGAGTAGAGTGAGTAATAGCAGGTCAAAAGAAGAGAAAGCATTCCTGTTTTCTTCAGTAGGTTAGTATACAAATTACATTTAATGTAAAAACTATATGTTTTAACCTAAAGGAATCCTTAGATTAAATGTTCTTAAAATGCAGAGCACATAGACTCCTTTTTCAATATTGAATCAGATTATATGAGCATTTTTAGCATTGATAGATACTGGCAAATTCTCTGCAGTAATGTATATCAATTTATATTCTAACAATTTTTTTAAAGTGTTTATTTCCTATATCTTCACAACACTTGATATAATTAAGTGGCTTTTCCTCAATGCTATCATATTATGCATATGATTTTGCAACTTGCCATTTATTTTAATAATGTGTCATAACCATCACTTGAAGTCATAAAAAGAGAGATCTAATTCATTTTTTAAAATAGGTGCATAATGTTTTATAGTAGCTGTATTTATTCTGAATATGCCAATTTTATTGTTGTCACTATTGTTAATAATGAAAGTTATTAAGCAACTATCATGTAAAGAAATATTGGCCGGGCACAGTGGCTCACGCATGTAATCTCAGCATTTTGGGAGGCCAAGGCGGGTAGTTCACAAGGTCAGGAGATCGAGACCATCCTGGCTAACACGGTGAAATCCCGTCTCTACTAAAAATACAAAAAATTTGCCGGGCGTGGTGGCGGGCGCCTGTAGTCCCAGCTACTCAGGAGGCTGAGGTAGGAGAATCGCTTGAACTGGGCAGGCGGGCCTTGCAGTGAGCTGAGATTGCGCCACTGTACTCCAGCCTGGGTGACGGAGCAGGACTCTGTCTCAAAAAAAAAAAAAAAAAAAAAAGAAGAAAGAAAAGTAAAAGAAAAGAAAAGAAATATTGGTGGGTCAAATAATAAATGAGTACCTAATTTTTGAGGACTACTCTTTGATTTCTTTCATATAGTGAATTAAATAACAAAATACTTCTGTGTCTTTTGATTAAGCTGTTTATTTTCTTGACCACTCAGTCCAAAAGACTGTTTTGTTTTAATTCACTCATAATTCTTATTACTGTCTGAAAAGTTTTGATCATTTATGTTTTTCTAGTATCTTACTTTGTTCACCTCTAGAATGTACACTCTTAGGTACATTGACCAACTTGCTCTATGCCCGATGTTTATAGCAGTTAATAAGCAAATG
The DNA here is from genome assembly GCF_049350105.2 of Macaca mulatta. NCBI lineage: Eukaryota > Metazoa > Chordata > Mammalia > Primates > Cercopithecidae > Macaca > Macaca mulatta. The sequence goes on from NC_133411.1 coordinate 123,158,044, forward strand.
AAAGAATGAAGGAATGAGTGAGTGTCAGTGTCTTCCTACCTACTTACTTGTGTTTTTGCTGTTCTTGCTACTAAAAATATAACCTGTCAAGTTGTATTTACTCTTCAACACCTACTTCCATTTCCTTTTTACTCATAAAGCATTCCTAGATCCGCTTACTTAAAGAAGTGACTTTCTCCTTTACTCATGCCCTACAGTACCCAGTACTGTTGTACTCTTACTCTTACCCCATTCTGGCTTCCACCTTAAAAACATCATTAGTTTCCTACACAACTTGTTTTCTCAGTAGATTATAAATTCCTTGAGGACAGAGCTGATGTCTGTTCATTTTTCTGTCCTCCAGAGCACCATCATTGTGCCTTGCACTTGACAGAATTTTTAATTGAATTGAGTAATTACCATAAGTACCTTAATACTTTTAGTAGCAGGCTTAGTGGAAAAGTAATAAAATTTGAAGTCAGAAAAAAAGTATGAAACTTAGTTATTTCACTCTTAGCTGTGTGATATTGTTTCTGAATTAAGCCCAGGTACCCTTTCCTCACCTGTAAAGAAGGATTATAATTCCTAAATAGCAATGTTGCAGTGAAGAGTAAACATGAAACATACATGTAAGGTAAACATGAAGAGAACATATGATGCATAGTTGTTGAAACATAGTACGTGAATACATGTTGATTCATTCCTTCATTCAGTAAACATTTGAGTGCCTACTGTGTGCCAAACAATGATGATGATGATGATGATGATGATGATGATGATGATGAAAGAAGGAGATGATGACAATGAAGTTCCAAGCTTTAAATGAATCCCCATTGATGAACGCTTATAATTTGGGGAATGAAGAAAAACAATGACATAGATTTTCACTTAAGTGATTTGGTGTTCAGGTGTTAAGGAACAATAAAATTTCAGTCTTGAGATGTCATTTTAATTATTAGAATCAAATTCTCTTTCAACTGAAAAATTAGTATAAAATATAGACTCCCTTTTTAATATAAGTTTCAAAAGTGAAGAACATCTCATTTACTTTTGAGGTTCTGTTACATGAAATAAACAATCGATTTATATAACAGTATGTAGAGTAGAAAAGAAAGTCTTGAATATTACATTTATGAAAATAATAAAAGGAAACTAAGTTTCACAACTGCATTTCAAATTTTAAAATATTGTCAACCAAACAAATTTTAAAAGCAGGCAGCTTAAAATATGTAACTTTAAACCATCTATCTAATTTTTTGAAATAAAATAGAGTTTTATTATGATGTAACCTGCTTTTGGGAAAAATGCAGTAACATCAGTAATTGGGAAAAGTTGGAAAATTTTTATTGAAACACAGACTAAAATTGTGCCTGAAATTGCAGTTACACTAATTTCCTTTATGTTTCTCCATTTCCGGTATATAAGTTGAGCTTTCTCACTCAGCCCCTTACTTGGAAATTATGTGTTCATGATTTTCAGATTATGACTTCTTCATAATTTTATTAGAAGTTGAGAAAGTTCAGAGTGTTGTCAATCACATACATGATTCTTTAACAGTGACTTTTGGATTCTTATGATTGAAGGTTTGTATCATGTTTTTCTTTTACACATAAAATTTGTCATTTATCTTTTCTCTTTACAAGCGTTTTGCTTTCAAAAATAAAAGACAATTATAGCAATAAATTATTACTTTCATAGCATATTATCTAATGGCTCTACTATTTAAAAAACATTAGATTGTTTCTGAATGTAACAGTAAAATAGTTCAAAGAGAAATTAACTTAATTTGCTTATTTAAACAATTGCATTATTTAATTAATTAGGTTAAATTAAAGGATGGAAACAGTAAAGGTATAAAATTTATGATTGTACTAAAAATTAAAACAAATTTGATTCTTTTTCAGAACTTTAGGCAAAGATAGTTTCCATTCTATTACTCAGTGCTCAGTTTCATAGAGAGCTATATGATAATGATTTTTTCTGGATTTTAATTTCTGGAAAATGTTTCTAACTCCTGAATTACCAGCTTGTTCTCTTTTATTATCTAGTAAGGTCTCTGCTATTTTTTTTTTTAACATTTTCTTTTTTGCTTTTATTATCTAGGACCTCTCAATTTTTAACTTAGTATTCAGATACAAGAATTATATGTCCCCTGGTCTGGTTATTTTCTCCTTATTCCTAAAAGACTCTTACTTTTATCTTTATATTAACTATCTTGTATGCTCTTGTTTTTCATACGTAAGTTCCTGAAATTCTTTCAAATGTTTGAAAATTCTAAAAGTTTTTCCTTAAAAGATTCTATTTGTGATTATTTGATATAGGACATATCAGAGTACCAGGTTCATATATACTTGCTTTATTTTAAAAATTAGATGTAAATATTAATATGTATTTAAAATATATGTGTATTATAGATGTATATTTCAAATACATATTAAAATTTACATACAATTTTTTAAAGAAAACCAAAGTAACCTTATTTTGTTCAGGTTTAATTTTTGGGAAGAGTCTAATTACTGTTGTGGTACTAATAAGAAAGACAAGCAACTGGACTTTTGAAAACATGGCAGTGTGGTGAAAATGGGACAAAGAGAAATCAATCTCCAGTTTAGAGCCAGAAACAAGAGTATGGAAGGAGAGGCTGAAAGAGAAACAAACCATAGAAATGGACTTAAGCCTGCACTAGATGCATTGTACAGCTGGAACACACGTAACAGAAACCTTTCTTTTTTTTTGCTTGGGTTGAATGCCAGGTCTATTAGATAAATACTCCAAATTGTTCAAACAAATAGACCTAAAGGTGGAAAATGGCTCAAACACACAATAGAAGTTAAGGAGGTTGACCTATAACTAAGAGATTGTATTATTTCTTTTGAGATATATTAATAATTAATTTTTTCCTTTAAATGTATTTATTTATAGCACAGGATTATAAAGGATAAGTTAGATTAAGGATAAGTATTAGATTATAAAGGATAAGCAGTATTCTTCATTTCTGAGATATTGACAATGATAGACCCATGGGGTAGTGATATTGTTATTTTAAAGTTGCCTGGGAAAGTTTTGATCTTTGATTTTAAGTGTGTTTACATGATGGTAGATGATATTATGATCATTTATGCTAATAGTGGTCACCATGGCCACATTTATTTATCTTTTACTTCTAAGATGTTTCTAACCCAAGTGTAAATTAAGTTTGCCAATGACAGTATGAAAACTGTGACAACCAATTAAGGGAAAATTTAGGCTGTGATGGGTGGCTGAATTTTATGTAATTAGGAAAGGTAAATCCTCCAAAACCATGTCCATCACTAGATGACTTAATTACTTCTGTCCTCTTCTTCAATTTCTATCTTCCCATAAAATGCCTTGTTTTTTTCTGTTAAAACCTTCTACTTGGCATTAGGCTGTTACAGGTAGAGAGATCTGTGGGATAATTGGATTGGAGGTTATTAGCATCTGACTTGGCAAAAATCAGTTTAAATGAATTCAAATTGTTGAATTCATTTTAAAAATATGCTTTTAATCTACTGATTTCTTTTTTTTCACTTTTGAGACCAGTATTGATATTCTCAAGATTAACTAATATTGCAAAAATTATGGGAATCCCAGTGTCCCTATCCCAGTGTGTGGGCCTGAGAATCTGTGACTTGGCTTTACTTTTATTGTTTTGAGCTGAAATAGAATGTAGCACATAGGAGTATGTTGGGGTCCGCATGTCTCCTAAACAAAGGAATGAACACACAAGACAACACAAGACAAGATAAACATGGCGGCTGCCTCGAATGGCACGCGCTGCTTTATTTTATACAGTCGTTTGTGGAATGTTGCCAAGTCACAAGACACATTGTTGTTTTTCTGACCTTTCCCTGACTTTCTGGATTTTCAAGATGTTTACACATAAACAAGCCCCTAGAGTCTGCTGTTAGCAGCTGGCTCCTTTGTCTTCCCTGTTTGCAGGGAAGGAATGCCCTGCTTCGTTTGCAAGAGCAGAACTTATCGGGAATGCCCTGTTCGCGAGCACGTAGTCCTCTACAGAGTAAATTATTCAGGTAAGAGGCTTCATTGAATAGAGGATTAATGTCTTATCTGAAATAGAAACAGGATGAGAACACGTCATGAGTTCTATTTACTCCACAATTTATAACGTTAAATTTAATTCTAAATTAGTGTTATAAAATGTATAAAAATAATGGTCCATCTTAAATCACATAGTATTTTTTTCTCTACCTTTCTAAATTATAAAAATAACATTAAAAAATAAAAATAAAATAGTCACTGGTAACCATCGGTAATATTTTAAGATTTGCATATTGCCTTCCAGTCTGTCCACATGTACTCCAGCCTCATAACTTCCTCTTTACAAGCAGGTCTTTTTACATACTTATGAGAACACATACCCGTGTTCACGATAACAAGTACTTCGCAATGTATCAGGCTTAACCAAAAGTTTTTCCAAATCTTTCCTATTGTTATCTTTTGATGATCTCATTTGTTAAACTTTTAAATAAATAATCCCCATTGAATTGTCTTCTCTAGCTTAAAAAGTCTTGTTCTTTACCTTCGTGGTGTCAAAAAGTTTTGTCTCAAAGTCCAATCTCAATTTATTGATAATGATGGCATGGAACACTCTACTCAGAATTCTGGGTTTTCCTAAGAGCTTAGCAGTAAAGAGGTCCGTGATTGATTAGTGGTGCCGATCATAGAAGCAGGAGGGTGGTTTTGAAAGAAATAATGCTTAATGATTTTCAGAGGTAATTTTTTAATATTGTTTCTTGTTTTAACAGATACAAAAATAATTTAGTCTCTTGGATTTTAAAACTGCTTTTACTGCTTGCAACAGTCCTTTTATTAAAGTGATAAGCAACTTTGCATACTTGATTATATTTTCATCTTGGTCAATTGGATACCTCTTCATGTATATTAACATTCAAATAACATATTCTGATCACTTATATATATCTAAGGATGTATTTTGCCTTGATTCACCAAAAAAAAAAAAACCAAAAAAACAGCTTTTGTTTTTTGTTTTTCAATAGGACCATAACACTGTCTCCTGATCATTTACATGTTTCTCCTTTGACTCTGTTTTATAATATGGTGAAAAAAGTCTGAAGCCAACTTAGTTTTGGTCTTTTGTGGGAACCCAATTTCTTTTTCCTGAACAGATATATACAAAATTGTTTTGCACTTTTATTCTTACAGTGAAAAAAAAAATATCAGAATTTTCTCCATTGTTATAGTTCAAAAATTTACCAATGGAAATACTTTAATCAATGAAGATTAACCACAATGAGAACACAATGAGACTTCGCAATTTGCTCCAAAAATATTGAGTGTGCTTTATCTTTGATTGCTTTTGTTCTAATTCTTCTTATCTTTAAGAAAACTACTTGTTTCCATTTTTCTTCTCTGTTCTCCATCCTCTGCATCACTCATCTTCTTTTGCATTATTTTAGTTTTGTCCCATTCTTTTGAGTTCTGAGATGACACTTGAGCTTTTCTTTTATATATACTTCACTCATTTACTGTTCCTTAGAATCAACACTTCTTGCTATTGCCTTCAACATGAATTTTAACTTGGCTTTAGCTTTTTCTCTTTGTTTTTTTTGGTTAGCAGTTCATCCTTATATCATTCATTTGATTTTTTCCTCATTTAGTTATTATAACAGTCTCCTTTAATTTCATAGCAACCATATTGTTTGAACTTTATTGAGGATATCAAACTGTTCCTGGAAGATTTCTTCTGAATCCTACTCTAGATTATTTTCAGACATATCATTTATCTTCTGAATCTTAACCTTATTTGACAATATTTTTCATAAGTCGCATGTATTTTTTTCTGTCTCTCATCCTCAAACAATGTAAGATCAGAATTTCCAATAAACGGAGAAGACTGACCTTGGTCTTGCTCTTTGTCCACATGTGCGATGGTAAATTTTTCTTCTCAGATGCAGATTAGACTGAGACATGCATAGTTTCCTCTTAATTTTAAGATTCTGTTAGGATTTCATGTAGTATATTTTTCTTTGCTCATGTGCCATTTTTCTTTGTTCTCAAGGGCCTTGTTATCCCTGTTATATTGAACTAATGCAGTATATCCAGCAAAACATATTCCAAATGCATTGGGGTATTTCTTTATTCATAGATCCTTCACCCAATAAGACATTGTTTGGAAGAACACTGTTCCAAAAATACACTGTGCTACTTCCTTCACGGTTGTTGAGGATCTACATTCTCAGGTATATGTGTGTAAATGGGAGATGGGGAGTGGAGAAGAGGGGAGTGAGGCAGAGTGGCTAGGGACAGGATTCTGCTTACTCTTGCAGAAACATGTAGGGAGCAGAGCAGGATGGCTGCCAACCTAGTGAGTTGTGGGCCTCCCTGGAACTGACTTAGGGAGCAAAACCTGATCAAAGGGAGTGGCCTCCTTCACTCCTTTTGAAGACACACTTCATTTGGGTAAGCAGGTTCAATATGTTTTATGAGTTAGAGTTCAGAGAGGATTTTCTGTATCTATCTCCTTTAGCTCTCAGTAAATTAAAAATATTTATGTCCTGTTTTGGGGGCTATGGGAAACTGCTTTAACAGTTTCACAGTTATCCTCTCTGTGAACATGAATATTCTTTGGAAAGCTTTATTTTCTCATCTTCTCCCACATGAGAGCAAAGGAAGACATCTAGGAGGACATCAATTCAAAGTCACCTCTCTGAGCACCTCCGTGGCCTGAGGAAATTGTGCTTTCTCTTTCATAAACACATGATTAACCTAACTTGCATTTGAAGCAAAGTAGCACAGTCACTCTCCTGAGCATGTTTATAAAATATGCAAATCCAACTTGTCCTTTGCTTCATTATTGCATCCATTATTTAGTTTCATTATGAAACATTTGAGGGTGAGAAAGGACAATTAATGCAATTAAGTTTCCATGGTTTAAAAATTCCCTAATTTTAGTAAATGTTTTAATGGAACTTTAGCGTTAAAATGATGAAATTCATCACCTTAATTATAACAGTGTCAAATAAAACAAAATAATAATTCTGAAAGCTCAGATATTCTATAAATGAACATTGATTCATAAATGGAAAGCCTATTATATAGTTTATACATCAGAAACCTATTTGTATAGTTTAGAACTATACATTAGTATTCATTTAGAAACTATACATTTAGACTACCAATGTGTATACGTGTGCTTTTGCTGTTTCTGAATGAACAGGTTTAAGAAAGGACATAGTGAGGCTAAACTATTCATTTTTTAAAGGGGTTAAATCTAATACACAATGTAGCTTGCTTAAAACATCACTGAAGATACATCACAAAAATCTTCTTTTCCTTACTATGTACTTTGAGATTGAAATTCAGTCAACATTTTCCAAAAAGCAATTAATTCTCAGACTCTGTACTAATACTTTTATTTGTTTCCTAATGCTCACAGCTGATGAGGAAACTGAGTATGAAAATTGGCTGGATGATTTGCTGAAGATTACTCAGCTGGTTGGGGGAGAAAACTAGTCAGTGAAAGTTTGCTATGCTAGTTTTGAGGCTATGCAGTGATCAGTGAGAAGCATTTGAAGGCTGCATACTTTAAACCATTCTGGTTCCATTTTATCTTCCTCCTTGGGTGAGGAGTATGTGAGTATATGTATTGTATATGTATATTTTAACAGCCATAATTGAGTGTGTCATATATACTTTTCTCATCTTTAGGTTGTGGTAGTCCACTGTTATTCTTAAATTAGGCATCATTTACCATTTGCAGTCTTAGTTCTCCTAGAATAGTTCTTTGTCTATCTTTCCAAAAGCTACCTATGGTAGCAGATAATGGCTGGATTTCTCTTCAATATCCCAACCAAACATAGCTAAGTGTGTAGATGGTGTACTTATCGAAGGAAAATAAAACAAATTTTTCCTTCATTTTTTTTGTCCTAAAATTTATTTGGGTTTTTAAAGATTATGTTTTTTTTTCATTAGACCTCAGGCTTAGAATTCAATTACAATTCAGTTACAGTTAGAATTCAGTTACAATTCTAGGTTCAGATCACATGCTCACTGTTGGTCCACATATATCTGCTAAAATAATGAGTACTCATGAATCCAGAATCTAAAGTAGAAGCCGAGATCTTGGAACTAATGACTGACATTAGGCCATATGTATGCCCTTCGTGTGATTTTGCTGCCCCACTTCATCCAGGCCAGTATCATCCCAACTTTTGTGTTTATCATTAAAGTGTTTTTCTTTCTATTTGTGAAATATATATTCATTGCTTGTATATATGTGAAATATTTTTTCATTGCTTGTATAAGTATTATGTATATTACCTGTGTACATGTACACACACATGTATGCACATACTTGCTTTATTTGGTGTTTATGGAAAAGGATACTATGCTATATGTAATCTTTTGGGATTTAACTTTTTATAGTACTTTGCTAAGATTCATCATATTTTGCATGTTGCTAGTTTATTCAATTTAACTTTCAGTAAAATATATCACATCGTAGTCATCAAGTCTCCCAAGGAAAAACACTGTTCACAATAGGTTCTTTCTGTGGTGAACAGTGCTGCTAAAAATAGTCTTGAACATAAGTCTTGCTATACATGTGCAAGGGATTCTCTTGGGGATATATTTCTAAGAATGGAATTTCTGGATCATAGGAGCTATGTGATTGTTCAGCTCTTGAAAATAATACCAAACTGATTTCCAGTATGACAAGCCATTGTTGCCACACTTTCTCTCAAAAACTTCACTGTCTGGTAGATTCAAACTTCCATCTTCTGATGTGGGTTGTCAAAATTCTCACACACACACACACACACACACACACACTCACACACACACACACACCCCACAGAAAAAAAATGCCCTGTATTTGCTTTTTATGTGTGAAAAAGAACCTACCTAGGTAAGACATGTAAGCCCCTCGAACTTCCACAAACTGAGGGAGTTGACCTAGATTCGTACCTTTCAAGCCATGTCCTGCAAGTGGCTTTACTGTGTGTACCTATGCAATTGTGGACATTGGAGACTATTTGGTACCTGAAGGTGGAGATAAGGCAGGGGGCAGAGACAAGGCTGGAGCTTTAGCAGATCCCCCACCATGACTAAGAAAGCAGCTTCACTTTTATCTCCAATTTTTTTTTTTTTTTTTAATTTCACCTGATGAAAATCTTCCTTTGAAAAACACAATCTAAAGTTTGAAACACACTGGCACAGGCGATCTTTCAGGTTCCTTACTGCCCTAATGTTTTATGATTATGTATTGTATTATTTAGGATAATTAATGCTAACTGCAACTGATTAAAGCCCCAAATCTCAGTAACTTAATCAACAGAACTTTATTTCTAACTCATATATAGCCTGTGGGTTGGCAGAGGCTTTTCTCCATGAGGTGACTCAGGGAACTGAATCTTGTGATGCTGAGCTCTTGCCCCGTGGCCTTTTAGGTTGCAGCAGCATAGGAAGAGAGGGATGGAGGAAGCATATCAGCTTCTGACTGACTTAGCTCAGAAGTGACACTTGAGCTCGCAGCCCATTCATCAAACCAAGTCACGTGGCCTCGATTTCACTGCAAAGGAAGCTTAGTCATGTGGGGGAACACATTGAATATCTGGACTCAGTAAGTCTCTCTAGCACTTGTACCAATTCCAAGAAACATAATTCAAATGCAGAAGGGCAGAGTGATCACAGTAAAGGTGAGATATAGTTAAATAGCAGAGACTTCATGAGAAATACTTTGCTATCATCTTGTAAGTTATTCTTTTCAAAAGATTTCCATTGTGGTCTTTTTGTTTATTTTCTGGAGAATATACACTATTTCCATGAAGACCTCTAATTCTCTTTCTTTTAGACTTAAAGGATAAATTACAAAAATTGGATTATTGTTGGTTGTGGTGGCTCACGCCTGTAATCCTAGCACTTTGGGAGGCCCAGGTGGGTGGATTGTCTGAGCTCAGGAGTTTGAGACCAGCTTGGCCAACATGGTGAAACACCATCTCTACTAAAATACAAAAAATTAGCCGGGCGTGGTGGCATGCACCTATAGTCCCAGCTACTTGGGAGACTGAGGCAGGAGAATCGCTTGAACCCACGAGGCAGAGGTTGCAGTGAGCCAAGATCACGGCACTGCTCTCCAGTCTGGGTGACAGAGTGAGACTCCGTCTCTTAAAAAAAAAAAAAAAAAAAAAGGATTATTGTTCTCTACTGTATTGAAATTTAATTTTCTAAAAAAACAATTTCTTGGATTCTACCATAGGGAGTTGGCATGGCAATTTATGTTAATTTAGAATGTAATTCCAATAACCTATGTCCTATCAGCCTGAGCAGTCTATCTCTTTTAACATAGATCAAAATGCGAGGGCTCTTTTCTCATAAAGCATGGACCTATTTTTTATGGTGTGCTGAGATGAACGAGAACAGAGTAGTGTTCCTGATAATCTTCGATGTGATTTAATTGTATTTTTGAGCTTGATGATAATGTCTTTATCATCCAGTTACTGTTCTACATCTCATCTCCTGGTGGTACAGCATGCTCAGTGTGGTTTACTTTCTGAAACAACAACAGATTTAGTTTTTATGTTGATGAGGATAGGAAGAGGCCCAAAGATTGCATCAGAAGCAATTAAATCATTTTGGGAAGAGTTAGTGTGCTCTTAGGAGGGTAATTCTGGTGACTCAAAGTAACTGTAAGTGCATAATGGAAAGAAGCCCATGCCTGATGTGGGTGTGTAGCTTAATGGAGAATTGGGAAAATAGTCAGCTAGAGAAGCAAAGATAAAATTATAAACCCAGTGATGTAGGAAATAACTGACATCAGGGGATACATTTCAGCTGCCTGATAAAAAAGCCACCAAAGACTATGAGAAGGAAAAGAGGAAAAGTTAACTGATGTGAGGAATAGAGGCAAGAGAGGAGATGCTTATCGAAAAATTTAGAGAAATATATTTAGGAGCTAAATACTGGTATGAGAAGTTTTTAAAAAATATTGCTTCTGCAAAGGAAAGTACTATTTTATTTCCTGACCTTATTTTAAAATGAAGCCTAACTGGGGCAAAGCAGATTTAGGGACAAAGAAAATGGAATAGGGCCATTTTGAGTCACCCTATCTTTCTCAGTTGGAGGAATACTTGAGAAAAGAGCAAATTAAGGTTCTTTTCTGTTTTCAACAATTTGAATCCTTTAGTTTTTTTGTCCTGTTGCTTCCAGCAGTTACTCACATCCATGTTTGAAAGGTGGTTCTTTGCAGTGTGAGCTAATGAAGTAACTATCTAATGGTGGTTTCCCTGTGGGACTTAGCCCTTCCTTCTCCTTTATTTTACCAATCTTCTTGAGGAAACCTCCTGAGATCTTCATTTGATGTCATAGGTGTTAAAGCCTTTGAACTATCAGTTGAAAACACCAAATAACAAATAACCAAAAGATATATTTGAAAGGCAATTAGAATCTAAAAATTTTGAAGTATTAGATTGAGATTATTTTGTAACTGCATTCTAAGCATTAAAAAAGGCACTTCGTATATTATTGAAATAATCCAAGGAACAGAAAAAATTGAAACCTTCCCAGTTCATTTTAAGAAGCCAGCATAAGTTTAACATCAAAGCTGTGTACAGTATCCTCAAGAAAACTAAGGATCATTTTTATATATGAATATAGATATTAAAATTAAATAAAATGTTGGCTAATCCATGTTTTAAAATGATACTAACTTGTGATTAGGGGAAACTTACTCAGTTTACAAGGTTTAACACTATTAAATCACATGTAAAAGGTATTATACCAAAAAATTTGGATTATAATTATTATATTGTAAGATGTCAGATAAGCATTGGTAAAATTCATTTATTCCTCATAAAAGCTTATACAATAAAAACATATGGAAATTACTTAGACATGATAGGAAAACATATAAAAATCTACTGTTAATATTATATTTTTAAAAGAAAGCTCAAATTATATTTTTCTGTTTTTTTTGAGACAGAGTCTCACTCTTTTACTCAGGCTGGAGTTCAGTGGCATGATCTCAGCTCACTTCAACCTCCACTTCCTTGGTTCAAATAATTCTTGTGCCTTAGCCTCCTGGGTAGCTGGGATTACAGGTGCATGTCACCGTGCCCATCTAATTTTTGTATTTTTAGTAAAGATGGGGTTTCACCATGTTGTCCAGGCTGGTCTTGAACTCCTTGCCTCAAGCAATCCACTGCCTCATCCTCCCAAAGTGCTGGGATTACAGGTGTGAGTCACTGTGCCTGGCCTCAAATTATTTTCAATAATGTAATAAGTAATACAGAGATAGCTGCTTATCTCTGCTATTACTCAAGTAGTATTTTGAAGGTTTTAGTTAACATAATGAGGCAAAAATATTTTTATAGATCTTTGAAAAATTTATATAAATATGTGAAAAGAATTTAAAAAATTATCTACTAATAATGAAATTACACAAGAGGATTTATTAACTCTCAGGCAGATTAAGGAAATTGTTAAGATTACTGAATTAAAATATAAAAATTAATAGCTTTTGTGCTAACTAGCAATATCTAGTTAGTAAAGATTATTTGGAGTAAAAATCATTTGTATATGTGTCTATATGTATCCTGATCCAAAGAAAAATAAATTATAAACCACCTAGATATAAGTACTTGATTATAAAAGGAAATTATGAAATATAACAAACATACTTGTATAAGACCCAAACAGTAAATATCTAGATAAAATAACTCTAATGTCACAAAAATAGCAATAATTCTGAGAACATTATGTAATTTAATGTAATGCCACTCAGCAGGATTCAATGGATTTGGAATAGGTAAAATTCATTTTAAATAACGAATATAGTAGGATAAATTTTGGAGAATAGCCAAAACATTTTGAATAAAATAGTGAAGATACTTATGCCTTAACAAAAATTAAAATGTATACCAAGTTGCTATAATCAAAACATCATTCTGTTTTCAGGAGAATCTACATAAATGGACGGGTGAAGACAAAAATATACCAAAATGGAGTCAAGTATTAATATGTATGGGAAGTTAGTACATGGTAAGGATAAACTTTTAATTCAATGAATAAAGGACAATTTATTTAATAAAGATTGCTGTCATGTGGAAAAGAAAAAGCTAAGAACCTTGTCTTTCACAATAGGCAAAAATGTAATCTATATTAAATATTTAAGTGTAAAAAATAAAAATGTTAGAATAAAATTTACCAGAATATATATTTTTATATATATATGGAGTGTGAAGGACCACCAAAATTAGATCCTTGGAAGATTTAAAGATATACATATTGGAGTATTAATCTTTTAAAGCATGCACAGCTATATAGAACCATGAAGTGTGGAGATTTTATTCATTTTTCAGGCTAAAGGGCCTCCCACAATTTAATGGATCAGCGTGTTCTTGTGCCTGTTTCTTAAGCCCCAGTTCCCACATGGTGAAATGGAGAGTGTCAGGTAACACATGCAAACACAGTAGGTTACAGAAGAGATGTCCTGAGCTTAGGGACCCTAAAATTTTTATAATGGACAATAAGCATGCCTGCCCATGCTTATTATTATTATTTAGAGGGAGGTACGATCTCTGCTTTCCATGGCTGCTCCCTATACAAACATCCTTGTAAAGATAGTGCAGGGCAAAGGCAGTCAGTGCCTCTGCTCAGTAGACATATGAAAGCCAAGACCCATGGAGAGCTGTCTTCAACAACAGCATAAACAAAATAAAAGGTAAAATAATGAACCTCATAAAAAGACTTGCAGCTCATATAATAGACAATGAGTTTGCATAGTTTTGACCCAGAAATCCTGTGTTGATAACATATCTGACAGGCATTAATCCAGTTCTCTATAAGTATTCATTTACAAGAATATTTATACAAACATTGTTTGTAGTGACACCAGTTGAGACACAACCTGAATGTCTACCAAAAGAATGGTTATATTAATTCAACTATTTCTTTCCTTAGTCCTTAGGAAGACCAGTGTTCTATCTATTTATTTTGAACTCATGTTGTGAGTAGGATAAAAGGAACTTCAGAGTAAATGTTAGAAAGAGTGGGAAGGACAGAAGGAAGGAAGGAAGGAAGGAAGGAAGGAAGGAAGGAAGGAAGGAAGGAAATTGATCTTTAGGTATTGGTATACATTTTTGTGAACGTGGAGAAAGGAACAGAAAAGTATATTACTATTGGATTCCTTAGGGAGAATGCAATATAGGGAGGGTAGATTATTAACTTTCTAAAAATGTGGTTCATCTTTGTGTTGCTTCCCCTATTACAAATTAATAAAACAGAAAAAATAAAAATAAATTGGCCGTTCCTTTGGCAGTAAATGAGGCCCAATATGCCTTGTTTGGGACTCATTCATTCATCTATTTATTAAACAAATATTACTGAGTATTTTCTCAGTGTCAAATACTGGTTAGATGGGGAAAACACCAGTGAGCAAGATAAATTCTCTGCCATTGTGGAACTTATATTCTAGTGGGGATGTCAGAAAATATAAAAATAAACATATAATATGTCTTCATACAAAATTATTGGTACATAGTATATTTTATACTGCACAAAAAAGCCCTCTAAATCCAAGTTATTTAGATTGTGGCTTAGAAGAAAGCCATTTTAAGTTCTCAGAGTTAAGACGAAAGAAAAAGATGAATAAAAATCTACAATGACATTTGATCTCAACTAACCTGTGTAACACAGCAACTCACATATATGTTTACGGTAGTCTCCCCTTTTCCTCAGTTTTGCTTTCCTTAGTTTCAGTTACTCGTGGCCAGCTGAGGTCTGAAAATATGAAATGAAAATTTCCAGAAGTAAACAATTCATAAGTTTTAAATTTCATGTAATCCTGAGTAGTGTGATGAAATCTCGCAGTGTCTGGCCCCATCCTGCCCAGTACCTGAACCACCCCTTTGTCCAGCGTATCCACACTGTCTATGCTACTGGCCCATTAGTCACTTAGTCACTCAGTTATCAGATTAACTGTCATGGCTTGTGTTCAAGTCAACCTTATTGAAGTTAATAATGGCCCCAAAGTGCAAGAGTAGTGTTGCTGGCATATTGTTATCATTCTTCTATTTCATTATTAGTGACTGTTGTTAATCTCTTACTGTGCCTAATTTATAAGTTAAACTTTATCATAGGTATGTATAGGAAAAACATAGTATATACAAGGTTTGGTATGTAGTTTTAGGCATCCACTAGGGATTTTGGAATGTATTTCCCCCAGGATAAGGGGCAACTACTGTACTTATGTTATAGAACACCAAAGCAGGTTTCACTTTGGGTAGGAATAAACAGGAGATGAGCAATCTTCCGTCCATAGTCCTTTTCTGGTTCCATCCAGAGTCCTAAACCCCATTTTAACTACTGCAGATTACAAGTACTGGATCCCAAAAGGAAGGATTCACTGAAGGTAACTGTAAGACAACTACAGTAAATGTTAACCCTAAGAGAAACGTGGCAGACCTAATCTCAGCTATTGGTTAACTGATACATAAATGCATGTGAGAATGCTTCAGAATGATGTGATTCCTCAAATCCAGATCTGAAAGCCATCTGTTAAATGAGCTTCACTAATATCTAGTTAGGTCAGTCTCTAAATTCTGGAACTTGCTGAAAATAAGAAGGGGAAGTTAATGTAAATGCAGCTTTCCTGTTGGAGCAGGTAGTAAACAGACTCCTGAGAGTAGCAAGAGTAGAATTTTTGGACCTAAGAGCAAGACGGATTTTTTTTGCTTGTTTGTTTAAAGAAAAGAGGCTGGGCATGGTGACGCATGCCACTTGGGGAGGCTGAGATGGGTGGATCACCTGAGGTCAGGAGTTCAAGACCAACCTGGCCAGTATAGTGAAACCCTGTCTTTGCTAAGAATACAAAAAAGTAGCTGGGCGTGGTGGCGGGCGCCTGTAATCCCAGCTACTCAGGAGACTGAGGCAGGATAATTGCTTGAACCCGGGAGGCGGAGGTTACAGTGAGCGGAGATGGCGCCATTGAACTCTAGCCTGGGCAACAAGAGCAAAACTCTGTCTGGGGTGGGGTGGGGGGAGGGGATGGAGGAGAGAGAGAGAGAAAGAAAAAGATGTGTGGACTTCTTTAGATAGTAGTCTATCTGTGTTGCCTTGGTGAAGTTTGTGAGGACGGTAACAGCTTCCCGGCTTGGTGTTTATATCAATTAACGGTAGTATCTGAAGCTTTACTCATTGAAGCTAATATGCAGGTTATGGGCTCTAAAGTCACAAATACAAATTCATTTACTTAGTGGGGTTGCTTATCATTTAATATGGTGCTTCTCTTTTGGAGCTTCTAGAACTGCTGGATTATTCTGTAACTTAATGATAACAGTGCAGGTGAAACTCTTCCATAAAATAAAGCAAAAAAAAATGTTAATGGCTGTCAAATTACTCAGCATAAAAGCCAAGAAATAATAGTTGTACAAGGCATTGGCTGTTTAAAAAGAATTGTCAATTAAAGTGTTTAGCCATTTGCAAACGAATTCATCAGACAAAAGCAGGTACTGGTAAAATACTTAAATCCTTAACATAATAAAAGATTAAGGTGTCAAAGTTGATGAAAACAACTATCCCATAGTAAAAGCAGAAATATTTTCTTTTCTTTTCCTTTTTTTTGAGATGGAGTCTCGCTCTGTTGCCCAGGCTGGAGCGCAGTGGCACAATCTCAGCTCACTGCCAGCTCCGCCTCCCGAGTTCACGCCATTCTCCTGCCTCAGCCTCCCGAGTAGCTGGGACGACAGGCGCCCGCCACCACGCCCGGCTAATTTTTTGTATTTTTAGTAGAGACGGGGTTTCACTGTGTTAGACAGGATGGTCTCGATCTCCTGACCTCATGATCCACCCACCTCGGCCTCCGAAAGTGCTGGAATTATAGGCGTGAGCCACCGCGCCCGGTCGAAATATTTTCTTTCTAAATCAAAAACTCTAGTGCTGCTGTCACTGCAGTTGTATTTTGTATGTGGATGAGAGAGGTAGAGAGGTATTTGGGTGTCTGGTTAGACTTGAAGTGGTCTGAATGTTAGCAGGATTATTGATAAACGTGATATCTCTTCATGCACGTAACAAATCACCTTGCATTTGTGTAGCATTTTATACTTCACCAAATGCTTTCACATATATATTTCACTTAATCTTTTCAAGACTGTTGTTACTAACAAAGAAGCTGAATTTCAAAGAGGGAAAATGAATTGCCCAAATTCACACAGCATCTATATCAAAAGCAAAGTTTCTTATTTCTCATACAGCTCACGGCAGTCACACTATATATAGCTACCTTTTGGTTTAAAGTGTAGTGGATGAACTGCTTGCCTGTCTGTTCTAGAATGATTTATCTGACTGTGAAATAACAATATAAGCATTTTTTGGCAAATTCAAATATTCTTTCTCAAAAAAACCCAAAAAACAAAATAAAACAAAAAACATAGAGCTGTCTTAGATTATCTAGCTCAAGCTCTTCCTTTTACAGTTGAGGAAAGGAAGGCTGCATAATTTACCTAAGGGCCTTTAGCAAGCTGGAGAACAGTCAGGAACAGGTGGGCATATCTTATGTGCTAAGCCATTGAGGACTCTTTTCTGCTCTCCTGTGCTGCCTCTACGTTATCACCAGATTTGTTCTCAGCATCTCTACTAAAACTCACAGAGAATTCATGCAGAAGGCCAGATATATTGATGTGGCCTCAAACCCTCAGGGATATTAGACATATAAACAGATTTTCTAGGACAGAAGTTTTTTTCTTGGAGGATCAGGGTGGTCTTCAAGCTTCAGTACAGTACCATGACTTTGATCTCTGATTTCCACTGATCTGTTAAGTGAATTGTCCCTGACATTATTTCCTATTTCATGAATGTGAGTAATTTTGTCTACAAAATTGCCTTGATAAATGCATAAGTACTTCTTGTAGATATAAATATATATGATACTAAAGAGGCCAAGAAATACTGATTTCTGCTTCATTTTGTTTATTTGTACTCATAAAAATGCCTAATAACTATAATGTGGGATGATTATGCATCTTACTGGGTAAAATTATTTGTGATTGCTCTAGGCAGCCAAAGCAGTCTTCACTTTTGTGTAGAGAAATCATTATGTTGCTGAAATTTTAGAAAATAAACATAATGCCAAGGTCACTGTTCATGGCTGTGGACACTTATCTACCTATTACAACGATGTATTTTGGTCTATGAACTTTATTGTTTATAGAGTAGAATGACTAAATCACTAAAACTCAGAAAGGCTATAAAATGATTAATCATACCAACTTAAATTGACATTATAATTATATAAAAGTAAAAAAAATTCTAACATTGGTATCATACTATTAGAGCTACTGTACCTTTATTTAAGGCCACCTAAACAGGTATTTGTGATAGTCATAATCTCGAGGATATGTCCAAAGTTGGTTGGTTTTTAACTTTCAAATGAATAATATAATATTCAAATGAATAAGACAATATTATTCTTATTCCTTTTGTTAATAATATGGAATATTAGTTAATATATATTAGTTAATATTCTTTTTCCATTAGTTAATAATGCCTTTATTAACTAACATAATTTAATATTTCTAAAAGCTAAGTTAATGAATTATTCGAATGTTTTTAATTGAGAAAGTAGAAGGACGCAACACTGTTGTTGTAATATAATTTCTCTGATTTGTTACCTGGAAATGGTTAGATTATATCACTTGCTGATGAGTAAGATCAAAGAGTGACCTGGGGCTGGGCATGGTGACTCACGCCTGTAATCCCAGCACTGTGGGGGGCCGAGGTGGGCAGATCACTTGAGGTTGGGGGTTCGAGATCACCGTGACCAACATGGTGAAACTCTGTCTCTACTAGAAAAATAATAAGAATAATAATAACAATAATACAAAAATTAGCCAGGCATGGTGCCATATGTTTGTAATCCCATCTACTCATGAGGCTGAGGCAGGCGTATCGCTTGAACCCGGGAGGCAAAGGTTACAGTGAGCCAAGATCGTGCCACTGCACTCCAGCCTGGGAGAAAGAGTGAGACTGTCTCCAAAAAAAAAAAAAAAAAAAAGAAAAAAAAAGGTGACCTGGGCTAAATGAATAAGAGATGTCTGTGCTGACTCTTCTGTAATGGACAGTTTTCTACACGTGCTGGCTCCTTCTTATTTGTCACTTGAAGATGACTCTTGGTCACTGTCTGCCCATAAATGTTCCGGAAGTTTCATTTAGATTAAAATGTATCAACAGTGCACTATTAAATTTTATTATTTAGATTTTGAACTCTTGTTTCATTATTGGCAAGTTCCCAAAGGTCAGCAAAGTGCTGAAAATGTGTCCCAGTGTGTCTCATTGGATAATTTCTAAAGACTTTTTAAATGAAAGTACCAGAATTAAAAGTAGATTAAGTATCTACTTTCAACTTACTTATCAAATATTAGATCAACTATAAAGAATAGTTAACTTGCCTAATGTTTTTCAGTGGCCTGAACTTGCTGAGAACATGCTCACATACCCCTTTCCATGATGCGATTTGTCAGACTAGCTTAAGTAGTAGCTTAGATTTAATGAAACAAGAGTAAATGATTTAATCCATGGAAATTGCTGGCAACTATGTCTGACACATAGCAAGCACCCAAAAGGGTAGCCATTATTGACGTGGTAGTTTTTTTTTTTTTTTTTTTTCAGAGGAAGGATTATGTCTCAGGTGGGTTTCTGGCTTTGCTAATATTATTTCTTTCAAGTTTAATTGGAAGCCCTCCTTGTGCATCTCAGTAGAATTATTTCAGAAATCGATCTTAATTGTTTTTGTGTTTTCCACCTGAGACTTTGGACTTCCCTTTTATTTGCTTTCCATCCTGACTTAGGACAGAACTCTAGACTCTTCTTACAGTTGGATGACTGCTGTGAGCAAGAATGTTCAACATGTTTCCTTCATTATTTGAATTAGGTCATGTTGTCCTACTTGAAGTCTCAGTCCAATGCCTTCTTGTATAGTAATGCTCCGTGTTTCCCCCAGATTCTTACGTGGACAGGGAAGAGGGAAATGTATATTAGGGGTTTAGGATGATTCAAATACACATTACTTCAGCTTGAAAGTTGGTGTCATCCTCTTAATGATATTATGGAAATTTATCATGTTTGGAACATTAAATAGTACCTCTAGTACATCTTTTAATTTGCCTCAATTAGAACTGACAGGGCTAATAAGAAGTTTAGTTATTTGGGGGGGAAGTTACACAATGTAAAATGTATATTGACCAGCTTCGAAAAGAACATGTAGGTGGATGATAGTGAAAGGTAAGGTACATATGGATCAAAGAGCACAGAACGTATCTGAAAGACGCAGAGAGGATAATAGATGTTTCTAGCTACTAAATATTTCTTTTTTTATATAAGTTGCATTACTTTTGCAAGAAGTTAGGCTTCATTTCCTGGCAGTCAAAGCAAAAAATAAGTGTACATCGTTTTGTAGTCTCATTTACCAACTAGAAAATTATTTCAAATTTATTTACAGAGAAGAAAACATAATCTTTGAAATTAAACTCAAGCAACTATTTATCATATGGATTTCTGATCATGGAGAGACACACTGTACATTATTTAAAGCAAGCATTTCTAAGTAATTTTTCTGACCTCCATTATACTGAGCATAATATTAGCAAATTTATTTAAGTTGCTCCTATTAACCCGTAAGTTACAGAGGGCTGTGAAGAAGAGGGTCACAGCACATCGCATAGTAGCCATTTAATGAATCATTCAAACTGGAACACTTGAGGGTGTGAAAGGGGCACTGTTGGCAATTATGCCATGACAGCAGGTGAAAACCAGGATTGTCCTGGTAAAAACTGCAATGAATGATCACCCTAGTACAGAGTGTTACCATATTGTCCCTTTCAGATTTAAGGGTTAGGAAATTTTCAGGAGTAAATTGCTACAAAGGAAAAGTTTCTGCATAAAATAAAACACGAGAAGAGAATAGACAATGAAAATAGCAAGACACTCTCTAATGTCTGCTGATGATTCAATGGAGATCAACATTTCTTTTTTTTAGACATGAACTTAAAGTTCTGTAGACCACATTTGTGAAGAACATAAACATGGTATCATGAAAGTTCTCGTTTATTTTTCTCTTTCTCTCCCTTTCTTTGTTGAGGAAAGGAAGTTTCCACCTGCCTTAGCCTCCCAAAGTGCTGGTATTACAGAATTTCTTTCTTTCTTTCTTTCTTTCTTTCTTTCTTTCTTTCTTTCTTTCTTTCTTTCTTTCTTTCTTTCTTTCTTTCTTTCTTTCTTTCTCTCTCTCTCTCTCTCTCTCTCTCTCTCTCTTTCTTTCTTTCTTTCTTTCTTTCTTTTCTTCCCTTTCTTCCCTTTCTTTCCTTTGAGTCTGGCTCTGTCACCCAGGCTGGGTGGAGTGCGGTTGTGTGACTGTGACTCACTACAACCTCCACCTCTCGGGTTCAAGCCATTCTCCTGCCTCAGCCTCCCAAGTAGCTGGGATTACAGGTGCGTACCACTATACCCAGTTAATTTTTGTATTTTTAGTAGAGATGAGGTTTCACCATGTTGGCCAGGCTGGTCTCAAATTCCTGACCCCAAGTGATCTGCCTGCCTTGGCCTCCCAAAGTGCTGGGATTACAGGCATGAGCCACTGTGCCCGGCCTTCAGTATATTTCTAAAAAGAAAATTTTCTCTGACAATATTATGATAGATTCAAATATACAAAACTAAATCCAAACTATTAAAATTAGACATAAATTGGAATTAGTCTGAATGAATAAGAACCTAAACAGTTAAGAATTTAAAAAAAAAAAAAAAAAACCTAGCTTAAAAAAAAATGAATGGGAAGCATTTTATTTTGTTTTTCAACATGGATCTGAATATGAAGAGAAGAAGACTTGCAGGTAAGGATAAATATGCTGAAATTTAGTACCCCATCTTACATGTTATAAGAGTGGCTTAGTATCTTGGCAACATATGATACATATAACATTCTTTTTATGAGAGCTTTTAAAATTACTCAAATAGGCTTTCCTGGATTGTCTGGTTCCTTGTGGTTTTCATTGTGCTATGTAAACAAAGTTAAGGATGTACATTCCTAGTAAGAGCCTGCTAAGAGTCTAGGAAAATTGGAATAAACCTTTTAATGATAGTGTGTATTTTCATTTTTCTATAACCTTATAAAGAACCAGGAAATACAATGTCTAGCATGAGCAGTTTGGATAAACCTTTAAAAAAAGGAATGTTGTATTATAAACAAGCCACATTGCTCTTTAACTGATGTGTATCCCCAAAGTCAGTATAATCCTCTGTTATCTTAACAGGTTTGGGTCTAGAATTGGGGAACTTGACAGAGCTTCTTCATTTTGATGGGAATCTGAGTAACTTTCTAAGCCCACTCAGATAGGATCTCAGGAGGACTGGAAGTGTCCCTCTTATTGAGGAGTAGAGAGGGCTCACCTAGTGTTGAGCTCATTTTCAAAGGTTCTCTCTGACCAGAGGTTTAGAAATGAAAGACTGCTGTATCTGCTTTGATGTGTCAGAACAACATTAGAGACATTTCCAGTACTTGGATGGAAATGTCAGCTGATAAAATGAAAAGGTAGAGTGCACAGGGCACATCTCAGTAAGTTTGATAAAAATGGCATTCAGATGTCTCGTAATTGGGTCCTATAAGTGATATAATGAAGTCTATGGCCCCTGAAGGAATACAGGCAAGAGTCTGTGAAATGCACAAGCAAGATTCAGAGTGAGCTGTCTATGGTCTATTTTGGGCCACACTTAGAGCCATGCTGGTCTTACTGAGTTGTTTCTACTGCCTGACTCTGAGCCTCATACTAATTGAAAGGAATTTAATATTTCTCTCCAGCCATCCATAGATCATTCATTGCCCACCCATAGTGCTGAAGAGATTGTGCCTCCATAACCAGCAGGCTGACTCTGGTGTTTTAAGAACATATCTAGGACAGATGATGTTTAGGGTACTGATGTGGTTTGATTGGCAAGCTGTATTTATACCAATATATAAAAATAGAATATTTCTATAAAGGTGTGGATTTCTAATTTATCCAAATAATGGAAAATTCCTCTAATATCAGATCCTGGTAATGCAATACATTGCATCTTGGTAACAGTCAGTTGGAGCTGAGTATCATGGCCCCTTTGTAAAGGGGTGCAAGTATTTTCCGGTTGGCCACAGGCCTTTTGCCAGTGCTGAATTGTGTTACCTATTGCAATTACAACCAGCCTGCTACTCCCATTGTTATTGCCTGCATAGCCTTTCTAAACATTTAATCTTGTAATCCTGATCTGGGCTAATGGAAAGTCACTTGTTTAATCAAAGATTCAAAGGCTTTCAAAGTAGAGCTTGTTTGAATCCTCGTATGCTATCTATTAAATGTGTAACTTTGAACAAGTTACTTAACTTTTCTGAGTCTCAGTTTATGTATTTGTCAAATGAGAATAGTAATACCATCTTTGCAAAGTTATTTTAAGGATTCAGAAAAACATATAGTATGGTCCCTGCCACAAAGCAATACTAAATAAATGCTAGTTATTATTGTTGTTGTTATTTGGTTCTTTCCAAATGCTGTTCAATAGAATAAATGACTTCACTTAGTCTTTTCTTTGATTACATTCAGTAAGTTCTTAACTTCAAAATAAAAGAACTATGTACTAGATGTGGTCACGTGTGCATTCCACCTGAACTGTTATATTTTGCATCTTCTCACAATTACATCGTGCTTTGTTGGTTGCTTTGTCTTTATTTTCCTCAGAAAGTATAGATTCTTTTAATCCTTCTTGACCCTGAGTACATTTTTATATTTAACTGGAAAAATAGAATAATATTATAATATAGTTTGTTTGTGTTTATATAGTTTTTCTGTTTCTTCTTCTTCTTTTTTTTTTTTTTTTTTTGAGACAGGATCTCGCTCTGTCACCCAGGCTGAAGTGTAGTGGTGTGATCTTGGCTCACTGCAATCTCTGCCTCCCAGGTTCAAGCAATTCTCCCACCTCAGCTTCCTGAGTAGCTGGGATTATAAGCATGCCCCACCAAGCCTGGCTAACTTTGTACTTTTAGTAGAGACATGGTTTTACCATGTTGGCCAGGCTCGTCTTGAACTCCTGACCTTAAGTGATCCACCTGCCTTAGCCTCCCAAAGTGCTGGTATTACAGGCATGTGGTACCATGCCTGGTCTAGTTTTTCTGTTTCTTATGTAATTTTAAAATGTTTTTCTATTAACATTTATATCTTTCTGCCCTATCTACTTAAAGTTATCAAACAACTGTAACAAAAATAAATATAATAAAAATATAGTAATGTAATAGAATGCAGAGGCTGGGCGCGGTGGCTCATGCCTGTAATCCCAGCACTTTGGGAGGCTGAGGCGGGCAGATCACGAGGTCAGGAGATCGAGACCATCCAGGCTAACAAGGTGAAACTCCGTCTCTACTAAAGAAATACAAAAAATTAGCCGGGCGTGGTGGTGGGCGCCTGTAGTCCCAGCTATTTGGGAGGCTGAGGCAGGAGAATGGCGTGAACCTGGAAGGTGGAGCTTGCAGTGAGCCGAGATGGCACCACTGCACTCTAGCCTGGGCTACAGAGCGAGACTCCATCTCAAAAAAAAAAAAAAAGAATGCAGAGAAATAGATATGAAGAGACTCTCTCAGAAGAGATAGAACCTTGAGATGACAGTTTCCTTCTACATTTTTCCCCATCTGAGGCAATAGGGAACTTCACTGGGAGAGGGAATACCTACCATATTCCAGAAACCAGGATGGGTGGTTCTGCATTTGTACAGATATGTTCCCTCTCTGTTTTGTCTCTCAACAGCAATGTTATTACATAAGATGGAGCTTGCAATGGAGGGGAAGAGGGCAATGAGACCCTTAGTTTTATCCCATTCGAGAATTTCTTTTCTATTTAGTTAACCGAGGAGAGCAGAACTAAACAGTGAAAATCAGTAGTTTATGGAAGTAAGAATCCTAGGAACTACCCACTCCCCAACCTACGCCGTTTTCTCTGTTTTTATAATAACTTGATAGCCAGGACAAGCTCATGCTGAGAAAGTTTGGTGTTTTCATGGCACTCTGTGTAGCGTGCGTGCGTGTGTGTGTGTGTGTGTGTGTGTGTGAGAGAGAGAGAGAGAGGGAGACAGAAAAAGGGTGACAAGAGGACACACGTGGATGGCCACACAGGAGAGATGAGGACTGAAAAGAGAAATGGCAATCAGGGCTGTCATTTTTGCTGATATTTCCCTGGCCCACCCCACCATTTCAACAAGCAGCTTTGCTGTCACACCCTTCTCTTTCATAAGCATGCTCTTTCCCCTGACTTGGTAAAACTGCTTTCATTTAAAGAGCTCTGCTCTGCTTCTCTTTTTGGGGTAGTACCTCTTGAACAACCTTTTTCCGTACATCTAAAGTTGTCAAAAAGATCCTTTCCATTTTTGCTCTTAGTAGAGGTGTTTTTTGTTTTGTTTTGTTTTGTTTTTCTGTCCTGAGCAAAACCTAGTGACTGTCTTTCCATTCCATCTGGAATGATGGGGCAATGGGCCTAGATACTTCTCCTAGTACCTTGAACTCCTAAATAAAACGGAACTAGAATTAATCATCTGAAGGGAGAGGAGGCTACCTTATGGAAATGCAGGTCAAATGGGAGGAGCAGAGTACCTGGAGAAGTTCACAGTGAGACTGGAATTTAGCTTTCTACCTGGGTAGACAGAAGCAGGGAAAAGTAAAACAGGTAAGTGAAAGATTTTATCTGGACTCACGTAAAGTTCCCAGAAATAAATGCTAACAATGCTATTTTCCTCATTTGTTAGGAAACGTTTGGAAATGATACTTTAAGGGAAGGAGGAGGATGTGAGAGTGATCTGGCTGTCGCTCCACTGAGTGCCAGGGTTGATTCAGCTGATCTGGCTGGCTAGGTGGGCGTCCCCTTCCTCCCTCACTGCTCCATGTGCATCTCTCCCGAAGCCCTGTGCTTGGTTTAAGAGGATGACCTTGTCCCCAGTCCAGGGTATAGGAGTAGCTGCGTTCCCCTGCTAGAACCTCCAAATAAGCTCTCGAGGGCAGGAGGAGATCTTATTTTCATTATTGTCTCTTCTCATTGTATTTGTTCCATTTCTACCTTTTTTGCACCCTAGGCTTTTTACAGATTATGTATCTTTTATAATTATTTTTTGGAAAGAGTTTCATGGTTGTATTAGATTGTTAGATGTATATTAAATCTTTATTGAGTCCTTATGATGCAATTAATCTGTGACTCTTGTTTTCATTCTTCATCAAGGACCTTTATTTCATAAACAATTGCATGCCAAGTATACTTTATCAACATGGTCATTAAGGGAGGGCTAAATATGCTCAGCAAGAGAAACTTGACAGCACAAGTATGTTTTACTGAAAACAGCTTATAGGCCTTTTATTCTGAGATTCACTGACAAAAAACATTTTTATATGATAAAAATATTTCTGGTAAAGAAATAATCCTTTGAAGTATATTGCAATGTTTTGCTGTAGACTATGTAGAAGAGGCTCTGTATTAATGAAAAACAATATGAAAAGATAGAAAATATAAAAATACACTCAGCATTTCTATTCTTTTTTAAAATAAGCAAATGTATTATAAACACCTTTAAACATCTCTACAAGAGGAAAAATCTTCCAAAGTACAATGTCTGAATCCTGTGTATGCACAGATTAGAAGTGTTTATTTTACTTATCTTGAGATTGTAAAGAACAGATACCAGCTTCTCTGAAATGACAAATAGTTTTCATTTCTTTAAAAGTGATATTCAGACAGATACATTTAAAACACATCTGAGTATAGGTCATGTAATTTCTGCAGGAAGATCTTCAAATTTGAACTCTTTGGTAGAGCAGAGTGGCTGAGCTGAAGCAGTCTCACTGTCTGCAGAACAGGACTTATAAAAAAGTGATCACAGTAAATATTTCAGAAAAAAAGGAATCCTAATAAGTGTATTTTAGCTTATAGTGTGTTTTTCTGTGTTTTAATAGAGCGTTTGGATTAAGCCTTTTCTTTATCACATTTGTTCCTTAGAACAATTTTTATCTTTCTTATAAAAATATTGCCTATGCTTATTCTTATATGCATTAATCTCCTGAAGCTGTAACTTAAAAACAAGCAAACAAATGTTTACATGAAATCTGTTCATTTACTTAAAGAAAAATGATTGGTAATGTTTTCATTTAACTCTAGAAAACGTGTACATAATTACATTGAAAGATCTGAGGCTTGTCTTTAGCAAAGAAAAGAAAATCTTAAGTAATCTGATTAATTTATAAAGTTGGATTTCTGATAAGTCAGTAAGAATTCATTGGCCTCATCATTGTTTGATGCACAGAAAATGGAATGGATCTATTGAGAGGTATTGAGTTCATAGTCTGTAAAGGCATAGGTATTTATGCAGAGGAAGGATGACTGCTTGATGACAGTTACCATTTTGATCATTTAATATGTATAAGTTACTGTGAAAGGCATATGGGTATACAAAGAGAAAAATGCCAGGTATCTTCCCTCAAAGAGTTTATCATCTGAGAAAGAGAGACACATGTGAACAAAATCTTACAAGTGCAATGAAGTGCTGTATTAGAGCTATACGTAAGTATATACAAGGTACAATGGCAACGAAAACTTAGCTGAAAGAGATAGGCTTTGGGGAAACTCATTTGACTCTTAGCAGAAGAAGGAGGAATTTTCCAGATGAATGAGGTGCTAAGGAGGGCATTCTAATTAAGATAGCAATGTAAAGACAGCATGGGGTATTCTGGGAAGTGTAAAGATCTTGCTAGGCCTTATCAAAGGATGTAGTGAGGTAGAGGTGAGAGAGAAACACATGATGAGAGATGAAAGCCTGGGAGGTGGGCAGGAGCCAGATAAGACAGGGCGGCCTTGTATGCTGCTCTAAGGATTATGAATTTTATCTTACAGGCAGAGAGGAACCTTGTATACAAGGAACAGATTTCGTTATGAAATGATGGCCACAATAGTAGGAGAGGGGTTGCAGAAGGGTGAGGTTGGAAGCAGTTTGGAGTAAGTTTGACAGCCAGGTCAGAGATGATAGAAGCATAAACTGGAGGATTTGCAGGGCATGGGAATACCTAGAATTTAGGAGGTAAAATCAGGTCTTAAGGTGGCCACTTCCTCTGTGATTCAACAGTTGTTCAAAGTTTTTTTTGTATTTTTATCGATTTAGGGTACAATTACAGTTTTGTTACATGGATATATTCTCTACTGGTGAAGTCTGGGCTTTTAAGGTAACTATCACCTGTATAGTGTATATTGTCCTAATTTCTCATCTCCCATCCCCCTCCTACTCTCCCACCTTTCTGAGTCTCCAATGTCTATTATTCCATATACTATGTTCATGAGTACACATTATTTAGCTCCCACTTACAAGTGGAACGTGCAGTATTTGGCTTTCTGTTTCTGAGTTACTTCACTTAAGATAATCATCTCCACTTACATCCATGTTGTTGAAAAAGATGTGACTTCATTATTTTTCATGGCTGAGTAGGATTCCATGGCATGGGGGTGTGTGTATATATGTATCTACACATATGAATACACATTTTCTTTATCCAATCATCCATTGATGGATACTTAGATTGATCCCATAGCTTGACTATTGTGAATAGTACTACAATAAACATATGAGTGCAAGTATATTTTTGGTATAATGATTGCTTTTCCTTTGTGTGGATAACCGGTAGTGGAATTGCTGGATTGAATGGTAGCTCTATTTTTAGTTCTTTGAGAAATCTCCATACTATTGTCCATAGATGCTGTACTAATTCACATTTCCATCAATGTTGTATATGTTTCATTTTCTCTGCATCCTTGCCAACATCTTTTGTTTTTTGACATTGTAGTAATAGCCTTTCTGACTGCTATGAGATGGTATTTCTCGGTTTTAATTGCATTTCTGTGAGGATTAGTGATGTTGGGCATTTTTTTTCATATGATTTTTTACCATTTGTATGTCTTCTTTGAAAAGTGTCTGTTCATGTCCTTTGACCACTTATTAATGGGATTATTTGTTTGTTTTTCTTGTTGAGTTGTTTCAGTTCTTTGGAGATTCTGGATATTAGTCCTTTGTCAGATGCATATTTTCACCCATTCTGTAAGTCATCTGTACTCTGTTTATTATTTCTTTTGCTGTGCAGAAGCTTTAGTTTAATTAAGTCCCATTTGTCTATTTTTCTTTTTATTGCATTTGCTTTACAGGTCTTAATAATGAATTATTTGCCTAGGCCAATGTCCCAAAGAGATTTTCCTAAGTTTTCTTCTAGGATTTTAATAGTCTTAGGTCATACATTAAAATCTAATCTGTCTTGAGTTAATTTCTGTATATGGTGAGATAGAGGTCCACTTTCATTCTTCTGCATATAACTATTTAATATTCCCAGCACCATTTATTGAGTAGGATGTCCTTTCTCTACTGTATATTTTTATCAACTCTGTCAAAGATCAGTTAGCTGCAGGTATTTGGCTTTATTTCTGGGTTCCCTTTTCTGCTCCAGTGTCTACTTTTATACCAGGACCATGCTGTTTTGGTTACTATACCCTACAGTATAATTTGAAGTCAGGTAATATGATATCTCCAGCTTTGTTCTTCTTCTTAGGATTGCTTTGGCTATTTGGCCTCTTTTTTTGGTTTCATATGAATTTTAGGACTTTTTTTCTATTCTGTGAAAAATGAAATTGGTATTTTGATAGGAATCACATTGAATTTTAGATTGCTTTGGGCAGTATGGTCATTCTAAATATATTGATTCTTCTAATTCATGAGCATGGGATGTTTTCCTATTTGTTTGTGTTATCTATTACTTCTTTCATCAGTGTTTTGTAGTTTTCCTTGTAGAGATCTTTCACCTCATTGGATAAGTGTATTCCTAGATATTTTATTTTATTTTGTTGTAGCTATTGTAAATGGGATTGACTTCTTGATTTGGTTCTCAGTTTGATTGTTATGGATATACAGAAATGGAACTCATTTTTGTACATTGATTTCATATCTTGAAACTTGACTGAATTCATTTATCAAATCTACAAGTTTTTTGGAGGAGTCTTGAGGGTTTTCTAGGTATAAGCTTATACCATCAGCAGAGATAATTTTACTTATTTTCCAATTTGGATGCCTTTTATTTCTTTCTGTTGCCTGATAGCTCTGGCTAGAACTTCTAGTACTGTGTTGAACAGGAGTGGTGAATGTGGGATCCTTGTTTTATTCCAGTTCTTACAGGGAATGCTTTCAACTTTTCTCCATTCAGTATGATGTTGGTTGTGGGTTTGTCATATATGGTTTATATTATTTTGAGTTATGTTTCTTTTATGCCTAATTTGTTGAGGGTTTTTTAATCAAGAAAAAAGCTAAATTTTATCAAATGCTTTTTCTGCATCTATTGAAATGATTGTATGGTTTTTATTTTTCATTCTGTTTGTGATGCATCATATTTACTGATTTGCATATGTTGAACCATCTTCACATCCCTGGAATAAAATTTAGTTGATCATGGTGTATTAGCTTTTTGATGTGCTGTTCAATTAGGTTTGCTAGTATTTTGTTGAGTATTTGTGCAGCTATGTTCTTCAGTGATATTAGTCTGTAGTTTTCTACTTTTTAGTGTGTCCTTACCTGGCTTTGGTATTAGGGTGATATTGGCTTCTCGAATGAGTTAGAAAGGATTCTATCCTCCTCAATTTGGGGCAATAATTTCAGTAGGAATGGTACCAGTTCTTTGTATGTCTGGGAGGATTTGGCTATGAATCCAACTGGTTCTGGGCTTTTTATTGTTGGGAGATTTTTTATTACTGATTCAGTCTCACTACTCATTGTTCATTTGCTCAAGATTTCTGTTTCTTCCTGGTTCAATCTTGGGAGGTTTTATTTTTCCAGGAATTTACACATTTCTTCTAGGTTTTCTGGTTTGTGAGCATACAGATGCACATAGTACTGAATTCCATGGCCTGATCAGGCAGGAATGTGATCCATTTCCCTGTCATGTCCTCATCTTGGTGCTTGGGACACTCAGCTTGGTCAGACACTATCTCCAGGCTGCAGTGTAGCTGAGAGCTGTAAAAGACACAGGTGCTTTACTTCACCAAAATTTCCCCTGTGCAGAACCTCCTCCCTCAGCCTAAAACACACAGCATTTCAGCTTTTCTGCTCTCCACTGCAAGAACACTGATACACCATATGGAGGGTGGGGATCTCACTTTTCATGACAGCCCAGCCTGGTGGGCACACCAGCAGTGGGGCTGCAGCTGCCCCTTAAAGTGCTAGAAAAGCCATCCTCCAGCATACCTGTGCCAGTTTCCTGTGGTAGCCACTATGGTTGTGTCTGCAGCTGTCGGGGACTCAGCACAGAAGCCACTTGGCTGCTGTGATGGAACTGTATTCCTCCTTTGCAGAGCTGAGTACAATGCCTTTGTCTCAGCTGGAAGAGACGCTGCCACTCAGAGCCCACAAGCAGGGAGTTTTCTGGCTAGGAAAGCACATGTTCTGGTTTCCTTTCTCCCAACAGGAGCTCCTTTGGTGTGCTGCACTCTCCCTTCCCTTAGGAGCATTACTCCCCAAGGGCTGGACCACTCAGAACCCTCAGCTCCCTTGGGTCCAGCTAGCTCTGTACAGCTTCCATAGCCTGAGCAGGCACTGAGGAATGTCTGCAGGGGATCTGGTGATGTGGAGACAAAAGGGCTGAGCAGGACACAGGACTTTGATGGTTGTGCCTCAGTAGGGTGCCCTGCCACTGCCACTCAGGTCCGGGGGTTGGTGAGTGATCTGGCAGGAGTTGGTGATCTGGTGTACTGCCCTCAAGAAGTCCTCAAATCACTGCTCACATGGGTGTTCGGGTTCTGACAGTTTAGATGCTGGTGGTCTGCTGTAGGGGTGAGGGGAGCCGAAACACTCCCACCTACCCTTCTGATGAAGTAACAAGTCCTTCAGGGTTTCTAACCAGTCTCCACCAGCCTCTTGTTTCCTTCTTTTGCTGTGCCCCAACTTATTCTGTGAGGTCTTCACTAGGTTCCAGTACTCTTCCCTTGATAGGCTATTCAACTTATGATTATTCACTGTAACTTTGTTTCTTCTTTCTGAGGAGTATTGGCATCTGACATCTCTAGTCAGCCATCTTAAATCCCATGAAACTCAAGGTTTTGAAAGAAACAAAATACCTCAATGTCATCCTCGTTTCCTCTTTTTCCCTCCCAGCCCTCATGTGATTCATCAGTTAATCTTTTCTGTTCTACCTCAAAAATTATCTTTACACCATCTCCAGTTCTACCATCCTACTCCAAGATAACACTATCTTTTGTCTAAACTATGGAACAGCTCCTGAATGTCCTTTCTTCTGCTTTAGTCCCTCAATCATTCATTCTTTGTACAGCAGCTGGAGTGATCTTTCTGAAAAGTAAGTCAGACCATATCACTCCCCTCCTTATATTAATAACTTCACATCACACTTTGAATTAAATATCAGTGCCATTCCCTGGCCTATAAAACAGTCTTTGCTTACCTCTGTGACCTCATTTTTGAATTGCTCTATACCTCAGTCTCATTGGATGTATCTCATTTCTTTTGTCTGGAATAGTTTTCCTCCGGACTTTTCCATATTTTTACCTCTTCTTATCAATCAGGTCCAAGTCAGTATCTACAGTTATTTGCATGTATGTAAATTTACATGTGTAAATTGTCTTTCCTCACTGTTGTGTAAAATCTTTGAGAGCAAAGATCTCGAATATCTTGTCCTCTGCTCTATCCCTGTACCTAGCACAGTGCAAATAGTGCATAATACGAGTAAGTACTTTTTAGAATGAATGAATAAATAGAAGAGAAGAAAAGAACTCTGTTTTGATTCCTTTAGCTCTCTTTTTTTCTGAGAACAATTTAGGGGTATCTCATTGCATTCCTTGTCTGGTTTACTTTTGTCTTATGGTCTGAAGTCTTCCGTTATAGCTAGGTGTTTCATTGGGGGCAGGTAGCTTTTATTTGCACGTGTAAAATGGGCAGTGCTCCCACCTTTCCGTGTTTAGAATGTTTGTCTGGAGTGAGGCAAGTCAAAAATCTGCTCTAAGCCTTACCAGGTGAGATTGGGGAGCAGAAGGAAAAGGAAAAAAGAAGATTGTTTGTCTTTAAGAACATGTGGCGTTTAAGTCTACAACCACTGCAGCTCTCTGGACCATTGATTTTTCCAGTGTGGTTATATTACTTGTGATTTATTTTTAAACACTTCTATATAAACATGTGGTAAATATATACTGTGTAAATTAATAGCACACTCTCAGGTGTTTTGTTAACATTTGAAGTGCCCACTCAAAAATCCGCCTTCCAGAGGTTTCTAGGAAAATGATTCCAGTATCACTAATTAGCAGCAGAGAAGTCATTTTTCACTGGTGAAATAAGTAGTGTCAAGATATTCAGTTGGTTAGAAAGATTGTACAGGCATCTATGCCCTTTCATGACGAGTGCAAGGACTCTGAGTTTCTGTCCTTCCTTGAGCAATGCATCCAGCAAACCCACAGCCCAACACAGCACCCCACCTGAAGACCTCAGGTTTGCCCTATTCCTACTGCCTACTCACCCCTTAGTTCAGGCACTGGGCACAGGATTCAGTGAGAAGGAAGGCTGATTTTGCCATCAGAATGTTTTTTACTGGCTTCCAAGTGAACCTTTCACACAAAGTGCTTATCAGGGTGTCCAGAAAGACAGAGGGCCAGAACCTTACCATTCTTAAGGGAGCAGGATATATAATGTTTTTGAAATTGCCATCTAAAAAATGTTTGTACCTACGGGTAGAATTTTCTCTGAGAATTATTTTCTCTACGGTATACTATTAATCTTGAGGTTGTGGGGTGAGCAGGCAGATAACTCCACCTATGTATTGTCAAAGGCGGTCTACATTTACCAAAGAATCTGATCATTGTACATGGAAAACTGACTTGGGTTAGTTCACAGAAAGTTCTCAGCTCTCTCACATCATCCGGAGACTGGCAGGCTAAGGCTGGTCAGCTTTCAGTGAGGACCTACTGGGCAGGGCAGTTACCAATCAAGAGAGAGCCCAGGGGGAGCTGGGCACCTGGTGCTGATTGCCTTGGTTGGTCACTAACAAACTGAACAATCTGAAAACCTTGCTTGGGAAAACTAGAGGAGGCTAGTTCAAAACCAGCAGAGTGTGCTTTGCTATATATTGAAATCCTCAGGGTGGCATGGTTTTTATTAAGAGAAATCTGAGAGTAGGGCTTTAGCGATATATACCCCAAACCTAAAGAGACTCATGTGTCAATTTATATTTCTTAGTATCAACAACTTGCTTGTGCTGATCTATATTTTCCAATTTGGCTTCGTCCCTATGCCTATCTAGTTTTCCTGAGCCAGCCTTTTCTCATTGCAGCAATTTAAAAAGTTATCTTTTCAAGAAAGCAGTCTTCTTCCATTAATGGCTTAACTTGTTTTTTGTTTTTGTTTTGTTTTGTTTTGTTTTTTCATAGTCGATCCTGAAAAAGTATACCTTTCAGTAACCTCAGACTCTGAGAAGAAAGAATTTTATCTATGGACCAGCAATTTAGCCAATTAATGTTTTGGTTCATTAAAGCAAATCACAGTTAAAATACAAGAAGTTATATGGCTTCTAAAGTTTATGTAAGCCTTAGGAACCTTTTTCAAGAGAGTCAGTTAAGCAGAGTAGACATGAATGTGGGTTCCAGGGCCAGACTGCCTGGGAGTGAATCCTGGCTCTGGTTTTAGCTAACTGAATGATATTGAGAAATTTATTCAGCTGTGCAGCAATTACCCTCCCTGTAAAAGTGCAATAGTAGCAGTAACTACTTCATAGGGTAGTTTTAAATTAAATTCTTCATGGTGTGAGAGGTGCTTAGAATAGCAGGTGAAACTTATGTTTTTAAACTTTTACTATTGCCAATGTTTTCACGGTCATTCTTAATCACACCTTCAGTAGATAGGACGCTTGTTGAGATGGAACACATGCCTGGATTCTCCTTGCAACTTAGAGCTTTTCCAGCTCTATCCCATGGAAAAAAAAGTGATTTGACCTTCCTGGGCTTCAGTCCTCTTATTTATCAAAAGAGGGATTGGCCTAGATAACATCTAAGTGTCCCTATAATGCTAAAATGCTATGATCCTATTATATCATTCGCCAATTGTGAGTTTAGAGAAAATACTTTAAAAGGGAATATCAAAAAGGCATAATAAAAATAAATGAAAAGAAGAGATTGTGTTTAAATTTCTCTTGACTTGGAATCAGGACAACTGGATCGACGCCTGGCTGCTTCCTATCCTTCTTAACCCGCCCCACCTTTCACTCTTATTTTTCTTTTTGGCTCAGTATGGCTCTTGGTAAGCATGTTGGCAGAAAGATGAAAAGGAAAAAAAAGCTTTGACTGAAAACAAGCAGTTTACAGATGGGTTGGATGTGTGCATGGGGTGGGGGTACATGTAGTCACCATCTCGTCTCAAGAAACCTGAGACATTCCATGTTGAGAGAAGTCACATGGAAGTGAAGCCAGTGGTCTCATCTAAAAGGAGACCAACTCCTGCACATTATAAGATTTGAACTCAGAAAGTTGTTATTTATACTCTTGTTTATTTCAAAATATGCAACACATGCTAGGTAAGTAGGTAGACTTATGCAGTGAATGCTGAAGAGCTTCCTCTCCTCACCACCCTATGGATTGAATTGCCCCCTTCAACCTGAGTTCTTCCCTTCACCCCTTTCGAACCTGGCTCCTGCTCAGTGGCCAGTATGATCTAAAAGTAAGCTTCTCTGTCTCCCAACAAGGTAACTCTATTTCTGTTTTTAAGAATTTTTTAATAAAATATAGAAACTTTGATCTTCAGTCTTTATCTTATATGGAAAACCTTCCCTTTTCTGAAGAGTGATTCGATTAGCTAAAATATTAAGTGATCAAATACTAAAACAACCAACTTGACTAACACCTTTTAGACTATTCACTCACCCCTGCCTCTCATAGAGGAGTTTGAAACTTTAGGGAGTTCCTCTTCAGCAAAGAGGCTATTTATTGTCCTAATAGTGCATGATATGCACAGCTCCAGGCAGGAGGCTTATTAAGACATCCTCATTCATCCTGAGCTGACCCAAATGCAAGCAAGGCTCTCTGAGCTTCTTTCTCAAGGGCATGGCGAGAACATTCCCTACCACCCAGCTGTGTAGTGCAGTTTAATGAGGAAATTGATGTGAACCTGATTTATAGACTAGAAAACATACTTCCAATTAGGTGACTTTTTTAAACTTCTAGCTAAAGATGGCTTAATGATCAATTCTATCTTGTAGTTGGAAACTGTTCGTGTTTCCCCCCAAGAGCTTCCAGTTTTTCCATCCTTTCCATAATTTCTATGACTCTATATGCATGTTCTTCAGACATGAGATATGATCATTAACAAAACTCATTCTGGTACCGTTTCTGTATATGAATTATACTCTACGCTTTTTATTATCATCCTTTCATGTTCCATAATTCCAGTATTTCCTAACTTTCCTTCCATGGCATTCTGTTTGTACAAGTGGAAAAATCAGGTAATTTACAGAACTCAACTAGTCTCTTTATATAAAACAGGAAACCATTAAATATAAATTAAAAATACACAATGCTTTTGTCATAAAACTACAAAGTATTCAATAACAGCAAGACAGAAAACAGGGAGGTTGCTTCTTCCCTATTGAGAGCACAGAGGAAGCCCCTCTCATGGTGTTGAGG
Organism: Macaca mulatta; assembly: GCF_049350105.2. Classification (NCBI taxonomy): domain Eukaryota; kingdom Metazoa; phylum Chordata; class Mammalia; order Primates; family Cercopithecidae; genus Macaca; species Macaca mulatta. Next base: position 123,194,751 of record NC_133411.1, read on the forward strand.
TGTCTCCATCATGGTCACAGCCCTCCTGCTAAAACCAGAAAGATGACTCCAGGTGGTAATTTTAAAACATTAAAGATTTTAAGAGTTGCCGACTGCAGAGAGTTGGCATCCTAAGCAAACTGTAAAGAACCCTGTAGGCCTAGAATTGAGAGCTGAGCTAAGACGTTGCTGGCAGTCTTACCATGCTTGAATCCTTACGAATGCCGCCCCAGGGCAGCATGCCACCAGAGGCCCCCAACTGCTGCTTTGCTCCGTAGGTAATATGACCTTGCCTTCCAGTCCCGGGAAGCCCGCTGTCCTCCTTATGACAAAAGGTTCAAGTGCCCTCAGGGACATAAGCATAGAAGGTAAATTTTACCTATTTCCTGAAAACCTAACTCAGTATATGAGTTCTTTTTGTGTCTACCATTTAATTTTTTGTTATGTTATATGAAAAACAAAACAGGACTAAGTGACTTTTAAATAGAGATTGCAGAGAGCTTGATTGGGATAAAGCACTTTCTCAGGCATCATCTCCTTTAACTCTTACAACATCTTTGTGAGGAGGTACTATTTTTACAATAAGCAAATTTTGAGATTCAGGGTAAGTAACTTTTCTGTATCCCCAAACTAGCCAATCATTTGTACATATATTCAGAAAACTGACCTCTTCTTCACTAACTCTAAAATGTCATACTGTAGAAAATCCTGTTATTAACCGATTTTATACATGCTGTATTAGGGTTCTTCAGAGAAACAGAACCATCAAGAGCGGGGTGTGTGTGTGTGTGTGTGTGTGTGTGTGTATGTGTTCATAAAGAGATTTGTTATAAGAAATTGACTCATGTGATTATGGCACCTGAGAAGTCCCAAAAGCTGTAGTCAGCAAGCTGGAGGCCCAGGAAAACTGACAGTGTAAGTTCCTGTCTGAAAGCTGACAGACTCAAGACCCAAAAGAATCAATGTTTCAGTCTGAATCAAAACGTCGAGAAAGACCAGTGTCCCAACTCAACAGTCAGGCGGGAGGAGTTTCCTCTTACCCAGCCTTTGTATTCGTTGGTCTTTGATTGTTGCATGAGGCCCACCCACATAAGGAAGGGTAATCTACTTTGCTCCATCCATGGCTTCAAATGCTAATCTTATCCAAGTCACCTGCACAGACACAACCATAATAATGTTTGGCGCAATGTCTGGGCACCCCATGGCCCAGTCATATTGACATGTAAAATTAACCATCACACATGTTATATAGTTCTTCAGCAAGGGAACACTGGTGTTTGTTGACTACTCACCCTGTGCTCTCTGCTAGGCACTGGAAAAGATTTAAACAAGGCAAACCTTATTGTATTTGCTTTGGAGGGATTGGAGAAGACACAGCTGATGTTACCATCAAGAGCCTCTAGAGTATCACTGTCCATTAGAGATAGAGGGCAGTTTACATATGCAAACCACAGGCATAATTTTAGTAGCCACATTTTAAAAGGTAAATTTTAATACATATTTTATTTAACCTAGTATGCCAAAATATCATTACAACATGTAACCAACATGAAAATTATTAATAAGATACTTTACATTCTATTTTGTTTTGTACCAAGTCTTTGATCGGTGTGTACTTTTTAGCTACAACACAATTCAATTCAGGCCAGCCACATTTCAGGTGCTCAGCAACCGCCTATGACTAATGGCTGCTGTAATGGACAGTGAAGCCACAAGTGCCTGTTGTAGAATGCTCTATCTTATGTATCTTATTCTGGTGTGAGTTTTAGACCCAAGTTACTGAGGGTTTAGGAGAAAGAGCAACTGTTTGGTGGATTTGATATAACACCAGGAAAGTCTGAGTGGCATTAGACTTTGTCAGGATAAGCTGCTTGGGAAAATCAGAGCTAGATGCTGGGTAGTTACTCTCCATCTACATATTCCCAGGACTGCATTGTTAGAAGGTTATCTGTCCTCTCTGGACCAGAATAGGCTGGTTCTTTGCCAACCCTGCTCCTACCTATTACTTGTTGCTCTGCAGTACTCATTGCTACTTCTCTCCCAGACCACAGTTACTGTTCCATGCTACAAGAAGAAATCCTGGGACTGGGAGTGGGGAGCCTGGTCTACAAAAGATTGAGCCAAAGCACACTTTATAGAAGTTTCTTCTGTTGCACACCATTTGAGGGGAACATACTCTAGCATCACAAGGTTTAGCTAATGTTCCCATCAAAGGTACATAATATTATTTATTCTGCTCACAGTTCCCACCAGCGTCTCCTTGTAAAGTTTTGCAGTTTTTCCTAAGATATCTTATACATCCCCACACTGTATTCATAAGATGATGTGAGAAGTCCATTTTCTAACAACCTCTCTCTTAGTCCCATCTGGATTACTGATATTAAGATGCTTCATGAACACCCTTCCATTTTTTTTTTTTTTTTAGACAAAGTCTCGCTCTGTCTCCAGGCTGTAGTGCAGTGGCACAATCTCAGCCCACTGCCACCTCCGCCCTCCGGGTTCAAGCGATTATCCTGCCTCAGCCTCCTGAGAAGCTGGGACTAAAGGCACAATGCCCAGCTAATTTTTGTATTTTTAGTGAGACAGGGTTTCACCATATTGGCCAGGATGGTCTCGATCTCTAGATCTCGTGATCCGTCCATCCCTCGGCCTCCCAAAGTGCTGGGATTACAGGCTGTGAGCTACTGCGCCTGGCCCCAGCTCTTTCTTAATGAAGTTTTCCTAGGCAGGCTTTTTCATGCGAGCATCTCCGGATCTATTTGCTACCCACCCCATTCTTCATTGCCTGGGAGTCTCCTTCCACTCACAGAACTGCCCTTTACGTCTTGCTGGGGGAATTTTTGAGTATCGGTTTGAGGGTGGGCACTATCACTGATATTATATATCAAGGGAAAAATAATTTCAGTTCTCAGGGGGCCAGAGCCAGAAAAGGGTAGTGGTTGGCCCCTGAATTTTGAGATAAAACATATTTAGAATCCAGTCTTTATTGTTCTATAGTGGTATTTCTCTTAGAATAGAATTTTCCTTAATGAAGCAAAGAACAAGTTCTGTTTTATTTTTGACTCCCCTTTGTCCTGTTAAATAAAAAGTATTTTATTTTCCCAGAGGAAAATATAATATTCCCTGAATGGTGATTAAAGGGTTTTTCCCTGGAAGAGGAAAAAGAATTTCATACCCTGATAATATTTACAATACAGTCAGACTTAATTAAGTTATCTAAATTGCAGTTAATTCAGACATTTGTTTCTAGATGCAGAAGCCTTTAGTCAGACTACTAGTTAAATTATTTACTCTAGATGAGGGAAACCAGTGTTTCTCTTTCTCTCCTCAGTTGCTTTTATGGCCATTGTTCCTTTCTGAGAGAATGTTATGTCCTTTGCAGGGAGCTGCCTCCCTGGCTGTGCCAAAACACCTTAAATGCCTCTTCCTTCTGATCCCACCCCTAGTACCTCCCACTTGATACTTCATAAATCACCTCATTTGCTGCCCAAACTGCACACAGGGCACACGTGTGTGCACACTCACCAAAGCTCATGCATCCTGGAAAACCATCTAAGCCAAATTAGAGGACAACCCAAAGAACTGATGAATAGAGAAAAGTGTACAGACCAATGCACCAACTCATTTATCATACATTAGCTCGCCTTTCTAGCTACATTTTCCTGATCTTAGTCATCAGCCTTTAATACTAATACACAATTTTATGATTATTATCCTTTCAACACAGAAGTTCTAGAATTGGGTTCAAGTTCTCCATTTCCATGATTATCAAATGTTTTATATAAAATTTAAAAAACAGCTTGCAAAGCTGCAAAGCTAATTATAATCAGGTCTCTCATGTCCTGCCTCACTGGACTTTTATCTCTGCAGTTTGCACTTTCACGGCTAATACGAAGTCATTTTTGTGCAAATACCAACTGACTCCTTTTACTTTTCCATAGGAGGGGTCAGGGCTTTTGCAGATGATGCCTGAACCAAAAAGAGCAGAAAAAGAAGGTCGTGATCAGAGGTGCCTCCTGGGGAGATGGAGACTTAGAAGGCAAGAACCACTCTCTAGAATCTAGACTGAAGTTCTGACACGGGTCTTGGGGTCATTTCTCTGCCCAGATAGAGCCATTTGATCTAGTTCTTATGCGATGAGCCTTGGTGATGGTGCTGTCGGGTGAGACAATACTGGTTTATTTCATTTTCACTATCTTAGAGCTCAAGGTGAGAACTTCTAACTCACAAATGTAATTGAGTACCACAAAAAGGGCTATTCCGGTTGGCAAGCAGCAAGAAAAAAACAAGAGAGACAAACCACTATGCCTTAGGTCTCCCAGCCATCTGTCTCGGGGAGATTCCCTGAGCATCCTGAGAGACTAGAAGGTGCACGGATCCCTCCAATTGATAAGGTTTTCTTTCAAATCATGAGCTCATCTATAAGCCTTAAAAAAGTCCTCCTCCAAGCTATCATTACATGACACCACTTCACAGAGTGCCCTCTCCTTCTTAAGAGTGCCCTCTCTCTTCTTGCATTTAGAAAAACCAAGTTTTTCTAAGCAATTAGATGCTGTATTCTATAAGTGCACCAACTGGGTTTCAAATACACAGTTTCCTACTCAGTGATTATTATTTTCTTGAATTGTCTTTGACTGTTGGACCTACAGCTAAGGCTTGCACATAACCACGTGAGCTACCCTAAAGGCACTTGGCTTGATACAAGTTTCACTTAACTTTCCTAGTCCCCTTTCCTAATTTCCAAACTGATTCTTTGTTACCAGCCTGATGCATGGCCTTTCCTGAAATGAACATAGGTAAAGAGGTTTCTCTAAAGTTCTTAACTCAAACTCCTCTTACTATCTGATTAAGTCGCAGGTTTTCTCCCAGTGATTCTTACCTTTTTTTTTGTTGGTGTTGGGTTGTGGGGATATCATAGAACTACTCTAGAACTGCTGAACACTGTAGACCTTCCTTTCAGATAATTGTACATGCAAACAAACTCCCACTAGTTGCAGATTATTTTAATACCCCTTAGTGTTCATTCAGGAGCCCCAGGTCCAGCTATGAACTCCAGAGGTAGGATGTGGTTGACTGTAAGAATGTCTTTCCTTTCAATAAGAATGAAAATCTGCTCATCGATGCTGAAGTAGAGACAAAGTTCACATTGCAAACTAATTTGATTGTTTCAGGTCTTATTTTAATGATAATGAAAAGAGTAGTTCTCAATATTTGATCAGTTTGGATTCAGTATCCAGAGGAATGTCTGCATATTAATTTAATCAAGAAAAGCCAAAGAATGAAGTGGAGGGTCACCACTAGACTGTTTCAGAATAGCATTTGCAAATGTTATTGTCCTGATGAATGTGGTTCTTTCTCCTCTCTGGGTAATTATAAGCTGTTCATAAGAACATGCTGATCTCCTAGCATTTAAACGGCACTTCCTTGGTCTGATACTTGGAGAGTTTCTGCTGTTTTGACAAGCATCTGATCCAGGCAGTTTAATCCTGCTACCTACTTTTCATTTCTATTGAGACATAAAGAATTTTATAGTAATTGTTGGTTATTTAAAGGGCTGTAATAAATAATCATATGAGCTCTTATTCAAATTGTGAGGCGCTTTTACTCTCTAATAAATTCAGGCAAATTAGCCAGTACAGAACAGTTTGCTTTAGATAAATAATGTATTGGAAATGTGGGTAATAATCCTGACATTTATATCAAATTTCAGTCTTTAGGACAAGAATGTGCTAACATATTATAAAAGCTGATTTATCTAGCATCTTTTTAGAATTTTCTGTACATATTAATATTTTTGAAACTACTAATACTGAAAATTGTGACATATATGAAATTGAAATGCAAGAATATTGGAACATACTATAAAGGCTGAATTATCTGGCATCTTTTAAGGATTCTCTGTGCATGTTCATACTTTTGAAACCACTAATACTAAAAACGTTGATATGTTAACATGTGAAACTAAAACACAATGGGAATCATTGAGGATTAAATTATTATCTCAAACTGTTTATTTTCCTGTTTTATATTTTACTTCCATTATTGGCAAGTTGGTAATTTATGCTTGATAGACTTGATGAATCTGTCACTCAGTGTAATAATATTACTACTAAATAAATAGACAGTGTAAAAACTTGAAAAATACAGGAAAGCACAAAGAAGAAAGTAAAAAATATAATTCTATCCCCCAAGGTGTATATGTAATGAGAGTGATTTCTCTCCGCAGGGAAGTTTAACCTCTAACATGATAGCAGGAAATTTAACTTTTCAGTCATGAAAAGTTATGTCATGTTACTTTATGCTTCCTCTTTTCATTTCAACAGGATCTTCTTTTTGCTCACTAGATTCTCCCTCCTCCTACTCTGTATGGACTACTTTTGTAGTGTTTATACGGTATGTAACATTTTAAAAAATTTTATAGTCGGTATAACATAGTGGTTAGGAGCTTGGGCTTCTGAATCTGGCTGTGTCCATTCCAAACCATTTTCATGCTGTGTGAAATTGAACAGGTTGCATTTCCTCTTTGTCCCAACTTTATCACCTGTAAAATGTGGATACTATGATTACTAAGGTCCTGGGGAGGAACTATTGTGCTAATGGGGAGTATATGAATTAATACATGTAAAGTTGGTGCAGTATCTGCCATTTAATAAAGATTAGCTATTATATCAGCTATTACTGGAAATTTTGGTTGTGCTTTTGCATAAAAATAATTTTATTTTTTTCTGATCATAAATTTTATAATGCTTATGATAAACAACACTATGGAAAGAGGAAAAACACAATACCTTCCCTCAAAGAGCAGCATCCTCTCATTCTCTACCTGCCACCAACAGTTTAGTTAGTGTTATGAGTTTTGTTATAGCTACAACTACATATACACATATCTATGTGTGTGTATATATATGTGTACATATCATATATGCACATATATATGTATGTACACACACAGACTCACATAATTTGTATAAGGTAATTTTGAAAGGCCTAATATTAAAATGTTCTATAAACTAGAGCTTTTTTCATTTGATAAATTCTAGAGACCTTTTGTTGTCAATGAGTAAATGTTTACTTCATAAAGTTTTATATATTTTTTCTCTATGGCTTATTCATATATATTTTTTTAATTGTATTGTTGGTATAAAGGAAAGCGTTGATGTTGGCATTTCTGCCTTATACCCAGTTCCCTTCCTGAATATTCCAGCTAGTTTTTAAAGTTTTATTCAGTTTATTCTGTACATTTTCTAGGTAGGCATCATATCAGTTGCAAAAGTTTGTCTCGTTCTTTCCAACATCTATAGTTCTCATTTGTTCTTTTTTCAAAAGTATAGGCCGAGACAGGCGGATCACGAGGTCAGGAGATCGAGACCATCCTGGCCTACACGGTGAAACCCCGTCTCTACTAAAAAATACAAAAAACTAGCCGGGCGAGGTAACGGGCGCCTGTAGTCCCAGCTACTTGGGAGGCTGAGGCAGGAGAATGGCGTAAACCCGGGAGGTGGAGCTTGCAGTGAGCTGAGATCCGGCCACTGCACTCCAACCTGGGTGACAGAGCGAGACACCGTCTCAAAAAAAAAAAAAAAAAAAAGTGTGTGTGTATATATATATATATATATATATATATATATATGTACACTTTAAGTTCTGAGTTACATGTACAGAATGTGGAGGTTTGTTACATAGGTATACACGGTCCATGGGTGTTTGCTACACCCAAAAACCAGTCACCTACGTTAGATATTTCTCCTAATGATATCCCTCCCCTAGCCCAACACCCCCTGCAGGCCCTAGTGTGTGATGTTCCCCTCCCTATGTCCATGTGTTCTCACTGTTCAACTCCCACTTATAAGTAAGAACACATGATGTTTGGTTTTCTCATCTTGTGATAGTTTGCTGAGACATGATTTCCAGCTTCATCCATGTCCCTGTAAAGGATGGGAACTCATCCTTTTTTTATGGCTGCATACTATTCCATGGTTTATATGTGCCACATTTTCTTAATCCAGTCTATCATTGATGGACATTTGGGTTGGTTCCAAGTCTTTGCTATTGTGACTAGTGCCACAATAAATATGGGTGTGCTTGTGTCTTTATCATAGAATGACTTATAATCCTTTGGGTATATGCCCAGTAATGGGATTGCTGGGTCAAATGGTAATTCTAGTTCTAAATCCTTGAGGAATTGCTGCACTGTCTTCCACAATGGTTGAACTAATTTACACAGCCGCCAACAGTGTAAAAGCATTCCTATTTTTCCACAACCTCTCCAGCATCTGTTGTTTCCTGACTTTTTATTGATCACCATTCTAAGTGGAGTGAGATGGTACCTCACTGTGGTTTTGATTTGCATTTCTCTAATGACCAGTGATGATGAGCATTTTTTCATATGTCTGTTAGCTGGATAGATGTCTTCTTTTGAGAAGTGTTTGTTCATATCCTTTGCCCATTTTTGGATGGGGTTGTTTGTTTTTTACTTGTAAATTTGTTTAAGTTCTTTGTAGATTCTGGATATTAGCCCTTTGTCAGATAGATAGATTGCAAAAATTTTCTCCCATTCTGTGGGTTGCCTGTTCACTCTGGTGATAGTTTCTTTTGCTGTGCAGAAGCTCTTTAGATTGATTAGATCCCATTTGTCAATTTTGACTTTTGTTGCCATTGCTTTTGGTGTTTTAGACATGAAGTCCTTGCCCATGCCTGTGTCCTAACTGGTATTGCCCAGATTTTATTCTAGGATTTTAGGTCTTATGTTTAAGTCTTTGATCCATCTTGAGTTGATTTTCATATAAGGTTAAGGAAGGGGTCCAGTTTCAATTTTCTGCATATGGCTAGTCAGTTTTCCCAGCACCATTTATTAAATAGGGAATCTTTTCCCCATTGCATGTGTGTGTCAGGTTTGTCAAAGATCAGATGATGGTAGATGTGTGGTGTTATTTCTAAGGCCTCCATTCTGTTCCATTGGTCTATATATCTGTTTTGGTACCAGTACCTTGCTGTATTGGTTACTGTAGCTTGATGCCTCCAGCTTTGTTCTTCTTGCCCAGCATTGTCTTGGCTATGCGGACTCTTTTTTGGTTTCATATGAAGTTTAAAGTAGTTTTTTCCAGTTCTGTAAGGAAAGTCAGTGGTAGCTTGATGGGGATAGCATTGAATCTACGAGTTACTTTGGGCAGTAAGGCCATTTTCACGATATTGATTCTTCCTATCCATGAGCATGGAATGTTTTTCAATTTGTTTGTGTCCTCTCTTCCTTGAGCAGTGGTTTATAGTCCTCCTTGAAGAGGTCTATTCAGAGATTCAACTTCTTCCTGGTTTAGTCTTGGGAGGATGTATGTGTATAGGAATTTATCCATTTCTTCTAGATTTTCTAGTTTATTTACATAGAGGTGTTTATAGTATTCTCTGATGGTAGTTTGTATTTCTGTGGGATCGGTGATGTTATCCCTTTTATCATTTTTATTACATCTATTTGATTCTTCTCTCTTTTCTTCTTTATGAGTCTTGCTAGCGGTCTATTTTGCTGATCTTTTATGAAAACCAGCTCCTGGATTCATTGATTTTTTGAAGGTTTTTTGGTGTCTCTATCTCTTTCAGTTCTGCTCTGATCTTAGTCATTTCCTGTCTTGAGCTATCTTTTGAATTTGTTTGCTCTTGCTTCTCTAGTTCTTTTAATTGTGAGGTTAGGGTGTCAATTTTAGATCTCTCCTGCTTTCTCTTGTGGACATTTAGTGCTATAAATTTCCCTGTACACGCTGCTTTAAATGTGTCCCAGAGATTCTGGTACATTGTGTTTTTGTTCTCATTGATTTCAAAGAACATCTTTATTTCTGCCTTCATTTCGTTATGTACCCAGTAGTCATTCAGGAGCAGATTGTTCTGTTTCCATGTAGTTGTGCGGTTTTGAGTGAGTTTCCTAATCCTGAGTTCTAGTTTGATCGCACTGTGGTCTGAGAGACACTTTATTGTGATCTGTTCTTTTACATTTGCTGAGGAGTATTTTACTTCAAATTATGTGGTCAGTTTTAGAAAAAGTTCGATGTGGTGCTGAGAAGAACGTATATTCTGTTGATCTGGGGTGGAGAGTTCTGTAGATGTCTATTAGGTCCACTTGGTCCAGAGCTGAGTTCAAGTCCTGGATATCCTTGTTAAGTTTCTGTCCCATTGATCTGTCTAATGTTGACAGTGGGGTGTTAAAGTCTCCCATTATTATTGTTTGGGAGTCTAAGTCTCTTTGTAGGTCTCTAAGAACTTGCTTTATGAATCTGGGTGCTCCTGTATTGGGTGCATATATATTTAGAATAATTAGCTCTTCTTTTTGAATTGATCCCTTTGCCATTATTTAATGGCCTTCTTTGTCTCTTTTGATCTTTGTTGGTTTAAAGTCTGTTTTATCGGAGACCAGGATTGCAAACCCTGCTTTTTTATTTTTCTTTCCATTTGCTTAGTAGATCTTCCTCCATCCCTTTATTTAGAGCCTATGTGTGTCTTGCATGGGAGATGGGCCTCCTGAATACAGCACACTGATGGGTCTTAACTGTATCCAATTTGCCAGTCTGTGTCTTTTGATTGGGGCATTTAGCCCATTTACATTTAAGGTTACTATTGTTAGGTATGAATTTGATCCTGCCATTATGATGTTAGCTGGTTATTTCACCCATTAATTGATGCAGTTTCTTCATAGCATCTATGGTCTTTACAACTCGGCGTGTTTTTGCAGTGGCTGGTACCGGTTGTTCCTTTCCATGTTTAGTGCTTCCTTCAGGAGCTCTTATAAGGCAGGCCTGGTGGTCACAAAATCTGCCAGCATTTACTTGTCTGTAAAGGATTTTATTTCTTCTTCACTTATGAAGCTTATTTTGGCTGGATATGAAATTCTGGGTTGAAAATTCTTTTCTTTAAGAATGTTGAATATTGGCCCTCACTCTCTTCTGCCTTATAGGGTTTCTGCAGAGAGATCCGCTGTTAATCTGATGGGCTTCCCTTTGTGGGTAACTCGACCTTTCTCCCTGGCTACCCTTAACAGTTTTTCCTTCATTTCAACCTTGGTGAATCTGACAATTATGTGTCTTGGGGTTGCTCTTCTTGAGGAGTACCTTTGTGGTGTTCTCTGTGTTTCCTGAATTTGAATGTTGGCCTGCGTTGCTAGGTCGGGGAAGTTCTCCTGGATAATATCCTGAAGAGTGTTTTCTAACTTGGCTCCATTTTCCCTGTCACTTTCAGGAACACCAATCAAACGTAGATTTGGTCTTTTCACATAGTTCCATATTTCTTGGAGGCTTTGTTCATTTCTTTTTTCTCTAATCTTGTCTTCTCGCTTTATTTCATTAATTCGATCTTCAATCACTGCTATGCTTTCTTCCACTTGATTGAATCAGCTATTGAAGCTTGTTCATGTGTCACGAAGTTCTTGTGCTGTGGTTATCAGCTCCATCAGGTCATTTAAGCTCTTCTTTACACTGTTTATTCTAGTTAGCCATTCATCTAACGTTTTTTCAAGGTTTTTAGCTTCCTTGTGATAAGTTACAACATGCTTCTTTAGCTCGGAGAAGTTTGTTATTACCCACCTTCTGAAGTCGACTTCTGTCTATTTGTCAAACTCATTCTCCATCCAATTTTGTTCCCTTGCTGTCGAGGAGTTGTGTTCCTTTGGAGGAGAAAAGGCATTCTGGTTTTTGGAATTTTCAGCCTTTTTTGCTCTGTTTTCTCCCCATCTTTGTGGTGTTATCTGCCTTTGGTCTTTGATGGTGGTGACCTATGGATGGGCTTTTGGTGTGGATATCCTTTTTGTTAATGTTGATGCTATTCCTTTCTGTTTGTTAGATTTCCTTCTAACAGACTGTCCCCTCAGCTGCAGGTCTGTTGGGAGTTTGTTGCAGGTCCACTCTAGACCCTGTTTGCCTGGGTATCACCAGCAGAGGCTGCAGAACAGCAAATATTGCTGCCTGATTCTTCCTCTGGAAACTTCGTCCCAGAGGGGCACCCACCTGTATGAGGTGTCTGTTGGTCCCTACTGGTAGTTTTCTCCCAGTCAGGCTACATGGGAGTCAGGGACACACTTGAGGAAGCAGTCTGTCTCTTATCAGAGCTCGAATGCCGTGCTGGGAGAACCACTGCTCTCTTCAGAGCTGATAGGCAGGAACATTTAAGTCTGGAGAAGCTGTCTGCTGTCTTTTGTTCAGATATGCCCTGCCCCCAGAGGTTGAATCTAGAGAGGCAGTAGGCCTTGCTGAGCTGTGGTGGACTCCACCCAGTTCAAGCTTCCCTTCTGCTTTGTTTGCACTGTGACTATAGAACCGTCTACTCAAGCCCCAACAATGGCAGACGCCCCTTCCCTGCCATGCTCCAGTATCCCAGGTCAATCTCAGACTGCGGCACTAGCAGTGAGCAAGGCTCTGTGGGCATGGGACCTGCCGAACCAGGCGCAGGAGGGAATCTCCTGGTCTGCCGGTTGTGAAGACCCTGGCAAAAGCACAGTATTTGGGCAGGAGTGTACTGCTCCTCCAGGTACATTCACTCACAGCTTCCCTTGGCTAGGAAAGGGAAATCCCTTGACCCCTTGCACTTCCCAGGGGAGGTGATGCCCCGCCCTACTTCGGCTTGCCCTCCATGGGCTACACCCACTGTCCAAGCAGACTCAATGAGATGAACTAGGTACCTCAATTGGAAATGCAGAAATCACCTATGTTCTGCATTGATCTTGCTGGGAGCTGCAGATCGGAGCTGTTCCTATTTGGCCATCTTGGAAGTGACCCCCTAGTTCTCATTTTTTCTTGTTTTATTGCATTGGCCCAAACTTTCATTATAACACAGAATAATTATAAATTATTAATTTTATAATAAGTTTATAATTTTATTAATGAGTATAATAATAATGCCCTTTTTGTTTGTTTGCTAATACTTTAGAGTCATCCTTGGCTTCTCTTCTTCTTTATAATTCACATTCAGTCTATCAGCAAGCCAGTTAGAAACACCTTCAAAATATATCCTGGCTCCAGTTACTTTGCAATATCTTTATCACTACTCCTTACATCAAGTCACCATAATTTCTTACCTGGCACTGCAGTAGCCTGGTAATGGTCTGTCTACATTTACCCTTTCTTCCATTCAATCTGTTTCCCCTAAATACTCAGAGCGACCCTTTTAAATGTAAATCAGATCTTATTACTTCCATGGTTCAAGCTTTCCAGGGGGTTATAATCACTTTTAAAATAAAATCTAAATTCTATGAGGTTCTATATGATCTGACTCTCCAGCCTCATTTCCTAAAACTCTTGCCTGTCCTGTTCTCATTCTTGTCAACCTGATTTTGTTCTTGTTCCTTGAGCACACCAACCCTTCTTTTGCCCTTAAATTTGGTATTTTCCTCTTTAGAGAATACCCTACACCCATATAATCCTGTGCCTCCTTCCTTATTTCATTCAGGTCAGTGCTGAAATACCTTAGAGAAGTATTTTCTGACCACCTATATACCTCATCCATTGATCTTTGTCCTTCTACTCAGGTTTTAATTGTCTTCCTAACAAGGAAATATGCTTAACATTATATTGTATAATGCATTTATTTGTTTGCTGTGTGTTTCTTCCATTAAAATGTGAGCTCTTTGAGAGTTTGTTTGTATTTTGCAAGTTGCTTCATCCCTGATGAAGATGTCAGCACCTAGAACATGGTAGATACTCAATATATACTATTTTTAGGATGAATACATAAATGACTACAATACTTGCCAAATGTCCCTCATGGAAAGTTACACTTAAATTGGCATTTTAAAGACTGAGAAATCTGGCAATTCTATTAAATTTTGTTGAAGACCTTTGTGTTTCACATGATTATTTGAGTGTGGCAAATTTTTTTCCAAGACATTGATAATAAGACCTTGTAGAATCTTGTTATGGTTCTGTTTAACTGTTGAACATAGGCTTGGTAGGAACTGCTTCTGTTTCTTCTTTCAGAGGAATCTCTCTCTCTCTGTCTCTCTGTGTGTGTGTTGTGTGTTTATGATATCCTAGTCAGATTTTGCAGCAAAGGCATTTCTAGCTTTAAGATTAAATAATTTTTAAGTGTATACTATGACCTGAAGCAGATAAAATTTAAAAATAAGATTATAAATTATGTCCTTGAAGGCTTGAGTGAAATTTAAAGTATCTAGATCTGGTGTCTATGGTCAAGATTGTAATTCTGATAATTTTCTGTGTTTTTTTTCTAGGGTCCATTAATATTTCATCTTTCTTATAAATACTTAAATTTGAAAATTTTTCTGAAAAGTCACCCATTAATTTGGATTGTCTAGGGTGCTATAGTTTTTATGTAATTTTCATTCTCATTTTAAAAAACTTTTATGTAAATGCTTTTGTGATGCCATTCTCATGACTAATATTTATGTATTTGTGTCTTCTTGTATATATCCATATTTTGGCCCTTTGGCAGACATACCAGAGTTTTAGTACTCTATCAGTCTCTATGACTGGATTTCATTTTTTATTTATTAATTCAACTATTTATTTCTTTTGGTGATAGATTTGTTTCTAATTTATTTCTTTCTCATTTCACGTAATCTAATCATTCCTTTGTGGGGAGAATTCATTTTTACTTTAGTTGAATTATAGCATAAAACAAAAGAATCTAGGCATCTATGTTTTAGAATGTGTTGAAATTTCCATGTGATGGAACATGCCCTGTTTTGTAAATACTGATTTTATAAATGTTGCAGAGAACTTAAAGATCACATTTTATTTCTATTTATAATCAAGCTAGACATTATGAATGTCTTTTTAAGTTTTTGATATTACTTTAAATTAGTAATACAACCACATTTATTGTCTTTTATTTCCAACAATTTTTTGCTTACACATTCTTATGCCATGTGAACTAAAATGTAAACATTTATGGCCGTTGCATGAGATTTATCTGCATCTTTGGTCATGATTGAGGCTGGCCTACATTTGTGTCCTTTTTATACTGCTTTTGTTGGTTTTTGGTAACAAGGTTATGTTGGTATCATAAAATAAGGAAAGATCAGAGAGAGCTCTCTCTTCTTTTTCCTGTTCTCTAGAAGGCTTTGTGTAACATTGGATTTTTAAAAATATCTTTGATAGAACTTGCTGGAGAAGATGTATGAAGTCATAGTTTTCTTTGTGGGAAAGGTTTTATTGCGCATTCAATTAATGAATTCAATTCCATTTCTAACTGTACTTTCTTAAATAAATGTTTATACTTGCTCTGGCTTCCAAAATCACTGTCAAGGTGTCAGTTATAGTCTATGCTACTCCTATGAATTTAATCTGCTCCTCTGCTGCATTTAAGATTTTCTTGTTGTCTTTTCTCTTCTGCAGTTCCACTATCATGTGGATTTGTTTTTTTCATTCTGCAAGTGCTTTTTTAGAACTATTGAATAGGTACTGGTTTCTTTCATCAATCTGAGTTCAAATACCAGTTTTCTTAAGCATTGCTTCTGCCTCATTTCTCTTTCCTTTCCTTCTGAAACTCAAATTTAGTGTACATTGCACTGTCTTTTGAGGTCTGTTATCCTCTCCCATATGTGTCCTATATTTTTGTTTCCTCATGCTTCATTCCACATGGATTCTTCTGAGAGATCATCTAGTTTATTAATTTTCACTTCAGTAGTGTTAAACCCTATTAACACTATTGAGTTCTTAATTTTTATTATTAATTTAATTAAATCTATTGAGTTCTTAATTTTTATTATTGTATTTTTCAGTTCTATTATTTTTAGTTCATTAGTTTTTGAATCTTCAGTATCACATTTTACTTTCTCCACATTTGCTATAATCTTAAATCCAGCTGATATTTCATTGGTTGTAATAATTATAACTGCAGTAGTTTCTACATTTGATGATTCGCAAATATAGATTTTCTATGTTTCTGTTTCTATTGACAATTGTTTGTACTGATTTGACTATTGTCCTCTTTTTATGTCTCTTATTGTCCTTATAGTCTTTCGTTGTTGCCTAAACATTTTGAGAAATTATTTATAAGAAATAATTTGAGACTTGGAATATACCTTCTTCCAGATATTTGGAAGAAGCTTGAATGACAGGTTAGATCATTTGAAAAAGAAATTTTCTTTTTTGTATTCCAGGTACCTAGGAGTGAAAGCAGTTCCAGATTAAGGCTTGAGGACTTTATGAGCTACCTTGATGATCTGCCAAATTACCTCAGTTTAAGAGTATAACTCCTGAGTGTCCCTGCCACATTAGGGTATACATTACATTAGGTTTTTACCTTTGTTGGGCATTACATTCTGACTTGTCCTTCCCGGTCCTGAAATTTACCCAAGAGGTCAGCTTGCCTTCAGGCTGTTTCCACAAGTATAAGCATGTCGGCCAGAGTAAGAATGACATCCAGGAAGAGGGGATATTCTTCAGGTTCTCTATTTCTGGTGCCTTCAGGACCTTGAACCTCACACCTTTTCACCTTAAAGAACTCCATCCCTCTCAGGTGCTTTTTCTACAAAGGCAATTACTCCCTGAAAAGGAGGGCTCTAGTTCATCTCTTTTCATTCTATTGTCTTCGCAAAAAATTCCCTAATATCTTAGGTCTTTGACGTTAAGTAAGATCTTTTCTGACTTTTAAATCAAGTTTTTCAGTCGTCTTTAGCAAAAGGATTAGTGCAAATCACCTAGTATACCATTATCACAGTGAAAGCCTGTGCGTATGAATATGCATGTTTGTGTGTGTCATTGGATTTTTTAAAAACTTCTGTTTTAGTAGGAGCTATTTCTTTGGTTATGCAACTTACTATTCTCTTTCTAAATTGTGAGTTTTCATCTTATATCTGATAATTTTTCATTGGCTGCTCCTATAACAGACTAATCCGGATAGTTGAGTACAGGTAAAAGATCATCTCTTTTTTTTTTTTTTTTTTTTTTTTTTTTGAGATGGAGTATTGCTCTGTTGCCAGACTGGAGTACAGTGACACAATCTCTGCTCACTGTAATCTCTGACTCCCTGGTTCAAGTGATTCTCCTGCCTCAGCGTCCCGAGTAGTTGGAATTAAAGGCATGCATCACCATGTCCATCTAATTTTTGTATTTTTTAGTAGAGGTGGGGTTGCACCGTGTTGACCAGGATGGTCTCGATCTCCTGACCTCATGATCCGCCTGCCTTGGCCTCCCAAAGTTCTGGGATTGTAGGCGTGAGCCACCGCGCCTGGCCAATCATCTCCATTTTTGATGTTGTTGACCTTCACCCCTGTACAGGTGAAATCTTCCTGTGTGTATCAGACAAAAACAGACAGACTTTCCAGCCTCTGGAGCTGTGTAAATTTCTGTTGTTTAAGCTACCCAGTCTGTAGGATTTTGTTATGGTACCTTGAGCAGAGAAAGACAGTTGACAGGCTGGGTTCAAGTGATTATCCTATCTCAGCCTCCTGAGTAGCTGGGATTACAGGCATGTGCCACCACACCCAGCTAATTTTGTATTTTAGTAGAAAGAGGGTTTCTCTCCCTTGTCTAGAATTATACAGTAACTGGTGCTCCTACAGATGGTAAGCTCAGAATCATCAGCCAGTCAGTGTTATATGCAGAAGATACCCATGGACAGAACCCTGGAGAATACCAAGGGCCAAAAGAGTAGAGGGAGAGGGTGAAAAGCCAGTTTAAAAGCAATTGTTCCAACCATTGTGGAAGACAGTGTGGTGATTCCTCAAGGATCTAGAAACATAAATACCATTTGACCCGGCAATCCCATGACTGGGTGTATACCCAAAGGATTATAAATCATTCTACTATAAAGACACATGCACACGTATGTTTATTATAGCACTATTTACAATAGCAAAGACTTGGAACCAACCCAAATGTCCATCAGTGATAGATTGGATAAAGAAAATGTGGCACATTTACACCAAGGAATACTATGCAGTTGTAAAAAAGGATGAGTTCATGTCCTTTGCAGGGACATGGATGAAGCTAGAAACTATCATCCTCAGCAAACTAACACAAGAACAGAAAATCAAGCATTGCATATTCTCACTCATAAGTGGGAGCTGAACAAGGAGAACACATGAACACACGGAGGGGAACAACACACACCAGGGCCTGTCGGGGCATGGGGAGCAAGGGGAGGGACAGCATTAGGAAAAATATTTAATGCATGTGGGGCTTAAAACCTAGATGATGGGTTGATGGGTGCAGTAAACCACCATGGCACATATATACCTATGTAACCTGCATATTCTGCAAATGTATCTCAGAACTTAAAGTAAAATAAAAAAAGAAGAAGAAGAAGAAGAAGAAGAAGAAGAAGAATACTCAGAGGGTAGGATGCTTTCTAACTAGAAAGGGTTCACAGTAAAGCACAAAACATTTAGACATCATCAACAAGTTTTCCTATGCTGTGTTTTGTTCTGTTTTAGTTTTTCTCATTTGATGTAGATTATTATTTTATTTCTAAATTGAAGTTTTCTTTTTCTCTGAGTAATGGTTGCACAGAGATTTGAGGTAAAATCATCCAATCAGCCAATCAATAAATGCAATTGTTCTTCACTATCCTCTCCCAATACTCCCTGGCACCCACTAACCTGCTTTCTGTCATTCTAGATATTTCATACAAATGATGTTATACAATGTGTGCTCTTTTGTGTCTGGCTTCCATTACCTAGCATAAGGTTTTCAAGGTTCATCCAAGTGAGAGCATATATCAGTACTTCATTCCTTTTTATGGAGTGAATAACATTTCATTCTGTGTATATACCACAATTTGTTTAACATTTGGGTTGTTGCTACATTTTTGCTATTGCAAATAGTCCTGTTATAAACAAATGTTTACATGTAATTGTTTGAATACCTCTTTTCAGCTATTTTCAGTATATACTTAGGAGTGGAATTGCTAGGTGATATGGAAATTCTGTGTTACACTTTTTGGGATTCACTAAACTGTTTTCCACAGACCAATTTTACATTCTCACCAGTAACATATGAGGGTTTCAATGTCTTGACATCTTTGCCATTACTTCATATATATATATATATACACACATATATATGTCATAATATTTTTGATAGAGACACTTGTGGGTGTAAGATGGTATCTCATTGTGGTTTTGATCTTCATTTCTCTAATGACCAATAATATTATGCATATTTTCATGTGCTTGTTGTCAGTTGTATATTTTCTTTGGAGAAATTTCTACTCAAGTCCTTTGTTCATTTTTTAATTGCATTGTCTTTTTGTTATTGAGTTGTAAGTATCTTTATATTCTAGAGAATAAACCCTTGTTAGATATATGATTTGCAAATATTTTCACGCATTCTGTAGGTTGTCTTTTCACCTTCTTAATAATGTCCATTGACACAGAAGACTTTATAAATTTGATGAAGTTCAGCTTATTTTTTTTCATTGCTTGTGCTTTTTGTGTCCTATCTAAGAATCTATTGCCAAAATCCATATTTATCCCTACATTTTTTCTGAGAGTTTTATGATTTTTGCCCCTTGCTTTGCTCATTGACCCATCTTGCGTTAATTTGTGCACATGGTGTAAAGTAGAGGTACAACTTCATTCCCTTGAACGTGGATATACAGTTTTCCCAGCACCATTTGTTGAGAAGATTAATCTTTCCCCCCATCAAATGGTCTTAGTGCCCTTGTTGAAAATGTGTTAGTCATAGAAGTATGGGTTTATTTCTGAACTCTTGGTTCTATTTCACTGGTCTGTATATTTATCCTTATGCCAGTACCACACAGTTTTGATTGCCATAATTTTATGTTTTGAAATCACAAGTACAGGTCCTCCAATTTTGTTCCTTTTCAAGATTATTTTGGCTGTTTGACTAGTTTCAAGATTGTTTAGCTTGCAATTCCATATGAATTTTAGAATCAACTTTTTTTTTTCTTTTGAGACAGAGTCTCACTCACTCTGTGACCCAAGCATAGAGTACAGTGGGGCAATCTCTCTGCTTAATTACCTCCGCCTCGCGGATTCAAGTGAAACTCCTGCCTCAGCCTCCCAAGTAGCTGAAATTACAGGCGTGCACCACCACGCCTGGATAATTTTTGTATTTTCAGTCAAAATGGGGTTTCACCATGTTGGCCAGGGTGGTCTTAAACTCCTGTCCTCAAGTGATCTGCCAGCCTTGGCCTCTCAAAGTGCTGGGATTACAAGAGTAAGCCACTGAACCTGGTCTGAATCAACTTTTCTATTTCTGAGAAAAGGACTGATGAAATTTTGATAAAATTGCATTGAATCTTTAAATTGCTTTGGCTAGTACTGCCATCTTAAAGAATTAATAGTAAATCATTAACATGGGAAGTATTCCATTTATTTAGGTCTTTTAAAATTTCCTTCAGCAATGTCCTATAATTTTCAGTGTACAAGTCTTTCATTTTCTTGGTTAAATTCATTTCTAGGCATTTTACTCTTTTGGATACTATTGTAAATATAATTATTTTTTAAACTTCCTTTTTTGGATTATTTATTGCTGGCATAAAAAACACAAGTGTGCTGTGTTTTGCTCTTGTACCCTGCAACTTTGCTGAATTAGTTTATTATTCTTAAAGGATATTGGCCTGTAGTCTTCTCTTCTTGTGGTATCTTTATCTGGACTTGGTATTGGTGTGGCCTCATAGAATGAGTTAGAAAATGTTCCTTCTTATTCTGTTAATTTGGAATAGTTTGGGAAAGATTGATGTTAAATCTTTTTTATAAGTTTGGTGGAATTCACCAGTGTAGTCTGGTGCTGAACTTTTCTTTATGGGAGGTTGGTTACTGATTACATCTCTAGTTGTTATAGGTGTGTTGAGATTCTCTATTTCTTCTCAAACCAGTTTAGTAATTTGTATATTTCCATTAATTTACACTCATACAGGTTATTATATATAATTTGTTGGCATATGATTTTTATAGTATTATAATCCTTTTTATTCCTATAAGGTCAGTAGTTATATACCCAGCTTTCATTTCTGAATTTAGTTATTTGCATCTTCCCTCTTTTTTTCTTAGTCTAGCTAAAGGTTTATCAATTTTATTGATTTTTTTAAAGGATCAACTTTTAGTTTCATTTATTTTCTTCATGATTTTTCTTGTCACTATTTCATTTATCTCTAATCTTTATTATTTCTTTCTTCCTGTTAGCTTTGGCTTCAGTCTGCTCTTTTTCTAGTTCCTTAAGGTGGTAAGTTAGATTATTGATTTGTGATGTTTGTCTTTTTTAATGTAGGCATTTGTGAGCTACACATTTACCTCTGAACACTGCTTTTGCTGTATTCCGTAAGTTTCTTTAATGCTATGTTTTTGTTTACTTTTTTATCTCTAAATACCTTCTAATTTTCCTTGTGGTTTCTTTTCTAGCATATTGATTGTTTCAGAGTGTGTAGTTTAATTTCTACATGTTTGTGAACTTTTCGATTTTCCTTGTTACTGATGTCTAGTTTCATCAAGCTAGAACCATGTTTTATATGGTTGCAATCCTTTTAAACTTACTGAAACTTGTTTTGCAGCCTGACATATGGTTTATCCAGGAGAATGTTTCATGTACACTTGTGTATGTATTCTGCTAGAATTATGTTTTGTGCATAAAATAAAGTACATGGGATTATAAAGGAAACTATGATAATAGAATAGGAAAATTATTACAAGGAAATGTAGTTATTAAAATATTTTAAAATGTGTGATATAGCAATATATGAGCTTTTAAATTAAAATTTGAAATAAGCTACCATAATCCCAAAGTAGTAATGTGCATAAACAATATTTCAAGATTCCTGTATAACCTAAGGTGCTATGAAAATATCTATAATTTCTGTTGGTGATAGTCATAAGTACTACCAATACTACTGTGGTGTTATCGGTATTAACGAAAATAAAGATGTCATTGTTTTCCCCACCTAAGCTCATAGATACACTGTATTCTATCCCCAGATTTTCTGGTGGTCTAAAGAACCTAGATTGAGAACCCTTGTTTAATGAGTTTGTCCTTCGGTTTGAAAAACATTGTTCTAAGCCATTAGATAAATAAATAGATTTTCTGAGTTAAAGGAGGGAGAATAGGTAACCTCTTATAGCCTATCAGAAGTCATCTCCAACCTGGAAAAGAGACTGATTGTCCCCTCCTGGTGGCAAACTGGTATCAAACAATGCGAGTTCATCCTCATGTCTGAAGACTATACTGATGGAAGGAAGAAGCTGGAATCTTGCCTCGGCTGCTGAGGTCATTGCTTACGCTGAGAATATTGCTTTAGGGACAAACCCTTAGGCATTTTGTAAGACTAGAAGAGAAAGTCTTATTTCTGAGGCTTAATTAGTATTTGTGAAACACCAAGAGGTCTCTGTAGAAATGGCCTTGGGTAACAGCAAATTAGTATTTTTAATTATTATCATTAAAAATGAATATTTACAAGAAATTGGGCTGAAGGCCATCTGGCCCAAAACACATTCCTAAGGGAGGCCATAAGCACTAAAGGAGGGAGGCAGGAGCATGGTGCAGAATGGATGGAACTATTTATAGCTTCTCAAAGCTTTCGTTTAGGTCATCAACTAGAAAGGGCATTTAAAAGTTAAGCTAAGCACCAAGAGACCCAATGGAAAGAATAAGTAAATATTGTTTGTTTGTTTTTAATTTTTGAGAAACATCTTCATATTTTGACATTAAAATGTGACAATATATATTTCTTCCTTTTTCCCATGTATATATTCTTCACTGTTTCTCTTAATTGAAAGATACAAAGCAAACATTTAGACATAATTCTGTTTACATGCAGCCTTGGCAGGTCATTTTCTTTTAGGGGCTCTCTGTGAATATTTTCTCCTTAGCTGTTTGCTTGGTATTGTACTGATGAAAGAATGAATATTTAAAAAGTTGTGTAGTATCTGAATTCTTTTAAAGTATAACTAATTTATTTCTGTAATTCAATATAATGTTTTAAATATAGGATTGAATTTTCCGGTATTAATTTTACTATTCAGATAATTTATTCTATCAATATTTTATAACTGTGGCTGAATGTGGTGGCTCACGCTCGTAATCCTAGCTACTAGGAGGCAGAGGTGGTAGGATCACTTGAGTCCAGGAGTTGGAGGTTACAGTGAGCTGTGATTGCACCACCGCACTGCAGCCTGGGTGACAGGGCAAGTCTCTGTCTCTCAAATAAAGAAATAATCTTTAAAAATAATTTATTAATTATTATAAAATATAAAAGCAAATCAGAGTTTTGTTATTGATTCAACATATTAATGAAACAATGTATTGAATATTGCTCTTTATCATTGGTGACAGAGAAAAGAATGTTGTACTACTTGATGATAGTGACAGTTCAGTGAAAGAGGAATCTCTCCTACTTTACATTAGGTATGTAAATTGGTACATCACCTTTGAAAAGTAATTTGCAATATAACCCAAGAGTTTTAAAATAGTCATACCACTAAACTTCATAATACTACTTCTGAGAATGTATCCCTCCCAAAACTGTAAATACAGAAAAATATTTCTTTGCAAATATATTTACCACAGCATTATTTATTAAATAAAAGAGTGAAACAATCTAAATATTTCATAATAGAGGTCTGGTTATATAAAGGATATAATATTGATTTAGTAATTAAAATAATATGTATTCAGAGTTTTAATAACATGAAAAATGCTCAAGAAATTATTATTATATAATAAGTTTATAGTATATAACAAGGCTTGTAACACAGTGATAAAAGCCTAAGTTTCTTAGCAGTGTCCTTGGTCAAGTTATTTCACCTGTGTCTCAGTTTCCTTATAGATAAAATAGAAATAATATTCCATTCCCTGAAAGAAAATGGAAAAACAAATAAATATAAAATGAAAATGATGGACTGTAAAATGACAGTACCTACTTTGTATAATTACCATGAAAATTAGGAGTTAGTGTATGTCAATTGCTTAAACGGTACCTGACACTGAGTAAGTGGTCCATAGATGCTAGATGCTGTTATTATCATCATCCACTGCAGGGTTGTCACAACAGGCTCAGGAAAAGAAACCAGCAGACACTGGCAAAGAATATACGTTCTTTAATGTGGACAAAAGATGCCACTTCCTGCACAGAGATGACTCTGCTAGGAAAGGGACACAGAAGTACTCTCAGTTGGAGGACCAAGCTTCTAGTGCCTTCTCCCTCCGCAGGGGCACCCTGCTCCATAGATGCCACAGACAGTGTGAAGAACCACCAGGTCATTCAGCAGCCTGGTGGACCCTGCTGGCCCCTCCCCGCTCTTCTCATCAGTCAGCCAGGGCCTGCTGGCTCACCAGTTTCAACACTGGTGGCAATCCCAGCATACCCTAAGTGATCACCAGGAGATCAAAAACCAAATTTAGGTCAGTTTTCCAGGCTTTAGGGTTTTGGAGTTTATTCCTACAACTGCTTGTTAGGTGAAAAAAATAGGATCAAAAATTAGGATATAAAATATCATCACAAACACTCTATAAGTAATAATCCTGAATAGAAACCTAGAATCAAATTAAGGAAGCCAAAATATACCCAGATGTTGCTTTGGGGTAGTAAAACCATGGGTGATTAATTTTGTTCTTTTTCAAATTTTCTGTTTTCCAAAATTCTAGAATTCAAATGCACTATTTTATAAACAAAAATGTAAACTAACAAGTAATAATGGTGGTGAGGTTTCTACATCATGTGTGATCATTCTCTTTTTTTGGCTTCACTTCAGGTATAGTGTTTTTCATGGGGAATCTCTGTAACAGGCTGATAAGATATAGCCAAGGCAAATCTGATCACTATCAGTATACATTAGGAAATGCAGTTGAAGCTATCAGAAACACCTGACTAAACCTGAATATAAAATAGAGAGAATTTATTAGTAATTAACCCAGCAGTGGGGCTGTTTTCAGGGTGGAGGTTAATTCAACAGTATAATAATGTCACTAAGAAACCCTTTCTCCCTACCCTCCCTCACTCCTTTTCTTTCTTCCTTCCTCTCATTCTTTCTTTCTTTGGTTTTCTTGTTCTTTCCATCTCTGCATCTATAAGGTTGGTTTTATCCTAAGCCTGCCTTCTCTATGTTTGTCAGCAGCACCAAGGCTACAGGTCTTCTCATTCACACATACACAAATATCTTGTTTAGAGCAACTTAGGTCCGATGGTCATTCCTGAACCAATTACTTTGGCTCAGACAATGCCATACACTAGTGACTTAGGCTCGAATTTCAGGCTCATTTCTGAATCCATTACTGTGCTAAAAGAGGTAGGATTTTCCTTATCGGTGCTGAGTGCAGCCCTATTTCTAAATGTTCAAAAATTGTAAGCAAATATAAAATGTAAAGAGCTTAAACACAATTCTCGGAGTTCTCTCTTTTTCCCTTTTCCTCCTTCTACTCTTTCTTGGGATTCAGTTTCTTTCTGGGGGGATAGGTACTAATGTGTCCTACTATCCTCTGGAAAGGATGTAACATCTGTGTCGTCTGTCCTCAATGACCTCCATAGAGACACAGCCTGTCCCATCTAGTCCCATCCCTGGGCACTGGCAACCACTGCTGATAGCTCTAGTCTCACCCAGCGCCTCTAGTCATGTGGTCCTTGTATTCTGTTGCAACTTCAGGTCCTTTGAATCTTCCAGTTTATCCTCAGCCACTTCTGTGCTCCTTTGAGGAGGCCATGACAACCCAATTAGGTTATGTGGGACTTTGTGAAGGTATCTCTAGGTCTATCTACCCAGTCATCTACTACCCTCAGTCATTACTCCCTACACATAGAGTCCTGTTGGAAATCACCTCCAGTATGAGATGCTGGTTACCTGGGCTATGCCCCAGAAAGTCTGGTGGTGATTCTTCCAAAAATGGTGTTTTTTGTCCACTCCTCCCGGGTACTCAGCCCTCCTACTCTCTTCATAGTCAGACGCTCCTTCCCCTTCTTACAAAACCATGAATTCTTTAATATTTTATTTTTGGGGAAACTATGACTTCTTCCTTCAGGCTTTGGCTCTTGGTTTCCAAGCCAAGTTCTGAAAATTCCCCAAACCTTTTTACTCTTACCTCTTTCATAAAAGTTACTTTCAAGATTATTGTCTCTACTATATGTTTTTAAAAGTGTACTTTGGAGGTAAAAGCATGGAAATCAACTCTTTGTTCTCATTGAGTGCTTTTCTGTTTTTTTCTTTCCAGGGGCAATAGTCTCAGCCTCCAGACCTTATTTTAATTACAGAAGGACTTTAGAGTAAAATACATAATTAAGGCAATTACATTGGAGAATATTTCAAAACGTTGTCTCGCTACTATAATAAATGTCAAGAATGATGCAGACATTAAACACTATAGAGGTCTAAGGAAAAGAGAAATTAAGTTATAGCAATGGAAGATCAGATATTATTCATAAAAGTAGTGAGACTTGAGGTAATTCTTAAAGAATAAGTAGAAGTTTGATAAGAAGAAAAGGAAAAGAGAAATGGAGTTATTCTTGGTGATTTGCTTTTATTGTAAGGTATTATATTATAGAATATTTTCTCTGATGAGCTGCTCCTTTTACAAAGCTCTGACAGGAGTGGATCCACATATTGTTAAGCATAAATGTGGATTACAAATGACATTTTCCTTAAGAGGGTACTTCACATAATTCTCATCAACTTTAGAAAATACTTTAAAAGCACATATTTGCTGCTCTAAGGTCAATGAACTGTCCTGAATTTTAGTGCTATCCACATGACTGTGTTGGACTGGATCAGTGTCTCTCAAAATGGGGGATCACAAGAGTTTTATTTCATTTTCCTTTAGATGATGGTGTAAAAATACAAGCGAAAGCTAAAATTTATTATTTTTAGTAATGACTTTTTTGGAAAATATTTTCCAAAAAGTAAACTTTCCTTTATTAAATCTTTTTTTTTTTTTTTAATTTTACTTTGTTTTCTAACTGGGACCTATAGACTATTCTTGAGAGTCCTTACATTACTATGTAAATAAGGTCTCCAATAGCACTGTTTTCTTCCAGGAGTGATTCTTGCTGATTCCTAAAGTTTGAATTGCAGCTTTACTGTTTATTAGCTCTGTAATTTTGGACTTCTATTTAATCTTTGCTTTGTATCCTTTTCTATAAAAGGGAAATGAAAAACTTTATCTCACTATTTCTTGTGAGGACTAAATAAAGAAAATTAAAACCTGATAGCTACCTTCATTATGGTTAGAATTATTTGATAACATAAATGTCCACATTGTCATGTCTCTCATCACATGCCTCCCGAGCACATGTTTCTTGGGTCTTTTCTCTGTATACAAAAAGCTCTTTTGTAATTTATTTCTACCCTAATGCTGGTGCCATGAAACACCCTTTTAGTGTCTATATCTGGACTTGCCATTCTCCCCATCTCCTTGGTGGTCACCTTTCTGGGAGGTGAGAGCTGTTTCCAGCTACCCACTCATATCTGCACTGAGGCTCTGGGAATAAGCCAGCATGGGAGCCAAACTGACATAACTTGCCCCATTGGCTCCAGGCAGCACTTCTGCCAGACAGGAGTCTGAGTCCTGGGTAGCCTTTTGGCTGAGAAGTTATTCAATAGAAACCTACAGAAGACTGTAGGATTAATCTACTCAGCACTGAACAGATTTGAGCCCATAGAGTAAGATAGGTTTTATGCTGCATAAAACTACTTTTGCTTATTTGACTAAATCAGTGTAACTGCTGAGGTTTGTTAAATGACCAGGAAATGTAAAATGCTTTACTTACATTATCTCAATACCCCTTCAAAAAAAAATCCTTGCGAGATATGAATTACTATCCTTATTTTAGATTTGAAAATGCCGATGCTTGGCATTAAATGGCACCAAACAAAAGTACTGTCCATATCTGTTAAACTTGAGGCATAGTCTATTTCTATCATTTTGTTCTACCTTCCTAAAAATTGGAAAGTATCTATTAGAACTACTTTTGATAGAGGGTAGGCTGCTGATCAAAAGTAATCTTAGCTGGGTTGCTGATCTCACCTACCATACCTTCTTTTCGTACTATTGAACTTATAATCATGCTTGACTTTGCATAGTTATTAACAGTACATTTGTAAATAACTTATGTCTCCACCTACAAGATAAATTCCTTGGGGATTAGCACAATACAATGAACATTTATTTGTTCATTCCAAAAACATTTATTTAGGACCTACTATATTCAAGGTACTGTATTAGATAGATGCTGCTGCAGAAAAAATATAGAAGCACAAGGTATCTAATCATAAGGAAATTCTCCATCTAGTAGGAGAGCTACCTGGAATAACAGTTATAATGGAAGAAATTGAAGAAAATGATAGTTATTAGGGTTTTGGAAGTAATTAGAAAAATGACAATGGTGGTTGGCAAAAGAAAGAAAGACAAAATAAAGAGCAATATTTTATTTTGTTTAACACTGCATCCCTCTTAGAGAAATAAAAATCAAAGGAGATTTTTCCTAGGTCTTGTGATACTACCCTTGAATTTGAGAGTTCTGAGGCAATTAGAAGTAGAGCATTCTGGAGAGTTTAGTGCCTTCTGGAATGAGACCATTGCAAACAATTTACAACCAGGCCTGGGTTTAGAACAAAGTTTCTCTGAAGTGCCTCAATAATATAGCTTCCATAAGAAGGCTGAATAAAGTACCCAAGCAGGTGTTACTCTGCATTTCAGGGGCATTATTTGTTGCACTTAGGTGAGAGATAATACAAGCCACTGTGGAATTTCAAATGTGAGAGAGAAAACTTCTGGTTGGAAAGGACCAGAAGAGGCTCCATAGACAAGAATATGAAGGCAGATAGAACAATCTTAGCAAAGCCCAGAGACAGTAAACTTGGATATATGTCAATGTACTGAAAACATTTTGCCAAGAAGACAATTCAATTTGGTATTCTTGCCATTGAGCAAGTTGACTTTGGAAAATTGGCCTGCTTCTGAAAGCAGGGATAAATATACATCTTGGGACAAATATAAAAAGGGAGAAGAAATCAGTAGACCATATTTATTGCTCTCCTACTAGGTATCAGAGACTCTACTTCATGTTTTATATGTATTATTTCACCTTTTCAGCAAGGCTTTATGGTAGGTATTAATTATACTAATTTTTAGATGAGAAACGCTGAACATCACAGTCAGTGCACAGTGCATAAAGGTGTGGCCCAAGATCTCAGTTACTTAGCTGAAGGGCTGCGATAGGAACATAGATTTACTTGGCTTTAACTCTCTGTAGTTTCTCTTTAATACACAGCCCAAGTTTGTGTTGAAGTAGGAAGACTTTATGAAGGGAAATTGGTGAAAATTGGTTTATAAAGGCAGGTAGACGCCAGAGCTTGCATGCTAAACCAATGAGCTTGAACCTGACAGCTCGGAACCACTGATTCACTGGAAGAAAGAGAATGACAGTATATTATGTGGGCTTTTTTTTTTTTTTAATATACTTTAAGTTCTAGGGTACGTGTGCAAAACGTGCAAGTTTGTTACATATGTATACATGTGCCATGTTGGTGTCCTGCACCCATTAACTCGTCATTTACATTAGGTATATCTCCTAATGCTATCCCTCCCACCTACCCCCTCCCCACAATAGGACCTGTGATGATCCCCTTCCTGTGTCCAAGTGATCTCATTGTTCAGTTCCCACCTATGAGTGAGAACATGCAGTATTTGGTTTTCTGTTCTTGAGATAGTTTGCTGAGAATGATGGTTTCCAGCTGCATTCATGTCCCCACAAAGGACACGAACTCATCCTTTTTTATGACTACATAGTATTCCATGGTGTATATGTGCCACATTTTCTTAATCCAGTCTGTCACTGATGGACATTTGGGTTGATTCCAAGTCTTTGCTGTTGTGAATAGTGCTGCAATAAACATATGTGTGCATGTGTCTTTATAGCAGCAGGACTTATAATCCTTTGGGTTTTTTGAAAATAAATCTTATAATCATGTGCACAGGGTTAAGGAGACCACATAAAAACCCATTGCAGTAGGTCTAGTAGCAATAAAAATATATTTAATAACTTAAGTTGTAATGCAAATATTAGAATAAAACAGATTTGAGAGAGGTAGAATGGCAGACAATAGAAATTAGGGATTGATTGGTGGTAGGGCACTAGAAAAAGAAATGAGACTGTAATGAAAGCATAACTACTGAGGAAGTTTGCAAGTTATTATAAAGAGTAGATTCAGAAGGAATGATGGTATATTTGTGACACGTAGAATTCCTGGAATCAATTGTATACACAGCAGAGATGTCCTCTTGGCAGGTGGAAATTTGTGACTTGCCCTTGGAAAAAGTTTTGGCTGGGATTTAATTTTGGAATCATTTACATAAAAAGAAATTAACTGTTATATACTTCATTTTGAATAAAATTACTTAGAGAGGGAAAGTATAGTTAGAAAATAGAGTTAGACTGAGCTCTGCCCACTGGAAGAATTTCCCTTCATTACTGTTCTTTAGGGCTACTCCTGGTGGGAGGGATATAGACAGTCGCAACCTGTTTTCAGCTAGAGCCAACATAGTGGGCCAACCCATCTGTGAAACAGGCTGGAGGTTTTTTCCCTCCATCAGTTGGTTATAAGACACCTTTCATGAGGCCATAGATGTAAATTATTGGAGGAGGGTTGGTGCAAAAAAGGTAGGTGTCATAGGATTCTGGGCCACCTTATCATGCAACTTCTTTAGGCCTTTTGGCCCCACTCAAACTGAACGTGAATGTACCATTTTTGCAGTGCAGTAGATTGCTACTGAGCCTACCCACCCTTATGATTTGGTGAATCTTATAATGTCCAGCTCATGATAGGAACTTGGATCACACAGTCACTTGATGGTCCATCATCAAGTGCTTCATCTTAATCAGGGCAGACTAGTGTGCCGGAAGCTGTTTATCAAATTGCAAGTAGTTCTCTGCCTTAAAAGGTGTGGCTTTACTCCAGAATCCTAAGGGTCTGTGCTGCAATTCTCTTTTTCGGGTTGAGACTTCACGTAGCATCCTTAGCCCTAATAGTAGAACTCCTGTCAGAATCGCAGACAGCTTGTACCACAACCTGAACCTGAGGCAGAACCCCTTCTTCTATGGAACCCCCTCAAAATTGAGAACTTTTCAAGTCTTCAGAAAAATAGATCAGAGAGATTTTTCCAAGTAGTGTACATGTTACCTTCAAAATCCAATGATATCTACCAAGTGCTGTGCTTGCTTTTGAGTGTTAAGGGTTTTGAGTTGCAACACTTTGTCTTCTACCTTGGAGAGGATGACACTGCCTGCCATTTGACCATTGGGCCTCTGAAGTATTTGCCAAAGTAACAGATTGCTGATGTTTTTTAAGATTGCATCAGTCAGGGTCTAATCGCAAGATGGAAATCACACAATGATTTGAACAAGAAAGTTTGATATTAGAAATTCTTGATTATAACAGGAGACTATAAATATTTAAAGAGAACTCTACAGGATAGCCTAGGGTTGAGGGAAAATATGCAAGGAAAAAATAATCTTGTTTGGTAGGAGCAGGGGGTAGTCTCCTCAGCAAGGCTGGGATTCAAATTCTCAGAAAAGGTGCAGTTAGTTGCAGCTTCCTGGATGGTAGAGAAATTCACTGACTTGCCTTGGCCAGAGATGGTCTACGATCTCTGAGCAAACAGGAGATACCTCTCTGGGATGCAGGCAGGCCAAGGCAGGCTGGTGGGAGGGCTCACATAAAGTGTTAGGCTCAGGAGCCTGCTCAGCATGGAGCGGGGGTTCCTTCCTTGGGATGTATGTTATCTTTGTGGTGGGGTACCAAGAGAAATAAACCTCCAGGCTGTGGATGGGTCAAGGGAGTCAGGGCATCAGGAGCTTGCTCACTCACAGGGTAGCACAGAGCCTGAGGTTCTGTGTGTACATCCAGAGGGCCTCAGCCACGTGGTCTCTGTGCCATGGCTAGGGCTGGGGCTGCAAGTTCCCAAAGGGGTTGTGTGTACTGGGGGTGCTGCTATGGCAAGGCACTGCTGTGTACGCACACATACATACACACACACTCTCTTCTGCTAGTTGCACAGTAGGAACAAAAAGAAGCAAAACAGCAGCACAACTGGACCAGGAAGAGAAACCCTTTTCTCCTGAAATGTCCCTCCAGTGCCCTCTGTCGACAAAGATTAACATGCTTACTGCAACAGAGAGATTCTGAAATGTTTCCAGTCCACTACCACAAAATAGGTTTATAGGTCTAAAAGGGTAGATAAAGCAATATACTTGTAAGTGACAGAGGGATTCAAACACTACCCTGTGGCATGCATATTTTTTATTGGTGTAATTTTTGTTTGCTGATCATCAGGTCTAATAATGATGTCGTCAACTGTAGTGAAACAGCATAATATTCTTTGGTATGTCAAATTGATCAAGGTCTCTATAGATTGCATTATGACAAAGAGAAGTAGAGTTGTCATAGCCCTGGAGCAACATGGTGAATTTGAACTGGTATCTTTACTGCATAAAAGCAAACTGCTTTTGATTTCCTTTACTGATGGTGATTAGGAAAGATACATTCACCAGCTATATAGCATTCACCAGATCTATGGCTGCCTGCCAAGTGCCAGAGTCTATGTTGATCTCTCCAATGAGGATAGCACATTCAGCACAGCAGCTGTGACTGGGGCTACTACTTGGTTAACTTTTTGGGTGCCTACTATCATGTATCATGCTCTAGCCGGTTTTGCAGAGGCCAAACAGATAAATTGAATTAACGTCCCTGATAGTGATCCTAATCTCTGCAATTCTGGAACATGACATTGTTTCTAATTTTCTATGTAATTGGGGGTGGGGTGGTTATAAGGCTCACATTTGGCTCTTTCTACAAACATGGTTCATGCTTTACTGGTCAGAGAACAAAAGTAAGAGTTCTGCTAGATACTAATGATATGTAGTTCAATTATACTTTTAGGGACCAGGAAAATAACCACAGGATGGGTCTGAGGACCCAATGGAAATGT
Organism: Macaca mulatta; assembly: GCF_049350105.2. Lineage (NCBI taxonomy): Eukaryota > Metazoa > Chordata > Mammalia > Primates > Cercopithecidae > Macaca > Macaca mulatta. The sequence goes on from NC_133411.1 coordinate 123,227,594, forward strand.
ATTTAGGGTAGAAATACATTTACTACCCACCTTTTATCAGTTCACACTTAACTTTTTTTTTTTTTTTTTTTTTTTTTTTTTGAGACCGAGTCTCGCTCTGTCAACCGACTGGAGTGCAGTGGCGTGATCTCAACTCACTGCAACTTCTGCCTCCCAGGTTCAAGTGATTCTCCTGCCTCAGCCTCCTGAGAAGCTGGGACTACAGGCACACGCCATTATTCCCAGCTAATTTTTTTGTATTTTTTTAGTAGAAACGAATTTTTGTCATGTTAGCCAGGCTGGTCTTGAACTCCTGACCTCAGGTGACCCAGCCGCCTCGGCCTCCCAAAATGCTGGGATTACAGGCATGAGCCACCACGCCTGATCTATTCACACTTTAATAAAGGGATGGTGATCATGTTTTGGTTCCCGTAGTATCAGTGTTATACCCTGTGTTCCATAGTCCCTGCAAAGTCTGTATATTATCTTTGACCCAGTGCAGTTACCTGTAAGTGACTTTAGGTGTTTTCAAGGAAGGATAATAATAATATTTATTTACGCATTTATGGTGTCATTGTGTTATCTCAAGTTTTCCCAGCCTCCTCATCAGTCAATGGGTTCTCAGTCTGTGAACTAACTTAGATCTGGAGACTGAATGAGGAATCCTGATTAATTCCACTGCAGCAAGTGACATTATAATTCTGCTCACCAACCCCTGGTTTAAAAGAAATAAGCAACACACTAGTTATGTATGTTTATATATGTATTGCTGCTAGTAATGCTAGGTCCTATGGGTCTGATTGCTATTCTGGTCTGGCCTTGTTGCCCATTATGATAATTCTGTCAACCTTTCCTCTGATGCTTAAGTGTCACCCACCTTACTTTTGCCATTCTAGAATCATATCCTCATTGATACTGCAAAACCCATTCCCACGGTCACATCTCTTATAGTAAACTGTGTCCTACAGGGGACAACTCTCACTGTGGTCTCAAAGATGTCAGTGTTCTCTCACCAGTGCATTCCTGATTACCTTAATGAAAAGACAATTCTGTAGACCTTTCTGGAAATAGTCAGGAGTGAGTTCTCTGATTGTATATAATAAATTCATTCTAACATTTCTACCTCTTCAAGCCATCTACCCTCAGTAATCTGCCAAGACAGTTTCAGCATCTCCACCTTATTTAATATTGACCATCACTGAGGCCAAGCTTCAGTGAACCATCCAGCAGCATATTAGGACTGGATCCATGGGTGCCTGCCAGGACATTGAACATCAACTTGATTCCTCCCTATACCCCAATCCAAAATCCTCATGATCCCCTCCCATACATAATCTACTCATTCCTCCTGATACACGCACACACATACACATACATGTATATATGTATGTGTGCATATGTCAGCCAGTCTCTTTGTTGTGTAAATTATTTACTCCTAGAGAAGGAACTGTGATTTTCCTATCAGCCTTTGCTGAAGTTTCTCCTATCTATCCCATCTCAGTTTATCACAGCTGAGAATAATTGTGATGCCACCACATGCTGGGGATTGCCACCACCCACTGACCACCAACAATGGGATCTGCATTGCTATTTGACTGGTAGGGGATCTAGCTCCAAAAGCCCATTGTCATATCTTTATACAGCCAATGCTGATACCTGCTGTTTTATCATACCTTGGTCTCCCTTAAAGTCCAGCTTGAGATGAAGACTTGTATACGAGCGGTTTAATTTGGAAGTGATTCTAAAGAGTGGGAATGAAGGAGTTGGGAAGTGAAGCAGAGAAGAAGAGAGACTATATAATATTGCATTATCAAGTTGGCCATGTTGCAGGTGACTGATGCTTGATCCTGTATTTGTCAAAAGTAGCCTCATGGTCATTTATTCTCTTGAACTTCTAGGTTACATATGTGTATCAGGAGTGTTACCACACCTCAGTGTCAGAGAACCACTGGAACAGGAAGCAATAGCACACAATTCAGGCTGAGGTACTGTCATAGCATGTGTGAAGCTGGCCGAAGCCAGTGTGGAATGGGTGGTAATGGTAATGAGTATAGTGAGAGTTGGAGCTGAAAGATGCTAAATGTTGCATAATAGTTGTGCAAGTCACCAAGAGAGCCCACAGCTAATGGCTCACACCAGGATGGATGGACCAATGGATGGATTAGGACTAAATGAAAAATTTAAAAATCCCAATTTCTCTTTTTCAAGTCTTGGTTTATAAAACCAAAACGTTATGCTACATCATTCCTTTCTGAAAAGTGAAATTTTGCTAATTATAATTTATAGAAAACTTACTTTCGTGTTCTAACAACTCTCTGTCAAAGGAATTGGTTATTGTACAGCTTTATTTACTCCATGACTCAAAATTATTAAAGAAATTGGAATGTTTAATTCCAACACTTGATTTAGGCCTGAAGGAGCTGAAAATTAAATTAATCTTATTGTCTGATTTATATTCTTATCACTAGTGAACTAGCTGCAAATCTATTTAATTTGAAGAATGTTAGTAATTATATTTATTAACTTATGTCTATTTGAGAGCTTGCATATTACCTTTTAAATGCTTCATATAGGCCAACAGTTTTACCCAAGGCAGACAAAATTGGGACAATATTTTTCAGAGGTAAATAGCAATTCAAAATTAAATTAAAGTTCCATAACATAACTAGGCTTAATTATCAAGGCCAATTCCAGCATTCAGCTTTACTGCTCACAAGAAGCAGTGTAGTAACACAACAGCAGGTTTTTAAGACTAGATTTTCCTTACAAATTATATATTACCCTGTAAGAAACCAGCATGTAAATTACAAAGCTCATGCCCTGAGTCCAAATTGCTTTGTGTATATGGTGAGTTTTATATATTTTCCTCAAATATTAGAAGACATGAGGCAACAATTGTTTGGATCATTCCTCTATAGGAAGGGCAGGCAAGTGACACTACAGGCCTGTGGATGTAATGAAGACAAAGGCAGATAAAGTCATTAATTCATTTGTCAGAGAGACCCACTAGGGACCTATCATTCATGCCAGGCTAGGTGCTAACAGGGATATGGAAAGTGGGGAAGAACTAGCTGTCTAGCAGAGTCAACCATAAAACACACAGACAGGTGTAATACGAGTATGATGGATGCCACAGTGGAGTGCAAAGTGACTCCTGGCTCAAAGAGTGAAAAGACAATATGAACAGGTACAGGTGTAACATTGGGAATGGATTTACAGATAGCCTAGAGTCCAAACTGAACCCTGAAGGGATAGGTTGGATTTTGAAAGATGAAAATAGAGGTGGAAAGGCAACAGGTGGAGAGCACAACTCTGCTATCCTTCAAGTTTCAACCCAAATGCAGCTTCTTTCACAAAAGACTTTCCTTACTCCTCTCAAGTTACAGGACCCCACCCCTCTTAAAACTTTTTGTGCCTCTTCTCTAGCACATACAGCTTACTCTCATAGGTTATTGTTGCATGCATATCATAGTGCACATTTTGCAAATTCATATTCTCTTCACCTTGTGAGATTTTTTTCACCAGTGAAGTCCTTCTTTCCACCTCTTACCAAAGTGCCCTTCTGTGTTTGCATACCAACACAAGAGAGAAAGAAGGAGAGAGAGGGGGAGAGACCGAGAGAGAGAGAGAGAGAGAGAGAGAGAGATGGAGCCACCATGATGCACAGAAACCACAGTGCTCCCACCCCAGTGCTCCACATGGTAAATGGAGTGACCCACGCAAACACAAGGCTGCCTTTCAAAGGTGCCTTTGTGAAAAAGCAGGTTAGCAGTGCAGAAGCAGTGCATTTAGTTTCCTTTTCTCTATTGAAAAAAATTTAAACACATTAAAGTGAGGACCAGATAAGCTAAAAGTATTTGTTACTTGAATAATAAACACAGGATAGCTCATATTTGTAGAATGTGTCATTTTCTTAGAAACACAGTTCCAGGGGGACTGTGCAGGATCCCCACTGAAGTACTCCAAAGGTTAATTTTTTTCCAAATGACCATTTATTAAAATATGTTCAGAGAATACTGGGAACTTATGAACAGAGAGATAGGACGTAGTAACTGAGACATGAATATTTCATAATTTATAAGTTCTTAGGAAGGTGACACTTGGTATGAAAATGGGCAGATAAAATTGCACTTTCCTGTGTATTAAGCACAGTTGGAAGCTGAGGGCGAAGTGGGCCATATGAAATGGGAGTCTGTGTTCAACTCTGTTCCATGTGTCTAGTAAAAGGTTCTGTTTTTAAAGGTAAAACTCATTTCCCTTTCTCTGGGAACGAGTGTGTACCAGGAAATGAGGTACAGCACTATCTAAGGTACAATATATCCTGATGATTTGAGTTTATTCATCAAAGTCTACCCTCTTTTGCTGCCTCTTGATAGTTTCCTGCCTCATACAAGCCTAGAAACAGGGGCACTTTCTGGTGGAAGAATCTGGTTTTCTGCAAATTTGGGCAGTGACTTGGTGAGATAAGCTTATATTAACGTGAAACCTAAGTGAACTTTGTTTAAGCTGACCTTGTGTCTCTTTGCATCAAGCATATATATTTTTTAATATTAGGTGTTGGTAAATTTCCTCCTAAAAAGACAGTGGTACTGGCTCAAAGTGACTTAGTCCAGACATATTTTTCGTACTTGAAGAAAGAGTTAAAAATGTAAATAAAATAGCCCTTCATTTACTGTCTCATTTGTGTTTGATGAAGCTACTCTTTAGATTCTGGAAATTAAAGTGATTCTACTAGCAATGACTACTTTATAAAATAAGAAGCTCAGCAGTTTAATAGCCATGACCATGAATGTGGAACCTATCCAGCGAACGGCTGCATTTGGCTACTGCCCCTTGGCAGAGTCTTTTTCCTTTATAGTTGGATGAAATTATAATTTTCCTTTTAAAAAGGTTCATTTTCATTGTTTTTGGCAGGCTCCCTCTCTCTCAGAAAATTATTCTCATGTTATCTCTTTCTACTTTGTGCCTTGCATTGATCTGAAGATTTCTCTTTTCTGTTGCTTTGGTTTTATCAAGCTTTTTTGTTCAGGCTACCTAGCACAGAGCTAGGTGCCATTTACCTAGCCATTTACTAGACGCTCAGTTTATTGTTGTTGTAACTAATAAGGTCTTTCTGCATGGATTAGAGATGAACCTTTGGTTTCATTTTCAGTACATTCAATTTGAGTTTTCGAGTTCTTGCTTTGCCACTTACTGTATTTGAAAGGTTGGACCAGTTACAATTTCTCTGAGCCTGAGTTCCTCATCTATAAATGAGAAAACTCACGCTATCTCATGTGGCGTCATGAGGCTTAATAAAATGATGAATGCAGTAATACTTTGGATTCTGAAAGTGCAGTACACACAGTAGCTATTAGTATGGAAAGAAAATCCAAACCTCAGTATGAATTATTTACGTGTGTTTTCCACTTCTTTACATATCAGTGAATCAGGGATCTACCTCTAATGGGTGGATAGAATGAATGGAAAGGAAGCTCTTAGAAGACTTGGTAAGAGAAATCTCTCTGGCTTTCAGAGCCTCCTGGTGAGTAGGGCCATTGTAATGCTAATTCACAAGAGGGGTGCTGCCCCAGCTCTCTTCTTGGCATGAGTTTTTGGAACAATCTCTTTTCTTCCTGCTGCTGGCTTTTTGAACAGGCTGTCCAGGCATTTTCAATTTGGCAACCAATGCAATAAATTACTTCTCTTAAAATAACTCAAATCACTTGATTTGGCTTGCCCCTAAGCCTCTTCTCCTTTGATTCATCCTGTCAAATAAAAAAGGAGATACACACACACACATACACACATATATATGTGGATCCAGCCTAGTCCATCTTCTCTTGTACAAACCCCCATATGGTCAAGAACCCAAGTGTTGCCTTTTTCCAGAACAGCTTACTCTGCCCAAAATTCTTAGCAGTAATGTCTAAGCCCTTCTAAGGATTGAATGCAACCCCTGGAAAAGTTTTATTTGCAGAGGTATGTAAGCTATCCTTGTGTAAATTCCTCTAGGGGTTAAGCCCTAATGATTGTGGAAGAAATAAAATGGAAAAATCAGACATAACTGGAGAAGATTGCACTTGACATAATTTCCTAGCAACCTCCCAGTTTTCAAGGCAATGTTTATTTTATGTGCTGCTTTTCAAAGTGATGTCTTTAATGTTATTGCTATGTAACATGGCTAATTTTCTCAGTAACATATGTAGCCCAAGGAAGATCTATGATAAGTCTGGAAAACACAAGTTGTCAGTAATTGCATAGTGCCTAGTTAATTACATTTTAAGCTAGAAACATGTTTTTCTCATTTGCTGTATTGCTATTATATTTATAAGCTACCCTGCCTCTCTGGAATCTTGTTTTGATCTCTTTAGAAAAGGAATATTAGTCTGAGTCTCTGTTATGTTTTCCCTTTGTTTTTGTTCATTTGGCTCCCACTTACATGGCTCCTGTACATTTAGCTTCATCATTCAAACATTTATTCTGAAAGCCATAGATTTTTCATTTTCCTGTTTCCTTCTGCTGGAACATTGAAGATTGTCACCTCCTTCAAATTAAAGTAGACCTTTTCATTCACAAGGGAATCTTCCCAAGGTCTTCAAGAATCCTCTGTTGATTAACTTCAAGGAACATTTAATTCCCCCCTCCACACAACAGTTAACTATAGCTGAAAATTTTAATTGAACTCTTCAGACCTTTAATAATTCTAGATATACAAGCTCAAGTCATTTGTATGTATATAGCTATAGAAACAAAGCCAGGAACTAAAATAAGCTCAATCCTGTATTACATTATATTCTTTTGCTAGTAACTTAAATCAGCAAAACTGCTACAGTGATGATAAAAATGTGCTGACGTGTGAACAAAGATGAAGATGAAGATAAAATGTACTCAAAGAAGCATGAAGTTCGGTCACAGCAGCTCACTCGGGAAGGTGACCCTGAGATCTGGGCCAATCTACAAGATATCCAAGGAGATGTTCTGCCTTCAGCCTCTTTAGACTATAAATCATCTTTTTCCTTCTTGGATAAGCACATTTGCAAAACGCATCTTCCCTTTAATATATGTCTGTTTCCTCTCTTTAACTCTGAAGACAGGCTTTGCAGCTAAGTGGTTTTCTTCTATTAATTTCATAGTATGGAATACCTCCTAAAGTTTACTCATGGAAAAGGTCAGTGTAATTCCTAAGAATCAGTCTCAAAGTCTCACTGGTTGCTTCATGAAATGTTTTTACAGGCTTTTTGCTTCTTCTAAAATCACTTTTTAGTTAAAAAGTGTTTTTTTGTTGTTGACAAAACCAAATAACTGATCAACTTTGATGAACATTTCTTTTTCTGTTTGATCAACATCTTTGGCACAGGCAGTAGCACTCACTAAAATGATTTCATGGATCACTTTTCTTGTTTCTACAGTTTTTGTGTAGCTGTTCATGTTGTATCAGACATGAACAAAATGAGGTGGGAGTCACCTCCTAACAACTTTTTAATAAAATTAAGAGACTTTATTTTTGGAGCAATTTTAGGTCATTAAAAAATTGAGCAGAAAATACATACAGAGTTCCTATATACCACTCTGCCCCTGCATAGTTTCGCTATTAACATCTTGCATTGGCGTGGAACATTTGTTACAATTGATGATCTGATATTGATGCACTTTGGTTAGCTAAAATCCATATTGTGCGTGAGGGTTCTCTCTTTGTGTGGTACCGTTCTATGGCTTTTAACAGATACATAATGTCATATATCTACCATTGCAGTGTCATACAGTTTTACTACCCTAAAAATGTCCTATGTTTTACCTATTCCTCTTTTCCCCACCCTTAAACCCTGGCAACCACTGATCCTTTTAATCCTCTCTATAGTTTTGCCATTTCTTGCATAACTTTTCACTTTTAAAATTTTTTACTTTCTGGCTGAGAAGCATGCTTTTTACTTATGTTATTTTCACTTCATTTTCCTCACTGAACTAGCAGAAGATTTTCTTTTCAGAAAGAATATGAATTTTACCACCAAAAAGTTATTGTACAGGCAGCCAAAGTGTAGAACAATGATAGCCAGCCTGAAGTGTAGCTGTTTAGAGACAACCCAGGCCCACTCACTTGCCAAGTGACTCCTTCTTGCACATTACACTCTGAAGCATAAGATTCAAACTAATTCCTTTACAAAACAATAAATTGCTACATGGCATGGACCTTCAGGTGCTCTTGAGGACCCTCTAAACCATGAGGGTTAAATCCACAAATGCCAAAATGAACTAAAACCAGTATATTTGAGCATGCCACTGAGGCTAGTTCCTCTAACAAGATCACAGAGGTCTGATTACTGCCTCCTCACCCACAGCTGAGCTTGATTCATAGGCTACTAAATCAACAGCATCTGATGGTAATGGTGACTCCAACCTAGGTTTCTTATATTGGGAGCAAATAGGAACCAGAATCTATGCTTCACTGCTCTCAACCATCCTTGTCCCAGGAAGACTTGAGCACCTTCCATTCTTCTGTTCTTCTGTGGCCTTGTATGTTGTATTGTGGGTTATGTTTCTCATAAACTATTATACCTGGTGAATTCAATTAATTCAAGCAACATTCTCACTAGTTACAGGTACTTAATAGTTTGAGTTCTTTGGATATCTGGTCAAATATAGGGCTCATATTTATTTTATAGAGCTATCAAAGAGACAAGTTTAATGCATAGCATGAAAACACACTAAAATAAACAGCCTTAGAGTGTACCACTCATGGAAGGCAGAAACTATATATATATATTATATATATGTAACTTTTGTTTTAAAAGTGGGCTGTTCTTATTATTTGTGATTCATGTTCATATTTTATTACTTATTTTAGTGGTTTTAAAATAAATTTACTATATTTTCCCATTTCACAAAATCAGTAACATTAATTAAATATAGGCATAGTTGTCATCTCCCATTACAGAAAATTCAGAGAACTATCCAGATTTCTTTATTTTGTTGGATTTGTTGGATTTGAGCTAATCAAATAATTTGCTTATTGAAATGATGGGTTTATTGAAATAGACTAACCCTGTTAACATACTTTTTAAAGGTTGTATCAAGGAAGATGTAATAGAAACAGATAAAAAACACTTTGGAGTTCTCTGGGTCCTTGATAGAGAAGACTTTCTGTGGAGTGACCTTATTGGAACATTCAAATCCTAGCAGCAGAGTTACCTAAGTTATGCTGATATTTAGAGCAGGGAAGCTGTCAGGAATCAGGTATTGTCCTGAGGATGGGAGTTGGAAGGAGGCAAAAAAACCATTTGGCCTGGGCCTTATATTTACCAAGGAACCTCAAATAGAGAGACTATCTTGAAATAAGTTTACTCATGCAGCAATAAGAAACATGGCACTGAAAGATATTCATCACACACGTATATAGTATGTGTTTTGTAACCTGTTTTGGCATATCTTCCATCTATCAGGAGCCCCAAAATTGAATGGCCAGGAGCTCTTCTGAGTTATAGGAGATGCAGCATGCTACCTTATAAAATTAATAGGTATGGATTGTTATAAATTTATTTTTAGTAATAATTTTTCCCATGACATTCTGTACAGAGTCCCAAAATATAAGACAGATAGAAGCAGAACTATTCTGTTAGAATCAAAGGTCATTGGAGCCCCCTCCTGGCCCCTGAGGTTGTATCTAAGATAATCTGAGGAAACTTAGGACTTCAGAAAACAAGATTTCGAAACCACTAGACTGACTTAACCCCCTTGATTTACAGATACCAACATGTACGCTCAAAGAAGTTAGGTATTGTACTCAACATTGCCCAGCTGGGGAGAAGCAGACCTGCAGATACACAATTGTTGGGTACTTTTCCAGCAGTAGGAATTGCTGAATAATAGTTTCACTTTGATCCTGTGTTATTCTGGATTCAGAAACCCAGAGTCCTCAGGAATAATGATATATGAAGAGCAGTTATGATGGGCCCCAAAATAAATCCATATGAAAAATGTAACCCAACCACTCATATTACAAAACCATATCTCTAAATAGTTAATACATATCACTATCTAGTTCAGCCATCATTTAAAACATGCTCTAATGCAATTATAATGTTAAACCATATATGTGTGTGTACGGACTCAGGTCTGGTCATCTATACTCATCTGTGAATATAAGTATAGGTAGTCACACCTGAGTCCACATGCACAAGAAAAAGGCAAGGAAAGGAACAGTCCAGGGTGTTCTTTGAAAACTGCAGTCATTTGGTAAATGTTTATGGAATAAATTCCAAATCCTGAGTTCATGCTAAGGCTCTTTGAGATCATCTAATGCTTTCCAGAAGGGGCTTTTCAGCAAAGTGACATCCTTGCAGCTTTTTCCCAGATTTTTTTTTCATTTCCTTCAATTCCTTCATCTCTCTTCCTAGTGAACTTCTACTGGCCCTATGCTATTACTATAACTTTCTGCTTTTGAGTCATGGGCCCTTGAGATCTTGGAAAAAGAAAAAGAAAATAGAGGCTTCTCTGGACTATAGAAATTTAGAAGCTTATTGATCTGATTTTTTTTTTCCCCCCTCAGGAAGCCAGCTGTGTAATGTCTCAAGCCTAGCTTAAGGAAATACACTTTTTTACAAAGCTTATATCATCAGACCTGCAGTGTCTTGTTAACTTGCCTTTTAGTTTAGGCAACCCCTCACAAGTTAACTTTGACGTCAGAGATCCCAGCTTCTTAATCGAAATAGCTGAAATAGCTCATGCGGATTACATTATTCATTGTTTAAAGTGTGCAATGATAGCAAAAATCATCCATTCTCCCTTAGACTATAATTACTGATCTCAAATCTGTTTTACCTGGAAATTAACCTCTTTCTGACTTACATTTTTAGGGGGATTTTCTGATCCCATTCCCTCTTCTGTTTTTGGCTTTAGCTTTCCCATGGTGGTGTTGACCATTCTGACGAGTCCCGCCTCTCCGTGAGTTATGTGCTACAGAAAGTCTTAGAGTGAATGGGAATTTTGGAAGTAGGTCCTATGTCACAGGAGAACTCAGGTGACGATTCAGAGCAAAGAGGTGAAATACCAGTAGAAATACAAGTAGCTTATACAATAGCCATTATACTAAATTCTACAATACTCACATATTTAGCAAAGTGGGCACGATATGTTTCTTAGCAACTGCCTGCCGCAGGCAATGTGCCTGCCCATCTTCACGGCAGCACAAGTATGACTATGAAATGAGTTGTAAAGCACTGAAGAGAGAAGAGATAAGGGACTAGGAGGGGGCAGGGATAATGAGCAAACAAAAGCAACAGACCAACAGTACATGTGGATGTTTATTATGGTGTACTAGAAGGATAAGTCCATGCGCACTCCCTGTGTTTTTTGTTCCATCTCTGCACTATACTGATTGTCTGCTCTTCACCTGACAATGTCCTGCTCAATTCCTGTCTGCTCCTCAGTTGGACTCTTTGTATTTCTACTTTCTGGAGATGCTTATTAGTTTAGTCTCCTTTTTGCCTAGGCAGGATAATGCTGTGTTTTAAGGAAAAGGTAATACAGTTTAAAGACAGGTTCTCTAAGTGCCCTACCTTCAGATTTTACCCATAATGTATTTTGGAATATTATCAAATCCTTATTACCACTGTCAAATCCTTATTACCACTCATTGTTGTTTGTTTGATGTTCTCATCAAAAATATTTTATTTCTTAGTAAAATCTGAAGGATGGTCACTTACATATGTATTGATAGAGTATGTATCTTGTTTAAGGTATGTATTTATAACCCCAGATCTGAAAAAGTTGAAACTTCTGATAATGTATAAACTGTAGCTATATTGTACTATATTATAATACCACTATATATAATTATACACTTATCATAACAATGAATATCATAATGTAATTTTGCATATATAAGAATACATAGTTATGTATAATTCATATATAATTATTATGTATAATTTATTATACTATATTATCGTTCACAAGCTGGCAGGCACTGTAATTACATTCTTTCTGTAATCTAGATTTACTCAGGGTTCACTGACTAAATTTATACACCGTGAGTATAGATCATGGTTATAGTTTAGATTATCTTCCTTTATAAATGTTCTTCCTTAATCCTTGGATTATGCTTCTGGGAAAGTCTTGTTTCCTATATAAGCATGTATTATGTTCATGTTTTGATTGTGTTCCTTTTAATTATTCTCACTGAACTATTTAAGTATTACAGCTGAAAAAGACATTGGACAGTGGTGATTGAACTGTGGGTAAACTGAGGCTCAAAGATACTGAGTGAGACATCAGCCATGCCACTCTGTGATTTTATCATTTCATTTTTCTTTCCTCTGTGCCTCCAACATACATAGACCTCTGTATAAATCCTGAGGCTAAGGGGTATATTCAGGAATATCCTCATTCCCGCCCAGAGAATGAGTAATTGCCAAGAATAGGGGAGACAAAATAGATTAAGGATGACCTTCATATTCTGAGCGGGAAAGCAGCTAAGCCCACTGGCCCCTTCTTCCAGTCAGTCTCCCACCTCTGGTCTTCTCTGCACACTGAGGACTTCCAGCCCTCTCCATTGTTGTGTCTACCCTGAATCTCCCTGCAGAGAGGCTTCTTAAGGGAATGAGCTATTTCCCTGAAGAGCCCTGTGAAGACAGAGAAAGCAGAAGCTACACTGGTATATCTCCGTGCAGTTCAGACCCAGCCTTTGGTACTGCCTTTCTGTCATCAGTTGGCTGTTTGCCTCAGCACAGTGGAAATTCATCGTAGAAATGAACTCTGTCATACATAGCAATTTAGAACACAGCCTGAAGCTCCGAGTGATAAAGGAGGATGGTTTTATGCCCATAAATATATTTAAAGCTGAGGTGAGTTGCTACTAGAAAATCATTGTTTTATATGTAAATCTCTACTCTTTTATCATGATTATTATAAATAAATCTTTATATATTCAGGCAAAAATCTGACTTAAGTTGCACATCCAGGTAAATCTGAATGTAGTATAACACAATTGCTCCTCGCTTCTAAATCAAACACTGTAAGATCTAATGCTTGATAATGTTTCATTATTATGTCAAAATGTCCATTTTTTTCTTTTATTAAGGTAAATTTAAACCAAAGATGCTTTGTCCCATCACACACTGTCTCATTCTATAATATTTTTATGTGCTAATTGTGACTTATATAGTCTGCTTACAGAAACTCTCCATTTTCTTCCTGGTTGTTAGTCAAAGGAAGGAATCCAGTGTTTCTTTGATACAGAGCTCTGAGAAAGACTTCTATTTTCAGTTGTGTATTTCCCTTCCTTGAAGCTCATGGGAATTGTGGAGAAAATGTTTACCCATTGTTACTCCACCATCTTTTTTTTAAATGGAAGTTTTAACACGTAAATAGAAACAGATCCCCTTCTTCATACCCCAAAACATGAATGAGTAACCATAAAACAGGAAAAGATTCAAGGATGGTCATATAACTGATGTATTAAATGGGTGAATTTCATAGAGTAAAATCAGCATACCCTGTCCTTCTTTCTTCCTTGGATCTGGATGTTATCACAGCCATGTCCCAGATCTTTTTTGGTTCTATAGGGTATTAGATTAGTGAAGGTTAAAACAAAATTCAGTCCAATTTAAATAAAATATTCATCCAGGCTGGGTACATTGGCTCACGCCTGTAATCCCAGCACCTTGGGAGGCTGAGGCAGCTGGATCACGAGGTCAGGAGATCGAGACCATCCTGGCTAACATAGTGAAACCCTGTCTACTAAAAATACAAAAAATTAGCTGGGCGTGGTGGCGGGCTCCTGTAGTCCCAGCTACTGGGGAGGCTGAGGCAGGAGAATGGCATGAACCTGGGAGGCAGAGCTTGCAGTGAGCTGAGATTGTACCACTGCACTCTAGCCTGGACAACACAGCAAAACTGTATTTAAAAAATAAAAAGTTCATCCAGTCCCAAGCGCCTCCCTCTACACCAGATCTGGCCCCAACTAGTTATCCCACAAGCAGGTTTGGAAGGGTAAGGTACATGGTTTGTTCCTCTCTATCCTTCATGTATCTCCTTCTCCATTCATTCCAGAGAAAGCATAAGGATAGAGATAGTGACAGGTAAAAGAATAGTGTTGTTTGTTTGTTTGTTTTTAGTTGATGCTATCTTTTTCAGTTCATTTAGCTGTCAAGTATCTTCTGTCATGGAAATCATTGAAATGTTAGCTTTTTCATGAGGTTCAAGAGGAAATACCCCATCCACAGATCTCTGATGTCCCCACATTGCACAGATCTCTGATGGAGTGCAAAAGGCTCCAGCTGAGCCCTTTAGAATCCTCCCATGCTCCTGCTGTCCCTGTGGGTAGAAATAAAAGTAGCTTACACATTAGCCATTTCACTCAATTCTACAATTGTTTCCCACATCTTTGCATAGAGCGATCCTTTTAGGATGCCTTTGAATCTAGATACCTTCTTTAGCATTGAGTTTATTGCTGGGAAAGTCTTGCTTTTCCAAACCATAGAAGTGCAATTTACCCTCATTGTTCTTCTTTCTCCTCACCTTATATTGAAGGTTTGTTCTACTCAATTTTTCACCTTAATCTTCTCTATATAAGGAGTCTTGTGTTCATGTGTGCCCCCAAATTCCAAGACTCCCAAGTGATGCTAAGAACTCTTTTGTGCCCTTCATCTTCTGGTAGTAGCATGGGCAGGTCGCAGGTCTACATGTTTCTAAAAGCTCAGGAACTGTGGTACAGGTTGGGGGTTAAAGGATATACAGATCTCCTTATCTGGAATACAGCTCTACTGTCTATGAGTAGCTCTCTTGGAGTCTCCTCACTTGACTTGGTGGCAGGGAATGAAAGCACAGGGAAGGAAGGGTAAATTCCAGTGTTCTCAGCCATGAAAAATCCTTCATTGTTCTCACTGTAATGGACCTCTTGCCCTCTCTTACATCAGTTCTCAGGTATAATGGAAACTGGATTTGTTTTTTTGTTTGTTTGTTTTGAGAGGGAGTCTTGCTCTGTTCCCCAGGCTGGAGTGCAATGGCGTGATCTCGGCTCACTGCATCCTTTGCCTCCTGTGTTCAAGTGATTCTCCCATCTCAACCTCCTGAGTAGCTAGGATTACAGGTGTGTGCCACCATGCCCGGCTAATTTTTATATTTTTAGTAGAGATGGGGTTTCACCATGTTGGTGACCTCAGGTGATCCGCCCGCCTCGGCCTCCCAAAGTGCTAGGATTGTAAGTGTGAGCTACCGCGCCCGGTCGTTACTGGATATTTTACAGAAGTTGTGAAGATGTATTTAGCTTCTGTCTTCAGAATGTGGTAGAAATTATTACCCAGTTTCCTCAGCTTAGAAGTTTTCAATAACATTCTAAGACAGCTGGAAGTTCCCTCCCATATTCTGTTACAGTAAAACTCACAAGCTGCAAATAACATTAAGACATCAGTTTAAATTTTCAATTTCTTGGCTGTATTTCAAAATTAGTTCATTTGTAGAATCTACTGTAGTAAGAGTTCCTCAACCAGAAAATGACAGAATGTTGGGGCTTAAAGAGACATTAAAATTCTTCTAGACCAACCATTTCACTTATCGGAAGACAACGTCTAGTAAGTAGAAAAATAAAGGCTTGGAATTGTTTGTAATGATCTTCGACTAAAAACTAGGATTTTTCTTAATGTATTATCTGAAGTCTATTTAGAAGGTAAATTTTCAGAACCTGACGGAGACCCAAATCTCATGTAGTCATATCTATTTATTTTATAAGTGAAAACACTAAGTACAGTTCAGAGATTATAAATAAAATATTTTCATTCCCAGTACTCTTTTCGTTGAACTTCAGGACATATTGCATGCATACACATGCACATATGCATACACTCCCCTGTACACACACACACACATACACACACACACACACACACACACACACACACACAATTTGATTCCAGGACAGCTGAGTAACAGAGTATTTTAATTGATGCTGCAGCTAAGCGTGTGAAAGGTTTGAAAGTGACAGAAACTGATCTCAATGAACTTTTGTGGTCTTGTACAGTCTCTCCCTTGTTATTTATTTGAAAGGTTAAGTATAACTTTATGTTTTGACAGTAATATATTCTAAAACATAAAATGCTTCTTTTTTAACTTTTATTATAGGTTTGAGGGTACATGTAAAGGTGTGTTACATAGGTAAGCTCATGTCACAGGAGGTATTGTACAAATTATTTCATCACCCAGGTATTAAGCCCAATACCCAGTAGTTATCTTTTCTGCTCCTCTTCTCTTCCCACCCTCCCCCTCAAGTAGACTCCAGTGTCTTTTTTCCCTCTTTGTGTTCATAAGTTCTTATCATTTAGCTCCCGCTAATGAGTGAGAACATGTGGTATTTGGTTTTCTGTTTCTGCATTAGTTTGCTAAAAATAAAATGCCTATGCTTAAGTGAGTCCATGCTCCTAGTGGAAAATGAGGAACCCCAGTTTACCTTAGAGTTACCTAATTTTAAAGCTACCATAAACCGTAAAGCTCCTCAGTAGGAAACTGCAAAGCACAGTGGTTAAGAGCATTGTCCCTGGAGTCACATTTCCTGAGTTTAAACCTGTGTTTGTTACTACCCAGCTGTGAAACTTCAATAAAGTTGCTTGATGTCTCTGTGCCAGTGTTTTCTCATCTAGAAATAATAAGAGTGTACTCATTTCATTTTGGTACCATCATAAGCACCAAACACTGCACTTATCATGAGTTCACATTTCAAGTTCAGCCACTTAAGCTCTTAAATTTTCAAAGGTAATAAAACTTAAAAAGTAATGAGAAAAAATGTTTATTTTGTTATGTATAGTATAAATTGCATTAATTTAATAAAAATTCACATCTACTGTAAGATACAGTATGATTTGTTCTTTCCTGTTTGGAAAACATGACAGAAACCATGTTTAGTATAGAGAATAAGTATCATGATATAAACAATCAATTTTTTTATTTTTTATTTATTATTTTCCTTTTCTTTCTTTTTTTTTTTTTTTTTTTGCTTGGGAGATGGAATCTCGCTTTGTCGCCAGGCTGGAGTGCAGTGGCCCGATCTCGGCTCACTGCAACCTCCACCTCCCCGGTTCAAGCGATTCTTCTGCCTCAGCCTCCCGAGTAGCTGGGACTACAGGCACGTGCCACCAGCTAATTTTTGTAGTTTTAGTAGAGATGGGGTTTCACCATGTTGGCCAGGATGGTCTTAATCTCTTGACCTCGTGATCTGCCCGCCTTGGCTTCCCAAAGTGCTGGGATTACAGGTATGAGCCACTGCACCCAGCCTATCAAATATTTTAATATGTGAAACAGTGATATCTGAAAGCACATTGTGTTCTATAAGGTCTTATAAAATGTTAAATGTTATCACTATTATTATAAACCCAATCTTCCTAGAATCTAATAGATTAACTAACAGGTATTCACAGAGTATGAGCTAAAAAGCAATACATCAAAATAATTGTTAATTTGACCATCTTTTTGTCATCTTCATTAAAGAACAACTCTTATTATAATGTATTCTTCATATGTTGTACCAACACCTATGAAATATAAAGTAAATAGTATTGTGGTAAGCAGAATAATGCCCCCCTCCCCGTCCTAATCATGAGAACATGTGGGTATGTTACTTTATATGAAAAAAAAGGTCTTTGCAGATATGATTAAAATTAAGAACCCTGAGATATTGGGCTTATCCTAAATTACATGGGTAGGCCTAATTTAACCATACACATCCTTAAAAATAGAGAACCTTATTGGCCATGGTCAGAGTCAAAAGCATATGTGACTATGGAAGAAGGAAAAAATAATGTCATCTTGCAGGCTTTGAAGATGAAAGAGGGGAATTAGAGCCAAGGATTATGGATGGCCTCTAGAAGGGTGGAAAAAGGCAAGGAAACAGATTCTCCATGTCAGCCCTGCTAACATCTCGATTTTAGCCCAGTGAAACCCATTTTGGACTTCTAATCTACAGACTTTTACTATAAGAAAGTAACGTTGTTTTAAGCCACTAAGTTTGTGATAATTTGGTACAGTAGCAGTAGACAAGAATCCAGATTTTGGTACCCAGAAGTAGGATGCTTCTATAACAAATCCTTGAAATGTGGAAGTGGCTCTGGAATTGGGCAGTAGGAAGAAGCTGGAAGAATTTTCATGAGTGTTACAGAAAAAGCCTAGATTGCTTTTAACAGGCTGTTAGCAGAAATATGAATGTTAATGGCTCTGCTAGTGAGAACCTAGAAATAAGTGAAGTACAGGGTAAAGAAAACATAAATGGCCTTAGAGAATACCTAAGTCATCATGAACAGACTGTTAGTAAAAATATGGATGTTAAAAGCACTGTTGGTGATAGCTCAAAAAGAAATAAGGAACTTGTTATTGCAAGCTGAAGGAAAGAGGATTGTTCATATAGAGTGTCATAAAACTAAGCAGAATTGTGTCCAACAGTTACATGGAAGGCAGATTTTTTAAATGATGAGATTTCTAAATAAAATGTTGAAGGTACAGCTTTTTTGTTACTTATAGTAAAATACAAGAAAGATAAATGAAGAAAGGAAAAGGAGTCAGGATGTGATGATTTGGGAAATTCACAGTGTTGAATGTATAGCCTGGGTTCTTTTTGCTGCTTACAGTAACATGTAAGAAAAGAGATATAAATTGAGGGAATAAAAAAGAACCAGGATGTGATGATTTGGAAAATTCTGAACCTATCCAGATTGCAAAAGATGATAAAATTAAATTATTTACTGTCAGAAAAGCATCCATTAGAGAAAAAGCTGAGAGTGTGGCTGCACAGCCTTCTGCTAATAGTTCAGAAACTATTCAGACTAAGAGTATTCAGTCACACAAAAGGCACTTGAAAGGGTTTAAGAGTGTGAATTACAGATACCCTCAATTAAACCAGGAGTGTCTAGGAAGCTTAAAAGCCTTAATCATCAGCCATCTCAGCAAAAGCCAAAAACAAAGATGGAATTATCTTGGAAAGACCTGTGGACAAGCTTCTTATCTAATGGAGTAAATTCCTATGACATACACCGACATAGTCACCATCTGGTGATTCTACAGTGCTTCAAAGGAGAGAAACAGGAAGCAGAGTTCATGTGAGTCTGGATCTGTGCCCGGGTCTGGCATGCACCTGAATTCCCCACTGGAATTGCATCCCATCTGGTTCTGTGAACTCAAGGGAGGAGGAATAGAGTAAATTTACAGGAGTACTTCTGGTTCCTGGAGTCCACGTGGGTCTTATGGCAGTACTATATACATCAAATGTTGTCTAATACTTCCAGTGAGGTCTGGGTCTGTGGTCAAACACTTCAGGTTTTTGGTTTTTGCAGTTAAATGCATGAATTCTCATATTAGTGACATAAATCAAAATTACAAAGTAACTTCAGTTTGGGGTTTTCTGCCAAATTATGAAAAATATTAACACTTTCAGCTTTCAGAATTTGGAAGATTTTGAAATTTGGGGATTGCAGACAGGTGTGTGTGGTGTTTGTTGGAAGGAGTGGGAGTTTGATACAGACTGAGGAAGAGGGTGAGAATATTTTAGAGGGATGGATTAATTCTGCCTAGGTACATGTGAGGTTAGACCTAAAGTAGTGGGTACATTTTCACAGAGGCCATGGGGATAGGGAACATTCCAGATTGAGGAAACATCATGGACAACGGGGCAGAAGGCTGAAAGTGGAAGGTGCGATCTGAGGGCAGTAAGAAGGATAAAGTGGCTGGACCTTGGGTGCTTAGGCGTGAGTAGTAAGTGATGGAGCTTCTGCTGGATTGGGAAGGCAAAAGAGTGTGGCTTTTGTTCTATACCAACATGAGCCCTCAGAGGCTTCCAGATAGGGAGTACCATGGCCAGATCTGCCTATGGGCCCATGTTCAAGGGTGAGTGCCTCTAGAAAACTGCTTCTCCACAATCCCTCTGAAAGCCTGTGAAAGACCAAACCTTGCCACACTATGGTTAGAATTTCCTTTATGGACCCTGATTTCAATTCAGCTTTCTCCATACATCAGGTTGCCTTCATAGACTTCTGGACACACTGAAGCATTCCAATAAAGGATTTTTATGAGAAAGTTCCGTTTTAAAAGAAATTTTAGGTTTTTTTCAATCTATTGTATATTCCAAATCCTTGGTCCTGTTTTTGCTTTTCCATTTACTATAAGAGAATATGGCTATAGCAGCCATTTTTCAGGGATACACCACATTCTGTTCTGTTGCTAATAGTGGATTCTGACTTGGAATAGAGAAGATGCTTTTTAAAGGCTAAAGGAAAACAGCCAAAAATGAGGTACTTTTCTACCTCCTCCACCTGGCTCCTCCTATCAAATATTGTTCAAAAAGCAGACAGATTAAAGGTGCTATGAACAATCACTGTCTCTAACACACAGACGTAAATGAGAGGTGAAGTGTGATGAAAACAGGAAACAAAAACAATGTTTTACATCAATAAAATGCCACATTTTCCCTGATCCCAAATGAAAACACTTCTTAGTTTTGATGCTGTGAGAAGTAGAGAAATGATCCCAGGACTTACCCTGCAAGACAAATTGTGAGCATTCAATTGAAACAAAGTCTTAGTGTGTACTAGAGTATCACTGGTTTTAATTTTCTCATCTGCCTCACTCAAAATCAATATTTAGAAATTGGTCTTCTTCAGATCAACCTATGCGGGAGCAGAGTGCCACCCACAGATTCCCTGAACCAAGCTGCCCTTCTGGAATGTCCTTCACTAGACAATGGGATTTGGATAAACACTTTTGGTGCATTGCTTTTTGATCTGTTAACACAGATATCATAATTACATCACTTCAAAGCATAGACAAAAGTCAAATGTCTTTTCTGAAAAGAAAAAAAATGCTGAGTTAATTTTAACTATATCATAAGAGCTGAGAAATAACTGGCCAGAAAAAAATTGTGTAGGACACAGAAGGTTAGAATTAGATAAATTATTTAAATCCATATCAAACTAAATTTGTAAAATGAAAGGCAATTTTCTGATATTGGCAGTGAGTCAGTCATCATTGCATTCTAAGTGTTTCAGTCTGTGCTTTCTCCTTCTGTGTTATGTCCTCTTTGGGACCAAAGATGAGACATAACTTGGGCAAAGGCATTTTTGATATTCACTTTTAAATAGAGTGTTCAGGTAGTCCGATTTAGTAAATCAAACAGATATATGTAAATATACAATGAGGACATGACAAGCAGTTAGTACTCTTTTAATTCTCTTCTAGAAATACTACTATCTAAATCAGCTAGTCTATTAGTATGTGCTTGACATATTTATGCTCACTCTGCTTTCACCAGAAAACCTGTGGTTATTACTAATTGAAGAGGCAAGTGGTCTTTTATATAGAGGTCGATCCTGAGGTCTTTGGGCACATTAATAAATGTTATGTACTTTATTAAGGCTCATATTGGTTTCTGTGGGAACTCTTAGAACCTTTTATTCTACATCACTGTCATGTAAAAGTCAATTTATGAGTGGGTGGCTTTTGTTTTTTTGGTGAGTCTGTGGTATAACCAGAATCCTAATTGTGTGGAGTGTTATGACTACAATTTATAACTCCAGGTATGCTAGCTGCTGCTGAATCATTCTTAAGGCTCTACCCTAGATCACGCTAGGTGGGTTCCTTAATGGGTCTGAGGTAGATCTACAGCAGCACACATACCATGGGTTAAGGAATAGATTTAACTGAGGACAGAAGAAACTGATAAAGCCATGAAGTAGCAGGAGAAGAGAAGGCAGAGCCTTTGCCCTACCACCCACCCCCACCCCCACTCATCTTCCTACTTTCCTGAGATGCTTTGCTAAATGTACAGGAAAGCTCATATTTCCATCTCTCCACTCTCATTCTCCTTAGTTACAGTACACACGTGAGTGCAACATTGTCAGTGGAGGGGATAAAGATCTTGGTACCAAGCAGTCTGTTTGAGTGATGGTTGTTTATAGGTATGGTGCGGGAAACCAGCTGCCCACTGCCTGGTCACCTTGAGGCCCATGGGAAACTGCTTCCCCCTTCTTCAGGGAAGAAGCCACCTTTCCTGTGGGAAGCTGAACTTTGGGGCAGCCCTTCCTTAGGGAACACCTTCCTCAACCCCACAACTCATCCCAGCTAGATTATTGTTTAGGCAACCCTGAATGAGAACCAGGGGTCACTTTCAGATCCTTCTGATCATTGCTCCTCATACTGCCAGCCCTAGAATAGCGAATGCCAAAAGACAGTTATGAAAGGTCCCTTTAGCTGGCCAAAAAAGTGCATATTTCTGCTTTCTACAATCCTTAATTATGTTATCACAGCCCTGTTCTCTGTTCATGCCTGCCCTCCTTACTTATTGCCTTCCTTATTCCTTACATTGAATGTTCCAACAGCCTTGTAACCAATGTGTCTGTGTCTCCTTCTTTATATTCCTAGGTACATGTTCTTTCTATAGCCTACATTTCCTGATAATTCTCTTCTTCATAAATACAAATGGTATTTATCCTTGAATGGCCTTGGTACCTTATACTCATCAGCTGATGATGCGCAGCTCCCAGTCCCTTGCCAAGTCCAGCGTGATTGATGGTTAATATTGAGTGTGAATTTGATTGGATTGAAGGATGCAAAGCATTGTTCCTGGGTGTGTCTGTGAGGGTGTTGCCAAAGAAGATTCACATTTGAGTCAGTGGAGTGGGAGAGGCCGACCCACCCTCAATCTGGGTGGGCACCATCTAATCAGCTGCCAGTGTGGCTAGAATAAAGCAGGCAGGAGAAGGTAGAAGGACTTGACTTGCCGAGTCTTACAGTCTTCATCTTTCTACTGTGCTGATTGCTTTCTGCCCTCAAACATCAGACTCCAAATTCTTCAGCTTTTGGACTGTTGGACTTACACCAGTGGTTGGTCATGGGCTTTCGGGCCTTCAGCCACAGACTGAAGGCTGCACTGTTGGTTTCCTTACTTTTGAGGTTTGGGGACTCAGACTGGCTTCTCCACTCCTCAGCTTGCAGACGGCGTATTGTGGGACTTTACCTTGTGACCGTGTGAGTCAATACTCCTTAATAAATCTCCTTTATATATACATATATCCTGTTAGTTCTGTACCTTTGGAGAACCCTGACTAATACACCCAGCTCCCTCAAGAACTTGGAATTCCCAGAAGTTCTCTTCCATCTGTTCTTCTTCCTCTGCCCCTACTTACTACTGCTTCTTTGCTGGGCCTGGTGGCCCTGATGCTGCTGTGTCCTGCACTTAGGGTGACATTATTCCTCCTGTTGCTCTGTTGTGCAGAATCTTTCTCGGCAGGCCACAACCCTGAGCCCCCAGGAGAGCACCACCCTCTAATCTAGGTTTGCAACAGTGAAGGGGAAACTCCCTTTCTTTCCCCTTTGAGCCTGGCTCTCTTAGACACCAAGGCCCCTGTGTGTTATAGAATGTGTTGAAATAGCCCATTCAACTGCTTTGTACCACTCATTCTCCTGTTACAACCTTGACCTTTTTCTAGTTGCCTGAAATAGAGGCGAGTTCCAGTATGAGATATAATGCTGATGCCGCACTCAGATTCCCCTCCAGCTAAGAAGTGGGCATTGTGTCAAGCTTACTGAGCTTAGTTCAGGAAGTTCCTGGGATGAGATCTGTCCTCAGGTACTTCCTGCCAACAACCTCCATAATTCACATGCACACACTCACTCCTAACGAAGTGCTCCACGTGTTTTTCATTTATGCCCCAGACCATTTTTGAACCCCTAGCAATGCCCAGACTTAATTTAGATATTCATTACATTTCTGAAAGTTAGACTGTGTAACTTTTCATTTTAAAGACATTCAGTTGTATACAACATATCACTCAGAGCTTTTAAAATGGCTCCTATGATCATACAACTTTTTTTTTTTTTTTTGGTCTCATTTCCTGCCACCTTTAAACACTCCACCCACCCTCTAGGTAAGAGTCCAATGTATGCCATTCTCTACATGTTACACTTCTCATACCTCCAAGCCTCCACAAGGGTGTCCTCTTCCTGGAGCACACTGCTCTCAATCTATTTGACAAATTCCCACTCAACCTTTGGAGTGTAGTTCAAAAGCCAATTTTTGCAAAGAATTCTTCCACACCTGTAGTTCCGTTCTCCTCTGGCTCCTGTGGGCACATACCACACTGAAGGACTTGCTACTCATGTGGTAATTGCCTGTGAGCAGAATCTTTCTCATTAAACATAGCTCCCTGCCAGATGGGATGACCTTGACTTACTCAATTCTATATCTCAACTGAATGCAAAGAAAATTAGCAGGGGTTCAATGTTTATTAAGTAGATGGAAAAGTGTGAAGAGAACAACTATACATGCATCTTTAGTTACAAAGCAGATCCACCTTATCACTGTGAATGAACTTCTCACTACATTTTCAGGTACTCTAGTGGACCGTTTGTTCTCCATCACTGATTGAAGCGCTGCAAAGCCAAGAGGAAGTCTGACAGCTCTGTTGCAACGGTTGAAGGAATAGTCAAGTTTCTGAGTATAAGCAGATCATAAGGCAGAATTTTGAGCCATAGATAAGAACAAAAGGTAGAGTTGGAAGGAAGAAAATGAAAAATGAATGAAGAAGTTTGAGAGGAAAAAAGAGCCAGTAGAGCTCACAGTTTGGAGACGTGAGAAGAGAGAACTGAAAGTAGAAGATGTGGTGGCCACAGGAAGGGGCTGCTGCTCTATGAAAGTTCTGTTTTCCCCTCTTAGTGTGAAGAAGGCAATGTGGCTTGGGGTAAGCTTCACATAGCAGTGAATCAGCCACATGCAGGCCATGGGGACATGTTGGCATTTTCTTACTATTAACATCAGGAAACAAAGAAGCCTCATTAATTTGGATTTTGCTAACATAGAATTTGTAGTGTTAAGGGGATGTGATAAAATGTAGCTTTATACTCTATGCAGAATGCGCTATGCAAATTCATAGTATAAATAATCTACTTAAGAAAATCAACTGCTTTCAAGTACCCTCAAGTACTTTTGAAGCACTGATTATTACATAAAAACAGTGATTAATTTTCCTCATTAACAAGTGACCAAGTATGTTCTCTATAAACATATGATCAGTCTATTGTTGGTTAACTTATTTTAAATTATAAATATATCTGTAAGTAACAGAACTGATTTTCTTGAAAAATATTCATTTTTTTCTCAACTGCAACATGATCTTCTACTCAGATAATGCCCTTTGATGGATTTACCCTGTTCATTTTTAAATATGTATTGAGCATCTGCACCTGAAAGACTTGTGCAACCAGCTGGGGCTGTAAGAGAACCAAGCTCAGACCTTCCCTCAAGATGTGCAGAGTTTAGCTGGAAATTCCTGTGTATCCAAAATATCTATAATATAAAAGATAAAAACCAAAAGGTTCCATGAAGGAGACACAGATGTGAATTATTTGGGACTTCAGAAAAGACAAAGATTACAGTAATTTATTCATTTCATTTGTTTATTCTTTTAAGTCTAGAATTTTTAATTTCAAATGCCATGTAGATTAAAAGTATAGAATGTTCTCTGTCCTCAAGGAGTTTACAGTTAGTATCAGGGTTGAGTAGAAAAGGATGTGTGACAGACACAGACTGATAATTAATTAGTGCAGAAAGCGGATGGCCCACGGCCTGCATGGGAGGTGCCAATGCCCACACTAGCAACAAGCTGTGTCTTGAGAGATAGTTAGGAGTTTATTAGACAAAAGAGAACTCCCCTCCACTAACCTCAACCCTTGCAAGGTATTAGAACCAAGTGAAAGGAAGTAGCATTAAAGATTCTGGGAAAATTTAGTAACTGGCAAGGTTAAATGATAGAGAAATGCATAGAGCAGTGATTTGGCCAACAAAGCTGGGAATAGATTATGAACTGACTTAACTATCACAGTAGAGCTTTGGTAGTTCATTTAGGGTTGATATTTAACCAAATCTGAAGAAATTAAGATCTTGAGGTGGTCCTGGGCTTCTGTCTGGCCACCCTGCAATTACAGAACTATCTGTATATGGACCCAGCAAGCCACGAGCACAAGCTGTTTGTTACCACACTTGCTGAAGTAACTACTCACACACTTTTTGTTGGTTATGGGGTGAGGACATCAGCTGAAAGCCAGGGAGGGGAACTAATACTTGTTTTAACTGCTTTAATATATTGAATTAAACATTCCCAGAGTTCAAAGAACCATTCTTTCCTACCTCTCCACCTGCTTATTCAAATGCTACTCTTTTTTGCCTACTTTCGCTAGTGTTTAACCCAAAATATAACCTGGGAAGGAGCCCTCTCGGTATCAGTTCACCTAATTGCTCCTTGGGGAAATTCCATTTCTTCCTGCCTGGATTTACACAATACCTGGTTTCACCTCACAATAGTCTAGGCATTGTTAACCTTAGTGGATACATTTTTACCAATAAAAATCATGTTTATTTGGCAACATACAGTGATTCATGCCCTCTAAAAGTTTACAATCAGAAAGAATAAATGCCGATATAGAGCACATGAAAGAAGTGGAATAATTGTTTGTTTTAAACTGAGTAACAAAAAAGGAAGAATGGAATGTGAAGATAAAACACGGGAGTTGGGAGGGCGGAAACATGGCAAACCTGCCACCAAATGAAAATAGGACAGGCTAAAACCTTACAAGACGATAAGGTTGATGTGAACACAAATGAGTTTTCTTTATCCTTTTGTTTGTTTATATATGACTTATGTTCTGCATTTCATTCTGCCATTTTCTCTCTTGTTGTTTATACTGAAGGTCATTTTAAAAATAATGTTTCTTGTAAAACTTACAAACAGACATCCTTTGTTGTTTTGGGCAATTTATTACGTACAAGCAAAGTCTATTTGATTTGTCTGGGGTGTCATAGGGACTGGCTTCCAATATTTTCTATGTAGGTGACTTTATGAAGAGTCACCAGCTAATGTAGTTCTACGTTTCTGTAGATGGCAGTTACTGTTGTTATAATGTTAGTAAAAAAAAAATTGAATTTACCAAAAATCATTCAAAGAATTTCTTGAAATGTTCTTATTTTAAATGGTTTTCTAGATTTATAAATAAAATAAGAAATAAAATGTTTATAAGTTTAAGGGGTTAAGGAAAACTACATTTTAAAAGTTCTAATTAATAAATTCAACATGAATTTCAAATTCGAGGAACGAAAAAGTTTTTTAATAGACAAAAGTTCGCCTTACACATAAAAATGCCATTATGCTTAACTTTAGTTATCTACTCATAACTGTCAACTATACTCAACTGAAACTGAGCCCATTGTTTTTTTCTTCACCTTCTTTAAATTACCTTAATTTTATCCCAGTCATTTAGGGTGGATAACTTGGAATCCTAATTGATATCACTCTTCTTATCCAGTAATGCAGTAATCAAGATTTCTTCACATGTTTTGTGGGTTCAATTCTATTTCCAAAATTTCTGCTATATTTAAAGCACTTATTATTTCATACCTTAATCAGGGAATAATCTGTGGATTCTGGGCCAGTCTTTTTACCAACTCTTAACGGGTTAGTTATTATTTTATTATTTCCCTTCTCAAATGAAGAAAGCTTACCTCCTAGAGACCTCCCCAGACAACTCTGACCCACTGTATGGTATCTACTCCATACGCCTGATATATATGCGTGTGTGTGTGTATGTGTGTATATATAGGTATATATACACACACATATATACACACATGCATATATATAATGCCCTTTATTACATGTTCATAATTTTAATAAATTTAGTCATTTTATGACTTTCAACTTAAAGTCAGAAGTATAAAATCACTTTTACATTTTGTACTCTATTTTATGGTTAAACTTAAATTTTCTAACATTACTGAAGTTTCTCATACATTCCAAACACTTAAAAAATCAAATATAAAAATGTTCTTGTCCTGAACACTAAAGTACTAATACTATACATTTAATTGTTTTCATTTCTGTGTTTCTAAACTATCCCATGAGTAAAAACTACCTACCGATTAAGAAACAAAATTGACCCATGTGAATTATGTAAGGTTGATTATTAACCAGTGATGTTTGAAGAGGACAAATGCCCTGAAATTCATATGTTTCAAGGGTGATTCCACTTGTGCCACTTATGGGCACATTGCATATTTTTTATGCCCAATATGACCACTGGGGACTCAGATTTCCTCCCCTTCAGCTGTCTGTTTTCTCCCAGATTCCAGTTCCCCTTATGCACAGCTGTATTCCTACAAAGGCTGTAACAAACATCCTTTACTACTAGATAGGATTCTGCCTCTCTTTAGCTTTCAGGACACTTAAAGGCCGTAAAATACTACCTACTCCTTCGCAGAGGGAAGCCTGCATTTCTTGCATGATGACAGCTAACTGCCTCACAAAACTAAATGCTTTCTGAATTCCCTATTTTTATCTTACTTTCTTACATCGTTTCTGTTGTGTTAGGCCCTAATTCTGAGAATATTAATGTCATCCATTGGGTTGTACATACTCCACGTGCCATCATTTGACTCAGCAATCTAAAAAATACAGACCGACTACTGACAAATCTAGAGAGAGATTTGGGCTGGTCTTCATAAAATGTGCAGTTTTTGTCTATTAGAATGAATGCATGTGGAAATAAGCAGAACAAACAGTAGAGTCTGAGTGTTGCCAAAGTTCAGGGCTCAAGAGAAATAGAGAGAAAAAGATATAGAAAGAGTGGTTAGAAATATGGGAAGAGGTACAGAATCACATGGAGCCCTAAGAAGCAAGAATGAAAAGAGTTTAAAGAAATAGAGTATGATGGATAGTTTCAAAAACTATGAGGTCACGTGAGATTAAGAATGAGAAAAAATCTTCAAGATTGACTGGAAGAAACCTAGTTGAACCTGGTTTTGATTCAAGTTATGTTCCTAGTATTACTGTCAATCTACTACCTCAAAAACTAAATGATGAAAGTGATTGAAAATTGATCCCTTGAAGACATTCTAAAGCAACTAATTGATGTGGTTCAAAGCTGAAAGATGGTCATAACTGCCTTTTACATGAATAAGGAAGATTAGTTGTTTACCTTGTTTTGCAAAGTGCTTAATGGAAACAAACATGTTTAAAACATAGGACTACAAGAAATAATCATTAAACAAAAAAAAACATGTTGGGATCTGACAGAGTATCTGGCCTTGGACATCTTCAAGAAGAACATAGGAAATTATTATAAACATATGTATGTATGATTTATTCAGGAAAGCAGAAAAGTGAAATGATATCTAGGTTTTTGAAAAAGCTTTGTTATGAATTCTCTTGTAAAGGAATTGAGTATTATATTTGAAATGCCTACTAGAATAGCTAGAACATGAACAGTGCTCAAATAATAGTCATCTTGTCGCCAGTTTTACTTATTCATTCATTCATTTCTAAGTTTATGTGCATCACTGTACTAGGAATGCAACATTGAACAAGATACTATACCAACACTCACAAACCTTGCATTCTAGTAGAAGAGGCAAATGGAAAAGATAAACACGTATGAATACAATAATTAAAATTTGTTTATCGTTATGAAGAACCCAAATAAGGGACAGTAGTGCAGAACACCTAAATGGGGTGCTGGGTATGGCTATTGCAGAAACAAATACCTCTTTGAGAATGTAATATTAAGCTCAGGGCTGAATGATGAGGATGTGGCAACCATTCAGAGTAACAGAAAGCACTTTCCATGAAAAGGAAATAGCTTGTCCAGTGATCCTGATACTAGAATGAAGTTTGAGTTTTTAAGGGGCTTGTGTAGTAAAGGTACACAGAGCCAGGGGAAGAGAGGCACAAGAAAAGACTCAGAACCCAGACCATAGAGAACTTTCTGGGCCATGGTAAGAACTTTTGGATTTATTCTAAGTTTGATAGGAAGCCGTGGAAAGATTTTAAACAATGGAGTAATATGGTCTGATTTTTGACATTTTTTTAAAAACACCTCATCTTCTGTGTAGTGAATATATTGGAGGATGGCAGGAGTGGAAGCAAGAAAACTACAAAGCTGATGCAGTTGTAAGAGCAAGAGGGGATGATCACTGGAACAAAGGTGGAGATATCTGAGATAGATTTTGTGGGCAGTGTTGATAGGACCTGTTGAAATATTGGATATGATGGGTGAGGAAATGTATCCCATAGTAAGTGGGGGTTATAAATAGACATAGAAAATTTAGGAGGTAGGTCAGGTCTAAGAGGGGTATGGGATGAACAGCTGAGACAGTATTTGAACTTATTGAGGTTGAGGTTCCTAGAAGACATTCAAGTGGTGATACCAAAATAAAAGAAAGGTGTCCCATGTAGCTGGTGAAAAGAACATTTACACGCAACTTGCAGTTATTTACAGTACAACCTGTTGACATATAAAAAACTGAATCCAACCTATTTAAATATCAAGAGCACAAAGTTTCTTTACTGGGCTTAATCAGGAAAGGTTTCTTATCTTGCATTGTCTATGGCAGTATAGCTAATGGTTACTTTGAATGAATATTCAAAGTTCAAGAATGTAGCCAAAGTTGTTCTTATTCTTCGTCTTGCCACAGGCTGGCTGAGTTGTGATAATTTCAGGTTGGTCTTGGTGAATGACCACAGTCAATAGTGTTTTCATCCAAGAAAAAATTCCCACTCTTGGCTTGTATTGAATTTTACCCTTTAGAACTCAGTATGAACTCATAACTTCAGTCCAACTAGATTTGTCTTTCTGGGACAAATAATCTCACATATTAAAAGTTTTCAACGTTTTTGCCTGCTGTTAGTCATTAGGCAAAAAAAACA
This sequence comes from Macaca mulatta, assembly GCF_049350105.2. Classification (NCBI taxonomy): domain Eukaryota; kingdom Metazoa; phylum Chordata; class Mammalia; order Primates; family Cercopithecidae; genus Macaca; species Macaca mulatta. The sequence continues at coordinate 123,258,271 of NC_133411.1, forward strand.
TAATGCTATATGTCTGGATTGTACCTTTAATAAAGCTAGTCATTGGGAATAAAATACTAAATGCACTGAATTTGTCTCAGCTAGAGAGGCTGGTTATATTTTCATTTTTTGTCAGAAGCTTTGAAGTCATTTCCTTGAGCAAAATCAACCAGCTATGCACTTTGAGTACCTTTTGCAGGACATTTTATGAGTAGGGATTTTTAAGGTGCATTAAGCCAACATTGTGCTTTAACGACTATATTTTAAGTCATGCTTTCCTTTTTATTTTTCAAGCCCAATTTGGTAGGTGAATACAAATTATTCAATGCTATTTCTGTCTTAAATCTTAATACTGAAAACTGGTTGGAGCTAAGAGGACTTGAATTAGTAATAAGCACAGGGAGATGAGGATAAAGATCTAAGCTGCCACTGATTTCTTCTAAATATGTACACATATGTAGGGACAAATAAATAGAGTATTCTTATTGCACATGTAAAAAATTTTGAATATCTGGGGGCATGTCAAACTTGTGTTCCAAAAGTCCTTTCAATATCCTTTAGTAAGTGCCAAATATAGGTCATTCTCATGACACTACAGAGAGGTATGCACCATCCTCACTTTATAGATAAAAATGTTGAAACTTAGAAAACATAGGTAATATGCCAAGAAAATGGATGGATCAAGATTTAAATTCAGGTCTTCCTTCCTACGTAGCTCTTCCTATTATTCTACATCACCATATGGGGAGGTTTGGTACCAGAATCAGGCCACAGAAGTGGATATAATCCATGAGCAGGGTAAAGAATAGCACTGCAATGATAGCTTTGGAAAACTCAGCATTATTCTTGGGTTTAGGGTTTCCCTATGGGAGTGGAAGCCTGTATTGCCCTGTCCCCAGGCCCTGCAGCCCGATCTTAGCAGCCTGGGATAGCACCTATACTAGGCTGAAGATGGGGTGGCTAATGAGGTAAGAAGTAGATATCTGTTGATTTTCAGTGCACCCTGTCTTAGAAGTTACTGAAGGATGTGTTCCAGCAAAATGAGGGAGAAAACCCAGAAAAAGAAAAATGTGAATTCCTGGAATCAAGGAGGGTCTCTTTGACCTTGGGCCATTAAAGAACCCTGGGAATTATGTGGTCAGTCATTGGTGGCAGCCTTCGCTGTTGCTCTGTGCTTAAGACCGTTGGCCTACTAAGAGGTAGACAACTCCTTTGGTGGTTTTTCTCTTTCTTTGCCAAATGCACATAAGAGGAATCATCACAAAGGTTCCCTAAACAACAATACTTGATGTGGTTCCTCAGGGTCACCTCGACAGCCATCTCAAGCTGGGGAGTTGCGGCCCCCTAGTACCATGTTTGTGAAGGCCAAGGTCTTGTCCACACAGAAAACCCTGGCCCCCTTTCCAGGCTTCATTTCTGGTTACTGTCAACCTCTACACCCTTGCTAGATAATGCAGTTTCAGTTCCTCATGGTCCTGGCCAGAAGATGCAAACTGGTGTTATTAGATGAGCTCTGAACAGCAGACATGCCCTACCCACACTTCCTTGTATTAAAAATGAAAAAAACTACAAATATTTAACAACTGGGAGAGTTTAACATAAAATATTGGATTTCATGATTCTCTTTAAAATGCAGGAGATGTGCTGGGTGGTGTGGCTCACATTTGCAATCCCAGCACTTTGGGAGGCTGAGGTGGGCGGATTGCTTTGGCTCTAGAGTTCGAGACCACCTTGGGCACCATGGAGACACCCCGTCTCTACAAAGAATACAAAAATTAGCCAGGCATGGAGGTGTATGCCTATAGTCCCAGCTACTTGGAAGGCTGAGGTGGGAGGATGGCTTGAGCCCAGGAGGTGGAGGTTGCTGTGAGCCAAGATCATGCTACTGCACTTCAGCCTCGGCAATAAAGCCAGACCTTGTCTCAAACAAACAAACAAATAAATAAAATGCATGATATATGGCAATACTGGGCCCATAGACCTCCATGACAACAGAAGGATGGTGCTGAATTGGGCCAGTTTCCTTTAGGAAGAGTGAAAACAACAGGCAAGTTAATTTCTCACTCATCCTGCCACATACAGCAGAACTTTAGCTTGGAAAAATGAAAAACTTGCCTATAGATATATGACTTAAGTCGGGATTTGAATTCGGAACTTTCTGTCTCTAAAGTCCAAAGGCTTTCTATTGCACAATGAAAGACTATTTAAAAATAAAGTAGAAGCCAATTTTTTTTTTTACCAAAAAGGTTTAAAATGTTAATTAAGTCTATCAATTTTGTTGATTCCATCTCCCAACATTTTTCACCTATGAAAAGAGAACTCCAAATGATGACTTGCATAAATATGAAGCAGATTGTCATTGTTTAATTGTGTTCTATTTAAGTTGCCCCAATCTTCCCCTTGACAACCAAATTACAATGTACTGTACAAATATTTTCATAATTCGTAGCCCACTGACTATGTGCCAAATGTCTGTGATCTAAAAATTGTTATAAAATATGTGTGTATATATTATAGATTATATATATACATTCACACACACATAGACGTGCACATTTCCCTTGCCTAATTTTCTTTTTTAAGTAGCTGTCTTCCATTAAAATTATCAATAACCAGAATATAATCTAGATTTCTAGAAGTAAAAATGGTATATATTTAAGGTATAGAACATGATATTTTGACATATGTATACATTATGAAATAGTTACAGCAGTAAAGCGAATTAACATATCCATCACCTCAAACCACTATGATGTGTGTGTGTGCGTGTGTGATAGGAACACTTAATATCCACTCTCTTAGCAAACTTCAAGTACACTATACAATATTAATATCAGTAGTCACTGTGCTGTAGTCTCCAGAAGTTATTCATCCTGCATAACTGAACCTTTGCACCGTTTGACCAATATCTCCCCATTTTCCCTTGCTTCAGCCCCTAGCAACTGCCATTCTACTTTCTGTTTATGAGTTTGACATTTTTGATTCCACATATAAATAAGGTCATGCATTGTTTGTTTTTCTGTGTCTGGATTATTTCACTTGGCATAATGTTCCCCAGAGTCATTCTTGTCAAAAAGGGCAATATTTCCTTCTTTTTAAAGGATGAATATGATATTTCATCATCTATATGTATATACCACATTTTCTTTATCTGGTCATCCATTGGCAGACACTTAGGTTGTTTCTGTATTGTGGCTGTTATGAGTAATGCCTTCATAAAGCTGGAAAAATATTTACTATTAAAAAGACTGACTCTACGTGTTAGTATAATCAAATACAGCTTACTGTAAATCTCCAGCATTTGAAGTGCTATCCATAGGAATGTAAAAGTTGTTCAGTGTGCTGTCAAGAAGGGAAATTGGTACATAGACACTAAATTCATGGAAGATGAATCTCATGCAAGCCATATGGTGTGTACGTATTAGAGGTAGGGTTGATGATTATTTGTGGAATGTAGAGGAAAGATTCCCTCCAGAAAGATTTCATAGACTTTAAGTCACTAACATTTGTGACCTGAAAGTAGGCTTCCCACAGTAAGCCTTAACAAAATCAATTACAATAAATTCTTAGACATCTAGAATTGTTCATAGAAAACCAACATTCTAACATAAAGGTTATGGCCCAATAATTTTTTAAAAATAATTTTGAAGGTAAATTCTTCTTGAATATCATATTATAAGTATGTTCTTTCTTAATAGACTATGGTATACATAATTTAGTTTTCTTGATCACTTAGGATCACCATTGAAACATATATTAGCCTCATCTTGAATTCAAGGATGGCACTGGGGCTTATTCAAGTATAAATGACCACTTGCCCCGATGTGTTTTTTTCCCCCAAACTTTTAAGTTTAGGGGTACATGTGCAGGATGTGTAGGTTTGTTACATAGGTAAATGCATGCCATTGTGGTTTGTGGTACAGATCATCCCATCACCCAGGTCTTAAGCCCCAGCATCCATTAGCTATTCTTCCTGATCCTCTCCCAATGTGGGTTTTTTTTTTTTTTTTTTTTTTTTGAGCTCTTATGCTGTGTTAAGTTCTGTTTATAAATACACCGTTAGTTTCTCAAGGAATCAATTGTCACATCTTCATTTCTTGCTACCTTTAATTTATCAAATTCAATAAGCCTTTCTGCTTAGTCTTAAAGTTTTGATATGTAGTGGGTCAGGAAATCAGTCAGGATTACTGGAAGTCTGAAGGCTTGCTTATGAATAGCCAACACAGGCTTCTTGACATTGATTTTGTCTCCAAAGGGCTGTGGTTTGTTCTGTCTTTGGCTAAATTTATGGAATGATGGGATGCTTGGTGAGAGAGTGCTATATAACTGAGTTCTTGTCTATATCTGATTATTTAGATATACTATTTTCCAAGTTCTAATAAATATGAAAGCATAAATGAACATAGGTAGAAATGAATGAAAGGTAGCTTGTGGCCTGAATACATCTTTCAACTGTGACTTAATTAAAATAAGAGGTAGGATTTAGAGGGAATTTTAGGTGCATGTAAGACCCTCAAGTTTTCCATAAAAAATAATGCATATAGAGTTTTACGGTCTACTTTACTGGGGGTTGGATACAGAAAGGAGAGAGGGGCAAAAGAATGAAGTCAGAGTGGCAGAAAGAATGCTCATCTCTCCAAGTGGGCTTTGGACAAAGACTCAAATACCATGGCTACTAGGGGACAAAGATGCATGGTGTGGGGGAACAGCAGGGTGTGGCGAGGGAATGAGTGGTACAATCCTAAAGACAGCAGTGAATCCCTGTGGTGGGTAGAGTATTTATAACCATCTGCTTTTTGTATAAAGTGCTTTGAGAAGCTGTCTGATCCCTCTGATGTCTGATGGGCAGGGATGCCTGATAGTCTGAGTTTCTTCTATTTATGTGATCCTAGGGGAGTTTCTCTTCCTCACCTATACCTGGACATCTGAGAACAGAGCACCTTTCTCTTCACCCTTTGGTAAAGGATTCTAGTTTATATTTAGTTCTTTAAACATCCACTGGAACTGAAACTAACATTATCTTCCAGTTCTCTCTCTGTTAACCCAGAGATCTCGAGTTTAGCCTGCAGAAGTGCTGAACCACCCAGAGTTGTTAGCCAAAGTGTGAGGTTGAGGGCATGGTCTTCAAGACTGCCAGGTTGGCCCAAACTTCTGACAGCAACTGCAAGGAGTTTGGGTCTAACTACAAAGTAAGGAGCCCAGTCACCAAGACTTCCCTCACTTCTGACATCAACTGCAAGTATGAGGGGTTCCCAAAACCATCCTCAGGTTCAATAATTTGCTAGAAGGACTGACGGAACTCCCTGTAGACTGTATACTCACAGAAAAGAATGCAGATGGAAAGGAAGAGTGGAGGGCAAGGTCTGGGAGGGCAGCAAGTGTCTTCTGTGTCCTCTGGATGTGTTACCTTTTACAGCATCCATGTGTGACCATATGCATGGAGTATCAACAACCTGGGAAGCTCTTCCAAGCTTCAGTGTCCAGAGTTATTAGGGCATCATTACATAGACATGATTGATGGATTTATTTTCCATGTGGCTGAACTCAGTCTCAGCTGCCCCCTTCCCAGGAGTCAGCTGATATGTGACCCAAGGGACTGACCGTGAGTCATCTCTTTAGCCCAGACAATAAGGTATGGTCTGAGGAGTCCATCATGAATAACAAAAACACTCCTATCACTTGGGAGAGTCTACGGGTTTAGAGGTTACCTCCCTGGAGCCAAGGACAAAGGTCAGACCTTTCTTGGCCAAGGCTAAATTCTTTACTACACATGAAAAAACCCAGATTGTAAATTGCCACAGAAAAATTACAGCCCATTTAATTTTGATTAATTGAAAAGGAAAGTCAGGGTAATCTATTAGATTAGGTGCTGCTTATTTAGGCAGAACTTAATCAAGAGACAATACATATACACTTACATTTTGACCTAGAAATATCCCTGCTAGGATTTTACCCTGAAGATACACTTTCATCAATTTGAAAACACATATGCACAAAGTTACTCATTTCAGCATTTTTTGTTCTGCAAAACATTGGAAACAACTTGAATGTCCCAAAATAAGAGAGTGTTTGAATAAACAATGCTACATCCACACAGTGATGTACTGTGTAACTGTAAGAGTGAGAAAGATCTCTATGGATTCATATAGATACATTTCCAAAACATCTTGTTAAGTGAAAAAAATAAAGGGTAAAAGAATACACTACTCTTTGTGGAAAAAAATATACATGTGTCAACTTCCTGGTACAAAAGAAATACAAGCAGGATGAAACAGAAACTAATAAAATTGGTTTTCTACAAGGCATGGATGGGAAAAGGGCAAAAAGAATAACAGAATGGCAATGGAGTAGGGACCTTCCTGAATTCAGATTTCTCTGAGTATACCTGTTTGCATAACTCTGACACTTAGAATCATTGCACTATTTCACAAACCCCAAAAGACAAATGAATGCTAATTAAAATCAACCAGGATGTAGGTGAAATAAAAATAGAATACAAATAGCAGTGAATGAAGCTAGCTGTATTACAGATAAGAACAACACTGAAGGAGTTGGGGGGCAGAAAGAACCTACCTACCTAACTTTGAAAAACATTAATTATGACGTGTGTTAGTCTGTTCTTGCATTGTTATAAAGAAATAACTGAGACTGCATAATTTCTAAAGAAAAGAGGTTTAATGGGCTTACAGTTCTGCAGGCTATACAAGCATGGAGGTAGCATCTGCTTGGCTTCTGGCAAGGCCTCAGGGAGCTTTTATTTTTTATTTTTCTTGAGATGGAGTTTCGCTTTGTCACCCAGGTTGGACTGCAGTGGTGCAATCTCAGCTCACTGCAACCTCCACCTCCCGCGTTCAAGCGTCTCTCCTGCCTCAGCATCCTGAGTAGCAGCTGAGACTACAGGCATGTGCCACCGCACCTGGCTAATTTTTGTATTTTTTTTAGTAGAGACAGGGTTTCACCATGTTGGCCAGGCTTGTCTCCAATTCCTGACCTCAAGTGATACCCTACTACAGCCTCCCAAAGTGTTGGGATTACAGGAATGAGCCACCGTGCTCAGCCCTCAGGGAGCTTTTAATCATTGCAGAAGGCAAAGACAGAGCAGGCACATCACATGGCCAAAGCAGGAGTTGGGGGCAGGGCGCATAAACTTAAATAAACACAGATCTCTTTAACACTCACTCACTATTGTGAGGACAGAACCAAGCCATGCAATGACAACACCAAGCCATGAGAAATTTGCCCTCATGATGCAAACACCTCCCACCAGGCCCCACCTCCAACACTGGGGATTACATCTCAGTATAAGATTTGGCAGGGACATAGATCCAAACTCTGTCAACATGTACTATAAGGTTAAGGACAAACAGAACTGGACAGAAACATCATTTGCTAGTGAGTAAATTTGTTTTCTGTCTGGGAATGTACTAACTATTCCGTAACTAAGATTGAGCAAATAAATAAATATATTGTGAGAAATGAGGGCCAGATTTTTCGTTGTTAAAGAGTAACAAGGAAAAGAAAAAAGCAAAACTGAACTCTGTGGTATTACATTAGAATTGGGTGTATGAATATGAATTTACTTCTAAATATATATACACATAGATAGGCATAGATATTAAATATAGCTGTGTGTGTATGGGTTCATATACATGAATATATTTGTACCTCTGATAGCTGAAAGGGCCTATAAAAATGACATGGCAGTAACAATGAGTATACCTTTGTACGCATATCTTGGTTTTTAAATTCATTCTCCAAAAAAAAAAAAAAAGAAAGAAACTAGGCATACCTGGAAAAATAGTTGACTCCAGGACTGGGACAGAAAAAATACTAAGTTAAGCCTCGAACATTTTGTGATGCCAGAGGACGATGAACTGCTCAAAAAATAATGGGGCCATGCCAAAAGGACACAGGGGCCAACCTGAAGGAGCTCTTAATGACCAAGGCTGGAATCATTTGAGAAAAAAATAAATAATGATAATGGATTATCACTCATAGAATAAAACACCCATTACCTTTACACTGTTATAATAATATTTCATTGAATAAATAAGTACATTAGGAAGTAGGGACATGTCTTTCTTTAAATATAATTTAGCTAATCAACATAGAAGATACTATTAAAGGAGGACATCACCATTAGGTAAACACCACAGTTATAATTGTTACAGAAAATAATCATTGATTGGTGCTAAAATTACTGGGTGAAATTATGATGAGTAATGGTATGTTTGCATAATCTCAAAGAATCTAATAAGATATTTATTAACTGTGGAGGGATAAACAATAACTTTACAGTGGAGAAATCTGGAAGACACCATCATCACCAAGTGATCAAAGTTAACATCACCAGTATTAGGAAAACCCTAGAATGGTACTCATCAATTGCATCAGATTCCACCACTTATGGGGAAAGCCCACGTGCTAGGCTGCCTGCTTTATGTGTTCTCCAAAGTCCAGATCCTGGGATAATCAAAATACTGAAATCTAGACAAGGAAATATGAGTTCTTCATCATGGAACTATGTTTAATAACCTAGACAAAACTTTCATTCATCTTATTTCAATGGTTTGGTATACTTCACATAATTTATCTTTGGGAACAAAGTATTTTGTTTTCTATGTCTTTTTCCATTGTCTATGTGACCACTAAAAACAGTGTGTTTTTAATTCTTAATAAAATATGTAATATATTTAAATAAAAACATTACCTTTACCTTGGCTAAAAACACAAACCAAAAGAAAAACCCCATGAGTAAATTAGTTCTTCATAATAATGGGAAATAGTCAGGGATTATATGTACTGCTTCAAAGCTAACCTCACCTCTAAGTGACCCTAGATAACCATCTATGAGACAGTGTTGAACTATTGGCTCAGCTTTCCCAAGAGAGTGGGAAGCCTCCCACTCCCTTAGCTTCTCTTTTGAAGTGAGCACTCAAGTAAGTCTGATCCTAGTATTACAACCACCTGTTAATATCAAGTGAGACCCTTGCTAACTACACAGTGCCTGCCCATGTATGTCTTCTTGACCACTGAGTCCTTTCAGATGTGTGCTTCAAACAAGCCAAACCACATGCAGCAGACTGGGTATTGAGTGCACTTTTGCTGCTGACTCTCAAAACTGAGACCATATATTTTCTAAATTACCACCGACAACCTCTACAAAAGGCTCGGTCTCATGATGCTGTATGTATATGTCTGAGATACCAAAGGGTGTTAGGAGAGCTAAGAGGTTACAAAGAAAATTAATGAATGGCCACAAGTAGCCAGTACCAGTCATCTTCAGAGAATGCTTTAGTCCCACTTTTTTCTCACTGTTAGGATCATTTCATGACAGTGATTTTTAACTGTAGAATTCAGTACAAACTATACTTGATCCTCTACTTACATATCATTAAGAGAAATCTAAATTCCACAATTAAAATGCCACAGCTTATTCATATACTAAAATTCTTATTAGGACATTCATTGAACCATGATACTATTTGGATTTACAAACTCTCTGGATAGAGACTGACAAGAAAAAATCTTGAATCCTCAATTATCTTAAAATACATAGATGATAGTCACTTACGCCACCTCGAAAAACTTTTTCTTGTTCTTCCTAATCTTATAGATCAAAGGTTGCCTAACCAATATTCATTTTAAATTGATACTTTCATTTTAGCATTCAGTTTTATTTGGGCATTGCTTGCATCAGTTTTTAACAATTTTCTTAAGATATAATTTATATACACCATACAATCTACCTATTTAAAGTGTATAAATCAGTAGTTTTTAGTATGTTCCCAGAGTTACATAACCATCACCACACTCCAATTTTAAAATATTTTTGATCACACCAGGAAGAAACACTGTACCTATTATTACTTACTCCAATTTGCTGCTTTCCTTCCCCCCCAGCCCAAGACAACCAATTTTGTAGCTGCTTTCCTTCCCCCGCAGCCCAAGACGACCAATTTTGTAACTTTTGTCTTTAGCTTTGCCTGTTCTGGACATGTCCTATATATGGAATCATGTAACGTGTGTTTTGTGACTGGCTTTCCTTTATGTGTTTTCAAGGTTGTATCATGTGTCAAGACTTCATTGGTTTTACTGATGAATAATATTCCATTTTAAGGGTACACAGGTTGAGTATCCCTAATCTGAAAATACAACATTTGGAATGCGCCACAATTTGAGACTTTTTGAGCACCAACATGACACCATAAGGAAAATTCCACACCTGATACCTTTGCTTTCTGATGGTTCAGTGTACACAAACTTTGTTCCATGAACAAAATTACTTATTGTATAAAATTACCTTCAGGCTGTGTATATAAGGTGTATATGAAACAAAAATGAATTATGTGTTTACACTTGGGTCTCATCCCCAAGATCTCTCATTGTGTATATGAAAATATTCCAAAATTTAAGAAAATAAAAAATCAGAAACATTTCTGGTCCCAAGCATTCTGGATAAAGGATACTCAACCTATACCACATTTTATTTACATACTTATCAGTTGATGGATTTTGAACTGTTTCTACTTTTTGATTATTACGGATTATGCTGCAGGGAACATTCATGTAAAAGTTTTTGTATGGATGTACATTTTCCTTTCTCTTGAGTACTGACCTAGAAGTAAAATGCTGAGTAAAATGATATGTTTACATTTAATATTTTGAGGAGTTGCTAAACCGTTTTCCAAAGCACCTGTCCTATTTTATATTCCCACTAGCAGTGTATGAACGTTCAAATTTCATCACATCCTTGACAACACTTGTTATTGTCTATCTTTTTAAATGTAGGCATCCTAGTGGGTGTGAAGTATCTAATTGTGGTTTCAATTTGCATTTCTTTAGTGGCCAATGATGTTGTGCCTATGCTTTTCATGTGCCCATTGACCATTTTTATGTCTTCTTTGGAGAAATGTCTACTCAGAGATTTTGCCTTTGGCTTATTTATTCTTTAAGAATAATTTTAAAATTATTTTTATTTGTGTTTGACACAGAATTGTACATATTTATAGGGTACAGTGTGATGTTTCGATGCATGTGTACACTATATTATGATCACATCAGGATAATTACCATATCCCTCACTTTAACATTTATTGTTTCTTTGTGGTGGTAACACTCAAAATATTTTAGTTATCTTGAAATACATATTACATATTTATTAGTTTTATAATTGAGTTATAAGAGTTCTTTATATACTATGGATACCAGTCCTTTTTCACATCTGTGATTTGCAAATACGTTCTCCCATTCTGTAGGTGGTCTTTTCACTTTCCTGATGGTATCCTTTGAAGCACAAGTTTTTATTTTGATTAAGCCCAATTTGTCTATGTTTTTCTATTGTAGCTTATGCTTTTAGTGTTATATCTAAAATACCATTGCTGAGGTCACAGGTTCACAGTGATTCACTCAAATGCTTTAAGAGTTTTACAGATTGTTCCTTACGTTTAAGCCTTTGATCTATTTTGAGTTAATTTTTTTGCATGGTGTAAGGAAAGTGTCCAGGTTCATGTATTAGCATGTGAATATTCAGTTTTCCTGGCACTTTTTGTGGAAAAGATTGTTCTATCCCCCAGTGAATTATCTAGGCACCCTTATTAAAGGTCAATCAATCATAAATGTAAAGGTTTATTTCTGAACTCTCAATTCTGTTTCATTGGTCCTACATATCTATATTATGCCATTACCACACTATCTTGATTACTATCCCTTTGTAGTAGCTTTCTACTCAACAAGTGTGCATCCTCCAACTTTGTTCTATTTAAAGATTACTTTGTCTATTCTTGGCTACTTGCATTTCTATATGAATATTAGGGTCAGTTTGCCAATTTCTCCCAAACCCTATTGGCTAGGATTTTGATAGGGATTTGATTGTATCTGTGGGCCAATTTAGAGACTACTGCCATTTTAACAATGTTAAGTATTTTGCCTTGGGAACGTAGATTGTATCTTCATTAATTGGTGCATTCTTTATTTAATTTTTTTCTTTTTTAGTTTCAGAGTATCAGTTTTGTACTTTTATTGTTACATTTCTAATTACTGTATTCTTTTTGATACCTTTACAAATGCAGTCATTTTTACATTTCATTTTTAGATTGTTCATTACTGGTGTATAGAAATACAGTTGGTTTGTATTGATGTTGACCTTATATCTAGAAACCTGCTGACCCTGTTTATTAGTTCTAAGAGCATTTTAGTGAATTCCTTTTGATTTTCTAGATCCACAGTCATGTCTTGTATAAAGAGATAGTTCAATTATTGCTTATCTCTCTGAATACCTTTTGTTTCTTTTTCTTACCTAACGGTACGGACTAGAATTTCTAATACAATGTTTAACAAAAGTGGGAAGAACAGATACTGTTCTCTCATTTCGATCTTAAGGGAAAAGCCATTTAGTCTCTCACCAGTAAGTATGATAGTAGTAGTAGATTTCTTCATGGATGTCTTCTATCAGGCTAGGGAAGTCCTATTCAACCTCTTCCTGGTATTCCTACTTTGTTGAGTGTGCTTATCATGAAAGAGTTTTGGATTTTGTCAAATATTTTTTCTGTGTCCATTGAGATGATTATATGGTTATTTTGCTTTATTGTATTGATAGTTTGTATTACACTAATTGATTTTATGACACTAAACTATGTGTTGTTATGATAATTCCAACTTGGTCATGGTATATAATAACTTTTTATGTTGCTATATATGGATTGGTTGTATTTTGTTGAAAATTTTTGCATCTATATACATAAATGTAGTTTTCTTGTGATGTCTTTCTTTTCTTTTTTTTTTTTTTTTTGAGACGGAGTCTCGCTCTGTCACCCAGGCTGGAGTGCAGTGGCGGGATCTCAGCTCTGCCTCCCGGGTTCACGCCATTCTCCCGCCTCAGCCTCCTGTAGCTGGGACTACAGGCGCCCACCACCTCGCCCAGCTAGTTTTTTGTATTTTTTTTAGTAGAGATGGGGTTTCACCTTGTTAGCCAGGATGGTCTCGATCTCCTGACCTCGTGATCCACCCGTCTCGGCCTCCCAAAGTGCTGGAATTACAGGCTTGAGCCACCGCGCCCGGCCTGTGATGTCTTTCATTTTGATATTAGGTTAATACTAGCCTTTTAAAATGGGTTGGGAAGTGTTTTTCCTCCTCTATATTTTGGGAAATGTTTGTTAAAAATTACTATTAATTATGTGTTAAGTATACTATAGATTCACCAGTGAAGCCAACAGGGCCTGGCCATTTCTTCATAGAAAGTTAAAAAATTTCTAATACAATTACTTTACTTTGTACAGGCCTCTTCAAATTTTCTACTTAATCATGGGTCAGTTTTGGTATTTTCTAGGAATTTTCTCATTTTATTTAAGTCATCAATTTGTTGGCATATACTGGTTTACCTCATTCTCTTATAATCCTTTTCATTTCTGTAAGGTCAGTAGTGATGCCCTCTATTTATTTCCAGATTTTAGTAATATGCTCTTCTCTCTCTTTCTTTCTTTCTTTTTTTTTTTTTTTCCTGGTCAGTCTACTAAAGGTTCATCAATTTTATTGATCTTTTCAAAAACTAATTTTTATTTTCAATGATATGTTCTGTTTTTTATTGTCATTGTTAACTTCTAGTCTTTATGATTCTTTCTGCCTTGTTCTCTTCTTTTTTCAGTTTCTTAAAGTAATACGTTAGCTTATTGATTTGAAATATTTTATCTTTTTCCAATTTACATATTTCTGGCTAAGAATTTCCCTTTATGCATGGCTTTAGGTGCATCTTGTAGGTTTTTGCATGTTGTGATTTTGTTTTCATTTATCTTTAAATATTTTCTAATTCCCATTGTGATTTTTTCTTTGATTCTTATTTAGGAGTGTGCTGTTTAATATTTACATATTTCTGAATTTCCCAAGATTTTGAAAAATTTGTATAAATATATGAGGTACAAGTGCAATTTTGTTACATGCATAGATTGCATAATGGTCAAGTCAGTCTATTTTGGAGACTGTTCCTTGTGTATGTGAGAAAAATGTGTGTTCTGCTGTTGCTGAGGAGAGTGTTCTGTAAATGTCTGTGAGGTACAGTTGGTTTATACTGCTGTTAACATTTTCTGTATTCTTGTTAATCTTCTGCACAGCTGTTCTAACCATTATTAAAAGTAGAGTATTAAAGTCTCTAACTATTATTATTGAATTGACTAATTGTGCTTTCAATTCTGTCAGTTTGCTTAATGTATCTTGAGATTCTGTTTTTATGCACATATGTATTTAAAACTGTTGTATTTTACTGATGGACTGGCATTTTGTCCTTATAAAATTGTCTTCTTTGTCTCCAGTTACATTTTTTTTTTTTCTTAAAGTCCATTTTGGCTGATGCTAATGTAGCCATTCCAGTACTTGTATGGTTGTTGTTTGCATGGTATAACAGACAGTAGATATGTATTTATAGAACTTATTATACTAACCTATTTACCTTTTCTGGTCCTCTTCATTTCTTCCTGTGAATTCAAATTACCATCTGGTGTCATTTCTGTACTTCAATATGTCTTTCTCCTACCTCAATCCTTTGTGCTGTTATTGTCAAATATGTTAAATTTCTATATTATAGACCAAACAGTATAATTATACATTCATTATTTTAAGGTATTTCATTTAATCAGTTAGGAGAAATTCAAAAATGTGAAATTATATTGTTTTTTGTAGTTACCCACATAATTACCACTGGCATTCTTTTTCTGTGTGTGTATAGATTCAAATTACTATCCGATGTTATCTGCTTTCAGCCTGAAAGTTTTCTTTAGCATTTCTGGAAAGGCAAGTCTGTTAGCATTACATTCTCTCAGTTTTTATTTCTCTGGGAAAATACGTATGTTGTCTTCATGTTTGTTAATGTTATTAAATATTTTCTTAATTGACAGATTTTTTTTTTTCTTTCAATGCTTTGAGTATACCATCCCACTGGCTTCTGGTCACTATCGTTTAATGAAGAAAAGTCAGTGGTGGATCTTATTGGGGTTCTCTTGTACTTGGCATGTTATTTTTCTTTACCTATTCCAAAATTTTCCCTTTTTGACTATGATGTTTCTGGGTATGGATTGCTTTATGCTTATCCTAAAGTTTGTTGAATTTCTTGGAGGTGTAGATGAATGTTTTTTTATCAAATTTGGAAAGTTTTCAGCTATTTTTTCTTTGAATATTTTTTCTGTCTTTTTTCTCTTTTTTCTTTTGGTCTTCCATTTCATGTCTCTTGGTGCATTTAGAGGTGTCTCACATTTCTCTGAGGTGCTGGGGGTTTTCTTATTATTATGCTTTCTTTTCTTGTTCTTCAGATTGCATAATCTTCATCAGTGTATTTTTCAGTTCATTGATTCTTTTTCTGATGGCTCAAATCTATCATGGAATTTTTCATATGGTTATTCTACTTTTCAACTCCAAAATTTCAATTAGATTCTTTTCAATAATTTCAGTTTATTTATCAATATTCTCTGTTTGATGAGTCATTCCCATCATACCTCCCTTTAACCATTCTTTATAGTTCAAAGTTGGGTATGGAGGCTGGTTCAATTAGATATACTAGAAAATTGTTTGAAAAGTTGGGGCAGAGGATGACCTTCTACCCTCTGAATGATTTGGGTATGGATATGAGGCCTAAAACTGCTACAGCTCTTTTTGCTACCATGAGGTAAGTTAACCTGAGGATTAAGCCAATATATATGAAGGAGGAGAATAATAAAATATCTAAGGAAACTGAAACACTGGTTGAAACACTGATGATGTCTTAACCTCTGAATCAAATAGCATTGAAGTTTTACCTAATAATACTTTCAGTTATATGAGCTAGGAAATATTTCTTGTTAAGATAATTTAACTTGTGAAAGTATCCAGTAGTTTCAACTAATTAAACAGGTTTTAGGAAGGACTCATCCTAAGTAGTGAGAGAAACACATTGTATTAAATAGTAAGTTTTGTCATTAAATTTGTCTAGCATATATCTGTTGTGCTTTTCCCCTGATATTTTACTTAATGTATATTGTTTTGTATGACCTAATTATTGTACATTAATAATTAAAACAGTAGAACAAAAGTGTTAATGGATTTACAGCCATAAGACAAAAGAGCAGTAATCTGGAATTAAACTCATTTTTAAGACAACCCTGGCTTAGGAGATAAATATGAATATGCAAACCTTGATAATTTATTTATCAAGTTATCTAGAGTGTTTGGTTGCTGGTGACATTGTTATGTTTAATTTAACTTAGCAAATTGTGGTTCTTTCCCTTTGTATGAGTAGGCACCAACTCCTGGCACTAAAACAATTATTAGGGGACTGGGATTTACAAATATTCCCAGAAAGAGAGAGAATAATATAAAGTTAGATGAAGAGTAGTAGATTTTTTGAGCCTGTTTGGCAAGAGGTAGATAAGAATAAGGCAAATATAGGAAGAGGGAGTTCATGAGTAACACATGGAAAGAGAATTTACAGGGCTGTGATCAGGAAACGAAAAAAATGAGTCAATGTATCTTGTGCCCTAACCCTGTATGGAAGAAGAAAATAATTATGAAAATATACACTGGATTTCAAAGAGAAAATAAACCTTCAGTTTTTAGCCTCCCTATGTTTTAGCACTGAGCAACCAGAGAACTTTTGAGATTACCAAGTGTAAACTTTGACCTCAATATTTAGGGCTAGTTTTAATATCTTTGGTTCCACTTTTGCTAACTCTTTAAGCCAGCTGTGGGGCACACTGATTTTTCTCTCCTTGTGGCGTGCAGCCTGGCTTCCTTTCTCTGGTTCTCTCACTCTTTGGCATAAAAGGAGAAGCAATGAGAGGACCAGTCTGCCAGAGTAGGAGCCAAGGAACCAAGCTGGATGCCTGCAAGACTGCAGACAAGTTCCTCTGAGCTGCAGGGTGAAGAATTTGAGCCTGCTCCTTATCCCTTATTATTTGAAACAACTAAATGGCATTTGACAGTGTCAATATTACCAAAAATTAAGAAACTACAGGCTGACAGCAAAGTAGATAGAAGAGTGTGTCTGAATACATCAGTATCTCTGTTTTTTTTTTGTTTTTTGTTTTTTGTTTTTTAACACATTTTAATTAGGTACCTTGGACCTGCAGGCATACAGCACTGCTATTTCATCTACATTTGGATTATATCTTCACAAATTATTCTGTTGATCAAGTGAAGTCAACAAGAGGACAATAGTTAAGAATCACAGAAACCAAAAAGCCAGTGAGGAGATGTCTGTGAGGCCCTTCACAGGTAGTTTCTAGTAATGAGAGGTTACTATATTCTTTGGCTGTGAAGAAGAGCTAGCAGCGTGTAAAACAGACTCACAGAAAAATTCAGAAGATTGTATTTGAAGTCTGGCCTCTCTTTGCTACTCACTAGCTGTTATCACCTTGGGTAGGGCAGGCACTGAATTTTAGGTATTATCTTTACTTGTAAAATGGAGATGATGATAAAACCTTTTCCTGCCTTCCATGTGGTTTGTTGTGAGATGCAAATAAAATAAACACCTGAGAAACTACTTTATAAAGTAGAATGTGCAGTCTGCTAAGTTTTATGACTTTCTAGATGCGAGCGATGTGTTTCTAGCTGCCAAAGGATATTTGTTCATGAAATCCACAGATTATTTTAATAAGACTTAGCATACACAGTGATTTCTACCTGTTCACCCATTTAATTAACACAAGTTAAGTTCTAGCAAACTCAGTGTGAGTTTTACCTTTGTCTTTTTTTGCTGGCATTGCAGAGACTTTTATAGATATGCTAACTATCTAAGAAACTGTAGGAGACAAGGGTGAGAATAGGAAAAATTGAAAATTTAGGAAGTGAATGGATAGGCCCTAAGACAATAATTAGCCCCTAAAAAATAGAGGTATTGCTAAAAATTTATAAGACCCTCACCAATACGCTCATTCATATCTTGATACTTTATAATCATAATGCGGAAATATGAAGAACCACATATAATAATTATGATGTTTATGTTTTCTTCAAATTAGTAGATTTCTTATGAAGTGGGGCAATGTGTGATTTAAAAATAATAGTGTTTTTAGGGCCTTTTAATTGTTATGTTTCCAGAAACATGGAATTGTTATTGTGCTAAGGAAATAATTGATACTATCCTGATTCCCCACTTGCATTTATTGCTAAGGACAGTAAGTTCAGAGTGGCAGTGTCTCGTCACAACCTCTCTGTTTGACACCACCAAATATTGTAGTTGACTTACCCAGGCAAAGAAAAAAATAATTATCAGAAAAACATTTACTTTGTAGGTCAACATTTTCCTTCAGACCACACAATGTGGGAAACAGATGCCAGGGACCCCTGGTCTGATTGCCTTTGGAAATATACCAAAAACACCCAAAGTCAAGAGAACCCTGCTTTTTAAGGTACAACGAAAAGACATAGCATAGACAGTCCTATAAAGAAGAGAATTATAAACAATGGCCTAATATAAATTTGAGTAAAATAAGGGATTGGAGTGCAAACAACATGAAGTTTTTTCCCAAGCTCCTGTGGTCTGAAAAAAGACATTCTTCTAAGAAAATGTGTGTGTTTGTGGATGGGTGTTTGTGTGTGTGTTCACAAGCTTGAAATTCAACAAATATGGGAAAGCAATTGTTGTAGGCCATAAGAAAAAAATAGGCAATTTTTATTAAAAGGTGATGCTGGAAATAGATTTAATTGATTAGATTTGAAATACATTTTGTGGATAAGTATGACCTCTGGTGTTAATCTAGGGAAATTCTCTCACTTATATGCCTTAATGGAGCAAAAAGAAGCAAATTTAATTTTCTGAAAGCTTATCACTGGAAGTCATGGCCCTTGATCTGCGTCTTTTTGTACCCCCAATATTTCTTCATTTCCTTCCTCTCTTCTCTCTATAGTCACAAGTATAAATAAGTATCTCCTATGTGCAAAGGACTATCCATGTGGAAGAATATTGCCTTTGTTGCTTCATTTAACTTTACATGTTACATGTATCTCTACAATCCTGTATAGGAAAAAAAAAGAAAAAATTATGTCATATACATTTTAAATGTCTACATATAAACATAAAATTTGTTGACTTTATTAAAAGAGGAATGATGAAAATAAGAACTTCTTAAATGTGCCTGTTATAACCTAATAGTGTAAAATGTCTTAAACAATGAAGTTATGATTCAGACTAAAAATGAAACACAAAATTATCTTGTGTTTTTTCATCATAGGAATACAGGTTTATCACACTCTCAATATACAGATATTTATTAGCAAGATGGCTTTTCGAGTGTGTGTAATCAGTTGATTTCTTAACAGAAAGCCGATAAATGTCTAACTGATTTGCTGTCTGTCCAATCACAGTGAGTTTTACATTATTAATTTATTTTATGAGCTTTTTCAAAAAAGTGGCTAGCCGGAAGTACTATTAGTCTGAGTTTTGGTGTTCCGACAGTCCCTCATGTTGTGGATCAAATTTCCACTTTCTTCTGAATTTTGTGCCTTCTGTCCTCCTGTGTACCCCCTTGGAGAGAAGGGAGAACTCCATGCAACATTGCCATAAATCTCAGTAGGCAATTTCTGAGATGATTATTTCTACATGATTTCTACATGATTAATGGCACTGCAACTAATCCCATGCTAGAGCATAGAGATATACATGGCAAAAGATATATTTTTGCCTATTATTTTGTTTTTGGAGCCTCTGTTGAAGCACTGAATTTGCTATTTGACAAAGTCAGTTTGACACAAGGGATGCAGCCATTATTTTTCTTATGACAGTTCCGAAACTGTAGAACTTTATATCCAATTTAATGCTGGCAACAACTATTGTGGTATTTCGGGGGTGGAGGCTATGTAATCTTTTTTCTAAATTTATGAATCACTAATAAAAATATTTATTAATTTATCATAATGTTCCTTTGAAGTATTTAGATTTCTAAGGATGAATCAAACATTTTCACTCAATTGCTACCCGTAGCAACTGGAAAGCTATATAATTTGTTGAAAAGGGTCCTAATACATGTTTGATGGATTTTCTGCATGAGTTGAATTTCTTTTTCAGACCAGAAGGTTAGTAACTTTTCATAGGGAAACTTCTATTTTAATTCAAATTACTTCTCAGAATTGTTTTTAATAGTTATGCTTTCCACACAATTCATGCAGTATCTACTCAGCTGCCCCGAAGACTCAATTAGCTTCGTGATCCTAAACAAGTTTTACTGAATTGTCATTTTGAAGATACAGAACAAAAATAACAATAGATGATAAAAACAAAATGCTGTCTCTGATTGTTAGCCACTAAATTATATTCTTGACGAAGACCATTGAGAAATTCAAGTCCGGACAGTATTCATTATCTCAAGTCCAGGGCGATGGGACTAACAGCAGCTCTGCGCCCCACACCCCTTTTTTTCTGCTGAATGTTTATTTGCACGTACAAAAAAATTAAAATTGTTTAACATGTGTCCAAATAATATCATAAAATGAATTATTCACTCCGTGACACTGAAAGCACACGCACGCACACTCTTAAAAGCAGATACCAGGTAAGCAACTTTAGGGCAGCTGCCGAGTAGAATATCAAGACATCGGATCCAGCTGAGAATTCCAATTACCTAATGACCTAATGAGGGTGATCCGCTTTCACTCTAATTTCTAGGTCTAATTCGTTGTAATAGTCTCTATCATAAAAATCAGGCTTTAAAATAATTTAAAATGGAAAGAAATATTCAACGGGCCAATTTCTTTCATCTTCTTTAGGGGGAGACGGGAATTTGAATTCACAAAGAAATGCCAATGTAAAGACTTAAGATGGAGCAGAAACAAAGAACCTTCAAAAGGATCACCATGGTGTTGCTGCATCTCCTAGAAGAACACAGCGCAGGGAGTTTGTGAGACACCAAGTGCAATTTGTGTTAGTTTATTAGGGAGTAAATAAAAAATGATACCGAACTCCAACAAACCTCCAGCACTGTCCGTGGGCAGCGATTATTCAGCCCAAGCTATCATTCTTAATAATTTCTCTGCCAGGCTGCGACTACCGGGGTGAATCAGCCCGTCCCAGGCCCCTCTCCCACCCGCCGCTGCAGTTAGGACTTGGCAAAGATGCTCGATGTTTGCGTTATTTGTGACCGGTCTTTGCTTTGTGTCTGCGCTGCAGGTGAGGAGGAGGAAGAGGAGCAGAAGAGGAGCTGGAGGCCGGCGGTGACTGAGCAGCCCCCACACCTTTGAGCGAGCCGCCTGCCTCTCCACCGCTTGGAAAGCCCTCGGACCTCCGGATTCGGGCTGCCGGAGAGCCTGAGCGCCAGAGCCCAGCAGCCGGCGGCCGGGGGCGCCAGCCCCTCATGTTCCGGAGAAGGCGCAAATGTGAGCTGGCGGTAGCGGGGAAAGCCCTCCGCCCCCGCCAGGGGGACCCGGGAAGCCCTGCCGGCTCTGCTGGCGGACTGCGGGGATCCCCTCCTCCGGCCCCGCCCCCACCCTCCCCCAGCCCGGGTGCCGAGGCTGTTAACCCTACCCGCGCCGCAGCGCACTCGGGCTAGAGCGCCGCGCACCCAATCCAGACTCCAGAGCCCGCCGGCGGGGAAAGATCCGGGCGCCTGGTCGGCTGTGATCCCGCAGCGGCCAAGGCAGGGCTCAGGCCCCGGGATTCTCCCCACACGCTACCGCACTGGCGTAGCCGGCCGCCAAACTTTTTCTCCCCAAAGCCAGTGCCCCCGCAGTTACTTGGCGGGCAGCCGGCAGCCCACTCTCGGCGGGATGATCTGGGAGAAGCGGGCGTGGGACGAGGGGGCTGCTGTTTTGCAGCCCTACGAGGCATGCAGGCGGAGAAGTGGTCGGGGTTCAACACCGTCCCTGCGCCTGCCCCCTGGCCAGGATGGCCCGACGTGCTGCAGTGGCTGGCGCAGGTGATCCGGGCAGCGCATCCGGCACTAGTCAGGGGGGCAGCGGCATGGGAGGGAGGGGCGCCTTTCTCTTTTCTCCTCCTCCTGCAGCCCAGCTGCACTGCGTGGGGGCTCGCCATCTCCGGCAGGGCTGAGGGGCGCACGCAAACAGCAGGTGGAATCCCTGCCCTGGAGCGCCCTGGCTCTGGACTGCACCCCCCAGGGTTTCTGTCCTGCAGATTCCCATCCCCATCTTTCTCTGCCACACACGCTTCCCTAAGCCGCGCGCGCCGCAAACTCAGTCTCGGTCCCCGCAGGTGATGTCATGCCCATTGTTTTGGTGCGCCCAACCAATCGGACTCGCCGCCTGGATTCTACCGGAGCCGGCATGGGCCCTTCCTCGCACCAGCAGCAGGAGTCCCCGCTCCCGACCATAACGCATTGCGCAGGGTGCACCACCGCTTGGTCTCCCTGCAGCTTTAACAGCCCTGACATGGAAACCCCATTGCAGTTCCAGCGCGGCTTCTTCCCAGAGCAGCCGCCGCCGCCGCCGCGCTCCTCACACCTGCATTGCCAGCAGCAGCAGCAGAGCCAGGACAAGCCGTGCCCGCCCTTCGCGCCCCTCCCGCACCCTCACCACCACCCGCACCTCGCGCACCAGCAGCCGGCCAGCGGCGGCAGCAGCCCATGCCTCCGGTGCAACAGCTGCTCCTCCTCCGGTGCCCCGGCGGCGGGGGCGGGGGATAACCTGTCCCTGCTGCTCCGCACCTCCTCTCCCGGCGGCGCCTTCCGGACCCGCACCTCCTCGCCGCTGTCGGGCTCGTCGTGCTGCTGCTGCTGCTGCTCGTCGCGCCGGGGCAGCCAGCTCAATGTGAGCGAGCTGACGCCGTCCAGCCATGCCAGTGCGCTCCGGCAGCAGTACGCGCAGCAGCCCGCGTCCGCCTCCCAGTACCACCAGTGCCACAGCCTGCAGCCCGCCGCCAGCCCCACGGGCAGCCTTGGCAGCCTGGGCTCCGGGCCCCCGCTCTCGCACCACCACCACCACCCGCACCCGGCGCACCACCAGCACCACCAGCCCCAGGCGCGCCGCGAGAGCAACCCCTTCACCGAAATAGCCATGAGCAGCTGCAGGTACAACGGGGGCGTCATGCGGCCGCTCAGCAACTTGAGCGCGTCCCGCCGGAACCTGCACGAGATGGACTCAGAGGCACAGCCCCTGCAGCCCCCTGCGTCTGTCGGAGGAGGTGGCGGCGCGTCCTCCCCGTCTGCAGCCGCTGCTGCCGCCGCCGCCGCCGCTTCGTCCTCAGCCCCCGAGATCGTGGTGTCTAAGCCCGAGCACAACAACTCCAACAACCTGGCGCTCTATGGAACCGGCGGCGGAGGCAGCACCGGAGGAGGCGGCGGCGGTGGCGGGAGCGGGCACGGCAGCAGCAGTGGCACCAAGTCCAGCAAAAAGAAAAACCAGAACATCGGCTACAAGCTGGGCCACCGGCGCGCCCTGTTCGAAAAGCGCAAGCGGCTCAGCGACTACGCGCTCATCTTCGGCATGTTCGGCATCGTGGTCATGGTCATCGAGACCGAGCTGTCGTGGGGCGCCTACGACAAGGTACCGGCTTGAACCCTTGTCCACGCTACTGGAGTCGGGGCACTGGGTGGTTGGGATGGGCACTGGCGGGGACCCTTTGCCTGCGGGTCCCAGCCTCCCCAGAACTATCAAGTGAGCCAGCCAGGACAGCGGGCGCGTCTAGTACGCGCATCCCTAGTCAGCTAAACAACTCAGAGATGAACCCTTTCCGCGTGCAGCCAAAGTTCTCGAGGCAGTTAAGAGTGCCCAGCGCATTCGCGCACCTTTAGTAAGTGGTTCTGGGAGTCGGTGGAAACCACCTGTGTTCATCCCCTGGTGAATTATGTTTAGAAGGGCCCTTTCAACCCGCTCTCTTGAACTCAGGAGGAAGTTCCTCTCTGGTTTTGCTAGCCTGGAGCAGCAGCGCTTCGTTCCTCTATGGCGTGGACCCGGCAGCCCAGCCACGCGTCTTTCCAGTCTTTCCAGGTCTACTCTCATCTCTTGGTTTTGAGGCTGAATGATCTGACAGATCACAGAGCCAAGACAGGTGCACCCCTCTCCCCTTATCTTCCTTCTGTGAGTTCAGGTCCACCTGCGGGGGACTGACTGACTCTGGGGGCCTGGAAGGTGGTTAAAAGTGCTTCTTTCTTAAAAGTGCTTCTGTCTGTGTTGCAGGCGTCGCTGTATTCCTTAGCTCTGAAATGCCTTATCAGTCTCTCCACGATCATCCTGCTCGGTCTGATCATCGTGTACCACGCCAGGGAAATACAGGTAACTTAGGTCCTGCTGTTTATGAATGACCCAAAGCCCTGCAGTCAGCCTAGAGAAACGCGAGGCAGCAGAGGCTTTTTCCAAGCCGTCATGTCCTTGCTTGAGGTTACAGAAGACACACGCTGTATTGTTATGTTAGCACCTGACCTGTTCTTTCAGGAAGTGGAAAACAACACAAGGCAGGGTAGCAAATAAGCATGCACCATTTTCGGAGATGTATTTGTTGGACTCAAGATTTTTACTTCCCCTCAATAGGCGGATCCTTTTCTCCAGATCAGTCACATTTTGTTCCTTAAGGCCAGTTATGCTCTAGTTTTAATCTAGAATGAACTTTTGTTCTTGTCTGAGATACCTCTTCCTAGTGGGTGCGTCATTATGGGAGATTGTATCTATATAATCTTCTATAATTTAGGATAGAGAAGAAAATTGAGTGATGAGTTGCTGGCTAATTTATTAAATGAGATATGGGAAAAGATCTAACCATTTCCTAAATCCCCCACCATTAAAAAAAAACTGTTGTAAGTTTAGAATGCAAATTGTGTATATCCAATCATTAAGTATTTTTAAAAATGTAATTTAACAGTTAAGGCCACTGTCCTTGTGAGTTTTTTTTTTTTTTTTCCTAATATTTATTTTGTTTAAATGCAGCCAGGAGCTCTATATTTGGCTGTTAGTATCCATATCAGAATGCTCTATGAAACTTATGGGTCATCTTGTCAGTTGTTAGCCTACAAAGGAATATTAAGGCTTTTAAATTAAATTAAGTATAGAGTTTTCGAAAATTAGATTGGGATTTTTTTCAGCTTAGAATTTGCACTGTGTGGGAGGTGTGGTGGCTCAGGCCTGTGGTCCTGGTGCGTGAGAATTTGCACTATGTATTTTCTGATTTTTTTTTTTTCTTTTTTGAGCAGTTGTTAGACATTTGGTGGTACTATGAGACCCTTAATTTAGGCCATCTTCCTTTAGACTGCCTCAGTTTTAAGCTGCCTTTCAATTTAAAACCTTTTATAGGATTTGCCATTGAAGTCATTTAGTATTAATTTAAATTAAATTAATTTTAAATTAGTAACTAGCAAACACAAAATATGGGAGAAATCATTTTTAATGATTGCCCAGACAAAATAATGATGCACATTACTCCAAGTGCGGAGGGAGAAATTATTTCACCTTGCCTTTATATTTGTAAAACTTTGAAAAATGTGTTTTTGAAGGGATGAGGTTGGAGAATAATTAGAAAGAGTGAGACTACTCGGGAAATAAATAACAAAACTGCACTGCCAAAATGAGATGAACACATTTAAATTTTTTAAAGTTTTAACAGTTTACATAGATTCATCTTTAATTCAATACTAGGGATGGTGGGCTTTTGAGATTCTTTTTGAAGATTTTAAAGATATACTAAAATATAACTTAAACATTAGAAATTTGTCTTTTCATTTTGACTTGAAGAGTAGACAATTAGAGCTGGAAGGAACAAAATAGGTTTAATGGTCCTTTGACTCAGTTTACAGATAAGGAATCTGAAATCAGCAGAGGTAGCTTGCCGGGCCACACGGCTAGACAGTGCACAGTGAGAACCAGCCCTGTCCTAGCTTCCAGGCCATAATGCTTCCCTCTGCGATCTGCTGCTACATGCCAAAAACCTTGAAACATGGATATTTCTTTTTCTGCAGTTTCCCTCTAAATCCAAAAGTTTGGTATATAAATTCACTTAAACTTAAAAGATTATTCCAAAACGTTCTTACATATTTTTAAAAATCAAGTTAACTTGAAAAATGTTTTGCTTAGTGATTCTGAAATGAGAGACCTTGCTGGGTTTTATTAAATATCACCTTTGTGTTATTGCCTGTTCCTTGTGAAAATCACACAGCTAAACAAACATTCATGGGGGAGGACATTTGCTGGTATTAACATCAAGAACAAAGTGTCTTGAAAACACTGACTCTTTAAGAATCACTGGGAGATTTTTTGAAGTAATTCATAGGAGTCTAAAAAGAGCTAACAAATGTTAACTATTTATTTAAAGAAATTGGTATCATATTAGAACGCTTGAAATTTACAGAAATTAATAAAAAAGCATCATATTTTTATAGATTAATGCTTGAAAGCATTCCACTCATTGGGTAATTTAGAGGATGATTTCAGTTATGCATGTGCACATGTATTTTGATTAGGGTATGTATTGCATGGGTGAGAAAAATGACATGGAATGACTCTCCACGGCAAATATGCACAATGAACTTCCTTACTGTTGGGCAACATAAACGTTATAGAATGTTATATGTTTTAAAATTGGGTTTATTTTATATGATATGTGGCTTCTGTTAAACTCACTACACTTAAGATAATTTCAAAATAGATGTTTGGGTCATATCATTTAATTATTTTGGATGTAGGTTTTTTACTCGGTATATTATGTAGAGGGATTTCTCCTTTAAGCTGAAACTCCAAATTCTTATATGAGATACGTTTATTTAAAAAATAAAATAAAATGGAGAAGGGTCAAATAAATGTGAAGACCCTGAAATAGAAGTCAAGAACCAGAAAAAAGTAGCGATGTTCTAATTCGTCCAGAGAAGAGCGTCAACAGGGCTGTCAAATACCTTACTCTGAAACGCAATGAAACCAACTGCCCAGGCTTATGTATATGCGTGGAAAATGACGAATTACGCCCCCCTCCTTGTTTATTTATTGATGTCACTGCTGTACGTGTATTTTTTTCATAAAAAGTTTTAAGCTAATGAGCACTTCCCAACTCATGCTAAATGATTCCAAATATATCAATTAACTTTGAGTTAGGAAACTAAATGCAAGGTTATGCTGCCATTCATAGCATGTCCTTGGATGTAGCATATAATCTAAAAGAACAGTTTTGCTTTTTCTTTTTAGCATATCAGTATGATAATCAGATAGTTAAAGCTAGCCAGTGTAGGTTTCTGGTGCATGATATGATTTCTCACTGCATTCAGGAAAAGTAAGTGTTATAACTGACTTTCTGGCTCTATGTCCTCTGGAATTGCTTAATGAAGCAAGAGGAGGCCCTGACATTTTCATGGAGAACCTTGGAAAGCAAGTCTGTGTGACCTTTTATAAAATGTTTATACACACTCTGGCAAAATAAGATGGTTCAGGTGAGTCATGGACGGAAGTACTTGAATTAAAACAGTATGATGGGGAGGCTTTGTAAGATACCAGCTCAGTAAATTTCAGCTTTGGTGTCATTTTTCAGTACCATAGACAGCTCAGTGCACCAGGCAACAATTTTGTTCATTTTACTAATTACTTTTATTCCTCACTACCGAAAGTGAAATCACATTTTTGGTCGTAATACTTATAAAATATCAGATTGAGTAGTAGTAGTTTTTAGCTAAGGAGATATTAGACTTTTTCAGGTGATAATGAACTTGTTTTCTCTATCAGTAAAGCTAAAAAATAAATGAATGAACGCATAAAGAAATTGTAATAAATGCCTATGTATCATGACCTTCTGACAAAAGAAAACATAGTAGGGATTATTTTTATACAGTTTGGAAAGGTCCCTTGATATTAAGTAAGTAGCCTCCCTACCTCAAGTCTCAAGGTCAAATTATAGGTAAAGCAGAAACATGCTTTTTAGTGACTTTTTTTTCCCCCCCACCCCGCAGCGGGGTTGGAGATATGTCTCTGACAGAATAAGTACAAAACAAAGTTCAACTATTCTTTGAGATCTTCAACATCAGAAATTTTCAGTGTAGCTTCCATGTCATCTTTTCAGCTTTAGTATACTATTATTTTTCTTATAGAGGTAATTTTAGATGAAAGAGTTGTTTAGTATTTTGAGGTAGGCAAACATAAGATTCTAGCGGGGACAGAAAACCCGTTAGACTAGTGCCTGATCGGTCTGGATCTCATGGGTCTTGGAAGAATGGCAGATGATATACTTTGAATTGGAAAACATTTTCATTTCATTTGTTTGTTTTTGTAATATACAGCTGACTTTTGAACAACATGGGTGAACTGTATGGATCCACTTATACACAGATTTTTTTTCAGTAAATATAGTGGGCCCTCCATATCCATGGGTTCTGTATCAGCAGAAGTACAATATTCACTGGCTGTAAAACCCTCATACGGAGGATTGACTTTTCATTTATGTGGGTTGCAAAGTGCTGAAAGATTTAAGTACACCTGGATTTTGGTGTCTGTGGGGTTCCTGGAACTAATCCCCTGTGGTTACCAAGCGACAACTGTAATTATGTAATAAATAGCGTTAGGGAAAGCAGTGATTTTATTTGTTATGTTTTATGATGGAATCATGCTTTTCATCATCTTTCAAGTTAGCTTTTCAGAGATGGACTCTATAGCTCTATAATCGGAAGAACAGAAATAAAAATTTCCCTTCATTCATGCACCAAGGCCACAGAAAAGAGGAAACAGTGAGTGAGGGTGGGGGCCTCACCTGGACTGGTTGGGGAGGGGTGGTCCCTGTCTACTAGTAGGCTCTGTGGTTTGCTATATGAAGGCTCAGGTCTGAAGAAGAAGGAAAGAATGTTCTCTTTTCTACTTCTACAGAGAGCAAACAGGTGTTTGCAGACCATGCAGGAAATACTGCATATAGTTACTATTTTTATTAATGAAATAACCAATACACATAATAAAAGTAATTCAAACAGTACAGCAGAGTTTAGAATAAAAAGTGAAAGTCATATTCTCTCAGTCATGTTTCTCAGAGGTAACCACTTTTAAGTTATATATATAAATGCCTTCAGAACTTCAATACAGAATATTTAGGTATACACCCATACCTTGCTGATATTCTGTAGTGTATCTTGGAGGTTTATCCTCAGCAGCAGTAGGGACCTATTTCTTTTTTTTTAGCAGGTACATAAGATCCTATTCTATGGATGTACTGTGGTTTACTATCTGAGAGCTGATAGGCAATTTGGAGTTTTCTAAGTTTTTGCTGTTACAAGTAATATTACAGTGAACATCCTTATATATTTATTTTAATCTATTTAGAGTATGTACATATGGTAAATTTTCAGCAGTGAGACTGCTGAATCAAAGGGAGTTTGCATTTTAAATGGAAAGGTATGGCCCACTAGTCTTCTAGAAAGGCCGTCAGAGTTTATGTCTCTGCTTTCTCACACATTATTCCTCCACAGCATTGTCAACACTGGATGCTATAAAAAGATTTATTAAAGAAATCTTAAAAGTTTACCATTTTCTTGCGAAACATTTTTTGGTGACAAATTGTTTAAGGACAAAGCTCAAGGTCTCAGGCTTCTTTGCATCTATTTTGTAGTATCTAGCAGTGCGTTATCTAATCTGCTGGCAAATGGAGTTATCAGAAGCAAATGTTTGCCAAAGTTTTATTATTTCCGTTAAAAAAATTTGCATCCTGGCTAACATGGTGAAACCTCGTCTCCACTAAAAATACCAAAAAAATCAGCCAGCCATGGTGGTGGCATGCACCTGTAATCCCAGCTACTCAGGAGGCTGAGGCAGAGAATGGCCTGAACCTGGGAGGCAGAGCTTGCAGTGAGCCAAGATCGTGTCACCGCACTCCAGCCTGGGTGACAGAGCAAGACTCTGTCTCAAAATAAATAAATAATAAAATAAGATTTGGAGGAGGTTGTTGAAGGAAGCTAAAAAAGTAGAAAAAATTATCTTGGATTGGTCTTAAGTTTTCTGCTATGGTAGTTTCATGTACCTATGAGGTAGATAAAAATTATAGCAACAGGTTGAAGGTAAGACTCTAAAAGATAGTGAGGTAGAAAACTTGCCTGAATTCCTTTGTTGAGTGGTTTTCAGCTCAGTGACTGATGTCTATATTGCCAGCAACCTCTACATCAGAAGTAATGAGATGCTCAGTCCCTTTGACTTTGTGTATATACCGTAGTAACGAAATCACTCAGGACTAATTTTCTCTGCCTGCCTGTGTAAAGATCTCTGCATTATTAATGGGTGTAACACTAAATAAAGCGATCCTGGTGTGTTTACAGAGCAGCATCACAAATGAATGAAGAGTGGAACTTTAGGTTTACCACAAATGGGTTTTCTAGAGCATCCATCCTGTTTCTGGGCCATGTTTTGTACAGTTCAGAGATGAAGGCACTGTGGACTGTCATCATCCCAAACCACACTTGGCAGGGAGCACCATAGCAGCCTGCACTGATTTAACTTCAGAGAAGTTATATTCGGTTAGGATAGGAAGTGGTTTTGTGGGGTTGTTTTAGAGAGAGTTTCTACTCATTAAGAAATAATGTAATATTTGCTACTTTGGGAGTATATTTTCAACCTGAAAGTCCTTAAGAATTCTATTTATAAAACTAGAAAACACACAGAGGGATCTTTATTATTATTGAACCCAGTATCCCACCCAGCACGAGAATGTCCTTTATGTCATTTTTAATAAAAGTGAGTCACCCAGTTCCTGCTTAAACTCTTTTCCTGAGATTGTGAGTTCATACACGTACAAGGCTGTTTCATTCTTAGCTCTTATTTTTAGTAAGATTTTATGTTCAGGTGAAGTCTCATTTTTATATATTCCGTATTCAACATTTTAAAAGTTTTTGAGGTCTGCAAATGCAATGAGGAATAAGACAGGAGGGGCCCTTTCCTCTTGGAGCTGATATTCCAAGGAGGAGGGGTTAAAGAGAGACAAAAATCAATAATAAAATTTTTGGAAGTTGTGATAAATTCCCTAGAGGAGAGACAAAGGGCTGAGATAGAAAGTTGGGAGACAAGGGTTGCATACATCAGACAGGACAATCAAGGGAGGACTGTCTGAGGAAGTGACATTTAAACTGAGACATAAAAGGAAAGGAGTAGCCAGTATTGCCAGAGTCTGGGAACTACCTGTGTGAAGGTCTCATGACCAGGAATTTACTGTGCTTAAGCAAATGACAGCAAACCAGCATAGCATAGCCCAAGCAGGAGCAGAATGGTACCAAATAGAGTAGGAGGGGATAAAGGGACCTGGTTTTCAAGGATCTTGAGGCAATGGTAAGGATTTATGGATTTTTTTCTTTTTCCCTGACGTGCAGGAGGGAAGTCGGTTAAGAGTTTAAAGCAGGCAAGGGTCATGATCCAGCTTAATGTTTAAGCAGGCCTTGTTTTGATGCTGTCAGAATTGGCCTGGATACTATTAGGAAGTTGTTGGCAAGCTGTTTCATAGAGAGAGATGATGCTCACCTGGCTTAATAGCATTCTTGCTTGTAGCAGCCATAAAGATGAGAAGTGGGCTGATTGGAGGCCTGTGTTAGAGGTAGAACTCACTTACCATTGGACAGAATGTGGCAGGTAAGGGCAAGGGTCAATACAAAGATGATTGATGGGGTTCTGGCTGGAGCAGCTGAGTGTATTGTGCTGAGAAGGGAAGACTCAAATTGAGAAGCAGGGTGTAGAATCAGGAATTTCTTTTGGCATAATAGATTTGAAATTCTGCTGATTGTATATGAGAGTCTGGAGTGCAGAGGAAGTCTGTACCGGATATTTAAATTTGGGAGTTATCAGCACAGAGACTATTTAAACCCACAGGAATTGATGAAATCACTGAGAGAGAATAGAAAAATGAGAAGGTTGAGAGTTGATCATTCTCTGACATCTAGAGGTTGAGTAAAGAACTAGAAAGAGGAGACAAGAATGAATTGTCCCTGAGGTGAAGGAGTCTAAGAGATAGGAGTGTTTTAAGGAGGGCATAGCACTCTATATTGAATGCTACCAAGGTCTGTTAATATGGGGTAGAGAAGTGGTTTTTGGATTTGGAAAATTGAAGGTCATTGCTGACCTTGATGAGCCATTTCTGTGGAGTAGTAGAGACAGAAATAGACTGTAAGTTCTAGCATAAAAGAATAAGTTGATTTCCCTTTTCACAGGATCACAGAGCAAACATTTTAACATTAGATCCATTTAAATGCCCTCCTAGTTAAATAGTCCCAATTTCTTTGAATATTCCTTCTCAGACATTGAATGTACCTGATCACAACCTTCTGGACTTACTCAGTTATGTTGAATTTCCTCTTCAAATGAGAAGGTCAGAAATATACTCAACACTTTCAGATAGGATCTTCCAGTGGGGTTAACGCTCCTCATCAAAAATGCTATATTATACTGACTCTTATTAGTCTAAAATGGTCATTGCTTCACAGAAATTTGCCCAGTGACACTTGTAAAATTGTTATTGAGCTAAATGCTCAGCTTTACGTTTACTAACCCTTTTAAATAGCGTCTTGATTTCAGACCAGCATGTCAGCCTGTCAGAATTGTTTGAATCAATGCTAATGTTTATTTGAAAATCCTGTGTATGGATGATCTATAGAATTGGAAGACTCCAGAGTTTACATTGGTGCTAGATTCTGTTCCAGAAACGTGGTCAATATTGGTGGCTCTTACTTGGTTTGGATACCTGTCATTGACATATTTGACTCTTCTTTCTTACTTTTGTGCTAGCTATGAGTCTGAAAAGTGAACCTTTGGACAAGACAAGGTCAGAGTTTAGAAGTAGGCCCTTTTTGTTGTTGTGAGTCATCTGCTCATCCATGATGTTTGAACTCTGTGAACTCTGTCAGCCACTTCACATTTCTCTAGTTTGTGTACAAGAATTTTATGAGGACTGTCTGATCCCTTGTTAGAATTCACATTTTCTGTGTATACTGCAGTGTCAGGATCTTTCAGTCTATTAGTGATATCCAAGAAGGAAGTAAGACTGATTTGCTTGTAATTTTAGTGTATAATATAGGCTTCATGACCTAATCCCTTTACTCATAAAAATTTTATTTTTTACCTTCAGATTATAAAATTAATAACTATTCATGTTAGGAAATTTGTGAAACATAGGAAAATATGAAAAGTAGTATAAATTAGTCTAATCTTGCCACCCAGTGATGACTATTATTTATGATATTGTGTATTTATATAAAGCATATGGACATGCTATTTGATATGTTGCTGTATAAGGAGATTTTATATTCTCTTCATATAACTTTTTATTGTTTTTTCCTCATGTTTAAACATTCTTAATATTGTAGGTGCAAGTTTTCTTTCATTATGTAAATATAATCAATTTAATTATTTTCCCTATTTTGGACACTTAAAATTAGAAATAACATATTTTAAACATTTTTTATAACAAATACCCTTGCAGATTAACTTTTGTGAGCATCTCTGGTGATTTCCTAAGGATAAACTGCCAAGAGAGAAATTACTGAATTAAAGGGTATTTAAGACAACTGATAGCTTGTAAAATTATTCTCCCAAAAGTTTTTATCAGTCCTTTTATTTTTAAAGTGCTTTCAAACCACTTTATGAAATGTGGTTTATTGAACTGATCTAGCAATTTCTGCAGTATCTAGGCTTAAGAGTGCCAGGTAGCATTGAGTACTGTGATGTGTAAATCTGGCAATTTGCTTCCCTGTGGTCTCCTATACCTTCCTAATTCTCCGTGATCTTGGTTTTGAAATATTGGCTAAAAAGGCTTCTAAAAGGGTATCACTTTTGAATAGTTAAAAACAATTATATAGAAACAATGGGAAAGCAATATTGGAAGATAACTTTGTCTCCAAATATTCCCAATTGTTTTCATTATGGGAAGCTTTAAAACCCGTGATTTCTGACAATTTTTCTCTCTAAACTTTCCTGCTGAGCAGAGCAATAGGACTCTCCTTTGTGTTGACTGCTTTTACAACACAGTCTTGTGGCTTTGTGCATTCATTCTCAGCTCTGCCACTAATCAGCTGTGTGACCATGGACAAGTTACTTAATCTCTCTGAACTTCAACTTCCTTCTCTGTAAAATGGGGAATACAGAGTACCTCTCTCATGGGGTTGTTATGAAGATTAAGTAAGGTTATATATATATATATATAACTTAGAAGACTGCCTGGCATGTGGTAAGGGCTATTTACATGTCAACGGTTGGTTATTGTTCACTATTTTGGAGTTTGTTGGAGTGGAAGGGGTGGAATTGGAGCCCAGCTTCTCTGGGCTTTAGAAAACAGTGATTTTTTTTTTTTTTTCCATACGAAATTTATGAGAGAGAACAGGAAAAAAAAAAAGGGGCCATTCAAGCAGTGTTTATTAGTTTATTAACACTTAATCTAGGGTGTGTGTGTGCAAGCACGTGCATATTTTTAAATGAAAGCTTTTGCTGTCTATTAAGGACAGCCATTTGTTTTTTTAAACAGATTTAGTTCTGAATCTTCCTGTGAGGAGGTTGACTATCTTAGGTGAGAAGTAATAATTTTGTCTGTTAGGTTTCAGATCTGTAATGAGTGTTCAGGTACTGTGATGTTAGGCTAACAGTTTTTACTAAAATGGCCATTTTCCACGTAAACTTACCATGGGTGTGGCTTCATCTTGGAATCAAGGCCCTTTCTGTGCTACATTAACTTCTTCAGGCATCACAGCTGACTGCCTCTCCTCACCACTAATTAGGACCCTGGTGACTTAAAAGAATTAAGTGAAGCACTCCAGAAAGTAAGCAAAGGGAATCATTTGGATGATGGAAAATTCTGGTATTAAACTCCTGCTGAAAGGGGATAAGAGGTAGTAAACAGCCTAAGGCATACATGCAAATGACTGTAGTTGGCAGTATTTCTGTCTGTATTCTTTGTAGGTCTACAGGATATTTAAATAAAAAGTGTTTTTTTCTTTTTCTGGACTGGGTTTATTTCTGGTGAGAGTTTTGTTTTCTTTGCTACCCTCAACCACAGTGCTTGGAGTACAGTGGTCTGAAAGAACTGGGAAGAATTTCTTTGTGTAAATATGACAAATAACATCTCGAAATATTCTGGGTACAGTGATTGTTTTACTTTTTATCAGGGAGCTTGTATCTTTTCTGTTTTATTTCAAATAATCATCAATTGAATCTACATTCTGTCCATTCTTTGTTTAGAATAATGTGTTATCGTTGAGTGAGTTTTGGACTTTGCTTTTCGAATTTATAGGACACATTGGGATTTATACATTGTAAACTTGGAATGAATTATGTAGACCATTCTAACAACTGATATTCTGTATCAATAATGTGTCCTTTGCTTCCTTTAATATTCTGGGCATTTTTGCCTGATTATGTAACTATCTGTAGTGATTATCTGGTTTTAAGATGGGATTGTTTTCAGGTAATTTGGCCGCTGAGACTTTATTGTCTGGTTGCTGAGTTAGTTGTCTTCTGTCAGGAAGCTTTCGTGTTCCAGGGGAAATTCTATGCGATATTTGCATATTAGTTTTGACAAAGACATACTGATTTTTCAGGAGAAAGCATAAAACACTATAGTATGCTTATCAAGCTTTTCACCTTGGATAGTACTTTTCTTAGAATAGTGTCTCCCGTCACAGGGTTAAAAATTGCATGGGTGCTAATTCATGAACTGTTTAATTTTTTACTGTGTGGCTAAGGGAAACTATACCCTAGCTTTGGATAGTAGAGTATTTAAGAAATTGATAGTAGAGTGTTTAAGAAATTAAAAAGTGCTAATGAGACTGAGTGTTGAGGTTGTATGCATATAATGTGACATAAAAGTGATGGCTGTGGGATGTATAATAGTAATCTCATGCTTTTTCAGAGATACATCTAATACTTTTAGGTATGTACCCAAGCAAAAGTATTGACTGAAAACTTTGTTTTATTTATGTGGAATTAGCTATGAAGTTTTTAAGACTTAAAAGTCTTAGCTTTTAGAAACTTGCTGTAAGTCAATTTTCATAAAGGTAAATCTAATCTCTCACTTGGAAAAAGTCATATCAGTTTGTCTCTTGAGGTAAGAATACCTGAAGATATGTTTATTTAGGTTTACATGTCATTGGTTTAAAGCCTTTAGTTTACTGCTTGAAACTCTTGGTAATGTCGCAAATGTATTAGTGTTGTTGAAAAATATTTTGAGTTATAATTTTACTTCATCAGTAGTATTTTAGTCAAGATTTTACTAGT
This sequence comes from Macaca mulatta, assembly GCF_049350105.2. Lineage (NCBI taxonomy): Eukaryota > Metazoa > Chordata > Mammalia > Primates > Cercopithecidae > Macaca > Macaca mulatta. The sequence goes on from NC_133411.1 coordinate 123,294,337, forward strand.
TGTTCTTATTTGTCAACATCAAAGAGAATATTTGATGAAAATGTGTTGGAGCAGGTGTCTACAATTTAAGCATGGGTGATACAAAGAGAAATCTCCAGTATGCTTATTATTATTATTTTGCAAAAAGAAAGCAACAACAACACAATTCGGGGATGAAAACTATTTTTTAAAACTGTTTTTGATTTTGTATTCACTGGTTCTTGTGGAGTTTTTATATCATTTAAAAAAAAGACTCACAGTGTATATATGTATCTTTCCTTTAGCATGTCTATTTCACACAGTCTCTTTTATCTTTTTTGACAACTGTACCTATTTTTCAGTTGTTCAGTTTTGACCAAATTCTGCTTCACGTCTGAAACGTGTCCTTTGGGTGTTTCTTACACTGGGGAATGAAGATCCAGCCCACTCACTGTCATGTTCACTGTCTCAGTCTGATGCTGTGTGTACAGATCGCTTCAGTGGCAGCTATTTAGAAGTAATGTATCCATCAAATGTGTCTCACACAAGTAGCCACAGAAGGAAAGGGGACATGTGTTTAGGACTTAGTCCCTCAGGCCCATGTCAGAACATCCTTCCTGCACAGAGACTGCACAGAGCACTCAGTGGGCGAGCATCTGCGCTGCAGCATTTACCCAGCAGCAAAAGGTCTCCTCTGCACTAGTGTGCAAGAATGCAGGTGGCCGCAGCAAGGTGATCAGTGTGATGGAAGGTGAGCAGAAGCCTCATCTTCAAAACCCCAGTTATGACCTGCTGCCATATGGGAACACAATTCAGCAAATGAAAAGCAATAGGATGGGGAGGCTGATGGTGAGAAACGATAGGCTCAGATGCCCTTGCGACATATGCTGTAGCTGCATTTCCAGGCTGAATGCAAATTTTCATGAATTTGCTCACATTTCCTCTCTCCTCTGTTGTGTGAATGATGACTTGTACATTCAATGGGGTCCAAGTCGTTGATGATTTTTAACCTTTTTCTTAAACACAATGGGGGAAATTACAATGAAGTGTTACAAGGTACAAGTGTACTTTCCCTTACTGAGGAGATAAAGAGAACAGGTTTTAAAATCATCTCATTGGCCAGCCATGGTGACTCATAGCTGTAATCTCAATGCTTTGGGAGGCTGAGGGGAGACGACTGCTTGAAGGAAGCCAGGAATTGGAGACCAGCCTGGGCAACATAGCAAGACCCCATCTGTGCAAAAATAAATAAATGAAACACTTAGCTGGGCGTGGTAGTGCATGCCTGTAGTCCCGGCTACTTGGGAAGATGGCTTGAGCCCAGGAGTTCAGGGCTGCAATGAATCATGATTGTACCACCACCCTCCAGTCTGGGCAGAAGAGTGAGCCCCTGTCGCCTAAAAAAAATTTTTAAAAATTATCTCATTGACTTTATTTTAAATTTGCCTATTGGATCCTTTTGAGGAGCAACTCTCCCTACCCAGTGCTCACTGAGACCACCACTGGCTGTGTGTACATAATCTCTCCCTTTTTCGGCTTCCCCAGCCTTGTTTTCATTTAGGAATATTCCTGGGAACATCTGCTGTGTTTTGAGAATACCAGCCATGTCAGGATTCCCACTCTGATCCTGAGGGACATACTGAGGATCCCTGATGCTCTCTAATCCCCCTATGTGCATCATTATGATGGGAGGGTGGAAAAATAAGCCTAAGTGTAACATTTTCCAGTCATGCTGGATGGTATCTGTTGCTTGTACTCGTGTTTATGTTGAATGTTAAAAGCTTGTAAAAAGTAGAAGAGCTGCTGCTTGAAGGTGATAGATGCCACCTGGCTGGGCCTGTCACTGTCCAGCAGGGTGTGGGTGGCAGCACAGAGTGTAGACCCCAAGAGGACAGTGTAAGGGGAGAAGCCCGAGGGATGCCTTCTATCTAGACAGACATTTGTGCCTCTGGAAGCAGCCCAGACACCAGTTAAGAACTTTGGCTCTGGATCCAGACAGATTTGAATTAGAACTCAGTTTTACTCTGTGTGACCATAAGAAGACAGTATTACCCCTCCCAGGCTCATTGTTTCATCTGTAAAATGGAAATAATCATTGTACCTATCTCATTAGATTGTTTTTGGGATTCAGTGAGACAGTGTTGATGAAGAATCTAGCGTGATACCTGCCACATGATAAATGCTGAATAAGTCTTAACTTCTGTTATTATTCTTCTGTCATTGTTACTGCTCTTCTGTCATTATTATTATTAAGTAAATACTGTAGCCTTCACAAGGAAGCAGAGCCTAGAGTCTAGAAGGATCTCAAGATGGGAGGAGGGAAAGGCAATAATGACCCTATTTCAAGGTACCTGAAAGTTCTGGTAAGAGGGACATTGGGCAGAGAAGGCAAATATTTGCTTAGTTAGAACAGGGATTGGCAAACTGCAGCCCATGGACCAAATCCGCCCCCTGAACAAATCTGGCCTACATGTTTGTATATGAAAAAAACTTTTATTGGAACACAGCCGTGCTCACTTGTTCAGGTATTGATTATTGCCGCTTTTGTGCTACAGTGGCAGGGTTGAGTAGTTGCAACAGAGGCCATATGGCTGGCAAAATGAAAAATATTTGCTTTCTGGGCCTTTTACAGAAAAAGTTTGCCAACTTCTGAGTTAGAGAAGAGGATGATCAGCAAAGGCAAGAAGAAACATGCCTGAAAGTGTTTGTTCTGCCTTTGCATCAAAAGCTATTCTTGGTTCTGATTTTTACTAAGGAAAGTGTGTGGTGGGCAGAGGTTCAGGTAGATGCTGATTGGGAAGTGCAGATTTTTGTAGGTAATAGACTTTCTGTTATGGCCCATATCTCAGTCTTCTGTGTAGGAGTTTGTACCCCTGGGATTGAGGTGGAATCATGTGTTGAATTAGATTTACATCATCACATGCAAGTGGAATGGCTGTAGTTGAAACTTCTCGTGCCTCCGGGTTGGGAGTCATTTTTGGGAGGGGCTGTAAGGAGAGAATGGCCTTGTTTGACCTTTGGTGCTGCATAACTTAGTCTCAGAAAAGCGAGGCATCTCATTGTGGCTTATGATGTTCCGTGACACTGTCGGTGTGGCTTGCCTCTATCATGAAGTGAGACTCATTTGTTTTATGTTGTGAAGAAAGTATTTTGTAGCTGACTGTTCTCTAACTCTGTATTTTGCCATAAGAAAGCCACAAATTAAGGTGGGAAGCAGTAAAGAGTGTTTGTTATTTTCTTTTGGTCTGAAGTTCTGGCAGCATGTATAATTTATTAATTTCCTTATTGCTGTTTCTAGTGATTAAAGTTATATTTCATGCAAATAATCTCCATTCTGAGCTGCCTACGGGCAACTCCTCTTGGAAGTCCCTCAGGGCTGCAGCTCAGCACCTCCCAGCCTTGTCATTCCTCTTAGGCCTCCTAGTGGTAGCTGACATTTGCTGTCTTAGAAAAGGGAACCACGGTCCACCTGGGGCCCCAGGGAGGACCCTCGCCATCCCTTTTCTTCTGCCCATCTCCCCACACACTTGCAAGAGTCATCAGGATACTATGGCCGTTCCCTCCTTAGTGTCCTTGGCATTACCTTTGCTCTCTGCTGACAGTCTTGTGCCTTCATTCTGATTTCCAAACTTACTGACTCTTCCCAGGTCCTCCTGCAATCTCTTTTATGAATATACTTACTGAATATTTTATAAATATTATATAGCATATTATATATTTATAGCATATATTATATAGCTTATATATTATATAGCATATTAATATTTTATAACTGTTATATAGCATAATTATATTGTGACAGTATAATGAATAACAATATATACCATCTATATTATATGTAAAGTGTAAAAATATATAAGTATAGAAAAGTAATGTGTTATACATGTGATTTACATAATTTCTTTTTCTTTTTTTTTAAATTTATTTATTATTATTATACTTTAAGTTGTAGGGTACATGTGCATAACGTGCAGGTTTGTTACATATGTATACTTCTGCCATGTTGGTGTGCTGCACCCATCAACTCGTCATTTACATCAGGTATAACTCCCAATGCAATCCCTCCCCCCTCCCCCCTCCCCATGATAGGCCCTGGTGTGTGATGTTCCCCTTCCTGAGTCCCAGTGATCTCATTATTCAGTTCCCACCTATGAGTGAGAACATGCGGTGTTTGGTTTTCTGTTCTTGTGATAGTTTGCTAAGAATGATGGATTCCAGCTGCATCCAAGTCCCTACAAAGGACTCAAACTCATCCTTTTTGATGGCTGCATAGTATTCCATGGTGTATATGTGCCACATTTTCTTAATCCAATCTGTCACTGATGGACATTTGGGTTGATTCCAAGTCTTTGCTATTGTGAATAGTGCTGCAATAAACATACGTGTGCATGTGTCTTTATAGCAGCATAATTTATAATCCTTTGGGTATATACCCAGTAATGGGATGGCTGGCTCATATGGTACATCTAGTTCTAGATCCTTGAGGAATCGCCATACTGTTTTCCATAATGGTTGAACTAGTTTACAATCCCACCAACAGTGTAAAAGTGTTCCTATTTCTCCACATCCTCTCCAGCACCTGTTGTTTCCTGACTTTTTAATGATTGCCATTCTAACTGGTGTGAGATGGTATCTCATTGTGGTTTTGATTTGCATTTCTCTGATGGCCAGTGATGATGAGCATTTTTTCATGTGTCTGTTGGCTGTATGAATGTCTTCTTTTGAGAAATATCTGTTCATATCCTTTGCCCACTTTTTGATGGGGTTGTTTGTTTTTTTCTTGTAAATTTGTTTGAGTTCTTTGTAGGTTCTGGATATTAGCCCTTTGTCAGATGAGTAGATTGCAAAAATTTTCTCCCATTCTGTAGGTTGCCTGTTCACTCTGATGTTAGTTTCTTTTGCTGTGCAGAAGCTCTTTAGTTTAATGAGATCCCATTTGTCAATTTTGGCTTTTGCTGCTGTTGCTTTTGATGTTTTAGACATGAAGTCTTTGCCCATGCCTATGTCCTGAATGGTACTACCTAGGTTTTCCTCTAGGATTTTTATGGTATTAGGTCTAACATTTAAGTCTCTAATCCATCTTGAATTAATTTTCGTATAAGGAGTAAGGAAAGGATCCAGTTTCAGCTTTCTACTTATGGCTAGCCAATTTTCCCAGCACCATTTATTAAATAGGGAATCTTTTCCCCATTTCTTGTTTCTCTCAGGTTTGTCAAAGATCAAATGGCTGTAGATGTGTGGTATTATTTCTGAGGACTCTGTTCTGTTCCATTGGTCTATATCTCTGTTTTGGTACCAGTACCATGCTGTTTTGGTTACTGTAGCCTTGTAGTATAGTTTGAAGTCAGGTAGCGTGATGCCTCCAGCTTTGTTCTTTTGACTTAGGATTGTCTTGGAGATGCGGGCTCTTTTTTTGTTCCATATGAACTTTAAAGCAGTTTTTTCCAATTCTGTGAAGAAACTCATTGGTAGCTTGATGGGGATGGCATTGAATCTATAAATTACCTTGGGCAGTATGGCCATTTTCACGCTATTGATTTTTCCTATCCATGAGCATGGTATGTTCTTCCATTTGTTTGTGTCCTCTTTTATTTCACTGAGCAGTGGTTTGTAGTTCTCCTTGAAGAGGTCCTTTACATCCTTTGTAAGTTGGATTCTTAGGTATTTTATTCTCTTTGAAGCAATTGTGAATGGAAGTTCATTCCTGATTTGGCTCTCTGTTTGTCTGTTACTGGTGTATAAGAATGCTTGTGATTTTTGCACATTAATTTTGTATCCTGAGACTTTGCTGAAGTTGCTTATCAGCTTAAGGAGATTTTGGGCTGAGACAATGGGGTTTTCTAAATATACAATCATGTCATCTGCAAACAGGGACAATTTGACTTCTTCTTTTCCTAACTGAATACCCTTGATTTCTTTCTCTTGCCTGTTTGCCCTAGCCAGAACTTCCAACACTATGTTGAATAGGAGTGGTGAGAGAGGGCATCCCTGTCTTGTGCCAGTTTTCAAAGGGAATTTTTCCAGTTTTTGCCCATTCAGTATGATATTGGCTGTGGGTTTGTCATAAATAGCTCTTATTATTTTGAGGTACGTTCCATCAATACCGAATTTATTGAGCGTTTTTAGCATGAAGGGCTGTTGAATTTTGTCAAAAGCCTTTTCTGCACCAATTGAGATAATCATGTGGTTCTTGTCTTTGGTTCTGTTTATATGCTGGATTATGTTTATTGATTTGCGAATGTTGAACCAGCCTTGCATCCCAGGGATGAAGCCCACTTGATCATGGTGAATAAGCTTTTTGATGTGTTGCTGAATCCGGTTTGCCAGTATTTTATTGAGGATTTTTGCATCGATGTTCATCAGGGATATTGGTCTAAAATTCTCTTTTTTAGTTGTGTCTCTGCCAGGCTTTGGTATCAGGATGATGTTGGCCTCATAAAATGAGTTAGGGAGGATTCCCTCTTTTTCTATTGATTGGAATAGTTTCAGAAGGAATGGTACCAACTCCTCCTCGTACCTCTGGTAGAATTCAGCTGTGAATCCATCTGGTCCTGGACTTTTTTTGGTTGGTAGGCTATTAATTATTGCCTCAATTTCAGAGCCTGCTATTGGTCTATTCAGGGATTCAACTTCTTCCTGGTTTAGTCTTGGAAGAGTGTAAGTGTCCAGGAAATTATCCATTTCTTCTAGATTTTCCAGTTTATTTGTGTAGAGGTGTTTATAGTATTCTCTGATGGTAGTTTGTATTTCTGTGGGGTCGGTGGTGATATCCCCTTTATCATTTTTAATTGCGTCGATTTGATTCTTCTCTCTTTTCTTCATTAGTCTGGCTAGTGGTCTGTCAATTTTGTTGATCTTTTCAAAAAACCAACTCCTGGATTCATTGATTTTTTGGAGGGTTTTTTGTGTCTCTATCTCCTTCAGTTCTGCTCCGATCTTAGTTATTTCTTGCCTTCTGCTAGCTTTCGAATGTGTTTGCTCTTGCTTCTCTAGTTCTTTTAATTGCGATGTTAGAGTGTCAATTTTAGATCTTTCCTGCTTTCTCTTGTGGGCATTTAGTGCTATAAATTTCCCTCTACACACTGCTTTAAATGTGTCCCAGAGATTCTGGTATGTTGTATCTTTGTTCTCATTGGTTTCAAAGAACATCTTTATTTCTGCCTTCATTTCGTTATGTACCCAGTAGTCATTCAGGAGCAGATTGTTCAGTTTCCATGTAGTTGAGCGGTTTTGATTGAGTTTCTTAGTTCTGAGTTCTAGTTTGATTGCACTGTGGTCTGAGAGACAGTTTGTTATAATTTCTGTTCTTGTACATTTGCTGAGGAGTGCTTTACTTCCAATTACGTGGTCAATTTTGGAGTAAGTATGATGTGGTGCTGAGAAGAATGTATATTCTGTTGATTTGGGGTAGAGAGTTCTATAGATGTCTATTAGGTCTGCTTGCTGCAGAGATGAGTTCAATTCCTGGATATCCTTGTTAACTTTCTGTCTCGTTGATCTGTCTAATGTTGACAGTGGAGTGTTGAAGTCTCCCATTATTATTGTATGGGAGTCTAAGTCTCTTTGTAAGTCTCTAAGGACTTGCTTTATGAATCTGGGTGCTCCTGTATTGGGTGCATATATATTTAGGATAGTTAGCTCTTCCTGTTGAATTGATCCCTTTACCATTATGTAATGGCCTTCTTTGTCTCTTTTGATCTTTGATGGTTTAAAGTCTGTTTTATCAGAGACTAGTATTGCAACCCCTGCTTTTTTTTGTTCTCCATTTGCTTGGTAAATCTTCTTCCATCCCTTTATTTTGAGCCTATGTATGTCTCTGCGTGTGAGATGGGTCTCCTGAATACAGCAGACTGATGGGTCTTGACTCTTTATCCAGTTTGCCAGTCTGTGTCTTTTAATTGGAGCATTTAGTCCATTTACATTTAAGGTTAATATTGTTATGTGTGAACTTGATCCTGCCATTATGATATTAACTGGTTATTTTGCTCGTTAGTTGATGCAGTTTCTTCCTAGCCTCTATGGTCTTTACATTTTGGCATGTTTTTGCAATGGCTGGTACCGGTTGTTCCTTTCCATGTTTAGTGCTTCCTTCAGGGTCTCTTGTAAGGCAGGCCTAGTGGTGACAAAATCTCTAAGCATTTGCTTATCTGTAAAGGATTTTATTTCTCCTTCACTTATGAAACTTAGTTTGGCTGGATATGAAATTCTGGGTTTAAAATTCTTTTCTTTAAGAATGTTGAATATTAGCCCCCACTCTCTTCTGGCTTGGAGAGTTTCTGCCGAGAGATCTGCTGTTAGTCTGATGGGCTTCCCTTTGTGGGTAACCCGACCTTTCTCTCTGGCTGCCCTTAAGATTTTTTCCTTCATTTCAACTTTGGTGAATCTGGCAATTATGTGTCTTGGAGTTGCTCTTCTCCAGGAGTATCTTTGTGGCGTTCTCTGTATTTTCTGGATTTGAATGTTGGCCTGCCCTACTAGGTTGGGGAAGTTCTCCTGGATGATATCCTGAAGAGTGTTTTCCAACTTGGTTCCATTTTCCCCCTCACTTTCAGGCACCCCAATCAGATGTAGATTTGGTCTTTTTACATAATCCCATACTTCTTGCAGGCTTTGTTCATTTCTTTTTCTTCTTTTTTCTTTTGGTTTCTCTTCTCGCTTCATTTCATTCATTTGATCCTCAATCGCTGATACTCTTTCTTCCCGTTGATCGAGTCGGTTACTGAAGCTTGTGCATTTGTCACGTATTTCTCGTGTCATGGTTTTCATCTCTTTCATTTCATTTAGGACCTTCTCTGCATTAATTACTCTAGCCATCAATTCTTCCACTTTTTTTTCAAGATTTTTAGTTTCTTTGCGCTGGGTACGTAATTCCTCCTTTAGCTCTGAGAAATTTGATGGACTGAAGCCTTCTTCTCTCATCTCGTCAAAGTCATTCTCCGTCCAGCTTTGATCCATTGCTGGCGATGAGCTGCGCTCCTTTGCCGGGGGAGATGCGCTCTTATTTTTTGAATTTCCAGCTTTTCTGCCCTGCTTTTTCCCCATCTTTGTGGTTTTATCTGCCTCTGGTCTTTGATGATGGTGATGTACTGATGGGGTTTTGGTGTAGGTGTCCTTCCTGTTTGATAGTTTTCCTTCTAACAGTCAGGACCCTCAGCTGTAGGTCTGTTGGCGATTGCTTGAGGTCCACTCCAGACCCTGTTTGCCTGGGTATCAGCAGCAGAGGCTGCAGAAGATAGAATATTTCTGAACAGCGAGTGTACCTGTCTGATTCTTGCTTTGGAAGCTTCCTCTCAGGGGTGTACTCCACCTTGTGAGGTGTGGGGTGTCAGACTGCCCCTAGTGGGGGATGTCTCCCAGTTAGGCTACTCAGGGGTCAGGGACCCACTTGAGCAGGGAGTCTGTCCCTTCTCAGATCTCAACCTCCGTGTTGGGAGATCCACTGCTCTCTTCAAAGCTGTCAGACAGAGTCGTTTGCGTCTGCAGAGGTGTCTGCTGCGTTTGTTTAGTTTACTGTGCCCTGTCCCCAGAGGTGGAGTCTACAGAGACAGGCAGGTTTCCTTGAGCTGCTGTGAGCTCCACCCAGTTCGAGCTCCCCAGCAGCTTTGTTTACCTACTTAAGCCTCAGCAATGGCGGGCGCCCCTCCCCCAGCCTCGCTGCTTCCTTGCCGGTAGATCACAGACTGCTGTGCTAGCAATGAGGGAGGCTCCGTGGGTGTGGGACCCTCCCGGCCAGGTGTGGGATATGATCTCCTGGTGTGCCTGTTTGCTTAAATCGCAGTATTGGGGTGGGAGTTTCCCGATTTTCCAGGTGTTGTGTGTCTCAGTTCCCCTGGCTAGGAAAAGGGATTCCCTTCCCCCTTGCACTTCCCAGGTGAGGCAGTGCCTCGCCCTGCTTCAGCTCTCGCTGGTCGGGCTGCAGCAGCTGACCAGCACCGACCGTCCGGCACTCCCCAGTGAGATGAACCCAGTACCTCAGTTGAAAATGCAGAAATCACCGGTCTTCTGTGTGGCTTGAGCTGGGAGTTGGAGACTGGAGCTGCTCCTATTCGGCCATCTTGCTCCGCCCCCCCTAATTTATTTTTCAATTTATATCATTTTATTTTTAGCTTAGACTTAGTATGTTTTTTAACTCACTTATTTTAGTCCCATCTTAAGTAACAGTTTCCATGAGAGTTTGAGTTATAGTATAAATACCTGTGTTTTCTAATACACAATACAGTAAAACTGTAAATAAACAACATGCAGCCTGGATTCATCCCAAGGATTCCTTTTGGGAATTTCTGTCAGTTGTTGCTGTATTCTTCTAACGTGGATTAATATAGTCTCCTGCTTCTCTCCCCCTGCTTCTTTCTGCTGGTCCATCTCTGCTGTTGCAGAAATTTCTGCCACAGACACAAACATGGTGCTGTCACAACAATTCTAAAATGATGCCCTGGCTCACTCTCTTGTTTCATGGCGATGGTCTATAATGTAGATTCCTGCAGTTCAATACAGAGCTACAGAGCATCAAAGAGAAAGGGATTGTGATTCAGTCCCAGGTTTTCCTAACTTCTCCCCAGTGATTTCCCATGACCTGTTAATAGGTGTGAGCTTCAGTTTGTCATCTGGAAAATGGGGTAATAGGGCCTATCTCATGAGCTACTGTGAGAATTCTACTATACTTAGCCCAGTACTAGACACATAATAATCACACACACTGTAACATTAGTATTTTCATTGTTGTGTTCACCATCATGACCTCTGTAATCCTTAGTTTCTCATATGTAACTGGGGATGAGGCATCATGAGGTTTTTGTTAGGATTGCATGACTGGTTTGGGGGGCAGTTAGGGTGGGAGAGAGTAGTGAAGTGCCTGGTATGACATGTGGCCTTTGGGGTGCACTAATGCAGGCCATTATTACCATAGCACTTATCAGACTCGGTCTCTCAGTTGAGAGGGCAGCTCCCTGGGGGCAGGCATCATGTTCAATTCTGCTAGACATTCTCAGGGCTGAGCAGCCTAGTGAACACCCCTGAAGTGGATAAATCCAAGGTTTTCACATCTTGTGTGTCACGCCATTTAAATTGCCACTATGTTTTCATCTGTGGTGTGGGAGCAGCCCTCCTTGTTCCTTCTTCTTGGTTTACCAAAAGCTAATTAAGAATGCGGATACCGAGGCGGGCGGATCACCGGGTCAGGAGATCGAGACCACGGTGAAACCCCGTCTCTACTAAAAATACAAAAAATTAGCCGGGCGCGGTTGTGGGCGCCTGTAGTCCCAGCTACTCGGGAGGCTGAGGCAGGAGAATGGCGTGAACCCGGGAGGCGGAGCTGGCAGTGAGCCGAGATTGCACCACTGCACTCCAGCCTGGGCGACAGAGCGAGACTCCGTCTCAAAAAAAAAAAAAAAAAAAAAAAAAAGAATGCGGATAAAATAACCTATCTTAGAGGAGGTGGTATGGCAATCTAATAAGCTAATAATAGTCTAATTAATGTCCTTTTTCTTAGCATAAAATTTGCTCTTTTTCTGCCATAATGTTCTGTATCACTAAAGAAATTTAGTTTTTAACACTAGTTGTATTGTCTGACTTTAAATTATTAAAATAGATAATGAAATGACTGGCAGTACAGTCAGAGATCATTGATTGAAATCACTGCAGTGAATTCGTTTCTATTTTTTATAACTGTATTGAAAGAGACAGATTTCATAGTTTGGTTGTAAGAGTTGGCTGAAAGAAATACAAAAACAAATGTGTCTAGATGCAGTGGTGCTGTGCTTACAATGCAGTGGTAATTTTAGGAGAGCCATGAGAATCTAAGGGCTCTAATAGTGACAGATTAGCTTTAGGTATCTCACTGGTATAATAAGACACAGAGACACTTCTTTGGGCTCGCTTGTGTCCCTCCAAGAGGATCACAGCATGTCCTACTGTGATCGTCCTCTTCTAATTCTTGATTTTACAAAATACCCTCTCATTTTTCAGCTCATCTCTAACGTCACCTCCTTTGTGAAGCCTTCTCATTGTTTCAGATGTTTCATTCTCTTCCTTTCCTGAGCAACATTTGTGTTTAGTACTGGTTTTTAAGCCTCCTCGAGTGGTTTTCTGTGGCTATGCTTTACCTTCTCAAGGGCAGTTACACATCTTTTTGCTCAGAAGCAACATAAGCTATGCCAGTGTGTGCTGCCATCCAGTGTTGCTGTGGAACTGAGCGAGGAGAGGGGCAGGACAGGAGCCAGTCCTCATCATAGTGCTGGGTGACGCAGGGATGGGGAGTTGGATACCTGTCTGTTGATGGTTCAGATTCTTTTTTAACCTGGAATAATACGACAGTATTCATGGATCTGGACAATTGTACTTGCAAGAGAATGACAGACTGTTATCCTGTTAATGGATTAACCATGAGGTTAGTGTTCTCTCCTGTATATATGTTTCCTATATTTTAATCATGGATCAGAAATAGGCTTTAAAATGGTTGCACAGAGGGTAGCAACATAGAAGACCTGGCATATGTTTTCTTTTTGTTTACCATTACTATTCTGCAGTGCAATCCATGCCTTCAAGAGCTGTTAAAATGGGATTTCCAGCTTTATCAGTTAGTCTTAAAAGTGACCATCCCTGGCATCCATCGTCTCTAACTCCCTTCAGTGTCACCTCTGTTCCTTTCTGTGATATACAGCCATTGGAGAAGCTTACTAAATAAAAGTAAATTTTTGTCTGTAGTGGATATTCTCCAGCCTGAACTTGAGTCCTAATTGTTCGATGTGTAGATATCTATGTGAGGTTATTGCTTCTCTTGGGAAAATAGTTAATCTCTAATCTCATGTTTACTCATATATTGGCATTTATATTCTGTGTGCCATGTGATTCCATTAGGAGATGCAAGTAACTCTGCTTTGAAGCATTAGACGTAGATGGTCTCTTTCTGTGGGTGCCGGGGACAGAGAAAGAATGTTAATGGAGAAAAGCCACCCAAGACAATACTACTTTTCCTCTCAGGAGTCAGTAGTTCTCTTGCCTTAGAGGAGACTTTTATTCCATTTTTCCATTTGCGCCACAAAATAAACTTTCTACTGCAAAATAAATGGATGGATGGCATTTGCTCTCACAACTCCAGTCATATGCCCAACTCTGGAAATTGGCCGCTCCAAGGATTAGCAGCTTGCTTCAGTTAAATCCGGGTGATTGGGACTGTCTGCCCATGATCAGAATTTCTGTCTGGGTTGTTGGTGTTTAATGTCACACCTAGTTTACAAAATTGTTTCAGTGAACTTTTTATCAATGTGTGAACCGTCTTGAGTATAGCAGATGAAGTTAATAGAACAAATTAGTATCTTAGTTAATATGTGTCAATTAAGAATCAATCACTCTAAAGACTCAAGGGAGGGGGATGCAAATGAGTAGCTAAGAAAAGTGTTTTCTAGTTTGCCCAGGTACTAAGCTATGATAACTTAACCACTCTGTGACTTTTAGTGGAAGAACTGTTTAGCTGGGTTTTGTGAAGTTATCTGATGGGTTTGCATAAGTGTTTCTTAGTTTAAGTCCCCTGTTTCCAAATTTGACCCTCCTCCTGACAGTGTACTCTCTGTGTGTAGACCCCATACTTTCTTATTGCTCTCTCATTCATATAGTATTTGGTGATTCTCTCAAATATTAGATGTGGCTGTAAAGCTAACAAGAGGAAAGTGATATTCCTCAAGGAATATGCTAAAAGATTGACTGCCTGGGAATATGGGAATATGGTCTTAGAGGGGAAGGTGAGGCAAAGGGAAGATACTTGAAGACATACTAAGCCCCAATTAATGACTTTTTTTTTTTTTTTTTTTTGGAGACGGAGTCTTGCTCTGTCACCCAGGCTGGAGCACAGTGGTATGGTCTCGGCTCAGTGCAACTTCCACCTCCTGGGTTTAAGCGATTCTCCTGCCTCAGCTTCCCAAGTAGCTGGGATTACAGGCGTGTGCAGCCACTCTGGCTAAGTTTTGTATTTTTAGTAGGGACAGGGTTTCACCATGTTGGCCTGGCTGGTCTTAAATTCCTGACGTCAAGTGATCTGCCCACCTCTCCCAAAGTGCTGGGATTACAGGCGTGAGCACTACGCCTGGCCCACTTAATGCTTTTAAATGCATGTGGCACAGGAACAAAGGCCACCAACATGACTAATGAGGAAAATTGTGGTGCAGTATAAAAGAAGTCAGGACGTGTTTGCTTCATGCTTTATGGCTATTTTTTAGAAAGCTAAAATAGCTAACTAATATGTATCATGTGCCTACTGGGAACAAGCACTGTGCTGGGTACATTACACACATTGTCTCATTTCATCTACATTGTAATTCTTATTCAGCCAGTGAGTAGCAAAGTTGAGAATCAAATTCAGATCTGTGACTTTAAAGGTTCTTTTCTTTTCTTTGTGCAGTAGGGCCTTTACTGTTAGGTGTGATTTTATCTGGAATGTATGAGAAAAGGTGTACCACTTTTTCTGTCAGTTGTAATCATAAAACAAACTAAATACCTCTTAAAAACTTATGGTATTCAAACACTTGATTTACTTTAATACAGATGAGGAAGATAGTTTCCTCTGAATTTTACATTATGCTACCTTCAATTCACCACAGTTGATTTAAGGAGACTTGTAGAACAATCTTTATCCATAATTAGTTGTTCCATGAAATATGTATTATTTATTCTTTTTCATTTGACTCTAGGGGTTGTTCAGAAAGAGCCACAGTGATAGAATAGAAGCCAATACTCAATTACCCATGAAAGTGAAGTGGAAGATGGGAAAGAATGCTGATGACTGTAATAAAATCTTGATGTTATCTGAGTCTGTGCCGTAAGTGTGCTTCACTCTGGGATTCCCATCTTAACCTCCTGATTCAAGACTGACAGCATTTTCTTTGACATACTTCTCTAGAGTAGACACATATTCGACCAAATTAAGTGGCATGGTACTCCAGGGAAAGATCTCTGGTACTCTTTATAAGAATATGAGGTACATTCTTCTAATTGCATACGACCAGTAGGTTTTTTCTCAGATGCCAGCCCCTATCAATTGGTTGTAAATGGCTGGAGCATACATAGTGCTAAGAGTGATTCTTTAGGCCATAGAAGGGCTGCACGGGAAAGGACTGGATTGATTCATCCTGTCTGCCATGACTGGAGAGGGAAGGGAGGGGGAGCCTACGTGACACACATTTGCTATCACTTTCTGCCACTTCTCTATGCAAATACGTTGTGAATCCTTAAGTAAAAAAGTTACTCAGTTTCGGCGGGGCGCGATAACTTAGGCCTGTAATCCCAGCACTTTGGGAGGCCGAGGCGGGCGGATCACGAGGTCAGGAGATCGAGACCATCCTGGCTAACACGGTGAAACCCTGTCTCTACTAAAAATGCAAAACAATTAGCTGGGCGTGGTGGCAGGCACCCATTGTCCCAGCTACTAGGAAGGCTGAGGCAGGAGAATGGCATGAACCCAGGAGGCGGAGCTTGCAGTGAGCTGAGATCCTGCCGCTGCCTCCAGCCTGGGCGACAAAGCGAGACTCCGTCTCAATTAAAAAAAATTAAAAACAAAAAGAAAAAAAATTAAAAAAAGTTATTCAGTTTCAAAAATAATCATTAAGGAACTGGTCTTAATTATGTTTTTTCTACATGTACAGATCCGTCCCTGTCTAAGAAAGTTTATTTTAATAAATGTGAGATGAATGTGGTGAGTTGAAATGCTCTATCTTATAACATTAAAGGTATGCAAATGTGTTGCCCTATTTTGTTTCTGTTAAAATTAGTGAGTCTGAAGTGTTAATAAACTGTCAGGTCACCAATTTCTCTCTTTTCTGCCTGTATTTACTTCCTTCCTTCATTTCCTTCCATCTTCCTCTTTTTTCTCTTGCTTTCTTCCTTCCCTCCCTTTTGCTCTTTCTCTCCCTTTCTCCCTTCCTTCATAACATCACAGAAGTTAGTCCCCAGCCACCAAACCTTAAATTTTTGTTGTACTGTTGTATGTATGAAATTTACAAATACTTGATTTACGTAACTGACATCAACCGTAGGCATCATCATCAATGCCTATAGTGTTGCATACTGTGAAAGAAAAGCCAAATTCTTTCTTGTGGCATATAATGTTCTTTGTGATCTTACCTCTCCCATTCCTTCAGCCTCATTGTTTATTTACAGCATGCACACACACACACACATTATTGGAATCATGTTGACTTGTTTGGAGAGCTAGAGCCAAAACTGTGCCATTCTTTCTGCTTTCTGTGCCTTTTACCTAGAATATACTGCTTTCACCCAGGTGCCTTTGGGCTCAGCTCAGGTCTCCCTCTTCTGGCAAGCTTTTCATGACCCCAAAGGCTGACTTAGTTGTCCTTCTTCTGTATTAGTATCCTGTAATAATAATGTAATGTATGATAAATAATAATGATGATACACATGAGTAATTGTTCAGCCTTTTTTTTTGCTAAGAGCCATACCTGGATTATCTTGTAATTATACAACAGTTTCATAAAGTAGTTATTATTATCTTATTGAGAAAAGTGAAGCTTAGAGTGGTTAAGTGACTTGCTCACATTGCTTGAGAGCGCTGGAATCTTTTCAAATGAAATAGTGATTGTGTATTTACACAGATTTTGCTTCCCTTGTATTTTGAGTTCTTAGACATCATGGACCATTTCATTGATTACTGTGTGTCCAACAGGGGCTGGCATATGATATAGGCAGAAAAAAACAATTGTTCAATCACATTTGATTGAATTATTATTTATAATGGATATAACCAGTCTTTCTATCACTTCCCCAAAATTTGGTATGTAGAAATATATAGTAAAATGGCTTTCTTTTTAAAAATTTGCTTCATATTTTTTTATCTTGTTTGCCATTTAAAAATCATGCAGCCTCAAATCCCAACTTTTTAGTAGTATCCTTAGTTTTGAATTTAATGTGATACAAAAATACAGAATTTAAAAATTCCCGCCATCTGAAAGGTTGAGCCAGGATTTATTTCTCTCGTTCTTATTGTATGTGTTTGTAATATAAGCACCTATGGAGGAATTTAAGGAGGGGCAAGGGTTGCTGTAAGTTAAGGGAGTAGTTGACCAACATGTCAGCAAATACTCTGTCTGCCTCTCAGAATTCTGAGAGATTTCAGTCTCTGTTTGCTACCCGCCCCCCATTCATCAACAGGTTGGTTATTCTTCTTTTTGATGGAGAACCCTCGTTAAGACGTGTGTAGATTTTTGCTCTCTACTGTCCTTACTTTCTTCATCCTACCTTTAGGATGCTGTACTTTTATGTTAGGCCAGTTCGCAATCTTGAAATACTTCCCGGATATGTGTCACTCCCCATAGCATTTAGGGTAGAAAAAAATGAGCCTAACTTGTGTTCTAGAGAAAACCTAACTTCATTGTGGCCACTTCATTATTTTTTCTTTAATCAAGATATGGCATTGAGAAAGAATATTTGTCTGATTCTGAAGCCAAGTAATACAAATGGATAATCTTTATTAAAAATCATCAAAACCAGCCCTGATCAACAGGTCTTACCATGTGGGTATTCGGAGCTAGTCCCATGATTTGTGCTTAATCATTGGCATGGCTGCTTGTGACAGACTTGCCACTTAATGTCTATTTTGTCATGTTATTTTAAAATCAGGGAAGTAACTATTAATGTAACAACATATGGCAGCCATTACATGGTAAAGTAGAATGTTTTAAAAAGGAAGTTTTTGGAATTAAACAGTGAGCTACAGCTTAGTGCATTTTTGCTTAACCTTGACTGTTATCAAACTGAGTTTAATGTGTTTCATAATACTCTATTCTAACTAAGTTTGAGAGCTTCAGTTAGGAAAAAAAATAAAAACTGCTAAAAAAAAATATTCTCTGTGGTTTTTGTTCTTAGACTTTGGGCTCATGTATCACATGCTTCTGGCATGTGTTCCCAGTTGCTAAGGCTCTGAGACGTTGAGCCTGAAGAATCATTCTGGTGACTTTCTTCTTTGGTAGCTTCTTCATTGGTTTCAGCTCCAATAGAGCCTCTTTGTTGTACATTAGAAAGGATGGAAGAAAGGCCCTCCATCCTGTAGCTCTGAGGAGACTCAGAGACTAGACTTCCTGACATTTCAGAGATGTTCATTCTCAGAGGCTCTCTAGCTTTTTGCCAGTTGGCAGTAGAGGGCTTTGCTCTCCCGCGCTGTTCCCACCCAGATAATATTTATCATAGGAGGAAAAGAATATTACAGTTGAAATAGCCTTCATTTTCTTCCTAGTCTCTTTACCCTCCTTCTGTCTATAGAAGCAACTGCCATTCAGAAACTCATGTGTATCCTTCCAGTCCATGCTCTTATGTGTTCACTAAATAGAATCGTATTTATAAACAATATAGTATTTGCATTCTTTCAATTTCATAGATGCTATGCTGTACCTGTTATTTTACAACTTGCTTTTTTCTACTCAACATTATATTTTGGATGTATAGTTTAGTTCATTTGCATTTTTATGGCAACTGTTATTTTTGTACCTATTTCTGACATTATTTTGGGTTCGTAATGTTTTCACTGCTTCTATCTTTCGCCTTTCTTTCCTTATTTTGGGTGATGTGAAGTATTTAAACATTCATTTCTTTCTCTGGCAGTTTAGATGTTATGCAATTTATATCCCCTCTTCTAGTGGCTACTCTTAAATTTTTAGCAAATATGTATATTTAACAATGTTTAAGGTTGATCAGAATTTCTGTTCTTCTGTACAGTGTAACAACCCTTGGAGGCCTTCATTCTTGTCTGCCTTCCTCCTTCCATCATTACTATTGATGTCCAGCATTTTATTCATTACCTTGCTTTTTTGACTTCCTCCAAATTAATCATATGGTTATGTTGACAATTATAATTATGTATGGTCAATTTATGTTTAGACTTACTAGCATGGTTATTTGTTTCTTTCTTTAGCTCCTTCTTTCTGGTTTCTGTTTACTTCTTGCTGCACGCAGAGCACTCCTTAGCAGTCACTTCTGTTCTCATTCTGTGTGTGTCTCAAAATGTGTTTCACCCTTTCCCCTGAGAGATAGTTAATTCTGTATAGACTTCTAGACTGACCATCATTTTGTTTTAGTACTTTGAAGTTTACAGTGACTTACTCTATATCAATTTTTTTTTATTTTAACAATCTGGATAGGAATAGTTCTAAAATTTAGACATAATTTAAATAATGATTTTACACCCCACCCCCCTACCCCGCATTCAAAAAGAGAATCAGTTAGGTCCCAGAGAGTCTTTGTTGAGGTCAACACTGTTATTTGGAATATGAGGCTTTGCATTGTGTTGTAATACAGTGATGTTCTCTGGTAATTGAGGTATGTAAGAATGTTTGATTTTTCATTAGATGAGTTAAGACTGTTGGATTTTTTGAGACCTTGTATCTGCTTTTTGGTGGTGTGGGGTGTGTGTGCGTGTGTGTGTGTGTGCGCGCGCGCACGTGCGTGTGTCTTTCCTCTCTGTCAGTGCTTACTGCTATACCTCATTTACTTAATGTAATAATTGTTTTCCTTTAAGCACCTGATTTTTTTTCCCCATTGTATATGTTTGTTTCTCCTTTGCTGAAAGCAAGGGCCTTAGATAACCAAACTGGTTAAGAATATATGGGTTCATTTGATGTTGTCATTGGCATTGTCTCTGTGTTCTTCCTAAAAAGATTTTATACTGGCTAAGTATGTGACAAGTCGCAGTGTGCTTATTATGGACACAGGCTCTGAAGCCAGATTGCTTGGGTTCATATGCTAGCCCTGTACCATGTAACCCTGGCAAGTTCCTTAACCTCTGAGCCTCAGTTTTCTCTTCTCCAAGATGGAGATAATTACAGTATACACCTTCTGGAATTGCTTCGTGTTTTATATGAGTTAATACACACAACAGGCTAGAACAGCATCTGGTCCTGTTAACATGTGATGAGTTAAGCATACTTTAAAACAGCCTTACAAGTTTCATCCCAAATACCACGTGGACTCTGAGGTTCTATACAACTGAAGTTAAAAAAGTTTTCAGAATGAAAAATATCTAACTTGGAAAAAGACTAAACTAGGACGTAGTCTATTTCTGTTACCATGGGGCATTGAATGTAATGTGCAAGTTTATTTAAATATTTGCTTTTGCCGGAAAGCAGGAGGTCATCTAAGACCAGCGATGAAGATGTGACATTGGAGAAATCATAATGTAAATTAGTGGGTAAGCATTTTTTTGCTTTATAAATATTGATTTGCTTCCAACTTTTCAGTACAGCCTGATGCCCCCATCAAATGATGTGAATGCTGGAAGACCTGAACTTTAGCTTCAGGTTTTTCAATAACTCACACTGTGACCGTGACCAAATTCTTTCAATTGCCTGGGCTTTAATTGGACTCTTCTAAGGGCAAATGAGATAATAATGGTGACCTAGCTTTTAGCCAGCTTTTTAGGTGCTTAAAATAACTAAGGTGATGCTAATACATTTTAGCAATGTAGCAATATTACTGTAATGCTTCAAATGAAAATGTAGAGTTTTTATCATTTCAGATTAAACTTTTAGAATCAAACACATTGGCTTATATTTAATTATTTCATGGTTTGAGGCCTTGCCAGGCTTATTTTATTTATGATTGGTTCCCCATCTTCTTGCAGAAATGATTTGATGATACATACCAAATTTTATAAACCATTAAAATAAGTAAAAAACTGACCTTGGAGGAGCTTTGAATTTCTCATTTCATCTAACCTTGATTTTCATCCTTTCCAGTAGCTACAATCAGTGATGTTTTTCTTTGTGTTCATCCCTCCTTATTCTACCTGTAGATAGTTAAGGTTACATTGATTGGAGGCCAGATTTTGACACAGTGCTGAAGTGAACTATTATGAAAGAAAATAACATTTGTTGAGCACTATCCTAGTAGTCCTATGACAAGGCATCCTTAACAGATGATGAAACTGGAGCTCAGAAAGTTTGAGTAACTTTCTGCAGTTACAGAGCTCATCAATTGTGGCATGTCAAAATCAACTCTAGATCTGCTTAACTCAATTAGAGTGCAGGCACATAATCCATACACCACAGTGCTTTCTGTGATGTCAGTTCTGTTGAGAGAACCAAAAAGGGGAAAATGATTATCTTAACAGATAAGTTCAAAAGTAATTTTAGAGGCAACTTGCATAAATTCCAAAGTAATGTGAATGTGAACATAATTGCATGATAATATGTCAACATGCATGCAGTGCCTTTTGTGGGACCACAGAAGGTGTGGGCCTGGTGGTAAGAAACATGTGAAAGGGGAGTAAGTTTCTGATTAAGTCTTAAGAGCAGCAGAACATGGATTTGTTATACATAACCTTAACTATCACTGCATCCTGGTGGATGATTCTAGGATTTTTGACCTGTAGATAAAGCTCTTGCCTAAGTCAGGAGAAGACAATTTCAGAAACTCATTATTTTAGCAAATGACAAGAGTACTTCTTTCAAAAATAGGTGCAGCTGGAGTTTCTAGAGCTTTTCCCAATACTGATGTTGGTCTAGATCTGTCTTTCCTTGCCAATTTCCCTTCTTCCTCTTCCATGGCTAATTTTCCTGTCTTTATATCACAAGTTATTTAATTCATCTACTTGTCCCTCTTTGAAGGTCCATGGGATGCTAATAGTTATTCATTTGGTCACTTTTACTAGGGACAGCAGAGCTGGTGTTAACGCATACTAATCATGTAAGGTTGATATTATTTTTATTTTTATTTTTTTTGTAGCGGAAGAAACTGAAGTTTTAGAGAGATTAAATATATTGCCCCAAACCACTCAGCTAGTAAGTGGTCAAGCCAGAAATTAAATCCAAACTTCTCTGGCTCCAAAATATGTGTGTGTGTGTGTGTGTGTGTGTGTGTGTGTGTGTGTGTGTGTGTGTGTGTGTTTGTGTTTCCTGTGAGTCACACTACCAGATATTCAGAGCAGTTGGTTGATATTTAAAAGGCATGAACAAAAGCCACCCACCCCAGAAATAACTCTACCACTCAATGGTTATTGTACTTTAAATTTCAGTATTTGAGATGCATTTCTTTTGCATTGTTGGCTGCTCTCTCCATAAAGTGTTTTAAGTTAATAAATGTTATTTTTCTTTTATAAATCTTTACATAGCACTTTAATGACTATTAAATTAAATACAGGCATACTTTCAGCTGCTCAAGTAACAGAAAATCCACCTGATGGTAACTTTAACAAATGGGGTAGGTGGCTGCTGGTTCAGTGGCTTAAGATATCAGGGCTGGAATTACTGTGACTCTTTTGTCTCTTTTTCACGGTCACAGGGTGGCTACTGCAGATCCAAGTATCACCTCTATTTAAGGCTGGAGGAAGGGAAGGAAGAGTTCTATGTCAGCCATGTCTGTCTTTTTTTAATCCAGAAAAGCAAATATATTCTACTAAGTTCTCGAGCAACCTTTTGCTTATGATTTCAGATTGGAACTGCATCACATGGCTACACATAACTGCAAAGGAGTCTGGGGAAACTGATATTTCTGTAGTGGAGATAGGCAAGAGAGAAGGATGGGAATACTTTTGGGTTAGCCACTTCATAGTGTTGCCTACAACATATGATATATGTTCATTTTGTTATTAAAATGACTTTCTGAAACAGCAAATAACATCTCCATTTTTACAGATAGCAGAAATAAGGTCAGCAAAGTTTGAATGACTTCCCAAGGTCATATAACAAGTTAGTAGCATATCTAGGATCTGAGCCTTAGTTTTCTGCATTCCAACAAGTTTTTTCTTCATACTTTTCTCCCAGAGAGGAGTTCACAATTCAGTGATGAATACCTAATTAGTTTCACATTCCTCCTCCTTGGATGCAGAGAAGTTTCAGGGTGGCAAGAGTGAACAGGGTTGCTGGAATGGGCATGAGGCTTCAAGAGAGGGGAAGGTTCCAGGATGGATGGTAAGGGAATGATAAGCATCAGCTTTGCTCGTTTCTTCTGAGTTTTGCTCAGAATTGGTGATTTCTGAACATAGCTCTTCTGTTTTTTTCCCTCCTGCAGTTCTGGGCTGAGGATCTTGGATGAAATCTCAGTGAGACCATTGAAAAGTCATCTCTCCCTTTCTGTTTGTCTTTTGACATGGTCTGTGATGGGCAACTGTAGTCTCACTTCTTTGTTGACTGAATCCTAGTAACACATTAATAAAGAAAACCTCATTATTTGGCTTTCTTCTGTAGTGTTTTTTCTTTTGTGTATGTGTGTGTTTTGTTTTTTTTTTCACTTTGTTACATCCAAATGCTAGTTTCTAAGGAAGGAGGTTATTTTGCTTTTTTGAATGAATACATTTCTGTGCATTTTTGTTTGGGGTCATGATCCCAAAAATGTCCTAAAAATGATATTGAAAGTTCCTTGTCATGGGTTATGTGAAGATTCTGGTGGGAAAAGCACCATATACTGTTCCATGATGGAGCCTCCTCTGACCTCCTCTGTATTTCCTCAGCATTTTCTTTGTTTCTCTGTTGTAGTACTTACCACAAGGAAACATTTGAATGTAAATTTAAATATAAATCTTTCATGTATATTGCTCTTCTGCATCAAAAACTGAGAGGCTTTTTAATCCTTGTATCCACAGAACCTTACAAATAGAAGCATTCAGTAAGTGAATGAAAAAAAGAGAGCTTGGTTTTATTGAATATTTGGCTTAAAGGTTAACCAAGAAATCTTACTTATTTTTGTTCATGCTGTTGAAAACAGTTATGTAACATAATGGCTCAAGGTTTTGTCTTAGTAAGCAGAATATTTTAGATGTAAGTTTGATTCAGTGTGTTTGGCTGTGTACACTGTCATTTAGAAAGTCAGTGATTACTTTCTAGTTTTGAAGTTGTGTACATGTATACTGTTAGGATTTATTTGGATGTCTGACAACCTCGTTATTCTCATTCTTCCCTCCTCTGTTTTTTAACCATAAAAACTGATTTTATTATTAACTAACTTATAGTCATTTACTCACATCTGCAAAGTTAAAAAAAAAAGCATTAAATATTACATAATTAAAAGTCTCTCATCCATTTCTAGTGCCCAACCACTCAGTTCACCTCCCCTAAGTGACTTTTATCATTAATTTCTGGAGTATTCTTTCAGAGATACTTTTTGCACATACAAATACAGATATACCATCTCCCCTTTAACAGATCTTCACAAATAATAGCATATACTTTGCTTAAAAAAAAAACTCAGTACTTACCTGATATCTCTTTTTAATACCATATAACACCTTTCTTCATCTTTTGTTTCATGGCATACTATTCATTTTGTGGCCATTCATAATTCATTTAACCCATTTCCCTGCTAGATTATTCATATTATTTCCAGTTTTTTTGCTAATATACAAGCAATGCTGCAACAAATAATCATATACATTCACTATTTTTCACTCTTGCAAATATATTGATATGACAGATTTTATTCTAAGGAAATTGAATTACATTATCAAAGAGAATGTATGCTTATAGCCTGATAAATTGCTCTCCTCAGATTGTACCAATTTACACTTCTGCCTGAGATATATGCGAGTACTGTTTCCTCATACATTCAATGGTATAACATGTTATAAAACTTTTACTGCCTATTCAGTCTGACAGGTCAAAAAATGGTATCTCATTTTCTTCTTATGATTGAGGTTGGGCATCTGTTTCTATAAGTTTAAGAGCCCTTTTTATCTCATTTTCCATGACCTAAGGCTTGTATCCTGCATTCATTTTTCTACTGTGCTGCTTGTCTCTTCCTTAATGTTTAGGAACTTCTGCGTATTAGAGAGATTAGTCCTTTGTGATAGGTGTTGTGAACGCTTTCCCCATGGTTTGGTGTTTGTCTTTTTACTCTCTTTATTGTAGCTTTAGTTAGTTGCAGAAAACAAAAGTTTAATGCAGTCAAATGCATTAAATACATTGAAAGATAAAATGCAGTATTTTATCTTGTCTCTGAAGTTTGTGTAAAAAGACCTTCCTTTCTCCAAGGTTACAGCATAATTCTTACCTGATTTCTTTTAATATGTTAGTATTTTCATTTTCATATCTAGATCTTTCAAACACTTAGAATTTTTTTTGGTATGGGTATGAGGCATGGGTTTAACTCTGCCTTTCTCTAGGTGGTTACTTAGTTGTCTCTGAATCATTTTTCCATAAGCTATATTTTCCCCACTGATTGAGAGTCTACCTTTGTATTATTATGAAATTCCCAGTATATTGGGTCTATTTTAGACTTTCTGTTCTGTTCCATCAGGCTTTCAGTTATATTAAGTGCCAGTACCAACTGGTTTTAATTATTAATTTGTTTTAAAATTTATGTGGCTGCTTCTCCCTTGTTACTCTTCCTTTTCAGAATTTTCCTGGCTATTCTACTTACTTTCCTAACAAATACATGACTAAAATTATTTTTTTCAGTGTGTAATTTTTAAGCCCCAGTTTTATGCTGAGCAATGCCCTGGATTATTTTCTAGAAAGTAAACCCAAGATGTTTAATGAATTGTCCCAGACTGCAAGAGCTTGCAGTTACATTGCAGAGGAAAAGCACGTGCAGAAGGTAGATAGGAGAGGGGTTCTGCAGCCGAGCTCCTTCTGGTGCACACAGGTTACCTCTTTGTGAACAGGCCCCTCCTGCTAAACTCCAGCCCCTCTTCACTGATGGCTGGTCAGTGCTCACTAATCTGCGATGATGAGCTTGAAGTATATTATATTTGGTTATCTGAGCAAATACAAAACAGTTGCACTGGAAAGTTCATGCTTGTGATGGGACATATTCTGAGGGCATATTCAGCATTATGCCTTCAAGTTACTTTAGACCTCTGGCCAAGACTGTTAACCATCCCCTAGAATTAAGGTAGATTAAACTGTTCTTTTGACCTAAAATCTTTCTTCTCTTAACAGCCTCAGAATTGAAAATGACTATAGAAGAACTAAATAATATTAGTCCTTCTCATTACTTTAACTCCCCTAGAAGTGAACTTAGATCATATATATTCCAAAGATTATACGGAATATAATGAGAATATTTCTACAGTTAGATTTTCATACTTGACATTGTATGAGTGTTGAACACCTGTGATGTTGAGAATGTTTTCATTTTCTTTATAGAATTGAGTGCATTAACGTATCTCTCAACCTGGTAAATACCACTGTACAGTTTTTAATTGACAGCACTTACCCTTATCTCCTAGGACAGTTCTTTCCTTCCTGCTTCACTGCCTGCTGCTTTTCAGATCCTGTTATGTCCTGACCTTCCAAATATCCTCCACATTTGGGCTTCCTCAGGACTTGGCCTTGCGTACGGTTTTGTTCTTTTCACTTTGTCTGATTTTTCCTTTGATCTCATAAAATTACCCAAATAACAATTTTCTGAAATTTACTTCAATAGTCCAGACTTCTCTTCTGGGTGACCTGCACTTGGCGTATATACTCGGATATAAGTGGCCAAAATGAAACCTTTTGTTTATTACATTCCTGGTCTCCCTCCGGCCCTGGGCCCATTGTACCTAGGAAATGGCACTACCATCCGCTGTGTTTCTCAGGGTAGAAACACAATAGCCATGTTTGCATCTTCTCTTTTATTGCTCCCACATTCAGTCCATCAGCAAGTTCTGACAAGATTTCTACTTTTGTTGTTGTTTAGATGGTAGTCAGTATTTTATTATTTGGTGAATCAGGAGAAAGGGCTTTTGTTTTCTTAAGGGAGACTAGGAAAACTAATTAAGAGGGAGAAACTGAGAACATTACTTAGGTGTTTTTCTATGCCATACAGCAGTTTTCTTTGTGGAAGAATTGAAAACTTTATGTATGCCTCTATTAAATGGATTTTTTAAAACTTTTATTTTAGGTTGAAGGGTACATGTGCATCTTTGTTATATAGATAAATTGTGTCTCCGGGGGTTTGGGTTATATCATGTAGGTAATAAGCATATAAACATAGTATCCAATAGGTAGTCTTTTCTTTTTTTTCTTTTTCTTTTTTTGAGATGGAGTCTTGCTCTGTTGCCCAGGGTGGAGTGCATTGGCGCAATCTCGACTCACTGCAACCTGTGTCTCCCAGGTTCAGGCGATTCTCCTGCCTCAGCCTCCAGAGTAGCTGGGACTACAGGCATGCATCCCCATACCCGGCTAATTTTTGTATTTTTAGTAAAGACGGGGTTTCATCATGTTGGCCAGGCTGGTCTCGAACTCCTGACCTCGTGATCCACCCACCTTGGCCTCCCAAAGTGCTGGGATTTCAGGCATGAGCCACCGTGCCCAGCCTAGGTAGTCTTTTGATCCTCACCTTCCTCCCACCCTCTACCCTCAGGTAGGCCGTGGTGTCTATCATTTCCTTCTTTGTGTCCAAGCGTACTCACTGTTAAGCTCCCACTTAGAAGTAAGAATATGTGGTATTTGATTTTCTATTCCTGCATTGGTTCATTTAAGATAATGGCCTCCAGTCCCATCCACGCTGCTGCAAATGATATGATCTTATTCTTTTTATAGCTGTGCAGTATTCCATGGTGTATACATACCATATGTTCTTTATCCACTCTACCAATGAAGGGCATTTAGGTTGATTTCATGTCTTTGCTGTTGTGAATACTGCTGCAGTTAATATATGCATGCGTGTGTTTTTATGGTGGAATGATTTATAATCCTTTGGGTATGTACTCAATAATGGGATTGCTGGGTCTACTGGTAATTCTGTTTTAAGTTCTTTGAGAAATCCATCAAATTGCTTTCCACAGTGGCTGAATTCATTTACATTCCTACCAGAAGTGTGTAAGTATTCTCTTTTCTCTGCAACTTCACCAGCATCTGTTAGTTTTTTATTTTTTTGAAACAGAGTTTTGCTCTTGTGCCCAGGCTGGAGCACAGTGGTGCAATCTTGGCTCACTGCAGCCTCCGCTTCCTGGGTTCAAGTGATTCTTCTGATTCAGCCTCCTGAGTAGCTGGGATTACAGGCACACACCATAACACCTGGCTAATTTTTATATTTTTAGTAGAGATGGGGTTTCACCATGTTGGCCAGGCTGGTCTCAAACTCATGACCTCAGGTGATCTGCCCACCTCGGCCACACAAAGTGCTGGGATTACAGGCGTGAGCCACCATGCCTGGCCACATCTGTTATTTTTTGACTTTGTAATAATGGCCATTCTAACTGGTGTGAAATAGTATCTCATTGTGGTTTTGATTTGCCTTTCTCTGATGATTAGGGATGATGAGCATTTTTTTCATATGCTTGTTGGCTGCATATATGTCTTATTTTTGAATAGAGTCTGTTCATGTCTTAGCCTACTTTTTAATGGGGTTGTTGTTTCTTGTAAATTTGTTTAAGTTTATTATAGATGCTGGATATTAGACCTTCGTCAGAGGCATAGTTTGTATATATTTTCTTCCTTTTTATAGGTTGTCTGTTTACTGTGTTCAGTTTCTTTTGCTGTGCAGAAACTCTTTAGTTTAATTACGTCCCATTTGTCAATTTTTGTTTTTGTTGCAGTTGCTTTTGGTGTCTTCATCATGAAATATTTTCCAGGTCCTATGTCCAGAATTGTATTTCTTAGGTTATAGTTCAGGGTTTTTATCGTTTGGGGTTTTACATTTAAGTCTATAGTTGGACTTAAACTATAAAAAATCAACACGTCTAGAGTTGATTTTTGTATATTGTATAAAGAAGGGATCCAGTTTCAGTCTTCTGCAGGTGGCTAGCCAGTTTTCCCAGTACCATGTATCAAATAGGGCATTCTTTCTTCATTGCTAGGTTTTGTCAATTTTGTTGAAGGTTGTAGATGTGTAGCATTATGTCTGCACTGTGTAGAACTCTGTATTTCTGCTCCATTGAACTTTATATCTGTTTTTGTACCAGTGCCGTGTTGTGTGGTTTCTGTAGCCTTGTAGCATAGTTCGAAATTGGGTAATGTGATGCCTCTAGTATTGGTTGGGTTTTTTTTTTTTTGCTTAGGATTGCTTTGGCTATTCAACTTTTTTTTTTTTTTTTTTTTGGTTACATGTGAATTTTAAAATAGTTTTTTCTATTTCTGTGAAGAATGTCATTGACAGTTTGATACGAATAGCACTGATTCTGTAAATTGCTTTGGGCAATGTGGCTGTTTTAACAATACTGATTCTTCCTATCCATGAGCATGGAATGCTTTTCCATTTGTTTATGTAATCTCTGATTTCTTTGGGCAGTGTTTTGTAATTTTCATCACAGAGATCTTTCACTTTCTTGTTTGGTTGTATTCCTAGCTATTTTATTCTTTTTGTGGTTATTATGAATGGGATTGTGTTCTTGATTTGCCTCTCACCTTGAATGCTGTTGGTGTATAGGAATGCTACTGATTTTTATAGAGTAATTTTGTTTCCTGAAACTTTGCTGAAGTTGTTTATTAAATCATTGAACTTTTGTGCAGAGATTATGGAGTTTTCTAAGTATAAAATCCTATCACCTGCAAACAGGGATAGTTTGACTTCCTCTCTTCCTGTTGGGATTCCTTTTATTTCTTTCTCTTTCATGAATGCTCTGGCTAAGACTTCCTGTACTATGTTGAATAGGAGTGGGAAGAGAGGACATCTTTGTTTTGTACCAGTTTTCTAGGGGAATACTTCCAGCTTTAGCCTATTCAGCATGATGTTGGCTAGGGGTTTGTCATAGATTGCTCCTATTATTTTAAAGTATGTTTCCTCAATGTCTAGTTTGTTGAAGATTTTTAACATGATGGCCTGTTGAGTTTTACCAAAAGCTTTTTCTGCATGTATTGATGAGATTGTGTGTGTTCGGGGTGGTATGGCCATAGACCTTTTCTGCATCTATTGAGATGATCATGTGATTTTTGTTTTTACCTCTGTTTATGTGATAAATCATGTTGAATGATTCACGTATGTTGAACCAACCTTGCATCCGAGAGATAAAGCATATTTGATTGTGTTGGATTAGCTTTTTGATGTGCTGCTGGATTCTGGTTGCTAGTATTTTGTTGAGAATTTTTGCATCAGCGTTCACCAAGGATATTTACCTGAAGTTTTATGTTTTTGTTGTGTCTCTGCCGGGTTTTGGTATCAGGTTGATGCTAGCCTCCTAAAATGAGATAGGGAGAAGTCCCTCTGTCTCAATTTTTTGAAATAGTTTCAGTAGGAATGGTATCAGCTCTTACTTACATTAATACATCTGATAGAATTTGGCTGTGAATTCCTCTGGTCCTGTACTTTTTCTAGTTGGTAGGCTTTTTATTACTGATTTCATTTTGGAACTTGTTATTGGTCTGTTCAGGCATTTCATTTCTTCCTGGTTCAATCTTGGGAGATTGTATATTTCCAGGAATTTTTCTATTTCCTCTGAGTTTTGTAGCTTTTGTGCGTAGAGATGTACATAGTAGCCTTTGAGGGTTTGCATTTTTTTATTTATTTCTGTGTGGTTGGTGGTAATATCCCCTTTGTCATTTCTGATTGTGTTTATTTGGATCTTCTCTATTTTCTTTATTAGCCTAGCTAGTGGTCTATCTTATTTATTCTTGAAAATAGCCAACTCCTTGACTTGTTGATCTTTTATATAGTTTTTTGCTTCTCAGTTTCCTTCGGTTCAGCTCTGATTTTGGTTATTTCTTGTCTTCTATTAGCTTTCAGGTCGGTTTCCTCTTGTTTCTCTAGTTTCTGTAGGTGTGATGTTATGTTTTAAATTTGAGATCTTTCTAACTTTTTCACATGGGCATTTAGTGCTATAAACTTTTCTCTTAACACTGCTTTAGCTGTGACCTAGAGAATTTGGGATGTTGTAAGAGCTCCAAACTTTATGTCCAATGCACTCATTGTCTGCATTTCCATGACAGTCCCCCATTTTAGGTGATAAGGTACCACAACCAATCAAATGCAGTAGAGCTTCCTAACTTTTATCCTTCCTTCCACACTTGCCCCTCTTCACCCTATTTTCCCCAGAGCAGTATGGATGAGCTCTTCAGGCTACAAATCAGATGACATCATTCCTCTGCCTAATACCCTTCAGTGGGTTCCCGCTGGGCTTAGATTGAAATCCTGTCTGGATACTATGGTCAACAAAGGCCTGCTTATATGGTCCCAGTTGGTCTCTTCAAACTTATTTGCAAACTGATCTTTCATGCTGCCCCTTGATCATTAAGTTTCAGCCAGTCTGATGTTCCTTCATTTCTTTATGCATGCTAGGGCTTTTATAAAGCCCAGGGTATTTACATGTGCTGTTTCCTGTGGCTAGAATATTATTCCCCTGGTTGTTTACACGGCTGGCTTTTCTCTTAGTCCAGATCTTACATCAAATGGTACTTATCCAGAGGTTTTCCCTGATGACCACATCTACTGTCATCTCTAATATATTATTCTCTGTTTCATCTCTTGTTTCTTTCCTTCATAACAGTGTCCAAAAGCATAATTACTTTATTCGATTTCTTTAAGTCTGCTTTCTTGACTATGTTGTTTTTCTTTCGTTCTTTTTTTTTTTCCTAGCAAAAGTTAGTTTCAATGGGCAGATTCTCTGTTTGTCATAAATGCTGCTGTATGGCTGGTATGTAGACTAATACCTGCCACATAGTATTTAGTATACTGGATAAATAAATGAATAAACAAGCAACATTGAGGGTCAGGATTATGTAGAAAATACAAGTAAATATTTTTCCTCAATTTCAGCGTTAAAATATGTGCTATGATAAAATAAAAAAAAAAAATCATTTCAGGTGTTAAGACCTTTGATAGTAGAAAACAACTATGTAATAGAACATTTTTCTGCAGAAGTTACCAAAGAGGAAAGTTATCTGGACTCTATGGAACTGCAAAATTATGCTGCTGCAATGACTTATTATTTAGGTGACTGTCGTACATTCACTTGCATTATGCTTTGGTATTCTCAGCTTCCACAAGCACATTTAATTGATATTATGACCTATCTAGTGATTAGGATAGTCACTGTTA
Source organism: Macaca mulatta (assembly GCF_049350105.2). Taxonomy (NCBI): domain Eukaryota; kingdom Metazoa; phylum Chordata; class Mammalia; order Primates; family Cercopithecidae; genus Macaca; species Macaca mulatta. The sequence continues at coordinate 123,326,179 of NC_133411.1, forward strand.
ACTAAGAAATAACAAGGAAATTTATTTATCCAGCATTTCTTATCCTCCACTAGGTAGACATGGAGTCTCACTAACACGTAGGGGAGACAATCTTATGAAGAAGTGTTTTATTGTCCTTTATGTGACAGCATCAATAAGAGGCACATATGAGGATCATGGTTTAACAAAGGAGGGAGTTTCTGGATTTTTATAGGGCATCTACTGCATGCTAGAGGAGGTGATGTGGAGTTTGATCTTGAAGGAATGCAAATTTGCTAGATGGAGGCTTTCCAGGCCATGGGACAGAATGTACAAAGACCCAGAAGCGTGATTAGGTGTTGTGTTCTGGAATCTCCAACCATAGGGAGATGTAAATAGAATAATAGGCAATGAAGTTGGAGAGATAGGCAAAACCAGATTGCAGAATGGCTTGTATGCTATGGGTATAGATTAGATTTTACCCATCAGGCCATGGTGGGCCTTTGAATGGTGTTAATCTTGAATTACATTTTAAAAAGATTATTAGAAAATGGAAGATGTTCTCCAATAGGAGGATTCTGGTAATGGAGAGTGAAGGATCAGACCACCCAGGGAAGTAGAGAGTGAGAGAAGAGTCAGAGAGGGACTCCAGTAGTGTGATGGTTAATATTGTGGGGACACATCCAAACCATACCAAGGAGGGACACAGAATGGAGAGAAAGACAGTGAGATCCTTAAGAGTTGCAGCAGATGGAAAAAGCAACATGTCACAGGAGCCAAGGAAAGAGATCATTTGTAGGGAAGCAGGAATGACAGGACAAATAAGATAATAATTAAGATGGAAGGATCGTATTTCATAATGAAGGTGTCTTTAGTGACCTTAGCAAGAGTAGTCTTGATAGGCTAATGGGAGCAAGATCTGCCTGGAAGTTGTTTGAGAATGAAGTGAGAAAACAAACACAACCTAGACTAGGCATGGAGCCAGCGCTGGTTCTCTTTGTTTGGGTGTTTTGTTTTTAGTAAACAGTAGAAGTTTGACTTTGTAGACTCTGCTGAGAGAAAAGAGGTATAGGAACTAGACTATAGGCTATTGATGCAGGAGAACTGGATTTTAGTGAAACATTGCTTTAGACACATGAAGCAAAAGAGAATGGAAATAAGGAGGAAAGAGTGTGGCTGTAGGTAAGATTGTGGCTAAAGTATCAAATAGAGGGTATTTCCTCTGATACTGTGGGGAATGTGTGTGCTGAGAGAAAGGGGAACAGTGGTGGCCCTCAAGGAAAACAACCCATGGTGGATGTGGGAATGATCACAAGGTGATTCTAAGGGTTCAACTGAGCTTGAAGACACAGGTGGGTGGTGGCCATAGGCCACCTGCAGCAGCCTGGATATCAGGTTCCAGACTGGGAGTTACCTGGACAGGATCACCTAAAGGTAAAGGGTGATGCTGCTGAGAATGGCAGTAGGATTATGGTTGAAGGAGTGAGACTCAACAGAGAGAACCAGCCTGGTTAGGGAAGTGAGCAGAGGGGTAATGAAAAGGGGGCTGAGAAAAAGAGAGTAGAGTGAGGTGAGAGGAGCAAGTGCATTGGGGAGAATGGAAGGAGGGCCAGTCCTAGAAGGAGGAGGCTATTTGTAAGCAGTATATCAGAGTGATACATCCAGATTGACATTTCTTTATCAGATAAATATCTTGAAAGGTATTTATCCTGAGTTTGCAGTGTTGTCCAGAACATTATGGGGAATACCTTTATTGGAACTCAGCTGAGACTTTGCCACACAGCTTTTGACTATTTGGAGTCTTGGTGATTCTTAGCCCATTTGGAAGTGGATTTGATTTTTGCACACTGCCGGGTCATTCAGGGCCAAGTTTGGTGAAGAAAGTAGACAATGAAGCTGGATAATAACATTTTTGGTAAGAATGGAAATGTGGATTTAAAGAACAGTACTATTTTATTTATGTGACTTGTAATAGTCCCTGATAGTAATTTCCAAAGACAGCAATGACAGTATCTTTGGAATATGTATAGCTTCTCAAAACAAAGGTCTTCCTAATACATGGGACTCTCAGCATTGCAGCATGGTTGGCACCCCTGGCTTCTGGGCCCTAAATGTCAGTATCCCTTGCAAGTCCTCGTGGCAGTCAGAAAAGCCACGACACATTTCCAAATGCTTCTGGTTGTCTCTAGACTGCCAGGGCCTGGAGGACTTGTTTACAGAGAGCCAGGGAAGAGAGGAAGATACTCTTTTCTGTCCCTTTTACTCTTTATCTATATATCTATTTATTTACTTTGCTTTCTCTCTGGTTTTTTCTTCTTAAAAATTTTTGTTTGTTTTCATTGATGGTGGTGTGAGGAATGACAGAAACAGGAGGAAAAGGGGATCTTTATTAAATGAAGATTGGAAATAAATGAATAATTCAAGGGAAGGCTATGGATGAATAGAAGAAAAGAGACAGAAAATAGAGTAGTCGTGGGGAAACTGGAAGAAATGTTTCTGCCACATTTGTCTGTGGTCTCTTGTGATTTTCTCTGAAGCCAAGAATAAGATTTCCTGTAAGAACGCTCATGTGTTGTTGCATTATAGGGTATAACTGATTGCAGAGGCACCCTAAATAGATTTCACTGAGAATATAGTTAGAGTTGTGTAAGGCTTTAAATCCAGACTGAAAGAGGAAAACAACTTGTTATAAGGCGAGTCCATTTCAACTTCATCTGAGGGGGTTTTCAATAGGTCCAAGCGCCTGTTTTAAAATGATGTTATTTGTATGATTGTCCAGGAACGTGAACTTCAAAACAGTTTTAGCTCCTGAGTACCAAGTTTTTAATTTAATTTGTACAAAATGAATACCAATACGCTTTACTAAAAATGGTGTACCTGGCTAGCATTTAAAAGTTATAACCTTTAGCTTGCCATGATTGCTAAAAGTCATCTGTTGTGTGTTTTTAAAATCTGCACTAACACTTGTGGACCATTCATGCCATACTGAAGCTGATTTTCTACTTTATTTTTTCAGTTGTTCATGGTGGACAATGGAGCAGATGACTGGAGAATAGCCATGACTTATGAGCGTATTTTCTTCATCTGCTTGGAAATACTGGTGTGTGCTATTCATCCCATACCTGGGAATTATACGTTCACATGGACGGCCCGGCTTGCCTTCTCCTATGCCCCATCCACAACCACCGCTGATGTGGATATTATTTTATCTATACCAATGTTCTTAAGACTCTATCTGATTGCCAGAGTCATGCTTTTACATAGCAAACTTTTCACTGATGCCTCCTCTAGAAGCATTGGAGCACTTAATAAGATAAACTTCAATACACGTTTTGTTATGAAGACTTTAATGACTATATGCCCAGGAACTGTACTCTTGGTTTTTAGTATCTCATTATGGATAATTGCCGCATGGACTGTCCGAGCTTGTGAAAGGTAAGTTTGTTTCTTTTCCTGAGAACATAATTAACCATATGGTATCTTCACAAGTAAGAAAAAAAAAAAAAACATTTTAGACTTGAGATGCGTAGTGTCTTACTCTTGAAAATTTTGGATTCTCTGACAGGCTTCTTTGAAATGACTATGACAAAAGTTTTCTGTAGATTTTTTTCATAGAGCAAATGCTTTCATGCTTGTGTGTTTTCTTTCTAATTTGTTCAGTTTTCAGTAGAGGGCTGCCTTTATAATTTTGTGCCAAAATTTGGAGACCTAGAAATTGTATAGGACACTTTTATTGGAAATATGAGTTTAATGGTCATATTGATTCATTTTCGTGCCTGATTGCTTATGAGCGTTGTTTGTTGTTGAGACAGAAATCCTGTGAAACAGTGTTGATGCAAGATGCCTGGGCTTTAGGGAATATCTTAAAGTGGTTTGTTTGTTTTAGTGCCTGTTTATAATAGTGTTCAAATGATTACTTCATAAGGAGGTTATGGGTATACATATTAGTTTTTATTGAACTTTCAACAATTAGTAAGAAGAGGCAATGTGTATTCGTGTTAATGTCTGAAGCGCTCTGGTGATCTAGATCTAGGCATATATTCTCAGATTTCAGGAGTGGCTCAGTGATCTTAATCAGTTATACACTAAAATTGTTAACTTTGCCATTTAAGAAAAATAGACTTATGACATAAACAGGAAGAGTTGTATCATAATGGGTTACGGCATACCCTCACATGATCTTGCTTAAGAAAATTCAAGTTGAAATTAACAATAGAGATACAGGAATGATTTAGAAATTTCTAGGAGTGTTGAAAGTTCAGATGTTAGTCTTTGTAGAAATTTTTCTTTTTCTTTTTTTTTTTTTTTTGAGATGGAGTCTCGCTCTGTCACCCAGGCTGGAGTGCTCACTGCAAGCTGCACCTCCCAGGTTCACACCGTTCTCCTGCCTCAGCTTCCCAAGTAACTGGGACTACAGGCACCCGCCACAATGCCCAACTAATTTTTTGTATTTTTAGTAGAGACAGGGTTTCACCGTGTTAGCCAGGATGGTCTCGATCTCCTGACCTCGTGATCAACCCGCCTCAGCCTCCCAAAGTGCTAGGATTACAGGCGCAAGCCACCGTGCCCAGCCAAATTTTTTTTTTTTTTAATTTGGCTTTTGAAAGTCAAGGTTATACACTCAGATAGTTTAAGGAAGAAAAACTTCTGTATGAGAGTTGCTGCAAAAAAAAAAAAAATCTATATATTTATACATAGTGAACCCTGAACACCCCCCACCCATTCCAGCTTTCCAGAAGCATTCACTTTAAATCTTTTTAGCCATTCTCTTGGTAACTGCTTTTCATATTTTTAAATAAAATTGCTTACGTTGCTGCATCTAGATTTTTTGTTGTTGTTTTGGAGCTATTAACTTCCTTCTGGGGAAGTCAGAGATTTTGCTTTTTTCGCGTATATAAACACCCTCTTTTCACAACTTCACCCCTCCCCGGAAAAGTGATTTTTGTCTCCCTATCTCACAGTAAGATATGTAAACCCTAAAATCTATATTCTATATTTACATTGTTGTTACTGTATAAACTGCATTTGTAGCTGAACAAGATAATATATCATAATCATTTTTCCTTACCTGCACATTTTTTTTATTTTTTCTGGAAGAAATAGTTGCCTCATTTTTTATTTGCTTAGTTTTCTTTATACTTATCACTAAATCATCTCTAAATTCTCTGACATTATATAAACACCTTTTACTCTTTTCAAATATATTCAGCAATTTGTCAATTTCACCTTGAAGAAATGATTCTCAGAACATTCTGACTTGCACCTCTATCATGTTGGGGACTTTCTTTGCCTTTTTTGTATGCTGAGTAGCCCCTTTCTTCAACCCCATTTCACCTTCTTTCTTCATTCTTTATTTTGGTAGAATCTGTCTTCCAGTAGTTTTGAAGCAAAGGTAGTGTATAAGAGAGATATTTTTGAGATCTTGCAGATATGGGAGTCTTTAGTCTTCTCTCATGCTTAATTGATAATCAGCTGGATATAAAACTCTAGATTGGAAATCACTTTCCTTCAGAATATTGAAGGCTCCATTTTCTTCTGTATTCAGGGTCTGGCAGTCTGATGCCATGCTCCTTTTTTATTTATTTATTTTTTCTGGAGGCTTTTAGTATTGGTATTCTAAAATTACACAAGGATGTATCTTGGCACGTGTCTATTTTAATTGATGGTACTGGGAACTTGGTGGACCTGTTCAATCTCAAAATTTCATGTCTTTCAATTTTTGGAGATTTTTCTAAATTATTTAATGGTTTTTGTTCCTATTTTCTGTTGTGTGGATAATGGCCCTCCTATATTATTCCCTAATTTTCTTATTCTTTGTTTATAGTTTTCCGTTTGTTTTTGCTCTATATATGGAAGATAACTCAAATTTATCTTTCAGACTTTCAATTGGAATTTTATTTCTTCTATATTGAGTATTAGTTTCCAGTGTCTAATTTTTGATCCCTGAATGCCTTTTTTTAAATAGCATCATGCTTTTCTTTCACAGAAACTTTTCTCTGGAGATGTTAATCATAACTTTTTGAAGTTTTTTTCTCTTTGCATTTTGTTTCCTCAAAGGTGCATTTTTCTTTAGTTTTGGCTTCTGTTTTAGGAGCTTTTCGTACACATTTCAAATTTGTCAACTGCAGGCTTCATTAAAGGGTGATTTGGTTGGGGGACATAGAACACCAATTTCAATACCTTTACATATTTTGTGTCTTCTCTGACCATCTGACCAGTGCATCAGAAGTCTTTTCTGCTCTCCTGCCATGAAAGCAGAAGTCTGAGGTGACAGTGTCTTGGGAATTGAAACACAGGGCAAAGAAGAGGTCTCAACAGTTACTGTGCAAGCATTTGCTTGTTCTCCTGATATCAGTACAGTAGCTTGCTATCTGCAGTGTCTGATGTCCTGCAGTAGGTCCACAGACCTTGTGTTTTACTGTCTCCAGATAATAGATTTTCAGACTTCTGCCAGATTGCCAAAGAACAGTTAGTGTTTCTACAAAGCAGAAGAGGACATCGATGTGTCTAACTGCTTCTGTGCCTTTTTTGAAGCTATCATCCCATTCGAAGCTCTATGGTTATCCCCACCTGCAGAGGTACTGGTGCCAACAGTGCCTGAGTCATGGGTGAGGGGGTTGGTTCTCAGTGCATGTGCGGTTGCCTCTTGGTTTTTCACCACTATTGCCATAGAATTCTGCATTCTCATGTCAGGTAAGTCAGTGGCCATCTGTGGATTGGCTGTCTAGCTTGTTTTTTTTTTTTTTTTCTTACTACTCTTTTGTCATTCATTCTTGTTGTCCTTATGGGTTTATGCTTCTTTGCTGTCTGCTTGTTTTAGTATTATTTATAATCATTTTGAGGTTGTTAAGGGAAGGAGCTGAGACCAGCATGTTTGTTGAGCCCACCTGCTTATACCAGAAATTTTGTAGTGACTAGTTTTTAATATCATGTCTCTAAACTTTTTTTAGAACTCCTCCGGGTAACTATGCCATTTGAGGGATTAACGTTTTCTTTTTAAAGAAAGGTAGACTCCTTATGGTAATGCTTTGTTTCCTAGCAATCATGGTATTTAGAGGCTTATGATATTTTCTGGAGCAGATGTACCTTATGATGGTTGAAGAATAAATATGCAAAACTCTAGTTGACATACCTATTTATTTTATAAAGATAAGCCCTAATTAAAAATTATGCATAACAATGTAACAGTGAGGGAAACAGCCAGGTCTAACAATATAGACATCTCCATGGGTGGTCTCTAGTGCATCTGCTTCCAAAGGCCAGTTAAGAGAGCCTCAAAATTGTGCACATGCCATACATTTTCTTTTCAAAAACAGTTCATCTTAGCTGTTTTAACCCATTATCACTAAATACAGAATGCCAAAGGCAAGCTGTGACACATTTGCGTAGCAGCCCCAAGTCTCTGTGTTTTTTAATATGCTCAGATTGTGAGGTGATGACCATTCCTGTTTCCATGTAAAGAGGCAATCAAAGGTGAAAACTGTTCATTTCATAGCAAGAATGAGAGTGTGTAGCCAGCAGTTACATAAAGGAAACAAATCTGTGACAGCGTGGTGGGGAAGAGACAGAGGCCAAAACTCTGGATTGGGACACTGGGATTTAGTCCCAGTTGTGTAATTTAGGGGCTGAATGACCTCAGGCCAAACATCTCGGGTCTTTTTGCCTTAGTTTATTCATTTGCCAACTAAATGGTTTGTTAAGACCATTCTTCCCAAGGTAATGTTTTGTTAATGGTTTGTTAACCAACTAAATGGTTTGTTAAGACCTTCTTCCCAAGGTAATGTTTTATCATTACACAAATGTGTAAAAGAAAAAAAAATTATTAACTAGCATTGTGTTAATAGGAGATTTTCCACATTTGGTTTTTATTAAACTTCCCATTTTACTGCACAAATTCTCCAGATTGTGATTTGTAAGATACAAAGATTAAAAAAAAAAAATTTTGTTTTTCCATAAATTTGCAATTTGGAACATGATGTCATCAGCATCTTACACTTCCTTGATGATTGTTTTCTGACCCCTTTTTGCCCCTGTTATGTGAAGTTTGCAATACTAAATATAACACACAACTTTTCTATTTATTTGGTTTAGGATTTGGATTTGAATGAATCTTACCAGTTCCATCTTTGGTCCATCCAAGCATCCTCTCCATGTAAAAAGGGGAGATTCACATCTGATAGAAATTTATATTTTTAGTTAATTAGAATCTAAAAAGAGACTTAGAGTTTTGGACTTTTTTAAAAGGAAAGAGCTAGAGAAAAAGAGAAACAGCTTTCTAGAGAAGTTTGCTTTAAAAACCTATTCCTGTCCTTCTAGGAGCACAAGATTCAGGATTTCTAGAAGTTTCTAGAAATTGTTCTGTACTAATGGGGACAGCATCCTATGGGAGGCATTTATTCCTTGTAGTATTATATTCCCTGGCATATCAGACATCTCTGAAATTTTTTACCTGTAGGTAATAAAAATTCTTTTTTTTTTTTTTTTTTTTTTGGTGAATGATAGGAGGAAGCAGAGAATCAAGAATCTAGCATTATTTCTGTAGCCTATATTTGTTAATAAGCAGCTTCCCCACACCAGACCACAGTAATCTACTCTTTCTCTGGTTATGATTTGGCTTTGTGTTAAGGTAGGCATTAGTCCTAGGGAAAACGCTGTCCTCTGAAGCAGCCCGAGAAGTGTGGCCTGGTGCTGCTAAGCGATCTCATGTTCATGGGGTCCCAGGCCAAGGCATTTAATCAGAATGTATTAGCAGAAATTTCAGGAACATTTAAGTTTTAGAAGAAACCTGAAACACAGAGCTTGGGGTCCTGAAAATTGGGAATTACCCAATCCTGACTTCTACCTTTTGAGACTTCTCTAAGATAGCATAAATAGGCAGCTATTCACCCCAAAGTGTGTTTTACTGGGCACAGTTTCTGAGCAAGAATAGTAGCTATTTTGCAAGAGGTAGAACTGGATATTGTGGGTCAGTGCTGTGTTACACAAAGGAGTTTGGTTTCTTTTTCACTGTAAAAGTTCTCAGAGCATTTAATGTATGTATATGCATTAGAAATACCCAAGAGGGGAAAGAAGTATTTATTTGGCCATGCTCTCTGGGAAACATACTTGACATATGACAATACTGAAGTTTTGGAGATAGAAAGGAATTGAACTTTCTGATGACAGTTTGGAAATTCAAAATAATGTTTCTGTGTTCAATGGAATCTTTTCCTTTTTGACATAGTTTTGTAATGCTGTGGTAGGGGGCCAAATTGGGGATGGAAAGGAAAAGAGCAAAGGTGAGTTAGGAATTTAGGTGGTAGTGTTCCCAAGCAGAAAGGCAAACATTGTGATAATACGTAATAAATTGGAGATTCCAGGTAATGTTTGGAATGGAAAAGGGTCATTTGGTTAAAAAAGTGACCAATAATTGTCCTTTCTTTTCCCATTATTTTATCTCTCAGGGCACTTAAATATTTATTAACCAGGTATCATTTGTTAAGAGGGAACGTTTTCTAAAAATGACAACAGTAGATTGCTCTTTTTGAAAGTAGACAAACTGGAGAAGCATAACGCAACTTTTGAATAGCTCTGGATAATCTAAACTGCATTTTAGATTAATAAAGAATAAATTCTCATCATCACTGAAAACTAATAGATGAAGATAAATTTGCATAGAGAACCTGAGGAATAGAGACTTCAATTTCAGTTGTGTTTAGAATCTACTCTTCAGTGTCTTAAAAGTATATTTTGTTCTTTCATTAGAATAATCCAGGTAGATTTCACTCTGTTTTTTTGTCACCCTGTCACTAATACTCTCCTATGTTGTATTATTTTGTTTTCGTTTTTAATTTCCTGGAAGATGATTCCTGAAATGCAGTTGAAACATACTTTATTATTATATGGTCTGTTAGAGAAGCAGAACCGAGAGGATATAGATATAAATATATGAGAGGGGATTTATTAGGGGAATTGGCTCACAGGATTGTGGAGACTGAGAAGTCCCAAGGAGAGGCCATCTGCAAGCTGGAGACAGGGGATACTGGTATTGTGGCTCAGTCCAAGTCCAAAAGCCTCAGATCCAAGGAAGGCAGTGGTGCGACTCTCAGTCCAAAGCTGAAGGCCTGTGAATCCAAAGAGATGCAGGTCCAAGTTCTGGAGTCCAAAGGCTGGAATGCCTGAAGTTCTGATGTCCAAGGACAAGAGAGGAAGAATGTCCCAGCTCCAGGAGAGAAAGAGAGAGGAACTCACCTTTTCTCTGCCTTTTTTGTTCTCTCCTAGCCCCCAGCCAGGATGGTGCTCACCCACATTGAGGGTGGATCTTCCCCACTCAGTTCACTGACTCACACACCCGTCTCCTTTGGAAACACCCTCACAGACACTCAGAAATAATGCTTTACCAGTTCTCTAGGTATTCCTTAATCTAGTTAAGTTGACATCTAAAATTAACCATCACATATGGTATATTGTGGAATATTACAGTCAAATCATGCCCCATAATAAAACTACATACAACATAAGTTTTATATAAAATAACTGCTTTTAGCACAAGGGTTGGTTATGTCTTCTGACATCAGTAGTATGAAGGAGTTGCTAAGGGGAAGCTCCTGTGGGATGAGAGAATATCTCGTTTTGTAACTAGACAGATTTCTAGTCTCTTAGCACTATTTTATAGAGGATATGAGATATGGGGTCCCAGTTTCTCTATATCCCTATAGAGAATATGTAATTTGGGGTCCCTCTTGCATATGGAATATGGACATTGAATATAATTTTGTACATACTAAGTTAAAATGAATACCCTTGTCTCTGAGCACCAATAAAACAAAAAATTGGATGGTAGTTGTTTACATCTGGTAAATTAATTTAGCATTGCAGTGGATGTCTTTTAGTAACTCAATATTAGTCTGTTGCTCTAACACCATGTGTGTTCATTACTTCTCTTTGTAGAACATGCTTTTAAATGAACTAAGTTTCAATATGTGATCAACTCTGTATAGAGTTCTTAAATGATCTGTGTTCTAATTTTCAAGTTTTCCATTTCAAAACAGTTTCAGTTGGTTTTTATCTGTTTATATAACATAAGCCAGTTGTCATGGAGGAAGGGATGAATGGCATCTGAAAGTTTCACTTGTTCTATTTGTGGTTTTTTATTATTTACATAGGATGAATGTGAAATAGGGAGCTACATATTAAAGTGCTAGCTCATTTTCCTGGTCTGCCAGCCATGATTTTATTTTGTATTTTCAGGAGAATGACCCAGAGGCCTACTCTTTTTCTAGCACTGGCCATTAGAGGTGCCAATTTCCTGCTGATTTACTTGAATTTGAAACATGTTACTTGGGATCAAGTTTCTTTAATAGTTGTTAAAGTAGTCATAAAATATGCATTGCAATGTTGGGAAAACATACCCACCTTGATTTATTACGGAATATTGGATAATTATTGGATAATGAGATTATTTCTTACCACTTGAAGACTCAGCTGTTGCAAGTAAACTCTAAGCATTTCATCAATGGATTTGTAATTTGTGGTTGATGGCAATGTAATACTTTGTAAACTTATACTTCCAAGTGGGTCTGATTCATACATACAGATATAGCATTTTCAGGCTCATAAATGAGTCATAACTTTAAAATGGGCCCTTTCAAGTTATAAAAGTCGGCAGTTTGAAAGCATTCATCCTGCATCTGTGACTTGCAAAACATCAGTGCTAAGTATAATGTTTGCCAAATAAATTGGTCATTAAAGTCTTATGGAAAGAAAATCCAGTACTCTCTCAAATTCAATTTTCTCTTCTTTCTTATGTAGATGTGCTTTTTGTTTTGTTTTGTTTTTTGTAGTTTTATTTTTTGAGTTAAAGTCTTGCTCTTGTGACTCAGACCGGAGTGCAGTGGCGCAATCTCGGCCCACTGTAACCTCTGCCTCCTGGATTCAAGCGATTCTCCTGCCTCAGCCTCCCAATAGATGGGACTACAGGTGCCCACCACCATGCTTGGCTAATTTTTAATGTATTTGAAGTAGAGATGGAGTTTCACCATGTTTGCCAGGCTGGTCTTGAACTCTTGACCTCGGGTGATCCGCCCACCTCCGCCTCTCAAAGTGCTGGAATTACAGGCGTGAGCCACCACGCCCGGCCTTGTTTTTATTTTTTAACTTTTTTTGGTCTACCTCCTGAGAGAATAATGAGGAGTAATATTTGTTGGCAAGGGGCTTTGAGATCCTGGTTTAAAGCATGCAGATTGAAAATACCAGCAGTGTTAAATTCACGTAGAAAAAAACATGAAAAGCTCTGCAGCTCAGGAATTCAACCTCAGTGATCTCATAGTCAGTTCATTATGGTCCTCCTCATCCTGTCACCCATGCTGATGTACAGATTTCGTGGAATAGAGATCCTAAGTGTCTTCTGACTTTGAAAATTCCTGTAATTATCCATATAGTACATTAGACAGCATGCATGTGTGCACTTCTGGGCAGCATTCTAATGTAACTCAGCTTCAGAACGACTGGGCCAGATAAAAAGAAGGAACATAAAGTCTAAATGAAAACATGCTGACATTCAAGCCATTTTGTCTTTAAGAAAATTAATACATTTCTTGGACATAAATTGGGCTTGGTTGGAGAAAATGCAAGTGTTTCCTACTTCCTGCTGGATTTTCTGCATTGTATTTTTTAAAATTTTATACCCTTTATTTTAAAATGTTTCCTTAATTGTATTAAAATAACCATAGAAATGCAACACAAAAGTGTCTTTACATGCCATAAAATGTACAAGTTTTAAACATTTGCTGAGCTTGGACAGATCTGCCTTCTAGTATAATGTTAAGCTTTTATAACCTTAGGCCATGTTAATGGACTCACTTACTATTATGAGAATTGAATGGAGAATGAGGTAGATTTTAGTACTGTATCCCCAAGCTGGTGTCAGGTAATAAAGCACCTACTGTCTTTCAAGGGAGCCTCTTGGCTTGAGTCTCTTAGGAGGGACTATGTGAACTGTTTCTCCACTGCTTGCTGACTAGTAGAGCGATGTCTAGTCTATGGATGGTTCCTGAGGCACTGCGGAAGGGGCATCAGTCTGTCCCACCCTGCTAGTTCCAGTGCTGTTTTGTCTCTCATTCAGAATCCCATGGGTCAATAAATAGTCTGATCACTGTCAAATAATTAGGGATACTGAAAAAGGCCCAGTCATCAGATATTTAAACCATAGTGTGGTGGTAAAGTCAAAGCCATTTTGAGTTTGTGGCCATTATTCAGTGATTGATTGGTGAATAAATATTAGAATTTAAAAACTTTATGTAGAATTTTATCATGATTTTTGGCTACAGTGTAAAAAGAAAAAAAGGATCTTTGTCATTTTTTGAAACAACTTTATTGAGGTATAATTTATGCACCATAAACTCCACCTATTTAAAGTGTACAAGCCAATAATTTTAGGGGCTATGCAGCCATCACTACAATTCAGTTTTAGAACAGTTCTATCACCCTCCAAAACTTTCATCATCCCTGTGCCCAATTGCAATAAATGCCTGCTCCCTCCTGCACTCTTCCAGGTGACCACTAATATGCTATCTGTCTCCATAGATTTGCCTTTCTGAGACTGTTATATAAATTGAATCAAGTAATATATAGTCTTTTACATCTGGTCTTTTTTACTTAAAGATTTTGATGTTTGCCTATGTTGTAGTATATATTGAAGTTTGTTCCTTTTTATTGATGAATACTATTCTGTTGTAAGAATATGCTACAATTTGGTCACTCATTCACCAGTTGATCTACATTTAGTTTGTGATTTGTTTTTGGCTACTAAGAATAGGCTTGCTGTGAACTTGTGCACACAATTCTCTGGGTGAACATGTTTTTTTTTTTTTCTCTTAGGTAGCCATCTAAGAATATTTAATTTTACAAACCCACCAGCAATCAGCAATGTATGAAGGTTCCAGTTTTATCACATCCTTGACAACATTGTCAGTTGTGTGTGTGTGTGTGTATATTAGATCATATATATGTCATATCTGGATATGGATATATAGAATGCCAGTGTGTCTGTTTATACCCATATGCATATGTCTGGATGTGTATATATAAACATACAGAAATATGTGGTCTTAATATACATTTATTTATAGTCTTATAACCATTCTAGTGAGTATAAAGTGGTATCTTATTGTGGTTGTACTTTGCAATCCTCTAATGACTAATAATAATGGTGAATATCTTTTATGTGATCATTAGTTCTTTGTGTGTCTTCTTTGGCAAAATGGCAATTCAAATTGCCTGTTTTTAAACTGGGGCATTTGTCTTATTAAATTTTAAGAGTTCTTTGTATATTCTGATTACTAATATTTTATCAAATATATGATTTGCAAATATTTTCCATGGCTTGTGTTTTAATTTTCATTCTCATTGTTTTTGAATGTGCTGAGGCTATGTACACTTGGCTTTCTCTTAAGTCAGTCTTGCCTTGCCTCCCCTCCCAAAGCCATGCAGGAAAAAAGCCAGCTACACACACACAGCTGTCTGTGAGCTCTTTGAAGAGGCTTAACTCCCTTGTTCAGTTCTGTGCTTCACATGCCTCTCCTTGCTGCCCTTTTCCTACCCTGAACTCTTTCTTTTCTAGTAACCACTATTTTCTAGTAACAGCAAAGAGAGGAAAGAGCAAAAAAAGACTGTTTTTTAATCCTGCTTTAAAAGTCTTTCCAGTTCTTGCATTGCTTTGATGGTTGTGGTAGCTATGAAAAATGAAGCCCAGAGAATGTCTGTCATTTTTTCGCTTAGGATTAAGTGTTCCTGAATTGCCTCCAATGGGAATTTTATAATTCTTTTTATTTTCTCTCCTAGTTGAGGTAGAAATTTGTTTTGATTGATCCACAGCTTTCTTGATGACCCAAAGCAAACATTTGTAATGTGTCTGACCCTGTTTTAGGGATGTAGCTAGACATTGTGAAAAACCAAGCTCCTTCCTCCCTTTTAGGTGACCTTGCTGGGTTTTGTGACCGTCCACAGTCAGGACTTTGGAAGGACGATGCTCTAGCCACAGGCTGCTTGACCAAATGATCACTCTGTGACCATGACCATTCTTTGTACTGTGCTTTGTATCACAGTGACAGGATATTATAGTACAGCTCATAGGGATGTGGCAATTGATTTTGACATACGATATTCCCAATACCGCAGGAGCAAAAGATGTTTGAGTGACTACTGTCTAATATCTTAGCCTTCACATCTCTGCTCATGATTTAGTCTTCTAAAAGCTTTCTGTGTCATATAAAATATACTGTTTCAGTTTATTAAATTGTATTTAATATTCTAACAGAAGATATAATTTAAAAATAAGATTTTGCAGACTTTTGGTATTTAATGTTGTGGTTTTAGAACTCCATATAAAACCTCATGTAAGAATAATGGTTTGTAAATATGAAAGCCACAAAATAAGGCGCATATTATTTAGAACCAATTTATTAGCAGAAAATATCTTTTATATCAGTGATCATGGGGAAAATTAAATTTAGTGACTTTCTTGCTTTAAAGAAATGGTTGTGATTGAGCATATTAGTAATTATAAGCTCCTGTTTTTGAACAAAACTGGGTTATACTAGGCATATGTGGAGAATCATCCTAAATGCCCACTTGGTATTATTTGGAATAACAACTTTTATACCAGAGGGCATCTTACAAAATGAAACATCCAGTAGAGAAAGATCAGTAATTTTAATCTGGTTTAAATATTAATCTGCTTTTGTCCTAGAGGACATAATGTTATCAAATGAAATACCCAATATAAAAAGATCAGCTTTGGTCATTAGTTTTAATCTAATTTAATGGTGATCAGCCTTAGAATTTCCGGCTTACTACATGACTAGAAGGGAATGAGTATTCTTATATTTATTGTCATTATGATAATCTGCCTACTGTGCTTTCTACTATTTAGTAAGGTGTTTTTGTTGTTTTGTTTTATTTTGTTTTGCTTTTCAGATGGGTTCTGAGAAGTTTGGAGGTGTCAGTGTGAAGTGAAAAGCCACTCTGCTAGGTTTTTTTAATCCCTGTTTAAAGATTCCATTTTTGAAATATCACACTGATACCTTTTGTTCCTCCTCTTATCCATCATTCACCTACTGTATCATCTAGATCTCTGTTCTTTCAGCCCTAGCAAGGTCACTGGCATTTATTGTGATGTAGGTGCCTGATAGAGAGTTGGGTGGTAAAAGGGATGAAGGTGCCACAGTAGGCAGGTTTGATGTGGTCAGAAAAAGAACCAGGGAGACTGTAGTCAGTAGTCAGTGGTGTAGTTGCTTGAAACTTTTGTCTGGCTCTGATTAGGTTAGGAGATGAGTTCTTTCTGCAGGTCAGAGGTGTTCATTAAGTGCTTATGGTATTCTATACCATGTAAAAATGGGGTACAAAAGCCTTATCTGAACCAAACTCCTCAATGGTAGAAGGGGTATTTGATACCATCTGAATAGCCACAGAGCCCAGAGCCTTTTAATATCTGGGTCAGATAAAACCTTACAAGTCATCTAATCCTATCAGGCCAAGAGGAACACCAACTGCTCTCATTCCATGAGGACTTGTTGGGTAAATGTTTCTGCACAGATGTGTACCTATCAGTTATAGCAATAGAAGAATGCTAATTAACACTTAATGAGGGACTAAAAGTGTTGAAATTTAACCCTACAAAGGGTCGTTATGAAGAGGATTACTAATGGGAGTATTATCTATTAAATGTGAAAATAATTCTTACATCTTTATTTTATCTGGTTCATTTGCAAGTACTTAGGGTTTTACCATTTAATAAGTTAACAAAGGTTAATAAGGAAATCTGCGTTAATTTAAAATTTCTGTGATTCAGGAGCAAAAATAGCACTTACTGCATATCTGAAAGACTGCAGACAAATTGGTCTTGGAAATCTAAAGTCTGCCTTATGTGCTGGACTGACAAGAGGAGGACTTCACAGAAACGTGACAGGCATGGTTCAGCACTGCTTGAAACCCTTCTCTGTTCAGCCTGGAAGTATTTCCATTTACTCTGCTGGAGCACACAGACTTTTATCTTGGATGTTGCCTTACGAGCTTTCAGCAACTATGCAGCTGCCATCATTGTCTGAGATTTGCAATGGGGCAAGTGGGGCTGGTGGGGAGTGGGGGGGCCTTGGCAAGCAAGGGAACCCTGTTCTGAGGCAACAGTAGTGACAGAGCTCCAAGTTTTCGTGACTGTTGTGAGTAACCCTTAAAGCAGCATTTCAACTTTCCTTTCATGAAACTGTCCATGTGCTAAGATCACTGCCACTCAACTTAGGTCTGCTGTGCATTTAATTTCTTGGGTATCTCCTAAAAGCCCCACTAATAGGAATAGCAATCTAGCATTTCTCCTTTTGGAAATGCACTCTGCAAACGCTGCTCACTAAGGTCTGCAGAACTTCTGCTAATCCCCACCACTGCCTCTGGGGAAAAAAAGATCATGAGTTTTAAACCCCCATGTTTCACTTCCTCATACAAGCATATCTTCAAGTAACCACATAACTGAATGTGTCTGAGTAGACTAAATTTGAAAGTCGAGAACATAAGAATTTTTTTTCATAGCTCTTTATCCAGTTTAACTTTTTATTAGAGATTTTATCTGGTTTAGACTTTGTCTTAATTTGTGCTTCTTATTGATAATGTTTTGTAGGGAAAAATAGCAGCAAGAATTAAGAAAATGAAAATATTCTTTTTAGTGTGGTACGCTAGTTAAAGCAGGGGTTGGTAAACCATGGCTCTTGGGCCAAATCTGGCCCACCACTTGTTTTTGTAAAGCCTAAGAGCTAAGAATAGTTTTTACATTGTTTTTATTGTTTTGGGGAAAAAGAGAATATGTGATAAAGACTATATGTAGTCTACAAAACCTAAAATATTTATTACCTAGCCTTATGCTGAACACGTTTGCCAACCTGTTATCTAAAGTAGCATCATTTTGTCAAATTTGTTTTAAGTACAGTGTGATATTTTAAATTACAAGGCATTTTAAAATTTTTACTTTGGGGTCAGACAATGGATTTCTATTTGTTATAGGTTAAATCTGGAGGTACCACCCCCTGCCAAATAATCACTATAATATCTTTAGGACTAAATATAAACTACTTTTGGTACCAATGATCAAACATTGACATTAGTTCCAGTGATGATAGGTGCAAGTAGCATACTCAGTAACTTAAGTCTTTCTGACTAGTACTAGCTAGATGCATGAGTAGTTTATTTTTACATATACTAAATAAAAACTACCTTATTGGCCTGTGCAGTGGCTCATGCCTGTTATCCCAGCAATTGGGAGGCCAAGGTGGGAGGATTGCTTTAGGCAAGGAATTCAAGAACAGACTCCCATCTCTGCAAAAGTTAAAAAATAAAAAATTAGCTGGGTGTGGTGGCATGTGCCTACAGGCCCAAGTACTTAAGAGGCCGAGGCAGCAGGATCTTTTGAGCCTAGGAGTTTGAGACTGCAATGAGCTATGATCGTGAGTCTATACTCCAGCCTGGGAGACAGAGTGAGACCTTGTCTCAAAACAAAGCTACCTTCTCCATTCATCTACAGAGAATGCAGTTCGATATGAAAGAATTGCTCTGATCTCTTGAGGAATCTGTTCTCCTAGATTTTAACTTCATTGACCTTGGGTAACATCAGTACAACACTGAGTCATTAAGAAATCTAATCTGAAAGCTGTGGAGGAGCAGGTCTTGGGATGGACTTGGAACAGAAGCCTCCAAAACGTAGTCATTGGGCATTGGTAGAATGCCTTTCCTTTGACTAGGGAAATAATGTAAAATCTTTTTGCAATGTCTCTCCCTGCAGCATGTAAACTGAGCTATGCAAAAAGCAGTGGCTCCAGGCTAGTTATTCTTAGGGCAGTTTTAAGGATAAAATAACCTTTATTGCTACTGTTTAGTGGAGTACTATAATAAAATACCCTGGTTGCCTTTGTCCCCTGGTCTCTGCTTCCAAAAGGACTGCTTCTACCAAGTAAAGCTTATGTTACTTAACATGGGAGAAATTGACCAGCAAAAGATTAAAATAATTCCTGTTTGATTTTGTAATAGAAATCTCTACTAAGACCTCTTATGAAGTTTGCCTGTTATCTGTCTTAAGCAATACTACCTTTTCCATAAACGACGTTCATTCCTTAGAAGAGTATAAAAGAAGAAGCTATAATTTGTCTAAGATAGCAGATATCAGAGACAATGTCATGTTTGTGATAACATGTTTACTTTAAATTAAGAAAGCATTCACAGAACATGTTTTATAGGCAATCCAGAACTTTAATAGCATGATAAGAATTCTATATTATGTTCAGATTGTAGCTTGCCTCTCCCCACTTCTTCATTCTATTTGATCCTTCAGACAGGCTATAGGTCTGGCTCATTTTGGCTGGGCCTGCTGTGGGCCAAAAGACTATCATTTTATGGCAATTTTCAAGCTAGGTAAAAATAATATTCCCCTTCCACATTATTTTTGATGGCCATATTTTTCGTATTTAAGACAGTTTGGGATATGACTAAAAATTGTAGTGGTGATTCTTTCTCAAAACAAGTTGATTTCTTGAATGCTGCAGATTTTTGTATCTTTCCAATACAGTCTAATTTGTCTTAGCTACTTTTTGATCTGTTTTGCACATAGCCTTGGATATTCTTGATTTTAGTATATGTTTCCTTTTTATAGAATGGTCTTTGCTAGGAAGGAATAAATCCTGATGTATGGTTTTTAGTGAACCAACATACATGAAATTTTACAAAAACAAAAAAAGCCAACATGTTGGTTAGGTGTTCTTAAGATAAATTTAATTAATTAATTTTATTTTTAAAATTTTTTGAGACAGTCTCGCTCTGTTGCCCAAGCTGGAATGCAGTGGCACGATCTCAGCTCACTGTAACCTCCACCTCTTGGGTTCAAGTTATTCTCCTGCCTCAGCCTCCCGAGTAGCTGGGATTATAGGTGCCTGCCACCATGCCAGGCTAATTTTTGTATTTTTAGTAGAGATGGTGTTTCACCATGTTGGTCACACTGGTTTTGAACTCCTGACCTTGGGTGATTTGCCTGCCTAATTTACATTCCTACCAGAAGTGTATAAGTATTCCCTTTTTTCTGCAACCTCCCCAGCATCTGTTTTTTGTTTGTTTGTTTTTTTCGAGATGGAGTTTTGCTCTTGTTACTCAGGCTAGAGTGCAATGGCATGATCTCGGCTCTCTGCAACCTCTGCTTCCCAGGTTCAAGTGATTTTGTTGCCTCAGCCTCCTGAGTAGCTGGGATTACAGGCACCCGCCACCATGCCTGGCTAATTTTTGTATTTTTAGTAGAGACAGAGTTTCACCATGTTGTCCAGGCTGGTCTCGAACTCCTGACCTCAGCCTCCCAAAGTGTTTACAGGCGTGTTTACAGGCGTGAGCCACCGCACCTGGCCATAAATTAAAAAGATTGTATCTGTAGTTTGGCCACCTTGATTCAAAGTCAAATTAATCTTTTTGGTCTTTCTTCTAAGAAGCCAAGGCATTTGAACCACCCTTATGTTTACCAGTTTTTTATTGTCAGTAGTCACTGGTATTCTACTAAAACCATTCTGCTAATTAGTTTTTTCCAACATCACTGCTAGGCACAAAGAGAGAATGTGAGTCAATCAGAAAGAGAACTTGTGCTGCTACAGGAGGTGTCTCCAAATCAAGGGGGCTATTTTAGACATGTCTTACTGCTATGGAATAAATTTTTATGTTCCCCCAAAATTCATGTTGAAACCTAATTTCTAGTGTGATGATGTTTTTGCAACTGGGGGCTTCCATAGATGATTGGGTCATGAGGGCAGAGCCCTCATGAATGGGATTAGTGTCCTTATAAAAAGAGACCCCAGAGAGCTCCCTAGCCCCTTGCTCTTTGAGGACACAGAGAGAAGGTGATTGTTTAGGAACCATGAAATGGGCCCTCACCCGACACTGAATCTTCCTGTGAATTGATCTTGGACTTCTCAGCCTTCAGAACTGTGAGAAAAAAATGTCTGTTTTATATAAGCCAGTCAGCTCATGGTATTCTGATATATCAGCTCAAACAGACTAAGACAATTACTCTTCCCTAAAAAGAGAAAAAAGACTGAATGTACAAGTCTGTTATGTATTAGAAATGGCTAGGCATTCCAAAATAAAACCAATTAAAAAAAAAAAAAAAAAAAAAAAAAAACCAGGATCATATATTATTTAAGTGTCATCTTTTAAATACCCTTCAGTAAGTCTGACCATGTGGTCTCCTGGATTTGCTTTGTGTACAGCTGTGGGCTGTTTTCTTTGGGCAAATGTGGGCAGACCATCGTCGGAGACTTATAGATGACTGGCACTAATCTGACTGTAATTTCTCAGAAAGCACATTCTGTTAAAGTTGGTTGTCCTATTGCCAGACAAATGATTAGCACTTTTATAATAAGTTTTATCAGTCTCGTGGCTATTCTTTGGCCAGATACAGTCTTAGAAGGTAAAAGTTACAATTCATGTTATGTGGCAAGTAAAGTTAAAACATAGAAGTATCCACATCTCCCAGCACATAAGCTGGCACAGAGCTGGTATTCAATTAATGCATTGTCTCTTAAGCATTACCTGAAGTAAAACAAGGGATATTTTCCCACATTTTCATGGAGTACTATACCGCTGATTCACATTAGGGCAGTGATGATAGCTCTTATTTTCTCTGTGCCTGGCACCAAGCACTAAACTTGGAACAGAACCAGTGATCAGAAAATAGTTGTTGGATAAGAGAATCAGGGGCTAATTGAGGATATTTTGCTGATTTTTAAGGTTCATTCCTCATCATGTCCTCAGATTTAATTAAATTGGAATATAGGTTCCCATTCACCCCCATATCCCCCAAAAAAGACACAAGAAGAAAAGCAGGATGGTATGATATGAGCCTAAATAAAGAGGCTAATCAAAAGCTTACTTCCCCAGGGACTTAGGAAGTGTTTCATAAGTTGCATTCCAATCAGTAAGTTAGATTTGCCCTTATTTATATTAAGACCTATTTCTAAAGGTATTCATTTATTAGGAGAGGAAAAAACCTTGCAAACAGGTCCAGAGGCAGGCAATGAAAAGAGATATAAAATTTCTTACCATTATCTTATTTATAAATATATATATTGGCATTTCTACTTGGTTGTGGGGAGCATAAATATAAAAAATGGCGTAGTGTTTGCCCTGTAGGAGCTTACAATATAATAGGTATATGCATGTGTAAACAAATTGTCATTTGAGAGAGAAGCAGTCACTATAATCAAGGGACAAGCAAACAGGTCATTAAATCATAATTTCAAAACTCAGGGGAAGACTTTCTAGAAAGAAAACTTGATTTGAGCCTTCAGAATAAATCCAATTTCAAAAGGCCAAAAAGTCAGGCGGGATATCCCAGACAGAAGGAACAGCATAAATACAGGCATGGAGAAAAGGAAGGTGCAGGGCAATTTCAAGGGTCACAGAAGTATCTGTGTCCAAGTGAAGAATTTATGAAGAAGGGTTGCAGTTGGAAATTAAGCTAAATTGGAACTGATGCATGGGAAAATATGGAGTCTGGATTTTAGTCCATAGGTATGTTCCCAAATTCTTTCTTAGTGATGTTTATGCCAATGGCATTGTTATTTATTGGAACTTTTATTACATTGACATTTTTCTTGAATACTTTGACTTACCGTAACTACGGATAATAATAAACCTGTATTACTTGCTCTGAATAAATTCAGAAAACCAAAACTTACAACATTTTAATTTGACACTGTTCCTTCAGTAATGCTCTGAGCTGAACCTTGCAGGCTGGTTACAAAGGGAGATGAGCACATATCAGAAGCATGATCCTGACCTGTGAGCACTGAACTGACACCTGTTCTTAGCTATACTGAAAGAATAAAAGGAGGATCAAAATGAAAATAAATTCCTAAGAGATATTATATTTTTAAATATTGAGGCTCTGTGCTACTGAAATTCATCTCAAATATTTCCTAAAAATTTGGCCTGTGCCACTGCCTACATCTTATGCCTTCAGAAACTCGGCTAGAGGCACTAGAGCAGGCCTAAAGTGTTTTAGCTATCTGAGGAATATAAATGCTGCTCATATTTTAGAAGGAAAACCCTGGCAGCATTGTGAAAGGCAGTTGGGAGAGGCTAAGCACTGGAAAAAGGAAAGCCAGCTGAGAGGCTATCATGTAGCCTAGGCTAGTGGGAAGAGGTCTCCATTAAAGGGTGGATCGTGACCCAGACAGAGGCCAGAGAGAAAGTTTGAAGAGGAATCTAAGATTTCTAACGTATGTTAAGTAGCAAATGTAGTAGGTACTTACAATATATACTGAACACAGGAGGAGAGAGTTGAAGAAGGGGCAGTGATGGATTTTATCTTGTAGATGCCCAGTTGTTGAAAGGTAGAAGAGAAGAAGGTGGGCAAGACAAGCTTGAGTATACCTCCATCTAAAGACACTGTTTATATAATGGGAGAGGAAGAAAGGATAAATACGTCAAGGCTCAAGTCACAGGAAGGGAAGTTAGGAGAATTCACATCAGATGGCCCTGGGCGTCTGTGAAATGAAAGATAAAGTTATGTATGGAAGGCAAGCCTGGTGAAGAAATGATGAAAATTCTAAATTCAGTAAATGAAAGATAACTACAATTTGTTCTACCCAAGGCCATGGTGTGAATAAGGGGCGTAACTGTCATGCTTTTAAATATTACAGATTCTGCATAAATCCCAAAATACTGCAACTTCCAATTCACATGGCAATTACTAGGGAAATTCAGCTAGGGGCTAATATAGTATGATTCTTGTGCATGTCTGAAGGGTCCTACATTGCTAATTCCACAGGACCTACACCAGCAGTCACAAAATGCACACATTCTCTGCGTCAGAGTCACAGGATTTTGGAAGTTATGGATGGGAGGGATTTTCAAGGTTACCTTGTTCAACTATTAATTTAATTCTTGAATCCTATCAACCACACAAAGGGTCATTCCCGCTTGAAATCTTAAAGAATGCACTTACCAACTCCTGAAAAAACCTGTTATATTCTTGGGTCAATTTATTTTATTTTTAAATATATACAAATTCCCTCAGAGGAAGTAATAATAATAGTTGTGCCTTTACTGTCTGGTTAAACCTGAATTTCTTGGCTTACCCATGACCCTGCAGCCCCCAGTCTTACCAGAACAAGAAGTAAGAATCAGGCTGATGCCTTGTTTCATGGCACCAGAATTTACTTGATGCAAATGTGGGGCTCCTTCTGTTTAAGATATTTGGAACAGTTTAATTTGTAAATGCATTGTGTTTCCTCTCCAGAGCTTCAAAATGCTCACTAACCTACTTAAGAATCTCTCCTTGCTGTCGTTCTGGAATTATGTTACTATGGCCATTCACGTTGGATCCACCTGACCATAAGCTCCCTAATGCAGAGTCCACTTCTCATTCATGCATTGCTTCGTTTAACCATCTGTCAGCTGCATATTGAGTGCTTACTTGATGCCAGGCTCTATTCTAGGTCCAGGGAGAGAACACTGGCGGGTTATTTACATTCCACTGAATTCCACTGACTCCTGTGTAGATAAGTCATAGGGCCTCACCCAATGCTCTGCACACTGTAACTGATCCATGAAGAGCTGATAAGTCAATGAAATACATTAGATAGTGGGCTTGAGGATAACTCCTGCTGCTGTCTGAGAGGGGTGAGGCTGAAGCTACATGCAGCCCCAGCTCAGATCTCAAACCTCACAGGATTTGGGGGTTTTGACATGCATTCAAAAACAAGTATACAAAAAAAGGTGCCCTGTATCTAGTCTAGGGGAAATTTGAGCTCAACAGAGATGAGGAGGTGGACAGGGGAGCAGGATTAAAGGAACAAACACTGATTGCCTCTCTCTTCTCCATCCCCCCCAAGAGTTACCTGCCCTTTCTGGTTTAGCCCATTATCTGCCTGATGAGTGCATGCTTTCTGCTAGAAGTAGCCTTGACTGGCAGCACAGTTGATGTTACGAAAAAGAAACACTAGTGGTAAGACATTTATTTTCTAAAAACATTTGAATCACAGCTGAACTTGAGGTGCATGTGTGAATGTGGGCCGTGTTTGAACTTTCTCCCCACCTCCCTCATGTGAAGTTACAGAAGCTGATACACCAAGTGACCTGTCGCAGCCCCTTGTCATTTCTCTCTGCTGCTGCTGCTTACATACCGTTGGCAGCTCCAAGAGACACGTTCTTGGGCTGGATTGTATGTTCTGTCTAACAATAGCATCTGTTCAGCCCTGAAAGATAGGTCCCCTTTCCTGCTCTGTGCTGCCTTCCCTCCTCATTGTCCTAGCAGCAATCTGTTCTGTCCTTTCGCTCCTCGGGGCAGGGTTTTGTGTTCTTTCACATAGGCAGGAAATGACTTGCGGTGCTATGAGAATGAGTCTTCTATGAACTCATTCAGCCTCTGTAAAAATTAGGAAACGAGGTTTTTTCCTAAAAGCAACTGGAAAACAATGATTTAATTATTTTTCATTTAAGGACGACTAACCCTGAACTTTGATTTGCAGGGGAAAAAAGAGAGGGTAACATTCCCTTCAGTTATGTCCATGAAATGACTATATGACTATATATGCTAGCTTTCATTTCTTTAGTGTCTGTAGCTCCATACTTCATTGAAAAGTTCAGAAATAAGGAACTGTGTGAAAATGAATAAGGCTCGTTTCCTCAATGTTTCTACATGTGTAAGTCTCTTATACTAGAATTTTAAAAAATTATTTTTGAATTATATATCATCAAGGTAAAGCACGGTTTAATTTTTATGATTTGTCTTTCTTTCATTATAGTTTAACATTTTAAAAAGGACATAAACATGTTTATAAAGAGTTTATCTGGAGATTCTGCCTGTCAGCATCCTAAATAATGCTTATAGCTTTATTGTAGGCTTCCTTCCTGAGAACTGAAGTGAAAAAACACACACACTCAAATTGAAAAGTGGACCTGGTTTACTAATTAATTTGCAAAATGAAAGAGGTAGACTAGCTAGTTGGCTTTTTTCCAGCCTGAGCTTCGATGCCTTTGTGATGTTGCAATGATTTGGCAGTTGTCAGGAGGCACTCTGGAGATGTATCTTCAGTAGGTGATCACGTTTTGTTGATCCATGTACATTATTTTGCACAATCAAGTAATGTGTAGTGCAGCGATGCATGATAATAAAGGATAACTGTTCTCATGTTCTCAGGGATGCATGAATATATTTCTGTAAACCACTCAGATATCAGCTCCAAGACAGAAAAGATCCAGACTACGTCTGGTGCCTCCTAGTGCTCACTAACTCTTTGCTGAGCTACTTTGAAAAACAGACATCATTATCTCATTCATTCTAGGGTGATATTGCCCATAAGAGGGCAGACGTTGGTTCTGGCTGGGGAGTGGTGAACAAATTTTACTTTTTACATCTAAAATATAAATAGTCATAAAGTACCAAATCAGACCTGTTAGTATCCTGTGGTGTTAGAATATCTTGGAGGGCAATTAGGGAAACAGGTGTCTAAAAAGTCTTCTTAGAGGAGTAATAATGAAAAAAAAAAGTCGAGAAATACAGATTATCCTAATGTCTCTGCTAGAGGGTCTGAGATTTAGAGAGTTAAGGTAGCCTATCAGGTTGCCTGGCAGGTAAGTGATGGGGCCGGCTGGGCTCTTCAGGCTTGGCTGACCGTAAAGACCCAATGCAGCATTAACCTGTTAGCTGACGTTGTTGGCTGGCCTGGTAGGAGTCAGCTGTGCAGGCTTTAGTGAGTTTGAGGTTATATAATAAGTGCATAAAGTTTAGCCAAACATTAATGGAGGCACTGGGGAAGTAGACAGGGTTATGCTCACCATGTTTCTAAGCAGTCCATTGTGTTATGCAGATGAGTGTCTTGGAATAGTGCTGTGCTAAATTCATTTTACTTATTTATTTGATAGCCAAGGTGGATATTCAGATATTTTAAAGGAATTTCAGGTACTCCAAAAGATATTACATTGTAAATTTAAGACCCTGGCATAGGCTATAATCCACATGGGCAGGTCATTGCACACACTTGCTTATAATTGCACACACTGCTGGTAATTCGTAAGTTCTCAGCTCCTGAGACACTCAGTGTACCCAGACATAGGAGCTGCTGAATTCTTATTATATTACCATGATTACTGCATGGGTTCTGGTCATTGCTAGTGTAATGACACAGGTGGAGGTGACTGTGCCACTGGCAAAGAGTCTGCGGCCTAAGGCACCATTCTCCATGTGTACATAGTTAGCCAGGATCTCTGGGTTGTGTTTACTGAGAATGAGGCCCAAGAACAGCACATCTCCTTGGAGTTTGTCCTCAAAGCCTCACCATGGAGGTTTATTTTTCCATTCAAGTCACAAATGATGCTCCCACCATACCTTGTGATGTTCCTGACTGCTGATCCTCCAAGTTAAGAAAAGATTAGGAGGGAAATCACAGTTAGTGAGTTTTAGACATAGTCTAATGAATATAATGATTCAGCCACAGGAAATTTCTAGGATGTGAAAGGGGGAAAAAAAAGGAAGGAGGAAAGTGTTGCTGAAATGAAATAGATTTAAACTTTCAGGGTCTCACAGGCTGGCCTTCAGAGAACTGCAAAAGGAAAACGGGCTTAAATTGCGACAGCAATGTTTCATTCAGGTTAAGCATAAGAAGGAATATCTTGGTAGTTGGAAGTCTTTGACACTCGAACCAGTTATTAAGGGAAGAAATGACGTGGACTTTTCTAAGGCTCTTTAAAAATAAGATTGATTTCCTGTCTGTCTGGAATGAAGTTGAGATAGGTCTACCTTGGAAGTAAACGTAATTTGTTTAAGGTTTCTTGTGCCCAAAAAGCCTCTGAGTGATACAAAAAAAGTAATTTTAAAAAGTTGTGTGTGTGGTTTTTTTTCCGAAGCAACTTTTCTATATGCAGTAGAAGAGAGGCAGCCAGTGGCAAAGAGCGTAGCCCCTGTCCTGGAGCTGGACAGCCTGACTTTGATCCCAGCCCCACTGCCTACCAGCTTTGGGATTTTGTAGAACTTTCCCTGACTCCTGTCCCTCTATGTACTCTCTCTGCAAAGCAGGGCTACCATAGTACCTACCTCATATGGGTACTACAAGGATTCAAATAAGTTAATATTTTTAAAATTCTATATAAGGGTTTATTTAAAGTCTTAAAAGTCATTATGTAAAGACTTTGTATCATTTTTATTTTACAAGACTCTTTTATACATCTTTGCGGTTGCATGCATATATTGCTGTCTCATATCCACGCGGACATTATGTAAATAAACTTTTGCCTGCATTTAAAGCATTTCCTGTTTAGAGATTCAGATATTTGTAAAGCGTATTGGAACTGTTAGAGAACCCAAAGCAACAAAACCTGCCCGCTATGATGCTTTTGGCGCCTTGACAGTAGTGGGTCAGATGGTGTGTTACTGTTACAGTCTGTAACCCAAACTGGCTGCCTCTGAGGACACCGCTTTTCCAGAAGCTTTCTCAGGTGATGGTTGTTTTCACCAGAACACCTTGATTACCTCCTCACTGGAGGTGCTGCTGGCGTCTTTCTTGCTCCTGGTTTCTGCTTCCAGACCAATGACCCTCTCTCCTTGCTCCTTAAAAGACCACCTGCTCATGCTCCTTAAAAGGACAGCACTTTTGCAACACATGCTTTAGATGCTCTTTCTTGTTGCAGTTCTCTACGTATTTTCCTCCTGGCTGCTCCACCTGAAGATTTACCAACTTTCTTCACCACCTCAGCAGTCATCGTTCTTGATGCCGTCAGTACCCACAGCGACAGCATGTCCTAGGTTCTTGGCTTTCTTGCTCTTGGCCTCTATTCCACCTCAGCCACCCATTCCTATAGTGCTACCCTAGACTAGTGATTCACAACCTTTACTGTGCGTTGAAGTCACTTGGAAGTCCTGTTAAAATGCAGTTAGATTTAGTAGTAGGCCTGGTATAGGGGCTTAGTTCCACATTTCTTATAGGCTCCCAGGTGAAGCTGATGCTCCTGGTCCAAGAACCATTTTTTGAGTAATAAAACTCTACACTTTCAAAATCTTCATCTCAAGCATCCTAATTTTTGGACACCTCCTGTTACTTAAAAAATATTTACACCCCTGTGTCAAACGCCAGTCTGTTGACCTTACCAGTTTACATGGTCCATAGTGATTGACAATCCCTCCTTTGCACACATCCTCAATAACCTTTCATCCTCTCCATTCACTGTACCTACCTGGAAAAACCAGCCTTGGTTAAATCAGATGCTCCACCTGCTCTGCCTGGACCCAACCTCAGATCATAGCTGCAGGAAAAACACACAAACAGGCTGACAGACTCACTTTAAATTTTTGTCTATCTGCAAATCCTGCTGGCTCTCCCTTAAAAATTATGTCCTGAATTCAACAACCTCTTAGTACCTCCTCAGCTGCCATTGTAGTCCAAGTCACCACCATTCTCATTATTAAGGGAAAATAGGTTGTCAAGCATTTCTCCTGTAATTGCCTTCCCTGTGGCCACCCCTCCACCCATGCTCAGGTCCCCACCAGCAGCCAAAGATCCTTTTAAAACATGTGAAAAAAGGTCAGGTGCAGTGTGGCTCATACCTCTAATCCTGGCACTTTGGGAGGCCGAGGCGGGTGAATGACTTGAGCTCAGGAGTTTGGGACCAGCCTGGGCAACATGACAAAACCCCATCTCTACCAAAAAAAAAAAAAAAAATTAGCTGGGCATGGTGGCACATACCTGTAGTCCCAGCTACTTGGGGAGCGGAGGCAGGAGGGTTGCTTGGCCCAGGACATTGAGATTGCAGTAAGCCGAGATCATGCCACTGCCCTCCATCCTGTCTCAGAAACAAAACAAAACAAAAAAATGAAAATGATCATATAACCTTCCTAATCACAAGCCTCCAGTGGCTTCCCAATTATAGTTTGAACAAATCCAAAGGGTGGTAGATTTTGTCAAATACTTTTCTTGTGTCTATCAAGATGCTTATATATTTTTTCAGATGTTAATCCAAGCTTGCATTCCTGTCATAAATCCCACTTGCTCATTTTGTATAATTCTTTTTACCTGTATGTGTTGCTGAATTTGGTTTGCTAGTATTTTGTTGAGTTTTTTTAAATCTATATTCATAAAAGATATTGTTGTATAGTTTTTTTTTTTTTTTGGTGATGTCTTTGATTTAATCTCAGGTTAATATTGACTCACATAATTAATTAAATGAAGTGTTCCTTCCATTTTTTGCAAGTATTTGTGAAGTGTGAGTATTAATTCTTCTTTAAACGTATGGTAGAATTCATTGATGATTTTACAGGCCTCGCCTCATTTTTAAAATTTGTGCTGAATGTGAATATGTAGAACATTTGTGGTCATTTGAACTAAGTTTTGAAACTGTAGTCATTTTTACTGCTGTTAGAGAATGAAGAATAACAGCCAACTGAGAGTTCTTTTTAGACATTTGTATTGGTATCATAGGGAAGGGGAAAGGATCACCTGGACTGCTCATAGTATATCACGTCTTACAGGATTCCCTTTGTGATTGTAGTTTTATCTTTCCAATCATTTCCCTCAGCTTTTAGTTAGATTCTCTAATGGAAGCATATAAAATTAACTTTCTGAATTGTTCCATAGGATGAAGCATTACACACTCATAGAGGAAAGGAAAGTTTCACATTTTGTAGACTACAAGAAAAGTTTGCTTATTGTGGAATGGGGAACTTTTTAATGATCCCATTTAAACTGAAGCAAGTGGGAACATGCCTATCGCCAACCACCCACCTGCACCCGGAGTCATCTCCGTCCTGCCACAGCACTCACCATATTTCCTTTATTTGTTCTCTTCTCCCCCTGTACCTTCTCCTCTTCCGAGAGCAAACTTGTCCTGGAACTTCCCTGACTTCTAGCTCACCAAGTTCTCTATTTTCTGCTCACCTGGTATTTTAAGAATCTTGACATTTCTTTGAAATATGTTCCAATTAACAATAACAAAAAATTCGTGACATGTGGGTTTGATGGGAGTATTCAGACTGCAGGGGAGAAAGAAGACAAAGGGGGAACATTCACTAGGACCTTGGACCAACTGAGCGGAGTGGGACTGGCCACTGTGGGGACAATCCCATAGGTGAAGCTAATGGGTGATAGATGTCGCAGACAGCCCAAGTGGCTGTTTTGGTATTTGGTTGGCTTCTAAATTCCCATCAAACCAATCCCACTCTTGTTTATTATAGAGTCCTATTATGTTAATATTGGTCCCAGTGTTTATAGAATTTGTACCCTGGAGCAGTTTACTCCATTTGGTGATAGAAGCACTATACAGGAATATTCTTCACATATGTGCTGATTTTTCCTGGAACATTTCCTTGCAGCTGTCAGTAAATGGGGCCTTCCCCAGATAAAGGAAATTTCTTTCTTGGAAAATCTTTGAAAATAAGTTTGGAATGCTAAGGGATAGCCTTATTAATAAGGTGGGGAATAAATGAAATGACCCATAGTCCTTTGGAAACTAAGTGTTTTATTCTGCTTAATATTTTAATGATGGCTTTGGGCCTTCTTAGCACTGCATTATAACAAAGTCAACCCATTATAGATAAATTGGTACCATTAATCTAAAAGTGCTAATTCAGACTTACATTTACTGTGCCTCTATCTCTTGTGAGATAAAAACACATCATAATGGGCATTTACTCCTAGGAAAGGGTGTTATATGTATGAGAAGGTGAAGGAGAAAAACCATAATACCTCGGGCCTGTTCTGTCTCAAGTTAAGGGTAGAGCTGTACTCATTTCAGTTCATTTAAGAGCTGGTCAAGGATTCTTCTCTCTTCCTCTGTTTCTTTATATCTTTCATATTTATTCAATGAAAAGTTGATAGCTCTTTAATCCGTATTAGGTCTCAATTTTACAAAGTAATTTTGTTAGACTGTAGTTTTTCATTTCACTCTCTGTTTTATGAGGAGTTTCTCTTTAGAATAATGAATGTATGTGTTTTAATAACAAATAGAATAAATAAAAATCCCTTAAAGGGACAAGTATTAAATGAATCTGTTCTGTCATTTAATGGGAATTGCTAGTTACTCAGATATATTTGCAGTACCTTATTATGCTAATGGAATAGTTGATACCTCCTAAAGTATAATCCTATTCCTTATATCTAGAAAATACTAGTTTTGAACTCTTTAGAAAAACGTGTTTTAAGCCTAACTTAGTTTTTTGCATATTTGCATAAAAAGTATGCGTATTTATTATAAAAGCATTTTGAAAACACAGGTAAAGATCAAATAAACTGATTTCATTGAGATATATTCTATTTTAATACTACTGTCTGTGAAAATTTTGTAAAAATGTATTTATTTGTTGGTTTTTAATTTCTCAAGAAATAATCTTTTAATAAGGTGAATATATCTACTGCCCTAAAAAATCTCATCAGTCTACCTGTTAATCCCTTTTTTCTCTACTCTGTCCCCATAATCCCCTGGCAATCACTGATCTTTTCATTGTCTTCACAGTTTTATCTATTTTAACATGTCATGTAGTTGAATTCATAGAGTATGTGCCCCTTTCAGATTGGCTTCTTTCACTTAGCAATATGCATTTAAGATTCTTCCATATCTTTTTGTGGCTTGATAGCTCATTTCTTTTTAATGCTAAATAATCCATTGCCTGAATGCACTACAGTTTATTCATTTACCCATTAGAAGGCATCTTGGTGGCTTCCCAGTTTGGGCAATTATAAATATAACGGTTACAAACATTTCATGTGTAGGTTTTTGAGTGGACATAAGTTTTCAAGTCATTTGGGTTAATACCTGGGAGCATGATTGATGGATCATATGGAAAGAATATGTTTAGTTTTGTAAGGAACTGAAAACCTATCTTCCAAAGTGACATACCATTTTGTAGTTCCACCAGCAATGAATGAGAGTTCCTTTTCTCCATATCTTTATCAACATTTGTTTTTGCAACAACAAATGCTGGTAAATACCAATCAAAACAACAATGAGATACCACTATGTATCTATTAGAATGGCCAAAATCTAAAAAGAATAGAAAGAATCAATTTCGGC
This sequence comes from Macaca mulatta, assembly GCF_049350105.2. Taxonomy (NCBI): domain Eukaryota; kingdom Metazoa; phylum Chordata; class Mammalia; order Primates; family Cercopithecidae; genus Macaca; species Macaca mulatta. Next base: position 123,359,188 of record NC_133411.1, read on the forward strand.
TATTCTAGTATGTATGTAGTGGTATCTCATTGTTGTTTTGATTTGTATTTCCCTAATGACAGATGATGTAGCGCATCTTTTCATTTGCTCATTTGCCATCTGTATATCTTGTTTGATGTGGTGTCTTTCAGATCTTTTGCCCATTTTCTAAATCGGGTTGTTCATTTTCTCATTGTAGAGTTTTAAGTGTTCTTTGTATCTCTTGGATATTCCTAGTCTGTGGCTAGTACTTTGTGTCCTTAGCAGAGAAGCTTTTAATTTTAATGAAGTCCAGTACAATCAATGTTTTCTTCCATGGATTGTGCCTTTGGAGTTGTATCTAAAAAGTTCTTGGCAAACCTAGATTTTCTCCTAATATATTTTCTAGGATTTTTATAGTTTTCCTTTTTACATTTGAGTCTATGATCCATTTTGAGGGTTTTGGGGTTTTCTTTGTGAGTAGAAAGGTGTAAGGTCTGTATCTAGCTGGTTTTTTAATATATATATGTATATATATATTTTTAACATGTCGATGCCCTGTTGTTCTAGCATCATTTGTGGAAAAGAGTGTCCTTTCTCTGTTGATTTGCTGATATCAATGATCAGTTGATTATACTTGTATAAGTGTATTTTCTACCCCACCTATTCTGTTACATTGGTCTATTTGTATATTCTTTCACTATTACCACACTGTCTTGATTAATGTCACACTATACTAGGCCTTGAAGTCAAATAGTATTATTCCTCTAAACTTACTCTTCTCCTTCAAATTATGTTAGTTATTCTGGGTTCTTTGTTTCTCCATATAAACTTTAGAATCAATTTTTTGATATCCACAAAATAAGTTGCTGTAATTTTGGTTGAGATTGCATTGAATCTTTAGATCAAGTTAGAAGAACTGAAATCTCAACAATTGTTCGTTTTTCTATCTATGAACATGGAATATTTGTTTAGCTCTTCTTAGATTTCTTAGTGTTTTGAAGTGTTCGTCATAGAGCTTGTACATATTTTGTTAGATGTATAACTATTATTCATTTATTTGGTGCTAGTGTAAGTGGTATTGTGTTTTTTAAGTTCTATTTCATTGCTGATACATAGAAAAGTAATAGACTTGGATATTATATTTGTATGCTTCAACCTTGCAATACTTACTTATTAGTTCCAGTGTTCTTGTCCCTTCCTTGGGATTTACAGAGAAAATTGTTTATCTGTGAAAAAGATGGTTTTATTTCTTCCTTCTCAATCTGTGTACTATTGTTTCTTGTCTTTATTAGCTAGAACTTTCAGTACAAAGTTGAATAGGAATGATGAGAACAGACATCCTTGCCTTGTTCCTGATCTTAGCAGGAAAGCATCTAGTTTCTTAAGTGTGATATTAACTAATTATAGCTGTAGGTTTTTTGTAGATGTTTTTTACCAAGTTGAGGAAATTCCCCTCTATTCTTAGTTTCCTGGTAGATTTTACCATGAATGGGTGTTAGATTTTTGTCAAGTGCCTTTTCTACATCTATTGATATGATTATGTAATTTTTCTTTTTTAACCTGGTGATGTGATTAATGGATTACATTGATTTTCAAATGTTGAACCAGCCTTGTATGCACAGAATAAATTCCATTTAGCTGTGATATAAAAATGTTTTGTACTTTATCTAAGTAAACTTGCTAACATTTTTTGAGGATTTTTGCATCTACATTTATGAGATATATTGGTCAATAGTCTTATGTCCTTATCATGTCTTTGGTTTTGGTATTAGGGTAATCCTGGCTTTATACAATGAGTTTGAAACTTAACCTCCCACCCCCGCTTCTGTCTCTAGAAGACATTGTAGAGAATTAGTATGATTTCCTCTTTAAATGCTTGGGAGAATTCACCAGTGAACCCATCTTGTCCTGGGGCTTTCTGTTTTGGAAGGTTATTAGTAGTTTTTTGGATTTCTTTCATAGATACGGGCCTCTTCAGGTTTTTTTTTTGTTTTTTTTTTTTCTTGTGTGGTTTTTGGCAGATTGTGTCGTTCAAGGAATTGTTCCATTTTATCTAGGTTGTCAAATGTGTGGGCAGAATGTTGTTCATAATATTACTTTGCTAACCTTTAAACCTTATGGAATCAGCAGTGATGCCCCCTCTTTCATTTCTGATGTTTGTAATTTTTGTCTTTTTTCCTTCATTTGCTTGTCGTGAAATTTATCAATTTTATTAATCTTTTCAAAAAACTAGCTTTTGATTTTTCTGATTTTCTCCATTGACTTCCAGTTTTCCACTTCATTGATATCTGCTCTATTTTTTTTTTTTTTTTGTAAATTTTTTTCCTTTTGCTTACTTTGAGGTTAACTTCTCTTTTTCTCATTTTCTAAGGTGGAAGCTTGAATGATTTTAAAACTTTTTTCTTTTCTAATATATGTATTCAGTGCTATAAATTTCCTTCCAAGTACTGCTTTTGGTGTATCTCACAAATTTTGATACATTGTATTTTCAATTTCATTTACTTTAAAATATTTTTAAATTTCTCTTCAGAGTTGTTCTGGGACCCATGTACTATTTCAGAGTTTATTGTTTAGTGTCCAGGTATTTGGGGTTTTCCAGTTATCTTTGTGTTTTTGATTTATAGTTTAATTCCATTTTGGTCTGAGAGCACATATTGTATGATTTCTATTCTTTAAAAATTTTTAAGTTATCTTTCATGGCCCAGAATATGTCTATTTTAGTGCATATGTGGGCTTAAGCAAGTGTATTCTGCTGTTGTTGTGTAAAGTATTCTATAAATGTCAGCTAGATCCAATTGATTGATGGTGGTCCTCAATTCAACTATGTCGTTACTGATTTTCTGCCTGTTGGATCTGTGAATTACTAATAGAGAGATGTTGAAATCTCTAACTAAAATAGTGGATTTGTTCCTTTCTCCTTGCAGTTGCATCAGCTTTTGCTTTATATATTTTGATGCTCCATTGTTAGGCCCACACCCAATCAGGATTGTTATGTCTCCTTGGAAGACTGACCTTTTAACATTATGTAATGCCCCTCTTTATCTCTGAAAGGCTTTTTTGCTCTGAAGTTTGCTTTCTCTGAAATTAATATAGCTACTCCAACTTTCTTTTGATTAGTATTACCATGGTAAATCATTCTCTGTTGCCTTACTTTTAATTCATATGTGTCTTTATTATTAAAGTGGATTTCTTGCAGACAACACATGGTTGGGTCTTGTTTTTATTCACTCTGACAGCCTCTTTTGACTGATGTATTCAGATCATTGGTGTTTAATGTGATTATTAGTATAGTTGTATTATTATTTATCATATTTTTCTTTATTTTCTATTCATTGCCCTTGTTCTGTTATTTTTTGTCTTCTGCTCTTTTTCTGCTTTCTGTAGTATTAATTGAGCATTATACATGATTTCACTTTCTGTCCTTGTTAGTAAATCAATTATACTTTTATTTTTTTTTTCTGTTTGGGAGGTTTCTATTGAAATATCTTCAAGCTCAGAGATTTTTTTTTTTCCTTAGCTATGTCCAGTCTACTAATAAGCCCATCAAGACATTCTTTATTTTTGATACAGTGTTTTGATCTCTAGCATTTCTTTTTGTTTTTTTCTTACAATTTCTATCTCTCTGTTTACATTACCCATTTATTCTTGTGTGCTGCCTCTTTCTCCTTTAGATCCTTTAGCATACTAATCATAGTTATTTTAAATCCCAGTCTGATAACCCCAACATTCCTACCATATCTGAGTCTTGCTCTGTCTTCAAACCTTTTTATTTGGAATGCCTTGTAATTTTGTGTTGAAAGCCATACATAAGATACTGGGTAAAAGGAGCTGGGATAAACCGGTTTGTTGTAATCCCCTGGTATTATACAAGAGCCCTATTGATGTAGTGGTTAGCTGTGAGAAGAAAGGAGCCGTTCTGTAGTCCGGTGATTAGTTCTCATTCGTTTAGTAAGTACAGGTCCGTGGGCTGTGACTTGCATCAATGCTTCTCAGGTTTTTTTCCCTCTCCCATTTAGATGCAACAGGAAGGCTAGAAGGGGCTGCAGTGGGGTGTTTTCCTTCCCTCAAATGCCAGATCACTCCGGTGGGGAGATGGGGAATGAGGTGTCTGTAATTGAGTATTTCCCTTTTCCCAAGTGTTTAGGCTCTGGTGAAACCCAAGGTGGTTAGAGTCTGGTAAAATAATTTCCTATGACGGCAAGCTATTGTTAAGAACAAAATGTTGTGGGCTTATAAAATGGTTACTTTTCCCTTTTCTCCGCTGGAAGCAGGAGGGGGTTCTTCTGTGATCTTTATCCTAAGATCCTATTGGAACTCCTGCAAATTAAACTTAGAAAAGTGTGATGCCACTCTCTACCCATCACTCCCCACTCCTCACCCCTCACCCCAGGATCAGGCCTTCCTGAGTTCGTTTTCTCTCTCAAGCTGGTGAGAGCACAGTCTCTAGCAATTATAGTCAATTACCTTTTAAGTATCATTACCTGAGGCTGGCTTCAGAGGTGGTTTCTGGGTGGTTTTTGTTCCAGGTAAGCTGCGGGTTTTCTTTACTTACCTGTGTCCCTAGGTTTGAGGGTCGTGGCTTGTCTTGTGACCTTAATTCTCTGCTAGATCTAAGAAAATGTTGGTTTTTAGTTTTTCACTTTTTTTTTTTTTTCTTGTGAGTATAGGAGCGATGACTCTCAAACTCCTTTGGGCCAGAAACTGCTAGTCTAGAAACATTATTTTTCCTTACTTCATAGTATTCTATCAGGTGGATGGTGTCTCACTCTAAACAAAACTCCTTTGGAAAGCAGGAGAAAATCTTTTAGTTCGATCAAAGAGCCAAGTATAGGCATCACAGAATTTGCTTTATTTTTACTCTAAAAAAATTAGATGATTTAGATATTTTTAAGATCGTTATAATGTTATTTGGATGATTATAATTTTATATATTAAGTTATACATTTTACATTCTTTTCATGTAAGCATTCTACATCATGAGTAAATGTGAACTGTTAAGTGATAATCATTTTAAAGTATTTTTTATGTTTTTACATGAATATGAAAACAGTTTAGTCGCTGCTTCTACAGTGAAATCATATTTTGGGTTATCTTCAAGAAGGCACAATTCCTTAAGTAGATAAGTTAATGAGCATTTGGACTTTTACTTTTGGTCATTACGCTTCTTTGTAAGGATGCCTTAAATTTGGCTAGTTTCTGTTTTCTCTCAAGTAGGGGTTTTTATCTCTGACCACCTGGAACTGGTTTGCATTGTAACTTGTTTGTCTTAATCTTTTTGCATTTGCTCTACAAAGCTGCATTTCACACCTCCTACTGTAATGGATCAGTCACGGTCATCTCATTTTACTTGAAATATGAAATGACACCCTGTAGGTCATCATCACCCTGCATGTCTACCAGAAATGAGAAATTGTCCTTAAGAATATACTCTGTCAGCTTGGAGTTACAAGTACCAAAATGGTTACAATATTTTACATTGGGTTTTGTAGTACTTTTTAGGTTTTAGGTGTTTAATCACTGTAACAGATTTAGGAATGGTTTCCTATCAACTATGAGATAGTCTGTAACACAGTATTTTGTATTTTAATGTATAATCAGTTCAGGTGATTCTTTTTGTTCCCCTTACGGAATCATTAAACGAAAGTAAAATTAGGAGGGCCACAAATGCCTCAACTTAAACAATCTTGGTTTACTTGTATGCCATTTGATCAGATGAATAAGGCCTTAGAAAATCAACTAAATAAAGTCAGCATTCAGAGTCCTGACTTTGGCCTTGCTGTTTATTATGAAATTCCACGTAGACATACATGCTGGAGGGTTGTTTGGTTTTTTTCCTCATGATACTTTGTTTCTTTATCTTTTGTACTATGTGTAACATTGACATTTAATGAAACATATCTGTACATTTTTAATTTGGCTAAATAAAGGCATATAAGTATGAAAGGGAAAAAAATCAATGAATGAATCATGCAGTTCAGCTTCCTAGCATTTTTTCTAAAATCTACAGAAACTTTGAAACAGTGCTATCCAATAGAACTTTCTGCAGTGATGGCAGTGCTCTTTTACACTATCCAATGTGATAGCCACTAGCCAAATGAGGTTATTGAGCCTTTGAAATGTGGCTGTCATTCTTGAGGAATTGAATTTTTTATTTAATTTTACTTAAGTGGCATTTTGAGCTAGTGGCTACCATATTGGACAGCACAGATTTAGGTTTTTATTTGTGGGGTTTTTTTTTCTTATTTATAAAATGGGTGTGTGTGTGTATGTGTGTGTTTATGCATGCATGTGTTGCAAGAAAAGCTGAGCTTTAAGTACAAGTCTTTCATTCAAGGAAAGGTATCAAGAAGAGAAATTGGCACCAAAACAGTATAATTGGATAGATGTATATAGAATCTGTCCAAGAAATCATTTAAAACATAGTAAATTTGGTACACAGAATTAAATGGACTTCTTCCCAGAACAATGGAACAACAGTTGAGGAATTGAAAACAGTGCCTGCTAGAGAAAGAGACAGTGGGAACAGAGAGAAGTAGAGGAAGAGAGGATGTGAATGAATGCAGGGGTTATTTATTGACATTTTAGCAATTTTAATTGAGGTGATATTACTGTACTGGCTTTGTAATATAGTAGGAGGAAAAGCTAATTTAGTCTAGCTTCTTTTTGTAGTGAAGACTCAGTAGTTAAATAAACAGTGCTCTGCAGAATCTGTTTATTCCTTCAAAACAGTTAATCTTCTTTCAGATTAAATATGGCAAGAGCTAAAAGTAGAAAATAAAAATGTTAAATTGACAAGTTTGGGGACTATTGAAAGTGTTACATAATTCAAATCCTTCTGATTAACTTGAGTGTTCCAACTACATGTGATCCCATAATATACAATAGTTTAAAATTAAAGAACCAACATTTTTGTAGGACTCGTTGGTGTAAGAGGATCTTCATTCTGCTGGGAAGGTAGCAAATCAGGAGTCTGGGGAAGAGGACATTGAGAAGCAGTCATGTATCTATTTGCCTGGGTGATATTTGAGTAAGATTTTTTCTGGGTCGTCAGTAAATTTGTTTTTGGCTTTTCTAAACTTTCTTTCTTAGTTCTTTTTCTTAAATATTTCTTTTTCTCTTGGTTTTTACCTATTCCAGAAGATTATCATCCAGTTCTAGGAGCATAATAACATGTTTAAATGTTGTGACCAGTTAAAACAAAACACAAAGCCCCACCTTATCTATACCAATCTGTTAATATAATTCCTTTCACCTTTATCTCCTTCTCAGTCTTTCTAAAGCAACTGTACAGCTTTTACTTCCTTGGAGAAAGAAAACAGATTGCCAGCAATCTGCCACATTTGAGTGTTGTGGTCTGGGTGTGACATTTCTGAGCATAGTGATTCCAGTAAAACACGCTTACTATATTTACAGTTTAAAATGTAGGAGTGCCAGATAGTAACATAAAGGGAGGTTGAAAGTTTTACATAATGAGATGCTTAGCATCAGCTCGGTTTGGATGAACTGCTGTATGGACACTAATTCCCATCACTCTGTGTGACTAGATGGAATTTTGGCTGGGTCATTGGCATTTGGGAGGATTATAATAGAGGAAAGTGTAGAATTCCAGAGATGGGACATAGTGGTATTAGAGAAAAAATATTTCTGTTGCATCTTTTGATCTTTTGAGGACAGGATAGAAAAGGGGCTTAGCAGCTAGAATATCTAATCTCACGCTTCTCTTAAAAAAAAAAAATTATCTAGAAGATCTTTGGGAAGGTGCCTTAATGCTCCCAGGGGTAGTTTAGCCATGCCAACAACAGTAACAACAACAAACAGTCTCTATGATGCTTCCTCCTGTCCCCATTTGTTGGGGGAAAATGGTGATGTCACCATGCTTCAGACATTCCCCTAGCATGTTGTCACTATGCCTACCAGCCATCTTACCTTAGCACTTGGTCAAAAATAAATGCTGCCCTGGCGCCTCTTTAAGTTCTATTTTCTCTTATTTGCCTGTCTGAAAACTCCTGTTGCTCTTATGAACTGAACAACTAAAGCTGCAAAACCCTAATGTTAGAGAATCTCTTTCTACAGATAAATGTGACAGCCTTGGTACAGCAACAAGTGCATTGGAAAGCACATTTAATAACTTTCTGTAGTGTCATTATAAAATATGTTAATATTAATAGAGTGTAATTATAATATATTTTAACTGTAAATTTAACTTAGACATTATAGTGCATGCATTCAAATAAAATTCAAAGGAAAAAAGTACGGTATATGAAGAAATCTGAAATTTCATATTCCGTAAAATGATAGACTTGATATTCTAATAACCTTTTACGTAACATCTAGAGAAGCTGGACAAATGGACGCCCAGAGCTAAATGTCCAAGAAAGGAAGGGAAATCTCCACATGCCTACACATATGTATGTAAACATATCAGCAGAAATGCAAGTACTAAGCTGGCTCCCACGCTTCCGCTACTCTGAGGACCACTTCTAATCTTGGTAGTCAAGAGCCTTAACCTTTTTAGGTTCTTTTTTTAAAGAGAAAACCACAGCAAGAATATAATTTGTATTAGAAGATGGTATATAGTCTCTCTCTCACACCACACTGAATAGCAGATTTTGTAGCAATGTGCACAGTTCTTACTAAGGATCAATGTTAACTACTCTTTTTTCTATTGTACTCCGTTCTGTTTTATTACGAAATGCTAGTCGTAATGGTGGTTCTCAGTCTTGACACCTAGAAGCCATAAGAATATATATGCCGAGGTCCCACCCTCAGTGATTCTGATTTCATTGGTCTTGGGTTGTGGCCCAGGAGTCAGGGTTTTAAAAGTTCCCTGGGTGATTCTAATGCACCACCAAGATTAAGAACCACAACATAAAAGAACTTGACAGCATATTTCAAAACCACTGCTCTAAAGGGATATACCTATAATGAAAGAATAGACTAAATATAAAATCTCCCACCACAGAAAGAAAGCTAAACAACAAACATAAAAACACCCTTGATTCCCAGGCTGGGTGGTGTGTGTGCTTGGTGAGGTTATAGGGGTAAAAAGTGGTCTACCCTAAAGAATATATAACCAAAGGCCTACTCACACATGCTTTTGAAATTATATTGCGACAAGTTCAGAAATCAGCATTTAAATCCTTGGTGGGTAACACCTTGAATTGCATGGCAGAAGCAAACACAAATCTCTCTGAAGGGACACACCTTGACTCAGGTTCAACTGGGTGTTTTTTCTGACATAAGACGTCAGCCTCCCTCCACCCAACCACCCAAGGCTGCAAGCTGCAACCACCATGAGAGTGAGCGAGCAGAAACACCAAACAGAAAAATGGAATACTGTGTCCCCCAGAACTTCAGATATGTAGAGGAGGAAACAAGTTCTGTCTAAACTGATTAAAGAAAGATAAAATGAAAAGTGTAAGACAGAGGTATGCTATCAAGAAAAAAAAAAAAAAAAAAAAACTGGGACAAAAATTAAAAGAACCAAAGAGGAATCTCAGCGGATAGGCAAAGTATTAATAACAGATTGGACACAGCTAATTTATAGAGACGTAGTAAACTCGACGATGGAACTGAACAAATATTTGTCAAATTTTGCATATTCCTTATCTCTGTAGAAGTAGATAGAAAACATGAAAGAGATGAAGAAACACATGGGCACAATGAGATGTTTTAAGTACCTCAAATTGGATTTCCAGAAGAAGAAAATAACAAAAAAGGAAGCATGGCCTGGAATTTTTTAAAAGAATAAGATACAAATTCTCTGTTTCTGGAAGCCTAACAGATCCAAAGCCAAGTAAAGAAAAAAGAAATATACACGTAGACACACGAACTTAAAAGGAGTCAGTAAAAGAAAAGAAAAAACTTGCCACAATGATTGCTGATCCTAGAACATCCTAACATAAAAAACTAGAGCTGGAATATACTGCCATATTTCTAAACTGCTGAAATAAGTTAACTACTAACCAAGACTTCTATGCCTTCGTAAATTTAATTTAAAAACAAAGGCAAAATAAACGTGTTAGATAATTAAAAAGAGAGTATTTACCACCAGATCCTCACTAAAATGACTTCTAAACTATTTCCCTCAAAAAAAGGGATGAGATCCCAGAAAGGATTTTTGACATCTGAAATGTGAGAACGAATAGGGAGAAAAGAAAAAATAGCCCTCTGGATAAATGTAAACAAACAGGGTCTACAAATAACAAAACAACACTAAAAATGAGTACTTAGGAGGGTGAAGAATGTTGAACTGAGGAGTTGAGTGACATGGTACAGACGTGATTAGATTTAAAGCCTTCTAAGGGCCATGTACCTGCACTACTCAGGGGAAGCTGAGGTGGGGGGCGCGGGGGGCTTTGAATTTTAAGTCAACAATCAAGTATGTCTTGTTAAAAGTTGTAAGTATAACCTGTAAAGTAATAAAAATAGAATGTACAACATCTAAGCAAATAGAGAATAGACAAATGTGTGGTATGAAGGGAGCATATAACAAACAGGGAATTTTTAATAGAAATTTGAACAGAATGTGATGGCTAAAACTCACAGATGTTAGTGACCACAACAAATGATATTATTCATTTTTTAAATTCTAACTGCATAAAGCTTACAAGAGTTATATCTAAAACAAGTATGTCAATGGGTTGAAAATAAAAGACTGGAAAAGATACAACAGGTAAATACTTACCAAAACGAGTTTGGTGTCACTATGTTAATATCTGATAAAAATAGTGTTAAAAGCAAAAACTAGTAGGAATAAAAAAGATCATTACATAATGTAAGCTACAATTAACTGCAAAGTTGTAATAATTCTAAACTTGTTTGTATATATTTAATTATACAGCCTCAAATATATAAAATAAAACAGCAAACTAGAGAAATTAACACATTTACTATTATAGTGCAGGGTTAATACAACTCAGTATTTAATGAGTCGTGCAGATGAAAAAGATTATAGTTGATTTGAATAACACAGTTTTAACAAGCTTGATCTAGCATACATATATTAAACCCTGTAGCCAACAACTAGTAGATACATTCCTTTCCAGCACGCATAGACTGTTTCAGTAATTGACCATATGTGATGCCATAAAATACGTCTCAATAGATTTCATAGAATTAGCATCAATGTGTAATTCATGTTCTCAGAGAATAATGCAGAAAAATTAGAAATCAAAACTCCAGAAGTAACTAAACTAAAAACATACCGTTATGTCTTCCCTCCTCCCTAGCAATAAATACTATTTTCCTAGGAAAAATGTCAAGATACTATGAGGGTGGCATCCTTTCAAACTGTATATAAATGTAGAAATTTTTTTTCAAAACAGGGACTATTCGTATGATAATATAATTCTGTTTCTGTTTGTTTTTAACTCAGCAGGCTATTACAGATATGCTGCCATGACATACATAGATCGCTGATATATGTATCTAAAACAAGAGCTTAGTAAACGAGGCACTTGACTTTGGGTCACCTCAGTTTGCTCCTAGAGATCTATTATCCCACATCCTGTCCCTCCAGAATTCAAACTGAGAAAGAAACAAGACTGCCACTGAGTAGCCAAAAATGCATGTTTTAAAGCTTATCTACTTTATTCATAGAAGAAATAATTGGTGGACTCAGGGATAGCTTTCTGCCTTTCATTGGATACTATTTTAGTGTAGCTCAGAATCCCATTTCTCAAAGAAATGCAAATTAAAAAGAGAAGCCACTGGAGTGAGGATAACAGAAATTAGTGACAACCTGGTTAGGAACAGAATAAACAAAACAGTACAAAAGTGACATTATTAGAAACCACAATCTAGAGTGATTTCACATGGAGGACAGACACCCCTCTCAGTGTGTCTCTATTACAGCAGAACAAATTATATATATACACATATATATATAAAATTTTCATATATTGACTGTATAGATAGAGAAGAGAGTCAATATTTGTCAATATAAGAAAAGAATGACTTCTGTTCATTCAAGTTTGGAGGACACGGACATTTATGGAGTGATTTTAAGGAAAAACGATGCATTTAAAAATGGAGTTGATGCAGAAAGTTACCTGATTATAGGGGCTGAAATCATAAGGAATTTACCTACATGGGCTGAACTTTGGCAAGTCCCTTCACCAGGCTGAACCTGTTTCCTCAATGATATGACAAACTGCTCCCATGGTTCTGTCCTGGGATACAGTTGTCTCCTTCCTGCCCTCATGCAGTAAATCTCTATGAACACCTCCTCTTTGAAGTATGCCTCGCCAGATACTATTGGGGCTTATGATTGGCAAACCACAGAAGACTCAGACCATAAATCCTGCCCCTAGGGTTTACAGTCTAGGAGGAAAGATGAGAGATGTGCACCAGTAATAGCAGTGCAAGGCCTAAAGGATATGTGCCCGAGAGAGGGATGGAAAACACTGTGGCATATAAGATAAGTGTCATCAGAACAGGACCTTCTGAATATGAAACACTTGTGAACTGAAGGAGAGATGTGGGCAAGGGGAAGGAGAGGACACACAGTAGTTCTGTTTAAGAACATAGTGCATGAGCATGGTCAGAAGGGTAAATTGGAACGTCATTTAGAGGGACCTCATGCCAGCACAAGAGATTTTAAAGGTGTTTTTTTTACAAAGGAGTGACTAGTTATTTAAATGCTTAAGGCCGAGTGCGGTGGCTCACGCCTGTAATCCCAGCACTTTGGGAGGCTGAGACGGGCAGATCACAAAGGTCAGGAATTCGAGACCACCCTGACCAACATGGTGAAACCCTGTCTCTGCTAAAAATACAAAAATTAACCAGGCGTGGTAGCACACGCCTGTAATCCGAGCTACTCAGGAGGCTAAGGCAGGAGAATTGCGAACCCGGGAGGCGAGGCGGAGGTTGCAGTAAGCCATAATCATGCCGCTGCACTCCAGCCTGGCGACAGGGAGAGACTCTGTCTCAAAAAAAAAAAAAAAAAAAAAAAAAAAAAAAAAGGCTTAAGAACATGGGGTTCATTAATATAGTACTAACAGTTGATTTAAATTTTTCTGCTTCAGTGGAAGACTTGTAGGTTATTTTCAGCATTTGGTCACATAATGTTCATTGTTCTTATGTAGAAAGAACTTTAGAATCATTAGGCACTGCTTCATTGGGATTATGTAAGGAATGTCTTGCTTCCGGAGTCTAAATCAGATTGAAGAGTTAAAAGGGAACAAGAACACAAGGATCTCAAGTTATCCATTGCATGAAATATTTAATTTCCTATGAATAAGTGGATTTTACTAAAATTATTTTTCTGCCCTCAGGGGCTTTCAGGAAAGCAGTTTAATGAAGGGTACTGATTTTAGAAGCTCTTAAAATTTTTATAGTAGAAATAATCTGTGAAGGCAAATGAAATAGATCCATGGGTGGCAAGTATTGAAATCTGTATTCCAGTGCGTGAACCTCAGATTTACTAAAAAGAAGCCTGAACGTGTGTTTGGAAGAGATCTGGGTTATCACTCTTCTCTGCTCATAATTAGCCTTGTGATCTTGGACAAGTTTCACATTTCTGGGCCTCAGTATCTTAGGCTATTACATGAGAAAGTTGAACTGGATGGCTTCTGAGATCCACTTGTCATTCATAAATGTAGATAAATAGACAATGAATATGCAGAGAAAGGACTCAGGGAGAAGGAATGTAGGTTTAAGTACTTTACAGTTTTCTTTCTCTAAACTGAAAGTGATAGAGTGATACTGAGTTTTGTATTGTTGTTTTTTTCCGCAGTATGTGCTATTTTTCTATTGTGCGTACATTTTATTGTATTTAATGAGTTATTCGGTTGAGTTCCATTAAAATCAGGCAAATATATTACCTCCCAGCCTTATCAACTTATTTATTCAGAGTTCTGTGTTACCTTTTGTCTTGTGGGTATTGTAATCATTAGAACCTTTGGAATTGAGGCATGTTCCTCTTTATCTGTGATTACACATGCATGGTAATAACTTGGAGTGTTCAGTACAGTAACAGCAGTTTAAAAATTTGTTTTTTGCTTCAGGATGTATGTCTGGGAGGCAGTTTCCAGCATTTTGTCATATAGTCTTCATTGTTCACATGGGGAAAGAACTTTAGAATCATTAAGTGAATCATTAAGTGCTGCTACATTGGGATAATATAAGGAATATCTTTCTTCTAGAGTCAAAATTCCAACTGAAGAGGTAAAAAAATAAAAGCAAAAACACAAGGATCACAAATTAGCAAATGCTTAAAACACAGAGTATCCTACATATTGAGGAGCTTGTTCTTTTATCTTGGGGAGAGAGGTTAATAATTTTAAGCTAATTTAATAGCTTTAGAATTAATGAATCAAAATTAATATAAAATCCAGGTTTTCTCTGAATTTGTTAAATTTTGTTAATTTGTTCAAGTTGAGACTTACATGAGCAATCATCAAATTGCAACAGATGACAATACAAAACTATAAAAACCTGTAAGTATGAGCATAACTATTCTATGTAATATATTCTGTTGGCTCCAAGATAAAAACAGCTGTATTAATTTTGATTTATTCTGCTTTTATGTTCCTAGTTAAAGCAATTAACTTTCACATTTGAAGTTTCTGTAGTGATTAGGCTTATAGAATTTTGGCTTCTTGTAATTGATTATAAAAAACATTTATTGGGCTCCTACTGGGAGCCAAATATTGAGCTAGTAAATGGGATTTCAGACATAGCCCACCTTTGGATGCTCAGTGACCACTGGAAAAGACAGACAAATAGCAAAATAAAATTATAATTCAGGCCAGGTGCAGTGGCTTATACCTGTAATCCCAGCACTTTGGGAGGCCGAGGCAGGCGGATCACTTGAGGTTGGGAGTTTGAGACCAGCCTGTCCAACATGGTGACACCCCCTCTCTACTAAAAATACAAAACTTAGCCAGGCATGGTGGCACATGCCTGTAATCCCAGCTAGCCAGGAGGCTGAGGCAGGTGAATCACTTGAGCCTGGGAGGCAGAGGTTGCAGTGAGCCGAGATCATGCCACTGCACTCCACCCTGGGCAACAGAATGAGACTTTGTCTCAAAAACAAACAAAAAACAGAACACAAAAATTACAATTTAACACAAGTGTTGTAATGTACATATAGACTTGAGTCTAAGAGAAGTAGGATATTACTTTTTAGACGGGATGGGTGTTGAAAATGGAGAAGTGAGGCAGACATTTAGAAGCCAAGGGACAAAGGCAGCAGAATTTGGCATGTGGCTGGTGATAAGAAGAAATGTCAGGAAATGTGGGTTGCAACTCAATTATTAATGACTTGGGGTGTATGCTAAAGCAATTTGACTTTTCATTCTAAGCAGTGGGGAACCATCTTGTTTTAGAAAGATAACTCACATAACAATGAGAAGAATGATACAGAGAGAGAGGCTGGAGTCAAGGAAAGAGGTAGACTGGTTAAGATGCCTGTTACAATGGACTAAGCCTTTGTCTTCTCATCACTAGAATAAGGCAGTGGAAATGGGAATTCTCCCACTTACTCATTCACTAAGACTCTCTTTTTTGAATATCTACCATGTAACAGGCATGGTTCTAACCAGCACTGGGCATATTGCCTTGAGCAAGACACAGAGACCACTCCTCAGGACAAGTAGTGGTAATTCCAGGTGCCATGGACCATACAGCAAGGGATATGTAACCCCTTCTTAGGAGGAGGAGGGGTTAGAGTATTAAGAAATGACTGACTTTGGAATGTGAAAGACCAAAATACAAGCCAAAGTGGGGATTAAGATATAAGAAAAAAAGACAGCATATGAGAATCCTGGAGGGGTAAGAGCAGTATATGCCCCATGAATTGAAATTACTTCAGCTGGAGCTTAGGGTGCAAGTTCAGGACAAGCAAAAATTAAGATTGGAGTGGCAAGCAGAGGCCAGGCCAAAACAAAAAAAAAATGCTCAATTTGAGAATGTTTTAAAGTGGATGCCCTAGAACATCAGGGTTCCTTGATTTGAGGGATGAGACATAGGTAAAGATGACTCCAACTTGTCTGATTTGATTTCAGGCACCTTGGTATTTGAAGATACCATCTTAACAGATGAAAGAAATACGGAGCGAGGACAGCTGTGTGCTATATAAATGGCACGGATGAGAGCACCATCTGGGTGTCTGGGTACTGTGCTGACCTGAAGCTTCACAAAAACACCTTCTTGTCTCAGCAAATGAGTCTGGGGATTGGACACAGCTGAAGAAAGCCTGCTGCTCTTCCTAGAACCTCCCCTCACCCAAATAGCCTCTGAAAAAGTTTTTCTCCTTGCACCCCACATTGCATCAAGTCTACAGTGTGGGTCTTCACTGTATTATTTTTCTAAACCAGCATGTTGTTTATTTAGAACACAAAGTTTAGATCGTTCATGATTTGTGTATGATGGGAAGTCACAATTCTGAATACAGTAGTAACATAATGTATGTGCTTGCATGTATATGTGTGTGTCTATAGATGTATATGTATATATGCAATGTGGGGAGCAAAGAGAAAAACTATTTCAGGGACTATTTGGGGGATTTCTAGGAAGAGCAGCAGGCCTTCTTCAGCTGTGCCCAAGTGGTTTCAGGATAAGCACCTTTTATGATAATGTGTATGTAAATTGGATCAGATAAATCTTTAATATGATAAAAGCAAAAATGCCCTACAACATACCTTATCTCCATTTACTAAGAAAAAAATGGGTGGCAGTTATTATGAGACCCCTTTTCAATTGTAGATGTCAACATTTTAATAAAGTGTTCAGATGCCTTTGTATCCATGAGACACTACAGAAATGCTACTTATAAGTAAAATACACAAGTTAAGAAACAAACATGTCAATTAAATTGCACAGAGCAAAAGAAAGCTTTAGTTGGCTGCATTACTCTCCACACTGTGTTTTAAAACTATTTCTATGTAAGCTAAGTAGCTACACAAATAGTCACACCATTGGAAGCATCTGTTTTAAAATGTTTGACATGCATCAAAAGACACAAAGTAATAAAAAAGATCATCTCTGTACCGATTCCATGACCTTTTCCCTGTCGTTTGCTATCAATATACATATCACTAAACAATATATAAAATTATCTTGTAAATGTGTAAATTAAGACTTGCTTCTGTTATTTCTTCAGTGCCTGTCAGGTGAGCAGAATCTCAATACTGGGTAATGAGAGACACACTCTTTTATTCTAGTTGTTTGATTTGGAAATCAATGAATCCCAAAAGCATCTAACCTGCAATAACCTTTTTGTGGATTCCAACTTGGCACCAGCTGTTTCCCACAGTATGGGCAGGATCACGGGAAGTGACCAACATGGGCTTAATAGAAAGAACAGGGGTGCTTTGCAAGCCTGTGAAGACTAGGATAATTCTTCACTTCTTGTGGATGTCAGAATTATTGGATAGAGGTTCCTGGCCTCCTCCCCTGGCCCCAGTATTTGTGTACAGTCTTCTATGAACTAGGGGAGTACTACATGTCTGAATAAACTAATATATAAAAATGAGTCTAAATTCATTTCTTAAGAAGCATCACAACAAAATAAGTAACCGAATGACAGAAAAGCATAAAATATTGTGTCAAGTATGTATATATAAAGTCTTAGAAGTTGGGGCAAGTATTATATCTTCTGTGTCCTATTTTACTTTGGCAAAGAGGAAGTTCGGGGTGAATCTTAATGGCTAAATTGCAATAGCCATGTTATCAAAGCATTTATATATGTGTTCTGTGGATCTCACAGCTTGGCTCTCTGGTCCTTGCTGTCCAACATGGCAGCCAGTAACATCATATGGCTATTTAAATTTAATTTATTTTTATTTTTTGAGACAGAGTCTCGCCTTGTCACCCAGGCCGGAGTGCAGTGGCGTGATCTCAGCTCACTGCAACCTCCGTCTCCCAGGTTCAAGCTATTTTCCTGCCTCAGCCTCCCAAGTAGCTGGAATTACAGGCATGCAACTCTGCACCTGACTAATTTTTGTAATTTTTTTGGTAGAGACAGGGTTTTGTCATGTTGGCTAGGCTGGTCTCGAACTCCTGACCTCAAGTGATCTGCCTGCCTCAGCCTCCCAAATTTCTGAGATTATAGGTGTGAGTCACCACACCTGGCCTTTAAATTTAATTTTAATTGCCTGTAATCTTCTTGGGAGGCTGAAGCGGGAGAATCGCTTGAACCTGGGAGGTAGAAGTTGAAGGGAGCCGAGATCACACCACTGCGCTCCAGACTGGGTGACAGAGCAAGACTCTATCTCAATCAATCAATAAAAATTTAAATTTATTAAAATGACATAACAATTTAGTTCCTCATTTGACACTATTCATCTTCAGGTTCTCAATAGACAACATGTGGCTAGTGGCCACTGTGTTGCACAGCACAGATATTGAATAATTTCATTATTTTTGCAGACAGTTATTTTGAACAATGCTGCAGTGCATCTGCTATTTCCTATTCTAATATGCTTCCAGGTCAGATATTTCCTATAAGCTTCCTCAAAGCCTATGTAGAACACATACAAATACTTATTTATATCCTCTAGAGCACCCCTGTGGTTACCAAGCTGGGCACATAGTAATTCTTAGCCTGATTGGTAGAATGGAAGAGAAAGCTGGTTTTGATCCTTTTGGCTTTTACCTGTCTAGTAGCCCTTTATCATTTAAGTTCACTGCACTGAGAACTGAATGCTTTTAGATCCAGCTATCGTATTTGGCTAAGAGTTTGACTATCAGTCTAATTTTGTTATTCTAATAGAAGGAAGTGTCTGTGGGTTTGATAGGTTCATGTTTGGGAAGTATAGTTTAACGGAAGTGGAATTTAAGAAGATGCCCTGTGCTTGTTTTGCAGAGAGATAACTGACACACATTGCACAACTGAGCTCAAACTCATGGGTTTGTTTGATTTAATTCTGATCCTTGATGGCCTTTGGTTAACTGCAAAACAGTCAAAGTGCAGAGGCTATTCTCTCTCCAAGCTTCCCTTTGCAGTATTCCATTCTGTTGATTCCTGCATTACCTATGGGGAAAAAAAAGCTCATCACACCAATTTGGTGAGCCAAAATTGTGATTCTGTTTGGGAACATGTCTACTGTATTTGTCATTGCTAGTCATTTTACAAAAGTGTATTTTGATGAGCCAAGTATGTAGCACACTTTATGAAGGCACACTTTTTCCTCTTTGCTTCTACAGGTGAAAACCTTCAACCAGGAAGCATTTTTATCACTTTAAATTCCAAGAATATTAATATTTAAGAATAATGAAAGAATTCTGAATTGCCTTTTTATTTTCACCTTTTTTTTCTGGATTAGTTGGAAACTTTATAGGAACTAGTGAAAGCTACATGATCTATTTGTGGATAGTGCTGGAAAACAAGGCTGACTTTTAAAGTAATTAGTAGGCTGGCTAGCATTGAAAGTTTTGGGGTTTTCATGATTTATGTAATGATTTTTCTCCAACCATTTATATGTTTACAAAACTTTATTTGCAGTTATTTTCACTCTTTCATTTACTTTCTCACTTTCAGCTCCTCATCTCTTCCTTTCTTGTTACCCAACTCTTCTTTTCTTCCCTTCATTTTTTCTTTTATTTTCTGCCTGTATAAAAATATTTTTCTGGCTTTAACACAACATATTATGTCAGTTGCAGATCTCTACAAGGGTGTTCTGAAGCGTTTATGTAGTAGGGGACTGGTGGGTCTTAGTGGTGATGGTTTGAGTTTGAGACGGCTTCGTTCACTACACTGTGCTCCTCCTGCATGAACCTAGACCTGTGTTTTAACTCAGTTCCTGACATTTTGGCATTGAAGTCTATATTTTAGCTGCCCATGCTGAATCAAGCAAGGTGCAATTAGGAGGCATTCTAAGACTAATTTTTAGAATTGAAGTGGGAAAATTTAACGGGTAAACCTTGAAAATGACCTTCCCAGAAAATCTGTGCTCATTCCCCTCAGCCTCTCTGGAATCATCTTCATCTGAGAACTCTCTCGGCTCGCTGGGTTTGGTGGCTCAGTTTTCTGACTCCCTGCTTCTTATCTCTCTCTGAGGAATAATGCAATGACATTCAGGAATGTTCTGATTCCCCAGAAGCATAGCTTGAAACTGTGAAGTGCTGGAGGCTACGACTTCTTGTCATTGTTTGTTCTATGTAGGAATTTTCATTTGCTGTATTTTGAAAATAAAAAATTTCTAATCAATTTGTGGTCACTGCCTACTGTAGATGGGCCACGTTAAGCCGGTTGATTTGGATCAGTGGTGCATATTTTTTTCTCAGTTGACTGAGAGCCCTAAACAGAAGCCTTGTCAAAAAATTCTCAGGAATACGTGACTGATACTAGACACAGAGATGTACGTCCTCCCTCGGCCTGCCACCCTGGGGATTGAATTGCTAGCGTTGGTAGGAGGAGAGGCAGCTGAGGGGGCCCAAGAATGAAATGGCACAGAACGATCATGAGCTTTCTTTTTGCATTTAGACTTCTTGTCGCTGAACTTCCCACTTTCTTCCTGCCTTCATTTTGTGGCCTGCTGTACCCTCACCCCATGTTGCTTCTGCCTTTCCAAGGGACCTTTGGACTAACTTCTTCCTCTCCCTCCGTCTCCTTCTGCAGTCCTCTTTTCGCTCTTTGTGATACTAGTCACTGTGCTCATTGGCAGTGGCAGCAACATAGTGTAGGGTAGAAGGGAGCAAAACCAAAGCTGCACATGCTCTGAGCAGCCCTCAGGTATGTCACCTCGCCTCTGTGCAAAAAGGCCCGCTTCCAAAAGTAATGACTTTTCTTTGTATCTACTTTTTCATAAATAGAGAACTTGCTGAATGTGGAGCACACAGTCTGTACACTGATGAGGATTTGGATAGTGCTTTGTTATCTCTGGGCTCACAGCCACCTGATGAGGTAGACGGTCTGTTCTTAGAGAAAAGTGAGGCTCAGACATTAGGATGCACTGCTGTGGGTCACACAGAACAAGAGGTGGGACAGCACCTCTGAACTCAGCTCAGTCCCTCCTTGCCTCTATCTCAGAGCAAGTGAACAAGACCCTGACTTTTATATCTTCAAATGCAGGTTCATTTCCAACATTGCCTAGTTAAAAATATCCACAGGGATTTTTTTTTTTCCCCTACAGATTTAGGAGATAAGATCTGGTCTTTGATCTTGAGAATCTGAGGGGTGAAATGTACAGATGCTGCCTCCTCAGATCTGCTACCTTAGATTGGATTTAGAATAGACTAAGCATCCATCCAGAGAGACACACACACACACACACACACACACACACACACACACACACCTTAGGAGAGCCCTTAACCCTTAAAATTCTTGGTTAACACCCCAGGGCTGCTGGGCATAGGAATGGCCTGAGACTTGTTTGCTTCAGCCATGACTTTTGTTTCCCATGTTGAACACCATCTCCAGGTGCCCAGGATGGGGGCTTTGCCTGCAGGGTATTCCCACAACATCCCCTCACAGCCTCCTCTGGCACCGATCTGGCTGAACTCTACAGAGCAGCCGTGGGGATAAACTGGTGTGGCACTGCCACCTAGTGACTGCCCGCCATGCTGTTCTTTGACTCTGAGGTGCTGTGCATCAACTGGCTGCTACCCATCATGGAAAATCATGGTGGGGGCTTCTAAAAATAGAATCCGCCAGGCCAATGTCGACATGCTTTCTCTGCTATCAGCAGAGCCTGGCACGCATCAGACATGGATTAGATTAAGTGTTTTTGAAAAAGTGGTTTTTTGGGTAAGGGAATCTTTGGGCCTGGTCGAGCGTGGCTCCATCTGTCTGCCGGGGTTCCAGTTTCCTCTTGGAGGAGCTCACAGTGTGCACAGGATGCCTGGCATGCAGCAGGAACTGAGTGAATAGAGGTTGCCCCGCAAGATTTAAATACCCACTGGTCTGGAAGTTAGAAAAGGAACAGGAGGAAAGAGAAACTTGGTCAGAAATGCTAGTCCTGGTTAAAACATTGTTCTGGATTTTGATATTTTTTTATTTCCCGGAAAGTATCAGGGGCTTGAGAATATAATTCTCTTCAGACTTTTTTGCCAAATTCCAAGATTTTCTAGAAGTGAATACTTTCCAGATGTGTTGATATGAAGCCAGCTCCAGATTTTCTGATGGCCGTTACTAGAGTCCCAGCTGCCCCGAAGCTCTAGGCCAGTGGTTCAGAACAGGAGTAATTAGCACCCCCAGGGGAGTTATGGAAATTAGTGGAGAATTTTTTTTCTTGTTGCTGCCTTGGGGTTAGGGACGCTGTGTATGTGTTACGCATTTAACAAAACACTGTTCTGTATCGCACTTGACTTCAGATTGACCTACTGGATATTATATGTATCAAAAAACTGTTTATAATTTTCTTAGCTTAGACCTAAATTCATTTTAAATAAGGACATATTTTTGCTCAGTAGTAATCAACATTTAATTTTCAAATGTAATTTTCTAATAATATATAAATTGGAGGAAATTATTGATACCATCTGTGTTCTTATAGGTTTTTAACATAGTAGAGAAAGTTAGATAGGTATGAGATTTGAGACTTTTATTGACAGATGAGTCATTGCTGAAGTCATTTCTTCCAATATGAAATGTAAATGTATAGTGAATAATAGAGTTAGAAAACAAAACCTCTTTGTCATCTTAGGGAACATATCAGGGAAACATGATAAATGTAATTCTTCAAGTTTGAAAATTTGTGTATGTTCTATTATTCCCTTCTTTTTCATTGGGACTTTGAACTTTATTTTAAAGTAAGCTTATGCTCTTAGAACATAGCCACTGATGGTCTGGAGACAAAAAAGTAAGTTGTCTATATCCCAAGTGTGAATGAAACGCTCATTAGCCAAGGTTAATGCATGAAAAGAAACCAGACCTTTTACAGAACCATGCCCCTCCAAACATACGCGCGCGCGCGCGCACACACACACACACACACACACACACACACACACACACACACAGTGAGAGAGAAAAGTGGTTAGTTTTTACATTTTTCTCAATGAAAAGAAGAGAGGAAAACATTCCAAAAGTGTAAAGTTAAAGGAGCAAAATAAAATCAAGTAAAAATACTCACTTTGGCATTTTAGAGTCAATAAAGAATTACATAATTTATAAAAATTCAAGGCCAGGCGCTGTGGCTCAAGCCTGTAATCCCAGCACTTTGGGAGGCTGAGGCAGGCGGATCATGAGGTCAGGAGATTGAGACCATCCTGGCTAACACAGTGAAACCCCGTCTCTACTAAAAAATACAAAAAAATAGCCGGGCGTGGTGGCCTGTAGTCTCAGCTACTTGGGAGGCTGAGGCAGGAGAATGGCGTGAACCCGGGTGGCGGAGCTTGCAGTGAGCCGAGATCGCGCCACTGCACTCCAGCCTGGGTGACAGAGCAAGATTCTGTCTCAAAAAAAAAAAAAAAAAAAAAAAAAAATCAAATGGAATCCTGCCTAAAGTAAAGCTGGGCTTTAGATGTATCAGCATTATACTGCCTGTTGCCGCTGCTGCTTCTGTTTACTTACTGATATTAAAGGAAGTCTATATTGAAATCCTCAAGATCCTAAATCCATGTTTAGGTTTTCATAACTCAGTTATAGGGAAAGCATAGGAGTGCGAGGAGAGGACTATGAGAACGTCAGATAGATTGGGGGCAGTTTACATTCTCATATGTTCTATAAATTAGTTCCAGAGAGAGTAGTTTCATACATAAAACTATAGCATTTATACTTCAGAGCACCCTCACTTAGGGAGGGTTTTATTAAAGTGTTTGGGCTTATTGGATTTTACATTTTATTTGAATTTAGAACTGTAATTTTAGGTGTCAATGTTGGAACATGATTAGACACTCATGTCATCATTTTCAATCTGTTACATATATTTTTTCTTGATAGGTATTTACATCTGGTGTTCGCATTTATTACAGCTTGCATATTACCTTATTCCTTTGCAACCATTTTTCTCCCTTACTAAATTTTAAGCTTCTCATGAACACTTACTATTTTTACTCATTTACATATTCTCAGTACCTCCAAAAGTTTCTTTACGTGTAGATAGATGTTCATCATGTTATTGAATGAGAAACTCCTCCTGAAATAAAGCTAATTGATGGTTCTTAGACTAGGTAACACATTAAAATCATCTGGGGAGCTTTTAAAAAATCCCTGTGCCATGGCTTCACCCCCGGTGACCTCGGCTTCATTGTTTATGGATGGGGCTTTGCACAGGATTCCTTTTAACCCTTCCCAGGTGACTTCAATATGCAGCCATGGGTGAATATGCAGCTACAGTGAATAGCTATGCATGAATATCAGCAACAAGTAAGAGATACATGTTAGCTCTTCTTTCTGAGCCATTGGCATTCAGCTCTTTTCCTTTTGCACTTAGATATGTGCCTTCTTTGAATTCCTTTTTATGCTTATATGTTCTAATTAATTGAAGCGCTTACTTTATTTGCCCTTACTTTAAATCAAAACTACCTGCACATAGTTGCAATTTGGAAGGAGACCGTTTATCATACTCCTTTCACTTCTCTGAGCCAGCAGCCGGTGGACATGGAAATATCAGCTTTGTTACTGAAATTAAACAGATTTGGACACCACCACTTGCCCTACAGCAACATGGGCTTTCTAATGTTCTGCTGACTTACCACTGAATTTGAAAAAAGTCATAGGTATACCCTCACATTGAGGGAGTCACTCTGTGTCCGCAGTGAGCTTACCACATGGAAAACCCCATACACCTGCTTTGCAGGCAAGCCAAAGACAGAGGGGGCCTGATCTATGCCTGCTCAGTTCCTACTCCCAGATTTTTCATCACTCCCCTCTACAAAACAAGGAGAGATGCATTGCCTACCTCTTTTCCTCCCAACACGCATACACACTACTTGAAACAAATAATGTTAGAGGCAAGCATTTGAATGTTTAGCTCAGTCTATTTTTCTCCTCTTAGAAACTTTTTAAGATCTTCTCTTTATTCCTGGTATTTTAAAATTTACAGTGATCTGCTTTGACTTAGGTCATTTCTTATTTCATATACATATTCTCAGTAGAATCTTCCCTTTAGAGATAGATGCGTACCTTCCAGTTTTCCTGTCAAAGAAATAGAAGAACATTTTTATTTCTTTTCTTCCACTGTCCATATTATCCTTCTGGAAAGACAGTTGTTGGAACCTCTATTTTAATTCTCTAAGAATGTATCCTTTTTGTTCTCCTCTTTCCTTCTCTTTTTGTCTTTTTATTCTACTTTCCGGGAAATTTCTGTCAACTTACATCTAACTGTATTATGGTTACTTTTTCATTATAACTTGAATTTGTATAGTTGTATTCCTCTTTTCCTTTTCCTATCAATGCAATTTTTTTTAAACTTTCAGTTCCTGTGATACATGTGCTGAACGTGTAGGTTTGTTACGTAGGTATACATGTGCCATGGTGGTTTGCTGCACCTGTCAACCCATCATCTAGGTTTTAAGCCCCACATGCATTAGGTATTTGTCCTAATGCCCTCCCCCTCCTTTCTCACCAGCCCCCAACCCATGTCCATGTGTTCTCATTGTTCAACTCCCACTTATAAGTAAGAACATGTGGTGTTTGGTTTTCTGTTCCTGTGTTAGTTTGCTGAGAACGATGGTTTCCAGCTTCATGTCCCTGCAAAGGACATGAACTCGTTCTTTTTTATGGCTGCATAGTAAGGTTTTTATTTAGCTTTTTTGTAGTATAATTTACATAGTTCAGGAGTCCTGTCCCCTCATCACTCTACATCATCTCAGGTTTGTTCTGTTTCTTCCCTTCCCTTTGTTTTTCTTTCTTCCTCCCTCCTTTTTGTATCTTTTCTATAGAAACCAGATTCAAGTGTGTGCTGATCATTTGCCATTCTTTTGTATTAAGAGTGGGCAGTTGGAAGCCAGTTGGAAGCTCGGTAAGGGCTGTTTGATGACAATCACTGTGGGGTGACAGCTAAGTTTTTCATTAAGGAATTCTTGATATTAATACATTAATGTCTTTTCTGAGAAGTCCTGTTTCTCCAGGGAAAAATATTCTTTCTCTGTAGTATCACATCCTAATATTAGGGTCAGCTATGGGAAGTGAAGGAGAGAGACTAGAAATGCTATTGTTCAGCTTAGAGACTTGAACTTAAGGCCCCAAACACTTCTTCTGCCCTTGTCTAGGCCCTGAGTCTCTGAGTATCCAGTCTGTCCCCAGAGAATGAACCTATCTCCTGTGAGGTGCCTGTTGGTACCAGACAGGGCAGGCACATGAGTGTTCATCATTCTCTATACTTAGGCTTAATCAGTTCCCCTCTTTTTAGCTTCAGACTTTATCCACGCATTTTGTGATACTTGGTTTCTCCAAGTTGTGACACTTCCATGGGTTCTGTGACAATTTGTGCCTTCAAATTGGGGGTACACAGACCATTTATATTTAATGTGGTTACAGATAGGCTTATGTAAATCTCTCCTCTTGCTATTTGTTTCCTATTTTCTCCATCTCTGTCCTTTTTTTCCCCTTTATTTCTGGCTCTCTTGGGATTTTTTTAATATTCAATTTTCTATCCTTTATTGAGTTTTCAGCTATTCTTTTTCAGTGTGTTATTTCAGTGGTTCCTTTGGGGTTTATAGCACACAGTCTTACCTCATTTTATTGTGCTTCACTTTATTGTGTTTCACAGATAT
Source organism: Macaca mulatta (assembly GCF_049350105.2). Taxonomy (NCBI): domain Eukaryota; kingdom Metazoa; phylum Chordata; class Mammalia; order Primates; family Cercopithecidae; genus Macaca; species Macaca mulatta. The sequence continues at coordinate 123,385,759 of NC_133411.1, forward strand.
TGCATTTTTTACAAACTGAAGGACAGTGTTAATGCTGCATCGAGCAAGTCGATCAGCATCATTTTTTCCATAGCACCTGCTCACTTGGTGTCTTTGTGTCACATTTTGGTAATTCTTGTAGTTTTTCAAACTTTTTCATTATTATTATACCTCTTATGGTGATTTATGATCAGGGATCTTTGATATTACAATTGTAATTATCTTGGGGTTCCATGAACCAAGCCCATAAGGGAAGGCAAACCTAATTGATAAATGTTGTCTGGGTTGACTGCTTCACCAACTAGCTGTTCCCCCATCTCTCTCACCTTTCTCTGGCTTTCCTATTCCCTGAAACACAATGATACTGAAATGAGGTCAACTAGACCTACAATGGCGTCCAAGTGTTCACGTGATGGGAAGGATTGCATCTCTCTCACTTTCAATCAAAAGCTAGACATAATTAAGCTTAATGAGGAAGGCTTTTCAAAAGCTGGGATAAGCTGAACGCTAGGCTTCTTATACCAAACGTTTATCCAGGTTGTGAATGCAAAGGAAAATAAAAGTGCTACTCCAGTGAACACATGAATAATAGCAAACGAAACAGCTTTAATGCGGTTATGGAGAAAGTTTGAGTAGTCTGGATAGAAGATCAAACCAGTTGCAACATTTCCTCACATCAAAGCCTAATCCAGACAAGGTCCTAACTCTCTTCAATTCTTTAAAGGCTGAGAGAGGTGAAGAAGCTGCAGAAGAAAAGCTTGAAGCTAGCAGAGGTTGGTTCATTAGGTTTAAGGAAAGAAACCATCTTTATAACAAAAGCAAGGTGAAACAGGAAGTGCCGATGTGGCGACAGCAAGGTGTCCAGAAGATCTAGCTAAGATCATTGTTGAAGGTGGCTACAATAAACAATAGATTTTCAGTGTAGATGAAACAGGCTTCTATTGGAAAAATATGTCATCTAGGAATTCCACAGCTAGAGTGGAGAAGTTAATGCCTGGCTTCAAAGGACACATGAACTGTCTTGTTAGGTACTAATGCTACTAGTGACTCTTAAGTTGAAGCCACTGCTTATTTACCATGCTGAAAATCCTAGGGCCCTTAAGAATTATACTAAATCTACTTTGCCTGTGCCCTGTAAATGGAACAACAAAGCCTGGATGACAGCACATCTGTTTATAGCATCATTTACTGAATATTTTAAGCCACTTTTGAGACCTGTTGCTCAAAAAAAAAAAAAAAAAAAAAAAAAAGACTTCTCTCAAATTATTACTGATCACTGACAATGCACCTGGTCACCCAAGAACTCTGATGGAGATGTACAAGATGAGTGTTGTTTTCATGCCTGCTAACACAACATCTATTCTGCAGCGCACAGATCAAAGAGTAATTATGACTTTTTCAAAAATACAAGTAATTATGACAAGTAATTATGACTTTTTCATATTTCAAAAATACATTTTGTAAGGCTATAGCTGATGGAGCAAGGCAAAGTAAATTGAAAACCTTCTGGAAAGGATTCACTTATTCTACATGCCATTAAGAACATCTGTGATTCAGGGACGGAGGTCAAAATAGTAACATTAACAGGGGTTTGGAAGAAGTTGATTCTAAACCTCATGGATAACTTGAAAGGAGTCACATTTCAACAGAAATAATGGAAACAGAATAATGGAAATAGCAAGAGAACTAGAAATATTAATAGAAGGAGAGCCTGAAGAAGTGATTGAATTACTGCAATCTCATGATCAACTCGAATGTATGGGGAGTTACCTTTGCTTCTTATGGATCAGCAAATAAACTGTTTATTGAGATGAAATCTACTACTGGAGAAGATGTTGTGAACATTGTTGAAATGACAACAAAGGCTTTAGAAAATAACATAAACTTAGTTGATAAAGCTGTGTCAGGGTTTGGGAGGATTGATTCCAATTTTGAAGGAAGTTCTACTGTGGGTAAAATGCTATTTGATAGCATTATATGCTATAGATAAATCTTTCCTGAAAGAAAGAGTCTATTGATGTGGCAAAGATCATTGCTGTGTTATTTTAAGAAATTGCCACAGCCATCTCAACCTTCAGCAAGCACCACCCTGATCAGTCAGCAGCCATCAACGTCGAGGCAAGACCCTCCACCAGCACAAAGATTATGACTCATTGAAAACTTCAATCCTTAGAATTTTTGAGCAATACAGTACTCTTCAATTAAGGTATATACATTGTTTTTTAAAACATCATGCTATAATACACTTAACAGAACTACAGTATAGACATAACATTTTTAGAAACGGAAACAAATTTGTGTGACTTGCTTTATTGAAATATTTGCATGATTGCAGTGATCTGCATCTGAACCTGCAATATCCCCCCAGGTATGACTGCACTTACACACTTAGGCATACTATACCTATGTTAGCACAATCTTTCTTCACCTGATAGTGTATCTTTTACCGCAGTCTATCTTGAAGCGATACTGCATCACTTCACATAGATGAGTTTTCAGCTGAATAACCAAGCAGAACCCTTTGAAGTTCTCTGCATGTGTCTCTGTACAGGTCTCTACTTCTTGATTTTTGCCTTTTGAATTCTTGACCTCCCTGGATTTCCAGCTCTGTCCTTCAACAGAGGGAGAGCTCCAGGCAGTGCCAGGTTTCCTTCCCTGAGCTGCACCTAGGAGATTCTCTTTAGTCATTAAAGTGGGGGCAATTGTGTTTTTCAGTTTAGTTGTTTTCCATCTCAAGAATCACTGTCCTTTGTTGCTAGCTAACCAATGTCTTGACAACCATTGTACCAAATATTTATCTGCTTTTTTAGTTGTTGCAGGAGAGAGTATAAATAATCTAGTTCTCTATTGCTCCATCTTGGCTGAAAGCAGGATACACACTAATTCATATAAGAATGTGTTTCTTCTTCTCTGATGTCTCCTTTCATTTCCCTTTGTTCTTGTTGGTTTACACCTTTAAAAAAAATGCATTGCTGTCACTTTAATGGTATTTCAGGAGACAGGTGGATTCCAGAAAGAGAACTGATGGTGGATTGATCACATGCATTTACATCTCCATAATACTTCTCACTAACTAAGGTTGACATTTGAGACCAGAGCTGACATTTGAGATGAGATATTTTTGCCATTTTTAGTATTACTTGTAAGTTTAATAGAAAAGGATTAATGAACACAGTTTGTTAGCTGTTAACCTCCATGACTGAATTATTTTTACAGGTATAAAAATACCTTATAAGTTGCACACAGATCTTGGAACGTAATATGACAAATCCAATTTATGTTCACTGATGAGCAAGAATTATTTTTATCCACTTTTTGAATGTCTATGTATATGATCCTAAAAATCAAGCCTGTGGCCTAGGGCAAGTCAAGTTGAGGACATGTTTCCCTTTGTCACACTAATTACTTCGAATATTAATTCCCTGCTATATTTTTGTAAGCATCTGTGACTATACCACGATGAATAAGGCATAGTCTTTGTCTTCCAATTCTTCATAATTTCTATTCTAAGGGCATGTTAGATGAGCAAATTCCACATTACCTGTCTTATGACCCAAAGTAACATCGAATGGTGCTAGAGGTATCTACAAGATGTTCCTGGGATACAGTGAGGGAACCAGGCTTAGAGTATCATGCTGACCAAAAGCTACAGGGAGTCTGGAGAAGGGGACCCACAGACAGATCATCAAAGTACAAACGAGGGTTAGAGAGAAGGGGGAACGTGTTTCCCAGCAGAAGGAAACACACCTGCAGAGAAAGAGAGCTGTAAAAGAGAACAGCATAACTGCCGGCCATTAGTGTGTGGGTGCTGAGGCTAGGCAGGAGCGCAGGCCAGAGGCCGCCACTCTCCTGGGGAAGAAGGCACTGATTCCCTGGGAAAGATAACTCCTGTGAACTCTCACAAACGTTATAGAAAGCTGTCATATTTGTAATCTAAGACAGAGTGTGAGACCCTCAGTCAGCAATGAACGAAGAAATGAATTGGAATAGAAACTAAGAAAAGGAACATTTTGCTTCTTTTAAAACATTAAAGCTGATCTTACAATCTTTGTCTCTGAAGCATGCAGTTCATGCCAAAACTCCAAAGTCCTGATTTTAAAAGCTTGGGATTATCAGGCATTCCTTGCACTAATTTTAATCTTATTGAATGTGTTTTTATTAAATCAGCATTCATGTTGATCAAAACTTGAAATTTGTACAAGTCGTTTCTTCATGCCTTTCTCAGAATAGTTCTTGTAGAGAAGAAGTTTGGAATTGTCTAAGTCTGTGAAGTGAACTTCTGTAAAAAATCTTTTGAATATTTTTAAACATTGTATATATTAATCATTCACAATGGTGTGAATCTGTCATAGATTAAAAACCTGGGAATGTTCTAAATTATAATATCATCCTGTGAAAAGTCTAATATTTGTTTCTGAGTTGCTGAAAAACAAAATAGGAGATTATTCTTATAGTATCTAATTTGGTTCCTGATTACCTCATCTTGAATATTCATAATCATGTATGTCTGAGTGTAACATAAACATTAGTATGAGATGTTATTTTTCTATTCTGAGCTATTTTTTAGGGCAGGTTTATTATTTTGTAAGCAAAAAGGATGACTTATCATTGAATCCCAAACCCTAAAATGCCAACTCCTGGAAAGATGCTTGTTTCTATGTAAAGCCCTTCAGTGCAGGATGACAGTCTCTGATGCAGTGTAATGCACACAGCATATAGTAAATATTCACTGAGTGATTTAATGATATATTTCTTGAGAGTATTTGGCCAATAAGGATGGAAGAAATTTGTATATATAAGATTTGAGCATTTATTAAAGGTGTCTAAAGAGTTAGCTTGTCTAAATGTTCCAGTGGATGCTTTACATTGTAGTTTTTAGTCATTTACTGCCCCCAACTCTGAAAAACATTTTTAATAAAAAGGGCTACAGGAGGAAGAAATTAGAAAGACTTTCACACCCGTGCCAAAGTTGAAATTTCCCTGCAGCAACGGCCATGAAGGTACCCCCTAGAAAGCTTTGTTTGTCATATGAAATCTCCTACTTCTCTTCATAGTTAGCTGCTCTATGAAAACCACGCCTAGGTAGGTTTTTGTTTGTTTTTGTTTTCTGACAAGGAGTCTCGCTCTGTCACCCAGGCTACAGTGCAGTGGCAGTGCAATCTTGGCTCACTGCAACCTCTGCGTCCCAGGTTCAAGTGATTCCCCTGCCTCAGCCTCCCAAGTAGCTGGGACTACAGGCGCACACTACCACACCTGGCTAATTTTTGTATTTTTATTAGAGATGGGATTTACCTATGTTGGCCCAAGCTGGTCCTGAACTCCTGACCTTAGGAGATCCACCCACCTTGGCCTCCGAAAGTGGTGTGATTCCAGGCATGAGCCACCGTGCCTGGCCAGCCTAGCTAGATATTAATAACAGTGTTCTGGTCACTCACTGTAGCAGTGAAAAAATAACTTGAGGATTTCACTGGGACCCAGGCACATTTTCTAAGTGTCTAGAAACTAAGTATCTAAGGACACTTTGCTGATACAGAGAAGGTCAAGAATATAACTGTTTCGCCAAAGATTGTCCACGCATTAAAACATATGTCAAATGAGAAAATGCAAGTTAAGCTCTGAGCACATAGTGAACACTCAGTAAGTATGGTATATACGTACATATGCGTCAGGGAACCAGAGCCATTAACTCTTAAGTGTATCACATCTGTGTATGAATCATGCTAAGAAGAAGCTTTATCTCACAATTAAAAATTGAATAGGAAGTGAACTATTTTGCCTCCACTCTCTTTACAGCCCATACTTATGACAGGGTAATATATTTCCCGTTTTAGGAAATTGCTTGGTGAGGAATACTTACTAGAGAGCCCCAATATTATTAATAGGTTATAATCCAGAGCTGATTTCTCGGGTTTTATTTTGAAAGGCAAACCCCGTCCTCCCATTGAAGCTCTGTTACATATGCTTAGCAGGCTCCCAGAGCAGTCCATAGAATCCTGCTTAGCTCATCTTGTGGCTGAGCATAGCACTGATCACATAGCATCTTCCTAGGTATGTAACAAAGATAACAAAGATTCTAGGGGAAATGCACTCAGCCGTCTTCCTGGAATGCTAGGAATACATTTTACTTTCCTTTTGACAATGACAGTCTCTACACCAAGACCTTCTGGGGAAAGGGGACTCTACAGCTAGGTCATGGAGGCTGTTTGGGGGTGAGAAACAGTGGTGATTTCTGCACCTCTGCCACCAGAAACTTGCAGGATGCTCCTAACCAGGCTGGCTGCCTGTTCACATGCCCTTTCGTTTGATTCCAGGAGATCAGTGATTGCCCTTTCTCTGGGGTTCCACTCACTCTAGCCCGGAGCCTCTTTCCTTAGTCCACAGTAGCAGGAAACAGAATTTCTCAGCTTCTCTCTTCTCTCTTCTTTGGAAGAGGGCAAAGGGACAGACGTGATAAGAATAGGTCTCTTGTATGTCCAAAGATAGAGTGTAAGATCTACTGATATTGTGCCGAAAAGCTTATACCCTGTGATATAAGATAAATCTGCATTTTTTAAATTTTTGAAGCAGGAAGCTTGGCATGGGATGAGGGACAGGAAAAAAAAAAAAAAAGAAAGAAAAGAAAAAAGCATAGATAATGTCATGGCCCAGTGTAGGTTGCATATAGGGTTAATCCTGGGGCTCTGGTAATCCCGGGACTGTGGCTAGGAGCAGCCTCCTTGCCACCACAGCCCTGGCAGCACAGACACAGATGGGGAATTGAGTTGAAAGGCAGGACTGAGTGAGCGAAGCAGGAGTTGATGAGTACAGCACAATTACCAGTATATTTTGCAGAACAAGAAATGAGGAAAGGAAAGTCCTCCGAGTGTTACCTGAGAGATGGGAAGGAGTGGTGGTCTTTTCCAGTGGTGGATGAAAAGCAAGGAAGTCCTCTAGTGACCAGAGTCTGGAGCCTGACTGTCATAGAAATCAGAGCAGGGCCTCTCTGCCCCATGACCACACAGAATGTGCGTCCAGAGCAAATTCTTCTAGGGTGACAACTCTCATGGCCTTGCTGTCGTATGCATACATGCTGTTGTATGAAACCAGTATCCAGATCATGGGCACAGAGGGTTACTGTTTAGTACTGTTAATTCAGCCAAAATGTGATAGGATACCTGTTTCTGATATAAAAGCTTTCTTCCTTACCAGTAAAATTTGACACCTCAAAGAATGATTAGGATACTTTGTATCCCTCTCCCTCTTTTCCACTATAAGTTCTTTGTGTGTAACTCGTAAGACAGCTTCTATTAAGCTCTGGTTATGGGCAGGAACTCTGTGATCAGAAGTACAGTTTGTGTGTTCAAGGATGAAGGACATCCAGGTAGATTGACCTATTATAATATGGTCCCGTGATCTAGGGATGTGCACGATACTCAGGGAGCACAGGGGAGGCACTGAGGGGAAGAGAAGACAGAAAAGGCTTCCACTTGAACTTACTTTGAAAGATGAAGAGGAGTTAGCCCATCTTCAGGAAATCGAGGTAGCAAAGGACAGTCCAAGCAAAGGGAACAGCATGATTCATTTTGCTTACAAAGAAGTGGAGTGAGATTGGGCAGCTGCATATTGTCTCCTAAGTCTGGCACATCAGCTGGGCAAAGAGTGACGAGACATGGGCAGAGGCCGGAGGAGTCTACAAGATAAACGTGCCTGTATCGTCTTACACCAGTGAGGAAATCTGTTTCGTATTTTCCAGTCTCTTTCAGATGATTTACAAAGTTGAGGCAGTTTCTGATGTTGTGGATTGCTTAGATGGAAGCTCAATTTTATTTATATTCACAAGCTTTGAAAACTTCTAAATATAGCAGTTTGTAGAAGATACAGTAAATTCATTGAATTGAACCAAACCACTCTTAACTATCTTATTAGAGATTCATTATAAAGGACTGGCTTTGTTTGCTGTTTTTCAGGTACCATGATCAACAGGATGTTACTAGCAACTTCCTTGGAGCGATGTGGTTGATATCAATAACTTTTCTCTCCATTGGTTATGGTGACATGGTACCTAACACATACTGTGGAAAAGGAGTCTGCTTGCTTACTGGAATTATGGTAAGTGTCTTTATACTTCACATCTCTTTTATTTACACTCAAGAAGGCACTTAAACCACTCAGTCCACGTGCATAAGTAATTGTGAGCTACTTTTTTTCCCCATCAGCAGGAAATCAGTATAAATAAATCAATTTTGTGTTGAGAGAGAATGTCAATAGTTTTCATCTTAATTCTTCTCATCATGAAATTCTGTTGAAGAGGTAGAGCTGTTCGTTTGCCCCTTGGGGGGGCATGCGCTAATTTGATGAACTAATTTGATGTTGGAGCTTTGGCTTCAGAGTCTGAAAGTCCTTTAAGTCTATGTCCTCCCGTCTCCTACTAGCTGTGCAAATTTGAGTAAATTATAGAATATGACCCATAATAACTATCTTGAAATGTGTTGAAGGGTTAAAGATATATTAATTATAATATTTCATTTTCTTTTAACAAATGTTCGTTGAGTGCCAGGCACTGACCTAGGTTCTAGGAATACACCAAAAGAAGATAGAAACTTACTGCCCTGTCTTCATGGAGCTTACGAGGGAAGACTTACATTTTAAAAATAATGGTTCATTACGTTTGTGAACTAGTAAAGCTTCTAACCTGTTTTGTGCCTGGGGGAGAGGGATGGGATCTACTCAGAGAAGTCATCACTAGAAAATTGACTTTTACGCTGAAGTGAGAAGGGTGCATACCCAGGAAGGGAGGTAGGAAGAGCTTTCCAGGAAGAGGACATGGTTTATTTGAAGGCAGTGAGGCAAGGAGAAGCTCAGTACATTGGAGCCAGGTTATTGGGCCAGGAGTACACAGAGCAAAAGGGGAAAGCGGCCTGGCATGAGGCAGGGACAGGAGGCCAGGTCTTGTAGAGCACTTGGGAAAGGTCTGCTGCTGACATGCCATCATTCTTCTGGCTGGCATGCCTAACAGGCTCAGACATCTTTTTTGCCCCTCCACACATGACTAGCCAGGACCGCTTCTTTGCTCCATTTGTTTTAGGTAGAGGAAGTCGTACGCTAGCAAGCTGTGATTATAATGTGGTATGAACTTCTAAATATTTAAGCCAGAGGTGTACAGTTTTCAATGACCTACGCTTGTCTGCATTCTTTACCTACTTTGTAATGCTTGCTTACAGCAAAGAGTGTCATCTTGATCCTCGTGAGGTTTCTGTCTACAAGAGGATGGGAACGAGTACTGCAAGTTCCAAAATCTCAGAATTTCTGAAATCAGGCATCCTGTTCAACACCTCTAACTGTATTCACTCACAGGCTGGCAGGAGAGTGCAGAGGCTTGCCATTTGAGGGCCTCTGAGTGGTGGCCAGTGGAGGGTGCACACCCTTGTAGAAGCCGCCCGGGAAGACTGCTCCAGGAGTCACAGCTAAATGGGAAGGAAAGAGTGCCCTTGGCGTAGACAGGGAGGCAGCACCCTTCTCCGCCTCAGTAGTGTTCGACTGGGATAAGGCAGCTAACTTTGAACATAAAAATCTAGGGTCAATTTTAATGTCCCAGTAGTAACAAGATGGCCATTTCAAGTCCCAATTGTAGAAAATATAATTTGGGGGCATGTTTTAACATTATTTGCTTTTAAAAGAAAAATGATAGTTTTAATTATAGTGAACTTTAAAAAAAATATAATACTTGGTATGCTGCATTATCTGTTTACTATTGGATCACTTCCCCTTTTTTCCTCAAATAATAGCATTTTATTATGTGGTATAATGCTTTGGGAAACGTAATTTGCATAGATGTATTTTTAGAAGGCCCATAACAATCCCACAAGGGATATAAATGATGCTGTTTATAAAAACTGGTAATTGCAGAGTCTTTCCCCTAGTGCTTCTTAGAAACAACTTCCTTAGTGTTACTTTTTGTCAAGATGGTAACATCTTTTATTCTCAAATCAGGTGTGACTCAAGGGTCATGTGTACAGGCTTATTCGCCATGGAATCTGAGCCAAATTTGAGGTTAACCTTGCCTGGGTTTTACAAAATGTTTATCATTCCTTGATATTTTCTTGTTCCTCGTGTCTCAAAAATTGTTCCTTCAGAGTCTCATCTGATAGTACAAATCTTTTATTTACCTTCTTGAACTGCCTCTTGCTTAGGTTTCACTATTGATCTTACTTTGCTTAAAAAAGAGAGGTTATGGCCTGGCACCGTGGCTCATGTCTGTAATCCCAACACTTTGGGAGGCCGAGGCAGGTGAATCACCTGAGGTTGGGAGTTCGAGACCAGCCTGACCAAGATGGAGAAACCCCGTCTCTACTAAAAAATTAGCCGGGTGTGGTGGCACATGCCTGTAATCCCAGCTACTCGGGAGGCTGAGGCGGGAGAATCGTTTGAACCCAGGAGGCAGAGGTTGTGGTGAGCTGAGATTGCACCATTGCTCTCTAGCCTGGGCAACAAGAGCAAAACTCCGTCTCAAAAAAAAAAAGAAAAAAAAAAGAGAGAGAGAGAGAGAGGTTATAGTACCATTAAATATATGTGGATACAAAAATGTTATATGTAATGGAATTTATGGTGACTTCCTTCCAGCCCTGTAAGCTCATGGTAAAAAGAGTCCCTCTATTCTGAGGCTGAGGAGCTCCATTTCCTCTCCTTCATAAGGATCAGACTTATTTCCTAATTGACTTGATCAAAATTGATTTACTTGCATACAGAGAAATTCACTAATATTTGAGTAACCTATTTGAGATGCTTTGTAGAGTTGGATTATCTCTTCTTCTAGACTAAGCGGATTCCCATGGAGTCAGGCTACAGGGCAGTCTTCCTGGGATTCACTTCTGGTAGTTGATTACATCTCACATCAGCTCCTTAGGGATCAAGAGCATATGGATGGAAGTGACCTAGACACTCCTATGGAGAATGTAGAAATCCAAGACCAATATGGGAATTAAACCTTAAGAGACCAAGATCTCTTTATTTTTATAAAAATAAGTCATGGGATTGCCTAATAGAAGAAAATCACTCAGTACTCTTCGAGAGAAAACCATTATGGTTGTAATTACTTATTTTCTCTTTATTCTTCTACCCTTCTGCTGTTTGAGGAAGTACTGAGGACGTGACTGTTTATTATTGAAAAGGTCATGATAAACAATGGGATGATTTCTAAGTAGCTTTGTACTTTTGGTTGATGGTGGTAGACAGCTATCTTAGCTTTTGGACAGCACCAGTTAGTTTCTCAGTGTCTCTAATTTTTCCAATAAAGTAATTGTTTTACTTAGTGTTTACAAAGTTATCTTCCTAGACATACATATATATATATATATATATATATATATATATATATATATATATATATATATGTATGTATATATAAAAACCACATCCTGAAAGCTATGAATTCTCCCATTACTAAGAATATATATGATTGTTGCAAGAGTGAAAAATAGCCTTGTGGGTAAGGGTATCTTTCATCTTATACTAGAATTAAGGTTGCTCAATTTGTTCTTTTTGCTTCTCTATTTCTGTAAAATTATGGTGACTCTTGGTAGCCTTTTGACTACAGTATGGATGACTGGATTTTTTGGCTTAATTATCTTTAAATATCAAGTAATATCTGTTCATTCCTAGGGATGCAGGTGGTTATTCAATAAATGGTTCTCTAATAGTGATTTATAAACCACTAGACTTTGACAACATCTAGCATGACTCCCTCAACAAAACTAAGAACACTTCAGACATGAGTGATTGAGGTTTCTTCCATCCCACTAGTAGTTCTATGCAAACAAAAGCACTGCGTAAAGCTTTTGCAGTTCATAGCAATTTGAAAATCACTATGCTAATTAAATTTTAAAATTTTACTCAAGGAGCAAAAAAACAAGTCAGTTCAGGACAGAAGTCTTTACACAGCCTTGCCTTTTCCTTAGGATTTGATAATAATCCTTTCCACATTAAATTTGCCCTGTGCCGAAGAAATCTTAATTTAACATCACGTGGTGACTCCATCAGTTGTCAGTTAAACAGTTTGCATCCTGAAGAACAATAACACTACCCTGTTAAGTCGGTAAGAGGGTGTTCCGAAACAGCACGAATTAGCTACAGCTCATAAAAAAGAAATGACTGGTATGAAAGAATGCGAAACCTAAGGTCCCATTATACTCCTCTTCCTGTCACTTTCTCTCTTTCCATTTGAGGATTTGTTTTCCCCTTCCAGTGTACATAGAAATAATGCGAAACTGATCTGAAGCCATTCCTTGGTGTTGAATGTTTGAGAGTGTGCAAAACACTCACATTTTTTAAAATGTCTTATACAATTTGACATTGGGTGTTTAGTATCAAATAATTTTGAAGAGGTTTTAACTTTCGATTTGCTTGCTTTTTGGTTCTTTCTAGTGTGTTCACTGAATCTCATCAAATAAAGCCCCAGTGAGAAGAATGTATCTTTAAATTCTTACAATAGTTTCTGTTTTGTGCAGAGCAGCTGGAGGGGATGATGGGCCTTTTCAGTCATAAGGCTAAATTCCTCACCAATGTCCTTTCTTGGGGATCTTCACTTCCCCCCAAGAAATTTCATAAGTGGATTGCAAAAAAAAAAATTTCTTAAGAAATACGACAGCTGCTTTCTTCCGGGTACAGGAAAGTATAGCTGGAAGTTGCGATCTTTTAGTACACAGCTCATGGACTCCACAATTTCACCTAATTTTTCTAAACTATCAGCACTTTTAATTGGCAGAGCTGCCTTCCTATCTCTGAAGTACCTGCAGTCACACTGGCACTGTTGCGATCAGGAGATGTAAACCGAGGGATGACTCATTGTTGATGACCAGTTTTATGAGGTACTTCCTTCTTTCTGACCCTAAAAGTAGAAGAATGAGCTGAGCAAGCAAATCACTATAAAGGAGGCTTGGGTTGTGCAGGCCCAGGCTTAATCACTGGGCTCAAACACCACACACTCTCCCCGCTTTCCTTGCAATGAGGACATTTGAAATTGACCTCCACCCTCTAGTAGCAAATATCAACTTGTATTTTAAGACACTCAGAGGGCATTTTTGATAGAATTTGTCTTCAAAACTTCCTTATTTATTTTCATGACCTGAGGAAACCTTGCAAAACTCCAATGGGATATAATATTAAAGCAGAGTGGTTTATAACATGTTATTTGCCAGAATTGATTGTTTCACATATTTTTATGAAAGAATAATTATTTATGTCAGTCAAGTATAGTAAAAATGTTTTTATGGTTCTAGGACATTGAGTCAGTCAGCCCCAGGGACAGAAAAACAGGCAATGTGTTGAGGTATTTGTTTTACCTTACTTTTGGAGGGCAAGCTGATTTGTGAAAGATCTTAAAGCTGTTTTATTTTTACATAAAAGCGTGATTTTTTTCAAATTAACTATTTTGATAAATTTTAATTATAGGCTCATAAACTATCAAACTGAATTTTGAACTTTTAGGAGCTATTATAAATCCCACAGGAGGATACTTTAAGACTAGAATATTTTGAATATTAGGGTTTTTTATCAGAGCCATTCTCTGTAGTGGTAAAGATTCTGGAATTTCTTTAAAAGGTATAAATTTCATTATTATGTTGAATCTTTTGAAGATGTCTTTTTCAAAGTTGCAATAATCAAAACCTCTACCCAGTGTGCTATATGAAGGAATTTCTCTTTTTCATAGGCTTGTATCCTTGTGATTAAAGCTTGATCCCAAAATGGTTTTTCAAAATGATTCTTGCAAGTATTTGCAGGATCAACATAAGTAGATGATTTAGAGTAAAAATATGTCACTTATTTTAATTTTTCAAATATTATGTGATACATGATTTTGAGGGAAATGGGATACCTGAACTTCTTTTACATCCAAGGGCTTACAGTTTCTGTGCTGTAATGGAGAAGAATACAGTGGAGAAAAGCACTACATTTTAATTTTAACTTGGCAGCATCTAAGACTATCCCCACATGTTGGGATTTCCCTAGAGGTATATAGGTAATAGTAACTAATTGTCATTTGTCTTTTCAGTTTGATCTGGCTTGGCTTAGGGTAGTAAACATTAACAACACTTGTCATTACTTAACTTTTCTAAAGCAAAGTCCCTCCCCCTCTGCCCCTCTTAACTTACCCCTTTTTGTCTCTTTCAACATCTTCTCTGTTAGAAGGAAAGATGGTAAACACTCCAAGGGAAACCTAAACCTTTGCTTTTAATATATTGCTTTCCGAAATACACTGCATTTTCTTCATTTTGTTTTTAGATGCCCAAGCATCTTGAAGTGGCAGTTAGTGATTTTGCTTAAGTTTTTTCTAAGAAGATAAATGAAATGAGAGAAAAGTAACCAGGATACATTTTCTGACTTTGGTGAAAGGAATATGACTCATCTTGTTAAATGCATACAGGGATTTTAATTTCAGAGAGTAACATATGTTAGTCCCAACTGTTTCTACATCGATTGTGGTGGTGACAAGCTTTGGAGAAAATGTTGTAAAATCATACTTATTTCCATTCTTATTCATTTTATGAAACAGAATCATCCTCGAAATAGACACTGGGTGGACAATAATATTATGCCATTACTTAAATTACTATAACCATGAATGTGTTGGCAGGAATTTACCTTGAACCTAGAAAGCTTTCGGAAGTGAGCCAGCTTCATCTTGCATAACTCTAAAAATTAAAAAATAAAGGTTACTTTTTTGAAATGTGATTCTATACATATCACATTATCTTATGACTTAATAATCTAGGGAGGTATAAGTTTATGGTTTTCTTCACTAAAATAAAACTTAAAGAGTTAAGGAGTTTGTATTTGAACAAGAAGTTTTCTAAGTGGTTCTGGAGGTATAACTTAAAGGGGCAGAGTTAATTACTAAATTAGTGGATTAATGTCTTTTCCAATTTGCAACAGAGATACTCATTTTTAATGCCCATGTCTTAGACGACACCCGGTGAGAAACGGGCCAGTAGCAGAAAAGAATGGCGCCTAAGAATAAACACAAATAAAAATCCACTGTCCAAGGCTCTTGATTCCAGTGATTTTCCATTCCTGTTAGGATTTTGATTTCTTTCCAGAAAGATCTCAGCAGAGGCCACCTGCCAGGGGAGAACAATATTCAACTTCTTATGCCAACTACCCTCTCATGGCTGTCTCTCTAGTAGTTAGGAGCCCCTCAGGTTTTTATGACCTCTGCTTATTAAAGAACCATTGCTGCCCTGAACCACCAAGTTCCAATAGAACTTAGCGATTGAGGAGTAGTAACTAGGAGCATATCTGCAAAAGGCTAGCCTGTGTTTGTCCAGCATATGCTATCATGGGTGGTCACTGATTTGGTCTCATCAGCCTGCTAGAACTCTTTAGACTTCACGGTAGATGTTTGAAAGTCAATAAAATGGATAGAGATGCTTCCAAAGGCCATTCTTTTGTTTCATTAGTACCCATATCTAAAATACCTTGCTTTCATTGTCTGCATATGGCACAAAACATCAAAATAACATCACACCATCTGCCTTTACTTACCTTGTTTATCACTTCTTGAATGTCTTCATAAGTCAGTCAAATGACTCTTATAAGAATTCTGACCCTCTTGTTTTAATAGAAGGTTAATGGAGCTTGTCGTAGTCACTCCATATCCTCCTTTATCTAAAGCAATGACTGTACCTTGGGATCACCTGGAGAACTTTAATGAAATATTCAGACACGTGGATTTTATCCCTGGAGATGAAGATTTGCTGTGAGGCACACAGTCTCAGCACTAGGAATTTTACAAACTCTCCAAGTGATTCTAGTTTATAGTCAAGGTTAAAAACTACCAATTTAAAAGTTATGCCAATTACAAAATAGGAACAATGTTGATTATTTTGATAATTAACCATATTGCTTGATTTTTAGATGTTCATACTTTATCATATAAAATAGGTGAATTTGAATTTCCTGTCTTGCTTTGAAATACAGTGCTTCATAATGCATCATGACTGTGGAATAATCACAAATAAGAATATACAGTCATCCCTTAGTATTAAAGGGGGTTCAGTTCCAGAACCCCACTTCCTGCCATGAATACCAAAATTCACGGATGCTCAAGTCCTTTATAAAATAGTGTATTACTTGCATGTAACCTAGGTACATCCTCCTGTGTATTTTAATCTCTAGATTACTTATAATACTTCACACAATGTAAATGCTGTGCAAATAGTTGCTAAACACTATTGTTATTGTTTAAGGAATAATTACAAAAGAAAACACTCTATAATGTTCAGTACAGATGCAACCATCCATTTTTTTATCCAAATATTTTCAATCCAGTTGAATCCATGGATACGGAGATTCAACTGTATGTGATCCTAAATATAGATATAGATATTAAGAGATGAAGTAAAGAGTAGGAAATATGTCAATGCTAATCAAGGTTTATAACTGAATAATAATTTACTCTGCTTTAGTTGTCTCATCTCTAAAATCAGAGGGCTAAATCAGAATGTCTAAATACTTGGCAACCTCTTTCTCTGATCATGTGATCAGTAGCACTTGCTTTCTGAGGATACTGATTTCTTCATAGAACAAGATGGAACAGGTTATTGAAGCCCTCTGGAAATATATTAAAGCAGTATTGGCTCATCATTGTGGCCATGTTTCCATGATCATAATGATGAGGTAGTGTATTTATTTTTCTCCTTTTCTCCTCAATCTTGTCCCTCCTGCCAGATTTGTTGCAGCAACTCATGCAGTAAGCCCAAAGATGCATTCTGTGGTCTATAACTGAATAGCTAAATCACATCTACTTTCTGTGCTTCTCTCCAGTGGGCTCTGCCTGTGTCCTGCTATTTACATTGTTATCTGTTTGTTGACACTAGCTGGGCAATGTCTATGGCTCTGTGGTCCTCTCAGGGTTGAGATTCTATCTGGAGGTGTGATTTCCCTTTCACAGACCCCTGAGGTAGTTCCTCACATGCCCCTTTCCCTGCTGGGAGGTTCCCCGTGCCGAAGACTGATGAAGTGGCTGCAGTACCTTGACCTTGCCTGGGCCCTCCAGTTGGTGGCCCCAGCAAGTAGTTGCTGGTCTTTCAGCAAAGAAAACTCTCACAACTTGGAATGAGCACAACTTGATCACAGAGCGGGAGTACCACACAGACTCTCTTTTTCAAGAGATCAGAACAATGGTCTGTAATTCAAAAAGGAACACTGTTGGTTTTTTCAAAATGAAGATGACCCGTGCCTTTCCTCATGTCATGTTTGTTAGTAAACTTATAAAATAGTATAATGGTTACCCCTTACCTTCAGCACTTCATATATCTCTATTGCCCAAGTTAAGATCACTGTGCTCTTCCTGTTATCCTTCCTCTTGTGTGTGTGGAACACTCTGAAGCTGTGTATATGCTGAGATAATTTATTGCTTTTATTCCCAGTGCATTGCAGTTGATCACCTTGAAGGCCTGCTGATCTCTTCTTAAGATTAGAGGTTTATTCTTTACAGAAAAATCCTTGTTTCTACTCCATATACATTTATGCTAATCTACTCATTTGTTATTTGTTTCTATTATAATTATAGGTATATAACTGATTTGCTCTGTTTTTTAAAAAGTCACCAAGTTGCTTTTAGGCCATTTATTTCTTGTAATGGAAATGTTTTTTCCAAATATGCTTTTGTTCTTAAAATATGTAAACTAAATTTTTAATCCCAGTTTAAGGCACATTGCTTACATTTGTTGGTCACACATTTTCTGTAATACTTATTGAAGACTATTTTTTTAATCCTGAGAAACTTTTGCATTTGATGCAAAACATTTTCTAATGTGTCTGAGACACAAAGTAGTAATGCTTTGGATTTCTCTTCTCTCCTTATTTTCAGGGTGCTGGTTGCACAGCCCTGGTGGTAGCTGTAGTGGCAAGGAAGCTAGAACTTACCAAAGCAGAAAAACACGTGCACAATTTCATGATGGATACTCAGCTGACTAAAAGAGTAAGTTACTACCCATATATATTCAAAGAAAGAATATTATTGTGTTTTTTTCACTGTTAGGAAATATGGTTTTTATTTTGACATGTGAAGCTGAAATGACATGGTTTGAAAGTATAGGCATTCTTGGAATCAATTCCATTTTATCACATTTTGAGAATAGACTATTTCTAACTTTAGGTCAGTTAGGAAGTAATTGGGCAGTCTTGGTATTTGGATGAAGGTGAGTCACATAAATGTTAGGTATGCTTACTTCTTTAGATTTAATTATGGTATACAAGAAGAGACCAACTATTGAATTGAGTAGGAAGGAACATACTATTAATGTAAAATAGTAATTTGATGGGAAGGTAATTGAAAATGTTTACTGAACTTCTAAGATCAAGTCACTGTTCTCAAGAGAGGGTCACAAAGACAAATAAGAAACCACCACTAACTTTTAGAAGGCCAAGGCAGGGCCAGAAACAGGCTCTTTTCTTGACTTACAGGCCATAGAAGAGATGTTAAAAATAGTATACCATCCAGTTGGGCAACCACTGTCCAATTATTAGCAGAAGAACACAGTAATCACAGTGTTTAAGAGCACTTTCTGTGCCAGGAACTGCTCCAAGTGTGCCATGTGTATAAACTCACTTCATCCTCATAACAGCTTTATGAGGGAAGTGCTATTATTCTGGCCATTTTATAAATGTGGAAACTAAGACACAAAGGAGTTAGGTAACTTGCTCAAAGTCACCAGATCAAGGTAGAAAACTGTGCAAGAAGAGAAAGGTTTTTATTAGACTCAATTTTTAGCCTTTCTTGATAGTCACTTGAGACAAATGCCAAAGTCAAAAATAACTAAAAATTATCTTATAGTAGAGTCATCTTGCTGTGTAATAACTGCCCAATGTGGAATGCAATCAGGCTGTTGCTGAAATACCAAAATACATTGTCAACTTGGTAACTTTACCCATAAATGAATCAATAGATATTTAAAGCATAGTTCCAACTTTCAGTGGTTTCACTCACTCTTGATTTTGGTTGTATATTTAAAAGTAATCTTGTTTAATTTGGTTAATACTTCCTAATAGGCCAGTCATTTTAATGCAAATATATATTTATGAAGATTATACTTAGGAAATGAAAACATGAATTGCAATTGACTGCTCATCCTAAGTCTTACCTATCAGACACTACTGTGATACTTCATTGCAGTTACTAGGTCCACATCTATAGTAGACAATCAGAGCCTCCCAGGTTCAGATGCTACATTTTCAGCCTACAGTTACCACTTTGGAATGTCTTCTACTCTCCATGATTTACTCTCGTTTTCTTCAAACTCCTAAATTTGTTCTCAAAACTTGTGAACATCCCTGTATGAGAGTGTGCAGGGAAAAAGGTCAATGAGGAGCTAAATAAAGGCCTGGGTTCCTTTTACTTTTTAAAGATCTACTAGAGATAAAAATATGTGCCTATGAGATTAGTCTACATCTAATCCATAAATTGGAGCAGATGTTTTGTGTATTACATCATGTATGTGTTTGGTCCTTTCAGGGCTCTATGCTGGCACAGTTTGTGTTTAAAAGTCACAAGTTTTATCATATTCAAAAGAACACTTGCATTAAGACCCTTGTAATCCATATTATTTTACCATGAAGATTATGCATTTTCTCAGGAATTAAGTTAATGCTACACTTAAGATATTAGGCAGAAAAATACCTTAAAATACCATGTCACCCATATGTTTGCCTGTAAATCTGAACAGAAAAAAAAAAGTGACAGAATCACAAATAAGAAAGCCAAATTAACATGTTTGGGCAGACTTCTCCATGTTTCATAAGCAGATTTTAATTTCCTCTTAAGAAGGAAGCATATAGTTTCTCTAAATATTATGTTGGAATATTGATATTCCATATCTTAATTATTAAAACATTTTAAGAGTTAAAAAGACAAAAAGACTTTGAGTACAAGATTTGCAGTATCACACTGCCATCTGCCACCGTTGATAACAAATATTTTATGAAGTTCACTGAGGCCAACCAGTTTCATTTGGGAGACATTCCAGGTTGGTTTTATAGTGTAGTTGCTGTATTCCAGGGCCTCTCAACCTTGGCACTCGTGACCTTTTTGGCTGAATAATTCTTTCTCGTGTGGGGCTGTCCTGTGTGCTCTGGATGTTTATCACCATACTTGACTTCTACATATTAGATGCCAGTAGCACTGCCCCCAACTTGTGACAACCAAAAATCCCTCGAGACAAAATCACCTGGAGGAGAGAACCACCTTTTCATGTGCTGTTCCGCAAGGATTTGACATCTTAGAAAGGATAATCTCTCTTAAAAGATGTGGAGTCTACTGAATATATTGTAATTTCTTTTTTGGAATAACATATAAAAAATATACTGTATACTAAATATGGTTGGCAAGCTGTGTCAGCTGTTGAGGATCAACAGCTAAAGCATCATATTCGAGTATTCCAAAGATTTTAAGCTTTTCCAGTACTGACCACTCAGCAAATCAGGTGAAATCTTAGATGCTTCCTGCTTGGCAGAAAAATGCACTTGTGCTCTTGCTCATGGATCCCCTAAAGTCCAGTCAGAGGCCCCTTTAGAGAACTATGGATCCAGAATCTAGGTCTATGGATTTAGGTGATCTTCCTTCAGTTATTATGAATGAAAAGCATCTTCCCAGGCCAGGCACGGTGGCTCAAGCCTGTAATCCCAGCACTTCGGGAGGCCGAGGCAGGCAGATCACAAGGTCAGGAGATCGAGACTATCCCGGCCAACACGGTGAAACCCCGTCTCTACTAAAAATACAAAAAATACAAAAAATTATCCAGGCATGGTGGCGGGCACCTGTAGTCCCAGCTACTCAGGAGGCTGAGTCAGGAGAATGGTGTGAACCTGGGAGGTGGAGCTTGCAATAAACCGAGATTGCACCACTGCACCACAACCTGGGTGACAGAGCAAGACTCTGTCTCAAAAAAAAAGAAAAAGAAGCATCTTCCCAAACTGACAAAGTTTTCTGATGATGCTACAGCTTTTTTGTTATAAGTTCTTGTATACTTTAAACTTCCGTTGGATAATATTGCCTGAATTGTCAGGTTATTACCTGTTGAAAGCTTTTCCATTAAGTACTGTTCTGGTTTCAAATTTTACATTTTTTATAATACTTATTATGCTTTAATAATTCTGTTATTTCATTACTACTTTTTAAAAGTATAACTACTTTGCAGTATTTCTTGAGACTGGAGTCTCTTATAGGTCTGAGAAAAATACTGTAGTAGACTTGCTGACAGATCCATTTTTATAGGCAAGATGTCACTAAATAAAGATATAAATGTTAAAATGACATTAGAAGAAAACAAATAGCTTTCTTATGATACCCATTCCTTTATTATATATACTCAACATGGTTTATATATACTCAACATGGTATATGCAAATAATAGCCATTTTACAGTCCTTTCAAATGTAATGAGTATCATTTACTTGGAACTTGATTCCATTTGCTTATTTATGGAAATTCCAAATGGACTCATTTATAATTTTAACTTTTAAAATAATTCTAAAATGCTGAATGAATTCTAAAAACCATACCTCGTAACTTATTAGAGAAAAATACAACTATTCCCTGAAACACTATCTAGAAAGAAATCGTATTTTCTGATGCTTAACAGGAGTAATAGTCACAGATGTTCTGAAATCTGAATATGACTCTAAAGGAAAAAGCAATATGAATGCTAAAAGATAGGCTATTCTCCCAGGGAAAAATGTAACATTCCAAGTCTTCCAGTTTGTATCTTTAGTGAACTGAACAATTTCTATGAAAAATTATTCATGTACAGATTTTCAGGGGAACAATTTTATATAAAAGTCATTTCTCTGTATGACTACATTAACCAAGTAAAATACTGTATTTGAAAGTAGAACACTATTTATTGTACATCAGCACTGAGAAGATTGCTAAAAATTTACATGACTTTCTGCAATTCAAAAATGGCCAACAGGTACATGTATCTAGAATAAACTAATGATTTTGAAGTGAAAACATAATACCATTATATTGTCTCCTAGTTTAGTAAGACAGGACCAGCTATTTAATAGATTTGCAGTTTATCACCTTACAGGGGCAATATATTTACCACGCTGTATCTTTTGGAAATATATTATTATTACTATTCATTCCATTCTGAGCAAACAGGAAATCTTGTAGTTTGATCCCCAGAATACCTTTTTGGAAAAGAAACTTGAAAACAAGCAATTCCAAAACCCAGACATAATTTTTAAAGTTGCTAGATACCCCACAAAGGATAATTATACATATTAATGTCCACTGTGGGTGTTGTTAATCTGTTAAGAATTCTCAATCAGATCCATAATAAGAACACTATTATGCAGTTATATAATTTTGTTTCCTGCATGTCTCTTAACAAGGAACAGAAATTCTAAAGGATTTATTCTGTGTAGCTTTCACATTGTCCTTGGCTCACAGCCCAGGGGGTTAACACATGAAATGAATGAATCACTTGGCTATGTCCTGTTCCACAGCCACAACATTCACCCAGGCCTCATACACCTGACCTAAAGGAAGACTGGAGAGAGAGGGTGAGGCATGAACAAATCTATCCCTGCTGCTGCAAGGGTGGCTGAGAGCATATGGCGCCCTGGTGCATTCCCCTTGAATTGGCGAGGAGTGGAAGTGTTATGCTAAAAAAGCCTCTGAGAAAGCAGCAGGAGATAAAAACAACAACAAAGAAATGGAAGTTGAAAATGAAGATCCAAAATAGCCTTTTAAACAATGTTGTCATTACCTATATGCTATAGGTTTGAACAAAGCAAAGTTTTAATAAAAAGAATGAACAAAACCTCCGAGAATATGGGATTGTGTAAAGAGATCAAACCTACAACTGATTGGGGTACCTGAAAGAGATGAGGAGTATGGGACCAAGTTGGAAAACATACTTCCGGGTATCATCCAGGAGAATTTCCTCAGCCTAGCAAGACAGGCCAACTTTCAAATTCAGGAAATGCAGAGAATCCCCAGTAAGGTACTCCACAAGAAGGTTTACCCCAAGACAGAAAATCATCAGATTCTCCAACGTCAAAATGAAAGAAAAAATGATAAGGGAAGCCAGAGAGAAAGGCCAGATCACTTAGGAAAAAAAAAAAAAAACAAAAAACAAAAAAACAAAAAAAAACCCATCTGACTAACAGTAGACCCCTCAGCAGAAATCCTACAAGCCAGAAGAGATTGGGGGCCCATATTCAACATTCTTGAAGAATTTCCAACCTAGAATTTCGTATCTGGCCAAACTAAGCTTCATAAGTGAAGGAGAAATACAAGCAAATGCTTGTCCTTTTCAGACAAGCAAATGCTAAGGGAATTCATCATTACCAGGCCTGCCTTGCAAGAGCTCCTGAAGGAAGCACTAAATATGGAAAGGAAAAGCCGTTACCAGCCACTACAAAAACATACCAAAGTACAGAGACCACT
Source organism: Macaca mulatta (assembly GCF_049350105.2). Taxonomy (NCBI): domain Eukaryota; kingdom Metazoa; phylum Chordata; class Mammalia; order Primates; family Cercopithecidae; genus Macaca; species Macaca mulatta. The sequence continues at coordinate 123,409,169 of NC_133411.1, forward strand.
AACACTATGAAGCAACCAAATAAGCAAGTCTGCAAAGTAACCAGCTAGCATCATGATGGCAGGATCAAATTCACACAAAGCACTAGTAACCTTCAATGTAAACAGGCTAAATGCCCCAATTAAAAGACAGAGAATGGCAAACTGGATAGAGCCAAGACCCATCAGTATGCCGTCTTCAAGAGACTCTCTCATGTGCAGACACACACGTAGGCTCAAAATAAAGGGATGGAGGAAAATTTACCAACCAAATGGAAACTATAAGAAAAAAAGAAAACAAACAAACAAACAAACAAAAAAAAAAAAAAACAGGGGTTGAAATCCTAGTTCCTGGCAAAACAGATTTTAAACCAACAAAGATCAAAAAAGATGAAGAGCATTACATAATGGTAAAGGGTTCAATTCAACAAAAGAGCTAACTACTCTAAATATATATGCACCCAATACAGGAACACCCAGATTCATAAAGCAAGTACTTAGAGACCTACAAAGAGACATCGACTTCCACACAATAATAGTAGGAGACTTTAATACCTCACTGTCAGTGTTAGTCAGATAATTGAGACGGAAAATTAACAGAGGTATTCAGGACCTGAACTCAGCTTTGAATCAAGTGGACCTGACAGCAACAGAATACACATTGTTCTCATCACCATGTGGCATTTACTGTAAAACTGATTACATAATCAGAAGTACAACACTCCTCACCAAATGCAAAAGAACTGAAATCATAACAAGCAGTTTCAGACTACAATGCAATCAAATTAGAACACAAGATTAAGAATTTAACTCAAGGCCGGGCACGGTGGCTCAAGCCTGTAATCCCAGCACTTTGGGAGGCCGAGACGGGCGGATCACAAGGTCAGGAGATCGAGACCATCCTGGCTAACACAGTGAAACCCCGTCTCTACTAAAAAATACAAAAAACTAGCCCGGCGAGGTGGCGGGCACCTGTAGTCCCAGCTACTCGGGAGGCTGAGGCAGGAGAATGGCTAAACCCGGGAGGCGGAGCTTGTAGTGAGCTGAGATCCGGCCACTGCACTCCAGGCGACAGAGCAAGACTCCATCTCAAAAAAAAAAAAAAAAGAATTTAACTCAAAACCACACAACTACATGCAAATTGAACAGCCTTCTCCTGAATGACTCTTGAGTAAATAATGAAATTAAGGCAGAAATCAAGAAGTTCTTTGAAACTAATGAGAACAAAGAGACAATGTAGCAGAATCTCTGGGATGCAGCTAAAGCAGCGTTAAGAGGGAAATTTATAGCACTCAATCCCCACACCAAAAAGCCAGAAAGATCTCAAGTTAACAACCTAACATCTCAACTAAAAGAACTGGAGAACCAAGAACAAACAAATCCCAAAGATAGCAGAAGACAAGAAATAACCAAGATCAGAGCTGATCTGAAGGAGACCGAGACACAAATAACCCTTCAAAAAAACAAATCAACAAATCCAGGAGCTAGCTCTTTGAAAAAATTAAAATAGACCACTAGATAGACAAGAAAAAAGCGAAGAGTAAAACACTATCAGAAATGATAAGGAGATATCACCACTGACCCCACAGAAACACAGACAATCATCAGAGAATGCTATTAAACACCTCTGTGCACATAAACTAGAAAATCTAGAAGAAATGGATAAATTCCTGGACACCTATACCCTCCCAAGACCGAACCAAGAAGAAATTGAATTCCTGAATTGACCAATAATGAGTTCTGAAATTGAGGCAGGAATAAATTGCCTACCAACCAAAAAAAAAAAAAAGCCCAGGACCAGATGCATTCACAACTGAATTCTACCAGAGGTACAAAGAAGAGCTGGTGCCATTTCTACAGAAACTATCCCAAAAAATCACAAAGGAGGGACTGCTCCCTAACTGATTCTATGCGGCTAGCATCATCCTGATACCAAAACCTGGCAGAGATAAAACAAAAAGAGAAAACTTCTAGTCAATATCCTTGATGAAAATTGATGAAAAAATCCTCAATAAAATACTGGCAAACCAAATTCAGCAGCACATCAAAAGGCTTATCCACCATGATCAAGTTGGCTTCATCCCTGGGATCCAAGATTGGTTCAGCATATGCAAATCAATAAATGTGATTCATCACAATAACAGAACTAAACATAAAACCCACATAATTATCTCAATAGATGCAGAAAAGACCATCGAAAAAATTCAACATCCCTGCATGTTAAACGCTCTCAATAAACTAGGTATTGAAGGAACATACCTCAAAATAATAAGAGCCATCTATGACAAATCCACTGCCAGTATCATAATGGGCAAAAGCCAGAAGCATTCCCCTTGAAAACCAGCACAAGACAAGGATGCCCTCTCTCACCACTCCTATTCAACATAGTATGGGAAGTTCTGGCCAGGGTAATCAGGTAAGAGAAAGAAAGAAAGGGTATTCAAATAGGAAGAGAGGAAGTCAAATTACCTTTGCAGATGACATGATCCTGTATCTAGAAAACCCCATCATCTCAACCCAAAAACTTCTTAAACTGATAAGCAACTTCAGCAAAGTCTCAGGATACAAAATCAGTGTGCCAAAATTGCTAGCATTCCTATATACCACCAACAGGCAAGCAGAGAGCCAAATCATGAATGAACTGCCATTCACAATTGCTACAAAAAGAATAAAATATCTAGGGATACAGTTAACGAGGGAAGTGAAGGACCTCTTCAAGGAGAACTACAAACCAGTGCTCAAAGAAATCAGAAAGGACACAAACAAATTGAGAAACATTCCATGCTCATCGATAAGAATCAATATCATGAAAATAGCCATACTGCCCAAAGTAATTTAATAGTTTCAATGTTATTCCCATTAAACTACCATTGCCATTCTTCGCAGATTTAGAAAAAAACTATTTTTAATTTACATGGAACCAAACAAGAGTTGGAATTGCCAAGACAATCCTAAGCAAAAAGAACAAAGCTGGAGGCATCATGCTACCCAACTTCAAACTATATTATAGGGCTACAGTAACTAAAACACCATGGTAAACTGGTACAAAAACAGACACATAAACCAATGGAACAGAAATGAAGGCCACACACGTACAACCATCTGATCTTCAGCAAACCTGACAAAAACAAGCAATGCAGGAGTCCCTATTTAATAAATGATGCTGGGAGATCTGGCTGGCTATATGCAGAAAATTGAAACTGGATCCCTTCCTTACAGCTTATACAAAAATTAACCAAGGTGCATTAAATACTTAAATGTAAAACCCAAAACTATAAAAACCCTAGGAGAAAATCTAGGCAGTACCATTCAGGACATAGTCACAGGGAAAGATTTTATGACAGACATGCCAAAAGCAATTGCAACAGGCAAAAATTGACCACTGGGATCTAATTAAACTAAAGAGTTTCTGCACAGCAAAAGAAGCTATTGACAAAGTGAACAGACAACCTACAGAATGGGAGAAAATTTTTGCAATCTATCCATCTGACAAAGGTCTAATACCCAAAGTCTACATTGCGCACTGCTGTGTTCCATTGCTGTTTTTCTGACCCATTGGTTTTTACCCAGGGTTCTTACCTGGTTTTCCAGCTTCCTCACCAGGCAGGGATCTAGGCTTCTCCTCTATGCCTTGGACTGGTAAAATCAGAGAGAGAGCCTCCGTCAGGGCCCCTTGCCAATCTTCCAGATATCTATAGTTGCTTAGAGATCTGAGATTGTCTCTTTCCTCACAGGGAAAGGCTATTCCAACCCCAGAGACTGCGGGCCAGTCACTTCCCACTCCTCTCTCCGTAAAAGCAAAGTCCTCAAATAACGACTACTCATGCTGCACCCATTTCCTTACCTTTGAAAGGACATGAGGATCAGATGCAAAAAGCTTCTAAAGGTGGCTCTCCCTGCTGTCTGAGGAAGTGGAAGTATGAAGATGGATCAAAGAATTGACTTGAACTCCTTTTAGCTTCACTGTGGATGGTGGTGGTGTTACTTATACGCATTGCTGGCACTTGGCTTCTGTGTTGATCATTTTTCAGTTGGTCTGAGGATTCTCTCCATGCCCAGAGTCTAATGGATATCCAGAGGCAGTGCATTACAAACCAGTCACTCCTAAAAGAAGCTTTAGTGTAAAAAGACCACTCATTTTCTTAAAATGAGTTCCAGCAATATAATTTTGCTCAAGAAGAAAACTTTTTAGTTCCATGAAAAAGAATTCACCATCAGTTACCAAACCTGATGTTTTCTTTGCTAAAGTCAATAATATAAATACAAACTTGGGCCCACAGTTTAGTGTAATTCTAAAGCTCATTCTTATTGTAAATCTAATGATTGAGGGAACTTTAATATTCATTATCTCTAACTTTCTGATGTTCAAGAAAACGGAAGTCCTACAATGTTAGCTAATCACTTCAACCTGACGTGGTTAGTGCAAAGTCAAGTACTTAGAACGCAGTTATCAATCTCAGCTCATTGTTTTGTCTTCCCCACTACATTGCCTTTCTTAAAAAGTTATCTTCCTCCACCTAGCACCCCAGTAACCTGTGACTCTCTTTGTGAAATATCCTTTATCCATCACTGAAAAGAATTAAATGGAATAACTTCTTAAAGTAATCCAAAAGCCCAAGTGAAAGCTGTGGGTCATCAGATCCCATAGAGTGAGCAAGGAAGAAGACAGAATCTGCCCTTGCTGGCCCTTTATCAGCTCCCAGGACTTGTTGAAGACTTTCATCAAGAAAGCAAGTGATTGGATTAAGTATCCATGCCTTTCATCAGCTGCTGTAGGTCTTGGCAGTGTTACTGCAATGCTTTCACCCTTTTCATTTTTCCCATCCATTTGAAATGCAGTGTACCTAAATTTCCAACAAAATCATAACACAGACTCTGTCAGTTAATTAAAGTGTGCTAACAAGCATACAAATTGCTAAGTCACTCTGGGAGGCTATCAGTTCTGGGTGTACTTATACATTCAGCACTGGAAACATGCCTTTCCAGTAGTACACAGCCAGAAATCCCAAGCGGGTTTGCAAAGGACAGGATTAACCTTGGCCTCATGGCATTTTGTCTTTCTCCAGGGAAAGGAAGAACATGGAGACAACAATTGCAATACACAGTGGAAAACTCAACACCTCTTGATTAAAAAAAAAAAAAAAAAAAAAAGATGAATAAAAAAGAAGTTTCCTGAAGGAGTAGGATAGAATTTACTGCAGAAAGAAAGTGGTAGTATCTCTCTATTTCAATTTAAGTGTTGTTCCCAGGCAGATACAGGTACTTCTAAAAAGACATAGATTCAAGAAAAATAGTATTTTGAGTCATAGTTACTAAATGAAGCTACAGCTCACAATGATCCTTGGGATGAAGACTATGACCCCCAGCAAAGTTACAAAGGATTCTGCTCTGGAATTTATCAACTGCTTTGTTTGTTCTCTTAACAGGTAAAAAATGCAGCTGCCAATGTACTCAGGGAAACATGGCTAATTTACAAAAATACAAAGCTAGTAAAAAAGATAGATCATGCAAAAGTAAGAAAACATCAACGAAAATTCTTGCAAGCTATTCATCAGTAAGTATCATTTTTCATTTTTATCCTGCTTTTGTGTCCTTGGCTTTCAATTTTTGCACTTGGTTGTTCTTGTTTCATAAGGAAAGAAAAAAGAAAACATTGTCATGTTTGCTTCCAGAAGATGTTATATGGCAATTTAATCATTCCACAGTAAGATCCTGAGAATAACCTCAGTTCCTTTAATGGTTAAAAATCACTTATTAGTACTAGAATATTAGTTAAAATGTCTTCTCAGTTTCTCTTTAGAATAACTTCTGCTAAGATGGTATTTCTTAATTTAACCTATTTATTCAGATAGTTTGCTCTAGGATATTTTTAGCTTTATTTTCTAAACATAGCTTCAAACATTTATATGAATGTAGTGCATATAACTGATTTAATACTTGAATTTTAAATTAGTTTTTAATCAGAAATTTGGCTGTGTTCATTTTAAATGTTCTAGTTTGTGTAGACCTTTTACTCTCTTATCATTATTTTAACTTTATCCAAACCACTATCGTTTAAGTCCTTTGTGCTGTTCCATTGTTATATAATTAACATAGACTTTTAAAGTAACAATCTACATCTAGTAAGATGCATTGATAATTTTAAAGCACAGGGTCTTTCTCCTCCAGGCTGGCAGCATCCTTACTGTAAGTATTATTCATGTGGGTATCGATTGTCATGCCATGCAGACTTGCTCGTAATACCATTTCTGTATGGAGAAGAGCAGATACGGTCACATTTGTGGCTCAGAACAGTGGCTTTCCTTATGAAACCTACCAGGGTAATAATGGAAAGGTGGGTAAATACAAGATGCTTTGGCTATCCAATGAGATTTGTCTCTCAGAGCCAACTAGTATAACAGACAAGAAAACTCAGAGGCTGCAATTTTTATTTCGCATGTTCAGGTAATTCATATGTAATACGGTACCACTAACATTTTGTAGGAAATTACTAAGCATTCATCTTCTACCCTAGAATACAAAACCTGTCCATTGAACTGCCCTGCTTAAATAGGTATCACTGAAAATGTAGAATATGTAATTATGGACAGATTCATACTTCCACAGAAATTAAAACTCAAGTATCCTGAGATTTATAGTAGAGGCAGGCTCTGCACATATGGTAGAGTATCTGGCCTTCATTGCTACTCCCTCATGCTCTTTCCCCAGCTTTACTAACACACTTTCCTAAGATAGTGATGCTCTTTCCTCTGTAGCTCAGTGACTTGACACACCACCATGGTTTTTCTCCCTTTGTAAGGAAAACACAAGGCTGTAGTTTTCAAATAATACTCTTAAAATAAGGAAAAACACAGAAAGGAACATTATATTCCATCCGACTCACAAGAGGGAACTTGCTCTAGACCTTACAGTTACAGTTATAATCCAGAACCACCACCCAGGAGCACTTGCCTAGACATCTTGATTCCTTGAAGTTTAGATTGAAGAGAATGAGAACGCTTCCTGCCTCCCCACCCAGAGATGCTGAGCTTTCGCCTCCATGTTCCTCAACCTATTTTCCTGTCAAACAGGCATCTTCCTCAAGGGACTCATCTCGCACAACTCTCCTATTACAGTGATCTTCCCCTGCTAAAACCATACTACATAGTAACCCCAACATTCATACAGGAGGTCCACAGGCCATACCATGGCAAAATCATTTTTGTACCTTTAATATTTTGATATTAACCTATATTTAGTATGTTAAAAAGAAACCTTACCTTAGTGCATGTGAGAAGATATGTATGTCCAGGGCGGAAGGGTGTGAGATGACACGGCAGTAAGCAAGTGTGGTCGGTCTGTGTGTTGAGCAGCCACACATTCCATTGCCTCCAGGATCTTATCTGGGTCCTTTCCTGTCAGTCTGACCTATCAAATAGAAAATTACATGCGATTTACCTTTAATAATTTTTCATATAACAACAAATCCAAAAAAATGCTGTGATAGTTTTTGTAATACGGTTTTGTAGCCATGTGCAGTGGGAATTTGTATTACATCTTATAAGACTGTTCTGGACTATTATGTTCAGAATACACTCACATTCAAAAGCCTGGGGGAGAATTTAGGGGTTTTTACTGTAAAATGCTTTCAACTTTGCTGTAGGTTATTACATTTTTACATTAAAATATTACAAAAAAAAGTATTTGGGGAAGCTTAAAAACTGTCACTAAGCAAGTTGCAAATGCACCCTACAAGGCATGTCAGCCCTTTCTTAAGGGTGGGTACTGTGGAGTCGCTTGCACGGGGTGTCTTAGCATACTGTATTTGGACAGAGTGACAGAGGAAGCTACTTGTGATTTTTCTGCTTCTGTCAGACATTTCTTATTCTGTTTCTTCTGTAGCAATGTGTACTTCTAAAGCAGATAAGCTTCAGGCAACTCAGAAATGCTCTGAATTGCTTTATAAATTTTTCTAGGGGTTACCGGGTTTCCGTTGAGGTGGGGGACATTTATACTTTGTAAAAGTGTAACTATGTTTATTCATACAAGCTTTGTTTGGCTAGATCATTCTAATCATGCATACTTACCTTTCATTTTAGCTTAGTGTTGGAAGTTAGGGAGTGAAGTCATAGGGAAAGCACATAGGGCTCGATTCCTACGGGCAAGGCTTCCATTGCCCACTGTGCAGATCCACTGAGACCCTCAGCCTTATCTGTCGGCACTGGGTACAATCAGACCTTACTAGCTGAAGAAAAACGTTAAAATTCATTCGATAGATCACTCCTGGCCTCTCCTACTCTCTGATTTGTCCTGGGTGCTTTTTCAGCAGCTCTCTGCTTCTACCAGTCCCTGCTGTCTCAACTCTGTTTCTCTTTTCCAAACTTCATAGCCTCTCTATCCTCTGTTGGATGCTGAACTGTCCAGGCCTGTGCCCTCTTTTCAGTAATTTTCTTTTTAGATTGTCACTTAGTGCCATGAAGTGTTCTCTTTCTCTTAACTTTTAACCCTTTTTCTGGTAGCAACCTTACCTTTAAAGTTTATCATTCTTTTATTTCAACTATGGACCAACATGAATTTGTTTCGGAGCCAAGAAATCCAATCTACTTGATTTGTATATCATGAGAGTTGGATTACCTGCCTTTCAGAAACCCGAGGCTTCTGAGTTGTCCTAATTTAGAAAAGATGTGCCCCCCGACAAAAAAACAATTATAATGCCTTTGTTTCAAATATTGTTCTTTTAACCATATCACATTCATATTAGGCAAAAATATTTCTTGTTGTTGACTTGAACATCAAATATCAAGAGGCCATGATGACTTTATGCATGCTCTTCCTTCTGAACTCTTATTCAGAAGGAAGCTGAGTGCTTTCAGATGGGAAAGTATAGTAGCAATGAAGAAGGATAATGGAATAGTGTTTCTCTTTGGCCAATATGTCAAAATCCTGCAGAACCATAACAGGATCTTCCAGCTAATGAATCGAGCCCCCTGTGCACAACTGAACACCACATTGTGTTATTTTGTTCCAGAATATTTTACAGTTTCTTTTCTTTTGTTTTGTCTTTTTATTTCAACAAAATGAAAATAGAGCTCGGAAGTAAGTTGTGTGAGCCGCTCCTTTCAACATTTGCAGAATTTTCTACTGGCTGCATGCACCCAGCGGATCCTTTATTTGTGAATTTTGGTAGTCTGATTGCTGCTATGGAAATGTTATCCAAAATCATGATATTTTCCTGTGATAAGTGAAGTTCACAAGGAAGAAATCAACATATGTTTCTTATTCTTCTTTTTTGGGGGGAAAGAAGTGTAATACACATCTGCATGTTACCTTTTATTCTGGCAGCTGCAGCTTAAGCAGGTTTTTTCTATCAGCTCTCCTACATTACAGGCAGTGTAAGAAACAAACAACAAGACAAGATGATTTCTGGAAGCTAAAGGAATTCCAATCGAATAGGGCTACTCTATGTCAGCTTTCCAGATTCGTAGAAAATAAAATGGGCAAAATTCTACTGTCAGACATAGTATAGTAATCCAAGAGAAGTAAATTCGGCCCCGTTGTTTCCAAGATGAAGTACCCACTTAAGCTAAGAAACTGCCACTGGCTGTTCTAATCTGACTTGTAGAATTCAGGACTTTCTCTGTACTCATTACTTGCTGGAGGCATCTGGTCCAGAGCCCAAACTTCCGTCATTTCTGTGCCACCAATACTACAACTTAAATTTGAAAATGAAACTTTATACAAATTCCTTTATAGAAATTTTAATCCATTTTTATACAAATGTATTAAAAATATTACGAAGAAAGGTAAAGGTAATTGTCAATTGATAGTTGGAATACTGGTATTGAATTCTAGCCATAGGCTGTTGCCTGCAGAAAGCTCTGAGCTGAGATTCTGCTCTTTTTTTTTAAAAAAAAAAAAAAAAAAAGCAGGTGTTAGGAGACAAAGACAGAGTGGGACCAGCCTGTTATGTTTTTCTTGCAGTAATGAAGAATTAGAAGAGAACTGAAAGGAATAACTGTTTTCCATCTTAAGTATCACTTAAAGTCATCTAGGATACCTCTGTTGGTATGAATCCAGCAGTGCAGAAACATTGTTCTAATCTAACACACTTCATTCCATATGTGAGGAAACTAAAGGTCCAGTTAGAGTCAGTGAGGATGGAATCCACTGTTGTACATTGCTCTTTCTTCAGTACACTTCTGTGTAATGACCCATAGATGTCTAAGTGTTCTTTTTAGGAGGTATAGGGTGGGGGTAGTTGCCTGTTTTTCAAAGGCACACATCAAAAATTGTAACTCTATTAATTACTGAGGAAAATTTTTCTCAACAATTATATTGGATCTAAATACATGCTTGTAAATTTATTTTAGACTAGGACATATTCCATCTCTATAATAGCATAAAAAGGAGCCAGTTAACTTCGTTCCAGTGTTCTAATAAACACATAGTCGCAATGAGAAGTTATAACCTTCAACTGTTGTAGATTGGTAAAGATCGTGTTGTAGGTAGGTGTCAGCTAAACTTACTGGCAGAAGGCACTGCATCTTCACTGCAGAGCAGATTTGGTGACATATTGGATATCCTAGTTTCAGAACAAAATCACTGAACATTATGAACATATTACAGAAATCTCCCTGGCAGTAAAATCTTGCCCTGTGAGTTTTTATTCCTTCTACATAATTACCTTTCATTTCAATTGAAAAATAATACAAAATACTCTCTCTAGCATTAAAACTATACTTTGTAAAATGACTTGTCATCAAAGTAAAATAAGATTGGCATGACTGTTTGTTTGTTTGTTTTCATTAAATAGTTTAGAAGAACCTACTTCTCTTTTGGGAAAAAGCTTTTAGTTGTTAGCTTAAGGAACAATAAACCACATTTGTCTTATTGGAAAATCTTTCTTGGTACACAGTCAACACTGAATAAATATTTGTTGAAAAATAATATAGTAAATAAAGAATAGCAGAGTTCTTACCTAAAAATGTTTCCTAATACCATTTTTTGACTCTTAATTGACTCCTCATCAGGTACATACAATGATATTTAACAGTAGCTAAACATAATCTTACGAGTAGAGACTCCATCTGCCAGATACTATAATTGTCCTCTGACTTTTATCTACACTGAAAATTAAGGGAAATTTTTCCTAGGAAATGGTCTGGCCTCCCTTCAAATTTAATGGCAGTTCAAGATAAAAGTTAAACGAAATACAGTGAAGAAAAAGATAATAATTATGTGTTTTGTGTTATATTGCTGCTGGTTGAATAAAAGTTTTTTTTTGTTGTTAATAAGAATCTCACTTATCACTGTGTTTTCATCAGGTTCAAATACCTAACCCAATCCATTTCAGACTAAACAGGGCTAATACCTGTATCTAGTCATGTAGGCATAGGAAGGTGCTCATTGCTCCAACATCGATGAAATTCCAGTTGCTTTGCATATTTCTTCCTATGTCTATTTGTCATGATACTGGGGCTTTAAGGAATGTTTTGGCTTTTTCTCATATGGTTAAATCCTTATGAGTCTTTCTGAATCCAACTTTACCTGGTAAATAGTTGTCCTAAGGACATCTCATCTATTGCTGTCTCTCTCCTTTCTTTTTTGCGGTGTTGGGGAAGCATGCTTCTCATTGAACCAGACACATAACCAGTTTGGACTTACCCCAGATATTCAAGGCATTATCCATGCAGTTATTTGCTCTTGTCAATTTTGTGCATGCTCTTTGGAAGGCATAAGATTGCTGTAGAGAGAAGGGAACCTTTCTGATATCAGATTCTGTCTTTTAGATTAAGAAGTGTAAAAATGGAGCAGAGGAAACTGAATGACCAAGCAAACACCTTGGTGGACTTGGCAAAGGTAAGTCTGAGGTGCTTAGCCCTCATAGTTGCATCTGTTGAAATCAGCCACTGCACAGTCACTAATCATTCATGTTTCAAGAGGATCCCAACCCAAATTTAATTAGTAAATCAAACCAACCAAGCACCCTAAAATGATGGTCCAAGTTAAAAGAATGTTTCTATAACTCTCATTTAATGTACTCTTTCCCTGTTACGTTATTCAACCCCATTCTGAAAACATTCCTAGTTACAGTGATTTGGAAGTACCATAAGAAGCTTAAGTGGAATAGGAGACAATACTTGTGAGATTTTTATTTGCATGTAAATCTCATCCCAGTAAGAGCAGAACTGCATCCGAGGTGTGAGTGTGATATTCAGGAATGAATAGGACTCATCAATTAAATTTTGTTCTATGTATTTTAAGCAAACTCAAAAGAATGCAAAGTTGAAATAAAAATAAAAGATACCACCTGTAATCCCAGCACGTTGGGAGGCCGAGACGGGCGGATCACAAGGTCAGGAGATCGAGACCATCCTGGCTAACCCAGTGAAACCCTGTCTCTACTAAAAAATACAAAAAACTAGCCGGGTGAGGTAGCAGGCGCCTGTAGTCCCAGCTACTCGGGAGGCTGAGGCAGGAGAATGGCGTCAACCTGGGAGGCGAAGCTTGCAGTGAGCTGAGATCTGGCCACTGCACTCCAGCCTGGGCGACGGAGCAAGACTCCGTCTCAAAAAAAATAATAATAATAAAAAATAAAAAAATAAAAGATACCAGAAATTACATCCTAAAATGAAAGTTATCACCCCAAAGTGATCATTTTTTATGATTCTTTCTCCATTTCATTATTTCAAAATCATACCACTTTTTAAAAAGTATATTAACGGTCTCCAAATTATTCTACCTTATTTGCAACATTTATCTGATCAATTTCTGGTTGTTTCTCCCCACATAAAACCCATCCTTAAAACATAAATATTTGTCAGCAATCAAAACATTGCATTTTCCTGGTTGAGTTCTAAAGGTGGTATTAGAATAGCATTTATATAATTGTTCAGCCTTTTACCCAAATGCTTTGAAAGAGACAACTCTCAGTTGCATCTTACAAACTGTTTTTTTTGTTTGAGAAATCAGCCATGATTTTACTAAAGCCTCAAGTATAATCCATAAAAATTACAAGTATTTGTTCTAGTCTCATTAAATAATGCATCTAAATTACATTCATTTCAATGTATATCAGTACCACATACTAGATGAAGATGCTAAGTATTTAATGATTTACCCTAGGAGAGCATATATCATGCATATAAACTGGACAGCACACATATATAAGGTATGAAGACATCCTCGATTAATGTGTGTAAATGTGGCTGTTACTTGGACATATGAAAAAAAGATGGGCAAGCTCCATCACTCCTAGGTTAAATGATTTTTAATGGATATTTTTATGGAAAAATGAACAGACCACATTGGAATATGATGCAGAGATGTAATTTTACTTCAAGAGTACCACTGTGAGGCAAGATGCTATTTCTTTATTAATGTACTTATTATGACCACAGGACTGTATGTACCATAAAGGCTCAGTATTTTTGTAAATGAATGGATGCTGTTCACATATTCTCAAGACTGTGTAGTAAAATTAAGTGTCTGCACTATGTCTCTGATCAAACTGAAACAAGGTGCCTATAATCTGAATGATAACTCCCTTATCAGTTCATTTACCATCTTTAAAAGATTGTTAAAGAGAAGAGCATATGATAGAAGAGAAACGAAGTAGAAGGAAGGACAGCTTAAATGAAGAGATCTCAGACTTGGGAAAGTCTGCACTAAACTAAGATTAAAACCTTTTCTTCCCCTTCACTAGCCTTTCCCCTTTCTAGCTCTGAGCTGATCAGTCCTTTCTCTTTGTCTTTTGGCTACTCAGGAAATATACCTAGAAATCTGAGTTATGGATATCCTGTGATCAAGACAGTCAATTTCAAGGTTCACTAGGAATCCAGAAACATTTTCCTATTTTAACCACTTAGCTTTGATTAAGCCTTAGCCAGTAGGTCAGAGCCACAGCCAACAAGGTAGACTGGTAACTTTAGTATCTCCCTCAACTAATATTCTCTCAATTATCTGTAAAATTTCCATTTGACCCAATGGAGAGAGGCCTATAATTTGAAACAAAGGATAACAAACAATATTTAGGAATTTATTGCTTTAAATTACAAAATTGTAAAACCAGTTAATCCTAAACTTCATTTATATTTTACCCTCAACATTTCTGCTAAATCCCAATACTGATTCTGCCCATTTTTAAAAAATTACCCCTGCCCTAATGTTATGTGTTGCAAAATGAATTTGATGTGTACTAACCTTTGTGACAACCTTTAACATACATATATAAATATTACATTGAAATGTTTTTGTCTATCCTGATACCACCTACAATCATTGGGCATACCACCAGTAGCAGTACCTGCTCCACATTTTCTACAACTGAACCAAAGATCTTATATTTCTGTTATAAATCCTAGCATTGAACAGATACAATGAATTGACTTTGCAAGATGAGCTGTTCAGTTTGCTGACACCCCTGTTATACTGAATGCCACCAGCAAGAGACTGGAGCTAAACCTCTGAGAGGTGGACAGTTTGTGTTCAGGGCAAGTATAATTAACCTTCTCAATCCTGTTTTTCAGACCCAGAATATCATGTATGATATGATTTCTGACTTAAACGAAAGGAGTGAAGACTTCGAGAAGAGGATTGTTACCCTGGAAACAAAATTAGAGACTTTGATTGGTAGCATCCACGCCCTCCCTGGGCTCATAAGCCAGACCATCAGGCAGCAACAGAGAGATTTCATTGAGGCTCAGATGGAGAGCTATGACAAGCATGTCACTTACAATGCTGAGCGGTCCCGGTCCTCATCCAGGAGGCGGCGGTCCTCTTCCACAGCGCCACCAACTTCATCAGAGAGTAGCTAGAAGAGAATAAGTTAACCACAAAATAAGACTTTTTGCCATCATATGGTCAATATTTTAGCTTTTATTGTAAAGCCCCTATGGTTCTAATCAGCGTTATCCGGGTTCTGATGTCAGAATCCTGGGAACCTGAACACTAAGTTTTAGGCCAAAATGAGTGAAAACTCTTTTTTTTTCTTTCAGATGCACAGGGAATGCACCTATTATTGCTATATAGATTGTTCCTCCTGTAATTTCACTAACTTTTTATTCATGCACTTCAAACAAACTTTACTACTACATTATATGATATATAATAAAAAAAAGTTAATTTCTGCACATACTTGTTTGGTCACTTGACATTTCTAAAGCTTCACTTCTCACATTATTTTCAAGGTAAAATAGCCGATTATCATCTGATGCACACTGATAATTTTGATAGCCAAAAGTTTGGCTGGTTGGAAAAAAAGACTTTCAATTCCTCTATACCCTAAGATTTTTCTCTTGTTATGAATCATTTGCATCAATCATTTCAACCAGGATAGCTTACCAGTTTTTAGGTTGCATTGTCTCATTTTTAATTCAATTTTTTTTCAAAATGTAGAAAGTCAGTCTTTTATCAGAACATATACAAATAAGGAATAGAGATGCTTTCAAGAATTTTTTAATTCCCAGTTTACTAGCAAATTTATAGGAACAAAGTATCAGGGTACATCACTGTCTGTAAACAGATGGTGCAGAATTTTAGTTCTAAACTAGTTATTTCGTATCTTTCCATTTATTTATTATGAAAGGCCAAGCATGCACTTTAAGTGTTTGGGGCCTACATGTGTATATTCATAGATACATGTTTGCATACAACAGCATAATGAGCATACATAAGCCTAACTCCTAACATATCCTCTAGTAAGTGATCTCATCTTTGTCTGTACTTACATATTTAACACAAGTGAATAGCATCTAGTAAATTTCACGTGTTTTAGGACACTTGTTTCCTGGATGGTTAAGGTCAGTTTGTGTGAAGGAGAACTGAGTGGTTATTGCTACAAACCTACCTGTTTGCAGATTTGCTCTAAGAATCCACTGGGTTTAGAAGAACCATGTGTGAGATGATAGCAATATGGAATTTCCTCATGTGGTGTTATTCCCTGGAGTTTACAAGAAGGCTGATGGTGGTAGGGATAATGTGTCATAAAAATAAGGCTTCGTTTGGACATCTCTGAAAGCAACCTGCTTGTATCAGCCTAAACCTAAAAATATTCAATTTTCAGGGCAATCTGCTTCAGAAGCTTTTGTCCCCCCTCTACTTCATTTTATACCATACCCTTTGGTGTCAACCTTACAACATTCAAGTTGCTAGTATGTTTTTCCTTCTTTAGCACAAACTAGAGTGATATATTTGATCCACCCTACATAGTCCAATGGATAAAATAACATTTGTAACATTCTGCATAAATAATTTAAAAACCAAACAGTTCCTTTCAATATCAAGGATATAAAACTATGATTGCTTTAGATTGCATGAGAACCACTTGCCATTTACTGTCTATCCAAAATGGCTGAAACTAAAGTCCATTCATATAGCTTATATAGGCCTCTGTTGGATGAGAATGAGGCTTGGAATTTTTTTTTTTTTTTTTTATAATAAGTGAAAGGAAACAAGAACACTGGTTATAGAAACATATTGCCAAGTTAAATGAACATCAAGATCCTACTTCATCAAGATTTCTATTTCATGGATGAAATCAAATCTCATTTTATGTATTTTGGGTTACATACAAGAATATATCAAGCATTTGGTATAAACACCGGATGTAAGAAGGAGAAATTTTGGAAAAACATTAATTTGTTCTTACAATGTATATAGTTAATTCTTGTATCTTCTACCTTTGTTGTGACTAAAAGGCACAGTAGCAGCTGAAGTTTATCATCTTACAGATCAATGAACACTATCACCCCAGAACATTAGGGGACTAGGGAAAGAATAATGTATTGCTTCTCTTGTCAAAGATGAGAGAAGACAAAGATTTTAATTTATATTTCTTTACCTTGCATTTATTCTCTTCTTTTTAACTGTAGCTCTTCTAGAATAAGTCACTCTCTTATCCTTCAAAATCAATTTTTCGTTTCCTATTCTATGTAGAGTATATGAAAACTGGTAAATATTAAATTTTTTATTTCTATTTTTTTAAATGCCAAATAACCACAGTTTTAAAAGGAGGAGGGGACCCATCGGTTACATAGACATTCTGGCCTGTGATTTGCTGAATCAACCCCACTTTAGGCAGAGCTACCAAGTCTCCTCCCAAATGGCTTTGAATTAGGCAGAGTCCTCTGAGGGCTGCCTAGAGGACTGCTCTTGTGGTGATAAATGCCCTGACTTGCATTTTGCTTTTCAGAATTCCCAATAATAATTAAGTTCTGTTTGTCTCATCTCAGCCTGCCACACCCTGGTCTGTTTCTCTACAGCCAGCACAAGCCATTTGGCTTCTGCAAATCATTTTAAATTACAATGGCACCACCTTCCTCAGTAATTTTCATTTCCTCCACTTACACTCAATGTCAAGGTTAGTCACTAGAAAGAAGACCCTGTGCTCTTACAGAAATGAGGATGAGCCAAATGCATAACAGATACTACATTTTGGAAATTTCATGTGTTTCTCTCTAGTTTCTCCTCCCTTTCTATTTGTTTTCCAAGAGTCTCTCCATCAAAACATCTATAGTAATCGAGTAATTATGCTCCAAAACAGAATTTGGGAATTCAGATAAAAAGCTAGGGGTTAGGGTTAATATGAACATCAAGCGATGGATTAAATAATACAGTCCTCCTATTTTTGAGCTTTGCTCAGTTTTGAGAAATAGCATGGCAAAGTGGAAGGAGTCAGACTTGAGTGTAGAACTTAGCCCTGCCACTCACTAGCGCTGTGTACTTGAACATCATTGATTCTCAGAGACTTTTGTTTTCCCATTTGTAAAATGAGCCTAAAAAGAGACAGCTATGGGGGGGGCAGGGCGGGGGAAATCTGCAAAGCCTGGCATCTATTTCATCAAACGATGGTAGTTACTTATATTACTATTTACAGCAAAAGGCAGCAAATATTAAACACCTCCATTATCTGTTTCTAACTGTTAGCACATGACTATATATATATATGTACACACACACACAAAATCTGTTCATAAATATGATCCAGAAAAGTAGAGGGTGTTTGGTTAGGGAGTGCTGGGAAGGTCACCTGAGAGTTGGACCAAAGGGTTCATTTACTTTTCCAGACCCATCCCTGTAGGTCCTGAGCCTCCACCCACTTCTCCTAGTCTGTGTAACACACCCTGATGCCATTTATGTGTTTTAACTTGGGGTCCCCAACCCTGGGGGCCTGGCCAGTTAGGAACTGAGCTGCACAGCAGGAGGTGAGCGATGGTACAGCAAGTAAAGCTTCATCTGTATTTACAGCTGCTCCTCATGGCTCACATTACCACCTGAGCTCTGCCTCCTGTCAGATCAGTAGCAGCATTAGATTCTCATAGAAGCACGAACTCCATTGTGATTGCACATGTCAAGGATCTAGGTTGCGAGCTCCTTATGAGAATTTAATGCCTGATGATCTGTCACTGTCTTCCATCAGCCTCAGATGGGCCCTTCTCATTGCAGGAAAACAAGCTCAGGGCTCCTACTGATTCTACATTATGGTGAGTTCTATAGTTATTTCATTATATATTACAATGTAATAATAGAAATAAAGTGCACAATAAATGTAATGCACTTGAATCATCCTGAAACTATTGCCCCACAACCCCCAGTCCAAGGAAAAACTGCCTTCCACGAAACTGGTCCCTGGTGCCAAAGAGGTTGGAGACCACTTTTTAACTGACTTTTCAAGCAATCCACTAAGAAAAAAATTATCAAACGGGTTGTTTGATAAATAAAAACCTAGGAAATGTTGAGAGTCCTGGAAGACCCTGCAACAAGCAGTATAATATAAAGGACTTCTCTCCATCTCACTGTCACTACTGCTAGAGCCCTGATGAACGTGATCTTTTTCAGTTTGTTAGACTAGGAAGCAAAAACATGCCCTGTCAATGCTGCTTTCTAGTTCTTCTGTTAAATATGTCACGAGTCAACGAACCCAGAAATAGAAAACATATAGTTTTCCAGGTATTTTTAGAAATACTTAGAATTTGTTCCCCCCAGAAAAAGCCTTTTTCTCCAGTTATGGTTTCCTCTACCCCAAGTGGGCTCATGCTCCCTAGGTGGTAGTATGGAATGAAAGATGCTACTCAAGTGATTAGAAATTACTATGGCTGAGCTCATTGGTATGTACCCTATAGTCCCAGCTACTCAGGAGGGTAAGGCAAGAGGATAGCTTGAGGCCACAAGTTCGAGACCAGCCTAAGAAATATAGCACCCCATTGCAGAGAGCAAAAGAGTGAGTGAGAGAGAAGAAAGAAGGAGGAAAAGAAAAGGAGGACGAGAAGAGGAAGGAAAGGACTGAAGGAAGGAAGGGAGGGAGGAAGAAGACTTACTAGGGCTACAGTGTCAGGAGTACTATATTAACCTTCGGTTAGTAACTTACTTAACCTTAGGTCCAGCTAAAAGTTGCGTCTAAGAGTGGCCGTGGTCAGCAGATTGTGGCCAAGCAGAGTAGAACAGAGAGACACTTTGTTTGAGTTTCTCTACTCTGTTAATAACTTGCCTTTCCTGCCCCCTCTTATAGTAGGAAAGCAGTCGCCCTCCATAACCCAACTCTTTTAATCTCTGTTGGAGACAGGTCTCATTTAATCCTTTAATTCCTTCATCAACCCTACATTTATTTCCATTTTACAGATGCAAATACTAAAGGGAGTATCTGTTTCTAAAACGAGTTCAAGGAAATAAGTTCCTTTCTCAAAAACTTAAATTATCAATTTCCCTGGGGTTTCCTTCCCTGCCCCCCACTCCCAAATAAAGAAGCCTATAAACCAGATAATATTTCTCGTTTGTCCATCCTGTCACTAATAAAAATATTTGAGGGCAGTGAAAATGCAGTGTCCTCTCCTAAGGTAAAAAATATATATATATTTGCAGACTCTGAACTGGTTCAGCTCAAAGGAAAAGTACACCTGCACAGTGGGAGATTATGTGGGTCTGAGTCATAAAAGAATCCAACAGATCACAGAACGTACTCGGTATTGCACCCACATTTTGAGGTGATGCCACGTGTTTCCTCTGCTGAACCTGGGTCAGGCAATGAACCCTCAGCCATCCAGGCCCATCACCTCACCTGCTGAAGAGACTGTGGCCACCAGACCTCCTTAGGTGGTCGATGACGGATGATATGAGATACTAAGAAGAAGTCTAAACTATATCTTCACTGTAAAGGAAAAATCAAAATGGCTTCAGTAAGAAAACATTTGGCATCATGTGTACCAAAATCCTTCTGGCCATAATATTCTAAGTCTACATTATTCTGCCTAATGATTCCCATACCATCCACCATCCCTTCAGAGTGGGTTGGAGTGCACCCACCTGCTCAAGCACATTTTATATGTAGAACCTGAAGGCCTACCTAGAATAGGCCCCTCTCCAATTCCATGTTGTACATGAACCCGATTCTTCCTCTATCTCATTTCCTCCCACTTTTGTCTTACTGCTTAAGTGGAATTGTTAGGTTGAACATTCATATTTTTGTGGGCTTTGGGAATGCAAGGCTAAAATTAACCTGTCTTTCTGTTGGATAAGATCACACAGCCTCAGAGAGGAAACTAACAATGAATAGATAAAAGGACTTTAAATTAACCAACAGTTTTATTTTTGAGTTTATAGGAGGAAGTGATATGCTATGAAGAAATACTGGCATCACTTAAATATGATTGCGTAAGGAGCTTTTCCCTTTATTTTTCTAAAAACCTATTTATATGTGTTCTGAAACATATTTTAAGGGAGTTTGAAAATCATAAGTGTCTTTGACAGCGATCACTGATAGCAAGGGTCTTAAAACAAGTTGCTGTGGGGAATAAAAATATTAGGTGGACATTTCCTCGTAAATGTGAAGCAGCCCAAGTGGAGAACCCCTTTGTATCTTCATGAGATTCCTATCCCCTCTCTCTTTTAGAAAAAGCCACAGCAAGAGAATATTTCTTCTGTATAAATAATAGAGAGGACTTGAAAATTAGCAAAAAGCAGAATATTGCATAAATAATTTAAATGATTAAATATTTAGGGGAAAAAAACCCTTTGCAAAGGCATTTAATGAAAACTTATTTACATATAAAGGAGAATAAAGGTAATGACACATTCTTATTCTTGACTTTGATAATTTAAAAACTGTAAGTAGAAACTATTTTGGAAAGACAAAAAAGGCAAGAAAGCTTAAAAAATAAAAAAGTGAGAAAGCACAAAGCAAGAAGATGAAACCTAATAGTCTAACAACAAGTACCAATAGTTTAACTCACCTGTTTAAAGGATAGAAAATACAAGCTTATGTTAAAAATAAAATAACATATATATGCTTTTTATGAAATAAAATAAAATGACAGGTCAAGCTAAAATCCAAGTTACAGGGGAGAATTCAGGCTGGTCCAAACAAAAACGTGGTAGCAATGTTCATTCAGACTGAAGCAAATCAAATGAAAAGTATAAAATCACAAAAAGATGCCACGTTAGACTGATAAACATTCAATTGATACTGAAGAGAAAGCTGCATGAAGTGTATGCACTAAATAATAACACATATAAATTAAAACTCTCAGAAATAAAAGGAAAAGCATAATTGTGTGGGAGACTTTAAGATCTCTGCAGCCTATACACATCAAAATGTAATAGACCAAAAATACAGTTTTTCAAAAAAATTTATCAAAATTGGCCTAAGAACTAGTAGAAATATGAATAGAAAAATAACTATATAAGAAATAGAAATGTAGTAAAAAATATAACAAGTCAAAAAGCACTCATACCAGTTGCTTTGAAAGAATACTTTGTGTTTTATATAAAGTCTCCCTGAGAATTAAATAACATAAAGTTAGGCAACTTATTTTACTAAGTATATGACCCTAAAGTCATAACTAGGCAAGGAAAACAGAAGATAAAGCTACAAACCAATCAACATGGAAAGTTGCATGTAAAAATCCTCAATATGATATTAGAAAACCATATCCAGGGCTATATTAAGACAATAATACAGCATGACCAAGAAAGTTTAATCAGCCTTTCAAAAATATGAAACCCTAATAATATAATCACAGCATGTAACAAAGACAATCACATAATTACTTCAATGCTAAAGCTACATCTGATAAAATTCAACACTCATTCAAAAAATATTTATAGTAAACTAATAAGATAGAGGAACTTATTTAATTTGATAAAGCGTATCTGCAAGATACTAAGTAACAGCAAAACTCTAGACATATCCTCCTTAATGACAGGAAGGAGGATGCCCAGCATCATCACTGTTGTTCAACACTGTGCCAGAGCCCCAGCCAGTGCCGCTTCACACTGCTAAACTTCACACTGTTACTCTACCCCCAGATGATAACGATCCAAGCCTGACACACACATGTGCGCACACACACAGTTCAGGAGGATTTTTTTATGACTTAACAGTGTGTGAGACCTTCTCACACAAGATAGAAAAAGCAAAAGTCACAAAGGAAAAAAAAATTGCTTTTGGCAAAATTAGAAAGTTTCTGAAATATAAGGTAAAATTACAGGAGAAAAAATATTTACAATACTATATGACAAAAAGGCATTTTTATTCAGAATATATACATGTAGATAGATATGGATGTAATAGTATTTTATAGTTATCTGTATCTAGATAAAAATATAAAGATAGATCTATATCTCTCTACATGGACTATCCATAAGTAAAAGATAAAAATCTGGTAGGAAAACAGCAAAGTAAAGGATTTCCACAGGCTACTCACAAAAGTGGCAATAAACATGTGAAGAATACCAAACCGACTGATAATAAGAGAACTGTGCAGTAAGACACCAAGAAGGTGTTATTTTTTCCCAGTAGACAAAGTGTTAACAGTATAACACATGTTAGTATGGAATAGGTAAGGGGAAATAGGTCCCTCATATACTACTAGTCTGAATATTCGTAAACTGGTTCAAAGCTATTTAAGACAACCTATTAAAATTTAAAATGCATATACCTGCTTTGGAAAATTCTCAAATTTCCTTTTTAAGACTGAAAAATAAATAAGTAATAGTGTTTCCCTTTCCTGAGAGAAAGACAAAACTCACAAACTTTGTTAGCAAGTGAGACAAGGTCTGTGTCTACTGCTCCCAGAAGATCAGTCTCTATTTGCCAACGAGTGAAGCTACCAGGACCCTCATTATGGGGAGAGAGAGAAACATCAAAACGCTTCTCTATTTGGTGTCACTTGCATAGAGAGAAGAGTGCACGAGAGAGAGAGAGAGCGCGCGAAAGAGAGAGAGATAGCGTGCGCTTCCAGACACTTGGACCAAGTGCAAAGTGTTTTTCTATTGCCATATTACTTCATAATCAGAATACTATTAAATAGCATTCTCATATTTCCCACAGTCTTTTCAGACGTCTGGTGAAGATTCCTCTCAAGACTCCATGCAAGAGGAACCTGTGCTTTCAGCCTAGTGTTTGCATGGTTCTTGCATATCACACACAGTGAAACTTAGGAACATACCTCTTGATGTTATTCTCTTGAAACATTTTAAATAAAGTGTAGTAAAAATTCCATCAAATGGTAATTTCAGTAGAGGAATTATTGTGCCAAATTATCCCTATAATCCCAGGCCAGACTATAAAGACCTGGGGGCATAAACATGTATTTTGAGCTGGGAGGAGGGTAGAAGTGGACAGTTTTTTGTCCCTGGTAAACATCCACACAATCCCACCACTCCGTCTCTTCTTTAGAGTAACACCAGCACCTATAGCCATGCTGGAAAGTCTTTGAGCTTTTACTGCGACTGCACTTTTAATATCTTTTTAATTCCAAATGTCTTTAAATAGAGAAACTGCTGAATAAATTGTTACAAATACACAAATTAACAACTTTAAAGTATTTGGAAGATCTAAAGTTACTCACCTAGAAAGATCCTTAACATATATTAATATTTGTTAGCAATAAATACAAACTTCAGAACATTACTAAGAGCAGAAATAAGGCACTATGCTGGAAGACTTAGATAATGTATTTAGGCAAATGTCATTAGAGCTATAAGAAAACTGTCAAAGCTTTATTTTCAAATATTATAGAACAATTTGACAACTCCACAGAATCAATAACAATAATTCAAATGAGACAAAAATTCAGCAAGTTAATGGGTATAAAAACAGTATGCAGAGATTGAAACCCCTTTCCTTACACTATATACAAAAATTAACTCAAAATGGATTAAAGATTTAAATGTAAAACCAAAAACTATAAAAAACTCTGGAAGGCAACCTAAGCAGTACCATTCTGGACACAGAAATCAGCAAATATTTCAAGAAGACACCAGAAGCAACTGAAACAAAAGCAAAAACTGATAAATGGGATCTGATTAAACCAAAGAGCTTCTGCACAGCAAAGGAAACTATCAACAGAGTAAACAGACAACCTATAGAATGGGGGAAATTTTCTGCAAGCTATGTATCTGAGGTCTGCTGTCCAGCATCTATAAGGTCTGCTGTCCAGCATCTATAAAGAACTTAAACAAATTTACAAGAAAAAAAAATCCCATTAAAAATTGGACAAAGTTCATGAACAGACACTTTACCAAAAGAAGACATACATGCAGTCAACAATCGTATGGTAAAAAGCTCAACATCACTGATCATTAGAGAAATGCAAATTAAAACCACAATGAGATGCCACCTCTTACCAGTCAGAATGGCTATTAATAAAAAGTCAAAAAATAACAGATGCTGGTGAGGTTGTGGAGGAAAAGGAACACTTATACACTGTCAGTGGGAGTGTAAATTAGTTCAACCATTGTGGAGTACAGTGTGACAATTCCTCAAAGACCTAAAGATGGAAATACCATTCACCCCAGCAATCCCATTACTGGGTATATACCCAAATAAACATACATCATTCCACTATAAAGACACACGCACATGTATGTTCATTGCAGCACCATTTGCAATAGCAAAGACATGGAATCAACCTAAATGCCCATCAATGGTAGACTAGATAAAGAAAATGGGGTACATATATACTATGGACTACTATGTAGTCATAATAAAGAACAAGATCATGTCCTTTGCAAGAATAAAAATGGAGCTGGAGGTCATTATCCTTATCAAACTAGCACAGGAACAGAAAACCAAATACTGCATGTTTCACCTATGAGTGGGAGCTAAACTATGAGAACACATGGACACAAAGGGTAGAACACCACATGCTGGGGCCTATTTGAGGGTGGAAGGTGGGAGGGAGGCAGAGGATCAGGAAAAGTAGCTAATGAGTTTCTAGGCTTAATACGTAAATGACGAAATCGTCTGTACAACAAACCCCTATGACACAAGTTTACCTATATGATACAAGTTTACCTATATATACCTGCACGTGTATCCCTGAACTTAATAGTTAAATTTAAAAAATAGCATGCCGAGGCCGGGCGTGGTGGCTCCCACCTGTAATCCCAACACATTGGGAGGCCGAGGCAGGCGGATCACCTGAGGTCGGGAGTTCGAGCCCAGTCTGACCAATATGGAGAAACCCTGTCTCTACTAAAAATACAAAATTAGCTGGGCATGGTGGCGCATGCCTGTAATCCTAGCTACTTGGGAGGCTGAGACAGGACAATCGCTTGAACCCGAGAGGCGGAGAGGTTGCAGTGAGCCAAGATCGTGCCGTTGCACTCCAGCCTCGGCAACGTGAGTGAAAGCCCATGTCAAAAAAAAAAAAAAAAAAAGAAAATAGCATGCAGAAATCAATAGCTTTGATGCACACAACAGTAATCAATTGGTATATATAATGGTAGTGAGAAACACCCAATTTATAATTACAAAAAAAAAAAAAAAAAAGGGAATAAACTTAACAAGAAATGAGCAAAATTCTCATGACAAAACTTTAAAACATCCCTGAATGACATAAAAGTAGACTTGAACAGATTAGAAAACATCTGTTTTACTTGTATTGAATAGCTCAACATCAGAAAGACATAAGTTCTCCTCAGTTTTACAATTTAATGCAATCCCAATTTAAAATATATTAACAAGCTTTTTAAAATGGAGCTACACAGATCGATACTGAAGTTCACATAGACAGAATAAGAATAAAAATACTTATTTTTTAAAAGCTATAGCTGGTGGTCTTTTTGCCAGAAAAAAATATAGCATGGTATAAAACAGCTATATTTAAAATATCTTGGAACTAGCACAATAATACACAGAAAGATCAGTGAAATAGAACAGAAATTCTGGAAATAGAGCCAAGTATGTCTGGAAAGTTATTATATAATAAAGGTGGTATTTCAAATAATTGAGACAAAGATGTACTTTATAATAAATGGGCTGAAACAATTGGATAGCAATGTGGGAAAAAAATGGTAAAACCAGAGCCATACTTCACATCATATGAAGATTAAACTCCAGTTGGATCCAAGAGTTACACATAAAAACTGAAACCACACAAGTAATAGAAGACAATATGGGTGAATTTTTCTAAAACCCAGGTAGAGTGAAGGGCTTTCTGGAATGCAGAGGCAATAAAATACATGACTGATAAGTTTAACTACATAGAAACAAAAGAACTTTGAATAACAAAGGAGAACACCTCAACTAACCTCCTCGGACAAAGCCAAAAGCAGATGATACACTGGGGAAAATATTTGTAACACAACACAGATAAAGAACTGAAATCCCTAATATTATAACAAATTATAATTGAGAGGAAAAAATTATAAAACCAGATAGAAAATAGGACAATGGACAAAAGACAGATGATTTACAAAATATATATATAATTCTAAACATTTAAAATATGTTCATTTTATTCATAATATGAGAAATGCAAATTAAAACTATACAAATATATTAATATCACTTTTCTCAGATTGGTAACAACTAAAAGCTTGACAACATTTTGTTGTTAACAAAAGGAACAGACACTTTCATACTTTTCTTATGAGAATGTAAAAGGGCACATTCCTCTGGAGGGAAATTTGACAGCATCTAACAACTTATTTTTTTCACCCAGAAGCCTGTCTTCTAGGTTTATACCCTGAAGACACAACTTCAACAAAGGTATATACCCATGAGATTCTTAGTTACATTACCGTAATTGCAAAACACTGGATGCAACATGAATGCCTTCATTTTTAAAATTTGTTCAAAATGAAGAACTTTGCAGCTGCACAAAAAAATGGGGAAGATATCTATGACCAGATATGGAATGACTTCCAGGATTTATTAATAAATGTAAAGAAAGCAAAAGTACAGAAAAGTGCAAAAGTGTATAAATAGTGTATTTGTGTAAAAAAACTATTTTTGCCAAAAAGAGACACACTGGAAGGATGAGGCAGAAAGGAATGAAATGGTATCTACAGAAGGTAGGTGGGAAGAGGATGGAAGGGAAGGGGGAGTAACTGACACTTGTCTAAGTATATTTTTAAGAATAATTTTTACTTTCTGAACTATGTTAATATTTTATATACTCAAAGCATTCTATCAGTGAGAATAGGGGGAAAACCCTAAAACAAAATACAAACAAAACTAAATGAACCAAATTGTATTCCAAATGAAAAAATAACCATATCAAGTGAGTGCACTGTGGGAGAAACAACATTAGTAATTCCTTTTTTATAGACCAGTTTCAGAAAACAATATAGAGCATTTCCTTATATCCCCTGTTCACTTTTCTTAATGTTAACATCATCAAGAATAAGAAATTAACATTGGTACAATATGAATTAATTAACCCTACTTAAACTAAATAACCTCAATCTAAATAACCTCAGTTGTCACTAAATAACCTAAGCCTAATAAATGCCAAGATATTTTTTAGGCTTATTTTTCGCAGTAGTGTTGGTTAGCAATTCTGAAATGACTTTCTGCATACTGAGCAAATGAATATATATACTGACAGTGGGAACAAGTTTCTCTCTCTTGAAGAAGGGACTTAGAATGTGGAATGCTGGCAGATAGGCTAGGAAGAATCCTGTGGTATTGGATGGGAATTAGAGGCATCAGTATGAATTTATGGACATATAAATAGTTATAGAAATATGTTTGTGTAATACTGCATGTTCTCACTTATAAGTGGGAGCTAAATGATGAGAACACATGGACACATAGAGAGGAGCAACACACACAGGGGCCTTTTAGGGGGTGGAAAGTGGGAAGAGGAAGATGATCAGGAAAAATAACTCATGAGTACTAGGCTTAATACCTGGGTGATGAAGTAATCTGTACA
Organism: Macaca mulatta; assembly: GCF_049350105.2. NCBI lineage: Eukaryota > Metazoa > Chordata > Mammalia > Primates > Cercopithecidae > Macaca > Macaca mulatta. Next base: position 123,437,281 of record NC_133411.1, read on the forward strand.
ACAAACCCCCATGACACAAGTTTACCTGTAAAACAAACCTGCACATGCACCTCTGAACTGAAAAGTTAAGAGAGACTGAGAGAAAGGAAATAAAGGGAAGAAAGGAAGAGAGAAAGAAGAGAGAGAGAGAGCAAGAGAGAAGGACAGAAACAAAAGAAAGGAAGGAAGGAAGGAAGGAAGGAAGGAAGGAAGGAAGGAAGGAAGGAAGGAAGGAAGGAAGGAAGGAAGGAAAAAGAAGAGAGAGAGAAGGCAAGAAAGCTAGATAGATTGATTTTGAGGAGGAAGCTCTGATTTTTTATCTTGCCCAAATTCCTATCTGAGGTGTCTGGGGAGTCATGCCCTCTAAACCATAATTTCTCATCAGATGGGTTTTTATTTGACCATGTATATTACAACTTACTTTCCAATATGACTCTGGCGTTACAAGGAAGAAAATAAAAATGTTTTACCCCAAAATGTATTTTGTTGCCATACCTTGAAATTGCCCTGCAAAGTCTCTTGTGGGAAAAATCCACATTCTATAGGAATCCCCTTCCGCCTTTGCTTTCCTTCATTCCTTCCCAGATCCAGGAGATAATCAGCTAAGAGCCAGGCATCCCTTTAGGTCTGACAAGGAACATTTTACAACCTGCTCTCTCTCTCTCTCTCTCTCTCTCTCTCTCTCTCTCTCTCTCTCTCTCTCTGAAGTCTGCTGTCTGAGAGATTCCTCTGTACAATAAAACTTGACCTCCACAATCCTTTACCTTAACCTGAACATTGCTTTTCATTTCATTCAGGTCTTCAGATAAACTCAACCAATTGTCAACCAGAAAATGTTTACAATTACCTATAGCCTGGAAACCCCTCTGTATTTGTTTGATGTCTCATGCCTCCCTAAAATATATAAAACCAAGCGGTACCCAAACCATCTTAGGCACATGTTCTTAGGATCTCCTAATGGCTGTGTGACAGCCCATGGTCACTTATATTTGGCTCAGAATAAATCTTTTCAAATATTTTACAGAATTTGACTCTTTTCATCAACAATTTGTATGAACATATATTGGGTGTTCATTTCCTAATTCTGTCTGCTAAAAAGCCCTGGGAGCAATAAAATCTCAAATCTAGTGAGCAGATCTTGGATTCTTCAGACCATTATTCTTAGAGAAATAGCTCAGTCCAGGACAAGAACCAGAAAGTTCAACATAAGCATGGAACATCTTCCTACACCAGAAGACATGAAATGTTCAAAAATAGTGAGGACATATCAAAAGGAAATGAAGGTCAGCCTGAAGAAGTTTTCACTGGCCAAATCTGGCACAGTTTGGGCATCAAAAAATAGTAATATTAGTAGTTGTTATCCACTGAATAAAATAAGAATCTATACTTCCATGTTTACATAAAAAAGGAAAACTCTTCTTACAGTGGGTGAAAGATTATAGGGAAGAGGATGGATATTTACATCATCTTGAAAGATCTTGCAATACATTTTTCACTAATTGTACAGGGTTAATGGTAATTTTATTGTTAAGAAAAATAAAAGAAAAACCTAGTGAAAACTACCTTAACCAAAGAAATGAAGTAATACCGCCTATAATGGTACTGGCCAATATCATATGCCTCCTCATACTATGCAACAAGGAGGCTCATCACTGAGGTGTTATTCCTGCCAAAAAGCATAATATGAATCTAATAATGAAAAAATATTGGACAATCCAATTGATAGAGCAAAACAACTAAACTGATGAAAAATAAATAAACTAGCCTATGTTCTTAAAAAATGTTACAAAAGAAAGTCTGAAGAAATATTCTACATTACAGGAGACAAAGTAACAACTAAATGCAAGTCATCTTTCTAGATTAGACTCTGGACCAGGAGAAAAACAACTCTAGGCGACATTACAGGGACAACTGGCAAAATTTGAATTTGTAGATTAGGTAATAGTTTTGTATCAATCTTAAATTTTCTTATTCCGCTAACTACACTGCGATTATAAAAGACAAGTCTTTGTTCTTATGAAATACAGTTTCAAGAATTTGTCATAAAGGAGCATAATGCCTTCAACTTACCCTCAAATGGTTCAGGAAATGGAGGGGTGGGAGAGAGAGAGAGGGAACAAGAGAAACTGATAAAGGAATATGGAAAAATGTTAACCATCAGTGAATTTAGGTGAAAGGCATACAGAAATTCTTTATATTTTTCCTACAACTTTTCTGCAAGTTTGAAATTATATCAAAAATTACAAAGAACCTAAAGGACCATCAATAGGGGACAGATTTAAAAAGAGTAGTTCTTATCAAAAGTACAAAGAATGAAACAGATCTACACACACTCATGGAAAGCTCTCCAAGAAATACTATTAAAGTTTTGTTTTATAAATAGTTGGAAAATAAATAATTAGCCCACATATCTAAAGCATAAACCTGTATATGTCTTTGCATTCATATTCACATGCACAAATTCATAGAAAACTTATGACAGGATATTCAAAAATACAATGTCGGTTACCTCTGCAAAGAAGTGAAAATGTCAGAATGGTCAAAGAAGATCTCTACTTTCATTTGAGTTTTCAGATAACATATGTTCAGATATTACTGACATTAATGAAAACAAAGGAAATAGAAAAACTTTTTAAAGCATACTAGAAGGTAAATAACTTATGAAATGGTAGAAAATGGGAAGGAAGGGATTGAAATGGCAGAAAATGGGAAGGAAGGGATTCAAAAACACTAAGGAAAGAATTAGCCTCGAGTAAAGAGATGTTTTTTTCTAACATCCAGGAAAGGAAGGTTGTGAAGCTAGACGCAGGTATAGATTTACTTGGAGGTGCCGGTGGGAGAAGATGTTTCACATCTAATGGCCTGTTTTTCCATGAGATAGGATGCAAGGTTAACTACTAAGTTAAAGAGGAAGTTTTCAGAGTGAGTTTAGCCTGAGGAATGAAAACTAATAGGAGACATGATAGTTGTCTTCATATACTTGGAAGACTAGAATGGATTCGTTCTATGTAGACAAGAACCATCAAGAGTAAGACCTAAAAAGGTAGATTTTTTATTCAAAATCATGGTTTTCCAACATGGAATGGGCTGCCTTTACACATAATGAGTCTGCTGACATTAGAACTGTTTAGAATGAGGTTGAAAATATTGGCTGAGCACGTTGGCTCACACCTGCAATCCCAGCACTTTGGGGGACCGAGGCAGGTGAATCACGAGGTCAGGATATCGAGACCATCTTGGCTAACACGGTGAAACCCCGTCTCTGCTAAAAAATTAAAAAATTAGCCGGGTGTGGTGGCGGGCACCTGTAGTCCCAGCTACTGGGGAGGCTGAGGCAGGAGAATCACTTGAACCTGGGAGATGGAGGTTGCAGTGAGCCAAGATCACACCACTGCACTCCAGCCTGGGCAGCAGAGTGAGACTCTGTCTCAAAAAAAAAAAAAGAAAAAAATATTAACAATTGTATTCTTTGCATATCAACACATCTCAGGCCAGGCACAGTGGCTCACACCTGTGATTCCAGCACTTTGGGAGGCTGAGGCAGGTGGATCACTTGAGGCCAGGAGTTCGAGACCAGCCTGGCCAACATGGCGAGACCCCGTGACTACTAAAAATACAAAAATTAGCTAGCCATGGTGGTGCACAAGGTTGAGACGTGAGAATCACTTGAACCCAGGAGAGGGAGGTTGCAGTGAGCCAACTTTATGCCACTGCACTCCAGCCTGAGCCATAGAGCAACACTGTGCCTTAAAAAAAAAAAAAAAAAGAAAAGAAAAGAAAAAAAGACATCTCAAGTCTCTGCCTCTTGGCTAGGCTCCAACCACTCTGAATCATTTCTGTGACGGAGCTTTCTGTAGAACTCTCCTGTTGCCAAATTGGTTGGCTCTACAACGTCTCTTACAAATTATTATAAATTATTTCTCATAATACTGAAATATCTAAACACAATACACTCACCTACCACCCAGCTTGATAAATAAAACTTAATGACTAATAAGAAATCCCTTATACTCTAGGATATCGTTTTTCCTTTTCACTTCCTTCCCTCTCCTCCCTATCATTATCCTGAACTTAGTATTTCTCTTCCTCATGCTTTTCTTTATACTTTTTATAACATGTATCCTCTATTTTTACATATGTCTAAATTTTATGTAATGCTTCACTGTATGAATTTTCTGATAATTCCCTTTTGGGCTCAAAATTATGAGATTCATTTGTGTGTGTGTGTGTGTGTGTGTGTGCGCGCGCGTGCGCGTGCGTGCACATAGCTGGATAGTTTAGTGTAATATATTCACTTTGCTGATGGGCATTTAAGTCAGTTTTGATATTTCCATGGTTATTCACAGTACTGATATGAAAGTTCTTGCACACATCTTCTTGTGCATCTTCTTGTGTTGAGTGTTGCTAGGGCAGAGCTCACCAAACAACATTATGCAGGTTCCTTTTTGCCATGACTGGCTTATTGGTGAGCTGAGGTGGTAACACCTCTTAGGCTTAAAGTTGGCCAACTGGAGTCTAGGAGTCCATGGAGTTATCTACAGACAAAAAGAGTACCATCCATTAACTCTAGTATGTCATAAACTATTAACATTGCCTCTCTCTCTCAAGTCACATGAGAATGTTCAGAACAGTTCTAGAACAATGCTTCTAAAACTATCAGGAGAGACCAGATTTTTATTTCCAATTGATCCTAGACTGATAAGTTTGTATAACACAAAATAGGTGACATAGCAATATCAAATTATTATCAAAGTTTTAGCCTACTCTCAATATTTAGGCTCATTTCCTCATGGACTGGTCACAACAGTTCATAGAATGAAGCTTGCCTGAGGACCACACTTTGAGTAGCACTATTCTACATACCTAGGAGTGGAGTTGCTGTACAATTTGCACATCTTGAAATTTACTAAATTGGTCAAATTGTTCTTCAAAACAATAGAACCTATTTACAACCTACCAACTGGGGAAAATTGTTTATACTGTATCATATAGTTGTCAACTATTAGTGTCAATACAGTTTTTAACTTTCGCTGTCTCATAGCTGTGAAGTTGTATCACCTAATGATTTTGAGTTGTAAAACTTTTCATGTTTATTGGACATGTGGGTTTCTTCTTCCGTTAATTATCTTTTCATTTCTTTGCCCATTTTGTTCCTACTGGGTGGCATTTTATTGACCAATTCTTCAAGCTTTCTTCACATGTTATGAAACATTCTTTGTCTAAATTTGGTAATGATATTGTCAATATTTATTGATAATTTTAATTTGCTAGTAGTTTATTTAGGAGTTTTGCTTTGGTGTTCATACATAACAATGGCCTAAAATTTTAATTTGCTATATTGTACTAGCAGTATAAAAGTACCTATTGTAGTGCTACAGTGGCCCTTTTTATCAAAATTTAGGATTTTCTCTTTCTAGATTTATAAAATTGGAATTATCACCTGAGAGTTTGCTTGAACTTATCTGGAAAATCACCTGGCCTGTAGTTTTCCAAGGAAAGATATTTAACCACTCACTCACTGACTGATTTAAAACAGTTATGAGTTTATTGAAGAGGCCATTTTGCTGAGTCACTTAAAATCTTTTGTTTTCTAAGAACAATTCTATTGTTTTCAGTTCTATTGGAGTAAAATTACTCATGGTATCTTTTATCATAGTTTTAAAAACATACTACACCCATTGTTATGACTTTCATTTAAATTTCTACAATTACTTATTTGTACTTTCTCTGCAATTTTTACCTTGATGACATTTCCCAAAAGTTTATCTGTATTATTAGTCTTTCCAAGATTCAACGTTTTGCCTTACTCATCTTCTTTGTTCCTGTTTAAAATTTTACTAAATACTCCTCTTAGGTATTTCATTTTTTCCCTTAAAATTTATTTGGGCTTATTCTTTTCTAATATATATACTTCTTCTTTAATTCATATTTCCTTTCATTCTCAGTTTTCGGTGTTAAACAGTATTCTTTTTCGAACTTTTTAAGTTGGACACTTAGTTCAATTTTTAACTTACACTTTCCTTATTGTGAACTAAGTAAATACCTGTAAGCATTTTAAACATGTTTTCTGAAGTTCCATATGTTTGTGTATGGACAATATATATATGCATATATGTACACAAGTTACACAGCCCAACACTTTACCAGGACCCCAGATGCTCCTATCATGACCTCTTCAGACATTTACCTCTGCTCCCCAAAGGTAACCATTGTTCTGACTGCTAACAACAAATACAGAGATTACTTCAGCTTATTTCGAACTTTATATATGTAAGATTATATAGTATGTGTTTGCATATTGCATTTTTCATAGCACATTATGTCCGTGAGATTCATCTATGTTAAACTAGTTACAGTGACTTTTTTCATTTCTATTACTGTATTTTCATTGTAGACTTACATCACATTACTTATATTTTCTACCATTAATATTCATTTTTATTGCTTTAAATTTTGATTAACAAGAATAATATTACCATGAATATGCTTATACATATATTTTAGGAGATATATTCATGCCTTTCTATTACATATATACACAGGAGTGAAACTGATGAGGCATAGGGCATGTGAGTATATTCAACTTTAGTAGTTAATTATTGCCAATTTTCCAAAGTGGTTGTACTTATTTGTATTCTTACATCTAATATCTGAGAGTTTCAATTGCTCTACATCATCAGCAATACTTAATACTGTTGGTCTTTTTAATATTAGCCATCCTGGTCAATGTCTAGTAGTAACTCCATGTAATTTTAATTTACATTTATCTGATCAATAGTGAAGTGAAACACCTTTTCATATACATATTGCTCATTTTCTTTATGATTTGTAAGAGTCCTTTTATGCATACTGGATAAGAGTCTGTGCCTTTTGGCTTATATTGTTATAATTGGAATGGAAGTTTTTATTGGTTTTTCTTAAAATATACACATTTTTTCCTTTCTTATTAATTTTGAATTCTAATTGTATGATGATCTGTAGGTTCATTATGATTTGTCTAGATATTTATCTTTCTTGAGACTTACTATGCTTCCTGAATTTAGGAAATTATACATTTCATCAATTGTGAAAAATTATGTTTTATTTTTGAATATAGTTTCTCCTACATCTCTCCAGTCTCTTTTACTGTAATTAGAATTATTTTTACATTAGACATCCTCATTCTATACTCCATGTCTCCTAACCTCAATTTATTACTGTGCATAGCATTCTGGGCATTCTCTTTTGGATGTATATTCTAGTTCATTAATTTTCTCAGCTTCTACTCTATGCTTTAGACAACATCCTTCTCTTTTCTTCATTAATATTAATCTTCCTCCACTTCTTGAACCTCACTGACCCTTTTTGGACCTCAGAGTATTTACATAGGCTGTTGTTTTTTGCTTGAAAGCTCTGTCTACTGGACACAGAACACAGGTCTGGGTACAGCTAACTCCTTATCATTTAGGCCTCAATTTAAGTGCAACCTCCTTAGAATTGACCAGCAATGAAAATACAACATCAAAACTGTGGTATGCAGTGAACGCCATACTTAGAGGGAAACATATAACTTTAAATACATATATAAGAAAGGCTGCATATCATAAAAAATGAAAAAAAAAAAAAAACAAAGTATAGAGGATCATCAGGGAGAAAAGTTGGTTCTTTGAACAGATTTATAAAATTAATAAACATTTGGCAAGTGTGCTCAAGATGAAAACCAAACCATACCAAACAGACAATGTGATGAATGATAAAAGAGACATCACACATGATACCATAGACATTAAAAGATACTAAGAGACTTTGGGAGGCCGAGACGGGCAGATCACGAGGTCAGCAGATCGAGACCATCCTGGCTAACACGGTGAAACCCCGTCTCTACTAAAAAAATACAAAAAACTAGCTGGGCGAGGTGGCGGGCGCCTATAGTCCCAGCCACTCGGGAGGCTGAGGCAGGAGAATGGTGTAAACTGGGAGGCAGAGCTTGCAGTGAGCTGAGATCCGGCCACTGCACTCCAGCCTGGGCAACAGAGCGAGACTCCATCTCAAAAAAAAACCACAAAACAAAAAAATGATACTAAGAGAATATTATGAACAATTTACGAGCAATCAATTTGAAAATTTAGATAAAATGGATAATTTCCTAGAAAAATATAGCTTATGAAGACTGACAAAAGTAGAAATAGAAAAGATGAAGAGTTCTGTATTACTAAATGGATTTATAATCTGAAACCTCATCACAGAAACTTCCTACATCAGATATACTTATCAATAAATTCCACCAAACATTTAAATAAATAATAACAAAAACAGAAATAGAGAAAAACTTCTTAATTCATTCTATGAGGATGCCAAAATCTCCATACAAAAACCTGAAAAGCATTATCACAAGGAAAAAATATTATCAGCCATTCTTCCTACATTTTGCAAATGTAAAATTAAGGAATATATTGGTACAAAAAAATCTGTATATATATGTATGTACATATGTATACATGTATGTATCCATTCATTTATATGGTTTTATTCAAGAACTTCAAGACTGGTTTATCATTCAACATTCAATCAAAATAATTTGAAATTCAGTCAAAGCAATTGATCACATTAATGGAATAAAGAAAAAATATATAACTTCAACAGACTCATGAAAAACATTTGATAAAATTAAATACCAATTTATTAGAGTAACTTTGGCAAACTAGAAAGAAAAAGGTACCTTCTTAATCTAATTTACAAAATGTACAGAAAACCTACAGTAGAAATCTTACTTAACAGTAAAATATTGAAAGTTCACACTCTAAGATCTTGAGGAGAACAACATTTTTCCAGAAGTTCTAGATAGAACAATAAAGAAAAATGGAATTAATTATAGGGACTCAAAAGGAATAATATTGTCAATACAGTATTATTGTAATAACATAATTGTAAGACAATTTGATGATATACATAGATATTTCAAAACAATTTACAAATCAATTATAAAATTAATAAGAGAGGTGGAAGTTTGAGGGGTAAAAGATTACAGAAAAATCAACTGTATTCTATATATCAGCAAAAAATAATTATAAATTAAAAATGTTTAAAAGATATAATTTGCAATAGCATAAAAAATCAAATATCTAGGAGTAAATTTAGTGGAAGATATAAAAGACTCTTACACAGAAAATTATTTATTATAAAGATATTTTAAAAGACCAAAACAAACGGATATATTATATTCATAGATTATATGATTCCATAATGTAAAGATGTTATTTCTCATCTATTTGATCTATAGAGTCAATATAATTCCTTCCAATATTCCAGCAGATCTTTTGGGGACATTGAAAAGATAGCTTAAACATTTTTAAAGAACTGCAAAAGGCCAAGAATGCCAGGACAATTTAAAAAAAAAATGTTAAGATCTTTCACTTTCTGATCTCAAAACTTACTGTAAAGGTAGAATGAGTAACAACAGTGTAACACTGACAAAGGTATAGAGATGAAAGGAACGGAAGAGAAAGGCCTGAAGCAGACACTTATTTGTGAACATTTGATTTATAACACATGTAGCCTTCAGGAGAAGTAGGGAAAATCAAGGCTTTTTCAATAGATGGTATTGTATCAATGGTCAGCTGGACTTCCATAAGAAGTGGGGAAAAGGCAAAAAGGAAAAAAATATTGGTCCTAGTTTTATTGAACTCTATTTATGTCCTCTGCTGTGCACATTTACTTGGACCAATTAGAATAAGATTTTGTTAAAGTCCCCTGTAAGATTTGTGGGAGAAAAACTAGATGGAAACCAAGAAAGGTTAGACATAAAGGTTACTACAGAGGGCTACAGAGGGACTTGTAATCGGCATTACTGCAGACCAAGATGCAGGGAGGTCATGGTACCCTCAGGTAGACTTAGAGTTAGAATAGAATACACTTGTGTCCCAATCCTCAGGAAGAACTCAGGGAGATAGTACATCCCCAGAATGGCTCACATCTGTGGTAGTGTAGAAGCAGACACAATGTTTGCATGTTATGTCTAAGCAGATAGAAAGACACAACCTCACAGTGTTCTTCACACCACCATTTGGCAATGAAATTGCAATATGATCTATGTGCCAGACACAAGCAAAACTTTCCAAAGCCATTCATGAAGGAGCAATAGAATGTTTCCCATGTGAAGGAGACAATGACACAGTACGGAAAGTTTGAAGGCCTGATATCCTGAGGCTATAAACTATGGAGGATGCAAGTACCCGATATGGAACAATGAAAAGCCAGACAGGCCAGGCTCAGTGGATCATGCCTGTAATCCCAGCACTTTGGGAGGCCGAGGTGGGTGAATCACCTGAGGTCAGGAGTTCAAGACCTGCCAAGTCTGTCCTGCAGACTCTGGCCGAGCGACAGATGAAAGAAGTATGCAGACACAGGTATCTTATCTGACAGCATGGCTTGGGAACTGCACCACTTAGCACCACCACCGAGAGTGCAGCCCCGATAAGCCAGAGACACTCATATTTATTTTGGTACCAATTTAATGGCAAAGGCTCAGAGCAAACACAATTTGTGGGTAATTAACACTGTCAACCCCCCAGTAGAGAGCAATCCTGCACACAAATGAGTGAAGGTTGGTTTCTGGAGACATAAGTAAACAAATTTATCTCGATAAATTCCTTTACATTCCCTTGTTATCTACCCTTTATTCTTAAGCTTTTACAAAACCTCCTGGCCTTCCAAGAAGGTTTGTGTCTTTACCTATAAATTTTCCCACCACCCTGACGATCTCCTATAGAGACCAGCCTGGCCAACCTGGAGAAACCCCATTTCTACTAAAAATAGAAAAAATTAGCCAGGAGTGGTGGCAGATGCCTGTAATCATAGCTACTCAGAAGGCTGAGGCAGGAGAATTGTTTGATCCCGGGAGGAGTAGGTTGCAGTAGGTCGAGATCGTGCCATTGCACTCCAGCCTGGGCAACAAGAACGAAACTCCATCTCAAAAAAAAAAAAAAAAGAAAAGAAAAGAAAACCAAGACAAAAATGTGGCCAATTCAACAGGTACCAGTTTGGATCATTCCTCCAAGAATCAAATGCACGTGCCAGAGGCCTTATCCCTGAAGAAAGACCCCTGAAACTAAAACATGACTCTGGTTAAATCCTAAGATACTTCAAACCAACTGAGATTATACTTCTGCAGGCTGAATTTTGTACTCACCACATGAGTTTGTCTGAATCTGGAAAACAACACTAAAAATGGGAACTGCCAAATAATTTCAGGGCCCACATTTACATTTGAGTTTGCAACTATATTCTGTCCAAAAAGTTCAAAAGATGCTATATAAAAGAATGTTTGTAATAGAGCAGAATACAATTTATCTACCACATGGCCAGCAAAAGCATAAATAAAGCAAAAACAATTTTTAAAAGATATTATGTGCAGTTATTGTTTGTAAATTATCTTTCCTGAGTACTAGTTCATTAGTAGTAATAATAGTAAATTAGCAATGAAGAATTTTGTTGTTTTTCTTATTCCAGCAATGATTGGATTAGAAATAAATATCAATTTCAATGTCACTGCAATGTTAATCTGATGTTCAATGAACAAAATAGTTCTGCAGTTATTCAGAACAGTAATAAAATTGGTACATCATGTTTGCTTATTGCCAGAGTATGTTATAGTGTGAGTTATAATTTTCCTCAACTGCCAACTAGTTGAAAATTTTAATGTCTTAGTAACATAATTTTATGTATAGGCCAAAGTATAACTGAATTATTACATCTGTGTGAGTTTGTCCAAAGTAAAAACAAAAAGCCAAATAAACAGACACAAATGTGTGACCCCAAAATTTTACTATTAAATCTAACACCATTGTTGCAATTTCAGTATCATTTGTTATGTTTCCCTAATGTTTATAATTTGAGTTTTCCTGGCTTTATAGTTTTATTTATTTTGAAAATTTGTCCTAGATTTATATTTGTAAAAGAACTATAAACAGCTTATCTCTAGTTTTATGTTTATGTACATTTAGGTAACAATAAAAGGAGAATAATTAATTCAATACTAATGGTAATTTAAAAATTCAGTCCTTACTCAAATTTGAGAAATATTGCAGTAAACCATTAGCATTTCACAAATCTTATCCTAGAGCACTCCTGGCTTGGATCATAAAGAGAAATCACTACTGCAACACAAAAATATTTTATTTTTATTATTTAAAACAAATGCTTCAGTTTTATTTAAACTGGTCCATCTTCATGACAAATATTCATTTAACTATGTGACATAACATATATCATTTAATCCAAGAGCTAAGCCTAAGATATAGACGCTATTGTCTCCCTCTTACAGATTAGAAAAGACCGTTAGGAGGGCTAATGCCCATGGTCCTTTTTTGATAAGTGACCCAGGAAGGATCAAATCCAGTTGATTCTAAAGCCCATTCATCCAATAGCCATGCTGTATTTTCTTGACTCTTAAACTTCCATAGAAATTCTTTACTCATTCTTGCTTCTTCTCTGACCCATGCCGAATCAACCAACCAAACAAGCAACTGGTCTCTAACTTTGATATTTCTTTAGTGAGATGGTTCCTGTTAGTACCTTCTTCACTTTCCCATAGCATCCAACCTGCCTAATCAGGCCATAACATTTTCCCAGCCTACTGTAAGTCTCCTCAATATTCTGCATATCCCAGTATCTTCTCATCTCAGACACCTTGGTTCAAGCCCCAGACTCCACACGGTGAGTGTGTTGCAGGATGCACCTTGAAAAGCTGCCCATAGAATCAACCACAAAGTTTTGGCATAGCTCAAAATGTTCTTGGTACTTCACCAGTTTGTGCGTCCTAGTGTTAAACCTATAATTCTCCAGTTTGATGCATTTTCCCATTGGATAACTTCAGGTCCTAAACCATTTCCTTTCAGGGATCCTTCCCCAGCTTCCTAGTCCTCTCTGGAGGATCTGTATATATGAGAGTCTTGTACCAACTGCTGTTTGCCTTGATGCTACCACTACTTTGCTTTCCTCTTCAACCACATAAAGTATCACTGATCTTTTTCTTAGATTATTGTGGATTGTCTTGTAACAATTCCCCTCTTTACCACTAACAGAAGCTATTGAAGTGACTAGGAAATACAAACCTCTACACTATTATTCTCTTAAAGGAGTCACTTTGTCGGGTTTTATAGGTTACAAGCTGTAAAAGTTTGGCAATCCTCTCCTTTCCACAGATACAAAGCTTTGAGGTCTCAGGTCTGTCACTCCTCTCTGACTCCTAGGCCCTTATTCTGAGTCTAATGCATTATGTGTAATTTCTTCTTTTTTGGAAGTTTCTCTTCCAGAGGCTCTGCAGTTTATTTTTACAATTTAGTTTATGGTCTCTCCAAACCCTTTACTAGGCACATTTATACAGATCAACTCTCAGTATACACAATAGACTTTCCCACAAAATTCCTTTCCCACAAAGCTCTCAAATTCTCAAGCAAATCAGCAGATTCTGGGGTGTGGATACTGGCTAACAAAACACACCCTAAATGCATCTAAGACTCCACTCCAGTCCAGATAGGACCAGTCCAGATAGGACCAAGACTTCACCCCAAATATTGCCCTTCATGTTCTTTCCTTTGCTTTCATTTAATGTATTTCCTGGGATTCCCTTTTTGTTCCCTAATCATGCTGTTAGAATCCTATCTGTCCTCTGGGGCTCAGCTCAAATGCAACTTCCGATGTAGCCTTCCCTGCTAATCTCAACTGAAAATGAAGGCTTCTTTCTCTGGGCTCTTGGACTGCTTCCATGGCTCTCACCTTGGGGCTTAACATACCTTGCCTTCTGCTTCAGCTGAGAATGGACAAGACCTCTTCTTCATAAACAGAGAAGAGGGTTGCATTTTTCTGGGCATTGCTAAAAAATTCAAAGCATATTGAATTATGCATGTTATATGCCCATGAGTATTTATTAATTGAACAGAAATTTATTGGCCTTGAAGTTAGTATCCTAGCAAGGATCCTTGGTCCCAATTAGAAGAAAAATTTCATTGTCTCCTGGCAGTCTCTTGAGTTCTTAGTGTTCTCCTGGTGGCATCTTGAGCAGTCAGTTGATCCTCACTTAGAAAACTTGATCCGGAGCTCCTGCTGCTTGGAGCCTACCAGTAGGCTGAACCACACTGTGGCTGAGCTCCAGAGATATTTGCTTTCAAACACTTAACATTTGCTTTGTGTTACCCTTTTATTAGGAAGATTAAAATTGAAAGGGAAGCAAGTGAGGCAGGGCTTTCTTCTTTTCTTTCTGCAAGAACAGCTTGTTTCCATGACATTTATACAGTGAGCTTTTTCTAAATGACAAGCAGATTGTCAGAAGATGTTATTTTCTATTTCTTTGCTTTGGGTCTTCACTTTGTGGGTGTAATGTAAGAGAGACAGCCTCACTAGGAGGGTGACTGTCAGGTATTCAGATTCCAGGGGGGATTAGGTAGGGGTTTGTTGAATACTTTCTTTTAGGGTTGCTATAGCAGCAGCCTAACATATTCTGGCTAGAAGTTGTAAGATGTATTAGTGTTATTTTTTTACATGGAGTAACATTTCTACAGATATAAGTGTCTGCTCTTTTTAGTTCTCATAGTGAAGAAAGCTGAATGCTCACAGAAGCCATCCATGGTGGCAGAAGGAAGTTGTGAGTACCAAGACTGAGATGAAATGGCTGAGTTTAGGCTTGCATCAGGGCTTGTTGTCTGCAGAAGAGAAGTCAGCCGCCGAGGGATCTAATCATAAATCTACTTACCCAGGTTGCTGATCATGAGGCTGTGACTAATGAAAGAAGAAAGCATCAGGCCCTCCAACACTGAACCCAGCCGTGCTCCATCTAAAAAGTCAGTATCACCTCATATCTGCTCACCTTGTACAGGATACAAATTGCTTTAACCCATATTATCTCTCAAAAAGAACTCCAAGGAGACAGGCTTAATTCTGTATCAGAAGTCTTTCCTTTAACCGGGTCTCACCCTTTACCATGCTCTCTTCATCCTCAGGTTATTTTCTTGATTTAGGATTCATGGGTGCCCACATGGATTTTTGCAACATGTCTCTGAGCTCTTGGCATCAAATCTCTCCTTGCTCTCCAAAGGGTAATAAATTACCCTAAGAACCACACCTTAATATGTCACTCCATCTAATGGAAGAACTCATTTCTTCCCTACTGTCTACAAGATAAATACCAAACTTGTAAGATCAATATAGAACGCTCTTCACATTTAATTCCAAAAGTGCTCTCTCCCTTTGCTTCCCACTAACTCTGCTAGCTGCCTCTGCGCTACACCCCCAAGCATCCTAGCCTGGATTTCTCTCTTTTCCTCAAATACACTAAGCATGAAATTATCACTGTCAGAGGTTGAGAGGCAGAAAAGGCTTTTGATAAAATCCAACATCCACTCATGTTAAAAACTCTCAAAAACTAGGTATTGAAGGAACATACCTCAAAATAACAAGAGCCACCTATGACAAAGCCACAGCCAACATCATACTGAATGGTCAAAGCTGAAAGCATTCCCTTTGAAAACCAGTACAAGACAAAGATTCCCTCTCTCACCACTCCTATTCAACATAGAGTTGGAAGTTCTGGCCAGGGTAATCAGGCAAGAGGAAGAAATAAAGAGAATTTAAATAGACAGGAAGTCAAATTATCCCTACTTGTAGATAACATGTTCCTAGAAAACCCCATAGGCTCAACCCAAAAGCTTCTTAAGCTAATAAACAACTTCAGTGAAGTCTCAGCATACAAAATCTATGTACAAAAATCAGTAGCATTCCTATACACCAATGATAATCAAGCTGAGAGCCAAATCACAAACAAACTCCCATTCACAATTGCCACAAAAAAATAAATAAATAAATAAAATGTTTAGGAATACAGCTAACTAGGGAGGTGAAAGATCTCTCCAAGGAGAATTACAAAACAGTGTTCAAATAAATCAGAGATGGCACAAACAAATGGAAAAACATTCCATGCTCATGGATAAGAAGAATCAATATAGTTAAAATAGCCATACTGCCCAAAGCAATTTATAGATTCAATGTTATTCCTATTTAAACTACCACTGACATTTCTTAAAGAACTAGAGAAAACTATTTTAAAATTCATGTGGAACCAAAAATGGGCCCCAATAGCCAAGGCAATCCTAAGAAACAAGGACAAAGCTGGAGGCATCATGCTACCTGACTTCAAAATATACTACAGGGCTATATTAATCAAAACAGCATGGTACTCGTACAAAAAGAGACACAGAGACTAGTGCAACAGAATAGAGAACCCGGAAATAAGACTGCATACCTACAACCATCAGATTTCTGACAAACCTGATGAAAACAAGCAAGGGGGAAAGAATTCCCTATTTATTATTATTATTAATAAATGGTACTGGAATAACTGATTATAGGCAAAAGATTGAAACTGGACACCTTCCTTATACTATATACAAAAAATAACTCAAGAGGGATTAAAGACTTAAATGTAAAACCCCAAACTATAAAAACCCTGGAACACAACCTAGACAATACCATCCTGGACAGAGGAACAGGAAAAGATTTCATGATTAAGATGCCAAAAGCAATTGCAACGAAAGCAAGAAGTGACAAATGGGATATAATTAAAGTAAAGAGCTTCTGCAACGCAAAGAAAGTATCAACAGAGTGAACAGACAACCTACAGAATGGGTGAAAATTTTTGCAAATTATGCATCTGACAAAGATCTAATATCCAGATCATGTCCTATGCAAGAATGGAGCTGGAGGCCATTATCCTTAGCAAACTAAAATAGGAACAGAAAACCAAATACTGCATGTTCTCACTTATACGTGGGAGCTAAATAATGAGAACACATGGACGCATAGAGATGAACAACATACACTGGGGCCTTTTCGAGGGTGGAGGGTGGGAGGAGGGAGAGGATCAGGACAAATAACTAATGGGTACTAGGCTTAATACCTGGGTGATGAAATAAATTGTACAACGAACCCCCATGGTATAAGTTTACCTATATAGCAAACCTGTACATGTATCCCTGAACTTAAAAGTCAAGAAAAAGGCAGTAGAATCTTATTTTACCTCAAGATACTTGTTTGTTTAATCAGAATAGTTTTAAATAATTTAAATAGCTTTAAACAGGCACATGTTCTCCAATTTCCCCCAGGGTCCTTTAATATTCCACCTACCCCCCCCTCCCCGCTTCACTTTGCATATTTACATCACTTGTCTACTCCTAAAGGCATTGGAATTTATGCTTCTTGAACAAAAACTACACTTCCTTTCTGGTAATAACATCTGAATCTTGCGTTATCTAGAACAAATATCACTACTAATTCAAAACACATTATGGTTTACCCAGAAAGAGTGTTGCTCCATTTGCTCTCCCACACTCTGTTCTTTCATCTACAATAACATTAAAGAGACTCTTATAATTACGTTTATAATATGTATCTCTACCCAACCATACTGCCAGATTCCTCAGGAGAAGTCGTCTACAAATTTCTATAAGCATACTATCTA
Source organism: Macaca mulatta (assembly GCF_049350105.2). Taxonomy (NCBI): domain Eukaryota; kingdom Metazoa; phylum Chordata; class Mammalia; order Primates; family Cercopithecidae; genus Macaca; species Macaca mulatta. Next base: position 123,454,748 of record NC_133411.1, read on the forward strand.
TCAGGGAGCTGAGCTGGGTAAAAATTTGTTGCAAAAATGATCACTGTTTTGCAGGTGACACAGCAGTTTCAAGTTGGTTAAGCATATTCAATGGCATAGATTTTGTAAGGAACAACACCACAAGTAGAGTCCTGGTGTTGTAAGACTAGTATTTTCACAGATCCCCACACTACCAGGGTTTCAGAAGCAAAAGACCCATCATTCCTTTGTTCTAGTAACCTTATTCACTGCATGTAGCTGAGTCCTCATATCACAGAGCTACTGGAGCTGAACATCAGTTCACTCCAGATGACCTTTGTGGTGGAGACCACAGCAATGAAATATAAACATACTCTCCCTCACCTTCTAAGTAGGATCCTGTGAACAATTTGGCCTGAGTTCATTGTTGTACTTCCAAGGGCAATGGAGAGAAATGAAGAGGTAAGCCCCAAGAATGGGTAGATGGTTCTAAGGAAAGAACTAGGGGTACCTGGAGAAGAAAATATTTGGGAGTAAAGAAGTCAAAGGTTAGGAGGGCAAAAGGGGAAACAGAATCCACTGTGTCACATGGGACTTGGTGAGGAGCATGGCTCAAGAGAATTTTTAAGAAATTTTACTGTATGTGGAGCTGTTTAATTTTCTGCCTCACTCGTCCCCTGGAGAAGGCCTTTTTGTAGAAAACTCCATGAATCTTTCAAGCTTTAGGAGTCAGGTCTGTGTTTGTTTACGTTGTGTTTACATGTTGCAGTTTTATGTAAAGGAACAGCAGAAAGGCTCAGGGCCATTTGGTAGTGTATTTACTTATTTTCATGTTCAATCAAACTTAAGAATTATTGTATCAGGTATTAAAGCAGAGGCCCAGAGAAACTACTTGATTTGTTGAGTTGCTTTCAAACGAGAGAAGTCACTTTTTTTTCAGGTGTTAAACTAGAGCCCCATGAAAATAAAGAGAAAGAAGTAAGATCCTCCAAGATGTAAGAAATATGTTATAAACAAGGTAATTTAAGGAAAAAAAATCTTTGAGTGGAAGTTGAAAATTTCAGCCATGAAGAAGAAAGTTGCTCTTCTGTATTGTGGAATTTATAATCCATGTTTCATCATCCCCTTACATCCATTCCCCTCAATCAAAAGGAAAAGCAAATTATATAGATAATAAAACTCTTCATGATACACTGAACTATTTGTTTTACTACTTTTCTCCAGTCCATCCATTTTTGAATCAAGTTAAGCTCATAGCGGAGACATACTGATACCAATATTTTTTGAAATCTTTCATTTGGTAAGTGATTTTCTTCTTTTTTTTTTGGAGACAGAATCTCACTCTGTTGCCTAGGCTGGAGTGCAGTGGCAGAACATTGGCTCACTGCAACCTCCACCTCCTGGGTTCAAGCGATTCTCCTGCCTCAGCCTCCCGAGTAGCTGGGATTACAGGCATGCCCTACCATGCCCAGCTAATTTTTGTGTTTCTAGTAGAGACGGGGTTTCACCGTGTTCGTGGGGCTGGTCTCTAACGCCTGACCTCAAGTGATCTGCCCACCTAGTCCTCCCAAAATATTGGGGTTACATACATGAGCCACCACACCCGACTGATTTTCTTCTTTTAAACATTAGAGACCATAGCGTGGCTGTGTAAAGAAGAAATATTTTTCCACTGTAACTGATTTTTTTTTTTTTTTTTTTGAGAGATGGAGCCTCCTTCTGTGGCCTAGGCTGGAGTGCAGTGGTGCAATCTCAGCTCACTGCAAGCTCCGCCTCCTGAGTTCACACCATTTTCCTGCCTCAGCCTCCCGAGTAGCTGGGACTACAGGCGCTCGCCACGATGCCTGGCTAATTTTTTGTTTTTTAGTAGAGATGGGGTGTTAGCCAGGATGGTCTCAATCTCCTGACCTCGTGATCCACCCACCTTAGCCTCCCAAAGTTCTGGGATTACAGGGGTGAGCCACCGCGCCCGGCCAATAATGTGCTTTTATAAGTGGTTCAAAGAGGTAAGGAGAAATACTCTAAGGAAGACAAGTACCCTCTGAAAGGCAGGAAGTGACCAAACATTTGAATCAGTCATGAACTAGCTGAAGGTATATTATGGTATGTATACATTTAAGGATAGTGGTCTAAAGTATTCATCAGTGTGTTGATTGTTATGTGTCTGACTTCCTCCATCTCTGCCATCAACTGTGTGACTGCTCAGGGCATTCAATCTTTTTGAGTCCCTAACTTTGCAACTATACTATGTTCATGCCTTGGAAGAGTCAATATTGAGATATTAATTCTTCCTAAACTGTACTATAGATGTAATGCTATCCTATTAATATCCCAGCAAGTATTCCTATAGAAACTGACCCGTTGAATAAAAAGTGTGAGTGGAAATGCAAAGGACCTAGTATAACCAAAACAACCTTGAAAACAAAGAACAGAGCTAGAGGAATCAAACTACCTGATTTCAAGGCTTAATTGTAATCGGGATAATACTGGTATAATTATATATTAAACAAAGAACAGAACATAGCTTATAAATATATATCCATAAAATATATAAATAGCAAGAACATTTGTACTGTATATGTGTATATGTACATCCATGAACATGCACCATGATAAATAAGAAAAGGATCATTTCTCAAAAACTGGGGCTGAACAATTAAATATCTATATTTAAAAAGTAAAACTGACCCTTACCTAATGCCATATGTAATAATTAACTAGATATTGATCATATGCCAAAACATCTATTTCTAGAAGAAAATATAGTATAAAATCTTTCTGATCTTGTGGGAGGCAAAGATTTCACAGACAGGACACGAAAGACATGAACCACACAATTAAAAAATGGATAGAGTGGGTTTCATCAGTTTCTGGCACTCCAAAGGCACTATTAATAAAATGAAAAGACAAGTCACAGATTAGGTGGGATTATATAACATATATATACACATATATAATACTAAATAAAATATATAAAATAATACGATTATTTTAAAAACATATTGATACTTGATTAAAAAGTTAGACATGGACTTATCAAATAACCCAGAAGTTCCATTGTTAAATGTTTACCCAAGAAAGCTGAAAGCAATATATTGATATTTGGTGTATTCATTAACAAGATATTAGCAAGAAAAAGAAATGAACTATACACACGTGGATGAATCTAAAAAATATTAGGCTTAGCAACAGAACCTAGCCACAAGAGAGTTCATATTGTGGCTCCATTTATATAAGGCAAAATTAATCCATACTGATAAAATTAAACAGTGGTTGCCTGGGGCGAGGGGAAAGGAGAGGTACTGGCTGCAAAGGGGTATAAAAGAAACTTCTTGGGTGACAGAAATTTTCTATGTTTTAACTGAGATGGTGGTTACATGGGTATATCTATGTGTCAACTTATAGACCTATACACTTAAATTGGTATATTTTGCTGCATACAAATTTTAATTTATTAAATTTTATGTTTAAAAATGTAGCCACACTGCATTTCAATCCAGTGAAACACAGGAAATAAACTTATCACTACTAGACTTTCAGTCTTAAAGGTGAGTTGACTATGTCTTACACATTCTTGAACTCACTGTTAGTACCACTCAATGGATATTTGAGCCAGACTCATGCTTAACTCAAGGTATTTCAGAGCAGTTGCCCTTTACTTTTATGGTGTTAAATGATGCTAGAGGAACTAGGATACTAGTTTTTAGTTTTCCAAAATGCCATGGGTTTTTGTAGGTCAAAGATTTTCTTTTCATCATATGTTACGCACATTCTCTGATGGAGTCTCCAGGCTAGACTGTTCTGTTCAAGGTAAACTAACACCATCGTGAGTCTACTGTAATTCTTGGAGAAGCTATTTTCACTAGAAGTGTCAGTGGAGGTTTTACCTTTTATGCTACATACTGTTTACCCTTAAGGATAAGGGAAAAATGTCACTTTTATTTAGAAAATATCCTTCGCAATTTCACAGACTCTGATTATTAAATTCACATTTGCTATCTATATATTCCTTCATTGTATTTTTAGCAAGAGTGAGGAGCCTTAGAGGTGTTTCATTACTTTTGTTACCTTCATATAACTAACAATTTAGGACACTTTCCCACCCAAACAAACTGACAGCTGCTGGCATTGTGGACTTGATTTAAGAAATGTTGTACTTGGTGTAGTTAAAAATTATCCAAACAAGTTATTTTTGCTGAATGGCCATTCCTAATGTTGTGATGAACTATTCAAGCCATCAGCTTCTCTATTGCTATAGTCTATCTGGAGAAAAAAAACTCTTCATTTATCCCTAGGGAAGCTTAACTGACTTGCTAATTTTTATGTAAGGTAGTAAGATGTACCCTATAAATATATATACCTACTATGTATGCACAAAATTTAAAAAATTACAAAAAGAAAGAAAATATCGACAAAAGTTAACAACTTTTTATTGGGAACCCCTTCTATGTCTGATATTCTACTGGATGGCTGATCAAAAAATGGGTACAACATGGCCCCATGTGTAGAAACCAGATCTGGGTCTCTGCAGAGTTTAGGTAAAATAGATTTGGATAATGTTGGATATACCCACATGACTTGAAGTCTGTATAGGAAATCTTACAATTAGATTAATTCTGTAATTACTCCTATTTTCTATTCAGGCTATCACAATGATACTGATCTGATATACAAATAACTGAACTGGGAATGAGATATTCCAAACAGTAGTTTGTATCACTTACTTGTCACATCACATACCTATCCCCCAAGCTAGAATGTGGGGTCTGTCATGGCGGAAACTGCATCATTAATTTCTATATCCACAGCCTTTAACAAAGTATCTGGCAAGGAAATAGCATTAAACTAACATTGCTGAATCAATGAGTGCTTGATTTTAATTCTAAGCCATAAAGTTATATATTGAAGTTCTTAATCTTTTCTAATTCATGGACTCCTTTGAGAACTGGAAGAAAACTGTATCTTTACCAGAGACAAATGCACAGACTATAGTATTATTAAGGTTATTTTAGGGGGTACCCTGAATTCCATTTTTGATCTATATGCTTATAATTTTATACAGAAATTTTAAAAGTCAGTATATTCCTGTCTGAGAACTAATAATCTAACTTTCTAATTTATATATTCATAGTTACCCTTCACCTGTTAAATCTTCAAAAATTTCTTTTGGAATAAAAAAATGCTCTTGAAGACTACTGTCCAAATGATACTAGTTCCATTGCCAGTTCTGCCACTAGCCACCTGTATGACTTTGGATACGTCCCAGAAGTAATCTGGGCTTTAGTTTCAAACCTGTAAATTTAGGAAGCTGAACTAAAATGATTTCTAATGTTCCTTATGGCTCTGATATTCTCAGTTCCAAAGCATCGGAGTTCCTCTGATGAAGAAAGGAGTATGTGTAATGTAAATAATGACTTTACAATCTGCTATGAGGGGGAGGCATGAAGCATTAGATTTAATGATTCAAAATGACTTAAATCAACTCTTTGCAGATATCTGCAGGAGTCTAAGGATCAGATCTACAGCTTAGACATATACCAATTTTGAGGGCCCCCTAGATTTTCAGTTCTTAAGGAAGCAAACGGTCTTTCTCCCCATAGACCACTGGCTTTTAACATAATATAACTATTCAGAATATCCCATCACCCAAAATTACTTCTGATATCCAAGTGTAAAATAAATTAGCTGTTCCCAGGCAAGAACAGTTGAGCTGAGCTTTTGACATTCACAGCAAAAGAGAATTATGAATTTGAGTTTGGGGCAAGGCATGCAACAGAGAGAGGGAGACACCATTCCAAAAAGGGAGACTAGAAATCAACCCTGTTTTCGAGTTTCTAGAAAATAAAACTTGGGCAAGAACAGACACCAGAACCAAGGATGATATATTCTTTCCGTGAGACTAAATTCTCTTCTTGACCTCAGATATAATATCCTATGACATCAGTGCATGTAGAGAAGTATTCTGTTAATCTTTTAAAAATGCCTCTTAAATCATTTCATTCCTCACTCCAAAATCCCAAGTGTTTTACCACTCACCAAAAGAATAAAGTCTAAGCTTCTGTCTGTGTACATAAGGCCAACCCACCATCTGATCTCAACGGACATTAATTTTTCCTGTTATCCCCATACTGAGTGACCTGTTTTAGACAAGTTAGTCATCCATGTTCTGCCAACATATCCAAACTTGACTTCTTCCATGTCATGTTCAGATCACTGTCCTTTCCTTCAATATCCTCTTAAATGCAGAGTTCCAGTTCCAGTAATGGGAGACAAGGAACCTTCCAGTAATGGGAGACAAGAAACCTAGGTTAAAATGTAGCTAGATAAAAGTATACGGGGACATCCATTTGAAGGTATCACTGAGTTTTTTAAAAAAGAGTGAAGAATTACAGGCCAATATCTGGGAGACAAAGAAAAACCAGGTAACTGAACTTGCTTTTACCCAGGTTATCTGCCAGTTCTGCAAGACTGCTGAGACACTGAGCAGCTCTTCAGAGCTTTTGACAGTCAAAGCAAAAAAGAAATATGAATTTGAGTTCAGAGCATACAACAGAAGGAGAAGAGGGAGACTTACCAAAAGGGGTGGACTAGAAATCAACCCTGAAATCGACTACCTTACAAAAAGGGGTGGACTAGAAATCATGCCCGTTTATGAGCCTAAAGTCCAGGCATATCAATTCCAGTCCTAATTGGGTAAGATGATCTGATGACTGTGGGAAACAAAAATGAATCTTCTGCAAAGAAAGGTAAGACAGAAAACAAAATTTTACGTTCACATCATCTCTAAGTCTTTCATATACTATACCCTGAACCCAATTTAAAAAATTACCAGCTACTGAGGAGCGAGAACATTTTACAAAGCCAAGAAAAACAACATATGATAGAAATAAACCCATAAGAGACCTTCATAATAGACTCATAAGACATAGATTTTAAGTTAACTATCTAAGTTAAAAAGATAGATTGGGATTTTCTCCAAAAATAGGAAAGGAGTATTCATTAAAATCCTAAAAATGAAAAATAAAGCAACTGGTATTAAAGAGATAAAATTAAAAGCAGATTAGACAGAACAAAAGGGCGATTTAATGAATTTCAAGAAAGGTCAGAGAAAATATCAAGAATGAAGGATCAATATTTAAAAAGGCAAAAAAAAACACAGAAAAAGATGGACAAAAGGAATAGGAGGCAAAGGAGTATAAGAAGAATGCAGTGGGAAAAAAATATAATGTATCTGTAATTACAACCCCAGAGAGACACAAGAAAATGTAATGGAAGCAGTATTTTAAAAATCAAATGAGGCCGGGCGCGGTGGCTCAAGCCTGTAATCCCAGCACTTTGGGAGGCCGAGACGGGCGGATCACGAGGTCAGAAGATCGAGACCATCCTGGTTAACACGGTGAAACCTCGTCTCTACTAAAAAAAAAATACAAAAAACTAGCCGGGCGAGGTGGCGGGCGCCTGTAGTCCCAGCTACTGGGGAGGCTGAGGCAGGAGAATGGCGTAAACCCGGGAGGCGGAGCTTGCAGTGAGCTGAGATCCGGCCACTACACTCCAGCCTGGGCGACAGAGCGAGACTCCGTCTCAAAAAAAAAAAAAAAAAAAAAAATCAAATGGCTGAGAATTCTACAAAACTGAGGAAATGTATCATTACAAATTTACGAAAAGTATGAACTCTGAACATGATTAACGCTATGAAAACCCACTAAAACACATGTAAAAAGTTATCAAAAGAAAAAAACTTAATGATTTTTTTTTTTTTGCTTTCAGTTTATGGGTACATGTGCAGGATGTGCATGTTTGTTACATAGGTAAACTTGTGTCATGGGGGTTTATTGTACAATTATTTCATCACTCAGGTACTAGGCCCCATACCCAATAGCTATTTTTTCTAATCCTTTCCCTCCTCCTATCCTCCACCCTCCAATAGGCCCCAGTGTCTGTTGTTCCCCTCTTTGAATCCATGTGTTCTAATCATTAGCTTCCACTTATAAGAACATGTGGCATTTGGTTTTCTGTTCCTGCATTCGTTTGCTAAGGATAATGGCCTCCAGGTGCATCCACATCCCTGCAAAGGACATGTTCTCATTCTTTTTTATGGCGGCATAGCATTCCATGGTGTATATGTACTACATTTTCTTTATCCAATCTGCCATTGATGAGCATTTAGGTTGATTCTATGTCTTTGCTATTGTGAATAGTGCTGCAATGAATGTACATGTGCATGTGTCTTTATGGTAGAAAGATTTATCCTTCTTTGGGTATATACCCAGTAATGGTGAGATTGATAGGCCTGAGAGTAGTCCTGTTTGTTGCTCTTTGAGGAATCACCACACTGCATCCACAATGGTTGAATTGATTTATACTCCCATCAACAGTATATAAGCATTTGCTTTCTCTGCAACCTTCACAGCATTTATTTATTTATTTTTTAATAATAGCCATTCTGACTGGTGTGACATGGTATTTCATTGTGGTTTTGTTTTGCATTTCTCTAATGATTAGGGATGCTGAGCTTTTCTTTATATATGCCTTTTGACTGACTGTATGTCTTCTTTTGAAAAGTGTCTGTTCATGTTCAAAGTGATTATTTTTAAAAGCTGAAGGAATAAAAGACAACTCAATTTCAAATAATCAAAAATAGAATTGAAGCTAAGTTAAACAGAATTAATCACAGACACTATAATTGCCAATCTAATATTCTACAATCAGCAAATATTTTCCCTGAAAAAAAATAAATGTAAAAGAAAATATTTTTACACTCTATATGTTGAGAGGGAAATGTATGTATAGCACTAAATGCCCACATCAAAGTTAGAAAAATAAAAACAGAAATGTTATTATCAAAGAAATAGTACAGGAATTTCCTTAGGCAGAAGAAAAAAATTATCCCAGGGAGAAGCTCAGAGATACAATAAATGAAGAGCAACCTAAAGAATAAGTGTATGGGAAATTGAAATAAATATTCACAGTCACAAATATCAGCAGTAATGGATTGTGAGGCTTAAATATATTTTTAATTAATATACACCCCTAAACAATAGTGTAAGTCAGAAAGGAGGTAAAAAGACTTAAAGAATTTTAGGATTCTTAGTCTCAGGGAAGAGAGAAAAACAGAAACTTATAACAAACATTAAGGCAAGGACACATACTATGACAGCTATTTAAAAAAGTAAAATTATGTACAAATAATAAGCTAATAGAGGATGAAAGCATGTAATGAAAAATTAATCCAGGCAAAGAAAAGAGAGAAAATGCTGAACATCATCAAATATAGATTGAGGATGTGAAATTAAAACCACACATATCAGTATTTAGGTTAAATTTCAAGATGTTAAATTTCCAAATGTTAACACAATCACAATGTTTAAAATATTAAATTCAACTATATGCAGTTTCAAGAGACACCTCAAAGATATAAAGATACAGAACATGAAGGTAGAAGGGTTAAAAAATATCTTGAAGAAAACTAAACAAAAGGAAACAAAAGGAAGCTTGTATAGTTATAGTAAACAGGCAGACTGTTAGATAAAAAGCATTAATAGAGATAAAGAAGATCATGTTATACAAGAAGACCTAACTATTCTAAATATATATTCACCTAATGCAAGAACACCCAGATTTAGAAAGCAAGTTCTTAGAGACCTTCAAAGAGATTTAGACTCCCATGCAATAATAGTGGAAGACTGTAACATTCCATTGACAATATTAGACAAATAATCAAGACGGTAAATTAACAAATATAATCAGGTCCTGAACTCAACACTGGGTCAAATGGACCTGACAGACATCTACAGAACTCTCCACCCAGAAACAACAGAATATACAATTTTTCTCATCGCCATATGGCACATATTCTAAAATCAATCACATAATCAGAAATAAAACTCTCTTCAGCTAAATGGAAAAAATTGAAATCCTATCAATCTATCTCTTAGACCACAGCATAATCAAATTAGAAATTAAGACTAAGAAATTCACTCAAAACCATACAATTACATGGAAACAAAATAATCTCCTCCTGAATTACTTTCGGGCAAATAATGAAATTAAGGCAAAATCAAGATGTTATTTGAAACTAATGATAACAAAGATAGAACATACCAGAATCTCTGGGACACAGTTAAGGCAATGTTGAGAAATTTATAGCACTAAATGCCCACATCAAAGTTGGAGAATCTCAATTTAACAACCTAAGGTCATAATGAAAAGAAATAGAGAACCAAGAGCAAACCAACCCCAAGGCTAGAAGAAGACAAGAAATAACCAAAATCAGAGGTGAACTGAAGGAGACTGAGACATGTAAAATCATTCAAAAGATCAATGAATCCAGGAGCTAGTTTTTTTTTTAATTAAGAAAATAGACCACTAGCTAGACTAATAAGAAAAAAAAGAAGATTCAAATGAACGCAATCAGAAATGACAATGGGGGTAATACCACTGACCACATAGAAATACAAACACCAGAGAACATTATGAACACCTTTATGCACATAAACTAGAAAATCTAGAAGCAGTGGATTAATTCCTAGACACATACACCCTCTGACAACTGAAGAAGGAAGAAACTGAATCACGGAACAGACCAATGACAAGTTCTGAAATTGAAGCAGTAATAAATAGCCTACTAACCAAAAAAACTTCAGAACCAGACGACCTCACAACTGTGTTCTACCTGATGTACAATGAAGACATGATACCATTCCTGCTGAAACTATTCCAAAAATGCTAAGGAGAAGGGGCAGGGCCAAGATGGCCTACTAGAAACAGTGGTGATCAGAGGCTCCTATGGAAAAGAACCATAATTAGCATGTGAATCCTTCACTAGCAACCAAGGTGTCCAGGTTCTCTCATCAGAACTGACTAGGTGGTTGGCATGATCCATGGAGAGGAAGGAAAGGCAGTGTGATACAGTGGCCCACCTGAGAGCCACACAGAGCAGGGGAGATCCCACCCCACGGCCCCCAGCCAAGGGAGGTGGTGCGGGATCATGCTACCCAGCCAGGGAAACCGTGCTTTTTCCACAGAACTTTACAACCCACTCACAAACCCATGCCAGCAGGTCCTAGGATCCCGAACTTGGAGCCCTGCAGCCTCTCAGCTGGAACCTGCCTAAGCCTCCTGAGCTCCTGAGGGTAGAGAAGACCAGCACCACAGCTGCAGCTGCCTGCTAAGTCCTTTGAGCTCCCTGGGGGAGGGGCAGCAGCCAGAACTTGGACTCATAAATGCCTAACATACTAAGCTCCCTGGGTGGGGGAAGGGCAGCGTCCATCTCTATAGCTCCAGGCCACGCATTTACCCTGCTGGAGCCAGGAAGGCTGGATGGCTTGGTCCCAAGAGGTGTCCCCCACAGTCCAAAACACTGGTTGTGGCAGACTGCGGCCAGACTGCCTCTACAGGCCTGACCCTGACCCATCTTTCCTCACTGGGTGGGGTTTCCCTGCAGGAACTCCAACTCCAGCCACAGGCTTATGGACAGAACCTTGATCTCCAAGGCCCTGAGCCCCTAGAGGGAGGGGTGACCACAGACTCTGTAGACCAGCAGACTTACCCTTCCTCCTGGGAGTTCCAGACAAGTGGGTTTCACCCCCAGTGAAGCACACCCCCCTCCACCAAGAGATAGCCAAGTACTTAATTAAATGGGTCCTGTTCCCCATACCACCCAGCTGAGTGAGACTCTCTGATAGGGGTTGTCAGACAGCCTGTACAGGAATGATCCTACTAGCATCAGGTTGGTGCCACTTGAGGTCAGAGATCCCAGAAGGAGGAGGCACCCATCTTTGCTGTTCTCCAACCTCCTTGAGTGACATCTCCAGGCATGGCAGTGAACCAGATGAATAGGGCCTGAAATGAATCCTCAGAAAACCTTAGCAGTCCTACAGAACAGAGACCTGACCCTTCAAAGAGAAACAAACAAAGCAACAACAACAACAAAAAAGTCCACACAAAAAGCCTGTCCAAAGCAGCAGCCTCAAAGATCAAAACTAGACAAACTCATGAAGCTGAGAAAGAATCAATGATTAAATGCTGAAAACACAAAAGGTCAGCCTGCCTCTTCTCCAAATAATTGCAGTGCCTCTCTAGCAAGGATGCAGAACTGGAGGGAGTATGAGATGGATGAATTGATAGAAGTAAGTTTCAGCAGTTGGGTAATAAAAAACTCTGCTGAGGTAAAGGATCATGTTCTAACCCTATGCAAAGAAGCAAAGAACCTTAATAAAAGGTTAGCGGAGCTACTAACTAGAATAATCAGTTTAGAGAGGAACATAAATAATCTGATATAGCTGAAAAACACAGCATGAGAACTTCATGAAGCATACACAAGTATCAAGAGCTGAATTGATTAAGCAGAAGAAAGTATATCAGAGATTGAAGATCAACTTACTGAAATAAGACATGCAGACAAGAATAGAGAAAAAAGAATAAAAAGAAATGAATAAAGCCTTCATTAAATATGGGACTTCATAAAAAGAACAAATCTCTGATTGGTTAGAGTGCATGGAGGAGATGGGGATATTGGACAGATGGTAGAAAACACACTTCAGGATATTATCCAGGAGAACTTCCCCAACCTAGCAAGACAGGTCAACATGCAAATTCAGAAAATACAAAGAATACCACTAAGATACTCCACAAGAAGATCAACCCATAATCATCACATAATCAACACATAATCCTCAGATTCTCCAATGTCAAAACGAAGAGAAAACTGTTAAAGGCAGCCAGAGAGAAAGGTCAGGTAACCTACAAAGGGAAACCCATCAGGCTAACAGCAGACCTCCCAGCAGAAACTCTACAAGCCAGAAGAGACTGGGGCCCAGAATTGAAATATCTTAAAGAAAATATTTTTCAACCCAGAATTTCACATCCAGCCAAACTAAGTTTCATTCACAAGCAAAAGAGAAACAAATTCCTTTCCAGACAAACAAATGTTGAGGGATTTTTTTTTTACCACAAGGTCTGCCTTGCAAGAGCTCCTGAATGAAGCACTAATATGGAAAGGAAAAACCAGTACCAACCACTGCAAAAACACACCCAAATATAAAGACCAATGACACTCTGAAGAAACTGCATCAACTAGTATGCAAAATAACCAGACAGCATCATGATGACAGGACCAAATTCAAACATAACAATACTAACATTAAGTATAAATGGGCTAAATATTCCAATTAAGAGACACAGACTGGCAAATTGGAAAGAGTCAAGACACATCAATGTACCGTATTCAGGAGACCCATCTCATGTGCACAGATGTGCATGGGCTCAAAATAAAGGGATGGAGGAAAATTTACCAATCAAACAGAAACCAAAAGAAAACAGGAGCTTCAATACTAGTCGCTGAAAAAACACACTTTAAACCAACAAAAATCAAAAAAGACAAAGACAGGCATTATATAATGGTAAAGGAACAATTCAACAAGAAAAGCTAATTATTCTAAACATATATGCACCCAATACAGGAGCACCCAGACTCATAAAACAAATTCTTAGAAACATACATAGACACTTAGACACACAATAATAGTGAGAGACTTTAACATCCCACTATCAATACTAGACAGATCAGAGAAAAAGAAAAGTAAAAAGGATATTCAGAAATTGAACTCAACTCTTGATCAAGTGGACCTAATAGATATCTACAGAACTCTCCACCCCAAATCAACAGTCTATACATTCTTCTCAGTGCCACATGGCACTTATTTTAAAATTGACCACATAACGGGAAGTAAAACACTTCTTAGCAAATACAAAAGAAGTGAAATCATAACAGACTCTCACACCACAATGCAAACAAATTAGAACCCAGGATTAAGAAACTCACTCAAAATCACACAGTTACATGGAAATTGAACAACCTGCCCTTCAATGACTCCTGGGTAAATAATGAATTTAAGGTAGAATCAAGAATTTCTTTGAAACCAATGAGAACAAAGATACAATGTATCAGAATCTCTAGGACAGCACTAAAGCAGTGTTAAGTGGGAAATTTACACCACTAAATGCCCACATTAGAAAGCTAAAAGATTACAAATATACACCATAACATTACCAATTAAAAGAACTAGAGAGGCAAGAGCAAACTAATCCAAAAACACCAGAAATAACTAAGATCAAAGCTAAACTGAAGGAGATAGAGACATGAAAAACTCTTCAAAGAAATCAATGAATCCAGGAGCAGTTTTTTTGAAAAAATTAATAAAATCAATGGCTAGCTAGGCTAATAAAGAAGAAAAGAGAGAAGAATCAAATAGACACAACAAATAAAAGATGACAAAGGGGATATCATCACTGACCCCACAAAAATACAAGCTACCATCAGAGAATACTATAAACGCCTCTGCACAAATAAACTAGAAAATCTAGAAGAAATGGATAAATTCCTAGACACATACACCCTCCCAAGACTAAACCAGGAAGAAGTTGAATTCCTGAATAGATCAATAACAAGTTCTGAAACTGAAGCAGTATTTAATAGCCTACCAATCAAAAAGAGCAGATTCAGATGGATTCACAGCCTAATTTTACCAGAAATACAAAGAGTAGCTGGTATCATTTCTTCTAAAACTATTCCAAACAACTGAAAAAGAGGGACTCATTTTATGAAGCCATCATCATCCTGATACCAAAACTGGGAAAAGACAGCAACAACAACAAAAGGAAAACTCCAGGCCAATATCACTGATGAACATTGATGCCAAAACCCTCAATAAAGTACTGGCAGACTGAATCCAACAGCACAACAAAAACTTCTCCACTACGATCAAGTCAACTTCATCCCTGGGATGCAAAGCTGATTCAACATATGCAAATCAATAAACGTTCTCCGTCACATAAACAGAACCAAAGACAAGAACCACACGATTGTCTCAATAGATGCAGAAAAGGCCTCTGACAAGATTCAACATCCCTTCATGTTAAAAACTCTCAATAAACTAGGTATTGATGGAACATATCTCACAATAATGAGAGCTATTTATGAAAAACCCACAGCCAATATAATATTGAATGGGCAAAAGCACTCCCTTTGAAAACCAGCACATCACAAGGATACCCTCTCTCACCACTCTTATTCAACATATTATTGGAAGTTCTGCTTAGGGCAATCAGGCAAGAGAAAGAAATAAAGGGTATTCAAGTAGGAAGAGAGGAATTCAAATTGTCTCTGTTTGCAGATGACATGATTTTATATTTAGAAAATCCCATCATCTCAGCCTAAAATGCCTTACACTTATAAGCAACTCCAGCAAAGTCTCAGGATACAAAATTAATATGCAAAAATCACAAGCATTGTTTTACACCAACAACAGACATGCAGAGAGCCAAATCATGCATGAACTCCCATTCACAATCACTACAAAGAGAATAAAATATATAGGAACACAGCTAACAAGGGATATGAAGGACCTCTTCAAGGAGAACTACAAACCACTGCTCAAGGAAACAAGAGAAGACACAAACAAATGGAAAAACACTCCATCCTCATGGATAGGAAGAATCAATATTGTGAAAGTGGCCATATTGCCCAAAGTAATTTATAGATTCAATACTATTTCCATCACACTACCATTCACATTCTTCAAATAATTACAAAAACTACTTTAAATTTCATTCAGAATCAAAGACCCCGTATAGCCAAGACAATCCTAAGCAAAAAGAACAAAACTGGAGGTATCACACTATCTGACTTCAAACTATATTACAAGGCACCAGTAAAAAAAACAGCATGCTACTGGCACCAAAACAGACATATAGACCAATGAAACAGAACAGAGACCTCAGAAATAACACCATACATCTACAACCATCTGATCTTCGACAAACCTGACAAAAGCAATGAGGAAAGAATCTCCTTTTCAACAAATGATGCTGGGAAAACTGGTTAGCCACATGCAGAAAACTGAAACTGGATCCCCTTCCTTACACTTTATACAAAAATTAACTGAAGATGGAATAAAGACTTAAATGTAAAACCCAAAACTATAAAAACCCTAGAAGAAAACCCAGGCAATGCCATTCAGGACATGGGCATGGGCAAAGACTTCATGACGAAAATGCCCAAAGCAATTGCAACAAATGTCAAAACTGACAAATGAGATCTAATTACACTAAAGAGCTTCGGCACAGCAATAGAAACTACCATCAGAGTGAACAGGCAGCATACAGAATGGGAGAAAATTTTTGCAATCTACCCCATCTGACAAAGGGCTAATATCCAGAATCTACAAGGAACTTAAACAAATTTACAAGAAAAAAACTAACAATCCCATCAAAAAGTGAGCAAAAGATATCAACAGACCCTTCTCAAAAGAAGACATTTATGCAGCGAACAAACATATGAAAAAAAAGCTCAATATCACTGATTATTAGAGAAATGCAAATCAAAACCATAATGAGATACCATCTCATTCCAGTCAGAATGGCTATTTAAAAGTCAGTAAATAACAGATGCTGGCGATGCTGTAGAGAAATAGGAATGCTTTTACGCTGTTGATGGGAATGTAAATTAGTTCAACCACTGTGGAAGACAGTATAGGATTCCTCAAGGATCTAGAAACAGAAATACCATTCGACCTAGCAATCTCATTACTGGGTATATGTCCAAAGGAATATAAATCATTCTACTATAAAGACACATGCCCATGTTTGTTTATTCCAACACTGTTAACAGTAGCAAAGTCATGAAAGCAACACAAATGCCCATCAATGATAGACTGGATAAAGAAAATGTGGTACACATACATCATGGAATACTACAAAGCCATAAAAAGGCCTGAGATCATGTCTTTTGCAGGGACATGGATGAAGCTGGAAGCCATCATCCTCAGCAAACTAACACAGGAACAGAAAACCAACCACCAGATGTTCTCATTCATAAGTGGGAGTTGAAAAATGAGAACACATGGACACAGGAAGGGGAACGACACACCAGGACCTGTTGGGGGTTGGGGAGCAAGGGAAGGGAAGCTGGAGGATGGGTCAATAGGTGCAGCAAACCACTATGGCATACGCATACCTATGTAACAAACCTGCATGTTCTGCACATGTATCCCAGAACTTAAAGTTAAAAAAAAAAAAAAAAAAAAAAAAAAACTAGGAAGCCCTCCCTAACTCATTCTGTGTGGCCAGAATCATCCTGATACCAAAGCCTGGCAAACACACACACACGCACATGCACGTATACACACACAAACACACACAACTTCAGGTCAATATCCTCAATGAACATCAATGCAAAAATCATCAACAAAATACTGGCAAACCAAACCTAACAGCATATCAAAAGCTTATCTACCACGATCAAATAGGCTTTATCCCTGGGATGAAATGTTGGTTAAACATACACAAAGCAATAAATGTGATTTATCACATAAACAGAACTAAAGACAGAAAGCACATAATTATCTTAATAGTTGCAGAAAAGACTTTACATTAAATTGAACACTTCTTCATGTTAAAAACTCTTTAAAACTCATGATAAACTAGGTATTGAAGGAACGTGCCTCAAAATAATAAGAGCCATATATGGCAAACCCACAGCCAATATCACACTAAATGGGCAAAACCTGGAAGCATTCCCCTTGAAAACTGACGCAAGACAAGAATGCACTCTCTCACTCCTACTATTCACATAGTATTAGAACCTAGAGAGAGCCATCAGACAAGAGAAAAAAATAATGGGCATCCAAACAGGAAGAGAGGAAGTCAAACTATTCCTGTTTGTAGTTGACACGATCCTATATCTAGAAAATCCCATAGTCTTGGCTCAAAAGATTCTTAAGCTAATAACAACTTCTCCAAAGTCTCAGGATATAAAATCAATGCAAAAATCACTAGCACTCTTATACCCCCAAAACAGTAAAGCCAAGAGCCAAATCAGAAATGCAATCCCATTTGCAATTGCCAACAATAAAACAAGAAGAACAACAGCAACAACAACAACAAACACAAAATCCTTATGAACACGTCCAAGTAGGGAAATGAAATATCTCCACAAGGAGAGCTACGAAACACTGCTAAAAGAAATCAGAGATGATCCAAACAAACGGAAAAACATTCCATGCTCATGGATAGGAAGAATCAATATTGTAAAAATGGCTATACTGCCCAAAACTATTTATAGATTTAATGATATGCCTATTAAACTACCAATGACATTTTTAAAGGACTAGACAAAACTATTTTAAAATTCATGTGGAACCAAAAAAGAGCGCAAGGTAACCAAGACAATCCTAAGCAAAAAGAACAAAGTTGGAGGCATCATGCTACCCAACTTAAAACTGTAATACAGGGATATAGTAACCAAAAAAGCATGGTACTGGTACAAGAACAGACACATAGACTAATGGAACAGAATAGAAAACCCAGACATAAGATCACACACCTAAAACCATAAGATATCTAACACATGAGACAAAAACAAGCAATGGGGGAAAGGATAACCTATTTAATAAATGGTGCTTGGAAAACTGGCTAGCCATACGTAGGAAACTGAAACTGGACCCCTTCTTTTAGACCTTATAAAAAATTTACTCAAGAGGGATTAAAGACTTCACAGAACTAGG
The DNA here is from genome assembly GCF_049350105.2 of Macaca mulatta. Classification (NCBI taxonomy): domain Eukaryota; kingdom Metazoa; phylum Chordata; class Mammalia; order Primates; family Cercopithecidae; genus Macaca; species Macaca mulatta. Next base: position 123,473,269 of record NC_133411.1, read on the forward strand.
AAAAACTCTTCTAAAATTCTGATGGAACCAAAAAAGAGCCCAAATATCCAAGGCAATCCTACGCAGAAAGAACAAAGCTAGAGGCAGCATGCTACTCAACAACAAACTATACTACAGGGCTACAGTAATCAAAACAGCATGGTACTACTACCAGAACAGACACATAGACCAATGTAATGGAATTGATAACCCAGGAAAAGACCACACATTGACAACTACCTGATTTTTGACAAGCCTTACAAAAAGAAGCAGTGAAAAAACGATTCCCCATTCAATACATGGTGCTGGGATAACTGGCTAGCCATACACAGAAGATTGAAACACTAGACCCCTTCCTTACACAACATACAAAAATTAAGTCAAGATAGATTAAAGGCTTAAATGCAAAACCCAAAACTATAAAAACCCTGGAAGACAACCTAGGCAATACCATTAGGGACATAGGCATGAGCAAATATTCCATGATAAAGATGCCAAGAGCAATTGTAACAATCAAAAATTGACAAATGGGATCTAATTAAACTAAAGAGCTTCTGTAAAACTATGAACTATGAACAGCAAAAGAAACTATGAACAGAGTGAACAGACAACCTACAGAATGAGAGAAATATATTTCAAATTATGCAACAGACAAAGTCCTAATATCCAGCATCTCTAAGTAGCTTAAACAAATATACAAGAAAAAAAAAACCCATTAAAAATTAGGCAGAAGACATGAAGAGCCACTTTTCAAAAAATGACACACATGCAGGCAACAATCATATAAAAGCAAACTCAGCATCACTGATCATCAGCGAAATGCAAATCAAAAAGACAGTGAGATACCATCAGTCAGAATGGCTACTATTAAGTCTAAAAATAACAGATCCTGGTAAGGCTGTGGAGAAAAAGAAATGCTTATACACTGTTGGTGGGAGTGTAAATTAGTTCAGCCATTATTTAAGATAGTGTGGTGATTACCTAAAGGCTCAAAAAGAGAAATACCATTCGACCCACAATCTTATTACTGGATATACACCCAAAGGAATATAAACTGTTTTACCATAAAGACACATGCACACATATGTTCACTGCAGCACTATTCACAATAGCAATGACATGGAATCAACCTAAATGCCCATTAATGATAGACTGGATAAAGAAAATGTGGTACATATACATCATGGAATACTAGGCAGCTATAAAAAAGAAAGAGATCATGTCCATTGTAGGAAGATGGATGGAGCTGGAGTCCACTATCCTTAGCAAACCAACACGAGAACAGAAAATGAAATACTGCATGTTCTCACTTACAAATGGGAGCTAAATGATGAGAACACATGAACACAGAGGTTAACAACACATGCTGTGGCCAATTTGAGGGTTGGTGGTGGGTAGGAAGAGGGAGATGATCAGGAAAAATAACAAATGGGTACTATGCTTAATACCTGGGTGACAAAATAATCTGTACAACAAACCCCCATGATTCAAGTTTAACTACCTAACAAACCCGCTGTATTAGTCTGTTTTCACACTCTTATAGAGATACTACACAAGACTGGATAATTTATAAAGGAAAAATGTTTAATTGACTCCCAGTTACACATAACTGGGGAGGCCTCAGAAAACTTACAATCATGGCAGAAAGGAAAGCAGGTACCTTCTTCATAAGGCAGCAAGAGAGAGAAGTGCCAGCAGGAGAAATGCCAGACACTTATAAAACCATCAGATCTTGTGAGAACTCACTCACTATCATGACAACAGTAGGGGGTAAAGTGCCCCTATGATCTAATCACCTCCCTCCATCAACACGTGGGGGCATTACAGATCCCTCCCTTACACACGTGGATTAAAATTCAAGATGAGATTTGGGTGGGCTCACAGAGCCAAATCATATCATTCTGCACCCGGCCTCTCCTGAATCTCATGTCTTTTATACATTTCAAAACCAATCATGCCTTCTCAACAGTCCTCCAAAGTCTTAACTCATTCCAACATTAACTAAAAAGTCCAAGGCAAAGTCTCATCCAAGACAAGGGAAGTTTCAAAACCAATCACTCCTTCCCAACAATTCCTCAAGTCTTAACTCATTCCAGCATTAACTCAAAAGTCCAAGTTCAAAGTCTCAGCTGAGACAAGGCAGCCCCTTCCACCTATGACCCTTTAAATAGAAAACAAGTTAGTTACTTCCAAGATACAATGGGAGTACAGGCATTGGATAAGTGTTCCCATTCCAAAAGGGAGAAAGTGGCCCAAAACAGGGGACAGGCCCCATGCAAGTCTGAAATCCAGTGGAAAAGTTATTAAATATTAAAGGTCCAAAATGACCTCCTTTGCCTCGATGTCTCACATCCAGGACATGCTGATGTAAAGGGGTGGGCTCCCACAGCCTTGGGCAGCTCTTTCAAGGGCTGGCATTGAGTTCTTGCACCTTTTCCAGGGGCACAATGCAAGCTGTTCACGAATCTACCATTCTGGGGTCTGGAGGATGGTGGCCCTCTTCTCACAACTCCACTAGGCAGTACCCCAGGGGTATTCTGTGTTGGGGTTCCAACCCCACACTTCCCTTCTGCACTGCCCTACCAGAGGTGCTCCATGGGGGCTCCACTTCTGCAGCAAACTTCTGCCTGGATATCCAAGTGTTTCCATACATCCTCTTAAATCTAGGTGGAGGTTCCCAGACCTCAATTTTTCACTTCTGTGCAACCACAGGCTCAACACCACATGGAAACCACCAAAGCTTGGGGCTTGCACTCTCTGAAGCAATGGTCTGAGCTGTACCTTGGCCCCTTTTAACCACAGCTGGAGTTGAAACCGCTGGGACACAGGGCACCACGTTCTAAGGCTACACAGAGCAGGGGGCTGGGCCCTAGGCCAGTGATAGGAGGGGTTACTACCAAGATCTCTGACATGCCCTGGAGACATTTTCCCCCTTTGACTTGGCTATTAACATTCAGGTCATTACTTATGCAAATTTCTGTAGCAGTTTTCAATTTCTCCCTAGAAAATGGGTTTTCTTTTCTATTACATCGTCAGGCTGCAAATTTTCCACAATGTTTTGCTCTACGTCTCTTTTGAACATAAGCTCCAATTTCAGATCATCTCTCTGAAGTTCAAAGTTCCACAGATCTCTAGGGCAAAGGCAAAATCCTTCCAGTCTCTTTGCTAAAGCATAGCAACAGTGACCTTTACTCCAGTTCCCAAGAAGTTCCTCATCTCCATCTGAGACCTCCTCAGCCTAGACTTCATTGTTTATACCACTATCAGAATTTTGGTCAAAACCATTCAATAAGTCTTTACCAGAGATTCTAACACACTTCTCTCAGTAGTTTCTAAGATCAAGCAGACCAAAAAATAATAATTCAACAATGTTATAAAAGATTTAACCAACAAAATGAATAAGCTAGACACAATTGAGTATATTAATCACTGAAAAATATGTATTATTTGTAAGTACAAACAGAACATTTACAAAAAATGACCTTATGCTATCTACAAAGAGGGTCTCTAAAATTGGTAAATGATACAAATCAGACAGACTCTGCTCTGACCACAGCGGAATAAAACTAGAAATAGCTCTTTAAAATGTAACTGGAAAAAAATATCTAAATCTTTGGAGGTTAACCAGAACCCTGTTAAACAAACCAGGATTCAAAAAAGAAATGATGATAGAAACCAAACATATGTGAAATGAATTAAGATTAGAAAAAGAGCAAAATTTGTGGGATGCAGCTAAAGTTTCTTAGAAATGGAATCATAACTTATTTAGTGCCTTACATTGTTTTCATATATTAATAGCTATTATTCAAAAAGAAAAAAGTCCATAAAATGAACACTACTAGCAGCTATCCTATTAAGTTAGACAAAGGAATGCAAACCATACTTAAGGATTAAGGATAAAAAAAGGCAAGAATATAGATAGGAATAGAGAGAAATAGGAACCAAAATTACAATGATGAGAATCAGTTAAAGATTTTTTTAAAAACTAATCAAATTGATAAACCCATGGTAAAAATGATTTAAGGAATATGAGCAAAAGAAAAGATAAGCAATATCCAGAATGATAAGGGAGGTTCTAGGTCAGATATTACAAACATCAAAAAGATAATAAAGATAATATTATGAGGATTTTCCTGTGAAAAATACACATCAGTGTTCAGTTGAAAGAAGAAATTACTTGAAAAAATACTTTATCAAAACTGATATAAGATGTAAAAACACTAAATGCCCTATAACTATTAGAAAATTAGAGTTAAATTTAACAGCATATCAATGAAAAAAAATCCAGATCAAGATGGCTTTAGCAGTTAGTTCACCAAATAAGAAAAAAATTATCACCAGGTTTAAATTTTTCTGCACACTAGAATAAAAGGAAAAACATCCATGTTCATTTTATGAGATTTGCATAACTTTGATACCAAAACCTGTCAAGCATATTAAAGGGAAAGAAAATCATAGGATGATATAATAATCATAGGTGGAAAACATTTTAATGTTGAATTCAGCTATATATAAAAAAGATAATGTATCATGAAGAGTCTGGGCTTATTCTAGGAAAAAGAATGGTTCAAGGTTTGAAAACAGTCACTGAAATTCACGCCTCATTAACAGAATAAAGGAGAAAAACCATGATCATCTCAACTGATACAGACAAAGCATTTAATAAAATTCAATACTCATTCACATTAATTTTTAAAATAACTAATAGAAAGCTGGGAACAAAGGTAGATTTCTTGATTTGTCAAAGGAGAAAGCATGCACACACAGAAACCTATAGCAAAATTATACTTGATAGAAAATGTTAAAATTTTTCCTTGAAACATCAGGAATGCTATAGGAATGCCCACTAATGCTATTTGTATTAAATACTACACTGGAGGTTATGCTCAGTGTAATAAGGGAAGAAACAACCCATAAAAGGAACATTGGCTAAATTAAACCATACTAGAAAAATTCTATTCATTAAAACATACCATTGAAATGAAATGAAAAGACAAGAGAGGGTGGAGAATGAACATTTTTTGTAACTATAAACAACAAAGAATGTTTTGAATTTTTGGATTTTTTACCAATGAATAACAAAGACTAACATTGCAATACAAAAAATAAAGAAGACCTACACATAGACACTCCACAAAAGAGAATATTCAAATGAACAATATATATTTGGAAAGCTCCTAAACCTTATGATTCAACATGCAATAATATTACCACTACATACCAACAATAGTGGCAATAGTAAAAATTATTGACAACACCCAATGTTTTAGAACATGTACATCAATAGAACATTTATTCTTGGGAATATAAACTGGTACAACCACCTCAGAAAATACACCATTATCTACGTAAGTTAAACATGATTGTTGCTTCAGGACCAAGTTATTTCTTTCCTAAGCATATGCGCAACAGAAATACATGCACATATGTACCAAAAAACGTTTGCAAGAATATGCATAGCAAAATTATTTATTCTAGTTTTAAGTTAGAAACAATCCAAATATCAACAGTAGAATGAATAAATTGTGCTATACCCATGCAATGAAATACTATTAAAAAAAACCCCATAGCTACATGCAATGACATTGATAAAGCTCTAAAATTTGAGCAAAAGATGGCAACCAAAACATAGTATGCAGTATATTACTGTTTTACATAAACTTTAAAAATAATCTATGGAAGTCACGATACTGCTTACCAGGAGGAGCTGTGTTTTAATGAGAAAGGGCATGAGGAGGGCTTCTGGGGTCAATATTCTATTCTTTATAACATCAACTGCGAAGACAGAAAAGGTTTCTCAGGGCCTGCTACATATTGAACACTGGTGTATGAATGGCCATTAGAATTGCTCACTGTATAACTCACAATTTAAAGGCAAAAGAATAGGGATACACAGCAAGGTATTTAAGTTGAAAGTCCCAGGTTTGGTTGCTTTCCTGTGCTGATATGATCCATTTGTGTCACCCTTTCATCAAATTTGTAACCAAAATGCCACGATGTGTGGTGATTTGGGTCATCAGAAGCTGCATCCGAGCACCTGAAGTCTCTGTGATGATGCTGCAGTTAGTCCTTGATCTGCATCTTTTTTTTAAAGCTAAATACATTTGGTGCTGCATAAGCCTAATTGCGTTTTGAGAGTTTGATCGGGGATTCAAACCTGCACGCCCCCTCCAGAAGCCTTGTAGATTGGGAAGTTGCATGCTTATGTCTCCTTTGTGGTAATTAACTGATTTGTGTACTTTTCTATGTGTGTTTTCACTTTAATGTAAAAGTGTATGAAAATTAAGTAGTCTGCAGGTCCCAGGCTGAACCTTTCCATTTCCATCTAGTGCTGTCTGATTACCACAAGAAAATCGGGGGTAGAGGAGTAAGAGTTTATGATGCAAGGTACATAGATATATATACACCCACTCAATATATACAGACATATATGTCTATGTATCGCCACTGCTTAGAACAGTAGTTAGTCCCAAGAGATTAACCTCAAAATGTGTAACTAAAGATTTCTACAGTTTCTGCCTTTTTCTTTTCAGAGTTTTATATCTCCTTTGTCTATAACCACACTACAAGTTAGCCACTTTTTCAGATTTTCATTATGGACCTTTTGTCACTTGATGGACACTGTTTTATTGCAGTGAAGCATTTTCCCAATTCACAGGAGTTAGAAATTAAAAAAGAAAAGATAATGGAGGCCGAGTTAAGTAGGAGATGCAAGACAGTTGGCAAGTCCCCCTCACTAAGTTATTCATTAAGGCAGACCAGACTTAAGACATAAGAAAGTCCAAGTCATGCCCCTACAGAATTTTAAATTTCTACCTGAAACAGACATGGTTGCCATAACAAGTTATAACACCGATTATAAAATCTACAAATGTCAGTAGTCTAGACAATGATGACAGTTTTATCCATTTCTTGTCTTGCCTAAGCAAGTGCAAGTCACCTAAGGTCAGCTTTGTTCCTAGCAAGCATTGAATAAATTGCAACAAAATAAGTAAACTGAATGAAAATGGGCTGTTTATTTATTTTTAACTTATTTAATTCTGGAACATCAAGAATTCTGCCAGGATGAACAGATGCTTAAGATAACACTTGTAAACTGGGACTGTCCTGTCTAAGCCAGAATGTATGGTCACTCTATACCCGACCCATGTAATTTTTAATAGTATCTCTTTTCCTTCCAAAATGTTCCAGATTGAACAGAAGTTTAGCTGGTTATTCTATTCAAAGAAATGCTTTCCCATCAGTTAGCTATAACTATAATAATATCACACGTAACAAGCAACCATAATTTGTCAGTGGCGTACAGTGAGTATTTGTTTAGCTCACAAGCATGTATATTGATTTGTAGGTAGCTAATTTAAGCTGGAGTGACTCAACTGCATCTCATTCTCATCCTCCTTAGACTCAGTGGTCTAAAATGGGCTGTTTCTTCTTATGGTGATGGCAGAGAGCAAGACCAAATGCACAACACTTCCCAAGCTTTTGATCACGTCTCACCCACTAATGTTCTGTTGACTAAAGCAAACCACATGGGACTTTCAAATTAAGAGACAGAAAAATACACCACACCTCTTTTGTGGAAGGAATTGCAGTCATACAGAAAAGAAACTACACCCAGGGAAGATGCAATCTACCACTGCACTTCTTAATTGCAAACAATTACCAACGTGTCTGAGAAGTCTATGAATGACACCACCCTCACTGCAAGCTGGTAAGATGATTTCACTTGTCACTTCATACTCCAGTGTCTTTCACAGATCCACGTGAGAGGAAGTTTATCACCAGCTGAGGCTATCTGACTCTTAAAAAGCAGTTAAGCCCAATAGATAACAAGTGGAATCCCAATAGATAATGGTGGGAGGTTGTGTGATGTTTTCTGCTGAGAACCCTGTCTCAAATGCTGTCCACTGACTACTCACGAGTGCACCTGAGAAGTCTTTGAACTAAGTGCAGGACAATTTTTCTTCTGATGTCTGTTACAGGACATTCACTCTCCACCCTGCCCCTCAGTGGACAGAAACAACAGAAATAAAGGCAGAAGCCACAGAGCACAGCCTGGGGTACACAAAGAAACACCCTGTCTTATAAACTCAACTAAACAGAACTGGACAGTTAGGAAATTTCTCCAAAGCTTTATGAATCATGCTCCTTTGATAACTGAGCAAAACCCAATGTTCACCTAACTGACATATACCAGAGATCAGCAACATGCCATCAGGACCCTGTACTCTTCATTCCCGATGTAAGGAGCTGGATTTACATGGTATTCCTATGCTCATAGGCTGTATGATTCTTCCTTGGCCTTTCAAGGTAGAAACTGCCTGGCAGAGAGGAGCCTCTCTAGAAATGACTATCATCTTTTGCTCTTCTTATTTCTTATCCATGGGAAAGGTGAAAGGATGTATGTTTACATCTAAGAAGGTATCACTTTTCAAGGCTCCGGTACATTAGACAAGTACATACCGAGCCTCATAGCTGATCACTGTACTTTAATAGGCATAAATAACTAACCAGAAATTGCCAGGTCAAATCAGATGGGATAATTGGAGCAAACAGATGAGTAATCAAGTTAGGTTCTACCATTGGGTTGAGTGAGACATGAGCCCACTGGGTTGTGTGTCTGTTTTCTCATCTGTATTAGATTATATTAGAGTCTTCATGACTCCTTTCAATAATTTCTGTATTTATGAAGTCAATAATAATAAACTCGCAATGTACTGCCAAATGTGAATGCCCTAGTTTCACTGGGAAACAAATATTCAGTTGCCATACAATCCTGGACAAGGAGAATGGTACTAATATTTCTTAGAATATTTTCTTCCTTCTTACCATCTTCCTATTAATGTCCTAAAGCCTGCTTACAACTCCCTGATTATGAACTTGTTTTCTGTCACCAAGGTGAAAATAGTAGCTCATCTTACATAAGCCCTTTTTGGAGCATGGAGAATGTAACAGAATGAATAAATGAGCAACATTATCTCAGTGCCATGGCAGAAACAAGAATATTGCACCAGACATCCTCCATCCTCTACTTTAACATTAATATATTCAAACATTTATGGAGCTAGGCATTCAAGTACAAGTTTCAGAGAATGCCAAGATGAATACAGAAAAAGAAATACTTGTTTCAAACAGTTCTGAATCTAATAGGCAGATACAGTCACACAAAAGACCATTCAGCTATAGTAGTGTCATACATGTTGTAGTAAAGATTCATTCAAAGGTCACAAAGACCCAAAGAATGGGAGACCTAACTGTAAATAACTTTTTGAACAATAATTAACACTCCTATATTGGGTAATGCTTTACAAAATCATTGATGTTAATTATTTGATTTTCCAAAGTCTTGTGATGAAGATATGCATTGTTTCATTACCATCCTCCTTTTGTAGAAAAACAAAGGCTGAGAGATATTTAATACCCCACTTTCAGATGTTATTGGGATTATACAGATGATATACTATAAAAAACCCATAGAGACCTTCTTAACCTTTAACCCAGCAATTCCACTCCTAGGTATTCAGCTTACCTGGCCTCCTGAGTATATAGTATAATATCCTGGGTCAAGTGTATCAAACATTGGAGTGAAATTTCTAATGATCAGACTAATGACATATAAACATGGAAATATCCTTGATTGCTTAAAAACTACAATCAGTTATCTCAATTCTGTTAACATATTAAACTCCCTGTAGACCAAAAAAAAGGTATATTATGTGTAATACAAATATTTTCCAACAAAGATAAACATAGGAATGGCTCCTTGTCAGTAAGAAATGATTGCTGGGTGCAGTGGCTCACGCCTGAAATCCCAGCACTTTGGGAGGCCGATGTGGGTGGACCACGAGGTCAGGAGATCGAGACCACGGTGAAACTCTGTCTCTACTAAAAATACAAAAAATTAACCGGGCGCGGTGTCGGGCGCCTGTAGTCCCAGCTACTCAGGAGCCTGAGGCAGGAGAATGGCCTGAACCCGGGAGGCGGAGCTTGCAGTGAGCCGAGATCGCGCCACTGCACTTCAGCCTGGGAGACCAAAAAATAAATAAATAAATAAATAAATAAATAAATAAATAAATAAATAAATGAATAAATAAAAGAAATGATTGTGCTACTAAAAATAATGAACATAAAATGTCCTTATAAAAATGTATATTCCCTAACAGCCATTTTAATCACTTACTATACTCAATTACAAACAAAAATTAATATTTTAGATAACACTGTTTCCCACCTGTATATATATTTTTCCCAACTTGTGTTTATGTTTTTTTTCAGATTCTTAGAAACTCATCTTCCACATATTTCACATGAGGAGCAATCACTTTATTGATCGTTTCCCATAAAATCATATTTAATTCCTTCCAGTTTATACTCCTCACTTTCCTACTCCAGGTTTTAATAATAATTTTTAAAATCTTTGAGAGAAAATTCACAACATTTGAAGGGAAGAAAGAAAAATATTATCTCCCTCACCTAAATGATATCATGCTAAGAAAACTATAAAAATTATTTAAAACACATTCATGTTAAATGCCACTGCTTTAATCATAACCTACAATAAAAGAAACATTACTTTGTGACATGCAGTGCTGTGCTCTAGTAAATCTGGCAGATATAAAATAATAGTTTGCATTACAATAAAATTCTCTACTCTCAGTGAAAACTTCCTTATTTCACTGAAATGTTGGTACTCTGGATAATTAAGCACCAGACCAAAAAGGGGAGAAATGAGAAGATAAAAGCCACATTTTAATTAGTAAAAAAGATAAATATTCTTTAAAATTACACCATAAGTCAGTAATACCAAATTTACACATGCACACAGAAAAAACTTGCTTTACCTCAAATTTTCAAATCTTTACTATATGAAATAAATTATAATTTTGTAAATGTTAGTATTATTGTGTATTTTTCAGTAATTTCACAGAAATATTAATTTTAATTGAGTACTTATTTTATGCCATCTATAGTACCAAATGTTTTATGTATCATCTGATTTAATTTTCACAATTCTTACTATAACAGAAGAGGAAATAATCACAAGTTAGTTGATATGTCCAAGATTATATAGCCAATAAGAAAAGGAGTGAGGATTTCAAGTCAGTCTTAACTAATTCTAAGTAATGTGTCATTTTCACCACAGCGAACAACTCCTATGTATGCAGGTACCGTATACAAGTGTCTGTGTGTGTTTTATGTATTTTTCCTTCATTTCTTTTATCAGAGGCTACAATTTTAGACTTGAGATTATTTAATTAATTTGTTATATTTCTAGAAGATTACAGGGGCAGGAATATTTTGCTTACTATTGTACTATTGTTTCCACCATCTAGGAAATGAGCACATAGCACATAGTAAGTGCTCAATAAGTATTCTTTCATGATTTGTCCAAAAGATGCAGATGCAGGCCGGTATTCTTTTTCTTTCTTTCTTTTTTTTTTTTTTAAACACAGTCTCACTCTGTCTTCCAGGCTTGAGTGCAGTGGTTTGATCAGGTCTTGTTGCAGCTTCAGCCTGGACTTCCAAGACGCAGGTGATCCTCTCACCTGAGCACCCCCGCCCCCTTGGTGAGCCACCTCGCCTAGCCACAGGCCAGTATTCTATCACCTATATTATGATCCTGCTGTTGGAATACCACTAAGGATTTAAGACCTTACAAAACTGCTAATTTACCTTCCGAAGGACCCAAAAGTTGCAAGAACAATGACAAAATAAATTACCACCATCATGCATTAGAGAGATAATTTGACTGGTTTCAGAGGAACCACATGGGAAAACACAGTTCCAGTACTTCTGCCATTTTAAGAAATAACATACTGACTTCTGAGTAAGCAAATTACTCCCCAAATTTCTAGACTGGAGAATTAACATTCACTAGACATATTAAAACCTGAAAAATTAGAGTTTACAAGTTCAATGTGGCAGTTTCCCTGATGCATGTCCCCCTTTGGCATAACACAGCATTAGCTTCATGCTTTTCTCTTTTCTAGTCAGATTGGAAAGAAAAACGATCTTTTATTTAGCCATTAAATATAATGTCCACTGTCAGAGCAAGGGAAGCAACAAATGAGCACATGATTAAGTACTGGCAGCCCTTTTAACTCTGAAAGCCTCTTTCCAGGGGCTCATGTGGCCATAACTCTCCCAGTCTGGAACCACTTTGGCAATGATGATTTTTAAAGAGGGTTATTAATAATTCCTCAACTTTTGATGGTTTACCTCTTTGAAAAACCATATGTAAACTTACTGGCCCTGACATAGTGAATAGCATGTTGGAAACTATCTGGCAATGCTCTCTGCAAGCACAAATGAACATCTCTAGGAAAATGATTTGCATTCTGCTTACAGAGGTACTGGGTGATGGTGATAATTCTGTACAAAACTTATTTTCACTATGATATGACCATATTATATTCAATAATACTGTATTTATTACTTTAATTCCTCCAACCATCCTGGCAGGCAAATAGAATAGGACCCTCTTTTATAGGTGAGGAAGTGATGATTCAGAGAAGTGAAATAAATTTTCCAGGACACAGAGCTATGTATCAGGAGAGCCCATATTCAAACAAATCATGGTTCTTTCCATGATTCTGCCTACTCACTCTTCTGAATTGGGTTTGCAAACAGTATGATCCTCCCATCACATGGAACCCTTTGCTGTTGTCACTTTCATAGAAAGTTGTATTTTCTCAGACTCCATTCAGCCAGGCTGGAAGAATGTAAACTGCTTTTACAGGGCACATGGCAGGGTTTTTTTTCCATAAAAATCTTTATAGGGAGCATGAAACTCGGCAAACACGTTTACCACATTCTGTAGACACACGTAGTCAAATTGTGATGCTTTGGGAAGCTCTAACAGGATGTATTAGTCTGTTTTCACATTGCTCTAAAGAAATACCAGAGATTGGGTAATTTATAAGGGAAAGAAGCTTAACTTACTCATAGTTCCATATGGCTGAGAAGGCCTCAGGAAACTTACAATCATGGTGGAAAATGAAGCAGGCACATCTTACATGGTGGCAGGTGAGAGAGAGCATGTGAAAGTGCAGGAAAAAACTCTTTATGAAACCATCAGATCTGGTGAGAATTCACCATCACGAGAACAGCATGGAGACCACCCCCACGTTCCAATCACTTCCCTCCCTCCACACGTGGGGATTACAATTCAAGATGAGATTTGGGTGGGGACACAGAGCCAAAACATATCACAGGAATAACTGCAGTCTTAATTAGAAAAGAGGATCAGTTTGGGTCAGTTGCGACAGTATTGTTCATAATTGTAAAAAAATAAATAAATAAAACCAAACAGATATCCATCAATAGTAGAATGAATAAATTGTTTGAAGTGCATTCATTTAATATAATAGAGGAATTTACGTGAAATTGCATTAAAATATTGCATTAAATTTATATGAAATTGCGTTAAAATATTCCAACGGCCTGAATATGTGATAATGCTAAGAAATAGTCCAAAATGCCACTGGGGTACCCAGATATTATTTTGTATCTGTCTGTGAGGGTGTTTTTGGATGAAATTAACATTTGAATAGTGTCTGTGTTGCCATGAAGAAATACCCAAGGGGCTGGGTATTTTATAAAGAAAAGAAGTTTATTTGGGTCACAGTTCTGCAGGCTGTACAAGAAGCATAGTGACAGCATCTGCATCTGGTGAGAGCCTGGGAAGATTACACTCATGGCAGAAGGAGAAGGGGAGCATTACAAGGGGAGAGAAACAGCACAACATGAGGGAGGAGGTGCCAGCCTTCTCTGAACAACCAGATCTCACGTAAACTCACAGAGTGAGAATTCACTCATTACCACAAGGAGAGCACCAAGCCATTCATGAGGGATCTGCCCCATGACCCAAACACCTCCTATTAGGCACACTTCCAACAGTGGAAGTCACATTTCAACATGAAATTTGGAGGGTACAAAACATCCAAACCACAGGTATACTGACTAAAGCAGATTGCCCTCCCTAGTGTGGGGTGGGCCTTGTCCAATCCATTGAAAGCCTAAATAAAACAAAAAGGTAAGTGCAAGAGAATTCATTTTTTTCTATTCCTCTGACTGACTGTCTTTGAGCTAGGACATTAGTCTTCTCCTGCCTTTGGACTCGTACTATAACTTACAACATTGGCTCTTCTGCTTCTCAGGCCTTCGAACATGGACTGGAACTATATCATCTGCACTTGATCTTAGCCAAAAGGACGAGAGGTGATGAACTTATATCATCTGCTTTCCTGAGTGTCTCGCCTGCCAGCTGCAGATCTTGGGGTATCTCAGTCTCTATAATCACATTAGCCCATTTCTTATGATAAATCATACACACACACACACACACACACACACATTTATGATTTATGTCTGTATGTATGTGTGTGTCTCCTATTGTCCTCACATAGAAATTCTCTGGACAACTGTCAAAAGCACTAACTAGAGAAGGAAGTAGGTTTTGAGCCCTGAGTCGGGGGAAATCACAGAGCTTTGAAGCACCTAATATCTAATCCCAGAAAAAAAAAAAAAAAAGAGGTCCAGAGGGAAAGCTTTCAGAAACAAGTGAAACAATCTCCAACAAGTAAGCTAAAATGAAATCAGCAAACATACTAAATCAGTGACCACAAAAAAGGTAATATAGAAAGAGTCAACCCCAGGAAATCTATCAAGCAAAAGTAGACTAACTGCAAAATCTTATTTCCTTCACTATAATGTTCAGTTTGAATGAACCATGAGCATGTTGCTATATTAGCAGATAAATGGAAGTTATGAGGGCCTTAATAAAGCATTCATTTGTCCACTCAACACACATTGAGTGTACATTAAGCAGAAGACTTCACTGATCCTGGAAATGTACCAGTGAACGAGAACAAACTGGAATTTGCTCTTAGACTTTGAACAAGATGGTCAGTGTGGTTTGAGATATATTTAATTTAAGATCAATAATAGCATTCAGGGTAAAGTGTCCAGTATGTAGTTTGTAATTGTGATTGACATCTGGGAGAAAGGGAAAGTATACACATTTAGTTTAGAGTCTCAAAGAGATGAAAGTTGAAACTGAAACAGAAAAGATGAAGGATTCTGTGAAACAGGAGAATAAGTTAGAAATGAGAACTAAACATTAGGAACAGAAACAGAAAGAAGAAAAGGAGTCAAGAAGAAAAGAATCTACCAAAGACACAGAAGACCAGGGTGGGGAGGGCGGAATGGCAAATGAAGCAAAACAAGGAAAAGTTTCAAAGGTCGGGGGAGGAAGACAGAGAGCTTCCTAAGAGGTAGATAAGGAGAGGAGATGGCAACAACAAGCAATAGATGCCACAGGGTCTTTGAAAGGCAGTGTTGCCCTCGTCATGATCTAAGTGGTGAGAAAGCCAACAAGCTAGCAGTTAAGTTTAGAAAATCCAGAGTGAAGGGAAACCTGTGCAGCAGTTCCTCTGAGGGGTCTGGAAGATAGCCAGCCCAGCAGAGTTGTCCAAGGTCTGCGCAGTGCAGAACAATAAAATGGAGGTGGGTATGAGAGGATTACACAGACTTAGACCCCTGAGCCTCAGCAGCAGACTGCTCCAAGGATGAGACACTGACAAGTGGCAGCCCGGAGTGACAAGATGCGGTGTAGATAGCAGTGTAGAGGGATAATAATGACTACAAACGTTCAGGATAATGTCCAGCACGGGCATTAATTAGTGAAAATGAGAACCAGATGCTCACATTTCCCTTTGTGCCTTATTTAATGTAGGATCCCATGGAACTTACTTGAAACCTAGAAGAGAAAGAGAAGATGGGGGAAAAGGTGTGTCTTGATTAAGAAATTATGAATTAACTTATCATAACTTACCTTTGATTCAATTTCCTTGACTGAGCAGAATTTGACACAAAATAGAAATGAAGAAAAGAATCAGCGTAATATAGAGGATGAGAACACATAATGTAAATAGTGACTGCACCAGTTCAAAGATCAGTCATGCTGCATGACGTTTTTCTGCTTTTTTTTTTTTTTATTTTTCCATAAGTTATTGGGGAACAAGAGGTATTTGGTTACATGAGTAAGTCCGTTAGTGGTGATTTGTGAGATTTTGGTGCACCCATCACCCAAACAGTATACACTGCACCATATTTGTAGTCTTTTATCCCTCACCCCACTCCCACTCTTTCCCCCAAGTCCCCAAAGTCCATTGTATCATGCTTACGCGTTTGTGTCCTCATAACTTAGATCCCACGTATCAGTGAGAACATATGATGTCTGGTTTTCCATTCCTGAATTACTTCACTTAGAATAATAGTCTCCAATCTCATCAAGGTCACTGCAAATGGGGTTCATTTATTTTATGGCTGCATGGTATTTCATTGTGTATATATACCATGGTTTCTTTATCCATTCATTGACTGATGGGCATTTGAGTTGGTTCCATGATGTTGCAATTGTGAATGGTGCTGCTATAAAAATGCGTGTGCAAGTATGTTTTTCAAATGGTGACTTATTTTCCTCTGAGTAGATACCCAGTAGTGGGATTTCTGGATCAAGTGGTAGTTCTACTTTTGGTTCTTTAAGGAATCTCCACACTGTTTTTCATAGTGGCTGTACTAGTTTGCATTCCCACCAGCAGTGTAGAAGTCTTCCCTGTTCACTGTATCCATGCCAACATCTACTGTTTTACAATTTCTTAATTTTGGACTTTTTAAATATTATATTTTAAGTTCTATGATACATGTGCAGAATGTGAAGGTTTGTTACATAGGTATACACACGCCATGGTGGTTTGCTGCACCCACCAACCCGTCATCTACATTAGGTATTTCTCCTAATGCTATCCCTTCCCTAGCTCCCCAACAAGCCCCAGTGTGTGATGTTCCCTCCCTGTGTCCATATGTTCTCATTGTTCAACTCCCACTTATGAGTGAGAACATGTGATGTTTGGTTTTCTATTCTTGTGTTAGTTTGCTGAGAATGATGGTTTCCAGCTTCATCCATATCCTTGCAAAGGATATGAACTCATGCTTCTTTATGGCTGCATAGTATTTATGCCTGCAGAGTATATATGCCACATTTTCTTTATCCAGTCTATCATTGATGGGCACTTGGGTTGGTTCCAAGTCTTTGCTATTGTAAATAGTGCCACAATAAACATACGTGCGCATGTGTCTTTATAGTAGAAAGATTTCTAATCCTTTGGGTATATACCCTGTAATGGGATTGCTGGGTCAAATGGTATTTTTGGCTCTAGATCCTTGAGGAATCACCACACTGTCTTCCACAATGGCTGAACTAATTTATATTCCTGCCAACAGTGTAAAAGCGTTCCTATTTCTCCACATCCTCTCTAGCATCTGTTGTTTCTGGACTTTTTAATGATTGCCATTCTAACTGGCATGAGATGGTATCTCATTGGGGTTTTGATTTGCATTTCTCTAATGACCAGTGATTTATGAGTTTTTTCATGTTTGTTGGTTGCATAAATGTCTTCTTTTGAGAAATGTCTGCTCATATCATTCACCCACTTTTTGATGTTTTTTTTTTTTTCTTGTAAATTTGTTTAAGTTCTTCATAGATTCTGGATATTAGCCCTTTCTCAGGTGGATAGAATGCAAAAATATTCTCCTACTCTCTAGGTTGCCTGCCCCGGACCAGATGGATTCACAGCTGAATTCTATCAGAGGTACAAGGAGGAGCTGATGCCATTCCTTCTGAAACTATTCCAAACAATAGAAAAAGAGGGTCTGTTCCCTAACTCATTTTATGAGGCCAGCATCATACTGATATCAAAACTTGGCAGAGACACAACAAAAAAGAAAATTTCAGGCCAATATCCCTGATGAACATCAATGTGAAAATTCTAAATAAAATACTGGCAAACCGAATCTAGCAGCACAGCAAAAAGCTTATCCACCATGATCAAGTCAGCTTCATCCCTGGGATGCAAGGCTGGTTCAATATATGCAAATCAATAAACATAATCCATCACATAAACAGAACCAGTGACAATTGGTTATCAATACATGATTATCTCAATAGATGCAGAAAAGGAATTCAATAAAATTCAACACCCCTTCATGCTAAAAATTCTCAATAAACTAGGTATTGATGGAACGTATATCAAAATAATAAGTTATTTATGACAAACCCAAAGCCAATATCATACTGAATGGGCAAAAGCTGGAAGCATTCACTTTGAAAACAGGCATAAGACAAGGATGCCCTCTCCCACCACTCCTATTCAACATAGTATTGGAAGTTCTGGCCAGGGCAATCAGGCAAGAGAAAGCAATAAAGGGTATTCAAATAGGAAGAGAGGAAGTCAAATTATCTCTGTTGCAGATGACATGATTGTATATTTAGAAAACTCCATCATCTCAGAGCAAAATCTCCTTAAGCTGATAAGCAACTTCAGCAAAGTCTCAGGATACAAAATCAATGTGCAAAAATCACAAGCATTCCCATACACCAATAATAGACAAACAGTCAAATCATAAGTGAACTCCCATTCACAACTGCTACAAAGAAAATAAAATACCTAGGAATCCAACTTACAAGGACCTCTTCAAGGAGAACTACAAACCACTGCTCAAGGAAATAAGAGGACACAACAAATGGAAAAACATTCCATGCTCATGAATAGGAAAAATCAGTGTCATGAAAATGGCCATACTGCCCAAAGTAATGTATAGATTCAATGGTATCCCCATCAGGCTACCATTATCTTTCTTCACAAATTAGAAAAAAACTACTTTAAATTTCATATGGAACCAAAAAAGAGCCTGTATAGCCAAGATAATCCTAAACAAAAAGAACAAAGCTGAGTGCATGACACTACCTGACTTCAAACTATACTACAAGGCTACAGTAAACAAAACAACATGGTACTGGTACCAAAACAGATTATATATACCAATGGAATAGAACAGAGGCCTCAGAAATAACACCACACATGTACAACTATCTAATCTTTGACAAACCTGACAAAAGTGAGTAATGGAGAAAGGATTCCCTAGTTAATAAATGGTGTTGGGAAAACTGGCTAGCCACATGCAGAAAACTGAAACTGGACCCCTTCCTTACACCTCACACAAAAATTAACCCAAGATGGATTCAAGACTTAAACGTAATACCTAAACCCATAAAAACCCTAGAAGAAAACCTAGGCGATACCATTCAGACATAGGCATGGGCAAAGACTTCATGACAAAAACACCAAAAGCAATGGTAATAAAAGCCAAAATTGACAAATGGGATCTAATTAAAGAGGTTCTGCACAGCAAAAGATTATGGCTATTCTTACAGGAATGAGGGAGTATTGCATTGTGGTTTTGATTTGCATTTCCCTGATCATTAGTGATGTTGAACATTTTTTCATATGTTTGTTGGCCATTTGTATATCTTCTTCGGAAAATTGTCTATTCATGTCCTTAGCCCACTTTTTGAAGGGATTGTTTTTTTCTTGCTGCCTTGTTTGAGTTCCTTGTAGTTTCTGGATATTAGTCCTTTGTCATGTGTTTTGATTGTGAAGATTTCTCCTACTCTTCTGGGTTGTCTGTTTACTCTGCTGAGTCTGTTCCTTTTTCCATGCAAAAGCTCTTTAGATTAACTAAGTCCCAACTAGTTATCTTTGTTTTTATTGCATTTGCTTTCACACAACAAAATTGTCCAATGATGCATTTATCTGAATATATCCCTGTCACTAAGCAGTGCATGACTGAATATATAAAATGGCTTTGATACTGTTTTTCTCTAATTCATATGAAAATGAAATTCTAGTACAATTAAAACTAAGAATTTCTTCACACACAATGTGGTGATAGAGTTCACTCCCAGAGAATTAACTACCAGAAATATACCCAGTGAATTCCTTAGCATGACACCACCTACTTGCTAATAATGTATTTAGGTGTCCTACATAGTATTTTGGAATCAGGTGCAACATTTACTATTTTGTAATTAGTTTACTAAATTTTATGAAGCTGAATCTTATTTTTGTATAAATTTATGGAGTAGAAGTATAATTTTATTACATGCATAGATTTCCTAGTGGTGAAGTCAGGGCTTTTAGTGTATCCATCACCTAAATAATGTACATTGTACTCTTTAAGTAAATTCTCATCATCCAGCCCCCTCCCACACTTTCACCCTTCCGAGTCTCCATAGTCTATCTTTCCACACTCTGTGTATTTGCATACACATTATTTAGCTTCCACTTATGAGTGAGAACATACAATATTTGTCTTTCTGTATCTGGTTTGTTTCACTGAAGATAATAGCCTCCAGTTCCATCCATGCTGCTGTGAAAGATATAATTTCATTCTTTTTTATGGCTGAATAGTATCCCGTTGTGTATATATACCACATTTTCGTTATTCAAGCGTCCAATGATAGACACATGTTGATTTCATATCTTTGTTATTGTGAAAAGTGCTGTGATAACACAGAAGTGCAGATATCTATGGAATATAATAATTTATTTTACTCTGAGTAGATACCCAGTAGTGAGATTGCTGGATCAAATGGTAGTTCTATTTTTAGTTCTTTGAGAAATCTCCATACTGTGTTCCACAGCAGTTGGACTAATTTACATTCTCACCAACACTGTATGAGTTCCCTTATCTCTGCATCCTCGCCAACATCTGTTATTTACTTTTTTATAATAGCCATTCTGACTGGGATGATATCTCACTGTGGTTTTAATTTGCCTCAGAGGATTAGTGATGTTAAGTATTATTTTTTTCATATAACTATTAGTCATTTGTATGTCTTCTTTTGAAAACTGTCTATTCATATATTTTGTCCAATTTTTAATGGTGTTATTTGAGGTTATTTTGTTGAGTTCTTTGAATTACTTGTATATTCTGGATATTAGATCCTTGCCAGGTACATAGTTTGCAAATATTTTCTCCCATTCTGCAGGTTGTCTGTTCGCTCTGGTATTTCCTTTGCTGTACAGAAGTTTTTTAGTTTAATTAAGTCCCATTTGTCTATTTTTGTTTTTGTTACTTGTGCTTTTGAGGTCTTAGCCATGAATTATTTGCCTAGACCAATGTCCAGAAGAGTTCTTTCCCTAGGTTTTCTCCCAGTAATTTTATAGTTTCAAGTCTTATATTTAAGTCTTTAATCCATCTTGAGATGATTTTCATATATGATGAAGGATGGTGGTTCAATTTTATTCTTCTATATGTGGCAATCCAATTTTCCCAGCACCATCATTTATTAAAGAAACTGTACTTTCCCCAGTGTATGTTCTTGTCAACTTTGTCAAAGATCAGTTTGCTGTAGATAGGTGGATTTATTTTTGGAGTCGCTATTCTTCCATTGTTCTATGTGTCTATTTTTATATCAGTACCATGCTGTTTTGATTATTACAACTTTGTAGTATAATTTGTCATCAGCTAATGTGATGCCTCTGGTTTTGTTCTTTTTGCTTAGGAATGCTTTGGCTAATCAGGTTCTTTTATGGTTCCATATGAATTTTAGAATAGTTATTTCTAGTTCTGTGAAAAATGACATTAGTATTTTAATAGAGATAGCTCTCAATCTTTAGATTGCTTTGGGCAGTATGGTCCTTTTTACAATATTAATTCTTGTAATCCACGAGCACAGGATGTTTTTACATTTGTGCCCTGTTCAATTTCTTTCATCAGCATTATGTAGTTTTCCTTGTATGCAATGTTCACCTTGTTGGTTAAATATATTCCCAGATATTTTTTGTAGCTATTGTAAGTAAGATTGCCTCCTTGATTTTGTTCTCAGATAGACTGTTATTGGTCTATGGAAATGCTACTGATTTTTATACATTGATTTGTATCCTGAAACTTTACTGAATTCATTTATCAAATTTAAGAGTTTTTTGGTGCAGTCTTTAGGTTTTATAGATATAAGATCATATCCTCAGGGAACAGAGATTTATTTTTCTCAGATATTCCACTTCAGAGCTTCTTACAGGCTAAAAACAGTGTCAACATATAAAGAAAGGGTATTTATTGAATCACTGTTCACAGTGGTGAACAATCTGAATAGTCAATAACAAGTAAATGGTTACATAAATTATGATATATTTATTCTGCAGAATATAATACAGACATAGAAAAAGAACAAATTAGATGTATGTTCACTCTCTAGATGGCTCTCTATTTTATATGAATAAATGAAGAATGCAAGCTTGAGAAAAACATACACTAAATATCATTTTTTATAAACAATCGTATATCAGAATTTAAGCTTAAATGAGTCAAATTAACAGTACAAAGTGCACACTGGATTATCTTGAGGAGGTCAAACAGAAGTTTATGTAATTCTTCATACTTTTTTTATCATTTTACATTATAAATAACCATGTGTCTTTTGTACTTAAAAAATTGCCATGAAACATAATTATCTTTTGAAGAACAAGAAATAGCATAGTTATTACTTTAGGGTATGCCGTTTTACCTTTTTACTTGCTTTAAAATTTTTTTAATGAATACAATTTTTATGCTAATCATATGCACACACCTATTTAGTATTTAATGTGTAATTTTTAAACACACTGATTTTTTAAATGCCACCATTTATAGGTGTACAACAAAAGGTGATAGACCTTTTGAACAAATGTAGATTTATACTCAAACTCATAACCCAGTTTAGAAAGACAGCCAACATACTGCCCATGAGTTCACTTCATCAAAGCTTCTCTTGTTGACTCCTAATCAATCTTGTTGAAACTAATTAAAACAACACTAGCTTTAATTGGTCTAAGGGGACCATAATTGGTGTTCTAGCAACCTAGCATTTTAAGACAGAAACTCGAGGCCAACTTGGATCAGTTTTTAACAATGCCAGAAGCCAGTTCAAGTTACGGCGTTTGTTGTAGATGGGTTGTTGCCCTGGGAATGTGATAAACATGAAAAAAACAAACAAACAAACAAAAGGCAACGTTTGAGATGAGGTAACTCTATTAGCCACACTCAGAAGTGCAGAAAACTATAAATGGGTCTGTGCACTTATAGCCACTTGGAGAAATAAGTATTCAGAAGGAGGACACGTTTGATAGATTTGGAATGCTATAGAAAAAAGCATACCTTCATTTGATTTGAACATCACATATCGAGAGCACAATATGTTCATTCATCTATTTATCCTACAAACATTTTTTTTCAAATTTCATTTTCATTGCCAAGCTCTGTACTGTCTCTAAGGACCAAGCAATAAAGAAGATTAACCCTGTCAGCAGCCCTAATGCTGACATTTTAAGAAACAAAGTGCTTCCTCTCCCTCAAGCTGTTTTACTGCCATCCACCTGAAAAGTGTTGTGAGACATACACAAATTTAAGGTAACTACAAATGTGAATGGTTACCCTGGAGTTTTGCAGTGCCTGAAGATCACAAAATCCTAGGGACTGTGATATAATTTTGCTGTGTCTCTACCCAAATCTCATCTCAAATTGTAGTTCCCCTTATCCCAATGTGTTGTGTGAGGGACCTGGTGGGAGGTAATTGAATCATGGGGCCGGTTACCTACATGCTGTTCCCACGATAATGAGTGAGTGCTCACAAGGTCTGATGGTTTTATAAGCGGCTTTTCCCCCAACCTCGCTCTGCACTTCTCCTTGCTGTCACCATGTGTAGAAGGACACGTTTGCTTCCCCTTCCACCATGATTATAAGTTTCCTGAGGCCTCCCCCGCCCTGTGGAACTGTGAGTCAATTAAAGCTCTTTCCTTTACAGATTACTCAGTCTTGGGAATGTCCTTATAGCAGCATGAGAACGAACTAATACAGACCGGGAATACAGAGATTGTAAACATATCAGATCATTTCAATAACACTATATCATCTAAGGCAGAGGTGTGTATCAGGGACTAGGGTGCCCAAAGAAGGGCCTGGCTAGAAAGTTTGACAAATGTTTTCTCAAAGAGATGACGGCCAAACTGTGTCTGGGCCACATTTTTCAGGTGTGATAATGCTTTTATCTGAATGTGAAGAAAAGGTGGATCTTGGATAGATCCTCACCAAGGCAGTGAAAGATCCTTGTAGAGGGCCTTTAGGTAGATAAATGAGAGAGGGAGTTACCATCACATCACCAAGATGTTATTTTCTCCAGTATAAAGAAAAAGACTCAATTACTTCTTCCTCTCTGTTCTCTTTCATAGCTATTCTCAGCTCTTTGGAGGCCACCTCATGAAGACTCCCCTGATCTAAATTATTAAGACCATCTTCTTTGGGAGTGACAGAGAGAAGAGGAAGAGGAAAGCAGTGTACAAAGAATGAGAATTCTATGTGCCTCCAAAAAGAAAAAACTGCAACTACACATCAGCATTATGCAAATGACCTCTATTCTTAAAAGTTGGCTGAGAATGAGGAAATCCATTGCATTCACAGAGATATTCTGTGTGAGCAAAAAGGGAGAGAACAACAGTACTACTTTAAAAAGAAATGTACTATGTAATTTTCCCTAGCATTATCCAAATGAAACATTTTTGAAGCACCAAGCCTCTATCCACAGATCAGAAACTGAAAAAATATATATTACATTTTTCTTATACAAGCATACCTTGGATATATTGGAAGGTCAGTTTCAGATTATGGCAGTAATGCAAAATACCCTATTAAGCAAGTCACACCATAATTTTTGGTTTACCAGTGCATATAAAGTTATGTTTATACTGTAGTCTTTTCAGTGTGCAATAGAATTATGTCTCCAAAAATGCACATACCTTAATTAAAAATTTTTTGTTGCTAAAAAAATTCTAACAATCATCTGAACCTTCAAAGAGTCATGATCTTTTTGCTGGTGGACGGCCTTGCCTCACTGTTGATGGCTGCTGCCTAATCAGGTTGGTGTTTCCTGAGGTTTGGGCTGGCTGTGGCAATTTATTAAAAGTAAGACAATCAAGTCTGCATCTTCAATTAACTCTTCCTTTTACAAAAAAAAAAACTCTGTAGCATTTTTTATAGTATTTACTTACCATAAAACTTCTTTCAAAATTGGAGTCCTTTCAAAAATTGTCCTTGCTTTATTAACTAAACTTATGTAATACTCTAAATCCTTTGTTGACATTTTGACAATGTTCACAGTATCTTCAGCAGGAGTGCAGTCCAGCTCGTGAAACTTTTTTCTATTTTCATCCATGAGAAGCAACTGTTCATCAGTTCAGGTTTTACCATGAGATTGCAGCAATTCAATCGCATCTTCAGAACCCAATTTTAATTCTAGTTCTCTTGCTATTTCTACCACATCTGCAGTTGCTTCCTTAACTCAAGTTTCTAGGAACTAATGCAGCTGGTGACTTTACATTGAACCCTTCAAAGTAAGGGGTTGGAATCCATTTCTTCCACACTCCTGTTAAGGTTGCTATTTTGACCTCCTGCCATAAATTATGAATATTCTTTATGTCATCTAGAATGGTGAATCATTTCCAGGAGGTTTTTAATTGCCATTAAAGGAATTGTTGTCTCTATATATGGGAACTATAGTCTTACAAAGTATATTTTTCAAATAATAAGACTTGAAAATCAAAATTACTCCTTGATCCATGGGCTGCAGAATGGATATTGTGTTAACAGCCATGAAAACAACATTAATCTCCTTGTACACCTCCATCAGAGCTCTTGGGTGAACAGGTGCATTGTCAATGCACAGTAATATTTTGAAAGGAATCTCTTTTTCTGAGCAGGTCTTAACAGTAGACTTAAAATGTTCAATAACTGTACTATAAACAGATGAGTTGTCATCTAGGCTTTGTAGTTCCACTTATAAAGCACAGGCAGAGTCCATATAGCATTATTCTTAAGGGTTATAGGAATTTTGGTCCATGAGCATTGGCATCAACTTAGTGTCTAATGCAGTTGATGACTTTAACAAGAGTCAGCCTGTCCTTTGAAGCTTCTAAGTCAGTTATCGACTTCCCCTCTCTAGCTATGAAAGCCTTAGATGATCATCTTACAATATAAGGCTGTTTCTTCTCCAGTGAAAGCCTACTATTTAGCAAAGCCACCTTCATCAATCATTTTAGCTAGATCTTCTACATAACTTGCTGCAGCTTCTATATTAGAACTTCCTGCATCACCTTGAACTTTTATTTTATGGAGATGACTTCTTTCCTTAAGTCTCATGAACACATCTTTGCTAGATTCCCACTTTTCTTCTTCAGCTTCCCCACCTGTCTCAGCCTTCATAGAATTAAACAGAGTTAGGGCTTTCTCTGGATTTAACTTTGGCTTAAGGAAACATTGTGGCTGGCTTGATCTTCTATCCAGACCACTAAAAATTTTTCTACTTTAGCAATAAAGCTGCTGTTTTCTTATCACTTGGGTGTTCAGTGTGGTAGAAATTTAATTTTTTTTCAAGAATTTTCCTTTGCTTTTACACATTGGTTAACTGGCACAATACATCTAGGTTTTCTACATGCCTTCCTTGCTAAACAATCATTTCTAGCTTTTGATTTAAAGTGAGAGACATATGACTCTTCCTTTCACTTAAATGCTTAGAGGCCATTGTAGGATTATTATGTTACCTACTTTCAATATTATTCTGTTTCATGTAATAGCCAGGCTTGAGGAGAGAGAGAGAGAGAGAGGGAGAGAGAGAGAGAAAGAGAGATAGAGAGAGGGAGAGAGATAGAGAGAAAGAGAGAGAGAGAGGGAGGGGGAGAGAGAGAGAGAGAGAGAGAGAGAGAGAGAGAGAGAGAGAGAGACAGTCAGGGAATAGCCAGTTGGTAGAGTAGTCAGAACACATGCCTTTGTCCTTTAAACACTGTCATCTTATAAGGGCAAAGCTGGTGGCATCCCCCCAAAATTACAATCATTACATCAAAGATCATTGATCACAGATCACCATAGCAAACATAATAATGATGGAAACATTGTAAATATCGTGAGAATTACCAAAATGTGACCCAGAGACGTGAAGTGAGCACATGCTGTTGGAAAAATGGCTCCAATAGACTTGTTCAACATAGGGCTGCTACCATTCTTGATCCATAAAAATACAGTATATATGAAGTCCAATGAAGCCACACATAATGAAATGATATATGATATATACTTTCTAACTCAGGAGCATTTAAAATAATATGGTCCTCATTTTAATTACATCATTTATTTCTGCTACTCAGCAGCACACATATAAATAAGGGGAAGAAAGGGGAGCAACTGCCTTGAGTGGGCTCAACCATACATAAATTGGTCAATGGCAAACACATTTAAGCAGAATGTTGGGTTAGGGGGTATTTCCTTGGATTTTAGGCACTTAGGGCAAGAGTCTAACCAGGAACCAAGATAAAAATATTAAGAGTTGGGAAAGGAGCTAAGATTTTGTTTCTACATCACTTTTCAAGTTACTCAAAGTGTTTGATTCAAAATACAGGATGATTCGGTGACATGCATGAAAGGATACTTCAGATGCTAAAAATGAAATACTCGAAAATAATTTAGTTTATTCACAGAGTGAAGAACTAACAAAAATATGTCTTTTTTCACCATAAAACCCCTTACATTCCTCCTCCCTCTTCTAGTCCCTGGATGATTCTATTTAAACATTTTTAAATTTTAAACACTTTATAAACAGTTTTAAATATTGGTGCAGGACTGAGTTGCTAGGAAAATGGGAGTCCTAATATGCTCTGTAGCTAGTAAACGTTTGGCCACCTTTTCCTCTTGTGAGCTAGGTAAACATTTCCATGTATTTTTCCAGCTCTTATCTATTCCATGGATGATCGTCAGCAACTGTATATATCAAGTCATAGATGAACAAAGATACTCAACATAGTAAGGAAGTCATTTATCCAAGATTTTCTGTAGTTATTTTGATAAGCAGATTTTGGCTATAACACTACCAATTGTAAAATCTTGTACCATTCCAGGGAGAGGCCAAAAAACTCTCATGAAAGCACCAGTATCTGAGTGCTGACCACTGCAGGCTTCTGCGCTTACAGAGGAGCTGCCTCACAGATGAGAGAAATACAACCAAGACTTCAACTACGATTGAGCAGAAAGCCTCCCATAAACATGAAGACAATTCGTAACCAGAGTTTAAGTTTTCTAAAGTTTGAAACTTTAGAAACCATGCAACTTTGAACCATGCAAAAGTGATCCAATATGGAAGCATTGTAAAAATAGTGCTTCCTTCCCAGTCTGGGTACAGTTTGTAAAACCCTAGAGGCTAGAATTTTCCCAAGCCTGTTTTATCCTCTTTATTCTGGAGAAGAAAACACATCAAGACATCAAAACATTTGACCTTGGAATGGATCTCATCCTTTGTTACAGACTGGCTGACTCTGAATATATCAGGAATGTACTTCCCAGACCCCAGGACTCAAATATAACCAGAGTGACAGATAGGGCAGGTCTGAGAGAAGTAGCAAACATACTTCATCCTAGAGTCAGAAAGAAACACGCTGGTATAATTCTAACTTAGAAAATAATGAGGTAAGGGGTCGTATAAACTTCATACAACGCTGCTGCCTCTGAGTTATTAAAAAAATTACTAACAGGCTTCTGATCAACTAAAGGAATGAAATTAGGCGTTCAAAGGAGATTTTTTAATGTCCTCATCTAGAATTACTTTCCCATTGTGATAGCACTGAATATAACCTGAAGCTGGACATATTTTTAAAAACCTTTTAGATAGGCAGGTCTAAACCTTGAAAACATCAGTGATATAGAGAACCCACCATTGAGTGTGAGGTTTGAGAAATTGATCCTAAAGATTTAATTAATTGTCCCACATCAGTCTACCAATAGATTAATGCTTTTGTTCTTGGCTCCACTACCTTTATAAAAAATACATGGATGGAAAATGTGAAGAAATAAAAGAGAATGATGAATGCACTCACATTTAAAGATGGAAAGAAGAGGAACCTTTTCAAATACCACATGGGAGAAGAACTTTGTGTCTTTAGCATTCAGAATATGCTCATAATTCCTGCCCATTTGCTCGACTATGTTTACTATTTTAGTTTTCACTGAACCTTAACACAAATCAATTTGGAACAAAGATACAAACAAGTTTTTTGATAATTTTTGCAATCTTGATAATTTCCTTTAAAAAATTTAACATAACAACATGGCCTTGTGCTACACATCAAGCTGTTTTTTTTTAAATAGGCTTTTTAGAGCAGTTTTAAGTCCACAGCACAATTGAGCAGAAAGTACAGTTTGCATATACCTCCGACCTATCCCCTTCCCAAAGCCTCCCCACTATCCCACTATCAATGTCCCCCACCAGAATGGTACATTCGTTATAGCTGATGAGCCTATACTGACATCATTATCACCCAAAGTTCATTGTTTACATTAGGGTTCACTCTCAGTGATGTACATTGTATGGATTTAAACAAATTTATAATGACATGTATCTACAATGGTAACATACGCACTAGTTTCACTGCCCTAAAAATCTTCTGTGCTCTGCCTATTCATTCCACCCTCCCTTTAAACCCTAGATCTTTTTAATGTCTCCATAGTTTGCCTTTTCTAGAAGTCATACAGTTGGAATTATACAATATGCAGTTGTTTTGAATTGGCTTCTTTCACTTAGTAATATGCATTTAAGATTACTCTATGCCTTTCCATGCCTTGACAGCTCATTTCTTTTTAATACTGAATAATATTCAATTGCCTGGATGTAACACAGTTTATTTATCAATTCACCTACTAGGAGACATCTTGGTTGCTTCTAAGTTTTGGCAAATATGAACAAATCTGCTATACACAATCATGTGCAAAGTTTTAGTAAGAATTTTCAACTTCTGTGGATATATATCAAGAAGTACAACGGCTGAATTGTGTGTTAAACTGCCAATCTTCCGAAGTACCACTTTACATTCCTACCAGCAATGAATGAGCTTTCCTGTTGGGTACTTCCAAGGCATCATTTTGCATTCCTAGCAGCACTGAATGAGAGTTCCTGTTATTCCACATTCTTGTCAGCATTGGGTAATGTGAGTTCCAGATTTGGGCCATCCTAATAGGTATGTAGTGGTATCTCACTGTTGTTTTAATTTGCAATTCCCTAATGATATAGGATGTTGTGCATATTTTAATAAACTTATATACCATCTGTATATTTTCTTTGGTGAGTTTTCTGTTTAGGTTTTTGTGCAGTTTAAAATAAGGTTGTTCATGTTTTTATTGTTGAGTTTTAAGAGTTCTCTGTATATTTTGCATAACAATTCTTTATCAAATGTGCCATTTGCAAATATTTTCTCCCAGTCTGTGGCTTGTCTTCACACTCACTTGACACATTGAGTTACTACTTGACACATTGAGTTTTCTCATAGAAAATGGTGCTTATTTGGGAGAATAAGATATTTCTTTGTTAGCCTGTCTCTTTCAGATATCCAATTTATAATTCTAGAAGTTAGAAAATTTTCTGGCTCCTCTCACATTCAGAAAGGCAGATATTTTATCTAACCTATAATTATCCCGTTCACAAATTAAATAGATATTTTTGTTCCTCAAACTCACTCTTTTATTCCTCGAACATTTCATTTTCTCTTTTCCTACCAATTTCAAAATCAATAGATATTAACATCCAACTGATCTTTGCCAGTGAGTACTAGGAGAGAACTAAGTTGAAAAATAAATTTCTCTCTGCTCTTTCAGAATGGGTGCATATGTGCTGCACTGCCAAGCTATATTTGACTTTCTGGCAATATATTTTCTTAGGGCTTAATTCTGGGCCAGCCAGAGAGAAATATTACTTTAGCATTAAAGCTATACATTCTGGAGAGAAAAGCATAAGTTTCTGATGAAGAAAATAACTGGGAGTAATTTCCATTTTATAATGCCTTATTAGAGCATTAGAGAAGATTTGACAAAGAACAATGGTACAGACCACAGGAAGGAAAAACACAATTAAAAAAGATTTATGCACAAGGATTCCCTACCCTAGGCAAGGTAGGCTAAACACAACCTCATGTTAAGTTTGCCCAGAATGTAAAAAAAAAAAAAAAAAAAAAAAAAAAAAGATACTTATCTTTACAGAACACTTACAAAGTTTCAGGGCAAATTGCCATTTTTGAGTTAGGCAAACAAAGCACAAAGTTTCTCATACTCTACAATGAGCAACTGAGAGGGGCCCAGAAAACATTTCTGTCAGGTTTAAGATGGTTTAAATGTTTGAAGATGAAAAAAAATTCTGATCCTCCCTGCTAATTGTATTGTACTTTGCAACAGACATGGGCCTTTGTTATGTCTGCAGTTGAAAACTGAATATTTCCAAAAGGAGACCTTTGCCTGAAAATGGCAGAGAACTACAAAAACCTCATACTCAAGACTTCAGAATCAGATCAACTTCTTCCATTTGCTAACCTCTTGCAGATTTATATCCTGTAAAATTTTGGTTGATGAAGACACACAGAATCTTGCCCAAGACCACACATCCAAATAGTATTGAGAGACCTGGAGATAGAAGTTGGGAAGAGGAAGTTATCTAGAAGCAATTCATGCCTCCTGTCAGAAAGCTCCAGAAGGATAGATTGCTTCTTATTCAAAATGAGCTAGAAACAAAAATATTATGAGGTTTATAACAAAGCTTCCTCACATTACAAAAGAAGGCAGTTATGAAGAAAATCATGTGACTATTTTCTACAGAAAACAAACAAAAAAAATCAGAGACAATGTCTAGTATGTATTATCACCAAATTTTAATAAGGAACACAATACCAAGGACCCGCTGGTGAAGTCCGGCCCACAGGAGTGTGCTATTTTGCTTCACCAATGCAGAAAAATTGCCCACATTTTCTTTTTATAAAAATCTAGATTTCTTTTGATAAACTGTAATATCTGGCAGTATTTGGTTCCTGTTTCCAAACGGAGACTAGTGGGCTAGACCTGAAGAGGAGGTGTTCCCCAAAATGGACCCATGGTACCCACAAGCACATCCTAGATCCTTACCAAAGGCCCAGTTTTCTCGTCTGTGTCACACACTTGACTCTCATTGAAATTTAGATTCATAATCCCTGATATATAAGTAATATGAACGCAGTGAAGTCACAGACATCTTGAGGAGTGATTTACATGGGTTAGATAAAAATGCAACAGCTGGGACTTCTGGAATGGTGGAATGAAGGCTTTCATAAAACCCTGCCTCAATAATAAGTAATAATAATATAACAGTATGATTTAGGGAATGAGCTGTCCACAGATGGCTTTGAGAAGCTTTGACATATTCCTAAGGATCTTGAAGACCACAGAAATGTGCAGAGACATGCACATGACCAGAAAAGAACTGAGAGATTGCTCATTGCTCAGCTCTCTCTTTTGGCTGAGCCTGAGGACCTGTGCAAGCAGGAAGTAAAGGCTAAGGCCAACATGCAGGCTGCCTTAATGTTGAAGATATGCCCCAGCAAACACACAAAACCCTACACCACAAAGACTAAAATACTTCATCCATTCATCTATTGATAGACACTTAGGTTGACTGTGCTACAATAATCATGGGACTGCATATATCTCTATGATATACTGATTTCCTTTCTTTTGGATATATACCCAGCAGTGGGATTACTGAATCGTCTCGTAGCTGTATTTTCACTTTTTTTGAGGAACCTCCATACTGTTTTCCTTAAGGGCTGTACTCATCTACATTTCCACCAACAGTGTATGAGTGTTCTCATTTTCTGGCATCCTTGCTAACTTTTGCTGCTACTTTGCCTTTTTGACAACAGCCATTCTAACTTGGGTGAGATGGTATCTCCATGGGATTTTGATTTGCATTTCCTTGATGATTAACGATGCCTGACATTTTTAAAATATACCTGTTGGCCATTTGTATGCCTTATTTTGAGAAATGTATATTCAGGTCTTCCATTTTTAATTAGATTGCTGCTATTATTTGCTATTGTTTGAGTTCCTTATATATTCTGGGTATTAGTCCTTTGTAAGATGGACAGTTTACAAATATTCTCCCACATTCTGTACATTCTCTCTTCATTTTGATTTTTTTCTTTCCTGCAAAGGAGAGCAAAAAAGGATGGTTTCTTTTGCTGTGCAGAAGAGTAAGCAAACAATTTCATTCTTTTACAATATTGGTTATGTTCTTGTTTTGAGTTTGATGTAATCCTATGTGCCTACTTTTGATTTTGTTGCCTGTGCTTTTGAGGTGTTACCCAAAACAACTTTTTGTCCAGACAAATGTCCTGTAGTACTTCCCCAATGCTTTTTTCTAGTATTTTAACAGTTTAGGGCTTAAATTTAAGTCTTTCATCTATTTTGAATTGATTTTTTTAATATGGTGAAAGATGGGGATCTACTTTCATTCATGGGCATATGGATATCCAGGTTCCCAGCACCATTTATTAAAGAGACTGCCTTTTCTTTCATACATGATCTTGAAACTTTGTCATAAATGAGTTAGGTATAAGCATGTAGATATATTTCTGGATTCTCTATTCTGATCCATTGGTCTATATGTCTGTTTTTATGCCAGCACCATGATGTTTTGATTACTATACTTTCGTAGTATAATTTGAAGTCAATTAATGTGATTCCTCCAGATTTGTTCTTTTTGCTCAGGACTGCTTTAGTTATTTAGGTCTTTTGTGGTTCCATATACATTTTAGAATCTTTTTCTATTTCTGTAAAGAACGTTATTGGTATTTTAATAGAGAATGCATTGACTCTTTAGGTTACTTTGAGTAGTATAGACATTCTAACAATAATTCTTTTAACCCATGAACATGGGATATCTTTGTTTCTGTGTGTAGGTCCTCTTTGATATCTTTCTTCACTGTTATATAGTTTTGTTCATAAAGATCTTTAACTATTTTGGCCAAATTTATTCCTAGGTATTCTATTTTTTTCATGCTATTGTAAATGGGATTCATTTCTTGATTTCTTTTTCAGATTGATTACTATTAATTTATAGAGATGCTACTAATTTTTGTTTGATTTTATATCCTGCAACTTTACTGAATTTATCAGTTCTACAATTTTGTTGTTGTTGTTGTTGTTTTTTGTTTGTTTTTTCTTTGGTGGGGTCTGTAGGTTTTTCTAAATGTAAGATTATGTTGTCTTCAAACACAGATAATTTGACTTCTTCCTTTCTAATTTAGATGCTCTTTCTTTCTTTCTCTTGCCCAATTGCTCTGGCGGGGACTTACAACACAATGTTGAATAGAAGTGGTGAAATTAGGTATTTTTGTCTTATTTCAGATCTTAGCGGAACGGCTGTCAATTTTTTTCCTATTCAGTATATTAGCTGTGAGTTTGTCATATATGGCCTTTGAGGTATTTTCCTTCTATACTCAATTTGTTGAGAGTTTTTAGCATGAAGGGATGTTAAATTTTATGGAACGTTTTTTAGCATCTTTTAAAAATGATCATATGGATTTTGTCCATAATTCTGTAATATATCATATTTGTTGATTTACATAAGTTGAACCATCCTTGCATCTATGGGATGAATCCCATTTCATCACAGTGAATGATCTTTTTAATATGCTGTTGAACTTGGTTTGCTAGTATGTTGTTGAAGACTTTTGCTTCCATGTACATAAATGATATTAGCCTGTAGTTTTCTTTTTTTCATTTTGTTTGTATCTGGTTTCGACATCAGGGCAATGCAAGCCTTGTGGAATGAATTCAGAAGCATTCTCTCCTCTTCAATTTTAATAGTTTGAGTCAGATTGCTATTAATTATTTACATGTTTGGTAGAATTCAGCAATGAATCCATTGGTTCCTGGGCTTTTCCTTGCTGAGAGTCTTAAAAAATTTTTTTGAGACAGGGTCTTGCTCTGACACCCATGCTAGAGTGCAGTGGTGCAATCTCACTGCAACTTTTGTCTACTGGGCTCAAGTAAATCTCCCAACTCAGCCTTCCAAGTACCTGGGGCCACAGACATGCACTACCTTACCCAGCTATTGTTTTGCAATTTTAGTAGAGACAGAGTCTCACCAAATTGCCCAGGCTGGTCTCGAACTCCTGAGCTCAAGTGATCCACCTGCTTCAGCCTCCCAAAGTTCTGGGATTACAGGTATGAGGCACCTTGCCCAACTGATCCTTTATATTACAGCTTCAATCTTGTTGCTCATTATCGGTCCATTTGGGTTTTCTATTTCTTCCTGACTCTATCTTGGTAGGTTCCATGTGTCCAGAAATTTACCCACTTTTTCTAGGAATTCCAACTATTAAGTTAGAGGCACAGCAGAACTATCTTTCAAAGAGTAATAGGTTCAGTAAATTAAAATGAAGTTAGTAGGTTAGGCTGGAAATAGCAGACAAGCTAAGCTGGGGTCTAGGAGAAGGGAAATATTTAATAAATAGAAAATTTAGACTTACGTAGTCTCCACAGACTATAGATAAAAGAAAAGGTCAAGATTTGAGAATCTTCAGAAGTGGTTGATTAGAGTGGACAATTTGGGCCACAGTACAGATTGCTAACTATAAGTCATACAGAATAAACCAACCACCTTGGTACAGAGTAGATTAAAGCCGATAAAAAGCAAAACAAGAAGCACTTTGTAAGTACACATTAGGTACTGAGCATCACTGTAACTTATGTTTTCCAAAAGTCAGAGCTTAGTTTGATATTTTCTCACAACTATATATAGATGTTTTATCCTTGAGGAAGACTTTATTTCTTTGTAGTTAGCAAAATTACCACAGCCTACTAACAGTTCCATGCATATATTAGATACTCAGTTGGTACTGTTTGAGTTCTGGAATAAATTTATTACATTTTACTAAATTAAAATTTCTCAGCTAAATACTGAATACATTCCCTAGGCCAAGGCCTCTTTAAACATCATAAGAGTGGACCCAGTTACTCTTTATATCTCTAAACCATCATCAGAGACTTTTTAGAGCAGCAGAAACAGAAAGTATTTCTGACACAAAAATAGAAATTCCAAATTCTATGTTTGTTTTATGCCCATTCCTTATTCTGCCTAGATATTTTACAGTTGCATCACCAAGCTACAGCATGCATCCTAATCTGATGTCTGTTGGTGAGTATAAATCCATTTCTGAATAATGCTATTATTTTAGAAAATAGCTGCTCAATACATTTGTGAGATGAAGCAATTATGCTCTGTGAACTAATTAAAAATATATACATGTTACATATGTATATGTACATGTGTGTATATACACACATGCTCACACATACATAAAGAGACAGAGAGAAAAATTGTATGCACCTATTCTAGGTGTAACCATGAGCTTAATGAAATAAACCCTAAAAAAGAAACTTGCAATATCTACATTTAGACCTTGAATAAAATGAGAAGTATGAGCATGGGCAACACTCAACCATACTAAGAGGCAAGTTTGTCTAGTTGGGTATCATTAAGGTGACAAGAATAGCCTTTATTTCACAAGTTGTGGCAATGATGTGGAAGGGTGGACATAAGGAAAGAAAGAAATAAGAAAGGAAGCTACTTCTGTGAAAATAGCCTACCTCATCCACAGTAAAAGCAATTCTAAATCATCTTCCTACTGCCAGCTGTTTTCTTGGTTCTCTGTCATATACTACTTATGCTAGTTTAACTTAAATTATATTAGCTTATAAAAGAGACAAAAGATAGTAGAGTAGAAAGCACAGACAGAGAAACGTGGTTCTAATCTTTGCTTTATATAAGAGACCCAGGTCACTTTGTCTTTTGGGGTCTCAGTTTCTTTATCTGTGAAGTGAAGCAGTTATCCTGGATAATAATCTCTCAAGTTCACTGTGGCTCCAAAATTCTTTGTTTTAGTTAACAGAAATTCTGGGATGATGAGAAAATTCTTAAAAAGTATTTCATTAGAATTTCTGGAATTGATTTTATAGATGTCAGTGAATATTGATGGTAGAAAAAAACGACAGTAAAACAAATTCCTGTACACACAGATTAAATGCATTCATAGTGGTTTGGTCTGAATAAGAGAAAAACAAATCAAAAATTCCTTTAAAAACACAAGTAGGAGGAGGAGAACAAGTTGTTCTTAGACAATCAGGATATTGAAGTCTAGCGTCTTGTGTATTTCTCATTTAAGTCAATTTATTTTTCTCAAAAACAAACTTCTAGGCTTCTAAGCAAAGATATGAAGACTTCCCTGATGGCTTCCACTTGAAGAGTCCTTTCCATCCTCCCACACTTCTGTTGGCCTTCACACTTCTTCCATGGCCCATATCACATTCCACACAACATTGTACTTACAAATACAAATGTTATTTTTCTAAGTAGACCATGGGCTTCTTGAGTTTATTTATCTTTGATGGCACAGATCCTGGTACCTTA
This sequence comes from Macaca mulatta, assembly GCF_049350105.2. NCBI lineage: Eukaryota > Metazoa > Chordata > Mammalia > Primates > Cercopithecidae > Macaca > Macaca mulatta. The sequence goes on from NC_133411.1 coordinate 123,510,431, forward strand.
CAAATAGGAGACACTCGATAAAAATGAATGAGGAGTGAAGGAATGGGAAGGAAGGAAGAAAAGGGAAGGATAAAGGGAGAGAAGGAGGGAGGAACTAAGAACACACTTATGTAGCAATATATTCAATGGCATCTAGTTCCTTAAAAGATTTAATGAACCCTAACTAAAGGAATTGTATACAAAGTAAAGAGAAATGCATCCAACAGGATACTCGGCATGATCAAGCTAAGGCTTGATTCTCTTTCAAGAAGAGATGATCAGGCACATTATCAAAGAGAATAAAAAATCTGTTAAGCCCAACCAAGTTCACTTAAGGTGCTAGAGATGCCATGACACTCCCCACAGACCCTAGTTATGAATATCAAAGATAAATATTTCCTATTCTTTTTTTCTCAACTCACAATCATTTTCCATAAATCTTCTTTAAAGATAGTGTTTAATTAGAACAGGACAAGATGTGGACTAGAGACAAGCTGAACATTTCCCCTCCCACCATATCGCCTGGTATCAGAAGCTGCAAAAGGAAACTGACTAAAATACAAAGCAATTTTTTTTAAATTTGTATTTTATATTTCTCTAAATAAGTATTAGCACAACTATAGAAAATCGGTAGCTTAACATTCACAAGAAATAAAAAAAAGTAAGATTTAATTCTTAAAGACAAACCATTCAACTCATTCTCATTTATAGCTAGAACCAAATAATTGCAACCTTCATCTCAGGGAACAGGAAAGAAACAATACAATGTGGAACTTTCTTGTCTTCCTCTGTCCTACCAATGTCTTTACCACATAACTACGAAAGAAAGAGGAAAACACTATTAGCCATCAAAGTCAAAGGGCATTTTTTTAACCTTACATCAAAATAAACTCAAATTATTAAGGTCTACTTTGACCAAATAACACATGGTGATGTGCTTCATTACAAATTATTGAAAGATTATTTTGTGGAGGAAAATTGCCGTTCTAGACAATAAACATTTCAAACGGGGTTACATCTCAGAGGCCAGAACCACTACTTCGTACTCCAACTCCCCCTCCAATACTCCACATTCATTAGTTTTGGTCATCAAGCTGTCACAACAGTTGCCAAGATGGGATTCAACACAGACATCTCTAGACGACGAAATTGAACCTCTGGTGAAATTCAAAGAACCTCTTGAAACTTAATGAACATCCTATCCGTTCGAACAAATGAAAGCTTAAATTAGGTTGCTCTAGGATCTCAATGTTAAATATGTGTACGATTTAATTAACTGATACTCACATTGTCCCCCATAACCTTTTTTTTCACCTCACTCCTTTTAAAGAAAACTGAACCCTAGGCAAATGAGGTAATGATGGAATGTTACGTGGGTTTTTAGATGGAGTAATTAATCAGTAGATCAGAGGAAGAGATCATAGAAGGTCAGAAGTAAACCTCTTTCTTTTCTGAGTGCAGCAGCTGCTTCTAAGGGCTGACTGGGACCTCCATGAAACCTGAACTGGTGGAGAATCAAACTGAAACTGAATAGCCCAGGCTCAAGAGTTGTGCCTGGAGCTCAGCAATCACATTGCCGGACCCTGTTTCCTGTGCCATACACTAACCCTAACCTGGCTAATGTCCTCAGACTTTTGCTCAATTTCAAAAGGACCCCAAAAATGGTTCTTCCAGGAAGATTTGAGCACACCCCTAAATCCAGGACTATATTAACACATGACACTGAAGGTGCAAACAAAAACTCTAGGTCTCTGATATCAAAAAACATGAAACCCAGATATATTTTTTGGCTTAAATTTATCTGGATAAATGCTTAGGTTTGCTACTTCACTTATAAGCATAAACTAGGCAAAACTAAATGCAGCAATCTTCTTTCACTCTGTGGTGCTAGTACTTGGCCTTCACTCAGAGTAATTCGGCTGTCACTTTTCAAAAATACAAAAGGCTTTGCATGAGGTCAAACACATTTACATGTCTGCATTCTTAGTGTCATGGAAACTGACACTGGCCATCTGCAAGTACTTAAGGAAAAGCAGAATGAGTGGACCCTTTCTGATTTAAAACACAGTTACCCATAGGATGACTCAATATTTAAAGGAATGAGTGAAACAAATTGGACATAAAAGTAGAGAATGAAGAAGAAATTTGGGTGTTTGACCCTAGGTTTGCTACTGTGGTGAGATCCTTAGCAAGTCACTTATACAGGGCTCTCTGGGACCTATTTCTTAATGTGCAAAAATAAAGAAGTTGACCTGTTGGTAATGTGTTGGAGAAGAGTTCCTCTCAACTCACAATCATTTTCCATAAATCTTCTTTAAAGATAGTGTTTAATCAGAACAGGACAAGATTTGGACTAGATACAAGCTGAACATTTCCCCACCCACCATATCGCCTGGTATCAGAAGCTGCAAAAGGAAACTAACTAAAATACAAAGCAATTTTTTTTTAAATTTGCAATTTATATTTCTCTAAATAAGTATTAGCCCAACTATAGAAAACCAGTAGCTTAACATTCACAAGAAATAAAAAAAAATTAACATTTAATTCTTAAAGACAAACCACGCAACTCATTCTCATTTATAGCTAGAACCACACAATTTCTGGGGGAAAAAAAAGTTGACATTGTTAGAGATAGGACATCTACATTTAGTTTTAGCGCCTACATCCTCTAAGATTTTTAAACTTTAAAAAAATCAAACAAAATGAGAAGAATAATTGTTGACAAAGTCTTCTATGATGAGAAGTAAGAGTCTCAGTCACGGAGAAAATGTCACAATAGCAAAGTGTCTTGGGATATTAGTTAATATGAGTTTTTCCTCAAGAAAAATGCTCAACTCAATTGAATTAAATAAGAGGGAATTTCTGTGTGTGTGTGTGTGTGTTTGTGTGTGTGTGTGTGTGTGTATGTCTCTGTCTCTTTCTCATTACACGATTTTCAGAAGTTAAGCAACTAAAAATGTTATCCAAGACCCAGGTTTTTAATATTTTTTCAACGCTGTTACTTCTAGAAAATGTGCCTTTTCTTATAACCAGCTCTTCTCATGCTTACAAGATAGCTGCAGCAGCTCCAGGAATCATATCTTCATAACAGTGTCCAGCAGATAAACAAGAGCTATGTCACCCCGTTTCTGTGTGTCTCATTGTATCAAAAAAAAAAAAAAAAAAGAAAAGAAAATTTCCTGAAACTTCCTAGCATATTTCTAGTCATGTCTCAGAACATTTTGACTTATGTGTGTTTCTGTATCAGTCTTTGAAAATGAAAAAGATGACCAGAATTGGATTAGCTCAATTGTAGATTCATGCCCTGACCCTGGCAACATGGATAACTTTTCCTGAAGTATGTGGCTGTGTGGAAAATGAATGCTATTAGGAAAGTACCCACTTATGGGAATATCCTTTGAGAGGAAACCAGATTTGCTACACCGGCAAAACCGTCATAATATACTATTGTAAAGGAATTAGCCAGATCAATAATCACAGCAAAATTGGACACTGCTCAAATTTTCCACTTAAGGGCATACTGAGTAAATTAAATACAATACCAAGGGAAATTGCTACGTCTTTACAGTTTCTGATGGATTTGTAGGAAAAGTTTAAAAAAATCATATAGTAGATGTCAAGCTGACCTTTCCTGTATAACCCTCTTGCATCTTACTGGAAGAGTAGTGTGAGGAGAACAAGAGAAGGTCTAAAGTCCCAAACCCCTCACAGTCATCTATGAGGATTAGAATAAACTTTTTCCAAACTCCTGTTAAGGCTGCTATTTTGGCCTCCTTCCATGAATAATGAATGTTCTTAATGATATCTAGAATGGCAAATCCTTTCCAGAAGGTTTTCAATTTACTTTGTTCAGAGGTATCAGAAGAATCATTATTTATAGTAGCTATTGCCTTAGAAAATGTATATCTTAAATATTAAAATTTGAACATAAAAGTTACTTCTTGATCCACGGGCTATAAAAACAATGTGATGTTAGCAGGCATGAAAACTACATCAATATCCTTGAGCACATCCATCAGAATTCTTGGGTTAACAGGTACATTGTCAACGAACAGTAATATTTTGAAAAGAATCTTTTTTCCTGAGAAGTAGGTCTCAACCGTAGGCTTAAAATATTTACTAAACCGTGCTGTAAACACATGTGCTGTCCTCCAGGCTTTGTTGTCTCATATATAGAGTAGAGTTAGTGTTGATTTAGCATAACTTTTAATGTGCTAAGGTTTTCAGAATGGTCAATGAGCACTGGCTTCAACGTAGAGTCTTCACTTACATTAGCCCCTAAGAAGAGGGTCAGCCTGTCCTTTGAAGTCAGGTATTGACTTCTCTCTAGTTACAAATGTTCTCAATGGCATCTTTTCCAAATAGAAAGTTGTTTTATTTCCACTGAAAATCTACTGCTTAGCATAGCCATCTTCATCAATAATCTTATCTCAATCTTCTGGATAACGTGCTACAGTTTCTACATCATTACTTCCGGCATGACTTTGAACTTTTATGCTATAGAGGCAGCTTTTTTTTTTATTATTATACTTCAAGTTCTAGGGTACATGTGCACAATGTGCAGGTTTGTTACATATGTATACATGTGCCATGTTGGTGTGCTGTACCCATTAACTCGTCATTTACATTAGGTATAGCTCCTAACGCTATCACTCCCCCCACCCCCTCCCCACAATAGGACCCAGTGTGTGATGCTCCGCTTCCTGTGTCCAAGTGATCTCATTGTTTGGTTCCCACCTATGAGTGAGAACATGCGGTATTTGGTTTTCTGTTCTTGCGATAGTTTGCTGAGAATGATGGTTTCAAGTTGCATCCATATTCCTACAAAGGACACGAACTCATCCTTTTTTATGGCTGCATAGTATTCCATGGTGTATATGTGCCACATTTTCTTAATCTAGTCTGTCAATGATGGACATTTGGGTTGATTCCAAGTCATTGCTATTGTGAATAGTGCCGCAATAAACATACGTATGCATGTGTCTTTATAGCAGCATGACTTACAATCCCTTGGGTATATGGGATGGCTGGGTCAAATAGTATTTCTAGTTCTAGATCCTTGAGGAATCGCCATACTGTTATCCACAATGGTTGAACTAGTTTACAGTCCCACCAACAGTGTAAAAGTGTTCCTATTTCTCCACATCCTCTCCAGCACCTGTTGTTTCCTGACTTTTGAATGATCGCCATTCTAACTGGTGTGAGATGGTATCTCATTGTGGTTTTGATTTGCATTTCTCTGATGGCCAGTGATGATGAGCATTTTTTCATGTGTCTGTTGGCTGTATGAATGTCTTCTTTTGAGAAGTGTCTGTTCATATCCTTTGCCCACTTTTTTGATAGGGTTGTTTGTTTTTTTCTTGTAAATTTGATTGAGTTCTTTATAGGTTCTGAATATTAGCCCTTTGTCAGATGAGTAGATTGCAAAAATGTTCTCCCATTCTGTAGGTTGCCTGTTCACTCTGATGGTAGTTTCTTTTGCTGTGCAGAAACTCTTTAGTTTAGTCAGATCCCATTTGCCAATTTTGGCTTTTGTTGCCATTGCTTTTGGTGTTTTAGACATGAAGTCCTTGCCCACGCCTATGTCCTGAATGGTATTACCTAGGTTTTCTTCTAGAGTTTTTATGGTTTTAGGTCTAACATTTAAGACTCTAATCCATCTTGAATTAGTTTTTGTATAAGGAGTAAAGAAAGGATCCAGTTTCAGCTTTCTACTTATGGCTAGCCAATTTTCCCAGCACCATTTATTAAATAGAGAATCCTTTCCCCATTTCTTGTTTCTCTCAGGTTTGTCAAAGATCAGATGGTTGTAGATGTGTGGTATTATTTCTGAGGACTCTGTTCTGTTCCATTGGTCTATATCTCTGTTTTGGTACCAGTACCATGCTGTTTTGGTTACTGTAGCCTTGTAGTATAGTTTGAAGTCAGGTAGCGTGATGCCTCCAGCTTTGTTCTTTTGGCTTAGGATAGTCTTGGCAATGCGAGGTCTTTTTTGGTTCCGTATGAACTTTAAAGCAGTTTTTTCCAATTCTGTGAAGAAAGTCATTGATAGCTTAATGGGGATGGCATTGAATCTATAAATTACTTTGGGCAGTATGGCAATTTTCACAATATTGATTCTTCCTATCCATGAGCATGGTATGTTCTTCCATTTGTTTGTGTCCTCTTTTATTTCACTGAGCAGTGGTTTGTAGTACTCTTTCAAGAGATCTTTTACTCCCCTTGTAAGTTGGATTCCTAGGTATTTTGTTCTCTTTGAAGCTATTGTGAATGGGAGTTCATTCATGTTTTGACTCTCTGTTTGTCTGTTACTGGTGTATAAGAATGCTTGTGATTTTTGCATATTGATTTTGTATCCTGAGACTTTGCTGAAGTTGCTTATCAGCTTAACGAGATTTTAGACTGAGACTATGGGGTATTCTAAATATACAATCATGTCATCTGCAAACAGGGACAATTTGACTTCTTTTCCTAACTGAATACCCTTGATTTCTTTCTCTTGCCTGATTGCCCTGGCCAGAACTTCCAACACTATGTTGAATAGGAGTGGTGAGAAGGGCTCCCTGTCTTGTGCCAGTTTTCAAAGGGAATGTTTCCAGTTTTTGCCCATTCAGTATATCAGCTGTGGGTTTGTCATAAATAGCTCTTAGAATTTTGTGATATGTTCCATCAGTACTGAATTTATTGAGAGTTTTTAGCATGAAGGGCTGTTGAATTTTGTCAAAGGCCTTTTCTGCATCTATTGAGATAATCATGTGGTTTTTGTCTTTGGTTCTGTTTATATGCTGGATTACGGTTATTGATTTGCAAATGTTGAACCAGCCTTGCATCCCAGGGATGAAGCCCACTTGATCGTGGTGGATAAACTTTTTGATGTGCTGCTGGATTTGGTTTGCCAGTATTTTATTGAGGATTTTTGCATCAATGTTCATCAGGGATATTGGTCTAAAATTCTCTTTCTGTGTTGTATCTCTATCAGGCTTTGGTATCAGGATGATGTTGGCCTCGTAAAATGAGTTAGGGAGGATTCCCTCTTTTTCTATTGATTGGAATAGTTTCAGAAGGAATAGTACCAACTCCTCCTTGAACCTCTGGTAGAATTCGGCTGTGAATCCGTCTGGTCCTGGACTTTTTTTGGTTGGTAGGCTATTAATTATTGCCTCAATTTCAGAGCCTGCTATTGGTCTATTCAGGGTTTCAACTTCTTTCTGGTTTAGTCCTGGGAGAGTGTAAGTGTCCAAGAAATTATGCATTTCTTCTAGGTTTTCTAGTTTATTTGCATAGAGGTGTTTATAGTATTCCCTGGTGATAGTTTGTATTTCTGTGGGGTTGGTGGTGATATCCCCTTTATCATTTTTTATTGTGTCTATTTGATTCTTTTCTCTTTTCTTCTTTATTAGTCTTGCTAGCAGTCTATCAATTTTGTTGATCTTTTCAAAAACCAGCTCCTGGATTCATTGATTTTTTTTTTTTTTTTTTTTTTTTGTTGAGATGGAGTCTCACTCTGTTGCACAGACTCCTGTGTCTCTGTTACTCTCCCCCACTTTTAAATGCAGACTTTATAGTCTTTTATTTTAACTCTGTTTGTGGAGATACAGGTAAAGAATATTTCTCTATACAAGATAAACAACACTGCAGTGATAAATAAAAGTGACCCTAAGTGTTAGTGTTAGGAGTTAGTGGGGAGTGATAGAGACTACTCAGAAATGGGAGTGCCCTTTCTAAATGAGAGGAAGCCACCACATAGAAAACAACTCTGGCACTACCATACCTCTTCATTTCCTAAAAGAATATGAATATTAATTTTTATGTGAGATTTCCCAACATTTAAATTTTGATTTACATTTAATAAGGGAAACAGAAAAAAATAAGAAAGAGAAGGGAAAAAAGAAAACAAAGAAGGCCAGGTGCAATGGCTCATGTCTATAATCCTAGCAACTTTGGGAGGCTGAGGCAGGAGGACTGCTTGAGCCCAGGAATTTGAGACTAGCCTGGGCAACATAATGAGACCCCTGCCTCTAAAAAAAGTTTTTATAAAATAATTAGCAAGGCATGGTGACACATACCTGTGGTCCCAGCTACTTGGGAGGCTGAGAGGGGAGGATTGCTTGAGCTCCAGAGTTTGAGGCTGCATTGAGCTGTAATCATGCCATTGAACTCCAGCATAGGTGACATAGGTAGACCTTGTCTTAAAAAAAAGAAAAGAAAGGGAAGGGAAGAAAGCAGCACTGTGAAAGCCAACAAAATGTGTCTGAGGACAACCAATTTCCACACTTGCTCTATTCTACATACCACTTGCACTGATGTAGAAATTTACATCAAGAGAGGAAATGTGACTGGTCAGGATCAAGGAACTAGATAGAATCCAAGTGGTTTCATTGCTATGGATCTCCTCTTCGTAGTACATCTTCATTGCCTTGCTAGTCATATAACCATAATCTCATCCACACAAGCATTTTCTCATGGCTCTTTAAAATCTGTCTCCTGGAAATGTAGTGCATTGACAGAGTAACAACACTCTCATTGCTTAAGGAAAGAAGAGCACGAGGGAGAACACACTTCTCTTCACCAGAAAGTACTCAGTGAGCCTTTGGCTTCTAGGAGGCCCACTTCCTGAATCCTTTACAACATGGCCCAAGGGGCCAGAGAGTGCTCAAAGGAAGTAATTTTTATTATTACATCTTGCCATCAAGCTTAGTTTGGTACAGTAATTTTCTTCTCAGGCTCTTAAAGCATTTTAGAAATATCCATATCATCTCATAAGCTCACTAAATAAGGTTGCACAGGAAAACATTAGTCATACTGATGAGGATGAGGTATGGATAGCAGAAAACTTTAGACCTGGTAAATAGAAATAAAAGCTAAGAGAGAAACAACAACGAGCAAATCCTGGTGTCTTAGGCCCTCTCTCCTTTTATTTCCTAAAAAAATTATTATTCATAAAGCTACTTCTGAGACCTATTTACTGAGCTGTCTTTAAACAGAGTGAGTTAAAAGAATCTTAAGAAAGGCTGTGATTTCTTTGGTTCCAAGATGGCCAAATAGGAACAGCTCCAGACTGCAGCTCCCAGTGTGATTGATGCAGAAGACGGGTGATTTCTGCATTTCCAACTGGTTTATCTCACTGGGACAGATTGGACAGTGGGTGCAGCCCATGGAGTATGAACCAAAGCAGGGTGGGGCATTGCCTTACCCAGGAAGCGCAAGGGTTCAGGAAATTTCCCTTTCCTAGCCAAGGGAAGCCGTGACAGACTACCTGGAAAAACAGGGCACTCCCACCCAAATACTGCTTTTCCCAAGGTCTTAGCAACTGGCAGACAAGGTGAATCTCTCTGTGCCTGGCTCCACAGGTCCCATGCCCACGGACCCTTGCTCACTGCTAGTGCAGAAGTCTGAGATCGATCTGTGAGGTGACAACCTGGCTTGGGGAGGGGTGTCTGCCATTGCTGAGGCTTGAGTAGGTAAACAAAGTGGCCATGAAGCTGAAACTCAGCTCAACAAGGCCTGCTGCCTCTAGACTCCCAGATTCCACCTCTGTGGGCAAGACATAGCTGAACAAAAGGCAGCAGACAACTTCTGCAGACTTAAACATCCCTGTCTGACAGTTCTGAAGAGAGTAGTAGTTTTCCCCACATGGCGTTTGAACTCTGAGAATGGACAGACTGCCTTCTAAAGTAGGTCCCTGACCCCTGTGTAGCTGAACTGGGAGATACCTCCCAGTAGGGGCCAACTGACATCTCATACAGGCAGCTGCCCCTCTGGGACAAAGCTTCCAGAGGAAGGATCAGGCAGCAATATTTGCTGTTCTGCAATACTTGCCGTTCTACAGCCTCCATTGGTGATACCCAGGCAAACAGGGTCTAGAGTGGAACTCCAGCAAACTCCAACAGACCTGCAGCTGAGGGGCCTGTTAGAAGGAAAACTAACAAACAGAAAGGAATAGCATCAACATCAACAAAAAGGTCATCTACAACAAAACCCCATCTGTAGGTCACCAACATCAAAGACCAAAGGTAGATAAAACCACAAAGACAAGGAGAAAGCAGAGCAGAAAAGCTGAAAATTCTAAAAAATCAGAGTGCCTCTTTTCCTCCAAAAAAATCGCAGCTCCTCGCCAGCAATGGAACAAAGCTGGATGGAGAATGACTTTGAGGAGTTGACAGAAGCAGGCTTCAGAAGGTCGGCAATAACAAATTTCTCCAAGCTAAAGAGCATGTTCTAACCCATCACAAGGAAGCTAAAAACCTTGAAAAAACATTAGACAAATGGCTAGGTAGGATAAACAGTGTAGAGAAGAACTTAAATGACCTGATGGAGCTGAAAACCATGGCATGAGAACTTTGTGACATGTGCACAAGCTTCAATAGCCAATTCAGTCAAGTGGACGACACGGTATCGGTGATTGAAGATCAAATTAATGAAATAAAGCAAGAAGACAAGGTTAGAGAAAAAAGAGTAAAAAGAAATGAACAAAGCCTCCAAGAAGTATGGGACTATGTGAAAAGATCAAATCTACATTTGATTGGTGTACCTGAAAGTGACAAGGAGAATGAAACCAAGTTGGAAAACACTCTGCAGGATATTATCCAGGATAACTTCCCCAACCTAGCAAGGCAGGCCAACATTCAAATTCAGGAAACACAGAGATCACGACAAAGATACTCCTTGAGAAGAGCAACCCCAAGACTCATAATTGCCAGAGTCACCAAAGTTGAAATGAAGGAAAAAGTGTTAAGGGCAGCTAGAGAGAAAGGTCAGGTTACCCACAAAGAGAAGCCCATCAGACTAACAGCCATTCTCTTGGCAGAAACCCTACAAGCCAGAAGAGAGTGGGGGCCAATATTCAACCTTCTTAAAGAAAAGAATTTTCAAACCAGAATTTCATACCCAGCCAAACTAAGCTTCATAAGTGAAGGAGAAATAAAATCCTTTACAGGCAAGCAAATGCTTAGAGATTTTGTCACCACCAGGCCTGCCTTACAAGAGCTCCTGAAGGAAGCATTAAAGATGGAAAGAAACCACTGGTACCAACAACTGCAAAAACATGCCAAATTCTAAAGACCATTGATGCTATGAAGAAACTGCATCAATTAATGGGCAAAATAACCAGTTAACATCATAATGACAGGATCAAATTAACACATTACAATATTAACCTTAAATGTAAATGGCCTAATGCCCAAATAAAAAGACACAGCCTGGCAAACTGGATAAAGAGTTAAGACCCATCAGTGTGCTGTATTCAGGAGACCCATCTCATGTGCAAAGACACACATAGGCTCAAAATAAAGGGATGAAGGAAGATCTACCAAGCAAATGGGAAGAAAAGAAAGAAAGAAAGAAAAAGCAGGCATTGCAACCCTAGTCTCTGATAAAAGAGACTTTAAACCAAGAAAGATCAAAAGAGACAAAGAAGGCCATTACATAATGGTAAAGGGATCAATTCAACAAGAACAGCTAACTATCCTAAATATATATGCACCCAATACAGGAGCACCCAGATTCATAAAGCAAGTCCTTAGAGACCTACAAAGAGACTTAGACTCCCACACAATAATAATGGGAGACTTTAACACCCCACTGTCAATATCAGACAGATCAATGAGACAGAAGGTTAACAAGGATATCCAGGACTTGAACTCTGCAACTAACAGACCTAATGGTTTCAGTTAACGGTTTCCTTCTGAAACTACTTCAATCAACAGAAAAAGAAGGAATCCTCCCTAACTCATTTTATGAGGCCAACATTATTCACTGATGGGTCTTAACTCTTTATCCAATGTGCCAGGCTGTGTCTTTTAATTCAGGCATTAGGCCATTTATATTTAAGGTTAATATTGTTATGTGTGAATTTCATCCTGTCATTATGATGTTAGCTGGTTATTTGGCCCATTAATTGATGCAGTTTCTTCATAGCATCAATGGTCTTTACAATTTGGCATGTTTTTGCAGTGGCTGGTACCGGTCAGTTCTGCAACAAACAGACCTAATAGACATCTACAGAACTCTCCAACCCAAATCAACAAAATATACATTCTCCTCAGCACCATATCACACTTATTCTAAAATTGACCCCATAATTGTAAGTAAAGCACTCCTCAGAAAATGTAAAAGAACACAAATTATAACAAACTGTCTCTCAGACCAGAGTGCAATCAAATTAGAACTCAGAATTAAGAAAGTCTCTCAAAACCACCCAACTACATGGAAACTGAACAACTTACTCCTAAATGATGACTGGGTAAACAATGAAATGAAGGCAGAAATAAAGATATTCTTTGAAACCAATGAGAACAAAGACATAACGTACCAGAATCTCTGAGACACATTTAAAGCAATGTGTACAGGGAAATTTATAGCACTAAATGTACACAAGAGAAAGCAGGAAGGTCTAAAACTGACACTCTAACATCACAATTAAAAGAACTAGGGAAGCAAGAGCAAACAAATTCAAAAGCTAGCAGAAGGCAGGAAATAAGTAAGATCAGAGCAGAACTGAAAGAGATAGAGACATAAAAAAACCTTCAAAAAATCAGTGAATCCAGGAGCTGGTTTTTTGAAAAGATCAACAAAATTAATACACCTCTAGCAAGACAAATAAAGAAGAAAAGAGAGAAGAATCAAACAGACACAATAAAAAACGATAAAGGGGCTATTATCACTGATCCCACAGAAATACAAACTACCATCAGAGAATATTATAAACACCTCTATGCAAATAAACTAGAAAATCTAGAAGAAATGGGTAAATTTCTGGACATAAACACCCTCCCAAGACTAAACCAGGGAAGAAGTTGAATCTCTAAATAGACCAATAGCAGGCTCTGAAATTGAGGCAATAAGAGCCTACCAACCAAAAAAAGTCCAGGATCAGAGGGATTCACAGCCGAATTCTACCAGAGGTACAAAGAGGAGCTGGTACCATTCCGTCTGAAACTATTCCAATCAACAGAAAAAGAAGGAATCCTCCCTAACTCATTTTATGAGGCCAACGTCATCCTGATACCAAAGACTGGCAGAGACAAAACAACAAAAAAGATAATTTTAGACCAATATCCTTGATGAACATTGATGCAAAAATCCTCAATAAAATACTAGCAAACCAAATCCAGCAGCACATCAAAAAGCTTATCCACCACGATCAAGTTGGTTTCATCCTAGGATGCAAGGCTGGTTCACATATGCAAATCAATAAATGTAATTCATCATATAAACAGATCTAACAACAAAAACCACATTATTATCTCAATATATGCAAAAGACCTTTGACAAAATTCAACAGCCCTTCATGCTAAAAACTCTCAATAAATTCGGTATTGATGGAACGTATCTCAAAATACTAAGAGCTATTTATGATAAACCCATAGTCAATATCATACTGCATGGACAAAAACTGGAACCATTCCCTCTGAAAACCAGCACAAGGCAAGGATGCCCTCTCTTACCACTCCTATTCAACATAGTGTTGGAAGTTCTGGCCAGGGCAATCAGGCAAGAGAAAGAAATAAAGGGTATTCAATTAGGAAAAGAGAAAATCAAATTGTCCCTGTTTGCAGATAATATGATTGTATATTTAGAAAACCCTATAGTCTCAGCCCAAAATCTCCTTAAGGTGATAAGCATCTTCACCAAAGTCTCAGGATACAATATCAATGTGCAAAAATCATAAGCATTCTTATACACCATTAACAGACAAACAGAGAGCCAAGTCATGAGTGAACTCCCATTCACAATTGCTTCAAAGAGAAAAAATAACTAGGAATACAACTTACAAGGGATGTGAAGGACCTTTTCAAGGAGAACTACAAACCACTGATCAACGAAATAGAAGAGGACACAAACAAATGGAAGAATATTCCATGCTCATGGATACAAGAATCAATATCGTGAAAATGGCCATACTGCCCAAAGTAATTTATAGATTCAATGCCATCCCCATCAAGCTATCAATGACTTTCTTCACAGAATTGGAAAAAAACTACTTTAAAGTTCATATGGAACCAAAAAAGAGCCCGTATTGCCAAGTCAATGCTAAGCAAAAAGAATAAAGCTGGAGGCATCACACTACCTGACTTCAAACTATACTACAAGGCTACAGTAACCAAAACAGCATGGTACTGGTACCAAAACAGATATAGAGACCAATAGAACGGAACAGAGCCCTCAGAAATAACAACATACATTTACAACTATCTGATCTTTGACAAACCTGAGAGAAACAAGAAATGGGGAAAGGATTCCCTATTTAATAAATGGTGCTGGGAAAACAGGTTAGCCAAATGTAGAAAGCTGAAGCTGGATCCCTTCCTTATACCTTATACAAAAATAAATTCAAGATGGATCAAAGACTTAAATGTTAGACATAAAACCATAAAAACCTTAGAAGAAAACCTAGGTAATACCATTCAGAACATAGGCATGGGCAAGGACTTCATGACTAAAACACCAAAAGCAATGACAACAAAAGCCAAAATAGACAAATGGGATCTAATTAAACTAAAGAGCTTCTGCACAGCAAAAGAAACTACCATCAGAGTGAACAGGCAACCTACAGAATGGGAGAACATTTTTGCAATCTACTCATCTGACAAAGGGCTAATATCCAGAATCTACAAAGAACTCAAACAAATGTACAAGAAACAATTAAACAATCCCATCAAAAAGTGAGCAAAGAATATGAACAGACACTTCTCAAAAGAAGACATCTATGCAGCCAACAGACACATGAAAGAATGTTCATCATCACTGGTCATCAGAGAAAGGCAAATGAAAACCACAATGAGATACCATCTCACATCAGTTAGAATGGCAATCATTAAAAAGTCAGGAAACAATAGATGCTGGAGAGGATGTGGAGAAATAGGAATGCTTTTACACTGTTGGTGGGAGTGTAAATTAGTTCAACCATTGTGGAAGATAGTGTGGCGATTCCTCAAGGATCTAGAAGTAGAATTAGCATTTGACCCAGCAATCCTATTACTGGGTATATACCCAAAGGATTATAAATCATGCTGTTATAAAGACACATGCACACGTATGTTTATTATGGCACTATTCACAATAGCAAAGACTTGGAACCAACCCAAATGTCCATCAGTGATGACTGGATTAAGAAAATGTGGCACGTATACACCATGGAATACTATGTAGCCATAAAAAAGGATGAGTTCATGTCCTTTGCAGTGACATGGATGAAGCTGGAAACCATAATTCACAGCAAACTATCACAAGGACATCACATGTTCTCACTCATAGGTGGAATTGAACAATGAGATCAGTTGGACACAGGGTGTGGAACATCACACACTGGGGCCTGTCAGGGGTAGAGGCCTGTGGTAGGGATAGCATTAGGAGAAATATGTAACGTAAATGATGAGTTGATGGCTGCAGCAAACCAACATGACATATGTATACGAATGTATCACACGTGCACGTTGTGCACGTGTACCCTAGAACTTAAATATAATTTTAAAAAATTGAACAAATTTAAAAAGTAAAACTTTGAACAACAAAAAGCCCTGTCATCTCCGATTCAAGGTACTTAAGATAATAATCTACATGAAATACACTATTGTTGGTTAAAAAAAGAAGAGGTTGTGATTGTATGGCTCACATGAAAACAGGTGAGTTAGAACACAGCAGGTACCGATCTGGAGCCAAAATGTTCTCAACAGGACTTATATAAATAAAAAGATAAATTTATATTTCCAATACATTTCTTATTTCTCTCTTATTAGATTAGACAACCATCAGTGGATTGTAATTAACACCTAAATATTTCTCAATATTATAAAAATCATCTGGGGGTATGTTAAGAATATAAATTTGTGGATCTTACTTCAGATGTTGTGAACTGGAATTCTCCCTATATGATTCTGATATATGTAGACATTGAAAACAATGAAACTGGGGGTAAAAAAAGCTTCATATGCTAAGAAAAAATTAGGGTCAGTGTTCTTACAGGGTGACTCTGTTTAATAGATCAGAAAGTGCTGCACTCTGAGGGAGCAATAGGGAAATACATTAACAACAGCAACTTGGACTCCAGCTCCTAATTATCAAGAGTAGAACCCCAAATACTTCATGAATTTCAACTGAAGCCACACAAACAGGGTGACCACCCATGGATCTGCCTTTCAGGTCTGCTGCATGACTCTGAGCAAGTCAATGTAACCTCTCTGCACACTTCTAGAGTGATCATGAAGAAAGGTATTGCCTCTATGCAAAAGCATGGGGTCAGGCCAAGCATGAATGCCACAGTGCTACTTATGTATCAATATGCAAAATTATATTTACATGTGGCACTGAAAATGCCTTTCCATAGTTTCCATTTGAGCAATAAACTTTGATAACCACAAGATTATCAAGATAGATCAAATCTAATATTGTAGATCACTTGATTAATTATGCAGAGTTCAAAACAAGAACTGGAAAATAGTTGACTGAAGACAAGTAAATTAAAGTCAGAAAAAATATTGTTGCTTATAATTTAAAAGCCCAATTATATGACAAAACTATATTTAATTTTAAGGGTAGACTTACCTTGAGTGATGTATGAGCAGAGACAAAACGATATTTACCCTATCTTCAAATTTCTATCTTGCCTTACCTAGGCTTTCTTTAGCATAACAATGTCTCATCATAACCAAAAATTGATAGCCTGAACCAAGTTCTATTGTCCAGCCTTAAACATATTGTAGTTTTATGGATTTCCCACTAGAGGTTTCTTCTGTATCACAAAGTTACTTGTTTTGGGAGATCATTATGTTGCCGTTTCTCGATAATATTAGATCTGGTATATCTATTTCAAGCATTAAAGGAAACTATCATTAAAAGATAAAATGGTACTTGAGAAGAATTTGGGATGTGATATCCATGGATTACATCTATCAGCTCATTCATTTGGTAACACATATGTGTTAATTACCTACTGTGCTTTGGTCATTACCCTGGGAAATAAAATATAGTCAAGAACAAGAATACCAAGTTCTCTACTCACATAGAGCTTCCGTTTTACTGGAGGTGGATGATATATGAACAAATTGAGTGTCAACTAGTAAAAGGCACTTTGCAGAGAATTAGAATTTTAAAAAGTAAGAGTAATTGGATGCTTCTATCAGGCGATCAGGGGAGATCCCTCTAAAGAGGTAAAATGTAAACCAAGACTAAAATCACTGTAAGGAGACAACTCCATTACATTGAGAAAAATAAGACTTCAGGTAGAAAAGCCAGCCAGTGCAAAGCCCCTAAGGCCAGAATGAGCATGGCACGCTAGAAAGAAGGCAAGGGTGGCTAGAGCAAGATATGGTCAAAGTAGGCTGCTTTGGAAATCAGAGTAAAGAGTATTTTGGATATAAAGAGCAATTGTGTGACAATTCATGGAATCTCAATAGTGTGTATAGATAACAATACTGTATAAATGTTAATGCTTTGAGTTGTCATCACTATACTATGGTTATGTAAAAGAAAGTCTTTGTTTTTAGGAAATAAACACTGATATATATGTATAAATTTATATAAGCATATATAAATATATATATATATGTAAAGTGACAAATAATAATTGTATATATTCATGGGATACATAGTGATGTTTTGAGATATGTCATGTACAGTGATCCAGTCAGGATTAGCATATCCATCATGTCAAATATTTATCATTTCTCAGTCTTGGGAACATTCAATACCCTCCTTCTAGCTATTTGAAACAATATATTAGTGTGAATTATAGTCGCCTTATAGTGCAGTACAACACTAGAACTAATTCCTCCCATCTAGCTATAATTTTGTATCCTTTAACAAATCTGTCCCTATCCTTCCCCTCCCCTATCCTTTACAGATTCTAGTATCCTCTGTTCTACTTTTTACTTCTATGAGATCAACTTAGCTTCCACATGTAAGAACATGTGGGGTTTAACTTCATTTTCTTGGCTTATTGCACTTAACATAATGTCTTCTAGTTCCATTTATGCTACTGTGAATTACAGGATTTCATTTTTTGTGGCTAAATAGTATTCCTTGGTGTAGATAAAAATCACATTTTCTTTATCCTTTTATCTGCTGTTGGACACCTAGATTGGTTCCATATCTTGGCTACTGTGAATAGTGCTGCAATAAACATGTGGGTGCAGATTTCTCTTCAACATAACGATTTCCTTTCCTTTGGATAAATTCTCAGTAGTGAGATTGCTGGATCATATGGCAGTTCTATTTTTAATTTTTTGAGGAACCTCCATTCTGTTTTCTATAATGGCTCTCCTACTCTACATTCCTACCAATAGTGTACAAGCATTCCTCTTTCTCTGCATCCTCACCAGAATTTATTTTCTGTCTTTTTAACCATAGGCATCCTAACTGGGGTGAGATGATACTACATGGTGGTTTTGGTTTGTATTTCTCTGATGATTAGTGATGTTAGCATTTTTCATATACATTTTGGCCATTTGTATGTCTTTTTTATACATTTCTATTCAGGTCTTTTATTTTTAAATTGGATTTGTTTTCTTGCTCTTGAGTTCCTTATATATTCTAGATATTAATCACTTGTCATATGAACAGGATGCAAACATTTTCTCCCTTTCCATAGGTTGTCTCTTTGCTCTGTTGATTGTTTTGCTTGCCATGGAGAGGCTTCTTCATTTCATGTAACACTATTTGTCTGTTTTTGCTTTTGTTACCTGTGCTTTTGAGGTCTTATCCAAAAAACTCTTTGCACAGACCAAAGTTATGATGTACTTCTCCTATTTTTTTCTGGTAGTTTCATAGTTTCAGGTTTTAGATTTAAGTCCTTAATTCATTTTGAGTTGATGTTTGTACATGGTGAGAGGTAGGGGTCTAATCTCATTCTTCTTCCTGTGGATATCTAATTTTTCCAGCACCATTTATTAAAGAAACTGTCCTTTCTCAATGTATGCTCTTGGCAGTTTTGTCAAAAATGAGTTGACTTTAGATATGTGAATTTATTTCTGTGTTCTCTATTCTGATTCTGTTCCACTGGTCTATGTGTCTGTTTTTATGTCAATACCATGCTGCTTTGATTGCTATGACTTTGTGGTATAATATGACGTTAGGTAGTGTGATGCCTCTAATTTTGTTCTTTTTACTCAAAATTGCCTTGAATCTTCAGGATCTTTCATGGTTCCATATGAACTGTGGGATTTTTTTTTCTATTTCTGTGAAAAATATTACTGGTATTTTGATAGCAATTGCATTTAATTTATAAATCACTTGATTAAGATGGATATTTTAACAATATTAATCCTTCCAATCCATGAACACAGGCTATATTTCCATTAATTTGTGTTTTTTAAATTTTTTTCATAAATCTTAAAGTATCGGTATGGAGATCTTCTATTTCCTTCGTTAAATTTATTCCTGGGTCTCTCATTTTTTGTACCATCATAAATGTCATTGTTTTCTTGATATCTTCTTCAGATATTCTATTAGTATATAGAAACACTACTGATTTTTGAATGCTGGTTTTGTATCCTACAAGTTTACTAACTTTATCATTTCTAACAGTTTTTTGTGGAATCTGTAGGATTATCTATACAGAAGATCATATTATCTCTTAACAGAGGCAGTTTTACTTCCTTCTTTCTGAGTTGGATGCTTTTATTTCTTTCTCTTGCCTAACTGCCCAGGGTAAGACTTCTAGTATTATCTTGAATAGACGTAGTGAAAGTGGGAATTCTTGTCTTGTTCCAGATCTAGGGGAAAAGCTCAAAGCTTTTACTGTGGATTTCTCATGCACTGCTGTTATTATACTGAGGTACTCATCTTCTATGCCTTATTTGTTCGGAGTTTTTTTTATCATGTGGGATGTTGAATTTTGTCAAATGCTTCTTCTGTACCTACTAAAATGATCATATAGGTTTTGTCCTTTATTTTATTAATGTGATAAAAGAATGTTATTGATTTGTGTATGTTGAATCACACTTTCATCCTGGGATGAATGGCACTTAATTATGGTCAATTATCTTTTTAATGTTCTGTTAAACTGGGTTTGATAGTATTTTGTTAATGATTTCTGCATCTCCACTTATTAGGGATACTGACCCGTAGTTTTCTTTTGTTGTGACCTTGTCTGTTTAGGGTATCAGGATAATGCCAGCCTAGCAAATAAGTTTGGAAGAATTCATTGTTTTCCTGATTTTCTTTAATTGTCCATCTTTATTCTTTTGTATCTCACTGAAGTTCACTAAAATTTTTTATTTTGAATTCATTTTCAATTTAAAGAGTTTATTTTCTTTGGGGTCAGCTACTGAAGAGTAATTATTTTCCCCTGGTGGTGTAGTATTTCCCTGCTCTTTCATGTTTCCTGTATCCCTGCATTAATGTCTGCACATCTATTGGAACAATCACCTATTCAAAGCTTTATAGAGTGGCTTTTGTAGAGAAAAACTTTCACTTGCAGATGGATCTTAGTGTCCTGGTTGTGAAAAATATGGTAGTTCTAAGTCTGAGTGATGTAATGATGCAACTTATCCACAGCTTCTTCAGCTGCTGTGATCAATATTAGCAATGGCTGTGGGTGCCACAGTGTCCTAGGCTGTAGGCGTTTTTGGCAGCAGGAGTGGCAGAATCCATTGTTAGGATTCTCAGAAGCAAGGGTTTTTAAGGTCCTCTTGTTCTTGTTTTCTTCACAATGGGGAGACTTAGCTGAGGGGATCCCTCTTGGTGTTGGATGTGACATGCCCTCCAAGCAGTTGCAACAGTGCTGGGTTCCAGAGTACAGTTGCCTAGAGCAGCTGTGAAGCCAGGGTCCTAGGCTCAAGGTCTCAATAATGTATTATGGCATCTGGGCCTTGAAATGTAGGTTTACTCTCTGAGGACGGTTGGATGCAGATTGCCCACAGAGCCAGGTTATCTAAGGCACTCTGTAGTAGCTTAAACCCCGAGGGCCAGATTAGAGCTATCACTCTTACCATGGGGAGCAGGGTAAAGCACTGGCCTGGTTCTGGGGAAGAAAGGGAACTCTGGAGGTTTGGGCTTCGGGAGCCAAGTACAGCTGCAATTTTGGAACCAGAGCCAGTTAGGCTCAGTGGCAATTCAGGTCCCAGGGGATGAGGCACTGTGTAATGTTGACCCTGGACCCTGTGATGATGGGACTTAGCAGTATCCCAGACTCTTTGAGGTCAGGCATAGCAGAAGCAAGAACCCTGGAGTGGCAGGGTACAGCTGTTGTTTGGGCCCTGAGGACAGGGAGCAGCAAAATCATAATTCTACTGCCTAGGCAGAGGGATGTCTCAGCAGCTCAGACTGTAAGGGCTAGTCCAGTTCCAGAAAAGTAGAGTATTAGAGGTTGTTTGGCTTTTAGTTCAGATGTCTCAGCTTGGTCAATGGTCTGTTTCTCTAGGACATGGGGTACCATGTCAACTCAGCCCTGGGATATTTGGCTGCTTGTTCCCAGGAGGTAGGTAGTTACATTAGCTCAGATGCAAGCCATATAACTGCTCCGGGTGGCCAAGGTGGTATTTTCCCAATAGACAGGATACCACTTTAGCTTTAGTACTGGGGGGCATGACTGCTCTGGGCAGCCAAGGCACCATTTCCCCAGAATGCAGGGTGCCACTTCAGCTGTGGCATAGGGGTGCAGGGTGGAACAGTAACTGTGAAGGGTAAATGCAATGGCTCCCCCAAGGCACCATTTCCTTGAGAAGGAGCTTGTAGCTTTAGCTTGGGCCCTCTGGGGCATCAGATTTCTTTCTAATAGGTGAATGCTTAAACAAATGGTGGTATATCCATACCATGGACTACTACTTAAAAACAAATAAATTAGTGACATACACAACGACTTGGATGGCTCTCAAGGGAATTATGCTGAGTGAATGGAAAAAAGGTAATCTTAAAAATGTACATACTATATGATTCAATTTATATAGCATTCTTAAAATGAAAAAATAATAGAGATGGAAAACAAATTAGTGGTTACCAATGGTTAAAGAAAACCCCTAAAGCTTACAGTGTAGTTTTTAAAAAAACTCTCTTTTGAAAAAAAATTCCAAAACAGATTAACAGAATCCCCATAAGTTACACTGAAAGTATTTGTCTAGTTCTGAAGAATAATGATTTTTGTCCCAAAATACCACACCTATAAAGAATTATTCAGTAGTGAGGGAAAAATAGACTTTCAAATATACAAAGAAGCAAAAGAAAAATTACTAGCAGAATCTTCTCAAGGACTAAGATTTTAGACTTTTGTATGTATGACAAAGATTTTATCAACACAGTTAATTTGTGCTCTGGTAATTGTCTAGTCACTAGTACAATCAGTAGAAGAGAAAAATACAATGAGTTTAAAAGGTTAAACTTAGTTTTAAAAAAGATAGTATTATAGTATAAAGAGTTTATTTGTAAACAAGAATAACCATACTCTGAAACAAAAATTCCAAAGTATATTAACATAAAAGATGACTTGGAGGTGAGGGGAGAAGATGAAGAGGAAGCTGGAGGAAAGGGGACAAGAAGAAGAGGAAGGGGAGGCACGTTAAAAATGCTCAAGTATTGACTTAAAGAAGATAAATATCGAGGTGTTGTTAAAAATGTTTATTAATGTGTACTTTAATAACAATAGGATGTACATTTCATGAGAGTACAATCATGTCTATCTTATTTTATATAGAGTCTCATGGTCCAGAATAACTAGTACTTAATATTTTTTGAATAAGTGAATAAATGAGTATATGAATGAATTAATGAATGAGTGAATTAGCTAATTAATTTTATAGTAATTCTTAATTGATTAAAAATTTCCCAAACATTAGTAACCAGAATAAATGTCAATGGGTTAAAATGCCTACTATGTTGCTATATCTAACATTCATATGAATTGTGAATGTATTACTGCTTTATAAGTACATTCTCTAATTCTCATATCAACCTTATGGAGTACACTACAATATAGTACTCTATAAGCATATTATAAGAATACTTTATAATATATAGTACTTTACACACGAAGAAACTGAGGTTCAAATAATTAAATTCAACAATATCTTAAGAGTGAAAATACAAATCTGGGAAATCTAACACTAAGGCACGTTGTATTAGTCTGTTTTCATGCTGCTTATAAAGACATACCTGAGACTGGGCTATATATAAAAGAAAGAGTTTATTAAACTTACAGTTCCACATGGCTGGGGAGGCCTAACAATCATGGTGAAAGGCAAGGAAAAGCAAGTCACATTTTATGTGGATGGCAGCAGGCAAAGAGAGCTTGTGCAGGGCAACTCTGTCTTATAAAGCCATCAGATCTCATGAGACTTATTCACTATCATAAGAAGAGCATGAGAAAGACTTGCTCCCATGATTTCAATTACCTGCCACTGGGTTCCTCCCCCAACATGTGGGAATTCAAGATGAGATTTTGGTGGGGACACAGCCAAACCATCTCACATATTCTATAAAAAGAGATATTTTGATTAATGAGATTGGATTTAAAATATTAAAAGATATAACAATTATGAATCTTCCATGCCTAACAACTGATGTGAAATAGATGAAAAACTGCATTAAAAGACTAAACAGTTTAATATACACATGCTGGCAGAAATCTATCATCATAAAGAAAAGACAAAAGAGGATTTCAGTGAGATAATTTAAAAGCCTGACGCTTTAAAGATTTGGCAAAATGTGTCCTTGAAACTATCTATAGCTGTTTATTTTCAAGGGGTTAAAAAGTTTACTATCTTTTTCACTTATTTTATGGATGTAGGTTGTGTGATTCATAAGAAGTACAATATTCAGTGATTCACTAGTAGGACTCAGCACGCAGCTGTTTTCACAGCTAAGACTTACTACAGCAAAAGGGTATCAGCAGGGAAAATGGCACGGTTGGAGTCTGGAGAAATTCATACACAGACTTCCTTAAGCTCTCTTCTTCCTGTGAAGGTACTCATGGGAATTTAGCATGTTATTTTCTCAGCAATGAAAAATGCAGTAACAAACGTGCAATGTGTCTGCCCAGTGAAGCCCATTAGAGACTCAACATCCAAAGTTTTAACTGGGGTCTCATCACATTGACAACCTTTCCCTTGCCCAAAATTCCAGATTCCATGAAGGAAAGCAAGTGTTTAGCATAAATCAAAGTGATTCCACAAACAATCTAAAGCACAGTGAACAACCCTGATCAGTAGGGAAAGTCTCATGTCAGTTCATGGAATGGGTCAAGCGCTAAGATTTCAGATATGTGCCAAGAAGCAGTCTGTAAGCAGGTACTTATAAAAAGAAAAGCTTCAGGCCTGCTATGTTAACTGTTTTCTGCACATTGATTTATTTAGTTTTCTACTTTTTGATCTGGTTTTTATATACGTAGAAAACACTCACTTGCTTAGGATTTCAAATTAAATGTTATATTGTTAACCATCGAATTGTGTCTTTGTTCCCAATGTTGTGTGTCATTAAAAAAAAAAAATCAGTCCTGTGTACAATTTACTTTACTATTAGTTTATCCAAAAATCAAGATCTAACTTTTATTGATCAATTTAATTTTTCCTTTCTTTTTAAAGAATTATGCTTTTGTTTATACGGATTTCTTTGAAATTTTTTTGCTCTTTTTAATCTACTACAGTTAAGAACTTCATTCAAATGAATATGAAAATATAAAACTGATTAACAACTTTTACAACAAAACTAAATAAGTAGCAGTGTATTCCCAGGAATCCCCAAATACAAATGGTTGGGAACAAATTACCAACAGACACAGACTGCCATGAAATCACCAACTATGTGAGAGAAGATAGAGGGGGAAAAACAGATATAAATGAAGAGAAGCCCCAAATAAATTTCAGGATAGGAAACAGAAAAAAGACATAAGAAACACAATAGCATACTTATAACTAAAGTACATCCAAAAGACACACTTGCAAAAATAAAACTGTGGCACACTATTTTGAAATGAGATTTTAAAAATGAAGAAAATGAATCAAGATTTGAAACAGAGTGTGAATCTTAATTAGTAACATTTAGAAATGAGACGACAGAATATGGAAAAAAAATACATATAAGCAAAAATCATTTTAGAAATGTATAAACTAGAAGGAACAGAAGAGCAAATAAAGACAATAGATAAGTTGAAGATATGTAAGAGGAAGAAAATTTTTTAAATCAAAATAAAGAAATAGAGATATTAAGGAATTTGAAAGAAAGTGAAAATATCAAAGATAGGTAAAGAAGATCCAATATATGGGTAACAGGAATCCCTAAAGAAAAAAAAAATGCATTGGAAGAGAATACTAAAAAGTATAATTCAAGAAAATCTTGGAACATGTATATTTATACACACACACACATACAAACATACACATTTTCATACTCAGAAGAGCACACTATATAGTAGAAAACAGACTCAAAATAATTAATAACATTTCATCTTGGTAAAACTAAAGAAAAAATTTAAAAATCCTTTTGTTAACTGGGCTAAAAAACCAAGATACTTATAGGTAAATAAAAATGATAGTTCACAATCAGACATTGATTGCAATTCTTTATCAACATTATAAACACAGGTAACATTATAACCATGAAGATGATTTTATTCCCACAAACCATTCCTGAGTAATCAACCAGAGAAAGAGTTTCCAACAGCCAATCTAGCGACACACTAACATAAAGACTTGTGATGAGCATTAAATGTATTACTAATTCTAAATTAAAGTTAATAATGAAAGTACAGTATATATCTAATAAAATATGTACATAATTGACATGAAGAAAACTACAAAACTTTGATGAACAAAATCAAAGAACTAAATAAATGGAGCAATAGTCCATTTTCATGGATATGAAGATTCAATATTGTCAGGATGTCAGTTCTTCCCAACATGATCTATAGATTCTGTTCAATCTCAGTCAAAATCCCAGCAAGTTACTTTGTGGACATCAACAAACTGATTCTGAAGTTTATATGGAGAGGCACAAAACCAAGAAGAGCCAACACAATACTGAATTTTAAAAAGTTGGAGGATTGACACTATTCAATGTCAAGACTTACTATGAAACTGTAATAATCAGGACAACATGGTATTGGTGACAGAATAAATAAGTAGATCAATGGAACAAAATAGAAAGCCAGAAATAGGTCCTCCATAAATTTGGTCAACTAATCTATGAGAAAAGAACAAATACAATACATGGGAAAAAATATTGTCTTTTCAACAAATGGTGCCAGAACAGTGGGACAACCATTCAAAAATAAATCTAGATACAGACCCCATATCTATTACACAAATCAACTCAAAACAGATTATAGATCTAAATGTAAAGTGCTAGAATATTAAACTCCTAGAAGATAACGTAAGAGAAAACAGGTGGCGGAGGGCAAGATGACTGACAAGAAGGAGCAAGGTAGAACAGCTCCCACTGAGGGACTGAGACAACTGGCATGTTTCTAATAAATCTTCAGAGGGAAGGCACTGAGAGTGGACAGAGGGAAGACCCAGAAGTTGGAGTGATGGGGGAGAAAGCTGGGAATCCTATACAGGGCTATAGTACACCCAGACTTGTTTCTGGCCCTCAGTGACTCTTGGGAAACAGATGAGCTGAATCATATAATTACGTTGGTTTAGACCAACAAAGATAAAAAATACAAAGAAGGGCTTTACACAATGGTAAAACATTCAATTCAACAAGATTTGACTATCCTAGATGCACATGCAACCAACAAAGAGCACATGCAAGGAACACCCAGATTCATAAAGCAAGTTCTTAGAGACCTTCATAAAGATAGACTCCTACATAATAATACCGGGAGGCTTTAACACCTAACTGACAATATTAGATAATTAAAACAGAAATTTAACAAAGGTATGCAGGACCCAAACCCAGAACTGCATCAAATGGACCTGATAGACATCTATAGACATCTACAGAACTCTCCACCCCAAAACGGAATATACATTCTTCTCATTGCCACATGGCACATACTCTAAAATTGATTACATAATTGCAAGTAAAAATCTCCTCAGAAAATGTAAAGAAACTGAAATCATAACAATCTGTCAGACCACAGGACAATCAAATTAGAAATCAAGACTAAGAAATTCACTCAAAACTGTACAATTACATGGAAATTGAATAACCTGCTCCTGAATGACTTTTGAGTAAATAATGAAATTAAAGTAGAAATCAAGAAATTATTTGAAACAAATGAGAATAAAGATAGAAAATACAAGAATCTCTGGGACCCAGCTAAGGCAGTGGTAAGAGGGAAATTTATAGCACTAAATGGCCACATTAAAAGGTTAGAAAGACAGCAATTTAAGAAACTAACATCACAAATAAAAGAACTAGAGAACCAAGAGCAAAACAATCCCAAAACTAGCAGAAGACAAGAAATAACCAAAACCAGAGCAGAACTGAAGGATACTGAGATATGTAAAACCATTCAAAAGATCAAGGAATACAGGAGCTGGCTTTTTGAAAAAAAAAATTAATAAAAATAGACCACTAGCTAGAATAAAAAAAGAAAAAAGTGAAGCTCCAAATAAACACAATCAGAACCAAGGAGGATATTACCACTGACCCCACAGAAACACAAATAACTATCAGATAATATTACAAATACATCTATGCACATAAACTAGAACATCTAGAAGAAATGGATACATTCCTGGACACATACACTCAAGAGTGAACCAGGAAGAAACTGAATCCTTGAACAGACCAATAATGAGCTCTATAAATGAGTAATAAATAGCCTACCAATCAAAAAAACAAACAAAAAAACAAACAAAAAAAACCCCCAAGACCAAGCAGATTCACAGATGAATTCTACCAGATGTACAAAAAAGAGCTGCTACTATTCCTACGGAAAGTATTCCAAAAAATTGAGGAGAAAGGAATCCTCCCTAAATCATTCTATGAGACCAGCATTTTACCAAAACCTGGCAAGAAAACAACAGAGAAAGAAAACCTCAGACCAATATCTTTGACAAACATCATGACAAAAATCCTCAACCAAATACCAAACCTTAACCAAATACTTCAAGCCAAATCCAGCAGTACATAAAAAAAGCGAATCCACCACAATCAAGTAGGCCTCATCCTCAGGATGCATGGTTGTTTCAACATGTGCATTCCTTTGGGTATATACTCAAAGAAATATAAATCATTCTATTATAAAGACACATTAATGCCTATGTTCATCACAACAGTAGTCACAATAGCTTGGCCAAGACATGGAATCAACCTAAATGCCCATCAATGGTAGACTGCATAAAGAAAATGTGGTATATATACACCATGGAATACTATGCAGCCATAAAAAAGAATGAGATCATGTCCTTTGCAGGAACATGGATGAAAAAGTCATTATCTTCAGCAAACTAATGCAGGAACAGAAAACCAAATACTGCATGTTCTTACTTATAAGTGGTAGGTAAACAAAGAGAACACACGGACATGTACAGGGGAACAACACAACTGGGGCCTATTGGAGGGCAGAGGATGGTAGGAAGGAGAGGATCAGGAAAAATAACCAATGGGTACTAGGTTTAATACCTGAGTGATAAAATAAGCTGTAGAGCAATCCCCCATGACACAAGTTAACTAGATAACAAACCCCCATGACACAAGTTAACTAGATAACAAAAGAGAAAACCTAGATGATCTTGAGTATGATGATGACCATTGGATTATAACACCAAAGGCATGATCCATGACAAAAATAATTGATAAACTAGACTTCATCAAAATGAAAAACTTCTATTCTGTGGAAGACAATCTCAGGAGAATGACAAGACAAGCCAAAGACGAGCCACAGTCTGGGAAAAAAATATTTACAAAAACCACATCTGATAAAGATTGCTACCCAAAATACACAAAGAACTCTTAAAAATCAACAACAAATAACTCAATTAAAAAATTAGCCATAGTCCCTAACAGATACCTCACCTGAGAAGCACAGGTAGAAAATAAGTATATAGAAAGATTCTTCATGTCGTGTGTCATCAGGGAATTGCAGATTAAAACAATGAGATATTACTGCGTATCTATTAGAGTAGTTAAAATCTGGAACACTGATAACACCAAACCTTGGCAAAGATTTAAAGAAAGAGAAATTCTCATTTATTGCTGATGTGAATGCAAATGGGATAGGTACTTTGGAAGGCAGTTTGGTAATTTGTTACAAAATCTAAATATACTGTTACCCTATAGTCCAGTGATTGCTATTCTTGGTATTTACCCTATTTACCCAAAGGAAATGAAAACTTCTACTATCCACATAAAAACCTGCACGCAGATGTTTATAGCAGTTTTAATCATATTTGCCAAAACTTGGAAGCAACCAAGATGTCCTTCAGTAGGTAAATTAATAAAGTGTAGTATATTCAGAAAACAAACGATCATTTAGTACTAAAAAGGAATGAGTTATTCAGTCATGACAAGACATAGAGGAACATTAAATAAATATTATTAAAAGCAAGAAGCCAATAATAAAAGGCTACATACTGTAGGCTTATATATATATGACATTCCAAAATATAACAGATGCTGGCGAGGTTGTGGAGAAAAACAAATACTTATACACTGTTGCTGCAAGTGTAAATTAGTTCAACCATTGTAGAAAGCAATGTAGCAATTCCTCAAAGAGCTGAAAACAGAACTACCATTTGACCCAGCAATCCATTACTGGATATGTACCCAAAGGAATATAAATTGTTCTACCATAAAGACACAGGCACTCATATGTTTATTGCAACAATATTCACAAAAGCAAAGATATGGCATAAATTTAAATGCCCATCAATGGTAGACAAGATAAAGGAAATATGTACATATATATACCATGGAATACAATGCAGCCATAAAAAAGAATGACATCATGTCATTTGCAGGAACATGGACAGAGCTGGATTTCATTATCCTTAGCAAACTAACGCAAGAACAGAAAACCAAATACTGCATGTTCTCACTTATAAGTGGGAGCTAAATGATGAAAACACATGGACACAAAGAGGAAAACAACAGACATCGGGGCCTATATGAGGATGGAGGGTAGGAGGACAGAGAGGATCAGAAAAAAATAACTATTGGATATTAAGCTTAGTACCTGGGTGATGAAATAATCTGTACAACTAACCCCTGTGACATAAGTTTACCTATGTGACGAACCTGCACGTGTACTTCTGAACCTAAAAGTTATAAAAATACAGAAACCAAATATATGGCATTCTAGCAAAGGCAAAACTATGGAGACAGTAAAAAGATCAGTGGTTGTCAAGGGATCGGGGTTGTGGAAGGGGTGAATAGGCAGAGGATAAATTTTTTTTTAGGGCAGTGAAAATACTCTGTGTGATACTCTAATGATGGATACACTTTATTATATATTTGTTCAAACTTATAGAATATGCAACATTAAGAGTGAACCCTAAAGTAAACTATGGAATTTGGGTGATTATGATGTGTCAATATAGGTTCATCAGTTGCAATGATTGTACCACTCTGGTGGAGGATACTGATAATCAGGAGATACTAGGCATGTGTGGGACTAGGGAATAAATGGGAAATATCTTTACCTTTCTCTCATTTTACTGTGAGCCTAAAACTGCTCTAAAAAATAGTCTTAAAAATTTGAAAGTATAATATGTAATGGTTATATTCTCAGAGAGTGTATATATAGTACAACTATATAAAACAGAGGGTGAATAAGGAGAACATATGCATATGTTTTTATTAATCATATTGATTTTTGTAACATTTGTATTGTTATTCTGAGACTATAGTGCATGTAACAAGAAATAAAACAACTGAGTATTTCTGGAATATTTTAAGACATGCATCTGTAACATAGAAAAGAAGAGATAAAAATCCTGTAGTCTAAAATTTGAGTTAGAAGAATCAGTATGATTTCATGAGCTGTTTTATACAGGTAGACACATACACTGGTCAGAAATACACTGTAGTTCTAACCACTGGAAAAGCCTAGACAAAAAGGACCAACTCAGTAGCATTGAACATCTCTAGTGCACATATTAATATTCATATCCTAGTTTCTAAGAAACCAGAGCTTCTTGGATAATTGCTGACTCCAGGTCAAAGGCAGAAAATGAACAAGATGATCCTGTAACACCTTGCCATTTCAGATAGTCACAAAGCTCTCAAGAACAATTTGAGCCATGTCAGAAGACTCAAGAACCAACTTGAAAAAGTTACTATGGGCCAAATATAGGGAAATTTGAATTTCAATAAGGATAATAAATGTGATGAGTTAAAACCCGTGAAATATGTTTAAATCTATGAGTTCAAAATAGCATTAAAATAAACTAATTTGTCACTTTCAGGTGATGCTAAAAAAATCAGTTCATTATTTTAAACATCAGTAAATAGAAGGAGAGGATCAAATATTTATCTTGGTTAACCAGCCAATAGTGAGCACCACTTACTGATTCATTCTTCACCTCTATCCACCCTGATAATTATTCCATGTATCCATGTATTGCGCTCTTTATTTCAGTGATCACGCATCCCATACCAAATATTTCCAATTGTTTTAAAATATAACTCATTGTTCTTATCCATATTTATTATAGCTTACCCAGTGTCTTAAACATGTTTATTACAGTTATTT
Source organism: Macaca mulatta (assembly GCF_049350105.2). Taxonomy (NCBI): domain Eukaryota; kingdom Metazoa; phylum Chordata; class Mammalia; order Primates; family Cercopithecidae; genus Macaca; species Macaca mulatta. Next base: position 123,541,980 of record NC_133411.1, read on the forward strand.
TTAAGTTTGGGTTCTATATGTTCCAATAATTCTGCTTCAGGTTGTATGTGTTTTTCCATTAATTGTCTTTCTCTTAGAGCTAAGATCAGTAGACTTATTTTCAGTAAAAGGTCAGATAGTATTTTTGGTTCTGTGAACCAGATAGTCTCAATCACAATCATTCAACTCTGCCACTGTAGTGTGAAAGCAGCCATGAACGATGGGTCAATGAAAGTGTGGGTATGTTTCAATAAATCTTTATTTGTGGGCATAAAATTTGAATTTCATATAACTTTAATGTGTCACAAAATAGTATACTTAGTATACTTCTATTTCCTTCACCTACTTAAAATGTAAAAATTCCTCTTATTCAGGAGCCATATAGCAGCAACAAAGGGCTGGATTTTGTCCTCAGGCTACAGTTCGCTAACCACTGTATCTAGCAGTTGCACTCCTCAGGTATCTGGCTATTTAGACCTGTGAGCTTATGTTTCCCTGAGGATTTTGTCTGCTCCAAATCCCTCTATTTCCTGTACATAGGGAATGCTAGTACATATTTAAATAAATACTTGTTTGGTTAGGAATTAAAAATGGGTTTAGAGTCTAACTTGCTGTTAATCCTTCTGTAGAGATCCTAAAAGGACCCAAAGCACTGAGATGGGAACAATTTGCTCATTGTCCCTCAGACTATTATAGCAAATACCAAGGACCTGGTTTTTTCTGTTCAACCTATATCTCTGATAATTATTTGATCTCCAAGGCCAGCATCCTCAACTCTTTCTCTGCTCCATCTTCACATTGCCTTTGCCTCTGTACATTTTCAATCTCCCTCTGCCTGTCACTCTTAAGGACATTTGCAACAGCATTCAGTTCTCCTACAGATAATCCAGGAACATCTGCCCGTTTTAATATTCTTAGCTTAATCACATCTGCAAAATCCTTTTCCAAATAAAGTAACATTTACAGATTCCATGGAGTAGGACCTGACATCATTAGGGTGTTCTTTTTCAGTCTACCTCATGGGCTGTCCACAGGTTTCTATTTAAGGTCATATAGACAGACATCAAGCTTGCCTAGTTTTTGAACCAAACTGTATTAGTAAGGTAAAACTCACACATAAGGAGAGAAAGCAGAGCCAATACCCAGGTGTCTCTAAAGAATATGTGCCTTCACTTTCTAACAAGCCAATGGCCCACTTCCCTGAACCTTCCTGACAGATTTTCAGTGCATTAGAATAAATTTTAAAAGCCTTACCATGACCTGCAAACCCAGCAAGACCTGGCTGCTCCTTGCTTCTGTGGCTTCATCTCATGCTGCACTCCCCCGTGCCCAGGAGCTCTTTTGAAACAAGAACTTAGGAAGCACTTAGCACTCAACGGGGCTCTGTACTTGCTGTCCCCTCTGCCCGGAAGTCTCTTGTCCCAGATTTGCCCTGTCATCTCCTCCTTTTCATTCATGTCTCAGTGTCAATGTTATCTCCTCAGAGACACTGCTCCGTATTATTTTCTTCTATGTCTTACAAGCATCTAAAATTATTTTATTAATTTGCTTGCTTATTTTTCATGAATCTTAATAGAATATAAGCTCTCTGGCAGTAGGAACCATACTTGTCTTTGTTTCCTAACATAGCCCAATGCTTAGCACAGAATTCATTCTCTCTCATACTAGACTCTTAATAGAAGTATGATGAATATATACTAGACAAAGGAAATAATTTGAAATTTTACTATAGAAAACCTCACAAAAACATCTCTACATGAAACCCTAAGAGAGGGAATGCCATTTGTATAAAAGCGCAGAGGTGGCCTTAGGTGGTGTCGGCATTAGGTGTGATTGTTATCTCAGAGAAATTGAAAGCTAGGAGTGAAAACGTATTTCTAGTTTATAGTCACATTTCGACATTGGTAGACTTTTTACAGAAAACAAATATCCTTAATATAGATATGAGCTAATGTTCTGAAGAGAAAAATCTTAATTCATTCTAAAGATAATGTAATTACTTTATCCATAAGTGTATTTGACTTAGGACAAAAGGATAGGAGAATAGTGCTGATCATGCTTTATTATTTTAAAATGTTATCTATAAAAAGGAAATCTCTTCCAAATTACTTTCTAAAAAGTTCCCTTAAGATGCACATTGCAAAACTGGGACAGGTGCTACTTTCGAACATACAACCACAAAATCATTATGTTGCTGGTAATATTCCAAGGGATAAAGTTCTTCAAAGACAAAATCATTAGCTACTTGATAGCTCTTCTTGCTTGATAGATGATAGTATAATCAGTCAAAAATACCATTTCAGACCAGCCTTAAATTCCAATCCTGTATCCTTCCTTAAATTAATAACAAATAATCTTCTTTTTATAAACCAATTACAGGTAGAAAGTGACATTAAATAGGTTAAGATTTATGTAGGATGAAATGGCAAAGAAGTCTATAAATACCTAGCCCAAGTTACCAATTTATCACTTACTATTACGTGACTTTGAACATGTCATGTTCCCTCCCTGGCTCTCAAATCTCTCATCCTCACAAAGAGGGCAATATTACAAACTATTCCTAAGGATATGTCCAGCTCTTGGATTTGGTAATTTGCTTACATTAAATATCCAAGACCATGCTGTGATGTATAATGTCTCAAGCAAAATCTGTGAGAAAGAATCTTGAGCCATGTCATGGTTTCAGAAAGGCTTCTCTACTGACATAGGAATAAATTTGGGTGAGGAGTGATTATCAGAAAGCACTATGATGGTTTTCCAAAGAAAGACATGGAATCACAAAAGTTGACCCCTCAGTCCTACCGGCCTTGTTCTTGTTAAAATTGAGCATTGTTACCCCAGTTTGAACTCTGGTTAGTGACATACAAATTGTGATGGCCACACATGTAGCTATTTGCTCAAATGTTATCATGTACAACTAAAATGCATTCCAATCCATTTCTGTATGACTCTTCAGAAGTAGAGGCCAGGAAATTCTGATTTGACTGCTCACTAGACTACCACCTATATGGACTGAATCATTCCTGCAGAATGAATCTGCAGAAGGCTCTCGAAAACCATCAATAATGAGTAAATGACAAAACATATCCTTTTATCTAAAAATCCCCGCTTTTGATCACAGAAGTCCTAATGGTACCTGGTATTCTCATACATATCATAAAAGTAATCACGTTTTCTGCTTCTTCAAAAACCTTCCATTTGGGGAGATGCTTGGGCTTATTTCTTGGAAGGGCTCTATAAAATGTTCGTGACTGTATCTTTAAGTACAAACCTGTTCTCTTTTTTATAAGAATGTTTCCACTGAGCATAATGCAGTCTTTATGAATTTTTAAACTGGCATTCTTCTTCTTTTCTCACTAAAATGGAAAATGGGCTTCTCAGGAGCTTTTCTGAACCTTAAAAATTTTAAAGAATATGTTTCCTTTTTCCACTTCTAAGTTTAGCACCAGTCTAATCATTTCACGTTTTAATCACAGTAAGATGTAAGTTTCCGAAAACCACCACTAAAACACTGGTCGCCCTTTGTAGACTTTATAAAAGAAATGTAACCCTTTTTTGGCCCATTATTCTTATGCAAGGATAATGATTTAAAAAAAGGAAGAAGAAGAAGAAGAAAGAAGAAAGAAGAAGAAGAAAGAAGAAGAAGAAGAAGAAGAAGAAGAAGAAGAAGAAGAAGAAGAAGAAGAAGAAGAAGAAGAAGAAAGAAGAAAGAAGAAAGAAGAAAGAAGAAAGAAGAAAGAAGAAAGAAGAAAGAAGAAAGAAGAAAGAAAGAAGAAGAAGAAGAAGGAGGAGGAGGAGGAGAAGAAGTTTCACAGGATTGATTCTCTCAGCAGAGCCTCTGGACCTTCCTGGACAGAGCCACCATGTTCCCTTACCTCCAGATGCTCAGGGACCTCACACTGCCGTTACATGCTCCAGATTCCAAAAATCCTGATCTCTGAGTCCTAATCCATGATGCCTGATTCTCAGAGATCCATGAAGAATAACAACCTGACAAACATTCACAGTGAAATTTAATGTTGATGAGAGCTGCCATGTCTCCTTTGATGTATTGGTGTCCTTGGAGCTCCCCAGGAGACCTGAAGACAGAGAGTCTGAAGCCCAGAGCACTGAAGGCACAGTGTTAGGCCTATATGGGTGGCTGGTCCTGCGTGTATGCATATAAATAAAAATAAAATATTCCTAAGACCAAATTAAAGTTATGATAAGATAGAAGCCTGCTTATAATTTCAGTAGCATGCCATCTCCTGCACAGAGTAACAGGGTAACAAGAGAATTCTCCCTACTCCAACCTCTCCCAGTGATTCTTCCTCCTAACCACTTTTATCTTAGTGGAGAGAAGAATGCACAGTAAGAAGTGCATCCCAAATTAAACTAGTCTTACCTGCCCCCACCTTAAGGTTCATCCTAGTAGAGAAAACTTTCAAAAGAAAAATAAACCTCATTCCTCAAACCCTGAAAAGCAAGGACTTCTTTATTGAAAGCTTCTTAAGAAGGTAATACAGGGCAAGTCATGAAGTCAGTCTGTAAAAACTTCTTAGACATACACCTCTCTCCCAGTGTCCCACTTGACTTCTTGTACTCTTTCTCTCCCTCTCTCTCCTCCTGCCCTTGGTTTTCTTGTCTCCTTTTTCTCTCTCTTTTCATTCCTTTTATGTGGTGTAACTTGGCCTAATCTAAGCTTACCCTCCCTGTCAGTTTTGTGAAGACACATTTCCCCCATCTCTCTCTCTCTCTCTCTCTCTCTCTCTCTCTCTCATGTGAGAGAGGTGAGGCTTGGTGATAAAAGGATGAGAGACTGGGAGGAAGGAAAGGCCAAAGGACAAGGGGCAGAATGAACATGGATTTATCACCTCAGAGCCAGAGAGTATGTGCAGAGAAGCCCTGTGTGTTCCAGTTATGGAGTCTAGCAGATATGCTTAGCTGTGGTTTAAGTAGGAAAGAACAATGCAGGGGATGGGGAGGCAGGCTTTCCACTTGGCAAAAGTGAACACGTGTTAAGTTCATATAAAAAGTACAAAGTCAGTTGAATAGATCTGTTGTTGGGAAAAGCGGGAAATGGAAAGAAGCTGAATCCAGCCCCTGGGGAAAAGGGCTGCCACAAACCAGAGAAGCTACCCGGACTCCAGGCAAGAGACCATCTTGATCAAAAAGGGAGTTTACTCAGAGGTTACAGAATAGTTTGCAGAAACGAAGAAAAGCTCCTACGAAGGACAGAAACCAGATCAGCTCCATGGAACTGTCAGGCAGGAATGGTCGGTGCATTTAGGATGCCACCATCAGGATGAATTTGTCTCCATACTTTTTTCTGTTTTAATATAATTTCACTCATGTAGGAATTAGGATTGACATGATAGTGAAGACAGTAATAAGAACAAGCAGGAGATGTAGGAAACACCATGACTTGGAGGCTTCAGGGGCACCCAGGACCCAGCCCTGGAACCAGGATAAGTCCCCTGGGACAAAACTTACTGCTCCTATAATGAATCACTGAATTCATGGAAGGAGGCTAGCAGTTCTTGATATCTCCAACTTTATACTCTCTGAAACCCAGGGGAGCAGGTACTGATACTTCTAGAGTGAGTCCCTCTAGTGTTTGAGTGCTGGGTGGAAGCACCAAGGAACAGAGAGCAGACTGCTTCTTTTCTTTTTAACAAACAGGACTGTAATACAAGAGCCTAAAGACTAACTGTGGTCATGATTTCCAGGAGGCACCTACGAAAATGCTGGCCAGTCATATGACCTGATTCAAACTAGAGCTTTACATTTCTTCCCATTTGACAGTGCTACTGGCATTAACTAGAATTGTAATATGACAAAGACTACCAGACAAAGATCACATGTGCATGTAGCATGGTCTGCTTCTTAGCAAATTTTAAACATTTTCAGAGTTTCTTTTTTTTGCTCCTAGTCTTCTCTACCTAGAAAACTTATGTTTTCTAATTTTCTGTGATCCCACCACCAGAGGCAGATAGCAACATAAAATCCTTTGTACTGTGATACTATGGCTAAATACCTTGTCTTCTTCCATAGGCATTTGCATTGAAAATACAATATACCAGGCTTGAGAAGGTGGATTTAACAGAAAATTTTCTGAGCCTGTAGGGCAATGGGAAGGAGAGTTATTTGGGGGTAGAAGTAATTCTAATACTCTTCAAAACTAAAAATAGACGAAGGAGTCTTCTCACCCACCTCTAAGTAAAGCTGATACTAACTTTCAATTCACAAAAATCTATTGTACCTAGGGCTATAGTAATATATCTGTAGAAAATTTCTGACTATTCAGTATCACTGTCAAATGAGAGACTATAAGCCCTTTGCAACAATTAATCAAGCAAACATTGTTTTCCTCATGGGGGAACAAACTGTGCAGCAGTGCTGGATCCTAAGCTGATCTGTAATAAGTTGTTTGAAAGTTGTCAGGGAACAAACAAAATTCCCACAACAGAACTACTGTCAAAGGTTCATTTTGACAATCAAGGTGGCACAAGTAAAGGATAGTGAGCCCACACCAAGCCATACTAAAGAGAGGTCATGACAGTTCTGAAAGAAAAGTAAATGACCAGGAAATTGAGTCCTCATCAAGCAAGCAATCGCATGCAGAACTCAAAAGGAACTCACCTCTAACATTCAATATGAGTAGTATTAACTCATACTACTAAAGAGACAGAACACGTGGGTCTTATCTTTGTTCCTACAACTACTGTCACAGTTCATTGTCAGAAAATAAAGTGGTACAGATATAATGAATGGAAAATATTCTGCAAAGGGTACTTTTTGGGAGGAACTCTGTAATTGATTGCCATTTCAAAACAATGCATCAATGGCTAATGATAAGTTTAACAATTTAGAAGAAAAATACCAATAATAGTGAGAATGATGTATCATACCAAGATATTAAAAAGTACCCTTGATCACAAATGAAACATAATGCAGAAAAATGTATTGTTCTGCTATTAGCCATAGTATTGACAACATTGCCTCAAACAATGTTCTCTAGCATTAAGCTAATATTGTTCATTTGAATTTTACTGGTTTTAGAGTTGTTTTAAAAATTTATTTTGTATTCAGTTTTATAACTAAAAATACTGCAAGTCAGAGTTCTAGTTTTACGTTTGTACATGTTTTATCATAGTCTGAAAATAATTTAAGCCCACCTTGGGAGTTTAGGATATTTTTTTCTTTTAAAAGGCATCCATGAATAACTTAAGTTGGAAAAACACTACATTTTACTAGAATGAGAGGCAACAAACATGCTTGGTAAGGTCTAGGGCAAGGGCAATGGGGTCAGACTAAGTCTACAATCCTGGCTCCAGTTCTTTTCGGCTATGTCATTTTCAGCAAATGCCTTTATCTTCCTTAGCCTCAGTTTCTATTGGCCAGGAGACTGTAATTATAGCATCTCCTTCATAGGGTTGTGGTGAAATGAGATAAAACATAGTGTACTTAAAAAAATAATGCCTAGCTGGTGGTAATTGGTCAAAAAATGCTATCAATTAAAAGTAACAATTTCGAGTTCTAATAGCTAATCTAACAGACATCAAGAAAAAGCAGAGAGGAGCTGGGTTTTCCATGTGGTCTTTGATGTATGACAAACCATGTGGGAGTAGTATTATGGCCTGTGAACCACTGAACTATGAGACCTAGATGGATCTCATTGCCTAGAAAAGATGCAATAAATAACGAAAGAGCAAGGACATAAAAAAATTGTGTTTACAGATTCAAGCCCTATCACCTCTCAAGTTAATACAAAATCTTCTTAGCTCAACACCCACATGCCAAAGTAAGATGAGAAATTAGATAACTTGGTTAATTTCAAGACTGGCCAACTAATTCTGCAGGCCACAAGTCACAGTTTTATAGGAAATACCCATAATGTGAAGATGTTCTGAGAATATACAGCATATATAGGTTTTTTTTATTTGTTTGATTTTCTTAATCTTGTCAATGCATTTCTGTGGCATTGTGGAGCATCTTTTGTATGACCCTTGATTCAGACTTAGCATGCTACTAGCTGTATTCTCCATATTGTCTTTTTAACAAGGATAAATGATTTCTCATATAGCAGTGATCCTCAAGTATAGTCTGTTTTCCTTCTGATGGGCTCAAAATTGGGAAAAAGTCACTCTCTTAAGTAAACAGCGATGGGAAAATTGGATATCCACATGAAAAGAAAAGAAACTAGATTCCTACCTCTTACTTTATACAAAATTAATTCAAAGAGGATCAAAGACTTAAATCTAAGACCTCAAGCTACGAAACTACTAGAAGAAAACAAAGGAAATGCATCACAACACTGGGCTGAGCAAGGATTTTTTAAATGAGACCTCAAAAGCACAGGTAACAAAAACAAAAATAGACAAATGCAATTCCATTAAATTTAAAAGTTTATGCACAACAAAGGAAACAACAGAGTAAAAAGACAACCTGCAAACTATACATCTGGCAAAAGGTTAATACTCAGAACACAGAGTACTTAGCAAAAAACCAAATTTTAAAAATTAATTTAAGAAATGGGCAGAAGACCTGAATAAACATTTCTCAATAGAGGAAACACAAATGGCAAACAGGCATATGAAAAAATGCTCAATATCACTAAACATTAGAGAACTGCAAATCAAAATCACAGTGAGACACCTCTGACTCTAGTTAGAATGGCTATTATCAAAAGGACAAAACAAGTCTTGGTAAAGATGTGGAGAAAAGGAAACACTTGCACAATGTTTGTGGGATTGTGAAGTAGCATAGCCATTATGAAAGACAGTATGAAATTTCCTCAAAAAATTAAAAATTGAACTACCCTATCATCTAATAATTCTACTCTTCGATATACACCTAAAGGAAATGAAATCAATATGTTGAAAAGATATCTGCACCCCCATGTTTCCGCAGCACTATTTTCAATAGCCAAGATATGGAAGCAAACTAAGTGTCCAACAATGGATGAATAAAGAAAATGTGGTACATATACAGCATGGAGTATGATTCGCCCATAAGAAGAACAGGATCCTGTCATTTGTGACAACATGGATGGACCTGAAGTATATCACGTTAAGTGAAATAAGCAAGACACAGAAAGAAAAATATCACATGATCTCATTCATATTTAGAATCCTAAAAGAAAAAACAAGTTGATACCATAGAAGTAAAAAATAGAACAGTGTGCACCAGAGGCAGGAGAGGGAGGGAGAAGAGTAAGATAGGGAGAGGTTGGTCAATGGGTACAAATTTACAATTAGATAGGAGGAATAAATTCCAGTATTACTGCATAGTACAGGGACTATGGTTAACAGTAAGGTATTGTGTATTACAAAACATAAGAGAGGCTTTTGAAAGTTCTTACCACAAAGAAATGATAAATGCATCAGGTGATGCTAACTGCAGTGATTTGGTCGTTATATAACGTATATGTATTAAAGCATCACATTGAATCCCATAAATATGTACAATTAAATGTGCCAATTAAAAATTAAAAGTAAAATAAATAAATTGAACAAAAAATGAATGCAAAACCTTTTAGCCATCTGCATAGATCACATATAGCATGACACAACCATAAAGGAATTAGCCAGAAATAGATAATTATTAGAACAAATATATGTCTTAAAAATCAAAATATATATAAATGACTTATATAGAATATTTATAATTTCAGAATATAACTGACAAAATTGAAAAATAAATTCAATGATGAAAGTGCAAGTTTTTCACACTGTTCTTAACAATAGCTTTTCCTAAAAGTTTATTTTTAGAATGCCCAAAATGAAAAGTGAACTGAACATCTGGTTCTTTCAGTGTCCATTTTGTGCCATAATTTATGGCAAACAATTCATATCTAGTTCAGAAATCTGTGCCCTTGCCTTACTCCAAGAATATTCCTGCACCAAAATACACAGAAATAAATCGTTATTGGAATGTACAGCATCCTCATCATTTAGAACTGTTTCCAACAGTTTTCTAGAATTAAATATTATTATGTCTCCCTGAAAAGGAGATATGCTTGCTATAGTTAATAGGAACTGATTGGTAAATATTACAGTCAATGGGAACTGATTTGTAAATATTACACAACACATTTAAGTGTCCAAAGAGCTAAAGTAATGTACTTTGGAGTGAACATCTAATTCAGTTAACTCTCAGTCATTTAGTGTCTCAATATCTTGGTTGAGAAAACATATTCCCCAGATCAGCTGAGAGAGGGAGAGATGGAAGCTAAGTGCATGTGAGGGCCTATCTGTGCCTAGTGCACCAGCAGGGCCCTGGGTCTTCCTTCTGAATTTGGAGAATGTGCAATCTAGCCATAATTGGAAATTATTTTACTCTGTATCCATTTAGTTGTGAAATTTTTATTTTGATAAGACAAACAAATCCTTATTCTCTAACAATGCCACGTTTCAGACCCAGTGGGGAAGGATGAGGAGCCATGGTTAAGTTCCTTGTATAACAACAACAACAACAACAACAACAGCAACAACAGCAGCAACAACAACAGCAACAGCAACAACAACAACAACAACAACAACAACAAATCCTGGATAGGTTTCCTTGGCTTCTGCTTCCTAGATTCAGAGGGACAATTATTTATAGAGACTGACAAAAATGTTTTCCTGTTTGTTTTCTTTCTCTTAAAACATATCTTGGTATTATTTCTAAATTTTCAATGTGAGTTTCACAATGGGACCCATCACATTAGTTTCACTAATTAGTGAATCAGCTTTGGAGACCAAGCTCTAAGATATGCCCACTTAATAAAATAGAATATGCAGCAGCTGAATGTGTAAAACAATTATGCCACCAAACACATAAAAAATTATCCTCATCTACTTTACAGATAAATATTTGATAGAAATGCTGAATGGGGTCATGAAAAGAGAAATTAAATCTAGTATGTTAGGAGTTACTGTCAACTGGAGATCAATCTCATGAAATGTATTAAGAGGTTATAATGTGTGATAAGAAAGGGAGATTCAATGCAAAATTCAAGTTCACACATACGTTTTTCCTTAATAATGAAGAAATCTTTTATCAGAATATAAACAAGCAAAAAAAGTATCTAAATTGCAATTTAGGTCAGCTAACATCTTCTAGCAATATAGAATACTCACATACTGTACTTTATTTTTCTAAAAAACAAACATATCATAACTGTTAACCAAAATACCTTGCAAATGTTTGCTTTCTCCAAGATTCCTGATCATTCCTAAAACTTACGTCACACTTACACGATCGGATCATAGATTTCACTGAGAAAACAGAGCTTATTCACCTTTTTCTCCTGCTTCTCACTACTGACCTGCAATTATTTGCTTTTGAAACAAATGCACTATTATTTGGCCCCTCAAATCTCACCAGAGCAGATACCTGTACTCATATACCAGCTCATATCCCAGCTTGCCTTTTCCTGGGTACTATTTTAAAAATTATCTGCCCTAAGGTTGTTTTTTTTTTTTTTTTTTTTTTTTTTTTTTTTTTTTTTTTAACAGGGAAGTGCATATTAAAATGGCTCTCTGAGCAAATATAAAAGCAAATGGAATTTTAGAAAGCACTATTCTGCAAGTACTATGAGATTTGTAATATATCCAACAGTAGGCAAAAGCAAATGACAACAAAAATCAAAAAGCAGAAAACCATTAAAATGATGCTGACTCCAGTGACCGTTGGATAGGAATGGAAAAGCAAAAAGACACAGAAGTCCATCTCCAGCACACTTCTGTCTTATATAGGACCTGAGTACTTGGTTTTATCTTTTTCCATTTTGAGAGATTTTTCTAGCAACCTGAGAGGTGCTGAGAGCTAGAACATCCAAAAGGCTAGAACACTTCAAAGGCAGAGCAAGCAGGTTCCTTTATCTATTTTGAGGGGTTTTAGAAGTGCTCCTTCAAATCCAAGTAGGAGTCTACCATATTGCTAGGCAACCATATTGCTAGGCCCAACATTTTAGTGTTTTCCAGTTGGTTCATTGGTCTCTCTCGACATAATTGTTTGGCTTGAACAAATACATGAAGGTGAGGTCAGTGTCTCTTCTCCAGTGCAAAGTTTTAATCCATGTTCTATTTCAAAAAATTGTAAATTCTTAAAATAAGGATCAGAGCCTAACCTGTTGTGTTGAAACAAACATTTCCGTGTTTGAAAACCAATAGAAATGGTATGGTGTGAGTTTCAGAATAAATGACTACCCCAAAAGCCTATTTTGAAAAGACATCTCGTCCCTGGCTGTTTAAGGTGAATACTTCACCATGCCAGGAAGCATGTTAGGAATCTGTCAGGTCACTTTCTTATGAGAAGCTAGTGTCAGGCCAAGGCTGTATCGACCAAAGGCATCAACTGCTAGTTTGTTTTACCCAAGGGAGTCCCTATCTCACCCTCAGCAAAAAGTAACCTTAAAAGTCAACAACACTAACAAACAACATGTCTTGGAAAATAATGCAGAATTAAAACCTTTTATTTTCTAACTTTAGTGAAGCAAAGCCCATGATTACTTCAAATAATAGTTTCCATGGCTACACCAAACATACCCCTTCCCTGAGCACAACCAGCTCCCGAAAGTCTCTGTTGGCTATTACTAATATTCATAGTGATACGTCTAATGACATAGACATGACTTGACCCTGAAAATCCTCCCAAATCATCTTGTGTCGCCCTCTTTCCCTTACCCCATCATACACATACTGTTGTCTTTTAGCTTCTTCAATATTCCAAGCCTATTTCTACCCTTTGTCCTTCCCTCATGCTGTTTTGGCCTGAAACACTTCTGTCTTTTTCAATAAAACTAACTCTTTAAAATTTTTTTTTTTTTTTTACTTTTGTGGGTACATAGTAGGTATGTATATTTATGGGGTACCTGAGATATTTTGATTCAGGGATGCAATGTGAAATAATCACATCATGGGGAATGGGGTATCCATTCCCTCAAGAATTTATCCTTTGAGTTACAAAAATCCGATTATACTATTTATTTTTAAATGTACAGTTATTATTGACTATAATCACCCTGTTGTACTATCAAACACTAGGACTTATTCATTCTAACTACTTTTTGTACCCATTAACCATCCCTACCTCCCCCTGATTCCCCCACTCCCCTTCGCAGCCTCTGGTAACCATCCATATATTCTCTATGAGTATGAGTTGAACTGTTTTGATTTTTAGATCCCACAGATAAGTGGGAACATGGAATGTCACCAAACTAACTTGCAATATCCTTCAGTCATTGAGTAATCTTCTTTTCCCAAATGAGACAGAGGAATTTGTTTCATGCTTTCAAAGTTTCCTATGTTCTTTTGAAATCTTATCAAAATTATAATTAAAGATAGAATTCTTTGTGTGATGTCTCTATCCCCTATACACTGGAAACTTCATGAATTCTCAGATTATTATGGTCTTGTTTACCACTCTGCCCTCAACTTGACCCATTGTCAGGCACATAGTAGATGTTATTGATACAGCTAGATTCATAATTGCTGAGAATTTCTTGGGCAGAAAGTCTCAGCAAATCTCTCGCTGGAAAAAAATATTAGGTCTATTTAGGCACTTGCTATTTCCTAATGTTATAGTCTCCTTTGGACATAAAAGACACAGTCTTAGTCACAGTAGCTAACTGAGTTATCATTTTTGTTGTTACTGCTCAACGACTCACTCCTACCCAAATCAGTGATACTTATAGACTTGAAAAAGAATATTTGTTGAATAAGAATTTTGTCTGGGTAATCTCAGAAGTCTACAGCTCTGTAACAATGCTGTGGCATTTTCTGCTGGAGAATTAATTGATGTAATTAGCAACAACTCTTGGATTACTCAAGGGGCTCTTAGGCTGTACTTTAGCCATAGATCTTACTGATTAGGCTTTGGATGAGACCACAAAAAAGAAATACTGGTAAAAGGTTGATAGTATAAACAAAATTGGGTTTTGTATTAAAGTTACACCATAAAAGTGGAAACGCAGGATCCTTGAACTAATTGAAGGGTCAGTACACTTACAAGAATAAAGGAGAAATAACTTATCCTTCAAAGTTCAAAGGAACTTTTTGCAGAACTTTAATGAAAGGGAAAATCACACTGAAAAGGGTCATGGCTTCACGGCTACTGGGTCCACAAGTGAGGGTAGGCGGTGTTACTTTTACTGCCAAATCCTTTATTTCATATAGATGCACACATAAATACACAACCATGAGAGGTATTAGAATGGTTTCTTTGTGAAATATGGGTTAAAAGTACAGAAGAACACAAGCCAGACCTAGATAAGAGTGGTGACAGAAAAGAAGAGACTATGAAGCCAGGACAGGCATTGCCTAATAATCAGAGGGGTCAAGTTCAGGTCAGCAAAGTCAGACAGAACAGGTAGTTATCACAGGCCATGTGGAAGGGATGTCCCAAGCTAGAAAGGCCACAAAGCCAACAAAAATAGCTACACTGAGCAGGAGTAGAAAACCCCTACTTAGGAAGGGTTTTCTTCTCTCTGGTAATTTTTCCCTTGTTCTGAGTATCCACAGACACCTGAGCCTCTGACACATATTGATCATGGCTAGAAAAGACATGGAAGCCTGCACTGCTGAAAACATCTAACTTGGAAAATGTTTTGGGTAGTAACATTTGGCCTTTTGGCTTCATTGGTGGACTGGCTGACTTACTGATACAGGGTCAGAAATTTACTCTCAGTATCTGGCTTTATCATGATGACCCACCAATGACTCTACAAGCAAACCTTCCATGACTAACATCAACTCCCACCAAGCTAATGTAGTGGCCCTCCCCTGTGATCTCCTACAATATTACACATTCCTCTGTTATTTTCTATGATTTCTGAGTAACCTGCCAAAATCAGTAGATTTGTGAGATTGGTTTCAGATGGCACAAAACACTTTCCCTGATTTGCCATTCACACTAAATTCTTCCAAGAGTGGAATTTCCACATTCAGGACAAGAATATTGTGTGCGTTTTATGTCCAGGATGACAGATTTGGCTCTGGAGGAGGAGAGAATTACAGTATTATACTTTCCAAGTAATATCTCATGTTAACTTTTTTATGGACTGAGAAAAGAGAGGCCTGAGGAAGAAGCCACATCTGAGCAAAGGACTCTTAATAAGAGCAACTACTTTGTATTACTTAGACATTATATTAGCATTAAGAGGATGCTGGGCCAATAACTCTGAGAAAAGATGTGATTAGAATTTTTATCCCAAGAGTAATATGCATTTGGCAATTTGCATCATGCACCAATAATGTGTATCCAGCAAAATGTTCTGCTCAGATCCCACAGAAAAGGGCCAGGCCTTTGCCAAAGTGCTTTTCCAATAATGGCATATATATGTTTACTTTATCAGGAATTTGCATAGCAGACTAAACCAATAACCACAATAAGTCACAGAAGAAAGAAAACAGAACATCTCCCTTAGGTTTTAAACTTTTGCTGTCATTAGAAAAACACTAGATACTTTTAAGAAAAACAATAGACACTTTTAAGAAAAAACAATAGACACTTTTAAGCCTTCACATACATTGACCCCAATAACCCACAGCAATAATTTTAAAGTAGAAATTATTACCCTTCTTTTACTGATGAGAAAACTGAGGATCAGAGAGGTTAAGGAACATGCCCAAGCACACACCACAGGTAAGTAATGGAGTTGATATTTGAAGTCATGTCCATATGACTCCAAATTTTATATATTTCATATGTCATTAGGCTGATCACCATTCAGAGCCTCATATTTGGTCTGGAGAATAATAAAGTTCAATGAGAAGAGGAAAAGCTGAAGCAGAAGGCAGAGAATAACCCAGCATAAATAAAGCCTAAAGACTTAAGGGCCAGGAAAGAATGATGGCACTCGTCACCAGAACACCAGCTGAGGGAGATTTCAGTCTTAATATTTTAAGATTTGGTTCATTTGGAAAACAATTTGGAAATCAAGAGCCATACAAAATTCATATCTTGTGTATTAGTCCATTCTCACACTGCTACAAAGAACTGCCTGACACTGGATAACTTATGAAGAAAAGAGGCTTAATTGACTCACAGTTCCACAGGCATAACAGGAAGCATGACTGGAAGGCCTCAGGAAACTTACAATCATAGTGGAAAGCAAATGGGAAGTAAGCACCTTCCTCACATGGTGGTGAGAGAGAGAGAAGAGGGAAGGGGGAAGTGCCACACACTTTTAAACCATCAGGTCTTGTGAGAACTCACTGTCACAAGAAAAGCAAAGGGGAAATCCACCCCCACAAGTTAATCACCTCCCAACAGGCCCCTTACCCAATACTGGGGGTTATAATTCAACATGAGATTTGGGTGGGGACACAGAGTCAAAGCATATCATCTTTTAACTCAGATATTACACTTCTGGAAATCTATCCTAAGAATATAAACCAAAATATGAAAAAGTCATATGCAAAACATGATCATCCAGTTGATGTTTAGAATAACAGAGAAAGGTGGGGGGGGGAAAACATACAACATAAATGCCAAAAATGGGTAAATTATATTCTAATCAAACAATTACATGTTGTACAGCCAGTATATCTATAAAATATCTATACGTATTTGAGATATCATGAAAAATTCATATGCTTTAAGTATAACAAATCAAAATATATAATTACATGTATAACTATAATAATATAAAAGGCAAGTATCAGTTTATTCATACTTTGCCTTAGTCTATCAAGGAAGTGAGATGGTAGACACATTTACAAGAGTTAATTAGGTTACTGGGCACAAGATCAAATAAGACAAAAATATATAAATAAACTTATTGAAAAATTGCAATTAGAAAAAAATGATATACAAGAAAATAACACATTGATAACCCTACCAAAAGATTCCAAGTATCTAAGATTTAGATGAATAAAGAACATGCAAGATTATGGAGAAAATTGTAAAAATATTAGAGAAGTACATAAAACCCCCATGAATGATGGAGTTCAATATCTTTTAAATGTCAATGCTTTCAAAATTATCTATAAATTCAACACAAGTTCAGTCCAAATCCCAGAAATATTTTTTTCAAGAAACTTCAACTTTCACTAAGACTATTCTCCAGAAAAAAAATTTGCAAGTTTTTACAAGATGCTCATTGTAACAGTGTTTGTAACTGAATGATAAAACATCTAGAAATGAGGTTTAAAGATGAATAATAAAAACAGAATAACTTAATGGCATAGAGGATTCTTAAAAAAGTATTTCTTAGTAATACAAAAGAACTAATGCAACAAATAGAAAAAACTAAGATAAGTAAATCCAAATACATGTAATTACATTAATTATAGACAAATTAAATGTTCCAATTAACAGATAAAAATTGTCAGCTTGTATAAAAAACCAAACCAACTATGTGTTGCTTCCAAGGACACACCTTAAAGGTAAGGACAATCAAAAATAAAAAACTTTGAAAAGATGTAAAAGACTGAAAAGCTATATAATGAAAACAGTAACAAAAAGAAGGCCAATGGAGTGATGCACATGCCAAAGTAGGCTTAAAAGCAAGAAATTTTAGTTTAGATTGAAAGGGACATTTCATAATTATAAAAGGATCACTCCGAAAGGAAGGAATAATTCTAGTTATAGAGATTTTAACACATTTCTCCCATAACATGTAAAAATAAATAAAATCAGTGGATATATAGAAGACTTTTAAAATATAAATAGCAAATGTGGCCTAATTGAAGCACATAAAATTTGATGCCTAACTGCTATATGATGTATACACATTGCTTTAAGGGATATGCAGCACCTGTACTACAATAGACCATATGGGGGGCCATAAAGCAATTCTCAGCAAATTTCAAAGCACTGAAATTATCTCGAGCATGTTCTCTGACAACTAAGCTAGCAATCAGTAACAAAGATAACTGAAAAATTCTAAATATTTGAAGTCATTCATTACACTTCTAAATAACCAATTAAAAATTAAATGACAATAAAATAATAAAATAAACTGAATTATAGTAAAAACAAAACACCAAAATTTGTGGGTCTGCTTGAGGGAAATATGAAGCCTCAAATGCATATATCAGAGAAGAAAGACTGAGAATCAGTAATATCAAGAATCTAGAAAAGAGCAGCAAATTAAACCCAAGCATAATAGAAAAGAAATAATAAATACTGGAAATCAATTAATTGAAAACAAAATTGAAAAGTTTAACAAAGTTAAAAGTTGGGTTTTTGAAAGTAAGATTACTACTTCTTCCAATAAAATTGAGAAAACTCTACAGAGTAATTTAGAAAAAAGAGAAATAACACGAATTACTAACATGAGAAGTATAAAGTGAAGCATCACTACAGATCCTGCACAGATATTATAAACGTAATGCAAAACTATAATAAGCAACTTTAGCCTAAAACCAGAACATTCAGGTAAAATAGGAAAACCCTAAGGAAAAATTACCCACAACTGAGATAAGAAAAAACACCAGAAAATCTGAATACTTCTAATATATTACATATTAAAACCTGTAATAAAAACTTTTCCACAGAGAAACTTCAAGCCCAGTTCGCTTCAAGCATGACCTCCTCAAAATATTTATTACCCTGCGTTGAATAGTGTCCCTTGAAAATTCCTGTCCACCTAGTACTTCAGAATGTGACCTTATTTGGAAATAGGGTCTTTACAGATGTAATAATTTAAGATGAAATCACATTGGATTATGGTAGGCTCTAAATTAAATATGAATGATGTGTTCATAAGAACAGGAGAGGAGACCTGGACACACAGGGAGAATGTCTTGTGACAATCGAGGCAGAGACTGAAGTGATGTGTACATGAGGCAAGGAAAGCCAAGGATGGCCAGTATTCATCAGAAGACAGGAAGAAGTTAAAAAAGGTCCTTTCCTAGAGCCCTCAGAGAGAACACAGTTCCGTCAACATCTTGATTTTGGACTTTTAGCCTCCAGCATTGTTAGAGAATAAATTTATGTTTTTTTAAGCCACTCAGTTTGTGCTAATTTGTCATGGTAGCCCTAGCAAACTAACACACTTGACCTTTGTACAACATGGGAGTTAGGAGTACTGACCAC
The DNA here is from genome assembly GCF_049350105.2 of Macaca mulatta. NCBI lineage: Eukaryota > Metazoa > Chordata > Mammalia > Primates > Cercopithecidae > Macaca > Macaca mulatta. The sequence goes on from NC_133411.1 coordinate 123,560,970, forward strand.
TTGTGCAGTCAGAAAAACATGTATTGTTTTTGACTCGTCTAAAATTTAACTGCTAATAGCCTACAGTTAACACATATTTTTTATGTTCTAGATATTATATACTGTATTCTTACAATAAAGTAAGCTAGAGGAAATAAAATGTTCTTAAGAAAATCACAAAGAGGGAAAAAGATATTTAAAATTCATTAAGCGGAAGTAGATCATCATAAGATCTTCACCCCATCGTTTTCACATTGAATAGGCTGAGGAGGAGTGGTCTTGCTATCTCGGGATGGCAAAGATAGAAGAAAATCTACATGTAAGTGGAACCAAGCAGTTCAAACCCAAGTAGTTCAAGGGTCAACTGTGTATTTCTGAAAGAGTAACAATCTTACTCAAACTCAGGGTACAGAAAAAAAAAGAAACCTTTTTCAATTCATCCTATCAGGCTATTGTAAATGTGATACAAAGCCTAGCAAAGACACTTAAAGAAAGGACAGTTAAAAGCCAGTATTGCTTATAAACATAGGCACAAAAATCCTAAGCAAAATATTAAAAAATGAAATACATAAGCAATAATCAATATGTTACATTAACAAAATAAGAAAAAAAAACACAGGATCTTTTAAAAAATGCTTAAAAGTCATTTGATGAAATTCACCAGCCATTCATGAAAAGTTTTACCAAGATAGAAATAGAAGGGAATTTTCTTAGTTGAAAGGAAGGAAGGAAAAAAACACGATAGACAAGCATGCAGAGAGACTTGGAGGCTGGCTTACAGCAAACATTATATTTACATTGAAGGAATGAAAGCTTTCTCCCTGAAATTAGAAAAGTTCTGCGATGACAAGTGAATATTACATCTAAGTTTCTGACAAATACAACAAGGGGAAAAAATGTAAAAGGATTGAAGTGGAAGAAATAAAGTCATTATTTTCAGATAACATGATTATATTCATAGAAAATCCAAAAGAATCTATACATGAGTTATTGGACAACAAGTATAATTAACATTATGCTTAAAAAATCTAAATCAACAGACCATTTTATTTTCACAAACTAGGAGCAATTAGAAAATAAAATTTATAAAATAAAATTTACATAATAGAGAAAAATTATAAAATATTCTAGGTATAAGTCTAATGAAATAGAACTACAAAACATTACTGAAGCTTTCATTATGTTTAGGAAGCAGAAAATAAACAGAGAAATTAAATTGGATCCTGGAGTATCTGTAGGGTTTCTTTCAGGTCAAAAATAGCTCAACAAGCCTTAGTTGCTCAAACTTGCATATTTCCAAGAGGGGTTTGTTTCCATGATTGGCTCTTCGCTGGCTACTGGAAATTGAGATCTTGGAATGTTCTAAGTGATAAAAGTATTTTGCATGCTCAGGGCTTTAACTAATTTGAGTATTTTGAACAATGTGATTTATAGTAAACACCTGCTTTCCTTGTGTGGGGACTTGGAGCATCAGTAACTGTAATTAGTCATGAAGATACTATGTGCCTATATGACTGACATCTGATTTTTTAAAATCCTGGACTTCTACACTTAGGTAAACTTTCCTGGTAGACAACATTTTGCATGTATTGTCACTATTTGTTGCTAGAGGAATTAAGTATGTCCTGAGCTGTTCCTCTGGGCGAAGACTCTTGGATGCTAACATCTGCTTTCTCCAGATTTCTTCCCATTTTCCCTTTGCTGATTTTGCTTTGCATCCATTTGCTGTGGTTAACTGTAATCATTACTGTAACAACTTCTCTCTATTGAATCAGCAAACCTGGGGTGGCTGTCGGGACCTCTGATGCAGACCCAAACAATGAGAATAAGCTATGCAACCTATAAAATCAGTTTTTAAAAAATTCATTAAAAAGGTGAGGCCACAAAGAAATCTAATGACTTAAAATTTAAGAAACATTGTCTTTTTGGAAGGAATAGACTAATAGCTTCTTTTATCTTTGCCAGAGAGCAACACAAAAATAGAAGAAAGCTATCATTGGCATGATTCTTTTTTAAAGGCAGCCAAAATTTTAGCACACTTGAAAAAAAATTATGGCTTGGCATGATAGTTTAATCTGTATCTATTTGCCAACCCTTGTCCATAGTTCTTCATCAAGTGCATACAATAATAATCTGGGGCACATAAGGAACACTGAGATATACTTTTCCTGAGGCACAGGCATGAGGTACTTACCGACATGTGAGGGTAGAGGAGAAGTGAGAGAAACCTCATAGGCACTCCAGGCTTTATCTAATAATGAGTACCAAACATGAATAGTATATGACTGGGAGAAAGGCAGGAAGATAAACCTCAAGGCACTCAGATCCCAAGTACTGCTAAAAGGAAGGATCTGATGACACACTCGATTAATTTAAATGACCTGGTTGATTTGAATCCAATTAAAACAAAAAACCTAGCAAACTGAGTCAACTAGACCCAGTTTAACTACAGACTAAGTTGGCTTAATACTATACAACAGACTCAAAGAGGAGGCATGCCCTTTTATGGTCATATATTAGTTTTCTAGGGCTGCTATTAAAAATTACCACAAACTGGGTAGTTTAATCAGTGGAAATGTATTCTCTCAGAGTTCTAGAGGCTAAAAGTATGAAATCAAAGTGTCAAGAGGGCCATAAGACCCTTGAAGTCTCCAGTAAAGAATCCTGCCTTGCCTCTTTTTGATTGTGGTGGTTGCCAGTAATCCTTGGCATTCCTTTGCTTGTGACCATGTAACTGCATTCTCTGCCTCTGTCTTCACAGAGCCTTCCTCCATGTGAGTGTCTGTCTCTGAATCACTTTCTCTCCTTATAAGCACACCAGTCATTAGAAATAAAGCCTGCCCTAATTCAGTGTGACCACATCTTAATTTGAATATATATGCAAAATACTTATTTTCAATTAAGGTCACTTTTACAGGCACCAGAAGTTAGGACTTCAACATACCTCTTTTTTGTGTGTGGAGGTGGGGTTGGGGTGAGAGCAGGGACAAATGACACAACTCAACCACCAACAGAATACAGATGTTATTCATTTAAGTCTTCACTGTTCCTTTACTAACAACGTTTTGCATTCATTCAAAAATTAGGAGACATGAGAAACCAGGAAAATGTAGTCAGTCATCAAGAGTGAAGATATTCAATAAAACTAGATCTAGAATGGCCCATGTGCTAGAATTATTGAGCAGACTTTAAAATAACTGTAAATACGTTAACAAATCTAATGAACAATGTAGATAACATGCATAAATGTATAGGCAATTTCAGCAGAAACATCAAAAGTCCAAAAAAGAGCCAAGTAGAAATTCCAAAATAAAGAATTATTTTGATGGGCTTATATGCAGAGTTGATATAACACAGGGAAGAATCAATAAACTTGAAGATAACAAGAATAAACTTTTCAATCTGAAAAATAGAAAAAGTTTTTTTCTTAAAAAAGAATGGAGTCAAACATGAGAAAAAGTTGAAAATATTACTCTCCTGCAGATCTGTACTACAAGAAACACTAAAAGATCTTTAGTCCGAGAGGAAGTGATACCAGAGAGAAACTTACATTGTACGAGAATGAATAAAGAACACCAGAAAAAGTTAGAATATTCAGAAATACATATGACCTTGCATGTAAGAGTGATTCTTACTGTATGCTTTTGGGTATATATAAACATGTATTATGTAGACACCCATATATTTAAACTCCATTAAAAGGTTGCTTAAAAAATAAGAAAGAACATGATGTATAACATATGTAGAAAGTAAAATATATGGGAACAAGAACACAAAGAACAAAAAACTGTTAATTATAGCGTACTGTTCAAAGACCCTTATGTTGTCCATGAAGCCAGAAAATATTTGTTGAAGACAGTTTATGATAAAGTAGAGGCGCATTTGAGATCTCAAGCCCTATACAATCCAAAATGAGAGCTGACATACAGGTATGGAGCACTTGAAATGCGCCTAGGCAGAAATGATGTGCTATAAGTGTAAAACACAAGCAGATTTCAAAGACTTGGTAGAAAAAAATATAAATTATCTCATTAAAATATTTCTATTTATTACATTTGAAATGATAATATTGTGGACATATTAAGTTCCATTAAACAGTAAGATTTTACCTGTTTATTGTTGCCTTTTTAGCAGGGCTATTAGAATTTTTATAATTATATATGACCCACATTTATGACTCTCTGTATTTTGATTGGACAGTACAACTCTGGCAACAACTAAGAATAACATAGTATAGACAAAGATAAAAATTAATAATAATGGGGGACTTCAACACCCCATTGGTAGTGTCAGACATATCATCAAGGCAGAAGATTAAGAAAGGAATTCTAAACTTAAATTTGACACTTGACCAATTGTTCCTAATAGACATCTACAGAATACTTCGTGCAATAACCACAAAATATACATTCTTCTTATCTGTACACAGAACATACTCTACAATCGACCACATGCTCATCCATAAAGTAGTCTCAATAAATTTTAAAAAACAGAAATCATACCAACCATAATTTCAGACCACAGTGCAATAAAAATAGAAATTAATACCAAGAAAGTAGATCTCTCTCAAAACCACACAATTACATAGACATTAAACAACTTACTCCTGAATCACTTTTGGGTCAAAAATGAAATAAAGGCAGAAATCAAAAAATTCTTTAAACTTAATGCAAACACAGACAAAACACACCAAAATTCTCTGGGATACAGTCAAACTAGTGAAAAGAGTAAAGTTTATAATGCTAAATGCCCGTAACAGGAAGTTAGACCTCAAATTAATAATATAATATTGCACCACAAGTAACTAGAAAAACAAGAACCAACCCCAAAGCTATCAGAAGACAAGAAATAACTAAAATCAAAGCTGAACTAAATGAAACTGAGATGCAAAAATCCACACAAAAGATCAACTAAATCAAAATTGCTTTTTTGAAAGGATAGACAAGATCAATAGACTTCTAGCTAGATTAACAAATAAAAAAGGAAAGACGATTCAAATAAGCACAATCGGAATGGCAAAGAGGACATTAAAAGTCAGTTCCTAGAAATACAAAAGATCCCCAGAAACTATTATGAATACCTTTACCACCTAAACTAGAAAATCTAGAAGAAATGTGTAAATTCCTGGAAAGACACAACCTCTCGTGATTGAACCAGGAAGAAGCTGAAACCGTGAGCACACCAATAATGAGTTCCAAAATTGAATCAGTAATGAAAACCCTACCAAACACAAAAAGCCCTGGACCAGATGCACTCATAGCCAAATTCTACCAGATGTACGAAGAAGAGCTGGTACAAATTCTATTTAAAATATTAAAAAAAAAAAAAAATGGATTCCTCCCCAAATCATTCTGCAGAGCCAGCATCCTCTTGGTATCAAAATGTGGCAGACACACAAAAAAAGAAAGCTACAAGTCAATATCCCTGATAAACATCTACACAAAAATCCTCAACAAAACACTAGCAAACTGAATTCGGCAGCACATGAAAATGTCAATTCACCACGATCAAGTAGGCTTCATTCCTGGGATGCAAGATTGGTTCAACACACACAAATCAATAAATGTGATTTACCACATAAACAGAATTAAAAACAAAAACCATATGATTATATCCCTAAGTGCAGAAAAAGATTGTGATGAAATCAACCATTCCTTAATGATTAAAAAAAAAAAAAAAAAAAAAAAAAAAAAACCTCAACAGACTAGGCATCAAAGGAAAATAACTCAAAATATTAAGAGCCATGTATGACAAACCAACAGCCAATATCATAATGAACAGGCAAAAGCTTGAACCATTCCTCTTCAGTGCTGGAACAAGTTAAGGATGCTCACTCTAACCACTCCTATTCAACATAGTATTGGAAGGCCTGGCCAGAGCAATCAGGTAAGAGAAAGAATAGGTGAGGCCAAGATGGTTGACTAGAAGTAATATCTAAGGAGGTACTACTCACTCTCAGGGTCCTACACGTGCTGTTATCATCCTGAGAGTGAGCGCTTTCTTATGTTGCATCTCAGGCACCTCTCTTGGCTCACCATAGTTTCAGTCCTGCTCCTGGCAGCAATATTCATATAATAGCCATAACACCCAAATATCTATCATTTGTAGAATAGATATGTAAACTACATAATATTTACAAAGTTCACTGTACAGCAATAAAAAGAATAAACTGGTAATAAGCAACTACATGCATCAATCTCATAAATAGAATGCTGAATGTAAGAAGCTTGCCACAAAATAGTATAACTCCATTCATATAAAGTTCAAAAACAGGTAAAACTAATCAATTGTGGCAGAGATCAGAATGGAATACTCACTAGTATTAGAAGGGATAATGATTATTAGGGTGCCCAAGGGAGGTTTCTGGAGTCCTGGCAAAAGTGTATATTGATCAGGGTAGCAGTTACATGCATCAAAGTGACAGTATATATACTTGGTAAACATCCATTGAGAGAAATATGATCATTATATATAAAATATGACTTATGACTTGCTCAATTCTCTATGTGTGATTCTAATAATAAATATATATTTTAAAAAACAAGCACAGGGACACAAACACCAAATTCTGGATACTGATAAGTGGAGGAAAAGGAAGGTGGAGACCATAATGGGTGAGGGGTAACAGAGAAATTTCTCTGTATCTGTAATGTTTCTTGTATTTTAAATAATACTGAAACAAATATGGCAAAATTATAGAATTTGATAGAGGTAGTTAATGGGTACTGAGTTCACTGTGTTTCTCTGTATATTTCCTTTTCAGTGTTTCATACCTTTAGAAAACCAACCTGAGTTATCTGGAACTGGGATGTGATCCACCAAGAGGACAGTACAACCCACAAAATTATTAAAACCTGTTGCAAAATACTATAAAACTTTGCTTTCTCAAGTAGGCTTCTCATTGTGCTCAACACCAAAATATTGTATTTGCAGTAAGGGTTCCTATATCATTGGAGAAAATCATGCAAATAGAGGAGAGCTCATTTTCACTTTCCTTTAACATTACAAAATTTGAAAGTGAAGCTTCAGAAAGAATATTCTGCCCACTGTGTCTGTCAAAGTCTGATGTTCCTTGAAATACAAATGACAAGTGGTTGTGTTCCAAACAAAAGTGATTCGGGATCAGTGAGAAAAGATAAAACTGTTAACTTTACCCTGGGAGGACTTCTGTATGACAAACCTACAACCACACATACCTGCACATTTCCTTTTACCTTTTAAGCACAAATTTATAAGAAACTACTAGAAACTGAACTTTTCACTGTTTTTCAGTTAGCCTTCTGCTTACCTCCATTTCAAAAATGGCTTCCTTGGATGTATTAGAAATAAACTAGCTAAAAATAGTTCACCACCCCATATGTATGCCACTGTTGAGAGTATAAGACCCTCTGTGTCATTCTTGTGGTCAAGACAGAACCAACTTGACAGCTTTCATATGTATGCAAATTAACCTGAGGTTCTGCATCCAATCTGTGACAGGCTCACTATAAACTGGTTTCTGACCTCAATTGACTTCAATTCTCTCCTCGTTCTGAGCTCAGTTAAAAGGGGAAACAGCAGCAAGGACATCAGGGATGAATACAAGGGCACATGGTAACAAATCAACCACATAGAAAGACCAAGGTAGGTCTGATCTAGTGGAAAAAGCAATGGGCTTAAAAGTCAGAAGCTCTACATTAGAATTTTGAGTTGCTGGGCTGATCAATCATGAGCAAGTCATTTTAACCTCTCGGAGTTTCCTTTCTGCAAAATGAACAAGGTAATACCTCTCTCTGGAGTTCTGTGTGGTTTCTACGCTTAGAAAGGTTGAAAATATTATATGGGCATAAGGCATTAAGAGAAAATGCCTATCATTGGCTCACCTACCATTAAAAGCCTTGAAAATACTATCCAATCTATCTTTGTCAAGTTTTATTCTTTTCCCCACACACCCATGAGTCATTATATATTGGTTTCATTTCTTCCACCTCCTCTACAACTTCTCAACAGGCCATTAGTTATCCTCATAACACAATATGAGGTAACAAGGTATTTGAGCTTTTGCACTTCTTGGCTTCTCTTTTCAGTTTTGATATGTCTGAAATGCTATCTTTTGGTTAAAATGAATAATGTGCCATTCACAAGCAGATCACTAGATGATAGGCACTCCTTCAAAGACAAGTTAACCAGACTTGTTAACTAACTCATGCTGTTTATCGGGATGGGGTCAAGAAGGGTCAACGTTTTGAATAGAAGTGATGATGAGCCATGACTAAGGAAATCTTTCCTAGCTCGAAGCAGCCCTATAGATTTGTCAGACTGCATGCTTTGGAACAAATTGCAATAAAATTGCTAAACTTTTTTTTTTTGTTTTACCTTATGTGGCAAAAGCATTTGCAAGTAACTTTTATACTTCATCCAGTTTGAAGGAATTTTTAAAAATTTTTATGTTTTCAGTTATTATAGATACATATTAGTTGTGCAAATTTATAGGGTGCACATGATATTTTGATACAAGCATGCAATATGTAAAAATCAAATCCGAGTAATTGCGATGTATATCACCACAAGCATTTATCTTTTTTGTATTAAAACCATTCCAATTCCACTCTTTTAGTTATTTTGAAATACACAGTAAATTATTGTTAACTATAGTCGCCCTATTGTGCTAAGGAACACCAGATCTTATTTCTTCTATTTAACTGTATTTTTGTACTCATTAAAAATGTATTTGTGCTAAAAATGAGATTTTTATTTTCCCCCAGCTCATCTTTCTACTGACTTTCAGCTCAAGCTTCCTCTCTTCACAAAGTAGGAATTATGAGGTACTCACTCTTCTTCTCTTATTCAATCTTTACAAAGGGAAGAGGAGTCACTAATCTGATTTTTCACATTTCACTGGTGGGCATGATCACTAATTTGGTTACTTCATCTCCCATCCTCCTTTAAGAAACGGGGTCATGGTCAATGCAGTTGGAGGAATAATTCACTTTAGACCAACATTGCAGGCCTGGTTTACTTCAATTCAGAGGAGAAGGAAACAGGATGCTCCAATTCAGCCTCAGTCCTTAGCCTTGTCTCCCAATCAGTTTTACCAAACATCGTTGCATTTGAGTTACAGGGCCATTCTTTTCTTTTCCTTTCTTTTTTTTTTTTGGAAACAGTTTCACTCTTGTTGCCTGGCTGGAGTGCAGTGGTACAATCTCGGCTCACTGCAACCTCTGCCTCCTGGGTTCAAGCGGTTCTCCTGCTTCAGCCTCCTGAGTAGCTGCGATTATAGGCACCCCGCAACCATACCCAGCTAATTTTTGTATTTTTAGTAGAGATGGGGTTTCACCATGTTGGCCAGGCTGGTCTTGAACTCCTGGCCTCAGGTGATCCACCCACCTCGTTCTCTCAAAGTGCTGGGATTACAGGCATGAGCCACCCCACCTGGCTGGGGCAATTCTTTGCTATTAGTTTAGAAATCTTGCATATGTGCTCATCAGAGAGACCTCTAAGAGGAGAGTGGCTAGAAGAGTCAGATTCTGCTTCCTTGAAACCCTAACGATGTTCACATCTTACAGCCTCAAGTTAGGATAATGAGTTTGAACCCATGCCTTATAATTCTGAAAAAAAGAGGAAGGTTCATGCATCCCAAACTGTCAGATCAATCCTACTTTGTACTGGGAAATGTCCTTGGATAATGCAGTATTACCATTTCATCAAGTTTAACTATCCTCAAGAAGTACCTCTTACTGAAAAGGTTAATGCCAGCTTTCAGTTAGCATGAATACACTTTTCTGCCAGGTGCTATAGCCTGTAACTGGGTATAATCAGTCTTCCCTAGCAGCCCAATATCCCGTTCTGATGAAATTGGGGAATGTAATGAGATTGCTATTAGTTTGGGCCAGAGCCCAGAGTTTCAAACAAAATTCAGTGTCAGGTTTCAGTTGAGGGTCAGAAATGAGGCAACAGCCACAATCAACCAGCTGGGGAATAACCTCTGACCCACCATCAGAAAGTCATAAGGGTTTGGTCAATGTAAAACATTTCAGGGTAAAAGGAACCTGCACTCAGTGAGCATTGGGATAAAAATGGAGACTGTTGGAAATTTATCTTCCTCTTGCACTGGAAAGATATCTGAAAGGAGAATCTGGGGCCTGAGGTCAGTGTGATTACCATTGTCAAGTTATACTCAAATATTCTAGTTGGGAAGACAGACTGTGAAGACATTTTCTTGACATTTTGTTATACAGCAGGATATTCAAAAAAGAGAATGAGGAATAATCATGTGTTTAAGGATCCTTTACTCTCCCCCTCTCCATATGGAAAAAAGAACTGATTTCCATAAAAGGTGTTCCTCTGATATTCTGGCAAGATGTCAATTATACTGTTGTCTTAGTTCAAGAGATAGTTGATCATAACATCTGCACTTCCTTCACGCAGATTTTTGAGTTTCCAACAGTGTCTTAACACTCCGTCAACATTCTCTTGCTACAAATGGGTAGTGCCTGAAGAATCTCCTGTGAAATTCTAGTTGCTGGAGATGCTTTTTTCTCTTTTAGAGAAGGTGAGAATTTGAAATAGTCAAACATAATTTTTAAAAGTAAAATAACAACCCTCTCCTGGAGATTCACAAGGCATATTAACATATCAAAGCCTTAAAAATCTCAAGCAAAAAAAAAAAAAAACAATTCACAGAACGCCTCTGATTAACATTTTCATAAATGTAGTATTTTCTGAAACACGAGTGCCTATAAATCTTTCTTGTCCATTTAACAGCTGTTAGCATCCTGCATCCATCACAGAACTCACATTCAGAGGGGCATATTTTGAAAAACTCTGTACTGTAACTTTATGCGCACACAGAGATCAGAAGTATGTAAAGATGACTTGACTCTCATTTCCTATTCAAATCCTAATGACAGGGGAAACTGAAAAAGAAAAAAGAAGTGTCTCTTCTACAGGCACACCTGAATAGTTCAATTTATTGCCAACATATATGAATTACTATATTTATAAGTGAGTTACCAGAACATACCAGAAATTAGTAGGCTGCAGCACTATTATATCTAGCTGAAGCAGACTGCACTGATTATAGTCAAACCATTTGTTGTCTGAATCCCACACATGCAGGAAAACAAATCCCTTTTTGCATCACTCAGGCGGACTAGAAAGACCCCACTGTGTCTTGCTTGAAGGTTAGCTCAGTGGTAGCCCTTCCTGAAGGTTCACTGGCCTACCTTTTCACTACCTTTTCAAGTTATCTTTCAGCTGGGCCCTTCCAGCCCCTGGGCCTGATGTCCCTGGAACTAACCACAAGCGAAGTGAAAACTGCATGGATTCAGGGAAAAGCAAGACCTGCTGAAGTTAGACATTACTGTATTAAAAATCAACCCAGCACTTAAAGGTGTACAAAAATGATTTCGTATTGCCCATGGTCTTAGGGTTGTTGGATTCAGCTCTGTGATTCTTCTGCTTCATGTTGTGTAGCAGAAGTCATTCGTGTGGATGTATTCAACTAGAGGCTCAACTGGGACTGGAACACTTAAGGTAACCACTTATCATCATCCATATAATATCCATTAACCACTTACCATTAACCATATCACATGGCCTCTCATCATTCTACAGTCTAGTCTGGACTTCATCACAGAATTGCAGCTGGGCACCAACAGAACGTAAGTGGGAGCTTCTGGCTGTTGTAAGGCCTCTATTCAGAAATCTCAGAATATCACTTGTGATGTATTCCATTGGTCAAGACAAGTTACCAGGCCAGCCCAGATTTCACTCTTGATGGGAGAAGCCGCACGCACCTAGAGGCAGGAGGGTTATGGGTAGCTGTATTTGGAGACCAACTACCACAACACCCAATGCTTCATATTCTACAGCTTTGGCTGCTGGGAAACAGTCAAAACTCAACACCATTCCTGGCAAAGAGACACATTCAAACTTGACCCTTTTTAATCTAGACCAATGTGATCCTTTACACAGATGAAGGAAAATCATTACAAACCTCTCGTGGGTCCAGTTGAAACAAGCAAAATGAGCACCTAAATCATTCTAAACTCACTTTTTTAGGAGGTAACTGCTATAATTTATCCTAGATTAATATTAAGTTCCTTTATGGAAAAATTGGGCTCCCTGGCTACTCAATAAATTATAAATTAAACTTTTAATTCTGTTCATGTTTTAATTCCTCACTAATACTCTTCACAGGGTGTAAGCAAGCATCCTCCTTACCAACAGTCCAACTGACCTCTGAGGCTGGATTTACCATATCCAAAGAAGAAAACCTAAATATGTATTTAGCAGTGTTATCACCTTCTCTTAAAGGAGCCAGCTCATCTTTTTTGCGCCGTCACCATTTGAAGCATGAGAGAGAGATGAGTGGGCTAGGCAGCTGCCTACGTAGTACACTCTGTGGGATGCTAAAAGGAGACCCTGTCCAAAAATAATCTTCACAGCTGCCATGACATGATGCCTGAAATTCCACCACTCTTTTTATTCACTTATGATCCTGACTGTTCTGGGATTTAAGGACAGAATGCAAAGATCCCAAGATATGGGAACACATGGGGTTGTCATCATCGATTAGCTTCCTGGCCCAGGGTGAAAAGCGAAGTCAGGGATTTTGGACAATAAGGCACAATCAGGCAGGGTTGGGGCCTGTGGCTTGGTATATTCCTGAAGGCCAGAAAGGCAGATGTGTGTCCCATAGTCTTCTGTATATGTCTGGAGATGGGAGCATTCCAAGAGAGGGACACAGAAACAAGGCATGACCGTCCAATTTCACAATGCCCTGAAGGGTTTTTGTTGGGGTGGAGGAAAAAGAAAGGGCACTACAGGAGAGGGAGTGAGAGAAGGGCCGAAGGATACATTCTGAGTACATCCTCCAAAACTTGGGATTTAAAAACGCTTCAAAAGCCAACACTGTGTCATCACGATAGTTAAGACCAGGATGAAAAGGCATAAAAGCAGCAGGTGCGTAAAGAGAGTTAAAAGGGGAATTTTCAAATTAAGCTTTACCCACCCATTACACTTCCTACGAGTTATGTAAAAAGTTCTCAAAACATAACCTATTAGTTTATCACACAGCCTGTGATTCAGGTGCTCTTACTCCCATTTCAGAGATAGGGAAACTGGGGCCAGGAAGATTGACTGAGTTGTTTATGGTCCTACAGCAGAAATGCGGTAAAGCCAGGACTTGAACTCAGGCAATCTGACAGCTGGAATTCAGAGCCTTTTACTCTTTATCATTACACTGTGATGCTTTCCAGGGACCATTGCTTACACAAACGCTTATGAATGCAGAGAACACGCTAAAAGAATAAGAAACTGCTTTGCAGTACTGGCTTCTTGGAAGGGAAATGTTGAGTCCAGAGTTAGTTATTGTTTATTGAATACTACTGGTATTGTTAGAATTTTTCTTGTGTGTGCCTTGCATTTATAAAACAAGAAGTAGGATTTAAATAATATATTTCCTTCAAAAACAACATATGGAAACTATTTTTCTAATGTTTATTCAAAGTGACCAAAAATATACGGTTAATCAGGCAGTAATGAGAAACTTCTCCCAAAACAGATCTCCATCTCTAAGAAGCACTGCTTCTTCTCTCATTTTCTGAAACCAAAGGCTATGTTACAAAGTCAAGCTGCCTGAAACCTGGACATACTTACGGCACCCCAGAGCACCTCAGGAGGTGGGGTTCTGACCACTCTTACCATAACCACAAGATCAGCTGGCCTTGCTGCAAAAGCTAGAATGATATACCACTACAGAATGCAAGAGCCAGCTCTGAAAATACCTCTATTTCTCTTTTAGATATTTGCTTAATGTCAGAGATAATTATTAATGACAGATAATGATAAATGCCAGAGATAATGATTAATCTTCATCTATCTATGCTCTCTATTACTCCTTTCCCTTTCCTCCCCCAGCCAACCTCATCAGCATACATATTTTCCTCCTTGAACGTCTAGGAGTCGAGGGCAGCATTTTACTCAGGTTAAAGAATTCAACACTGCAAGTAAAATCACTTTCACAGATTTCCACCATTCGATCTTTCCACTTAGACTAATTTAATACAAATTGGAGCTAGGTTGTAACCAGAAAGCCAAGTAGGACAAATATGCTATCATAAATCTCTATCAGTAAATGGTTAATACTTGCAAGCACTAAGTTAGAAGATTAGGAGGCTTGTTTACTGAGAGGAAACTGATATCCAGTATTTAAATCCAGTGAGAGAACTTCCTGCCCTATATTATGGCTTTGAGTAAATGCAAGTGAGTCATAGATTAGGGATGAGAACAGTTTTCAAAAGGTAACACTAAAGATGTAATTTATAAAGAGGAAGTAAAAGCATCATCTCCTGTGTATTCTATTCCCCCTAGTTGTTCTCAACCCGGCACACTACCATGCTTCTCCCACTAACAGGCAATTGGAAATACATGAGAAAATTTCTTTAACGGTCATGATGACTGAGAGGCACTACTGGCATTTAATGAACCAGTGATTTTAAATGTCCTGTAATGTGCCATAGAAGGGTCCTGCACAATGGAGAATTTTCCTGATATATCACGAAGACCATCCCTATCGCATAACATATTAGGCAGCCGTAACACCTTAACTCAGAGCCTCTAGTCTCCAAAACTGCAGATCTATTTACCTAGAATGAGCAAATTAATTCTCTTTGTTGGAAAGTCATGGTTTCCTCCTCATTTTTTAGTTAAGAAGAAAGACTATTATTCAACTATATTTTGTCCGATTGAAAGGGATGAAAGAGATTACTTAAGTGATATGCATATCTTATGGACAGAGAATAATAGAAGAAAAATTCTCGTTAGACACCAGTAAGTCCCTGTGAAATTCTGTGACACAAGAGGACATCAAGTGACTGGGATTTGGAAAAGAGGCAGTGGATGAATGGAAACAAAGACATCAACCAAAGTAGCTATCATATGTCCTTTCTTCCTTTCTTGATTTTCTCTGCCAATAGTTATTCCGTGACCACTATCTGCAGCCATTGTGTGAGGCACTGTGAAACAAAGATGAACAATAAGTGACATAGTTTCTACTCTCATGGTGTATGTATCCCACTGAGGGAGACTAAGAATAAAATCACACAAATTTTAAGCAGATGGATGAGGACCATTAATTCATTCATGGTTGCCAGTCACATTACCCCTAGATACAAGCAGCACCAAGTAATTATTACTCGTACCATATAATTCCTGAGTGTCATTATCAACAAGTTAGTTAGACCAGTTACAAAACTTCTACAGACTCATTTTTCCCCAGGCATGCAAATGAACATCGCTTTGGATAGCAATGTAGACTCTAAGTGGCTGGGACAAAACCTTGCAGATTTTTCAGAACAGTAGGGGCACTTAAACATGACTTGTTGCAGCTCAGTATGAGTCACCAGGGATGAGTAACCCTATTTCCAAATACAGTCTGAAGGACCCTCTCCTACAAGAAGTCACAGAGCTGTTAACAACACAGGTGGTCTTGAGATTCCTTGTGGGGCTTTTAAGAGCACTCCTTGTCATTAATTCCTCAAGTGCTTAGAGAATGCAAATTCTAGCACTTGTTCCATTAAAAGCCCAAGATTATAAAGAGGAATAAGAAACAGCCCTTTCCTTCAGGGGGCTCAGGCTGGAGAAGAAAGTATAATCATACAATGTGATAAGTGCATAGGAATGTGATGGCCAGGTCTTATGGAACCCGAGAGGAAGGGATTATTTACTCCTGCATCATGTTCTGAGATAACTGTCTGGTTCTGAAGGAGAATGACTGGAGATGGTGAGCTTCATTTTCAGCCTTTACTGATACACACGTTTTACGTGATTTGCTTTGGATGGCTATGACTACACCAAAAGGTCCGGCTTTTTGTTGAGTCTGGATTCTCCAGAATGTTTCTTGTCCAAGCCTGAGGATGAAGTGCTATTTTAATAGTAAGATTTAACTCAATTCACTCAATGAGGAGTCTGGAGAATTCTGTGCACATACATGAAGATGACCGTGACCTCTCTCCATACTTTATGAACACTGCCTCCACTCCCAGAATCCTCCGCCTCAGTTAACACACACTCATCCATTGCCCAGTGTAGCTGCTGCTACACAAAAGTGAGAAGGGAAGTAAGAGCACAGTCCACTCCCTCCGCCGCCGACTTTGCCCAGGAACAACTTAGTATATATACCCCAGGCAATCAGTATTCAATCTATCAGTTCTCTTGAGGTCAAACTAAAGAATGCTTACTGTCTCCCAAGCCTAGAGAAGCTGCTTTGATTACTTTTCAGAATTAGTCTGTATCTGGAAGCAGTACGAAGTCATAGCAAAGGCCTCATTCGGTTGCAGGAGGAAAAATCTGAAGAACTACAGGTTTCATTGGGGATAGAGCAGGAAGAATCCAAAAGAGTAAGCTCCATCCCCAGAAAACATATATCTAAGTGGTGAAAACAAGAAACAGTAAGAGATCTGACTTCTCTTTTTTTTTTTTTTTTTTTTTTTTGAGACGGAGTCTCGCTCTGTCACCCAGGCTGGAGTGCAGTGGCGCGATCTCGGCTCCTGCAAGCTCCGCCTCCCGGGTTTACGCCATTCTCCTGCCTCAGCCTCCCAAGGAGCTGGGACTACAGGCGCCCGCCACCAAGCCCGGCTAATTTTTTTTTATTTTTAGTAGAGCAGGGGTTTCACTGTGTTAACCAGGATAGTCTCCATCTCCCGACCTCGTGATCCGCCCACCTTGGCCTCCCAAAGTGCTGGGATTACAGGCGTGAGCCACCGCACCCCGCCGAGATCTGACTTTTCTTTAGAGACTCAGGCTTTGTTCCTCACTTCTCCCACTGTTAGCTCCTTGTTTTAATATCTGACAGTTCCTGTTTGGGGAGGCAAATGTAGGTTTGGTTCCACCTGGAATAAGAACCACATAAGGTAGCAGTGGGCATCACTTAGGCAAAGTGCAGTATCTCACTACCACCCCATGCTGAAACAGCTCATCTGTTTCTGCCAGTTTGTTCCAAAATAATTTCCTCTGAAGCTGAAAATGCCTCTGTCTTATTTCAGCCCATTTATCCCAACTCTTAAGAAAGGCGTCAAGCATGGGAGTTAGAACGAGTGTTTTCTTTAAAAAAAATTAGTGCTTTTTCTTTATCCAGTCTATCATTGATGGGCATTTGGGTTGATTCCAAGTCTTTGCTATCGTGAACAGTGAGCAATAAACACACATGTGCATGTGTCTTTATAGTAGCATGATTTATAACCCTTTGGGTATATACCCAGTAATGGGATGGCTGGGTCAAATGGTATTTCTGGTTCTAGATCCTTGAGGAATCGCCACACTGTCTTCTACAATGGTTGAACTAATTTATACTCCCACCAACAGTGTAAAAGCATTCCTATTTTTCCACATCCTCTCCAGGATCTGTTGTTTCCTGACTTTTTAATGATCACCATTCTAACTGGCGTGAGATGGTATCTCATTACACACGGATACAGGGAGGGGAACATCACATACCAGGACCTATCGGGGGCTGGGGAGCTCTGAGGGGGATAGCACTAGGAGAAATATCTAATGTAGATGATGGGTTGATGGATGCAGCAAACCACCATGGCACATGTATATCTATGTAACAAACCTGCATGTTCTGCACATGTATCCCAGAATGTAAAGTATAATAAAAATTTAATACAGTGTGTTATCCCAAAAGGATTTAGTGACATTAACACACAACATACATGAAGATTATGATGAGGAAGATATTTATATATAAAGTACACCCCCACAAACTTCTGAACAGAGCATGATGCAACTTTTAACAAAGTGTACCTACAAAATAAGGCAACCGAAGCAGGGAATCAAAAGGTGGTGATAATGTATCTTGGAAAGTTGGGCTCTAGGTGGCATTATTAGAAATCAAGAATGAAGCATTCAGTATTGAATGATTTCCTTTCTGTCCTGGCGTCCTCCCAGTCCGCCTTTCTGCGTGATATCCTGGCTTTTATCTTCTTGCTCAATGTCAGCGCAGCCACTACTGGTTGGTGAAAGTCAGCCCCAGCTCTCATGGAGCAGCACAGAAAAACTGACTGAGCAGAAGTGAGATTTGTGGGGAAAAGGACAACCTCCCACTAATCGGGGAGGTATAAGGTTAGTATTAATGGTGTTAGTATTATGACTTAGGGGGCTTAAGAAAGGTATACATTCAGAACTCACTCTATACTCTGGTGGGGCTAACGTTACCATGGTCAGAGACCTGGAGCAATAAAGCAGAAGCTAACCCTGCTGCCATCCCAGGGGACAGGAATTCAGTGTGGCCCTTCCTCATGCTCAGATCAAAGACTTGGGAACTTCATCCCAGAGTTTCTGCCTTCTAAACTCCATCCAGCTGCCTCCATCCATTCCATGGCCTCTCAGACACTCATGAAATAGACTGTTCCAAGAACCTCCTCCCACCTTGACCCCTTTAATCTCATCTCCACATCTCCACCAGTGGCCTTTGACAAAATCAAATCTAATCTTGTCATTCTGTTGCTAAAACTTATTTAATGACTTGCTATCACTAGAAAGAAAATAATGACTTTCTATCTAGAGATGGTAAAATCTAAACTCATTTGTTTGGCATAGAAGGACTCTGACAACTCACACAGTCTACTTTTCATCATTATCTCCATACTCCAGTATCATAGCCCTTTCCCCATCCCAGCAAACTTCATGCTGCAAGCACTCCAAACTACTCACCCTTGCCCAGAGAAGTTCTGAGCTTCTGCACTTTCATGTACACCCATGCCTTCCCCTAAAACACTCTTGCAGCATCTGCATCTAGAACTCTTTTTCAAATGTCAATGTGTCTGAAATCCTTGGGCAGAAATTTTAATTCCCTTTGTGGTTGCCTGATTCTTTGTACATGACTGTCTTCTTTACACCATGAATAGGGAATTTTGAGCATTCCTCATATCCCAGTACTGTACTAGATGCTGAGAGCACAATAATGAGTAGAAAAAGAAGAATCGCAGCTCCCACTCTCATGGAGCCTACATGGAAGATGCAAAGGTCTTGAGTGTAAGCATTAAAAGTACTACAGTGGACAGGCACATGGGATTTGAGAAAAAACAGTAGTTGTAATTGACTTAGGGAGGTCAGCAAAGGCTTTTCTAAATTAGAGATTTTTAAGTTGAGATCTGATGAGAAAACTAGGCAAAAGGGAACAGGAGTTCTATTCTGGGGTCTTTATACCTATTTCAATCCTTGGACTATGTGTTATTCTTCAGCAACAGACATACGATAATTCAGAGTAAGCATTTAGAAGTTTCAAAAGTAATTTGACAGAGTAATTTTATATCTCTTGAATCTAATAAAAAGTAAGGCTTTTATTTTGTGTGTCTTTTCCTCATTTTATTTTTCTAGTATTTCATTTTTATTGTACTTATAAAAGTATCACTCTGTGATAGATTAGGTATTTTAAAAACCAACTGGTCTTTTATTTTATTTTATTTATTTCGAGACAGAGTTTCACTCTGTCGCCCAGGCTAGAGAACAGTGGCACGTTCTCGGCTCACTGCAACTTTCGCCTCCCAAGTTCAAGAAATTCTCCTGCCTCAGCCTCCTGAGTAGTTGGGATTACAGGCACACACCACCACGTCCAGCTAATATTTTGTATTTTTAGTAGAGATGGGGTTTTGCCATGTTGGCCAGGCTGGTCTCGAACTCCTGACCTCAGATGATCCACACGCCTTGGCCTCCCAAAATACTGGGATTACAGGCATGAGCCACCACACCTGGGATTACAAATGGTCTTTTTTCACAGATAGTCTGAAAAGCAATGGCCCAGTCAGGAAGAAAACATGTAAAGAGCTTGCATTGGGACAAGCCACAGTGGCACCAGAAGGAGACACAGTGAAAATGAGCTAAGGCAGGCACGTGGATTCTGAGAATATTTGCTTACAGATAATGACCAAGGTGGTGATTATTTTTGCAACCAAGTAGGGAGACAGGATGTAACCTGAGCAGAAAATAAGATCAACAAGGACCCAGCACTGATGACCATCAATATGTATTGGCCTTTAGAGTGAGATGAGCCTCTAAAGATGAGCAACAAAGGAGTAGAAGCCAGAGGTTGGGTGACAAGAGGAAGTGTTGAGCCTGAGAAGCCAAAAGAAGAAAGGGTGTCAAGTGGGTGGAGTGGCCTGCAGCGATGCATGAAAGCACGGGGACAAGCTAATTGGAAATGTCACCTGGATAAAGTGACATAGAGGTCATTGCTTTGGTAGAAGCAATTTGGCGGAGAGGTGGTGGCAATCTGGAAAGAGTTACTGAGTGAGGAAGTTGAGAAAAAGAAGACAATAGCAGTAAAAAGAGATGTGTTCACTGGAGGTGTGTGTGTGGACACAAGAGTTTTTTGGTGACAATCATTGTATTGTATTTTTATTTTAATGAGAGAAATTTGAGCATTTTAAAAAAAATACACAATATAACCTGTTGAGAAGGAAAGGCTGAATACAGAAGACAGACAAAAATACAATATTTTTTTTCTGAGAAAATGAGTGAGGTTGTTATCCAAAGTACAAATAAGTAAAATGAGCTTAATCCCCAATGGTTTTCTTGAAATACTGGACTATAAAATCTAAGTCAGCTAAGGAGGAAGGAAAGAAGGGAGAGATGGATGGGAAGACTAGACATGTCAACAGACTGAGATTTTTGTGAGTCTGAAGAATAGTCACTGTGAAAAAGGATGAACGAGTTAGCTAAGAGGAGAGGGCATTACAGTCAGAGAGGCAAATCTTTGGTTTAATGATTTTTTTAAAGAATATATACCACTTTATCTTTCCCTTTTTTTTTTGTTTTTAGATATTCTATATTTCTTCTTCAATCTTCATTTTGAAGACTTTCAACAAGATTAGAGACAGGAATTTCTCTGAATTCTTTCTTACGCTCTAGGAGGATTCCCAGTCTAAGCTATGCCAGTCTTTTCCTTTGCTTCTATTCCTTTATTGACATAGTTGTAAAGTGTGGCGTGGTTCACTTGCTCTTATTTGCTATGTCTGTGCATAGACTCTGTGCTGCTTCCCTCTGGATAGCTCCCTCCAGCCAGCTACTGCTCAAGAAGAGAGAGAGGAAGAGTGAGGAGGATGACCTGGAGCCATTGCAGCTTCAGTTTGAGTTTGTTTCCAACACTCAGCTAAACTGGATGTGTCTTGTACCAGAAGCCACACACCACCCTCAGTGTTCAGACTTTGTAAAGTCAGGAAGACTCACATTGAAGCCCTTTAAGGCCCAGAACTGTCAATCAGTGCTGCTGCACCTTCTCACCCTGCTCACCTAACCTAATCCCCTTGCCTAGAAGGCCAGCCATAAACAATTCTACCTACCCCTCCTTGTTGTAATGTGAAATGAAGCATCTCTGCGGACACTTCCCTTTGACTCCTAGATCTCATCCATCTAATCAAAGCATCATTAGATGGGCCTTTAAGAATTACGACACTTATGGCTGGGGGCGGTGGCTCACGCCTGTGATCCCAGCACTTTGCAGGCCGAGGCGGATGGATCACGAGGTCAGGGCATTGAGACCATCCTGGCTAATATGGTGAACTCCGTCTCTACTAAAAATACAAAAATTAGCTAGGCATGGTGGCGCACACCTGTAGTCCCAGCTGCTCATGAGGCTGACGCAGGAGAATCGCTTGAACCCAGGAAGCAGAGGTTGCAGTGAGCCGAGATGGTGCCACTGCACTCCAGCCTGGTGACAGAGCCAGATTCCATCTCTTAAAAAAAAAAAAAAAAAAAAGAATTATTACATTTTTTGAGCAGGGATCATAAACCAGCAATCCACAGATAGAATCCAGCTGGCAGATATTATTTTGTTTGGCCCACACAGTTTTTGAAAGATAGCAACACTTCATATAAAAATCCATCTTTTCAGGCTAGACGTGATGGTTCATACCTGTAATCCCAGCACTTTGGGAGGCCAAGGCGGGCGGATCACCTGAGGTTAGGAGTTTGAGACCAGCCTGACCAACATGGAGAAACCCCGTAACTACTAAAAATGCAAAATTAGCCAGGTGTGGTGGCACGTGCCTGTAATCTCAGCCACTCGGGAGGCTAAGGCAGAAGAATTGCTTGAACCTGGGAGGCAGAGGTTGCCACGAGCCAAGATTGCGCCATTGCACTCCAGCTTGGGCAATAAGAGCGAAACCCTGTCTCCAAAAAAAAAAAAAAAAAAAAAAAAAATGTTTCAACTTCTTTTTAAAAAATCAGATGATCTGACAGTCCTCAGTGGCAATTTTTCTGCATGGCAAAAATTACCTGGATGTGAGCTATGACTGTCCTCTTTAGATGGGCTTACCATTTACTTGCCGCTCCCTATTCCATATTGCCTTAAGTTCTGACCCTGTGAGCATGTCCTGGTCACCTGGCCACAGTGTTAGAGAAGCTATGTAGCATAGCCCTGATAACATTACCCAGAGTTCATGTTTCCCTCTGTTTGAGAGACAATTTTTACAGTTTTTGGTTTGGGTTTGTGACTGTGCTTTACATTTTACTTTCCTATTTAGGTGGATTTTTTTCTCTATTTTTTTGTTATTTTAATTTTTAGGGTTACCATTTTTCTTTTTTTACTTTTTTTTTTTTTTTTTGATACAGAGTCTTGCTCTATCACCCAGGCTGAAGTTAAGTGGTTCCATCTTGGCTCACTGCAACCTTCACCTTAGGGTCACCTTTTCTATTTGTTATTCCTCTTATTTAGTGTATTTACACAGAGAGTAATATAATATAGTATATATAATAACAATTACATATAATAATTATAATTCCTTATAAAAGCCTGAAGTCTGTATCTTTTTGCTATTTTCTATTTCAAAAACAGAATTATCAAACCAGATAGCAAGATGTTTGCATATCAAAAATAATGAAATTGTTGATAAAGTCTATAAGCTCCCCAAATGATGTTAGCATAATACCACACACAAGAAATAAGTAGTGATCTACGTATTAACAGAAGAATCAAGTAACAGACCAAAAGGAACTTTCAACAAACTTTTCTTTTGTTTCATTTTTCTTTGATTTCCATGGAAATCTAGATATGCAAAGAAAATGTAAATAGCTTCCTTTCAGAAAACATTTAAACATAGCATCAAAGGTGAAGGAATTTATAGAGAGTCCACTCTGAGCTGCAGATAATCCATGGATAGACTTCAAGATGTGTGACAATCCCCTGAGCATCTGTAATGCTATGCAAGTGGATTTAGATCTTTTGGGTGGGAGAGAATCTGTATCTTTAACATAGAAAAGAATACTGCTCAGAGTTCAACTCCATCACTTTCCCCTAGCATCAGGGTGCAAGTCTCCTCAGCAGTGGCCCTGCCTCCATTCTGTCTCCTTTACAGACTCTTTGTTAAATAGAATCAGCTAATGTGCATCAATTACAAAACCTTCCAATGGCTTCCCATTGCACTTAGAATCAAAACCAAACCCCTACCATTACCTTCAAGGTCCTACAGAGGCAGCCACTGCCCTTTCTCCTTTTTCTGAGTCTTTTCCCATTTTTGCTCCCTTCCTCACTATGCACCATCCACACTGACCTCTCCTTTCTGTTCTTGAACAAGCCTTGTTTGCTCCAGCCCTAAGGCCTTCTCACTTGCTGTTTGTAATGCCTCTCCCCCAGCTCTTCATAGGCTGGCTCCTTCTATTATTTGGGTCTCAGCTCAAGTGTCACTGTGCCACAGAAGCCTTTCCTGTTCACCTGATATAAAGTGCCCTCTGCATTATCCAGTGCAGTATTCTTTATGTTTTTTATGTCACTCATTACCATCTCATACCTTCCTGCTCATTTACTTGTCTGAATCACTCTCTAGTAATATTGTTTCCTTGAAAACAGAGACCATGTGTTTCATCTTCACTATTACGTCCCCAGATAATTGGCTGAAGGACTGAATTTTATAGGTGATTTAGGTGGGACTTAGAGAAAATGTTCCATGGAAAGTCCCAAACTACCTTGTCAGAGGCAGATATTATCATGTAATCCACACCTCCTGAAATCAGTTTAGAAACTTCTTCATAATCCTTTAGTTCAGTAAAAGAGAAATTCTAAGAATAGTTAGACTGTAATAGAAAGGTAAAGATAGATACTGTGGGTCAAATTTAATGTTGCTGATCTTAATGAGATTTTTATTTTGTAAGACCATACCGCATCATAATATATGTTTATATTTGGCAATGATGTCTTGTCAAAGCAAATGCACCTGGATTTTAAAGGCTGCCCACTGATTGAATTAAATTTAATAAGATTTAGAAGTAGTCTAATCAACAGATAGTCATTCAATTTTAGTACATTTACCACTGTAACTAAGTGCAGTATTTGTTAGCTGCATTTGTAGCAGTATTTTTATTAAAGAAATGGCATGCAGTCCTGTTATTTAGCATTCCACATGGTTCTTCAGCTACTTATTTTAAGTAAATTCATAATATAGCAATATGAATGCTATTAAAGTTAAATATATATGATTTATTTGTCTTCCTAAGAAGTTAAATTGCTAGAGAGTTCAAATTTTCTTTCTCAGACTCCAACAAATAAGCAATTAACTACCAGGGTTGCTAATTGAGAAAATTACTCCTGAATGACTCCAAGGCCAGATGAATCCCTGTGAGCTGCTGATACGAATCTTCCCTTAGACAAAAACTCAGAGCAGTCTTCAAAGCTGAGAACTATGGTGTGGTAACTCACGCAAGTGTACAGGGGGAAACACAACCAAAGAAAGTAAATGTTTGAAATAAACATTCTCTCCAAATCCTTTACTTTTCATGGTAATCCCAGCCTTACTGATGCTTCTGTAACAGAATCCCTTTCAGATTAGGTACTACATTATTTGGCTTACACTTCACATCTTCTCCACAACTAAAATGAAAACTCTGCGAACACAGAATCCAATATCCTCTATTTTTTCGTAAAGGAAAAGTCTAGGCATAATAGTGAGCGCTTACTATGTTGCTAATTCTGGCAATTTACTGTCTTGGTTCCTAATCATTATTGCATAGGCCGCATCTCATATCAAGATAAAATTTCAATGCAAATGTTTTTGACAAACTTGCCAAAGCTTGATTAATGATTGCTTACTCAAAATATTTAGGGAAAATGTTTAAAAATGCTAGTTTGTGAACTATATTTATAACAACTATCATTCTTACAATTATTCTTATACTCCTTTACTCCCATGGAATTTGAATTTAAACCCTTCTGCTTGCCATGATGTTAGTTAACATATCATATATAAGTACAAGAAAGCCTGGGAAGTCACATAAGAAAAGCCTAAAAGAAATCTCTTCTGCGAATTACAAGTCAGCCAGCAGGATTCCCCAGCCAGAAAGCAAGAACGGAAGTGTATTTTATATATATCTCAGAACCTGAGAGTCTGTTCTTTTTCTTCTTTTACTCTCTAGTTTCAAAATTCAACATTTCAAAGCACTTGGGTATAACAAAGAGAATCCAAAAGAACTGCGTATCCACTTCCCTACCTCTTTCTTCAGTGAGTCCAGTGTGGAGGAGAGTGAAATGAGAATTTCTTTGTTAAAAAAAAAAAAAAAGTCTTTTCAGAACTCCTAGCAGGTGCAGTTAACTGACTGTGGCTGGTACCTGCTGCTGGTTGATCACTTTCCCTGCAACAAAAGAGAGGGAGCAGAGAAGGGGATACCTGATCAGATAGTTTTCCTCTGACTTCTGAAGTATCTGTCCTGGGAAGGCAGAGGTTCAAGGTCACACCATTTGAGGCAACCCAGGAAGAGGCTGTCTCAGCAGGTTTCTTGAAAAGTATAGAGATAATATTACCAAAAGACACAAAATCCCCCAGGAGCAAAGTTAACCTGAAGGAGCAGTTCAAGTATTTTGCTTTGGGTTGGACTTGATGTATGGAAATGTTCAGGCTGCTGATGTAAGCCACATTTTGAACTGAAGAGTTTTGAAAGGCCCGGTTGCTTCCCTCCCCCAACACATCTCCTTAGACAATAAACTTAAATTGTCTATGCTATAGTTATCCTTTTGTTTGATATGTTACTTCCTAGGAAGTCCATGTTAACATGCAACTGCAACCCAGATGTTAGATGAGAATCCTCTCCATTCCAGCTCTCCTTAAACCTGGGTGGGACTGGCTTTAAAGCAGCTGGAAGAAAGGTAATATTTTATTAAAGATTTCTGCTAATACTCAAAGAGTTTGGGAGTTCTTCTGGGCTCATCGGCTCTATGGTGACTGACTGAACCCTCTCCCCTCTAACCTTGGCTTTTGTATGACCCTCGATCTTGTAAAGATTTACTCACATGCCCATACACAATCCATTCACCAAGCACTTTGGGGGTTCAGCCAACTTTCATGTGAAGATGTGGGTGACATCATAGAGCATAGAGCCTTGCATTAGATCTCTCCAATCTTGTTCTTCCCTCCCACCACCTCCACTTCTTTCTCTGTCTTTCAGAACAAAAAAAAAAGTGGTTTCTCTTTGCTTAGTCATAGCTATCTTCTGAGTATTCCATGTTTCAGCACACCCTAGTGGCTATATTCCCTTTTTCCAAGCAGGTTATAAAAATATTTCTCCTAAGTCAGAGCTTTCTCTAGCAGGAATTCTGTTCAATATTTTGTTCACCTCTTCGGTTTTGCACCCTAATGTGATAAAGGTAACCGTTAATAGTAATACACTGGTTGATAAAAATCAGTAAAGAGAGTTTAAGGGAATGGGAATGTGAGCTTTCATGAAAGATACAGACAAGTGAAGCCACCCACCCAGAGCCTCGGAAAGATAGAATAAGATACTGAGTATACTGGTGGGAAGCCAAATCTCACCTGCTTCTCAGATTTACCACTGGGTGATTCATACCATGATTCTTGAACTTTCTACATGACATCATTTCTGCATCCTGGCTTTTTAGAAGAGAAAACTCTAACATGCAATAGCAAGCCAATACATCTAAAGTCATCTAAATACAAAAATCCAATACATCTGAAGTCATTCTTATCATCTACATGAAACAAAAGGAAAGAGTTTTTTTCTAATTTTTTTTCTGATTTTCTAATGAAGATTAGGGCAAGCCACAAAGCCATTTACAACCTATCCCCTACTGCAGCTTCCAGCTACAAATGTTATAGTGCTTCATGACTGGCAGCCCTGTGCTAACATTGGTCCCCCAAACACCGTGTGCTGCCTTGTGTCTTCCTGCTTTCTCTGGGCTGCTGCTCTGCCTGGACTGTCCTTTTCTACTGCCCAGACCCCAAAACTGAAATCAATTGTCTCTTTTCCTGAGAAGGTTTTTCTGGCCCAACCTCCTTCTATAATGCTTATGGTTCCTCTAACTACCTACATAAGTTTTTTTCTAGCTTTGCACTTTCAAATTATGGTATGGTAATTCTTTGCTCACATGTCTGCTCCTGTGCTACAGGGTGATGTTTTTGAAAGTATAGGTAGCATCTTATTCATCGCCACATGCCCAATTCCTAACACAGGTTCATCCACAGAAAGCGTCTGATAAATGTTAACTGAATATATTTCTCCCATCTTCATAAACTGTTTAAGGAAGAACAGCATTTTCAATCTTTTGCAGCTCCTCACCCATCCAGTTGTAACATCTGGAAATCACTTTTAAATTACGATAGTGTTATATAAGATGTATGAGAGTTAAAGCCACACTCCAGGGACACACAGTTGCCCTAGTCACAAATGCATACTTCTACAAGGACAGCTACGTTTAATCTGAGAGGCCTTATTCTAGAGGAAGAACAAGTCATGCAGCTTTCCATTCATAGTTTGGTCAACAACAGAGGTTTTCCTAATTAGCATAACCAGTCTCAAAATTACACTTATATAGTGGAAAGGAGTGATATTAGGACTTGTGGATTTGGTATATATTTTAGAGACACTCCTTAACCGTGAAAAATAGACCATAAGAATCTAGTTTATCTCTAACCTGTATCCTTAGGAATGGAGAGTACCCAAATTCTGATTCCAAAATTGTTTGGTGTGCAGCCACTGATATTGAAAAAAAAAATCTGTTTCCTAAAACTTACCTACAAGAGAAATAGATTGTTGTCTCTAGAATATTATGACTTCTTCATCTAGTGAAACTTTTACGGTGGTGGTCAAATACCTTACAGGACAGAGACTTCGAACATTATCAAGTATACAAAATATTGTTGAGAATATTTTGTCTGCTTGCTTGTAAATGCTTATTAAACAAATGTTTATACGTAATATAATTTGATCTGACATTTTCCTGCTTTCTAACCTGGTAGCCAAGTCATCGGTAAATAATTAGCCCTTATTCACCTCAACTTTGTCTTCATTGGGAGACCATCAAACTTTTGGGAGACTATGATTATCTGCCAAAAATAATATATTTTTATTTCATTGCATGTGCTTTAGGTGCCATATATAAGAAGCCATTGTCTAACCCTAGATTATGAAGATTTATACCTATGTTTTACTCTAAGAGTTTTAGAGTTTTACCTCTTATATTTAGGTAGTCAATTTTTATGCATGGTGTCCAAATTCATTCTTTTGCATGTGAATATTGAAGTTGTCTCAGCACCAGTTGTGTTGAAAATATTTTTTTCTTCACTAAAATATCTTGGCACTTTGTCGAAAATCAGTTGACTATAACAAGTGTGAAGATTCATTTCTGGACTCAATTCTATTCCTCTATCTGTATGTCTACCCTTGTGCCTATACCACACTGTCACGATTACTATAGCTTTGTAGTATGTTTTGAAATCAGGAAGTATAAGTCCTCCAACTTTGTCATTTTCAAGATTGTTTTGGCTATCCTGGGCCCTTTGAATTTCTATCTGAATTTTAGGTTCAGCTTGTCAATTTCTGAATAAAGGCCAAACTGGGATTTTGGTAGGGATGGCACTGAGGTTGTAGATAAATCAATTCCAGGAGTATTGCCATCTTAACATTAAGTCTTCCAATCCATGAATGAAAGTCTTCCAACCCATGTCTTTCCATTTGTTTAGTTGTTCTTTAATTTCTTTCAACAATTTTTTTTTTTGCTTTTCAAAGTATAAGTTTTACATTTCTTGGGTTAAGTTTACTTCTGAGTATTTAATTCTTGTTGATGCTATTGGTAAATTGAATGTTGTTAATTTTACTTTTGAGTTATTCATTGCTAGTGTCTAGAAATACAGTTGTTATTTGTATATTCATCTTGTACTCTGTGAATGTACTGAGCTTTTCTATTGGTTCTAATAATTTTTAGTAGCTTCCTTAGGATTTTTATACGTAAGTTCATGTCATCTGCAAATAGACATACTTATTTTTCAAATATGGATGACTTTAATTTCATTTTGTGCCTAATTGGTTTGGTGGGAACCTCTAGTGCATCTTGCTCTTTTCTTGACATTTTAAATCCTGTATCGATGGTCAGTCTATCTCCCTTTCAATCTACCTGCTTTGGATACTCTTAACCAGATTGCCACTTGGGAATTATGAAAACAACTACTGGAGGATCCAGCTAGATAATCTCTAATGTGACAAATGAGTGTCAAGCCTAGCTTGGTAGGAAGCCCTGCAGTGTGCTTACAAAGGGCAGCTAGAGAAGGCTATAGGAAGAGAATGTTCTAGGGCTTCTACTTGTTGAAGATACTGGTATGGCCTCTACTGTGTTCATTTTGTGGTGCTCAGCACACTTAACATATTTAATACTTGTTAACATTCATAACAGCTCTCCTATAAATGACACCTGGAGGAGAATGAAGATCAAGGAAATCAGGATGTCACCCCAGGAATGCATTGATTTTAATCAATTATTTAGGGAGTAACTTCATCTCATATACCTCTTATGCTTACAAAAAAACAAAACAACTTTGACTCATTGGACTCATTTGAAAACTTCTGTTGTGATTTGTTCAAGCCAAGAAACTTTTGATTAACGAGAAGGCTGGGTTACCTAGGACCTTTTTAGGTTAAACCTTAGGTTGTCATTGGTATTTTATTTCTTTCAGTTTTTGCTCATCTGCATATGCAGAAAGGACTGTGGGAGTTTGTGCAGAGAATACAGCAATGTGGTCTATATAATTACTATGAATATTACTTAGTGACTTGGTGGCAACCTAGAAAGTAATCTGGAAGTTCTGAATTTTCATTTCCTTTTAAAATCATATCGTTGATTTCATCTGGATCCCATTTCAATTTATCCTGTTTGTTAAGCCTCTATCCCATGGTTCAAATACACATTTCAATGACCTTAGGAAATTTGATCAATCATAACTTTTAGACTATTTTTGGCAAATAATGGTAACTTCTCAGAAGGTTGAGGTGGGTGAGAGTTAGCTATTCCCCAATAACTTTACTATCAGGTTGTAAAAAAATTATAGGACTAAATCTTCATGATCTTGGGTTAGTTAAGCCTTCTTAGATATAAAACCAAAAGCACAAGCAACAACAAGAAAAAAGATAATGCTTCATCAAATTAGAAATGTTTGTGCTTCAGAAGATGCCATTAAGAAAGTAAAAAGACAGAATAGGAGAAAATATTTGGAAATCATGTATCTGACAGGAGATTTGTATCTAGAATATACAAAGAACCCTCAAAATTCAATAATAAAAAGACAAGTAATCTAGATTTTTTTAATGGAACAATGATCTGAATAGACATTTCTCCAGAGAAATTGTATGAATGGCCAATAAGCTTATGAAAAGATGCTCACATCATTAGCCATCAGGGAAATGCAAAGCAATATGCAATGAAATACCACTTCACATCCACTAGGAGCCAGTAACAGTGTTGAGAAAACATTTTTATTTAGAAGGAATTACACCTGATAGATGTAGCTCCTTTATCCAATGGGAAGCATTGAAAATTCTCTGGCCATTGTCTCTTAGAGTATTACATGTTTTAAAGTCCTTAGATGCAACAGAAATGTTTGTACTTGAGTGTTTTTGAAAACATTCTTAAATCAACAAGTGTTACATTATGTGTAGAGGGATTTTAAAATTATATAAATGTTCACTGTCAATCACATTTCTTCCTAATAATGAAAGTAAAATATTAAGGGCTAACTGGTCACCCCTTTACTTTGGCTGGACTTCTCCTCTCTGATAGCAATTGATGCAGCTGCCGCTTGTTATCTCAGTGTGATACTTGCTGTCACTTTATGGCCTTGTTGGCATAGCTGGTCCCTCTCAGAACTTGGTTTGCAGTTAGGATAAACTGACAGTAGTTACATCGGTGGATCTTTAACTGTCACAGCCTGACGGTCTAACATCTAGGTTTCCTGTCATATTATCTAAAGGCAGGGAATATGTTGTATTTTCTTCTAAATTAGAACTGATTTTCTATAAAATGTAAAGATTCATATGAACATGATTTAAATAAATATAAACTTGTGGGCTCTTTAGGATGGCTTTCTGCTAATCTTTAACTACAGATATTTACCTCAAAGTATACTCCCAAATTTCAAAACCAGAACTGAACTACATGTGACATTCAACATACCCTAAACTATTATGCTTTTCATTATGTATCCTTTACTGGATAATACCCATGGTTCATTTATGACTTGACCTCTGACAATTCAGACTTACAAGAGTTTGTATCAAAAGTTGGTACACTTTCTCATTCTGACAATGGCTTTAATTATGCAATGACTTTAATAAAATGTTACCTATTAACATACACACAGATAACCTTTTATATTTGGCCTTTCTTGCTTTCCTACTATATTTATTTTATTCACCTTGCACCTAGATTTTCCTTCATCTCATCATTTAAAAGCAATACATAAGCCATGTCTCACCTGTATTTTTTTCTAGAACATATTTTCCTATTGTTTTCTTGCTAATAATTTCCTTATAGCTTGTTTCTAAATTTTTAAAAATTCTTTTCACCTTGACATGCAAAGTCTTTCATCCCCACATCACTCCTATTAGTCTGTGCCTTACATCTATTTATAATTGAGTCTTGTTTGCTATTTTGTAACTCTTAACATTAGACTTAATCACTTTTATGTTAAGAGGCTAAATATTATAAATAAATGTAAGCTTTACTAAAATATACATTTTGAAAATACATTTAGTCTAAACATGATAAAGTTTTAAGAAAAACTAGAAGTTATGGGAGACCATGTTATTAGCTAAGGGAATACTATACTTTCAAATACAGAAGCAAGGAATAAATCTAATTGTCTTGGGATGAGAGAGAATTACACAGAGGCCATAAGTGCCCAATAAAGAACAACTAGAAACTGTTCAAGTTCTAACTTTTAAAAATAGCACAAATAAATAATACCACAAACAACAAAAGACAACAACAAAATATTTGGAGCATATAACAGAAATAAAGTTAGTATCCTTGTTACATAAAGAATTCTTATAAAACCAAAACGAAAAAAGTCTATTAAAAATAGAAAAGGATACTGATGAGCTAAAAGACATATAATTGGTTAATATTCACATAATGGTTTAGCTTTATTAATAATCAAATACAAGTTAAAATGATAGACTTTTATTCTCAGACTGGGAAAAGTAAGAAAAATTGAAAATCAGAATGTTGACTTTTTTTTTTTCAGTTCTTATCACTGCATAACAAATGACCCCAAAATTTGGCAACCTAAAATAACAATTGCATTCTGCTAACAGTTTCTGTGGGTCAAGAATTCTGAAAAAGCACAGGGAAATAGCATGTTTCTGCTCCACAGTATCTGGAGCTTCCTCTGGCAAGACTCAAAAGATGGAAGTGACTCAGCAACTGGGGCAGGAATCACCTGGAGGTGTCACCACTCACAGGATCGGTGGTTGCCGCTCCTGGCTGGGAGCTCATCCCAAATACCCTCCCGTGTCCTTTCCCTGTGGCCTGGCATGGAGGCCTCCCCCTTTTCACATGGTGGTTCAGGACTCCAAAACTATCCTTTTCTTATTTTTAATATATTTTTTTTCCTTTTGGTTTTGTAAGAATTCTTTATGTATCAAGGATAGCAAACTTTTATTTTCTGCTACATGTTCTAATGAAAGTAGATGGAAATTGTATCACCTTTTATAGCCTAACCTTGGGAGTCACATAACATGAAGTCCGAAGGCGCAAATCTGCCCAGACTCAGGGAGAGGGAACAGACCCTGTCTCTGGATGGGAGGAATGCTAGAGTCACATTGTGTGAAGACCATGGGGGATGGGAAATATTTTTGTGGCCATACTTAGATTAACTTGGAAGAAGATTCCTGGTAGCCTCAATTCACTTCCCGAATCTTCTACATCATCCAGAATTCCCTGATGGAGCCTGGCAGAATATTTGGAAAGGCAAAGACAAACAACCCCATCAAAAAGTAGGCAAAAGACATGAACAGCTACTTCTCAAAAGAAAACATTTATGAGGCCAACAAACATATGAAAAAAAAGCTCATCATCACTGATTAGAGAAATGCAAATCAATACTACAATGAGATACCATCTCATGCCGGTTAGAATGGCAGTCATTAAAAAGCCAGGAAATGGCCAGGTGTGGTGGCTCATACCTGTAATCCCAGCACTTTGGGAGGCTGAGGCAGGCGGATCAGAAGGTCAGGAGATCAAGACCATCCTGGCTAACACGGTGAAACCCTGTTGTCTACTAAAAAAAAAAAAAATACAAAAAATTAGGCGGGCATGGTGGCGGGCGCCTGTAGTCCCAGGTACTCAGGAGGCTGAGGCAGGAGAATGGTGTGAACCCGGGAAGTGCAGCTTGCAGTGAGCTGAGATCGCGCCACTGCACTCCAGGCTGAGTGACAGAGCAAGACTCCGTCTCAAAAAAAAAAAAAAAAAAAAAAAGCCAGAAAACAGCAGATGCTGGAAAGGATGCAGAGAAATAGAAACACTTTTACTCTGTGGTGGGAGTGTAAATTAGTTCAACCATTGTTTGTGGAAGACAGTGTGGCGATTCCTCAAGGATCTAGAACTAGAAATACCATTTGACCCAGCAATCCCATTACTGGGTATATACCCAAAGGATTATAAATCATTCTACTATAAAGACACATGCACATGTATGTTTATTGTGGCACTATTTACAATAGCAAAGACTTGGAAAAAACCCAAATGTCCATCAATGATAGACTGGATAAAGAAAATATGGCATATATACTGTGCAGGCATAAATACTATGCAGCCATAAGTAAGGATGAGTTCATGTCCTTCCAGGGACATGGATGAAGCTGGAAACCATCATTCTCAGCAAACTAACACAGGAACAGAAAAGCAAACACTACATGTTCTCACTCGTAAGTGGGAGTTGAACAATGAGAAGACAAGGACACAGGTAGGGGAACATCACACACTGTGACCTGTTGGGGATTGGGGGGCAAGGGGAGGGACAGCATTAGGAGAAATACCTAATGTAGGTGACAGGTTGATGGGTGCAGCAAACCACCATGGCATGTGTGTACCTATGTAACAAACCTGCATGTTCTGCACATGTACCCCAGAACTTAAAGTACACAAGAAAAAAAAATCCTTCTTCCTCTAAACTTTACACCACCAAATCCATCATGGTCTAACTCCTTTTATTCCCCAGTGAATCTGAGTTAATAGACCAAAGTTTATATAAGATGAACATTTAAAATACTGATTTCTATGGGATTGAAACCATTAGACTAGGTAGTTTTCACTATAATTCACTTAGATACACAGTAACAGGATATTAAAGCTGTTAGAAGATGCCATGAAATGAGAAAAGTCTTACAAATTAAGAAATATTAGTAACAAAAAAGTAGGACAGAGGATTGTTATTTTTAGTTGAGCAGTACAGCAGCAGGGTTTTGGCGAGAGGACCTAGACATAAAGCAAACGTGCTACCTCCCTGGGGCTGTGTGGGATTTTCTCAGGTACTCTCTTTTATTTGATTCCAGCTCTACCTTTCTACACACTTCAGAAGGTGGTCTCATCTCTGGGTTAGATTATAGCCTTGCTGACATTTAATTTATCTTTTAAAATATAAAATAGGACTAGAAATCTTGAAGAATTTTTCCATACTCTAAAGAGTATTTTTATTTATTTTTTCAAAGTCTTTCTAAAAAATTCACCTATGAACCTGCACTAAGAGGAGGAGGAAGAGAAGAGAGTTCAAAGCACATATATACTGAGGGGCAAACCAAGTATCATTATGTCAAAAAGTATGTAACAACCACAGACTCCACAGTTTGTTGCTTAAACATTGTTTCTCATTGTTGTTCGTTGTGCACTGAGGCATCATCTACCCTAACTCTTGTCATCATCACAAACTCATCTCTCTCCCCACACCTCTTAGTATATTTGGACATAACATAGCCCACCTCTACCCTCACTCTTGATTCTGTAAGTTTTAACCTGACCCTTCAGGTCACCTTTCTCTGAAGGGATATCTCTTAACAAGAGAACTGGTAACATTTCGGGTTGACATGGTGAAAGTACTTAAACATGTATGAGCCTTGACACCAATGATCAGATTCTACCATCATGCTTGATACCTGATCCATTTACTCACACAGAAGTAAAGTGTCCATAGAATACAGATTCAACTTTTAACACTGCCAAACACAGCTGCAGAAAGACAAAATTCCTGAGTGTATTTGCTCCTAGATACTAACACCTTATCTATGAAAACAGTGCATTCAATTGTTAACTAGAGCTGTGTGTGCACTGAGATATGTTGGTTTTTTTCCATTTGGTAGAAATTTGAAAAACTCAAACTGTGGGGTGGGATTCCAAGCATATTGGGTCCTCTCTATACTTTAGTTCCAAGATACTTCACATTGCTGAAAAGTTCAATTTTGAAATTTTCCAAACTCCCCCAAAATAAGAATTGTGCAGGTAATAAGGGCTGGTATAACTGCAGGCATGATGGTGACCAATTATTGGAGAAAAAAATTTCATTACCCCAAGTATTTACCAACTAACTTTCATCATGGCACATGCTTTTTCCATCTCCTGGGTCTGAGATCCCCAATTGTAATTACTTCTTTGAGTTGGGTCTTAAAGAAATCACAAAAAAAGACATAGCATAGAATTTTAGAAATGGCAGATATACTAGAGAGTATCTAGCCCGTTATTTTGACGGATACAGAAGCTGAAGTCCAGAGAGGCCATGTGACCTATGCAAGGTCACTCAGAGAAGCAGCAGAAAGTGTCATCCTTAGACCCTGATGTAGAGCTTCTGAGTTCAAGTATTCTTGATGTACGTGCAAGGGCCAAACAGAGCTCCTGGCACAAAGGGGCCTCAACCCAGATTGCTCACATCACTACGTTAGTGGTTCTCAGGTGTGTTTCACCCTTCCAAACACGAGGATCAGCATCACCCAGAAACTTAGAAATGGAAATTATCTGTCTCCATCCAGACCTAGTAAACCAGAAATTCTAAGGGTGGAGCCAAAAAATCTATGTTTTAATAAGCTTTCCAGATGATGTTCATGCACAGCGAATTTGGAGAGTGATTGTTCCAAGTGGGACTTTTTATACCATTCCCTATGTCAGGGTGCTTTATCCCTATTCTCACCAGAAGCCTGACACAGTAAAGAATTAACTTTTACCGAAACTTTGTATGAAATGTGTTAACATCTCTCAAACTTTACTAAGAATAATAACTATTTAGGAGTCAGTTAAAAAGCAGATTCGGACTCAGTAGGTTTGGGTAGGACCTGAGATTCTGCATTTCTAATACACTCAGGTGTAATGTTAATACTACTGGTATGGACCCTACTTAGAGCAGGAAGGGGCTATAGTTCATTCGCCTCAACTGATGTCAAAATTTGGGGCTAAATATCTTGGATTGAGGATGAGCAAATACTGTTATCCCACCATTTATGTGACCTTTCATTGTGTCAGTATCACTGACGTCCATAAAGAAACCTTATCGTGAACACATTAGTAGTTATGAGGTAGCTGTGTAGTCACAGTTGTGCTTTTAAAAGAAGGAATAGGACTGAGGAGGACCTGGGAGAGTTTAGGGCTTCAGTCAAAGCAGCAGCCTGAAAGAACAATGTTCTCTGGAGTCTCTGAGTTCCTGTGAGTTCAGGAGAAGAGGCATGGTGCCAAAAAAGGAAAGCTGGGAGGCACCTAAAACAAGCACAACTGACTTCAACATTTTGACAAGGGCCAGCTCAGGGCAGTGGTGACAAAGAATGTCATTTAACTCTACATAATTTGATTTGAGGCAGGGACAAAACCATGCATGACAGAATGCCTTCATCCAAGCTGTTTCAACTCGTATTTTAAAACCACCCCGTGTTGTGATACACAGTAACCTCAGCTCTGCCTTATTTTCCTTTTTCTTATTTATATTGGTAACTTTCATGAGAAAAATATTTTCTCCACAGTTCTTAATAAAGAAGTAGCCCAAGTGCCCAAAGTCCAAAAATGCTGTTGGATTATATGCAAGGCAGCATATGACACCGTGAATGATTGATGTCCCAGTGATGGATAAATGTGTATTGTGGTAGAGGGCTCAGCACCAGCATGACAGCAGGGCAAGAGAGGCTTCCACTGTCTAAGAGCTGTTGGCACTAACCAAAGGACTTTTCCTCTCTGGTTCACAGGCCTGCATTTTATCATTAGTTTGCACAGTGCCTCTCGCTCCTGACTTGCACAACTGGACATTTCCTGGCATTTGTACAGCACAAAGGTCAGATGGATATGGTGACTAAAACCTCATTCATGGGAGAGAATGGGAGGGCAGGTCCCTGACTCCCATTCATGGACAAACCGAAAGCCAGACATACTGTGGTTCACTCAGAAAGATTCAGTGTCACAGGCCAAATTACCACTGCTCCCCTGGCTGACCCCATGTAATAGGTCTCAATACAATGATATCCCAGGGCATATTAATGAGGATAGCCCCCACCTTCTCACAGAATAAGACTTCTAATGTCAGATGGTCTCTGTGTCAAGAATAAAGTGGGGAAAAAATCACCTGTCTTATCTTCCAAGTGACTTGGATAACAATGAATTTGTTGGCACATTAAATTTCTTTGAACTTCACTATTTCTGTTGCTACAAAATAAATAAATGAGATGATCAAGACTAGAATATTCCCTTGTTGGTTGCTGCTTCTCTCTCTATTTTTTTCTATTAAGACAGAGTCTCACCCTGTCACCTAGGCTGGAGTGCAGTGGTGCGATCTCGGTTCACTGCAACCTCTGCCTCCCGGGTTCAAGTGATTCTCCTGCCTCAGCCTCCAAAGTAGCTGGGATTAAAGGTGCACACCACCATGTCCAGCTAATTTTTTGTAACTTTAGTAGATACAGGGATTCACCATACTGGCCAGGCTGGTCTCGAACTCCTGACCTCATAATACACCTGCCTCAGCCTTGCAAAGTGCTGGGATTACAGGCGTGAGCCACTGTGCCCAGCCTGGTTGCTCTGTATTATAGTTAGCTGGTGACTTGAATTTCTTATGAGCCTAGAACCCTGAATTTATTCTCTTTGGTTGTGGTTCAGCAGCTGACATTTATGTCAATTCTTTCCCAGGCCAAAAGAGTCTCTTTGCCTTTCCAAATATTCTGCCAGGCTCCATCAGGGAATTCTGGATGATGTAGAAGATTCAGGAAGTGAATTGAGGCTGCCAGGAATCTTCCTCCAGGTTAATCATCCCTGTAGACTAGAGGAAAGAAGCAGGCTGGCTGGCTGAGTAATGCAGATAAGCAGATGGCATGGGCACAAGTTAAATGAGCTGCATATTGGCTTCCAAGTTCTCTTGCAACCAATGCCATCAAAACAACGTGATATTGCTGCAGATTTCATTATCAACTTTATGAACACCATCATGAGAGAGAAGGGGAGGATGAATTCAACACTTCATTACCTTTTAAATGTGAAATTTCCTTTGACAACACACATCAAAAATAGTTAAGAAAACAAAATTTTAAAGATATTTTCTAGTATGTTCTTAAATTTCATAATTTTAAAAATATTTTTATAGAGATGATTAGGATTCCAAGTAACATCTTAAAATTGAAGAACAGTTATTCAAGGCAAATAGGCCCCAAACTCTATATAAAATTTTATATGATGCATTTACTAATAGACAAAAAAAGATTTTATCTGGTTGTAGATAGATGAGCTTAGGAAATGAAAGAAAAAAATTGCACATTTCAGCATAATGGAAAACACTGTTTCTTCCTAGGGAGTCCCATGATTTTAGCCTAACTAAATAAATTCACAAATACAAAATAACTTTAGGGGCTGGGCTTTGTGGCTCACACCTGTAATTCCAGCACTTTGGGAGGTTTAGGCAGGTGGATCACCTGAGGTCAGGAATTCGAGACAAGCCTGACCAATATGATGAAACCCTGTCTCTATTAAAAACACAAACAGTAGCTAGGCCCGAGGCCAGCTACTTGGGAGGCTCAGACAGGAGAATTGCTCGAACCTGGGAGGTGGAGGTTGCAGTGAGCCAAGATCTCACCACTGCACTCCAGCCTGGGTAACAGAGCGAGACTCCCACTAAAAAACAAACAAGCAAACAAAAACAAAATAACTTTAGGATCATCGTTTATCATTAACCTGAAGCAGGGAGTTACAATTATCAGTCTATACTGAGCTATATATAGGCTCAGAAAACAATGACGATGGAAACTTTGAGTAGCAGTCAGTGTATCACCCCAGAAAAAAAACGTCTATTAGTTTGAGTTTTTTAAAATCACTTTATGAAAACAGTTGAAAAGAAAAATGTTTTGTTTGTCTTCATGTATGTTGTTTCTCACTCTGATGCACCAAAAGTGGCCAAGAACCATAACCAATAGGAAAGGATCCAGCCCTTGAATACACAAGGAGATACACTGAGATTTATAGGTACTGATGACTCACCAGTCTTACTTAGTACTAGAGAAATTATTTATGTCATTACAAAGGTTTTACTATTACCTTGAAAATCTGTAAAGTCTAGAGCAAAGGGAATTTTTGCAGAAAAACAAAACAAAACAAAACAAAAACACAGCAATTGTAAGTAGGATGTTTCAAGAACTAGGGAATCCATATAGCAAGCAAAAGTAGGCATGACTTTAGGGAGTATGTTCTGCCAAAATACAATCTTTCTACAAACCAAATGTATTACATAAAAGCAAGCAGTATTCATTGATTCCATTGATTTGTCCACAAAATTCTGTCAAGCATCTGCTATATGTGAATGTTTTGTTGGATGCTGTAGACACAAATGTATACAAATGATACATCTATTATTTTTGCCTATGCAGCAAACATGTTTCTTTCTTTGGATAACAGCACTCTGTTTCCATGAGGAATTACTTCATACCTATGCTTATCAGAACAATGAAGGCACATCACCATCCTCTCCCATCATCACAGAAGTGGACACTTGGCCCATGGTAGGACAGCCAGAGCACCCACTTTCCCTGGAGACAGTAATAATTGGCCTACAGATGAGCATATGTCTTAGGCCGGGCCAGTTAGAGCCTTGATGTTGAAAGGACACAATCCCTAAACTGCTGTTTACCATAGCTGCCAAAACATGAAAGTGTTTATGAGAAAACTGTCAGTGAGAGGTGAGAAAGAGAGAGACAGAGGGTGCTGATGACATTCAAGTCCAGCTGAAGTCATCAGAATTTCTAGAGCAGCTGAATGTTCTGTAACTTTTCCTTCAGTTCTGTGAGCTACACCTGTGGCTTTGCAAATAATTTTCCTTTGTGTTACATTTAGTTTGATTTGGGTTTCTGTCTCTTAAAACCAGAAAAGCTCTAGTTACTAAAACCGGGATGCCAAACAGTTTATTTTCTTCTGATATTTTAATCTAGTGGGAAAAAATAACAAATAACAAGTAAACTTGTAGTTCAAGCTGTGGTAGTACAGGCATACCTCTGAGATAGTGCAGGTTTAGTTGTAGACCGCCACAATAAGGCAAGTATTACAATAAAGTAAGTCCACAACATTTTTGGTTTCCCAGTGGATACAAAAGTTTTGTTTACACTAGACTGGAGTCTATTAAGCATGTAACAGCATTTTGTCTAGAAAAACAATTTACATATATTAATTTAAAAGTACCATATTGCTAAAAATAAAAAAGCTAACAATCCAAGTCTTCAGCAAGTCATAATATTTTTGCTGGTGGAGGGTCTTGCCTTAATGTTGATGGCTGCTGGCTGGTCAGTGTGGCTGTAGGCAATTTCTGAAAATAAGACAATGATGAAGTTTGCCACACTGACAGACTCTTTGATTCATGAAAGATTTCTCTGTAGCATACATTGCTATTTGATAGCATTGTACCCACATTAGAACTTCTTTCAAAACTGGAGTCAATCCCCTGAAACCCTAATGCTGCTCTATCAAGTTTATGTAATATTCCTAATCCTTTGTTGTCATTTCAACAATGTTCAGAGCATCTTGACCAGGAATGGATTCCATCTCAAGAAACCACTTTCTTTGCTCATCCATAAGAAGCAACTCTTCATCCATTCAAGTTTCATCAAAGATTGTAGCAATTCAGTCACATCTTCAGGCTCCACTTCTAATTCTAGTTCTCTCGCTATTTCCACCACATCTGCAGTGACTTCCTCCACTGATATCTTGAATATCCATGAGGTTTAGAATCAACTTCTTCCAAACTCCTGTTAATGTTGCTTTTTTGACCTCATCCCTTGAATCATGAATGTTCTGAATGGCATCCAGAATGGTGATTCCTTTCCAGGACGTTTTCAATTTATTTTACTCTGACTCATTAGAGGAATCACTATGTCAGCTATAGCCTCACAAAATGTATTCCTTACATAATATGACTTAAAAGTCAAAATTACTCCTTGATTCATGGGTTCCAGAATGAATATTGTGCTAGCAGGTATGAAAAATACATTAATCTCCTGGTATATTTGCATAAGAGGTCTTGAGTGACCAGGTGCTTTGTCAATTAGTAGTAATATTTTGAGAGTTTTTTTTTTTTTTTTTTTTTTTTTTTTTTTTTTCCCTGAGCAGGTCTCAACAATAGGCTTGAAATATTCAGTAAATCATGCTGTAAATGGATGCGCTATCAACCAGGCTTCGTTGTTCCATTTATAAAGCACAGGCAGAGTGGATTTGGCATAATTCTTAAGGGTTCTAGGATTCTAGGAATAACAAAAGAGCATTAGTTTCAACTTAAAGTCACCAGCTGTATTAGAGGGGTGGCCTCTAACAAGAGGGGTGGCCCATCCTTTGAAGCTTTCAGGTCAGGGACTGACTTCTCTCTAGCTAAAAATGCCCTAAATAGTATATTCTTCCAATAGAAGGCTGTTTTGTTACATTGAAAATCTGCTGATTAGTGCAACCACCTTCAACAATTATCTTAGTTAGGTCTTCGAGATAGTATGCTGCAAATTCCACAACAGAACTTGGCACTTCAACCTTGGACTTTTATGTTGTGGTGATGGTTTATTTCCTTAAACCTCATGATCCAACCTGTGCTAGCTTCCTATTTTTCTTCTGTAGCACCCTCATCTTTCTCAGCCTTCATAGAACTAAAGAGAATTAGGACCGTGCTCTGGATTAGCCTTTGACTGCAGGGTATATCATGGCTGGTTTGGTCTTCTTTCTAGACCACATGACCTTTTTCCATATCAGCAATAAGGTTGTTTTGCTTACTTCTTATTTGTGCCTTCACTGTCATTGCACTTTTAATTTCCTTCAATTTCCCTCTACATTCATAACTTGGCTAATTGATTAGTGCAAAGACATCTAACTTTCGGTTTTGACATGCCTTCCTCATAAGTGTAATCATTTTTAGCTTTTGATTTAAAGTGAGAAATGTGTAACCCTTCTTTTCCCTTGAACACTTTGAGGCCATTGTGGAGTTATTAATTGGCCTAATTTCAATATCATTTTGTCTCAGGAAATAGGGAGGCCTGAGAAGGGAGAGATAGGGAAATTTCCAGTCTGTGGAGCAGTCAATTAAGTTTGCGGTCTCACATGGGTATGGTTTATGGCGCTTCAAAGCAATTGCAATTGTAACATCAAAGATCACTGATTACACCAATCAGTATAACAGATACCATAATAATGAAAATGTTGGAAATGTTTCAACAATTACCAAAATGTGACACAGAGGCATAAAGTGAGCCCATGCTGTTGGAAAAATGGTGCCAATAGATTTGCTCAACACAGGGTTGCCACAAACCTCAATTTGTAAAAAGCACAACATATGCCTGTACTGTGAAGGGCCGTGACACAGTTTCTAACACTCCACATAGCATAGTCATTAGAAACCTAGAAAAAAGGCCGGGCGCGGTGGCTCAAGCCTGTAATTCCAGCACTTTGGGAGGCCGAGATGGGCGGATCACAAGGTCAGGAGATCGAGACCATCCTGGCTAACCCGGTGAAACCCCGTCTCTACTAAAAAATACAAAAAACTAGCCGGGCGAGGTGGCGAGCGCCTGTAGTCCCAGCTACTCGGGAGGCTGAGGCAGGAGACTGGCGGGAACCCGGGAGGCGGAGCTTGCAGTGAGCTGAGATCCGGCCACTGCACTCCAGCCTGGGCGACAGAGCGAGACTCCGTCTCAAAAAAAAAAAAAAAAAAAAAAAGAAACCTAGAAAAAAAACTTGAAATTAGTGCTAAGTGACCCACAAACTCTACCAGTCTTACAAC
This sequence comes from Macaca mulatta, assembly GCF_049350105.2. Classification (NCBI taxonomy): domain Eukaryota; kingdom Metazoa; phylum Chordata; class Mammalia; order Primates; family Cercopithecidae; genus Macaca; species Macaca mulatta. Next base: position 123,604,445 of record NC_133411.1, read on the forward strand.
ATGACCTGAAGTTTAATTTCAGAAGTCTTTTTAGAGAGGACTGGTTTCAATCTGTTAGGCTCAGGAACCCCATGATAACTACGGCAGACAAGGGGTAATGGTCAGTTAATTTGCCTGACAGGCAACTGTGCTTTCTGCAGGGAATGTGTTAGTGGCAAACTGGCCATCAAGCTGAATGAGTTATTGTTGCCAATTAAAATAAAGAATTAAACATTTATTCCACCTTCCCTTGAAGAAATATATTTGGGGGTAACCATATAGTCTAATTAACCAGAGGAAAAATTTTCCTTACAGAATAATTCAAGCTAATTGTTGCGGGGAAAAAAAAAAGCAGTATTAGAAAAGTACCTAGTTTACAACCCCTGCAACAGTAGCCAATGAATAGAGGTATTAGATAAAAGGAGGATGGATGATTGCAATGGATAGACCAGCTGTTACCACCTGAACCAATGATCTATTTTAGCATGCTTAAAAATGAGAAAACCAGACAGTGTGCGTCAGGATGGGATGCAGCATGAAGCACAGACCCACCTGGGAGGTAGTCTTCCCTAAACAGGTGAACCAACATCTAACCAAGCCTGTAGGCACCTTCCATTCACTGAAAGGGAGGGTATAGAGGGTCAAATTAAACATCAAAAAGCAGCAGACAGACAAGTCCAGAGGGAAAACATTCTAGAGAACTAAATCAGTTTAAGTCACTTGTAGAAGGTAAACAGGAGGGAGGAGGAAGAGTAAGATCACTTCCAATTATAGAAATTTAAGGGAAAGAACCACCAAATTAATGTGTCAACCTTGTTTTTGTCCTTATTCAACAAAACCAACATAAAATGACCTTTAGTGACAACTGGAGGAATCTGACTGGGAAATAGGTATTCTGTGAAACCAAGGAACTTTGACAGGTATAGTAATAAGGCTGTGGTTATGCTGTGGTCCATATTTTTCAGAGAGGGATACTGATGTAGGAGTTAAATGACATGATGTGTGAGGTTTGCTTTAAAATACTTCAGCAAAGAAAAACAAAGGAGAGATAAGTATTGCAAATTGGGCAAAATCTTGATAAATGATGAAGCCGAGTGACTGAGAAATTCCTTGTACTATTCTCTTTTTTCGAGATGGAGTCTCGCTCTGTCGCCCAGGCTGGAGTGTAGTGGTGCGATCTCGGCTCACTGCAAGCTCCGCTTCCCGGGTTCATGCCATTCTCCTGCCTCAGCCTCCTGGGTAGCTGGGACTACAGGTGCCTGCCACCACGCCCGGCTAATTTTTGTATTTTTAGTAGAGACGGGTTTTCGTGTGAGCCAGGATGATCTCCATCTCCTGACCTCGTGATCCACCCGCCTCGGCTTCCCAAAGTGCTGGGATTACAGGCGTGAGCCACCGCGCCCGGCCTGTACTGTTCCCTTTAATGTACATTTGAAATTTCCAAACACATTTTTAAAATTTTGCTTTGTAAAGAAGAAGCATCTCTAATTTAACAAGCCTACTATTGAGAATCACTGTGAGATAAAACACGTATTGCAATTAAGCAACTTAAAAGTCAGTCAAGAGAAAACAAGAGAAGCTAGCTTTCCAAAATATCTTACTCAATAACAAAATGTGTCTAAGAGCAGAGCACTGCACCAAGATACTGCACTGTGTGAGAGTTATTAGCTTTTGAAATTTCATCCAGGAAAAAAACCCTTTAGTCACACATAAATAATAAAAGAATTATTTAAAACACATGCAGATAACATCTTTCCCAATTAAAAAATATTTTTTATAAAAAGAAAACTAACTTTATAAACTGATCTTTACAATCTTATTCACAAAAAGCAATGAATATAAACAAAGTCATTATCAGTGAAGACATATAGAGCAATTTGATCAAGAAAGAAACCATAATCTTTGTACATCAAAAAAATTCAGGTTTGCAGTAAGAGATGTGGCAATTTTAAAGGAACCTGAGATAAGCTTCTTGTTAGCAATGTCATAGTTACAAAAAGCAAAGACAACAGCCAGCAGATCTGCCCAGCATTTTTCCTTGAAATGAAATTTGAAATTCATAAGGAGATATTTATTTAGCCCATCAGAAGAATGTTATTTCTACAATGTTACATAAGACATTACGAAAACATTTAACACTGCTCTCTTCTTCAAAGAAAAGGTGGATGACTGTTCTCCATGACTTAAACACCACCTCCCTACCGGTCAAACGGTGACCTAAGACTCTCCGGGCATCGCACCCATCCTGCATTCTGTAACCTCTACCTTGGAACAGTGAGTATCACACACACAGCTGTCCAACACTCAAAAATAATAAAAAAGCCTCTTCTTAAATTCCTCTCTTCTTTGAGGTAGACAATAAATACTCAAAAAGGTTTCAACTATTCGGGCAGTATTTCATTAAATGACACCAAAACAGACTGAAAACAAATTTGGCCAGTATTTTATCACTATTACAAAAACAAACAAACAAAAAAATAATGTTACAGGCAGACATCTAAAGAAAATGGAATCAATTCTACAATTTGGCCCCAAATATTCTCTTCTCCTAAGAGAAGTGCTTTTGGTTTGGCACCAAATGGCTGACCCAATGAAAATAAATTATTCCACAAGTCTAATGTGTGACAATGTTTGTTCCAATGGATAATGTACTTGAGAAAGAAAAAAGGCTTGTCTTGAAAAAGTAGAAAACAAAACAAAACCCCAATCATTTACTAAAGCTAAGCATTAGAATAAGAACATCTGTCATGTTTTTTCTAGTCTGCTATGACTACAACTATTAGAAATATTGAATTTCACTGGGACAAGGATTTTTCACAGACTTTAATGTTTCCTATCTCCAGGAGTGTGTCGAATTGGAAAATCTCCTAACCCTCCTTTCCTCCTCTTCTCATTTATTTTGCTCCATGGGAAGAAGAGACACTAATTTTTGAGACTATGATAACAAGATCCCCATAACAGGGAGAAGGAGTGAATTATGTCAAACATTTGGGGAAGATATAATGCCAATTTTAAACAAACTATTTAAGAACATTGACAAGGATGAAATTATTTATAAATATTTCTATGAGGCCAGTTTTAGCCTGACACCAAAACAAAAATAAATAAAAAGATAGAATAAAACTAAAGACCAAACATGCCTCATAAACTTAGATGTAAAAAAAATGAACAGTTTAATCAAATCCAAAATCATATTTTAAAAGAACATATTATAACCAGTGGAATTTATTCTAAAGCCTCAAGTCTGGTTATACATTCAAAATCAATATAATTCACCATATTAACAGACTGAAAAAAATAATTAAATGATCATCTCAAGAGATGCAGAGAAAGCATTCAACAAAATACAAAATCTTTTTTGATAAAAACTTTCAGCAAACTAAGAATAAAAGGGAACCTCCTCAACCAGTAAAAAGAATCTATGAAAAGCCTATAGCTAACATCCCAGTTATTATTTAAAGACTGAATGCTTTTTATTTAAGATCAGGAAAAAGAGAACAATGCCTACTCTTACCACTTCTCTTCAAAATCATATTGGGGGTTCTAGCCAACGCAATAAGAGAAAAATACATGAAACTTATCCAGACTGGAAAATAATATATAAAATAGTATTTTTCAAAGATAAACTGAATGGATCCTGTAAAATATCCCAAGAAATCTATTTTTTAATCTCTTAGAACTGATGAGTTTAACAAGGTGGGAGTATACAAGATCAATATACAAAAATCAGCAATCAGGAATTGAAATTTAAAAATACTATTTACGATAGCATTCAAAACTATGAAATCATTAAAGATACATATGACAAGAGATGTGCCAGATTCATACACTGACAACTGCAAAACATTGCTGAAAGAAGTGATTTAGGTCTTCAATTTCTAATCTACCATGAAAACTTCGGAACCTTTCCACTTTGATCCACACTCACTCTATATACAAATTAGCTAAAAATTAATTTAACCTATTATAAACCAAAAGCCAATAAAAACTGTGGAAGGAAACCTAGCAGAAAATCCTTCTAAATGTGAGTTAGAGAAAGATTTCTTAGATACAAAACGAAAAGCATGATGCATAAAAGAAAATGTGGATAAATTTGTCTTTATCAAAATGAAAAATTTCTGGTCTCTGAAAAATGCTCTTGAGAGAGGGAAAAGACAAGCCATGAACTGGAAGGAAATATTTGCAAATCACGTATTTGGTGGAAGTCTTGTAAACAGAGATAAAGAACTTTCAAAACACAAGAAAATGAATAACCCAGGTTATAAAAAGGCAAACAAGTAAGCTCAATGTCATCAGTCATTAAAGAAATGCAACTTAAACTCATGAAACACCACTGCACACCTATTTAGAATGCCTCAAACCCAAAACATTGACCAAAGTTTTGGAGAGAATGAGGAACCACTGGAACCTGCCTACACTGTTGGTGGAAATGTAAAATGGAGCAACCACCTTGGAAAACAAGTTGCCAGTTCCTTATAAAGTGAAGCATATACGTATTATCTGACACTGCCATTTTACTCTTTCAGGGTGTGTTTTAAGCAAGGTTCCTGCCAATAATAAAGAGACATACTGGAATATGTGTTTTTCCTCCACTGTGGAGATTGTCATCTGACACATGAACCTTGAAATTGTTGCAGATGTGATATGACCATGAGTGGTGATGTAACTAACCACCAATCCAAGGATGGCAGAACTGAGAGATGGAAAGCTTCAGGGGCTCGATGACTTAGCTGAGCCCTCAACTCACAAAGGTTGGTTTCTTGTTTTGTTCTTCCAGATTTCTTTCTTGTCACATATGAAAACAATCCCTTTTTAAAATGATCTCCCTATTACTTTGGTTAGGCCTCTGATTATTTGCAGTTTAACACTTTTGTTGTTGTTGTTGTTTTTGAGACTGGGTCTTGCTTTGTTGCCCAAGATGGAGTGCAGTGGCACAATCAGGGCTCACTGCCGCCTTGACCTCCCAGGCCCAGGTGATCCTTCAACTTCAGCCTTCTGTGTAGCTGGATTACAGGCATATGCCACCACATTTGGCTATTTTTTTTTTTAACTTTTTTGTAGAAATGAGGCCTCACTATGTTGTCCAGGCTGGTCTGAAACTCCTGGGCTCAAGTGATCCTGCTGCCTAGGACTCCCAAAGTACTGAGATTACAGGTGCAAGCCACCACACCTGGCCAACTAACAAACATTTAATAGACACCCAGTTACTATACAAATGAGCTAGAAAGAAGCCTCTATCCAATATATAACACTATAGGGAATTATTATTTCCCACATTTTTCCCTTTCCTTCACCACTTGACTACTCACCTATCTTTTCTTTTTAAGTACACACTCACACAACTACAGACAGCAATGCTGGGACTATTTTTTTTTTCTTTTGTTTTAACCTTCCCTTGTACTCTCATCTGAAGGTAATTTGGGAGCTCTTTTTCCTCACAGTATTCAAAAAGTTTCTACGTCATTTCTAAGAAAATCATTTCTCCAAATATGTTAACTTGATCCTCACTACTAGGTAGGCAGAATGATCAGGTGTGCTTTCTGGAAATAGTAAAACAATGATTAAGGTTAAAACACTTTGGAGTCAGTTCGCTAGATTCAAATCCTGTTTGGCCACAAACTAGCTGCATGGCCTTGGGAATAAGCAGCCGCCATCTATCCATGCCTTAGTTTCCTCATCTGTGACACAGAGTTAATGATAATAATAATACCCATCTCACAGAGTTGTGAGAATTAAATGGATTAATACATATAAGGTGCTAAGTCTACTTATTATTAGCATTATCGTTATATTCCCACTCTAGAGATGAGAAACTACACCTCAAGAAATTAAGTATCTTACAAGCATATGTGAGAACTAAGGCAAAATTCAGATCCCTCATTTCTAATTCAGTATTCTTTCCCATACAACCCAGATTTCCTGAAGACTAAATATACTGGTAATCATCAGGATTTCAAAGCAGATGAGACTATTCACTTACCAAGTTGGCAAACCAAAACCCAGATAATTTAATCTCTGTGCTTGTGTGGGAAGATCCTGCACCCAGCTAATGGAGACCTTGTCTAAGAATGATTGGAAACCCTAAGTAGATTGAAAGGGAGAGTTGGGAATTGGTGATTACAGACTACTGAAGTGAACCCCAAGTGAGGCACAGCTCATCCTTGACAGGTCATAAAAAGGCAGAGAGAGGTCACAAGTTAATTTAAGTGTTTTGTCTTTCCTGGAAAGCAGAAGAGCCTTCACTTCAGTTTAGTTCCTGTTTCAGGTAATAAAACTCACAGGCCACCTCCCTCCATGCAAGCCTTCCCATACTCTATTTCACCAGACTACACAATGTGACCCACCCCAATCATTGCTGGAAAAATCAATTAAATTCAACCTGCTGTTACCTCTCAAGTTTATTTTGTCTTCACATATTTAAGAACTCCAAACTGAAACAATCCCAAGTATCTTACCTGAATTCTAACTTCTTGTATGTCTATCAGCCTTTCTACAGAAGCTCAACCTGCCATTGGAGTACTAATGCTCTTCCAGGTGCATAAGAGGAGACTGAAAATGTATAAAAGATATAAGATGTAACTCATTTCTCTCACTGTATTTTCTTTGAGGGGATGAGAGATCTCACATCACCTTATTTGGCTTTCATGGATCAAGTCCTACAGAGAAAAATCAAAAGCTCTGAAATACCTAGATTTGGAAGAACACTTCCTGGCCTTCTCTGCACACTGAGGCCAAAAGTCAATTTCTTTATTCTTGCCTCGGGAAACCAGTGTGTGCCATCCCTGCCCAGCAAATCTCCCACTGTGCATTCACAAACATCACCTCTCCTGCATCCTCTGTCTGTGCTCTCAATCTCCTTCTCTTGAATTCCTCTGTATTAGTTTGTTTTCACACTGCTGATAAAGACATACCCGAGACTGGGTAATTTATAAAGAAAACGAGGTTTAATGTACTCACAGATCCACATGACTGGGGAAGCTTCACAATCATGGTGGAAGGTGAAAGGCACGTCTTACATGGAGGCAGGCAAGAGAGAAATAAGAGAGAGTCAAGTGAAAAGGGAAATCCCTTATAAAACCATCAGATCTCATGAGACTTAATCACTACCACAAGAACAGCATGGTAGAAACCACCCCCATGATTCAATTATCTCCAACCGGGTCCCTCTCACAACATGTAGGAATTATGGGAACTACAATTCAAGACGAGATGTGGGTGGGGACACAGTCTAACCATATCATCATCTCAAAGAAAAAAAAAATCATCATCAAAAGGGGTTTGCCTGGGTAATCCTGGGCCCACCTCCCCATATGCACTCTCACAATAATGCTAATTAAAGCAAAGGACCCCAACCCCTGGGCCATGGACCAGTACCTGTCCATTACCTGCATTACCACCTGAGCTTTACCTCCTGTAAGATCAGCAACATTACATTCTCATAGGATCTCAAACTCTATTGCACATATGAGGGATCTAGGTTGCATGCTTCTTATGAGAATCTAATGCCTGATGATCTGTCACTGTCTCCCATCACCCTCAAATAGGACCATCTAGTTGCAGGAAATAAAGCTCAGGGTTCTCACTGATTCTACATTATGGTGAGTTGTTTAATTATTTCATTATATATTACAGTGTAATAAAAATAGAAATAAAGTGCACAATAAATGTCATGCACCTGAATCATCCTAAAACCACTACTCCACCCCCATCTGTGGAAAAATTGTCTTCCTTGAAACAGGTCCTTGCTTTCAAAAAGGCTGGGGACCACTGAATTAAAGAATTCCCACACACGTCAGGAAAAATGATGGAGAGTACCAAATACTTCTGATAACTTCTTTTTTTTATTATTATACTTTAAATTCTAGGGAACATGTGCATAACGTGCAGGTTTGTTACATATGTATACTTGTGCCATGTTGGTGTGAAGCACCCATCAACTTGTCAGCACCCATCAACTCGTCATTTACTTTTTTTTTTTTTCTAATAACTTCTTAACGAAAAACCTCTAGAATCCAGAATGTAATCCTTTGGCCAAGGGCTTGTATCTAATTTGAATAAGGACAACCATTCACTGGAAATATTCAAGACTTCTTGAATGTTGAGTTTGAGAATATACCCTGTTTTTTCCCTCCAAATTTTGAGGTAGTTTCATAATTCATTTGATAGTAAGTTCAGAACTCTGCTTTGCAGGTTTATTAGCCATGTCCAATTAGCAAATACTATAAAACATGCATCTAAAAATAAAAGGATCACAAATGTGCACAGAAAGGAGATGGAGAAGTCAGCCCACCAGGTATGATTCCCATGAAAAGAGAAGTCAGCTCCTCTTGACAAAGAAATGACACTCTAGAGCATGAATTCGTACAGAACACCACTTCATAGTGGCAAAGATCTTTGTACTTTTTTCAAAGATTGTCAAATACCTTACTTCTCCTCATAAAGCATATAGAACAACACTGTTAACTCATTTGTCAGATGAAAAACAAAGGACCAGAGAGGTTCATTAATCTGCCGGAGCTCACAAAGAAACGAAACTGAAACCCAGGGTCTCAGCTCACAGGACAATGACCTAAACTCAGACATTTTCCTCTTACATTCTCATTAGATACTACAGTTCGAAAGGCTGAAATTTTGCCTGTCTCTGGCTTGAATTTTATCCCCACATGAGTCTCTAGCCTGTGCTCTTCCAAGGGTCATTTAGTCTAAGGGTCAAAGGCTTAGACTCCAGAGTCCTTTATGGGCGAAGAAAAAATCCTTGGGGTAGGGGAGGGGGAACCATCTTCATTTGGAATCCTTCTCAAAGTTTCTTCTCATTTAAATTATAGAACTGATTAATACAAAAGTATATTAATGACCAATATTAAAACATATTAAAATCCATATAATGAACTTTTGGTAAGTACATTAGCAGAAGCCAACACTTCTTTCTCTTTCATTCATAAGTGGTTAGAACAAACACTTCATTTTTTCCTTATCATATAAACTAAGACAAATTCCATCTTCCCTCTACTACCCCATTAGCTTTTTTTAAAAATTAAGAAATTAATATTTAAAGACATTTATATCAGGATTAGAGGCTTTAACATCTGTCCTAATGAAGCCAAGAGTCTATGAGGATTTTTCAATCCAAAAATGAAAATAATAATCTTAGAGAAATCCAAATAATGAAATAGGAGCTTTAAATCAGTACATGTATTTATTTTCTGTCAACTTCCAAAGATAATTTAAACAATATTTACAAAATATTTATAATAGGCTAAGATAAGAGGTGGAAGATCCAATTAATGGCTAAAACTACTGGATTGCTTAAAACAAAAATTGTTTTTTTCTTGTTCTTTGTAGGTTCTGGATATTAGCCCTTTGTCAGATGAGTAGATTGCAAAAATTTTCTCCCATTCTGTAGGTTGCCTGTTCACTCTGATGGTAGTTTCTTTTGCTGTGCAGAAGCTCTTTAGTTTAATGAGATCCCATTTGTCAATTTTGGCTTTTGCTGCCGTTGCTTTTGGTGTTTTAGACATGAAGTCTTTGCCCATGCCTATGTCCTGAATGGTACTACCTAGGTTTTCCTCTAGGATTTTTATGGTATTAGGTCTAACATTTAAGTCTCTAATCCATCTTGAATTAATTTTCGTATAAGGAGTAAGGAAAGGATCCAGTTTCAGCTCTCTACTTATGGCTAGCCAATTTTCCCAGCACCATTTATTAAATAGGGAATCCTTTCCCCATTTCTTGTTTCTCTCAGGTTTGTCAAAGATCAGACGGCTGTAGATATGTGGTATTATTTCTGAGGACTCTGTTCTGTTCCATATCTATATCTCTGTTTTGGTACCAGTACCATGCTGTTTTGGTTACTGTAGCCTTGTAGTATAGTTTGAAGTCAGGTAGCGTGATGCCTCCAGCTTTGTTCTTTTGACTTAGGATTGTCTTGGAGATGCGGGCTCTTTTTTGGTTCCATATGAACTTTAAAGCAGTTTTTTCCAATTCTGTGAAGAAACTCATTGGTAGCTTGATGAGGATGGCATTGAATCTATAAATAACCTTGGGCAGTATGGCCATTTTCAAAAAACAAACAACCCCATCAAAAAGTGGGCAAAAGATATGAACAGACATTTCTCAAAAGAAGACATTCATACAGCCAACAGACACATGAAAAAATGCTCATCATCACTGGCCATCAGAGAAATGCAAATCAAAACCACAATGAGATACCATCTCACACCAGTTAGAATGGCAATCATTCAATAGTCAGCAAACAACAGGTGCTGGAGAGGATGTGGAGAAATAGGAACACTTTTACACTGTTGGTGGGATTGTAAACTAGTTCAACCATTATGGAAAACAGTATGGTGATTCCTCAAGGATCTAGAACTAGATGTACCATATGACCCAGCCATCCCATTACTGGGTATATACCCAAAGGATTCTAAATCATGCTGCTATAAAGACACATGCACACGTATGTTTATTGCTGCACTATTCACAATAGCAAAGACTTGGAATCAACCCAAATGTCCATCAGTGACAGACTGGATTAAGAAAATGTGGCACATATACACCATGGAATACTCTGCAACCATAAAAAAGGATGAGTTTGTGTCCTTTGTAGGGACATGGATGCAGCCGGAAGCCATCACTCTTAGCAAACTATCACAAGAACAGAAAACCAAACACCACATGTTCTCACTCATAGGTGGGAACTGAACAATGAGATCACTTGGACTCGGGAAGGGGAACATCACACACCGGGGCATATCATGGGGAGGGGGGAGGGGGGAGGGGGCAGGGATTGCATTGGGAGTTATACCTGATGTAAATTACGAGTTGATGGGTGCTGACGAGTTGATGGGTGCAGCACAGCAACATGGCACAAGTATACATATGTAACAAACCTGCACGTTATGCACATGTACCCTACAACTTAAAGTATAATAATAATAAATAAATAAATAAATAAATAAATAAATAAAATTTTACTTAAGTCACATGAAAAAAAAATTGACATTTGCCATGTCAAGAACTAGATGATTGTTCTCTTAAACAATAAAGGTGCTACAAGAAGGTTAGGGTTAAATTATGCTTTAACAAATCCTCTAGACACTTAATCAGAAATAAGAAAGAGACTTTAAAACCCAAGATGAGAAAAAAGATTCTTCTTCTTGCCTTTCATTTTTGCTCCTAAAATCTCCATGGAAGAAATTCTTTCTCTTAACTTTCTGCTCAGTTATTTTCCCCCCAAAAAATGTGGCACCTTTTAACATTCAAGACAATTTTTACTACCTTTCCTCATATGGATTTTCCCAGCAAAAACAAAGTATGGTAAAATGGAAGGGCACTGGACTAGAACAAGGAGTGTGGATTTGGCCCAGAATGTACCATTAAGCTCACATTTGATCTCGGGGAGGACACTTCACCTGCCAGGGTTCCAGTTTCCTCATTTGTAAAATAACGGAAAAGAACCAGATGAACTGTCAGAACCTTTCCAGCACCAGCCTTCTATATTTACTGAAGCAAATGTCTGCCGCTGTTATTTTCTGGATGGCTACTGCCAGTGTTTGCTAAGTGTAACCAGGAAAAAGTCTAGTCAATAATCTGGGATTTGCAACAACATTTCTGAGGGCCACACACAGCTTAGGTTACTACTTACATATATGACCATTACACTGAGAAAACCACTCGGGTAATTAAGTAGTCTCAATATTATTGGATTACCATCTTTCCTAGCAACTATTATAGACTCTGATTCCAGACAAAGCAGGAATACAGAAGCAGCACACACATCATTGTGGAAATAGGTAACAGAAGGGGCAGGGAAGACACAGGTGGTGGAGTGAGCAGAAAGATAGTAAGAGTCACTCAAGATCTTTGCAAGGCAACTAACTGTCTCTACATCATACTTTCTAGAAAGGTGTCACATAGTATCTGGCAATGCTAACAGTTTTCCAAATTTACAGCATCTCCTGATTATGTCCTATGTGGTACACTTATATAGATTAACAATACATATCACCATTTATTTCTTCAGACAACAGCAGTAAAAGTTTTTTTTACAAACTAAATTCTCATTACATGCCATTAAGGTCCATTTCTGATCCATGAAGATAATTTTTACAGCCCTTGTTTTTTTCGGCAAGAAAAAAAATTATCTAATGAGTCTATTTATCTCCAAAACAAACAATCTAAACTTAATTGCTTTGAATCATTGCCTACTAGAGAGTTTCATGGATTTTTGTTTGATATTCCACATGTGACATGTGTAATGGTGTAATGGTGTATTATGGGACAAATTCTTGAATAAGATGTCTGCTGCCTTTATATGCTTCCAAAGGCTTCACTTGGCTGTGGTTGTGAGAGGTGAAGCCAGTTGGGCTTCTGGGTCAGGTGGGGACTTGGAGAACTTTTCTGTCTAGCTAAAGGTTTGTAAACGCACCAATCAGCACTCTGTAAAAACGCACCAATCAGCACTCTGTGTCTAGCTAAAGGTTTTTAAACACACCAATCAGAACTCTGTAAAAATGCATGAATCAGCACTCTGTGTCTAGCTAAAGACTTGTAAATACACCAATCAGTACTCTGTAAAAATGCACCAATTAGCGCTCTGTGGCTAAAGGTTTGTAAACGCACCAATCAGCATTCTGTAAAAACAGACCAATCAGCACTCTGTAAAATGGACCAATCAGTGCTTGGTAAAATGGACGAATCAGCAATATGTGGGTGGGGCCATATAAGGGAATAGAAGCTGGACACGGAACTAGCAGCTGCAACAGGCTCTGGTTCCCTTCCATGGCTGGAAGCTTTGTTCTTTTGCTCTTTACAATAAATCTTGCTGATGCTCACTCTGGGTCTGCACTACCTTTATGAGCTGTAACAATCACTGGGAAGGGCTGTGGCTTCACTGCTGAAGTCAGCAAGACCACGAACCCACTGGGAGAAACAAACAACTCTGGACACAGCCATCCTTAAGAGCTGTAACATCCCAGCACTTTGGGAGGCGGAGAGGGGCAGATCACGAGGTCAGGAGATCGAGACCATCCTGGCTAACACGGTGAAACCCCGTCTCTACTAAAAATACATTTAAAAAAATGAGGCGGGCATGGTGGCGGCGCCTGTAGTCCCAGCTACAGGGGAGGCTGAGGCAGGAGAATGGTGTGAACCCCGGGAAGCGGAGCTTGCAGTGAGTGGAGATTGTGCCACTGCACTCCAGGCTGGGTGACAAAGCAAGACTCCGTCTCAAAAAAAAAAAAAAAAAAAAAAAGAGCTATAACACTCACTGCTAAAGTCTGCAGCTTCACTCCTGAAGTCAAGCAAGACCATGAACCCACTGGAAGGAACAAACGCGGGACACACCAACTTTGAGAACTGTAACACTAAGAGAGTCCATGGCTTCTTTCTTGAAGTAGCAAGACCAAGAACTCACCAGAAGGAACCAATTCCAGACACAACATGAGTAGCCTAATGGGAACAGATGACAAGGGTGCAGGAGTAAGAGAGGATCCCTTTGCAGTCTCCAGAATCACACTAAGAAAAATACCACAAGCTTGGCATGGGAGAGTAAACATCTCTCTGTCCTGTAGGAAAGGAGGCCTGCATTAATTCACAGATGGAAAGGCAGGAGGGTACAAGTTAAAACTAACAATCTAGTCTATTAACAAATACTATCTCTGGGCCCGCTGCCGCGGTTCATGCCTGTAATCCCAGCACTTTGGGAGGCTAAGGCGGGTGGCATGAGGTCAGGAGATCTAGATCATCCTGACTTACACGGTGAAACTCTGTCTCTACTAAAAATACAAAAAATTAGCTGGGCATAGTGGTGGGCATATGGTCCCAGCTACTCCGAGGGTGAGGCAGGAGAATGGCGTGAACCTGGGAGGCGGAGCTTGCAGTGAGCCGATATAGCGCCACTGCACTCCAGCCTGGGCGAAAAGAGCCAGACTCCATTAAAAAACAAAAAACAATACTACCGCTGTATATAGGTCTATCCTGTTTTTTTAGAAATGACCATCATGGATTATATAAAGATTCTATGATGTAAAAAGAGAACATAGCACTCAATAAAGAGAATAAAAACTTTCATAAGAAAATATACACTATAAAAAATGAAAAATTTCAAGAGAAGTCATGTTACAAAAAAACTAGAACCAGGATAGAAGCAGAAATGAAAATTAAGCTGAATAGGATTAGAAGTGACTGTAACAGGTAAAGGCAACATTAGAATTGACAGTGAATCGGGGGATGATATGTAGGATAAACTTTTAAACTCTCAGAATGTAGACAAAATGAAATTGTGAAAAAATATATAAATGAAGAGACATAATGAGTCAGCCTAGACATTACCAGTATTTCTGAAAATGTGTAAGTACAAAGCATGACATGTCCCATATTCTGTTTTGTAATACTCTTATTTTGACCTGTTATTTATTGTAAGTTTTTAGCTCCTTGGATATCTCTTTTCCTCCCAGTGTTAATGGAATTTCAGCACTTAGTGTTAAAATCCGTAGGTTCAACTAACTATGCCGAAGAAGATATCTGCATAAGTAGAAAATTTATCCCTCTCTTTTGCAGCTGCAGGAAAAATGTTATTCCAGATCATAAACCCTCCTTGCAAGATAAAAGTCTTTTGCAACATCTAGAATTTAGATACAAATGCCATCTAGAGTGAGCAACTTCAAACTCTGAAATGTCTATCATTTTGATCGACTGTATTATTTACCAATGTGTTGTGCCCAAGTAATAACATCTCTGCTTTGTCAGATGAAAGCTAGAAAGATACTACACAAAAGGTAAAATATAATAAATCAACTCTACTAGATGTCTTAAGGTGATTTTTTTTTTCATTTCCAACGGCAGATGAGATCAAGGGAAGAAACTAAAGTAATGATTACTCAAAAGTAAGAACACTTGCTTGCTGAACACTTGCTGAAGACACACTTAATTTGAAATTGTTCAATCAGCATCATACAATATTATTAAAATTAACTAACATATCCACATATCCACATGTACTATCTAAATGTCAAACACCAAAAAAAAAAAAAAAAAAAAAAAAAAAAAAGGCAGCAAAGCATGAAATACAATTTTTACATTGGAAACATTTCTCAGCAGTTTCTTATGTACAATGAAAGAAGACAATAAAGAGACACCCCTTTAAAGGTAAGTCTGAAACCTAATAATTCTATGCATAGGTAAGCTATAATTAATGTGTGAAAGCAATAAAATGTCTCTTACAGATAATCAAATATGCAAAGTATTACCTCAATATATACTTCCTTAAACACCCACATGCACACACACAGATATCAAAGTACATTAAATGAGAATAAACACTTAACCTTGAATAAATGTTGCAAAAACAATTTTGTGAACAGCACTTAACACAAATGGTTATTAGTCTATCAGATTAGTAAAATGTGTGGAAGATAATAAATTATAGGTATTGAGAGATACCTAGAATAAAATAACTTGGTAACAATAATCTAAATGTGAAAGTATGGATTATAAGAAAAAAAGGCATTAACTCACAATGAAGAAAAGTTGCTTCACCCTATAATAGAAAAGAGATTCATGGTTTTAATAGCTAGTATTCCATTCTCAATATTTTAAAAAATTGAGACATTAGATTATAGTGTACTTTTTAAAACAAAAGTCTAGATTTTAGGATGTCTCTCAAACCAGTAGAGAAAGAAGGACAAAAGAATATTGATTCAACAAAATTTTTAGATGATTACATAAAAAAAGAGCCAGTATTAATCATGACAATAAGTGTAATGCTTTAAACTACTATGGGAAGGCAAATATTTTTATACTGTGTTAAAAAATAAGATTCAATTTTATAAAGTTTCTAAAATATATAAAGGCTGAATGTTAAAAACAATGCCAATCAAACAGTAGAAACTGAGTATTTGTTATAAGAATAGTAAAATGACAGCAACAGGGTTTTCTTATGCTAATAAAGGTATGGTTCACAGTTGAGATATGAGATTCATAAACGTGAATCATAAACATTTTATATTTACATGGTGTGTAAATATAAAAAGCAAAAATATAAATATGAGATGAAAAGGTAAGTCACAGAATAGGAGAAAATATTCACAATTCATATATCTAACAACGATCTTGTGTCTTATACACATAAGTTTTATGACAACCATAAGAAGCAAAAAACAAACATGGGCAAAAGATCTGAGCAGATATGTCCTAACACACACAAACACGCTCAACAAAAAGATGCCCAACATCATTTGTCAGAGAAATTAAAACCACAATGAGATATTATTATACACCTAGAGAACGGCTAAAATTGTAAACATAGTATCAATTGCTGGTGAGAATAGGGAGCATGTGCGACTCTCATATGCTGTTATGAGAATGTAACAGCATACAACCACTTTGAATAATTGTCAGTTTCTGAAAACGTTAAACATATACCTACAATAAAGCCCAGCCGTTCTACTCCTAGGTTGTTACCCAAAAGAAATGAAACCAGATGTTCACACGAAAGCTTGTACATGAATGTTCATAACTTTATTTGTAGTATCTTTTAAAATGGGAATAATATCCTATAACTGGCGATAAAATCATTTTTATATGTCCAAGAAATGGAATAATTCTCAGTGATAAAAATAAAAGCATTATTGATACAAGAAAAAAAAAATGTGGCTGGATCTCAAAATCAGTATCTTGCATGAAAAAAAGCTAGGCCCAAAAAGAGTGCATCATATACAATCTCATTTATTTGAAATTTTTTAAACTGAAAATTAATCTATAGTGACAAAAAATAGGTAGGTGATTGTCTGGGGTGAAGGAAGAGGAAGAAGAGACAGACTGCAGAAAGGCACCAGGAAACCTTGGGTAATATTGAAAATGTTCTGTATCTTGAATGAGATCTTATTTTCACAGATTTATACAGCACAGGTGGTTTTAGGTATGTCTACCAGCAAATTGTACACTTTACATGGATCCATTTACTTATACTTCAATAAAGTGGATTTAAAATATAAGAAATTGCCAGATATTGTTACAGGAATTACAAATTTATTTTCTTACGGTGGCCAAACATATAATGTAAATGAATAAAGAATGATTAATTCAAGATTTTAAATGTTTTCCCTTAAATGCAATGTCTTTTCAGCCTATCTTTTGACTTAATACTCCCAGGGGTTAATTATTTTTTCAGTTTCCTCTGTTCTATCGAAAGTAGTACAAGAGAACAAGAACAAAGGTAAATGGCAACTCACATTCAAGGCCAGAGTCCTCAGTCTCAGACAATAAGATAAGTCCGTGTCAAATGGGGAGTGAATGTACCATCACAAGAGGCCAAACACTTAGCTGTACTCAAACATTTCTGTGTGGCAATAAAGACACAGATTTAGCAGATTTTCTAATTTTTCAAAGGAAGTTAGAAATCAGAATGTTATATAAAATCCCCTGGCTTTTAAATGCTGGTGATTAATTTTAAAAATAACATTGCATGCATGGGTAACTGCACGGGAAAACAAGAAACTTCTATATGTGGCTGATTATTTGAAACTTGTGTTTTACTATTTCATCTTTAGTCCTTCAGAGAACAAGTGAACAAAATACAAATAAGGATGGAGAGCATCTGAATAATGTAATTTTGATTCAACATATATGATATTTGCATTCTGCCAGAGAATAAACATTTTAAACATTCATGAAACATTTATAGCAGTTATTAATTAAAAACCTCAAACTCTAGGAGGTAGAATTATACAAGTTGCAATTGCTGGCCAAAATGCAATTAAACTAGAAATTAGTACGAAACATGTCTTAAAACAAACAAAACATTGGAAAATGAAAACACTAACCTACACAATGCTTAAAACAAATAGGATATAAAGTGATAATCCTGTTTTATATGTGTGAAATGCTAGTTTATTTTAATTGAAATTAGACTAGAAAGGCCAATATATTATATAAAACAGACAAAATTGGTGATGTTCTCCAAACCAGTCCTACGCCCATCACCAGCAGGGAACAAACTTTCAAAACCACTATTTTAGAGTTATTTTTGTAAACTAAACATTTTAAAGTTTTCATTTACTAAAGTGTGTGTATAATTCAGATGTCACCAAACAGACTGTATTTCTCCTCAGTGAGTTGAAGTTATGCTATTTAAATTATGCTGAAAATGTTAAAATACAACTGCCATTTCTTCATACTAGTTTGATGTCTGATGAAAAAGAAAATCAAACATTTTGATTCTTTAAGTCTCCCGAATTGTTCTATTGCTGGAGAATATTTGGAGATGTAAAAATTATGTGTTTTTTTCTTCTGAAGTGCCACAACTAATATCAAATTACTAATATATATTAGGCTGGTGCAAAAGTAACTGTGGTTTTTGAAACTACTTTTCATTAATAGCTGTTAAATATAGTGGATGAAATACTGACATTTGATTGTTTATTGATGATAAAGTACCTCTGAGCCCCAGATAAGTATCTTCAGAAATGTACATCATGCAGTGCTTATATTTTCCCCAGGAAATGGAAGCTATAAACAGATTTTATTTAACCTCCCCAATTAGCTATGAGAAGGTTACTGTAATTCCCCTCTTATAGTTGAAAATACTGTGGCTTCTGTAGGTTGCCTGTTCACTCTGATGATAGTTTCTTTTGCTGTGCAGAAGCTCTTTAGTTTAATTAGATCCCATTTGTCAATTTTGGCTTTTGTTGCCATTGCTTTTGGTGTTTTAGACATGAGTCCTTGCCCATGCTTATGTCCTGAATGGTATTACCTAGCTTTTCTTCTAGGGTTTTTATGGGATTAGGTCTAACATTTAAGTCTCTAATCCATTTTGAATTAATTTTCGTATAAGGAGTAAGGAAAGGATCCAGTTTCAGCTTTCTACTTATGGCTAGCCAATTTTCCCAGCACCATTTATTAAATAGGGAATCCTTTCCCCATTTCTTGTTTTTCGCAGGTTTGTCAAAGATCAGATGACTGTAGATGTGTGGTATTATTTCTGAGGACTCTGTTCTGTTCCATTGGTCTATATCTCTGTTTTGGTACCAGTACCATGCTGTTTTGGTTACTGTAGCCTTGTAGTACAGTTTGAAGTCAGGTAGCGTGATGCCTCCCAGCGTTGTTCTTTTGACTTAGGATTGTCTTGGCAATGCAGGCTCTTTTTTGGTTCCATATGAACTTTAAAGCAGTTTTTTCCAATTCTGTGAAGAAAGTCATTGGTAGCTTGATGGGGATGGCATTGAATCTATAAATAACCTTGGGCAGTATGGCCATTTTCACGATATTGATTCTTCCTATCCATGAGCATGGTATGTTCTTCCATTTGTTTGTGTCCTCTTTTATTTCACTGAGCAGTGGTTTATAGTTCTCCTTGAAGAGGTCCTTTACATCCCTTGTAAGTTTAATTCCTAGGTATTTTATTCTCTTTGAAGCAATTGTGAATGGAAGTTCATTCATTATTTGGCTCTCTGTTTGTTACTGGTGTATAAGAATGCTTGTGATATTTGCACATTGATTTTGTATCCTGAGACTTTGCTGAAGTTGCTTATCAGCTTAAGGAGATTTTGGGCCTAGATGATGGGGTTTTCTAAATATACAATCATGTCATCTGCAAACAGGGACAATTTGACTTCTTCTTTTCCTAAGTGAATACCCTTGATTTCTTTCTCTTGCCTGATTGCCCTAGCCAGAACTTCCAACACTATGTTGAATAGGAGTGGTGAGAGAGGGCATCCCTGTCTTGCGCCAGTTTTCAAAGGGAATTTTTCCAGTTTTTGCCCATTCAGTATGATATTGGCTGTGTGTTTTTCATAAATAGCTCTTACTTTTTTGAGATAAGTTCCATCAATACCTAGTTTATTGAGAGTTTTTAGCATGAAGGGCTGTTGAATTTTGTCAAAGGCCTTTTCTGCATCTACTGAGATAATCATGTGGTTTTTGTCCTTGGTTCTGTTTATATGCTGGATTACATTTATTGATTTGCGTATGTTGAACCAGCCTTGCATCCCAGGGATGAAGCCCACTTGATCATGGTGGATAAGCTTTTTGATGTGCTGCTGGATTTGGTTTGCCAGTATTTTGTTGAGGATTTTTGCATCGATGTTCATCAGGGATATTATCCTAAAATTCTCTTTTTTTGTTGTGTCTCTGCCAGGCTTTGGTATCAGGATGATGTTGGCCTCATAAAATGAGTTAGGGAGGATTCCCTCTTTTTCTATTGATTGGAATAGTTTCAGAAGGAATGGTATCAGCTCCTCCTTGTACCTCCGGTAGAATTTGGCTGTGAATCTGTCTGGTCCTGGACTTTCTGTGGTTGGTAGGCTATTAATTATTGCCTCAATTTCAAAGTCTGCTATTGGTCTATTCAGGGATTCAACTTCTTCTTGGTTTAGTCTTGGGGAGTGTAAGTGTCCAGGAAATTATCCATTTCTTCTAGATTTTCTAGTTTATTTGCATAGAGGTGTTTGTAGTATTCTCTGATGGTAGATTGTATTTCTGTAGGGTCGGTGGTGATATCCCCTTTATCATTTTTTATTGCAATTTGATTCTTCTCTCTTTTCTTCTTTATTAGTCTTGCTAGCAGTCTATCAATTTTGTTGGTCTTTTCAAAAAACCAACTCCTGGATTCACTGATTTTTTGGGGTTTTTTTTTTGCAATCTACTCATCTGAAAAAGGGCTAATATCCAGAATCTACGAGGAATTCAAACAAATTTACAAGAAAAAAACAAACAACCCCATCAAAAAGTGGGCAAAGGATATGAACAGACATTTCTCAAAAGAAGACATGCATACAGCCAACAGACACATGAAAACATGCTCATCATCACTGGTCATCAGAGAAATACAAATCAAAACTACAATGAGATACCATCTCACACCAGTTAGAATGGCGATCATTAAAAAGTCAGGAAACAACAGGTGCTGGAGAGGATGTGGAGAAATAGGAACGCTTTTTCACTGTTGGTGGGATTGTAAACTAGTTCAACCATTATGGAAAACAGTATGGCAATTCCTCAAGGATCTAGAACTGGAAGTACCATATGACCCAGCCATCCCATTACTGGGTATATCACCAAAAGATTATAAATCATGCTGCTATAAAGACACATGCACACGTATGTTCATTGTGGCACTATTCACAATAGCAAAGACTTGGAATCAACCCAAATATCCATCAGTGACAGACTGGATTAAGAAAATGTGGCACATATACACCATGGAATACTATGCAGCCATCAAAAAGGATGAGTTTGTGTCCTTTGTAGGGACATGGATGCAGCTGGAAACCATCATTCTCAGCAAACTATCGCAAGAACAGAAAACCAAACACCACATGTTCTCACTCATAGGTGGGAACTGAACAATGAGATCACTTGGACTCAGGAAGGGGAACATCACACACCAGGGCCTATTATGGGGAGGGGGAGGGGGGATGGATTGCATTGGGAGTTATACCTGATGTAAATGACGAGTTGATGGGTGCTGACGAGTTGATGGGTGCAGCACACCAACGTGGCACAGGTATACATATGTAACAAACCTGCACGCCGTGCACATGTACCCTAGAACTTAAAGTATAATAATAAAAAAATTAAAAAATTTTTTTAAAAAAGAAAATACTGTGGCTTAGAGATACTAAGTATATTTTCCCTTATCATGAAGACAATAATTAATAGAGCAATCCCAGCCCTGTCTGACTAAAAAGCTCATTCTTTTCAACCACAGTTACTTCATTGTCAAATTCCCCAAACAGTATTTACAAGAAACCTAAATAACTACCACATATTTCATCAGAAAAGCAAACTCTATCTAGTGAATTAAAAAGTAAAATAGCACACATATAAAATGCTACAAGGCAGGCCACATGTTTTATTAACGTTACTGCCATTTCTAGTATAGAACCAAGAAACTGTGCTTGAGAATTTTAAACTTAAAGAGGGCAATTTATTTCAACTAAAGTTTTCAACTGCTGTTGAGTTAATTGCTCTAAGGTTCTTAAAATGTGCAGGATCCTGTGATGATCAGTAGTGCTGACCCACCCTATTAGAATTGGCAAAATTCCGGCTTCCAGTGGTAATATCTCCTTGGGTCTAAACAGTAAAGCATGTCATGCTTTTGCTTTTCATATAGAAATAATGATGTTTTCATAATTGTGTACCTAAACAAGGATGAGGCACAAAATATGTCAGAAATAACCAGCACAAGGTCATGAAAGTAAAATTAACATACCTGTTAATTTAACTATAATGTGAACTCTTACAATATTGCTCTAATTTGATAATATTTACATGAATACAATATATATGTTCTTCAAAAGAGATGTCTCAGTGTAAATTTGGCATAGAATCCCTCTTTATTCTCACAAATTTTATTTAAGAATATGCTGTTTTTAATGAATACTAAACAAATGTAATCTAGGCAAATAAAATTAAGCTTCTATGTCTCATACCACACCTAGAAAAAGAACTGGATAGATTTTGCAACAAGTTTGGAGTTAGTGTTTTATCTACATTAAAACCTAGATTATGTGACATATAAAACTCCACTTCAAGGACCCTAGCAGATGCCTCAATCCATGAGACAGCTATCAGCAAGAGCTAGGAGAAAGTGTACCACCTAGTTAGGTGAGGCTTTCTCTACCTCTGTCTTTCCCACCAGCTTCTCTTTTTGTCCTTTCTGTAAACAGTGTTGCCCAGTGCTTAGTTCTCAGATTTCTACTGGCCACTGTCCGTCCTTTCATACTAAAGATTAGCCATCTAGACAGTTTTACTTCACTTCCATTCAAAGAACACCCAAGTGCATCTACAGGTCTGACCTTTCATCCTAGTTAGAGACACTATTTCCAAATAAGTGCTGAACATTTCCACAACTGCTCAAAATATAACTGTGGCAAAATTAAGTTCATCTCCATCCTCTTCTCCCTCCTCTCTCTCCAAGGAAAGAGCTCCATTTCCAATAACCAATTACGATCAATGCTACCACTATTTTTCAAGCCATTATTTTAAAAACCTTGGGATAGTTTATGATTCACCCCTGTATCTGATAAAGTACAAAAGCATATGAACTTTTCCTGAGAAACAGCTTTTGAATACACCTTTATCATTCTTATTGCTCCACCTATGATCAATATTACTACATTTATCCTGTTTGATTCTAAACTTCCATTTCATTGTACATAATATTGCATAACTCTGTAAATTTCTGCTTCAATCAGATTACATCCCTGCTAAAGAACTCATAATGTCAAACACATTCTACTTCATCAGAACAAACTGCCTTACTGGCCCTGAATGTCACTTAAAGAAAATAGTATCCATCCAGCTCGTATATGCTATTTATTTTGCCAAGCATGCCTCCTCACCTACTCCTTCCAATGACCATGCTTATCGTTTGCCATGACTTACTCAGATACCCCTTCACGAATTCTCCTCCATTCAATCTAGTACATGTCTTTGAATTTATATAGGACTTACACCATCTCCAGAGGTTACTGACATTTTTAGTGTAGTGTCTTGAATGGGTTTTACCTCTTAAAGCACTTGCATCTCTATTTACTTACAAGCAGGATTAGAAAGTCCTTGCTAGGTAGAATATGGAGACATATTTCTATTTTCTAGTGTTTTCACATAGGAATTTCTCAGCAAATGGTGTTGAACTGATATAATAATACAGAATGAAAACACTGAGTTTACTGCATTATGCTTATTTTTCCAAGGCATGGGGATTCTCAATATAGTGTGAACTCTTGAAATTTTTACTTTGACATGCAATTTGGAATTTAATATAGGATTTATGTGTCTAGAGTTGTGGTTCCCAACTAGTATGATTTTCTGATTGCTTTGAAAATTAAAACCCAACTAACCATAGCCTAGATAAGGAAGGGGATTATTACTATGCAAAACATCCAGAAATTGTCCATCGGGGCTAATATAATGACTCAGTGACCTCACCAGGATGCGTGCTCTTTATGAGACTCTGCCCCTTCATCTTCAGCTTGAGGCTTTCCTTGCAGGTACAATGTGGATCCCTGAAATTTTCCCAGAAAACTTACTTGGAAATTTCTACTTTATCTTGTGGGGAACACAATTGGGCAATGACAAAGGTATTTTATTATACACTTTTCTAAGATAAATTATTTTTGGAAGAAAGGGGAGAAACTGATGTTGGGTAGACAGCTTAGAGTATCTGATCAAGATACAGGCCTAAGTGCTGATACAGAAAACAGGCATTAGTAATCTCATCCTCCATATTTCTAAGTATATATTTTGATATTATCTTAGACTTAGAGAAAACTTACAAGACTTGTAAAAAGAATACACAGATACCTTCACCCAGATTCCCTATGTATTAGTCCGTTTTTATGCTGCTGATAAAGACATACCCGAGGCTGCGAAGAAAAGGAGGATTAATTTGACTTGGAGTTCCACATGGCTGGGCAGGTCTCATAATCATGGCGGAGGGCAAAAGGCACTTCTTACATGGTGGCAGCAAGAGAGAATGAGGAAGAAGCAAAAGTGGAAACCTCTGATAAACCCATTAGATCTTGTGAGACTTACTATCATGAGAATAACACAGGAAAGACCGGCCCCCATGATTCAATTACCTCCCCTTGAGTCCCTACCACAACACGTGGGAATTTTGGGAGATACAACTCAAGTTGAGATTTTGATGGAGACACAGTCAAACCGTATCACCTTACTACAGTTGTCTTTCTCTGATATTAATAGGAATGCCTCTATTGTTTCCCCATTAAAGAAGATGCTAGCTTTAGGAATACAGCGTATATATTTTATCATGGAAAAAATATTCATCAATTCCTATTTGCTTGAGTGCGTTTTTTTCAGGAATGCAGTGAATTATGTTGAAAGCTTTTTCAGTTTCTATAGAGACAATTCTTTGATTTTTTTCCTTATTTATATTAATGGATTTTTAAATATTGAACCATCCACACATTCCTAAAATAAATCTCATGAGGTCTTTATGCATTATTTTCTTAGAGTAATGCTAGATTTTATCAATATTTTATTTGGAAATTTTGCATCAATATTCATTGGTGATACTGTGGCGAAATTTCTTTTTGAGGTACTGTCTTATTAACTTTATAATATCAATGTTATACACACTTCATAAAAGCATCAGCTAATTTGCCTGTTTTCAGTGCTCCAGGATAATTTATGGAGAACCAGGATCATCTGCTCTTTGAAGTTTGCTAAAATTTCCCCGTGAATTTCCACCTGTACATGTTATGTTTTGTACAGTAGTTCTTAGATAACTTTCTCAGTTTCTGCTCTAATTGAATCAATTTGGTAAATTATATCTTCCCAGGAAAATATCCATTTCATCTACATTTTCAAATTCATTTTCTTAAACTTTCCAAAATGGTCTCATGACATTTTAAAATTGTGTCTGACTCAATTATTTTCCTTGTTATTTATTATTTTGTATATTTGTGATTTTTTTCCTTTTGTTTCTTGATTATGTTATCTACAGGTTTGTCTATATTGTTGTTTCAAATAAGTTTTATGAGTTAGATCTACTCTTAATTTCTGCTTTCATCATTTTAATTTCTTTGAGCTTTCTCCTGATTTACATTGGGGTTTTCTCTTTTTATGTTTTGAATTTATTTTCATTCTTTCATTTTTATCAATTAGAGTGCTTTGTGCTACAAATTTCACTCTAATCACACTCTAAATGCATTTTGCTAGTTTAAATATGTTGTGTTTTCAACAGCATTGTTAGAAATTTTATAATTTTATATTGTGCTTGCTCTTTTAATCAAGAGTGGATAATAAAAGGTTATGAAGTAAGTGTCCAGGTACAAGAACCATGATTTTTTTTTTTTTTTTTTTTTTTTTTTTTTTTTTTTTTTGAGACAGAGTCTCTCAGGCTGGAGTGCAGTGGCATGATCATGGCTCACTGCAGCCTAGATCTCCTGGGCTCAAGTGATCCTCCCACCTAAGCACCCTTACCCTTCCCAAGTAGCTGGGACTACAGGTGCATGCCACCATGTCTGGCTAATTTTTGTATTTTTTATAGAAGTGGGGTTTCACCATGTTGCCCAGGTTGGTCTCCAACTCCTGGACTCAAGCAATCCACCTGCCTCAGCCTCCAAAAGTGCCGGGATTAGAGGCGTGAGCCACCGTACTGGGCCTATGATTATTTTTTAATTTCATAATAATTTGTAGTTTTATTCTATTGGAATCCAACAGTGTTGTTTGTAATATTTCTACTGACATTTTATCTGTTTTTTAAGTCTTTCACATGTACTTGAGAGAAATGTGTGTCATCTGGATCAGGGTACAAAGTTTAACATACCCAAACATTTATCTTGTTGGTTATGAGGTCAAAATTTTCTATAGTCTTTTTTTTTTTTTTGGTCAACATAATCTGTCTTGTGTCTTAACATTTCAAATTACTAACATGTTTTCTGTGTCTCCATGCCTTATATGTGGTTTTTGTTTTATAAAGGTAGTTGCTGTGTTATTTTGTTGCATATTCATAATTGTTATGTATTAATTATAAATTGTAGTTAACATTAAAAGGCATCTTTCAGTTTTTATGCTTAGTACTTTTTGTATTGAAATATACTTTGCATGATATCAGTTTGCTAACCTTGCTTTCTTGTTTTCATTTGCCGAATTTACTTATGCCTACCTCTTTCTTATTAATCTTTTTGAACTATTTTGTTGTGTCTCCTGTATACAGAACATAGGAGGGCCTTCATTTATAAAACAAATTGAGAATCTTTTTTTTCTCTTAATAGGTAAATTAAGTCCATCAACATTTTTTGGTAAGACTGCTACTTTTGATCTTGACTATGTAATACAACTTTTTAAAGAACTTTTTAATTTTAAAGTTTTTTAGTGACAGAGTCTTGCCTTGTCACAAAAGCTGGAGTACAGTGGTGTGATCTTAGCTTATGGTAGCCTTTAAATCTTGGGCTCAAGCAGTACCCACATCTCAGCCTCCTGAGAAGCTAGGACTAACAGGCATATGCCATCACACCCAGCAAATTTTTTAAAGTTTTTTTTTTTTTTTTTTTTTTTTAAATAGATGGTGTCTTGCTATGTTGTCCAAGCTGGTCTCAAACTCCTGTGACCTGAAGCAATCCTCCCACCTCGGCCTCTGACAGTTCTGGGATTACAGGCGTGAGCCACTGTACCCAGTCTATGTAACTTTCTACAGTGTTTTTCTCTGTATTTTTTTTTCATTGTTCCTTTTGTTTTCAGTGTTTAAGAAGGTTTGTATTTTTGTTCCAGTGGTTACTTTTTTATTCATCTTGTTTTCAATGCCCTTATTTTCCTATTTTCAGAAACTAATACTATCCATTTGAGTTTTTAATGTTATCTTTTAATCCTCATTTTCTCTATACAATAATTAATGAACTTATTCTACTCTCCTCTAGTCATATTATTTCTTCTTTATCAGAACATGGAACATATAACATTGATACATGTCATACAACATTTTATTCTGCACTTTTCCTTCTATCTTTGTTTTAGTCTTAGATCTATAATCAAGTTATTAAATGCTAACCATCACTCCTTTGCTAAAGTTCCCTAGTCATTTCATGGTGATTGAAGTACATTTTCTAGTAGATGCTTCAAAAAGGGTTCATGGATACAGAATTTCCTGAGCTCTTCTGAGTTTAAAATCATTTTTCTAGAGTCTTAACACTTGAAAGACAGTTTGACAGGATGTAAAATCTTTGGTTCACACTTTCATTTTTGAGTTTCCTAAAAATGCTGCTCCCATGTTGGCTTGATTTGTCTTTGGTTTTTGAGAAGTCTCATGACAGTCTAGTCATCTTCCCATATAGATTATTTAATCTTTTTCCTGAAGGTTCTAAAGATTCTTTGTCTACTAGTCTTATGAGGATATAATATTAAGGTGATCATTAAGGATTTTCAATCATACCAGCGAGCCACTTTTAATATGTAGATTTAAGTATTTTACACCCGGAAAGGTTTTTTTCATAGTTATAACTGTTAGTTCTATTCTGGGGTTCTGCTGTTTTTCTTTAGACCTCCAATTATATACATGTTATTCCTTCTTTGGTTATCTTCCAAATCAATTACTATCTCTGATTGGTTTTTTTTTTTTTTTTTTTTACATTTTCCTTTATCATATTTCCCTTCCTTCGGTTTTTTTCCTACCTTTTTCCAGCGTTTCTTATTATGTTGTTAATTTTTTGTCTTTGTAGACAACTTATTTTTTTTTTCTATTCTTCCCCTGATTTTAATTATTATTTCATTTCTTCCAGTTATTCATCCACTATGTTCTGAGTTTTTGAACTTTTGTTTCAAGGTATTCTCCAATATCCTCAAATGCTTGTTTGAGAATACTCAGCCTAGTTTGAGTGTTGCATGACAGTATCATTCTCTTTTGTCAATGGCTTCTTATGAGAGTGAATTTTCATCAGTGGAATGTTTGGATTATTTTGATTTTCTTTCTTTTTTGTAGGTTTTAAAAAGTAGATTAAATGAAAACTTTGCTTCTGCATTTCTGTGGACATGATCCACAGTTTTAGGTGAGATTTCCAGTTCAAGAGCACCCTCTTCTGTCAGTGTATCGAGAAGTAATTTGCTTACCAGGTGTGTGTAGGTGTGTAGGGGTGTGTGTGTGGGTGTGTGTGTGTGTGTTTAAGGGAAAGTGGAAGATGGGAGAAGGTTTGTGCGTCCTTTGATATTTTGATTTTCTTCTATCTAAATTTCCCCATCTTGTTTCTTGTTCCCCTCACTAGACACTTCCCAAAGGATGGCTGCCCATTGCTTTAACTCTAATCTTTGCCTGGGTGTTACCTTTCCAAGACTGTTTACTTGTGTCCCACACATACTTTTAATTCCCTTCTCTATAGTCAGTGCTCTGGCATAGCATTACACTTTTTCTGTATTTTCATATAGAATATTTCTTTTCTGTTTATAGCTTCTGTTAGATTTTTTTCCCCTAGTGCTGTCTCCCCATTTCTCTCTGCCATGCAGTTTTTTGTTTTGCTTTGTTTCTGAACTGCCCATGCAATTCCCAAAGGATTATATCCAGAACATGGGAGATAGCATGCTGGGATTTGGTGTCTATTTTTCCACTGTTAGTTTGAAGTTTGGACAATTTTTTTTTTTTTTTTTTTTTTTTTTTGAGACAGGGTCTTGCTCTGTCACCCAGGCTGGAGTGCAATGGCACAATCTCAGCTCACTGCAACCTCTGATTCCCAGGTTCAAGCAATTCTCCTGCCTCAGTCTCCTTAGTAGCTGGGACTACAGGCATGTGCCATCACGCCTGGCTAATTTTTGTATTTTTAGTAGAGATGGGGTTTCCCCAACTTGGCCAGGCTGGTCTCGAACTCCTGACCTTGTGATACACCCACCCTGGCCTCCCACAATGCTGGGATTTCAAGAGTGAGCCACCACGCCCGGCTGACAATTTCTTAGTTCTAGTTATGCTGACAGAATGGGGTTTGTACAGTTTTGTTCTCCTTTTTTACCATTTCTCCAAGAAGTTGGGAAAGTCAAATTTACGTACTTACCTTCACCTCATCTATCTCTCCATTTTTTGAGATACACAAATTGAGAAACCTTTATGATGAACATGACCATGCAAAACATCTAATTAGAGCACCCATAGAAAACTAAGTATGATAAAATATCTTTTATGGAGCTGAGCCTCACGGAATCTACCACTGCCACATTTGAGCAACTTTCCCTTGACTTCCAGGGCATAGGCCTAGGAATGGGCAGAGTGAGGAGGTATTAAAAGATAGTGATAAACTAATCTAAAGGATATCATTTAAGACATTAGATATTTAAAGGTGCTGTCCACCTGTGGCACTGTATCAGTATCATACGGACAATAACAAATATAGATGAGGTATATTTAGAGTCTTCAGAATCACCTTTGGTTTCCACCACAGACAGGAACACTAAAGTTATCAACATGCTTCACAGACAGTTACCAACTGCCACATTCAATATGGATGGCTTATTTTACTTTCATGGCAAATTATGCCATTTCATCACATTATGTTACAATAGAATATCCTGAACCACCTCCTCAGTGTGAAAAATTGAATATCTGCTCATGTCAGACACTGTTTAATGATGTGTGCCAAACTTAATGTAATTTCCACCTGACACTTCATCGTTTATGCTTAAAGCACCATCTTATATCAGCAGCATTCCTTCGTGTTCCAACATTGTTTTCATCAACTGAACACTGAAAAAATTAATTCACTCATTAAATGTTATCATATGTTCTCCATTCTGTGATATATGTGAAAAAGTAATTAGAAACACTTCATTTCCATTTTTGTGTGAATCAAGATAACAGAATATTGTTTTCATGATTTACAACTACCTTAATCTTTCCTTCTTTTTTTCACGGATCAAATATTACCAAAGAAGGGAAAATGCTTCTTTCTGCAAAATTTTTTTATAATGAGTTAGTGGTGTGCTTTGGAAAATCAAATATCTTGCAATAGGCAGTAAATAATTTCATTGTTAAATCTTTATGAGAACTTCGAGGGTCTCCGCAAACAGCAAAAAAAAAAAAAAAAAAAAAAAAAAAGGCTTATTTTACTTTTTCTCAAGAATTTCTAAAAAAGTTACAAAAAAGAACATATTTTACTTCCCCTTTCATAATACTCATTATGTTTATAATTTCTTGATTAGTCTCCCCTCATATTTTTTGGTCTACAAAAACAAAAATTATTTTTAGAAGGTTATATATATTTTATTGGTATTTTTACTTTTATGCTTATTGCTCTATTCAGATATTTTGCTTTTTTGTGTCTATATTAGAACTTTTTGCTTTATAAATCTAACCATTTCTTCTAGATCCTCTAGTTTATTAGTAAGATGCTATACTTGCTGTTTTGTTTAAATTTTTCTAAAATCGGTAATTCTATTCCCTTTATAATTCTTGAAAGGTTCTGGCTATTTGTCATATTTATCAGGTTTGCTCAGAATTTTTCTATTTTCTAGTTAAAGTAAAAGATGTTATATTTTACTTTATAAAGCTTACACTTTATTTTTTACTAACTTATGGTATTATCTTTATATATTTCTTCTACTTTTAAAAATTATTTGTTTTCTAAATTGAGTTTTTGTAGTTGTTTAATAAATGCATTAAAAAGTATAAATTTCCATCAGAGTTCTTCTAATGCAAATTTATTAATAACTTCACATTTTAGATTTTTTTCCCTAACTTTGCTGTGAATATGACATGTATATCTGAGAATACTCTGTAGGTTACAAGTTTGTATATCTAGCTATTAGACTAAATTTATGGACATTACTGTACATTCTAATTCACTTTATCTACTAGAGGTATATATTTCTGAGTGAAATTTTTGGGTTTTTTAATGTCTTCCATGTTGGAAGAAACTAGATTATGAATTTGTCCCTTTCTCCTTTCTTTTTGCTTAAATTTGCTTTATACAACATACATTTATGTTACTAGGTTTATAAACATTCATCATTCATCTTTTCTTAATAAATTTATCTGATCAGTATGTCTCTTTCAATGCCTCTCACCTTGATTTCTATTTTTGCTTGTTATTTTTCTCTACCTGCTAGGCAGAGAAATATAAACCTAGATAGAATGCTAGGCTGTTTCATAGGATAAACCTAAATAAAATGCTAGGTTATCTGTTTTCATTACTTGATTCCCAAACTCCTAGTTTTCTTTTGTTTTAGAAGTTTCCCAAAATAGCTTGGAGTTTGATTTCTTTAACTCAATATCAGATTGTCTATCCAGAATTTGAGAATTTTATCTATTCACATTTACAGGGACAACAGGTATGTTTAAAATTATGCTAGCTCCCTTTTTTTATTCACTATATTTTCTTGTTTCTTTTCATCTCTTGTATTTTGTTTGAGTGATCTGGTTTGGAGTTTTTCCCCATTTCAATAGTCTGAAATCAAAACATCCTATTTGAAAACAAATATTTGTATTTATTTTCCTACCACATAGTTAATATTACATCATCTCATTGAGAAAGGAATGAACGATAGTTCATACTTCTAATTTTACATGAAGAATGGTAGTTCATACCTCTAATTCTACTTGAAGTTAATATACATTTTTTCTAATAACAAACATTTAGGTCTAACTGCAATATTTTTTCTTGGATTCTTCCTCTCTCAATTTCTTATAATTCGTGGCATTTTCTTTAAACTTTTTTTTTTTTTTAACTTTTCTACAATACATAGTGTTTGCTTCTTCACCGGGATTTGTAGTTAGTAGAATTTAGTTTTCTTTTTTTATATATATACTTTATGTTCTAGGGTACATGTGCACAACATGCAGGTTTGTTACATATGTATACATGTGCCATGTTGGTGTGCTGCACCCATTAACTCTTCATTTACATTAGGTATATCTCCTAATGCTATCCCTTCCCCCTCCCCCCACACAACAATAGGCCCCAGTGTGTGATGTTCCCCTTCCTGTGTCCAAGTGATCTCATTGCTCAATTCCCGCCTATGAGTGAGAACATGTGGTGCTTGGTTTTCTGTTCTTGCAATAGTTTGCTGAGAATGATGGTTTCCAGCTGCATACATGTCCCTACAAAGGACATGAACTCATCCTTTTTTATGGTTGCAGAATATTCCATGGTGTATATGTGCCACATTTTCTTAATCTAGTCTGTCACTGATGGACATTTGGGTTGGTTCCAAGTCTTTACTATTGTGAATAGTCTTGCAATAAACATATGTGTGCATGTGTCTTTATAGTAGCATGATTTGTAATCTTTTGGGGATATACCCAGTAATGGGATGGCTGAGTCAAATGGTGTTTCTAGTTCTAGATTCTTGAGGAATCGCCACACTGTTTTCCATAATGGTTGAACTAGTTTACAATCCCAGCAACAGTATAAAAGTGTTCCTATTTCTCCACATCCTCTCCAGCACCTGTTGTTTCCTGATTCTTTAATGATTGCCATTCTAACTGGTATGAAATGGTATTTCATTGAGGTTTTCATTTGCATTTCTCTGATGGCCAGTGATGATGAGCATTTTTTCATGTGTCTGTTGGCTGCATAAATGAGTTCCTTTGAAAAGTGGCTATTCATATCCTTTGCCCACTATTTGATGGGGTTGTTTTTTTCTTGTAAATTTGTTTAAGTTCTTTGTAGATTCTGGATATTAGCCCTTTGTCAGATGAGTAGATTGCAAAATTTTTCTCCCAGTCTGTAGGTTGCCGGTTCACTCTGATGGTAGTTTCTTTTGCTGTGCAGAACTCTTTAGTTTAATTAGATTCCATTTGTCCATTTTGGCTTTTGTTGCCATTGCTTTTGGTGTTTTAGACATGAATTCCTTGTGCATGCCTATGTCCTGAATGGTATTGCCTAGGTTTTCTTCTATGGTTTTTATGGTTTTAGTTCTAACATTTAAGTCTCTAATTCATCTTGAATTAATTTTTGTATAACGAGTAAGGAAGGGATCTAGTTTCAGCTTTCTACTTATGGCTAGCCAGTTTTCCCAGCACCATTTATTAAATAGGGAATCTTGTCCCCATTTCTTGCTTTTGTCAGGTTTGTCAAAGATCAGATGGTTGTAGATGTGTGGTATTATTTCTCAGGGCTCTGTTCTGTTCCATTGGTCTATATTTCTGTTTTGGTACCAGTACCATGCTGTTTTGGTTACTGTAGCCTTGTAGTACAGTTTAAAGTCAGGTAAGTGTGAAGACTCCAGCTTCGTTCTTTTGACTTAGGATTGTCTTGGCAATGAGGGGTCCTTTTTGGTTCCATATGAACTTTCAAGTAGTTTTTTCTGATTCTGTGAAGAAAGTCATTGGCAGCTTAATGGGGGTGGCACTGAATCTATAAATTACCTTGGGCAATATGGCCATTTTCACGATATTGATTCTTCCTATCCATGAGCATGGAATGTTCTTCCATTTGTTTGTGTCCTCTTTTATTTCATTGAACAGTG
The DNA here is from genome assembly GCF_049350105.2 of Macaca mulatta. Classification (NCBI taxonomy): domain Eukaryota; kingdom Metazoa; phylum Chordata; class Mammalia; order Primates; family Cercopithecidae; genus Macaca; species Macaca mulatta. The sequence goes on from NC_133411.1 coordinate 123,638,333, forward strand.
ATTTGTAGCTCTCCCTGAAGAGGTCCTTCACATCCCTTGTAAGTTGGATTCCTAGGTATTTTATGCTCTTTGAAGCAATTATGAATGGGAATTCATTCATGATTTGACTCTCTGTTTGTCTGTTACTGGTATATAAGAATGCTTGTGATTTTTGCACATTAATTTTGTATCCTGAGACTTTGCTGAAGTTGCTTATCAGCTTAAGGAGATTTTGGGCTGAGACAATGGGGTTTTCTAAATATACAATCATGTCATCTGCAAACAGGGACAATTTGACTTCTTCTTTTCCTAAGTGAATACCCTTGATTTCTTTTTCTTGCCTGATTGCCCTAGCCAGAACTTCCAACACTGTTGAATAGGAGTGGTGAGAGAGGGCATCCCTGTCTTGTGCCAGTTTTCAAAGGGAATGCTTCCAGGTTTTGCCCATTCAGTTTGATATTGGCTGTGGGTTTGTCATAAATAGCTCTTATTTTTTTTGAGATACTTTCCATCGGTACCTAATTTATTGAGAGTTTTTAGCATGAAGAGCTGAAGAATTTTGTCAAAGGCCTTTTCTGCATCTATTGAGATATCATGTGGCTTTTGTCTTTGGTTCTGTTTATATGCTGGATGTTTATTGATTGGCATATGTTGAACCAGTCTTGCATCCCAGGGATGAAGCCCACTTGATCATGGTGGATAAGCTTTTTGATGTGCTGCTGGATTCGGTTTGCCAGTATTTTATTGAGGATTTTTGCAACGATGCTCATCAGGGATATTAGTCTAAAATTCTCTTTTTTTGTTGTGTCTCTGCCAGGCTTTGGTATCAGGATGATGCTGGCCTCATTAAATGAGTAGGGAAGATTCCCTCTTTTTCTGTTGATTGGAATAGTTTCAGAAGGAATGGTACCAGCTCCTCCTTGTACCTCCAGTAGAATTAGGCTGTGAATCTGTCTGGTCCTGGACTTTTTTTTGTTGGTAGGCTATTAATTGTTGCCTCAATTTCAGAGTCTGCTATTGGTCTATTCAGGGTTTAGTCTTGGAGAGTGCATGTGTCCAGGAATTTATCCATTTCTTCTAGATTTTCTAGTTTGTTTGTGTAGAGGTGTTTGTGGTATTCTCTGATGGTAGTTTGTATTTCTGTGGGATTGGTGGTGATACCCCCTTTATCATTTTTTATTGCATCTATTTGATTCTTCTCTCTTTTCTTCTTTATTAGTCTTGCTAGTGGTCTATCAATTTTGTTGATCTTTTCAAAAAACCAGCTCCTGGATTTATTGATTTTGTGAAGGGTTTTTTGTGTCTCTATCTCCTTCATTTCTGCTCTGATCTTAGTTATTTCTTGCCTACTGCTAGCTTTTACATATGTTTGGTCTTGCTTCTCTAGTTCTTTTAATTGTGATGTTAGGGTGTCAATTTTAGATCTTTCCTGCTTTCTCTTGTGGGCATTTAGTGCTATAAATTTCCCTCTACACACTGCTTTAAGTGTGTCCCACAGATTTTGTCATGTTGTATCTTTGTTCTTATTGGTTTCAAAGAACATCTTTATTTCTGCCTATATTTCATTATGTACCCAGTAGTCATTCAGGAGCAGGGTGTTCAGTTTCCATGTAGTTGAGTGGTTTTGATTGAGTTTCTTAGTCCTGAGTTGTAGTTTGATTGCACTGTGGTCTGAGAGACAGTTTGTTATAATTTGTTATTTTACATTTGTTGAGGAATGCTTTACTTCCAACTATAGGGTCAGTTTTGGAAGAAGTGTGATGTGGTGCTGAGAAGAATGTATATTCTGTTGATTTGGGGTGGAGAGTTCTGTAGATGTCTATTAGATCTATAACCAATGCAGAGAAGTCCATATTCGACCTGATAGAGATGAAAACCATGACACGAGAACTACGTGACAAATGCTCAATCTTCAGTAACCGACTTGATCAACTGGAAGAGAAGGTATCAGTGATTGAAGATCAAATGAATGAAATGAAATGAGAAGAGAAGTTTAGAAAAAAAAGAGTAAAAAGAAATGAACAAAGCCTCCAAGAAATATGGGACTATGTGAAAAGACCAAATCTACGTCTGATTGGTGTACCTGAAAGTGATGGGGAGAATGGAACCAAGTTGGAAAACACTCTGCAGGATATTATCCAGGAGAACTTCCCCAACCTAGCAAGGCAGACCAACATTCAAATTCAGGAAATACAGAGAACACCACAAAGATGCTCCTGAAGAAGAGCAACTCCAAGACACGTAATTATCAGAGTCACCAAAGTTGAAATGAAGGAGAAAATGTTAAGGGCAGCCAGAGAGAATGGTCGGGTTACCCACAAAGGGAAGCCCATCAGACTAACAGCAGATCTCTTGGCAGAAGCTCTACAAGCCAGAAGAGAGTGGGGGCCTATATTCAACATTCTTAAAGAAAAGAATTTTCAACCCAGAATTCCCTATCCAGCCAAACTAAGTTTCATCAGTGAAGGAGAAATAAAATCCTTTACAGACAAGCAAATGCTGAGAGATTTTGTCACCGCCAGGTCTGCCCTACAAGAGATCCTGAAGGCAGCACTAAACATGGAAAGGAACAAATGGTACCAGCCATTGCAAAAATATGCCGAAATGTAAAGACTATCGATGCTAGGAAGAAATTGCATCAACTAATGAGCAAAATAACCAGCTAACATCTCAATGACAGGATCAAATTTATGCATAACAATATTAACCTTAAATGTAAATGGGCTAAATGCTCCAATTAAAAGACACAGACTGGCAAATTGGATAAAGATTCAAGACCCATCAATTTGCTATATTCAGGAGACTCATCACACGTGCAGACACACACAAAGGCTCAAAATCAAGGGAATGAGGCAGATCTACCAAGCAAATGGGAAACAAATAAAGGCAGGGGTTGCAATCTTAATCTCTGATAAAACAGACTTTAAACAATCAAAGATCAAAAGAGACAAAGAAGACCATTACATAATGGTAAAGGGATCAATTTGATAAGAACAGCTAACTATCCTAAGTATATATGCACCCAATACAGGAGCACTCAGATTCATAAAGCAAGTCCTTAGAGACCTACAAAGAGACTTAGACTCCCACACAATAATAATGGGAGACTTTAACATCCCACTGTCAACATTAGACAGATCAATGAGACGGAAAGTTAACAACGATATCCAGGAATTGAACTCAGCTCTGCACCAAACAGACTTAATAGAATTTAGTTTTTAAAATATATCTGAAAAATTTTAATTTTGTCCTCCCAAATGTATGAGAGTTTGGCTAAGCACAGACATATGGGTTCAAAATTTTAGTCTTCCTGTATCTAATGTTGCTGAGAGGTTGGATGTCAATCCAATTCTTTTTCCTATGTACACATTTGTCTGTTTCTCTCTTTGGAAGTGTCTGTTTATATTCTTGGTGCTCTGAAAGCTCTCTCTGGTGTGTCTGGGGGAGGATCCTTTACCTCTTCCATCTGGCAGGCCTCAGTGTACCCATTCAACTGCAAAATCTGTATTTCTAAGTTGTGAGAGATTATCTTTTACTATTCCCTTAAGTATCTTCTCTTTTCCATTTTTTTTCTTTGGGAGTTCCTATTTGATAGATTTTGAAACTTTGGGATTACTTTTTGTTTCACTGCTTCCATATTTTTTGTTTCTGCACCTTTTTGTGCTAATTATGTGAAAATTTTTCTGCTCAGTACTTTTGGTGCCTACTGACAGAGTAGGAGCATCAACGTCTTGGACAAACCATTTTAAAGTTCCTCTTGATCAAAAACCACCTAAATCCAACCTAATGGCTAACATCAGCCTGATCATAAACCACAAATGACATCTCCAACCAGAAACACTCCAACCCTAAGATAAACCCCTCCCCAACCAGAGACATGCCAGCCCTGAGATAACCTCCCCTCTGGTCAGAGGGATGTCTGCCCCAAGATAACCTCCAGAGACATTCCATCCCCACAATAAACTACTCGTCCACACAGAAACATTCCAAGCCTGTAATAAGCTCCCTCCCCTTGAAGCCCTTAGATAGTCTTAGTCCATAAGAGAGGACACTCCTGACCTAAATCATTCAGAAGCCCCTCTCAGGTTTATTCTCCAAAATAAATCTGTCTTTGATTGTTGAGCCCCTTTTCATGTTTCTTTTCACTTTCTTTAACTCTTACATTTGGTGCCAAAACCCAGGAGGGGTGTTGGGGTTAGGGGCTCTCTTACAACCCAGGAAGCAGTGGGCAGCAGCAGCTCATCCTGCTGAATCCCAAGAGCCTCTGGTCACCCACCCCATCTTGTCTCTCACTTCACTTTTCAAGCAATTTGCATGAGAGGGAGCTTTCAGTTCACGTGACTTTAATCTTTAAAACCTACTGGTACTGTAAAATTAGAAATGTCTTAAGAGTTGCCAGCATACATTTTTGTTCGCATTTATTGATTGAGCAATTTCATACTTATCTCTGTCAAATACTATAAGGTGTCAAAATTTGGCACAGAGGCTACAAAACTGTAACTCAGCCCAAACAGAATAATCTTTGTGTAATTTTTAAACAAATGAAACATTAATATTTAATAAAGATAGCTACATCTTGAACTATTTAGTGAAATACCCTAACTTCTAATCTTGTGGGCTTAAGCAGTCTAGTATGCAGACATGAAGGAAGTTCATTTTGGGAAAGGACTTTTATCTTTGATACTAAAGAAAAAAGAATTTACATAGAAAAGAATCTTACATGGTAAATTCTTGTCCTAAAGTAAATTAACCTGTTGTTTAGAGAGAGGGACATTTAGAAGAAGTCAGAAAGTCGAGTCATGTCAGAGATTGTCTGTGTAAGTCACAAAAAATTTTATAAAAGGAAATTTATGCAAGAAATATTGTACAATTTAAAAGTGATTAGGCTTCCTGAATGCTTTATAAAATGCCACTAAAACTCTTAGCTGTACAATTTGCTTGCTTTGCAGCTAGGTAAGACCTAGGATACATGGAGTTAGATGCTGGAATCAGTGAGACCTTATCTGCACTTCTGTGTAGGTCCCTAGGCTGTACACCTAGTACATATTTAAAATCCCAAACTTACCAACAAAAGTAAAGGTAGCTAAAAGTTAACAGTGTAACATATATTTAAGACTATTGAAAAAAAAATAATTTACATATATTTTTGGTAATGAGATTATAAGGAGGCATGAGAATATGGATTTTTACCTAGATTGAAAGGTTAAAGAATTCTTTTAAGTTAAATAAAGTAAAAATGAAACTTTAAGCAAGTTTTAGAAGGTTAAGGAAATAACCTTAACCTTCTAAAGCAAGTTTTAGAAGGTTAAGGTATAAGGAAATTCTGTGTGTAAACATATTGGCTAAAGTTGAAGGGGTATCATCTAGTTTTTCTGTAACTTGAGCGTTAAAATAAAAGCACAACAGGTTTCTCTTAAAGCACTAACCTGCTCTTTAACAAAAATTATAAAGGGTTAAAAGGGTCTATAAAAATCTTACCTTACCATCAAATATTAAAATTGGGTAAATGTGTCTACAAGGTTTTATTAAAAATTGAGTTTAACATTAAAAGCACACTAATATAAAGGTAAAATTTGGCTTATTTGGTATAAAATCATACAGGAAGTATTGTCAAATATAAAATGGTGTTTAGCTTTCTTTGGGCTATATTTGTATAAATATGTTATTGATATGTGTTCCAAAGTTATGGGAGACTCCTATAATTCTGATATATCTTGGTGTACATTATCAGTAATAATTATTATGTTAAAACTATTGCGTGCCACAAAGGTAACAGATATCCTTGTCAATTGTGTCTTTAACTGTGGCTACCCTAAGACTTTTTGTCATCCATAAACTATCGTATTGTTTTGGTCCTCTTTAGAAGGTGGTTTTATAATCACCTATAAAGCTCTAGCAGGTGCTTTTGAATGCAGGTTTCTGATAACTTTGGAGATTGTGACATCAGAATAGAGGAAAAATGTTCAGGACTCTTGAAGAGCTAAAAATATTCATTAATATTAAGCAGGACAGGAACTAACGTCATGAACTGAATTAATAGGAGACTGGAGTGATCTTTTTGATGTTTTTCTTTTTAAGCTATGGACTGCTTTTAGCAATTTAGTATACTCCCGTGAACAAAATTTGAAGCATACTTGTTTCTCTCTACCTGATTTTCTCCAGAATTTGGAAACTATCTGTGAGTATTCTTAGATTATTTCAATGTAGTTATTTGCGTAAGTGCAATTAGAATCTGTTTTCTTTTGTAACAGGACACAATTGGAAAAACTGGTTATTTTTACCAAGGCTTTGACTGGAATGGTGTTCTCTCCTTTAAGGAATCAAACCTGACTTATGACACCAATAAAGCCCTTGGAAAACTGGCCTCATATTTTGTTTTCACAGTCCCTGTCCCTGTACAGGGTTTCTGATCTGTTGTAGGTACAGAATGTCACTTTCTGACAGGCTGGGAACCCCAAGTTATCTTACAACCTCAAGAGGAGAGGAATTCACCCAACTCATAGGTATTTGATGGTACAAATTCATGGCTGGGCTTGGCTTTATAAAGGTCTTATCTCAGATTCCTTCTCTGGAACAAAGTTCCATCAAAGCCAATTTAAAAGGCCTACGTAACAATTATTCTTGCTGCACTATATGCAAATAATTAAACCAAGTGTAATAAAACAAACCAGTCCTACCATGATTTGTCTTTTAATAACAGTTACTAACAGAAAATAACACATGGGCCTTTCCAAACATGCACCTCTGCCTGTCATTAGGTAAGGAATGTTGCTTCAACCAATCGGGCCTAGTAAGAAGCATTGCTAAATAAGTTAAAGGGCTAAAAAGCTAAGGGAATACCAAAACAACCAAATACATTATTGGTTTGCGAACAAAATCATAGCATGGGTCATCTCATTCCTGGGCCCTCTTCTGATAATATACCTAAGACTAATGTTCTTACTCTAACATTTTTCAAAGATTTTTAACTGACAGAATCATGGCCATTTCACAGACAACTATCCAAAAACATCTACAGACAGTGTTACCCCTACAGTCAATCCAAGACCAGAAAACTCTCTATTCCCCCATAAGCAGGAAGTTGCCAGAAAGAACACGCCACCCCTCATCCTTCTTATAACTATAAGGTCTTGATTGACAGAACAGAAACATCACCATCTTGGACAAGTACTACCATTTTAAAGTTCCCCTTTATCAAAAACCACCTAAATCCAACCCAAAGGACATCAGTCTAATGGCTAATGTTAGCATGACCATAAATCACAAATGATATCTCTGACCAGAAACATTCCAACTCTAAGATAAACCCCTCCCTGACCAGAGACATGCCAGCCCCGAGACAACCTCCCTTCTGGCCAGAGAGATGTCAGCCCCAAGATAACTTCCCCTTCCATCAGAGACATTCCAACCCTGCAATAAACTTCTCCTCCGCACGGAAACATTCCAAGCCTGTGATGAGTTCTCTCACCCTAAAACCCTTAAATATTCTTAGTCTGGAAGAGAGTGTGTTCCCGACCAAAATCAGCCAGAAGTCCCTCTCAAGTTTATTCTCCAAAATTTCGGCTTTTCGTGTTTCTTTCCTCTTTAACTCTTATAATTTTGACCACAGCCTTTCTCAGTTACTGGGGAAAGTGTGCAGTGTACCAGTAGCTAATCTTCTGGATGAAATAGCCCCCTTCTGCCCCACTGGCTAAGGTGATAGGAAGATGTCGTTCCACCTACTGGCACAAAAACTAGTCTTCTGATGATTCTTTTAGGACCTCCTTCTGTATATGATACCCAAAACTGATTTTAGAGAACCTCCAAATCTGTCTCCACATGCAGTAGCCATCTTCTCCTATATGTATTTTGAGCTTAGTTTTCCTATTAAATTTCATCTGCCCTTTTTCAAGTATTCTGCAAATTCTGTCCCATTAACAATCTTTTTCTTAGTGTTGTTACACTTTTATTCATTTTCTTTTATGTATGTGACTTGACTCATAACCTGAGAATTCAACAAAATGAAGAAACCCCCTGACTAGAAAAGCTCATATGCACTGAGGCTTTTAGGGCCCCTTGACTGTTCCCAAACCTCCTGGGGAAAATGGGTGCAAGGTGATGTCACTGATTGTCTTCTTTCACTCCAGCTTTTCCAAAAAAAATTTTAAATCCCCACCACTTCACCTTGACCTTCTACTCACCTTTTAAGATCCTTCCTAGACTCTCCTTTAGAGACTCATTCCTTACCTGGTTAAACCGCCAAGACCTCTACATGGCTATGTTTGATGCTAACATAAATGTACTTTGCATTGCTTTGCTTCTACAGCCACAGGACTGTACTGGAAAAGAAGAAAATGTTTGGAATAAAGATCAATAAGACAACAAAGCAGACATGATATGACTGAGAACAGAGAAGCTGGGTGGGGAGGACCCCCAGGCAATAGCCTCAGCTGCAAACAATCACAGGCAGTGATGAATTGTGTTACAAAGGGTCATCATTACCCTCAGGGATGGGGACAGCATGAGATGATAATGAATATGTTTGAGGAAGAATAATATAACCTCATCTGGTATGGATGGGTGGCATCAGCATTTAGGCTGCTGGATAGGAGAATGTGTTGACATTATTTATAGCTACAATGCAGAGCTGTGACAGAGATCCATTGTAAACAATGCCTTCCAAGGCAGCTGCTTTCCATTGAAAACATAACAGAGAAGAGTTTGTAAAGGGTGGCTTAGGATGGCAGCATTAAAGAGGGCTGTCATCTTCACTAAATCTGGGACTCATTTTCGTTCCTATTTTTATTTCCATTTACATTTTTTTTATATCTCAGCAAGCTTTCTAACTTTTTTTAAACCAGTAAGTTTTTTTTAAGTGTCATTCTATTTAAAGTTCTCATTACTTGAAAATGGGCCAAATTATAAATTTTTCCAAATAAAAGGGAATTTTGTATAATTTCTTCCTTACCCTGTCCCCACAATGTTTTTCTCCATAAACAGCTTTAGTGCATAAGTCTTTTCAGGAATTGCCTTTCCCAGAGGAGAGGTTTTACTTTATATGAAAATAGGTTAAAAGGTCATTAACAGTAATATAAAAAATGAGATAAGTGAAAAGAAGCTACTAATGTCCTGAGGGTAGAATACATTAATCATGAAACATGACCTAGATAAGTCCCCATGTATCTAGGGCCAATCTTTAGTTGTAAAACCACAGGATCTTGACATTAGAGGAAATTCAAGCCCTTGAAATGAACAATATTGAAAAGTTCTGGCAGAGAAAGAAGTTCAGGACTACAATTCTACTTCAAAATGTTTTTTACATGAATGACTTTAGAAGTCAAAGAAATACACATTTTATAACAAAATACGTAAAAATCTCTTCCACAATCTCCCTTTCTTACACATTTTCAACTCTTTTTCTGGTGGCTCCCTCGTGTGTGCTGGGACAAACCAGTCCTGTTGAGGGAAGGTCACAAGTCACTACAGGGACCCATTTGTGCTAATCTCATGTCCCAGGAATTCTCAATCTCCCTGAATTCAGTTACAGCCTTTTCTAATTTCTATACCACTCAGCCAGACAATTTGTCTTTTGACAACTATTCCTTGTCTCCCTTTGCTTTTCCTCTGGTTTGGATTTCTAATCCCTTCCCCATCACAAGTCAGTTAATGACATCACCTTGCATCCATTCTGCCCAAGAGGTTTGGGGAGAGTTAGGGGTTCTAAAGCCTCGATGCATGTGGGTTCATCTCTGTTGTCCTCCTTGATACAGAACACTGGGTGGGATGATGGCTCCAGGATCACTGCTGTGCATAGTTTCATTCTAGTCTTCTACCTGCCAACATTCCAGTTTTCACTCTTATCCAAAATAGCCAAAGGCCTGGATTCCCACGACCTGCCACTTCCCTGTCTCAATGGCACCATCTGTTTCTGAGCCAAGTTCAGCAAGAGCTCATTTTTGTTCACCTTACCTCTCAGATCAGATAGCTCAACAGGCAATCCTTAAGCATAGGCTCAAGTTGCAGTGTTAGAATAGCAAAAAATGCAGGTTCTGAAGTGAAGCTTCCACAGTCAATGCTGAGCTCTGACACCTACTGTCTAGATGACTTGCACAGCCACTACTCCTCTCTCAGCCTCAGTGTATTTGCCAGTGAAATGGAGATAAGAATGTGGCCTACTTCACAGGGTGAGAAGCATCTTCACAGTGTGAGATAAATGAGTTAATCCACATGGTATTGTTAGATGATAAATTCTTAATCACTGTTGGGGTATTACTCCTTCTAAATGAGTTTCCTTTTCACTTAATGGCAAAATCAAAGGACAAAGACAAAGAGAAAAGACATTTATGCCTGCTCAAGAAGGCCTAACAAAACCGATTGAGGAACTCTTCTTTAACTTCTTATACAGAACTTTCCATAGTAATTTGGCCTCCCTTCTTCTCAGATAACACTGTGTAATGTATAGTCATTCTCTTGCTCAGGTGTCTCTTCACAGGGGCTTTTGGTTTTCCTTGTTGATTTTAGTTTTCCTTCATAGGGGCCTGGTTTTCCTTATTGAGCCATTGGTAATCATGACCATTAACATTACATATACCCTGGTAAGTACCGGCAAAGCCCCATTGCCTCTTGGGATTCATCTCATAGCAACAGGTCTTAATTTTATTTCCAAGCCATATCCTTAGAACACTCTCCAAAGAGTTTTCAACAGGATAAATGGGTTGATACTGTTTGGGTAATTATCATTATCTCAGAAACTTCTGGAACCATACCAGCTGAAAATGATATGTCATCATTTACCCTCTCGCAGAAAAGATATATTTTTGAGATATCCCAAACTAACTGATTCTCTCAAAGACACAAAATCATTATCCCTATTTTTGTTTTATGTGTATCCATGACTAATTATGATAGAAAATGGGAGTTTGAGGAAAAAAACACAATCATTAAAATTGCTTATGTCAATTTTCCCCTCACAATAGGACTAGACCAGGATCCACCAGGGATCTAGTTATTTGGCAAGGCAGCTATTCAGGTTTAGGAGGGGAAGAGTTTCTGCCTGAGACAAAGGAAGAAAACAAGTAGCATGAGGCATTGCAGAGCCAATCAGAAAATGAAAAGTTTCAAACTGAGCGGGATTAAGAGCAAATTCTAAGTCACCGGGGCTGAGGTGGGACTGTAGTTGAGATGTGATACCATGTGATATGAAATTTAGAGAAGAGAGAATTGGAGCAAGAGTTTAAGGCCAAGTGAGTGAGTTGATACAGAGTGGCACTAGAGTCTGGTTGTTAAAGCTCACCTTTGGCCCAGCAGATGGGTATATCTGGGTGTTTTCTATATCCCAGGGATAGGTAGATACATTATGACCCAAAATATCTCATCTGCTTGTGTCACCTTTCACTTCCACTGACTATTCAACCTGAAATTCTCACCAAATGCCATTCTGATTAGAGGGTCACCCATTCATTTATCCAACATTCCACCCAATATACAGCAGGACCCATGCAAGAACCAGAGGCATGGAAGTGACTTTCTACCTGTAGAGGCTGTTCTTTGGTACATTTAATAAGAAAACAGATTTCTGATGAGTGAACACACTATGAGTCAACAAAGAAGAGCACTGTTAACCCTGCATGGGAGGCTCTGGAGAATTCCTCAGAGGAGGCAGCATTTAGGCTGGTCTGGAAGGAAGGATGAGCCTGATACTACAAATATGGGGTAAGTGGTACTGCAAGCAGAGGGGCAATATACAATAACCAATGTGTGAAACTTGATTGAGTCATGAGACAAAGTGTTCAGGGAATAAAATAGCTCAGTGTGATTGGCCCTGGGATATATATTTATGGTTCAGGGCAAAGATAGTGGTGTGAAAATTAAACATTAAAAGAGGAAGTAGGAATAGATAACTATGAAGAACCCTACCAGTCAGGCCAAAAGTTTGAAGGACTTTTTTCTGGATTTGGCTGGACACATTCCACTGGCAGAAAGGAAAACTAGAGCTATTGCAATAATTACTTAGGAAACTAAGTATTGACATCTGAAATAAGACAAAGGCTGTGGTAGACAAAGAAGAAAGTATTTGGGATACTTAAACCCAAAATTATTAGGATTTGGTGATCAACTGGCGAGGTGGGCCAGGAGCAAGCAGGAATCTTGATATTTTCATTTGTTTCTAGGTGAGGAAGCTGGATAAACAAAAGGACCATTAAGCAACACAGAAGAACATGAGAAGAGAGATTTGGTTGGAAAGGTAACAAGTTCCATTCTGGATATGTAGAGTGTGCAAAGCCTATAAGACATCCAGTGTGAAATATTCAGTGTGGATTTCAACACGTGCAGCAGGGCTCAGGGGAGAGTGAGCAGGTATGTGTCGCTCAGAGCACCAGGAATGGAGGAGGCCACGAGGGAGGATGTGGAGACAGAAGAAGGCAGATGAAAGCTTTCAGCTTGAAGCACACTAGTACTAAGGGGTGAAAGATAAGAAGTGCTGGTGTGGGGCGTGAAACAGGTGAGGAAGGTCAGAGAGCAACAAAGAGAGAAGTGGTAGACAAGTGTCAAAGAAAATAGGACAAAGTTTCAAGAACAGAATGGTGGAAAACACAGTTTCTAACAGAGGCTAAATAAGGACTGGAAAACAGTTCCTGGATATGGGAAACTAGAAAATCATTGGTAACCTTGGTGAGGACAATTCCAACAAAGTGGTTTTTATTTCCCTGGCTTTGGTGAGCCTTGGAGGGGCTGGGGAGTACTGATAGTGGAAGACATGTCTGGAAGAAGAGGTGACAGTGCCGGAGATGCCAAGTCCAGCCAGCAAGGGTGATCTACTCTGTGAAATGCTAGGCTGTGGGGGAACAGGAGGAGGATGCTAAAAAGGACAAGACATTTGAGGAAGGGGTTTTGTTTTAAAGAAGAGACATCCAAGCATATGTACAGCTTGGGAAGCAGAGACATCAAAAATACAAGAGGAAGTGGCTTGATGCTGCCAGGCTCCCTTGAAGTGGGAAGGGACTACTGGAGTTCAGGTGGAGAATTTTCTTCCACTTTTGCAGCCCTCCTCTCCTGGAGAGACCAGGGCCAAAGGCATATAACTGCAAGCAGGAACAGCCAGGGAAACTTTCAGGATGTTAAAAGGAGGTCAAACTTCTGGACTTTTTTCCCACCTCTGCCCTTAAACTTTTAATGTGGTACCCAGTTATCAGAACAACCTGAGAAACAGTGACCCCAGCATCTATGGTTTTTAAATCTCCCCTAAAATGACTTCAGTGTCCAGTGATGCTTGGGAATGACCACTTTTTCAACTTTTTGCCACTTTCTGCACATAGCCATCCTCTGACAGTTTGGTAAAATGTGCCTTTTATCTTTGAAACAAGTATTTATTGATTACCTCAGATGGTGGCCTTTAAATACCTCTTCCTGATACCGATAGTTGGGACGTTCGTTGCCTTTTGATTTAAATTCAAAACCTTCTAATGAAATGGGTTGTTTTCCACAAGGATTTAAAAAGGTAGCTGTCTTTAAATTATATTCATATACCTCAATTCTTCAAATTTCCCCCCAAATAATAAATCTAATGATTTTTTTTTAAAGTTTGTATCTTAGAAATTCAAGTTCATAATTACCTACAGGGTAAACATAAGCTTCATTGATTACAAAAAACATACCACATATATTATAATTAATGACATATATGAAATTATAGCTAATGACCACAAAAATAAAGTACCCAGTAGAGACACTTAGAAATCAGAGACATGTTTCTGATTTCCTCCGTTGGCAACACCTAAAGCAATGTATTATACTTTACTATTTTTCCTATTTGTTTTTATTTTGTGAGTTTTTTCTCTCTTCTGGTAGTATAGTATGAAGTGGAAAAGTAGAAGTCTCAGTGATTTGCTAATCAAAGGGTAAGCAGGGGTCAAAACGAAAAAACCCATAATATGCCTTATTCTCAAGAAAACTCTATGCAAATTCTTCCATCATTTATAGACTTCATTCAAATACTTAGTGTTTCCCTATTATGTGCCAGGCAATGGAGACAAATGGATGATACCAAAAGGCATGTAGATACCCATAAGGTTCCTGGCCCTGGAATTCCTCACCATGACCCACAAAGCTCTGAATGTGGCTGCTTCCTGATCTATCCAGTGCTGCTCTTGTTCCTGCTCCATGCACTCCGGCAACACTGGCCTTTGAAAATTTTGTAGTCATAGAACCATTACTTCCCTTCCCTTTTTAGTTACTGTTCTATATGCCTCGAGTGCTATACGCACCCTGAATTTGGCATGGCCGCTAAATATTTCCCCAACATGGTTGTGTCAGTCACATTTCCCCATTTAATTCCTTGATAGAAATTATCACACACTATTACTGTTTTTAATTCGTTGGTTTATTATCTGTTTTTCCTACTAGAATATAAATTCCCTGAAGACAGATTGTCTTGTTGATTATTGATTAGTATATTCTCTGCTAAGTGGTAATCTGGAAGATGATTATCTGTAGAAGTGGCCTTCTCTCTTTTCCCCTATCAGTAAAAATTTTGAATATGTATATATATATATGTGCATTATATGCACACACACATTTATAAACCAATATACTATATAAAATATTTACATTTATGAAAATACTTAAGGTGGGAGTACAAATTGAGGTGCCAATATTTTTTTCCTGACCTCCATTACATTATCTTGGATGCACCTGTCTGTCTGGGGAGACCTCTGATCTTTAGCAGGTCTTTAGAGGTCCACCTATATCCCAATTATGTAAGTTTCTTTCTGAAAGTCCTGAACCCTTGCATAAGTGCTTGCACCCATTAGAACCAGCCTCTAGGTCTCACTAGCTAATACCAATTTAGTTGACATGCATGTGCTCAGGAATCAGTTAATAGGTACCAGGAACAAAATGGGAAACACGGCTCTTCCCTCCACTTTCAGGAGCATCCAGGAGTTGAACTGTATTTTTTAAGAAAATGACTGCCTCTTAATTGATGGCTCTGCTGGGTGGTTCCTCAGCCCCAAGCAGCAGGCTCCCTGGTGCTCTCAATCGGGCAGGCCATGAAGCCAGCATTTCCTCTGCCCAATGTGTTTGCCCATATCTACCACACAAAGTCATTAACCAGCATTTATGTCACTGTCCTAAGCTTGGCTGAAGGATGAGGCAGGTAAAGTGGGAAATAAAAGTAAAAATTGCTGAAAATGAACATGGAATGAAGAGTGCTCTATTCCTTTTTATGTCTGTGAAGTCCAGCTTGCTAAGAGAGATCGACTCACCACTAAAGCCTAAAAGCCTCTGGTTATGAGAAAGGTGGTAGCTCTTTAAAACCAAATCTATTTCCCCTGCTAACTGCATTCATTGCTCCTAAACTGCATTGTGAGGCTGATGATCTTACCTTACTTTTCTATTCTCTCCCTCATCTAGAAAACAAAGCTGTTTTAAAAATCATGAATCTCTGACAACAAAGTCAGCATTTTGGAAAAATAGTGATTTTTTTTTTAAAAGTCTGTTTTGAAAAAATATTAAAATGTACAAATAAAAAGCTGTATGGTAATGTTTCTCCAATGAGTAGACTTTTGAGATTAAATCTAAGGCTAAAATTGGTATGAGATTGAGGAGGGCAATAGAACAAATAAATTTAGAAGCATGGGAAAAGGAGACGTAAAGCTCAGAGAAAAGTACATATATGCCAACATGAAGTAGAAAAAAAAATCGAAATGCAATGCTTTGTAAAAACCTATGCATAAAAGTGAAAATCAAGAAGAAATGGAGAGAAAATTATACATCACTTAAAACTGACCCTAGAAATGAAAAGCAATAGAAAAAAAATGTTACCAAAACACTTCCTCACAAAAACCACATGCACTAATGATATTACAGGTGAGTTCTATAAAACCTTCAAGGAATAAACTCAATTGTTTAAAATTTTCCATGAGACAGAGGGAACAAAAACTGCCAGTTTTTAAAGAAGCCTGCATGATAGTGATACAGAAATTTGATAAATATAGCAATAAAATTATAGTCTAATCTGACTTATAAATATTAATGTAAAATTTCTATATAAAAATATAGCAAATAGAAGCCAGAATCACAGTAAAAGAATGATATATCACATACTACACCAGGATGATTCAACTATAAGACATTTATTAATGTAATTCACTCTGTCAACAAGTCTAAAGAGAAAAGCACTCCATATGTTCAGCTATACAGATGCTGAAATGGCATTTGATTTTAGAAATCTGGAAAGAATAATGAATTTTAATTTTTAATAAAGTATTTGGAATCTCCAGTGTGTGGTAAACTAAATATACTAAATATATTTCAGGTCAAATGTCAGCCACTCTTTTTTAAGTTCAGGGATACATGTGCAGGTTTGTTACATAGGGAAACTTGAATCATGGGGGTTTATTGTACAGTTTATTTTATCACCTAGATATTAAGTCTAGTGTCCATTTGTAATTTTTCTTGATCCTCCCCGTGCTTTTACCCTCCGCCCTCTGACAGGCCCCAGTGTATGCTGTTCCCCTCTATGTGTCCATGTGTTATCATAATTTAGCTCCCACTTGTAAGTGAGAACATGCGGTATTTGGTTTTCTGTTCCTGCATTAATTTGCTAAGAATAATGCCCTCCAGCTTCATCCATGTCCCTGCAAAGAACATGATCCTGTTCTTTTTATAGCTGTACAGTATTCCATGGTATGTATGTACCACATTTTCTTTATCCAGTCTATCATTGATGGGCATTTAGGTTGCTTCCATGTCTTTGCTATTGTGAATGCTGCTGCAGTGAACATATACATGCATGTGTCTCAATAACAGAATGATTTCTATTTCTTTGTGGACATACCCAGTAATGGGATTGCTGGGTTGAATGATGGTTGTTTATAGGTCTTTGAGAAACTGCCACACTCTCTTCCACAATAGTTGAAGTAATTTACACTCCCACCAACAGTGTAAAAGCTTCCCTTTTTCTCCACAACTTTGCAAGAATTTCTTATTTTTTGGCTTTTTAATAATAATCATTCTAACTTGTGTGAGATGGTATCACTGTGGTTTTGATTTGCATTTCTCAGAGATGTTAAGCTTTTTTCATACGATTATTGGCCTCATGTATGTCTCCTTAAGTGTCTGTTCATGTCCTTTGCCCATTTTTCATGAGGTTTTTTTCCTTGTAAATGTATTAAAATTTCTTATAGATGCTGGATATTAGACCTTTGTGAGGTGCATAGTGTTGAAAAATTTTTCTCCCATTCTGTAGGTTGTCTGTTCACCCTGTTGATAGTTTCTTTTGCTGTGCAGAAGCTTTTTAGTTTAATGAGATTTCATTTGTCAGTTTTTGCTTCTGTTGTAATTGCTTTTGGCATCTTCATCATTAAATCTTTGCCCATACCTCTATATCCTGAATGGTATTGCCTAGGTTGTCTCCCAGAGTTTTTACAGTTTTGGGTTTTACATTTATGTCTTTAATCCATATTGAGTTAATTTTTGTATATGGTGTAAGGAAGGGGTCCAGTTTCAATCTTCTGCATATGGCTAGCCAATTACCCCAGCACCATTTATTTAAAAGGGAATCCTTTTCCAATTGTTTGTTTTTGTCAGTTTTGCTGAAGATCAGAGTTGCAGGTGTGTGGCCTTATTTCTGGGTTGTCTATTCTGTTCCATTGGTCTAAGTGTCTGTTTTTGTACTAGTAGCATACTGTTTTGGTTACTATTGCCATGTAGTGTAGTCTGAAGTTGGGTAATTTGATGCCTCCAGCTTTGTCCTTTTTGCCTAGAATTGTCTTGGCTATTCAAGTCAGCCACTCTTAATAAGTTAATAAGTAAAACACTTAAGAGTTTTGAACATAATTAGTACTACATGCCTATTCAGTTTTATCATCATAATTATTAGAAATATTTCCATAGTATTATTTTTAAAAGGATTCACATTATCATAATAGTTGCACTGTTTTAGAAGTTCCCATTAAGTTACCCAAGAGAAAGATATGAGACATAAAAACTGGAATAAAGTTAATCATTTTAGAATATATGACTTCACATCTGCAAGCTCCAAGAAAATCAGGTGAAAATCAATAGGAAATGGTAACAGAATTTAGTAATATAACTGGTTATTATATTAATGTATTAATACCAATGGGTTCCTTATATAAAGGTAATAAGCAATTTCAAAATACAAGAAAAAAGCTCGCTTACAACACCTACAAAAAGATAAAATACATTTATATAAAATTTTCAAGAGATGTCCTGGTTCTAGACGAAGAAACCTTTGAAACACAGAAAATACATAGGGTGGTGGAAAAATAGAGCTACCTTATTCTTGAATAAGAGGACTCAAAGTTATAAACAAATCAATTTTCTCATTAGTTTTTCAGCTGGACAAGTTGACTCTTAAAATCATGTATAATAATCAAAAACTGCCATAAAAAAAAAGAAAAAGAAGAGCACTGAAAGGTAACTAACCCCACCAGGTAATAAAACATTATAAATGCATTACAAATGGAATGATTGGTACTAGTGCCTGCATAAAAGAGACTAATAGAACAGAGTAGAAACAGGCCCAAATACACAAGGAACCTAGGATATGACAAATCTGGCATTTTGAATAAATGAATAATGTTGTGATAACCACACACCAATCAGGAAAAAAAATACCTCACTCCTTACACTAAGGAAAATCTCAAATGGATCAAAGATTTAAATCTGTATATTTTAACTAAAATTTCAGTAAAAGTTCAAAACATTAGAGCCATTGTATCATATGGAAGCAAGAAATTTGTGTCCAATGTAGTGACCCAAGGTCTCAGTAACTAGCTGCTCCTGAGTGATTTCTACCCTAGACATTTATTCTGATTGATTTGAAATGGCCTAACTCTGCTTCTGCTACTCAGAACTATGAGTTCAAATACCATTTGCTTAATTTTTTTTTCTGAGTTATATTTCACTCAAAAGAAAGAGGAAATCATAAACAATAGAATAAGTTTCCTAAGAGCAGAGGCAGTGACTCACGTAACTCTTAAAGCATCATTGATGTTCACTTTTGGTGGGGCTGAACCTGAAATCTCACCCTCATGGAAGGGTATCTGAGGCTTCAGGACCCACTCTAGACCTTTGCCCATCCCATCTCCCTTCCACCTTCCCGTGCACTACCCTCATCTTACATCTATTAGAAAAGTTGGCTTTACAGATTCCGATCTGTGTTCTCTTCCTAAGACACCCCCTGGAAGTACGTCTGAACCGACAATGTTCTATGTAATTGGCTCTTTCTTTAAAAACTAAATTGCAGGCTGGATGTGGTGGCTCATGCCTATAATCCCAGCACTTTGGGAGGCTGAGGCGGGCAGATCACGAGGTCAGGAGTTCGAGACCAACCTGGCCAACATGGCGAAACTTCGTTTCTACTAAAAATACAAAAATTAGCCAGGCATGGTGGTGAGCACCTGTAATCCCAGCTACTCGGGAGGCTGAGGCAGGAGAACTGCTTGAACCTGGGAAGCTAGGTTATTGTGCCATTGCACTCCAGCCTGGGCGACAAGAGCAAGACTCTGTCTCAAAAAATAAATAAATAAATTTCAGAGTACTAAATGTTCTGCAGCTATTCTAACTATACCAAGAAATTTGCAACCCTTAAACATCAGTTTGAGAAAGAAAATGCTAGTAATACAGTTTCCAGTCTCCTTGTTTGGGGGCCTTTATAAATGCTAAAATTTGTTTGATCAACCCAATCATATTTTAAAATGCATACATATGAACTAAAACCAGAAGAAAATAAATATAGTTGTTATCACTGTAGAATGGTTACATTTTTCCTTTCAATTTTTTAGCATAAATATGTTATATTCTGATTTTAAAATCTTGATTGTAAACAAATGAAAAATTCAAAGAAAAGTTATGGAAATCAGCAGTCTATTGCATCATCCAAGAAAGGAGTTATGATGATGATGTGCTTCCTGTCTCTTTTCTATTTACACATGTGTGTAAATAAAATGGCATAGAAAAGTTGGTCTTGTGAACTGCCTTGTTCAGTTAGCTTTAGATAAACATTCCATGTCACCTCAAATTACTTAGAATTGTATTGCCTACATAATAATCCAAAGAATGGCTATAGCATAATTTTGTTTACTTATATCACTATAGTTGAACATTTAGAGATTATAATTGCAAAAGATTTAAGGCAAATGCTGTAACAGCAATAATAGCATTTCTGGCCACTTATTATACTCTATGCAAGTAGTATCACTAGTTCAAAAAAACCATTTTCATGTCTGGATATTATAAAGTTGGTTTCAACAATTTCATTGCTCAACAGTAAGCACTATCAAATGCAATTCTCACCTTTAGAATTTCTTTCTTCAGAGAAATGACAGGACGGTCCAATCGTATCAGTTAAGTCTTCAAAGACTGACAGATGAGGATTTCAAGAGCCTACCTCACTGGCTTATTTCTATAACTTGTATTCTCATTTTCTCTAACCCACTCTATAAAGCCTTCGATGAAAAAGCTAAATGAGAAGATCCATATTTGAGAAGAGCATACAAAAATCCCCCAGAACACCCTCAACTCTCCTAACTTAAGGACTCATTAAACCCATGCTTCTCAAACATTAACATGTATCCCAATCACCTGGAGGGCTTGTTAAACCCCAGACAGCTAGACGTCACGCCAGGTTTCCAATTCAGTAGGTCAGGTTGGGGCTCAGAATGGGTATTACTAAAAAGTCTGCCGTGCTACTAACAAGGCTAACATTGCAGATCCGGAGACCCTAGTCTGAGGATCCCTGTACTCCGCAATCACATCGTATACTTAATGTATGTCCCAAGTACTGTTCCAAGTGATGGCAGTAAACAAAACAGGCAAGGTTTCTGCACTCATGGAGCTTACAGTCTAATAATAGAACATCTAATATCAGACATCAGACAATAAGCAAATAACGAATGAGCAGAATTAGGGAGTAGTGACAACTGTTAAATTCTCTCAGAACTTCCCTAGGATGGGAGATGATTTGGAACTGGCATCTCCAACTAGACTGCTGATACCCGTTTTCTGGTCCTTTCCCAGGCTAGTATAGGGTTGGAGCCAGCAAGGCAGAACAAAATACATGTTAAGTTTTAGCAATTCCCGTCTCAAACTGGACAAAAAGGCCAACTAAAAGCAGAAAACCCAGCAGTTAGCGAAGGAAATGAAGACTTTCTCCCATTTAGAAAGCACATTGTTATACTTTTTAGAACCAGGAGGGAAATAGGTTTTTGATCAGAAAATTAAATTCTCACTGCCACTCTTATAGAAGGCCTAATTATACATAAGTAGAACGTATTGATCAATACAATGCAATTACATATACAAGTTATATATACATATAAATAAGTTTTATATGTATATATAACTTGTATATGTAATTTTATTGTGTATGTGTGTATATATATACCATGTGACTTAGCAAAAATCAACGGAAATGGGACAAGTATCTCTTGTGCTAAAAGTGCATCAAACAAGATGGAAATAAGGTACTCAGATGTAACTGAATACCATGTACCTCTTTCACATTTAAAAGATGCCTTCTTCACAAATGCATTTGCCATTAGGTACTAAGGAACGTTAGATGACAACAATTATCCTGATTATCCCACCCCACCTATTCTGCCCTTGTACACTGCTACATGATTTCCTTAAAGATGTTCCTCTTCATAAAGCAAAATGCCGTTTCCTTTTGTTTCTATAAGCGGCTTTCAGGTGAGACCTAATAAATGGTCTTTGGCATTAATAACTAAAAGTGCTTCTAAGCTTTCACTTGCTGCATGCTATTTGCTGCAGGATTCAAGATACTTCATTTCAGTTTTTCAACTTCAGAGTTAGCTTTCAAATATGTTTTAAACATGATTCAGATACACAATTTACACACTGAACCAATATATCCAAACATATACATACCTGAAACAAAATCTTACAAAATATTATTTACTCTCACTACACAAGAAGCATGCTGATATTTTTCACTCTATTTCTTTTGTTTTAATGCCTGTACAATCCACTAACTTATAACCTAATGGGTCACAATTCACAGCTGAAATATCTCTTTATAATATAAAATCCTACCAATCCACGCAGAACCACTCTACACATACACACAAAAGTTACCCTTCCCCTAAGGTTTCAGAGATAGAATAAAAAACAAAGGAAAAAAATCCTGTGCACTCACTTGGTTATGCTGCTCAGACTCCAACAACCCTCCAGAGCCAGGAAGTGCATGTAAGTGTATAAACCGTGTCCCATGTTGTAATTTCCACCTGTGTCTGTCCTTTCCTTAGTGGAAACAGAAAAAGCTGTGTCCAGCTTCATTATCTAGATCAGCTGTGACCAATATAACTTTGATCAATATAACTTTTTTGTGATGAGGGAAATGTTTTAGATCTATGCTGTCCAATACAATAGCCATTGACCTTGTGTGGCTATTGATCATTTGAAATGTGGCTAGTGTGGCTAAGAAACTGAATTTTTTATTTTAATTCATTTAACTTAGATTTAAGTAGACACAGGAGTCTATTTCTGTCAAATAGGACAGAGCAGACCCAGGTTATCCCTAAAAAACTTCTCTACAGTGAAGCCTCATCTCTATTGTGAACATTTTAGCCAAACTAACATTTTGTAAGACCTTTCATATCAAATATTGTATCCTCTTCATCACCCAAAATGTTGATTTCCTAGGATTTTAATTCATTCAATTTAGGACTGCCCAAGCAAGTAGGAATTTTAGAGATTTCTTCAGAGACCAGATGAATCTACTATCCCTACCATCACCAATTAGCTTTACACTGAGAGGATTTAGCTAAAGGGTAGGATGGACTCGTTCCTCCCTCTCATGTGTGTCTACTCCAGTCCAAGGAGGTTTCCATTCTTTCCCTGGTTCTCACACTAGCTGACTGCTCTGGGATATTCTTAACTTCTCTTCGCCTGTGTTCCTTCTCCCTGCAAGAGAACTAACATCACACACATGCCCAAGACTGCTGTGAAGACTGGTCCACAAGCAGTTACTATTCACCTTGTTTGCTCCTTTTAGCAATTTGGTAAATAGCATACACAAGCTAGAGAATGATAATGTTAAACAGAAACATCTTCTTCCCTGGATTTTTTACCAAGGAAATTTGATCACTTAGTAGGGCAAATGCTTCTGTGGTGGTTTTTATAAACGAACAGCTGGAGCCCTCATCTCAAGGTGATCAGGCATGTCTATTCCCTAACTTACCTCCCTCCCAGCTGGCTGAGGATTACATGCCATGTGCGCCTTTGCAATTCATTGCAAAATCCAGAAACTATATTTTGCTATTGAATGTCCCAACCTGTTCTATTCCCTAGGTTTTCACTGGCCACCATAATCTGAAAGGACTAGCCAAGGTATTGTTTTCTTCTAAGGCAAGCCATGTTTGTTGGTCAAGGCTGCTTTAAAGCAAACATTAAGCAAATGAAGCTCATCCTCCACTGTATTCATTTCATCTGTTGGAACCCCCGGTCCCATTAACTACCAATCTCCCAGACCCCAGATGCTTCCTACTGTCCAATCTCATTCTGAGACACACCTGCCCAGACACACCACCCAAGCTCACCATTTAGAAACCCTCACCAGTCTCTTGTTATCAAAATTGAGCATTTCAGCTGGTAAGACCTCGCTAGATCAAGTAATCTAATAAAATATCACGCCCTGAGGTGTAAATCTAATATAATAGGAATGCACTCATGTATAGTAACCGTACACAAATGATGACTCAACTCATTTTATGGCTTAAATTTCCCAACTTATATCAGAAAAGCAAATGCAGAATTATCCAATTCACCTTTTCAGAAGTTGTTGACAGTCCATTTAAAAGTGGATAGCGTAGGGCAGCCCTGATGGTGACAAAATCTCTCTGCATTTACTGGTCTGTAAAGGATTTTATTTCTCCTTCAGTTATGAAGCTTAGTTTGGCTGCATATGAAATTCTGTGTTGAAAATTATATTCTTTAAGAATGTTGAATATTGGCCCCCACTCACTTCCGGCTTATAGAGTTTCTGCCTAGAGAACCACTGTTCGTCAGACAGGCTTCCCTTTGGGGGTAATCCGACTTTTCTCTCTGACTGCCCTTAACATTTTTTCCTTCATTTCAACCTTGGTGAATCTGACTATTTCTGTCTTTGAGTTGCTCTTCTCGAGGAGTATCCTTGTGGCATTCTCTGTATTTCCTGAATTTGAATGCTGACCTGCTTTGCTAGGTTGGGGAAGTTCTCCTGGATAATATCCTGAAGTGTGTTTTCCAACTTGGTTCCATTCTCCTCGTCACTTTCAGGTACACCAATCAGATGTATATTTGGTCTTTTCACATAGTCTCATATTTTTTGGAGGGTTTGTTTGTTTCTTTTTACTCTTTTTTCTCTAAACTTCTCTTCTCACTTCATTTCTTCCATTTGATCTTCAATCACTGATAACCTTTCTTCCAGCTGACCAAATCAGCTACTGAAGCTTATGCATTTATCACACATTTCTTGTGCCATGGTTTCAGCTCTATCAGGTCATTTAAGGACTTCTCTACACTGTTTATTCTAGTTAACCATTCATCCAATTAAAAGACACAGACTGGCAAATTGGATACAGTCAAGATCCATTAGTGTGCTGCATTCAGAAGACCCATCTCATGTGCAGAGACACACATAGCTCAAAATCAAGGGATGGAGGAAGATCTACCAAGCAAACGGAAAACAAAAAAAGGCAGGGGTTGCAATCCTAGCCTCTGATAAAACTGACTTTAAACCTACAAAGATCAAAAGAGACAAAGAAGACCATTACATAATGGTAAAGGGATCAATTCAACAAGAAGAGCAAACTATCCTGA
Source organism: Macaca mulatta (assembly GCF_049350105.2). Lineage (NCBI taxonomy): Eukaryota > Metazoa > Chordata > Mammalia > Primates > Cercopithecidae > Macaca > Macaca mulatta. Next base: position 123,663,137 of record NC_133411.1, read on the forward strand.
AATATATGCACCCAATACAGGAGCACCCAGATTCATAAAGCAAGTCCTTAGAGACCTACAAAGAGACTTAGACTCCCACATAATAATAATGGGAGACGTTAACACCCCACTGTCAACATTAGACAGATCAACGAGACTGAAAGTTAACAAGGATATCCAGGAAATGAACTCAGCTCTGCACCAAGTGGACCTAAAGAATATCTACAGAACTCTCCACCTAAATCAACAGAATATACATTCTTCTCAATACCACATCTCACTTATTCAAAAATTGACCACATAGTTCAAAGAAAAACACTCCTCAGCAAATGTAAAAGAACAAAAATTATAACAAACTGTCTCTCAGACCACACTGCAATCAAACTAGCACTCAGGATTAAGAAACCCACTCAAAACTGCTCAACTACATGGAAATTGAACACCCTGCTCCTGAATGACTACTGGGTACATAATGAAATGAAGGCAGAAATAAAGATGTTCTTTGAAACCAATGAGAACAAAGACACAACATGCCGGTATCTCTGGGACACATTTAAAGCAGTGTGTAGAGGGAAATTTATAGCCCTAAATGTCCACAAGAGAAAGCAGGAAAGATCTAAAATTGGCATCCTAACATCACAATTAAAAGAACTAGAGAAGCAAGGCAAACACATTCAAAAGCTAGCAGTAGGCAAGAAATAACTAAGATCAGAGCAGAACTGAAAGAGACAGAGACATAAAATCTCTTCAAGAAATCAATGAATCCAGGAGCTGGTTTTTTGAAAAGATCAACAAAATTGATAGACCACTAGCAAGACTAATAAAGAAGAAAAGAGAGAAGAATTAAATAGACCCAATAAAAAATGATAAAGGGGATATCACCACCAATCCCACAGAAATACAAACTACCATTAGAGAATATTATAAATACCTCTACACAAATAAACTAGAAAATCTAGAAGAAATGGATACATTCCTGGACACATACACCCTCCCAAGACTAAACCAGGAAGAAGCTGAATCCCTGAATAGACCAATAGTAGGCTCTGAAATTGAGGCAATCATTAATAGCCTACCAACCAAAAAAAGTCCAGGACCAGATGGATTCACAGCCAAATTCTACTGGAGGTACAAAGAGGAGTTGGTACCATTCCTTCTGAAACTATTCCAATCAATAGAAAAAGAGGGAATCCTCCCTAACTCATTTTATGAGGCCAACATCATCCTGATACCAAAGCCTGGCAGAAACACAACAAAAAAAAGAGAATTTTAGACCAATATCCCTGATGAACATCGATGCAAAAATCCTCAAAAAAAATACTGGTAAACCGAAACCAGCAGCACATTAAAAAGCTTATCCACCACAATCAACTTGGCTTCATCTCTGTGATGCAAGGTTGGTTCAACATACCCAAATCAATAAACGCAATCCATCATATAAACAGAACTAAAGACAAAAACCACCTGATTATCTCAATAGATGCAGAAAAGGCCTTTGAAAAATTCAACAGCTCTTCATGCTAAAAACTCAATACATTAGGTATTGATGGGACATATCTCAAAATAATAAGAGCTATTTCTGACAAACCCACAGCCAATAGCCTACTGAATGGGCAAAACCTGGAAGCATTCCCTTTGAAAACTGGCACCAGACAGCGATGCCCTCTCTCACCACTCCTATTCAACATAGTGTTGAAAGTTCTGGCCAGGGCAATCAGGCAGGAGAAAGAAATAAAGAGTATTCAATTAGGAAAAGAGGAAGTCAAATTGTCCCTGTTTGCAGATGACATGATTGTATATTTAGAAAACCCCATCATCTCAGCCCAAAATCTTCTTAAGCTGATAAGCAACTTCAGCAAAGTCTCAGGATACAAAATCAAAGTGCAAAAATCACAAGCATTCCTATACACCAATAACAGATAAACAGAGAGCCAAATCATGAGTGAACCCCCATTCACAATTGCTTCAAAGAGAATAAAATACCCAGGAATCCAACTTACAAGGGATGTGAAGGACCTGTTCAAGGAGAACTACAAACTCCTGCTCAACAAAATAAAAGAGGATACAAACAAATGGAAGAACATTCCATGCTCATGGATAGGAAGAATCAATATCATGAAAATGGCCATACTGCCCAAGGTAATTTATAGATTCAATGCCATTTCCATCAAGCTACCAATGACTTTCTTCACAGAATTGGAAACACCTACTTTAAAGTTCATATGGAACCAAAACAGAGCCTGCATTGCCAAGACAATCCTAAGCAAAAAAGAACAAAGCTGTGGGCATCATGCTACCTGACTTCAAACTGTACTACAAGGCTGCAGTAACCAAAACAGCATGGTACTGATACCAAAATAGAGATATAGACCAATGGAATAGAACAGAGCCCTCAGAAATAACACCACACATCTACAACCATCTGATCTTTCACAGACCTGACAAAAAACAAAAAATGAGGAAAGGATTCTCTATTTAATAAATGGTGCTGGGAAAACTGGTTAGCTGTATGTAGAAAGCTGAAACTGGATGCCTTCCTTACACCTTACACAAAAATTAATTCAAGATGGACTAAAGACTTAAATGTTAGACCTAAATCCATAAAAACTCTAGAAGAAAACCTAGGCAATACCATTCAGGACATAGGCATGGGCAAAGACTTCATGTCTAAAACACCAAAAGCAAAGGCAACCAAAGCCAAAATGGACAAATGGAATTTAATTAAACTAAAGAGTTCTGCACAGCAAAAGAAACTACCATGAGAGTGAACAGGCAACCTACAGAATGGGAGAAAATTTTTTCAATCTACTCATCTGACAAAGGGCTAATATCCAGAATCTACAAAGAACTCAAACAAACTTACAAGAAAAAACAAGCAACCCCATCAAAAAGTGGGTGAAGGATATGAACAGACACTGCTCAAAATAATACACTTAGGCAGCCAACAAACACATGAAAAAATGTTCATCACTCGCCATCAGAGAAATGCAAATGAAAACCACAATGAGATACCATCTCACACCAGTTAGAATGGTGATCATTAAAAAGTCAGGAAACAACAGGTGCTGGAGAGGATGTGGAGAAACAGGAACACTTTTACACTGTTGGTGAGACTGTAAACTAGTTCAACCATTGTGGGAGACAGTGTGGTGACTCCTCAAGGATCTAGAACTAGAAATACCATTTGACCCAGCCATCCCATTACTGGGTATACGCCCAAAGGATTATAAATCGTGCTGCTATAAAGACACAACCAGAAGTATGTTTATTGTGGCACTATTCACAATAGCAAAGACTTGGAACCAACCCAAATGTCCATCAATGATAGATTGGATTAAGAAATGTGGCACATATACACCATGGAATACTATGCAGCCATAAAAAGGATGAGTTCATGTCCTTTGTAGGGATATGGATGCAGCTAGAAACCATCATTCTAAGCAAACTATCGCAAGGGCAAAAAACCAAACACCACATGTTCTCACTCGTAGGTGGGAATTGAACAATGAGAACACTAGGACACAGGAAGGGGAACATCACACACTGGGGCCTATCATGGGATGGGGGGAGGAGGGAGGGATAGCATTAGGAGATATACCTAATGTAAATGACGAGTTAATGGGTACAGCACACCAACATCGCACATGTATACATATGTAACAAACCTGCACATTGTGCATATGTACCCTAGAACTTAAAGTATAATAAAAAAAATAAAAAAATAAAAGTAGAGAGAGTAAACAGTAACACCAGATAGAAACCAAAGACCTATGCAATAGAAATAATAGAATATGACTGATTTGAACTTTCAAATGATGAAAATCAAAAAGGTTTGCTTAAGTGTATTAACTAATTGCAAGTTTCAGAAGGGTTTACTGATATCATAGAAAAAAGAGAAGAAAGTCTATCCAAGCATATCATACTGACATTTTCTTTCGGAGAGCTATGAGCTCTAGACATTGCTTTTCGAAAGCATTTTTCTCCAGGGACACCATGCTTGCCACTCTGCTTAAGGATTTACCCTGCCAAGGGAGTTACCACGCCAAGGGTCTTCCCCTCTATGAATTCATTTAACCAAAATGTGTGGACAACATCTGTGACATGAATTTGCTTTGACTCTCTGTCACCTCTAAGAATTTTCAATTTTTTTTTTTTTTTACTTTATTTGATTGAATTAATTCAAAGAGTATTCTTCAGTCTCAGCAAGTATTGGACACAAATGAGCATACATGAATATTTGGATATTCAATAGACATCCCAAATCAACATATGCAAGCCTGAGCTTGTGATCCTATATACCACAAATCTACTCTTCCTAGTCTTTTCCATTGCAGAAATATGTCAAGTCCATTCTTTCATATGCTCATATGAAAAACACAGGAGTCTTCCTGGACTTCTCTCATACTCTACATCCAAGCCATAAGCAAAACCAGATTATTTGCAGAATCTGACTCCTGCCACTAATTCCACTGCTGTCAACCTAGTCTAAGCCACCATCACATCTCACCCGGATTATTGTATAGCCCCCAAACTAACCTACCTGCTTTCTCCCTTGACCCTATTTTCAAAGAAAAAGCCAGAGTGATCATGTTTAAATGCTGACCAGCTGATATTGCCTCAAGGTCTTTCATCAGCTTTCCATCTCAGAACAAAAGTAAAGGTTTTCATAGTAACCTGCCTTCTGCCCCAACTTCTCCAACCTCATCCCCTAGTACCCTGCCCCTCGTTCACTCTGATTCAGACACCAAAATGGCCCACTTGCCATTCCTTGAACAAGCCAGGAATTCTCTGGCCTCTGAGCCTTTGAACTTGCTTTCGTCATTGTTCTATCATTCTCTCCCCCTGTATGTGTGATTCATCTTTTATCTCCTTCACCTTAGAATTTCATTAACTATTACATTCATAGTGAAGACTTCCCTGTATTTCCAACCTAAAATTGCAAGTCCCTCACTTCCTATCCCTTTCCCTGCTTTATCTGTAGCATTTATCACTATGTGTCAAGCCACGTGTCACATTTTACATACATTCTTTGTTGTATTTCTTCTCTGATTAAGCTCTATGAATGCAGGGGGTTTTGTCTGCTCTAGAACAATGCTTGACATGTAGGTGCTTAATAAATATCAATTGAACTAGAAAAACATTAAAGTATATGCGAATTTTGTGAGCTTGCAGTTTCCTCCTGCATTATTTTAGGACCTCAGCTTGTAGTTTAAGGTTCCCTCTTCCCTCTCTAGCAGTTCCTACAGACATCTGACATGAATAGGTACATTCTTGCCACAGCTGCCCTGTCTCCCCTGCTCTGCTGTAGCTTCTCCTCCATTACCATGATTGGACCTACCCTGTGCATCCACTGCTCATCTTGATGTTCTTGATGCTCCCACTCCCATGGACCCTCCTGACAGTCCACACCATCTCTGGTCACCACCACAGGCCTAGGCTGCTGTTGCTAAGGCCACCCTTGTGTTAAGGCCCTTCTCTACCCTTAACACTTCTGGCCCCAGTATGGCCACAGCATTTTCCTTAATTTCTTGGGCAACTTCTTCACTGATATGGTTGAGATTTGTGTCCCCATCAAATCTCATGTTGAATTTTAATCCCTAATGTTGGAGGTAGGGCCTGATGGGAGGTGACTGGATCATAGGGGTAAATTTCTCATGAACAGTTTAGCACCAAAACCTTGGTACTGTCCTCATGATCATGAGTGAGTTCTCATGAAATCTGGTAATTTAAAAGTGTGTGGCATCTCCCCCACCTCTTGCTCCTGATCTTATCATGTAAACTTTCTTCTCCCACTTTGCCTTCTGCCATGGATAAAATCCCCCTAAGGCCTCCCTAGAAGCAGATGCCACCATACTATCTGTACAGCCTGCAGAACCATGAGCCAATTAAACTGCTTTTCTTTATAAATGACACAATCTGCAGTGTTTTTAATAGTTATGCAAGAGTGACCTAATACGGAATATTTAGTGAGGTATATAGTGATACCAGGAGTGGGGTATCGCTATAAAGACACCTGAAAATGTAGAAGTAGCTTTGAAATTGGGTAACAGGCGAGGTTGGAAGAGTGTGGAAGACTCAGAAGAACACAGGACGATGAGGGAAAGTTTGGAATTTCCTCTTGACTGGTTAAATGATTGTGACCAAAATGCTAATAGTAATATCAACAGTGAAGTCGAAGCTGAGGAGGTCTCACATGGAAATGAGGAACTTATTAGAAACTGTAACAAAAGTCACTTTTGTTATGCCTTAGCAAAGAATTTGGCTGCATTGTGCCCTTGCCCAAGAGATATGTGAACTTTGAACTTGAGAGTGATGATTTAGGGTATCTGGCAGGAGAAATTTCTAAGCAGCAAAGCTTTCAAGATGTGGCCCTGGCAGCTTCTAACAACCTATGCTCATATGTGTGAGCAAAGACATGACCTAAAATTGCAACTTATTTAAAGGGGAAGCAGAGCATTTTAAAGTTTGAAAAATTTGCAGCCTGGCAATGTAGAGGAAAAGAAAACCCCATTTGCAGGGGAAGAATTCAAGCAAGCTTCAGAAATTTGCATAATTAAAAAGGAGCCAGTTGCTGATAGCCAAGATACTGGGAAAAAGGCCTTGAAGGCATTTCAGAAACCTTTGCAGGAGCCCCTCCCATCACAGGCCCCAATGCCTAGAAGGGCTGAATGGTTTCATGGGCCAGAGCCAGTGCATGGGCCTCTGCCCTGCACAGCATCAAGACAGTTCTCCCTATATCCTGGTGACTCTAGCTCTACCCCTGACTCAAAGGGGCCTAGGTACAACTTCAGCTGCTGCTTCATAATGGGAAAGCTGTAAGCCTTGGCAGTTTCCACATGGTTTTAAGTCTGCAGGTGCACAGAGTGAATAGTTGAAATTTGGGAGCCTCCACATAGATTTCAGGGGATTATGGAAAAGACCAGAGGTCCAGGAAGAAGCCTACTGCAGGAGCAGGGCCATCAGCAGAACCTCTACTAGGGTGGTGTAAAGAGTAAGTGTGGGGTTGGACCCCCACACAGAATCACCACAGGGGCACTGTTTAGTGGAGTTGTGAGAAAGGGGCCACCATACTCCAGACCCCAGAATGGTAGATCCACTGACAGCTTTTACTGTGCACCTGAAAAAGCTGCAAGAACTTAATACCAGCCTGTGAGAGCAGCTTCAGGGGCTGAACCCTGAAAAGCCACAGGGCAGAGCTGCCCAAGGCCTTGGGAGCCCACCCCTTGCACCAGTGTGCCCTGGATGTGGGACATGGAGTCAAAGGAAATTGTTCTGAAGATGTAAGATTTAATGACTACCCTGTTGAGTTTGACTTGCATGGGGTCTGTAGCCCCTTTCTTTTGGCCAATTTCTGACTTTTAGAATGAGAATGTTTACCCAATGCCTGTACTCCTGTTGTATCTTGGACATAACTAACTTGTTTTTTATTTTACAGGCTCATGGTGGGAAGGGACTAACCTTGCCTCAGATGAGACTTTGGACTTTGAATTAATATTGGAATGAGTTAAGACTGGAGATTGTTGGGAAGGCATGACTGTATTTTGCAATATGAGGTGGACATGAGATTTGTGGGTGCCAGGGGTAAAATGATATGCTTCGGATCTGTGTCCCCACAAAGTCACATGTCGAATTGTAATCCTTAGTGTTGGAGGTGAGGACTGGTAGGAGGTGATTGGATCATGGGGGCAGATTTCTCATGAATGGTTTAGCATTATCCCCCTGGTGCTGCCCTCATGAGTGAGCTCTCATGAGATCTGGTTGTTTAAAAGTATGTGGTACCTCTCCCACTCCCTTGCTCCTGCTTTTAACATGTCAGCTTTCTGCTCTTACTTTGCCTTTGGCCATGAGTATAAGCTGCCTAAGGCCTCCCAGAAGCAGATGCCACTATGCCTCCTGTACAGCCTGCAGAACTGTAAGCCAATTAAACCTCTTTTCACTATAAATTACCCAGTCTCATGTATTTCTTTATAGCGATGTGAGAATGGCCTAATACATTCACTTACTAGTATAATCAGAAACAAATTATTTAAACTCTCTATTCTTCATTAGTCTCATCAGTTAAATGCATATAGTATATATCTCATTGCATTGTTAGACAATTGTAACTAATATATTCAAAGCACTGAATAATGTCTGCTAGAGAAGTGCTCGATAAATACCAACTATACTCACAATCATCATTATTACTATTATTATCCCTCATAAAAACTCTCCTGGGAACCCACAGTCTCAGGCTGTCCTGTGACAAAGGAACATAGCATATCTACAATGCAGGAGCACCCTGAGTCATATCTGGGCACTTATGAGTCCAAGCTCAGAAGAGTGAGGCTCATGGGAATGCAAGATCTTCCAGATCTAAGGTCCACCTTCCTCCCCAGGCCCTGACTTCTCCCCAGAGGAGAAGTGTACATAACCACTCCCTTTAAGGGCAGCCCTGTGCCTAAACCACACAATGGAGTCATCTGTCTAATCACAACACCCTTACCAACACCAGCAGCAGAAAGTCATTTCCTTCAACTGGCCTTTCCTTACAAGAAAAAGAAAAAAAGCATCAGCTCTGTGACAATGGGCATGTTTCTTAAACACTCAGTGCCTAATTTTCTCAACTATAAAAGTAGATAATATTGTATCTACCTCATAAGGTTATGTGGATTTAATGGGTTAATACATTCCACATGCTTAGAATAGTGCCTGGCACACAAGTAACAATTTTTTGTTACTTGTATTTAAAAAATAGCTATTTAAAAAAAAATAGCTATCACTACTCTCCCATAGCAACAGTACTGAGATAGTCCTTCCTTCAAATATATAATTCATTGTAAGCACTGCCTGGTTTATCTGATCATGGATCTCCAAGACTGGAAATCCTGAGGGCTAGAATGAATTTATATTCACATTTCTATTTTCAGTGCATTATAGTGGTACTAGCACAAAGTGACTCTCAATGCATTTTTATTGACTAAATGAATGAATGGATAAATGAATCCACAAACAAATGATTTTCTTATTCAGTCATGTAAAGCCCAGATTACTGAAGAAAAATAATCTACACGAATAAGAAACAGTAATGAAAATAAGGAGAGAATTAAGCATCTCAACGAACCAGGTGCTTCCTTGGTGAGGTGGCAGCATATTCATCTGATGATGGATCAGGGTCCCTGGAAAGCATCCATCATTTCCAATCCTAGGCTTTGCTGGAGGAAATGAACCCCACATGGATAAATTAGTAATAGGCATGATAGTCAGTAACTCATGTTCCTTTTGCAATTTCCTGTTCTACACAGCAGCTTATGCAGATTGAACAAAATGCCACTGATACATCAGAAGCAAACTAAGACATGGAAATGTATAAAAATAAAGCCCTATTTTGGATTTGGTCAACTTTTAACTAAAGATATTCCTTCAAGAAAAATAGTCTGTGAAACAGGCGACCTGCTATTTTAATTCTAATATTTAATGATATTGCAAAAGCCATCCTGATGTTCTGATTATAAGAAAGCAAAAAAATAAATAAATAAATTACAATTGTAAAACCAGATAAAGAAAGGAGAGCACAGAGACAGAGAGAATCTGACTAAGAACAATTACTAAACTTTAAATTAGTATCTGAGCATTGACTGCGAAATTAGAGTCCACAGTCTTGGGGGCAGAAAATCCAAGTCCATAGGAAAACATTGCTTTTTCTACATTGTAAGATTAAGTAATAGATGCTTTGAGTTTCTATGTAGCTTACTAGGAATGATGACTAGGACACTGAGGCCAATGTAGCTAGACAAATACTAACAAGAAGTATTACATAAAAATTTTAAGTTGATCCTCTTAACCTCTTAACTAATTTGCCATCTGCGTGTCAAAATTGTTCTCATTTTACAAACAAACCTGAGAGTCACAAAGTGACTGTCTCAAGATTAGATCATCAGTAAACAGTGGGGTTTGGCTTTAACAATCAGGCATTTTACCCTAAAGATTCATTCTCACCTCTCTGTCAGGTTTCCTGCATGTCACTCTCCTATTAAAGCTGTGTGTACAGTGATAGACATTCATATATGAAATTTACTTCAATATTCAATCAGTAACCATAAAAGTAAAGGAACTAGAGGTAACTTATGGAATATGACATGGAGAATATCTGTTGGCATGAATGGTTTAGCATTATCGCCCTGGTGCTGCCCTCATGAACTACACTAACTTCCTTAGTTAATATTCTTTTCTCTTTTTTTCTTTTTTTTTTTTATCTGAGACATATTTATTTATTTATTTATTTATTTTTTAATTTATTTATTATTATTATACTTTAAGTTGTAGGGTACATGTGCATAACGTGCAGGTTTGTTACATATGTATACTTGTGCCATGTTGCTGTGCTGCACCCATCAACTCGTCATTTACATCAGGTATAACTCCCAATGCAATCCCTCCCCGCTCCCCCCTCCCCATGATAGGCCCCGGTGTGTGATGTTCCCCTTCCTGAGTCCAAGTGATCTCATTGTTCAGTTCCCACCTATGAGTGAGAACATGCGGTGTTTGGTTTTCTGTTCTTGTGATAGTTTGCTAAGAATGATGGTTTCCAGCTGCATCCATGTCCCTACAAAGGACTCAAACTCATCCTTTTTTATGGCTGCATAGTATTCCATGGTGTATATGTGCCACATTTTCTTAATCCAATCTGTCACTGATGGACATTTGGGTTGATTCCAAGTCTTTGCTATTGTGAATAGTGCCGCAATAAACATACGTGTGCATGTGTCTTTATAGCAGCATAATTTATAATCCTTTGGGTATATCCCCAGTAATGGGATGGCTGGGTCATATGGTACATCTAGTTCTAGATCCTTGAGGAATCGAAATCAAAGAGGACACAAACAAATGGAAGAACATACCATGCTCATGGATAGGAAGAATCAATATCATGAAAATGGCCATACTGCCCAAGGTAATTTATAGATTCAATGCCATCCCCATCAAGCTACCAATGTGTTTCTTCACAGAATTGGAAAAAACTACTTTAAAGTTCATATGGAACCAAAAAAGAGCCTGCATCTCCAAGACAATCCTAAGTCAAAAGAACAAAGCTGGAGGCATCACGCTACCTGACTTCAAAGTATACTACAAGGCTACAGTAACCAAAACAGCATGGTACTGGTACCAAAACAGAGATATAGACCAATGGAACAGAACAGAGTCCTCAGAAATAATACCACACATCTACAGCCATCTGATCTTTGACAAATCTGAGAGAAACAAGAAATGGGGAAAGGATTCCCTATTTAATAAATGGTGCTGGGAAAATTGGCTAGCCATAAGTAGAAAGCTGAAACTGGATCCTTTCCTTACTCCTTATACGAAAATTAATTCAAGATGGATTGGAGACTTAAATGTTAGACCTAATACCATAAAAATCCTAGAGGAAAACCTAGGTAGTACCATTCAGGACATAGGCATGGGCAAAGACTTCATGTCTAAAACACCAAAAGCAACAGCAGCAAAAGCCAAAATTGACAAATGGGATCTCATTAAACTAAAGAGCTTCTGCACAGCAAAAGAAACTACCATCAGAGTGAACAGGCAACCTACAGAATGGGAGAAAATTTTTGCAATCTACTCATCTGACAAAGGGCTAATATCCAGAACCTACAAAGAACTCAAACAAATTTACAAGAAAAAAACAAACAACCCCATCAAAAAGTGGGCAAAGGATATGAACAGACATTTCTCAAAAGAAGACATTCATACAGCCAACAGACACATGAAAAAATGCTCATCATCACTGGCCATCAGAGAAATGCAAATCAAAACCACAATAAGATACCATCTCACACCAGTTAGAATGGCGATCATTAAAAAGTCAGGAAACAACAGGTGTTGGAGAGGATGTGGAGAAATAGGAACACTTTTACACTGTTGGTGGGATTGTAAACTAGTTCAACCATTATGGAAAACAGTTAATATTCTTTTCTAGAAGGACAGATGTTATGGTTTAAATATAAGTGTCCCCCCAAAATTCATATGTTGGAACTTCACAATCCATGTGATAATATTAAGGCATAGGGTCTTTTAGGAAGTGATTAAGTCATGAACACTCCACCATCATGAATGGGAAGCACTTCCCCATCATGAATGTGATTAGTGCTTTTATAAAAGAGGTGGAAGGGAGTGCCCTAACCCCCTTTTGCCCTTCCACATTTCACTATGTGAGGATGTAGCAACAAGATATAATCTTGGAAGAAGACACCTATTCCTCACCAGACATTGAATCTGCCAATGCCTTGGTCTTGGACTTCCCAGCAACCAGAACAGTGAGAAATAAATTTCTATTATTTATACATTACCCAGTTGTGGAATCTTGTTATAACAGCAGGAAGGGACTCAGATAAGATAACAAAGAACAACAATATCTCAGCAGCTTTGGTAACAGTGAATCCACCCACTGTTGCTACTCTGTACTGAAGAAGCTGTGAGGGCAAAATTTTAGAAAGAAAACCATGTGTGCCTTATAGCATAGGTTATGATAAATACTAATATATCAATCTAATATAGGGAAAAGTAACCAAAATAGTCACAATGGCCTGAAGAAAATAATGTAATGTAGAAAGCTAACTAGATATTTATGTAACTATCTGAGTAGATATGTTAGAATTAAAAGACAGTAAAGTAGAATATGAATACTTATTATTTATCATATTCATAGGTTTTAATGTTCTACAAAATATTTCACAATCGTGTTTTTACTATTCTTCTGAATTGCTCCCAGAGTGGCTCATATTTTCTATCATTGTCTGAGAAAAAAACAATATTTACACCAGGTTAAAACAGATTCAGGAATATCTGCTTTTCCTGAGCTGATGCAACTTTGAGAAGAGAGAATGGAAAAATAAATGAAATTTTTTACAGCCTAACACAAAGAGCCTCAGCTGAGATGGCCAGAAGTAGGACCCTACCTTTGCTATCCTTGGAATCCTAGTTCAATTGACCTCATCAAGAAGTGGACCAAATAGAGGCAAGTGGCTCACACCACTGTTTATTTTCTGAGCTAGGCTTCCCAGGAAAAACTCTCCTGTGTTTTTTTCTCTGTAGAGAGACTGCCATGTCCCCTGGAAGCCAACTAAGAGTCGGGGTGGGGTGGGTGCAGAACAAGAAGAAGATATAACCACTAGAGCACCATTTCCAGCTCTCCACACCCCTATTACAAAAGAATGAGCGTCCCATATCTCTTTCTAGCATTTCAATCACTGCCCCATCCTTTGCAATGATGAATGAACTGTTTTAAGCATTTACACAGAAATTTTTTTTTAATCCTAGCAATTCGAAGAGGATATTATCATACCCATTTTAAAAACAAACAGAGACTTAGAGAGTTTAACCAACCCGACCAAGGTGACTCAGCTAGTCAATAAAGAGTCAAGATTTGAACCCCGAGATGATCTGAGCCCAGGGGACACTGTGTTCCCCACTTCTTGACTGCATCTTGCTACAAATATCTTTACATTGAGGGTAAAGTGGCATAGAGCTGGACTTTGCATCTTCGACATTTGAAATTTCTCATTCTCTGTTTCTGCTAAAAGTAAAGGCAACACTCCTAAAAAGCCTTACTTGTACAACAATTTTTACAATCAACCCTGAGGTTTCCTTTCCTAGAATTCATCCTAGTAAAATTATTTGAAAACTGACTAATGATTTGTCATTTCTTGAGAAAGGTGTCCTTCTGCCTCAGGATTTCCTAGGATCCCGGCTGGTTGAACAACAAAGGGGTCATGAATATGATAACTCCTGGCTCACTGCATTAAGGGGTGCCCCAAACCTGTAATGTGGTGATATGAGTCCCCCAATTGCTGGATACTTTCAGAAAATGAATCATCCTAGCTGGTGTACCCACATATTTCCACAGCATGTACACACACAGTTCAGAAAGCAGCCATTTGCAGAAATAACAGAACTGTATTCACTAACCAAGGGAAGAAGAAATATAACTCAAAGATTAAAAAGGGAGGGGGCACTTCCCCTTCTCTTTCTTCCTAACATCATAATTCAGCCTTTCAGCCATGTACTTCCATGCTTGATCTTTTCTCTTTTAATGTATTATTTGTGTTGCAGCTGCCGCTGGGAAACTTTGATGTAAGGGACCTGAGGGGGGCAAGGATGTCATCCTGGGGAAGCAGGGATGTCCCTTTGGCACTGTGAGCTCTCTCCCTCACTTACTTCCTTTCAAGCTTACCCATATTGTATCCTGCAAGAACTTGGAGAATAAATCTTATCTCAAGGGTTTGCAAGGCCCTAAGGCGAAAAGTCAACAACTTGTGAAAACAATTCCCTGAGCTTCAAACTACCAAAGCTTAGGACTGTCTTGCAAAAGTGCTAGTTCACCATATTACTACATATGTCATTCACCATAGCTTCAACCAATATTTAATAACTGCTAGGTACTGTGGGGGATATAGAGAAACAGTATGTGACAGATACTACTGGTTGCTTACCCAACAGCCATTCCTTCCAACCTTCTTGGTTAGAGCATTCAAATTTTGTTGAAGTGTCTGTACAACCCTCAGGGAAGGTGGCCCTGTCTCCTCTTCATCTGATAAGTCTGAGTCATGGGTCAGCAAACTATGGTTCACACACCAAATCCAGTCCATGCCTATTTTTGTAAATAAAAAAATTCATTTATGTACTGTCTATGTATGTTTTGTGCCACAATACCAAAATTGAGTATAGTACATACTCACTAAAGACTGCTGTTGACTTTAAGCAAAACAACATACTGCAGGCCATAGCAACTTACCTCTTTTTTATACCAATTAGCTCAAGGTAAAATTGGCTTCTTTATACTTTGGTTTAAAGTTGCAGTTTCCAAGATCCGATCAATGACATGAAGTGAGGACTTACTGTGATTACAACAGAGACCATCTGGACCTTCACAGAAAATGTTTGATGACCGCTGATCTATGCCAGTCATAACAATACAATTCCCGTTGCCAGTGTTTGATTTCTTTACAGGTGGACAAGTAACCCACAATTAATAAATGATATTTAAAGAAAAGTCTGCCGGGGGACAACTGGGGAACAAAAAAGATTCCTTTTCTTCCACTGTAGATGTGGATGTGATTCCATCTTGTGTTCATGAGGGAGGCCAGTCTGAAAACCAAGTTGACATCCTGGCTGTGGCATAGCAGAAATAGGGAAATAACCTGTGTCCTTGATGACATCTTTGAGCTGTTGAGCCAGCTAACCCTGGCGCCAGAGACTCCTGCATTTTCTGTCATGTAAAATAATGTGTCCTCATTGTTTAAACCAGGTAAGGTAGGATAATTCTCTCTTCTTGATAAATTGACCTCTTTATCCTTAAAAAAGGACCTTTTTTTTTAACCTTGGTATTAGTCTTTAAATAATATCATATTGATCTTAAAGAAATAACCTTATTTTACCATGGCAATATTCTTTGCTCTAAAATCTACTTTGTCTGATATTAGTATAACCACTCCAGTTTTCTTTTAATTAGTGTTACCATGAAAAGCTTTCTCCATCCTTTACTTTTAACCTGTTGGTTTCTTTTCATTTCAAATTTTTTTTTCAAACTTTTATTAATTTATTCAAACAAGCAAACAATTAACTATTGAATACATATTATGTGCCAGGCATATTCTCTGCACAGTCACTAAAAGGGTTAGAAAAACAGAAAAAAAAAACTCAATGACTTCAAAAAGCTTACATGGTAAATTTTAAAATAACCACATTTAAAATGTTAAATATATAGAATGTTTTTGGTGGAGTTTGCAGAGAAAAATAAAACATAATAGATGATAAACATGAAGTGTTATAATTTTAGGTAGGGTGAATAAGGAGGTATTTATTGGAGAGGTAAGATTTGAATAAACACTTGAAAGATGTGAGCAAACAAGTCATAGAGACACCAGGTAGAAAAGCCTTACAGGAAGAATGAGATGAAATATATATGTCTTCAGATGGAAGTGTGCCTGGCAATATTCAAGGAATTTTTTTTATTATTATACTTTAAGTTCTAGGGTACATGTGCAGGTTTGTTACATATGTATACATGTGCCAGGTTGGTGTGCTGCACCCATTACCTCATCATTTACATTAGGTATATCTCCTAATGCTATCCTTTCCCCTTCCCCCAACCTCACGACAGGCCCCAGTGTGTGATGTTCCCCACCCTGTGTCCAAGTGTTCTCCTTGTTCGGTTCCACCTATGAGTGAGAACATGTGGTATTTGGTTTTCTGGCCTTGCAATAGTTTGCTCAGAATGGTGGTTTCCAGCTTCATCCATATCCCTACAAAGGACATGAACTCATCCTTTTTATGGCTGCAAAGTATTCCATGGTGTATATGTGCCACATTTTCTTAATTCAGTTGATCATTGATGGACATTTGCGTTGGTTCCAAGTCTTTGTTATTGTGAATAGTGCCACAATAAACACACCTGTGCATGTGTCTTTATAGCAGCATGATTTATAATCCTTTGGGTGTATGCCCAGTAATGGGATGGCTGGGTCAAATGGTATTTCTAGTTCTAGATCCTTGAGGAATCACCACACTGTCTTCTACAATGGTTGAACTAGAGTTTACAGTCTCACCAACAGTGTAAAAGCATTCCTATTTCTCCACGTCATCTCCAGCATCTGTTGTTTCCTGACTTTTTAATGATCACCACTCTAACTGGTGTGAGATGGTATCTCATTGTGGTTTTGATTTGCATTTGTCTGATGCCCAGTGATGATGAGCATTTTTTCATGTGTCTGTTGGCTGCATACATGTCTTCTTTTGAGAAGTGTCTGTTCATATCCCTTGCCCACTTTTTGGTGCGGTTGTTTGTTTCTTATAAATGTGTTCAGTACTTTGTAGCTTCTGGATATTAGCCCTTTATCAGATGGGTAGATTGTAACAATTTTCTCCCATTCTGTAGGTTGCCTGTTCTCTCTGATGGTGGTTTCTTTTGCTCTGCTGAAGCTCTTTAGTTTAATTAGATCCAATTTGTCTATTTTGGCTTTTGTTTCCATTTCTTTTGGCGTTTTAGTCAAGAAGTCCTTGCCCATGCCTATGGCCTGAATGGTATTGCCTAGGTTTTCTTCTAGGGTTTTCATGGTTTTAGGTCTAACATTTAAGTCTGCAATCCATCTTGAATTAATTTTGGTGTAAGGTGTAAGGAAGGCATCCAGTTTCAGCTTTCTACACATGGCTAGCCAGCTTTCCCAGCACCATTTATTAAATAGGGAATGCTTTCCCCATTTATTGTTTTTGTCAGGTTTGTCAAAGATTAGATGGTTGTAGGTGTGTGGTATTATTTCCGAGGGCTCTATTCTGTTCCATTGGTCTATATCTCTGTTTTGGTACCAGTACCATGCTGTTTTGATTACTGTAGCCTTGTAGAACAGTTTGAAGTCAGGTAGCGTGAAGCCTCCAGCTTTGTTCTTTTGGCTTAGGATTGTCTTGGCAATGCAGGCTCTTTTTTGATTCCATATGAACTTTAAAGTAGTTTTTTCCAATTCTATGAAGAAAGTAATCAGTAGCTTGATGGGGATGGCATTGAATCTATAAATTACCTTGGGCAGTATGGCCATTTTCATGATATTGATTCCTCCTATCCATGACCACGTAATGTCTTTCCATTTGTTTGTGTCCTCTCTTATTTCCTTGAGCAGCAGTTTGTAGTTCTCCCTGAAGAGGTCCTTCACATCACTTGAAAGTTGGATTCCTAGGTATTTTATTCTCTTTGAAGCAATTGTGAATGGGAGTTCACTCATGATTTAGCTCTCTGTTTGTCTGTTATTGGGGTATACGAATGCTGGTGATTTTTGCACATTGATTTTGTATCCTGAAACTTTGCCAAAGTTGCTTATCAGCTTAAGGAGATTTTGGACTGAGACGATGGGGTTTACTCAATATATAATCATGTAATCTGCAAACAGGGACAATTTGACTTCTTCTTTTCCTAATTGAATACCCTTTATTTCTTTCTCCTGTGTCATTGCCCTGGCTAGAACTTCCAACACTATGTTGAAAAGGAGTGGTGAGAGAGGACATCCCTGTCTTGTGCCGGTTTTAAAAGGGAATGCTTCCATGTTTCCACATTCAGTATGATATTGGATGTGGGTTTGTCATAATAGCTCCTACTATTTTAAGATATGTCCCATCAATACCGAATTTACTGAGAGTTTTTAGCATGAAGGGCTGTTGAATTTTGTCAAAGGCCTTTTCTGCATCTATTGAGATAATCATGTGGTTTTTGTCTTTGGTTCTGGTAATATGATGGATTATGTTTATTGATTTGCATATGTTGAACCAGTCTTGCATCTCAAGGATGAAGCCCACTTGATCGTGGTGGATAAGCTTTTTGATGTGCTGCTGGATTTGGTTTGCCAGTATTTTATTGAGGATTTTTGCATCAATGTTCATCAGGGATATTAGTCTAAAATTCTCTTTTTTTGTTGTGTCTCTGCCAGGCTTTGGTATCAGGATGATGCTGGCCTCATAAAATGAGTAGGGAGGATTCCCTCTTTTTCTATTGATTGGAATAGTTTCAGAAGGAATGGTACCAGCTCCTCCTTGTACCTCTGGTAGAATTCAGCTGTGAATCTGTCTGGTCCTGGACTTTTTTTGTTGTTGGTAGTCTATTAATTATTGCGTCAATTTCAGAGTCTGCTATTGGTCTATTCAGGGATTCAACTTCTTCCTGGTTTAGTCTTGGGAGAGTGCATGGGTCCAGGAATTTATCCATTTCTTCTAGGTTTTCTAGTTTATTTGTGTAGAGGTGCTTATAGTATTCTCTGATGGTAGTTTGTATTTCTGTGGGATTGATGGTGATACCCCCTTTATCATTTTTTATTGCATCTATTTGATTCTTCTCTCTTTTCTTCTTTATTAGTCTTGCTAGTGGTCTATCAATTTTGTTGATCTTTTCAAAAACCAGCTCCTGGATTTATTGATTTTGTGAAGGGGTTTCTGTGTCTCTACCTCTTTTATTTCTGCTCTGATCTTAGTTATTTCTTGCCTACTGCTAGCTTTTGAATGTATTTGCTCTTGCTTCTCTAGTTCTTTCAATTGTGATGTTAGGGTGCCAATTTTAGATCTTTCCTGCTTTCTCTTGTGGGCATTTAGTGCTATAAATTTCCCTCTACACACTGCTTTAAGTGTGTCCCACAGATTCTGTTATGTTGTATCTTTGTTCTTATTGGTTTCAAAGAACATCTTTATTTCTGCCTACATTTTGTTATGTACCCAGTAGTCATTCAGGAGCAGGTTGTTCAGTTTCCATGTAGTTGAGTGGTTTTGAGTGAGTTTCTTAATCCTGAGTTCTGGTTTGATTGCACTGTGGTCTGAGAGACAGTTTGTTATAATTTCTGTTCTTTTCCATTTGCTGAGGAGTGCTTTACTTCCAATTATGTGGTCAATTTTAGAATAAGTGTGATGTGGTGCTGAGAAGAATGTGTATTCTGTTGATTTGGGGTGGAGAGTTCTGTAGACGTCTATTAGGTCTGCTTGGTGCCGAGCTGAGTTCAAGTCCTGGATATCCTTGTTTACTATCTGTCTCATTAATCTGTCTAATATTGACAGTGGGGTGTTAAAGTCTCCCATTATTATAGTGTGGGAGTCTCAGTCTCTTTGTAGGTCTCTAAGAACTTGCTCTACGTATCTGGGTGCTCCTGTATTGGGTGCATATATATTTAGGATATTTAGCTCTTCTTTTGAATTGATCCCTTTACCATTATGTAATGGCCTTCTTTGTCTCTTTTGATCTTTGTTGGGTTAATGTCTGTTTTATCAGAGACTAAGATTGCAACCCCTGCTCTTTTTTGTTTTTCATTTGCTTGGTAGATCTTCCTCCATCCCTTGATTTTGAGCCTATGTGTGTCTCTGTACATGAGATGGGTCTCCTGAATATAGCACACTGATGGGTCTTGACTCTTTGTCCAATTTTCCAGTCTGTGTCTTTTAATAGGAGCATTTAGCCCATTTACATTTAAGGTTAATATTGATATGTGTAAATTTGATCCTGTCATTATGATGTTAGCTGGTTATTTTGCTCATTAGTTGATGCAGTTTCTTCCTAGCATTGATATTCTTTACATTTTGGCATGTTTTTGCAGTGGCTGGTACTGGTTGTTCCTCTTCATGTTTAGTGCTTCCTTCAGGAGCTCTTGTGAGGCAGGCCTCATGGTGACAAAATCTCTCAGCATTTGTTTGTCTGTAAAGGATTTTATTTCTCCTTCAGTTATGAAGCTTAGTTTGGCTGGATATGAAATTCTGGGTTGAAAATTCTTTTCTTTAAGAATGTTGAATATTGGCCCTACTCTCTTCTGGCTTGTAGAGTTTCCGCCAAGAGATCCACTGTTAGTCTGATGGGCTTCCCTTTGTGGGAAACCCGACCTTTCTCTCTATCTGCCCTTAACATTTTTTCCTTCATTTCAACCTTGGTGAATCTGACTATTACGTTCCTTGGAGTTGCTCTTCTCGAGGAGTATCTTTGTGGCATTCTCTGTATTTCCTGAATTTGAATGTTGGCCTGCCTCGTCAGGTTGGGGAAGTTCTCCTGGATAATATCCTGAAGTGTGTTTTCCAACTTGGTTCCATTCTCCCCGTCACTTTCAGGTCCACCAATCAGACTTAGATTTGGTCTTTTCACATCATCCCATATATCTTGGAAGCTTTGTTCTTTTCTTTTTGCTATTTTTTTCCTAAACTTCTCTTCTCACTTCATTTCATTCATTTGATCTTCAATCACTGATACCCTTTCTTTCACTTGATCAAATCAGCCACTGAAGCTTGTGCATGCATCACGCAGTTCTCGTGCTATGGTTTTCAGCTCCATCAGGCCATTTAAGGACTTCTCTACACTGTCTATTCTAGTTAGCCATTCATCTAATCTTTTTTCAAGGTTTTTAGCTTCTTTGCAATGGGTTCAAACATCCTTCTTCAACTCAGAGAAGTTTGTTATTACTGATCATCTGAAATCTTCTTCTCTCAACTCATCAGTCATTTTCTGTCCAGCTTTGTTCCACTGCTGGTGAGGAGCTGCATTCCTTTGGAGGAGAAGAGGTGCTCTGATTTTTAGAATTTTCAGCTTTTCTGCTCTGGTTTCTCCCTATCTTTATGGTTTTATCTACCTTTGGTCTTTGACGATGGTGACGTACAGATGGGGTTTTGGTGTGGGTGTTCTTTCTGTTTGTTAGTTTTCCTTCTAACAGTCAGGACCCTCAGCCGCAGGTCTGTTGGAGTTTGTTGGAGGTCCACTCCAGACGCTGTTTGCCTGGGTATCACCAGTGGAGGCTGCAGAACAGCAAATATTGCAGAATGGCAGATGTTGCTGCCTGATCCCGTCTCTGGAAGTTTCATCTCACAGGGGCACTGCCTGTATAAGGTGTCAGTCATTCCACTACTGGGAGATGTCTCCCAGGTAGGCTACTCGGGGGTCAGGGACCATTTGAGGAGGCAGTGTGTCCATTCTCAGATCTCAAACTCCATGCTGAGAGAACCAGTACTCTTTTGAAAGCTGTCAGACAGGGCTGTTTAAGTCTGCAGAAGTTTCTGCTGCCTTTTGTTCAGCTATGCCCTGCCCCCAGAGGTGGAGTCTACAGAGGCAGGCAGGTCTCCTTAAGCTGCGGTGTGCTCCACCCAGTTCAAGCTTCCCAGCCACTTTGTTTACTTACTCAAGCCTCAGCAACGGGGGATGCCCCTCCCCCAGCCTCACTGCCACCTTGCAGTGGATCTCAGACTGCTGTGTTAGCCATAAGTGAGGCTCTGTGGGTGCAGGACCCTCTGAGCCAGGCAAGGGATATAATCTCCTGGTGTGCTGTTTGCTAAAGCCATTGGAAAAGTGCAGTATTAGGGTGGGTGTGTCCCAATTTTCCAGGTACCATCTGTCATGGCTTCCCTTTGCTAGGAAAGGGAATTTCCTGACCCCTTGAACTTCCCAGGTGAGGCGATGCCCTGCCCCACTCTGTGGGGTGCACCCACTGCCTGACAAGCCCCAGTGAGATGAATCCAGTACCTAGTTGGAAATGCAGAAATCATCTGTCTTCTGCGTCATCTCACGCTGGGAGCTGCAGACTGGAGCTGTTCCTATTCAACCATCTTGGAACTCCCCTCCTCAAATGTGCTTCTTATAGGCAAGATATAGCTTGGGTCATGATTTTTGTCCAGTGTGGCAACATTTGGTTATTTATGTCATTTACAGGTTATTTATATCATTTACACTTAATGTGATTATTGATATAGTTTAAATCCATCATTTTGCTATTTTTCATTTGTTCCATTATTGCTTTGTTTCATTTTTCCACTTTTCTGTTTCTTTTAAATTAATTGAGTAGTTTTATAATCCTATAGTTATTCCTTTCTTGGCTAAGTTTAGGGTTGTTTTAGGGTTTATAGAATAAAACTACAAGTTATACTACTTCCTATTTAGTATAGGAAGTTTACATCAGCATACTTTTATTTTTCCCCTCACATTTTGCTATTTTTGCTATAAATTTTACTTTACATATGTTAACAATTCCATATCTACTATCATTTTTAAAGATTTAAGTAGTTAAAAAAAAGATCTTATATATTTACCATGTGGTCGCCATTTCTGGGCTCTTTATTTCTTTGTGTAGAGTCTTATTTCCAAGTAGTGTTATTTTCCTTCTGTTTAAAGACTGCATTCACATTACAGTTCTGCTGGATAAATTCTATGAGCTTCTGCATATTTTAAAAACCTTTTTGCCTTCAGTTTTGAAAGATATTTTCACTGGATATAGAATTCTTCATCACCAGCTTTCCCTGTTAACTTTAAAAAAAAAAAAAAAATGCTTCATGTCTTCTCACTTGCATTACTTCCTATAAGAAATCTGCTGTAATCTTATCTTTGTCCCTCTGTATGTAATGTCTTTTTTCTTCTGGATAGTATTAAGATTTTCTCTTTATCACTGGTTTTGAGCAATTTGTATAATATGATAATTATCTCTTCTTGATAAATTGACCTCTTTAAGAATGGTAAAGGTAAAATAAGGTTTTATTTTACTCTGGTATTACTCTTTAAGAAATATAATCTTAAAGCTTGTGCTTTCTTTTGTTTTTTCTTTATGTTTATTGGCTTGAGTTTTATTGAGCTTCTTAGTACTTAGTTGTCATGAAATTTGGGAAAATGTTGGCCAATAATTCTTCAAATATTTTTTATATAGCCATCCCATTCTTCTCTCTTTTGGAGACGTTATCCATATTAAGCAGCTTGAAGTTGTCATTATCTCACTATTTATTGACATTCTGTTAATTTTTATTTATTCTCTTTTATTTATTCTCTTTATTTATTCTCTTTTCCCTTTGTGTTCCATTTTAGATCGTTTCTATTTTCATATCTTCAAGTTCATTAATCTTTTCTTCTGCAATGTCTATTCTGAAATTATTCCCAAGAAAAGTATTTTTTATTCCTCATTGTAGTTTTCACCTTTGGAAGTTCAGTTTGAGTCTTTATTTGCCTTCCATGTGTCTACCTAATTTTAATTTCTTTGTCTGATAATTCTAACATCTGTATCAGTTTGGGGACAATTTCAATTTGAGTTCATCTTCTCATTATGGGTTGTATTTCCTACTTCTTTGCATGACTCAACTTTTATTTGATTCTAGGCATTGTAAATTTTACCTTATTAGATGCTGGATACTTTTGTATTTTTATAAATGTGCTTGAACTGAAAGCAACTAAGCTACAAGAATACAGTTTGATGCTTTCAGATTTTGCTTTTAAGATTTATTAGGCAGAAACAGAGCAACGCTAACTACAAGGGCTAATTCATTCCTACAGTGTGGCAAGACCCTTCTCTATAATTTATCCAATGGTACTATCCCCATCACCATGTGAACACTGTACACTGATAGATCTAATGGGTAGTTTTCCCCCTCAACCTCTGGAAATTTCTTTACATTTATTTAATAATACTACTGAGCTGAATACTCTTTGTTACCTTCACTTCCTCAGATCTTAACAATCTAACAGCCTCAAAAATAACAAAACCTCTAAGAAGATTATGCCTATTTATTTCTCTGATTTGGAACTTTCTCCTGAGTTACAGTCCAGTATTTTCCAGTGGTCTGCTGGATATCTCTACCTAGATTGACTACCAACATGCTAAATACAATATATCCAAAACAGAAATTATCATCTTTTTCTTCCTCCAGCAACTTTTTATTCTACTCTTTATAACCCAGTGGCTCCTTCTAATGCATTTAATGTTAGTATAATTTCAATCAGGTTCCAAAACCCATGGTGATCTTTCACACTACCTCCTTTCTCAAACTGCAAATGTCTCACATAGCCATCATTTATTTTCTATTCTTAGAAAATGTTCTATTTTCTGCCAAACTTAAGTTTGACCTCCCAAATGGTCTTTCTGATAGTATCACTTTACATGTTTAAAGAATAATGTCTTGAAACCTTTTTCTGTCACTATCTTCTTCTAAAACTTCAGTGATTATCAATTGCCTGCTGAAAAAAGTTTTAAAAAGTCCAACTTTGACAGTCTAGCTTTCAGCAAACTTCCCTTTTATGTCCCCTGCCACTGTGCAGAATGTGCTCCAGCCAAACTTCCTGGACTCTTTTTTCAATCCATTTCTCATACCACTCTCTGGGGCTGGAATGTCTTCCCTCCCCACTGTCAAAATTATATGCATCCTTAATGAAAATGTAACTGGGACACTTTTTTAGAAAGCGATAATCAACAAGCACTAAAATTTTACATGCCCTTTTATTCTAATATTTTACATTTAGAATTTTACACTAAGGAAATAATAATGGATGTGCACAAAAAGTTGGCTTAAAAGATGTTTATATTACCACATTCTATAATGGGAAACTGAAAATAGTCTGAATGTTCAGTAATGGGATATTCAATAATAAAATATGCAATCACTAAAATGTGTTATAGAGGGATATTTAGTAAAGGAAAAATATATTCTTTACATTAAAAACTAATAGAATGTGTCTTATGTGATCCCCATTTTATTTTTTAAATGTGATTGATAATATCTAGATAACTAGACAGATAAAGACTAAAAGATATACACTAATCTTTTAACACTGGTTATTTCTGTGTGGTGAAATAACAAATTTTCTTCTATGTATGCACTTGTATTGGTTTAATTTTCTATATTAAATGTGTATTATATTCACAACTCGGAAAACTTTTAGCTATTATTTAAAAACAGCTCTTAAGCAGTCTCTTCTTTGGCTACTTAAGTGTTCATTTGTCACTTACATCACCTAGGAGCTTGTATCACAGATATTTGTGTGCCTTTATTTCTTCTACAAACCCCTCAGCTACTTGATAGCAGAGTGTGTTTCAAAGGGCTTCGGGCCCTCCAGTATCTCGCAGAGCTGAATACTCACTATTTTATCACTAAAGGAGTGAAATTTAGGCTGTAGATTGGAGCACAAAGGCTGCAGATTAAAAAGAAGACAATGGCCATTGGTCAATGCAAGAGGTATGTTTGGTCTACTCTTGAGTTTTCAGTCCCACTTCTTCAGTTCTCCCATTACCTCTAGAAAAACTTTTTATGTTTATTCCACAAGTCTACCATAGGAAAATATAATACCCAACATTTCAGTTTTCCTTTTCCAAGGAAAAAAATCATAGAATATTTAAGGATTGTTTGATATTTTAAAATCTTGGTAACTTACAATATCAACAATATATTCCTTGGTTGATATCACTATAAACTCTCTCACTGGAGGATTGCTTCTATTCTTTCAAAAACACACTTAGAACCCTGCTGCCTGGCAGATTGTAGGGACATAAAGAGCTGAGTCAGCCTGGTAGACTTTCTACCATGAGAACAATTACTAACTGGCAGAAAAAAAATATATGAGGGTGGAAACTATCATTTACAAGGGAATCTAATCTCAGGAGTAACGGAGTTAAACATGGTGTTCTTTAGTTCTATTACTGAAGGGACCCAGGGCTAACACCTGCCAAGGTCTTAAAATGTTATAAAAAGATATTTAGTAACGGAGAAATATGCTCTTTGATTTAAAAAATAATAGAATATGTATAATGTCATCCCCATTTTATTTTTTAAATGTGATATTGATAATATCTAGATAACTAGACAGACTAAAGGCTAAAAGAAGCATACAAACTCAAATGCCAAGAAGCATGCAAACGTAAATCAAAATCTGAGGATAAACTCACCCCTTGTGGAGTTTTCTTCCTGAAAGACCGGGGGTCCAGAGTTGTTGTTTCCACACACCACTTAAAAATGTGGCTAAAGCTTCCCTATTTATTTCTGGGGTAAAGCTCCATCCTGTCACATGCTATATCTCAAAAATGAGAAGCAGAATCCATACTTCCTATGTTTGGTGGTCACAGTTCACCTCTAACAAGATTGTTTATAATGATGAAAGGTGTTCCACCAATAAGGCTCTTTTGTACTTCCTTGCCCTGCTTGGAACTCTATCTACATAACTAATAAAATGAGAATTACTGTATGAATGTCTTCTTTTGAGAAATGTCTGTTCATATCCTTTGCCCACTTTTTGATGGGGTTGTTTGTTTATTTCTTGTAAATTTGTTTGAGTTCTTTGTAGGTTCTGGATATTAGCCCTTTGTCAGATGAGTAGATTGCAAAAATTTTCTCCCATTCTGTAGGTTGCCTGTTCACTCTGATGGTAGTTTCTTTTGCTGTGCAGAAGCTCTTTAGTTTAATTAGATCCCATTTGTCAATTTTGGCTTTTGCTGCTGTTGCTTTTTGTGTTTTAGACATGAAGTCTTTTCCCATGCCTATGTCCTGAATGGAACAGACACATGAAAAAATGCTCATCATCCCTGGCCATCAGAGAAATGCAAATCAAAACCACAATGAGATACCATCTCACACCAGTTAGAATGGCGATCATTAAAAAGTCAGGAAACAACAGGTGCTGGAGAGGATGTGGAGAAATAGGAACACTTTTACACTGTTGGTGGGATTGTAAACTAGTTCAACCATTATGGAAAACAGTATGGCGATTCCTCAAGGATCTAGAACTAGATGTACCATATGACCCAGCCATCCCATTACTGGGTATATACCCAAAGGATTATAAATTATGCTGCTATAAAGACACATGCACACGTATGTTTATTGCGGCACTATTCACAAGAGCAAAGACTTGGAATCAACCCAAATGTCCATCAGTGACAGATTGGATTAAGAAAATGTGGCACATATACACCATGGAATACTATGCAGCCATCAAAAAGGATGAGTTTGTGTCCTTTGTAGGGACATGGATGCAGCTGGAAACCATCATTCTTAGCAAACTATCGCAAGAACAGAAAACCAAACACCGCATGTTCTCACTCATAGGTGGGAACTGAACAATGAGATCACTTGGACTCAGGAAGGGGAACATCACACACCGGGGCCTATCATGGGGAGGGGGGAGGGGGAGGGATTGCATTGGGAGTTATACCTGATGTAAATGACGAGTTGATGGGTGCTGACGAGTTGATGGGTGCAGCACACCAACATGGCACAAGTATACATATGTAACAAACCTGCACGTTATGCACATGTACCCTACAACTTAAAGTATAATAATAATAAATAAATTTAAAAAAAATAAATAAAATAAAATAAAATGAGAATTACCTGGAGAGCTATATATTAGTTGTGTAATGATATGAAATAAGTCATCTTAAAATTTAGTGACTTCAGGGAAAATAGTTCAGAACAGACATATCTGGCAGGTCTGGCTCAGTCTCTCAAGGAGTTGTAGTGAGACATCCACTGGGGCTATAGTCGTTAGAAGACCAGTTCTGGGGTAGAGGACCTACTTCCAATGTGGCTCATTCATATGGCTGGTAAGGTCGTGCTGACTGCCATCAGGAAGACACAGTTCCTGTCCATGTAGGCCTCTCCTCAGAGCCGTTGTGTATCCTCATGATGTGGTAGCTAGCTTCCCCCAGAGCAAGCAACAAGAGACCTAGCAGACGTTGCAATGCCTTCTACGGCCTGCCATTAGAAGTCACACACTGGCAGTTCTGCTGTGCTCTTTTGGTCACATGGGTCAGCCCGGATTTAATGTGAGACACGACACAAAGGCAAAAACACCAGGAAGTGAAGCTCATTAGGGAAGGCAATCTTGAGTCTGGCTACCACCGTCCACCCTCTAGCCCCCAGTTCTGAGCCTGCTGTTGTAATGGGATGAGACTTGAGGGCCCAGGGGATGGGATTAGTATATTCTACACGTGGAAGGAATGTGAATTGTTGTGGCCATAGAGTGGACTGAGACATTATTTTCCACAGACAGCCACGTGTTTATCCCACATACTGTTCTTGCAATGTGACTGACACTCATCCCACCAATAGGTGGGATCCATGTTTTCTTTGCTTAAACTGGGGAGAGGGTGAGAGACTACCCCAACCAATGGAGTATGGCAGAAGTGATGTTCTGTAAAGCCTCTGAGGCTAGAACATAATTTGAAGTAATTTGAAGTAACGGATAACTAACACAATAACTTTAAATATACTTGTTACAACTACAGATCTCCAGGCCACACTTCAGACTCATTCAGTGAGACTCCCTAGACAGGGAAAAGCCTAGGAAACTTAATTTCCCGAGTACCCCAAATGATTCTTATCATCAATGATGTTTGGGAAATTTTGATGCAGTAACCTGCTATTTCACAAGTCTCAATGGAATAAATCCAGTTGGTTTTTATCTTTGATCGCCTATGCATCTCATCTACTTTGTGAAAACTACAACTGAACTGGAAATTGAACCTAAAATGGTTCTAAGTGAGATGAACTTGTATGTTTAACTCTTAAATTTTATATTGGATCATCAAAAGGCAGTACTTGAAAAATAAATTTTAAAAATGGAATATCAGAGTTTCATAGGTTTTTTCAAGACAGATTGTGGAATCTTATTTTTTATATCTTCACATACAGGTCAGCTTTGAACTATCAGGAGAAGTAGAGAACAGAAGGCAAAAAATATCATTCTCTATAAATACTCTAAATATACTGATACAGTATGGAAAAACCTCCAAGTAATACTAAGTTTAAAATTAAAGGATATAACAATGCTATATATTCTTTAAGTGGTGAATACATAAAACTGTCTCTGTACAGACACACAAAACTGGAATGGCGGTTGTCTCTAGAAATGAGAATTGTATAGCTGGGGTAAGAGTTATTTTTAAATGAGTAAATTTTCTTATTTTAGAATAAGAAAAGATGACTTATTTTTCACTGAGCACCCGCATTAGTCCATTCTCGCACCGTTACAGAAACATACCCAAGACTGGGTAATTATAAAGGAAACAGATTTAATTGACTCACAGTTCCACATGGCTAGGGAAGC
Organism: Macaca mulatta; assembly: GCF_049350105.2. NCBI lineage: Eukaryota > Metazoa > Chordata > Mammalia > Primates > Cercopithecidae > Macaca > Macaca mulatta. Next base: position 123,692,442 of record NC_133411.1, read on the forward strand.
CTCAGGAAACTTACAATCATGATGACAGGCGAGAGAGAGCATGTGTGTTGGTGCAGGAAAAATTACCATTTAGAACACCATCAGATCTTATGAGAAGTCACTCAGTATCATAAGAACAGCATGAGGAAATCTTCCCCCATAATCCAATCACTTTCCACCAGGTCTCTACCTACACATCTGGGGATTACAATTCAAGATGAGATTTGGCCTAACCCATATCAGCATCTTTTATATCCTTTGAATTTTATAGTGGGATCACATAATACTTCAAAAAGGTGACAAATAAAATGTTTTTAAAATATCTTTCACTTTAAAGACCTCTTGGAAATCATTCTAAAACATGAATTCTATCATTATTGGTTGCAGTTAATTATTTTTTCTTCTTAGGTTTAGCAGTAAAATGAAACTTGATGTTCTTCAGGACTAGTGATCCTGACAGATTAAAATTTAACCAATATAGAGTTAATAACTCCATCCTCATTTCTTATTTGATCTCTCAGTTGTCTCCGTCCATCATCCATCTCTGACAGAGCACAACCCTTAAACTGTGTACAACTGGGACTCTTGCTGGGGGCCCATGCTTAGAGATTCCTGCTTTGACCCTTCTCTGGCCCTGCCTATCACACTCACTAAGGAACCTACAGCCAAGGAGATGTGTCCACTCGGAACCCACAGGCCCTTTCTAGATCACACTCAGGATATACCTGGGGGAGAATTTCCTACCCCATGACTTCAACCCACTTGTGCATAGGCCACCATCTTAGGTCTATCCTCTTGAGAGGTGGCCAAGGGGCAGCTGTTTGATGGGAAAGGAAATGGACAGAGCCTGACAAGTAGTCTGAGCAGTCCACACACATACACGTGAAACCCTTAGCAGTGCAGAAAGGAGAGGAAGATGGAAAGAAAAGGATGTGGGTTGCAGCCTCCATTTGTGCTCTTGTCCCAGTGTTTATGGGAGAAGCCCCCAAAATATTAGGAACAGGCCTGTTCAACACCCGTCACTTCTGACACCCATCCTCCGTCTTCTGTCTACCCCAAATAGACCAGACAGTCGTTAAGATGAAGATCTGCCTTGACTTTTTGTCTTTGGCAGAGCAAGGAAGCAGTTACACACAGCATTTGAGAGCAATTTTAGAAAATCCCTGAATCTTAATGTATTATTACTCTGTCTTTATTGACTTAGAATAAATGCATTTCCAATGATGTGGCACATTCAACAATGTGAGAATTTTTAAAGAGCTGGAACCATTATATTTCAGCTCTTAAACAAAGTTAAGTCTTTACTTCACAAAACACCACAGACTTTGGATTTAAAAGCTCCATGACCTGTTTTTTTCACTCTAGGCTCTCCATAACCCTGGGGAAGTTCCTCCCTTGCCTGTATCCCAGTCCCCTCTTTACCGTGTTCTATTTTTAACACCCTCTCCTTTTAAGCACAATATAAATATACATTTATCATGTTTATTCTTTGCTGTTCTCTCACTACCCCCTCCACTACACATACACACTAAAACATAAGTCTCATGAGAGTAAGAATTGTAGTGTATTTTCTTCACTGATGTATCCCAAGTACCTAGAATAGTGTCTGTCGCAAGTTAATTACTCAATGAATATTTATTGCATAAATGAAACCCATAAACCTAACATAACTTACAATAACAATCTAATGACAAGAAGAAACTTACTCTAAACTCTAAGCATCACATTGTTGACAAAAGATCAGGTGCCAGCATTATCCATTTCCTCATTACAGAAGATACCTAAATCACAATGTAAATATGTATCTACCTTTCAAGTTTAGAAGGATTTAATTCCTGTTTTTGTATAAAAATATTCTAGGAGATATATACATATTTTTTAAAGACACAACAGAAATAATGACTTTTGTATTGTTCTGCATTTCAGCTTAAACCTAGAAAAAAGTTAATATTTGTATTTTAAGATTTGTTTTAAGATTTTAATAACTTTTCCAAAATTATATGAACATATTATATGAGAAGCAAATTAAAAATATTTTTTACTTTCTATGTCATTTATTGTCACAGTCATTGTGAAACTCTCTAATATTATTTGATATTGATGAGATAATAAGTTTTTTTTTATTTATTCTAAAAAAAAAAGGGATACATGTGCAGAATGTGCAGGTTTGTTACAGAGGTATATATGTGCCATGTGGTTTGCTGCACCTATTGACCCATCCTGTAAGTTCCCTCCCCTCACTCCCACCCCAAACAGGCCCTGATGTGGGTTGTCCCTCTTTCTGTGACCATGAGTTCTGATTGTTCAACTCTCATTTATGAGTGAGAACATGTGGTATTTGGCTGTTGGTTTCTGTGTTGATTTGCTGAGGATGATGGCTTCCAGCTTCATCCATGTCCCTGCAAAGGACATGATCTCATTTTTTATGGCTGCATAGTAGTCCATGGTCTATATATACACCACATTTTCTTTATCCAGTCTGTCATTGATGGGCATTTGGGTTGGTTCTATGTCTTTGCTATTGTAAATAGTGCTTCAGTAAACATAGTGTGCACGTGTCTTTTTAGTAGAATGATTTATATTCTTTTTGTGTATGCCCAGTAATGGGATTGCTAGGTCAAATGGTATTTCTAGTTCTAGATCCTTGAGGAATTTCCATGCTATCTTCCACAATGGTTGAACTAATTTACATTCCCACCAACAGTGTAAAGCCATTCCCGTTTCTCCACAGCCTAGTCAACATCATTACCTGACTTTTTAATAATCGTGATTCTGCCGGCCATGAGATGGTATCTCATTGTGGTTTTGCTTTGTGGATTTGCATTTCTCTGATGATTAGTGATGTTGAGCTATTTTTCATATGTTTGTTGACCACATAAATGTCTTTTTTTGAGAAGTGTCTGTTCATATACTTTACCCAGTTTTTGATGGGGTTGTTTTCTTTTTTTCTTGTAAACTTGTTTAAGTTCCTTGTAATTCTGGATATTAGACCTTTGTCAGGTGGGTAGATTGCAAAAATTTTCTTCCATTCTGTAGGTTGCCTGTTCATTCTGATAACAGTTTCTTTTTCTATGCAGAAGCTCTTTAATTAGATTCCTTTTGTCAACTTTGGCTTTTGCTGCAATTACTTTTGGCATTTTGTCATGAAGTCTTTGCCCATGACTATCCTGAATGGTACTGCCTAGGTTTTCTTCTAGAGTTTATATGGTTTTGGGTTTTACATTTAAGTCTTTAATCCATCTTGAGTTAATTTTCATAGAAGGTACAAGGAAGGTGTCCAGTTTCTGTTTCCTGTATATGACTAGCCAGTTTTCCCAGCAGCATTTACTGAATAGGAGATCCTTTCCTCCTTGCTTGTTTTCATCAGGTTTGTTGAAGATCAGATAGTTGTATATGTGTGGTGTATTTCTGAGGTCTCTGTTCTGCTCCATTGGTCTATATGTCTGTTTTGGTACCAATAACATGCTGTTTTGGTTACTGTAGCTTTACAGTATAGTTTGAAGTCAGGTAATGTGATGCCTCCAGCTTTGTTCTTTTTGCTTAGGATTGTCTTGGTTATATGAGGTCTTCTTTGATTCCATATGAAATTTAAAATAGTTTTTCTAAATCTGTGAAGAATGTCAATGGTAGTGTGATGGGAATAGCATTGAATCTATAAATTACTTTGGGCAGTATGGCCATTTTCATGATATTGATTCTTCCTATCCATGAGGATGGAATGTTTTTCCATTTCTTTGTGTCCTCTATTTTCTTGAGCAGTGGTTTGTAGTTCTCCTTGAAGAGCTCCTTCACATCCCCTGTTAGTCAGAGTGCTAGGTATTTTATTCTCTTTGTAGCATTTGTGAATGGGAGTTCATTCATGATTTGGATCTCTGGGGGACTATTGTTGGTGTAAAGGAATGTTTGTGATTTTTGCACATTGATTTTGTACCCTGAGACTTGGCTGAGGTTGCTTATCAGTTTAAGGAGTTGTGGAGCTGAGACCGTGAGGCTTTCTAACTATAAAATCATGTTGTTGGCAAACAGAGACAACTTGACTTCCTCTCTTCCTACGTGAATACATTTTCCTTCTTTCTCTTGCCTGATTGCCCTGGCCAGACCTTCCTATACTGTGAATAGGAGTGGTGAGAGAGGGGGGCATCCTTATCTTGTACCAGTTTTCAAAGGGAATGCTTTCAGCTTTTGCTTATTCACTATGATATTGACTGTAGGTTTGTCATAAATATCTCTCATTATTTTGAGATATGTTTCATCAATACCTAGTTTATTGTGAGTTTTTAACATGAAGGGATGTTGAATTTTATGAAAGGCCTTTTCTGCATCTATTGAGATAGCCATGTGGTTGTCTTTGGTTCTGTTTATCTGATGGATTACAGTTATTGATTTGTATATGTTGAACCAGCTTTGCATCCAGGGATGCAGCCGACTTGATCATGGTGGATACGTTTTTTGTTGCGCTGCTGGATTCAGTTTCCCAGTATTTTATTGAGGATGTTTGCATTGGTGTTCATCAGGGATATTGGCATGAAGTTTTCTTTTTTGGTGTGTCTCTTCCCGGTTTGGGTATCAAGATGTTGCTGGCTTCATAAAATGAGTTAGGGAGGAGTCCCTCCTTTTCAATTGTTTGAAATAGTTTCAGAAGGAATGGTACCAGCTCCTCTTTGTATTGCTGGTCAAATTCAGCTGTTAATCCGTCTGGTCCTGTGATCTTTTGGTTGGTAGGCTACTTATTACTGCCTCAATTTCAGAACTTGTTATTGGTCTATTCAGGGATTTGACTTCTTCCTGGTTTAGTCTTGGGAGGGCGTATGTGTCCAGGAATTTATGCATTTCTTCTAGATTTTCTAGTTTATTTGTGTAGAGGTGTTTATAGTATTCTCTGATGGTGGTTTGTATTTCTGTGGGATCAGTGATGATATCTCCATTATCATTTATATTGTGTCTATTTGATTCCTCTCTTTTCTTCTTTATGAGTCTAGCTTGCCATCTATCTATTTTGTTAATTTTTTTCAGAAAACCAGCTACTGGATTCATTGATTTTTTTGGAGAGTTTCTGGTATCTCCATCTCCTTCAATTCTGCTCTGATCTTAGTTATTTCTTGTTTTCTGCTAGCTTTTGGATTAGTTCTTTCCTGCCTCTCTAGCTCTTTTAATTGTGATGTTAGCATTTGCATTTGAGATCTTTCAAGGTTTCTGATGTGGGCATTTCGTGCTATAAATTTCCCTCTTAACGTTGCTTTAGCTGTGTCCTAGAGATTCTGCTATATTGTCTCTTTGTTCTCATTGGTTTTGAAGAACTTCTTGATTTTTTGTCTTAATTTCATTATTTACCCCAGAGTCATTCAGAAGCAGCTTGTTCCATTTCCATGTAATTGTGTTGTTTTGAGTGAGTTTCTTAATCCAGAGTTCTAACTTGATTGCACTGTGTTCTGAAAGATGGTTTGTTATTATTTCCGTTGTTTTGCATTTGCTGTGCAGTGTTTTACTTCCCATTATGTGGTTGATTTTAGAATAAGTACCATGTGGCACTGAGAAGAATGCATATTCTGTTTATTTGGGGTGCAGAGTTCTATAGATGTCTTCAAGGTCCATTTGATCCAGAGCTGAGTTTAAGTCCTAAATATCCTGGTTAATTTTCTGTCTCAATGATCTGTCTAATACTGACAGTGGGGTGTTAAAGTCTCACACTATTATTGTGTGGGAGTCTAAGTCTCCTTGTAGGTCTCTAAGAACTTGTTTTATGAATCTGGGTGCTCCTGTATTGGGTACACATATATTTAGAATAGTGAGCTCTTCTGTTGAATTGTTTCCTTTACCAGTATGTAATGCCATTCTTTGTCTCTTTTGACCTTTGTTGGTTTAAACTCTGTTTTGTCTGAGACTAGAATTGCAACCCCTGCTTTTTTCTGCTTTCCCTTTGCTTGATAAATTTTCCTTCATCCCTTTATTTTCAGCCTGTGTGTGTCTTCACACGTGAGGTGGGTCTACTGAATACAGCACACCGATGGGTCTTGACTCCTTATCCAATTTGCCAATCTGTGTCTTTTAATTGGGGCAGTTTAGCCCATTTATATTTAAAGTTAGTATTGTTTTGTGTGAATTTGATTCTGTCATTATGATCCTATTTGGTTATTTTGCACACTAGTTGATGCAGTATCTTTATAATGCCATTGGTCTGTATATTTTGGTGTGTTTTTGCAGTGGCCGGTACTGGTTTTTCCTTTCCATATTTAGTGCTTCTTTCAGGAGCTCTGGCAGCACAGGCCTGGTGGTAATGAAATCCCTCATCATTTGCTTGTCTGGAAAGGATTTTATTTCCTCTTCGCTTATGAAGCTTAGTTTGGCTGGATATGAAATTCTGGGTTTAAAATTCTTTTCTTTAAGAATGTTGAATATTAGCCCCCAATCTCGTATAGCTTGTAGAGTTTCTGCTGAGAGGTCCACTCTTAGTCTGATGGGCTTCCCTTTGTAGGTGACCTGGCCTCTCTCTCTGGCTGACGTTAACGGTTTTTCCTTCATTTCAAATTTGGAGAATCCGATGCTTATGTGTCTTTGGGTTGATCTTCTCATGGAATATCTTAATGGTGTTCTCTGAATTTCCTGAATTTGTATGTTGGCCTGTCTTGCTAGGTTGGGGAAATTCTCCTGGATAATATCCTCAAGTGTGTTTTCCAGGTTGTTTCCATTCTCCCTGTCTCCTTCTGGTACTCCAATCAATCGTAGGCTCAGTCTTTTTATGAAGTCCCATATTTCTTGGAGGTTTTGTTCATTCCTTTTCACTCTTTTCTCTCTATTCTTGTCTGCATGTCTTATTTCAGTAAGGTTGTCTTCAAACTCTGATATCCTTTCTTCCACTTGGTCCATTTGGCTATTAATACTTGTGTATGCTTCATGAAGTTCTCGTGCTGTTTTTCAGTTCCATCAGGTCATTTATGTTCTGCTCTAAACTGGTTATTCTAGTTAGCAATTGCTCTAACCTTTTATCAAAGTTCTTAGCTTCTTTGCATTGGTTAGAACTTGCTCCTTTAGCTCAGCATAGTTTTCTATTACCCATCTTCTGAAGCCTACTTCTATTAATTCATCCATCTGATCATCCATCCAGTTCTGTGTCCTTGATGGAGAGCCGCTGTGATCATTTGGAAGAGAAAAGGCACTCTGACCTTTTCGGTATTCAGCATTTTTTCATGGATTCTTTCTCATCTTTGTGAGTTTGTCTAGTTTTGGTCTTTGAGGCTGCTGACCCTTGGATGGGGTTTTGTGGGGCTTTTTTGTTGTTATTGATGCTGTGGTTGTTGCTTTCTGCTTGTCTGCTTTTCTTTCAATGGTCAAGTCCCTCTTCTGTAGGGCTGCTGCAGTTTTCTGAGGGTTTACTTCAGGCTTCCACAGCTGGTGTGTTGGGCCATGGAGGACAAGTCTTGGGACCAAGCCTCGTCCTACCTTCCTGACTCCAGCAAGGGAAATGCAAAGGCTGTAGCTTTAGAGATGAGTGCTGCCCTCCCCTAACCCAGGGAGCTTAGCGTGTTAGGCAGTCCCAGTGCTGGCTGCTGCCCTTCCTCCAAGGAGCTCAAACAACTTAGACAGCAGGCCACAGCTGCTGTGGTGCTGGTTCCCCCTCCCCTCGGGAGTTTGGTGGGCTTAAGCAGATTCCAGCTGAGTGGCTGTTAAGAGTCTGCACATTCCAGGGTTGGGAGGATAGGCCCTGGTGGCATGAGTTTACAAGTGGGATCTTCCAATCCATGGGTGGCACCATTCCGTGGAGAAAGCACAGTTTCCCTGGCTAGATAGCATACTCACTCACCACCTCCCTTGACTGGGGGGAGGGGGCACCCCTTCCCTGTGTGGCTCTCGGATAGGTCACCACACCACACTGTTCTTCCTTCTCTCTGTGGGTCCTGTCAGCCTCCTAGTCAGTTTTGATGACAGAACCTGGATACCTTGGTTGCCAGTGAAGGATTCACATGCTTATTATGCTTTTTTCCAATTGGAGCCTACAGACAACGCTGTTTCTAGTCAGCTATCTTGGCTTTGCTCCAGAAATATTTTTAAGGAAGCAAATGTATCAGTGAGAGTTGCTTTGAATGTCTCTTATATTCAAAGATCATTCATATTAAAAGCCAAATAGTCTGACATCACTGAAAATTGCCAGAATTTTAATGAAAACAAAATTAGAACAAGGAGATCTAAAGAAAGGGAAACCTAATAATTTATAGGCACATTGTTCTTTAAGCATTGTATTTGGAATTTGGTGTTTAAGAAATAAAAGTATAAGTAGCCAGTAAAAGAAAAATGTGTTATAGCTATAAATAAAAGAAGATTAAAAATGAAATTGTATGTTAAAACTTTATATAGTTTAGATTTTTAAGGTAAATTTGTCTGCTAGCATGAAAAGCTTTTTTAACTGGAAAAATATATATAAGGATGCATGAGCTGATATGGAAACTCTCACTATTTTTCATAGCAGCAGTGGTGTAAATATCATTAACAATCTCATTAAAGTGAAAACAGGAGTGGATCACAAATGGACTACAAATGAGGAGGAGGGGAAGGCCTTGTTTGACCACACAGAGATTTGGAAAGGCTGGCATTTGAAAATGGTACCTGGAACCCAAGGAAGGTTAAGACAATATGCATTGGAAGATATAACAAAATGATTAATGTGGAATACCAAGCTTCCCCTACCCCTGCAAAAAAAAAAAAAAAAAAAGTAAAAAGATCTGAAACCATTTTACTGATGATTTGGTACCACTTTGTATAACAATCCCTGGGGAATTAAAGATGTAAAATAATTTGCTTCTGGACTCTATAAATGATAATAGCATGTGGGTAATTGTGCTCTCTGGGCAGAGGCTGTTAATGAGTTCTAAGATCCCCAACAGTAGGCACAGATGTCAGCCTATCCCATCTATTGACAGTGATTGCTGAAGGCCTCCTTCAATTGAGTTTCTGTTTTATAATAGGAAAACATAATTAAGTATAGTATCTGAGAAAACTGGCTATTGTAAAATACTCTGTAAAAATAAATTTTTATTGAAGGAAATGTTAAACATTTTAAAAATACTTCTTTTTCTACCTTAGCTTGGTGAACAAATGAAATATCTAAGAGACAAACCATTATGAGCTCCTTTTCTCTTCCCCCTACTCATTCTCCAGACAGTACACAAAGCTGGTTGAAAGGGTTTTGTCACCACATAACCTAGCCACATGACTCAGATCATGCCCCCCACCAACTTGCACATACACTCGGTCACATTCACCAAGGCCATTTAGTGATTAGCAAACATTATTAAAAGTTTAAAGAAAATAATAGATATTACAACACACACACAAAAATTTAAGGCTGAATATTAGGTATCACAATTTAACATTTTCTGGGCCATATTTACCAAGGCAGACATTAGGCTCCAACAATATGGCGTTTAACCTTATTGCTGTCCTCTCTCCCCAGTACAGCTAGCTCATCGTTGATCTTTCCCACCACCCAAAATCTATGTCTGTTGATATAAAACAGCTCAGTTTTTTGTTGTCTCTTTAAAACTAATACACTTGAGGCCATTAGTAAAGCATTTAATACACTACAATTCCTTTTAGGGAGAAAAAAAACCAACTCTGCTGCTCTAAGGTAAAATAATCATATATTTTTCATCCTCAAAATAAAGCACTTTGCAAAGTTCCAGGCAAATGGAAGACACTGTTATTGATCACTGTTCTTATTGCTTTTTTAAAAAAAGTTTTAATTTTGTGGGTACATAGTAGGTGTATATATTTAAGGAGTACATGAGATACTTTGATACAGGCATGCAGTGCATAATAATCACTTCATGGAAAATGGGGTATCCATCCCCTCAAGCATTTATCTTGTGTTATAAAAAATCCAATTATACTACTTTAGTAAATGTTAAATGTACAATTAAATTATTATAGATTACAGTGACCCTGTTGTGCTATGAAATACTAAGTTTTACTCATTTTTTCTATTTTTGTAACCACTAACCACCCCCTCTTCTCCCTACCAACACTCACACACATTACCCTTCCCAGCCTCTGGAAACCACCTTTCTACTTTCCATCTCCATGAGTTCTATCGTTTTAATTTTTAGCTCCCACAAATAAGTGAGAACATGTGGAGTTTGTCTTTCCATGTCTGCCTTATTTCACTTATGAAGTGAACTGAAGTCATAATGACCTCCAGTTCCATCTGTGTTGTAGCAAATGACAGGATCTCATTCTTTTTATGGCTGAATAGTACTTCACTGTGCATATGTACCACATTTTCTTTATGCATTCATCTGTTGATGAACACTTAGGTTGCTTCCAAATCTCATCTCTTGTGAATAGTGCTGCAATAAACATGGGAGTGCAGATATCTCTTCAACAACCTGACTTCTTTTCTTTTGGGTATATATCTAGAAGTGCGATTGCTGAATCACATGGTAGCTCAATTTTCTTTTTTTGAGGAATCTCCAAACTGTTCTCCATAGTGGTTGTACTAGTTTATATTCCCTCCAATGGTGTGAGGATTCCCTTTTCTCCATACCCTTGCCAGCATATTTTATTGCCTGTCTTTTGGATATAAGCCATTTTAGCTGGGGTGAGATGATATCTCCTTGAAGTTTTGATTTGCATTTCTCTGATGAGAAATGCAAATTCTCATCAGAGAAATTTGCTCAGTGACGCTGAGCACCTTTCATTATGCCTGTTTGCCATTTGTATTTCTTTTGAGAAATTTCTATTCAGATACTTTGCTAATGTTTAATTAGCAATCTAATCAGATTATTAGATATTTTGCTATAGATTTGTTTGAGCTCCTTATATATTATGGTTATTAATCCCTTGTCAGATGGGTAGTATGCAAATATTTTCTCCCATTCTGTATGTTCTCTCTTCATTTTGTTGATTTTTAAAATTTTTTAAATTATTTTTTATTTTTCATTTTTAATTTTTGGCAGAAGCTTTTTAACTTGATGTGATCCTGTTTGTCCACATTTGGTTTGGTTACCTGTGCTTGTGTGGTATTACTCCAGAAATCTGCCCAGGCAAAAGTCCTGCAGATTTTCCTCAATATTCTCTTTTAGAACTTTCATAGTTTGAGGTTTCAGATATATGTCTTTAATCCACTTTGATTTTTCTAGATGGTAAGAAATAGGGGTCTAGTTTCTTCTGCATAAGAATATCCATTTTTCCCAGCACACTTTATTGAAGAGACTGTCTTTTTCCCAATGTATGTTCTTGTCACCTTTGTTGAAAATGAGTTCACTGTTGATGTATGCATTTGTTTGTGGGTTCTCTACTCCATTCCATTGGTCTATGTGTCTTTTTTTATGCCAGTGCCACGCTGCTTTGGCTACTATAGCTCTGTAGTATAATTTGAAGTCAGGTAACAAGATTCCTCCAGGATTGTTCTTTTTGCTCAGGATAGTTTTGGCCATTCTGGATATTTCTGTGGTTCCATATAAAGTTTTGAATTGCTTTTCTATTTCTGTTAAGAATGGCATTGGTATTTTGGTAGGGATGACACTGATTCTGTAGATTGATTTGGGTGGTATAGACATTTTAAAAATAGATATTATAACAATATTGATTCTTCCAAACCATGAACATGGAATATGTTTCCATTTTTTGTATCCTCTTGAATTTCTTTCATCAGTGTTTTACAGTTTTCATTATAGAGATCTTTGACTTCTTTGATTAAGTTAAATCCTAGGTGTTTATTTGTGGCTATTGTAAATGGGACTTTTAAATTTCTTTTTCACATTGTTCGGTGGTGGCATATAGAAATCCTACTGATTTTTGTATGTTGATTTTGTATCCTGCAACTTTCCTGAATGTGTTGATCAGTACTAATAGCTTTTTGGTGGAGTCTTTAGGTTTTTCCAAATATAAGATTACATCGTCTGAAAGCCAGGATAATTTGATTTCTTTCTTTCCAATTTGGATGCCCTTTATACCTTTCTCTTGTCTGATTGCTCTAGCTAGGATTTGCAGTGCTATTTTGATTAGTAAGGTTAAAATGGGCATCCTTGTCTTGTTCTAGGTTTTAGAGAAAAGGATTTCAGGTTTTCCCAATTTGGTATGGCACTAGCTGTGAGTCTGTTGTATATACCTTTTATTATGGGGAGGTTTGTTCCTTCTGTACTCAGTTCTTTAAGGGTTTTTATCATGAACTAATGTTGAATTTCATTAAATGTTTTTTCAATTAAAAGGATCATATGGTTTTTATCTTTCATTCTGTTGATATGATGTATCACATTGATTGATTTGTATATGTTGAGCCACACTTGCATCCTTGGGATAAATCTTACTTGGTCATGATGAATGATCTTTTAATATATTTTTGAATTCAGTTTGCTAGTATTTTGTTGAGGACACTGTTGTGTTCTTTATTATATCTTAAGTTCTAGGGTACATGTAAACAACGTGCAGGTTTGTTATATATGTATACATGTGCCATGTTGGTGTGCTGCACCCATTAACTCGTCATTTACATTAGGTATATCTCCTAATGCTACCCCTCCCCCATCCCCCCACCCCACGACAGGCTCTGGTGTGTGATGTTCCCCTTCCTGTGTCCAAGTGTAATCATTGTTCAATTCCCACCTATGAGTAAGAACATGCAGTGTTTCGTTTTTTGTACTTGCGATAGTTTGCTGAGAATGATGGTTTCCAGCTTCATCCATGTCCCTACAAAGGACATGAACTCATCCTTTTTATGGCTGCATAGTGTTCCATGGTGTATATGTGCCACATTTTCTTAATCTAGTCTATCGTTGATGGACATTTGGGTTGATTCCAAGTCTTTGCTATTGTGAATAGTGCTGCAATAAATGTACGTGTGCATGTGTCTTTATAGCAGCATGATTTATAATCCTTTGGGTATATACCCAGTAATGGGATGGCTGGGTCAAATGGTATTTCTAGTTCTAGATCCTTTAGGAAACACCACACAGTCTTACACAATGGTCGAACTAGTTTCAGTCCCACCAACAGTGTAAAAGCCTTCTTATTTCTTCACATCCTCTCCAGCACCTGTTGTTTCCTGACTTTTTAATAATCACCATTCTAACAGGTATGAGATGGTATCTCATTGTGGTTTTGATTTGTATTTGTCTGATGGCCAGTTATGATGAGCATTTTTTCATGTGTCTGTTGGTTGCATAAATGTCTTCTTTTGAAAAGTGTCTGTTCATATGACTTTGCCCACCTTTTGATGGGGATGTTTGTTTTTTCCTTGTAAATTTGTTTGAGATCTTTGTAGATTTTGGATATTAGCCCTTTGTCAGATGAGTAGATTGCAAAATTTTTCTCCCATTCTGTAGGTTGCCTGTTCACTCTGACAGTAGTTTCTTTTGCTATGCAGAAGTTCTTTAGTTTAATTAGATCCCATTTGTCAATTTTGGCTTTTGTTGCCATTGCTTTTGGTGTTTTAGACATGAAGTCCTTGCCCATGCCTATGGCCTGAATGGTATTGCCTAGGTTTTCTTCTACAGTTTTTATGGCTTTAGTTCTAACATTTAAGTATCTAATTCATCTTGAATTAATTTTGGTATAAGGTGTAAGAAAGGGATGTAGTTTCAGCTTTCTACATATGACTAGTGGGTTTTCCCAGCACTATTTATTAAACAGGGAATCTTTCCCCATTTCTTGTTTTTCTCAGGTTTGTCAAAGATCAGAGGGGTGTAGATGTGTGGTATTATTTCTGAGGACTCTGTTCTGTTCCATTGGTCTATATCTCTGTTTTGGTACCAGTACTATGCTGTTTTGGTTCCTGTAGCCTTGTATATAATTTGAAGTCAGGTAGCCTGATGCCTCCAGCTTTGTTCTTTTTGTTTAGGATTGTCTTGGCAATGCGGGCTCTTTTTTGGTTCCATACGAACTTTAAAGCAGTTTTTTTCCAATTATTTGAAGAAAGTCATTGGTAGCTTGATGGGGATGGCATTGAATCTATAAATTACCTTGGGCAGTATGGCCATTTTCACGATACTGATTCTTCCTATCCATGACCACAGAATGTTCTTCCATTTGTTTGTGTCCTCTTTTATTTCATTGAACAGTGGTTTGTAGGTCTCCTTGGAGAGGTCCTTCACATCCCCTGTAAGTTGGATTCTTAGGTATTTTATTCCCTTTGAAGCAACTGTGAATGGGAGTTCACTCATGATTTGGCTATTAGTCTGTTATTGGTGTATAAGAATGCTTGTGATTTTTGCACATTGATTTTTGTATTCTGAGACTTTGCTGAAGTTGCTTATCAGCTTAGGGATATTTTGGGCTGAGACAATGGGGTTTTCTAAATATACAATCATGTCATCTGCAAACAGGGACAATTTGACTTCCTCTTTTCCTAATTGAATACCCTTCATGTCTTTCTCCTGCCTGATTGCCCTGGCCAAAACTTCCAACACCATGTTGAATAGGAGTGGTGAGGGAGGGCATCCCCATCTTGTGCCAGTTTTTAAAAGGAATTCTTCCATTTTTGCCCATTCAATATGATATTGGCTGTGGGTTTGTCATAAATAGTTCTTATTATTTTGAGATATGTCCCATCAATACCTAATTTATTGAGAGTTTTTAGCATGAAGAGCTGTTCAATTTTGTCAAAGGCCTTTTCTGCATCTATTGAGATAATCATATGATTTTTGTCTTTGGTTTGTTTATATGCTGGATTATGTTTATTGATTTGCATATGGTGAACCAGCCTTGCATCCCAGGGATGAAGCCCACTTGATCATGCTGGATAAGCTTTTTGATGTGCTGCTGGATTTGGATTGCCAGTGTTTTATTGAGGATACTTGCATCGATGTTCATGAGGGATATTGGTCTAAAATTCTCTTTTTTTGTTTGTTGTGTCTCTGCCAGGCTTTGGTATCAGGATGATGTTGGCCTCATAAAATGAGTTAGGGTGGATTCGCTCTTTTTCTATTGATTGGAATAGTTTCAGAAGGAATGATACCAGCTCCTCCTTGTACCTCTGTTAGAATTCAACTATGAATCCGTCTGGTCCTGGACTTTTTTTCATTGGTAGGCTATTAATTATTGCCTCAACATCAGTAATTGGATTTCAGTGATTTCTTACAATGTGAGGGCCCTGGATCCTGGGTTTCCCCAATATGCAAAGCTTCTTCTTCCTATCCTGTATCGAAGCCCACTATCTTCACTGCCTAAGAACACTTGGCATAGTCCCTTTCTCTTATCTCTGGGCCACTTAAGTTTGACCATTTGCTAAACTTCTCTCTCCACTAGACATCCAAATATTTTTGTTCCTAAAAGCGCCCAGACCCAAAGATCTCGTCCTTGGGATTCCTGGTAGTACAGTGTTTGGCACCAGTTAAATCCAGCATTTAGAGCCTCACAGCGACTCACAGACCCTATTTCTCTGGAAGTGGTGCTAAGTTCGCCTCTTGCTTTCCTGTTCTTTCTTCCTTCTGAATTCATGGAGACTTGAATCAGTGGGTTTCCTTTAGGCCTGGGGACATTTTTCCCGTTACATTTTGAGAGCCTCATCTCAGGCCTCATCTGAGGTCTCATGACATTTTAACCAGGTTGCTGATTGAAGATACACAGCACTCCAGGACTGAAAATTTTGAGGGATTCTTCAGATACAGCCCAGGCCCTTTACTTACCAGAAGTTAGAAAAATAATAACATTTAATTTAGTGAATTCTTAATAAGTTATTTTCAGTGAGTGTCTCCAGTGTTAAGCATTTCACATGTATGATCACAATTATCCTCAAATCTCAATCAAATAAGTGTTTTTATTATGTCCATTTTACAGATAAAGAAATTGAGATTCAAAAGGGCTAAACAATTTGCCCAAGTTCACAAAACTAGTAGATGCCAAAGTCAAGTCTGAATGCACTTGACTACTAGGCATACTGCCACTAAAATAATTTCTTTAACAAGCCCTCTGAAACCAAACCTAATATGTTACTAATCTGTGCATTTATAAGCCAGTTTCAGATGCCTTCTCTAGTTAAGAGGCTGGCAGATGACATGATGGTCCAGCCCAGAAAAGCTCGTTGAGAACTGCTAAGCAGAGCTGGAATCTCCCCTTCAAACATAGCTCACAAAGAAAGTTTTCTATGAGGCCCTAGGAGATTGTATTAGTCCATTTTCCCACTGCTGATAAAGACACACTCAAGACTGGGCAATTTACAAAAGAAAGAGGTTTAATGTACTTACAGTTCCACATGGCTGGGGAGGGCCTTACAATCATGGCAGTAAGTGAAAAGCACATCTTACATGGTGGCAGACAAGAGAATAATGACAGCCAAGTGAAAGGGGTTTCCCCTTATTAAACCATCAGATCTTGTGAGGCTTATTCACTGCTACAAGAACAGCATGGGGGAAACCGTCCCCATGATTCAATTATCTCCCACTGGATCCCTCCCACAACAAAAGAGAATTATAGGAGCTACAATTTGAGGTGAGATTTGCATGGAGACATAGCTGAACCAAATCAGAGGTGCTCTGAAACTCAAAATAGGGAAACTCAGAATAGGGAAAGATTGTCCAACATAGTCTTAAAGAGTCAAGATCAACCCTTGGAGTCATTGACTATTAATGACAGTCATATCCCTACTTCTTCTCCCTGAGAGGCCATTGAACTCTAAAAATATGCAAGCTTGGCTTCTGACTAGCTCACAGAACTAAGGCCCCAGAGTCTTCTCTACTATTATGTGAGGGTTCACTGGAAGTTGCCAAGTTAACCAAGCTAATTTCTAAATTTCTAGCCAAGGAGACAAACATCTGGCCCAATCATAAGTACAGCCCATATTAGCCATACTTGGGCTTCCCAGAGAAACACTTTAAAATTTTTAGGTATATTACAACTACATGAAACATCCTCAAGATTAGCCCCAGAACTTGTGGACCCCACCTCTGGCTTGAGCTCCCCAGGAACTCCCTCACATCTAAGATCCTGCAGTTGCACAATACTGCTGTTGGTGGTTTTGGCTAAGTGCTCTTTCCTGAATGCCCTTTCCATTATGTCTCCACAGTTATACACCAGGTTACAAAGGAGCAGTTCCAGAACTCCGCTTCATACTCAAACCTTGGTTCTCCACCCTGTAAGTATAATCCTGAATCCTGACTTCTAGCTCCATGGGTACCCACAACACTAGTATATCCCTTCTGTTTCATTCATCGTCTATAAGGCATTGACAAGGCAACTTGGTATAAAACACAACTCAAGAGATATAGATAGTAGTCCCAGAAGTGTCACTGACTAGGCAATTCATTGAAATGTATGTGCTCCAGTCTCCTCATCTCTGGGATGAGCAGTCTGAATGATTACGAGGCTTCTTGCCAGCTCCAGCTGTCCAGGTTTTCCGCTCCAATGTTTTGCTGCCATTTAAAGTGAGAAATCGCTTATTCCCTAATTATTCTTTTTCTTTTCTTCCCTATAGTGGCTGGTATTTCCACTTTGTTCCCTAATGTCTTAACCTTGGAGACATCTTTGATTTTGTTTTTGTTTTGCCTGCATAACTAGCCTCACAATGCCAAGTTCTGCTGAATGACAGTACTTACACATATCCCTCTACCTCCTTTGTTTAAGCCTCCATCCATGTCATTTTTATGTGTATACAAACTTTTCCAATTTTCTTGCTAATTTAGC
The DNA here is from genome assembly GCF_049350105.2 of Macaca mulatta. NCBI lineage: Eukaryota > Metazoa > Chordata > Mammalia > Primates > Cercopithecidae > Macaca > Macaca mulatta. The sequence continues at coordinate 123,710,028 of NC_133411.1, forward strand.
CCTCTTACTTTTTTTCTTCCCAACACTTTATATAGTTATATAACAACAATCAACTCCTTCATGTGTTATTTGATGTTTTCCTTCTGATGACAGGCTCCCAGATACCTCTTGCATTGGTTAAACTTTTAATAAAGGGTTTCAACCAGTATCCCAAAGATATTCATCTCAGGCTACCTGTGGTCTCATGACATTTTAAGTTTGTAGAGAGAACCCAATAGTAAGGAACTCTTGAAATAACATCTGTGGTTTCTTTCAGACTCCTAAACTTAGAAAAGGTTATAGAAAGTTAGTTGCTGCTTATTAATATCTAATAGCTTGTGTTATTCCCATAGGCAGAAATAAAAAAAAAATTAGCAATTGCAATTTGACAGTGACATAAACACCTGTCTGGCTAATGAATTCATTGCCAAGTGCATGTTCCAAAAGAGAAAGCAATGTCACCTTTAACGTAAGTGACTTTTCTTAGAATGCTGGAGATACACCAAGGGAAAGTAAAATCTGTGAATAGTACAAAATAAAAATTATTGGAGTTATATCTCTGTCAACATTAAAATGGCAGCACTATGTCATTTGAGTTCACTATACTTTATTTCCCTTCTTTTTCAGGAACAATCATGGTGCCAACCCCCACTAAATTTTCACAAGAAACTTCAGATTCACTAATTCATGTAATTTTGTAAAAGTAAAATAAAATGTTCTTTTTTCTAATCCTAGGGGAAAAACTACCCAAATTATACAAAGGAAATTCTCAAAACTAAAATCACCAGGCTCTCAAAGTTGCTAAATATAACCGCTAAGAAAACAGACTTCCCAAAAGCCTATATATGCCAAGTGTCTTGTAGGTTGAGACTCTTCTGTGCTGTAACACATAATGAATCACAGGAAACCTTTTAAAATGCAATATTCAACTGAAACCCCACTCTTCATTAATTGGAGTTCTGGCATTAGGATGCAATATCCTTGGTTTATTTTTTTCCAGTTGTATTGAAGTATAATTGACAAATAAAAATTGTATACATACATTTTTAAATTGTATACATTTAAAGAATACAATGTAGTATTTTGATATATATTATATATGTACATTGTAAAATAATTACCCCTATCAAGCTAATTAAGATATCTATCATCTCACATAGTTACTATGTTTTTTGTGGAGAGGATGAGAGCATTTAATGTCTACTCCTTTTGCAAATTTCAAATATACAATGTACTATCATTAACTATAGTCACCACACTATACATTAGATCTCCAGAACTTATTCATCTTCTACAACTGAAACATGATATATTTTGGTCAGCACTTTTCCATTTCCTCCAGTCCTCAGGCCCTGGTAGCCACCATCCTACTTTCTGCTTCTATGAGTTTAACTTTTCTAGATTCCTCATGTTAAGTATTTAATGTTTCTAGGTCTGGCTTATTTCACTTAGCATAATGTCCTTTGGTTCATCCACACTGTAGCATCTGTCAGAATTCCCTTGCTTTTTAAGACAGAATAATATTCTATTGTATGTCAGTGGGTGTGTGTATTTCACATTTTCTTTACACATTTGTCCATCAGTGGAAACTTAACTTGACTCCATATCTTAGCTATTGTGAATAATGCTGCAGTGAACATGGGAATTCAGATATCTCTTAGAGATACTGATTTCTCTTGGGATATATACCCTTGGGATATATACTCTGAAGTGGGATTGATGAATTATATGATAACTCTATTTTTAACTTTTTTTGGAACCTCCATACTGTTTTCCATAACAGCTATACCAATTTATATCCCCACCAACAGTGTACAAGGATTCCCTTTTCTTTATATCCTCCCCTAAATATTTATCTTTTGTCTTTTTAATAATGACCATTGTATAAGGTGATATTTCATTGTGATTTTAATTTGCTGACTAGTGACGTTTAACATTAATTATATAAGATCATGCCATCTGAAAACAGACAATTTTATTTCTTCTTTTTTAACTTAGATTCCTTTTTGCTACTTTTCTTGCCTAACTGCCAAATTTCTGTGGCTAGGACTTCCAGCACTATATCAAATAGAAGTAGCAAGAGGAGGCATCCTCATTTTGTTTTTAATCTTAGATGAAAAGCTTTTCTACCAATGGTGACATTTAGTGTGATGTTAGCTGTGGGCTTGTCATATGTGGCCTTTATCACATCGAGGCCCTATTCTCAGAGTTCCGCTAGGTACTGCCCTAGTAGAGGCAATCTGAGATGGCTCCACCCTGCACCAGACCTCTGCCTGGGCACTCGGGCTTTCTGACACATTCTCTAAAATACTAGGTGAAAGCTGCCAAACTTCCATTACTCTTGCATTCTAAGAGTCTGTGGACTTAACAGCATGCGGAAGCCTGTAATACGTATGGCTTGTGCCCTCCAAAGTGGTGGCAAGAGCAGTACCTGTGGACCATTGAGCTGTGTCTGGAGGAAGAGCAGTGAGGATACAAGAAGTAGCATCTTAAGTTGGCACAGGGTAGCAGCATCCTGGCCTGTCCCCTGAAACCATTCTATTTTCTCAGGTCTCTGGGCCTGTGATGGGACAGGCAGCATTAAATATTTCTAAAATGCCTCGGGGCCTTTGTCTTGACTATTAGCACCTGGCTCTCCTTTGCCATGCTAATCTCCCTAGCAAGTGGTTGCTCTTCCTTTGTCTACCACATGGTCAGGCTGCAAATTTTCCAAATTGTTATGCTCTGCTTCCTTTTTAATTAAAAAGTCTACCTTTAGGTAATTCCCTTGCTGCCATATCTGATCATAAGCTATTAAAAGCAGTCATGTCACGTCTTGAAAGCTATGCTGCTACGAAATATCTTCTGGCAGATACCCTAGGTCATCACTCTTAAGTTGAGCCTTCCACAAAGCCCTGGGGCATGAGCATAATGCAGACAAGTCTTGCTAGAGCATAAGAAGGGTGACTTTTGCTCCAGTTCCCCATAACTTCCTCACTTTTATGTGAGACCTTGTCAGCACGGCCTTCACTGTCTATATTTTTATCAGCATTCTAATCATAACCACTTAACCAATACATAATACATTTTAAACTTTCCCTCATCTTCCTGTCTTCTTCTGAACCCTCTAAATTCTTCCTCTGCTCATTACCCCCAGTTCCAAAGCCACTTCCACATTTTCAGGTATTTTTATAACAACACTCAACTCCTTGGTACCAATTTTTTGTCTTAGTTCAGTCAGTGTTGCTTTAAAGGAATACCTGAGACTGGGTAATTTATAAGGAAAACAGTTTATTTGGCTCACAGTTCTGCAGGCTGTACAATGTGCCAAGTGCCAGCATCTGCTTCTGGTCAGCGCCTCAGGTTGCTTCCACTCATAGCAGAAAGTGAAATGGAGGTGGCATGTGCAGAGATCACATAGCAAGAGAAGAAGCAACTTGGGAGAGGTGGCAGGCTCCTTTTAACAACCAGCTGTCTCATGGGAACTTAGAGCAAGAACTCACTCATTACCACAAGGACAACACCAAGCCATTCATGATGGATCCACCTCCATGACCCATACACCTCTCATTCGGCTCCACCTCCAACATGGAAATCAAATTTCAACATGAGGTTTGTGGGGACAAACATCCAAATTATAGCAATCAAAAACTACTAGGTTAGAACAAAGAGCAACTCCAATGCTTCCACCCTCTTCAATTACCAAAACCTAATGTGTGAATGAAATTTAATTGGTTCTATATTTGTCTCAGCTTCACTAAAGAAGGAGCTAGGAATTTGGGCAGAGAGTTTATGTGTGCCGTATCCTTCTGCTTTCTACTTTCCCTTACCATAATCTTTCCCAAATACAAACAGATGAATAGACATGTACACACACACACAACGTATGACTTAAGAAAATAATGATTGTCTGCCCTTTTCCCTCTTCCAAACTTTCTACCTGGAAAAAATTTGCAGATATAGGTAGCTGCTGGAGGTTTCAGTCAGAACCTTGACTCTTACCAAACAACTGAATTCTGAATGACCTTTGGCCATGCAAAAACAGCCTTCATGTCAGATTCAACTCTGAAAGGAATGCTATGTAACAGCAGAGACTATACATAGACTATCTATCTATCTATCTATCTATCTATCTATCTATCTATCTATCTAAATAACAGTAGGGTCTATGTATAGACTCACTCTGAATATAGGGTCTCTACTGTTATATATAATATATAATGTTATATATAACATACATGAATATATGATATAAATATATTTATATATATTTACATTATATGTACATATTCCTTCTGAAAATAAAATCTCTGTAGGTAAAGCCAAAATGGTACCACTCTAATGTCAGACTCTGCCCTCTAGAAGCCTATTTTAGAGCAAAGCTTCAGAAATTTGAGATGTCTGACCTCCCTCTAGGTTGTTGCATTTTGAAGAGCTGCTATTTTCTCAAACATGCAGATGGACAAGCCATTACAATGTTGTGGCATATTTATACAGATGTAATTGCTGATAATCTCTGGAGAAGATTTCAATTTCTTTTCACTTTGTAAAAATGTTATGACCTAACTCTAAATGTTCTTCTGCTCAGTAAGCAGCACATCACCTTCATACTCCCTGTGAATGTGTTATTAATGGGAAAGAATAGAGCCACTGAAAGATTTCTCTAATCATCCAGCCTAATTACAAGAGGAGTAAATTACTAAACATTGTGCCTTAAATATAATAAAAAGAGTAATTTAGTAAACCAACAGGAAGCTGCTCTCTCAGTCAGATAATAACATATTACGTTGGGTCCAGGAAATGTACCTCAGTGCTTATTATTATCATCACAATCTCATTATTTATTATTTATAGATCACGTTACTTACTGGTGGGGAGTTGCACAGGACACACACACTCTTCAACCGCTTGTATGGTCATTACTCAGGTAGTACTGGCCAAAGAAACATGGGACTTAAGAAAAATGACTATTGAATTCAGTCAGTCATGATACGTTTGTCATTTTCAAAATTAGGATGCTGTTCAGAACCCAAAATTCCTTTTCAACAATACTGACTTCTTCCCTTCAGAAATTCAAAAGTAGTTTTGTGGCTTCACATTTCTATTACTTCCAAACAAAGCTCTGCTATTTACACAATGCTGATCAACGGCCCCTTCCACACCCTGCACTCGATTCCCTTCCTAAGCAATCCCCTTCCCCAATTATGATAGAACTCCTGTGCACACTGTTTCTGCCTCCTCAAAGCATCAGCAGCTGTTAAAACTACCTCCCACCAAGGGGAGAGAGTTAGGGTCAACTGATTGATGGCTGAAGTTAATGAGGTTAAGGTCAAAAGTCCCATTTGAACCCATTAGCTTTTCTATGTGCTGTGTTAAGTGACTACCCTTGAGTCCATTCACCTACTTAGCAAACCCATGAAAATGATCACGAGTGGGTTGGGTGAAAAGGTAAAGTGCTCTCAGAGCCAATCCATATCCCCTCTTCATCTAAGGCAGTGTTAAAAGTATAAGAGATGATTCCAAAGAGGAAACTTCCTCTGCTGTATAACTCTGTCCTTGAATACCAGCAAATAATATTTTAGGGAGTCCTATTATCCACAAAGCTCAGTCTCTGTCTTCTCCAAGTCCCTGTAGGGGCATCTCTCTCTCTCTCTCTCTTTGTTTCTTACTTTTTCTTTTTCTTTTTCTGAGATGGAATTCCACTCTTGTTGCCCAGGCTGGACTGTAATGGTATGATCTCTGCTGATCACAACCTCCACCTCCTGGGTTCAAGCCATTCTCCCGCCTCAGCTGCCCAAGTAGCTGGGAATACAGGCGCCCTGCCACCATGCCCGACTAATTTTTGTATTTTTAGTAGAGACTAAGTTTCACCGTGTTGGCCAGGCTGGTCTCAAACTCCCAATCTCAGGTGATCCACCTGCCTTGGCCTCCCAAAGTGCTGGGATTACAGGCACGAGCCCCCTCACCTGGCCAAAGCAGCATCTTAAAGTCACCATCCTTCGGATTTGGGTGGCCCCAATTCCTAATCCCATCAGTAAATAGTCAGGGCCAGCCAATAGGGTTTAGAATTATTACTAGTAGCCCCAGCAAGACAGCTGATATTTGTTCCGCCTACAAGTGGACCCCACTCCCCCAATGCCAGTCTAGTCTCAGTAGTGTCAGTAGGGCCAAGCCAAAGCTTGTATGTGGCCTCTAAGCCAAGTGCTGCTTTAGTGTCTGGATTCTGGAAGGCCACATGCACCAGTTGTCTTTTCTTTGTGCAGCCTGGTGCCCTAATACCCAAGTCCAATCCAGGACCCAGTCCTTTTGATTGGGTCTAGATACTCTGCCTCTGTATTGTCTTCCAGAATCCTCTTCTAGGATAAAATCCTACCTTCCAAATTGAAGACAGGGTGATCCCCCTGTGAGGGACAGTAATCACAGCCAGCCTAGTCTGCATATTTTCAAGGATTTCCCTATATTCTCACTGTTATGCCCATTCCCCATTGAGAATCTGGTATTTATGGTTCCCAGATTCTGTAACTGGCTTCTCCTTCCCCTCTTCCTCCTATGTACCCTCTCAAGTCTTGAGTTGTCAAAGATCCAGTATGCCTTGCACCTGAACTAGGACATAGGGGCTAATACTATCAACTTTATTTTCCAAGTTGCAGAAACAGAGAGCAGCTGAGTAAGTGCATATTTAAAAATGGTAATGAGGGGACGTTTGAAAGAAAAGTATATGGGAACAGTTGGCAGAGTATGTCTTTCCATGAGGGTAAACCGTTGTCATCCTAATGCCTGATTTTACTTTCTAATCCAATCCACTTTTCTGTACTGTGTGTTCTAGGACCTAATTATTTCTTTTCAAGTTATCTTAAAACAAATGGCACTGTGAACCACTTAATGTAGAGCTGATGAAACACATACCCATGAGAAACCTTCCTTGGAAGATATAGGTTGAAAAGCAGTCCTGACAACTCTTGATTGGTTAAATGGAAATCAGGATCTATGAAATGATGTTCTGCCACCCCGAGCCTGGGTCACGTCATGACCCTACAGCTGGTTGGAAGCCACCTCTTGCCACAGATTCTCTGTGTGTCTTCTTTACATTTCTTCAGCCTGGACCTTTCCCTCTGTTCTCATTGGGACCACTGGGTAGGTCAGCAAATGTTCCATTTCCCGCTTTCCATTCTGGATGCAGGCAAGATAACCAAACACTTATTTAATAGCACTTCTTCAGTAAGCCCTGAATTTGCTTACTTGTGCCTTGGAGATGGTCATAAGGGGCTTTTTGTCCCAAAGAATATCTTTTGGTCTCAGCAGGCTTTGCCTATGGTATGCCAGAGCTAATCCAGATTTCTTTCAGGAAAAAATTTAATAGATAATCAATAAAGATAAGTTTTCACAGGCAAGAAAAAAATGGCTCTATTCATGCCCAAATAATAACCACTCCACTTTTGCATGACACTTTAACACCATAAAAGCACTTTGGCAGATATTGTTTTCTCATTTTGCTTTTACGAAGCCTCAACGATGTAACTGGATCAATATGGTGCCATCTACTCAACAGATAAGGAAATTGAGTCACAGGAATGGTAAATAGTTTGATCATGTTCACACAGCTGATGAATGGTACAGCCATGTATAGAAACCAGGTTTCCACTCAAGGAGAGAAAGAGAGAAGTCTCAGAAGCAAAACATAAGACATCAAAGAAGCAAGGTTGATGCTTACATGGACATCTGAAGATAGCCCCAGGCAGGGATGCTGGGAGGTCTAGCGAGGCCTCAGCATATATATATATATACATACTTGTATTTTAATGGTCTGGTTGCTTTACACACACACACACACACACATTTTAATACACTTACAAAATACAAATGAACCTAAAATCTCATTGGGTCATACATTCAAAGGGTACATGAAAGTTGAAAGTGACAGCGGCAAGTTGCCCACCTCCCCACTCTATCACCATGCCACTCCTCCTGCTTCCTGACGAGTCCTGACCTTGGGAATTTCCTTAAGCCATTTTCATTAAGGATAATACAACAAGTTCTGTCCACTCGCTCTTTTAAAAGGTGGTCAATTTTAGTCTTTCCCATTAGTGAAAGAAGGAGAGCTGCTTTACCTTAATCATTAGCTTCACTGCTCAAGGAGAGCAGGCACATGGAGTCTACAGGGCCTTGTGCAGACTCTGAGCTCAGGCAGGATCATCAATCATGGAGCTGCCTGGCCTGGGATGCTCCCTCACTGGGACATGTGACTTGGGCACAGCTGGACCCTTCGAAACTGGCCGGGCACTGCTGGGCCCAAGCCCGGAGATGCCCGCCCACCCACAGGCTCCTGGCCGGCTCTTGCAACTGTTTCATTTACTGCTTGGGACAATTCTCCACAGGGCTCAGGAAAGCGCATGCTGCTGCCACACTCGGCTCCGCTTCCCCTTCCAAGCCCTAATGAGGTGAGATAATGGATGCAGGAAAGTGTGCAAATGCAAATCAATACGGAACATATGCTCCAGGTTCCTCTGTTACCTCAGAGCCAGGCAGAGGGAGAAGAGGAAAGACTTTGAAACTATTTCAAGACCAGGACTTTTTACTGTCCCCTAAAGAATATCAAAAACTGCGAAACTGTAACTTCCTTGCTCTTTTGCAGCCCTGGACCAGGAGACAAATTGTCAATTTTGATCGTGTCTCAGGAATGGCTTTACTGCTCTCCTGTCTTTATACTACAACACAAAATTAAATCATCCAGGAAGAATGAGGAGCAAATATTTGGCACCAATTCTCCTATTTTACTTCTGCAAAAGTCTCAGTATCCCTTTAAACGTGGAGAGGGAGGCCCTGGACTGAAGAGGGGTGCCGGCCATAGGCCTCTGGACCTCCCCAGCCAGGTCTCCTGCCCCCTGCATTTTGGCTCAAGTAGCCCAGGCAAAGGGCCAGGCAGAGCTGGGCCTTCTGCCCGAGCCATTGCGTCAGTGTGCTCAGCAGGCCACACTGCTGGCCAGGGAGGTCTCTGCTTTCCGGAGTCCAGGGGATGCAGAAGCTGGCATGGCCCTCTCCGCACTAGCCAAATATCCTGCAGAGGGAGTTTTTGATGGTACCTTTCAGGGCTTACATTAGATGCTGAACAAGAAAGGGAAAGGAAACTAGCATTTGTCTGGGCTGCCTGCTCTGTGCCCCAACCTCTGCATCCCAGTGTGGTCAGTGTTCTCATCTCTGTTGACAACATGAGGAAACAGCAAGACTCCAGGTATTCAAGTAAACAGTGAAGATGGAAAGAAAACCCAGGTCTGCCAGTCTCCAAACATGTACTTTTTCTGCTTTACAAGAAGGCATTTCCTTTGTTTCCTATAGCCTGGTTATGGTCATGACATACGCCAGCTGAGCACTGAAGAATCAGAAGTCCCCAAGATCATTAGGCAGCAAGGATGAATCAGTTCCCTGCAAAGGCCCATCTTTTCTCCTCACAGATCTCATGTGTTTTGATAATGGATCACAGAGCCTCTCTCATTCCATCTGTAGGCCCTTACCTTACCCCAAATCAATCTTTAGCAAGAACAGAAATGACAAAAATGACAAGACTGACCTCACAAGTGTCAAAGTCTTTCAACATGTAGCAAACTCCTATTTATCCAGAGCTCTCAGAAAATGGGTAGAGGGGGCTCTGCAGACCAGCTGATCTGGTAGACAGGCTTCAAGCCCTAATACCTCTTACTGGTTGTCTGACCTTAACCAAGTTACTTTCCTAGAGGAGCTGGAGAACCTAGAGGACTTGGCTTCACATCCTCCATGAAAATGGGATAATAGTGACTTCCCTAAAGGTTTATCAGGAAGATTAACAAAATATGAGCTGGACCCTGAAGACAGACCATCTCAGTTCCCACCCCTAACCCACTGCCTAGTAGTCGTACAACCTTGGGCACAACACTTAACCACTCCGTGCCTCAGTTTCCTCAAGTATAAGATTGCCTAGAACAGTGCTGGTTCAGGGTAGTGCTGTGTGAATTTAAATTAAAATAAGTAAACAATAGACATGAAGTACTTAGTGGTACATAGGAAGTAATCTGCAATGGCAACCATATTCATGAGTGACTTGCAAAGATTTAGAACATCATATCTTTACCTCTCAACAGTAGCCACTGTTTTGATTTTTAATCAAGCCATCTGCCTTTAGGATAGTGAGTCAACAGGCATTTCTCCAATGCATGCCACGTGCCTAGACAATATGATGATGGAGGAGCTCTGGTTCCCTGTGCTGCTCCTTTGGGTCTGATACTGAATTAGCAGGTCTTGCTTTCCCACAAGCTGCAGATTAAGTCAGGGACCCTGTCCTGGGGCAACCATCTCTCTGGATTGATCTATGGGGAAGATTCCAGCAATAAAAGCAGGCAAGCACTCTAGATACCCGAGAGGATGTCCACTGTGTGCCCACTGGCTCTGAACACAGTCCCCTGGCTCTGTTTAAAGCCAAGTTGATGCCCCGTCAGGGAGAAGCTAACGGACCCCCGAACAACTTTAATGACTTATAAAATTCTCTGACATAATGCCTCCACACAAGCATGTTTATTTTGCTAAGAATTCGCAATGCATGAATAGGTCATAATCCTGCAGTTTGAGCTTCTGGATAAGAAATGATTAGGGATAGAGGCCATGGCTCACCCAAAACATTCCAGTGCTAAAGGTCAGCCAGGGTGTCTGCAAACAAGGTTTAGAACAGATTTGCCCCTAACATTTCTGCAACCCCAGACGAGAGTACAGATTCCAGCACAGTGGAGTCCCACTGTGAAATAAAATGTTCTGTCCTCCTACCCTGACAAAATGAGGTCATAAACTAGATAAGGTCAGATTCATATAAAGAATTTGTAGTCACCTCAGAGTTTTATGCAGGCATAAGGTGGCGTGAGGAGAGCTACTCTGTGATCTGTGGCTCATCTGTAGCACCAGGGACCTCATGAGTTTGAGCATAGACACCACAGACCATGTGTCCGGCTCCATCCACACTCCCTTCAGATAGCCACCCCTCAGACTTCGAGGCCACACTTCAGTGCCTGGACCATCCTCAGAGGATGGACCCAGCCTTGATAGAGGATTTAGAGAATTCCAGGAACCCTGAACCTAGAGTATGGTCTAGAAGTGGGCAGTGTGAGCTGGAGTGAGGGAGAATACTTTCAGCCCTGCGGACTCTGCTGTGACAAGGATACGTGGCTGCCAGAAACTAGATTGAGTGTTTCTCAGGTGCAAGACCCCTTTTGCGCAGGTCTGTGCCTAAGACCTCAATCATTGTCACTTAAAATGTTCAGTGGCTCTGGGTGAAGAGTATACTGCACAATCATACTGTCTACCAGAAACCTACCTCGCTCTCTTCTATACCACTTCCTCAGACCCTGAGCTTTTCTGCCATAACCCCAATACTTCATTACTTGAAATTCAGCATCACAGGTCCTTGACAGATTTTTATTGGCTGAGCCTCCTTCTGTCTCCGACACTGATGTGGCCTGAAGGGAAGACATTTCAATGCATGCTGTGTCCCCCACTGACACATCTCTCCCAGCAGAATATTGTTGCAGAAGGTCTCATCTCTATCCTGTTTCCTGTAGTCACTTGGGCTGAGAACCACGACCCTGGACTTCATCCCCAGGTTAGAAACTCACCAGCTCTAATTAGCATAAGTTGCCCATTTTTTATGGCTACTGCTCCTTTTTGTTTGTTTGTTTTTTGTATTGTACTTTTCCTAAAAGATAAGTTATTGAAATCCATACCGAAGGTTTTAAAATTTAGAAAAATAAAGTAAATCACTTTTTTTGGTAAGTGACACCATGCAATATATCATTCAAGCTTAGAATCTCCACTGATGGCATCTGAATTTACAGGTCATAAAAACACTCAACAGAGACACTTCTAGTAAGGAGTTGTTATCTGTCTGAAAATGCTTTCTTCTGTGAAAGAAACAATATCACTTCTATTTTGACAACTTATTCCACTGGTGTTTAATACCTCACCTCTTTAGTATGTACTTCCATTTCCCCATCAGAACAATGAGGTAATGAACCAGAGCAATTGTTCTCAGGGTTTTGTTTTGTTGTTGTGTTTTTGTTTTTTTTTTTTTTTTTTTATCTCAGGACCCCTCTACACTCTTCAGAATCATCGAGGAGACTAAAAAGCTTTTGTTTATGCGGACTGAATCTATCTTAATATGGATACGTGTTTTCCAAAATTCTAATTTCTGCTTGAAAGCTCAAATTTTATCATTACCAACAAATACTTTCAGATGTTTTTCAGTTAGCAGGCTTACTTCTTTAATTCTCAAAAAAGTATGCCTGCTTCCCAAGTCTGAATAACTATAGTTTTTCAATTATTCGGTCAAGTAAGAATACTATACTCTGAAAAAAGTAGGTAGTTCAGTTAGCAACTCAAATAACCACAGAAGTGCTTGTCCTAGAGACTACCATCACACTTCAGTATGCAGCAGATACAGAACAGCAAATGCCATGTACTCAGTGGTCAATATTTAATAAAATTAACAATTTGCACCATTTTATGGAGAATATTCTTAAGTAAACTGGCTTTTTTTCCCCTGTGAATGCGTGGCCGTTAAGAGCATGATCAATGGCTACTGGTACAGTTTAGTGCCACTGCCTTGACACAGGCTCAAGTAGCAGCAGTTTTACCCATCATTGCTTTCCTGCCATTGATGCCAATGTCAACCCAACTAAAATGGTAAATAATACGTTGTATTATTATGAAAACAGTTTTGACCTCAGAGACTCCCTGAAAGAGTCTGAAGGATTCCCAGAGGTCCACAGACAACACTTTGGGAACCACTGGACTAGATCACTATTTGAGTCCCTTTCAATTCTAATGTAAGATTTGGATATTTGTCTACTATTATGTCATTCAGGATTCTAATGATGTTGTGGGTTTTACTTTTCTCCCCTGTACATTCTTTTCCTTCAAGACAAATTTACCAGAAGCTGCCTTGCTTTTCTTCCTTTGAATTTGCTGTTTTTTCATTTCTCCTGAACCTAGTTCTCCTCTCTGGAAAACATGCTCTGCGTCATAGTTTCTGTATAATCTCTGCAATGATGAGTTCATTCACTGGTTCATTCACCAGTAGTATGAATTATACACTTGAATTAGTACAAGCTTACCACATGTCTACCCCTGTTGCAGTCAGTGGGTCACAAGGACAGGACGCAGAGCTCTTCTTCTCAGAATGGATCTTTGTCGCCTGGCAGAAACACATATGTAAATAGACAATAGATAGAGAGTTTGAAGATTGTCTGCCAGTGTGGCCCAGAAAGAAATGAATCCCATTAAAGGTATTCTGTAATGGCAGCTGGAGGGTGAGAGGCTGTATACTAGATTTTACCACACACCAGAATCTTAACTGATAACTAGCTAGCCTTTTCCTGCCTAGTACCTGTACAGGACAAATGAAACACTCTCTACAGAGGTTTTTCAGCTCAGCACTTTAGGAAAATGAAAAAAGGAGTCCCTAAGAAGAATTGAACTCACGGTTGATTACAGTAATTCTCAACCCTGCCAAGATGTTAGAATTACATGTTGTGCTCTATTTAAATACCACCACGTTTAAATGCTCTGAACCCTTCCCAGTGGTTCTGATTTAATTGGTCCAGGGAAAAGCCCAGGCATCAGTCTATTTTAAAACATCTCATGATATTTGTAAGTGTAGCCAGGGTTCAGAGTCAGTGCTCTATAATGAACTTACAGAAAATTGTATTTAAGGAAATGCTAGTGGATGCTACAAATAAACCAAAAATTTCAGTAACAAAGCAGAAGGTGCTCTGGAGCGGCTAGGAGCTGCCTCCTAAGTGCTGATACAGGAATGCAGGATGCTTGCATCTTGTGGCTCCACCATGTTTAATACGTGGTTTCCAAGTTTAACTAGGAAAGAGGAACAATAATGAGAATGTCACATGGGAGGTGTTTATGGGCCAGGCATGAGTGACACCCATCTCTTCCACCCATATTCCATTGGCCAAACCTCAGTCACTTGGCCACACTCAACTAGAAAGAAGGTTGGGAAATTTGGTTTAGTTGTGTGTCTAGGAGGAAAAGGAAATAGGCTTGGTGAATGTCTAGACAGTTTCTGCCACAGGGATGCTTACATCCAGATAACTTAGAGAATATAATTGTCTTCTCCAAGTTCACTGCAAGGAATAAACAAAAAATATATATAGTGTAGGGATCTATAGACTTTAAGACATGTAAACCAATAATAATGGATGCATCTTATTTAGATCCTGGTTTAAATGAAACAAAATTTTAAGAAATATGACATTTATGACACATTTAGAAGACTGAATGCTAACTAGATGTTTCATAGATATGTATTAAAATACTTACAGATAAAACAATATGATACCTGGGATAGGCTTTAGAAATACTGTAGGAACAAAGGAGGATGGATGAAATAAATTGGCCAGAAGGTGACAGCTGTTGAATTGTGGGTATACTATACTAATCTGTTTATTTTTATAGTGGATTGGAATTTTCCTTACTATGTCTTTCTAAAAAAATCAGATAATTTTGAGTTCTAGTTATAGTGTTCAGCCCCCTTTTCCTGTGGAATTGTTGCCAGGCCTACCTTTGACCTAAGGGAATAGTCCCTCTGCCAGTTTGTCTGGATGTTTTCTGTGAAGAAATATAATATCTCTGTCTTGGACTTTACTTGTATTTGCCCAACACACAGTCACTAAGTCACTGATTTCTCTTGCGGTGTTTTTGATCCCACACTGTCTGCAAAATACCAGCTGTGGCCAGGGGTTGCTGCAGCCCTCTGCCTCTCCTGTGAGCCCCCACAGGCAAGCATTCCTCAAGGAAGGACGTTTACCAAAAGCCCCCTTTGGTAAAAAGAATGATTTCCTGCTTGAAAAGAGAAACAGAAAGCTGAAGACACCAGCGTTTTCTTTGTGCTGTGCATAAACACACCTCAAGAAGCAGAGCTTGAAAGAGATTCTGTGCCTTACCTATAGATAATGTTGGAGAGAAGAGTATAAGGCTTTCTGTGTGCCGTGATAAAATCTGAGAACTGGTTTTCCTTATTCATGTTTCTCTTTCCCTTCTTACCAAAAATCACTCAATAGTCAATACGTTCTTCAGCACCAGATTCCCTCAGTTCTCCTGATTCCCAGGATGCCCCTTTAACAACTTTTATAGGGGGCTCTTTCCCAAAAAAGTCTTCCTCTGCCTGGGCATATTCACCTCTACCCATCTCCTACCTCCTCCTCTGTATGTACGGTCAGACTCAAAACTGGAAATAATGCTTAGTTCTTCACATCCATTTATTCTGTGAAACTGGATTCTCATGGAACCCCAGCTTTCTTCTCTATCCCAGCATCTTTCCCTTCTACATGTTCACAGCCACATCTTTCTGATCCCAGCCTTTGCTTGTTTCTATTGCAAGTAGCTCCCACTTAGTCATCTGCCACCTATCACCTATCATTGCCCTTTCTTTAATTCTCTGAGGTTTATTATTTTAAATAATGAATTTGCTTTATTGCCTTTTAGTTCCCCATATACCCCACACTCTAAACATGATTCCTTCTGGATGCCTTCAACATACGCATGTCTTCTCTACTTTTATCCAAAGGGATAGATATAGTTCACCATCTCTGTTTCTCTACTTTAGCAATCCCAGGTTCTGGAGCCCCTTGACCCGTGGCAACTGGACAAAAACCAGGGTAGATTGGGTCTGTCGGTTGCAGATAACAAGCCAGTATCATAGCTTAGAAAATACATAACTAAATTATACAGTCTATATAATAGATTTTCCTTGTTATTATTCCGCTAGCTTTGAGTGAAGATTTATGTACAATTTTCACTTACCTCCATTGTACTATGAGGTATTACAATAAAAGTGTGTGTGCTTACTCAAAGCAGTGTTAGAGAGGAAACAGTGCCACCTAGAGATAGTGGCAGAAATAATTAACTTAAGCTCTTTAGGAGGATACAAACCTTAGGAGATAGGGTTTCTATGAGTCCCTGTGCTCATTGCTAAATCTGGAGGATTTCTGATTATTTTTAAATGAATGACTGTCTAAGTCATTACCTCCTTTACAAACTTCTCACACTGAATTATCATGAAGAGAGCACCTTTTCAAGGCAGAGGGAGGTGACAAACAAATTCCAAGAAAGAAAGAAAATTACTGGTGGCCTAGAATGGTGAAATGCAGTTCCAGTGCTACCTCTGTGACTAATGGGTTATGTAGTGTCACCTGACCCTTTGAAATTGTTTCCTCTAAAAATATGGTCTCTGCACTCCTTACACACATATACACACAAAAAAATAGAATACCTTCCTAGTTTTTTTGCCATATTTCTCTGGAGAATATGCATAAGACCATATATTAATATCATAACCCAGAGAAACAGAGATTAACCAATGATTACATCTGAAGAAATTCAGTATAGTGTTATTAAAGCTACTTTTAAGCATTCACATGAAAAGACCATCTTAATTCTATCATATTTTCCTTCATGCTGCTTAACATAACAATTGAAAACACTGATTCTGAAACCAGTCTGCTAGAGTTCAAGCCTCTTAACTTTTCCACTTACTACTGCATGATCTTAGAAGAGTAGTTAGTTTCCTAATATCACAGTTTCCCTATTTGTAAAATAGGAAAAGCAAAAGAACTTATGTGATGTGGTTGCTGCAAAGATTAAATAGGTAATAGGACAGTGATTGGCATATAGTGAGCACTACATGAATGTTAGCTGTAATTCTTATCATGACAATTATTAAGTAGAAAATTCCATGGGGTATAAGACTTTATAATACACCTCTTTCACTTTTTCATGGCTTTCTTTTGTGCCTGAATGGAATCACATATGTTTTAGGAGTTAAAAATCTTTGAGAATCTAACCCACATATTCAACCAGGAGGGCTCTGCAAAAGATAATGCACATTTAAGTAACTGAGTTATTTTCCCCTAATTACTAAGAGAAAACTACAGACAAATTTTTAAATGGTGGTTCCAGAATTTTTTATTTCCCTATATACATAAATACAAACTTTCCCCCTGCCCGGTACACCTCTATTCCTGTTTCCCTGGTTCAATATGTGCTGAAGTTAGAACGCAGAAGCCAGCCTTGATTATTCCCTTTTCCTCATCCTCCCCATCCAGTCATTCAATAACTACAGTCATTTCAACTTCCAGAGTATACTTGGACCCTGTCCTCGTCTCTCCATCTCCACAGCCTGATCTAAGCCACCCCCCATCAATCACTTTCCAGTGATTGATTCACTCTCCAACACCCTCTGCCAGGCCCTCAATTTCTCTTGTTCTTCTACAATTCATTCAACATAGTAGTCATAGACCCTCAAGAAATGCAAATCAGATCATCAGCTGCTTTACATCTGTCATCTTCTATAATTCTCACAATGGTGAAAAGAGTCTGGTATTTGGCCAATATTAATTTTTTGCCCTTCCCTGTTCTGATTCTATTTCTGATGAGGCCTCATTTTCTCCATGTTCAGATGTCGAAGTCACATATCCTTCTCTAACTCCTTTCTTTGCTCCAGAATTTACTGGCTTGTGTGGGCTGGGGGAGTAAGGTGAAGTGAGTGTTGGCCAAAGTTAGTTTGCTAGAAAAAGTTTGCTACACTTTGAAGGACTACTTGACAGGTATCAGAGAATAATTAATATCAGCAGGAGATTCAGGTAGAGGATGGCT
Source organism: Macaca mulatta (assembly GCF_049350105.2). Classification (NCBI taxonomy): domain Eukaryota; kingdom Metazoa; phylum Chordata; class Mammalia; order Primates; family Cercopithecidae; genus Macaca; species Macaca mulatta. The sequence continues at coordinate 123,727,665 of NC_133411.1, forward strand.
GTGTTTCCTTCCCTGAAAAATTCTGAACCAGAGTTCCTTGCAGGGTACCTGGCAATGCACTTTTTTTTTCTTAATAAAAATGAGCTGGATTAATGCATGAACCAATGAATGACTGAACAAATGATTGAACAAACCTACCTGCTGCCTGTCCTACTTAGAGGTAGAGACAAAAAAATAGACTGCTTATCTCTTATGAGTCTATGGATCCTCCTTAGTTTTAGCCACACACACACACACAAATGTGTTAGAGATATTGCATGTCCCCAAGTAGAGACAAAGTCATGTAGCAGGTTTACATCTTCCAGGAGTGTCACCAGTGACAAATGTCTTCCCCAAATTCTGTAGACCCCAGAGAACTGAGATATCACAAAAGTTCACCATAGCTACATGAACTACCCCTGCATGTAAGTCTCAAAATAAGAAGCAGCCTATTTAAAAACTAACAAAACTATAACTCAGTTCTTTGGAGAACTGGATTCATCTGAGAAGAGAATTACAATATAATAATTTATTTCATACAGAGTAATTAATAGTCTGAAAGTATTATACACGTGGCAAAATGCCCATCTCAAAGGGAGAAGAGCATATGGTAACACTAAACACATTCATAACAAAGAAGCAAAGAATAGTTAAACAGAAGGCTTTGGTTCCTAAAGCTTGTATATTTGGACTGTCCCCTATGGTAGTGTAATTATAAATTAGAACAGGTTTTGTAAGGTGGGTCCATATTTGAGCAAGGTCAACCATGGCCAATGACTATTGTTAGCCACAAACTCTCCCTTCTTCCGTCTGTTCCTTCCTTCCTTCCTTTCTTCATTCCTCTAACCTTCCCTCCTATCCTGCCCTTGCCCAGAATGTGACCAATAAACTCAGTATTCTCTGAATTCATATTTACTAATATAAAGTAACATTTTAAAATGATACAAATAGCAAATAAATGTATTTAAAACATATAACCTTAGCAGTTGTGAAAGAAATGCAAATTTAAAATAATAGGCATCATTTTATATCTATTAAAGTTGTAAATAAATTAAATAGTAACATCAAATTCTGGCAGCATCACAGGTGAAATTGGACTCACTCACTGGCATATGTTTGACAAACTATCTCAAGAGCTGTAAAAGTATACATGCCCTTTGACCCAATAATCTCACTCCTGGGACTGTCTCCTGATAAAATAATGCAGAAATAGGGAAAAGCATCACCTACATAAAGAAAGATTTTAAATATTTAGCTCTGAGAAATGGTTAAAAGGAGTGTGATACATCAGTTAGACGGACTTTGGCATAGCTGTTAAAAACTTGGAAAGTATTTTTACACAGAAAAGATTACAAAATAGTAAAGTGTCAAAAAAAACTTAATCATTTAATGGTCACTTATGTTCAGGCATTATAACTCCATGGCACTTAACCATAACTAGATAGCCTGGAGTCACTACATTAAAAGAATAATCTGTTAGAAGCAGGGGTAAAAAATTCTTTCTCGGCAGCCTTAACAATAAATATATCCACAGTTAACTATATCTACAGTTCTCAGATATAAAAGAGAATTAGATTCAAGACTACCAGGGCATCTGGGAAGCCAGGGTTCTTCTGAGTGATACTAGGACCTACTTTTGTTTCCATTCTGTGAAAGGGCACTGCAAAGAAGTGACCAAAATGAGGTAGAGAAAACACATTCGCATGAAAAAAACAATTTAAATAAAATAAATTTCAAAGGCAGCCACACATACCTCCCAAAATAGCAGACAATAAAAGAAGATGCATTGATTAACCCTTTTTTCTCCTTTTGGAGAGAGAAAAGTGAGATCAGAAACAGAGTGGAATAACTCAAGAGAAAGGAAGGAGGAAGGGGCTAAAGTGGGGTGGGAGACAGGGAGATGGAAAGCCAGGGAAGAGCATGGCCTCCTCACACCTTTCTCAAGCATCATCTCCTACTCCAAAGTACTGTGGGATGGGCTGCTTGAAAAATCAGATCTTTTCTGTGCTCCAAGTGAGCTTTTTTTTATAGTAAATTTTGCAAGTAAACTTTCTAAAATTCACCAAACTGTTCATCAAGTTTAATCATGAAAGCCGTCAAGAGGCCTTTTTACGAGAATTATTTCATTTCAATAATTAAAAAAACATGTTTTTGGTTCTCCTTTTTCTGTTTCACTGAATGCATTCCTTCCCTTTAAGTTTTCAGTGAAAGAAATAAATCACGAATCAGCATGGACTATTATCTCTGGAGGTGTAGGGAAAACAACATACTGCTTCCTTCCCCTCAATGATTTTTGTGCTGTAAATATTTGGCGGTGCTCCTGCAAATTAAATCAAGGAGAGGCTGCAGATTAAAAGGTGATTCCTCACTTCAGTGTTTGGTTCCTTCAACCAATTAGTCATTCTTTTATGGGATTTTTCTTAGTTATGCTGCCAGGATTGTACACCTTCTAGTCACTGAACAATCACTGAAAAGGGGAATGAATCCATGCAAAAATAATTCTGCTTGTGACTTTTAGTTCTCCTAGAACTAAGGCAGAGAAGGAGATCAAGGAGACGGAGACTACTAGTGAGGAGTCACGCTTATAACTGAACCTACTATGAAGGACACAGCAGTCCACGAAAAACAATGGGAAGGTTGTAGCTGCTCATGTTTTGGTAAAAACAGTAACATCCACTGCATAAAATAATGATGTTATTGTTAAATATTACTCTTCTGTGCAGGTGCCATATTTCAGAAGACTTGATTTCACCATCATATATCTAAATTATGCTTAATAACAAATTGTAGAGTCTACATTTGTCGTTTACAATGAAAAATAAATTGGCAAGAGATGGACTAACTGGTAGACATCCTTAATATCTTCTTGATAATTACGTTCTGCTAATCCTCAGATTGCTTTCGGTGAGCACATTAATGCATGCTCACTCCCTGAGTTCTGATTTGCAAACAGGCATCATCAGCAACTCCCAAGGGCTTATGAAAAATGGGGATTCTCAGCCCAGATCTTCTGAATCAGAATCTTTGGAGGTGGGGCCCAGGAATGTCAGTACTGACAGGCCCTCCAGGTTGAAGAGCACCAGCACACAAAGCATTATTCACAAACAAAACTTCACTCTCACAAAAGTGGATATTGCAAAACATCTCAATCTCTGCAAATGCAGCCTAAGCTTCTTCCTTAGGGTGTATGTATCCACAGCTTTCGAAGTCATCTTAGCTCTGCACTTGAGGTTAGGGAAGAACCACATTTTGCCTAGATTTTGGAGGCACATTCCTAAGCCCCAGAATGATACAGGAGTTCCTAGGGACTTTAAATCTCCATCACTTATTCCCTTGCCATTTTTAGAGAAAATGGAAGCTCCAGGCATCAGCCTGTTCAGCACAAGTGATCATCCAGAAATGGGTTCTCAAAGGTGAGATGTAGACGAGCAGGAGAAGGAAAGTTGTCTGAGCTCTGGCACTAGAGCCCAAGGCTTAGGGGCAAGTACTGGCTTCACCACTTCTCAGCCAGTGGGCCTTAAGCCCAGCCCAGCTTCTTTGAACCTCTATTTCTTCACTCATAAAATAAGCAAGCAGAGCTTCATGCCCTTAAATGTCTTTTTCAGATCTCAAATTCCGTAACTGAGCCTTGGGTAAGTGACTTTCTGGGTCTCAGGTTCTTCCCACATGAGAGAAGAAGAGTAATTGATATGCCAGGATGGTGAGCGTGGTTACCAAGCCAAGGAGATCTGGGTTCAATTCATTTCCACACCTCCTATAAGGTCTGAAAATTTGAGAAAAATTATTTAATTTCTCTGAGCATTGTTAATTCATCTATAATACAAATCAAAATAAAATACCTCTTAAGTAGGGCTACTGGACAGGTTAAATGAAGTCATATCCATCATCTTCCTAGACTGGGTCTAGTGGCTAAAAAATAAATGTTAGGGCCAACCCATCACAAGAGATGCACACAAAGCATTACATAAACATAGTGTGAAGTCCTCTCAACAGGAAAATGAGCCAGATGGCCTCTGAGGCTTCCTCCGTCCTCTAATTCTATGATCAGGACACCTCAGCAGCTTTTTGACTTGATGCTTTAATTGCAACCTGTGTTAGTACTTGCTTTTACATCTGCATGCATTGTAATTAAATAGATTGCAATTAACAGTGGGCAAAATTACCTTCACACTGTTTAAAAGAAGAAAACAAAACTGAGAAACTGATTGATCTCTGTAAGCTACCAATTTGATTCTCATTTCCAGGTGGCATTCCTTAAAATCATAATGTTAAATTTTGACGTAGGGAGGAAAGAACTGAAAATCCCCAGGGTGAGTGAGGAGACAGTCTTTCAAGGAAAATGTATGGAAATGGTAAAGAATCTTCCTGCTGTTAGGAAGAAGATAGTTCAGGTGTGTCCTGAGGAGCCCCAGATCTGCACAGGGTTCTGACAGACATTTAATAAATATTGGTCGATGTGGCTTAGTTCTTAGTACTTTGCCATGACCTCTGACTGACGTACCCAGAAGTAGGCTGCTGCTTTTTGGTACTACTACCAGGTAGAGTGGTTCTCCTTTGGAAAAATCAAGAAATTCAGATTTTATTTGTTTTACTCTAGAATCAATGTACGTGGAAAGCAGCAGTCCTAACCTGAGTCTATGCTGTATGTACCGCTGGTGCTCAGAAACTGCTCAAACTGCTCAATTTGCTCTTACTAAGCCCTCAAATCTCTAGGAAACCCATCGGGAGGGAACTCAGTCTAAGAGAGCTGTTAGGATTATCAACTGTCCTGATTTGCCTGGGACTGCCCAGCTTTTAGCACTAAGTTTCTCATTCTTGGGCTCTTCTCAGTCCCAGGACATGGGAGAAAGTTGATCATCACTGTGGGTACAACCTGCTTGATGCAGAACAAAGTCTCAACATGGTCTGAGTATATCGAGGTGTTTTTCACTCAGCTTTGCCATCTCCTGGCCCAGCCACCTCACTCTCTCCCCAACCCACAGAGTCAGAATCTATTTGGGAACAAGAAAAACAATGAAGAAAAATTAAGTGCACTGTTTCATTGTCAAGGTACAAGCAGCACCATTTAGGGGTTCTCTGTAAGTGTAACATTAGAGAGAGAGAAAGAATTCTGCCGTATATTGTCAGAGGGCAGGGAATGGTGTTGGGACCAGAGACTGTAGAACCACAGCAGCAATGCCCACAAGGGCTGTGGCGCCTCTCAACAGAGGAACACCCATCTAAGAGGGAACAGTGCCCAGCAGACAGTGCCTGCCCAGTAAAGGTGGCAGTGCCCAGCAGCAGGCGGATGGAGTAAAAGGAGACACAAACCGTGACCCACAAGAAACTGCCTACAGAGGCTTTGCAGGCACCTGCAACTCTGAATTAATGTTTCAAGCAAGAACCAATATGTTTATTTTTAAAAAACTATTTTAGTTAACTTCTAGTTATGAATACCACACAATGAAATATAGAGCAAGAAAAGGAGGAGGAGAAATTGCCTCTTAAGTACAAAGGTTATGTTATCATTTTTCAGCTCAGAGTGATGAAATCCTGGTTTCAGCCAGTTGTTTTGTTTAATCCTTGGGTGGGTTATATAATGCCTCAGGCTTTTTCACAATTTTGACGATGTCTGCCCATGGTTACTTTTCAGTAATAAGATCAAACTTAGAGCATAAAGCCCAGAGGAGCCTCAAAGATCCAGTCTCCTTGCCTTAAGGCAGATTCTATACTATTATTCCTATTATTATTGTTATTATTGATATTTAACAGATCATTATTTTATAAGCAACTTGGGCCAAAAAAAGCTTGGTGAAGTCATTTGCTCAAAGTCACCCAGCTAGTGTTTGGAGGAGAGATTGAAATGTAGGTTTGGGTGATAGAGGTGGCTGCTGTTTCTTAGTAAAGGTGGTTACCTTTACTTATTAAATTCTGGCTATTAAAACACTTCACTCACACTCCTATATCTTATGGGAGCAGATGTTTCTAGCATGCTCTTAAGTTGCTCAAGCCTGATCCTTCCCTGTTTCCCAGGGTGAAGAGCCTACAGCCCAATTCTCATGGTCAATCCCTCCCCTGCCCCCTTCCTAGGTCCATAATAAAAGTACAGTCTGATGTACTTAATTTGTGCTTAACTTTTGTTTTGGAGGGCTTCGACCATTTAGAAAAGAATCCCAGGACAAAGCAAGGGAGAATTTATGAACACATGCTGTGACAGAGCACAATTCTAAACACACATTTGCTCTAAGCCACTAACTTTGCAACCTTAGGAAAATCACTTAATGCTCTGATCCTCTCTCCTTACTGTAAAATAATGGTCCCTAAGAAGTAGAGAAATATAATAAAGGTAAAGGTGGATGCCCGCAGAAAAGGAAGAAAAGGAGGAAAAGAGGGAGGAGGAGGGATAGAAGGAAGAGACAGAAGAAAGAAAGAAAACTGGCTGAAATTAGGAAATCCAAGAAGATCCATTTCAACCAATACAAAGAATGACTTCAGATTTCAGTAACGCGGGCCTCCATCACAACTGTTTCAGTACTGAGTGGTTAAGTTAAATATTAAAAGCTAAAAAAGCCAATGCCCTTATACAAAGCATGGAATGTAACAAAAGCTCATCAAGAGTTTTTCCTAGGCTTTCCCTGGGCCTTAAAGCATGACAAAATAACGAAGGAATTCTTAATAGGACCAATTTAGAATTAAACAAGTTTTATTGGGGGGTCTGAAGAAACTCCCCAAGCCTCCACAAACAAGTTTATTGGAGGTTTGAAGGAGTTCCCCAAACCTCTGTGATGTAGCAGGAGACAAGACAAGGCTATTTACCCCAGCACCTAGACCCATTAAGATTAAGTCAACTTACTGAGTCTCCAAAAGAAGGTCTTCAGGACTCAAACCTTAGTTATAGATTAAAAGAAATCACTTATGTCTTTAAATGAATGAACACTTACACCTAGATATATAGCTTAGAAAGTATATAGGCTCTGAAAACATTTGTAATTTTGAGTTGGTCTGGTGATAATTTCCAGGCTTCCAGGCTTTTACAACAATAAAAACTCTCTTCCTCCCTAGTTATCTGCATCTCCTTATTGGGTGGCGAGAAATAGCAGCCCAATCCTCAGATTCGTCTGGGAACGTCAGGAATGGGAGAGAAAACAGAGTTTCTTTAAATCCAGGGTTCTCATGTCCTAGGTCAGAAAGCTCAGGCCCAGAGGGGCCATGTGAACTGTCTGAGGCTCACACAGTGGACAGAAGGACAGCTGAGAACCACAGAAGGACAGCTGAGAACCAGCCCCTTCTCCAGGCTCCCAGCCCAGGATGATTTCTACTGCACAGCTCTTCTTTCTTCCACTGAAGACTTGGTGTTTGAACTGATTTTGAGCAATATCCAATACAAATAATATTTCCTCAAAAAGTAGTCCTTTCTGCTAGGCTAGGAATTTGTACTTAAGGAATGTATTGTCATAAAAAATGTTGACCTATAATACATAAACTTTAAATAGCCAGTTGGTGTTTCTTCCTATATGAAAAAAGAAACAACAGAAAAGAAGGGAGGGAGGGAGAGAGGGAGAGAAGGAGGGAGGGAGGAAAGAAGAAAGGACAGAAAAAAAGGAAGGATGGAAAGAAGGAAGGGAGGGAGGGAGGGGGGAGGGAGGGAAAAAGGGACGATGAAAGTCCTAACACTTAAATGATTATATTCACCACCTTTTCAGCTGCAAAGAATGGGCCAGGGGACAAGCCCTGAAGGATCCAATGACTTACAGAATATAGATGTTGACTGTTGTAGTGATTGAAGAGTCTCACTTCAGCTCAGAGTATAAGGAGCAGAGGAGAAACATACAGAAGCAGAGCCATAGACCAGAGTTGCCAAATTCATTAAGTAATGGGAAAACACTGTCTTTTATGGTTAAAAGAGACAGAGATGGAATTTTATGCCTGGGATTGACCTGACTCAAAGACAATCTTTCAGTCGTCTAGGAATGCATGAAGGTGGCCTATACTGGTTAAAACAAAGTAACAGTGAACAATATCTGTATTAGTCCATTCTCACACTGCTATAAAGGACTATCTGAAACTGGGTAATTTATGAAGAAAAGAGGTTGAATTGACTCACAGTTCTGAGGACTGTACAGGGGGCATGGCTGAAGAGGCCTCAGGAAACTCACAATCTGGTGGAAGAGTAAAGGGAAAGCAAGCACCTTCTTCACATGGCATAGTGGACTGGTTGGCGGGGGGAGGGAGACAGAGAGAGAGAGAGAGAGAGAGAGAGAGAGAGAGCACTCAGGTGGAAGTGCTACATACTTTTAAACAACCAGATCTTGTGAGAACTCGCTCACTATCATGAGACCAGCAAGGGGGATATCCACCTCCATAATCCAATCACCTCCCACCAGGTCCCTCTCTGATCATCGGGAATTACAATTCGACATGAGATTTGGGTGGGGACACAGAGCCAAATCATATCAATATCTAAAGCCTTATGTAGTGCAGCAAAGTCATTTATGTCCCAGATTTTTAGAATGATCCCTTAGTGTCTTGGTATTTATGTGAAAATGTTTTTTTAATCAGAACTTCTTACAGGACTATTTCCTGTAATACTTGCTAATGGAAAGTATTTTCATTGAGCATTCATGAACTTTTTTGCACAAAATAGAAAATCAAGAAATATTAATTCAATTCAGCTTGACAGAATAAAGGGTACAATTACATAGTTCTCAACCCCCTGAATATGAAGAGATTAGACGTAGTAGCCTCTTAAAAGTCAAATAATGTGTCCATAATGAAACCAGAAAAATTACTTTCCTACTAGCCTTTAAATAACTCTCAAGAGTTACATAATATTTTTCAACTTAAAAAAATTAGAAAGCATAATGAGTAAATCATCTATCAGATTTCTTATGTCCCAGCTGATACCTCTATCTTCCAAGGGGCTAGTTTCTCATTCCTATATAATTCTTTACTCATAATTCTATCTTTTGTCTTTCCTTGAAAGATTTTTTTTTTTGAAACAATCCCACCATCGTTAACAGATGCCATTCTGTACGCAAACATCTCAGTCCTCAAAGTTATAGGAAGATCAATATTCTGTCTTCTTGAGAAATGCTTTCCCCCCAGCCCAACAGTATATTACTGTAGTCATACACAATCCAGTCTAATCAACCTAAGACACACATATAGAAAAATAGATCATAGATTTCCAGATGAATTCTTGCATTTTATCTGGAATCCATCTACGTCACAAATATAAGTGTTGATATTTTTATAAAGACTATATTCACCGTGAACTACAAAGAAAAAGGAGTTCTAGAAAGGCATGAATCCATACAATCATATCCAGGAATTATTTCCACATTTAGCAACTACTTCTCTCATACAAAGATTTTACCAAATCATTGTCTAAAACTGTCTCTTTTGTTCTACAAAGAAAAGTGGATTCCCACCTTAAAGTTGCTTGGTGAGAATTTGCCTCAATTCAGTTCCTATTCTCCATTTCCTTTAATATTCTCTTCACCTCTCTAACAGGACACTGGAAAAAGAAAACAATACTGTTTGGGCCAAGAACATTGAAAAAAATAGTTGTAAAATGATTACTTAATATGGACAGTTCAAGTGAAAGAAGTGGAGACTCTTGCATTTTTGAACTGCTTTTTCATTTCTCATTATACATGATCTACTTCGATCAGCTTCGACCTTTGAAATTTTGTTCCCTAACACAGCTAAAATAAGGTCTCTTCCTTTTTCTCTCTCTTTCTCTGCAGCCCTGTTAGATAAAGTCTCACTTTGGGTTGCTGTCCAAGAAGTTCTTAATTTTGCATGTAATTATGCTGTAACCTACTTTCAAATGCTAGAGCAATTTCTTGCATCTTTGTAATACAATATGACTAAAAGCTCCAATTGTCGTAGCATCCCTGTTTGTGGCTCCCCTCCCTTCTGAGGGTTTTATAATACCAGAGGACTTTGCTGAGTGGCAGTGATCTTTAAATATAAGGCAAGACATCGAGATAAATTAGTAATAGCAGCTACTGACAGTGTTCCCTTGGGCCCTGCTCAGCTCTTTGCCAAGGGGCCACATCACTAAGCCAGTGACACTTCTCCTTCAGACATTAAAGATAAATAAATGATCAGGTCAGTTAACTGGCAGCTGGCATGTTCATCCTATCTGGTAGGAAGATTTTTATTGTAATGCAAACTTCAAAATTAAAAAAAACAAAACGTCATCTGGGGCCAGAGTCTATTTTTTGGAATTTCTTGCGTTCATAGTGTTATGCTGCCTTTAAAGTAGTCTACTTTTATTTTAAGAGGTATAGTGCCTTCTAGCGGACTGGAAATTCTCTTCAGCTAGTTCAAACCTTACGTAGCTGAACACTTGAGCATATCCTGATACTCATTACACCAAGCAAAAGCAATCTCGGGTCATTTATAAGAATTTTGATTTGTATCTGTATTTTTGACTGAGAGGCAAAGGGAAATCTATTGATGTTTGGGCACTTAATTTTTTTTTTTTTTTTTTTTTTTTTTTTTTGAGACCGGGTCTCGCTCTGTCGCCCAGGCTGGAGTGCAGTGGCCGGATCTCAGCTCACTGCAAGCTCCGCCTCCCGGGTTTAAGCCATTCTCCTGCCTCAGCCTCCCGAGTAGCTGGGACTACAGGCGCCCGCCACCTCGCTCGGCTAGGTTTTTTTGTATTTTTTAAGCAGAGACGGGGTTTATCCGTGTTAGCCAGGATGGTCTCGATCTCCTGACCTCGTGATCCACCCGTCTCGGCCTCCCAAAGCGCTGGCATTACAGGGTTGAGCCACCGCGCCCAGGCTGCAGTTTAATTTTTTAAAACACCTAAACAAGAACTTAATAATCAAAAATCATTATGTCTGGCTTGTAGAATCCTGAGTTCAGGAAAGAGACATATCATGCTCATCCCCAAAACTCAGTAGTTGGTTGCTGAGACATTGTCGTCCCTTTGGAAGTCAGGATTGCCAGTTCAGCGCTTGGGAAGTCATTTAATTCCTCCATGTAACTTGCTCTAGCCTGCAATTAGAAGACACTGCCAGTAGGTGGAGTTTATTTATTTATTTTTTTTGGTGTTTTGTTTTGTTTTGTTTTGTTTTGTTTTGTTTTGTTTTGTTTTGTTTGAGACGGAGTCTTGCTCTGTCGCCCAGGCTGGAGTGCAGTGGCGCGATCTCCGCTCACTGCAACCTCCGCCTCCCACGTTCAAGCGATTCTCCTGCCTCAGACTCCTGAGTGGCTGGCATTACAGGCGCCCGCCACCACTCCCGGGTAATTATTGTATTTTTAGTAGAGAGGGGGTTTCACCATGTTGGTCAGGCTGATATCAAACTCTTAACCTCGTGATCCGCCTGCCTCGGCTTCCCAAAGTGCTGGGATTACAGGCGTGAGCCACAGCACCCGGTCGGTAGTGATTTTTTTAACCTCTTAAAGTATAGTCCACAGGTATCAGAATCAACTGGGGGAAATCTTGTTAACAATGCAGAGTCCTGGGCCTCGGTACTTACCAAATCTGAATCTCTGGAGAAGAAAATGAGAACAGCACTTTTGACATGGCTCCAAATGATTTTGTTTGCACTTTAAAGTTTGGGAACCACTTATTAAAACATTTATATTCCATCACTGATATGGTTATCTGAGGCTCATATTAGTTTGCTTTCCTTTTTGATTATCCTTTTAAAAATCTATCTTATAATTAAAAAAAAAAAAAAGAAAAGAAAAGAAAAATAAAACAGAGTCCCAGAGAACATATCAAGATGTGGAAAAAAAAATCCTCCGGATTCACTTTCAATCTCCTGCACAATCCAGCTTCTAGTCCCATCCCCTAAGGGGCCTGCTTCTTTATGATGTAGCTATCCAAATGCTAGACAGGCCCACTTCAAGTCCTGGCTTCACGATTATTGCTATGTGACTCTGGGTAAGTGATATAACACGTATAGTTCTCAGTTTTCCCACATACAGAGTTAACAACAGCACCTCGTTGATAGAATTAAATGAGACATTGTTTCGAAAGTTCTTAGCACTCAATGGTTATAGGTACTCTTGTCATCATTCATTAATAGCCCTCTCAACTTTCAGCTCAAAAGTCCTTTTTTCCAAAGGTCAACAGTCATCCTGCTGTCAACAGTCATTTAATAGTCAGTCTTTGTGTTGCCACAGCCAGCACCTTTAACTCCTTGACGGAAGGAAGCTTAACTCTCATTTACAACCCAGTCAAGGAGCAGGGAATAACTCACCCCTTCTGCAGCTTCTCTGCTATAATGTTGCTTTTGACGAGGGGTTTGTCTTTTCTACTTGCTGCTGACTCATGCAGGGTTGGTTACAGCAGTCAAATTAAATGCACCTCCACATCAGATCTACCTGCCTCTAAAGGTACTTCTCCAGAAGCTTATGTATAATCATGGTACCAGAAGGCTGTATGAGGAGCTTTATCATCTCTCCCCATTATCTCCATCAGCACCTCCAAAGCCTCCCCAAATAAATACACAATACGAGCAAAAACAACGTGCTTACTTTCCCAGGAGAGTTTTAAGATCTGTCCTGAACTCTCCCTTTCTTTTTTTTTTCTTTTTCCTTTCGTTTTTGTTTTGTTTTGTTTTGTTTGTTTGTTTGAGGCAGAGTCTTGCTCTGTCACCCAGGCTGGAGTGCAGTGGAGTGATCTTGGCTCACTGCAACCTCAACCTCTGCCTCCCGTGTTCAAGCAATTCTCTTGACTCAGCCTCCCGGGTAGCTGGGATTACAGGTGCCCACCACCACACCCAGCTAATTTTCATATTTTTAGTAGAGACAGGGTTTCATCATATTGGCCAGGCTGGTCTGGAACTCCTAACCTCGTGATCCACCCGCCTCAGTCTCCCAAAGTGCTGGGATTACAGAAGTGAGCCACCGCGACTGGCCAAAATCCTCCCTTTCAATTGGAATCCCTCCTCCAAATTCCTCCTATGTAGACATTCTGGAGCCTCTTACAAAACATCTGCATTTTCTGTTGATTGATATTTTATTAATAGAGATATTCCCTAGTATTAGATAAAATATTTCTCCTCACAGAGTCTTATTTTGCTAATTTGTAAAACAGGAATAATTCATTCATGTATTCATCAAATTAATGGAGTACAACCACATGCTAGGTACCAGGCAAGACACTGAGGAATGAAAGACAAGTCATATGTAGTAAGAGTTTTCCTAGGAACTTGCATTTGGGGATGACAATATCAGCCTTATAGAAGTGTCTTAAAGGCCGGGCGCGGTGGCTCAAGCCTGTAATCCCAGCACTTTGGGAGGCCGAGGCGGGTGGATCACGAGGTCAGGAGATCGAGACTATCCTGGCTAACACGGTGAAACCCCGTCTCTACTAAAAATACAAAAAAATTAGCCGGGCGTGGTAGCGGGCGCCTGTAGTCCCAGCTACTTGGGAGGCTGAGTCGGGAGAATGGCGTGAACCCAGGGGGCGGAGCTTGCAGTGAGCCGAGATCACGCCACTGCACTCCAGCCTGGGAGACACAGCGAGACTCCGTCTCAAAAAAAAAAAAAAAAAAAAAAAAAAAAAGAAGTGTCTTAAAAACTAAATAGAGCAAACTGTGTAAAAATGTTACACACTCAGCCCATAGTAGCAGCTTTTAAACAACAAACATGTATTTTGTTTTACTTTTTGAAAACCAAATCTCTTTCAGAAGAACCTGTTTCACTGTTATATAGACCACAAACTCAGTGTTTTTTCAAACAGATATTTGAAATGGTTTTCACCAAAACTATAACATAAATTTCAAATCTCCAAACCCTGGCCACACATTTCTAAAACTTCTGCCTCAGTATTTTAAGATTCAAACACCCCTACAAAAGCCCAGTGACTCTTGCAAAACCTAGAAAACAAAATTCTGAAATGAAGAAAGTGAAAAAAGTACATTCTCGAGGTATTTATTTCTAAAGGGAAGTCAGCGTCTACACAGATCAGTACCGACACCTGGCTTTCAAAGACTCTGAGAATGTTCTATGTCATTCTCATTTCCCTTCTGCCCCACTGTCATAGGGCCATTGGAGAAATCAGGCTTCATGAGGTGAGTCATTGGCTCCAAATCATCCTGAACAATCACAGGCCTGGTATAGGACTGCAGTACAGGTGAAGAAGGGAAGAACAAGATTCCTTCTCCTCTTTGCAGAGTTGCTGGGGCTTGGCAGTCAGCTGTGTGACATTGAGTAAGCTACTTAACTTTCTAATCATCACTTTCCTCATCTCTGATGTGAAAGCAGTCATTGTATCTTCCTCATGGCATTGACAGGAGGACAGAATGGGACTCAACACCTATCTATCTGCCATACACCTGCTTATTTAGGCCTCTCATAAAGACCTCGCAGGCATATTTGTCTTCTTTGCGGGGTTGTTCCCTATAATAGTCCCCTAACAACAACAACATCACCATCACCATCACTGTCATTTACATGCTGCATAATGGAGATTCATTGAGCATCTTCTGAGCAGAGAGGAGACCCAAGCCAAAAAAGAACGAGAACGAAGCCTGAGACACTCTGAAGCTTATTGAAAAGTAGAATGAAAAAAATAACCAAAGTGATCATTAGTAGGGCATTTATTATGTGACAGTCAAGGAACTAAATACTTTTTATCCACTGTGTCTTCTTCAGTTCTCCCACCAGCCATCCTATGAGGAAGATGCTATTACTACCTCACGTTTTAGACATCAGATAACTAAGGATTAGAAAATAAAGTTACCTGTTTAATGTGACACTGCTAGAAGTGGCAGAGCCCTCAGTGCCAAGCCTGCGACCTCCACAAAAAGAAGAAATAGTGTACCTCTTTCATTCACCCAAATCCCAGCCCTCAGGTGCAAGAGAGGCCAGAAAACGTGCCAAGTCTGAGAACTCAAGGAAGTCTCATTTTCTGATTGTTTGTAATATAGAGTCTATACTTCTTTCCTTTCCCTCACAAAGCATCCTCAAGATCTACACAGAAGGTAAAGACAGTTAACTACTAAGCAAAACAGAAGTCAGGTAAATACATTTTTTAAGATGATATGGCCTTATTTTTATTAAGTATTTTTCTTTAGGTTAATGGGCACAACTTGGTCTGGGAATAAAGCCACATAATTAAAAGATTCCCTTGCCTCTTTAATTTTTTTTCTTTTTTCGTTGTATCAAAGACAGTAGATACAAAAGAAAGACACTTAGAAGGAGCCAGCTGTGTGTCTGTCATCAGCCTGAAAGCTGGGATTGTAGAACCCAAGTTGCAGACACAATACAGCATGTGATCAAGGGAATGTCCTGCCTCTTTGATGTGAGTCCAAGGCAGAGGAGTTCCACCAGAGGAAAAGGTGGGAGCTCAGGGGCTTGCCTTGAATAGGCAACAAAATCAGATGAATAGCTGAAAGCAGCTAACTTTGGCAGAAGACATGGTACAAAGAGGCCTTCATCACAGTATGGCAAAATACACCACATAGAAGGCCGCCTCTTTATAAAGAGACAAGCTCGGCTGATATGCATGATTCTGGCAACTGACGCAGGAAGAATGTTTGTCCTTCAGCTGAAATTTGAAACAAATGCTCACTCTTTTCTCCAAGGCACACTCAGGAAAGATATTGTGATCTTTCTTTCCATGTATAAGGAAAAGGAAGCATACCAACAGTATGATGTTTGTCCCAAGCCCACATAACAGTGTCACGAACACAATAAAAATGTACGTGCCTCTGGCTCCCAGAATATTGGAATGTTTGGAAAATAACAAGGTGAAGCTTGCCACCTATTTCATTTCTGTGAATTAAAAATAGAAAACGCAAAATTGTGACATAGACTCCATTCTGATAATACAAACACCAACTCTATATTTTATGCTTATATAAAAATTAAACATTAAATTTAAATATTTAAATTCCCTCTATGGATTGCCATGTGAATAATATATTTAAAGGTGCTAATGTATGATGTAAGCATAATAATTACCTAATAATTAATATCACAAATTCTTGTTTATTTTATGATGAGATCCTTCTAGTGGCCATCTTGGCTATTGTGTGAATATCTTTAATATAATATAACAAATAATTTTAATAAGCCATTTATTGTCATATAATTATTCATAATAAAGAATCACTGAGTGTTTAAGTATGTATCAGAAAATGCAATGAATACAAATCTACCCTCACTTGGCTCTGAAATTTCTTGAAATTGAAATGTCTTCAAAGTTACTCTTAAATTGTACAATAGAAGAATATAAAAATTTTACAATTTCTATGGAGCGCCAAATGGTTAGTCACTGAATTCCAAAGGTGATGTAGCTTGGCTTCGAGATGAGAAAGAATCTCACAGTCATAGCCATTAGAGAGAGTGAAAAACCTAAAGCACTCTTCAAAGGTTTGGAATTTTGAATGCAGCAACTGGTAGCATCAAGCATTGCAAAGGGAGATCAAGTGGCAGTGTCTTCAACTAACAAAACACAGAAGAGGAGAATTCCAACATTTTAACAATTATCCAACAGCTGATTTAATCCTAAAGGAAAACACATGTCCTCTCTTTGGCTCGAAATCAATGTACTTGCCATATCTTCATCATCCCTGATGACAACCAAGAAGTTCCAAAGGATGATTCCACACAACCATAAAGTCAATGCATCAAAGAGGCACTTTCCTTCTTAGGCACTGAGTCTACTCAAAGACATCGTGAAGTTGTTTTTTTTTTTTTTTTAGGAAAAAGGTTTAAAGATCATAAAAATAGAAAATAGAATGGTTGTCTCCAGAGGTTGGGCAGAGGGAGAAATGGGGAGTTTAAGGGATATAGATTTTCAGTTTTGCAAGATGAAGAAGTTCTAGAGTTGGTTAATTGCTTGACAATGTGAATATATTTAACACTGTTGAACTGTACACTTAAAAATGGTTACAATGGTAAATTTTATGTTCTATGTATTATGAATCTTTTTAATTGGCTAAATGAGAAAGTCTTAATTCAGTGTGAAGTTCAGGAACTACATTCAAAAGTTTGTTTATGTCTTTTTCAAAAAAAGATTTAGAGATGTTCAATTGGGCAAAAGTTTTTAGTATTTTTCTAGAAACAAATTCTCTAAGCTTGCGGGCAAATATTTGTTATAATACCTTGAACCTTCATACTATTGAGTATATTACGCTAGAATAACACAAGATCTATCTTTAATTTGGTGGACCAGAACATTCGTAAACATTTTCCTGCTAACCAGTTTCTCCTCTATCATTCTTATTTCCTCCAGTCAAAGTCACCTGGCCTAGAGAATTACCCTCAAATCTTTTTTAAGATTGCATCTCCTTTTACAATGCAAGTCTGTGTAAAATTTCTCATCTTTATTTTCATAACTCCTCTGTGACAAGAAGACAGAGGATGAATTGTTTTAAGCTCTCTACACATATTATTCTCATAAGAAGCCTATGAAATAGATATTAGTAAAGGTGAGTAAAACTGAGGCACATTGGGGTTAAAAAAACTTACTGAAGTATTAAAGTTAGAAAGATGTGGCACCAGAATTCAAACCCACAAGTCTGACCCACATATACTCTATGTGTGTTACACTATACCTCTGCTGATGAAAGTAAATGGGAAAGATACGTAGAAAATAATTTCACAGATGTCACGATTATACTAGTCCATAGTTTTCAGAAAATAAAACGGAAAATGAAAAGCAACCTTAACTTCTGGTAGTGATTAAAAATAGAACTGATGAAACTCTCAACCTAAAAGCAGGAAAGACATCTCTTACATTCTCTTGCTGCTTTCATGTGCTTACATATTGTCTCACACCATAGTTTAATTTCAGGAATCTTTTAAATCTATATATCCATTTTGTGGGGGTTAACTTAGACCAGATACTATAAACCATAAGTGTATATAACTGCATGCACATAAGCCTCCATGCTCCACAATACACCAAAAGCAAGAAAATAAATGGTAACACCATTGTCAAATCCCCCGACACCCATGTAGTTAAACTCCCACTTATCCCTTGCAATATTTTATGATTATATGACATCTGGCCATCTGATATATGAACCGGGTAAGCATTCCAGTGTCAATTGGGATACTAATAGGAAAAAAACTAATTTCTTTTTAATTTAATACATAACATATGCTGAATACCATAAAAAGTGACACAAAACAACCCAAAATCAAAATGCACAGTAATGCTGAATAAAATATAACTGGCATCAATTGAAATGCAGAGTGAGCTTGAAAGAAAATAAGAAAATTTCAGGAGCAAAAGGGAAGGGAATGCTGGAAACCAGGAATGGCAGCTACAGTTGACTTGGGGGTATTTGCCAGTCTTGGTAAAACAAGAGCCTTGCCTTCTGACAGCTACGCAGGAGCTAGGAGGCATTTTAGGAGTTAAAACCAAGGCTCCTGTATAAAGCCCAAGTGGTATAAAGCCTACAAACTCAGTGGTAGAATAGAATCCAACAAATAATTGAAAATCTGCCTGTTGAAAATGAAGGTGTCTATCTTAGTCTGGGTTCAGGAAGGAAACGAAAATTCCCCTAAGCATTCTTAATCCCATGCCCACTCTTGCATGGGTTTAGAATTTAAATTGCTACAGTCAAAGTGGTTGAAACAAAAACCAAAAACAAACACAAAACAGGCAAGGTATTAACTGAAAATACTCTCAGACTAGTAGTCCCCCAGAGCTCCACTTACAAGTAAACCCAAGTCAACTACAGAGAGAAATGTCATCAATCCAGGCTCGAAAGGTTCGCAAAGACAAAGCACCATAAAACACAGGTTCAAAATCCAAAAGTATAAAATTACTCAAGCTATTAAGAGTGACAACCAACAGAAACAACTGCCAACAGAATTAGATCCCCAGGAATTATCATATATGTAATACAAAAAATAGTAAAAATATTTAAATATATTTAAGTGGAATAAACAATGTGAGCAAGGAAAAGTAACCATCAAAAGTTTCTAGGAAAAAACTAAAGCAGCATTAAGAAGAAATTCAGTGGGGGGGGGGGGGGTTAAACCACATAATACACACAGCTAAGATGAGCATTATTGAGCTAAAAATTACACCTGAAGAAATTACCTATCATGCAGCATAGCAAGACAAGGTGAAAAAATATATGAGAGAGATTAAGAAATTCAGAATTGAACTAGGCAACACCACACACAACATATTTCTGGGAATGGATGAGACTGATTATTTAGCCTTGTTTCAAGGTTACTTTAATATCAGTTTTCTCCTGAAGCAGTAAATAAAGAAATAAAACTGATGTGGTAAAAGGGAAATGAAGATTATTCCCATTGCTGCCCCTTTTGCAACATTCAGAAGCATATCCAGGATGATTTGCTCCTGAGAGTAATGTGGCACGAGACATCCTGGTCACAGAGCCTAGACTTGATCTTTAGAGATCAAACTATTGGCCAGGAACAGTGGCTCACACCTGTAATCCCAGCACTTTGAGAGGCTGAGGCAGGTACATCGCTTGAGCCCAGGAGTTCAAGACCAGCCTGGAAAACATGGCAAAACCCTGTCTCTACAAAAAATACAAAGATTAGCAGAGCATGGTGGTGTATGCCTATAGTACCAGCTACTCAGGAGGCTGAGGTCAGACGATCACTTGAGCCCAGGAGGCAGAAGTTACAGTGAGCTGAGATCACACTACTGCACTCCAGCCTGGGCAATAGAGTAAGACTTTGTCTCAAAAACCAAACCAAAAAAAAAAAAAAACCTATTATCAAGTAACTTAACTGTCCCAGAACAAACCTCAAGAATAGTTGATAAGGATATAAATATGCAGGACTCAACAATGTAATATTCAAAATGTCTAACATCATATTAAAAATTTACCAGACATACAAAAAAGCAGAAAAATATGACCCATAATAAGAAAAACATCACTCCATCAAAACCAACCCAGAAGAGAAAATAGAATTATGAGTACATTGAAAGTTATATTCACATGTTCAACAAGCTAGGGGAAAAAATAAACATATTAAATACATGAAACAAGCAAAAAATACCTAAATCAAACTTTTAGAGAAGAAAACTACAATGGCGGAGATTTAAATACGCAATGGATGATATTAACAGCAAATTAGACATTGCAGAAGGAAAGATTACTAAATTAGAAAATATAGCAATTGAAACTATCCAAAATAAAACATAAAGAGAAAAAAAGACTGAGAAAAAATAAAGAAAGCATTTGTGAGTTTTGAAACAGCTTTAAGCAGTATATGTACAAACATATATTCTCTCAAGTATATATATGTATGTGTGTGTGTGTATATATATACTCTCAGGAGAAAGAGAGAGATCCTAAAGAAGGCAAGTTGCATAGGAAAACCACAGAAAAATAATGGCTTCATATTTCCAAAATTTGACAAAAATCATAAATACAAAAAATCAATAAACTCAAAGAATGTCAAGAACAAGAAATATCAATAAAACTCAGCAAAGCACACTATAATACAATTGCTTTAAATGAATAATAA
Organism: Macaca mulatta; assembly: GCF_049350105.2. NCBI lineage: Eukaryota > Metazoa > Chordata > Mammalia > Primates > Cercopithecidae > Macaca > Macaca mulatta. The sequence continues at coordinate 123,748,068 of NC_133411.1, forward strand.
AAAACTTAAAAGCGTCCAGGAACTAAAACACATTACACACAGAGGAAAAAATGATAAAGATGATGGCAGACATCAAAAACAGTGTAAGTGAGAAGAGAGTAGGTTAACCTTTATAAAGTATTGAATGATTTTTTAAAAACTGTCAATCTATAATTCTTAACCTAGTGAAAATATACTTTGAAACAATGGCAAAATAATAACTTTTTCAGAAGTACCAAAGCTGAAAAAAATCATCACACATCTGTACTAGAATATATGTTAAAGGAAGTTTTTAAAGCAGAAGGGAAATACTTTTCAAGTGGAAAATCTATTTTTATGTTTATAACAGAAGGGAAATGGTTATCAAGTGGAAATCTTGATCTATACAAAGAAATGAAAAGCACCAAAAGTGGTAACTACATTCGTAAATATAAAAGCTTTTAATAAAATTATTTAAATCTCTTTAAAAGACAATCAGCTATCTAAAGCAAAAAATAAAAACACTATATTTTCAGGGCTTATTACATGTAGAGATGTAAAAATGGGTAATGACAGTAGCATAAAGACAGGGAGGGGACATCTATGAAATGATTCTGTTGTAAAATTTATATACTATGCATAAAGTGCAAGAATAACATTTGAAGATAGACTATGATAAGTTAAAGAAATACTACTCACTGAGAATAATGGAAAATGAAAATCACTCACAAAAATAAAAACACAATAAATACTTCAATAAATATATTTTATTTATATTTTTTAATTTTTGAGACAGAGTCTCACTCTGTTGTCCAGACTGGAGTGCAGTGGCATGATCTCAGCTCACTGTAACCTCGGCCTCCTGGGTTCAAGCGATTCTCCTGCCTCAGCCACCCAAGTAGCTGGGATTATAGGCATGCACAACCACACCCGGCTAATTTTTGTATTTTTAGTAGAGATGGGTTTCCCTGTGTTGGCCAGGCTGGTCTTGAACCCCTGACCTCAGGTGATCTACCCACCTTGGCCTCCCAAAGTGTTGGGATTATAGGTGTGAGCCACCATGCCTGGTCAGGTCTATAAATTTAAAGCAACTTCTGAAATAAGAAAACACAATTTTAGTTATTAAGCCAACAAAACAGATAAAATAGATGAAAAAATAATATTAAAATAATCCTAGAGAAGGCAGAAAAAGAGGGAAAAGGGAATAACAAACGCCTGGGTAAAATAGAAAACAAATATGACAATAGTAGATCTAAAATTAACCATAGCAAACACTACATTAAATGTAAATGTCTAATTACAATCAAAAGGTAAAGATTTTCATATTTGATTTTTAAAAAGCAAGGCCCAGTTATATGTTGCCTACAAGAAACCTACTTAAAATATGACAACACAGATAGGTTAAAAGCAGAAGGCCAAAAGAACAAAGCTGGAGACATCATGCTACCTGACTTCAAACTATACTACAAGGCTATAGTAACCAAAACAGCATGGTGCTGGTACCAAAACAGCATGGTACTAGAACCAAAACAGAGATATAGACCAATGGAACAGAACAGAGCCCTCAGAAATAATATCACACATCTACACCCCTGTGATCTTTGACAAACCTGACAAAAACAAGAAATGGGGAAACGATTCCCTATTTAATAAATGATGAAAAAATACATCTTGCTAACACTCAAAAAGAAAGCTGTATGCAATTACCACCCTGAGGTGATTATTACACATTGTACACCTGCATAAAAATATCTCATATACCTCGTAAATATATCTACCTACTATGTACCCAAAAAAATTAAAATAAAAAAATTTTAAATGAAACAGAAAAGCTGCAATGGCTTTTTTAAATTTTATTTTTATTTTATTTTTTAATATACTTTAAGTTCTAGGGTACAGGTGCACAATGTGCAGGTTCGTTCCATATGTATACATGTGCCATGATGGTATGCTGCACCCATTAACTTGTCATTTACATTAGGCATGTCTCCTAATGCTATCCCTCCCTCATTCCCCCACCCCATAACAGGTCCCAGTGTGAGATGTTCCCCAATCTGTGTCCACGTGCTTTCATTGTTCAGTTCCCACCTATGATTGAGAACATATGGTGCTTGGTTTTCTATCCTTGTGAAAGGTTGCTCAGAATGATGGTTTCCAGCTTCATCCATGACGCTACAAAGGACATGAACTCATCTATTTTTATGGTTACGTAGTATTCCATGGTGTATATGTGCCACATTTATTTAATCCAGTCTATCATTGATGGACATTTGGGTTGGTCCCAAGTCTTTGTTATTGTGAATAGTGCCACAATAAACATACATATGCATGTGTCTTTATAGTAGCATGATTTATAATCCTTTGGGTATATACCCAGTAATGGGATGGCTGGGTCAAATGGTAATTCAAGTTCTAGATCCTTGAGGAATCACCATGCTGTCTTCCACAATGCTGGAACTAGTTTACAGTCACACCAACAGGGTAAAAGTGTTCCTGTTTCTCCACATCCTCTCCAGCACCTGTTGTTTCCTGACTTTTTAATGATCGCCATTCTAACTGGTATGAGATGGTATGCCATTGTGGTTTTGATTTGCATTTGTCTGATGGCCAGTGATGATGAGCGTTTTTTCATGTGTCTGTTGGCTGTATAAATGTCTTCTTTTGAGAAGGGTCTGTTCATACCCTTTGCCCACTTTTGATGGGGTTATTGTTCCTTGTAGATTTGTCTAAGTGCTTTGTAGATTCTGGATATTAGCCCTTTGTCAAATGGGTAGATTGTAAAAATTTTCTCCCATTCTACAGGTTGCCTGTTCACTCTTATGATACTTTCTCTTGCTGTGCAGAAGCTCTTTAGTTTAATTAGATCCCATTTGTCAATTTTGGCTTTTGTTGCCATTGCTTTTGGTGTTTTAGTCATTAAGTCCTTGCACATGCCTATGTCCTGAATGGTATTGCCTAGGTTTTCTTCTAGGGTTTTTATGGTTTTAGGTCTAACATTTAAGTCCTTAATCCATCTTGAATTAATTTTTGTATAAGGTGTAAGGAAGGGATGTAGTTTCAGCTTTGTACACATGGCTAGCCAGTTTTCCCAGCATCATTTATTAAATAGGGAATCGTTTCCCCATTTCTTGTTTTTGTCAGGTTTGTCAAAGATCACAGGGTGTAGATGTGTAATATTATTTCTGAGGGCTCTGTTCTGTTCCATTGGTCTATATCTCTGTTTTGATTCTAGTACCATGCTGTTTTGGTATCAGCACCATGCTGTTTTGGTTACTATAGCCTTGTAGTATAGTTTGAAGTCAGGTAGCGTGATGCCTCCAACTTTGTTCTTTTGGACTAGGATAGACTTGGCAATGTGGGCTCTTTTTGGATTCCATGTGAACTTTAAAGTAGTTTTTTCCAATTCTGTGAAGAAAGTCATTGGTAGCTTAATGGGGATGGCATTGAATCTATAAATTACCTTGGGAAGTATGGCAATTTTCACGATATTGATTCTTCCTATTCATGAGCATGGAATGTTCTTCCATTTGTTTGTGTCTTCTTTTATTTCACTGAGCAGTGGTTTGTAGTTCTCCTTAAAGAGATCCTTCACATCCCTTGTAAGTTGTGTTCCTAGTTATTTTATTCTCTTTATAGCAATTGTGAATGGGAGTTCACTCATGATTTGGCTCCCTGTTTGTCTGTTTTTGGTGTATAACAATACTTGTGATTTTTTGAAATTGATTTGTACCCTGAGACTTTGCTGATGTTGCTTATCAGTTTAAGGAGAATTTGGGTTGAGATGATGGGGTTTTCTAAATATACAATCATGTTGTCTGTGAACAGGGACAATTTGACTTCTCCTTTTTCTAACTGAATGCCCTTTATTTCTTTCTCTTGCCTGATTGTCCTGGCCAGAGCTTCCAACATTACGTTGAATAGGAGTGGTGAGAGAGGGCATCCCTGTCTTGTGCCAGTTTTCACAGGAAACGCTTCTAGTTTTTGCCCATTCAGTGTGATATTGGCTGTGGGTTTGTCATAAATAGCTCTTATTATTTTGAGATACGTCCCATCAATACTTAATTTTTTGAGAGTTTTTAGCATGAAGGACTGTTGAATTTTGTCGAAGGCCTTTTCTGCGTCTATTGAGATAATCATGTGTTTTTGTCTTTGATTCTGTTTATATGATGGATTATGTTTATTGATTGTGTATGTTGAACCATGCTTGCATCCCAGGGATGAAGCCAACTTGATTGTGGTGGATAAGCTGTTGATGTGCTGCTGGATTTGGGTTGCCAGTATTTTACTGACGATTTTTGCACCAATTTTCATCAGGGATATTGGTCTAAAATTCTATTTGTGTGTGTGTGTGTTTGTGCCAGGCTATGGTATCAGAATGATGCTGGCCTAATAAAATTAGTTAGGGAGGATTCCCTCTTTTTCTACTGATTGGAATAGTTTCAGAAGGATTGGTATCAGCTCCTCTTTTTACCTCTGGTAGAATTCGGCTGTGAATCTGACTGGTCCTGTACTTCTTTTGGTTGGTAGGCTATTAATTATTGCCTCAATTTCAGAGCCTGCTATTGGTCTATTCAGGAATTCAACTTCTTCCTGGTTTAGACTTGGGAGGGTGTATGTGTCCAGGAATTTATCCATTTCCTCTAGATTTTCTAGTTTATTTGTGTAGAGGTGATTATAGTATTCTCTGATGGTAGTTTGTATTTCTGTAGGATTGATGGTGATATCCCCTTTATCATTGTTATTGCGTCTATTTGATTCTTCTCTCTTTTCTTCATCAGTCTTGGTAGCTGTCTATCAATTTTGTTGATCTTTTGAAAAGGCAGCTCCTGGATTCATTGATTTTTTGAAATTGTTTTTGTGTCTCTATCTCCTTCAGTTCTGCTCTGATCTTAGTTATTTCTTGCCTTCTGCTGGATTTTGAATGTGTTTGCTCTTGCTTCTCTAGTTCTTTTAATTGTGATGTTAGGGTATCCATTTTAGAACTTTCCTCCTTTCTCTTGTGGGCATTTAGTGCTATAAATTTCCCTCTACACACTGCTTTAAATGTGTACTAGAGATTCTGGTATGTTGTATCTTTGTTTTCATTGGTTTCAAAGAACATCTTTATTTCTGCCTTCTTTTCCTTATGTTCCTGGTAGTCATTCAGGAGCAGGTTGTTCAGTTTCCATGTAGTTGAACGGTTTGAGTGAGTTTCTTAATCCTGAGATCTAGTTTGATTGCACTGTGGTCTGAGAGGCAGTTTGTTATAATTTCTGCTCTTTTCCATTTGCTGAGGAGTGCTTTACTTCCAACTATGTGGTCAATTTTGGAATAAGTGCAATATGGTGCTGAGAACAATGTATATTCTGTTTATTTGGGGTGGAGAGTTCTGTAGATGTCTATTGGGTACACTTGGTGCAGAGATGAGTTCAATTCCTGGATATCATTGTTAACTTTCTGTCTCGTTGATCTCTCTAATGTTGACAGTGGAGTGTAAAAGTCTCCCATTATTATAGTGTGGGAGTCTAAGTCTCTTTGTAAGTCTCTAAGGACTTGCTTTATGAATCTGGGTGCTCCTGTATTGGGTGCATATATATTTAGGATAGTTAGCTCTTCTTGTTGAATTGATCCCTTTACCATTATGTAATGGCCTTATTTGTCTCTTTTGATCTTTGTTGGTTTAAAATCTGTTTTATCAGAAACTAGGATTGCCTCCCCTGCTTTTTTTGTTTGTATGTTTGTTTTCCATTTGCTTGGTAGATATTCCTCCATCCTTTTACTTTGAGCCTATGTGTGTCTCTGCACGTGAGATGGGTCTCCTGAATACAGCACACTGATGGGTTTCAGTTCTTTATCCAATTTGCCAATCTGTGTCTTTTAATTGGAGCATTTAGCCCATTTACATTTAAGATTAGTACTTTTTTTTTTTTTTTTTTTGAGATGTAGTCTTGCTCTGTCGCCTGGGCTGGAGTGCAGTGGCTGGATCTCAGCTCACTGCAAGCTCCGCCTCCTGGGTTTACACCATTCTCCTGCCTCAGCCTCCCGAGTAGCTGGGACTACAGGCGCCCGCCACCTCACCCGGCTAGTTTTTTGTATTTTTTTAGTAGAGACGGGGGGTTTCACCGTGTTAGCCAGGATGATCTCGATCTCCTGACCTCGTGATCCACCCGTCTCAGCCTCCCAAAGTGCTGGGATTACAGGCTTGAGCCACCGTGCCTGGCCAAGATTAGTACTGTTATGTGTGAATCTGATCCTGTCATTATGATGTTAGCTGATTATTTTGATCATTAGTTGATACACTTTCTTCCTAGAATCAACGGTCTTTACAATTTGGCATGTTTTTGCAGTGGCTGGTACTGGTTGTTCCTTTCTATGTTTAGTGCTTCCTTCAGGAGCTCTTGTAAGACAGGCCTGGTGGTGACAAAATCTCTCAGCATTTGTTTGTCTGTAAAAGATTTTATTTCTCCATCACTTATGAAGCTTAGTTTGGCTGGATATGAAATTCTGGGTTGAAAATTCTTTTCTTTAAGAATGTTGAATATTGGCCCTACTCTCTTCTGGCTTGTAGAGTTTCTGCCGAGAGATCCGCTGTTAGTCTGATTGGCTTCCCTTTGTGGGTAACCCGACTCTCTGGCCACCTTAACATTTTTTCCTTCATTTCAACTTTGATGAATCTGACTCTTATGTGTCTTGGAGTTGCTCTTATCGAAGAGTATCTTTGTGGCATTCTCTGTATTTCCTGAATTTGAATGTTGGCCTGCATTGCTAGGTTGGGGAAGTTCTCCTGGATAATATCCTGAAGACGGTTTCCCAATTTGGTTCCATTCTCCCTGTCACCTTCAGGTACACCAATCAGATGTACATTTAGTCTATTCTCATAGTCCCATATTTCTTGGAGGCTTTGTTCATTTCTTTCTACTCTTTTTTTTCTCCAAACTTCTCTTCTTGCTTCATTTCATTCATTTGATCTTCAGTCACTGATGCCCTTTGTTCCACTTGATCAAATGGGCTACTGAAGCTTGTGCCTGTGTCACATAGTTCTAGTGCCATGGTTTTCAGCTCCATCAGGTCAATTGAGGACTTCTTTACACTGTTTATTCTACTTAGCCATTCATCTAATCTTTTTTCAAGGTTTTTAGCTTCTTTGCGATGGGTTCGAACATCCTTCTTTAGCTTGGAGAAGTTTTTTATTACCAATCGTCTGAAGACTTCTCTCAACTCATCAAAGTCATTCTCTGTCCAGCTTTGTTCCATTGCTGATGAAGAGCTGTGCTCCTTTGGAGGAGAAGAGGCTCTCAGATTTTTAGAATTTTCAGCTTTTCTCCTCTGGTTTCTCCCCATCTTTGTGGTTTTATCTACCTTTGGTCTTTGATGATGGGATTTTGGTGTAGATGTCGTTTCTGTTTGTTAGTTTTCCTTCTGACAGTCAGGACCCTCAGCTGCAGGTCTGTTGGAGTTCGCTGGAGGTCCACTCCAGACCCTGTTTGCCTGGGTGTCATCAGCGGAGTCCACAGAACAGCAAATATTGCAGAATGACAGATGTTGTTGCCTGATCCTTCCTCTGGAAGCTTCATCTCAGAGGGGTACCTGGCTGTATTAGGTGTCAATCAGTCACAACTGGGAGGTGTCTCCCAGTTAGGCTACTCGGGGTCAGGAACACACTTGAGGAGGCAGTCTGTACATTCTCAGATCTCAAACTCCATGCTGGGAGTACCACTACTCTCTTCAAAGCTGTCAGACAGGGCCGTTTAAGTCTGCAGAAGTTTCTGCTGCCTTTTGTTCAGCTATGCCATGCCCCCAGAGGTGGAGTCTACAGAGGCAGGCAGGCCTCCTTGAGCTGTGGTGGGCTCCACCCAGTTCAAGCTTCCCGGCCACTTTGTTTACCTACTCAACCCTCAGCAATGGCAGACGCCCCTCCCTCAGCCTCGTTGCCACCTTGCAGTTTTATCTCAGACTGCTGTGCTAGCAGTGAGTGAGGCTCTTTGGGTGTGGAACCCTCCGATCCAGGCACAGGATATAATCTCCTGGTGTGCCATTTGCTAAGACCATTGGAAAAGTGCAGTATTAGGGTGGGAGTGTCCTGATTTTCCAGGTACCGTCTGTCACGGCTTCCCTTGGCTAGGAAAGGGAATTTCTTGACCCCTTGCACTTCCCGGGTGAGGAGGTGCCCCGCTCTGCTCCGTGGGCTGCACCCACTGTCTGACAAGCCCCAGTGAGATGAAGCCAGTATCTCAGGTGGAAATGCAGAAATCACCGTCTTCTGTGTTGCTCATGCTGGGAGCTGTAGACTGGAGCTCTTCCTATTCAGCCATCTGGGAACCTCAACAATGCAATGGCTTTGTTAATATCAGACAAAGTAGATTTAAGAGCAAAGAATACTCACAAGTGTAGAGGATCATTTCATAATGATAAAGAAGTTAATTCATAAAGACAACAATCTTTAATGTTTATGCACTTAATAATATAGCTTCAAAATACATGAAGCAAAATCTGATAGAACTGCAAGGAGAAATAGAGAAATTCACAATTATAGGTTAATATTTCAACAACACTCCTTCAATTATTGATAGAACCAATAGACAGAAAATCAGTAAGGATCCAGGGAATTTGAACAACTCTCTAATCACCTTCACCTAAATGGCATGTAGAGAACACTCAATCGAACAACATTATATACATTCTTTTCAAGTGCCCATGAAACATTTTTCCACACAGCTAAGCCAAAAGAAAGTCTCCATAAATTGTAAAGGATTAAGATCATATAAAGTATGTTAACCAATTACAATGAAATTAAATTGGTAATAAATAACAGAAAACAGTTGAAAGATCCCCAGATATTTGGGAACTGAATAATCCACTTCCAAAACAATCCATAATCCAAAGAAGAAATCAAAAGAAAAAGGCTTAAAATTGAAAACACAACATCTACAATGAAAAGGAAGAAGTAAAATTGTCTTTATTCACAAAACATGATTGCTTATACAAAGAATCTAATGACATCTATAAAATAATCTAGTAGAACTAGTGAGTTTAGCATGGTTCAAAGATACAAAGTTAATATACAAAAATCAGATGTATTCCAAAATACTATCAATGAACAATTGGAAATTGAAATTTTAGAAAATGTCATTTAAAATAATATCAAACATATAAAATTCTTAGGAAATAATCTAATAAAATATGTACAAGACCTATACATTGCCAACTACAAAACATTGCCAAGGAAAATTAAAGAAATCCTAAGTAAATGGAGAAGTATAATGTGTTCGTGATCCAAAGACTCAGTAATGTTAAGATGTTAATTTTACCCCAAATTAATTTATAAATTCAACACAATCCCAAATGAAAAACCCAGAAGGCATTTTTTGAAATTGAAAAGTGGATTTTAAAATTTATCCAGAAATTAAAAGGAATTATAATAAAACATCTTTTAAAAAGGACCAAAATGGAGGACTTACCCTACATATTTCAAGACTTCTTATAAGACAACAGAAACCAAAAAAGTATAGTATTGTTGCCAAGATAAACAAATAATCTATGGAACAGAATAGGGATTTCAGAAATAGAATCATATATAAATGGCCAATTGATTTTAGACAGTGATGCAAAAGTAATTCAATGGGTATAGGATACTCTTTTTAGAAAATGGTGCTTGAATAATTTTATATCCATATGCAAAAATATTGAACTTTAATCCATACTCTCTACCATATACAAAAATTAAGTTCAAATAGATGAAAAACCCCAATGTAAATGAGAAAATAATAACACTTATAGAAGAAAACATAGAAGAAAATCATTGTGACCTTGAATTGGTAAAGACTTCTTAGAAACAATACCAAAAGCACATTCTATTTGGGGAAAAAAAAAAAGGCAAACAGGACTCCATCAAATTAAGAACTTTCCTTTTTGAATAACACTATTAAGAGAACAAAAAGACAAGTATAAACTGAAAAAATATTGGAAAATTATATATCTGATAAAGCATTTATATTCAAAATACAAAAAAGCCCACAAAACTCAATAAGAAAACAAATAACCTAATTTCTAAATGAGCAAAGAATTTGAACAAATATATCACCAAATAAAATATACAGATGACAAATAATCACCTGAGAATAGGCTTAACATCATTAGTAATTAGAAAAATGTGAATTAAAGCTACAATTTGGTGTCACAATATACATATTAGAATTTCTAAAACTAAAAAGACTGACCATACCAAGTGCTGCTGATGATGAGGAGCAACTGAACTCTCACACACTGCTAGTGGGTATATTAAATGATGCAATTACTTTCAACAACAGTTTGACAGTTTCTTAAAAAGTTAAACATACAACTATCATATGATCTTCTCATTCTACCACTAGGTATTTACCCACGAGAAATGAAAGTAGTGAATGTCCATATGAAGACTTGTACATAAATGTTTATAGTTATAGTTTAATTTGTAATAGCCAAAAATGGCAAATACACAAAGTCTGTCAAGAGGTGAATGCACAAGAAAACTGCAATATAACCATACAAGAAAATGAATGAACTATTGACATACACAACATGGATAAATCTCAGAATAATTATGCTGATGAAAGAATTCAGACAAAAAGAGTTCATACTGCAGCATTCCATGTACATAAAAATCTATATGCAATTAATGCAAATTAATCTATAGTGACAAATGAATCAGTGATGGTCTTGTGCAGTGAGAGGATTGAAGAAAGGATAACAACGAGGAAACTTTTGGGGGTGAATATTATCTTTATAAATGGATTTTTTAACATGATAGCAAGACTCCACATTCTCTTGCCTTAAACACTTGCTACTTTTTTTTGTTGTTGTTCTCTTTTTCTCCCTCTTTCCTTTCTACTTTTTTCTACTTCTCTCCCTTCCTTCCAAATATTGACTTACCAACAAACCACAAGGATTTCAAAAGTAGCTTTCATGAGAACTGTGCTAACAGTTATCTGGATAAAACAAAACCAATCATCCTGAGCATGAAGGATAAAACACAGAACAATCTTCAATCATTCCAACTGTGAGATTCATGCAGTTAAAGACTAAAACATTACTCTGAGCCATAGCACAAGAATATGCATTCCTCTTATCCTCACCCTATAAAACTGAAATTCTGCTTCAACTGGGTTACCTGGTCCTCAGATTAATAGGTCGATGATATAAACATATGTCAAAACCTACCAAATTATATAGATTACATATGTGTAATTCATTGTATGTCAAATATACTTTAATAAAGCTTAAAAAAGAAGTAGCCCTACCTAAAAGGAGGAAAACTAGACAGAAGCATCCAAATCTGAGACTGGCAAGCTGACAAATGCTGGAAACCACCAGAAAATTCCACCAAACTTTTTCTGGGTTCACAGCCTGTTCTTTCCTCCAGATTATCAGCTCTATAACAGAAACATTTGCATTCCTTTTTGAATAGTTTTTACCAAAGTGAAAACACACCTACAAGTGTGACTTAGAGCAGGAGTGTTTGTCATTTTTGGCTTCATTAGCCTTTATTTAGTCAGATTTGTTTAGCCTCTTCAAGGCTTGTAAGAACTGCCATCTTGTCACCAGACTGACAAAACAAGACTTTATTATCAGAATTTCTATATAAAATCATGCTGTTATTTTTTTAAAAGCAAATTTACCACAGACATAAAAATAAGGTAAGCAAAGACATGGGCATATACTCTTAACCTTGTCTTGATGGTTTGAGCTATAGTTTCTCATTTAACAAATACAAACACCAGAGTGCACTGCTTCGCCTTTGGGGAAAAACAAAACAAACAAATCTCTAGTTGTCTGTAACACAAGAGTTCTTATGTAACATTGAGACCAAGAGAAAGAAAAAAAAAAAAAGGCAGGGGCAGGATTTGCTTTCCTTCGCCTGATTCAATGCTTTCGTATACTTTTCCATGATAAGCAGAGTAATTAACTTGCAACCAGCCAAGTGTCCCATAGTTAAAGTAGGTTAACACTGTTTTCTGTGGGATAGAGGGATGTCCCAACAGTGTACGTTCAAGATACCTTATTGAATTACCAGGAAAAAATGATCAAATAGAGAGGGGGTCCTAGTCTTCTCTTTTAGACTCGCCACTTGTGTTTGTTCCCAGCTGTGTTAGTCAGTTTTTGCACTGCTATAAAGGAGAATCTGAGGCTGGATAATTTATAAAGGAAAAAGGTTTAACTGGTTCACAGCTCTGTAGGCTGTAAAGGAAGCATGTTCCCAGCATCTGCTTGGCTTCTGGTGGAACCTCAAGGAGCTTTTACTCATGGCAAAAGGGGAACATACATGTCACATGGCAAGAACAAGCAAGAAAAAGAGAGAGGGGAGATGCCACACATTTTTAAACAACCAAATCTTAAATAAGCTCAGAGTAAGAACTCACTCATTACCATGAGAATGGCACTAAGCAATTCAGGAGGAATCCCCACCTTCATGAACCAATACTTCCCACTAGGCCCCACCTGTGACCATTGGAGGTCACATTTCAACATGAGATTTGGAGGGGACAAACATTCAAATCATATCACCAGCCATAACACTGGAAAAGTTTGAGTGGTACATGATACCTCTGCTGACTTGGAGAAATAAGTGGATGGAACCCAGAGGAAGGAATTGCCATTTAAAATAGGGCTAGGCCAGGCGTGGTGGCTCACGCCTGTAATCCCAGCACTTTGGGAGGCCAAGGCAGGTGGATCACGAGGTCAGGAGATCGAGACTATCCTGACTAACATGGTGAAACCCTGTCTCTACTAAAAATACAAAAAAAAAAAAAAAAAATTTGCCAGGCGTGGTGGCAGGCCCCTGTGGTCTCAGCCACTTGGGAGGCTGAGGCAGGAGAATGGTGTGAACCTGGGAGGCGGAGCTTGCAGTGAGCAGACATCATGCCACTGCACTCCGGCCTGGGCAACTGAACAAGACTCTGTCTCAAAAATAAATTTAAAAATAGATAAATAAATAAATAAATAAATAGGGCTAACTCACACAGGAGTCACCAATATATGTTTGTAGAATGACTCAGGCCTTAATATCCACCTAAACAATCTACCTGTTCTTTGATGTGTTTGCCATATCCTGGTCTTATGAGGATGGTATAATCACAACATTAGCCTGTGGAAATTGCATTTACAATAAGACTAACTAAAGTTCAGAGGCTTCAATGCTGCAAAACCCAACCAGCCATCCTATTCTCTACAATGCCCTCTGGTCACTTCCATCCTTGGGCCATGAGCTCTAAGTCTTCCCAGGAAAGAAAAAAGATTAAATAGAACATAACCACCAATTGAATTTACTGCTACTAAAATAAGCCACCTGATTTCATAATATTAAGGGTCAAATGCAAGTTGCAACACAAGCTTTCTGAAAACCCCTGGAGACAACATCAGGCTAATTATAATTATAATTGGTCCCTCTGTCCTTTCATCCACCTGAGGGATGAGAATACTGTTTTATTCCATTCTCACACTGCTATAAAGAACTGTTTGAGACTGGGTAATTTAAAAAGGAAAAAGGGTTAATTGACTCACAGTCCCACGTGGCTAGGGAGGCCTCAGGAAACTTACAATTATGGCAGAAGGGGAAGCAAACATGTCCTTCTTCAGATGATGTCAGGAAGGAGAAGCACTGAGCAAAGAGGGAAAAGCCCCTTATAAAACCATCAGATCTCATGAGCACTCACTTACTATCATAAGAACAACACATGGAGGTAACTGCCCCCATGATTCAATTACCTCCCACTGGGTCCCTACCAAAACATGTGGGGATTATGGGAACTATAATTTGAGATTTGGCTGAGGACATAGCCAAATCATATCATTCTGCCCATGGCCCCTCCCAAATCTTATGTCCTCACATTTCAAAACAAAATCATGCCTTCCCAACAGTCCCCCAAAGTCTTAACTCATTCCAGCATTAACCCAAAAGTCCAAGTCCAAAGTCTCATATGAGACAAGGCAACTTTCCTCCACCTATGAGCCTATAAAATCAAAAGCAAGTTAGTTACTTCCAAAATACAATGAAGGTAAAGGCATTGGATAAATACAACCATTCCAAATGGGAGAAATTGGTCAAAACAAAGGGGCTACAGGCCCCAAGCACCTCCCAAATCCAGCAAGGTAGTCAAATTTAAAGCCCCAAAATGAACTCCTTTTATTCCATGTCTCACATCCAGGACACATTGATGCAAGAGGTGGGCTCCCATTGTGTTGGGCAGCTCCATCCCTGTGGCTTCTCAGGGTACAGCCCCCTCCTGGCTGCTTTCCTGGGCTGATGTTCAATGTCTGTGGTTTTTCCAGGTGCACAATACAAACTGTCATTGGATCTTCCATTCTGGGGTCTGGAGGATGGTGGTCCTCTTCTCACAGCTCCACTAGGCAGTGCCCCAGTGAAGACTCTGTGTGGGACTCTGACCCTACATTTCCCTTCCACAATGCCCTAACAGAGGTTATCTGAGGGCTTCACCCCTGCAGCAAACTTCTGCCTGGAAATCCAGGCATTTCCATATATCCTCTGAAATCTAGGTGGAGGTTCCCAACCTCCATTCTTGACTTCTGTTCACCCACAGGACCAATACCATGTGTTAGCCACCAAGGCTTTGGGTTTGCATCCTCTGAAGCAATGCCTCAAGCTCTACTTTGGCCAGAGCTGAAGCATCTGGGACTCAGGGCACCATGACCTGAGGCCACATAGATCAGGGTGTACCTGGGTCCAACTCATAAAACCACTTTTCCCTCCTAGGCCTTTGGGCCTGTGATTGGAGGGGCTGTGAAAGTCTCTAACAAGCCCTGGAGACATTTTCTCCATTGTCTTGGTGATTAACATTTGGCTTCTCATTACTTATGCAAATTTCTGCAGCAGGCTTGAATTTCTCCCCAGAAAAATGAGTTTTTTTCTTTTCCATCACATCCTCAGGCTGCAAATTTTCTGAATTTTTATGCTCTGCTTACCTTTTAAACATAAGTTCCAATTCCAAACCATATATTTGTGAATACATAAAGCTGAATGCTTTGAACAGCACCCAAGTTACATCTTGAATGCTTTGCTGTTTAGCAATTTCTTCCACCAGATACTCTAAATCACTTCTCTCAAGTTCAAAGTTTTACAAATCTCTAGGGCGGGAGCAAAATGCTACCAGTCTCTTTGCTAAAACATAGGATGAGTCACCTTTATTCCAGTTCCCAACAAGTTCCTCATCTCCATCTGAGATCACCTCAGCCAGAACTTCATTGTCCATATCACTATCAGCATTTTGGTCAAAGCCATTCAACAAGTCTCTAGGAAGTTTCAAACTTTCCCACATCTTCCTGTCTTCTTCTGATCCCTCCAAACTGTTCCAACCTCTGCCAGTTACTCAGATTCAAAGTCAGTTCTACATTTTTGGGCACCTTTACAGGAGTGCACCCACCCCACTCCTGTTACCAATTTACTGTACTATTCCATTCTCTTGCTGCTATAAAGAACTGCCCAAGACTGGGTAATTTATAAAGGAAAGAGGTTTACTTGACTTGCACTTCTGCATGACTAGGGAGGTCTCAGGAAACTTACAATCACAGCAGAAAGGGAAGAAAACACATCCTTCTTCACATGATGGCAGGAAGAAATGCCAAGCAAAGAGGGAAAAGCTCTTTATAAAACCAGATCTCATGATAACTCACTCATTATCATGAGAGCAGCAGCATGAGGGTAACCCCTTCCACGATTCAACCTCCTCCCACTGGGTTCTTCCCATGACATGTGAGGATTATGGAACTACAATTCAAGATGAGATTTTGGTGCAGACACAGCCAAACCATATCAGATACTAACTGTTAGATGTAAGTTCTGGTCTGGAGGTCTGTCATATGTGAACACACTGAAGTTAGTTTACTTGTGAGAAATAAAATCTCACAGACACACTACTTTCTGTTCATACCTTTTAGTTTGTATACAAGATGTTAAGGTCTGAATTTATGTTTGAGATGTTAATAAAATGTTCCTTGTAATTGCTAAAAATGATTTTTATACAGTAAGCTGCTTTTGATTTCAGAAAGAAATCAGAATAAGGCAGTAGTAAATTCAGAAGAAATCAGTATTTTCAATATCATTTTATACTCAATTTTGTCAAAACTCACAAAACACTCGAGTGATTAAAAGAAAGTATAATTCAGAAGGATTTTAAAAACATTCCTCAGAGTCCCATATTTAATTAAATACTTTAGTCAAAGTCTATGGAGCACCATACAGAGAATATACAAAGGGAATATACAAAGGTCAAGTCTTGCCATCCTTAAGGATCCTGTAAGTTCTGATGGTTTAAGAAATTTTAGGCCTCCTTTACACTGATAATTACCTACCAAAAAGGAAACCAAGAAAATAATCCCATTTATAATAACATTTAAAATAATAAAATACCTAGGAATAAATTTAACAAAGGAAGTAAAAGATCTACACATGATAAAAATTGATGGAAAAAACTGAAGGCACAAATAAAAAATAGCCTGTGTTTATAGATTAAAAGAATTAATACTATTAAAATGTCCACAATACTCAAAGCGATATACAGATTCAAGGCAATCTCTATTAAAATTAAAGATCTTTTTCACAGAAATAAATAAATACATACATATATATATATATAGTGTTTAGAACTGTGAAAAAACTCTAAATAGCTAAGGCATTCCTAAGGGGGGAATAAAACAAAGTTGGAGGAATCACACTGCTTGATTTCAGATTATACCACAAAGCTGTAGTAATCAAAACAGTGTCATACTGGCATTAAAATTAGACACACAGACCAATAGAACAGAATAGAGAGTCCAGAAATAAATCCACACATGTGGAGTAAACTGATATCTGACAAAGGCATCAAAAACACACAATGAGGAAAAAATAGTCTCTTCAATGAATGATGTCAGAAAAAAAACTGTATATCCACATGCTAAGGACAACACTGGAGACTTATTTCACACCAAACACAAAAGTCAACACAGAATGGATAAAATGTTTAACATAAGATCTGAGATCATAAAACTCCTAAAGAAAACAAAGGAGAAAAGCTCCATTTCCTTGTTCTTGGCAATGATTTTTTGTTTAGGACTCCAAAAGCACAGGCAACAATAACAAAAATGAATAGGATTACATCAAACTAAAATCTTCAGCACATCAAAGGAAACAATCAACAAAATAAAAAGGCAACCTGTAGAATGGGAAAAATATTTGCAAACCATACATATGTTAAGGGGTTAATATCCAATATATATCAGGAACTCACAGAGCTCAATAGAAAAAAAAAAGGGGGGGAATAACCTAATTTAAAAATGGACAAAGGATCTGAATAGATACTTATCCAAAGAAAACATAAAAATGGCTAATGGGCATTTGGAAAGGCATTCAACATTATTAATCATCAGAAAAAATCCAAATCAAAACCACAATGTGGTACCACCTCACTTCAGTTAGAATGGCTATATGCCATCGAAAACACAAGAAACAACAAGTGATGAGAGTATGAATAAAGGGGAACCATTGTACATTGTTGGTGGAAATATAGATTGGTGTAACCTTTATAGAAAACAGTGTGGAAGTTCCTCAAAAATAGAACTACCATATATAACCCAGCAATCCCTCCTTATATACCCAAAGGAAATGCAATCAGCACCTCATAGAGATATCTGTGTATCCATTCTCATTGCAGCATTACTCACAATAGCCAAGATATGAAAACAACCTAAGTGGCCATCATAGATGAATGGATAAAAAAATTGTGAGACAGATATAGATAGATAGATACATAGTGTGTGTGTGTGTGTGTGTGTGTATACACAACTTACATTTTCCCCTTCTATATCTATCTATCTATCTATCTATCTATCTATCTATCTATCTACATACACACACAATGAAATATTATTCAGCCTTTATAAAGAAGGATGTCTGGTCATTTGTAACAACATGGATAAACCTGAGGGACTTTATGCTAATTGAAATAAGCCAGACACAGAAAGAAAAATACTTCATGACCTCACTTATATGTGGCATCTTAAAAAAAAAAAAAGTCCAAAACATAGAAACAGAAAGTAAGAACAGTGGTTATCAGAGGTTTTGTGCCCTTTCATCTATGTCTCCTGTTAACAGAAGAATGGCTGCAAAGTTGCAATTATGTAGGATAAATAAGTATAGAGATCCAATGTATATCATGAGAGCTATAGTTAGTTAATAATATAATATTTTATACCAAGAATGTGCTAAGAAAGGAGATGTTATGTGCTCTCACAATAAAAGACTAACTATGTGAGGTGATGGGTATGTTAATTGGCTGGACTGTGACACTTAACTATGTATATGTACATCAAAATATTTTGTACACCTTAATATATATAAAAAATAAAAATAAAATGTTAAAACTAATAAAAGGTCTGAGAGGGCAAGATGGCCAACTAGATAGAGACAAGTAGAATAGCTCTCATGGATGGACTGAGATGACTGGCAGATTTTCAGAGTGAAGACGCTAAGAATGGGTGGAGGTAAGACACAGAAGCTAGCATAAAGGGGGAGAAAGCTAGGAACCCTGCACAGGCTACCACACACTGGGACTCATCTTCGAACTACAACAGCACTAGGGGCATGAGTGAGTTGAACTGGCAAGGAGCAACCCATTCTAGGATGGGCATCCGGAACCCCAGCAGAAGGGAATCCCTTGACCACTATGGAAACCTGAGGTGACAGGAAGAGCTGCTTAGAGAAGCAATGGGGCAGCAAGCCAGTTGATGTGGAGCCAGAAGGTTTGGTACAGGAGCGTCTGCTGTAGAGCATGGCTAGGGACAGACAGGCCCCTAGGCTCGACTTGCTCCCAAAAGACAGTTTGTCCCTAGGGAAACTGACAAACCTGATCTCTGCATGGTGGTCTTGCACATCAAATGGGGTTGGCCTGACATAGCACCTCTTGGTCTACTGGCCTCTCCCGGGTATGTAGTCTGGCAATGCCTCCTTACAGGTCAGTCTTTGGTGTGCTGGGGGCCCACACCATAGTCTCTGTGCCAGAAGACTGTGCCTGACAGATGGAGAGCTCCAGCCAGCCTCTATGGTCATGCACTAGCCTGCATGCTTCTTCCCCATACTGAAGCCCCCTGCAAGCCCACAGAAACTCCTCACATCACTTAGCTGGTGCATGTCTGCATGGACACGTTTTGCTTTACTTGCCCCACCAGCATGTGGGAGTGCAGTTCACCTCCTTTTCCCCCCACCAATCACTATTGCAAATGGAGCATTAGACGGCACAAAGCCAGCCAGTCCTGGCCCCACCAGTGCCCCACCCTTGCACTAACCCTGCCAGAAAATAGTGGATCCTTCCACACCCTGAGTGATCACTCCTACTTGTGGGGCACAGAGAAGCCACCAAGAGTTGCGCTGACCAGCAAACTGCCCCAAACCAACACCAGCTCCAGTGCAACTGCTCACACAGTCTCCCCTAACCCCCAACTGTGTTGCCTCTGTTACTGTGGTGAATGCCCACAGGAAGGCAGGCAACCCTGCATCTGCTAGCACTGTGCTGCAGCTGCTGCACCTTGGTCCCCGCCCCAGTGTAGTAGAATCTAAACCTCAAAGAGGCAGAGAAAAATGTTGGCACCCAATACAAGGTCTCTAGAGTTACAGCATGCAGTCCAGGAGTTGGGAGCTAAGCACTGGCCCCCTAAAGTCTCCCAGAAACAAATCCGGTCAGCCGAATCCATTTATACCACAATCAAACCCTCAAGATCATCAAATAGGATAAAAAAAATTCCGAAGATCAGCAATCTCAAAAATTGAAGGTAAATAAGCCCACAAAGATGAGAAAGAATCAGCACAAGAATGCTGAAAACTCAAAAATCCAGAGTGCCTTCTTTTCTGCAAATGACTACATCACCTCTCCAGCAAGGGTTCAGAACAAGACTTAGATGACTGAATTGACAGAAATAGAATTCAGAATTTGGATAGAAATTAAGATCATTGAGCCACAGGAGTTCATTAAAATCCAATGCAAGGAATCCAAAAATCGTGATAAAACTATGCAGGAGCTGACAGACAAAATAGCCAGTAGAGAGAAGACCATAACTGACCTGATAGAGCTGAAAAACACACTACAAGAATTTCACAATGCAATCACAAATGTTAATAGCAGAATAAACCAACCAGTAAAGAATCTCAGAGCTTGAAAACTGGCTTTCTGAAATAAGACAGCAGACAAGAATAGAGAAAAAAGAATGAATTGAAAAGAATGAAAAAGGAATGAAAAAAACCTCCAAGAAATATGAGATTATGTAAAGAGACCACATCTATGACTCAGGGGTGTCCCTGAAGGACGTGAGGAGAATGAAACCAACATGAAAACATATTTCAGGATATCACCCATGGGAACTTCTCCAACCTAGCTAGACAGGCCAATATTCCATTTCAGGAAATGCAGAGAACCCCAGAAAATAATTCACAAGAAAGTCATCCCCAAGACACATATTCGTCAGATTCTCCAAGGTCGAAATAAAAGAAAAATGTTAAAGGCAGCTAGAGAGAAAGGTCAGGTCACCTATAAAGGGAAGCTCATCAGACTAACAGATGACCTCTCAGCAGAAAGCCTACAAGCCAGAAGAAACTGGGGGCCAATATTTAACCTTCTTAAAGATAGGAAATTCCAACCTAGAATGTAATATCTGGCAAAACTAAGTTTCATAGGCAAAGGAAAAATAGCATCCTTCTCAAACAAGCAAATACTGAGGGAATTTGTTACCACCAGACCTGCCTTACAAGAGCTCCTAAAGGGAGCACTAAATATGGAAAGGAAAAACCATTACCAGCCACAATCAAAACACACTGAAGTACACAGACCAGTGATAATATAAAGCAACCACATAAACAAATCTACAAAATAAACTAACATCATAATGACAGGAACAAATTCACATATATCAATATTAACCTTAAATATAAATGAACTAAATATTTCAATTAGAAGGCACAAAGTGACAAGTTGAATAAAATAAACAAGACCCGTTGGTATGCTGTCTTCAAGAGACCCATCTCACATGCAGTGACACACATAGGCTCAAAATAAAGGGATAGAGAAAAACCTACCAAGCAAATGGAAAACAGAATAAAAGCATGGGTTGCAATCTTAGTTTCTGATAAAACAGACTTTAAATTAACACAGATCAAAAAAAAGACAAAGAAGGACATTATATAATGGTAAAGGGTTCATTTCAACAAAATGAACTTCTAACTATCTCAAATATATATGTACCCAACACAGGAGCACCCAGATTCATACAGCAAGTTCGTAGAGACCTTTGAAGACACTTATCTCCCACACAATAATAGTGGGAGACTTTAACATGCCACTGACAATATTGGACAGATCATCAAGACAGAAAATTAACAAAGATATTCAGGACCAGAATTCAGCTGGGGATCATATATCCACAGAACTCTCCACCAAAAAAACAACAGAATATACATTCTTCTCATTGTCACGTGGCATATACTCTAAAATCAATCACATGACAGAAGTGAAATAATCATCAGTAAATGCAAAAGACTGAAATCATAACAATCTCTCAGACCACAGTGTAACCATATTAGAAATCAAAACTAAGAAATTCACTCAAAATCATACAATTACATGAAAATTGAATAACCCATTCCTGAATGACTCTTGGGTAAATCATAAATTAAAGCAGAAATCAAGAAGTTCTTTGAAACTAACGAGAACACAAATACAACATACCAAAATCTCTGCAACACAGCTAAGGCAGTGTTAAGTGGGAAATTTATAGCACTAAATGCCCATATCAAAAAGTTAGAAAGACCTCAAGTTAACAACCTAATATCACAACTAAAAAGGTTAAAGAACCAAAAGCAAACAAATCCCAAAGCTAGTGGAAGACAAGAGTCAACCAAAACCAGAGCTGAACTGAAGGAAATTGAGAAACAAAAAAAATGACTCAAAAGATCAACAAATCCAGGAGCTGATTTTTGGAGGAAAAAACAAATAAAATAGACTGCTTAACTGATAAAGAAGTAGAGAGAAGTTTCAAATAAACACAATCTGAAAGGGTAAGGGAGATATTACCACTGACCCCACAGAAATAAAAACTACCATCAAATAACATCATAAACACCTCTATGCAAATAAACTAGAAAATCTAGAAGAAACTGATAAATTCCTGGTCACAAACACCCTCTCAAGACTGAACCAGGAATAAATTGAATCCCTGAACAGACTAATAAGGAGCTCTGAAATTGAGGCAGCAAAAATCAGGCTACCAACAACAACAACAAAAAAGCCCAGGACCAGACAGATTCACAGCTGAATGCTACCAGAGGTACAAAGAAGAGTTAGTACTATTCTGACTGAAAGTATTACAAAAAATTGAGAGGAGGAACTCCTCCCTAAATCATTCTATGAAGCCAACATCATCCTAATACCAAAACCTGGCAGACATAATAACAACAAAAACTTTAAGTCAATATTCTCGATGAATATCAATGCAAAAATCCTCAAAATAGTGGCATAAAAGCCAGTGGCACATCAAAAATCTTAACCACCATGATAAATTAAGCTTTATTTTTGGGATGCAAGGTTTGTTCAACATTCAGATATCAATAAATGTGATTCAACACATAAACAGAACTAAAGACAAAAACTACATGATTATCCCCATAGATGCAGAAAAGGCTTTTGATAAATTCAACATTTCTTCAGGTTAAAAACTCTCAATAAACTAGATATTGAAGGAACTACCTGAAAATAATAAGAGCTATCTATCTATGATGAATTCACAGCCAACATAATACTGAATGGCCAAAAACTGGAAACATTCCCCTTAAAAAACAGCACAAGATAAGGATGCCCTTTTTCACCTTTCCTATTGAACATAGTACTGGAAGTCCTGACCAGAGCAATCAGGGAAGAGAGAAAAATAAAGGGCATTCAGACAGGAAGAGAAGAAGTCAAAATATCCCTGTTTATAGATGACATAGTCCTATATCTACCAAACCCCATAATCCTACCTCGAAAGCTTCTTAAGCTGATAGACAACTTCAGCAAAGTCTCAGAATATAAAATCGACATGCAAAAATCACTAGTATCCCTGTACACCAACAAAAGTCAAGCCAAGAGCCAAATCAGGAATGTACTCACATTCACAACTGCCACAAAAAGAATACAATACCCAGGAATACAGCTAAGTAGGGAGATGAAAGATCTCTGCAAGGAGAACTACAAAATACTTCTAAAAGAATTCAGAGGAGACACACACAAACAGAAAAACACTTCATGCTCATGGATAGGAAGATGAATATCACTAAAATGGACAAACTGCTCAAAAAAAGTTATAGATTCACTGCTAACATTATTAAACCACCATTGAGATTTTTCACACAATTGGATAAACTATTTTAAAATTCATATGGAACAAAAGCAGAGCCTGAATAGCCAAGACAATCCCAAGCAAATGGAAAAAAAGTGGAGGCAACACATTACCTGATTTCAAATCATCATTCAGGGCTACAGTAACCAGAAAAACCATGATACTGATATAAAAACAAATACACAGGCCAATAGAACAGAACAGACAACTCAGAAATAAGGCCACACACTTACAACCATCAGATCTTTGACAAACCTGACAAAAACCAACAATGAGGAAACAGTTCACTATTCAATAAATGGTGTGGAATAACTGGCTAGTCATATGCAGAAGATTGAAAATGGACTGCTTCCTTATGCCATACACAAAATTTAACTCAAGATGGATTAAAGACTTAAATGCAAAACCCAAAGGTATAAAAATCATGGAAGACAACCTAGGCAATACCATTCAGGACAGAGGCATGGGCAAAGATTTAATGATGAAGACACCAAAAACAACTACAACAAAAGCAAAAATTGGCACAGGGGATATAATTAAACTAAAAAGCTTCTGCACAGCAAAACAAACTATCTTCAAACTGAACAGAGAGCCTACAGAATGGGAGAAAATTTTGCAAATTATGTATCTAACAAAGGTCTAATATCCAGCATATGTAAGAAACAAATAAAATTAACAAGAAAAATATCATTAAAAAGTGGGCAAAGGACATGAACATACACTTTTGAGAAGAAGGCATAAATATGGCCAAAAATTATATGAAAGAAAGCTCAACATCACTGAATATTAGAGAAATGCAAATCAAAACCCCAATGAGCTACCACCTCACACAAGTCAGAATGGCTACTATGAAAAAGTCAAAAAATAACAGATGCTAGTTAGGTTGTGGAGAAAAAGGAATGCTTATACACTGTTGGTGGAAATGTAAATTAGTTCAACCATTGTGGAAGACAGTGTGACAATTCCTCAAAGGCCTAAAAGCAGAACCACCATTCAACCTAGCAATCCCACTACTGGATATATACCCAAAGGAATATAAGACATTCTGTTATAAACACACATGCAAGCATATGTTCATGGTATCACTATTCACAATAGTAAAGAGATGGAATCAACCTAAATTCCCATCAATGATAGACTGGATAAAGAAAATGTGGTACATAGAATGCTATGCAGCCCCCCCAAAAATGAGATCTTGTCATTTGCAGGGATATGGATGAAGCTGGAGGCTATTATCCTTAGCAAGCTAATGCAGGAATGAAAAAAACAAATACCACATGTTCTCACTTATAAGTGAGGGCTGAATGATAAGAACACATGGAGGGGAACAACACACACTGGGCCCTATTGGAGGGTGGAGGGTGGGAGGAAGGAAAACATCAGGAAAAATAACTAATGAGTACTAGGCTTAATACCTGGAGGATAAAATGATGTGTACAACAAACCCCCATGACACAAGTTTACCTATGTAACAAACCTGCATATGTACCCCTGGACTTAAAATAAAAGTTAAAAAAGAATAAACTATTCACAAAACAACAATAACAACAAAATAGTTTAACATATTTCTATCTTCATGATGTCTTTATTTGACATTGCATGCCTGTATCAAAATATCTCAGGTACCCAATAAATATATACACCTATTACGTATGCACAAATTTTTTTAAATAATTTTTAAAATTTTTTAAAAAGAAGTAAATTAAAAAAAGACACATGTATAAAGAAGATAAAAGTAACAGGCTCATTCCAGTTAGTCTATTCAAATGACTATGATATGTTTGCATTTAACACCTAATATGAACACAGGTGTGAACTAGACCAACATGTAATGGATCACTTTTTCTTTGGTTTTCTTGTCCCTTAAATCACTAAAGAATATATACTACATAAGGATGGCCATCAAGAATGGGACTAGTGGATATGTGTTGAGCACAGAATTTTCCATTAAATACCCATTAAATACCTCAGCTATAGAGGAAGTTCTACCTTTTCCTCCATTACTTATAGCAGAATTTCTCTCTTTCTCTCTCTCTTTTATATCAAGAAGTACCCAAGGGGAACCATTTCTTTAAAGCATTTCATTCTCGAGTGGCCTCACAAATATTTTACTCCATTACTAGATTCCACCACATCATAATTTATAAATGCTTCAATCTTCCCCTTTCTACTTCAAAACTCCCTTGTTTTGTTAGTTTCATAATCATTTCAAAGAATGAGAAAACATTATTGGCATCCTTCTTTTCTGGATCTTCTAATCTTTCAGGAAATATATACAATGTGGATGTTGTGTTTTAAAAAAAAAACTCAAAAAGCTTCAGATTCATCTAAATCATTAAGTCATAAGAAGTTATAAAAGTACAGAAAATTAGTGGGGCTTCAAGACAGATGACTAGATGCACCCAGTACTTGCATCCTCCACAAAGAAGGACAAAAATAGCAAGTAAATAATCATACATCAAAAAGAGAACACTGATCAACAGAATGAAGGATAAAAACTATGTGATTATTTCAATTGGTGCTGAGAGAGAATTTGATAAAATTTAACATCTCTTCATGTTGGGAACAGGCCCCCCAAAATCTGGCCTTTAAACGGGCCACAGAACTGGCCATAAACAAAATCTCTGCAGCACTGTGACATGTTCATGATGGCCATAATGCCCACGCTGGAAGGTTGTGGGTTTACTGGAATGAGGGCAAGGAACACCTGGTCCACTCAGGGCAGAAAACCACTTAAAGGCATTCTTAAACCACAAACAATAGCATGTGCGATCTGTGCCTTAAGGACATGCTCTTGCTGCAGATAACCAGTCCAACCCATCCCTTTATTTCAGCCCATCCCTTGGTTTCCCATAAGGGATACTTTTAGCTAATCTAATATCTATAGAAACAATGCTAATGACTGGCTTGCTGTTAACAAATACATGGGTAAATCTCTGTTCAGGGCTCTCAGCTCTGAAGGCTGTGAGACCCTGATTTCCCACTTCCCACCTCTATATTTCTGTGTGTGTTTGTCTTTAATTCCTCTAGTGCCACTGGGTTAGGGTCTCCCAAACCAAGCTGGTCTTGGCAAGTGGCGTCCATCGTGGGGGCTCAAATCCGGTCAAAGGTTCACCGGAGAGATGGTTGGAGAATGTGGATCTAGCTGGAGGACACCCAATTACTCTTAAAGCAATCCCCATGGTGAGTAAGAAAGGGAGCTCGGAAGCATCAGGGTAACAAAGGGACAAGTGTGGGCTTTGGTTTGTTCCACCTTGGAACTTTTTCACACTGATAATGAGGAGGAAGGAGAGTATAATGAAGTAACAGAAGAGGTTACAGAGCATATTTATTTGCCAGCTAAAGCTAAAGTGGAAAAGGAGGGACAGGTTCATCCCTACCCTTCTGCACCCCCTCATTATTATTTTGAAGAAAAAGACCCTCCAGATCTTTCTTTTCCAGAGCACAGTGGGCAAAAAGTAGTTGCCCCAGTGACTGTTTGAGCAGTGCCTCAAGTGACTGCTCTTAATTCTATTCAGGCAGGAATTCAGCAAGCTAGACAAGAGAGTGATTTAGAGGCTCGGCAGTTCCATTTTAGAATACACCCCCAGATCAACAGGGAAATATTACAGCTACATTTGATCCTTTTCCTTTTAAATTACTCAAAGAATTTAAACAAACTATTAATCAGTATGGACCAGTTCCTCCTTTTGTAATAGGACTGTTAAAGAATGCTGCTGTTTCCAGTCACATGATTCTGACTGACTGGGACACTCTTACTCGAGCTTGTCTAACTACTGCTCAGTTCTTACAATTGAAAATTTGGTGGGCAGATGAAGCTTCAATTCAGGCTGCTCACAACACCCAGACTCAACCTCAAGTTAATATAACTGCAGAACAAGTTTTGGGGGTTGGCAGCTGGGCTGGTTTAGATGCACAAGTGGTCATGCAGGATAATGCCATAGAACAGCTTAAAGGAGTGTGCATTAGAGCTTGAGGAAAAAAAATCACTTCATGTGGAGAACTATACCCTTCCCTTAGTGCTATAAAACAGGAACCAAAAGAACCACGCATGGATTTTATAGCTCGGTTACAGGAGTCTCTTAAAAAGGTAATTGCAGATTCAGCTGCTCAGGATATAGTGCTGCAGTTATCAGCTTTCGACAATGCTAATCCCGATTGCCAGGCTGCTCTGTGACCTATCAGAGGGAAAGTACATTTAGTTGATTATATCAAGGCCTGTGATGGTATTGGAGATAATCTGAATAAGGCTACTCTGCTAGCACAGGCAATGGCAGGACTGAGAGTGGATAAAGGATATACTCCATTTCCCTGGAGTTTGTTTTACCTGTGGGAAGCATGGTCATACTAAAAAAGAATGTAGACAAAAATCAGCGAGTCAGGCTGCTACATAGGGGTGAAGAGAAAACTGCTGAGCCTGAAATATATCCAAAATGTAAAAAACGAAAACATTGGGCTAATCAGTGACACTCTAAGGTTGATAAAGATGCAAACCTGATTTCAAGAAATGTCATGAGAGGCCCATCCCGGGCCCCGTTCTAAATGGGCATTTCCGGCTCAGGCCATTCCTTCACCCCTGTACAATGCCTGTCCCCCGCCACAGCCGGTAGTGCCACAGGAGATTTATGCTGCACAAATGCTGTGAGTCTTCTGCCTGGGGAACCCCCACAAAAGGTCCCAACAGGAGTCTGTGGACCCTTGCCAGCAGGGATGATAGGATACTTCTAGGCAGGTCTAGTGTAAGTTTAAAAGGGGTACAAATACATACAGGAGTTATTGATTCAGATTATAATGGGGAAATTCAAATTATTATATCTACTTCTGTTCCCTGGAAAGCAGAGCCAGGAAAGCACAAACCACCACTCCTTATTGCGCCGAATGTGAGAATGGGAAAATGTGAAATTAAATGAACAAGAGGATTTGGAAGCACAAATAAACAAGGCAAAGCAGCTTATTGGGTAAATCAAATTACTGATAAACATACTACCTATGAAATAACTATTCAGGGAAAGAAATTTGAAGGTTTGGTAGATACAGGAGGGGACATTTCAATCATTTCTCTACAGCACTGGCCATCCACATCGCCAATTCAACCTGCTCAATTTAACATAGTTGGAGTTGGTAAAGTCCCTGAAGTATATCAAAGTAGTTATATTTTACATAGTTTCAGGCCCGATGGACAACCTGGGGCTATTCAACCAATTATAACTTCTGTACCTATAAATTTATAGGGGAGAGATTTATTAAACAATGGGGAACACAAGTTCTAATTCCAGAACAATTATACAGCCCTCAAAGTCAACATATGACACATGAAACGGGGTATGTCCCTGGTATGGGACTAGAAAAAAATTTGCAAAGCTTGAAAGAACCACTTCAAGTGGAAAGACAAAGTTCCCGCCAAAGATTAGGATATCATTTTTAACGGCAGCCATTGTTAAGCCTTCAGAACCTATACCTTTAAAATGGTTAACACATAAGTCAATTTGGATAGAACAATGGCCACTAAGTAAAGAGAAACTGGAGGCTTTAGAGAAATTAGTTTCTGAACAATTAGAAAATGGGCATATAGCTCCAACATTTTCCCCTTGGAATTCTCCATTTTTTGTCATTAAGAAAAAATCAGGTAAATGGAGAATGTTAACTGACTTAAGAGTCATCAATTCAGTTATACAACCTATGGGAACACTACAGCCAGGATTGCCTTCTTCTCCTATAATTCCAAAAATTGGCCTTTAATAGTCACAGATTTAAAAGACTGTTTGTTTACTACCCCCTTAGCTGAGCAAGACTGTGAATGGTTTGCATTTACAATTCCTGTGGTAAACAACCCGCAGCCTGCTAAGCATTTTAATTGCTTCACAGATGAGTATGCCTATTAATGTGATTTCTGATTCTTCATAGGTGGTTCATTCCACACAGTTAATTGAAAATGCTCAGGTATGATTTCATACAGATGAACAACTGATTAAAAAAAGCGGGGGGGGGGGAAACAAGGATTATGGGACAACCCATACTCAATTGAATCTAGCATTATTAACTTTAAATTTTTTAAGCCTGCCGAAAGGCCAGATGTTATCAGCAGCTGAACAGCATCTACAGAAACCAGCTACAAAGACAGAACAGAACAACTGGTGGAGAGACCCGAAAACAAAAAGTTGGGAAATAGGTAAAATAACTTGGGGTAGAGGTTACGTTTGTATTTCTCAAGGTCAAAATCAACAGCCTATTTGGATACAATCAAGACACCTGAAACCTTATCCTGAGCCAGAGGCTGAGGAAGAGACTCCGGGAGGATATCAAGGAACCGCCAGTTGCAGCCATGTCGAGACTGACACTGAGGAGGACCCCAACTGTCGTGAGCAACACCTGCTGAACACAGCCACCTACATGGGGACAGATCAAGAAACTGTCACAGATGGCAGAAGAAAACCTGAGGAAAGCAGAATGACCAGTCACAATGAGTAATTTAATGGTAGCTATGATAGCGGTGATCAAACTGTTGTGAGTATTCCTTCAACAAGGGCTGACACAGAGAATAATTATACTTATGGGCATATTTATCAATCTTAGCTGGCAGTAATGCCTGGATATAATCACTCTATGACCCAGTTACACATGCATTCTTATCTCAGTATTTACCATAATAAATCTGCTCCTATAATTGAAGCATACCGCCCTCAAAAACTTATTTGTAAACAAAATAGAACCTGGCCAGAAATAGTGAACGTATTTGTTGAAGAAGGTTGCATTGCAGAACAGGCAGAGGTGCTAGACAGTGATTCCTATGGAATCATTATTGATTGGTCCCCTAAGGGGATGTTTAGCCTAAATTGCACCTCTCAGTCTGTGTGTCATGGCCACACTATGTTCAGCTGATCTGAAAGAAATGGTCAGACAGTAGAAATGATAAAACGTATGACAAGAGTTCCTGTTATCTGGAACCATGGTGGTATAGTGGTACATCAACTTCAAATGATATGGCTTGTTTTAGGAGTTAAACGTAAGGATTTGTGGAAACTATTAATAGCTCTTAATAAGATCCAATTTAGGACAGATTTAAAAAGCATCTAGAAGGACACTCTACAAACTTGTTTTTTGATATTGCAAAATTAAAAGAACAAATATTTAAAGCATCCCAGGCACACCTGACCTTAATGCCAGAAACTGAAGTGCTTGAAGGAGCTGCAGATATATTAGCAGCTAGCAATGCATTAAAATGGATAAAAACACGTGGAAGCTCTGTGATTTCAATGATCATTGTGCTTTTAATCTCTGTTGTTTGTCTTTGTATAGTCTGCAGATGGGGATACTGACTCCTGGGAGAAGTAGCTCACCATGACAAAGCTGCTCTTGCTTTTATCGCTTTGCAAATCAAAGAAGGGGGACATATTGGGAACACACCCTTCCAAAATCTGGCCTTTAAACTGGCCCCAAAACTGGCCATAAACAAAATCTCTGCAGCACTGTGACATGTTCATGATGGCCATAACGCCCACGCTGGAAGGATGTGGGTTTACCAGAATGAGGGCAAGGAATACTTTGCCCACCCAGGGAAGAAAACCACTTAAAGGCGTTCTTAAACCACAAACAACAGCATGAGCAGTCTGTGCCTTAAGGACATGCTCCTGCTGCAGATAACTAGCCCAACCCGTCCCTTTATTTCGGCCCATCCCTTGGTTTCCCATAAGGGATACTTTTAGTTAATCTAATATCTATAGAAACAATACTAATGACTGGCTTGCTGTTAATAAATACGTGGGTAAATCTCTGTTTGGGGCTCTCAGCTCTGAAGGCTGTGAGATCCCTGATTTTCCATTTCACACCTCTACATTTCTGTGTGTGTTTGTCTTTAATTCCTCTAGCACCACTGGGTTGGGGTCTCCCCAACTGAGCTGGTCTCAGCACCTTCATAATAAAAACCCTCAAATAACTGGGAATAGAAGGAACATACCTCAACAACAACAACAACAAAAAAGCCACATATGGCAGACAAAGCTAGTATCATACTGAATAGGCAAAACCAAAACCCTTTCTTCTAAGATCTGGGACATGACGAGGATGCCCACTGTCACCACTGTTATTCAACACTCTAGAGCAATCAGACAGGAGAAAGATATAAAGGGGATCCAAGTTAGAAAGAAAGAAGTCAAATTATCCTTCTTTGCAGATGATATAATCTTGTATTTGGAAAAACCTTAAAGACTCCATAAATAAACTATTAAAACTAATAAACAAATTCAGGGGCAGTTCCAAGATGGCTGAATAGGAACAGCTCCAGTCTACAGCTCCCAGCATGAGTGACGCAGAAGATGGGTGATTTCTGCATTTCCAACTGAGGTACCGGATTCATCTCACTGGGGCTTTTCAGGCAATGGGTGCAAGACAGTGGGTGCAGTGCACCAAGCATGAGCCAAAGCAGGGCAAGACATTGCCTCACCCGGGAAGTACAAGGGGTCAGGGAATTCCATTTCCTAGCAAAGCAAAGCAGTGACAGACGGCACCTGGAAAATCAGGTAACTCCCACACTAACATTGCACTTTTCCAATGGTCTTAGCAAATGGCACACCAGGAGATTATATTCCAAGGCTGGCTCACAGGGTTCCATGCCCACAGAGCCTCGCTCACCTGCTAGTACAGCAGTCTGAGATTGAACTGCAAGGCAGCAGTGAGGCTGGGGGAGGGGCGCCTGCCATTGCTGAGGCTTGAGTAGGTAAAAAAAGCAGCCAGAAAGCTCGAACTAGATGGAGCCCACCACAGCTCAAGGAGGCCTGCCTGCCTCTGTAGACTCCACCTCTGGGGGCAGGGCATAGCCAAACAAAAGGCAGCAGAAACCTCTGCAGACTTAAAAGTCCCTCTCTGACAGTTTCGAAGAGAGTGGTGGTTCTCCCCGCACGGAGTTTGAGATCTGAGAATGGACAGACTGCTTCCTCAAGTGGGTCCCTGACCCCAAAGTAGCCTAACTGGGATGCACCCTCCAGTAGGGGCAGACTAACACTTTACACGGCTGGGTACCCCTCTGAGATGAAACTTCCAGAGGAACAATCAGTCAGCAACATTTTCTGTTCAGCAATATTCACTCTTCTGCAGTCTCTGCGCTGATACCCATGCAAACAGGGTCTGGAGTGGACCTCCAGCAAACTCCAACAGACCTGCAACTGAGGGTCCTGACTGTTAGAAGGAAAACTAACAAACAGAAAGGACATCCACACCAAAACCCCATTGGTATGTCACCATCATCAAAGACAAAAGGTGGATAAAATTACAAATGTGGGGAAAAAACAGAGCAGAAAAACTGAAAATTCTAAAAATCAGAGTGCCTCTCCTCCTCCAAAGAAACACAGCTCCTCAGCAGCAATGGAACAAGGCTGGATGGAGAATGATTTTGATGAGTTGAGAGAAGAAGGTTTCAGACGATCAAACCTCTCTGAGTGGAAGGAGGAAGTTCGAACCCATGGCAAAGAAGTTAAACACCTTGAAAGAAGATTGGATGAAAGGTTAACTAGAATAACCAATGCAGAGAAGTCCTTAAAGGACCTGATGGAGCTGAAAATCATGGCACGAGAACAACGTGATGGGCGCACAAGCATCCGCACCTGATTCGATCAACTGGAAGAAAGGGTATCAGAGATGGAAGATCCAATGAATGAAATTAAGTGAAAAGAGAAGTTTGGAGAAAAAAGAGTAAAAAGAAAAGAACAAAGCCTCCAAGAAATATGGGACTATGTGAAAAGACCAAATCTACATCTGATTGGTGCACTGAAAGTGATAGGGAGAATGGAACCAAGTTGGAAAACACTCTTCAGGATATAATCCAGGAGAATTTCCCCAACCTAGCAACGCAGGCCAACATTCAAATTCAGGAAATACAGAGAACGCCACAAAGATACTACTCGAGAAGAGCAACTCCAAGACACATGATTGTCAGATTCACCAAAGTTGAAATGAAGGAAAAAATGTTAAGGGCAGCCAGAGAGAAAGGTCAGGTTTCCCACAAAGGGAAGTCCATCAGATTAACAGCAGATCTCTCGGCAGAAACTCTACAAGCCAGAAGAGAATGGGGGACAAGATTCAACATTCTTAAAGAAAAGAAATTTGAACCCAGATTTTCATATCCAGCCACACTAAGCTTCATAAGTGAAGGAGAAATAAAATCCTTTACAGACAAGCAAATGCTGAGAGATTCTGTCACCACCAGGCCTGCCCTACAAGAGCTCCAGAAGGAAACACTAAACATGAAAAGGAACAACCAGTACCAGCCACTGCAAAACCAAGCCAAAATGTAAAGATCATTGATGCTAGGAAGAAACTGCATCAACTAACAATCAAAATAACCAGCTAGTATCATAATGACAGGATCAAATTCACAAATAACAATATTAACCTTAAATATAAATGGGCGAAGTGCTCCAATTAAAAGACACAGATTGGCAAATTGGATACAGTCAAGACCCATCAATTTGCTGTATTCAGGAAACCCATCTCACGTGCAGAGACACACATAGGCTCAAAATAAAGGGATGGAGGAAGATCTACCAAGCAAATGGAAAACAACAACAAAAAAAAGACAGGTGTTGCAATTCTAGTCTCTGATAAAACAGACTTTAAACCAACAAAGATCAAAAGAGACAAAGAAGGCCATTACATAATGGTAAAGGGATCAATTCAACAAGAAGAGCTAACTATCCTAAATATATATGCACCCAATACAGGAACACCCAGATTCATAAAGCAAGTCCTTAGAGACCTACAAAGAGACTTAGACTCTCACACTATAATAATGGGAGAATTTAACACTCCACTGTCGACATTAGAGAGATCAACGAGACAGAAAGTTAACAAGGACATCCAGGAACTGAACCCATCTCTGCACCAAGTGGACCTAATAGGAACTCTCCACCCCAAATCAACAGATTATACATTCTTCTCAGCACCACATCACACTTATTACAAAACTGACCACATAGTTGGAAGTAAAGCACTCCTCAGCAAATGTAAAAGAACAGAAATTATAACAAACTGTCTCTCAGACAACAGTGCTATCAAACTAGAACTCAGGATTGAGAAACTCACTCAAAACCACTCAACTACACGGAAACTGAACAACCTGCTCCTGAATGACTACTGGGTACATAACAAAAAGAAGGCAGAAATAAAGATGTTCTTTGAAACCAAAGAGAACAAAGACACAAAACACCAGAATCACTTGAACACATTTAAAGCAGTGTGTCAAGAAAAAATTATAGCACTAAATGCCCATAAGAGAAAGCAGGTAAGATATAAAATTGACACCCTAACATCACAATTAAAAGAACTAGAGAAGCAAGAGCAAACACATTAAAAATCCAGCAGAAAGCAAGAAATAACTAAGATCAGAGCAGAACTGAAGGAGATAGAGACACAAAAATACCCTTCAAAAACTCAATGAATCCAGGAGCTGGTTTTTGAAAAGATCAACAAAATTGATAGACCACCAGCAAGAGGAATAAAGAAGAAAAGAGAGAAGAATCAAATAGATGCAATAAAAAATGATAAAGGGGATATCACCACCAATCCCACAGAAATACAAACTACCATCAGAGAATACTATAAACACCTCTATGCAAATAAACTAGAAAATGTAGAAGAAATGCATAAATTCCTGGACACATACACCCTCCCAAGACTAATCCAGGAAGAAGTTGAATCTCTGAATAGACCAATAACAGGTTCTGAAATTGAGGCAATAATTAATAGCCTACCAACCCAAAAAAGTCCAGGACCACACGGATTTACAGCCAAATTCTACCAGAGGTACAAGGAGGAGCTGATACCAATCCTTCTGTAACTATTCCAATCAATAGGAAAAGAGGGAATCCTCCCTAACTCATTTTATGAGGCCAACATCATCCTGATACCAAAGCCTGGTAGAGATACAACAAAAAGAATTTTAGACTAATATCCATGAGGAACGTCGATGCAAAATTCCTCAATAAAATACTGGTAAACTGAATGCAGCAGCACATCAAAAACTTACCCACCATGATCAAGTGGGCTTCATTCCTGGAATGCAAGACTGGTTCAACATACGCAAATCAATAACCGTAATCCAGCATGTAAACAGAACCAACGACAAAAACCACATGATTATCTCAATAGATGCAGAAAAGGCCTTTGACAAAATTCAACAGCTCTTCATGCTAAACTCTCTAAATAAACTAGGTATTGATGGGACGTATCTCAAAATAATAAGAACTATTTATGACACACCCATAGCCAATATCATACTAAGTGGGCAAAAACTGGAAGCATTCCCTTTGAAATCTGGCACAAGACAGGGATGCCCTCTTGCATCACCCTTATTCAACATAGTGTTGGAAGTTCTGGCCAGGGCAATCAGAAAGGAGAAGGAAATAAAGGGTATTCAATTAGGAAAAGAGGAAGTCAAATTGTCCCTGTTTGCAGATGACATGATTGTATATTTAGAAAACCCCAT
Source organism: Macaca mulatta (assembly GCF_049350105.2). NCBI lineage: Eukaryota > Metazoa > Chordata > Mammalia > Primates > Cercopithecidae > Macaca > Macaca mulatta. The sequence continues at coordinate 123,783,865 of NC_133411.1, forward strand.
TGTCTCAGCCCAAAATCTCCTTAAGCTGATAAGCAACTTCAGCAAAGTCTCAGGATACAAAATCAATGTGCAAAAATCACAAGCACTCTTATACACCAATAACAGACAAACACAGAGCCAAATCATGAATGAATTCCCATTCACAATAGCTTCAAAGAGAATAAAATACTTTGGAATCCAACTTACAAGGGATGTGAAGGACCTCTTCAAGGAGAACTACAAACTACTGCTTGACAAAATAAAAGAGGACACAAACAAATGGAAGAACATTCCATGCTCATGGATAGAATGAATCAATATTGTAAAAATAGCCATACTGCCCAAGTTAATTTATAGATGCAATGCCATCCCCATCAAGCTACCAATGACTTTCTTCACAGAATTGGGAAAAAAAAACTACTTTAAAGTTCATATGGAACCAAAAAAGAGCCCACATTGACAAGTGAATCCTAAGCCAAAAGAACAAAGCTGGAGGCATCATGCTACCTGACTTCAGACTATACTACAAGGCTACAGTAACCAAAACATCATGGTACTAGTACCAAAACAGAGACATAGACCAATGGAACAGAACAATGCCCCCAGAAATAATACCACACATCTACAACTATCTGATCTTTGACAAACCTGAGAAAACCAAGAAATGGGGAAAGGATTCTCTATTTAACAAATGGTGCTGGGAAAACTGGCTAGTCATATGTAGAAAGCTGAAACTGGATCCTTTCCTTATACTTTATACAAAATTAATTCAAGATGGATTAAAGACTTAAATGTTAGACCTAAAACCATAAAAACCCTAGAAGAAAACCTAGGCAATACCATTCAGGGCATAGGCATGGTCAAGGACTTCATGACTAAAACACCAAAAGCCATGGTAACAAAAGCCAAAATGGACAAATGGGATCTAATTAAACTAAAGCGCTTCAGCACAGCAAGAGAAACTACCACCACAGTGAACAGGCAACCTACAGAATGGGAGAAAATTCTTGTAGTCTATTCATTGGACAAACGGCTAATATTCAGAATCTACATAGAACTCAAAAGAATTTACAAGAAAAAAACAACCCCATCAAAAATTGGGCAAAGGATCTGAACAGACAGTTCTCAAAAGAAGACATTTATGCAGCCAACAGACACATGAAAAAATGCTCATCATCACTGGTCATCAGACAAATGCAAATCAAAATCACAATGAGATACCATCTCACACAAGTTACAATGGTGATCATTAAAAAGTCAGGAAACAACAGGTGCTGGAGAGGATGTAGAGAAATAGAAACACTTTTACACTGCTGGGTGGTCTGTAAACTAGTTCAACCATTGTGGAAGACAGTGTGGTGATTCCTCAGGGATCTAGAACTAGAAATACCATTTGAACTAGCCATCCCATTACTGGGTATATACCCAAAGGATTATAAATCATGCTGCTGTAAAGACACATGCACACGTATGTTTATTGCAGCAGTATTCACAATAGCAAAGATTCGGAAGCAACTTAAATGTCCAACATGCAGCCATAAAAAAGGATGAATTCATGTCCTTTGTAGGGACATGGATGAAGCTGGAAACCATCATTCTCGGCAAACTATCGCAAGGACAAAGAACCAAACACCACATGTTCTCACTCATAGGTAGGAATTGAACAATGAGAACACTAGGACACAGGAAGGGGAACATCACACACTGAGGCCTGTTGTGGGCTGGGGTAGCAGGGAGGGATAGCATTAGGAGATATACATAATGTAAATCATGAGTTAATGGGTGCAGCACACCAACATGGAACATGTTTTTATATATATATATGTAACAAACCTGCACGTTGTGCACATGTATCCTAGAACTTAAAGTATAATAAAAAAAAAGATTTTAAAAAAACAAATTCAGTAAAGTGGCAGGGTACAAAATCAACATTAACAATTAGTAGTATTTCTATATGCCAACAGTGAACAATGTGAAAAAGAAATTAAAAGGTAGTCCCATTTAAAATGGTCACATATATCAAATTAAATACCTTAGAATTAACCAAAGACATGAAAGACGAAAACTGTAAAACACTGATGAAAGAAATTGAAGAGGACAGCAAAAAATAAAACAATATTCAATGTTCATGGATTGGAAGAATCAGTACTGTTAAAATTGCCATACTTCCCAAAGCAATCTACAGATTCAATGCAATCTTTGTCAAATTACCAATGACAATCTACACAGAAATAGAAAAAAAATACAAAAATTCATATGGAGCCAAAAAAGATCCAGGATAGTTATCCTAAGCAAAAAGAACAAAACCAGAAGATTTGCATTACCTAACTTCAAATTTTACTACAGAGCTATAGTAACCAAAACAGCATGTTACTGGTGTAAAAACAGATACATGGACCAATGGAACACAATAGATAACCCAGAAATAAATTCACACACCTACAGTTAACTCATTTTTGACAAAGGTGCCAAGAATATATATTGGGGAAAAGACAGTCTCTTCATTAAATGGTGCTTGGAGATTGGACATTCTTAGGCAGAAGACTGAAACTAGACCCCTATCTCTCATCAAATACAAAAATTAAATCATAATGGATTAACGACTTAAACCTAACTCTCAAACTATAAAACTACTACAAGAAAGCATTGAGGAAAATCTCCAAGACATTGGTCTGAGCAACAATTTTTTGAGCAGTATTCCACAAGGACAGGCAACCAAAGCAAACATGAGCAAATGAAATCACATTAAATTAAGAAGTTCTGCAAAGCAAAGGATAAAATCAACTGTGAAGAGACAACTCACAGAATGGGAGAAAATATTTGCAAACTACCAATCTGACAAGGGATTAATAACCAGAATATATAAGAAACTCAAACAACTTTTAGTAAAAAATTTAATAATCTGATTTTAAAATTGGCAAAATATTTGAATAGATATTTTTCAAAAGAAGACATACAAATGGCAAACAGGCATTTGAAAAGGTGCTCAACATCACTGACCATCAGAGAAATGCAAATAAAAACTACAATGAGATATCATCTCACCCCAGTTAAAATGGCTTACATCCAAAAAACAGGCAATAACAAATGCTGGCAAGGATGTAAAGAAAAGGTAACCCTTGCACACTGTTGGTGGGAATGTAAATTAGTATAACCACTATGGAGAACAGTTTGGAAGTTCCTCAAAAAGCTAAAAATTAAGCTACCATTGATTCAGCCATCCCTTTGTTAGGTATACAACCAACAGAAAGGAAATCACTATATCAAAGAGATATCTGCACTCCTATGTTTGTTGCAGCATTGCTTACAACAACTAAGATTTGGAAGCAACCTAAGTGTCCATCAACAGATTAATGGATCAAGAAAATGTGGTGTATATACACAGTGGAGTACTATTCAGCCATTAAAAGAATGAGGTCCAGTCATTTGCAACAACATGGATAAAACTGGAGATCATTATGTTAAGTGAAATAAACCAGGCACAGAAAGACAAATGTCACATGTTCTCCCCTTATTTGTGGGATCTATAAGTAAACACAATTGAACTCATGGAGAGAGAGAGTAGAAGGATGGTTACCAGAGCCTAGGAGGGTAGTAGGAGGTTGGAGGGAGGTGGGGATGGTCAATGGGTACAAAAAAAAGAAAAGAAAAAAATGAGTAAGACCTACTATTTGATAGCACAACAGGGTGTCTATAGTCAATAATAACTATTTTTAAATAAACAGTGTAATTGGACTGTTTGTAACTTAAAGGATAAATGTTTGAGGGGATGGATACTCCATTCTCCATGGTGTGACTATTTCACATTGCATGCCTGTATAAAAACATCTAATGTAACTCATAAATATATAAACCTATTTACTCACAACAAATATAACAGATTGTAAAAGAACACTGGAATTCAGCAGGGAAGTGACAGAGAACCTCTGAAGCCCAGAAAGAGGTATAAGCAGAGCAACCCAGCCCAGCTGAAATTGGCTCAGAGCCAGAAAAAACTCTCCAGTGCAGAGAAAAGGTAAGCAAGAAACTCTTCGTGGTTTACATTCCCACTAAAGACTTCTGCAGTCCTGGCCATGGGAGAGCTGCCAGGACTTGCTGTCCCTGAAAATAGGACAGGGAGTTTGTGGAGTCTCGGCAAAAGCACTGTTCTACAAAGGGAGTTCATCCTGAGTCCCATACACCTTCCAAGACCCAAGCAGTTGCAGCATGGCATCATTTCAGAGCTCAGCCCCCACCAGGGTACATACTGCCCTGGGTTCTAACAGACCTCAAATCTCCATATCACTGGGGTTCCACTGACATTCCCCCTACATTCATCTAGAGAGCTTCAATGTTGCAATGTCAGCTTGACCCAGCAGTGCAGCCAGATCCCCAGCAACCTAGCCCGTGCAGTGTCCTACACCCTGGGGTAGCTGTCCTCAGGACAAAGGGAGCTAGCTGAAAAGCATGCTCTCCAGAGCCTGAGAGCCACCTGCCTGGGACTGATGCCACTGAAAGCAGCCCTACCCCCTAGCAGCAGACCTGCCATGCACTTGCATGTGTCTTCAGAGGTCTCATGGCCTGAGAACAGGCCTACAGTGCCCACTGCCAACAACAAAAATCAAATCAATATGGCAGGAATAAGACCTCGCATGTCAATAAATAGCCTTGAATGTAAACTAATTAAATCCTTCCCTTAAAAGAGATAGACTGGCTGAATGACTTTAATAAAAACATGACCCAACTGTATGCTGACTAAAAGAAACTCATTTCACCTGTAAAGACACATATTGACTGAAAATAAAGGGATAAAAAAAGATATGCCATGGAAACAGAAACCAAAAGTGAGCAGAAGTAGCTATACTTAGATAAAATAGGCTTTAAGTCAAACTGTAAAAAGAATCAAAGAAGGTCATTATATAATGACAAAGAGGTCAATTCAGAAAAAGGATATAACAATTCTAAATATATATGCACTTAACATTAGAGCACCCAGATATATAAAGCAAATATTATATCTAAAAGAGGAGACAGACTTAAATACAATAATAGTTGGGGGCTTCAACACCCTACCCAGCATTAGATATATCATCTAGACAGAACAACAAAAAACAAATATTTGATTTAAGTTGTAATTTAGACTAAATGGACCAAACAGACATTTGCAGAACATTTTATCTAACAGCTACAGAATATAAATTCTTCTCATCAGCACATATAACATTCTCCAAGATATATCATATGTTAGACCACAAAACAAGTCTCAACAAATTTTTAAATGGTGAAGTCATATCAAGTATCACCTCAGGTCACAATGGAATAAAATTAGAAATCCAAAACAAAAGGAAAATTGGAATACACGGAAAGTAAAAATTATGCCCCCGAACAATCATAGGGTCAATGAGGAAATTAAGAAGAAAATCAGAAAGTTTCATTAAACAAATAAAAATAAAAGCAATCTGCTAAAACCTAAGGCATACAGCAAAAGCAATGAAAAGAGGGAAGTTTGTAGCAGTAAAAGCCTGCATGAAAAAAGTAGAAATATTTCTAATAAACAACTAAATGGTGTGCCTCAAGAAAAGCAAGAACAAACCAAACCCAAAATTAGCGGGGGAAAATAAATAATAAAGAAGAGAGTAGAACTAAACCAAACAGAGACTAAAAAAAGTAATACAGAGAATCAATGTAAGAAAAAGTTGGTTTTTTGAAAAGACAAACAAAGTCAACAAATTCCTAGCTAAGATTACTGATACAGGAAGAGAGAAGACCGAAATAAACAAATCAGAAATGAAAAAGGAGAGATTACTAACAGTTATCACAGAAATACAAAGACCATCAAAAACTATTGTGAACAACTATACGCTAACAAACTGGAAAACTTAAAGGAAAAGGATAAATTCCTGGAAACACATAACCTATCAAGATTAAATGAGAAAAAATATAGAAAATCTGAACAAACCAATTAGAAGTGGCAAGACTTAAGTAACAATAAAGCATTTCCTAAATAGATTTTTAAAAACCCAGGGCCAGATTGATTCACAGCAGAATTCTACCAAATGTATAAAAAAGAACTGGTGCCAATTTTCCTAAAACTGTTAGAAAACTTGAGGAGGGAACCCTCCCTAACTCATTCCACAAGGCCAGCATTACCCTGATACAAGACGAGTTCATAAGAGCCAAATAAAACTACAGGCCAATATCTTTGGTGAACATACACACAAAAACCCTCATCAAAATCTAGCCAGATTAATAGAACAGCACATCTTAACAATAATATCCTATAACTATGTGGGATTTATAACAGAGATGCAAGGAAGATGGTTCAACATATGCAAGACAATAAATGTGATAAATAACATCAACAGAATGAAGGATAAAAGCCATATTATCTCTGGCAGAGACATAACAAAAAAACCGAATTTTAGACCGATATCCCTCATGAACATCGATGCGAAAATCCTCAATAAAATACTGGCAAATCAAATCCAGCAGCCCATCAAAAAGCTTATCCACCACAATCAACTCGGCTTCATCCCTGGGATACAAGCCTGGTTCAACATACGCAAACCAATGGATGTAAACCATCACATAAACAGAACTAAAGACAAAAACCACATGATTAACAGATGCAGAAAAGGCCTTTGAAAAATTCAACAGCGCTTCATGCTAAAAACTCTCAATAAATTAGGTATTAATGGAACATATCTCAAAATAAAAAGAGCTATTTATGACAAACCCACAGCCAATATCATACTGAATGGGCAAAAACTGGAAGCATTCTCTTTGAAAACTGGCACAAGACAGGGATGCCCTCTCTCACCACTCCTATTCAACATAGTGTTGGAAGCTCTGGCCAGGACAATCAGGCGAGAGAAAGAAATAAAGGCATTCAATTAGAAAAAGAGGAAGTCAAATTGTCCCTGTTTGCACATGACTGTACATTCAGGAAACCCCATCATCTCAGCCCAAAATCTCCTTAAGCTGATAAGCAACTTCAGCAAAGTCTCAGCGTACAAAATGAATTGCAAAAATCGCAAGCATTCCTATACACCAATAACAGACAAACAGAGAGCCAAATTGTGAGTGAACTCCCATTCACAATTGCTACAAAGAGAATAAAATACCTAGGAATACAATTTACAAGAGATGTGAAGGACGTCTTCAAGGAGAACTACAAACCACTGCACAATGAAATAAAAGAAGACACAAACAAATGGAAGAACATTCCATGCTCATGAATAGGAAGAATCAATATTGTGAAAATGGCCATACTGCCCAAGGTAATTTATAGATTCAATGTCATCCCCATTAAGCTACCAATGACGTTCTTCACAGAATTGGAAAAAACTACTTTAAAGTTTATGTGGAACCAAAAAAGAGCCCACATTGACAAGACAATCCTAAGCAAAAAGAACAAAGCTGGAGGCAACACGCTACCTGACTTCAAACTATACTACAAGCCTACAGTAACCAAAACAGCATGGTACTAGTACCAAAACAGAGATATAGACCAATGGAACAGAACAGAGGCCTCAGAAATAATACTGCACATCTACACCTCTCTGATCTTTGACAAACCTGACAAAAACAAGAAATGGGGAAAGGATTCCCTATTTAATAAATGGTGCTGGAAAAACTGGCTAGCCATATGTAGAAAGCTAAAACTATATTCCTTCCTTATGCCTTATACAAGAATTAATTCAAGATGGATTAAAGACTTCAATGTTAGACCTAAAACCATAAAAACCCTAGAAAACCTAGGCAGTACCATTTAGGACATAGGCCTGTGCAAGGACTTCATGAATAAAAGGAGCACCAAAAGCAATGGCAACAAAAGCCAAAATTGACAAATGGGATCTAATTAAACTAAAGAGCTTCAGCACAGCAAAGGAAACTACCAGCAGAGTGAACAGGCAACCAACAGAATAGGAGAAAATGTTTGCAATCTACCCATCTGACAAAGGGCTAATATCCAGAATCTACAAAGAACTTAAACAAATTTATAAGAAACAATCAAACAACCCTATCAAAAAGTGGGCAAAGGATATGAACAGATCCTTCTGAAAAGAAGACATTTATGCAGCCAACACATGAAAAAATGCTCATCATCACTGGCCATCAGAGAAATGCAAATCAAAACCACAATGAGATACCATCTCACGACTGTTAGAATGGTGATCATTAAAAAGTCAGGGAACAACATGCTGGAGAGGATGTGGAGAAATAGGAATGATTTTACACTGTTGGTAGGACTGTAAACTAGTTCAACCATTGTGGAAGACAGTGTGGCAATTCCTCAAGGGTCTAGAACTTGAATTACCATTTGACCCAGCAATCCCATTACTGGGTATATACCCAAAGGATTATAAATCATGCTACTATAAGGACACACACACACACACATATTCATTGTGGCGATATTCACAATAGCAAAGACTTGGAACCAATGCAAATGTCCAAGAATGATGGACTGGATTAAGAAAATGTGGCACATATACACCAGGGAATACTATGCAGTCATAAAAAAGGATGAGTTTGTAGGGACATAGATGAAGCTGGAAACCATCATTCTGAGCAAACTCTCAAGGACAGAAAACTAAACACCGCATCTTCTCACTCATAGGTGGGAACTGAACAATGAGAACACAGGCGGGGAACATCACTCATAGTGCCTGTTGTGGGGTGGGGGACTGGGGGAGGGATAGCATTAGGAGAAATACCTAATATAAATTACGAGTTAATTGGTTCAGCAAACCAACGTGGCACATGTATACATATGTAACAAACTTGCATGTTGTGCACATTTACCCTAGAACTTAAAGTATAATAATAAAAAAGTATGATCATCTCAATAGATGCAGAAAAAGCATTTAATAAAATTCAACATCCTTTCATGATAAAAACTCTCAACAAACTAGACATAGGAGGAACATATCTCAAAATAATAAAGGCCATATATGATAAACCCACAGCTAACATGATGCAGAAAGCCCTTCTTCTAAGATCTGGAATAAGACAAGGATGCCCGTTTCCACCACTCCTATTCAACACAGTACTGGAAGTCCTAGCTAGAGCAATAAGATGAAAGAAAAGAAAAAAGAAAAGAAAAGAAAAGAAAAGAAAAGAAAAGAAAAGAGGAAGGAAGGAAGGAAGGAAGGAAGGAAGGAAAGAAAGAAAGAAAGAAAGAAAGAAAGAAAGAAAGAAAGAAAGAAAGAAAGAAGAAAGAAAGAAAGAAAGAAAGAAAGAAAGAAAGAAAGAAAGAAAGAAAGAAAGAAAGAAAGAAAGAGAGAAAGAAAGAAGAAGGAAGGAAGGAAGGAAGGAAGGAAGGAAGGAAGGAAGGAGAGAGAGAGAGAGAAAGAAAGAAAGAAAGAAAGAAAGAAAGAAAGAAAGAAAGAAAGAAAGAAAGAAAGAAAGAAAGAAAGAAAGAAAGAAAGAAAGAAAGAAAGAAAGAAAGAAAGAAAAGAAAGAAAGAAAGAAAGGAAGGAAGGAAGGAAGGAAGGAAGGAAGGAAGGAAGGAAGGAAGGAAGGAAGGAAGGAAGGAAGGAAGGAGGCAGGCAGGCAAGCAAGCAAAGGCATCCAAATTAGAAAAGAGGAAGTCAAATTGTCCCTTTTTGCTGATAATTTGATCTTATGTCTAGAAAAACCTAAAGACTCCAGCAAAAACTCTTAGATTTAATAAATTCAGTAAAGTTGCAGGATAAAATATCAACATACAAAAATCACTGGTGTTTCTGTACATCAACAATGATCTAGCTGAGAAAGAAATAAAAAAATCCCATTTGCAATAGCTATCAAAATAAATAAATATATAAAATACCTAGGAATAAATTTAACCAAGGAGGTGAAGGATCTCTACAAGAAAAACTACAAAACATTGATGAAAGAAATTGAAGAGGACACAACCAAATGGAAAGACATCTCATCCTCATGAACCAAAAGGATTAATATCATTAAAATGACCATGCTGCCCAAAGCAATCTACACATTCAGTGTAATCCCTATCAAAATACCAACATCATTCTTCACAGAATTAGGAAAAAAAAAAAAAAAAGCTAAAAATTATACACAATCAAAAAAGATGCAGAATACCAAAAGAACCCTGATCAAAAAGAACAAGCTGGAGGCGTCACATTGCCTGACTTCAAAATATGTTACAAGGCTAGAGTAACCAAAACAGTATGGTATCAGTATAAAAGCAGACATACAAACCAATTGAACAGAAGAGAATTCAGAAATAAGTCCACGTATCTACAGCCAACTAATTTTTGGTAAAGGCACCAAGAACTTACACTAGGGAAAGGACATCCTCTTCAATAACTGGTACTGGGAAAATTGGATATCCACATGTAGAAGAATAAAACTGGCCCCTTATCTGTCCACATATACAAATACCAACTCAAAATGGATTCAAGAAAAATGTAAGACTCGAAACGATAAAACTGTCAGAAAAGATAGGAAAATCACTTCAAGACATCAGTCTAGGCAAAGATTACACAGCTAAGATCTCAATAGCACAGACAGCTACACACAAATAGACAAATGGGACTACATTAAACTAAAAAGCTTCTACACAGCAAAGGAAACAATCAACAGAATGAAAAGACAACCTGTTGAATGGGAGAAAATATGTGCAAACTACTTATCCAATAAGGGACTAATATCCCAAATGTATAAGAAACTCAAATAACTCAAGACTAAAAAAAATCCATTAAAAATTGGACTACTGATGTGAATAGATATTTCTCAAAAGGTGATGTAAAAATCGCCAACAGACATATTTTTAAAAGAAGCTCAACATCACTCATCATCATGGAAATGCAGATAAAAAACACAAGGAGATATCATCTTTTTCTTCCACAGGTTATTGGGGTACAGGTGATATTTCGTTACATGAGTAAGTTCTTTAGTGGTGATTTGTGAGATTTTGGTGTACCTGTCACCCGAGCAGTATACACTGCACACTATTTAGAGTCTTTTATCCCTCGCTCTCCTCCCATCCTTCCGTACATGTCCCCAAAGTCCATTGTATCATTCTTATGCCTTTGCGTCCTCATAGCTTAGTTCCCACATGTGAGTGAGAACATATGATGTTTGGTTTTCCATTCCCGAGTTACTTTGTTTAGAATAAGAGTCTCCAATTTCATTCAAGTTGCTGTAAATGCCATTAATTAATTGTTTTTTATGGCTGAGTAGTATTCCATCGTACATATATACCACAGTTTCTTTATCCACTCGTCGATTAATGGATATTTGGATTGGTTCCACAATTTTGTAATTGCGAATTGTGCTGCTATAAACATGTGTGTGCAAGAATATTTTTCATGTAATGACTACTTTTCCTCTGGGTACATACCCAGTAGTGGGATTGTTGGATCAAATGGTACTTCTACTTTTAGTTCTTTGAGGAATTTCCACACTGTTTTCCACAGTGGCTGTGCTAGTTTACATTCCCATCAGCAGCATAGAAATGTTCCCTGTTCAACACATCCACACCAACATCTACTGTTTTTGATTTTTTGATTATGGTCATTCTTGCAGGAGTAAAGTGGTATCGATTGTGGTTCTGACTTGCATTTCCCTGATCATTAGTGATGTTGAGCATTTTTTCATATGTTTGTCAGCCATTTGTATATTTTCTTTTGAGAATTGTCTATTCATGTCCTTAGCCCACTTTTTGATGGGATTCTTTTTTTGTTCTTGTTAATTTGTTTGAGTTTGTTGTAGATTCTGGATATTAGTCGTTTGTCAGATGTATAGATTGTGAGCACTTTCACCCACTCTGTGGGTTGTCTGCTTACTCTTCTGACTGTTCCTTTGGCTGTGCAAAAGCTCTTTAGTTTAATGAAGTCCCAGCTATATATCTTTGTTTTTATTGCATTTGCTTTTGGGTTCTTGGTCATGAAATCCTTGCCTAAGCCAGTGTCTAGAGGGGTTTTTCAATGTTGTCTTCTAGAATTTTTATAGTGTCAGGTCTTAGATTTAAATCTTTAATCTATCTTGAGTTGATTTTTATATAAAGTGAGAGATGAGGATCCAGTTTCATTCCCCTACAGGTGGTTAGCCAATTATCCCATTACCATTTATTGAAAAGGATGTTTTTTCCCCATTATATGTTCTGGTTTGCTTTGTCAAAGTTGAGATCTCTGTATTTGGGTTGATTTCTGGGTTATCTATTCTGTTCCATTAGTCTGTGTGCCTATTTTTATAGCAGTACCATGCTGTTTTGGTGACTATGGTCTTATAGCATAGTTTGAAATCAGGTAGTGTGATGCCTGCTGATTTGTTCTTTTTGCTTAGTCTCGCTTTGGCTATGTGGGCTCCTTTTTGGCTCCATATGAATTTTAGAATAGTTTTTTCTAATTCTGTGAAGAATGATGGTGGTATTTTGATGGGGATTGTGTTGAATTTGTAGATTGCTTGTAGCAGTATGGTCATTTTCACAATATGGATTCTACCCATTCATGAGCATGGGGTGTTTCCATTCGTTTGTCTCATCTATGATTTCTTTCAGCAGCGTTTTATAGTTTTCCTTGTAGATATGTTTTGCCTACATGGTTGGGTATATTTGTAAGTTTTTTTTTTTTTTTTTTTTTTTGCAGCTATTGTGAAAAGGACTGAGTTCTTGATTTGGTTCTCTTCTTGGTCACCATCGATGTACAGAAGAGCTACTGATTTGTGTACATTAATCTTGTATTTGGAAACTTTGCTGAATTCTTTTTTCAGTTCTAGGAGCTTATAGAGGAGTCTTTAGGCTTTTTGAGGGAAACAATCATATTGTCAGCAAATAGTGACAGTTTAACTTCCTCTTTACAATTTGGATGCCTTTTCTTTCTTTCTCTTCTCTGATTGCTCTGCCTAGGACTTCCAGTATTATGTTGAAGAAGAGTAGTGAGAGTGGGCATCCCACAGTGGAATAAAACTGGAAATCAACTACAAAAAGAACCTAAAAAACCATGCAAACACATATAAATTAAATAACCTACTCCTGATTGATCACTGGGTCAAAATGAAATCAAGATGGAAATTTAAAAATTATTCTAACTGAATGACCACAATGACACAACCTATCAAAACCTCTGAGATACAGCAAAGATGGTGCTAAGAGGAAAGTTCATAGCCCTAAACACCTACCTCAAAAAGACTGAAAGAGCACAAATGGACATTCTAAGGTCACACCTCGAGGAACTAGAGAAACAAGAACAAACCAAACCAAAACCCAGCAGAGAAAAGGAAATAATCAAGATCAGAGCAGAACAAAATGAAATTGAAACAAAAAAAAAATACAAAAGATAAATGAAACAAAAGCTAGTTCTTTGAGAAGATAAATAAAATTGATAGACCATTAGTAAGATTAACCAAGAAAAAAAAAGAGACAATCCAAATAACCTCATTAAGAAAGGAAACAGGAGATATTACAACTGATACCACTGAAATACAAATGATTATTCAAGGCTACTAGGAACACCTTTACACACATAAATTAGAAAATCTAGAAGAGATGGATAAATTCCTGGAAAAATACAACCCTCCTAACTTAAATTAGAAAGCATAAGATACCCTGAACAGATCAATAAAAAGCAGAGATTGAAATGGAATTTAGAAAATTATCAACAACAACAAAAAAGTTCAGGACCAGATGGATTCGCAGCAGAATTCTATCAGACATTCAAAGAAGATTTGGTACCAATCTTTTTGACACTATTCCACAAGATAAAGAGGGAACCCTCCCTAATTCATTCTATGAAGCTAGCATCACCCTAATACCAAAACAAAAAAAGGACATAACCAAAAAGAAAACTACAGACTGATATTTTTGATGAACATAGACACTAAAATCCTTAACAAAATACTAGGTACCAGAATCCAACAGCATATCAAAATGATAATCCACCATGATCAAGTGGGTTTCATACCAGGGATGCAGGGATGGTTAACATATACAAGTCAATATATGTGATACACCATATAAACAGAATTAAAAATAAAAATCACATGATTATCTCAGTATGCGTGGAAACAGTATTCGACAAAATCCAGCATCCCTTTATAATTAAAACTCACAGCAAAATTAGCATATAAGGGACATACCATTAACATAATAAAAGTCATCTATGACAAACCCAAAGCCAACATAATAATGAATGTGGAAAAGCTGAAAGCATTCTCTCTGAGAACTGGAGATATCATCTTAACCCTGTTAAAATGACTGTTATCAAAAAGAAAAATAATAGACACTGGCAACGATGTGAAGAAAAGAACTCTTACACACTTTTTGTGGGAAGTTAAATTAGTACAGCCATTATGGAAAACACTATGGGGATTTCTAAACAAACCAAAAATGGAACTACCATATGATCCAGCAATCCTACTAACTGGGTATTTATCTAAAGGAAAGGAAATCAATATAACAAAGGGATAACTGCACTTGCATGTTTATTACAGTACTATTCACAATAGCAAATATATGGAATCAACCTAAGTGTCCATCAGTAGATGAGTGTATTTTTAAAAGGTGGTATATAAACATAATAGAATACTATTCAGCCATAAAGAAAGAATGAAATCCTATAAATTGGAAATGGAGGACATTATGTTAAGTGAAATAAGACAGGAATATCAATAAATATTGCATGTTCTCATTCACATGTGAAAGCTAAAACTGTTAAGCTCATGGAGGTAGACAGTAGAATGATGGTTAGCAGAGGTTAAAAAGGGTCGGTGGTGTGGGGAGATGAAGATAGGTTGGTTAATGGGTATGAAAATATATTTATAAAAATAAGTTCTAGGGTTTAATAGCACAGGGGGTGACTATAGTTAACAATATATTGTATACTGCAAAATGGCTAGAGGAGAAAATTGGAAATGTTCCCAACACAAAGAAATGATAAATGTTCAAGGTTATGCATATTCTAAATACTCTGATATGATCATTATACATTGTATGTATACAGAATAGTAGACCATTCATAACCTGATCCCAAGTTATCTCAGTCTCTTGGTCTCTCTATAATTCTCTTTGACACTTTTCCTTCACCCAAAGTCCGTCCATACAACCTGTCTTGGGAATTCTGACATATCCTCCAAACTCTACCACCATACTATGTACTGTAAGGGATATGTGAATGGGACTTCCTCCAGTTGTGCAGTGTACAGCCTACCCAACTATATAATGACCCAGTACAGCACCCCACACATTCTACAGGAGAACTCCTCACTTTACATGTCAGTCACCTCCACTAGACTCTAGGTTACCTGATGACAAGGTCTAAGGAAGATTGCAGAACAAAGCAGTTAAGGGCAGACGTTCTGTAGACAAACTGCTCGATTTATATTGTGGTCATAACACATAATGCCTGTGATCTGAAAAAGGGGAAAATTGAACTATCCTCATAAGACAGAGTGTAAGGTCTAGCAGAGAAACAAGGGAAATGTTGAATGTTGTGCTGAAACAGAGTACAGGCTTGGTAAGAGTTTCCATTGTGTTTATCTGTGTATTCCCAGGATTTTAAAGAGTGACTAGAACCTAGTAGTTGCTCTGTCAATTTCTAATAAGTGAATTCATGTCTATTAATAAACGAATAAGCTTTGCCTCTAGGATAAAAGAGAAATATTGTTGTAGAAGGTTTATTTATTTTCCAATAGTTTGAAAGCCTGCAGCTCTAGAAATCATTTTTCTATATCCTGCTTACATTCAATGATAGCTAGAGAAGGTGGGAGAAAAGATAAAGCCTAGAAATTGATAATAAACTTAGTAAATAGAAATAACAGAAGAAATAGAGGACTATTGAGAAAGAAAACAGGAACCAAATATGGGAAATAAAAACCAAAGCAGGAAATGTTTAAGAAAAGAAAAAATGTGGGGATACACTGAAGAATAGAAAGACAAAAATACAGATAAGTAGTTGAGGAAAAAGGGAACTCAGTTACATATAAACCATTTTGGGACTTTTTCATAATCCCAGAAAACACTCCATTGCTCTCTCCTTTTATCATCTGAGCCTTGGAGTTGTTTTAGGCCTCATATGGCTCCTTCTCTTTCTCCTATTTTTCTTCCGTGTTTCTCCTGCTCACTTAGGACACTGTGAATTCAGCTCTGAAAGAACTGCTCCACCCTGAGATGAGGTTTATCCTTCTTGCTTAGCCAGTGGCCAATGAAGTGAATTGGGGAATTTTCCTTTTGCTCATGGGCTTACTTTGCAAAGGCCAATTCTAGGGTTTGATTTGTTTTCTTTTGCTAGAAAAAAATAGGGAGGAAAACAATCTCTGTTGTGAGAAGCCTGCACAGGAAGGGGTTACCTACACTGGGGAAGTTCTCTGTTTCAAAATGAAATTGGGTTAATTGAGAAGGGCATGGGGAAATACCGAAGCCCAATTAACAAGGTCTAAAGTCTCCCAATTAACAAGATAATTGTTAAATGGCTTTGGGGCAGCACTTAAGAGTTTTAGAAGCGAAACCACTTGTTCCAGGTGTTTAGTCAGAGAGTGATTTCAGGTCTTTTCCACTCTCAACCGCACATAAAAGGAGCCTAGAAGTGCAGAAAGAGATTTCAAGAAGAACAATGAGATCACTTGGACTCGGCAAGGGGAACATCACACACCGGGGCCTATCACAGGGAGGGGGGAGGGGGAAGGGATTGCATTGGGAGTTACACCTGATGTAAATGATGAGTTGATGGGTGCAGCACAGCAACATGGCACAAGTATACATATGTAACAAACCTGCACGTTATGCACATGTACCCTAGAACTTAAAGTATAATAATAATAAATAAAAAAAAAGAAGAAGTTTGAATAGAATACACGCGTGGGGAGCCCTGAATGGAAACGGTGTGTCCTAAGGAACAGATCAGAAATATTTCCTATATGTTGAACTTTATTTCAGTTATGACATCTAGTGTCAAAACCTAAACCTAAAAGTGGGCCTTGCATATGTAGAGGGCATTCTTGGGCACCCTTCCTGGATGGATTTTTGTCCATTCAATGTGATCCTTAGCTGCGCTCCAATTATTATCCCTTTATTATGAAGCTATTCTCTCTCGGCTCTCTACAGATTTGGTTGCATTTGCTACTGGTACTTCTCTGATGATTTAAAAATCAAGATATAATCTCCATCAAATACCAACAAAAGGAGAGAAGAGAAAAGAGAATGCTTCTCTAGCTTGATTTCCCAGTAGGAGGGAGGCCCAGTCTCCCACTGGACACCTGTGGCTCAGCCCCTGGAACTTCCATCTCTGAGATCTGGAGGCTCTGTGGGGAAAAACT
The DNA here is from genome assembly GCF_049350105.2 of Macaca mulatta. Taxonomy (NCBI): domain Eukaryota; kingdom Metazoa; phylum Chordata; class Mammalia; order Primates; family Cercopithecidae; genus Macaca; species Macaca mulatta. The sequence continues at coordinate 123,801,085 of NC_133411.1, forward strand.
ACCAACAGCTGAGAGGAACAGCGCAGTCCCCGCGAGCATAACCCCCTCCGTCACGAAGTAGACACTTGCTCATCAGGAGGCTCAATCCTTTCCATAATGGAACAAACCGCCATCTGCCTTCTCCCAAATCCCCGCACAGTCTGTACTCTCTCTGCTTCCAGACGGCTGGCCGGGTGGGTGGGGGAGCCCAGCTGTTCTTGCTCTGTGAAGACGGCAGGCGATGGGGACTCCAGTGTGCGAAGCGGTGCGTCCTATCGGCCACAAGGGTGCACCGGGCTCTGTTCTGGGCACGGCTCTCCTGGACACCCAGGCCTGGCCAGTACGACCCACGCAACATAGCGCTTTTCCTGTAGTGCCTCATGTTCTGCCGTGAAATTTTCTTTTGCTTGCATGATGTTATTTGATCCTCATATCAGGTTTATGGTTTTGTTTTCAATGCTATTTTGCCAGGAGGGAAGTGAAGAAATAAGCTGTGGGTGCTGAGGCTTCCCATCAGCAACGTTAGGATCCACCCTTTACAGAAGAGCATTTTCTCACGCCTGCATTTAAAATACCGCTACCCACATCCGAAGTTTGTCCTTCTGGTGCATTTTAAATTTCTTCAACACAGAGTTGAGAGGTGATTGGGCATGCAACCAAGTCTGTCGTCATCCTCTTCCCTTTGAATTATAGGGAAAGTTTTTGGAATACAAACGACAATGTCGCCCATTTGGGCTGAAAAGCCCTTAACCAAATGTGAACCCTCCACTGTTAACTGTACTTTGTTTTTTACTCTGTTATGTGGTCCCAGACACTCTTCAAGAAAGAAACTAAGATTTCCTTTCTCAAACAAGTGAGAGAGTTGGTGATCAGCCAAGATCATGGACCAAAAACAACCACCACAGAAAAAAACAACAACAACAAAAAACAAAAACAAAAACAAAAAAAACGAAAAACAAAAAACAGAAAAAGTCCTAGTACTTTTGAACTTAGGACTATGTTTTTGTTTTCGTTTTATCCTCTTACTTGATGTTTTACCCCTATGGAACTGGAAATTAGAAACGGTTGCTGAGTATTCATATATTTGCTGTTAAAACCCAAGGGTAGTACTCTTAAGTTCCCATGCACAATAGGAAAAGCTCAGAGCTGAAATTCATCAAAATGCTGGTGGTTAATTTGCTTTGAAAATCATGCCTCCCTGGAAGATGACAGCGTGGTATTTTCTATAGATGTCTACATGAACACTTTAGTCTCTCTTTTAAGTAGGGAATTTCCTAGAGCTGAAGTTAGCAGAGCCAAAAGTCTGATCATGATCCTTGACTGTATTTGAATTGGTAGTTTTTTCCCACGAAATACAAAAGAAACTTGAACCAGGGCTTTGGTCCTTGTGTCACCTCTATATCAAAGGCAGCCTGCAGCAAAGCGCAGCTCAGCTGCTCAAGTGCAGGGACTGGCATGGCTGATGGAAAGTAATAGGAGAAGTGTCAGGGAAGACTGTAGGTAGCAGAAGTGATAATGAGATGGAGTGTGATAGAGCCCCCGGCAAGATTAAATGTGCAAGTGTCTTTCTTCTCTAATTAGACATTTATATCATTCACTTTCCAACCTTAAACATTCAAGGAGAGTGCTATGCTTGCCAATTTTTCTATTGACCTTTCACAGCTTTGCAAAGCAAAAACTCCTCTGTTGGGGGAAAGGGGTACAGATTCAACATTCCTTCCCCAAATCAAGCACTAGTCAGCCAGTCCTTGAGCAAGGCCCACTGCTCATGTGCAGAGACCGGGACGGAAAGATGGTCTGTTGAATGTTTGCATCTTAAATGCAAAGAATGTGTTCCATATGCTACAGGCAGCTCCAGATCATGGAAGCATTTTTCTGTGGTTTCTGAATGAAACAGCTTGTATCTTCCTGCTGCTTTACAGCCATAAAGAAGAAATAAATGCTCAAGTTTTTGTGCTAGGTTATAGGCAAATGCTTAGTGTTTCCCGTCTTGTGACTGTAAACATTCATTCTGCCTTCCCTTTCTCTCTATCTGGCTTTTGTAAAATTTCAAATATTTCTGAAGACACAATGATTTTTAAGAATGTGTATATTTCTATTCAACCTGTTTCTAATCCTTGCTCTCCAAGAAATGCCAGTTGTTGTAATAAGATATGACATTGGAGAAGCAGCATCATATTGCAGAAGAGGCACAGGCCAAAGGAAACAGAGGCCTTTGTTCCAGGGCTGCCTCTACTACTCACTAGTTGTTCGGCATCAAACAAACCACCTCATGTCTCTGGGCTTTGGTTTTCTAGTATCTAAAATGAGGTGGGGAGAAGGGAGAGTGGGCCATCTCAGGTAGCAAACATGTCAAAACTAGGCTTCTCCTAGCAATTATTGGCATGACTTATTCACGCCCTCCAGCCATTTACATACATTCCATAAAACACACACACACACACACACACACACACACACACACACACACTTTAAGAAATTTTAAAGTTGTGAGACAGTGTCTTGCTTTATCACCCAGACTGGAGTGCAATGGTGCGATCAGAGCTTACTTCAGCCTTGAACTCCTGGGCTCAAGTGATCCTCTTCCTTCAGCTTCCCTAATAGCTAGGACTATAGGTGTACATTCTAGCTAATATCCAGCTAATTTGTTTTAAATATTTTTATAGAGATGAGGTCTCACTATGTTTCCCATGCTGGTTTAAAACTCCTGGGCTCAAGTGATCCTCCCACCTCAGCTTCACAAAGTGCTGGGATTATAGGCATGAGCCACCATGCCCATCCTAAAATTAAGAATTATTTTTATTTTTTTCTAATTTTACTTATTTACATTTTATAATATTTATCACTTAAAAACACAAATTTTAAGAAAAAAGAACATAAGCTGCTGTTAGATGCTTTAGTATCATGTATGCTGAAATATCTTCCTTCCCCAAAAGAGTTTTAAATATTTGAATTAGGTGCTATAATTTAAGAACTAGTCTAATTGAATCCCTAAAAAGCTAAAGAGTCTTCATAAAAGAAACCAGGGACCATAAGACAGCATAAGAAAAATGGATACAATAACCATCCGAGTAGGAGAAAATATGGAATTTATGTATTTTATGATACAGTTAACAAATAAATTATGCAAAGCCAAGTCTTTCTAAATAAAACTGTAAGATAATAAAATGTGCCCATGCTTTTCAAACTAGATTTTAAAAATTTTTTTAATTCCATAGGTCATTGGGGATCAGGTGTTGTTTGGTTACATGTGTAAGTTCTTTAGGGTGATTTGTGAGATTTTGGTGTACCCATCACCTGAGCAGTATACACTGCACCCAATTTGTGGTATTTTTATCCCTCGTCCTCTTTCCCCCTTAGTCGCCAAAGACCACCGTGTCTTTCTTATGTCTTTGCATCCTCATAGCTTAGCTCCCACATATGGGTGACAACATACAATGTCTAGTTTTCCATTCCTGAATTACTTCATTTAGAATAATAGCTTCCAATCTCATCCAGGACACTGAAATGCCATTAATTCATTCATTTTTATGGCTGAGTAGTATTCCATCATATATATCACAGTTTCCTCATCCACTGTGTTAATTGATGGGCACTTGGGTTGGTTCCACGTTAATTGATGGGCACTTGGGTTGGTTCCACGTTTATGCAATTGCAAATTATGCTGCTATAAGCATGTCTGTGCATGTATCTTTTTCATATAGTGACTTCTTTTTGTCTAGGTAGATACCCAGTAGTGGGATTGCTAGATCAAATCATAGTTCTACTTTTAGTTTTTTAAAGAATCTCCACACTATTTTCCATAGTGATTGTACGAGTTTACATTCCCAGCAGCAGTGTGGAAGGGTTCCCTGTTCAACGCATCCACACCAACATCTACTGTTTTTGAATTTTTTATTATGGTCATTCTTTTTATTATTATTATTATTATACTTTAAGTTCTAGGGTACATGTGCACAACATGCAGGTTTGTTACATATGTATACATGTGCCATGTTGGTGTGCTGCACCCATTAACTTATCATTTACATTAGGTATATCTCCTAATGCTATCCCTCCCCCCTCTCTCCTCCCCACAATAGGCCCCAGTGTGTGATGTTCCCCTACCCGTGTCCACGTGATCTCATTGTTCAATTTCCACCTATAAGTGAGAATATGTGGTGTTTGGTTTTCTGTTCTTGCGATAATTTGCTGAGAATGATGGTTTCCAGCTGCATCCATGTCCCTACAAAGGACACGAACTCATTCTTTTTTATGGCTGCATAGTATTCCATGGTGTATAGGTGCCACACTTTCTTAATCTAGTCTGTCACTGATGGACATTTGGGTTGATTCCAAGTCTTTGCTATTGTGAATAGTGCTGTAATAAACATACGTGTGCATGTGTCTTTATAGCAGCATGATTTATAATCCTTTAGGTATATACCCAGTAATGGGATGGCTGGGTCAAATGGTATTTCTAGTTCTAGACCCTTGAGGAATTGCCACACTGTTTTCCACAATGGTTGAACTAGTTTACAGTCCCACCAACAGTGTAAAAGTGTTCCTATTTCTCCACATCCTCTCCAGCACCTGTTGTTTCCTGATTTTTTAATGATTGCCATCCTAACTGGTGTGAGATGGTATCTCATCGTGGTTTTGATTTGCATTTCTCTTATGGCGAGTGATGCAGGAGTAAGGTGGTATCACATTGTGGTTTTGACTTGCATTTCCCTGATCATTATAGATGTTGAGCAATTTTTCATATGTTTGTTGCCATTTGTATATCTTCTTTTGAGAATTGTCTAGTCATGTCCTTAGCACACTTTTTGATGGGATTCTTTGTTTTTTCTTGCTAATTTGTTTGAGTTCGTTGTAAATTCTGGACATTAGTCCTTTGTCAGAGGTAAAGATTGTGAAGATGTTCTCCCACTCTGTAGGTTGTCTGTTTACTCTTCTGACTGCTCCTTTGGCTGTGCAAAAGCTCTTTAGTTTGATGAAGTCCAAGCTATTTATCTTTGTTATTATTGCATTTGCTTTTGGGTTCTTGGTCATGAAATTCCTGCCTAAGCCAGTGTCTAGAAGGGGTTTTTCAATGTTGTCTTCTAGAATTTTTATAGATTCAGGTCTTAGACTTAAGTCCTTGATACCAATTCTTCTTTGAACGTCTGGTAGAATTCTACTGTGAATCTATCTGGTCCCGGACTTTTTTGTTGCTGTTATTTTTTTTATTACCATTTCAATCTCGCTGCTTGTTGTTGATCTGATCAGAATATCTAATTCATCCTGATTTAAGCTAGGAAGCTTGTATCTTTCTAAGAATTTAACCATCTCCTCTAGGGTTTCTAGTTTATGTGCATAGAAGTGTTCATAGTAAACTTGAATAATCTTTGTATTCCTGTGGTGTCAGCTGTAATATCTCCCATTTCGTTTCTAATTGAGCTTAATTGGATTTTCTCTCTATTCTTGGTTAATCTTGCTAATAGTCTATCAATTTTATTTACCTTTTCAAAGAACTAGCTTTTTGTTTCATTTATCTTTTGTATTGTTTTTGTATCAGTTTCATTTAGTTCTGCTCTGATCTTGGTTATTACCTTTCTTCTGCTGAGTTTGGGTTTGGTTTGTTCTTGTTTCTCTAGTTCCTTGAGGTGTGACCTTAGATTGTTTGTGCTCCTTCAGACTTTTTGATGTAGGCATTTAGGGCCATGAACTTTACTCTTAAGAATTCCTTTTTAAGAATTCCTCTTGAAGAATTTTTAAATTTCCATTTTGATTTTGTTTTTGACGCAATGATCATTCAGGAGGAGGTTATTTAATTTCCATATATTTGCATAGTTGTCAATGCTCCATTTGGAGTTGATTTCCAGCTTTATTCCACTGTTGTTTAACAGAGTGCTTGATACAATTTCAATATTCTTGAATTTATTGAGGCTCGCTTTGTGGTCTATCATAGATTTATCTTGGACAAAGTTCTATGTGGTGTTTAATAGAATGTGCATTCTGCAATTATTGGATAGAATGTTTTGTAAATATCTGTTAAGTCCATTTGTTCCAGGGTATACTTTAAATCCATTTTCTTTGTTGACTTTCCGTCTTGATTACCTGTCTAGCGCTTTCAGTGGAGTACTGAAGTTCCGCACTAGTATTGTGTTGCTCTCTATCTCATTTCTTAGGCCTATTAGTAATCATTTGATAAATTCGAGGACTCCAGTGTTAAGTGCATGTATAGTTAGGATTGTGATATTTTGCTGTTGGACAAAGCCTTTTATCATTGTATAAAGACCCTCTTTGTCTTTGTTAACTGCTGTTGCTTTAAAGTTTGTTTTGTCTGATATAAGAATAACTACCCCTGCTCACTTTTGGTGTTCATTTGCATGGAATATCTTTTTCCATCCCTTTACCTTAAGTTTATGTGAGCCCTTATGTGTTAGGTGTGTCTTTGAAGGCAACAGATAGATGGTTGGTGAATTCTTATCCATTTAGTAATTAGGTATCTTTTATGTGAAGCAGTTGGCCCATTTACATTCAACGTTAGTATTGATATGTGAGGTACCATTTTATTCACAATGCTATTTGTTGCCTGTATACCTTGTTTGTTTGGTTTTTTTTATTTGTATTTGTGTTTTCTAGGTCCTGTGAGATATATGCTTTAAAGAGGTTCCGTTTTGATGTGTTTCCAGGATTTATTTCAAGATTTAGAGTTTCTTTTAGCAGTTCTTGTAGTGCTGGCTTGATAGTGGCAAATTCTTTCAGCGTTTGTTCGTCTGAAAAATACTACATTTCCTTCACTTCTGAAGCTTAGTTTTTCTGGGTACAAAATTTTTGGCTGATAATTGTTGTTTTTGAGGACGTTGAAGATAGGGCCCCAACCCTTCTAGCTTATCAGGATTCAATGAATATTCATTAAATATTTCTCCCTTCATTCTTGTATCATTTTCTAGATTTCTTTATATTGGGCTTCGCCTTTCCCTGGTGCCTCCCTAATTAGCTTAATAACTAACCTTCTGAATTCTTTTTCAGGTAGATCAGGGATTTCTTCTTGGTTTGGATCCACCGCTGGAGACCTAGTGTAATTTTGGGGAGCTGTCAAAGAACCTAGTTTTGTCATATTACTAGAGCTGGTTTTCTGGTTCCTTCTCATTTGGGTAGGCTTTGTCAGAGGAAAGGTCTGGGGCTCAAGGTTGCTGTTCAGTTCCTTCTGTCACATGGGGTGTTTCCTTGATGTTCTACTCTCCTCCTTTTCCTAGTCATGTGGCTTCCTGAGAGCCAAGCTGTAGCGACTGCTCTCTCTCTTGGTCTAGTCACCCAGCAAATCATCCAGGATCCAAGCTGGTACTGGGTTTGTCTGCACAGAGTCCTTTGATGTGAACCATCTATGGGTCCCTCAGCCATGGATACCAGTATCTGCTCCAGTGGAGGTGGCAGGTGAATGAAATGGACTCTGTGAGTGTCCTTAGCTGTGGTTGATTAATGCAGTATTTTTTGTGCTCTTTGGCCTCCTGCTGAGAGATGGCACTTTCAAGAAAGCATCAGCTGTAGTAGTATGGGGAAGAACAGGTGGTGGGTGGGGCCCTAGAACTCCTAAGAGTATATGCCCTTCGAAGTTACCAGGGTGAGTAGGGGAGGACCATTACGTGGGGACAGGGCTGGGCGTGTCTGAGCTTACACTCTACTTGGGCAGGTCTTGCTGTGGCTGCTACGGGGCATGGGGTATGGGTCTCAGATCAATGGAGTTATGTTCCTAGGAAGCTTATGGCTGCCTTTGCTGTGTCATGCAGGTTGTCAGGGAAATGGGGGAAAGCCAGCAGTCACCAGCCTCACTCAGCTTTCACACAACCCAAAGGGCCGGTCTTACTTCCACCATGCCCCGCTCAACAGCACCAAGTCTGTTTCCAGGCAGTGTGTGAACAGGGCTGAGAACTTGCCCCAGGCTACCTGCCTCCCAGCTTCAAAAATAAGTAGGGCTTTCCTTCTTCCTCCACCTCTGGAGTCTGCACACCAGATTCACGCTCTTTCCCAAGTTCTGCCCAGGAGACTTCTCAATCAGTTCAAATTGCTACAAATTTCAATTGGAGGTTTTATTCTCCCTGTGGCATTTTCTCAGTGCCTCCAGCAGCCCTCCTCAAGGATGCGGGTGATGGGAGGCAGAAATGTCTTAGTAGGGAATCCAGTGAGCCCACAGGGATTTTCCTGCTGCTTCCTCTACCCCTGATTTTCACTTGGCTCTCTAAATTGACTCAGCTTCAGGTAAGGTCAGAATCTTCTCCTTTAATCTAGACTTTCAGGTTCCCCAGTGGAGGGTGTATGTTTGGGTGCAGATGATCTACCTTTCCCACTTCCACAGTTTGGACACTCACAGTATTTGGGGTGTCTGCCGGGTCCCCCAGGAGCAATCTGCTTCCTTCAGAGAATGTGTGGGTTCTCTTCAAGAATAATTTTTTTTTTTTTTTTTTTGAGACGGAGTCTCACTGTGCACCCAGGCTGGAATGCAGTGGTGCCATCTCAGCTCACTGCAAGCTCCGCCTCCCGCGCTCACGCCATTCTCCTGCCTCAGCCTCCCGAGTAGCTGGGACTACAGGCGCCTGCCACCACACCTGGCTAATTTTTGTATTTTTAGTAGAGACGGGGTTTCACCGTGTTAGCCAGATGGTCTCGATCTCCTGACCTCGTGATCCACCTGCCTCAGCCTCCCAAAGTACAGGGATTACAGGCATGAGCCACCGTGCCTGAGCAAGAATAATTTTTAAATAAAGACAGGGAGATGCTCAATAAAAGGTCCTCCTAAAGGTCTAGAATTGATCATCTTGAAAATAATGATCAGTTATTAATTAAAGGCTACCAATTAAATAACCTTAAAATGATGTCATTAAAAAAAAAAACAAACAAAAAAAAAAAAAAAAAAAAAAAAAAAACTACTCTCCATCCATCCAAGGTGGCTGATTAGAAGCAACTGCATTTTGCAGCACTTATGGAGAGAAATGGAAAGGGGTAAGGGAATTTAACACCCTCAACTGAAATATGCAGGTTTTCACATTGGGACTGACTAGGCAAACAACTCAACTCATGGAGGATGAAGCAAAGCTAGCAGTGGTGATGGCCCACCTGGGAGTGACACAGAGCCAAGGAAACCCCCACCCGCAACCAAGGGAAGCAGTGAGTGATAGTGCAACCCCCTCCCTGGGGAAACCACACTTCTCCCATGGATCTTTGCAACCTGTGGATCAGGGGATCCCATTGTGAGTCCACATCACCAGGGCCTTGGCTCCGATACATAGAACTGTGTGGAGTCTTGTCAAAGCAGCCACTCAGGCACACACAGAGACCCAGGAGGTTTACACACTCCGGCCCCATGATCTCTGGGAAGGCAGGAAAGCCATTCATTCATATCCTTAGGAAGGGACCTGAATCCAGGGAGCCAAGCAGCATCCTTCTGCGGCCCCCATTTTCATGGCATATCACAAGTTAAGATCCACTGGCTTGTAATTCCAGTCAGCAAATGGCTACAGGCTGGAATCTGTCTGAGATGGATCCAAGTTCCCAGGCAGAGGGGTAGCTGCCATCTCTGCAGCTCAGTAGACTCAGCTGTTCCAGTCTGCTGGCTTTAAATAATACAAACAATTCAGACGAGGAAGGGTCTCCCACAATGTAGAACAATTGCCTTGCCAGATCATGGCTAGACTGCTTCTTTAAGCAGGACCCTGATCCATTCCTCTTCACTGGGCAGGACCTCCGTGTGGGGGCCTTAGCCACTCCAACAAGGGTTCTATAGACAGAGCTCTGAACTATTCCTGGGACAGAGCTCCTGAAGGGAAGGTCAGCCACCATCTCTGTGGCTCAGTAGAATCAGCTGTTCCACCCTTCTGGCTTTGGAGAATACAGTCTAGATGAAGAAAGGTCATTCCCCAACACAGCACACCTGCTCTACCAAAAGGCAACCAGACTACTTTTTTAAGCAGGTATCTGATCCCATTCCTCCTGACTGGGTAAGACCTCTGAATAGGGGTCTCCAGCCACCTTGTACAGGTATATTTAGGCCAGCAATAGGTCAGTACACCCCTGGGATGGAGCTTCCAGAGGAATAAGCTGGCTGCCATCTTTGCTGTTTCACAGTATTCACTGGGGATACCTCAAGGTATGGGAAAAACTGAGGCAGCTACTTTGGGGGTCTGGAGCAGACCCCCAACAATCACAGCAACCCTATAGTAGAATGTGTTGAAAGTTAAAAAGAAAAATGAACAAAAAGAAAACAACAACATCAACAAAACAAACCCCACAAAGACCTGATTCAAAAGACAGTAACCTCAAAGATGAAAGGTAGATAAGCCCACAAATATGAGAAAAAATCAACTCAAAAATGCTGAAAACTCAAAAAGTCAGAGTGCCTCTTCTCCTCCAAATGACCAAAACACCTCTCCAGCAAGGGCACAGAACTGGGCTGAGGCTGAGATGGCTGAATTGATAGAAGTAGGCTTCAGAAGGTGGGCAATAAAGAACTTTGCTGAGTTAAAGGAACATGTTGTAACCCAGTGAAAATAAGAATTATGGTAAAACAATACAGGAGCTGATAGCCAGAAGAGCCAGGAACATAACTTTTAGAGAGGAACATAACTAACCCAATGGAGCTGAAAAACACAACATGAGAACTTCACAATGCAATCAGAAGTATCAATAGCAGAATATACCAAGCAGATGAAAGAATCTCAGAGCTTAAAGATTATCTTTCTGAAATAAGACAGGAAGACAAGAATGAATAAAAAGAATGAAAACGAATGAACAAAACCTCCAAGAAATATGGTATTATGTAAAGAGACCAAACTTACAACTAAGTGGAGTACCTGAAAAAGAAGGGGAGAATGGAACCAAGTTGGAAAACATACTATAGGATATCATCCAGGAGAACTTCCCCAACTTAGCAAGAGAGGCCAACATTCAAATTTAGGGAATGCAGAGGATGCCAGTAAGATACCCCATGAGAAGATCAACCCCAAGACACATAATCATCAGACTCTCCAAGGTAAAAATGGAAAAAAAATGTTAAGGGCAGCCAGAGAAAGGCCAGTTTACCTACAAAGGGAAATCCGTCAGACTAACAGCAGAACTCTCAGTGGAAAGTCTACAAGTCAGAAGAGATTGAGGGCCAATGTTAAGTATTCTTAATTTCCAATCCAGAATTTCATATCTGGCAAAACTAAGCTACGTGAGTAAAAGAGAAATAAGATCCTTTTCAGACAAGCAATTGCCAAGGGAATTCGTCATCACCAGGCCAGCCTTGCAAGAGCTCCTGCAGGAAGCATTAAATATGGAAAGGAAAAACAATTATCGGCCACTACAAAAACACACTGAAGTACACAGACCAGTGACACCATGAAGCAACCACATAAACAAGTCTGCAAAATAACCAGCTAGCATCATGATGACAGGATCAAATGTACACATAACAATACTAACCTTAAATGTAAGTGGGCTAAATGCCCCAAATAAAAGACACAGAATGGCAAACTGGATAAAGAGCCAAGACCCATCAGTATGCTGGCTTCAAAAAACCCATCTCACATGGACAGACACAAAAAGGCCCAAAATAAAGGGATGGATAAAAATTTACCAAGCAAATGGAAAACAAAAGAAAGCAGGGGTTACAACCCTAGTTACTAACAAAACAGACTTTAAACCAACAAGGATCAAAAATGAAAAAAAGGCATTACATAATGGTAAAGGGTTTAGTTCAATATGAAGAGTTAACTATCCTAAATGTATATGCACCCAATGCAGGAGCATCCAGATTCATAAAGCAAGTACTTAGAGACCTACAAAGATACATAGACTTCCACACAATAATAGTGGGAGATTTTAACACCCCACTGACAATATTAGACAGATTATTGGGACAGAAAATTAACAAAGATATTCAGGACCTGAAATCAACACTGTATCAAGCAGCCCTGATAGACATTTACAGAACTCTCCACCCAAAAACAACAGAGTATACATTCTTCCTATTGCTACGCAGCATTTACTCCAAAACTGGTTACATAATTAAAAGTAAAACACTCAGCAAATACAAAAGAAAAAAAAAACCTGAAATTATAACAGTCTTTCAGACCACAACATAATCAAATTAGAATTCAAGATTAAGAAATTTGCTCAAAACCACACAACTACATGGAAATTGAACAACCTTCTCCTGAATGATTCTTGGGTAAATAATGAAATTAATGCAGAAATCAAGAAGCTCTTTGAAACTAGTGAGAACAAAGAGACAATGTAGCAGAATATCTGGGATGCAGCTAAAGCAGTGTTAAGAGGGAAATTTATAGCACTAAAATGCCCACAACAAAAAGCTAAGAAGATGTTAAGTCAGCAAACCTAAATCCCAACTGAAAGAAGTAGAGGAGCAAGGGCAAACAAATCCCAAACCTAGAGGAAGACAAGAAATAAGTAAAATCAGAGTTGAACTCAGGGAAATTGAGATACCAAATACCACTTGCAAGTTCCATGAATCCAGAGTCTGGTTTTTTGAATGAAATAAAATAGACCACTAGTTAAACTAATGGTGAAGAAAAGGGAGAAGAATCAATAAACACAATCAGAAATGATAAGGGTGATACCACCACTGACCCCACAGAAATATAAACAATCATCAGAGAATACTATTAAACACCTATATGCACATAAACTAGAAAATCCAGCAGAAATTGATAGATCCCTGAACACATACACCCTTCCAAGACTGAACCAGGAAGAAATTGAATCACCACATTTAAAAACACCACATTTTATTTTAAATCTATGTGAAGCTATTGGAGGGATTTAAGCAGGAGTGTGATGGAGTCCAATTTATATTTTTAAGAGATTACTTGGACTTCTCCATGGAGAATAGACTTCTTGTGAGGCAAGAGTAGAACCAGTTAGGAGGTTGTCTTGCAGTTGTCTAGGGAGAGATGACTGTGCCTTAAAACAGAGAGAGTGATAAACTGTCGAGAAGCTGAAAATGAAAGCTTTTTTAGAAAATATTTATTTTCCTATTTTTGGGAAATAAAGGTGAAGTGAGCCAATGTGTCTATAGTCCAATTAGAAACACGGAGTGTAGAGATGAAAAGAAACCTTAGACTAATTTTTTGAATTTTCTCACCTCATACAGAAAGTCCCTCTGCTACATCTTTGACATATGGCCATCGAACCATGCTGAAAATCCTCAGTCATGAGCAACTGACCACACTCCACCACCTCTACCACTATGAGAAAGGAGGCTTATTGACAGGGATATGAGTTTCCATACATGAAAAGAATATGGGCATTATTATCCCAGTTTATAAAATAAGGAAACCCCTGCAGAAGTTAACATGGTTCTCAAGACAGCATTGTAAATGAGTAACAGAGGAAGGACTAGAACTAGTTCTTTCAATTCCCAGTCCAATAGTAGGCAAAGATGAGTGATAATCCATCTATTGAATTCATTTGTCCTAATAACTAAAGGTATTCCTTCCTAACAAAATGTCTTTTTGTTAGGAAGCTCCTGCTGAGCTTCAAAGCTTCTCTTCTCAGGAAAATCCAATGTAGATGAACCTGAAAGTGACAAGTAGGAGGTCACCAGCAGGTGTCCCTTTCTCCTGACCACATATGCCATTTGGGACTCAGCAGTCTGGTATGGCTAGTCCACCAAGAACTACTGGCAAAGGGAAAAACAATCAAAGTTGAACTGATAGAACCTGGTACACTCCCCTGAAAGGAATATGGCAGCCCAAGGACGGATGTCTGAGGAATCTCTAAAAATCAAATGAGGCTGAGAGACCTGCATGCAGTAAATTCAGTCAACAAGGAAGCACAATCATTTTGGTAGAAATGGTGCCCGCTAATAATCAGCACTATAAATTGACAATGACTAATAAAAGCTAAGAAGCCTCTTGAGGAGGAATGTTGTAAAACCGGAAAAAGCCTGTTAGTTACAGTCTGGAGATCCAGATTCTTTTCCAGGCTTGAATTCTACTAGGTTCTGCTGGGGCAGGAAGGGGTGAATGTGTAGGGGTGGGTGCTGGGGGGGGGGGGCAGTTCAGATTAATGGTTTACACCCTGGGGTTTCTGGAAGAATTCTATAAAGATGGCTTCACCACTGACTTCCCTCTTTTAAAGAGTTAAGTAAAAACCACATATTTATCTGCAATTTGTATGACTAAAAGGGTAAATATACATCAGCAATTCTGATGGAAGTTGTATATGTCTTTAGTTAAATGGAAAAAAGTAATTATTTCTTAATAAAACAAGAAGAAATCTTTCCAAAAGATATCAGACTGAATTAGGATGGCCCTCGCAAACAAAGCAAAGGGAAAAATAAAAATGTTTATGCTTAACCACATTCAATAATCAATGACTGGAGCAGCCTTTTTGAGGCAGTGCAGTAGAGAGTGACATTGGTTTCCATTGTTGCCTATTTGTGGTAAATATGTGATGTGAAAACTTAGGCCCTGGCTGGCAAGATGGTCAAATAGGAACAGCTCCTATCTGCATCTCCCAGCAAGATCAACACAAAAGGCAGACGATTTCTGCATTTCCAACTGAGGAACTCAGTTCATCTCATTGGGACTGGTTGGACAGTGGGTACAGCCCAGGGAGAGTGAGCCAAAGAAAGGTAGGGTACTGCCTCACCCAGGAAGCACAAGGGGTCGAGGAATTTCCCTCCCCTAGCTGAGGGAAGCCGTGAGAGACTGTACCACTGTACCGGGAGGAACAGTGCACTCCAGCCCAGATACTGCACTTTTTCCGTGGTCTTTGGAACCAGCAGACCAGGAGATTCCCTCTGGTGCCTATGCCACCAGGGCCTGGGATTTCAAGCACAAAACTGGGTGGCCATTTGGGCAGACACCAAACTAGCTCCAGGAGTTGCTGGGTTTGTTTTTTTTTTTTTTTTTCTTACCCCAGTGGCACCTGAAATGTCAGCGGGACAGAACCATTCATGCCCCTGGAAATGGGGCTGAAGCCAGGGAGTCAAGTAGTCTGGCTTGGTAGGTCCCACCTCCATGGAACCCAGCAAGCTAAGATCACTGGCTTCAAATTCTCGCTGCCAGCACAGCAGTCTGAGCTCGGCCTGGGATGCTCAAGCTTGGTGGGGGAAGGGGCGTCCGCCATTGCTGAGGATTGAGTAGACAGTTTTCCCCTCACAGTGTAAACAAAGCCCCCAGGAAGTTTGAACTGAGCGAAGCCCACTGCAGCTCAGCAAGGCCACTGCAGCCAGACTGCTCTCTAGAGCTCTCCTCTCTGGGCAGGGCATCTCTGAAAAAAAGGCAGCAACCCCAGTAAGGCACTTATAGACAAAACCCCCATCTCCCTGGGACAGAGCACTTGGGGGAAGGGGTGGCTGTGGGCACAGCATCAGCAGACTTAAACATCCCTGCCTGACAATTCTGAACAGAGCAGCGGATCTCCCAGCACAGCGTTCAAGCTCTGATAAGGGAGAGACTGCCTCCTCAAGTGTGTCTCTGACCCATATGTATCCTGACTGGGAGACACCTTCCAGTAGGGGCTGACAGACACTTCATATGTGTCTGTCAGCTCTGGTTGGCATCTGGCAGGTGCCCCTAAGGGATAAAGCTTCCAGAGAAAGAAACAGGCAGCAATCTTGGCTGTTCTGTAGCCTCTGCTGGTGATACCCAGGCAAACAGGGTCTAGAGTGGACCCCAGCAAACTCCAGAAGACCTGCAGCAGAGGGGCCTGACTGTTAGAAGGAAAACTAACAAACAGAAAGGAATGGTGTCAACATCAACAAAAAGGAGGTCCACTCAGAGACACCATCTGAAGGTCACCAACAGCAAAGACCAAAGGTAGATAAATCCACAAAGATCGGGAGAAACCAGCGCAAAAAGGTTGAAAATTGCAAAAACCAGAATGCCCCTTCTCCTCCAAAGGATTGCAACTCTTCACCAGCAAGGGAACAAAACTCGACAGAGAATGAGTTTGACGAATTGACAGAAGTAGGCTTCAGAAGGTGGATAATAACAAACTCCTCCAATCTAAAGGAGCATGTTCTAAGCCAATGCAAGGAAGCTAAGAATCTTGAAAAAAGGTTAGAGGAATTGCTAACTAGAATAACCAGTTGCGAGAACACAAATGACCTGATGGAGCTGAGAAACACAGCACAAGAACTTCATGAAGCATGCACAATTATCAATAGCTGTATCAATCAAGTTGAAGAAAGGATATCAGAGACTGAAGATCAACTCAATGAAATAAAGCAAGACGACAAGATTAGAGGAAAAAAAGGTGAAAAGAAATAAACAAAGCCTCTAAGAAACATGGGACTATATGAAAAAAAAACAAACTTACATTTGATTGGCGTACCTGAAAGTGATGGGGAGAATGGAACCAAGTTGGAAAACACCCTACAGGATGTTATCCAGGAGAACTTCCCCAACCTAGCAAGGCAGGTCAACATTCAAATTCAGGAAATACAGAGAACACCACAAAGATACTCTTCAAGAAGTTTAACGCCAATACACGTAATTGTCAGATTCACCAAGGTTGAAATTAAGAAAAAAATATTAAGGGCAGCCGGAGAGAAAGGTCAGGTTACCCACGAAGGGAAGTCCATCAGATTAACAGTAGGTCTCGGTCAAGATGGCAGTTACCATGTTCCGGGCTGCGCTGCGGGGATGGAGAACTGGTGTCCAGCGGGGCTGCGGGCTACGGCTGTTGAGTCAGACGCAGGGCCCTCCAGATTACCCCAGCTTTGTGGAGTCTGTGGATGAATATCAGTTTGTGGAGCACCTGTTACCAGCTACGAGGATCCCAGATCCCCCAAAACATGAACATTATCCTACCCCTAATGGCTGGCAGCCTCCCAGAGACCCCCCACCCAACCTGCCCTACTTTGTACGACGCTCTCAGATGCACAACATCCCTGTCTACAAGGACATCACGCATGGCAACCAGCAGATGACTATGATCTGGAAAGTGGAAGGGTACATTTGGGCCCTGCAGAAAGATGTGGAAGATCTTCTGGGCCCACTGCTGGGGAAGACACCCGTCACCCAGGTCAATGAGGTGACAGGTACCCTGTGAATCAAGGGCTACTTTGACCAGGAGCTTAAAGCCTGGCTCTTGGAGAAAGGCTTCTGAGGCCTAGCTGAGCAGCCTGCATGTCAGTGTGCCCTGCGGATCAAGTCTAGGGGGCCTCAGGAGGAGGGAGGTGGGTGTTGGAGCCCCTGAGACAGGGGATACAGAAACTAAGGCTAAAGGACTTTGGGGTCAGGCCTTGCTTGCATAAAGGAGAAAACTGTACCCTATGTACATGCTGGGGGAGAGTGCCTAATGTGGGAGACCAAATAGGAATAACCAGGCTAATGGGGGGTGTCAGCAGCTTTCTCTCCCTCCTATCTTGGCCTGTTGTTTTTTGTTTTTTGAGATGGAGTCTCACTCTGTTGCCCAGGATGGAGTGCAGTGGCATGATCTTGGTTCACTGCAACTTCCACCTCTGGGTTCAAGCAGTTCTCCTGCCTCAGCCTGCTGAGTAGCTGGGATTACAGGCACCCGCCACCACAACCTGCTAATTTTTGTATTTTTAGTAGAGATGAGGTTTCACCATGTTGGCCAAGCTGGTCTCAAACTCCTGACTCCAAGTGATCTGCCAACCTCGGCCTCCCAAAGTGCTGGGATTATAGGCGTGAGCCATGTGCCCTGCCCACCTTGGCCTGTTTTGTTTTCCTTTCCTTGGGCTCAACAATTCAAATTCTAGTTGTTATTTGGTGGAAGCAGTAGCCCAAACCAGTTTAGGGGAAGGTAGCACAGGGCAGAGCCACTGGGCACTTTGTTTCCTTGGCCCTCCAAAGCTCATTGTTGCAAACATCCCCAAGCCCTTGCTCTAGGCCAGATCTTGTTTGGTACAGGCTATGAACACAGATGACTCGGGCATGGGGCTTGGAGATCTTCTGTTAGAAGTACAGTGCTGGCACTGGGGCACAGAGTGCCCACGTTAGCCCTGGGCTCTTTCTCATAGAGAGGTAGGAGGCCCATTCTTGGTCACTCTTCCATTGCAGACCAGACTTGGCTGGCCCGACCACAAGGGAGTGGCTGGGAACTCCTCACAGCCAGCATAGGGCCATCCTCCCCAGCCTGCTGACCTGGAATCAAGGCTGGGGAGGGGTTTGCAGGCAGAAATACGCTGACCTTTCACCCTGCCATCCCATCCCAACCCCAGCTCACCAGCCTTCATTGGAGTCACAGGGGCTAAAGGCCTGAGACCCCACCCTACCCCCAAACTGGCTAAAACAGCTTCCAGTTCCTGGCTCTCCAACTTGGTCTCTGCCCTGAGGCAGGGCACTGAACTCTGGGCTGCTTCTCTATGTGTAAAATGGGCACATCTTCCTAATCTGTTAATGGTCAATGGTGTCCCCAAGGATAGTGCTGGCTTCCATGGAAACCCTAACTCCTGGAGATTCCATTCCATTCTCAAGTGTACAGCCACAGCAAGGAGCCCGACACTGATTTTATTGATTCCATGAGACAAACCCTCCAACTGTTAATGCAAGTTTTTATTTGGCTGTATATACAATTTAAGCTATTAAAATTTGTACAATATTTACAAATTAAATAATCATCTGAAAAAAAAAAAAAAAACAGTGGGTCTCTTCGCAGAAACCCTACAAGCCAGAAGAGAGTGGGGGCCAATATTCAACATTCTTCAAGAAAAGAATTTTCAACCCAGAATTTCATATCCAGCCTAGCAAAGCTTCGTAAGTGAAAGAGAAATAACATCCTTTACAGACAAGCAAATACTGACAGATTCTGTCACCACCAGGCCTGCCTTACAAGAGTTCCTGAAGAAAGCACAAAACATGGAAAGGAACAAGTACCAGTCACTGCAAAAACATACCAAATTGTAAAGACCATTGACACTATGAAGAAACTGCATCAACTAATGAGCAAAATAACCAGCTAGCATCATAATGACAGGATCAATTTCACATATAACAAAATTAACCTGAAATATAAACGGGCTAAATGCTCCAATTAAAAGACACAGACTGTCAACTGGATAAAGAGTCAAGACCCATTGGTGTGCCATATTCAGGAGACCCATCTCATGTGCAAAGACATGCATAGGCTCAAAATAAAGGGATGGAGGAAGATCTACCAATCAAATGGAAAACAAAAAAAAGTAGGGGTTGCAATCCTAGTCTCTGATAAAACAGATTTTAAGCCAACAAAGATCAAAGGAGACAAAGAAGGCCATTAAATAGTGGTAAAGGGATCAATGCAACAAGAGAGTTAACTGTCCTAAATATGTATGCACCCAGTACAGGAGCACCCAGATTCATAAAGCAAGCTCTTAGAGACCTACAAAGAGACTTAGACTCCCACACAATAATAGTGGGAGATTTTAACACCCCACTGTACCCACTGTCAATATTAGACAGACCAACAACACAGAAAATTAACAAAGATATCCAGGACCTGAATTCAGCTCCGGACCAAGTGGGCCTATTAGACATCTACAGAACTGTCCACCCCCAAACAACAGAATGTATATTCTTCTCAGTACCACAATGTACTTTTTCTAAAAGTGACCACATAATTGAAAGTAAAATACTCCTCAGCAAATGCAAAAGAATGGAAATCATAACAAACAGTCTCTCAGACCACAGTGCAAGCAAATTAAAACTCAGGACTAAGAAACTCACTCAAAACCACACAACTACATGGAAACTGAACAACCTACTCCTGAATGAATACTGGGTAGATAATAAAATTAAGGCAGAAATAAAGATGTTCTTTGACACCAATGAGAACAAAGACACAACGTACCAGAATCTCTGGGAAACATTTAAAGGAGTATGTAGAGGGAAATTTATAGCACTAAATGCCCACAAGAGAAAGCAGAAAATATCTAAAATCAACACCCTAACATCACACTTAAAAGAACTAGAGAAGCAAGAGCAAACAAACTCAAAAGCAAGCAGAAGACAAGAAATAACCAAGATCAGAGCAGAACTGAAGGAGACAGAGACACAAAATACCCTTCAAAAAATCAGTGAATTCAGGACTTGGTTTTTTGAAAAGAACAACAAAATAGATAGATGCTATCCAGACTAATAAAGAAAAAAAGAGAGAAGAATAAAATAGATGCAATAAAAAAATGATAAAGGGGATATCAACACTGATCCTGCAGAAATACAAACTACCATAAGAATGTGATAAACAGCTCTACACAAATAAACTAGAAAATCTAGAAGAAATGGATACATTTCTGGACACATACGGCCTCCCAAGTCTAAACAAGGAAGATCCCTGAATAGACCAACAACAAGTTCTTAAGTTGAGGCAGCAATTAATAGCCTACCAACCAAAAAAAGCCCAGGACCAGATGGATTCATAGCCACATTCTACCAGAGCTACAAAGAGGAACTGGTACCATTCCCTTCTGAAACTATCCCAAATGACAGAAAAAGAGAGAATCCTCTCTAACTCATTTTATGAGGCCAGCATCATCCTGATACCAAAATCTGGCAGAAACACAACAACAACAACAAATTTCATGCCAATATCCCTGATGAACAATGATGCAAAAATCCTCGATAAAATGCTGGCAAACTGAATCCTGCAGCACATCAAAAAGCTTATCCATCATGATCAAATGGGCTCCATCCCTGGGATGCAAGGCTGGTTCAACATACACAAATCAATAAATGTAATCCATCACATAAACAGAACCAGTGACAAAAACCATGTAATCATCTCAATAGATGCAAAAAAGGCCTTCGACAAAATTCAACAGCCCTTCATTCTAAAAACTCTCAATAAACTAGGTATTGATGGAATGTATCTCAAAATAACAAGAGCTATTTATGACAAACCCCAGCCAATATCATACTGAATGGGCAAAAACTGGAAGCATTCCCTTTGAAAACCAGCAAAAGACAAGGATGCTCGCTCTCACCAGTCCTATGCAACATACTAGTGGAAGTTCTGTCCAGGGCAATCAGGTAAGAGAAAGAAATAAAGGTATTCAAATAGGAAGAGAGGAAGTCAAATTGTCTCTGTTGACAGATGACATGATTGTATATTTAGAAAATGACATTGTCTCAGTCCAAAATCTCCTTAAGTTGATAAGCAAATTCAGCAAAGTCTCAGGATCAGTATGCAAAAATCAGAAGCATTCCAATACACCAATAACAGACAAAAAGAGACCCAAATCATGAGTGAATTCCCATTCACAATTGCTGCTAAGAGAAGAAAATAACTAGGAATACAACTTACAAAGGATGTGAAAGACCTCTTCAAGGAGAACTACAAACCACTGCTCAACAAAATAAAAGAGGACACAAACAAATGGAAAAACATTCCATGCTTATGGATGGGAAGAATCAACACCATGAAAATGGCCATACTGCCCATAGGAATTTATAGATTCAATGCTATCCCCATCAAGCTACCACTGACTTTCTTCACAGAAGTGGAAAAAACTATTTTAAAGTTCATACGGAACCAAAAAAGAGCTCACATAGCCAAGACAATCCTAAGCAAAAAGAACAAAGCTGGAGGCATCATGCTACCTGACTTCAAACTACACTACAAGACTACAGTAACCAAAACAGCATGGTATTGGTAGTAAAACACATATATAGGCCAATGGAACAAAATAAAGGCCTCAGAAATAGCACCACACATCTACACCCATCTGATTTTTGACAAACCTGACACAAACAAGAAATGGGGAAAGGATTCCCTACTTAATAAATGGTGTTGGGATGCACAGGCTAGCCATATGCATAAAGCTGAATCTGGATCCCTTCCTTACACCTTATACAAAAATTAACTCAAGATGGATTAAAGACTTAAACATAATACCTAAAACCATAAAAACCCTAGAAGAAAATCTAGGCAATACCATTCAGGACATAGGCACAGGCAAAGACTTCATGACCGAAACACCAAAAGCAATGGCAATGAAGGCCAGAATTGACAAATGGGATCTAATTAAACTAAACAGCTTCTGCACAGCAAAAGAAACTATGATCAGAGTGAAAAGGAAACCTACAGAATGGGAGAAAATTTTTGCAATCTACCCATCTGATAAAGGGCTAATATCCAGAATCTACAAAGAACTTAAACAGATTTACAAGAAGAAAATAACCCCATCAAAAAGTTCATGAAGGATATGAACAGACACTTCTTAAAATAATATATTTATGCAGCCAACAAGCATATGAAAAAAAAAAAAAAAGCTCATCATCACTGGTCATTAGAAATGCAAATCAAAACCACATTAAGATACCATCTCATGCCAGTTAGAATGGCAATCATTAAAAGGGAAGCAACAGATGCTGAAGAGGATACGGAGAAATAGCAACACTTTTATACTGTTGGTAGGAGTGTAAATTAGTTCAACCATTGTGGAAGACAGTGGGGCAATTCCTCAAGAATCTAAAACTAGAAATATCATTTGACCCAGCAATCCCATTACTGGGTAAATACCCAAAGGATTATAAATCATTCTACTATAAAGACTCATGCACACGTATGTTTATTGCAGCACTTTTCACAATAGCAAAGACTTGGAACCAACCCAAATGCCCATCAATGATAGACTGGATAAAGAAAATGTGGCACATATACACCATGGAATACTATGCAGCTATAAGAAAGGATGAGTTCATGTCTTTTGCAGAAACACAGATGAAACTGGAAACCATCATTCTCAACAAACTAACACAAGAACAGAAAACTAAACACCATGTGTTCTCACTCACAAGTGGGAGTTGAACAATGAGAACACACGGACACAGGGAGGGGAATATCTCACTGGGGCCTGTAGTGGGGATTGGGGGCTAGGGAAGGGATAGCATTAGGAGAAATACCTAATGTAGATGACGGCTTTATGGGTGCAGCAAACCACCATGGCACATGTATACCTGTGTAACAAACCTGCACGTTCTGCACATGTACTCCAGAATTTAAAGTATAATAAAAAATATATGTGTGTGATGTGTAATTTTTAAAGGGTAGTGCTCATCTGACTCTTTGTCTTTCAGAACCTACTGTTTTCCTGGCATTGCTCAAGATGAAGGAAACACAGTGGCGGAGAGGTAGGAAACAATTTTCTTTTAAAGTTTGGCAGTAGAGATTAAGGGAAATTACAGAAAGAATCCTTAATGGTAAATAGGTTAGAAACCACAGGGTTGATAATCTTCCTGTTTCCTATCAGCTTTAACAGTCCAGAGGCTCTATACTGTTAAAAATTTCAGAGAAGGATTCATCTGGGGTGACATAAAAAGATCAAATTCTTTTGTATCCAGGATGTTCCCCAGCTCCTCTATGTTTCAGGTATAACCAACCCCATCACAGGGCTATCTTCTGGGTTACAGTCACTTTCAAGTGGTTTACTGCAGATAAGAAGTGACCGAGAAGGAAGAGCAGGGGACCAGGAGTCAGGAAGCCTATGCTTTGGGTCTGGACTGCTCATCGATAACTGAACCATTTTGAGTTTCAGTTTCCTGACCTATAAAAGGGGAAGGATTAGACTAGATGATTTTTAAGTCCCCTTTTAACTCCTAAAACTTGTAATTCTAGAGATCCCAACAAAGTCATTTGGTCTCATCCTGGGTTTTCTAAAAAACAGAGTGTAAGGAAAAAGGAACTGTATCAGTCAGGGTTCTCTAGAGAAATAGAACCAGTGGGAGGGAGAGAGATAGACAGATAGATAGATAGATAGATAGATAGATAGATAGATAGATAGATAGATAGATAGATAGATAGATAGATAGATGATAAACATAAAGATATATACTGGCTCACATGATTGTGGGAGCTATAAAGTCTAAAATTCATAGCATAGGAGGGAGGCCTCGAAACTCAGACTTAAAGAATTCCTTCTTCTCCAGAAAACCTCTTTTCACTCTGTTGGCCTTCAACTGATTAGATAAGATCTACCTAATTATCTAGAGTAATATCCTTTTCTTAAAGGCAATTGATTGTAAATGTTAATTACATCTACAAAATATCCTCCTAGGAACATCTAAACTAGTGTTTGACCAAGCAGCTACCCAACACAGCCTAACCAAGTTGACACATAAAATTATCCATCACAGCTACCATGCTACCACTTTACTGGGAAAATAAATTATCAGAGAAAAAAGTGATGAGGGGAAAGGGAAATGAAATAGAGAAAGAGGCAGAGCACACACAAGGGGGTGTGCTACCAAGCCCACTACACTTTTGTAACAAATACAGCTCACTGCTCAGTTTCATGAACTGCATCTTAGAGCAATCCATAGAAGGCAGGAAAGGAAAGCAACTGCTCCACTTGTGCCCTCCCATCTGCCATCGTCTGTCAAAATCCTCTTCACAGAGTATTAACTCCCCTGTGCCACCCAGACCCACTAGGCAGCCATGGGACAGCCAGAACCTGTAGTGGATGTGGGTGCACTGCCCAGCATCCCATCAGTACTGCCCAGTCAGCACTCATTGGCCAGCTGCTGGGAGTATGGTCATTTGACAGCTCTCAGCTGAGGCCTCCTATGGGAACTGCAGTCAGAGGGAGAGAGCCACCTCACTAAGGCCACACTCACCCTCCCCAATAGCAACCTGTGTCCAGAGACTGGTTGATGAGGGGATACAAAGGCCCGGTCCCATTGCCTCTATTTGGGACAACTCTGAAGGGCCATCCTAACACATGACCACATTCTGCCATCGGATGTGGCCTTTGCCATGAAGTCATCATGATTCGTCTCCTCCCTCTCTCCAACCCTGTTTTGCTACATGGAAATAGTCTGACTCTAAATCTCAGGGTTACAAAAAAGCAATTTAAAATAAAGGAAAGGAAGAAATCAAAAGGTTTACTATTCCTCTGTTCCCTACCATTGTTATTTGATGTGATCAAACATTTTATGTCATTCTGCTTTAAATTCAAATCACTCTATTAAGGACAAAGAGAATCATTGCTATTTCCTGAGTACTCACCCCCATAAAAAAAAAAAAAGACTATATATGAGTATGTATATCAAGTGGCTAAGTTAAACTTCTAAGTATTGAAATGAAATACAATAGTAGTCATTTAAAGAAAAAGTATTGATGTTCCAGAGCACCTCCACCTTATCAGACTTTTCTGACTCTCCCAGAATGAAAGCGCCTAACAAGAGTCCATAAGTAAATGTCTTATCTGCATTTAAGCAGAAACCCAGGAGAGCCTTTTGTTTTTTCTATTTTTCAAACTTCCAACACTCCCTGTGCATATGATGACAGTTATAAGTTCTTAATGTTCTGTCATTCCTTCCCCTTTACACAAAGCCAGCTCTGAGCACATGCTGTTCAAAAATACACTTGTGTTCTCTGCCTTCACAGGTCAATTTCCCTGCTTGCTTATCAGCAGATATATGAGATGCCTGATGTACCATTGAAAGTAATGGCAAAAACTGCACTTACTTTTGTACCAACCTAATATCTGGTCTATATAACACAAAAGAGAAATCACATCTAAATAATCGTTTAGTAGAAAAGATGAATGCATTAGGAGATATACCTAATGTAAATGACGAGTTAACAGGTGCAGCACACCAACATGGCACATGTATACGTATGTTAACAAACCTACATGTTGTGCACATGTACCCTAGAACTTAAAGTCTAATAAAAAAATAAAATAAAATTGCATTACACTAAAGTTTTCACAATAAAGAAAATGCTGAACTCAAAAGAAAAAAAAAGAAAAGATCCACTTTGAGACCTAGATTGCCTATATTCATTGTTGACACAAATCCAATAGACTATTATATAACTGTCTATTTTCCCTTTCTCGTATTGCTTTTTCCAATCTCCTTCTGCTTTTGGTGTCTGTCTACCCATAACAAGGTTGTTAAACCTCCTTCTTCTCTGCAATCTGGATCATGCTATACTGAATTGGTGAAGTATTGAATTTCCTTCTGGCCACCACACTTTAACTGGAATAGAGAAAACCAGTACATCACCAAAAGAGGACACAGTAATGTGAAGACTTTTTATAAAGTGCCCTAAAAAAAGAACAATGAAAGAACTAGGAGCATTTGACCTGGAGAAGAAGTGAGTCAAAGTTGTCTTTCGATATGTATGTTAGGTCAAGAGAGCAGGTATATTCTTTGTGGTTATGTATCCATTCAGGTTTTTGGTGGTAAAAAGTAGAAACCAATTGGTTGATATAAAAAGATGAGTAATAAAAGGAGGAGAAAAAAGAGAAGGAAAAACTGAAGTGGAAGAAAACCCATCTCTCATTGGAAGGGTATGAAGTAATTCAAAGAATGAAAGGAAAACTGACTATTAGCCTCCAAAACAATGGGAAACACGGTAGGTCCAGGAACCTAGGTCATAGCTGTGTTTAACAGGATTATGTAGCTACTATTTTTTTCCTCCCTTTGTTTCAAATTCTTGATAACAAGCTTCCATTTGATCTACCTTGTGTCACTTGCCTACCACTGGAGTCGTAGATAGTGAAAAGGTTTGGTTGGCAGCTCCAACCACCCACCTCCAGTAGAAGACAAGTTAGTAATCCAAGGAAAAATCAGGTATTGTGCACAAAGGAACAGGGGAGGAATCTTGAGTAATCTAACTCAAAACTACTCAAAAGTAATCTGCAGACCAATAGCAGCAACGTCAGCAGCAGCAGCATCACCTGGAAGCTAGTTACAAATGAAAATTATCTGGCCGAACTTCAGACCTATTGATCAGAATGTTTGGGGATGGACCCCATGAATCTGCATTGTAACAAGTTCTCGAGCATGCTAAAGTTTGAGAAGCACTGATCCAACCATACCTATTCCAAGTTCCAAAGTATAAGATTAGAACAAACAGGTTAAAAGTTAAAAGATTCTGTCTTGATTTGACTCTCAGCTTGTTATTTGTGTTATTGGTTATAGAAACGTACTGATTTCTGTATAGAAATGTACTGATTTTAGTACATTGATTTTGTATCCTGAAATTTTACTAAAGTTGTTCAGCAATTCTAGGAGTCTTTTTGTGGAATCTTTAGGATTTTCTCAGTATAGAATCATACCATCAGTGAAATGCTATTTGAATAGAGATAGTTTGACTTCTTTATTTCCTATCTCAATGCTTTTTATCTCTTTTTCTTGTCTAATTGCCCTGGCTAGGATTTCCAGTACTATATTGAATAGCAGTGCTAAGAGTGGTCATCCTTATCTTGTTCTAGTTCTCAAGAGGAATGGTTCTATCCTCTTGGACCAGGAATGGTCCATTCAGTGTCATGTTAGCTGTGAGTTTGTCATAGATGATTCTTCTTATTTTGAGGTATGTTCCTTCAATGCCTAGTCTCCTGAGGGTATTTGTCATGAAAGGATGTTGGATTTTATTGAAATCTTTTTCTGCATCCATTGAGATGATCACATTGTTCTTAATTTTAATTCTGTTTATGTGGTGAATCACATGTATTGATTTCTATATGTTAAACCAACCTTGCATCCCAGAAATAATGCCTATTTTGTTGTTATGAATTAACTTTTTATATGCTACTGAATGTGGTTTGCCAGTATTTTGTCAAGGGTTTTTGTGTCTATATTCATCAGGAATATTGGCCTGAAGTTTTCCTGTTGTCTTGTGTCTTTGTCAGATTCTGGTATCAGGCTGTTGCTGGCTTCATAGAACAGGTTAGGGAGGAAGCTCTCCTCCTCTATTTTTTGGAAGAGTTTCAAAAAATAGCAGTTCTTTGTACAGTTGGTAGAATTTGGCTGTGAATCCACATGATCCAGGGCTGTTTTTTTTTTTTTTTTTTTTTTTGATTGGTAGGTTTTTTAAATTACTGATTCAATTTCAAAACTCAGTATTGGACTATTCAATATTTCAATCTCTTCCTGATTCAATCTTGGAAGATTCTGTGTTTCCAAGAATTTACCCATTTTCTGTAGATTTTCTAATTTGTTTACATAGAGCTGTTCATATTAGTCTCTGAGGATCTTTTGTATTTTTATGGGATCAGTTGTAATATCATTTTTATTATTTCAATTTAACAATCCCATTTACAAAAGCCACAAATAAAATGAAATACCTAGGAATACAGCTAACCAAAGAGGTGAAATATCTCTACAAGGAGAACTACAAAACATGGCTGAAAGGAATCAGATACGACACAAATAAATGGAAAAACATTCCATGCTTCTGGATTGGAAGAATCAATGTCATTAAAATGACCATACTGCTCACAACTATTTACAGATTCAATGCTATTTCCATCAAATTACAAATGTCATTTTTCATAGAATTAGAAAAAGTTATTATAAAAGTTATATTGAACCAAAAAAAACAGAGATATCACATTATTCAACTTCAAGCTATGCTACAAGCCTAGAGTAATCAAACCAGCATGATACTGGTATAAAAGCAGACACATAGATCAATGGAACAGAAAAGAAAACTGAAAAATAATGTTTTACACCTACAACCATCTGATATTCAACAAGGCTGACAAAAACAAGCAATGAAGAAAGGCCTTCCTATTTGATAAATGTGCTGGGATAACTGGCTATCCATATGCAGAAGAATGAAACTGGTCCCCTGCATTTTACCATATACAAAAATTAATTCAAAATGGATTACAGATTTAAATTTAAGACCTCACTTTTTCATATAAGCAAATCAACACATGAACAGAAAACCAAATACCACTTTTTCTCATTTATAAATTAGAATGTAAGACCTCGAACTATAAAAACCCTAGAAGAGAGCCTAGGAAATATCCTCATCAAGATGAGGCTTAGTGAAGAATCTTTGACAAAATCCTCAAAAGCAATTGCAACAAAACCAAAAATTGACAAGTGGAACATAATTAAACCAAAGAGCTTCTGCATACCAAAAGAAACTATAAACAGAGTAAACAGACAACCTATATATATAATACGAGAAAACAGTCACAAACTATGTACCCAACAAAGGTCTAATATCCAACATCTATAAGAAACTTAAATCAACAAAGAAAAAATAAGTACCCCACTAAAAATGGGCAAAGGATGTGAACAGATGCTTCTTGAAAGATAACAAAAAAGCAGCCAAGGAACATGGAAAACAATGTTCATAATCACTAATCATCAGAATACTAATCAAACCATAATGGGATACCACCTCGCATCAGTAAGAGTAGCTACTATTAAAAAGGCAAAAAGCAATAGATGCCAGTGAGGCTGTAGAAAAAAAGAAAACACTTATACACTGTTGGTAAAAAAAAAAAAAAAAAAAAAAAAAAGCAGTTTAGACATTTCTCAAACATAAAGCAGAGCTACCATTCAACCCAGCAATCCCAGTACTAGGTATGTACTCAAATGAAAATAAATCATTTTATCAAAAAGACACATGCACTCACATATTTATCACCATGCTTATTCATAATAGCAAAGACATGGAATCAACCTAGGTGCCCATCAGCAGTAGATTGGATAAAGAAAATGTGGTACATATACACCATGAAAGACTATGCAGCCATAGAAAAGAATAAAATCTTGTCTTTTGCAGCTACATGGAAGGAACTGAAGATTTTCATATTTGTTTGCCATTTGTGTGTGTTCTTTTGAGAAATGCCTATTCAGATCTTTTGTCCACTTTAAAATCAGATTATTCCATTTTTTTTTCTATTAAGTTGTTTTAGCTGCTTATATGATCTGGTTATGTATTAGTCCGTTCTCACACTGCTATGAAGAAATACCTGAAACTGGGTAATTTATAAATGAAAGAAGTTTAATTGACTCACAGTTCTGCATTGCTGGGAAGGCCTCAGGAAACTTACAACCATGGTAAAAGGCAAAGGAAAGGCAAGCACTTTCTTCACAGGGCAGCAGGATGGAGTGAGTGCAAGCAAAGGAAATGGCAGGTGCTTAGAAAAACATCAGATCTCATGAGACTCACTGATTATCAAGAGAATAACATGGAGGAAACCACCCCCATGATTCAATTACCTCCACCTGGTCCCTCCCTTAATGTGTGGGGATTATGGGGATTACAATTCAAGGTGAGATTTGGGTGGGCACACAGAGCCAAATCCTTATTAATCCCTTGTCAGATGGATAGTTTGCAAATATTCTCTTCCATTTTGTGGGTTATTTCATGTTTTTGTTTTGTTTTGTTTTTTGAGACAGAGTCTCGCTTGCTGCCCAGGCTGCAGTGCAGTGGTGCGATCTTGGTTCACTGCAAGCTCCGCCTCTCAGGTTCACGCCATTCTCCTGCCTCAGCCTCCCTAGTTGCTGGGACTACAGGTGCCCGCCACCATGTCTGGCTAATTTTTTGTATTTTTTAGTAGAGACGAGTTTTCACCCTGTTAGCCAGGATGGTCTCGATCTCCTGACCTGGTGATCCGCCCGCTCAGCCTCCCAAAGTGCTGGGATTACAGGTGTGAACCACGGCACCCAACCTCTTCACGTTGTTAATTGTTTCATTTGCTGTGCAGAAGCTCTTTAATTTGATGTGATCCCATTTGTCTATGTTTTCTTTGGTTGCCTGTGCTTACAGGGTATTACTCAATAAATTTTTTCCCAGACCGATGTTCTAGAGAGTTCCCCATAGTTTTCTTTTAAAAGTTTCATAGTTTGAGATATTAGATGTAAGTATTTAATCCATTTTGATTTGATGTTTGTATATTGTGAGAAATCTAGTTTCATTCTTCTGCATATGATATCCAGTTTTCCCAGCACCATTTATTAGAGAGACTGTTCTTTCCCTAATGGATATTTTTGGCACCTTTTTTTCAAAAATGGGTTCACTGTAGATGTGTAGACTTGTTTCTGGGTTCTCTATTATGTTGCATTGGTCTATGTGTCTGTTTTCATGCCAATGCCATGCTGCTTTGGTTACTATAGTTCTGTAGTAACCAAGTCAGTGTTAATGTAATTCCTTCAGTTTTGTTCTTTTTGCTCAGGAGATCTTCAACTATTCTAGGTCTTTTGTGGTTCCATATACATTTCAGGATTGCTTTTTCTATTTCTGTGAACAATGTCATTGGTATTTTGATAGGGATTGCATTGAATCTGTAGATTGCTTTGGGTAGTATGGACATTTTAATAATACTGATTCTTCCAATTCAAAAACATGGACTATCTTTACATTTTTATGTCCTCTTCAATTTCTTTCATCAGTGTTTTATAGTTTTCATTGTGGACATCTTTCACTTCTTTGGTTAAATTTATTCCTAGGCATATTATATTATTCGTAGCTATTGTAAATGGGATTATTTTATTAGTTTTTCATATTGTTCAGTGTTGACATAGAAACGCTACAGATTTTTGTGTGTTGATTTTCTATCCTGTCATTTTACTGAATTTTTTAATAAGGTCTAATAGTCTTTAGGTTCCCCAAATATAACGATTGTATCATTTTCAAACAAAGATTATCTGAGTTCTTCCTTTCCAATTGGAATGCTGTGTATTTCTTTCCAGTACTACACTGAATAAATGTGAAAAAGAGGGCATCCTTGTCTTGTTCTAGATCTTAGAGGAAAGGCTTTCAGTTTTTCCCCATTCAGTGTGATACTAGCTGTGAATTTGTTGTATCTCTTTTATTGTGTTGAGGTATGTTTCTTCTACAGCCAGTTTTTGAAGGATTTTATCATGAAGGGATGTTGAATGTTATCAAATGCATTTCCAGCATCAGTTGAAATTATTGGCCTGTAATTTGCTTCTTTTGATTTGACTTTTTCTGGTTTTGGTATCAGGGTAATACTGGCCTCATAGAATTAGTTGGAAGTATTTCCTTCTCTATTTTTTGGAATAGTTTGAGGATGATTGTTGTTAGTTCTTTTTTAAGTGCTCAGCAAAATTCTCCAATGAAGCCATATGGTGCTGGACTTTTCTTCACTGAGAGACTTTTTATTATGGCTCCAATCTTGTTATTAGTATGTTGAGGTTTTACATTTCTTCATGTTTAAATTTTGCTGGGTTATATGTGTCTAGGAATTAATCTATTTATTCTAGGCTTTTCAATTTACTGGCATATAGTTGTTCATAGTAACCTTATTTTTTTAATGTCTTCAGTATCAATAGTAATGTTTTCTTTTCCATCTGTGATTTTATTTTCGTCTTCTCTTTTTTCTTAATTTAGCTAAGCATTTGCTAATTTTGTTGGTTTTCAAAACACAAAATTTTTGCTTTGTTGATTTTTGAATTTTTGTTTTAATTTTATGTATTTATGCTATCATCTTTTTTGCTTCTCTTCTTCTAAATTTGGTTTTGGTTTGCTCTTGCTTTTCTAGTTTTTAACTCATTTCCCATTTGTACTGAGACTACTGTTATCTGTAATCCTAATGTAACATCATACACCTTTCTGTTACGTTACAATTAGAGACAAGTTCTGTTGAGAAGTAACTCCAAGAATAAGCTTGTATATTTTATTTTCACATTGAAAATCAGTCAGATTTGCTTCAGCCCCAAAGAGCACATTTATGTACAATTAAATGAGCACTGGCAACAAGCTGCACTTTTTTTCCTAAATGGGAAATGGGTTAAGATGCATCACTAGGTTGTTTAAGTTTTTCAACATTTTTGATATACATGCTTATTGCTGTAAACTTTCTTCTTACTACTGCTTTCATTGTACGTCATAGGTATGTTGTATTTCCATTTTGTTTCAAGAATTTTTAAAATTTTCTTAATTTCTTCACTGACCCACTGGTCATTCAGGAGCATATTGTTTAATTTCCATTTGTCTGTACCGTTTTCAAAATTCCACTGGTTGTTCATTGATAGTTTTATAACTTTGCAGTCAGAGAAGATATTTGATAAAATTTAAATTTTTTTTGAATTTTTAATACTTGTTTTGTGGCCTAGCACATGGTTTATCCTTGAGAAAGTCCATATAACAAGAAGAAGAACATGTATTCTGCAGCCATTAGATGAAATGTTCTGCAAGTGCATATTAGATCTGTTTGGTATATAGTGCAGATTAAGTTCAGTGTTTCTTTGCTGATTTTCTGTCTGGAGATCTGTTCAATGCTGAAAGTAGGGTGTTGAAGTCTCCAACTTTTATTGTACTGAGGTCTATCTCTCTCTTTAGCTCTAATAATATTTACTTTGTATATCTGGGTGCTCCTGTGTTGGGTGCATATATATTTAATATTGTTATATCCTCTTGCTAAATTGATTTATCCTTATATAATGTCTTTCTTTTTATAACATAAAGCACTTAAATATGTTTCTCTTTAAATCTATTTTGTCTGATATAAGTGTAGCTACTCCTGCTCTTTTTGGTTTCAATTTACATGCACTCTCATTTTCCATTCTTTATATTCAGTGTATGTGTGTATTTATAGGTGTGTTAGCTGCAGGCAATAGATCATTTGGTATTCTTTTCTTATTCGTTCAGCCACTCTGTGTCTCAATTGGAGAATTTAGTCTATTTACATTCAATGTTATTATTAATAAGAACTTACTCCTGCCATTTTATGTTTTCTGGATTTTTCTCTTTTTGGTCTTCTCTTTCTTCTTTTCCTTCCTGTTTTTCTTTTAATAAAAAGTATTTGCTCTGGTGGTGTGTTTTAATTTCTCGCTTTTTACTTTTTGTGTATCTGATCTATTTTTTATTTCAGGTTACCATGAGGCTTGCAAATAATAACTTATAACCCACTATTTTAAACTAAAAATAACATCAATTGCTTGAACAAACTAACAAGCAAAGAGAAAGCTAACAAAAACTCTAGACATTAACTTCATTATTCTGCCTTTTAACTTTTTGTTGTTTCTATTTGTATCTTATATCATCTATGTCTTGAAGAGTTGTTGTGTTTATCTTTTAGTTTTTCTACTCAATGTATGAGTAGTTCACACAACAAAATCATGGTGTTATAATATTCTGTGTTTTTGTGTGTAGTATTGGCAGTGAGTTTTATATCTTCAGATGGTTTTTTTAATTTCTCATTGACATCCTTTGCTTTCAGACTGAAGAACTGCCTTTAGTATTTCTTGTAGGACTGGTCTGGTGTTGATGAAATCCCTCAGCTTTTATTTGTCTGAGAAAGTCTTTAGTTCTCTTTCATATTTGAAGGATATTGTTGCTGGATATACTATTCTGGGATAAGAGTGTTTTTTGCCTTCAGCACTTAAATATGTCATGCCACTCTCCTAGCCTATAAGATATCTACTAAGAAATGTGCTGCCAAATATTTTGGAGATCCTTTTAATGTTGTTACTTTTATCTGACTGCTTTTAGGATTGCTTTTAGTGTTGCTTTTAGGATTCCATCCTTCCTTCCTTCCTTTCTTCCTTCTTTCCTTTCTTCTTTTCTTCCTTCCTTTTCCCCTCCCTCCCTCCCTTCCTTCCTTCCCTTCTTCCCTTCCTCCTTCCCTCCCTCTTTCTTTCAGACACAGAATCTTGCTCTGTCACCCCAGCTGGATTGCAGTAATGCAATCATACCTCACTGACACCTGGGTTCAAGTGATCCTCCTACTTCATACTCCTGAGTAGATGGGGCCACAGGCATGAACCACTATGCCTAGCTAAATTTTTTACAGACAGGATCTCACTATGTTGCCCAGGCTTGTCTCAAACTCCTGAGCTCAAGCAATCATCTCACCTTAGCCTCCCAAGTTGCTTCGATTACAGGCATGAGCCACCTGGCTCCTTTATTTTTCACCTTGGAGTGTTTAATTATTAAATATGTTAAGGCAGTCTTATTTGGGTTAAATGTGCTTGGTGTTCTAAAATCTTTTTGTACTTGAATAGTGATATCTTTTTTCAGGTTTGGGGAGTTCTCTGTTATTATCTATTTGAATAAATTTTCTGCCCCTATCTCTCTCTACCTCCTCCTTAAGGCCAATAACACTTAGATCTGCCCTTTTGAGGCTATTCTATAGATCTTGAAGGCATGTTTAAACTTTTAAAATTGATATTTGTTTTGTTACTCTGTGTATTTTCAAATAGCCTGTCTTCAAGCTCACCAATTCTTTCTTCTGCTTGATCAATTCTGCTTTTAAGAGACTTTGGTGCATTCTTCAGCATGTCAATTGCATTTTTCACCTGCAAAATTTCTGCTTGATTCTTTCTAATTATTTCAATAGTTTTATTAAATTTCTCTCATAGGATTCTAAATTCCTTCTCTGCATATTGTTTAATTTCATTGAGTGTCCTCAAAACAACTATTTTAAATTCTCTGTCTGAAAGGTCACATATCTCTGTCACTTCAGGATTGGTCCCTGGTGCCTTATTTAGTTCATTTGGTAAGGTCATATTTTCCTGGATGGTCTTGATGCTTGTGGATGTTTGTGAGTGTCTGGGTGTTGAAGTTACATATGTATTGTAGTCTTTATAGTCCAGGCTTCATTGTACCCGTCCTTCTTGGGAAGACTTTCCAAATGCTTCAAGAGACTTGGGTATTATGATTTAAGTCTTTGGTCACTGGAGCCATATATGCATTAGGGGGCACCCTAAGCCCAATAATGTCCTGGCTCTTGCAGACTCATAGATGGTACTGCCTTGGTGGTCTTGGGTAAGATCTGGGAAAATTCCCTGGATTATCAGTCAGAGACTCTTATTCTCTCATTTTCCCCCAAACAAACAAGAGTCTATCTCTCTGTGCTGAGCTGTCTGAAGCTGTCAGAGGGGTGATATAAGCACCCCTGTGTCCAGCACCACTAGGACTGTTCTGGGGTTAGACCTGAAGCCAACATAGCACTGGGTCTCACCCAAGCCCCACAGTGACAAATGGCTGGCTACTACCTATGTTCACTCAAGGCCCAAGAACTCTACAATCAGAATGTAGTGCATCCATTCAACCTTGTCTCCTTCCCTTCCCTTCAGGGTGGTGAGTTTCCCCCTGATCCCAGATAGGTCAGAAATGCTGTCTGTGAGCCAGGTCCTGGAGTCAGAAACATTAAGAATTTACCTGGTGCTGTATTCTACTGCAACTGAGCTGGCACCGAAGTCACATGACAAAGTCCTTCCCACTCTTCCCCACTTTCCTCAAGCAGAGGAGTTTCTTTCCATGACCACCACCATCCCGGACCTGTGGCAAGTACTACCTGGCTACTGTCAATGTTCACTCAAGGGCCAAAGGCCCAAAGGCTCTTCAGTCAGCTGGAGTGAATTCTGTCAGGTGTGAGTCTCTCCCTTCAGGGCAGTGGGCTTCCCTCTGGCCCAGGCAGGGCAAGTCTAGAAATGCCACACAGGAACCAAGGCCTGAAATCAGAGACGCCACAAGCCCACTTAGTGCTCTACCCCACTGTGGCTGAGTTGATACCTAAGTTGCAGGACAAAGTCCCCTTTAGTCTTCCCTCTCTTTCCTCAAGCAGAAGGAGTCTCTTCCCTTAGCCACTACAGCTTAGAACATGCTGGGTCACACCTGAAATCACAACGGCTCTGAGTCTTGTCCATGGCCCACAGCAAGTACTGCTTGGCTACCACTGCAGATTATTCAGGGCCCAAAAGCTCTTTAGTTAGCAGGTAATGGATCCTGCCAGGACTAATTCCTTCCCTTCAAGGCACTGGGTTACCTTCTGGCCCAAGGCATGTTCAGAAATGTCTTCCAAAAAGTAGGGCCTGAAATGGGAGCCTCTAGACTCTGCTTGATGCCCTGTTCTACTGTGGCTGAGCTGGTGTCTAAACCCCAACAAAAAGTCCTCTTTACTCTCTCTTCTCCTGAAGCAGAGGGAAGAAGTCTCTTCCAGAGCTGTGAGGTAGACTACTTGGGTTTAGGGGAGCAGTGATGCAAACACTCCTTTGGCCTCTGCAGCTGGTATCTCACTAGGTTGTGTGCACCCCAAGTTCACTGGCTCTGAACCCAGCACAGCACCAGGACTTTCCCAGGAATTGCCCAGGAATTGCAATTCCTGTGGCTTACATTGTCTTTCAATTTTGTTTAGAACCCCAGAGCTAAAGCCTGTGGTAACAGGACTTTCCAGAACTCAGGTTTCATTCACTGAATGAACAATTTACCTCTGGCTAGGTCTAGTAGAAATGTTCCCTTTTTGGGTGCTGGCTGAATTCTGTCCTGTGATGCTCTTTGCTGTGACAGGACAACAGTGAGTTCCAATGCAAAGTCCCACAATCACAACACTCTTCCTCCCCCAATCACACGAATTCTCTCCATGTCATATGGCCACTGCTGGGGGAAGGGAGATGGGTGATGTAGGCAATTTAAGACTGTCTTACCCTCTTCTGTACCTCTTTCCTTAATATAATATTAAAGTCAGGTACTGTGATCACACACTTAATTTTGGTTCTTATAAAGTGTTGAATAGTTGCTCAATTTAGTGTTCCTGCAGGGGGCATGATTGCTGCAGGCTTCTACTTGACTATTTTGCTCCACTTCTACATTCAGGCATAAAAATATTGTAATTTCAACTTTTATTTTAGATTAAGGGGGTACATATACAGGTTTGTTAGGTAGGCATATTGCATGATGCTAAGGAATGGAGTGTGTGTGATTTCATCACTTAGGAAGTGAGCATATTACACAGTAGGTAATTTTTCAGCCCTTTTCCCCTTCTGTGCCTCCTTGCCCTAGTAGTCCCCAGTGTCTATTGTTCCTGTCTTTGTTTCCATGTGTGCTCATTGTTTAGCTCCCACTTATAAGTGAGAAAATATGGTATTTGGTTTCCTGTTCTTGTGTCAATTCACTTAGGATAATGGCCTCCAGCTTCTTTGATGTTGTCCAAATGACAAGATTCTTTTGTATGGCTGCATAGTATTCCATGGTGTAGATGTACCATATTTTCTTTATCCAATCCACCACCAATAGACACCTAGGTTGATTCCGTGTCTTTCCTATTGAAAATAGTGTGCTGATGAACATGCAAGTGAATGTGTCTTTTTGATCGAATGATCTATTTTTTTGATACATACCTAGTAATGGGATCACTGGATTGAATGGTCACTCTGTTTCAAGTTGTTTGAGATCTCATGAGATCCAATGGTTTTATAAGCATCTAGCATTTCCTCTGCTTGTACTCACTCCATCCTGCCACCCTGTGAAGCAGATGCCTGCTTCTCCTTTGCCTTCCACCATGAATGTAAGTTTCCTGAGGCCTCCTTGGCAATGCAGAACTGTGAGACAATTAAACTTCTTTCTTTTATAAATTACACACTCTTGGGTATTTCTTTATAGCAGCATGAGAACAGACTAATACATAGCCAGAGTACATAAGGAGTTCAAAGAACTTAATAGAAAAAAATGTAATCATCTGATTTTTAAATGGGCAAAAGATCTGAATAGAAATTTCTCAAATGGCAAATAGATTTATGAAAACCTCCAGCTTCACCCATATAGCTGCAAAGAACAAGATTTTATTCTTTTCTATAGCTGTATATTATTCCATGGTATATATGTACCACATTTTCTTTATCCAATCTACTGTTGATGGGCAGCTAGGTTGATTCCATGTCTTTGCTATTATGAATAAACATGGTGATAAATATGTGAGTGCATGTGTCTTTTTGACAGAATAATTTATTTTCCTTTCAGTACATACCTAGTACTGGGATTGCTGGGTTGAATGGCAGCTCTGTTCTATGTTCTTTGAGAAATGTCTAAACTGTTTTCCACAGTGGCTGAACTAATTTACACTCCCACCAGCAGTGTATAAGTGTTCCCTTTTCTCTACAGTCTCACCAGCATCTGTTACTTTTTGACTTTTCAAAATAGCCATTCTGACTGATTTGAGATTGTATCTCCTTGTGGTTTTGATTGGTATTTTTCTGATGATTAGTGACCATGAGCATTCTGATATGTTTCTTGGCTGTTTATGTTATCTTTTGAGAAGTGTCTGTTCATGTTCTTTGTTCATTTTTAACGGGGTTATTTGTTTTTTGCTTGTTGATTTAAGTTTCTTATAGATTCTGGATATTAGACCTTTGTTGGATGCGTACTTTGTGAATATTTTCTCCCATCCTATAGGTTATCTGTTTACTCTGTTGATAGTTTCTTTTGGTGTGCAGAAGCTTTTTATTTTAGTTAGGTCTCACTTGCAAATTTTTGTTTCTGTTGCAATTGTTTTTGAGAACTTAGCCATAGATTATTTTCCAAGGCCAATGTTGGGAAGGGTATTTCCTAGGTTTTCTTCTAGGATTTTTATAGTTTGAAGTCTTATATTTAAATATATAATCCATTTTGTGTTAATTTTGCATATGATGAAAGGTAGGGTTCCAATTTCATTATTCTGCATATAGCTAGTCAGTTATTCCAGCACCAGAAAAATAATCCTGGATAATTTAGAAAGCAATAGACTTTTCTCTTTCATCACTTTATCTTTGGCGCTGAGAATGATTTGCAGCATATTTTCCAAGCACTCGATTGAGAAATGCTCTTTCACAGAAATAAAATGTTACTTTAAAATAAATAAACTCTAAATATTTTAATGAGAGTGACCTTTTCTAAAAAGCAAAACCAATTCTAATGTTTCCCATTCTCTAAAAATGATTGACATTGCTTCCAAGTACCAATACAATTGGTTTCCCCTTGATGCTACTTAGATCACTTACACAGAAAAAGCAATAGACTGCTGCTGACATAACAGCTGTACAACTTCTGACTCTTATGGAAAGACAATTTTAACTCATGAAGTAGTTTCACTCTCCTTTAGACACATAAATGTACAAACTGAATGATAGGAGTGACTGTGAATCTCCCAAGTTTATCCATAAATGCTCTGAATGGAGACGTGTGAAGAGGGAGTGATGAAGCTTAACAGGTCTTTGCCAAAGCCCGTCTGCTTTAGCTTTTTTATTATTGACAGATGCATTATGTTGTAAACCCATAAGTGGTTACATCTATTTCTCCTCTGTCAGAAACAAGCCCTGAATCTTCGCAAATTTAAAATCTTTATGGTAAGCATATAATCAGTCAATGTCATAAGGAATATTTTAAAAGATCTACCAGATTTTTAGATCATTTAGTGTTATATGGAAAAGATTTTATAAATACCTATTAGCTAAGAAGACACCGTAAGTTTTATGGTAGAAGATAAAAAATATGCCTTAATGACATAAAACAATAATTCGATGAAGAGAAATCATTCCAGTTATTGTGCTTTGTTTGTTCAGAGGGGTTAATTGCCATGATTTTATGCTTTGGCTGTTTTATTGTCATTTAGCTTCCTTTTCCATAAAAAGGGGAAGATAAATATTTTTAGGTGACAACAAAAGATTGTATACATTCA
The DNA here is from genome assembly GCF_049350105.2 of Macaca mulatta. NCBI lineage: Eukaryota > Metazoa > Chordata > Mammalia > Primates > Cercopithecidae > Macaca > Macaca mulatta. The sequence continues at coordinate 123,841,133 of NC_133411.1, forward strand.
CCCCCTGAAAAAGTAAACAAAGTAATTTCAGAATTATGTCTCTAATCACAGGTTTAATTTGGCCACTGCCACTGACACTTTGTCAAGTCCGTGAGAAAATGCAAATGCAGTAGATCAGCATTTAAGAGACTGCTTTGCAATCTGGCCCTGTATTAGTCCATTTACACACTGCTGTAAGAAAATACCCAAGACTGGGTAATTTATTTAAAAAGAGGTTTAATGGATGCACAGTTCTGCATGGCTGGGGAGGCCTCAGGAAACCCACAATCATGGCAGAAAGGGAAGCAAACATGTCCTTCTTCACAAGGTGTCAAGGAAGAAAAGTGCAGAGCAAGACCCTTATAAAACCATCAGATCTCATGAGAGATCACTCACTATCATGAGAATAGCATGGGGGAAACCACCTCCATGATCCAATCACCTGCCATGAGGTCCCCCCAAGACATGGGATTACAAATCGAAATACAATTTAAGATGAGATCTGGATGGGAAAACAGAGCCAGATCATATCATTCCACCCCTGACCCCTCCCAAATCTCATCTTTCTCACATTTCAAAACACAACCATGTCTTCACAACAGTCCCCTAAAGTCTTAACTCATTCAGCATTAACTTAAAGTCCAAGTCCAAAGTCTCATCTGAGACAAGGCAAGGACCTTCTGCCTAGAAGCTTAATTAAAAGCAAATTAGTTACTTCTTAGATACAATGGGGGTACAGGTATTGGATAAATACTCCCATTCCAAATGGGAGAAATTGGCCAAAACAAAGGGACTACAGGACCCATGCAAATCCAAAATCCAGCGGGGCAGTCATTCAATCTTAAACCTCCAACATAATCTCCTTTGACTCCATGTCTCACATCGGGGACACACTGATGCAAGAGGTGGGCTCCCATGATCTAGCGCAGCTCTGCCCCTGTTGCTTTGCAGGGTACAGCCCCCCTGCTGGCTGCTTTCACAGTCTGGGATTTAGTCTGTGGCTTTTCCAAGTGCATGGCATGAGCTGTCGGTATATATACCATTCTGGGGTCTGGAGAATAGCGGCCCTCTTCTCACAGATCCACTAGGCAATGCCCTAGTTGGGAATCTATGTGGGAGCTCCAATCCCACATTTCCCTTCCACACCACCCTAGCAGAACTTCTCCATGAGGGCTCCACCCTTGCAGAAAACGTCTGCCTGGGCATCTAGTTGTTTCAATACATCCTCTGAAATCTAGGTGGAGGCTCCCAAACCTCAATTCTTCACTTCTGGGCACACACAGGTCCAGCACCATGTGTAAGCCACCAAGGTTTGGGGATTGCACCCTGTGAAGCAACAGCCTGAGCTGTACATTGGCCCCTTTTAGCCACAGCTGGGAGGCAGAGCACCACGTCCCAAGACAGCCCAAAGCAGCAAGGCCCTGAACCCAGTCCAGGAAACAATTTTTTCCTCCTAGGCCTCTGGGCCTGTGATAGGAGGGGTTTCCATGAAGGTCTCTGACATGCCTGGAGACATTTTCCCCATTGTCTTGGTGATGAACATTTGATCTCCATTACTTATGCAAATTTCTGCAGCTGGCTTGAATTTCTCCGCAGAAAATGGGGTTTCTCTATTCTACGACATTGTCTGGCTGCAAATTTTCCTAACTTTTATGCCCTGCTTATCTTGTAAATAAAAGCCCCAATTTCAGATCATCTCTCTGAAGTTCAAAGCTCCACAGCTCTCCAGGGCAGGAACAAAATGCACTAGTTTCTTTCCTAAAGAATAGCAAGAGTCACCTTTGCTCTAGTTCCCAATAAGTTCCTCATCTCCACTCAAGACCACCTCAACCTGTACTTCATTTTCCATATCACTATCAGCATTTTAGTCAAAACCATTTAACAAGTCTCTGGAAACTTTCAAAGTTTCCACATCTTCCTGTCTTCTTCTGAGCCCTCCAACCTGTTCCAAACTCGTCTCATTACTCAGTTCCAAAGTCACTTCCACATTTTTGGGTATTATTTATTTATTTATTTATTTACTTATTGAGATGGAGTCTCACTCTGACACCAGGCTGGAGTATAGTGGTGCGATCTCAGCCCACTGCAACCTCTGCCTTCTGGGTTCAAGCAATTCTCCTGCCTCAGCCTCCCCAGTAACTGGGATTACAGGTGCCTGCCACCATGCCCGGATAATTTTTGTATTTTTAGTAGAGACAGGGTTTCACCATGTTGGCCAGGATGGTCTCGATCTCTTGATCTTATGATCCACCCACCTCGGCCTCCCAAAGTGCTGGGATTACAGGTGTGAGCCACCCCGCCCAGCCCTCAGTTATTCTTATAGCCGCACTTCACTACCTCAGTACCAATTTACAGTATTAGTCCACCTTCACATTGCTATACAGAATTACTCAAGACTGGATAATTTATAAGAAAAGAGGTTTAATTGTCTCACAGTTCTGTATGGCTGGGGAGACCTCAGGAAACCTAGTCATGGCAGGAAGGGAAGCAAACACGTCCTTCCTCACAAGGCAGCAAGAGAGAGAAGTGCAGAAAAAGCTCCTTATAAAATCATCAGATCTCATGAGAACTCGCTTACTATTATGAGAACAGCATCAAGAAAACTGCCCCCATGATCCAATCACCCCCCCGCCCCATGAGGTCCTTCCCTCAACACATGGAGATTACAACTTGGATTACAATTCAAGATGAGATTGGGTGAGGACACAGAGCCAGACCATAACAGGCCCCATTGCATGTTCTTGCTTCATTCTTTGCCATTCTCCTTCCCATGTACAATTTACACTACAGTCACATTAAACCATTCTCAGTTCTTCATACATGCATATTATTTCTATATCCTTCTCCCCTGGTTCATACTACTAACTATGCCAGACCTGCACTTCTCCCTTGAGAAAAATTTTCAGAATTTATCTCTTTAGTGAAGCCTGATTAACATTCTTTCCTTGTTTTCATACTGAACACCACAATGTCTGCCACCAAAATGTAGGAGTCTCTTCAAAAATCTCACAAAAATCTTTTTCTCACCAAACTGAATTCTATAAACAGATCCAATGCTATTCTTCTTTGGAATTTTAACATCACCTGTCACGTCAAGATCTCAATAAATGTGTGTTTAATTAATGAGTAATTGAATGAATAAATGAATGAAGATGTCATGAATACATTGCTGGAAGTCAAAAAAATACAGAAATACAGTTGACTAGTCTAGAAATTAGACTACTTAATGGCAAACATTCTTTTAATGCAACAGAAATGCTTAGAAATCAACATATAGATATAGATATAGATATATAACCACCACAGTATTAATGGCAAATGCCTACAAATTATTGAAATAGTATTCATTGCCATGATAAACACACAAAAACTAAATAAAATCTCTTTTCTTCAAGTCTCTTCAAAACACTATCTGACATAGTTTACTTTCTGCAAGTATATCTTTCAAAACTGCAGTTAATGTCTACTTTCTGCCAGCAAGTTTTCCCTGGCAAATTATTAAGATTTATGTCTTCCTGTGACTCTGCAGAAAAATCATAAAAAGTAGACCAGAGTCTGAGCTAAAGAGTCTATACCTGTCAACTTTCTGTTTTGCCTCTTCCTCTAGAAGTAAATGTATGCTAAGCTGTACTGCAGATTATGTGCTTCAGACCTCAAGAATATAAATGGAGTTGAAGGAGGAGGTAGGAGAAGAGGAGAGGAAATAGCAGAAATGAAGTCCTTAAGATTGGAAAGAACTTAGCGTGCTTGAGGCCCAGGGGGAGCAGTGTAAGTGGTGTAGAGAAAGATAGGGTCCAATGGCCTTGAATAAGGTTGGAAAGACTAGGGGACCAAACATGGAAATCCCCTATAGGCCATGATTTCAGGACTTAGATTGTATTCCAACTATAATGAGAAACCACTAAAAGATTCTAATGAGAAAGTAGCACAATCTTCAGTTGTATTTTTATAAATATTTATTTTAATCATTATACTATCAACCAGTTGCAAGAAGTGAAGAGATGAGTTCTGTAACAGAGAAAATTACAGCTTTCCAAATTTTCCATTTGTTCCCCTACATTTCTCAGCCTGGTTAGCCAGTGGGCTCTTAGGGAAATAATGTGTATTTCCTCACCAAGGCAGTTAATTTATAGTGTGCTTCCTCTATCTCTCCTTCTCAAGTCATAGAGATCTGGAACACCATATCCTACAGATGCACCATCAGCATGGGTTCCTGGACAACTGTGTGGACCCTCTTGCCATTCCATGATGGGCATGTAACATGACCAGGAAATAAACTTTTAATATATAAATCTATTGAGATTCAGGAGTTTGTCTCTTATCATACAGTAAGGGCCAGAATAAATTCCAAATGGAATAGACTAAAATGCAAGAAAAATCAAGCATAATAATTTTTAAAAGGCCAGGCATGGTGGCTCACATGTGCAATCCCAGTGCTTTGGAGGCCAAGGTGAGCAGATCACCTGAGCTCAGGAGTTCAAGACCAGCCTGGCCAACATGGTGAAACCACAACTCAACTAAAAATACAAAAATATTCTCAGGTATGGTGGCAGGTGTCTGTAATCCCAGCTACTCAGGAGGCTGAGGCAGGAGAATCACTTGAGCCCAGGAAGCGAGGGTTGCAATGAGCGCTATTGTACTCCCGCCTAGGCAACGAGAGTGAAATTCTGTCTCAAACAAAAAAAAATTTAAATATTATGTTGACAAATCTGTAGATTGAAGTGCTTTCCAAACCAAAAATAATGTAAGAAATGAAAACAGGAAGACATTGATATTTGACTTGACAAAACTTTAAACAATAAAAAACTAAAAGGAAATATTAAGATTAAATGGAAATGAGCTAAACATAGTTAATTTATAATAAAATCTAAGAAGAAACATTAATCATGCTACTAATAAGGAAAATTTTTAAAATCAGAAACTTGTTTTTACATATCAACTTAACTGTATTTCTTTAAACAAGAACTCTGTTTAGTGAAGATGTAGTATGCTGTGCAATATAGGTAAGTAATTGATATAGCCTTTCTTGAAGGCAAGGTGGCAACAGTATAAAGACTCAAACATCTATTTACACCTTTGGATTCAGTTCCTCTTTCTCACAAAACAATGTGAAAAGCAGATAAATCTTTATTTTAAAAATAGAAATCAGACTTCCAGTTTCCAGTCTAGTATATAAGGATATTACAAGTCACCACTGCATCCAAAAAACAAGTACAAAGATACGGAAGCTGAAAAATCAACAACTCTTCTTAGCTCCATCACAAAAGTGAGGTCACAAGGAAAATCACTGCTGCAGAAATTAGAGAGAAAAACAAGCTGATACAGAGAAGTACAACCTACCTAAGTGGAAACTGCTACAGGGACCATTCCTAGGATAGGCAAACCTATATTATAATTGAAAAATCGCTGGAAGCTCAGTGTAGACAACTCTGAGAGTTAAAAACTCCAGGAATACTCAGTCATGGGTGGTCTCCAAACTTTTTTTTACTTCTGGGAACTGTATCAGGTTTTCACAGTGAATACTAGAAAAATATTCCCTAGTATTACTGACAGGGAGAAAAGAAAAGGAGCCATGCTATAACACATCAGAGCATTCTGATTTTCTTAAGAAGGCCTGCCCTCAGGAGAAACTATTCAACTAGTACCTAGTCTTCTGGGGCTTTATCAGAACCAAAATGAACTAGGGCAAGGGAAATACCTAACTCCAGCCCCTACTAACCATCCCGTGCCACCTAAGTGGGGAATAAACCTGAAAAGTAGTAGTGAAGCTCACAGTTCAAAAGCCCGGACTCACCAAAAGACTGAGACTAACCATACAACTATAAAATGTTTTCCCTGCTCCTCACCTGTCACACTACTAAAGGATTATTTTCAATAGTTCCTTTTACCCAATACATTGTGTCCACTTTTCAAGAAAAAAAAAATTACAAGATATGCTAAAAGGTAAAAAACGCAGTTGGAAGAGACTAAACAAACATCAGAACTAGTTACATATAGCAGAAATTTTGGAATTACGAGACTAGGAGTTTATAAAAAATTATGATTAACATGCCAAAAGCTTCAATGTAAAAAGTAAACAACATGAAAGAACAGAGAGATAGAAATTCTAAAAAAGAATCAAAAGAAATGCTAGACATCAGAAACACTGTAACAGAAATGAAAACACACCTTTGATAGGCTCCTCAGTAGACTGGACATGACTGAGGAAGGAATCCCTGAGAACATAAGAAAAAAAAAACAGAGCAGAACATCCAAGAACAGTGGGATAACTACAAAGGGTGTAAATACAAAAATGGGAATTTCAGGGGAGAAAAAGAGAACAGAAGCAATATTTGAAATAATGATGACTGAGAACTTTCCCAAATTCATTTCAGTCATCAAACTGCAGATGCAGAAATTTCAGACAATACCAATAAATGTCAGGATAAATGCCAAAAGAGACTATGTATTGTCATATTCAAATTTCAGAAAATGAAATATAAAGTAAAAATCTTCAAAAAGGGTAGAGGATAAAAACACTTTACCTATAGAGGAAAAAATATTAAGAATGACTTTGACTTTTCCTCAGACACCATGCAAGCAAGAAAAAAGTTAAGTGAAATCTTTAAAGTGTTGAGGGAAATAAAAACCCTACCAACCCAGAATTGTCCATCCTGCAAAGTCATTCCTTATAAATGAAGGAGAAATAAAGACAAACAAAATTGAGAATGTTGGTGTTGTAGACCTATCTTGCAAGAAACATTAAAATAATGTCTTCAGACAAGAAGAAAATGACATAAGCCAGAAACTCATATCTACAAAAGAAAGAGCATCAAAGAATGAATAAGTGAAGGTAAAAAAACACACTTATTTTTTATTCTCAGTTGAGTTAATGCATAAGTTTATTCAAGATAATAATGGCAATAATGTATGTGATTATGTATACACATGTGTATGTGTATGTGTGTGTGTATATATATATCCTTACATATAAGTAAAATGAATGACAGCAACAATACATGGGGTAAGGTGAAAGAATTAAGAATATTTTGTTATTATAAGGTACCTTTACCACAAATTAAGAGGTATAGTGTTATTTGAAAATGAACTTGGATTGGTTGTAAATACAGTTTTGCAAACTCTAAGGCACCCCTAAAAAAGGTTTAAAAATGTATAATCAATATGCTAAGAAAAGAGAGAAAATGGAATCACATAAAATGTTCAATTAAAACCACAAAAGCCAGAAAAAAATTGGAAGACAAAGACAGAAATAAAGAACAAGAGTGATAAATAGAAAGCATTAACAAATATGGTAGATATTAGTCAAAATATATAAATAAACACTTTAAATATTAATGGTCTAAATATACCAGCCATAAGATAGAGATTGCCAGAGTAAGTCAAAAAGTAAGACCCAACGGTGTGTTGTCTTCAAGAAACCAATTTTAAATTTAAGATATACACAGATCGATCGATAGATTAAAAGTAAAGAGGGGGAGAAAGATATACAATGGTAACACTAACCAAAAGAAAACAGAAGTAGCTTTATTAATTTCTGAAACAGAAGACTTCAGAGTAAAGAGAGTTATCAGATAATCTGGAGATAAATGGCAGATAAGAAGCAGAATTAACTTGCAGCTCCCACTTGCACAGACAGAGCAGCACGTGGAGACTCACATCATAAAATTTTGCTCCAAGAACTACCATAAGAACATACCAGGAAAGCTGAGAGAATCCAGAGACTATATGAAGGAAGCAGATTGCTGTTGCAGGCTCTCAGAGACAGCTGAAAAACTCAGCTGCAGGAAGCCCCACCCAAGGAGAGTCTGAGCTCAGACATGCCTAACCCGATCCCCACTGGATGATCTTTCTCTACCCACCTCAGTAGCCTAAGACAAATGACATAATCTCCTGGGAGCTCTATGGCCACACCCATTGCCTGATCTTCCCTAAACTACCATAGTTGATGTTCTCTTGAAAGCACCACCTCCTGGCTAGAGGCCAGCCAACACAACACTAGTTCAATAAAAAAACTAAAACCAAGGACCCTCACAAAGTCCACTTTGCTTTCCTGCCACCTCTCCACCAAAGCAGATGCTGGTATCCACAACTGAGAGACCTGAATACAGTTCACATCACAGGACTCTGTGCAGACACTCCCCAGTACAAGTTGGGAACCTGCTAGCTCCTCTGAGTGGCTAGATCCAGAAGAGAAATAACAATCACTGCAGTTTGGCTCTCAGGAAGTCATATCCCTAGGAGAAGAGGGAGAGTGCCACATCGAGGCAGTACACCATGGAACAAAAGAATCTGAACAGCAGTGTTTGATCCCCAGATCTTCTCTCAAAAATAGTCTACACAAATGAGAAAAAAATAGAAAAACAATTCTGGTGATATGACAAAACATGGTTCTTTAGCACCCCCAAAAGATCACACTAGCTCACCAGGAATGGATTGAAACCAAGAAGAAATCTCTGAATTGCCAGAAAAAGAATTCAGAAGGTCAATTATTAAGCTAATCAAGGAGGCACCAAAGAAAGGTAAAGTCCAAATTAATGAAAAAAAAAAAAAAAAAAGAAAACAATACAAGATGTGAAGGGAAAAACCTTCAATGAAATAGATAGCATAAATAAAAAACAATCACAACTTCTGGAAATGAAGGACACAGAGAAATGCAAAATACACTGGAAACTCTCAGCAATAGAATAGAACAAGAAGAAGAAAGAACTTCAGAGCTAGAAGACAAGGCTTTTGAATTAACTCAATCCAACAAAGACAAAGAAACAAGAATTTTTAAAAATGACAAAGTCTCTAAGAAGTTTGGGATCATGTTAAATGACCAAACCTAAGAATAACTGGTGTTCCCAAAGAAAAAAAAAATCTAAAAGTTTGGAAAACATATTTGAAGGAATAATCGAGTAAAACTTCCCCTACCTTGCTAAAAAATGTACATACAAATATAGGAAGCTCAAAGAAAACCTGAGAAATTTATCAGAAAAAGATCATCACCTAAGCACATAGTCATCAGGTTATCTAAAGTCAATTTGAAGAAAAGGATCTTAAGAGCTGTGAGGTAAAAAGCATCAGGTAACCTATAAAGGAAAACCTCTCAGTTTAACAGCAGATTTCCTGGCAGGAGCCCTAAAAGCTACAAGGGACCAAGGCCCTTTCTTTAACCTCCTTAAACAAAATAATTATCAGCCAAGAATTTTTGCTTCATAAATGAAGGAAACTAACCTTCATAAATGAAGAAAAGATACAGTCTTTTTCAGACATACAAAGGATGAGAGCATTTGCTACTACCAAGCCAGCACTACAAGAACTGCTAAAAGGAGCTCTAAATATTAAAACAAATCCTCCAAATTCACCAAAATTTTGAACCTCCTTAAAGTATAAATAACACAGGACCTATAAAATAAAAACACAATGAAAAACAACAACAACAAGGTATTAAGGCAACAAATAGCACAATGAATAAAATAGTACCTCACATCTCAATACAAACATTGACTGTAAATGGCCTAAATGCTCCACTTAAAAGACAAAGAATGGTAGAATGGATAAGAATTCACCAACCAAGTATCTGCTGTCTTCAAGAAACTCACCTAACACATAAGGACTCATAAACTTAAGGTAAAGGGATAGAAAAAGATATTCTATGCAAATGGACATCAAAAGCAAGCAGAAGCTGCTATTCTTATATTAGACCATACAGACTTTAAAGCAACAGCAGTTAAAAAGGACAATGATGGACATTATAAAACGATAAAAAGGACTTGCCCAACAGGAAAATATCACAGTTCTAAATATATACGCACCTAACACTGGAGCTCTCAAATTTGTAAAAAAATTACAACTAGACCTAAGAAATGACAAAGATGGCAACATAATAATAGTGGGGGACTTTAATATTCCACTGACAGCACTAGACAGGTCATCAAGACAGAAAGTCAACAAAAAAAATGGATATAAACTACACGCTGGAATAAATGGACTTAACAGATATTACAGAACATTCTACCCAATGACTGCAGAATATACATTCTTTTATCAACACATGGAACATTCTTCAAAATAGACCATATGATAGGCCACAAAATAAATTTAAGAAAACTGAAATTATATCAAGTATTATCTCAGATCACAGTAGAATAAAACTGGAAATCAACTCCAAAAGGAACCCTCAAAACCATGCAAATATAGAGAAATTAAATAACCTGCTCCTGAATAAGAATTGGGTCAAAAATTAAATCAAGATGGAAATTTAAAAATTCCTTGAACTGAATGATAATGTTGACACAACCTATAAAAACCTCTGGGATACAGCATAGGCAGTGCTAATAGGAAAGTTCATAGCCCTAAATGCCTACACCAAAAAGTCTGAAAGAGCACAGATAGAAATCTAAGGTCACACCTTAAGGAACTAGAGAAACAAGAACAAACCAAACCCAAACTCAGCAGTAAAAAATGAAATAACAAATATCAGAGCAGAACTAAAGGAAATTGAAACAAAAAAACAAAATACAAAAATTAAGTGAAACAAAAAAGCTGGTTCTTTGAAAAGGTAAATAAAATTGATAGATCATTAGCAAGATTAACCAAGAAAAGAGAGAAGATACAAATAAGCTCAATTAGAAACAAAACAGGAGATATTACAACTTATATCACAGAAATACAAAAGATCACTCAAGGCTACTGTGAACATCTTTATTCACATAAACTAGAAAACCTAGAGGAGGTGAATAAATTCTTGGAAATATACAAACCTCCTAGATTAAACCAGGAAGAAATAGAAACTCCGAACAGACCAATAACAAGCAGCGAGATTGAAATGGTTGTAAAATAATTGCCAACAAAAAATAGTTCAGGAACAGACTGATTCACACCTGAATTCTATCAGACATTCAAAGAAGAACTGGTACCAATCCTACTGACACTATCCCACAAGATAAACAGGGAATCCTCCCTGGATCATTCTAAGTCAGTATCACCCTAATACCAAAAGTGGTAAAGAGGATAACAATAAAAAAAGAAAATTACAGATTATTATCACTGATGAACATAGATAGAAAAGTCCTTAACAAAATACTAGCTAACCAAATCCAACAGCATAACAGAAAGATAATCCATCACGATCAAGTGGGTTTCACACCAGGGATGCAGGGATGGTTTCACATATGCAAGTAAATAAATGTGATACACCACATAAAGAGATTTAAAAACAAAAATCACATGATCATCTCAATAGACATAGAAAAAGCATTTGACAAAATCCAGCATCCCTGTATGATTGAAACCCTCAACAAAATCAGCATAGAAGGGACATATCTTAATGTAATAAAAGCCATCTATGACAAACTGACAACCTACATTATACTGAACAGGGAAAAGTTGAAAGCATTCCCCCTGAGAACTGGAACAAGACAAGGATGCCCTCTTCCACCACTTCTATTCAACATAGTACTGGAAGTCCTAGCCAGAGCAATCAGAAAAGAGAAAGAAATAAAGGGCATCCAAACTGGCAAAGATGAAGTCACACTGTTGCTGTTTGCTGATGATATGATGGTGTACCTAGGAAACCCTAAAGATTCCTCCTGAAAGCTCCTAGAACTGATAAATTAATTCAACAAAGTTTCAGTATACAAAATTAATGTACACAAATCAGTAGGTATGCTATACACTAACAGTGACCAAGCTGAGAATCAAATTAAGAACTCAACCCCTTTTATAATACCTCCAAAAAAATTAAATACTTAGCAATATGAGTAACCAAAGAGGTGAAAGACCTCTGCAAGAAAACCTTCAAAACACTGCTGAAAGAAATCATAGATGACACAAACAAATCAAATCACATCCCATGCTCATGGATGGGTAAAATCAATATTGTAAAAATTCTAGCTAATGTAATAAAAAAAAGGAAACAAAAGGTATATAGAATGGGGAAAAATAAAATTGTCTATGTTCACAGATGATCATCTATGTACAAAATCCAAAATAATTGACAAAAACAAATAACTGGAACTAATCAGTGTTTATAACAAGGTTGCAGTGTACCAGGCTAATATGTAGAAGTCAGTTGTTTTTCTATATATGAGCAAGGAACAAATGGAATTGAAAATTAAAAACACATTACCATTTACATTAGCACACCCAAAATTAAGAGTTAGGTATTAATTTAACAAAGTGTCTACAAGAGCTAAATGAGCAAAATTGCAAAATCTGATAAAGAAATTGCAGAACTAAATAAATGGAGAGATATTCCATGTTCATGAATAGGTAGACTCCATATGGTTGAGATGTCAGTTCTTTTCAGCTTCCTCTATAGATTCGATGCCATTCCAGTCAAAGTCCTATCTACTTATTTTATGGATATTGACAAGCTGATTCTAAAGTTTATATAGAGAGGCAAAAGATGTAAAATAGTCAAGTCAATATTGAAAGAGAGAACAAAATTGTAGGACTGACAAGACCTGACTTCAAGAATTACTGTAAAGTTACTGTAATCGCAGTGTGATATTGGTTAAAGAATAGACAAATAGATCAATGGAACAGAATAGAGAGCCCCAAAATAGATCAAGATAAATATAATCAGATGATCTTTAATAAAGGGGCAAAGGCAATGCCATGGAACAAAAACAATCTTTTAAACAAATGATGGTGGAAAAACTGGAGATTCACATGAAAGAAAAGAGAAGAGGAAAAGATAAACAAATCTAGACACAGGCCTTGCATCTTTCACAAAGATTAACTCAAAATAGATCACACCCCTACATGTAAAATGCAAAACTCTAAAACCCCTAGAAGATAACTTCAGAGAAATTTGAGATGATCTTGAGTTTGATAACTTTTTTGATACTACACCAAAAGTACAATTTATGAAAGATAAATTAATAAATTGGAATGCATTCAAATTTAAAGTTCCTGCTCTTTGAAAAACATTGCCAAGATAATGAGAAGACAAGCCACACACTGGGAGAAAATGTTTGCAAAAAATAGATCTGCTTAAGATTTATTATCCAAAATATACAGAGAACTCCTAATTCTTAGCAATATAAAAATGAACAACCAATGAACATATAAGCAAAAGACCTGAATATCCATCTCACCAAAGAAGACATAAAGATGGCAAGTAAGCATATGAAAGATGTTCAACATCTGCAGTAGTTGGAATATGTCCCCAGAATTTCATATATTGGAAACTTAATTCCCAAATTAATATGTTAATCATTTGGAGGTGAGGCCTTTGGGAGGCAATTAGGGTTAGAAAAGTTCATGAGGGTGGGGCCCTATCATTGGGCAGTGGCTTTATAAGTAGTAAAAAAGAGACCTGAGCTAGCACACTTGCTCTGTCTTGCCATGTGATGATATCCTCTGCCATGCTATGATGCAGCAAGAAGGACTTCACCAGATGCCAATACCATAATTCTGACTTCCCAACCTCCATAATCATGAGATAATTAAACCTTTATTTTTTTATAAATTACATACTCTGCAGTATTCAGTTGTATCAACAGAAAACAGACTAGGACAATAACATATATCATTAGAGAATTGCAAATTAAAACAATAGGCTATCACTACACATCTGTTAAAATGGCCAAAAATCAAAATGCTGACAACACTAAATGCTGATAAGAACGTGGAACAACAGAAATTCTCAATCACTGCTGTGAGAATGCAAATATAATACAGCCACTTTGGAAGACAATTTGGCAGTTTCCTACAAAACTAAATATACTCTTGCCATACAATCCAACAATAGTGCCCTTTGGTATTTGACCAAATGAACTGGAAATATATTCACACAAAAACCTGCACATTAACATTTACTGTATCTTTATTCATTACTGTCAAAGCTCGGAAGCAACAAAGATGTCCTTCAGTATGTGAATGTATAAACTGTGCTATATCCAGACAATGGAATATTATTCAGCACAGAGAAGAAATGAGCTATCAAGCCATGAAAGGACATCAAGGAAACTTAAATGCATATTACTAAGTGATGAAGCCATTCTTAATAGAGTACACACTGTTTGATTTCAACAATATGAAATTTTAGGAAAGTCAAACCATAGAGACAAAAAAATTAGTGGTCTCCAGGGGCTGGAGGGAGGAGGATGAATAGGCAGAGCACAGGTAAGTTTTAGGGCACTGAAATTATTGTGTACAATACTACAATGGTGGATACATGTCATTATACATTTTTCCAAACCCATGGAATAAACAGCAAGAATGAATCCTAATGCAGACTACGGACTTTGGGTGATAACATGTCATTGTAGATTCATCAGTTGTAGCAAATGTATCTGCACTCTGGTGGAGAATGTTAGTGGGCGAGCTTGTGCGGGTCGGGGAATGACAGTGAATGGGAACTCTGTACTTTGCTGTGAACCTAAAACTTCTCTAATGAATTTGTTAATTTGAAAAAATGGACATCATAGCATAATTTATTCTAAGAATGTTTTTAAGTCTTAGATTCCAAACATAGCTTTGTGGTTAAATCAATCATGATTCACCCTATTATAAAATGTTATGTAGTCATTAAAAATGATATGAAGTATCTCTGTTCATCGATAACATGAAGCTATATGTAGAAAACACTAACAATTACACACAAATGCAATAAATAATAAATAAGTAGAATTACAGGAGACAAATTTACTGAAATGATACAAAAGATACAAAATTCAATTGCATTTCTATACAATAACAATGAACAACCTGAAAGGAAAATTAAGAAAACTATTCAATTTACAATAGCATCAAAAAGAATAAAATACTTACAAATAAACTTAACCAAGGAGATAAAAGATTTGTACACTGAAAACTAAAAAAATGTTGCTGAAAGATATTAAAGAAAACGCACATAAATTGAATGATATCTCATGTTCATGGATTAGAAGACTTAATATTGTTAAAATGTCAATACCCAATGTGACCTACAGATTCAATGCAATCTGTATCAAAATACCAATTGATAGATGCAGGAGGCAGATAAAGGAGAATCCCCAGAGAATCTCTGAGCCAACTCACAAGTATTTACATCAGATGCTTTTGTGCAGATGAGGAAACCTGCCTTGGGCCTCATCTGGGCATGCCCACAACTTACTGGGGGCCCACCTGTGCACTGCGGGAATGGGGTGGAGCTTCTGGGGATTTGTCTGCAGTGGGGAAGAGCCAGACCTCTAGGTGGTGTGTGCATGTGTGTATGTATGTGTGGTGGCCTGTATTTAACCTGTGAGGTGGGAGCCTGCTAAAGGACCCCCACCCTTTTATTGTCCACTGAAAGCTTTCCTTTAATAAATTCCACTCTCCTCACCTTTCAGTGTGTCCACATGCCTAATTAATCCTGGTTGTATGGCAAGAAGCCAGATTTTAGCTGAAATAAGGAGCAAAAACATCCTGCATCAAAATGACTATTTTTTTGAAGAAATAGAAAAGTCTATTCTAAAATTCTTATGGACTCTGAAGAGACCCTAAATTGCCAAAACAATCTTGAAAAAGAAGAACAAAGTTGGAAGTCTTACACTTCCTGATTTCAAAGCTTACTACAGTGTTAACAGTAATCAAAATAGTGTGGTACTGCTATAAAGACAGAAACATAGACCAATGGAATGAAATACAGAGCCCAAAAATAATTCCTTACAAGTATGGTCAAATGATTTTTAACGAATGTGTCAAGACCATTGTATGTGGAAAGAACAGTCTTTTCAACACATGGTGCTGAGAAAATTGGAATGTCCATATGCAAAATAATAAAGTTAGAATCTTACCATACATCATATGTAAAAATTAACTCAAAATGGGTTAAAGACCTAAATTTAAAATATAAAACTCTGAGAAGAAAACATAATAAAAAATCTTTATGACATTGGATTTGGCAATGATTTCCTGAATATGACACTAAAAGCACAAGCAACAACAACAAAAAAATAGATAAATTGGTCCACACCGTAATTTTTAAATTATTTGCATCAGATGACACAGTCAACAGAATAAAAAGGCAACCCATGGAATGGGAGAAAATATTTTCAAACTATTTATCTGATGGGGGTTAATATCGAGATAAATAAGATATATAAAGAAATTCTATAACACAACAACAAAAAACAAACAACAGAATAACAAAGAACCCAATTGAAAAATTAGCAAACATTTTGATTAGGCATTTCTCCAAAGAAGATATACAAATAATCAATAAGCACATAAAAAGAAGCTCAATATCCCTAAAATTAGGTAAAGGCAAATCAAAATCACAATGAGATATCACCTCAAATTCACTGGGATAGCTACTACAAAAATAAAAGAGAAACATATATGGGTAAAAATGTAGAGAAATTGAAACCTTATATACTGTTGCAAATATAAAATGATGCACCCTTTATGGAAAATAGTGTGGCAGTTCCTCAAAAATTTCAATATAGAATTACCATATAACCCAGCAATTCCACTTCTGGGTATATGCCCAAAATAATTAAAATGTGGGATTTAAAGGGATATTTGTACCTCATATTCACAAGTGCCAGAAAGTGGGAACAAACCAAATGTCCACTGACAGATGAATGGCTAAACAAAATGTGATATATATACATACAATGGAATATTTCTCAGCCTTAAAAAGGAAGGAAATTCTGACATATGTTACAATATGGATGAACCTTGATGACATTATGCTAAGTAAAATAAGTCAGGCACAAAATGAAAAATACTGTATTATTCCATTTATATGAAGTACTCTGAATAATCAAACTCATGGTGATAGTAAGCAGAATGTTAGTTGCCAGGTTCTGGGGGACAGGGAAATGGGAAATCATTGTTTTTAATAGGTACAGAGTTTCAGTTTTGCAAAATGAAAAAATTTCTGTGGCTAGATGGTAGTAATGGCTGCACAACAACATGAATATACATAATGCTACTGAACTGTACTTTTTAAAATACTGTGAAAGGTATATTTTATGTTATGTATATCTTACAATTAAAAGTATAAAAAAGAAGACGTGAACTAAATATATAAAGATAAAAATTGTATGCACATGACGATTTAAATTATATAGAATAAAAAAATAAAAATCCTAGGGAAAAAAATACACATATTAAGTCAATTTTTTTGAGGAGTAGAGTTGTGGTTAATTTTAAAAACTTTTCATTTATATACTTTCTAAGTAGTTTACAATAAAGGTACTTTTATAGTAATATAAACTTAAGGCCAGGCGTGATGGCTCACACCTGTTATCCCAGCACTTTGGGAGGCCAAGGTGGATAGATAACGAGGTTAGGAGTTCAAGACCAGCCTGACCAACATGGTGAAACCCCATCTTTACTAAAAATACAAAAATTAGCTGAGTGTGGTGGTGCGTGCCTGTAAGCCCAGCTACTCAAGAGGCTGAGGCAGGAGAATTGCTTGAACCCAGAAGGCGGAGGTTGCAGTGAGCTGAGATCGCACCACTGCACTCCAGCCTGGGTGACAGAGCGAGACACCCAGTCTAAAAAAGAAAAAAAAAAACTTAAACAATTACACAACTAAAGGAATATACACTTAACAGAAAAATATTCAGTATAAGGCAGAAACCTAGGAATTAGTAACACAGGGAGCTAAAGGTTAGTGAGAAAAACAATACAGACATTAACGTGAAATTGATGAGGTAACTAAAAACCAGTTTCTGTGCTTCAGCTACATATATAGAATCAACACATCATTCTGGTTTTAACAAGAACGCCAGACCTGTTAAAATCAGGTCCAGAGGGAATAAACCAAGGTCACTGACTTCACTTGGGTAGTGGCAGATAAGAAAACCTAAAACAGGCTGCACGAAAAAAGTAACATTGTTTTCTTTCTCTTCATTTTATAAAAAGTCCATTCTTTCTTTTATCATCATGGAATTTCTAAGAAGTCACTAAAGCTGGTAAAAGTAGAACTGTAAATAGTAGTCTAGGAGTTCCAGCAGTAAGTCAGCAAAGTCATACTTATTATAGAATATGAAAGAAGCAACAAGAGAAAAATGATTCAATAAAAAAGAGGGAGCTGCAGCTGACGAATAGGAAGATCAGATGAGACTCAGACAGTCTTCTTCAGGGATGTATAGATGACACCATTTAAATTGGGGTAGGAAAACAGATCAAATTACTTTTTTAATATTTGGGAAGCAATTTTACAACAGCTTGAATAATAATAAATTTAACATTCCCCTCTGGATTTAAATTTAAATTCAAAGTCTTGCACCAAGCAGCAGAACTGACTGGCTCTGGCAATTTACCCTCAGAAGCCCTACCCCTAGAACATGACTCTGGTCAATTACGATGAATACATTCCTTTTTGTGGGGAGAGAAGAGTCAAAGAAGCACTTCCACATCTCTCAAATTATATCCTTATTATGTAGCAACATTTTTTAAATGCTGAACATTTGACCCAGCAATTCTACTTCTAGGAATGCACACTAAAGAAATTCTGGCAAAAGTATGCAAAAGTAAAGGGACAAGTAAAGTTCATTGCAGTATATTTTAGTAAAGACAAAAATTTGAAGTACCTGAATGTCCATTAACTTACTAGCAATATTATATAATCACTAAACAGAATCAATTATATATGTATAGGTCTAAAGTATGTTGTCAAGAGAAAAAAAACAAAAATTTCAAAATATACAATGTAATCACCTGTGCTTAAAAATGTATGTATATGTGTTTGTAAAGGTGTGTATAAATATCTACATATCTGCGTATGACTGTATAGAAAGATAGTAATAATAACAGCTAACATTTATACACTTATATAGTCTTAGTAACCATTAGCAATAACAAATTATTAGCAATAACACACAAGAATGTAGATGGGGCAAGAATGGGTGAGGAGAGACTATCCTTTTTAAATTTATAATCTTATACATTGATTTAAAAACTCTTTACAATTCTAAATTTTAAGTTAAAATTTTTTTAACTTATTTTAAATTCTGCTTTTCTTCTAAAATGTCCTAATAATGTTCAGAAGTAAAGCTTAGAAGCCAAACCAATCACAAAATTAAGAAGCCACAAAGATCCATGTCATTCTAAAATATGCAATGTATAGGAACACAATAGACTCTCTTCTCCTCATGAAAAAAAAAGTCTCCTGGTACGACAATGCTTATTTTTGTCAAACCTTATTTAAAACAATGCAGAATCTTCACCTAAAAGGCAAGCATAAATTAAACAGTACTTCCATGTTTCTGTAGCAGAGCCATCCTGAAAAGCAGATCCTGG
Source organism: Macaca mulatta (assembly GCF_049350105.2). Classification (NCBI taxonomy): domain Eukaryota; kingdom Metazoa; phylum Chordata; class Mammalia; order Primates; family Cercopithecidae; genus Macaca; species Macaca mulatta. Next base: position 123,860,324 of record NC_133411.1, read on the forward strand.
CCTGAGCTTGCTCACTAGTGCTCTAAAGAAAGGATACAACATAACTTACATTGTCCTTATGCTGACTACAGCTATCATAAGCCAAGTATAATCTGCAAAGAACGCCAATTTTCCAGACTTTGCCTTTGACTGGACTTAACACCTTTCTTAGTATCTTTCTTCTATGTGCATGAATTTGGTATCTTACCCGACTTTCCTGAGGAATACATGTATTCCTCAGGCTGCTGTCACCCAGTATTTCATGTTATTACATCAATGTTTTTATCACTTTAATAAAAGTTGAGATCATCATTGAGGCTGGAGCAATAGGAAAGTGGATCAAACCCATTTTCCTGTTAGGCTACTGTGCTTGCAGTCAGCATTTTACCCAGTCTGTGCTCCTCTATTCCCTTCTAGGTAGACCCAGGATGAGAATATGGAAATAAACACAAGACAGGTTTCTGAGAAGTTGGTTGCACTACTCAAGTACTATTAAGTCTGTCCTATGCCTTAGCATCTCACAGAAGACATATGTGCCAATAACTTTTGATAATGGTGCATTAACACAAAGAAATATAAAGAATCATGAGAGGTCACCTCATCAGTCACCAAGAGTCTCAGCATTCCCATTCTGGGAATATCAGGTTCCAAGGAGAACAGAGAAAACCTTAAGCATCTCTGAGACAAAAACTGAACTAGAAAGATCATCTTCTCTTGTTTACCTAACAAAGAGCATTTATTCCTGTTCTTCCTTCTCTCTGTTGCCTAGTTAACATGATTCAGTCTTCATATTCAGATCAGGTTTGACATCTCCAGCCAAGCTTTCCCTGAACTAGTCAATGTCCCAATTACGGGCTCTCAGAATATTATGTACTACCTTATCACAGCATATGTCAACATTACAATTACTCCCTTGCTTATGTGATTATTTTATTATGATTATGCCTGCATCCTCACTACCCTCTAACTTCCACAAGGGCAAGAACTGTGCTTGTAACCTTGTGGGCCCTCAAAAATAAATGAGTGAATAGAACATGCCAGTTCATCTCAGAGGCTGCTGACCTCCCTCATGCTCAACCACAGCATGCTTAGCTTTGACTAGTTTGTCAGTACGTGGTGCACTCATCACTACCAAGGTAGAAAGGTTGGTTTTATCAATAATTTATGAAGTACAAATCATTGCAGCTTATGCAAGAAAGAAGATAAGGTCTTACGGGTTCCTGCTTCAGCTTCTCTAGTTAATCAGATATTCAGAGGTATGAGTCTGAAGAACAAAACAGGAAATTTGCTTGTTGGATAAATAACATGTGATAGAGAACACTACTTGATCAAAGCAGGAAAGGCCATTCTTGGTGACAGTCTAGTAGTAATCCTAGCAGTTCAGTCCCAGGAAGTGTGTTTTGGCTGAGCTTCAGTGCCAGGAAATTTGATTCTTTGAAGGCCTTGGTACTAGACATAAGCTCAACATGCAGGGAGTATATTCTTTCAAATGAGGTGTCCTTCATTATTCATTGCCCCTAACATTGCCAGAAAAGTAAAGGTGATAAGGACCAATTTAACTTGTAATATCTTGGGAGATTTTATTGCCCCTATAAAGCAAATAGGCAATTCCATGAACCAAACCTATTTTTAAAAAGCATACATTGACAAATTATGTATCAGTTTAAAAAAAAAGCTTGGCCGGGCGCGGTGGCTCAAGCCTGTAATCCCAGCACTTTGGGAGGCCGAGGCGGGTGGATCACAAGGTCAGGAGATCGAGACCATCCTGGCTAACATGGTGAAACCCCGTCTCTACCAAAAATACAAAAAACTAGCCGGGCGTGGTGGCGGGCGCCTGTAGTTCCAGCTACTTGGGAGGCTGAGGCGGGAGAATGGCGTGAACCCGGGAGGCGGAGCTTGCAGTGAGCCGAGATCACGCCACTGCACTCCAGCCTGGGAGACACAGCGACACTCCGTCTCAAAAAAAAAAAAAAAAAAAAAAAAAAAAAAAGCTTATACATTATCAACATGTTACAACTCTTTCCAATTTCAGCCACCTTCCCTTCACTATAACAACTTGCATCCCATGAAAAGCAGAGAGCTACTAACAGCAGAAAGAGGAGTATCCCCAATTCAGACACTTCTACCTTCTTTTTGAAAGCTCTCTCAGCCTATGTACTTCTTTTAAAATAATTTTATCTTTTATTTTAGAAACAGGGGTACATGTGCAGGTTTTGTTACGTGGGTATATTATATGATGCTGAGGTTTGGAGTACAGATCCCAGCACCCAGGTAGTGAGCATAATACCCAATAGGGAGTTTTTCAACCCATGCTCCTCTCTTTCCCTCCCCCATCTAGCAGTCCACAATGTCTATGAAATGCATTTTCAAAAAGTATGTGGCCCAGTTATCACTACCAAGGCAACATGGTTCCCATCTTTATGTCCATGAGTATCCAATGTTTAGCTCCCACTTACAAGTGAGAATGTGCAATATTTGGTTTTCTGTTCCTATGCAACATTTTAAACTCTTGTGCACTTAAACTAACCACAGATGGCTTTAAAATGGGAAAAATAAAGACTCCAAAGGAAATGTTTGCCAGCATGCAAATAAAAGTGGAATATATTTAAAAGTGATAAATATATCAGTTAATTCATGTGCCAGATAAAATAAATCAATAGTGAAAAGGAAAAGGCACTTTTAAATACAAAAAGAAAAAAAAAATCTTCTTTCTTAATTTTGCTATAATAACAGCTTTGGGCTTCTGTATTTCAACAATTTCAATTTATCAAAATCCACATATTTTGAATTTTAGATAGACTTTTTATTATAACTATTAATTACCTCTAATTACTATTTTCTTTCTTTCTTCTTTTTTTTGGCGGGGTGGGGGGGGACTGAGTCTCCTCTGTCACCCAGGCTGGAGTGCAGTGGCATGATCTTGGCTCACTGCAACCTCCGACACCCGGGTTCAAGCAATTCTTCTGCCTCAGCCTTCCAAGTAGCTGGGACTACAGGCACCCACCACCAATGCCCAGCTAATTTTTGTATTTATAGTAGAGACGGGGTTTCACCATGTTGGCCAGGATGTTCTCCATCTCCTGACCTCGTGATCCACCCACCTGGGCCTCCCAAAGTGCTGGGATTACAGGTATGAACCACCACGCCTGACCTACTATTTAATTTTCTAACGAAGTTTTAAATTTATTTAATCTGATTCTGCCACCTTATTTCCCAAAGCAATCTTTCTGCTATGTTGTTTTCAATATACAGAAGCTGATTTTTTTTTCTAGAGTGCCCAAACATATTCCTATTCTTAAGCCTTCTCCCTTAGATAAATGCCTCTCAGTGGGCTTTAGACTTTAACAGTAGTATGGCTTTCTCTAGCTACAACTAACTGACTCCTTTTAGGTGAATGACTCAGAAACTCTTCTTACCTTGAGCTGTCTCCATTACAGGTATAATCATTGAACACAGCCATTTTAAAATAAAGCACACCCATATTTAAATAAGCAAAGCCCATGAGAATATTCTTGTGCACTGTTTATAAATCTAGAAATAAAGTAGCAGGGGCTATACTTCCGTTTAAAACAATGGCAGTGCACTGAAAGGAATGAGAGTGCCAGACGGTGGGTGGGAGGCTGCAGAGGAGATCAGATCAGTTTGCATCTGTCTTGAAGGACTTTAGCAGCTGATACCAAGGAACACGCTCTCCCTCCAGACAAATCTGTTTTGTTTTGTTTTAAATTTTGGGAGTTCCTGATTTGCAAAACAGATGGTATCAGGTTTTTTTCAAGTTCCTTCTTTTTATCTAGAGCAAACATTCTCTGCGTACATGTGTCAGGGAACACCTAAGGGTGGCGGTGTATGTTAGCAAGATGGGAAGAGGATAATGTGCAGCTTGAAAAAGTGTATGCTACACCTTCTTAAGGAGGAAAGAAGCTGGCACAGCTTTAGGGAATGACTCATAACTTAAGGTGCATTTGGTCTAAGGAACAGGCTTTTTCGTGCAGAGGAGCAAAAAAAGGTAAGGAACACTGCTGTTGATAATTACGATTGTCTAATCAAGATGTTCACATAGGGAAACATTGTAAACATGCTATCCCCAAGCAGACTCCTTTCTATGAGTTATCAGCACCATGAGATCATCCAGGCCAGAGCTCTGAGCACAATTGTAAAGAATGGCTTTGTTATAGTCACATCTCTTCTAATGGTGGTCATTTCAACCTACTGGGCATCTTTTCCTCTCCTGCTTGTATTTCCAAAGGCCCAGTGCTCCTGTATTGTACCCCTGAATGACTAGATTTTTAACCATATCTCCTACCTAGGCTTATCTTTCCCAACACAGCACCTCATGTGTTGACTTTATCTTACTCCTCCATCACAGAGACACTTACCTTCTCAATGTCTCGCACTCATTGGTTGCCTCAGGAGATAATAAATAATTCAGTGTAAATGTAAATGACTGGTTATGGCTTAAGGTTTTATAACTACACAGTAATAATTTTGTTTATGCCTATGTATTCTATGTGAGTGAGCTGAAATAGACTGATATTCTAAGATAAAATTGATTTGAACTATGATAGTTAACAATGATGAGGTGAGTGAATTCTTGAGCAGATATATGTTGACACAGGATGTAAAATTTTAAGTTGGAGTTATAGCAATAATATTTAGGGAAACAAAAAGGATGTAAAGAGGTTTTCTGAGGAAGAGAAGCATAGATGATTATCTGCTGCAGAGCTGAACGACATGTTTCATAGCCCATAGTGAGCCAAGTATTGACTTCTGGTACATTTGTTCCAACATTCACCCCTAGTAGCCACTTGTGGCAGTATCTATCCACCTAAGAGATCACAAACCAGTGTAGTATGTGTAATGCTTATTGTGTCAAGTCCTCTGGGCTCGTCTCTTTCTAGCTGCATGTCCTTGGGCAATTATTCATCATCATTCTGTTTTAGTTTCTTCATCTGTAAAATTAGAGTTGACACTATCTACCACAAATGTTTTTTTATTATGATTAAGTGTATTAGTAAAGATAAAACACTAAGTACCGTATCTAGCACATAGTAAGCACTCAATAAACGTTAGCCATTATTATTGTAGCACTGACAATTATTTTCAATATGTATATCTTTATCTCTCCTTAATCTTTTCAAATTCAATTATATTGTTACCTTAATTTTTATTCATATCCTAAGTATAAATGAACATTTTTCACATGCCATATTAGACATTTATTATTTTTATATTGGAAATTATTGTTTTCCCTTACTCATTTTTCCTATGTGATTTTTTTTTCTTGCTGACTTGTAGATATTTCCCCAAGGTTGATATTGCCTTTGAGATTTTTGAAATTATTTTTAAAAGGATATTCCCCTTTAAAAATTCAAATAACACATTTTTCAGACATGAAAGTTATATGAAGTATATTTCAAGACACCAAGATCTTACGGTTATTTTAAACATGAAGAAACTAAAGGCCAAAATCTTATAGACATAAAATAAAATCTGGAATAAATACATACATATAGATGCATACCTATACTTCATGAGGCTTTTGTTAGCAATGCTTCCAAATACTTTCTGTAGCTCTCCTATAAACAAAGTCTTTCAAGTACTTCTCAATTATGAGATGTTAGAAATGTATTAATATAACATCACACTGCCCTTTCTTTCCCAGCTCACTGCAGCTGGGTCTTCTTCAACAAGACTACTCTACACATAAAATGCACCACGTCCAGCTACATTTACAAAGCAAGAACATCCAGAGAAGTTACACGCTCTATAAAGAACAGAGCCAAGGCATTTCTGTTTGTTTCACAGGAGGTATTTATTTTTTAAAGTTAGAACAGAAATGTTGACAGCCTCAATGTATACAATGCTGAAAGGACTTTATCTTAAGTCAAAGAACATCCATTAAGCTAATGTACCCATCAAAGCTAAGTCTCAAGTAAAGTTTAAGTAAGGTTTTGAAGAATCTGGTTAGATGTTCACTAAAGTCTTGTCATTATTTTTACTGTTTCTCAATAAAATGTAAGACATTTTGATATCACACACACAAAAAGCAAGCTCCAACAGAATCATTTATGTCCAACTGCTAGTAGTCATCTGTCAACATAAAGATACTTAAATGTCAATAATTTTTTATAATTTCATTCAATAACAGTCCTTGCTGTTGAATCAAGTATTTAATGATTGTCTACTATGTGCCAGGGCTGGAAACACACAAATGAACACAGTACTTCTATCTTATCAATCATGGAATTTAGGGACCAGTGGGAATGACACCACAGTAAGAGAAGTTATGGGGAGCTCCTCAAGAGCTTCCTGGAAGAAGTGATCTCCAAGCTAAGATCTTAAAAATAATGAACATACTTAAGAGAAATAAATTCCAAGCATAGAAAAATGCAATTGCAAACATGTAGAGAAGAAATAGTAAAGCTTTAGAGGGATGGAAAATACTATACCATTGGCGGGTAGCAACAGATAAGCAAGAAATTATATTAAAGGGCTCAGGTAAAAGATCTAGCTTTAGATGTTCATTGAAGCTGCAGGATAAATTGAGATCTACCAAAGAAGAAAAAAAGTATAATTAAGAACAGACGAGTGACCCTGCACCAAGATGCCCGAATAGGAACAGCTGCAGCCTACAGCTCCCAGTGTAAGCGACAGAGAAGACAGGTGATTTCTGCATTTCCAACTGAGGTACCGGGTTCATCTCACTGGGGTGTGTTGGACAGTGGGTGCAGGACAGTGGGTGCAACCCAACGAGTGAGAGTCGAAGCAGGGCGAGGCATCCCCTCACCCAGGAAGCACAAGGGGGAAGGGAATTCCCTTTCCTAGCCAAGGGAAACCATGACACACAACACCTGGAAAATCGGGTCACTCCCACCCTAATACCGCACTTTACCAAGGGTCTTAGCAAACGGCACACCAGGACACTATATCCCATGCCTGGCTCGGAGGGTCCCACACCCATGGAGCCTCCCTCATTGCTAGCACAGCAGTCTGAGATCTAACTGCAAGGCAGCAGTGAGGCTGGGGGAGTGGCGCCCGCCATTGCTGAGGCTTAAGTAGGTAAACAAAGCAGCCGGGAAGCTTGAATTGGGTGGAGCCCACCACAGCTCAAGGAGGCCTGCCTGCCTATGTAGACTCCACCTCTGGGGACAGGGCATAGCCAAACAAAAGGCAGCAGAAACCTCTGCAGATGTAAATGTCCCTATCTGACAGCTATAAAGAGAGTAGTCATTTTCCCAGCATGGAGTTTGAGATCTGAGAACGGACAGACTGTCTGCTCACGTGGTCCTTGACACCCAAGCAGCCTAACTGTGAGATATCCCCCACTAGGGGCAGACTGACACCTCACACCTCACACAGTCGGGTACCTCCTCTGAGACAAAGCTTACAGAGGAACGATCAGAGAGCAACATTTGTTGTTCAGCAATATTCACTCTTCTGCAGCCTCCACTGCTGATGCCCAGGCAAACAGGGTCTGGAGTGGACCTCGAGCAAACTCCAACAGACCTGAAGCTGCAGGTCCTGACTGTTAGAAGTAAAAATAACAAACAGAAAGGACATCCCCACCAAAAACCCATCTGTATGTCACCATCATCAAAGACCAAAGGTAGATAAAACCACAAAGATGGGGAAAAAGCAGTATAGAAATGCTGGAAATTCTAAAAATCAGAGTGCCTCTCCCATTCCAAAGTAATGCAGCTCCTCGCCAGCAATGGAACAAAGCTGGATGGAGAATAACTTTGATGAATTGAGAGAAGAAGACGTCAGACAACCAAACTTCTCTGAGCTAAAGGAGGAATTACGAACCTAGTGCAAAGAAATTAAAACCTTGAAAAAAGATTTGAAGAATGGCTAACTAGAATAATCAATGCAGAGAAGTCCTTAAACGACCTGCTAGAGATGAAAACCATGACACGAGAACAACGTGACAAACGCACAAGCTTCAGTAACCAACTTGGTCAACTGGAATAAAGGGTATCAGTGATTGAAGATCAAATGAATGAAATGAAGCAAGAAGAGAAGTTTAGAGAAAAAACAGTAAAAAGAAATGAACAAAGCCTCCAAGACATACAGGACAATGTGAAAAGACCAAATATGTACATCTGATTGGTGTACCTGAAAATGACAGGGAGAATGGAACCAAGTTGGAAAACACTCTGCAGGATATTATCCAGGAGAATTTCCCCAACCTAGCAAGGCAGGCCAACATTCAAATTCAGGAAATACAGAGAATGCCACAAAGATACTCCTCAAGAAGAGCAATTCCAAGACACATAATTGTTAGATTCACTTTGAAATGAAGGCAAAAATATTAAGGGCAGCCAGAGAGAAAGGCCAGGTTATCCACAAAGGGAAACCCATCAGACTAACAGCGGCTTTCTCGGCAGAAATTCTACAAGCCAGCAGAAAGTAGGCCCAATATTCAACATTCTTGAAGAAAAGAATTTTCAACCCAGAATTTCATATCCAGCCAAACTAAGTTTCATCAGTGAAGGAGAAATAAAATCCTTTACAGACAAGCAAATGCTTAGAGATTTAGTCACCACCAGGCTTGCCCTACAAGAGCTCCTGAATAAAGCACTAAACATGGGAAGGAACAACCAGTACCAGTCACTGCAAAAACATGCCAAAGTGTAAAGACCATCAATGCTAGGAAGAAACTGCATCAACTAACAAGCAAAATAACCAGCTAACATCATAATGACAGGATCAAGTTCATACATAACAATATTAACCTTAAATATGAAAGGACTAAATGGTCCAATTAAAAGACACAGATGGGCAAGTTGGATAAAGAGTCAAGACCCATCAGTTTGCTGTATCCAGGAGGCCCATCTCATGTACAGAGACACAGGTAGGCTCAAAATAAAGGGATGGAGGAAAATCTTCCAAGCAAATGGAAAACAAAAAAAGGCAGGGGTTGAAATCCTAGTCTCTGATAAAAATAGACTTAAACAAACAAAAATCAAAAGAGACAAAGAAGGCCATTACATAATGGTAAAGGGATCAATTCAACAAGAAGAGTTAACTATCCTAAATATATATGCACCCAATACAGGAGCACCTAGATTTATAAAGCAAGTCCTTAGAGACTTACAAAGAGACTTAGACTCCCACACAATAATAATGGGAGACTTTAACACCCCACTGTCAAAGAGACAGATCAACGAGACAGAAGGTTAACAAGGATATCGAGGAATGGAACTCAACTCTGCACCAAGCAGACCTAATAGACATCTACAGAACTCTCCATCCCAAATCAACAGAATATACATTCTTCTCAGCACCACATTGCACTTATTCCAAAACTGACCACATAGTTGGAAGTAAGGCGCTCCTCAGCAAATGTAAAAGAACAGAAATTATAACAAACTGTCTCTCAGATCACAGTGCAATCAAACTAGAACTCAGGATTAAGAAACTCATTCAAAACCAAGACAGTCCTAAGCCAAAAGAACAAAGCTGGAGGCATCACGCTACCAGGCTTCAAACTATACTACAAGGCTACAGTAACCAAAACTGCATGGTACTGGTACCAAAACAGAGATATACACCAATGGAACAGAACAGAGCCCTCAGAAATAATACCACACATCTACCACCATCCAATCTTTGACAAACCTAAAAAAAAAAAAACAAGATATGGGGAAATGATTCCATATTTAATAAATGGTGCTGGGAATACTGAGTAGCCATAAGTAGAAAGCTGAAACTGGAGCCCTTCCTTACACCTTATGTAAAAATTAATTCAAGATGGATTAGAGACTTAAATGTTAGACGTAAAACCGTAAAAACCCTAGAAGAAAACCTAGGCAATACCATTCAGGACATAGGCATGGGCAAGGACTTCATGTCTAAAACACCAAAAGCAATGGCAACAAAAGCCAAAATTGGCAAATGGGATCTAATTAAACTAAAGAGCTTCTGCACAGCAAAAGAAACTACCATCAGAGTGAACAGGCAACCTACAGAATGGGAGAAAAATTTTGCAATCTACTTATCTGACAAAGAGCTAATATCCAGAACCTACAAAGAACTCAAACAAATTTACAAGAAAAACGCAAACAATCCCATCAAAAAGTGTGCAAAGGACATGAAAAAGACACCTCTCAAAAGAAGACATTTATGCAGCCAACAGACACATGAAAACATGCTCATCATCACTCGCCATCAGAGAAATGCAAATCAAAACCATAATGAGATACCATCTCACACCAGTTAGAGTGGCAATCATTAAAAAGTCAGGAAACAACAGGTGCTGGAGATGATGTGGAGAAACAGGAGCACTTTTACACTGTTGGTGGGACTGTAAACTAGTTCAACCACTGTGGAAGACAGTGTGGCGATTCCTCAAGGATCTAGAACTAGAAGCACCATTTGACTCAGCCATCCCATTACTGGGTATATACCCAGAGGATTATAAATCATGCTGCTATAAAGACACATGCACACGTATGTTTATTGCGGCACTATTCACAATAGCAAAGACTTGGAATCAATCTAAATGTCCATCAATGACAGACTGGATTAAGAAAATGTGGCACACATACACGATGGAATACTATGCAGCCATAAAAAAGGATAAGTTCGTGTCATTTGTAGGGACATGGATGCAGCTGGAAACCATCATTCTCAGCAAACTATCACAAGAACAGAAAACCAAACACCGCATGTTCTCACTCAGAGGTGGGAACTGAACAATGAGAACACTTGGACACAGGAAGGGGAACATTACACACTGGGGCCTGTTGTGGGGTAGGGGGAGTGGGGAGGGATAGCATTAGGAGATATACCTAATGTAAATGACGAGTTAATGGGTGCAGCACATCAACATGGCACATGTGTACATATGTAACAAACCTGCACATTGTACACATGTACCCTAGAACTTAAAGTGTAATTTAAAAAAAGAAGAAGAAGAAGAAGAGACAAGGGCCCAGGACAGTACTCATGGAGAGCAGATTTTAAGTAACCAGCAGAGGAAAATATATTCACAAAGAAGGCTGAGAAAAGGGAAGAAGGCAGGGAGGAAGTGAGCCAGGGGAGGACAGAGACAGAGGAAAACTAGAAGACTATGATGTCCCCAAATACAAGGAAAGATGGGGAGCTATTCTTCAATGGGTTCAGATTTCATTTGGAATGATGAAAAACTTTGAAAATAGATAATGGTGATGGTTGAATAATACTGTGAACATAATTATTGACATGGAAATGTATATTAAAAATTGTTAAAATGGCTAATGTTATGTTATATATGTTACTTTTAATTGAAAATAGCAACATAAAATACAAGAATCAAGTACTTCAAGAAGGAGGATGTAGTCAAATACTGTTTGCTCTTCAAAGTTCTAGGATTTAATTGGTGGTACTAGTAAGTGTTTCTGAGAAGAGGAGAGGAAAGAAGAGGGGCCAGGATGCAGTGGGCTGAAAAATATTATACACAGGGAAGTGGGATTGGCAAATGTAGACACATCTTTAAAGAGCCTTGCCTGGTAAGAGCAGTGGACAGATAAGGTGGCAGCTGGAGGGAACCCTGGAGTAGAAAGACATATTACCTTTTTAAGATGGCAGTAATTGAGCATGTTAACATGCTAATGGTAAAAAGCCAATAGAAAAAGATAGGTTAAAGATACTGAGAAATAAAGTCTGACAAGGACAATAAAGGAATTTAAAGAGAAAATGGATGTCTGGAGAAAACATTTAGCGCAAGCAGCACTACTCAAACACAGCAGGGATCTAAGGAACAGAGTAGTCCGAGGCAAAGTGGTGAAAGGGTGGGGGTGGCACTGAGTGGAAAAGAATTAAGCCTGTTAACATCAGCCTCTTACATTGGAGGGATTAGTCAACTCAGTTTATGAGTCAGTTATGCAATCTTACACTATACACATTAATACAGTTTGGCTCTGTGTCCCCACCCAAATCTCATCTCAAATTGAAATCCCCATGTGTAAAGGGAGGGACCTGGCAGGAGGCGACTGGATCATGTAGTAGTTTCCCCCACACTGTTCTCATGATAGTGAGTGAGTTCTCATGAGACCCAATGGTTTAAAAGTATGTGGCAGTTCCCCTCACCTCCTGCTACCATGTAAGACATTCCTGCTTCCTCATTTGCCTTCCACCATGAATGTAAGTTTCTTGAGGCCTCCCCAGACATATGGAACTGTGAGTCAATTGAACTACTTTTCTTTATAAATTACCCAGTCACAGATAGTTTTTATAGCAGTGTGAAAGAGGACTAATACAGAAAATCAGTAATGCAGAGAGTGGGGTGTTGCTATAAAGATAACCTGAAAATGTTGAAGTGACTTTGGAATGGGTAATGAACAGAAGTTGGAACAGTTTGGAAGTCACAGAAGAAGACAGGAAGATTTGGGAAAGTTTGGAACTTTCTATAGATTTGTTAAATGGTTTTGACCAAAATGTTGATATGAACAATGAATTCAAGGCTCAAGTGGTCTTAGGTAGAAATGAGGAACTTATTGAAAACTAGAGCAAAAGTCACTCTTGCTATGCTTTAGCAAAGAGGCTCCTAGTTATACAAACAGTAAGCTAGTTGGCTGGCTGTGTTTTGCCCATTCCCTGGAGATCTGTGGAACTTTGAACACGAGAAAGATGATTTAGGGTATATGGCAGAAGAAACTTCTAAGCAGTAAAGCATTCTGAGTGATTTTTCTGAAAGTGTACAGTCATATGTATTCACAAAGAGATGTTCTGAAGTTGGAACTTCTGTTTGAAAGGGAAGCAGAGCATAAAAGTTTGTAAAATTTGCAGCCTGACCATGTGGTAGAAAAGAAAAATCAATTTTCTGGAGAGAAATTCAAGCCAGATGCAGAAATTTGCATAAGTAACAAGGAGGCAAATGTTAGGGGGAAATGTCTCCAGGGCATTTCAGAGATCTTCAAGGCAGCCCCTCTCATCACAGGCCCAGAGGCCTAGGAGGGAAAAATGGTTTTGTGTGCCAGGCCTACAGCCCTGCTGTTTGGTGCAGCCTTGGAACACGGAGCCCTGCATCCCAGCTGCTCCAGTTCCAGCCATGGCTAAAAGGGGCCAAGGCACAGCTTGGGTCATTGCTTCAAACAGTGCAAGCCCCATGCCTTTGTGGCTTCCACGTGGTGTTGGGCCTGCAAGTTTGCAGAAGACAAGAGTTGAACTTTGGAAACCACCACCAAATTTCAGAGGATGTACGGAAATGCCTGGGTGTCCTGGCAGAAGTCTGCTGCAGGGGCGGAGTCCCCCTGGAGAACCTCTACTAGGGCAATGCAGAAGGAAAATGTGGAATTGGAGCCCCCACATGGAGTCCTAATGGGGAACTGCATAGTGGAGCTGTGAGAAAAGGGCCACCATCCTCCAGATCCCAGAATGGTAGATCCACCAACAGCTTGCACTGTGCACATGGAAAAGCCACAGGCACTCAACACCAGCCTGTGAAGGCAGCCATGGGGGCTATATCCTGAAGAGCCACAGGAATGGAGCTTCTCAAGGCCCTGGGAGCCCACTCTTTGCATCACTGTGCCCTCGATATAAGACATAGAGTCAAAGGAGATTATTTTGGAACTTTAAGATTTAATGACTGCCTTGTTGGGTTTCAGATTTGCAGGGGGTCTGTAACCCCTTTGTTTTGGCCAATCTCCCATTTGGAACAGAAACATTTACTCATTGTATCTTGGAAGTAACTAACATATTTTTTATTTTACAGGCTCATAGACACAAGGGTCTTGCCTTGTCTCAGATGAGAATTTGAACTTGGACTTTTAAGCTAAGGCTGGAATGATTTAAGACTTTGGGGACTTCTGGGAAGGCATGATTGGTTTGGAAACCTGAAAAGGACATGAGATTTGGGAAGGGCCAGGGTTGGAATGGTATGGTTTGACTCTGTGTCTCTAACAAAATCTCATCTCAAATTTTAATCCCCACATGTTGAGGGAAGGATCTGGTGGAAGGTAACTGGATCATGTGCATGATTTCTCCCATACTGTTTTTGTGATAGTGAGTAAGTTCTCACAAGATCTGATGGTTTAAAAGTACATGGTGCCCCCTGCTTTCCTGCTGTCAGATAAAAAGTGCCTGCTTCCGCTTCACCTTCCGTCATGATGGTAAGTTTCCTGAGGCCTCCCCAGCCATGTGGAACTACAAGCCAATTAAACCACTTTTCTTTATAAGTTACCCAGTCTCAGGTAGTTCTTTATAGCAGTGTGAAAGTGGACAATACACACACTGATATGTCTCTGGAACTTTCCTTTACTATAGTATATTCTTAGATAAAACTCTTGCTTCTCTGACTTAGATTTGAGAAGGAATAGCAGAGAAAAATTCTTCAGAAAGAAAACCACTGATTCTAAAACATGAACTAGCTAACAGCCTAGTTTATCACCTACCTTTATCTCAGATAAATGGTTGCCTCATTCATTTTTAAAGGATCTTAAAATAAGATTCATCAGTCCTATTAGTCTATCCCATGGCTTAATCATCCATAAAGACAAGACCCTTCTTTATCAAACAGAACTCTCTAGGTGAAATTTTATTCTCTATTTTCTCTTACTCTAGTCTGTACAGTGGGATAGTGGGATATTGAGGGCAATTGCTAAATGCACCTCAGTCATTGATTTATTAGATGAAATAAACCCAAACTCTCAGCTCTTACTCCCAGACTTTACCTCTAACCTATTTTTCAACTCTTTTCCCAGGTTTGTTCCGATTTCTCAACATTACTCTTACTGATCAATATCTCTCTTTATTTCTGTTTTTCTTCCTATTTTCCTTAAACATCTGTCAAAGTCAATGTTTGATGCTGTTTTAATCAACCTTTAAAGAATTGCTAACTATTGTGAATAATGTTGCAGTAAACATAGGGGTACAGATACCACTTCAACATACTTATTTCATTTCCTTTGTATATGTACTTAGTAGTGAGATTGCTGGATGATATGATAGTTCTATTTTTAATTATTTGAGAAACTTCCATACTGTTGTCCATAACAGATGTATTAATTTACATGCCTACTAGCAGTATGTAAGGGTTCTCTTTACTTCACATCCTGACCAACACTTGTTATCTTTTGATATTTTTTACAGTAGCTACTCTGAATGGAATAAGGTGATGTTCCATTTTAGTTTCAATTTGCATTTCCCTGATGACTAATGATGTTGAGTATCTTTTATACATCTGTTTGTCATTTATATGTCTTGTTTTGAGAAACTTCTATTCAGATCATTTTGTCGTTGTTGAGTTGTTTGAGTTCGTTACATATTTGAATACTAACCCTTTATCAGATGTATAGTTTGCAAACATAATCTGCCATTCCGTAGATTGTCTCTTTACTCTGTTGTTTGCTTCCTTTGCTATGCAGAAGCTTTTGTAGTTTGATATAACTCTGTTTTTCTACATTTTGTCTATATGTAGCTCATGCTTTTGAGGTCTTATCCAAAAATTACTTGCCTAGACCAACATCATAAGTTTTTCCTTTATGTTTTCTTCTAGCAATATTCATAATAACTATGACATGGAATCAACCTAAATGTCCATCAGTGGTTATGGATAAAGAAAATGTAGTATTATGCACAATGGAATACTATTCAGCCATTAAAAACATGAAATCCTGTTGTTTGTAGCAACACAGATAAACCTGGAGGACACTATGTTAAGTGAACTTAACGTAAAATTGTTAAGTGAAATAGGTCAGGCACATAATGAGAAATGCCACATGATCTCACTCATACGTGGAATCTAAAATGTTGTCGCCAGAGAAACAGAGAGTAGAATAGTGGTTACCAGAGGATGGAAAAGGTGAGGGATGGGAGTATGGTGACAGGTCGGTCAACAGGTACAAAGCTACAGTTAGGAGGAATAAGTTTTGGTATTCTGTTGCATAGTAGAATGAAGAGAGTTAACAATAACGTATTGTATATTTCAAAAGAGCTAGAAGATAGGTTTTTGAATACTCTCATAACAAAGAAATGATCAACGTTCAAGGCAATGGATATGTTAATTACCTTGATTTGATCATTACATAATGTTTACATGTATCAAAACATCATAGTGTACCCCATAAATATGTACCATTTTTATATGTTAACCACACATTTTCAAAATAAAATATTTATCATAAAAAAAGAGCTGCTAAGGAAGATTCCCAACCAGTTCCTCACTTCTGTCATTTAAAACTGATTTCTCACTGAATTTCTTCTCTTGACTAGTCCTGTAGCCTGTGTCTGTTTCTCAGGTTCCAGCTTTATAACCTATTATGAATCTAACCGTTTATTCGAAAAATATTTACTGAGATCATTCTATGTTCCAGAAACCAAGACAGGCATTGGCTTTACAAAAGAAAGAAATACAGATATAGATTCTGCCCTACAGTTTAGGAAAGAAGTCAAACCAAATAATCGTATAAATACATGTAAAATTGTAACTTTAGTAAGTGGGGTGAAGTAGAGTGTTGATAGTATGAGAACAGAAAGTAAGTGAATTTGACCTAGTTATTGATGTAAAAAAAAAAAAAAAAAAGAGGTAGTAACTGTGCTTAGGCCTAAAAGAGAAGTAGGAAGTAACCAGATAAACGAGTCCATAGGAGGGAGAAAGGGCTTGATGGGGCAGAAATCGGCATTTGAAGATGCCTTTGGAGAAACAGAGTGTGAGGCAAGAGGGACTGAGAGGGGCCAGTAGGTGGGAAAAGGAAGACTGAGTAACAGTGCTGTGTGGAATTAGGATAAAGGTGCAGAAGGGTTTTGTTAAGGCTCGTGATCTTTGAAATGAGCACTATGGTCACAGTGTTTAGTGCCAGTTGGAGGGTGACTGAAACATAAATATTGACTACTGGTCAGGAAGCAATTGTAGTGGCCTAGGATCACTTAGTGGGCTTAGTATTTTAAAGTAAGATGAGTTCAAGAGGTAAAAATACTTGTCCTTTTGTCACTGGCTTATTTCACTTAGCACACTTTTATGAGCTACCTAGAGTATTCAAATTCATAGAGACAGAAAGTGGAATGATGGTTTTCTAGGGCCAAGAGGAGGGGGAATGGAAAGTTAGTATTTAATAGGTACAGAGTTTTAGCTGGGGAAGATGAAAAAGTTCTGGAGATGGATGGTAGTGATATTTGCAAAACACTGTGAATGTACTTAATGCCATGCAACTGTAGACTTAAAAATATCTAAGTGGTAAATTTTATGTCATATATATTTGACTACACTTTAAAGAAAATATAACCAAATTTTGGGAAAAAGTTTTTTACACCAAAATAGAACATATTTAATTCAAATTCAAACATGACAATTTTGTGCCAACATCATTTAAAGAGGAAAGATTAGTTCACAATAGCCAAAAAGAGGAAACAACCCACGTGTTAATCAAACTTCTAAGTAATAAAGATAAAATAACATTTTAAAAGACACCAGAGTTGGCTTGGCACAGTGCTCATGCCTGTAATCCCAACACTTTGGGAGACTGAAGCAGAAGGATCACTAGAGCCCAAGAGTTCAAGACCAGCCTGGGCAATATAGTGAGACCTCGTCTCTACAAAAAAATGAAAAATTAGCCAGATGTGGTGGCATATGCCTGTGGTCCCAGCTACTCAGGAGGCTAAAATAAGGAGAATGCTTGAGCCTGGGAAGTTAAGGCTGCAGTAGTAACCTGTGAGCATACCACCGTATTCCAGCCTGGGCAACAGAGCAAGATCCTGTTTCCATTAAAAAAAAAAAAAGGAGAAGAAAAGAAGCTGCCAGATAAATAAAAGAAATATATAAGGTCTAAAATATAGTTACCATAAGAAATTAAGCTGACTTCTTGGCTGAAATTATAGAAGTCAGAAGACAATGGAAAGAGGTATTTTTACCTTGTTCATATTAATATTTATTTGCTTTTGAATTTTAAAGATAATATACATACATGGTGGAAAATTTATTTTTTTTTATTTTTATTTTTTAGCAACCTCAGGATTTCATGGTAGTAACAATGAAGCGTGGATCCTGGACAGTGTTAATTGTATCTGTCACTATTAACCTCTCCTCTTCAGCTGTTGTTATCATTTTGTTATTATTAAAGTGCCTGTGTGATCTGACAAACTTGTTTACCAAACTCTGCAGAATGTGGGCAGAGGTAGAATTTTTTACTGCAATACTAAAAATAATGAATGTTTCACACTTATTAATACAAAATATTAACTTCCATAGAATTTTAGAGACTGGAAGGCCTTTAGCAATCATCTATTTCCCCCTTTCCTTTTATTTTATAAATTATTAAATCAACTTTAAACTCTGTAAAGTATATTTTGGACATTTTTAAACTATGAAAACTTACAACCTACTTTCATTTTCTGTTTGTTCTAGTCTTTTAGCACATTTTTAATCACAGTATATATATATATATATTACAGTATATATATACACTGTGATTTTATATATATATATAAAATTTTTTTTGAGATGGAGCCTTGCTCTGTTACCCAGGCTGGAGATCAGTGGCACCGTCTTGGCTCACTGCAACCTCTGCCTCCTGGGTTCAAGCAATTCTCTGCCTCAGCCTCCTGAGTAGCTGGGATTACAGGAGCCCACTCCATGGCTGGCTAATTTTTTTGTATTTTTAGTAGAGACAGAGTTTCACCATTTTGGCAAGGCTGGTCTTGAACTCCTGACCTTGTGATCTGCCCACCTCAGCCTCCCAAAGTGCTGGGATTACAGGCGTGAGCCACCACACCCAGCTGCATATATATCTATTTGGGTACATGTGCACGTTTGTTACATAGGTAAATTACCTGTCATGGGGTTTTGGTACAGATTATTTTGTCACCCAGGTAACAAGCATAGTACCCAATATGTAGATTTTCAATTCTTTCCCTCCTCCTACTCTCTACCCTCAAGTAGGCCCCAGTGTCTCTTTTTCCTTTCTTTGTGTCTATGTGTACTCAATGATCAGCTCCCACTTACAAATGAGAACATGTGGTATTTGGTTTTCTGTTCCTGCATTAGTTTGCTAAGGATAATAGCCTCCAGCTCCATCCATGTTGCTGTAAAAGACATAATCTCATTCTTTTTAATGGATGCATAGTATTCCATGGTGTATAGGCACATAGTTTCTTATCCAGTCTACCACTGATGGCCATTTAGGTTGATTCCATGTCTTTGCTATTGTGAATATTGCTGTGATGAACATACACATACATGTGTCTCTATGGTAGTATGATTTACATAACTTTGGGTATATAGCTATGGAATTAGGTATTTAAGCTGCTAAAAGAAAATGTCTAACAATCTAGAATCCTATACCCAGAGAAAATTCCCCTCCCATAAAGATGCCACATAAAGATGGTAAAAATGTTTCAGACAGACAAAAACCAAAAGAAATTATTTTCCTCATATCCATTCTAAAAGGAATACTAAAAGAAATTATTTAGGCATAAGGAAGATAACCCCAGACAGAAACACTAAAATGCAGGAACAAATAAAGAGCACAGGAAAGGTAACTGGAAAAATACCAGTAACTTTACAATGCAATAACTGTGAGGTACTAAATATATGTAGACTAATATGTCTAAAAATAACACAAAAGCAGTCTTAAGGAAACCCCTATCTGAACCCCACAGTAAGTCATCCTTGATCACGTTACTTTTCGTATTTTTTAATTGCTTTTATCAATACCAGGAATCATGTTTAGTCTCTCTAAACTATATATAAACTCAGTAAAAGCAGACACAGTAATTTATCTGGGTTGGGGGAAATTATTTTAGGAAGTATGTTAATATGTCCTCTGGTTTTTTTCATATGCAAACTCTCCTCCATTAATTTTGAGGCATAGAATACTTGGGAAATTATTTGAATTACTATAGCAGAAATGCAATGAAAGGGAAAAAAAGATTCAGATTGTTTTCCTCCAAAATAAGTTTCTGAGGCTAGAGTGACACAATAATTTTAAAAGCCATGCTTTATTCAGGGTGAAAAAAGTTTTCTAATTTTCAAAAGCAAATTCTTATATACCAAGAATAAAGCTTTGAGATCTAACAGAATTTTATATCAAGCCATAGCTGAAGAGAATACAGGATATGACAAGAAGAAGGCTCCCATTTGTCATGGGAGAAGTAGAGAGCACTTCTTATTAGAGGAAGGAGCCAGTTTGACAGAGACAAATCTAGATGAAGACGATGTCTGGCACTCTCAGACAAAGGAAGTGGATCAAGAAGATAGAAATCTCAGATTGAGAAAGAATCCAAAACCAGAGGAAGTCTTAGCCCCACTTGTCATTGGTAACAACAGAAAGATAGCACAGTAGAGGAGAAAGGAAAATGGTGCCCTCAAGCCTCTATTGGCTTCCATGTTAAAGTAGAAGTAACTTAGATATTCCAGAATACTCCAAGGGGAAGAAACGGAGGAGCACAAAGAAAGTGGCTGAGACTGAAGGCGAGTGAGGGCTGAGAGCTTGCTAAGGTTGAAATGTCCACATAACAGGCGTGCAGAAGTCATAATTCAAAGGGGTAATGCTCTAAAAGAGTCATAATTAGGCCTCAGAGGATGCCAAGCCTCAGTGAGAACTGAGATAATGCCTCTTCAGCAAGAGGAGATACTTGAGTTCCTAAACCATGATCATCACACTCTCCCTACGCCAAGACAAAATACTACATATTGCATCCACAACATATGAAGTGAGGACAGAATTCAATTCCCAGAAACCAGGGAAGAAAAGCTGAGGTCAACAGGAGTCAACAAAGAACACCCGTTTAGACCAGACTCCCTCCGCACTCCATTTCAGGAGGTTAAATACACTTTTCCTGTGCCCAGATGCTTTGTGGCAAGAAATAAAAGAGAAGGGATGGGGATGGAGAAAAGCTTTGAAAAGCTGATCAAGTATCCAAAAGAGACTGAACTGAAAGCAGTGGCAACCTTTAAATGGCAAATTCATTCCCACCTTCCAATGCTGCCAGTAGAGAGCACAGTGTTTCAGAGCAAGAATAAACTTATTTTATAATTTAAACAAATCGCCTTTTTATATGTTTACTTGTTGACATATCTGGGTGGGCTGCACTATATCTGTTCTTGTTTATTGATATTTCCCCAGCAACGCATCAAAGGCCAGGTGTTTAATAGTGTTAAATAGATATTTGATGAATGAGTGAATAGTATGCTCCTGTCCCACTATTCATCAAAACTCACTTCATGTGTCACTCCCTCCAGAAAGTCACTCTGACCCTTTTGTCTCCTTTCCTGGCTGGGGTTAGCCCTCACTTCTCCAGGTCTTTATGGCATACTGTGCACACCATGAATATGCCATGTGTCTCCCTATAGGATAATTATGCTATTGCTCCCCTAGATTGTGAACTTTTTATTGTGACATTTGTCTTTGTCTCCCCCCTACATGTCAGAAAAATAATTTTTGTTGAATTAATTCATTAAATCATGAATGAACTTATTGTTCTTAAAGCAACAGGCTCAGGAGATGAACAAGCACAGCCAAAATAAAAGCAGAATGAAGAACTGAACAGTAATCAAGACTGGAGAGAGTACTATTCATTGTATGGTCCTAACACACAAAGTTTATCACAGCCTTATCTCAGCCCTGGGAAGTGGACCATCTCCAGAGCATTGTTAAGTCTTTTGGAATTCTGGGGAATTGGGAGTTTCACATTTCACAAAGTGGAAAAGAGGCCAAACATAGTCTCAGAACCCAGGAAACTAAATCACCTAAAAAACTGCATGATTCCTACCCATGTACACATATCTAAAGGGGCAAGGTCAGCTCACAAAATAATAATCATTCTACAGCCACCTCATACTTAGCAGCCTTCCTCCTTCCTTGGTAAGGGTGAAGTAAACAGACATTGCTTTGAAAAGGAAAAAAAATGTGTCAAAATCTACCTTCTCTTCTACATTTCTTGTCTTTCACTCATTATTTTAAAATCCTGACATTTATTGTTAATCAGTTTTATCCAGTATGAGATCCATATGACTAAGCTCTTATCCAAGCCAACTTGTATTAATTTGGCAAGTATTACTTCACCAAGCATGTGCTGAGCAAAATCTAAATATATCAGCCAAGAAGATAAGTATCCATGGCTCTTTAGCTATAAAAGACGTGCAACTATGATTTCATTTGGGAGTGAGGAGACTCTTAATAAAACTGTATTCAGGTTTCTATTGCTGTTTGAAGACTGAAACATTCTGAATTGTCATTTTTTTCCAAAGCCCAACACTGCCATGTTTTTCAGATGAGCGGTTCCCAAAAGCTCCTTCTTACTTGCTTATAAATGTAATACTGTCTTTGTTTTACCCTCAATCTGCTGTCTTCCTGAGTTTCTTTCTGCTGCATTCATTCTCTGTGAGTTCCTGAGAATAACATTCTTGATTTATATACTTACCATTCAGTGTCTGGACAAGGTATATGATGATGGATGTTCCTATGACTTCCTTAACTCTCCTTAATTTTTCTTACTTTGCACCAGATTTTATGCAGTCTTGTGGCATTTGCACTGTGGGGATGGTGAGAATATACATATTTGCTATGGAAAGCTCCTCCCACAGATGTCCTCTGTGAATCCACTAAGTAGAAGCTCATGTTCTCTCTCAGAAAAACCATCTCAGATGCCAGGGAGGCACTGTGAAATATTTGTCATTGCCTCCCAAGTTCTTCCTGTTCAACTAAGAAATGCATGCGTGTACAATGCTTTGCATTTGCTGGAGTGTCACAAAAGCTGGAGAACAGAAGGGAAGCTCTTAAACTACATATTCCCTTGGCTCATTTGCTAAGAAGGGAAACATAGACAGAAACAACGGCCCTTCGTGTTTCTCACACTCCCTTGTGCAGACTGATCTTATGAGTCTTCGGATTCTCCCTGCTGTTGCTTTGGCTCTCATCAAGCCCAACATTCTCCCTTGTGGAGGCATCTTTAATGACTCGTCAGCAGTACAAGCATGCTCTCCATTTCCTTATACTCTAGTGCATCTGAAATTTACAAGAAGTTTCTCAGCCTAGTGGTTTTATTGTGATATAAGTTTTAAAAAATAGAAGGTCAAATCTGTCCTACAGAACCTTATACGCCAGCAGTTAATTCCACTCTAAAAATGGGCCCAGTTATCAATCAGACCAGTTGATAATTAATCAACTGGTCTACCAGGCACTATCATAAATACAAAAAGAACATAAAACATAGCTCCACCTTCCAAGAATGTATAGTTTATCTGAAGAGGTAAATAAGAAATAAGAGAAGGTACGTCATCCAGTATTCAGCGATATGGACTGAAATTACAATGAGTGATAAGAGATTGGCAAAACCTGGGCCTGTGGGTATGTTGAAGCTGGGGCTGTTTTCACAGTCAGCTTCTTATACTGGGCCTTAAGGACATATGGGATTTTGCTGGGCACAGAAGAGAAAGAACATCTGAGGTGTGAGAACTATAGGAAAAGAGGCCAAGAAACAGGGATAAGCATCACTCTGACAAGCTCAAGGGATCAGCTGCTCTAAACCCTGTAACATTTACATGCAGCCATGTGGTCTTCATTTAACAGCATCTTCCCTCATTTATGAACGCATGCCTTAGTTTGTGCATATTTGCCTTTTAGAGAAATTGAAAACTATGGGTTTTGAAGTCAGAAAAGCCCTGGTCTCAGATCCCAGCTCAATTATTTACTAACTGTGTGACCTTGGTCAAGTTTCCGTTTTCTAAACAGTTGGATGAAGATAATAATGGCTCATTTTTCTTGAGCTTATTGTGAAAATTAAACAACATTTATATAAATAACAGAGCCTACTGCATAGTAAACACTCAGAAATGTTAAGGAAAGTTAATTAATCAATTTTCACTAATGGCTGTTGCTGGTTTTCAGATTAAGAATCCCTACATTAGCTCATTTGCTGTTACTCCATCTTCTTGGATGAAAGACACTACTTTTATGACAGTTTCACTGATCCTCTGGGTGAAAATAATTTCCCTCTTCCAAATTTTCATAGCATACTTGCTATATGTTCAACATTATGATTATTATATTATGCCTTATATTTTTTATACTTATGTAGTAAATACTAGTAAGTATCCAAACTTTCTAACCAGAGGTGCCTTGTACGTCCTTATAGAACTTGCCAACATATGACCTAACAGGATTAGCAGCTGCTACTCCTTCCATGCACACAGGAGAAGGCTAGAGATGCTTTAAGAAGGGAAGAGAGGCCAGGTGCAGTGGCTCAAGCCTATAATCCCACCCCTTTGGGAGGCCGAGGTGTGCGGATCAGGAGGTCAGGAGATTGAGACCATCCTGGCTAACACGAGAAAACACTGTCTCTACTGAAAACACAAAAAAAATTAGCTGGGCATGGTGGCAGGTGCCTGTAGTCCCAGCTACTCGTGAGGCTAAGGCAGGAGAATACGTGAACCCAGGAGGCGGAGCTTGCAGTGAGCCGAGATTGTGCCACTGCACGATAAAAAAGAGAAGAGATTGTTTTCACAGGAATTCCAAAGAACAAAGGATAATGTGCATTTTCTCCTCCTTTCACTTTTCCACTGCAATGAGGGGTTTTGCTGGCTTTGTTGTTGCCATGTAGCCATAGAGGGTGAGGTTACAAAGTTCCTGGGAAAATTTGACATCGGTTCCCTGGATTTGGAGAGGGGCATAATGAAAACTGGTGCCTGGCTATCACATGAGAAGTTTGCGGGAAGCCTGGCTGTGTTGCAGCTCAAGGATGCCAGTGTAGTTCCCATACACTAAGTGAACCCCCTGGACTGGGATTGAGTCTTCTTGAGAGGAGTTTACCCATAACTGCATGCTGGGGAGTGCTGTCATCAGAACAAAAAAGGCTAGAAGTAGAGGTAGTATTTAAAATACTTACAACTAGTAAGAAAGCAGAACCAAACAATCATTATATATTCCAGTAAACAATGAAATATCCACCATAGATCCATACTGACTGAATGTGAGTCTGTCCAAAGTGTTCCTTAGGGAGCAAGAGCCAGGAGTAGCAGATGGGGAGTTTTGGGAGTACAGGTTGTCATAAGAGGTTAGCTACTAGGAAAGGGCCCAGTGTGGAAGTCCACAATGGGAAAGTGTCAAAATAATCAACCAAAGTGTCTGTAAGAGACAGCACTGGCATTTGGATGATACAATTAAGACTTTGTATTATTCCTTCTAATCTGCTTTCCCTCTGCACCTACCAACCACAAGTGGGAGGAAAACGTGGAGAGTAAAGGAACAGACCACCTGTGCTCCTTCCCTTTTGCTGCTTGGTAAAAGCCTGAGTAGGGCCTGTGCTGGAGAGAGGGAAGAAGCTTTTAATTACCTCAGGTGAAGCTGAAATGTACATTTAATATGACAACTCCAAAATTCAAAAGTGACTGAAAAACTACAGAATCCACCCAAGATCATATCTAGGAACAAGAAAGAGAGATGGACTTGAAGATGGGAATCAGAGAATAATTATTTCTTGAGGGCACTCTTCTGTGCCAACCTTTTCAAAAATCTGATTACAAAGCATTGAGACCTTCAGAAGTTGTCATGTAAGAATTCTGGCATTTAAAAACAAAAATCATCTATTTTTCCACCTCTGTTAATACTCCGGCCACAGTCAAACAGCACTTTAAAAGTATATCTCTAACATAGGCCATTTACTGCAGGACAGATGAAAGGAGTTTATTTACTGATTCTACAGAGACCAGGTTGTAATGTGCATGAAGTGGGAAGAATAATTATACTCTTCACAGTGATTGAGCTAGAGAAGCATATTGACATCAGTCCTTGGACAGAATTAACTACCCTTTCTGATGTATAGTCTTGTGTTGCAGATGGGGATACATTCTGTGAAAATACATCATTAGGAGATTTTGTATTTGTGTGAACATCACAGAATATACTTATACAAACCTAGATGGCATAGCTTACTACACACCTATATAGAGGGTAGAGCTTATTGCTCCTAGGCTACAGCATGGTACTATAATGAACACTGTAGGCAACTATAACACAATGCTAAGCATCTGTGTATCTAAAATAGAAGAGGTACAGTAAAAATGTGGCATCTTAATTTTAAGGGACCACAGTCGTGTGTGCCACCCATCATTGCCTGAAATGTCATTTTATGGCACATGACTGTATCTTTGACACTGTATCATGTGTCAAACAGAATACCGTTAGTGGATACTGAGGTAGAGACAGGAAGGCAAAGTCAAACAATATCCCAGAGTTTTAATAGAAGGAGCTGGCTTCCCTATAGCAGTCAGCCTGGGTTCTCCAGATGTATTAGTCTGTTTTCATGCTGCTGATAAAGACATATCCGAGACTGGGAAGAAAAATAGATTTAATGGACTCACAGTTCCACGTGGCTGGGAAGGCCTCACAATCATGGCAGAAGGCGAAAGGCACTTCTCACATGGTGGCAGCAAGAGAGAAGGAAAGTCAAAGGAAAAGGGTTTCCCCTCAGAAACCATCAACTCTCATGAGACTTATTCACCATCACAAGAACAGTATGGTGGAAACTGCCCCTATGGTTCAGTTATCTCCCACTGGGACTGTACCATAACACAAGGGAATTATGGGAGCCAAAATTCAAGGTGAGATTTGTCAGGGGCACAGAACCAAACCACAACACCAGGGTAGGGATGAATGTGATGTAGGAGAAGAAAATAGAAGCAGAGACAAATGGCAAGGTAATTTCTACTTACCTCATTATGCTTAGTATGACTAGGGCCAAAAAAATTAAAATTCCCAAGTAAATTCTGAACCAGAGACAATGTCAACAAAATCACTAATATTAACAGTTTTATGTGGAAGGATTAGGTTATATTCAAATGATAACAGTGAATTCTTTAACAATTTTTTTCTCTCAACAGAGTGACAAACACTGTACAATCAGGAGCTCAAAGTCAGAAAGTTAGATTAAATCTATCTCCTCATAATTGATATTCCCTCTTTCTGCCTCTGTCTAAACACAGAGAGAGGCTAACTCCAAAAATAATTATATAACAATCACTAAAAAACACTTAACAAAATAAGATATATATCATATTTACTATGCCTCAAGTAGACCAAAAATTTAATAACAATTTTTAAAAACATGTAGGGATTTTTGGCTGGGAGAAATGAATTCTCCACTTTTCTCAATCACTTTTAAGGCTGGAATGTCCTCATTCAATATACCTCATAGACAAATCCTTGTGGGCACAGATGTTCTGAGACCAAAAGGGGAAATTATCTAATTATTTTAAGAAAAGGGGGCCGGGCGCGGTGGCTCAAGCCTGTAATCCCAGCACTTTGGGAGGCCGAGATGGGTGGATCACGAGGTCAGCAGATCGAGACCGTCCTGGCTAACACGGTGAAACCCCATCTCTACTAAAAAATACAAAAAACTAGCCGGGCGAGGTGGCGGGCGCCTGTAGTCCCAGCTACTCAGGAGGCTGAGGCAGGAGAATGGCGTGAACCCAGGAGGCGGAGCTTGCAGTGAGCCGAGATCCGGCCACTGCACTCCAGCCTGGGCGACAGAGCGAGACTCCATCTCAAAAAAAAAAAAAAGAAAAGAAAAGAAAAGAAAAGAGAAGTTGTGGTAGGCATAATAATGGCCTACCCATAATAATGGCTCTGCTGAAAAGTCCACATCCTAATTCCTGGAACCTATGAATGTATTATGTTGCATGGCAATGAGAACTAAAGTTACAAAAGCAATTAATGCTGCTAACCAATTAATTGTTGGCTTTAAGATGGGGAGACTCACCCGGATTATTCAAGTAAACCCAATCTAATCACAACAGCCCTGAAAAGCAGAGGACCTCTCCTTGCCCTGGTAAGAGAGAGATGGGCCTATGAAAAACGGGTCAGAGGGATAAGATTCATATGGTTTGGCTGCATCTTCACCGAAATCTCATCATGAATTGTAGTCCTCATAATCCCCATGTATCAGTGGAGGGACCCAGTGGGAGGTAATTGAATCATGGGGGTGGATAGCTCCATGCTGTTCTCATAACAGTGAGTGAGTTCTCAGGAGATCTGATGGTTTTATAAGGGGCTTCCACCCCTGCCTTTCCTCTGCACTTCTACTTGCAGCCACCATGTGAAGGAGGACATGTTTGCTTCCTGAGGCCTCCCCAGCCATGCTGAACTGTAAGTCAATTCAAACTCCTTTCTTTATAAATTACCCAGTTTCAGATATGTCTTTATTAGCAGCATGAGAACAGATTAACAGAAAATTGGTAATAGGTGGTGGGGTACTGCTGTAAAGAGTAAAAATGTGGAAACAACTTTGGAACTGGGTAACAGACAGAGGTTAGAACAGTTTGGAGGGCTCAAAAGAAGACAGAATAATGTGGAAAAGTTGGAAACTCCCAGAGATTTGGAGGGCTCAGAAGAAAACACAGAGATGTAGGAAAGTTTGAAACTTCCTAGAGACTTGTTGAATAGCTTTGACCTAAATGTTGATAGTGATATGGACAATAAAGTCGAGGCAGAGGTGGTCTCAGATGGAGATGAGGAAATTGTTGGGAACTGTAGCAAAGATGACCCTTGTTATGCTTTAACAAAGAGACTGGCGGCATTTTGCCCATGCCCTAGAGATCTGTGGAACGTTGAACTTGAGAGAGATAATTTAGGGTATCTGGCAGAAAAAATTTCTAAGTGGCAAAGCATTTAAGAGGAAGCAGAGCATAAAAGTTTGGAAAATTTGCAGCCTAACAATATGATAGAAAAGAAAATCCCATTTTCTGGAGAGAAATTCAAGCAGATACTGAAATGTGCATAAATAATGAGGAGCCAAATGTTAATTACCAAGACAAGGGGGAAAATGTCTCCAGGGCATGTTAGAGACCTTCAGGACAGCCTCTCCTTTCACAGGCCCAGAGGCCTAGGGGGAAAAACAGTTTCATAGGCCAGGTCCAGGGTCCCCCTGCTGTGTGCAGCCTAGGGACTTTGTGTCCTGCATCCCAGCTACTCCAGCCATGGCCAAAAGGGGCCAAGGTGCAACTTAGGTCATGGCTTCAAAGGTTGCAAGCCCCAAACCTTGGCAGCTTTCATGTGGCATTGAGCCTGTGGGTGAACAGAAGTCAAGAAATGAGGTTTGGGAACCTCCACCTTGTTTCGAGAGTCACCTGGATATCCAGGCAGAAGTTTGCTGCAGGGGTGGAACCCTCATGGAGAACTACTGCTAAGGCAGTGTGGAAAAGAAATGTTGGGGGACAGAGCCCCCACAGCGTCCCCACTGGGGCACTCCCTAGTGAAGCTGTGAGAAGAGGATTACTGTCCTCCAGAGGCCAAAAGGATAGATCCACAGACAGCTTGCACTGTGCACCTGGAAAAGCCAGAGACACTCAATGCCAGCCCATGAAAGTAGCCTCAGGGGGACTGTACCCTGCAAAGCCACAGAAGCAGAGCTGTCCAAGGCCATGGGGACACACCTCTTGCATCAGCATGACATGGATGTCAGACATGGAGTCACAGGAGATCATTTTGGAGCTTTAAGGTTTAACGACTTCCCTATTGAACTTTAGACTTGTATGGGGCCTGTAACCCCTTTGTTTTGGCCAATTTCTCCCATTTCAAAAGGGTGTATTTACCCAGTGCCTGTACCCCCATTGTATCTGTGAAGTAACTAACTCGCTTTTGATTTTACAGACTCATAGGCAGAAGGGACTTGCCTAGTCTCAGATAAGACTTTGGACTGTGGACTTTTGAGTTAATTCTGGAATGAGTTAAGACTTTGGGGGACTGTTGAAAGGGCATGATTGTGTTTTGAAATGTGAGGACATGAGATTTGGAAGGGGCCAGGGGCAGTATGATATGGTTTGGCTATGTCTCCACCCAAATCTCATCTTGAACTGTAGTTACCATAATCTCCACGTGTCTGGGAGGGCCCTGATCGGAGGTAATTGAAACATGGGGGCAGTTACCTCCATGCTGTTCTCATGATGGTGAGTGAGTTCTCAGGAGATCTAATGGTTTTATAAGGGGCTTCCCCTAAATTTTTCTCTGCACTTATTTGCTGCCACCACGTAAATAAAGACATGTTTGCTTCCTGAGGCCTCCCCAGCCATGCTGAACTGTGAGTCAAATAAACCTCTTTCCTTTATAAATTACCGAGTGTCAGGCATATCTTTATTAGCAGTGTGAGAACAGACTAATACAGTGATGTTGCTGGTTTTGAAGGTGGAAGAAGGGGCCACAACCCAAGGAATGTGGGTCTCTAGAAATTTGAATAGGAAACAGATTTTCTCCTAAAGCCTTGAGAAAAAAACATAGACTTGGAACTGGCAACACCTTGATGTTAGCACAGATAATAGGATTTTAGCCTGAGAACTGAATTGAATTTCTGACCTTCAGAACTATAAGATAATAAATTTGTATCATTTAATCGACTTACTATGTAAGTTGTTATGGCAGCAATTGAAAACCATAACAGAGGGATATGATGGAGGATATAGCCCATTTCTGGAAAGATTCTGAGTAATTCTATAAATCAGGATACACCCTTAAAAATCACATAAATTTAAAATCAAATAATGTAGGAAAAGAAAGGTAACATTCCTTTTAATTCATACTACAAAAAAAATTGATTTGGTTCAGATTTAGGTCTCCAAGCTAACTAGTAAAAATGAGAATCAGCCAAAAAAAAAAAAAAAAAAAGAGTCAAACAGCAAAGGAAGAAAAATGTAAATGAAATAATAATCCATAATATTATTTGATGGTAAGTGTAATTTATTGTTTTTTTCTTGCTTTCCCCCTCTCATTTGCTAGTCCTCTTTGATTCTCTTTTATTATAATACTTTCTCTCTATCCTCTCTTATTTAAATCACATACAGCAGAGAATTAAAGTACATTTTTGTTGTATGTTACATTGATCAGATAGGGTCCTACATTTCCTATTCTTAATTTTTAAAGTGAATGATCGAGCTTGTATTCCTTTTCATGTATGTACTTTATTCATTTTTTTCTGGGAGTCAAGGTTCCTCATGCTTATGTGGCTACTTCCTAAGTGAAATCAAGATGAAGTGCAAATAGGCATCAGGTGGAATAGCCACGGGCTCCTTCTACCCAAAACAATTTGAGTGTTAACTTATTTGTATTTTTCAGAGAACTGAAGGCTTCAGTTTTCCAAGATGAATCTGTTAACTAACTTGCCTGGAAATCTTTCAACTAAATGCTCTCAAAAAAGAAAATACTCTGAATGAAACAGGAGATACTGAAAACCTTTCCTTCCCACCATCAACCCCCACAAGCAGAAAGCTACCCAGGCTCAGCGAGTTGCCCATCAGCTGTGTTCCCAGGTCTCAGTTGCATTGCCATCTTTTCAGATCAGTTCTATCAATACCAGATGTACCATCCGGATACATGCTCATTAGTCATATGTTTTAAAACGAGCCCAGTTCTCACACCCACCCAATGGTGGGAACGGAAATGATTACTCTGGGCACCATGACGGTGTGACTGTGGAAGCAACTGTTTGGTGTTAACTGATTTGCATACTGGTGAAGAACTCCCAGAGTCCTGTTTTGGGGTAGTCTTTCCTGTTTCTGCAGTTCTACATGCAGTGCTGCCTCTCAGGGATGGAGGCTAGATATTGAAGCTGTTTCAACCCACCCTGTTTAAGGGAGAGTGCCTCTCATCATTTTGTCTCAATCTAATCACATGAACCCTCAAAAGCAAAGGGAGCAGCTACTCTGGAAGCTTCTATGCCACAGGTAATGCATTCAGAGCCCAGCACTAAATCTGAGGGTCCACTAAACTCTAAAAAACAGATGAAAATAATCTAATAGAAAAACATTCCTATAGCCTCATGGTGGAAAAATGTGAAGTCTTTATTCTCTACTTCTACCCAGTAGGCAAGCAGTGATTTTATCCTCCAGACATATCAAATCCCCTGGAAAGAAGGGAGTCATTTGTTTCTGAAGTCTGCAGTCATGGGAATAAGCAGTTAAAAATGAGTTTTTCCAATTTCAAGAAGAGAAGGCTTTTGTAAAGGCATGGAGGATTAAAATCAAAGTAGGTTCTCCCAGTGGCAGAGACCAGTGCCCCCTCCCCAACCCACTACTCCAGGAGATGCTAAGACTTTCTCATGAAGCTGGGAGGTGGATTTCTGGGGACTGAACCTGGAAACACAAGCCTAAGAGGTCCATGTTTAAACTTCACATGGCAGAACTGGCAGTGAAACAAATGGATTTTTAAGCAAATTAATTGCATGGCTTAAAATGGAACATAGTTTGGACAATAAGAAGCTCAATAGCAACAGTAATGATATGGAGCCTAGAGGCCCTCAGGAACGTCCTGAACAGTATAAGAAGCCTCCCATTCTTCTATAACCCCAGTGGGTAGAAAGAAACCCCCAAACATGCTTTAAATATTATTTATCACCAGATAGCCCATTGAAGATTTAGAACCCAGTATAATTTAAAGAAGAGAAACAAGATAAACATTGTTTCTTGCACCCAAATACTGTAGATCAAATTCATGCTCCTTTAGAAAATGATCAGGACAAATCTTATATTTTAAATCCCTGAATGAGCCTCTCTGATTACTTTTACCAAAACTCTTACACCCATACTGCTTAGCATATCGTCATCTGAATCAATCCCCCTTTGGTCCCTTTCCACCCAAAGCTTTCCTTTTACCTCTGGAATTCATGGTGGGAATAAGCAAACTACCCTACATATACAACCTCTTCTTAGAATGGTTCCCCCACCTTTTCATTTAATCAAAATCTGGTCCTGCCATGAAAACAAAGCACCCATGGACAGCCTTCCCAGAAGAGGCTATTCTTGTCTCAAGTCTCATGTTGTGGTGGGCAGGTGGCTCTCCTTGTTTCCCATTGGCATGTCCAATCCATTGTGTATTCACGCTTTTACAAACCTCCTATCCTGAGACTATGCCACCTGGATATACCACCTTACTCCTGACTCAGAACCTTCCTCTCCACCCCAACTCTTTTTATCATTTTATGTAATACCAGCCTATGAATGGAAACCCTCTGGAACACCCTAAGACACTCAAATTCTTGACTCCCTTCTTTTGTAACTTGACTTAACTTCAACCCACCACTCTCTTAGTTACACCATGGTGGGACCTTGTCATCACTAAAAATTGTACAGCCCCTCTACTGCTGGCACACTTGCTTAACTACTACCACTTTAAAATGTTTCAACCCCAACCTCATTTCTAATCTACTGGACTTGTCACTTTTTTTCTCTGTCTAGAGCTTTATCCTCAATTTACTTTTATCCTTATCCTGCTTAGATGACATGCTCCAACACTATATTTCTGCAAACACCATCAATTCCCTTGCCCCTTCTCTCCCTCCATTATAGCCACCTGGAAAAACTCCCACACTGGAGACAAAGCAACCATTTACCATATCTGTGCCTGCACCCAAGCACCTTAATATTTCTAGGAAAATTCAAATAAACAACCAGAAAAAAACGGTTTTCCTTTTAATTTATATGCACATATTGCAAATAGAATCTCAACTCCCTAGCAATTCTATTTGTTACTACAGTAAATTTGATTTCCAGTCTTCTAAGAAGACTTTTACATGTTCACTTTTCTCCTCAAATTTCCTACCCTACTCTTGGTCTTAGTTGACCTTGTCTCATATTGCACAATACTTCCTTGCCTTTTTACCACCAGATCTGTAAATTTTGCCCATGTGCACACATATTCCACAGTTTCCCTCTGTTACAATTAAAGAAGTGACCTGTGCTTTGCTAAGGTTGCCCACAGTGCTTTCACAGGGACTTTGGCTGCCATAAATCTCCAGCAACATCAGTCTTTCTCCCTCTACTGTATTATTTCCAGCAGAATACAAAAATGCTGTAATATATCTTATCAAGAAGAAGACAAAGAGGAGGAAGAGCAGAAAAGAAACTACACCCTTTTACACATCCTGCCGGCCACTGCTCTTCTTTACATGCAAAATTTTCTAAAGAATTGCTTGCACACATAGTCTCTATAATCTGCTTCCCATCCACTCCTCAAATCCCTTCAACCTGGTATCTTCCCCCATCTTCCTCATATGTTATCTTTGTTGATAGTGCCTAGAAAAGCTCAGGACTTTTGTAAATTCATTCTGATTTACTCTCTTAAAAGCACTATTCATGTGTCACCAGATTCTGTTTTGATTTTTAAGTAGACAAACACAATATCTGCAAATATATGTGATTTTTTTCCAAAATTAATGACTATTATGTATTTTCTTCTCCTTATTGCACACTTTAGGACTTCTAGTACAAAATAGAATGGTAGCAGTGAAAACAGACAGTCTTGACATATTTCTGACTTCAAAAAGAATGCTTTGTGAGTGATTTTTTGTGTTTATTTTGAAATGATTTCAGGCTTTTAAAAGCTGCATAAGTAGTACAAGAAAGTCATATATATATATAAAACATAAATGGTAAGAAACATTAACATGATTCTAAAGACACAGAGGCATACTCAGAGAAGTGTCACTCTCCCCATGCCTTCTAACCCATTCTCATCTCCTGTCCTTTCTATTATATTCCACCATTCCTATGTTTCTTTTTGTACGATAAGATACATTTTTATTTCTTCTTCTTCTCACACAAAATGAAATGTACTATATTATTTTATATTTTATATTTTTTTAATTAACAGTATACCCTGGAAATCATTCCATATTTTTATTCATGGAGATTCTCTTCATTGATCCTCCAGCTTGTGGTTATACCACAGTTTGTTCAATCACTCTCCTATACATGGTTATTTGTTTCCATTATTTCACAATTTTAACAATGCTGCCAAGAATAACCATGTGCATAAGTATTTGAAATTTTTGGAAGTATATTGTATTAGTCTGTTCTTACACTACTAATAAAGACATACCCGAGACTGGAGACTTTTTCTTTAATTTATAAAGAAAAAGAGGTTCGATGGACTCAGTTCCACATAGCTAGGGAGGCCTTACAATCATGGCAGAAGGAAAAGGAGGGAGCAAAGTCAAGTCTTACATGGCAGCAGGCAAGACAGACATCATGTGCAGGGGAACTCTCCTTAATAAAACCATCAGATGTCATGAGGCTTATTCATTATCATGAAAACAGTATGGGAAAGATCCATCCCATGATTCAATTACCTCCCACTGGGTCCCTCCCATGACACACAGGAATTATAGAAGCTAAAATTAACAAGATTTGGGTGTAGATGCAGGCACACCCTATCATTCTACCCCGATCCCTCCCAAATATCATGTCCTCCATTTCAAAACCAATCATGCCTCCCCAACAATCTCCCAAAATCTTAACTCATGTCAGCATTAACTCAAAAGTCCACAGTCCAAAGTCTTATCTGAGAAAAGGTAAGTCCCATCCGCCTATCAGCCTGTAAAATCAAAAGCAAGTTAGTCACTTCCTAGATACAATGGGGGTCCAGGTATTAGGTAAATACACTTATTCCAAATGGGAGAAATTGGCCAAAGGGGCTACAGGTCCCATGAAAGTCTGATATCCAATAAGGCAGTCAAATCTTAAAGCTCTGAAATGATCTCTTTTGACTTCATGCCTCACATTCACATCACATTGATGTAAGAGGTGGGCTCCCATGGCCTTGGGCAGCTAAACACCTGTGGCTTTGCAGGGTACAGCTCCCCTCCCAGTTGCTCTCACTGGCTGGCATTGAGGGTCTGCAGCTTTTCCAGGTGCACAATGCAAGCTGTATGTGAACCTACCATTCTGGGCTCTGGAGTATAATAACCCTCTTCTCACAGCTCCACTAGGGAGTACCCCAGTGGGGATGCTGTGTGGGTGCTCTGACCCCACATTTCCCTTCTGCACTACCCTAGCAGAGGGTCTTCATGAGTGCTCCGCCCCTGCAGCACACCTCTGTCTGGACATCCAGGCATTTCCATACAGCCTCTGAAATCTAGGAGAAGGTTCCCAAACCTCAGCTGTTGACTTCTGTGTACCTGCAGGCTCAACAACACGTGGAAGCTGCCAAGGCTTGGGCCTTGCACCCTTTGAAGCCATGGCCCAAGCTGTGCCTTGGCCCCTTTTAGCCATGGCTAGAGCAGCTGGGATGCAGGGCATAAAGTCCCTAGGCTGCACACAGCAGAGGGTCCCTGGGCCTAGCTCATAAAAATCATATTTTCCTCCTAGGCCTCTGGGCCTGTGATGGGAGGGGCTGCCACAAAGGTCTCTAACATACTCTGGAAACATTTTCCCCATTGTCTTGGTGACGCATATTTGGCTCCTCATTACTTATGTACATTTCTGCAGCCAGCTTGAATTTCTCCCCAGAAAATGGGTTTTACTTTTCTATAGCATCATCAGGCTGCAAATTTTCCAAACTTTTATGCTCTGCTTCTTCTTGAATGCTTTGCCACTTAGAAATTTCTTCTGCCAGGTACCCTACATCATCTTTCTCAAGTTCAAAGTTCCACAGAGCTCTAGGGCAGGGGCAAAATGCAGTCAGTCTCTTTGCTAAAGCATAACAAGGGTCACCTTTCCTCCTGTTCCCAACAATTTCCTCATCTCCATCTGAGACCACCTAGCCTAGACTTCATTGTCCACAATACTATTAACATTAAGGTCAAAGCCATTCAACAACTAGGAAGTTGTAAACTTTCCCCCATCTTTCTGTCTTCTTCTGAGCCTTCCAAACTATTCCAATCTCTGCCTGTTACCCAGTTTCAAAGTCACTTTCACATTTCTGGGTATCTTTACAGCAGTACCCACTCCAGTACCAATTTACTGTATTTGTCTGTTGTCACACTGCTAATTAAGACATAGCTGAGACAGGGTAATTTATAAGGAAAATGTTTATGCACTTATACTTCCACATGGCTAGAGAGGTCTCACAATCATGGCAGAAGGCAAATGAGGAGCAAAGTCAAGTCTTGCATGGCAGTGGACAAGACAGAGTATGTGCAGGGGAGCTCCCCTTTATAAAACCATCAGAACTCATAAGACTTATTCGCTATCACAAGAACAACATGGAAAAGACCTACCTCCATAATTCAATTACCTGCCACTGGGTTCCTTCCACAGCAAGTGGGAATTATGGGAGCTAAAATTCAAGATTTGGGTGTGGAAACAGCCAAACCATATAATTTATCTTCAGGGTAAATTTCTAGAAGTGGAAGTGCTGAGTCAAAAAGTAAACATTTTTATGGTTAAAACCTACATTAACAACCTTAAGACTGAAAATATATCCGAGATCATTTCTAACCAAAATAGTATGAAACTAGAAATCAATAACAGAAAGAATCTTAGAAAGTTCACAAATATGTAAAAATTAAACATGCTCCTAAACGATCAATGGGTCAAATAAGTAATCAAAACCGAAATTTAAAAATACCTGGAAGGTCGGGCATGGTGGCTCACACCTGTAATCCCAGCACTTTGGGAGGCCGAGGCAGGCTGATTGCCTGAGATCAGGAGTTCGAGACCACCCTGGGCAACACAGTGAAACCCCGTCTCTACTAAAATACAAAAAATTAGCCGGGTGTGGTGGCGTGCGCCTGTAGTTCCAGCTACTCAGGAGTCTGAGGCAGGAGAATTGCTTGAACCTGGGAGGCGGAGGTTGCAGTGAGCCGAGATCGTGCCACTGCACTCCAGCCTGGGTGCAACAGAGTGAGACTCCTTCTCCAAAAATAAATAAGTAAGTAAATAAATAAATAAAAATACCTTGAGCGCTTTTTCCTACGAATGTTGGCCATGTGTATGTATTCTTTTCAAAAGTATCTGTTCATGTCCTTTGCTCACCTTCTAATGGGGCTATCTGTTTTTTGCTTGCGGATTTGTTTAAGTTCCTTATAGATTCTGGATATCAGACCTTTGTCAGATGCAGAGTGTGCAAATATTTTCACCTATTCTGTAGGCTGTTTGTTTACTCTATTGATTCTTTCTTTTGCTGTGCTAAAGTTCTTTAGTTTAATCACCAAATCTCACCTTGAATTTTTGTTGCAATTGCTTTTGGCATCTTGGTCGTGAAATCTTTGCCTAGTCTTATGTCCAGAATGGTATGTCCTAGGTTATCTTCCAGGTTTTTTTTTTTTTAACATTGTATGTTTTACATTTAAGTCTTTAATTCATTTTAAGTGAATTTTTGTATATGGTATAAGGAAGGGGTCCAGTTTCAATCTTCATATGCTAGCCAGTTATCCTAGCATCATTTATTGAATGAGGAGTATCTTCCTCATTGTTTGTATCTGTCAAGTTTGTCAAAGATCAGGTGGTGGTAGGTGTATGACATTATTTCTGGGCTCTCAATTCTGTTCCATTGTTCTATGTGTCTGTTTTTGTACCAGTACCATGCTGTTTTGGTTTTTATAGCTTTGTAGTATAGTTTGAAGTTGGGTAATGTGATGCCTCCCACTTTGCTCTTCTTGCTTAGGACTGCCTTGGTTATTCAGGCTCTTTTTTATTCCATATGAATTTTTAAATAGTTTTTTTCTAAATCTGTGATGAATGTGATTGGTAGTTTGATAGGAATAGCACTGAATCTGTAAATTGCTGTGGGCAGTATGGCCATTTTAACAATATTGATTTTTCCTATCCTTGATCATGGAATTTTTTCTATTTATTTGTGTCACTTCTGATTTCTTTGAGCAATGCTTTGTAATTCTTGTTGCACGGATCTTTTACCTCCCTGGTTAGCTTTTTTTCTAGATATTTTATTCTGTTTGTGATTATTGTGAATGGGACTGCATTTCTGACTTGGCTGTCATTTTGGATATGGTTGGTGTATAGGAATGCTACTGATTTATGTACAGTGATTTTGTATTCTGAAACTTTGCCTAAATTGTTTATCAGATCAAGGAGCTATTGGGCAGAGACTATGGGGTTTTCCAGGTACAGAATTATAACATCTACAGACAGGGATAGTTTGACTTTCTCTCATCCTATTTGTATGGCTTTTATTTCTTTTTCTTGCCTGATTGTTCTGGCCATGACTTCCAGCACTATGTTGAACAGAGAAAAACCATTAAGATTGTTTGGCTCTGTGTCCCCACCAAATCTCACCTTGAATGGTAATAATCCCCACGTGTTATGTGAGGGACCCAGTGGGAGGTAACTGAATCATGGGGCAAGATTTTCCCATGCTATTCTTGTGATAGTGAATAAGTCTCATGAGATCTGATGGTTTTATAAAGGGGAGTTCCCCTGTACACACTTTCTTGCCTGCTGCCACGTAAGACATGACTTTGCTCCTCATTCACCTTCCACTATGATTGTGAGGCCCCTCAGCCATGTAGAACTGTGAGTCAATTAAACCTCTTTCCTTTATAAATTCCCCAGTCTCAAGTATGTCTTTATTAATAGTGTGAGAACAGACTAATACAACTAAGGAAAGAATCAATATATCTAAGAGTTGGGTTTTTTGTTTTTTGTTTTTTTGTTTTTTTGTTTTTTTGTTTGAGATGGAGTCTCGCTCTGCCACCCAGGCTGGAGTGCAGTGGTGTGATCTTGGCTCACTGCAACCTCCGCTTCCCAGGTTCAAGCAATTCTCCTGCCTCAGCCTCCTGAGTAGCTGGGACTACAGGCGCCTGCCACCATGTCTGGCTAATTTTTGTATTTTTAGTAGAGACAGAGTTTCGCCATATTGGCCAGGCTGGTCTCAAACTCCTGACCTTGTGATCCACCCACCTCAGCCTCCCAAAGTGCTGGGATTACAGCATGAGCCACTGTGCCCAGCCAGAGTTGTTTTTTTTTGGGAAAAAAAAATCAACAAATTCTTGGCTAGACTAAGAAAATAAAAGAGAACTCAAATACAATCAAAACTAAAAGTGAAGAAATTAAAACATAAGCCTGAGAAGTAAAAAGCATCATAAGAGACTATTATGAACAATTATATGCCAACAAACTGAATAACCTAAAGGAAGCTGATAAATTCCTAGAATAATGCAACCTACCAAGATTGAATAAGGAAGAAAAATAAAGTCTGAACAGTTCAATAACAAATAAAAGAGATTGAGGAAGTGACCAAAAACTTTTCAAAACAAAAAAAGCGCCAAGACCATGTGGTTTCCTGGCTAAATTCTATCAAACATTCGAAGAAGAATTAATACAAAATTCTTAAACTCTTCCAAAGAATAGAGCTAGAGTGAACATTTTTAAACACATTTTATGAAATCAACTTCATGTTGATATCTGAACAAGACAAATACATCACAAGAAAAGAAAACTACAGGCCAAACTCTTTGATGAACACTGATGCAAAAAAATCCTCAGTAAAATATTGGCAAATTGAATCCAATAACATATCAAAAAGATTATACATCATGACCACATTGGATTTATCCCTGGCATGCAAGTCTGGCTTAATGTATGCAAGTCAATCAATATGATACATCACATTAACAAAATGAAAGATAAAAACTGCATGATCATCTCACTTACATTAAAAAAAAGCATTCTACAAAGTCCCACATCCTTTCTTGATTAAAAATTCTCAACAGTTTAGGAACAGAAAGAAACTTCCTCACCATAATAAAGGACACTTGTGAAAAACCCATGACGAACATCATAATCAATGAGGAAAAACTGAAAGCTTCTCCACTTAAATCTCATGCCAGGAAAGTATGCCCACTCTCACCACTTCTATTTGACATAGTACTGGAAGTACTAGCAGGAACAATCACATAAGAAAAGGAAATAAAAGGC
Source organism: Macaca mulatta (assembly GCF_049350105.2). Taxonomy (NCBI): domain Eukaryota; kingdom Metazoa; phylum Chordata; class Mammalia; order Primates; family Cercopithecidae; genus Macaca; species Macaca mulatta. Next base: position 123,900,855 of record NC_133411.1, read on the forward strand.
ATCTGAGTCAGAAAAGTAGGAGTATATCTCTATTTGCAGATGACATGATCCTATAAAAAGAAATTCCACAAAAAGTTTGTTAGAAATATTAAATGAATTTATTAAATAGTAGTGTATAAAATCAATATACAAGCATCGGTAGCAATTTTATACACAAATAACCTACTTGAAAAAGAAAACAATCACTTTTATGATAGTATCAAAAAACACACAAAAAAACTTAGAAATAAAGTTAACCAAGGAGGTAAAAGATCTGTACATAGAAAGCTTTATGAAAAAAATTGAAGAGACAAATAAATGGAAAGATATCCCATGTTCACAAAGCCAAAGTATTAATTTTGTTAAAATGTTCAGTGCAATCTCTATCAAAATTCAAAAATAATTCTGAGAAAGAAAAACAAAGTTGGAAGCATCACACTTCCTGATTTTGAATTATATTACAAAGATATAGTAATCAAAAAAGTATGATACTGGCATAAACACAGACACATAGACAGGTGGAATAAAATAGAGAACCCAGAAATAAATCCACACATACATGGTCAACTAATTTTTGACAAGGGCATCTAGAGGATCCAACAGGGAAAAGACAGTCTCTTCAATAAATAATGCTGAAAAAACTTGATTTCTGAATGCCAAAGAATGAAATTGGACTCTTATCTTACACCATACCCAGAAATCAACTAAAAAATGGGTAAGACCTAAATATAAGATCAGAAACTAGAAAACTTCTAGAAGAGAACATGGGGAGAATTCTTTTGGGCATTGGTCTTGGCAATAACTTTTTAGACATCATACTGAAAGCTCAAGCCACAAAAGTAAAAATAAGTATGGGACCACACTAAACTAAAAAGCATCTGCATCACAAAGGAAGCAATCAACAATGTAAAATGGCAGTCTACAGATTGGGAAAAAGTATTTGCAAACTATGTATCTAATATCCAAAATTTATAAAGATTTCATACAACTCAATAGTAGAAAAACAAATAACATGATTAAAAATGGACAAAAAACCTAAATAGACATTTCTCCAAAGAAGACATCAAAATGGTCAACAGATACAAGGAAAAGGTGCTCAATATCATTAAATATCAGGAAGATGGAAATCAAAACCATTATGAGTACCACCTTATACCCATTAGGATGGGTATTATCAAAAAGTTAAAAAGTAACAAATAATGACAAAGGTGTGGAGAAAAGAAAACTCTTGTACACTGTTGGTGGAAATGTAGATTGGTACAGCCATTATGGAAAACAATATATAGGTTTCTAAAGAAATTAAACATAGAACTAGCATATGGCCCAGCAATCCCTCTTCTGAGCATATACCCAAAGGAAACGAAATCACCACCTCATAAAGATACTGTCCATCATTATTCACAATAGTCAAGTTATGAAACAACCTAAGTGTCCGTCAATGGGTAAGTGGATGATCCATGGTGTATGTATACATGCACAAAAATATTATTCGGTATTAAAAAAAAAAGAATGAGATTTTGCCATTTGCCACAATGTAGCTGAGCCTGGAAGACATTATGCTAAGTGAAATAATCGAAGCACAGAATGAAAAATATTACATAATTTCACTTAAACATGGAATCTAAAAACAATGTTTTCAAATATACAGAGATAGAGAACAAAACAGTGGTTGTCTGGGGACGGTGGGGAGATATAGGTCAGAAGACAGGAAGTAGCTAATATGCATTGACAGGCATAGCTGTAATCCCAGCAACTCAGGATGTTGAAGCGGGAGGATCACTTGAAGCCAGGAGTTTGAGACCAGGCTGGGCAATAAAGCAAGACTTCTTCTCTAGGGAAAAAATTGGGCATGGCTTTAGTGAGCTATGCCAGCCTGGGTGACAAAGTGAGACTCCTTCTGAAAAAAATAGTGGTTAATATGTAGTATGAATAAACCTAAAAATCTTATGGTATAAAGACTACAGGTAATAAAATTGTTCCGTATTTTGAATTCATGCAAAATGAAATTTCAGCTGCTCTTGCTACAAAAAAGAATGGGCAACTATGTGAGACTATATATACATATATATATTACACATAGAGAAATGTAGAGAATTCTTATTATCTCCATTATTACTTAACATTGTATTGGAAGTATTGGCCAATACACTTAGACAAGCAAGATCAACTAGGGAATAAGACTTTGCAAAAAAAAAAAAAAAAAAGATAAATAAAATTATATATAAATAAATATATATATATATTTCAGCACAGGAGTGAAAGTCTATTAAAAAGCTTTGGAACAGTAAGGAAAGGAAAGAAAAGAAGGAAAGTACAACTTGGAAGAGGGCCAAGCAGGTGACTTGAGAAACAAGTGTACCAACAATAAATATATTAATGTGCTTCATTGTAGTACCTTTTTACTTTCTATATGTATCCTATAACATCATGTTGTATACCTAAACGTACAAAATAAAACTGATTTTTAAAAGAAAAATTTTAAAAGGTAAATGTCTATGTAACTTTGCTACCTATTGCTAAATTCCATCCAAAAGTAATTTACTAGCTTTAATTTCCACCATTAATGTATGAAAGTGGCTGTTTCCCCCACAACCTCACCAAAAGAATTTTTAGTAATATTGTGTTTAATTTTTATCAGTATGATAGGTGAGAAATGGTATCACATGTGGTCTTATCTTACATTTCCGTAATTATGAGTGAGGTTGAAGAGTCTTTTTATATCAAAAGGTGATTTTAATATCTTCTTTTCTTTTTGTCTGTTTATGTCAGCTCATTTTCCTTCAGGTCTTCCTATTTTGTGCTCTCAATATTTTAGAGTCCTATATCTAATAGAGATATTACCCTTTACCTACAATATATGTGGAAATATTGTTCTGCCAGTTTGTCATTTGCCTTCTGCCTTATGGTTCCTTTTGACAGATAAATTTTTATATAGTAAAATTTATCAATCTTTTATAGCCTCTGGATTTTGAGCCATAGTTAGAAAACCTTTTCTTATACTCGGATTATAGAAAACTTCATCCATTTCTCTTCTATTGCTTGGTTGGCTTCATTTTTATGTTTAAAACCTACATGCATTTGGAGTTCAATCTTGTGTGTGGTGTGAGAAAAATGACCTAATTTTATCTTTTTCCAAATCAGTGAACAGGTTTTTTTAACACTATTTATTTAAAAGTACATCTTTTACCTAGTAATTTCAGATGTCACCTTTATCATGCATATAATTTCCAGATGTACTTGATGCTTTTCCTGAACTTATTTTACATCACTAGCTTGCTTGTTTACTTATGTACCAGTGTACTTACGTACACTGTTTTATTGCAGAGGCTTTATGTTTTAATGTTAGATAACACATTAGTTCCCTTCATGTTTGGTTGTGGGGCTTTTGGGGTTTGTTTGGTTTTGTTTTGCCACTTTCCTAGATATTCTTGCACGTTTGTCTTTCCAGTTGATCTTCAGAATCAACCTGCCAAGCCTCATAAGAAAACTTATTGATATTTCTATAGAAATTTCATGAATGGGCTGGGAGCGATGGCTCACGCCTGTAATCCGAGCACTTTGGGAGGCAGAAGTGGGCGGATCACGAGGTCAAGAGATTGAGACCATCCTGGCCAACATGGTGAAACCCCGTCTCTACTAAAAATACAAAAATTAGCTGGGCGTGGTGAAGCATGCCTGTAATCCCAGCTAGTCAGGAGGCTGAGGTAGGAGAATCACTTGAACCCAAGAGGCAGAGGTTGCAGTGAGCCGAGATCGCGCCATCCACTCCAGCCTGGGTGACAAAAGTGAAACTCAGTCTCAAAAAAAAAAAAAACAAAAGATAAGAAAAGAAAAGAAAAGAAAAGAAAAGAAAAGAAAAGAAAAGAAAAGAAAAGAAAAGAAAAGAAATTTCATGAATTTAGAGAGTCATCCTATCAAAAATAAGGCATGTCTTTCCAGATGCTCAAGGATCCTTTTGAGTCTTCCGTGAGTGTGTTAAAGTTTCTTCAAATAAGGTTTGCACATTTCTTGTTAACTTTATTTCTAGATATTTAGTCTTCTTTGCCACTACAATATGTTGGGTTTTTTCTACCTTCATATCCTCTAACTCATTATTTTTTGTAGATAAGTAGGCTGTTGGTTTTGTATGTAAATTTGATGGCCTACAACTTCGCTGCCTTTTTATTGTTTGTGTTAATTGTATTGTTAATTTTCTAGAGCTTTTCAGGTATGCTATCATGTCATTAGCAAATTGAAATAATCTTATTTATTTATTTATTTTGCAAAGTCTTATTCCCTAGTTGATCTTGCTTATCTACCTGTATTGGCCAATACTTCCAGTACAATGTTAACTAGTAATGGAGATAATAAGAATTCCCTACATTTCTCTATGTTTAAAGTTATGGCAAGCCTGTAATCCCAGCACTTTGGGAGGCCGAGACGGGCGGATCACGAGGTCAGGAGATCGAGACCATCCTGGCTAACACGGTGAAACCCCGTCTCTACTAAAAAATACAAAAAAAAAAACTAGCCGGGCGAGGTGGCGGGCACCTGTAGTCCCAGCTACTCGGGAGGCTGAGGCAGGAGAATGGCGTCAACCCGGGAGGCGGAGCTTGCAGTGAGCTGAGATCTGGCCACCGCACTCCAGCCTGGGTGACAGAGCGAGACTCCGTCTCAAAAAAAAAAAAAAAAAAAAAAAAAAAAGTTATGGGCCGGGCGCAGTGGTTCATGCCTGTAATCCCAGCACTTTGGGAGGCTGAAGGCGGGCAGATCACGAGGTCAAGAGAGCGAGACCATCCTTGGCCAACACGGTGAAACCCCGTTTCTACTAAAAATACAAAAATTAGCCGGGTGTGGTGGCAGGCGCCAGTAGTTCCAAATACTCAGGAGCCTGAGGCATGAGAATTGTTCCAAACCGGGAGGCCGAAGTTGCAGTGCTGAAATCGCACCACTGCACTCCAGCCTGGAGACAGAGAGAGACTCCATCTCAAAAAAAAAAAAAAAAAAAAAAGGTAGTTATTGAGACCCCTAGTTACTTGAAGGATAGCTTGTCTGAAATGAATTTTTAGTTCAAACTTTTTTGGAGTCTGTTGAAAATGGTGCTCCATTGCTGCCTACTTTTTTTTTTGTTGTTTTTGAGCAATCTAATGTCAGGTTGAATTCTTTGTTTTTGTATTTGATCTATATACACCTGAATCCTTGAGTATTTTTTATATTAGAAGTCTAATCATCTTTCTCAAATATGTCTTAAGATTAATTTTTCTTGGTTAATTTCCAGATGTTCAGTGATGTCTTAATATATGGGTCTGGATTTTATTTCTGAAAGTTATCTTGAATTATAGTTTTAAAAGGTAGCTGTATTCGGTTGCTCTGTTTCTCCTCCCATGAGCGTTTTAATTAAATTTTTAATGTTTCTTCTTTGTCTTCCATTTCAACCACTTCCTTTCTGACTTTTTTTACTTCTATGCATATCCTATATTTATTCTCTGGGTTGTTTTCTGTGTTTCTTCAATGCTGCTTTTAAAATTTCCTTTTGAGCCTATTCTCCCTTGGGCAACTTGTAATTTAGTCTCTATTCGTGATGTGATTTGGTCTTTTTTCTTCTATTTCTTTCCAGAGTTTAATCAAGTCTCTTTTCATTTCTTTGTGTGGTTTTGTCTATTTCTGTTTTTAATGTTTGCATTTTTGATTCAAGATAAGTTTTCATATCCCCAAAGGCTTGAGTATATTGCATCAGTTTGGACTATTACATTACAGTTTCTTATGCTCCTTTGTTGCCTTGTTTGTTGTGTCTTTGTTTGAATAAATGAATTGTTATCAACTAAGGTAGATTGACTCTCTTTTTTGATTCAGCATAGATTTATTCACACAGGAAACAAAAGCAAAAATAGACAAATGGGAATACATCAAACTGAAAAGCTTCTTCTGCGCAGTAAAAAAAAAAAAAAAAAAAAAAAATCAACAGAGTGAAAGACAAACTGCATAATGGGAGAAAATATTTGCAAACTGCATCTGACAAAGGGTTAACGTCCAGACTATATTAGGAACTCAACCGAATAGCCACAACAACACAAAAATCTAATTTAAAATGATCAAAAACCCTGAATAGACATTTCTCAAAAGAAGACATACAAATTAGTCAACAGATATATGAAAACATGCTCACCATCACTACTCGCCAGGGAAAGGCAAATAAAAAGCACAATGAGATATCACCTCATTCCAGTCAGAGTGGCTACTATCAAAAATCAAAAGATAAGTGTTAGCAAGGATGTGGAGAAAAAGGAAGCCTTACACCCTGCTGGTGGGCATGTAAATTAGTACAGCCATTATGGAAAACAGCATGAAGTTTCCTCAAATAATTAAAAATGGAACTACCATATGATCCAGTAATCCCACTCCTGGGTATATATCCAAAGGAAATGAAATCAATATGTCGACAAGATAGGTGCATTCCCATGTTTCCTGGAGCACTCTTCACAATAGCCAAGATGTGGAATCAACCTAAATGTCCATCAACAGATGGTTAAATGAAATGTGGTATATATACACAATAGAATACTGTTCGGCCACACACACACACACACACACAAAAATAAAATCCTGTCATTTGCAGCAACATGGATGAACCTGGAAGACATTTTAAGTGAAATAAGCCAGGCACAGAAAGTCAAATATGCATTATATCACCCATATGTGGAATCTAAAGAAGGTGATTTCATAGAAGTAGAGGGTAGAACAGTGATTAATAGAAGCCAGGGAGGGGAGGCAGAAGGGATAGACAGGGAGAGATTGGTCAATTGGTACAATGTCACAGTTAGATGGGAGGAATAAGTTTGGGTATTACAGTATAGCAGAGTAACTATGGTTAATAATATTGTATTGTATATTTCAAAACAGCTAACAGAAAGGATTTTGAATGTTCTCACCACAAATAAATGACAAATGTATGAGGCAATAGTTATGCTAAATATTGATTGTATTTTTTACACAATGCATACATGTATCAAAATGTCACACAGTACCCCGTAAATACGTACAATTATTACGTCTCAAAAACAAAATTTAAGAAAAAAACATTTTTATTCAGTTATTTTCTATTCATTTTATGAGTTTGAGGTGAGTTTCTAGATTTCTAATTCATTGTCACAATCTACTAGTAAGCAAATTGTTTCTTTGTTGATGAACTTTAGTGTTTCTGTTTATCCATTCTCTTAATTTTTGAAAAATTGTATGTTGATAGAAAAGTTGCAAAGTTATCACAGAGAGCTCTTGTATATCCCCTAGCCAGTTTCAGCTTCCTTTAGTGTTAAAACTAAGAAACCACCATTCGTATATCAGTATTAGCCAAACTCTGGACTTCATATGAATTTCACCCGTTTTCTAATTCATGTCTTTTTCCATTCCAAGAACCAATCCAATATAACACATGACATTTAGTTGTCATCTCTCCCTTCGTATATGACAGTTTTCAGTATTTTCTAACTTTTCATGACCTTAACAGTTTTTTGCCGTACTGGTAAGGTATCTTGTAGAATGTCTCTCAATATGAGTTTGTGTGATGTTTTTCTCATGCACTGTGAGACTGGACTATATTTGAGTTTGAAAAGAACTGAGACAATTTGGCAAGAACACCACAGAGGTAAAGTGTCCTGATTTATATCACATCAGGGGTACAGAATATCCACATGACATCATGGTCATGTTAACCTTGATTGTTTGGTTAAGATCGTGTTTGTCAGATTTTTCCACTGGAAAATATTATTTTCCTTTTTCATATATATCCTTTGGGAGCAAGTCCTACAGTCTGGCTCACAGTTAAAAGAGGAGAGGGATGGGCTGGGTGTGATGCTGTAATCTCAGCAATTTGGGAGACCAAGGCAGGTGGATCACCTGAGGTCAGGAGTTTGAGACCCAGCCTGGCTAACTTGGTGAAACCCCGTCTCTAATAAAAATACAAAAATTAGCTGGGCATGGTGGCAGGTGCCTGTAATCCCAGCTACTCGGGAGGCTGAAGTAGGAGAATCACTTGAATCCAGGAGGCAGAGGTTCCAGTGAGCCAAGATTGTGCCATTGCACTCCAGTCTGTATGACAGAGGGAGACTCCATCTCAAAAAAGAGAAAAAGAGGAAAAAAAAAAAAAAAAAAAGAGGAGAGGGACTAAGCTCTACCTCCTGGAGAGAGGAGTGTCAACTTATATTATTTGGCATTCTCCTGTATGGAAAAGTTGTCTCTCCTACCCCGGTTATGTATTTATTTAGTCACTCATTTATAACAGATGAGTATGGACTCATCTATATTTATTTTTATACTTTGGCTTGTAATTCAAAACTACATCATTTATTTTGTTGCTCAAAATATTTCAACTTGGCCATTGGTAATTCTTTCAAGTTGGCTGCTGTGTCCCTTTGACGTACCTCTATTCTTTTATTTTTGGAGAAATTTCTTACTTTCTGCTACTGTGTTTTTTGGTTTTACAGATTCTTTTTTTTATGTTGATTTTGGCGGTGGTATTGAAAGAGGAATTTTAGCCTTCTAACTTTTGTTCTTCTCTTTTGTCTTGAAGGACTCCAAATTTTCCCCTATTCTTATCCTTTACCACTCAATTACTATGGAGTGCCTTTCCCTTCCTTTTTGCCTACTTTACCCAGAACTATTTTTAAAGACAGCCACCTCATATCATGTGTATTTTTTGACTCTTCCCTGTAGTCAATGCTCTCATCTAATGGGACTTTTTTTTTTCTTTTTATGCATCAAATAAACTTTTCTTTTCAGTGGTTATTTTGGGGCAATTTCAGGTCCCCTGCTAGTTCTACACTTCCCTCTTCCTCAGCTCTTCCTTGGACTGCTCTTACTTGCCTCAAAAACTTACACCAGAAGCCTGAGTGATCACTTACTGGAATTTGGTGTTTTTCGTTTTTTATTAGCAGGTAATTTGAATTTCAGCATATTTTCCCTTTACTTATGCTGAAGGCATGATATTTGTAACATTTCATATGTTCTAGTTGTTCTGTACTGTTATCTGGAGGATATGGAGATACAGATTTAAGCAGCTGCCATAAGTTCTCATCTAGTCCATGAATGATGCTTGATGTTGATGCCTCCATCAACTTAAAGAAGTATTGTTTAATCTTAGAATTTTTATTCATAATAGGTATATATTTTTATCAAATATTTTCCACATTTAGTGAGATAATAAAATGGCACAATCAATTGTCACTTCTCCATTAATTCTTTAGTGCAGTGATTATATTAGTGGCTTTTTTTATATATACTTTAAGTTCTGGGGTACATGTGTACCATGTGCAGGTTTGTTATATATGTATACTTGTGCCATGTTGCTGTGCTGCACACAACTCGTCAGCACCCATCAACTCGTCATTTACATCAGGTATAACTCCCAATGCAATCCCTCCCCCCTCCCCCTTCCCCATAATAGGCCCCAGTGCATGATGTTCCCCTTCCCGAGTCCAAGTGATCTCATTGTTCAGTTCCCACCTATGAGTGAGAACATGCGGTGTTTGGTTTTCAGTTCTTGTGATAGTTTGCTGAGAATGATGGTTTCCAGCTGCATCCATGTCCCTACAAAGGACATGAACTCATCCTTTTTTATGGCTGCATAGTATTCCATGGTGTATATGTGCCACATTTTCTTAATCCAGTCTGTCACTGATGGACATGTGGGCTGATTCCAAGTCTTTGCTATTGTGAATAGTGCCACAATGAACATACGTGTGCATGTGTTTTTATAGCAGCATGATTTATAATCCTTTGGGTATATACCCAGTAATGGGATGGCTGAGTCATATGGTACTTCTAGTTCTAGATCCTTGAAGAATTGCCATACTGTTTTCCATAATGGTTGAACTAGTTTACAATCCCACCAACAGTGTAAAAGTGCTCCTATTTCTCCACATCCTCTCCAGCACCTGTTGTTTCCTGACTTTTTAATGATCACCATTCTAACTGGTGTGAGATGGTGTCTCATGGTGGTTTTGATTTGCATTTCTCTGATGGCCAGTGATGATGAGCATTTTTTCATGTGTCTGTTGGCTGTATGAATGTCTTCTTTTGAGAAATGTCTGTTCATATCCTTTGCCCACTTTTTGATGGGGTTGTTTGTTTTTTTCTCGGAAATTTGTTTGAGTTCTTTGTAGGTTCTGGATATTAGCCCTTTGTCAGATGAGTAGACTGCAAAAATTTTCTCCCATTCTGTAGGTTGCCTGTTCACTCTGATGGTAGTTTCTTTTGCTGTGCAGAAGCTCTTTAGTTTAATTAGATCCCATTTGTCAATTTTGGCTTTTGCTGTCATTTCTTTTGGTGTTTTAGACATGAAGTCCTTACCCATGCCTATGTCCTGAATGGTATTACCTAGGTTTTCTTCTAGGGTTTTTGTGGGATTAGGTCTAACATTTAAGTCTCCAATCCACCTTGAATTAATTTTTGTATAAGGAGTAAGGACAGGATCCAGTTTCAGCTTTCTACTTATGGCTAGCCAATTTTCCCAGCACCATTTATTAAATAGGGAATGCTTTCCCCATTTCTTGTTTTTCTCAGATTTGTCAAAGATCAGATGGCTGTAGATGTGTGGTATTATTTCTGAGGACTCTGTTCTGTTCCATTTTCTATATCTCTGTTTTGGTACCAGTACCATGCTGTTTCGGTTACTGCAGCCTTGTAGTATAGTTTAAAGTCAGGTAGCGTGATGCCTCCAGCTTTGTTCTTTTGACTTAGGATTGTCTTGGCAATGCGGGCTCTTTTTTGGTTCCATATGAACTTTAAAGCAGTTTTATCCAATTCTGTGAAGAAAGTCATTGGTAGCTTGATGGGGATGGCATTGAATCTATAAATTACCTTGGCAGTATGGTCATTTTCACGATATTGATTCTTCCTATCCATGAGCATGGTATGTTCTTCCATTTGTTTGTGTCCTCTTTTATTTCACTGAGCAGTGTTTTGTAGTTCTCCTTGAAGAGGTCCTTTACATCCCTTGTAAGTTGGATTCCTAGGTATTTTATTCTCTTTGAAGCAATTGTGACTGGAAGTTCATTCATGATTTGGCTCTCTGTTTGTCTGTTACTGGTGTATAAGAATGCTTGTGATTTTTGCACATTGATTTTGTATCCTGAGACTTTGCTGAAGTTGCTTATCAGCTTAAGGAGATTTTAGGCTGAGATGACGGGGTTTTCTAAATATACAATCATGTCATCTGCAAACAGGGACAATTTGACTTCTTCTTTTCCTAACTGAATACCCTTGATTTCTTTCTCTTGCCTGATTGCCCTAGCCAGAACTTCCAACACTATGTTGAATAGAGTGGTGAGAGAGGGCATCCCTGTCTTGTGCCAGTTTTCAAAGGGAATGCTTCCAGTTTTTGCCTATTCAGTATGATATTGGCTGTGGGTTTGTCATAAATAGCTCTTATTATTTTGAGATACGTTCCATGAACACCGAATTTATTGAGATATTTTAGCACGAAGGGCTGTTGAATTTTGTCCAAGGCCTTTTCTGCATCTATCGAGATAATCATGTGGTTTTTGTCTTTGGTTCTGTTTATATGCTGGATTATGTTTATTGATTTGCATATGTTGAACCAGCCTTGCATCCCAGGGATGAAGCAGTGGTTTTTTTTTTTTTTAAAGTTTCCTCCTCTTCCATTACTGTAACAATTCCAGAGTTGACCATAATAAATTGGTCTTTTAATTCATTGCTAAATTACATTTGTAAATTCTTCATTTCAGATTTTTGTACCCATGTTCATAAATGAGATTGCCTACATCTATTTTATGGGCCGGATATACTTGTCCGGTTCTGATATCAGAGAAGTTTTAGGATCCTGAAATGAGTATCATGCCATGTTTTCCTCTTCTAGAACATGAGGCTTAACTTTCTCTTAAAGTACAGAAAAAATTTACTTGTAAAAATTCCTGGTTCTAGAAAATATAATGCATATTTTATTTTTTGCATGATTTTAGATTTACTCAGGTTTTCTACTTCTTTAATTTTAGTCATTTATATTTTAAAAATCATACTTTATCTAATGTTTTAGTTTACTAGTAATATTTATACTCAGCCTTTTCTTTTTCAAAATTTGTCATATTTGCAATTGTGTCCCCCCGACACTTTTGTTGTTGTACTTATATCTTTTCTCTATTTTCTTGGTAAACCTGACAGTTTATTTTGCTATATATTTTTTAAAGTTTTTGTTATTCATCTTCTCCCATATGTGTTCTATTTTGTTTTTATCTCTATTGTCATTCCTTCCAGTTTTTCTAAGTTATATTGTTCTGTTGTTAGCTTCTTTTACGAGCACTCAGTTCAATTACTCTCTATTTTTCTCATTTGTTAATGTATGCATCTAAGTCTAGACTCTTTTCTCTGTGTACCACTTTGGCCATATCCCAAAGCACAGATTTCAAAATATAATGCTCAGTCCTCTTCATTTTTAAGTAGTTTGTCATTTTTGTTTTTATAATTTTATGAGTGAAGAATTATTTAAATGCGTGTTTTTCCAAAGATTTTTGGAGGTAGAAACTAACTGTTGAGAATTTTTACTTGAATTGAGTTATACAAAGCAAATGTGGCTTATGAGATTTTCCCTTTTCTATGTTGGTTTAGGTTTTCTTTGTGACCTAACACATGGTCTGTTTGAGGATATTTCACAGAAGTGTATGTGTGTGTGTATGTGTGTGTCTGTGTGTGTGTGTATACTCCTCAACTTACAATTGACTTACATTCTGATAAATTCATTGTAAGTCAAAAGTAACATCAATCAAAACTGCGTTTATTTCCCTAATAAACTCATCATAAAGTCAAAAAATGTTAAATCAAATCTTAAAAGCCCAGATGTTCCTCAACCTATGAGGAGGTTCCATCCTGATAAATCTATCATAAAGTCAAAAAAAATCGTAAGTAATACAATTGTAAGTCCAGATGCTCCTCCACTTACAATTGGGTTATTTCTCAATAAGCCCATTGTAAATTCAAGAAACCATAAGGCAAATCATTGTATGTCAGGGACCATCTAAACACACACACACACACACACACAGACACACACACACACAGATGCATATATATACATATGTTATCACCAAAACTATTTTCTTTTTACACATTCAACTAGATAACACTTCCCAGGCTCCTTTCCAGGCAAGTATGGCAAAACAATGAAGCAAAGAGTACGGTGTCTTAGTGCATTTTGGGATGCTATAGTAGAATACTTGAGACTGGACAATTTATAAAGAACACATATTTATTTCTCACACTTTTAGAGGCTGGGAAGTCCAACATCAAGGGACTCACCTCTGGCAAGGGCCCTTGTGCTACATCATTCTAGGGCAGAGGGCAGAAGGGCTAGACAGAGTGAGAGAGTAAGAGATGGGGGGTAAACTGACCCCTGTTATAACAAACCTATTCCCACTGTAACAGCATTTATCACATGTATTCATTCACGAGGGCAGAAATATCATGGCCTAATCATCTTTTATTAGGCCCTACTTCCTAAAACTGCTTCACTGGGGATTCAGTTTCCAACACACAATTTTTGGTAGACACATTCAAACCACAGCAATGTCTACCTCAGATTTTGGCCATAAAAATCTTCCACTTTTGATCCAACAGGCTCTTTTAAGGCTTAAGGTGATAAACACAGTAAGCTTGTAAGCCAGATGTTAAAGGGGAAAAGATTCTTGACATTGGTTGAATAATAACTTTATCCAACACAGGGAGAAAGATTCTTGATATTGGTTGGATAATAACTTTATGGACATGACACCAAAAGCACAGGCAACAAAAGCAAAAGTAGACAAATGGGTTTATGTCAAACTAAAAGCTTTTTCACACCAAGGGAAACCATCAACAGAATTAAGAGATAATCCGTAGAATGGGAGAAAATATTTGCAAACCATTTATTGAGAACAAGTTAGTATCCAAAATATATAAAAAATTCGAACAACTCAATTGCAAGAATTTAAATAACCTGATTTTACAAATAGGCAAAGGACTGGAGAGACATTTATCAAAAAGAAGTCATACGAATGGCCAATATGTAAATTTTTTTAAATGCTCCACATCACTAATCATGAGGAAAACGAAAATCAAAAGCACAATGAGATGTTACCTCATCCACACTATAGTGGGTATTATTTTAAAAGATGAAATGCAGTAAGTGTTGGTGAGGATGAGAAGAAAAGGGAATGCTTGTGCACTGTTGACGGCATTATAAATTGGTACAGTCATTTTGCAAAACAGTATAAAGTTTCTTCAAAAAAACTGAAAACAGAATTACCACGATTCAGCAATCCCACTTCTAGGTATATATACCCCAAAGGAATTGATATCTGTATGTATAAGAGGTATCTGTCCTCTCATGTTTATTGCAGCATTGTGCATAATACCAAGATATAAACAACCTAAATTTCTGTGGACAGATGAATAGACAAAGAAAATGAAACATTATTCATTCTTAAAGAAGGAGGAGACCCTGTAATCTGCAGCAAAATGGAGGACATTACACTAAGTGAAATAAGCCAGACACAGAAAAACAAACACTGCATGATCTCACCTATATGTGAAATCTAAAATAGCTGTACTCATAGAAGCAGCATAGAATGGTGGTTGCCAAATGTTGGTATGGGGGAAATGAAGAGATGGTCAGAGGTACAAAGTTCCCATTACGCAAGAAGAATAGTTCTGGAGATCTAACAACAACAACAACAATAACTCATCTAATGTAGAAAAAGGAATGCTAACCATGTTTGAAGAAAAAATTTAAAATCTTGGTCAGGGGAAAATTTCCCTTTTAAGGAAAATTTCCAAGCCTGGGGTTGAGTATTAAGCAGATAGTACTATAGTTGAAAAGAAAAGTCTAAAATGAAAGACGAGAACTGTATAAGGAAAAGTGAGAGATGAGAGTTGTCAGATACACTACAGAAGAGTGCAATATTCTTGACAAATAAGCCCAGACATAAGAAGCTGAGTGAAGTTGACTACTAACGTCTTTCAGAATTGGAGCTGTATGTGAATACCCTACAAACTGGATCTTTCAAATACACTTGAATCAAATATGAATATAGTATTCCTGAGACAAAGCACTACCTCTTTTTATACATTGTACTCAAAGGTCACAGCTGAGAAGTCTCAGCAGACAATGTGGGCAAAATTGGTCTAATTTTAATCAGGGTGCAAAAACTCTAATTTCAAGTTGTGTATTTTTTTCTCTCTTTGATAAACTGCCTTCTATATTGTTGTCTCTATCACAACACCTATGTAGCCTATGACACACGGGTGCATAGTGGGGGTAACTGTTGCTCCATGATTCTTTAAATATTTCCAACATTACTTCCACAGTTACTTTAGCAACTTTTTTTAAGAACATGGGTAAATCACTTAGATTATAAAGATACTAAGTTTTAACACTGAAAGTACCAGCAGACATGTTCAAGACCTGAGAAGGCAAAAAAAAAGGACTTTGTCATTATCAACTGTGATTGATTGCTCCTGACTGCTTGGAGTTCTGCTTTGTGAAGGACTCTAAGGTCATTTCTACAGCAAGAGTGGTACAATTCATTACTGATGCCTGCTGGGGAAAATGGTGGCTTGCATTCTGCATGTTCGCCATCCCTTATCTAGGATAATGCCTCCTTTTACAACTACAGGAAATGAGTCTTAGAGAACAAGTAATTCGCTCAAAAGCCAATAGCTATTTAGTGTCAAAGACAAAACAACCTAGGTCTCCTGTATTAGTTTCATTTCGTTGCATAATACTTGGGCTGAGATTTTTGGTTGTTATCAATTTTCCTGTAATATTAACTCAACTTTTTGGCTGGGCATGGTGGCTCATGCCTGTAATCCCAGTGCTTTGAGAGGCCAAGGCATGAGGATTGTTTGAGGTCAGGAGTTCAAGACCAGCCTGGCCAACATGGTGAAACCCCATCTCTACTAAAAATACAAAAATTAGCCAGGCCTGGTGGTGGGCGCCTTTAATACCAGCTACTCAGGAGGCTGAGGCAAGAGAATTGCTTGAACCCAGGAGGTGGAGGTTGCAATGAGCCGACATCGTACCACTGCACTCTAGCCTGAGTGACAGAGCAAGACTTCATCTCAAAAAAAATAATTAATCCAATTTTTGGACTTTAAAAAAATAGGTGAGGAGACATTAATGGTAAAACCTTCAAAATCTGATGTTAACAAAAATCCCTGAAGACAAAGCTACTTATTTTAAAAGACCATTCTAAAAAATGTTAATCTAAAATGTAGTAATGTTTATCTCCCCCCAAAACCAGTATATATTAGTTGTCTGTGGCTGTACAACCAATCAACCTAAAACATAATGGATGAAAAAACAATAATCATCGTTTATTAATGTTTCTGTGTCAGAACTTTTGGGAGTGCCTTGGCTGGGCAGTTCAGCTGAGTCTTCTATGAGGTTGCAATCAAACAGTGTTAAAGCCGGGGTCATCCGAACAAATAAAACTTGAATTTCTGGGGGTGGAATGGCTGGGCACCTAAAGCATCTTCTCTTTGTGGTCCCTCCATATGTTCCCTCCTGCCCAATGGTTTCAGGGTAGCCAAACTTATTACATGTGAGCTCAGGGCTCTCTCAAGGGGCATGTCTTGAGAGAAAGAGAGCTTGATGGAAATTGTACTGCCTTTAAGCAGCCAGCATCAGGATAATGTCACTTTCACCATAATCTATTGTTCAAGGCAGTTACAGAGTGCATGCAGATCCTAATTCTCAATGAAAGAGTGTCATGTCAAATCGTAAGAAGACAACATGGAATGGTATATACAATACAATCTGCCATGCAGGATTAGTAAGAGTCCAACAACTAGCATCGCAGGAAAGAGTTAAGAAGCAACCAGGTCATAATGTCCTGAGAATTGGGCTAAGATTATTAATTACCCCAATTATGGTTTCAAATGCAGGGCATTCAGTTAAATTTGAACTTCAGATAAACAATGAATAATTTTCAATATAACTATGTCCCATGCAATATTTGGGACGTATTTATCTCCAAAAATTGTTTATTATTTGAAATCCAAATTTAGTTAGGCATTCTGAATTTTTATTCACTAAATTTAGGAACCCTATGCCAGACTGACTCAGATGGACAAGGAATCATATTTCTACATGGTGTTCAGATTGGAAATGAGACCATCTTACTGCTAGTATCAACATTTCCAAGTTTTCCTGGATACAGTAACCAAAATTGTCTTATCCGAAGTTGGTTCCATCACTGGAGTGGAATATGAACTTCCACGTTCCAAGGAGGGAGTGAATTTGGGATCATTGTCATTTTAGCTCTCTTAGTTTCCCAGAGTTTTGTCTTTCAATCTTTCAGTTGTGCATAAACTAATCTCCTGGCACTGGTTTTGTTTCCTGACAGGCAACATTAATTCATTTTCACATTCACACTAAAATCACTTCCCTCTCTGTCTAACGACAACAATAATGGTGAAAGCCCACTTGGAAAACAGCTTGATGGAACAGCTGCTTCAGACTCATTAGGAATCTCACACTTTCTGTAATTTAGGGGAAAGGATGCCCACAACCACAAGCACATTGCAGTTCAGGTATCAAGCAGACACTGTACTTCTTTTTCTGGTTCATTTTTCTACTCATACAATTAATATATAAACTATTCACTCAATTATTGTAAAATCTTAAGTGACTTGCTAAAATTTTCACCACTAATTTCCAGGATATTCAACCAGAATGTCCTGCAACGGGCTCTCCCCTTATTCCATAAGTTTCAAAGCTGCCTCTCATTCCCAAAGTCAGTTAAATACTGGCTTAAATCTTCCCTCTTATATGGCATCATTAGTTGTTGTATAACCCATTCTGGGTCCCCAAATTAAGATCTGAGATTTAAGATATTCATTAACAAACTAAGAACATAGTTATCACTATGTTCTTCCTCTGCTACAGACAAGTACAAATTTTGATGACTCACCTGAATTCAAGTTACCATGGGAACTATCAGAGTGATGCTACCATAGATAGAAAATGTCCTTGGTTGCAACATAATATTAGGGCCCTCCATCTATTTCATGGGTAGAGCCAGCTTTTCTCTTTCACTGTTACAATAAAGTATGTAGTAGACACTGTTGGTACCAACACAACATCCATTGTCTTCTTTTTCCTTAATAACAGAACCTCAATTTTTCACAACTATCTACCCCCTTCCACCATGTGCCTCAGGGAACAGTCTGGGGCTCAGAGAACAAACACTGAGACCAACTGTGAGGTAACCTGATGCATACGAAACTCAGCTCCAGGTTAGTCTAAGTCAACCAAAGAATGGTATTTCCCTGGCCACTGTTATTGGTCCAAGGGTAGGCAGGTGGACATGGAAAGGCAAGTAGGTAGCCCCAGTCATACTAAAGGTCACCGTGAAGTAATGCCAGAATTCCTCTTGGAATTAAGTCAACATAAACCCCAGCAAAATGATGAGGCAGAAAGAACCTGGGTCATTGATGGCATCACTGAAGCACTGTGACACCATCTGCTTTGAGCCACAACTGAAGCAAAACAGAAGATAAACTTCTTTATTAATTAATCACTTTGAGTCAGGATTTTCTGATTCTAGCAGTCAAAACTTCCTCAGCAACACTAGATATAGAATGTCATGTGATGTAACACAGTGTCAACCAGTAAATTGTCTGATCCTGTGCTGACATTTGCTGAGATTACAAACGTCTACCTGCCACTACTGTACTTCCAGGATCTTGGCCTACAAGTGTCAGAGATCCTAAGCAAAATTTGAAGTATCAGACATCCCAAGCAAAACCACAGAATTTACTGGCTAATGTCCCTGAGAAATACAAAGATTAAATATAATTTCCGTTAAATTCACAGTTTCTAATGGTGTTATCAGGATTTTATCTCTCTTCCCATTTATCTCCATTCTATTTTTCACCAGTGGGCCTCATTATCAGTAAGGCCTTACCCATAGCAGATCAATGACCTCCAGCGGATCCAATTTTATGTTTTAATGTCAGATATAAAGACCTCTCCTTTTCTATCAGCATATATATAAATCCCTAAAGAGGGATCTGATTAGTTCATTGGTCATGTTCCTCCTCTATGTAACAGTGGTGCTATAAATTGTGTCCCCATAAAATTCATATATCAAACTCCTAACTATATTTGGAGAGAGGGTCTGTGAGGAGATGATAAAGTCAAAATGAGGTCATGGGATGTTGCCCTAACCCCTATGGCCCCATCTTATAAGGTTGGTGCCCTTATAAGAATAAAGAAACACCAGAGTAAGTAAGCCCTTAAAATCACCTCCTACAATCCTCTAGCTCCTTCTTCCCTTCCCCAGAAACTTCAGAAGTCACATGTTCTGCATGGTATAGCTACAAAATGGAAGCAGGTTGGGTCTCTACTTCCTGCTTGGACAAAGCTTCTCATTTCCTACCAGACAGGAATGTAAGCAAGAAAATGCCTTAATTTAATCAACTGAGATTTTAGTATTTGTTTATCACAGTACTGCCAACCTAGCTTAAATAATATACCAAGATGTATTATTGTACTATTATACTAGACATTAGTAACGTATAAGTTGGAAAATTATCCTAAAATCCTTTCTTTGTTTAGGAAAACATTGGCTATTTTGATTACCATTTTACCAACCAATAGAATATGAATATAATTTGAAACAACTAAAAAGAAATGGAAAAATAAAGAAAACTGAAATATTCACAATTATTTTAGGTGAAATATAATTCTATTTGTGATTGGCTTTAAAATCCTTAGCAAAAGAGAGAGAAAGAAGCATTAAATAAAGTACATGGGTAAAAACATTAATAATATAAAGGTTTATTATAATACTATTTTCTTTTTTATATGCATTTGAACATTTTTGAATAAAAACTTAAAAAAAATAGATAGCCAAAAAGGAGGTAAAGCAAAAAAACAATAATTAACCACAAGAAATAGAAAGAAGGAAATCAAATGACAGAAATAAATCCAATTCAATAATCCAAATAAGTGTAACTGTACCAATTATACTAACTAAAAGACTTCCAGATTAGGAAAAACAAAACCAAATGAAACAAAACACATTCATATGCTTTTTATAAGAGAGACAACCAAGATAAAATAAAATGATATAGTAATTTGAGATTAATGAGATAGAAAATCTGAGGAAATTAATTCTAAAGCTTAAAGTGTTATTAAATGTATCCATTAACTGCCTATTTAATATCCATTTTCCCTTTCTTCTTTTATACTAGAACTCGATTGTGTTGTTACCCATTTATTATGGGATTAGGGGAAGATGATTTCATCCCCAATTCAGGGATGAACATTGACAATCATTGAGACCTTTGCTTGCCAGTGATTCACTGGTAAGAGGATACATCATCCCTTTCTGGCCAATGAGAACTAAACAGAAGCTGCTGGAGGCCTTCTGGGAAAAATTTTATCAAGCTTTCAAGGTTATATATAGATAGACTGATCATATATAGAAAAATAATACAGATAAAATATATTTTGTATTGATATATTATCCTAGTCATTAGTAAAAGTTGATTACCTTGCATATTTTATTTAAATCTTATTTATTATTCCATTAACTTTAGGCAGTACTCCTTTATCTTCACTTTGAAGATGAAGACATTCATACCCCTTCTCTACCTTTCTTCACCCACAACAAACTCTAAACTTCTGTTAGCTGCATTTGTATTTTTGTGTCATCAAACTTTTCAACTGTTACACTTTTTAAACTACAGCACAAAACAAACTCTTCATCCTTTGCTCATAGATATTCTCTAAAAGTCAGCTTCTAAAAGGTAGGGACCCAGCCCAACTCTACAATAATATAGGCATAGGTGAGATAAGAGCATAAGAGGGGAAAACGCTAAAATCACGGGTCTGGATACTAAAACCACCTGTATCTCTAACAATGTGGTCCTGGGTAAGTTACTTCTGTGGCTCCATTTCATCATCTATAAAATGAAGGCGTTGGCCTAAGCTGCTTCTCTAGAATCTTTCAGCAACAGAAAGAAAAACTAAAATATAGGGTAGAATTATCTGATTTAACTGCAAAGAAGGAAAGCACACCCAGAGCTTAGAAAATAATTTTGAGCTAAAGTAAGGAGTATGTCAACAGTGACCTTTATCCATACCACGGGAGTTCAATGTGTTTCTGCTCTAGTGGTATGCAGAGATGGCATATTTATTCAATTCTTTCAGTTAGAAAGATTAAAATGCAAATGTATGTAAATTATGCACATTATAAATGAGAACAAGAAAGAAAAATAAAACTCTGATTACTGGTTGGCTAGAGGAACATTAACAGAATCCTGAAATGAAACCCAAAAATCCATGCTTGGAGAACCACAGCCAAGATAAATCCCCACTCTCGCCCCTTCATTTCTTAAGTCGCCACCTGGCTTCTCTACCATCAGTCAGTGCTCAATGCTCCTGGCTGCATTTACATTACACGTGTGTAGGAGGTACAGAGTCTCAATCCACAAAACTCAAGTATGACAAAATTCAACTTTATTTTCTATATTTGATATGCGACCTTACTTTCTACCTCAAACTTTCTACTCCATCCTTTGGCAAAACTTAAGTCAGACAGTCCTGGGTCAATGCAATCAAGTCAAAATTTTATTCTCTTGACCCTTACCCCAGGGGTTGCAACTGAGATCCAAAGGATGGAAGACTGTAATACTTATTGTCAAAACATGTAAAATGGCCTTCCATTATGATCTCATAGGTCTGCGCTGACATCTACTGCAGTGTCTTGATTCCCTCTAGTCGCCTTTCCCCACTGGTATCTGCAGAGCCATACACACCCCACCTGGTCCCTGTTCAGTTGCAGTCTCCACGCTGGCCATACTACTTGCTTCCCCCATCCCAATGAGCGACTTCTCCAAGTCCTAGGCTTCCTTCAGTTATCTCTCTGGCTGTCTCAGCAGGTACATGAAAATCATTGGATGTTCTGCCCTTCCAATCTCAGTCCATAAGAAACCTAGGGGCTGTCTCAACCCCTCCTTTTCTGGATACTGCATGTCGGCATCTCTATTCTTCTGCTTTTGCCATACAGCAAGGGGTGCTAGAAACTCTATGACTTGCTGGCTTCCCTAATCCTCACTTGGCATGAAACACAAGTCTCCCCTGCCTTTGGATTACATATTCTCTCACTCCTCTACTCCTCAACAGGACAAATGTCCCTTCTCAGAGGCACTCATTGCTAAATCCCATGCTCTTTATTCCTTTCTGCTTTGCTGTCTTCCTTTCAGCTCATAAGATCTTTATCTAGTTTAGGAAGCTAAGGGAAACAAAACCACATAAGCTCTGCTTCTGCTAATAGCAAACCAACTCCTGTCAGACCAACCCAACCACAGATAACACCATAAGCTATGAACAAAATATGAAAAATAACCATCAGAAAGCATCGAAGGATAACCAAAAGCAAGAGAAGCTAGAAGGGAATCAACATGGTGAAACGTAACGGTACTAGAAGTTAAGGCTTCTCATCTAAAGGCATGCCACAATTAAGATGGCTAAAATATGTACATAAGCCTGCAGACTCACTCCCTAGAAGAACTGGAGTAAAGAGTTAGGGGCTAGCACAGCAGCTGGAAAGTTAAGAGGGAATCCTACAATGGAAGGAGCTCAAACTTCTGCATATAAACTCTGTCCAAATCTCTATCTCACCCGTCAATTCTGCTTGCTTGGGGAAGATTCCAGGCAGCTCAGCTAAGACTAAAAGAATCAGTCAGACATTTCAGCTGCTGCCATAGGAGAAATAGAATTTTGAGTTTTAATCCAGCCTAGTTAACTGCCTACTAAAACAAAAATCAATAATCTTCAGAGGAAAATTGCAGAATAGTCAGAATCTGTATGTTGTATCATTCACAATGTCCAGAATGCAATCTAGAACTACCAGACAAATGAAGAGACCTTACTCAAGAGAGTAGGCAATCAATACAGACTAAACTAACATAACCCAGAAGCTAGAATTATCAGGTAAGATTTTAAAGCAGCCACTGAGATGGTTAGGGTGGAAACTGACTGTTAAGAAGTATAAGACGGCTGGGCATGGTGGCTCATGCCTGTAATCCTAGCACTTTGGGAAGCGGAGGTAGGTGGATTTCTTGAGCCCAGGAGTTTGAGACCAGCCTGGACAACATGGCAAAACCCCATCTCTCTACAAAAAATACAAAAATTAACCAGGTATGCATGCCTATAGTCCCAGCTATTTAGGGGGCTAAGGCAGGATCACTTAAACCCAGAAGGCCAAAGCTGCAGTGAGCTGAGATCGTGCCACTGTACTATAGCCTGGAGGACAAAGTGAGATCCTGCTTAAAAAAAAAAAAAAAAAAAAGAAGTATAAGAGAACTTCCTAGGTGATGGTAATATCCTAAACCTTGATAGATATAGGGTCACAACAATATATAAATTTGTCAAAACTTATTGACTGCACACTTAGGACATAAATATTTCATTACATGTAAATTTTACTATAAAAAAGGTAAACAAAATTGAACTCTAGTTAATTATATGCATGTTTTTAAGTGTTTAGGAGTGAAATGTAATGATATTGTCAACTTACTTTGAAATCCATCAGAAAATAAGATAAATTGATAGATGTGGATTAAATAAATACAGCTTTTAATAGTAGAATCTAGAGAATTGATATACTATTCTATCAACTTTTTTGCATATTTAAAATTTTATAATAAAATATTGGGGATAAAACTCTTCATCCTGTCTAGGAAGGTGAGAAAAATCACTTTCTTCAAAATCCATTCCTTAGACTAAAGCAATACCTCAAAAAGACCCCCCAGCTCTTATGCCCCTCAAAAAATTAGAATTATAGTCTACTTTAGAATCCTTCATTTCTCTTTAAATTCCTACTGTAAGATATCTTCCCTGAAAAAAATGGATGGGTTTGGGTGCCAGAGAATGTAGAGGGGACTACTGTGCAATCAACTGGGAGAACACAGATACTCCTCAACCTACAATGGGATTACATTCAATAAACCTACTGTAAATTAAAAATATCCTAAGTTGGAAACGAGCTTTGGACTTACACATATTTTCAACTTAGATTAAGTCATAAACTAAGGAGTATACCTAATGCGCATTGCTTCCACACCACTGTAAAGTCGAAAAATCATAGGTTGAATCATCATTAAGTCGGGAATGCCTATATAGTAAATATCATA
The DNA here is from genome assembly GCF_049350105.2 of Macaca mulatta. Classification (NCBI taxonomy): domain Eukaryota; kingdom Metazoa; phylum Chordata; class Mammalia; order Primates; family Cercopithecidae; genus Macaca; species Macaca mulatta. The sequence goes on from NC_133411.1 coordinate 123,925,005, forward strand.
CATAATTATCCAAAAACACGTGTAGCAGGCATTTAGAATCAACACTGTATTTGACATTTTTATTCTCAAAGAAGTCTTCTAAATATAATTGTCTTTCATTTAGTACCATCAGTCCTGAAGGTGGGCCAGAGAGAAATTTGACAGTAATTTAGTGGCCTATCTAGCACACTTTGCAATAGCTAAATTGAAGGTCAGAATACGGCACAATAAAAAAAGAACCCTGATCAGAAATTAGTTCATTTAAGTTCTAAATCCGGCAATATCACCAACTTATTATAGAACTGGGCAAGTCATTGGATTTTTATACATGGAATGTCTTCTGGGAAATACATGCCAACATTATCAACTGCGGGTGAAATTTGAAACTGAGGCCAGAGAGGTTAACACACAGTCTAACCCCACACAGCTTGCTTGACCTCCTGTGACTCCGGTTTCCTCATTTCTCTATCTGTTCATTCATTAAGTTAACACTTGTTGAATTCCAACAATTGCAATTCATCAAGAATAAGACAATATCACTGCTTTGGATAAATTCACAATCTAGTGAGGGAGGCAGAATTGTAAACAGATAATGACAATACAATTAAATAATTCACCCAATAGATGAACAAATGGCTACTGTGGGAGATTTTGGCAATTTCCCTACTGAAGCCTGAATTCCCAACCACCCTGATACTTTTCCTTTTGAAAAAACACAGAGAGGATTATTAGACTATTCATTAGCTATTATTCTCTAAGCAAAGTCATTAAAATTGCAGCAACTTTTCTCAGAAAACGGGTCACACATATTCAACAAAGGGACAGAACAGTATTATCTTTACCTGAAGTCTTTGTTTAGGAATCCATGCATACTTTTTCTATTTCTATCAAATTATTAAATAGAAAATTTCCCCCTCAACATCCAAGACCATGTAATGGTGAGAAGTGACAATGTGCTAGCAGCCCTCACTCTCAGCACCTCCTCAGCCTCCGCATTCACTCTGGCAGCACTTGAGGAGCCCTTCAGCCCGCCACTGCACAGTGGGAGCCACTCTCTAGGCTGGCTGAGGCCTGAACCTCCTTCCTCTGCGTACGGGGAGGTGCACCGCCAGCCCAGGGCAGTGAAGGGCTTAGCACCCAGGCCAGCACCTGCAGAGGTTGCCAGGTCCCGCAGCAGTGTCAGCCCGCTGGCGCCGCACTCAAATCCTTCCAGGGCTTTAGCTGCTTCCAGGCAAGGGGCAGGGCTCCGGACCTGCAGCCCACCATGTCTGAGCTCCTCCCCCTGTGGTGGGCTCCAGCGCAGCCTTAGCCTCCCCTACGGGCGCCGTCCCCTGCTCCGTAGCACCCGGTCCCACTGACAGCCCAAGGGCTGAGGAGTGCAGGCATGGCTTGGGACTGGCGGGCAGCTCCACCTACAGCCCGGGTGCAGGATCCACTGGGTGAAGCCAGCTGGGCTCCTGAACTGGATAGGGACTTGGAGAACTTTTATATCTAGCGGAAGGCTTGTATGTGCACCAATCAGCACTCTGTGTCTAGCTCAGGGTTTGTGAATACACCAATCAGTACTCTGTGCCTAGCTCAAGTTTTATGAATACACCAATTGGTACTCTGTATCTAGCTAACCTAGTGGAGACTTGGAGGACTAGCACTCTGTGACTCTGTGTCTAGCTCAAGGATTGTAAATGCTCCAATCAGCACTCTGTGTCTAGCTCAGGGTTTGTAAATACACCGATCAGTACTCTGTGTCTAGCTCAAGGTTTGTGAATACACCAATTGCTACTCTGTATCTAGCTAACTCTGCATATAGCTAACTAGCACTCTGTGACTGGGTGTCTAGCTCAAGGATTGTAAGCGCACCAATCAGCACTCTGTCAAAACAGACCAATCAGCTCTCTGTAAAGTGGACCAATCAACTCTCTGTAAAATAGACCAATCAGCAGGATGTGGGTGGGGCCAGATAAGGGAATAAAAGCAGGCTGCCCGAGCCAGCCAGGGGCAACCCACTGGGGTCCCCGTCCATTTTGTGAAGGGTTTGTTTTTTGTGCTTTGTGGTAAATCTTGCTGATGCTCACTCTTTGGGTCCACGGTGCCCTTATGAGCTATAACACTTACCGTGAAGGTCTGCAGTTTCATTCCTGAAACCAGCAAGACCACAAACCCACCGGGAAGAACGAACAAGTCCAGACGCGCTGCCTTTAAGAGCTGTAACACTCACGACAAAGGTCTGCATCTTCACTCCTGACAGTGAGACCACCAACCCACCAGAAGGAAGAAGCTCCAGACACATCTGAACGTCTGAAGGAACAAACTCCGGACACGCCATTTTTAAGAAACGGTAACGCTCACCATCTTTAAGAACTGTAACACTCACCGTGAGGGTCGGCGGCTTCATTCTTGAAGTCAGTGAGACCAAGAACCCACCAATTCCAGACACAATGGCATGGTGATTGGAGAGACCCAGGGATCCACATTTCTGCCATGGAGAAAATAATTTAAGAACTCAGAAACCCACTCTACCCCAACTGTAAGAGTAGCCCAGTTAGGCCTGCAGAGTTTCACCATCGAGCAAGGAACTCCTCTAAGGTAGCCACATAGTTCTAGGGTCCAGAATAGTTCAGGCAGTGGGCTATACTTTGAAATTACTTGGCATAGGTCCCCAGTGCTTAGAATTTGACTCATTGAAATGAGAAGATTTAAGGTATAGTCTGTCACAGAGAGGACAGACAACCTCAGTATTCTGCAGACCAGAAAACAGTGGCACAGAAGCAGTGTGCTGCTCTCTCTTCAGAAGGCATAAGGAGAGACCAAGTGAGAGGTCCAGTAGACTGGAAGTAAAGCTGTCAGTAAGCTTCAGCAGTTCTGGAAGCGGGGCAGTGTGAGAATGCTATGAACAGAAGTCACGGGTCACCCGGAGTAGAAAACTACAGGACTTCTAGCAGAAACATTAGGAAACTGTGCCATCTCGGATATGCAGAGCCCAGAAATTAAGCCCCAATGAAGCCCGTTTTGTAGTCAGAGAAACTATCTCCTAGGCCACCTTCAGGGAGCAAAAAGGAATAGATAAATCAAGTAACTACCTCTGATTATTGATATCCCCACCCCCCGCCAAAAAAAAATAGGGGCACTCCCTAGTATGATAAAAAAATAAAAAGGCAGGGAGCAGCTCAAGGGGCTTCAGAAAGGAGGTGTTGGTAGAAATAAGAGTACATTTGCACAGTAGGGGGAAGGCAAAGGAAACAGAAAATAACTGGGGTGAGCAAGCAGTATAGAACAAAAGAGAGAAGATATCCCCTGCAGAGATAAGGACACAAGTACGAACTGCTTCAGAAAAATGCCCTATTTAAAAGTTACCAACGCAGAAAGGATGGGAAGGGAGAAGAGTGGGGAAACCGAAAAAACGGAAACGCCTAAAAGATAAGCTCAATATGTTAAGTACAAACGACTACAGAGAGGATCCTAGGAAATAGTCCCCGGGGGGGGGAAATGAAAGAAAGGAAAAGAAAGCAATCCTGGGCAAGAGGCACAGAGGCATGTAAAGAAAGTCCCGGCCAGGCACAGTGGCTCACCGGCCTGTAATCCCAGCACTTTGGGAGGCCAAGACGGGAGGATCACCTGAGGTCGGGAGTTTGAGACCAGCCTGACAAACATGGAGAAACCCTGTATCTACTAAAAATACAAAATTAGTCAGGCATGGTGGTGCATGCCTGTAATCCCAGCTACTCGGGAAGCCAAGGCAGGAGAATCGCTTGAACCCGGGAGGCGGAGGTCGCAGTGAGCCTAGGTGGCGCCATTGCACTCCATCCTGGGCAACAAGAGCTAAAGTACGTCTCAAAAAAAAAAAAAAGACCCAAAAGTCATAACTGGAGAAATGAGAAAATCGGCAAGTGCTGATGGATATAAAAACTTGGGGATGTAGGGACAGTTGCAACTGTATAGTATTTAAATATTCATTTATGGTAAGTCTGTGAAAATTTTTAAAAATCATGGAAGTGAACAGGCTACCAAAAATATATGTATACTGTTATACAAACATAAATTATTGTTTTATGATTATATTTTCACAATAATATAAATAAAACAGATAATATAAAACAAATAATATAAAATAAAACAGATCCATTATCCGTAAAGTAATAGTTATCAAAAAGTAACTACAATGCAGAAACTTAAGAACAGCCTTTGTTGGCCTTCCAGCACTTAGCGCTAAAGTGAAGCCTTTGGGTTGGGGCTAGACATGAGCTCATCCAGGAAGTGAGTAATTGGCCCAGGGATAGAGGGCCCACCTATAGATAAGCAGTTAAAATTCACTTGTCATCCCCAAAGAAGTAGCTGTTCAACTCAAGGATAACTCATGCTCTCCATGCCTCTTCTATTTCAATACTTCATCTAGGTTCCCAGGCACCCGTGACACTAAATGCCAGACATCACTGATTTTCTCCCAAAATACATTCTCTCTTTCTTCATTTAGGTAATATCTCCCCCAAAGTGTAGCTTGGCATACAGTTAACCAGCTCAAGTGTCTATTTCTCAGCTTCCCTTAAGGCTATATGTGTTATGTAAGTAAGTTCTGGCTAATAGGATGAAAGAGAAAGTGGTATTTGCAACATATAGGTTATGCCCTCCACATCACTCTCCTTCCCACTGGCCAGAACATGGCTGTGTTGGTAGAACCCATGCATTCGTAATAGACCACAAGATGGAAAATGATGCACATTGAGGAGAGTAGAGCAACAAGACAGGGAAATCTCAGCCCCTAATATTGTAAAGCCACCATATTCATCCTGCACTGCTTATGTTCAGACTGTTACATGAGAAAAAGTAAGCTTTTATCTTCTGTAAGCCACTATTATTTGGGCCTTTGTTAACAGTCATACTAACGTGATAACCAAAATAAGCAGTAACTCTTGTGTAATAGTGATTAATTTTTCAATCCACACACTCAAATGTACAAGGAATGTAAAATAATTTTTCATTATTTTTATTATTTTTCATAGCTTCATCTCTATTTCAAGCTCCCATCCAATTTGAGAGTGAAAAAAATCATCTAAGTAAGATTTTATCAGCCAATCCGGACTTCCTTCACTAAGTTAAGATTTTCTCCTCTCCCTGGTCCTGAGACTTTATACAATGTCAAGGTATGAGGGAGGGTTGTAAATCTGGTCATGATACAGCTATGCTGGCATCTCTGAAGTTGCAAGTTGTTTAGGTATCTGGATTCCTCTGGTCCTCAGGTCTGCAGGAAATTTGTTGACAGGTCCACTCGTCCTAACCATGAGCTCCTCCTGGTATACTGGCTTTTTCTCAGCTATGTCCACACCACTGGCAGCTACACAGGAAAATGACACCTTGCTGTTTCCTGTATCCCATCCAGAATACTTCATTCAGACTTGTGCCTCAGGCCTTTCTGCCCCAGCACCCCATGTGGCTGTCCAATTCTTGTTTTCCCATATTCTAATAGTACAGAAAGGTTTGCACCCTCCCAGGGGAATGAAAAAAAGAAGTAGAGCATAGCCCCTTCTATTCTTAAACTTCTCTGGTGACTTTCATCACCCCCTCCACCCACACTTAACATTTTAAATTAAAAAGCCAAAAATATGTTAACTGCTGTGACAATTCATCTGAGAATAATGGAATACTATTACTCTATATCTGGCAAAATGATACCCTTTCAGATTTTCAACAATACAATTCATCAGCCACCATTCAGTGGGATTAAATATATATTTATGCCTAGTCAGGCCTTCCTTCTAGACACTTAATATTGCAAATTACTCAATTATGTGTAAATGTTGACATAGTCCCTACCAAACAGTACACTCTGGTTCTCCAAATGACCATGTAAATATCCTTAGATCCATGACAGTCATGTTTGGTTATGTATATTTGTTGGGGGTAAAAAGAATAGGAAATTTCCATTTATATTTTCATGACTTTATCATAAAGTTCATCTGCTTTTCTACATGGATTAGGATCATAACTATGATATATTAGATGAACTAAAGAAAAAGGAAATAGAGCCAATCCACACTTTGACCCCTCATTATGAGTGATATTTTCTTCTGCTCTGCCGTGGCATCCCCACATGGTTATACCCTGAGTTATGCAATCACCAGTATCTGCTCTCCTTCTCAAATCCCAGTTCCAAACCTAATGTTCTGCAACCACAACCTCTTATTCTTTCAGAAGGTTTTCTTAAGAATGCTTACGGACAAACTTTCTGACCTCTTCATGACCTCAAACCACTTTCTCACTACCCATTAGCTAATTATCCATTAGCTTTCCCTTGGTTCTCTTCCATCATTGATTCTATGGCCCATCATTATAATCACTCCCTTGCTAAAATCCTCAAGTTCCTGACTGCTCTCTGTCTTTCACCCTTGCCTAGGGAAGAACCCCAGTGCTCTACGAGTTCTACCCCCTATCTTCTTGGTGCCTTTACCTGAGCATCCAAATATTGCCAGAGAAAGTTACCAACTAAACATATTCATTCATTCACTCAATAAACATTTCTGGAGCATCTACTATTTATCAGGCCCCAATTAGGTACCATGAAGACTGGTAAAAGAGACAGACAAGACCCCTACTCTCTGGAGCCTATATTCTAAAGTGCAGCTCTCACTTGAAATTTGTGAACGCATATGTGCACTCAAGAAAGGCCAGTGATTCTGTGATATTTTTCATATAGGGCTGTTTTCTCATTATATGAGTTGATCATTTTATATCTTCTGCTTTCTTTCAAATCTCTCAAGCTCCCTCCTCTATCCATATCCTCCCCCTATGGTCTTGCCTCGTTCTTCATTGACAAAAAATAAACTAACAAGCTGCATGCCTCCTCATATATATATAACTTTATCTTTCTTCCTGTTATAAAGTTTTCCTGCTTTTCTGACAAAACCAATCCCTTCACCTGTGCTCTGGATCTAATTCTCTCTTGCCTTCTCAAGGGCTTTGCTTCTTCAGTTGTCTCCTTTCTGAAGGAACATCCTCATCACATGCAAATATGCTCTCCTAAAGCCCATCTTTTGAAAGTCCTCCTTTTACCTTGACCTCATCTTAGAGAGACTTCTCAAAAGAGATGCCTATGTATAGAATCTCAACTTATTTATATACATTCACTCTTATACATAATCTGAGTCTGATACAGCGCTACCCCATTGAACGCCATCACTCCACTGCAATGACTCTTATGATCACCAAATATGTCCATGATGCCAAAATTAATACTCTCCCTGCCTTCAACTTACTCTACCACTTGCCAGCATTCAGCCAGGTTGATAATTCTGCCTAAATACCTTTTATCTCTTTGTTTCTATACTCCTTGAGATCTCTTCTTGTCTTGCCAGTTATTCCTTCTCTGTCTCCTTTGCTACTCTTTACCTGAGTCCTAAAGCATGCTGTTTCTCTAATGTTCTCTTCTCCAAAATTTCCTAGGTGATCTTCTCCTTTAATCTGGCTTTAAACACTATAATATATGTAATTCAGCAACTCTCAAATTTATATTTCAGCTCAGCCCTATCCTTTGAGCTCTAGACTCACATATCCAACTGCCAACTTGGAGTTTGATCCCTCAGCAAGGTATGCCAATCCTAATAAATAGATGGACACATAGGTCGATTGATTCAGTTTACTTTTCTCCATCTCCACAACCCCCATCCCAAGGCCTAGTCACCTGAACCACTGCTACAATCTCCTCCCATCTCCATGCTGCTAATCTTAACTCCTTTCATCTAGTCTCCAGAGGCCAGAGCAATATCTTGTATTTTTATTTTTTTCTGCCTAAATAAAATCTAAACTCCCTATCATAGCTTCAGGGCCCTTCATAATCTGGCTTACCTCATCTCCAACCTTCTCACCAGCTCTCCTCTGTCCACAGTGGACTTTCTTCCACTCTTCAAGGTTCTTTTGCACACCACAGCCTTTGCACATCCTCTTCCCTCCTTCTGGAATAGCCGCCTCCTCTCCTTGTAGCTACTTTATTCCATTCTTTAAGTATACTTGTCCTCCACTCCAGAGCTATTGTTTCCTATTTTAAACTCGCAGTGATTTCTTTTATAACACTTATCATAGTGTGCAATTATTATTCTTTTTTTTGAGACCAAGTCTCACTCTGTCAGCCAAGCTGGAGTACAGTGGTGCGATCTCAGCTCACTGCGGCCTCTGCCTCCCGGGTTCAAGCAATTCTCCTGCCTCATCCCCCTAAGTAACTGGGATTACAGGTGCCTGCCATCATGCCCGGCTTATTTTTGCATTTTTAGGAGAGATGTGGTTTCTCTATGTTGGCCAGGCTGGTCTCGAACTCCTGACCGCAGGTGATCCACCTGCCTCGGCCTCCCAAAGTGCTGGGATTCCAGGCATGAGCCTCTGCACCCAGCTGCAATTATTTCCATAATTGCGTTGTTTTCTTAACAGGTTTTGCCCATATTTCCCATTCAGATGCTAATGCCATGTGAACAGAGGCATATCTGTTTTGTTCATCATGGTATTTCCAAAACATTTTCAGAATGAATGAATAAAAGAGTGAATGAGTGGATAAAGTATAGGAGTCGTAAGGTTGTATGTGCCATCTCCATAGCTATTAAAAATTCTTACATTGCTACAACCTAATGACTTATGAATCCTAGCTGTTGCTTTGTGTTCCTTTGCATGTAAGAGATTTTTATATAGTCATTGACATGAGCAACCTCTAGGTTTTTAGTTTTTCTTGTGCCTCGAGCATCACTGGCTAAAATCCCCAATTAATAATTCGTTATAAGGAAATGATTTAGAACACTCAAATTTGACTCTCAAGTTTCCAAGGTGAAATTTCCTACTATACAAGACTACCATGCTGAAAGAAATTGGTATTTCTTTCACACTGAGATTTGGAAAGCATATCTTACTGGCATGTACAATGAAAGCCACCATTTACTGAACTCTTGCTATGTGTCAGGCACTGAACTAATCCTTCACAAGTGTAGCATATTTAGACTTCACAACAACCCATTAAGAGGGACACAACAACTCTCTTGTTTAAAAGATGAGAAAACCAAGGCTTCAAGACTTGGCTAGTATGACCAAGCTTACACAACTGATAAGTGGTAAAAGCCATACTTTCAATCATTCTGCTAGTCTTCCACTCCGGACAGCAGAGAGAAAAGTAGGGAGAGAGTTCAATTTCAATTCAGATGATAGCAAATTATGCAGAAAGAATAGAAGAACCCCCAAACTCCACCTTATATCTTGCAATTATCCTATTAACAAAAGTGGGTCTTCTACAGGCCCATTGGCTGTATTTTTATTTTTTTGAAATTTACCTCAGTGATTGTTTGGCAAACCTCATAGCTCTCTTTGCAACAAAGACCCTAGGGAATTCTAGTGTGGGTATTTTTAGATCTTTAAGTTACTCTTATCTTTTCAAGAAGGTCTGAAAATTATTGGCTAGTGATGACTGCATTCCTGTAGTCAGAAATGCATTCACTGGGTCATTTAACAAAAATCCATGGAGAACATGTGGAACCAAAGTACGAAGCAGATTCACTCCCTATAAACTGTTTCTCTCAGCCCCAAACTGCACTTACATGGAGGAAGCCTGGTGATTAGCAAGCACCCATGAGGCCAGAATTATAATCAATTTTAAGAAAATTCTCTTTGGCCTATATCTGAGTGCCTAGAAAGCCGTTTGTAATTTGCCAGAGCTCCCTCACCTTTCCATTATATTTGCATCAGAGCAGGCAGGCTGAGTTAAGTCAAACAATCAGGAATGACACAGACTTTGCTCCAGATCCTCAAACACAGAAAGGATGTTCTGAGAGAGGTCCCTGACTACTACAAATGGTAAAGATATAGAGGGGAGGTGGCCAGATTTAATCACTGATTTTCTGCTTATTTTACTTACAAGTATTAACGCAATAGTTAACATTTATTGAGTGATTTTACCTGAGCATACTTTCTTGAGTCTTTTGCATGTATTAGTTCATTTAATCTTCACAACTATCTCATGAGGTACTATTATTATCCCCATTTTACTAATATGGAAACTGATATTCAAAATGTGTAAATCATTTGCCCAAAGTTACTCAACCAGAAATTCATGACAGCAGAATTGTACCTGTGGGAGTGTAACTCCAGAGTTCAAATTTATAACCCCTGCACCCACCTGCTGCTCACAGATGTACAGATGCTCAACTTATGATAGATTATGTCCCAATAAACCCATTGTACATGGAAAATATCATAAGCCTAGATGCATTTAATACCCCTAACCCCCACCCTTGTGATGAAGTGGCTGCCTAGGAGCTCCAGTTCATTGCCGCTGCCCAGCGTTCACAGAGAGTATCGTACAGCATACCACTAGCCCAGGAAAAGATCAAACTTAGAAACTTGAAATACACTTTCTACTCGGTGTATATCTCTTTCACACCATTGTAAAGCTGAAAAATTGTTAAGCCAAACCATTGTAAGTCAGCGACCATCTATATAACCAAGTATCTACAAATATTAATCTACATGCCCTTAATTCCGATCACTGAGTCATTTTTAAAATGCATTCTGGAGGGGCGGAGCAAGATGGCCGAATAGGAGCAGCTCCAGTCTCCAACTCCCAGCGCGAGCGACACAGAAGACCGGTGATTTCTGCATTTTCAACTGAGGTACTGGGTTCATCTCACTGGGGAGTGCCGGACGATCAGAGCTGGTCAGCTGCTGCAGCCCGACCAGCGAGAGCTGAAGCAGGGCGAGGCATTGCCTCACCTGGGAAGCGCAAGGGGGAAGGGAGTCCCTTTTCCTAGCCAGGGGAACTGAGACACACAACACCTGGAAAATCGGGTAACTCCCACCCCAATACTGCGCTTTAGGAAACAGGCACACCAGGAGATCATATCCCACACCTGGCCGGGAGGGTCCCACACCCACGGAGCCTCCCTCGTTGCTAGCGCAGCAGTCTGTGATCTACCGGCAAGGCAGCAGCCAGGCTGGGGGAGGGGCGCCCGCCATTGCTGAGGCTTAAGTAGGTAAACAAAGCTGCTGGGAAGCTCGAACTGGGTGGAGCTCACAGCAGCTCAAGGAAACCTGCCTGTCTCTGTAGACTCCACCTCTGGGGACAGGGCACAGTAAACTAAGACACACAGACACCTCTGCACAGACGCAAACGACTCTGTCTGACAGCTTTGAAGAGAGCAGTGGATCTCCCAACACGGAGGTTGAGATCTGAGAAGGGACAGACTCCCTGCTCAAGCGGGTCCCTGACCCCTGAGTAGCCTAACTGGGAGACATCCCCCACTAGGGGCAGTCTGACACCCCACACCTCACAGGGAGGAGTACACCCCTGAGAGGAAGCTTCCAAAGCAAGAATCAGACAGGTACACTCGCTGTTCAGAAATATTCTATCTTCTGCAGCCTCTGCTGCTGATACCCAGGCAAACAGGGTCTGGAGTGGACCTCAAGCAATCTCCAACAGACCTACAGCTGAGGGTCCTGACTGTTAGAAGGAAAACTATCAAACAGGAAGGACACCTACACCAAAACCCCATCAGTACATCACCATCATCAAAGACCAGAGGCAGATAAAACCACAAAGATGGGGAAAAAGCAGGGCAGAAAAGCTGGAAATTCAAAAAATAAGAGCGCATCTCCCCCGGCAAAGGAGCGCAGCTCATCGCCAGCAACGGATCAAAGCTGGACGGAGAATGACTTTGACGAGATGAGAGAAGAAGGCTTCAGTCCATCAAATTTCTCAGAGCTAAAGGAGGAATTACGTACCCAGCACAAAGAAACTAAAAATCTTGAAAAAAAAGTGGAAGAATTGATGGCTAGAGTAATTAATGCAGAGAAGGTCCTAAACGAAATGAAAGAGATGAAAACCATGACACGAGAAATACGTGACAAATGCACAAGCTTCAGTAACCGACTCGATCAACTGGAAGAAAGAGTATCAGCGATTGAGGATCAAATGAATGAAATGAAGCGAGAAGAGAAACCAAAAGAAAAAAGAAGAAAAAGAAACGAACAAAGCCTGCAAGAAGTATGGGATTATGTAAAAAGACCAAATCTACGTCTGATTGGGGTGCCTGAAAGTGAGGGGGAAAATGGAACCAAGTTGGAAAACACTCTTCAGGATATCATCCAGGAGAACTTCCCCAACCTAGTAGGGCAGGCCAACATTCAAATCCAGGAAATACAGAGAACGCCACAAAGATACTCCTCGAGAAGAGCAACTCCAAGACACATAATTGCCAGATTCACCAAAGTTGAAATGAAGGAAAAAATCTTAAGGGCAGCCAGAGAGAAAGGTCGGGTTACCCACAAAGGGAAGCCCATCAGACTAACAGCAGATCTCTCAGCAGAAACTCTACAAGCCAGAAGAGAGTGGGGGCCAATATTCAACATCCTTAAAGAAAAGAATTTTAAACCCAGAATTTCATATCCAGCCAAACTAAGTTTCATAAGTGAAGGAGAAATAAAATCCTTTACAGATAAGCAAATGCTTAGAGATTTTGTCACCACTAGGCCTGCCTTACAAGAGACCCTGAAGGAAGCACTAAACATGGAAAGGAACAACCGGTACCAGCCATTGCAAAAACATGCCAAAATGTAAAGACCATTGAGGCTAGGAAGAAACTGCATCAACTAATGAGCAAAATAACCAGTTAATATCATAATGGCAGGATCAAGTTCACACATAACAATATTAACCTTAAATGTAAATGGACTAAATGCTCCAATTAAAAGACACAGACTGGCAAACTGGATAAAGAGTCAAGACCCATCAGTCTGCTGTATTCAGGAGACCCATCTCACACGCAGAGACATACATAGGCTCAAAATAAAGGGATGGAGGAAGATTTACCAAGCAAATGGAGAACAAAAAAAAGCAGGGGTTGCAATACTAGTCTCTGATAAAACAGACTTTAAACCATCAAAGATCAAAAGAGACAAAGAAGGCCATTACATAATGGTAAAGGGATCAATTCAACAGGAAGAGCTAACTATCCTGAATATATATGCACCCAATACAGGAGCACCCAGATTCATAAAGCAAGTCCTTAGAGACTTACAAAGAGACTTAGACTCCCATACAATAATAATGGGAGACTTCAACACTCCACTGTCAACATTAGACAGATCAACGAGACAGAAAGTTAACAAGGATATCCAGGAATTGAACTCATCTCTGCAGCAAGCAGACCTAATAGACATCTATAGAACTCTTCACCCCAAATCAAGAGTTCTCAGCACCACATCATACTTACTCCAAAATTGACCATGTAATTGGAAGTAAAGCACTCCTCAGCAAATGTACAAGAACAGAAATTATAACAAACTGTCTCTCAGACCACAGTGCAATCAAACTAGAACTCAGGACTAAGAAACTCAATCAAAACCACTCAACTACATGGAAACTGAACAACCTGCTCCTGAATGACTACTGGGTACATAACGAAATGAAGGCAGAAATAAAGATGTTCTTTGAAACCAATGAGAACAAAGATACAACATACCAGAATCTCTGGGACACATTTAAAGCAGTGTGTAGAGGGAAATTTATAGCACTAAATGCCCACAAGAGAAAGCAGGAAAGATGTAAAATTGACACTCTAACATCGCAATTAAAAGAACTAGAGAAGCAAGAGCAAACACATTCGAAAGCTAGCAGAAGGCAAGAAATAACTAAGATCAGAGCAGAACTGAAGGAGATAGAAACACAAAAAACCCTCCAAAAAATCAATGAATCCAGGAGTTGGTTTTTTGAAAAGATCAACAAAATTGACAGACCACTAGCCAGACTAATAAAGAAGAAAAGAGAGAAGAATCAAATCGACGCAATTAAAAATGATCAAGGGGATATCACCACCGACCCCACAGAAATACAAACTACCATCAGAGAATACTATAAACACCTCTACGCAAATAAACTGGAAAATCTAGAAGAAATGGATAATTTCCTGGACACTTACACTCTTCCAAGACTAAACCAGGAAGAAGTTGAATCCCTGAATAGACCAATAGCAGGCTCTGAAATTGAGGCAACAATTAATAGCCTACCAACCAAAAAAAGTCCAGGACCAGATGGATTCACAGCTGAATTCTACCAGAGGTACAAAGAGGAGTTGGTACCATTCCTTCTGAAACTATTCCAATCAATAGAAAAAGAGGGAATCCTCCCTAACTCATTTTATGAGGCCAACATCATCCTGATACCAAAGCCTGCCAGAGACACAACAAAAAAAGAGAATTTTAGACCAATATCCCTGATGAACATCGATGCAAAAATCCTCAATAAAATACTGGCAAACCGGATTCAGCAACACATCAAAAAGCTTATCCACCATGATCAAGTGGGCTTCATCCCTGGGATGCAAGGCTGGTTCAACATTCGCAAATCAATAAACATAATCCAGCATATAAACAGAACCAAAGACAAGAACCACATGATTATCTCAATTGATGCAGAAAAGGCTTTTGACAAAATTCAACAGCCCTTCATGCTAAAAACGCTCAATAAATTCGGTATTGATGGAACGTACCTCAAAATAATAAGAGCTATTTATGACAAACCCACAGCCAATATCATACTGAATGGGCAAAAACTGGAAAAATTCCCTTTGAAAACTGGCACAAGACAGGGATGCCCTCTCTCACCACTCCTATTCAACATAGTGTTGGAAGTTCTGACTAGGGCAATCAGGCAAGAGAAAGAAATCAAGGGTATTCAGTTAGGAAAAGAAGAAGTCAAATTGTCCCTGTTTGCAGATGACATGATTATATATTTAGAAAACCCCATTGTCTCAGCCCAAAATCTCCTTAAGCTGATAAGCAACTTCAGCAAAGTCTCAGGATACAAAATTAATGTGCAAAAATCACAAGCATTCTTATACACCAGTAACAGACAAACAGAGAGCCAAATCAGGAATGAACTTCCATTCACAATTGCTTCAAAGAGAATCAAATACCTAGGAATCCAACTTACAAGGGATGTAAAGGACCTCTTCAAGGAGAACTACAAACCACTGCTCAGTGAAATCAAAGAGGACACAAACAAATGGAAGAACATACCATGCTCATGGATAGGAAGAATCAATATTGTGAAAATGGCCATACTGCCCAAGGTAATTTATAGATTCAATGCCATCCCCATCAAGCTACCAATGAGTTTCTTCACAGAACTGGAAAAAACTGCTTTAAAGTTCATATGGAACCAAAAAAGAGCCCGCATCTCCAAGACAATCCTAAGTCAAAAGAACAAAGCTGGAGGCATCACGCTACCTGACTTCAAACTATACTACAAGGCTACAGTAACCAAAACAGCATGGTACTGGTACCAAAACAGAGATATAGACCAATGGAACAGAACAGAGTCCTCAGAAATAATACCACACATCTACAGCCATTTGATCTTTTACAAACCTGAGAGAAACAAGAAATGGGGAAAGGATTCCCTATTTAATAAATGGTGCTGGGAAAATTGGCTAGCCATAAGTAGAAAGCTGAAACTGGATCCTTTCCTTACTGTTTATACGAAAATTAATTCAAGATGGATTAGAGACTTAAATGTTAGACCTAATACCATAAAAATCCTAGAGGAAAACCTAGGTAGTACCATTCAGGACATAGGCATGGGCAAAGATTTCATGTCTAAAACACCAAAAGCAACGGCAGCAAAAGCCAAAATTGACAAATGGGATCTCATTAAACTAAAGAGCTTCTGCACAGCAAAAGACACTACCATCAGAGTGAACAGGCAACCTACAGAATGGGAGAAAATTTTTGCAATCTACTCATCTGACAAAGGGCTAATATCCAGAACCTACAAAGAACTCAAACAAATTTACAAGAAAAAAACAAACAACCCCATCAAAAAGTAGGCAAAGGACATGAACAGACATTTCTCAAAAGAAGACATTCATACAGCCAACAGACACATGAAAAAATGCTCATCATCACTGGCCATCAGAGAAATGCAAATCAAAACCACAATGAGATACCATCTCACACCAGTTAGAATGGCGATCATTCAAAAGTCAGGAAACAACAGGTGCTGGAGAGGATGTGGAGAAATAGGAACACTTTTACACTGTTGGTGGGATTGTAAACTAGTTCAACCATTATGGAAAACAGTATGGCGATTCCTCAAGGATCTAGAACTAGATGTACCATATGACCCAGCCATCCCATTACTGGGTATATACCCAAAGGATTATAAATTATGCTGCTATAAAGACACATGCACACGTATGTTTATTGCAGCACTATTCACAATAGCAAAGACTTGGAATCAACCCAAATGTCCATCAGTGACAGATTGGATTAAGAAAATGTGGCACATATACACCATGGAATACTATGCAGCCATAAAAAAGGATGAGTTTGAGTCCTTTGTAGGGACTTGGATGCAGCTGGAATCCATCATTCTTAGCAAACTATCACAAGAACAGAAAACCAAACACCGCATGTTCTCACTCATAGGTGGGAACTGAACAATGAGATCACTCGGACTCAGGAAGGGGAACATCACACACCGGGGCCTATCATGGGGAGGGGGGAGGGGGGAGGGATTGCATTGGGAGTTATACCTGATGTAAATGACGAGTTGATGGGTGCAGCACAGCAACATGGCACAAGTATACATATGTAACAAACCTGCACGTTATGCACATGTACCCTACAACTTAAAGTATAATAATAATAAATAAATTAAAAAAAAATAAAATGCATTCTGAGCTCAGTTATGAAATTATAGACACTTGGAGTTAGAAAAGCTCCTAAAGAGGCATGAGGAAGATGAGGTAAGCTTATCCTGTTTACTTCAGAAAAGTAAACTGAGATTAGCCAATAATGAAGACAGGGAAATAGATTTTTACCTAGTTAAAGGAAGACTGTTCTAGCAAATGTCACAGTGGTTTTGCAGGCCAGGTCTGGAAAGGGTACCTATCACTTCTGCTTTCATTCCACTGGAAAAGGCTTTGTTGCATGACCAAACCTGCCTGCAAGGGAGGCTGAGCAACATAGCAAGACTCACTTACTTTGGAAGAGGAGGAAGGCAGGCTTGTGCATAGACTGTTTCCTTTCAGCTCTGTAACATTTCCCCTTGCTTGGGGCTATTTTCCAAGGTCATTGGGCATCTTGGAGTACAGATGACCACACTAACAAAGAACTGAGGATTCTCAGAGAAGAGAATCTGAATATAATGCAAGATTTTATGGATGCTGTGAAGGAGGAGATGAATAACCACTGGGATGCCAGACAGATGTTTCAGAGACTCCAGAGCGAGAAGTAGCATGTCATTATAGATCTAATCCCTTAAAGAAAGAATAACCAACTTCCAGACTCAATCCTTGATACTCCAAATCCCCTAAAGCTGAAGTTGTGCTTACATTTGTACTTTTCCTAAGTTCTTAACCAAAAATAGAGAAGACAATGGGTTAAAAATCTATTTCAGCTACTTGCCAGTGAAAAATAGCATCATGCAGCCAGCCGATGGTTATTTTTGGAAAATCCACTCTCCTCTAAAGATGAAAACCAAATCAGATGGTTTTTCCTCTTGATCAGTTTTAAAGTGCAGAAGTCTGGGAGGTGTGTCACAGTAATAGACTCTAATGTAGGACTGCATTAAAAATTCACAATTTAATAAGAAGTAGAATTTGTCTCAGAAAGATTTGTACATTCTTTATCAAAGTGGTCAATCTACCCTCTTCCCTGCTCCTCAAAGACCAAAACCCTGACACACAAGGGCTTTTATTTGTTTCTCACTATATATTTTCTCTTTCTCTCAAAATTATTGGAAGAGCATCAGGACAGTCATACTTTTTCTGACCATGAATAGTAATAGCCTCCCTTTTCCTAGGATGCTACACACAACCAAGGACATGTCTTTTCCTTCACTGCACCTAGAGCAGGGACTTCTTGTCTTCATCACTTATTCAGTCCTGACTGATGAGAATATCCTATTTGCAGGAAAAGAGCCTCAAGTCTGAGAGAAGAGCCTAAGTTGGGGCAGTGGTCAACTATGAAAAAAATTATGCTTCCTCCACAAAATGGAAAATTATATGAAAAAAAATCATACTTTCAAACAATTGACATTAAAAATAACTATTAATAGGAGCATTTATAAAATTTCCAGTCATAAAAATACTGAACTTTTGCTTTCTAATTTAAGGTAGAAAATGATAAATTTAGCAATCCTTCATCAGTCATGCAGAACACTCATAGTCTTCAGTTTAAACATACCATGCTTTTGACTGTCCTTCAAAAGAAAGCAAGGCTGTGTTTCTGAAGCACAGCTTCCTACTACCCAATGGTTATTTGTTCTGTGAAAATGGGAATCAACTATGCTCCTGCTAATTTTTTGTCAATATAATTGTAACATAATGGGGAAAATACCCAACTCATATATAGTGCTAACCAAGTAGACTGATGATTTTACACAAGAAGAATTGTACCTGGCTTTATCAATAGCATTTTTACTCTATCCTTTATTTGCCTATATTTTCACATGACCAAGTTCTAACCATAAGTTTTGCTCATGTGAAAATCTGGGAAAAATTGAAGGAAGAATCAAAACTATATTTGAAATATAAAGAATAAGAGCTCCAGTATTGCAGTCGTTTCTCAGTATCCATGGGGGATTGGCTCCAGGACCTCTCGTGGACACTAAAATCCACAGACGCTCAAGTCTGTGATATAAAATGGCATCATATTTGCATAAAATCTATGCACATCTCCCTGTTTACTTTGGATTCTCTCTAGATTACTTCTAATACCAAATAAAATGTAAATGTTATGCAAATAGTTGTTATTCTGTATTGTTTAGGGAATGATACAATGTAACAAGAAAAAAGTCTGTACATGTTAAGTACAGACGCAATTTTTAATATATTTTTGATGCGAGGTTGGTTGACTCCATGGATGTGAAGTCCACAAATACAGAGGGCTGAATGTATTCTAAAATGTCCATGAACTATGCCAAGAGTTTCATGTATATTACCATACTTGACTCACACCAACCCCTATTTTAGAAATGAGAAAGCCAAGTCACAAGTTCAGATATATTTTCCAACATCCTACATTTAGTAAATGGTGATGCTGGGATTTGAGCTACGGGACGCTGACCCTAGCACCCAAGCTGTTAACTCTGTAGTTCACTGCCTCATAATGTTAGTGAGAGAAGGAAAGGAGAGCAAACTGGGGAAAGCAAATGTCTTATTTGCGCACAGCTCTATCCTCTCAAGAAAATAAAAGAAACTGGGGAGTAAGCAAATCTAATTTTCACTCTGTAATTCTAGGTCACTATACCCAATGACCATTTAAAATCTATTCATTGTCTGAAAAGCCTGGCATATCTTTATAAATTATGCCTCAAAAAGAAAAATACTGAGAGCTAATAAATGGAACAGTTTAGCATGCAAAATAAATTCAAAATAATAGTGTAATTTTATAAGTTTTCACAGCACAGAAATGACTGCCTCTCTTACCTTTATTGCAGAACAGGAAATGAGAAAACAAAATAGAAAATCACGGCTATAAATTCCAACTCATTCCAACTGAAATAGTTCTTTAAAAAGGAAGTGGCAAAATAGGCCGCAAACTCCAATTGGAAATAGCAAGTCTA
The DNA here is from genome assembly GCF_049350105.2 of Macaca mulatta. Taxonomy (NCBI): domain Eukaryota; kingdom Metazoa; phylum Chordata; class Mammalia; order Primates; family Cercopithecidae; genus Macaca; species Macaca mulatta. Next base: position 123,944,566 of record NC_133411.1, read on the forward strand.
CGGCATTCTTGGAAAACATTCACAGTTTCAATGAAAAGACAAATTAACCATAAAATAAATATCAGCCCAATGGCTCAAACTCAGGAAGAAATAAAAATGGGCCAATGATCAATCAGCTCAAAACACACGTAATCCAAACTTATATAACAAATGGAAGAAACATGAGAACGATGCTGAAGTGCTCCAGGGCTGGGGCCCTGCATGATCCCCTACACAGAGGGAGATGATGCACAGACCATGAAAGTAGACAGTGCAGGAGTCAAGAACAAGGAAAGTAATCTGATAAAACTGGCCTGTTTCTTCTGATTTCACTGGATATGTTCAGAAAACAGGATTTTTTGAGATGCGGCACCAAATCAATCTGAAAGCCCTTAGTGAGTATACTCTAAAGAGGTAAAGTTTACATCTCCCCATGTGGAAGTCAGGACAGAGGAAGATTGCCTCCTAGTCAGAAGGGTGGGCTGGGAGAAGAATCTGTGAAGAATATTATCTAACATTCAGAGGTCTATGGGAGTATGATGGTAAGGGTGAAAGGAGGAGATGGTGTGTGCTAGATTCCCACCATCATTCTGCACTGAATGGGGCATGAAAATCATCCTTGACAGTGCAATAGGCAGCCACTAATAGCTGTGTCCTCCTCTCCTGGGGCCAGAGGTTCTTTTAGAAAAAGGACACATTAGCCAGGCAACAAAAGCTTTGGTTGAAAAAACAAAGCAAGGGCTCTTTCCACATCTGGACAGGCTGCTTCAGCTGTTTGCTAACTAAAGCCCTTTATAACAAAAATAAATGGAAGAGGAGTTTGTTCCTTTTCCATTGGAACCTGAAAAGATGGAAGCAGCTACTCTGGAACCTCAAAATACTCTTTTGGAGCCTGAGGTGCCCTCTTTCCTTGCCACCTTCACTCAAGAACTCAGGCTTTCCTCAGACCTTGTTAGAATGCCTACTTTCTGCTACTATGCCAAGGACCTGGAGATGTCAAATAGCCACAGTTCATCCTGAAAAAAATGTAAATCTGTTGGGAGTGCTAAGTCATCATCCAAACAGATGCCCTATAACTCAAAATAAAATGTGCCAAATGTTGATGAAAAGGAGAAGGAAAGAATCATGACTTTTCAAAGTGAGCGCCAGTCACTGGGGAGAGGAGCCTGATCCAGTTTCTGAAAGAAGAGGCATCTGAGCTGCATCTGGAAGGAGGAAGACAATTTCTACAAACAGAGACAGTTTGAACAAAGGGTCAAGATGAGAAAAATTAAGAAATGGTTAGAGAGTTGGAAGTGGTTTGCTTTTCCATAGGGTGACATAGCAGAAAGTGGTATATAAAGCTAGAAAGGTGAAATGGAGTATAAAGGTAGAGCTCCTAGGAAATCAGTCCAAGAGAATTTGATGGGTAGACACTGAACGTTTTTAACTGAAGAACTGATACTACCAGAGCTCTGTATCATAAGAAAGACATGCTTGGTGCCTTGGAGGGGTGGAGAATGCAAGTCAGAATCCTAATGCAGCTGCTTCAGACAGTAAGAGCTGGACCTAAGAAGCAGAAACAGGAATACAGGGAGACGACACTGTAAAGACAGAAGGAAGAATCTACTAGACTAGATGACTGTCATGGACTGATTACACTAATAACCTCAATTCTTTACCCCTCCCTATGTCCACATATTTGCCAGAAGAAATTGCAGTCACTTCCACTGAAAAGGTGGGGTCTGTTTACTCACCTCTTGAATCTGAACTCAGCCAACAGAAGGAGGCAGAAGAGAGTTTGCCAGGCTTCAAGGAGCTCTGCACATTTCTGCTCAGGCTCTGCACCTTTGCCTTTGTCATGAAAACATACCCAGGCGAGCATGCTGGAGCCAAGCCACCCATCATCTCACTTGGCACAGCCTCAGGTGGGTAAGTGAGCCCAGTCAAAAGCAGCAGAGCTACCCAGCCAGCCCCTCTGACTCAGACTCAGGAGCAATAATAAAAAAGTTTTTGGTGCCACTAAGGTTTTGTGATTGTTGTGCATTATTGTGGCAATGTATAAGTGACACAATAATTGTCAAGAGAAAAGGAAGGAGGACATGGCTGGAGGACACTACAATAAAGAGGGCAGTTGAGTCCTGAAGGTATATGTGGAGTCAGAAGGTTTGTATCCAGGGCAGGAATGGTAACCAAGAGTGATGTAAGACCCAAATTCCTACTACTGGAGCAGCATTCTTTTAGACTGGTGACAAATAGGCTGAAGATGTAAGTTAGAATATATTAACCTGGGGGTGACAAACTATATCCTGTTGGCCAAATGCAGCCTGCCATCTATTCCTATAAAGTTTTGTTAGAACACAGCCATGTTCATTGCAAAGTGCCAACTTTAGCACTGCAGTGAAGTTGAGTAGTTATGACAGAGACTGTGTGGCCCACAAGCCCTAAAACTCTTACTCTCTGGTCCTAAACAAAAAAAAAAAAGAAAAGAAAAAAAAAAAAAGCTGACTTGATATAAACAATTAGATTTTTTAGCCTAATATTTTCCTTAATATTTATCAGAAAATGTTTTCTACAAGAGAGACCACATTTTGCTTTAAATCATGCCCTTTTCTCTCTCTACTGTAGTGTTTACAGTGTAAGGATATCCTCGTGGCATTAAACATTGTTGTGTTTCAAGGGGGTGATTAACAAATAACTGAAATGATAAAAGGTGATCCAACCGTAATCCCAACAGAGTTAGTCTTCTTCTCACTTGTCTGTCTCTCTGCTTCACTACTTTTGCAGCCATGTTGTTGAGTGTTGAGAAGAGCTAGTCTCACATCAGGCATAGATAAAAATGAGAGAGTTTCAATGTAACTTTGAAAAAGAAGAAAACAATAGAAAATAATTTGATACATTAATTATAGTATGGGATAAAATGCATCGTAATAAATATTTATTTGAGTTAAAAGTGAATATTAATAGATTAACAGTATGGACCATGTGTTTTATTAACTGACTTCTGATTTAAAAAAAAAAAAAAAAAAAGCTTCGAGTCCATTTGGATTTTATCATTATAAAAGAGTGTGTTCCAGATGGGGAGCTGGGGTTACGAGGCCTCCAAGTGACAAAGATCTCTGCATGCAGATTTATGCTCGTTATGCTGCTTCAGGGGACATACGCAAGAATTTCTGGAAAGTAAAGCCACATTGGTCAGAGGTTTAAAAGAGGCTAAATGTCCTCCATTCATAAGAAGCACAGCGGTATAGACTTAGAGTCAAACTCCAACTCTGTACCTAGCAACTATGTGAGCCATCAGTACCTTTGCACCTCAGTGTCCCCATTAAAAACTAGAATGATAATACCTTTGACCAAGTTGCCTTGAGGGGCATTTGTAAGAATCAAATTAGATAGCATATAAAATGTACATTATAAGAAATAAAGTGTTTTTTAAAATATTGATATCTATGTATAAATGTATAAGCATATAATATCAGGAATTGAGGGGTGTGAGGAAGATGGCCGAATAGGAACAGCTCCAGCCTTCGGCTCCCAGCGCAAGTGACACAGAAGATGGATGATTTCTGCATTTTCAACTGAGGTACCAGGTTCATCTCACTGGGGAGTGCCAGACAATTGGTGCTGGTCAGCTGGTGCAACCCGACCAGCTAGAGCTGAAGCAGGTTGAGGCATCGCTTCACCTGGGAAGTGCAAGGGGGAAGGGAATCCCTTTAGAAACTGAGACACACAACACCTGGAAAATCAGGTAACTCCCACCCTAATACTGTGCTTTACCAAGGGTCTTAGCAAACAGCACACCAGGATATTATATCCCACACCTGGCCAGGAAGGCCCACGCCCATGAAGCCTCCGTCATTGCTAGCACAGCAGTCTGAGATCTAACTGCAAGGCAGCAGCGAGTCTGGGGGAGGGGTGCCCACCATTGCTGAGACTTAAGTAGGTAAACAAAGCCTCCAGGAAGCTCGAACTGGGTGGAGCCCACAGCAGCTCAAGGAGGCCTGCCTGCCTCATAGATTCCACCTCTGGGGACAGGGCATAGAAAAAAAAGCAGCAGAAACCTCTGCAGATATTAATGACCCTGTCTGACAGCTTTGAAGAGAGCAGTGGATCTTCCAGACGGAGGTTGAGATCTGAGAACCGAAAGTCTGCCTGCTAAGTGGGTCCCTGACCCCTGAGTAGCCTAACTGGGAGACATCCCCAACTAGGTGCAGACTGACATCCCCACCTCACATGGCAAGGTACACCCCTGAGACGAAGCTTCTAGAGCAAGAATCAGACAGCAGCACTCGCTGTACAGCAATATTCTATCTTCTGCAGTCTCCGCTGCTGATACCCAGGCAAGCAGGGTCTGGAGTGAACCTCAAGCAATCTCCAACAGACCTACAGCTGAGGGTCCTGACTGTTAGAAGGAAAACTAACAAACAGAAAGGACACCCACACCAAAACCCCATCAGTATGCCACCATCTAAGACAAAAGGCAGATAAAACCACAAAGATGGGGGAAAAGAAGGGCAGAAAAGCTGGAAATTCAAGAAATTCAAAAAATCAGAGCACATCTCCCCCTCCAAAGAAACACAGCTCATCACCAGCAATGGACCAAAGTGGGACAGAGAATGACTTTGACGAGTTGAGAGAAGAAGGCTTCAGTTGATCAAACTACTCAGAGCTAAAGGAGGAATTACGTACCCAGCTCAAAGAGACTAAAAATCTTGAAAAAAGAATGGAAGAATGCATAACTAGAATAAGCAATGCAGAGAAGGCCATAAACGAACTGACAGAGATAAAAACCACGACACAAGAAATACGTGACAAATGCACAAGCTTCAGTAACCGACTCGATCAACTGGAAGAAAGAGTATCAGCGATTGAGGATCAAATGAATAAAGTGAAGCGAGAAGAGAAACCAAAAGAAAAAAAAGGAAAAAGAAATGAACAGAGCCTCCAAGAAATATGGGATTATGTGAAAAGATCAAATCTACATCTGATTGGGGTGCCTGAAAGTGAGGGGGAAAATGGAACCAAGTTGGAAAACACTCTTCAGGACATCATCCAGGAGAACTTCCCCTACCTAGTAAGGCAGGCCAACTTTCAAATTCAGGAAATACAAAGAACGCCACAAAGATACTCCTCGAGAAGAGCAACTCCAAGACACATAATTGTCAGATTCACCAAAGTTGAAATGAAGGAAAAACTGTTCAGAGAAGCCAGAGAGAAAGGTCGGATTATCCACAAAGGGAAGCCCATCAGACTAACAGCAGATCTCTTAGCAGAAACTCTACAAGCCAGAAGACAGTGGGGGCCAATATTCAACATTCTTAAAGAAAAGAATTTTCAACCCAGAATTTCATATCCAGCCAAACTAAGTTTCATCAGTGAAGGAGAAATAAAATCCTTTACAGACAAGCAAATGCTTAGAGATTTTGTCACCACCAGGCCTGCCCTACAAGAGATCCTGAAGGAAGCACTAAACACGGAAAGGAAGAACCAGTACCAGCCATTGCAAAAACACGTCAAAAAATAAAGTCCATCGATGCTAGGAAGAAACTGCATCAATCAACAAGCAAAATAACCAGCTAATATCATAATGACAGGATCAAGTTCACTCATAACAATCTTAACCTTAAATGTAAATGGACTAAATGGTCCAATTAAAAGACACGGACTGGCAAATTGGATAAAGAGTCAAGACCCATCAGTTTGCTGTATTCAGGAGACCCATCTCACAAGCAGAGATACACATAGGCTCAAAATAAAGGGATGGAGGAAGATCTACCAAACAAATGGAAAACAAAAAAAAGCAGGGGTTGCAATCCTAGTCTCTGATAAAACACACCTTAAACCATCAAAGATCAAAAGAGACAAAGAAGGCCATTACATAATGGTAAAGGGATCAATTCAACAGGAAGAGCTAACTATCCTGAATATATATGCACCCAATACAGGAGCACCCAGATTCATAAAGCAAGTCCTTAGAGACTTACATAGAGACTTAGACTCCCATACAATAATAATGGGAGACTTCAACAGCCCACTGTCAACATTAGACAGATCAACAAGACAGAAAGTTAACAACGATATCCAGGAATTGAACTCAACTCTGCAACAAGCAGACCTAATAGACATCTACAGAACTGTCCACCCCAAATCAACAGAATACACATTCTTCTCAGCACCACATCACACTTATTCCAAAATTGACCACATAGTTGGAAGTAAAGCACTCCTCAGCAAATGGAAAAGAACTGAAATTATAACAAACTGTCTCTCAGAACACAGTGCAATCAAACTAGAACTCAGGACTAAGAATCAATCAAAACGGCTCAACTACATAGAAACTGAACAACCTGCTCCTGAATGACTACTGGGTACATAACGAAATGAAGGCAGAAATAAAGATGTTCTTTGAAACCAATGAGAACAAAGATACAACATACCAGAATCTCTGGGACACATTGAAAGCAGTGTGTAGAGGGAAATTTATAGCACTAAATGCCCACAAGAGAAAGCTGGAAAGATCTAAAATTGACACCCTAACATCAAAATCAAAAGAACTAGAGAAGCAAGAGCAAACACATTCAAAAGCTAGCAGAAGGCAAGAAATAACTAAGATCAGAGCAGAACTGAAGGAGATAGAGACACAAAAGACCCTGCAAAAAATCAATGAATCCAGAAGCTGGTTTTTTGAAAAGATCAACAAAATTGATAGACTGCTAGGAAGACTCATAAAGAAGAAAAGAGAGAAGAATCAAATAGACACAATAAAAAATGATAAAGGGGATATCACCACTGACCCCACAGAAATAAAAACTACCATCAGAGAATACTACAAACACCTCTACACAAATAAACTAGAAAACCTAGAAGAAATGGATAATTTCCTGGACACTTACACTCTCCCAAGACTAAACCAGGAAGAAGCTGAATAGATCAATAGCAGGCTCTGAAATTGAGGAAATAATTAATAGCCTACAAATCAAAAAAAGTCCAGGACCAGACAGATTCACAGCCAAATTCTACCAGAGGTTCAAGGAGGAGTTGGTACCATTCCTTCTGAAACGATTCCAATCAATAGAAAAGGAGGGAATCCTCCCTAACTCATTTTATGAACCCAGCATCATCCTAATACCAAAGCCTGATAGAGATACAAAAAGAAAGATAATTTTAGACTAATATCCCTGATGAACATCGATGCAAAACTCCTCAATAAAATACTGGCAAACCAAATGCAGCAGCACATCAAAAAGCTTATCCACCACAATAAAGTGGGCTTCATCCCTGGGATGCAAGGCTGGTTCAACATAAGCAAATCAATAACTGTAATCCAGCATATAAACAGAACCAAAGACAGAAACCACATGGTTATCTCAATAGATGCAGAAAAGGCCTTCGACAAAATTCCACAGCCCTTCATGTTAAAAACTCTCAATAAATTCAGTATTGATGAAACGTATCTCAAAATAATAAGAGCTATTTATGACAAACCCACAGCTAATATCATACTGAATGGGCAAAAACTGGAAGCATTCCCTTTGAAAACTGGCACAAGACAGGGATGCCCTCTCTCACTACTCCTATTCAACATAGTGTTGGAAGTTCTGGCTAGGGCAATCAGGCAAGAGAAAGAAATCAAGGGTATTCACTTAGGAAAAGAAGAAGTCTAATTGTCCCTGTTTGCAGATGACATGATTGTATATTTAGAAAACCCCATCATCTCAGCCCAAAATCTGCTTAAGCTGATAAGCAACTTCAGCAAAGTCTCAGGATACAAAATCAATGTGCAAAAATCACAAGCATTCTTATACACCAGTAACAAACAGAGAGCCAAATCAGGAATGAACTTCCATTCACAATTGCTTCAAAGAGAATAAAATACCTAGGAATCCAACTTACAAGGTATGTAAAGGACCTCTTCAAGGAGAACAATCTCACTGCTCAGTGAAATAAACCACTGCTCAGTGAAATAAAAGAGGTCACAAACAAATGGAAGAACATTCCATGCTCATGGATAGGAAGAATCAATATCGTGAAAATGGCCATACTACCCAAGGTAATCTGTAGATTCAATGCCATCCCCATCAAGCTACCAATGACTTTCTTCACAGAATTGGAAAAAACTACTTTAAAGTTCATATGGAACCAAAAAAGAGCCCGCATTGCCAAGAAAATCCTAAGTCAAAAGAACAAAGCTGGAGGCATCATGCTACCTGACTTCAAACTATACTACAAGGCTACAGTAAGCAAAACGGCATGGTACTGGTACCAAAACAGAGATATAGACCGATGGAACAGAACAGAGTCCTCAGAAATAATACCACACATCTACAGCCATCCGATCTTTGACAACCCTGACAAAAAAAAGAAATGGTGAAAGGATTCCCTATTTAATAAATGGTACTGGGAAAATTGGCTAGCCATAAGTAGAAAGCTGAAACTGGATCCTTTCCTTACTGTTTATACGAAAATTAATTCAAGATGGATTAGAGATTTAAATGTTAGAACTAAAACCATAAAAACCCTAGAAGAAAACCCAGGTAATACTATTCAGGACATAGGCATGGGCAAGGACTTCATGTCTAAAAAAACAAAAGCAACGGCAACAAAAGCTATAATTGACAAATGGGATCTAATTAAACTAAAGAGCTTCTGCACAGCAAAAGAAACTACCATCAGAGTGAACAGGCAACCTACAGAATGGGAGAAAATTTTTGCAGCCTACTCATCTGACAAAGGGCTAATATCCAGAACCTACAAAGAACTCAAACAAATTTATGAGAAAAAAACAAATAACCCCATCAAAAAGTGGGCAAAGGATATGAATAGACATTTCTCAAAAGAAGACATGCATATAGCCAACAGACACATGAAAAAATGCTCATCATCACTGGCCATCAGAGAAATGTAAATCAAAACCACAATGAGATACCATCTCACACCAGTTATACTGGCAATCATTAAAATGTCAGGAAACAACAAGTGCTGGAGAGGATGTGGAGAAATAGGAACACTTTTACACTGTTGATGGGATTGTAAACTAGTTCAACCATTGTGGAAAACAGTATGGCAATTCTTCAAGGATCTAGAACTAGAAATACCATATGACCCAGCCATCCCATTTCTGGGTATATACCCAAAGGATTATAAATCATGCTGCTATAAAGACACATGCGCATGTATGTTTATTGCGGCAATATTCACAGTAGCAAAGACTTGGAATCAACCCAAATGTCCATCCGTGACAGACTGGATAAAGAAAATGTGGCACATATACACCATGGAATACTATGCAGCCATAAAAAAGGATGAGTTCGTGTCCTTTGTAGGGACATGGATGCAGCTGGAAACCATCATTCTCAGCAAACTATCACAAGAACAGAAAACCAAACACCGCATGTTCTCACTCATAGATGGGAATTAAACAATGAGATCACTTGGACTCTGGAAGGGGAACATCACACACCGGACCTATTATGGGGAGCGGGGAGCGGGGAGCAGGGAGGGATGGCATTGGGAGTTATACCTGATGTAAATGACGAGTTGATGGGTGCTGACGAGTTGATGGGTGCAGCACACCAACATGGCACAAGGATACATATGTAACAAACCTGCATATTGTTCACATGTACCCCAGAAATTAAAGTATAATAAAAAAAATTTAAAATTTAAAAAAAAATTACAAGAAATAGAATAATGAGAAAAATAAAAATAAATAATAATATCAGGAATTACCTATGCATAGTAAAAACCTGAATACTGGAAGACATGTATGGCATGGCCTTTTAATAAATAGAAGGTTTCCTTCAGTACATTCCAACAGAAGGGAAAATGTACAAAATAATCTGAACCCTTAATAAGCTGGATTTCTAAAGCTGGTGACTAATTCATATGCAAATCATTGAAAACATCTGCTAGTTTTTTCAACTAAGTTTATGTTGATCACATTTCTAATTGTGGTTGCTTGGTGGGCCAGTTGACTCATACAAGTACATCAATAAACTGACCTCTATAGGAAGTAATTTGGAAATTATTTGGGAACTCTTCTGTGATTATCATCTCCAAAAGTTTCAAATTAGCCTTTAGAAATCTCCTGAGGTATTGATTGCTTTGTAATGTCATCTAAAACAGAGAATAGTGCTTGTTTATTCAAGAGTCCCTGATTGTGACTGAGTAAAAATGATACCCAGGGCAGGTTTTTAAACTCTTTGGTGAAAAGGATTCCTGGGATAGGGTTATATTAATGCATATATATAGAACAACCCAGCCTCATAAAGCCAACCTTATGAAAAGTGCAGAGAATCAGGACGTCCTTGTGCAGCCATTAACTAGGCATGCAATGAGAAATTCACCATCTCTCTGGTCTCCATTTTTTAATCTATGAACTGGGACACCTGGATCCAGTTATATCCCTAGACCTGGACAAAAGAGACCTTGTCTTGGGCCCCATTCTGTGTCTGCTTAGCTACAACTTCCCTTCCTTCCCCTCCAGCAGGCTAGAGAGACCACAGAGTCAAGGAAATCTGTCTACCTGAAGCTTTTATCCTTTCTAATCATGCTCTGGACCCCTGGGACCCTCAAATCTCCCATACAAATGGCCACAATCCTACTTCCAGGGCCAGTGTAGACCTCTTCCCTGCATCCATCCTCTCAAAAAAGGTCTACATTCCATTGTGTCCACCCTAGGTCTGAAGGGTGACCAAAGGACAGCTTTTGTCAGAGAGTATAGATGGGTTTGCATACAGAGGTTTGTAAATATACATGTGTACCTGCAGGCCCCATGTAGTGCAGGACTAAGGGATGAGAAGGGGTAGCGGGGACTGCAGCCAGTTTCTCCCATGCCATCACATTCTGGTGTTAAACTTTAAGTAGTCAGAGAATTCCAGATTCAAATCTGGCCCTTCAAGTTGGTATGAAGTTGGTCTTGTCATAGTAGTTGGAGAGAACACCTTATTTACAATTTGTCTGCCTGATTTGTTACTTCTAAATATTAAGACAATTGGTACATGGGCCTCCACTTATATTCTTGCCCTAGGCCCCAGAAATTTAGCAGTGTGCCTGCTCAAGGCCATACCTCTCTAAGGTCCCTTCCTGCTCCAGCTTATTTCAGAGAGAATAAAAATTCTCTAGGACTAGAAGTTTCTCTGTTTAAATCTTCAATTTGTTCAAATGTTTCCTTGAACAAATTGCTTAACTTTTTTCTAAACATCACTTTCTCCAAGTGTAAAAAGAAAAAAATACCTTGCAAGGTAATCATGAGGATGAGATGACATAATTTATTGAAAATTCTGACACATAGTAAGTCCTCAATATATTCTTGCTCCCTGCAATGGATGAAAATGAGACTTAAGGAATACAATGATTCAGCAGTCACATTCCTTGGTAATTATCCAAATGAGTTGAAAACTTACATTCATACAAAAACCGGTACACGGATGTTTACGGCAGCTTTGATCATAATTGCCAAAACTTGAAAGCAACCAAGACGTCCTTTGGGAGATTACTAGACAAATAACAATGAGCTTTCAAGTCATCAAAAGAAAAGGAGAAAACTCAAATGCATACACCTAATTGAAAGAAGCCAATCTGGCTACATACTTATGATTCCAGACATATGATATTTTGGAAAAGGCAAAACCAAGATGACAATATAAAGACCAGTAGTTGCCAGGGGTTGGGGGAGGGAGGTATGGATCGATAAAGCACAGAAGATTTTTAGGGCAGTGAAACTATTCTATATGATACTACAGTTGACTCTTGAATAACATGGATTTGGACTGTATGGGTCCTCTTATCTGTAGATATTTTTCAGTAAATATAGTCAGCCCTTGTTTAAGCAGGTTCCACACTTGCAACTGATAGGGTTTGGCTCTGTGTCCCCACCCAAATCTCACCTTGAATTGTAATAATCCCCACGTGTCAAGTGTGGGACCAGGTGGAGGTAATTGAATCACGGGGGTGGTTTCCTCCATGCTGTTCTCGTGATAGTGGGTGAGTTCTCACGAGGTCTGATGGTTTTATAAGCGTCTGGCAGTTCCCCTGCTGGCACTCATTCTCTCTGCTGCCACCCTGTGAAGAGGCATCTTCCATACAATTGTAAGTTTCCTGAGGCCTCCCCAGCTATGTGGAACTAAGTCAATTAAACCTCTTTTCTTTATAAATTACCCAGTCTTGGGTATTTCTTCATAGCAGCATAAGAACAGACTAACACAGCAACCAAACAAGAATCAAAAATAGTGTTGGTGGGATGCAAAACCCACAAGAGCAGACTTTTTGTATTTGAAGGTTCTGCACAGCTGACTATGGGATTTGAGTATGCCTGGATTCCGGTATCCATGAATAATCCTAGAACCAATTTCCCAATGATACCGAGGGAGACTGTACAATGATGTGTCATCACACATTTGTCAAAACCCATAGAATGTGCAATGAGGGAACCTAATCTAAACTACAGACTTTGAGAGGTGATGGTGTGTCACTGGAGGGTCAACAAATGCCCCACTCTGGTGGGGGAGTTGATAATGGAGAGGCTGTGCATGTGTGGGGAGAGGGGCATATAGGAGCTTTCTGAACTTTCTGCTCAGTTTTGCTGTCAACCTAAACTTAAAAAAAATAGTCTTTTTCTAAAAAAAAGAGAGGTGAAGAAAGTAAATCCTATCATAATGCATACATGCTGCCCCTCATTTCTCCCTTAACAACAATGAGCTTCTGCTAACAGAGGAATTATTCCAAAGATCAATAATAGTGCTCTTATCTGAAATGAGGAACTTGAGTTCATCAAAAAAAGAAAGTTGTTCAAATTATGAGGCAGATGTTCTTTCCCAGCTGTGTGCAGACAATCTCACCAGCAGTGTCAGACATGGAGTTCCAGAAATACAAAGATGCTAAAACAGCAGTAACTCAGAGCAGAGTTTACAGCAAGGAATTTAACCCTTAGAGGAGAGGGAAGACTGTGCCCTTGCTGGCTATAGAGGCATTTATCAGTTTTGAACTTGAGCTAGTAGGGTCAATATTTTTTCCAATAACTCTAGTGAGGAGTGTTTGCGTACTATCTAAAATAATATGTGGTTTTATTTTTTAACGTAATCATTATAGAGAATTCACTAGTTAGTTAGGGCTAATGAAATTGTGCTGGTGCCAGAATCTCAGTGCCCTTCAGGAACTGAAGTGACTAATCCTCTGTGGAGAGCAGGCCGAATGTAGAGAAAACAGAATTAGGCCAGGCACAGTGGCTCACGCCTGTAATCCCTGCACTTTAGAAGGTCAAGGTGGGTGGACTACCTGAAGTCAGGAGTTTGAGACCAACCCGGCCAACATGATGAAACCCCATCTCTATTAAAAATACAAAAAATTAGCTGGGCGTGGTGACAGGCACCTGTAATCCCAGCTACTCAGGAGGCCTGAAGCAGGAGAATCACTTGAACCTAGGAAAGGGAGGTTGCAGTGAGCTGTGATAGCACCACTGAACTCCAGCCTTACCAACAAGGGCTAAACTCAGTCAAAAAAAAAAAAAAAAAAAAAAGAAAGAAAGAAAGGAAGGAAGGAAGGAAGAAGGAAAGAGAAAACAGAATTTACAAGCCATTTCAGAGCTTTTTTCTGAGGAAAGGGTACTATGGAGTTTTCCACCCTTCAAATCCTTCAAGACCCTGACATTCAAGGAGAACCCAATTTTCTCCAGATCTATTCCTCAGGATGGTGAGAAAAGAAATAATGTAAGTGCTGTGCAAAGCACCCAGTGACCTGGTACATTCCTGTGACTAATGGAATGTCATATGAGTCCTAAACAAACAGGCATAGAAAGGAGGCCATAACCTCCTTTCTTTTTTTGACTTCAGACTAAATGAAGACAGAATAAACAGGAGCTCAAATAAGCCAACAAAGACACAATCAAGCATCTCAGATATGGGTAAAAATTCAGTTAAAGCAATACAGTGCTTCAAGGATGACCCAGGAAATCAACCTAAAATAAGGTGTTCACTTTCATTGGCAAAACTTCTCAGCCTTTCTGTAAAAAAAACAGTCATTGTGGCCAGATGCAGTGGTTCACGCCTGTAATCCCAGCACTTTGGGAGGGCGAGGTGGGTGGATCACATTAAGTCAGGAGTTCGAGACCAGCCTGGCCAACATGTTGAAACCCTGTCTCTACTAAAATACAAAAAATTAGCCAGGTGTGATGCCCTCTAATCTCAGCTACTCAGGAGGCTGAGGCAGGAGAATCACTTGAACCTAAAAGGCAGAGGTTGCAGTGAACTGAGATTGTGCCACTGTACTCCAGCCTGGACAACAGAGTTGTTTTAATGCTGCATCACAGAGCTGATCTAGTAGGGGTGCTTTTAAGGCTCTGAAGAAAGAAATGAAATTTTTGGCTGCTTGGAATGAGATTATTCCTCATAGGGAAGAGGCCCTACATGTTAACACAGGATCTATAATAAACCATGTAAAAATCATGTCAGCCTCCCTTCCCACTCAGCACCAGTCAAGCTTTTATTAATTGCCCATTTTCTGGCTCAGCAACTGAAGTGTAATACCAAAAATGTGGATGGGGTCCAGGAAAAAAAAAAACAATGAAAATGATTAGGAAATATTTCCCATGAGAAAATTATAAAGAAATTGGGCATATTTAACCTAGAAAAGAAAAAGCTCAAGGGAAACTTAATAATTTTCTTTAAATAGATAAAAGGCTAATGTAAGAGTGACATGAACATGATTATTTTTACTGATAGTTTAAAAGATTATATCCAGCAGAAAAAAGTTAGATATTAGGGGAACTTGGTAAGATTTCTGATCCATTAAAAATTATGGAAGTTCAGGAAAAATATTTTAATAGGCATTTAAGAAATGAATCCTCTGGTGATACCCTACAGCTTAGGGAGAAGATAAAGGAGATGAGTTTCTAGGAGTTCAGTTTCTAAAATATTAAAATGATTTTAGGACAAATAGCTCAGTAGTACCTCAGGTATATCTTCAATATCAAAGTCTGCTAATGAACCACTCATGTCTATAGGAATACCAAGGATTAAAAAAAGTTCACCTCCTGCATAAATAATGCAAATTAGAGTCAAGTAAATAACACAAGTTTAGGCAAAGCCATTAAAAGTAATATCACTGTGGTGATTTATTAGTGATATCCCAAAAATGACACTCAAACATGATTTTTAAAATTCATCACTAGTCCTTAGCCAAGCTAAACCTCTACCTCAATCACATCCACTAGTTCATTCCAGCAGCTCAGAACATTTAAGAACCTTTAAAGTCAAAGATTTCTGCCTGACTTATTCTAGATAAGATTTCTCCTTGACCTTGCTACCCGATCTAACCTGAGCTTATGCCTACTGACTCACTGCTTTCCATCTTCATCCCTCATCGCAGTGGAAATGCAAGAAAGCAAATGCAAAAATCCTAAAGGCAGCTAAACAGAAAAGACAGATTACCAACAAAGAAATGACAATTAGACTGAGTAAGACTTCTAGACAGCAACAACAGGAGGTATGGGCCAGTAGAAGAATATTCCAAAGCTATCAATCTATAATTGACTCAGTTAACTACAAAGGCATTTTTTAAATAAAATAAAATTGAACAAGTCTATCACCAATAGAACCTCACTAACATTTATCAACAATATGTTTTAAAAACATAATTGAACCTAGAAAAACCACAATGCAATAAGGAACTAAAAGCAAGCTGCTTCTCACCTAGCTAGGAGGATTACACCAGGAGCATCTGGAGACCACCTGCACATGGAAAGACCCTGCCTAAGATTGGACTCAACAGGAGAAAAGCATAGGAGGGAGATGAAGAGAGAGACTCAGCCTGGAGTCCTAGAGTAGCCATTTCCCTTGGCATTTGTAGCCATATGAGGCAATAAATTTTTATTTATATATATATATATATTTATATTTATATTTATAATATATTTATATATTATATATTTTATATATATTACATATATTTATTGCCATATGAGGCTATATATATATACACACACACATTTTAAACCAGAAGGAGAGAATGTGACAAAAAAATTATATGTAAACTATGACAGAGTGATTTATAAAATGAAACATACAGGATAAAAATTGAAAAGAAATGTAAATATAAAAGTTATTTTGTTTGAGTCATGAATTAAAATATTTTTTGCTGCTTGAGGACAAGGAAAAGAAGAAAGGCACAGCAACTGGGCACAGTCGCTCACACCTGTAATCCCAGCACTTTCGGAGGCTGAGGCAGGCAGATCACTTGAGATGGACAAATCACCTGAGGTCAGGAGTTTGAGACCAGCCTGACCAACATGGTAAAATCTCGTCTCTACTAAAAATACAAAAATGAGCCAGGCATGGTGGTGCACCTATAATCCTAGCTATTCAGGAGGCTGAGACAGGAGAATCACTTGAACCCAGGAGGCGGAAGCTGCAGTGAGCCAATATTGCACCATTGTACTCCAGGCTGGGTGACAGAGCAAGAGTCCGTCTCCAAAAAAAAAAAAAGAAGAAGAAGAAGAAAAGATGGCTCCAGCAACAGAGGTGTTACATTAGTAGAGATTATGAGAACTAAAGGAGAAGTAGGTTTTGAAACCACAAGTCAAAAGTTAAGATTTAAAAATGTAAAATCTTTCTAACTGGAAAAGTGAAATAAATGGACATATAAGTCTAAAGAAAGGCAAGAACTGAAGCTGGAGCTAGGCATGGTGGCTTATGCCTCTAATCCCAGCATTTTGGGAGGCTGAGGTGGGTGGATCATTTGAGGTCAGGAGTTTGAGACCAGCCTGACCAACGTGGTGAAACCCTGCCTCTACTAAAACTACAAAAATTATCTGGGCATGGTAGCGGGCACCTGTAGTCCCAGCTACTCGGGAGGCTGAGGCAAGAGAATCACTTGAACCCGGGAGGTAGGGGGTGCAGTAAGCCAAGATCACACCACTACCCTCCAGCCTGGGGAACAGAGTGAGACTGAAAGGAAAGGAAAGGAAAGGAAAGGAAAGGAAAGGAAAGGAAAGGAAAGGAAAGGAAAGGAAAGGAAAGGAAAGGAGAAGAAAGAAGGGAGGGAGGGAGGGAGGGAGGGAAGGAAAGGAGGAAGGAAAGGAGGAAGGAAGGAACAAAGGAAAGAAGGGACAAAGGAAGGAAGAAGGAAGGAAGGAAAGAGGAAGGAAGGAAGGAAGGAAGGAAGGAAGGAAGGAAGGAAGGAAGGAAGGAAGGAAGGAAGGAAGGAAGGAAGGAAAGGAGAGAAAAATAAATTGAAGCTGGAAAATTGAGAGTATTGTCACATAGTATTTGTAGTCATTAGAAGGAGAGGGTTCCATAGGGATGGTTTTGGGATGATTCAAGTGCATTACATTTATTGTGCACTTTATTTCTATTATTATTACATTGTAATATATAATGAGGTAATTACGAAACTCACCAAAATGTAGAATCAGTGGAAGCCCTGAGCCTGTTTCCCTGTAACTGGACAGCCCCATCTGGGGGTGATGAGAGACATTGACGGATCATCAGGCATTAGATTCTCATAAGGAATATGCAACCTAGATCCCTCACATGTGCAGTTTACAAGAGGGTTCATGCTCCTATGAGAATCTAATGCTGCTGATGATTTGACAGGAGACAGAGCTCAGGTGGTAATGTGAGCAATGGGGAGCAGCTGTAAATACAGATGAAGCTTTGCTCACCCACCCACCACTCGCCTCCTGCCTTCTGGCCTGGTTCCTAGCAGGCCACGGACCAGTACTGGTCCATGGCCCAGAGGGTAGAGACCCCTGGGTTTAGAGCAAGTGGGCCTAAAGCTGCTACAGTCCATTTCTAGAATTCAAGTCTACAGGCTTTGGACAGCAGTTTTTCCTAATTCTCAGAGGCCCTGCTTACTTGTTTCTAAGTTTTAAGCATTCTTGAAAGGGCTAGGCTTCCACATATTACTTATGAACCCTTTATCTCCATTCAGATACAGACTCTAGTTGCTGATCCAAGACTAGCAGGTCGCATCATTTTGTGGTGTCTCTTTCTGGGAGATACCAGAAAATGATGCCAAGAATTCCCACAGTTGCTATAGACCTTTCAGCTGGGTCCCTTGCATTGTCTTCATCCACAAGAACCCACTCAGAATTACATAAAAACTTAGAATCTTTCAAACTTGAAGACAACGTCAAAATACATTCCAGGAGTTGGACAAGTCTTAAATTTAGTGAAACATCATAAACCACTCTGAACTCATCTCTATGACAAGCAGAGATCCGAATATCTGATCTGTGATTCTCCAAGTCTGGTGCCCAGAGCAGCAACAGCAGCAACAGCATCGGCAGCATCTGGGAACTTGTCAGAAATGCTCATTCTTGGCCTTTCCCCAGCCCTGCTGAATAAAAACTCAGGGAAGGGGGAGCCATCTGTGCTTTAATATGCCCCTCTCCCCAGGTGATTCTGGTGCTCACTAAAATTTAACAGCCACTGAATTAGACTTTGATAATACATTAGTAGATCATCCTGTAATAGAACCAAAGGCTGTGAATTGGACTTGGAATGTTTAAGGAATATTTCTCAGAGAACCAAGGGCATAATGCCTATTGTTAACTTATTATGTAATGAGTGAACTGGGTGACTCCTTGGTGGAGACTTCAGACTTAAGGAACAATAATGTAGTACCATGGTAAATAGATGAACAGTCACCATAATGGTAGGCATCTCACAAACCTCTCATTCCATGGGAAAGGATGAGTAATTGCTCTTCTTTCAGAAAGGGGAAGCTTTAAGCTTTAAAAAACAACAATGGCTAACATTGCTAGTATGAAATACAAAGAGTGAAAAGAAACAGCTCCAAAAAACACCAGCACTGGTGATTCTTTTCTGTCTTGTTTGTTCCCTTTTGAAGGGTCACTGAGAAACACTTGTGTTTTTTACTCCAAGGTTGACAGGAGCCACCAAAGAAGAGTATTGAGTGATTAAAAAAAGAGGAATGAACTATTTCTTGGGGTCCATCTGCATCACACCCGCAGTACACAAGCTGAGCCACAACAGCATCTCAAGGCTCAGAAAGGGCACCCTACAGGTTCCAACCTGATCCTCAAGGGGACCCAGGCTGATAAATGTGACCCATCTGCTGCTTTTAAAATGTACTGATTTTCTTTCTCTACTAAGTTATTTCCAGAAATTTTTAAAGGGTATGATGAGTGTAATAAATAATAAGCACATACAGCACAAAATAGGAAATTACTTCTTCCAGAGTCGAACAGAAAAAGTATAACCTGTATTTATAAACTTGAGCTATTACAAAGAACCAACAATTAGATAAGAAAAAAAGGATAGGCTCTTGGGAAAGTATTAATTGCATGATGCACTGGGTTGAAATATCCTGGTCACTCTTCATTTTTAAAATGCTCCACTCTCTAATTCTTTGTTTTGGAAAGTTGAAGAGGAAAGTCTATCAAATTTTACTGCATTTTTTCTACTTTTTCTTAACCTTTCAAAGACTGCTTGATCTGCTTATACTCGGTCTTAGGCAAAATTAAAGCTAAAGAAGCATAAAAGATCTGTTCTTACTCCTAATCTCACCAACCTTTATTCCTTACTCCAATCTTATCCACTCTTCCTGAATCTGCTGAAATTCTTTACTGTAAATGTAATCCAAAATTATCTCACCCCTGAATTTGAAGCAACCATTGTCTGAATAATTTATTTGGCATTTAGTCATGTACTTGTTTTATCACATCTCTTCTCTCGTTGATTTCCCTATATTCTGGGGTATTATTTATACAACACCTTCAAGAACTCCAAACTGTTTATTATACAATTTGTGTCTGACCACATTTGAAACTACCTACAGAATTGTTAGACTTTGCCTGTGTGCAAAAATTCCAATACTCGGACTGAAATAATTACTCATTTCATTCTAACTTGTCAGTTTAGTCTTTTGTTTTAAATCAAGCTTTCTGGGTTAACCTTTTGCTTCAGCTCCATTTAACACTGGACTAGGCACAGAGGATACAAAGATGAATTTAACAACGGATGCCAAAAAGCAGCTCACTGTCCACAAAAGAATAAATCTGTCTAAGCCAGCTCTGCTACAAAAATGCAGAAGCAGTAACAATGGACTGAGAAAATAAATAAATGTCAGTGCCTGGAAGCTCTCTATACAAAGTGTGTCTGGCTGGGAGGAGAGGAGAAAGAAAAAGCAAGAAAAGACGAGGTGAAGGGTCTGAATTGAATGAGAAAAGGACCCTTATGATTATGGGTTGGTGCTAATTCCTATCAGAGCATAGCATAGTCAGAAGCTGAACATCACTAAGTTGAGCATCACTCAGTGTACTGAAGTCTCAAACAGCTACTCTCTCTGAAAAACGAGTCCCCTGCTCTAGAGAACTCATGCTTGGATTACTGTGATAGCCTGTTAGCAGCTCCTCCTCTGCTTTCTATTTCTAGCTGTAATTCGTTCAAAATGCAGCTGCAACTCTCATTTCTAGTCCATCTCCCAAGCTGCTCACATGACTTTCATTTTCTAATAAACATTTTTCTCTTTTACTTTATGAAATGGGCTTAAGGCATTAATTTTTTCTATCCCAAGTCCTTCTATAATTGACCTGAAAATAATTAAATGACTCTATACTCATTCTACTGCTAAGCCCAAAGGTGAGATTCTGACGTGGTTCCTGTAAAAGATTTGCATCTGGGTTTAGGGCTATGTCCAGTTCTGAGTTTAAGGCTCTATGCAGTTCTCCTTTGCCAAGTGGAAAGCAACATCATCTAATACTGGGTCAAGAGTGTCTTGCTACATTCTGAAATGCAACACCACACACCACACAGTAACAGCATTTCCATCTCTCCCCATCCCCTGCTGCTATTATGTCCAGACCAAGACTATAAAGCAGAAGATTCCAAATAAACCATGCAGGAAATAGAAAGGATATGAACTTCAGAGTCAGGCCAATCTGGTTTTAAACTGAGCTATTGGATTCTGTCATTCTTTCATTAATACATTTATTCAGTAATTATTAAGCACCTGCTATATGCCAGGAAGTCAAATGGATGCTGGTCCAGAATGATGAGCAAGATGTGCTCCCTCCCTGCTTTTGGGGCAGGCAGGACAGGTGATCATTTCAAGAGGGCACAATGGGTGCCTTGATGGTGAAAAGCAGAGGGAGCTCTGAAAGCACAAAGAGCACTTCATGGAACGCAAATAGGAACACTTTCCAGCCAACACCCTGCCTGGACTGAGCATGAGAGGAGGAGTAAGCGCTGGACAGCAACCCAGGGGTAGAAGAATGTTCCAGGCATGGGCGGAAGAGGTACAGAGACTCCAAGGATGAGCAGCACAGCAGGATAGGGAAATGCAAGAAGTCCAGTGTGGTTGAAAAATGAAGAGTAGGAAAGGGTCTGGCAGAAAATGAGGTGGAAACAAGACCTTACTTGTTATCCTAATGTGTCTGGAAGAAATTGTGAAAACTGTGGATAGCTATTGAGCAGAAAAGAAAAGACAGAGTCAGAGTTTCGTATTTAAAAGGCTCAGCTTCACAGGTGTATAGAGAAGAAATTGGAGGAGAAAAGAGATTCGAGAAAAGGAAGTCATTTGGGAGGTTGTTGCTATAAATGAGGTTACAAAGGTTAAGGATCTGAACTAAGGCTCTGCAGTAGGGACACAGAGGAGAGGATGTATATGAGAGAGTTGGGAACTAGGATTGAAGAACCTGGAGACAAGTTGAAAGAGAGGAGTTAAAAAGTAGAAGAGAAGAATGACGCCAGGTGTCTGGCTCGTGCAGTAGTGTTGTCCCTAAAAGAGGCACTCCTGAAGGCTGTGTCTATTTTGGAGAATGAGCTCAATTTTGGATGTGTTAAGTTGGAGATGCCAATGACACAACCAAATGCAGGAAACCAATGGGCATTGGGCTAACTTGTCTGGAGCTCAGAACAGACATGTGGGCAGAGCACATAGATATGAGAATCATTAGCATATAACTGGTGAGTGAAGGCATGTGGCAGATAAAATTGCTCAAAGGAGGGTGTATACAGAGAGAAAAGAGGAAAACATCAGTATTTAAGAAATGTCCAGAGGAAAAGGAGCTCACAAAAAATCCCATGAAGGAGCTTCTGGAGAGACATGAGGGGGAAATGTTTCCTCCACAAAAGGCAAAAAAACATGTATACCCTACAGGGTTATTACATGAGTTAGACAATGTATGGGTGTAAATCAAATATAATTTCCCTGAAGACCAAGTATGTAATAGATAATTGATGAATGGTAGGTTTTGTCATCATTAATATTACTGTTTATAATAAAAATAATACATGAAATTTCCTTAGGTGTTAGGTAGACGTCTGGTTTTTATAACCCTTCTTAACACAGATCAACTCTGCACATCTGTAGCCTAGTTTATAATTCTCAAGGGTGAAAACTTCTAAATGAAAAATCCGGCTGGGCACAATAGCTCATACATGTAATCCCAGCATTTTGGGAGGCCAAGGCAGGCAGATCACTTGAGATGAGAAGTTTGAGACCAGCCTGGCCAACATGGTGAAAATCCCATCTATACTAAAAATACAGAAGTTAGCCAGCACATGCCTGTAATCCCAGCTATTCGGCAGGCTGAGGCAGAAGAATCACTTGAACCCAGGAGGTGGAGGTTGCAGTGAGCCAAGATCACGCCACAGCACTCCAGCCTGGGCAACAGAGTGAGATCCTTTTCCAGGGGGTTTATCTGAAAGAAACCAATGGAAGCATAAATTTCTGAAATAAAAGTATGTAGTTTAGTAAATAAGTTTACTCTTCTGTAACTGCATGTGGTCACTTCTTGGACTGAACATGTAAGGTAAACATATAAGATTGATAAAATTTGGGAAAAGGAAAAATGTAAAGGATACATTAGCCGCCAGAGAAATGGTTAAAAGTAGCCAAGGAATTGTCTATAAATATGTGGCTGGGGGGTTTGGAAGCACCTTGTTTAATCTAAGATGCAGGACACATAGCATTCAATAATTACTGGACGAATCCATAACTGTGAGAGTCTGGTATACACAGCCAACTGTTGGATCTCTCTACCTGGGCTTCCCATAGACACCTAACACTCAACCTATAAAGCACACCTTCTTGCCTTTCCCCTCAAATGCTCACTTTCCTACTTCCCCAAATAGCTCAATGTCATTATCGAACCAGCCAGATGAAGACTCTGGGCTCTGCTCCCTCCCTCACTGCCAAATCACCACTTCTCATCTGTATTAGTGAGAATTCTCTAGAGGGACAGAACTAAAAGGATAGATGTATATATGTAGGGGAGTTTATTAGGAGAATTGACTCACACGATCACAAGGCGAAGTCCCACAATAGGCCATCTGCAAGCAGAGGAACCAGGAAGCCAGTCCGAGTCCCAAAACCTCAAAGTAGGGAAGCTGATAGTGCAGCCTTCAGTCTGTGGCCAAAGGCCTGAGAGGCTCTCCCAAATCACCGGTGTAAGCCCAAGTGTCCAAAAGCTGAAGAACTTGGAGTCTGATGCTCAAGGGCAGGAACCATCCAGCACAGGAGAAAGATGGAGGCCAGAAGCCTTAGCCAGTCTAGTCTTTCCACACACTCTTGCCTGCTTTTATTCTGACCATGTTGGCAGCTGATTAGACTATTCCCACCTGGATTAAGGGTGGGTGTGCCTTTCCCAATCCACTGACTCAAATGTTAATCTTCTTTGGCAACACTCTCACAGACACACCCAGGAACAATACTTTACAATCTTCAATCTAATCCAGGTGACACTCAATATTAACCATCACACCATCCCTGCTACATCCTGATAGCACTCCATTCTCCACCTGTAGTCAGAATAGTTCCCCTCAAATCCCAATATTTCCCACATTATTCCCTCAAATCCCAATATTCCCAATATTTCCTGCTCAGTACCTCCAATAGCTTCCCATCGCTGCAGGAAAAATTCCAGACTCTTTGATGGCATAAAAGACTCTCCACAGGCCAGGTGCAGTGGCTCGAACCTGTAATCCTAGCCCTGGGAGGCTGAGGCAGGCGGATCACTTGAGGTCAGGAGTTCAAAATCAGCATGGCCAACATGGTGAAACCTCGTCTCTACTAAAAATACAAAAAATTAGCCGGGCATGGTAGTGGACACCTGTAATCCCAACTACTTGGGAGGCTAAGGCAGGAGAATCACTTGAACCCGGGAGGCAGAGGTTGCAATGAGCAAAGATCACGCTATTGCACTCCAGCCTAAGCAACAGAGCACAACTCCATCTCAAAAATAAATAAATAAATAAAATAACAAAGATAAATATTCATATAAAATATTTCAGCTATGGGCATTAGAGTACTAACTTCTCAATTCTTGCTATATTCTGTATCATTTGTGCCATTAATTTTTTTGTAACATCAACAAATGTTTTTTACATTAATGAATTTATTGTAACAGAAAAGTAATAATACTCATGAAGTCTTGCATTCAAGATGTACATTTTTTTAAATAAATGCAGAATAACAAGATGAAATATGTTCATCTCTCTACCACCTACCATTAGCATTTCACATACCACACTTTGAGAGACTATATGTATATATGAAGGGGAGTTTTTTGGTTTAGTAGAGAAAACCAAATGTGAAGATCCCTTTGCCAAACTGGTAACAACTGAGATCTCTGTTGATGAGGTGGGAATGGGATATTAGAAGGAAATTTATTCTTCTCCATTATAAATGTCTGGGATATTTGGATTTTTATAATGAGCACATAGTACCCTTCTACTTAGGAATTAATATTTATTCCAAGTTTTCCCTGTCTTAAATTATCTGTCAGAGAAACAAATATCACACTAACTAGACAAAAGATGATGTGAAGGAACTGCAAATGAATCACTTTTTCAATAAGACTCATGCTGTGCTCTAGCTGCAAGGTGATTGCTGTCATCTAAATGTCAAAGGCAGGATTGATCTGTGATCCTGAACTATGCGATGAGACTGTGTGGATGGGCAGTTTGCAAGTGACTGCCATACTGCTTGCCACAGCACCAGCACCTATTCCAGTTCCTGGCCCATAAGTCATTGGATAAAATAGACTCCTGTCACCAACTGTGAGGATCTGCTGTCAGTATAAGACTGCTGCTCTAGAGGGAATAAAGGCATTCACTGTGCCCCTGGAAGATCGTTATCTTGAATGCTCAGGTTGGTAAAATCAGGGCCTGTGCCAATTTAGAGATAAAGAAGAAGGGATCAAGGGAACAGGAGGAGTGGAAGGCATGGTGGATTGAGTTTGTACAGCACCTTGCCACCTTGTACACTATGATCCCTTCACAGAGAAACCCAGAGATCAGCATTCTCCACTCATACAGCTCTTCTCCCCTCCCTATACAGACAACTCTGCACATTTGCTGTATCTCCAACCTGAAATCCTGTAGTAAACACCAGTGACAATGCAGCGGGAAGGGATGTGCCCTTTTATCTAACTCTATCTGTTGGCATCCAGAAAACTTATTCTATGGTGCAAGTCCCCAGTAATTGTTATTATGTAAAGGCGACAGTCTGGGTCAAATTTCCCTGGTACATGAGTGCAGCTGAAAAATAAATAACCCAGATTTGTTTCCACCTTGATTAAACTTTCCTTTACTTACACAACGAGAGACCCACAAGAAGTCAGTACGATTCTGGCAAGTGACCAAAGATGAATGTGTCATCATCACAAACAGTGCCAAACACCTAGAAAACACTGGCAATTACACAATCAAACAGAGATGCTAAAAGAAATTTTAATAATTGTTTGTTACATAACATACTGTGCAGCTATTCGATGAAATCTACCTCTGCATAATAATTGTTAAAGTATCTAAGTCTTGAAATGTATCATAAGAATATAGTAGTTATTTGGGTATAATTTCCATAAAAATGCATAAATAAGAAAACAAATTACTAAAATAAGAAATAGGAGGTGTTCTATATGTAGTGTTGTAATCATATGAAATTACTCTATTAACTAAATTAACCTGACATTGTCACCCTAAAAAGCAAAATCAAGACAAAACTAATTATTCTCAAGCTTAATAAACAAATAAAACTTTGGCCTCCCTCTGACTTACTACAGCACAAGAAGGCAGCCTTCAGCTTCCAGCCACCTCTGGTACTCAACTTCATTGCTCTGGACAGGAAAGTAAATCCTAAACACAGGAAGGCAAATCCTACATTTGTGCTCAGGGTTACAAAAATGATATCTGACTTCAAAAAATCCCAAACCCAAATTTACAGAATCTAAAACTTTGTGGATGGGGCTAAGTAATCTGTGTTTTAACAAGTTCTCCAAATGATTCTGATGCATATTAAGGTTTGCCATAAGGAAAGTAATCCAAGTTGTATCTCTGTTATCCTCCCAATGTCCTTTATAGCTCCCCACCTAGTCCCTAATCATCCCCAATGATTTGATGTGGATTTATCAGATATGAGAACCCTGGCTGGGCCATGTTTACCAGTAGATGAGGGTCATTTTGCATTAAAAGATCAGTCCTCAGACATAGATCTCTCCCCTGTCTCTTCCACCCATGAATCCAGAGTGGCAAGTTGTCCTAACCAAATTAGTCCTGCAATCAGCACTCCCTTTTAGATGTCTTCTCTCCAGAAGATGGAGATCTTGGCTAAACCAAGTAAAGGCCTATGCACTAATAATATTATTTAATTCCCTTTTACAAAAATTACAAAATAAATATATTTTTTTCAAAATGAAACAAAACTTATTATATGCTTATATTAGAAGTATGTTTCTAAATTTTTCTAGAAATATTCAAAAAAGCTGACTTTTTCTTTCTTTATCCCAGCACACGTTTAGTCTTCCCATACAGTACCTTAGCATGGCCCTGCAGAGAAAAGCCAAGGTTATCAAGCAGTCTCTACCAGTTCCACTGGATTTACATAGCATGGATTCCTTCTCCAGCACAGGCCACGTGTGTATCGGATGGTCCTTTCCTGATGGTAAGGTTGAAGATTTCGGAGTGAACTTCAGGACACAAAATGAAAGATGTGCACAAGCTTTGGAAAGATGAACTTCAGGAAGTCCTGCTTAGCTTCTCAGCAGTTGGTACTTGGGCCCAAAGCTATAGCAAACAATAAGGTAGTACTTTCCCTCCTACTCACAGACCATTGTCTCCTTTTATTTTGTATTTTATTTTGTATTATATTTATTTTTCTCAAAAACTCAATGGAAGAAGCAGTTGATTATGGACATTGTTGTGTTCTAATTCCTCCATCGCTTCCAACAAGCAAGTAGCAAACTTGATGCTCTGGACACCTAACAGAAATTTAAAGTAATATGGGAGATAGTACATGGAAAAGAGCTTTGACTCTTTTAGAAGAAAGCTGCTACCTAAACTCAAGGGATCCTCCTGATAAACCATACTGAAAATTAGTTTTCACAATGTCAAACATATAGAACTAGTGACTTCTACACACTCCACTCTTCACAATAACAGTAAGCAGTGATGTGTTCTTCCTCCCTACAAAAGTACTTCATCATTATGCCATTTATTCTAGCTCCCAGAAGGACACACATCTCCCTCAGCTTCTTGGCTGCCTACTGGCCATGATGTTCACTGTGTACACTGTCAAAAAGAAATCCTGAAAGCCACTGGAACAGTCATCTATAGCTACTCCACTAAGCAACTTTCTAAGTCTCTCTGATCAAGCCATTGCTACCATGTGCACAGTGATGCCACAGCAAGGATACACCAGTCACAGGAGTGTGTCCAGTATGCCTGCCAGCATTTCTTCCATTGCAAGCCCTTCTTGACCCTCACAGAAGGGACACAGGCTCTGAAGCAGAAGAGGTGACTGATACATTTACAAGAATTGTCTGTGAGCCAGGGGGCTCTTGGAATTCTTCACTGCTTTAGCTGAAAAATTCTACAGAAAGATTCTTTCAGGGCACTCACTGCCATCTGGGGTTACATAATAGCAAGCATCCAAATAAGTTATTATTTGCATTTTTGTGCAAAATCATCAAAGCCCAATTCCTGGTCTGAAAGAGGGAAGGGGATGGAGGGATTTGAAGTTTTTGCCTTCAGCAGCTGACAGCTTATTATTAAGACAGGGAAGATGTCAATGATTTTTTTGTCACCCCTTTCACTGACTTCATACACAAACAAATGCATTTGGCAGCCTTGAGTCAGAGCACCAGGACACCTGCCTGCGAGGAGAAACCAGTTCAGGAAATGGAGTTATATTCTAAGTCTGGATGAGCCTGAGCTCATTTCAGAGGGGAAGCTAGCAAGCAGGAAAGGACACTTGCCTAGAGTTAGCTCAGATTTACAGTGTTTATTGGAAAGAAATGCTCACAGTCTAGGGTGTTTAGGTGTGTAAGCAGAGGTAGCTCCTAGGCAGAGTAGAACAGCAGACATCTGTCCAGGATAGGCATTAGGCTAATTGGGACAGGGACTGGGGTGAGGAGGAAGGGTTGCAGTTCTCTGACAAGCCCATAGTCAGTGAGACACAGAGCTCCTATGTCTAGAAGCACTTGAGGTTACCATGGGGCCATCTTCACACTTGCATTTTCAGCTGGAGAAATTTTCATAAGTAATCAATGATCCCTGTCTCCATTGATGTACTTGTATGTAGAATGCCATAAATTATGTTCTCTTCCAGATTTTCTGATCAGTCAGAAATGTGGTTACTCCCAGTCATTTCCCTGGCTTTATAGCATAAAGAAAAAGAGTTTTCAGGAATCAGAATCTTATTTACACATAAAAGGGAATTTGTCGGAGGAAAACACTTGGAGATCTTAGTTGTCCACAAGATCAATAAATGCCAAATATATGATGGAGTTACAAAACATAAAATAAATAAAGGAATCTTAAAGTGCATTCTCATTTCCAGAAGGATAATGTATGAAATATCAGTGGTGATATTTCCATTTTTCTGGCACTTTGTTCTTTTCCAAGTGCCTCATTTTAAAAGAGTCACTACATCAGTTAGGATGCCTTTGGGAAAGAAGAAAGGAAAAAACCCGGTCAGGCAGGCAGTGAGGGTGGGTCCTCAGTTGAATCCTTTCAAACAAAAGAACAGCCTACAGGAAGAGATAGGGGAATTTGTACAGGGGGCTTGCTGCGCAGATAAGAAAGGTTACACAGGTGACTTGCCCAGACATGCCCACAATGGAAAATTCCATCCTGACACATGCACAGTAAGAGGAACAAAGCAATATGGAATAACTCAAGCTAGGGACCCACATGCACATAAGGAGGATGGGGTGGAACTACCAGAAATTTACACCATATGCAAATAAGATGCCAGCCTTTCATTGGTTTCCTATAAAAGTCTTTGCATTCAACTGTAAAAACAGCAATCCTATTCCAGGTCCCCTCTCCACAGTGGAGCTCTCTCTCTTCTTTCACTTATTAAACTTCTGCTCTAACCTCACCCTTGGTGTTTCTGCATCCTTGCTCTCCACCACCATGAGACAAAGAACTTCAAGTGGCACCCTAGACAATGAGCTCGTTTCACCTTCAGCCACTGGTAACTGAAAACTCTAACTAAAATTACCAAAGATGACAATGATATGTGACAAGTTATAAAAAAATTAACAGTTCAGAAATCTAACACACTGATTTCTGTGATTCACTTGGCTTTGTTCTTCCCCATGTGTTTGCTTCATCCTCCAACTTGTAGGCAGATGGCTATGAGCATTCTGGGCTCCACATCCATACACAGTAAAGTCCACAGGCAGAAAGCTATCATCTTTCCAGGTGTCTCATACTTAGGAGTGAGGAAACATCTCCCAGAAGCCTCCCCACCCCCTGGAAATCTCTTCTTGCATCTTACTAACAAGACCTGGTTTTCAACACCATACCTAAAGCAGCCACTGGCAAAAGGACTGAGATTCCCAAAACTTTCAAAGACTAACCAGAAGCCACTCCAAGGGCTAGAAATGCTGATGGCTTCCTGAAGGACATGGACATGTGAAAGTGGGATGGATGCCTGAGATAATGCAGGACTCTATTAGGAAGAATAAGGGAAGAAATAGCTATTGCACAGGCTACTAGCAGTACCTGCTCAGGCATTCATCAACTGTACTACATGCAAGGGAGGAAACAGAAATATGTTATGAGTGATAAATCTCTTTTTCAATTCAGAACACACTTCTAAGGTAAAGTTTGCAACTAAAAGTCTCAGAAAGCTGAGAATCCACTCATCAGATACTGCTGAGCAGTAGATCAGAGCATAAACCTTCAGGCCTGGTCAAAGCATGTGCAGCTCCTGCCACCATCAGGACCTGCAGTGCAATGACCTCCTAGGCAGCAAGGGTGAGCCCTGAAGGCTTTTCTTCTTCAAGGCCTCAAGACATGGCCTGTGAAGGTTCCTACCAATTAAGTCATATAAAAGCAATGGCTGGAAAAACAAGAGTTGTGTAGCTCAAAGAAAGAAGACAATGGGGCCCAATTTCTGCCTTCTAGACTCAAATACTGCCCCAGCCACGTGTAGTGGCTTACACCTGTAATACCAACACTGGAAAGCAGAGGCAGGAGGATTGCTTTAAGCCAGGAGGTAAGAAACCAGCCTAGACAACATGATAAGACCCTGCCTCTACAAAAAATAAAAATTAAAAATTAACATGCAACTGTAGTCCTAGCTACTTGGGAGGCTGAAGCAGGAGGACTGCTTAAGTGCAGGAGTTCAAGGCTGCAGTGAGATATGATCATGTAACTGCACTCCAGCCTGGGTTACAGAGCAAAATGCTATCTCAAAAAAATAAAAATAATAAAAGGAAATATTGGACTGTCCTGTATAGTTCTGGAGGCAAAAACCAGATACTATGAGTAGAAGTTTCAGGGAAAGGACTTTCAGCTCAATATAAAGTTGAGTTTATTGACAACTAGAATTCTCCAATAATAGATGGAACTCCAGAATAAAGCAGAGAGCTCCCTGTCATTAAAGGAGCTCAAGTATGTCTAGTGACAAGGAAGTCTTTTAATAAGAGTATGACAGGACTGACACCAGGCATAGTGTTAGTAACTCATAATGCTGAACGAATATTTGGATGATTGTCACATATAATATGCATTTACTTAACTTTCTCAAATCTGAAAAAAAAATGTTTTTATGAAAATTTATAACCAGGAATCTCCTATCCATTAATGAAATTAGAGCATGAGTTTATTTCCTCTGTATGAATGAGTAAGGTACAAAATAAGGGCTAAACCAAACTCATCTTCCCCCAAAGTCAGCACCTGCTCTTGACCTATTTCACCCACCATTCTTGTGACCCAGGAGTAAGGCCTTAGAGTCAGAGCTCCTTTCGCCTCCCTCCTGACCTTCCTCCAATATGCCTCTCATATTCATCACTTCTGACTGCCCCCCATGCTGCCTCAGAGGATAATTATTTATCCTTCGAACTTTTCTAATAACCTCCTAACTTGTTTCTCTGGCCCAAATGCACAAAGCAAACTGCAGGCAACATGAACTTCCCAAAGTACAACTCCAATGACATAACTCATCTGCTCAAAAACTCTATCAGATGAGGACAGCCAAACCTCCAGAAAGACACATTATCCAAACATAGCACACAAAGTCTAGTTAAGGTACTACTCCCACCCTTAAAGGAAGGAAGGGTCTGCAAAATGTCTGTCCATCAGGATTTCAGAAGTGTTAAAAACCAGTGGCAGCTCTAAGTCTGCATTCTTCCCCCTTCCAAATGGAATTATAAAGTGGCTCTACAACTATCTTGTCTCTTTAGTTCATAGCAGAGAGGAATCAATGTGAACTAATATAAACTTGTAAATTACCAGGAGATCCGGGACTTTGAGCAGGATGAAGTGACTGGCCTTATCTTTGGACCGTCTCTCTTGGGGAGATGTGTTCTGTTGTGAAAAGAAAGGTATACAGAGCAGAGACAATTTTATATATTGACCAAAGCTCACTTTATATCCCTTTTCCTGAGCCAATAGGAAGACCACACTTCCCAGCCTCCTTTGCAGTTGGTTGGGGCAATAAAACTGGAGGTTTATGCAATAGAATGTTTGCAGATGTCAAATAAGACATTTCTAACTCTGACTCTTGAAAACATATTGCATGAAACAAATTCAAAGGCTATCAGAAGACAAGAAATAACTGAGATTAGAGCAGAACTGAAGGAGACAGAGATGCAAAAAACCCTTCAAAAAAAATTAATGAATCCAGGAGCTGGTTTTTTGAAAAGATTAACAAAATAGATAGGCCACCAGCCAGATGTATAAAGAAGAAAAGAGAGAAGAGTCAAACAGACACAACAAAAAATGATATAGAGGATATCACCACTGATTCCAGAGTACTGAGACCAGGTCAGTCATGGAGACCCTAACCCAGTGGTTCTAGAGGAATTAAACAAACACACACAGAAATATAGAGTGTGGAGTGGGAAATCAGGGATCTGACAGCCTTCAGAGCTGAGAGCCATGAACAGAGTTTTACCCACGTATTGATTGACAGCAAGCCAGTGATAAGCATTGTTTCCATAGACTATAGATTAACTAAAACAGGAAACAAAGGCATGTGCTTTGACTAGTTATCTGCAGCAGGAACATGTCCTTAAGGCACTGATCGCTCATGCTATTGTTTGTGGCTTAGGAAAGTCTTAAGCAGTTTTCTGCCCTGGGTGGGCCAGTTGTTCCTTGCCCTCATTCTGGTAAACCCACGACCTTTAGTGTGGGCATCATGGCCATCACGAACATGTCACAGTGCTGCAGAGATTTTATTTACAGCCAGTTTTGGGGCCAGTTTATGGCCAGATATGGGGGCCTGTTCCCAACATGTTCCCCCTTTTTGTTTTTGCAAGATGATGAAAGCAAAGGCAGCTTTACCACAGTGAGCTAATTCTCACAGGTGTCAGGATCCACATCTGCAGACTATACAATACAGATTAAAAGCACAATCATCATTGAAATCACAGAGCCTCCAAACATTTTTATCCATTTTAATGGGTTAACAGCTGCTGATCTGTCTGCAACTCCTTCAAGCACTCCAGTTCCTAGAATTCAAGTCAGGTGTGCCTGGGACACTTAAAATATTTGTTCTTTTAATTTTGCAATATCCAAAGACAAGTTTGTAGAGTGTCCTTCTAGATGATTTTATCCTTTCCCAAATTTTGATCTTATTAAGAGCCATTAATAGTTTCCACAAATCCTTATGTTTAGCTCCTACAGTGGGCCATATCATTTGAGGATGAAGTGCTACTATACTGCCATGTTTCCAGATAATAGGAACTCTTGCCATATTTCTTACCATTTCTATGATCTGACCATTTTGTTCAGACCAGCTGAACACAGTGTGGCTGTGGCACACAGACTGAGAGGTACAATTCAAGCCAAACATCCCCTTAGGGGACCAATCCATAACGATTCCACAGGAATCATTGTGCAGCACCTCTGCCTGTTCTGCAATGCAATCTTCCCAAACAAGCATATTCATTATTTCTAGCCAGGTCCAATTCTCTTTAAAAATAGGTTTCTGAGGGCAGTATGCCTCAATCATAGGAACAGAATTATGATGGTAAATACTGAGATCAGAAAGCATGTGTAACTGTTTCACAGAGTGATTACATCCAGGCATTATTGCCAGCCAAGATTGACAAATATGCCCAATAAGTATAATTGTTCTCTGTGTCAGCCATTGTTGAAAGAATACTCACGGCAACGGTGAACACTACTATCCAAGCTATCATTAAATTACTCATTGTGACTGGTTGTCCCACTTTTCTCAGGTTTTCTTCTGCCATCTGTGAGAGCTTCTTGATCTGTCCCCAGGTAAGTGGCTGTGTTTGACAAGTGTTGCTTGTGACAGTTGGGGTCCTCATCAGTATCAGTCTCAACATGGCTGCAACTGGGGGGATCCTTGGGATCCTCCCGGAATCTCTTCCTCAGCATCTAGCTAATGATAAAGTTTCAGGTGTCCTGATGGTATCTAAATCAGCTGCTGGTTTTGGCCTGGAGAAACACGAGCATAATCTCTACCCTAAGTTATTATTTTACCTATTTCTGAGCTTTTTCTTATTGGATCTCTCCACCAAACCAGTTGTT
Source organism: Macaca mulatta (assembly GCF_049350105.2). Classification (NCBI taxonomy): domain Eukaryota; kingdom Metazoa; phylum Chordata; class Mammalia; order Primates; family Cercopithecidae; genus Macaca; species Macaca mulatta. The sequence continues at coordinate 123,978,498 of NC_133411.1, forward strand.
CTACTTCTGTCTTTGCAGCTGGTTTCTGTAGATGCTGTTCAGCTGCTGATACAATCTGGCCTTTAGACAGGCTAAAATGTTTTTAAGTCAATAATGTTAGATTCAATTGCAAATGGGATGTCCCATAGTCCCTGTATCCCCCTTTTTGTTTTTGCAATTGCCGTTTTAGGGAGAGATTAATTCATTCTACAATGGCATTTCCTTGAGAATTATATGGGATGTCAGTGATATATTAAATGTTCCATATAGAGAAAAATGTAGCTAGAACTTGGCTAGTATAGCCTGGGGCATTATCTGTTTTAATAGAAGTTGGAGAGGGGAGGTTCCAAGGTGGCTGAATAGGAACAGCTGTAGTCTGTAGCTCTCAGCATAAGTGACGCAGAAGATGGGTGATTTCTGTATTTCCAACTGAGGTATTGGGTTCATCTCACTGGGGCTTGTTGGACAGTGGGTGCAGCCCATGGACCATGAGCCGAAGTAGGGCGAAGCATCACCTCACCTGGGAAGCACAAGGTATTGGGATATTCCCTTTCAAAGTCAAGGGAAGTTGTGACAGACGGAACCTGGAAAATCAGGTCACACTCACTCTAATACTGCACTTTTCCAACTGTCTTAGCAAATGACACACCAGGAGATTATATCCTGTGCCTGGCTCAGAGGGTCCCACACCCACGGAGCCTTGCTCACTGCTAGCACAGCAGTCTGGGATTGAACTTCAAGGTGGCAGTGAGGCTGGGGGAGGGGCACCCACCATTGCTGAGGCTTGAGGAAGTAAAAAAAGCAGCTGGAAATCTCCAACTGGGTGAAGCCCACCACAGCTCAAGGAAGCCTGCCTGTCTCTGCAGACTCCACCTCTGGGGACAGTGCATAGCTGAACAAAAGAAAGCAGAAACTACTGCAGACTTAAACGTCCCTATCAGACAGCTCTGAAGAGAGGAGTGGTTCTCCCAGTATGGAGTGTGAGATCTGAGAATTGACACACTGCCTCCTCAAGTGGGTCCCTGACCCCCGAGTAGCCTAACTGGGAAGCACCTTCCAGTAGGGGCTGACTAACACCTCATATGGCCACGTGGCCCTTTGAGATGAAGCTTCCAGAAGAATGATCAGGCAGCAACATTGGCTGTTCTGCAATATTTGTGGTTCTGCAGCCTCCGCTGGTGATACCCAGCAAACAGGATCTAGAGTGGACCTCCAGCAAATTCCAACAGATCTGCAGCTGAGGGTCCTGATTATTAGAAGGAAAACTAACAAACAGAAAGGACATCCACACCAAAACACCATCTGTAAGTCGCCATCATCAAAGACCAAAGGGAGATGAAACCACAAAGATGGGGAGAAATCAGAGCTGAAAATTCTAAAAATCAGAGCACCTCTTCTCCTCCAAAGGAAAGCAGCTCCTCACCAGCAATGGAACAAAGCTGGACAGAGAATGACTTTGACGAGTTGAGAGAAGACGGCTTCAGACAATTGGTAATAACAAACTTCTCAAAGCTAAAGGAGGATGTTTGAACCATCGCAAAGAAATTAAAAACCTTGAAGAAAGATTTGATGAATGGCTAACTAGAATAAACAGCATAGAGAAGATCTTAAATGACCTGATGGAGCTGAAAACCATGACATGAGAACTGCATGATGCATGCTCAAGCTTCAGTAGCCGATTTGATCAAGTGGAAGAAAGGGAATCACTGATTGAATATCAAATGAATTAAATGAAGCAAGAAGAGAAGTTTAGAGAAAAAAAGTAAAAAGAAATTAACAAAGCCTCCAAGAAATATGGGACTATGTGAAAAGACCAAATCTATATCTGATTGATGCACCTGAAAGTGACGGGGAGAATGGAATCAAGTTGGGAAACACTCTGAAGGACATTATCCAGGAGAACTTCCCCAACCTAGAAAGGCAGGCCAACTTTCAAATTCAGGAAATACAAAGAATGCCACAAAGATACTACTCAAGAAGAGCAACTCCAAGACACACAATTATCAGATTCACCAAAGCTGAAATGAAGGAAAAAATTAAGGACAGCCAGAGAGAAAGACTGGGTTACCCACAAAAGGAAGCCTATCAGACTAACAGTGGATTTCTTCACCGAAACTACAAGCCAGAAGAGAGTAGGGGCCAATATTCACATTCTTAAGGAAAAGAATTTTCAACCCAGAATTTCATATCCAGCCAAACTAAGTTTCATAAGTGAAGGAGAAATAAAATCCTTTACAGACAAGGAAATTCTGAGATTTTGTCACCACCAGGCCTGCCTTACAAGAGCTCATGAAGGAAGCACCAAATATGGAAAGGAACAACCAGTACCAGCCATGGCAAAAACATGCCAAATTGTAAAGATCATCGATGCTAGGAAGAAACTACATCAACTAAAGAGCAAAATAACCAGTTAGTATCATAATGACTGGATTAAATTAACACATAACAATATTAACCTTAAATGTAAATGGGCTAAATGCTCCAATTAAAAGACACAGACTGGCAAATTGGATAAACAGTCAAGACCCATCAGTGTGCTGTATTCAGGAGACCCATCTCATGTGCAGAGACACATACAGGCTCAAAATAAAGGGATGAAGGAAGATCAACCAAGCAAATGGAAAACAACAACAACAAAAAAGCAGAGGTTGCAATCCTAGTCTCTAATAAAACAGACTTTAAACCAACAAAGATCAGAAGAGACAAAGATGGCTATTACATAATGGTAAAGGGATCAATTCAACAAGAAGAGCAAACTATCCTAAATATGTATGCACCCAATACAAGAGCACCCAAATTCATAAAGCAAGTCCTTAGAGACTTACAAAGAGACTTAGACTCCCACACAATAATAATGGGAGACTTTAACACCCCACTGTCAACATTAGAGATATCAATGAGACAGAAAGTTAACAAGAATATCCAGGAAGTGAATTCAGCTCTGCACCAAGTGGACCTAATAAATATCTACAGAACTCTCCACCACAAGTCAACACAATATACATTCTTCTCAGCACCACATTGCACTTATTCCTAAATTGACCACATAGTTGGATGTAAAGTACACCTCAGCAACTGTAAAAGAATAGAAATTATAGCAAACTGTGTCTCAGACCATAGTGCAATCAAACTACCACTCAGGATTAAGAAAATCAATCAAAACTGCCCAACTACATGGAAATTGAACAACCTGCTCCTGAATAACTACTAGGTAAACAACGAAATAAAGGCAGATATAAAGATGTTCTTTGAAACCAATGAGAACAAAGACACAACCTACCAGAATCTCTGGGACACAGTTAAAGGAGTGTGTAGAGGGAAATTTATAGCAGTAAATGCCAACAAGAGAAAGCAGGTAAAATCTAAAATCCACATCCTAACATCAAAATTAAAAGAACTAAAGAAACAAGAACAAAGACATTCAAAAGCTAGCAGAAGGCAAGAAATAACTAAGATCAGAGCAGAACTGAAGGAAATAGAGACACAAACAACCCTTCAAAAAAATCAATGAATCCAGGAGGTGGTTTTTTGAAATGATCAACAAAATTGATAGACCAATAGCAAGACTAATAAAGAAGAAAGAGAGAAGAATCAAATAGACGTAATAAAAAATGATAAAGGGGATATCACCACTGATCCCACAGAGATATAAACTACCATCAGAGGATACTGTAAACACCTCTACACAAATAAACTAGAAAATCTAGAAGAAATGGATAAATTCCTGGACACATACATCCTTCCCAGACTACACCAGGAAGAAGTTGAATCCCTGAATAGACGAATAACAGGTTCTTATATTGGGGCAAAAATTAAGAGCCTACCAACAAAAATAAATTCCAGGACCGGAGGGATTCACAGCTGAATTCTACCAGAGGTACAAAGAGGAGCTGCTACCATTCCTTCCGAAAACATTCCAATCAATAGAAAAAGAGGGAATCCTCCATAACTCACTTTAGTAGGCCAGCATCATCCTGATACCAAAGTCTGGCAGAGATGCAACAAAAAAGAGAATTTTAGGCCAATATCCCTGATGAACATTGATGCAAAAATCCTCAATAAAGTACTGGCAAACCGAATCCAGCAGCACATCAAAAAGTTTATCCACCATGATCAAGTGGGCTTCATCCCTGGGATGCAAGGCTGGTTCAACATACAGAAATCAATAAACATAATCCATCATATAAACAGAACCAAAGACAAAAACCACATGAATATCTCAATAGACGCAAAACGCCTTTGACAAAATTCCACAGCCCTTCATGCTAAAAACTCTCAATAAATTAAGTATTGATGGAACATACCTCAAAATAATAAGAACTATTTATGACAAACACACAGTCAATATCATACTGAATGGGCAAAACCTGGAAGCATTTCCCTTGAAAACTGGCACAAGACAGGGATGCCCTCTCTCACCACTCTTATTCAACATAGTGTTAGCAATTCTGGCCAGGGCAATCAGGCAGGAGAAAGAAATAAAGGGTGTTCAATTAGGAAAAGTGGAAGTCAAATTGTCCCTGTTTGCAGATGATATGATTGTATTTTTAGAAAACCCCATTGTCTCAGTCCAAAATCTTCTTAAACTGATAAGCAACTTCAGCAAAGTCTCAGGATACAAAATCAATGTGCAAAAATAACAAGCATTCCTATACACCAATAACAGACAAGCAGAGAGCCAAATCATGAGTGAACTCCCATTCACAATTGCTACAAAGAAAATAAAATACCTAGGAATACAACTTAGAAGGGATGTGAAGGACTTCTTCAAGAAAAACTACAAACCACTGCTCAACGAAATAAAAGAGGACACAAACAAATGGAAGAACATCCCATGCTCACGGATAGGAAGAATCAATATTGTGAAAATGGCCGTACTGCCCAAGGTAATTTGTAGATTCATCCCCATCAAGCTACCAATGCCATCCCCATTAAGCTACAATGACTTTCTCCACATAATTGGAAAAAAAAAAAAACTACTTTAAAGTTCATATGGAACAATAAAAGAGCCTGCATTGCCAAGACAATCCTAAGCCAAAAGAACAAAGCTGGAGGCATCATGCTACCTGACTTCACACTATACTACAAGACTGCAGTAACCAAAGCAGCATGGTACTGGTACCAAAACAGAGAAATAAACCAATGGAACAGGAGGAACAAAGTCTTCAGAAATAATACCACACATGTACAACCATCTGATCTTTGACAAACCTGACAAAAATAAGAAATAAGGAAAGGATTCCCTATTTAATAAATGGTGCTGGGAAAACTGGCTAGCCATATGTAGAAAGCTGAAACTGGATCCCTTTCTTACACCTTACACAAAAATTAATTCAAGATGGATTAAAGATTTAAATGTCAGACCTAAAACCATAAAAACCCTAGAAGAAAACCTAGGCAATACCATTCAGAACATAGGCATGGACAAGGAATTTATATCTAAAACACCAAAAGCAATGGTAACAAAAGCCAAAATTGACAAATGGGATCTAAATAAACTAAAGAGCTTCTGCACAGCAAAAGAAACTACCATCAGAGTGAGCAGGCAACCTAAAGACTGGGTGAAAAATTTTGCAATCTACCCATCTGACAAAGGGCTAATATCCAGAATCTACAAAGAACTTAAACAAATTTACAAGAAAAAATCATACAGCCCCATCAAAAAGTGGGCAAAGGATATGAACAGACACTCCTCAAGACATTTATGCAACCAACAGACACATGAAAAACTGCTCATCATCACTAGCTATCAGAGATATGCAAATCAAAACCACAATGAGATAACATCTCCCACCAGTTAGAATGGTGATCATTAAAAAGTCAGGAAACAACAGGTGTTGGAGAGGATGTGGAGAAATAGGAACACTTTTACACTGTTGGTGGGATTGTAAACTAGTTCAACCATTGTGGAAGACAGTGTGGTGATTCCTCAAGGATCTAGAACTAGAAATACCATTTGACCCAGTCATCCCATTACTGGGTATATACCCAAAGGATTATAAATCATGCTACTATAAAGACACAAGCACACGTATGTTTATTGTGGCAGTATTCACAATAGCAAAGACTTGGAACAAATCCAAATGTCCATCAATGATAGACTGGATTAAAAAAATGTGGCAAATATATACCATGGAATACTTCTTTAAGGCTATGCAGCCATAAAAAAGGATGGCAGCCATAAAAAAGGATGCATTCATGTCCTTTGTAGGGACATGGATGCAGCTGGAAACCATCATTCTGAGCAAACTATCGCAAGGACAGAAAACCAAACACCGCATGTTCTCACTCAAAGGTGGGAATTGAACAATGAGAACACTTGGACACAGGGTGGGGAACACCACACACCGGGGCCTGTCATGGGGTTGGGGGAGGGGGAAGGGATAGCATTAGGAGATATACCTAACGTAAATGACGAGTTAATGGGTGCAGCACAGCAACATGGCACATGTATACATACGTAACAAACCTGCACGTTGTGCACATGTACCCTAGAACTTTAAATAGAATGAATGAATGAATGAATGAATGAATGAATGAATGAATGAATAGAAGTTGGAATGACCACCACCATAAAACACTTCAAAAGGTGACGTTTAACACAGGCAGAAGAGTCTCCTGATTGGCATGTAGTCCAGACAAAGTGATAAAAGGTGTCCACATACATGTACATAAGCTAGTCTCCCAAACGAGGGAACATGTGTGACATCCATTTGACAAAGAGAATTAGGTTCCAATCCTTGAGGATTAACTCCTCCTGCAAAAGATGAAGAATGCACCATTTGGCAAGTTGGGCATCACTGGATAACAGCTTTAGCTTCTTTCCAGGTAATGTACTTGAGACCAGAGGCATTAACATGGGTTAAATTGTGAAAGTATCTAGCATTAGATATTGCAGCAGCAACTAGCCTATCAGTCATTTGATTCCCTTTAGTCTAAGGTCCTGGAAGAAGTGTATGAGCCCTAATGTGAGTAATGTAAAAAGGGTGCATTCTACTCCTAACTGCTGTTTCCAATTATGTAAATAAAGTCATCAATGGTTCATCTGTGTGGAAAACTGAGCATTTTCAAATAATTGTGTAGAATGAACCACATATGAAGAATCAGAAATCACACTAATAGGCATACCAAAAGCAATCAATACCTCAATTACAGCTACAAGCTCCACTTTCTGAGCTGAAGTATAGGGCATCTGAAAAACTTTACTTTTCGACCCGGAATAAGAGACTTTACCATTGCTAGATCCATATGTGAAGACATTTTCAGTACCTTCAATTGGTTTAAATTTAGTTATTTTAGGGAGAACCCAATTAGTTAATTTCAAAATTTGAAACAGTTTCATTTTAGGAAAATGATTATCAAGAATAGCAACAAAGTCAGCTAAATGCGTTTCCCAAGTAAGACTATTTGTAAAAGCTTGCTGTATTTGTGCCTTTGTGAGAGGGACAATAATTTTTCCAGGATCACATCCATGTAATTTAACAATCTGAGTTATCCCATTTCCTATCATAGTAGCGACTTGATCCAAATAAGGAGTCAAAGTCCATGAACTAGTATGTGGAAGGAAAAACCATGCTATAAGATCTTAGTCTTGAACAATAACACCAGTAAGTGAATGCTGAGTTGAAAAAATTAGCAAATCTAGAGTCTTCTCTGGATCTATTCTATTTATTTGAGCTTTATGGACTTGCTTTTCAATCAGCTGTAACTCTGCCTCAGCCTCCTTTGTTAATTACCAAAGGCTAGTGAGACTAGGATCTCCTCTAAGGATAGAAAATAGATCACTCATGGCATAGGTAGGAATGCCTAGAGCAGGTCATACCCAATTTAACGTCCCCTAGTAGTTTTTGAAAGTCATTTAATGTTTTCAGTTGATCCTTATGTATGGTTATTTTCCGTGGCACTATTGTAGTGTCATTTACTAAGGTCCCCAAGTAGGAGTAAGGAGTAGCAGTCTGAATTTTGTCAGGAGCTGTAATTAAACCAGCACAAGAAATCGAATTTTACTAGTGATCATCACATTGGAGTAATATTTCTCGAGTGGGGGCACCACAAAGTATATCATCCATATAATGAATAATGTAACACCGAAAAATTTTTCCGAGTAGGTTCAATTGCTTGCCCTACATACATCTGGCGAATTGTTGGACTGTTTAACATGCCTTGTGGCAACACTTTCCAATGAAAACGCTTAGCAGGCTGCAGGATGTTTACTGCAGGAATTGTAAATGCAAACCATTCACAGTCTTGCTCAGCTAAGGGGATAGTAAAGAAACAGTCTTTTAAATCTATGACTATTAAAGGCCAGTTTTTTGGATTCATAGAGGAAGAACGCAGTCCTGGCTGCAATGCCCCGATAGGTTGTATAACTGAATTAATGGCTCTAAGATCTGTCAACATTCTCCATTTACCTGATTTTTTTCTTAATAACAAAGACAGGAGAATTCCAAGGGGAAAATGTTGGTGCTATGTCCTCTTTCTAATTGTTCATTAACTAAGTCCTCTAAAGCCTCCAGTTTCTCTTTACTTAGTGGCCATTGTTCTATCCAAATTGGCTTATCTGTTAACCATTTTAAAGATATAGGTTCTGGAGGCTTAACAATGGCCACCATCAAAAATGATATCCTAAACCTTGGTGGGAACTCTGTCTTTCCACTTGAAGTAGTTCCTTCAAACCTTGCAAATTTTTTCCTAGTCCCATACCAGGGACATACCCCATTTCATGCATCATATGTTGACTTTGAGGACTGTATAATTGCTCTGGAATTAGAACATGTGCTCCCCATTGTTGTCATAAATCTCTTCCCCATAAATTTATAGGTAGAGAAGTTACAATTGGTTGAATAGTCCCAGGTTGTCCATCAGGTCCTTCACAATGTAAAATATAACTACTTTGATATACTTCAGGGGCTTTACCAACTCCAGCTATGTTAAATTGAGCAGGTTGAATTGGCCACACAGACGGCCAGTGCTGTAGAGAAATGACTGAAATGTCTGCTCCTGTATCTATCAAACCTTTAAATTTCTTTCCCTGAAGTTATTTCACAGGTAGTACATTTATCAGTAGTTTGATTCACCCAGTAAGCTGTTTTGCTTTGTTTGTTTGTGCTTCTAAATCCTCCTGTTTATTTAGTTTTACTTTTCCCTATTTCCACATATGACAGGAGTTCTGCTATACACTCTCCTGGCTCTGCTTTCCAGGGAACAGAAGTAGATATAACAATTTGAATTTCCCCCATTGTAATCTGAATCAATGACTCCTGTATGTACTTTCACTCCTTTTAAATTTAAACTAGACCTACCTAGAAGTAATCCTATCGTCCCCATTGGAAAGGGTCCGCAGACTCCTGTTGGAACTTTCTGCAGGGGTTCCCAGGGCAGAAGGCTCATGGCTTCTGTGCATCATAAATCTACTGCAGCAATACAAGCTGTGCTGGGGGACAGGCATTGTACAGCAGTGAGGGAATGGCCTGAGCCAGAAATGCCCCGGTTTGGAATGGGGCCCAGGATGGGCCCCTCATGGCATTTCTCGAAATTGGGGTCACATCTTTATCAAACTTAGAGTGACATTGATTAGCCCAATGTTTTCTTTTATATTTTGGGCATAGACTTGGTTCATACTGATTGATAGCCTGTTTAAACTCTTCAAGTATTTTAAAAGGAAAAGGTTCAAATGTCGCTATAACATTCACCTGTTGATAAGGTGGGTGTATCCTAACAGGAAACTACCAAGGTTGATAAGGTGGGTGTATCCTAACAGGAAACTACCAAACCTCTATATCACGCTCTCATTTAGCTTGCTGAATTCCTGCCTGAATAGAACTGACAGCAGTCACTCGAGGTGCTACTCAGACAGCCACTGGGGCAACTACTTTTTGCCCAGTGTTCTCAGGAAAAGAAAGATCCGGAGGGTCAGGCCACTCTTCTTCTTCAAAACAATGAGGGAGTTCGGAAGGGTAGGAATGAACCTCTTCCTCCTTTGCCACTTTAGCTTTATCTGGCAAACAAACCTGCTCTGTCACCTCTTCTGTTACTTGGTTATACTTTCCTTCCTCCTCATCATTAGTGTGAAGAGGTTCCAAGGGGGAACAAACCAGAACCCACACTTGTGCCACTGTTACACTGATGCTTCCGAGCTCTCCTTTGTACTCACCACAGGGATTGCTTAAGAGTACCCGGGAAGACCCAGAGCAACAGGGCTGAATAGGAACAGCTCCAGCCTCCAGCTCCCAGGGCTAGTGACACAGAAGATGGGTGATTTCTGCATTTTCAATTGAGGTACCAGGTTCATCTCACTGGGGAGTGCCAGATAATTGGTGCTGGTCAGCTGGTGAAGTCCCACCAGCGAGAGCTGAAGCAGGGTGAGGCATTGCCTCACCTGGGAAGCACAAAGGGGAAGGTAATCCCTTTTCCCAGCCAGGGGAACTAAGACACACAACACCTGGAAAATTGGGTCACTCCCACCTTAGTACTGCACTTTACCAAGGCTCTTAGCAAATGGCACACCAGGAGATTATATCCCACACCTGGCGGTGAGGGTCCCATGCCCATGGAGCCTCCCTCATCGCTAGCAGAGCAGTCTGAGATCTAACTACAAGGCAGCAGCGAGGCTGGGGGAGGGGCACCCGCCATTGCTGAGGCTTAAGTAGGTAAACAAAGCAGCTGGGAAGCTCGAACTGGGTGGAGCCCACAGCAGCTCAAGGAGGCCTGCCTGTCTCTGTAGACTCCACCTCTGCAGACAGGGCATAGCTAAACAAAAAGCAGCAGAAATCTCTGCAGATGCAAATGACCCTGTCTGGCAGATTTGAAGAGAGCAGTGGATCTCCCAACACAGAGGTTGAGATCTGAGAACGGACAGACTGCCTGCTCAAGTGGGTCCCTGAACCCTGAGTAGCCTAACTGGGACACATCCCCGACTAGGTGCAGACTGATATCCCACACCTCACACGGCAGGGTACACCCCTGAGATGAAGCTTCCAGAGCAAGAATCAGACAGGAACACTCATTGTTCAACAATATTCTATCTTCTGCAGCCTCTGCAGGCAAACAGATACCCAGGCAAACAGGGTCTGGAGTGGACCTCAAGCTATCTCCAACAGACCTACAGCTGATGGTCCTGACTGTTAGAAGGAAAACTAACAAATAGAAAGGAAGCCCACACCAAAACCCCATCAGTACATCACCATCATCAAAGACCAAAGGCAGATAAAACCACAAAGATGCGGAAAAAGCAGGGCAGAAAAGCTGGAAATTCAAAACATAAGAGCGCATCTCCCCCTCCAAAGGAACACAGCTCATCGCCTGCAACGGATCAAAGTTGGACAGAGAATGAATTTGATGAGTTCAGAGAACACTGTTTCAGTCCATCAAATTTCTGGGAGCTAAAGGAGGAATTACGTACCCAGGGCAAAGAAACTAAAAATCTTGAAAAAAGAATGGAAGAATGGATAACTAGCATAATCAATGCAGAGAAGGACATAAACAAACTGACAGAGATAAAAATCATGACACGAGAAGTGCGTGACAAATGCACAAGCTTCAGTAACCAACTCAATCAACTGGAAGAAAAAGTATCAGCGAATGAGGATCAAATGAATGAAATGAAGTGAGAAGAGAAGTCTAAAGAAAAAAGAGAAAAAAGAAATGAACAAATCCTTCAAGAAGTATGGGATTATGTGAAAAAAACAAATCTACATCTGATTGAGGTGCCTGAAAGTGAGGGGGAAAATGGAACCAAGTTGGAAAACAGTCTTCAGGATATCATCGAGGAGAACTTCCCCAACCTAGTAAGGCAGGCCAACATTCAAATTCAGGAAATACAGAGAATGCCACAAAGATATTCCTCGAGAAGAGCAACTCCAAGACACATAATTGTCAGATTTGCCAAAGTTGAAATGAAGGAAAAACTGTTAAGGGCAGCCAGAGAGAAAGGTCGGGTTACCCACAAAGGGAAGCCCATCAGACTAACAGCAGATCTCTCGGCAGAAACTCTACAAGCCAGAAGAGAGTGGGGGCCAATATTCAACATTCTTAAAGAAAAGAATTTTCAACCCAGAATTTCATATCCAGCCAAACTAAGTTTCATAAGTGAAGGAAAAATAAAATCCTTTGCAGACAAGCAAATGCTTAGAGATTTTGTCACCACCAGGCCTGCCCTACAAGAGACCCTGAAGGAAGCACTAAACATGGAAAGAAACAACCGGTACCAGCCATTGCAAAAACATGCCAAAATGTAAAGACCATCGATGCTAGGAAGAAACTGCATCAACTAACGAGCAAAATAACCAGCTAATATCACAATGGCAGGATCAAGTTCACACATAGCAATATTAACTTCAAATGTAAATGAACTAAATAGTCCAATTAAAAGACACAGACTGGAAAATTGGATAAAGAGTCAAGACCATCAGTTTGCTATATTCAGGAGACCCATCTCACATGCAGAGACACACATAGGCTCAAAATAAAGGGATGGAGGAAGATCTACCAAGCAAATGGAAAACAAAGAAAAAGCAGGTGTTGCAATCCTAGTCTCTGATAAAACAAACTTTAAACCATCAAAGATCAAAAGAGACAAAGAAGGCCATTACATAATGGTAAAGGGATCAATTCAACAGGAAGAGCTAACTATCCTGAATATATATGCACCCAATACAGGAGCACCCAGATTCATAAAGCAAGTCCTTAGAGACTTACAAAGAGACAGACTCCCATACAATAATAATGGGAGACTTCAACAGCCCACTGTCAACATTAGACAGATCAACAAGACAGAAAGTTAACAACGATATCCAGGAATTGAACTCAACTCTGCAACAAGTGGACCTAATAAACATCTACAGAACTTTCCACCCCAAATAAACAGAATATACATTCTTCTCAGCACCACATCGCACTTATTCCAAAATTGACCACATAGTTGGAAGTAAAGCACTCCTCAGCAAATGGAAAAGAACAGAAATTATAACAAACTGTCTCTCAGACCACAGTGCAGTCAAACTAGAACTCAGGATTAAGAAAATCAAAACCACTCAACTACATGGAAACTGAACAACCTGCTCCTGAATGACTACTGGGTACATAACGAAATGAAGGCAGAAATAAAGATGTTCTTTGAAACCAATGAGAACAAAGATACAACATACCAGAATCTCTGGGACACATTGAAAGCAGTATGTAGAGGGAAATTTATAGCACTAAATGTACACAAGAGAAAGCAGGAAGGTTCTAAAATGGATACCCTAACATCACAATTAAAAGAACTAGAGAAGTAAGAGCAAACACATTCAAAAGCTAGCAGAAGGAAGAAATAACTAATATCAGAGCAGAACTGAAGGAGATAGAGACACAAAACACCCTCCAAAACATCTATGAATCCAGGAGCTGGTTTTTGTAAAAGATCAACAAAATTGATAGACTGCTAGCAAGACTAATAAAGAAGAAAAGAGAGAAGAATCAAATAGACACAATAAAAAATGATAAAGGGGATATCACCACCGACCCCACAGAAATACAAACTACAATCAGAGAATACTATAAACACCTCTATGCAAGTAAACTAGAAAATCTAGAAGAAATGGATAATTTCCTGGACACTTACACTCTCCCAAGACTAAACCAGGAAGAAGTTGAATCCCTAAATAGACTAATAGCAGGCTCTGAAATTGAGGCAATAATTAATAGCCTACAAACCAAAAAAAGTCCAGGACCAGATGGATTCACAGCTGAATTCTACCAGAGGTACAAGGAGGAGTTGGTACCATTCCTTCTGAAACTATTCCAATCAATAGAAAAAGAGGGAATCCTCCCTAACTCATTTGATGAGGCCAACATCATCCTGAAACCAAAGCCTGGCAGAGACACAACAAAAAAAGAGAATTTTAGACCAATATCCCTGATGAACATCGATGCAAAAATCCTCAATAAAATACTGGCAAACCGGATTCAGCAACACATCAAAAAGCTTATCCACCAGGATCAAGTGGGCTTCATCCCTGGGATGCAAAGCTGGTTCAACATAAGCAAATCAATAAACGTAATCCAGCATATTAGAACCTAAGACAAAAACCACATGATTATCTCAATAGATGCAGAAAAGGCCTCTGACAAAATTCAACAGCCCTTCATGGTAAAAACTCTCAACAAATTCGGTATCGATGGAACACATCACAAAATAATAAGAGCGATTTATGACAAACCCACAGCCAATATCATACTGAGTGGGCAAAAACTGGAAGCATTCCCTTTGAAAACTGGCACAAGACAGGGATGCCTTCTCTCACCACTCCTATTTAACATAGTGTTGGAATTTCTAGTTAGGGCAATCAGGCAAGAGAAAGAAATCAAGGGTATCCAGTTAGGAAAAGAAGAAGTCAAATTGTCCCTGTTTGCAGATGACATGATTATATATTTAGAAAACCCCATTGTCTCAGCCCAAAATCTCCTTAAGCTGATAAGAAACTTCAGCAAAGTCTCAGGATAAAAAATCAATATGCAAAAATCACAAGCATTCTTAAACACCAGTAACAGACAGCCAAATCAGGAATGAACTTCCAGTCACAATTGCTTCAAAGAGAATCAAATACCTAGGAATCCAACTTACAAGGGATGTAAAGGACCTCTTCAAGGAGAACTACAAACCACTGCTCAGTGAAATAAAAGAGGACACAAACAAATGGAAGAACATACCATGCTCATGGATAGGAAGAATCAATATCGTGAAAATGGCCATACTGCCCAAGGTAATTTATAGATTCAATGCCATCCCCATCAAGCTACCAATGACTTTCTTCACAGAATTGGATAAAACTGCTTTAAAGTTCGTATGCAACCAAAAAAGACCTCGCATTGCCAAGACAATCCTAAGCCAAAAGGACAAAGCTGGAGGCATCATGCTACTTGACTTCAAACTATACTACAAGGCTACAGTAACCAAAACAGCATGGTACTGGTACCAAAACAGAGATATAGACCAATGGAACAGAACAGAGTCCTTAGAAATAATACCACACATCTACAGCCATCTGTTCTTTGACAACCCTGAAAAAAACAAGAAATGGGGAAAGGATTCCCTATTTAATAAATGGTGCTGGGAAAATTGGCTAGCCATAAGTAGAAAGCTGAAACTGGATCCTTTCCTTACTCCTTATACGAAAATTAATTCAAGATGGATTAGTGACTTAAATGTTAGACCTAATCCCATAAAAACCCTAGAAGAAAACCTAGGTAATACTATTCAGGACATAGGCATGGGCAAGGACTTCCTGTCTAAAACACCAAAAGCAATGACAACAAAAGCCAAAATTGACAAATGGGATCTAATTAAAGTAAATAGTTCTGCACAGCCAAAGAAACTACCATCAGAGTGAACAGGCAACCTACAGAATGGGAGAAAATTTTTGCAATCTACTCATCTGACAAAGGGCTAATATCCAGAACCTACAAAGAACTCAAACAAATTTACGAGAAAAAAACAAACAACCCCATCAAAAAGTGGGCAAAGGTTATGAACAGACATCCCTCAAAAGAAGACATTCATTCAGCCAACAGACACATGAAAAAATGCTCATCATCACTGGCCATCAGAGAAATGAAAATCAAAACCACAATGATATACCATCTCACACCAGTTAGAATGAAAATCATTAAAAAGTCAGGAAACAACAGGTGCTGGAGAGGATGTGGAGAAATAGCAACACTTTTACACTGTTGGTGGGATTGTAAACTAGTTCAACCATTGTGAAAAGCAGTATGGCGATTCCTCAAGGATCTAGAAGTAGAAATACCATTTGACCCAGCCATCCCATTACTGGGTATGTACCCAAAGGATTATAATTCATGCTGCTATAAAGACACATGCACACGTATGTTTAGTGCGGCACAATTCACAATAGCAAAGACTTGGAATCAACCCAAATGTCCATCAGTGACAGACTGGATAAAGAAAATGTGGCACATATACACCATGGAATACTATGCAGCCATAAAAAAGATGAGTTCATGTCCTTTTCAGGGACATGGATGCAGCTGGAAACCATCATTCTCAGCAAGCTATTGCAAGAACAGAAAACCAAACACTGCATGTTCTCACTCATAGGTGGGAACTGAACAATGAGATCACTTGGACTCTGGAAGGGGAACATCACACACTGGGGCCAATTATGGGGAGGGGGGAGGAGGGAGGGATGGCATTGGGAGTTATACCTGATGTAAATGACGAGTTGATGGGTGCTGAGGAGTTGATGGGTGCTGCATACCAACATGGCACAGGTATACATATGTAACAAACCTGCATGTCGTGCACATGTACCCTAGAACTTAAAAGTATAATAATAATAAAACAAAAAATAATAATAATTAAATTAAATTAAATTTAAAAAAAAGAAGTGTACTCAGGTATCCTCCAGCTTAATTCCACATTCTCCAACTGTTGCTCCTGTGACCCTTTGACCCAGGTTTGAGCTGCACATATGGGCACCACTTGCTGAGACCAGCTCAGTCATGGAGACCCTAACCCAGTGGCACTAGAGGAATTAAAGACACACACACAGAAATATAGAGTGTGGAGTGGGAAATCAGGGGTCTGACAGCCTTCAGAGCTGAGAACCATGAACAGAGTTTTACCCACATATTGATTGACAGAAAGCCAGTGATAAGAACTGTTTCTATAGATTATAGATTAACTAAAACAGGAAACAAAGGGATGGGCTTTGGCTAGTTATCTGGAGCAGGAAAATGTCCTAAAGGCGCAGATTGCTCATGCTATTGTTTGTGGCTTAGGAGTGCCTTAAGCGGTTTTCCGCCCTGGGTGGGCCAGGTGTTCCTTGCCCTCATTCCGGTAAACCCACAACTTTTACTGTGGGCATCACGGCCATCATGAACATGTCACAGTGCTGCAGAGATTTTGCTTATGGCCAGTTTTGGGGACAGTTTATGGCCAGATTTGGGGGCCTGTTCCCAACACCACAGAAATACAACCTGCTGTCAGAGAATACTATAAACACCTTTACACAAAACTAGAAAATCTAGAAGAAATGGACAAATTCCTGGACACATACACCCTCCCAACATTAAACCACCAAGAAATCTAATCCCTGAATAGATCAATAATAAGTTCTGAAATTGAGGCAGTAATTAACAGCCTACCAACCAAAAAGAAAAAAAGCTCAGGACCAAACAAATGCACAGCTGAAATCTACCAGAGGTACAAAGAGGAGCTGGTTCCATTTCTTCTGAAACTATTACAAACAACAGAAAAAGAGGGATTCCTCCCTAACTCATTTTATGAGACCAGCATCATCCTGATACCAAAACATGGCAGACACACAACGCCAAAAGAAAATTGCAGGCCAATATCCCTGATGAACATCGATGTGAAATTCCTCAATAAAATACTGGCAAACCAAATCCAGCAGCATATCAAAAAGCTTATCCACCATGATCAAGTCAGCTTCATCCCTGAGATGCAAGCCTGGTTCAACATAAGCAAATCAGTAAACATAATTCATCACATAAATGGGACCAATGATAAAACCACATGATTATCTCAATAGATGCAGAAAAGGACTTCAATAAAATTCAACACTGCTTCATGTTAAAAACTCTCAATAAGCTAGATATCAATGGAATGTACATCAAAATAGTAAGAGCTATTTATGACAAACCCATACCCAATATCACACTGAACAGGCAAAACCTGGAAGCATACCCTTTGAAAACTGGCACAAGACAGGGATGCCTTCTCTCACCACTTCTATACAACATAGTGTTGCAAGTTCCGGCCAGGGCAATCAGGCAAGAGAAAGAAAAAAAGTGTATTCGAGTAGGAAGAGAGGAAGTCAAATTGTCTCTGTTTGCAGATGACATGATTGTATATTTAGAAAACTCCATTGTCTCAGCCCAAATTCTCCTTAAGCTGATAAGCACCTTCAGCAAAGTCTCAGGATAAAAATTCAATGTGCAAAAATCACCAGCATTCCTATACACCAATAATGGACAAGCAGAGAGCCAAATCACAAGTGAACTCCCATTCACAATTGTTACAAAGAGAATAAAATACCTAGGAATCCAACTTACAAGGGATGGGAAGGACCTCTTCAATGAGAACTGCAAATCACTGCTGAAGGAAATATGAGAGGACACAAACAAATGGAAAAAAATTCCATGCTCATTTCACGCTCATGAAAATGGCCATACTGCCCAAGGTAATTTAAAGATTCAATGCCATCCCCATTGAGCTACATCGACTTTCTTCACAGAATTGGAAAAAAACTACTTTAAATTTCATACGGAACTGAAAAAAGAGCCTGTATAGCCAAGACAATTCTAAGCAAGAAGAACAGAGCTGGAGGCATCACGCTACCTGACTTACAACTATACAACAAAGCTACAGTAACCAAAACAGTAGGGTACTGGTACCAAAACAGATATATAGACCAATGGAACAGGACAGAGGCCTCAGAAATAATGTCACACATGAAATGTAGCAGGATGAGCCACAGACAAAGCTCCTCAGACACTGGATTAAAGAAGGAAGAGGTTTTTTATTCAGCTGTGAACATCAGCAGACTCGTGTCTTAAGAGCCAAGCTCCCTGAAAAAGAAATACTTGACCTTTTTAAAGGCTTACAACTTTTTTTTTTTTTTTTTTTGAGACGGAGTCTCGCTCTGTCACCCAGGCTGGAGTGCAATGGCCGGATCTCAGCTCACTGCAAGCCCCGCCTCCCGGGTTTACGCCATTCTCCTGCCTCAGCCTCCGGAGTAGCTGGGACTACAGGCGCCTGCCACCTCGCCTGGCTAAGTTTTTGTATTTTTAGTAGAGACGGGGTTTCACTGTGTTAGCCAGGATGGTCTCGATCTCCTGACCTTGTGATCCACCCGTCTCGGCCTCCCAAAGTGCTGGGATTACAGGCTTGAGCCACCGCACCCGGCCTAAAGGCTTACAACTTTAAGGGGTCCACGTGAAAGGGTGGTCATAAATCAAGCAAGCATGGGAAATGTGACTGGGGCTTACATGCATCAGATAACAGAACAAAAAGTTTTACAATGCTTTTTTTTTTTTTTTTCATACAGTGTCTGGGATTTACAGATAATACAAGTAGTTTAGGTCATGGGTTGATGTTATTGTTATTACTTTTTTTTTTTTTTTTAACTCCTAGGGCCAAGGTGGTGGTGCCAAGGTTGTCTGGCTATTTATCTTACTCTTGTTTCTTTCTCTTTCCTCCTGTCTTGTGAACCAGGCAAGGTGGGGGAAGGAGGGTAGCAGGAGTAGTAATGGTCTCCTTCCTTACTACAACCACTGGATCTTTGACAAACCTGACAAAAACAAGCAATAGAGAAAGGATTCCCTATTAAATAAGTGGTGTTGGGAAAACTAGCTAGCCATACACAGAAAACTGAAACTGGATCCGTTCTTTACAACGTATACAAAAATTAACTCTAGATGGATTAAAGACTTAAATGTAAGGCCTAAAACCATAAAAAACCCTAGAAGAAAACCCAGGCAATACCATTCAGGACATAGGCATGGGCAAAGATTTCATGACTAAAACACCCAAAGCAATGGCAACAAATGCCAAAATTGACAAATGGGATCTAGTTAAACTAAAGCGCTCCTGCACAGTAAAAGAAACTATTGTCAGAGTGCACAGGCAATCTACAGAATGGGAGAACATTTTTGCAATCTATCCATCTGACAAGGGCTAATATCCAGAATCCACAAATAATTTAAACAAATTTACAAGAAAAAAAAAACTCCAATAAAAAGTGGGCAAAGGATATGAACAGACATTTCTCCAAAGAAGACATTTATGCAGCCAACAAACATAAGAAAAAAAGCTCATCATCATAGGTCATTTGACAAATGCAAATCAAAACCACAATGAGATACCATCTCATGCCATTTGGAATGGCAATCATTAAAATATCAGGAAACAACAGATGCTGGAGAGGATGTAGAGAAATAGGAACACTCTTACACTGCTGGTGGACATGTAAATTAGTTCAACCATTGTGGAGAACAGTGTGCCGATTCCTTGAGGATCTAGAACCAGAAATGCCATTTGACCCAGCAATCCCATTACTGGGATTATGCCCAAATGATTATAAATCATTCTACTATAAAGGCACATGCATACATATGTTTATTGCAGCACTGTTCACAACAGTAAAGACTTGGAACCAACCCAAAAGTCCATCAATGATAGACTGTATTAAGAAAATGTGGCACATATACACCATGGAATCCTATGCAGCCATAAAAAAGGATGAGTTCATGTCCTTTGCAGGGACATGGATGAAGCTGGAAACCATCATCCTCAGCAAACTAACACAGGAACAGAAAACCAAACACTGCATGTCCTCACTCTTAATTGGGAGCTGGCCAATGGGAACATACGGACACAGGGAGGGGAACATCACACATTGGGGCCTGTCAGCGGGTTGGAGGCTAGGGGAGGGATAGCATTAGGAGAAATACTTAAAATGTAGATGACGGGTTGATGGGTGTGGCTAACCACCATGGCTTGTGTATACCTATGTAACAAACCTACACATTCTGTACGTGTATCCCAGAATTTAAAGTATAATAATAAACATCTTGCATGATTCTCTACTCCCCTCTTTCCTGTATATAGCAACTCTAAGACTGTTCCAGCCAGTAAAGCAACAGGATGGTGGGGCCTCATCAGACGCATTCTGAGTGACTATAAGGAACAGGAGTATCTCCACCCATTCACCCTTTGGGCACCTACTGTACTTTAGAAATAAATCTTTTCAAATTTTTTGTTAATTTTTTTTATTTTTTTGAGACAGAATCTCACTCTGATGCTCAGACTGGAGTACATTAGCAGCATCATGGCTCATTGCAGCCTCAACCTCCCAGGCTCAAGTCATCCTCCCACCTCAGCCTCCTTAGTAGCTGGGACCACAGGTGCACACCATCACGCCCAGCAAATTATCTTTTAATTTTTTGTAGAGACAGGGTCTCACTATGTTGCCCAGGTCTTGAACCTCTCACCTCGAGCCATCTTCCCACCTCCACCTTCCAAAGTGCTGGGATTACAGGTGTGAGCCACCACCTCCCTCCAGAAAGAAACCTTGACATTTGACAATAATTAACATTTCGCGGTTAATATAGTTCGTGTACTGGCTAGTCCACACAGTAACCTCAACTGGATGTCTCAGAAAGCACACTTTTGGTAAAAAATAAATAAATAAATAAATCCAAAGAAAGTGTTTGCTTGAAATTATTCAAATCCACCCAACCTTCAGAAAAATTGTTTTCAAGGGTCCTATTACTGCATCCAGAATTGGTGAGTTCTTGATCTCGATGACTTCAAGAATGAAGCCGCAGACACTCGTGGTGAGTGTTATAGTTCTTAAAGGTGGTAATCTGGAGTTTGTTCCTTCAGATGTTCAGATGTGTCCACAGTTTCTTCCTTCTGGTGAGTTCGTGGTCTGACTTCAGGAGTGAATCTGCAGACCCTCGCGGTGAGTGTTACAGCTCTTAAAGGCAGCACATCAGGAGTTGTTTGTTCTTCCCAGTGGGTTCGTGGTCTCGCTGGCTTCACAAGTGAAGCTGCAGACCTTTGCGGTGAGTGTTACACCTTATAAAGATGGTAGTCCAAAGTTTGTTCCTTCAGATGTATCCGCAGTTTATTCCTTCTGGTGGGTTCGTGGTCTCACTGACTTTAGTTGTGAAGCTGCAGACCCTCGTGGTGTTACAGCTCTTAAAGGCAGCATGTCTGGAGTTGCTCATTCTTTCTGGTGGGTTCGTGGTCTTGCTGGCTTCAAGAGTGAAGTTGCAGACCTTCGCAGTGAGTGTTACAGCTCATAAAAGCAGTGTGGACCCAGAGTGAGTAGCAGCAAGATTTACCTAAACAGCAAAAGAACAAAGCTTCCATAGTGTGGAAGGGGACCCAAGCAGATTGCCACTGGCTGGCTCGGGCAACCTGCTTTTATTCCCTCATCTGGCCCCACCCACATCCTGCTGATTGGTCCATTTTACAGAGAGCTGATTGGTCCGTTTTGACAGAGTGCTGATTGGTACGTTTACAATCCCTGAGCTAGACACAGAATGCTGATTGGTGCATTTACAATCCTCTAGCTAGACATAAAAGTTCTCCAAGTCCTCCTAGGTTAGCTAGCTGCAGAGTACTGATTGGTGTATTTACAAACCTTGAGCTAGATACAGAGTGCTGATTGGTGCATTTGCAATCCCTTAGCTAGACATAAAAGTTCTCCAAGTCCCTACTAGACTCAGGA
Organism: Macaca mulatta; assembly: GCF_049350105.2. NCBI lineage: Eukaryota > Metazoa > Chordata > Mammalia > Primates > Cercopithecidae > Macaca > Macaca mulatta. The sequence continues at coordinate 124,000,739 of NC_133411.1, forward strand.
GCCCAACTGGCTTCATCTAGTGGGTCCCTCACCCCACCTGCAGGCAGAGCTGCCCACCAGTCCCTTGCCATGGGCCTGCACTCCTCAGCCCTTGGGTGGTCAATGGGACCGGGCGCTGCAGGCACAGGGGGCGGCTGCCTGCCGGGGAGACTCAGGCTGGGCTTGGGCATGGCGGGCTGCAGGTCACGAGCTCTGCCCCGCGGGGAGGCAGCTGAGGCCCAGTGAGAATTCAAGCACAGCACCGGCAGGTCGGCTCTGCTAGGAGACCCAGCACACCCTCTGCAGCTGCTGGCCCCAGTGCTAAGCCCCTCACTGCCCTGGGCCAGCAGCTCTGGCCGGTGGCTCCAAGTGCTGGGTGAGCCCAGCGAGCGCGCACCCGAACTGGCGCTGGCCCATGAGCACCGCACGCAGCCCTGGTTCCTGCCTGTGACTCTCCCTGCAAGCAGAGGGAGACAGCTCCAGCCTTGGCCAGCCCAGAGAGGGGCTCCCATGGTGCAGTGGTGGGCTGAAGGGCTCCTCAAGCACCGCTAGACTGGACGCGGAGGCCGAGGAGGCAACGAGAGTGAGGGTTGCTAGCACATTGTCACCTCTCATTACTATTAAGTTAGCACATGTTTATTATCATCTGCATATTTTACCTTAATCACCAAAGACTGCCATTCTTGGCCAAAAATAAATTCTACCAAACTTTAAGCTTTTTCCTACTTTACCAAATGTGGAAAACACAGAGGGAGATAGATTTTTCCTTAAATATCTGGGGATGTTTTTACTTTGTTAATAACTGAAAATTGTAGCTCAACTGTTAAAAGAAAATTTTTTTAAGTAGTTCAACTTTAAAACTGCCAGGTAGAAAGTTGAAATGAGGAGACTAGAGTCCATGTTAGGTTGTCTTCAATTTGGGGTTTAAAGTAATATATACTTAATATTTGTAAAATACTCAGTATAGTTATGGGAAGTAGGAAATCTTTTTAACCTAAAAGATGAATATAACTTGAATAATAGCATCAATCTGTTCTCCAAGAAAGAGCATTGTTATATATCTTTAAGTAAATACTAAAACTTAAAGGCTTATACCTTTATAAAGGCCTTAAGCCTTCCTTATACTTTTGTTGAGTAACCCCCTGGGTGAAAGGAAATATACTCACATGCTGTTCTTGTTTTTTGGGATTAACAACAACAAAGGAAAAAGCTCCCAAATCTGAGGTGGCAAATCTTAGATTAAAGCTTAGGGCAATAGTTGTAATATGTGACAGAACAAATTCCACTCTGCTCATGTATGGTTCAGGGAAGGTATGGCTAAAGCCTCATTGTGCTGCCCCTTGGAATCTTAACCCCTTGTGCTCCCAGAATTATACCACTTTTATTCCAATATCAAATAATTTCAAACTTTCAAGTTGACAGATTTCATTTATATTAGGTTGGTGCAAAAGTAATTGCAGCAGTTGCCATTAAAATTTGAAAAAACTCCAATTACTTTTGTTCCAACCTATAAAAGGCAAAGGCTAACCAAAAGTAAGCAAGATTTAAAACAAGAAAAAGAAAAACAAATTTAAGAAGAGAGCCACAAGAATAAAGAGAAAAGTAGAAATCGGAAAAAAAAAAAAAAGAGAGAGAGAGGCAGGGCAAGGTGGTGATGAGAGTCACCCAGCTTCCGCCTCCCTCAAGGTATACCAGACAAGGAAACAATGAACAGCTGAGAAAGGCTATGGGAACCAGCTGTGCAGGAACATAACCTGAGTCTAATGGCATATGAAAAATTACCTGATGACTGTTTATTTACATTTGGCTTGTCTCATTATATCATTTCATTTTTAAAGTAAGGGACCTTTAACCCTAACAACCAGGAGCCCAGCAGGTATCATTTACTCTATAATGAGCCCTCTGTCCTATCTGGTTCTACTTCAAGTCTGTTCATTGCTTATCTCACCCTTAGGGTCAAAAGAAGTCAAATATTCTTCAGCCTTCTCATTATCTTGATGAACTGAGCATTTCAACATAACTTTTAAAAAACTCTAAGTACTAAGTTCTACAAGATTACCTTCCTTCTCTTTGCAAAGCCTCTTACTGAGCACCAAACAGTAACATTTATAAATCCACATACTTCTATTCACATTGCTTCTATTCTAATATAATTGGCGTCCTCCCTCTCTGTATCAGAATCTATCATTCTCCCTGAACAATCTTATTCAAGCCCTTTCACTATTGTCTGTAGATGGATGACTTCCAAGTCTATATCTGTAACGCAGATCTTTCTTCTAAATGCCAGCCCATATTTTCAGCTATTTATTGGGCATGTCCCTGAGCCACTTTGTTTCACTCCAATTCCCTGGGAGAAAGACTCTGAGTTGGAGATTTGAAAGTGGGTGGTTCACTGGAGATGTCCTTAGGAACAGCACCTGTAGGTGAGTAGAGGCAGCAGGACTGGGTAAGTGGAGAAGCTGAAGTGTGATGCACCATGGCAACAAACTGTCAGTCCCACAGGGAGCTGGGAGGACCCTTCCTTTCTGCCCAACATTGTGGTAAGGGGGCTCAAATTTTGTACCCTGAGATCCACCAGCCTTTAGCTGTAGGCTGCCCCCAGGGAAGGGACAAAATCTTAAGTAAAGCAGCTCCCCTCAGCCTAGGGCAATTCCCAGGGAGGAATTTTGCTGTGAGATATCACAGCCAACTGCCCCGGCAGTGGGGAGACGAGTACCTAGCAGTCGTACATCCATTTGATGATCAGAGTAAATTCGTACGGCCAGTTAGTGATTTCTTTACTTGCATCATGCCATCTTGGCAAGAGGAGCCTGGGATAACTAAGTGGCAGCCACAGCTTGAAGTCTAACACAGACTTTTATGTTTCCTGGTGGAAGCACGCCTTTCTGGGCACCAGGACTTCTAAACCCAGGAAGCCCAGAGTTGCCGGGACAAGAAGCACAAATTGCCCAAATGGGCCACTTGGAGTAATGGTAAAAGGAACCACTTCTACTTCTACCCCTTGATTTCCAGACCCATATATTCTACCTGTAAGTGATATAGCACTACATATTGGTTGTTGATTTAGGATGCATATTGTATCCTAAAGAATGACACGCATTCTGTGAGGTATTATCTTCAAGCTGGTGCCATAGCTGTGCCTTTGAAAGGCCTTTCTGTTGCTCTCTTCAGCTGAAGCTAGGTGGACAGCTAGGTGGAATGATGTTAGAACCGGAGGAGCAGTACGTGGGTCCCTGGGTCATAGGCCTCCTGCTGCACTTCCTTTGCTGTAAAATAGGACTGAGTGACACATCACTCAGCTACATATTCAAAACCAAACTCATCATCATCCCTGTCCCCACTCTCAATCCACTCCAAATACTGTTTTTCTACATTATAATAAGTAGGCTGCCATGCTGTTCTCATGGGTCATGCCCAGAGAGGCAGCACCACTACTGGAGGCAGCCTTGAACCAGCATCTTCCCAGGCATGTGGTTCCATCACCCCAGAACACACCCAAAGCATCCTCCTGGAGCAGCAATTCTACTCCAAGATAAGTAGCTTTTAATCACATTACTATACAGAAGGAACAAACATGTTATACAGTAGAACAATAAATCTGATGAATTTTAAAAATAAACAGACAATTTCAAATAAACATATTTATGACAGTTGATCAGGGCTAAGTGCCCTGAATCCCAGGAAAATATGTGCATTGTCCTTTATTCTTTGACATCACTCGATAGAAAGAACTGGTCAGGGAATGAGCACTGAAGTAGGAATCGGGAGATCTGAAATCTAGAATTGGATCTTTCATTCTTAGTGAGAGAATTTTGTTAAGACATTTGGCAACTTAAGTTCTCCATCTCCTCATCTACTATTCAATGTCTCCTCTTGGATGCCTCAAAGACATCTCAAATTCAACATGTCCCAAAGTTACCTCATGATCTTTCCCACAATCCAGTCCTTTTCCAATATTTCTTGTTCCTACAAATGGCAGTATTGTATATTCAAGTGCTTAGGTCAAAAATCTAGGAATTATCTTTGACACCTACTTCCTAACTGCTATATTAAATCTACAAACAAACCCTACTGGTTTTACACCCTAAATTGCTTTAGGAGCCATCCACTGCCATACACCACCACAGCCACGACCCTCAGCTCAGCTTCTTCTCATCTGGACTGTCTCAGTATCCTCCCAACTGCTCCACCTGCATTTACTCTGCCTCTGCCCCATTCTCCTGGGATGCTGAGCATTTAGCCCAAATGTCCCACAGACACACACACACCTGCCCATTTCTCCCCAAAGCAACCAGAATAACCCTTTTTAAAACAAACTTCATCCTGCCACCACCACCTCCTTGTTAACACAATCTGTGAGGCAGATGGGGCCTGGCCCCTGCCCCCTTCCCAGTTTTGTCCGACTTCAGGCTCCTATGCTCTCTCCAGCCACACAGCTTTCTTCACACCCTCACATCCCTTGACTCTGTTCATTCCCTCCAAAGAGCCTTTGCACATACTTTTCCTCTCTGTTAGGACCTTTTTTTCCCAGCTCCTCACCTAGTACACATTGACTTACCTGCCTCTCTTTCAAACAAGCCCCCACATACCCTGGATGTAGCTAAATATTGTATTGATATAATATTCTGAAAAGGAAGCCTTAAATTCTTTATTGGACCACGTAGGAAATTAAAAAACAAACTAATACCTATTTTGGCCACATGCCTGCCACCTCTATCAGCACCTCCAAAGGAAAGGAGGATGGCTTTTGAAAGGGAGTAAGGTGGGTTAGGGGACATCCCCCATGCATCCAGGTGCCCCAAAGGCCTGCGTCTTAGTCCACTGGGGCTGTTATAACAAAATACTATAAACTGGGTGGCTTATAAGCAACAGAAATTTATTCTCACAGTTCTGGAGGCTGTAAATCTGAGATCAGAGTCCCAGCATGATTGAGTTCTGGTGAGGGCCTTCTTCTAGGTTGTAGACCGAAACTTCTCATTGGAAGGGGCAAGACAGCTCTCTTGGGCCTCTTTTATAAGGGCGTGAATCTCAATCATGAAGGCTCTACACTCTTGACCAATCACCTACCAAAGGCCCCGCCTCCTAATACCATGGCCCTGGGGTTAGCATTTTAACATATGAATGTCTGGGGGATACACACATTAGATCTACAGCTGCCTGCTTTCTGGTCTCTGCAAAGCCCAGTAAAAGAGTGTACCTGGCACTGCTTCTAAGCAATGATATGAAGAAACATCTCTCCCTTTTAAGAAATTTCACACCAATTCTTTAAAACATGTAAACTTTCCTGTAAAAGAGAGGTCTTCTTTCCCCCTCCTCTTACTCTTTCTAAGCCTCCTGCTTCATACTGGTTTCCACCTGAGGCACTCAGAGAGGCTAAGACCACCTCATTGCTTCACAGGGATGGAGAATTAACTTCAAGATAATGTCTGCCAAGACCAAGGATTACATTAATGAAGTTCAGAAAAGGGAGGTACCCCAAGAACTAGCAGATTCAAGGTCCCCCTGATACTTTTCTCCTAAGAAAACAAGAAATATAAGTATTGGCATATGATTGGGGGGCACAGCCCCCGGTATGCATATCTTAGGTGATTCCTGCCTTTGGGAAATGTTCCTCTGTTATGGGCTGAATTTGTCCCCCAAAATGCTCATGTTGAAATCCTAACCCTAAGTACCTCAGAATGTGACCATATTTGAAGATAAGTTCTTTAAAGAGGTAATAAAGGTAAAATGAGGACACTAGGCTGGGCCCTAATCCAGTATATTGGGTGTCCTTATAAGAAGAGGAGGTCAGTACACAGGCACATGCAGAGGGAAGACCCTGTGAAGACACAGGAAGAAGACAGCCATCTACAAGCCAAGGAGAGAGGCCTCAGAAGAAACCAACCCTGCCAACACTTTGATCTTGGACTTACAGCATCGAGAACTGTGAGAAAATCAATTTCTGTTGCTTAAGTCACCAATCTGTGACACTCTGTTATGGCAGCCAGCCAAAGCAAACATCTTCCCTAAACAAAAATCCAAAAGTCCAAAAATAACAGTGAGCAGTTTCTGAGCTCCTGCCCTGTGCCAGGGTCTGCCCTTTGCAACATCATCTCATTTAACTCTAACAAGAACCATTGTCACACATGAGAAGGAACTGAGAAGTTCTTGGATTTGTCAAGTCCACCATGCTCCAAAGCCTCTGCTCTTTTTGTTACATACCATGACTTTCCATGGAAAACTTGCCCAATATTTCTGGGATTCTCCTGGATAATCTGGATTTTTGCTTAAAGTGTGAGTGTTATAAAAAGCAAAGCCTTCCTTGCTCAATTCTCCTTGAAAACTGAAGAGCGGCTCTCAGCCCCAACTGGTAAAAAGCACCAAAAGGATCTACCAGGATGGCAGTGGAAGGAGGGAGAAAGGAGGATGGATGAAGGTCTTGTCTACAGGAGAGTTCTGTCATCTAGATAATCTCCCCCAACTGTCCCTCTATCCTGTTCTTCCAAAACCGGGCCCTCAATAAATAGACAGTGAGAGGGCCTGCAAAACCATTAGGGGAGGAAGATACTAGATTAAGCTGATCCTCTAGAGGCTTGCCTATGTCCATCCATGTCCTTCTGAATTTGCTTGGGAAAATAATAACTGCTTTAAAGCATGGAGTGTTAGACTCATACAAGCCTGGGTCTGAATACTGGTTCTGCTCCTTCTATCTGTGAGAATGTGAGCAAACCATTTAAATTCTTTAAAACTGCAATTTCCTCTTTCATAAAAAAAAAATCGCAATTATCATAACTTACTATTATAGGGATGTTATAAGGATTAAATGAGATAGTATGTGCAAAGCACTTGCAAAATGCTTGGTATAGAGTAGGCCTTAAATAATGTCTCTTATTAGAATTAATTTAATAAGAAAATGTGATTCTATTTGGGGTCTATCTACAACCCTTAGCATTATTTCTTACCTTAGTTACAATCTTGTAGTGAACACTGTCAGTGCTCCTCCTGGAGCTCTCACATTCCTTTTACTTTACCCAGCAGAGCACCCTTCCTCTGGCTTCAGTGCTCTTTGCCCTCAACAGTCTGCGCCTGTGCCTCTCTTAGAAGGTGGCTGCAGCTCCTGGAGCCAGAGGTGCTTAGGGAGGCTCTTTGTGATGGATGAGTGGTACAGTACTATGAGAGTATGGCTCCCTTGCTTTGAGTGGGGACAAACTCTGCAGCATCATGTACACACCAGAGAGCCCCTGTGGAATCAAGCTGAGGATGAAATGTCACCTTGTTTGACCCCTTCCAACTCCCTGTCCTGCCTCCTCACCTCCTCACCAGTTTTCTCCTGGCATCATTTCCTTAATAAACCTCTTGCACATGGGCCCCTGTCTCAGGGTCTGCTTCTGGGAAACACAGCCCAGGAAGGATCTTGCCCCTCCTGGTGCTGGAGGAAGAATGACAGCCTTCTCAAAGGTCTCTGGGGTCCTGGAGTTTAAAGCTTCAGCCCCTCAAAAGTCTAGCTCTGGGGTCCTGAGTTTAGACCCTCTGGCTTCAGAATGTTAGTCATTCAGTCCTCAATTCAGAGATTAAAAGGACATTCAGAGATTAAAAGCACTCTCTTTTTGGAATCATCCCATCTGAAATTTGAGAAATAAGTGCCCTTACCCTTTTAACTTCTTCTGAGCCTTAGCTCTGCTATCAGTGAAACTTTAAATTAACAGGTCTCACAGGAGTTCATGGGGAGGCCTGCAAGAGTATCTTAAACAAAATGTTAAGTTCATATATTTTCCTTCTACAACATAACCTTCTCCAGCTTAGCTCACTGTTGTCAAAGATGGTGCAACAAACCCTGGCCAGCAGCGTGTGGTTGGCTGGAACATGGGGGCAGGAGGCAGGAGGCAGTCATGCCATGGAAATGACACAGGTGTAAAATAAGGGTCTCCATTGTCAAGGGGACTGCAGCTACCAAGTGGGCCATTCTTTCTTCCCACAAATTCAACAAATGCATATGGAACGCCCTCTATGCACCAAGCACTCCACTATCTGCAATAGTAAGTGAAGCTGATGCAACTTTGCTCTCATGGAATTGCGGACACGATAACCAAACAAATAAGCATGTACTTATCAACCAGGCTAAATGGCAAGAATGAGGAAGCATGTGGTGTGAGGAGGACGTACAATAGGGGATCTGACCTGTGGGGAGTGGAGTAAAGAAATGTACATAGAGAAAACAAAAAGAAGAAGGGTGGGAGGAAAGGAGAGAAAAGAGTTCAGGCATGTACAAAGATTCTGAGGCCAAGACAGCATGAAACATTAGAGGAATTAAAAGAAAGTCAACAGGGCTGGAACACAAAGTCAAGTGAATATGGTGGGAAACAGTGCTGGAGGTGACCTGGAGCCAGAGCACACAGAGCCAAAGACATCAGGCACCTTCCTTGCCACCACTTCCTGCCTGAACCCTGCCACCCCTAGAAGGCACAGCCCACCTCTCTCTGGAAGGTCAGGCTGGACTTAAAAACCTAATTATCTCTGATTGGGCCTATCCTCATTTCAACTACATTCAATTTCTGGTATTCACTGAGATTGGATTTTATTATAAATTATAAATACAGAGCAAAGTGCACAGTGCTGTAATGGTAGAAGTGCAGATCATAAACAGGAAGGGCAGAAGACATTAGCACAAGTAGTAGTCAAACAATAGGCAGACATTTTCTACTGATAACAATTAGCAGTCCACATCAAGAAGCTAGGAATCATGTCCCTTCCTCTCCTAGGGTAAATTACATAAAAGCTCTTGAAAGACACTACTTCTGCTTTGCTGGTAAACCCAGATCAGAACACCACTAGACAGAGACCTCTGAGCATCTGATTTTTTTTTTTTTTTTAATGTCTTGAGTGGCTTTCAGTATTAGGACTAAAATAAATATGGAGCTTTGCCAACAATAACTAAAATAAATGTGAAGGACTCTTTTTTACAGTGAATGACATCTGCAATTACGAAGGAAGTTCAAGGGAAAGAGCCTCCAAGGCAGTCCTTCACAGATGAAAGAGAATCTAGGAGAGGGGAAAGAAAAGTAACCCTGCTTAGCCTGAGCAAGGCTTCTGAGCTCCAATTCGACCTTATGGCATTCACACAGGGGCATGGAGGGCCAGCCTCTTCAGCACATATTGATATTAATAGTCCTCATTTATCAAACCCCACCTGTATGCTACACAGAACTTAAAATGCTTTACCTGCATGCTGTCATTTAATTCTCACCATAACCTCACAAGGTAGTTACTTTCATGACACCCATATCACAACTGAGGAAACCAGGCCTCAGAGAGATTAAATAAATTGCTCAAGGTTACACAGCTAGAAAAAGCAGACACTCAAACTCAGGATTACCTGCCCCCAAAAGTCCATGCTTTTTATCTCTGTCATCAACCCTTCAAGGACAGGGAACATGTCTTGTTTGTTGGTCCAGCCTACCACTATAGAGGAATGTCAGTAAACAACAATGAACTGAAATGATCCTACCCAAACTGGCGCCAGTTTCCCACCTGCTGGCTCATGAAAATAAGCAGAGGAGAAGGGAACACAGGCCTCCTCTGTTTGAAGGGTGAGTAGGCCTAGGCCAAGGGGCTCCAGACTCAGGTAGAGCAGAAAAAAGACTTCGAGGGTAGGATCAGGTTCCAGCTGTCATACCTGCACAGTAAGTGGTGCTCCTAAAGGCCATGGCAGAAATTGTGACACCATGAAGGGAAGAATGAGAGTCTCTCTATGCGAAGTCTTCACACCCCCACTTCTGGATTGTCTGAGCCCATAAAGAAAGATGAGCTAAGGAGGGGTAGAGGTCAGGGGCCTATAACTCTAGTTATGACCACTTGTTGCCAGAGCTGCATTCTCCTGGGAGATGCACAGGGTCAGTGTATTAGTATGTTCTTAGGCTGCTAATAAAGTCATACTCCAGACTGGGTAATTTAGAAAGAAAAAGAGATTTAATGAATTCACAGTTCCACATGGCTGTGGAGGTCTTACAATCATGGCAGAAGGCAAAGGAGGAGCAAAGGCACGTCTTACATGGCAGCAGGCAAGAAACCAGGTGCAGGGAAACTCCCCTTTATAAAATCATCAGATCTCGTCAGACTTACTATCATGAGAACCGCTCAGGAAAGACCCACCCTATGATTCAATTACCTGGGACCAGGTCCCTCCCACAACAGGTGGGAATTACGGGAGGTACAATTCAAGATGAGATTTTGTGGGTGCACAGCTAAACCATATCAGTCAGGTAGCACAGACGGGGCCTGAAAGGCCAAGGGAGACACAACAGCGGTGGCAGAAAGAACTCTTCTCAGAGTAGGGAGAACTCAACAGATACCTATGAAGGACTGAACAGAAGCAAACAAGACGTTGTACCTTGGATGTGTCTGCCTCAAAACAGCTCACAAGGTTGATTATTAAAATTATTTTGGCCTACAGCAGGAATTTTGGCCAAGTTTCTAGACCAGAATTAGGCCCATAAAATGGCAGCATTTTTAGGAAACTGAGAGAAAAGAAGACAGAGGTCTTCCCCTGAGCTCAGCCAAGTCAGTGCGAGAAACGTGCTGAGAAGCCCCTTCTTGGGATGTCTCCTCCAGAGCCTCCACCTCGCAACTTCCACACTTGCCTAAGCATAAGGTAACCTGGGGAACTTGTTTTAAAAATATGGACTCCTAGGCCTCACTATACATTTACTGAATCTGAGTTTTCAGGGTCCTGGACATGCATGTTTTTAGCAAAGACTAGGTCCTTTAGGAACAGAGGAGTCTGGGAAACACAGCAACAGTCCAGGCTCTCAAATTGTTACACCAGTGTAACAGTTTTGAAAGCCATTTCCAAGTTTGAATGAATGTTTAATGGTTTCAGATTTTTTTAAGTAAAAACAAAATACAATGGGAAAATCATCTTTGAGAGAATATAAATTAAATTTAAATGGGCCAGTTAACAATTATTTTCAAAAGCCAGATGATTTTGAATAAAATCGCCAGCACAGCAGAAGCTAACACAGCACAGCTAAAGTTCCCTTGCCTCAAACGTGCTAATAAATGTGCTAATAGAGAAGACTTATTTGGAATTTAAATAAAGGTAAAAGAACAAGTTCACTTCAGACCTGGCTATATTTTTTGAGACTGTCCTTTTTAAGGAACTTCAGACTTGAAATGAGGAAAAGTAAGTGTATCTTCTGAATAAATCACTGAGAAAGGTCTTGATCCCAATCCACCTTGCAGAAGGTTACATTATCCCGGCCCTGACTAGGTGGTGGATATGAGAGTGCTCTCTTTATTTCTACTTGCTGGCCTGCAGGAGGCTGGATAGGGGAGTGGTTGGGAACATGGGCTTTGGAAACAAAAAGATCTGGGTGGGCTCAAGTCCTGCTTCTACTACTATGTATCCTTGGACACACAATTTAAACTCTCTGGGTCTTGACTTCATCACCCATAAAACAGAGTAATCATGAAACCTTGTTTGTAGGGTTATTGTATGAAATGAGTAAACGAAGCACAACATCTGCATATAATCAATACTCCATAAAAATTAGGCACTTCTATTTCTATTTGAATTATGAAGACAATGTTACTCAGCTTTTTAATTAGCACTGGCCTTGCCTGGTCACTTCCTGCTAAACCATTTTTTATTTCTGGTTTCTAAGTTTGCTTGCTGTATACGTAACATCTGAATTTTCATCCAGAGCAAAGAGTATTATCCACTTTGGCATAAAAACTTTAAAAATCTATTCCCAAACAGTAAGTTACTCTAAGTTGTCCTCATGATAAATAATTGCCCCTTAAGAGAAATGGCCTGAATTTTTCTATATTTTAACTATGCTGCAAAGTCAGCTCTTACTGATGTATATATACATATCATGATGAGAGTCTCTCATTCTCTACTTAGCTAACTCTTACTTTTACCTTAAAGCCTCCTCCAAAAGGTCTGTCTTCCCAGTGGACTCAACATATGATGGGGCTGTACTTCGATGATGACCTGAATTCTGTACTCATTCATTCATTCAATAAAGGTTTGCCAAATACCTACTATCTGCTAGGCACCAACCTTATTTTTGTCTGTATTTTTTATCTGACACTTTTCCTGTGATTTTGTATTATTAGTAGTAGTAGTATTATTCCCACTCCACACTGAATTGTAACTCCCTTAACAGCTGAGGCTATGCTGAATTCTTCTCTAAATCTTCAGTGCCCAGCAAGTGCTTTCTACACATCAGACTTGGGAAAAAGTTTCTTGTTGCCATCTGGCTGATTCTTACCCAGGTGGGGCAGTTTCCCTCAAGATGGAGAAGATATGGTGATAAACCAGCTTGCTTAGGCTTGCTGGTTTGTTATAAGACCTTGAGTAAATTACTTTGTGACTTACTGAGATCCTCTCAAGCCTCAAGACTTGGCAAAACTTAAATCCGTGTAGCTCTAAAGCTTAGTTACACCATCCTGGGCCTCAATTTTCTCTCTGGGTATTGCATAGCAGAAAGCCATGGGACAGATAAACCTGTGGATACTAATGGAATGGTTTCTACATTTTCCCAGAAATGTCATATGTTTCATTTCATTTTATCTTAAAATTTAAGAACATTCTACTTACTGATAAATCTCTCTCCCTTCAGTGAACAACAAATAAAAACAGATTAAGACCAATTTGACTCAAATCAGCATCATTTTCAGCATTCATTCTGTGAAGAACAATGAACTCAGTAGTTGGCCGGCCACAAGGAAAATTACAAAAATAAAAAGAACAATATCTGCCCTGAAACAGACTGAAATTTTTCTGCTCGTCTGATTTGTTTTACTTTTTATCCAGATGATTTGGCATCACAGAGACACAATCTATACTCTGTTTATATTCTTTGCCTTCAAAAGTAATTTGTGCAAGACAAAATAAAAATTTTTTAATGCAATTCGTAAGTCTTAGGTAATGGGAGTTTCATGAAGACATATTTGTTACCTAGATATGGCATAAAAATTCTATTTGAGTCTGATATTTGAACACCTCCATCAACATTCCTAGGCCCCTAAAATACAAAAGCCCCTTTGTGTTTTCTTCTCCACTCACAGGTGTGTTCCGATCATGTTATGAGCTTGGGTATCAATTGTTGTAAAGTTGCCTGAATCACATGGCCTAATTGGAGACCAAGGCTACAAGCTCAGTCTCTTTGGAGCTCTCCATGCTGCTATGAGGGCAACTGTACCCATAACCCAGCTCACAGCCCTTCCCTTAGAAACCACTGGTACTGAAGCAGCGAGAAGAAGGTCACGGGTGGATCTCTATAAAGTCAGCACCATGACTGGAGAAGCAAAGTACAAGTTGTGCTCGAGGTGGGTAGAAAGCATCTTCCAACTCCAAGTACAGCACACTTTGCTTTCATAAAATATTAGCGGGATGTTCTCAGGCAACTAACAATGCATCTGATTCCCACCCTAATCTGCCCAAAAGGGCAGTGATGAAAAAGCCTGGCAATTAGCGTGGGCATACAAAATGCAAAAAGGCCACAGGAAGGTTATAGTTCTTCAACCTGCTGGTTGTTTTCATGTTGCAAGGAACAGGAACTTCCATTTCTGTTTCCACCCAAAGTGAGCCACAGACTCCAATTCCTGCCACTGGAGCCATCTTGTTTCTTCATAGCCTCTTTCTACTTCTCTTCTTATTATAATTAATGTGCTTTTATCTTGCCTGGAAGTGAAATTTGTAATGTGATTTTAAATCTATATGCTAGGTCCATCGTCTGTCCCTAAATTGAATATCTGGGACCCACAAGCAAAAACTGCAAAGAGAAAAATAACAAAAATCAGTAAAAGCAATTGCCCTATAGTTAGAGTCTGGACTTTTCACTAGTTTTCCTCATGAAGAGCAATGCTGGTTAGGCTGGCTGTTTTGGTGCCATTTGGCAAATTCACTCTTCCAGGACCCAAAACAACTCCCTGAACTGAGAACTAGATCCTTCATTTGGTGAAAGGAGCCATGCAACTCTTATAAAATCGAAGTCATTTGAAACTTTGCTACTCCCTATTAAAAACAAAAACAAAAAGACCCTGTTGGCTCAAGGAGTGAAGAAGTGATGTCTTACAGAAAATAATTCATTTCTCTACTTTTCTTAGATAACATCCCCCCCTCTCTCTTCTTCCTCCTCCCACAATTCCCTCCCTGACCCTTCAGTTTGCCATTCCCATGCACAAAGGACCCAGAGTCCCTTAAAACAGAATGGATGTTCATGAAGAAAGAGAATCAATCGGGCCACGTGAGAGTGGACAATCAAACTCAATTCTTCAGGCAGCAAGATCACATAACTTCATTCCTTCCCTTGACCAACACAGATGGGTGACACCCGATGAATATAGCTAAAAGGAAGAAGCCATTTTAATCCAAATAAGAGTAATTTCATGAGTGTTTGGAATCATCCAGGCTTCAGCATTGCTTTTCTTACCTCTTTCTCTGAGTAGCAGATAAATTCTGTCAAGGGAAGGGAGACTAAATTAGTCCTCTCTGGGAGAAAGGAGACAGTTATACTTTTCCAGTGAGGAAGTACAGCTAAAGATATATGTTATATATTTATATTTCTATATGTTTATAATATATATATATCCTTAATCGTAGTATATCAGTTAATCATTGGAAAACAGTTACTGAAAGTTTATAGACAAATAAGAGGGAACATTTTTGAGGCCAAACCTAAATAACACAGAACTGCCTTTTAGAGGTTTTCAGGGGAAAATATTTTTCTTCTCAAATATTATCAGGTGGAGAACAGTTGAAGCCAAACCAAATAGCACTAAACTGCTTCCCAGAGGTTTTTGTGGAAAAATATTTTTCTTCTCAAATATTATCAGATGGAAAATCCAACAGCCACACTAGAAAAATCCCAGTTGGTTACAGCAATCCAGTTTCCCATCAGCAAGCTTTTGTTGTCCTCAAAGCACTGTATTGGCAGACCAAACGGTAGTGCTGCAGGGAAAGCAGATCCAAAAGCTAAGAACACTGACTACAAATTGTTCTTTCCCTTCTTAGTCTCTTTAGAAGGAAATAAGCTCAAAGGAAAACCAAACCAACATCTCCCTCAAAACCTGAGATTTCTCCAAACTTCCGTGTATGAAGGAGCAATACCATGGCTCAGAGCATGACCTCCATAATCAGACAGAACTGGGTTCCACTTCTTCCTCTTCTTAGCAAGTGACTGAGCCTCAGTTTCCTGGACAGTAAAATTAAGTTGTCATCTACTTCATAGCATTGTTGTAAGACGTAAGATCAGGCCGGGCGTGGTGGCTCACGCCTGTAATCCCAGCACTTTGGAAGGCTGAGGCAGGCAGATCATGAGGCCAGGAGATCCAGACCATCCTGGCCAACATGGTGAAACCTGTACTCTACTAAAAATACAAAAATTAGCCAGGCATGGTGGCATGCACCTGTAGTCCCAGCTACTCAGGAGGCTGAGGCAGAAGAATCTCTTAAACTCAGGAGGCGGAGGTTGCAATGAGCCGAAATCACGTCACTGCACTCCAGCCTGGCAACAGAGCAAGACTCGGACTCAAAAAAAAAAAAAAAAAAAGATGTAAGATTAATGCACACAAAGGACTTAGTTCAGTGTCTGAGTAAATTCTCAGTAATACTAGAAATACATGTTAATAGTTATAGAAATAGTTATTTTTATTAATTGTTCATAAGGCTTATGGTTAAGATTCTGAATTTTTACATTTTGTTTTTACTTTTAATTGTTTTTTTGTAGAGATGAGGTCTTACTATGTTTCCCAGGCTGGTTTCAAACTTCTGGCCTCAAGCAATCCTCCCACCTTAGCCTCAAAAATGCTAGAATTACAGACATGAGCCACTGCACCTGGCTTAAGATTCTATAAATCTTGATATTGTTGTGAAAATTATGACATTGGTTAACAAGATCATGCGTCCTAGAATTTCCAGGAAAATCTCTATTTCAAGTATCCTATGGTCATGCATACAAAGTGTTGTTTTAGTAACCAGGGTATTCATTGATCATCACTGTAGGTTGTTTGAAATGGAGAAAGTTTAGGGAGAGGAAGTGAAAAGAGGGACAAAGTGAGAGAATACAGGATTTATTGAACATGCACCCCAAACTGGGGTTCTTGAACTCCTTAGAGATTAATATGAGCAATCTTTTTGTAAATGAAAAATCTTAATAGACATCAGCCATACAGATAGATGCAAAAATATGACCAATATATTCAACAAGTATATTTAATGCTTTTTGCTATTTTACTGCATATTTAGAGAAGTTCAAAGACATGAAAAAAGAAATGAGAAACACTTTCATAAATATAGCTTGTCATTGAAGTCCTGGCAAAGAGAGTAGCAGAAAGGTGTTTGGTGCTGGAAAACCTGGAAACCAACATTTCAGATCAAGTCCTAATGGCTTCTGCACCAAAGCTAGGCAGGCAGTTACCTAGGAATGTCAAGCCTATCAGAAACTTGCCTTTTGAGTTGTTGATCCAAGGAACAAAGGAAATGCCACTCTCACAAATCCTCCCCAAGCTCCTCTTACATCAAATCAGCAATTGCCTTCTTTTCAAATCATAAATACTGTAAATGTGGGCTGGCCATGGTGGCTCATGCCTGTAATCCCAGCACTTTGGGAGGCCAAGGTGGGTGGATCACAAGGTCAGGAGTTTGAGACCAGCCTGGTCAATATGGTGAAATCCTGTCTCTATTAAAAATACAAAAAAATTAGCCAGGTATGGTGGCACATGCCTGAAATCCCAGACTTGGGAGGCTGAGGCAGGAGAATTGCTTGAACACAGGAGGTGGAGGTTGCAGTGAGCCAAGATCGTGCCACAGCACTTCAGCCTGGGCAACGGAGTAAAACTCTGTCTCAAAAAAAAAAAAAAATATATACTGTAAATGTGAAGGGACATTTTCACAGAACTGGTTTGATTAGATCACATTTTTTAAATAAATAGAAAATGTAAAATCGTGTATTTTAACTGAGGGTGCTAGACTTTGTATAAATAAATAACACAACTGACATATCTTGAATGGGATGGTGGTTCTGGCAGTTACTTTTAGTAAGGCCTTGGTTCACCTCCCATGCTGTTATCTGCATATCTCCCTCTGATCAGACTTCATACCTTTATTGTCTGCATTCAGGAGGCTCTTGAGGCTGTGGAATAGAGCTTACCTCTGTGGGGCATAACTGGTTGGTGTCGGAAGTAGGCTACCTACCTGTTCTATCCAGCAGAGCTTCAGCATAAAAGTGGAAGGAGAAGACCACAGGTGCCTCTTATACACATAAGCTTACAAGTTTACCATAACAGTCTGTTCTCAACTGAACAGTGCGAACAAGTTGAACCACAGTAACATTAGAAGTGTGAGATTTAAAAGTCAGAATGTCTATATTCCAACTCAATGATTTAAAAGATAGCCACGACACTCAACACACTTGGACACAAAAGAAATTCCATCCACTGAGATATCCAAAACTTTCCACTGTGAAGGCTGGTGTGTGGGTCTAAGGGATGATGCTGTTCATCCCAGAAGAGATGCTTTGAGTGGGAAGCTGAGAAGGAGGAGGAATAATGGCCCTGCCCTCTTCCTAGGGTCTGCCCTATACTGTGTATCATTATCTTATTTAAAAGTATATCTGAGGAGTGGGCACGCCCAAGATGGCCGAATATGAACAGCTCCAGCCTCCAGCTCCCAGTGTGAGCAACACAGAAGACAGGTGATTTCTGCATTTTCAACTGAGGTACCAGGTTCATCTCACTGGGGCATGTAGGACAGTTGACGCTGGTCCACGGGTGCAGCTCAACCAGCAAGAGCTGAAGCAGGGTGAGGCATTGCCTCACCCAGGAAGCGCATGGGGAAAGCGAATTCCTTTTCCTAGCCAAAGGAAATTGAGACACACAACACCTGGAAAATTGGGTAACTCCCACCCTAATACTGCACTTTACCAAGGGTCTTAGCAAATGGTACACCAGGAGATTATGTCCCACACCTGGCCCGGAGGGTCCCACACCCATGGAGCCTCCCTCATTGCTAGCGCAGCAGTCTGAGATCGAACTGCAAGGTGGCAGCGAGGCTGGGGAGGGGCGCACGCCCTTGCTGAGGCTTAAGTAGGTAAACAAAGCCTCCGGGAAGCTCGAACTGGTTCAACAAGGCTGGTTCAACATACGCAAATCAATAAATGTAATCCAGCATATAAAAAGAACCAAGACAAAAACCACACGATTATCTCAATAGATGCAGAAAAGGCCTTTGACAAAATTCGGCAGCCCTTCATGCTAAAAACTCTCAATAAATTCGGTATTGATGGAACGTATCTCAAAATCATAAGAGCTATTTATGACAAACCCACAGCCAATATCATACTGAATGGGAAAAACTGGAAGCATTCCCTTTGAAAACTGGCACAAGACAGGGATACCCTCTCTCACTACTCCTATTCAACATAGTGTTGGAAGTTCTGGCTAGGGCAATCAGGCAAGAGAAAGAAATCAAGGGTATTCATTTAGGAAAAGAAGAAGTCAATTTGTCCCTCTTTGCAAATGACATGACTGTATATTGAGAAAATCGCAACATCTCAACCCAAAATCTCCTTAAGCTGATAAGCAACTTCAGCAAAGTCTCAGGATACAAAATCAATGTGCAAAAATCTCAAGTATTCTTATACACCAGTAATAGACAAACAGAGCCAAATCATGAATGAACTCCCATTCACAATAGCTTCAAAGAGAATAAAATACCTAGGAATCCAACTTACAAGGGATGTAAAGGACCTCTTCAAGGAGAATTACAAACCACTGCTCAGTGAAATAAAAGAGGACACAAACAAATGGAAGAACATACCATGCTTATGGATAGGAAGAATCAATATCATGAAAATGGCCATACTTCCCAAGATAATTTATAGATTCAATGCCATCCCCATCAAGCTACCAATGACTTCTTCACAGAATTGGAAAAAACTGCTTTAAAGTTCACATGGAACCAAAAAAGAGCCCGCATTGCCAAGACAATCCTAAGCCAAAAGAACAAAGCTGGAGGCATCACGCTACCTGACTTCAAACTATACTACAAGGCTACAGTAACCAAAACAGCATGGTACTGGTACCAAAACAGAGATATAGACCAATGGAACAGAACAGATACCACACATCTATAGCCATCTGATCTTTGACAAACATGAGAAAAACAAGAAATGGGGAAAGGATTCCCTATTTAATGAATGGTGCTGGGAAAACTGGCTAGCCATAAGTAGAAAGCTGAAACTGGATCCTTTC
The DNA here is from genome assembly GCF_049350105.2 of Macaca mulatta. Lineage (NCBI taxonomy): Eukaryota > Metazoa > Chordata > Mammalia > Primates > Cercopithecidae > Macaca > Macaca mulatta. Next base: position 124,019,954 of record NC_133411.1, read on the forward strand.
CTTACTCCTTATACGAAAATTAATTCAAGATGGATTAGAGACTTAAATGTTAGACCTAAAACCATAAAAACCCTAGAACAAAACCTAGACAATACCATTCAGGACATAGGCATGGGCAAGGACTTCATGTCTAAAACACCAAAAGCAATGGCAACAAAAGCCAAAATTGAGAAATGGGATCTAATCAAACTAAAGAGCTTCTGCACAGTAAAAGAAACTACCATCAGAGTGAACAGGCAACCTACAGAATGGGAGAAAATTTTTGCAATCTACTCATCTGACAAAGGGCTAATATCCAGAACCTATAAAGAACTCAAACAAATTTATGAGAAAAAAAAACAAACAACCCCATCAAAAAGTGGGCAAAGGATATGAACAAACACTTCTGAAAAGAAGACATTCATACAGCCAACAGACACATGAAAAAATTCTCATCATTACTCGCCATCAGAGAAATGAAAATCAAAACCACAATGAGATACCATCTCACACCAGTTAGAATGGCGATCATTAAAAAGTCAGGAAACAACAAGTGCTGGAGAGGATGTGGAGAAATAGGAACACTTTTACACTGTTGGTGGGACTGTAAACTAGTTCAACCATTGTGGAAAACAGTGTGGCAATTCCTCAAGGATCTAGAACTAGAAATACCATTTGACCCAGCCATCCCATTTCTGGGGATATACCCAAAGGATTATAAGTCATGCTGCTATAAAGACACATGCACACGTATGTTTATTGTGGCACTATTCACAATAGCAAAGACTTGGAATCAACCCAAATGTCCATCAGTGACAGACTGGAATAAGAAAATGTGGCACATATACACCATGGAATACTATGCAGCCATAAAAAAGGATGAGTTTGTGTCCTTTGTAGGGACATGGATGCAGCTGGAAACCATCATTCTCAGCAAACTATTGGAAGAGCAGAAAACCAAATCCACATGTTCTCACTCACAGGTGGGAACTGAACAATTAGATCACTTGGACACAGGAAGGGGAACATCACATACCGGGTCCTATTGTGGAGAGGGTGGAGGGATAGCAATAGGAGATATACCTAATGCAAATGACAAGTTAATGGGTGCAGCACACCAACATGGTACATGTATCCATATGTAATAAACCTGCACGTTGTGCACATGTACCCTAGAACTTAAAGTATAATAATAAAAAATTTAAAAAGTGTATCTGGGAATGTTCTGAGCATTTATTTGATTCCTAAATGAGGCTAAATATGACTGTGCTAGAAAATAATTGCTATTAGAATAGAAATAAAACAAAAAGAGATAGTGAATATCAAAGAATGTGTACCTCCATATAAGCTAAACAGCATTGTTAGTGCTGCCTTCAAGGTATTCTGTGCTCAGGCTGTCTGCATTCATCAACCTAGATGATGTACCTGGTGGGCTACTGAGATCTGCTCTGAGTATTCATATCCATCACAAACAAATCAAAGATACTGTGTTGTCTATAGAAAGATGTGACCCACGCACCTAGGGCAGGACAGGCACTTGGAGTGTTGCCTTCCCACTTGTAACTAAAGATTATATTTATGAGAAGTCTCATAATCTGTATTTATAAAGATTTCCCCTCATGACCAAAAATTAAATTTATGAGATGCCTCTCCTTTTTCCTTTTTCTTTTTATTATCCTTTATTAAATGAATAATTATACCAGAAGGTACCATTTGTTAACCACCTCATTGATTCCAGGAACAGTAATATGCCCTTTTCCTTTAACTTTGAAAACAGCCCTTGAACTAAGTGCTATTATTGTAAGAATTGAAGAAAGAGGAGAGAAACAAGAAGGGTGGCTCAACAGTCAACAGGTTTATTTCCAACTTTGCAGGGACTACTGACAGAGTTAGGTCAGAAGCTGCAGTTTCTTATAGACTAAGAGTTTTTAAGGATTCAGAGTGGGAGAGTTTATCAGAGGCTTGGACTGCTTCTGTGCTTCTTTATTGTGCTTATCTGGGAGGGAGAGTTGTGAGTCTATTCCCACACATCTTTCTGCAGCTGCAGGCATACCCCCTGAGTTTTCCTTTAGCTTCTGTATCTTAATGCACCTGAAGGGAAAGGAATGTGATTAAGGCCCACCGTTTTACTGGAACCCCACTGTATGAGGGTGAAGTTTGGCAGTTACCCAAGAGACTTCCCCTCTGCCTTCCTCTGTGCCTGAGCTGTCTTATTTGTGTTTTAGTGTCTGCTCTTTTCTGGCTGCTTGTAGTTAGAAGAGAAGTGATTTCCTTGAAATGCATGAAGCTGGAAAGGCACCTGGAACTTTGTTTGTCTGAGGTGATGGTGCTCCTGCTCTGTCAATTATCACGTCTGGGAGATGAGAAACAAAGGCTCAGAGATGTTGTGTAGCATGCCCCAGGTCACAATCCTATGAGGTGGCAGAGCTGGAATTCAAAGCCCAAGTCACTCCAACTTCAAAACCTATGCCCTTAACCATCTCACTAGACATCTGCCAAGAATCAGACCAGCAGGCCCAGGGCAAATGGGATTATGGCAGCCTGCATCAAGGACATACCAGATACAGCCTTTCCTGCCCACTCATGCCCAGCTCATGTGTCCCATGTTTCTCTCTGTCTCCTACTTCTGGCTTACCTAAGCTGCCTTCATTGACCACAGTCCCTGGCTTTGACTACAGTCCCTGGCTTTGACTTAGTGAACTTGAGATGAGAAGTCTTCCGATCGAAGGTTTTTATCCATCGAAGAGTTCGTGGTATCATGAGCTTCAAGGAATGAAGCTGTGAACCGCTGCAGCAAGTGTCATAGCTCCATTAGTGGCAAGATTTATTAAAGTGAAAGAGAAAGTAAAGCTTCCAAGTGGTGGAGGGGACCCGGAAGGGTTGCCCTTTCAGGCTTGCGTGTCTTATGCTTATATCCCCTTATGACCCCTCCTCTTTTCCTTTTTCTGTACTATAGAATTAGCTTATTTTCTATCCGCTTGTGGATTGGTGGGCCTGATTGGCTAAAAACATCAGCTGCAGCTAGAGCTTAAACTCCCTATATGATTGGTTGAAGTTTCAATCCCTTAGCTTACAGCTGTGACTCATTTTGGCTTAGGGAAAAGTCCCTTTAGGGAAGTCCCTATTGACCCAGGAAGTCCAGCCAACTTAGCCACTTAGTCCCTCAAACTGACTCCAATCTCTTTGTTTTTTACCACATTTTCTATTTGGGGGGTCTGCATTATCCTAAGTCCTTGCCTCTGATTTGAGCCCAGTCAGCCCTTCCACAGTTCTATCAGTCTGGAACTCCATCAACTCAATCAATCTTCCCTTTTGTAGATCTGTGTGGAACCTCGTGTCATAAACTGGATGCCTGGAACAATTAACATGCATGAGCTAATAACATTTTCATAATAAAGGTGTTTTAGTGTATGTTTCTATATGTGTTAGGCATAAATATGCACATATCTTTTTTTTAAAACTAATACTAAGATGACCCTCTGTCTAGACTGAGGAGATTCCTACAAGGAAACCATTTGCTTCCTTCAGGGAATTCTTCACAGTCCCATACAATAACCCTACAAGATCAAAACCAACTCCACGGGTGCAGCACACCAACATGGCACAAGTATACATATGTAACAAACCTGCACGTTATGCACATGTACCCTACAACTTAAAGTATAATAATAATAAATAAATTAAAAATAAAAAAAATAATAATAAATCCAATAAAAATCTTTAAGAAAAAAAAAAAAAAAAAAAACCAACTCCACGCAACCCTCAAGTTCTTGCTGTTTTTCCTAGGCCTAGCTTGCCACCTACTGGCAAGAAACAGGAGTGAGAATCCAGGTGCAAGGACAGAAAAGGAATGACAAGAATTGAACACGATGCCTCTGCTAAATATTCTAGAACTTAGATTCTAGCTTTAGATCTCCCAAGGCCCAGATCTGCCAAAAACCTACAGAAAGACTGGAAGCAGTCAAAGAAGGCTTTCTCCTCTAAGTCACTGTTAACATCTGTGTCTTCTTGAAAAAGAGTATGAACAAATCAATGGTCTTTATGCCCTTCATTGGCAGAAGATCTCCTTTTGTTAAGACACTACAGGATGAATAAGTTCTGGAGACCTAATGAACAGCCTAGTGACTATAGTTAATAATACTGTTTTGCATACTTGAAATTTGCTAAATGAGTAGATCTCAAGTGTTCTCACCACACACACACACACACACACACACACACACACACCAGTGAAGTGATGGATATGTTAATTAACTCAGTCGTGGTAATCTTTTCACAATGTATGTGTATATTAGATATCATCTTGTACACCTTAAATATATACAATTTTATTTGTCAATCATACCTCAATAAAGCTGGAAGAAGAGAAGAGTTTGGGAGTTTTTAAGAAAGAAAAAGAAGAAACTGCACAAAAAAGAATAGCAGAGAGAAGGAGCAAATTTGAAATTCCCAGAGAAAATTCGTAAAGACAGCCAAGGAGGAGTTTCTCAGCTCAGTCTATCAGCAGACATCATCAAGAATGCAGGGCCCACAGCAGTAGGGTTGTGGACAAAGTGCATGATAAAGCAGCTTCTTTCTCTTTCCCTGGAACTTGAATCTGTGAGCTCAACTGAACAAACACCAATCAAATGTAAAAGCCTAAACTAAACTCTTATGTTAACATTTTTAATGACCTTCAAACTGAAAGGTTTTCTTAAAAATGATATCTTTACCTAGCTCATATAAAATTATACATTTCTAAAAATATTAAACATATCAAAAGCATGTCATGCAAATTTGATTTCAATGTCTTATATCCACATCCTCACATCATAAACATCTCACAAATAGCAACCCCTTCCAAAATGACTCTTTTTCATGCTTTAATTTTGTGCCCCAGTTTTCTCTAACTCTTGAGAAAAGATGACAATAAGGAAGAAAAACTGACCAGCCCTTCTCATTTTCCTTCCTTCTCACTTGTCAGAAATTGGGGGGAAAAAAAAAAAAAGCCTGATGGGTTTTAGAAAAATTTTAGATTTTATGACCTTTTCTCTGTTTAAAGTGCAGATGAATTTCAAGTTAATCATAACAGATTGACCGCACATAGCCATTTCCTTCCTCTCCTGACACTCAAAATGACAACAACAAAATAAAAAATATATTACTCACAAGGACAAAGAGAATGGGAGAGGACGCAACAGCAGCCAAGGGATTTAAACTCATTTGCAGAAATTTGAGTAAGGGTAGACTTTAGAGTGATGGCATTTTTACCTCACTGCCCACAGAGAGCAATGCTGCTAAGAAGTATGTGAAACATGTGCCTGAGATCCCACTCATCAAAAGGCACCTAATATCAAAGGCAGGGGTAGGGTGAGCGGCTGGAGAAAAAAGAATTGATTGAAGGTCTAGAGATAGAGTAGTTGGAACCCAGGTATAACCTATTCCTACAGAGCCAGAAATGAAATCTACAACCAATGACTTTGTAGGAAAAATGATGCCTTCTCTGACAATATGTCACCCTTAAAGGAGAGCATCTGACAGTTTGATGCTTGGCAGGGAAGACAAGGGCATGCGCAGAAGTGGGGTTGGGGGGAGTTGATCAACAGTCCAGTATTTTACAATTCTCTTGCTCCTGCCATCCAGAAGCAATTACACTTCAGCTTTACTCACCTTTCCCTAGCTTAAACCAACCAAAAAACTCCTGCCCAAGGAAAATGTTCAGATTTGCAAACCACCCAGCAGTAGCAAACAAGACAATTCATAAAGAGACTCAGGAGCTTAGAAAAGAGACATATACGTAGCATTGACCACTTTCTTTTGCTAGTTTCAGAGCTCATCTTTAAGATATTTATTCCCTACAGAGGGTCAAGCTTTTGGTTTTGATGAACCTCCATATGTCACACACCAAAAACATGCTTTCTAGCAAAATACTACATGTAATACCTACCCATTAAGACCAAACAAATCAAGTACATGCTAGAGCACCTTACAATGTAATTTTACATGCACACCGAAGCACTCATCTCCAAATCATCTAATAACACTGCCAACTAATTTCCTTAGTATCCTGACCTGAGAAAAATCTCAACCTTACAGGTATTTCTGGGAATTGGGGAAACATAGTGAAATTTAGTTTCTGTACTGTAGGTGTCCAATAAACATTTTGGTTCTGTTGTTTTTACTGTAACATGACCTGTGCCTTTTCTAACTCCCTTCTGAGGCAGAACTATTTTATTCATTATTAAAAGCGGTAAGAGTTTGTAGAAATACAGAAGTATAAAGCAGATGTTATGGGTGAACTGTACTTATGACCTCAGCCTCCCAAAGGTCACACAAGGTGGTTCCTACTCCTCCTGCTGACTTCTGGCATCTCTATGCCTAAGGAGGTCATCTGGCCACAGGAGTGTGTCTGCATATTGTGTATAACAGGCCAAAGGGGCAAGGAGTTAATGCTCCAATGAAGGAGGAGAGTTGGTAGATAAATACCCTAAGCTTCCTGCCCCTCAATGGGGACGATTACAGCTATGTTCCAAATACTGTGTCAGCAGGATGGACATCTGGTTGTCTATCATTCATTAATGGTTTCTCTTGCCTTACTCCCCGATTCTCTCATAGTACTTCTGGCAACCACCCCTCAAATAAACAACTTGTTATATGGAGTCTCTGGAAAAGTCCAGTGGGAGAAAAAACATCACAGCAACACCAACAGTTATTCACCATTTGAAAAGCAGCTTCTAACATGTTGCTAGAGACTAAATGGTGGACCACAGAAAAATCACGAGACCACGTGACCAGGGCTACCCCTTCAGAAGCTGGGTAGGGCCAGATCACTAAATGCCAAGGTCAGGCAGCCTCAACATAAATACCCAGCACAAGGGAAATGCTACTGATACAGCTCCGTTGTCTAGAGAAACACCCAAGGTCCTTGGCGACACAAACACACATGGAGTGGATTAAAGAGCAGAAAGTTTAATAGGCAAGAAAGAAGAAAACAGCACCCCCATACAGATGGAGGAGGGCTCTGAACAAAAAACTCCATGTGTGGCAGAAAGCAGTCGGTTATATTGGGAGGCTAGAGGAAGTAGTGTGTGATTTACATAAGGCTCAGGGGATCAGTTTGACCAGGTGTGTCATTCATGTAGCCTGTGAGAGGACTGGCCTTCCCACCCTGGAATTTTAATATGCAAATGTGGCTACCTGGATGGTCACCATGATGTCCTGCACATGTGGCCTCTACTTGGCTGGTCGCCATGATGTCCTGCATATGTGGCAACAAAGAAAAAGTGGGGGGAACCAACCACCATATTGAGTGGACCTGGCTTTTAGCCACCAGCATTTGCATATCAATGCTTGCAGATCTAGTTTTTCAGGCTGCTTTCTGTTAGAAAAGAAATGTTTTGGGGACTGTTTTTATTAAACAAAAAGCCTTACCAAGGACTCTTTTACTCTCTCTAGCTGCCTAAAATAATTTCTTAATAACTCCTGTAATATTTCCTCCCTCAGAAGATGTCAGCCTAACTGCTGTTAGGGGGTTTTGAACTGCAACTCTTTCTAGCTACTTCCTGCTGAAAAGGGGCATTGAGTGGGAAACAACAGCTAGGGTTCCTCCTGGGGTCGATCTAAGGGTCCTCAGAAGAATGGCTTTTCCACGTGTGGTTCTCTTTGTAACACCATTTGATCGCTTCTAGGCAAGAGAAAAAAATTTGAGTGTACAAGGTCCAAATATTAATACAAGACATGTAAGCAAGAGGCGACTTAATAAAGGAGCTAACCAATTCCATGAGGAAGACTGAAATTCATTAAAGAGGGACTGTAGCCACCCAGAGCTGAAGCCCACATTTTCTCTTAGCCTGTCAATGATTTCGATGTGATCTTTAAGTACCTGTAGGTTTTCTTCTACTTGACTAGAGGTGTTAATCCAGAAGCAGCATGTTTCATTTAAAAGTGCACAGGTACCTCCCACTTGGCTGTAAGAACATCTAGGGCTTGTCTATTTGGTACTACTACTGAAGCTAAAGCATCTATAGATTACTGTTGTGACTCTGTGGCTCCTATGGCAAGAGAAAGAATACAGGGCATTCAAATAGGAAGAGAGGAAGTCAATTTGTCTCTGTTTGCAGATGACATGATTGTATATTTAGAAAACCCCATCATCTCAGCCCAAAATTTCCTTAAGCTGATAAGCAACTTCAGCAAAGTCTCAGGATACAAAAATCAATGTGTAAAAATCACAAGCTTTCCTATACACTAATAATAAACAGAGATCCAAATCATGAGTGAACTCACATTCAAAAGTGTTGCAAAGACAATAAAATACCTAAGAATACAACTTACAAGGGATGTGAAGGACCTCTTCAAGGAGAACTACAAACCACTGCTCAAGGAAATAAGAGAGGACACAAACAAATGGAAAAATATTCCATGCTCATGGACAGGAAGAATCAATATTGTGAAAATGGCCATACTGCCCAAAGGAATTTATATATTCAATGCTATTCCCATCAAGTTACCATTGACTTTCTTCACAGAACTGGAAAAAAATACTTTAAATTTCATATGGAACCAAAAAAAGAGACTGTATAGCCAAGACAATCCTAAGCAAAAAGAACAAAGCTGGAGGCATCACACTAACTTACTTCAAACTATATTACAAGGCTACAGTAACCAAAACAGTATGGTACTGGTACCAAAACAGATATAAAAACCAATGGAACAGAACAGAGGCCTCAGAAATAACACCCCACATTTACAACCATCTGATCTTTGACAAATCTGACAAAAACAAGCAATGTGGAAAGGATTCCCTATTTAATAAATGGTGTTTGGAAAACTGGCTAACCATATGCAGAAAACTGAAGCTGGACCCCTTCCTTACACCTTATACAAAAATTAACTCGAGATGGATTAAAGACTTAAATGGAATACCTAAAACCGTAAAAACCCTAGAAGAAAACCTAGGCAGTACCATTCAGGACATAGGCATGGGCAAAGACTTCATAACTAAAACACCAAAAGTAATGGCAAGCAAAGCCAAAACTGACAAATGGGATCTAATTAAACTAAAGAGTTTCTGCACAGCAAAAGAAACTATCATCAGAGTGAACAGGTAACCTACAGAATGGGAGAAAATTTTTGCAATCTATCCATCTGACAAAGGGCTAATATCCAGAACCTACAAAGAACTTAAACAAACTTACAAGAAAAGAAAAGGAAAAAAAAAAAAAAAAGCATCTCCATCAAAAACTGGGCAGATGCTATGAACAAACACTTCTCAAAAGTAGACATTTATGCAGCCAACAAACATATGAAAAAAAGTTCATCATCACTGGTCATTAGAGAATTGCCGATCCAAACTACAATGAGATACCATCTCACGCCAGTTAGAATGGATATCATTAGAAAGTCAGGAAACAACAGATGCTGGAGAGGATGTAGAGAAATAGGAACACTTTTACACTGTTGGTGGTAGTGTAAATTAGTTCAATCATTGTGGAAGACAGTGTGGTGATTCCTCAAGGATTTAGAACTAGAAATATCATTTGACCCAGCAATGCCAAATACCCTAAGGATTATAAATCATTCTACTATAAAGACACAAGCACACATATGTTTATTGTGGCACTGTTCACAATAGCAAAGACTTGGAATCAACCCAAATGCCCATCAATGGTAAACTGGATAAAGAAAATGTGGCACATATACACCATAGAATACTATGCAGCCATAAAAACAGATGAGCTCATGTCCTTTGAAGGCACATAAATGAAGCTGGAAACCATCATTCCCAGCAAACTAACAGGAACAGAAAACGAAACACCACATGTTCCCACTCATAAGTGGGAGTTGAACAATAAGAACACATGGACACAAGGAGGGGAACATCACACACCAGGGCCTGTTGGGGGGTGGGGGCCTAGGGGAGAAATAGCATTAGGAGAAATACTTAATGTAGATGATGGGTTGATGGGTGCAGCAAACCACCAGGGCACATGTATACCTATGTAACAAACCTGCACATTCTGCATATGTATCCCAGAGCTTAAAGTGTAATTTAAAAATAAAATAAAATAATTCAGGAACTACTGTTACTATAGTACATATTCTCTTCCAAGGCCTTGGGAGGATTAAGTGGAGTCAGGAACCACAAAGAAAATATACCCCTGTTCTTTGAAGGGATGGTTCTAAGTTGTGGCCTGATAGAGACACCAGCAGTTTTTTCTCATATATTAAAAGTTTCCCCTCTTTACATATAATAGGGGTACCCTTGGATATGGATAAGGATATCAATATTCAGGATAGTCATTTACGATGCCATTTTGAACTGGATATGCCAAGTGAGAAGGTCAACCTGATAAATTGAGTTTTGAAAAATTACAGACATAATATGCCCTGGCCAATATCTACGATGATCCTTGTGGCAAGGGCTGTCAGTCCAAATGTCTCCGGTTTGCCCACAAATTTGTAGGCTGCTACTATTAGCGAACATCATACAAGGGTCTGGAATTCCATGAGGGGGCATGTTGGGAAAGGCCCATGTGTTATTCTTTACATTATAGTCAAAGTGCTTAGTTAGAGCATGCCATTTCTATTGGAACTTCCAACCAGAAAGAGAGGCTAGATTCTGAAAGCCCCCCAGTAGGGCTTCTGATCCTTTTAGATCACCTTTACTGCACTTTCCTCCCCAAATCTTTGAACTATCAGCAATTACAAGTGTGATTTGATAATGTTTGAGATATCCCAAGTATGGTCCTTCCCTGTTGCTTTTAAAGCAGTAATCCCAGCACTTTGGGAGGCTGAGGTGGGCAGGTCATCTGAGGTCAGGAGTTCAAGACCCAGCCTGGCCAACATGCTGAAACCTCATCTCTACTAAAAATACAAAAATTAGCCTGGTGTGGTGGCGGGCACTTGTAATCTCAGCTATTCGGGAGGCTAGGGCAGGAGAATCGCTTGAACCCAGGAGGGGGAGGTTGCAGTGAGCTGAGATTGTGCCACTGCACTCCAGCCTGGGCAACAAGAGTGAAACTCCGTCTCGAAAATAAAATAAATAAATAAAATTAAAGCAGAGGGAGGCATTTGTATTATCCGGTCAACTTTTCCCAGCCTGAGGGTGTGAAGCTTATTTTGGGGGAGAGTGGTCTTTGGCACTGGGGGCAGAGTGTTTTTCTCAGAGGAGTTAGTTGCCCAGCTGAAAGTGCTCCCATACCATGTTCCTACTGCAAATAATAGAGTGAGTATAACAATTCCCACAAGGGAGGCATGGTAAGTAATTTCCATCTAAAATTGTTATTTGCCAAGATACATAGAATTTATCTTTAGAGTTCTATGAAGTTACAGATGTAACTCCATGGATAATTAAAAATGTCCTTGCAAATATGCCTCAAAAAGAAATTCTAATATTTGGCAGTAAATCTCAAAAGGAGAGGCAGAAATGACAAAAAGTATTTGATGAGGTAGGGGTGGAAATGAGTAAGAAGAGTAGTTCTCACTCAATGACTTCTCTTTCATGATTTTTAGCTTAAGGTCTCCTATTTCTTCACATTGATATTCAGGACGTTCCTGTGGGCTGTCAGGGGTTGTTCCCTCAGCTCTCCAGGCTTTGACTCAAGTGCAATGTATCCAGGAGTCTATTCCTGTACATTTTATTGCCGAAGGGGTTGAAAGAAGAACAGCGTAAGGCCTTTCCCAGTTTGGGCTTAGGAAAGCAGAGAGAGAAGGGAGAACCTTTAACAGTACCAAATCTCCTGGGTTAACAAGAGGTGGTCCTATTTCCTGGGGTTGGACTTTTGCTAATTGTGCTAATTCCTGTTAGAGATGAGCCAGAGAGGACATGCTTAACTAACTCAGAGGTTTCCTGATCTAATAGAAAATCACTGGTGAGGAAAGCCTGTCCATACAGCATCTCAAAAGGTCTGAGACCTACTTTTGAAGGGGTATTTCTTATTTGTATTAAGGCCTTGGGAAGAAGAGTGGCCCAAGGAAGGTGAATTTCTTGGGATAATTTTCTGAGGTGTCTCTTGATAATATCATTAGTTTTCTCTACGTTTCCTGCAGACTGGGGTCTCCAAGCACAATGTACATGATATTCTATGCCTAGTGCTATTGAGGCCCCTTGTGTGACAGCTGCCTTAAACATGGAGCCATTGTCACTTTGAAGGTACTTAGGTAGGCCAAAGCAGAGAGTTTTTTCATTAACTAACACTTTTATTACCTCAGAGGCTTTTTCTGTGCAGCATGCAAATGCTTCTACTCAATTAGTGAAAGTATCTACCCACACCAGAAGGTATTGAATGCCCTTCATCTTTGGCATGTGGGTGAAGTCTATCTGCCAGTCTTCCCCTGGATAACTTCCTATTCTTTGGTTTGAGGAGGAAGGAGTCCTATTCAGGGGACTATTTTTGAAAAAGACTTCACTGGCATTAACAACTTGTTTGAATGTTTCTAGTATGTTCTCTCCTGAAAACAATCTCTGGGCACGTTGATAAGTTTTATCCTTTACCAAGTTAAAAGTTTGGTGAAGGATTTTAAGGACTTTACATTGGCTAGAGGCTGACAAGTGGAGTTTGCCATTCTTTGACTGTAGACATCCTGAGGGCTGAAAAGTATACCCTTGAGAACTGGCCCATTCTATTTCTGTAGGGGAGTACTGAAGTTTAATTTCTCTTACAGAGCATCCCCAAATTAGAGGGGTTTGAAGTATGTTGATGTCTTGAGACTTCCTTGCCACTGACTTAGTTGCCTGATCAGCTAATCTGTTTTTTTCAGCTACTTTATCTGTTCCCTCTTGATGTCCCCTATGATGCATCACTGCTGTTTCTCATGGAAGGAAGACTGAGGATAATAATCTGTTAACTTCCTGGTGATATTTTATAGGAGATCCATTAGTGGTAAGAAAATATCTTTCCTTCCAAATGGCAGCAGGAGCATAGAGAACCAGGAAAGCATACTTGGAGTCAGCGTAAATATTAGCTACCTTTCCCTTGCTTAATTAAAGTGCTCTTTTAAGAGCTATTAGCTCAGCTAATTGAGAGCTTATGCCTGTAGAGAGAGCAGCACTTCAATGACATCATTTAGAGTGACTACTGCATATCCTGCCCTGCAGATTCTTTGTTCTACAAAAGACCTCCCATCTGTCAAGAGGGCCCAGAATGGGTTCTCTAGGGGAGTTTCCCTGAGATCTTTCCTGGCTGCTTAGGTCTGTATTATGACCTGTTCACAGTCGTGTTCAGGTTCCCCAGTTTTCTTAGGGAGGAAGGTGGCTGGATTTAGGCGAGAATAAGTTTTTAATGTGATGTTGGAATCCTTTAACAGAAGGGCCTAATATTTAATGAGTCAGCTATCTGTTAGCCAAAGGCTTCCCCTAGCGTACAGTAGTCCTGCCATGTTATGTGGGGTATAAACAGTTAAGTCATTTTCTAGGGTTAATTTGGAGGCTTCTGGGACCAGCGGGGCCACTGAGGCAATGTTTCAGATGCATGCTGGCCATCCTTTAGCCACCAAATCAAGTTCCTTACTTAGATAACCTGCTGGTTGTTGACCTGGTCCTCAGGCCTGTGTTAAAACTCCCAGGGCCATTCCCTTACTTTATGATACGTACAGGTTGAAGGCCTTCCCTCTAAGAAGGCTGAGAGTTGGTGTCTTAAGCAAGGTTTGTTTTAGATGGTCAGAAGCCTTTTGACTGTTAGGTTCCCAGGTTAAAAGATGAGTTTTAGCTCCCTGAGTTTCTTTTATGAGGTTAAATAACAAACAAGCTATTTCAGCATACCCAGGTACCCATAGTCTACAAAATCCTGTAATGCCCAAAAATCCTCATAGTTGCTTGAGGGTCTTGGGGAGGTGGAAGCAGAAAATAGACTGAATCCTTTCTTCCCCTAATGCTCTGGTCCCCTCTGACAGCACTAAACCTTGGTATTTCACTGAGATGTTGCAAAGCAGGGCCTTGAATTTTGAAATCTTATATCCTCTGCTATTTAAGAAGTTAAGAAGAGCTTCAATGCCTTCATGAGAAGCTTCCTCAGCTGGGGCACAGAACAGAATATCATAAATGCACTGCAAGACCATAACTTGAGGGTGGGAAGTCTCAGAGAGATCTTTTGACAATGCTTGTCCAAACAGATGAGAACTATCTCGAACTCCCTGAGGCAGCACCGTCCATATTAACTGGGCAGTTTGGCAGGAGGGATTTTCAAAGGCAAACAGGTATTGAAAATCAGGATGTAATGGTATGCAGAAAAAGACATCCTTTAAATCTAACACTGCAAACCATTTAGTTCCCTCAGGTATTTCAGTTAACAGGTATAGGGATTAAGGACTACTGGGTGGATTGGAACTACAGCTTCATTAAGGTCCTGAACTAGTCTCCATTCTCCATTGGGTTTCTGCACTCCTAATGTTGGGGTGTTGCATGGGCTATTACAGGGTTTGAGGAGGTTCTGCATCTTTAGGTTAATAATGGCTTCTAGCCCTTTCCTAGCCTCTGGCCTTAGGGGATATTGTCTTTAGTTAGGAAAAGAAGATGGATCTGTACTGGCCTAGAGATTATAGCTCAACCTATTCTTCCTTGAGTTGCCCACACTTCTTAATATTAGCTTCCATCAGGGAGAGACAAAGAGTTTGTCCTGGGGCTATACGGATGCTGGCCCCCATGTGAGGTAGAATATCTCTACCTGATAAAGGAGTGGGACTTTCAGGCATGATTAAAAAGCTATGTGTAAATAATAGGTCCCACCTCATCTGCAGCTAAGGGGTTAGAAAAATACCGGATTAGAGTTTTTCCTGAGACACCACTTACAGTTGTGCTATGAGAAAAGGGGAGGCCTGGAATCAAGAGGAGAAGAGAGAGACTGGCTCCAGTATCCAGAAGAAGATCTACCTTCCTTCCTTCAATTTCCAGAATCACGCAGGGCTCCTGTAATGGCAGTCTGGGCTGCTGGAGCCAGGGGTTTGTGCCCCGGGACCTGTCAGTCCTGCTGGACTATCAGACTGGTTCTGAACCCAGTGACCTCCATCTCCAGGGGCAGTTTGATCTCCAGTGGTCTCCGCCACAGACTGGACAGGGTTGAGGTGGCTTCTTCTTGCTGCCTGGGCATTCCTTCTTAAAATGCACTGACTTGCGACATTGATAACAGCTAATGGATGTGCTCTGGGGATCCTGGACTTTGCAAGCTTGCAATGCTGCTACTAGAGCCTCTGTCCTTCTCTTGGTTTCCTCTCCTTTTCCTGGGCCTCCTCCTAATCCCTACTGTAAAAGGCCAAAGTGGCTATTCTCAGGAGGTTTTCTAGGGTGCTATTTGGTCCTATAGCTTGCTTCTGTAGTTTCATTCTAATATCGGGAGCTGCCTATGTAATCAACTTCTCCTTCAGGATGAGCTGTCCCTCAACTGAATTGGGGGATAAAGAAGTGTGTTTTATTAGTGCCTTTCTCAGCCTTTCCATAAAGGTTGTGGGATTCTCATCTGCTTTTTAGTCTATCATGGACAGCTTAATTCAGAAGTTTGGCCCTGGTTTTTCATAAGCCCTCTAACATGCATATTAAAAAGTGCTTCCTTTTCCATTCATCTACTGATTTATTGGGGTTCCATCAGGGTTGTCTGCCAGAACTGCTTCTCCTCCTGGTGGTAATGGAGTTTCCATTACTTCTTCACCTTCCCTATCCCCTTTTTTCTCTTTGGTCTACTATAGCAGACAAGTTGCTCATCTCCAGATTTTTCTGCTGGCTGCAGAACTGCCTGCTTCTCAGCTGCAGTAAGGGTCTGACCTAGGAGGAACATAACATCCCTCCATGTGAGGTCAAACACCTGAGTTAAATTTTGTAAAGTTTCTATATACCTATTGGGGTCATCAGAAAATTGGCCTAAGTCTCCCCTTATTTGCTTAAGGTCCTGTAATGAGAGGGCAACATAAACCCTCATGGCACCATTTCCATCAGGCATTTCCCGCAGAGGTAAAAAGTGGGGAAAGTGGGTAATACTGGAGATGGTAGAGCTGGAGGAGCTGATGGTATGACTGGAGGGGGTTCTGGATGAGGGGTACTGGAGGGTTGGGACATTCAATAGCTCTCTCAGATTGCTCCTGTGGAATCTGCTTTAGCTCTGGGGAACTATTCCCCGTGGGTTTGCCTACCATGGCTGCTAAGAGAACTAGGTTGATCATGCAAAACTTGTAAAGGTTTGTGTTGTGTTGCAGGACAAAGAAAATCTGTACATAGGAGACCTCAGACCGTTTGCCCTTCTGTCTACAGAAAAGATCTAATTGTTGGATAATATTAAAATCAAGACTCCCCCCAGCAGGCCAGGTTTTTCTGTCCCCAAGAAGGTAAGAAGGCCATGCCCTTGTGTAACAGAATATGAGGTGATTTTTATTCAAAGTCTCAGGGTTAAAGGAGTCCCAGTGCTTCAGAATGCACTCCAGTGGAGTGCATGCTGAAGATGATTTGTTACCCATCTAGAAACAGAAGAGAGAAAAAGGTGTCCCTGAAGTCTTCTTCCTTTCTGTGTGTGACCCAGGGTAGAGAAGAAGACAGTGGGAGTGTCCCCCTTGACTGTTTTTTGACTCCTTGGTTCCTGGCTCCCTGTTAAATGTGTCACCCATGGTTGTAGGAATGACCCTTCAAGCCATGGCAACAGAGATACTAAGCTATTGGGCTAGTCATGCTCACCCAAGTAGCTCTAGTCCTCTGCTTGTGATTTCCCTTTGACTTCCTAGACTTCTGTGACCTGTGTGCCTCCTTGCCACCCCACCCCTCACAAAAAGGATCTTGAGAAAGACTATATAAAAGGCAAGGCTCCTTCAATGGAGGGAATGTGATAGATTGTCTGCTATTATGGCCCATGCTAAAGCATTTACCCTTAGAAAAATGGTTCTGTTTAACTTCTGGACCTTAAAAATCCCCTTACTAATTAAGTACTGTCTTAATCAGAGACAGAATAGGTGTCTTAAAGGGACGTGGGGACCTAATGGCAATTTTCCTGCTAATGGGACAGTATCAGGACTAAAATTTGGCTGCAGAGGACATTTTACTCCTAATTGTTGAAGCCAGAACTTTCGCATTCACAGAAGCAGCATAAAGCCTGGTTTCCAATAGAAAGATGCAAAAAGGAAAAATTGGGAAGCTGCAGTGTACAGCAGAGTACCAGCAATGTGTCTTATAAAGAGGATTTATATTTCCATTAGGTGGCGCTGTTGGCTTAGAAATACCACGTGCTCACCAGAGGACTAGTAGTAAATGACCTCACTATGGGGGAAAGGGAAGACCTCTGTTCCTAGAAGATCGCAGTGGCATTCACCTGAGCTATCTCCCCAGTTATTACAGTATTTCTTGATCTTGCCTAACAGGATTACTTCCCCAGGCTGTAAAAACTCACACATATTCAATACACAGAGAGAATGAGACATAGCAACTACAGATAGAAAAAGAAGGAAAGTTTTGTGACGGAATAGCTGCGGATCCTTTAACAACACCCGGGCAGGCTGTCAGAGGCTGAGTCCAGTCAAGAAGCCTTTGAATAACACCAGGGTGTGCCCCGGCCAGAAATTCTTAGTTACTTCAGGACTCTTCCCAGCCTCACACGATGGCTAAGGTTCCCTGTGAAAAGAAGCTGTTTTGAAGCATGACCAACATTCCCAATGACCCGTGGGTATTTGGGGGTTCTCCATGTTCTCCCCAGAAAGCCTGAAATCCAAGTCTTTAAGAATGACTGTAACACTAAGTGTATCTAGACAGCTGACAGATGCCCATTATTGATTTGGTTTTTTGTCTTGTTTTGAGACAGAGTCTTGCTCTGTCATCCAGGCTGGAGTGCAGTGGCATGATCTTGGCTCACTGTAACCTCCACCCCCTGGGTTCAAGCAATTCTCATGTGTCAGCCTCCCAAGTAGCTGGGACTACAAGTGTGCACCACTATGCCCAGCTAATTTCTTGTGTGTGTATTTTTAGTAGAGTTAGGGTTTCACCATGTTGCCCAGGTTGGTCTTGAACTCTTGAGCTCAGGCAATCTGCCCACCTCAGCCTCCCAAAGTGCTAGGATTACAGGCATGAGCCACTGTGCCTGGTCAATTTGATTTGATTTTAAAATGAAGGCCAAGAGCTTGGAATGAAAGGACAGATTTTGAGTTCACTCCTCTGCTCACCACCCTGATGAATGTTGTACCTTTGCTTCCTGACCAACGCACCATGACATTTAGGATTAGGCCTAAGGAGGTCTGGCAGACACAACTAAGTTACACAGAAGGGTGACCCAGATGCTAAGTTACCAAACTCTTGCACTCTTGCCTCTCCCTTAGTTCTTACCTATGACCTTGTGAGGGATTTCCTAAGATCAGCTGGTGGAGAGAGAAAAACATAAAGCTCTCCCAGTAGAAAGAGCTTTGAGCAGCACATGTAGTCATTAACTGTGGGGGGAGGAAAAAGTGGCCAGAGGTAGAGATATTCAAGAACTCCTGGGAAGTGGTAAACAGCTCTGTTGGCTGGTCAGGGCCTGAAAAGAAAAAGGGAGAAATATTAGAAGATAGGATCAAGGAAGTCTGGAGAAGGAGCACATGTATTGATGTTTGTGATTCAGGTCAGTGCCTACCAGATCATTCATCACAAAGGGGTTACACAGGAAGGCTCATCCTGTGCTGGTAGCCAGCCTCTGTTCTCAGGCACTCCGGTGTTTTCACGGTAAGTTTGTGACTAGAGTAATCACGGTGGCAGGGATGGAAGCTATGCCGAAGCCTGATAGCACAGGCCCTTCTTATCAAAGATACTCTAGTTACCACCACTGCTAAATGTCAATGTCAGAAACCAATATTAGCCAGGTGCAGTGGCTCACATCTGTAACCCCAGCACTTTGGGAGGCCAAGGCAGGAGGATCACTTGATGCTAGGAATTTGAGACCAGCCTGGGAAACATAGTGAGACCCCATTTCTAAAAAAATTAGGCATGGTGTTTCATACCTGTAGTCTCAGCTACTCAGGAGGCTGAGGCAGGAAGATCACTTGAGCCCAGGAGTTCAGGGCTACAGAGAGCTATGATTGTGCCACACTGCACTCTAGCCTGGGCTGTAACAGAGTGAGACTCTGTCTCAAGAATAATCAATTTCTTTAATAAAAATTTTAAAAAGAAACAGACAGGCACAATGGCTCATGCCTGTAATCCCAGCACTTCGGGAGGTCAAGGCAGAAGCATTGCTTGAACCCATGAGTTCAAGACCAGCCTGGGCAACATAGGGAAACCCCATCTCTACAAAAATGTAAAAACTAGTTGGATGTGGTGGCACACTTGTGGTCACAGCTACTGGGAAGCCTGGGAGGTCGAGGCTGCACTGAGTCGTGATTGCATCACTGCTTCACTGCTTTCCAGCCTGGGCAACAGAATAAGACAGGAATGAAGGAAGGGAGGGAGGGAGGGAGGGAGGGAGGGAGGGAAAAGAAACTAATACTGAGGCCTAAATATGGCATTCATTCCCTCAAGGAAGCCAACAAATCACTTGGTGACAAGTTGATTTCCTTACACACTAGAGAAGCAGTGATTCATCTTTACCGGGATGGATGTGTTGTCCAGGTAAGATTTGCCTTCTTTGCCTATACTGCCTATATCAACACGATTATTGGAGGGTTCATATAGTATGTGACTTACCAGTAAGAGATCCTATATAACATCTACTTGGACTAAGGGACCCACTTTATAGCAATGTAACAATGAGCACATGTTCACAGGATCCACTGGTCCTATCATTTACCACTCCACCCAGAAGGTTGCCAATGTGATAGAACATTGGAATGACCTGTTAAAGACACAGCTATGGTTCCAGCTTGTGAATGTCAGCCAGTTGAGGTATAATCCTTCAAGATAAGATATAAACATTGAATCAACAGACATTAAGTAGTTAAAATACATAGGACTCGGAATGAAGGGGTATGAGTAGGAATAACCCCTGATATAGTCTGAATGTTTTTGTCCCCCAAAAACTCCTATGTTGACATCTTAAACCCTAAGTTGATGGTATTAGGAGGTGGGGCCTTTGCAAAGTGATTAGGTCATGAGAGTGGCCCCTTCAGGAATTGGATCAGTGCCCTTATAAAAAAGGCCCAAGAAAGCCAGATCATTTCTTCCAACATGCAAGTTTACAGTAGAAGTTGCAGTCTGCAACCAGAAGAAGGCCTTTGCCAGAACTCAATTATGCTGGTACCCTGATCTCAGACTTCCAGCCCCCAGAACTGTGAGAAATAAATTTCTGTGGTCTGTAAGCCACCCAGTGTGTGGTATTTTGTTATAATAGTCCAAATGGACCAAGATTTGGACCAAACCCAAATGGACAAATCTTCTCACCATCACTTCCAGTGAACCACTTATGTTTTTTGGCATTCCTGTCCTTACAAGTTTAGGTTCTGCAGGATTAGAAATTTTAGTCTATGGGCATGGAATACACACAACAGAGTTCTACTAAACCTAAAGTTACCACTGTTTCCTGATCATCTAGGGATCCTCTAAAGAAGTTAATAGACTAGCAGGCATAACTGATGAGGATTGTGATAAGGAGACATGGTTGCTGCTACATAGTGGGAGCAGGGAGAATGTCAGTGGTTCAGTGGGATGCCCCTTAATGCTTCCATAGCCTTCCAAGTGCAAGATCACCAGGGAGCCAGACTCACCAGGGAAGAAGGTCTGGTCATCCCATTAGGTTAGCAACCTAGACCAGTAGAAGCATTAACCGAAGAGGAGGGGATTCCAGAATGAACATTCTGTGAAGGACAGGATGAATATCCCCACAGCCTGGGAACAACTGCAGCAGCATCCCACCAACCACCCTGCTGTTAGGTCCTTCCATCAGGGGTATGATTAAGGCCATAAATTAATGACAGAGTGAACTTAACATGGGCACATTGATAAGCAATACAAAGGACATAGTGTGAAAGATGCACTCATGCCCTGTGCGTATCCCCTTGACACACCCTGGAGGTCATCTGAAGATAACTCCCTTACTGTCCACTGGCTTCCTGTGCCTCCCAGTCCACGGGCACTCTCCATCCCAGGACTGTGCTTGGCTCACACACGGGGCAGGCTGGAAGTACCAGGGAGTTAATGTCTCAGAGACTGTCAACCAGAGTTGGAGTTGATAATGACCCAGCTTTCTCACCTCTTGATGGGAAATGTTCGGATTATTTTCCACAGTTTCTTAGAGGGATATTAATAAGACTGAGCTCCATTCACCCTCAAAAGTTACCCATTATTAATGCAGCTTCAATGGCTTTCTTCCTTTTCCTGACTCACTTCCCCACTTTCACCCATGGCGTCCTGGGATCACCTTCCTATTCAACTCCTTATACCCAAATCCTTGACTAAAGTCTACTTTGGGGGGAAACCCAGGCTAAGATAAAAAGACAAAGAAAATTATCATATTTTCTAATTAATAGAATAATATGTGGCCAATGAAAATATGTACATAGAAATACAGAAAGACACGTGGATTACAATGTTAACTGAAAAACAATAATTTGTCTATTCTCATTACAACTACAAATAAGTAAAAACAGATCCTTGTGGATGGAAATATACAGGGATGATCATCACTTTGTTGGGGCTGAGGAAAAACATTTTTTAAGGAGGGAGAAATCAGAGTGTTAAAGTGCCCAGGGTTCAAGTGAGATAAGCGTGACATTACTCCCTGTTGTGTTTGGACTTTTGTGCACAGCATTGTTCTCAGCAGTCACAGATCTGCTGGTTGTAGCAAGATCACCACCATCCTGGGTACTGCCAATTCTTTTCCCCAAAGCTGCTCATTTACTCACAAAGGATGGGAAAGCTCAGCTGTCTCTGGCTGTGTCTGTAGAAAGCCTAGATTAGAGAAGCCAGACTAACAATGTGCAATCCTCATAAATTAACCTTGGTTTGGAAGAAAAGCTTGACTTACAGGTTGGGATATTCAGTAGCAAAACCCTGTACCCCACAAACTACAATTAAGTATAACCTGTCTTCTGAGTCTAAGGGGGCATGACTAAGCCACAAGAATGACCTTATATGGCCTCTGGCATTGGAAATGTTCCTTTTTACTGAGAAAAAACAGATTAGCCTATGCCAATGGCCAGACCATAAATGAAAAAGATTTAGTTATTTACCATATAAAAATATAAAGCATTTGGGGGGAAAGTATACTACAAAAAAGAAAGTCAGAGCTGGGTGTGGTGGTGTGCTCCTATAATCCCAGCTATTTGGGATGCTAAGGCAGGAGGATCACTTGAGTCCAGGAGATAAGAGACCAGCCTGGGCAACACAGGGACACCCTCATCTCAAAAAAAGAAAAATTCAAGAGCTAAACAAGAAACTGGGGGGAAAATCTTGCAATAAATATGGTAAAGGGTTAATATCCTTAATAAATAAAAAAAGAAGACAGATGGTGAATAATCTTTATTCATCAACTTCACCAACATATTTGCCCTGAACAGGACTGTCAGCTCTCAGCAGATATCTGGAACTCTACGCTGACTTAGGAGGAAAATTTAAATGCTCTACTGGTAAAAAGAAGTCAGCATTTGTCAGTGGCAGTAGAACTGCTAGAAACTGTAGAGAAATCCAGGAAAAGCATGGTTTCATTTCCATGTTTTTACCCTGAGCAAAACAAGGAAAGGAAAGTGTTATATTGGGGCTGAACTGGCACATTTAAAATATAGAACAACTTAAAACCCTGTGATCTGGGGCTTCCTGAAAGTTAACAAAAATCTAGCAAGCTACAAGGGAAATAAATAATAGGAGAATCATTCAACAACAGCTCTGTCTTTAATAAAGCTAATATTTTGACAATTTTATGAGGTTTGTGTGGTTTTTGTTTTGTGGTAAGCTCAGAAGTAATCACAAAATATAATATGAAAGCATTATTGTAATAAAATAAAAACAACAAAAACAGATTGAACTAAGAGCAAAGGAAATCAATTCAATACCTTGCATTTCTCAAGGACTGATAGCCACACAGAAGGAGATGGCTACCAATACTGTAATTTGAGGGGCCCTAGAAAGGCTCCAGTGGAGATAATTCCTCTCATTTCCTCCACTGAAATTCAGCCTTTGAAATTCAATTCGTTAAGATCTCCAATGCCTTTGGTTTCTTATGCAAATAAGGACAAGGATATCAACCTAAAGTCATTTCCAACTATCACCCTTTGGGGAGGATCTTTTTCAAGGCCCCAGTGGAAAGAGAATTGAGACTAGAAAGTGAGGTGAGAACCCTAAAAAGGGGAAACCTGGGAGGAGGCAAATACACATTTCTAACCATTCTGTTTCTACCAAGGTCAGCATATGTCCCAGGCACACATCACACAGGCATATCTGAAAGGGAGAGAACTGACAAGGAAACCTGCATAGATTCTAGAGCAGGTGCTTGCTAAGGTGTAACCTGCTGGCTTAGAAAGCACTGGCAAAGACACAGGGTTACAGACATCAACTTCTTAGCAGATCTCCTCCCATTCATCGCCTCAGCCTTTGGGGCTTCTTCAGGATTTCACAACTGCACCTGTTGTTGTTGTTTGTTGTTGTTGTTGTTGTTGTTGTTGTTGTTGTTGTTATGGAGTTTCACTCTGTTGCCCAGGGTGGAGTGCAATGGCGCTGGGTCAGCTCCCTGCAACCTACGCCTCACAGGTTAAAGCGATTCTCCTGTCTCAGCCTCCCAAGTAGCCAGGATTACAGGGGCCCACCACCACACCTGGCTAATTTTTGTATTTTTAGTAGGGACAGGGTTTCACTATATTGACCAGGCTGGTCTGGAACTCCTGACCTCAGGTTATCCACCTGCCTCAGCCTCCCAAAGTGCTGGTATTACAGGCTTGAGCCACTGCACCTGGCCACAAATGAACCATTTCAAAGAAGTTTCCCCCAAGATGAATAACTGCCCCAGTGGTGGGCTTCCAACTTCCCTGCAGTCAGTGCCTGCCTTCTCTGTATTTGCATATCTTGCTGGGTTTTAACAAGAAAAAGAGTTGGTCACAGGTGAATTAACAGCTCAGGAAAAGCAAGACTGTTTTTCTGAGAAAATAAAATAAAAAGCTAAAAGCTTGCAAAGTCACCAGATGCTGAATACCTCAGAAAAAGAATTACTTTGTAATACTGCTTTGAAATGAGCTTCCTAAGCAGATGAGGTTCTCCTTCGTTGTAAACCACCTCCCAGCAAACCAGATATTCAGGTCATTCTCCTTACCTTCTGGGGATATCTCCATAGTTTAGAAAGCAAGATCACAATTTTTCTTTTCTTTTCTTTTCTTTTCTGAGACAGGGAGCTCTGTTGCCCAGGCTAGAGAACAGTGGCAGGATCACCACTCACTGCAGCCTCAGGCTCCCAGGGTCAAGCGATTCTTCCACCTCACCCTCCTGAGAAGCTGAGACTACAGGCATGCTAGCTTGCCCAGCTAATTTTTTTTTTAATAGAGATGGGACTCTCCCTATGTTGCCCATGCTGGTCTCAAACTCTTGGACTCAAGAGATCCTCCTATGTCGGCCTCCCGAAGTGCTGAGATTACAGGCATGAGCCCCAATGCCTAGTCATAAGGTCACTAAATTCCAAAGAAATCTAACATTTCTTTAGCACTTACCAATGTCAGGCACGATAAAAGTGACTTTCATGCATTTAATCCTCAACTCACCTCTATTTTGGGTATGAGGATTATTATCCCTGTTTTGCAAATGTAGGAGCCGGTACTTACAGAGCTCAAACCTCTGCCCAAAGTCAGCAACTGGGGCAGAGCCAGACAGCAAAGTAAAAAGAAAAGCCTGCTGACACTACAGCTGGAGCCCTTCCCCTTCTGCACTCTACTCTCAGATTCACAAATATGGGGAAAAAGTGCACCTAAACTCGGCCAAGATCTACAAAGGTCAATTGAACAAAGGAGCTAGAAATACTTGGGCGAGCTTTACTGGGGAAAGTGGAAAGGGAGGTAAGAAGTAGCTCCTCCACTACTTAAATATCATCAGTGCAGTAATTCATGCAGCAAGTACTTATTGAGCTCCTGCTATGTGCTAAACAGTGTTCTGAGCATGGGAGATGGACTAGAAGGGGACAAACCAAACCCTAACCTCATAGAGTTTAGATTGATAATGAAGACATACAACACGGCAGCTGGCAGTGAGAGACAGGACTAGCTGAATTTCCTAGGCCAACTAAGAATCCCTAAGCCTAACTGGGAAGAGGACTGCATCCACATTTAAACATAGCGCTTGCGACTTAGCTTACACTCGATCAATAAGGTAGTAAAGAGAGCTCACTAAAATGCTAATTAGGCTAAAACAGGAGGTAAAGAAATAGCCAATAATCTATCGCCTGAGAGCACAGGGGGAGGAACAATGATTGGGATATAAACCCAGGCATTCTAGCCTGGCAACCCCCTTTGGGTCCCCTCCCATTGTATGGGAGCTCTGTTTTCACTCTATTAAATCTTGCCAACTACACACTCTCTGGTCCATGTTTGTTCCAATTTGAATTGAGCTTTCGCTCACCATCCACCGCTGCTGATTGCCGTCTTTGCAGACGCCGCCACTGACTTCCACCCCTCCCTATCTGGCAGGGTGTCCACTGCACTTCTGATCCAGCAAAGCAGCACCCATTGCCACTCCCAACGAGGCTAGAGGCTTGCCATTCGTCCTGCACTGGCTAAGTGCCTGGGGTTTGTCCTAATCAAGCTGAATAGAGCTAAAACACTCACCGCATGGCCCAAGATTCCATTCCTTGGAATCTGTGAGGCCAAGAACCCCAGGTCAGAGAACAAGAGACTCGCCGCCATCTTGGAAGTGTCCTGCCACCTTCTTTGGAGCTCTAGGAGCAAGGATCCCCCGGTAACATTTTGGTGACCACAAAGGAACTCTCCAAAGTGATGAGTAATACTGGACCACTTTCACTTGCTATTCTTTCTGTCCTTCCTTAGAATGGAGGAAAATACCAGGCACCTGTTGGCCAGTTAAAAAAATGATTAGTGTGGCCCCGAACTTAAAACTTAGGTGTGAGGCTGTCTGGGAAAGGGCTTTCTAACAACTCCCAACCCTTCAGTGTTGGGAGCATTGATCTGCCTGAAACCAGTTTCTGCTTTCAGTTTTCCTGGGGAAGCAGAGGGCCGACTAGAGGCAGAAAGCTGTCATCCAAAACTCCTGGCATTAGCCAGTTGAAATCAATGGTGCAGCCAGAAGTTTCTACTCAACAGTTGCCCATGCGTGTGCTGCTACCTTTCCTTCTGACCCATACCTCCTGGGTCCCAACAACGACTTTCTTGAAAGTGTAGCCCCAAAATTCTCCTTACCTCTGAATCTACTTCCTCCAACCCCTGCCTCCTAGTCTGAAATGCTTCAGACTTTCACTTCCTCTCCCAAGCATTAGAACAAGTTGTATCTCCAAAGGGATCTAGGGAAGCTCGATGCTGCATCCTTAGGCATCTAGGCTATGAACCCAGGGAGTCTTGTCCCTGGTGCCCCTCCCAATTTAGGTATACAGCTCTTGACATGGACAGTTATGTGACACCCATCCCTCACCACCCTTGCCAGGGCCCCAAGTTTGTAAATGGCTAGTAGGATTGCTCTCCCTTTGTGTAGATGCTCTCCTCCCCCATTTTCTACCCAGCTTACCCCCTACTCCCAGCCACACAATACAATCTCCAACCCTTGGCTTCTTGGCCAGGGCCTTGGAACTGACAACCCAGTACTCTAACAACTGGAACTGGGTCTACAACAGCATAATAGATCAAGATGAAAACGAATTGAGTAAATTAAAAGGGAGGCACATATTCCTAAGTGGCAAATGGGGGAAACAAGTGAATGTCCTTCCGCTGTGTTCCTAAAATCCATCTACAAAGAAAAGGGAAGAAGAAAGAGAGAGACAGAGAGGAGAGAGAGAGAGAAAAAGAGGGAGTCAGAGAGAGAGAGAGAGAGAGAGAGAGAGAGACAGAAAGTCGAAGAGAGAAACAAAGAGAGAGATCCCAGTAGTAGCAACTGCTTTGCTAACAGAAGAAAGTAGAAAATTAGTCTTTAGAGGAAACCTCATTGTGAGCACATTTCACAGTTCAGAACTATCCTAAGTCAAAAAAAGAAAAAGGGGGTAGCTTACTAACTCAAAAATCTTAAAGTATAGGGCTATTCTGTTTAAAAAAAAAAAAAAAAAGAAAATTTAACATTAATCACTGAAAATTTCCTTAATCCAGCAGATTTCCTAACAGGAGATTTATATCTTGATTACCATACAAAGGTCCAACCAGACCTAGAAGGAACCCCCTTCAGGACAGAATGATAGATGGTTCCTCCCAGGTGATTGAAACACACACACACACACACACACACACACACACACACACACACACACACACACACAAAATGGGCATTCAGTAATTGAGGGAAACTCTTGTAGAAGCAGAGTTAGGAAAACTGCCTAACAATTGGTCTGCTCAAACATGAGAGATGTTTGCACTCAGCCAATCCTTAAAGTACTTACAGAATCAAAAAAACTATCTCAATTCTGACTCAAAAGGTTACCCACACCCTCTCTGAAATGAATTTGCATAAGAACTGTTGTTTGTGGGAATGCATCTTGATGGGGCAACTGGGTTGTTATGAAATATTCAGGAACCCAGCCCAGCTCTAGAACTCACCCCTAAGCACAAAACAACATTGGGCAGGCTGGTAAAGGACCACTAGAATCCAGCAGTCTGGACCCCTTTCTTTGTGGTCAAGAAAGGTGGGAAAAGTGGTGCAGGACTGCTACATCAGTGAGTGTAAACTAATCTGATAAGCAGAGGTCCACGGGTGGTTACACATGCTGAAAAGAAATAAGCATTAGGACCATAGAGGATGCTCTAGGACTAATGCTCATCAGAAAATGACTAGGGGTGCTATCATCCCTATGTTCTTTTTCAGATGGGGAATGTTCCCCCCAAGGCAAAAACGCCCCTAAGATGTATTCTGGAGAACTGAGACCAATTTGACCCACAGATGCTAAGAAAGAAATGACTTATATTCTTCTGCAGTACCGCCTGGCCACAATATCCTCTTCAAGGGGGGAGAAATCGGGCCTTCTGAGGGAAGTATAAATTATAACACCATCTTACATCTAGAACCCTTTTGTAGAAAAGAAGGCAAATGGAGTGAAGTGCCGTATGTACAAACTTTCTTTTCATTAAGAGGACAACTCACAGTTATGTTAAAAGTGTGATTTATGCCCTACAGGAAGCCCTCAGAGTCTACCTTCCTACCCCAGCATCCCCCAACTCCTTCCCCAACTAATAAGGACCCCCCTTCAACCCAAATAGTCCAAAAGGAGATAGACAAAGGCATAAACAATGAGCCAAAGACTGCCAATATTCCCTGATTATGCCACCTCCAAGTGGTGGGAGGAGGAGAATTTGGCCCAGCCAGAGTGCATGTACCTTTTTCTCTCTCAGACTTGAAGCAAATTAAAATAGATCTAGGTAAATTCTCATATAACCCTGATGGCGATATTGATGTTTTTCAATGGCTATATTGATGTTTTACAAGGACACTTTAAAAAAGATTGTCCAAATAGAAATAAGCTGCCCCCTCATCCATGCCCCTTACGTCAAGGGAATCACTGGAAGTCCCACTGTCCCAGGGGACAAAGGTCCTCTGAGTCTGAAGCCACTAACCTAGTGATCCAGCAGCAGGACTGAGGGTGCTTGGGGCAAGCACCAGCCCATGCCATTGCCCTCACAGAGCCCCGGGTATGCTTGACCATTGAGGGCCAGGAGGTTAACTGTCTCCTGGACACTGGCCCAGCCTTCTCAGTCTTACTCTCCTGTCCCAGACAACTGTCCTCCAGATCTGTCACTATCTGAGGGGTCCTAGGACAGCCAGTCACTAGATACTTCTCCCAGCCACTAAGTTGTGACTGGGAAACTTTACTGTTTCCACCTGCTTTTCTAATTATGCCTGAAAGCCCCACTCCTTTGTTAGGGAGAGACATTCTAGCAAAAGCAGGAACCATAATACACTTGAACATAGGAGAAGGAACACCCATTTGTTGCCCCCTGCTTGAGGAAGGAATTAAGTCTGGGCAACAGAAGGACAATATGGACAAGCAAAGAATGCCCATCTTGTTCAAGTTAAACTAAAGAATTCTGCCTCTTTTCCCCACCAAAGGCAGTACCCCCTTAGACCGAGGCCCAGCAAGGACTCCAAAAGATTGTTAAGGACCTAAAAGCCCAAGGCCTAGTGGAACCATGCAATAGTCTCTGCAATACTCCAATTTTAGGAGGACAGAAACCCAACAGACAGTGGAGGTTAGTGCGAGATCTCAGGATTATCAGTGAGGCCATTGTCCCTCTATACCCAGCTGTACCTAACCCTTATATTCTGCTTCCCCAAATACCAGAGGAAGCAGAGTGGTTTACAGTCCTGGACCTTAAGGATGCCTTTTTCTGCATCCCTGTACATCCTGACTCTCAATTCTTGTTTGCTTTTGAAGATCCTTCAAACCCAACATCTCAACTCACCAGGACCATTTTACTCCAAGGGCTCAGGGATAGCCCCCATCTATTTGGCCAGGCATTAGCCCAAGATTTGAACCAGTTCTTATACCTGGACGCTATTGTCCTTCAGTACATGAATGGTTTACTTTTAGCTGCCCATTCAGAAACCTTGTGCCATCAAACCACCCACGTGCTCTTAAACTTTCTCGCCACCTTTGGCTACAAGGTTTCCAAACCAAAGGCTCAGCTCTGCTCACAGCAGGTTAAATACTTAGGGCTAAAATTATCCAAAGGCACGAAGGCCCTCAGTGAGGAACTTATCCAGCCTACACTGGCTTATCCTCATCCCAAAACCATACTAACTGTTGGATGTGTCTCCCCCTGCACTTCAGGCCATACATATCAATCCCTGTACCTGAACAATGGAACAACTTCAGCACAGAAATAAACACAGCTTCCATTTTCGTAGGATTTGTTGTTTCCAATCTGGAGATTACCCATACCTCAAACCTCACCTGTGTAATTTTATTAATAATATAGAAACAACCAACTCCCAATGCATCAGTTGGGTAACTCCTCCCACAGGAATGGTCTGCCTACCCTCAGGAATAATTTTTTGTTTGTAGTACCTCAGCCTATCATTGTTTAAATGGCTCTTCAGAATCTATGTGCTTCCTCTCATTCTTAGTGCCCCCATGACGATCTACACTGAACAACATTTATACAATTATGTCATACCTAAGCCCCACAACAAAAGAGTACCCATTCTTCTTTCTGTTATTGGAGCAGGAGTGCTAGGCAGACTAGACACTGGCATTGGCAGCATTGGCAGTATCACAACCTCTACTCAGTTCTACTATAAACTATTTCAAGAACTAAATAGTGACATGGAATGGGTCACCGACTCACTGATCACCTTGTAAGAATAACTTAACTCCCTAGCAGCAGAAGTCCTTCAAAATCGAAGAGCTTTAGACTTGCTAATGGCCAAAAGAGGGGAAACCTGTTTATTTTTAGGGGAAGAATGCTGTTATTATGTTAATCAATCTGGAATTGTCACTGAGAAACTTAAAGAAATTAAAGATCGAATACAATGTAGAGCAGAGGAGCTTCAAAATACTGGACCCTGAGGCCTCCTCAGCCAATGGATGTCCTGGATTCTCCCCTTCTTAGGGCCTTTAGCAGCTATAAGATTGCTGCTTCACTTTGGACCCTGCATCTTTAACGTCCTTGTTAAGTTTGTCTCTTCCAGAATCGAAGCTGTAAAGCTACAAATGGTTCTTCAAATGGAACCCCAGATGAGTCCCTGACTAAAATCTACCGCGGACCCCTGGACCGGCCTGCTAGCCCATGCTGTGATGTTGATGACATCAAAGGCACCCCTCCCAAGGAAATCTCAACTGCACGACCCCTACTAAGCCCCATTTCAGCAGGAAGCATTTAGAGCGGTCGTCAGCCAACCTCCCCAGCAGCACTTGGGTTTTCCTGTTGAGAGGGAGAACTGAGAGACAAGACTAGCTGGATTTCCTAGGCCAACTAAGAATCCCTAAGCCTAGCTGGGAAGGTGACCGCATCCACATTTAAACATGGGTCTTGCAACTTAGCTCACACCCAACCAATAAGGTAGTAAAGAGAGCTCACTAAAATGCTAATTAGGCTAAAACAGGAGGTAAAGAAATAGCCAATCATCTATTGTCTGAGAGTGCAGGGGGAGGGACAATGATCAGGATATAAACCCAGGCATTCTAGCTGGCAATGGCAACCCCTTTTGGGTCCCCTCCTGCTGTATGGGAGCTCTGTTTTCACACTATTAAATCTTGCAACTGCACACTCTCTGGTCCGTGTTTGTTCCAGTTTGAACTGAGCTTTCGCTCGTCATCCACTGCTGCTGATTGCCGTTGTTGCAGATGCCGCCACTGACTTCCACCCCTCCAGATATGGCAGGGTGTCCACTGCACTTCTGATCCAGCGAAGTGGCACCCATTGCCACTCCCAATCAGGCTAGAGGCTTGCCATTGTTCCTGCATGGGCTAAGTGCCCGGGGTTCATCCTAATCAAGCTGAATAGAGCTATAACACTCACCACATGGCCCAAGATTCCATTCCTTCGAACCATTGAGGCCAAGAACCCCAGGTCAGAGGACAAGAGGCTTGCCACCATCTTGGAAGCAGTCTGCCACCATCTTGGGAGCTCTAAGAACAAGGACCCCCGGTAACAGAAGCATGGGCTATGAAGAAAAACAAGGAAAAGTGGTGTGATTTTGGAAAGGGTGACCAGGGAAAGCCTCTCCAAACAGATGACACTTGAGCAAGAGCCCTACCTGAAGCAAAGGATTCAGTCATTCACAGGGCTGAAGGAAGTGTTTAGGCTGAGGCGCCATAAGTGCAAAAACTCTGAGGAGTTGATCGGACCTGTTCCAGGAACAGCCAGGCCAGTAAGCCTGGAGTTCCATGAGTGAGGAAGACTGGTAGGAGAGGAGGCCAGAGAACCAGCTATGGGACAGGTAATATGGACTGTGCTTCTCAAAATTTAGCCTGTCTCGGTCTCACTAGCATACACTGTGTGTGAAAACTCATTTTGCTGGCTACCCCCAGAGTTTCTGCCTCAATAGGTGGGGCCTGGGAATTTGCATTTCTAACAAGTTCCCAAGTGATACTGATCCTGCTGGCCTGGGGACCACACTATGGGAGCTTTCCAAGTCCTGATAAGACTTTGAATTTTGTTCTAAATGTGACTGGAAGCATTGGCAGATTCTGAGCAGAGGATTAAGAAAAATTATAATGGGGCAAGGGTAGAAACATGGAACCAGAATGGAAGCCATTACAAGAGTTCAGGCAAGAAATAGTGATGGTCTAGAATGAAAGCAGCTGTGCTGGAAAGTGGGGAAATGGTCGGACTCAGACACTCTGAAGGTAGTACTGATGTACTTGCTCATGGACTGATGTGACATGAGAGGCAAAGAGAAATCAAGAGGTAAGTCCTAGGTTGTAGACTGACCTACTGAGTGGAAGCATTTGCTGAAATGGGAAGATAGGTTTGGAATTGGATTTCATTTTGAACACAATTATTTTGAGATTCCCATTAGACATCCAAGTGGGGTAGTGAGTGGGCAGATAACTTACATGTCTCAAGCCTTGGGAGATGTCCAGGACAGAGGTACAAACTTGAAAGGTATATTTTTATAACCAATATGTATAATAATAGGGCTGGATGAGATCATGAGAGAGTGAGTGTAAATACTCACTCTCATGGCCCAAATACTGAGCCCTGAGGCACACAGAGTAGACAGAGAAGGAACAGCCTATGAAATAGGAAAAACCCAGGAGAATAAAAGCTGTGGAAACCAAGAGAAAAGGTGTTTCCATAAGAAGGTCATAACCCAATGCTGATAGAGTAAGAGGAGGACCAAGACGTGACCACTGGAGTTGGCAACCTGTACCGGGAATCATTTGGTGAATTGGTGGCCAGAGCTGGATTTACCATAAGGCCAATGAAGCTTAATTTCAAGGCCCCTCACTTCCACAGGAGCATCAAAATTCCCAGAAAGGGCACTAGCAAGATATTCACAAGTTGATATGTTTTTGTAAAATTTGCAAAGGTAAAACTAAGACTTCTATTAAATTTCTCTTTTCACTTTGACTTCCCGTCTGTCAAAAGGCACTGATGTGGCCAAGGGCACTTTTGGAATCTGGCTAAGGGCAAGTTGAGTTGGGGATACATTTATTTTGTGTTTACCAGGGTATATTATATGATTCATGGTCACTTTCATATAGAATAGTTATTATCAGTTGTTCTGGAAGGTGAGATCTTTGGTTATCACATCTTCTGGAGTTTTCCATGATTTATAGTAAGGGAGATGGGAGCTTGGAAAATAGACCAAATGCCACTAAGTGTCACCAAAGAATCTGTATCTCAAGAGTTTCTCCTGGTGCCTGCCTTACATTCTAATCTCGTGTGGACATGAGAGAGAAAGGGAGGGTCATCAGAAATTGTATTTTAATCAGCTAGGGCACGGGTTTTAAAAGTTTTACCCATTGTTATTTTTGTTGGTATCTGGTTTTAATAGAAGAGACTATTCAATTAAAATCTTACAGGATCACTCATTATTTGTCAGAAACAGAAGCAGTTTTAAAGTCAATTGGGCCTCATGCATCCTGGTTCCCCAGTAGCCAACCCAGCCCCTAAGGACTGTACTTTGACAACTGTTGATGTGGGCATTTGGATTTCTCTGACTTGCATCACAGTTACATACACTATTAGAGCAAAAGGAGAATTGTTTGGACTCCAAATTTCACATGGGCAGACTAAACCTAAGTTAAGTTTGGCCTTGCCTACCTACCTTCATGATCTACACAAATACCTCACAGAAAAATAGACAAATTTTAGAATATCCAAAGCAAACAAAGAAAATGTGTGATTAACTGAGAATATTTCTGTGCCAAAGGAAACCTGGTAGCTGAATGATCAAGAAAATAACTAATGGAAGATAGGTGCTTATAAGAACTAAGCTGATAGTTATCCCCCTACATGCTCAATTCTCCCACCCACCCAAAACTTACCTGATATAAATTGACGAATATTGATCGGACATCCAGCTTTCCAGAGCCCTTCCCTGGAAATGCTGATTTGACATGCCTGCAATGAGGCCCAATAATTTGTATTTTAATAACCAAGCAGTTCTTCTCATCAAGGAAATTATAAAATAGTAGATTTGAATGTTGCTACTCAAAATATAATCAGGGAATCAGCAACAGCAGCACTACCAAGGAGCTTGTTGGAAATGCAGACTATTAGACTCTACCCTAAACCTCCTGAATCAGAACTTGCATTTTCTGAGGTTGCATAGTAGTGAGAATATTGAAATGAAAAATAAACTAATCCAAATTATAACCTGAAGATTTCAACGCTCCCCTCTCAGTAAATCACAGAATAAGTAGATAAAAAATCAGCAAGGATATAAGGACGTGAACACCATCATCAACTAACCTGACCTAGTTGAAATTTGTAGTATACTTCACCCAACAACATTCTTTTTAAATGAACATGAAACATTCATTAAGATACATCATATTCAGAATGATAAAACAAGTCTCAGTATACTTAAGAGTAAAGTCATACGGAGTCTATTCTCTTACCACAACAGAAATAAACTAGAAACAATAAAAGAAAGATACTGGAAAATCTTCAAGTAGTTGATAATTAAGGAAATCACTTCTAAATAGTACATGGGTGAAAAGAAATTACAAGGAAAATTACAAAACATTTTTAACTGAGTGAAAATCAAACTCAACATGTTAAAATGTGTGGGATGTAGCTAAAGCAGTGCTTAGAGAAATTTATAGTGTTAAGTGCTTACATTAGAAAAGAATAGCCTGGGCAAAATGGCACAACCCCATCCCTACAAAAACTACAAAAATTAGCTGGGCATGGTGGTGCATCCCTGTAGCCCCAGCTACTCAGAAGGCTTAAGTGGGAGAATGGCTTGAGCCTAGGAGATCGAGGCTGCAGTGAGTCATGATCATGCCACTGCACTCTAGCCTGGGCAACAGAGCAAGCCTCTGTCTCAAAAACAACAACAACAACAACAACAAAATGCATGTTTCCAATACTGAATAATATTAAAAATGTCCTGTACAGTTATTCATTTATTGAATGGGGTCCAAATCCACTCTTCATTGCCTGCTCCATAATAAAAGAGAAAGAACCTGTATCTTCCTTTTGCCAGCTGGTGCACTGTTAAGCTTTGTCAGTAGAGCACATGGAAGGAACACAGGAGGAGGAGAAAGCATGGCTTTTCAGATTATGGTATGCTCCTCTCAGCAGGCTTCTGAAGCACGCAATTTCCACCACTCTTGGCTCATGCAGCATGTGGCAGCAGGCAACTGGCAGCCCACAGTCTATAGCAGTTCCCTGTAGGCAGCTTTCTCTGACACCCACTTTGGCCCTAAGGTACAATACCTCCCTCTGAACAGCTCTCTTAGCATTTCTTTCCTCTTTTTTTTTTTTTTTTTTTTTTTTTTTTTTTGAGATGGAGCCTTGCTCTATCACTCCGGCTGGAGTGAAGTGGCACAATTTCAGCTAACTGCAAACTTCACCTCCCAGGTTCAAGCAACTCTCCTGCCTCCGCCTCCTGAGTAGCTGGAATCACAGGCGCCTGCCAACACACTCAGTTAATTTTTGTACTTTTAGTTCTTTTTTTTTTCTTTGAGATGGAGTCACACTCTGTCACCCAGGCTGGAGTGTCGTGGCGCAATCTCAGCTCACTGCAACCTCTTCCCCACAGGTTCAAGTGATTCTCCTGCCTCAGCCTCCTGAACAGCTGTGATTACAGGTGCATGCCACCATGCCTGGCTAATTTTTGTATTTTTTTAGTAGAGATGGGGTTTCACCATGTTGGTCAAGCTGGTCTCGAACTCCTGACCTCATGATCTGCCTGTCTTGGCCTCCAAAGTGCTGGGATTACAGGTGTGAGCCACGGTGCCCAGCCTAATTTTTGTACTCTTAGTAGAGACAAGGTTTTGCCACGTTGGCCCGGCTAGTCTTGAACTCCTTACCTCAAGTGGTCCACCGTCCTTGGTCTCCGAAAGTGCTGGGATTACAGGCATGAGACACAGCATCCAGCCTCCCTTAGCATTTCTAAGGAGCGCCACCATCCTGGCATCTCAGCACCATGGCCACACCCACACCATCTCCATTGAGGTCTGGATCTCAGCCTGGAGACCTGACAGGCAGTAGAGGTGGTGGGGTTTGGGGATGTTTTTTTGAAATTTGCACCTTTGTTGGTGCTCTCTCTCAGTGCGAGGGACAGTGGCTGTTCCCTGTAACTGCTATTTCTGTATTCTTTAACATTCTCTTTACTTCTTACCAGCCAATTCCCTGTTATTCGAATCCTTGGTCATAGTTAACACTTTAGCTTTTCCTTTTCAAAGTACTGTGTGGTTTTTGCCTCCTGGTTGGCCCCTGACCACCGCAGGTTGTCAGATGAAGAAGCCATTTTAACTTTCTCTCCCTGATAACAAAACCCACATAAGCCTTTTGTCTGATACGTAGGACAAACTCACATGTTGGCCAAATTTAAAAAACTGAATTCAATATCCTGATGTTGTATACAGAATTTAATACTAGCAATACTTAATACAAGTTATATAAAAAGTATAACAAGCTTATCTTTCATGAAAGACAATTGGCTGTATATCCTATTGGCAAGATTCAAACAGTAAAATTATTAACCACTTGTCACAAATGTGAAAGAAAATCTTCATGAACGAAAACTCTTCACTAAAATGAGCTGCTACTTCTACAGGTGTCATCACCTCTACCTTATACTAACATAAGATCACGGTCCCTGGAAGTTTTCCAACTGGCACTCAAAAGGGCAAGAGTTATCGTTAGCTGCAGATTGCCTAACACTGTCTAATATGTTAATTATTTTGAGCATCCACAAATACGTCAAATCAGATCAATAGTTTGAGTCTTTTGCATAACCGTATTCAGCTGTGCTTTGTGGGGTGCTCTTGGTTGGGTTACATTTCAACACTAGGGGGCAATATCCTCACTTAGAATCTACTCTCCACTTGCACACGCCTAACATTTCTGTTGTTGCTTTTTTCCTCCCAACTAGGGGATTTCTCAATTAAAGAATCCAAATAGGACATAAAATAAAATGCCATCTGAAATTCACTTGGGGGCTGCGGAAAACTTGCTCTCCAATTATTTTTGAAAACTCTCAACAGTAGTTGCTGAATTCTGATTTTTACCTGGGCAGTTAGAGCTTGTCATTTTCCATGTGAATGATTCTGTAAGCAGAGCCCATAACTCTCATAGCCTCTGTTGTCACTGCCTATCAACCAGCCATCAAATCAAAACTATTATTTTCAAGAGTTAATTTCACCCAGATGCTGAATTTAAAAAGGGAGAGGTAATTTCCTTGACATTTCTAGACTTGATTAAACATACACTCATTCAGGGGTGGGGAATGAGGAAGGATGGAGAATTTGTTAATTAAGCTTCATTAGGGAAAAGCATGAAAACAGTCTACCTCCCAAATGCTTGGGAAAGATTGTATATTTTTTTAGAGTTAAAGGCCCTCTCTCATATCTAAAATTGCACATATACAGGTTACCTAACAAACAACTGAACAAAGTCAGATTGCTCTTTGGAAAAACTGTCTTGGGAGAGTAATTATGAGGTTTATGGAAAGTCATAGTTTATGATAGAGGGATTTGTCCACTTCTCAAAATTAACATTTTTTGAGCATTTGTTTTCCTTTTTTTAAAACTTTTATTATAGGTTCAGGGGTACACGTGCAGGTTTGTTATATAAATTGTATGTCATGGAGATTTGGTGCACAGATTATTTAGTCAACCAGGTAGTAGGCACAGGACCCAATGGTAGTTTTTTTATCCTCTCTCCTCCGACCCTCTACCCTCAAATAGGCCCTGGTGCCTGTTGTCCCTTCTTTGTGTCCATGTGTACTCAATGTTTAGCTCCCACTTATAAATGAGAACATATAGTATTTGGTTTTCTGTTCCTAAATTCACTTATGATAATCGCATCCAGCTCCATCCATGTTGCTGCAAAGGACATAATCTTATTGTTTTCTATGGCTGTGCAGTATTCCATGACATATATGTACCACAATTTCTTTCAGCATTCTATCATTGATGGGCATTCAGGTTGATTCCATGTCTTTGCTATTGTGAATAGTGCTATGATGAACATACGTGTGCGTGTGAACAATTTGTGTTGCTTCAGGTATGTAGCCAGTCATGGAACTGCTAATGGTAATTCCATTAGCAGTAAATGATAATTCCAACTACTTTGAAGAATAAGCCACATTGCTTTCCATAATGGTTGAACTAATTTACATTCCCACCAGCGGTATGGAAGTAATTTTTCTCTGTAACCTTACTAGCATCTGTTATTTTTTTTGACTTTTTAATAATAGCCATTATTAAAAATGGCTGGTATGAGATGGTATCTCATTGTGGTTTTAATTTGCATTTCCCTAATGATTAGTGATGTTGAGTATTTTTTCATATCTTATTGGCCACGTATGTCTTTTGTTCATGTCCTTTGTCTACTTTTTAATGGGCTTTTTTCTTAATTTGTTTAAGTTCCACATAGACTCTGGATATTAGACCTTTATCAGATGCATATTTCACAAATGCTTTCTCCTATTCTGTAGATTGTCTGTTTATTTACTCTGTTAATAGTTTCCTTTGCTGTGCAGAAACTCTTTAGTTTAATTAGGTCCCATTTGTCAATTTTTGGTTTTGTTGCAATTGCTTCTGTCACCTTTGTCATGAATTCTTTGCCAGGGCCTTTGACCGGAATGCTATTTCCCAGGTTATCATCCAGGGTTTTTATAGTTTTTGGTTTTACATTTAAGTATTTAATCCACCTTGAGTGGATTTTTGTATATGGTGTAAGGAAGGAGTCCAGCTTCAATCTTCTGCACATGGCTAGCCAGTTGCCCCAGCACCATTTATAGAATAGGGAGTCTTTTTCTCATTACTTGTTTTGTCGACTTTGTTGCAGATTAGTTGGTGGAAGGGATGCAGCTTTATTTCTGGGCTCTCTATTTGTTACATCGGTTTATGTGTCTGTTTTTGCATCAATACCAGAGCACTTATTTTTCTGCTAAACATGTTACTCATTTTACCTTCAGAGCAATGTAAATTCCATGAGGCAATAACTTGCTCAAGGTCATTTCAGTTGAATGGATAAGTGAGTAGAACGCAGTCTGACACCAAAACTCACATGTTAATCTCTGTATTATGCTGTCATCCAGAAGTCTTAAGAGACAGAGAATGGTAGAGCAGAGGGACTTCTGAAAGCAGGGTCTAGCGAAATTTTGTCTTCAAGGGAACTCTCATGCAGAATCTCAAATTAAAAAAAAAAAAAAATTAAAAGGTAATGTTCTTAGCTGGAGCGGGTGAGGGAGGAGACCCCTGGCCTCACCCATTCAGCAGCAGCCCCACCTCCCCCTTCCTAATCATTTTGTTCTGCTAACCCTGAAGCATCCCTGGGCTTCTTGCCAGCAAGTTACATAAAGTATAGTTTCAGCTCAACTCCTGTTTTGAAGATGAGGAAACTGCTCTTTTCCAGTCATGTTGTATTTAAAAACACAATAGAATCAACAGAAAATGATTCCTCAGGCTGGTACAAAAAGTTAAACTTCTCCAACAGGAAAAATTGAAGCTCTGTATATTTTCACCTTGGAAGATCATCTGCTTCCCAGTACATAGCTCATCTTTTGAGTGGATAGGAATTTGGATCCGTATCATGGCAATTACATTAAACATTTACTATATGCCTAATGTCAAGGCTGCTGCATGGTTCTGCAATTTACCACACAGCAGTATTCATCTCAGCAGAATGAGACAGGGACCCAAAACTCAGCTCTTGCCTCTGCCTGGAAGGTGTACCTTTTTAAATTGACAGTGGCTTTGTCTGTTCTCCAAGCTGGTGTGTTGATATCTCCATGTAATCTTATTTTGCATATTTCTGAATGTTTATTGGTGTTTTGAATTTCCTCTTTTGTGATATACTCAAGTCTTTTGTTCTTTATTGTATGGGTTGTCTTACTATGTTTACAGCTTTGATACATGGTATACAAAATATGTGTACCAGCCAAAAGAAATGCTCTACCTCTTCAGTGTGACTTTTTCCCTACAAATCGATTTAATGTATATTTTTGTGCTGCAATTTTTCCACTAGGCTCAGGTTTCTTCACTGAGTTGGATGAAGTGAGGTGAAGCCACTCTAAACTTGATAATATCATTTTGAAAGGATGTTCAGCTATTTTATTTGAAAACAAAATCCTTCTCAAGATTTCAAAGGGTAGTTAATGCTGAGATTTCCACTTCCTCACATAGTAACTGCGAAGGCATGGTTGTTTGGACCCTCACCCTCTAGATACAAACTACTACTAGGAAGAATCATCTACACTGAAGGAATAAGGATTTGGGGTGACCTCCTCGCATTCTAGTCATGGAGCATGACAATGTGTTTCGAGATAGTGTATTCCTATTTATGACTTTAGAGACATTTGAAACTTACCTGGTAATAAGAGCTGTGATCAGAAAGCCATGGTATGTTTCGAGATGATTTACACATGTAAATTCTGTGTACTCTTTTAGTCCGTTAAATGCAGTGGCATTTACATGAGTGAACTAGTATTGGTTTTCAAGCCAAAGTAACTCATTTTGGGATTCTTACGAGACTTCTGGAGGAAGATAGATTACTAGCAAATTTTAAGAGAAAAATTTAAGCCGCCTAAGTCTTTTTTTTTTTTTTTTTGAGATGGAGTTTCACTCTTGTCGCCTGAGCTGGAGTGCAATGGCGTCATCTCCGCTCACTGCAACCTTCGCCTCTCGGGTTTAAGCGATTCTCCTGCCTCAGCCTTCCGAGTAGCTGGGATTACAGGTGTGTGCCACCACACTTGGCTAATTTTTTGTTCTTTTAGTAGAAATGGGATTTTACCATGTTAGCCAGGTTGGTCTCGAACTCCTGACTTCAAGTGATCTGCCCACCTCGTCCTCCCAAAGTGCTGGGATTACAAGCATGAGCAAGCCCCGCTGTTAAGCTGCCTAAGTCTTAATGAGAGTCACCATTTTAAAAAATCTGTTAACACTTTATCATTGTTTTAGTCTTCTACCTGCCAACACAAATATCCCTACAGAGCTCAAGATCCCAAATATAGATGTTAGAGAATGTGGTTGTCAGGAGCCCCTGAGTTAAAAGATAGAGGACTATTGTGGATTGAATAATGGATCCCCACAAAAGATATGATGAGGTCCTAACCCCTAGTACCAGAGAATGTGACCTTATTTAGGAATAGGACCTTTACCAAGGTAAACAAGTTAAATGAGTTCATTTGAGTGGGCCCTAATCCACGGACTGGTGTCCTTATAAAAAAAAAGGGGGGGGATATGGACACAGATACAGACGTACACAGAGGGAAGATGATGTAGAGACACAGAGAGAAGAGTGCCATGTGACTGGAGTGATGCTGCCGCAAGCTAAAGAACACCTGGGGCTACCAGAAGCTAGAAGCAAAAAAGAATCCTTCCCCTACAGATTTCAGAGAGAATATAGCCCTGCTGACACCCTGATTTTGACAAATTTCTGTCATTTTAAGCCACCCAATTTGTAGTACTATATTATAGTAGCCCTAGGAAACAAATACAGAGGGTTTTAGACTTTTGAAAGTATAAGGAGGGAAGTAAATGGATGGTTGGCTTGAGGGCAGGGGGAGGAGAAAGAGGGATATGTAATATATTTCTTCTATTTCCTTCCTTGCTAACCCCAACTGAAGGATTGTCTTAAGCCTGGACACAAGTAGCAATGATTCAGTACCCACATACTCAAATATGACAAAAGGTGGACAGAGGACCGGCTGCACTCTGCTAAAAGCTACAGTGCAGAGTAGCTGAGCCCAGCAAAGAACACAGCATTTTTCTGGTGTCACTGACAACAAAGGTGGTCAGGGGTGATAGTGCAAGGACACAAGCAAATTCAATCCTGAGGATGTGTCTGATACTTCTGGGGACTCCCAGTCTATGGTTAAGAGTCATTATAGGCTGGGCGCGGTGGCTCACGCCTGTAATCCCAGCACTTTGGGAGGCCGAGGCGGGTGGATCACAAGGTCAGGAGATTGAGACCATCCTGGCTAACACGGTGAAACCCCGTCTCTACTAAAAATACAAAAAATTAGCCAGGCGTGGTGGCAGGCACCTGTAGTCCCAGCTACTTGGGAAGCTGAGGCAGGAGAATGGCGTCAATCTGGGAGGCGGAGCTTGCATGAGCCGAGATTGGACCACTGCACTCCAGCCTGGGCAACAGAGTGAGACTCCGTCTCAAAAAAAAAAAAAAACAAAGAGTCATTATAATTTAGTCATTAATATTGACATGATGATAGTTGTACCATAGGCTAATCAGACCTGGTATTTGGTGAGCAATTATTATATACCAGAAACCATGCCAAACAAGCTACCAAGAGCATGTACTTCAAAAACCACCTCCAAGGTAATTGTCAATAGAAGCAACACAACAACCTAAGGGCAACTTTTTAATCATCTAATCCAATATATTGGTGTCATTCAAAAGATAAAATTGGTGTAGTTAAAAAAATACATTTTTACTAGAAAAATGTATTTTTTGTTGTTGCTTTGGGCATAATCCATATTAACAGGACACTTACCACCAGAGA
Organism: Macaca mulatta; assembly: GCF_049350105.2. Taxonomy (NCBI): domain Eukaryota; kingdom Metazoa; phylum Chordata; class Mammalia; order Primates; family Cercopithecidae; genus Macaca; species Macaca mulatta. Next base: position 124,062,549 of record NC_133411.1, read on the forward strand.
ACAAAAAAACAAAAAACAGAAAAACACTCTTCAAATCTAACAAGGTCAAAGGAAATCTTCATATTATTGGTAGGCACCAACAAATAAATTCCATCCTGTGAGAGAATTGTAAAGAAACTCAAAGGCTTCTAGAGGAATCGCAGCTTTGTGAAGTTTATTCTCAGTCTGAAAAGGTGGGAGGGGGGCTGGGTGCAGCGGCTCATGCCTGTAATCCTAGCACTTTGGGAGGCCAAGGTGGATGGATTGCCTCAGCTCAGGAGTGCGAGACCAGCCTGGGCAACATGGTGAAATCCCGTCTCTACTAAAATACAAAAAAATTAGCTGGGCGTGGTGGTATACTCCTGTAGTCCCAGCTACTAGAAAGGCTGAGGCACAAGAATTGCTTGAACCCAGGAGGTGGAGGTTGCAGTGAGCCAAGATTGTACCACTGCATTCCAGCCTGGGTGAGAGTGCGAGACTCTGTCTCAAAAAAAAATAAATAAATAAGAAAAAAGAAAAGGTGGGAGGGAATTAACTTTCACTGAGTACTTATATGCCAGGCATACATTATTAATCTAATCTTCAGAAATCCCACAAGAAAGGTATTTTTCCCATTTTACAGATTAGGAAACCAAGGCTCTGAGGGGTTACGAAGCTGCCAAGGTTATTCCTTAATAAATAGTGGCGCTGCAATTTGAGCTCAAGTCTAGCTTGTGTCAAAGTTCTCTATGTTGCACCACAATCCCTAAACAGTGGATTCAAAAAGAGTGCCAAATGCAAAGTTGGCAAAATCCAGGGGAACAATTAAGCCAGAATTTAAATGACACTTATGAGGTGGGGGAGGGGAGAGAATCTACCACAGATGCTGTCATTCTTTAGACTTTCAGAAATGGTATGGCAAATTGCTGACACAATTTTCTGATATACTTTGATGAGCGACTGAGGATACCAAAATGACCCTCTATCAAAATTATCTTTTCAACCCACTATTCCAACTCTTACAAGATTTTTAATAGCTCTTCTTTTAACAATGAATTGTTTGAAAATTAAAACCACCATTTCATACCACCTTACTCCTGCAAGAATGGCATTAAAAAGTCAAAAAACAGGCCGGGCGCGGTGGCTCAAGCCTGTAATCCCAGCACTTTGGGAGGCCGAGACGGGCGGATCACGAGGTCGGGAGATCGAGACCATCCTGGCTAACACGGTGAAACCCCGTCTCTACTAAAATAACACAAAAAACTAGTCGGGCGAGGTGGTGGGCGCCTGTAGTCCCAGCTACTCGGGAGGCTGAGGCAGGAGAATGGCGTGAACCCGGGAGGCGGAGCTTGCAGTGAGCTGAGATCCGGCCACTGCACTCCAGCCTGGGCGACAGAGCGAGACTCCGTCTCAAAAAAAAAAAAAAAAAAAAAAAAAGGTCAAAAAACATTGGCATGAATGTGGTGAAAGGGAAGAACACACTGCTAGGGAGAATGCAAATTAGTGCAAACTTTATGAAAAACCATCTAGAGATTCCTTAAAGAACTAAAAGTAGATCTACCATTCGATCCAGAAACTTCACTGCTGGGTATCAACCCAAAGCAAAAGTGTCATTATATTAAAATTACACATGTACATTTATGTTTATTGCAGCCCAATTCACAATTGCAAAGATATGGAACCAACCTAAGTACCAATCAACCAATAAGTAGATAAAGAAAATGTGTGTTATATACAATACACACACACACATATAACATATACACAATGGAACATCACTCAGTCATAAAAAGGAATGAAATAATATCTTTTAAAGCAGTTTGGATGGAGCTGGAGGCCATTGTTCTAAGGGAAATAACTTAGAAATGGAAAACCATATAGCATATATTCTCACTTACAAATGGCAGCTAAGCTTTGAATATGCAGTGGTACACAGTGATACAATGGACTTTGGAGACTCAGAAGGAGAAGAGTGGGAGTGGGGTGTGAAATAAAAACTACATATTGGGTACAACATACACAACTCAGGTGACAGGTATACTAAAATCTTAGAATGTACCACTATATAAGTCATCCATGTAACCAGAAATCACTTGTACTCCAAAAGCTACTGAAATAAAATTTTCTTTTAAATGAATTGCCTGGCTGAGAGGAAAGGTCAAGAGCCCTGGGAAATAAGTTTCATTTTGAGGCACCATTGAGACGTCCAAGTGTCCATGCAAAGTTGGTGGTTACATAAATGCCTTTGGGGCTCAGAGGAGAAGTCGAGGCTGGAAACATTAAATTGTAGAGCAATTGGCAAATAGGTGAAGGCATGTGCAAGGATAGGAGCATCCAAGGGACTGGGATCATCCAAGAGTGAGGGCTCTACACTGTTGGTAGCGTTAGTTAATATACTGGAATTATGAAATCCTAAAACTCCAAAAGCAAACACAGATGGTGTGAAGTGACTTAAAATTCTCTCACAGAATGTCAAGATGAGAAAAATGCAATGATTCAGATTCTCTAATCTTCCTCTAAAGACTTAACTCATCTGTTTATAAGAGATCTGATCTTTAAATATCAAATTTCCTCATATTTGCAATCTAATCTCTTAGTAAAGGAGATGAGGATAGACAGCTAATTTCAGTTAATATGTTAACAGCACATGTAGGAACCTAATCCTTCTGAGTCACACTCTGTCATACTGCATCCATCTTTTCTATTAATGCCATTTTAGATTCCTCAGATGTCTAGATCCAAGATAACAACTATCCAAATGTCAAAGGTCATCTAATGACCTTATTCACAGGCGTTCTAGATTGCAAATACTTAGAAATATCTTTAGTAAAATCGTCAATTGGGGGAAAAGGACCAAGTAATTGATTATCATAATGTAAGAATGGTAAAAAGTCATAATTGAGTCTAAATGAGTGAATTTAATTTCTAGATTAATTTAGGAACTAACATAAGTCATTTACATAATTAAACTTTATTTCATGTATCTGCATTAACAAAATAGTTTGGACCATGTTCAGTGTGATTACTTCTTTGAAATCAATGCTTCTTACATTTCTATTGACCCTAAATCAATAGAAATAGAATGAGGTGGAATGCTGGGATACAGAAATAAGCAGGTCAATATAGACTGAAAACCTTTGTAGTTTCATAAACAACCTTTTAAAGCATTACATAATTTTAGTTCTCAAACTACGCACAAATTGTGGACAGGCTCAAATCAGCCTTGAAGGCTTTTATGTCTACTTAATTCTCTCTTTCTTACCTGGGTTCTGAAGTAAACTAAATAATAATTCTGGAGAGAGATTATTGTGGCTCTTGGTTAAATTAACACCGACAAAGCAGGCCAGGCATGGTGGCTCACACCTTTAATCCCAGCACTTTGGGAGGCCAAGGTGTGCAGATTGCTTGACCTCAAGAGTTCCAGACCAGCCTGGGCAATGTGGCGAAACCCCATCTCTACAAAAATACAAAAATACTAGCTGAACATGGTGGTACATGCCTGTAGCCCCAGCTACTTGGAGGACTAGGGTGTTAGGATTGCTTGAGCCCATGAGTCAAGGCTGCAGTGAACTGAGATCATGCCACTGCAGTCCAGCCTGGGTGACAAAGTGAGATCTTGTTTCCAAACAGAACAAAACAAAAAAAACAGGCTGGGCGCGGTGGCTCAAGCCTGTAATCCCAGCACTTTGGGAGGCCGAGACGGGTGGATCACGAGGTCAGGAGATCGAGACCATCCTGGCTAACCCCGTGAAACCCCGTCTCTACTAAAAAAATACAAAAAACTAGCCGGGCGAGGTGGCGGGCGCCTGCAGTCCCAGCTACTCGGGAGGCTGAGGCAGGAGAATGGCATAAACCCAGGAGGCAGAGCTTGCAGTGAGCTGAGATCCGGCCACTGCACTCCAGCCTGGGTGACAGAGCGAGACTCTGTCTCAAAAAAAAAAAAAAAAAAAAAAAAAATTAAAAAATTAAAAATCAAAACAAAAAAAACAGATAAAGCAAAATATCTTTGGGGAACTTAGGAAAATTATCTCAAACAGACTTCAAATGAGACTATTCACACAGTAAAATTCATTCTTAATTTCTATGTTAGCACAAAGGAAAACAGTGAAGAGTGTAATAAACTAAGCTGATAATTATGACAGATTTGGGGGCACTGTCACCAAAGTGCCACACATCTCTACTAATGGTGGACAAGGTGCTACTGAGAACAGTTCTACACCTTGTAGATAATGGGTTTTTTCCTAGCTAGAATCCAGTAACTCTACCCATTTTAGAATGAATCATCTAAATCTGAAAATGGCCCATGAAGATGACTTCTGATCACCAGGTTCCTTGTCAATTCATCTGCATTACCACTTTACAAGTTTCCTTTGAAAATGCTTAAGTCTACTAAAGCTACTGAAAAGATGGAGAATTTCTCGTTTTCTCAGCTAGCTATAGAGTAGTCCCTGTTATCTGTGGTTTCACTTTCCACAACTATAGTTACTCACGGTCAACTTCAGTCTGAAAATATAAGTGGAAAAATCCAGAAATAAAAAATTCATACGTTTTAAACTGCTTGCCATTCTGAGTAGTGAGATGAAATCTTGTGCCATTCCTCTTTGTCCTGTCCAGGACTGAATCATCGCTTTGTCCAGCATTTCCACTCTGTAGACGCTACACATCCTTAGTCACTTAGGAGCCATCTCTGTAATCAGATCAACTGCTGAGGTATTACAGTGCTTATATTCAAGTAACCCTTATTTTACATAATAATGGTTCCAAAGAGCAAGATTAGTGATGCTGGCTGATATGCCAAAGAAAAGTTGTAAAGTCCTTCCCTTAAGTAAAAAGGTGACAGCTCTCGATTTTATAAGGAAAGAAAAAAACTGTTTGCTGAGGTTGCTAAGATCTACAATAAGAACAAATGTATGACACTGTGAAGAAGGAAAAAGAAAATCGTGCTAGTTTTGCTGTTGCAGTTCAAACTGCAGAAGTTACAGCCGCAGTGAGCAATAAGTGCTTAGTTAACATGAAAAAGGCAGTAAGTTTGTGGAGGATGTGAACAGAAATGTTTTCCAACTGATGGCAGTGCTATTCGTAGTTTCAGGCAACCACTGGGAGTCTCTGACCGAAGTACTGAGGATAAGGGGGAACTACCGAACATCTCTTCAAACTCTATGTGAGTTTGAAACTCAGGCTTTCAGAGGCAGGGCAAGCAAAAAAAGGCATGACGTGAGCCTGATGCTGAAGAGGGCATGTCCTGCTGGAAAGTAGAAAGGCATTCAAATTCAAGCTTTTTTTTTTTTTTTTTTTTTTTTAACAGGGTATTTTTTCCATTTACAGGTGAGGAAACAAAACATATACAGATATATTCCTCCTAGAGTAGCCACTTTGAAATTCCTATACCAAGGACACTCTTTAAAGTATTATTTATAAAAACAAATTCTGAAAAACCTTACTATCCAACAACGAAATCCCATGCAGTAATTTAAATCTTTTCTTCTAAGAGTTAATCTTAGAAACAATTTTTCCAATTATTATTACTGTTATATTTGGCAAACATTCCTCAATATTTAAATGGTTTTAAAAGGAAGGTTGGATAATTGTTTAAAGTTTAGATTTTGGGATACATTTTGGATTCAAATCCCACTTATAAGCTTCGAGACCCTAGACAGGTTTTAACCCCTTTGATCCTCAGTCTCCTCACCTGTAAAATGGGTAAAATGATACACTTAAGATATGAGAATTAAAATAAGATCTATATAAAGCAATTTGCATAGTTCCTGGAATACAGCACTCAACAAATGGTAAACTTTTGACATAATAAATCCTAAACTAGGCACAATGGCACAGGCCTATAATCCCAGCTACAGACTGACGGAGGAGGATCGCTGAAGCCCAGAAGTTTGAGACTGAAGGATGCTATGATAGCACTTGTGAATAGCCATTGCACTCCAGCTTGGGCAAAGAGTTTTTTTAACTCCCTGCCTTTAAACAACAACAACAACAACAACAAACCCCTAACAAATCTTTCAGCTAATTGTGGACGTATTCCACAATTAACTCATTCTAGTATTATCAAAGACAAAGGGTCAGAATCACTTAAATTCTATTCAGACACATTCTGAAAGATCCATACCGAGATTGCTTGGTTTGTTTCACACAGTTGAGGTGACTTATAATTCCTGCACTTAATTTGAGAAGTCCACACTCTCTCCTTTATGCTGTATGACATAGTATCTTAAGAGAGTCAATTAAATGTTTGCCCAAAAATCCAAGCCGATTCAAAGCTTAAGAAATAACTTTGGCCTTACCTATAAATATCACAAGGGCTACCTCAGATGACAGTTTTCATTTCAGTTGATCCACTTTATTTTCCGAGTAGGCCAGGCGTGGTGGCTCACGCCTGTAATCCCAGCACTCTGGGAGGCAGAGGCAGGCGGATCACCTGAGGTCAGGAGTTCAAGACCAGCCTGACCAACATGGAGAAACACTATCTCTACTAAAAATACAAAAATTAGTCGGGCGTGGTGGTGCTTGGCTGTAATTCCAGCTACTTGGGAGGCTGAGGCAGGAGAATCGCTTGAACCCGTGAGGCGGAGGTTGCAGTGAGCAGAGATGTCACCATTGCACTGTAGCCTGGGCAACAAGAGCTATACTCCGTCTCAAAAAAAAAAAAAAAAAATTCCGAGTAAACTAACGTGTATGCTCATATACCTCCTATTCTGGCTCCCCCTCCACACATGCGCAGAGCAACATTTCTGGTCTATAAAGCCCAGCTTCACCTGGATAGAGCTTGTTAGAAATGCAGACTCTCGAGCCTGCCTCAGGCCAACTGAATCGTATTTGCATTTTAACAAGAATCCCAGATGATCTCTATGCATGTTAATGTTTGAAAAGCGCTGCTCTGTAGTACATGCTGCTTTTTAACAAGAATATCAGCAGTTTCTAGGAGCCACTAGAGAAATCTGTCATGAACTAAGTTTACTTTAAATACTAATACTTGACACAGATTCTGTAAATTCTTTTCTTTTGCATTTGATGAGGTCTCGTTCACTGTTATGTAATTCTAAAAACACACCTGGATCATAGTATCTTGATCTCTCAGAAAACAGGATTTAAATTTTACCTGATGGATTAAATTACACCTCAAAGTAATTATTCATATAGCTCCGTTTTTGTTTTGGTCATGATAAACTTAAAAATAGTTGTTGAATATACTAACGATTTCCCTAGCCCAACTTTCTATTCAAATATAAAATCATTTGCAAACAGCTATCTTATGAGGGTTACATCCCATTTTCAGAAATGCTATTTATTTTTGAAACAGGGTCTTTCTATGTTGCCTAGGCTGGTCTCAAACTCCTGGGCTCAAGCAATCCTCCCACCTTAGCCTCCTGAGCAGCGAGGATTACAGTCGGGTACTATTGCACCCAGATCCAGAAATGCTATTTGAAAACAGAATATTTATGTGAAGCCACCGTGTAGTGACTACTTAGTATCCACGACACAATGCTTTGTACACATTATCTAATTTACCTAAAGTATATAGCAGTAGAACTATTTTTCAGTTAAGATGGAGCTCAGAGGCTAATAACGTGTCTAAGTTCCCACAACTATTAAGAAACAAAGCTCAGATATAAATTCAAAACACTTAGGTATGAACTCATATCTGACATTCAAACATATCATTTGAATGTTTTCCAGTCGATGGCAGTGCTATTCACAGTTTCAAGCATCCACTGGGGTCTTGGATGCCTAACTCCCAGTGTATTAACCACTACTACTGTTATATTTCTACAATGTGTTCCATGGACTGTTCTGTTAGATTTAAAGCCAAATGGGCACTAAATGCTGTAAGAATTCCTGCAGTCAAAGCTAAAAGAAATATCTAATTTGCCTAGCTGAATATCATCCCAAATTTATTTGCTCATGGAATCCTCTCCCTTTCTCAAAACCTGTATAATACTGAGATCAACCTTTTGGACATGTACTACAATGTACTAATCTTCACAACTTTTTTTTTTTTTTTTTGAGACAGAGCCTCCCTCTGTTGCCTAGGCTGGAGTGCAGTGGCATGATCTCAGCTCACTGCAATCTCTGCCTCCCAGGTTCAGGCAATTCTCCTGCCTCAGCCTCCTAAGTAGCTGGGATTACAGGCACGCACCACCACACCTGGCTAATTTTTGTATTTTTAGTAGAGATAGGGTTTCACCATGTTGGCCAGGCTGGTCTCGAACTCCTGACCTCAAGTGATCCACCCACCTCGGCCTCTTAAAGTGCTGAGATTACAGGTGTGAGCCACCATGCCCGGCCACCTTCACAATTTTTTAAGAAGTTTTTAGAATTCCCTGTCACCCAACGACTTTAAGGCACTTACGATGTACTCCAAAAAGGAATTTAAATACTGGTATGTAAAAGCTACAGGCAGAATTGGCAACACAAGAAATTTTACTAGGAAAATAATTTCTGGACTATAAATATTTCCATAGTACAGACATGCTTTGCTTAAGAAATGCAAGGACAATCTAGGGTATAGATAATACAAATAACAGTGTTATGCAGCACCTTGAAACTCTCAAATGTTATCAAATACTAAATCCCCTCACCAAATATGTTAACCTAAAATAATCAAAAGGGTGAGAATCTAATTTAAAGGTTTATTCAAGCAAAATGTGAGAGGATGACTCATCTGGAAACACCAACTCCAAAGGAATAGAATCAGAGATCTGAAGTAGAGAAGTTACGGTTCATTTATGTAGGCAGAGACAGAGGAGTTTTTAGCAGGATTATTACATTATTTACACAAGGTTGGTGCATAGTTATAGGAATATTTGGTTACAGGCAGTGTTTCTTTTTGGGAAGGGTACACTTAACATTTTTTAGAGAGGGTGTAACAGTCACGAGATTTCTGTCATCTGGTCTAAACAAAGGACAATAAAGGGGATCTATAACAGTCATTAAAAAGACAGGAAGTTTTTGTCCCTGACATCGTTTAATTCTCTCCGGTCATTGTACAGAACAAGAAAAATAAGAAGACAAGTTAATCTGTAATCTGAGAACAGAAGTTGTAACCATATGTGACTCAGATCACAATCACAAGGTTTAAAGTGTTTGAGGTTGTTTCAGCAGCTTTTCAATTTTATTTATTTTCACAAATAATTTTATAATTGACTTTCCAAGAAAGTATGTCTGCTGCGACATCTACACTCTGTACTGTATCCATCATTTAAAAAATAACAACAAAAAAACCATTGATATTGCTTTTGAAGAGTCAAGGAAGTATTTCCTAGGGTGTTATAAAATGAAGACCTAGAAAAGATACTAATTATGAATCCAATGAATAAATATTAAATGTCATTTCTTCTAGCTAAAATCATCATTCCAAAACTACTTCATTCAGTTTCAAGATGGCAAAATTCTATCCAACTTTTTCTTCCTTTTAAAAATCATCCTAAAACAAATTGAACAAGAAACCAAAAGTAAACTCCAACTAAAATGCAACTAGGAGACATTTATAACAGTAAACTATAATGAAAGGAGAGCATATGCGGGAATGGCAAAAGACTTAGTAAGGAAAAGTCAAGTCCAAAAGCTTGCAGAGGGAGAAACCCAGGAGAAGCAAGTCAATTTACCAACGCAGATCCTCTGTCAGGCTCAGGAACTGCAGGTACTCAAGTACCACCAAAGGCAGAGGTAAGTCACAGGCTAGTAACCAAGGGAGATTCAAGATGTTGGGATCCAGCAGTGATAAAAACTAGGTAAAAATTCTGCTGTTGTAGAGCTTACATTTTATAGGATGCAGACGACAGTGAAATTTAGAAGTCCTATGGAAAATGAAGCAGGAAATGGAGAGTATGTTTGTGGCAGGGAGGTGTAATTTAAATACAGTAGTTAGGGCTGGGCAGCGCAGTGGCTCACGCCTGTAATCCTAGCACTTTGGGAGGCCAAGGCGGGTGGATTACTTGAGGTCAAGAGTTCGAGACCAGCCTGTCCAACATGGTGAAACCCCGTTTCTACTAAAAATACAAAAATTAGCTGGGCGTGGTAGTCAGTGCCTGTAGTCCCAGCTACTTGGGAGGCTGAGCGCGGAGAATCATTTGAGCCTGGGAGGCAGAGGTTGCAGTGAACTGAGGTCGTGCCACTTCATTCCAGCCTGGGTGACAGAAGGAGGCTCCATCTCAAAAAACAAAACAAAACAAAAAAAACACACAGTAGTTAGATGGTTCTCATTGAGAAAGTGCCATCTAAAAAAACACAAAGGTGGTAAGGGATTATATGGATATCTGGAATAGTAGGGGCAATATGAAGTGACTTACATATTTACAGAAGGATCACTCTGGCTTTCAAATTGAAAATGGAAATTAATAGTGCAAGGGTTTGAGGTAGCAATCATTAGTGTTCAACCATATCTAGTTCTCTTCTTCCTGGGTACTCACAAGGTAACATTCTGATGCCTGTGAGTTAGCCTCAGGTGATTAGTCTTAGCCAGTGAAATGTGGATAGAAGAGATGTGCTGAGGCACTAATAGGTATTAACAGCTGTTGGGACTCCTCTGTACTTTTTCTGTTGTAGTAACTTTAAAAACCATGTACTAAGGTGCTGTCACAAAATGTGAGGAGTCTGGATCCCTTCATCCCTGGTGGAGCAGCATTTATTGATCTACAGTAAATTTTGTGAGAGTAAGAAGTACATTTTGGTTATGTCCACAGGTTTCAGGGTCTGTTAACAGAACTTAGCTATACAGCTAATACAGGGAAGAAGAAAGGAGACTTGTTAGGAAGCTATTACAATGATGATATTGGAATGTTGGTGATAACATCACAGGTGGGAGAAGCTGAACTCTGGATATATTCTGAAAATAGAGCCGAAAGAGACAGTTTGATAAGGAGCAGTTAAATCCCACCCCTCCAGTTTCCCAGCTCCACCCACCCCACATTATCAGGTGATTACCCTCTCTCCCACCTCTCCTCTCCATCTGACTCATTACTACCACCACCACCAATAACTTCCAAACAAGATAGGAGGTGGAGTTTCTGAAGAAAACTGGAAAAGTTTCTCATTCAGGGACACTAAGTACATAGAGGAAATCAGTAGAATAAGAAGAGTTTACTTACTGAATGGAGAAACACTAGCCTAGTTCCCAGTCAAATTTCTGAGGACCACTACACAGACAGAAGATTGAAGCATCTTCCTTTAGAGAAAATAAGTATCCCCAGAGAAAAGACTAGACACTGACTTGTGGGGAGGATCCAACAAAAACCATTTATCCCTTTATTATGCCATGGTGAAGTCCAATAGTCAATAAGCCCTACTTACACATAAAGCTATTAACCAGCACTTAGTGCTTTAATCTTTAATAGAAATGGCAAACAAACGAAAAGCCTAGAAAGGGAACACAAAATGGTACAGTCACTTTGGAAGACAATTTGGCAAAAAACAAATACTATATAATCCACCACCCGTTGAACTCTTTGGTACTGTACCCAAAGGAGTTGAAAACTTATATCCACACAAAAATATGCATATGGATGTTTCCAGCAGCTTTATTCATAATTGTCAAAACCCAGAAGCAACCAACATGTCCTTCAGTAGGTGAATGGATAAACTGGTGCACTCAGACAATGGAATATTACTCAGTGCTAAAAGAAATGAGCTATCAAGCCATAAAAGACAGAATTTAAATGCATATTACTACATGAAAGAATCTGATATGGTTAGGCTCTGTGTCCCCACTGAAACCTCATGTTGAGTTGTGATCCCCAGTTTTGGGGGAGGGACCTGGTAGGAGGTGATTGGATCATGGGGGTGGATTTCCCCTTTGCTGTTCTCATGATAGTGAATTATCACAAGATCTGGTTGTTTAAAAGTGGATAGCACTGCCCACTTTGCTCTCTCTCTGCTGCTGCCATGTGAGGGTGCGTGCTTCCCCCTCACCCTTCTGCCGTGAGTGTTAGTTTCCTGAGGTCTCCCAGCCAGGCTTCCTGTACTCCTGCAGAACTGTGAGTCAATTAAACCTCTTATCTTCATAAATTACCCACTCTCAGGTAGTTCCTTATAGCAGTGTGAGAAAAGACTAATACAAAATCCAATCTGAAAAGGCTACATGCTGTATGTGGACAGTAAAAGATCAGTGGTTGCCAGAGGTTGGGGTAGGCAGGATAAATAGGGAGCACACTGATAGCGTTTGGCTGTGTCCTCACCCAAATCTCATCTTGAATTATAATAATTCCCACATATCAAGGGCAGAGCCAGGTGGAGATAATTGAGTCATGGGCGTGCTTTCCCCCATACTGTTCTCATGGTAGTGAATAAATCTCACAAGATCTTATGGTTTTATAAAGGGGAGTTTCCCTGCATAAGCTCTCTTGCCTGCCACCATGTAAGATGTAACTTGGCTCCTCATTCACCTTCCACCATGATTGTGAGGCCTCCCCAACCATGTGGAACTGTGAGTTAATTAAACCTCTTTCCTTTATAAATCACCCAGTCTCAGGTATGTCTTTATTAGCAGCATGAGAACAGACTAATACATTAAATTGGTACCAGGTAGTGGGGTACTGCTGTAAAGATACCTGAAAATGTGGAAGCGACTTTGGAACTGGGTGAAAGGCAGAGGTTGAAACAGCTTGGAGGGCTGAGAAGAAGATGGGAAAGTTTGGAACTTCCTAGAGACTTGTTGAATGGCTTTGACCAAAATGCTGATAGTGATTATGGACAATAAAGTCCAGGCTGAGATGGTCTCAGATGGAGATGAGGAACTTGCTGGGAACTAGAATAAGGAGACTGGCAGCATTTTGCCCCTGTCCTAGAGATTTGTGGAACTTTGAACTTGAGATAGATGAACTTGAGAAATTTCTTTCTGGTGGAAGAAATTTCTAAGTGGCAAAGCATTCAAAAGGAAGCAGAACATAAAAATTTGGAAAATGCGCAGCCTGATGATGTGATGGAAAAGAAAAACCCATTTTCTGGGGAGAAATTCAAACTGACTGCAGAAATTTGCATGGGTAACAAGTAGCCAAATGTTAATCACCAGGACAATAGGGAAAATGTCTCCAAGGCATGTCAGAGACCTTCACAGTAGCCCCTCCCATCACAGGCCTGGAGGCCTAGGAGGGAAAAAAGGTTTCATGGGCCAGGCCCGGGGACCCCTGCTCTATGCAGCCTCGGAACATCGGGCCTTGTGTCCCAACTGCTTCTGCTCCAGCTGTGGCTAAAAGGGGCCAAAGTACACTTGCTTCAGAGGGTGCAATCCCCAAGCCTTGGCAGTTTACATGTGGTGTTGGGCCTGCAGGGTGCATGGAAGACAAGAATCAAGGTTTGGGAACCTCTGCCTAGATTTCAGAGGATGTATGAAAACACCTGGATGTCCAGGCAAAAGTTTTCTACAGTGGCAGTGCCCTCATGGAGAACCTCTGCTAGAGCAGTGTGGAAGGGAAATGTGAGATTAGAGCCCCCAGAGGGGCACTGCCTAGTGGAGCTGTGGGAAGAGGGCTACTGTCCTCCAGACCCCAGAATGGTAGATCCACTGACAGCTTACATTATGTGCCTGGAAGAACCGCAGACAATGCCAGCCATGAAAGCAGCTGGGGTGGGGGGCTGTACCCTGCAAAGCCACAGGGGCGGAGCTGCCCAAGGCTGTAGGAGCCCACTTCTTGTATCAGCATGACCTGTGAGACATGGAGTCAAAGGAGATCATTTTGGAGCTTTAAGATTTGACTCCCCCACTGGATTTTGGACTTGCATAGGGCCTGTAGTCCTTTCGTTTTGGCCAATGTCTCCCATTTGGAATGGGTGTATTTACCCAATGCCTGTACTCCCATTGTATCTAGGCAGTAACATTCTTTTCATTTTATAGGTTCGTTGGCAGAAGGGACTTGCTTTGTCTCAGATGAGACTTTGGACTGTAGACTTTTGAGTTAATGCTAAAATGAGTTAAGACTTTGGGGGACTGTTGAGAAAGCATGATTGGTTTTGAAATGTGAGGACATGAGATTCGGGAGGGGCCGGGGTGGAATGATATGGTTTGGCTGTGTCCCCACCCAAATCTCACCTTGAATTGTAATAAACCCCACATGTCAAGAGTGGGGCCAGGTCAAGATAATTGAATCATGGGAGCAGTTTCCTCCACACTGTTCTCATGGTAGTGAATTAGTCTCCTGAGATCTGATAGTTTTATAAATGGGAGTTCCCCTGCACAAGCTCTCTTGCCTGCCACCCATGTAAGACGTGACTTGGCTCCTCATCTGCCTTCTGACATTATTGTGAGGCCTCCCCAGCCATGTGGAACCATGAGTCAATTAAACCTCTTTCCTTTATAAATTATCCAGTCTCTGGTATGTCTTTATTAGCAGTGTGAGAACAGAGGATTTTTAGGACAGTGAAACTACTGTGAGGTACTACTGTGAATGCATATGTGCGTATGCATTTGTCCAAACTCATAAAATGTACAAGAGTGAACCCTAATGTAAACTATGGACTCTGAGAGATAATGATAGGTCACTGTGACAAATATTTTACTCTGGTGAGGGATGTTGATAATGGGGGAGGTATGAATGGGGCTAGGGGATATATGAGAAATCTCTGCACCTTCTGCTCAACTTTGGTGTGAACCTAAACCTTCTCTTAAAAAATAAAATCTCTCTTTTAAAAAACAGACTAAGCACTTGAGAAAATTCTCTAACATCAAAGGCAAAAACAAAACAATGGAAATCCTACAGGAATACTTAAAGGAAATGTAAGGAGAAAAAAAAAATCAAAGAAATATAATAAAGTCTAGGAGTGGTAAGAAAAAATGCAGCATCAATGAAACAAAAACAGCATGCTTCAAAATGGTAAGAACATGAAGCAGTCTAATATCTAACTAGTAGGAGAGTTTCAAAAAGGTAGTGAACTTGAGGGAAAGAAATCACCAAAGAAATAAGAAAAGTTCCTGGAACTGAAGGGAAGGACCAAATGCCCAAAACACAGAATGCAGAACAATAACTCACATTAAGAAATATTATAAAATTTCAAAACACCAGAGATAAAAATAGAAGCTAAAAGTTTCCAGAGAAGAACACAGTTCATGTCTAAAGAATCAGTAATTAAAATGGCATCAGACTTCACTAGCAAGACTGGCTGCTAGTAGATAACAGAACAATGCCTTGAAAAATAAGAAAACAATTTTGAACTGTTAAGTGGAAGCTAGAGCAAAGAAATCTTAGAGCATGCAAAATTTCAAATATCCTACCTTCTCTCAATCTTCTCTCAAAACTGGAGAATATACTTTACTAAGACAAGGACATAAACTAAAACACAGACATGGGATCTAGGAAATAGGATTTAATTTGGAAGAGAAGGAAAGGTTATTCCTAGAATAAAGTCAAAAGAAAGCCCCAAGAGCTATGTAGCAGGCCCAGGAACCAACCAGTCATACTGAAGTAGGATGACAGTTATAAGAGAGATTCCCCAGGAAAAACAAATAGAAGTATGTTTGACCCTGTAGAAATGCCTTACTAGAGGCATTTACAGAGCTTTTGGAAAGCACAGAACCACTTAGAGATTCAAAGAAAACTAAGTAAGAGAAATAGGTATTCATTAACTCCAAGAAAGAAGAAAAAAAAGATAGAAAGAAATGTAATCATAAATACACCTACCTGGCTGAATATCAGACAATACTTAGATGCTAAAATCCTCATTTAACATTACATAATGTTGACAAATAATGCCTAATATTTAGCAAAAAATGAATAGTATTAATATAGCTGTCAACGCAGGAGAACAATGTTGCTGACTGAGGGGCTTGTTGGGGGCAGAGATGGGGGACTGGAAATCTGTTTTTATGTGTCTTATTTGACTTTATAAACTCTTGCATTTATTTTCTTGGAGATTTGCAGATATATGTACATATTATTATTTTTAAGAGATTATAAAATACTTTTGTAGTGGCTAACATTGTTCATCACCCTACAAGGAAGGAAAAACAGAGTCATTTCAATTGTCTTAAGATCATAAGACAGGCATACTATTCTGAAGGATATTATCTTTGCACTTAGAAGATCCTTTTTTTTTTTTTTTTTTTTTTTTTTTTTTGAGACGGAGTCTCACTCTGTCGCCCAGGCTGGAGTGCAGTGGCCGGATCTCAGCTCACTGCAAGCTCCGCCTCCCGGGTTCGGGCCATTCTCCTGTCTCAGCCTCCTGAGTAGCTGGGACTACAGGCGCCCGCCACCTCGCCCGGCTAGTTTTTTGTATTTTTTAGTAGAGACGGGGTTTCACCGTGTTAGCCAGGATGGTCTCGATCTCCTGACCAAGTTATCCGCCCGTCTCGGCCTCCCAAAGTGCTGGGATTACAGGCTTGAGCCACCGCGCCCGGCCAACAGAAGATTCTTGTCTTAGGATATCAAGACTTGAAAGATTAAAAGGAAAAACATGCAGATATCCATAAGCAGTCATATAATCTGCCCGATCAGCATAAAGTCAGACTGCATTTGAACCACATGTCAACATAACCACTGAGGAACTTTTTAAGGTCCTCCCAAAGCATGCACTGGTGGCATTTAAAATTCACATGGAACCAAAAAGATCCCAGATAGAAAAAGCAATCCTAGGCAAAAATAACAAAGCCAGAGGCATCACATTACCTCACCTCTTACTATACTATAAACCTTCAGTAACCAAAACAGCATGGTATTGGTACAAAACTAGACACATAGGCCAATGGAAAAGAATAGAGAATCCAGAAATGAAGCCACACGCCTACAGCCATCTGATCTTTGACAGAGTTTACAGAAATGATCAATGGGGAAAGGACTCCCTATTAAATAAATGGTGCTGGGATAACTAGCTATATGCAAAGAATTAAACTGGACCCGTACCTTTTACCATATATAAAAATTAACTCAAGATGGATTAAAGATTTAAATGTAAGACCTCAAACAGTAAGAACTACAGAAGAAAACCTAGGAAACACCACTCTGGATACTGGCCTTGGGAAAAAATTTATGACTGCATTCTCAAAAGCAATTGCAACAAAAACAAAAGTTGAAACATAGGACCTAAAAAAGAGCTTCTGCACAGCAAGAGAAACTATCAACAGAGTCAATAGAAACCCTACAGGGTGGAAGAAAATATCTGCAAACTATGCATTTGATAAAGTTCTAATATCCAGAATCTATAAGAAACGTAATTGAACAAACAAAAAACAAATAACCTCATTGAAAAAACGGGCAAAGGACATGAACAGATACTTCTCAAAAGAAGACATACAAGCAGCCAACAAACATATGAAAAAAGGCTCAACATCACTATTCATCAGAGAAATGCAAATCAAAAACCACAATGAGATACTATTTCACAGCAGTCAGAATGTCTATTATTATTATTATTATTATTATTATTATTATTATTATTATAGATGGAGTCTCACTCTTTTGCCCAGGCTGGAGTGCAGTGGCATGATCTCGGCTAACTGCAACCTCCGCCTCCCGGGTTCAAGCAATTCTCCTGCCTCAGCCTGTTGAGTAGCTGGGATTACAGGCGCCCGCCACCACGCCAACTAATTTTTGTATTTTTAGTAGAGATGGGGTTTCACCATGTTGGTCAGGCTGGTCTCGAACCCCTGACCTCGTGATCCACCCTCCTCAGCCTCCCAAAGTGCTGGGATTACAGGCGTGAGCCACCACGCCCCGCCCCAGAATGGTTATTAAAAAGTCCAAAAATAACAGATGCTGGTGAGGCTGCAAAGGAAATGCTTAAACACTGTTGGTAGGAATGTAAATTAGTACAGCCACTGAAGAAAATAGTTTGGGGATTTCTCAAAGAAATTAGCTACATTTGACTCAGCGATCTCATTACTGGATATATAGCCAAATGAAAATATGTGATTCTATTAAAAAGACACATGCACACATATGTTGATCACAGCACTGTTCACAACAGCAAAGACATGGAATCAACATAGATGCCAATCAACAGTGGATTGGATAAAGAAAATATGGTACATATACACCATGGAATACTATACAATCATAAAAAAGAACAAAATCATTCCCTTTGCAGCAACAGGGATGCAGCTGGAAGCCATTATCATAAGTGAAATAACCCAAGGACGGAAAACTGCACGTTCTCACAAGTGGGAGTTAAATATTGGGTACTCATGGACATAAAGATAGCAACAACAGACACTGGGGACTAATAAAGAAGAGACAGAGGGGACAGGGGATGAAAAACTGTTGAGTACTATGCTCACTGCCTGGGTGAGGAGACCATATCACAAACCTTAGCATCACACAACATAGCCATGTAAAAATCTGTCACACCTACCCCCAACTTGACAATAAAAGTTGAAATTACAAAAATAAATAAAAAGAAGCCAACTACTGAGTTCAGATAGGTTACAAAAAGGAATCTAGGGAAAAAGAATTTTATTTTGAAGCATTTTAAAGTTATCCATAGGTATTCAAACTATAGTCTATAATTCATGTATGGCATATTTCAATTTATTTGTATTTTGACAATATTGTACAATCTTTCAGGTCAGAGTCTTGCCAGAACTTTAAGTTTACTCTTTTTTAATTGTAACAATTATTCTTCTCTATTGCAAAGGGAAGAGCTCAAATAAGAGGTATAAAGAGAAGCAGCAACTCCTATAGTCTCAGATTATCTCAGCATGGAATGGCCAACTAGGAACAGAAATACCAGAAAGTTGAAACAAAAAGCTGCAATAGCTTTCCAAGTCTTCAAAACAGTTTCTTTTGAGTTGTTCTAACATCTTGGAACATTATAAATACCTTTATTTAAACAGTCAGCACAATGTCCATTTTCCCATTTACAGTACCCCTCAGCCACCACCATATCTATTCTTCCCCTTCTCTCCCCCAGGAAGATAAATCCTGCTGTCTGCATCCCTAGAGAGCCCTTTTTGGCTGGCTACCAGTTGGGTTTGGTCAATAAACAGCACCAGTAGAATAGGTGGAGGATGACACCACATCTCTGACAATAGCTGCCTTTCATGGCGACCTCAGCTCCTGCTAGGAAATCTTTCCTTAATCTTCTGAGATCCAAGAAACACGATTTTTTTCCTCTTGTCCTTATTCTCGCATCACTGCTAGAGGCAATAATGGCTCCAGGCTGTTGCTAGTCTTAAGTGCCTCACCAGTGCTTGTGCTTCTTTACAGCTGCCCATATTGTTAGGCAATTCTTTCATGAACTTTTCCTTTGAACCATATCCGGTAAATTCTATTTCCTGCCAGAACTCTGAACAATTCACCAGCCTAAAGCCTTTTTCACACCTATCTTTGCATGGCAGTTCCTTAGCCATCAGGTGTAAAATTTACGTCCTCCTTAGAGGCGTTACCCTAACCACCAAATTAAATGCCAATTCCCACCTCCAGCAGTCTGTAGCCCCTTCCCTGTTTTTATCACCTCTCCTTGCTAGCAGGTAAGCTCCATGAAAACAGGCACCTAGCAGGCTGTCTTGTTCACTTTATGCCCACTGCACAGCACTATGCTTTATAGACAGCAGGAGTTAAAAACTTTTTGTGAAATGAATAGTTCCAAATCAAACTTAACAAAATGAAATTTCTTAAAGTTTATTTTTAAAGCAGAAGAGTCTCAAGAAAAACTCTAATTTTAGGATATTCCCATAAACAAGCATATAAAACTCCTTTAAAATGAATGCAAATCTTGTCTGGTAGAACATAATTTCTTTCTTAAGAGTATTTTTGCCTATAATACTGTAGCAATACAATTGATTATATTTCCACATGAGACACACTTCCAGGGCCTTATCAGATTATGGGCTGTGGCAAAAGATTTAACAGGCCCAGATTATGTTCAGTCCCCAAAAGGAGATAGCTCTGACTCCTACTATTTTCAAGACAGCAACTGTGCACATGACAATTAAATTATTGAGAA
The DNA here is from genome assembly GCF_049350105.2 of Macaca mulatta. Taxonomy (NCBI): domain Eukaryota; kingdom Metazoa; phylum Chordata; class Mammalia; order Primates; family Cercopithecidae; genus Macaca; species Macaca mulatta. The sequence goes on from NC_133411.1 coordinate 124,082,385, forward strand.
TCACAGGGATAGCCTTGAAAGAAAAAACTTTAAGACCCATCAAGCATTAGTAACGATTCATTGTGATTCACAACCCACCACAACTACCAGAATCGCAGATCAAAGAGTATGAATGTGAACAAAGGACCGCTCATCTGGTCAAAACCTGATCTATTATGTATCAGAAAAGAAATATTAAACAATTTAATATATGCAACAATTGAAGTTTTAAGCTAAGCTTCTCTAATAATCACTTCCACAGAAATTAAGCTAATAAATGTTCAAAATGATTTCATATAAAACTGTAGCTCTGAGTTATCATGTACAGCTAATCATGTTTTCATAATCAATTTCTTTCAACTTTTCATGTAAACATACTAAAAATTCCTGGAATGCAGATTTGAATAATTACACTTGAATTCTTTTTAATTTTTTATTAAAAATGAAAGAAACACAACAATTTATTTACAATTGTACAATGTTTGAAACGGCTATCCTATTCCTGTTAAAGCTTCATATTTAAAAATGTCTACATGATATGTGCTTGTACAAGGCTTGAGTATCAAACTTAACCACAAATGTGACTTTAGCAGCTTTATTGCACAATGATCCACATAACACTGCATTATTTGCTTAGTTTAGCCTACGTCATAAAGTGCTATTCATAGATGGGAAATTAACAGCCTGCTAAACACTGAAATTCTCCATGATATTTTCTACTTGACTTGAGGGTAAAAAGCTAATTTAATGCTACCAGCCTGAGTAACAGATTTTCATTAAAAACATAACAACAAGGACAACCAAAAAAAACAGGCCCAAAAGTTTTGGTTACTCTGCTAAAACATGTCAAAAGCATTCCATAAATGATTACTGCTACAATGCATAACAGTAGTTTCTGAACATTTTAACTTCAAAAAAATAAGTAGTTTAAATAAAAACCACCTACTTGTAAGAACGCCTTTCAAAAACACACAATTTAGATAGAATGTAATTCCTCAAATTAAAAGATATTTCAAAGGGTACACAGTCATTGTGATCTTAGTTATCATTTCTAAGTAATTAAATTTGTATTTTTACTGGCTTATATTAGAAATGCTTATTACCAATGAGAAACAGAAAATGCCACATAAGTGAACAATGTTATGAAAATTTATAATATATGTAACGCTACTAAAATATATAATGAACTTTTCAAACATGTAAATATAAACCAGGAAAACCTGATATGTAATAATTGGGCCAAAAATGAAAATCACAAAACACAGTAAGGGGGTAAAAGAATAAATATGACTTTAATATCAGTCCATCTTTACCAATATATCTGAAAAATAATTCTTTGATATAAGAACAAATATTTTCACAGTAGAAAAACTGAAGATAAATTTCTTTGAAAAAAGTATATAAAGTGAGAAGTTTAATGTGTTAGGTGAGAACTTTGTGTTTTCTGCAAGAAACCATGCTTACTACCCATGCTGGTAAATGAGTGTTACAGCTAAGCAGACTCTTAAAGTGTCCTTAACAATACAGTTTGTGGTCTTAACAAAACAGTAGTATTCCTTTTTCAGGCAATATACTTTTAATAGTTACACACTTTAAAATACATAATTTTCCACTTAAATATACTACCATTTTTATGGTGTTTTTCTTTTTACCTATCTAGAGCTTTGTTTTCCTATTGAAAACAAATGCAAGACACACTGCTTAGTACTAATTCCTATCCATAAGGCATTTAAAAAATATCTTCTCTTAGGACATAAACATGATATAAAAATGAAAAATCAAACACAAGAGAAGCATAATAAATACTTTTGTATCCCCCCCACCATCAGGAAAGTGTCAGCAACACCAGCTGACAGAAATAAATTAGATATCCTGTACATAAAGTAAAAGCTAACCATTTCAGTATTAACTTGGAAAGAACATCTTCACTTTCATCATTTGTGAAAGGCAGAACAATGACATGGAAGACACAAGACTGTTTAGATTTTCTGTATTTCAAGAAGAATCATACTCAAATACAAGTGTGGTGACAGAACACTCAGTGATATGTAATTAGTTACGAAGGTTAACGCTAAGGCATTGCTTTGTTCACAGTTTTTGTCCTGAGTCACATCAGATGTTTCAACTACATGTCTTCTTGGTATTCCAAATATTTTGCTGTGATGGGTTCTTCAAGCTGAATTCCTCCACTGCCCATTAATGCAAATGCTGGATACAGTGTATGTGAACAGTCCACTTGGCGCTCATAAAGGCATTTCATGTGATCCATATCATAGAAACTTACTTTGCCTTTATCATAGTCAAGGAAAATCCCAATACTTGTTGGCATAGGAAGAACTCTATTTTCAGGTTCATTAGAAGAAGTAGGTGACTTGGGTATAAAAAATTTCTTCATGCCTATAGTAACTAAGGTAAACGGTTGTGAAGAATCAAAACAGGCATCCTCACTTCCACTGTCATGCCCACTGTCTTGCTCATATCTGAAACACAATACACAAAGTATCTGTATCTTCAACCATAGATCTAAGTATCTTCAAAACATTTTCACAGGATAATATACACTGATATAAAGTTAAAATAATTTTTACATCAAAAGCTTTCTATTAAAACAAAATCAAAAACATAAAAATGACACATTGCAATTTAGAATTATACCACAGACTCAGCCCCAAATTCCCTGTCATTAAACACTGCTTTAGTTACATACACAAGTGAAACCCTAGAAAATCATTTAGCCTTCCAAAAAGTGAGGGAGCAGCGGGCAGTCAAGGAACTGGTCAAATGTTAAATTTTTATAGCACAGAATCATATACAATCATGCACCACATAACATTTCAGTCAACAACAGACCTCATATACCACAGTGGTCCCATAAGATTATAATGAAACTAAAATATTTCAGTTGGGCGCAGTGGCTCATGCCTGTAATCCCAGCACTCTGGGAGGCCAAGGCAGGTGCACCACTTGAGGCCAGGAGTTCGAGACCAACCTGGTCAACATGGCAAAACCCTATCTCTACTAAAAATACAAAAATTAGCCAGGCATAGTGGTGTATGCTTGCTACTCGGGAGGCTGAGGCACAAGAATCACTTGAACCCAGGAAGTGGAAGCTGCAGTGGATCGAGATAGCGCCACTGCACTGCAGTCTTGGCGACACAGCAAGACCTTGTCTTAAATAAATAAATACACAAATAAATAAATAAATTCCTATAGCTTAGTGATGTGGTAGCCACTGTAAGGCTGTAGTATAACCCGTTACATGTTTGTGGTGATACTGTTATAAACAAACCTGTGCTTCCAGTTGTTAACCAAAAGTGTAACACATACAATTATGTACATTATGCAATATTTAATAAGTGACCGTTACTGGCTCATGTGTTTATTATACAATGTTTTTATTGTTATTGTAGATTTACTCCTATTTATTAAAAAAAATGTTAACTGTAAAACAGCCTCAGGCAGGCCCTTTAGGAGGTTTTCCAGAAGGCGGCACTCTTATCCTAGGAATGACAGCTCCATGCATGTTACTGCCCCTGAAGACCTTCCAGTGGGACAAGACGTAGAAGTGGAAGACAGCAATATTGATGATCTTGACCCTGGATAGGCTATTATGTTTGTGTCTTCATTTTTAACAAAAATGCTTAAAATGTTAAAAATTTTAAAAATTAAAAAAAAACTTGTAGAACAAGGCTATAAAAATTTTTTTTGGGCCAGGCGTGGTAGCTCACGTCTGTAATCCAGCACTTTGGGAGGCTGAGGAGGGTGATCACCTGAGGTCAGGACCAGCCTGACTGACACAGGGAAACCTCATCTCTACTAAAAATACAAAATTAGCTGGGCGTGTTGGTGCATGCCTGTAATCCCAGCTAGTCGGGAGGCTGAGGCAGGAGAATTGCTTGAACCCGGGAGGTGGAGGTTGTGGTGAGCTGAGATCACACCATTGCACTCCAGTCTGGGCAACAAAAGCAAAACTCCATCTCAAAAAAAAAAAAATTGTATATAGATGTATAAAAAATGTATATAGATGTACAATGTGTTAGTGTTTTAAGCTAAGTGTGCCTACAAGAGAGTTAAAAAAATTTTTGTTAATTGCAAGTTTATAAAGCTAAGGTTAATTTCTTAAAGAAGAATATATTTAAATAAATTTAGTGCAGCCTAAGTGTATAGTGTGTTTATAAAGTTTACAGTAGTGTGCAGCAATGTCCTAGGCCTTCAAATTCACTCATGGATGCACCCAGAGAACTTCCAGTCCTGCAAGCTCCATTCGTGGTAAGTGCCCTATACAAGCATAAAATTTTTTATCTTTTATAACTTATTTTTACTGTACCTTTTCTATGTTTAGATATACAAATACTTACCGTTGTATTAAAATTGCCTACAGTATTACAGTACATGCTGTATAGGTTTGTATTCCAGGACCAAAAGACTATTCCATATAGCTTAAGTGTGTAGCAGACTATTCCATCTAAGTTTGCGTAAGAACACTCTATGATGTTCTTGCAACAATGAAATTGCCTTGCATTGTATTTCTCAGAACATATTCCTGTTGCTAAGCTAACATATAACTGTATAAGAAAATACAGGCTGGGCACGGTGGCTCACGCCTGTAATCCCAGCACTTTGGGAGGCCGAGGCAGGTGGATCACCTAAGGTTGGGAGATCAAGACTAGCCTGACCAACGTGGAGAAATCCCGTCTCTACTAAAAATACAAAAAATTAGCTGGGTGTGGTGGTGCATGCCTATAATCCCAGCTATTTGGGAGGCTGAGGCAGGAAAATCGCTTGAACCCAAGAGGCGGAGGTTGCGGTGAGCTAAGATCACGCTACTGCACTCCAGCCTGGGCAACAAGAGCAAAACTCCGTCTCAAAAGAAAAAAAAAAAAAAAAGAAAAAAACCAAAATACAAAGATAAGATGTATGCCCTAAACCAAGGAATTACCAGGCTAAGTGAAATATACGAGCACTGTAAAATAATGCAACAGAAAAAAGCATGTTTCATTCTCGTCCCAAGAACTCTATTTCCTGGTTGGAATTTCAACATGGATGTATGAGGCAAACAAAGATTATGAAGCTTTTTCGCCTTTATCAAACAATAAAAACGTATAGAATATTTTGAAACATGTTCCCCATTTTTTTCAATATGCCTATGTTGCTTTTTATATATTTTGGATAATACTGCATCAACAATGTTTATTAGGTTTCTCCACTTCTAATCTTTCTCATGTTATGAACTTTTTAAACATTAATACGAATTTTCTATCAAGTGGACATGCCACTATGTTTTACAGTTACAATTTTCAGCATTATATAAATTTTTCACCTTTCTGCAAAAAGCTTTTCCTATCATTCGGATTGTTAAGCTGGGATACTGTTCACATGAGTGGTCAAAAATTATTTTTCAAAGCTAGTTGACCTTACTCCATCTAAAACAACTAAACTGCACAATCTTCATTAGTCAATCTCTTAAGAAACTGGAAGTCTTTGCTGTGGAAATATGTCTACCACGACCCAGTTTTGAAAAGGACTTAAGGGAAAGTTTAAAGAAACTGTGTCCCATAAGAAAAGAACAACTTAATTGTGAAGTATGACAATTAGAGGCATTGTATTATACACCTGGGTAATTTTTATCACATAATTTAGGTAAAATGCAAAAGACTTTCAAAATTTAAAACTGTGAAGCCATATCATAATCAAGAGATATCCAAAACAGATTTCCTCATGATATTAAAATGTAACTGCTAACTCTCCTTATTCAATGTGTGATTACAAGAACACCTGGCTCCTTTTCTCAATCAAGCCACAGCCAAAATACTAGAATCTAAGAAATAAGAAATGTATACTCCAAATGTAATAAAGCCAAATCTATTTTCAGGCTTACTTTCAAAAAATTATCAAGTTCTAGATCAATACAAAAACCTACCTTGGACTAACTGCATCCCGGGGAGAACGGAGCCATTCTTGTAGTTTATCGCTAGAAGCAACTCCCACTTTTACCAGGTATGAATACGGTTCCACACGGAAGGCCCAGAAGTGTTTTCCTTTTGTAATGCCAGTATCTCCAATGATGTAGTCTAAGCTTGTGTAATAACCCACTTGGATGCGTTCTGCAGCAAGCAGAAGATTAAATCCAGCTCTACTCTCTACACGGTCTCTCTTCAAGTTCAGCAGGAGATGTTCATTATTATAGCCACATTTTTCATCAAAGAGGAAGCTGAAAACTAAATAGAGCTTAAAATTAATATCAGGCTAAAAATTATCATTGCTCTAGTTTGTTAAATCTGATAGGTTTTCTTACAGAAATTACTGAAGAGAGACGGGAAGCGGGAAGGAGGTGTCACACTACACCAGACAACTATGACAAACCAAACCCAACTTCGCCATATATCCTACCCAGTATATTCTCTACCTAAAAATCTTCAGAAATCTCAAAAAGCAGATGAAAATATTTTTAATTCATGTGAAAATTTATAAAAACAGCTCTTTGGAATAGAGATAGCAAATCTATCAGGTATTTCACACTACTGAATTTGTTCTTTTATATTTATTAAAGATAAAAAATAAAGAGTTGTATATTTTCATAAATAACTCTATATTTTCTTATCATAAGTTTTGTTAATTTGGGACACTTTAGCTATTTTAATAAAGCTTTTTCTGTATCAACCAACATGGCAGACATAAGAAACATGGGAGAGTGTAAAAAAAACCAAAAACAAAAACATAGCTTTTGGGTTGAGAGAGACCTGGGTTTGAATCCTGCTCAAGCATTTAACTAGAGTTTGATCCAAACTTTAATTTCTTCATCTACAGAATGAGGATACTACTTCCATAAGTCTATATTGACTCAAATATATCAAGCATAACATTGGCTGCTAGCCAATGGGGAAACAACCAAAATTCCATCAACAGATGAATAAAGAAAATGTGGTATATACATACAATGGAATATTATCCAGCCTTAAAAAGGAAATATTTGGATACATGCTACAACATGGATAAATGTGGATACATACATTTGGATACATGCTACAACATGTATGGATAAATTTGGATATGTGCTACAACATGGATGAATTTGGATACATGCTATAACATGGACGAATAAGCCAGATGTAAAAGGACAAATATTGCATTATTCCAGTTATATGAGATACCTAGAATAGGCACATTCATAGAGACAGAAATTAGAATCGAAGTTACCAGCCTCTGGGGAGAGGGGAAACAGGAGTAACTGTTTAATGGGTATAGGGTTTCAGTTTAGAATAATGAAGTAAGGAGATACAAGTGGTGATAGTTGAACAATACTGTAAATGTACTTAATGCCAATGAGCTGTATACTTAAAAACTGTTAAGATGATACATTTTATCTTTATTACATCCCAATTTTAAAAAATGACCTCCAGGCATCATTGTGCACACCTTTAGTCCTAGCTACATGGGAGGCAGGAGGATTGCTTGAGTTCAGGAGTTTGAGGCCAGTATAGACAACACAGTGAGACCCCATCTCTCTCTCTCTATATATATATATTTTTTAAACAGGCTGCTAGCAGCTGGGCGTGGTGGCTCACACCTACAATGCCAGTACTTTGGGAGGTCGAGGTGGGCGGATCACTTGAGGTTAGGAGTTTGAGACCAGCCTGGCCAACATGGTGAAACCTGGCTTTACTAAAAATACAAAAATTAGCCAAGCATGCTGGCCTGCGTCTGTAACCCCAGCTACTACTCAGGAGGCTGAGGCGGAAGAATAGCTTGAACCCAGGAGACAGAGGTTGCAGTGAGCTAGTGAGCTGAGATGGTGCCACTGCACTCCAGCTTGGGTGACAGAGCCACCAGACTCCACTTCCAAAAAAAAAAAAAGGCTGCTAGAAAACTACAACCATTACCAAGATGCGAGCCGACCATTCTTCCTGCTAATGCCTATTTTCCTGGCATGCTTATTTGTGCTGGCTCTCAATCTCAAAAGTCTCCCAGTTTGCAAAATAAATGTAAAGGGTCACCCTAGTCATGTATCTTCTCTCATAAAAAGGAAGACAACCCTCAACACTTCCTCTCCTCCCTCCCCCTCCACTATGTGACTGAAAACAGCGATTATGTCCAGGTTTTTCTACCACTTTCAGGCAGAAAGACTAGAAAAGGAAGCAGAAATAGCATAAACCATAAAATACTTAATACTTGCGAATTCATCCCACAACTCTCTATTGGATTTTATTAAAATTTAAGAAATATAATTTTAGCCAATCTTATGTAAGTTTGTATTCCAGTTTTTCAAAAGCCACAAAGTGCATGAAAAACAAATTGTGCTTTTCTATTTTGAAGAAAAAAGGAAGAAAGGGGAGAGTGCAGAAAATATGGGTACATAAGACACTAAAAACAGGCAGGGAGCAGTGGACCTAAAATCCAATTAAAGGTATCTGTAAGGCAGCGACTGAAAGGGGAAAATGTGTTCCTGCTAACCAGGCTGAGCACAACTTTGGTTCTAAATATCCCTTGTTCATGGAGACATCATAGTGAACATCAATGAACCTTTAAAGTCATTCTCATTCTATAAAAATCTTTAGGCGCTCTATATGTAGCATCAGTGGTTTTTAACTTGGGAAGGGAGGGGGCGAAGACTGGGCATGAGGAGCTTTTAGCGCGGGAGGAAAAGCTATTCATGTGGTTCTAATATACGGCTTCCATCCCTATTAGCTGAGAATTGCCAAGTTAGATAAAAAATCCAGACAAATCAGAATTAGGTTAAATCAAAATTATATTTTAGGATATTACACCAATAAATTTTAAAAACACCTACCTAGATCTTGTGCTTTAGAGATTTCCATAAACTAACCAAAAATACAGAATTATGTATTTAAAACTTTCAAAGTACCATTTATGTTATTTTAATCCCAGCTTAACAGCTCTGCTCACCGAATTTCTTCCATGTTTTTCTCTATCTGATATCAGTTAAAACCTAATCCCGTTCTCAGCCTACAAGGTAAAATTCGAGTACTCAGTTCATTTCTAAATCCCAGTTGGGACAGAAGCTACTTTTCTGGAGTCTTTTAAAAACAAGAGCTGGTTTCAATGCAGGTCTACATGGAGATATTGACTAGTTTATTTCATCAAGGTCTCGTGCAACTCTATGCTTCTTTTATTCCTGATATTCACCATACCTGGAGCTGGAGGAGTATGAAGAATCAATTCTCTGCTACAAGGACTACAGATTGAACCCTTGTAAGCTCTTACTCTGAAAGCATAGGTACTACTGTTTTCCAAGTCTTGAATTATTTTACTTGTTCCACACACTTCTATCTCATTCCATGACATTTCATCTTCTCTATTGATTTTCCGATATTCAAGAACATAGCTATCAGCTTTATCCTTTTCTGGATGGTGCCAATTTATCAAGGCATTGTTATAAACTTTGCTCTGTTCCTCATTGATCTCTGGTACATCGATGCCTGAAAGAATTATGAAATAGAAAACAACATTAAAATAGTGACATTTGAAAACCAGTGTTTTTCCTCAAAAAATAACATATAAACAATATTTACTGATTTTTTTTTTTTTTTCAGACGGAGTCTCACTATCTCCCAGGCAGAAATGCAGTGGCACGATCTCGGCTCACTGCAAGCTCCACCTCCCGGGTTCATGCCATTCTCCTGCCTCAGCCTCCCGAGTAGGTGGGACTACAGGCTCCCGCCACGACGCCCAGCTAATTTTTTGTATTTTTAGTAGAGACGGGGTTTCACCGTGTTAGCCAGGATGGTCTCGATCTCCTGACCTCGTGATCTGCCCACCTCAGCCTCCCAAAGTGCTGGGATTACAGGCGTGAGCCACCGCGCCTGGCTATTTACTGATTTCTATACTGTCCAATAATTTTCTAAATTTATAATACTATAAGAAAGCACAAAACTAAATATATTAAAATTTTTAATATATTTTATATTTAAAAGGTATATCTATACTTATAACTGAAAGGAGAAATAATAAAAAAGAAAACTGACTCAAAGCCACAAGTAAATTTTTTTTAAACACATGCCTTCTACCTACTGAATAATAGCCCATGACTTGAAATTTTTTTTACCTATGTCCTTCCCTAAACAAACTATTATTTTAATATTTTAAAATATAAGTCTGGTAAGAATATCAAATTCTCAATGAATTTTTTTTTTTTTTTGAGACAGAGTCTTGCTCTGTTGTCCAGGCTGGAGTGCAGTGGCATGATCTCAGCTCACTCCAGCCTCCGCCTCCCAGGTTCAAGTGATTTTCCTGCCTCAGTCTCCCAAGTAGCTCGGATTACAGGTACGTGCCACCACGCCCTACTAATTTTTTGAGTTTTTAGTACAGATGGGGTTTCACCACGTTAGCCAGGATGGTCTCGATCTCCTGACCTCGTGATCTGCCCACCTTGGCCTCCCAAAGTACTGGGATTACAGGCGTAAGCCACCGGTGCTCGGCCTCTCAATGAATATTATATCATTTCTTTTCATATTTTATTCTGTAGAGTTGCAAAGCAAATTAATTTTTCTGAATACAATCATGATACATAGTTTTGTAAGGAAATCAGAAACTAAAAAATACACATTAAAAGATTTTACTATAACCTTTTTGTATAGATCCTGCCAGTATTTTCCCCCTCAATGGTATACTACTATGTATATCAACATTTAACTGTTGAGTTTTGGAAACAGGTTTCTGGTTTTTCACTAAAAATAAAATGATTAAAAGCTAAATCTTTGTTCATATGCATAGTCCTTTCTATAGAGCCAATTCCTAAGCTTAACTGCTGGAATCATATGCTAAGAACAATATGCTATAAAAGCTACACACACACTTTTATGTCAAATCACAGAGAAGGACATGAATAAGAATCAGAAGTCTCTCTCCTCTCCTTATTCCCCAATGTATAAGCATGTCTGTGTATGCTGCATTTATACAACTGAACGTTATGCAGCCATCATGAGTTCTGGAAAGTTATCCTAAATACATTTTAAAATTTAAAAAAAAAGTTACAAAATAACACAAATAGTAAACCCCCTACCCCATATCCTTTTTCTTTTTTTGAAAGATAGCTTTCAAAAAAAAAAAAAAAATGCATGTAGCAAAAAGCGAGGGGAAGATCCATTAGCCAGAAGCTAGGTGACTACTATCCCATTCTCATCCATCTGTTTCCTTGCTATACAATGGTATAACCCAGGATCACCCACCCTCAACCTCACCTTTCCAGCAACCACTTTGGGATCCAAAGGGAGGGAGGACCTAGGACTCGTAAGTAAGCAAAAATATATTTGTATATATATACTATTCAAGTATACATTTTGGAAACACAGTATAGTGTATGAAATACAAACAGCATTTTAAGTGACGACAAATATCTTTGAAAAAATAAGGTAGTCATAATAAATCAGATTCAGGTACAGATTTGAAAAAGGGGTTGCAGTTAATCCTTCAGAGTTTTAAACTTTTAACAAGACCAATTTCCTTTCATTAACATACAAATCTACAAATCTGTACCTATAAAGTAATCACACTATAAGCATATCTTTCTAAGGACTGTAATTGTTCACCATCACTAGAAGAGAAACCTTAGGGAGAGGAATGAGGTGAGCAGAAGAAAAACAGGCAAGGAAGACCTCCCTGCTAGGGAGTAGCAAAATAGAAACATGAGCAAGTGTTATGGGCTGAACTGCATCCTTCCCCAGTCCCCCAGACCCCACCCTCGCCCCTGGAAATTCACAAGTTGAAGTCCTAAACCCCAGTACATACCTCAGAATGTGACTGTATTTTAAAATACGGTCCTTAAAGAGGAAATTAAATTAAAATCAGGTCATTAGAATGGGCCCTACTCCAATATGACCAGTGTCCTTATAAAAAGAGAAGATTAGATTACACAGAAACACAAACAGAGGACCATGTGAAGACACAGGGAGAAGACAGCCATTTATCAACCAAGAGGAGAGGTTCAGAAGAAACCAACCCTGTCAACACCCTGATCTCCGACTTCTAGTCTCCAGAAATGTAAGAAAATGAATTTGTTTGAGCCACTCAGTCTATGGTACTTTTGTCACTGCAGCCCAAGCAAACTAATACAGCAATGTAAACAGCCTGCAGATTCCATCTCTAGGCTTCTGTTCGAGAAAGTCACATACACTTGCCCCAAAAATTCTGACAAGGATGTGCAATACAGCATTGCTTTATAAAAGAGGAAAAAAATAGAAAAAAAAATATCTTAGTAGGAAAATGATTTATTTATGAAATACTGTAAACAGTTAAAATATCACTTTAAATCAAAATTTCACATAACAAATATTTACGTTAATTTTCTAAAAAGGAATTTACAAAAAGAATACATACAACATAATGTTATTTATGCAATGTTTAAAAACACACAAACTAATGGAACATAGTTTTTGTGCATAAAATACAGTTATAAAAACATAAATAGGATATGATTTCAGGATGCTACGATAGTCCTGGGCAAGTGATATGCTGCTTTATAATGTCAAATTTAAGAGAACTTGTGTTTTCTTCCACACTATATGAATTCAGACAAAAAGAATGAGGTTTTTGCCTTCATTAAGACTTACCACTAGAGAAAAAGGATAATTCTCCAAGAAGTTCTGTTTGCTTAGAGGTATTAACAACATAGTCTTCAAAAGAAGTCTGAGCTGCAGGTCTAAAGCTCTTCAAAGATTCTGTGGCTTTCTGTATTCTGCAGACAGATATTTTATACAAAAAATGATTCTTCAAGAAGGCAAATCAAACTAAATATCTGCAACATGATTAACAAAATAACACCCACACTTCATTCAAAATTAAAGTTAAGAATGAGGCAAGATGTACCTCACATTAACACAGCATTATGGACCACTCAGAGCTACAGTGAGAATACACAGCAGCATTTAATAAAATTGCTCAAGAGGTTCTGAAATTAGAAGTAAAAGAGAATACCTGAGGTGGAGCTGCTTTGCTGTTTGCACAAAGCAGGACTGATCCGTCTCCTTTAGCACTTCTTGAGCATATCCCACAAGTCCATTGTTCTCTAGAAGTCCCTGGTACTCCTCCATTTGAGTCTGAAATTTGTCTAATCTTAGTTTCTTGGAGGAGTCAATTGCTTTCAAAACAGATGATTTCCTCTCTTCCAGAATTTCAAAGAGCTTTTCAAAATGTGTAATTGCTTCTTCTTTAGCCCTCTCTCCATTACACTATGAAAAAACAGTATCTCCATTACACTAAGATAAAGCATTGCCTCTTCTGTCAAACCCAAATGGCTTTCCACAAAGTTCTACATAATTATATTTCATCTATGTGATGACAACATTATCAAAATTCAATAAAACCAACCTAGATATTATAAAGAAAAAAAGTTTTATCTGACTCTGAAATTTTCAGAACAATATTTTGGCATCAAATACATTCAGCAAAGAACAAATGACAACTTTTATTCAGATTTACTTTGTAATTTTATAATATTGTACTTCCTTAAGCTTTTCGTCTCCGAAGTCCAGTATAGACAATTTAGTCAATTAAATAAGAGAACAATCTTTCAGTGGTATATAAAGGAATTTGAAGGAGAAATGAACTGATTTAACCAAAAACAGGAAGACACAAGTCCAGAGCTTTGAATTCATTTCAAATTCAGAAATGTTTTAACCCTTTCTACACTACTCCAACTTTTTAAAAAGTTGTTTTTGTTTTTTTGAGATGGAGTCTCTCTCTGTCACCCAAGCTGGAGTGCAGTGGCGCGATCTCGGCTCACTGTAACCTCTGCCTCCCCGGTTCAAGTGATTCTCCCGCCTCAGCCTCCCAAGTAGCTGGGACTACAGGCACGTGCCACCATGCCCGGCTAATTTATTTTCATATTTTTAGTAGAGATGGGGTTTCGCAGTGTTAGCCAGGATGGTCTCGATCTCCTGACCTCGTTTGTGATCAACCCTCCTTGGCCTCCCAAAGTGTTGGGATTACAGGCATGAGCCACCGCACCCGGCCTAAAAAAGTTTTTAGCCACAAAACTCTAAAATATGACATTCTTTACTAAGATATAAAAATAAAAGTATCCTCTTCACATTCATATAATTTAATTATAATTAAATCCTGACTTAGCTGTGTGACCATATGCTAATCATTTCACTTCTCTTTCTGTTTTTCTCTTCTGAAAACAGGGGATAAGAAAAACCATTTAGGTTTTTGTGAAGAGACTTTAAAAGGTTATTTACATAAAGTACATACCACAATGTCACATACTGTAAATAAACATTCATACAAACTGTCAGAAAATGATCCTAGTATTGGTTAAACATTCTGAATTCCTATAAAATCAGAGCTCATGATTTGAGAAGACTGGCAAAGCACTCCTAAGCAGTTATTATAACAGACTCACAGCAGCCAACAGAAAAAAGTCTTCGAGAACACTTTTTTTTTTTTTGAGACGGAATCTCGCTGTGTTGCCCAGGCTATAGCACGGTGGCGCGATCTCGGCTCACTGCAAGCTCCGCCTCCTGGGTTCACGCCATTCTCCTGCCTCAGCCTCCTGAGTAGCTGGGACTGCAGGCGCCTGCCACCATGCCCATTTAATTATTTTTTGCATTTTTAGTAGAGATGAGGTTTCACCATGTTAGCTAGGATGGTCTGGATCTCCTGACCTCATGATCTGTCTGCCTCGGTCTCCCAAAGTGCTGGGATTACAGGTGTGAGCCACCACACCCGGCTTTTTTTTTTTTTTTTTGAGACGGAGTCTCGCCCTGTTGCCCAGGCCAGAGTGGAATGGTGTGATCTCGGCTCACTGCAACCTCCGCCTCCCGGGTTCAAGCAATTCTCCTGCCTCAGCCTCCCGAGTAACTGGGATTATAGGCGCGCGCCACCATGCCTAGCTAATTTTTTTGTATCTTTAGTAGAGACAGGGTTTCACTATGTGAAACCTGTGGCCAGGCTGGTCTCGAACTCCTGAACTCGTGATCCACCTGCCTCGGCCTCCCAAAGTGCTGGGATTATAGGCGTTAGCCACTGCACCTGGCCAAGAACATTCTTAAAAGCTGATAATATATGGCAGAAGTGTACTGTGCATTTTCCAATGGCTTCCAGCCAACACCAACATAATGAAAGGAAATTTTTTCCAGATCTCCTGTTTCCTAACACTGAAAACCACATATTTTTAAAAGAGAGGGAGTAGAAGGTAGTGATATTTTGATAGTATTTCACTGACAAATCACGACATTAAACTCAGAAATATTATTATAGAGAGATTTTTTTCCAGCTAAGTATAATTACAGATAAAAAGACAGTATCACCACCATCACTGAGTAAAGGTCAAGAATGGAGGCAAGTTATCTACCATAAAAAAAATCCTTATTGATAAGCCTGCAGATACAGCTTAGGCAAATGATACAAAACAACTCAATAATGTCCCCACGATCACAAGGAATCGGTGTCTACATGAATACTTGACACCTAAGTTCTGCAATTTTTAACCCATTGATGACAAATCCCAAAACAGACTCTCGGTCTTTATTTCAGAAGTGAAGGGCAGCAGGACCGAGAGGACCAACAAACAAGGCTACTAATAAAATGACCAAAGATGCAACACTTGAAGCAAACTACTGAGGTGATCATCTGCTTTGTGTTGAGACAGTCTGTCATTTAATCCAACAAAAATATGAAAAAGAAAACCCCAAACTGCATGGAAAAACGACTGACAGGCAGTAAAGATCAGGAAAATAATATTAAAAACAAAAGCACTACTGGTAAGGGTGTTAATTTACATGATTTCTCAATAATTTCACCCTATATTGGAAGAAAATTTCTTCAAGTAACAGAGTCATACTAGCTGGGATATTTTTATATTTAATTACCAAAAATCAGGAGTAATGGCTCAACTTTGTTTCAAATGGAGAAGAAAAACAAGTGTACAACAAAGTCAATGAAGAATATCTGGACTTTTAAAATAACCCAACCCAATCCCCTTTTACTATATTTTTAAAATGTTATCTTTTCCAATTTTTTATTAAAACATAATACACAAATGGAAAAATGTACATGTAAGTATAAAGACTAATGAATCTTTACCCACACACTCAATATAACCAGCATCCAACAGAAAATCCAGATTAGATAAAAGAACATTACAAGTATTCCAGAAGCCTCCATATAACCTTTCCAGGCACTGATCCACCCCTCCTCAAATCTAACAACATCATCTAGTTTCACCTTTTTTGGTACTTTTTATAAATGTAATCACATGGTATGTATTCCTTTGTGTCTGGCACCTTCCTTTCAACATTATTGCAAGATTAATCGACACTGCTGTGTGCAGCTGCACATCATTCATTCTTATTGCTGCTTTTATTCTACTGTTAATGGGCATGTGGGTAGATCCCACTTTGTGACAACTACAAACAAGGCAGCCACCAACATTCTAATATATGTCTTTTGGGGAACATATATAGGGTATACACTCAGGAATACCTGAAATTTAAAATAAACCTGGTCTAATCTGCATATAGCACATTTTCCAAAAGTGATCTATTAATTTTAAAAAATATAATAAAAATAAGTAAAACCTATCAGTTCCCTTATATTACTATTACATATTTTTTAGATCTTGTTAGTTGCCACACAAATAGTCATTTTTCCCTCTGTGTTCCAGTATCATTTAATCACTAGCTTTATCACAGAAGTGACCGCACAACATTGTAATTCATTTTTTATATTTGTTTCCAGAGCCCCAGAAAAGCAGGGGTGAAATCTAACACAACTTTGTATTCCCAGCTCATATAATACTCTCAGGATTTTATGAACAAATGAGTGAATGTCTAGATAAAATAACAATAATTTAAAATATGTAAGATAGTTTATCACTTACCTCTGTTTCTTTCATTAACAAGTTTAGTTCAGATATTTGACTCTTCACTTGGCTTTCCTTACCAATAAGGTAATCAATATCCTTTGAAAGCTTTTCCTGTTGAAACACATTCATAACACAAACGGACAAAACGGGAGTTTAACAAAGACCTTGCAGAGTTTTTTTTTTTTTTAATTACACAGGACTCATCCTCTTCTACAGCCTCTGATAAACAGATAATAAAATCAACTATGGCAATTATCATTATTAACCCAGAGTAAACAATTAATGGCCTTAGGCACAGAAGGCCAAAGGATGTATGAAATATTAGAATCAGTTGGAAAAAAAGAACAAGGTAATAATGGTTAGTCAAAACTTCTGAATATAAAAATAATACATTTTTATTGTTTCATTGTCATTCCTAGAGCTCCTGCTCCTAAGGCTTCTAAGTAAATGGAAGAGCAGCAATTCAAATAGTTTTGTCTTCAGATTTTACAATTTACTCTCACAAACACCCACGTGCGCGCGCGCACACATACACACACCTCTACACAATAGGAATAGCAACAAAAAGCCTTCCAAAATAATATTCACAGTCCATCCCAGCCTATGAAATAATTACACAATAATGAAAATAGTTTTATAAAAACAGGCAATTTCCAGAGCTCATTGAGTGATCTGTCTGTAAGGCAGACATTCTGAAGTATAGTTTCTTTCCCATAGAAATGCCGTCATAGGTTTTGGTGAAATCCCTGGTCTTGCCCAGAAAACCTACTCTGAAATACACAAAAAACAAAACACAAAAGCCCCGAAACACCATGGGGTAAAAAGCTGTAACAGAAAAATGTATTCAGAGTCTAAATAAGAACAAGAACATACAGAAAATGCCTTTCAAGCTGTAGCCCTTACAGGCCGATCTGAGCATTTCAGGCTCAGTTACCACCAATGACTTGAAAGGAAAAGGGTGCTCAAGAAGAGGGCACTATTAAACACTAAACACTATTCCGCAGGCTGAGAGGTACTTCTTACCACCAAGCTGAAAGTAAAATGGCAATTCTGACAATACCATCCCTAACAGGCCCATGTGGAAATCAGAAGTACTAGGTGCAAGTGGTGGTACCCTTTTTAACTACGGTAGCAATGAGACAAATTTGGCCATTTAAATTTAAGTAAGGCTTAGTTCTATGATAGCAGCTTACATTAGAACTACAAGATAGGAAAAGGTAAGTTAATTGACTCAAAGAGGTGAGGACCAGAGAAGGATACAGGGCAGAATTCAGACGCATGATCTAAAAGCACTACACTTTCTGAGTTTTAAGGCTCAAAGTATCTGGCCAACTACATGTTTATCTGAGAACAGCTTTTATCTGAGACAGCTCCAGTCTTAATAGTCCCCTCAAATATAGCCAGTTTGTTTTAAAAGACTAGATTAGTTTTGTCTCCAAAAAGTATATGCACCACACAGAAAATAGGCACTGAAGATTAAAATGTAAAAAGACAAGGCTACCACTAACTCCTTTAGATAAAACAGGACCCCAGTTCTTTAGGCACTAATCAGAGGCTAATTTCTCAGGGAATTCAAAACTGCTCAGAAGCTTTCCTCTGGATCGGTCGTTCTCAAACACCAGTGTATATCAGAGTCTCCTGAGGGCAAACTAAGAACCCTGAGGAGATGCAGCTGAGTCCAAGGAGGCCATACGTTGTAAGGCATGTACCTAAGAAGAGACTGTTGTAAAGAGAAAGAACTCCAGAGACACAAACAGTCCCCCTTATATATTCAGCAGTCCTCATCAACTCTTGTGTGTGAGGAAACTGCCCAAGCCTAGGCAAAGAATTACCCTACAGGCCCTGAGGAAACAATGCCAGGAGCTTACACAAGGCTGGGAAGAGTGTCTGTTCCCCACCAGTCAGATAAAAAAAAAAAAAAAAAACAACAAAAAACACCTCAAAATTCACAGGGCATTGAAAAAAGTAATCAAAGGCTTTTACTTTGATAGTCAGGTAACATTAGCCCTTAGAACCAAATGCTGTTCTGTCCTGCCTCACAAAGTAAGATCCAAACGTTTCCAAGTAACTTAATCACATACTCAAAGAAAACAGCATTTGTAGGAATACAAAAATATCCAATAACTGGCAGCCAATCAAAAATTAGCAGGCATTCAAGGTAGCAGAGGAATATAAACTCTAATTAAAAAAAAATCAATCAAAATTGACCTAGTAGTGAAACAGATGAGAGAATTAGTAGGCAAGAACAATTATACAATTATACCTGTATTCCATATGTGCAGAGAAGATAGAGTACAACATAAATATAAAATGTAAAACAAAACAGTCTGCATATATGCAATTAGATAGAGGCAAAAAATGCATACACGTATTGTTAGAGAGGAAGGAAACAAAATGGGTAGTAGGTATACAGAAGATTTCTTTTAAAAATATTGTTTAAAGGGAAAAAGAATAAAACAAAAAGTTTTCTACCACTGCCTGCTTTGCTGTTGATTATCAAATTTGAAAGTTTTAAATATCATCAATAAAGCTAACAGAAAGGAAGTAATTCAGTTTTAAATCGTAAAAGTGCCATCAGAATGAACAAAATACTGATTCTATAGGCAAGAAATAAGAATCAAGTGTCTTAAAACAGCCACAACCCTTTAAAGTATGTCAATCCTATGTAGACATCCATTATTACAGACATTGGGCTCATTTGGGTATCATGATGAAGTGTCCTTCAGCCTTCTCTCTTCCCTCAGAATTCAGAGCTAATGCAATGTAGGTGACAATATATGCCAGGCCTTATCAGTACCACAAATAACTGTTCATCAGAAATACTAACAACCTAATATTAGTAGATCATTTAAGTAACACTTTAACTCAGTTTAGTACAAAAAAGGTCATGTAACACACCATGATTTTAAAAATTAAAAGTTAAAGGCATAAAGTAAAGTTACGAAGAATCAAAATTCTGTTCCAAAAATAAGTCCTACCTTTAAGGTTTTGTAGGCACTGCTCATGGTGGTTACACGGTGGTTGGCATGATTACCACCCAACTTACACAGATGGCAAACTGGCCTCCGACATAATTCACAGTACATGTTTATTCTCTCTGTTTCATGTTCTGGGCACATTAAAATCTAATGAGTAAAGAATAAAAGTGTGATTAAGGATCTAGGTTTCAAGTAACCTGAAAAACTACCAAAATACAAAGATTTCCTTTACAAAATCACTAAATAAAGCCATTTAAATGAATATGAATGTAAAAAGAAAAATGGTCGATACGTCGCATGAAAATTCTCTATATCGGAATTACTATTTTTCAATTGAGGGTTCAAATGATTAATGTGTAGATGTTGTCTACAGCCATACCCCTCTGAACGTGCCCAATCTCTTCCTAATATGTAAATGTTATTTCTCCAAAACTTGTTCAGTTAGAGTTTCATTCCTATCAGATTCAAATGGAATGAACACTTAGCCAAGTTAGAAAGGCCATCTGACCACACTGATGAGGCAATTCTTAACTATCATAGTCAATATTTTTAATGAAGTACCATAACAATTTATGAGACTCATGGCCTCAGTAACAGAAATCTGTTACTAAAAGAGTCTCAGAAAACTTTATAAGCTTCTAGATGTGTTTCCTTTTACAAATTATTACAAATGCACTGACCAAATTTGGAACTGTTTTTCTGATTTGTCTACCTTTTTACTCTGTAAACTATTATCGTAGAGTACTAAAAGCTATCTGATAAATAACATATGAAATTTTATGTAAAATAACTGTTTTCGTTTGAAAGGGGAAATTCCTTTTAGTATGTTAATAAAATCAAAAGTTGTTAAAGACTCCAATAGATTACATTTTAAGCAACTGTAACTTGTCTGATAACTTAGAGACATTTATTTATTTATTTATGAGACGGAGTCTCGCTCTGTCGCCCAGGCTGGAGTGCAATGGTGCGATCTCCGCTCACCGCAACCTCCGCTCACTGCAACCTTCACCTCCTAGGTTCAAGCAATTTTCCTGCCTCAGCCTCCCAAGTAGCTGGGATTACAGGCATGTGCCACCATGCCGAGCTAATTTTGTAACTTACATTTAAAAGGAACAAACAAAAAGTACAATATAGAAAGTCCTAATACCAATATATAGGCTCAGGAGAAAAACAATTGGAAAATGTTTCAAGTTTTTCAGCATGTCCAAGCTTCCACATCCCCAAAGCCATTACATTTAAAATAAAATAAAAAGTTTGTCTATCTGCAAGAAATGATCAAAAGAACTCAATGTTATAGGCAAATATTCCATAGCAGTAAGGAACACCATTTTGGACACCCTTTTAGAATTGAGTAGCATTAACTACTTGACAAATGAAATGTTTCTCAGTATAATCTATCTGTATTTCTTTTGGTCTTATCAATGTTTTATTATATTTGTAAACAGAAACTGTAAGGCTATACTTAAAATTTCCTTAAATCTTTAATTCACAAAGACCCAACCTTAATAAAAGTCATTTAATCAAAGGTTATTTCATGGTAGAAATCAATTTAATCATTTAAAAGAAACATTAAAACATCAGGTTGAAGTTACAAATTTTTAAAAATTGATGGCCTTGAGCATTTAAAATGAGGAACATAATAGAGGATTAAAAGCTATCTGATGTATCTACTGCCAGACTGACACAGTTTGAGAAAGGTCATTCAAAATGTGATAGCACAGATGGTTTTTGCCTTAATCTACCAATCCTTCACTATTTAATATAAGAAATAGCTCATAGTTTCAAAAAAACTTGAGTTTTTCCCATTTTTTCTTACAAATTAAAGGTTTTACACTTAAGAATGCAAATAGATTTTCACACACAGGTTACTACGTTATAAGGAATAAGAACTTTGAAAAACTCAACCACAGGTTTTAAAAATCGATATAAATCAGAAAGAAGTGAAGATATCAAAAGATCAGTTTATTTCCAGGCACATAGCAGGGCAAACAATACATAAACTTCTTTTGAGCAATATTAAAAAAATTACTCAGAACGTTTAAGAAATGCAAATTCTACTTTAGATAACATATAACCATTATATCACAAGCTACAAGCTACAAAATATTAGGCTGTAGTTACTTTTATTCATTGTACAATTCTAGCTAACTAAAAACAAAAATACGTTTCGCAGTCAAACTTTTTAAGCAATTATGGATTTATCACACTAAAGCACAAAAAGGCTTTTTAACTTTAACCATTTCAATCTTAAAGAGTATATCTGAGATAACCTTTAATCAGAGTTATCATTACAAACATTCATTTATTGTAGTGTATCACACTGGATTATAATAGAATAAACCACAATATTGCCCTCTATTGGTGGGGATGTTTAGCCCCATAGTAAGTAACTCCAGCCAACTAGGCCTTAAGTTCTCACACCTGCTTTAAAAGTTATTTCCTTTCTGTCAAGTTCTAGACTCAATATATTTATTTCATAACATTAAGTTACATAAACGTTTCACAACACTAAGTTAAAATAACACTCTAATAAAAACTTCACTTACCTTGGGTCTAAAGTTAGTAGTTGGACCAACATACTCATGTTGAGCTTTTATTGTACCCCAAGGATGATGAATTTTGAAGCATTCATTGCAGTAACTTGCACTACAGTCCATGCAGCTTTTTGTGGATTCCTGAGGTGGTGGTTTACAAAGGTCACACATAATGGCTGTGGCTGCCCTAGCTGCCTGCCGATATCTTTCCACAATAGTTTCCAAAGTGAAGTTTCGAAACAGACCATTGATTCCTCGTTCTCCAAGATCCACATCATGCTCACAGCCAGGGCAAGGAAAAATAGTTGTCCTCGGGGTCAATGAATTGCGCTTCCACCCTGTGTAATTAGTAAGTCTTTGTTTAGTTACAGCTGTAGGAAAATGATTAGAATGAAGGAAAGAGGAGTCATGTCTTACAGACATATCTACAAATATATCACAAAAACAGTATCCGAAGTGGCTCCACATGAAATTTGTATTGTGAAAATGTTTTTAAAAATTTTTCCTTAGTATACAAAAGACAAGCCCAAGTTATTAGTTATCAAATCAAAAAGGAAAATATTCTATAGTAAACCCACATCAAACCCATATTAAATCATAAAGATAAAAACATATAATACAATACTACATGGGGTCAAGATCTTTTAAAATTATATAATTAGCATTTATAGTTACTTTTATACACTATATCCAAAGGCACTGAAATGAACAGTCTTTGCTGACTGACAGGAAATGAGTCGATACATAAAAGAGCAGGGGTCCCTAGCACAAGGCCTATGAAGAGGTGCCAGGCAGATCCATGAACTATTAGAAATCTTTCATCTATATACATATGCATATTTTCTGGTAAAACCCCACAGCTTTTATCAGATTTCCAAAAGAGTATGTGACGTGACCCCAGAATTTTTAAAAACACTACAATAGAGGGTTTCCCACTGTAGTATTGTTTTATCTGGAAAAATTCAGTAGGGAAGATCATTAGTTAACCGAGTGCAATCTACAGAAGAGTGAAAAATGCATTCATAGACCTATAATTCAGTGATTTTTAAGAGGGACCAACCATTTAATATCTTCTTATGACCTGAAACAAAGAATCATTAAGATTACTTAATTCAGTAAGCCAAAAGTTGCCCCAAAAATACTGCCAATACTTTTACAACATATATAAAACAATGAATGACCTTAAACATCACACTTTTTAGTATTATTATCCCAATTTTAATAAATCAAGAAACCAATGTATGACAGTCCTTACTCACTGGTTCACAGGACTCCAGGGTTGTCCATTTACCACAGGTGCATGCATACCATATTACCCCATTTGTAAATCTGTTCTTTTTTTTTTTTTTTTTTTTTTTTAAGACGGAGTCTCACTCTGTCGCCCAGCCTGGAGTGTGATCTCAGCTCACTGCAACTTTCGCCTCCCGGGTTCAAGCAATTCTCTGCCTCAGCCTCCTGAGTAGCTGGGATTACAGGCGCCCACCACCACGCCTGGCTAATTTTTATATTTTTAGTAGAGACGGCATTTCACCATCTGGCCAGGCTGGTCTTGAACCCCTGACCTTGTGACCCACCCACCTCAGCCGCCCAAAGTGCTGGGATTACAGGCGTGAGCCACCGCGCCCGGCCGTAAATCTGTTCTTAAGAGTATGTAGTCTTACTTGCCCACAAAATAAGTCCCTTAACATAAACACAAACTTCTTAACCTACATTCTTTCATACTACCATGTATCCAATATCAAAAATGAATGGCTGAATTTGGTATACCACATAACTGTCATCACTCAAAAGAATGTCTTAAAAGATATCTGACATGGTATCAGTTCAGGTAAAATTTAGCAATCAGCCCACAATATTACTTATTGGAAGTGATGTTATAGCATGCTATATGGCACTGGGCCCCAAAATCTACTCATACAACAAACATGCAGAATATTTTAGTATCTTCATTTAAAGATATTTTAACCTTTACATTTTTAAACATTAATGCATACAAAAAAGCTGCCCAATAAAAATTTGAAAATCCTAAAATATATCCAGATAATAATTCTAAAAACATGCAATACAATCCAAAATCTTTCACACCACAGCAGGCATATAATGAAATAAGCAGCAAAGCTACTTTGAAATCACATGCCAATGAAAATTTCATTTAGGAAATAAAACAAGCCAAACAATTCTGGAAATGGTATGGTGCAGTGGTCAAGTTTAAAAAAATGGAAATTCATATTTAATTGCAGGTTTCCATACATGAACTAGGTGATGAAAATTTAGATAAATAGAAAACGAATATCAAAAATGTTAAAAAATGAGTTATTTTTGGTTTTATGAAGATTATGACCAATTAAAGTAATGGGATAATGAAAAGTAAATAATGACAACAAAATCAAGCTTTAACATGTATGCTGGTGACACCCAGACTTGGGTCCTCAGAAATTTGAAAACAAAAACAAAAACAAAAAAGTTTCATCCCTTTTCTGTATACCTCTGCTAGTGTACTTTTACAGTAAAAAAAAGTGTGAAACACTAAACTTCTTAAATCAGACATTATATTAAGACATGTAATTTTTCACAACTCATTCAAATAGATACCTTGGTTATCTTTCTGAACTCATCTTGAAAGCTCTCAAATATTTCTTACAAATGCTAAAGAACTTTTATTTCATCTGTCTTATACTTCTTTCATTGTGTTCATAAAAACAAACAGTAGATGTTCAGAGCAATAAACAAAATGAGAATCTTAGGATATTCTGGGAAGTAAACCTAATGAAAAAATCAAGGCAATGGAACTAAGAACAAAATGGAAGCGTCAACTTTCTACTTTCCACGGCTGTGCTATCTGATACAGTAGCCATTAGCTACATGTGACTTTTAAAATTTAATTAAAATTAAATAAAATTTAATATTCACTTATTTGGTTACCATAGCCATATTTAAAATTCTCAAGAGACACATGTAGCTACACATGTACCATATTATATGATACAGGGTTGAACATTTCCATTATAATAGGAAGTTATATTGCATAGTATTGCTCAATTGCATTAGACAATGAAAAAGAAAAATAGAGGGATCATTGCAAACTAGATTGAAGGACTATAACTAGAGGAAGGACTAGATTGTAGCTCTGACAGAGCAGCATGTGGAGGCTAGCATTGTGAAATTTTGCTCCAGAATGACTACAAAAATAAACTAGGAAAGCTGAGAGGACCCACAGAGCCCCTGAAGGAAGCAGATTGCTCCTACAGGACCTGGGAGACACCCTAAATACTGCAAGGGCCCAGACTATGGAAGTGGGAAAGGGAGATTGTGTGCCCCCAAACACACCTCCACTGGGGAAACTGAAGGCCTGGATAACGGGAGAAGATTTTGACCTTATCTGGAGCTGAGTCAATTTAGAGAGCTGAGTGAAATACAAGGGTAGAGGAAGCAGCGGGAAAACCCCTGGAAGCTCACTGGGCCCCCACCAAGTCGTTTTTGTCTGGTCTCACAGGCAGGGATCCTTCTGGAGAACAGCCAGAGGCTCTGGGAAAAGGCCACAGGGAGAAGGAAATCTCCAGCTGAAGTTTGATACAATTTGAACTGATGGAGAAGCCTTCTGGCCAGAACTTGGGGGAGCGTGTAAATCCAGTGTGCAGACTCCACAGGCGGGAGAAGGAAAACCATACTTGCTTTTGCAGCTGGGAGGTGGGTAGACTAGGGCAAGTTCTCACCCCTGCTCATCCACTGCCTGGAAACAAACTTAGTAATGTTGTCAGGGGCACAGTGGAAGTGAGACTGGCCCTTCAGATTGTGTGGGAGCTGGGTGATGCCTGTGACTGCCGGCTTTCCCCCACTTCGCTGACAACAGATGTGGCCATAATCCTCCTAGGAACATAACTCCATTGACCTGGAAAGCTCAACCCCAATCCCCGCAGCAGCTGCAGCAAGAGCTGCTCAAGGAGAGTCTGAACTCAGACATGCCTAGCCCTGCCCCCACCCAATGGTCTTTCCCTACCTACCCTGGTAACTGAAGACAAAGGGCACATAATCTTGGGAGTTCTAGGGCCCTGCCCACCGCTTGTTCCTCCTCCTACTACCACAGTTGATGCCCTTTGGAAAGTTCCACCTCCTGGCAGGAGGCCAACCAGCACAAAAATAGTGCATTAAACCACCAAAGCTAAGAAGCTTCAAAGAGTCCATTTCACTGCCTGCCACCTCCATCAGAACAGGTGCTGGTGGTACCCATGGCTGAAAGACCCAAAGATGGTTCACATCACAGGACTCTGGGCACACAACACCCAATACCGGCCCAAAGCCTGGTATGCTTACCAGGTGGATAGATTCAGAAGAGAGAACAATCACTACAACTCGGCTCCCAGGAAGGCACATCCATAGGAAATGCGGAAGAGTACTACATCAAAAACAACCTGTGGGACAAAAGGAACTGAACAGCAACCCTGAGCCCTAACCTCTCCTCTGACAGAGCCTACCCAAATGAGAAGGAACCAGGAAACCAACTCTGGTAATATGACAAAACAAGGTTAACACCAGCAAAAATCACACTAGCTCACCAGCAAGGGACCGAAACCAAGAAGAAATCCCTCATTTACCTGAAAAAGAATCCAGGAGGTTAGTTATTAAACTAATTGAGGAGACAGCAGAGAAAGGCAAAGCCCAATGTAAGGAAATCTAAAAAATGATACAAGAAGTGAAGGAAGAAATGTTCAAGGAAATAGATAGCATACATAAAAAACAATGAAAACTACAGGAAACAATGGACACACTAATAGAAATGCAAAATGCTCTGGAAAGTCTTAGTAACAGAATTGAACAAGTATAAGAAAGAAATTCAGAGCTCGAAGACAAAGTCTTCGAACTAACCCAATCCAACAAGACGAAGAAAGAATAAGAAAATATGAACAAAGCCTCCAAGAAGCCTGGGATTACGTTAAATGACCCACCCTAAGAATAATCAGCGTTCCTGAGGAAGAAGAGAAATCTAAAATTTGGAAAACGTATTTGGGAGAATAATCGAGGAAAACTTCCCCAGCCTTGCTAGAGACCTAGACATCCAAATACAAAAAGCACAAAGAACACCTGGGAAATTCATGGCAAAAAGATCATTGCCTAGGAACATTGTCATCAGGTTATCAGTTAAGACAAAGGAAAGAATCTTAAGAGCTGTGAGACAAAAGCACCAGGTAACCATAGGGAAAATCTATCAGATTAACAGCAGATTTCTCAGCAGAAACTCTACAAGCTAGAAGGGATTGGGGCCCTATCTTCAGCCTCCTAAAAAAAAAAATTATTTGCCAAGAATTTTATATGCAGCAAAACGAAGCTTCATTTATGAAGTAAAGATAAGAGTTTTTTTCAGACAAACAAATGCTGAGAGAATTCACCACTACCAAGCCTCCTCTAAAAGAACTGCTAAAAGGAATTCTAAATCTTGAAACAAATCCTGGAAACACATCAAAACAGAACCTCTTTAAAGCATAAATCACACAGGACCTATAAAACAAAAATAAGATTTAAAAAAACAAAGAAAACAAGGTATACAGGCAAAAAATAGCACAATGAATGGAATGGTACCTCATATCTTAATACCAACTGAATGTAAATGGCCTAAATGCTCCACTTAAAAAAAGATAAAGAATTGCAGAATAAGTAAGAATTCACCAACCATCTGCTGCCTTCAAGAGACTCACCTAACACATAAGGACTCACAAAAACTTAAGCTAAAGGGGTGGAAAAAGACATTTCATGTGAATGGACACCAAAAGCCAGCAGGAGTAGCTATTCTTAAACCAGACAAAACAAACTTTAAAGCTAACCAGTTTAAAAAGACAAAGAAGGACATTATATAATGATAAAAGGCCTTATCCAACAGGAAAATAATCACAATCCTAAACATATATACACC
Organism: Macaca mulatta; assembly: GCF_049350105.2. Taxonomy (NCBI): domain Eukaryota; kingdom Metazoa; phylum Chordata; class Mammalia; order Primates; family Cercopithecidae; genus Macaca; species Macaca mulatta. Next base: position 124,110,603 of record NC_133411.1, read on the forward strand.
TAACACAGGGGCTTCCACATTTATAAAACAATTACTAACTGATCTAAGAAATGAGATAGACAGCAACACAGTAATAGTGGGAGGTGTCAATACACCACTGACAGCCCTAGACAGGTCAAGACAGAAAGACAACAAAGAAACAATGATTTTTTTTTTCTTTGAGATGGAGTCATGCTCTGTTACCAAGGCTGGAGTGCAGTGGCACAATCTCAGCTCACTGCAATCTCCACCTCTCAGGTTCAAGAGATTCTCCTGCCTCAGCCTCCCGAGTAGCTGGGATTACAGATGCGTGCCACCAGGCCCAGCTAATTTTTGTACTTTTAGTAGAGACAGAGTTTCAACATGTTGTCCAGGCTGGTCTCGAACTCCTGACCTCAGGTGATTCTCCCGCCCTGGCCTCCCAAAGTGCCAGGATTACATGCGTGAACCACCATACCTGGCCAGAAACAATGGATTTAAACTATTCCTTGGAACAAATGGACCTAACAGTTACACGCACAACATTCCATCCAACAACCACAGAATATACATTCTATTCAACAGCGCATGGAACTTTCTCCAAGATAGACTGTATGACAGGCTACAAAATGAGCCTCAATAAATTTGAAAATACTGAAATTATATCAAGCACTCTCTCAGACCACAGTGGAATAAAACGAAATCAACTCCACAAGGAACCTTCAAAACCATGCAAATACATGGAAATTAAATAACCTGCTCCTGAATGAGCACTGGGTCAAAAAAAAAAAAAAAATGAAAACAAGATGAAATTTAAATATTCTTCAAACTGCATGACAATAGTGACACAACCTATCAAAACCTCTGGGACATGGCAAAGGCAGTGCTAAAAGGAAAGCTCACAGCCCTAAACGCCTATATCAAAAGTCTGAAAGAGCACCAAGAGACAATCTAAGGACACACCTCTAGGAACCGGAAAAACAAGAACAAACCAAACCCAAACCTAGCAGAAGAAAGGAAATAACCAAGATCAGAGCAGAACTAAATGAAATTGAAACAAACGAAAAAAAAAAAAAAAAACACAAAAGATAAATCAAACAAAAAGCTGGTTCTTCGAAGATAAATAAAATTGATATACCATTAGAAAAATTAACCAAGAAAAGAAGAAAATCCAAATAAGCTCAATAAGGAATGAATCAGGAGATATTACAATTGACACCACAGAAATACAAAAGATCATTCAAGGCTGCTATGACCACCTTTACATGCATAAACTAGAAAACCTAAAAGAGACAGATAAATTATTGGAAAGATACAACTTTCTTAGCTTAAATCAGGAAGAATTAGAGACCCTGAACAGACCAATAACAAGCACCAAGATTGAAATGGTAATTTTAAAATTACCAACAAAAAAGGTCCAGGATCAGATGGATTCACAGCAGAATTCGACCAGGTATTCAAAGAACAATTGGTACTAATCCTATTGACACTGTTCCAGGAGATAGAGAAAGAGGGAACCCTCTCTAACTCATTCTATGAAGCCAATATCACCCTAATACCAAAACCAGGAAAGGACATAACAAAAGAAAACTACAGACCAGGCTGGGCGTGGTGGCTCACGATTGTAATCCCAGCACTTTGGAAGGCTGAGGCGGGAAGATCACCTGAGGTCAGGAGTTTGACACCAGCCTGACCAACATGGAAGAAACCTCATCTCTACTAAAAATACAAAAAAATTAGCCAGGTGTGGTGGCGCATACCTGTAAGCCCAGCTACTCTGGAGGCTGAGGCAGGAGAATCACTTGAACCCAGGAGGCAGAGGCTGCAGTGAGCCAAGATCACGCCGTTGCACTTCAGCCTGGGCATCAAGAGCAAAACACTGCTTATAAAAATAATTAGCTGGGTATGGTGGCAGGGACCTGTAATCTCAGCTACTCAGGAGACTGAGACAGGAGAATTGCTTGAACCGGGGAGGCAGAGGCTGTGGTGAGCCAAGATCGCACCACTGCACTCCAGCCTGGGCAACAAAGAGCGAAATTCCGTCTCAAAAAAAAAATAAAAATAAACTACAGACCAATATCCCTGATGAACATAGATGTTAAATCCTTAACAAAATACTAGCTAACTAAATCCAACAACATATCAAAAAGATAATCCACCATGATCAAGTGGGTGTCATACCAGGATGCAGGGATGGTTTAACATATGCAAGTCAATAAATGTGATACACCACATAAACAGAATTGAAAACAAAAATCACATGATCATCTCAATAGATGCAAAAAAGGCATTTGACAAAATCTAGCATCCCTCTATGATTAAGACTCTCAGCAAAATCAGCATACAAGGAACATACCTCAATATAATAAAACCCATCTATGACAAACCCACAGCCAACATAATACCAAATGGGGAAGAGTTGAAAGCATTCCCTCTGATAACTGGAACAAGACAAGGATGCCCACTATCACCACTCTTCTTCAACATAGTACTGGAAGTCCTAGCCAGAGCAATCAGACAAGAAAAAGAAATGAAGGGCAACCAAATTGGTAAAGAGGAAGTCAAACTGTCACTGTTTGCTGATGATAAGCATTCTTATACACCAGTAACAGACAAACAGAGAGCCAAATCAGGAATGAACTTCCATTCACAATAGCTTCAAAGAGAATAAAATACCTAGGAATCCAACTTACAAGGGATGTAAAGGACCTCTTCAAGGAGAACTACAAACCACTGCTCAGTGAAATAAAAGAGGACACAAACAAATGGAAGAACATACCATGCTCATGGATAGGAAGAATCAATATCGTGAAAATGGCCATACTGCCCAAGGTAATTTATAGATTCAATGCCATCCCCATCAAGCTACCAATGAGTTTCTTCACAGAATTGGAAAAAACTGCTTTAAAGTTCATATGGAACCAAAAAAGAGCCCGCATCTCCAAGACAATCCTAAGTCAAAAGAACAAAGCTGGAGGCATCACGCTACCTGACTTCAAACTATACTACAAGGCTACAGTAACCAAAACAGCATGGTACTGGTACCAAAACAGAGATATAGACCAATGGAACAGAACAGAGTCCTCAGAAATAATACCACACATCTACAGCCATTTGATCTTTGACAAACCTGAGAGAAACAAGAAATGGGGAAAGGATTCCCTATTTAATAAATGGTGCTGGGAAAATTGGCTAGCCATAAGTAGAAAGCTGAAACTGGATCCTTTCCTTACTCCTTATACGAAAATTAATTCAAGATGGATTAGAGACTTAAATGTTAGACCTAATACCATAAAAATCCTAGAGGAAAACCTAGGTAGTACCATTCAGGACATAGGCATGGGCAAAGATTTCATGTCTAAAACACCAAAAGCAACAGCAGCAAAAGCCAAAATTGACAAATGGGATCTCATTAAATTAAAGAGCTTCTGCACAGCAAAAGACACTACCATCAGAGTGAACAGGCAACCTACAGAATGGGAGAAAATTTTTGCAATCTACTCATCTGACAAAGGGCTAATATCCAGAACCTACAAAGAACTCAAATTTACAAGAAAAAAACAAACAACCCCATCAAAAAGTGGGCAAAGGATATGAACAGACATTTCTCAAAAGAAGACATTCATACAGCCAACAGACACATGAAAAAATGCTCATCATCACTGGCCATCAGAGAAATGCAAATCAAAACCACAATGAGATACCATCTCACACCAGTTAGAATGGCAATCATTCAAAAGTCAGGAAACAACAGGTGCTGGAGAGGATGTGGAGAAATAGGAACACTTTTACACTGTTGGTGGGATTGTAAACTAGTTCAACCATTATGGAAAACAGTATGGCGATTCCTCAAGGATCTAGAACTAGATGTACCATATGACCCAGCCATCCCATTACTGGGTATATACCCAAAGGATTATAAATTATGCTGCTATAAAGACACATGCACACGTATGTTTATTGCAGCACTATTCACAATAGCAAAGACTTGGAATCAACCCAAATGTCCATCAGTGACAGATTGGATTAAGAAAATGTGGCACATATACACCATGGAATACTATGCAGCCATCAAAAAGGATGAGTTTGAGTCCTTTGTAGGGACTTGGATGCAGCTGGAAACCATCATTCTTAGCAAACTATCACAAGAACAGAAAACCAAACACCGCATGTTCTCACTCATAGGTGGGAACTGAACAATGAGATCACTCGGACTCAGGAAGGGGAACATCACACACCGGGGCCTATCATGGGGAGGGGGGAGGGGGGAGGGATTGCATTGGGAGTTATACCTGATGTAAATGACGAGTTGATGGGTGCAGCACAGCAACATGGCACAAGTATACATATGTAACAAACCTGCACGTTATGCACATGTACCCTACAACTTAAAGTATAATAATAATAAATAAATTTAAAAAAATAAAATAAAAAAAAATAAAAAAAGGAATAGTCAGCAGAGTAAACAGACAACCCATAGAGTGGAAAAAAAAATTTCAAAATCTATACATCGGACAAAGGGCTAATATCCAGAATCACAATGAACTCAAACAAATCAATAAGAAAAAAACAATCCCATCAAAAAGTGGGCTAAGGACATGAATAGACAATTCTTAAAAGAAGATACACAAGTGGTCAACAAACGTATTTCAAAATGCTCAATATCACTGTATGATCAAGAAGATGCAAATCAAAACCACAATGTGATACCACCTTACTCCTGCAAGAATGGCCATAATAAAAAACAGATGTTGGCATAGATGCAGTGAACAGGGTACACTTCTACACTGCTAGTGGGAATGCAAACTGGTACAAGCACTACAGAAAAGAGTGTGGAGATTCCTTAAAGAACTAAAAGCAGAGGCCAGGCGTGGTGGCTCACACCAGTAATCCCAACACTTTGGCAGGCCAAGGTGGGTGGATCACCTGAGGTCAGGAGTTCGAGACCAGCCTGGCTGCCATGGCAAAATCCCATCTCTACTAAAAATCGAAAAATTAGCCAGGTGTGGTGATGCTTGCCTATAATCCCAGTTACTTAGGTGGCTGAGGCAGGACACTCGCTTGAACCTGGTGGGCGGAGGTTGCAGTGAGTCAAGATCACGCCATTGCACTCCAGTCTGAGGGACAACAGTGAAACTCTATCTCAAAAAAAAAAAAAAAAGTACTGAAAGTGGAACTACCATTTGATCCAGCAATCCCACTAGTGGGTATCTACCCAGAGGAAAAGAAGTCATTATACAAAAAATATACTTGCACACTATGTTTATGGCAGCACAATTAGCAGTTGCAAAAACGTGGAAAAAACCCAAATTCCTATCAATTGAGTGGATAAAGAAACTGTGGTGTTATATATACACGATGGAATACTACTCAGCTATAAAAAGAAATGAATTAATGGCATTCACAGTGACCTTGATGAGACTGGAGACTATTATTCTTAGTGAAGTAACTCAGGAATGGAAAACCAAACATCATATGGTCTCACTCATAAGTGGGAGCTAAGCTATGAGGATGCAAAGGCATAAGAATAACACAATGGACTCTGGGGACTCAGGAAGAAAGGGTAGGAAGGGGGTGAGGGACAAAAGACTACCAATAGGGTGCAGTGGACACTGCTCGGGTGATGGGTGCACCAAAATCTCACAAATCACCACTGAAGAACTTACTCCTGTAGCCAAACACCACGTGTACTCCAATAACATATGGAAATTAAAAAATTTTTTAAATAAAATAAAGAAAAATAATGATGGCTTGGAAAGGTAAGGAAGTAATGTAGAGCAAGAAATGCAACTTTATATGTCAAATTGAATCTGATATTTGCAAATTATGTGAATACTAGCAACTTGCAGAATCTATTCTTTTTCCCACAAATCTTTCCTTTAAAGATAGATTAAAAAGTCAGCATAATTTTAAAATAAAGACTCCAAAAATTTTCAAATTGGTTTAGAGCAAATCCCCTAAAAAAGTCAGCTTTCAGTCGTTCATTTAACCGTTTAAATATCAAAGAGAAAATAAAGTATTTCAAAACAAAGAGAAGAGAGTCAGTTCATAACCAACAGGCTGCAAACTTCTGCCAGTTGCATCCTCTCCCATATTCTGGCTGCGACTTCCCTATCGCTATCCCCGACAGTTCATGAACTACCTCTCCCAGTGGTGGACACTACTGTTGGGCTTTTGGTGTTTGGCAGTGGCTGGATATCTTATGCTGCCACCTTAATGCTTCTTTTGGCACATTCTATTTGATGCCTATGAGTTACATTTACCTTTTGGGTATTACATCGGCATTCTTCACCCTGTAAAAATTATTTTTCTCAGCTACCCTCTGAATCAAAAATGGGTAGTAGCTTTTTTAAAGCAAACTGCTCCTATCTCTCCTTATAATTACTAAATTTCAACACTTAAAATTTATATTCTCAAAAGCCTGTAAAAGAAAGAATTATACATGACTTCTAATCGTGGTTACAAGATCTTTAAGTCAAGAAATGCAGAAGAGAGGGAAAAAGACAGAAAGGGGATAAATTTCAGGTGTTAATTATTCTCCCATGAAATAGAGGGTGGTATCACCAGCATCCCATAAAAAAGCAGTCAATGTTATTTTTAAAGGTCAACTGGAGTAAAAATAAATTTTAATAAGATAGGTTGCCCCATCTTTTACACAGAATCAAATATTTCAAAAGTCTAAAAAAGGAGTGTACATTTACCCACAAGTGGGTAAGACCTCAATGCTAAAACTCTGATGCCAAGTACTTTAAAACACCAACAAAGACGCTATATGTATAAAATGAGCAAAGATATCATTAAATAGAAAAATAATCAATATCTTTAATCACATTTTTCAATACATAAGAATGCATTAGCTTATTTAACCTTTTACATATAGCAATATCAAGCTTTGGTCCACTAAGCAAATGTAAAGGATTTTTAAGATACCATATACAAAAAAACATACAAAAGCGGTATAAATCATTTTCTTCAAAAATATTTTGTCATGTATATTGACAAAATGCAAGCACCAATAATCAGTGTTCTCTTTAAACACATCAGAACTTGCTTGGAAATTTAGTCCTGTTGACCTTTAAGTCATTTCAGCCCAATTTGTTCACTCTCTACACAATTTTGAAGACTTGACCACTGATGTTTAAGAACCTTACACAAGATTATTTAATTTAAATCTAACACCATACTGCCTGCGGCCACAAAAGCAATAAAACATTTTCTACCTCTCCACCCCACAGATCTCCGTTGTGATGCTGTGAACAATGAACAGAAAGCTGGATTTAGAATTTAATTTCAAAGAGAAGATTCACAACTTGTTAACAAAAGAGAAAGCGGTAATTGTGTCCTGAAAATAATACAATTATTGAATTAACAGTAAAAATGTGTTTTTCCTGGTACACATGGTATTTATGAAGCCAGTAGTATAAAACATCCATCAAGCAATCTTATTAGAATCATTGTGATATAGCACTTAAGAGACAATACTTTGTCCTATATAGATTTGTATTTTTAAACAATCATACTTACAGTAAATGCTGCAAATACAAAATGAAATCAAACATCCTTTGACTTTTTACTGACCTAAAAACTGTTAAACAAACAAACAAAAAAACCCAAAAAAAACCCTAAAACTGAATATATCAGTTTAGACAATGGGAAAATACAAAATGGGGGGGAAGCTTACATATATGTGATCAAAAGTATACAGTAATATGGCGTTTATTTGTACATAATTTAATATGCTACTGTGTTATGCACAAAATCTCACTCTCCTTTAAAGGTACCCTTTAAAAAAAAAAACTGTCAAAAGTCTAATGCAACGTTATCCAAAAGAAATATACGAGCCAAAACTATAATATACTATGTTTAAATTTTCCAGTATATATTAAATTTTCCAATATATTCAAAAACAATTGAAAATAATTTTAATAACATTATTTAACCCACTATATCCAAAATACTATGATTTTAAAATGTAAACAATATAACAATGATTAAAGATCATTTCACAGTCTTTTTTATTCTGTGTATTTTAACTCACAGCATATCTCAATTCAGACTAGCCACATTTCAACCACTCAATAGCCACATGTAGCTAGTGGCTACCATACTGGAAAATCCAGGTTTAATTAATCCCTTTATTAGACCAGTGACAAAACTAGACTGGGTGCAGTGACTAACACCTGTAATCCCATCACTTTGGAAGGCCAAGGCACAAAGAGCGCTTGAAGCCAGGAGTCTGAAACCAGCCTAGGCAACAAAGTGGGACCCTCATCTCTACAAAAAAATTTTAAAATTAGCAGGGAGAGAGTGAGTGGCATGCACCTCTAGTCTCAGGTACTTAGGAGGCTGAGGCAGGAGGATCACTTGAGCCTCAGAGTTAGAGGTTACAGTGAGCTATGATCAAGCCATTGCACTCCAGCCCAGGTAACAAACAGAGTGAGACCCTGTCTCAAATAAATGTCTAAAGGATAAAAATTTAAAAAGAAAGCTGTCAGAAAAAAAGGAATATTACTCATGAATCTATCAGAAAAAGGATTATAGGCAAATGCCCAATACATAGAGGGCAAGTAACATCACATTTGTACTGCAATGACTTCTACTAGTTTAAAACTGGTAAAAGACAATCCTAAAATTTGCATTAAAACCTCCAGGAATGATTTCCATACTTACAGCATTCTCACCCTTTGGCTGCCCTCTCTTTATTAACTTGCTCTGTATGTGTTGTTGATAAAGGACTATGTTCTAGTAATAAATCTGTTATAAAGCTTTGTGCAATGCTAAGGGGTACGTGTCTTTAAAAAAAAAAAAGAAGGTAGGTCTATCTTGTTCATTGTTCTTAACCATTTAGCCATATCTGGTAACCAACAGGTACTCAAATATTTGTTGAATGAATGAATTCCACTGGTATTCAATAAGGCATAGAACTTCAGTGCTGGAGATATGGCATGCGACAGAACAACTGGCCCAACCTACCACCCACAGCAGAAATACCCTCCACAATATTGCAGACAATGGCCACCCACCCATTGTTTTAAACAAAGTCTTCAAATACTGATGGCCCAAATGCTGTCTGGGTCACAGCCAAAAGATACATTTTGGCTGTCCTGCCCTACTGAGCTGGTGTGGTATTTTTAAATAATCTGAATTGAAAATATTTAAAAACCAGATTTCACATGGAAACCACTATAAAGTTTTTGTGAAAAACCAATAAATCTGACAATCTGGCATCTTCAACCCTGATAGTGCCAAGTGGTTACTGCCCCCTTTAACAAGGCATCTGCTTTAGACTCCACAGTCCCAAACCACACCCTACTTCTCCAACAGGGAGTCCTAAAATCAGTTGGCTGCTGTCCCTTTGGGCTGATGGTTTTCTTACAGTAGTTGAGATAAAGGGAAAATCCAATATTTATGGTCTCCATATTTACAGCAAAAAAACTAAAATGAAGGAGAGTCCTATATTTATTATGCCTGGGGCTCTCTTCATTGATGCACCTGTTTGGCCCTGCAGCATCTAAATTTGACACCGGATGTAAACACTTTTAGTGGCAGGAGTCTGATATACTCAGCCCATTTCACTTCTGGGGACAGCCTTAGTAGTGGGGTGGTGTGTGTGTGTGTGTGTCTTCTTTCATGCTAAGTTAAATGTGCTTTCCTATTCCATCTACTCATTGACCTGGGACCTCTGCCAGAGATACCCAGCATACTCGTTCTATCCATAAGAAAGCTATCATATTCTGCAGTCATCCCTTCTCATCTCCTGTAATTGCTCTTTACCCCTCTCAGGACATAATCTAACTTCACAGGGTTCTTCCTAAAGAAGAGGGAGAAACATCTCAGTCATTCTATTTCGTATCTAGACAGTGAAATGTATGGTGTAATGGAGCTCATATTCCAAAAGACAAAAGTCATTATTACTGAATATAAGCCATTGTGGCATGCTCTGTACAAACCCTGTGGCAAAGGTTTCTCATTCAACATCCATTTAACAAATATTTATTAAGCATCTAGAGTACCACACTAGGTAAATTCCTGAAAACAGAAAATCATTCGTCTAGTTATTCCTATGAATCACACAAAAAACTAGCCAAATCTTAACATTAAAAGCCTACAGAATTTTGTGAAATATGTGTATAAGCGCAAACTAATTATAAGTAGAACTATCTAGTACATAACTAAAATGTTGTTTGTGCTAAATATTAATATACAAAAAGTTTTCTTTGGTCAATCAAGCAGGGGTTCTCAATCAGCCAATGAAGATGTACCAACAGAATATCAAGTTGTTTTTTTTTTTTTTTTTTTGAGACGGAGTCTCACGCTGTTGCCCAGGCTGGAGTGCAGTGGCACGATCTCGGCTCACTGCAAGCTCCGCCTCCCGGGTTCCCGCCATTCTCCTGCCTCAGCCTCCTGAGTAGCTGGGACTACAGGCGCCCGCCACCGCGCCCGGCTAATTTTTTGTATTTTTAGTAGAGACGGGGTTTCACTGTGGTCTCGATCTCCTGACCTTGTGATCCGCCCGCCTCGGCCTCCCAAAGTGCTGGGATTACAGGCTTGAGCCACCGCGCCCGGCCAGAATATCAAGTTGTTACGCTGGTAGGACTGATTTCAAGCGATGCTGTCTTTCCCTCCTCAGTATGCCAGATTGGTAGCAAGGGAGGAAACATAAAGGTGATGACCTCACAAGGATCATGACCCTTTATAACTTCATAGTCTCTGAATTTTCTGTTTGCCTGATGTGACGCTGCTTGTTTTTTTGTATATACATACAACTTCCATATGTGCAAAATATCATCCATGTAACTAGTGATTGCCATCTTTTTAAAAAAATATATGTTTTAATAGCAGCATATCTACTCTTCTCCACTCTCTCTGATGGAGTACACATAAGTATCACCCAATATCTCTCCTATGTCTCATCACAGAGAGACCAAGAGAAGATAACATTCTCTAAAATGTAACTTAGACTCTTTTCTGCAAAGTTGTTTTTTTTTTTTTTTACAAGATTAAAAAGTTACTCCTGTACTTTAAGAGGGAGAAACTGACACAGTGGACAGAAAGATTAAACTTGAAACTTCAAAGCCCAAAATAGGAAGCGCTGCTCTGAAAGTCTGATACTTAGGACCACTACTGACTCTCCTCCATAAGGACATGCCCAACATGAGCCTGTACTATTTCCACCCATTTGGGTCCTCGCAGCTGACTTCTGTACTAGTATTTGGCCCTGAATTTCAGTGTCTCCAGTGATTTCAAGTTAATTTTGATCTACGTTAATCCTGCAACATCCGTCCAGAGAAAAAGTAACATTATCCCAACAAGAAACAATTTAAACATTGGCCATGTAATAAAGATATATGTGCTGTACATCAATTTCATTTTCTATACATTACTACAGAATTCTACTACTATTTATGACATTCAAAATCCTTCTTTTAAAAACAGACAAAAATGGATGGAGAGGCTGGAATAAGTTGCTCATGCCCATAATCCCAGCACTTTAGGGGGCCAAGGTGGGCAGACTGCTTGAGCCTAGAAGTTTGAGACGAGCCTGGGCAACATGGTGAAACAAAAATATATAAAAATTAACTGGGCATGGTGGCACCCGCTTGTAGTCCCAGCTACTCAGGAGGCTGAGGTGGGAGGAGCACTTGAGCCCAGGAGAGGGAGGCTGCAGTGAGCCGAGATTGCGCCACTGCACTTCAGCCTGAGAGACAAGGAAGACACTGTCTCAAAAAACGAAAACAAAACAAAACAAAACAAAACAAAAACGGATGAGGGATAAAGAAAATAAAACCCTCAAATGGGACCAGAAGGGACAAAATGACAAAAAATAATTCCCTTAAAAGTTATCTAGGACTAGCCATTAGGTAGTCCCACTCCTTAACTCTGCAGTTTTTATTTACCTATTACCATATATGAATTATCAATGTTTTCCTAGTTAGTATTTCAGTAGTCCATTATTTTATGTATCAAGGACATCACACAGTCAGAAAAATTCCTAAAGACAAGCATAGGATTTTTTTTTTTTCTTGAGACAGACTTTCATTCTTGTTGCCCAGGCTAGAGTGCAATGGCGCGATCTCGGCTTACCGCAACCTCCACCTCCCAGGTTCAAGCGATTCTCCTGACTCAGCCTCCCAAGTAGCTGGGATTACAGGCATGCACCACCATGCCCAGCTATTTTTGTATTTTTAGTAGAGATGGGGTTTCTCCATGTTGGTCAAGCTGGTCTCGAACTCCTGACCTCAGGTGATCCACCCACCTTGGCCTCCCAAAGTGCTGGGATTATACGTGTGAGCCACCATGCTCAGCCTTACAAACACAGTTAATAAGGAGTTTAACACAAAGTTCATATTCAATATCCAATATCTACTTTAAGTATGAATCAAAAGCCAAGAGTTCATTTTGACATTTCAACAGTGGGGGAGGACCATTTATAACTATAGTTTTAATTTATTCATCTGGAAAAATTAACCCTCAAGATGACAAAAATAATTTTCCTTCCAGTTACCACTGAATATATATCTATAAGCTTACCCCCAGCACCACCCCAGCCCAGAGTTCTAACACATACCTGGTCTATTAATTCGGTCAATTTTATCCATACTAGGGGAGGGGAGCCGAAGTCGAGGACTGCTTTGATTGGAGTTGTCTGATCCCACATCGTTGAATGAATCATCAAGAGTCAGCAGGAGTTCTTTTACACATTTATGACAGATACTATGTTGGCAAGGGAGAATCAATGGGTGGGTAAACAGCTCCTTGCATGCTGGGCAAATGAGCTCCCTTTCGATATTCTTAATGGTAACCTTAAATTGAGAGTAAAACAATCCAAGTTAAAGGCTCTTAGTGGGTAAATATATTAACATTCTTATACCTCTTGAATAAATACATATGTTTACCTTTCCAAAAACAATTAAGAAAATGATTTTTTTTAATTTTAAATTTCTTTTCCCCAATAAAATTTGATACCATCAACTGCCCTCAACACCCATAACCCAGAACTGAAGGAACATGAGATAGTAAAGGGCGAAAATGAAAAAATGAGAAAAATTATGTAAAATATTAGAGGATCATGATATTCTATCAAAAATTACAAAGCCATCATTCGAATCTCCATCACCAGTGCACTGATTTAGGACTTCAGTGAAATCCCAGAAGTAGATCATGTCAATAAAAATTTTGAATACAGCACTAACAGTAAGACTATACTCCTATTTAGTGAATTAACGCTGTAACTGGCAAATAACAGGAGCTATTAAACACTAGCTGAGTCAGTATGTTCATGGAACCCCAGTTGGTATCTATTTACAAGCCGAATTATCAGCAATTTTCTATATTAAATGCGACCATTTTTCATATGCTGCAACTGTAATGCTGCCAAAATGCCTGAGGTTCCAATGCTGTATATCAAAGCAATTATCTTAAAAGCACTTCATGAATATGTATTAGTCCATTTTCACACTGCTATAAATACCTTTGTATTTCTTTATATAAAAATATTTCTTTATATAAAGATATTTCTATATAAATTACCAATTTATAAAGAAATTTATAAAGAAAAGATATTTAATTTCTTTACATATAAAGAATTTTATATATTTATTTATATAGAAATTTATTTCTATATAATTTATAATTTATAAAGAAAAGAGATTTAATTGACTCACAGTTCCACTTGGCTAGGGAGGCCTCAAGAAACTTACAATCATGGCAGTAGGGGAAGCAGGTCTGTGTTACGTGGAGGCAGGTGAGAGAGAGCAAGAGCAGGGAAACTGCCTTATAAAACCATCAGACCTTGTGAGAATTCACTATCACAAGAACAGCATGGGGAAAATCTACCCGTGATCCAATCGCCTCCCACCAAGTCTCTCCCGCAACACCTTGGGATTACAATTTAAGATGAGATTTGAGCCTAACCATATCATTCTGGCCCTGGCCCCTCCCAAATCTCATGTCCTTACATTTCAAAACCAATCATGCCTTCTAAACAGTTCCCCAAAGTCAACTCATTTCAGCATTAACTCAAAAGTCCAAGTCCAAAGTCTCATCTGAGACGAGGCAAGTCCCTTCTGCCTAGGAGCCTGGAGAATCAAAAGCAAGTTAGTTACTTCCAGGATACAATGGGGGTACAGGCATTGGATAAATGCTCCCATTCCAAATGGGAGAAATTAGCCAAAACAAAGGGGCTACAGGACCCATGAAAGTCTGAAACCCAAAACTGCAGTTATTAAGTCATAAAGCTCCCAAGTGAGATCTCCTTTGACTTCATGTCTCTCATTCAGGGTATACTGATCCAAAGGGTGGGTTGCCATGGCCTTGGGGCAGCTCCACCCCTGTGGCTTTGCAGGGTACAGCCCCCCATGCCACCTGCTTTCATGGCTGGCGTTGAGTGTCTGCAGGTTTCCCAGACACGTGAATGAAGCTGTTGGTGGATCTACCATTCTGGGGTCTGGAGGACCATGGCCCTCTTCTCAGAGCTCCATTAGGGAGTGCCCCAGTGGGGAGTCTGTGTGGCAGCTTATACCTCACATTTCCCGTTTGCACTGCCCCAGCAGAGGTTCTCCATGAGAGCTTCGCCCCTGCAGCAGACCTCTGCCTGGACATCCAGGTGTTTCCGTACATTCTCTGAAATCTAGGCAGAGGTTTCCAAACCTCAACTCTTGACTTCGGTGCACCGGTAGGCCCAACACCATGTGTAAGCCACCAAGGCTTTGGGCTTGCACCCTCTGAGGCAATGGTCTGAACTGTACCTTGGCCCCTTTTAGCCACAACTGGTACTGGAACAGCTGGGACACAGGGCACCAAGTCCCAGTGATGGCAGCTGCAGCCCATCTGGAACAGCTGCTGCAAAGATGCTGGCTGCAGCTGGGAAGGCACAGCCGGACCTGCTTACTCTGCAGAGCCAGCAGGATCCAGGAACAGGCAGGAGCCCTTCCCCATTCCGAGTTGGTGGGGAGGGAGCCCCATGCTCCTGGGTACCACTGCAGCCACCCAGCTGTGGACTAGGGCATTCCTATGCTCTTGGTGGCCCAGGATACCCCTCTTCCCCTGCATGCTCAGAAATGCCTGCTCCTGCTGCTTGGCCTCTCCCCATTCCCAGTGCCCACTCTGATTTTGGAGAAAAGCTGTGGCCAAGCCAGGGCACTGTCATGACCTGGCCAGGTGTGTGGGTACTTGAGGAGATGCTGACACACTAGCCCACTGCCGCCTCAGCCCCCTCTGGACTTTGGGCGCTGATGAACATGGGAGAGAGGCCAAGTGCAGGGCTGAGGGTGACTCAATATGGTACTGCACGCATCCCTCAGCTAAAATAGTCTGGGCACCACGAATGGCAGTGGGAGGCAGACAGGTTCCTGGGAGGAAAGGGACAGATCCCTGCTGAAACCCCACTTTCAAGCAAGGGATAGCCTGAAGCCTAGGGTCCAGGCTGCCAGTTCCACTGACTGGAGTGAGAACTTACAGTGAATTTTCCAGGCCCACCCATGGCTACCCATTGGCCAATCAGCACACACTCCCTCCCCTCTGAAGCCCATATAAACCACAAACTCAGCCAGACTCTGGCAGATGATAGGACGACTTGCCTGAAGGTAAGAGCTACCCGCTTGGGTGTCCTGTCCGCTGAGGGCTGCACACTCAACAAAATGACCTGCCTGCAGAGAGGAGATACCCACTCTGGGTCTCCTCTCTGTTGAGAATTGCAGATGTTGGGAGGAACTGCCTGCAGAAAGCAGCTACCCACTACGGGTCTCCTGAGAGCTATTATTTTGCTCAATAAAGCACCTCTTCACCTTGTTTACCCTCCAGTTGCTCATGTAGCTCATTCTTCCTGGACACAGTACAGGAACTCTGGACCTGCCAAATGGCAGGACTAAACAAGCTGTAACACAAACAGGGCTAAAATATACCCCACTGCTCGCCATGTTGTGGGTGACGAGGAGGAGACAAGAGAGGAGAGAAGAGCTGCAGCCCTTTAGGGAGCCTGGACTTACGAGCTCTCCAAGCCAGGGCTGTGACACCCTCTTTGTGGCTCTGCAGTTCCTGGCATCTCCAAGTTTCTGGGTGTCACCGTGTTCCACAGTGCTTGTAGTGGAAGCCACTTGTGGTACACCTTTGTTCCAGCCACAGCAAGGAGCCGGCACCCATGCTGGCACCTGGACCTGACTGCCCCGCCATGGCCAGCATGCCTGGCTGTGCACACTGTACCCTGGGCTCGCTCACTCATGCACCCCTTGCTGCTCTGCACCTGGGCTTGCCCTTGGCAGGCATGGGGTCTGGGCCAGTAGTGAAAGCCAAGCACAGTCTGTCAGGCCAAGTGGGCAGAACAAGTCCAGTGGGCCTGAGCAAAACTTGGGCAAAGGCAACACTTGCCACAGACGTTTCTGGCTGGCAAAACGACACCCTAAGGATCCTGTGATACCGAGGCTGCACACAGCAGCAGGGCCCTGGGCCCACTCCACTAAACCATTTTTCTCTCCTAGGCCTCCAGGCCTGTGATGGGAGGGACTGCTGCCAAGATCTCTGACATGCCCTGGAGACACTGTACCCATAGCCTTGGTGATTAACATTTGAGTCTTTTTTACTTAAGCAAATTTCTGCAGTTAGCTTGAACCCCTCCCCAGAAAATAAGTTTTTCTTTTCTACTCCATGGTAAGGCTGCAAATCTTCCAAACTTTTACGCTCCCCTTCCCTTTTAAACGTAAGTTGCAATTTCAGATTGTCTCTCTCAAGTTCAAAGCTTCACACATCTCTAGGACAGGGGCAAAACACTGCCAGTCTCTTTGCTAAAGCACAGCAAGAATCACTTTTACTCCAGTTTCCAACAAGTTCCTCACCTCCATCTGAGACCACCTTGGTCTGGACTTCTTTGTCTATATCACTAGCACTTTTAGTCAAAACCATTCAACAAGTCTCTAGGAAATTCCAAACTTTCCCACATCCTCCTGTCTTCTTCTGAGTCCTCCAAACTGTTCCAGCTTCTGCCTGTTACCCAGTTCCAAAGTCGCTTCCACATTTTTGGGTATCTTTACAGCAGTGCCCACTACCTTGGTACCAATTCTCTGTGTTAACCCATCTTCACAGTGTTACAAAGAAATACCCAAGAATGGCTAATTTATAAAGAAAAGAGATTTAATTGACTCACAATTCTGCATGGCTGGAGAGGCCTCAGGAAACTTACGATCATGGCAGAAAGGGAAGCAAGCACGTTTTACATGGCAGCAGGGGAGAGAGAGTAAGAACAGACAACACTGCCTTATAAAACCATCAGATCTTGGGAGAATTCACTATCACAAAAACAGCATGGGGGAAACCAGTCCTATGATCCAATCACCTCCCACCAGGTTTCTCCCTCAACACCTGGGGATTACAATTCAAGATGAGATTTGGGTGTAGACACAAAGCCTAACCATAACAGAATATTAAAAGAGTGTAGAGGACCCTTAAAAAGGTGTATAAGCACCACTACTAATGCTCTCAATACTACAGGCTTTCATTATTTTAAGTGAGAAGCATTTTAGATTCATCACAACTAAAAAAGTTTAATGACCTCCTACAGTTTCGCCATTTCTCTATGTAGTTTTTTCCATGTATCCCAGACTTCAAATATACGAATCCTACAGTCAGCATCCCTGCAATTTTAAAGACAGCCCAACTTCAAAGCACTTATAACCTTGCACAATCGTTTCAACTACTAGAAACACAAAGAAAATTAAAATTGACTTAATGTAATGAAATTTAAAAATGTATGCTAACTTATTCTCCCTAATAATCTCTGACAATCGCATTAGAGCCAACTGGTTTTATCATTGTTAGTGGGTGTTTCAACGCAGTCTCTTGCTGCATCACTCAAATATGTGATGAAGAGCCATATCACCTCCCAATTGTTCATAGATTTGGAAATAAGATAACCAAATCTCACAATTCACATCAAAGAATACAGAATATTCACATCCTATCTCATTTCACAAAGGGTTTGGCACCTAATTCAAAAAGAAAATCCAGGATGTCCAAAATAGGTTCTTACATTCTATTTTATGTATCAATATGGTCAGTTACTGTTTACTTCTCACTGGGGGAGGATCTAAAAGCATTTCCATTTTTCTCGTACATGAAGCAGTGTCTTGAATCTGACGTTTTAATCACAATGGACATAAAGTGCCAAAGGAAAATTTAGTTCATCAGTCATTGAGGGAGAAACAAACTGATTAAGTGTAACGTGGCGGCTCCCTCAATTAAGCGGTTCCTTGGGAAACTTCGGAAGAATTGCACATTCGACACCTTTAAACAAAAACACTTGTAGGCTGACAGCTGCCCGGGCCCCGGCCCGCCCCGCGCGGGCTAGCGAAGCCGGGGAGGAGCCTCTGCCCCAGGCGGCGGCAGCCGGCCGGGCCCGCTGGGGTCACGACGCCTAGACAAAGGGCGGTCCCGCAAGCGCAAGGCACGCGCCCCAGCTTTCTGCCCGCACCAGACTCCCTAACGCTAATTAATTCTGCAGCCTGAGCTCTATTAGAGAGACCCTCCATGATTCCCCGAGGTGCTCAGGTGGGCAACTACCGGATTTGGGCTCTTCTCTGGCCCTGGGGACCCCACGTCCGGCTCTCGGGGATAGAAAGGGGACGCCCCGGGTTGCAGAACCTAGCCCCGGGCGGGGGAAGGCGAAGAGGAAGCAGGATCCCCACACGACTGCCCCTGCTCTCCCGGGAGGAGGTTCCCTGCGGGCTCCCTGCGGAGGAAAGAGAAAGAGCCGCAGCCGGCACACCTCCCTCGAGGTGGGGGGCGGCGGCCCCCTCCGCACTCACCGGCGAGTCTGAGCCATCGCCCTCCATGGCTGCCTTCTGCCAGGTGTCATCAGCAGCACGCTCCACTTAGGCACACCGGCCACCCCGAGCAGGGTCTGGTGGGCGGGTCCCTGCGGCGGCCGTGGAGCCTCGGTCCGAAGCTGGAAGACGAGCTGGTCAGGCGGACCTGGCCAGCGGACCGACGCGGGGAGAAGTAAGCCGGGGCCAGCGAAAACACAGGCGCGGGAGAAGCAAGCTTCGCTCCCAGCGACGGCCCCGGGAATCCCGCCCAGCGTCCGGCTGCGGCAGCGGCTCCTGCGGACTGCGGCTGGGAGGGGCGCCGCGCAGAGACCCGGGCGGGGCACGGTGGGGCGTGGCCAGGGCGTGACCGGGCCGTTGCCCAGGCAACAGCGCCAGCCGCACAAAAGAGGCGGGGCCGCCTGGGGCTGGTAGGCTGGGTGTCTGAGCGTTGGGCTCAGCGGGACTCGGCTCGGCGCGGGTGTGGCACGCGGTTAGGGATCGGCGCCTTCCGTCCCCACCTCTTCCCTACGCAGCAGCCCCTCACTCCCACCCGGGCTGCCGCCCGTCGCCCGATGCCAGGCTGGGGGGCCTCTGAGGAGCGGAAGTGAGGGCAGCCGGGAGCGGTGGGCGGTTGCCGAGGGCGGCGCCTGGGCGGGCGGGCCCCGCTGCGGCAGAGCAGCCGGCTGCAGCCTGGGCCCCTGGCCCCGCGCTGCCCCTCCGCCCTTCAGTTTGCTCCCACTGCGCTTTCTTCCTTCGCGGTTCGAAGCCCCGCTTCCAGACTCAACACAGGACGGTGCGGGCGAGGGCGAGCCTAAGCCACCTTCCCTGAATGGCCGCGGCGAGGACGGCAGAGCTGCGCGAGGCGACCAGAGTGAGACCCCGCCCGCCCCCTCCGCCGTCCCCAGCCAGGCGCAGCCTGGGGTTCCCTGTCGCCGCCCGGCTCATCCCCGTTCTCTCCTGGCTTCACTCGTTGGGTGAACTTCATAGTCCCTAACTTGGCACTGAACACTCGTATCCCGCTTTTTGCTTCTATACCCCAAGTCGCGATGTCACGGCAAGTTCTTGCCCAGTGGCGCGGGGACCGCCTGCAGGGTGGGTATTCCTCTCCCGAATGCTGGCCAGGGACTGAATTTAAAAGGCCGCGGAAAGGGAGCGACCCCCCGCCACCCGGGCCTAGGCTTTCCCTCCTGAGGACCAGGACAGAGGGTCCTGAGTGGCTCCGGCACCCCCGCTTAAGGCGCGCACCACCTCAGGGACTGGCTGTGCACATTTCACCTGCCACGGCCCAAGTGTGTTTCTTGTGTTGTTTTCAGGACACACGGAGAACAAATTAACTTAGGATTATTAGATCACGCCACTGCCTTCCTGGCTAGCTAAATAATTCATTCCTATGTATTAGGCTTTAAGAACAGATGCCCTAAACTTCTGGGTAAGTAGGGACTACAGAGTTGTAGCGAGACATCTCGTTTAGGTTTTAAAATGCTTCCCACTTTTATTTCCTGTTTGGGAGAAGTCTCTCGCTGTGGCAAGTTCCGCCGTCTTCCCACAGCCCTGTCTGCAGCGGTAGCCTTGTCTCCAATCCGGCATCTGAATAAGGAGTGTAGAATTAAGAACATTGAGAGACTGTAGCAATTTTCTCTAATGGAACACCCTCCATTTACAGATGAGGTGAACAGAGGATGAAAGCTTTGCCAGGTAATAATGCCTGGGCTGTTCTGATCCGGATTAATGCCTGTTCCGTGGCTGCAGGTGCTAGACTTGAGAAGGCTTCCTTCCCACAGGTTCTGAAAAGTGCTAATCAGGAGGAGAATAACAAATGCCTGCGTGAATTAGGTGCCTATATATATTTTTAAAGGCTCAATCGTTAGAAAGCATTATAAGTCTTTCTCACACTGGCCTTTGAGCGAAATAATTCCCCTCGGGCTGTAATTTCACATCAGCACACCTGCTTTGATCCAAAACTTATTAGTTGACACAGTAAAAGTGATTAGTAGGCTCCATTAACAGGAATTAAAGATAAAACCTGTATAGACATATTTTGGTGAAAATACATTGCTATGGCCTTCCATTTTTGCAAATCAGACTTCACTGAGCTATCATTTTCTACTTGATCCACAAAATTCAAACATGATGTTAATACACTTGGCAAAACTGTGTCTCAAAAAAAATAAAAATAAAAAATACTTAGGCAGTGGGCACAACCTTACCATTATCACCCCAGTATAGGTTTTAGTTGTGTGAGCAACTATCTATTTATCCTTCTGAAACAGATCATTTGGTGGTATTTTTGTTTTGGTCCCATGAGATGTTTAAGACCTTATATTAGTGTAGATTTGAGGACTTTCTAAGTCTAATTCTTTCAAAGTATAAGCGTCTTCTTGTTTTAAAGTAAATTTTGTGTTTGTTAATTTTTTGAATATTTTTGTGCCTCAAAGATGTTCAAAGTTAAAATAATTCACCAAGTAACGGTATCATTGCGTATTTCTCTATCAAAATTAAATATAAGATTTACAAAGCCTCTCTTATTTTGCTCAAACCTTTTTGTGGTAGCATATGTTGGTACAGCTTATCTGAAGGGACATTTTACAAATCCTATCAAAAATTTTAAGTATTTGTAACTTTTGACTAAGCAATTCCACATCTAAGAATGTTTCTACTGTAATACTTGCATATGTGCACAAAAGCATGTGCAAAGAGCTTATTGAGACCTTATTTATAACTAAACATCATCCATAATGTACATTCATACCACAGAATACTGTGCAGCAGTTAAAATCAATGTACTGATGACAAAGGATTTCTAATGTATGATGGGCGTGGTGGTCCACACCTGTAATCCCAGCACTTTGGGAGGCTGAGGCGGGTGGATCACCTGAGGTTGGGAGTTCGAGACCAGCCTGGCCAACATGGAGAAACCCCTTCTCTACTAAAAATACAAAAATTAGCCTGGCGTGGTGGCACACACCTGTAATCCCAGCTACTCAGGAGGCTGAGGCAGAAGAATCACTTCAAACCGGGAGGCAGAGGTTGCAGTGAGCCAAGATTGTGCCACTGCACTCCAGCCTTGGCGACAGAGCGCGACTCTGTCTCAAAAAAAAAAAAAAAAAAGTACAAAACCATATGGATTCTATATGCTGCCACTCTGGCCAAAAGACGAGGCAAACTAAAATTATAGGCAAACAAAAAGAAGCATCTGGAATAAAGCACAAAAAATGATAACCATTGTGGAGAAGTAAGGGATAGAGTCAGGTATACAAGACTTACTCTTCACTCACATGTATTATCTTTGCATCTTATATGTATATGTTATACTTCTAAAACTTTTTAATGTTAATCCGTTCTATCCATACACTTTTAAAAACAAAAGGTGGGGGGAAGAAGACAAATACGAAAACTGCCATTTTAAACCACTGCTTTCCCAGTTCCCTGATCATTTCTGTCTCCCTGGGCTGCCGTGCTCTGTGTCAAGTCATCAACTTCTCTGTTGCAACATCCAAACATCCCAGCCTCCCAGGATACCAAGACCCTTCCCAGTTCCTCAAGTTAAAATCCTGGTGGGTTTTGTTTGCTTGCTTTTTATCTTCCTTTCTTCTTCCCTATCTCTGGTCAGCCTTAAATCATAGGTTGTTGTCAGATTCTGTTCTTTCTCATCCTCACAACCGATTCCCATGCTCACTCTAAGCCCCCTCTCCACATGCCTAGCAGCCTATCAATTCAGTATTTACAGATGACGTTCCATATGTGTAACCCTGTCCTCATGCCTCTATTTGCACAAGGAGCAGAATAAGCTACAGTCCTGGACCACAGGCAGCTTGGTATTGGAACATAATGGGGCGAGGGGGTGTGTGAACCCGTGTATTTGAGAGTGTGTGTGTGTGTATGTGTGTGTGTGCATGCGCATGAGTTGGGGAGCAGGAGTTAGAGAAAGGGTGATAAACTTGTGGTGACAAAGTAAGTCTGGTAAAGTATGGAAGGCCTCTATGCTTTTGTAGATGTTGAGCAGCTTTGGAAGGCTTTTTAGCAGGAATGGCATGAAATATCTGAACTTTAAAAAAATCATTATTCCCCTATTTTCCATTGTATATGCTATCCCTTGGTGCCTACTCCTCCCCAGTTTGGAGTATCCTAGCACCTCCTTTTTCAATAGTTTATTTTAAAATCTGGGTTAAAAATGCAAAACAAGAAAACCTATTCCATTCTTATCCCCCTAAGTTCACAGACCTTCAATACTCTTGCCTTCATTGTGATATCTTATTTTCCACTTCTGGTATCACTTAATTGCTCTTCTATCACAGGGGCATGAGCTGTCTCACATCCATCTACTTCATGAAGTCCAAAAGGTCAACAGTCTCCCCTCTCCAAACACACACAATTCAGTCTTTGATAAAACAGAGCCTCAATCAATGTTCATTGCTTGATATTTAAAATATAAACCCCTTACCCTATAAACCATATACTACTCCATAAGCTGACTTGGTCTCTTTCCATATTGATTCCTAATACCCAACAAGAGATTAAATTTCTGGCTGGGTCAGGACCTAATGACCATGGTGCATATTAATTGGTTTGATCTGAGATCAGACAGGCAGGGTATCACCATTCTATTAGTATATACTAAACAAGAAATAGAAACAAGGTAATATGGCCATATATTCCCTAAACCCTGTCCCCTTTTGGGAAACCCTAATCATTAAGCAGCCACAGATATAGAATCAAGAGAGACCCTGGACGTATAGAAAATAAGAAGTATGGAAATAAAGTAAATTACAGGGTTTTAGAGTAGATTGGCACACAGACCACCTGTACTACTGGGTATCAGGAGGTTACCAGTGAAGGGATAATGAATGGCATTGTCTATCAATTATTGACTCAAGCTTCTGACAGGCCAAGCTTACCAGTCATAAAGTGTTTCTATGGGAACAAAGTCAGGGGAGAGGAGTCCAGAGAGCCAGCGAGTTCAGATTTCCACTACCTGGCCAAATCCTCCTCATCTTTCAAGTTGCACTTCTGGAGCCTCCTTTATTAGTTTTGATTTCATTGATTATCTCCCTTTATTCTGAACTCTTTCAGCACTCTGTTTAACACAACTACCTACTCTTTGTACACTGATGTCTGATGTTTTGTCTTCTCGACCATTTAAACTTTTATTTAAGACAAAATCTAGTAAGCGTTTATCTACTAAACAGTAGCACCAGAGCAACAATTTGCAATTAGGAAGATGAGAGGAACCCAGTGCTGCTCTCACAGACTCTTTTCCATTAATGATGAGTGAATTGGCTGAATAACTAGTGGGCAAAGACGTTTTTTGGCCAACTTGAGGTAAACAAAATTGGTAGTATTTTGAGGCAATCTAGCAGGCCCCTCTCTGTTGACCACATCTCATTATTCTTCCCCTCAGGGTTACTAGATTTAGTAAATAAGAACATAATACACCCAGTTAAATTGGAATTTCAGATACATAATTTTTTAGTATATGTTCCAAATATCACATTGCACATATTCTAAAAAAAAAAAAGTATCTTAAATTCAAATTCAACTCTACACATCCTGTATTTTTTCTGTCAACCCTACCTCTACTTCTTAATGATCACAGTGTGGATATAAGGTGTCTCAAGGCCCAACCCTGTTGTCATAAAAGCTAGAAGTAATAGCTTTCATTTATTGAGGGCCTATGATGTGTCAATAACGGTATTAGGAAACTTGCATACAATATTCATTTAACTCTTGTAGTAACCCTGTGAAATAGGTATAATTCTTTTCAGAGAAGACATGTAACAAGTAAAATTCCTCTCCACCTCCACCCATAGATTAAGTAATATGCTTAAGATTACATGGCTATATAGTAAAAAGCCAAGATTCAAACCTGGGTCTCAGTCCAGCATCCTTATTGCACTGCCCACAGGTAAGTATACAACACAGAATTTACGATTTCACTAAAAATCGGATTTAAACATCCTTTTACAAAGTAGTTTAGGAGACACCTTTTTTCCAAATTATCTTTAGCGCAATATAGTAAAAAAAAAAAAAAAAAGAGGAAAATTATATTTATGAAATTAGCTCTTTTCAAATAATATTGTAAAAATCTAAATCTTCTGCCTGCCTTCCCTACTCTCCACAGCACATACATTTTGCCCAATTTCAATATATATATTTTAAAAACCTTTAAAAAATACTTTGTAAGCCTGACGCATTGGCTCACCCCTGTAATCCCAGCACTTTGGGAAGCTAAGATCACTTGAGGTCAGAGCTCGAGACCAGCCTGGCCAACATGGCGAAACCCTGTCTCTACTAGTAATACAAAAAATTAGCTGGGCATGGTGGCGTGTGCCTGTAGTCCCAGCTACTAGGGAGGCTGAGGCAGGAGAATTGCTTCAACCTAGAAGTGAAGGTTGCAGTGAGCCCGAGATTGCACCACTGCATGCCAGCCTGGGCAACAGAGTGAAACTGTCTCTCAAAAATAAATAAATAAATAAAAATACTTACACAGTGGGCACAACCTTACCACTATCACCCTGGTTTAGATTTTAGTTGGGTGAGCAACTATCTATTCATCCTTCTGAAACAGATCATTTGGTGGTATTTTTGTTTTGGTCCCAGGAGATATTTACGACCTTTTATTAGTCTAGATTTGAGGACTTTCCAAGCCTAATTCCTTCAGAGTGTGTCTTCTTTTTTTAAAGTTTGTATTTATAAAAATTCTTGAATTTTTTGTGCCTCAAAGATGTTCAAAGTTAAAATAATAATTCACCAAGTAATGGTATCATTGCCTATTTCCCTATCGAAATTAAATATAAGATTTACAAAGCCTCTCTTATTTTGCTGAAACTATTTTACTCCTTAGATATGCTTGAACAGTAATTATTAAATTATGGGAACCGAATGTACCATCTGTTTATTTACACATAAATGTAAATATGCTAAATACACAAAATACAAACAGATATACTAAAATTTGAATTCTATATTCCTTGTCATCAAATCTTCATTATATGATTCCAGAAGAGTGTATGATGGTGATAAAAAAATTAGTGAGACCAATCTTTCAAGAGACCAAAACAGTTTAAAAATACTGCTTTGAGTAACCTTAGATATTGACCACAGATTTGGAAACCTCTTTTAATCCAAAGAGATTAGCTGCAAAATAAACAGAAAGACAGCTTTCAGAAATGGTAAAAGTTTCACTGTTAGTGAAATATAAGGAAATACATTTACATTTTTAAGCCTCTTGAGAATGATCGTAAGTATTAACTACACTTATGCAGTATTGTTTGATGAGCAGAAAGGTCACAATGGCACATATCACTATGTACTTTAAATATTAACGTAGCCATCACAATACAGTAAATAAGCTGATCCAGTTTGTCCTGTAGGTTTTAGGTTACCCTAAGAAAAAAGGCTCACTTCCCACATTTCAGAGAACATATGGTATGCTAATTTAATTTGAAATAGACACACAAACTGCTGCCACTGGGGAAGGAATGAGATTGGATGTGGGCATGAACTTCCACTTTTTACTCTGTAAAACTTTCTGTGAAGTTTGGGTATTTGACAACAAGCATATATTCAGGTATTAAGTTTGTAAAAATGTAAAGCTATGTATTTTTAATTATGTACAGTTTGAGAAGTCCAGTACAGGATGAAACAAATCTGGGGGAAAAGTGAGAGAAATTAAGAGGATGGTCAACTCAGTGGTCTCAACTTTGAGGGATGGTGGGGCGGGGGGGGGGGGCAGGCCAACTACAGGCCTCTGCTCTCCTTTAACTCCCATAACTAGACCAGTTTCCCATTATTCGTTACATTACAAACCCCAACTGCAAAGTGGAACCTAACTCCGCAGAGGAAAATAAAGCAAGTCAGTCTTAACGGTCTGCTATTCCATGGTTAATACTCAGTGTTCAAATCCTGTATAACCACACACAAAACAGGGGTCTTAAATGGGCTAGGACTGGGGCTGCAGGGTGGGGCAGGATTTGAGCCTGAGGAGCATGGGTAGGAAATAAGCTGGCTACTCCTGAACAACTCTCCCCCTCCAACCCCCACAAAACAGACAGAGGAACTGTCCTAAGTTCTTCTTGGGAGAGACTGCTTTCAAACCTCAGAGATTTCAAAGGGACACCCGCTGGGCCTTTCCACCTTTAGAAGTCAACCTGGAATGCTCATGTGTTTGCTGCAGGCCCATTGCTGAAGCCTAGTGAAGACAGAGGCAGAGAGAGAGAGCAGAGAAATCCAGTGAATGAAGCCAGAAAGTTAGTGTTTTTCATTATAGTGAACATACTGTGATGAACCCATTGCTATTCTGAGAGGGTTTTGTTTTTGTTTACCTGACTTGATTATAAGCAGTTTTAATGGTTCTGCCCTACTTCCCCATTTCGTGTTCATGGGACATCCATCAGTCGGCTTCATGGTCACCTGGGCTGTTCTTAACATGCAAATCCCTGGGTCCCACCCCGAAATTATTCTCTCAGAATTTCAGGATTTGTCTGTCATTGAAGGAAAGCATAGCCAACTAATACAATTCTGGCTTACTTTGAAGAATGTCTGAGCACCATAGGACAAAATTCACCTATCATCTTATTCTCCACCCTATCAAGAGTAGTCCATTTATTTTGTTCAACCAAAGGCATTTTTCCTCCCTGCCCCCCAGCCCCTCATCATTCCCAAATCGATGTCCCTGTTAGGCATTCTCCTAGACCTGGGCAGTCGGGGCCCTGCTGCACCTCTCGCTCTTTAGAGGCCCTGGTTCTGGCCCTCCTCTGGCTGCCTGCCTCTTTGCTCAGAGCCAGCTCTTTCTCGGGGATTTCTCTCCCCACGGTGAGAGGGAGGGGTGGGCCGCAATATGCACCCTAGGCCCGAAGGGTGGTCAAGGGGCTGCTGCTGGGGCGACAAAGAGCTCGGATACACTGGTCAGTGTGTGCTGAATGCCCCTTGAGGTACAGGACGGAGCCTGGGCTTGGAAGAAAAGTGCAACGAGGGTTCTCCATTGGTACTTCTGACCCGGGGTTGTAAATGGTAGGGGAGGCCCAAGACACAGCTCCACTTTCGAAATGTTAATGAATATTCTGTTTCTGATGAACGTATTCAGTGCCTGTAGAACAAGAGAATTCAGAGAGGCGTAGGGTTCATTTGGGACTTTTTAGGCTGAGAGTGCATTAAACCAGCTCACCAGCCCTGGGGCCGTAGGACTGTCCGGCATGAAGCTAAAACTACTCCATATGCTATATAGGCGGCGTTGGAGTTAGTGGGGTGTGGGACTGCAGGGTTTCAGGTGCTCACATCAGAGCTACAGAATCATCCTCCTTTCTGTTAACCGTGCGCAGGGAGTCGATTGCTCCTTTGTGCCATCACCTCTTCTCGAAGCTCCAGGCGCAGAGAGCAAACGCTGACGCCCTTTCCCGCCTTCTCTCCGCCTGCGAGTCCCGGAGGGCAGTGCTCTGTGCAGCCTCCGTATTTCCCGACACGTTCCGCCTGCAAACCACTTAGGAGCTTCTGCCGGCAATTTCTGGGACGCAGCGCGGAGCCCACCCTCCCGCACCGGCTCAGGCCCGGCACCACCCCGCCGGCTGAGGGCGTGGTCGCGGGCGCCACCGACGGCGCCAGCCTGGGTTCCTAAAGGCTCCAGGACAGGTGAGGGGCTGAAATCCCGCTCCTCCAGCATCTTCCCCTCCCTACCAAAAGAAGGCTGCTTTAAATATTCCCGGCCTGGAGCAGCAGAAGCTAACGACCTGGAAGGAGGCCTGAAAAGGCCAGGGCAGGGCGAACGAAGGTGCTGTCCCTATTTACCGGCCACACGCTCTGACTGCGGGCTGACCCCGATCCCACACTCCGAGCCTATTCACTCGCTGGGCGGACCCTCCCTCCACGCTCCGCGCCCAGACAGGCGAGGTCACCCACTCGAAGTCACCACGCTTGGGGAGCCCTGGTTGCGTGGGGGAGCGCCCCCTTGGCCAACGCCCCGCCCTCCTTTCCATCTTCTGACGCTGGGCTCTCGCCCTTCGGCGTCCGGGAGCCCCTACTGCTGCCCAGCTGGCCCCCAAAGCGCCCGAAAGTCCCCTCTTGGCTTATTTCAGAGATGCCACGCAATAAAGAAAAGGCGGCTACTTTGCATTCCGCAGCTGCTGGGACACCCGGGCTGCGAGCGCAGCCCCTGGATTCCAGCCTCCCGCCCTTCCCAGGCGCTGGAATGAACACGGACGCCCACAGTGGCAGGCCAGGTAGTGCCGGAGTCCGCGGCCCAGGCCGCGGCGCCCCGCGTCCCATCACTTACCTTGCCTTTAGCTAGCAATTCCATGATGTAGCCAAATTCACTCATCTCCCCAGACTCCGACATGTTTACGCCCCTTCACAAACTCTGGAGGACCGACGCGGGTATATCGAAATTGTCTTTTCTCTTTTTCTGTTTTTAGTCTGAGTTTTGCCGAGCTCCCCGCCCATAAGCTGTTAACCGGGAAAAGTGAGAAAGCGCCGGGGAAAGTAAGAAGCGGGCTTGGGTGGAATGAAAGCCATCGAGGGCTCCTGGGCAGTCTCGCCCGGCTTGCTAGGATCTGGGTGCACCGATCGGGGCTGCGCGATCTAACGGAACAAACGAGGGCGGCGGCAGCGGTGGCGGCCGTGAAACCCTCACCAGGCGGAGCCGGGCGCGCGGAGGCCCCGCCTCCTCGGGGGTCGCGGCCGCGGTCGGACCGCAGCGGAGACAAATAAACGCGCACACAAAGCGGGTGCCCAGCGCGGCCCCAGGTCGACACTCCCCGGCCTTCATCGCATGCCTGGAGGTTGGCCGTCCCGGGCTCTCGGCGCGAAGATCTGGAAAAAAGCCCCATCGCACTGTCTGGAGGTGCGAGGGCAGGCAGAAATAAATGCAGAGGAGGCGCAACAAAGGGGCTGACTGCCAGCGCCGGAAAATAAATAAATACATAAGTGAAGGCCAGGAAATGGCAACGGCGCATCTCAAGTCAGCCTTCCTGAAATCCAATAGGTAATAAAGACCAAGCCCCGCGCTTCTGAGATGAGAACAAATACAGGGACTGTATTTTAAACACTTAAGTGTGTAAGGCCAATTGTGTCTCCATATCCTTTTGATACTCAGCTTTCCCTTAACAATAACAAAAAAGAAAAGAAAAGAAAAAAGAATAAAAAGAAGAAAGAAGAAGAAGAGGAAAGAAAAGGAAAAAAAATTGTCAGCCAGGTTCCTGGACACTCTCACCCTTAGTTACCACAAGCCCACTTTTTAAATTATTTGTTTCGTTGGTTGAGTTAAAGCGTTCAGTGCATGCTTCTTATATTTCTGTACTTCTTTTTATAACAGCAGCTTCCCTAGGAGGCTGCAGCCGAAATGGCCTCAGACCGTACCATATCTTTGCTTCTCTTCAAAAGAAAACTTGGCTGAACAAAGTCAGTCCCAGTCTATCACTCTGCTCTAGGCAGTCTTTGCGATTAAAGGCTTGATTTTTTTTTCTTTAAAAAGAAAAGAAAAACGCTGCCAGCAATAATTAGATTAGACACGAATAAGATCTACTACAAGGTTTGTGAAACCACTTTCCTTAAGCAAGTTGGCAGAGTCTGCGTTGCACTCAGCAACAGTGGGCAGGTGTGTCGAAATGACCTATTTTACAGGTAAGTGTATAAGAGTTTTGCAGGCTTAAAGAGACATGGGGATATTTCTTCTTTGCCTCTTTTCTCATTTTCTAACGTCTCCACTCTGGTCCAGAAATCCAGAAGTATACACATTTCTTTTTTCAACACACCTCTTCGTAAAGCTCCAACAGTGTTGCTCTGTAACTGTTGTTCTACCAGAACTTTGCTTCTTCAGTGTGTTACTTTCCTTTACGAGCTGGTGCTGAAAACCTCTTAGAACAAGCAGCAAAAGTTAACATGCTGATGTTCACAGTTAGGGCTCTGTAGGAGGCAAGACACAATCATAATCCTTCTTGGATATACAGCTGGAAGCTTCTTGTCCCTCTTAAGTTCTGTAGAACTTCGTGTATACTCTTCGCATCCACAGGAAAACTAGTAGAATTCAATTAAGGTGTGTAGCATCCATAAATGGGTCCTTGCCTACTGTTAGCAACACTTGATGGATTACCAGAAAGAGATATTGCTCTAAATGTGAACATTTTTTCACACCCAGAATGGATTCTGGCACCTGATTAAAAACCACAGTGTTCGAGCTGAACAACAAATCTTATGTCTGCATTACAAGCAGGAGGGAGAGAGACAAAAGAGCACACAAGGCATTTGTTACCCCTTAGAAAGCTTCCCCCAACCCCATCCAGTGACCTCCACTAACACCTTTGTGAGAAATGGGTAATATGCACCCCTAGCTCCAAGGAAGGCTGGGGAGGTGATTATTTTGTTCTGGGAACATTGCCACTCTAAACAAAATCAAGGATTTGTTCGTAAGGAAGAAGAGGGGACAGATACCAGGTAGAAATTTGTTAGTTTCTACTAACCTTGAGTGAGTCCATTCAACTTCCAGAGTTTCAGTTTTCTCTTCTATAAAATGACTGCTTTTGACTAAATGGTCTCTAACCCCTTCCTGTTCTTAACCCTAAGATCTCTGATCTGAGGATCCCTTTGCCATCTGGCAGCATTAGCTGCCATTATCCTCCCTGAAAAAACTGCTGTTAAAAAAGGGCTGTCCACCTGATCACTTGCTACTAGAAAATATTCCAGGCAAAATATCCTTATCAGTTGCCTAGATTCCTACTTAAGACCAAGAAAGTGGTGGGGGCAAGAGTTTTAGAAAATGTAAGTTGGGTCCTGAGCATTTATTTACTCCAATACCTGGTGGTATTTACCACTCTTTATTGTCATTGTGTGAAGAGCACTCTGGAGCATTAAAGATCTTTCAAAGAAGATAGGCATACAAAAATGAAGACAACATTTAAATTTCTTCTGAAATTCTATGCATGCACTTCAAAGACAGAGGGTCAGACTATCAATAGGTACAAAAGTACCTATGTCAAAAGTTGCTTTATTATTTCCCTTTCTTCTAAAAAAAAAAAGATTAAAATCATGCAAATTTAAAACTTCATTCCCTAAAAGAACCAAAATTAAGAAAAATGTTAATTCATATTTCTCTAAAAATAAGTATAAAATTAACATGACAGGTGCTGCTTCACAGGGGACTTCCCTACCTAAGAGGAAGCTATTTAATAGAGGGATTATGTGATGTGTGAATTTTTCACACTGAGAAGACCAGCAATATTAAAGGGTCCCTTGCTGTGGAAAATATGCTAATTGCCAACTTTCATCAAATGGAGAAAATTCTTCAACTGCTCTATTGCCATGCCAATTATTGAAATAAGTATAACTTATAGAGATTCACAACATTCTATTTTCTCCTTCTGATGGTAACCAGCATAATACATAATAGCTTTAACAAATAACATCAACAAAATACACAATCCAAGTTTTCTTTTTAATGGTGACACATAAATAGTATTTTTGAAGGTTTTGAATTTAAAAATCTATGATGATGAATGTTCAGCTTTTTAAGAGGTAGAGACTGAAGAAACCTAAAATATCTTACTTTTAATAAAATCTCACATTTTCTTAGTTTTTTATTTCAAAAACGTAAACCTAAAATTTGACTGATACTGTACTCAAAAACGTCATTTAAAAAAAAATCTTATTTTTTGAATAAGCTTTATTGAGGTACAATTTATATACCATAAAATTCACTAATTGTCAGTGTACTGCTTAGTTATTTTTATTAAATTATGGATTTGTAAAACCATCTCATAATCTGGTTTTACAATATTAGAATATTCATTTATTGAGATTTTCTTTAATTTTTTCCAGCAATGTTCTATCACTTTTAGTGTTCAGATATTGTACTTATTGTATTACATATTGCAAGGTACTCCTTTTAATATTATTGTGAATAAAATTGACTTCTTAATGTCATTTTTTGGATTGTTAATTACTGTTATATAGAAACACAAATGATTTTTGCATAAGGTTGTGTTTTACAATGGGGCAAAATTCACTTATCAATTCCAGATTTTATTTTCAGATTCCTTATAATATCATCTGTAATTAAAGACAATTTTATTTCTTCCTTTCCAATCTGTATGCCTTTATTTTTCTTGCCTTATTGCTCTGGTTAGAACCTCCAGTAGAACCTCCATTGAATGCATGCAGCAAGTGTGGGCATCCTTGCCTTATTCCCAGTCTTGGGGAAAAAGCATTCATTCTTTCACCATTAAGTACTGATTGGTTTGCTATATTCCATGACTTTTGATATGTTTTTAAATTAAGTTAGAAATATTTTTAAAATTTCCTATTGTGATTTTTTTCTTTGACCCATGGGTTATTTACAAATGTGTTGTTTAATTTCCAAATTATTTCAAATTTCCAAATCGTTTAGATTTTCTATTTTTGTTATTAGAATTGATTTTTGAATTAGAATTGATTTCTAATCCAATTCTGTTTTGAGCAAAGATCATCCTTTGAATGATTTTAATGTTTTTAAATATATTCAGCTTTTCAATGGTCTAATGTGGAAGTCAGCAACTTTTTCTTAAAGGGTAAGATATTAATGAACATTGTAGACTTGAAGCCATATAATTTCTGTTACTACTTGTCTTAGTCTGTGTTGCTACAAAAGATCACCTGGGGCTAGATAATTTATAAGGAAAAGAGGTTTATTTGGTTCATGGTTCTGCAGACTTTACAGGAAGCATCGTGCCAGCATATGCTTCCAGTAAGGCTTCAAGAAGATTTCACTTATGGCAGAAGGTGAAGGGAAGCTGGCATGTCACATGGCAAGAGGGAGCAAGAAAGAAAGGAGAGGGATGTCATGCTCGTTTTAACAGTCCGTTCTCATGAGAACTAATAGAGCAAGAACTTAACTCATTACCATGAGGACAGCACCAAGATATTCATGAAGGATCCATCTCCATTACCAAAATAGCTCCAACTAGACCTCATCTCCAACACTGGGGATCAAATTTTAACAGGAGGGGACATATATCCAAACTATATCACTACTCAACTCTGCTGTTTCAGGATGAAAGGAACTATTGACAATAGGTACAGAAATGAATGTGGACATGTTTCAATAAACATTTATATATGAAAATAGGCAGCTGAATAAGCACATGAAAAGATGCTCGACGTTATTAGTCATTAGGAAAATGCAAATCAAAACCACAATAAGATACTACCTCATACTCACTGGAATGGCTAGAATCAAAAACAGAGAGAATAACAAGTATTAATGACAATAGGGAGAAATTGGAACCCTCTTAGAATTCTTAGAATTTTGAATTACCATATGACTCAGCAATTCCACTCCTAGTTATATACACAAACAACTTGATAACAGGGACTCAAACAGATACTTGTAATTCATTGCTGCATTTTTCACAATAATCAAAAGGTAGAAACAACTAAAGTGTCTGTCAATAGATGGATAAACAAAATATATATACATATAATGGAATATTTTTCAGCCATAACATGTAATGAAGTTTTAACATATGCTACAATATGAACATTGAAAACATTATGCTAAGTGAAATAAGCCAGAAATAAAAGGATAAATATTGTATAGTTCCACTTATATGAAATATCTAGAATAGATAAACTCATAGAGACAGAAAGTAGAGGGGCTGGAGAGAGTCTGGAATGGATTGTTTAATGGATAGAGTTTACATTAGGAGTGACGAAAAAGTTTTGGGTATAGATAGTGGTAACGTTTGCACAACATTTTGAATATAATTAATGCCACTCAATTGAACACTTAAAAATGGTTTAAAAAAAAAAACTAGGCAGCTGATCCTTGGGCTCTAATTTACTAACCCATGGCCTAGAATATTACCTATTTTGGATGATATTCCATGTGTGCTTAAAAAGAGTGTATATTCTGCTGTTGTTGGGTGAAGTATTCTACAAACGTCAGTTAAAGTTGATTATTGCTCTCTCTCTCTCTTTTTTTTTTTTTTTTTTTTTGTGACAAGGTCTTGCTCTATTGCCCAGGTTGAGTGCAGTGGTGCAGTAATAGCTCACTGCAACCTCCACTTCCTGGGCTCAAGCCGTCCTCCCACCTCAGCTTCCTGAGTAGCTGGGACTACAGGTGCATGCCTCCACACCCAGCTAGTTTTCCTTTTTTTTTGTAGACATAAGGGTCTCACTGTGTTGCTTAGGCCAGTCTTGAACTCCTGGGCTCAAACAGGAGCCTTGGTTCCTCCAGCCTTGGCCTCCCAAAGTGCTGGGATCACAGGCATGAGCCTCCATGCCCAGCCTTAACAGTGTGTTTTCTCCAGAAATTTATTACACACAGGCCGGGCGCGGTGGCTCAAGCCTGTAATCCCAGCACTTTGGGAGGCCGAGACGGGCGGATCACGAGGTCAGGAGATCGAGACCATTCTGGCTAACACGGTGAAACCCCGTCACTACTAAAAAAATACAAAAAACTAGCTGGGCGAGGTGGCGGGTGCCTGTAGTCCCAGCTACTCGGGAGGCTGAGGCAGGAGAATGGCGTGAATCCGGGAGGCGGAGCTTGCAGTGAGCTGAGATTAGGCTACTGCACTCCAGCCTGGGCGACAGAGCGAGACTCCGTCTCAAAAAAAAAAAAAAAAAAAAAGAAATTTATTACACACAATCTTTGGCCCAAAGAGAGCAACAAAATACTTTGGGATTGTTTGTGTCACAACAATGGATCACTCTTTGTCTTAGAGTTGCTCAAATGGTAGAATTAGAACAGTGTGCACATATCCTAAGTCCATCCTCATTCGCAGGGGATGATATTTCTCTAGCAAGCAAGACTTTGCCCAGGAAGAAGCCTAGGATGGCCAGCCCAGGCTATCACAGGAGCCAGTGGCCTCCTAAGTCAGGCTGTTGAGTACATGGCTTCATGGTCCTCTGTGCCTGAATCTCAACTACATCTATGGAATCCCAATATGCCAGTAGTATTCATTCATTAAATAGTCCATTAAATATAAGTGACCACCTACTGTGTGCCTGGCAGTGTCAGGCAATGGAGATTCAATAGTAAACAAACAAGACTTTTAAAATATAAATGTCCTTTTAATACCATGCTGTGTTTTGAAAGCTTTTATTTCGTATTGGGCTTTTTGATGCTAAGGCAATATGATCTTGGTAGGTAGGGCAGAACCTTTATTTCCCTGCAGGGTACACAGCGAAATGATACACCATTTCTCTCCTAGGAAATGAGATATGTGGAGATCATCAGCTTGTTTGTCATTAGATATGGTAGAACTATATTGGATAACCAGTGTTCTCTTAACTAAGGTCCTGACTAGCTATTCACCCACTCCCTCTCCCCACTTCTCTCTCCATCAACCCCCACACTTTCACATTAGGTGAAAAATTGTTAGGGTGATGACAGCTTCTATAGGTACAAGGAAGGTAGGGATGAAAGAGAAATCTACCTCTGATCAATACAGCTGTATCATCATAAATAATTTAATCACTTTCTCTGTCTTTAGTTTCTTTGATCTGCTTCTCTCATCATGCCTGGTTGTGTTACTGCCATAAAAGTTTGCTCTTTGAGAGGATGAAGAACCTTCTAGTCATACCTCAGTAATCATCCTGGGGCAAAGATCCACTTTGTATTACTCCTCCTGCCTAATGCCTCATAGCTAAGCATCAACGTTTTTTACCATCCTGAAGGTTCCTGGTTGCTGCTTTGAAATGTTCGAAACCAGAAATAAATGAAGTTTCTTATTAGGCTGACCCTAAGAGCTATCATCCTGTTGTTCTTTATTTATTTTAGAAGATTGCTTATTTTGTGGGTATAGAGGGAGGCAAGCTAGAGAGAGGAAGAGGGATACTTTATAGCATCTCAGATTCAGTTCGAGTATTACTTTTAGGGGCACTGAGTGAGG
Organism: Macaca mulatta; assembly: GCF_049350105.2. Lineage (NCBI taxonomy): Eukaryota > Metazoa > Chordata > Mammalia > Primates > Cercopithecidae > Macaca > Macaca mulatta. Next base: position 124,147,207 of record NC_133411.1, read on the forward strand.
AGATAGGGTATATTAGGAGGTAGTAATTAGTATAGGGTTGGCTACTGTCTGATGATCAAACATGGAGTTCATTGGCTCTAGCAAAATGATAAATCAGGTCCATTTTTCTATTTTGCCACTAACACATATTTTAAAAATCGTCTTGCTGTGCCAGGGTTCCTCAATAAAAGGCACAGCTCTTATCTCCATTAAATTGAAATTTAAAATGTTAATAACACCAATATATGCTACTGACTTATTGATTAAACTGAGTATTTGGTAGAGCTTGAGCACTGTTGTTCTAGCTCTACCAAAAAGAGGAAAATATCTGGGAAGAGATTCACAAAGTAGAAAAAAGGTGCTAAAAAAGGAGTCTATACACATCACACATATACACACATCTATACACACACACACACACACACACACACACACACACAAATAACATTGACTTTGAGGAGTAGGAAGGACAAGTTCTTGGCAGAGAGGCCGGCATCTTTTCATCTGTCCCTAAATTACACACTGATCAGCCAATGCAAGGAGGGGAGCTGTGATTTGTTTGTTTGTTTATTTATTCATTTATTTATTTATTTGAGATGGAGTCTCACTGTGTCACCCAGGCTGGAGTGCAGTGGCATGATCTTGGCTCACTGCAACCTCTGCCTCCCGGGTTCAAGCAGTTCTCCTGCCTCAGCCTCCTGAGTAGCTGGGATTACAGATGGCTGCCACCACTCCCGGCTAATTTTTGTATTTTTAGTAGAGACAGGGTTTCACCATGTTGGTCAGGTTGGTCTCAAACTCCTGACCTTGTGATCCCCCCACCTCAGCTTCCCAAAGTGCTGGGATTACAGGTGTGAGGCACTGCGCCTGGTCATTTGTTTTTAAATCACCTTTTTCTGAGTAAAATCAAGGCCACAAAGGGGAAAGTATGTTGAGAATTGTATTTGTTAACTGATTTTCTGCCTAAAAAAAAAATAACTACCATATTCTTCTCCTAGAGAGCTATCTTTTTCCAAGTCTTGGTGTTCTTGATGCTTCCCTTCTCATGGACTCTGCTTTTCTTCATTAACTTCTTTTCTGAATCCATATTTGAAATGGAGGCTTCTGTGTCTTTTGTGATTTGAAGTGAATATACTCTATTTTAAGGACTCAAACCACTTTTGTGGCTCCTTTCCCCAATGCCCACAACATTTAAGCACATCTCTGACTGGTGCTCTGCAGCTCCTAGGTGTTCTGAAGTTCCTCCCACAGCTCTGTTGGCTGTGCACTCTGGCAAACAAAGATGAAGAGCTCAATAGTTTGAAAGGCTTGTCTAGGGTCAGAAGGTAATCAGAATTAATAACAGACCAAATATAACCCACAACAGCCCAGCCACAGCCTGAGGCTCTTTTTCTGAATTTATACCTCTTCATTTACTGTGACATGCATGGTTTTGAATGCTATCAGGGAAAATATTTTTATTATATTTTCCGTTGCAGAAGAATCTTCTACTATGATTTTCTTCTCAACACATTTCTGGAATGCAGTAGCAATATTTATAAATATTCCCTTAGAGAAACAATATGGATACATTAATATAAGTGATAAGCATATTTTCTGCAAATATATCTATTTTAGCATTTCACCAACTTGCTAGGGGAGAACTTTGTGTTTCACAAGGCATTTGTTTACTCTTGAAAAGGAAAACTGTTGACGTTTTCCTTCCAATATGCTTATCTTTAAAGATTTATAATATAAAATACTCAGTGTGATACGTACTTATTTGAACTATTTGAATTTCATGTGATTCCAAATGGAATTTTACCTTTCTTTTTCAGTATTCTCTTAAGACAAATTTGGTTTACTCTTATGAAAAGAAACACTTTTTATTTAACTGTAAAACTACTCATTGAGTAAGAGTAACAAGCTGTAAATAATTTGTTACATATTATCCCATTTTTTGGTTAACAATGAAACAAAAATGACTATCAAATATAAAGTATTAATATCTAACACATATTGAGTCCAAAAAGTATTTACTTAACGAATAAATGAACAAATGAATAAATATACTTACTTTACAATGGGAGAAACTGAGGTCAAAAGTGTTAGCCACAATCTGGTATACTATAATCCAACTAAAAACTATCTAACCATCTAATTCAAATGTTGTTTTCCCTTGTTTTATTTAGAAGACAAATGAAAGCTTTAGTACTGAATATTTTGAAAGAGAAACCTGAGAATAATGCCTTGTGGGGAGAAAAGCTTCAAATTAAAATTTCAGAATAAAAATAAGGAGAAAAATAATTTTACTCAAACACCCCTTTGCCTTTCCTTTACTCTTAAATTTAAGAGTCTCAAATAACCATTTAAATACTATGAAGTTAAAGAATTTTCTTAATTATAAATCTATTGTGCTTAAGGGAAACCTGGAAGCTTTACTAAGGTTCTAATTTTTAAAATTATGTGCACCACCTTATTTATATTTTCTAAATGACTATTCCTAGTGGGAAATAAATACAGTGACACAGTTATGTCTTCACCTGCCAACCAACACCACAGTTATAGTCCAAGAAACTGTATTTTATGGTACATGGGTTCAATATTTACGTTTCCTCCTTCTTTGTAACAGAACTTTGAGAAATGTGCCCAACTTAAAAAAAAAAAGAAAAGCCGTTTTGCAGCTTTCTTTGCAGAAAGGGTTGACCAATGAGGTATCAATGGAAGTTTTTATGTCCAGCTTCTTGGAGAGCCATATTGCCCTCTCTTTCCTTTCCTTCTAACTGATATACCGTTCTGATACCTGACATCCAACCACCATCTTGGACTACTGAGGAGAACCTGAGGATAGAAGTCATTCACTAAAATGGCTGGAGAGGAAAGAGGGAGGAGCCTGAATCTAAGGATGGTGGAGCTTCCATTCCAACTGTTGACCACCTACCTTCTATCTTCATTTACTCCAGAGACAATTAAACTATAACTTGATTAATTGATTAAACCATGTTATTTGAGTTTTCATACAACCAAGCCTAGTCACAACTAATATAGCCATGTTATAGCTATGAGACTTTTAGCAACTCATTTCTCTATACCTCAGTTTACTCATCTGTAAAAATGGACCCGATAACAGTATTGACTCAGAGACCTGTTACAAGGATTAAATGAGTTAATATATGTAAAGAGCTTAGAATTGTAGCCAACACAGACTAAAGGCTCAATGAATCCTCTATTGTTATTATTCACTTGTACCACCTATAATATAACACCCGCAGAATAAATGAGAAAAGGAGTATGAAGAGGAGAAATCACGTTTCCCATCATCTTCTTCAGAGATGAAAGACCTGGGTAAAGAGCATAACGAAACGCATAACAAATCATACTTCTCAATTAAAAGCACTTTGCAGATTACAAGTCATTCTGTAAGGATACTTGAGTTGTTCTAATCCTTACCAGAGCTCTGAGATGAGGGTGCAAGTCGAAACTTGCTTGAGTTAACAGGTCATTTGCTGGCTGGTTCAAGAGCTGGAGTCCCAAGTTCACTGTTCCAATAAAGGCCAAGTTGGCTTTGTTCTAGTTCATGACCCTAGACAGTACAATATACTTAGTTTTGGTTAATTGTCCTCTGAATAGGATTCTAAATTTAAATCGTGTGGGATAAGACATGAGGAGGTCTGAGCCATGCTCCTGAGAAACTCCAGGCATCTGCCCTCTCCTGCTGTGATTGGCTACACCTGCCAGCAGGTGTGTGGGGGTTGTAACTAAGTCTTTTTGATTTTTAAAGGGAAATTTCCTGAATTTTTTCGAGAAATCTATTTTTCCCCCAGCTAATTTATTTAAAAGCCTCTGAGCCTTTGGGTCTTAACTTTAGGATGACTCTCCAGTGAGCTCTGCTCACATCTTAATTTAATAATAACAGCTAATATTTTTTAAGCACTCATTATAGGCAAGGCACCATTTTAAGTGCTTACTGATATCATCCTACTTAATCCTCACAAAACTTTGCAAGGTACTGTTGTATTTGCCTTTTAGAGATAATCACCCTGAGGCACAAATGGTGGAGTGACCTACTCAAAGTCATTGGTGGAGTGACCTACTCAAAGTCATTAGGAGGGAAGGTGGCAGAGCCAGGTGACTCCATGGTCCTAGCCACCACCCACTACTCTTGTCTCATATTTAAAAACTGTCCACTATCTGCCTTTACTTTTCAAGGCTCAACCACTCAGAAGGGCCTGGGTGTGTTTCTTTGCTCAGGTGCCTTTGATTGTGGTCATATTTCAATCTTGTTATTCCACATGCCAGTCTTTCATTACTCACAAAAGATAATAAAATCCCTTAGGTGATGTCTTCCACTGCATCAGCTACCCAGGTTGTTCTGTCTTCCATGCCAGAGGCTTGTTGCTTTTGGTTGGTCCTTCCTTCATCTCAGCTCACTATCAAACGCCCAGGAGAGCCTCTGGCTCATGACTCCAAGGCCAGTTCTCCAGGACTTTTACTTCCGTAATCTTCCTCCCTTAAACCCATAATGTAGTCTAATATAAGAAAAGCTTCAAACAAATCCCAATTGAGGGGCATCCTACAAAATACCTGACCAGCACTCCTTAAAACTGTCACAGTCATCAAGAACAAGGAAAACCCGTGAAAGTGTCACCACCAAGAAGAGACATGAGAATTATTTGTAACATAGTATCCTGGATGGGATCCTGGAACAGAAAAAGGACACCAGGTAAAACCTAAGGAAATCTGAATATAGTTAATCATAATGCATCAGTATTGGCTCATTAATTGTGGCAAATGAACCATGCTAATGTAAGATGTCAATGAAAGGGAAACTGGTGCAGAACAGTTGGGAACTCGCTGTACTATATTTGCAATTTTTCTGGAAATCTAAAACTTTTCTAAATGAAAAAGTTTATTTTTTTAAAAAAGTATATGCCATGTAGTAAAGTCCTGTCCTATTTGTGAGATTCTACTGGGCTGGCTAATATACCATCTTCTTCGTAAAAACCTTGAACCAAACACATCCTTCTCTCCTCTGAAGAGCTTAGGGTACTTTATAGAAAGGGATATATGTTTTTATTGTTTCTACTGATCCAGGTGGCAGCTTTTATGATTCCTGGGTTGTACAGTAATGATATCTGCCATAGGGAATGGCTTACTAAAGGTCACCAGAATGGCACCATAGCTGGGTGTGGAGCCTTGTATGACACCTGTCCCAGTGCCATTCCAGGCTGGGCAGGAAACTGGCTCAGATGAATTCAATTCCATTCAATTCAACAAATATTAACTAGCACCTACTATGTATTGTAAGCACTGGGAAACTATTACGTTGGTGCAAAGGTAATTGCAGTGCACAACCGCAATTACTTTTGCACCAACCTAATAAAACCGAAAACGATTCTGTTTCCTGCTCAAGGACAGTGTGGTGTAATTGGGGAGAGACAAATATATCATTAGACAATTTCAGTACAAGAAGTTACATATCATGGCAGATGTGTAAAAGGTGTTGAGGGCGCTTGGGAGGAAAGATACCTCACCAGGCAGGAGGTGGGTATTGAGCCCTAGGAAAAAAGTCTCAGCCTGAAGTGCAGGTGAATCCTGGTTAGGGGGAAATGTGTTTTAGTTCTGTAGGGGCTCTGCTATGTCTGATTTCTTAAGACTTGATGGCTCTTCTGAAGAGTTTACTCAATAGCAGTAGTGGGACTACATTAAACCCAGTTTTCCTGGCAGGGCATAAATCTTACTTTCAGGGCCTCAAGTTTTGTGAGAACATGAAAGCGCTTCGATATATATGAATAGCAAAATCATGGTTCAAAAAACTTGGCTTACTCTTGTGTCTCTGAGGTGTGAACAGGGAAGGGAGATTTGCGCAGGATTTTGTGGACTGTAAAATATGCTGGCACTCCTAGGAGGGTGGTAACAGGCCTGAATTTCCTGTTTATACCTTTAGGAGTGATTAATCAGGACAATGGAGATTAATGCTATTTTCTTATACCCTTTGATAGTAAGGCATAGGCGTTTTTCCCTTAGGCTGTGAACCAGATCTGGGGGACACTTCCTGGGTCCCTTCCCTCCCTGTGAGAAATTTAATGAGCCACATTCTCATTAGACCACTAGGTCTAAGTTTGAGGCACTGTGCAAAGTGAATTTTGCAAACATGAGAGATTTTTTCTTTCTTTTCAGTAGTAAGTCACTGCATTAGAGAAGCAATTTCCTGATATGGAGGTTCCAAATAAATTGTCTGTGCTGTCTAAATGTTTTTCCAGATATTTTGAAATTATTTGCTCTCTTTCCGTGCCATTCTGTGAGGGATGAAGAGCAGCCAGCTGTTGGGTCCTCTTCTCCTGCTTGCTGTCAGCACCACTTCCCCTTCCTTCATCCTAGGAGGTCCATCTGTCAAAGGCAAATGCCCACAACATATTCTGAGACAGTTAACATCCTTCCCTTCATATCTACTTTCCTAAGCTAAGAAGAGTAAAGAAACTATTTGCTTGGCTTTATTCAGCACCTTGCGTCTCACAGGCTGCAATTCTTTGGTAAATTACACCACTAATTGTTTAGCCATCAGGGAAAACTGGTCTTTTATAACATTTTCCTTTTCTGAGTCTCCCTAACACAATGAAAAGGCCCTAGTGTCCAGACCAGGATTTAAAAAGTGGAGTCTGGGGGGGGTAAGTTTACAATGCTTGGGGAAGAAAAAGGATACTCCACGACTGAGAAAGCTAAGCCAGGAGGGGTACTTGAGCCCAGGAGTTTGAGGTTACAGTGAGCTATGATCATGCCATTGCACTCCAACTTGGGGCAACAGAGCAAGACCCTGTACCTGTGTCCAAAAAAATAAAAAGGATACAATGCAAGAACATGATTTTTTTTTTCTTCAGACGGAGTTTCGCTCTCGTTGCCCAGGCTGGAGTGCAATGGCACGATCTCGGCTCACCGTAACCTCTGCATCCTGGGATCAGGTGATTCTCCTGCCTCAGCCTCCTGAGTAGCTGGGATTACAGGCATGTGCCACCATGCCCAGTTAATTTTTTTGTATTTTTAGTAGAGACGGGGTTTCTCCATGTTGGTCAGCCTAGTCTTGAACTCCTGACCTCAGGTGATCTGCCTGCTGCAGCCTCCCAAAGTGTTGGGTTACAGGCATGAGCCACCATGCCTGGCCAAGAACATGATCTTTAAAGTGGACATAGACTAGCTAGGAATTAGGAAGAACTTCTTAGTATCTAAAAAAAAAAAAAAAAAAAAAAGACAGTAACTGACCAATATCTACAACTGCCCAGTATCTACATTTTTGGTGGGTAAAAAGCACTGAACAACGATTTATTAGACAGTGTTCATATCAGAAGATGTTTTCTTCCATAACTTATTTTGACATGGTTTAGTGTCTCATTGCTATCACTTTATTATATAAATGACCATTAAATTACATTAAATCTTGAAAAGATGGACCTTGATTTTATATCTGGACTGAGTGATAAGAAATGGATTTATATGCTCTTCTGCATTTTGTGAAACTGGCCACAAATCAGAGGAGTACAAACAGAATTATTTTGAAATGACTTATAAATATTTTATACATTATTGTTTTTAAGAGGAAGTAATTTTCCAGCAGAAATGGCCAACAAGATTATCTGATTTCTCCAAGAAGCATGAATTGCATATCTACCATGTACTGTGTTTACCTCCTAGAAATTAAAAAATGAGTAAATCAAAGATACTGACACCAAGAGCTCACAGACTGCTTGGGAAACTAGAGAACAAACAGAATTACTGTACAATGTGGTAAGTATTGTAATAAAGGCACACAGTCAGAACTAGGAAGCAAGAGGAAGGCAGGCTTTATAATGGGCTGCCCGCTCCTTCTGCCTAGATCTCCTGGGGCAGGTGAAGCTTGACTTTTAAGTTGAGAGTTGAATGATAAGTAAGAGTTCAAAAGGGCAGGTAAAGAGAATTAATTCTAGGCTAAGAACCACCTGTGCAAAGGCAGTAGGGTAGAGAGTACAGTGCCTTCAGGTGTTAGATACTTTACTATCATTGGGTTGGAGAGAGGCAGTTACCAAAGATGAGGCTGGAAGAGTAGGCAGGGCATAGATCTCCAAGGGTCTTTTAAAGCATGCCACGGAGGCAGACATTACCCTGTAGACCAACACTTCTTAAATTTTAATGTACATACGACTCATTTGGGGACTTGTTAAAATATAGATGCTAGCTTGGCACAGTGGCTTGCACCTGTAGTCCAGCTACTCAGGAGGCTGAGGCAGGAGAAGCGCTTGAGCCCAGGAGTTCAAGGCTTTATTACACTATGATCATGCCTATAAACAGCCACTGCACTCCAGCCTGGGCAGCACAGATAGGTCTCACGTGGGGCCTGAGTGTCAGCTTTTCTAAAATGCCCCAGATGATGTGCTGCTACAATAAAGTTGGTCTACAGATCGTGTGATAAGTAGCAAATATTTACAAATTACAAATTCCATTACCTGGAATGAATTCTATGTACTAAGACATACCTTCAGCCCTTGAGAGGAACTGGGACATGATTCAACTAGAGCTAGGTGAATTCTGCCTATAAGTTGCCTCCTGGGTTTACTGTGGGTGCCCTACAAATGCAGTAATTTTTTTCTACATGTTCTATGATGTGAAGACAGTGGGGAAGCAATGTAACACAAATAATCCAGTCAGTACTATAAGAACCACAATTTGGCTTTTTTGGCTGTGGGGAGAGGAGTAGAAACAGTCCCAGTTACCCAGAGCAGCTGATATTCATTGTCAGCATGGCCCAGAGCCTTTTTCCCCCAGCAGTAATCATTTGGAGGTTGAAATCTTGGCTCCAGTTCACCTCTGCAGTGGGACTTAATTCGTGCCAGACTGTGGTGGTTTCTGTAGCAGTCCAACTCTGCCAAGGCTCAAAGTCCAAAGATTCTCTCATGCTGTGGCAACAAAAGAGGAGCAGAATTAAAACATAAAACTCTTGTTCTATGACCTTTCAGCTATTATTGTTTAATTATTTTTATGACATTATAAGTCATTTTGCCAAGTCACTCCTTAGCCCTTTTTCAAAATATGACAATGATTATTAACTTGGTCTCTTTTCCTAATAACCTATAATAGATATTTGGAATAGAAAAATGTCAGACTGTATCAAATGAAAGACATTTGAATTTCTGTGGAGTCAGTTGGTCTTTAGGCTAACATTGTATATAAGTATGTGTGTAGGAACATAGTCACACATATGAGATTGTACCTGCAGGTCAATTTCTAGAAAAGAAACTGCTCACAGGTGTTGCCTCTGGAGAGAAGTGGGGAATGGAAGAAGGGTCAGTTCTGCGAGATCTTCTAGGCAATACTACTTCTTTTATTCTGTTTTAAATTTTTTTTTCTAATATGATGGCTTAACTTAAAAAATACAAAAAAAAAAAAAAGAACTGTCTCAATGACTGAAAAGTATGATAATACTTGCAGGTTTGGGTAATATAATCCCTTTCCTCTGGGTCATCTAGTATTGAGACTCTTTTTGTACTGTGTTTAAGGGGAAAAGATTAATGGCTTTAGGTCTCCTGAAGTTTAAGCCCAGGTTGCTAAATTACCTACAGTTGGTTAGTAAGGAAATCAATTTTTGAAATAAAAAAATTCCCCGTAAGAATTTTTTTCAATTGTTTCCTCAGTTGATGATTTTTGCCCTCTCTTCAGACAATAGTGAAACATAAAATGAGATGGAGCATTACAAAATGAAAAGAATTGGAGGGAAAAACATTTGTTTTTAATGCAGTCAAGTATCTTCATTGATTCCCCTCTCTGCACCTTCTCTCTCCCCCAATATGATAGAATCATACTTCATTGATTCTATGATATCTATAATATCATAGAATACTGAAGGGAAGCACATTCCAGATACATGCTGTATAGACTAGCAACATTTAATGGATAACTTACATTATGCTATTATAAATTTATAAGCCTAGAAGAAGCATTATTATCTTCCATAAATACTATGAGTATTAAACATTCAACAGTCATTACCCAGTTTGCAATCTCCTATGACTTACATAAAATTTCATCTCAAATAATTGCAGTGAAAATAGATGGCAGATGAGACGGTAGGACTAGATTGCAGTTCCGACTCAGAGCAGCATGCAGAGGCTCTCACAGTGAATTTTAGCTCCAGAATGACTGTAAGAACAAACCAGAAATCCAGAGAGGACCCATAGAACCTCTGAAGAAAATAGACTGCTCCTGCAGGACCCAGGAGACATCCAAATAATGTGCTGGCATCCATGTCTGAGAGATCTATTGACAGTTCACATTGCAGGACTCTGTGAAGACAACCCCAAGTACCAGCCTGGAGCTGGGTAGACTTGCTGCATGGCTAGACCTGGAAGAGAGATAACAATCACTGCAGCTCAGCTCACAGGAAGCCACATCCACAGGAAAAGGGGAAGAGTACTACATTAAGGGAATACCTCATGGGATAAAAGAATCTGAACAACAGCCTTCAGTTCTAGACTTTCCCTCTGACAAAGCCTACCCAAATAAGGAGGAACCAGAAAAACAACTCTGGTAATATGGCAAAACATCTCTGCTAATATGACTCTTTAATATCCCCCCAAAATCACACTAGCTCATCAGCAATGGATCCAAACCAAAAATGTACCTGATTTACCTGAAAAAGAATTCAGGAGGTTAGTTATCAAGCTAATCAGGGAGTCATCAGAGAAAGGCAAAGCCCAGGGGCGGAGCAAGATGGCCGAATAGGAACAGCTCCAGTCTCCAGCTCCCAGCGCGAGCGACACAGAAGACAGGTGATTTCTGCATTATCAACTGAGGTATTGGGTTCATCTCACTGGGGAGTGCCGGACAATCGGGGCTGGTCAGCTGTTGCAGCCCGACCAGCCAGAGCTGAAGCAGGGCGAGTCATTGCCTCAGCTGGGAAGCAGAAGGGGGAAGGGAATCCCTTTTCCTAGCCAGGGGAACTGAGACACACAACACCTGGAAAATCGGGTAACTCCCACCCCAATACTGCGCTTTAAGCAAAGGGGCACACCAGGAGATTATATCCCACACCTGGCTGGGAGGGTCCCACGCCCACGGAGCCTTCCTCATTGCTAGCACAGCAGTCTGCGATCTAATCGCAAAGCAGCAGCAAGGCTGGGGGAGGGGCGCCCGCCATTGCTGAGGCTTAAGTAGGTAAACAAAGCCCTGGGAAGATCGAACTGGGTGGAGCTCACAGCAGTTCAAGGAGGCCTGCCAGTCTCTGTAGACTCCACCTCTGGGGACAGGGCACAGCTAAACAACAACAACAACAACAACAACAAAAAGCAGCAGAAACCTCTGCACAATGCAAGCGACTCTGTCTGACAGCTTTGAAGAGAGCAGTGGATCTCCCAACATGGAGGTTGAGATCTAAGAACGGACCGACTGCCTGCTCAAGTGGGTCCCTGACCCCTGAGTAGCCTAACTGGGAGACATCCTCCACTAGGGGCCCACCGACACCCCACACCTCACACGGTGGAGTACACCCCTGAGAGGAAGCTTCCAAAGCAAGAATCAGACAGGTACACTCGCTGCTCAGCAGTATTCTATCTTCTGCAGCCTCTGCTGCTGACACCCAGGCAAACAGGGTCTGGAGTGGACCTCAGGCAATCTCCAACAGACCTACAGCTGAGGGTCCTGACTGTTAGAAGGAAAACTAACAAACAGGAAGGACACCCACACCAAAACCCCATCAGTACGTCACCATCATCAAAGACCAGAGGCAGATAAAACCACAAAGATGGAGAAAAAGCAGGGCAGAAAAGCTGGAAATTCAAAAAATAAGAGCGCATCTCCCCCTCCAAAGGAACGCAGCTCATCGCCAGCAACGGATCAAAGCTGGATGGAGAATGACTTTGACGAGATGAGAGAAGAAGGCTTCAGTCCATCAGACTTCTCAGAGCTAAAGGAGGAATTATGTACCCAGTGCAAAGAAACTAAAAATCTTGAAAAAAGAGTGGAAGAATTGATAACCAGAATAATTAATGCAGAGAAGGCCATAAACGAATGGACAGAGATGAAAACCATGACACGAGAAATACGTGACAAATGCACAAGCTTCAGTAACCGACTCGATCAACTGGAAGAAAGAGTATCAGCGATTGAGGATCAAATGAATGAAATGAAGCAAGAAGAGAAATCTAAAGAAAAAAGAAGAAAAAGAAATGGACAAAGCCTGCAAGAAGTATGGGGTTATGTAAAAAGACCAAATCTACGTCTGATTGGGGTGCCTGAAAGTGAGGGAGAAAATGGAACCAAGTTGGAAAACACTCTTCAGGATATCATCCAGGAGAACTTCCCCAACCTAGTAGGGCAGGCCAACATTCAAATCCAGGAAATACAGAGAACGCCACAAAGATACTCCTCGAGAACAGCAACTCCAAGACACATAATTGCCAGATTCACTAAAGTTGAAATGAAGGAAGAAATCTTAAGGGCAGCCAGAGAGAAAGGTCAGGTTACCCACAAAGGGAAGCCCATCAGACTAACAGCAGATCTCTCGGCAGAAACTCTACAAGCCAGAAGAGAGGGGGGCCAATATTCAACATTCTTAAAGAAAAGAATTTTAAACCCAGAATTTCATATCCAGCCAAACTAAGTTTCATCAGTGAAGGAGAAATAAAATCCTTTACAGATAAGCAAATGCTTAGAGATTTTGTCACCACCAGGCCTGCCTTACAAGAGACCCTGAAGGAAGCACTAAACATGGAAAGGAACAACAGGTACCAGCCATTGCAAAAACATGCCAAAATGTAAAGACCATCAAGGCTAGGAAGAAATTGTATCAACTAACGAGCAAAATAACCAGTTAATATCATAATGGCAGGATCAAGGTCACACATAACAATATTATCCTTAAATGTAAATGGACTAAATGCTCCACTTAAAAGGCACAGACTGGCAAACTGGATAGAGTCAAGACCCATCAGTCTCCTGTATTCAGGAGACCCATCTCACATGCAGAGACATACATAGGCTCAAAATAAAGGGATGGAGGAAGATCTACCAAGCAAATGGAGAACAAAAAAAAGGAGGGGATGCAATACTAGTCTCTGATAAAACAGACTTTAAACCATCAAAGATCAAAAGAGACAAAGAAGGCCATTACATAATGGTAAAGGGATCAATTCAACAGGAAGAGCTAACTATCCTAAATATATATGCACCCAATACAGGAGCACCCAGATTCATAAAGCAAGTCCTTAGAGACTTACAAAGAGACTTAGACTCCCATACAATAATAATGGGAGACTTCAACACCCCACTGTCAACATTAGACAGATCAACGAGACAGAAAGTAAACAAGGATATCCAGGAATTGAACTCAGCTCTGCAGCAAGCAGACCTAATAGATATCTACAGAACTCTCCACCCCAAATCAACAGAATATACATTCTTCTCAGCACCACATCACACTTATTCCAAAATTGACCACATAATTGGAAGTAAAGCACTCCTCAGCAAATAAAAAAGAACAGAAATTATAACAAACTGTCTCTCAGACCACAGTGCAATCAAACTAGAACTCAGGACTAAGAAACTCAATTAAAACCGCTCAACTACATGGAAACTGAATAACCTGCTCCTGAATGACTACTGGGTACATAACAAAATGAAGACAGAAATAAAGATGTTCTTTGAAACCAAGGAGAACAAAGATACAACATACCAGAATCTCTGGGACACATTTAAAGCAGTGTCTAGAGGGAAATTTATAGCACTAAATGCCCACAAGAGAAAGCTGGAAAGATCTAAAATTGACACCCTAACATCACAATTAAAAGAACTAGAGAAGCAAGAGCAAACACATTCAAAAGCTAGCAGAAGGCAAGTAATAACTAAGATCAGAGCAGAACTGAAGGAAATAGAGACAGAAAAAACCCTCCAAAAAATCAATGAATCCAGGAATTGGTTTTTTGAAAAGATCAACAAAATTGATAGACCACTAGCAAGACTAATAAAGAAGAAAAGAGAGAAGAATCAAATAGACGTAATAAAAAATGATAAAGGGGATATCACCACCGACCCCACAGAAATACAAACTACCATCAGAGAATACTATAAACACCTCTATGCAAATAAACTAGAAAATCTAAAAGAAATGGATAATTTCCTGGACACTTACACTCTCCCAAGACTAAACCAGGAAGAAGCTGAATCCCTGAATAGACCAATAGCAGGCTCTGAAATTGAGGCAATAATTAATAGCTTACCAACCAAAAAAAGTCCAGGACCAGATGGATTCACAGCTGAATTCTACCAGAGGTACAAGGAGGAGGTGGTACCATCCTTCTGAAACTATTCCAATCAATAGAAAAAGAGGGAATCCTCCCTAACTCATTTGATGAGGCCAACATCATCCTGATACCAAAGCCTGGCAGAAACACAACAAAAAAAGAGAATTTTAGACCAATATCCCTGATGAACATTGATACAAAAATCCTCAATAAAATACTGGCAAACCGGATCCAGCAGCACATCAAAAAGCTTATCCACCATCATCAAGTGGGCTTCATCCCTGATGCAAGGCTGGTTCAATATACGCAAATCAATAAACGTAATCCAGCATATAAACAGAACCAAAGACAAAAACCACATGATTATCTCAATAGATGGAGAAAAGGCCTCTGACAAAATTCAACAGCCCTTCATGCTAAAAACTCTCAATAAATTCGGTATTGATAGAACGTATCTCAAAATCATAAGAGCTATTTATGACAAACCCACAGCCCATATCATACTGAATGGGCAAAAACTAGAAAAATTCCCTTTGAAAACTGGCACAAGACAGGGATGCCCTCTCTCACCACTCCTATTCAACATAGTGTTGGAAGTTCTGGCTAGGGCAATCAGGCAAGAGAAAGAAATCAAGGGTATTCAGTTAGGAAAAGAAGAAGTCAAATTGTCCCTGTTTGCAGATGACATGATTGTATATTTAGGAAACCCCATGAACTCAGCCCAAAATCTCCTTAAGCTGATAAGCAACTTCAGCAAAGTCTCAGGATACAAAATTAATGTGCAAAACTCACAAGCATTCTTATACACCAGTAACAGACAAACAGAGAGCCAAATCAGGAATGAACTCCCATTCACAATTGCTTCAAAGAGAATCAAATACCTAGCAATCCAACTTACAAGGGATGTAAAGGACCTCTTCAAGGAGAACTACAAACCACTGCTCAGTGAAATCAAAGAGGACATAAACAAATGGAAGAACATACCATGCTCATGGATAGGAAGAATCAATATCGTGAAAATGGCCACACTGCCCAAGGTAATTTATAGATTCAATGCCATCCCCATCAAGCTACCAATGACTTTCTTCACAGAACTGGAAAAAACTGCTTTAAAGCTCATATGGAACCAAAAAAGAGCCCGCATTTCCAAGACAATCCTAAGTCAAAAGAACAAAGCTGGAGGCATCACGCTACCTGACTTCAAACTATACTACAAGGTTATAGTAACCAAAACAGCATGGTACTGGTACTAAAACAGAGATATAGACCAATGGAACAGAACAGAGTCCTCAGAAATAATACCACACATCTACAGCCATCTGATCTTTGATAAACCTGAGAAAAACAAGAAATGGGGAAAGGATTCCCTATTTAATAAATGGTGCTGGGAAAATTGGCTAGCCATAAGTAGAAAATCCTTTTCTACTGAAAGCTGAAACTAGATCCTTTCCTTACTCCTTATACGAAAATTAATTCAAGATGGATTAGAGACTTAAATGTTAGACCTAATACCATAAAAACCCTAGAAGAAAACCTAGGTAATACCATTCAGGACATAGGCATGGGCAAGGACTTCATGTCTAAAACACCAAAAGCAACAGCAACAAAAGCCAAAATTGACAAATGGGATGTAATTAAACTAAAGAGCTTCTGCACAGCAAAAGAAACTACCATCAGAGTGAACAGGCAACCTACAGAATGGGAGAAAATTTTTGCAATCTACTCATCTGACAAAGGGCTAATATCCAGAACCTACAATGAACTCAAACAAATTTACAAGAAAAAACAAACAACCCCATCAAAAAGTGGGCAAAGGATATGAACAGACATTTCTCAAAAGAGGACATTCATACAGCCAACAGACACATGAAAAAAATGCTCATCATCACTGGCCATCAGAGAAATGCAAATCAAAACCACAATGAGATACCATCTCACACCAGTCAGAATGGCGATCATTAAAAAGTCAGGAAACAACAGGTGCTGGAGAGGATGTGGAGAAATAGGAACACTTTTACACTGTTGGTGGGACTGTAAACTAGTTCCACCATTATGGAAAACAGTATGGCGATTCCGCAAGGATCTAGAACTAGAAGTACCATATGACCCAGCCATCCCATTACTGGGTATATACCCAAAGGATTATAAATCATGCTGCTATAAAGACACATGCACACGTATGTTTATTGTGGCACTATTCACAATAGCAAAGACTTGGAATCAACCCAAATGTCCATCAGTGACAGACTGGATTAAGAAAATGTGGCACATATACACCATGGAATACTATGCAGCCATAAAAAAGGATGAGTTTGTGTCCTTTGTAGGGACATGGATGCAGCTGGAAACCATCATTCTCAGCAAACTATCGCAAGAACAGAAAACCAAACACTGCATGTTCTCACTCATAGGTGGGAACTGAACAATGAGATCACTTGGACTCTGGAAGGGGAACATCACACACCGGGGCCTATCACGGGGAGGGGGGAGCGGGGAGGGATTGCATTGGGAGTTATACCTGATGTAAATGACGAGTTGATGGGTGCTGACGAGTTGATGGGTGCAGCACACCAACATGGCACAAGTATACATATGTAACAAACCTGCACATTATGCACATGTACCCTAGAACTTAAAGTATAATAATAATAAAAAAAAAGAAAGGCAAAGCCCAATGCAAGGAAATCCAAAAAATGATATAAGAAGTGAAGCAAGAAATGTTCAAGGAGATACTTAGCATGAAGAAAAATATAACAAAAACTGTAGGAAATGTTGGACACACAAAAAAATGCAAAATGCTCTAAAACGTCTCAGCAATAAATTGAACAAGTAGAAGAAAGAAATTCAGAGCTCAAAGAAAAGAGCTTAGAATTAACCCAATCAACAAAGACGAAGAAGAAAGAATAAGAAAATATGAACAAGGCCTCTAAGAAGTCTGGGATTATGTTAAATGACCAAACCTAAGAATAATTGGTGTTCCTGAAGAAGAGAAATCTATAAGTTGGGAAAACATATTTGGGGGAATAATTGAGGAAAACTTCCCCAGCCTTGCTAGAGTCCTCGATGTCCAAATACAAGAACCACAAAGAAGACCTGGGAAATTCATTGCAAAAGATCATTGCCTACGCACGTTCTCATCAAGTTATCTGAAGTTAAGATGAAGGAAAGAATCTTAAGAGCTGTGAGACAAAAGCATCAGCTAACCTGTAAAGGAAAACCTATCAGATTAACAGCAGATTTCTCAGCAGAAACCCTACAAGCTAAAAGGGATTGGGGCTCTATCTTCAGCCTCCTCAAGCAAAACAATTATCAGCCAAGAATTTTGTATCCAGCAAAATGAACTAAACATCATATGTGAAGGAAAGATAGTCTTTTTCAGACAAACAAATGCTAAGAGAATTCGCCACTACCAAGCCACCACTAAAAGAACTGCTAAAAGGAGCTCTAAATCTTGAAACGAATCCTGCAAACACATCAAAAGAGAATCTCTTTAAAGCATAAATCACACAGGACCTATAAAACAAAAATAAACTTAAAAAGCAAAAACAAATAACAGCAACAACAAAAAAAACAAAGATACACAGGCAACGAAGAGCAGGATGAATTCAACGTTACCTCACATCCAAAGTTGTTTGAAAAGACTTAAAAGCAGTGTTTCCTGAAATTCATTTTTCTACGTATATACTATAATCCTCTCATTTAGAAATTACTTTTTAAGGTTTCATCTATAAGGAAGGTAGAGATAAAATATAAATGTTTGGCCAGGCATGGTAGCTCATGCCTGTAATCCAAGCACTTTGGGAAGCTGAGGTGGGTGAATTGCTTGAGCCCAGGAGTTTGAGACCAGCCTGGGCAACATGGCAAAACTCTGTCTCCACAAAAAATACAAAAACTTAGCCAGTGTTGTGGCATGTGCCTGTGGTCCCAGCTTAAGAAGCTGAGGCAAGAGGATTGCTTGACCCTGGGAGGTCAAAGTTGCAGTGAGATGAGACTGCACCACTGCACTCCAGCCTGGGCAACAGAGCAAGACCCTGTCTCAAAAAATAAACAAACAAACAAACGTTTTCAATATAACTAACATTGAACCAACCCCACTTCATAATTGTTTTCAATAAAAACATCTTCTCTTAATATAGTGATTCCTAAACTTGGCTTCTTATCACTATTAACTGTGGAGCTTAAAAATAATTTTTTCTCCACCATAGCCTTCTGAATAAAAAGCTTCAGAGGTGAGACCTTGGAATCTGTATGTTTTATAAATTTACTAGGTGATTCTAATGAAACTAACCTTTCATTGTGCTGATATTTAGAAATAATCAGTTCAAAAATTTAGCTGTTACATTAACTTAAATGCCTTCAGGGGCCAGCCAGTTAACAGAAGTGTGAGAGGCATCCCTGTGCAAAACCCAAGAAAGCTATCATTAGTGTCAGTATATTTTATGTGTGGCCCAAGACAGTTCTTCCAATGTTGCCCTGGCAAGCCAAAGATTGGACACCCCTGATTTAGATGTTAGATCTATCAGACTGACTAGGTTCAGTCTCAACTTTTTTGATAAGGATATTTATAGATGTACCTCACATTGCATTATAGCAGGAGGCATGCAATGTCTTGAGTCACTTTTAGAGATGTTAGGATTGATCAGTGGATTCAGGTGGTAGCAGCTTGAGCCTTCCACTTTTAAGTTCTCCATCAACCTTTCTCCTGATGGTTTCAGTATCCATTGATTGTTGTAGCCTAAAATCCACCTACCTTGGCCTCCCAAAGTGCTGGGATTATAAGCTCGAGCCACCACGCCCAGCCTCTTTCCACTTTTTAGAGCTTTTTTTCTGAATATTGAAATGCATATGGCATCAGACATCTGGATATTTTTCTGTCCCCAATTTCTGCCGTTTCCATGTGACTTTGAATTTGATCTTTCTTATTTCAATTCATTTGTTAGATGGGGGGACTACTAGATCTCAGCTTCTATGGTCGCCCCCAGCTGTGAAACCCCATTGTTTCCAGGCAACAACCTCATTGCAGAGACTCAGGTCACTAAATTACATTATGGCCATGATAGCTTTGTTTGTAATGACCAGTCAGCAGATGTAGGTTACCCTTCTGGCCTAAGCTATTTACATTTTGGTTATTCTCTTTCTTGTCTCCACACGGTCTAAGAATACATCTGAGATCCTGAGTGAATTTGGTCTTTCTATTTAAACTAAGAACTTTGATATTGATCTTTCATTTTTTCCTAGGTATACACATTTTCATAATGTTTAAGTATAAATTTCAAGGGGTATGGCAGAGATAAAAGGGCAAAAAGGCAATTCTTGCCTGGAGCTATCCTTTAATTATAGGCTCTAATCTGTGACTCTCTCAATGGGTTTCTCTACTCCTTAATTAAATAAGGTGCCATTAAATCAGTAACTCAAAGTGCTATTAACTCCTTACAATACTTTTAAATATAAATACCTACTTTCTTGTCTCTTGAGAAAATTCTTTGAATAGCTACTTAGTTTTAAAAGAAGTTAGGAGATACAGTGGGAATTCACTTGAACTGAAAATGCACTCTGCCATTTGGATCACATCAAAGGGGTTACCGTAGTTTTCCTCTCATACTTTCTTCTCAGCTACCACCATACCTGAAGGACTCAAGACAGTCATACAGAATTAAGCTTTAGAGTGGCTAGAGAAGGCACATTTAATTAGGAGCCAGGTTTCCATAACTGTCCAGTATGGGCCTAGCAATGCTAGGCACTTTGTATATACCATCTTACAAACCTCCCAACACCAGATGACAGATGTCAGGTTTCTAGGTTTAGAATGGTTAACTAACTTTGCCAAGATCACATAGCTACTTAGTGATGGAACCTGAATTAGAATTCAGGACAGGTTCAAAGCTCTTTCTCCTTGTGATGGTTAACTTTATACATCAACATGACTGGGCCATGGGGTGCCTAGATCAGCTCTCCTGGGTCTGTAGCTTACTAGGTGAAGATCATTGGACTTCTCAGCCGTTATAATGGTGTAAGTCAATTTCTTATATAAATCTGTTTCTGTCTTAATATGTCTATTTTTCTTGTTTCTCTGGAAAGCCCTGACCACAACACCCCCTTACAGGTCACAGCTATATTACTGTTCTCATTCCACATTTGATTGTGTGTCAATCACTTTGATTTCTGTCCATCTTTTTGCTCCATTTATAAGAATTGAGAGTCATCATAAATGGAAACGAATTGTAATGAAAATAAAAAGTTTTGAAATCTCAGGTAAATTTATTAATTTATGTAAACTTAGAACACTGCCAGAGACATACCAATAAACAAGAGTTTGCTTTTAAAATTATTATTATTGAGGTGGTTCCAAGATGGCCAAACAGGAACCAGCCTTCAGCTCCCAGTGTGAGCAACACAGAAGACGGGTGATTTCTGCATTTCCAACTGAGATACTGGGTTCATCTCACTGGGGCTTGTTGGACAGTGGGTGCAGGACAGTGGGTGGAGCCCATGGAGCATAAGCCGAAGCAGTGAGAGGCATCGCCTCACCCGGGAAGCACAAGGGATCAGGAAATACCCTTTCCTAGCCAAGGGAACCCGTGACAGAGGGCACCAGGAAAATCGGGTCACTCCCACCCTAATACTGTGCTTTTCCAACAGTCTTAGCAAATAGGACACCAGGAGATTATATCCCACACCTGGCTCGGAGGGTCCCATGCTCACGAAGGCTCGCTCATTGCTAGCACAGCAGTCTGATATGGAACTGCAAGACAGCAGCGAGGCTGGGGGAGGGGCGTTCACCATTGCTGAGGTTTAGTAGGTAAAGAAAGCGGCTGGGAAGCTCGAACTGGGTGGAGCCCACCGCAGCTCAAGGAGGTCTGCCTACCTCTGTAGACTCCACCTCTGGGAGCAGGACATAGCTGAACAAAAGGCAGCAGAAACTTATGCAGACTTAAACGTCCCTGTCGTCCCTGTCTCACAGCTTTGAAGAGAGTAATGGTTCTCCTAGCACAGAGTTTGAGATCTGAGAATGGACAGACTGCCTCCTTAAGTTGGTCCCTGACCCCTGAGTAGGCAAACTGGGAAGCACCTCCCAGTAGGGGCCGACTGACACCTCATACGGCCAGGTGCCCCTCTGAGACGAAGCTTCCAGAGGAACGATCAGAGAGCAACATTTGCGTTCTGCAGTATTTGCTGTTCTGCAGCCTCCACTGGTGATACCCAGGCAAATAGGGTCCAGAATGGACCTCCAGAAAACTCCAACAGACCTACAGCTGAGGGTCCTGTTAGAAGTAAAACAAACAAACAGAAAGGACATTCACACCAAAACCCCATCTGTATGTCACCATCATCAAAGACCAAAGGTAGGTAAAACCACAAAGACGGGGAGAAAACAGAGCAGAAAAGCTGATAATTCTAAAAATCAGAGTGCTTCTTCTCCTCCAAAGGAACAGCCCCTTGCCAGCAACGGAACAAAGCTGGACTGAGAATGACTTTGACGAGTTGAGAAAAGAAGGCTTCACACAATCGGTAATAACAAACTTCTCTGAGCTAAAGGAGGATGTTCGAACCCATTGCAAAGAAGTTAAAAACCTTGAAAAAAGATTAGATGAATGGCTAACTAGAATAAACAGCATAGAGGAGACCTTAAATGACCTGATGGAGCTGAAAACCATGGCAGGAGAACTACGTGACGCATGCACGAGCTTCAGTAGCCAATTCGATCAAGTGGAAGAAAGGGTATCAGTAAATGAAAACCAAATGAATAAAATGAAGTGAGAAGAGAAGTTTAGAGAAAAAACAGCAAAAAGAAACGAACGAAGCCTCCAAGAAATATGGGACCATGTGAAAAGACCAAATCTACATCTGATTGGTATACCTGAAAGTGACACGGAGAATGGAACCAAGTTGGAAAACACTCTGCAGGGTATTATCCAGGAGAACTTCCCCAACCTAGCAAGGCAGGTCAACATTCAAATTCAGGAAATACAGAGAACACCACAAAGATATTCCTCGAGAAGAGCAACTCCAAGACACATAATTGTCAGATTCACCAACGTTGAAATGAAGGAAAAAATGTTAAGGGCAGTCAGAGAGAAAGGTCGGGTTACCCACAAAGGGAAGCCATCAGACTAACAGCAGATCTCTCGGCAGAAACTCTCCAAGCCAGAAAAGAGTGGGGGCCAAAATTCAACATTCTTAAAGAAAAGAATTTTCAACCCAGAATTTCATATCCAGCCAGACTAAGCTTCATAAGTGAGGAGAAATAAAATCCTTTACAGACAAGCAAATGCTTAGAGATTCTGTCACCACCAGGCCTGCCTTACAAGAGCTCCTGAAGGAAGCACTAAACATGGAAAGAAACAACAGGTACCAGCCACTGCAAAAACATGCCAAAATGTAAAGACCATCAATGCTAGGAAGAAACTGCATCAGTTAACAGGCAAAATAACAAGCTAGCATCATAATGACAGGATCAAATTCACACATAAAAAAATATTAACTTTAAATGCAAACGGGCTAAATGCTCCAATTAAAAGACACAGACTGGCAAATTGGATAAAGAGTCAAAATCCATCATTGTGCTGTATTCAGGAGACCCATCTCATGTGCACAGACACACATAGGCTCAAAATAAAGGGATGGAGGAAGGTCTACCAAGTAAATGGAAAACAAACAAAAAAAAAGCAGTGTTTGCAATCCTAGCCTCTGATAAAACAGACTCTAAACCAACAAAGATCAAAAGAGTCAAAGAAGGCCATTACATAATGGTAAAGGGATCAATTCAAGAAGAGCTAACTATCCTAAATATATATGTACCCAATACAGGAGCACCCAGATTCACAAAGCAAGTCCTCAAAGACCTATAAACAGACTTAAGACTCCCACACAATAATAATGGGAGAACTTAACACCCCACTGTCAACATTAGACAGATCAATGAGACAGAAAGTTAACAAGGATATCCAGGAATTGAACTCAGCTCTGCACCAACCGGATCTAATAGACATCTACAGAACTCTCCACTCCAAATCAACAGAATACACATTCTTCTCAGCACCACATCACACTTATTCCAAAATTCACCACCTTGTTGGAAGTAAAGCACTCCTCAGCAAATAAAAAAGAACAGAAATTATAACAAACTGTCTCTCAGACCACAGTGTAATCAAATTAGAACTCAGGATTAAGAAACTCACTCAAAACCACTCAACTACATGGAAACTGAACAACTTGCTCCTGAACGACTACTGGGTACATAACGAAATGAAGGCAGAAATAAAGATGTTCTTTGAAACCAATGAGAACAAAGACGCAACCTACCAGAATCTCTGGGACACATTTAAAGCAGTGTCTAGAGGGAAATTTATAGTGCTAAATGCCCACAAGAGAAAGCAGGAAAGATCTAAAATTGACACCCTAACATCACAGTTAAAAGAACTAAAGAAGCAAGAGCAAACACATTCAAAGGCTAGCAAAAGGCAAGAAATAACTAAGATCAGAGCAGAACTGAAGGAAATAGAGACAGAAAAAACCCTTCAAAAAATCAATGAATCCAGGAGGTGGTTTTTTGAAAAGATCAACAAAATTGACAGACTGCTAGCAAGACTAATAAAGAAGAAAAGAGAGAAGAATCAAATAGACACAATAAAAAATGATAAAGGGGATATCACCACCAATCCCACAGAAATACAAACTACCATCTGAGAATACTATAAACACCTCTATGCAAATAAACTAGAAAATCTAAAAGAAATGGATAAATTCCTGGACACATACACCCTCCCAAGACTAAACCAGGAAGAAGTTGAATCCCTTAATAGACGAATAAGAGGTTCGGAAATTGAGGCAATAATAGCCTACCAACCAAAAAAAGTCCAGGACCAGAGGGATTCACAGCCGAATTCTACCAGAGGTACAAGGAGGAGTTGGTACCATTCCTTCTGAAACTATTCCAATCAATACAAAAATAGGGAATCCTCCCTAATTCATTTTACGAGGCCAACATCATCCTGATACCAAAGCCCGGTAGAGATACAACGAAAAAAAGAGAATTTTAGACCAATATCCCTGATGACATCAGTGCAAAAATCCTCAATAAAGTACTGGCAAACCGAATCCAGCAGCACATCAAAAAGCTTATCCACCATCATCAAGTGGGCTTCATCCCTGGGATGCAAGGCTGGTTCAATATACGCAAATCAATAAACGTAATCCAGCATATAAACAGAACCAAAGACAAAAAACCACATGATTATCTCAACAGATGCACAAAAGGCCTTCAACAAAATTCAACAGCCCTTCATGCTAAAAACTCAATAAACTAGGTATTGATGAGACGTATCTCAAAATAGTAAGAGCTATTTATGACAAACCAACAGCCAATATCATACTGAATGGGCAAAAACTAGAAGCACTCCCTTTGAAAACTGGCACAAGACAGGGATGCCCTCTCTCACCACTCCTTTTCAACACAGTGTTGGAAGTTCTGGCCAAGGCAATCAGGCAAGAGAAAGAAATAAAGGGTATTCAATTAGGAAAAGAGGAAATCAAATTGTCTCTGTTTGCAGATTACATGATTGTATATTTAGAAAATCCCATCATCTTAGCCCAAAATCTCCTCTAAGATGATAAGCAACTTCAGTAAAGTCTCAGGATACAAAATCAATGTGCAAAACTCACAAGTATTCCTATACACCAATAACAGACAGAGAGCCAAATCATGAGTGAACTCACATTCACAATTGCTGCAAAGACAATAAAACACCTAGGAATACAACTTACAAGGGATGTGAAGGACCTCTTCAAGAAGAACTACAAACCACTGCTCAATGAAATAAAAGAGGACACAAACAAATGGAAAAATATTCCATGCTTATGGATAGGAAGAATCAATATTGTGAAAATGGCCATACTGCCCAAGGTAATTTATACATTCAATGCCATCCCCATCATGCAATGACTTTCTTCACAGAATTGGAAAAAACTACTTTAAACTTCATATGGAACCAAAAAAGAGCCAGCATTGCCAAGACAATCCTAAGGCAAAAGTACAAAGCTGGAGGCATCACACTACCTGACTTCAAACTATACTACAAGGCTACAGTAACTAAACAGCATGGTACTGGTACCAAGACAGAGATAATAGATCAGTGGAACAGAATAGAGCCCTCAGAAATAATACCACATATATACAACCATCTGATCTTTGACAGACCTGACAAAAGCAAGAAATGGGGAAAGGATTCCCTATTTAATAAATGGTGCTGGGAAAACTGGCTAGCCCTATGTAGAAAGCTGAAACTGGATCCCTTCCTTACACTGTATACAAAAATTAATTCAAGATGGATTAAAGACTTAAATGTTAGACCTAAGACCATAAAAACTCTAGAAGAAAAGCTAGGCAATACCATTCAGGCCATAGGCATGGGCAAGAACTTCATGACTAAAACACCAAAAGCAATGGCAACAAAAGCCAAAATTGACAAATGGGATGTAATTAAACTAAAGAGCTTCTGCACAGCAAAAGAAACTACCATCAGAGTGAACAGGCAACCTACAGAATGGGAGAAAACTTTTAAAATCTACCCATCTGACAAAGGGCTAACATCCAGAATCTACAAAGAACTTAAACAAATTTACAACAACAACAACAAAAAACAACTCTATCAAAAAGTGGGCAAAGGATATGAACAGACACTTCTCAAAAGAAGACATTTATGCAGCCAACAGACACATGAAAAAATGCTCATCGTCACTGGCCACCAGAGAAATGCAAATCAAAACCACAATGACATATCATCTCACACCAGTTAGAATGGCGATCATTAGAAAGTCAGGAAACAAAAGGTCCTGGAAAAGATGTGGAGAAACAGGAACGCTTTTACACTGTTGGTGGGAGTATAAATTAGTTTAACCATTGTGGAAGACAGTGTGGCGATTCCTCAAGGATCTAGAACTAGGAATACCATTTGACCCAGTCATCCCATTACTGGGCATACACCCAAAGGATTATAAATCATACTGCTATAAAGACACATGTACATGTATGTTTATTGCAGCACTATTCACAGCAGCAAAGACTTGGAACCAACCCAAATGTCCATCAATGATAGACTGGATTAAGAAAATGTGACACATATACACCATGGAATACTTTGCAGCCATAAAAAAGGATGAGTTCATGTCCTTTGTAGGGACATGGATGAAGCTAGAAACCATAATTCTCAGCAAACTATCCCAAGGACAGAAAACTAAACACTGCATGTTCTCACTCACAGGTGGGAACTGAACAATGAGAACACTTGGACACAGGGTGGGGAACATCACACACTGGGACCTGTTGTGGGGTGGGAGGAGGGGGAAGGGATAGCATTAAGAGACATACCTAATGTAAATGACGAGGTAATGGGTGCAGCACACCAACATGGCACATGTATACATAGGTAACTAACCTGCACGTTGTGCACATGTACCCTAGAACTTAAAAAAAAAAAAGCCACACTAGTAGCAGACACCTTAGTAGGTGCCAGTCCAGGGAACAGACCAGGGCAGCAGTGTGCAACAGAGACCCTCCCATGCCCCAGAAAGACTCACATATGCCCAGACAGCAAGCAGCAGGAAAAAAAGTCACTGTTGAAATTGGAAGAGACTCAGATTGTTAGCTAACACATTCAAATGGCCCTTTTCCTTAGCCTCCCCCCAATCCCTTAATACTCAAACATATGGGCAAATAAACATGAAATCCATTTGAGGAAACAAATGTTATATTTTCTTTGCATATCTGAGCATTTATTATGTTTTCGATCCTGCTACCACAGACTAAGATCATATTACTTTTTGGGGGGTAGGAGTAAAGATCACATTGTTGAATTATATTGAGCTTACTGTTAAGAATCCTATCTTTTTAAAATATAAATTTGCAAATAATTATGGGGCTCTCGACTACTGTTTCTACCCAAGCTGCTTTTTCTGTATCAGTGATTGGTTCTCAACTTTGAGTGTGCATCAAAACCACTTGGAGGGCTTGTTTAAAACACAAATGTCTAACCCTACCCCCAAAATTTCTAATTCAGGAGGTCTAAGGTACGGCCAGAGAATCTGCACTTCCTAACAAGTTCCCAGGTGATGCTAATGATTCCATCTGTAGACCACACTTGGAAAACTAGTGCTCTAAGTCCTGCTTTAGTGGACAGACATTATTCTGATTTCATTCTCACAGGCATACAGTTGGCATTAATTCATACAGCATATATAAAGAATTAACCTCCCCCCAAACTTATTAGAACTTGATTTTCCACACATTATCAATAACGGAATACCACTTTCACCCACAGAGAATGAAAAAACTTTAAGCTTGATAAAACCTACTGTCGCAAAGGATATGAGGAAACAGCTACTCTCATACCTTGTTGCTGAGTTTATAAATGGCTACTGTTTCTGGATGGCAATTCTTGGCAGTAACTACCAATATTTTTAAAGCATAAATCCTTTAGTACAGGAATTTCTTTCTAGGAACCCCATAAAAATAACTAAGTGACTAAATGACGTTCACAGCAACATTTATGAGTTGTAAATAAGCTAAGTTTCTCTTAATATGAGAAATATTAAAAAGTATTGAGTCATAAAAGTGAAAAGCATCTTCTGATTATTTCTACAGTTTAACCACTGAATAATTGTCTACAGTATGTTCTGTAGTAGAAGAAAGATATTCTGTAATAGAATCTCATTTGTAGGTGTTCTAGTGTGGTACTCAATTGCTGAAACTTACATGACAAGATGAAAATCCATTAATCGGTTAGCATACTACTTAGCTGCACTTTATCAAATTGACTTTAGTGATTGTGTTCCTTCACTCCTTAGAGATTTCATAAAGCTCTACCAAACTCCTTGACTTGCTCATGTAGGATTAAATGAGACGGAAATTGGCTTTGAGCCTAAATTCATAATCTTTTACCTTTTCACAATTTCCCCAGTGAATTATATGTTTTTCATGTTCCCACTCATAATTTAAGAAAACTTTTTGACATATTTATACCCACAAGAAGATGCAAACATACCTGAGTGAGGTTCCACATTCCAATCACCAACTGCTTCAATGAGGACACCTTATATGCTGGTAGTGCATTACCAGTTGGTTCAAGGAATCCCACATAGACTTTTAATGGTCACCCTTAATTTAGTTAGAGCCTCAAGATATTTAATGAAAAGTTAGAACAAACATGGAAAAACGTGGAAAGAAGATGGTGGAGAATGATCACCTCAGTTAAAAAAATGTGGTATAAAAAGAATGTTATTTCTGGAGACAGAAAACATGCACTCTAGTTACAGTACTGCTACTAAATACTAAAGATCTTGTGTGAGTTAATTCATATTTGGAGCTCAGATTTATAATTTGTAAATGAGTTTGAGGAACTAAGCCACAAAGCTCTTTTCCAATGCCACAATTATTACAATTAGACAGTGTTTTACTATCAGGAGCCCATTTTCTGATCATATTTAAAATCTTAGTGCCAAGATAAAAGTGTGCATTAGTACAACCTTCTTAAAAAGCAGTTTGGCAAAAAAAAAAAAAAAAAAATCAAATTTAAATTGTGCACACTTTTTGCCCCAGTAGTTCTTATCTATAAATTTAAAGAAACATGCAAATGGGCAATTATACAATTTTTAAGGATCTCACAGCAGTATTTTTGTAGTTGTGAAAAATAAGGCACTGATTATATTTAATCAGTGCCTCATTTGCCATTAAAAATGGTAAAAAGTGCAATTACTTTTGCACTGACCTAATAGTTTTATGCAATGCAATACTACGCAACTATTAAAGTATGGCTACTGAAAGGCATTCATGATATACTGTTGAATGAAAAAAGATACCACAGAATATTTAGTACCTCAGATCTTTGTGTATAGTATACACACATATATCTATTTATATAAGTATATATATTGGGATGAGTAATACTTAAATGTACAGATATTTAAAGAATATATATTCTCTATTTTTATATGTCTGTATACCGAGAGATTAAAGGTCTGAAAGATGTATGCAACAGTGGTGTTTACCTCCAGGAAGTATAGGCTGTGGGTATAGTATATGCTGGGATAGGGAGAGAACTATCACCTTTTCTTTAAATTATAAAACTAAATGTCGATTTTAAAAATAAAAGGTTCAAAGTGAAATAAGCTATTTTTTAAAAATGTAAATATCTGAATAATTAAGCACCAGTAATCTCAATAGCACTTACATAAAAGTTCATTTTCTCACCAACTTGAGATGCTGCCTTTACTGTATTCTAAATGCCATTGAGTCTATTTCTGGAATTCCTCTTCTGTTACATTGAACTTTCTATTTTTAAAGGGCCAATACAAAACTTTTCATTCATTCAACATTAGGAATGCCTTCCAATATCCATACTTTACCAGTTGCGTAGTATTGAGTTACATAAATGTATCATAATCAGTGTCTTTTCACAATTACAAAAATGTGGCTGTGAGATCCTTGAAAATGTATCATTGCCTATTTGCATGTTTCTTTATGCTAAATCTCTAGATACAGAGTATCTGGGCCAAAAAGCGTGCACACTTTTAAAAATTCTGATAGCTTCTGCCACGGCAGATTTAGAGTATGTTTTAGTGTCGGATATGGCTGGTCCTCTCTAATTCTTTTCAGTTTCCACGGTTTTTCTAGTATGTTCTCTCAAAGGACAATATAATTTTTATTGGAATGGCATTGAATTTATAAATAAACCTAAGTGGGGAAAGACATGTTTTGATGTTGTCTTTCTATCTACGAATATCATGTATCTTTTCATTTGCTGGAATCTACATATTTGCCACTCAAGAGTTTTTTTTTTTTAGTTTTCCTCATACAGATTTTAATGTGTCTTAAATTTACACATTAAGTTTTCTTTTTACTTTTGCTATCA
This sequence comes from Macaca mulatta, assembly GCF_049350105.2. Classification (NCBI taxonomy): domain Eukaryota; kingdom Metazoa; phylum Chordata; class Mammalia; order Primates; family Cercopithecidae; genus Macaca; species Macaca mulatta. Next base: position 124,177,331 of record NC_133411.1, read on the forward strand.
CAAAGGTGGTCTTCTCTTCAAGTATCTTCTAACTAGTTTAGGTTTGCATACATATATATATATATGTATAGTCTTGTTACTCTTTTTAGTAAACATTTTTATTGAGCTATAATTATACATACAGAAAAGTGCACAAATCATATACAGCTTGATAAATATTCATAAGGTGAATGCACCTATGTAACCAGCACCTAGATCATGAAACAGAACATTACCAGCACCACAGAGTCCCCTTGTACCCTCTTTCACTCCTACTGAGTTAAAGCCAGTTGAAAACTAATGTATACTATATGGTTCCACTCATATAAAATTCAAAAACAGACAAAACTAATTGATGGTGATTTTGATAGTGCTTACCTTTGGGAAGAGAGGTAGTGACTGAAAGGGGGTGCTGATTTCTGACACCATACATAAATGCTGTTTTGAATGAAATGATTCAAAATGGAATCAAAGTATGCACTGGTGAAGCCTACTGATATTTGTATGTAAATTGTATTTAATAGCTACTTTACTAAATTCTTTTATTGTTTAGTTTTTCTTCTGGTGAAGCCTACTGATATTTGTATGTAAATTGTATTTAATAGCTACTTTACTAAGTTCTTTTATTGTTTAGCTTTTCAACAAATTCCTTTGGGCTTTCTAGATACATATTCATATCTGCACATAGTTTTAACTCTTCCTTTGCAATTCACATCTTTATTTTGTCTAACTCCATTGGCTAAAACTCTCAACACATTAAGTACTAGAGGAGTTAGTGGGCATGTCTTGTTCCTGACTTCAGTTGGAAAGTCTTTTTTGCTTTGAAATTTAAGATGCTGGCTTTTAGGTAGAGGTACAATGTTAATTGATTATTCATCAATTTCTACTTAGCATATTTAACGTGAGTGCTCAATTCTATCATGTCTTTTCTGCAAAGATGAAGATATTTCTTAACTCTTAATATGATGAATATTAATAGATTATCTAGTATTGAATTACCCTTGCATTCTTATAATAAACCCAACTTAGTCATGATTACCTTTTGAAAGTGCTGTTGGATTGTTTGCTAATGTATCATTAAAACTTTTTATTAATATTCATGAGATTGCTCTATAATTTTCTTTTTGGTACAATCTTTGTCAGGTTTTTGAATCAATGCTATTACATTCACTTTATAAAATGAATTTAGCAGTTTCTTTTTTTTTTTTGGCACTTTGAGGTTCAAGATTCTTTTCCTAGTCTCTGGAATTGTTTAAGCAAGAATGGGATTATTTAATCTTAAAAGGTTTGGTAGAAATCCCCTTGAAACAATCTGGGCTTGATGCTTCCTTTGGTAAGGGGTACTATTTGTTTCTTCTATGGCAACTGGTTTGTTGTGACCTAAATTTTGGCAATTTGCATTTTTCTCAAAAGTTTTCGAATTTATTGTGTAAAACTGCTCAAAGTAGTCAATTTAAACAAATTTCCTCTTTTACTATTTCCCCCTTGTCATTTAAATTTTTGTATTTGTGCTTCCTCCTTTTTTTCTTAAATAGATTAGCTGGTAGTTTATCGCACTCAACTCCCCGCACTATCCATCACCAACTTGGATTTATTGCCTTTATTGTTTTGGTTTGCTACTAGTAATTATTTCTTGTTTTTATTGTTATTAATTCCTTCCTTCTGCTTTATTTTGCTTTTTACTCCAAGTGTTTGGTACTTGGTTAATTTTCACCTTTTCCTTTTACTGATAATTGCATTAATTACTATAAATTTCCTATCATATTTGCATTTTATTTTTTGGCAAATATTAGGTTTTTATCTGTCTTGCGTCATGTCTTTCTGGTGTGCTTTCATTGTCTGTGAGGATGTTGATCTATTTATTATTTCTCATACTAACTTTGAATGGAGTTGGACTGTAATCCTGGCTCACTCACTCTTTTTTTCCCCTTAACTGAAACGAGTTTTTCTGTACTTTTAGGTGGGAGGAGTGCTCTAGGATGACTTCACAGCCTTAGAGCTCCCATTTTCACAGTGATTTAAAAGAATATATATATGTGTATATATATGAAAATACATATATATAATGTCTCTGTATCTTGGCCTTTCTACCCAATACTTATCTAGATATTTCTTTTGTCCTATTTTACCCATCCTGCCCATTTGAATTCTAATTCTAGAAGTTTGTCCTCAGTGCTGGGCTTTGTCTTATAAGCTTCAAGACGTACACAGCAAAAAAACCCAGACTGCTCTAATGCAGTCATCAGACCTTATTATATTGCTTTAACATTCATCTGCAAATGGGATTCGGTAGTCACTTCCCAGTTTCAGTGTCTGTTCTTAGATTGGCCCACTGCACTTTGTAGTGAGAAACTGTGGGCAGTGTTGTAGTTCTCCAATTTGCAGAGCTGTCAGAAACCAGCTGCCTTCCTTCTACTTCCTCCCACAGATACTGAAACTATGTGGGTCAGTGGTTTGTCCTCGCTTAGTTGTATTTTGAAGTTCATAGAGCTACCTTGTCATCTAGTGTTGTAATAGTGTCTATAGTGTCCTAGTTGCTCTGTATTTTTATGGGGAGATTAGAAAACAACACTGTTATCATCATTTTCCCTGAGGTTAAACTGTTAAGACCTCTTTCTGTTGTAGGAGAGGTTTTAATTACAAAAATAATTTTATGATCATTATAAAGAACCTATAATTTGAAATTTGCTATATTCCAGGTACTATCCTAAGTGCTTTATCTGCATTATCCCATTTAATCCTAAACCCTGTGAGTTAGGTTTTACCTATTTTCCTTATTTTATCAATGGGAGAGTTAGGGTCCAAGATCATGCCACTGAACTGGCAAATCTGGGATTTAAACCCAGGTCATCTGATTCCAGAGCACCTCCTCATTAACTGTCTCTCAAAAATGATCAGGTCCAACAGTTTTCAAATTATATACCACCATCAGCAAGATTTCTATATGAATTTAGATTAAATACAAATAACTATTTAAAGATCTAATAACACATATATATTATAGATCAAATCTAAAAACACTGAAATGATAAACAGGTTAAATTATGCCATATGATCTGACTAATCTTATTTGTATGCAGATGCTCAAAACAAAGCTCCTCCTCCTACCTTCTAAAAAAAAAAATACCACAAAATTAGGGGGCAGGAAGGAGATAATTAGGGAGTAGGAAAATAGAGCTTTTTGAGATTTCAGACTTCATATTTCCCCTCATTATATCACTCCTGTTAAGGAATAAAGTATATATGTGAAATATTGCTTATAATTTATTTAATCGATAAATATTTTTCTTGTAAATAACTATTTAGAAAAGTCAGAAATAGTTTCTCCACAATTCACACTGGCCTGCTATTTTCTGGTCAATTAAGTTGCTATGGAATGTGAACATTTACTAGTCCATAAAGTTTCACAAGGAAGTCTCCCACAGGTATATCAATTAGAAGCATACTAAAATTTATCATCTTATGGTATTAAATTTTAAGGAGTTAGAAAATATTTAGCCTTATGAAATACTTTTAGATTGGAATTTTCCTGTAACTTACATTTATGAATACAGTCATACAGTTACTACCTTTATTACCTCCTAACCTTTCTTGGTGATACAGAAAAAACAATTTGGGCTTTTTATATAGTACTAAAGCCATTATATATATGCTACTTCAACTTCCAATGTCTAAGAGATGACTTAGTTTGAGATATGGATGTCTTAATCTGCCAGGATTTAAATAGTAGCAATTGGAATAACCCATAGAAGGATAACATCTGTTAGTAAGCTTAGTTTTTCCCCCCACCATCAGAAGATTTTTTTATTTCTAATTAAAAAACATACAGTTGGCAAACTCAGGTTTAAAACGAAGCATGCCAATAATAAATGAATCATTTCTCCAAGTACATACTGTTTCCCTTGGGAAGGACTGTTATTTTACGACATTTTTTTCTCTAATTTAGAAAAAAAGATAACATTTAAAATATTACAATGCCTAAACAGTGATACCAGTAATATAGTTCTTATACTGATGTTTATATTTCAACATTTATTATCACCAAGACTAACTTAACCCAACTCCTTTAGTGAAGAGATTTCTTTCCCCATTTCAGTACTAGACTCATAGTTCTGAATGTCACTAAGCAAGTAATGGATATGAGTTATTGATTAATTAATTACTAATGAAGAGTTTTTATATTATCTCCTTTATAATTAGCTAGTTCATAAACTTAAGAAAACAAAACAATGAACAAAAACAAAACCCTATTTCTTACCCTCTAAATGGTTACATTTGCCTTTCACTTACCTGAAAATATGAGAATAAAAATGACCATGTATAGAGTTGCACCACTGAATCTATTTGAATGGTTCTGTTTTTGTATTTTTCACTTATTTAGTTTGAAAAAAATTAGAAAAGCATTAGTTTGAAATTAGAGTAGCTAACACACTGGGGGCAATGAATTAAAAAATTCAAAAGGCTAAAAATAAAAACACAAAGTATCTTTCCTTCTAGATAAAAAAGATTGTTTTCTTCCTAGAAAGCAAGAAAAGAAAAAAAAAAAAAGGCAACTAATGATTTGAGAATAAAATCAAACATAACTGGTATTCACCACAGCAATGTCTAAATAAATGACCCACATAGCACAAAACTTTCTCATTCACAATCACATATAGTTAAGTTGCTTTTCTCTCAGTTACATAATAGTTGTCTTCAAATAATCTCCTTTTAGAAAACTATCATATTAGTTAAACCTATTTATTCTTGCTGTGAAGTTATTAATTTCATTTATATAGGCCACAAAGGTTTAATTGGCACACTTTACTTAAGAATAAGACAAAATAAGTCACTCTTTTTTAAAAAAAATTATGGTAATCTATTTTCAAAGAATAATCCCAGATACTTAATTCATTAAAGCAAATTTTCCACCATCAGCAGTGAGCTTTTTAAATGATCACTAAGTGTTCACCTGAAGATTATCAATGCTATATGAAGTGCAAACTTGTTTTGGAAATTCGTGTCAATTTTATAAGATACAATTTGCACTGAAGAGTTTTTAAAAAGATAACCTACACACATACAGTTAATTTGCCTCAAACAACTTCTTAGAAATACAGTATAAACATTTAAGAACCACGACAAAGTTGTGGTTCAAACTTCAACAAAGATTTTCTCGAAACCCAGTAAAAAGATTACTGGCTCAAGACCATATCCCAAAGTGACATCAGCAGGAGATTTGATTGTAAGACTCTACCTTTTAAAAAAAGAGCACACTTGGTTATACATGGCTTTTAAACTTGAGCTACAGTTATGCTACAAATCCCCCCATCCTCCCAATCTAAAGTCAGTCATGTGGAGATATGTACATTCTCTGAGCATTGTTTAGAGTCCTTGGTTTTCCAGCTTTGATGGAGATCTAGAAGGCGTTCAGAAGTCCGTGTGCTTACATTCAGGGCAGGATGAACTTTACAAATTCCACTTTCCTCCATTAGTGACAGGCCACAGATCCCAAAGTATGCATGCAAAGCATCTGAAAAGAAGGCATTTAAAACATCATAACAGGCATTCCTGCTTGTACATTCTACAAAATATTTCAGGTACATATTTACCGGCCCATCACTCCATTAAAAGTTTAGAGAAATGCTAATATAGTTCTTAAAATATTTGCTTTCTCAAAGTCTCAAACATCAATTAAAAAAAAACCCAGATGATCAAAATAAAATATTTTATTCATGAAAATATCATTAACAAAGGAAAACAGTTTCCAACTGAAGAGCTGATACTATCCATAACCTCTGTGATGAAAAGACAGGAGGAGCAGCAGTCATATGTAAGACTTCTCACTTGAGGGAGTTTCCCTTTTTGCTTACTACAGAACATGGAAATGAGTAGCTTCAATGCTGTATCATTAATTTTTTTTCTTTAAAATGAAAACAAAACTCTGAATCTAAGTTGCAATACCCCTTGCTCCATGTTTTGCCTCTGAAAGTTCCCAAACCATAGGCAGGACTATCCTAACACTGTGTTAAATAAAAGGAGCTTACGCAAAAATAATCCATTCTGGAATGCTGTGCCATATTTAATCCTCCTATTTAGGGTAATGTCAGTCATTGTAAAAATATCTGATCTGACAATAAAAACAAACTCACATTCTATTTGGTTGAAATAACATGAGTGCTCATACCATGACAATTCTGCACTGGCTCACTAGTTTCCCATCTTTCAGGGGGCAGTAATCCTCTTCTATTAAAGTGGCCAATGAAATCACATGGTCATTCTTGCCTAGGAGTCTTATGTAGACTTCTGAAGAGCTCAGAGCTTTGCAGTTATAGGAACACTACAAAGACAGTTTTGTACCAGTCAAAAATTTTTTTCTACTTTTGAATTGGCCAACATTTATGGCCTTAAGAGCTATTAAAGTTCAAAACAGGCTGGGTGTGGTGGCTCACACCTGTAATCCCAGTACTTTGGAGGCTGAGGAGGGTATATTGCTTGAGCCACACGAGTTTGATACCAGCCTGGGCAATATGGTGAAGCACCATCTCTACAAAAAATACAAAAATTATTCAGGTATGGTGGTGTATGCCTGTAGTTCCGGCTACTCCGGAGGCTGAGGTGGGAGGCTCACCTGAGCCTAGGGAGGCTGAGGCTGCAGTGAGGCATGATTATATCACTGCACTCCAGCCTGGGCAAAAGAATGAGACCCTGTCTCAAAACAACAAAAAGTTCAAAACATCTTACCACATCAAATTTTGTCAAAAGGGTTAAAGGAAAAGCTTTACTTACAAGAGTATCGCTTATTTTTACAAAACAGAAACGACAAATAGTTGTGCTTACTCAATGCCATTGTGAAAACGTTATTTCACTAATAGAGGCCCATGTTGATCACCTTTTAGGCCTTTTCAGAAAATACTTAGGTTTCTTCTGGCTCACTTTCCTTTGACTTTCAGACTATAAAAAATAAATTTGATTTCGCCTGTAATATTACATCATTCCATATAATTATTCTAAAACTACAAAGGGTACAAAGCAACATTAAGCTGTTTTCTAGAAACCAGGAACCTTTTCTAGGAAAAATTACAACAGAAAATATACATCCATAATAACATAAAATAGAACTGTGTAATACTAAAATCTCTCTGGGTAAAGTAACAAATAAAACTTATGTTTTTCTCAAAAAGATTTTTGTAACAGCCAATGAGATCAGAACTCAATTGTTTCAAGCCTCAAATTGCTTTTTTTAAAAAACTCCTTATCTGTAGGTGGCAATGTATAAGCACTTTACATGTGGAAATATGTTTACTCCATAATAAAGCACTTTAGATGCTGAAATATATATATATTCCATAACAAAAGCTCATTCTTTAGAAATTTCTTTCATAAATGTATATAAAATCCCTTTGTGTCAAATTTGCTACTAAATTTACTAAAACCAAGAATAAGCTTAAAGAATCTCGTTAAAATGATTGTAAAGGTTCTGGGACCAGATCTTTACACATAAATTCAATTTAGCAAACACTTTCTATGCTTTCTAGTGCATACTCTGAAAACATTGTAATGTATCTGTAAAAAGTAAGTAGTACATCCAAATATTTACACAAATGTTAAAGTTAGCAACTGATCTCTCCGGAAAAAGCCTCAAGAACTTTCTTTTTAAAAAGCTATTGCAAACACTGAATGTATTTCAAGTATGTTTACATAAGAAATGTTTTCTAAGAGATTGTCATTTCCCTATTTCCATTATTTGTTAAACCAGTAGCCGCACTGACTGAAAAAATGGAATAAAGTCCAAAATAATTCTCAGTTTTCTTGAGGCACTAGAGATACAAAAAATTTCAAAATATTATTTTTCTTGAGAAATTAACTTCTGAAAACACACTTTGGCTTACAACTTTGAAAGCAATGTACAGTTTCTCTAAGAAGGCATGTTTTACTATGGATTGATTGATTTAGTCTCGCTCTGTCGCCCAAGCTGGAGTGCTATGGCACGACCTTGGCTCACTGCAACCTCTGCCTCCTGGGTTCAAGCAATTCTCCTGCCTCAGCCTCCTGAGTAGGTGAGACTACAGGTGCGCACCACGATGCCCGGCTAATTTTTTGTATTTTTAGTAGACACGGGGTCTTGCCATGTTGGCCAGGCTGGTCTCAAATTCCTGACCTCAAGTGATTCACCTGCATCAGCCTCCCAAAGTGCTAGGATTACAGGCTTGAGCCACCACACCTGGTCTTTTATTTTATTTTACTTCATTTTATTTCTTGAGATGTACTCTTGCTCTGTTGCCCAGGCTAGAGTGCAGGGGCATGATCTTGGCTCACTGCAACCTCTGCCTCCCAGGTTCAGGCAATTCTTTTGCCCCAGCCTCCCAAGTAGCTGGGATTACAGGCACTTACCACCAGGCCTGGCTAATTATTGTATTTTTAGTAGAGGCAGTGTTTCATCACCAAGTGGCCAGGCTAGTCTCAAACTCCTGACCTCAAGTGATCCGCCCACCTTAGCCTCCCAAAGTGTTGGGATTACAGGAGTAAGCCAATGCACCTGGCCCACCTTAGCCTCCCAAAGTGTTGGGATTACAGGAGTAAGCCAATGCACCTGGCCTACGAAACATGTTTTATATGAAAATACAGGCAAGTAGGGGTGTAAGGAAATATTCCTGCTCATTTCAAATACAAAAATATGATTTCAAGAGCTCCTTATTTATATTCTGATTCAAGTACACATTCCAACTATAGCAGTTCTGTGATGGAAGATGAACGCTGATACGGCACTTTCTAGGCTGATAATAAAAACCACGACTCTATTGCAATACTGGCAAAAACAATCATTCCTTGTGTCTAGTTTCATATTTGTAACTAATTCTTTACTTGCTTATCAAAAGTGTCAGTGTTTGAAATTATTTTAACACACTCTTAAATGGATTTTTATAGGGAAGCTGTATATACGGTTATTTTGCTGGAGGTGAAAACGTAAGTCGGGTGAGGTGTAGGCTACAAAATGATGGTAGAGGTGGGAGAGGAGCCAAATTTTGGGAGGGCCTTGAGTGCCATACCATTTATATTGTCTGAATCTGTTGAAATTTGGAGAACAAGAGTATGGGAAGTGAGAAACACATATTCAGGATTTGAAATATTTTATTTAATGATTTTTTTTTTTTTTTTGAGACAGAGTCTCACTCTGTCACATAGGCTGGCGGGCAGTAGTGCAATCTCGGTTCACTGGAACCTCTGCTTCCTGGGTTTAAGTGACTCTCCTGCCTCAGACTTCCACATAGCTGGGACTACAGGCACGCATCATCACACCTGGTAATTTTTGTATTTGTAGTAGAGTCAGGTTTCAACATGTTGAACAGGCTGGTCTTGAACTCCTGACCTCAAGTGATCTACCTGCCTCAACCTCCCGAAGTGTTGGAGTTACAGGCATGAGCCACTGCGCTCGGTCTATTTAATGACTTCTGAAAAGAGTAAGAACTGATTTCCTTCAGGATCGGGAGTAATTTACTATCCTTAGCTCAAGTCATGACTAATAATCCTAATGGTTTTGGATGGGCTAAATAATTCTCTTCTTTGGAAAGGACCCATTCAGACCATCTATGTTATTGATGAAAATGAAATAAAACATTACTAAGTAAAATATTTGGGAAAAAATGCACACTATACCCATGCATCTTGATAATAAACTCTTTCCTTTATACTCCCCAATACCCTAAATCTATCCTAAGCTTACACAATATACCTTTTTAAAAATAATATTTAATGTAACTTTCAAACTGTGCCTTTTTCTATCATATGCCTTTTCTGATAAAGATGCTTGAAGATCTATTCAGGAAATAAAGGTTGTTCTGGATTCACAAAGAAAATAATTACCTGGATGACTGTCTGGCCACTTGGCAAATCCCCCTACAAGGCGATCTTGAGTTGATAAGATGTAATTTCTATTTTTCTCAAAGTTAGTGTATTGGAAAATTTTTAGAAGCTGAAATGACATGACAAAACTCTTATCAACCTTTGGCTCAAATTTCAGATGTTTGTCATTTAGATATGCTTTTCTTTAGCTAAGGTGCTCAGACCAACTCTACGGGGCCTTGAGCACTTGAAATGAGTCAATCACATTATCTTTTTTATTTTCTTATCAAATCTACTCTCCTTTTCTTGACCCTCTATTTCCTTCTTCTGAATCAGGCCAACTGTACCCTTTGAAGCACATTAAGCTAAATTCAAAAGACAACTCCAATCCACTCAACATAATCAGTCATTTTAAAAAGTAAATTTTATCTACCCATATTTTAACTCTTATGATAAGCTCTTTAGCTATTAGTTATAAATTAGTAGTAATTGGAACTAAAAATATTTTTTAAAAAAAGAGCAAACAAAAATTACTAACCAGATGCTAGAGACAGTTTTGAAAATAGTAAAGAAGTATAGCTCTTTAATTAGGAAAGAAAAAGGTAAGACAAAAATGATCGCAACATAAAAAACTATATAGTTTTTAATGATTTAGGACATGTACTTGGTTTTTCTCTCAAGATCCCATAAAAGTAAGATATAAATAAGTAAATAACACTGTGAAGTTCAAGATGAGGTGCGCAGTAGGTAAGAGGGATCAAGAAATTTCTGAAGATACCAAACAATTTAATATATGTCAATGAACCAGAGAGCCACAGCTTTTAGTGACTGATGAAGAAGCATTATTTCTCAAAAAGAAAAGCTAAACTCATAAGAAAGTTATGGTACAAACAAGAAACAAATTTATTCATTTACATTGATTTAATTAATAGACTATAAGGAAAAAGGCTTTTTTGAATCTTGATGTTAGGAACATTTTCCATCAGTGGCACATTGGTCATTAAATAAAAATGAAAAAAGGATAATATTAACACTGCACTTGGCTTAGCAATAAACAATATTTGCACTATCATAATAAGTGTTGGTTACTGGTTTTCAAATTTTAGAATCAACCTATAGGCAAAGCCTGAAAGATGTGATTATTAATACTGAAAAAAAAATATGAATGCTTCCTAACTTGACATTATAAAAATAAAGGTAACTTTATATAGCATTGGAAGGTAGAAGATGAGGAAAAGACTCAGAACTAAACATAACGGGTAACAATTTGTTGGAAAAGTGAGAGGCTAAATCTTAATTTCTCTTAGTTGGGAATCATCAATAATATCTAAAGGTGATAAGAAGTTAGTCTGTGATTTAAAGTTACAGAAATGTCCACAAGAATTAAAACATTTTTAAAAAGTTTAAAAGTGGTTGCTTTCAGAAAGCTGTCAAAGACTACTGACGTCAAATAAAAAAGACTTGGGACAACTTGAAAGGGTTCCTATCGACTAAAGATGGGACAATTTAAGCATAATATATATATATATATTTTAGTCATATATGACTAATATATATTATATGTATTATATATGACTAAAAAATGTTAAAATCTATGTATTCACAATGATTCTAAAAAGAAAAAACCAGAAACAAACCAAAAAACCCCAAACTCTAAAATCTAATATTTCATTAGAAAGGCTGAGGGGATGGTAGGGAACCAATTCATTTTGTTGAACACTATTAAGGGAAAGAATTCGGTATTTATCTGTCCTTCTCTGTACAAAGTATATCTCAGGGGAAGGTAAAATAATTCTTCTTTAAAAAACAATGCTAGTTAATAAATTGAGATGGAATGAAAGAATACCACTGTTTTATAACCTCTTAATGCCACAACTGATTTAAGCAATGATCCTTAATGCTTGTCAAAACTATTCTATAAAAAGTTGATAGTTTCTATAGACTAGCAATGAACAATCCAAAAGGAAATTAAGAAAGCAATTTCATTTACAACAGCATCTAAAATGATTCAATACTGAGAATTAAATCTTAATAAAAAAGTGAAAGATTTGTATGTTGAAAACTACAAAACATTGCTGAAAGAAACTGAAGACCTCCTGTATAAATGGAAAAGCATCCTGTGCTCATGGATAGGAACACTCAACAGTGTCAAGATATCACTACTACCCAAAGTGATCTACAGATTCAATGCAATTTCCATCAAAATTTCAAAAGACTTTTTTTGCAGGAATGGTAAACTCAATTACCAGATTTATATCAAATTGCAAGGGGCTCCAAATAGTCAAAACAATCTTGAAAAAGAAAAGTTGGAAGTTTCAAACTTCTTGACTTTGAAACTTACTACAAAGCCACAGTAATAAAAACAGTATAGTACTGGCACAAAGACAGCCATACAGAACAACGGAATAAAATAGGAAGTCCAGAAACAAACCTCACATATATAGTCAACTGACTTTTGACAAGGGTGCCAAAACCATTTAATGGAAAAGGGCAGTCTTTTCAACAAATGGTGCTAGGAAAATTAGATATCCAGGTGTCAAAGAATGAGGTTGGATCTTACCTTACATCACATACAATAATTAACTCAAAATTGATGAAAGGCCCAACATTAAGGCCTAAAACCGTAAAACTATTAGAAGAAAACACTGGGGAAAATCTTTATGACAGTGGATTTAGCAATAGTTTTACGGACATGACACCAACAACACAAGCAATAAAAGAAAAATTTAGATAAAATTGGACTGCATCAAAAAACTTTTGTACATTAAAGGACACCATCAACAGAGTAAAAAGGCAACTCAAGGAATGAGAAAACATTTGTAAATCATATATCTGAGAAGGGATTAATATCCAGAATATATGAAGAACACCCACAACCTTATAACAACAAAAGAAACCAGATTTAAAAATAGGCAAAGGGCTTGAATAGAAATTTCTCCCAAGAGATATACAAATGACCAATAAGTACATAAAAAGACACTCATTATCATTAGAAAAACGCAAATCAAAACCACAATGAAACGACACTTCATATAAAAAATGGCTATTTTATATATAAAACAAACAGAAAAAACAAATGTTGGTGAGGATGTAGAGAAATTGGGACTCTCATACATTGCTAGAGGGAACATAAAATGTTGTAGATGCTGTGGAAAAGTTTGGCATTTCCTGAAAAAGTTAAATGAAGAACTACCATATGACCCAGCAATTCCACTTCTATATACATATAATACCCCTCAAAAATGAAAGCAGGGATTTGAAAATATATTTATACACCCATGTTTTTAGCAGTATTATCTGCAATGGCCAAAAGGTGAAAACAACTCAAGTGATCATCAACAGATAAATGAAGAAGGAAAATGTGGTATTTATATACAATGGAATATTATTATTCAGCCATTAAAAAAATGAAATTTTGACATATGCCATGTCATAAATAAATCCTGAAACCATTATGCTAAGTGAAATAAGCCAGAAAACAGAAGGACAAATATTGTATGATTTCACCTATATGAGGTACCTAGAATACACAAATTCATAGTGACAGAGAGTAGAGTTGAGGTTACCAGGCTGAGGGGAAAGAAGAATAGGGAATTATTGTTTAATGTGTACAGGATTTATGCTGGGTAAAATGAGAAAGTTTTGCATGGTAGTGACGATTACACAACATTGTAAATTGAATTAATACTAGTGAATTGCAAACTTACAAATGTTTAAAGTGATAAGTATAATGTGCTATGTATATTTTCAACTCTGGAGCTCTTTAATTAAAAGGAGAGATAATTGGATATTACATGCCTCTTGGTGTGATACAATAGGAAATATATGTGATACAATAGGAAATCACTGGATATTTAATGATAATAAGCAATTATGGCTAATTGTTTAGATGTGATGACACTAGGGTTCTGTTTTTTTTTTTAAAGTTATTTTCATTTAGAGATTACATTAAAAAATTTCCAAAGAATATAAAAAATGCTATCTGGGATCTGCTTTAAAATAATTCAGTGAATGGAAGGGAATTAGTTAGAGTATAGATAAAGAAAGGGTAGCTTCGGGTTGATAATTGTTGAGATGGTTGATGGACACATGGGTGTTCATTACACCATTCTCCCTGCTTTTGAATATGCTTGAAATTTCCCACAGTCAAAAAAAAATTGAAATGATGAACCTGAGAAATAGTACTCCAAGTGAGGAGAGACAGGGAGACTACTGTCATCATTTTAAATCATTCTTTTCCCAATGTTTTTCAACCTTATACATAAATTTTAAGAGAAAAATTTAGGATATTACAGAGAAGACAAACATGGACTCCTCTAACAGACTCCTGTTAGATTGCAGAATATCAGAACAAGGTGACAATTCTTAAAGATAAAAAGGCAACTTTAAAATAGAGAAAACTTGTGTGTATTTAGTGACTAAGTAACCTTACAGAATTAGGTATATTAAAAGGTAATAGAGATGGGAAAAAATGTGCTGGCACGTCAATTGATGAGTTTCAGAAGGTTTAAACAAATAAATAATAAAAAAGTCCCTACATGGTTTTTGAAGAAATGACCCATGGTTTGTCTTTTAAGATTAACACCTTCCCATAAAACCTTTACTGGTATCATTTTCAGACAGATCCCTGATTTACATGAACTAGTCAGTTCCAGTTACAAGTTTTTTATTGCCTTACATCTACAAGAAAGTAAGTATTTAATATGTTCTATATAAGGTTTAAGTAGGCATAAAACTCAAGTTCTGAGTTACCTGAGTTTTCTAAGAATGAAAATTTTCAAGCAGCACAAAAGATCATTGAATTCTATGGAAAAACCATAGAAAGACTAGCTTTGGCAGAGCAAAAGAGAAAATCCAGTACCCTAAACCTAACAATATTTAATACACATTACAAAGACCAAAACTTTTTAGCACAATTTATATGAACACAGAATATAGGTTTCTCATTTTTTATTATTTCTCTTACCTTTAGAGTTGCTCCCACCCAAAAAGAATAACAGGTGTCTACAGGCTTATTGGGTCTTCCATGATAACCATTTTGTTGCCTCATTATACACCACCTCTTTATTCTGTTCAACTCTTTTTCTGAAAAAACTTCTTCTAGTTTACCCATCAGACATAGTGAGGCAATGCCACAAAAAGTAGATCCTCCTGTTAATCAAAACCACACAATGTTTTAAACTTCAAATTAGATGCTTATGAAAACAGTACAGAATGTTCGAGGGGAAAAAGTGGTTATATAATTCTAGAAAATAGTGAATAAAATTTAAATTTAAAAGATGAGATTTTAAAATAACCACTATACACAAGTCTTCAATATTTGATAAAACAGAGAATAACATAAAGCTATAAGAAACATTTTACTTATGAAAAAAAGTAGTAAGACTTGGAACAAGACTAAGGGACTTGTTTAAAATTACACAGTTAATGGCAGATTTGGAACTAAAATCTGGGACTACTAACTCCCTGTCCAGAACCCAATCACTTGAAACTGATTTTTAAGTCCCTTAAAGACAGTATATTGCTGATGAATTGAGGTTCCATCACCCCTAAGCTATAGACAAGTTTTCACACATAACATAAACAACTTAGAAGCTGATATACAGATATTACAACTAGTCAGCTTAAGAATTTTAAGGAAGTAGTTTACAGTCCCACCAACAGTGTAAAAGTGTTCCTATTTACTAGTTCAACCATTGTGGAAGACAGTGTGGTGATTTCTCAAGGATCTAGAATTAGAAATACCATTTGACCCAGCCATCCCATTACTGGGCATATACCCAAAGGATTATAAATCATGCTGCTATAAAGACACATGCACATGTATGTTTATTGCAGCACTATTCACAATGGCAAAGACTCGGAACCAACCCAAATGTCCATCAATGATAGACTGGATTAAGAAAATGTGACACATATACACCATGGAATACTATGCAGCCGTAAGAAAGGATGAGTTCACGTCCTTTGTAGGGACATGGATGAAGCTGGAAACCATCATTCTCAGCAAACTATCACAAGGACAGAAAACCAAACACCGCATGTTCTCACTCATAGGTGGAAACTGAACAATGAGAGCACTTGGACACAGGGTGGGGAACATTACACACCGGGTCCTGTCGTGGGGTGGGGGGGCTGGGGGAAGGATAGCATTAGGAGAAATACCTAATGTAAATGACGAGGTAATGGGTGCAGCACACCAACATGGCACATGTATACATATGTAACAAACCTGCACGTTGTGCACATGAACCCTAGAACTTATATTAAAAAAAAAAAAAAAAAAAGAATTTTAAGGAAGAAAAGAATGGTGGGGGATGGGGGTGGTAGGAAAGAGAGAAACCAAATATGAAAGCAGATGCACAGCATTACTTCAAAACGTACTCATACCCACTGCGTAGGCTGAATAATGCCTCCCCAATATTTAAGTCCTAATCCCTGGAACCTGTGAATGTTACTTTATATGGAGAAAGAGGCTTTGCAAATGTGATTAAGTTAAATGATCTTGAAATGGGGAGATTATTCGGTATTATCTGGGTGGGCCCTAACTGTACTCACAAGAGTCATTACAAGAGGAGAGAAGGAGATTAGACTAACAGAGAGGTGGCAGTGGGTACCACTGCCAGGTGGCAATGCAACTATGGTGCCAGCGATTTGAGTGTTGTAGCCAAAGGCAAGGAATGCCAGCAGCCACTAGAAGCTGGAAAGAATCAAAGGACAGATTCTTCCCTGGAGCCACTGCTGGCGAAAGAAGCCAGCCCTGTTGACATCTTGATTTGAGCCCTGTAATTCTCGGCTCAGGCTTAGTCACAGATGTATAGCTCTGGCCAGAAGTGGAGAGAATAAATTTGGGTTGCTTTATGCCCCTATATTTGTGCCAAAATGTTACAGCAGCGATAGAAAACTAATTAATATACTCACAAAGGTACTTTCCTCAGGAAATGAAAAGTCAGTATTTTTCCATATAAGAAAAGAAACAACACTTTTTACTGGCACTATTTGTTGTCAACTCCAAACAATTTGAATACACTTATACTTGACTTCACCTAGTGATTTTTAATAATTTTAGCAATTTAAATGTCTTGTTCCTAATATATCTCATGCCTTAACTATCCTTTTGGTGTTACAAATCTTGAATGTATTCTCTGGCAAAGGAAAGGTGAGCATTCCCTCTAGAAAACTCAAGGTAGCTATCATATTAGAAGTGTTACGGTCAGCTAGGAACTATTTAATTTTCAGAATTAGCTGGGACATCTATATTACTCTTGAGTGAATCAAAAGAAAAGCTAAAAAAAATTTATTGCAACCTTTTAAAATAATTTCTATTAAGCAACTATTAATCCTATTTCCTTTCCAAATGACTC
Organism: Macaca mulatta; assembly: GCF_049350105.2. Taxonomy (NCBI): domain Eukaryota; kingdom Metazoa; phylum Chordata; class Mammalia; order Primates; family Cercopithecidae; genus Macaca; species Macaca mulatta. The sequence continues at coordinate 124,194,496 of NC_133411.1, forward strand.
ATTAGTTTCAATTTTTCTTTCATAACCAAGTCATGACTTCAAGTGTTATTACATCATTAAATATAAAGTCTCTAATAGACAGTAAGTAACCTTTAAAACTCCCAAAAAGTAAAAAGAGGCAATTAAGAATTACTCTCCAAACTACCTATTAGGACTACTTAATGCAAGCTGGCACAACTCAAAGAAAAAACACTCTTTACTTTGTCCAAACTAATGGATTTTGAAAATAGTAACTACAGAAGTTTGGACACTGGGTTGCCAGAAACATTTATAAAGTCTAAGATTAAACTAACATTCATTTACCAACAGGTAAGCCTGTTGCTCCAAAAGTCTCTTGTTTTACACAAATCTCTAAAAAACTAGTTATAAAACCCCGTATAAAAACTAGTATGTTAGGCTGGGCATGGTGGCTCATGCCTGTAATCCCACCACTTTGGGAGGCCAAAGTGAGAGAACTGCTTGAGCTCAGGAGTTCGAGACCAGCCTGGGCAATATAAGGAGACCCCCGTCGCTACAAAAAAATATTTAAAAAATTGGCCAGGCGTGGTGGTGTTCACCTGTGGTCCCAGCAACTTGGAAGGTGGCAGTAGGAGGATCGCTTGACTGCACCCCAGCCTGGGCGACAGAGTGAGACCATGTCTCAAAAAAAAAAAAAATAGTAGTATGTTAGAAGAGTGTTAAAGGCAGACATAGAATCAAGAAGAAAAGAGAAGTGACATCTTGATAATAAGTAGATTACAAAATACTATTTAAAAACAGGCACAAGAACTAAAATGGAGTATCTTTTTGGGGCTAGATGTCATTAGATCAATGATCTGTACACACTTCAAAATACTTCAAGCATATTATATCATATATTAAAAGTACAATACTAGAATTGCTCTTTATTACAATGATTTGAGTTCATCAAGAAAAGGTGAAACTGTGTTCATTAAGCCTTAGTTGAAGACACAGTATGAACAAAACTTTAAGGATAATAGTAAGAATATTGAGGCAAATACAAATAAAAGAATAAGAAAGATTTTCATCTGAAATGGTTAAAAGTTTGCCACCTACGTGATGTGCTTCAGTTACATGGAGAATTAGCATATGCAGAATACCTCAGTCATAAAACATCACAGATGGAAGGGACCATAGAGACTCTCTCTTAACCTACCCCAATTCTACCAAGTGCAGGGTAAAGGAGGTGTTCCTGACTTCAGCTCTGTTATGTCATGATCTACTTATATTTTAACAGTGTTTAACAGTTGTAACTTATTTTGCTCCCACAGGTTTTCCAGTTCAGTTTTAGATATTCTCTTAGTACTTGTATATACTAAGTTATCAGAAAAGAATCCATGTCCTCTGAAACTTAAGGTAGTCAACAATCATATAGCTAAAGTAGAAAACTAAATAAATAGGCACATAAATAAGCACATCATTTTACAATTAAACACCATATTAAAAAGGTGAAGTAATTTTTTTTTTTTTTTTGAGACAGGCTGGAGTGCAGTGGCATGATCTCAGCTCACTGCAACCTCCGCCTCCTGGGTTCAAGCGATTCTTGTGCCTCTGCCTCCCGAGTAGCTAGGATTACACGTGTGTGCCACCACGTTTGGCTAATTTTTTTTGTATTTTTAGCAGAGATGGGGTTTCCCCATGCTGGCCAGGCTGGTCCTGAACTCCTGATCTCAAGTGATCCACACACATCGGCCTCCCAAAGTGCTGGGATTACAGGCAGAGCCACCGTGCCTGGCCAAGTGATATAAATTCATGTGCGTTGAATATTTAGATTTAACATTTATCTTTATATAATTAAGAAGTAGAGATATTTTTAAAGAATCATGGAACCAAATTAATTTATCTGAACTTCTGCATTATGAATCCTCAGTTGGCGGGGGTAGGCGGGGCAGCGAGAATAGTTTTATCTCTAACAAAGCAGGAAAATTCAATTCTTCCAAAACAAAAGGAACATTTTACCCTAAAACTGTACAAGACGAGCATCCCTAATCCAACATTCTGAAATCTGAAATGCTCCCAAATCTGAAACTTTTTGAGTACCTGCATGACATTCAAAGGAAATGTTCACTGGAACATTTCAAATTTCTGATTTCTAGATTAGGGAAGCTTAATTGGTAAGCATAATGCAAATATTCCATAATCCAAAACACTACTGGACTCAAGTATTTTGGATAAGGGATACTCAACATGTACTATCTTAAGGGAATCATGGGGATAAAGAGAATCACTACATTTGATGATCATGGCCTAAAAGGATAAAATATATCTGTTTAGTTTTCATGAAAAATGGGCTCCAAGCTAAGCAACAGTTGGAGAATAGTAGTTGAATTAAAAAATATATATATATATAAAATGATATTTAAATTGGGGAATGAGAAAGGCACATGAAGAAACTAAATTAATAACAAAATGTAACAGAAATACACCTTCCAAATTCAACTTTCCAAGCAAGAGATGCAAAGTGGAATACAGGATAACTAATTCATCAAATAGTACAGTGTACAAGGGCATATGGAATAAGACATGAATGACCAACTTACAGTCCAGCAAAGATAAACAGAGGTAAGTACCATAAAAATGGCATGAATTAAGTATTATGGGAATACAGAAAAGGGAAATATTGCTCAGAACTAAGGGAGACAAAAGATGATGAAATGTTTTACAGAGAAGGTGACACTGGAAGCCCTGGAACCAGGTATAGAAAGATAGATTAAACTCTTGACAGTTATGAAAAGAGAAACAAGCAGAAGCAGGTGGAAAGGAAGCATTTCAAGCAAAGGAAAAGGAATATTAGCAACGTCCAGAGGTGAAAAACCACATATAAATGTTTGGAGAGTATATTTTCTTATAACCTAGAGTGCATGGAAGGGGTCACTCAGATGTGGGTCTACAAAGTTAGACTGAAATCAGATTACAGACAAATAAACTAAGGGACTTAAATGCAGGCAGGACAAGATTACTGAGCAAGCACAGGGTTTTAAAGTGGGTTATGACACTTACCTGATATGTGAGCCTACTAAGCAAGTGACTTCTCTGAGTGAAATAACAGTAATTATTGTGGTTTTGTACTGTGTCAACTTGGCTAAGCTAGAATTCTGTTTCCCAGGATCCACTTCCCTGTATGGTCAAAAGTTAGAGAAATCTGTGTGAGACTTGTAAGGTGGAAGTTAAGTAGCACTCATTACCCTGGTTATGGTTAGAGGAGATAAGCAACAAAGGCAGTGGTGCTAAGTCCAGCTTGCCCTTATTCTCCCATAAACTTGGCATCCAAATCCTTCTTACTCTTGCCCTGGTTACGTCAGGCCCACATACTGTGAAGGAGCACCAGCCCTTCACAGACTTATCCACAATCTGGCAGGTGACTGTGTCTGGCTTTCTAGATTTCCCTATGTGGCCTGACCTGTCCACCCGTGCCACTGATTCAGAAGGCTTGTCAATGATTTTCCCTGACCCTCCAACTACCCCTTTTATCTTCTTCCACAATTGTGTATAAAATATTTCTATTACAGCCTTTATTCTTTAATACTCATAGTGGTTTTACTTCTCTGAGTTCTAAAACAAAAATGTCTATTCTCAGAGGGTTGATATGAGGATTCAATGAGACTGTATGTAAAGTATCAGATGGTAGTGGGCACACAGCAGCTGGTTAATAAATACATTATTTTCCTCTTAGTCTGTAGATCACGGATTATAAATTGATAATTTATGGACGACAACTGGTGTAACTGGCAAATTAAAAACAAAAATAGAAAAGGAGATTAAAATTAAACTCAAAATTCTGGATTGCTGGAATCCCCCGGCCAAAAAATATTTTTAAAAATCAATAAATCTATGTTAGCTCTGAATAGCAACAACAGGCTGAAGAGGAGAATGATGGTTTTAAAAATATGCAGTTTGAGATACTGAAGTCATATCGAGAAAGATGCCTGGCAAGCAAATGGAAAGGGGGCTATGCAGCACAGAAGCAACAGTACAGATTGGGAAACACAGTTTTGGGTGCCATCAACACAGAGATAATTAAAAAAGAACCATCTGTTAGTTTGTTCAACTATGTGCCAAGCATGTTACAGGTGCAGAGGATACATCAGTGTGTAACACAGGCAAAAATCTCTGTTCTCATGAGGTTTAAGTGAGAAGCAGCAGACAAAAAACAAATAGATAAAACATAGGTCATTTATAAAATAATAAGTGATATGGAGAAAAATAAATCTAGTAAGGGGGTTAGAGAATGGGATGTGTATGTGTAGTTTGTTCGGAATTCTATTATAAATACTGCAGGTGTATCTGGGTGGTTTGCAATTTTAAATCAGGAGCTTGAACCAAGATCTGAAGGATGTGAAAGAAAACCAGGTGTATGCTGGGGGTGGAGGATGATGGAGGAAGATTCTACATACAAGGAACAGCACATACAAAAGCCTTGAGATTTAGGAAGAATTATCAAAAGAAAAGAAAGCTGAACTGAGGTAAAGAAATGAGAGGAAGAAACAAAGATGGTGAAGGAACCAGAAGTAATTCATGAGGAAGTAGCACAAGTGGAATGAGATGTTTTAAGAAAGAAGGGGGGAGGTTAATAGCTCAAATGCTTCAATAAATATAAGATGAGGAATGAGAAAGATATTGGATTTGAAATACAGATCACTCATGACTTTCAAAGACAAACTTCCTAAGTTCCTGAAGGCTTACACAGAGAATGACAGAACAAGTCATTTGTGAAGAAAAGTGAATAGTACATTTGGACCACTTTTCCAAAGACAGTAACAATAAAAAAGAAAAAGAGAGAACACAGTGACTTGATGGGGTGGCCAAATTGTAGGACTTTTTAGAAAGAGGTTTCACTTGCTAGTATAGATAGTGATGAGAGGGGGAAAGAAAACTAAACCAAAATCCTTTAGGGTAGCACTTCCCAGCCTATCTAACTTCATAGCACACAAAGAAAATTAAAACATTTGGTATTTGTAGGCCATACTGTAATACTGAGGAAGATGCTCCTGGCCAGAGACAACCTTACCAGGGACTCCAGATACCCAGGTGCTGCTTGGTTGTTCCAAAGGCTGAAGGGGCTCTATTTTGGTATAATAACCTATTTAAGATATACAAATACACTGTGACACTCTGATTAAAAGGCCTTCCTCTAAGGCTTTTAGGCCTCAAATCTACCAAGCCAAAGTTACAGATAGAGGGAAGATACAAGCTTTAGGGCACGAACTATAGTCCATCACTAATGACCCTAATGGGTACAGCCTACTCAAGTCATACCAATTCAAAATCATGACTTGTATAACTCAGGAAGATTTTTTCCTGACAGGACCCATTAGACAGTGTAATGTTTGGGAAGCCCCTCTGTTTCATTATACATTGGAATATAATTCCAATGTCTTGGAAAGAATATCAACTGTATTACAGGTGAGGTGACTCCTCAGCCAGAGTGTACATTAATACCACCTACAATAGTAAACACCAGATCCTGTCTTCTCAGAAATTCTTAGAGCTACCAGATTTCCTTTTTGTACAACTATAACTACATCCCTCTTGATCATGTGGCGATGACTAGTAACATAATTGTTACTGCCAGCTCCTCCCACCCTCCATCTCATAGACTCAGGCACATACAAAAACTACGGTGTCATAATTATAGTATGGCTTCAGAGGACAGTGTTCTATATACCCCTTAGAGACACATAGTCTACAACTACCTAAATTTAAGGAGGGAGTGAAGAGGTGAGAAGAGGAGGAAATACTTGATAGGACAAAATCCCAGAGTATATACAAGGCTATGGGGTTAAGGAATATTTGTTAGAAATATCTTTTTATACAGGTTTTATGATTTACAAATCACTTTTCCCCATATCTCTTATAATCCTAATAACAATCCTAAAGAAAGATGCAATCCTTTCTACTCGATTGATGAGGAAACCCTTAGAGAAATTAAGTGAGGAGCCAAGGTCACTCAGTTGGTGTCAGGGCTGAGACCAGAACACTGCTCTGTTCTTTCTGCTCCATTATGCTAGCAAAGGGATAGAGATAACAAATAATCATACAGAAAACTGTTGTGATGAGGAGGAAACTGAAATTCACTCAGAGAGGCTCCATGACCTGGCCTCTTCCTTTTCAGAAAAGAAGAATGGAAGCTTATTTATTTCCAAATGGAAATTTCAACTTGAGAGAACTCAGGCTATTGATGTGCTGACAAACTTAGTGACTATCACATTATTCTAGTTCTTCCAAAAGTGGAAAAAAACACGAAAGAAAAGACTGTATTAATGTTTGCACTAAATATAAGCTAAGCAGCAAAATGTTTTATGATTATGACTAATAATTTTATTAAGGAAGGTAAATAAAAATTTTCATTTCTTCATGAACTTGTTCATTCATATTTAATATTCTATATTTGGTCTAGCCTTTTAGAGTTATGCCAAAGAAAACCTGTTGTTTTCTAACAATAGAGTAAGAAACAATCCAAAGATATTTTCATGCAGCTAACACCTGAATAGATTACTAGAAAATATCATATGAACATCCCAGCCTGAGTAATACCTGAATGATAACTGACCAAAGAGGCTTCAAATATACAAAATGGTGTCAAAAGAGAATCAGAAAAGTGACAAAGAAGAAAATTATGCTGCACCAAGGGTTGAGAAAAACTTCTGAGGTTCTCCATACTGAAGACACCAAGATGTTGTCTAAGGGAACAAAAGAAACTACATGTTCACTTATTTAAGATGTCTTACCATGAGATTCAAGTCCAGCTCCCTGTGCCAGTCCATTGTCATAGGACTGAAAAAGAAAAACATTGTTCAGTTTAATAGGGAAATAATAATGATAATAATAAATGAATAAATAAGTTGCCATTGCACTAAGTTTGTGGTCTCTTCTAATTTTATTTCTCCTTTGTATCTTCCAAAATATGTGTTTTTCCCCATGGAGAATAGAATTAGGCATTTTCAAATACCTGATTTTGTCTTCTTATTCACCAAGCCAAATCACTAAATGTATACACTAGGCACATTCTGAGAATAGATTGTTCAAAGTTATCTACATATTCAATCTCAATTCAATAAAAGCTCCAAACCTTACTCCTTTACCATTGCAAGTATGCATGAGTTGGAGGAAAATATAAGGATTTCCCACTGATAGAACATTATAAACATGAAACAAGTCTATTTGAGGCAGTCTGGGGTCACTGAGAATAATGATAGCCATTACTGGGTACCATTATTTGAATCTCCCCACATACACTCCAAAATCAAAACAGAAGAACAGTAAAACTTTGAAAACTCAAACCTTAGCAAGCAAGAAGACACACTCAAGCTTCAGATTACCTGTCTACAGAAAAAGAAACATCAAATCCCAGCAAGCCATCTATTGCAACTCTGACACACCTTTGCAGAGAGCAAGGGTGATTTATGAAAAATCATGAGGAGGGGAGCTAACAGTAGTTCTGAGACTGATCTAAAATCACTGCCTAAAAGAGAAAGTCCACCCTAAATATGAGAAATACAGGCAATTCTCACTTTGCACAGTTCTCTTATGCACACATTACAGTTGCCATGGTTTAGCTAAGTACACAACAAACTTCAGTAACCACAGCAGCATATTAACTGCAATTGCAGAAAGTACAAAACTCCGTTACTGGCTCTTCAGTCTGCAGATCACTACATACATAAGAGATGTGCATCATGATCAGTGATCAATCACACCACCTTTTTCAAAGTCTGTTAGGAATTGGCCATTGCACATGTTATTCAGTTCACACACAGATAGCAGATGTGGTTGTGCTCTTTGTCTCTTAGTGATAAACCCACATGATGTTTTATTAAAAGGCATAACAGAAAGGGGCTTGGCCAACAAAGATGAAAGTGCAGTAAAGAAATAAAAAGCATTAACACTGGGTATGAAATTAAAATTAGAGTTATAGAAGAAATAGCTATTACGGGGAAGTTGATAATATTGCTGTTTGAGACTCTAGATATACAGTCAGAAGAACTAAGTGAAGGTGAAACATCTATAAGAAAGGGAAGGGCTTGTGATAAAAAAAGATGAAGATGTTCTAGGGAACTGCTATGGGCAAAAAAAACTTCACATAAAAGGAATTCTCAGAGGTTTCACAACACTGAAAACACAAAACATACGTTGGAAGCTGACAGAAGCTTAGATTGTGGTCATTTGCCTACACACAGAAAAAAGACTCCATCTTATAACTTATATAATGAGAAGGGGGCAATATTCTCAATATTTCCAATGTTTAAAATTATAGTATACGATATACTGATTTTACTATCTAAAACGTTATAGTATACTATATGCTGATTTTACTATTTAAAACATTATACATTTATAACTGACAGGAAGAGTTTTCAATGTTTTGACAAAAATTTTAAAGGTCACAAAACAATCATAATTTTTCCCATTGATGATTAAAATCACTGTGTATCATTTCGGCTTGTGTGGTTATCATAGCATGGCACTATCATGCAAAATGAGGATAGCCTATTCTGAAAGAGGCCTGGCAAACACAGTATTGGCTATATGGAAGGCACTTAAAAGAATGTGCAAGTCAAGGTGGCAGGGCTCAAATTTTGCTGAAGAAAATTAAAAACAGAGGGAGAAGCCCTTTGAAAATCAGGTAATAAAGGATAACTCAAAAGAGCAAAATTCAGATACCTGAGAAACAAAAGAGAACCGTTTTCCTACCATAAAAATCATGGAACATCCCAGCTACAAAGAAAAGCTACCCGTTAAAGAAAGCATACTTCATTACAATGAAGAGAACAATCTTAAACTAGGAATTCTTCTAAGAAAAAAAAAAAAAAAACTCCATAAAATTACTAACATACAAAGTAACTCTGAGATGAAAACACAGCAAATGAAATGAAAAAACCTAAGTATATAAAAATCTGCCTCTACTCCCAAGAAGTAGGCATGAATCAGAAGAAAACTGTAATGTAGCACTCCACACTCAAATACATATCCTCAAACAAGCATTTGGAAATAAAAAAGGAAATTAAACGTTAAAAACAGATGAACAAACAACAGAAATAAAAAGAGAAATAGTGTTAGAAAAGAAATAGAAGAAAAAGACAAAATAAGAAATAAATTCTAAATTACAGGATGACTAAGGAAGAATAATCTCAAATGAAAATACAACAAGGGACACTGAAAAAAGCAGAAAACAGCCAAGAGAATAAAAATGAGATAAATAAGTCAAAAAGGTCAAAGAGAAAGTGGCTGAAAAGAAGGTCAGGCAAAAAAAAGAACAGACACTAAAATGGAATTCCTAAAAAAAAAAAAAAAAAAGAAAAAAAAAAAGAAAATGCAAAATAATGGACTAGAACTAGGGGTCAGCAATGGCCCAAAGGCTAACTCTGGCCTGCAGTCTGGATTTGTATGGCCCTCGAGTTAAGAAAATGGTCAATTACACTCATAATAAAGGAAATAATAAAATGAAAAATCATGAGAGGAGGGGAGCAAAATTAAAAATATACTGAAATATCATTTTTTGACCACCAGAAAAAAAGGTAAAAACAAAGAAAGTATAACACTTTTTACTGGTGAGGCTATGTGAAAACAGGCACTCTCCTATATTGGTGGGAAAACAAACTGGTCTATTCTTTTTGGAGAGAAAATGGGAAATCTCTAATAAAATTACATATGCATTTACCTTTTGATCAAGCAATTCCACTACCAGAAATTTACTCTGAAGATGTATCTATAACAATATATAAATATATATGCAAAAAGTTATTAATTACAGCATTATTTGTAATTGCAAAATATATGCTCTAAATATAGAATTGCTGGAAAAAACCATGGTGCATTCACACAGTGGAGTAATATAATAGGAAACTATAAGAAAAAGAGAAAAATCTCTCTGAACTGATAAGGAGTAATTTTCACATTGTACTGGTGGTTTTTTGTTTGTGTTTTTTCCTCCCAAGCTATACTGTTAAGTGAAAAAACCAAATAGCAAAAAAAGAGTATGGTATGCTACCTTATGAAGAAAGAAAAAGCATTAAAAATATATGTATCTTCTCATCAGTAAGAAATGGAAGAAAGATAAACTGAAAACTAATGACAATGGTTACCTACAGGGTGACAGGGAACAAGATGTTAAGTATGGGAGTTAAGAAGAGGGTGGAAGACAGGGAGGGTGAGGGGCAAGGAGTCATACTTCTCTGTATGTATCTTTTTGTATAGTTCTGAAGTTAAGAACCAAATTAATTTTTCACATATTAAGTAAATAAATAAAGTCAAAGTTGTGGGCAGAAGAGAGCTAAAAGTGAAGGGAAAGCCTAAAATGGAAATCAAAGACAAACAAATAACCTACTTGTATTTCAAGCAGATAACATAACCATATTAAAGGAGGGAAATAAAATAAGTAACTGGAGTACTTCTTAAATATAGTATTCTGACTATATGCCCTCAGACTCAAAACAAAAAGAACCAACATATTCTGGGTAATAGGAGCCGGGATTGCTTGTCACTTTCAGAGAATGGAGTCACAAATGAAAGGACGAAAGTTAAAATGAGCCCTGTGGTGTTAGACTGAAATTTGAGGCATCACGATATTCATGGTTTTAATATATAGATACATAAATAGACACAGAAATATAGATTGTGTGTGTCTGTAAGGGGATGCCTATGTATGCATACATTTCCTATCTCTGCCTGAGAAAAGGCCTAGAAGTAATGACATCTCAATACCAATGAGCATACCTAGTACCCAGATTCAAGTTTCTAAACTCTATCCTTCAACAAGAATAACCAAGGCTCCTCAAAGAAATGACTGATTCCAGAGCTGAGGATGGAAAAGTAGAAGATAAACCTGGAATATCTTGTGCCAGAAAGCAAGGAGGTCTTCAACATGTCAAAAGGGCATAGAGCCTACTTAAAGGGGTTCCCCCAGGCCTAATCTGGGGCAATCTGAGCATCAAAATAATGACAGTAACAGATAACAACCCATTGAATAAAATTAGAAACTAAAGTCCATAGAGATATAAATAAGTAAGTACAAGTAAATAAATAAATGAAGGCAAAGAGAAAGTTTTTTTCAAACAGTAGAATTTTAACTGATATTTATAGGAAGGATGCGAGAGCTGGAGAGCTGGAAAACGTTCAATGCATACTAACAACACTATTGGATAAAAATTTGATTAGGGACTCACTGAATATTTACAGTCTCCAGATATCTCACCACAAGATATTCAGTAATTACAAAGGGAAAAGTACTAACTTCACAGAGAAAACTCTGGCATATGCCATCTTAGCCAAGTGAGCAGACATAGGGCAAATCAACTTGCTGCACCTCCAAATACAGTGCACTGAGAAGCCAGTATTACTTCTGTAGCATTCAAACCAAAAATTCTTATCACCCACCCTCCTATCAAACATAAATCTCTTTTCCTCTTAAAACTCCTTTAATGGTCTCTTCTTTCTGTATCCACAGGCTTTTTAAAATTTGTGCTGTTGTAGATTCTACAAAAATCTGATCCACAGTTACACATTCACTTAAATGCAACTCCATTCTTCTTAGGAACTCATAGACATTTTCACTTTGAAATACTGCCTATGAAAAGTTGAATTAACAGCCTAAAATATTCTAACAGCCTCAAAATATTCTAATCTATAAAATGAAACACTTCATTTGGAAAATAATAAACCTGTGAAGCAGTAGTTTTATTTCTCCTTTTATACAGAGATGACACAGTACAGCAAAGGATAGTTCTGCTGAGACTAAGCTTTCCTTACTAATGCCAATAAAAAGTCTCATCAAAGATAACATAATCTTCCAGCTTGCTTGTCAGGACTCTCTACTAACTCCTGCTAGAATAAGCTGTCAATATTTGACTTTCAGATTTTACTTCTTTTTCTTTTAAGTCGATCAATCCCTTTCTTATAAAGATACTGCTTCTTTAAATAAAATCATATTAAATTTTAATGGTCAAGGAGTCAATCTGTACTTCATTTCTTTATTGTGGTCTGATACACAATTTACCTAAAAAGCAATCTTAGTGCTCTCATTTTCAAATAGTTCGTGGAAGACATGAGACATACACTATAATACAGCCCTCATGTACCAGCAAAAACAACCTAAATAGTCAATTTTATCAATAGAACTCACCATACTTCTTCTAATATAGGTGATGGCCTTTTTCATATCCATGCCTGACCAGTTGTTGAGCATATAGCAAATACAGGAAGCACAGTACACAAATCGCATGTCATTTTCACTGCCTTCAGGTACTGCACAAAAACTGAAAATAATAACAACAGTATGATTTTCTATTAACAATGGACTCTGATTTTTTTTGCATGGGGGTTAGAAACACCTCCTGTGTGTCTTTACTTACAGAAAAATCTGTTGATTATTCCACTTTTATTATTCAATAAAGAATAAGACTACTAACTTAAATAATATTAAACTTTCTCTAAATCATCATTCTAGTACAAACTTTTGATTTCTTGGTCATTTTACACACTACCATGTTACTCCCTCCCAGATGCTTACTCAACATACGCTTATTTGCTCCCAGCCAGGGACAGCTGCAGTAGACTGGCTTGAGAATGGCAGAAAATGTAAAAGGTAAAACCTGAGACCCACTGGGTAGTAAGAAATTTCCAAGCCCAAGTCTTTCTACGTGAAATTTCTTCTAAATGTATACACAGATAACCATTTAATCGATTGATCATACTGTATTTTAATTTTACACATTAGTTGTATAGAAGTAGCAATCTATGTTGTGTATGTATTTATAAACAAGAATAAGGAAGCAATAATCAAAGGCTACTCTGAAATATTGAGACATAAGCCATATATGTACTGGCTGAAGTAAATATTTAGTTTCATAGTGTTTCCAATTAATGTCAATTTATTCTAATTGTCTACATTTATTTTTCCCTCATCAAGAGCAGTGTTTTGAAAACACTGACAGGAAAACAGAGCTATTAGTAGATGGAACACAAAGAGTTAACAGCACAGCAGGATTTGTTTGCAGTCTTTTCCTTAGCCTTTTCACTACTGCTTTATCCCTTCTCAGACTTAAAAATCTTTTTCTACCTTAAAGCTCCAGGAAGATTCATCTGTAGACATACCACGTGAATCACCAAATATTAATGAACATATGAACTCCTTTTTTTATTCTTTAAAAACGTCAGAGAAACTACCCTACCTACTCTGGAATATAATATTCAATGTTCACCCCTTTCTTCCCTAATCAGCATAAAGCAAAGAACTGAAGTTCAGACTAAACATATACGTCCTTCAAAATATCAATTTTTCATCTAGAATGTAAATTAGATTCCAATCCTGAAATTATTCGACCATTTATTTATGTACTCATTGTTGTTAAGAAGAGAAAGGTGTTTGGCTATTGTAATTATTTTTATTTTCACTCACAGAAGAAATCTTGGGTCACTTTTTTGATTACGCACTTTATCATGTAGCTTGTAAGCTTTAGGTGGAGTTCTAACAATAAGAGTATGATCCTCTAAAGATCTAGTATAGTATTGTATCCATTTTTTAGTTCCAAAATATTTTTTTTATTACAAAAAAAGTAACAAAGAATCACTCATACCTCCCATCTTCCAGCTGGAGGGCTCTCAAGCCTGCTAAGCAAGCTTCTTTATTTACTCGGCTTAAGTCGTCTCCAAGAATAACTAAGCATGAAAGGCCAGTGTAAGTCATTGCTATGTGGCCACTATCATAAGGATGAGCTGTTCCAGGAGCCTAAATACAAAATTAATATAGTACTAATTAATAAAGTGATATGAAAACTTATTTCATTAAGAAATCTGACATAAGGTTTTAGTAAATAGTAAAATTAAATGTGGCTTATACTGATTTGTATAGACATCTTATTGAGAAAAACAAATCTCCATTTTATATATATCTCAACATGAATATGATTGAATACATTCCAGGCTACCTAATTTTTAATTCTTTGATACCTCAGGCATTATGGAAGTAGTGATGATATTCAGGTAAACCAAATTATTTATTACTTTTTTTTTTTTTTTTTTTTAGTAACAGCGTCTTATCTGTCACCCAGGTTGGAATGCAGTGGTGCAATCATAGATCACTGCAGCCTCCAACTCCTGGGCTCAAGTGATTCTCCCACCTCAGCCTCCTGGGTAGCCGAGACTACAACAGGCACAAACCACCATATCTGGCTAAATGACTTAAACCTCATTCTTACTCCTTAATCTGTCTCCTAGACTCTCAGCCACCACTCTGACAGCTCTATGTGATACCACTTGGAATATCTAGTTTCTTTTACCACCCAGAATTCAGATGAAGGTAATACAGCATGAAGTGAGACCTAGCTTGCCTAGAAGATATTAGGGTCCAGGTGAATGAAGGTCCAAAAAGGAGTTTCAGGAGAGTCTGTGAACCAAGGGCAATAATGGTTTCTTCTTCAATTTTACTCCTGTTATTTTGAAAATGTTTTGGTGCAGGCGTCGGTTGGGGGAAGGATCATATTTTAAAAGTAATGATAGAAATAATCAACTCTATCACTTATAATTTAAGTCTTATAAAGTCAGAAAAGCATATAGCCTTCCAGAAAAAAAGATTTCTGAAACAAAACTTATTTTACATAGCACAAACCTAAGTTAAATATCACAGTAGTGATCACCACATAAGAAACTAAAAAACGATACAATTAAAATAAACTCCTCTGCCTTCTATAATAAATGTAAACTTTTACAATCATTGAAAGGCATAAAATCCTGGTTCTATTTCTCACTGGCTGGCTTAAGGTTCCTAATTCTAGAAAATGAAGATATTAGTACCTACACCTCACAAGGTTATTGTGACGATTAAATAAGTTACTGTCTAAAAAGCTGTTAGTTATCTTAATGATGATTAAGTGCAAGGCAAATATCAAAGGGGCCACTAGTTCTTTGGAGTCAAGATTCAAGGGTCTTGAAACCACCCATGACTTAACTGTAAGATTTTCTTGCATACTGACCTTCTGTGGCTCCTCACAGAATGAGTGTGAACGGTGTTCACTACTCTTTTTATAATAATCTGAACCCACCCCACCTACCCACCTTTAGATACACACTTTTTTTTTTAAGATAGGATCTTGCTGTGTCACCCAGGCTGGAGTGCAGTGGCACAAATCTCAGCTCACTGCAACCTCCGCCTCCAAGGTTCAAGCAATCCTCCTGCCCTGCCTCAGGCTCCCAAGTAGCTGAGACTACAGGCACGTGCCACTACATCCAGCTAATTTTTGTATTTTATGTAGAGACCAGGTTTTTGTCATGTTGCTCAGGCTGGTTTCAAACTCCTGAGATCAAGTGATCCATCCTCCTAAGCCTCCCAAAGTGCTGGGACTGCAGGTGTGAGCCACTGTGCCTGGCCAGATACACAGTTCTTTATATGGTCTCACAAATGTACCAAGCAAATTTCCACCTTTACATCTTTCATTCTAAGTTCCTCCTCAGAACTCAAGCTCCAGTTCTCCTGGCTATCCTACTCCACATTTACAATTGACTTCTTAGAATTCCTATTGCATATTTAACTTTTTGATACTTAAAGTAAACACCTGCTATGTTAAAAGAACTGCAGGGAAGCCAAACATAAATTAAATGTGGACCTTAACCTCAAGGGCAGAAGGTAAGTCTACTCAAATAATTACAATAAAATGTAATGAGCAGTCATAAGGGAGGGATAATGATACATAGGTTTAAAAAGGAATTCTTTTCTGCAAAAGAGGAGCTTGGGCAGCTATAGATGAAGAGGAGGCATTATAGGTAGAAGAAAAAGTAAAAGCAAATTAGAGAAAGAAAATTCTGGGGTGCACATTAAGGACAACACAAAATTTGATAGAGAGCATGGGATTTGTGAAAGGAAATCGTGAGAATAGTGGGAGGATCCATCAGTTTCTCAAAAAGTGCTCTACAGCCACTGAAGGTCCCAAGCATTTATCAGGTAAGTCAATGAATGGTCCATAGATAGTTTGGTGGTTTCAGAAGAAAACTCAGTGACAATATTTTATTCATATACTGTACTGGACAAACCAATGTGCCTCCTCACATTCTCTTGGCCTAATCTGTCTCCTAGACTCTCGGCCACCACTCTGACAGCTCTATGTGATACCACTTGGAATATCTAGTTTCTTTTACCACCCAGAATTCAGATGAAGGTAATACAGCATGAAGTGAGACCTAGCTTGCCTAGAAGATATTAGGGTCCAGGTGAATGAAGGTCCAAAAAGGAGTTTCAGGAGAGTCTGTGAACCAAGGGCAATAATGGTTTCTTCTTCAATTTTACTCCTGTTATTTTGAAAATGTTTTGGTGCAGGCGTCAGTTGGGGGAAGGATCATATTTTAAAAGTAATGTTATTAAAGCACTGCAACAAATATAGGTAGACATCTATATATAGTATAGTACTACACAACGGTTATCATAACCAATGGCATGATATTCTGTTCATTATGACTAAATGAAGACATTACCTTTATTCAGGATTAGCTTAATTTGGAAAATATGATAGGCATGAAAAGGGACAAATTTTCTGAATCCTTTGTTTTCTCATTCCCTGCTAAATACAGTAGGCACCCATAATTGGAGTCCTGCTGGTAAATACATATGACCTTAACACAGGTAAGTTGGTTTACAGCTTAAGGCAGAGGAAGAAAGCTGAAGTAGTACCTCTATCAAAGTATGTCATCTTCTCCAAAATCACTACTATTTATTCCAAAAATTTGAAGCTGATTATGGAAAAACTGGTAGCTCTCCATTTACCTTGCAAGTGGATATAAATCTTGATATACTCAGTCCAACAATGGTTATTATTATAACCATTATATTATAATATAAATAATAACAACCATTATATAAGCAGGCTGGCCCCATCAAGGAAAAAGTTTCTATGTTGTGAGGCCTCTTTAGAAAAAATGATGCTTTTCTCCACTTTATACTGTAGAAAAGTATTGATATTTTGTGTACATATGGAACAGCTACAGAGTTTCTTCTGGGTCTGCTCCTTTGAAGAAGAAAGCAAGCTCCTCCCTCTTCACACTCACTGTTTTTATACTGGCATGTGCTGGTATCAAAGCCTTTGGATATAACCATGAAGAAGTTCTGCATATTCTCATAAAAGTCATTAAAATAATCACTACCTAGGTCTTCAATCACTACCTTTAGAAGGACTTTTTCTTTTATTCCTAAGAAATGTGAGTTAAATGTAGAGTCTTTCTATAACACAGTGAAGTTTACTGGCTTCTTAGAGAGCAAGTATCAAAACACTTCAGTGCTCTACTTTCCTTTACTCAGGAAATCACCAATAACTTTTACACACAGATACATGATACTGAGACAATTTTTTGTAACAATTAATAGAAATTTCTATGTGTTTATGTACTGCATCTATTCTTCCTGGAAGAAAGTGCACTTCTTTGAGGAATTAAGGTAGGTATAGGCTTCCTTTAAAGGGTTTCAGTTTATAATATATATATTATTAGACAATATTTAGTCACACTGAAACCTGGAAGCCTATTTTTTTCTGTGTAATTTCTTAGCTTCCTCTTTCACTAAAATATCCCTACATCCCTTCTGCTTCCTTCTGACCCGAACAGAACTAACCTTTGATGGATTGAATGGAATACCCAGGTATGAAGAGCCTCGGAAACCACAGCGATTTAGATTTGATCCTAGAAAATAAAAGCATGTGCTTATTTAAAGTACACTTTATTTTTTGCACAGATTCTAAAGCAGTTTAATTACACAATCTTTCAGAAACAGACTATTCTAGTCTCCATTTTCATACTGGCTAATGTTGAATGCTTACCATGTGCCAGGTCCGTTCTAGGTGCTTATGGGAATTTCCTCATTTAATTTCCATACGAGTCACAGATAACATAATGATTTCTATCATGTACCTTTTATTAATAGCCCACCTCACGGCCTATAAAGTCCTTTCATAATTCTCCTGTAAGATCAATTTTTACATGATCAACATATTCAATCCCCCTTTCTATAGAACAGAAAACAGAAGCTCAGAGGTTAAGCGAATGTTCAAGGTAACAGTTAATAACACAATAGGGTCTAGTGTCTTTTTACTTTAACTCATTTAGTGTCTTTTTACTTTAACTCACTGCTTCTTTACACTGGAGCAAGCTAAAGGTATAAAGTTGTAGAGAAAATATGTACTTTGTATTTCCGTATTAGCTAGACCTTCGTTCTGAGTCCAGTAATCCACTTGGCTTTGAAGTATGTAGAATACTGTAAGTTAGCACTTAGTCTCTCTCGACTCAATCAAAATATGTTTATGCATACTTTTTTGCTATCTAAAAATTTTCATTTCTCAAGATATCAATGGAATGTAAGTTGGAACTTAAAAGAACAATCAACTATACAATAATTAGGGTTTTAATAGCTATTAGAAAATCAGTATGATAGATGCTGAAAATAATAATGCAGTATCAGCAGACTGTAAATGCACTGCTGATAAAAAGAATTGAGTTGGTCTAGTCTCTGATATGAAGAACTACCTTCATAAGAGATTATGACTTGTGTATGACTAACTTCATTATAACTGTTTTTCACTCTCCTACTTCTTCATTAGGTACTATACTTTTTCA
Source organism: Macaca mulatta (assembly GCF_049350105.2). NCBI lineage: Eukaryota > Metazoa > Chordata > Mammalia > Primates > Cercopithecidae > Macaca > Macaca mulatta. Next base: position 124,213,081 of record NC_133411.1, read on the forward strand.
GCTTCTTATCCCCCCAAAATACTTAAAACAGTAGTTTATACATTAATTCTTTGAACAAATTAGGAACCACTAAAATTTAAACTCTCCACCAATTATCATCTCTCTACTGGCAAAAAAATGTATTTTAAAAAGATACTAGTAGCCAGGCCTGGTAGATCACACCTATAATCCCAGCACTCTGGGAGACTGAGGAGGGTAGCTCATCTGAGGTCAGGAGTTCGGACCAGCCTGGTCAACATGGTAAAACCCCATCTGTACTAATAATACAAAACGTAGCTGGGTGTGGTGGCACCTGCCTGTAATCCCAGCTACTTGGGAAGCTGAGGCAAGAGAATTGCTTGAATCTGGGAGATGGAGGTTGCAGTGAGCCAAGATTGTGCCACTGCACTCCAGCCTGGGTGACAGAGTGAAACTATGTCTCAAAAAAATAAAAATAAAATAAAAAGATACTAATGGTGATTATAATTTCAGTGATTATGGTTCTCTTATCCTAAGGACTTATAAATTGGTAAGCTACTTAAAACTTGCCAATATATAACAGAAGTTACAAAAACACTCATATCCTTTTGACCCAGTCATGATATATCTGAGAATCTATTCCAATAATTTCAAGTATGAGAAGAAATGCACACTTCAGTTTAATAACAGTGAAAATCTAGAAGCACCATAAAAGTCCAGCAGGTTAAGCATATCATGCCTCATGTACTGAAAGAAATACTATATTCCTATTAAAAGTAATAATCATTAGAACTATGTAGCAACACAGAGAAAAGTATTTGATCAAGTTAAGCAAAAAAGTAGGATCCAAAAATAAATGTGCACTATTATGTTTATAATTAAGCAAATGGCACATATCAACAAAGACAGGAAGGGAATAAACAAAATAATATTAATGGTGTGAGATAACATGAATAAGGTTGAATTTTGTTCTCTGTATTAGTCACTGTTGCCATAACGTGTTACCACAAACTTGGCAACGTAAAACACCTACTGCCTTACTGTTCTGTTAAGGTCAGAAATCTAACACAGGCATCATCAGGCTAAAGTTAAGGTGTAGGTAGGGCTACCTTCCTTACTTGGAGGCTTTGGGGGAACAATCTGCCTCCAAGCTCATTCAGGATGCTGGCAGAATCAACTTCCTTGCAGTTGTGTGACTGAGTTCTCCATTTCTTTGCTGGTAGGTATCCCTTTTTGCTCCTAGATCCTCTCTTGCCATTTCTCATATGTGGGCCCCATATCTCAGAGTAGCAATGGCATTCAAATCCTTTCCATTAGACCCTCTCTCACTCTCCCTTCTCTCTTCTGCTCCCTTTCTCTGCAATGCCATGACGAACGTTTCTGCGTTCTGCTGCTGCTCATGTGATTTTACTGAGCCCACCTGTACACACGTCACCTGGGATAATCTCTTTATTTTAAGGTCAGTTGATTAGTATAACTTTAACTCCCATCTACAAAGTCCCTTCACAGCAGTACCCAGATTAGTATTTGACTGAATGACCAGGGAACAGAAATCCTGGGGCAACATCTTTAGAATTCTACCTAACACAACCCCTATATTCCAAATGGTACATGCTATACTTCAAAAAAAAAAAAAAAAAGTTATCTTTCTCTTACCAAGTTATGAATTCCTTTATCCTTTTTATTTCTGAGACAGAGTCTTGCTCTGTTGCCCAGGCTGGAGTGCAGAGACATGATCTCAGCTCACTGCAACCTTGCCTCCCAGGTGCAAGCAATTCTCCTGCTTCAGCCTCCCGAATAGCTGGGACTACAGGCATGCACTATCATGCCCAGCTAATTTTTGTATTTTTAGTAGAGACGGGGTTTCATCGTGTTGGCCAGACTGGTCTCGAACTCCCGACCTCAAGAGATCTGCCTGTCTTGGCCTCCCAAAGTGCTGGGATTACAGGCATGAGCCCACTGCACCCAGCCTATCCTTTTATCATCACTTCTTTTAATCCCTCTCTAGTTGGATGAGGGGCAGTATCAAAAGGCATATTTTCCTATTTGATTAAAAATTTTTTTAATCTTTTTTTTTCTCTTTTTGTTGTTGGGATTGTCTTTTTTAAAGGGCATCCTTTCAAATTACTAATTTGCTAACAGTCCTCCATGAAAATGTGATCTTCCACTTTTGATGGAAAAGAGCTCTGATACCATCTGTCAGTTCTGAATTTATACTTGCAACTGGACACCTTTCTTGAGTCCCCCACCAACTTAAACAATTCTGCCAGGCGTTTTACACAGAGGTAGACATATAGTAGTGGTTCAATCAAATATCTGCTTCTGAGAGAAATAAATGAATGTATTCATTTTCTTAGAGGTAAATCAATAAATGACATTTCCGTTTGCTCACTTCTGTTTTTAGCCTGATTAAATAAATAACTTTTCTGAAAAGCAGCAGAAATATTGATACTGAAAAGTACCATATAAGGTTAGGAGATTATGGCATGGACACTTGGAATCAAACTCAGGATCCTATTCTTCCTATCAATGAGTTCTACAGGCAAGTAACAACCTCTCTGAGCCAGTTCCCTCCATTTTTGAACTAGTAACAATAACACATTGCAAGTAATATATTTCAGGCTTCTTGTAAAGGTTAAAGGACATGTTTAGATTGTACTTACCAAAGTGAAACAAGGCTTAATAAACAGTAACCATTCAAAATCAGTTAATTATATTTTATCAAAAATGAAACCGGAAGAAATGAATAGCTTTTGTTGCAACTTATCAAGGAAAGTTTTTTTAAAGTAAAAATGTTTTTCTTTTTTTCTTTTATTCCAGAAAGACTGTATACTGTCATGTAAAAAGTGTTTGGATCTTAAGCACCACAGTCACAGTATAGGGAAAAGACAATGTAATATTTCTTGCCCTCTTCTTAATCATCTGTGGACTACGAAGCTGGATAAAGAAGTTTATTCTTTATTTATTTTAAAGTGTATACTTTATTCTATAGTAAGAGGTTTTACTGTTTCTTATGGAAAGCTAAGATAAAGTAACTAAGAAATCAAGAAAATTACTCATTCACTAAATTGAGTTATCAGTCACACACTTAAATCCTAATGTTTTAAAAAATGATGCTCATTAAGAGGTAACATTTTCACCACTTAAAATTTTTCACCACTTAGGCCGGGCGCGGTGGCTCACATCTGTCATCCCAGCACTTTGGGAGGCCGAGGTGGGTGGATCACCTGAGGTCAGGAGTTCGAGACCAGCCTGACCAACATGGAGAAACCCCATCTCTACTAAAAGTACTAAAATTAGCCGAGTGTGGTGGTGTGCGCCTGTAGTCCCAGCTACTTGGGAGGCTGAGGCAGAATAATTGCTTGAACCCGGGAGATGGAGGCTGCAGTGAGCCAAGATTGCACCACTGCACTCCATCCTGGACGACAGAATGATACTCCATTTCAAAAAAAAAAAAAAAAAAAAATCAAAAAATCACCACTTAAAAAAATTTATTAGGTACTCTTTTGTGGTTTCTGTCAATATTTGTCTGCTCTTGTGCTTTCCTTTAGAATTCTAGTATGCATACCTTTTCATGATAATGAAGAACGTATACACACACAATTCATTGGAAATTTATCACTGAATGCATACTCTGGGTACAGGATAAATTTCTTTCCAGGTTGTCAAACTGCACCATCTAGTGTTCCTATTTAACAGTTGCAAAACAAACTGAAAATTCTTTGTGTGGTCTGGCTGGCCATCAGAATCAACTGCCTATTTTGAAAAAACAGAGATGCCTCTTGCATCTCCCCTCCCCATGCCTGCATAAAAACATGAGGATAGGGCCTGGAAAACTGTATTTAAAAAGAAAAACAATCCCTGTTTGACACATAGTCACAGTCAAGAACTACTGATTTGGTAAATATATTCTCCACTTTTGTGGAACCATAGAGTCAAACTAGTTTATGCTGTTAAACAGAAGTACTTTAGATAGCACTATATCATAAAAATTAAGGTTAAGAAAAATGAAAACTGGGTAGATGAGAGAGGTAGCAAAAATGGGAATATGTACATGGATGTACTATGTGTGTGTTTATGTGTAAGTATGCAGGAGGTATGCTATTAGATAATATAATGTATTTAAAGTTATCAACTATAAGGAAGAATAATTCATTTATTTGCACGTTTGCACAGGGAAGAAATTTATTAAGCTGACTCTTGCCTGATGACTGAGTTATATCTCATTTTAAAACTTAGTGTTTTACCATTAAGCTCATAAAACCAACTTTATGTCAAGCACTGACAGACAGTACATTTAGATATTCTTTAAAAAATGGTTATAAACTTATGGAATATAAAAGTTTGAGAGTATAAAGAGGTTTATTTTAATCAGGGGAGTTGTTTTTCATAAAAAGTAATAAACTGTATTGTGAAATATAAAATTACATTCAAAATTATATTTAGGTATAATAAAGGACAGCTCTTGGGCCAAAATATCACCATACTGTTAATGATAATTATGCTTCTTAAATATATTTCAAAACTGATTAGATCATGTTCTTAACTTTCTAATCCTCATTTTAAAAGTTTTTGCCCTAAGTAAACAGAATTCAAGTGAGGAATGTGGCTACTTTCTGATTTTAAAATGAACATTTATATTTTATGGATAGAGAAATAATTTCACATAAATCTCAAGAAACATAATTTCCTAATAAGAAGACATGCCTTACACAACTCCTTAAGGATATCAAGAAAGTACCAGACAAGGTAAATGAAACATTCTATAGCTAAAAAGAAATTTTAAATATACCTGTTTTCCAAATTTCACAGATTTGTTTTAGAATTGAACCTACACCAATTAAAGAAAAGGCAGACAGGAGATATTCTTTCACAGATATTAGAGACTTAAAAATATTTCCCTCAACAAGATAGCAAATTGAGAATTCAGAATTGCAGCTGAACTGTGAAAAGGTCTGTGGAATCGTCTACCAGACATCTGACCTGGGAAAGCTAGATATATAAATGACCACTATAAAACTATTTTTGCCAAAATGTCTTGATCTATAATATTTCCAAAACAGATGACTTATAATTTTTAAAATATGCAACATGCTTGACTTAGCCACATGAAACCATACTTACTTCCCCCATGTTATTTTTTTAAAGTGAGCAATCTGAAGAATCCACTAAAAAAATGAAAGCATTAAACATTTTACCCTTTAATATTAAACTTTCTTATCTATGTTTCCAAACACTTAATCCTAATACTTTATGGGATCTATTATGGAACAGATACTAGATTTTCCTTTAAAGCTATAAGACAGTCTCCGAGTTCCCATGAGAAAAATCTGTACCTCACAGAAAAACATGCATGGTAAACAGAGCACCTATTGCCCTGAATCAGCACATATAAATAAAATATCCAAAGGACTAGAAAACTGTATTCTAATCTTGTCTCTAGCATTAACTAGCTGTATTACTGAGGACAAATTATTAATCTCTTTGAACCTTAATATCCTCATTTGTAAAATGATGGACTGTAACAGTCCTCACTCTAAGTCTAAAATTCTCTGGTTGTGCCCTCAAAGAAGGGCACACACAATTCCCAACCCAACCCCTTGTGTTTCCTTAATACTTCGTTCCTGAAGTTAACGAGACGGACCCGATCCTCCAGTGGTCTCACTATACACTTATTACTAGGAAATCACTAGGGTCTTTATAATCCTGGAGTTAAGTGGAGGTCAGGGTTAATTTTAATTAAATATTCACAATGTCCTTATATGCCAAACATGATTGTTTCCACTAGGGACCCATATACTTAAACAGTAAAACAACATTGAAACTTGGAGTCAGAAGTGCCGGATGTCAATCCGATTCTATCTCTTATCATCTGTGTGAGGTTTCAGGCAGGTCTTTGAATCACTTTGCCTCTCAGTTTCCTCTTCTGGGACAGGCCAATTAGGTGAAGAACAAATCTATCTGGTTATGTATTTGGCAGTGCTTTGAAAATTATAAAATAGTAAATAATGTACTGCCTTATTTCTTCCATTAGCAAAAATACCAGTATTTATGTATAACTATGAACTTTTAGTTTTTATTTTTGTATGTTTTGAAGAGAAGTTAAGTATTTTTCTAGTTTAAAGCTTTAAATACAGAAACATATTTACTTATGGCAAACATTCAAACAATTCAGATACATAGAAAAACAGTAAAGTATCTTATCTTGCCATCCCCCACCTCTGTTTCCACCTACCTCCCCCTCCACAAAGATTTTCTATGTATCCTTTCTGAGTTTTTCCTGTACATTTACATACATAGATTGTTAAAGCACCTCTGTATATATTTTAAATTTATCATTTAATAATATATATTATAAGTAAACTTTCGGTGCCACAAAAGAAATAGCACTCAAATATAGAATTTTCTTTTTTCTTCTCAGCAAGGCGATTTACTTCTATAGAAGGGTACACCCTTACAGATGGAGCAACGGTGAGTGCACACTTGGACAAGTGAGGGGAAGGGGTTCTTATCCCTGACGCACGTGGCCCCTGCTGCTGTGTGGTTCCCCTATTGGCTAGAGTTAGACCAAACAGGCTAAACTAATTCTAATTGGCTAATTTAAAGAGAGAGACAGGGTGAGTGGTTTGGCGGGAGTCAGGGTAGATCAGAATGAGTCAGGGTGGAGCAGGTAATCAGAATGAGTCAAGGAGGAGCAGGTAATTGGAATGAGTCAGGGTGGGGCAGGTGATGGAAAAAGGTTGCTTTATGAGGAAGTTAAGTTTAAAAGTAGGAGGCAAAGAACTGAACATACTGACATATTGATTCTTTGAAGAGAAATTTAAAACTCATATCTAATATATATGATAGACAGTTTCATGTCAGTATATATATAGAGATCTACCTTATTTACTGCATAATATTCTTTACTGGGCCATAGTTTATGTAACTTTCACTTCTGATGAACAATTATTTTGCTTCTAATATGTTACTGTAACAAACAATGCCCAAACCAAATCTACATATATTTTTGTGCACATGTATTGGTTTCCAGAGGTCAGGAACAAATTAATACAAACTTGATGTTTCAAAACAACAGAAATTTATTCTCTCACAGTTCTGGAGTCCAAAGTCCAAAGTCAAGGTGTTGGGAGTGTTGCTTTTCTGGATACCCTGAGGGAAGATCTGATTCGATTTGTGCTTCCCTCCTAGCTTCTGTTGGCTGTGGGACTCTTGGCATTCCTTAGCTTGATGAATCTAATTCCTGACTCTTTCTTCATCCAGCCTTCCCCCTGTGTCTCAAATCTCCCTCTCCTTTCACTTATGAGGTCACCAGTCATTGAATTTAGGGCTTACCCTAAATCCAGTATGATCTCATCTCAAGATCCTTAATTACTTCTGCAAAGACTATTCCAAATAAGGTCAAATTCTGAGGTTCTGAGTGGATATATCTTTATGGGGCCACTATTCGACCCATTACAGCATACATGAGAATACGTTAGATAGGGCAAAAAATATATATATATATACTGCTAAACTGCTCTTCAAAAGGCTGTAATAATTTTCACCTCCACCAACAGAATATTAAAGTACTCTCTCCCCCATATTCTTGGCAACTTTTAGCAAAACTGACATGTTAGGTTAAAAAAAAAAATGTAACATTGTTTTGATTGAATTTTCCTGATTTCTAGTAAGGTTAATCATCTTTTTATGTATTGATTGACTATCTGTACTTCTTTTGTTAACTACTTACTCAATAAATTTTGTCATTTTCTAAAAGACAATGTATCTTTTTCTTCTGAATCTTTACCAATTCTTAATAGTCAATGTTAATATTATACATGCCATAATTTTCTGCAAATTCATCACTTATTTGTTATCTTTTACTACATAAAGTATTTAAATAATTATTTAGTCAAATCTATCAAATTTTTCCTTTATAATCCCCAGGTTGTTTAACATTTTTAGATATTATAATTGCCTAGATTTTACGTGGTATCTCAAAGTAGGACAAATACAGACCTATGAGTTGCAGAAAGCATATTCTATCAGTTTGCAAATGCTTTACGAATTAGAAAATATTTGAGGAGCCAGACGAGGTCCTAGGCTAAATGAGAAAATATATAAAAGAGGAAGAGAAAAAAGTTGGAGAAGGGGAAGGTGATTCAACAGTCTAACAACTACTGATACACAACAATGATTTAAGGACTGAGAGGGAAAAGAAATAGAAGACACATTCACTCATCTGCCTTCCAGAAGTTTGCAATTCAGGTGGAAGCAAAAATATTTTAAGTAACTTTTAAGCAGTAATGACTGAAGAAAAAAATTGGCAATGGGCTTCAAGCCAATGAAGTCCATGGAGTTGACAGTTTACTAGGAAAGATAATTCTGATGGGTCTCAAAAGGGGTGGTGAGCTGCAACTCTACCTCCAAAAAATGTTTAAACTTTCCCTGAAGTGTAATAAACATAAAAAAGTACTCCTATAATAATTAAAAAGCTCCATGAACTTTTGCAAAATAAACTCACCTGTATAACCAGTGCTCAGCTCAAGAAAAAATACATGACTAGCACTCCAGAAGCCTCTCCCACTTCCTTCTAGTACTCCCCAAAAGCCCAGACTGGTTTTAGCTATTTTTGTATTTTGTAAAAATGGAACAATATAGAATGTACTTCTTCCTCTCAAAAACATGCTTGTGACACTCAAAGAACTGAACGTAGTTGTAGACTGTTCATTCCCATTACTGTATCATTTTCCATGGTGTGAATATGCTAATATATCCTTTATCCATTATACTGAAGACGGGTAGTCTGTATAATTACTAGTTCTAGGCTCTTATAAAAAATACTTCTATAAACATCCTAGAACATATCTTTTGGGGAACATGTTTTAATTTCTGCTGGGTATACACTAGAACTGTTGAGTCGTAGAACATACACATGTTCAGCTTTAGCAAATTTAACTAAATAGTTTTCCAAAGCAGGTGTAAAACTCCTTTAGCAGTGAATGAGAGTTCCAGTTTGCCACATTTTTGTGAACACTTGTTATTTTCCACCTTTTTCATTTTTAGCCATTCTGGTGATTACATAACAAACAAAATTATTATGGATAATATGAAACTCCAGATAACAGCAAATCTCTCACAACACAAGATTAAATAATGAGAAGTATGTAGCTTTTTAGAACAACAGAGAGATAATAGTGTTATAAAAAACTCATTTCACTAATAAAATGATGGGGGGAAGTAAACACTTATTAAAGAACAGACCAAAGAATTGCTCAATCATGGAGCCACCAAATAGTCCTTAAAAGTCGGGGGAAACAGAAGAAAAGACAAAGTAGGAAGCATGGTGAGTAAGTGACCAATGGTCTGGAAACTATAACCTACATCATGAGTTCTCTCATTAAATGTTATGGTCCATCCTTTTCTATAAAGACAATAGCTATTTTATTTCAGGAGTATGAGTTTCAGTAAATTTTTAATTAAAAAATAACATAAAAATATATTTCAGCAAGAACAGAGCTTTCCTATGTGCCAGAGTGTGTATAATTTCCTATCTGTACCATGGAAGATACATTTCTTTAAAAACCGGGCATGTACTTATAATTAAAAAAAAAAATACCAAGCACAATCTGTAATAATTCTACCATACATCAGTCTAATAATTAACTGCTTAAAAATCCCAGACTTTCCCTTAAACTATTAAAAGACATCCTGGAAAAAAGGGAAAACAATAAATGACTTCTATTTTGCAAGTGACCAGGACTAAGACGTGGCCTCAGCCACATGCTCCTGGAAAATGAGGACCATATCTTGCAACTTATCACAGCCCTTCTCTACAGATTTAGAAGAGTAGAACTCTTAGCAGAAAGTTCAATAAATCCTACTCGTCAACATGGTAGATCTGTAACTATTGACCAAACTCTTATATATGCTTTCCATGGAGCTGGTAAAAAAAAGTGATTAGGTATTTATATATTTAATTCTGATAGACCTAGTTCAAAATGCTTAATCAATTTTTAATAAGACTTTGTAAACAGGCATAGATTAAAAAATTATATAAAAACAGACACTATGAACTTCAAGAATAAAATAGCCACAAACTATGTTCAAGATCATCTGTAAAATAGAGAAAATCTTTCTTTGTAAGTAAAGTTTTAGCTTATTATTTCTCCAAAGTTCACTGGATGAGATTTACATATGATTACTCCAACCAGTGAACCACAAAATGCTAACTCTTTAAAGACAGGTAAGTGGTGACCACTTCAAAAAAAAAAAAAAAGCATGATGTTCTAGGAGTTTATTTGTTTGATGTTTTTCAGGTTAGAATATATAATATGTATAAGTTATATCTATCTTAGATATTTTATGCTTAACAGAGTAATACAGTTTATAAAACGTACATATTTGTAGTTGATTATGTAATTTATGAACTCTGAGAATTCATTTAATTAATAAAAAATTTTAAAGTGTTATGAAGTATAAAAATGACTGAAGCATACATAAGAGCTTTAAGAAACTATTAAAAATGCTAATGAAACACTGGAGGGAAAACAACCAGGAAACTGAAAGAAAACTTTTTGATGGCAAAGAGTTTTTCACTGAAAAGACAAGAGTTGTTGGGAATGAAAAACAGAGTTAATGCCACAGAACTAATCAAAAATAAACACTGACTATAAATAATCAACAATCAGTCATCAATATGGAAAAGCATAGTACAGTGCCACAAGTGTGAATCTCTATTAAATTCCAGATAATTCTAAATTGTTTTCTTAAGAGATTATGATCAGATTTGTTAAGTACTATATTTCAACAGAATGGCAATGCTGCATTACAAGGAAATCACAGATAAATAAAATATGTTAACAGTATACAAGTAAGTACTAAGATTTTCTAGTCCAACGCATGTTATGTCAGGTACAACTAGTCACACTAAAAATAAAATGCTAAAAACTCACTCACTGTCTTCTGTGGGAAGGACCTGCAGGGAGTAAATCCACTCTATTATATCATCTTTGTTCACCACATCTAAGGAATCCAACATATCCAGCCCGGAGAGTGCAAAAAATGCAATCGTCAACCTAAAAGAAAAAAATGTAAAATTCCATCTTAACTATCAAACCACTTAAGTCTGAAGTCTTTCTGGTCTAGAAAAATAATAAAATCATTCTAATTTTCCAATATTTAAACAATACTTCCACCTTACAAAAGCATATATATATATATATGTGTGTGTGTATATATATATATTCTTGTAACTTAATATTATCAGTCAAGCCTTTGTTTCAATTTTTCAAAAGGGGACATTTGGGAGTTAAGAAACCAGTCCTACCCCACTGACACAAACATGACCCACTAAAGCCAGAATATCAGCAAACTGAAGGCTAAAGTAGATTTAAAAAAGGATTCTCTACAACTAATCAGTACAAATAGTACAGGGCTTAGAAATATATGAAAATGTCAATTTTCACTAATTTGTCAGGATCAATTATACTTATAGCTTATATTAAATTCTGGAGGAATATGAGAACAGTATCTTAATTCAAAGCTGTTAACAAATAATATGACTCCTTGGGAAAAGATTTATAATAAGTTTTGAGAAATACGAAACATTTAAAAAAATACAAATGTACTTACAGTCTGTTTTCCCAGAGAGTAGCACTCTTTGGTGGAATGAAAAACTATAGAGCAAAACCTTCCCCCTCTAAGACTGTACACTATAAATTGGAAATCTAAACCTGTGCTTTCATATAAAAATCAGTATCTTACTGATTGCTGTGAACACAAAGAATCTGTTATATATAATTCTTTTCATGTTGAGAAGCAGTCTCTAGTATAGCTTGAGTACTGTTATATCACTTCCATAATCTAACAATTCATATGACTAATAGTAATAAATTAATATTTCAAATTATCTGGTCTAAAATTTTACAGCAGAGCTACCTGATGTATTCTGTAACCTTTTCAATGAAGATTTTAAGAAAGAATGAAGCCTTAATGCCCTGAGGTATCCACTGTATGTAACAAATTTACTTCTCTCCTATGCATCTAGAATAGTATTATCTATAGATAGACAGAATAGTACTACAGGTTGAGTATCCCTTATCTGAATTGCTTGGGACCAGAACTGTTTCAGATTTCAGATTTTTTTAAAGTTTAGAATATTTGCATATACATAATGAGATGATATCCCACTGGGACAGGACCCAAGTCTAAATATGAAATTCATTTAAATTTCATATACATCTTACACACATGATGTGTGTATTTTATATAATAGTTTAATAATTTTGTGCATGAAACAAAGTTTGTGTTCAGTACTTATGTGTGGAATTTTTCACTTGTAGCATCATGTCAGTGCTCAAATCATTTCTGATTTTGGAGCCTCTCAGAGTTTTTGATTAGGGATGTTTAATCTGTACCAACTTTAGGAGAAATGAGAAAATAGTGATTTCTTTCTTTCTTTCTTTCTTTCTTTCTTTTTTTTTTTTTTTAGGGCATAATTATCTCTCTGATCCCTGGTGGAAAAAGACTAGCAACCATCAGATAACAGGAGGAGATATAAGAAAGTGATTTAATTCCAACCAAAGCTTAAGGACAAAAACTAAAACTAAAGAGATTTGGGTACACTTAAGAACAATAAATATTTGGGAAACATATTATTGAGAGACTATTACTATGTATTAGTCAAAGAGCTGGGACATTTCTCATATATTATCTCAGTTTAATCCTAACAACACACTGAGATCTATCTGAATTAGAAAGGTAATTTATCTAGGTAAGATCAGGGCAGTGGAAGATTAAGGGCAGTGGAACTCCTTTATGTGGAAAGCAGTGTCGCACAGTAGTTCAAAGCTCAGACTCTGCAGTCAAATGACCTGGGTTCAAATTCCAAGTTGGCCAATTTCACTAGACTGACCACATGACTCTGGGCAGGATACCTAAATTTTTCTAATCAGCTTCTGATAATTATTTTAATCATTACTATACTTTATACAGTTATTGTGCTTACCTGCTCACAATAAGCACTCAATAAATGGAAGCCATTATCATTGGTCTGCCATAATTTGGAGGGACAGGAGTAACAATGACTTTAGGATCTAATTACACTCTATAACACTATAGGCCTTTTCTATAGACTCTCGGTTGTAACCATTTTCCCCAGAGGAATGTGCTTCTCCAAACACAATGATACTTTAGACATGGGAAAAACCTCTACATAATAGCAACCAAGTTTGAAAATCACTGCCCTTGGTGGTAATTATGTCTCATGAGATAAGGTCCACTTTGTTTGTATGCACTCAAATATTTACTGAACTAATAAAGGCTCTGAAATACTATATCTAACCCTCCTGGAGAGCTCTAACAGGGTTTTTGGTTTTGATGTAACATATAAAGTGAATGATTATCTTTATAGTCAGGTACAATTAGCATCTACTAATGTAGTTTATTAAAGTGTTATTAAGGAAAAGGACAAAAAGAAGACAGAGACAAAAGTGGAGGAAAACATGAAGGACTTGAGGTCGGATAGTGGATAAAACAAAGATCTTCCTGTCAGTAAAAGCGATGTAGTTAGAGAATTTATGCAAAAGGCTATAAAAACAAGGTGGGATTTTTTTCTAAATTAATAAATTCAGAAATGATCTAGTCCATCTCTTTAATTTTCTAACTGAAGAAAATAAAATCCAAAAAACTCAAGTAATTTACCTGAAATTTCAACACTGGACAATCAAAACTACTCAAGAAGTCTAGGTCCCAAAATGGTGTTCTCCACAGGGGTGCTTCTCAAACCTGGCTGCTCATTAGAATCTGCTTAAAAATGACCAAAACACTACAAACATAACATAGAGATCAAGGTCCTACTTCACAATCAAATCTATGGGTGTAAGGTGGGGTCTGGGCCCTTTGGGTTTGTTTTTGTATTTAATTTCCCCAGTAATTTTAATGTGCAGGCAGGTTTCAGAAGCACTGTTCTAGAACAGTGGTTCTCTACTGGGAACACTGCCCCTAACGTTAACACATCAGAATCAAACATTCTTGGTTGTCACAGTGGAGAAGGGAGTTACTGGCATCAAGTGGATAAAAGCCAGGGCTGCTGCTAAATGTCTACAACACACAGGACAGGCCCATCATACAACCAAGAATTATCTCATCTAAAATGTCAATAGTGCTGAGGTTGAGAAAACCTGCTTTAAAGTCATACTCTTATCTGTATATGTTATCTGAATGATCTGTTTGTCATGTTACTTGCTCCTGGATATGAACGCACTATTTATATGTAAGTACCAAATACAAAAAATCAGCCATGTGATGGTATTTTAAAATCTTGCATACTTAATTATTACAGGCTCCTGAAAGTCCAGCATTTTCAACTCATGGATGAAGACTTAGGTTGAGACCATAAGGTTTATGAGATTAACAGAGTTATGGTGAATGGCTTATGTTTATAAAGAGAGGTCCCATCAGAAACGCTTGGCAGAAAGAACCAATAAGTCACTTTGGGGCAAATACCTGGCCTCCCTTTAAAATAGTCTGGGAAACCATTCCCCTTCCGATCACACCAGAATTCTCAAGTAGTCCTAAAACTGAAAGAAAGAATTAAAACAAGCCACAAAAAACACAAAGGAATTTTGGGCTGTGGGCCTCTGAGAGAAATAATATAATGTAGGGTTTTATGGTTCCTAGATGACTTCTACTTGGGAATAAACTGCTGGGCAACCTGACTCAGCACAGGTGTATAGAGGGGTAACTGTGCGAACACATGCACCTAAAATCAAGCCAGTGAAGTTATTTTTACTTTATTACTTCTTTCAGAAATATCTGTTTATTCTCTTTCTTTCTTCTTTTCCCTAGAACTCAATCTGAGTCTGCAGCCTAAGAAGTAGAAATAAGCAAGCAATATCTTTCTGTTCACCCCTCTTCTACCACTCTGAATAATATGTATAAGAAGTTTATCTTACAAGGATGAAAAACTAACATCCCCCAACCCCCAATCAAGTCGCTTTACCAAAGAATCAATTCACAGACAAGAGAGTTAACCTAAGTGTGTCCAAAAGATGTCAAATATTCCAGGCTTAAGAACACATATACCCCAAAGATAAAATAAGAACAACAAGAAAGCTGGGCGCAGTGGCTCACTCCTGTAATCCCAGCACTTTGGGAGGTCAAGGTGGGCGGATCAACTGAGGTCAGGAATTCTAGACAAGCTTGGCCAACATGGTGAAACTCCATCTCCACTAAAAAAACAAAAAGTCAGCGAGGCGTGGTGGCGGGTGCCTGTAATCTCAGCTACTAGGGAGGCTGAGGCAGGAGACTCACTTGAACTCAGCAAGTGGAGGTTACAGTGAGTTGAGGTTGCAGTGAGCTGAGATCGTATCATCGCACACCAGCCTGGGCAACAACAGCGAAACACCGTCACAAAAAAAAAAAAAAAAAAAAAAAAAAGAATGAAAAACAGTCTATAGTCTGGATAGTGGAAAAAAGAACTTAATCATACTGATTTAAGGAATATATTGAAAACACTAGTTTATGACAGTTGACTAGATTCCCAAACTTTGGATCGCTTGTCCTGACCCTTTCTGGTGCAACCCCTTCCTTTCCCAGTCTCTCCAAGTGTCTTAAACAATGGACTACATTCATGCCTAGATACCAGATGGGCCTATGGCTACATCATATTGCAGAGTTCTAAAATTATAAACAAGCATCTACATTAAGAAATAACACAAATAAAATTGATAACCATGTCAGTGAAGAGAGAGCCTTAGAGGATATATTAGACTTAATCATGAAGTTAAAATACTAGCACATAGATGCTGCCATAATACTTCGAAACAAATGACTGAAAGACTGCACGAATTCTGGAATTTGAAGCATTATTCTTCATTTACAATTGTTTTTCAATGGCTGATTCATCTGGTAAATACTTTTAAATACAGTCACATATCTGTGAAATTATTTAACTTGTAAAATAGTTTTTGTACTACCATAATTTTTCAGTAAGAAACATCTACTGAACACCTACTAGAGATTAGATGTCATGACAAAAATGAATAAAGCTTCCTAACCTTAAGGAGGTTACATGTTAAGTGCTATTATAGAAATCATCTTCTTCCTTTCTCAACTGGCTCCTTTTGCCTTTTATTCTCCAGACCAGATGGTAGTTCCAATTCAAGAATCCTGGGACTCCTCCTTCTTCTTCATCCCCTCTTCTCTAGCCCTACTTCACTGCCTCAGCATCTCTCTCCTGGAGTACCACATCAGTGGCCTCATCGGTCTCCTTGGTTCTGGTCCTGTACCATGTGATATATGGCTATACAAATGACTACTCCTGTCACTTACATGATATCCAACTCATGTTTCTAGATAAGCACACAAAGCTTTCCATGATCTGATGCATGCCTACCTCTTTAGATTACATTCCTACCACATCCCTTTACATTTTGAACCACTACTAGAGAACTAAGTGAAGTTTTCTGCTCAACACTCACTTCTCCAGCTTTATTCTTCTTATTGTCCATTTGCAACAACAACAACAAAACACTGGAACACATTCTTTAAGATTTAGCTTTGCGGTTACTTCTTCCAAGAAGCCTTCTCTAGTCCCTGTCTCTCTTCAGGCGGAGCTACTTAGGTACTTTCAGAATGCCCTCAGAATATCACAATCATTTTGTGTAGTCAGGGGATTAGCCATATCAGAATCATCTGGGCACTTGTCAGAAATGCAGCATCTTCAGCTCACATTCAACATCACACTCCTCAGCTACTGCAATATACTTTAACAGACTGCTTCATGCAACACTGCACCTCTTTTGCCTACCATTAGATTTATAGTTCCCATAAAGTAAATTTCTAAGACCTTAGAGGTTCTCTGCTGCTCCTACACATAAAATACCATACAGACACTCCATTAAAAGTCAATAACTTTACAGAGGACAGGGATGCACAGGAGTATTCATCTAAAAATACAATGACGCAGGCTTATGCAATCAGAATCTGCATTTTAACAAGATCCCCAAGTGATTCACATGCCCATTAGAGTTGGGAATCACTGCTGTAATAACTGCGTATTTGTTTCTACTATAAGGCAAACAGTCTCTAACTTTAGCCTGCATTAGAACCACCTGAGATGCTTGTTATAATGCAGACTCCCAAGGCCCATACAGAATCCAGTGAAGGTCTGGGAAGGGGCCCAGGTATGTACATTTTTATAAGCACATACAGGTCATTACTTAGAGCCTCCGACCACTACACTTTCAAAGATGTACTGCTAGACTGTGATATATTTAAGACAACGGGGGCGGTGGCTCATGCCTGTAATCCCAGCACTTTGGGAGACTGCGGCGGGTGGATCACAAGGTCAAGAGACCCAGACCACCCTGGCCAACATGGTGAAACCCCATCTCCACTCAAAATACAAAAAATTAGCTGAGCATGGTGGCACACACCTGTAGTCCCAGCTACTCGGGAGGCTGAGGCAGGAGAATCACTTGTCCCAGGAGGCGGAAGTTGCAGTAAGGAGAGACGGCACCACTGCACTCCAGCCTGGCGACAGAATGAGACTCTGTCTCAAAAAAAAAAAAAGCAAGGAAATGAAA
Source organism: Macaca mulatta (assembly GCF_049350105.2). Taxonomy (NCBI): domain Eukaryota; kingdom Metazoa; phylum Chordata; class Mammalia; order Primates; family Cercopithecidae; genus Macaca; species Macaca mulatta. The sequence goes on from NC_133411.1 coordinate 124,230,612, forward strand.
GAACAAAGTAGTTGCAGAATGGGAGGCAGCAGAGAGGTTACAACACAGGATACATAGGGGAAAATAGAGGGTCATGAGAATACGAAGACTAGCTAGATTGTAAATGCCTTGTGAAATAAAAGCTAACTGCTTAAACCCTTCTTCTAGAACAGCTGACTGTAAAAATAACAGAAAATTGTCACTAATTTGTTCCTTAATAAAAAGGACTACTCTAATTCCTATTACCCAAATACATATGGCAACAATAACTCATAAACCACACTAAACTCCCTAAACTACTTATAAAAGAAACCTGGTGATTGATAAAGCTCCCAATGCAAGATATAATATTCACTTGAGTTCTAAACTAGTAACTATCATTTTAAGAAGTCAATATAAAAGAAAAATCTCTGATGAAACAACAGACAATACACTTTTTATTTTCATAAAGTTATCGTCACTAGAAAAGTAAAAATTATTCCTATTGGTCAGGCTAAAAGAAACAGGAAAATAAGAGTAATTTTGCCAAAACAGTGAATCAGAAAATAAGTGTCTAAATATCCAGTCTAATATTAGCCTTCTCAAAAGTCAGCTTTTTCATACCTATTGGTAAAAACAAATGAACAGAGGAACACTTGAATCATTGGTTTAACACTGTATCCCTGTACCTAGACACACGGGGAGGCACTCTATGAATGACTGTGGAAATTAACCAGGTAAGACTTGTGGCTTGCCCAATGTATTGTTTTGTCTTAAAAATCAGCAGAAACTTTGTGACCAGTCACCTTTGCTGAAAAGGTTGGAGTTTCTTCACAAGCATTTTAAAGTCAGTTATGAATCACATGCACCACAAAAGAACTTAGTGCTAAGGAAAATAAAGTCTGTGAGTTAGGAAAGAGAAAAACTTAAAAAACACTACAGAAACCGATATATGCAGTTATCTTAAATGCAGTTATGTGGGCTATAAGAAAACCAAAATGACGTAAAAATTCTATTCATGTGACGAACATTAGACAAAAAAGATATAATATTGCTTAACCAATGCACTAAGGTGTTATATATCTGTTATCTAATATGTAACACTTGCTGTCGACCCTATGCTTATACTGAAGTTAAATAAGTCAGAAATTTGTGCTGTTTTACTTATGCTGTGAACGGAATTACACAGTTTAATGCCAAAGTACATTTATTCTATATGGATTTGTCCAAGCTGGAATTTTATAGAACAGGCCAAACACATTCGCACTTTGAAAATGCAATCACAGACTTACAGTGATAGCTGCAAGCAAAGTTCAACTGTTTAACAATCACAATTTAATCAGCTCACAAGACTTATACACTGCATGTATCCAAACAGTGTATGTATACGATAAATATGCATATTATGTATCAATAACAAAAACAGGATGGAAGACTTTTTATACAAACGCTTTGAATCACATAAAATTAATCCCCATTAAGATATAAATGATTTATCAACATTTTAAAACATCTCATATCACTACAATCATAATCTTTCGATATGGAAATCTGAATCTTTCAGTGAAGGTATGGGCTCTGCTAATCAATCAACAACTATGGGAGAAGGAAGGATACACACGTTTCACTCTTTTGTAAGAATCTGTTCATCCTTCAGGGCTCAGGTCACATTACTCAACAAATATTTCTTAGTGCTTCTCATATACCAGGTACTATTTAAGGACCTAGTGCAAACTAAGATGTTGCAAATGTTGAAGTAGAAACAATTGCCACCGGCCAATATGGCAACTGAGCACTTGAAGGGTGGTGGCTACTGCAAACAGAATAACGTAATTTTTAATTTTATTTAATTAATTCAAATCGAAATAGCCAAATGTGGCTAGTGGCCACCAGATTGGACAGGGCAGCCCAGTCCTAAGTATAGAGGTAAACAAGATAGACAAAAATGTTACCTTTGTGAAGTTTATAATCCAGTGTAATAGAAAGATATTAAACAAATAAACCAATAAATACATAATGTTTAAGGTGGTCTTGGAAGTGGTCCCTTTGGGAAGGGTGTTTAAGGAAGGCCTCTCTAAAGAAATCTGGATTATGTACATGCCTGTCTATATACTCTTATGAACCCTACACTAACATATAGCACAGAAATCTATACAAATGCTTGTCTTGTTCAGCTGTACTCTAGCACCTACCATAATATAGTTCCTGACCAAGTGTGCAGAAGTAATCTGCAAAGCTCCCCAAACTGATCCAGTCATATAGTGTTCAAAATACACCAGTAACTCAGAATTTAGAAAACGTGGGGAGAGAACACAGCAAAAACAATCTGCTCTTTCCTCCCAACCAGTCTCAAGCAGCTTTTGAGCCTCACTTCAAAACACAGCATTGCGGAGCAAAGATCGCCTTCTCCTTTCTTCTCATCCCCGGCTTCTACTGTAAATGAAGTCGCTTAGCCTCTGCCGCATCACACTCTTCAGCTATTGCAATACTTTGAACAGGCTGCTTCACGCAACACCGCACCTCTTTCGCCTACCATTAGATTTACAGTTCCCATGAAGTTTCTAAGACCTTAGAGGTTCTCTGCCGCTCCTACATATAAAACACCATACAGACACTCTATTAAGAGTTAATGACTTTACAGAGGACAGAGATGCATAGGAGTATTCATCTAAAAATACGACGACAAACTTTGTCCTTTTCCTTTCACACTCGGAAGTAACGAGGCAAAGCGACAGGCTATGAGAAGGAGTAAAAAAGAAGCTCAGAGTTGCCAGAAAATAATGGGAAGTGAAAACGGCGGAAACTGGAGATTCTACAGCCCTGGATGTACAGCCTTCCAGACCTTCCCACCGTACGGCGGGGGAGTGAGAGTAACCTCAAGCCCGCTTGAAACCAGTCAGTGCCAGGTGGGCGGCGGCGCAGTCCCCTTCGGGCGCCCAGTTTGCGGTCCAACTCCGCCGCGCCTTTCCGCTGGGGCCCGGGCCTTGTGCCAGCCTGGCTGACTGTGCCACCAGTTACCTGCTTGTCTCGAGCGAAGAGTAGCGCTCCGGCAAAACCTGGAGGCAGCGCTGGAAAAATCGCACGTGCCGATCCCGCAAGAAATCCAGCCGCTCCCCCTCACCGCTCCCTGCTAGCCTCTCGTCCTCAGTGGCCGCCATGCTGCTCCGGAAGCGACGTCCGCCGCGACCCGGAATCAGTTGGCGCGCGGAATGAAAGAACCCTCCTGGGCTGACCCGGAGGTGCCGGGTGAGGGGACCTGCGCTCGCCGCAGACTAAGCCAGTATTTGAAACCGCTATCATCTGGGTCTTGTGCAGCACTTCCTCTCTCCATATCTCCTTAGCTAGAGCATGACCCAGCCATTTCTACCCAAAGCCCTCGAGGCTTGTAAACACCTCGCAGGCTTGTGAAAATCCAGTCCACATATCCCTCCGTCAGAATTTTTATCTTGGGAAGCCCAAGGTCAAAAGCATCAAGTTCGCTTTGAGACAATGCTGGCTCTGTAGAACCTGAGGATGGTATATCTGAAAACGGGGATGGATCACTATAAACTTGCTAACAGATTCATTTTTGGAGGGCCAGTTTTAAGCTGAACGGTTAGGGAAACGAAACAAAAAGCAAAAACAAAACAGTGGAGATAAATGTTTATTGACACTACGAAAGTTCAGAGACTTTCCTAATCCTAATCCTTTCTGGATACCAGAAATCACTTAAAAATCTGTATATAATGCCCCCAAACATATACAACATGCATATTCATATCTATGTGTGACTGCTTGCGTCATGCTTTTACAAATCCTAGATTTTACTTTCCTTGAGTCCACGTGTTATCAAGAATCAATGGTGCATCAATCTGCAACAGCAAAATAAACCCAACATCTTCTCCAATTACCTGCATTCTAAAAAAAATTAAACGTGCTTCTAGTTCCCCCCCCCCCATAGGGATTTAAGTTGTTTTAGCCATTATACTATGCCCTTTAAATGTTCATGAGGCATTCCTGGGTAGCGGAGTGGGGGGATCCACCCAATAATAGAACTAAACTAGGTTACCTGTAATCAACTTAACTAATAAAATTTTGGGTATAGTTTTGTTAGCTTTCTTAGAAAACGTAATTCTTATACTCTATGGGGCGGTATTCCTGCATGTCTTTACAAAATACTACATTAACAAACTGCCAGAGATGGATACTAGGTTGTCCTCGGTACTTTCCTACAAATACGGAGCTCACAGTCCTTGCCCATCAGGTATGCCCAGTCTGGAGTTTTCACTGTTATTACAATTAAGATCTCTCACTTAGCACACATACCCCCAAATACCTGAAGATTTTCAATGTGGAGTCTTATACACGTTTAACTTACTGGAATCAGCTATGGACACTCTATACATTCTCAGAAAATTAATTCTAATAAACATGGCCCTTAAGTTAGGGAAACCAAATATTTCATCTGATTCTCAGTTCAAGGACTAGCAATCTGATCCAAATCTGGAGGAAAAATTTGCGATGTGGGACTCATTGAGAGATAATATAGAATGCCTCCTGGGTTGGTAAAAGGTTTCCATGAGTGATTTTAGCCATGTAAGATTTTTGGCATATGCATAACAGAATGGGAATGATAGAACATCTATATAATTGAATATTATTTAGCCACTACATGATGATGTCTGAATTATGTAGAAATGTACGAAAATGTGTAATGCAATTATGGCATAGTAATTAATATGTACTATATGACTGTAACAATTTAAAAATATGTAGGTATGTTTTTTGTAAAAGTTACCCTGGAATTATGAGTACTTTATAACATTTCTTCTTTAGTGTTTCTATATTTCTTATTAATGTACTTTTTTTTTTTCCAGGCTTACTTCACTTTATTTTTCTTGTACAACCCTATGTTGTAGCCACCACTGGAGCCTGGGTCCTCTGCACAGAGACTCTGGTGTGGGTCTTGAGGAGGTGGTCAGTGAATTCCTGATAGGGAGCCTTGGTGAATACAGTCTCCTTCCAGAGGTCAGGGGTCAGCCTGCTGTAGGCCTTAGAGATGGCATCAAAAATGACCATGGCAAAGTTGCGCAGGATGGCAGTGCGGCCCTTGACTGAGGTGTAGCAGTCATCCATACCAGCCATCAGCAGCAGCTTCTTGGCCATGGGGGCCAACGATGCCAGTGCCCCTGGGTGCAGGGATGACCTGGGCCAGCACAGAGCCGTTGCAGCCTGTCACCTTGCAAGGGATGGTGTGGGGCTTGCCAATCTTGTTCCCCCAGTAGCCTCTGCACATGGGCACAACGGAGAGCTTGGCCAGGATGATGGCCCCGTGGATGGCAGTGGCCACCTCCTTGGAGCTTAACACCCAGATCAGTGTGGCCATTGTGCCGGATGGCAACAAACACCTTAAACCTGGTGCATTGGCCGGTGCGGGTCTGCTTTTGCACTGGCATGTGTTCAAAACTTCATCCCTGAGAGAGGCCCCAGGAAAAAGTCAATGATCACAGACTCCTTGATAGGTAGAGAGAAGAGACAGATCGCCTCCAGGGACTTAATCTTCATGTCCTTGACCAGGCGGCCCAGCTTGGTGACAAGCATCTACTCCTTGGCCTTGGCCTTGCCTCCGGGAGCTCCGCGGCTGGCCCTGACCCACTCTATGGCCGCGATCCCAGTTCCCCATCTCAGGGCCAGCTGTGACCCCAGTTCCCCATCCCAGGCCCCCTGCTGCACTGGCGTCATCCGCGATTTGGTGTTTTCTCGGAGAAGAAGCTAGTGTACTTTTTAAACCAGTAAAAGAAATGTTTATTTGATATCTAGTTTATGAACTTGTAACTTCTATGAACTCTGTAACTGAAGATATTTGTGTTTATCTTACATCTTTTATGTAAAGGATCTATATAATAAATTCATCATTTATTTCAGATTCAGCTAGAAAAACTGATTTCTTCGGAGGAACTTCCATACTTTTATTTAAAAAAAAAAATCAAAAAACAAAGCCATAAGAATCACATCATGCAGAATGCTTACCTTAGATACAGGAATTTGAAAGCTGCATTTCCGTGCAACAAAAAGCAACATGTAAAAAGCAATATGTAAGAAACGTTTTTTGTATCTTGTAGCTTCTCAGTTCTGCTTTTAAATTCCCTTATCTTGCTCTATATTTTATTTATGTATTTATTTTTGGAGATGGAGTCTCACTCTGTTGCCCAGGCTGGAGTACAGTGGCGCAATCTCAGCTGACTGCAACCTCCGCCTTCCAGGTCCAGGCGATTCTCCTGCCTCAGCCTCTCAAGTAGCTGGGAGTACAGGCGTGAACTACCACACCAGGTTAATTTTTGTATTTTCAGTAGAGACGGGGTTTTACCATGTTGGCCAGGCTGGTCTTGAATTCCTGACCTCACGTGATACGCCCACCTTGGCCTCCCAAAGTGCTGGAATTACAAGCCTGAGCCACTGCGCCCAGCCTCTATATTTTATCTCTAAACGACTTCAAATCATTACAAAAAAGTTTTGGAAAAAAAGTAACAAAACCAGCACTCCTGTTTAAGGATCTTTTAGGTCAATTTTCTCATTCTGCCCAATAACTGTACAAATCAGAATTCAGTTTCTAAAATTTGGAAGCCATCTACTTTGAATATTAACTATAAAATAAGAAAAGATTTTGATCACTACTCATAGTACATTTCTGAGTCATTTAACCTAAATGCATCACATTAACAACGAAAGATAAAGATTATCTAAGACAAAAATTGTAAGAAATAAATTTCCTATGTTTTTATGTATATAGTATCTTTCCTATGAGAACAAATTAAAGTTAGAAAGGAATATTTTATAATATGAAAAGTTGAACTGTATTCAATTACATTGTGTTTTCATGTATAAAAGTTTAGAAATTTAAGAACTAACTCTTTTGACCAAATATGTTAATCTAACAGCTTTAAAAGATCTTATTTCTTCATTCCTTCCTTCATTCATTTTAGAGACAGGGTCTCACTCTCTCACCCAGGCTGGAGGGCAGTGGTGCCATAGTAGCTCACTGCAACCTGGAATTCCTGGGTTCAAGTGATCCTCCTACCTTATCCTCCCAAGTAGCTGGGACTATAGGTGTGTGTCACCATACCCAGTTAATTAAATTTTTTTTTCATAGAGACAGGGTCTCCCTGTATTGCCCATGCTAGTGTCAAACTCCAGGCCTCGATTCTCCTACCTTGACCTCTGAAAGTGCTGGGATTACAGGCATGAGCCACCATGCCCCACCTGAAACATTTTAAGTGCTATCAAGAGAAATCACAGTATTCTAAAGCTGGCTTATTTCAGATGATGTTTCAGAACAAAGAATTTTCCTATTTTGAGGCAAACAGAAGCAGAAAAGAAAACTGCATTAGCCAGGAAGATGTGAAAGACACGAAGATTTTATAAATGTGTGCAATCCAGAAGGGCTGAAGGAAAATTTGGGATTGCTGAAGGAAACCAAAAAGATTATATCAATAATACAATTAATAGGGTATATGAGAGACATATTTTTAAAATAAATATTCTCTATACAAAACAAAGCATGCTTCAAACAAATACAAAATATTTATTACACAAAAATGTCGTAACTGACAAACTGCCAATTTGTTAAACATAGAAAAAGTACTAACATTTCATAACTCTGAACAAAAACCACTTTACCTTTTTGTTACTCAAGCTAACTTAACTCCAAGTTACAAAAGTTACAAAATTTTGGTTTAAAAAATGTCATTGTATGATTGTTCCAATTTATTTTGCTATGCTATGACAAAAACAAAATCTCTTTGAAATGTTTTGAGTATTTAAATAATGTTTGTAACATTAACTTATTTAAATAACTTTTACATCAATAATAGGCCAACACATATATTAAATACCTTCGTGGTAGAAGCAGGAATACTAATGACAAAGCCTCATGAAACTTAATACCTCTCAATTCACAATATAGCACAATAATCAATCTGACTAGGCTATTTATATTTAAAGAACACAGTTAGTCACTTTCTCCCTGGTATAACTTAGTATGTTAACATTCTTATCAACTGAGTAGCAATTTCATTATCTCATACTCTTCTCTGTATTCCTTGTCTCCAGGTTGGAATAGCCCTAAGGAGAAAAAGAGAAAAGCGATTGTAAATATATAGGAAATTAAAAAGAAAAAAACCCTATCTGATTAAATGCTAACTTTAAAAAATATATATAAAACCTACCCTGCATGTTGTTTGTCTGGTTTATATGGGCATGTAGGTTTGCAACCCTCATTTATTTCTTGCTCTAGCTCTCAAACTGATTGACTGACAAACCAATCAGTTAATCTACTTATTAATCTATCAATCTTTCATTCATTCTTTTTCAATACTACTCTTCTTATAAAAATAAATATTAACGTGAAAAAGGCAGAAAATGGCATCTACTAACATGAATGTAATATCTAATAGGGCATTGGGTACTACTTGTACTTTATTGATTTATTTATTTTTTTGAGATGGAGTCTCACTCTGTTACCCAGGTGGCACAATGTCGGCTCACCATAACCTCTGCCTCCCAAGTTCAAGTGATTCTCCTGCTTCGGCCTCCTGAGTAGCTGGGACTACAGGTGCACACCACCATGACCGGCTAATTTTTTTTGTATTTTTAGTAGAGATGGGGTTTCACTATGTTGGCCAGGCTGGTCTCGAACTCCTGACCTCGTGATCCGCCCTCCTTGGCCTCTCAAAGTGCTGGGATTACAGGCGTGAGCCACTGCACCTGACCTACTTTTACTTTTATCTACTGTTTATTTTTAAATAAAAGTGACCTGAAAGGCAAATGTATATATATTTTTTCATATATATGAAAAAATATGTATATTTATATATATTATATATACTTATATATTATATAAATATGTTATATATTTATGTAAAAAGATTTAGGTAAAAAACATTTATTATATATACTTATACATTATATATATATTTTCATATATATGAAAAATATAATTTACACACAGTAAGTGCATAAAATATAAACATGCAGCAATTAAATTACTAAATGAACACCAATTCTTTTTCTTACCTATGTGGGATATGTAGAAGTGGCCCAGAGCCTGTTGGTCCTATCTTTTTGGTTCGTTCTTCCCAACCTTTCGTGGGTTTGTAAAGCCTAGAGGGATCTCTACTAACATTGTTTTCAACCTGTAATCAGAAGTAAAATAGTACCAGTTAATTATACAAACTCAGTTTGTACTAGTAAGTAAGTAAAAGGCTTAGTGCAGTTTTAAAATACATAAAACTATTAATAACCTCAGTAAACTTCTCATTGGGCTCATATAGCCAAAGGAAAATTTAGACTACATCGATCTATTCATAAACTGTTAGTTTATTTCTTTTAGTTCTATTATTTTATTCTATTCTTATTTTTCTATTTCTATTATGAGAGAAATGTAATGCAGCTAAGTATGCTAGTGATATAGCCAGACAACAAATTTAGGATAAGTAACTACCAATAAGTCTTCTGTTTTATTGATGAGGGTCACCAACATCTTCAGCTCTGAGTACTACAAGAGATTAGGCAATGCTCATAGCTGCCATTATCTAAAATAGAGGTTCATATAGAAAAAATTTTTTAAACGACAAGTAGGGGGAACAATAATTCAGAGTGAAAGAAAACGGTGCTCATAAGGTAAAATGACAGAATTCAAATAATGGTTGCTTAAATTGTACCAAGTTATGCTTGCTACTATGTAAATAAGTATGAAATTTAAAGTAGATGTTATAGAAATAAGATGAGATATAAAGGAAATAGATTTGATGTCAGTATCCTTACAAATCAAGGAAATAGGATAATAACAATAAAAATAATCTCAGTGCAGAGTACCTTTTCTTTTAATTTTGCCAGTCTTCTTTGTTTTTGTGCCTTTTCATCTTCCTTTGCCTGTCTATCTAGAATTTTCAATTCAAGTTTATGTAAATCCTTAAAAAAAAAAAACCCATAGCATTAAGATATCATTTGAACTAGAATTTGTTCAAAATTTAGTTTTCACAAGTAAAATTAAATTACCTTACCTATCAATATTCCTTCATTATTAACTCTTTCCAACAAAGGCTAAGAGCTTTATTTTCTCTGAATATAAACGTTAACACATGCACATCCTTTCTGTATTACTTTATTTTAGGCATCTCTTGTTTTACTTTAAGGTTCAACCTAAAACTCTCTTTTAATAAGTGAGTTAAGCCCATTTTCATTCATCAATGCAAGTATGTCTGATTTCAGATCTCTCTTATTATTTTATATTTTCTGTTTTATGGGTTTTATTTTTTCTTTTATTACATGTCCTGCTTATTTTGGGGGTGTATGAGAAGGAATGGGAACTTTTGTTACTTAGGAAGATTTTTAAAAGAAATGAACTAAAATTTTCAGTATTAATGTGCTTTGTCTGTATTTTTGTCTGTTATTTTTCTTTATACCTCCCTTAGTTTTTGCTTTACAAACGTTGCTGCTATGTATTTTGATGCACATAACAATTCATAAGTTATATCTCATTTGCATGCTTTTTCATTTTAAAGTCCCCTTCCTTGTCTTAATACTTTTTGGAATGAATTCTACCAGTGCGTCTTTATTAGCATTTTTCTTGTATATGTTTGTCTAAAATCACCTTTAATTTGACCACCCAGCAATAATCTCGATTCCTTTAAGTAGACAAGTATCTACAATGCACCTAACTCTAGGGTACAGGGATGCTCAAAAAAACACACCACTAACGCAAACACACCACTAATGCCCTCATGTAGTCTACATTATGGTGGGTAAATGAACAAATAAGCAAGTCATCAATATGGTAAAGCCGGGCAGTTTGGCAAAGAAGACAAATCACTCAGCCTTGCCTATGGCTACCTTTCTAGTCTCATCATCTGTTGGTTCCCCTCTCCTGCCTAATGCCTTAAGAATATTGAAGTGTTAATAGTTTCCATCACAAACCATACTGTTTCACTCCTTCAAGCTGCTATTCACGCTGTTGCCTCTGCTAGGAAGGACCTCATCTTTCCTTCCCTTCAAGAGTCAACCTAAGTATTACCTGTTCTCTGCCACTCATAGCTGTGGTAGTGTCCCTCCGTATAATCCCTCCTAAGTACTCTGTCCATACCTCAATCACCACACTCTTTAACACATTATGCTGGAATCTCCTACTTCCACATATCTTTCCCACTAGACTATAACCTACTAGAAATTAGGTAGCATGGCTTACTCATTTTGGTATACTAATGCTATATACAGGTTCAATATACAAGTACTCAATTTTTGCTGAACTGAATTTGGAAGTAATACCTCCATGTGTAGCATTTAAAAATTATTTAGGAAATAGATTTACTCACTCTTTCTTGAAATCTGGAAATTTCATCAGCAGCAGTTTTCCTTTTTTCTGCCTTTTCTGCCTTTTCCCTTATCTCCTTTTCAAGCCTCAAAAATTCTTCCTGTTCTTTCTTCTGCTGGGTATAACTTTCTAGTAGTAATTTTAACTTAAACTGGCGCTGGCGTTCTTTCTGACGTTTTTTCTCTTTCTCTTCCTCTTCTTTTAAGTGGGAAGCATATTTCATTGACATTTCTATACTTTTCTGTTTCTTCCAAGCTTCAACTGCCAATTTCTGTTTCTTTCTTTGTTCTTCTTTTTGCTTTTGATTATCTTCTTGTTTATTATGAAAAAGCATAGGTGTGTTGTTTGCCTTTTCGTTTAACTTGAAAATTTCCTCCCTTTTTTGCTGCTTTTTAGTTTTCCAACTCTGAATCGACTAAATGATTTTTTTAAAAAAAGAAAGCAAAAGAAAAAAGTTTTTTAAGAGCCAAAAGTATTTTCAAAGACATCAATTCCATCTTTCTAGAAAAAATATTGATTGCAGGATGCTGGATGCTTAGGTTTTTCAGCTTTGTTTTGTTTTTAACCAATGCAATTTTTTTCTACTTCTGTTTTTTAAAAATTACTGTCTCTTAAAACTGTGAATAATGGGTTATCCTTTTGGTCTTCCTCTTTCTCTCTTAGTCACCAGGTTCACAAGGACAACAACTCATGAACTATCCTTCTCCTCTTTACCTTTTTTTTTTTTTTTTTTTGAGACGGAGTTTCGCTCTTGTTGCACAGGCTGGAGTGCAGTCGCACAATCTCAGCTCACTGCAACCTCTGCCTCCCAGGTTCAAGAGATTCTCCCGTCTCAGCCTCCCAAGAAGCCAGGATTATAGGCCCCAGCCACTATGTCCGGCTAATTTTGTTGTATTTTTAGTACAGATGGTGTTTCATCATGTTGGCCAGGCTGGTCTTGAACTCCTGACCTCAGATGATTCACCCACCTTGGCCTCCCAAATTGCTGGGATTACAGGTGTGAGCCACCGCGCCGGGCCTACCTGCTTCTTTTATTTTCATGGGCAACATCCCTTTCCTCTAATCATCTCATTTCTGCTTCCAAATTCTCTTTCTAGGCTTAGAATACTTTCTAAGTGATCTTTATCTGGTCAAATATCAGAAGAAGAATTAAGAGTAGGGTGGTTAAGAACATGAGTGCTGAAGCCAGACTATTTGGGACCAAATCCTGGCTTTGCCATTTACTAGGTGTAGCGTTGGATGAGCCACTAAACTTCTCTGTCCTCATTTTGCTCATCTACCTGGTAGGTAGTATTTCTTAAACAGTGTTGTTACGAAGATTAAATGAGTTAGCATCTGGCACATGGTCCTTCCTAGGTATGTATAAATAAATAAATAAAACAGCACAATAGCTACAGAGCTGTCTTTACATATGGGTATGTAAAAATTATTTCAAATTCTAGCAGGCTTCTCCATGCCATTTAGGGCATATTCCAAGTCAAGAAACTATTTCCTCATCTTTCCTTATGGTGTATCATTCATTCTACTCAATAAATCCTTATGGTATGTATATATACTATATACAAGGCAATGTGATATGAACAATGAAACAATGTTAAAGCTACACCAAATGCCATCTAGTACAGTGCTACTCAAAATACCAGTCTGCAAAAATATCAGGAATTTGTGTCAAAAGGCAAATCAATGCACTGCTTCTTCCAATGTGAAAATTTTCTATGGAAAAAAAAAAGCCAACTGAACTAAACAGTGTTCACTGCATAGTTAATTCTGGTACAACCATTTTATCCCACTGTAAACCAGTAACAGTTTGCAAACCCATATTTAGTCCATGGACCAAGTCTGAGCAGCACTGTTCTAGATGAAATTCAACATGGGCATACCACGACACATCATATAAAAGGTGTAAGTGTTAGTGAAATCCTGAGGGAAGCTACTTATGTTTGGGTGGGCAAGGAGGAGGCAACATCCGATCTGGGCCAATTTTGATAAGCTGGGATTGGAGGGGGAAAGAAAGAATGGAGGTTTCAGAAAGTGAGAACAAGATAAGCAAGGGCATTCAGGCCAGAAAGTTCAGCGCATGTCTGAAAATGTCAGTATAATATCTTCACTTATTAACAACACATGATATATTAAAGGAAGTGGGAGATAAAAATGGTAAATTTCCTACTCAACATCTTAAAACTCCCTAGATTTAAAACTGAACTCCTGATATTTTCCTCCAAACTTCCCTTTCTTCCTCCAACATGCCCTACTTCAGTAAATGGCACCTCCACTTTCACAAACCCTTCTATCTCACCCCTACATCCTGCTCATATACTATCAAACTGATGACATATCAGTCATCAAATACCAGGAAATAGAGCAGATGGGAACAAGGAGAATAAGCTAGAATCCGAGGGGTTTACTTTTATCACAAGAAGCAGTGTGTCTGTTTCTGTTTCCTAAAGAGGTGGTTTTCATTAGCAGAATAAACTAGAGGACTTGGTAAAGCATAGATTTCTGGGGCCTACCCTCACAGTTCTAATCAGGTCTGGAGTTGGAGCCTGCTAAGTTCTAATAAGGTCCCAGGTGATGCTGATTTTGCTGGACTAGGGACCACTTTGAGAATCCCATGTTTTCAGTATCCTGGGGAAAAAAGCCCAAATGACTTATGTTTCAAACATTTTTCTTAAAACCTGAAAAGTCAATTTCCCTACATTCAATTTATTGCTGGAGGGAGGGAAGGGAATGACAAGAACAACAAAAATGCAGCTACTCCCTCTAAAACTTTAGACTAAACATGGACTCAATTATTTCTTTAATACTCCTTAGGTATGCCATCTATGGAATAAACACAATTTTTTTATTAAACCAGGTAAGTCAAACTTCATCACCACTGAACTCTACAAAAAAAAAACAAAAATGACTCTGATTTACTGTGGTTCTCAACTAGGGGCTATTTCTCCCCTCCAGTGGATATCTGGCTAGAGACATTTTTGGTAATCATAGTTAAGGAGATATTATAAGCATCTACTCACTGGAAACCAGGGATGCCATCCTATAATGCACAGAACAGGCCCCCACAACAAAGAATTATCTAGCTCCAAATGACAATAGTATCAAGGTTAAGAAATATTGATCTAATGCAAAGCCAGAGTAATAGTTTTGTAAAAATGGACATTTTTAGGTCTCTGCCACAATCACGTGTTGTTTTATTTTCTGGGGTAGCTAACATTTTGAGTCTTTAAAATAAACAATATGGTTGAAGTTTAAAAATCTCAAAGAAATGTTTAATAGTCAAAGCATTTTTTCTACTGCCTCTTGATATTTCCATAAAAACAATGTGGCCTTTGCTGGTAAGATGACTTTTTTCAAAAGTCTCAGTGGATCTGGATTGCTAACATTTCTGAGAAGTGGATACAGAGGATTGGACCCATAATCAGAGGCTTTTTGTCCCATTGTGTTATTTTTGAGGGAGACATATTTGGCTATGAGGAAGTGCAAATGTCATTCTATTAAATGGGTAAAATAACTTTCTTTTTTCATTTTTATTTTTTTCTTGAGACTAGGTCTCGCTCAGGCTAGAGTGCAATGGTGCAATCACAGCTCACTGTAGCCTCAACCTCCTAGGCTCAAGCAATCCTCCCACGTCCACTTCCCAAGTAGCTGGGACCACAGGTCCCACCATGCCCAGCTAATTTTTTTGTATTTTTTGTAGAGACGGGGCTTTGCCATGTTGCTCAGGCTAGTCTCGATCTCCTGAGCTCAAGCGATCCATCCGCCTTAACCTCACAAAGTGCTGGGATTACAGGTGTAAGTCACTGTGCCTGGCCAAAATTACTTAACTTCAATGCCTCAGTTTCATCTTCTATTAGATTGTGGGGGGAGGGGAACTATAAACACACTTCATGGGATTGCTGTAAAGTTAATGAGACATGTTAAGTGTTCAGTACAGTGCCTAGGACATAGAAACACAGAATGAATAATAGCTATTGTAATTATTACCTCTTTTTTTCTTTCTTCTAGAGCCAGAAACTTTTGATACCATTTCTCATGCTGTTGAACTTCATCTTGTGTTTTTCCAGGAAGGTGTTCTAGAACTTCTTCCATAAATGTTGGCTTCCCTTTATGTTTGTTTCTCACCTTTACAAAGTTCTGGTGATCATAATCATCCCAGCCACCTTGTCGCCCTCCTGTTTGCTGAAGGAATTTTTCAAAATCTAGTACCTCTTCTGGAAGAGTACTTGGTGTTACTTTGTCTACAGGAACTTTGCTTGAGATTGCTCTGAAAGCTTTCTCTGTTTCTGAATTACCCAAAGCCCATGTGTCAATTTTTCTTGATATGGCACTCAACTCATTATTAGTTGTCTTCTCTTCTTTAATTAGCTCTTCATATCTAAAATTTTAAAAATAAAGTTTGAATAAGAAGACAATCCATATTAACCCTTCATTTTCCATCAAATTTAAGATACCTGACTCTTTATATCATCTTCTCCACTTAACATTATTAACATTTATAAATCTAAGCCTTAAAAGGGTCTCCTCAGAGATTAAAAACAATCTTTCAAATTCTTATTTGGGAATTTTATAGTAACTAAATATGAATAAAATTTCACTTTAAATATGAAAAGCCACCTAAACCCAAAAACAAGAAAGATATTATATTGCTTTTGTGTAAGACTCAAATACATAATAACAGAATGCATTATATACAAAAACCTAGTGGGGCCAGTTATTAAAAAAAAAGTCAATAATTTTATATTAAAACGAGTTTAAAACATACATCAACCTCTGCTCTTCTTTAAAAGTGTTAATTGCATTTTCAATTTCTTCCATCATTTCTCTGAGCTTCTCAACAACTGTAAAAGAAACACAGAGAATTATTTTGTGTCATTTTCCCATATGGCTAAAAGTTAAATATTAGGAAGAAAAAGTGGAGTGTTCCCCTAATTTTAAAACATTTCTTAGCCTAAGGCATAAGAAAGCTGTGCTCAAAAGTGAATTTTTATGATTGCAATTTTTTCTGATTACAGATTTTTTCCCTATACACTCATATCATAATTATCTCCATTTTAGAGCTGAGGAAATGAAATCTCAGAGATATCAAGTAACTTGCCTAAAATTACATAGCTAACAAATGAAAGATCAAGGGTTTGACACAACACCTGTCTGATTCCTAAGTCCATACACCCTGAGCCCTTTAATTTATTGCTTTGATTCTCAGGAATGAATGTTACATTAAGCAAGGAGGTAGGAATATAATTTGTGGGATTTTTTTCTAAACACTAGCATTTGTCGTAAATCTGTTTAACCTTTCCTTATGCATTAGAAATGCCTCTCAAAGATAATTATTTCAAAAAGCAAATGAAGGGAAAACACTGGATAGGATTAAGGAAATCAATCTTTTTTCCCCTTAATTAGCTGTTTTTAAACCTTTCTATAACACAGATTTCCCAGTCCTGTAAATGACACTAATATGTATGTGTTCTGCCTACCTTATAATTTGTAAGGATTTGATAATACTTTAACGGATACACACAGAAATGCCCAATTATAGTTCTCCACTGCAAACTTACTAAAGCCTAACTGATAGAGTTTAGCTCCATTAATAAATTTATTAAGTCCTAACCAATAAAGTAGAGCTCCATTAATGCCAAATAGAAAATACTAACATGTAAGAACGATTATATTTAAATTCACTTACAATCAGGTGTAGGCTTCACATCTTTTAACTGATGCTGCAGTTTCTTTACATTGTTATGTATTTTGGCCAATTGTTGCTGGATTTTTGCTCCTATAAGGAAGAAGTATGCCCTTGAAAATAATTCTGTGACAAATGTGGTTATAATTCAGGATTCTACATGTAAGACTGATCACTGTTAGTAAAAGCCTAGAGCAATTAAATAAAGAACAAAAGATAGTTATTTATGTCAAAACATTAATACTTTAAGTACCTTTGCTGTAAATAAAGCATTTTTCAATATCTTCCAATATTGAAAAGCATAATGGGTTAAGTCTTACTATAACCTGTGCTAAGGAAATGTCTTTTTTTCTCCCTCTGTGTAGATTGAGTTATTGGACATTGTTTTAGATGTAAATATTAGCAGTTTCAGCATTGTTTTGTTCTTTAATAGTGTTTCGTTTCTTTTTAATTTGTTATAATTTATGGAAATAGAATTTCATGTTAACTGTATTGTGGGAATATTAAAACTATCTAATTCTGTGAATACTGAGAAATTTCCCATTGAGAATTAATTTCATCCAACCAAATCCTCTAGGAAAGGGGCAGGTGATATTCATTGATATCACTGTCACGGCCCTGAGGAGGTGCCTCGGGTATCATTCAGTGGTATACTGTGCCACAGGTTGCCAAGCTCAACCAAAGGACCAGCCTGGAGTAAAATATTAGGCCCACAATAAAGCCTAAAAAGTAAGTGAGAGTCTCAACGATGTTTTCAAATCATCTTTATCAGCATGAAGGATTCTTCTTTCATATTTTCTTTTCTGAAACATTAATCTTACTTTAATATTTACTAAATTACTAGGCTAATGTCAAAACATTCACATTCCTATAATAGTAATATTATTATTTTATCATCTTAGGGTACTTTATGCACCCTCCTCTTTTTTGTTTTTGCAACTTTTCCACAAATGAGCAAGAAGCATCAAAGGCTCTGTACAAAAGTCCTTAAAAGTAATTATTTTTTTTTGGCCGGGCACGGTGGCTCAAGCCTGTAATCCCAGCACTTTGGGAGGCCGAGAGGGGCGGATCATGAGGTCAGGAGATCGAGACCATCCTGGCTAACACGGCGAAACCCCGTCTCTACTAAAAAAAACCAAAAAACTAGCCGAGCGAGGTGGCGGGCACCTGTAGTCCCAGCTACTCGGGAGGCTGAGGCAGGAGAATGGCGTAAACCCGGGAGGCGGAGCTTGCAGTGAGCTGAGATCCGGCCACTGCACTCCAGCCTGGGCGACAGAGCGAGACTCCGTCTCAAAAAAAAAAAAAAAAGTAATTATTTTTTAAGAAAAAGTTTACGTATAGGTTTGCAGTCAGTGTGAATATCCAAAATAAACCTCTTAATATGTATATGACAACTTTGGCTTGTTCCATGTTTTTCATTAAAATTCAAGAATTCCATAAAGGCAGAAACTTTTTGTAATTTGCTTTGTAGGGTCTTACTGTTGAACTTTAGGTCAAGAAACTTCTCTAGTACTTAGGAAAGTGTTTTTTGTTTTATTTTAGCTTTAGTTTGATCAGCTACCAAAATATCACTACAGGGCTGATAATCTTTTTATTTTATTTATTCATTTGGATATATAGACAAATCATTTAAGTACAGTATGACATAAATGCAGGCTAAAATTGTGGCATGATATTTGAGGTAAGGAATAGGTATTTCTACTGCTTAGCTGTAATATATGAAGGGAAAACTTCTCCACCTTCATACTAAGACAAGCATTCTTTACTCTCCTAGACAGGAAAAACATAAAGTGTTACTAAATAAGAGCAAAACTGTAGAACAAAGGGAAATAGATTGGTACAAATCAAGTTGCCATAATAAAGGGAAAATCAAGTGAACTAAAATTTGCACAAAATTTTACTTATTGGCATTACTGAGACATAGAAAAATCAGCCTCCCGGTTGTCTACAAAATAACTGAGGGAAATAAAGAAATATTGAATCAGGGGTGTCTAGGTTTTTCAATGTATCAAAGAGAAGAGATAACTAGAAATCTGGTGTTTATATTAGGTCCTGCTGTCATTCCAATAAAAGAAGGAAAATTACTTCTGCCACTGCTTGACAAAGGATAACTTTTTAAAGTAGTGTAATATTTTCTTTTAAAAAATGGTGTAACCTTATATTCTGAAAGAAAAAAATCACTAGGAATTTATTTTAATTGATGATAAGGGAGTATCATGAGCAGTCTCATCTCTTCACAGTGTCTTAATATTTTATAAAGCTTAGTTATTTGATAACCATTATTTTTCCTTTAAGAAATGCTAAGCAGCTTTTTTATTATAAAGATTTTACAACATACAGAATCTAACACTACAATGAAACAAGTATTCTCAGAATTCTTTAAAGGTAACATTTAGTACACTATTGACAATGATTAATATTCATAACAAACAAAAGAACATAGTCATGTACAATCTATCTATAAGGTGCGTTTTTATGTATTATCTCATCAGATGCACAGTACGGCTCTCCTGAGGTACAAGTTTTAGAATGTAGACAAGGAAACTCAGGTTTATGCAATTATTTGACTTGATCACTTCATACAACTACTAATTATAGCTTTGAATCTGTTGATGCTTACTGAATCCAGGGCTCAGTCAACAATGCCAGGGTAATGAGCTAACATCAGACAGCCCAGAAATCACTCTGCTTTTAAAAAATTATAATAGCATTTGCTGGTTTGTCAACCAAAAATATCCCCCAAATCCTCTTTTTCTTGTTAAATTTGAAGAAATATACAACAGAAAACAATCCAGTTAGTATGACTAAATAGTGACATGAAAGAATAAACACATGTCCCTAAAAGACAAATTTTACCAAATAAAATATAGAGAATATAACACAGTTAATACAGAACTGACTCTATAGAGAACACAACACAGTCAATGCACAAAGACAAAGCACAGGGTAAAACTACAACTTTATATCGCTTAACAGTTTTTAGTTCATCAGAAACTCAACTTACTTTCTGTTTTCCTGCTGTTAATTAATTTATTTTCCAATTCTTCTAGCATACTATGCTCAATTCTGAAGTCACTTTTTTGGTTGTAGAAATGACTGTGTTTATCTTTTTCCATGTTAATTACTCTTTAGGAAAAGAAACAAATAGTATAAATATGATTTAAATATATTTTTAATAGCTTAAAATATGAAGACACTTGATAATCAGTATTTTACATTTGGATTAATTCATGTATAGAATAAAAATAATTACTTTGGTTAATATGGCTAAGGAGTCAAAACATTAGTCAAAATAATTGCTGGAAGAGTTAATTTCAATCAAAAACAGCTATAATTTGAACTGCTATTTCAATCATAAAATGATAATTTAAGAAAATGTGGATATACATTTGCTTTGAAAATGCATAAGCTTTTGATTATTGATTCAAACTCAATCTCACTGGAGCCTGAAAATGGCCATTACTGCTGATGACTGCTTTCAATAGTAGATGCTATTAATTTTGTAACCTCAGCCGAGATGGTTAACCTCTCCCAGTATGAACCTCCTCATCACTAAAATGTGAATAATAACAGCTCTCCACTATCTAATAGGTCTATTATTCACATCAAATGAGATAATATATGTGGGAGATCTCTGTACAGTACAAGTATACTATGGAAATGCAAGTTATTAATATTATTAATACAACTAAAACTTCAAGAGACTAACCATCTACAAAGACAGGAAATTTCGTGTATTTAATGACTACTGTCTACATTTACTTCAGAGCTTCTTTCAGCACATCTCTGCCCCTTGGATTTAGTCTATCTACCAGTAAGTTCTCGTTGTTAGTTTGCACCCTAAGAGAAAACAAAAACAAAATAAAGCACTACTGAGAAACTTTTTTGATTGGGCAAAGAAATTAATTTTCAAATTACTTTTTTTTTTTTTTTTTTGAGACAAGGTCTGGCTCTGTCACCCAGGCTGGAGTGCCACGGTACCATCTTAGCTCACTGCAGCCTTGACCTCCCTGGCTCAAGCAATCCTCCAACCTCAGTCTCCCGAGTAGCAGGGACTACAGGGGCACATCCCCATGCCCTGCTAATTTTTTTTTTTGGTAGATAACAGGGTTTTGCCATGTTGCCCCAACTGGTCTTGAACTCCTGAGCTCAAGTGATCTGCCCACCTCAGCCTCCCAAAGTGCGTGAGCCATCATGCCCAGAAAAAATTAATTTTCTTAACGTGTTTCTTTCTCCCAGAAGGTGGAAATTAATGTGAATATTTCTCCACTAATCTTGGATTTAATAAGTGGTGGAGCATCTCTGGCCATTGACTTAATTCACACAACCTGAGAGGCAACTATACCAGTTTCCCAATCTTTTCCACTTTGCCACACATAGATAATTTTTTTTTTGAGATGGAGTCTCGCTGGTGAACAGCACTGGTTAGTAAGAATGATGACTTTCAGAGTGGCTGGAGCCAGCCTAGGAGTCCCTCAGACACCATTTATTAAGCATGTAACCTACGGAAAGATGTTTATCCTCTATGATCCTCAACATCCTCATTTGTAAAATGGAAGAAGAACAATTTAAATATATGATGTTTGTCATTTATAAAACACTTTCATACATATATAATAAAAAAACACAAAAACTATTCACTTCCTCAAAAACATTTACCAGGCGTTTAGTTATAAAGTGAAAATAGATTGTCAGTTATTTGTTATACAAAATCTAAAGAAACAGCTATTTTATTTCCCTTGAAATACACAGATTCAAAATTGTAAAAATAAAACTGAAATTACTCTACTTACAATTAACTTTATATTAAATAGCCTATTATTTGTCCATTTCATACCTCCCATCTTTCTCTTGTTATATTTGACAGGCTAGTGATTACAATTTTATAACTTAATGTGAGACTAGGTAGGGTAGAATTAATTTTTTATTGTCCATTATAAAATGGCTAGTAATGTTATTTGAAGATAATATTCTTATACTTACTGATTCTTAAATTTTTCTGCTGTGCGTACGAATTCTGCTTTCTTAGTCTGATTAACTTTCTGCTTCCAGTTTTGAAGATGAAAAGGACGAATTCCACCTGAAGTACTAAAACAGCCATCACTCTGCATTGAGAACAAGAAAAACTTAACAGTAATGAAAATAGTAAAACATAAATGTGGAATTTTTTCAGAGAGATAAAATGTCAATAGTTGAGTTTCTTGAAGGATAATTTTGGGGCCAATCTTATTTAACTCTTAGAAGTACATTTGTGGAAGAAGGAATATCTATCAAATGAAGGAATATCTATCTTAAAATGCTACACTGAGTAAGAAAGGTTAAATATCCCAGGATTATTTGCAAAATACTCTAATTCATTCAGTTGGTCATTTAATAAGTATGTATTGAACACTACGAAGTGACATGGGCTGCATTAGACACTAGGGAAAAAATCATGATCTATAATAATATGGCCCCTGTTTGAAGCTCTAGGGAGGAAAAACAGATTTAAAGAGAGAAGAGTAAACCAGCAATAAAATGAAAACTCCACCAGCTGCAATAAGTGCTATTAAGAAAATAAATATTAGGGCTCAGATGGAGAAAGCAGAGCAAGGGTTTGCTTTTTCAGTTACAATGGTCACAGGTCTATTTGAGGGGATGACTTTAAGGAAGATTGAAGGCAGCTATGACAGGAGCAGTAGGAAAGAGTGTTCTAAGCAAAGGGATCTACATGTGCAAAAGCCCTAGAGCATGAAAGACTTTGCTGAGTTCAAGCAGAGAAAGGCCAATTGTGACATGAGATTAGTAACGGTGCGATCTTGGTAGGAGATGAAAGTAGAGAGGCAGGTACGTGCCAGATCATACAGACATTTTAGGTCACTGAGGGGGTCTGGATTTTATTGAAGTGTTTTGAGCAGGGAAAAGCCATGATACATTTAATTCTTTAAGAACAATTTTCTGGCTATTTTTTTGGAGAATAAATTAATGGGAGGTGTGGGGGTGGAGTGAGCCAAGACTGGAAGCAGGAGGATCAATGAGGTACCTAGTACAGCTATAGAGACAAGGAATGACAGTGTCCAGGACTACTGAGCTGATAGAAAATAAAAGAAGACTCAATATATTTTGGAGGTATCACCGAGAGGGATTGCTGAGCAACAAAAATGGGTTGTGGGGGATGAGGGGAAAAGGAAACAAGGCTTTAAATTTCCAGGAGCAAAAAAGAATAAAGTAGTAAATCTAAATCTAGGAAATATATTTTAAGTCAAAATGTAATCCACATACCATAAAATATGTCTGTTTGAAGTGTACAATTCAGTAGTTTTTAGTGCATTCACAAAGTTGTGCAACCATCATGACTATCCAGTTTCAGAATATTTTCATCATACCAAAAAGAAACCTCATACCTATTAGAGGTCACTCCCCATTCCCCTTCCTTCCAGCTCCTGGCAACCATTAATCTACTTTCTGACTCTGTGGATTTGCATATTCTGGAGAATTTATATAAATGGGCTCGTACAATGTGTAGCCTTGTCTGACTTCTTTCACTTCACGTGATGTTTTCAAGATTCATCCATGTTGTACCATGAATCAATACTCCATTCCTTCTTACGGCTGAATAATACTCCATTATATGGGTCTACCACATTTTGTTTATCTACTCATCAGTCGCTAGCTGATGGACAATTGGGCTGTTTCCATTATTTGGCCAAATTAATCTGAACATTTGTGTACATGTTTTAATGTGAATATATGTCTTCAATTCTCTTCATTATATAACTAGCAGCAGCATTTCTGGATCATAAAGTAATTATTATTATTTACTTTCCCATTTTAAAAAATTGGGTGGCATAGCGGGGCCTGGTGGTTCATGCCTCTAATTTCAGCACTTTGGGAGGCCAAGGTGGGAGAACAGCTTGAGCTGAGGAGTTTGAGACCAGACTGGGCAACATAGCAAGATCTTGTCTGTATAAAAATTAAAAAAAGAAAAAAAAATTAAGCCAGGCATGGTGGTATGAGGCCACCAGGAGGCCACCTCAGGAGGCTGAGGTGGGAGGATCACTTGAGTCCAGGAGATCAAGGCTGCAGTAAGCCATGACCACAAAACTGCACTCCAGCCTGGGGGGACAGGGCAACACGCTGTCTCAACAATAACAACAACAACAAAAGGATTGCCCTTTTATTGTTGAGTTGGAAGCATTCTTTATAAACTGGATGTAAAAGTCCCTTATTAGACATGATTTGTAAATATTTCCCCCCATTTTCTGAGTTGTCTTTTCACTTTCTTGATAATGCCTTTGAAGCCCAAAAGTTTTAAACTTTTTAAAGAATTGCCAGACTGTTTTCCACAGTGGCTGCACCATTTTACATTCCCACCAGCAATGTATGGGGGTTTCAATTTCTCCACAAACTCACCAATAACTGTTATTATCTGTCTTTTTTATTACAGTCATCTTAATGGGTATGAAGTGATTTCTCACAGTGGTTCTGACTAGTCCATAATGACTAACGATGTTGAGCATTTTTTTCATGTGCTTATTGGCCTCTTATTTTAAGGAATGTCTACTTAAATCCTTTCCCTTTTAAAAAATTTGGTTATTTGTCTGTTTATTGTTGAATTGTAACAGTTATTTACATATGTTACTCAACTTTTACGGGAGGCTACTGTTTTGAACAGAGCTCCTGCAGTAGGCCCCAACAGACCAGACAAAATAAAAATAGTCACTCATGCTAAGTGCCACATGATCAAAATGAAACTTTGAGGAAATAGGTAGATTTTCCCAATTGAGCAATTTTTCCTGAAAACAAGAGATGCACAGCAACCAATCAGAAAGGGTCCAGTCAACCTGAGTCTGAGTAATAAGAAAAGCCTCTCTGCTTTTACCTTCATAAGTTACCTGAAGTAAACTGATGTTAACCAATCCTCTTTCTTTTTTCTTTCTTTCTTTTCTTTTCTTTCTTTTTTTTTTAATTAAAGTGGTTAGGGTCTTCTTATGTTGCCCACGTTGGACTCCTGGGCTCAAATGATCCTCTTGTCTTGATCCTGCTTAGTCTCAGAGTAGTTGAGACTATAGGCACATGCTACTGTGCTCAACTCCAATCTGCTTTTTTCTTTTTTCTTCGAAATATTCTTTCATAATTGAGATTTTATTGTTGTGTTGAAAATCGGTACACACACATTTCAATTTGCAAACATTTTTAATATAAGTACCAAAAATCTAAAATGTCATGTTTTTCCTACCCCACTCCCCGCAGATGGAGTTTTGCTCTTGTCATCCAGGCTGGAGTGCACTGGTGCCATCTTGGCTCACTGCAACCTCTGCCTCCTGAGTTCAAGCGATTCTCCTGCCTCAGCCTCCTGAGTAGCTGGGATTACAGGCGCCCACAACCATGTCCGGCTAATTTTTGTATTTTTAGTAGAGACAGGGTTTTGCCATGTTGGCCAGGCTGGTCTCAAACTCTTGAACTCAGGTGATCTGCCTGCCTCGGCCTCCCAAAGTACTGGGATTACAGGCATTAGCCACCGCACCCAGCCACCATGTACTTTTAGAGGTTATTCCAGGGACTTTCCAGCTTAAATTTGGAGGGAAATTTTCCTTAAGAGGCGATCAAGTACCAGTATCTTCACATGTTGATAAGCTGTTAAATACATCCCAGCAACTCACAATTTAATACCATATACACTACATACTCTAATTTTCAATCTTTCACAACACACTAACAATGTTATTAGGAAAATATAGGACTACCATAACCAAAGGTGTCACAGAGTGCACACAATTCTGACGGGGAAAGCCATGATCAAAGAGTGGTTTTTATAAGGAAACAATTCTACTAAAAAAGAACACGGGAATGGAAGTAATTTAAAATCTTCAAGACATTAAATGCAGGACCGTGACTCCATATTGTCATTTAGTATGCTTAGTATTAGAGGATATAAGAACTAACCCCCTATCTACGGAATGTTAAGCTGACACTCAAGACAGTCAAAGCCTCCCATAATTCAATATTCCACACTATTTTCTGGTTGTACCAAAAAATAAACAACCAGCGAATGATTTCACCTCTTAAAGCATTTACACTTAAAAAATAGGATGAGGTGGGATTCCCTCCTTCTTAAAAATGTTCCCTGAGTGACTAAAAAACTTGCATTTACAAGATAGTTGATAAAAATATTCCTCTGGATTGTACAAGGAGGGAGACGGGGACTACTAAAACACAGTAGATGATATTAATCGGACTTGGCTATTTTTTTTTTTACCCAAACTCATTTTATCGCCAGACAGACTTGGCTTCTTTCCCTCAGCCTTCATCGAAGGCAGGACTCTCCTGGGTTTTAGTTTCTTCGTTTTCTGCAGGTAAGTCTTCTTCAGTTTCTTGGTTAGCCACTTTGGCCAGTTTTCCTTTTGCTCCCCTTTTGCCTTTGGTTTCCCTTTTGTGTCTGAAGATTTATCCTTTCATGACCGCCTTTTTTGGCTTCATTTCTGCTTTTGTAGGAGCAGGTTTAGATGACAATTGCACGAATCTCCTCTTGGGCTCTTCCTTCACTTCCCCTTCTGCTGGACTCACCTTCCAGTTGGGCTTCTTGTCAGCAGGAAAGGCGCCTGTCCGGTGCTCAGTGCTTACAAGCCCTGGTGTGCCAGCCTCTATGGAGCCGGGCTACCTGGCTGTTGCCACTCCTCCTGCCACCTCAGCGGCTGAGAGCCCCACTTTTTTCTATTGTTTCTGGGTTTTTTGTTCCTACTTTACAGAACCCACTGTTCTGTCATGCCCTGTGGAAATTCTTACCTATTTTGTAGAATGGGATGCTGCCCCAATTCATGAATTGCAAATAAAAGCCTATTCGATCTAAATTGAACTAAATTTGTTGTAACTTTGTTCAACATATATTTTAGATGTAAGAACCTTATCAACATATAATTTGCAAGCATTTTCTCACATTCTATGACTTATCTCTTAACTTTCTTAATAATGTTCTTTTGCAGCGGCGTAATCCCGGTTCACTGCAACCTCTACCTCCACCTCCCCGGTTCAAGTGATCCTCCTGCCTCAGCCTCCTGAGTAGCTAGGACCACAAGCACATACCATCACGCATGGCTAATTTTTGTATTTTTAGTAGGGGTAGGGTTTTGCAACATTGGCCGGGCTGGTCTCGAACTAGCCTCAAGTCATCTGCCCGCCTGGGCCTCCCAAAGGGCTGGGATTACAGGCATGAACCACTGCACCTGGCCTGAAGCACAAAAGGTTTTTAATTTTGATGGAATCCAACGTATCTATTTGGTCTTTGGCTGCTTGTGCTTTAGGTGTCATACAGGGGAAACTACTGACTGACCAAAGGTCATGAAGATTCATGCCTGTGTTTTATTCTAAGAGTTTTTTAGACCTACATTTGGTCTTTGATCAGATTAGATATGTTAAAATATGGCATGAGGTAGTTCAGCTTCTGTAAGTGGTTATTCAATTGTCCAAACATTTGTTGAAAAGACTGTTCTTTTTTTTTTTTTTTTTGAGACGGAGTCTCGCTCTGTCGCCCAGGCTGGAGTGCAGTGGCCGGATCTCAGCTCACTGCAAGCTCTGCCTCCCGGGTTTACGCCATTCTCCTGCCTCAGCCTCCTGCCTCTCCTACTACAGGCGCCCACCACCTCGCCCAGATAGTTTTTTTGTATTTTTTAGTAGAGACGGGGTTTCACTGCGTTAGGCAGGATGGTCTCAATCTCCTGACCTCGTGATCTGCCCATCTTGGCCTCCCAAAGTGCTGGGATTACAGGCCTGGGCCACCGCACCCGGCCGACTGTTCTTTTCTTACTGAATTGTCTTGGCACCCTTTTGAAAATCAACTGCCCATAAATCTGTGGGTTTATGTCTTGTCTCTCACTGATCTATATGTCTGTTGTCTATCCCTATGCCAGTACCACAGTTTGATTACTATGGCTTTGAAGGTAAATTCTGAAATTAACAAGTGTAAGTCCTTCAACATTGTTCTTCTTTTTCAAGACTGTTTTGGCTATTTTCCGTGCCTTGCATTTTCCATATTAATTTTAAGATCAGCATGTACATTTCTTCAAAATAATTTTTAAAAGGCAGCTAAGATCTTTATAGAGATTGCACTGAATCTGTAAATCAATTTGGGGAGTACTGCCATCTTAATAAAATGAAGTCTTCAAAATCATAAACAGTAAGTATTCATTTATATATGTCTCCTTTAATTTTTTTGAATAATTTTTATAGGTTTTAGAGCATAAGTTTTATGCTTCTTTTGTTAAATTCATCCCTATGTATTTTAATCTTTGTGATACTATTATAAATGGTATTTTTTTCTTAATTTCATTTTTGAATTGTCCATTGCTAGTGTATAGAAATACAACTGACTTTTGTATATTGATCTTGTATTCTGCAACCCTGCTGTACTTTTTTAATAGTTTTCTAGTAAGTTTTTGTGTGTGTGTGTGGATTCCTTAGAATTTTTAATATATATTAGGTCATCTGTGAGTAAGTATCATGTTACATCTTCCTTTCCAATATGAATGCTTTTTATTTCCTCTTCTTGCCTAATTGCCCTAGTTAGAACTTACAGTGAGTAAAGCGGTAAGAGTGGATAATTTTGTCTTGTTCCTGATCATATGGAGACAGCCTTCCATATTTTATCATTACACATTATGTTACTTAATGATGCTGCTATCAGGTTGAGAAAGTTCTCTTCTACTGACAGTTTGTTGACTGGAAAATCTGAGTTGATCTATCTTCATGAAAGGGTGTTGGGTTTTGTCAATTGCTTTTCTGCTTCTATTGGGATGATGTGGTTTTGCCCTTTATTCTATTCATATGTTGTATTATATTAGTTGATTTTCATATATTAAACCAACATTGCATGTCTGGAATAAATTGCAATTGATCATGGTGTATAATCCTTTTCATGTTTTTAGATATGTTTGCTCGTATTTTGTTATTTTTACATCTGTATTTATAACAGATACTACTCTGTATTTTTTGTGTGTGTGTGATGTTTTTGTTTGATTTTGGTATCAGGGTAATAATGGCCTTACAGAATGAGAAATGTTCATTAAAATGTTCCTTCCTCCTCTATTTTCTGAAAAACATTTGTTACAAACAAAAATACATTTATGCTGACTTTCATATTTACCTATATATTTGCAGTACTCTAGTCACATTATTCTTCATGTGGATTTAAGTTACTGTCTAGTGTCCTTTTATTTTAGCTTGAAGGACTCCTTTTAATGTAGGGCAATTATGCTAATGATAAATTATTTTGGCTCTTGTTTGCCTCAGTATGTCTTAAATTCTCCTTCATTCTTATAGAATAATTTTGCTGTACAAAGAACAACTGGTTGGCAGTCTTTTTCTATTTTATGTCATCCCTCTGCCTTTTGGCGTCCATGGTTTCTGATGTGAAATCAGCTGTTAATCTTATTGAGGAATTCCTTATATGTAATGAATTGCTTCTTTCTTGGTGCTTTCAAAACTTTTTGTCTATATTTATTGGCATGTTTATTATGATGTGTCTAGATATGAATTTCTATGAGTTTATTCTGTTTAGAGTTCACTGAGCTCCATCCATATGTAGGTTAATGTTTTTCATCAAATTTGTGAAGTCTTCTGTTTTATTTCCTCAAATATCTATTTCCTCCTTTTTTCTCTCTTTCCTTTCTTTCTGGGACTCTCATTATGCACATGGTAGTATGCTTAATGGTATCTCACAGATCTCAGACTCTGTTCATTTTTCTTCATTCTTTTCTTCTCTCTGTTCTTCAGTCTGGATAATCTGAATGGACCTATCTTCAAGTTTGCTGATACTTTCTTCTGCCAGCTTAATTCTGGTGTTGAGTCTCTCTAGCGACGTTTTCATTTGAAGTTCCTATATTTTTTAACTCCAGAATTTCTACTTGATTCTTTTTTAAATGTTTGATTTGTTTAAAGATTTCTATTTGATGAGACCTCATTCCCACATTTTCTCTTAGTTCTTTAGACATGGTTTCCTTTAGTTCTTTGAACATATTTAAATAACTGTTTTGAAGTCTTTGTCTAGTATGTCCAATAGCCAGTATTACTCAGAAAGAGTTCCTTTTTACTGTTTTCCCCATGTGTGAACCATACCTTCTTGCCATGTTTCATAATTTTGTTAAAGACTGGACATATAAAATAATATAATGTGACAACTCTAAAAATGAGATTTTCTCCCCTTACCAGGGTTTGTTTTGTTGCTGTTTGTTTGGTCACTTTTCTAAATGAATTCTGTAAAGTCTGTAGTCTTTGTCAGGTGTGGCAGTGAAATCTCTGGTTGATTAGTTCAGTTGTCAGCCAATAATTGGTCAGAGATTTCCTTAGATGCATTGAACCACTGTGTGTCCTAGTGTTTGCTACCTTTGGGAAAGGGGGTCTGTATGCATGCTGAAGCATACCTCCTACATGCAGGCAGGCAGTTTACAACCCTACCTTAGTCTTTACTTTCTGCCAGCACAGTGCTTCAAAGCCAAACAAGGATGAGGACTGAGAGCTTTCTTAGGTCTTTCCTGGTGTCTCCTATTGCTGCTGTAACGAACTCACCACAAGTTAGTTTACCACAAATGCAGTGGCTTAAACAACAGAAATTTATTCCCTTATAGTTCTGGAGGTCTAGTCTAAAATCAAAGTGTGAACCTGGAGGACATTATGGTAAGTGAAACAAGCCAGACACAGATATGCAAATCCTGTATAATCTTACTTAGACTGCACATGGAATCTAATATAGAGTAGAACAACAGTTGCCAGAGGCTGGTGGGAGGGCAAGGAAAGAAATAGGGAGTTGGTCAAATGGTGCAAAGTTTCAGATAGACAGGAGGAATATGTTGGGATCTACTACACAGTAGGTTAACCATAGTCAATAATGATGTTATTGTGTGTCTCAAAATAACAGAGTAAATTTCAAATGTTTCACCAGAAAAAATAAGTGAGGTGATAGATATGTTAATTATTAGCCTGGTTTAATCATTCCACATTGTATACATATATCAAAACATCATATTGAACCCCATAAAGTATATAATTATGATTTGTCAATTAAAAATGATGTTAATTAAAACAAAGGTGTTAATAGGGCTACATTCCTTCTGGAAGCTTCAGGGAAGGATCCACCCTCTTACCTTTTATTTCCAGCATCTAGAGCCACCTTCATTCCTTGGCTAATGGCCCCTTCCTCACATTACTCCATCCTCATCCTTCCATCATCACATCTCCTACTTCTGACTCTGATCTTCCCACGTCTCTCTTATAAGGACCTTTCTGATTACACCAGATCCACTCAGATAATTAAGATATTTAATTTATCTTAATCACATCTGCAAAGTCCCTTTTACTATGTAAGATTACACAGTCACAGGTGAAAACAGTTATTATTGAAGGGTTATTTCATGCAGCCAAGGAACATAAAATTCAGGTCATCAGAGGGAAGGTCCTTAGAAACAAAACAGAAGATAGGGCCTTAAGGTGGTATAAAACCAGCATCACACTAATGTAATGCTGTTAGAGATACTTCAAAAAAGTCATAATTCAGCAACTCCAATAATCAAGAGAACAACTGGGAACAAGAGGGTAATGACATTGGAGAGGTGGATAGAGATTTGTGGTCTTCAGATTTGAAAGGGAATAGCTAAGAGGGTTATGAATAAATAATATACAAATACTAAAAAGCATAGATAGAAAAGTAACACACTTTTCATAGTAAGTGAGGAATTTATGAGATTCCACGCCCTGAGGATATTGTAAAATAAAATACAATATAAAATAGTTTCAAAACTTCAGAGATAATTACTCCAAAGTAATTTAAAGAAACTGTGATGGACTGAATTGTGTTCCCTCAAAATTCCTATGTAGAAGGTCTGATCCCCAAATAACTCTATCTGGAGATAGGGCCTTTAGGTTAAATGAGGTCATTAAGGTGGGGACCTAATTTGATAGAACTGGTGACCCTATAAGAAGAGATGCCAGAGATCTCTTTCTCTCCTCTTGTAAGAGAGAAAAGACTACGTGAGGACACAGTGAGAAGGTGGCTGCCTACAGGCCAGGAAGAGAGGCCTCACCAGAAACCAACCCTAAGGGCAACTTGATCTTGAACTTCTAGCTTCTAGAACTGTGAGAAAATAAACTTTTGTTGTTTTAGCCACCAAGTCTGTAGTAGTTTGTTATAGAAGCCCTAGCTGACAGGAACTTTAGATATTTTGGTAGACATCTCTAGTATCATGAGATTGCCATCAGGAAAATTATCTCTTCTCAAGAAAATACTAGTTGGTTTCAGTGTTAAAGTCAGTAGGAATATCTGTTCATTTAATCATATGACAGATATTCAAGTTCAGTGTCAGGCTGTAGAATTTTTGTGTATAGGTATGTGTGTGTGGTATGCTGGGGGAAGTACAAAGATGGATAACATGTAAACTCCTAAACATTGTCACCATATAGCATGCAGTAATTCTGTTTTGTTTTTTTTTAAAGAAAAAGCCCAAACACATGTGAAGAATTCTACCTAATTATGCTGAGGTAGATTCTCAACAATGAGGCTCTGCTTTCCCTACTAAAGTGGTAAGAAAGTATACACCACGGTTCTCAATCTCAGCACTACTGACTTTTGGACCAGATGATTTTTTGTTGTAGGTGGCTGTTCTCTGGCATCCATCCATTAGATGCTAGCAGCCCCTCAACACCCCCCTGCTCCCCACTCTGACAGCCAAATATGTCTCCAAACATTGCTAGATATCCTCTAGGTGACTGATAAAATGGCTGAAAGAGCTCCACAGGTGATCTGATCCAACTCTGAGGAGGCAAACACCACAAAAGTGTGCACCAATAACAACATTAGGCAACTTGCAAGAAATGCAGATCACAAGATAAAACATTGCTACAAGAATTTAGAGAATAAATGATGGAGAAACCCAGCAACATGGGGTCACACATTTTTTTAAGCATAGTACTTAAAAATACTTTATGTATTTTTATATATTTTATATTTTTTCCTGAGATACTTGGGCCAGAGTTAGAATAATAAAGAGAATTATAGAGGATGTGTGAGAAAATTTTCCGTAGGTGGAATTTCCTGAAGGTCTACGAGTAAAGACACTGTATTTCCTTAAAGGAGGAAAAAGATGGAACCTGTCCTCAGCTCCTGACAGCCTTCCTTCAGGTTTATATTGATCCACAAATTATTTAGTAAGTGCATACTATAGTCCAAGCACTACACAACAGGCATAGTTCTTGGTGCTGGGAATACAATAAAGAATAAAATTTCCAATACTTTCTGCCCTCATGGAGCTTACATTCTCATGGGGGTGCGAGGAAGGGTGAGGGTGTGAGGAGAAGCATAAACAATAGAAATAAAATATGTAATGTAATATATAAGTGCTATGGGGAAAAATAAAACCAGAAACAGGGACCGGGTGTGCCGCTTAAGGGGATTCAGTTGAGAGAGATCATGGAAAGTCTCGTTGAGCTGATAACATCTCAACAAAGATACCTGGTCCTCACCACCTAGAAAGGGTCCTAAGCCGATCACTGGAAACACCTCTGCCTCCGACCATCCCATATTGTCTTTCTCCTTGTGTTCCCAGCGCCGGTACAGTAACACAGCTGCCACCAATTACTGAGCACAGAGTCCCCCTCCAACCAAGCAGTGTGCCAGGGGCTCCCCAGACATAACGTTAATCCAAAGCTCGGGAGGTGCATGTTACTATTCCCAATTTTTAGAGAAGAAAGTGAGTCTCCGAGAGCATATGTTCTTATCACGCGGCTAGGAAGCGGCAGAGCCGGGTTCCCACCCAGGTCTTCCTCGACTCCGAAACCACATGGAGGCGGCTCTGCAAAAGCTGTTAAACGCACAAGCCAACAAAGAGCAACGCCCGGCGCGTGCCAGGCCCCGAGCAGGGGAGGCGAACGCCGCGCCTCCCGCCTCCCGCTGGCGCTGCAGAAGGCACCTGTTCAGACAGGGCCTGCAGCCCCTCGACCCCACGCCTGCCGCCACAGCAGCTCTCTGTTCTCCCGGATTTACCTGTTGAGGCGCTGGCGTTGCTCCCACGCCGGTCCCGGTGGCCGCGCCCGCCCCTGCCACAGCCCCGGCTACCGCGGTGGCCGCAGCCGCTACCACAACCGTCGTCAGTGCGGCCATGTTTACCCGCCGAGCTGCTCGGGCCGCGGCAGCCACCGGCGCCTGGGGATTCGTGGCCGGCGCACCTCGGCCTCTGCAGACCGCTCCCTGCGCTGCGGGCTTGGCCGGGATGCAGGGCGGGGACGAGACGTAGGGCGGGGTCGGGATGCAGGGCGGGGACGAGACGCGAGGGTGCAGGGGAGTGGGGGTGCGGGAGGGGCGGGACTGGGGTGCAGGGCGGGGCCGAGATGCGAGACTCGGCCCGGGATTCAGGCGGGGAGGGGCGGGGCGAGGGAGGGGCAGGGTGCCGGGCGGAGCAGGGATGTAGGGGAGGGGCGGGTCTGGGGTGCTGGGGCGGGTCTGGGGTGCTGGGGCGGGCGGGTGTGGGGGCGGGGCAGGGGCTGCGCTCTGCCCTGTCGCGCATTTGTACACCCTTTGGGCACTTAACCGACTCTGCCAGCCCAGTCCCATACCTGTCAAGAAAATTCATTGTCTTACATCGTCCTTACATTTTATCCGTGTTGTAGTCAATATATATATTTTTTTGCCTAGTATACATCCGCTTTCTAGGTTTCTACTTAGCGCTGCTGAGACTGAGTCTAAATGAAAAAACATTATCAATGATTCTAACAATAAATCATATTTTACATTTTTAAAGAAAAATACCCAGCATGCTCCACAGAACCAGACATCAGAGGCAGGAATGCCACAGTTGCATTCCTAGGACTTGGTCAATGAGAAGACAGATTCCAAAAATACAGTGCTGGAAAGTTGGAAAAAAGCCACAGATGACGCTTCCAGTCAAGACAACCTGTGGCAATTGAGCTGATTTCTGTAGGTACTACCTTTTCCCCCTTTACAGAAATCGATTCATTCAGTCAGTCAATATGGATCTGCTATCATATGTCAGGCACTGTTCTAGGCCTTGGGAATTTTGTTGAATTAGATACATAGGTAAGTTTCCTCCTCTCACTTCTAGTACAGAGTTTAAACAAGTAAACAAATAGGTATTTATTGAGCAATTCCTTTGTGCCAGCACTGTTATAAGTGCTTTATATGCACTTTTGCATTTAATCCTCACAAATAACTTCATGAAGTAGGTACTATTATCATCTCCATTTCGGTGATAAAGTTAAGGATCACATGGCCGCACAGGTAGAGGGTAGGATACCTATCTAGACAGCCTGACTCCAGAGACCATCCTGGTAGAAATATTAAACAGGTAGCTGGATAAATGCCTCTGGGGCCCAGGAGAGAGAGAGCTAAATATATGAATTTGGCCTTCCTATAGAAAATATTTGAAATAAGACTGAATGAGCTCACCCAGGGTGAGTATAAATTGAAGTCTGAGAATTAAGCCTAGGGCACTCCAAGAAGGTGACCACGGACAAGAGGAGAAGGGGACCGAGATGGAGAGATCTGCGAGAAGGGAGGAAAACCGGAAGTCTGCGGAGGGAAGCTTTGGAAGAAGAGGCCGGACGCGGTGGCTCACGTCTGTAATCCCAGCACTTTGGGAGTCCAAGGTGGGCGGATCACGAGGTCAGGAGATCGAGACCATCCTGGCCAACATGTTGAAACCCCATCTCTACTAAAAATACAAAAATTCTTTGCGTATGGTGGTGCGAGCCTGTAGTCCCAGCTACTCGGGAGGCTGAGGCAGGAGAATGGCTTGAACCTGGGAGTCAGAGGTTGCAGTGAGCTGAGATCCTGTCACCGCACTCCAGCCTGGTAACAGAGTGAGACTTCGTCTCAAAAAAAAAAAGAAGGAAGAAGGAAAAAGGAAGAAGAAGAAGAGGAGGAGGAGGAGGAAGAAGAAGAAGAAGGGAGAAGAAGAAGAAGGGAGAAGAAGGAGAAGGGAGAAGGAAAAGGAGAAGGAAGAGGAGAAGGAGGAGGAGGGGGAGGAGGAGAAGGAGGAGGGGGAGGAGGAGAAGGACTCGGAGAAAGAGGAGAAGGAGGAGGAGAAGAAATAAGAAGAAGAAAGAAGAAGAGGAAAGAAGAAGGAAGAGGAGGAGAAAGCTGTGTGGTTCACTGCCTAGAGGCTGAATGAAGGGGTATCAAAGAAATGATGGTTGCATTTGGCAAGAGGGAGGCCATGGGCTTATGGGGTGGGGACACCAAAGCCTGACTGACTGCATTGAGGAGATAATGGAGATGACGAGATAGAAACAGTGTCTTTTCACCATGATTTTGATCGATTTTGTGGTGCAGGTGTTCAGGGAAATGAAGTGGTAGCGGGGGGAGGATGTGTGATCAAAGAGGGTCTTCGTTGTGTTGTTTCAAGGTTTGGACTACTAGAAGGAGTTTTTCATGCTGCTGGGAATTATCTAGTGGAGACAGAAGTTTGATGCTGCAGGAGAAAGGCAGTCAGACCCTCTTGAAAGTCAGACTGATGGAGTCCAGAGCATAAGTGGGAGATTTGGTCTTTGATAGAAGCACAGACTCTTCTGACACAGGGAGGTAGTGGGTGGGGACTATGGGGAGGCTGGAGAGTCCTGCACACACGGGTTGCAGCACAAGGTAGTTGGGAGGTTTGGAGGGAGCAGATGGCTGACCTCACCTCCCCACCCCTGTGTGAAGTAGGAGGAAGTAAGTTGCTTGGTTGTATTGAGAAGGTAAAACTTCTTTAATTTTTGTATTACCTTTTATCCAAATGAGCCCTGTTACTATAGCGCTGTCGGAATTCCTGTAATTGTTAGTCCAGAATTATCTTGCAGCCTCGGAAAAAAATAAGTCAACCAACGATTTGAGTTGACTTTTACAATTTTACAATTTTAATACTACCACTAAAAATAAAGTGAAGTCTAAGATCATTTTGCACTTCCTATTGTTTTTAGAGTATATCCTGCATAGGATATCTAGAGTACTGTGTTCAAAAGTTTTCTGAAATCATCCTTTTCTCTATGTGCTGTGGAATCAATTTGATATATATTTCAGTTCTTTTGATTACATTTGTGTTCAATTTCAGTGTTTCCTTTTTTGTTTTGTTTTCTTTCAAAACAAAATTTGTAAATTATGTATAGCATGCATAAAGTCAAAACTTTATGACAAGGTATGTTTAAAGAAGTCTTACTCCCCAATATATCCTCTCCATGCCCTCTCAACTAATCCTCTATGGTAAATAATTGTATTAATTTCTGGTTCTTTTATGTTTCATTTACAAAACAAAAAAGGTAAATAGACAAATTTTTATTTTTATTTTTTTCTTACAAAAACATCTAGCATATTGTATTAGTGTTCTAGGGCTGCATAATGAAGTGCCATAAACTGGGTGGTTTATAACAACAGAAATTGATTCTCTCATAGTATAGGAGGCCAGAAGTTCAAAACCAAGGTGTTGGCAGGTCTGGTTTCTTCATGGGGGCCTAGTAGTAAAATCTGTTCCATGCCCCTCTTCTAGCTTCCAATGATTGCCAGCAATCTTGAGACTCCTTGGCTTGTAGAAGCATTACTCCAATTTCTACCTCCACCATTGCACAACACATATCTGTGTCTCTGTGTCCAACCTTTCCTCTTATAAGAATACCAGTCACTGGTTTAAGGCCCATTCTAATGCAGTATGACCCCATTTTAACTTGATTACATTTGGAAAGACCCAGTTTTCAAATCAGGTCACATTCATAGGTACCAGGGATTAGGACTTCAGCATATCTCTTTCGAGGACACAATTCAACTGATAACACATATATTATACTCTGCACCTTGAAATTTTTGCTTAACAATATATACTGGAACTTGCTTCGTGTCAGTTCCCAGAAATTTTCCCAAATTTTAAAAATTAAATGCATAATCCTCCATTATTTTATTCAGCCAGTCATCTGCTAATAGATATTTAGGTGATTTCTAATCTTTTGTTGTTGCAAGTGATGATTCATAAGTATTTCATATTTGGGAAAGTGATTATCTTCAGTAGAATAGCTAGGTCAAAGGTTTTTTTTTTTTTTTTTTTTTTTTTTTTTTGAGACGGAGTCTCGCTCTGTCGCACAGACTGGAGTGCAGTGGCGCAATCTCCACTCACTGCAAGCTCCGCCTTCCCGGGTTCCCTCCATTCTCCTGCCTCAGCCTCCCGAGTAGCTGGGACTACAGGCGCCCGCCACCGCGCCCGGCTAATTTTTGTATTTTTAGTAGAGACGGGGTTTCACCGTGTTAGTCAGGATGGTCTCGATCTCCTGACCTCGTGATCCGCCCGTCTCGGCCTCCCAAAGTGCTGGGATTACAGGCGTGAGCCACCGCGCCCGGCCTAGGTCAAAGGTTAAATGCTAATGCAATCTAGTTAGATATTGCTAAATTCCTCTCCATAGGAGTTGTATCATATTGCACTCCCACTTACAATGTGTGAGGGTGCTTGCTTCTTTATTACTTGCGATCTTAGTATTTAAGTTGTTGGATTTTTGAAAATCTGAAGAGATGAAAAATGGTATCTCTCAGTAATTTTAATATTGGCATACCTGTTTTTATTGTGCTCCACTTTATTGTGCTTTGCAGGCACCGCATTTTTTACAGATTGAAGGTTTGTGGCAATCCTGTGTCAAGCAAATCTATTGGCGCCGTTTTTCCAACAGCATGTTTTCACTACATCTTTGTGTGGTGTTTTGGTAACGTGATGGTATTTCTCAAAATATTCTCACAGTATTTCAAACTTGTTTCCTATTATGGTGATCTGTGACCAGTGATGTTTGACGTTACTATTTTAATTGTTTTGGGGCAACATGAAGCATGCAGAACTTAATAAATGTGTGTATTCTGACTACTCCACCAATTGACCATTCTTCCATCTTTAATTTTGGAAGAAGTTTCACTCTGAGTAAAATGCTATCAAAAAGCATAGAATGCTACAGAGAAATCTTTTGTGAAAGGAAGAATCAATTGAGGTGGCAAACTTCCATTGACTTATTTTATGAAATTGCCACAGCCTCCACAATCTTCAGCAGCCACCATCAACATAGAGGTAAGACCATTAGCAAAAAAATATTATAATTCACTGAAGTCTCAGATGATTGTTAGCATTTTTAGCAATGAAGTACTTTAAAATTAAGATATGTACATTGCTTTTTTAGATGTAATGTTATTACACACTTAATAGACTGCAATATAGTGTAAACATAACTTTTATATGCACTTGGAAACCTCAAATTTGTGTGTAATATTTCCTGCAATATTTCTGAGGGATGTCTGTATGCCTTTATGTTATTATAAGGAAGGTCAGCCTTTTTCATAAGTTTAAGGACAATTGACAATTGCTTGCTTTTTTTTTTTTAAACTATCTCTTTACATCTTTTCCCAACTGGTATTTAGTACCTTTCTTCTCAGTTTTTAAGAGCTGTTTATTAATTAGAAGCTTATGATATACTTTGTGTTATAAATTGCAAATATTTCTCTCAAGTTTTAAATTTGTTTTATTACTTTTCCTTTTTTTGCTTTGAACAAATTCTTTTTATTTTTGTGTAGTTAAATTTGTCAATCTTTTATTATTTTTTTCAATGCTTTTGGATTTGTAATCATCCTAGAAAGGCATTTCTCACTCCAAGTTTATAATGAAGTGAATTCCTGTTTTCTTCTGTGTTTTCACCTTTCACATTTAGATATCTGGATTATTTGGATTTCATTCTGATATTCAATGTGAGATATGGATCCAATTTTTAGTTTTACCCAAATGATTATCTAGTTATTTCAACATTATTCTTTAAAAGTATATGTTCAATGGTAATTTTTGATGTCACTTAACTTTTCATATATAATTGTCCTATTTCTTCTGAATTTTCTATTCTCTTCTACCATTGTATCTGTCTACTTATGTATTAATGAATAGATACTTTTTAAATTATAAGGACTTAATGAAATGTTTTAATAGCTTATTGGACTAGTTTCTCTCATTGTTCTTCTTTTCCAGAGTTTTCTTAGCTTTCCCTGCTTGCTCATTTTCCGTAGGAACTTTGAATCAATAGTCTACTTTGGGGAAAAAAGCTTGGCATTTTCATTGGAATCACATCACATTTATTAACTTGGAAAGAATTAACATGTGTATGAGGTGCAGTTGTCCTATCCATGAACAAAGCATATTTACATTTGTTTACATTTGTTCAAGTCCACTTTTACATCTTTGAAAATTAAAGATTTTCTCTTTTTTCTTGAGTCTAACAATATTTACTGCAACTGTAAGCTGGATTTGCCCTTCCTTTATATCTTCTAGCTTATTTTTCTTTGAATATATAAAGACAATCACTTTTCTTTATTGCTACTTTGATCACTTTTCTTAATTTTGGTATTATTTTTAGAATCACTATCTTAAGAGTTTCCATTTATAGTATATACTCTCTGAAAATAGATATCATGCTATCTCTTTCTATCCAATCCTCAGACTTACATTCTAGACAGGGAGAAGGAAAAGGGCTGTCACAGTTTGGTTTCCCATGAAATTAGATCATGAGACAAGGACTTGGGTACAGGAGGTAGGTTGTTTGGGAAGTGATCTCAGGAAGCCAAGTTACAGTGTCGACAAAGTGAAATAGGAAAGGGAGAAAAGCCAACAGAGAGTGTTTTAGTGGTTACTGCTGTGGGCAACTGGGCCTCACTCCAGCTGGGGACCTCTGAGGAATCTTATAGGACATTCCTTAGAGTTTCCCTACTAAGGGGTGGGAAAGCTGAGTTATCTATCTACCAAATCCCAAACCTCACTGGTTGAGCGTTGCTGTGGGGACATTAAACACCAGCATTATAGGCTGCCATACAATGACTAAACAAGCTTCTAGAGAAAGCTGTTAGGTCAAGAAGCGGAGCAGCATGGACACAGGTGGAGGCTGTCAGTGTGGATGGGTGAACTCAGAGGCAGGACATCTACAGTTTGTTGCTACAAAGGCAAAGAGCAAAAGGAGGATGACAGTGGACCTGTCACATCTAAAAAAGCTTTCCTACAAGTCTTTCCTACCCAGTGCCTTCCACTTAGGTATCATTAACTATAACTGAATCACACAGCCAACCCTAGCTATGAAGCATCCTGAAAATATACTTTATTGGGGTTATTATGAGGATGAGTGGGTTAGTTGCTAGCATTGCCTGCCATACCAACCTGTCTTTTTCTTGTTTCTTGGTTCATAAGGTTCATAAATATAGGCTTGGGTGCAAGCCTATTTTTCCTCTAAGTCTACTTATTATTAAAATACTATTTGAAAATATTTTATAGTCAGTTTTACTGTACATCATTGTATTCCCTCCCAATCTTCACTTAATTTTTTGAATTCTTAACCTGTCTTAGTCTCCTGATACTTATGTTTCTATTTTTTTCTTCTTGTATCTCCTGTAGTCCTTCTAATGAATATTGATGCTATGTTATTTAGGGTATAGAATATATAACTTAGATTTTCATTGTGGATTACACCTGTTGTTATTGTAAAGTATACTTCCTGTTTAATTATTTTTGCCATGAATTCAATCTTATATTTAAAATCACTGTCTGGTGATTCCTTTTTGTTTACATTTATTCTGGTATGCCTTTGCCCAGTCTTGTAGTTTCAACATTTTAGAATCACTTTATTTAGGCCTGGCTCTCATCTGCACCATATAACTCAATATTGTTTCATGACCAATATGTGAGTCAAGTCACAGCCTTCTATTTTTTCTATTCCATTTCATTGTCAGCTTTTTGGAAAAAAAAAATACTCTATATTTACTGTCACCAATTCCTGACTTTTCATTAGCAACCTCCCTTGACCCTGAAGTATTCAGTAGCAGTGTGTTGAATGCAGAAAGCGGGTAGGTCAAGGAGAGTGAAGGGAGAGACTCTACCTCTCTTCTCCTCTGCTTGTTACTGATTCTGGGTCAGGAATAAGGAAAAGCTTTACGTTGGATATGATATGATGGTTGTGATTTAGGCAACGCTGACGTTTCAATACCTGCAAATGAGTAGTAGTCAAAGTCATCAGAAAATATATGGGCTCCACCTAAGATACTGTCTGAGAGAGGGAAGAGATATCTATCAGATTAAGTTTAAAAGGCGATCAGTAAGAGGAAAAAAGAGGCTACTTTCCAATTATAACCAAACAAGTTCAACCCAATTAATGAACTTGTTGCCCAGTATTGCAACTAGTGATTTTCAAATGTTTTACATAAGGATCACTATTGCAAATTGAACAGATGGTGAGACAGTTTTGATTCATTCTAAGTTCACAGAATAATATGCTGAAAATGGGTGGAATTGTTCCAGAGAGTTACACAAAATCAAATGTCTTCGTATGCCTGGGGACTGGATTTTTAAATAAGGCTTAATTATAACAAAATATTTGTATTAATCTTTC
Organism: Macaca mulatta; assembly: GCF_049350105.2. Classification (NCBI taxonomy): domain Eukaryota; kingdom Metazoa; phylum Chordata; class Mammalia; order Primates; family Cercopithecidae; genus Macaca; species Macaca mulatta. The sequence continues at coordinate 124,272,986 of NC_133411.1, forward strand.
AAATACACCAACAAATGGATGATTTCACCTCTAGAATTCACCAGTGTAAATGGGCAGGGCAGGAATAAATTGTTTTTCACTGACTAGTGAAATCACAATGCAAGCTAAGCAATGTTACATATAGGGTGATAGCTCCCTCCACAATTCTCTCTCAGGTAAAAACAGTTGAACGCCTTCTATCAACTTTTCACTATTTCCATATAGAATATTCTATTGTTTAAACTATATTTCTGGATATGAAAAAGAGAAAGTTATTTAAAGAATTCCCAGTCATTTGGCTTCTATTTTACAATTCCTTGGTAATGTTAGAGTTCCCTAAGCAGACGCTCTCTAATACACTATAGTTCCCCGAGGATGGGCCTAAAAAATGGATTCTTTAGCAACTGTAACAGCTGCAGCAACTACAGTGAATCTTCAAGTGTAGCTGTTAAGATAAGATAGTTTGAGGGCAGGTATAATAAAAGGAAAAAGTCTAAATATTTATTTAAAAAATAATAATTTCTACTTTTGATTACCTGTTATGTGTCAAACATTCTTATTAACACTTATTATCTCCTTTTGGTGTAAATAAATATAGAAGGTAAGAAATGTACTTCAAGAATATAGAAGGTAAGAAATGTAGTTCAAGAAATGATAAAACATCAGTGGATGGTTGGGACTTAGGTAATGTTGGGAATTTTTCACAATTATCATGTACTAATTTTAACAGCTGTACTGACTACCTCTAATCTGCTTTTTATGTGAGAAAAGCAATTAACTATTTTTTCAACCACTGCTTTTGGATTTTTGTTATACATAGTCTGAGATATAATAATCCCAACTGATACTGTTAGTTTAACATTACCTGGTACCTATAAAATATAATGAAAAGGAAATGTCTAGTGATGGGTGTGACCTGGAGCACAGAAACATCTTATAGCTTGTTCATGTTGGAAGGACAATCAACTAACATTAGGCTGTTACTAAGCATTAAGACTGCAGATACCAAACCAGTTTGCCTACAACAAAGAAGTGGATGTCCCACCCTGATTTGGGCATGGATGCAGGCCATGTTGAGAGACTTCTTAGGGTATTACAGGTCAGTCTGAGGAAAATGCCTAGTGGAAACCTTGCTGGAATCAAAAGAGAAAGCAAAAAAGTGCATGTAGTTGGGGAGGTTTGTTTTTGTATAAATATGCAAATCCAAGCAGGTGCTTGACCTGGCTGCCAGTCAGTGTAAATGAATGAAAGGTAATGACTTGTTGATTTTTTTCTCTTCGTATCAATATGTCTGCAAGGTTTGGTTCTTAATATTGCAGGCAGGAGTATTCACTCCCTTGGCAGAGGTTGGAGCTCTAGCTGTTAGACACCTGTCACAGAATCGCTGATCTTCTTCTTTAAGGCGACTGTGGGGAGACTACCTGAAGAAGGGTATAAAGAATGGGGTTTCAATATAGAGTAGACTAAATGATATGTTTTATAAGGTAAGTCTAATTGACACATATTGACTCTGTGCACTGAAAACAAGGATTATACCTTCTTTTTTAATACTTTCACAAAAATGTAGGCCCCAAATCCTCAGTAAATGCCAAAAAGCAGAAATAATGCAGATATATTTCATTGATCACAAAGCAAATCAACTGAGAAGACAAAAAGACCCTATTACCTGGAATTTTAAAACTCTCTTAAAACTCTAGAGTCAAAGATGGTATCAAAACTAAAATTGCAGCTAAATTAGAAAACATAACACTACATGCTAGTGTCCATGGAATACAATTAAAGCAACCCTCAGAAGAAACAGTGGTTTTCAATAATTGCATTAGTAAATAAAAAAGAGGCCGGGCACGGTGGCTCACGCCTGTAATCCCAGCACTTCGGGAGGCCGAGGCGGGTGGATCATGAGGTCAGGAGATCAAGACTATCCTGGTTAACATGGTGAAACCCCATCTCTACTAAAAAATACAAAGAAAAAAATTAGCCTGGCATGGTGGGGGGTGCCTGTAGTCCCAGCTACTCGGGAGGCTGAGGCAGGAGAATGGCGTGAACCCAGGAGGCAGTGCTTGCAGTGAGCCAAGATCGCGCCACTGCATTCCAGCCTGGGCAAAGAAGAGCGAGACTCTGTCATAAATAAATAAATAAATAAATAAATAAAATACAAAAGAATAAGAGTAAATGAATTAACTACCCAGCTAAAAAAAGATAGAGGAAAAAAACAGCTACCAAAAAGGAGATAAGGAAAAATGAATTAGAAAAGAAAATAATAAAATCAAACTAAGAAAAATGGTAATCCCAATGAATAAATTTAACAAATTAAGATGGATAAATTACTAGCTAACCTGGTCAAGAATAAAATTAAGAAAGCACAAAAATACATAATAAAAAGATACAAAGGAAAATAAAATAATCATAGGAGCCTATTTCCCTCAACTGCCTGCAAGTAAATTTGAACGTTTAGGTAAAATTAATCATTTTTTCTAAGAAAACACAATTTATTGAAATTAGTGAATTAAAAATCTAAACATTAAATATTAAATGTACAAGAAAAAAAGAAAACAGTTGTCAAGGAGGTAGGCTTCCAAAGAGCATCTGGCTCAGAGGGCTTCACAGGCTAATCTTACAAAATCTTTATGGAAGAAATAAATAGGCTCTAATGCTATTTTTTGTCTGTTTGTCTCTGAGACAGGATCTTGCTGTGTCACCCAGGCTAGAGCGCAAGGGCATGATCACAGGTCACTGGAGCCTTGAACTCCTAGGCTTAAGTGATCCTCCCACCTCAGCCTCCTGAGTAGCTAGGACTATAAGCACTGCCCCACTATGTCTAGCTATTTCTTAATTTTTTTTTTGTAAAGATGGGGTCTCCTTACGTTGTCCAGGATGGTCTCAAACTCCTGGCCTCAAGCAATCCACCTGCCTCAGCCTCCAAAAGTGCTGGGATTATAGGCGTGAGCCACTGTGACTGGCATCTAATGCTTTTTAAATTGTTCCAGAGCAGAGGCATAAGAGGAAAGCTTCCAAATTCTATTAACAAAAGTAGCATATGCTTGTTACCAGAAACTGACAGCACAAAAATCACTTATGAATACTGATTTTAAAATGTTCACCAAAGTTTTAGCAAACAGAATCCAGCAGTACCTTAAAATAATTAAGGGAAAAAGAATTTTTTCCCTATGGTCTCAAGAATGATTTAACATTATTCACTATTTTAATAAGTGGTTGGGTACAGTAACCTGGTTCATTCAGTATCTACCCCAATCTCTCTTTTGTATGCCATCCTATACCATAAAGGCTGGAAAGTTCAGAATCTTCATTTCCCAGGCTCCCTTGCAGCCAGGGTCTTCCATGTGAATTACGTTTGAGAATCAGATAGATGCATTTGTGTGAAACTTGTTTTCAGAATACAATTGGTGGCACCTGAGGCAGCCATTTTACTGGGGTAGCTTGTAGCAGACACAGTGAGACTCTGGACTGGTAGTCCTTTTATCGGTTTTCTGATCCAGAGGTGAAAGATAAGAAGGTGTGTTCCTGGAACTAAGAATTGTGGTGGCAGACTCTCATTCCTAGATCACCTTAAGATGACATGCTCACGAACTGTGGGATGGGAGCATGACTTCCTGACTATGACAGAGGGGGCAGATCCCTGGGTGGGGCCAGTTTTGCAGTACGGTTCCGGGAGCTACTACTAGACAGCCTGCTCTTCCAGCTTTCTACTGATTTACATGCAGCCAATTCCCTGTATTAAACCCCTTTCTGTTGTTTGCAACTGAATTTTCCCTGATAAAAGTGATTAAAAAAGAAAAAAAATTATGCATGATTTTCTCCAAATATGCTGAAAAGGCATCCAATAGATCTCAACATCCATTCTTGATTTTTTAAAAAATCCCAATAAAAGAGGAAAGATGGATATTTCCCAAAAGCCAGCAGTCTGCTCAATGAGGAAACACTAAAAGCATTGCCATTAAAATAAACAGCAAGACAATTTTATCTACAGTCATCACTATTATTTGGTGTAGTTCTGGAGGCTTAACCAATGCAATTAGACAAGACAAAGACATAAGAGTTATAAACATTGGAAGAGTGGTACAATATCACTATTTACAGATCATTGTATACCTGGAAATCCCAAGATACTCAGTTATACATGTGTTGTGAACAATATGAGAACTTGTAGAACTGATGGGTACAAAATTAGTGTGCAAAAATGAATCATCTTCATCTGTACAAAAAAGCAGTTAGAAAACATAATAGAAATAAAGACCCAATTTGACATAGTAAAAAAAAAAAAAAACCAAAACCTGAAACGTAAGCTCCATTCTGGAAAGGACTTTGCCTGCCTGCTCACTGTTACGGTTTTTGAGTATGTGAAAGAATACAACAAAAACAAATATTTTAGGTAGACAAGCTGGTCTATAACTTGTAATAAAAAGTAAAAAACAGAAACAAACACACAAACAAAAAACCCAGAAAGTTTCAGGAAAAATCAGTAACAGTGAGGGACATGTTCTGATAAATACTTAATGGAACACACACACTTTCCCTAAGTAGAAACATTTGACAATTGAGTAAATGATATAGATAGCATTTTAAATAGTAATCCTTTCAAAGAGAATTCATGCAAGGTTAACTTGCATACCCACGCATGTCTGAAAATGCCTTTATTTTTACATCTGTTGGAGAGTTTGGCTCAGCTGAGAACTTTAGACAGAGTAAAAATTCCCTTTGGAATATTTAAGATATTGTTCTCTTGTTTTTTTTCCATTTACTATTGTCACTGAGAAGTCAGATATTAATCTGATTCTTGTCCCATCTGTAGCTAATCTGTTTACTCACTTTAAAATGTCCTAAACAAAATTAAATCAGGCCATTTAGCTACTTATTGCCAGAGGTTTGAGCAGGACCCAAAGTCTACCAAATCTACTAGAGCACTGAAGTGTTCTTTCCATCAAACCTCATATCACAATTTCTACTTACTGAGAATAATAGGATGTCAAAAATATAAGCAAAATTAATCATCAATCAATAAGGCTTGACTTCTTTAATGACTTCCTACCAATGGAATTTAAGAATCTCACCTTTCTTAAACTGTATAAAATTGCATTTCAGTTTTTATCCACCAGATGTCATCTGAGCAACAGTAGAAAACATACAGTTCATATTTGATTCTCTCCAAAAGAAAAAAATATTTTCGTCTTTTATGCATGAAAATTAGAATGTTCTTGTTGTAATATATCAGTAATAGAAGTAAGAGCAAACCACTTGAAATCCTGGCAGATAAATAAAAACATTTACTTTCATGTTAAGACTCACAAATATAGTCAACTGACATTTAGTTTCTTAAATGGATTGTTCCCAAAATTTTATACTAAATCTAATAATTATTTTTTAGCAAAAATGGTTAGAATGGTTTTTAATACTACCAATTTCTATGTGATACAAATAGTTTTTTTAAAAAACACCTCAATTACTTATACCAGAATATAAATCAAAACAGTAGATACTAGCAACTTTGAAATTCATGAACTAATTTTTACCTGCAATCTCATTCAGCCTTCTGTAATTAGTTATTCCCCAATATGTTTGAACAGACTTCTTAAATGACCTGTAAAAGCCTGCATGATATGGTCCCTGACCACTTTTCCTGCTTCTATCTCCATCTTTCCTGGTTCTGTAGCTACCCTGGGCTTTTTTAGCTCTTATAACGTACCAGCATCCCTTAGCCTGTATTAGTGGTTATGTCTGGAGGGAGCCTCTAACCCTCCCTTTATCTTATTAGTCACAATCCTTCCTGACACAATTCCAATGTCAGTTCCTAGGGAAGCGTTTTTTGGCCACCTCCACCCACATCTAGATTTGGATCCCATCTAATCTGATTTTTTTCCTTTATAACAGTTGTCATAATTCATTTATCTATTTGTGCGATGATTTGATTAATATCCTTTCCCTCCTAGAGAACAACCTCCATGGGGCACCCCGTATCTCTGCTATTCAGCACGGAGTCCATAGGAGCACTTAATAAATTTTTTTTGAAGGAAAGACTTCCTGAATACAGATTATAATGTTTATAGTCCTCCCCCATTCGAATGCAAACTCCACAAGAGATGATGTTTGTTCCATTTACTATTGTATATCTATGCCTGAGACAGCCCATCTTAGGCACCAATTTGAATTTCTTAGATGGATCCATGAATAAATAAATGAGTATATATTTTATAAACTAAAAATTAGGACATATTTGGACAAGTATTTGAAATAAGGATCAGCTTCAGATATATGTGTCAGAGAACTTCTAAATATGGGAACAGTTAAATGTCATTTCTTAATAAGTGTTTTTGTTCCATTGGTGAAGTGAGATGGAGATGACAAAAACACTGGTCGTCTATAAGGCAAGTCCTAGGTATATACATTTCACTTATTTTTTTTTCAATAGTAATTTTTTTTAAATCATCCTCACTCAGGAATCAACCAAAAACATGACATTGAGCCCTTTCATGGGGTGTTCTTCTTTCCTAGGGAAATTACAGGATTTTTCAACTGGGATGGCTCAATGTAGTTACTGACTGTATCTCATAGGTGGGTGGAAGGATGAAACAGCTCTTCAATCCAGGGAAGGGCTTGGATGGATTTTTTATTTTATTTTCATTTTATTATTTTATTTTATTTTATTTATTTTGAGATGGAGTCTTGCTCTGTTGCCCAGGCTGGAGTGCAGTGGCATGATCTCGGCTCACTGCAAGCTCCACCATTCTCCTGCCTCAGCCTCCCCAATAGCTGGGACCATAGGCGCCCACCACCACACCTGGCTAATTTTTTGTATTTTTTTTAGTACAGACAGGTTTCACCATCTTAGTCAGGATGGTCTTCATCTCCTGACCTCATGATCCACCCCTCGGCCTCCCAAAGTGCTGGGATTACAGGCATAAGCCACTGCGCCCAGCCAGATAGATTTTTTTTTTTTTTAGCCACTGCCACAACATGGCACAGGGACCCTGACTGGTGTAGTTCAGGTATTCCATAAACATTGTTTATTCATCCAAACAGCTTTTAATTAGATGATCATTATGTGCCAGTTACAGTGCTAGCTGCTAGGGCTACAGAGCCAAATGGGGCATGGTCCTTGCTCTCAAGCAGCTATCTTGTTAGGGAAGACAGGTCAATAGACCAATAGCTGAAGTCCAGTTTGGCCCACATAAATACAATGTACAGGGTATTATAGGAATATGCAGTTTATTATAAATTAAGAGTTGTGGGAGGGGGCTTCAGGAGAGCTTCCTTAAAGAAGTTGACACCCAAGCTTAGTTTTCAAGGACCAGACGCAGTTAGCTGCAGTAATAGTGGAAAGGAAGACAACTTTTTAGGAGAGAAAACCTGAGGGAGAGCATGGAGAAAGGATGCACAATAGTTTGTTTAGGGAACTAGAAGAAATTCAACATGACTATAACAAAGCATGATGCCATTTGATGTAGCAGCTAGGAGACTCTCAGTGAATTTGAGAGAGCTTACCAGTTCATTCATCTACCCCTCACTCTCACAACCTGAACCCCCAATGAATAATTCTTTTTTTGCACATAAGACAAAACTAGGGATAGTAGAAAAGAGGCTTTTAGTATAAATGACAGTTACGGCAAATGCAGGCTTACAAATTGGCATGAGCTTCTATTACTAGTTTTCTAGGAAATATAATTGAAGCTTGTCATAGAGACCAGGCAAAGGCTCTAATAAGAATACTTTGCATCTGCAGTAAGATGCTTTTGCACCCTTAGAAACCAGAGCCTAAAGGAAAGGCTTATGGGCTGCCATCTTTTTAAGGAGATACATTCCCAGGGAAACAGAAGTGAGGGAAAAGGGGCAAACATGAGGGAAATTTGAGTCAGCCTCTTGTTGGCAACAAGTATAGCTCATGTTCCATTTCATGGGATGTGTTCAGTAAGGTCAAATGAACTCTACATCTCAAGGCAGCCCATCAGGGGAGAGGAAGGGAAAACAATTTATCTGCCAGTCCATTTCATTCTACATATGCCTCTGGTCAAGAGTCTGCCCATGGGCATTAACTCCCCGGGAAGATGTGACCTGGGCTTTCCAGGTATCCAGGGGAAGCTAAAGTTATACTACTTGAAGTGGGCCACCCATTACCTTTGAGCCCATTTTATATTTGGAGAGTTTCCTGATTTCTGAGAGTTTGTCCTTCAAAGATGGAAGTCAGAAACTCTCTTGACATCTTCGATTTGAGGATCTAGGATACAGGTTCTGCCAATTAGACCCATCTGATTGAGACCTCCATGCTGAAGTGAGTGAGGCACCTCACAGAATCCATCATGGCAGATAGAGGGAGAGGCTCCAACTTCCAGAGATGTTGCCAGAGGTTCTAGCCGGAGCTTCCAGTATTCACCACTCGGGGCAAAAGCTGGCTTGTCTGTGCCCAGGCACAGCAGCAATAGAGTGCCCCCTGGAACCACCCTGCTGTGTAACTTTCATATGGCTCCCAGCCTCAGAGCAGCCACGGTTTATTCTCTAGCCCTCACTGAGATTCCGAGAACGCTTAAAATCTTTAATACAATTCCTTTTTCTGCCTAAACTAGCTAGAGGGAGTTTCATTGTTTGAAATCAAGAACTCTGAAAGATTCATGTAGCCTAAAAATATATTTGGGGTTGCCTTCAAGTTATGACATGCTTCTAATCCTAAATCTGCTTGCTTATGTGAAACAGATTCCATTAATTTTTATACTATATCCTAGAATCGTAGAATTCTTGAATTTTAGATGTAGAAGTATCCTTTTAGAACCCATTTTATTTTATCATTCACTTTTGGCTTTGAGCGAATTTTCGTGTCACAACAATTTGAGGGAACCAAGTTTCTCACAAAACCAGAAAACAGGTAATTTATGTGGGCTGAAACGTCTTTGTGCCAGTCATGAGTAGGGCTGAAAGGACAGCCTTGGGAAATGTTATTTACGTGAGAGACAGGTGAAGGGCCTGCAGGATGTAACCTAATTTAGTCAGACATTTCTGGCACAAAAAAAAAACAGTGACCTATAAACCAGTACTTTCCTGCAATTTCTAGTGAAACCAGGTCACTATTTCCAGCCCTTACTTTGTTCCCTGGACTCTTAGCATTGAGCTATGTCATGAATTTCCTTTTGATAATGGTGATTAGTAAATTTATAGAAAAAAACAAAAATTTAAGTAAAAGCTCACAGGAATCTTTGGAAAGTGTCACTCTATAAAGTGTTCACTCATGTTGTATTATACTAGGATCACAAATTCTTAGAATTGTTATGGTAGTTTTTGTTCCTTTTAGCACATTGAGAAGAATCTGGTGAAACTTTCCTTTGATTCAGTTTAATTTCCCCCTCAAGTAGGTGGCTATAATGACTCAATATGCCACCAGTTTGATATTTGATTCTGAACAATTTATTCACCAAGAATGGCTACCTGAATGAGTAAGTATATATGTTAAATTGGACTTGGTATCAGAATAACCAAAGGATAGTATCACCCCTCTCCTTCCCCAAGGTTTTCGTATGCTACCCTTTAGATTAGGATGGGAAAGAAACAGGATCCTGTGCTGGGTTTAGGTGAGGCTGATCGGAAGCATTTTAATGCAAAATGCATTAAAATGGCAAGAGGGCACTAAGCAGAGCATGTATATATATGGGGGTGGGAAAAAATATGTAAAAATCATCTTAGTTATAATAGGGGAACACAGAACAATAATGGTTCAAAAGCATGTTTAATAGTTTTATAAGGATATGTTCCTTTAAAGCAAACCATTCTGTGATTACATTTTTGGGAATGCTCTACTCCTCCCATCCCTCTCTGCCAATGGCCCCTGGAACAAGTTTAAGGCTATATGTCCCAGACCTATGAAGTATGTGGTACTAAACTGAGACTCACCTTTAAGAGGAGTGGCTGTTCTTGAACAATGTGGATCCTTCAATGTGTTTGGGGCCAAAACTAGATTGGGGAGCATTAACTTAAAAAATTTTGAGGATAGGTCTTATAACATTTGGCTTTCCTTCCCCTTTAATTTCAAATGATAACTATGTCTACTTTCACTAGATTTGAATCCTTAATTTGAAACTCTATTCTCAGTAGGGTGTGGAATTGACTATTGTACCTCTCTATGCTTCAACATAAATACACAAACACATTCACACACACATGCACACATTTATACAGCACATTCAAACATAAAAGAGTGTATGGTGATGAGTTAGTTGACCTCCCTGCCTTGACATCCATTCCCCTCTCTAGAAGTAACTATTGTTACAGGTTTCTTTTCGTTATATAATTTTAGAGATATTGTTTCCTACATAAGCAAATACATGTGTATGCATTTATATATACATTTATCTTCTTTTTACACAAATATTTACACATGCTTTTTAAATTTAACAAATATCTTAGAGATAATTCTGTATCAGCACACATGATTATTCTTTTTTGATGACTGCAAAATATTTGTAAGAGAGAGCCTGACAATCTCTTAGTTTAACTGTAATTATGATTACTTTTTCCTTAGTCTCATGTAATTGTCAACTCTAATTATGTCAACCCATAATTAGAGATCGTGGCAGCATCTGCAATTAGTCAAATAGTAATCACTTGTAGAAAAGCATTTTGTTGTCCATCTATCTGACTCTGACTTCCTTTTATTTGGTCCAGAACTTAGGTGGGAAGAGGGATTTTCTATAGAAAATGACTTTCTATAGGTGATTGGAAGGTACTTTGCTAAAAGTGAGATATTTGTTAGTTTTCCCCATATTTTTAAAGCCTCTTTTCAAAAGAAAGACTTAAAACTCCATTTTTCCCAAATACCTTCCCTCCTCTTGGCACCAATTCTTACTTCATCTAAATATGTGTAGGATTAGTTTTATGTTATCCCTAGGTCTTTTTAATAGGATTGTGTTTCCTGTTTTCACTCAGTTAGATGACCAGAGAGTACACAAGGGTCTAAAGGCAGATCAGAGTTTTGGAAGGATAGGGGCAGAATCCAAGCTACATCTCTGACCTAGCCCAAGAAGTTCTTTAGCTTTCTTGGCCTCAGAAAATCTGCTCTTGGAACTTTTGTTGGCGTAATGTTTTGGCAAAACCAATCTGATATTCTTCTGGTCTATTCCTTTAGATTTAATAAGATTTTTCTAATGAGATCACAAGCATTGCAGTAATTGAAGGCTCTGTCAAAGTCTCATTCAAAGTCTGGGAAAGTGACAGGGAGAGGAGTCTGCTGTGTTACCTGTCCCTTACCCCACCACCAACAATTAACAACCAACAATGGCTCTCTTTCCTCGTACCAGCAGATTTGATGAGAACAAAGAGAAGCTAGTAGTGATTCCACCTATTTCTGCTGCCAAAAAACCTCACAAGCCTTTAGCAACACCCTTTAGTACAAGGAAAAGGCCAGAGAATAAAAACTTTATAGTGAAGAACTCTTCTTTGAAAGAATCAGCAATACCGCTTTTAGGTGTTGTGGCAGAGATGGTCAGCTATCCTGTAAAAATGTATGTTCCCCATTCCACGGGTAGGGTAGTCTTGGGAATGAGGCTGCTCAATCAGGGTCATTATTGCTTAGCTGGATAGCATTTAAGTGTAGTACTGTTTCTCATCAATAGAAGGTAAGTGGAAGTAATGTGTGAAATTTCTGAGTCAGAGAGATTAAAAAGCTGGTGTATTTTCACTTTTTCTTTCTCCACCTTCTGGCTGGATGTTGACAAATAGGCTGATCTTGAAAAGGGGCAGAACATCATCCTTCAGGCTGGATCTGTGGATGGCTCTGTGAAACAGTTGTCTCTCCCTGTTCCCCACATTGACTTGGGCTTTACATAAGTGAGAAATAAGTTTTCATTATGTTAAGCCACTGACATTTCAAAGTTTATTTACCACATCAGCTAGCCTTTGTTAACTCATCTAGATATCTACCACTGAAAAATTCTGATACAAGGAAACATACAATAAAATTAATTGTAGTATTGTTCACTATGAGGATAAAATGGGAAAGAACAACTGTGGGTTATTTATATGATGAAATACTATATAATATTTAAAATGACTAGATCTACATATGTATCAACATGGAAAAATCTAAACAATAACATGGAGTGAAAAAGTGGGTTTCAAAACGATGTGTGCAGGATGATGCCATTTTACAAAATTTTAAAACATGTAAAACAATATAAGATTGTTTACGGACATATAACTATACAGCAAAATTACCAAAACATGTATAGGAAGGATACATTCTGGTTAGTGGGTAGCCCTAGGGGAGGAGGAGGAGGAAGAGGAGGAGGAGGAGGAGGAGGAGGAGGAGGAGGAGGAAGAAGAAGAAGAAGAAGAAGAAGAAGAAGAAGAAGAAGAAGAAGAAGAAGAAGAAGAAGAAGAAGAGGAGGAGGAGGAGGAGGAGGAGGAGGAGGAGGAGGGAGGAGGAGGAAGAAGAAGAGGAGGAGGAAGAAAATGAGGTATGGGATGGAGGAAAGCTTTAGCTATAATGTTAACTTTTATTCATTTTTAAAAGGAGGGCTCTGGGTATGGTCAAATTGTAAGACTGGAATTTGAGGAGTCCAAGAAGAAGAAAAGAAGAAGAAGGAGGAGGAGGAAGAGGAGAAGGAGGAGGAGAAGGAGGAGGAGGAGAAAATGAGGTGTGGGATGGAGGAAAACTTTAGCTATGATGTTAACTTTTATTCATTTTTAAAAGGAGGGCTCTGGGTATGGTCAAATTTTAAGACTGCAATTTGAGGAGTCCCTCAAAATAGCACCCTTCTTCACACCTAAGTTCTGGGCCAAATAGAAGGCAGTCAAAGTCAGACAGGGGGACAACAAAATGCCACATTTATTGCCAGCTAAATAGATGATGCAAATGTGGTTCAGATCTGGAATTCAAAATATTGGACCCATAGAAATAGACAAGAGTGCTCATCCAGTCACCAACAGGGCTAGCCCTCCCACACAGGGGCCTTTGAAACGTAGCTTGTCACATGGCAGAAAGCAATTAAGAATATATGTACCCTGTGGGCAAGCATGCTCTCAAAAGGAAGAAAACAGCAAGAGATATGAGTAGTTCCTGCTCCCAAAACTTAGAGTGCATTAAAATGCACCCCATCCCCACCGCAACAGTTAGCATCTCCTTAATCTTGGAGGTGGTTACATAGGCATCTGTTACATTATTTTTCTTTACTTTTCTGTTTGTTTGAAATATTTCCTAGTTAAAAATTTAAATTAGAAGCCTCTTTAGTGTAAATGCCTCCTAACTCTCCAGGAGCCCTCCTGTGATACAGAAATCATGCTTCAATGGCAATACTTCTTTTGCATTAAGGCTCATAGTGAAAAACGAAAGCACTAAAACCAAATATCTTTGCGGGGCATTGTCAAAATGAGTTCTTCAAATGCTCTGGAATTTGTCCAGTAGATCTAGGCACTTCACTTTAGGAAAACAGCCAAGTGGACCATAATACCGTCTAGATTCAGATTTATATTTAAATGACATTTCTCAACTGAGAGACCCCAGTGAAGTGGTTGAATGTGTATGGACTCTAAAGTGAGACTTAAATTAAAATCTAGGCTCTCCCACTAACCTACTAGCTATGTGAATCTTCAGCACATTATTTAACTCTCTGAGTTTCTGTCTGTTTTCTTACCTGCCTGGTCAGGTTGTTGGCAAGGTTTAAATGAAGTGATGCTTCCCGGCACTGGGCAGAGGCTGTGTAGTCGAAAGGTAGAGCCCAGAGTCTTCCTATGTATGTGTGTGTTCTTCAGAGCGAGTCTCCGGGCATGCTCTCCATGCGAACAACAAAATGTGTTGCTCCGTGAACAGTAATCTTTCTAATCCACCAAATAGGTAAAAGCTCTTTTATTTTATAAACTCCATTTAGAAAATGCATTTTGTTATATGATTAGAACAAATGCCCAGTATTTAATTTGTTTCAGTAAAATCTGGGTGCGATCCTCTTTCAGTTCAATAAAAATATAATCCTACTGGAAGACATACTTCTCATCTGCCCCCCATATCTCACTGGAATCTGTATCTTAATGAGATTCTGAATTCTTGCTAGAGTTAATGTTTCCTAGATCTGTCCAGATAGGTAGAAAATAATCTACATGAAGAATATTAAAGATTGGTCAGGACTCTTATTTCAGAGATCTTGGTTGACATTTAGAACCACCAGATTTAAATCTGGATTAAATTTATTTGCTTACTTTGTAATTGTCTGTTTGCCTCCGCTAGTACATAAGCTCTGTGCAATCTTGGAATTTCACTTAATACATAATAGGTACTTAATAAGACATTGTTTAATAAATGAATGAAAATATTTTCACTACTCAACTATAAAAATAATTTCTGAGCTAGAAAATAAGGTTGGCATTCAGGCTAAGTGTCTTTCATTTGAATATAATAAGATTTTTTCTCTAAATTCAATAAATTATTTTAACTTTCCCCCTTTTTCATCTCTAAAGTTAAATGTAGAACCTTTTACATGTATGAACTGTGTACATTTACATTATATGTACATATGAGTGCATTCTTAATGATAATATCCATGTGCTATTGCCTAATGCATGAGATATGTTTTGTCCTAGGTGCGGATCCTGAAGAATATGATGCCTGCTGAACAGCAGCCTTAGTTCATCTGTGTGTAGGTAACTTAAGGGGCTGTTTAGATCTGTCATTCTGTTGTTGAGTGTTTGTCTAAGTTTAGTAACAGTACAGATGAATGCCTGTTAGACGTCTTTCCAAGGACAAATGACATCATTTCTTCCATGTGACAAGTCTATTTTTATTTTTTGTGAAAATATTGGAGAATTAGTTTTAGGTGCAAGGCTATTTTCCCTACTAGGCTTTGTATGTTAATAGCTTCTCATGTTTTTTTTTTTTTTTTAACTACAAAGAGAACTATAAACAAAATGTTCAAAGAGTGTTTATAAGTGATTTTTGTTATCTTCTGAAAGAGGGACTTGACTTTTTAACCATGATCCCAGAGACACTAAAGGGAAAAATTACCCCCAGGTATTTAAGTGAGCTCAGCACTTGGGAATTTCATTTTTTGTTGTTGTTGTTGTTGTTGGCCTTAAAGGCAGGTAGATGAAGATTGATAAGAAACAATGTAATTACTAGTTAAAATAAACCTCCCATAGACTTTCCAAGTATGTTGCCTAAATGGCAGGAGATAGGACCCATGTAGAAGAACGCATTTCAAAAGCACATTCTGAATATTTCTACTACTACTTGACACTTATTTTTTGCATTCTGACTGCATACTGCTCTTTGATCTGACTTAATTTTCCCTAAAAGTTTCTCATTTTCTACTTCAAACATTTTTTATAGTTGTAGGGTAAAAATCCTGCTGGTTCATTCATTCATTCATTGAATAACTATTTATTAACTACCTATTATGTAAAAGAAGATATTTCAGGTTCTCATAGAGCTTATGTACTAATGGAGGGAGATGGACAAAGATTAAGGAAGCAAATGAAGAAACAAGATAATTTCAGTTAGTGATGAGGGCTATGAGTGAAACAGAATGGGAAGATGTGATGGAGAATGCGAGTAGGTGGTTTTGAGAGAAGGTTAGTTGGGGAAGTGCCATTTGAGCCAAGACCCAGCATGTGAGCAGGAGTCAGGCCTGTGAAGATGTAGGGACACACTCTTCCAGGCAGAGAGAAGAGATGAAAGCGGGTGCAAACATCTGAAGGCAGAGCATGCTTGGCATGTGCTAGGAATGAAAGAAGGCTTATGAGCTTGGCCCAAGGGAGTGAGGGGAGAAGGGTGGCAGATTAAGGTCAGAGAAGGAGACAGAGCTGGATCACGGAATTTGGACTCTATGCTAAAATAAGAAGCTGCTGGAAGATTTTAGTCAAGGGAGGTACCTAATCTGATTTGTGTTTTCAATCTGATTTGTGTTTTCAAAGATTACTCTGCATACTATATGGAGAATAGATCCATTTTAGTGTTGTACTTCGCACTGACACCAATTAAACCAGTAGTTCTACCTGGGTCAGTAAAAGAATTATTATTTTTATTATGAATCCAGATTAGTTCATGATCTCTCCCATTATTCTTTCTTATCTTTACACTTGACTTCCAGAAATAGTAGGGCTTTTTTAGATAATAACCTTTCGTATCCTCAGAGAACATGCCTAGAATGACCTAGAATAGGGGAAAAATCAGTCCATTGCTTCATGCATTCCTAGCAAACATATTTGTTTGTCTGACCTGGAAAAGCCATGCTACAACTGTGCTAAAAAACAAGACCTTTTGATAGTCAGCTATACATGATTAATTAAAGTGACTCTGTAGTTTTCCCTGAAAGTAGAAGCCTTATTCTACCAAGCTACTGCCCTCATGATACAGGCCTAAAACATGTATGGATTTTCTAAGAGAGAGGCTTCAGAATTATGATGGAAAGATAAACTATTTGGAATACGACTATAACAGGCTCTTAATATATGGGACAGGTTTGTTCTGCAGGACATCAGGGTGAACATTCATAATAATAGTAAGAACAATAGTAAACACTTACTGAGCATTTAGGTTTCGCCAAGCC
Organism: Macaca mulatta; assembly: GCF_049350105.2. Classification (NCBI taxonomy): domain Eukaryota; kingdom Metazoa; phylum Chordata; class Mammalia; order Primates; family Cercopithecidae; genus Macaca; species Macaca mulatta. Next base: position 124,289,494 of record NC_133411.1, read on the forward strand.
GTCATTTAAGTCAGGTGTCAGCAAACTTCTGTAAAGGACCAGATAGTAAGTTTATTCAGTGTTGTGGGCCATATGATCTCTGTCCAAGTACTCAACTCTGTTGTAATGAGAAAGCAACCACAGATATTATGTAAGGGATGAATGTGCCTGTGCTCCAATAAAACTTTATTTCCCAAAACAGATGGTAGGATTTGTGGGATTTGGCTCACAGGACATAGTTTGATGACCCCTGACCTATTTGACTGACATATATGAACTTATTTGATCCTCAGAATACCCTGATTGTTATTATTATTTTTAATTTACAGGTGAGGAACCTGTGGCTGAGAGAGGTCATGTAACTGGCCCCAGACAGTGTAGCTCAGACATTGTAGAGCTGAGGTTCACACTCACACAGTGTGGTTCCAGAAGCCAAGCATTGACTCACTGTGAATGTGGTTAGGCCAGGGCTAGTCCATGCTTAGTCACCCATAGACTTAATTGACACGGTTATGTTATCTCGTCCCTTTATCTGTAAGATGCCTACCTCATAGGATTGTTGGAGAATAAAATATTGGGGAATGAAATTAACTGACAGCACAATTCTTGTATCAGCACTGTGCTTTGAAAGAGTTGTCAAGTCACTCCACATTTGTGTGTCCTTTTGGTATAATATTTGAGGAAATACCTGAAGTCTCTGGGCTACAATGAATACCTGTGACTGAGTAGGTGTGTTGGCCTTAGCAGTTCCTAAAAGAATGGTAGTAATATCAGCCTGAGGTTTTTCTGCTTGTTTTTTCCTCTATATACTTCATGCAATTATTTTGAGAACCAAATAAAAGAGAAAGAAATACAGAGAATTGTGGAGAATTAAGAATTTCTGTTATATGCATATAGTGAGAACATTTATGCTTCACTTTCTTTCTCTACAAATATGTATAAGTATGTGTAATTTAACAGCCATGCCAGGAACTCTTTGATTTTTAAAAGATTAATAACAATATTTGGAGTTAAAGTTTAGAGAACGTACTTTTTATGATAAAATCCACTTCATCTGTGCTAAGAAGCTAAGTCAAAGAGGAAGTCCTTTGGATTACTTTTTTGAATCTGAAGGTCCCTCAATGCTCACTCTCTATACATCATTTGTACTTCCATAGGGCTCCCTTTTTATATGTATCTCTTGAAAAAACACTATTGTGTGCAATGGAAATATATTTTGTGCAGAACTTCTATTTATTATTTTTGTTTTGCTTTGAAATAATTATAATTATTATAACTATTGTGAAGAATTATAGATTCATGAGAAATTATAAAAAATGTGTAGACAGGGATGTCCTGAGTACCCTTTACCCAGCTTCCTCCATTTGTATTAATCTTGCATAACTGTAGCTCAACATCAAAACCAAGAAAGGGACAATGGTAAAACACACAGAGCTTATTCAGATTTTACCAGTTTTATATGTCCTTAAGTGTGCATGTGTGCATGTGTGTGTGTGTGTGTGTGTGTACACAGTCCTATGCAATTTTATCACATGTGTAGATTAGTATAACTATGACCATAATCAAGATACAAAACTGTTTCATCCACATAAGGGTCCCTCATGCTATCCTTTAATAGTTAAGCCCCCCTCCCTAAACACTAATCTGGCAACTGTTGATCTGTTCTCCATTTCTATAATTTTGTTATTTTAAGAATGTTACAATTAATGGTATCATACTTTATGTAGCCTTTTGAGATTGGCATTTTTCACTCAGCATAATTCCAGTTAGATCCATGCCTATATCTATCTTATTGCATATATCAATACTTTGTCCTATTACTGAGTAGTATTCCATGGTATGGATATACCACAGTTTGTTTAACCATTCATCCACTGAAGGATGTTTGTGTTGTTTACAGGTTTTGGATGTTATGAGTAAAGCTGCTATGAATATTCATGTACAGGTTCTTGTGTGAACATGACTTTTCATTTCTCTGAGATAAATGTCCAAAAGTGTAATTGCTGAACTGTATGGTGTGTTAGTTTGTTTTCTGTTGCTATAACAGAATACCTAAGACTGTGTAATTTATAAAGAAAAGAAATTTGTTTCCTATAGTTCTGGAGGCTGAGAAGTCCAAGATCATGGCACTGGCATCTGGTGAGAGCCTGCTTGCTGTGTCACAACATGGTGGAAAGCATTACATAGCAAGAGGGCAAGAGCATGTGTGTATGGTAGCCCAGGTTTCTCTTCCTGTTCTTATAAATCCACCAGTCCCATCTTGGGAGCCCCATCCTGATGACCTTATCTAGTCCTAATCACCTCCCCAAGCCCCACTTCTAATCATCACATAAAGTTGGGGATTAAGTTTCCAATACATGGAATTTGGTGGATACATTCAAACCACAGCATATGGTATGTGCATGTTTAGTTTTAAAGAAACTGCCGAATTGTATTCCAGAGTGACTGTACCATTTTATTTCTATTTATTTTCTAAAGTATACGTTAAATAAGAAAACAGTTTTGTTATTTAATATTAACTACAATATTTATTGTGTGTATTTTAAAATTTAATCAAATTGTTTATTTTGCCACTTGGTAAATTACAAAATTAGTCTTAGAGATTTATTTTTAACTTAAAATCAACCTAACAGAGGAATAGAATGTAATCCTTGTAGTGTTCTTCTGCTATTGAATATACTTTATGTAGGTGATCTTTATTGACATTTACCTCTTTAATCTTATAAAAAAGCTGTAGCTCACCAAGGGTATACAGAATATGTTTTTCTCCTCTTTTCATAAATAGAGAATATAAATAAAGTGAAACCAAAAGATTCTTCCAATATCCTATAGTTTAAGAGGAGAAAATGTAAGCTCTTGTTGGGTTGGCTCAAAGTAAAATTTAAAAACCACAGAACTTGATTTTTGTCTCTTCTCTTCCTTTATATTGTATGTAGGTAGATCAAAAGATCAAATTGCAGGAACTTTAAAAAAAGTCAGAAAGTGCTTAGAAATAAAGGTATGATTCTATATATAAGGAGCAAACAGAAACTAGGACAACGGGTGACACAATTTCATGGACTGCAGAAGAAAAGAGTTCATGATCAACTGACAAATATTTGTTGAGAACCCACTATATGACAGACACTGCAATATAGGGGCTGTGGGGAGGTGGGAGTTTAAAGATTTAGGATAAGAAATATAATGCCACCCAAGCCGTTCCTGTCTAGCTGGGAGGCAGTGGATCATGCATGAAGAGACTGGAGAGCGATATAGAAAGGCATCTACTTAATGACAATGGCTGACACTTACGCACCTTGATTGTGGGCCAAACACTGGGCAGAGAGTTTTGCAGGTGTTACTCAATCCTCACAATAACTCTCTGAGGTCACTGTTAGCATTACCATTTTACAGATGAGGAAACTGAGGACTGAGGAGTTAGTTAAAATATAGCATGTTATTTACAACAGTCATTTTCCATGTTCACTGAAACAGTCTTTCTCATCTATGTTATCTTTCCTGTCTTGAAGATGGAATGGACACATTCCCTCTCTCACAAATGTGTAGGCTGAGCTGGGGGGCAGCTATAGGATACAATCTTCTCTGGCCAAATGTAGCACCGAGGCTTACTCTAGCCACTGCATATTGAACTTACCTGAGTTCCAGGAAGCACGGATTACAACTCAGATCCTTTCTACTCCGGAGAGCTTTAGCTCCTCCATCATTGTTTTCCACCTTTCTTTTGACTAAAACCCCTTGTCAAACATTTTACACTGAAAAAAAAGGAAAAGCAAGGAATTTCTTTGAAGAATAAAGTAGGGAAGGAGTCAGTCCCACCTGTTCTCACCACTTCCCTCCCATGGAGGCACCTGAAAGGCTCATATTTAAGAAGGTCCTGCACCAAGCCCTGTTGACTCTTGTTTTTTCTCTGAACCTAGGAGGCGCAAAACCATTATCCTTTTGGCTGTAATGGAATGAGAGTCCTGTTGAGAAAATGGAAGTGGTACCCAGGTGAACAGGGTGAAGGAGGTTACACCTCATCTACTTGAGTACTTGGAAGGCCCAGGTGCCCAAAGGGTCCCCCTCATCTGCTCGCTAACACCGGGATTCCACAATTAGAGCATTGATGTTAAAATGCAGGTGTTTTTAAAGGAGTAAAATTTAAGCTATAGTCAGTCTGTCATTTGCACCTAAATCTCAATTAAAAATTTGAAAGTTTTAATAGCTGGGAGAAAGAAGCAAAAGATTGCCCAAACTGAGAAACCAGGCTAAAAAAAAAAAAATCCCTCAGCTTCATAACATTTTTGAGATCCAGCCTTCAATGTGATATTATGGCCAGAAACCTTCCTGCCTGATTCAAGTAGGTGAAACCATATCAGAGCAGAGGCAGTTCAAGGCACAAACAAGCTGGACAAAGCATTTGCTTGGCTTTTATACTGGGCTTTAAATAGAAAACACAATGGCTATGTCCAGATTTGAGAATTTCATATGGAACATGAGGTCATCCAGCCGCTTTTTAAAACAGGCAAATCTTTTAAAGTCGATTTTATTGCTTCCAAAATCATTTGGTATTCTTTGGAGGCTTGCTTTCTTTTATACCATGTGGTTTTCTTTTGGCTTCTTAGATTAAAAGAATATGATAAATATATTAAACATTTAAAAAACAAACCCAAAGTTATGCATGTTCAAGAGAGGGAACTTTCACCCTTGCGTTTCTGATGTGTGTCTTTGATGCTCTGCCAGGATTTGATTTTGAGCCATTAATCCATTGGGACGATATAAAAATCTATGTCCTCTGCCCCATGACCCACAGCTGGAGGTGTTCAACAGAAAATTTAACATTACAGATGATGTTCCACAGAGCCCACTGGCAGCTTTCAGGGTCAGAGGTTCCAAAAAGAGGAAAATTTCATAGAGAGTTTCTATGTAAAGATTCTTAGCAAGTCTCTCTCTTTTGACTATTCTGAACCACTCATCTTTCCTTTTTGTAGAGTGAAAAGAGATTAGAACGAGATAGACTGAGCACATGTGCCTACCTCTCCAAATCCTTTCAATGAACAGAATACATATTTTATAAATAAATAAATGCACATAATGCTGGAAAAGAAGAATGACCGCCATTAATGTACTAGGAATTTTGAAAATTACCTGAAAAACAGAAAGAACTTAGGATTGGGTTGAGAAAGGAAAACGTAGCAGCCCAGACCACTGCTGGGGAGGACTGCTGCCGAGGTGGGAGCTGTTCTGGTACGTCCAAGCTCAGAGACGCTGGACTGCAGATGTGAAGAAATGAGACTCACACGCTATTTGGAGTTTATGACTTACTGGAGACAATGTATGAAAAATTCAATTTCTGTATATTTTCCCTAGAAAAATACATGTGTACATGCACAAAGAGTATGAGTAAGTTATTCATTATAGGATTGACTGGATTATGATACAATCATGTGATATGTTTACAACAGTGGGAAATAAAAAACTACTGGCATTTAAAATCTTGTACTAGCATGTACAGATCTCTATGGTATTGTGCTAAGCTTTAAAAAAGCTTCTAAAAAGTAGTAGAATTAACCCGAAAGCCTAATTCTGCTTAGGTTAAAAAATTCCAGTGGTTAATTTTCTATATGTAAATCTATAAATATATGTATTTTGTAAATATGTATAAAATCATCTGGAAGGATATATATATCTCAAACTGTTAGCCATGATTACATTCTTTTTTAACATGCTTCTATATAGATTGAATTTGAAAAAATAGAATATACTTATGTATTGTGTGATTTTTTTTAAAAAAATTAAAGTTTTAAGAACATAGAGGAAACCAACTATTGCAAACAACCAAAGTGCTAGACTTAATAAAGTTCTAATTAATAGAGTTCAGGTAAATACATTATTCCTTCCTGTGCTTATTTCTAGTCTCATTATGTATCATAGTTTAAAAAATATGTGTGATACCCTCAGGCTGGGAAAGGTGGATCACATAATAATAGCAAATGCCTCCCTCTGCTTTCGAAGTAACAGGGAAGGACTATACTTGGGAGATCTCAAGTATTATAACATCACACTTGTAATGCTAAAAATTCAAAGATTTGGGGAAGAGAATACAACAAGCATAATCTACAGTTATCAGAAGTCCTAGTAGGGGGCTTTCAGAATCTAGCTTCTCCCATTGGTTGGAAGTCTCAATGGCAATGGCATGCTCTAAATAACCACTTTGACTGTAATGTAAAGAATAACACATGGGCCTTCCCAAACATGCCCCATCATGGAACTCCAAACCCTTGTATGATATTTGCTAATAGCAGTGGCTTACAAATCTGTGGGAGAACTGGAGATATCTAGACCAACAGCCCTTGTCACAAGGATCATCTGAGATATTGGCCAGGGCATATTGTGTCTCTAATTTTTCAAAACTCCATTTGTCAGATGGACCCTTTTCATTTGGCATGTCAAATTCCAAATGGCATTGTAAGTGACTATCCTAAATATGGTTATCCTTATTCCAAGGATGTCCTTATTATATGTAAAGAAAGAAAACTTCTGAGATATGAGAAAAATCTGCCAGTGTCTTTCACAAGCCACAACTTAGAACCATCTCTGCAAGGAATAGGGCTATATTTTCTGTGTGGCTCCTGGATACACTTAATCCTCCCAAGAATGTGGAAGGGAATTTGTACTATAGACACAGTAGTTCATGACTTTTATTTTTAAATTCTACTGAGATGGCAGCATCATCTGGGGACATCCCTAACTTAGGCTCTTTTCTAGAAACTGCACTATCTCGAATATGCCAGACAAAAAGATCTATCATTTCTATGCCCTCATATGGAGATTTAACTGAAAGGGCAGACTGGGGAGGGCATGCACATGACAATCCCTTCTTAGAAAAATCCATGGATGGGAAATTCTTTAGCCAGAGGTCTATTCTGGTCTGCAGACATACCTCTCCTTGAAAGATCAATACTTAATATCTCTGTTACGATGCAACGAGGATGGAAGGCAACTGTAGGGGCCGTAGAGGCATGACAGCAATCTCTAGACTCTTTAGCCTCAATAATAACACAAAATAGACAGGCCTTCAATGTCCTTATGGCTGAAGTAGGAGGTACCTGTGCACTTTCGAATGAAACATGTTGATTCTAGATTAACACCTCTAGAAAAGAAGAGGAATATCTACGGGTACTTAAAGGATGAAATCAAAATTATTGACAGGCTCAGGGAAAATGCCGGCTTCAGCCCCAGGTGGCTACAATCCTTATTTAAAGAATCCCAGTCTTCTTTATGGAATTGGTTGACCCCTTTATTAAGCCCTCTCTTGCTTATATGTCTTGTATTAATATTTGGATCCTGTATACTCAATACTGTAACTCGAATTGTTTCTTCTCACCTAGAACCAATCAAACTCCAAATGGTGCTGCAAACTGAGGCATGGACACGTCGTTCTTCCAGGGACCTTTAGATGAACCCCAGGAGAAGTCTTAGATGCTGTTCCCCATTCAATGCCCCTTTTCAGCAGGAAGTAGCCAGACAGAGTCGTCACCCAAAACCCCCTAACAGCCGTGAGGGTGATATATCCACAGGGGGAAATGAGGTAGGAGTTAAGAAATTATTTTAGGCAGATAGCGAGGAAAAAGGGGTCCTTGGAAAATTTTTTACAGATCTTCTCTAGCAAGAAAGCCCTGGCTCTTAGACCCAGGCCAGCAACGTTTGATATGCAAATGAAAGCCATTAGAAACTGGGTCCACCCAACATGACTGGGCTGGCAACCTTAATATGCAAATGCAAGTCATTAGGTACTGGGTTCACTCAAAGTGGCAATTCCCACCGTTGTCCTCTTGCCCTTGCCCCCACATGTGCCTGTCAGCATGGCCACCCCCACATATCTCCACGTGTGTGGAACATCATGGTGCCCTGTATTTGCATATTAAAAGGCTCGGTAGGAGGGCCGGTTTTTTCACCCGTTTATGTGAATGACATGCCTAGTCAAACCAATCCCCTGAGCCCTATGCAAATCAGACACAGCCTCCTCCAGCCATCGAATATAGCTCACTGATATTACCTAAGTGTGAAATTCTGTCCCTCAGCTTTGGAACCCCCCTCCCTCTGTCTCTGTACAATAGAGCTCTTTCTTTCTTCCCATTTCTTTCTTGCCTTTTAAACTCTGTGCTCCTTAAAACCACACACACACACACACACACACACACACACACACACACAAATCTATGTGTGATAGCAGTTACTTTAAGTATCATTTAGAATACACTGGCCTAGAATTGAGGAGGTATCACTTCAGCAAGGTCTCAGTAAGGTAGATAACCATGTGATGAATCTCATGAACAAGAGCAAAAACATCAGTCAGAATGGCTATTATTTAAAAATCAAAAAATAGCAGATGCTGGCAAGACTGCAGAGAAAAGGGAATGCTTATACACTGTTGGTGGGAATGTAAATTACTTCAGCCATTGTGGAAAGCAGTTTGGAGATTTCTCAAAGAACTTAAAGCAGAACTACCATTTGACCCAGTGATCGCATTACTGGATATATACACAAAAGAAAATAAATAATTCTACAAAAAACACACATGCACCTGTACATTCATTGCAGCACTATTCACAATAGCAAAGACATGGAATCAACCTAGGTGCTCATCAATGTGGATTGGATGAAGGAATTGTGGTACATATACACATGGAATATTACACAGCCATGAAAAGAATGAAATCATGTTCTTTGCAGCAACATGGATGCAGCTGGAGGCCATTATCTTTAGTAAATAAATGCAGGATCAGAAAACCCAATATTGCATGTTCTTACTTACAAGTGGTAGCTAAACAGTGGGTACACATGGACATAAAGATAGAAATAATGGACACTGGGGACTACCGGAGGTGGGGAAATAGGGGAACAGGGGCCGAACGACTACCTATTGAGTGCTGTGCTCACTACCTGGGTGACAGGATCATTCATACCCAAACCTCATGCAATAAACCCATGTAAAAACCTTCACATGTATCCCCTAAATCTAAAATAAAAGTTGAGATAAATAAATAAGAGTGAAAAAAAATGAGCATAACTCTTAGTTTTTTGCCTGGCACTTGCTGATTTCCTTGACCAATGTGGTTTCATGCTGGAGCTTTTATAGAGATTAGAAATGTATATGCAAATTTAGAAGCCAGGCTCAAATCCTCAGAATTTAGCTTAGGTTCATTCCAATATTTCAGTGTTGTAGTTTAATTTCATTTTCCAAAAATAGTGTTTTTCTCCTTATCCAAAAACTAAGCAATTTTTTATTTTTTATTTTTTGCCAGCTTAGTCATTGTATAGCTTTATTATTTCTTTCCTTCTGTTTTCTTTGGGTTTGTTTACTCTCCTTCTAGGTTTTTGAGATTTTTCTTCTTTTCTAAGGTAGGCATTTAGTGCTGCAAATTTCCCTTTCAGCACCGCTTTAGCTGTGTCCTACAAATTTTTATATGTTGTGTTTTCACTTTCATTCAGGTCAATGTAATTTTAAAATTACCATTAAAACTTCTTCCTTGACCCATGGATTATCTAGAAATATGTTGGCCGGGCGCGGTGGCTCAAGCCTGTAATCCCAGCACTTTGGGAGGCCGAGACGGGCGGATCACGAGGTCAGGAGATCGAGACCATCCTGGCTGACACGGTGAAACCCCGTCTCTACTAAAAAAAAATACAAAAACTTAGCCGGGCGAGGTGGCGGGCTCCTGTAGTCCCAGCTAATCGGGAGGCTGAGGCAGGAGAATGGCGTAAACCCGGGAGGCGGAGCTTGCAGTGAGCTGAGATCCGGCCAGTGCACTCCAGCCTAGGCGACAGAGCGAGACTCCGTCTCAAAAAAAAAAAAAAAAAAAAAAGAAATATGTTGCTAGGTTTCCAAATGTTTAGAGATTTTCCCCTTATCTTCTTGTATTGGTCACTAGTTTGATAACATTGTGGACAGAGAATACACTCTGTATTATTTCAATCCTTTTAAATATGTTGAGGTCTGTTGTTTGACTCAGGATGGGCCTAGGCATGTTGACGGGACTTGTTCACTGTGCTCCAGCTTAGTATACGTTCTGTTGGCACATGAAAAGAATAGGTATTTTTTTATTGCTAGTTGGCATGTTCTATAAATGTTGATTAGATTCTGTTGCAGCTCTTTTTTGGGTACATACACATTTAGGATTGATATGTCTTCTTGGTGGATTACTCTAAATGTCCTTTGTTTCTGATAATAATATTATTTGCTCTGAAGTCTACTTTATTTGATGTTAATATAGTCACTTCTGCTTCCTTTTGACTAATGTTCAAATGATGTATCTTTTTCGGTGATACATTTTTTTTAACTTTCAATCTGCTATATTGTTAATTGAAGTAAACTTCTTGTAGACAGTATATAGTTGAGTCATGTTTTTAAATCCATTCTGCCAGTCTTTTAAATGACATATTTAGACTATTTACATTTAATGTAATTATTGGTATCTTAAGACCTAAGTCTGCCATTTTATATTTTGTTTCCTCTTTGTTCTCTTCTTTTGTTTGGTTTGTTTCCATTTTCCTTTTCCTATATACCTATGGATTACTTGAAAAATTCTTAGAATTCCATTTTGATATTTGTAATGTTTTTTAGTGTTTTAAGCCTCTGTATGTAGCTTTTTTGGTAGTTGCTATAAGTAGAAACATTACTTATATAACTTATCACAGTCTATTGGAACTGTCATTTTACTAGATTGAGTGAAATGTAGAAACCTTACATGACTTTATCCTTCCACATTTATAATTGTTTTAAGTATTCCTTTTTACACATTTAGAATCATACCAGACAATATTATAATTTTTGCTTCAATCCTCAAACATAATTTAGAAAACTAAAGAGAAGGCTCTGCTCATTTTTTTTCTTTTTCAAATTGATATAAAATTATTGTATAGATTTCTGGGATACATGAGGTGTTTTGATATAAGTACACAAAATGTAATGATCAAATTAGGATAATTGGGATATTCATCTACTCAAATATCAATTTAAAGTCTATTTTCTCTGTTATTCACATTAGCTAATTTTTATTGTTCTATTTTCCAGTTGACCAATTCTTTTTTCTTTTTCCTCTATTCTGCTGTTGAGCTGATTCACTGAGTTTTTTTTTTTTTTTCTTTTTTCGAGACGGAGTTTTGCTCTTATTGCCCAGGCTGGAGTGCAAGGGCGCAATCTCAGCTCACCGCTGAAGGGGTGGCCTGCCCCTCCACACCTGTGGGTGTTTCTCATTAGGTGGAAGGATAGACTTGAGAAAAGAAATGAGACACAGAGACAAAGTATAGAGAAAGAGAAAGTGGGCCCAGGGGACTGGCACTCAGCATACAGAGGACCCGCGCCGGCACCAGTCTCTGAGTTCCCTCAGTATTTATTGATCATTATCTTTACCATCTTGGTAAAGGGGAAGTGGCAGGATAATAGGATCATAGTAGGGAGAAGTTCAGCAGAAAGACATATGAATAAAGATTTCTGTGACATGAATAAGTTTAAGGAAAAGTGCTGTGCCTTGATATGCATACGCAAACATCTCCATAAACCTTTTTAGTGCATAAAGAGCAGCATTGCCGCTAGCATGTCCCACCTTCAGCCCTAAGGCGATTTTCTCCTTTCTCAGTAAATAGAACATACAATTGAGTTTTACACTGAGATGTTCCATTGCTCAAGGACGGGCAGGAGACAGATGCTTTTCTCTATCTCAACTGCCAAGAGGCCTTCTTTCCTCTTATACTAGTCCTCCTCAGCATAGACCCTTCATGGGTGTCAGGCTGGGGGACGATTAGGTCTTTCCCTTCCCACGAGGCCATATTTCAGACTATGGCATGGGGAGAAACCTTGGACAATACCTAGCTTTCCTAGGCAGAGCTCCCTATGACCTTCAGCAGCGTATGTGTCCCTGGGTACTTGAGATTAAGAGAATGGTGATGACTTTTCACAAGCATACTGCCTTCAGGCCCTTGTTTAACAAAGCACACCCTGCACAGCCCCAAATCCACTAAATCTTGAGTCACCACAGCACATGTCTCTTGCAAGGACAGGGTTGGGGGTAGGGTTACAGATTAACAGCATCTCAAATACAGAACAAAATGGAGTCTCTTATGTCTACTTCTTTCTATATAGACACAGTAACAGTCTGATCTCTTTTTCTTTTCCCCACACACTGCAACCTCTGCCTCCAGGTTCAAGCAATTCTCCTGCCTCAGCCTCCCTAGTAGTTGGGATTACAGGTGCCTGCTGCCATGCCTGGCAATTTTTGCATTTTTAGTAGAGACGGGTTTTCTCCATGTTGGTCAGGCTGCTCTCAAACTCCCGACCTCAGGTGATCCGCCCACCTCGGCCTCCCAAAGTGATGGGATTATAGGCATAAACCACCGCACCAGGACTTCTTTGCTTCACTTTCTAAGTTTCTATTTGTTTCAAGCATGTTTGTAATTATTTGCTGAAACATTTTTTATGGTGGCTGCTTTAAAATGTATTCAGCTAATTCTAACATCTTTGTAATCTTAGCGTTGGGTTTTTTTTCCCATTCAATTTCAACTTTTTGGTACAATTGAAATCTGGACATTTGAGGTATTTTGTTACAAGGCTCTGGATCTTATTTAAGCCTTCTGTTTTATTTGGATTTCTCAGACACTACTCCAGAAGTGAAAGGGGGTTGTTACCTTATTACTGCTGGGTGGGGTAATTCAGGTTCTTCTCTTAGGCTTTGTTGACACCTTATAATTTGTACTCCTCATTACTGCTACATAGGGGTGGAAGTTCTGACTCCCATGAGGCCTCTATTGATGCCTCTGTGGCTGCGAGGGGTAGAAGTCCCCTTGATACTGTGCCACGTAAGGAGGTATAAAGGGTTAGCCTCAAAACCACTGGGTGGTGTTAAAAGTGCTGACTCTCCACTAGGCCTCTTCTGACACTGGCCCAGTGGGGAGGAGGAGGAAGTCTTGTTACTGTTCACTGAGTGTAGAATTACAGGCTTCCCACATGGCCTGAACTGACACCATGGTGGGAGAGGCTTGTTATATTCTGGCAGGGATGAAAGTCTCAGCTTCCTTCTTGGCCTTTTTTGACACAACCTCACTATAGCCTGGGGAAGGTGGAAGTCTGAGCACCCCACTCAATATTTGCTGGTATGGGTGAGGGAGCCACAGTTTTTTCTGTGCAGTTAGGCTGGAGGGGAGCAGGTTTTTGCCTTGCTATGTTGTCCTTTTCCTGGTCCTTTGGTAGAGAGAACAGGGTTTCGTTGGGCCTTTTTTTGTCTATACACATTGACTTTTCTGGGTGACTGGCTTCTTCAGTTCCAAGTCTGGGAAACAAAAGGAAAACCCAAGGAGTTTGACACTAAATTTCTTCTTGTGTTTCTGTTGTTCCCAGATAATCTGCCTTTTCTCTCTACATTTCAGAGTCTTTTTATTTTCCTTTTATACATAATGTCCAAAGTTTTTAGTTATACTTAACGAGAGGAATAGGGAAAAATGTGTCTACTTCAGCTTCCTGGAAAGGGAAGTCTACCTTTTCCTCTTAAAATGTTCTCTATTTTGATTTAATTTAGAAAACAATGCATGTTTACTTTAACAAGTGAAATAATAAAAAGATACATAAATAAAACCTAAATAATAAAAGTACTACCATTGCTACCCCTCTGCTCTCATGCTCCTTTCTGAAATAACAAATGGTCATGACCAGGGGTATATACTTATCATCTTTCTTTGTTATATTAATATGAACATACATAAATATAAATATGCACTTTTTGTTTGATTTTATTTCTGCAAAAATGATTTTCTATTTGTCCAACATAAGCAAAATTTGCATTGTATTTAAGTTTAAATATTATCAGAAGAACTATTATTAAAACACTGGAGGAGAGACAAGCAAAATAAATTGCTATTTCAAATAACAGAATTTACCCTGAGTCTTCATTATGTGGGAGAAAGACAGAGATGGGAAAGGAAAAGGAGAAAAAAAGCATCAACAATACATTTTTTTTCTGAGTATATATATGTGTGTGTATATATATAAATGTACACAATACATATATATACACACACAGTTTTGATCACATATGTATGATTAAAACAGTTTAACTTATAGCCTATCACACTTTTTTTTTGGTTTTTTTTTTGAGACGGAGTCTTGCTCTGTCACCCAGGCTGGAGTGCAGTGGCCGGATCTCAGCTCACTGCAAGCTCTGCCTCCCAGGTTCACGCCATTCTCCTGCCTCAGCCTCCTGAGTAGCTGGGACTACAGGCACCCGCCACCACGCCCGGTTAATTTTTTATATTTTTAGTAGAGATGGGGTTTCACAGTTTTAGCCAGGATGGTCTCGATCTCCTGACCTCATGATCTGCCCGCCTCAGCTTCCCAAAGTGCTGAGAATATAGGCGTAAGCCACCGCACCCGGCTGCCTATCACACTTTTCTACACTTGGAATCTGATCCTAGGATATATTTAAAAAGGGGAACCTGTGGTCCAGGAGGTGCCCAGAGAATGGACTGCAGGAAAGATGATTATGTCACTTGGTGAGTACCCAAGAGCCATCCGGGCCATGTCCCAACAGAATTGTGTCTTCTTACTCTCTGGTAAGCACCTCTCATTGCCACACCTAGGGTCTTCAGGGTCCTGTTTGTGCACAGGAGAAAAATCTCTCCATCTGCATCAAGCCCTCATAGTTCAGAAAGACTTCTGCCCAACCAGAGGGATGGTGGAGGTAGAGCTTTGGCACCTCTGCTTTAGGGACTGAAGGCTCAAGACCATGGAGCCAGGACAGAAGATAGTGACCCCCTCCCCCACCCCAACATACATGGTGGGGGTCTTCACACCTCAGAAGGAAATGAAGCACTCCTCTTAGAGGCATTTCTGCTCAGCATGGTGACAATTGCTTTTTTAGAGCCCCGTGGTTTCAGGAAGGAATGAAGCCTATTTTCCAGAGCCCAGGTCTGATGAGACTCACCTAACATTTTGTCAGCTACTTCAGAGGGTTCTCAGGTGGCGGTGAAGCTGGGTCTCCTGAGTAACACAGCAGTGCTCTATGCTTCCCCACTTTTATTCGTCATAGCCAATTTAAGGTCTTAACTCTTTGGTTAATCTTCTTGTTTAAATAGTGCCTAGAAGCACAAACTCTATAACCATACTTCTGGGTTCCAATCCTAGCTCCAAGCCTTGCAGTTGCGACCTTGGAAAAGTTACTTATCCTTCTTTCTCCTGTATTTACTTCTCTGTAAAATCAGGATAATAAACATAGGTCTGATGTGGGGATTAAATAAGTTAGAACAAGGCTAGGCATATGATAAGCACTCCTGAAGTACCAGCTGCTTATTCTTCCAGTCTTTTCAAATCCAATGCTTTTCATGAGTGCATAGAGTAATTGTGGTGCATCTTGAAGATGTATTACAGCTTTCTGAGTTTCATCACTCTCCTTTGATAATTTCTGAACAGAGGGAGTAGGAAGTTAGATATGTAAGTGACCACAGTGGAAAGGGTTGAAAGTGTAACCTCTTCTTGTTCAAAGAAGTCTGAGAGTGGGAGGCAAAAGATGGACAGATGGCTGGACAGCATATCTATGTGAAGGCAAAGAAGAAGAGGTATGCATGGAAATTCAGTTATTTTATAGATTGAAAACAATTGGCAAAAAGATTTCTTCATTTAAAATATTGTAGGAAACTTTCTGAATTTCATCATGCACAAACTGTCCTCTGTGATGGCATTTGGGAAGGTTGTGGAGGAAGGCATGGGAAGTGTGATATTGTCTATTTTGGAGACAGAGTGGAGAGGCTCTTGTTCCCTCTCTGGGCTGCAGATCAGCTTCCCTCCTCCTGGTTCCAGAAGTCATTCGTTCTATTTTACTGTTTTCATGTTCATCTTCGAATGTAAGATGGCCTGGAGATGTCAGGCCTCCAGGTCACTTCTCTTGAAAGATGACTCCAGAAAGAATAACATTGTTTTCAGTTTCGTGTTTCTGCATATTTTCTTCTTATGTGATTTAATGATCCCCCCACCTCCTTTAAATGTAGCCAGGTTAATTGGGTGTGCTGTTTGAAGCCAGGCTCAAAATAGGAGCAATTAAATTCATTAGACCTTTGAGGGATGAATTAAAGAAGTGTACTCTTTATTTTCAATAAATGGTACAACAACTTGAAACCTGGTTCACAGCTCTATTGCAACATTCTCAATATTATGAGATGATCTTGGTGTTCAACCTTACAAAACTATTTATATCTCACCATCTTAAAGCATGGAAACTTCTGTTGCTGAACCTGTTCCAGGGATGTGCATGGATCTGAATAATGAATAGGGAACTTCCTTTCAGAACACAGAGTCTCTGTCATACAAATACTTCATTTCTTAGAAATAGCCAGCTGGGCATTTGCAACAATGCCAAAGTTGTTCCCAAACCTACACTGTAGAAAAGAACTGACAATCATCCCCTATCAGGTACTTCCATGTGCATTAATTACATCATGGAAGAGGGTAAGGCATTATTAGTTTTATCTGCACATGATTTTTCTCTTTCCAAATCCAGGAAATATTGATGTTGTGGTTTAACATAATTAGAACCTTGGAGTCCATTTTCGTTCCTGAAAACGTATAAAAACACTTTTGAATGTACTTGTATAATTACTTGAGTCCTCACTGACCACATTAATGAACCGTGTTCTTTTTATTTAGTAAAAATCCTTTTAATTATTCTTTGACAAGTCTCTTCTTTCATGTATTTCTGTGTCCTTAAAGTCAGAAAATTCCTCCATTCATCTTCTCTAAAACCAAGACAGAGTCTCCTAATCATTGGAAAATTCATCTTTTATTTACATGTCAGCTGATAACTAAGTAAGGATTCTGAAGTGAAAAAAGAGGAGTTCCCCTCCACTCCCCTGGCCATGACCCTCTCTGCCATTTTCCTATATCTTATTTTTAAAAGCAATTTTTTATTGTGTAATTTGGTAAAAAGAAAATAGAAATAAGTAATATGAGGTAAATAGCTGAGCCTAAAACAGCACTGGAGACAGACAGCATTTCTCAATATGTGATTACAACATCACCTACATCAGAAGACTCCCCTAGAGAGCTTGTTAAAAATACAGATTATGGGCACTACCCCAGATTTATTTAGTCAAAATGTTTATGGGTGCGGCCAATCTTGCATTTTTAACAAGCTCCCTGAGTGATCCCTATGCCCACGGAAGTTCAAAATGTTTAAAGTTTGCTGAAGTTGTTGCTCTTCCCTAGCCCCTCAAAAGTGACAGCTTCATAATAACTTGGAGATAACATCTATTACACCTTAATACAATAGGGATGGGAAGTAAGGAATAAATAATTTTCAAATGTATAACGTGCAAGAAACTGTGTAAGTAGGAAATTTATAGACATACTTTCCTTAAATATTACAACACCTCTTTGTTGAGGTATTGATGAAATGTAAAGTCAGCCTCATAAGAGGTGGTTCCAGAATGAATATCCAACTTTCTGTAATTTGATTATCGCACCCTACACCTATCTTCTGGAGCTGGGAACCGTCTCTACGGCTGTACAAAGTCTGGGAAATGGATTGATGCATTACCCAGGGAGACCTTAGTTGACCCAGAGGTGGCACTTGGTCCCAGGGATGCTTCATCATTCTGATGATCAAGTTGAAAGCTCACAGATGGTTTATGGAGTGACCCTTTGTCCTACATGTGTCTGGCAAGAAATATAGATGGGAGGACAGGGCATATTTTTCCCCAATATATCATTAAGTCAATCATTACTAAAGTTTTTTAAACAAGTGTGTCAGCTACCATTTACTGGCGATGTGTGCTAGACTGTATGGTATGCATTTTTCAGAATTTACTCTTCATAATGACCCTATGCAGTAGGTGCTATTATTATCTGTATTTTCTAAGTTAAGTAACACAAATATTGTGAAATTTGCTTACACTCATAGCCTGTAAGCAGCAGAGGCTGAAATATCTGTTTGGCTCTAACGTTCATTGGAGTCCCATACACAGGAACTGATGGCACAAAATTCAACTCATGCCATGATACTTGAGTAGAGATCCATTCCTGTCATAAATTTACAGAAAACTTTATATCTCTTCATTTATTATTAAGTAAATAGGATTCAGTAACTGTGGCCCTATCTGTTGTACAGTCTCTTTCTCTCTTCCTGGATATCCCCAATCCTCCCTTCCTCTTACTCTTTCAAGTCTTAAGTGTCCATTTAATTTAAAGTGAGGACACATTATCTTGTTTCAGTTGAGAGCTGTCTTTGGGTTTTACATGCATATGATAGAACTGATGCTAACCTTCAGCAGCCTAAACAGACTAATGTTCTTCAGACATTCCAGACAGAGCTGTGCCAATTATTGGTGAATACATTAACTGTGAGTGGGACCTGGAAAATGACTATACATAATAAGTTTCACATCATCTATTAAGACGTTGCTTATGTGGATGTGGGTCCAGGAACATTTGGTCCTCCACCAACACATCATACACACTGTACATTTTACATTAAGAGAGGATTAGTCAAATGCTACAAGTAAGAAGTTTTAAACTTGCCTCCCATCTTAGTCTGTTCTGGCTGCTATAACAAAATGCCATAAACTGGGTGACTTATAAACAATAGAAATTTGTTTCTCACAGTTCTGGAGGCTGGGAATTTCAAGATCAAGACACCAGCAGACTCAGTGTTTGGAGGCCTCACTTCTTCATTGTCTTTTCATCGTAGCCTCATATGGCAGAAAAGGTAAGGGATTTCTCTGGGATCACTTTTACAAGGGTACTAATTCCATTTTAATCAGCTTTGGAAGAATCACCTCCAAAGGTTCCACCTCCTGATACCATGACCATATGGGGTAGGATTCCAACAAATGAATTTTGAAGGGACATAAACTCAGTCTATTGCAGGGTTCTTCTCCTGTAATACAGCTCACTGCATATGAAGATGTCACCTGACAGTCTGTAAATCACCCTGTGGAAAATGGGGCTCAGGGAACTGGTGAGAAAAAGATACTGATACTCTGGCTATTGCTAGTGCTATGTATGAGTAATAAAGTTCTTTATCTCTAACCCAAGTATGTTGTGTCTTTTTCTAGGATCTGTTAAACCATGGCAGGCTGACTTGTTAAGGTAGTGAAAGGTATAAAATCTCAGACACTTCCTTTACAGTTCTTCACAATAGCAATATTATTATTATTGTGCTTGTTGTTGTTAACCAGAAATTATTGAGCACCTATTATAAAAATCAATGAACCAAACTCTGTTCTAAGTAATGTAATATATTATCTCATTTAATTTTTATCACAGTGTTGTGAATTAGACAACATTATGATCAGATGATAATACTGAGATTCAAAAAATGGACATTGTTGGTTGCCTTCCTAGTTTCCATCTCCCTTTGTTCAGTTGTATTCTGTCTCATCTACTCTCATCGAGCAAAGAAGTTGTTCCTTCCTTTAGCTTTAAGAGTGAGCCTAAGGGAATGACATTCTTCTGGCCATAGGACTTGGTCAGGAAATGAAACATTAACCAGTTTGGGCAAAGGAAATTGAAAGACAGTGTACTAGGGACTTTGGGGAAAGTTTTCTTGCTGTTTCATAGAGCCATAGAGAAATATAGGCTCTCACTTAGCAAAGAAGTTGTCCCCTCTTCTAGATTAAGGGGTGAGCCTAAGGCAATGACATTCTTCTTGCCATAGGACTTGTTCAGGAAATGAAACATTATCTAGTTTGGGCAAAGGAAATTGGGAGACAGTGTACTAGAGACATTGGGGAAAGTTTTCTTACTGTTTCATAGGGCCGTAAGGAAAGATAGGCTCTCTTGTTCCATCTGAATGTTGATATGTGTCAGCAGGGTGATAGCAATAATGTTTGATACATACTTACCAGAATAAGTGCTGAACATAATACTGAAGCAGGGTCTGAAATTCCTGCTTCCATATATTACCTGAATTCCTGAATTTCATATATTGCCCCTTTATGTACTAGATTGTGGGGAAGTCCTGGGGGGATGCTACAGTGGGTGGATATTGGGAACCCTCATCAGGTTCAGGGCAATGGGTAATTATCAACGAGTACCAAAGTATTTTAATATGCTAGTAACTAGTACTGTTATACTCAGTATGCAGATGTGATGCCTGAAACTGCTATATCCGTCTCATTCCCCATCAGAGGAAGAAGCTTACACACATAAGAGGTCAGAATCAAGGCAGTCACAGAAAGATGGAGACAGCCTTTAGATTGAGATGATCAGACAGCAGTCCTCTCTCTCTGGGCTTTTTCAATTAATAGACAACAAATTCCCTTTTCATTTAAGCTGGTTTGGGACTGGATTTCAGCTACTTACAGTCAAAAACATTCACTGAAGCATTAAGTAACTAGTCCAAGAACTCAGAGCAAGTACATAGCCATGGTAGAACTGAAAGTCAAGTCTTCCTGGCTTAAACATCTTGATTTTTTCTGGTGCATCATAGTGTTCCCAAGTACCAAATAAATATGAGAAGAGTTATTTGAAAACTGTAAAAGGCTGCATTCAAATTTTTGGTCATTTTTATCAGAAATAATAAATAAGACTAAAAATGCCAAGAAAAAATCCAAAGAGACTGGTGTTTATTGTATGCATTGAGAGTTCTCCCCACTCCTACTAAAAACATACTCATCTAGCTGAAGAATAATCTTGACATAGGGAAAGGAAAATATAATGGAATATATATAGTGTTCAAATTATTTACTGAGATGACTGGTGGTACATATGACTGCTGAAGTCAGATTAGATGACCAGAAATCTGTTCCAGGAAAAACCTCTCACATTTATACCATCTCGAGAGCATACATGACCCAGTTCTGAGTTCATCCCAGGAATATTTTGAACATCGTCATCAGCATTTTCACATGATCACAGTACCTTCTAGATGCCTGTACAGGGAGAATTTACTTTTTCATCCCTCATTCACCTCAAAGTCCAAGCATTTGTCACTGCTTCAGAAAAAAAAATGACACAGACTCTTCATTTTTTTTTCTCAACCAAGGATCAATGTAAATGAAGATTTTACATTCACCTCTAGTTAAATTGATGGTTTTGACAGGCAACCTATTATAATACAGAGTTGGCTCTTGAACAACACAGGGATTAGGGGTGGCAATACCTCAGTCAAAAATCTACATATAGCTTATGATTTCCCCAGAACTTAGCTATTATTAACGTACTGTGGACTAGAAGGCTTACCAATAACCTAAACAGTTTAGTAACACATATTTTATATGTTACCTGTATTGTATATTGTATTCTTACAATAAAATAAGCTATAGTAAAAGAAAACATTATTAAGAAAATCATAAGTAAGAGAAAATATGTTCCCTATTCATTAAGTAAAAGTAGATTATCATAAAGGTCTTCATCCTCATCATCTTCATGTTGAGTAGGCTGAGGAGGAGGAGGAAGTGGAGGAGTTGGTCTTGCTGTCTCAGGGATAGCAAATCTGCATGTATTTCCCATGCTGTTCAAACTTGTGTTGTTCAGGGGTCAACCGTACTTATTAAAATAGAATATTTGCATACAGTCAGAGTTCATCCACTCATACAATTTTAAGGGTTAGAAAGCCCTTAGCGACTTCCAATTCAAACCCTCTTATTTTGTATATGAAAACACTGAGGTGTAGAGAGGCCAGATGGAGGAAGCAGAGCATTTAAAAAATATCCTTAACGTTATCAAACGGTCATACTTTAAGTTGTATTTCATTTTCGGAAATATACACAAGTCACTCAGTGTTAAATATTGTGATTAAGGGCCAGGGGTGGGGCATAGATCTAGTTGAATAATACTTGACATTGCAAAAAAGTAACAAGTTATGAGTAATCAGTCTGTGTTTTTAGTATGGGTGAGTCCACCAATACATCCAAAGATAGTTTCAATGCAAATGTTTTTGAACTACACTAAACAAAAGCAGCATTATTTAGAATAAGCCCCAACCCTCACAAGGTCAACCCTAATTTGGAAGAGCATTGCTGATTTTCAAAATATTATTTTCTCATTATCTTTATTTGTTAATTATCTTTTTGTGATTGATTTCTAGTTTATTTCTACTATGGTCAGAAAGCATACTGTAAGTGACTTCAATCCTTTAAAATTTAAAAAATTTATTGAAGTGTCTTTTATGGTCTAGCATATTATCAATTTAACTAAATGTTCCATGTTTCCCTGAAAAGAATGCACACTCTGTTGTCTTTATGTGCACTATTTATGTATGCCAATTAGGTCAAGTATGTTAATTATGTTGTTTAGATGTTCTATATCCTTATTGATATAACTTTCTGCTTCATTCTATCAATTATTGAGAGCTATGTTAAATTTCCCACTATAATTATAGATTAGTTAATTTTTTTTTTTGTGAAATTTTTGCTTGGTATAATTTGAAGTTATGTTATTACCAGAATACAGATTTAGGATTGTTCTATCTCCCTGGTGAAATGATATTTCATCACTTTGACATAATCCTTTGTATTAGTCTGAGTTCAATCAGTGGGTTAAGCAGTGGAAGTTTAATAAAGTGAATGGACATAATAAAGACTTTTGTGCTCTGTTAAGAATGACTATAAAACATGCAGAAACTCTGTAAGGTACCCTAGGCTTAGAGAATATCCAAGAAAGGACAAACTAGGAAGGAATCCAGATTTCATTGGATAAAACAGGGAGCAACACTTTGGAATTCAGGGCAGGGCAGGGGATCAGCAACTGGATGTGTGGATACGCAGAAGGAGTGGGGCCTTGAAAGAACCCTCTAGTAGGAGGAAACATGACTATTATTCTTTTTCATACTATGGTCTTCTAGCACACTTGAGACAGCCTGTTTTAATTATCTGGTTTTACATAGGAAAAAATAAATACTAAGGCTTAAAATCCATAACAGTCAATTGTTCATTAAAAGTTTTCCTACAAGGAAATAAAAAAGAAAGAGGAAACCTTCCAGGCCACAGGTGAACCACCTGGTGGCTCAGGTTATCCCCAGGCCAAGCTGAGGCTGCAAGGTCACCAGGGGACCAGGCATTCTGGCCACATAGCTGGGGCAGAGCTCTACCAAATGTCCTCACCTTAATACCACTGACCTGCCATGGAGCAGCCAGAAGCAGCAGGAGAGGCCCTTCTTCCTGTAGTGTTCCTGTAGGATTATATACTGAGAAAGATTAGTTAAATCATGCTCTTTAAAAAGGAGTGATGCCTTCACGATAAATAGCTAATGCATGTGAGTCTTAATGCCTAGGTGATGGCTTGATAGGTGCAGCAAATCACCATGGCACACATTTACCTATGTAACAAACCTGCATGTCCTGTACATGAATACTGGAACTTAAAATAAAAGAAAATTAGATTTTAAAAAAAGGAGAGATACTTAAAGGAATTCTGTCCATTGTGGCAAAACATATCTCAGGGTGACTTTGGAGCTGAGAGGCAATAACAAGCAAAATTTGATAACTGGCTTGCTTTAATGTCTGCTTTGTCTAGTATTAATACAGCTATACTAGCTTTTAGTTAGTATGTACATGGTAAATCCTTTTCCATTCTTTTACTGCCAACCTTTCTGGTTCTTTATATTTAAGGTATGTCTCTTATAAGTAGTATATGACTGATCAGGAATTTAAAATAATTATTGATATGTTTTTGTCAAATCTGCTGACTTACTCTTTTTTGGTAATTGTCTCATTGGTTCAATGTTGCATTTTCTCCCATTCTTGCCTTGTTTTGAATAGAGTAAAAATTTATTTTTCTATTTTCCCCTGTACTCCCTGGCGTGTGTGTGTGCGTGTTTTAAAAATATTATTCATTTAGTGGTTACTCCAGTGAGTATACTATGCATCATTGACTTACTACCATCTCACATACATTACAATAGTCCCTCCTCATCCAGGGTTTCACTTTCTGTGATTTCAATTGCCTGCAGTCAACCAAGGTCCAAAAATATTAAAAGAAAAATTCCAGAAATAAATAATTCCTAAGTTTCAAACTATGTGTGCTGTCCAGAGCAGCATGATGAAATCTTGCACTGTCTCACTCTATTCTGCCCAGCACATGAATCATCTATTTGTCCAGCGTGTTCACAATATAGAGGCTCCCACCCATTAGTCACTTAGGAGCTATATGGGCTGTCTTACCCAGTGTTGAGCGTCACAGTGCTTGTGTTCAAATCACAGTTATTTTACTTAATAGTGGCCCAAACTTGCAAAAATAGTGATGTTGGCAATTCAGCTATGCCAAAGAGAAACTAGAAAATGCTTCCTTCAAGTGAAAAGGTGAAAGTTCTCAACTGAATAGGAAAAAAAACAGTACATTGAAGTTGCTAAGATCTAGGTGAAGAACAAATCTTCTATTTGTGAAATTGCAAATAAGGAAATCTACAGGCTAGTTTTACATGCCAAATAAGGAAATTAAGTGCCTGCACTTCAAACTGCAAAAGTTACAGTCACAGCGCATGATATGTGCCTTGTTAAAATGGAAAAAGCATTAAATTTGTAGGTAGACATTCTAAATGATGGCAATGGGGTTTGGTAGTACTTGTGGTTTCAGGCATCCCCTGGGGGTCTTGGAATATATAATAAGGAAACATATAATAACATGAATTAAGGGGAGACTACTGTAATTATCTTACTACTTCCCAGATATTGATAAGCTATCAGAACACTTTAAATCCATTTATCCTCTCCCACCTTTGTGTTATCATTGTTATCTTTTTACTCCTTCATATATATATATATATATATAATTTATTTATTTATTTATTGTATTTATTGTGTTTTCAGTAGAGACAGGGTTTCACCATGTTGACCAGGCTGGTCTCAAACTCCTAACCCTTAAGGGATCCTCCTGCCTCAGCCTCCCAAAGTGCTGGGATTATAGGATTGAGCCACCATGCCCAGCCTCCTTTGTACACTTTAGATGTCACAAGACATTATTATTCCTTAGTAGAGATAATATCCATTTATACATACCCTTGCCATTGTTCACCATCCTTTTCTACATTTCTGTGTATATGTCTGAAATAACTTTCCCTTTGCCTAATAATTTTATTTAACATTTCTTTTAGTGCAGGTCTCTGGGTGACACATTCTGTCATATTTTATTTGGAAATTACTCTGTTTTGCCTTCATTTTTGAGGAATATGTGTGTTAGGTATAGATTTCTAGGTTGGCAATTGTTTTCTTTTAGCACTTTAATGATGCCATTACATTGCCTTCTGACTTTCAATATATCTCTTTACAACTCATCTGCTTCTCTTGTTCCTTCCTGACTTTCTCTTTCTTTTTAAAGAGTTTTGTCATTTTTTTAAGCAGTCATGATGATATCACTTTGATGTGCTTATTTGTGGTTTTCTTTGTATTTATCCCAATTAGCATTTGGAGAACTTATTGAATTAGTGGTTTAATGTCTTTCATCATTTTTGGAAAATTCTTGGCCATTATTTCTTCAAGTATTGTTTCAACCCAATTCCTTTCCTCTTCCCTTTTTTGAAGCCCAGTGGTACTTATTCAGGCCTTTTTACCACATCACTTATGTATCTTCATCATGTCCTATATGTTTACTGTATTTTGTATTTTCAACCTCTTTTGTTTTTCATGCCTCAGCCTCTACATTTTCTACTAATATTGTTTTCAGTTTAGTAATCATGTCTTTTGCTGAATCTAATATACTATAAATAATCTACTTCTTAATTTCAGCACTGAGTTTTTTAGTTCTAGAATCTCTATTGCATTTCTTGTATAGATACAAGTTCTTTGATTACATTCTCTATCTTGTCATATGCTTTCTTAAATATATTAATTACAGTTAATACAGAGTTTGTGTCTGATGATTCTGAATAACTAGGTCATCTGGGGGTTTATTTTTATTATTAGTTTCTCTTTTTTGGTCTTGTTTCTTCATATGACTAGAATTTTTTATTTTTTAATTAAATGCTGGACTTTGTGTTTGAAAAATCATAGAGTCCTTGGAGGATGTCATATTCCTCCAGAGAAGGGTTATAATATTCTCTGTGCTAGGTCCTATGCTATTCTTTGGGAAAACAGAAGGGAATAAAACAGACAAAATCCCTGCCTTCCTGGAGTTTACATTCTACTAGAGGAAATAGGCAACAACAAATGAGTAAATAATCGTAAAGTAAGTAGTGATAAATTAAAAAATAATAAATCAAGTAAGGAAATAGAGGTTAAAGTAGTGCATTTGGATTGGGTGATTTGAAGGTAACATTTGAGCTAAGGCTGAGTAAAGTCATGGGGGAGAGTCATCAAAGTAATCTGGGAAAAGGTGTTCTAGGCAGAGAAAACAATAAATGCAAAGGCCCTAAGGCTTTGATAAAGGAATAGCAAGGAAGCCAACCAATGTGGCTACAGTGGAGTGATCAGCGGGAAGAGTGGCAGAAAATGTCTGAGAAGTGAGCAGGTGCTGCATATTAGGGCCTTGGAGCCCATAGGTGTGGGGAAAAGAGAGATAAGATTGTTACTGTGTCTATGTAGAAAAGGGAGCTATAAGAAACTCCATTTTGATCTGTACTAAGAAAAATTGTTCCTGCTTTGAGATGCTGTTAACCTGTAACTTTAGCCTCAACCCTGTGCTTACAGAAACATGTGCTGTAATGAATCAAAGTTTAATGGATTTAGGGCTGTGCAGGATGTGCCTTGTTAACAATATGTTTGCAGACAGTATGCTTGGTAAAATTCATTGCCATTCTCCATTCTTGATTAACCAGGGACACAGTGCACTGCAGAAAGCTGCAGGGACCTCTGCCCAAGAAAGCCTGGGTATTGTCCAAGGTTTCCCCCCCACTGAGAAAGCCTGAGATATGGCCTCACGGGAGGGGAAAGACTTGACCGTCTCCTAGCCCGACACCCGTAAAGGGTCTGTACTGAGGAGGAGGAGTGAAAGAGGGAGCCTCTCTGCAGTTAAGAGGAAGGCTTCTGTCTCCTGCTCATCCCTGTGAATGGAATGTCTCAGTGTAAAGCTGACCATTCCCATTCATTCTATTCTGAGACAGGAGAAAACCGCCCTGGGGCTGGAGGCGAGATACGCTGGCAGCAATACTGCTCTGTTACTCTTTGCTACACTGAGATGTTTGGGTAAAGAGAAACATAAATCTAGCCTACGTGCACATCCAGGTACAGTACCTTTCCTTGAACTTATTCGTGATACAGATTCCTTTGCTCACATGTTTCCCTGCTGCCCTTCTCCCCACCTGTTGCCCTGCTACACTCCCCTCGCTAAGATAGTTAAAACAGTGATCAATAAATACTGAGGGATCTCAGAGGCTGGCGCCAGTGCGGGTCCTCCATATGCTGAGCGCCAGTCATCCGGGCCCACTGTTCTTTCTCTATACTTTGTCTCTGTGTCTTATTTCTTATCTCAGTCTCTCGTCCCACCTGACAAGAAATACCCACAGGTATGGAGGGGCTGACCCCCTTCAATAGGAGTCCATGGGAATAACTTTAGATTTTATCCTATGTGTGATGGGTAGCCATTGAAGAATTTTGAGGAAAGGAATGATGCAATCCAATTTAGATTTAAAAAGAATCATTCTTCCTGATGTGTTTGGAACACACTGCAGCAAAGCAAGAGTGTCAGTAGAGGACAAGCCAGGTGGCTGGAATTGCCGGAATCTATGCCACAGCTAATGGTGCTGTCATCTAGTGGGGTAGTAGTGAATGTCAGGAGGAACAGTTGGATTTGGTATATATTTTTTAAGGCAGAGGCAACAGATTTCAAGGGGGGGGTTCTTGTAGGGTTTGCAGAGGTGAGTTTCCATGAAACTTAGGCTTCAGGTCCTGCTGCTTGCACCAGCCCACACAAATATGCATCTTTGTATCTAGTTTTGCAGTCTCTTACTTAATCAGAACCCCTCCCTCCCGACTAGTGTATACAACTGGATTTCCACAAAATCTGACTCTTTCCCTGGGGTCTGAGAGTAAAGGAGAAGTAAGAATTATGGTTCTCAGGTTTTGGCCAGAAGGACAGGAGGAATAGTAGTGTCATTTCTAAGCCACAGTACTCTGGAAAAAGAACAGGTTGAAGGGGATGTAGAATTCCATTCACACCAAAAGAGAAAATTCTGCTCTGTTTGTACTAAAGTCTCAGCTTCTCACACTGAAAGCCCAGAACTTATCCTACTCACCCAGGCTCTTCTCTGCCTGAAGTCTAGACTTCTGTTTGTAAAATTGTCTCAAGTTATAATATCTTTTCCTGCTCTTTTTCTTTTATTGACAGTCTACTCACTCTTTAAGCCTTACCCTTCATAATAGTTAACTTCCTCCTCTATGTTCCAGGGATTGAAAACTGGAAGCAGTTTTGGTGATTTTTAAAATTAAATGTGAATGCTTTAAATGGAGCGAGCATTCTCCTGTTTGCTTGGTCACAATCACAGATTTACGGTAGCTGTTTCAGTACCAGAGACGTCTGAGTTTACGACCCATGATCTCAAATCATTTTCCTTACATTTCTCCTATAGCAGCTTCACACTGGGTATGTAATACATATTTAGCAAATCAATGAAGGAACAAATGCTGTATTTCCCACACAGAGATACATTCACTACAACAATCGTTTGGTCAAGGACAGTTTTACGTATTTTCATATAATTCTTTTCTTTTTAAAAATCATGTTCTAATGGGAGTAGTGGCTCATGCTCATAATCCCAGCACTTCAGGAGACCAAGGCAGGCGAAGTGCTTGAGCTCAGGAGTTCGAGACCAGCCTAGGCAACATGGTGAAACCTCACCTCTACAAAAAAATACAAAAATTAGCCCGGCATGGTGGCATGTGCCTGTAGTCCCAGATACTTTGGAGTCTGAGGTGGGAGGATGGCTTTAACCTGGGAGCCAGAGGTTGCAGGGAGCTGAGATTGTGCCACTGCACTCCTGGGTGAAAGAGCCGTACCCCTCACCACAAGAAAAAAAAAAAAAAAATCGGGCCGGGCGCGGTGGCTCACGCCTGTGATCCCAGCACTTTGGGAGGCCGAGGCGGGCAGATCACGAGGTCAGGAGACAGAGACCATTCTGGCTAACATGGTGAAACCCCGTCTCTACTAAAAATACAAAAAATTATCCAGGCGAGGTGGCGGGCGCCTGTAGTCCCAGCTACTCGGGAGGCTGAGTCAGGAGAATGGCCTGAACCCGGGAAGCTGAGCTTGCAGTGAGCTGAGATCGCGCCACTGCACCCCAGCCAGGACGACAGAGTGAGACACCATCTCAAAAAAAATAAAAAACAAAAAATAAAAAGTAATCATTTTCTCTTATTCTTTTTCTCTGTTGTTGCATGTTTTTCTTTATGGAAAATGTAAGGCAGGAGAAAAAGGATGCAAGCATAGAGAAAAAGACTATTACCTGACTGATGGTGCTATTTGACCTAATTTCAAAATGCCCTCTGAGTTTCTTTTGTGATGAAGCAAATATTTCACACTAACACCATCAGAGTAGAAGGTACATTTTATCTTTCCCTAGGCCAGGGCTATGTGATATAGGTCAGTTTCATTTTAATTAAAAAGGAAGAATAATTAAATAAATATTTTAACCGTGGAATATTTGCACAATTTTTATTAATAAAATCCACCCCCAAGTTCATCTCATAGGTCAGATCTTAGTTACAGAGAACAAGAATAAAGTGAATTTGCCGTTTATTAGACAATATTTCTAAACCTATTTGCTGTTCACAAATACAAACTCGTGGCAAAGTCCATAGGCAGCTTCCACAGAGAAGGGCTGTGGTGAGACCAGATGACTCACTGTTTGTCTGATTTAGCAGCTGTAATACATATTCTTGCCAGTGTGTTTTGTTCCCACTTAATTCCCAACTTACCGTCTTCTCTCTAATGAAAAATCAGCTCTGAAAAATTACTCACCAAACTGCCTTCAGTGAGTCGAAATCTCACTGTAGCCCTGACTAAGTCCTTTGAATGCTGGATTTTGCTAAGTTACCCCTGGGAGGCAGTCATTGCGAGAAAAGAAACAAATGCACAGAAATATGAACTGACATGCTAGACCATTTCTCTTCAGTGTGTCATAAAATCAGGGTGAGGCTCCAGAACCACACTTTGATTTCACACTTATCTCTCTGACCTTTCTTTTCAGAAATTATCTTCAAGGAAGTGTTTTGCGGTTATCCAGACGAAAGGCATTGTGTAAACTCATGGTACCCAACTCATCTTTGGTCTGTGCATAGAGGAAAGGAAGAGTTATTCTGTGAGCTTCATGGAAGAAAGAAGAGAATCCTTCTACCCCTACCCTACTTGCTTATCTGACTGTGGAGTTACAGTTAATTAAAAGCATATCTGACTTTTAATTAGTTTCTAGACTTTCTGCTGCTCTGGGGCCACGGCCAGTGCAGAGAAGGTACCATCTATCTCTGTCCAGTGACTCTGACACCTCCTAAAACTTTGTCAGAAGCCTGCTTGGCTCTATTCTCTTCTCTACAGCTCTCATTCCAGGGATGTGAAAATAGATACAAAGAAGGAAGCTCTTCAGGTACCTCATGGTCAAAAGGCAAGACAGTAGAAATGACAAAGAGATTGACTGTGTTCAGTCTCTTATGGAATGGAGGGAGCCTCTTCCCAGCTACCAGGGCTGCCATCACGGGCAGGAAGGAGGCAGGTAAGGTGCTTCTCCAAGAGATCCAGCTGGCTCTCCTACCTAAGGTGTGGAGACCCTACCACAGCCACCAAGGAGAGGCACCCACAGATGCTCTCCTCAGGGAAAGCAGTACCTCCTCTTCTCTGTACAGAATTAAAGAGTTCAATGATGGGGGGTGGGCATACGGTTGGAGCTGACTGCACTGCCATTTCCTGCTCGCGTTGTACTGCTCTGAGACTCCTCAGTGGCAATTTCTGTCATCTCCAAGGGGTAGTCTATGAGTAATAAGGAGTTTTCTCTCCTTCATACTTGGGAGGCAGCACTTCTTATTTCTTCCTGAAGTAAAAAAAAAAAAAAAAAAATGATATGTATGTGTATATATATGAGTATTTCTATATGTATGTATATATTAGTCTGTTCTCATACTGCTACAAAGAAATAACCTGAGACTGGGTAATCTATGAAGAAAAGAGGTTTGGTTGGCTCACAGTTCTGCAGGCTGTACAGGAAGCATAGTGGCTTCTGCTTCTGGGGAGGTGTCAGGAAACTTACAATCATGACAGAAAGTGAAGGGGAAAGCAGACACATCTTACATGGCCAGGGCAAGAGAAAGAGAGAGAGGCAGGGAGGTGCTACACACCTTTAAGCAACCAGATCTCATGAGAACTCTATCACTATACAGTACTCGTGGGATGGTGCTAAACCGTTCATGAGAAACTGCCCCCTTGATCAGATTACCTCCCACCAGTCCCCACCTCTAGAGTTAGGGATTACATTTCGACGTGAAATTTGGTTGGGGATGCAGATCCAAGCCATATCAATGTATGTTTATGTATATATGTATATTTATGTAAAAATTACACATATATATGTACATATATATTTATGTATACATGTATATTGAAATACATAATAGATATTGGATATTGAATTTATATATTATATATAAAATATATATTGAACATAATATGTATTATATAGATTAAATATCATATACACACATTTATATATTTTGTGTGTGTGTGTTTGGAGGATTTTGATTTGCATTCTTATCTCTGGCCAGATAAATAAATACCTTTTTTCTTCAATAGAGAATAATATACTCAGATCAACAGGATGACTAAGCACCAAGGTATGACTCAGCCTTTCTTAACTGCAGTTCTGTGAGCGAATTGTTTTCTAATACCCTAATGCATTTATTGTATGTAACGAATTAACTCTATGCATCTATAATGGTACTAGTTATGAATTAACTCGTGTGTATGCATCCAGAATGGTACTAATTATGTGCCATTCTTAGTACCATCCTTGGGAGAATTTAGACATAGCCACCCACATAATTTTCTATGCCCTGTCCTCTATCAAAAACGTGGCCCTGGATAGTGATAAGCTGTTCTCTCCGTTTAGAAGGCTAAAAAAAGGTAAGCAACAGGATTGAACAAAACAAAAGAAAGAATGCCTCACTACTGCACTGCTGACGCTGACTTGACAGTTTCTTCTCCTCTCCCTTCTCTCGCTCTCTCTTGCTTCCACTCTTTCCCCCAGGGAGAAGAAGGCTTTCTGCATAGACAGTGAGGCACCAGAAATGAGGTGCATTTGCAGCATCTGAAAGTGCGTTTTGGAAGCATTCCAATTCAGCTCAAAGTGAAATGTGTCAGATTCACTTGCCTAGAAAGAGACTTAAAGCTATCCATGTACATAGCAATATAAAATGTACTTCATTTATAACATGTGCAAATGCTGCCTATATAATTCAAACAAGTAATAAAGGTCTGAAGAACTGCTTTAAAATATGATGGATAATGTGTGTTTCAAGGCAGTAACGTTTGCTTTCTTTTATGCACCTGACTCTTGGCAGCCCTGTCTGGCAGTTTAAAGGGTTGAACAAACATTTATCATCAGTAAAATAGTCGTTCCTTCAGTATGTATTATGCAGCTATTATGTGCCAGGCAGTAGGGATTAAATGGAATCATATATATAATGGTAGCTAAAAAATGATTATGATGGTAATAATAATATTAATAGTTGTTATTTACCTCCGTAGAATTCCTTTTCCTTTCTTTCCTTTTTTTTTTTTTTTTTTTGAGACAGAGTCTTGCTCTGTCACCCAGGCCAAAGTACAGTGGTGCGATCTTGGCTCACTGCAACCTCCACCTCCCTGGTTCAAGCAATTCCCCTGCCTCAGCCTCCCGAGTAGCTGGGATTACAGGCACATGCCACCATACCCGGCTAATTTTTTTTGCATTTTTGTAGAGACAGGGTTTCACTGTGTTGGCCAGACTGGTCTCGAACTCGTGACCTCAGACCACCTGCCCGCCTTGGCCTCCCAAAGTTCTGAGATTACAGGTGTGAGCCACCATGCCCAGGCTCCTTTTCCTTTCTTTAACAACAGATCCTGATTCTGATTGCAGATTCAGCCCGCACCCAGGGGTTTCATTCCCCTGGTTCTAAGGACACATGACTCAGGCTTAACCCATAGAATGTTGCATATTCCTCTGTCTACAATCATTGATTCAGAGATGGCACGCTACCTAATCTGGTCTAATCAGAATAAATCTCAGGACTTGTTTACAAGCTACTGGAAAATATTCTCTCTTTTCACCCAAAGAGTAGCCTGAGAACATGTAGGGTGAAAGCTGTCCCAGCAATCTTGTCACCGTGAAGAGAGAGCCTGGAGCTTCCAGAGAAACTAAAGGGAGACTGAGAATGAAGTCAGAACAGTGGGCAGCAAATTGAAGAGGGAGAGAGAAATTGAGTCCTAATGACATAGGCATGTCTGAAGCCAGCCTAGTCCCTGGGCCTTACGGCTTCCTGAGCCAATGAATTTGCTTTCTGTCTTAAGCCAATTTGAGTTTGGTTCTATGTCACTTGAAACTAAGGAAGAACTAATTTATATAAATGATAATGCTGATAATAATAACACAAAGATAGTAGAGGGGAAGCCAGTGAAAACATTATGTGAGGGGAAAAGTCATATCAGATATTAAGACCTTATAGTTTTTATAGGAACCTTGTCTTGACAAAAGCAAAGCAGAAGCAAATAAGCCAGAGTGCAGGGAAATATTATTTAGAACTTCTGGCTCACTCTGTTAGCCAAATGGAATTAACCTTGGCCCAAATGGGGTATATGAAACAAAAACTACACACAAAATACTGTGAGGAAGAGTCACACTGTATAAAATATTTGAAGAGATTTATTCTAAGCCAAATATGAGTGACCATAGCCTGCGACACAGGCCTCAGGAGATCCTGAGAACATGTGCCCAAGGTGGTCAGGGCACAGCTTGGTTTTTATACATTTTAGGGAGACATGAGACTTCAATAAAATATATTAAAGAAATATATTGGTTTGATCCAAAATGGTGGGTCAAAGCGGGTGAGGCAAGGGGCTGAGGTTTCAACTTATAGGTAGATTTAAACATTTTCTGGTTGACAATTGGTTGAGTTTACTTAAAGACCTGGGATCAATGGAAAGGAATATCTGGGTTAAGATAAAGCATTGTGGAGACCCAAGTTTTTATTTGCTGAGGAAACCTTTGGCTACTAGACTTCAGAGAGAATAGGTTGTAAAATATTTCTTACCAGTTTGTGTTGATGTTAATGCCAGAGAGATATAATGAGGCATGTTTGATCCCACTTCCCATCATGGTCTGAAACAGTCTCTCAGGTTAAATTTTAAAAGAACCCTGGCTGAGGAGGAAGTCTGTTCAGATGGTTGGAGTGAAACAGGAAATTTTCCTTGACCCTTTGTGGGCCTTGAGACAGAGGTGCCTTGCTTACTCAGCCCACAGCTCTCAATCCCTCATGGGAGGGAAAGCACACAGGTGAGCAGGTGCAAGAGCCAGAGTGAGCACTTTTGGGCACTGGGAGGAGCAAAATTCCATGCTGGTCTCATGGCAGGGTCTAGTGGGTAGTACCTGCAACCCTGGAAGTCCCAGAAGGAGTATTACAGGTAGCGCTCCTTTAGCTTTGCCATCCGTGGATAGGTTAAGTGTTTAACTGCTCAGTGAACCCTCTGCCTTTTGGCGAGTGCAGAGGGTCAGTGTGATAGCCTTTTGTATCCTGAGCTCTTGTACAGCATCCAGGAAAAAACAGGTCACACAAATGAATTGAAGGATAGTAAAAGTGGAGAATCTTATTGCTAATGGAAGTGGCTCTCATTGGGTAGGGGAGCTGAAAAGGGGATGGAGTGGAAAGGTCTTCTTCCCCTGATGTCCAGCCTTCTCCAGCCTGGGATTTTATGGGTACAGGATGGGGGTCAGGGTGGGCCATGGGTGGTTTTGCAAAAGGCAACATTCGAGCAGGAAAACAGAAATGCATGTTCTCACTTCGGGCTGCAGTTCCAGGCTTGAGGGTGGGGCTTCACCAGGGACACCACCCTTTTCTGCCTAGAATTTCTCTGCCTTCTGTCCCTATCAAGGAAGACTTAGAATTTTATTTTTGGTCCATAATACTAAACCCATCAGGTTCCAGACAGCAGAGCACTTTCCTGGTCAAGCTTGCAGGTGCCCCAGGAAGAACAGATTTTTTAAAAAGCTAGATTCAGACTAGCTTTGTGCAACCAGTATAGGTAATTTTGTCAGGTACTTGCCTTAAAGCAGTAATGTCAAAATGATAAGAAAAACAAATTTTGAATCAGAGATATTGGATATCAGAGACAAAGTTACACTCTCTTACATCCCTGAAGTATACCCAAAGAAATGATTGCTTGATATGAAGGCAAACAGACCATTATTCGGGCAGCTACTGTGTTCAATCAAGTGGTGTTCAGACATAGTCCCAGTTTTTAACCACTAAAATGAATTCAGAAGTGCCGTTCCTCCTCCTATATGGCACTGTCATGTATCATATAACTCAGGAAACAGCCTGGAGTGCAGCAGTTTATTTACTGTCTTTTTTATTTCGTTATGTTTAAATACTCAGGTCCAAGGCTTGGCTGACTAGGACAGTGCTTATCAATTTCTTCACTTGGTAGATTTTCCCAAGTAATGAAAAAAGCCAGTAATGGGAGAGAACTTTCCTCTTGGATTTTAAACTTCTAGGAGTCCCCAGATTGCACTGGATTATCTGCCACTAATTAGAGGTTTGGAATTGGTCTGAAGGGAGAGAGGGCATATCTCCACAGAGAGGTCACACCTTCCTTTAAAAGCCATACCACTGTAGACTTTGTGTATCACTTCATAGACGCCTAAGGATGGGCATTTTTCCTTTTAAAATCCACATTGTTGAATGTTTTCTATATTATTCTTTTGGTACCTACCTTCTAGAGGACAATGTGGCAGACTGTATTTTTCAAAGATGGCCACAAAACTTTCTCTGGCAGTGGCAGAATAACCTTGCTACTCCTGCTTTAAGAATTGAAGTCTATTTCTGCATCCCAGCCCTTCTCCCCTTGAACTCAAGTAGACCCTTTGACTGCTTTGGCCAAAAGAATGTGGAAGTTACATTGTGTTAATTCCAGGTGTGATTCTTAAGTGTTAATTTTCTGCCTCTTAGAATCCAGCTGCCTGTGTGACTACTGTGAAATCCCCTTGCTGTAAAAAGCCTCAGATCAGGAGGAGAGGCCCTGAAAGATGAGACACTGTGTGTAAACAGAGAGGGTAACGAGCCAGGCCTGTAGGTGAAGGAACCATTTTGGAACACCAGCCCAGCCCAGTCTTCAGATGATTCCAGGGCCACCCACCATGTGACTGCAGCTGTGTAAGAAAGCCCAAGAAGGAACCACCCAGCTGAGCCCAGTCAACTCCAGAATGATGAAATATAACAGTACATTACTGTGTTAAGCTACTGAGATGTGGGGGGTAGTTTGTTAGACGCACCAATAGACAACAGATACCTGGAAAGATAGGTATCATAACAAGCAACAGAAGCTAATTCTGGCTGAGTGAAGCAGAAAAGTTTTCTGAAAGGACAGTGGGTAGCTCTTGAATCATCATAAGGCCTGAAGATCTAGCTCTAGACTTTGCAGGAAAGAATGCTCAAAGCTATGACCCCAACCATCTGGGGAGGAAAGCACTGACATCACCATCGCAGATATGACAGAGAGCTCCTGGCCCCTTGGTTTTGGTGTTACTAGCTCCCATGCCAGACTCTTGGCATGGGAAACTGATTTACATTCAGTAGAAACCATACTTTGAGTAGACATACTATACTACAAATTTTCTCTTTCAGTATAATTCAGTAAATCACAGAAGATATTCAATGCTTTATTATAAAACAGACTTTGTGTTAGATGATTTTTGCCCAACTGTAGGTTAATGTCAGTGTTATGAGCATATTTAAGGTAGGTTAGGCTAAGCTATGATGTTCAGTAGTTTAGGTGTATTACATGAATTTTTTACTTAGGATATTTTCAACTTACAATAGGTTTATCAGGATGTAACTCCATTGTAAGTCAAGGAGTATTTGTATACCTAAAGGAATATTTATTTTGCATTATGCCATTTCTGCATTGTTATAATATTTGTCTTTCTGATAAAGCTAGTGTTCTACAAAATTAACATAAAATTATTGTTCACACTAAAATTAACAGGGCCAATGGGAAAAATAATATTAGAATCACATCTCTTAAAATCTATGTATATTTGTAACCAGGGCATCAACAAAAATGGGAACAATATTAATAAGAATATTAGCACAGTAAAAAAAAAGTTAAATTCCTAATTAAAAAAAACATACACACAGTGTATAGGATGCTGAGCTATGGTGGCAAGGGCAAAATGTCCAAAGATTGGGAAAAACCATGTAATGAACACTTTCCAGACAGAACAGTGGGTAGAACTGAGCCAAAAATAAAAACAAGGGGTGAATGGACATCACAGGCACTACTATATTCCTCACTCGCCATGTTCAGCTGTGGGGGTACACTCTGGGACCAGCTACTGTTACTTATGGAGGAGAACATGAATAGGCTGGCAAAGTCCAACATGACTTCCATGTTGTACTGCCATTATTCCACTCTTTAGCAATTACATAGGAGCTAATTAGTATTTACAAAAATAGGACTGTAGCAGTGGCTCATACCTGTAATCCTAGCACTTTAGGAGGCCGAGGCAGGCAGCTCACCTGAGGTCAAGAGTTCAAGACCAGCGTTCCCAACATGCCCAACATATTTAGTAGCCTGTCTCTACTGAACATACAAAGAATTAGCCAGGCATGATGGCAGGCACCTGTAATCTCAGCTACTTGGGAGCCTGAGGCAGGAGAATTGCTTGAACCTGGGAGGCAGAGCTTGCAGTGAGCTGAGACTGCACCACTGCACTCCAGCCTGGGTGACAAGAGTGAAACTCTATCTCAAAAAAAAAAAAAAAAAAAAAAAATAGGACAGTAGCAGAACACAATGTATGTCTGTATGTGTGTATAATTTCATACAACCTCTGCCAACTAGGTGTTATTATATTATTCTCATTTTGTAAATGAGAAAATGGAAGCTCAGAGAATAAGAAATCAGGCCTATTTCAAACAGATCTAAGTGTTAAACTCAGACTTGAAGTTTGTACTGTTAGATTTTAAGATCAACGTTCTTCTTACCCCATCATGTGAAATGTTACTAAAAAACCAACTTCCACTTTTAGAAATTTAGACCTACTTCTCCAGCCCCTTCTTGGCAAGCAGATATGGCCCTAATGAGACTGGACTTACAAAGTCAATGAGGACTAAACTCTGATTTTTTAAAATCTTGCCCAAATTCCTATCTAAGGGGTCTGGGGAGTCATGCCCTACAAATCATAAATTCTCATCACATAGGCTTTATTTAACCCTACATATCATGACTTACTTTCCACTCTGACTCTGGCATAATATTACAAGACAAGGAAGAAAATAAAAATATTTTACCCCAAAACATGTTTCTTTGCCATATTTTGAAGTCGCCCTGCAAATTTGTTATTTGTGGGGAAAAATCTGCATCTGTAAAGAATCTCTATTAACATAGCTGGAAGATCTTTTTCTTCCAGACCTTCCCAATACTAAAGAGATTAACTAAGATCTCAATAGGAGACATTTGTCATCTACTGTCTCTAAGGGCAGCCACTATAAGACTTCAAAAGAACTTTGATCTCCACAGTCTTTATCTTAACCTGAACATTCCCTTTCTATCAATCCCAGGTCTTTAGACAAACTCAACCAATTGTCAATGAGAAAATGTTTAAATTCACCTATAGCCTGGAAGCCCCCTGGCTTTGAGTTGTCCCGCCTTTCTAAACCAAACCAATGTATTTCTTACATGTATTTGATTGATGTCTCATGCCTCTCTAAAATGTATAAAACCAAGCTGAGCCCTGACCACCTTGGGCACATGTTCTCAGGACCACTCATATTTGGCTCAGAATAAATCTCTTCAAATGTTTTACAGAGTTCAATTCTTATTCTTTTCATCAACATCAACAATGTCTTTGAAGCTGTAAACCAAAATTAAAATTCTAAGCCCTGCCCCAAACCATCTGAATGCACTCCCTCATCTCAGGGCACTCCAAAGTTAACCTGAAAAACTGGTTCAGGTGAGGGTGGAAAATTTGCGTGGATCTGGGGCGGTGTTGAACATGCTTCATTATACCCTCCTCTATTTTGGCATTTGGGAAAAGACGACCTGCATTTCACATCAACACAGATGTATTTATTTATTTATTTTTGCAGTTGCAAGATTTAATAGAGTGAAAACAGAGCTCCCATACAAAGGGAGGGGACCCAAAGAGGGTAGCCCTTGCCATCTCAAGTGCCTGGGTTTATATCCCGATTATTGTCCCTCCCACTGTGCTCTCAGGCAATAGATGATTGGCTATTTCTTTACCTTCTGTTTTTGCCTAATTAGCATTTTAGTGAGCTCTCTTTACTACCTGATTGGTCAGGTGTGAGCTAAGTTGCAAGCCCTGTGTTTAAAGGTGGATGCGGTCACCTTTCCAGCTAGGCTTAGGGATTCTTAGATTTTAAGCCTGATAAGAAACATTTATAATCTATTATCTCTGAAGCCTGCTACCTGGAGGCTTCATCTGCGTGATAAAACCTGGGTCTCCACAACCCCTTATCATAACTCAGACATTCCTTTCTACTGATAACTCAACCAACTGCCAATCAAAAAATATTTAACTCTACCTACCTATAATTGGAAGCCCTCCCCCACCCTTCAAGTTATCCTGCCCTTCCAGGTGGAACAAATGTCAATCTTACATTTACTAATTGATACATTATGTCTCCCTAAAAATATATAAAAGCGATGTGTATTCTGACTACCTTGGGCACATGTCATCAGGACCTCCTGAGGCTGTGTCATGGGTGTGTCCTTAATCTTGACAAAATAAACTTTTAAATTGATTGAGACCTGTCTCAGATACTTTTGGGTTCACAAACCTAAAGATTGTTTCACATCGATTTCCTCAAAGGTGAAGACTTGGTTTCTTGGTTCCTTGCACCCTCCAGTGACTCAGCCTCAGCCTGCTCAGACCTGACTTCATGAGTCCATGAAACCAGCAGGTGAGTTTCTTCTGCTTTGGTAGTTAGTAATCAAATGATTGCTGCTTTAGAAGTATAACTCCATTTTCCAAAGGGAGTTTCTAATCCCTTTGCATAATATGATATTTTTCTTGCAGAATAAACATTTCCCACTTCTCAAAGACATCAAGAGAAAGAAAATTTTTCTATTGTAAGCATAGATCTCTGCTAATTTGCCTTCAATGGATGCCTACGCCAACTAGTTGAATAAATAAAAATGCCTGAGTGGAGGCCTGTCAAAGAGTGGATTAAATTCAGTCTTCTGAGTCTAAAAGCACCCACCAAATACTCTGCAGCTGATAACACTCAGTAACAGAAGATGATGTTCACAGTCCAGCCAGCCAAATCAGGAGCTGCGATGTGCATAATGAGTGAAATGGCTCCATGTTAAATGGACACAAGTCGGCAACCAGATTTAAAACTCTTTGAGAACATTAACCTCCTGGCCAGGCCTGGATTAAAAGAGAATTGTTAACTATACTTCCTAACAAAACTGTGTAGCAGAGATATATTTACAGGAAGGAATCTGAGACTGTTACCACTGGATAAACTCCTACCACTTAGTAAACAAGAGTGATGAGTCATTTAGTGCATTACTTTTGCATTTTCCTAAATGACCCTTTCAGGGGTTTGGATAATTGATGTCATTCTTAACCTTGCCTTTGCTTAGGGCAATGGCTCTCATTGTAAATATGCACAGAATCACTTGGAGGGCTTGTTAAAACAAGATTGCTGGCTTTGCTACCAAGAATTTCTGATTCTATACATCTGGGGTAGGCCTGGAGAATTTGCATTCCTAAAAATGCCCAAGTGATGTTTTGAGGACTATAGGTTTATCTCAGAGACACTGCGTGTTTGGTTCTAGATAATAAGAGAATATCACAATAAAGTGAGTCATACATTTGGTGTTTCCTAGTGCACATAAAAGTGATGATTACTATATTGTAGTCTATTAAGTGTGCACTATAACATTATGTCTAAAAAATGTACATACCTTAATTAGGAAATACTTTATTGTTAAAAAATGCTAATGATCATCTAACCCTACAATGAGTTGTAATCTTTTGACTAGGGGAGGGTCTTGCCTCAGTGAGGCTGCCGACTGATCAGGGTGGTGGCTGCTGAAGGTTGAGGTGGCTGTGGCAATTTCTTAAAATAAGACAACATGAAGTTTGCCACATCAGTTGACTGTTTCTTTCCCGAAATATTTCTCTGTAGCATGCAATCCAGCTTGATAACATTTTACCCACAGTAGAACTTCTTTCAAATATGGAGTCAATCTTGTACATCTCCATCAGAGCTCTCGGGTGACCAGGTGCATTGTCAATGAGCAACAATATTTTGAAAGGATTTTTTTGTTTTTTTCTAAGCAGTAGGTCTCCACAGGAGTAGGGCTATTTCACTTTCTTATCCTACATGTTTTCACAGGAGTACTGCTTTTAATTTCCTTCAAGAACTTTTCCTTTGCATTCACAACTTGGTTAACTGTTTGGCACAAGAGCGTTAACTTTCAGCCTGTCTCATTTTAAACTTGTCTGCTTCACTAAATGTAATCATTTCTAGCTTTTCATTTAAGAAATTCATTAAGAATTTCATTTGTTCCCTTGAACACTTGGCGGCCATTATGGGGTTATTTATTAGCCTAATTTAAACACTATTGTATCTCACAGGATAGGGAGACCCAAGGAGAGGGAAAGAGATGGGGGAACAGCCAGTTGGTAGAGCAGTTAGAACATACACAACATTTTATCAATCAAGTTCACCAACTTACATGGTGATGGTTCATGGCATCCCAAGACAATTATAATAGTAACATCAAAGGTCACTGATCACAGATCACTAAAACAGATATAATAGTGAAAGTTTGAAATACTGTGAGAATTACCAAAATGTGACACATAGACATGAAGTGAGTGCATGTGGTTGGAAAAAATGGCACTGATAGATTTGCTTGATGCAGGGTTGCCACAAACCTTCAATTTGTTTAAAAAAAAAAAAAAAAGTGCGCTATCTGCAACGTACAGTAAAGTGAAGCTCAATAAGACAAGGTAGGTTGCATTGTCCTGGAGAAAGCCTGAGCACCAGGAAGACTCCATCTCCATTTTGTTCCAAGTGGCCAATCTGAGGTAAACATTCTTTAAGCTTCTTTGAAATCAGTGGATTTTCAAAGAAATCATC
This sequence comes from Macaca mulatta, assembly GCF_049350105.2. NCBI lineage: Eukaryota > Metazoa > Chordata > Mammalia > Primates > Cercopithecidae > Macaca > Macaca mulatta. Next base: position 124,331,713 of record NC_133411.1, read on the forward strand.
ATTTTTAGAAAGCCAAACATATTTCTTCATATGTGAGCTGCCTGTCTCTGTCCTAAAAACATTCTTTCTGTTTTATTTTAAAAGATGGAGAAAGAACAGACCCATTTCTGGCTACTAGAAGAATGCTTCTTACTCTCCTCTCGTGAGTGCTAGCAGGCCTAATGTGTTTCCAGTTGTGTGTGGGAGTATGTGTGTGTCACAGAACAAAGTTGTTTTACTGGTGCACAATGTATTTTCATATATGAGCAATTTGATAAAAGCATCTCTCATAAGAATTCTGAAGAGTAGGCCCGGCACAGTGACTCACACCTATAATCCCAGCACTTTGGGAGGCTGAGGGGGCTGGATCATGAGGTCAAGAGATTGAGACCATCATAGCCAACATGTTAAAATCCCATCTCTACTAAAAACACAAAAAATTAGCTGGGTGTGGTGGTGCGTGCCTGTGGTCCCAGCTACTCAGGAGGGTGAGGCAGAAGAGTGGCTTGAACCCGGGAGGCGGAGGTTGCAGTGAGCTGAGATTACGCCACTGCACTCCAGCCTGGTGACAGAGTGAGACTCTGTCTCAAATAAAAAAAAAAGAATTCTAAAGAGTATTCTTGCTTAATCTATTCTTTTTTGTTGTTAATTCCCCTGAAGTACTTTAAAGCAAATATCAGGTGTCTTGTCATTTCACCCTGCAAACTTTGGTATATCTCTTTGAAAACTATAGATATTTTCTTATATGACTGCAATGCCAATATCTTAATCAATGAAATTAACAATTCCTTGGTATCATTTGAAAGCAGTTCATGTATAAGTTTCCCTGATTGCCTCAGTTCAACTACAGCCCTTCCACCCCTATCAGTTTGGAGTAGTTAGAATTCAAATAAAGTCTGTTCATTGCATTTGGGTATTATGTCTCTTAAGTATCTTTTAATATAGAATAAACCCTTCTCTTGCATCTTATTATTCTTTTCCTCCTCCTCCTCCTCCTCCTCCTCCTTTTTCTTACTTTTTAATCCCAATGATGTAATGGAAAAACAAGGTCAACTGTCTTGTAGAAAGTTCTATTGTATGGCTTTGACTACTTCTTGGTGGAATTGTTCCTCTACCCATGTATTTCATATAAACTGGAAGTTAGATCTACAAGATTGATTGAATTTAGGTTATACTGTTTTGGCAAGAATATCTGATCAGTGACGCTGCACCACACCAGGAGATCCATGTCTAGTGGTCTTGCTCTTAGAGATGTTCAGTTTCCAGTGAGTTCAGTTAAGGCCATCTTGATCCCCACTTTGTGCAATTTCCTGTCAACATATTGTCTCATGGTTGCACCTGTTGGTGATCATTCAGCAGAGTTCGTGGGTTCCTGGATAGATATCATGGAGCTGAAATCAGAATTTCCTTCATGGCTAGTGTCAACCCCTTTCCTCTCCCTTGCCTCAGCAAAGTGAGTGTGGGGGCATTGATGTCAGCTAGTGCAGGCAGTGTTTGGGACTGGAGTGCCCCTAGTTTGGAAGTTGACTTTCCAGCTCATTCTGAACTTCCCACGAGCACTGCTTTAAATGTTCCAAGATGGTGGGCAGTGTCACTTAAGGGTGCTTTTGCTCAGAATATTATCTCATAGTATTTACTAGAACAATGAGTAATTGGGAGAGGTGTCCATGGCTGCCTGTTCACTTCATTTTCAGGATACTTTCTGAAGCAGGGGATTTCCCTGGCGCCTTTGCAGGACTCACAACAGGGGTGTCTCATTTACTCAGCCTGTCACTCTAAACTCCTCCCAGGAGGGAGCATGCAAGCGAATGAGTGTGGAAACTGGACCAAATGAGCACTGGAACCGGCCACTGCTTCAGCATTCATGAGATCAAACTCCACTCACTCAGATCCACTGTGTTCCATCCTTTGTGGGAGGGAGTGCGAGGTGAGTGGGTGCAGGAACTGGCCAGATGCTTTAGCACCGGCAGGAGCAAACTCTGTGCAGGCCTCATGGAGGGCAGAGCGCCAGTGTGACCACCTTTTGTATCCACAATTGTGGCTTCCGAGCTCTTGTCCAGCATCCAGGAAAAATGAGGTCTGTATGAATGAACTGAAAGATGGTAAATGCAGGGGATTTTATTGCCAACGAAAGTAGCTCTCAGTGGGCAGGGGAGCTGAAAAGGGGATGGGGTCAGTAGGTAATCTTCCCCTGAAGCCCAGCTGTCTCTGGCCAGATTCTTTTCCAAACTTACGCCATCAAGCTGTCCTTCTAAAGTCAAGCTGCTTCTCTCCAGTGTCCAGCTGTAGTCCTATCTACCAGCTGAATCTGGGGTTTTTATAGGCGCAGGATGGGGTGGAGTAGGGTCCATGGGTGGTTTTAGGAAAAGGCAACATTTGAGCAGGGAAACAGGGATATAAGCTCTCACTTTAGACTGTGGTTTCAGGCTTTTCAGCATGAGGGTGGGGTTTCCCTGGGGACCCATCTTTTTTCTGTCCCTACCACTTCTATTATGTGCTTTGCATGTGGCTAACATATTTCTGTGCTGAGAATCTCACAGCCACATTCCCCTATGTTCAGGGAAGTATTACATATTTCCCAGGGTGTGTTTGGAAGTTCAGTGCTTTCCTCTTCAATGCATAGTGGTTCCTTTCTCCCCATTTCCTTCATTTACTTAACAACAAAGGGACTAATATTTCTGTTATTATTTTTTAATGTCAGGAAATCCCAGTTATTTCTCACAGTGGCAACTCTTTTTCTCTGGGAAAAAAACAAGTTTCTCTAACAGTTGCTCTGACTATAACCTATAAAGACAACTTTTAGAGCTCATCGAAGAGTTAAAGAGGCACCTCATTTGCTTATAATGCTTTTTATGTGTGGGTCACTGTACCTATTTCTGGAGGACAGAATTTGGTCTATAGGAACATGGTCAGGCCCAGACCTAATTCTGAGTAGGAAAACCATGTCTTGGCCATGACCTTGAGCCCCCTGCCTTTCCTCCCTTCTCTTGTTCCCTCATCACTAAATGCTTGTTAGCTGCCTATATTGCTGCTCTTGACTCTTTGCCCTCATCACCAAGGCAGACAACTGGTTTTCTTTTCTTTCTGTGTTCACTGCAGACATTGAAGTTCTGCAGTTTCCAGCAAGCAAATTGGGCACAAAAATAGTCTCCTTCAGTTGAGTAAGTGATGGTTACCTGGATGGGAGTGATACATAGGAAGCTTGTCATAAGAAGAAAAGTACCATTTACAGGGCAGACAATTGATTTATAAGCAAAGAAAATAAAGAAGGAATGCTTGCATGATTTTAGATGGACCAAAGGAAAATACACCATCAGGGTTCAGGGAGTCATCTCCTCCATTCTTTTCCTGCTCAGTGGCCTCCTCTCCTTTTTGTAAAGAGTCTTAACTTTCCAATTCACCAGGTATAACCTCAGCCTAGGATGATGGTAGGAAAGAGAATGGTGGGTTTGGGTGGAGGAGGAGGTTCTTACTCTCAGGATATTGGGCCTCTTTTCCCTAGTCTCATGTCTGGAGCTCTCCATTAAAGGTCTGACTTCCAACTTAAACTGGACTCTAGATCTCTGGGTCTGAAGAATCAGGCTGGGTCCAATTGATGCTAAAGGCCTGCCCTTTCCTCTTCACCCCTGGGCTGTGCTCTCTCTCTCTCCATCCATCCATTATCTATCTATCCCTCTATCCATCCATACATCTGTTTTATTGGGGCTGTCTTTCTGGTTACTAATATGCCAGCCCCGAGCCTGTTCTGCAAGTGGTGTATGCAGTGGGGCCTGAGAGGCAGAAAGACTGGTTCCCATGTAAGACTCCAGAATCGCTTACCCTTTCCTTTTCTCCTCACTGTGGACTCCTCTCTTTTGATTATTTTTCCCCTGTCTGCTCCAAGAAAGGACACAAAACTCCTCCAAGGAGTGCTGGTAAATGTAGGCTGGTGGAGCCTCCCCAGAAATACATGGAGCTGAGCATCACCCTTGAGGGATCGGGGGAGACCCACCATGTGCTCCACGACTTCTTTATGATAGTACTAGGCCTTGAGCCCACTGATCAGCTTGAAATCTGATGACATTGAAGAGCTCATTGGGCCTGAGTTGCATGGAGCATGGAGCACCTCACATAGAGCCTACAGCCTAGTGGTCAAGTGTCTGCTAAGCTATGAGGGCAGCTAATAGCCTTGCCAAAGCCTACCTCACTGGGGGAAATGAGTTCGTTGCCATGGCAAAGTGGAACTGTCTTTGTACCTATGAACTGTTATGTGAGCCTATCAAGGAATGTCAAGCTGTTTCCAGTTGGCCAAGTTCTATTCTGTCTGCCCTGATGCCTCAAGGAGATAAAAGACCTCGGCATTCTCTACAGCTTGCTGGATATAAATCATCACATGCATCCTGCTTTCAAGCAGCTGCTGCATAATCCTCTGCAGGCACCGAGTGGAGTGAAGGCTTAGAACAAGAGAAGGAGAGCCATGGGCAAGTACCATACATGTTGTCCTATGTCTGAAATGGGTGGACCACTTTAGTACAAGAATGTTTAATTTTACTTTTCTCAAGAAAAAAACATCCTAAGGCAGTCCTAAACTATTCTGACTTTTGAAAAAGAATAATAATGAATCTGGAAGAAGTAAAACTTCCACTCAACTCTATTTTTCCCTCTAGGTTGAGAAGGTCAACAGGGAGGGGCAGTGTAGGCATGGGTTGGAGACTAGTTGAAAGGATATCATAAGGAAGAGAGAAAAAGTACATTTTGTATTGTTCCAGAAGCCAAAACAAAGAAACAAGAGTTAGAAAGTGGCAACAATTTTTTCTTGATATAAACAAATGTCTGTTTGTAAAAAAGAGTTTTTTTGTGTGGTAAAAGCCCAACTCAGGAGCATTAAGTACCTTGATGTTCTTGTGCAACCATTGTCACCATCCATCTCTACATGGGTTTTATCTTTCCAAACAGAAATTCTGTACCCTTTAAATAATAACTCCCCATTTCCCTTCCCCCAGCCCCTAGGAATCACCATGCTAGTTTCTGTATCTCTGAATTTGACTGTTTCAGGTGCCTCATATAAATGGGATCATATGGTATATATCCTTTTGTGTCTGGCTTCTTTTTACTTAAGAACATCAGACATTATGATGTTTTCAAGGTCCATCCACATTATAGCAAGTGTCAGAATTTCCTTCCTGTTTAAAGGCTGAATAATATACTGTTTTGTGTATATTCTAAATTTCATTTATCTATTCATTTATCAATGGATATTTGGATTGTTTCTACTTTTTGGCAATTATGAATAATGCTGCCATGAATATGGGTGTACAAATATCTGTTTGAGTCACTGCTTTTAATTATTTTATTTTGGGCTTTAAATATATTTTCTAATGCACTTACCTAGATGAAAGATCTGTCTGACCTTGACGTCTATACATTCTCCTTTACTGGAGCTAATAAAGTTCCTGGAATATGCCCAGCTTTCAAAGACACCATAGAAGAGAGTGCTATCTCTAAATAGGACATTTGACTAACCCAGTGACTCTTAAATCCGGTTCTACATCTAAATCACATGAGTAGCACCTAGAAATTGTAGCTGCCTAGGAATCTGATGGGCACCACATTAACAAAGTGATTAAACATAACATCACGAATTATGAGGCATCATGTGTCTTCTAGTATGACATAGATCATTATTTATACTACAGCATTCCTGCCCAAAATGCTCAATCTGAATCTAATCATGAGGAAACAAACCCAAATTGAGGGATGTTCGGCAAAACAACAAAAAAGTCAAGGTCGTTAAAGAAAAAAAGAAAATGATGGATTCTGTCCTAGGTTAGAGGAGACTAAAAAGGCATGAAAACTAAATACATTGCGGATTCTTGATTGGACCATGAATGGAACACCAAATACAAAGGATATTATTGGAAAACTGGGAATGTTTGAATATGGATCGCTAGATAGTAGTATTGTTATATTGTTAAATTTCCTGCATGATAAGTATTATTGTGACTATGTAGGTGACTATCCTTGTTCTTAGAATAAAAATGCGTCAATATCCTTTTCTTAGAAAAAAAATGTGTCAACATATAAGGGTGGAGTGAAATTATATTTGCAACTAATTATCAAAAGATTCAAAAATATAGATGTGCGTGTGTGTGTGTGTGTGTGTGTGTGTACAGGCACATAAATATATAAAGAGATATAAAACAAACGTGAGAAAATGTTAATGACAGTGAAACTAGGTAAAGTTTATACAGTTTTTTAATTGAACTTTTCATGATGATGGCAGTGGCGGGCCATCTGGAGCAGCCACTACCATCATGCTGGCTGCAGTGGTGAGATGTGGATAGTGGCAGAAGGAATGGCTGTGGGAGCAGCATTGGCAGTGGTAAGAACCCTGTGTCCTGCACCCCTGAGGCAGCTGCTGTGCCACTCCCACCCTCACATGACCAGGAAGGACCTGCTTCCTGGAGCAGGCCTGGAGACTCCACTGCAGCCTCAACCTCACTCCTCGGTATGTCCCAGGAGCCCCGAGCACTCACAGGGCTGGCCCCAGGAGCCACGGGTTCATTTGTGTGGGGCTGACTGGGAACGCTGTGCCACCTGCACCTCGCCAGCTGCTCTGTGGGGAAAGCACAAAGAGGAGGCGCCCTGGGATGGCATGCTCCACAGAGCCGGTGGGAGCCCCACCCCTTCCAAGTTGGCAGGACAGGAGCTCTTCAGGTGCAACTATGGCTGCCCAAGCCACATCTGTGCCCTAAGTACCCCTGCGACCTAATACCTGGGATCAGGCAGGAGCCCTACCCTGCTAGGCGCTCTGTGGACCCAGGCATCTCTGTGCTCTGGAGCCAGTAGCAGGCAGGAGACCTGCCCACCTTGGTGCAGCTGCAGCCACCCAAGCTGCAGCTGTGGACCCAGGCATCTCTGCACTCTCTGAGGATGGAAGGTGCCCCTCCTCAGGCTGGAAGTGCCTGCTTCCACTCTCTGGCTTTTTCCTGCTGTCGGCACCCACTCCTATCACAGAGCCAAGTTGAGGCCGAGCCTGGGTGCTGTCACAACCTGTGCAGACACTTGGGACAGCACTGACATGCCAGCCCCCTTCTTCCTTGGCTCCCTTCAGACTTTGGGTGCCAATGAGCATGGGAGGAAGGCCAAGGAGGTGCTAAGGGCAGCTCAGTGCTGGCCTGCTGGCGCCCCTCAGCACCAACAGCCTGGGCACCATGGATGGTGGAAGGAGGCAGACAGGCTCCTGGGCAGAAAGGGGCAGGTCCTCAGTGAAGCCCCACCTTCAATCTGGGGAAGGCCTGAAGCCTGGGGGCCAGGCTGTCAGTCACACAAACCAGAGTGGGAACTTCTGGTGCTTTTTCTGGGCCCACCAGTGGCCATCCATGGACCAATCTGCATGCACTTCCTCCCCTCTGAGACCCATAAAAACTCCAGACTTCAGCCAGATTCAAAGAGATGAGAGGGTGACCAGCTGCAGAGAGGAGCTACCCTCTTTGCTGAGAGTTGAAGAGATGATGGTCTGACCTGCCTGCAGGGAGGAGCTACCCTCTCTGCTGAGGGCTGAACACCTGTTGGGACGACCTGCCTAGCAGAGAGGAGCTACTTACTGTGGGTCTCCTCTGAGCTGTTCTATTGCTCAATAAAGCTCCTCTTTGTCTTGCTCACCCTCCACTTGTCTGCATACCTCATTCTTTCTGGACATAAGACAAGAACTCAGTGTCAGGCCTCTGAGCCCAAGCTAAGCCATCATATCCCCTGTGACCTGCACGTAGACATCCAGACGGCCTGAAGTAACTGAAGAATCACAAAAGAAGTGAAATTTAAATGGCCTGTTCCTGCCTTAATTAATGACATTCCACCACAAAAGAAGTGAAAATGGCGGTCCTTGCCTTAACTGATGACATTATCTTGTGAAATTCTTTCTCCTGGCTCTTCCTGGCTCAAAAAGCTCCCCCACTGAGTGCCTTGTGACCCCCACCTCTGCCCGCCAGAGGACAACCCCCTTTGACTGTAATTTTCCTTTACCTACCTAAATCCTATAAAACGGCCCCATCCCATTTCCCTTTGCTGACTTTCTTTTCGGACTCCGCCTGCCTGCACCCAGGTGATTAAAAAGCTTTATTGCTCGCACAAAGCCTGTTTGGTGGTCTCTTCACATGGACGTGCATGAAACTCAGGAGCCACCAAATGGCAGGGCTAAAAGAGCTGTAACCAAACAGGGCTGAAACACAGCCCTTGCTCACCATGTTACGGGTGACAAGAAGGAGAGAAGAGAGAAGGAGAGAAGAACTGGAGCCCTTTAGGGAGCCCAGACCTAGGAGCTCCCTGAGCCAGGGCTGTGACACCTTCTTTAGGTCTCTGCAGTTGCTGGCATCTCCAAGCTTCCAGACACCACCATGTTGCCCACTGTCAGCCATAGAAGCTGCTTGCGGTATTCCTAGTCCAACTGCAGCCTCACACGGAGCCTGTGCCTGTGCCAGCCTGCCTGCCCCACTGCAGCCCACATGTCTGACTGTGCGCAGTGGCTGGACCCCACCCTTGATCACACACTCCTTGCTGCTCTGTGCCTGGTTCGCCCTTGGCAGGTGTGGGATCCAGGAAGGTAGCATGAGCTGAGCACAGCCTGCCAGGCCAAGGAGGCATAATGAACCCAGTGGGCCCAAGCAAAACTGGGCCAGAGGAGCCACTGGCCACAGAGGTTTCCAGCTGGCAAAGCGACACCCCAAGCATCCCGTAACAATGTTTTTGTTGGGTTAAAAACTTTAAAATAAACAGCTAGAGGCAAAAAGACAGTTTCCTGAAGTCTCTGAGAATCTGAAGCTCCTGGGGCAGGAACTTGTACTTTTGGTGGGATCTTTGTGAGACCCTGAAGTGACCACAGAGCACCAATCGGCAAGTTAACGTGTGGGAATGACTAAACTCAGTGTCTTCCTTGGGACTTTTCTGATGTAAATTCTGGAATTTTCTTGAAAGCAGTATTTCTAAACCGTGGGGGAAAAGAGGGATTATTCAATATTCGGTACACTAATGAGAAAAAAGAATCTGGATGCTTACCTTTTACTGCAAAATAAGTAGCAGATGGGTTGGATGTTTAAATAAATCTTTTTTTAAAAAGCACCAGTGAAAGCACCTGAAGAAAATATAAAAGAATCTTTAAATTCAATCTTGGAATGAAGAAGGCCTTTCTAAGGAAGAAACAAAACATAGAAACACAAGCAATAGATAAAATTGTCTATATAAGAGTAAAAAAAATTATTCACAGCCTAAAATACTTCAAAGAATTACAAAAGACAAACTACAAATGGGAACTATTACTAACAAAACAGATGACTAGAGCTAATTTACTCCATATATAAATAAGTATGTTTTACAAATCAAAAAGAAATAGCAGTTACTGAAAAACAGTGGAAAAATGAGTGAAGGATGGGTGAAGAGAGTTCATAGAAAAATAGGTACAAGTACCTCTTACACATACTATAAAGTTTGTCCGTTGCTAGTCATAGTAAGACTAGTGGACATTAAAATTAAACTGAGATACTATCTTTCAATTTCTAGATTGGCAAAGTTCCTGAAGTCTGACAGAGCACTATTTTACAGAGGCTATGGGGAAACAGGAGATTTCAGGCATTGCTGGTAGGCTTGCAAATGATGCAGCCTCTTTGGAGGTGAGGTCAGCAACATCAACCAAAACGTTAAATGCACATGGCTTTCCACCCAGAAATTTCATGTCTAGGAATCTATCAACAGATATTCATGTATGTGTGCAAAGATATAAGATATTAACTGAAGCATTATTTAAAATCAGTCTAGAATAACCTACAAGTCCATTAACACAACATTAAATCAATATTAGAACACCTGTATAATGGAACATCTATATACTGTATATCTCTTAAAAATTAACTGAATATGTGCTGATATGGGATTTTCTATAAGATCCGTAAGGGAGAGAAAAGCAAAGTGGAGAACAGTTTGTGCAGTATGCGCCCTTTTATGTTACAAACATCTATATTGTAATGTTTTATAACAGGAAGATGCTATGGAAACTATATAATAAACCATTAATAGTAACTATCTCTGACTTGGATTCTGCAGGAGGATAGTTTTTTCAATTCCTCAAATAAGCAAACAATTTTTCAGTGATCGTATTTAGGGTTGGTGAGGGCATAAGAATATAGATATTCTCATAGACCGTTAGTGAATACACAAATTGATCCAGCCTTTTTAGGGGCCAGTTTGACAATGCCTCTGAATTTTAAAAAATGCTTATACCCTATTAACCAACACTTGGAATCCATCCCACAGAAATAAACAAAATCATGAAATTATCAGTACCTAGTGATAATTTTGGAGCCAATTAAGAAATTAATCAATATGAATTTAAAAATCGAGAGGCTGTGATACAACATCTGGTGGTCTATTTAGAAGTGGGATTGAATGTCAGAAACTGTGGAAATTATGATTCCTAATAGACTTTAAATATGAATCCTGATCACATATAATAAAATGACTAACAAAAAACCAGAAGATAATTAGAAGCAATGTGAGTGTATAGGTGATAATTCAAATTATTATAATGTCTCATAGCAAAATGACTTAACACAGCCTGTCAAATTTGAATCATATAGATAAAAAATAAATTTGCCAATTGTAATGCTTTATATAATCTCTTGCTCTCCCTTGCTTTTCTTTTTTCTATAATCTACTTTTCTAATTTTATAGGGCTAATTTAGGAAATAATATTTCTGTGGTAAAGAAACATTTATACAACTTTCATCAACCCTTCAGGTTACTCAGGGCCATGGCACACATTGGTGTACATTGTACATTGCCCAGATCTAAGAGGTGCCCCTCTAGGGGCTGTAACATGGATGAGGCCCCTATGGTTGGGCTGTGTTCATCTGTACAACTGTACATAGCAGCCATAGTTTACTACAGTTCTCTTTTCTAATATTTAAGCATAAAGTTATTACTTTTCCATTAAACATAGCATGTATAAAATGGTCCCATTGAACCTAGTATATTTCTTTAGAGCAGCAGTACAATGGGATGGTTACAACACAGATTTGAAAGTTTTGCTGGCTGCATTTGACCATCAACTAGCTGTGTGATTTTGTATAAATGACTTATCCTCTTTGTGTTCCAGCTTCCTCATCCATAAAACAGAATAATTATAGCTCAGTCAGTAGTTGTGAAGATTTAATGATGTGATCTGTGTAAATTGCTTAAGCTGAGAATCTAAGATAAGTTAGCAGCCAAATATGTTCAACCTGACTGTAACAAGGGAAACCAAATGAAGGTCTCTGCTGTTCAGCGTTGCTTTGTGATCCTGAAAGGGGTGGCTCATTTGGTTATGGTTCACTAGAGAGTTCTGCCCACCTCAGGGATTTGCCATTGCTGCAATTTTCCATGATTTGAAATTACAATGTGAATTTTCCCACATGAACTTTTTAAATTCCCAGCAAATGCAATCAATAGAACAAATCTTGTATTTTGCCTTTATTTTAAAAAAAATTAAAGATTGTGCATAGTAGCTACTTCAGCACCATCATTCAGTAGTTATTAAGTAAATGCAAATTTTTAATATTTGTGTATTGGTCTGAGGAGTTTTAGTGCTGGTAGCCTGTTGTAGTTGATTTGAAAATTTCACAACAAACCGGCGTCTGTGAATTGTGACTTACCCTCTGTGGCCTGCACCAGACTCAGTTGCAGCTTTTTACTGTATTAAGCTCATATATCACCAAGAAAAAGTGATACAAGTGTAAACAGCAGATTATAGACATGGCCTTATCCAATATTGTAAAGCACTTTCTGTGTACATTATTTATTGTTTACACCTGGGAACACAAATTTATTCTGTGTTGAGAATTCAGAGATTTCATTCATTAAGGAAGATGGTGTGAAAGGATCATCAAAATCCAATATCTTCCTGCCTGAAGTTCAAACATGCCTTTCAATATTAAATTAAACATGCCTTACAATATTAAACATCCTAATTGGTGGTGGCCATCACAGAAACCCACACATGCATTTTTGCAGAATTTAACGCAGATGGTTATCTCTTCTGGCTGAATCACTCAGTGTCACCAGGGCTTTCAGGTGCTTCCCCTTACCATTTGACCTGGGCCTGTTATCTGCCTGCCTGTCTGCTTCCCAGCCATGGGCCGAAGGGGCCTGAACACGTGCACATCCATGAACGATATCTTGATGTATTTTCTTCAGGAAAAAAAGCACACACAATTCATAAGGCTGAGTTCTGCTTCCTTGTTCAATGATTTCCTAGGGATCTACCTTCTATATCTACACTTGGGTATCTCTTGTCAGTTTGCTTAAGATTACAGGTTACAACAAGGAATTGCTGCTCCACTTATTCCAACACTGCCTTGCTCTCCTCTTTGAGGACTTAACATTTAAAAATTGGTTTTGTTTTGTTAATAGCTCTAATATTCACATGGCTTAAAATTCAAAAGGTACAAAAGAATATACAGTGAAAAATTTCCCTTCTTCCCCTGACTCCCAACTATCCCATTCTCTTTCAGAGGCAGCCAATGTTATCATTTTCTTGCGTGTTTTTCCAGAGGTACCACATAAATATATGCAGTCTCTCCCCTGCTTTTTAGCAACTAACGTAAGTACACTATATGTAAAGTTTTATTTTGTGTTTTTGTATTTGATACTGTGTGTATACTTTATGAAGGAACCGTCTATCTGGGAAGGTTGCCTCTTTTTTGACAGCTTCAGGAGATGCCCACAGGGACTGGATGGAAAATAGACTGTCTGCCAAGCATAAAGATAAGTGCAATCAACTCTTCCACATGTGGGGAGATGGATCTCACAGCCAGGGGATCATTCTTACATCCTCCTCAGGGTTTAAGATAACACGGTAACTTCTCAATGCCAAACCTAGCACTGGCCACCTGGTAGGTCTCAATAGATGTCTGTCAATCAGTGAATAAGAAAAAAATGTTAGACGTACTGAATTCACAATAAACATGTTGCAGAACCAGTAAAAGCTGTTCAGAATCCATTAAAAGTTTTTTGTGATGAAACAAATTTAGCCGTATCTTTTTCCTGAACCAAGAGTACCCTCCACACCCCCCCAACTCCCACAAATGTACTAGCCTTGGGGAAAAGACTGGGTGAAGGTGTTACCACAGGCAGCAGAGGGCAGCTGTCATCCAAGCAGAGTGTAAACTGGAGTCCCAGGGAGGTGGCAAGGGAATGGGAGAAGCAATCAAGCACTGGGTCTGATGGGCAAAGGTGAGGCCAGAGACTGCAGGCAAGGCAATAGCTAAGATGCTTAGAAGGTCAACAGCTAGGGGAGGAGCAGCAAATAGGGCAAGACGAGATGCTCAGGTGATAGGACAGGAACCAAAGCAGGGAGCTGAGAAGTTTGCTCCTGTTGGCTATCTAGCCGGGGAAGAGTTTGGCCAGCTTAGTAAGCGTACAGGTCAAGTGATAAGTGGTGTGGTCTTTTAAGGCCTTTGTTTTGGCAAACCATACCTTTTTAAAGGTGACTGTACACTTGGTGTGTTGTTCAAATCCCTCCTAGGACTCCCACTTGAAATCAGTCCATTTTTCAGCCGTCCAAGAAAATAAGTATCACACTTTATAGTCAAATTCTACACACTGCAGGATCAAGAACTCAATTATATATTTTTTCTACTTTTGAAAACTAATAAGACAGCTAGATAAAAAATAACAAAAATGCTTTGATACAAAGGACCTTAGAAGATACAGGTCATGTCTGTTTGTGACGGAAACTGCTCAGCTGAAAGTGATTGACATTTTATTTGAAGGCTTAACATGAAATCCTTCAGATTAGTTTCACTGTTCTGCTATCAGAATCAGACTGAAACACCAGGCAGGCCATATTCAAGCCCAGGGTTTCTGTCACAAGGCCTGGAGATGGCGTGTGGGTCTGAGATCCCCAGATAAAGCATTTCCCATCAACATTTCCCTTCCTGAGAAGTACTGCCTGTTGCTCCATTTTAAGATGTCTTGCGGATAGCATAAAATGAAGGCTACTTCAATGGGACAAGCCTATTGACTCTGAATCCAGACAAGGAGGAGACTCAAATGACCTGAGGTAGCTTCTAAGCTTTTAGGAGAAAGTAGCATGGAGGTCTAGAATCAGATGCTAGGGACATATTCACAAGATAGCTTCTGGACATATATTGGACTCAGTTGCTTACATCTTCTAAACCTGTAGAAGTACACAGTGATAATGAAACAATGAGATCCCAACAGATCCCAAAGCTCTTCTAAATTGCCAAAGAAAGGATAAATTAATTTCAATAGCTTCAACATTAATGCATTTTATTGAATTCCAGTTCTTGAAAGTTGGTAACCTGAGTATGAACACAAGAAAGAGCTTGGTAAAATAGAACATACCAGTTTCCTCTCACTGCCAACTAGAGAATACCAAAACTGGAAATGGATGAATAAATCACTATGGCGAAAGATAGAGACATTCTCTTCCACTGTAGAATATTAAGCTCATATCTAAGAAGTATCTTTATTTATTTATTTATTTTTGAGGCAGAGTGTCTCACTTTGTTGCCCAGGCTGGAGTGCAGTAGCACAATCTTGACTCACTACAACCTCCGCCTCCCAGGTTCAAGCAATTCTCCTGCCTCAGCCTCCCGAGCAGTTGGGATTACAGGTGTGTGCAACCACACCCAGATAATTTTTGTGTTTTTATTAGAGAGGGGGTTTCACCACATTGGCCAAGCTGGCCTTGAACTCCTGACCTCAGGTAATCTACCCACCTCAGCCTCCCAAAGTGCTGGGATTACAAGTGTGAGCCACCAGGCCCAGCCTGAAATATCTTCATAGTCTGTAAATCTAGCAGTATCCTCTCTGTGACAAACTGTTGTGACATGTGAAGTCTTGTGCCAGAGTGGACGAAGGTTAAACCTCATTATAGAACAGCTGAGGTTACATGGATAATGTCAAAAGTCCTTATATTTAGAAACCTTCTCAATTTGCCTTGTGTATTGTCAGCCCTCTCAATCTGTCACTACTGGCAACCACCAGTGGATCTGGTGTGAGAAGACTGTGGTTTTGTATCCCGCCCATAGGCCCAAAACCTTTAGACATTTTGTTCTCTTGCTGACTTTCTGACCCCCATTCCTGAACCCAAGAAATTCACTCCCATGGTGGCTGGCACCACACCCCCACACCCTTTCCTATGTTCCCTTAGGTGTCTGCTTTCAGGTAGCACTGAAACAGTCATAGCTATTTTTAAAAATGTAACTCTCCTAGAATTTAGCCAGGTTATGTTTTCTTGCTATTTTGAAAGGTGAATCTATTCAATATATATTTTCAAATATACATTTCTCTGCTGTATATTCTTTTACCTCTACCTGCTACCAATTGCTTCAGATCTCCTGCATCAGAAAAATTAAGAAACATCAGATTAAGATGACCATAAAGAAGAGTGTTTATAGGGATGTCACGGAAGGCAAAGACCAAATGTCCCACCATCATTGTCATCTTCATCCTAAAGAAAAAGACCTAAGATTGATAGTGCCGGGGCCTGTTCCAGGCTCTTTGTGGGCATTACTTCACTGAATCCTTTTGGGGGGGAGCAGATATTATGATGCCCATTATATAGAGGAAGAAACTGAGGTTTTAGGCGATTGACTGATTTGTCCAATAATACACATCTAGAAAGCATCGGAGACAGGATTGCAATCTAAGTCTGTCTGACTCCAGAACCTGGCCTCTTAACCC
Source organism: Macaca mulatta (assembly GCF_049350105.2). Taxonomy (NCBI): domain Eukaryota; kingdom Metazoa; phylum Chordata; class Mammalia; order Primates; family Cercopithecidae; genus Macaca; species Macaca mulatta. The sequence continues at coordinate 124,347,409 of NC_133411.1, forward strand.
CTAAACGATTATACCTGTCATTATGGCTGGTCAAACTTTAACAAAGACTACTTTAAGGCCCTTACAAGGGCAATCCCATAATCAGACCAGAAGTACAACTAAAGCTTTCTTAATCCAGCTGCATGTACAGCAGATGATTGAAAGGTTGTATGTAAATCAGTTTTTGAAAATCAAATCCTATTCTAAATTCACTAAGGGAGCGTGCTTCATTCCTTCATAAAAAGAAAAAAATGATACTATTGTACACAATCAGTTCCAATAGATTTATTTGCTAAGCTTAGCATTTTATATGTATGACTACCTTAGAGTTGGGCTCATCTGTGGACCCCCGTCCTCCCTTAGCACAAATTCACTCACTCATGACGATGAAGGTAATTTGTGATCCAGACAGAAGAGGCAGAAAGAGCCCACATCCCTATCCACCCAGTCAGAAATTGTTGGCCAGAGGGTAGGATGGCAGAAATGAATGCTGCTTTCAAGGGAGAAGAGGAAGCCTGAAATATGCATGAAATTTACTTGCATGGATGACTGATAAATTCCTCAGTTAGCCTACCACTTATTGCTCAGCTCCAGCAATAAAATGAAGGTAACAGCACTATGAGTCAGCTAGACTTCTTGAAGCTATTTAGAACCCTCTGAGGAAAACAACAGTCAATAAATATCATCACATGATGCGTCATGTAGCTTCTCCTGCAGATGAAATTAGTTGTATGTAGCTAGAACCTCATCATAATTCTATTAGGATTGTGATGGATCTGGAAGGAAGGGCCTTCAGCCCCAGAATTGCTGTTAGCAGACAGCCTTCATCTATGGGCACCTTCAGGGAGTGCCTTAGCTGCAGAAAGCCACCTTGCCTAAGATTATGTCCTTTCCAGAGGAGGCCCACATCCAGTGACTGACAGAGGAAGGGTTGGTTATAAAGGCCTAACCACAGTGGCCCAAGCTGGGACAACTCTGACAGGGCATTTAGATCCAGAGCTCCCACAGGGTCCACCGAGGCTGTGTACTTGCCTGATCATTCAACTCCTCCCTCTGCTCTGTCTTCACTCCTCCACAGGTGTTGATCCCAGAGAGAATCCCTAATAAACATTTTTTACACTCAACTCCACCTCAGAGTCTACTTCCCAGAAAACCAGCCTGCAATAAGAATCTATACAAACTATTGTAAAATGAAAGTTATATTAAGGGGAAGGGTCTTCCATTTATCGTGTATAAAATCTGGGAAGCCAGACTAAAACTAAGCTGAGAATTTGCCCCTGTAGTTTTTGTTTTCAAGGCATCAATATTAGAAAGAATGACTGCTTATTACTATTTTAAAGGTATAATTTATCTATTAGCTCATTTTTCTTCTATGGGAAATTCACCTGTAATAAAATTATTTGGATCCACTTTTCCTCCATTGCAGGTGTGGCAGATTGCAAAGATGACTACAGTGTAATAACTCCCTGCATCTGTGCCCCTAGCGATGTGACTCTGCAACTTTTCCCATCAAGTGGTAGGCTGACCCTGAATCTGGGCTGGCTTTGTGACTTGACCAATAGAATATGGTGGAAGTAATATTGTGCTAGTTCCAAGGTAAGCCTTGTGGAGGCCTTCAACGCTTCTGCTCTCTCTCTAGGGTCCTAGCCAGCCCCAATGTGGAAAAGCCTGAGCTAGCCTGCTGGAAGGTGAGGAGACCACGTGGAGAAGCAACAAATTGAATGAGAGGCCATCCTATGTTTCCCAGTCAACCCGGCAGACCCATAATTGAGCCTAGCCAAGACCAGAACTGCCCATTTAGGCTCAGTCAAAATTGCTGATCTGCAAAATTGTTAGCTACATAAATAGTGGTTGTTTTAAGCTACAAATTTTGGGGTAGTTTATCTTGCAGCACGAGTTATCTGATAGAGTAGCTAGTGGTTATTTCCAAGACTGATTCTGGAAGAATGAATATTTGAGCAATTGGTTCTTTTCCAAAAACTAAGAATTGATATTATTGTTTTCCACTCCCATCTTCCATTTTCCAATTTCCAAGGCAGGGGATCTGAGTAGATACTGAGTAGATGGATATGGAGTAGATATTGATATTGAGTAGATGGGAAGAAATCCAGAAAAATTCCACATAGGTACAGTTAAAATTTCACTTTAAAAATGGCTCAAGAAAAGACTGTATAGTCTAAGAGATGGACTTCCAGGCAAATATATAGAATGAGATATGTGATCAAGTTGGGAGTTTGTGAACCATGACCTTGAAAGTCCCTATATTGTCCACTGTTTAATGTTATGCTGTTCTAGGGGCACAAAAGTAGGGAATTGCTGTTGACTTCCTTAGAGAACCCTTGGGAATCCAGCACTCTCTTCCTGCCTGCTGTAAATTACAGCTAGTGAAGAAAGAAAGAGTATCTCTATTTTTCCAGTAACAGAATAAATAATATTATGAATCAAAAAAATTACTTCAGGTAGAGCATGACTAGTTTTTCTTATACCTTGTGCGAAAAGATTGCTGGCACTGTTGCCATTTCCTAGAAAAAAATCACTCTGGTCTGTGGCCCAGGTCTTGACATAAATCTAGTTCCTTTTCTGCTGCTGTGATCAGTCCAGATAAATTTGCACAGAGCAGCTGTTTCCACCTGCTGCTTTCCTGCTGACGAGGCATGCATTTCTCTGATCTAGTGCCTGTGGCAGTTTGCTGAGTCATAAGTAGACCTCAGAAATCAGACTCTTTTCACCTCAATCTCCAAAGCAAAACTTTTTATAAATTCAACATCAGTTTATGTAGGACTTTTAAGTTAAAACAACAACAACAACAACAAACCCCAAAGAAACCTTTTGACTTCCTGATGCCTTTTACTTCTCTAACCTAAATGCTTAGGAAGCATCAGGATTAATTAGGCTAGTTCCTGCTACCCAGCAGCCAGAAGAAGCTGAAAGAGGTGGAGTTTTGACCTGCCCGTGAACCCTCCACATGGGCAGCTGGCCCTGGGCAGGTGTACCTAATTAACAGGTATGAGCTGGCAGCGTACTCAGAAGGTCCTGTTAGCAGTTCCCATACAATCTTCTGAAAGTAGGGTCTTGAGCTCTCAATGATTTTCTTATATTTGCATGAGTCAATGAACATGGTCACATGTCATTTGCCATGACAGAGTTGTCTCTCAGAGAGTTCAGGACATGGACGGTGGTGGCCTAACATTCACCAGCATCTAGACTGCTAGCAAGAACTGAAACATATCATTTCTCTTCTTAATAAACTCCCTTTAGGTATTTATTTTCTAGTCCACTCAGCTCAAGTAAGTTCACACATTCACTAATATAGGGCTATTTGTGGAGTGGGTAGGGGCTGGCTGGGGTGCAGGTGCAGCATGGTAGCATACTGCCATGACATATTTGCACTCCCCTACACCTTTGTGTAGAGATAAAACATCCGATAAAAATGAATATAAAATCTACCTAATGATCCTGTAGAAACCATGCCTATTAATTAATCCACTGTTGACAATGGCAGGTGACACGTTATAACAATGCCATTGTGTTTCTGAGCTTTGTTATATACCTTAAAATAAGACATACAGTTTCTACAATTATAACTTTAAACAGGTGTTCAATATTTTGAACCTAATAAAGTATGGACAAGTGCTTATAAGAACCTTTTACCTCTTTGGAGGATTTTTTTAATAGTAAGTAAATAATTTTATGCAGCTTGTGCATTTATATACTTAAAAGTTTTTTTTGATGGGTGCAGCAAACCACCATGGCACATGTATACCTATGTAACAAACCTGCATGTTCTGCACATGTATCCCAGAACTTAAAGTATAATTTTTTAAAAAAGTTTTTAAGTTTTAAGAAGTGTAAAAAACAGTATTTAAGAAACATAGATGCAAGATAATAGATCTTTATGTGAAACAAAACTATACAACGTGAAGAAAGAAAAAAGAATTGTTAAAAATCTCAAGAGCAAATGTAACACAATAAAAAACAATCTCTGGATGTGAATAATCAATAAGCTATCATCAAAAAGAGAAACTTAAGGGCTACATGGTATAAATAGGAGTACTTCAAAGGAAGACTTTGGGGACAAGAATTATGTATAATAATATTTTATTAGTAAGTTAAAATTTTCTAAAACAGTGGATGTAATTCTGGGAAAAGCTAAAGTGAATGCATAAAATTCTCAGGGTGTCCAGGCACCTGTGTAAGGGTGTGCGTGTTTTAGCAGCAACTACTGGCGTTTCCTCTTTCTCTTAGTAGCTGAGTCATTGGCCAGTTAGGAACCGCACTACAGAAGTTCTTAATTAACTGCAGCTGTGCTTAAATAATTTGCTCTCAAACAATAACAATAATAAAAGCAACAATTTTAAAATAGTATTCATACCTAAGCTTTATTAAGAGCTGACTATCTACTGGGCTCTATTCCAACCACTGTATATGTAATACAGCATTGATCCACACTAGAATGATGAAGTGGGGACTATTATTGTCCTCATTTTACAAAGGATCTAAGATAGTTGCTATTCTTGAACTCAGATTAGCTTTTACTACTTTTCAAATGTCAGAGTGGTGTATGATAAGAAGTGTAGGCCAGCACAGTGGCTCACACCTGTAATCCCAGCACTTTGGGAGGCCAAGGCTGGCAGATCACTTGAAGTCAGGAGTATGAGATCAGCCTGGCCAACATGGTGAAACCTCATCTTTAGTAAAAATATAAAAAGTAACCCAGCTACCCAGGAGGCTGAGGTAGGAGAATTGTTTGGACCTGGGAAGTGGAGGTTGCAGTGAGCCGAGATTGCACTACTGCACTCCAGCCTGGGCAACAGTGTGAGACTCCATCTCAAAAAAATAAAAAAGAAAAGAAAAACAGAAGTGTAAAACTGTACCAAAAGCCTGGGGTGCCCAGGAACAGAGCTTTCCAGCTAGCTCAGGAAGCACTCTGGGCTATGAGGCATTACAGTCTTCTGCTTCCATTTCCAGTATTTCCAAAGGCAGCTTGTGAGCTGCCTTACTGCCCTGGACTCCTGGAAATAGAGCTAGAGTCACAAGGATTTATGGCCAATAGTGGGCATTACCTTTAGTCTAAGCTACTTAGGGAAATAAATCACCTTGTGTACTGAACAATCCCATTAACTAGGCAAGGAAGTTCATTGGTTAAGACAAAAAAAAAAAAAAAAAAGGCATGCTTTAGAATCAGGCCTTGGTTCAAATCTTACATGTATTACTCATTAGATGAGATTATACACAAGTAACTTAACATCTTTAAGCTTCTATTTTTCTCGCACACTGCAAAAAGGCAAACAGAATAAGGTTTTACCTGCAACATGAAGAATTTAAGTGAAAAATTAATAGACTCAGGTTTTCCTGAGTCAGCATTTCTAACACGTAGGAGGGTTTGCCAGAAAGGTTACAGAATTTTCTTTTCCATAAACCTTCAGAACCATGACAGAGCATTATTAGGAAGAGGGGTTTCACTGAGTGTAACCCTGGTGGTCTGTGAAGGACTTACAGATGGTCCCTTTGGTCTCTTAATAGCAATATTAACCTATTATATTTGCCTAAAAGATAATTTTCACTTCATGTAATCATTGCCTTGTTTGCCTCTACTCACATTCCAGACTTTATTAAAATACATTAGAAAATGAAGATACTTCCATTTGAAATTATTGGCTACTTCTGTTTCAAGATAACAGAAAGCCCCCAATCAAACCTAAGATGTATATGAAATTCTTTACTAGTGTGTGAAATGTATCAAGACCAGTCAATTACTTCCAAGAATTAATGAATGATTAAGCAGAGAAACAGATGCAAAATGAGAAATGGTTACATTAAATGAAGAACATTTTGTGCCTGAGCACAAAATTTGATTAGTTTAGGTCTAGTCTACTTTGTGGCAGCCTGAAAATGCAGAGAGACAAGTAAACAAATTTGGAGAGTACAATAATGAATTGTAGGCACTGGTGATGAGAGAGCCAGCTAGAGTAAGCAAATGAGGTAGGCAGCTGCCAATTCTACCTGGGGCCGTTGCTGGAGAAAATCAGTTTGGTGTTTCTGCTACATGGCAGGCCAGATGCAGAAAGGAATTTCTGAGAGTTGTGCAACAGTTAAGAAATAGGTGGACTCTTTCCATCCATGCCATAGGCCCACCATACTACCCCCCGATGGCTAAAACTGCCCATTGTGCTGGAACATTCCATACACGCAAGTGAGGAACACTGGAACTTCATTCCATTATTCCACAAATATTGCCTGTGTCCTGTGTGTGCCAAGCTCTATGTTATGCTGGGAATACAATGGTAAATAAGACCTGAGACTTGCTTTTAGGACATACAACTCAGTTTTTAGAAGTCCCTAGTTACGGAAGTTACAATAAAGTGTTCTGGCAGTCACAAGGAAAGTGGAGGAGGCGTATGATGGGCGTCGGCCTAGTCTAGGGATCAAGGGGTTGTCAGAGAAACAAGCTAGACACCAGTTAAAGTCAATAAAGGCAGATTGTGTGCAGGAAGAACTACTGCAGGAAGGGAAAGAGACTTTAGTATAGAACTGAGCTCAGTTCTCAATGCCGCAGACAGCCGGGAATTTATAGCCAGCAAGCAGAGTAAAGGGTCTGTGGATGGAAATTTACTAAGAGGGACATCAAGTGTAGGGGGATTCCTGCTAAAATGGCCTCCCAGAACTTGTGATAAAGGTGGACCAAAGACTTAGACCTCAAGGTTAGAGGAGAGGATGAAGAACTTGACCGGATGTCAAAGGTGGTCAGACATCAAGGGTGGGGGAATCTAAACTGACCAGGAGGATGCTTGATGAAACAGGCTTCAGCAGGCCAAGGACAGGGCCCAAGGACGAGGCCTGGTCAAAGCAAAGACTCTGAGGAGCTGTTTAAAGTTTGGTCGAGGAAAGGGCCTTTGTCAGAGTTCTTGCAGAAAGGAGTATTAAAGCTGATCAAGTTGGATGAAAGTGTATTCTGAGCAGAGGGAAGAGCACATGTGAAGGCCTCAGAGGTGAGGCAAGCTTGGTATATTTGGGAAAGTAAAAGAAGCTGATGGATAAATGAAATTTGAGGCAAATAGGATAGGAAATGAGACCAGAGACAGAAGCAAAGGAGGGATTTGAAGGCACTGTAAATCTTGTTAGAAGTTCAGATTCTGTCTCAAGGCCAGTGGGGAGTATTATGATTTGGTTTCTCTAGCCTGCAGAGTGAGAGATAGATTGGAGGGGGCAAGACTAGATCAGCTGTCAACCTATATATCAGAGAGAGGTTCTCTAAAAGAAAAGAATATTTACTCAGGAATGGGCATTGCCATGGGAATATATGTACCATGGTAAACTATGTGTGCATTCAGGAAGGTAAAGGAAGACAAAGGTTTTTAAAGGAAAAATGAGGAGAATTGCATACTTGTTTTGAGGTAATTATCCTTGGCTACTACAAAGATCAATAACAAGGGTGATGCCAGTCTAAGGTTGGACATGCATTTGCAGGGAAGATGTCCTTATAGAAGTATTTTTGTGTGTGTAAGGATGTTGTGGCCTTTTTACAAGGTGGCTTTTGCAGAATCTTTTGTGATAGTTTTGTTATCAGGCACGAAAGCATGAGAAAACTCTCTTTATGACATTCCCCAGCTCTATTTGTCATGTGTTGGTTTGGTGTTTGTTTTTGTTTTTTAACACAAGTGACTCCATTTTGATTCTGACAGCTTTTACACTGGGAGCCCAGTTGAGCATATGCTACAATAATTTGGGAGTGAGTTAATGTAATTCAGGTGAGGGTGATGGCATGGAGCTATACAGAGATAAAAGGATGAAGATAGGCCGGGCGTGGTGGCTCATGCCTGTAATCCCAGGACTTCGGGAGGCCAAGGCAGGCGGATCACGAGGTCAGGAGATTGAGACCATCCTGGCTAACACAGTGAAAGCCTGTCTCTACTAAAAATACGAAAAAATTAGCCAGGCGTGGTGATGGGCGCCTGTGGTCCCAGCTACTCAGGAGGCTGAGGCAGGAGAATGGCGTGAACCCGGGAAGCGGAGCTTGCAGTGAGCGGAGGTCACCCCACTGCACTCCAGCCTGGGCAACAGAGCGAGACTGCGTCTCAAAAAAAAAAAAAAAAAAAAAAAAAAGAAAAGAAAAGATGAAGATATTTAGAAGATAGGAATAGTAGGACTTAGGGCATAATTTAGTGGGAGCAGAGAGAAAGGTAGGAGTGAAGGACAGTTCCCAGGCAATTGGGTGGAAACTGAAGTTAGGAACATTGATGGCAGAGCAACTTGTGGAGAAAGATGATGTATTCGTTTGGGACATACTGAGTTTGAGTTTTAAGACATTAATGTTCGGAGCTCAGCTACTGAAACTGTGTTATCTTCTGTCCTGTGGTGCTTTGCATTGTCTCGTGAGGGCTGAAGTGGAAATCTCCTGCTGTTCCTCCTGCTGTTACCAGGTACTTTTTTCTGACGATTCACCTACACCAGAGAATGAAAGACAGAAGACAGAGATGTTGGAGAAGGGGGGTAGCCAGGTTAGAAAGGATAACAAGAGGGACAGCCAATAGAAAGAGAATGTAGGAATTACCAAATAGAAGTCTTTCTCCTCCTTCTCACCTTCCTACAACCTCCAGAGTCCAGCTATTAAGAACAAAGTTAGGAGGTATCATTCATTTCCCAAAACTAAACCTTGCAAGAATTCACACACCATGGGATGATTGACGCCCCACAGGAAACACTTCCACAAATAACCTAAGATGTAAAATGATTTAGAGGCAATTTACTGGTGAGATTAAAATGCCTTTCTTCCTATATACACACTTTAACCTGGATAGATCTCAGAAGCATAAAGTTGAATGAAAAAAATCAAGTTGTAAAATAAAACATATAAATATGGAAGTCTTTTTATGGATATATACATATATGTAAAAACATGATTGTTTTTACCAATAGGAAAGGAGTGAGGTAATTGAGAACAGCAAAATACTTCAACCATATCAGGAATGATTTTTTTAATGTAAAAAAAAGATCTGAAGCATATTTGGCAAAATGTTAACATTTGTTAAATGTGGGAGTTTGTTATGTGTATTTGTTTAAAATATTTCATTAAAATGGCTGTATGGATTTTTTCTTAGACAAGAATTTAAAACAATATATGTAGATGCTCCCTACTCAAGGAAGTGGAGCTTAACCCCTTCCAGGGGTGAGCTAGACTTAGTGATTTGGTTGCAAAAGATCAGAGAAGAGAAAGGGGGAAAATAGTACCTTTACAGTGGAGAAACCTGGCAGATGCCACTTTGACCAACTGATGATGCTTAACATCATTGTATGTGGGTATCATGTACCTCCTAATATAATGTGCTTGGCAAGAAGAACACTTTACCTCTGTGCTATTCTTTATAAAACCCAGTAACCCCAGTTAATTATATGAAAACACACACACACACACACACACACACATACACCCAGATGTGGGAGCATTCTAAGTACCTGGGCACTACTCCTTAAAACTGACAAAGTCATTGAAAATGAGGAAAGAATGAGAAACTTTCACAGACCAGAGAACTGGGAAGACTTGACAACTAAATGCAACATGATGCCCTGGATTGAAATCTACAACAGAAAGAGGATATTAATGGAAAGGCTAGTGGCATCCAAATAAAGTCTGGAGTTAATAGTAATGCACTAATGTTGGTTTCTCAGCTGTGACAAATGTACCTTGGTTATATAAGATGTTAACAATAGGGGAAAGTAGATGTCAGGTATATTAAAAGTCTCTGTACTATTTTTGCAACGTTTCTGTAAATCTAATGTTATTCCATTTAAAAGCTTTTTTTTTTTCTTTTAAAATGACTGTATGTCATCAAGAACCCTCCATCTCAAAATAAAACCAATGGGAAATCATCTGCGTGCCAGAGGATTGAGCACATTATCCAAGTACAGTGGAGCCTTGTTTCTCAGCCTTCAGAGAGGAGGAAGGGTACCATGGAGGTTAATTTTTCAGAAAATTGAAACTAACCCTTCAATCACAAAAAAAGTGTTATTATTTTCTGCTATTTTTTTTGATGGCAGACTTTCAAAAGTGGATGAAAAAATTCACTCCTCTCTGAACAGAGGACACAGGAGTAATTGAATCCTTTCTGGGTGAGCCAGGGTCACCGGTGTGAATATCTGTTATCACATTACCTCAATAAATGGCATGGTCCTGCCTTTCATTTGCTTTTCCATGGCATGAGGTTAGAAATACAGGAGCCATCATCTCGCAGCTAAGAAATGGCAAAGAGAAGGTCACAAAAAATTGATGTGAATTAAGAATAAGAGAGGTGTTTATACAACCCCAGGTGAGCCAGTCCTGGGTAGAGCATATCTTCTACCTTCTTAAACAGGCAGTTTAGCTGAGGGGAGCAGCTGGCAGTTGATTTTCCCATTTGTCTGTGCCATTTCATGGTTAGCAATGCAACCTCTGAATGCAAAGCACATCCTCTGGACAGCAACTGAAGTTCTGAACTGAACTTACCACATTTCAGGCATGAGAGGTTAAGTCATTGAGATTTTCATGAGGGAATTTAAATTGTGACATTTTCCTGTTCTACTTAGAGAATATTTTCTTTGTTAGATATATCATAGGGCAATCATTTGGCTCATGCTACATGAAGAAGGGTCTAATGAAGCCTAAGAAATAGTACAATGTGAGCCTTGGCGATAGGCGGCCAGAGAAGTAAACGGAGTTTAGGAGGAAGGGGGATTACAAATCAGTCCCAAGCAGTGATGCTTCCCACAAAAGCTTTTCCATTCCCCTGTTCTGGAGCTAAATGGTACCCCATGCTTCCTCCTTGGAGAGACCAGGCCTCCCTGGAGCCCAGTAATTGCTCAGCCTCACAGCCCAGCCAAGAGATGGGCCCCTCTTCTGGAAAATGAACTTCACCCCAAAAATCTGTCCCAGCTTGTCAGTTAACCCACCAGCCTTCACTTAATCTGACACAAAGATGAAATTGAGTATCTTCCTAAAGTATTTTCCCCTAGTGATTACCTCTGCAACTCAAATATAAGGTTATCAAGTCTTATTTCCTGCCCCTTTTTATCATCAAAATCACCTTGTTCAATGTCAGTGGCAATACATATTTCTGGATTAGCAGATTGTGTACTCAGCAATCTCTCCAGGTAAACCAACCCTAAGGCAGTAGGTGGTATCAAATTATTAGTGCAACAAGAGATATTAGGGGATTTTCAAGAAGCTTCCTGTAGGACATCCACTTTGTCACCTGTTTGCTGGAGTCAGCATCATGGGTATGACTTAATTAGACAAGGCTAGAGGTTTTGACCTGAAATTGTCAACTAACTAATTTTGAAGAAAAGTCTGAAGGGAAGAAAGATATTTTAATGTCCATACTTTTTCTCTATTCCTCTAGAAAAGTCTGCAAACATCTAGTCTTCATTTTGGGCAGGATTTCTCAACTTCAGTGCGATTGACATTGAAGGCCAGAGAATTCTGTGTTGTGAATGGCTGTCCTGTGCATTACAAGAAGTTGGGCAGCTAGAGTTGCTAGAGTTAGCAAATTAAAATACAGAATTCCTGGTTAAATTTGAATTTCAGATAAACACGAATAAATTTTTATAGCATAGGTATGTCCTGCGCAGTATTAGCAGTATCCCTGGCCTCTGTCTACTAAATGCTGATAGCACGCTCCCCCACCCCCAGCTGTGACAACCATAAAGTCACCACACATTGATAAATGTCCTCACAGGGAGCAAAACTGCCCCTGTTGAAAACCACTGATTCAGGGTTACACATCAGAAGGCTACAAACATGAACATCTTTATCTTAGCTCCCAGAAGAAAGAGCTTTCTCTGATGAAGTATCCATGAGAGAGTTCGCCAGTCAAAGAACTCTTCTACAAATCTTGCTTAAGCCATTTTGAAAACGTGTTTTATTCTGTTTTTAATGTCTCCTGGGATAAATTCCCTTTAGGTGTTTATGCCAGGTAAATTATTGGCTCTCTTTCAGAATTAGCAGACTCATTTCAATCAGTTAATGTAAATTATGAATGCTGTCATATTTTTATTTTTTCCTTAACTGCCAGAAAGCTTAGAGATAAATTTAGTACTTAGTTGCAAAACCATCTAAGCTCATGGGACTAGCAGTATTTTTTAAAACAAACATATACAGTGCCTTTCATATGCTGCATATATTTTAAATTATTTACAAGTATTAAATGTTTAAATTCATTCTATCACTACAACAACTCTATGGTTAAGTCCTATTATTATCCTCCTTCTTTGTGCCTGCAAAAAGCAACTTTATTAATGTCCTGCAGTAGCATGCATTAGTAATTGTAACCATGCATTAAAATTCTCATTTCATGTCATCAAGAGAGTATTCAGTTCTCTTCATGATACATTATGTTTTACTGAGTTTGTCCCTCCAAAGACCTTTCTGGGAACATTCTTTCTCCAGGGACTGCTTCCTAAGATGCCCAGGTTGCTTACCACAGGTCATCTTTGGTCATTTAAAAGCTGTCAAGCCGTCTGGACTACACCCTTTTAACTGAGGTTGAGCCAAATTCCCTTCTCTCAAACCCTAACGCCACCACCACTAACAGAACAGGCATCTCGGCTTGGTGAGAGCATTACTAACAACTTAGTGTGGGATTATCTTTGGTTATGGAATCTTACTTTTATTTAAGCATGCAAAAAATACAGCTAGAAGTAGGCTCCTGCATTCTAAAAGCATTTTTAATCAACTTAAACACAAGTATGTCCTTGGAAAATTCACCACCTGGACTGGTTCATAGCCTGCCTATTACCCCATGGAATCTAACATCAGTGTTGTATTTAGCAAATTCATTTGAGTGATGAACAGTGACTGATCTTCAGAAGTCCCAAGGGGTGGGGGCAGCTGGCCTGGCAGACTTAGATGCTGTCCATGGCTTTGAACTCACTGAGGGCCTGCACTGGGTTCACGTGCTTCTTCTAAGATGCCCATTTAACCTTGGTCTGTGTCTCATCCTGTTTCTTTCTCTTCACCAACGGCTTTTTCTCTGGTGCCTTTGTCTTCCATGACACAGGAGGAAGGTTGAGGGACGCCATTACTCTGTGACTTTTGGTATTTGGTAGAGGTGACATAGGATGCCTTCATCATCTGCACCACAGCATTCATCAGTTCTTGACTACGCAGATCAGGGACGTGGCACTGTCCACCCCAGGGACAAAGAGCTCCCCACCGAGATTCTGCACCTCGGCCTTGACCTTGCTGCAGATGTTGAGCTGGTGGCAGTAGAGGGCAATGCAGTGCAGGTAGGCCAGCAGACTGAGTCGGGGCAGACCGAGTAGAGGCAGGCCAGCCTTGCTTGCAGGCCAAGTCGGGGCAGTGGTTTGCAATGGTGCGGCCAAGCTTGCCCATCCTGGATCCTGCCTCTGCAATTTTCTTTGCAGCAGTGATTACATCTAATGTATTTTTGAGTGGTCCTTTACCTCGGGTAAGGTCAGTCATCTCCATCATAATCATGCACATCTGCTTGGCCAGCACAATGATGTCATTGGCACTGTCATCCCGTTTGGACACTTCAGCATCCAGTTTGCTCTTTTCTTCCTGGAAACTGGCCACCTGTTCTGCAATCTTCACTTTTTGCTCCTGGGGAAGCTGAGCCATGATTGCCTGGACACTCTGGCCAGCTATCAGCTGATTGTCTTCTGTCTGGATGCTCATCCTACTTCTGACATTGAAATCTTCCATCTCAAAGTCAGAGTCATCCAAGTCCTCAGGGGTCCTTATCATCAGCAGTGCTTTCCTGATGTCCCAGATGCCACCATATACCAGGTGGGAGGCATCAGTAAACTCATTCTCATCCATGGGCTGGGCAGGGTCTGAGCTGAGGGTTTCCATAGCTACTTCTGCTTGCTCAGTAAAACGTGGCATCACTGTGTTGGAAAGCAGCTTAGTGGCTTCCAGAACCTTCTCTGTTTCTGGACTCCTGGCTCATAGTTATTCATCTCTGAGCTGACTATGTGAATACCCCTGGGTGCCCGGCCTTGAATTGCACCAGCTGTGTGGTCCAGGCCATCCACATCTTTCTCTTGGAGAGCAATGACACATTTGTTCACATTTTCCAAAATGTGATTCTCTGAGACAGCCAAGAAGTCATCAATGAAAGTAACATCATCAACAGCATCTGTGAGAACACAGACTTGTTTTTCTCATTGTTCTTTAAAAAGATCCGTGTTCTCTTGGGCCAATTTAGTCTGTGGTTTTCCTAAAGCCAATGCAGCATTGACAACCTGAGGACAGAGGGCTTCTAACTGGCTTGCAGACATTCGAACAAGCTTTACACCTTCTTCGTTATTTGAGGTGGAACAGGCCAAGTTGGCAACCCCAATCAATTTGTTGCCATGTTCACAGAAAACGTTGGCATACTCCTTATTTCTCATTTCCATTCTTTGCAGCTTAAATCAATACCAAAAGTGGAACATTGGTTTTCAGGAAAGAGTCTGAAACGTGGTCCATGACAGCTTTGTGGAGCTGTCTACACAAGTCCCTGGTCTTCTTGTTCATTTTATCTATAGCAGAATTGAGCGTATCACTTCTTTCTTTACATCCAGCCTTGCCCATGTACTCCAAAAGCAGGTCCTGCAGGACCTGGAGGACAGCGTTACACTCTGCCACAATTCGCTCATGATGGTCATCATGTGTGCAGGGCGAGTCACCCATCAAGGCAGCAGCACTAATGATGCTTTCCAGGTGCTCCTCCAGGGAAGGCCTAAAGCACTCTTTGCTGAAGCTCGAAGGGTCCACAATGATTTGTTTATCAAAGTTGTTGAGTACATATGCCACTTCTCCTCCTCCACCCTGGTGCTGGGAGGCATCGTCTGAGGCAGTGGCCTGGGCTACATTGGAAATGCCTGTGACTGCCTGCTGCAGCTGCTTGTATATCAGGTCTCTGTTGGCCTCATAGGCTGCAATATCAGGGTGCTGTAGGCATGCCTGGGATGCAGTATAGAGGATTAGAACGTTCTTCTGCAGGATTTCTCTAGCTGCAGCCATCTGACCATGATGGCCAACGTCTTTCAGTTCCTCTTGTCTTTTGGCTGCCATAATGTTCAGCTTCTCCACTTCAGGTTTTAGGGCTTTACACTGTATTCCTAAGTCTCATTCATTGCAAGCATTCCTCAACTTCAGGATACCATCTTCCACAACTTTCAGCTGAACAAGTAATATGTAGACATTTGCCATGTCAGCCAAAATCAGCAACTGGGTAACAGCAGAGAGCAAAGTTCGAGCTGCCCGAACCATGTTGCCTTGTTTCACAGAAGAGCAGGGATCATCTGCGAACTTGCCCGCAGCAGTTTTCATCAAATCACCTTGTTTTTGAACATCCTCTACAGCAGCCACAAGCTCTTCCTTGAGAAAACTGGCTCTCCTTCGCAATTTTATCCTCCTTCTCCAAGAAATTCTTGTTCAACAGATGCAGCCAAAACATGGGCCTTCTTAGAATGACCTCTTTTCTTATTAGAGGGCCCCTTACTATTGGTGTTTACCGGGGTTGTAACCTGTGTAACAAGTCTCTCAACTGCCAGAGTCCTGATCTCTAGACTTTTGGGGTCCCACTTGAAGTTTAAGTTGCCTGCGTGGACAGCAGTCATTTCTGTGGCAAGTGGGGTGAGCACAGGATTCCGGAGGCCTGAAGACGATACCTGCTGCTTTGTCCTCCTCCCTTTTAAAGATAAGGAAACTGAGGTACTTTGTTGTTGTTACTATTGCTTTGAGTTATTTCCTTTTTCACCATCATCCTTATTGTATATGTAAGCCTCATCAGATTCCATTTGGAAGTTGATTGGGTATAAGTTAACATATCACATACCAATTTCAGGTCCTCTCAGCCTCACCTGTCTCTTGTTCCAGCTGCCACCTTGGCACCCAGCTCCAATTATTTCTGCCAGGCACCTCCTTCCAGAGTCCAGCTCCATACCCATGCCATGAGCCTCAATCTTCCCATCCTAGGATTCCCTGTTAACTTCCAAGGAATTCAGAGGCCCTGTCTCAGGCCCCAGAATTGCACAATTCATAATTACAGAGGAATTAATACCACATGGTCAAAATGCTCCCAAATGGGAGATGAAAACTGATAGATTTTTTTTTTTTTTTTAATTCCAGACGTGGGATGCAGCTTTTCAAAGTCCTGGTCTTGTAAGATAGGGCAATCAGAAGTATTTAGTGGTGACCACCTCAGTTATGCCTGCTTGAATTTCTCTCTCTCCTTCCCTGCCTCACTCCCCTCACTTTTGCTCCATGGGATCACACTCCCTATCACAGTACTAGCAACAGTGCATTTTCAGGCTCTGCTTTCCAAGGAATCTGGATTAAGTAATTATAAGTAAAATTATACCAAATGGAAGTTTATCTAGTCATTTTCATTAACTTCAGAATCAGTAATATTTATTGTGGTCTAATCAGAATGATATTCTGGAATATTATCCCTAGAAGTGCTATGGGATCTTTGGGGTGTCAATTTACTGTCCAGAAACCTCTGTGGCTGGTGGCACCTTTGCCTGAGTTCTTGTCCTGCACTCAGGAAGAATGAGGTATGCAGACAAGTGGAGGGTGAACAAGATGAAGAGGAACTTTACTGAGTGTTAAAACAGCTCAGAGGAGACCTGCAGTGGGTTCTGTAGCTCCTCTCTGTAGGCAGGTCATCCTGTTCCGTGTTCAGCTCTCAGTAAATAGAAGGCCCTGGAGAGGGTAGCTCCTCTCTGCTATTGGTTGTGCTGACGTTTGCTGCTCTCAGCAGAGAGGAGGCCCTGGAGAGGGTAGCTCCTCTCTGCTACTGGTTGTGCTGACGTTTGCTGCTCTCAGCAGAGAGGAGGCTCTGGAGAGGGTAGCTCCTCTCTGCTACTGGTTGTGCTGATGTTTGCTGCTCTCAGCAGAGAGGAGGCCCTGGAGAGGGTAGCTCCTATCTGCAGCTGGTTGTCCTGATATCTGCCCAGCTCCTAGCAGAGAGGAGGTCCTGGAGTGGGTTGCTCCTCTCTGCAGCTGGTGGTCCCAGCGTCTCTGCAGGTCTCCAAAGCTCTCAGTAGGGAGGGCAGCTCCTCTCTGCAGCTGGTAATCCCATCATTTGCTCAGCTCTGGCTGTGCCTGGAGCTTTTATGGGCCTCAGGGAGGAGAAAGTGCATGCTGATTGGTCCATGGGTGGCCATAGTAGGCCCAGAAAAGACACCAGTTCCGGTCCATGGGACTGGCAGTCCCACCCCCAGCCTTCAGGAACTGCCCCCTTCTGTCCGGGAATCTGTCTACCTCCTGCTGCTGTTCATGGTACCCAGGCTCTGCCCCAACTTTGCTTCAAGATTGGAGAGGGCACTGACAGCAAGGAGAAGCCAGGCACTGGGAGGAGGCACTTCTGAGCCTGCAAGGGTAGCGGCAGGCCTTCCTGGGCCTCCAAGAGTACAGGGATGCCTGAGTCTGCAGTCATGGTTTGGGCAGCTGCAGCTGCACCCTGGGTGACAGGGCTGTTGCCTATTCCATGGAGTGCGAGGCTGGAGTCTGCAGCTGTGGTTTGGGAGGCTGCAGCTGCAACTGTAAGGTCAGGGCTCCTACCTGCTCCTGGCCCCCCAAGAGCACAGGAAGGCTCAGATCTGCAGCCACAACTTGGGAGGCTGTGGCCCCACCCAGGAGTGTGGGGTTCCTGCCTGATCTGTGGAGCATACAGCCTCCGCCATGCCTCCCCGCTGCAGCCAGTGTGATGGTAGTGGCAGATCATCTGGAGTGGCCACTGCATCAATCCCCCCCTTCTGAAGAGGTACATCTAACTGCCATTAGGACAGGGACGATGACTGCTCTTAACTGTTTCATGCTGTCAGGGAGTATTGTTTGGGGAAAATGAAGTCAGGTCTCAGGACTGTAGCATGCTGAGGTTGACCCCGCCTTCTTTATAGCTGATGACACCAAGATCCAGAGAGGAAAGGGGTTTGCTCAAGATTACATGCTCTATTGGTGGTGTCTGAATAGAGTACAAATATTTATTTAGTGACTACAATGCCAGATTCCCATATACATTATTGCATTTTGTGCTTGCAAATTGGATAATATTAGCACCCCCATTCAAGGCATAAGAAACAGAGGGTCAGAAAAAATGAAGTGAAATGTTGCAGGTCACAATATTAGCAAATAGAAGAATCAGGTCTCCAACTCTACATGTCTAGTTCTTCCCCAGTTGTCTCCCGTGGTCGGGAGGTGGGCCCTGGCTTTTTGGGGAGCTCAGTGGAAAAACAACATGAGCTTTAGAGAAAGATAGGCTTGAATTCAAGTCCTAGCTTCACCGCTTAATAGCTTTGTGACCTTAAGTAACTTAATTTCTCTAAGCCTCAACTTTTTAATTCTGAAAATGGGAAAACTAATATCTACTCATAGTTTAACTGTGAAGATGAAAGGAGATAATGTATGTAAATCTCCCACCAAAGTGTCCATATGTTGGAGTAGGTAGTTAGGTAGATGTGAACAGGGCAGGAGAGCCCCCCGCAACCCCAGCCACCAGGAATGTCAGGTGACCATCAGGTGATTGGTGACGGTCAGGTGGTCATTAAACTGTATCTCTAAAATAATAATGGGTTGCAGCTGGTACCAGGGAAAGGCAGTCTCCCAATAGATAGAAAAAAACCCGAAACTGGTGATTAGCAGCTTCCCGTTAAGATCTCAGGAGTTGGGTAAGTGGGCTCAAGCATGTGCACTAAGAGGCAAAATGGTGGAGTTTAACTGGTGTGACCTTCCTCTAGAAACGCTTGACTGGTAAGGAAAAATGCCTCAAATGAACATGTGTACAACTTCAGTAAACACACTGTGCACGCAGCCCCTCCCAAGTGCTGGCAGGCCACTGTGCATGTGGACAGCCCATACCAAGGGAAGAATCAGGGCAAAAGTAATACAGGCCCTGGAAGCATGCCAAAGTATAAAGCCCCAAGTCAAAGGTCAAACAGTGCACTTTAATCTCTCAAGTCACCCCCTTGGCCCTCTTCCAAGCATACTTTACTTCCTTTTGTTTCTGCTCTACAATTTTTTAATAAACTTTCACTCCTGCATTAAAACTTGCCTCAGTCTCCCCCACCTTATGCCCCTTGGTCAAATTCTTTCTTCTGAGGAGGCAAGAATTGAGGTTGCTGCAGACCCATATGGATTTGCTGCTCCTAACATGTACACAGTAAGGGCCTAATAAATGTTAGCCAGTGTCAGTTCTCTGGAATCAAAGATGCTTTCCAAAAAATGATATTAGCTTCTATTTTATGGGTACTTACTAAGCGCCAGGCATGGTACTAAGCATTTTCCGTAGAAGATGGACTCTCCTCTGACTATCCTAACCTCACTGAGGGAGGGAGGATGAAGGGGAATGTCTACTATCTCCCAATCTCTTGTTGCTTCTAACAACAGTTCATAAACTGTAGCCATCTGTGTGCTCTCTTCTTGAACTTTCACATATCTGTGTAGCAGTTTTAAAAGTTAAATTTACAGTTTAGTTTTGTCCAAAGCAATAATGTTGTGAAATTATAGATTTGATGTGCTGGTTACATATTTTTTGTTATTCACATTAAAATGTTTACTTTAACCATTGAAATAAAAATTGTTATTACTTAAAATACTGCAGAAAAAATATAAGATAGATAAAATAAGATTGGAAAATGTTAATCTTTTTAACAACTGGATGATAGGTACATGGACTTACAAATTCTCTAATTTTATGTATCTTTTGAAATTTTCCATAATAAACAATGTTTAAAAACTAAAACAAAACACATCAAATCTGGGGCTGAGGCTCGGGAATGTTCTCTCACAGAGACCTAAAATCTACTCACATTCCACAGAGGAGCAATTGTCATACTTTGGAAAATACTGGTCCATAATACCCAATAGAAGGTCACCAGCGTGACACAAGCAATTAGGCTGCATTCTTCCTCATGGGCTCTGTCCCTCTACTTAGAAAAACTAGTTACACAGAAAAATTCCAAATTAAAGTTTGTTGACTCAATGAATGAATGGTTTTCAAGCTTGTTATCTTCCTTGTGGCTTTTAACTGTGGCTCCTTGGATGCTCTAAACTGCTAACTTTCCCTTAAGGGGTAGGCAATAAATTAACATAGAATATTTCATGACAAGATGAGTAATACCTTAGAAAAAAGCCTAATCTGAGGAGCTCCTGCTGCTTTTCTTTTATTGCTATGCACTTGGCTTCCATTACCATGAAGAACATATCTAGAAAGTTTTGATAAATTTCCACACAGTCATGTTTGATTGGCCTTGGTTGTTTCTGCAAAATGAGGTCAAATGTACTAAATGATATTACTTGGCTAGTAGTTTTTAAATGTATTTTGTCAAAAAAATCTCTTACCAGATGTTCTTAAGAACAAGCTGCACAGCCATTTGTCTCAAATGGCTTATGTGATGTAGGTTTGGAAAAGGAGAATGGAGCAAGGTAGCCTCAGGAGCCAGAAATGGCCAATGTGCTTTAACAGTCTGACATGTACCAGCAGGCCAGCCTCATCTGTGACTGCACTTAGATTTTCCAAAGTACATCTCCCATTCACATCTGGAGCCAAGCAAACGCTCCCATCTCCTCACCCATATTCTATGTGTAATATACTGGGATCAGAGTCTGGTACCAAATTAGGTATCTCAATTAAAGGTTGAGTATACTAGAAGTCTAAATCTATTCCAAGAGGATAGAAAGGCCTTAACAGGATTACTTTTTATGTATATAACTAGTTATGCTAAAAGATTGTAATAGCATGCTTCTTTATTATGCAAAGCAATTAGTATTATGCAAAGTAGTTCAAATTATAACACAATTTTTTTCCTTTGCTGGAGAATACAGGCCAAATTTCTATACCTTTTAAATCTTATGTACTCAGTGTAACTGTTTTGAATATAACAGTAAGAGAAATTATATGATTAAAGATCCAAAATAGCGGAAACAATAAAAAGTCTGGAAAGTTAGACCACAAATTCTACTCTGCCACTACAAGTACAAACACAGAAATTGGTTTTCTACTCCCCAAATCTTTATCCTGGAAATAGATTTCTCTCCTGCTTATAGAATGAGAGCAACCCATCACGTTATTTTTATGGCTCTTAATGGATAGAGAATGAAGTAGATGCATGGTTGGTGGCTCAGCAGCCTCTAAATAGCATCAGCCCCATATGATGCATAGCCTGATCTGTACTAAGCCAGTGCAACTGGACCACCCAAGACAGAAAAGAGGATCTATTTTATGGCTTGTGGAGTAAACTAAACTTCCAGCATTTTTTCTCAAGAAAGTGGTCAGCAGGAAATTGTCAGCTTAAAAATTTGGCATAGAAATAAAATGTAAATAGTCCATAAACAAATGAAAAGATGTTCAATTTCTCTCATAATTGAAGAAATTAAAATAGCACTTTCTCACTTTTCTGCTGGTCTTTTGACAAGTTTTCTTTTCTTTTAGATTCAGGGGTACCTGTTTTATTGTTTTATTTTAGATTCAGGGATACCTATGCAGGTTTGTCATATAGGTAATTGTGTGTCATGGGGGTCTGATGTACAGGTTATCTCATCACCTAGGTAATAACCATGGTACCTGATAGGTAGTTTTTCTATCTTTTCTCTCTTCCCACTCTCCACCCTTAAGTACACATGGGTCCATGTGTATTTGGTTTTCTGTTCCTGCATTAGTTAGTTTAAGATAATGGCCTCCAGCTGTATCCATATTTCTGCAAGGGATGTGATCTTGTTCTTTTTAATAGCAGTGTAGTATTCCATAGTGTATATATACCACATTTTCTTTATCCAGTCTACCATTGATGGGCATTTAGGTTGATTCCATTTCTTTGCTATTGTTAATACTGCTGCAATAAACTCATGCATGCATGTGTCTTTATGATAGAATGATTTCTATTCCTTTGGGCATATATCCAGTAATGGGATTGCTAGGTCAAATGGTAATTCTGTTTTAAGTTCTTTGAGAAATCATCACACTATACCCCACAATGGCTGAACTAATTTACATTCCCACCTGCAGTCTATAAGCATTGCCTTCATCTACAACCATGCCAGCATCTGTTATTTTTTGACTTCTTAATAATAGCCATTCTGACTGCAGTGAGATGGTATCTCACTGTGGCTTTGATCTGCATTTCTCTAATGATTAGTGATGCTGAGCATTTTTTCATATGCTTGTGAGCTGAGTGTATGTTTTCTTTCAGAAAGTGTCTGCTTATGGCCTTTGCCTACTTTTTAATGGGGCTGTTTATTAATTTAAGTTTCTTACAGATTCTGGGTATTCGAACTTTATTAAATGCATAGTTTGCAAATATTTTCTCCCGTTTTGTAGGTTGTCTGTATAGTCTGTTGATAGCTTCTTTTTTATTTTTTATTGTTATACTTTAAGTTCTGGGGTACATGTGCACAACCTGCAGGTTTGTTACATAGGCATACATGTGCCATGTTGGTTTGCCACACACATCAACTCATCATTTATGTTAGGTATTTCTCCTAATGCTGTCCCTCCCCCAGTCCCCCACCCCTTGACAGGCCCTGGTGTGTGATGTTGTCCTCCCTGTGTCCATGTGTTCTCATTGTTCAACTCCCACTTATGAGTGAGAACATACAGTGTTTGGTTTTCTCTTCTTGTGTTACTTTGCTGAGAATGATGGTTTCCAGTTTCATCCATGTCCCTGCAAAGGTGATGAACTCATCCTTTTTTATGACTGCATAGTATTCCATGGTGTATATGTGCCACATTTTCTTTATCCAGTCTATCATTGATGGGCATCTGGGTTGGTTCCAAGACTTTGCTATTGTAAACAGTGTTGCAATAAACATATGTGTGCATGTGTCTTTATAGTAGAATGATTTATAATCCTTTGGGTATATACCCAGTAATGGGATTGCTGGGTCAAATGGTATTTCTAGTTCTAGATCCTTGAGGAATCACCACACTGTCTTCCACAATGGTTGAACTAATTTACACTCCCACCAATAGTGTAAAAGCATTCCTATTTCTCCACATTCTCTCCAGCATTTGTTGTTTCCTTACTTTTTAATGATTGCCATTTTAACTGGTGTGAGATGGTTTCTCATTGTGGTTTTGATTTGCATTTCTCTAATGACCAGTGATGATGAGCATTTTTTCATAAATTTGTTGGCTGCATAAATCTCTTCTTTTGAGAAGTGTCTGTTCATATCCTTTGCCCAATTTTTGATAGGTTTTTCTTTTCTTGTAAATTTAAGTTCTTTGTAGATTCTGGATATTAGCCTTTTGCTAGATGGATAGACTGCAAAAATTTTCTCCCATTTTGTAGGTTGCCTATTCACTCTGCTGATAGTTTCTTTCGCTGTGCAGAAGCTCTTTAGTTCAATTAGATCCCATTTGTCTATTTTGGCTTTTGTTGCCATCTCTTTTGGTGTTTTAGTCATGAAGTCTTTGCTCATGCCTATGTCCTGAATGGTATTGCCTAGGTTTTCCTCTAGGGTTTTTATGGTTTTAGGTCTTACATTTAAGTCTTTAATCCATCTTGAGTTAATTTTTATATAAGGTGTAAGGAAGGGATCCAGTTTCAGCTTTCTGCATGTGGCTAGCCAGTTTTCCCAACACCATTTATTAAGTAGGGAATCCTTTCCCCATTGCTTGTTTGTGTCAAGTTTGTCAAAGACCAGATGGTTGTAGATGTGTGGTGTTATTTCTGATGCCTCTGTTCTGTTCTATTGGTCTATATATCTGTTTTGGCACCAGTACCATGCTGTTTTGATTACTGTAGCCTTGTAGTATACTTTGAGGTCAGATAGCATGATGCCTCCGGCTTTGTTCCTTTTGCTTAGGATTGTCTTGGCTATGCAGGCTCTTTTTTGGTTCTATATGAAATTTAAAGTGTTTTTTTCCAATTATGTGAAGAAAGTCAGTGGTAGTTTGATGGGGATAGCATTGAATCTATAGATTACTTTGGGCAGTCTGGCCATTTTCACGATGTTGATTCTTCCTATCCATGAGCATGGAATGTTCTTCCATTTGTTTGTGTCCTCTTTTATTTCCTTGAGCAGTGGTTTGTAGTTCTCCTTGAAGAGGTCCTTCACATCCCCTGTAAGTTATTTTATTCTCTAGTAGCCATTGTGAATGGGAGTTCACTCACGATTTGGCTCTGTCTGTTATTGGTGTGTAGGAATGCTTGTGATTTTTGCACATTGATTTTGTAACCTGAGACTTTGCTGAATGTTGATAACTTCTTTTGCTGTGCAGAAGGTCTTTAGTTTAATTAGGTCCCATTTGTCAATTTTTGTTTTTGTCACAATTGCTTTGTTGTTTTTGTCATGAAATCTTTGCCATAGCCTATGTCCAGAATATTATTTCCTTGGTTATCTTCCAGGATTTTTATAGTTTTATATTTTACATTTTCTGATTTCACTTATTTCTTTTTTTCTACTAGCTCTGGGGTTGGTTTGCTCTTGTTTCTCTAGTTTTCCTAGGTGTAATGTTAGGTTATTAATTTGGGATATTGCTAACTTTTTGATTGGGTATTTATCTGGTGGTCTGTTGAAGTAGCTTCCTAACAGGTCCCCTTGTTTTCGTTTTTACAAACCAAAAATCTGATCATGTCTTTACACTGCTCAAAACCTTTCATTAGCTTTCCAGTTCACATTAGAGATATATTTTAATATAAATTATATTATGCTGTATAAAATCTTCTACAAATTTTTATTTACAATGTCTTAGAAATCTTTTCATGTCAATATCTAGCAATCTACCTCTCTCTTTCTAGCTGTTGCATAATATTACACAGTATGGCTAAAGTTCATTTAACTATTCTATTAGTGAACATTTAGACTGTTAAGAACTTTTTGGTTTATAAATCAGGCTGCAATGAACATCCTATACAAGCCTCCTTATTGTCATGTGAAAGTATTTGTTAAAGAGGATATCAATAGATAATAAAAAACTTAATAGCTGCTGCCAAATTGCCTACCAAAGTAGCTGTCTGCACTATATCCCACCAGTAGAGTGTGAAAATACATATTCACTCACACCTTTGCCAATATTTGCCTCTAGATATTCTATACTGTTCCACTGATATATTTTCTATTCCTGCAAACTCACACTATTAAATTCTGGGAAATTCTTGTCTATTTTGTAACTATGCCTTTAAACATTGTGTTTCTACATTCTTTCCATTTTCTACTTGTGAAAGGTGAAACTTTCGAATCTACACTCTATGTCTCTTAATTTTCCTTTCACACTTACCATTTCTTCAGCTCTTTGTACGCATCATGGGAGAATTCCTTGGCTCAGTCTTTTAACTCATGAATTTACTCTTCTGCAGTGTCCATTTTAAAATATCAACTTCTACTGCCCATTGCGCCCTCTGAGTTGTGTGTCCTCACAATGCTGCAGCCAGAGCCCAGCCCCAGAGCCTGGGGAGCACGCAAGCCAGGCCAGGGTCCAGTCATTGGTTCATTCAGGCCTTGTGCAGGCTCCAAGGGGGCCTCTGGGAGGCTGCTCACAATGTGATCATGGGGGCCAGGCTCCAGCAAGCACACCCTGCCATTGTGAATCATCAAACCCTTTGAACTGAACCACCTTTCCCACGAGGATCTGCCGAGAGGCAATATGTGGAGGGACACAGAGATTTTTCTGCTGGCTAAGACTGTCATTGACCAGGGGAAGCTCATACCAGGTGATGTTATGATGTAACTGACTTCTCACAAGCTGAAAAATCTCACCCAGTCTCACTGGCTGTTGTGTGGTTTCACCAGGACACATCCCCAGGCTAAAGGCCTAGATTGAGTTTAATCAGATACACCTGATGATGAACTCGAACATGCAATTTGATGTCATCAAGCTATACCTCACTACTTGCTGGATTCATCCAGCCAATAGCCAAGTCAACAATCTCGAATTCAACCCTCCAAAACAGTCTGCATTATGATCTGACTTTAACAAGAGATTGAAGGCTTATTAATCCCAACTGCAAGTGGTCCTGGAATAATGCCAGAAAAGAGAGGTGTTCCATCTTCAGAAGAGAAACCAACAAGATCTGGCCCAATGTACATGCTTTCCCACAAACAAAAGTTCCCCAAATAAACCAGAAAGCATCAGTTACTCCATAAGGAAAAATGCATATAATTAGCAAGATGAGCTGAACCTCCCCCTTCTTTTCATTTAGAAGCTCCTTGTTCTAAGACTCCAGCATGTAGAAATTCTTTGAAAATTACATCACTTTTATTTCTACTGATTTTATTTTAAATTCTAAGGATGTGCCAAATGAGTCAGATACTAAGATTTGTCTTTTGAAATTATGTACTGTGTTTCATTCTGTTATCTTTTAGGGGGGTGCAATTCAAAAACATGAGAAATGCCTAAACTTTAAGTATTTTAGAGTAAAATTAAAAGAACAATTGGTAGTAACTTTTGTTCCTTATGAGTAAGTGGTTGATAAGATTGCCATATTTTTCTGGAAAAGTAAAATTTATTCCAATTCAGGGGAAGTATCACATCAGAGTCTTTTGCATAGCCTGATGCCAAAAGATATTTCTAGGATAAGAGACATGGCTTTGTGAGACATTGTACCTATAAAATTCCAGAGAAAAACAATGGGATTTACAGATCAGTTGCAGAATGCAAATATACTGTTGACTTTAAACAAATAAACCTATAACCTTGCTGTATAAGCTATATTTGTTTTTTTATTGGACATACCTTCAGTTTTGTTTTTTGAGACAAGGTCTCACTCTGTCACCAAGGCTTGAGTGCTGTGGCATGATTACAGCTCACTGCAGCCTTGATCTCTTGGGTTCAAATGATCCTTCCAGCTCAGCCTCCCAAAGTGCTGGGATTACAAGTGTGAGCAGCTGTGCCTGGCCACCTTCAGTTTTCATACTCAAAAATTTTTAATTTGCTATAAAAATATATCAAGTAGCATTTAGGAAAATTTTGATTTGCTATGACTTGCTTTCTTCTGAAAATACATGTGTACTGGGCATTATAATGTATGTTAGAAATTGACATTATAAGTTCTTGGATAAGCACCAAACTTGAGTGGATTTTCTTCAAGGGAAAATGTAATTGAAGTCTAAGTCTTATGTTTTCAGATGTTACTTAGGTTAAGAAATGTGTGTGCTTGCTGGTTCTCTTTTTGATCTAGGTGTGCAATATGCCTTGATGAGTAACAATTAAAATATTTTTTAAAAGCAGCATCAATAAAATAATATTTGTGACACTACATAAAATAAGCATACTTTGTCATTAGGAAATATAAATAGATGTATGCCTGGGGGAATATTTCTTTGAGCAAAATAGCAATCATAATTAGTAAATAGGTATAACCATAAAAAGGCTTTATATGACAGATTAAAAAGGACTAGGAAAGTAATTGGGCTTGCTGAAGAAATTTTTATAACAAAAAAATTGATACCTGTGGTGTTCACTGATATCCTATCTTAAAGGGAAAATACTCTGACAGTGTGTGTAATTTGAGCAGCTATTTTAAAGCCATTATTTATTAGTGAGATTTGAGGATCCATGTTATCTACTATGGCCTGGTAAGAGGAGTGAGGCAATTTGAGAGGTGGAGGAGAAACCAAATATATCTTAAATGGAATATTTCCTCTTTGCCTAAATCAAATTATAAAAGTCCTTTTATAAACTGTTATTAACTGCCTTTGAAAATTTGGCCTATTTTACTCCAGACATTTAAAATACAAATGCCAGCAAGAGTTTCTTATGTATTTGAGAGAAAAACTTACTTTTCTTTCTTTTGGTTTTATTTTTCACTCATTGTTGATTTTCAAAATGAACCAAGTTTTAAAAAAAGGATTACAGAAAATATTTCATTCTTTCAAATACTTTCTATGTCTCATTTGAATATTAATATCATGTACATCCTAAAAATGGAAACTATTTTTTAACCATCTTAACCATTTTTTAAAAGAAACTTTGTGGGTATGTAGCAGGTGTATACGTTTATGGAGTACATGAAATGTTTTGATACAGAAGTGCGATGGGTAATAATCACACCATGGAAGGCAGGGATTCCATCTCCTCAAGCATTTATCCTTTATGTTACAAACAATCCAATTATATTCTTTTAGTTATTTAAAAATATACACTTAAATTATTATTGACTATAGTCACCCTGTTGTGCTATCAAATACTAGGCCTTATTCATTTATTCTATTTTTGTACCGATTAACCATCACTCCCCCTCTTCACCTCCTTACTACCTTTCCCAGCCTCTGATAACCATCCTTCTATTATTTATCTCCCTGGATCCAACTGTTTTTATTTTTAGATCCCACAAATAATTAAGAACATGTGATATTTGTCTTTCTGTGCCTGGCTTATTTCACTTAATATAATGACCTCCATTTCCATCTATGTTGTTGCAAATGACTGAATCTCATTCTTTTTTATGGCTGAATAGTACTCCACTGTGTATAAGTACCACATTTTCTTTATCCAT
Source organism: Macaca mulatta (assembly GCF_049350105.2). Classification (NCBI taxonomy): domain Eukaryota; kingdom Metazoa; phylum Chordata; class Mammalia; order Primates; family Cercopithecidae; genus Macaca; species Macaca mulatta. The sequence goes on from NC_133411.1 coordinate 124,375,807, forward strand.
TCATCTGTTTATGGAAACCTAGGTTGCTTCCAAATCTTGGCTATTGTCAACAGAGCTGCAACAAACATGGAAATGCAGATATCTCTTTGATACACTGATTTCCCTTCTTTTGGGTATATACCCAGCAGTGGGATTGCTGGATCATATGGTAGCTCTATTTTTAGTTTTTTGAGAAACCTCCAAACTGTTCTCCATAGTGGTTGTACTAATGTACACTCCCATCAACAGTGTATGAGAGTTCCCTTTTCTTCACATCCTTACCAGCATTTATTATTACCTGTATTTTGGATATAAGCCACTTCAGCTGGGGTGAGATGATAACTCATTGTAGTTTTGATTTGCATTTCTCTGATGATCAACGATGTTGAGTACCTTTCATGTGTCTATCATAGGTATGTGTTTTGAGACATGTCTATTCAAATATTTTACCTATTTTTAAATTGGATTATTAGAATTTTTTTCTGTAGAGTTGTTTGAGCTCCTTATATATTCTGGCTATTAATCCCTTAACAGATGGGTAGTTTGCAAATATTTTCTCCCATTCTGTGGGTTTTCTCTCCACTTTGTTATTTCTTTTGCTGTGCAGAAGTTTGTTAACTTCATGTGATCCCATTTGTCCATATTTGCTTTGGCTGCCTGTGCTTGTGAGGTATTACTCAAGAAACCTTTGCCCAGATTGATATCCTGGAGAGTTTCCCCAATGTTTTTGTGTAGTAGTTTCATAGCTTGAGGTCTTAGAGTTAAGTCTTTTTTTTTTTTTTTTTTTTTTTTTTTTTGAGACGGAGTCTCACGCTGTTGCCCAGGCTGGAGTGCAGTGGCGCGATCTCGGCTCACTGCAAGCTCCGCCTCCTGGGTTCCCGCCATTCTCCTGCCTCAGCCTCCTGAGTAGCTAGGACTACAGGCGCCCGCCACCGCGCCCGGCTAATTTTTTTTTGTATTTTTAGTAGAGATGGGGTTTCACTGTGGTCTCGATCTCCTGACCTTGTGATCCGCCCTCCTCGGCCTCCCAAAGTGCTGGGATTACAGGCTTGAGCCACCGCGCCCGGCCAGAGTTAAGTCTTTAATTCGTTTTGATTTTTGTATATGGTGAGAGATAGGGGTCTAGTTTCATTCTTCTGCATGAGGATATCCAATTTTCCCAGCCCTATTTTTTGAAGAGACTGTCTCTAAAAATGTGAACTATCAAACTTAAGAACTATTGCTAGTAACCAGGTCATAGGTATACATTAGTGTTTATTATACTAAAATTAAGTTTTGGAAAAAATGTCAGTTCCATCTACCTATTCAGTTTTGTTTTGTTTTTTTGAGACGGAGTCTTGCTCTGTTGCCCAGGCTGGAGTACAATGGCAGGATCTCGGCTCACTGCAATCTCCGTCTCCCAGGTTCAAGCAATTCTCCTGCCTCAGACTCCTGAGTAACTGGGATTACAGGCGCCCGCCACCATGCCCAGCTAATTTGTGTACTTTTAGTAGACAGGGTTTCACTATATGTTGACCAGGCTGGGCTCAAACTCCTGACCTCAGGTGATCCACCTGCCTCGGTCTCCCAAAGAGCTGGGGTTATAGGTGTGAGCCACCATGTCCGGCCTCAATTTTGTATTATAAGCATTAATCTCAATGGCCTCTAGTTGATCTGTTTATAGCTGCTCTCATCTTGTGAATCTTGACTGTCATCTTTATTATTAAGGGTCTCTGTTAGACTGCATTTTCTGTAAGTGGATGTCATGTGCTTGGGAACATTGTTGCTCTGGACTGTCCTATGGCCTGTTTTCAGGGAAAGTAGAAGACAAGCCGCTGGGTGAGATTTCTCTTAGGTATTCTAGTCTGGTGCCCCCTGGCAATGATGGCCTCATGACATGGCCATGCCATGCCTCTTTAATTTGGGCTCCCCGGTCACAGCTCCTACCTGGAAGTGGACACTTTGTCACTGCTGTTTGGCTCAGGGGTAGATGGAAGGGAATTGATGAAGGAAGATCTACCTGGCCTCTTCTGCAGCAGTGCCCCAAGAACCAACATGTTGATTGTCCTTGACACCTTCCTGCTTCTGGTGTCTGCCACTTTAGGAGATGGGGCAGTCTTGCTGCTCCCTGCACGTTTTTTTTTTTTTTTTTTTTTTTTTTTTTTTTTTTTTAAGCAATACTTCCCTGTGCATGTTTTTGATTGACTTTTCTGTCTTTGATCAATCCAGTGTTCACCTCATCCTTTAGGATTTATTCCAGTTTCTGGTTCACTGAAAGTTTCACTTTTTGTTCAGGATCACCAGTCAAGTCCCTCGCTGTAGGAGTAAAGAAGCTCCAGGATATACTCAGTCCAACACCCTGACATGGAACCACAGAACCTTCAAAATTCTGAGTCATCTAACCTCCTATACCTGCAGCTTCAAATCTGGCTGCATATGAGAACCAAAGGGGGAGGTTTAAGACAGAATACTGATACTCCAGACATTTTTATTGAGTTGATCAGGGTGGGCACATGGGCATTGCTGTGTTTGTTTTAAAGCTCCCCAGCTGCTGCTAACCACGATCCAAAAATAACGGAGATGACTACCTCCAAGAGAGCCAGGCTTCAAAATGGTCTTTAGCAGGGGCTCAGAACCACCTGGAAGCCTCACCAGCTGGAACCTTCATCACAAAAGTCCAGATCTGCCCTCATAATCACATTTCTCCTCCTACACGAGTATTTAAGCAATAGATTGTTTATCATTGTTTTATCATTAGTCATGGTCATGGATAGTTAACATTTTTCATTATGTCTGTGTTACTTATCAAATGTCACACTAGTTAAAGGTTTTTGGAAGCTTGCTTCAATAAACAGCTTTTCCTGTATGGCCAGGTCTTGATATGATTGGTCAAGTTCCCTGATATGGCCATCGTGTTTAATTAAATTCAGCTAATAATATCCATTTTCAAGTGTGCAGGTTGTAAAACAACTTTCAATGAAATCACAATGTACTTGTTTTATATTTTCTAGTCTTCACTAGCTCTTATTTGGTTCTAACCAAAAATTGGAAAATGACAATTAAGTGGCTTTTGAAGATAAAGTGACCCCAAGCACAATTCATTTCTCTAAACATCAGCAAAAATTCTTATTGGTCACTTACATAAATGTATGTAAACTGAAATGGGAACATGTTTATGTGTGACTTGGGGATGTTCTTATTATCCAATTAGGCTCACAATCTAGGTCTAGGCCTATGGTCTGGTGAGGTCTTTGAGCACTTTTTTTGTTGACCAGTACCAGTCCCCAACCCCCAGGCCGTGGACTAGTACTGGTCAATGACCTGTTAGGAACCAGGCCGCACAGCAGAAGGTGAGCAAGCATTGTTGCCAGAGCTCTGCCTCCTGTCAGATCAGTGGTGGCATTAGATTCTCATAGGAGTGTGAACCCTATTGCAAACTGTGCATGTGAGGGATCTAGGTTGTGCACTCTTTATGGGAATCTAACGAATGCCTGATGCTCTGAGGTGGAACAGTTTCATCCCAAAACCATCCCTCCATCATCCATGGAAAAATTGCCTTCCATGAAACTGGTACCTGGTGCCAAAAAAGGCTGGGAACTACAGATCTAGACATTATAGTAGTGCCTTATTCAGCAATGGGCAGGGAAACACTAGGCATGAAAAATGAATATTGAGTTAGAATAGGGTACAGGTGGAAAGCAGGTATTGAGAAGAAAGAAAAAAAATTGGGGCCATGTGTTAGAGGACTGAATATCATGAAATGGTGGCACCTCTTCCTTTCAGCAAGCTGAAAAATTTCTGTAATGTCAGGAGACTGGAAAGAATATTCAAGACTGGTGATGGTTGTGGTGGTGGTGAGCTCCAAAGTGGCTAAGATTATTTATAGGCAATCATCAAATGTATGTTTAATAAAGAATGTCAGGCCACACAGATGCTGAATTTGGCTTCAAACTGTAAGGCTTTGAGAATTTATCAGATATCCCACTATCTTAGTTTGCACTGCTATAACAGAGTAACGTAGACTGAATAGCTTATAAACCACAGAAATTTATTTCTCACAGTCCTGGAGGCTGGAAGTCTGAGATCAAGGTGCAGCATGATCAGATCCTAGAGAGGGCTGTCTTCTGGGTCGTAGACTGCCAGTTTCTCACATCCTCACATGACGGAAAGGTAGCTATCTAGCTCTCTGGCCTCTTCTTATAAGGGCACTAATTCCATTCATAAGGGCTCTACTCTCATGACCTAATCGCTTCTGAAAGACCCCACCTTCAAATACCATCACATCCAGGATTAGATTTCAACATATGAATTTAGTAGGGGGATGTAAACATTCAGTCCATTAACACAACACCCACTGAGTCAATGTTGCACGGATAGTAAATACCCACCCAACTATGAGTAAGGGAAGAAGTGATAGGATGGAAGAAACAAAGAGGAAGCAAGGTTGGATGCTGACTGGAAAGACTCTCTGGGAGGGAAGTGGGAAACCGGTTATTTGGCAGAAGATAGAATTTGAAGGTGGAATAAATTAGAAGAAAAACAAGAGAACTGATGGAATTGTAATAGAAGAAAAAGAAATAGGCTCACACTCAGAAAGAGCCCTAGTTCTGCCTAATCAATGTTTTTATTTCTCCTCATCAAAAATAATTTCTATTATGTCTCCTGAGCATGGAAACATTGGTAAGAACTATTAACTTAGGTCAGTAAAGTGGGGTAGGTAAATTATTTGGAATCAAAGTCTTAGTGGAGTTTTCATCTAATAAGAACAGAATCCACTAATGGCCATTTCATGGGGCCATTGCAAGCAGAGACATTGTGTGTGGTATGTCTCCAAATGTGATCGTTTCAAATATCATTTGAGAACCCGTGAAAATCTTCAATAAATTTAATAATCCTAGAATCTTCCTTTTTCTAATCTCTAAGAAATTGCTCTCAAAAGTTAACAAATTTCAGTAATATAGCAATCAGATGACATTTCTATATTTATATGGCGCTTGGGCTCAGAGTTAGCCTTTTCAAGTGATGACAAGATTCAGGCTGTAATAACTATAGTCTCACAGCAAAGTTTTCAACTGCAGTCACACAGTGACATTTCAGTCGATGACGAACTGCAAATATGATGGTAGTCCTATAAGATTTTAATGGAACAAAAAATCTCTATCACCTACTGATTTGTGTTTTGTAATTCCATACCGTATTCAATATAGTAGCTTGCTGCACAGGTTGGTAGCCTAGAAGCGATAGGTTATACTACATAGCCTAGATTGTTAAGCGACATATGATTGTACATTGTAATTTGTTAGGTCTTTTGTTATTTAAAATATCCTCACAAAATTCCAGTAGGCAGGGCCCCTCAGGAGCCAAAGTCATATCAGAAAGTGGTAGTGACTGCTGAGTCTCAATGAGATGCCAAGTGCCAGCCAATGCTGCTTTTGCATTTGTATGCACCAGAAAGGGGAAAATGTCAAGTTCTCAAAATAAAACAAATGAAAAACCCAACAGCAACGAAAAGCAGCCGCACATCAGAACAAGTTGAGTTTCTTTCAGGGACACTGTCCTTCCATTTGCATAGCTTTATGCTCGGGGACTCCTGTTGGATCTGCTGTGAGCTGTTTTTTTGTTTTTTGGTTTTTTGTTTTGTTTTTTTTCCCCCTAAACAGAGCTTGCCTTAAACCATGGTTTGTGGACCATCCTTCATTAAGGAATTAATAAAGTCCTCCTATTGCCCACAGACCCTTCCTTTCCTGATGGTAGTCATGGAAAGAGAACACAGTCTTCTATCTCACAGTTAACACTGAGGCTTAGAATCATCTCGGAAGACTTAACACAGTGACTGGTAGTCATTCTAGGATAAAAAATGAGGGATATTAGAGCGCAGAGAGTGTGATGATTACCTACAGTGTGGACAGTGGTTTGGCGATGGGGGTGGGAAGCAGGAGGGAGGGCAAGAAAATGATATCGAAAGGGAGATGATGGAAGGATAAACTTCTGCCACATCTGCCTAAGGCAAGGCTGGGTGACAGTCATTTTTTTAGTCCAGCAAACTTTCCCACTCCCACCCATAAAGTGATCTCTAATTCTCTGGCACAACAGGTGCTTGCCACATGTAATTCTTGGAAACTGCTAGGTTTCCTTGTGCGGGTAATTTGTAACAGTTAGAAACGACTACTTCTCCTGGGGCTGCTGCTGTGGCTTCCTGGAAAGACTGTCCACTCCTATGCTCTGATGGATCACAGCTGCAGATTGCCCAGGCTTTGCTCATCACCACATGGCTATCATGTCAGAAGCACGTTCATCGCATGTGTTTTGGGGAAGTCATGTGATTATTTCTTCCATTACCTAAAGCTGTACAACCAGCTAAGCATTATGGGCCAGAGGTAGGTTTGAAATTTAGTCATTAGACCCACAATCAGCATGAACTATTGGGTAAATGCTCAGGAGAACATGTTTATGTGTCTGGGTGTGGGTGTGGGTGTGGGTGTATATGTAGGAGGAGAGGGTGTCTCATCTCTGAACACTTCTAAAAGGGTAAAAATCCCAAGCACGCCTCATTCAGGGGCCTCAGCTCACGCTCCACTTGAGCTGCATTAGTGAGCTTGTGCATTCTTAGGTAAGTACATGCTTAGTATAGTTTCATCAGGGAAGCCGAGACACAAAGACATGACTGCTTACTTACCATTTGGACATCTGACACAATCCACTTGCCCGCATCTTCCTAAAGACACAGCACGCGGTTGCGTCTGTGGCTATCCATAGTCAAGCTTTGCCAGTCAACTCAGTGGATCAGCGTGCTCAATCTGACCTTACAACAGTCAAATGGAGCCTCGCTCAGGCTTTGGATGAAAGACCACACTCTCCCTCCCAATACACTCAATGAATTGCTATTGTGTTTGGAGTGTCCTGCCCACTGTCACCACCTATTTTAAACAGCACATGACTCTGACTCACAGAAAAGAGCAAAGAACTGCATGAAGGCTGTATAACATACTGCACACCCACTCCCTTGGGCAAGAGCCCAAAAACACTCAGGCCTCTGAGTGTCTTAGGTGAGAACCCTTTCTTCCTCTGGCATCTTTGAATGGATCCAATGAGTGAGGTTACCGAGGTTTTGCAACAAACAAGCAAACATTTAAAAATATCTCCTAAACATACAAATTGACAACTTAAACAAGAATGTGGGACAAAAAAAAAAAAAAGTCATTTATAGCTTGATGTCTTCTATGATATAGTTAGCTATGCCCAGATGCTGTGGGTGGGAAGAAGCCTGAAAGATTCCCCATCAACAGGGGTTCTGAGGCTGCCAAAGAGGGCCTCATTAAAGGGGCCAGTGGCTCCAGGTGATATCGTGGAACATAGTCCAGTTCTCTTCTGCACTGGATCTTTTCTTTGCTAGGTGAATTCTCAGAGGTTGTTTTCGGGAGAGCCCCTTTAGGAGCAAGGTGTGAAATCCACTCAAATGAGCTCACATAAATTGTCTATTGTGTGGGGAGAGCAGAGAGAAGGGAGAAAGCTTACTGTAGATATAAAAAAAGTCTTTGGGGAAACTTGGAATTGCTAAAGAGCTAGACCTTAGTAGGGGCTAGAACTGGGGCCCCTCAGAAATCCTCTACATCCTTCACATTAGGCAGGGTTCGCTGACTCCACTGCCTGTAGGGCTCATACATGTGAAATAGTGGGGTCTAAAAAGGTAACTTGCTTGTACCACTCAGCCTCAGGGCCTGGGGAGCTGTGGAGAGAGTTGGGGAATCTGGCCACTCAAATAAAACCAAATTCTGTGTTCACTAAATCTCCTGTGAGTTTGCTGAAAGTTGTTCAACTATTCCAAGCAGCAGGTGAGTCTGCGGCAGGCCCCTTGGTCCTCTGGATGGACATTTATGGGAGTATGTGTGTGATCTTGGAATGTATGTTCTAAAACTCTGAAAAGTCTCAAATGCACCTCAAGTCTGGCCTCTCTGGTTCAGCGTGTTCATTCTTAAATAACCACAATTTCCATGTAGTTTGCTCTGGAAGGCCCACCTAGTTTTAAATGTGAAATACTTCAGTTTTTAAGTGTTGGCAACCATTTAAATTTCAAACCTCACAGGCCAAACAAAACATGTCGTGTATCAGTATGTCCTGTGGGTGGCTGGTTTGTGGTGGCTGGTACCTCATCATACACAGTCCACACATCTGTTTCTTTATGGTCCTCAACCCAATTGGCAAGTTCTATATGTCTCTAAGCTCAGAATTCCTGGAGAGTAATTTAATTGGTCTCTGGCTTGGTTAGGGACCATTCCCGGTTCAATCACATGGTACATAGAACTGCCATTGTTAGAAGTTGTAGGTAAGGAGTGGGTGTGGCAGATAAACTGACTGAAAGTCCGCTATCATTGTTGGACGTTTCCAGATTTGTTTGCTCTTTGGATCATGTTCGTGAACTCAGAAGGAGCAGAGGATTTGTCTGGTTTGAAATTTCTGAACCTTCCTAAGTAAAATGAATCAGCAGTTGTCAGTTGCTCCATGAAAATGTCCCGGAATGCATAGGTAGAGGTGGCATCTTAATCCAACAGGGACTGAGACTGGCTCCTTCTCTACCAATTATGTCTCAGTTTTTGAGAAAATTGATGAAGACAGGCCATGACCTGAGCTTTTCTCGTTGCCAGGATGCCTCTTTTCTTTTTCTTCACATTTCCAGACTATGCCTCTCTTCCTTACTAATGTTTGTTTGGAAATAGGTCTGTATCTGACGACCTTTCCTGTAGGAAGAGTTCCAGAATATTCGCTCTCCAGTAAGAAAAAGAATCAGCAATTGGCAGTTTCTGAAATGAGCTTATTGTCTTCACACAGTTCTCATTTTCAGAAAAGCGGGAAGGACTGGCAATGCTGCACATTCTTTGTACCTGCTTGGTCTGCTCACATTATTTGCATTCTGATCCAGCGTTTTCCACTGCATTTTCAAAGCCTCTGTAGACTCCACTCTTAATCTGTATAGTATAAAAGATAGCATTTCTCAACTTCACAAAGATTTCTTTTCAAACATTCTATTTCTGGAAGGTAGAACCAACGTTCTTTGCTGCTTGTTCTACCCACCCACAGCAGGGTACAGAATCACCCATCTGACCTGGGGCAGAACACCTGAGTGTGGGTCCAGCTCTCCATTTACTGGCTGCTCTGAAAGCATCAGTGTATTCATTAATAACAACATAGGAAATAACGGGACAAAAAATAAATTAGACTGATTCCTTTAGTTTTGGAGGGGGAATTATAAAGCTCTTGGGAAAACTTATGAATTACTTTACCTCTTAGGGGAATTCCTAGACCAGGAATTCATCCATGCCTGGGACTGGAACACATATATATTGGTTTTGGAGAAAACCCCAAGAGCATATACATGTGCTCTAGTCCAGTCTGTTTTTAACCCAAATACTTGTGATAACCCCGAGAAACTCAAAGACTCTGGAGTAAGTCCCAAAGCCTTGGGCTGTGGTCTGGGAGCCTCTAATCTCCAACATTTCAAAGAAGAATCAATCATATACTGCATAGTATATTGGTAGTTTTTCTTTTTCTTTTCATTTACTACTGGAAAATAATTGAAGCCTAGAAGTCTACCCTGGTGTGGTAGACATTTAATTGTCTGCCAACCATCTCCCTGATCCTGATAACAACATACTAATTTACCTTTAAACTCCTCCGCTTCTCCCCCACTCATCTGAAGTGACTCTGGCTCCAGATTTGGGTATTGGATCTCGACTTGGAAAATCAAAGGGGAAGTGATTGGTTCAGAGCTGGGAAAGTGCCCCAAGCTGGGCCATGAAAATCAACCCTGAGATTATTGGTGCCTTACTCTGGGGTTGCTAAGCTTGTCGATGGAACTCTTGGTGGTCATCTTTACCACCTTGTAGGGAATACCTGCCTGTGAATGAAACTAACACAGAGGAAAGCAGGAGTGAGTGGGAAAGAGACAATGATTGTGTCCTTCATGCACTCACTGTCTAAAGACCTGGATCAAATTGAGCCTGAAACCACCCACTGAACTTTCCAGTTACAAGGATCAATAAATTCTGATTTTTCTTTGAGCCAGTTTAAGTTGGGCATGTATTTCATAACCAAAATTGTCAAGACTAATATAGATGATCTAGTGAGAAATTCATAGATCCCATTTGTCTAGTGACAAATTCATAGATACCTCCCTTCATCTCTTAGACATCATCAACTCACATTAATCTATGTGAGAATCCACCCCTGAATCAATCCTGGAACTTGCTACTTCTTAGCTATGAGCTTTCTTGATAATCCTACAGTAATCCTTTCTGTAGGACCCTGGGGTTGCCAAGGTTCAGATTTTATCACTGAAGCAACAGCCAGCAACTAAAGCTTCTTCCCAATAAAATAACTGTCCTAAAATTAAAGCATCAAGTAAGTTTCTCCTATGAGCTTCACAAGGCCTTGAGAGCCTTTGGAACAAATGTCACCTTTCCGCCATCTGCCTTATGGCTCAGGCTACCCTGCTGCTATCTTCCCACTGTGTTTCCATCCCACTCCCTTAAGCCGAGCTCTCATGCTCCAGGAAAGAATTAAAATAAACCTTTGCCTTCATATGGAGTATGAGTAAATAAACTCCTGGACACATGCCAACTCCTGTCAGAGCACGTGTGTCCTCGTTCATCTGCAAGAAACAAACAACCTGGCTAAAACCACTCGGAGGCCATTGAGAGTTCCCGGACTCTGTGTTCAGGGAGACTATCAGTATCAACCCCAGAGCTGGCACAGAGAATCCCTAGCTGGATTAGCCATCCTTGAGGAGATCCTTTCCTGTGTTCTCATCTCCCCTGAATTTCTGCATGGATCCTGGGAAGACTAGATCCTTGAATATTCAGTAAAATTATACATTTATGAGCGGGGGAGGAAAGGAATGGGAGTGAAAGAGAGGGAGAGGAAAGGGAGAGGTGGACAGGGAAGGGGAGGCTGAAGGGGAGCCACTAATACCTTTACTATACCATTTAAAGTAGTACAGACTAGAAATTAGACTGTACCTTAAATACTAGGATAGTAATATTAAAGAAAATTTAATGAGTGCAAACTCTCCACGCTATTAATTTACGCTTAGTTTTTTTTTAAAAAAGAAGCATTGTTTACAGGGTTTGCTTTTCCAAACAATACTTTCTTGCATGTATAACTACAAAATGAAGTCCTGACTCTGGGATTATTGAGTCAATGACTCTATATACTTTAACTTTTGATAGATAATACCAAATAGATTGTGTTTTATTCACTATAATCAAGTATGTGTATCCAATAGCATTAAGTCCATTTGCATATAATTAAAAACCTAAAGTAACTATGGCTTAACCACATAAAGATTTATTCTTGCTTGATCAAATAAGTCCAGAGGTAGGCAGTTCAAAGTCACCAGAGTCCTCAGAAGGAGCACTAGGCTCCTCCTATCTTTCTGCTTGGCCACATGAGGTATGTGGGTTTCATCCTGAAGAGCACCTCATGGTCCAGCATGGTTACTGGAACTCTATACCTCATGTCTGTATTCTGGGCATAAGGAAAAAGTGAGGGGAGAAGAAAAGAAGGACATACCACTCCGATGAGTCAGTTCCTTCTAAGGAGCCTTCCAGGAAGCCCCACCTAACATTTCTGCTCACACTACATGGCCACACCTCATAAGGGAGGCTGGGAGATGTAGTCTTTATTTTGGGTAACAATGAATCTTGCAAAACAAAGTTCAGCTACTAAGAAAGAAAAAGAGAAGGGAGGCAATTTTCCTCTCCAACAACATCATTACTCATCTTGGTTAATTCCAAAATGCTGCTTTTTTTTTTTTTTTTCAATTTTTTAGCAGAAAGGGCTGAATATATACATTTAAAACAAGCAAAAAAAAGCTTTTCTACAACTCCCACCTTCTTGTAGCTGTTTCATCTATTATGTGCACATTTGGATGTCTTCATCCTAGTGCAATAGGAAAGTTAATCTACTTGAGCAGAACAGACCATGTAGCTCTGAAAGAAGTTTCTGGTACATGGTACTAGCAGTGGTCAACACAAATAAAGCCCCGACTCCATGTATAAGGAGTTCAAGAACTCATCATGAAGCTTTAACAAATATCAACTCAAAGCCAATATTGTTTCTGCTAGCCCCTTTCTACTCCCCGATATTTTTAAAGTAAACTCCAGTCATATAATTTCATTGGTAAGCATCTCAGTACATACCTCTAAAAGAACTCAAAAAAACCCACAATGCTCTTATCACATGTAAAGAAAGCAATAATAATTCCTTAATGCAAAAAGTCACTGATCAATTTTCCAAGTCTCAAACTTTTTAACAATTTACTTGAATCAAGGATCCAAATGATATTCCTATGTTGCAATTGGTAGCTATATTTAAGTCTCCTTTAACTTATAGGTTTCTCTTCCACTTCTTGTTTTCTTACAATTAAAAACATTATTATGGAAAATTTAAAACACAGACAAAAGCCTGTAGGCATTTGAATTTTGCAATCAATTGTCTAATTGGCACTCAAATCTGCTCCCTTTAATGCATCTTCAAACTCCTCCCATCAACTCCTTGTCTGGGTCACCATCATCTCTTCTAGACCATTATAATAGCCTCCTAACAGGCATTCCAGGCACACTCCAACCTCTACCTGGCACAAATCTGGCCTTTCACCCCTCTGCTTAAATAGAGAGAGAAAAATTAATAAAGCCATTGACAAAGAACTCATGATATTTATCTTCTTGTGTTGTTAAAAAACTTGCCACTGAAGGAAGTTTCCAAATGTGACTTCAGCAAGCAACCGATGCTCACCTGAATACACATCAGATATCGAATACTACATTAATATTTGGGTGATAGAAACCCCTACCTGTTGCACAAACAGGGTTGATTCATCTGGGCCCTGGTGCATGCATTCTTTTTGCTGATGTTGGGGCTTCAGGAAATGTCCTGGGTATTGTCACAGTCTAGCATCCTGGTTCACATTCTGTATCCTTCCTGTTGTATGACAGCTCTTTCCTGATCTGGTTCCTGTCTTCTGGGTTTGTCTCTACTCACATACCCGAGTGTCTCTGCTTTCAACATGCCTTTTCATTGCTGGTTTTTACCTCCTGTTCCTAGATCCCAGCTTGTCTCTCCCCTTCCCAGGTTTGGACCTACCCCCTTTCAGAACTGTCAATTCTAACTGACTTCACTTACCCATTCTGCCAAAACATATACACACACTACCATTGCCACCACTAAAGACATAGGTGTTCAGATCATTTTTCCTTAATTAGCTATATTGAATTATCACCATACCTCTTACTATGTTCTGTCCTGAAGGAATTAATGGCCTAGGGAAGCAATAAAACAGATGAGTATATACACAAATAGCAGTGCGCCTTCTCACACATGAATGTGAAAACAATGTCTAGCCTGGCTTGGAGATCTGGGATTTGGGTTAATAGAGATTCTGCAGGGTGATGAGGCATCAGAATTTACTGTACTTACTAAGGTATAGTGTGTATTCAAATGTAAGTTTAGGTTGGTGGCAAAGAGTTAATCATCAAGTCTTGTTTCATCAGGTATTGGATAAATTATACTTTTAAAATCCTAGGTTTGAATCTGTACAGTAGCCAAAGAAGGGCGACAACAGGGGAAATAGTTACTTTTCCAGTTTGTTTATTCTATTTTCTTCCCCTACCCTGTTCCCAAATGTTCTTAAATTATCTGTGCAAAATGGCCTTCCAAAATAATTTTCTCCCTAGGAGTCTCTATCTTTGCTTCCTTCAGTGGCGTAAATGAGTGTCTTCCCAGTGGCTACTCTACAGCTGAACTTTCTGCCTTCCAGAAATAGAGCTTGGCTCTAGCCCTCTAATCCTGTGTCCTGTGAAACACCCCAGCAGGGAGGGGCAGGCTACTGTGCCCAGGTATTATGTAAGACTCTACACACCAGGAGCAGCGCCCAACAGACGCTGGACTGCCCCAGGCAGGGCCCTCACATTGCTCCCAGAGCCTTCCCATGCCCATCAGCACTGGAACATGCCAGCTATTGGCCACACAGAGTGGGTCATTTAATATTATAATTTAATATAATTTAATAATTATAATAAATAATTTAATATTATTTTTATTATTTTTACTACAGTGCTGGCTAATATTTTACTAGGAAATCTGAGGAAATGTATCCTTCCACCTGCTAAGTCCAGATTAGGAAAATAAGTAGCCTTTGAAAGAATAAAGGTCTTTATATGGCTGGGGAACTGGGACTGAAACCCAGTTCTCTCTCAGACTGTCAGGAGCAGTGCTTGAAAGGTTGCATGGACCCCGGGCCACACGACTGTCAATTATTTAGCCGCAGAATCTGTGTGCTAGAGAGGACCTTAGTAAGAGAGATCGTCCGGTGCTACCTTCTCATAGCTCCAGTTAAAGAATGTTGGGGTAAGTGCCTAATAGACATTTCTACCTCCCCAGTGAATGCTGGATAGTGCTCATGTCCTCCTCCCCATGAGAACCCACAAGGATGGAGAAGGAGGGGCTAGAACAGCTGAACACTCACTCCCCACTCCATTTCAGACAAAAGCTTAAGAGGAAGACTCTGGAAGTAACAGCAATACTGAGATGTGGGATAATCTGTAGTTCTGCTTCTCCATAAGCTTCTTTATGTAGTTCTGTAGTTCTTTCTATTGCTAGCTTCCATTTCCATGGGAAATAAGGGGAGGTGATCCTATGGATAACATAAAAAATGCCATTTCTGGTTAATGTAGATGTAGTTGAAAATGTAGGTAATCTGACAAAATATTTTCCTCAAATGAATTCATTCAGCTCCATCGTTTGATTCATTTATTTCTGTTATTATCTCTGATATGTTAAAATGTCAAGAAGGAAAAGGTCATTTGCACACACATGCAGTCTCCCTGTCACAATTTGAGCTGCCGGACCTCACCAAAGGAAACTAATCACAGTTCCTTTCTCTTGCAGGCACAGATGGCAGCTCTGGGGGCAAGATGCTCTACAAGGCCTGGCAATAAGGAAGGGTCCAGTTACTCGCACCCAGTTGTCTAGAGCATGTTTGATTAGGCAACTTTTAGCAGTTGTCCTCAGCTGTGAATATTAAAATGGCTCCTTAATTCATGTATAATATCTATGTATGTAGAATTAAGACATCATTTTAAATACCATATTTCAGAAACAACTCTTCTTTGGCATCTACAATTTATGGAACAAAATGACAAACCAGGGCTGGAGTCAGCGGTATGTAGGTAAATGTTTAACAACTGGCTCTGCAAGAAAGCAAAGCTCTGATTTGCAGTGTTTGCCATTCTCTATGGTATAAATACTACCATCTTGGCAAAGTTCAAGTTACCAAGCAAAACTCAGTGAATTGGCTTTGGCAAGAGATGCACACAATTGGCTCTGTGGGCAGGTGTGTGGCAGTGCAAGCCAGCATCAGCATACTGCTAGCTAAAAGGCTCAACAACAAATTATTTCCTGTCCCTTCTATGATATCTTACTCTTCCTAAACAAGTGCAGAATGGCTCCAAAAGGAAAAAAGCCCTGCAGCTCAATAAAGGAGCTGCAGCTGTTTTTATTTTTATTTTATTTATTCTAGCCAAATAAGAGGAGTAAGTCAGACACTTCTGGGCATCACTGTTACATCTTGGTCTCTTCACTGCTCAGGACTGATTTGATTTCTACTTTGGGATTCTGCTAAAGTCCAGATAACTTTGGGCTGACTTGATAAGAATCTGTGGACCCAAAAGAAGCAGAACAGCATAATGATTGAGTATAGAATTTAGCGTCCAAACAAAGTTCCAAGTCAATTTTATCTAGAGAATACAATAAGCAGTTCAAGTAAGATCCATGGCCTCTCTAAATTGGAGTAAAATCATAATATATCAAGCTTATAGTGTAGATGTGAAGGTTAAGTAAGAAATGTGTATAAAGCATTTAGCTCAGCATCTGGCACACAGTGCTCCATAAATAGTAACTATGATGATGATTATTCCTATTACCTGGCGTGGTTTTTATTTCAGCATTGTCCCTGCCTCACTTGTCTATTGAATCCCATCCTATGAAGTGATCAAAGTATCTGCTTCGAACGCAGACTGCCAGGGCTCGTCTTCTGTCTCATAAGGCAAGAGAATTCTAGGGTGAGACATCACCTATGTAGTCCATAGCCAGATATTTTCTGCTTAGAAGAAACACAGCAACAGAATTATCAGCAGTAAGGCCAAGCTGTCAACAACAAACAGAGGGCCTTTGGAAGCAGGAGCCTCAGTGAGGAGTGGGGATATGGACATATTAGGCTCTGAACTTCCAACACCCTAGCCTGAACTTGGTTGTTAGGCAGCAGCTCTTCCCCTGTGTTCACTGGTTCTCTCATGGATCCCAACCTCGCCTCCCTTCATCCCTCTGCCTAGACTCTCCTCTCTCCATTCCTGTGCTGAAATTCCCCAGTCCCTGCTTCCTCCCTAGACCAACCCTGCACAGGAGCAGAAACAACTTCCAAAGCTAATTGCAATCCTTCTGTTTATGAATCATTTTATGGTTTTCAAACACTTTTGCTTCCATATATGTTTTGACCTTATCAAAAAGCCACTAAGCAAGGCAGGGCTGACTTTATTACCCTCTTTTCATATATATATATATACACACACACACACACACACACACACACACATACAGAAATTGTGTACCAGAGAGGGTGAGTGACTGGCCAAAGGTCAGACAATGTGGCAGAGCCACCTGCCCTTGGGTTTAGGTCTCCCTTGAGCATACCTTTTCATTACAGCAGGATTCTGAGCAAAAGCCAGTTTTATCTATCAAGCCCCAAGCCGGAGAGCAGCACCATTCCAGTGCCTGTAATATCAGGTTCATTAATTCTATCAGCTTTCCCTGCTCTGTGTCTGAACACACTGTCTCCACACTACCTTTGGCTGAAATAACTTTCTGAGCTTGACCAGTTCTTTGGAAAACAGAGCTGTGGCCCCTCTGCTTTCCCTAAATGGACTCTTAGCTGGGTGAGTCATGGAAAGACTTCTGGAATTCTCAGAGGAAAATTATTAAATAAACACTAGCTTGGAAGGACCTAAGAGATTATCTAGCCCAGCTTCGAACTGGATGAGTGAATCAAGGCAGAAAGATTGAGGGACATGAAGTCCTTGGACTGGTTGGCCAGTGGCTGAAGATGGTAAATAGACCCCAACTCTCCTAACTGCCTATGTAAACCTCTTTCACCTTAGGCCAAGACTCTTTCTTGGATGTATAATCCTCTTCTAAAGACTTGGGATTTGAAGAAGAAAGAAGAAAGAAGAAGAAAGAAGAAGAGGAAGAAGAGGAAGAGGAAGAAGAAGAAAGAAGAAGAAGAAGAAGAAGAAGAAGAAGAAGAAGAAGAAGAAGAAGAAGAAGAAGAAGAAGAAGAAGAAGAAGAAGAAGAAGAAGAAGAAGAAGAAGAAGAAGAAGAAGAAGAAGAAGAAGAAGAAGAAGAAGAAGAAGCAGCAGCAGCAGCAGCAGCAGCAGCAGCAGCAGCAGCAGCAGAAAGAAAAAGAAAAAACAAAGAAAAAGTCAAGATTGTAAATCCAAATGTGGAAAACACATGTTGGCTCTTCTTTTTCTATCACAAGATCCTGCTGTTTCTTTATTCATTATGCCCAATGCAAAGATGAGAAAATGACAGCTAAAGAAAACTACATTTTATACATAAAGCACTACACCTTTAAACATCCTGTGACATCTTTCTTGAAATATATGGGAGGACTAACTCTAAAATAATGAGATTTTCTTTTTCGAATGAGACCTAATGTCTGAATTAGTAGAAACATCCAGCTCAGAATGCTTCGGAACTCTTTGGAATTCTCTTCAGAACCTATGGCTCAGTCTATTGCATGTCTTTAGTGAAATGAGGTTCCATCTTGGTGAAATGGGACTCTTACCACCTTCTCCTGCAAAAACCACAAAAAATACTTCTTCCACTGTGGCAATTCAGAAAATGTTGATGTGGATTTGAGACTTATTTTAGTCGCAGGAATTCAATAGATTTTGAAAAACCCATTATGCCTCAGGTGGAGAGAGACTCAGAGTTGCATATGATCCTTGCTGCTCATTCTCAAAAGAGCAAAATTAGTTTCCCTTCAAGACCAGGTAAATTATTCCAGTGAGGTTTGGTGAGCGATCCCCTTCTGATATGGTTTGGTTCTGTGTCCCCACCCAAATCTCATGTCAAAATATAATCTCCTTGTGTCAGGGACAGACCCGACAGAAGGTGATTTGACTGTGTAGGCAATTTCCCCCATGCTCTTCTCATGATAGTGAGTGAGTTCTTATGGAATCTAATGGTTTAAAAGTGTGGCACTTTCTCCCTTGCTCTCTCTCTCCTGCTGCCTTGTGAAGAAAGTGCTTGCTTCTCCTTCACCTCCCACCATGATGGTAAGTTTCCTGAGACCTCCCCAGCCATGCAGAACTGTGAGTCAATTAAACCTTACCCAGTCTCAGGTAGTTCTTTATAGCAGTGTGAAAATGAACTAATACAACTTCTTCCCTCCTCCCAATCTTCTAAAACGCTTGCTGAGCCCAAAAATTTCTTTTAAAAGTGATTGCATATAGAAGAGGAAGGGTGAGACTGAGCAGGGAGAGAGATTACCAAAGTAGGGAAGACTTTCATTCTGCAAGAAAAGATTTTTTAAAAATTAAAGTTAAACACCTGGCTGAGTAACCTAGTTAAGGGACTTCCAGGAGAGAGCAGAGCAACACATTTTTGTGTAAATTAACCATTTGCAGAGCCTCCCTTGGTTTGGAGAGTGTGGAAAGCTGAAGACAAAATGAGAAACACTCCCATGAAAAGGAAGAATGTCTACCAATGGTGGGGAAAGAGCCCTTTAGGGCTCTTTTTTTCCCCAGCTTACTCAGGACAAAATGTGATAATGACAGCAGAGGAGGGTGTATCATATAACTAACAAGGCTTAAGTTTCAGGTTTCCTCAATTGTACCAGCTCCTTTCAAGGCTTTTTAGCTAATTATATATTTATATATGTTTTCTTTTTCTTAAGGGAGGCCCCCCAGATTAAATAAATTTCAGTAGGCAAAATCTCGATTGGCCCCTGAGTGTGCCAGGTAGAGATTCTGTAGCTGAGTTACACGGAGAGGCCACTCTGATGTGGGTCATGGATGGAAATGCTTTAAGGTGCTTCTTTTACTTGGATGTGCAAGAAGGACCATATCTATTTTTTATAAATCAACCCGATTTCCATTTGGAAGCCCCACCCTGCTAGGTGGTACACACACACATGCACATGCACACACACATGCACACACACACACTACTCCCAGGATGGCTGCTCTGCCCATGCTTGAGACTCACCAATTGCTGCTGGCACTGAGAACTCCAGAGCATGTGTCCTCATCTCTTCTGACACATCATGCAACCATCTCCTTTGAGCATTGGCTGCTTCCTTGAGCTCTTAGAATGAAAGGCACGTTTTCTGCTTGACATTCATAGACCTCTTCTTGTACGAGAGAATAATCTCCTCTTCTCTAACGGTATCCTCCAAGTCACTCTTCTCTCAACCTTATCCTCCTTCTTGTTCTTTTACAATAATCATTTGGTGAATTATCCCATAGTATGATGATTAACAAATCAAGTATTGGTTTGTCTTTCCATGTGGCAGAAGGCCCTGATCAGCAAACTCTCCCCAAAAGAGAGGAGACTTGCCATTAAGTTCTTTTAGTGCAGACAAAAAAAAAAAAAAAAAAAAAAAAGAGAGGGGAAAGCAAACAGTATGCTTTCATAAGATAGAATGATTATTTTTATAAGGCCACATCATTATTTATAGCTGATCTTGCCTCATCATCTCTCCAACTACTGGGAGAAAATGCTGTTTTAAGGCAGAAGAGAAAGCCTCTGATGAATTTAGATAGTGTGGGAGATACTGCAATGGAAGACTACAGGTCACACATAAGGGAGTGCTCATTTCTAGGCTTGATCCTGGGGCCAGTGAAAAACTCTCTAAGGGAGTACTCCCCATGCTATATATGGTTGGCCCAAATATAAACCAGGCTTGTTTTTCAGCTTCATACTGAGTGAGTCAATATTTACAAAAGTGCTGCAAATATCACCTTATGGAAATGTTATTACTGTGTTCCTGTGGTTTACTTTTATTGTTTGCTTACTGTTTTTCGACTCCAAGTTTATTATAAGGCCTCTTTCAGGCAATTTTTCAGCCTGATGTAGAATGGTATGGCTCAGTGCATAAACAGCCATACACACCCCCTCATGTCCAGAATTGATCAAGTAAACTCTGACTTCTTCTCATTTCTTTAGACAGGATTGCCCCAGTCCCAAAGGGCAGGAAAGCTGGCACAGTAGGTATTTACCCAGTGTGGTATGCAGGGGTATTGTAACCATACTGTGCAAAGACCCCAGCAGGAAGAAGAAAAGTGTACTCTGTACAAATTGGGGCCAGTTTTCTGTTGTTTCTGTTCTGTTGGTTTTGGGGGTACTGTTTCCTGACTCAATTGAATCTATTTTGCATTAATAGAACAAACAAGTACATAGAAGGGTCTTGTGCTCAAAGATGTGATGAATTAGATTCAGTGATGAATTAAATCTTTTAGGGAAAATGAACCTCTCTTAGGGTTCCTCCTGAGGGCTATGTAAACTCTGTGATACTAATCTAGCAGGGTGTCTATATTCCTGAGGATTGATCGCTTCCCATTCAGGTTTATGTGCCACAAACTCGCCCAAACAACTCTCTTGCTAATAATGTTTTAGATTCCCCTAATAATACCCAGCTTAGGCCTGAGCATACCACATAAATTGAAAAAATAGTTATCAGTTGATTCTACCTCTCTATATTCAGCTTATAAATAACACACCCCAAAAGAGAAATTCCTCCTGCATTAACCTGCTGACACTGGCCACAATTTCAAGCATACTTTGAGTTTTCTGTCACTCTCATTGTTTTATATGTCAGAAACCCACTGGTGCCTGTCTCTACATTTAATCACCTGACATTTTTAAGCCTTTAGTAATAGCACCACCAAGTTTACTCAGGATGTTTACCATCAGTTACTCATCACAGTACACCTGTGGGGCAGGCAGCTGTTGGGACTGCATTTTATGGGACAGAAAACATACTCCAAATGATGACACACAGGGAATCTGAGGCAGAACCATGATCCGAATTCTAGATACTAAAGCTGTACCTGACCCAATACAGTAAAGGCTACTGCGTTAGGTGGATTTTCACCATAGTGTAGATGACCTGTTATTCAAAGCACTGCCTTCTCTAGAAAACCTTTTTTCAACCACTCCAGTCCACAGTGACTCTCTCCTGAACCATCCCTCCCCAGCTCCTTCCCAAACTCCAGACATATTTTCTTTGTATATTATATTCATATTTAAGCACATCCTCTCTGCATGGTCAATCGTTTTCAGATTATATTACCTTCTTTCTGGAATACCATCTCCTCAAGGATACTTGGATTTTTATTCTTCCATCATTCCTAGCACTGTGCTTATTCCCAGATGGGCCTGAAAATGCACTGTCCTGTGGCACCACTGGCCTGACTGGCTGCTGAAGATGATAAACTGAACTAGTATGTGCTTCTCAGCTTGACCCAAAAGGAACATATAGACTACCCACTGCCAGGTACTGCCTCCCTGGTGGACTCCTCTGAACCAAGCAGGTAACAGCCATTGCCTCCCTGCAGTCCTTGCAGTAGCCTTGTACTGTAACCTGCCCTCTTGGCCTCACAAGTTCATGCATAAGCAGGTAATGAGCTAATCTTGAAGTGAGCACCCACGATTTGCCAGCTTGCCCCGGGGAGCTGGGCAGCAAAGACAGACCTGAGTGAGGTTGGCCTCTGTGTTCAAACCAACAAGCTCAAGAGTGTCTAATTATTTCTAGAGACGCTGCTGTGCTGTGGCAGGTCTACACCTGTCTACTCAGCAAACATCCCATTTAACTTGTTCATGCAGGGAAAGCAAAAAGACATGTTCACTTTTACAAAAGGTAAAAATGTTTGATGTAGAACATTTGGGAAATAAGAAAAGTCTATAAAATTATATATCTATCTATTTTATATTTATCCAAATATAAAATTGATATTTATCCAAATATAAAATTACAAAGCTATCTCTGGTTGTTTATCTCACCACTCAGAGATAAACAACATTAACATCTCGATATATTCTTTCTAGCCTTATTTTGCTTTATAAAATATTTTTCTCAAGGGCGCCCAAGATGGCCGAATAGGAACAGCTGCAGCCTCCAGCTCCCAGCGTGAGCAACACAGAAGACGGGTGATTTCTGCATTTTCAAATGAGGTACCGGGTTCATCTCACTGGGGCATGTCAGACAGTCGATGCTGGTCCGCGGGTGCAGCCCAACCAGTGAGAGCTGAAGCAGGGCGAGGCATCGCCTCACCTGGGAAGCACAAGGGGAAAGGGAATTCCTTTTCCCAGCCAAGGGAAATTGAGACACACAACACCTGGAAAATCGGGTAACTCCCACCCTAATACTGCGCTTTACCAAGGATCTTAGCAAACGGCACACCAGGATATTATATCCTACACCTGGCCTGGAGGGTCCCACGCCCACGGAGACTCCCTCATTGCTAGCACAGCAGTCTGAGATCTAACTGCAAGGCAGCAGCGAGGCTGGGGGAGGGGAATCCGCCATTGCTGAGGCTTAAGTAGGTAAACAAAGCTACTGGGAAGCTCGAATTGGGTGGAGCTCAAGGAGGCCTGCCTGCCTCTGTAGACTCCACCTCTGGGGACAGGGCATAGCTAAACAAAGAGCAGCAGAAACCTCTGCAGATGTAAAAGTCCCTGTGTGACAGCTTTGAAGAGAGCAGTGGTTCTCCCAGCATGGAGGTTGAGATCTGAGAACGGACAGACTGCCTGCTCAAGCAGGTCCCTGACGTCTGAGTAGCCTAACTGGGAGACATCCCCCTACAGGTGCAGACACCTCAAACCTCACATGGCTGGGTACAACCCTGAGACAAAGCTTCCAGAGCAAGAATCAGACAGGTACACTCACTGTTTAGCAATATTCTATCTTCTGCAGCCTCTGCTGCTGATACCCAGGCAAACAGGGTCTGGAGTGGACCTCAAGCAAACTCCAACAGACCCGCAGCTGAGGGTCCTGACTGTTAGAAGGAAAACTAACAAGCAGAAAGGACACCCACACCAAAACCCCATCAGTATATCACCATCATCAAAGACAAAAGGCAGATAAAACCACAAAGATGGGGAAAAAGCAGGGCAGAAAAGCTGGAAGTTCAAAAAAATCAGAATGCATCTCCCCCTCCAAAGGAACGCAGCTCATCGCCAGCAATGGAACAAAACTGGATGGAGAATGACTTTGACGAGTTGAGAGAAGATGGCTTCAGTCAATCAAATTTCTCAGAGGTAAAGGAGGAACTACATAACCAATGCAAAGAAACTAAAAACTTTGAAAAAAGAATGGATGAATGGATAACTAGAATAATCAATGCAGAGGAGACCTTAAAAGAACTGATAGAGATGAAAACCATAACATGAGAACTACGTGACAAATGCACGAGCTTCAATAACCAACTCGATCAACTGGAAGAAAGAGTATCAGTGATTGAAGATCAAATGAATGAAATGAAGCAAGAAGAGAAGTGTAGAGAAAAAAGAGTAAAAAGAAATGAACAAAGCCTCCAAGAAATATGGGATTATGTGAAAAGACCAAATCTACATCTGATTGGTGTGCCTGAAAGCGAGGGGGAAAATGGAACCAAGTTGGAAAACACTCTTCAGGATATCATCCAGGAGAACTTCCTCAACCTAATAAGGCAGGCCAACATTCAAATTCAGGAAATACAGAGAATGCAACAAAGATACTCCTCGAGAAGAGCAACTCCAAGACACATAATTGTCAGATTTGTCAAAGTTGAAATGAAGGAAAAAATGTTAAGGGCAGTCAGAGAGAAAGGTCAGGTTACCCGCAAAGGGAAGCCCATCAGACTAACAGCAGATCTCTTGGCAGAAACTCTACAAGCCAGAAGAGAGTGGGGGGCCAATATTCAACATTCTTAAAGAAAAGAATTTTAAACCCAGAATTTCATATCCAGCCAAACTAAGTTTCATCAGTGAAGGAGAAATAAAATCCTTTGCAGACAAGCAAATGCTTAGAGATTTTGTCACCACCAGGCCTGCCCTACAAGAGATCCTGAAGGAAGCACTAAACATGGAAAGGAACAACCAGTACCAGCCATTGCAAAAACATGCCAAAATGTAAAGACCATCGAGGCTAGGAAGCAACTGCATCAACTAACGAGCAAAATAACCAGCTAATATCATAATGACAGGATCAAGTTCACACATAACAATATCAACCTTAAATGTAAATGGATTAAATGGTCCAATTAAAAGACACAGACTGGCAAATTGGATAAAGAGTCAAGACCCATCAGTTTGCTGTATTCAGGAGACCCATCTCACATGCAGAGACACACATAGGCTCAAAATAAAGGGATGGAGGAAGATCTACCAAACAAATGGAAAACAAAAAAAAGCAGGCGTTGCAATCCTAGTTTCCAATAAAACAGACTTTAAACCACCAAAGATCAAAAGAGACAAAGAAGGCCATTACATAAAGGTAAAGGGATCAATTCATCAGGAAGAGCTAACGATCCTAAATATATATGCACCCAATACAGGAGCACCCAGATTCATAAAGCAAGTCCTTAGAGACTTACAAAGAGACTTAGACTCCCATACAATAATAATGGGAGACTTCAACAGCCCACTGTCAACATTAGACAGATCAACAAGACAGAAAGTTAACAAGGATATCCAGGAATTGAACTCAACTCTGCACCAAGCAGACCTAATACAGAACTCTCCACCCCAAATCAACAGAATATACATTCTTCTCAGCACCACATTCCACTTATTCAAAAATTGACCACATAGTTCGAAGTAAAGCACTCCTCAGCAAATGGAAAAGAATAGAAATTATAACAAACTGTCCCTCAGACCACAGTGCAATCAAACTGGAACTCAGGACTAAGAAACTCAATAAAAACCACTCAACTATATGGAAACTGAACAACCTGCTCCCTAACGACTACTGGGTACATAACGAAATGAAGGCAGAAATAAAGATGTTCTTTGAAACCAATGAGAACAAAGACACAACATACCAGACTCTCTGGGACACATTTAAAGCAGTGTGTTGAGGGAATTTTATAGCACTAAATGCCCACAAGAGAAAGCAGGTAAGATCTAAAATTGACACCCAGCATCACAATTAAAAGAACTAGAGAAGCAAGAGCAAACACATTCAAAAGCTAGCAGAAGGCAAGAAATAACTAAGATCAGAGCAGAACTGAAGGAGATAAAGACACAAAACACCCTCCAAAAAATCAATAAATCCAGGAGCTGGTTGTTTGATATGATCAACAAAATTGACAGACTGTTAGCAAGACTAATAAAGAAGAAAAGAGAGAAGAATTAAATAGACGCAATAAAACATGATAAAGGGGATATCACCACTGACCCCACAGAAATATAAACTACCATCAGAGAATACTATAAACAACTCTGTGCAAATAAACTAGAAAACCTGGAAGAAATGGATTAATTCCTGGACATGTACACCCTCCCAGAATAAACCAGGAAGAAATTGAATCCCTGAATAGACCAATAGCAGACTCTGAAATTGAGGCAATCATTAATAGCCTACCAACCAAAAAAGTCCAGGACCAGATGAATTCACAGCCAAATTCTACCAGAGGTACAAGGAGGAGCTGGTACCACTCCTTCTGAAACTATTCCAATCAGGAGAAAAAGAGGGAATCCTCCCTAACTCATTTTACGAGGCCAACATCATCCTGATACCAAAGCCTGGCAGAGACACAACAAAAAAAGAGAATTTTAGACAAATATCTCTCATGAACATCGATGCAAAAATCCTCAATAAAATACTGGCAAACAAAATCCAGCAGCACATCAAAAAGCCTATCCACCATGATCAAGTGGGCTTCATCCCTGGGATGCAAGGCTGGTTCAATGTATGCAAATCAATAATCGTAATCCAGCATACAAACAGAACCAAAGACAAAAACCACATGATTATCTCAATAGATGCAGAAAAGGCCCTTGACAAAATTCAACAGCCCTTTATGCTAAAAACTCTCAATAAATTCGGTATTGATGGAATGTATCTCAAAATAATAAGAGCTATTTATGACAAACCCACAGCCAATATCATACTGAATGGACAAAAACTGGAAGCATTCCCTTTGAAAACTGGCACAAGACAGGGATGCCCTCTCTCACCACTCCTATTCAACATAGTGTTGAAAGTTCTGGCTAGGACAGTCAGGCAAAAGGAAGAAATCAAGGGTATTCAGTTAGGAAAAGAAGAAGTCAAATTGTCCCTGTTTGCAGATGACATGATTGTATATTTAGAAAACTCCGTTGTCTCAGCCCAAAATCTCCTTAAGCTGATGAGCAACTTCAGTAAAGTCTCAGGATACAAAATAAATGTGCAAAAATCACAAGCATTCTTATACACCAGTAACAGACAAACAGAGAGCCAAATCATGAATGAACTTCCATTCACAATTGCTTCAAAGAGAATAAAATACCTAGGAATCCAACTTACAAGGGATGCAAAGGACCTCTTCAAGGAGAACTACAAACCACTGCTCAGTGAAATAAAAGAGGACACAAACAGATGGAAGAACATTCCATGCTCATGGATAGGAAGAATCAATGTTGTGAAAATGGCCATACTGCCCAAGGTAATTTATAGATTCAGTGCCATCCCCATCAAGCTACCTGTGACTTTCTTCACAGAATTAGAAAAAAGTGCTTTAAAGTTCATATGGAACCAAAAAAGACCCTGCATTGCCAAGACAATCCTAAGCCAAAAGAACAAAGCTGGAGGCATCATGCTACCTGACTATACTACTAGGCTACAAGGCTACTATATATACTACTATACTACAAGGCTACAGTAACCAAAACAGCATGGTACTGGTATCAAAACAGAGATATAGACAACGGAACAGAAAGGAGCCCTCAGAAATAATACCACACATCTACAGCCATTGATCTTTGACAAACCTGATAAAAACAAGAAATAGGGAAAGGATTCCCTATTTAATAAATGGTGCTGGAAAAATGGCTAGCCATAAGTTGAAAGCTGAAACTGGATCCTTTCCTTACTCCTTATACGAAAATTAATTCAAGATGGAGTAGAGACTTAAGTGTTAGAACTAAAACCATAAAAACCCTAGAAGAAAACCTAGGCAATACCATTCAGGACATAGGCATGGGCAATGACTTCATGTCTAAAACACCAAAAGCAATGGCAACAAAAGCCAAAATTGACAAATGGGATCTAAATAAACTAAAGAGCTTCTGCACAGCAAAAGAAACTACCATCACAGTGAACAGGCAACCTACAGAATGGGAGAAAATTTTTGCAATCTACTCATCTGACAAAGGGTTAATATCAGAACCTACAAAGAATTCAAACAAATTTACAAGAAAAAAACAAACAACCCCATCAAAAAGTGGGCAAAGGATATGAACAGATACTTTGCAAAAGAAGACATTCATACAGCCAAAAGACACATGAAAAAATGCTCATCATCACTCGCCATCAAAGAAATGCAAATCAAAACCACAATGAGATACCATCTCACACCAGTCAGAATGGCAATCATTAAAAAATCAGGAAACAACAGATGCTGGAGAGGATGTGGAGAAATAGGAACACTTTTACACTGTTGGTGGGACTGTAAACTAGTTCAACCATTATGGAAAACAGTATGGCGATTCCTCAAGAATCTAGAACTAGAAATACCATTTGACCCAGCCATCCCATTACTGGGTATATACCCAAAGGATTATAAATCATGCTGCTATAAAGACACATGCACATGTATGTTTATTTATGGCAGCACTGTTCACAATAGCAAAGACTTAGAATCAACCCAAATGTCCATCCGTGACAGACTGGATTAAGAAAATGTGGCACATATACACCATGGAATACTATGCAGCCATAAAAAAGGATGAGTTTTAGTCCTTTGTAGGGACATGGATGCAGCTGAAAACTATCATTCTCAGCAAACTATTGCAAGAACAGAAAACCAAACACCTCATGTTCTCACTCATAGGTGGAAATTGAACAATGAGATCACTTGGACACAGGAAGGGGAATATCACACACTGGGGCCTATTGTGGGGAGGCGGCAGGGGGGAGGGACAGCATTAGGAGATATACCTAATGTAAATGATGAGTTAATGGGTGCAGCACACAACATGGCACATGTATACATATGTAACAAACCTGCACGTTGTGCACATGTACCCTAGAACTTAAAGTATAATAATAAAAAATAAAAAATAAATTAAAAAAATTTTTTGTCACATAGCTGAAATTGTACAGTTTTATAATGTGATTTTTTTCAGTTAACATTAGTATTTCACTTAGCATTTTCTCATGCTTCTGCTACTATATTGTTCATATGTCATGTTAATATTACTGGAGTGTGCTGCTTAGAAACCTGTCCCAAATCATTCCACCGTATTTTTTTTTTTTCTTTTGGAAACAGTCAAACCTCTTTCTGCTGGAGAGAATAAATACAATTTCTCATGACAAACCTAAGTTTTTTGGCTATATAAAAATGGCCTGTGTGGCTGACTATTGATGCCCCACTCTTATTTTTCTGGATCTAATCACTTGGAGAAACGGTAGACTCTTCTTGCCAGCTGACAGCTTCTCATCTAAAGCACAAAGACTTTCTTCTTCTCTGCCTTGGGGTTTTCTCCAAGATTCAAAGCCACAGGAGCAATCCTCAACCAATGAGTTGATAGATAAGTACCCCATTTTCTTGACCCTCTTGGTAAGGTTTGGAAGCCATTCTACTCAGTTACTCTAAGGTTTCTGGAAGGACAAATCCCCAGGTGCCCACTTGGGTAGAATTCACATACCATTGGCATTTTCCCCTTTCCTGTCTCGCTGTTCCCAATTAGTCAGTGATGTACCCTGAGGCCCACTCCTGAATAACTACCCAAACTTGGCCCTGTTTCAGGTCTGTTTGGAGCAGGGATCAGACCCAAACAAAAACAGTCACCTAAAAGCTTATCAAGAAAGAATGTAGAGGGGAAAACTATTGTTTCACATCTGGCCAATAAATTATTTACTACTATTAATCAGGCACCCTATGTGGAAAATATAAGAGCTTACATCACTAACTTAGACTGTCTGAAACCTTCCTTTCTGAGCCATCCTTATTCCCTTCCAGCACCTTTGAAAATTCTCTTCATAATTTTAAACAAAAATAGAATGGTAGTTCCCATTTCTTTGGTGGTCATTCTCTAGAACACACTTATTGTTTGTCTTCAGAGCTATTTAGAAACAGCCCTGTCACCTTCAGTAGCTGTTCTGTGAAGAATCTGGAGGCACACTAATTTGAAATGTCAGTGGATTTAAACAGACTAAAGTATCTGTTAAATTCAACCAATAGATTAATAGTCTTTGTTTATACAGCTGTGGCTTGACATAAACCTGCAGGAGCAGTTGAGTACCACATAAATAACTTACTGAGGAGTGCTTGAGGCCAATTCATGAAGCAATAGATGTTTCAAATAAATTAGAGAGCCAAAGAGTTTTTGAAACCTCAAAGTGTTTACAAAAGAACTGAGACTTTGTCTTCCCTCACAAAATAATGTGAACCCTTAGCACACTTCTGGACATTCTCTACTAAGAAGGATTTCATATCCCAATTATTTAAGAGCCCAGGGCCCTTCCCTATTGCCTTTTTCTTAGGACCCTCATTTCCTACATTAGTATGCCTTTTTCTCCTTCAGTTCTTGCTTTTATGCTACTTGTTATTTAGAGACAGATCAAAATCTTTAGAGGTTAAGTTTTGGTACATCACTCATTCCTCACTGATACATAATTGAAAATCAACACAATTCTGAATCACAAAATGAGTATAAGACAACAAAGTTCTGATATTTCTTGTGAGGAAATTTTGCTTTTCTTAAATATCAAATATATTTTCAAAAATATTTCTTTTCTATTACCTTCCACATGGGCTGAGTTTGCCTATTCACTAACTTCGCCAGTGACATGTCTGAGATTATGAATAAGTTTGCAATGTAGAATTATGAACTGAAAAACTAATTGAAATCTCAAGTCACATAATTAACTATACCTCATATATATGCTAAGAGTCAAAGATTAGAAGCAAAGGCAGGTGGTGAATTGATTTAACAGGAAAGTGGGATGTCTTGTTAGGAATTGTAACTGTGATCAAATGAGGGTGTTACTAGTGAAAAACAAATTAATCTCCACATCACCAAACAGGTATCCCTAGCAGCTTCTCTAATAGCTCCTGAAAACAAGTTGACATTAAGACAGCAAGCAGAAAGGTCTGCTAGCACAGCTAATTAATCAGCACTCACATTGGGTTTGTTGGCAAAAAATCTCAGCTTTGTTTGACATAAGATGAACGGTAGCAGACCTTCCAAGTAACTTAAAGGGATTAAGATAAAGTACCCAACCTTATGGCTCTTTTAATTGACAAGGAGAGAAATCAAACTCAAATTATATCAAAGAACAAAAGAGGGTAGAAGTTTATGGATCATGTATCTAAGAAGTCCAGTGTCTTTGGGGAAGTCCAGGGAATTCAGGCAAGGCTGGATCCAGGGGCTCCAACAGTGCCGTCAGAGCAACATTTCTCTCTCTCCCTTCCTCTGTTGTGGGTGCTAGAGTTTATGAGTTAATCCACAGACTGAAGCCTCTTCTTCACAGTTCCATTGAGACCCAAGACTTCCCCAACTGGGCACAACTTGCACTATTTGCTCATCCCTTCATCTCAGACTCTTAGCCTGACAGTCAAGCTCAGACCTCAATCTGGAGGTCAGGCTGCCCACATACATATGACCAGAAATGAGAGAGGTATGGTTTCCCAAGAGATGCTGAGCAAGCAAGGAAAGATGTTCATTCTGATGTCTTGTCCCTCACTTGTATTATACATTGATTGAAAGAGCAACCATGTCATGTATTTTCATGCTCAAAGCAGCTATCATGGATCCTCCTCTCTAGTAGATACCCATCTCCACTTGTCGACCAGTCGATTGACCGGTGTAGAAGACTCAGCAACTAGTGGGTTTTCATTTGAGCAAAGACCACACAATGGCAATTTGCAGCAAGAACCCAGAATCTCACCAAGTGTAATTCTCACATACACATGTTACTAATGAGTCTTTGTAGATGCCTGCCTATCTTGGAAAGGATTTTAACTTCAAGTATAAAGCCCAAAGGCAGATCAGATGGGATAACCAACTCCATTTGCATACAGATGCCCAGCAAGCCATAAGAGCATTTTTGAGTGGTGACCTGTGACTGGTTCTGTATATAGGTAGTGGCAGCTACTCACACAATATTTTGACAACTCTCTCAAGTACTTTCAAGTCTCTAATTTCCCTGTCGCCCATCAGTCAAAGCCTGTGTGGTAGGGTATTATAGAAAAAACATATTTTGGGAGACTGAAGCAGGAAGATGCCTTGAGTCTAGGAGTTCAAAACCAGCATAGGCAATATAGGGAGACCCCACCTCTACCAAAAAAGAAAAGATTAGCTGGGTGTGGTGTTGCATGCCTGTGGTCCCAGCTACTCAGGAGACTGAAGTCGGAGGATCACTTGGGCCTGGGAGGTTGAGGCTACAGTGGGCTGTGGTTGCACCAGTGCTCTCCAGCCTGAGCAACAGAATGAGACTCTGTCTCAAAAAAAGAAAAAGAAAAAACATTGGGTTGGGATGGGTTCTAGTGATCACCCTGCTATACATGGGTTAATAAGATGTGTGATTTTGAGCAAGTCACTTTGTCTCTCTGAGTATCAGTGACCTCATCTATAAAGCAAGGAATTCATTCTCTTCAAGTTCTGGCATTCTGTAAGCTCTCCAACAGAGTAATAGCTCTCAACCTTGGCTTCATGTTAGAGAAAGCTTGAGAGCTTTAAAAATAACGCTGATTTCCAGCCATAACCCATTCAAATTACATAAGAATTTCTGGTGATGGGACCCAGGCATCAATACATGTTTTAAATTTTCCCAGGTGATTCCAATGTGCAGCCAAGGTGAGAATCACTATTGTGTTTCACTCTGTAATCTTCTAGAAGAGCAAACTGACAGAATCAGAAAAGATTCCCAGCTAAATAGTACCCCGATATCCTGTCTGCAGCCAATGTGGGCCTGCAGCTAGCAGCATCTGCCATCAGCATTTCACTTGCATTAGAAATTATTTTCTTTTATTGATGCTCCCAGTGCCATCTGGCACTCAGCATATTCCAGGGAGAGCTTCCAGAATTAGGCCATTATTGTGATTGGTGCTGGATTCTTAGTAAAAATGGTTTACCTCAAACCATTTCAGCCAAAGTATATTTTTCACTATTAAGAAAATAGAAAACGTCAAGGAACACTATATTTTGCATAATGACCTAGGAAATGAGAGGCACCCAAGTGATAGCTTAATCTTTTCCCTCCTGTTATGTAATAACACATATTTTTGTTCAATTACATGAATCATCAAATTCACTTTAACATCAGAATACATTGAAAAACAGGGGGAAGTATAATCCTTAGCAATTAGCTGCTTTTTAAAAGAAAAAAATCATAATCACTTGAGCTTTCTATAGCTTGATAATACTAACCAGCACTTAAGTCACTTTCCATGAGAGGTTGGTCTGTTTCGTTAAACCTTTTTTCCTAGGGGAAAAAAAAATTTGCTATACAATTTCATGAGTCACATCTATATCTCCTGCCACATAATCACATGTTCCATGCAAGCCTGTCTCCCACGTACAAGGGCTTACTTTTCACCTTTGTTTGTTTTTTCTTGTCTCTGCTTTGTGAGCTCTGATACCCTTTGAAAGTAGCAAGACAGAAATAACCTGAGTTGAAGTTTCAGGAAGTTACTTTGTCTTTGTAAAGCTTTATTCACTTACAGGCTTCTAAAAATATATCTGACAGGATTCAAAAGCATAACATAAATGAAGTCAATGAAAAGATGAGCCCTCTTCACTCTTCTCTTTTTTCCTAAGCCTTAAAACAAGGAAACATTGTGGTGATTAAATAAAAATAAATGCCTCTTGATAAACCATGTTAGCATTATTTCTTTTCTTCAGAGAGGCTCAAACTCATGACATTTATTTCCCTCTTTGGGCAGGGAGGTCCCTGAATGTAAAAGCGGTCTTGTGCCTGGTTTATATGGCTTCAAATTCAGTAAACCCTACACATTATTGTAGATTGCACTTCTATAGGTATGCTCAAAATGTATGGTTCTGCAAAAACCCTCCCCATAGCGATTTCCCATAGTCATTTGGACTTTGGCTTCTCTTAATTAATCACACTAATAACACCAGACTCCCATTCTCCCATGGCAACACTTACATGCGGTTTAGTAGAAGTCACCCCTTTTGAAGGAGTTAGTTCACCCTTCTCTCTGCCACTACTTCACTCTCTTATGTCACCATTTCTTCTTTGGGGTATTATACTTAGGAAAGCCTCCTCTGCTCTCAGGTTTCCTGAAACCCTCTGGGAGTTTTAAGGACCTTATATTAGTTAGGGTTTTCTAGAGCAACAGAACCAATAGTGTAGATTAAAATATAGATATATATAGTCTATATATACACACGTATATGTACACATACATATAAGCATATAAACAGACACATGGGGAATGGCGGGGAGAGAGAATGATGTCAAGAAATAAGCTTTTGCAACTGTAGAGACCAGCAAGTTCAAAATATGTCGGTCAGGCTGGCATTTCAGGTAAGAGTTGACCTTGCAGTCTTGAGTCTGCAGGTTAGGAACTAAGGCCAAGTTTCTGTTAGTCTTTAGACAGGATTCCTTTTACTTTGTGAAACTTCCGTATCTGCTCTTAAGGCCTTCAACTGATTGGATAAGGCTCATGCACATTATTATGCTGTAGTGGGTACTTATAATTTCATGTTGCCTTGGCATCTATTTTTAAATATAAGTTTAACTTTCTCATACCAGAAGCAGACCTCAGTCACCCTTGATGTAGTTTCCAATACTATATCCCACCCAAACATTTCTAGCCAGTGGTCAGAGATAGAATTCAGGGGCATCTCTCCTGCCTAGCAGGCTGGGTTTCCTGCTTTTCCACTACTTCCTGTAAACAGACCAATTAAATATTTGTCCATGAACTTAAAGTGACCACCCCTCAGTCGCACTGTAGAACTAGCACCTGTTTTCTGTAAACCTACAAGTCAAAGTTCCCCACAGGAAACCTGTTTGAATGATGCCCTGGACCCAGTAAAGGCATTGGCCCACTGATTCTTTCACTTTCTCTGTCTCTTTGTCTTTTCTCCCTGACCTTCATGTGTGTGCGGCCTCCACATATGCTGTATATTCTCCAGAGTCTGTAAGTACTAAAAACTTTAAAACTGGCCAGGCATGGTGGCTCACACCTGTAATCCCAGCACTTTGGGAGGCTGAGGCAGATGGATCACTTGAGGTCAGGAGACTAGCCTGGCCATCATGGTGAAACCCAGTGTCTACTAAAAATACAAAGATTATCCTGGAGGGAACCTGGGAGGTAGAGGTTGCAGTGAGCTGAGATTCCACCACTGCACTCCAGCCTGGATGATGGAGCAAGACGCTGTCTCATAAATAAATAAATAAATAAATAAATAAATAAATAAATAAATAAAATAAAACTTACACATGACTGTTTTGTCATTGAAGGTGTGCCTACAATCCAACCCCTGGTGCCAAGGCTGCCTGAAAGGGACCTATGCCAGTACATTCCCTCCTGGTGCTCTTTTGTCTGGACCTCTCAGCTGCTGGGGACAGTAAATAGCAGCTAACTTGGTAGAGTTTCATTCCAAACAGATTAGTCTGCTTTAATAAAAGTCTACTGATTATAAATGTTAACTACATTTTAAAAATACTTTTACAGCAACATCTAATAACTTAACTTTGGTCACACAAAAATACTTGAAACTTTTTCTTCCCTCCTCCCCCGTTTATGTATTTTTTTTTTTTTTTGCCTTACTTTAAGATCTTTACCTATTATTTGTTACTTAGCCACCAATTATAACCGTTTTTTACCTTTTTTATTTTAAATCTTCATAATTAAGGATTGAAAATTTTACATAGCACCATTACAGCAATGGGGTATTCTGAGTTTTATTATAAATTTACCTCTACTCTTGAGTTTTATACTTTCATGTGTTTTCATGATAGCAATTATTATCCTTTTGTTTCCAGTTGAAACACCTTCTTAAGCATGTCTTGTAAATCTAGTCTAGTGGTGATAAATTCCCTTGGTTTGTGTTTGTCTGGGAAGGTTTGTATTTCTCCCTAATTTCTGAAAAACAAATTTGCTGGAAATAAAAACCTTGTCCAGTAGGTTCTTTTCTTTCAGCACTTGGAATACATCATCCCATTCTATCCTGTCCCACAAGGTTTCTGCTGAGAAATCTTCTGCTACTCTAATAAGAATTCTCTTGTATGTGACTTGACACTTTTCTCTTACAGCTTTCTCTCTTTGTCTTTTGGCTGTTTGATTATAATTTGCCTCAGAGAGGATCTTTTTGAGTTGAATCTAATTAAGGACTTTAAGTTTCCTGAATCTGGATGTCCATATCTTTCCTTAGATTTGGGATTTTTTCAACTCTTATTTTGCTGGATTTTCCGTGCCCTTCTCCACCCTTCTCCCTCTGACACTACTATAATGCAAAAATTTGTTTAATGGTGTCTCATAAGTCCAATAAGCTTTCTTCATTATTTTTTATTCTTATTTCCTTCTTTTTGACTGGGTTATTTCAAAAGGTCTGTCTTCAAGTTCAAAAATTATTTCTTCTGCTTGATCTAGTCTGTTGTTGAAACTCTCAGTTGTATAATTTATTTATTGAATTCTTCAGCTTCAAGATTTCTGTTTGGTTCTTTTTATAATATCTTTTTGTGGAATTTCTTATTCAGCTCATGAATTGCTTTCCTGATTTCATTGATTTGCTTGTCTGTGTTCCCTTGTATTTTGCTGAGTTTCCTTAAGATCATTATTTTGAATTCATTTCAGGCATTTTATAAACATCCTTTTATTTGGGATCTGCCATTGGAGATTGCTCCTTTGGGGGTGTTATTTTTTTTGCTTTTTAATATTTCTTGTTTTCCTATATTGATATTTGCATATCGAGCAGAATTGTCACTTTTTCTAACTTTATGGAGTAGTTTTCATAGGGAGAGACTTTTTCTTACAGATGGGTCCTACAGTACTGGTTGGTAATGACACATTGTCTTTGGTTCTGGGTGGACTTCGTGGTGTAGTCTCCATACAGTTTCTTCAGCCATAATGTTTGTCAGTGATAACTGTGATTGCCTCAATGGCCTAGGCTATGGGAGTTTGTGACAACAGTAGCATGGTTTTGCTGGGGGCAGGGGTGTTGGGCTGGTTGTTGGGGTACACCAGACAACTGTAGAGCTGTCTTTCCAGGGAGCAGGGTGGCTGACACTCTGGCTGAGGCAGGCCAGCTGACTGTGCAGCAGCTTCCCCACACTGCAGGTCTGCCTGTTCCCCAGGGCTGCCTTTTGGGTTTGGATGCCAGGGTCCCACTCATTCTGCCTAGCGTCTGGGCAGTTGAGGTCATGACGATTCATGCACCTTTGTGAACTTGATGGAATGATGGTGGGGCCTCAGAGACAGAGAGAATCAGTGGCTACTGGCTGCCAGGGCAAAATGCAGTCTAACAGTGGTCTCTAGCAGTGGGTCTGCTTTCAAGATAGTGCCATGACACAGCAGCTTAGGTTAAAGAGGTTACAGGATGCACAATGTGGGATCCTATTCTGAGGTAATGCAATTACATGAACTTCTGGCAACTGTCCAAACTGGATTTGGGCCTGTAAGGACTGGGGAACTCTTCTATAGCAAGGACTACTGGCATCTATGATAGCAATGGGGACCACTGAGGATCTCCAGCTCACTTTTTCCCTGTAAGAAACTGCTCCCCACCACCCCCCGACTCCAGGTTGCATCTGGTAGGGGAGACAGTATGTCAGGGGCAGGGTGCCTTGCTCCCCTCTTTATGGTGCTATCTGGGAATTCTGTGCTTCACAGGCATATTGCTGCTCCACTGGTACTCTACAGCATTGTTCCTCAGTCCCTTTAGTCAAAATATAGTCGTTTACTTGTTTTCATCCCCTTTTGTTGGGGGACAGATGCCAGGCAACTCTAGTTTGCGCTGTTGTTCACATCAGTCTCCCATTTACTCTTAAATGTTTTCATCTCCAGACTTCTGTGCTATACTCCCATCTAATTGAAGCTTCTCACTGGAGATTTCTTGATTACTGATGAGTTATCAGATTCTCTTGGGGCCACAATCTCCTTGGCCTTCAGCTGCATTTGGGGTTGTTACTGAATCTTTCTTCTTGGTTCTTTTTCTGATCCTATATTTTCAGGATACTCTTCTTTAGCTGATGTCTTAAGTGCAGGTATTTCCCTAAAGTTTTCTCCTCATTTGGGTTCTTTTCTCCCCCGCAACCTTCTTACAAATTTTATCAACCCTCGGAGGTTCCAAGATGGCAAAATAGGAACAGCTCCAGTCTATAGCTCCCAGTGTGAGCAACGCAGAAGACAGGTGATTTCTGCATTTCCAACTGAGGTATGGGTTCATCTCACTGGGGCTTGTCGGACAGTGGGTGCAGCCCACGGAGCGTGAGCCAAAGCAGGGTGGGGCATCGCCTCACCTGGGAAGCACAAGGGGTCAGAGAATTCCCTTTCCTAGCCAAGGGAAACCGTGACAGATGGTACCTGGAAAATCGAGATACTCCCACCCTAATACTGCACTTTTCCAATGGTCTTAGCAAATGGCACACCAGGAGATTCTATCCTGCGCCTGGCTTAGAGGGTCCCACGCCCACGGAGCCTCACTCACTGCTAGCACAGCAGTCTGAGATCGAACAGCAAGGTGGCAGTGAGGCTGGGGGAGGGGCGTCTACCATTGTTGAGGCTTGAGTAGGTAAACAAAGCGGCTGGGAAGCTCGAACTAGTTGGAGCCCACTGCAGCTCAAGGAGGCCTGCCTGCCTCTGCAGACTCCACCTCTTGGGGCAGGGCATAGCTGAACAAAAGGCAGCAGAAACTTCTGCAGACTTAAACATCCCTGTCTCACAGCTTTGAAGAGAGTGGTGGTCCTCCCAGTACAGAGTATGAGATCTGAGAATGGACAGACTACCTCCTCAAGTGGGTCCCTGACACCCGAGTAGTCTAAATGAGAGGCACCTCCCAGTAGGGGCTGACTGACACCTCATATGGCTGGGTGCCCCTGTGAGACGAAGCTTCAAAGGGAAGGATCAGGCAGCAACATTTGCCATTCTGCAATATTTGTTGTTTTACAGCCTCCACTGGTGATACTCAGGCAAACAGTGTCTGGAGTGGAACTCCAGCAAACTCCAACAGACCTGCAGCTGAGGGTCCTGACTGTTAGAAGGAAAACTAACAAACAGAAAGGACATCCACACCAAAATTCCATCTGTACATCACCATCATCAAAGACCAAAGGTAGATAAAACTAGAAAGATAGAAACCAGAGCAGTAAAGTTGACAATTCTAAAAATCAGAGCACCTCTTCTCCTCCAAAAGAATGCAGCTCCTCACCAGCAACGGAACAAAGCTGGACGGAGAATGACTTTGATGAGTTGAGAGAAGAAGGCTTCAGATGATCAGTAATAACAAACTTCTCAGAGCTAAAAGAGGATGTTTGAACCCATTGCAAGGAAGGCAAAAACTTTGAAAAAAGATTAGATGAATGGCTAACTAGAATAAACAGTGTAGAGAAGACCTTAAATGACCTGATGGAGCTGAAAACCATGGCATGAGAATTACATGACACATTCACAATCTTCAGTAGCCAATTTGATCAAGTGGAAGAAAGGGTATCAGTGATTGAAGATCAAATGATTAAAATGAAGTGAGAAGAGAAGTTTAAAGAAAAAAGAATAAAAAGAAACTAACAAAGCCTCCAAGAAATATGGGATTATGTGAAAGACCAAATCTACGTCAGATTGGTATACCTGAAAGTGATGGGGAGAAAGGAACCAATTTGGAAAACACTCTGCAGGATATCATCCAGGAGAACTTCCCCAACCTAGCAAGGCAGACGAACATACAAATTCAGGAAACAGAGAGACCGCCACAAAGATACTCCTCGAGAAGAGCAACTCTAAGACACACAATTGTCAGATTTAGCAAAGTTGAAATGAACGGAAAAAATGTTAAGGGCAGCCAGAGAGAAAGGTCAGGTTACCCAGAAAGGGAAGTCCATCAGACTAATAGCAGATCTCTCAGCAGAAACTCTACAAGCCAGAAGAGAGTAGAAGCCAATATTCAGCCTTCTTAAAGAAAAGAATTTTCAACCCAGAATTTCATATCCAGCCAAACTAAGCTTCATAAGTGAAGGAGAAATAAAGTGCTTTAAAGACAAGTAAATGTTGAGAGATTTTGTCACCACTAGGCCTGCCTTACAAGAACTCCTGAAGGAAGCACTAAACATGGAAAGGAACAACCAATACCAGTCACTGCAAAAACATGCCAAATTGTAAAGACCATCGAGACTATGAAGAAACTGCATCAACTAAAGGACAAAATAACCAACTAACATAATAATGACAGGATCAAATTCACACATAACAATATTAACCTTAAATGTAAATGGTCTAAATGCTCCAATTAAAAGACACAGACTGGCAAACTGGATGAAGAGTCAAGACCCATCAGTGTGCTGTATTCAGGAGACCCATCTCACATGCAGAGACACACACAGGCTCAATATAAAGGGATGGAGGAAGATCTAACAAGCAAATGGAAAACAAAAAAAAGCAGGGGTTGCAATCCTAGTCTAGAGGGGTACCTGGCCATATGAGATGTCAGTCTCTGTCCTTGTCTCCAATAAAACAGACTTTAAACAAACAAAGTTCAAAAGAGACAAAGAAGACCATCCTATATATATTAACTATCCTAAATATATATGCACCCAATACAGGAGCATGCAGATTCATAAAGCAAGTCCTTGGAGACCTACAAAGAGACTTAGAGTCCCACACAATAATAATGGGAGACTTTAACACCCCACTGTCAATATTAGACAGATCAATGAGACAGAAACTTAACAAGGATATCCAGGAATTGAACTCAACTCTGCACCAAGTAGACCCAACAGACATCTACAGAACTCTCCACCCCAAATCAACAGAATATACATTCTTCTCAGCATCACATCACACTTATTCCAAAATTGATCACATAGTTGGAAGTAGAACACTCCTGAGCAAATGGAAAAGAACAGAAATTGTAACAAATTGTCTCTCAGACCACAGTGAAATCAAACTAGAACTCAGGATTAAGAAACTCACTCAAAACCACTCAACTACATGGAAACTGAACAACCTGTTCCCGAATGACTATGAAGTCAGAATGATGTCATGATTTCAGATGAAATGAAGGCAGAAATAAAGATGTTCTTTGAAACCAATGAGAATAAAGACACAACATACCAGAATCTCTGGGGACACATTTATAGCAGTGAGTAGAGGGAAATTTATAGCACTAAATGCCCACAAAAGAAAGCATGAAAGATCTAAAACTGACACCCTAACATCACAATTAAAAACTAGAGATTCAAGAGCAAACATTCAAAAGTTAGCAGAAGGCAAGAAATAACTAAGATCAGAACAGAACTGAAGGAGATAGAGACACAAAAAACTCTTCAAAAAATCAATGAATCCAGGAGGTGGTTTTTTGAAAAGATCAACAAAATTGATAGACTGCTAGCAAGACTAATACGAAAGAGAGAAGAAAAAGAGAAAGAGAGAAAGAAAAGAGAGAAGAATCAAATAGATGCAATAAAAAATGATAAAGGGGATATCACCACCAATCTCACAGAAAAACAACCTACCATCAGAGGATAATAAAAATACCTCTACACAAACTAGAAAATCTAGAAGAAATGGATAAATTCCTGGACATGTACACCCTCCCAAGACTAAACCAGGAAGAAGTTGAATCCCTGAATAGACCAATAACAGGCTCTGAAATTGAGGCAATAATTAATAGCCTACCAACCAAGAAAAGTGTAGGACAAGACTGATTCACAGCCAAATTCCACAAGAGGTACAAGGAAATAAAGGGTATTCAATTAGGAAAAGAGGAAGTCAAATTGTCCCTGATTGCAGATGACATGATTATACATTTAGAAAACCTCATTGTCTCAGCCCAAAAGACGAGCTGGTACCATTCCTTCTGAAACTATTCCAATCAATAGAAAAAGAGGGAATCCTCCCTAACTCATTTTACGAGGCCAGCACCATCCTGATACCAAAGCCTGGCAGAGATGCAACAAAAATGGATAATTTCAGACCAATATCTCTGATGAATATCAATGCAAAATTCACAATAAAATACTGGCAAACTGAATCCAGCAGTACATCAAAAAGCTTATCCACCACGATCAAGTGGGCTTCATCCCTGGGATGCAAGACTGGTTCAACATACACAAATCAATAAATGTAACCCATCATATAAACAGAACCAAAGACAAAAACCACATGATTATCTCAATAGATGCAGAAAAGGCCTTTGACAAAATTCAACAGCCCTTCATGCTAAAAACTCTCAATAAACTAGGTATTGATAGGACATATCACAAAATAATAAGAGCTATTTATGACAAACCCACAGGCAATACCATACTGAATGGGCAAAAACTGGAAGCATTCCCTTTGAAAACTGGCACCAGACAGGGATGCCCTCTCTCACCACTCCTATTCAACATAGTGTTGGACGTTCTGGCCAGGGCAATCAGGCAGGAGAAAGAAATAAAGGGTATTCAATTAGGAAAAGAGGAAGTTAAATTGTCCTGGTTTGCAGATGACATGATCGTATATTTAGAAAACCCTATCGTCTCAGCCCAAAATCTCCTTAAGCGGATAAGCAACTTCACTAAAGTCTCAGGATACAAAATCAATGTGCAAAAATCACAAGCATTCCTATACACCAATAACAGACAAACAGAGAACCAAATCATGAGTGAACTCCCATTAACAATTGCTTCAAAGAGAATAAAATGCCTAGGAATCCAACTTACAAGAGATGTGAAGGACCTCCTCAAGGAGAACTACAAACCACTGCTCAATGAAATAAAAGAGGACACAAACAAATGGAAGAACATTCCATTCTCATGGATAGGAAGAATCAATATCATGAAAATGGCCATACTGCCCAAGGTAATTTATAGATTCAATGCCATCCCCATTAAGCTACGAATGACTTTCTTCACAGAATTGGAAAAACTACTTTAAAGTTCATACAGAACCAAAAAAGAGCCTGCATTGCCAAGACAATCCTAAGCCAAAAGAACAAAGCTGGAGGCATCATGCTACTTGACTTCAAACTATACTACAAGGCTACAGTAACCAAAACAGCATGGTACTGGTACCAAAACAGAGATATAGACCAATGGAACAGAACAGAGCCCTCAGAAATAACACCACACATCTACAACCATCTGATCGTTGACAGACCTGACAAAAACAAGATATAGGAAAAGGATTCCCTATTTAATAAATGGTACTGGGAAAACTAGCTAGCC
The DNA here is from genome assembly GCF_049350105.2 of Macaca mulatta. Classification (NCBI taxonomy): domain Eukaryota; kingdom Metazoa; phylum Chordata; class Mammalia; order Primates; family Cercopithecidae; genus Macaca; species Macaca mulatta. The sequence continues at coordinate 124,418,388 of NC_133411.1, forward strand.
ATATGTAGAAAACTGAAAGTGGATCCCTTCCTTACACCTTATACAAAAATTAATTCAAGATGTATTAAAGACTTAAATGTTAGACCTAAAACCGCAAAACCCTTAGAAGAAAACCTGGGCAATACCATTCAGGCCATAGGCATGGGCAAGGACTTCATATCTAAACCACCGAAAGCAATGGCAACAAAAGCCAAAATTGACAAATGGGATCTAAATAAACTAAAGAGCTTCTGCACAGCGAAAGAAACTACCATCACAGTGAACAGGCAACCTATACAATGGGAGAAAATTTTTACAGTTTACCCATCTGACAAAGGGCTAATATCCAGAATCTACAAAGAACTTAAACAAATTTACAAGAAAAAATCAAACAATCCCATCAAAAAGTAGGCACAGGATATGAACAGACACTTCTCAAAAGAAGACAGTTATGCAACCAACAGACACATTAAAAAATACTCATCATCACTGGTCATCAGAGAAATGCAAATCAAAACCACAATGAGAAACTATCTCACACCACTTAGAATGGTGATCATTAAAAAGTCAGGAAACAACAGATGCTGGAGAGGATGTGAAGAAATAGGAACACTTTTACACTGTTGGTGGGATGGTAAACTGGTTCAACCATTGTGGAAGACAGTATGGTGATTCCTCAAGGATCTAGAACTAGAAATAGCATTTGACCCAGCCATCCCATTACTGGGTATATACCCAAAGGAATATAAATCATGCTGCTATAGAGACACATGCACACGTATATTTATTGCAGCACTATTCACAATAGCAAAGACTTGGAACCAATGCAAATATCTATCAATGAGAGACTGGATTAAGAAAATGTGGCACATATACACCATGGAATACTATGCAGCCATAAAAAAGGATGAGTTCATGTCCTTTGTAGGGACATGGAAGAAGCTGAAACCATCATTCTGAGCAAACTATCACAAGAACAGAAAACCAAACACTGCATGTTCTCACTCATAGATGGGAATTGAACAATGAGAACACTTGAACACAGGATGGGAAATATCACACACCGGGGCCTGTCGTGGGGTGGGGGGGCTGGGGGAGGGATAACATTAGGAGATATACCTAATATAAATGACGAGTCAATGGGTGCAGCACGCCAACAAGGCACATGTATACATATGTAACAAACCCGCACATTGTGCACATGCACCCTAGAACTTCAAGTATGATTTAAAAAAAAAAAAAAGAAAAATTTTATCTACCATCTAAATTCATCATCTTGATTTTTTAAAAATTCCAAAATGTATATCTCTAATTTCAAAGTTTCTCAAAAGCTCCAGACTAATATGTACTTTTTAAATATTCAGGACCTTTTCATATGACTGCCACCCTAGTACCTAAATCTCAGTATGCCAAAAATTCATTGTTTAGGGAAAAGACAGATCAGACTGTTACTGTGTCTATGTAGAAAGGGAAGACATAAGACACTCCATTTTGACCTGTACCCTGAACAATTGCTTTGCCCTGAGATGCTGTTAATCTGTAACTTTGCCCCAACCTTTAGCTCACAGAAACATGTGTTGTATGGAATCAAGGTTTAAGGGATCTAGGGTTGTACAAGATGTGCCTTGTTAACAAAATGTTTACAGGCAGTATGCTTGGTAAAAGTCATCGCCATTCTCCAGTCTTGATAAACCAGGGGCACAACGCACTGTGGAAAGCCCCAGGGACCTCTGCCCTGGAAAGCTGGGTATTGTCCAAAGTTCCTCCCCATGTGATAGTCTGAAATATGGCCTTGTGGGATTTGAAAGACCTGACTGTCCCCCAGCCTGACACTCGTTAAGCATAGGTGCTGAGGAGGATTACTAAAAGAGGAAGGCCTCTTGCAGTTGAGATAGAGGAAGGCCACTGTCTCCTGCCTGCCCCTGGGAACTGAATGGCTTGGTATAAAACCCGATTGTACATTTGTTCAATTCTGAGATAGGAGAAAAATTGCCCTGTGGTGGGGGGCGAGACGTGTTGGCAGCAATGCTGCTCTGTTACTCTTTACTCCACTGAGATGTTTGGGTGGAGAAAAGCATAAATCTGGCCTACGTGCACATCCAGGTATAGTACCTTCCCTTGAACTTACTTGTGACACAGATTCATTTGCTCACGTGTCTTCTTGCTGACCTTCTCCCCACTATCACCCTGCTCTCCTGCCACATTTCTCTTGCTGAGATAGTGAAGATAGTAATTAATAAATACTGAGGGAACTCAGAGACTGGTGCTGGTGCAGAACCTCCGTACCCTGAGCGCTGGTCCCCTGGGCCCACTTTTCTTTCTCTATACTTTGTCTTTGTGTCTTATTTCTTTTCTCAGTCTCTCGTCCCACCTGCTAAGAAATACCTACAGGTGTGGAGGGGCTGGCCCCCTTCACATTGTCCATCTCCTTGCTAAATTGTGTATGTATATGTATATATATGTATTTTCCAAGAACTCAGGCTTAAACTCTAGGGGAATTTTCTGGTCACTGTATTGCCTTAGCCCCAACACTGACCTTGTTTCCAAGCACTATTCATTCTACCAGTCCAGTGTTTCAGTGTCTCATTGGTCCTCTTCTTTCATGTTCTCACTGTCATCAATCTGGTAAAGGCTCTTCATTCTCATCTTCTTTCTTGTAATAGCGACCTCACTGTTCTTGCTCCCCCTGGCAAATGAGCCTCTTGGATGCTTCCAATCACATTGGTTTCTCATTCTCCACACCTTTACTCAGGTGCTTTCCTCAGCATCCCCCTTTCAGAAAGTTACCCTGGAATCCACAGATTTTTCTCTGCCATTTTGGCATTTTACCACATTACTTTGTTGCAATTTGTACACCTCTAATTTTTCATTATTACCTTAATTTGTCTTAGAAGCCCCTGAAGTGATGAAGAGTTTACAAACTAAGAGGACAAATAAGCTACATCCACAACTATAAAGCCCTTGTAGAAAGTAATAATATGTGTTCATCTTGCCTCCTCTTCTGAATATAATCTTACGGTAATAATTTTGCCCTATATTCTTCTATTCCCACCCTCATTCAAAGTTCAGGATAGTGTGGGACAGAGATTTCAATAATCCTCTGCTAGTTAAGGGACTCATAGACTTAAAAAATATCTGAAGAGAACAAATCTGCCTTGAGCCAGGAGATGTCCCAACTAGAGATAGCAAACTGGTGGCCCTGGGGCCATATACTGATTGCAAATATATTTTAATGATCCTCCTAAGGTTTTAAATATTTAAATTAATTTCTCAATCTTTATTAGGTTGGAAGATTGCATACAAAAATCTGGATTTCCAGCTTCTCTTGAAAAACAATTACAGTTAGCAACACTAGACCTCCTGAATGACCCTGGACAGCAATTAGCTGGAGCTGATGTATGTGCCTTTTTGGGACACAGCCAAGACTCTCCAGGTAGCCCAAGTTTTTCTCCCCCTGTTTAAGTTACCAGCTTGGTCCCTGTAGGCACAGAGTTTGGAATCCCTGATTGTACCCCACCCACCAATCAGGTTCTTCCTATCGCACCATGCTAAAAAATATGTCCGATTTCTCACTGATCTCTATTTCCCAGGCCCATTTCACAGGGGTCCTGTGGAGCCATTTCTTAGACCAATTACTGCCCGTGACCTCATTCCACTTCCTCCTGTCTTTCTTCCCCTCTGTTTAAAGTGAAAGTAAGCCAAGACCCTAAACAAAAACAAGCTTTCATTCTCAACCTCCTTAAAGAACAAATTACAGCCTAAGCTTTAAGAGCAACTATTGTCAGCCCATCTCAAGCTGGAGTGTCTCCCCAGAACAAACATCAGCAACTTTTACATGGCCCAGAGGTCCAGGGCCATGGAGAATAGAGGGAATTTCCCAAGTTAAGCAAGAATTCAGTGCTACCAGTTCTGAAAGAGTTTTTAGATAAAATGTGAACGTTCCAGAAGGCCTCTGAATTTTGTTTATAAAGCAGATATGCAGCAACTTCTGGGAAGTTTCCAGATGATTAATGGAATCTGCACACTTTCTATGCGGCTATACCATTTACTATAGACTCAGCCTTCAGAACTGAGCAAAATCGTACAGTCTGTGAATCAACTGAACTCCCCTTGATACCCTTTATCGTAGCAGAAATGCTAATGATGAATCTGAAATGTAATTACTGGGTGGGGCCGAGCTAGGATGAGACGTGAAATGAGGCAATGCTTCAAGTCAAAATGTGTGTTCAATTAATGTGGCATTAAATTCCTCAGGTTTTATTGTAAGCTTATTCATTCCCCACAGTCGATCTTTTCTGAGAGAAAATTAAAAAAAAAAAAAAACATTATAATTGCACATTGGTTCTGATGTGACTATGCTATCTTTCTTGAACTTTGGAGAAACACTATTAGATGTGTCAGGAGTGGGTTTCCTAGATTGTTTGTAATACTACTAAGGGGCAGGAGGCCATCACCTTGAGAGGTGTCACAACTCTAAACAAGCAGGGACCTTCCTTGTTAAAACTGTCTTCTTGACTGATTTGTGACTAGAAATTTACCAAATGCAGCTTCATAGGTGTGTATGCGTGTGATGATGAGACACTCTAGCTGTGCAGCTGAGCAAGTGTTGGAGAAGCTGAAGATCAATGATTTAATTCATCAAGTGTCCCAGCCTCCCATGTGTACAACAGCAGCCCACACCCAGCCACTCCCATTGTTCTGGTGGGTGGGAGGGAGAGCTCTGGGCACAGACTCAGGTTGGCCAGTCTGAGGGCTGTGGCAGGCAAGGTGAGCAGTTCTGGCAACAGGGTGTGGGTGGGCTTCCACAGACCCAGACAAAGGCTCTGCTCCTCCGTGCAGTATCTGGTGACAGTAACGACAATATTAAAAAATAACATGAGCATAGAGAGTAATTCACCTGAGCTCCAAAAGGGGTGGCCTTAATTTCCACAAAATCCCAAAGTCATTCAAACAACTTTGGAAAGCCTTTCAATCCTCCAAGCAATCACTCCACCCTGCCCAGCCTCAGGACACCTCCTCACTTTTTCCACATCTCCACTTGAGGTGACACATTCTCACCTGACTGGGTCTTTTTAGGTGATAGTATCTTCCAGTGACTTCATGAGATGCCTGAGCAATGGCCCAAGACTTAAGAATATAGATTTCATTCAAATACACATGTATCTAGGAAACCTCCAAGGTAGGAATTCAATGGCAAGAGGTCAGTACACCTTGGCTGGCTGGTAGGGGCAAGTGAATTGGATTTAATTTAATAACCTGAACAGATAATTCATTAACATGATTCAAAACTCAAAATGATGTCATAAGTGTCCATTAAAAAGTCTAGGCCCCTCTTCCTCACCACTACCTCATCTATCCCATTCTCTACTTCTCAGAAGAAACCATTTTATGAGTTCCTTGAATATCATTCCAGTGTTCCTTTATACAAACACAGACAAATATGTACTCTTTCCTATCCCTTACACGAAATGTAGCAAACTATATACACCGTTTTACATTTTCCTTTTCCACTTAATAACATATCCTGGTAATTTTTATTAATTTACTGAAAACTTCCTCACTCATTTTTGTAGCTGGATAGTGTTTATGTGGTTCTACCACAATTTATTTAACTGGTTTCCTACAGATGATCCCTTAGATTGATTTTAATTTTTATTATTACAAAACAGAGCTGCAGCTGAAAACCTTGTACGTACATCTTATTATATACATACAGGTATGTATGTAGGTCAATCCCCAGAAGTGAGATCGTTGGGAATGCAAGTGTCAATGCATTTGTAATTTTAAGGGATATAACACAACTGTCCTCCATAGACCTGGCCCATTTGAACCCTCACAAGTATTGTAGGAAAGTGCCTGTTTGTCAAGGGAAATGTTGGAGGGAAGCAGTTCCTTGTGCCAGGGCAGCCCTCAAGACACGATGTGAAAGAGAGGTGAAAGACAGGCGATGGTTTGTGCTGTACTACGTGGCGCTCAGAAGAACACTGGAATGAGTTTCAGAGAAGCCAAATCTACTTGAGTTCCTGTGGACCTTAGAAAGCGCCCTTTGGGAGACCTCTTTCCGAGCAGAAGTTAAACAACTGCCTTACTCCTTTGATGAAGGACTCTAACATTATTTGAATTTTTGAGCATATGATACTTGCAGTGTCAATACTTCAAATCCTGGTTACAGCAGGTGGGCAAAGGGGCCGTGCAGCAGAGCCCTGGCCTGGGAGTTGGGATTTGTGTGTTCTAAGTTCACGTCTGCCTTTCTGTGACTAAACTCACCTCTCAGGTTCAGATGCCTCACTTGTGCAATGGGTTAAAAGATTCTTGCCCTTCCTTTCTTTCGGGGTCATTGAAGGTTGAATCAGATAATGTGGATAGAAACCACTCTTTAAATGGAGAGTGGAAACCACTCTTTAAATGTAGGAGTTATTATTACTGAAAGGCAGTGTCCAATCAGAATGCCGAGAACCATGGATCTGGCAAGGCAAATGAATGAAACGTAGGTCATGAGAAACTGAGTCACGTCAGTTCATGGAGGGTAATCTGTGGTGAATGCACGTGCCAGCCTGTTCTACCCATTGCAGACAAGTGCTCTGATTGGAAATCCTCTGACTCCTCCACACGTCTTGGCCTTTGACAAGTTGATCACAGATGGGAGAAGGACATTCTGTTTCTTTAGTGTTACGGGCTGACTCACTTCCCTCTTCTCTGCAATAAGCACAAAGGCCAAAGTCAGTCCACTCTACCAAGAAACAGCAAAATGGCTCTGAGAGTGGTGTCCTTCCTGATCGGGGGTAAGGAAAAGATATCTATGAATATTCATTCACTGCTCATTTAGGAGTGTTCTGTGTAAAGACCCTTTGAAAGTAGATGAGAATAGGCATAAAAGGGTTTGATTAATCCCTGAGTCAGCTGGCCCCTACCCCAAAACACATGCAATGGTTGTCATAGAGAGCTGGTTTACAAAGAAAATGTTTCTGCAGATATGTGGGCTTGGTACTGCCACCGCCTCCCATTCTCCAACAAGAATAAAACAGACTCTGGGATTGGGCTGGGCCCTTTAGGGTTAAGCCGCAGATCCTAAAGTCAAATTAAATATCAGCTCCTGAAGGGGACATCCCCAGTGCTCACATTTTCCAAGATGTCAGGCCTGAGTACAGGAGACCTCTCTGTGAAATTCCTCCCCTTTCCTCTCTGTGTATTCGGGTCCCATCCATCCTTAAAGACATCTCAGGCCCTACTGGCCCTGGTGAAGTCTCACCTGACTGCTTCATCTCACAGGGATATTTCATTCTTTTGCAATCAATGAACTCTTGCAGGCCCCTCCCTCTAGAGAGTCAATTACACACCCTTGCCACCTTGTCATGTCTCCCTGCATTGTTGGCCTGCTATAATAATGATCATTATCATTACCTAACTGTTTATATGTTCTTTCTCTGCTCATGCAATCCCACATTCATTTCCCCTCAACAACATATATTGATCATGCGACATGTACCCTGACTCACTGATGAGGACTCAAAGATAATAATAATGATGATGTAATAACCCCAAAACAATATTTACAGAGTACTATACCCCAGCTTCTGGGCTACACACTATCTTATTTAATTCTCACAACAACAATTTGAAGAAAGGTTTGTCATTATCCCCATTTTACAGATGAGGAAACAGGCTCAGAAAAGTTAATGAATCTGTCTGAGGCTACACAGCTAGCGTTTGATGAAGTGATTGGTCACTCCTCAAGGAACCAGGTTAGTGGGGAAGAAAAACAAATGGCCCTGCAATTTCAGCCTGTGGAAGAGCTGCTTTGGCAAAGGGCAGAGTGCTGTGGGAGCACAGAACTACCAGAACTGTGGGCAGGTGTCAGGGCAGGCTCTAAGAAGAAGGCAGAGCCTGAGCCGAGTCACAGAGGATCAACAGGAGATGGCAAAAAAGGAGGATCCGCTTCTTAGGAACAAAGGTCTGGGTGTCTTCGGGGGCCAAGTTGCCTCATCTGTTCACCTAACTCCTCACCTTCAGCTCCACCCTCTAGGGGACCCCTTCTAAATCAGGCCTGTTCTTCTGGGAGGGAAACTGGGGTGGCTACCCTGAGCCCTAGGTTTGGTGGTGGTGGGTGCCCCAGGACGTTGCAGTTATTTTTGATGGCTATTAAATTACATTACAAGCGTACATAATTTCATAACATCTGACACACGCTGGCTGCATTGCTCTGGGCTCTGCAGCCCCCAAGGATTTGCCCTCCCTGGAATTCTTCCTGTAGTTTCCCCGCAGTTCCCCTCGAGTCTGAACTTTTATGGAGCTTTATTGATCCTGGCCCCAGACCATTCAGAGAAGGCACTAATTCAATTACAGCTGCGCGAAACCCTTCAGAGGCAGCCTACGGAGGCTGATTTTGATTCTCCTTTTCTGTGTCAGTGGTTTCCAAAAGACAGTGCTCGAGAGGCAGAGTATATTTTCTTTAAATTATAAATAACCAGAACAAGGAAAAGAGGTGGCACTGGGAACAGGGCAGGAATGGGTAAATTAAAAAATAAAAAATAAACAAACAAACAAACAAATAAATAAAGCCGCAGCAAAATAAAACCGTGTGGCTTCAAAAATGTTTTATGACTTTCTATAAGGCAATAACACAGAAGGGAAGGTCCTTTTTAAAATCTGTTTTCTGAGATCGTCTGTGCTGTGGACACATTGTGGCTAAACCTCTGAATTCCTAATACAGAGATTGAAACTAAGACGAAGAAAGCAGAGGGGATTCCGCCAAAATCATGCAGACCATCAGAGGTCAGTTTGGAAGCCACCAATCCTGTTTAGAAATACAACCAACTGCTTCCCTCATTCATGGTCTCAGGCCTGTATCACATTTATAGCACCTGGAAAACTCCAAGAAAAGAAGATAACCTTAAGTAGCAGACCCTGTTAAATTATAACCAGCAATGAGTCACCCGCCACCTGCTTTCTAACAGAGCTCAAATTTTGCTTACACTCCCCAAGGATCCACGCACTTCAGGGATTGGCCTAAGCCTCTGGGAATTGGTTTGGGAGGGACATGGGAACCAATGCTGGCCAACGAGACACATGGGCAGACTCCCAGGGAGGCTCCTTGGAAAGATATCTTCCCATCTCTTCAAAAGATAAATAGACATAGATAGGTATAGGCATAGGCATACAGTAGAACTAAAAAGAGAACATTTTGACTCATGTAACTGAAAAGTAGAGGCACTGCATGGGAAGAGGGATTGTGCTGGGCTCAAACAGAGTCCACAAAACTTGGTCTTTCTCCATTCCCAGTCTCCTTTGTTCTGAGTTGGTTTCACACTCAGGAAGCCTCCTCCCACAGATGGTTCCCTATTAACTCCAAGTATGAATAATTTTACAGCCAGCGGTTCCTAGGTGATATGGTTTGGATGTGGTTCTCTCTAAATCTCATGCTGAAATGTGATCCCCACTGCTGAAGTGGAGGCGGGGGGCCTGTTGGGAGGTGTTTGGGTCATGGGGGCAGATGCCTCATGAATGGCTTAGTGCTGTCCTTGTGGCGTTGAGTTCTTACTCTGTGAGTTCACGTGAGAGCTGGTTATTTAGAGTAGCATAGCACTCCTCCTTTCCCTCTCGCTCTGTCTCTCACCATGTGACATTCTGGATCCCCTTCGCTCCACCATGACTGTAATATTCTTTAGGCCCTCACCAGAAGCACCAGTGTTCTAGTAAAAGATCTAGGTTTGAGTTTTATTGGATCAACTTAGGAGATGTGTTCGTCTCTGAGACAACCACTGTGACATGGGGAAATGTCCATGCTGGAGTTACTTGCTGGCTGCTGAAACAGGAAGTGGGGTGGAATCAGCCCACACAGACCACTTGGAGGAAGAATCAGGAAGGGGGTAGTTCCCCCAAAGAAAAATGGAGAATCAGCTATTAGAAGAAGTTGCATGGATGCTGGGCAGGCATGAGAGGTGTCCACAAAGCAGGGCCGTGTAGATCATGGTAAGGAGTTGGCATTTTATGCTATGAGCTCTGGGAAGCCATCAAAGCATTTTAAACAGGAGAGTGATCCACTGACATATGTTCTGATGACATTTCAAAAAGAATATTTTGACTTCAGGTTACAGAAAGTACTTCAGGGAGCTAAGCTTGGAAGGACTGAAATCGGGGGCTATGATAGAATGACAGGCAGGAGAGCTTGGTGCCTTGAACCAGGGTGGTAGTTACAGAAATTGGAAAAACATGAACATATTTGAGATACTCTTGTGGAAGAGCTGATGTCACTTGTTGATGGATCAGAGATAAACTAGTAAGTGAAAGAAGTCAAGCACAATTACCAGGGCTTGGACTTGATCACCTGGGTAAATCATGATGCCATTTACCAAGAGGGGAAAGACATGGGAAGTGGGAAGACAGGGATGAGCTGGGAGGGCAAAAATCAAGAGTTCCGTCATGAATACAGAAGAGCAGTCTGTGCTGGAATTATAAATCCAGGAATCATCAGCATATAGACATTATTTAAATGAGAAAGACTGAACGAGATCATCCAGGAAATCATGTAGAGAGAAGTGGGGGCACTCATACTACTTCACCAACAATCTCTCCACTCTGTCCAACCTGGTCCTCTTGGGTTCTGAGCAAGTAGGGGTTCTCTCACCCCTGGACTTCTTTCTTGTGCCATTCTCATTGCCTGCAATGCCTTCCTCCCTTTTCCTAGTGCCCCTGAATGCTCATTCTTTAAGGATCAGCTCAAATCTACCCTCTCCAGGAATCATGGGCCTCATTATCCCCACTGCCAATGTCAGCTTCCTTTGCTTCCTATAACTTTGTTTACTTTCTGCACATTTGGCATTTGTAAATCAATGTCTTCTGCTCTATGTATATGTCATATTTCTCCCAATTAGAGTATAAGCTCAGAGAAGGCAGTCTGGAAGCCTTTATACCCCCCAATATTTGGCAGGTTTTCCAGAAAAGAGTTAAAACAAAAATCTGTTGATCAATGACCACGTTCACTCTTATCTTCTCTTGATAGTTTTGTGCCAGTGGTTGAGAATTAATCTCAAATTCTGAGCAGCTCAGCAAGGGTATTTCAATCAATTTCTTGAAAATAAGGCAGCAATTGTCAAATGCTTTAAAATACTTAGGGCGAATAAATGCTTGTGGCAAATAAAAAGAACATGACTCAATTCATATTGAAAAGAACCAGATGAAAGTAGTTTCCCACAGAGGAAAGTCATAGAATTAAAATGAATGTCTATGAACCACTTCAACTATTTTTGCATCTATCCCTGAATAATATTCCACTTAACTGGAACATATCTCAGTGTGTTTGTGCCCATTTAACATCCCCTGTCTTCCCAACCCAGCATCTACAACTTACAGCCTGTCATCGTTCCAAAATGCTTCCATGTGGCTAAACTGGGTTGCCAAGCTCCATCAGGCTCAATTAGCACTGGAGATTCTGGAGAGCCCCAAATTATCATTCTTTTCTGATTGTACCACCAAAGACCTTCCCATCCTATCTCTTCCTCAAACTCACTAAGTTCCATAGTTGTATTTGTTCCAATTTTTAATCCCAATAGTCTCCAGCTGTTTTAGATGCACCGCCCCCCCCCCCCCATCTGGGTTCTCCTGGCTGGGCTTCCCATGACAGTATTCTCCAATTAGGCAAATCACCCTTCAATCCACAAATTTTCTTTAAAGCTGTAGCAAGTACACCCACGGTTGTGACAACGTTGAATAAAATGGAATAGGTCTGATCCACTTTCCCAAAGCTGACTTTTGCTGCTGATTGAGTCATATCTGTTTACCACAGGTCATTTGATTTCCTCCTTTTGACTCATGCTTAACTTCAAAACTGATATAACTTGAGTCTGCCACTTGAATGTGACCTTCCTTTTTGCCTGTAGGATCTCCAGCTCCACTCAGCTCCTGGGGCTCAGCCAGCAGAGCTATGCATGGAAAGGAACCCACCTTGGAACAGGATCCCTGGCTCTGCCACTATAATTGCTGAGTGATCTCCAGCTAGTTAGTCTGAGCCTATTTTCTCATGTGAAAAATTGAGATAAAAATACTTGGAACTATTGTTGTGAAGGTTAAATGAGATAACATAAGAAAAATGCCTGGAACCAAATCTTGCACCAAAGTAGGTAGGGGCTCAACAAATATTGAATTGAACCGTATGACATTGCCATTTACATAGGTCAAAAGTGGCCAAATATTGACAATTTCATATGGTTCAACCTGCCATCAGCTTACTACTCAAGCACCTAAGAAATCAGTGTCCGATTGGTTGGAGTATTGGGTACAAACAAGGCAGAACCTTAGAGGTAGAATCCCAGTGTTGACTTTTATTTACGTTATCAAAGAATCAAGGAAGGCCAGCACCCTGTTATGCACTTTAAATTCTGGGAGATTTTCTTGACTCTCAGCTAGTTAAAGCAGATTTAAGAGACAGGATAACATTGTGGTTTAGAGCCTAGACTCGGGAGAGACTGTCTGGAATTAAATTCCAGCTCTGCTACTGACGAGCATTGTGAAACTGAGCAAGTTTGTTCATCAACCTGGGTCTCAGTTTTGTTCCCCATGACATGGGATATTACAGGGTGTTGTGAAGATTAGGTAAGTTAATACATGTAACATTCATAGAATCTTGAAGTGCTAATAATCATTATCTTGATTTAAAATAGGTGGTTTGGCCTGCCTAGTTAGTGAAATCTCTCTCACAAGACAACACCCATTGGGTAGAAATCAGAACTGCAGCAATGGAGAGTCAGCCTCCTCTTGTTGATCAGTTCCAGTTTAGCAGCTGGGATACTCCTTGGGAAGCTCAAAGATGGTAGGTGTCACCACCCATGAGAGCTCAGTGAGAATCCACCCAGCCAGTGATGAGTGCTTCAAAGGTAGGGCAGAGAACATCATACAGTCATTTGGAGCAGTGGTGACTCATGCACACCCTGAAAACCTCAACAGAAAAGAGACCGTAGCAGATGAAAAGGAAGAGGGATACAATTACTACAACCAAGAAGAAACAGACACTGCTCATTCTGGTAAGAAATGAAAGCATAATTTGAATTCAGCATTTATTTAGAAAATCAGATTAATGAGGACAAAGACATCATAAGGAAAATAATAATAAAGACCTCTAGGCTTTCCCACAATCACTTTCATGTATATTATCTAACTACATCCACACACAAAAAGTCTCTGAGTCAGATAGGCAAAGCCAGCATTATTTTCATGTATGGATGAGGAACTGATGAATCATGGAGTTTAAATGGCTAACTAGAGTCAAAAAGAATGTAGAAACCCATAAAAGACAAAGAGAATAAAGAAAACAAGCAGACAAGAGAATTCCACACAAGTCTGAAAGATAGGACCAGATGGAGGTGAGGTAAGTGGTTTAGTAAGACAGAGGAAGCAAGGATTTAAGTCACCTAAAGACAAGTTACCACAAATTAATTAGCTCATTCATCCCAATGGAAAACCTGAGATGCTCAAGATTTGGAGACAGCGGGCACAAAGGAGGATTGGGTTGAGGTAAGGAGCTAAAAATAGACGTTGAAAGTTTGTTTGTGAAGCAGTCATGTTCTTCTCTCACCTTGCACAGTCAGGCCATTAGTTTCCCAGGCTGGTGATGAAAGAGTTATTTTTTTTGTGTGTAATTTGAATGGGAAAGGCTTTGATTTGGGGCTACACAGATAGGGGCAACAGAGGGGAGGGACATGGAAGTCTGCAAACTTAACCAACTTCTCTTCATTTCTCCCTCCCTACTACTCTTCTCAGTCTCACTTCTCTAAAGAAGATGTACAAATGGCTAACAGGTATGTGAAAAAATGCTCAACTTCACTAATCATTAGGGAAACGCAAGTCAAAACCACAATGAAATATGATCCCAACCCAGTTAGAATGGCTGTTATCAAAAAGACAAAAGCTAAATGTTGGTGAGGATGTGAAGAAAGGGGAATGCTTATACACTGCTGATAAGAATGTAAATTAGTACGACTGTTATGGAAACAATATAAAGGTTCCTCAAAAAACTAAAAATAGAACTACCATATGATCCAGCAATCCCACAATTGAGAATATATCCAAAAGAAAGGAAATCATAATATTGAAGAAATATCTGTACCCCCATGTTTACTGCAGTACTATTCACAATAGCCAAGATAAGGAATTAACCTGTGTCCTTCAACAAATAAATAGATAAAGAAAATGAGTTCTATATATACAATGGAATGCTATTGTATATAAATACATTTTCAGTCATAAAAAAATGAAATCCTGTCTTTTGCAGCAATGTGGATGGAACTGGGGGATGTTATGTTAAGTGAAATAAGCTTGACAAAGAAAGACAAATATTGCATATTCTCACTTATATGTGAAACTAAAAAAAGTTGATGTCTTGGAAGTAGAGAGCAGAATGATGGTTATCAGAAGATTATCTTTTGACAAATTATCCTAAAGAAAAAGTTTCCAGCTTTATTGATTGACTGATTTGCATTTATGAACTCCATGTTCAATCACCCATAAATGGAACTCACAGGTCAATAAGTTCTACCCCCACACACAGGGCCCTCTGAACAATCTTTTAAAGCCTCACTCTTAATGTGAACAGAGTGTCAAGCCTCCCCCAGATGGCTGAGGAAAGCCTCTAGCATGAAAGAGAAAGACCAATGCAAGAAAAAAAATTTTAAAAAGAAATCTGGAGAAAACAAATAATACAAGAGGATATAAGGTTTTCAAAGCTATAACCCTTAGTGAAATAAGTGAAGATAGACTGGGCACGGTGGCTCACGCCTGTAATCCCAGCACTTTGGGAGGCCGAGGCAGGTGGATCACGAGGTCAGGAGATTGAGACCATCCTGGCTAACACAGTGAAACACCGTCTCTACTTAAAAAAAAAAAAAAATACAAAAAAAAAAATGCAAAAAATTAGCTGGGCGTGACGGTGGGCGCCTGTAGTCCCGGCTACTCGGGAGGCTAAGGCAGGAGAATGGCTTGAACCCGGGAGGCGGAGCTTGCAGTGAGCCGACTCCCTCTCAAAAAAAAAAAAAAAAAAAAAAGATATACGTGAAGACATTGTATCCTTATAACCAGAAATAGAGGTAATGAGGTAATGTAAAAGAGTGAGTCAAAGAACAAGAAATAAAAATTTCTTCTGTAAATAAAAATGTAATAAAAATAAAACATCCAATAGAAGAGTTGAGGAATAAATTTGAAGAGATCTTTCAACAGATAGCACAAAAAGAAATTCCACAAAAAAAATTAGGAAAGAAAAGCTGAGTGGTATAGAGGATGAATCTAAGAAAGCCAACATTCAACCAAAATGATTTTTGGGTAACAGAGACTGGGTAACAGAGTGAGACCTTGTCTCAAAAAAAAAAATAAAATTAAATAAATAAACAAATAGAGAGAGAGAAAAAATAGAGGTATAAAAGTAAAGTGACAATAAAAATTTCCCAGGAGTAAAAACAAAAATCTCCAGATTGAACACATTGCTTTTATGAACAGAAAAATAAATTAAGGCCCACCCTATACCAAACTACATAATTGTGAGATTATGTGTTGCCCCCAATTTATGTGAGAAACATTATGTGAGATAATTGTGTCCTCAAAGAAAGGGGAAAAGTCACTTACAAGAAAATAGGCATGAGGAAGGAATAGGATTATACAACAGCTACAATAAATGTTAGAAGAGATCCATAAGATAGTGCCTTCAAATATCTGAAGGAAAATTAAGTTTCAACCTAGACTTTGAATCTCAGCCAGACTATGACTCCAGAGAGTTGATAAAATAAAGACATTTTCAGAAGAGTAGGAACGCAAAAACACTATCCATATTTCTTGTTTTTAAAAGCAACTGGAGGACTTTGAGTCCTTTTAATGGCAGCCTAGGCTAACCCTCCTGATGAGGTTGACTAAAACAGCTGTATATGCATATTGAGTAATGTAGAGGATGAATATACACGTACATATTTTTTTCTTAAAATCCTTAAAAAGCAAATAAGCTAGTGAAGGATTACCATGCCAAAAACTTGGGAGAATATGAGAAGGAAAAAGCAAGTACTCACAGATGCACTGGTCCTGATTAGGAAGAAACAGCTGCAATATGGAGCTGTGGTATTTGGCAGCCTCACTGGACAAAATAGATAAAAGGACCTGCCAAGTGGAAAGTCTGATAAATACCCACACATTAAATTAAGGTCCTGAAGGGCTTTACTCTTAGGGCAGAGCTTCCTAACTTGTCGGCACATTAGAATCACTGGAGAACTGTTAAAAACTCCAAAGCCCAGGTAACACCATATACCATTCAAATCACAATCTCTGATGGTAGCAAACAAACATCAGTCCATTTTAAAGTTTCCCAGGTGACTCAAATGTACAAACAAGTTTGAGAATCACTGCTGTTAGAGAAAGAATAAATTGAAAGCAACACTGTTCTCATTTGGATGATCCAGGGATCTCAAGCCTGCAATTTCAATTAAGGTAGTCCTAGAGTGTCAGAAGCAAATTAAAATTTTCTGTGAAGGTAGATGTTTTCAATCTATGCTCAAATTATTTCCACGAATAAGATTTCAAATACAATGTCAAGCATAAGGTCTGTATGAGTCAGAACCAGGGAGTAAAAAAAAGACAACAGAAACAAGCCCACAAAGATTTCAGATAGTGAAAGTATTGGGCACAGCCACCAGAATCATGTTTTCTGTCTTCAGAGATAAAAAGGAAACCTTGAACATTTCAATTGGGAAGTGGGAACTTTAAAAAGTTGCTTTTATTTGAAAAAGAACTGAGTAGAAATTCTAGAACTAAAAAAATACGTAACTATAGTTAAGAATTCTACAGGTTTAACAGATATAGAGGTAGAACCGATACAGCCAAATATTAGACTAGGGAACTGGAATATAAATCAAAAGAAAGTATACAGAAAAACCAAAAGGATGAGTACCGATTGCCAAATATTTGTTTGCATGGCCAGAGAGTCAATATTTCACATCATGCAGGCCATACTGTCTCTGTGGTAACACTCTGTGATCAATTCTGCCACTATAGTTCAAAAAAAGCCATATACAACAAACAACTGAATAATCATAACTATATTCAAAACTTTATTTACAAAAACAAGTGGCTGCCTTCAAAGCCATAGTTTATCAACACTTAACATAAAATGAAAATTTTAACATATGTATGTTATGTCTTGGAGACATAGGTCTCCAAATAGACCACAAGGAGAGTAATGAGGTACAGACAGTAAATGAAAAAAAAATTACCAAGAGTTTTTTAAGATTGATGAATGACATCCATTCAAAAAATTCTGGAGTTCAATAAATCCCTAATAGGATAAATATAAAGAAACGCATACCTTGGTTTGCAAGAAAAACAAAGAGAAAGGGAAAATCATAAGCTACAGAAAAAGAACACTTTCAAAGTCATGACAGAGTGGCAACTAACTTCTCAGTATCAAAAAACAAAGACTGAAAGGTAAGACCTCAAACTGTAAGAATCCTAGAAGAAAACCTAGAAAATACCATTCTGGCTACTGGCCTTGGGGAGGAATTCATGACCAAGTCCTCAAAAGTAATTGCAACAAAAACAAAGATTGACAAATTGGGCCTAATTAAATCAAACAGCCTCTGCACAGCAAAAGAAACTACCAACAGAGTGAAAAGAAAACCTACAGAATGGGAGAAAATATTCACAAACTATGCATTGGACGAAAAAAGATCTAATATCCACAATCCATAAGAAATTAAATCAACAAGCAAAAACAACCCTGTTAAAAAGTGGGCAAAGGACATGAACAGACACTACTCAAAAGACATACAAGTGGCCAAAGAACATATGAAAATATGCTCGACATCACTAATAATCAGAGAAATGCAAATCAAAAGCACAATGATGCACCATCTCACACAAGTCAGAATGGCTATTACTAAAAAACCAAAAAATAACAGATGCTGGCAAGGCTGCAGAGATAAGGGAACACTACACACTGTTAGTGGGAATGTAAATTACTTCAGCCCCTTTGGAAATCTGTTTGGAGATCTCTCAAAGAACTAAAAACAGAATTATCATTAAACTCAGCAATCCTGTTTCTTTTATTAAAAAAAAATAATTGTTCTACCAAAAAGATACCTGCACTTGTATGTTCATTGCAGCACTATTCATAAAAATGAAGTCACAGAATCAACCTAGGTTCCCATCAACAGTGGATTGGATAAGGAAAATGTAGTATATGCATACCATGGAATACTACACAGCCATAGAAAAGAATGCAGTCATGTCCTTTGCAGCAACATGGATACAGGAGGCCACTATCCTAAGTGATTTAACACAAGAACAGAAAACCAAATACTGCATGTGCTCATTTAGAACTGGGAGCGAAACTCATGGACATAAAAATGGCAAGAATAGACACTGGGGACTACTAGATGGAGGAGCAGTACCGGGGTTGAAAAACTGTTGGGTACTACACCCATTATGTGAGTGATGGGATCATTAATATCCCAAACCTCAGCATCATGCAATATACCCATGCAACAAACCTGCACATGTACTCATGAATCTAAAAGTTTAAAAAAAAAAAAAAAGAACACGAAGGAATGTCTTCAATACAGTAATAGAAAATAACTGCCTACTTAGAATTCTACACTCATCAAAAATATACCTCAAAATTTAAAGCAATATAATGAGTCTATTTGATAAGTAAAAAGAGACTTTGTCTTCTGTAGATCTGCACTAAAACATATTCTAGAGCGTGTAGTTCAGACATAAGGAAAATGATCATTGGTAGAAGGTAAAACTGAAGGTAAAAAAGAAAGCAAGAAAAATGGTAGATATGTGGGTAAATCTAAATGAATATTATGTAAAATAATAACATGTTTTATAGTGTTTTAAATATATAGAGAATTTAAATACACTGTAATAATAGCATTGAATTTGGGAAAGTGGTAATGAATTTTTAAATGTTGTGTTGTCTAGGAGGAGGGTAAAAGTAGTAATTAACATTTGGTAAGTCAAGGATGTGTATTGTAATTTCTAGAATAACCACTAAGAAAATAGAAACAAAGTGTACAACCTCCAAATTAATGAAGGGGAAGAAACTTCAAACTAGAAAAATCAAAAAGAAGGCAAAGAAGAGAGAAAAAATAAAACAGCAGGTATGATGGAAAGTACAAAATAAAATGGTAGATTTAAACACAAAGGTACAGTTATTACATTAAGTGCAGACTAATTGCTGCAATTACAAGTCTAAGATTGTCCTTCTGGATAAAAAACAGACAAACTAATGAACAAATTCCAAATATAGGTTGTTTAAAAGTAACATATCTAAGACATAAAGATAAAAATCAATTTCAAAGGGGCAAAAAATAAAACATAAAATAAAGAAATGTTGACAGCAACTAGAAAATATGCTCCAACAAAATGAGAAAATAAATTAAGGAAAAAATAACACATGGGATTGAGGAGACAGGGGATTGGCATTGCAAGACAAAGTGTTATGGGAAGAAAGTTTCCAGGTAGAGAATTAATAAACCCTTTGATGCCTCTGAGTGTGGGGAAAAACATCAGCTGATAGGTATATTGTGTCTCCGATGGAATATTTAGAAAACTTTGGATATTAGCTTTTTAAAATTACAGTGAAAACAGAAGCAATTTATAACCCTAAAAAATCCCATGAAAGGTGTCTTTCAGACAAGAAAGGAAATGCAATTATACCCTATGAATTGATTTCACAATTTTAAAGTGTTTGCCCAATCTCAATGTAAACACTATTAATTGAGCTAAAATTTATTATACACGCTGCTGAGCAGAAGAGAGAGGAGAGTGGAATGTAAGAGACAGGAATACTTACTGGGTAAAATAGAAGCCACTAAATGGGTCTAAAGGATGTAAATCAAGAATTGGTAGCATAATCATATTATTTAGAATTACAGAGGTAAGTGCCAGAAAGATCAGCTAAAATAAATGAAAGTGACTATCTCTGAGAAGAAGGAGGTAAGGGTTGAAGAGTAGTGAGGCAAGTGCTGTATATAATTATGAGCCTTCTTGTTTTGTTTGGGTTTTAAAATTATGTACATGCATTGCTTTGTTAAAATTGAAATGACAAAAATGAAATCAAAACAAACCAGAAAATAGAAGCAATGAAGGGGCCCTTTTCCTATGAGATATAACAATTAAAATGGAAATTAAAATTTTCATTACTTTACACAGAAATATATAAGTAGATATCAAAATACATTATAAATTATGTAAGTTAAACAATAATTGTCACAGAAATAAATAGTTCCATGAAACAGGATAAATATTCAAATTAATATGGAAATTCATTTCATGATAACGGCAGCCTCTTAACAGTATTTTAAATCATTAGGGATAGTTATTTGATGACTGGCAATTCATTTTGAAAAATCAGTGTTAGATCCCTGTCTCACACCATACAAAGGAAGAAATTTCAGTTAGATCCAAAAGCTAAATGCAAAACCCAAAATTTTAAAAAGAGAATGAGATAATATCTGTATGTACTGACTTTGAAATACATCTATAAGCTATTTTTAGGTGAAAAAAGAAAATAGGAGTACAGTATGATTAGCACAATTCTATTTTTTAGGTAAAAATATATATGTGAGTTTGTGTGTGAGTATGTGTGTGTGTATGCATGTGTGAGAGAAGTGCAAGGGAAGGAGCAATTGAGAACAACAATAGTCTAAAACATGCACTAAATTGTTAGTAACTAGATTTTGGTGGTGGTGATGATGGAGAGATCATAACTAAAAAATGTAGGAAAGTTGTCAGTGATTATTACTTTCATTTTCTCCTTTTTTCACATTTTTCAAATAAAAACAGTTAAAAAGAAAAAGGTTAAAAGAGTTCAAAGTGAAGGTTTAATCTTAACCTTTAAATCTATCCCTCTATTACTTACCCTCGGATTTATAAAAACTGTGTTCACACATAAATCCTGCATATATTTCTATCTGCTAAAGCTTCTGTGATCTTTCTTTTTCTAAAAAAAAAAAAAAAAAAATACTTTATTCAGCCTTTGTAAATAGGAAATGTTCTATTTAAGTAACATTTGTTGAACGATTATAATATGCAGAATAAATAACTAGATATGTTATATAATTTTTCCTAACACCTTGGGCTCACTCTGGAAAATTTTCTAAGGAAAATTGCATGCAAGCCAAGTTAAAAGAGGTGAGTACTCTTTCTAAGATTATATCAAATAACTCCAAGGCAATAATGACAGTTTTTAAATTAATTCCTGTACTGTGGAAAAACTGAAAAAAAAAAAAAAAAGATAAAAACAGCATTCCTATATATTATCAGAAGTAAGACCTGCAAAGAAAAAAAAATGCCTTGAGAAATATTTCTGAAAGCATTTTATTAAGAACAAATCCTGCTTGCCTTTTGTTTTTAAGCTGAAATGCCAAGATCCCTTTTTTTTCCTCTGTAGGGTAGAAAGCAGAGTAACAAAATCAAATTGAAAGCAATAGAAAAATGAGAACAGAGTTTTTATATTATCTTGGAAAATCCACATGGATATTTGAGACCTTGAGGAAGATGGAGTCTATATCTTAACCTTTGTATATTCCAGCTCACTGTCATTTTCATCTTGCTCCTTCATTTAATTAGATTTACTTTTTTGCCTGGCATTGCATTGGACACTGGGCATGTGACAACCTCGAGTTGCTGTTAGCAGAGGGAGTGGGAGAGACATAAGCCAACAGCAATTACAATTCAGAACTCAAATGCCATTCTGGAGGTGTGTGCGAGGGCATGGGAAGCCTGATCTCAGCCTTCTTCCCAATGACATCCATTATCTCTCCAAAGGTGAGAAACCACACAAAGGAACAGAAGAGCAACAGAAAGCAAAAGCATTTTTGCTTGTGATTGCAATGGAAATACCCTCTTAAGGTCACTCAGGTGGGAAAGAGTGAAGGTGGACTTGGGAAGGTGAGTAAAGCTCTCAGAGTCAGCGCTGCATTCACAGATGGCTGGGGTCCTTGGCAAGCCAGCCATGGCCACTAGCCATGCCCCTCCCCCTGCCTCTTCTCACTTGGTCCCTGGGCTCTGCCTTGTCTGCACCAGTGTCTTGGTGCTGCTGTCATCTGCTGCCTCTTGTCCTGCTCACTCCTGGGAAGTAAGTTCCCCAGACTCTTCTATGCCCAGCACAATCACAAACAATTCTGATTTTTATGTGCGGTTCCTTAAACGTTGCCACCTGGACATTTGGCAGGGTGGTAACATTTAAGGAACCACAATTGGCCGGGCATGGGGGCTCATGCCTGTAATCCTAGCACTTTGGGAGGCCGAGGCGGGTGGATCGCTTGAGGCCAAGAGTTCGAGACTAGCCTGGCCAACATGGTAAAACCTTGTCTCCACTAAAAATACAAAAATTAGCTGGGAGTTGTGGCAGCCCTGTAATCCCAGCTACTTGGGAGGCTGAGGCATGAGAATTGCTTGAACCCGGGAGTTTGAGGCTGCAGTGAGCTGTGATCATGCCACTGCACTCCAGCCTGGGTAACAGAGTGAGACTATGTCTCATAAATATATATAATGGATAATGGATCAGAAGTACAATTCAGGGAGTAGCTTCTAGTAAGTGCCAAAACCCAGACCTACCCTCAGGGTCCATTATGTCCCTGTTCTTTTCCAGGGCCCATTGTGGCAGGGAAGTGCTCCAGACTTCTGCCTCCTAGCCCAGAGAGGCAGTATTTTCTCTTATCTCACCTCTTAGTGCCGTAAGAGTAGGATGACCATCCGTTCCAGTTTACATTTGATGTCTTAGTGTAATTATTAATTATTAATAGTTCCCCCTCTCACTCCCCAAATAGCTCCAATTTGATGTTCAGCTACATGGTCACTTTGTCTAGAAATAATCTGCTCTAGGAAGACTGGTCGTGATGATCTCCATTCTTTTCTGAGAAATCCCATCCCAACACCAAGGGACTGATCCAGCCTTATGGGGCTCAACAATGGTCATACAGCAAGAGTCTGGAAGTAGCGCATTTACCAATGTCTGGCTCATTCCATCTTACAAAATACCATATGTGGGCATCACTAGCACAATGCAAGTTGCATGATGGCAGAACAATGCTCTCCCTTTTTAGTCACACATCTAGTGAGAGGTGAGTCCTCAGTGATTAGGAGTCCAAACAACCTTAAAGTCCAGCCTGGCAGAATCCCTTGTTATACAACATTCAGACTTTTGAGCCTCTTGTCTACAGGACAGTTTATAAGGCATGGTTCCCCCTCAATGATAGGAGCCCCATGGTGTTAGAGCACTAAGCAATTTTAGAAAATATACAAGTAACTAAATATACAAATAAATAAACCAAATAAACCTCTGACCTAACTCTCAACTCTGTTGGGAAAGGAAAGAAAATATCAGCTGTATCAGCTCAGAAGTAAGACTCTTTCTGTCTGCAACACTCGGGTGTGAACAGCCATATGCAAAGTGTATCAGACAAGCAAGTTTATGCTATTGGCATGAAAGTGATACAAATCCCAGGCCAATGAAAAAATCCAGCTTTATATTCCCCATTCACCCTCAAGCCCAATCAAACTGAATCAAGATGTGGCAGGTGTGAGCTATAAAGGAACAGACCCTGATGCCCAGCTGGTCTGGGGTCTATGCACCATGTTTTTCCATTCACTCCCCATTCCCATGTTTATACTGCAACTGTTGATGCTGCTCCTGCTTTCAAAGTCTCCTGGCACAGGAGACGAGTATTGCACAAGGCAACATCGGTTATGTCTGGGCTGCCCAAGGGCCTCACAGGCTGTGAGTGGCTAAGTTTTCAAGACAACCCAACTCAGCTCATGCCAGATTTAAAAATTGCACTGCCAGCAGAGAGTGGCATCCAGATACCCTGAGGGCGTGTAACACTCCAACTTTCCCCATATGTCTGGAGCTATGTGGAGTTTCTCATTTGCTAAATTGGGCCAAGTCAGAAAATTTAGACCTGAGTTCTAATTCCAGCTTTGCTTCTAAATAGCTCACTTAACTCTCTAGGCCTTAATATCCTCAACTGGAAAATATTGGAGTTGGCCTAGGAATCTACCAACATCCCTCCTGCTCTGACATTCTGTGGGACTGCACTTCTCATGGCAATTACCATCTGGTGGTTGTA
The DNA here is from genome assembly GCF_049350105.2 of Macaca mulatta. Taxonomy (NCBI): domain Eukaryota; kingdom Metazoa; phylum Chordata; class Mammalia; order Primates; family Cercopithecidae; genus Macaca; species Macaca mulatta. The sequence continues at coordinate 124,442,468 of NC_133411.1, forward strand.
CCTCAGAAAATATTCTCTCTAGGCCTCAGTTTCCTCATTTGCAAAAGTGGTGCCAATACAATAGACACCTCACAAGGAGGTTGTGGATTTCAAGTGGGACTGTGTACCTAGAAGCAGACAGCACAGTGAATGCACATAGTAGGAACTCAATAACTCTTAATTTGTAACATCTCCCAGAGTCTCCATCTGTGAAACAGAAATAATACTTGCCAATCTAGCCTGTGAAAATGTATATAGAGCAAGGAATAGAGAAGGAAAGGGGCTTGGAATTAAGAGAAGCAAATGCAAATGACAGGAGTTATTATTATGCAAAAATGGACTAAAGTCAGAGTTTAAGACAGAGCAGGAGCAGATTTGATGTGCTTGATTAATTTATTAAACAGACTAAAACCATAATTAGGGAAGTCTGCTTAAACCCCTGGACTTGTCTCAGATAAGATTAAAAGAGGGAAGGCAAAAGAGGAATCTCAGATGTTTCCACGGCTTGCTGGGCCCAGAAATGAGGCCAAGAGGAGAGAGGGAGGCCAAGGGAGGGGCAAGGGTGCTAAAATGACTGTTAGAGGAGAGGAGCTGCCGAAGCCAAGGGAGCAGCTGGGAGTAGAGGCGATGACAGCTGAAGAAAGGGGTTATTTCAGAACTGTTCACTGTGGCCTCTTTAGCTTTGGCTCTCATTAAAATGAGGGGAATGAGCTAGAGGAAAACTTGCTTCCCTTTTTATGAGAAAGGGCGAGCCTTGTTTGCCCAGGAGGGGAATCGCCACATAAGAGAGTGTGCCTGTTTCAGCTTAGAGGTCCTACAGAGAAGGAGCACTCATACCCTTAGGCAATGGTTCCTCTCATGGAGGCCCCGAGGGAAGCAGGTGTCATGGACTGATGGAAGCTCTTGGGCAAAAATCCAGGCTTGGCTATAGGTTATTTTTTTCTAACATTTTATTATGAAAAATCTCATATGGCACAGTTGAGGGCATTTTTTAGTGAACACTGGCATAGCCCCACCTATATTCTATCATTATGGTTTTACTATCTGTGCTTTATTGCATCTGTCCATCCAGCTATCCCTCTATGCATCCATTACTTCTTCCTAATTTTGGTGCATTTTGAAGTAAATTACAGGCTTCAATATGTTTCCATCTAAATACTTCGTTTGATGTAAAATTTACATACTATGAAATGCACTAAGTCTACAGGTGCCTCATTTTGACAACCATATGCACCTGTGTAACCCAAACCCCTATCAAGATACAGAACACCGTCACCTCAGGGTTGACTACAGATTTGCTACATGACCCTGGTCAAGACCTTGCTTAACTTTGATCCCAGCCTGTCCCCAGCCTTTCTGATCATGGAACGCTTTTTCCAAGTGCCATGTTCAAAAATTTTGTCTTAAACAATTAAGCCTGCGTGGAACTTTAAATACCATTTAGTCCAAGCCCCCACATTATAGTCAAAAGAATCTGAAGATTGGAGATATTATTTATCCAAGGTCTCTAAACTGGTGGCACAGTTATAACAGGAAATTAATATTTATTGAGCAACTTCTCCAAACCAGGAAATATACTAGGTGCTATATATGTGAATGTGAACCCTCACCACAACCTGCCTCACAGGGCTATTGTAAAGATGAAACAAGATTAAATATGCAGAGCGCTTGGCATTGTGCCTGGCACAGAGCAGACACCAAATGTCATCACTGCTTTTCTCTTCAGCCTCACATTTACATTTCAACACATTCATACTGCCGAGGTGGTAAAGGTATATGCTTCATCCCATTATCACAATGATCCTGGGCATGCTTCACAGGAGATGATATTGCTTGTTTCTGATCATTATTAGTGAATGATGGTAGCACTAAAACTCAGACTCAGTCTCCTGACCTCAAATAATTTCAGGCAACGAGATTTAGGAGCTTTGTTTATGTTCCTCCCAGGCCATCTGGAGCTAGAGTGGAAGGGCAATTTGAAAATGCTATGAAGGATATATTTGGTTTAAGTGACAGAAACCCAACTTAAGCTGGCTAAACAGGAGAAAAGGGAATTTATTGGTGCCTATAAGAGAAAGTTTTGGTAATGATCTAGCTTTAGTCATGGCATTGATTGATTGAGGGCTTTATTTGATGTTACCAGGGATCTGACTTTCTCTCCCTCTGCACTCCCATCCCCTCAAATTTTCTCTTATCTCGGCTCCATTCTCAAGCAGCCCCACCCTCATGGAGGCAAGATCAGCAGGCCGTGGTTTATATCTCTCCAGATTAGCAATCTTAAAAGAAAAAGAAAATTTCTTCTGCAACATCTGGAAAAAATCCAAGGATTGGTTTTACTGAACCAAGTTGCTTTATGTGTCTATTCTTGAAACAATCACTTTTTCAAAAAGGACAGAATCTATTAACTGGCCACCACGGGTTACGAGCTACTGCTGTAACCAGAGGTGGGGTCAGCTCCTCCAGAGCCCCTCAGACTGAAAAGAAGAAAGAGGTGGTGCCCCCTGTGAAAATCAACATGCTATTATCAGAGGAAAGGGAAAAGGGATGCTGGGCAGCAAAGTCTACTTAACAAAAACAAGTTCAACAAAACTATTTCGTGGATCAACTTGAACTGTTGAAAGTAGGTTTTCCAGAAGAGTTTCTCCCAGATATGATTGCTCATCTAAATCTCTGGAAGAGTTCTTTCAATACAGATTCCATGGCCCCACCCAAGGCCTGCAGAATCAGAATCCCTGCTGCCAGGGGTCTTTATGGAGTTTTCCTTTATTTTTAACATAGGCATGATTGATTCTATCACTGGGCATTGGTGATTGAATTCACTCTCTAGTGCCTCTTCCTTCCCAGAGTGGGGAGCGTTGAAAGCTGCAAACTTCTAATTACCTGTTTGGTCTTTCTGGCCTCCTGCCCCATCCTGAAGCTATCTAGGGGCCCATCAAAGGTCACATCATTAGCATAAACTCAGGTATAGTTGAAAGGGGCTCATTATGAATAACAAGATACACTCCTATTACTCAGGAAATTCCAAGGGTTTTAGAAACTGAAGACAAAGACCAAATATATTTTTTATTTTTTTTATTATCTTAAGCAATTAAGCCTACATGGAACCTTGAATACCATTTAGTTCAAGCCCCCATATTATAGTCAAAGGAATCTGAAGATTGGAGATATTATTTATCCAAAGTCACTAAACTGGTGGCACAGTTACAACAGGAAATTAATATTTATTGAACAACTCTATAAGAACACAGTTCTTATAAGAGGTTTATAGATCGTGCCTAAAGAGAGAAGCTCAAATGACAATCCACTAGGGTAAAGTCCAGCTGAAGTTCTTACTGCCTAATATAACTGCCAAGAAAATGCTGAGCCATTCCCTTATTCCCTGATTTAATACAGGATTTGGAGTCAAAGAGTCAATGCATTCATGTGTTGGCCTTCCAAGGAAACTTACCTGATTTGTTTCAGGCATTCTTAGTGCCTTAGCCCAGGGATCCAAAGATACATGAGGTACACTCCAAACCCTTCCCAGGAAGGTCTCTAACCATCTATCCCCAAGGATGCCCAGTGTCATGCCCCACCCCCTTGCAGCACTCTCTTACTTCCCTCAGAGATGTTCAGGCATCAGTGAAATTCTCAATAACAACTCCATTTTAGAGGTGTTTTTCCCCCAAAGGAATTACTGTGATGGTAGCCATTTTGAATGACAGGCCATGAGGAAGCTACTTCTGCTTACGTGGGCCTTCTAGCCATCATTCCTGGGGCATGTGAGGTAGGATGTGAAAGGACATGTGCTTATAGCTTCTCTTTTTCTTAGCACAGATGACTGAAATAAGAAAAAGTTGAGGCAAAAATTAGAAGAAGTCAGCAAAGTTTCTTTGGGCCATCCATCTCCTGTTTTGGTTCCCTTCTCCCACAGTCCTTCCCTTCCCCTTTACAGGTTCCCAGTGACTTCCTCCTTTCATACCTTACTAGAAGCAACATAGGAAAGGGACAGGGAAAGGAAGGACAAAAGAGAGGACAGAACCCAGGGACACTTAGCATGGTGCAGCCATGGGAAACACAAAGTTGAGAAGAACCAGGACAAATGAATTCTGATTGAGTTGACGTTGATATTGCTCATACATGAAAATGATATCAGAAAAAATTACTGGAAAGCAAATTGCAGATTCTTCAAAACTCAGTATGTGGGAAGAAAAGAACCAAAAATGCATTTTTGCTGAGTAAAATGAATAGAAAAGTCATCATGTTCTATAATCCCAATGTAGACTCTAAAATTAGTCTCCATATCATTGGCACCACCCAGGTCTGTCCCAGCCACTGCCACCTGGACTCTCCGTGCCTATTCTTTTCCCATCTGTGGCATTCATTAGAGAGGCTGAAATTTCTATGGGATCTTAGAGGGAAGAATGGCATGTAGAGAAAAGCATCATGAGACAGGGACTCGAAATGCAGGCTCTAGTCCCCTCTGACAGTAATTAGTGTGAACTGGGATAAATCAAATCCCCACTCTGGGCCATTGTCTCCTAAGCTTGGATGATAATCTTTAAGATTACTTGCAGCTTTTATGTTTAAAGAGACAGTGCTGTGTTTATTTCCCCCCGATTCAATAGTTTCTCCTAAAGTGCTCCAAAGTAAACATACTCAGCTTAGCTTAGACGCAAGAGTGACAGAGAACTCTGCCTCCCAGGGCATTTACTCCTTGTTAGCCGATTTGTGGTCTCAGGATCTGTCTCTCTGTAGTTTTCTCCCATTGATCTTAGTCTGGACCCCAGAATAATCCAGAACAAGAGACCCTACCTGGCCACATGACAGCAGTTTAAATATTTAAAGACATTATTCTGGCCTCCATTCTCAAGTTACCCTCTCCACTTCCTTTCACTCTATGTAAATGATTTTCAGACACCTCAACATCTTTCTTGCCTATGTGGGGCCCCTCCCTACTTTATCAATGCCCATCTTAAAATGTAGTTCCCCAAATTAAATTGTGTATCCTTGTGATCTCAGCAGATAGGTCAAAGAGTATCTCTAGTAATCTAAGAAAATGCTTCTCCAAATGTTTTGTTTTTATTAGTAGTGAAAAAACAGCATGCATTGGCTGTTGATGTGGTGGTAATGGTGGTGGCTGAAGTTTAAACCAGCTACATTATACTGTTGCTTATCAGAGGTAGGGTTGCAGCTGAGCCTGAACTGGATTCAAACGTTGCAAGTACAGTATATGAAGGATGGCTATTAACGGTGACCTGCGGGCATTGATCATTCTGTAGGAGGTGATTTTCATGGAGGAAGAAGCCTGTGGGAGGGGTTTTGTGTCAGAATGCCTGGGGATGGAAATGTGAAGTAGTGAGGACATGAGATGTCAGTCAAAATTGTAGCCTTTAAGATAGCTTAGATCTGTGGAGAGTGGGTTTGGGAGTTAAATTAGGATATACACAAGACTATGTGGGCCTGGGCACAACAGCCGACAGAGACTGGAGGAGGTGGCACCCTCCCTATTTCTGCCCATGACCTAGTGGAGTCCCATGGAACACCCAGTAGGCAGTAAGCAACAGGCAAGGGGGCAGGGGCAGGATCTGCTCCTAAGGTAGCATGGGTGACATTCAGAGGATTCCAAGGAAAGCTTATGGGCACTCTGAAGATGAACACAATCCTATCTTTGGCACTGCCAGGGAAAACTGAGCTGGTAAGGTTCAACTATTACTGGTAACGAGAACTCATTGGAACTAATAAACTGATGAAGCAAATACAATTTGGGGTATGTTAATATTAACTAACAGTTGATGTGACCTCTTTCAAATGCATGTCAATTTAGGACATTCAAGACTTCTCTGAAAAGTTCCCAAGTAATGTCAAATACGCTGGTTTGCCTACTATACTCTGAGTAACAAGGAATTATAACACATGGCCATAGGTCCTCTAAAAGAATAGTATTGAGCTAAACAGTGCCCTGGACTTGAACTACAGTGTTGGTTTCATTGCTCTGTGCTTTGTTTCCATTTTTATAAATCCTCAGAAACTTCCTCTTACTTGCTAAAATTTAGACCCGCTCACAACATTTTTGCCATCTTTGTGTGGTTACTGAAAATAAAGAGAAAACCTCATTTGTAAAAGAAATGCCTAAGGAGCAAAGCTGTCTACTTTTGGGAAGGGAAGGAATCTCCTTTTCTGAAGGACACATTAAAATTAATCATAGAAACAGACTTTGAACTTTCATCATATTTGACCTGACATTTGATTTTCCAGAATGACTAATAAATGACAGAAGAGAGAAAAAGCGAAGTCATTTGAATATGATCCCTTCCCTTCCTTAATCTCAATATAAACTATCTGGGGTTGTGAGGAGACTTTAAAACATAAAATCAAAACATGTGCTGGTGAGCTTCTAAATCTTATCATTTTGGCTCCAGGGTGGTGCAGAAACAAGAGGGGTAGATGAGGGACTACAAAGAATAGAAGTTGTTTTCACCCTGGGTGACACACCCTCTTCTCACTTAGGCCCCAGCCCAAGGGGTTTGTTTTTCTTCCTTTAAGTATTTTCAGAGAATATTTTTTAAAATAAAACATCATTTTTTTTTTATTTTTCCATAAGTTATTGGGGTACAGGTGGTATTTGGTTACATAAGTTCTTTAGTGATGATTTGTGAGATCCTGGTGAACCCATCACCCGAGCAGTATACACCGCAACATATTTGTAATCTTTTATCGCTCACCTCCCCTCTCAATCTTCCCCCCAAATACATAAAGTCCATTGTATCATTCTTACGCCTTTGCATCCTCATAGCTTAGCTCCCACTTATCAGTGCTGTTAATTCATTCCTTTTTATGGCTGAGTAGTATTCCACTGTGTGTGTGTGTATATACATATTATATATATAATTTATATATATGATATATATGTATATGTATATATGATATATATGTATATATATGATATGCGTGTGTGTGTGTGTATCTCTCTCTCTCTCTCTCAGAGTTCTTTATCCAGTCGTTGATTCATGGGCATTTGGATTGGTTCCATGACTTTGCAATTACGAATTGTGCTTCAATAAACATGTGTGTACAAGTATCTTTTTCGAATAATGACTTCTTTTCCTCTAGGTAGATACCCAGTAGTGCGATTTCTGGGTCAAATGGTAGTTCTGCTTTTAGTTCTTTAAGGAATCTCCACACTGTTCTCCATAGTGGCTGTACTAGTTTACATTCCCACCAACAGTGTAGAAGTGTTCCCTGATCACTGCATCCATGCCAACGTCTAATATTTATTGATTTTTTTATTATGGCCATTCTCGCAGGAGTAAGGTGGTATCACATTGTGGTTTTGATTTGCATTTCCCTGATCATTAGTAATGTTGAGCATTTTTTCATATGTTTGTTGGCCATTTGTATATCTTCTTTTGAGAATTGTCTATTCATGTCCTTAGCCCACTTTTTGATGGGATTGTTTTTTTTCTTACTTATTTGAGTTCACTGTAGATTCTGGATATTAGTCCTTTGTCAGATGGATAGATTGTGAAGATTTTCTCCCACTCTGTGGGCTGTCTGTTTACTCTGCTGACTGTTCCTTTTGCTGTGCAAAAGCTCTTTAGTTTAATTAGGTCCCAGCTATTTATCCTTGTTTTTATTGCGTTTGCTTTTGGGTTTTTGGTCATGAAATCTTTACCTAAGCCAATGTCTAGAAGGATTTTTCCAATGTTATCCTCTAGAAATTTTAGTTTCAGATCTTAGGTTTAAGTTCTTAATCCATCTTGAGCTGATTTTTGTATAAGGTGAGAGATGAGGATCCAATTTCATTCTCCTACACGTGGCTAGCCAATTATCCTAGCACCTACTCCCCTCAAGCATCACACTCTAAAATCTCACACAGAAAGCTCTTTCCACAACCAACCTAAAACATAAGGCAGACACTCAGGGGCTAGAACACAAGCAGAAAGAAGCTTTACATTACACTCAGGGGTCAGGGGTACACAGGCACACCCACCATCATTAGAAGGCCATCTCTGACAAAGACAGCACCAACTCAGGCTCAACCTCCAGGGCTAGCTCGGCAGGGCCAGCCTTCCCCCTGCCTCTGCTACTATCTTGAAGCCCTGGGCTTGGACCCTCCACCAGCAGTACCTTGGTAACCCTGCCCACTCTGGCTCAACTGACTTTTCTTCTGACAGTATGTGAAGAGCAGGTACGTTACACAGCACTTCTCCTCCAGCAGAGACTCTCTAAGCACTGTATACCAATATTAGCTTCAGAAGGTGAAGACCAGCTGCTTCTTTCAGCTGGCCAGGCCCAAGCAGGTCACGGATGAGAGAACATATACCTTGCATACAGACAGCAGAAAAGCAGCTAACTCAAGTAAAATGTAGCCAGGCAGGAATCTAAACTGGGATAGGTGACTGATAAAGTAATTTAGTATTCCCTTCTATTTCAGCCTGTCAGTCAAGTGGTTGTTTTTCATCTGTCCTTCCATTTATTTATATTATATTCCTTGCCTATTTAAAAAAAAAGAGGGCGTTTATGACGAAAGTCAAAAATCCAATTGACCCATTAAAACAAAAATGGAAGAACCAATACTTGGATTGAAAAGCTAGGAAAACACTGACTATAAAGCCTAAGCTATAGACAAATCATTGTACTCATCCCCCAAATTAGCTCTGTGCTCCTGGTAGTCAAGGTGAAAAAAGGAAAACTATTAATATAAAAACTATCATCTAATAAAAGGAAACACATTTGTTCATTAAAAGAAACAAAAATGTTTCTCGCTGTAAACTCTAACATGACCTCTCTACATATTGGGTTTTCCCAGTTATGATTAAATCATAATCAAGAATGTCTTGTTATTCTGGGAACTGATACTGCCGTATGCCGGAGAGTCAGAGGCCACTGTCTCGTCTCTGGATTTTACATATGCTGCTATGTAGGGAATATGTAATGACATTATAATGTTTAAAATTATACTTCTGAAATGAAAATGAAATATTGAACCTGAAAATCCAAACAACTCTAAAAATTAGCAGCTCTTAGAATATCAATCGTTTCCATATTATAGTCCCAGTGTCTTGTGGAAGGAAGGTCCATGCATGTTAAATATGGGATAGGTGAAGCTCATCTCCTGAAATCTACCTTCCTATTTTTTACCCCACAGATGATAATGTTTATTTTTTAAGGTTTTATTTTGGTAATTTAAAAAATTGTGATAAAATATACATAACATTAAAATGACCATTTTAACCATTTTAAGTGTACAATTCAGTGGCATTATGTACACTCATTTTCCCTCCCACTGATGCAGCCCCACCTCCACCCTAGACCCTCCTATAGGGAGAAAACTGATAGGCATTATTATTTTTTTTGGAACTGTATATCTATTTACCTCTTAAAAAGAAGTTTATCTCAAAAAGTGATGTTGATTATAAAGGAATGCATGAGGGATTTTCAGAGATGAGAGACAATGAGGCAAAGAAGTCTGGGTAAGAAGTCCTTCCATATGTCCTTAATAGAATACTTTCTTTCCCCCTGCTATCTTGAGGGTATAAGGAAGAAGGATGAGATTTAGAATTGCTACTTTTCCATGTGTTAGTTACATAGGCTTTCAACCAGCATCTTTCGGTCTTGATGTCTTTATCTGTGAAATAGATGGTAGTAATACTGATATCAGCATTACTGTATACATTAAATGAGGTAATATATATCAAGAGGTAACATTAAAATTGCTGTGCATGAATTGGTTATAACTTACATGAAATTCTGGTTCTAATTAATATCATTAGGTTGCAAGCTCCTTGAGGGTAGAGTCTAGTCTGAGCCGCAGCCTGAGCACATGTTGGCACTGAAAAAACATTGGTTAAATGTATGGAAGGACCAAGATACTGACATTCCACAGAAAATTCATAATGTATCTAGGATAATGAGAAGCAAAACTACAAAGAAGTAAATAGCTTAAAAAAGAAAGTGAGTCTGTGTGGTTTGTTGTGCTCCAGCCCCAAAGTGGGTGGAATGATCATTAGTTCATGAAAACTGGTACTCAGGTAATGGACACTCATAAATGAGTGGCACAACCTCCTGTAGAACAATTTGACAAAGTCATCAACACCTTAAAAACAAGCATAATAAGCCACAAAATTTCAATTCCAATTCAAGAAAGCTATGAGAAATATTGAAAGATCTACACAAACATGTAACTATAAGGAGGTTATTATACTGAATACAGGAAAACCAGAAGCCACTTTCTTGCCCAGCAACATGGACTGGCAAAATAAATTACACATATCCAGACAATAGGACACAATGCAGCCAACCTTTAAAATGATTGTATAGAAGAGTATTTATTGATAAGAAAAGATGTCTAGAATATACTCAACTTTTAAAAAGAGGTTACCAAGCAAAAAACACAGAAAGAAAAAATAGTCATGCACCACATGATGGACAGTGATGATGTCACACAAGGACAAAATCTCTGTTGTTAATCAACACATAACTGCACATGTAACAAAACGTTAACAATGATTAACGTGACTGTACATGTAACAAAATGTTAACAGAATGTTAACAAAATGTTAACAATGGGCTTATACTTACTCTTTCATGTTGTTTTTCTGAATTTTCTCATGTTTCTATGGTTCAGCGTGTATTCTTGGTGTGACTTTAAGAAAAAAGAGTTAACAAGAGGAAAAGAAAAAAAAGTGGCCTCAAATACATTTCAAGGAATTTGGCAGGCTTGGGAAACACAGAAAAAGTCTTACAGCACAGACCTATATTTCGATTCCACTGAGGCAACTGAAAGGGTGAGGTGGAGCCTAAAGGCACCAAGTCAGCTGGTAGTTGACTAGTATTTGTCCAGTGTCATGTGGTTCAAGAAAATGCCAATAATCCCGATCTCCAGCCTCCCCAGCCAATGCCACACCAGCCTCCAGCCAGCCTCACTTAGAAACCTGTCAGCATCAGAGCCTTTCCCCTCCTATTTGAGGTCTGGTGATCTGCACAAAGCAAAGTGACCCATGCTCTGTGTCACTGGGCCAAGTTTCAAGGATACAGCCCACTGCACCTCCTTCCCATCCCCAGAGGAAAAGATGAGGCATGGGGCTTCAGGGCAAACACTCCAGCCAGTGCTCCTCAAACCATGAACAAGGCACCACCACCAAGGCTCGGGGCCTAATGAGGAACGATTGCTAAACAATCTGATTACTCAATTTTTAACTTTGCTACACACACAAACACACACGTGTTCACACAATGTAAGCAGTAGAGAAGTATCAGTTCTGGGTTTCTGCAGTTGCTACATTTTTATATTTTCCGGTTGAAAATTGCTTCATTCTCTGCAAATATCCTTCCCACTTCATCTCTCTAGCCTTCTTGCTTTACTGAGAGCCCTGAAACTCCCCATGCCTGGAGTGTATAAATCTGTTCACAAACCTATGGCACAACCATGAAATTATTGGAAATTCTTCATGGCCGGGGTCCTAGCTCTGAAAATGTCTTCTTGTTGCTGTATCTCTAGCAGCCTTCCAGCACATGACTCGTGCCCTCTCCTCAGTGCTCAGACGGGTCTGAGGATACTGGGGCAATTTCAGGAAAGATCTAGCACCAGGTTTCTCCAAGAACAAAGGCTCTTCAGCATCAACATCACACTGGATCCAGAATTCTGTTTTACGATGTCTTAGAGAACCATGTTCATTTCCTTCTAAGCACAGAATTGCTGTTCTGAGGACAAGACCAAAACCAAGGCTTTCAGGGACATACATTAGGCCCCTGATCACTTTCTTAATACTCTAAGGGAGAATAGGAAGAAGGGCAGGAAGAAATATAGCATTTGTTGTTGTTGTTGTTGGATAACAAAGATTTTTTTTTCTAGTAGCTGTGGGCTTATAGCACAGGTTTAATGACGTAGTATCAGGAAACCTCACTTGTTGGGTGGATAAATCTGTTGAGACTTTCTGAGTTCCAGTTGAGAAAAATCCCAACACAAGCAGACTTAAGCAAAAGGAAATTTATTGTCTCAAGAAAATGAAAATTTCAAGGGTGGGTTTGGTTAGATACATAATTCAGGTCAAATGGTGGAATTAATCAATGTCTCTCTTGCTGTTTGTGGAATTTCCTCTCCGTTCACTTTATTCTCAGCACATTGTCAAAAATTCTTAAAATTCAAAAAAAACAGGCTTTCATCAAATTAGATTAAAGAAAGAGAGCTTCTCACCTTTAAAACAAAATTCCTTCCAGCTTTAAGGTATAATTGACAAATATTGTATATATTTGTATTGTACAACATATTTTGAGAGAGAGAGAGTGGAATGATTAAATCAAGCTAATTAATATATCTGTCATTTCACGTATTTATCATTTTTGTGATGAGAACATTTAAGATCTACTCTTTTAGCAATTTTCAAGTATATAGCATATTATTATTAACCATAGTCACTATACTGTACAATAGATCTCCAGAACTTGCTGATCCGGTCTAACTGAAACTATATACCCTTGGACCAACATCTCCCCATCTCCCACACTCCCAGTCCCTGGCAACTACTGTTCTACTCTCTGTTTCTATGAGTTTGTCTTTTGTAGATTCCACATGTAACTGACTCATGCAGTATTTGTCTTTCTGTGTCTGGCTTATTTCACTTAGCATAATGTCCTCCAGGTTCATTTCTGCTGTTACGAATGGCAGAATTTCCTTCTTTTTTAAGGCTGAATACTATTCCATTATATATAAACATATCTCATTTTCTTTATCCATTCATCTTTCAATGAATCCTTGAGTTGATTTCATATCATAGCTATGATGAATAATGCTTGATATGGTTTGGCTGTGTCCCCCCCCCAAATCTCACCTTGAGTTGTAATAAACCACATGTATCAAGGGTGGGGCCAGGTGGAGATAATTGAATCATGGCGGCGGTTTCCCCTGTACTGTTCTTGTAGTAGTGAATAAGTCTCTTGAAGGCTGATAGTTTTACAAGTGGGACTCCTGAAGGGTCAGCAGTTGTAAGGACCAATCATGTCAATAGCGCAGAAGCTCAAGGGTTTTAGAGAAGGTGGTGAAAACAACTTTCAGAAGCATCCACACTCCAGAGTTGAATCATCACAACTCCTAAATTCAGGGAAATATAGACTCATGTAAGCAGATGTGTTTCAAAAAGGCTTCATAGAGAATGTAGGACTTGCACTGAGTCTTGAAGAATGGGTAGGATTTGGGCTGAAAAATGGGGAGGGAGAGCAGCAAGAATAATCCAGACCTGCATGAATAAAGCCAAGGAGTCTGGCTCAAATGCGGAAAACCATGGTGGGAGAGGAAGAGCCACAGCCTCCCTGTGAGATCAGCCTATAGCAGATGAGGAGGCAAACTGGGCAAGAGTAGCAAGGGGTTTGAGTCTCCAGACTAAATTGACATTACTGAAAGTAGTGATTAACTTTCTTTCTGTCCTCCTCCTCTTTTTGTCTCTAAAGTTTTAACATCGCCAATATTTTGATTCTCCCTTGGTCTAAATATGGGGGTTTTCTGTATTCCATTTTAATTGTTCCAAAGAGCAGGGTTGCAGAGCCCATGAGCCACATACAGGAAAGCATTCCCTCCAGCCCCTTCCCCCGATCCACCCCAAGCACATGCTTTACCCCATCAAGTGTCTAGTACACCACAAGCCTGAGGTCTCCATCTTCTCATCAAGGTGTCCATGCTGCCAGGCAACAGGTGCATATTGACAAAGTTAAGGAACCCAGTTCCTAGAAGATGTAATAGTTTAATTAGATCACTAGTAAGTAGAGATAAATATCTATTGTCATTCAGGAGAAAACAAGGGGCTGGCAGACTGTGGGATAGAACAGGTAAGGAATGGAGAAGAAAGAGTTAAAGAAAAGTCTGAAAATGAGAAATCCTTTCAGAGTCTGGGAAGGTGGTCAAGTGAGAAGCCTGAATATACAGTGAAAAACACAGGCTTGGAATCAGAAAAATCTCAGTTTGAATCTTTCACTTACTAGTTTGGGGCAGAACTTAATCTCTTTTTTGTAGATGAGGAACCGCAGGTTCCTTATCAACAAAACAAGGATAATAAAACTTGTGGTTTATTGCAGTATTAATAAAGATGAAGGAAGTAGAATGCCTTGTTCTTCAGATCATTGTTCTGCCACTTCCCTGCTGTGAGTCCTTGGTCACATTAACCTCTTTAAACTGCAGTTTCCTCATCTGTAAAGTAGAAATTATAAAAGCACGTAGCTCATAGGGCTGTAGTGAGGATTAAATAGGAAGATGCACATAACAAGCTCAACACAGTAGCTATTGTAAGCACCCAATACATGTTAATGATGATGATGGTGATGCTGAACATATTAATTATATCAGTTAGGATGGTTGCAAATGTACGTGACAGAAAACCCAGGCAGAAGTGACTTAAACAGCAAGGATATGTTATTATTCACATGACAAGAAGTCCTGAGTTCAAGATGTTCCAGAATGGGAAATTCATTGGTTCAAAGATTTCATCAAGGACTTAAGTTCTTTCCTGTCTTCACTCAGAGTTTCTCAGCATGTTGGCTGTTTCCAATTTGGGCTGTCCCCTCATGGGTGCAAGATGACTGCCACTACTCCAGATATGATATCTTCTAACAACCTCCTACTGTGGAGGAAGGAAGAAACCACTCTTTTCTTTTTAAGACAGAGGAAATTTTTTCTGGAAACCACCATGCACCAGCAGACTTTCCCTTATATCTCATTAACCAGAATTTCATATACATGCTGATGTCTAAACCTATCACTGACCTCTTAAGAGATGAACAAAATCATGTCTCTGTGAGCATGCAAGAAGGTGGATGTGGTGGTTGAGCAGGCAACTGACATCAACCACCTCAATAATGGTAATGAAAACTATGGGCCCTTAGAGGACAGAGTTCTGGGAGAGAAGAGAGAGCCACACCTGGGACAGAGGTGAAGAGGACACTACAGTCATTTAATGGAGCTCTGAAGAGTCTTTGGAGTCACAAAATTTGGAGTCACAAACTGAACTCTTGGCTCTGCCATTATCTAACTGTGTAAACAAGTTATTTACCCTCTATGCCTTTGTTTCCACAGCTATCGAAGGCCAACATCTAATGGATGCTTGAAAATAAAATTAACGCCGGGCGCGGTGGCTCACGCCTGTAATCCCAGCACAATGGGAGGCCGAGGCGGGCGGATTACGAGGTCTGGAGATCGAGACTATCCTGGCTAACATGGTGAAAGCCCGTCTCTACTAAAAATACAAAAAATTAGCCGGGCGAGGTGGTGGGCGCCTGTAGTCCCAGCTACTCAGGAGGCTGAGGCAGGAGAATGGCGTGAACCTGAGAGTTGGAGCTTGCAGTGAGCCAAGATCGTACCACTGCGCTCCAGTCTGGGCGACAGAGCGAGATTCCTTCTCCAAAAAAAAAAAAAAAAGAAAGAAAGAAAAGAAAATTAAGCCACACAGAGTATGTGATTAACAAATAAGTGAAATTATCATTACTACTTCTGGCCGAGCAACAGGCACAGGCACAGGAATCAGACTGGTTGTTACACCAGCAATCACTGAAATTATTGAATACAAATATAAGTCTATATGTAGTGCTTCAACAGACTTTCTTCTCCAGGATGAGAAAGCTTGTTCAGATTGAAGAGACAAGCAGTGGTTGTGGAGACAAACAGGATTCAAAATCAGGTCCCACTGCTACCATTTAGGGAAAGATATTGGGAAAGTTACTGAATCTTGGGAAAGTTATTGAACTGCCTTGTGCTCAGTTTTCTCATCTGCAAAAGAGAGTAACAGCTCATTAAGTTATGAAGATTAAACAAGTTAACTGTGAATAAGGGCAGCCATTGTTAGCATGTTTACTCTTTTCGTATAAAGATGCAGTTACTCTGTTCTGTCTTTTATTTACTTTGCTAATTGTCACTCCAAGAGGAGCAGTGAAAAATCTGGCTTCAATTCTTGTTCTTTCTCTTAGGAGCCACATGGCCTCCGACTATCAGGTACTCCTTCAATAAAAGGATTGGCCCACTTTTCTCTCCAGAGAGGAGAGTTTCCAAATAAAATATTTTGAAGACTGAAACTCAACATATGATGTCTCATTATTTATACTTATTATCTCCTACGATTCCAATTTTTGTCTCATTCTTTCTTATCACCTACGCTTTTCTTTGGCTTCCTGCCTGGAACTTTTTCCTATACTATGTCACTACTTACCATAATCTCCAATATCTCTACTTTCTCTTCTACCCAAATCTTTATGCCTCATTACTTACAATTTCTTAAATGTGCCTTAAACTTTTATTATAGGATAGTGGTGTGTATATACATACATTTAAATTTATTTTAAATTTAATCTCTCCTCAAGCCCACAGAGACTGGTATTAAATTAGCATATGTAAAATGCCAAAGAAGCATATAGTAGTGATTACTATAAATGTTAAATAAAATATGATTTCAGCAACTGTTTGCTGAGGTCCTCCTGTGTATACAACACTGTGCTACAGAGATGACTCTAATGAGAGTTCCTGGCCTGAAAGAGGTGACATATTCCAGTTTGGGAGTTAAGACTTGTCAATAAGTAAGCACTATACATAAAACACTTCTAAAATAATAGAGGCCTTTCAGAAAGATTGATGGGTTTATCTGAACCAGGTGGCAACACAGTCACCCTCTCTGCCCACCAAGATGGTGCTCAACCCCAGCAGCAACTAAGACATGTTGAAAAAGATGTTTTATGCCTAACATAATGAGAAAAATGGCCAGAGAGAGGTGTTCTGAACAAGTTCAAGATTTTACCAAGCGTTGCAAGAACTCTGGAATCCTTAGGGTGGTAAAATACTGGAAAGAAAATTCTGCATTGAAAGACTCTCTTAACTGCTTACTATAATGATCCAGTCTTTTACAAAGAATACAAAATGTAAAACCTGAAGGAATTTAAGAACTCAGAAAAACTGGAATTTCTACCAAGTAAAAGCTACACAAGCTTCCCATAAGCATGTAGGCAAATATTTGAGTGGCCCTCAGAACTCTAATACTCATGGAAGTCATTTCTAGTAGAAATCACCTGAGATAATAAACTCAAGATAAGAATGTGTGTTTGTTTTATACTAATTATAGAAATATTAATTTTATCTGAAATCAAGATCTTTTATTAAAAAGAGATTGATGGATTTCAAAGACTTTCAAGTGGACGTATCTAAAAAAAAAAACAAAAAACACTAAAAGCATTCACTAAAAAAAAGGTGAATTTTCTTTAACAACAATTAATATCTTAAATGTTTGAGATTATGTCATTTTTCCAGAACAAATGAAACCTGGATGACAACTTGCTATAACTGTACTTAGATATTTATCAATTCCATCTGTTCATTCTTTCTTGATCCTGCCTGAGGAGGAAGCAGAGTCTGGTTGTGTGTCACAGGGTGGGATTGTGGCCTCTAATGTGGGTGTTTAACTCCCAGAAAACAGAATGCTCACCAGGGTGCTTTATTAACAGTCTTTATGGGATGGAAGGTGGAATGAATTCCCTTTAACATTTCTGTTTCAGTCTGTGTTCTTGGTGATGAACAGCAGAAAGCAACTCTGACTATATTAAGCAACAACATTTATTAGAAGGTTCTTAGGAGCTCACAGTCCTCAGCAGGCTAAAGGTCACTCTTGGAACACAGGCTAAGGTATGAAGACCAAAGCCAGTCTCCTAACATTCATGAGGCCCAGAACAAGAGTACAAATAGAGCCCATGGTTAAGCTCACAACCTACCCACTTTTTTATCCTAGCCCCAGCCCCATTTCACACCACAAGGGCCCTCACGCACACTGGTGAGAATCCTCAGCCCTCTTGTCTAAGCTCTTTCTACACATTACTCACACTCCAAACAGATGCTCTTGCCACTCTGAGGACCTGTGATTGCAAACAGTGGTGGCCTGATCTGCTCTCACAGGCTTTGGGCCCTTTGGGCAGGGAATCCCAGGATTCTGGGTACCCAGAGTACAGTCTAGAAGGATAGTCTAGAGAATATGGACTCTAGGTGAGCAGAGGTGAAGCCAGAAGAGATCACAGTGGGGCCCTCTATAGCCCAGGGGAGCCCTCCTGTTCAGGTCTAAAGAAGATCCTGCTCACAGCAAAGGTCTGTCACAGCAAGACTCATTGGGGCTGCCTGGAACCACACTCCTGGCATGAACCTCTACTGTTAGCATTGCAACAATGGGACACCACTCTCTCAAGAGGCCACATCCAGGTGGCATCATCCAATGGCCAAGCACAAGTCGCCTGTCTCCCCCAGGCTTTTCCAGGGAGGAAGAGGCCTCACCTAGGCCCTTGGGCTTCCTCCCAGGACCATGACACAGAGTACAAAAGAAAATTAGGGTGCTATAAACCAGGATGATTCATTGGATAATGCTAAAGCATCAAACATTTATAGCTGTTCCTTAAGACTCTACTACTCTTTTTTTTTTTTTTTCTTAAATAGAGTTCAGGCTGGTCTCAAACTCCTGGGCTCAAATAATCCTCCCAGCTCAGCCTCCCAAAGTGCTGGGATTACAGGCTTGAGCCACCTCACCAGGCCTTCTGTTACTCTTAATAGCTGTTTATTCTGTGCTAGATCTGGAAACATGACCATTGCCAGATACACCTGAGAAACAAATCTCTAGTTAATGTCAATTTGTGTGTGTGTGTTGGAGTGGGGGTGGGATATACCCATCCATAAGATCACAGGACAAAAAAAAAAAAAACATTTATTTTATTATTGCTATTGATCTACCTTCCTACTTTTTCTCATGTTCCTCACCCCCATCTCAAAGATCTCTACTTGTTTGGAAGTTGTAAGTAAGCAAGAAGTCATATACCATGTAACAACATTTCAGCCAATGACAGACCACATATATTATAGTGGTACTATAAGGTTATAATACCATATTTGACTGTACCTTTTCTATGCTTAGATACATTTAGATATACACTTACAATTGCGTTGATTGCCTATAGTATTTAGTATAATAACCTGCCTTATAGCATATAGCCTAGGTGTGTAGTAAGCTGTACCATCTAGGATTGTGTAAGTATACTCTATGGTGTTTGCACAACAATGAAATTGCCTAACTACACATTTCTCAGAATGTATTCCTACTGTTAAGCAATACATGACTATACTAAGAAAGGTATCATAGACTATTAGATCAAAAATTCCTCTAATGGCATGAGACTCCAAGAGTCCTTTGAATATGGCAAAGAGGAAAAACCCAGTCCTAGGATCAAATTGTGCTGGAATGGGACCAGAAACAGACCCTTCCACGATGGCCCTCTCCTGAAAATAACCATCCTGGACACATGTTCAAGACTCAAGTCACGGAGGGAAGCAGGAGAAAATAATTGGGAGCATCACAGAATCCTCACTGTGTTAGTTTGCTCAGGTTATCATTGCAAAATACCAGAGAATGGGTGGTTTAAATGACAGACATTTATTTTCTCCCAGTTCTGGAGGCTGAAAGTCTAAGACCAAGGTGCCAGCTGATTCTGTTAATGAGGGCTATCACCTCAGAAAGGGAGAGAGAGAGTTCTCTGATTTATCTTCTTATAAGGAAACTAATTCTATGGGATCAGGACACCACCCTTAGGATCTCATTTAACATTGATTACTTCCTTAGAGATCCCATCTCCAAAAATTACCACACTGGGGGTTAAGACATCGTATAGACATTATAGTAGGAATTTGTGGAAGGGACAAAAACATTAAATCCATAACACTCATTAAACAGTCAGGGATCTTAAATATTATGTTTATTCTCCTATTTATTAAAAGTGAGGCATCCAGGCATTAATTGCACACACATAAAAAATCATTGAGTGAAAGCTTTACACACAGATGCACACACAAGAGGAGGGGATAAAAACCCATCCTTTAGAAACATAGAAAGCTATGTGTGCTGACTTATAATACTGTAATGAGCAAAACATATTATTAAATGAAAAAAGCAAGTTGCTGAACATTGTGATGGGTATGGTACTGACTGTGTAAAAGGAAGGAGGAATTACGTATACATCCATACTTGCATATGTCTGAACTATCTCGGAAGGGATATATGAGCAAACTAATAGACGTGGTGGCGGGGACTGATGGTTGGGGACTGGGAATGTAGGGACACTTTTCATCAATTTTCCCTGTGCAGTTTTTCCTGAAGGAAGTGTTGTGGAAGCAACCAAAAGTCGAGGTGCACTAGTTTATGATGTTGCCCCACAGATGCACAAAAGAATGGAGCATGTACAGGTATTACCTATTCAAAATTTTTAAAGGGAAAAATAGAGAAATACATTGTGCAATTAAGCCAATAGGGAAGTAAGCTACAATGCAGTTAACAGCTATACCTAAACCCTCTCAGAGGACACAAGCCTTTTACCCCACTCTCATAGAAGCAAAGTCTTAGGCAGATGAAATCGTTTTAAAGAAATCACTGGGAAATCTCTACTTAATTGAAGCCTGGAATTTGCTTCTGGAATTTGTTTCCTTTGTTTCTCTTGCTTCTCGTTTATTTCTTAAATAATAGAAGCACAAGAATCAGCAACATTATTTTCTAACCTTTGGAGAAATAACGAAATGTGGGCAAAGGAGATCCTAAGAAGCCCAGAGTCAAAATGTCATAAACTTTTTGGTGCAAAGTTGTTGGGAGAAGCACAAGAAGAAGCACCAAATGTTTTAGCCAGCATTTTGGAAATTTCTGAAACATGCTTGTAAGTGTAGAAGAACAGATCTAAACAGAAAGGAAATTTGAAGGCATGGCAAAGGTGAACAAGGACCATTATGAAAGAGGAATGCAAATTCATATTTTTCCCAAAGGAGAAAGAAACAAAAGATCCAAATAATTGTGCCACTGACCAAATACTAGTTTGTAACTGAAAACCAAAGTTGTAGGAATTTCATTGACATTCTTAATGTATCTAAACAAATACATTTTTAACTAGTAAAAAGGTAAAAAGATGATACCTGCTGTTTGAAAAAACAGTGGAATCCTCCAACAGTGTTTGAATAATTGTTTTAAAAGATTTGCTTTTATCTGTTGAAAACACGAGTTGAGGAACTAAAGCACACTTGGTGCTTAGCTCTAGAATATATTAAGGGAGTAAAGCAAGCTTTCAGAATGCCACAGTGGTAACAGACAGGAATCGCCTGACTTCCTTCATCAAACTTGATCTTGAGGTACCTCCAGGATCCCTGGCTTGCTAACCGATTTCTAGCAATTGCCATGTTAAGCAAGAACTAGGGTATTTTTTGAGTTCAGTATTAGCACACAGGTACCTTTTCTCTCAAAAGAAATCTACCCTGGTGCATTAGCCCTCATCATTACACAGAAAAAGAATGTGAGTACAGAGAAAAATGGGAAACAAGCATAAAGCAGAACTAGAGATTGCTTCCTGAAGAGTATGCCTCCCAGAAGGAAAGGGGAGAAGGGGGCAGCAAACTCTTTCTGACATAAGTGTGTGCAGACACCTTATACGCATCGTCTGATTTAATCCTTTCAACAACTCACTGAGGCAGGTACTGTTATTGTCCCTATTTTTCCAATGAGGAATCGGGAAACCCTTGCCCAAAGCCGCTCAGCTTTGAGGGTGTGTAAGTTGCTATGTTGAGCAGAGGTGAGAAAGGAGTGCTGATGGAGGTTGGGGGAGCTCAAAATCTCCCGCTTGCTCGTAAGCTCACTTCTATTGGGGTCAACCTAATTTCACACATGGCCTGTATTTCCTTGTGCTAAAATTAATTTGTAAGATTGTCCTACATTTTTCTTTAGAGAGTGACTCAATTTGAAGGCACTTCGTCACCAGGGCACAAACATCTTTTCTAAGTGGGTACTGTTTCTGCTAATTAAGGAAGAGCGAACACTGGAACAAGCCAGGAGGGCAGTCTCTGACTCACCCTCTTTGGCTTCATCTGTGAAAATGGACTCAGGGGATTCAAAAGAAGAGAAACGATAAAAAGCAGGGCCAGGCACGACCCTTCAGCTTGTTGGAAAACATATGAACGTGGCTTCTGTCTGACCCAGAAATAACATTTCTACAACTGAAATCTGTTTAGACAGTCATCAAAAATATCTCTGCTTCTTCTCTCTCCCAAAGTGCCTCTGGAGCCACGGCAAATCTCAACTCAGATATTCTAAAACACCTCCTCCCATTGGCAAAGGAGGACCAAAGCTATCTAATTTTAGGGTCTAACAGTTGGCATGCAATTAAAACTATCTTTATTATGGGCCTCAGAGAAGAATAATTTATTTATGGGTAAATTAGAATCATTGCAATATAAACATGCTCCCACGGATCAGGAATTCGCTATGCTCAACCAGCGACCATAAGAACTCTGCCACTTTTACAATATGGAGCTTATTGTTTCAAAACAAGCAAAAGATCAGACATCCCTAATCCATTTTTTAACATCAGTCCCAAATGCTGCAGTAGGGCTCCAGTCAATACTATCCATATTTGAGCATTGGTCATGATTTGAGGTATTTGATCTTAAGAAACTATAGGCATAATAATAATAATAATAATAATAATAATAATAATAGGGACGGGCACGGTGGCTCAAGCCTGTAATCCCAGCACTTTGGGAGGCCGAGACGGGCGGATCACGAGGTCAGGAGATCGAGACCATCCTGGCTAACACGGTGAAACCCCGACTGTACTAAAAAATACAAAAAACTAGCCGGGCGAGGTGGCGGGCGCCTGTAGTCCCCGCTACTCGGGAGGCTGAGAGGCAGGAGAATGGCGTAAACCCGGGAGGCGGAGCTTGCAGTGAGCCGAGATCCGGCCACTGCACTCCAGCCCGGGCCACAGAGAGAGACTCCGTCTCAAAAAAAATAAATAAATAAAATAAATAAATAATAATAATAATAATAATAAAGAAAAGAAAATGTTCTTCTTCCTGAAAAGAAATATATTGGTATTAAAGTTCAGACTGAGGGTATTTTTGGTTTCATTTGGTTTTGGCTTTGAAAACTTTGCTGACCAGAGATTTAGATTGGGATAAATGAGTCTAATTACGCTGGTTTATTTTGTATCATGAATTTGCTAAAATAAACTAAAGGAAAGCATATCTTATATTTAAACAATGAAAAATAGAAAAATAAATAAGATTCCTCTCCTGAGAAGAGGGTTACTATAATACTTCTGTCTGCCAATTCAGTATCACCATTAATTTTCTCTTTAAGAGTTTTCCATCCTAATGAGAGCATGTCGCCACCTCCTACAGTGCAGCTTTATAAAAAGATATAAAGCAATAGAAAACACACAAAAGCATGTGTTGCTCCCAACTCTTCAAAACTATATCACAATGTTCTATGTGAGGTAAGCTATTTTTTTTCTTCAACTTATTTTTGTGTCCTGCTGTAGAAAAAAGTCTAAAACATACAGCTAGGATTTAGTTGTGTAGCTCTGTTATTTGACCTATTTTTCACAGATTGAGGACTTAAAATTTTTGTAACCTGTGACTATGTTCTCTGGGTTACGTATTTATGCTCCTTTTCTTGTCCCCCACCCCTCACTGCACTATCATGAATTGGCCCTGGCGTAAGTATTTACACATGATCTGTAACTAGACTCTTTTGTGGCCAAACCCATTCCACAGAAAGAGAAATGGAGAGCTGAAAATTATCCCTGAGCACCTCTCTTAAATGAGGACACAGTCACCCTCCCCTTGGATCAGTCTTCAGTAAAGCATCTATTGGTTTTTCATGGAAACATTCATTACTACACAAGATAATATCATTTATTTATTCATTTACTTGTTACTGTCTGTCTCCTCTCACTGGAACATGCATTGTATGAACTTAGGAAACTTGCTTTTCCAATTCATTCCTGTATCCCCAGTCCCCAGAAGAGAGCCTGGCACATAATAGGGATTCAATAAATGTTTGCTGAAGGAATGAATTCCCTAATGACTTTGGGAGTGCAAACAGTGGATCTATTAAGTGAACCCTTAAAGGTATCACTCAAGGATTTTTAGAATCTTCTAGATAGAAGGAATCCCTTAGATCATTCAGAGTTGGCAAACTTATTTTGTTAAAGAACCAGATAGTAAATATTTTCAGCTTTGTGGGCCATATGGTCACTGCCTTGGCTACTCATGTCTGTCACTGCAGCATTACTGCAGCCATAGACATTATGTACATGAATAAGCAAGACTGTATCCCAACAAAACTTTATTACAAAAATAGTCAGTGGTGGGGTGAAGCTTGCTGACCCCTCCTAAACCAATGGTTTCCCAATAATTTTCTATGAATGAGTTTTATCAAGGACAATAAAAAGAAGACATAAGGATTTACTGTGAGATTTTTTTCATCAAGTGAGATTATTTCAACTTGAAAATTTTTTTCTGAGTGTATGTTCTTTCCACTTTTTAGTCTTCGAAACATTTCTTTAGCTAAGTTATAGTAATAATAAATTATGTATTGTTAAAATCCTTTCTTGGAAAAACAAAACATTGGCAACTTTAACAAAGTTCCAAAATATTTTGTTGAAATTTTACTATCCAACAAATTCAAACTTCTGCCAACTCCCATGGCTCTAGTCCATACATCTTATTCTGCAGTCCGGTTCTTATTTGCAGTCAAGTGATTCCTTTCTGTCTAGGGTAAACAGCGGGTTAATGAAAAGATCTAAGAAGCTTATAGAATCTGGGAGGACCAGAGAACTGAACCCTAGGAGAAAGCCACCCCACACCACGTGACTGTTTTGGCAGAACACACACTCCTGCTGTCTGTGGCACTGCATCTACATTGATAAGGGCTGATGCCAGAAATGCTGCCTCAGCTGCCCCCAAAGAACAGATGGCTCTAGCACCATGCCTGTCAAAAGAACTGTTTCCCATCCCACTCCTATGCCCAGCCAATGACTTACTATATTCCACCTCTGAGTCTCACACAGAACCATCACCTTAGCTGAAGCAAGGTCTCATGCAGAACCATCACTTCAAGGGAGGTGGAAAAATGAATGCTTAGCTCTCTATCCTCTTTGAACTGGAAGCCAAGCTAAAAGATGGCTGGAATGGGTGCTAGGCAAAACAGTTTACAGCATCTCCAGGAGAATCCTGAGGCCTAGAGCCCTTCACCTTCAGGGGAGGGGAGTTTCAGCCCAACGATAGCTAAACTACATTTTTGGGAGGAAAGAGTAGCATTTGGAAAGGTTGTCTAGTGATTCAACACAACAGGAACATTTTTAGCCCATTAGTGAAAGCCACAACAGTAGAAAAGTGAAGAGCTTCCAGATAACTCAGATCTCAAAACAACCTTGCCTGATCACTAAAGCAAAAGGTAAGAAACACACAAACAAAAACTTCTCAATCATTCAAATAATTGCTTTAGTGGGTTTTTTTGTTTTGTTTTTTTCACTTACAGACACATCCTCAAACCCTGAAGTTCAATAGGGTAGGGCTGGGGTTGCTTCTCCTAAGTGATGAACCTTAGCTTCTGCAGGCACCTTTCAAATTCGAACAGTAATGTCAATGAAGCCACTCGTCCCTGAATCCAGAGAGGATTCTCTTTAAATAAAATAAATATAGGAAATAACATTAGCTTCTTTGTATCTATTAACATATAACTGCAGTGAGATAAGAGCTAGAAACAATACAATTATACAAGAAACATTCCATTTACAACAAAAGTTGTTTAATGTGATTTTTCACTAATCAGAGACTAAACACGCCAAAATTTTAGTAGTAGTTATATGTGAATAGTGAAATTACAATGACATTCCTTTTTGTCAAATATTAAACAAAAAACTGTTTATACTAAGTATATAATCCCTTTTTAAAAGAAAGCAATTTATTTTCAAACAATATGCTAATGTACAGATATAATGCATTTATTATTTTTACCCCTTCACCAAATAATTGTAGTTCTTTAAGCACAGGATGTTATCTAAAACATATAAGCCTAAAAGTTATTTGTGATATTATCCCTTTCTCAAGCAGTTTACAATGAAATGAGCAAAATTTGGTAACAAATAATATCATCACAAATACTACAAAAGCGTAAGTATTCTTATAAATACTAGAAACTTCATTTTTGAGGGGAAAATGTGAATGCTGGTATGCACATGTAATTCTTGGAGGTACGAAGTTTATGATTCTGTGAGGGGATGAGGGGCTCGGGAAAGAGATGAAAGAACATTGCACTACAGAAGGGAAAAACAAAGACTTGCACACAGAGTGGTTCATGTCTGCTGAGAATCTCTGTTCAGTGGTGTCCTCAATTTCTTACTAGAGCCCAGTGGCCAAAAATACCATTTGTGCATATTTGTGTAACCAGTCCTCCTCAGGATTAAAAATACAATTTTAAAAGTTATAGCTACTGAATTTTCTAATGAAACAAATCAGGACAAAAGATGTTGTGTCCTAGTCTGTGCAAACAGCAGGTGTCTTAGTCCATTAGGGCTGCCATAACATAAACATCATAGACCAGGGGGCTTAAACAAAAGAAATGTATTTCTCAGAGTTCTGGAGGCTGGGAAGTCCAAGATCAAGGTGCCAGTATATCTGGTATCTGGTGAGGGCCCACTTCCTTGTTTTTGGATGTGTCTTCTCACTGTGTCCTCACATGGCAGAAGGGGTGAGGGAGCTCTCTAGGGTCTTTTTTATAAGGCCACTAATCCCATTCATGAGGGCTCCACCTCATGACCCACTCATCTCTCAAAGGTCCCACCTCCAAATACCACCACATTGGGGATTTGATTTCAATATATGGATTTTGGGGGGACATATTTAATCCACAATAGAAAGCTAAAAATATTTGAGATTGGCCAGCCATGTTCTGAACATTAGAGCCAGTCCCCTCCAGAATGCTATTCATTAAGTGTTTCACTTCTTAAAGTAGAAAGCAAAACTTTAAAGAGGTTGGGCCAGGCCCTGTATTAATCTTCTTTTTTGTTTTAATTAACACATAATAATTGTATGTATTTATGAGGTACAAAGTGATGTCTCAAAATGTATATACATTATGTATTGATCAAGTCATCATGTAACACATCCATCACCTCAAACATTTATCATTTTTATGTGATGGCAACATTCAAAATCTTCTCTTCTAAGTATTTAATATATACCTTAGTGTTTACTATAATCACTCTACTGTGCAACAGGATGCCTAACTTATTCTAATTTTAACTTTGTACCTACTGGGCAACCTCTCTCCAACCCTTCCCTTCTCAGCCTCTGGTGACCCCTATTCTATTCACTATTTATACGAGATCAACTTTTTAAGATCCAAAATATGAGTAAGAACATGCAGCATTTATATTTCTGTATCTGACTTATTTCATGTAACATTATGTCCTCCAGGTTTACCCATGTTGTCACAAATGACAGGATTTCATTTTTTTCAATGGCCAAATAGTATTCTGTTGTGTGCAAGTACTACATTTTCTTTATCTATTCATCTGTTTTTGGACATTTAGGTTGATTCCATATCTTGGCTATTGTGAATAGTGCTGCAATATACATGAGAATGGGGAATCTCTTTGACATACTGATTTTATTTCCTTTGGATATATACCCAGCAGTGGGGTTGCTGGATCATACAGTAATTCTATTTTTAATTTTTTGAGGGACCTCCATACTGTTTCCCATAGTGGCTATACTAGTTTACATTCCCACCAACTGTGTGTGAGGGTTTACTTTTCTTCATATCCTTGCCAACACTTGTATCTTTTGTCTTTTTGATAATAGCCATTCTAACTATAGTGAAGTGGTATCTCATTGTGGTTTTGATTTGCATTTCCCTGATGATTAGTGATGTTGAGCATTTTTTTCATATGCATATTGGCCATTTGCATGCCTTCTTTTGAGAAATGTCTATTCAGGTCTTTCGCACATTTTTAATTGGATTATTTGGGACTTTGGGGGGTGGGTTTGTTGCTACTGAGTTCCTTATATATCCTGACTATTGACCCCTTGTCAGATGTATAGTTCGCAGATATTTTCTTCTATTCTGTATGTTCTTTTCACTCTGCTGATTGTTTCTTTTGCTGTGCAGAAACTTTTCAGTTTGATATATTGCAATTTGTCTAATTTTTTGCTGTTGCTTTTGCTTTTGAGGTCTTATCCAAAAAAAGTCATTGCCCAGTCTAGTGTCATGAAGCATTTCCCATGTGTTTTCTTCAAGGAGTTTTATAGTGTTGGGTCTTACATTTGTCTTTAATCCATTTTGAGTTGAATTTTCTATATGGTGAAAGACAAGAGTCCAGATTCATTCTTCTGCATGTGGACATCTAATTTTCTGAGCATCATTTATTGAAGAGACTGTCCTTTCTCCATTGCGTGTTCTTGGCATCTTTGTTGAAAATCAGTAGATTTTCTTGGCTGTAGATGCATGGATTTATTTCTGGACTTTCTATTCTGTAATCCTCTTTCTTTGGACTAACTTGAATATTCTCTTGTGGCCAATTTCCAATGAGAGATTTTTAAAGAGCAGCATCTACACAGTGTTCTGAAACCTACTTCTCCACCAACTTTGAAAACACTGGTCTGGTGGTAGCCTCTCAGGTGGGTTTATACTCAGGGGATTCATTTACAAAGAAATTGTCTTGTTCATCAATGTCTAGGTTGCAATTTAATCACATTTTCATAAAAATAGAGTTAGCATTAGGAGAAAGTTGTATTCTGACTACAGGGTAAAATGGAGATGTGTCACCAGGGGACAAAACTGGGACCAATGTGTGGTCACTCCAACTAAAGCATTTTAACCAGAATGGAGCTACTATTTACAAATGTATTTGGAGTTGGACCACACCCCTTTCTCCTCATATCTATTTATGTCTACTGATCTAAATGTAGGCTGGAAAAAACATGTGTCCACAGTTGGGTCCAGACATACACAGACAAGGCTGACAGCCTTTAGGACTTTGACAGAAGCCAGCTTATGGGATCAGAGAGGCCTCTAAGAGTGAATTCACCACTCTGAGGCAGCCTGGCAGAGTTGGCAGCAAGACTTGCATGTCAGAGACAAGTGGTTTCAGATAAACAATATTTGAATCCATCCTGACCCAACTACGTGGGGGCATGCTTGTGCCCTGTGGAAAAATATCTTTGTAGTCCAGGACTGATAGAGCTGTCCCCAAACTCTGCAATGCTCCAGAACTGGCAGAGTCCTCTGCAGGAGTGGTGCTTCCGAGTTAACACATTCAGATGTTAATGTTAATGGACTGTTCCCTTACTATGTGCTAGAGAAGCTGAGGGATAATCAGGCTTCATGAGCAAGATTTTTTCCTCAATATAATTAATTGTTTAATAGAGACTCACATTAACAGAACTTTTGTCTTATAATATAGTTACCTCCCCAGCACTGGAAGTGTTTAAACAGAGACTGAAAAATCTTCATTGAATGGAAAGTTGGCCCAGCTAGCCTTAAGGTCCCTTACAGGGGGCTATGCTTCTAGTTAAAATGTGGGCTTAAATGTGGTTTTTTTTTTTTTTTTTTTTTTTTTTGCGCCTTTGTTCAGCTCACATGCATATGAGAAAGTGTTAAGATCATATCAAGAAGCCAACTTTCCTACTTCACTGTATTGCTATGATGGTTAATTTTATTTGTCAACTTGGCTGGGCCATGGAGTGCCCACATATTTGGTCAGACATTATTGTGGGTGTTTCTGTTCTAAGTTGGGGTGTTTGGGGAAGAGATAAACATTTAAATTGGTAGATTTTAACATGAGAGTGACATTTGAATTGCTAGAGTAAAGAAAATTGCCTTACATAATATGAGTGGGCCTCATTCAGTCAGTTGAAGGCCTGAATAGAACAAAAAGACCAACTTGCCCCTGAGTAGGAGAGAATTTTCCACTAGACCTGACCTTGAACTTCATCTGTACCACTGACTCTCCTGGGTCTTAAGCCTGCTGACCTGCACTGCAGGTTTAGACTTCCCAGCCTCCGCAATCCTATGAGCCAATTCCTTATCATAAATTATATATATAATTATGTAATTGTGTATATATCTCACATATGAGATCTATATCTATTTACCTATCTATCTATCTGATTTGATCTCTTTCTTTGGAGAACCAACACAATACAACTGCTTTCTCAGTCTCCTTTGTTAAATCTCTCAATTTTCCAATCTCTACTCATGCCTTTACCTCTCTCTCTGATCTTATATCGTGCCACTCTCCCACCCTGGCCTTTCTGCTATTCCTGGAAATCCAAGCCTAGAAAATTCAGGCTAGTTCTCACCTCAAGACCTTCACATTTGCTCTATCCTCTGCCTGAAGCAGTATGTCCTCAAATCTTCACAATGGCTTTCTCCTTTATAGCATTCATGTCTCAGCCTAAATGACACCTCCTCAGAGGGGCTTCCCATGAATACACTGCCTATCCTCTTTTCTCCCCTACCTACACCCCCTTACACTGGTTTGATTTCTTCATAGCACTGACCAAGATCCATCTGCAGAAGAGGCTGAGCCTCCAGACCATGCAAAGCTCACCTATTCTGCTACAAAGTAAATTGCTGCCTTGTAACTGTTTAGCCCAGATAGCAAAGACAGACAGACAGAGATATCCTGAAGTGCCTGCAGAAGGTAGGTTTTGGGCCTGACCCAGGTGTGCTTACTGCATGGGAGGCAGGAGTGAATGGAGAATGCACCTGTCTTAGAGCAGGCTGGCCAGAGAGACACCTGACAGGTCTAAGTCAACAAGGTCCACAATCAGGTAATTATGTCTCCTTTGGAGTAAGGAATGGAGAGAAGGGCTGGTAATGGAAAAACTTTTGTGGAAAGATGAAGCCTGGGAAACAGGGATCTAACAATTTAGGGTAATAAAAAATATTGCTTGAAGTGATTGGCTGAAAAGCAAGTAAAGTGACTAGTGTATCTCTCAGAGACCTCCTCCAACCATAACTCAATGCTGGAAGAAAATGCAGCATCAGTGATGACATCCAACACCTTATTTCTTTAATATAGAACATTGCTCACACTCTACTGGTACCTTGCCTATGATAAATAAAAGCAAGCACTGCCCCACCCTTATCCCAATACCCTTTCTGCATGAACTTGGTTGCATAAGTTAATTATCTTCCTACTCCTCCTGCCATTCATGTCATTTACAACTTAGGTTGCTTTTCTCTTCACTGGCTTTATTCTCCTTCTGCATCTCTGTGAATATCTTGTTTAGATTGTAGGTTCTTCATTTCAACCAAGGATGCAACATGAAAGCAACAGGCTTATTGTGCAGAATCACACATGTTAAAGGTGTTTATAAAATACTAGAGAAAAGAGAATTTGAACACCCTTTTCTTCTTTCATCTTCCAAAATGAGTTCATCCATATCTGCATGGATCAGCCATCCAGAGATGTGAGCCTGGGCAGGGCTGGCCTAGCATTCCACACGTGAATTCACTAGGCCAGGCCCTGCCCAGGCTCACATCTCTGCTTGGCTGATCCCCCTGTGTGTGCCTTCTACTGTTTTTCTTGACAGAAAATCACAAGTAAGAAAGTGGCATTTTGGCAAATTTAAATAAATTTTGAACACTTCCAAAGACAAAAAAGGCAACATAAACTGAATATGAACCTTCAAAAACCGTATAGGACACATAGTTGTTTTAAACCATATAAAAAGAAAACTTGTAGGAATAGCAGCATACGTTTAAATGAACACTCATATCACACTGTGTCTCCCTGAGAAAGCCATGAGAACTGATGGGGCATCTCAAGTCATTTTTAAATACACAGATTCTTAACACAATTGCCTTCTAAAGTCTTAGCTATAACTAGGTATTTAAAGAGCACAGAAGTCTTCTTCAAGCGTTCTTTTGCAAAACAGTGGAACAGTTTTTATTGAAGCAAGGATTTATTACTAAAAAGATAAAATGTAACTGTGTTTCAGTTAGGATTCTTCAGTTGCAAGCATTAGAAACTAACCCAGCTAACTTAGCAAATAATAGGATTTATTAAGAGCATATGGTGGTAGCAGATACTTGCTGAGGGAAAGCTGAAGAACCAGGCCTCAACAGGCACAGGAACAGGCTGCTCTGGGAATCTAGGTAGTTGAAACCAACAGGAGGGATTTCTTGAATTGAATGAGTGCCAGCCATTTTTTAATGTTTGTATTACATCGAGATTCTAATCCGGAGACAGTGCATCTGATTGCCCCTTCTTGATCAGTGTCAGCAGAACAATCCGTCTAAGGCTGTAACCACCAGGGGAGGAATCAGTCTCAAACAAAAGCATGAGGCTGTTTCAAGAAGACAGGAACAGATGATGCTAGGATGGTGGTGGGAAGGAGAATAAATGTCTACTCTAGACCACCAGGTGACTCACTGATAAAAGTGTTTTCATCTCTGTCATGTACTTTTAAGTATTAATTTGATAACAGCGTCTAACATAATACATTATGTTAATGTAATATAATGCAATATTGACTTAGCAATCCAGGATGACTTCTTTGCATGGTGATTGTCATAAATTTATACCAGAAGGAATATCCTATGTTCCAATGAAGATACTGTCTCCCTTTCATTTTAGAGAGCAATGAAAAAGAGTGCATGCCATATATTGATTTTGGCATATATTTCTCACAGTGTGTATGCCATATATGTGTGTTCTCTCTTTTTGTTTTAATATTCAGGTGTATCTAAATTTCTGCACTCCTTGAAGACCCATAAGCTAAATAGTCTTACTTTTTTTCACTTTTGAGCTATTAATAGTATTTTGAGGACATGTACTCCAAGCATAGATGGTGAAACTGTCTTAATATTTCCTATGAATCTCTAAATAGCCAATATTTAAAAAAATTTTTTTCATTGTAGATTTTATTTTTATGTTCCATGTTGCATTAGGCCATTCTTGCATTGCTATAAAAAAAATACCTGAAGCTGGGTAATTTATAAAGAAAAAGAGGTTCAATTGGCTCACAGTTCTGCAGGTTATACCTCATGGCTCCAGTATCTGCTTCTGGCGAGGGCTTCAGGAACCTTACGATCATGGCAGAAGGTGAAGGGGAAGCAGGCATATAACACTGCAGAAGCAGGAACAAGAGGGAGTGAGGAGAGGTGCAACACACTTTAAACAACCAGATCTCATGAGAACTCACTTTCGCAAGGACAGCACCAAAATATTTATGAGGGATCTGCCCCATGACCCAAACACCTCTCACCAGGCCCCACCTCCAATTGTGGGAATTACATTTCAACATGAGATTTGGAAGGAAGGGCTGGTAATGTAATATCGAAACTATATCACATGTGAACCAACGATCATATGCAGAGTTCCTTTATTTATGTCTTTGGGTTCTCTTTAACTTTTAAAATTCTGACAGCTAAAGGAATATTTGCTCCTTCCTTTCAGTAACAAAATTAAATTAATCTTTAAAAATTGTAAATATTTGACTATAAAAATTCCATTAGGACTCATGTATAAACATATACTGCCATTGACTGCTGACTACTGTGGTTCAAAGAAGAAGGAAAATGACTGGATTATCGTAAGCAGGACAGGTTTTGTTTTATAACTATTAAGAAAGTGACAAATTGCCAAGCATTTGGCTAGAGCCCCGATTCCTCTTCTTCCCCTCACACTCCTCATTTAACCCACCAGCAATCCTTTAGGAACTACCTCCAAGTGTTAGCCTATGATTTTCTACTTCTTCCCATTTCCACAGCTAACACCCTAGTCCCAGTCTCCTTCTTCTTGCCTACAGCAAGAGCCCTTTGAAGGTTTCTAAGCTTCTACTTGCAACAACTGATTCTCCAGGAGCCAGTTTCTTTTAATAACATGGAATATGTCAGTTCCAGGTCAGAACCATCTCTCAGCTTTCCATCACACCCAGAATAAAACCCTAGCTCCTCCACATGGCCAACAAGACCTGATATAATGCACCTGTCAACCTCTTCCACACTTGTGCTGTCCTTGCCATTCCTTGAATGAGCAAGTGAGAGCCCATCTCAGAGCCTTATGCTTGCTCTTCTCTCTGCCTTCCACACTCTTATCTCCAGAAGGCTGCACAGCTTGCTCCTTTCTACTTCTCAGATCTCAGTTCAAACAGCAGATCCTTGGAGAGGCCTCTGTAACCAGATACCTCTATATTGCCACCCCAGTCCCATTCCCACTCACTCTTCATCTCTCTACATTGGGATTTTCTGCAGCATAATCTGACATTCTTTTTGCATGTCTCTCTTTTATGGGAAGATAAGCTTCATGAGAACAAGAACTTTGTCTTAATTGCTGCTGATTCTCCAGCCCTGTAATGTCACCTATCACATAGTATACTCTCAATTAATACTTGTTGAATGAATTTTTCTACTTCTGAATACAACGTCTATTCCCATGAGCTATTTATGAACCCAGTTACCATAATGGAGAAGACTGATATGAGTGCTACAAAGGTGAGGGTGAAAGTCTAAAAACGTGATGGTACAGAAACAAAATGAGAAGAGACCCTGGAGATCCGTAGCATTTCAGATAACCTACACTGTACCAGACAATATTATTACTGAAAGACTGTCAGTAATTCCCTACTCTGTGTACCTTACAGATCTTTGGCAAGAATGCATATTCACCTGAGGTTGTAGGATCTTAGAGAACAAAAAATGATGAGGAAGTGCCTGTTCTGAGGCAGACAAATGAAACCAGAAATCTAGGCCTTCTTCAAAGCCTAACCTGTGTTTTGACATTAAAGAATTTGCCCAATCTCCTCTGCAGTTGTGGTCTAACTCTGACCCTACTTCGTCTCTGAAAATGGAAACAGACACATGATAAGTGTAGTGGCAAGAACTCTGCACTTGGAGTCAGAGAGCACAGGCTTGATGTTATGAGTTCTGACACTTAGTAACCTTGTGACTTTGGTCACGTTTCAGGGGAACATATTCCCTCATCTGTAAAATGGAGATAATGCACCTTATTCACAAGTTATCATGGAGAGTCCATGAGATGTGGCTGCGAGGGAGCTCAGCCTGATGCTTATATGGAAGTGCTCAAGGCATATTCATTTCCTTCCATCCTGCAAACTCTGTAGCTCTTTGCTTTTCATCCGTCAAACACAAAATAATGATTTGGCAGGCCATATAGGCTTCTAGAGCATCAATATACAGGCTTTAAAGGTTTGTTTTCTGAGCTTCACATAACCAAATGTATTACATCTAATCAGCCAGAGATGCAGTCTTCTTTGGCTAGGAACAGCCTCAGATCTTGAAAATACATTGCCTTCACTGCATTTTATTCTCAGTGCATCACTAAAATGACAAGCTGCTTTCCTCAAAATGTATCAGGAATTCTGTTTCTTAGCAACACTCTTCCCACAGGCAATAAAAGACAGAACATAATTCCTTTGAGCATTAGGAGTCTGCTCGTAATACTGAAAATGTGGCCAATTTCCCCTTATATGCAGAATTAGAAATCAGTTCTCCATGTTGGAAAGACAATACAATTGAGACCCTTCAAAGTACAGCTTTTGAAAAGTTTAGCAAATTTCTTATTCTAGGGCCTGCTATTTCAGGGCTTATTTTTAATGATGTTACAGAATTTTAATGTATTAGGTCATGATTCAAAATTAAGAATGAAGCATTTCTAATTCTAAGCTCTTTCCTCCTACTACCTCTCAAATTCATCTTTTGAGAAAGTATATCAACGTACTCATTTTGACTATCAGCTGCACTCTTCAGTTTTGTATTCCACATTTCAAAAAATAAATTTGTGTGTGTGTGTGTGTGTGTATGTGTGTGTGTGAGATGGGGTCTCACTCTGTCATCCAAGCTGGAGTGCAGTGGCATGATCACAGCTCCCTATAGCCCCAACCTCCCAGGCTCAGGCAATCCTCCCACATCAGCCTCCTGTGTAGGTGGGACTACAGGCGTGCGACACCATACCCAGCTAATTTTTAAATTTTTTTGTAGAGATAGGGTCTTGCTATGTTACCCAGGCTGGTCTTGAACCTCTTGGCTCAAGGGATCCTCCTGCCTTGGTATCCCAAATTGTTCGGATTACAGGCACGAGCCACTGCATCCAGCCTACATTTTTAATCAAGTATAAAATAAGCTTATCATAGACATAAAGTTTGTTTAAAGGTTAAAACCCAAATAAGTCTAGTATTTATGATATATTAATGATTTACTTTTCCATCAAATAATAATACTATTACATTTATTTAGAAATTATGTGCCCGGTACTCTACTTAGCCTTTTAAATGCTTTATTTGCTCCTCATAAAAGCCTTGTAGGGAAAGTATTAATTCTCATTAATCATGCAACTGAGGCTTAGAATAGTCAATTAACTAGGTCAAGGTCACACAGCTAGTAAATAGAGACCCATGTAAGTAATATATTAACCTTTACTCTCCAATATTTATTTGTTTCCTTTTTGCCTTTATTTTGTGCTCTGCTCATCATTATCTTTGATCTAGTTTGTTGAATCTAATTGAATGAATAAAATCACATGTAACTTTACATTTCTAGAAAAGGTAATATTCAGTAGTTTCCCAAGGAAATTTGAATATATCCAAAATTGATACTTAATCCTTTACACTGTAATTATATGTTGCAAAGATCCAGAATTAACACTTAATCCTTTTACACTGTAACTGTTGGTTGCAAATAAGGTATGTTGAATGAATTCAATGTAGTAAAAACGTTTCAATGAGCTATGAGTTATTTCAGATAAGATTCTCATCACCAGAGCCAAATTATTTGTCATCTGTTTGATAATTAGGGTGATTTATCCCATCTTCTCTGTGTCTGCAATTTTGTCATGTCCTGTGGATAACTAGGTGATTAGCAAGCAAAACAAATTTGGTCACAATTATTTCAAGTGTGTTGTCATCTGATAAATCTAATTTTTTCTTAGACACCTGACACTTGATGGCTTGCATGTTCTGTGACTAAAAACATCTTGCCATTATAATTTAATAAGCCACTCCTTAACTTCAACATAAGCACTCCAGCAAATGCACTATCTGTTATGCTGTTGGCACAATCCAACAAAGTGCATTATCATTTAGCTTTATATTAAGTAGTGTCTTGGGAGAGATCTCTCTTTCCATATATATATAAATATACGAGTAAGTAGATATACAGGTATTTCTCTATATATTTACGTATATGTATGTATTAAATGAAGTGT
Organism: Macaca mulatta; assembly: GCF_049350105.2. Taxonomy (NCBI): domain Eukaryota; kingdom Metazoa; phylum Chordata; class Mammalia; order Primates; family Cercopithecidae; genus Macaca; species Macaca mulatta. Next base: position 124,479,476 of record NC_133411.1, read on the forward strand.
CTTAAGGATAAAAACACAAAAGATATTTAAAAGAGTGCTTGTGATGAAAGAATGTATTAAATACACATTTCTTCCTTTAGCTACTTTGAGGTAGTAGTCCATTGCTAGAGGCATATGACATTATTTTAAAGGGCCATTAAACATTAAATGATTCATATACAAGTAAATAAGAATATAAATAAAAGTTGTACTTTATACACTAAAATAACACATGGGTGAATTTTTCTAGTAAATTAAAGGAAATGCACTATACAAACTCTTAACCTCCTTGTATCCTGGACCTTGCAGGAAGGTTTATTTGAGTTAGGACTACAGTCTGTGACTACAAAATGAAGACAGGCTCAATGGCTCAAAAGGTTCTCAGTCCCAAGTCTTGGCCTCATTACAGGTTGCTCTAAGCAACTTTGTTTTCTGTTGTGGCAGAGAAATGACACTGTTCACATTCAGAACTGAATTCCATGGGCATACCCAAGGTCACATATGATTCTCAGCACAATCACAATTCTATACTTTTCTGATCTATTAACAAAGTGTAATTAAACTTTAGGGAGAATGTCAATATAAGAATGATCTTAAATCAACTCTGATTTATAAAACAGCAACTCCCTTAATACTTGGTACTTATGATCCTGCATAGTTTGAAATGACAGTGGTGGACTAGCTTAGTACAGACTATTATCCCATTCCAAACACGTGGAAAAGCTAGATACATGCACAAAAAAAATTGTTTAAGTAAATGGCTAAGCTTGAAAGGAAAATCCATAAATTTCAAAAATGAAGAGGGTTATTCAAAGTCAGAATAGTAAGTGTATGAGAAAATACCAACTTTAATGGGGGTGAGACCATCTAATGGCTAGGAACTGAGGGTTTAGCACCTACAGAAGGCATCTCCTTGAGTCTCAGTTAAACAGAAGCTGAAACTTATGTGAAACTGAATTTCACATAATTTAAGGAACTCTGAAAAGACTATTCCTTGAGTAAAGAGGGCCAAAAAAACTATAGTTTTCAAGTCCAATGGAAGTAAGAAACTTCCATTGTCTGCCCATTACTCTGGGTTGGATTCAAAACCAAATGCTCCCATGAAAAATCGAAACTTTAACCCTGCACTTGGTACACTGAATCCAAATTAACTCCATCATCTTCATATAAAATGCCCAAGATGGAAATTTAATATAAGAAGCTGATTCTGGAATTGCTAGGGCCCTGATTACTGTGATGGAATTCTCCCAAAGTCCTGGGATTACAGATTTTCCCTTGGAGAAATGCTAACAGCTGAGCATACCTACAAAAATACAGTGACAATCTACATGAGACAAGTATCCATCAAGCAGTGAGCAGCACTACAACAGGAGGATCAGCATTCTAAGAACTTGAGATAGCATAAGGAGACCAGAAAGTAGGGAAGTTTTAAATGATATGTAGAAACTGAAAACAAACAAAAAAAAAAATGGGTAAACTTGTAAAGAAGAAATAGAATTTCTAAAAATAAAAATACAAGCATAGAAATAAAACAAGTAATAAATGTTAGCAGATAAGATAGGAAGTCATATCGTTTGTGAATAGAAGATTTAAGAAAATTAGAACCAAGTACAGAAAGATAGAAGATATGTGAAAAGGGCCGGGCGCGGTGGCTCAAGCCTGTAATCCCAGCACTTTGGGAGGCCGAGACGGGCGGATCACGAGGTCAGGAGATCGAGACCACCCTGGCTGACACGGTGAAACCCCGTCTCTACTAAAAAATACAAAAAACTAGCCGGGCGAGGTGGCGGGCGCCTGTAGTCCCAGCTACTCGGGAGGCTGAGGCAGGAGAATGGCATGAACCCAGGAGGCGGAGCTTGCAGTGAGCTGAGATCCGGCCACTGCACTGCAGCCTGGGCCGCAGAGCGAGACTCCGTCTCAAAAAAAAAAAAAAAAAAAAAAAAGAAGATATGTGAAAAGTTAAGACACAAAGAATGGATTGGAAAAGTCTAACAATATGCCTAATAGAAGTTAGAAGTTTCAGAAAGAAAGAATAAAGAGAATGACAGTCCATAGAAAGATATAATGAGTAATAATTTTCCAGAACTAAAAAGAAAGACATGAGTCCACAGATTAAAGAATCATACTGCGGTCACAAGCAGAATAAATAAATAAATCCACAACAAGTTTCGTCATAAACTGAAAAATGCCAAAGACAGAGAATATCTAAAAGAAAATGAGAAGAAAAAAAAAGATTACTCATAATGGAGCAAAGAATGACTGAACTCAATAGCATTAGAGGGCAAAAGACAATAGATTAGTATCTTCAAAATTCTGAGGGAAAAGTAGCTCCTGGGGCTACACCATGGCATCGATGGGGACCCTCACCTTTGATGAATATGGGCACCCTTTCCTCATCATTAAGGATCAGGACTACAAGTCCTGTCTTATGGGACTGAGGCCCTTAAGTCTCACATAATGGCAACAAAGGCTGTAGCAAATACGATGAGGACAGCACCTGGACCAAATGGGTTTGATAAGATGATGGTGGATAAGGATGGTGATGTGACTGTAACTAATGATGGGGCCCCATCTTAAGCATGATGGATGTCAATCATCAGAATGCTAAGCTGATGGCGGAACTGTCCAAGTCTCAGGATGATGAAATTGGACTTGGAACCACAGGAGTGGTAGTACTGGCTGGTGTCCTGTTAGAAGAAGTCAAGCAGTTGCTAGACTGAGACATTCACCCAATCAGAATAGCTGATGGTTATGAGGCTGCCAGTGTTGCTATTGAACCTGGACAAGATCAATCATAGTGTCCTTGTTGACATAAAGGACACTGAACCCCTGATTCAGACAGCAAAAACCATGCTGGGCTTCAAAGTGGTCAAAGTTGGTACCAACAAATGGCTGAGATTGCTATGAATACCGTCCTCACTGTAGCAGATATGGAGCAGAGAGATGTTGACTTTGAGCTCGTCAACGTAGAAGGCAAAGTGGGCAGGAGGCTGGAGGACACAAAACTGATTTAGGCCGTGATCATGGACAAGGATTTCCAGTCACCCACAGATGCCGAGAAAAGTGGAAGATGCTGAGATTGCAATTCTCACACTACCATTTGAACCACCCAAGCCAAAAACAAAGCATAAGCTGGATGTGACCTCCATGGATTATAAAGCTCTTCAGAAATATGAAAAGGAGACATTTGAAGAGATGATTCAACAAATTAAAGAGACTGGTGCTAACTTAGCAATTTGTCATTTGGGCTTTGATGATGAAGCAAATCACTTATTTCTTCAGAACAACTTCCCTGTGGTTCGCTGGGTAGGGGGACCTGAAATTGAACTCATTGCCATCTCAACAAGAGGGCAGATTGTCCCAGGTTCTCAGAGCTCATGCCCGAGATCCTGGGTTTACCGGTCCTGTACAGGAGATCTCATTTGGGACAACTAAGGATAAAATGCTGGTTATCGAGCATTGTAAGAACTCCAGAGCTGTAACCATTTTAATTAGAGGAGGAAATAAGATGATCATTGAGGAGGTGAAACGATCCCTTCACGATGCTTTGTGTGTCATCACAAACCTCATCCACAATAATCGTGTGGCATATGGAGGAGGGTTTGCTGAGATATCCTGTGCTCTGGCAGTTAGCCAAGAGGCGGATAAATGCCCCACCTTAGAATAGCACACCACGAGAGCATTTGCCGACGTTCTGCGGTCACCCCACGGCCCTTTCTGAAAACAGTGGCATGAATCCCATCCAGACTATGACAAAAGTCCGCGCCAGACAAGTGAAGGAGATGAACCCTGCTCTTGGCACTGTTTGCACAAGGGAACAAATGATATGAAGCAACAGCATGTCACAGAGATCTTGATTGGCAAAAAGCAACAAACATCTTTGGCAACACAAATGGTTAGAAGGATTTTGAAGATTGACGATATTCATAAGCCTGGAGAATCTGAAGAATAAAGACATTGAGAATTCTATGTAGAAGATCCACTACTATGATTAAATGGATGTCTTGTGAGGCATCTACAGTTATTATATACGTTTTCAGACACTGTAGATACTATAATAAAAATAGCCATTCGGTAACCATTGTTTAACTTTTTCAAAGCTGTGTAATTGTAGGCGTACTATCTCAACAAGCTTTTGTATTCATTAAAGGAATCTCCTTAAACAATAACAAAAATTCTGAGGGAAAAGCTGTCTGAGTGAGATAAACATAGCTTAACATACACAGTATCCACTTTCTCCTGCCCTCAAAAGAAGAATATTAAAGGAAGTAGTTTAGGAAGAAGAAAACGTTTCCCAAAAGGAATGGGTTGCAAGTAATGAATACCGCTATCAATAAAACTGGTAAATAAGTATGACTGAGCACAAACTAAAATAGTAACAACAAAATGAGAATGGGAGGAGGATGAAAACCAAGGTGAAACAAACATCTGTGATCTATAACAACATGAAAAATTAGGGCAAGATGATAGATTTAAACCATCCCAAGGTCTGTGTTCTGTTAAGCTGGTATGCATATTGTATTAGTTTCCTAGGGCTGTCACAACCAATTATCACAAACTTGGTGGTTTAAGTAAAACAATAAATGTATTCTCTCACAGTTGTGGAGGCCAGAAGTCCAAAACCAACATGTTAACAGGATACATTCCTTCTGGAGGCTCTGAGGAAGAATCCGTTGCATGTCTCCCGTGGCTTCTGGTGACTGCCGGCAATCCTCGGCGTTCCTTCACTTGTAGCTAGGACTCCAATCTTTGCCTCTGTCTTCACGTGGCGTGCCCCTTTGTGAGATTGCCTTCATGTGCCTTCTCTTTTTCTGCCTCTTACAAGGAACCTCATCATTGGATTTAGAGCCCACTCTAATCCAGGATGACCTAATCTTGAGATCCTTACCTTAATTATATCTGCAAAGACCCTTACCCCAAATAAGGTTGTATTCTAAGGTTCTGGGTGGACGTATTTTTTGAGGAACACAAGTCAACCCAGTGTTCATGTTAAAAATGTAAAAGTAGCTACTAAAAAGGTTTTTCTAAAAAGTAGAATGTATACATTCTAAACCAACAGAGAGAAATAGAAATCTCCTTGAGATTTCTCAAGGAGAAAGCAAGGTAGGACGGTAGGAAAGAAGAAATAAAAGCATGGTGAATCATAAACCAAAGTCCAAATAAATTAGATATGATTTTACATGCAAACAAGTTAAAATGCAATTGTTGAGACAAATTCAGATTAAAACAAGACCCACACATACCATTGCTTCTCTAAATATTCACAGACATGTGTTTCATTCTCTTTATTACCTTCTTCAGTGCCTTAGCTTAGCAAGACAGAAGTACATTTTCATTTGATTGGTGTCCTCAAATCATTTTCACCTGTGACATTAAGCTCAGCCTACAGAGGTTACAGAATAGAAAAAAGGAGAAAAGTCTCTTTCAAGCCAAATTTCTCCTTTTCGGGTGGTAGTCAATGGTTAATTTTTCTGGATCAGCTTTAAAATTTTTTATTTTTGAAGTACTTTTAGATGGCTTAAAATATTAGTAAAAGGTTAAAGCTGTAAGATTTATTTTTCATCCCCCATTCATCTTTATTCTTCTGCCAATTTTGTTTTAATTACTAAAAAAATTCTTTGAAATTCCTGACTACAAAGAACAACTCTTGTTACCAAACCTGTAGACTATGACTGATTTTCAATCATGCTGTGCACGAATTCTGAATATACAACATGGGTCAGTGTTAATGAGTTCAGAATTTCTTTTAAAAAGTCATTTGCAAACATACACACACGCTCATCCAAATGGTAGCTCTTACAATTTTACCTAAGAAAAATTATGAATTTCAAAATAAGATGCAAAGTACAAATTTTGAGCACAATAATGATGTCAAAAAGATGAAGAAAATTTAGTCAATGGACTAAATGGACTTTTCCCCTAACCCCCATCTTGATTAAAAGATGCAATAGCCAGCTAGCCCTAAACAGTGTGAACTATGTTTGTTGTTTTTTTTAAGTGGATAATCAATATAGAAGCAATTTTAATTCAAGACGCACTCCAATTCTTATTAAACATAAGTCAGACTATGGGAGAAAGAGTCTTTATGACCTAAGGGAAATAAGTTTTTGGGGAATTTATTGTGTAAATTTATACATTCAACAAATTTATTGACCATCAAGCACTATCCAGTGAGTCGTATATAAAGATGAATTATAGAATCCTGCCATTGAAGAGAGCCTGGTAGTACCAAAAAGTAAAAACTAAAAAGAAAAAAAATAGGACCATGTCAAAAAGATATGGCTCCCAAAGGCCAAAGCTGGAACAATCTGAGCAACAAAACAAATAATTACAGTACTGGATAGTACGGCCAAAATTATAAAATACATATCTACAAGTCTACACTGAAAAATGAGTGACTAAATTGATCTCCCTTACATTAGAATTCCAAATTATGTATGTAGATACCCCTCCCAAGAAAATGGAGCTTAACTCCTCTCCCTGTGAGCACTGTTGGACTTAGTGACTTGCTTCCACAGAATAGAATATGAAATGAGAAAACAGTAACTTTATAATGGAGAAACCTAGCACATACCATTTTAACCAAGTGATCGAGGTTAAACTTAGCAGTGATGTCATGTTTATATCATGTACATCTTCTGTGGAAAACTATAATCCCAGTATAGTCATGAGAAAATATCAGACAAACCCAAATTAAGGGATGTTCTACCAAATATCTAACCCGTACTCTTTAAAAATGTCAAGATCTGTAAAAACAAGGAAAGACTGATAAAACTGTTGGAGTAAGAAGGCATAATGATTAAATACAATGTAGTGTCTTAGATTGTGTCCAAAACCAGAAAAAGGGCATTAGTAGAAAAACTAGTGAAATCCAAATAAAGTCTGTAATTTAGTTAATAGTGTTGTACCAATGTTGACATCTTAGTTCTGACAAATGTTCCATTCTTAAAGTATTAACATTAGGGGAAACTGAATGGTGCATGTAGGAACTCTCTGTATTAACTTTGCAACTTTTCTGTGTCTAAAATTACTACAAGGTTTTTTAAAGTTTTGGAGTATTTAAAGAAATCCAAACATTCTACAACTCTTACTAATTTGTATATTTTATCTGTAAAATAAAAAAATAATTTTCATAATTCAAATATATCAACATGTTCAAAGTCAGTGATATAGGAAGAGAATTAAATACAGCCATGTGTTTCAGTCAACAATAGACTACTCATACAGTAATGGTCCTCTAAGATTATAACGGAGCTGAAAAATTCCTATCACCTAGTATTTATTACACTATACTTTTTATGATTATTTTAGAGTATGTTACTATTTATTTTTTTTAAAAAGTTAACTGCAAAAACTTCCTCAGGCAGGTCCTTCAGGAAGTATTCCAGAAGAAAGCATTGTTAAACTAGGAAATGACAGCTCCTTATGTTATTGTCCCTAAGACCTTCCAGTGGGACAAGACGTGGAAATGGAAGACAGTTGATATTGATGATCCTGACCTTGTGTGGGCCGAGGCTAGTGTGTGTGTTTGTATCTGTCTTTGACAAAGTTCAACAAGGAAAAAAAATTAAAAATAGAAAAAGTATATTTTTGTACAGCTGTACAATGTGTTTTAACTGATATTACAAAAAAAGTTAAAAAGGTAAAGTTCATAAAGTAAAAAAGTTATAATCAGCTAACTTATTATCAAAGAATTTATTATAAATCTAATATAGCTGTGTAGTCCAATGTTTATAAAGTCTACAATAATGCGTAACATTCTAGGCCTTCACATTAACTCATTGCTTCCTCACCAGCTGACCCAGAGCAACTTCTAGTCCTGCAAGCTCTAGTCATGATAAGTCCCCCATGGTTTTTTTTTTTTTTTTTATCTTTTAAACACTATTTTTACTGTACTTTTTCTATGTTTAGATATACAAATACTTACCATTGTGTTCCAATTGCCCAAAATATTCAGTAACTTACTATACAGGTTGGTAGAGTAAGAGCAATGGGCTATACAATACAGCCTAGGAGTGTAGTGTAGTTGTCTAGACCATCTAGGTTTAAGCACATTCTATGATGCTCTCACAATGACAAAATCACTTAAAGGACACATCTCAGTACATTATCCTAGGCATGAAGTGATGCAAAATACTACAAAACACTAGTTTATTCTTAAGATGATCATCGGAAAGGTTTAAATACATTTTACAAATTCTGTATAACTAAAGCTTCCACCATTTCTGTAAAAATTTATATTTAGATGATTAGAAGCTATTCTACCATAAGCTACTGAAGAGATAAGCAAAAAGATATTGTTGCCTAATGGCATACAATGCAGGCTTATTTTTTTTGTGTGTGAAAGATTACTCTGAAAGAGCATGAGGAATATGCCTAATTTTCACTCAACTTTCCAATATATAATACCGATCACACTTATTTAAATTCATTCGTGACCTAATTCCATTTTCATAATTTACCAAATTTTAGCTACTACTACTTTAAGAATTTTTGTCTTGAAAAAACTTAAGACTCAACATGGGAAAAAGAAAAAAGGAAAACTTACCTAAGATATTAGTTTTTAGAACAACTATGTACTACTACAAGTATCTTTTATAGTTGTATAATCTACAATTATAAGGATGAAAATATATTAGAAATAGATACCAATCCTAGGATTTTCAATTTTTTAAAGGTAGGGAACTGTGTTATTTCACTTTTGAAATCAGACGTAGACATATTAGAAAAAGCAATTAAATTGACATAATTATATAAAGCTGTAATTTTATGAGATAAAATCTTATTTAAAAGAGCTTTACAAAAAAACATGCAATAAAGTAACATGGAACCCAGGAATCAATAACTTCACTTAACTCCCACAGCCCCAAACTTCTCAACAAAGAAGGTTCTATCCACTAGTACAGAGATAAAAAGACTAAGTATCTTAAAGAAATAGAGTATCTTGAGGACATACTAAGACTTTTTCTTATTTAGAGCCTTAAAAATACAATATTCTTTTACTTATAAATTTGGTAAGAGTCCTCTTAAATATTGGTGGTGATAGTGCAGACAACCATAGAACCACAAGACCAAGGGTAAAGAAGACTTACGTTTAAAAGGGTCCTGTCAAAGGAAGACAAAGTCTATACTTGTCATGAATAAGGGATATTAACAATTCAAAAGTGAAAAACCTATAAAACTGGAGATTTCAATTTATGCTTAGAGTTTAGAAATTACAGCCAATTCATTTTCTGACTCAACTAGAGCTCTTTGTATTAGGTAAGTTAAACATAAAAAAAGACAAGGACTACTTAGATTTTACAACCGAAAAGTGATGGAAAACAAATGTATAAAACTTGCCTTCATAAGAATATGTTTATGATATACTTCTGATCATAGCAAACCAATTAAAAAACAAGAATTAAAGGCATCCCCTCTCTTACGCAGTTGACAACAGAAGTCTCCCCGTATCTTTAGTTTCTGTGATCTCTACTAGAAAAAAAATTTAGAATAAACTGTACATAAATCATACTTACATAGAAATATTAACAATAAATGCTATCTTTTAAGTTTTAACTGGCCACAAATTATCAATTAGGTTTTTCTGAAACAGGAGTCTACTATCATTTGCATTAAAATAATACCAATCAAGTATTAAGAGTTAATAAGAATACACTTAAATTTGGTGCAAATTTAATTTTATTAAACCTTACAATGAATGTTGTGGCATATGATTTTCCATTGTGTGACAATTTATTAGCTGGCATCCGAATACAGTACTTCTTTTGAAAAAACACACAATGGGAACTGACAAAAGGGAGGGAAACTAGTTGTTTAGTGATACAGAAGGGCAAAAAAAAAAAAAACAACACACACACACACACAAGAAAAGAAAAAGAGAAAAAGAAAATGATGATGACCAATTAGTTTGTTTCCTTAGTATCTAACCCTAAAATGGTTAAAGTTCTAGGCAATAATGCTGCTGTTACAGTGTAAAAGAGTATGTTATTATCTCATCCAGCCTGCACAATTCTAAGAAAATTAATTACAAAAATTATCATACCTGTAAATTCAGCCTAAGGTTTCTGTTGGGCAATATGATTTTTAAAGAGCTACTTTTCCCATATAACCTAAACAATTTTCCCAAATCATAGTAGACCGGGGTCTCTATACACATTCAGGTAGTCACTTTACAAGTGAGCTATCACTGAACTTCAAATTCATAACGGGCACCAAATTATCTTTGATTTGAGTTTACGCCTGTCAGATTTATGAATAAGAAAAATGACTTTTTAAAGTCTATAATCCACTTGTCTTTATAAAGTAGACTGGCATCTGAGTAAAATGACCATTTCTTTTACAGGAATGATCAAAACAGTGGAACATCTAAAATTCAGGAGGCCCCAAAAGGGTATTTTCATAGAAATGTTAATAACTTTACACATTAACTCCAGTCAATAACACCATGCTACAGTGTACAGTTTAGTTAGACTCACATGAGTATAATTGGTTCATTATTACGTGTACTCATCTGTGGTTCAAAAAATAACACAAATTTAAGTATTTTATTATAATCCATCTCATAATTTTGAGAATACTTTCTGACAAAGGCTTTATCAGTGTCACATTTATGAAACAATTTTCCCTAAAAGAAAATAAAATCAGGGACAATTTTGAGCTATTAAACGAACTGGTTTTTCAAAACCTCCCAATGGCATTTGTGGAGATGGCAGAGAAGGGAGAAATGTATTCTAAGTGAAATAAGTCATTTCAGTTATCAAGACTGAGTTCTCAGTTATCTATTTTTAGTGGTGCAAAAATGCTATTTAAAGAAATCCTTACTTTACACAGAAGTTGCAAAATTCAAATTCAGCTGCAAAACAGTGAGATGTGCCTCACTCTAAGAGCATATAAGCCCTCCCACCCAGCCCCCAAAGAGTAGGAGGAAATACTAAATCAATTAAAAATCCAATTGTCATCTTTTATCTTCAAATTATCGAGATCAACTAATGTAATTTACTATAATGGCAAAGTTTTCCTTTATAAAAATAATAGCTTATTGATATATAATTCTTATACCACAAAGTTAGAGGCAGATGATTTCAAAATACTGACATTTGATATTTCTAGAATATTGGTTTAAATCACAAAGTATTCTTAATACGTGTGACAGTTCAAATATTTCATCAAATTTTCCCACAATAAGAGATAGTAAAACCTCTTCATCAAAAGGTTTGAGAGCATTCATTTATATGCAATTTAGCTTTTCTTAATGGTGAAATCAAATTTACAACCAAGCAAATGAGTAAGAATATCAAGCAAATGAGTAAAAAATTAAACCTCAATTATTTAACCAAAAAGTCTAACGTTCTCTTATTTACTACTCTTCATTACAAGGTTTTTACTAACTAAAGAAGACGACAAACCTAATGTGACTGTTTGCATTGATGACGCCTTAAATAGTGTAACATCAACCCTCAGAATAAAATGTCAACACAAAAATCCAAGTGAGTGATCCAGCTCATTAAACTCACAGGTAAACTGAGTTTTTCTCAAATCAATAAGAAGCTTTTTATTCAGAACAACTTCATTAAGACATATGCAGGGCAAATATGCCATCATAAATTTTATTCTGAATTACAATAAAGTGCTGAATGATAATTACCTGAATCTTTTTTCGTACTTTTCACTTATCTTAAGTTAAAAGAGCCCTTTCTGTGGCATTAGCAAATCTGTAAGAGAAAGAGAGAGAGAGAGAGAGAAAGAAAGAGAGAGAGAGAGAGAAAGAGAAAGAAAGGACTGGGGGGGGGGAGAGAGAGAGAGAGAGAGAGAGAAAGGAAGGAAGAAAGGAAGAGAAAAGAAAAAGCTAACTTCCAGTAAGGGAACAGGAAGCACTGCAACCTTTCATGTTTAACTAGGGTGACAAATAATTGAGACCAAAATAATCAAAGTAATTCATGCAAGTTATCTTTAAAGGTATACGTAAGCTTGAAGAAAGAAAGAACACTGTTACTGACCTTTGATATTATGGCAGTAAATTGCGTACTAAAATACCTTAATTATCCTAGATGCCTAGATCTGGCTTGGCAAGCATCATGCCACTGACATGCTTTAGCTCTTTTTGTAACTAAAAGTGATTTGCAGTTCAATTACTGAATATTTCAATGTGACTCATTAAGCTGTGTGATAGACTTTGAAGTTAAATTTAAGCAAATTCTCTACACCTAATCACACCATCAGCACAAGCAGGACAATGCTGGAGCAGCATGAAAGGTGGGTCACTTTAAAAAGATTCTTCCTTTTACTGCATGATATATTAAGATGACAGACCTAAATTTCAACTGGGTTAATGAGTTAGAATAGATCTGTTTCCCAAATTTAGCACACAATAATTTCAGTGGATTAGAGAAAGAAACCTCAGATGTGAAGAAAATGAAGAAAAAAACAAACAAAAAAGCTTGAGCTAAAATAGCTAACCTGCAGGTCTAAAAATTGTCATGCTACAGAGTACTTTCAAAAAATTAACTTTGTAACAAACATAAGAAAACAGTGTTTTGAGTTGAAGTTGACCAACTGCTGCATAGAAAATATGCTAACATACAACAGTCAAGTTGAAGCCTGTGCATAGAGAAGATAAAGCACTTATGGTAACTGCAAATGGTAACAAGTCCTTAAAGTTTGTACAACCTAGCATGGGTCCATAAGGAGAAAACTGTAGTAGAAATGGTTAGAACAAAAAATAAAGTAGAAACGGGGGAAACTTGAGAAGAGAAGAAAGCAGCAAGGAAAAAAGACTTTCAATTGTATAAAATTCACAAACCAGTAAAGTATAAAGACACCATGGAAAAATGGTTAACTCTGCCGCAAACACCCAACAGCAAACAAAACCAGAATGAATAAGCCTTTGGCAGACAATTTTAGAAATTTGAATGTTACATTTCTCAATAATTCACAAACAATATATTATATGGTATATTTATATTAAATACTGGGAAACCAATGTTGTAAATTTGATGCTTATAATGCTTTTAGCCAATGAGAGCACGATGATATCAATCAAGCTAAATGAATGCTGGTGTTATCACAACAGTGCTCATTTATGAAACAACTGTTACCAATTCGTGCTTTAACAGTGCTAAAATACAGTCAAGTTATCATCTATGAAGGGAAACAAAGGTCTCTAGCTTTTCTGGGATATGCCCTTTATAATATATTCTATGATTCACTATGACACGAGCAGCAAGACACTGCAATGTGGTATGATTTATAGGCTGGATCAAATTTTTAGCTATTTCCTTCTCATCCAGCAAGTCACTAGCAGTTTGTTTGTGCAAGTTTGTGGCATCAAAATGTGCACCTGATTTAATAAGGAGATTCATGATGTCTGGATGATTGTTAAGAGCAGCGATATGTAGGGGACTGTTGTCATCCGAGTCTCTGACGTTCACATCAGCACCACATTCTATCAGTATCGCAGTAACTTGTAGAGATGGAAATTTACAAACAGGGTACCGCCCTACACATGTAGTATTCTTGTCCACAGCCAGATGAAGAGGGCTGAAGTTATTCTTTCCCCTTGGATGCAGCTTAAGAAACCTGTATATAGTCTGCTTTTTGAAATGGTCCTGTTCTAGAGTACAAGGAACTTTCTCTAACAAGCAAATTAAGTGCAAAATAATAGAAAGGGCCTTATTTAACTGTAATGGGTCAGCTGGACACTGAGTTTGTTTGATAGCTCGCTCTATTTCAAGGACGCTTTTGCAAAGTATGCCCATAAGATCATCAAATGTAACAGTAGTACCCAGCAGGCCTTTAGCCCTATCCTGTAGCATAAAGGAGAATAGTTCTGCAAAAGATAATAAGCTGCTGGCGGTCATTGGGCTTAAAGGATCCAAATTGCTCTGCTGCATATCCAAAGCATACTTCCATAGGTTGATGCATCGTTTGAAATTTCCAGAGTCTGCATAGACAGCGCCTCTATATCTAATATAGTAAGAGGTATCAGGATGAGAAGGACCAAGAATACGTTCTCTGATTAATAGTGCCTGCATTCTCATCTCATCAGGATCAGCAATAAGACCTTCTAGCTCTTCCGCACTGTTCACCTCCTTGGCATAATCATAAGCCATTATTAGTGTCTGTGGCACTGGTTTACTAATAATATTAGTTCTATCACTGTACCTCATGTTCATTGCCTTTTTCCAGTATTTCAAAGCCCCAAGCAGATCTCTTTTTTTGTCTACAAATGTAGCTCCCAGAAGCTCTAGTGCATTAATACGTTCTGTCTTGCTGGTCTGTGCATGGTGTGTCAGAAAATCCACAATATTTGTGTGACCAGTCACACTTGCCGAGAGAAGGGGAGTCATTCCATAACCATCCTTTTCCATCTTGGCACAATACATAAGAAGCATCTTCATGATGTCCAAACTTCCAGATTCTGCACAATCATGCAATGCAGTATTACCTTAGAGAGAAAAAAAGAAATAACATACATTGAGGGACCAAAATAAAATGTAATATGTATATGCACTTTAGAACCTAAAAAGCAGGCAGCTTTAAGCTCCTAAGTAGGACATACTTGGTTTACAGACAAGAAAAAAAATTTCCCCCAATACCTAAAACTAGTGTCTGATACTAAACTTGTTGAATAAATGACATGACCAAATTAGTCATAAAAAGACATCCAAGGTCACCAAAAGAAATTCAGACTAATCCATGGTCTCCTGGTATTTTTCATTAATGGTTTAAAATGCATATTTTATGGCCTAAAAATGGATAGAATACAAATAACCAGCTATTCACCATTTTACTGACAAGTCATTTAACTTCCAAGTCAGTTTCCACATTTATAAACAAGGAATTGGTCTTTTTTTTTCTTTAGAGACCAGGTCTTGCTATGTTGCCCAGGCTGGTTTTAAACTCCTGGACTCAAGCAATGCTCCTGCCTCAGTCTCCCAAAGTGCTGGGATTGCAGGTATGAGCCACCATGCCCGGCCAGACTGGTCTTTAATATATCTAAGATTCTTCATTTTGACTCAGAAATTATTTTTTCAATATTTATTTCTGATTGCCAAGTTAATTTCAACTATCTTAGACAAAATTCTTGGTAACAAAGGACTTTCCCCAAAAAGCTCTCATAAGAAAAACAAATCCACGGAATCTAAAAAATATGTGGGTGGTTCAACATGAACATTAAAAGGAGATATCTGAAGTGTCCTTTCATAATGGATTATTTCCTATTATAATTTAACTTTTTAAACATTCTTTATAGCTGTACTAAATGTTCTAACACTGTCCTTTTCTTCCCACACACAGATTAAAACTGACAACCGGCACTGGCACATTAGTAAAAGCCTGTATGAAACATATTAAGAGATCAGAAACACCAGGTATTTCAGCTAAGTTTAATGATAAACATTTTACTAATCGTCATAATAGGAATTATCATGCTGATCTCTGCTATTTACATACAATGTTTACATAAAATTTAAACAGTCAGTCATTTTAGGCATGTCTGTAGAAAAGAGGTAGCATGGCAGGCTGAGACTGCTATCCTTAGAAAGACCTTCTTACAAAGTTGGACTTTTGGCTGGTAGCTGGGAACCTGGCTGGTAAACAGTTCTCTCTACTGATCTAAAACTTTCCCTAAATGATAAGGGTGTCTCACCGTACCTAAACTGTTTGTATGAACAATGCAGTTTATGCTGAATGTCTGGTTTCTTTCTGGGAGTCTAAAATTTTGGGTATGAGCTAGGCAAAGGGTACCTACATGACCACCCCCCAATAAAAACCTTTAGCACTGGGTCTGTCATGGGTTTCCCTTGGTAGAAACAGACACATATGTATTTACATTACTGGGGAAGAATATGCTCTATGTGACCCCTCACGAGAGGAACAAAGCATAAAAACACCTAAAGATTTCTCTACACCTCACCTGCACCTTTACCCCTCATAATTCAGTTGCATGTCCTTATGACGTTACAGTAATAAATCTTACCTATAAGTACAGTTGTATGGTGAGTTACCTCCAAATACGGGGGTAGCTTTGGGAATGCCCAACACAGCATGTGTACCAGAAAGTATTTTAAACCTGAATACTTCAAATAAATCTGCTTTGTAACTAAAGTTAGAAAAAAACAAGTTATTACATGAAAAATTGAGTCCTTCCACAAGTTTATCCTGTTTAGTCTTCTATGATATCTACAAGGACTATATAATTATTCTGACCCAAGGTTTCAATGGTCTACAATGTTTTTGATAAAATGTTTTAACAATGAGTAAGCTAACCAAGCACTGAAAGAGCCCAGACCTTCTGACTACCGATGTTCATTTGTTTAAAATAATTTCAATTAAACATGACTACTATACCAAGTATATTTTAAACACTCTTTTGTATTGAGGACCCCTACTATTCCCCATGTTTTTCTAAGAAATAGGCAATATAAGAGAAATCTGAATATAAAGAAATGGCTTAAATGGCACTTTTCTCTATTCAGAGTAGCACAAAATCAAGAATAAAATGTAGCAAAAGCTGGCCAACCGCAGTAGCTCATGCCTGTAATCCCAGCACTTTGGGAGGCCGAGGTAGGCAGATTATGAGGTCAAGAGATCAAGACCATCCTGGCCAACATGGTGAAACCCTGTCTCTACTAAAAACATGAAAATTAGCTGGGCGTGGTGGCACGTGCCTGTAGTCCCAGCTACTTGGGAGGCTGAGGCAGGAGAATCGCTTGAACCTGGGAGGCGGAGGTTGCAGTAAGCGGAAATCGCGCCACTGCACTCCAGCCTGGTGACAAAGCGAGACTTCGCCTCTGGAAAAAAAAAAAAAAAAAAAAAAAAAGAGGTAGCAAAAGCCAATTTAATGAACTATATTTCTATATTTATTGAAAAAATACAAAATATATTTATTCTGAATACACCCACATACCAGGAGAAAAAAAGTAGCTTTAAAAAAACAATAAGGAAGACTTTCACATCTAGTAATGGCAGAGACACCTGTAACGTGATCATCCTCCCACTAACAACTAAAAAAGCTGAAAAATGTATTTTTAAAAATCTGCTTGACAGGATAAGACATAACAAGGGTACAATATGCAGAAGAAGAAAAAACTAGAGAGGTCAAGTCCAGAACTTGAGGCAGCTTTCCCACAATGGCCTCCACCAACTCTGGAAGAGCTAGCTGAATAACTAACTGAGCAGAACTTCTGACAGCCTTGCAGGGATAGAGGGGAAAAATGGAGCCTACAGCCTGCTAAGAAAGGAACTTAGAAAATTCCCCACACTTTGGGTTAAAGCTCCAACTTTAACCCTAGGGAGTTAAAGTTAACTGCAAATAGACTAGCTATCACAAAAACTTAAATCTAATTTAAGATCATCTCATTATTGAATTAAAATAATCCAGGATTGCTAGTATACATAATTAAAAGCCAGAAGCAAATATAAATACTATTTAGAGGAAGATATTATCATAGTAGGGTTCAAATTATTTATATTTTTCATATGTAATGCTTGGTATCCAATCAAAAATAATGAAAAGAAAATAAGGAACCATAACATAAAAAACAACAGAAATAAAGAGCTGACAGAAAAGCCCACCAGGAGACCCAGATAGTGCAGTTTATCAATACAGATTTTTAAATAATAGCTATGCTTAGCATATTCAAGGAGATTTTTTAAAATTGGGAATTCAACAGAAAACTGGAAACTGAAAATTCAAGTAGACATTCTAGAACTGAAAAACTCAGTGGGTGGCTTTAAAAGTGGATTTACACACAGCTGAATAGAAAATTAGTAACTGGAAGATAAGTCAGATGAAAATATACAGAAAGAAGCAGGGAGTGGTAAAAGAACAGAAAAGATGGAGACTGTAAGAGAAAGAGGGAACAATGTCAGAAGATTGTTAACATACTCAAAACCAGAATTCAAGAGGAAGAAAATGGGTCCCAAAGCAATATTTAAGAAAAGATAAAGCCCAAGAATTTTCAGAAGCTGATGAAAGCTTAAACTGCAAATTCAGTAGGTTTTGCAAACTCCAAGAAGGATAAATAAAAAGAAAAACACATTGACATACAACGCAGCAAAACTGCTGAAAACTAAGGACAAAGAGAAAAATCTTAAAACAAGAGAATGAATGGAAATTACCTATAAAAGAGCAACAATCTTATAGCAAAGTTTTCATCAGGAACAACAGAAGCTAGGAGACATGAAATGGTATTTAAAAGCACGAAAGAAAAGTAACTGCCAACTTAGAATTCTATACCTGTATCAAGAATAAATGTCAAATAAAGAACGCTTTCAGGAGAGAAAGAAATGAAACGGAAAAAATTAAGATATTTATTACCAGCAGATCTAAATACTATATGGTGTTCTTTAGGCAGAAGGAAGATGAGCCACATGGAAGCCTGGAGATATAGGCAAAAACATCAACAAAAAGGGTAAATTTGTGAGTGTATCTAAATAAATATTGATTTTAAAAATAATAATATATTGTAGGGCTTGAAATACATACATAGAAATGAAACATTTGACAGCAATACCATGACAGTAAGGAGAGTAATTGGTGTTACCGTGTTCTAAGATCTTTTTATTGTAAAGATATAAAATTAGAAATTTATGTTAGCCTTTGATAAGTCAAAGTAATGCTACCTAGAATAACTACTAAAATAATAGAGGGCATGCACATAACTATATTTTCTCTAACATAGAGAAAAAATTGAAATAATAATCCAAAAGGTGGCAAAAAAGACCAAGGAATACAAAACAGGCAGGGCAAATAAAAATCAGAAAAGTACCCAGGAGATGAAAATCCAAAAATATCAGTAATTACATTAAATGTAAGTAAACTAAATGTTTAATTTAAACATTTAAAAGAAAGTGTCAGACTGAGGATACAAAGAAAAGACAAAAACTTAAAAGACAAAAACTGTCAGACTGAAGATACAAAGAAAACTCATGACACACTGCCCACAAGACACACCTTAAATATATGGGTAGAAAATGATCTTCAGAAATGAAAGGTTGGGAAAAAAAATACCCTTTGCAAAACTTAAATATTAAGAAGCTGTCTGATATTAAAATATGAAAGTAGACTTTAATGCAAAATACATAATTAGCAACAAAAGGAAATATTTTATGTTAAAAAATTCAAAATATACAGATACAATTCTAAACTTTCCACCTAATAACATAGAATTAAGTTACATAAAGTAAAAATCGACAGAACTACTAGGAAAGCAAACAAATCTGCAAACATTAGTACATCTAATCATATCTTTCTCAGCTTAGAAGACCAAAACCAGCAAGGATAAAGATTTGAACATTACAAACTTCATTTAACTGGCATAAATAAAAGAACATGGCAATCAATAACCATAGAAAACAATTTTGCCCCCAGGGATACAGGGAGCATGTCCAAATACTGACCATATTCTCAGCCATAAGGCAAGTCTCAACAACTGTCAAGGGACTGAAGTCATTGAGTATGTTCTAAGTCCACTTACGAATGAAGTTAGATATCCAAAACAAAAAGATAACTAGAAAAACCTATTTGAATTATTAATACTCTTCTAAATAATTCGTTGGTCAAAGAAGCAAGCCCAATGAAAATCAGAAAATATTTTCAACTGGATGGTAATAAAAACACTAAATAACAAATTAGATAAAAAGAAAGGCTTAAAAAATAGCTAAGTTTCTATATAAAGAAGTTACAAGAAAAAACAGTAAATTAGAGAAAGTAAAAGCAAACAGTAAAAAAAAATTAATGAAAAAAAGGGACAAGTATGCGAATATAGCATTTTTTTATATTCCTACATTTTATTTAACTGTTGCCCCCTTTTAATCTTATATTAATAACTTTGCAAGGTAGAGATGATAAACTCATTCTACATGCAAATAGAAAAGAGAATTTAGTGGGAAAATATAAACTCCTGTCTCCCAACTGCCAATTCAGTGTACTACTCATTTCTAAGGTCATATTTTAAATGCCAGTCATATTAAACCTCAGTGAATAAATTATATCTAATATAAAACCAAACCTCATAATAGAACTTCAACCAGTCACATCACTTTCCAACTCAGAAAGCTTTCACACTTCCTCTAAGGAAAAGCAGACAATCTTTGAGATGGCCTTCAAAATTCTACATCATTGATTCTCAAAAGCACTATCTATGTGGAGAGAGCAATGAGGAAGAAATCTATAGTTTCAGAAAACATTGTATAAAGTAAAGTTTAATATTGGATTTTCAGGGATATGGATTTTAAAAGACTAACAAATATTTCCCTACCTTATCTCTTTAACTTCATTTCTCATTATCTCCGGAATGAATGATTCACTGTGCATTTAACTAAGGGACTGGCAAACTTTTCCAGTAAAAGGCCAGATAGCATTTTAGGTTTCCAGGCCATAAGGTCTCTGTTGTAACCACTAAACTCTGCCAAGTACCATGAAATATGCTATGGTAGTATGTTAAATTAATGGACATGTCTGTTTTCCAACAAAACTTTTACTTATATACTCCAAAATTTGATTTTCATGTAATTTTCATGTGTCATAAAATATTTTTCATTTGATGTCTTTCTCAACCATTACAAAAAAGTAAAAACCTTTCTTAGCTCTCAGGCAGTACTGAAATGGGGTGGGCTGGATTTGAACCCTGGGTCATAGTTTGCCAAACCTGCTCTAACCCCAGAAGACACTGTCTGCATCTCCCACACACAAGGCAGAAATTCTGCTTATGCTTCACATTATTCGATCCTAAGTACTTCTCCCAGCACCAGGAACAAACAGCCCTGTTCACTTCTACCTCTATGCCTCTGTTCTTGATTTTTCTATAATGCACTTCCTTTTTTACCATTTTAACTTCTTGTACTTCAAATTTCACTAGAAATTTCAACTGCTTAAAGAGGTTTTCTTGGTTGTATCATATCGATTTTATCATTGTGAGAATACCTGGTGAATAAATATATGAGTCATCCTAATAATTATTCACATAGCTACTATTATAATACCTTATAATAGTATAATGCTACTGCTTCACAAATAAGTCCTTACCTAAACAGTCTATTCTTAAAGTACACGGATCCTGTATTATATTTCTTTTATATCCCAGAAGCAATTAGCACACTGTTAAAGATAAGGTAGATTCTAAATTTTTAATATTTGATATCATAAAAAGTAATTCAATCTTAGCTTTTGCAAACAAAATAAGTTCAAAAAGTTATATCCTAGAAGGAGATCTTTTTAATTACTCTAACAGGTTAAGTGTATAACCACTACACTGTTCTGCCCTGGAAGGCCCTAAAGGTAAGTTTTTAAATTATAGCCTAGAGCATTACTTACAGCTTAGAAAACAGAGGCAAAAGAAAAAAAAAAAAAGCATGATCTTAAATCAATTATAACTTTTGTGTCATTTCTCCAAATCTTTTTATATAGTATGTTTTGACAAAGTTATAATCAGTATATATATAACTGTTTCCTGCTTTTCACCTACATCTTGGGCATTCCATCATGTGTTATTACATCATCTGCATAGTTTCTGTAACTACACAGATTCTACATAATCCTTCTTAATGGTTTTATGGTGAAAGTTCAAGCAAGGGAACATGTCATACTTTACATCAACATTTCCCTGTTGATGGACATCTGCACTGCTTCAGAATTTTTACTATTAAAATTAATGCCTAAAAAACTATAAGGACAGATAACAAAGCAGTGATTGGCAAGGGCTAGGGGCTGGGAGAGGGGTTTAATGCAAAGGAGCATGAAGGACATTTTTGTTCTTACCTTTAATAAATGAGTAGTATATGTTTGTCAAAAATTACAGTACTGTACACAAAAAAGTATGAATTTTATTGCATGTAAATGCTTAGCTAAAATAGAATCAAAAATGTGTGATGGCTTAATACACATTTTCAATTCACTACCAACGGGATTATAACAACTGTTTAAAGTTCCACTTTATAGTATTCTTTCTACGACTGAAATTAACTTTTTAATTTATATTACCTCTATTCCTTGGTAAACAGAATATTTTCTCATATCTGTTTATAAACTTTATTTTCTTTCATGACATATCTATGTTTCAGTTTCTGAGATTAATCTGGCTTTCTATGTATAAGCACTATACAAAATGATAACCAGTTGTTTGTAAAATTGACTGTAAATATTTTGCTATGTCAGTTGTTTCAAGTATTAGATATGCTATAATTATTAAATGTAATTTTTTGTGAAAAAGTATAACAAGCCAAATTTAAAAAGTGAGTTACCAGGGTCTTGTAACTAGTACGTGCTGTTAACATGCCAAAGATCATTAAAATCATATTTTCTTTCTTGCTAGGTAACATAATTGATTTTGAAGTTTGGGTGCATAACAATACATGCCAAGTACTATAGATTCAGCTCAAGAATTTTCCCTGGATTACATAGGCCCTTTAAAAACATTCCCATAATACAGTGATCGTACTTCCCAAAGATTTTCCATCTCCACATCTTGTCTTCTTTTTGAATTCTCAGAATGAGAAAGACGATGAAAAATAAAACAACACAAAGTTCAAAAGTAAATATTACCAGGCATCTGAGATGAAATTAAGGATATGCACCAATGAAATTTAATGAATTTACCTTTGGCTAAAGAAAAAAAAAAAGAACAGAAAAAGAAAAACACATTATATTAAACAATTCTCAATGCAGAAAAAGTTCATTTGGAGAAAAAAAATATTCTGGCACTGAATTCATAAAAAAAAGAAATTTTCATGATTTCTCAAAAGACATGTTTGTTAAATATAGGCATTTCTTAGAAATCAGGTTAATGGCACAACATTAAGTATTAATTCTGTTAAAGCATTTCTCTAGAAAGCTAAAATAGTATGATACAAATATATTAATTTTCAAATTCATAATTTAACACAAAAACAATGCTAAGAAAATCTGGAAGAATGAAAAGTGCCATTTTCACTGGGATGCTTCTGGGATGAATATTAAGGTCAGGAAACTATGGTAAGTGCTCATGCATTAAAGGATGGTAGTATTCCTCAAGAAGCATCTGAAGTGCCAATCTTCACTGCTGTTAATTTTAAAGACACCTGTAATCTTTTAATAGCAGGTGAGTAAGACATTAAAAATTCATGTTCAACTGTGAAGCTTAGGTGCCTAGGAATAGAATCAATATTTTTTTCAAATTAGGTAACCCAAAAACATAGCTGTATTTTGAGAAAGAACTAGTTAGAGGTCTAAGAATTATCTGGGTCCAAACCAAATGTTTTGAGTTTGACAAGGGCCAGTGATTGTTACCAACCAACCACCTAAATCATAAAAGAGCTTCAACATAACATATAAATATCTCAATTTGGATAAAATTGCCAAGATTCACCAGGATGAAGTCAGTTGCTAAACCACCCTCATGGAGTAGACAGAATTTACTGCTCTTTTTAAAAAAACAAAAATGTCCTCCTAAGGACTGCAACACATTTAACAAACACAAAATGTCTTTAATTTAAATTGCTTTTTCTAGCAATAACAACTTGGTAGATTCTGCTGTTTGTAAATTCCTCATGTATTTCAAGCTTTGTGTGTGTGTTTAGAATAAGTCAAATAAAGCTGTGCTTCTCAAACTTTCATGTATAAAATCACCAGAGAATCATAATAAAATGCAGATTTTGATTCAGATCATCTGGGCTGGATCCAAGTGATACCTATGCTGCTGGTCCTACAGTAGCAAGAAAATAGAGAAAGAATCTTATTTTCTTGTTTGCTAAATGGATACCTGCCACATAGCTCATATATCTAATAGCAATATCAAGTCATATGAACATAAATTTTTTTTTTTTTTTTTTTTTTTTTTGAGACGCAGTCTTGCTCTGTGCCCCAGGCTGGAGTGCAGTGGCGCGATCTCGGCTCACTGCAAGCTCCGCCCCCCGGGTTCACGCCATTCTCCTGCCTCAGCCTCCCAAGTAGCTGGGACTACAGGCGCCCACCACCACGCCTGGCTAGTTTTTTGTATTTTTTTAGTAGAGACGGGGTTTCACGGTGTTAGCCAGGATGGTCTCGATCTCCTGACCTTGTGATCCACCCGCCTCGGCCTCCCAAAGTGCTGGGATTACAGGCTTGAGCCACCACGCCCGGCCATGAACATAAATTTAAATGGAGGGCTAAGTCACAGCCCTGTTTTACACCAAACAGAAATAAAATTGTATCATTCCTCTTTATTCTAAATTTAACCATATGACAAAGCAGGAATGGGTGTGTTTTACAATTAGAATACAAAGTTTCATCCATGGAAAAGTTCCCGCATAGTAAAAGGCACAGCACCAGTAAATCCTGCAGTCTATTCCTAACAATTTTCTTGTTTAAGCAAGACATCATGTAAGTGACACAAAAATTTATTTAAAAATCAGTTTGTAGAATAAAAATCCAAATTGGTCTAAACACCACCATCAAAAACATTAAAAAAAAAAAACACAGAATGGGAGAAAATATTTGCAAATGATATTCAGGGGTGATGAAAAGCTGATAGTTGTCATGGTTGTATAACCCCTTGAACATACTAAAAAGTGACTGAATTGTATACACTTTAAGTGATTTTGTGAATTTTATCTCAATAAAGCTGTTTTAAAAATCCAATTAAAATAAAAATATTGTATTTTTGGTGAAAGTATAAGTTTTGACTGATAGAAGCCACAATTAGAAGGTCTTATAATAGATTTATTTGGAAAGACACAAAAAATCCTCATCTTTCTTTCTTCAGCCTACTATGCTTGGCACCAACCCATTCCTTCCTCAACTTTGTAGTTGGGGTGGGGCTGAGTACAGAGGTGGTCCACTTGTAAGATGAGGACAGGGTGTGTGGTTCAATTGCACAATAATGCTGATTCCAAGTATTTTATTCCCCAAATAACTAATAGGTGTGGGTTGATGGAGGGGATAAGGGATAGAAGGAAAAAAACAACTTAGGGTATCAAAGGAGCACTAGAAGAAGGATTCTCTGCTTAGAAGTTTCTCTTCCCCATGTGTAGTCTATCATGAGAGATACTCAAGAACAGAAGTTCAAAAAAAAAAAAAAAAAAGGAAATTAAAAAAAAGAAGATAAATTGTGCCAAGGCTACTATGTGCCCTTCTTTCACTAATTCTTTGTATAAGGCACTGAGCAAAGAACAAACAGAAATTTCACAATAAAGGTCCTTGAGCTTACGACAAAGTTAAATGCTAAAAAATATCTGCATCCAAAGAGGTAAGATGCATTCTTATAACCTGAGGAAGATGAGGAATTGCATTTGAAATGAGTCTTGATGTTAAGTAGAATTTTCAAGGCTAAGAGCACTGGAGCTAAGGGATGAGGACTAAAAACAACTAATTATGTGTACAAAACTCAAATGACAGAAAACTTCAACATTATAATTCCCTGTCCTCTAGTTCACAGACTCCCTATTCAATCACAGCTCTTCCCAAATGGAGGAAAAAAAAGAAGGAAGACATGTTTTGATCAGATTTGCATCCATGTGACTTTTTCATCTGGGTCTCTCCCTATCTCTTCCATTTCTATCTTCCATCACATATATTCCTGATGCCTCAACAGCATAAATCTATGTGATACCCAGGGTTTCCTGAATTTTATTTCAAACAAACATATTTTATCAATCAATGAAAATCTGATAAAAAATGAACCAGTGAAGGAACCACATTGTATCCGAAGGCCAGTAAGTGAAACATAACTTCTATCTTAAGTTCATGTTACTGCCACCAACAATATCAACAGCAGTAGTGCTCAGGATCTACTCATTCTCACCAAACTGTTCAATTCTGTGAGGATTCACAGTTCAAAATCCAATCTCCAGGGACAAAGGACCACATGGATATTTCCCTATTGAACTCAATTTGCACACCATCTACAGCTTAGTTTATCCAACTAGGATATCAATTCTTCCCAAGGACACAGAAAAGTGTGCCAGGGGATACAAGAGGGAAAAGAATGAACATGGAACAACTTGCAAGAGTAACTTCATAATTTGGGATTAAAATGTTCATGAATTCAACTAATTAAAGTTATTTAAACATTATTGCTTAATCAAAATAAATATAGATATATTATGGAGTATAATTTTAAGTCCCTCCCTTCCCCCTTTTATTTTTCTCTGTAAATAGGTGTGCTGAGGTAACCAACAGCTGAGAAGAGTTTTCAAAGTCAAGAAGGAAAAGAGAACTTAAGCTTCCAACACTCACATAGTACTAAAGTATACTAAAATAACCTAAAATGACAGCAATCATTATCTTAGTCATCTGAATACCAACAGCTTTTAGTTTACAAGGGAGATTTTCTCATTTGAGATTCTTGTGCATTTACAGTGGGGAATTAAATAAGATTTTTCTTTAGCATTTCCTTGACTAAAATACATCTATACTCTAAATGCCTATTCTATGAGAGAGAAATAACATAAAGCTTTGGATTTGCTTTAAATTACTATAGAAAACAAAAGGAAAGTAGAAACTTTTTTTTTTAACTTTAGCAAATGGATAATCGTTGAAGTAAGATGATGAATACATAGTGGTTCAATGTCTTCTCTCTGTGTAAGTTAGAAAATTTCCATAATGAAAAGGCAAATCATCTGTCTGAACTAGCTCTCTCAAACCCTTTTAATGCTAGCTATCCTTGCCACATGCCTACATGGATTTCTCCCTTTTCTGAACCCCTATATTCTACCTGTGCTACTCATTTTTGTCCAACTACTGTCTTCCTTTGTTACTTCAAGTCTTCATGCATGTATTTATTTCCCTACAGAAAGGCCTATAAAACATAGTGCTTGCCATCAAGGAGCTTATAATCTTTCCTCTCTTAAATCCAACATTTCCACTCAACAAGCTCATTTAGGGCCAGATACTCTTCCTATTGCATGGGATAAAAACACCAGGTCTTTAGCCTCAAAGACCAGGTAGTAGAATGCAGTTAGACGTCACAATGTTGTAGTAGAATGTAGTTAGATAAGTTTTCTCTAAAAACAAGCAAGCAAACAAACCACTCCAGTTAGTCCTCTCCTGAAAAACTTTCACTGGCATGAAAAATAAAATCCAACGCCTGTACCTCGATTAAATGTCCTTTAAAATCCAGCCCTGAGTGCCTTTTAGTTCAAATATGCCTACTTTCCAATTCCTAGACCCTCCAAGCATATTATTCAATGTGCCTTTCCTTATGCCATTTTCTAAACCTGCAAAACTGCCAAAACCCTTCTACCGATCTACATCCCAACAAACTTTCTGCAGATCTAAACTGCAAACTGTCTGTAGATCTAAACCCCAAAATTCAAGGCCCTGTTTAACTACTACTTTCTTCATGAAGCATTCCTAGTCAGTACACTCGCTCTAAAATCCTACAGCATGGATTACTTACACTATTCCTTCAGAAGTTAAAAATGTGACACTTCGTGTCTTGTCATCACCTCCAAAATGTCCCACAGAATGCCTTGCCTACAGAAAGTTCATGTTAATTACCTTATTACCAATTTACTTAATTATTTTGGGTATCTAAACTGACTGATGAATGAGAACAGAGTGTCTTCCGGAGCCAGTCTCCAAATCTGAGCCTACAGTTTTCTATTGGTCTGTAGTACTGAATCAAGAACTTTTAGCTGCTCAATTTCTGTTAGAATTAGGGTTTAAAGTGGCACTGAAGAGGACTTCACTTTGGATCTGCAAAGTTCTAAGTCCAAACAAAAACAAAAACAACCCCAAAACACAAACAAACAAAAGAACCAAAAGAAGCCAAAGATGACTATAACCATGAAGCGCTGAGATCACTGTGATAGCTCCGAGGACTCACCTAATCACTTCAGATTTAGTCTAGATTCTTAAATAGGAACAACTCCTGTCTCAAAACTCAATTGCTATGACTGTTAAACTGAAGAGGTATTCCTAAATATATCAAAGATTTTCTCCCCTTTTGGAATGCCATGGGAAAAGAAACCCATTGTCCCCTCAGGTTATAAGTTGCTGGGGATAAGGTATTTCCAAATATCTAATAGAAGAAAGCACAACTGTTGCACTTACCATACTGTGGTTTAAGTATCTGCTTATGAACCTGTCTCTCCAATCAAACCATGAGCTCCTCAAGAGCAGGGAATCAAGGACTGGATATCTTGTCTTATTCCTCTTTGTATATCCTAAGTCTAACAGCCTGGCACACTGAGGGACTCAACTACTGCTCTCTCAATTAGTGAATTCCACCTTAGGTTAAAACATGTTCAAAATGCCAACAGCCTGTTAAAAAGTAATGAAAAGAGGTTAAATAATATGTTCAAATATCAACGCCTGTTTAAAAGTAATGGAATGTAGAAGTCACATGCATTTTATCTTTAAGCAGACCAAGCACAATGTATTGACATTTTCTTTCCTCAGAACCATTTCCAGTGAATGACACACAAAGTGTCCTAAGGAATTATTCTATTTTAACTCTAGTTTTATTAATCTTTTCTACTTTTTGAATGGGGCTAAAAAAGTGGGGGAAAATCCTCTCTTGCCACTATATCACATCCTTCTCCAGTGTCCCTGCCTTAGTTCCAATTGGTTCCTGTTTTTGTTACCATTAACCCATAGGAAAAAATACAAAACCAATGAGAGAATGAGTAGTGAAGCTTCAGGATCAGAGTGGAGAAGGATGCACATGTACTTTAATCTGCCCCCAACATTCATGAAGAATCACTATGTAAATTAAAAGATACCATGAAAAGGTAAAAATTCTGCACATAAAGTGACAATATCTATATGCATGTGTATGTGTAAAAAGTTGAGGTTACTAGAAAACAATTTTTGGGATGAAATTGTTTTCTCATGTTATATGTAGTTTTTTAAAAGACATACATATTAGATATTAACACTGGGGGGAAAAATGACTTAGAATTAGTTTGGTCAAAAGAGAGAACATACATACCCTCACATATAAGGCTAAAAGATGACAGTGGTGATAAAAGGAACATTCTTTTGAAAGAGCTCAAAGGTAATCAAGTTAAATACTGTTCGCAGCTTCTCAGGAGAAAATGCTGAAAAAATATGAGCTATTTATATTAGAGTTATCTCATATATTATATCTCCATAAGTATATAAAGCTTTGAAAAATATAAGGGAAGTAATACCAGTTCTCATCTCTCCAACAGCATAGGAGTTTAAAACATATCCCAATTTGATTTAAATATGAGTTTATCAATAATCTCTACATCAAGTTGATGAATAAAAAGCCCAAAACAAAGAAACAAAAAATTCAACAAACCTAAACAAGCAGCCATGATTTCAAACGTGGTTAGTTCAGCAGTAATTTGTTGTCTTAAAACAAGCATTCTTCAAAAGAATAATTGTTTGGAGAAAAAAAAAAAAAACCCATGCTGTCATTTGATCTACCAAGCCACCTCTAAAGATAATCAGGAACAAATGAAAACACTTATTAGAAAGAATGTTTACAGAAACATTTTTTATCATACTGAAAAACTGGAAGCAACATAAAACTCCATTAGTAGAAGAGTGTGCAGCTATTGAAATTAAAGAGCTATAATTGGTAATGTTAAACACTTATTAAGCTAAAAACAGGTTATAGAACAGCATATAAAACTGCATACATACATCGGTACACAAAATTCAGAAGTATCTTTGGAAGTATTATCCCTGAGTACTGGGATTTTGTGGGATTTTTACACTTCCTCTGGGAAAAAAATTCAGAAAAATCACAATGATCTTGTATCATTTTTATAAAAGATCACACTATCTACAGTAAATATGCTCAGTAACTATACAGTGCCCCGTAATTGTGTGGTTTAACCTTTCTGAAAGGCAGACACTATCACAATTGCAAATGTACATACATTTACATTTGATTTAGCAATTCTAAACACAGGTATTTATACTACAGTTTATTCTCACACAAGTGAGAAAAGAACCTAAGACACATTTTTGTTCAAGAATGTTCACAGCAGCATTGTTTATATTAGTAAAGTACTGGATGTGACCTAAATATCAACCAATAGACTAGATAAATTATGTACATTCATACAATGAAATACTGTATAGCCATGAAACAGAATGAGGTAGGTATGTGTGTTCGAGTTGAATGACATCCAAGGTTAGAAAAATAAATAAAGATAGAAAAGTATGTAATCAACCACTAGACGGAAGGCTACACAAACAGGTATGCTTGTACATAGACAAGTATGCTTGTATTTGCATAGACCAGCTCCAAAAGGACACATAAAAAACTGTAAATAGTGGTTGTCAGCGCCTTAGACATCTAGAAATCAGGAATAAAACTTTTTATTCAAACGTAAACCAACAATGTAAACCAATTTACACTGTTTGATTTTTTTAACATGTCTATATGCTACTTTTAAATTTTAATAGCTTTTAAAAATTAGGTAGTGAATTATTTTGCTGTCGTATAAATAGACTGGTGTAAGGAAAGTTAAGGTTTTCATGTATCAAAATTATGCTATCAAGACAGTTGCTTTTAAGGGTTAAGAAAAATTCTGAACTACTTTTCCCTGCTTTTAGTTTATTACAATCAACAAAAATTATACAGTCATAAACCGGAGCCCTTCTTCTGGACAAAGGTGTTTACACTGTTGCTAGCCAACAAATCCACATCTGTTTAATCTAGTCCTTGTTTTTCACACTCAGTATTGAAGCAGTTTAAAATGTGTTTTCTGTCTTGCTATATTTAATGCATGTTCTTATAAAAGGATTATCTATTGACTACAAACAAATATAGAATAAAGGAACAGATTTTCTCCTTTCCACTGATAATAATCCTTCCAGGTCAGTTTGGCCTAG
Source organism: Macaca mulatta (assembly GCF_049350105.2). Classification (NCBI taxonomy): domain Eukaryota; kingdom Metazoa; phylum Chordata; class Mammalia; order Primates; family Cercopithecidae; genus Macaca; species Macaca mulatta. Next base: position 124,510,230 of record NC_133411.1, read on the forward strand.
CCTTCTCTGTCAGAAGTGAAATGACTACCTAGAACAAACAAGACCATGACTCAATAACTACAGTAGTTTCTACTCCAAGGTTGTTCTAAAAAACAAAAAAACAAGACAACAAAAAGCTAAGAAAAACGTATTACACTTAACCATATTCCCAAGTAGATTAAGTATAAGCCTAAAGGCTCAGAACGGCTACTACTAACATGATCTGTAACTTCGGGGAAACCCATTTCCCAAGAATTTTAAGTTACTCCAAATAAGAGAGAAAATACTGCTTAACAGAGTAACAGAAGTCTTTTATCACATTTTTTCAATGTATTACCAAACATCAGAGAAACACTCAACAAAGTCATACTGGAAGACTTACCTAATCAAAACAGGTCTGTCGATGTGGGTTTACTCAACACCAGTGCTTATAATTATGTATCAAACTTCCTGAAAATAAGTGGTAAACGCTGAGAAAAACAAAGAAGCTGAACTCACCTTTAACACTTTTTCTATTAACATCTGCCCCCTTTTCAAGTAAATACTGAGCAATCTCTTTATGTCCTTTGTAACATGAAATCATCAAGCACGTATGCCCATGTCGGTTTGACACTTCCAAATCAGCTTTGTGTTCTACGAGGTACTTCACTATTTCCAAATGGCCATCAAAACACGCAGCTCGAAGAGGAGTTGAATTGGTTAAAGTCGTGTTGTTGACAGATGCTCCATGATTTAACAAGGACTGGACCACCTTCAGATGTCCTGCTGCAGAAGCGGCCCATAAAGGGGGAGCCCCCTCAATGGTTTCGCCATCAAAATTGACGGAGCCCCCAACTTCTATGGAGGCACTGCACTGCTCTAGGAGGAATTCTACCATGTCAAGGTGCCCATACCTGGCGGCCATCAAGAGTGGCGTGGCCCCATTTGTTTTTTCAGAGATCAAGGAGGAAACCTCCTCTTTGGATTTGCTTGCCAACAATTTGGTGAGAAGCCGGAGTTTGCCATCCCGAGCTGCGTTAAATACTGCTGTCTTTAGATCCATTTATGTCCAGTTGAGAGGCTGTACTTTATTTATCTTTCGAAGTAGAGCTCCAGTTTAACTCTATCGACACAGGCAAGAGGCACAGGAACCAAAGTTCAATGTTAATTGCTGCACCCCAGAACGGATACACAAACACACACAGTATGTTCCGTCCTACTGCTTTCCAACATCTGACAACCAGGGCACCAAACTAGAGAAAGAAAAAAAAAAGTAGCAGCATTTAATTTTCTATAGAAGAAGGCAAAACACTTCTTAATTTCCACTTCTGTAGGAAGAAAGGAATAAAACCTATACTTCAGGCACTACTCCGTACCACACCCCACCTCCCACCCCCAAAGAAAAGGTGGTAAAGAAAAATACAGAAGGGCACACCGAGACCCAAATGTTCTGGTCGCAGGCAGCCTCCTCTATGTGTGGAAAATTTAAACACTACAGGCAGCCCGTTTTTTCGCCTCCAGCTCTAACCAGCCAAGCTTTGTTCTAGTTTTGCTTTGCACACGCCCAGGGAGCGTACAACCGCAAGAGGCAGGAGACTCGGGTTCAGAAATGTTTCTCTTTCTTGCAACTGCAGGCGAGCTGGCCAAGGGCGCCAGGCTGGAAGGCCTCACTGAGGCCGGGTTTCGAGAAGGTACAAAAAGGCCGGATACACCAAACCTCGGCTAAGGCCAAAACTCTGCCCCGAAAGATTCTCTTTCTTTTAAAACTACTCACGGCTCTCAGGAAATCCGCCTGCTTTTTAGTCATTAACTTCGCCCGCCCCGTTTTGATCACCCCTCACCCCCCGCCAAGGGATGATCCGCAGGTTCCTCAAACCACAGTCGCCCCAACACAACCTTCTCCTCTCCCTATTCTAGACAACGGCAGCCCCCTCCCCAATCTCCTCCGTTGACCACAACCCCCTCCCGATGGGCCAAGCCTGTGGCCTCCAGCCCGCTGCCCGCCTTCGGCTCCCCCGGCGCCCTCCTTCCCGCCCAGGCCTTCCGCGGGCATCTCAGGCCCCGGCCCGAGCCCTGGCAGGCCGCCGCCGCCGCCACTACCTGCCCGGAGACTAGTCCTCCCCGCCGCCGCTGGTCACTCGGGCTCTGGCCGTCCCCTTCAAAGGGAAACGGTTGTCCCCGCCGTCGCCCGGGCCGCCCTGCTCCGCCTGCGGCCGCACAGCTCCTCCATGCCCCGCGCCCCACAGGAATGAATCCGGCCGCGCTGTTCGCCCCGCCCCGCCACCCGAGCTGCCTCCCGCCCTCTCAGTCAGCTCGGGCTGCAGCGGCTGCAGCTACTGCTGCGACGGATGGTGTAATGGGCTGCGAGCCGGGGGCCGGACAAGCCTGAGCAGAGCTTCACATCACTGACTGTGCAGCCACGCCATTGGGCCGGGGGAGGGCGGCGGCCGCTGCCAGCAACCGCCTAGGGGCGGGGCGGGTCGTTGCGGCCGGGGCGGGGCGACGGGGCGGGGGCGGGGCCGTGAGCTGCTGGAAGGACGTGCCTGCGTGCAACGTGCCGGGGGGCGGGGCGCTGCGAGGGGGCGGATCTGCGCCCATCAAAGCGGCCTGAGGCAGCTGGAGTTCTGAGGTCTCGCTGGCTCCTCTCCACTCGGATTTTCGGGGTGCTCCCTTAGGGAATCTTTCGATCCCATCTCAGAGCCCCCAGAAGGGAAGTGTATTAGTCCGTTTTCACGCTGCTGGTAAAGACATACCCGAGATTGGGTAATTTATAAAGAAAAAAAGCTTTAATGGACTCAGAGTTCTGTGCGGCTGGGGAGGCCTCACAATCAAGCCAGAAGGGGAAAGGCACGTCTTACATGGCAGCAGGCAAGAGAGAAAATCAGAGCCAAGCAAAAAGGGAAACCTCTTATAAGACAATCAGCTCTCATGAGACTCACTACCACCAGAGCCGTATGGGGGAAACAGCCTTCTTGATTCAATTATCTCCCACCAGGTCCTTCCCACAACACATGGGAATCATGGGAGCTAAAATTCAAATTTGGGCGGGGACCAGTATTACCCTCACACACATGAAGGCTCTTCCACTAGTCTTCTGTCCTTACTTTGGTGGGCTGTAGAGGACTACGTGCTCCCAAACAGGGTGTTTCTGACCCATAAGTCCTGCTCTTGCAAAGGAAGCAGGGTGTTCCCCATAAGTCCTGCTCTTGCAAACGAAGTCAGGGAAAGGTCAGAAAAACAACAATGTGTCTTGTGACTTGGTAACATTCCACAAACAACTGTATAAAATAAAGCAGAGCATGCCATTCGAGGCGGCCGCCATGTTTGTCTTGTCTTGTGTTGTCTTGTGTGTTCATTCCTTTGTTTAGGAAACACGCAGACCCCTACAGTGGGCCCTGGAAATTACCAAGCTCATAATTACACCTCGGAACACACACAGAGGAAACCAAAGTTTCAGAAATGAGATTAGTTTTGGAGGCTGCCAAACGTGACTCTCTTTTTAAAGTAGCCTCTAAAAAATATAAAGGCCACGAGAAATGGTAAACCTTAAGAGCAATGTAAAGTCAATGAGATCAAGTTCTTGAGCTCTGAATAATAAAACCGGGAAATAAAGCTAAAAAGGTTATATATATGAATGAAAAGAATTACTTCTTCATACAGTAGTTGATAAATCTCTGGAATTTGTGATGCTAAGTCCTAGGTTGCATTAAACTAGGATTAAAAAGTTTAAATGTGTTTGGGGAATAACGCCCATAATGAATCCTGATGAGAAAACAGAATTTTTGAAAATGGACCTTCAAGAGTGAAGTGAACCTTCAATCACTTTGTTTGAGGGAACTTAATTAAGCTCGCATAATTCTTTAGTACCACTAGGAGAAATAGAATATTACAGTAGGCAGTCTGACCCTCAGCATATGTAATCAATAACATTATGTTAGAAGTCATAATGAAAAACATTTATTAAAAAATCACAACTTTATTTTTGTATATTGTAGTGTTCAGAAGTTTATGTAGTTTTGCACAATTGAAATAATTTTCATACAACTATATATTTTGCTTTTCCTTTCTATACTCTAAACATTTTTTATGTTTTTACAGTCTTAATTTTTAAGTCTAGCATAGTGTTTCCCTTAGGTAGTCAATATCAGACTACACTCAACATCAGATTCCCAAAACCAAAGTTAAGGTAATTGCCACTGAGAAAAAAATATAAAAGAACAGAGTATAAAGGATAAGATCGACCATCCATAAAAATTAACCAACCAAGAGGACTGGCTGTTTTATCCCCAGCATATGTCACAGTTCTATACTCTCCCCCAGGGTACAGATACCAGTGTACAGTGTCCCAACCAAGGCCTAATCTGAGCTGACCTGTCTCTCTCATCTAATTCAATAAGATGTAAACATTCACATCAGCCATCTTCAAACTGAGCTCTGTATCCCCCATGGGATTGTTAAGGGATAGATGGACACTTAGTTTAAAGGCTACCAGTTTCTGCTGTGGCTCACTCCTGTAATCCCAGAACTTTGGGAGGCTGAGACAGGCAGATTGCTTGAACCCAAGAGTTAGAGACCAGCCTGGACAACATGGTGAAATCCCAACTCCACACACACATGCACGTGCGCACACACACACACACACATGAAATTAGTGGGGCATGGCATGCAAGAGGCTGAGGTGGCAGGATCACCTGAGATGAGCTGGAGAGATCAAGGCTGTAGTGAGCCATGATCACACCACTGCACTGCAGCCTGGGCCACAGAAACTCTGACAATTTAAAAAAAAAAAAAAAAAAAAAAAAAGGCTACCAGTTTCTGAATCTTCAATTTACACCTATGTTCTTTCCTAAAGTTGATCTGCTGGTAAAGGAATGTGGTCAAGGTGTCTCATTTCCCAACTCTTTCACAATAGCTGTGTATTTCCCAATTTGTAAAAGGAAAGACATTTGAGAATTGTACAGGCATTGCTCTGGGTTGTAAAAGCTTCAGCAATCTTTGCCAATTCTTTATATATTTAAAACACTGGGCTATATTAGAAAGTGTATACTTTTAATGACTGGGTAACAAATTCTTTTGCAAGTCAGATGATTTCCAAATAATTGCTTTGAACTAAGTATTACCTAAAGATCACTGATATCAATTAGAAGGAGTTCAAAGAATTAAGTGACATTGATATAATGACAAAACTCCTTATAGACCCAACTACTTTTTTTTTTTTTTTTTTTTAGACAGGGTCTCTATCTGTTGCCCAGGCTGGAGTACAGTGGCACAATCTCAACTCGCTGTAGCCTCAACCTCCTGGGCTCAAGTGATCCTCCCATCTCAGCCTCAGCCTCCCAAGTAGCTGGGACAATAGGCATGTGCTACCACACCTGGCAATCTTTATCTTTTTTTTGTAAAGACAGCATTTCACCATGTTGCCCAGGCAGGTGTCGAACTCCTGAACTCAAGCAATCCACCTGCCTCCCACTCCCAAAGTGCTGGGACTACACGTGTGTGCCACTACACCCAGTCTCCATCTACTTATTAATGTGAAAACATTTTCTCAGAATTTATAAAAATGAAAAATTGAGAAAACATTGAATCTGAACTCTGTCTCATTCTAGTAAGAAGTAGTATTTAACAATAAATGCGTGCACTTAATTGTAAAACATCACATTTAATAATCAAAAAATTTGTATTGTTTTGAACACTTGAGAATTACTAATAAATACAATGATGCCTCAATCTAGAAGAAAATGAGCACTTACAGTTTTTAGTCATAAGAAACTTAAAATTTCAACTTATATGTATTTTCTTTATATATGTATATATATGTGTATATATATGTATATATTTGTGTGTGTGTGTGTGTGTATGTATATATATAGTTTTTTTTTTTTTTGTGAGGTGGAGTTTTCCCTGTTGTCACCCAGGCTGGAGTGCAATGGCATGATCACAGCTCACTACAACCTCTGCCTCCCGGGTTCAAGCAATTCTCCCTGCCTCAGCCTCCTGAGTAGCTGGGATTACAGGTGCCTGCCACCATGCCCAGTTAATTTTTGTATTTTTTAGTAGAGACGGGGTTTCACCATGTTGGCAAGGCTGGTCTTGAATGCCTGACCTCAGGTGATCCGTCCACCTTGGTCTCCCAAAATGCTGGGTTAACAGGCGTGAGCCACTGTGCTTGGCCTTTATATGTATTTTAATTGCAGAGAATATAATAGAGGAATTCATAAAACACATTCGGCTAGGCATAGTGGCTCACGCCTGTAATCCCAGCATTTTGGGAGGACCAGGCAGGAGGATTTCTTGAGCCCAGAAGTTCAAGACCAGGCTGGGCAACAGAGTGAGACCCTGTCTCTACAAAAAACTTAAAAATTAGCCAAGCATGGAAGTACATGCTTGCAGTCCCAGCTACTCCAGAGGCTGAGGTGGGAGGATCACTTGAGCCTGGGAGGTTGAGGCTTCAGTGAGCTGTGATCACACCATTGCACTCCTGCCTGGGTAACAGAGATATTGTCTCAAAAACAAAAACAAAAAACATTTCAAACATAAAAGTACATTAATTAGGATATATTCCTGAGGGATGGGATGTGGAATGGAATTATAAATGCGAACAGAAAATAAATTATGTAAAAGTAAAATATCCTATAGGTAAAGAATAATTTGTTCATATATTTTTTAAATGGTTGATGGTAAGCATAACTGCCATGATATTTAGATTTCATTGGATTCATTTAAAAGCATGACTGTTTTATTTGAAAATGTAAATTTTTACATTATGTGGAAAATTGCATCCTTTGCAAATACTTAAACTTATGATGAAAATTTTTAAGTGACAATTGAAAAATACGTAGGAGGGTAGATAGCATCTCATGTGCATGAGTAAAAATGTTTGAAGACTTAATTGAAATGTTTGGAGACTTATTCACAACCCTCTATTGGAGATCATTTCCATTTCTAAAGAACATTTGTTCTTCCAATCTTTAAAAAATTTTTTCTTAAATAGAAAAATCAACTAAATTTCATTTTATATAGACTTTATATTATGTTTCTAAATGCCCACATCTTTTCTACCTTCCATCAATGAGAAGGACAACTTTTTTGTTTGGTTTGGTTGGCTTGCTTTGGATTAGTTTGGTTATTAAGACTTTGATCTCTGGTTAAATCAGCAATTATTGTCTTCCTGAAAGCCACAGAATGCTATTGGGGCATAACAAGAAGATTAATTATTAAGGGGTCTGTAGGAGGGAGCCAAAGACTGGAAAAGGGGAAAGGGACCAGAGATAGCCTCTGAATTACCCATTCAGGTAAGTATCCAGAGATGACAGACAAAAAGGGGAACCGCTTCCGGGAACCAAGGTGAATACTCAGGCTACCCCGACGGGGAGCAAGATGTTACTTGCATCCAGAGCATTTGCATAGGCCCAAGACTTTATAATGTAAGCCCAGAGGAAACATTACTCCTTACCTGAAAGGGTGATGGGGAGGAGGAATTGGATCAGCAAAAAGGGGACACCCTAATTATAGAACAATGAATATTTTCAGGCCTTTAAGTTGTTTTCTTCTTCTCACATACTGCCTTGGGATAAATTTCCAGGAGGTGAATTACAGAATGTCTTTTTGGCTTTTCATACACATTGTTATACTACTTCCTAGAAGACAGACCAGTCTGTCACCACCAGCATGGCACTATTGACTTCAACAAACATTGAACCCAAACTTGATATTATATTTTTTGAAAATTCTTGCTAGCTTTGTATGTGTAAAACGGTACTGCCAAGTTTCCCAAATTTACCTGGCTACCCTCGTGATTTTTTAGTCTGTGCAATATCCTTGAATTAGTAGAATATTTCTTCTATAGTATTGCTTCTGGGGATTGTCAAACACTTAATTCCTGCCAGTCTATATTTAAACCAGAAACCTCAGTGAAACAGTCTACTTGCATGATTTTGGTATACTTTGTTAACTTGTTCTAATTTGGGAAACGGCCAGGATGAATTTTTTTTAAATCTCTAGTTTTTGGTAACTTACTGGGCAATAGTTCTATTTAGAAAAGTATGGAAAGAATCTATTTTAATGAATTTAAAAGTTACACAAAAATAGCATAGCAAGGTATATGCTCCTTATGCTATTTAGAAATGTCTTTCTCATATAAGTCCACTTTATTAACACTGATAATTTGCTTAGCCAAGGTGAGATATTTTAATTGTCATAAATTCATTCACCACCTCAAAAATTATTGAATCCTGGAATCCCAGCACTTTGGGAGGTTTAGGCTGGCAGATTGCTTGAGCTTAGGAGTTCAAGACCAGTCTGGGCAACATAGCAAAACTCCATTTCTACGAGAAATACAAATATTAGCCAGGCATGGTGGTGCACACCTGTAGTCCCAGCTACTCAGGAGGGTGAGGTGAGAGGGATGGCTTGAGTCTGGGAAGCGGAGGTTGCAGTGAGCCGAGATTGTGCCACTGCACTCCAACCTGAGTGACAGAGCCAGACCCCATCTAAAATAAATAAATAAACAAACAAACAAACAAAACAAAGTTATGGAATCCTATTATGTACTATGTTAGATGCTGGATGAATATGATATAATCTCTACTTTTGAGGAATTGATGGTCTGTAGGAGAGATGTAGCTATAAACAGATGAAAACAAAATATATGTGTAAACAACAGTGAGAGCCCAAAGAACAGAGCTGCTAACTCTGCTTGAGCAAATCTGGGAAGGAGGTGAAGGTTAAATGGAATTTTAAAGGATTAGTAGGAGGAGGCCTAGCCAAAAGTCAGCAGGAGGGGGTTGAGGGAGGCCCTATCCAGAATGCTGGAGCTGAGAGAACACGTGAGATGTTCCCTTCTTTCTTCCTGCTTCCCCCATGCCAGGCAGAGAGTGGTGCCCTAAGCTACCCTCTGAATGCACAAAAATCCCTACTCCCCTCGCTCAAAGTGTATCCTAATATTAACACACCATTTCCTATTTCTGCAGCTCAACCAGCTTTCTTATTTTCTTCATGCAGCTTCTCTCTTGAAGGTTTTAGGAGGAGTGAGACCCCACTTAAGGTTATTTACTTAAAGCAAGAATACTTCTTGGGGTACTAGCATTTTAAAAAGGAAACTTGTGAACCCAAATTAATTTTAAAATTGTAGAAATATGCAGGCAAGAATTCTTTTAGCAGGAAGATTTCCAGGTTCCCTTTGTGTAGTTTGGTCTCATCTTTACTTCTCTGAATGAAGCAAGATAAGGAGGCAGCAACTCAGTCACCAAATTCTGTTAATTTTCTCTTGGCCCAGTCTCCCTCTATAGTATGGGGTTATCATTTCACTTATCACATTATCACAAGCTAGAAATCTTATGTCATTATAAAAGTATCCATTTATTTCCTTTGTTATCTTATTTCCTGAAGTTGTCAGGTGCCCTAACTCTAGCTCTCTAGCCACACCCTAAGTGAGGAACTCTGGTCCTGAGTTCTCCATCACCATCCAAACTGATGTCAGATGGGGCCAGGTTCTTCTCAGTTTTCAACACATGTGACCCCACCCAAAGTCACTGGATCCATGCTTTATTAGAGAGGGAGGAGTCAGAGCTCTTCTAACCCAGTGGTCTATCTAGGTCTCCACACAGAACAAGGACTCCCTATAGTCTCCCATACCTAGGTCAAGGGCACTCCCACCTCCTCTCCCAGGCCTGAAGAATGCCTCAGACTCCACTGCAATGCCCCTGTTGGCCAGGACTAGACACTCTAATGATCTTCTGTTGCTTTCATCTTTCAGAACTCATAAAACAAACTTTGATTTTACAGCCTCACTCTCTAGGTGTCTTCACATCCTGGCACCAGTTCCCAACTATATCAAAGCTGCCTTCTCACACACACACCAACACCATCCCCACACAGGAGCTCCCAACCACCTCTTCAGATGCTTAGCTTGAAGGCCCTCTTCCCCCTATTTGAATAGGAACAAATCACCATGGATGATTCTCTCTCTGCCAAGGTGATTACCCCAAACTCCAGAGCTGCTTCAACACTCCCCAAGTGCTCTCTGGTCTAGGAACCTCATGCCATTCATCGTCCCAGTGGAATTTACTATGTTCTAGTGTGGAATTCTGTGAGGATCAGTTCCACCTCATTTCCCATCCCCCTGACTTTCTGGGCATCTAGTGACTGTGTCCACTGACTCTGTGCCTCTCACTCCATCTTTAGGTCCTTCCTACACAGGCACAGGGTGTTCCACTGCTGCCATTCTCTGAAGAGGCCAGTGCCTCAGCAAGGTCACTTTCCCCAGCCCCATTCCCACCTATTTTTGGCTTCTTTCTCCTGCTGCCAATTGGCAGTTCCAGTATGTCTGGTCCATACCCCAGCCCTGAACTCAGTCCTGATGGTAGGGACCTTCACCTTGACTCTTTCTTGTTGGAGCCAGCCATGAACCCATCTTCAAACTTCCAATACTTATGATTGGAAACCCCCTGGCCAGTTGTTGCCTGAATTATAACTGGGGCTACTGTATTTCTTAATAATAACTCCCGTTTGGCTCTTCCACTGGCATTATTCTCTGCACCTAGATTAGTTCTTCAAAGCCTGTCCCATTGTAGTGGGTAGGTCTCATGCCAAGTCTTGGCCTCTCTTCCTGCCACATGTGGCTATACATACAATCAAATCTTGAGTTACAAGTGCTAGTCAGAGGGTGTAAGCCCCTTAGTGTATGTTCTGTGAGTTCACTGCTATTGTGGAGCATGCCTGAGGACCCATCTGAAGACTTTCATTAATGGTAGGTCTGTGCTACCTAAGGTTCTCCCCGTGAGAAGCATAGATCAGATCCTCAGAAGCAGGCTGGCAGATGTGTCCTTGACACTGAGTGCTGCTTTACATTTATCCTCTTTAAGCTCAGTACAGTCAATCAGTTTTCCATGATTTATTTTACTTTGGCTAAGTTAGTTTACTGTTATTTATTTTAACTAATAAGTAAGTGTTTTCCCATGTGCTTCAGACAAGCTTCAATTCCTTAATCAGAGGCACCCAGTCCAAGGATACATAAAACAGCCCTTACCTTCCAAGTCCTTATTGAAAGTAACCCTCTGATTAGCCATTTGTGGAGGGCAGGCATATTTCTTTCATCTAAGTCAGTCACTTATTATTTCAACACATATTTATTCCTGACTGTGTAGCAATGCCCACTGCTGAGTGAGCCTGAAAATATAGCATGCTGGAGCAAGATTGTGTCACCTATGCCCTCCTAGAAAATCCAAAGAACATCCTCTGGGCTAGAGCGTAGTGGAGAGGAAGGCTTTCTAGAGGCAGTAATGACTGAGCAAATGCCTGAAGAATAGGTAGGTGTTTTCACAGGTGAAAATTGCAGGCAGAGAGAAATGCTCAGAAGCATTCATTCTGGATAAGAAGAGAAGGCTTGGCTGCTGAAGAACTGAAAGAAATCTCACATGGCTTTAAAATAACCCACAACAGGGGATCAGGGAAAAATGAAGAGTTTTGAAGGAGGCAGATCAGGGAGAATCTTAGGAAGTCATGTGAAATAATTTGAACTTGATGCTATGGCCATAAAACTTTCCTCAGGTGGAACCCAAACCTGGGCACATGGGGCAAGGCCGAGCCCAGCTTCTCCTAACCTGGAGGGGGCCACGTCCAAGTCAGCATCTGGTTGTCCTGAGAACAAGCTGGACATGACGTGGAAAACTGTCCAGCTAAGTCCCTCGCTCCTCAGGCAAAGGGACCCCAGAATCTCACGGGGGGCCTTACCTGGATCTCTTACCTGGATCTCATGGTCTGCCTTCTGGATCACTGAGTAAAAGAAGTAATTTGCTCATGTTCCACCTCCACCTTAAAAACAAAAACAAAACAAAACAAAAAAAACAAAGCAAAAAAACAAAAAAACAGAACGCTCCTTTTTTTTTTTTTTTTTTTTTTTTGAGACGGAGTCTCGCTGTGTCTCCCAGGCTGGAGTGCAGTGGCGTGATCTCGGCTCACTGCAAGCTCTGCCTCCCGGGTTCACGCCATTCTCCCGCCTCAGCCTCCCAAGTAGCTGAGACTACAGGCACTCGCCACCACGCCCGGCTAGTTTTTTGTATTTTTAGTAGAGACGGGGTTTCACCATGTTAGCCAGGATAGTCTCGATCTCCTGACCTCGTGATCCACCCGCCTCGGCCTCCCAAAGTGCTGGGATTACAGGCTTGAGCCACCGCGCCCGGCCTAGAACGCTCCTTAATTCTAATTCAGTGCATCTATTCAGTAGGTTCTGGGGCTAGAATCCCTTATTTTCCCTGCCCAGAAGAGTCCTGCCTATTAGGGCTCTGCTTTATCCAACCTCAGAATAAACAATAATGCCTACAGTTGTTTGTTTTGATCAAATCACCGGCTTGGGCCCCTCAGTTACAATCACATACAGGCCCTACTCATGGTTCCTGGGGAAACATAAAGTTGCTATGCCCTGAATGAGAGCCCAAGGTGGTCAGATTGCTTGAGCTCAGGAGTTCAAGACCAGCTTGGACAACATGACAAGACCCCATCTCTACAAAAATTACAAAATTAGCTGGGCGTGGTGGTGTGCACCTGTAGTCCCAGCAACTTGAGGGGCTGAGGTGGGAGTCTAGGCCTAGGAGGTGCAGGCTGCAGTGGCCCGTGATCCGTGATCACACCACTGCACTCCAGCCTGTGTGAAACAGCCAGACCCTGTCTCAAAAGAAAAAAAAAAAAAAAGAAGAAGAAAAGAAAAGAAAAGAAAATATCCGTTGTGTTGGAAAAGAAAATGTTTTGAGCAGTACCCTTGTTCTGTGGCTAGGGAGAGGAGAAAGAGGAATGTAATTTCCAGAAACCTTTTCTGGAGGACTAGATTAACGGAAGTGATTCACCTAAACTATTGTTGGCTCTTAAGTTAGTTTTGGTTTTGTTATCATTGTTATTGTTGTTGTTGGAGTAGTTTATAAGGTTTGAAGGATTTAGGGGAGAAGTCAAAGGCCTTGCTTCGGTGAAAAATTATGTGAGAATCACGTGAGAATATTAGGCTGAGAGCTACAGTCTCCCCAGTTGATCCTTTGCTCTGTCTACAACCTGTTCATCTCTATTTATGTCTTGGGAGGCAAAATGGTGAAAACTGTGCTTTTTACATCTTCCACAGGCTGATATAGCAATCTCACACTCAACCTTGTACCTATCATCAGCAGGACACTGACAGTGATGATAATGATGCTAAACAACCACTAATATTGACATTATTTTTAAGAACTCGTTTTTTCCAGGTCCTATACCTTATTTTCCATTTCTAGCTACTCTAAGAAATATGTATTTTTAAACTCTGTTTGTAGAGGAAAACTGTTAGGATATACATGCAAGGTTTCTGTTGTCCCGTTTCAAAGAAAAAAGTCTACATGTGGACTCAAGGTGGGGGTGGGCCCTGCCAATTTCCCAGCCTCTGTATCTCCCTTGTTATAACTGGATGCCACATATTGCCCTGCCTACTTCCTCCACTCCCCATAGCTGCCATTGTGCCCTTTACTTCCTCTTTCAGGATCCGTGTGATGCAGTTATCTATTTCCTTTATACAACTGGAAGGCCCAGGAGGGCAGGGGCCATATTTGGATGCTCAATTCTGAGTCACCATAATTCAGCAGAGTGTGTGGCACACAGGTTGTCCTCAGTGAAATAGTGCATAGTGAAAATGAATGGGTGGATGTGGAGACTCAGTCCATCTCTGTGTCAGGTACAAGCTGGACTTTGAATAGGAAGATTCAGCCTTTCCCCTAGTTTCAAGGCCAAACTAGATACAGGGAAACAGATTCAAATGTCTTTAGTGCACTCATCAGGCCAGCACCTCTAGAACAGCAGGACTTCCAACCTTGAGGAAGGATGTATGAGCTGAGATCTGAATGTGGAATACCTTGTGCAAAGACCTAAAAAAGAAAGGGACATGGAAATTCAGAGCTAGCAATGGCAACGTTCGTGCTGACTATGGATTTCCAAATTGTTTCTCAGTTTCCTTTGTTGCTAATTAGTATTATAGTTTGCTGCTAATAATAGCAGTGAGCATTTATTTAGTGTTTCTGTGTGAAAGAGGCTGTGCAAAAAAGCTTTAGTATTGTCACATTATTTTTTATAACAGATATTGTAAGTACTTCTATACAGATAGAGAAACCGAGGGTTAGAGAAGTTGAGTAACTGAAACAAATTCACATGGCTAGTAAGTGGCTGGGTGGAATCTGTCTGACTTTAGACAGTCTGGGCCAGAACGTAGGTGCTACATTGCCTCCCCAATATATTTTCTCAGTAATGGGTCTTCTGTCTCCAATTTGCCATCCTCCGTGCCCTCTTAGTCCCTAGGTCCTGGGGCTGAGTTGCTATGTATAGTTGTCTCCTCGAAGGACTCCCACCTATTTGGGACCTGGTCTGCAGCTTATAGCTTGCAGGATGACATCCCCATCACTGGGGAACCACCACCAAGAATGGGCCCCTCCACCTTGGTCTTGTTTTCTATCCTGAGAAGTTTCCTCTAACTTGCTTCCAACCTACTTTCTTCTCCCATTCCTGACTCCTGGAATCCTAATTCCTAGATTCATTGCCCATTTGTAGACTTATTTGCCCTTCAGATCTGACATGTGACCAGATTCCACTGGATCATTTGTGGATGGCTCATGTTGATTATGGTTTGCACTTACCCCTTTTGTTTTGCTGTTTCAAGCTTCTTTGAGTAAACACTTTATCTGGGAAATCCCATCCTCTGAACCCTGCCCGCTATGATAGGCTCCACGAGGATGTCCATGCCAAAATCAATATAATCGAAGGAGAGATGGAACCATGGCATGGTCTGAGCCCCTAGATCCCGCCATGTCAGAGGTCAAATATTCCCTGGCTAGTGCCGCTGTGTTGCTTGCCTCCAGAATCACTGAATGGTGCTCCCTGGAGTTAGGCAACATGCTAATCCTGTCCTAGCCTTTCGGGGATGAGCAAACACGTCCCTCTTCCAACACTTTTTGTTTTTTGTTTAGGCCAATTTGAGCTGGATTTCATTCATTGCTATCAAAAGATTTCTGACAAACAGTAAACAAACATAATATATACAAAGTGAGATCAGCACTACGAAGAAGAAACACAGATGCTTTTGAGGGTGTGCAATAGAAGCCCTGACCTATTCTAAGGGGTCAACATGGGCTGCTTTGAGAAAGTCACTTGATGTGAAAGCTAGAGGAGGAGCAGTTGACTAGGAAGTGAGTAGAGCAGGGAGGAGGAGTCCAGGTAGAAGTAAACACTGTTTAATAAGGACGTGTCTTGAAGTGAGAAAAAAACTCAGTGCACTCAGTGAAAGCAAAAAGAAAGCCAACATGTGTGGAGTATTGCAAATAAGAGGGAGATGTGGTGCCCCCAAGCTAGAGGCAGGTAGGAACCAGACCATGCAGTCCACAGAACTCTGTAATGAAATGATGGAGTATCCAGACTAGTGATGAATGCAAAGTGTTTTTCACTTGGCAGAGAAATAACTTGGTGAATGTAGGAGTGGTGGTGCCAAGCTGTGGGGTTTTTCAGACTGTCCCATCAACCCTTCCAGGCTAGGCATTAGCCTCGTAACAGGTCTTCCTACAACTGCTCTTGCCCTCAGCTACCCAGAGAGAAAGGCCCATATGTCACGAGGCTCCTTTAGATTCAGCAGCTTCTCCCTGCTCTTAGGGAAAAATTTACAAATATTCATGTGGTTTCCAAAGCCCTCCAGGCTCTGGTCTGCAACTGCCCCACATCGTTGATTTATACCTCTCTCCTCTCCAACAGCTCCTTGCTGCCTTATTGGTATTGCTTTCTGCCTGCATGTCAGACTCTTGCTGGTTCCTTGGCTTCAGGCCCCACACACACTCTTTTCCTGGCCGAGGCCTACCTTGCCACGCTGCCACTAGGCCTCCACTTAAATGCCCCTCATACTTACCCTAACCCTGAGGACTAAGTTGGGTCCTAGTTTGTTCTCATTCACTATCTGTGAATCTGTGAGTTCTGTGGGTCCTTTCCTCTCTCAGGGCCAGGGAGTAGTAATGCCAGGAATGTAGGAACCTAGCAATAACTGTCACATTTCTTTTGTTATTCTGTGTGCTCTGGGAGATGGGGGTTGGGGAAGTGGTGAGAGGAAGTTAAAGGAAGAAAGATTTACAACAGTTTCTATGTACTGTTCATGGAGACTGTTTTTTTGTTTTGTTTTGTTTTTTTAATCATCAGGAAGTATTTGCATGAACAAAGAATTTTGAGAATGAATTCTTCTGAAGAGAAGGACATAGGTCATTTCGGGACCTTTCAATGTTAACGCTGTATTTTTCTTGCCTCCACACTCTAACTGTGCCCCTGCCATGTTTCTATCATGCTCTTAAGGTCACTGAGTTTACGTAGTTAACACATCATGCCACGTGATAAGAGCACAGGCTTTAGAAGCAGATAATTCAGTTCAACACACAAGTATGGCCTGCAGCAGGTTCAGAATAAGACAGAGTCCCATCCCTCATGACCTCACAGTCTGGTGTGGACAACAGACACATAAATAGGCAATTTCAATTTACTGGGTAAACAATGAAAAAAGTATGCAGAGTGCTACAGGGGCAACCACCACTTCCTAATTGTGTGTCCTTGGGCAAATAATTACCTCTCTCAGAGCCCCAGTTTCCTCAACTTTCAAATAGGGCCAAAAATTCCACTGCCAAAGGATTTTTTTGTGTGTGAACTGAGATAACATTTGTAAAACAAATAACACAGTGTTTTACACACAGGAGGCACTTGATAAATGGCATCCATTAGATTATCTAATAAGGTCAGAATCTGGAGTACTTATTCTATTTGTGCTGCCTCAATTTGTGTGATTCTCCACCGCAAACTGAATTTTCACATAACCCTATGCACTGTAGTAATTGTAACAACAACCCACGATGATCCTTGCCCTTGTTCACAGGAGAGACTGGACAAGAAATGATGACTATGTTAGCACAAATCCATGAGTACTACTCGTATAATGCTTCAGAGAACATTCTGTGCTGACAGCATGCCAGGGCCATTGTTATAATATACAAAGAACAAAATGTCCACATTATCACTGTAACTTCTTCTATCGTCTTCTTCTCACTTCTGTTCACTAGTCCATTTTTTATCCTATTGCTAACCTTATGGTTGGCTGACTGTTCCCACAATATTAACCCCTCTATTCAGAAATCAAAGATTCCCTCTGAATCAAAATCAGACACATAATTATGTCCTAGGCTTTAAGTACTAAGTGGTCTTTACCTTTGCCCCCCGTCTGCCATAATTCATTAAAGATTTTCTCTCTCTCTCTTTTAATTGATATATAAATAGTTGTACATAATTTGGGGTACACATGATATTTTGATATATCTATAAAATGTGTAATAATTAAATCAGGGTAATTGGGATATTCATCGCCACAAACACTTATCATTTATTTGTATTGAGAACATTATAGTTCTTTTCTTCTAGCTATTTTGATATATGCAATAAATTGTTGTTAACTGCAGTCTTTTCTCTCTCTCTTTGGTCATGTCAGCCTTCTTATGACTTTGTCCAAGATAGCTTTACATAGCAGTTGTATCCAAGGGTGCGTGATTTAAATGCCACTCCCAAAATTCCCCCAAAGAGTCTTCCATGTGCTGGACATTTTACCTAGATTAAGTCTTAGGGATCTCTTTCATATTAAGATCCATTTTATATTAAGAAATTGACTACCAAAGTGATATCTGGTGGCTTTTTCTTATTGATGACACTTATGACACTTAACTATTCTTAGAGAAAACTTAGCTTGAAAAAAATGCCAATAGACTTTGTTTAAAAAAGTTTATTGTGAACTTTTTTCTCAATTATTTGATTTCCTCATGCTTAATTATTGAGATAATCATCTATGAGATCACCATTACCAATGGAGATGCCATAGTTTTAGAAGTCATCACTTATGAGATCACTGCTAGAGAATAACCAAGGGACTTATTCATAATCTGGCATATGGTGGTTAATACACTCATGCTTAAAAGTTGCAAGTCATTTCATTAGCTTTATAAACATTTGAGTTATATCATACTTGTCACTATATCATGTGTTCCTATGTATCTGCCATAAATATATGAAACGTGGGTTACACAAAAAATAGAATCATTGCTATGGTAGGCAAAATTCTAAGAATGACCCCAGTGACCCTCATCCAGAAGGCAGAACTAAGGGCCTGGGTGGGGAAAGCCAAGAGCCTAGAGAATGAAGCAAACAGTCAGGGATAATTATTCCAAAGCTTTAAAAGCCAATGGAGTTGGTACAGCTAGATGCCAAAACTTCTTTGGACTGATAAGTTATTTGTACCTTCTTTTTTTAACTCAAATGCCTATAACTGTCATCTTATGCCTGTCCAACTATTGTGTGTTGACAGTGTAGGACACGTAACTTGTCTCTTTAGTTTCACAGGTCCATGAATAATGAAGAATTGTGTCCAGAATTAATTATACCCAGGAGCTTCATCAACACCTGGTTTAGATGATGATATTTTGGACTTTTGAGCTGATCATGTTTAGATGAGATTTTTGGACTTTGAACTGATGGTATATAGAGAAAAGACCCTTGAGAACCTTTGAGGGGCATGTGTTTTGCATGTGTGACAGATGTGGATCATTGGGAGCAAGGGGTGGACAGTAGCAGCTAGAATTCTGCCCCAGTGACTCTCAGTCTTGTACAATTGTCTTGTTTTTGAGTGTGACAGGATCCTGTAAATATGAAATATCAGCCCAATGAGTATGTTATGTTATATATCAAAAGGGGAATAATCCAACTAGACTCACAAACTTTAATTGGATGAGCCTTTAAAAAACAAAGAGTTTTCCCTGGCCCGTGGCAGCAGAGGGATAAATAAAGTTAGAGGGATTTAAACTCAAGGGAAATTCTCCTACTGGACTCAAAGTCTTTTGTTACTGTCATGTTGCAAGAGGGCCTATGAGAAGCAATGGCCTCCAGGTGGATGGCAAGGAAACAGGGACCTCAGTCCTACAATCACAAGAAAGTGAATTCTGCCAACAACTTGAATGAGCTTTGAAGCAGACTGATTGCTCCTTAGTTGAGCCAACAGTGGAGAATGTAACCCACTAACACTTTGACTTCGAGACTCTGAGCAGGGAGCCCAGCTCTGCTATGCCAGATGTTGACAGAACTGTGAGCTAATAAATGGCTATCATTTTAAGCCACTAAGTTTGTAATAATTTATTATAAAGCAAGAGAAAACAAATACAATTCATAAATATTTGTGGACTATTTCATTGTGAGTATGTCCCATATAAGTGGAACTCAGTTACTATTCATCAGTTGCTCATTATCTTATTAGTTATGATGAATCAACCACTAACAATTCACATATCTCAGCTTTAAAACTCAATCAAATCAAACACTTATATTTTCCTTGAACCCCCAACAGAGATTCTACTTCATTATATTAATCACAGCAATGCAACTGAAACAAATTAGAGTTTTATAGGCAAGAAATTTCATGAGGAACTTAGATGATAACAGAACAAGACAGGACAAGAACGGTTGGTGCAGATAGAAGATGGGTTGGCAGGCACTGCGAGTCATGTGGGTAGGGCAGGCAGGCTGTAGATAAGCCCAAGAGAAGATGCAGCCTAAGAAGACTAGCATCCAGGACTCAGGCTCTAGATAAGAGGTCCAGGAAACAGACTTAGGGCACCAGCAACAAGAAGGGACTTGAAGCCAGGTGTATTAGTCTGTTTTCATGCTGCTGATAAAGATATAGCCAAGACTGGGTAATTTATAAAGAAAATGAAGTTTAATGGACTCACAGTTCCATGTGGCTGGGGAGGTCTCACAATCATGGCAGAAGACAAAAGGCACATCTTACATGGAGGCAGACAAGAGAGAAAGAGAACCAAGTGAAAGGTGTTTCCTGTTATAAAATCATCAGATCTCTTGAGATTTATTCACTACCATGAGAATAATATGGGGGAAACCACCCCCATGATTCAATTATCTCTAACTGGGTCCCTCCCACAACACATGGGAGTTATGGTAGCTACAGTTCAAGATGAGATTTGGGTGGAGACACAGCCAAATCCTATTAGCAGGCCATCTCAAACTGATCTCAGCATATTGAAAGATTAGTGCTGAAAGGAGGAACATATAACCCACCTTGCAGGGAGTTCGACAGGTAATATTTTAAATAATTCCTTTTCCAAGGAGTTCAACAGGTGGTGCTTTAAATAATTCCTTTTCCAATAGAGTAATGTTTTCTAAAGTGTGGTCCCTATATCAGCCATATCAGCATTACCTATGAACTAGGAAATGTAAATTCTCTAGCCTAACTGAGACTTAAGGAATCAGAAACCCTTAGGGGTGGGGCTCAGCAAGTTGTGTCTTAGCACATTCTCTGGGTCATTTTGATATGCAATAAAGTTTGAGAACCACAGCAAGCATTTTCACCTTTATCTTCTACTGATAAGCATCTTGAGATCCACAGAAACAAGTAAATTAGTCTAGATACAGCTCCTTCTGTTTTCACACGAGAGCCTGTTTATCAGGACATGTGGAGGGGAGCAACAGCCTCCAAATGTTGCTCATCTTGCTTTTCATCCTGGGTATATCATAAAGCAGAGAGAGTTTTGTGCCTGTCTTGGGTCAGTGGTTCCCTTTATAATCTAAGTATTATCTTAATTTCTTTTTCAGAAATGTCATTTACTAAAATACTTTTATTGTGTCTCCTTGACTTTTTCCTATGTAGTTTTATTTTTAGCTAGTAATCCAGAAACTTATTGCAGCTCTTTTTATCCCTACACTTATGTCTACATGGTTTATTATCAGTTTTCAACTGGCCACATGGCATTCAAATATTTCTAGAACTGAAACACAACTGAAGTTCATTTATGACTTATTATCTGTACATTAAGATGCTATTACCAGGATCTTTAAAAATCTTTTAAAAATATATAAATATGAATAGATACTAAGAGAAACCCAGGACAGTCAAAATATTGTTTTCATTTAATTTACATTTTTTTCCTTCATGAACAGTCATATTGCAAAAAAATGACTTTTTAAAAAAGTAAATATAACTAGGATTTGATTGCCAAAAGTTAATTGTAGAATGACTAAAACATAGGTAGAAATTATCTTTTATTTGTACCACGATGAAGAATATAACCAGTGTAAGACTATACCTTTTGAGGAAACATGTTTCTGCTCTTTTGTGGTATTCTCAGTCTAACTTCCTTGAATCATCCAAAGAGAACTATAGAACTTCCCCATTGAGGACCATTAATAGGAACAAAAAAATTTTATTTCCTTTATATTAAAGTACCATCACCTTATTGACTTTAAATCTGAATTTCGAACTAAGGCAATACATATAGAAAAGAAGATGTGCATTTTATATTGTTGTACTTTTCAGTGAAAGGAAAACAAAAATGACAGTCCTTGACATTCAGAATCTCACCTTACACTAGGCCATATTATTCTCCTATTAGGCATAAACCATCACATAGAATACTAACTGCAGACAAGATTACTCTAAGACCCTGATAAAACAAGACAAAATAAGGACTCTTCATAATTTTGTCTATGCACAGAAAAAAATACAAAGTCAGCATGCAACCCACAAAATATAAAATGTCTCCTCTCTTGGCCAGAATAATTGACTACTACTTATTAGCCAATTGCAACTTTATGATCATTCTAACCTCCTCTCCCTATAAATAAGATTTATTGATATACCCAACATACTATTGACCCTGCTTTCTTACACTCTAATCTAGAACAAACCCTCACCACTTCAGACCATTCCCTAAATTACCCTGCCAAAGTCCAACCCTATAATGGGTTCCTTCTCATACTCTTTTACTGAGGTGCTCCATGGTTTCCCATGGTGTATGTTCTCCCTCTCTGCAACAGGTAATAAACCCACCTTGTTCAGTTACAGATGTGCTTTCAGTGGTGAATTGTAAGCTATTTGAATTTTTTTTAATGAAAGTTTATTTCATGTAGATGCCTATAATCCTTTAATATACGTTATAAAACTTGAATAACTTGAGTGGATCTTCAAAGCTAATTAATGATTGATCCAGCAGCTCATCTAGTAGTTCAATGTTCTGTGCTAACTCACCTAGCTATTACTTGGCATTATGTTTAATCTCTTGAGAAGTCAAACAGCATCAACTATTTGATTTATATATTACTTATATGCTTAGATTTGGTAAATTTAGAAATGGTGATTGGTATAGTTTGAGTATTTGTCCCTGTGAAATCTCATGTTGAACTGTAATCCCCAGTGTTGGAGGTGGGACCTAATGGGAGGTGTGTGAGTCACGGGGGCAAATCCCTCATGGCTTGGTGCTATCCTTGTAATAGTGAGTGAGTACTTGTAAGGTCTGCTTTTTTAAGTGTGTGGCACCTTCCCCCAGCCCCTAGCTATTGCTTTCATCATGTGATGTGTCTACTCCTGCTTCATCTTCTGCCATGAGTAAAAGCTCCCTGGCCAGGCACAGTAGCTCATGCCTGTAATCACAGCACTTTGCGAGGCCAAGGCAGGCGGATCATGAGGTCAGGAGTTTGAGACCAGCCTGACCAACATGGTGGAACCCTGTATCTGCTAAAAATACAAAAATTAGCCAGGCATGGTGGTGTGTGCCTGTAGTCCCAGCTACTTAGGAAGCTAAGGCAGGAGAATCACTTGAACCCAGGAGGCAGAGGTTGCAGTGAGCTGAGATCACACCACTGCACTCCAGCCTGGCGACAAAGTGAGACTCCATCTCAAAAAAAAAAAAAAAAAAAAAAAAAAAAAAAAAAAAAAAAGCTCCCTGATGCCCTGATGCCTCCTTAGAAGCCAAGCAGATGCTGGCACCATGCTTGTACAGCCTGCAGAACCATGAGCCAGTTAAATATCTTTTCTTTATAAATTACTCAGTCTCAGGTATTTCTTTATAGCAATGCAAGAACAGCATAACAAAGGAAGTTGGTACCAGAAGGGGGGCATTACTATAAAAATACCTGAAAATGTGGAAGCGACTTTGGAACTGGGTAACAGGCAGCGGTTGGAAGAGTTTGGAGGGCTTAGAAGAAGACAGGAAGATAAGGAAGTTTGGAACTTCTTAGAGACTGGTTAAATGGTTGTGACCAAAATGGTGATAGTGATATGGACAGTGAAATCCAGGCTAATGAGGTCTCAGATAGAAATGAGGAACTTATTGGGAACTGGAGCAAAGGTTACTCTTACATCTTAGCAAAGAACTTGGCTATATTGTGTCCATGTCCTAGGGATCTGTGGAAGTTTGAACTTGAGAGCAATAACCTAGGGTATCTGGCAGAAGAAATTTCTAAGAAGCAAAGTATTTAAGATGTTCATGGCTGCTTCTAACAACGTATGCTCACATGCAGAAGGAAAGAAATAACTTTAAGTTGAAAGTTATATTTAAAGGAAAAGCAGAGTATAAAAGTCTGGAAAATTTGCAGCCTAGCCATGTGGCAGAGAAAGAAAAAGCTTTTTCAGGAGAGGAATTCAAACACACTATGGAGCAACCACTTGTTAGGGAGATTTGCATGATTAAAAAGGAGCCAAATGCTAATAACTGAGATAATGGGGAAAAGGCCTTGAAGGCACTTCAGAGATTGCAGAGGCAGCTCCTCCCATCTCAGGCCCTGAGGTCTAGAAGGACTGAATAGTTTCCTGGACGAGGGCCAGGGCCAGGGCCAGGGCCCTGGTATACTGTACAGCCTTGGAACACTGCTTCCCATATCCTTGCCACTCTGGGTCCAGCCTTGGTTCAAAGGACTCCAGATATAGTTCATGCTGCTGCTTCAGAGGGTGCCCGATATAAGCCTTGGCAGCTTCCATGTGTTAAGCCTGTGTGTACACAGAATGCAAGAGTGAAGGCTTGGCAGCCTCTGCCTAGATTTCAGAGGATGTATGGAAAAGCCTGGGTGTCTAGGCAGAAGCCTGATGTGGGGCAAAGCCCTCATGGAGAACCTCTAATAGGACAGTGCGGAGGTGAAAGGTGGGGTTGGAGCCCCCATACAAAGTCCTCACTGGGGCACTGCCTAGTGGAGCCATGGGAAGGGAGCCACTATTCCCTAGATCCCAGAATGATAGAGACACTGGCAGCTTGCACCCTGCACCTAGAAAAGTAGGCACTCAACAACCTGGGAGACCAGCTGTGGGGTCTGAATCCTGAAAAGCCACAGGGGCAGGGCTGCCTAAGGCATTGGGAGCCCATTTCTTCCACCAGTGTGCCTTGTATGTGGGACATGATATCAAAGGAGATTATTTTGGAGCTTTAAGATTTAATGACTGCCTTGCTGGGCTTCAGACTTCATGGAAACTGAAGCCCCTTTCTTTTGGCCTATTTCTCCCTTTTGGAATGGGGATGTTTACTCAATGCCTGTACTCTCATTCTATCTTGGAAATAAATAACTTGGTTTTGATTTTACAGGCTTATAGGTAGAAGGAACTTGCCTTGTCTCAGATGAGATTTTGGCTTTGGACTTTTGAGTTAATGCTGGAATGAGTTAAGTCTTTGGGGGACGACTGGGAAGGCATGATTATATTTTGCAATGTGAGAAGGACATGTGATTTTGGGGGCCAGGGGTGGAATGATATAGTTTGAATATATGTTCCTGCCAAATCTCATGCTGAATTGTAATCCCTAATGTCGAAGGTGGAGCCAAATGGGAGGTATTTGGGTCATGGGGGCAGATCCCTTTTAGCTTGGTGCTATCCTTGCAATTATTAGTAAATATTCACGAGATCTAGGTAAGTAAGTGACACCTTCCTGACTGCTCCTGCTCCTGCTTTACCTTCTGCCATGAGTAAAAGCTCCCTGAGGCTTCCCCAGAAGCTGAGCAGATGCTGGAGCCATGCTTGTACAACCTACAAAACTATTAGCAAATTAAACCTCTTTTCTTTACAAATTACCCAGTCTCAGTACAAGAGTCTTGCAATACAAGAATGCCTTACTAGTAATGATCAAAAGCTACAAAATAAACACCATGCTTAGAAGACTTTGACGAAGAATATTACAATAGCCTCTATTATTAAGCAGTTACTATATGCCAGTATTATACTTAGTGCTTTACGTAATTTAGCTCATCTAAAACTCAGTACATTTTATTTACCTATGAGTAACAGAATGTTCAATTAAAAGTGGTTTAAATACTGAAGAAAATTTGCTGTATCACATAATTCCATGATATTACTGGCTCAGTGATGTCAAAAAGGATTCCTTTACTTACATTTTTCTGCAGCTTATCCTCAGTGTGTTTGTGACATCTCATTTTAGATTGCAAGTTGGCTAGAGTAGTATCAGGTTTCACATGACCATATGTAATGAAAGTAGATTTCTAGCATCTTTTTTTATTAGAGAGGAAATGTTTCTCCTGATGATTTCTCCCTTCAGACCCCATTGACCAGGACTATGAAATGTTGTATTCAGGCCCTAACTGCAAGAGCAACTGGGATCATGAGAATCTGGAATTTTCAGCCACAGTAATTGGAGGTGAGCTCCATTGGCAAGGAGAAAGGAGGGCAGGAGGGGTAACTCTTAAGTAGGAAGCCAACAGCATCATGCATAGGTGCTACCATTGTCCTCATTTTACAAAAGAGAAAACTGAAGCTTAGAGAGGTTATGTAATTTACCACAATTACTCAGCTAGAACATGTGGTATTAGAATCCAAATTTAGCTCTGTAGAATTCCAATGCCCAAACTCTTTAAGGACTTAGACTCCAAGTCAGATGGACCCAGGTTTATATCTCGACTATGCCTCTTTTCATTGATGACCCTGATTTTTTATTTGTAAAAATAAATTATTGTATTATCTGTTTCATTGGAATATGGTGATGATTAAATTCATAATGTATATGTAGATATAAAGTCCTGGCCCTGATATTACTGCTGTCATCATCATCAATCAGCAGGAGCAACATTATTACCCCACTCCACTGGATGAAATTTCTAGGTCATCGTTCAGAGTCCAGTTGTTTTTTCCCATCTTTCATAACACGCGGTATATGGAATTTACTTTGTTACTATGGCCATACTCTTACTTGGATTTTTTCACTCATATAGCTCCTTGAAGGCAGGAACGATGTCTTATTTATTTTTATATCTTCAGCCTCTTATACAATGAATGATGCATAGTATGTGCTCAATAAAATATTTTGCATGAAGCTGTAGGTGAGGGTAGGAATAGCAATATAGTGCAACAACTGGGAGCTATACATTCTATTCTCAATATTAGAGAAATCATCACATTCCAGAAAAACATTTGATTACAAATATATTACACAGGAAGGTCTATAATGACAGACTTAGTATTTAAACAGCTATGTATTTTCTTTTTTTTTTTTTTTAGACAGAGTTTCCCTCTTGTCACCCAGGCTGGAGGGCAATGGCACGATCTTGGCTCACCGCAATCTCTGCCTCCTGGGTTCAAGCAATTCTCCTGCCTCAGCCTCCTGAGTAACTGGGATTATAGGCATACACCAGCACGCCCAGGTAATTTTTATTTTCAGTAGAGACAAGGTTACTCCATGTTGCTCAGGCTGGTCTCGAACTCCCGACCTCATATGATCCTCCTGCCTCGGCCTCCCAAAGTGCTGGGATTACAGGTATGAGCCACCACACCTGGCCAACAGCTATATATTTAAAAAAAAATTTTTTTTTTAAATAAAGTAAGGTGTCAACTTGAATTTTCAGTTCAAAGTAGTTCATTGTCCAAGTCTCCAGAAAAATCCATGTGTATTAAAAACCGAAATAGTTTAAAAATTCGGGAATAACATTTTAAAATTCAGCAATAAAATACTTCTTGGAATAAGAGGAAAATGTCTTCTAGAAAACTTTCAAATAAAACCAAACTTAAAGGAAATGTGCATTTCTTAAATTTGATTTCAAGTTCTCAAGTTTCCTTGTGTCTGAGGGTAGGAAACATAACTCCTCAGCACAGGATTAATAGCAGCTGGCTTATAATACTCACCCTGAGAGCAAATACATGCACTGTGGGAAGCAGATGCTGCTCTCGCTGAAATAGATATTTCAGTGGCAGTTAAAACAGGGCAGACATATTGATGTCCTCATCTGCTCATCATCCATATCACAATCATGGAATTAACTTTTCTTTTTGCTAATTTATAGGTGGTTAAAGATTTCTTTGACGGTAAAAGTACAATGGATGATTTCTCTTTTCTGTTACTTTGTTTTACAACAAGTGTATAGTCATGCTACTGGCAAATAATAAAACTGTCCAATAATTTCTTTCCAACTATGCACACTTAATTTTACTATCGTGCTTCTTTAAAAAAATTCTACAAGTCACTATTTTTAAAGTTATATATTTACATATCAGTCATTCATTAATGAATCTATAATTTCAATAAGAGTTTCTTTAGGAAGAGTAGCTGTATCATAAATAAAGTGAAGAAAACATCCAGCATTTGTAGGCTGCTCTGATTTGGGAAAATACTGTATTTTTAAACTACCAATATACCTCTTATGCCTGTCATTCAAACACAACCTTGTTATGCAGCTAACTTTTTAGGATTTCATTATTTAGATATAAAATAATACTGTTTCTTGTAGAAAGGTTGGAAAGTACAACAAAACAGAAGGGAAAAAAATAATTGCCCACAATCCAACCCTTGCAAATGGCTAATATTAACATTTTAGTTTACTACCTTCTTGTCTTTTTTCAAAGCATATGTAATATACACATTCAACTTTTTAAAATGAAGTCAAGTCATGTTAAATATATTTTTGGTTTCTTGTACTTTTACTTAACATTATAGGTGGAATTTTTTTTTTTTTTTTTGAGACGGAGTCTCGCGCTGTCGCCCAGGCTGGAGTGCAGTGGCCGGATCTCAGCTCACTGCAAGCTCCGCCTCCTGGGTTCACGCCATTCTCCTGCCTCAGCCTCCCGAGTAGCTGGGACTACAGGCGCCGCCACCTCGCCCGGCTAGTTTTTTGTATTTTTTAGTAGAGACGGGGTTTCACCGTTTTAGCCAGGATGACCTCGTGATCCGCCCGTCTCGGCCTCCCAAAGTGCTGGGATTACAGGCTTGAGCCACCGCGCCCGGCCAATAGTTGGAATTTTTTTGTCAATAAATATTTATAAAAAAACTTTTGAATCACTGAAAGGCATTTCAAGATAAAGATTACTGTAATTTAACCAAATCTTCACCTGTGGGCATTTACATCATTTCTAATTTTTGTTATTATGTTAAAAATAATATAAGCACATGTATACAATGCTTTCTTCATATCTCTAATTTTCTGGCTTTGGAAGGGAATTATTCAAATATATATTTTTAAGGTTCTTAATATTTTTAAATTAAAAATGTTTACTATTAACTTTAGAGACATAGCCACAATACAGTGTCAAAATGTTTTGCTGAAGTCATAAAGTAAAAACTATTGGTGCACTAGTGCAAGGCCTGCTTTAAACACTTGGCACACATAACATATACAAAAGCTTGGCATTTTTGTTAAAAGCACCCAGAGATGGCACATCTATGTTGCCCTTTGGCATAAGAGGTCCCTAGATAGAAAGACACAGCAACATAAAGATATAAAATCTCTTTAAGCTAAGCTATAAATGGAATGCAGCCCTAATAAAAGGATTTTTATTGCGATATAAGCATATTTATATTAATATATTAAAATTAATATTTCACATTCATGTGCAATAGTAAGCAAGCATAGAAATAGAAAATTTTGAAACTGAAGAACAATAAGGGTAAATAAGCTTTCTCAGATACTAAAGCATATTATAAAGCTTAGGAAAAAACTCAGATAAAAGAAAAACTGATAAATTCTGCTACTTACAAATAAAAAATATCTCCATGGGGAAAAAAACTAACATAAGCAACATTTAAACCTGCACTATGAAAAATATCTGCAAATCACAGACAAGGGCTAATTTATCCAACATATAAAGAGATCCTATTCTTAGGAGCACCTATTCATAAATAGTTATATAAAGACCAATAATCCAAAAGAAACTTAGGCAAAGGGTATATACAGATATTTCACAGAAAAGGGAATACCAGTGGCTCTTGAACATATGAAAAGATGTTCAACTTTGCATCTTAAAAAATGCTGTTTAAAACCCTGGTGAGACACTGTTTTTTACCTTTAGATTGGCAAAGTTTGGTGACACACTCTTCTAAGGCTCTGGGAAAACAGGCACTTTCATATAATGCTGCTGGGAATGTAAATTGATGCAACTTTTGTGGAGTATCTATAAAAATTTCATATACACATGCTCTTAACCCAGCATGTTTACTTCTAGGCTTTTATCTTACTGATATATTCATTTATACATGTGCAAAATTTCACACTTACAAGGTTACTTGTTACAGAGGCACTGTAGTATCAAAAGACTGGAAACAATATAAAGAGCCATCCATCAATGGATACCGGTTAAAATAAGTTATGATACATTGAAACAACTGAGTACCAGGCAGTCAATAAGAAGAACGAAATGAAGAAGCTCTTCATGCATTGGTATGGGATGACCTCTGAGATAGATGGGGATGGGTAGATTTGTATATATGTACATATGTTATTGATTGTATATGCATAAGGCATCTTGGCAGAACTCAAAAGGAGCTGGTAATAGTAAATGGCTTTGAGAATGGAAACAGGGTTGCTGCATTGTACTCTTTGAATTTTGAGGCATTTGAATATATTAACTATTTTAAAAAATTAAATAGAATTAAATTAAATGTTTTAAGTTGAATAGACCCTTACAACCACAAGAAATAGCTTGGGTCCTAATGGGGCAGTCCAGAGAAGAATAAAA
This sequence comes from Macaca mulatta, assembly GCF_049350105.2. Classification (NCBI taxonomy): domain Eukaryota; kingdom Metazoa; phylum Chordata; class Mammalia; order Primates; family Cercopithecidae; genus Macaca; species Macaca mulatta. Next base: position 124,539,973 of record NC_133411.1, read on the forward strand.
GAAATATCTCAGCAAAAGGCTAATAAAATAACCAGGACCTATTGTTCCCCTAAGTCCTCAGTTGTTAGGTAGTCTGAATTCTCTACTTTCCATGCCAACCATGTAGCAGGGCACTAACCAGTGCCAGAATTTCCTTGGCAGTGAAAATCAGGCCTAGAGCTGTCCTCACCTCCCTCTTCTTGTTGCTAGCAACAGAGTAGCTACTACAGCACACACATAGAACTGACCAGTGAATGAATGGCTGGGAGCCTTCCAGTTCTGGGCAAATATAAAACTCAGGGAAACAAAGAAAGTATTGGAGTCGCTGGGTCAGTGATTACAGATCCTTATGTCACCCCCTTTAGAACACCAGCCCTGAGTTTTCTCTCAGCTGTGTACCAGTGACTGGATGCCTGACTGCATCAGCCACTGCGACGAGAAGGAGGCAATTAGATGAAGCCCACTATAAGATGGAGCTCATCCTTACAGAGATCTTTTCTTTATGTATTTTTTAAGTTAAAAGCAATAAATGTATTCTTAAGGGGTAGATGGATTGTTCTTTGGCTTTAGGCAAATGTATTAGAGGAAAGTAACACATATGGTCTTGAAGGGGAAAAATAGGGCAACTATCAAGATCTGGATCTAATTGCTTAACTAGTCTCTTAGCAGTCAGCCTTGAATAATAGGCAAGGTCAAGATGAAAGCAACTTCTAAGAATGCCTTACTCCTTCTGTCCTAAGTACTTTATCTCTATTAACTCACTTCCTTTCCAGAACAACTCTGAGGTAGTCATTTCTATGATTTCCACTTTACAAATCGAAAGCATAGAAAGATTAACTAAATTTGACCAAAGTTACCCAACAAATAAATGGTACAACTAAAATTGAACCCAAATAATGGTGCTGCACAGGCTGTACTCGCATCAAAACATATAGCATTCAATATCACAGTAGTTTTACATAAAATCTAAGCATGAAACATAATTTTTGCTAGATCTATTCCACTCTGAAACTCACAAATCACAGTGTATGTAAATGTCTGCATTCATTTCCTTTTTTTAATGCTTCCTATATTGCTGAACATCTTTGTTCTGAAACACAGAAAAGATGCACATGATTTTATGCATCCAGGAGCTAAGCAACACATTTTTCCTGAAATAAACACTAGTCCCACTTATTATGTCCCCCACTTTTCTTCTTCCCTCTAAATCAAAGCAGTGTTTCATTTAACATATGCATCATCTAGTATGAGCAAATACAGTACATAAAGCAAAACAAAACAAGGGTACTTGGCGACCCTCTAAATTATCATGCCAAACATAGTGGACTTCTTGTTCAGAGCTAAATGACACTGACATCCTCCTCTCACCCTAGACATAGGGTGTACTAAGAGAGCATCATTTCCATTTCCAAAGGTCATGGAGTTTGTGACAGAATAGTGCTTAGTGATGCTTGTTCAAAAGCTGAAGTGAAGAAAGTACAACAAAAGGAGGGAAGCATTTTAGAACTGGCAGAGACCTTAGTTCTCAGAGCTCAGAAAAAAATCATACAGCTAGAAAAATGTTAGAAATCAGCTACCGCAATACTTTGAATCTTCTGGAGGAAAGTGAAGATTAGAAAAGTTAGTTCCACAGCAGCACAGTGGAATTAGGACACATAGTTCCTGAGACTCTCTGTCATGAGTTGTGCATACTAGGCAAAGAAGACTAGAATTATGGCAACCTCACCATGTTGCTTCTTTCTCACTTAGAAATTGCTATGGTTTTCTCTTTGTGCTGCTGACCTCTCCTAATTTCTCCACCATGAGAAAAGCAGACAGGTACATTGAGAAGCACCATTATGAAGCCTAAGACCCACCAGGCTTTGGAGCCAGGCCACTGGATATTTCAATGACTCCATCATCTACCAGCCTGTATCTTGGGTGTATTACATTTCCAGCGTCTGTTTCTTGGCCCAATATTGGACACTGTACGACTAACCTTGTAGGAATCTTGGGAACACTGGAGATAATGTAAGTTAAGTGCCAAATACAGTAGATGATAAAAAATGAAACATATTATTACAAGCATATATTTCTCTACCCATTGACAGTCTTCATCTTTTTTTAATTCCTCAAATCATTGCATGTGCAGGAAATGCCTATAGCACTTAGCATGACTACAAGTGTATGCTAATTTAAAAAATAATTATGAACTTTTTCAAACATATAGGAGAGCATGGAAAATAATATACCATCACCAAAGTAAGTATCCATTAAAGATATGGAGCTGTCTTATATATTTTAAAACTTTATACAAATGTTATCAAATTGTCCATATTATTCTATAATTCAATTCTCCCCAGCATTACATCTTAGAAATTTACCCATATTCTTACATGCAGCTTTCTTAGTTATTTTCAATGCCCTATAGTATTGATGTCATGAACCTGCCATAATGTATTCCTGCGTCCTTCTACTGAAGGACATTTAGATTGTTTCCCGTTATTCACCTATTACAAAGAATGCTGCATAGGCATCCTTCTCACTCATGCTCCTTTGGGTATGGGTGAGGGAGTTTCTTTGGGATACAAATCCAGAGGTAGAATTCCTAGATTTATAAGATATGCCCATATTCAACATTACTAGTCATTGCTAAATCGTGTTTCCAAATCACTGTAGCATTTTGTTGCCAACTTTGCTTTAGAGTTTTTTAGGTTCTTTATTGAGATATATGTTACATATCGTAAAATTTACCCATTTCAAGTATACAACTCAATAGTTTTTAGTATATGTGCAGAGTTGTGCAACCAGCACTACAATCTAATTTTAGAACATTTTAATGTGATAGCGTTATTTATAAATAGACATAAAACATACAGAAATCTGTGAAGCTTGTTATGTGTCCTGTCCAGTATATACATGAAAAACCTCTGGAAGGAGCTAGTTTGTAGAGGTCCCCATAAATAATAGAGAAAAACAATGTTCTTGTTTCAAACCTGTAGTTTGAGTAGGTAGCTGGAAGGAACATTTCTAATTAGATTTGGAAACTGCTTAAAGGCAGGTTCCTGTTATTTGCTAATAAAAGCATTTCTAATTATTCACCTCAGAGTAAAATGACTCAGAATTCACTCTATCTGAAAAGAAATAGAAGTGGGTTAAACCAACTAAAGAAGTGATTTCCTCAGAACAGTTCTTGCTCACGCCAGAAAGGAAGGGAGCTGTGAAGGAGTATAGATGTTGGAGTAAACAGTTGTGAGAGGAGGTTCATTGGCAAAGGAGAAGAGAGAGCAACTGTCATTCTTTTTTTCCACAAGGTAATTCGTTGAGTTGCTTTTTTTTTTTTTTTTTTTTTTTTTTTTGTGTGTGAGACAGAGTCTCACTGTATTGCCCACGCTGGAATACAATGCAGTGGCCTGATCTCGGCTCACTGCAACCTCTGCCACCCGGGTTCAAGCAATTCTCCTGCCTTAGCCTCCTGAGTAGCTGGGATTACAAGCACCTGCCACCGCACCTAATTTTTGTATTTTTAGTAGAGACAGGGTTTCACCATCTTGGCCAGGCTGGTCTTGAACTACTGACCTCGTGATTCACCCACCTTGGCCTCCCAAAGGGCTGGGATTACAGGCATGAGCCACTGCACCTGGCCTCATTGAGCTTGTAATCAAATAATTTTCATGCTCTGAGTTATTAATTAATGGTACTTTCAAGTACTACTTACCTCAATCCAAACTTAATATGTTAATTGACAAGAGGATTGCCACATATGACACATATATACATATATATGAAAGTTGTCCTTATCCAGCTGTTAAGTGTTCAAAATCTAATAAATTTTTCTACTTGGAATCTCATAAGAAACATCAGGTCCATGGACACCACCACCACTTCTCTTGTTCATTCTTCCTAGTCATTGGCTTAAGCACATCAACTTCCAGATGCTGTGATTTCATTTCATCAAGTGCCTGACAGCTTTCTGAAATTTCCTCCTTGGCCTTCAGACCATCCACAGGTATGGAGGGTACAGTCGCTTTCTGTGACAGCTCAGCAGGTGACCTAAGACCAGGCGGTGTAAGACTGAGAAGAGGAGGAAAGTCACAGAGGCAGCGCAGATTGCTCAGGGCAAACACACAGAATCCCACCTTACCAGCAATGTAAGCATGGCAACAGCTTCTCACTAGCCCTGGGACCAGCCCCAGCACACTCACGTTATCAATGGACTTTCTCTACAGTTGGGAATAGCCTGACTCCACAGCATGACATGTGGTTTCTTTGCCTGCATTGAGGTTTTCTACCTGCAAAATGTACAGATAAAGGACCCAAGATCCTTTGCCTGCACTGAAATGATTCTCCTGAATTAGATACTAATATTGAGCCACTCTACACCCTTTGGACACTTGGGCCTCAACTCAGATTTCCTTTGCAACAAGACTGTGGAAACCACTTTGATCTCTTTCTTGTAGGGTCCTTTGCTGGGCAGACAGATAACTCAGTGAAATCTAGTCTACGTATTTGTTCCTGGAGAGGAAGTGATTAAGCTTTTCAGGCTGGAACAACATCCATCATCAGGAACTGGGATTGAGCCTTAGGAATGAGCTGTTGCAAATGAGAGGGCCCAGGGAAGTTATTTCTGTGACTAGTGATGTTATCTTCTATGCTGTGAGGTGGTTTTGCCAACCAATGCATTAGGATCTGCAAAATTGAAGGATGAGGGACTGAAGTGGAAAATATCACTGACTTGTGCTGGAAAGGGTTAACCCCAGCAAACAGCCTGTTGAATTCAAGGCGGAACTTAACAAAGAAAGGAGCAGAGCAGACTAGTGATACTCTTACTCCCTTCTCCACTGAACCCAAGGGGAACAGTGTAACTAAACTCATACAGCCTATTCCCAAATAAGGCAAAATTATCTGGGAGTTGCTAAGCCCCAGAAAAGAGCTACATTAAATGGATTACACCCCCTGCCCTCCAAAATTAAATGAATACAAAGCTGATCCAGCATTTTTGAGTGTAAGGAGCCACAAAACTCCACTGAAGGCATCCAGGTCTGAGCCATTCTTCCTCCTAACTGGCTTCAAAGCTAGCACTCCTAGACTCCATTTTCCTACTTTTCTAGTTTATGGCCCAACTTTACTTACTTGTTAGAATCATGGCACTGTGCTCTTGCATCCTTCATGCCATCGGCTTCCTCTGCACTCATTCTCATCATTAACAGTTCACACATCTCTTGCTGATCAAGGGGGCTCCTCTGCTTTTCAGTGGCCAACTAGGGGCTGTACTGCACATGGGAACAAGGCCTGGCATCTTCCTTTGTCTTTGTCTAAAATCTGTTCCCTAAAAGTTGCGAGGTTTCCAAGGATAGGATTGTGGGTATGTAAAAATGCATATGTCTCCTCCCCGCCAACCCGTGCTGCAGATTGAATGTGTGTAGGCGATAAAAAATAGTTCTAGTAGCATAGATATGGTAGCTATATGTGAGGCACTAGCTCATTAAATCCTCAAAATAACCTTTCAGGGAGGTATTTATGATCTTTATTTTTAGATGAGGACATTAAGACTCAAAAAAGTTAGATGTCTTGCTTAAGAACATCATTTATAGAGGAAAGAGGTGGAATTCAAATCCAGGTAGTCTGACTCAGAATTGGTGTTGGAAGATGTTGGGAGGCAGGGAGGCTGGGAGGTATCCACTTAGGGTAGAGGTAGGAAGAATTTTGAAATAATGGAACCAGCTGGGAGTCAGATGGCTCTTTATTATTATTGGGTATCAACAATTTTCAATAATGCAGTGAATTTTTTTTTCCACATGGTTGGACCACTCCCATCATCTTATTAGGCTGGACCCTGTCGTGTCTGTATACGGTGTCGGACACTGGAGCAGTCAGGCTACACCTTGGAAGGGAGCTCAACTGAAATACTGAGAATGGCAGAGCAAAAAGATGGAAAGAACCTGGGATTGTTTTTTCACCTTTTCTTTTTTTTTTAATTACAAGTTGAGCATCTCTAATCAGAAAATCCAAAATCCAAAACACTTCTGGTCTCAAGCATTTTGGATAAGGGATACTCAATTTGTCCATGGTAAAATATATATAACGGCCGGGCGCGGTGGCTGAAGCCTGTAATCCCAGCACTTTGGGAGGCCGAGATGGGCGGATCACGAGGTCAGGAGATCGAGACCATGCTGGCTAATCCGGTGAAACCCCGTCTCTACTAAAAAATAAAAAAAAAAAAAAAAACTAGCCGGGCGAGGTGGCGGGCGCCTGTAGTCCCAGCTGCTCGGGAGGCTGAGGCAGGAGAATAGCGTGAACCCGGGAGGCGGAGCTTGCAGTGAGCTGAGATCCAGCCACTGCACTCCAGCCTGGGCGACAGAGCAAGACGCTGTCTCAAAAAAAAAAAAAAAAAAAAAATATATATATATATATATGTAAAAAACATAAAATATCATTTTAGCCATATTTAAGTGTACAATTCAGTGGTATTAAGTACATTTCACAATGTTGTGTATCATCACCATTACCCATCACCACCTCCAACAGAAACTCTTGTACCCATTAAACAATTGCTCCCTATTCCTCCCTCCTCCCAGCCCCTAGTAACCTCTATTCTTTCTGTGTCTGTGAATCTACCTCATATAAGTGGAATCATATAATATTTGTCCTTTTGTATCTGGCTTATTTTACTTAGCATAATGTTTTCAAGGTTCACCCATGTTATAACATGTATCAGAATTTCATTCCTTTTTAGAACTCAGTAATATTTCAGTATATGACTGGGTTTTTAATGACATCTTTGAGCCCCTGTACCTTGGTGAACCTCTTGTTAACAAGAGGTTTTTCTTATGGTTTAGGCCATGTGGCATGGGGTTTTCCTAACTGATACATAAGACTCAACTCAGGTTCTTCCCTGTAAAGCTCCAGGGTGGGCAATAAGGCCCAAAGAGTACTCAAAATGAAAGCTCTTCAGCATGGTGCAAAATTTCCCAGATTTCCTGATATGTGTATGCACTTAGATATGTGTGTGTGCACATGCACATATGTACACAACACACAAACACATGACTAAGCCCACACCTTTACCTGTTTTCATCCTCAGTTTAGCTATTTTGTTACAATTGATAATTTCAACATATATAATAATTCAGCACTTAACATTTTTCTTCATCATAAAAAAATATGGAACTCCAAATTGGGTGAGACATTGTGTCTGGTACGCTATGAAGTACAAATCGATGCTTCATTTCAAAACACTCTTCCACAATCTTCATTGGAGTTGAAAATAAACAAGTTTAGTCAAGAGTAAATAAAAACATTTATTTTAAAAATACCATTTAGCATCAATTGCCCCAAGTTTGGCAGACATGAAGAGTGGGCAGTTCATGTTTTATTAGTATATAAAATTGGCTTTACAGGAAGCATTATGGCAAAAAAATGAATACTATTATGAAAACTGAAAAAGAGAAGTGAGTAGTCAGCTACTATCAGAACACTAAGGCTAAGAAAATGTCGCCATGCAATGAAAACAATCTCCTCCTCTAGTAAGTGCTAACAGAATAGGAGGCTTGACTTACTTGCATGCTCCCCATAGAACGCTTTGGTTCATGGCTATGAAGAGGTAACTGCAGAAAGATGTGTGCAGATCCCAGTACTGGTAGGGGATATACAAGTGGGGATAAGAAGAAAGAAATTAAGCAAAATGTCTTTACTCAAGGATCTCTATAAACATTTATTTTTAAGAAAACCTGAGTAAGCATGTATATTTTTTTCTGTGACTTTAAAAGTGTAATGACAGCACTAAAAATCAATTATGCTGTCAATATACAAAAAAGATATTTTCATTTTAAGCATATATAAAGCCTTCTGCAACTATTATATATCACTTTATCAAATCCGAACTTTTTTGCTTGTTCCCTTTTGTGGTTCCTAGTTTTTCACATCCTCATAGAGGACAAAGGCCTTCAGAGATCCATCAATTCAACTCTTTCATTTCACATATAAAGGAGGGTAAATAGCTTGCCCACAGTTACATTCATCCTCAGTGGCAGAGATTGGACTAGAACCAGGTCTCATGATCCTGAAGAGTGCTTTTCTCATTATATGACATGACTCATTCTCCACCCCATCCCTGATCGCAAGTGGACGATACTCCCTCAGTCTCAGATGGGCAGAAGGGCTGTGGTGAAAAGAAACAATCCTGTTTGGGGCCTCTCTGGCTTGTTAGAAGCATGGGGCTCTAGAACAGGAGGTAATAAAATACATCTCCTTCTATCCAAAGTCTTTACAAATAACCCATTACACACACACATGCACACAGTCAGGCTACTTTGAAGACCTAAATGAGAAATACTTCCTGAGAAGAGGATTGTGTGTGAGGGAAACTTCTTTAAAGCTTCCATAAGAGAGGTTATTGATTTTAAAAGTGAGTATCTGGCCACTCACACAATTATACGCCTTTTAGAAGCTCTGCAAATAAAGCCATAGTTACAGATGATGACTAATATGAAGAGCTTTAAGCCCCAGGGGATGTCCGAACACCACTCCATGAAGTCCCTGACTACCACACTATCAAATGGGCTGTGAATCGGTGGTGGGAAATGCCTCTGAATATGCAGATTTCAGCAGAAAATACATTTGACTGGGTTCTTTTAGAAAGTTCCACCATTCTCACATCTATTTCTGATTTCATATGCATCAACACTCAATATGCTAAATGTTCTATTCTGGCAATTCATATTTCTAGGTGACAGTACCCAAAAGCTTATTGCAACATCCTTGAGACGCGTCTCAGGAGGAAGTGTGATCAGATCTCCTGGGGCCATTTTTTTTCTGTGTCCTTTGATATCAAAATTCAGAGAATAAAAGTGTTGTCACATTTTTAAAAACGTCTGTCATACAAGTTCTTGTTCAAGGTTCAGTACGAGGAATATGGATTGAGAATTCCTTTTTCATATCCCTGAACTAGGAAAATTGTGAAAGAAAAGTCCTTGAAACTGACAATGTCAAGTTTACCGAAACATCAAAAAGTACCACAATTTTATAGATTGTCCTGCAGAAATTTATCTTTCTTGTGCTCCATAGGTTTCTTTAAGACTAAGACTCTCTTCTATTTAAACATTTCCTAGAAACTGCTTTCTCAAGTGAAGATTAATCATTTGGTTTACAAAACAGGACCCAGCCACATGTTATATGTTTCGTCTCAGGCAATAAATTGTCTTTGTACCATATTTCTTGTCTCTTTCCATATAGTTTGTTGTGTCTTATACACAGACTCCTGAAAAATTCTTTCTACTTGTGTAGGAAAGCCACGACTTTCTTCCTCTAAGGCATTGATGGTTTGGAGGGCAAAGGGAGTCCTCTCTCGGGGAAGGGGGTTGTTCAGGGGCCGCATGGGTATGACAGAGTTGTATTTATGCTGCCTGTTAACAGAGTTCATTAGGGATGTATAGAACTGGAAATTACACCAGGTATCTCTTAAAAAGTTTTCAGTCAGTAATAAGATTGTCCATGCAGACCCATTTACGGCATCATCTAAATTCTGTAAATGCTGTCTGCCACATGGCATCTCAGCAAAGATTATTCCGGGTTTGATACCAAAGTCATCTTGTAGCAGATTCTGGACTCTGAGGGCTTCATCCGTGTCATCTTCTGCATGCAATATCACAAATTTGAGGAACACCTCTTCTTCAGCTTCTTCTTCAAGCATCTCTTCCACGCTTTGAGCTCCCTCCTGCTTTCTTGTTGACCCCTCTGTTATATTGCTGTGCTCAGCAACATTACACAAGGATAGGTCTTCAGACTTCTTGGAATCTGACTCATGATATCCTGGACTTGTATCCACACTGTGCCTTTTACCCCAAGAGAGAGAAAGAGGGCAAGAATCTATTTTAGACTTCCCGATACCCATTATAAATATCCAAGGCAGAAGAGGAAAACTTTATGTATTTCTCAGCATTTCTTTTCAATCTAAAAGAAGTAACAAAACAGAAGAATATTATAAATTTAATCAAAACATTTAAAATGGAAAGTTTCATTCAACCTGAAAAGCTCAAAAAGATTATAATAGACAGATCCAACTACATAAATGACAGATAATTGGGAAGCTAAACTACTAGCCTTTTGTAAGCTTCACAAGGGCTCTCAGAGGCAGCTGAAGGGTATGTTAAATAAAGGGTCCAATTTAATAGGAGATATTTGGAAAATGTAAATGGCGTCACATTAGCACTACAAACCTCCAGATTGAAATAAATTACGCTGGTATTTTCGTGAGAGGTACCACTCTATCTTTTTATGCAGTTTAAATCTAATTTCTCCATTATCAAATTACCATGCAGACTAGAAACAGGAAAATCTAAAGAAACTGAATATTCAAATATTAAGCATAAATATATTTCGTATCAAGCACCAACAAAATAGAACACAAATATCCTAACAATGACTGGCAGCATCTCTACTGACTTAACATAAACGGAAAATCCGAAATGTCAAGTGAAATGATGTCCAGGATTCACTGGTTCAGAGCTTTTTTTTGTTTGTCAGGAGTCAGGCATTATGGTGATGGTGAACCTAATGGAGAATAAATTATAATAAGAGTGTGTGAAAAGTAAGAAATATCTTTTTCCAATAAATTCTGTAGCTACTGAAGAAAATATATTTATTCACCTAGGGAAAAATTAACATCTCAGTTTGGAAGTGAACTCTAGAAACAAAGACTTGAGACTTTCTCCAGTGAAATCAACAAAGAATGATTATAGTCTAGACTCAATTCTTGTTTTTTTTTTTGTTGTTGTTGTTGTTATTTATTTATTTATTTATTTTGAGACAAGGTCTGGCTCTGTTGCCCAGGATGGAGTGCAGTGGTGTGATCTCAACTTATTGCACTGCAACCTCTGCCTCTCAGGCTCAAGCCATACTCCCATCTCAGCTTCTGGAGTAGCTGCGACTACAGGTACACACCACCACACCTGGCTAATTTTGTTTTTTTGGAGGAGATGGGGTTTCATATGTTGCCCAGGTTGGTCTTGAACTTCTGGGCTCAAGCAATCCTTCCACCTCAGCCTCTCAAAGCTCTGGGATTACAGGTATGAGCTACTGCGCCTGGCCTAGACTCATTCTTTTATTAAAAAAAATTCTAAATTCAGAGTGGAAGAACCAGATCAACTGTGAAAGAAAAGTACACTATGTGAATCTAATTTAAATAACTCTTCAGAAAACGTTGGCAATATTCCTAATAAAACCCCCTAAACAGGCAGTTTCAAGGGGAATTCTTTTATCAAAAGACAACATTTAGAATATATAAATACAGGTTTCATATTTTCAAATATGAGCCACAGGCTATATTCCAGAGCATTTTTACTTATTCTTTATGGGCAAAGGCCAGACCTCAAGAAGAAATTATAACATTCATAACAACATAAGTAACATGGCTACATATGCCTAAATAATTCAGGTTTAGAAGAAACTGTTCAACAAAAGTGGTGAAAAGTGTCATGGGAACGAAAACCAAGGAAAAAAACATAGAGAATTTCATTCTAATGTATATGAGTAAAAATGTTTGCAGCTGCCTCTGACTAGTGAGGAAACTGCTGACCACTCCCTGTCATTCACTCTGTCTGTACTTTAGGTTCTTGCTCCATGGTATATTGTGCTAGTTACCGAGAGGTATTCTAAGGCATAATAACTCTAAAATGTGACATACATACATCCAAAATAATAAAACCAAATTAATTTAGACTCTCTTCACTGATTAGGATTCACTGCTGACTTTTGTTCCTGCATTATAAAAATTTTTGCTATGCAAAGTTGCAGAAAGAAGTTTCCCCTGAATGAGAAAACAATTGTTAAACCATCCAGAAGCATCTATTTTCTGTCAGTTAAAATGATCTACACTTATCATTGAATTCAACACCATTATCTTAGTCACTAGCTGGTACAGACAAGTGCTTTGAAGGAATATAACAGCCATTTATAAAGAATATGAAAAACTTCTAGGGTAAGATAGTGTGTCAAGGCAGATCACAAAATCTTTTAAAATAAAAACAAAGAATTACAACTTCGACTTATTTTTCTTAAATGCCAGTTAGCAAAAAAAGAGCAAAAGACTTCAGAAATCTATGATGCATTGTTCCAACTTCCAAGCAGTGTCACCCACCTAATCACACCTAGAGAAAAAAGCTAGTGGCAATGTCTATAAAACTTCACTATAACCTTCTAATCTGGAGGGAGGGAGTAAGGAGACTGCCAAGGGAACAAGCTGTGGAAAGCTGTGCTGTTCATAACATCACTGTGACTCAGACATGGAGAGATGGTCAGGATTCATTACTGCAGTGTGGTTCCCAGGGCTGGGAGGAAGTGAGAGGACGTGACTGTGCTTCACTGTGGGCTGATTAACTCCATCAATAAAAAGGGCTCTATTGGAACAAAGGAAAGGCATGGCATGCTGAAGGAAACCTGAAGTTGGCCAAAGGAATCCTGGAAAGCCTCCTTTAAAGTCCTCCTCCATCAGAACAATGAACACCAGGCTTAAAAAATTTAGGTTTCACCTCCTTACTTCAGCTAAATGGAAGGAGAGTGAGGGTGCCACTTGGGAGAAGCATGTGAGACCACTGTTCATAAAAATTAAAATGTGTATGTATATACATTTTCATTTACTTTTTTTTTAAAAAAGGTGGTGGTGTGTCTCCATCCATTCTGTTACTTATCCCCATGGTCTCCTGCTAGTGACCACTTTTATCAGTTTCTCCTGCATCTTTCCACTGTTTCTCTATGAACATATATTCTTATTTTTCTTTCCTTTTTTCAAAAATGTCCCAAAATTCAAAATAAGAATATTTTGAAAGAATATTCTTGTTATTCTTTTCAAAAAAAGTATCATTATTCATACGTATACATGGCATATAAATGCCAAACAGCAGTGGATAGATAAACATTAGTATACATTGCTTTTTCCCTTTATATCTGCAGGGCTTTCCATAACAGCGCATAGAGAACTTCCTCTTATTTCCAACTACATAATCATGCAGCATGTGGCTATCCCATAATCATTCCCTGTTCTTGGATATGTGAGTTGTTTCCAGTCTACTTCTAGAACAAACTATGCTGCAATGGATAATTCTGTACAAAAAGCATTTCATATGTGCGCAAGTTTGTCTATAGAACAATTCCCCCAATGGGATTTCCATTTGGAACAGTGATTCATTTGGTCAAATTGCTCTCCATAGGGCTAAGCTTTTTTTTTTTTTTTTTTTTTTAAACTTATAACTTGATAGAATGACACCCCAACTCTATCCCTTGCCCCAGAAAAGACATAAGACAAAAACTACCAATTACTATTCACCAAAGCCCAACAGAGTGAATCATATCCATCCCCTCAGGAAACAGGAATGTGAAGAAACATAAGCAATCCAAATGGTGCCCTTAAACTAAAGTTCTGAAGGGAAGATCTTATCTGAGATAAGAAGGAAGGAGAGTCCAGAATGTATCCACTTTATATTTATGCAAAAGAGGACCCCAGTAGAATTCTCTATATTAAACAGAAGAGGAATGAAAGAAAAAAAAAATGGCAAATATGCTATGGTAAATATGTAAAATATTACAGGAAATATAAAAGAATATAAAGAAGAATCATAGCATACAAAAACAGATTTAAAATTCCATTTCATGAAGACTATGCACTCTGGAATAAGACTGCCTGAGTGTAAATCCCCTTCCTGCTATAAAATAACTGTGATTTTGTATAAATTAATCAATATAGTTTTGCTTTGATTTCATTATCTGTAAAATAATTATAGTCCCTATCCTTAGGGGTTTATGAAGATCAAAATGGCTTAGAATAGTGCTGGGCACATAGTAAGTACTCAATAAATGTTAGCGGCTATTATTGCTATTAAATATGTAACAAAGAAGCTAAAAAATTTATACAACAAATGTTTACATTTTAGGATGGTGCTACTCAAAGTGTAGTCCACGAACAAGATGCCAGTCTCTGAACTGTTTCTTACCAATGAAGACATAAGCAGATTGTGCCAGGATGTAAATCAACTACATCACTAATTATGCTGTTTAGTTCAGCTGACATTTTTTTTCCTAGCAAGACACTCTCAAAGCAGGAAGCAGCATGGTTTACATTCTGGTGCATGCGTCTTAGATTATCATGGACAAGCACTTTGAGTACCCTTGCTCTAGGAGGTACTAAAAAGAATATGTAATCAATGAAACAAAAATAGCAAAGATGAGATAAATTAACAGAATTAGATAAAAAAGGGAGGCTAGAGACAAATCAAGGATCCAAACACTATTAGGAAAAAATAGAAACTGCAAAGGGGTGCCGTGGGGCTGGAGGGAGCCAAGGGTAGCCAAGAAGGAGATAAGCAAGAGGAGAAGCCAGGGGAGGATTTTGAGCAGAGGCGTGACATGATCTGACTAGTTTTCATAAGATCACTTTGGTTGCTGCATTGCGAATAGAAGGCAGGAAGGGAAGGGTGGAAGCAGGAACACTCGTTAGGAGTCTGTTGCAGAAACCCAATAGTAACATGATGATGACTTGAACCAGGATGGCAGTAGCAAAAGTTGTGAGAAGTGGCTAAATTTGGGGCATATTTTGAAAGTAGAACTGAGAAGATTTGCTAATGATGTTGACTAGGCATTGAATATACAGTCTGTAGTGTAGGAGAAAGGTCCAATGGGGAGATGCATATTTGACCTTTATCTTTGTATAGATAGTATTTGAAAAAGACAATATAAGATCATGAAAGACTACACAGGATTTTAAGGAGGTGAGTACAGATACAAAAAGAAAGGCTGAGCCCTATGGCACGCCAACATTATGAAGGTGGAGTTATTGTGGTCATTATTATTAAGATTAACTATTCCTGCAGTGATTTTTTATTTGTATCATGTTACAAATGATTTTTGGATAGTTGATGATCTGTCTTTATTTTATGATTTATGGCAATTTGTTAGTCACTTCTACCCATTACTGCTATGACAACATGCAATTCATAAACCATTAATAAAACCATTAATAAAAGTAGAGTGTTGGGAAAAAAACAGACAAACAAAATAGAACAGAATGAACCAGCAAAGGAGGCAGAAAAGAACTAGTCAGGAAGGTTGATGGGTTGATGGAAAACCAGAAGAGAGGGTACCCCAGCTGCTAAGGAAAGAAAACAATTCAAGAGAAAGACAGTACTTAATTGACTTCAAATGCTTATGATGGTCAAGTATGGTGACCGATGAATGTAGCAATATTAAAATTGTAACATATTTAAAGTAATTGCATCTGGTACTGAATCCTTCAGCCTTGGGGAGCCTTTTTCTTTCATATCTGAACAGCACCATCTTGTGGCAAATATTTGTAAAATCAAGATTCCTGTGTTCAATTAATAAGTTTTGTTAATGTTTTATTATTAATAAATATTTTGTTGGAAACTCACTCTGCAGCCAAACATGCTAGGTTTTAGAGATGTGAAGCCAGGACAATTAAATAAGACAATTAGGACCCACTGCACAGGTGCTTTATTCAGCGTATCAGGTGCCATGAAAGCACTCAGGAGGGCCATCTGCAGCAGGGGACACTTCACACTTGCAAGACAAAGACAGGTGGACATTTTCTAGGCAGTGTAAACAGCACTTGAAAAAACACTGAGGTACCAGAGGGCAAAGACTATATGTTAGAATCATTTTGCACCAGATATTTATGGCTCAAGTCCACGAAGGAGGAGGTAGAAGAGGAAGGGAAAGAAGTGAGAGCAGGGGAAAGGTAAACTAGATTAAAAGAGGTTCCTTATAAGGAACCTAAGGTATTTTGCTCAGGACTTTGGCTTTCATCATGCTGGCAGACAGATAGCCCCTGGTAGGTGTTAAATACGAGTGATCTGGTCTGACTTGATGCAGGTTAAAGTAGTCCTAAAATTGTTGATGATGAATATTACAGATGATATGGTGACCTATGGGACTTTGGGTTGTACCTGTTAGAGAGAAGGTGAGTGCACTTTTGTTTATATGAAAGAGAGTTGTATTCTATTGGAAGATGGCATACCATTATAGCTATTGCTGTTGTCTGGAAGTTTAGGTTTGCAAAGAAACTAGGCTACAGGACTGGAAGATGCTAGACTGGGAGAACAATTAGTTAAGAGGCTGCTACAATAGTATAGGTGAGAAAGCAGAGCCCCAAACAGATGAAGTGATAGTGGAGACAAAGATATGTAGGAGGTAATGGGGGTGGCAGAGAGGGAAGAGTCAGGGATGCCTTCCAAGCTTGTGCCTTGTGTAACTTGGTGGATGGTGGTGCCATTCACTGAGAAAAGCAATATAATCAGGATGAAGTGGGTTGGGGATGACCAAGTAATCCAGTCTGGGACCTATGGAGCTTGCGTGCCCATGGCCTCCAAGAGTTGTCCAGTAGGCACGTGGACATGTAGGTCTGGGGCATAAAAGAGCATTTTGGATTGGGGATACAAGTTAGGTGCTTGTTTAAATCATGTGAGTAACTGAGAATAGGTAGTGAAAAGAGAGGAGAGAGAGCTAAAGACAGAATCAATGACTGAAGAGCATATGCAGGGTGAGGGGCCCATAATGGAGCAGGAGTGGCCCAGGAGTAGCAGGAAAATCAGACACAGAATGGGATCTGAAAGCCAAGGGAGGAGAGGGCTTCAGCAGTGGTCAGCACCCATGGCTGCCAAGAAGTCAGCATCCACTGCATTTAGCACCTTGACATTCAGAGGAAAAGGTTGGCTGAGAGAGAAAAGAAAGGCCAATACTCACACAACTAAATGCAGGGCCAGGAGAGGCTTTCATTAAGAGAAGAAATACTTGGAATGCTTACAAACTGAAGGGAATTTGCTAGTAAAGAGAAAGAGGGTGAAATACATGTGTAGAAGCTTCTTAGAATTAAGGTCTTATCCTCTTGGGCACTGGGTAAGCTCTGTCTCTCCACCACTGCTCCTTTTCTGAAGAGGAATGGGACACTTAACTCTTGACTGTGCTGGGTCACAGGATAATGTCTGTGATGAATATTACAGATGATACAGTGACCTATGGGACTTCAGGTTGTACCTTTTAGAGAGAGGGTGAGTCCACTTCTGTTTATATGAAGGAGAGTTGCATCATATTGGGAGATAGCATACCATTACAGCTATTGCTGTTGTCTAGAAGTTTAGGTTTGAAAAGAAGGGTGTCCATGACGTTAATTAGCCAAAGGGGTGTTCTGTGGATCTGCTGCAGTATCTACTAGAGATTTGTTCATCCAAAATTTATTCCTGTCTCTTTTTACTGTATCTTCCTGTACTTTATGTACCACAAGTACTAAAAACTTTTATCTCCCAGACTCCCTCGATGCTAGGTTTCCTAAATGTAATTTAAGTTCACCAATCGGATGTACTTACATGTCTGAGTTAAATATGCCAGGAGGTAGAACATGAAGCACCTGTTTTGCTGGCTACGATTCTGGTAGAGTTGGTGTAATTAAGGAGCTAGCTGCTTCCTGATTTGGCAGGAGGCTTCTGAGTGTGCCAAAAGCCCCAGGCGAGTAGACAAATCTGTTATGTGGCTTTGAGAGGTGTTTCTAGAAACTCAACCTAGAGTGCAGTTCTTCAACTTTCCCAGTAATACTGTACATCTTGTAATATTTCATAATACATACCTTTCTACTTAAACTAGCTAGAGTAGATTCTGTTGTTCACAACTAAACTGTGATTGATACAACATCCAAAACACACTCTACCACCTGCTTCTGTAAATAAATTTTTATTGGAAGGCAGACATGTCCCTTCATTGATGTATGTGTCTGTGGCTTACTTCATATTACAAAGGCAGAGTTGAGTATTGCAACAGAAATCATATAGCCCATAAAGCCTACAATATTTACTCCCTGGCCCTTTACTAAAAGTTTGCTGATTCCTCAACTACAGCACGGGAGTGTGCCAAGCTCTGCCGAGCTGTCAGGACACAATAGAACAGATCTGTGCCAGCCAGATGAGAAACATGTAGACTATTCTTAGACTTCTTAGACACTGGAAATATTAAAAAATCGCATCTAGGGTAATAAGTATTTTCAGGAACAGAATGAGTAGAATTTGAGTCCATCTTGATCTTAGATTGAAATAACATTCTTGAGAATCAGCTGTCATTTGTTTTCTTTCTTTGGGGGATTGCAGAGAATCAATAAGGATGGCAAAGGCCCAGCCTAAATAAAAGGATTATCAAATATCAAATATTACCTATTGGCATTTATTTACAGTTAGAGTAAGCCAGTACCTATACTTTTCATTCTTAGCTATTAGAGCTTGCATTAGAAAGGTTAGAGTTACGGGATCTATCAAAGCCTAGCACTCTGTATCTTTCCTTCATGGCACTAATCAGAATTAATTATTTATGTGTATGGTTATCTGCTTAGTTTCTCATCTTTCCCTCTATACTGTAAACTCGATCAGAACAAGGATCAACTTGTCTTATTCGTCACTGTATTCCCAGAGCCTAGCATATAGTTAGCATTCAAGAAATGCTTTTTGAATGAATAAATTAATTAGACAGCTCCAAAGATATGACAGAATTCTGTTGCTTTAGAGAGACAGCCAAACAGATAGCTTTTGATCATCCCTATTATATAAATCATTGACTCAACCAGAATAGAAAGTAACCAATCAAAATATATTTTGTTGGATTTTCAAAATGATCAATTATGCTACATCTTTTAAAAAACTATGTGAATATAGGGTCTGGCGCAGTTGTTCATGCCTGTAATTCCAATACTTTGAGAAGTCGAGGTGGGAGGATCACTTATGGCCAGGAGTTTGAGACCAGCCTGGGCAACATAGCAAGACCCCATGACTACAAAAAACATTTAATAAATAAATTTAAAAAGCATGAAGATCGCTTGAGCACAGGTGTTTGGGGCTTCAGTGAGGCATGACTGCACCACTGCACTCCAGTCTAGGCAACAGAGCAAGGCACTGTCTCAAAAAAAAGAAAAAGTTATGTGAATATAAATATGACATATACATTATACATAATATGGAAAACGGAAAAGATTACAAAGTAGACAAAAGGACCATTATCTATCAAGAAATGAAATATGAAAACTTTCCATAGTGCTTCCCATACCTGGATTCAGAAATTTCTGTACAAGTTGGTTGTCTCATTGACAGAAAGCAATATTAATGTACATTTTCTAAATTGCTTTAGTTTGGTTTTTGTTTTAACGAGGGAAATCCTTTCAGGGGATACATTGTATTAAAAACTCAAGTTCACTTTCTTTATTACCCATCCATATCCTATCTATTAGCTACAGATGTATACAGATGTCTCAGCTGCTGACAATCAGTTTTCTTTAAGATATTTCAGGTTCTTCTGTTTTCACTTTTGCTCTCCTGCTTTTACTTGCATGTCGTACTTGTTTTATATCTTTCCCTTTAGAACCATCATCTTATCTTTCTCTTCCAAAGATATAGGCTACAATGGAAAGAGGAAAAAACTCCTATGAAAAGTTATCTAACTCTCTATTATGGCTTTAAAGTCACGAAAGGCATTTTCCAAGATCCATTTAACTATATCATCATGTCTCTGTCTCTCTCGCATCTCCTCCTTCTCAGTCTCCTTTACTAAATGCTCTTTCTTGGCCTGTTTCTCAAATATCAAAATGTGGCTATTGGAAGCTTCCACTTCTAGTACTGGTGGACTAGGTAATTTGGATCAATGCTACTGCTGAGGATAACTAGAGAAGCTAGACAAAACAGAAAAAAAAAAAAAAAAGAGGCTTGAAGCATCAGAGAACTACTGACATAGTGAAGAATTATGGAACACAAATCCAGAAGATAGAAACCCAGAGACAACTTTCCCCCTAGAGTATTTTTCAAGTCCAGAAGAAGAAAGCTGGTGCTGTGCTTTTTGACAGCCCCTCATGGCTAACGAGACAAAAGTGTGATTCCAGTCACGTGCTTTGGGTTGGGACCCTGAAGGCTACACCTAGGTGTAAGGGTGATCTAAAAGCAGACTGATCCTCCCAGGAATTGAAGCATTCTTTTTAATAACCCCCATCACTGAAATAAGATTAAAGTGATCACAGATTGTTACTGTTGCCAGGAACCTGGCAGAAGCAAAAATTAAATCCTCTCTGGAAGAAGACAAGAAAACCAGCAAACGCAGCTGACAACAGAAATAAATCTATGTAGATTTCAAACTTTTATTAATAACTATGATTGCAGAAGGGGAGGAAAGATTGAGAATTTTGTCAGATAACTACAAACTTAAAAAGGCATGGCAGGTAAGAAAAAAAATCTAAAACTGAAAAATATAGTCACTGAAATTAAGAATTGAATGGGTGGATTTATCGTTATATTAGGTCAGCAGAAGAAGGAACTCACGAACTAGAAAACAAGCTAGAAAAAACCCTTCGGAATAAGGCAGAGAAAAAAAAAAGAACGTAAAATACAAGAAAGCAGGTAAAAGCTATACAGGACAACTATACAATTAGAAGGTATAACAAATATGTAAATTGGAGTCCCAAATGAAAAGAGAGAGAATTAAACCAAAGCAGTAATTTAAGAGATAATGTGAAGACTCTGCAATATTAAAGAAAGACATCAAATCACACATTTTAAAAAGTCCTATGAAACTCAAGGAAAATAAAAAGAAAACCACATCTAGCTTCAACACAGTAAAACTGCTAAGAGCCAATAGCAAAGAAAAAAGTCTTAAAAATAGCAACAGAAAATAGATTACCTTAAAAGATGCAACAATAAGAATGCTTCTCAAGAGAAATGATAGCTTTAACGTGCTGAAAGAAAATAGCTGCTAATCTAGAGTCATATACACAGTGAAAGAAAGCACAAATAACCAATGTCAGAAATGAAAATGGGATCTCAGTGATGATCTTGCAGACCCTAAAATGTAATAAAAAGATTATGACCAAGCATATATAAACAAAAGTGAGAACTGAGATGAAATAAACACATTCCTAGAAATACACAACTTCTCAAAACAGACACAGAAGAAATAACCTGAATTCAATTATTCTTTTTCTTCAACTTTTAACTTCAGAGGTACATTTACAGGATATGCAGGATTACTACATACGTAAATGTGTACCATGATGGTTTGCTGCACAGATCATCACATCACCTAAGTATTAAGCCCAGCACCCACTAGCTATTCTTCCTAATCCTCTCTCTCAATTATTATTAAAGATATAAATTCATAATTGGAAATCTCCCCAAAAGAAAACTCCAGGTTCAAATGGTAGCCAGGGGAGTCTATCAAATATGTAAAGAAAAAAATAATAAAACTAGAAGATTAAAAAAGAGGAAAAATGCCCCAACTCATGTTTATGAGCCAGCATAATCATGACACCAAGGACTGATGTGAATATTACAAAAACGAAAATTATAGATCTAACTCATGATTTCTTCAAAAATCATAAACAAAATATTAGAAAAATGGATCCTTTTTATAAAAAGGAAAATACATCACAACCAAGTTGGGTTTATTTTAGGGATGCAAGGTTGATCTGACAGGTAAAAATTGATCAATGTGGCTGGGTGTGGTGGCTCATGCCTGTAATCCCAGCACTTTGGGAGGCCAAGGTGGGCAGATCATTTTAAGGCCAGGAGTTCAAGACCAACCTGACCAACATGGCAAAACTCCATCTTTACTAAAAATACAAAAATTAGCCAGGTGTGGTGCCACACACCTGTAATCCCAGCTACTCAGGTGGGTGAGGCAGGAGAATTGCTTGAACCCAGGAGGCGGAGGTTGCAGTGAACCGAGATCCTGTCACTGCACTCCAGCCTGGCTGACAGAATGAGATCCTGTCTCAAAAAAAAAAAAAAAAAAAAAAAAAAAAAAAAAATCAATGTAACTAATCACATTGACAATTAAAAATAAAAATCTTTTGATAAAATTTAACATCCATTCATTATACAAACTCTTAGCAAACTGGCAATAAGAGGGTCTTCTATCATCTGAAAATCTAAAAAATTACCAGAACTACTAAAAGATAAGCAAGTTTAGCAAGAACATGAATATAATAAGGTCAACATAAACAATTTGAATGTATTTTTGAATTCCAATAACAAACATAAAAGATACAATTACAAAAAATGTCATTTTTCAATAGATCAAAAAATATCAAATAGTTGGGCATACATCTAACCAAAAAAAGGGGCAAGATTTCCACGCAGAAATATTAGTGAGATAAAATATAAAAGGAAAATACTAAATAAATGCACATATATATCATGTTTATTATTTGAAATATTCAATATAGTAAAGATGCCAAGTCTCTCTAAATTGATATATAGACTCAATGCAATACCAATCGAAATCTCAACAAGACTTTTTTAAGTTGAGTTTTACAGGTTCAATTCCAGAATTTCTATGGAAATATAAAGGGTAAGAATAGTCAATACACTTGGAAGAATAAGTTGGGAGGACTTGCTCTATCGGGCATCAACACTTACTATAAAGTTACAATAATGAAGACAATGTAATACGGCAAAATGTTAAAGACAAATTGCTAATAGAATGGGATAAGGAGCTCTGAAACAGATTCACACATATATGGACACTTGATGTACAACAAAAGAGGTACTGCAGAGTAGCGGGGAAAAGAAAAAATCTTTGGGAAAAATGACTGTAGGTCAGAAAATGGTTACATGGGTGATTATTTATTTATTCAACTATATACTTTGCTCTATGCACTTTTGTGTTCTATGTTATTACTATATAAAAACATTTTTCAAAAATGTGAGTATCACGCTTGGTCCTTTTCTCTTCTGCCAGGATACTCAGCCTTCTCAGCTCTGTAACTTCATCCATGCCTGAAATGTGTTTCCTCTGACTAAAATGACCTTTGTAACATTATCTACTTATTTTTTTAAAAGTGATCAAATTAAAATATATTACAATACTTACAGTATGATCCCAATTCTGTGTTAAAATTACACTGAATATGTGCATCTTTGCATATGCTTGCTTAAAAGTGTGTGTATGTATACATACATATTCACATACACCCAAACACACATATGGTTGTGTGCTTTCCTATGCAATACCAATCCATGAGAGCACTGTTTGTCTTAGATGTCTTTTTATAATTTTAAATAAACAAATGTATGTAAGCATGTGTGTTTAAATACCAAATAGCAGAGTTATACATTTTTTGCTAGTAGATCAGTCAGCTTAGGAGACTAAGTTCTGTCACTGGCTCTTAGCCAAGAAATACAAAATTATTCAACTTACTAAGTTTTCGTCAGTCTGAATGGCAGCTTGACAAGGTGTTTATATTGTGTGCCAAAATGTTTTCTAGCAAACAGTTTTCATGCATAACGTCTACATAAAAGTGACAGTGGCTAGACCTGTTAGAAAAAAAATATAGATGTTTTGGCTAAAAGTACTTTCAGGAAATGACCACAGAAAAAAGAGGATACAAAAGCAGGCAATTAGGAATTGGTGAAATCTTTTGGCATTAAGAAGGTACCATAAATACCCTTGCAGCCTGGGAGGAGGAGGACTGACTCACAATTGGATAAACTGAAATAAATGATGGCTAAAGGCGTATCATGACTTTAGGAGATTTTTTTAGGAGACAAGCTCATCCCCATCTGAGATGACAGATACAGACTCAATTCAGTCTGTGACTTGTTTCCAAACAGCACTCCCTTTTCTAGGTTTGTAGCACCCCTGACTCTGCACACGGCTCTGACATGATTCCAAGGGAGACTGGGCCACAAGAACTAATATGAGTGATAGATATCAAACGGGGCTTGGTACAGTCATTCCCTCTGTTGACCAGAGTTTGCTTACTGGGTCAAGCTAATAGTACCTGGGCCATAATAGGCATTCAATAAGTATAGGGTAAATGGACACATGGACAGACAGCTGGATCAACCAATCAATCAGTCAATCAATCTTTCCTCTTCAATCTTCTCTGCCTCGGTCAATGATACTAATATCCTCTTTACCTATGAAGACAGAAACCTAGAAATTATTCTCATATTCTTTCACCCATTCAAACAAACCCTCCCCACAACTCCACCCACTAAACTTTAGGTCCTGCTAATAACTCTGTCTCCTAAACATATCTGTCTCTTTTCCCATTCTCTCCATTCCCTGCCTATGCTTTAGTTCAAGACCTATATTATTCCTCCTTAGAGGATTACAGATTCCCATAATATCCAACTAGTTTCATTGCCTCCAGTCTCTTTCCTCTTTACATCATTTCTAGATAGATCTTTCTGCAATGGAAAACTGATCCTGTTTTTCTCTTGCTTAAAGATCCCTTTGATAATACGCTAATGCCTTCAAGAAAAACTGTATGTTATGGGAATAACATTGTAGGCCCTCTATGATCCAATCTCTCCTTTTATCCATAACATTTGCTCCTACCATGTTACTCTTGAGACTTCTAATATCCACCTGTTTACAGTTTCCCCAAATGTCATGTCTTACCTCCATGTTCCATCTTAGAATATACCCTTCCCCAACCATCAACATGAATAGCTCCTTTTTATGATTCAAGATACTACTCAAGGATTGCATTTCCTTTTATCTCCAAGTTAAATTAAGTACTCATTCTCTGTATATCCATAATATCTGGTTCACATCCCTTATAATATGTATTGCACAGCACTCTTAATTTGTCTTACTTGCTGACCTGGAAGGTAGCTTGGACCTCATTTTCCCAGACTTCTCCATCATGGTAAATGGCATTATCATTTGTCCTGTTCTGACCCAAAACCTGGGGTATCCTTGACGCCTTCCTCTTACTCTCCTATTCCTACACTTCCAAGTGATCACCAAGTCCTGTGTATCTAACTCTAACAGACAATCTCAAATCGTTTCAAGTTTCCTCTCTACCACATTTTCATTCTAGATCAATGTCTCTACCCTGGTCTCTGCGTTGCCTCCTAATTGGTCCCCTACTCTCAGTCAGTCTAATCCATTCTCCACTCAACAGCAAGGATGATCTTTCAAAACATCTGATTTGACTTACTCCCATTTATAACCCTGCATTGGCTTCCTACTGTGCTTGATATAAAAATTTCTTGATATGACAAATAATACCCTGCATAGCCTGACTACTTCAGCTCCAACCCCATCTCATGCTTTTCTCCACTTTGTTCCTCCGGCTCCCTGCACATGGGTCTTCATGGGTCTGTGAGAGTTGTCAAAACCAAAATCGAGTCACTAGTGTTAAAAAACCAGACAATCAGAGCCAGGGAAGGCCATGAAGGAAAGGTTCTTATACATATATGCCTAGTAACCAGAATTATCAAAAAAAGTCTCCACAAAAACCAGAACCTTGCACAAATGCCATCACAGTCCTATACAAAAAGTACTTCTGCGAGAACATCTGCCCAGCAACTTCCTGTCCAACTTCAGACTGGTGCCACCCTTGTTATTTATCCACAAGCCAAAAATAATATCTCAAAACAATTATGTAAACCTCCTCATTTTTACTTTGAAAATTTTTGTCTGCCTTTACTTCCCTGAGTACACACAATTTACTATGGAACACATATTCCCACTGCAATGCCCATTTCTGAATAAATATTACTTTCTTTTAGAGAGCCTCTCTCTCTGTTATCTAGGTTGACAGACCTTTTCGTCAGTTTCTCAAACTGGCTTAGCTTTCTCCTGTCATGAAATCTATGGAGATATTTTCTTGCAAATTTGAAGTGTGAGTTAGATGACTATATTTTATTATCATAAGAGATCTTGTACATAGTGTCATAAGCTAGTTAAAATTCCACTGGAGGTAAAAATCAAAATATCCCCAAACTGGGGAATGACAATATTAACTATGTCACATTATTCATATGACTGAATCCTATTAAACCATTAAAAATGTTTAGAATGTTATAATTTTAATGACATGAGAAAATGCTTCTCATGACACGAAAATGAAATGTAATTAAAGCAAAAAGAACTGACTATAAGATAGTACACAGAATACGATTTCAGCTTTGTTAAACAAAATGCAGTACAGTCATCTCTTGGTATGCTTAAGGTTAGAGAAGACTGATTCTAGGAGTTCCAGGACCCCTGAATATACCAAAATCCAAGAATACTCAAGTCTCACAGTCAGCCTGCACAGCCTGCCTATACGAAAAGTAACTTCTACATATGTGTGGCTTTTGAATCCTGGAATACTGCATTTTTGATCCATGTTTTGTTCGAGAAAATCTACATATGAGGGGACCCACATAATACAAACCCGTGTTGTTCATGGGCCAAGTGAATACCAAAAAAGTAACATTGATACTCTGTGAATGGTATAAGCATAAGAATATATAAATGTGTGTGTATATATGTATTCTTTCATGTATGTATATGTGAAGAACTCACATATGTTCTTCACATGTACATATATAGACACATACATGTTCACTTTTTCAAACGATGATCAATCTGAAAAAATAGTTTTTTAGTAAATAAAAATTCATTTTCTAGGCTTTATATTTTTATAAATATCAATTATGTCAGTAATTGTCAACAATTATGTCAATTATGTCGATCTGATTTCCATCTGAATAGTAACTTCCTTATACATATATATCTTTTCCAACGCCTTTGGTAAGTGTCTTCCTTACAAGCTCTATCTGTACATTCCAAATGAGTTTAGCCTATCTCCAGGTGTAGCTCTATTTCATCTGTTTTTTATTCATATGCAAATATTCCAAGAGCTTGGGTTTGCTAACTCTAAACCAAATAGGGCTTCTCCAATACTCTTCTTAAGTACCAGAAGACAGAACATTCATCTTCATAGTATCTAAAACAGGTCCTTGAGCAAGTCAATGTTTAAAAAATGCTTCTATCTGATCTTTACCTGGGCACTGCTTTTTCATCTTGTGGACCCTATCTCTTCACTCAGTTGCTAGGAAGCTCCAGATTAATGAGCGCTCTGGCCAATAGACAGAAGCTTATGGCAGGTGTTTTGATGCTATTAGTAACTTCACTCCTAGCTTCCGCTTAACCCTCCTACTCTTCTCTTTGTTCCATATTCCAAATCTACTTATTTTATTTAATCTCATATTGGAAATATTTATTTAAGTATCTTAAATCCTAATTCTAAAATGAGAAGGAATTTTCTTCTTTTCCTTTAAAAGAAGGGGCAATAGTACCTGTGCTACTGATAACAGAACCAGTTCCTAGGGATTAAAATGAGAAATAAGGATTATAAATTAAACAATCTTTTAGTTGCTACACCTCTTCATAAAGATGAAAATATTGTTTTTCATTTCTACATAGTCCTCAAGGGAGAACTGGAGCCAGGTGCAGTGGTATGTGCCTCTAGTCCCAGCTATTTGGAAGGTTGAGGTGGGAAGATTGCTTGAGCCCATGAGTTTAAGGCCTGCCTGGGCAACACAGCAAGACCTTGTCTCAAAAAAAAAAAAAAAAAAAAAAAGTTGAATGTATATAATATCTTATAAAATCTTGACAACTGATATTGGCTTAGTCACTGCAGAACTTAGAAACTTGTATATTCTTCTCTGAACAAGAGTCTTTATTTTTCTTCTTCCCATAAACTACCTGTTGCTGGTACCATTCAAAGAGTCTCCAAATGTTAGATTATTGCTTCCTATTTCCCATTGCCCCTATTGGTGGGGGTGAGGGGGTAACTGGCCCCCACCAAATATCCCTTTTAGTGAACTGGATATTTTTCTTCCATTTTCTGTATCTAAAAATGAAAACTGATGTTAAAGGGCAAATCTCCAAATCGGGAAGAGATTTTATAAAAACACAGAATTTAAAGGCAAACTGTCTATCTTATCAAAATTAGGCTAAAAAGAAAAATAGTTGTGCATTTTTAATATTAGAGAACTCAAGCAACCAACAATGTTTTAAAGGTGCCATAAGCTTCATGGAATACTAGAGAGTAGCATTCAGTATTTAATAACAACCTACCGCACAAGTCCAGCAGCAAAACAGATCTTGCTGCAATAGCACAGTAACCTTTGAGGCAGCATGCTAACAGAGAAGTGAGGGAGTACAGTGTGCAATGGTCTAGCAGAGACCTGCTGCAGGCAAAGGCAACAGCAGCACAATCAGTGTTACTACAGTGGAGTGGGTGAGAGGGAAATCAGAAGATAAGTTCAGAGAAGTGGTCAGGGACTAGATCATACAGGGCTTTAAAGCCATTGTAAGTCTGTGTGTGTGTGTGTGTGTGTGTGTGTGTGTGTGTGTTTTGTTTGTTTTTTGTTGTTGTTGTTTTTTGTGATTCTGATGAGAAGGTTTTGAAGGGAAATGAAAGTTCTGAGTATGTATGACAAAAATCACTGCTGTTTGGAAAAGACTATAGAGGAGGAAGGGCAGAGGCAGAGACTTCTCAATCATGTAGGTAGGACTGTGGCTTAGCTTACAGAGAGACGGAGAGGTGGGCAGATTTGGATCTTTTGTTTCAAGATAGAATGAACAGAATTTGCTGGATGCTTGGATGCGGGGTCTGACCTAAAAAGAGAAGTCAAGAGTAATTTCCTAGAATTCCGGCCTACTTGAATGGCAGTAACTGAGGCTGTTTATTGAGATAAGGGGAGGGAGCTGAGGGGAGACAGAGGGAGAACTTGGTGAGTGTGGCATCAGTAGTTCTGTCTGTCCATACTAAATTTAAATGCCTATCAGACTTCCAAATGGAAATGCTGAGTAACCAGCTGGACATACACATCTGGAGCTCAGAAGAACAGTAAAGCTAGAAATAAAATTTTGGAAGTCATTAGCTGATAGATGTTATTTATAGCCAAGGAATATGCCTTGGGATAGAAATTGTCCTGGGAGAAAGTATGGCTAGAAAAATATGGCCAAGAAATGAATTTTGTGGCATACTAAGATTTACTGGTGGGGAAGCCTGGAGACACAAAGAAGCAGAATGAAATGCAGGAGAATGTGGTGACCTGGAAGCCAAGTGAAGAAAAAAGAATATTAGTGCAGAACATTAGTGAAGAAGAAAGACTATTAAGGAGGAGGGAGTGATCAAATGCTACTGAGGGGTCAGGAAAGATAAGAACTGTGCACAGATACGGGATTTCACAAGACAGCCATTGGCAATGTCAGGTCCATGTAGGGGGTAATGGGGACAAAAAGCCTCAGATGAGAGGGGGTAGGAAGAAACAGGGGAAATGAAAATGGAGACTTAGAGGTAAATCTTTCAAAGACGATTTTTGTTTGTTTGTTATAAAAAGAAGCAAAGTAGTGGAGTGGGACCTAGAATGGGATGTGTGGTCTAGGGGGATTAAAGACAAAAGATTTAACAGCAGATATTTGTTAAATGAATACATTTTAAGAATATCATAAGGAACAAATGACTCAACAGATAGATAGGTGTGCATGATTCAACAGTGTAAACATGGTTTGTACTTCAAGTTCCATACAGTAAGATGTACATGTCACATTTACTTTGCTTCAAATGCAGGTGTCAGTATCCTATATCTGCTTATCTATTTTCTGACTTGAATGAAATATAAATGGAGTGGCTTAACTCCATTGATAACCAACCTACTACTTCAAAATATTAAAATGTAAGGATTGATGGGCTAATAGGTGCAGCAAACCACCATGGCACACGTTTATCTATGTAACAAACCTGCACAAGTATCTCAGAACATAAAATGAAATTAAATAATAAAAAAATAGAAATACAGATTCTGGAAATCAAGCTTACCAAATTAAACTTTCAGAGGTAGGGGGGATGCATTTTAAACAAAAGTCCCAAATGCGTCTTCCCATCAGGCTTGTTTGAAAAACACTAATCTAAGGAATACTAAACACTTGGAGAAGGACAAGTTCTTCTCCTTTGTAGACGTGCAATGCGGGTTCAGGGGATAACACTTCAACTCTATACAGTGGTGTATTTTTACCTCCAGATCATATAGCCTTTCTCACCCTTGCTTTCCAAAATTAAAAGGATAAATTAAAAAAATAATGTGAGAATATTTTAAAAGACTTTCTTTTTTTAAAAAAAGTTTACTACCATGGAAAGCTGGTGAGGTCCTAATATACTGAAAAATAGCTCACAACTGCCAGTCAAACTATTTTTATCCAAATTAGCTTTGGACAAAAAGCCAAGTAGGAAAAACCCACGCCAAAACCTCCAGCACTGGTTCAGTGTGCCTGGCAGGGGCTCATCCAGAGCCTTTAGAGCATTTAAGACTCTGGGCTATTTGCTTATGGTTCTGAGGTGTATTTTCGAAAATGGGTTTTCTAGTCAAAATGAAACAAAAAGGCAGACAGCAGTGCGGATTTTCCCTTCAGAGTAACCCAGGAGACGGAAAGGCCTGCCTGCTCGCCCGCCCCCACTGGGGACAGCAGCGCCAGCACCCGCGCCGTCCGGTAGGGTGGGCTGGGGAGGTAGCGCAGGCGGCCTGGCCCCCAGTCCACCCCGCGCCCCTGGCGGCCTGGCCCCCAGCCCACCCCGCGCCCTCGGCAGCGGCCCCCGCCAGCGTGCCCGGTACTTGCCTGCAGGCGAGCGCCGCCACGGTTAGCCCGTGGCTTTTCTGTCTTCCTTTCTGGCCCAGAGAGCGCCCCAGGCGGTGGGCGTCTTGTCCCAGGCGTCGAGAGGCTGGGGCCGCCCCCTACACTGCGGGCCGCAACCCAGTCCTCCAGACCACAGCAGCCTGCTCCCCGCTGCGCTTGCGGAGTCGGGACGCGTGTGGGTCGCGGGCAGCAGAGACCCCACGCCTTTGGAGACGCGCTGCCTCAGCCCTTGGAGGTCGCCTCTCGCCAGGCCTGACTGCTGTTGACGCCCGCCCTGCTGCTCCCGAAGGGCCACTCCCGGCCGGCCGGGCTGCTGCGTTGCCGGGATGTGGCGCTCCGGGCCGGGGCGGTCCAGCTGCGAGTCAGGGGTTAATGTGGCGGGATAACGCTCGGCAGAAGGAAGGAGCTCGCAAAGAAGGGTGGAGGAGGGGAAACCACAATGGGGAACTGTCACCGAGGCTAGTGGACTCTCCCTGCCCTTTCTTTTTTGGCATGTACCGCAAAAACCAGACTTCGAGGCCCAGAAAAATCTAGAAAGGAATTCCACCATGTTTGCTCCTTACAGACCAAACCCTAGACCCTTCAGAGGTACAGGGACTCTCCTGGTTCCCTAAGATAGTCTCGACATTTCCTGTCCCTTTGCGGCTGTCTCACCCCCCTGCAGCCAACCATACCCCTGACTAGGGTGTGCAGCACAACCGCCCCTGCCCCCAAAAACTACCCTGAGAAAGATTCCTTTTCTCAGGTTCGTTCTCCACAACGGAACAGATTGGAACTCCACTGAATATCAGGAGAGAAAAAAAAAGCAATTAGGTAAATGAAGCATAAGAAGCCTTATAAAGCTCTCCATTGCTTCCTCAGGCACCCAATCCTAGTCATAACCTAAGAGCTCCAGTTCAGAAATCTCCCCTCCCCTTTTAATTCTCAGGCAATACCTACTCTGCCAAAGGAGAACCCAGTTACTGAACATCGGATGAGAACATGGATAGCAAATTGGGAGTGAAGGTTCATACCTGGGTCTCAGCACAGTACAGGTAAAGCTAAGAGTTATTTCCTCCTTCTCTTTCCCCATCCAACAACAGGATGGCTTACTGAAGGTAGGCACTTCAGGTAGTAATTACTTGGTGAAATGCCACAATGTAGTCAGAAATACCGTATTATGTACCGTGTCAACACAATTCATTATTCATGCAGTTGATTCTCCAACCACTGCACCTCCCAACAATTCTACCTAAACTCTGGGTAAGCAGTGGCCTCCTAAATCCATTGATCTTTTGTTGCCCTCATTTTTCCTGGGAGTCTCTCTTTGGCGATTGACAGAGTTGACCATTGTCTCCCAATACTGTTTCCTTGATGTTGACAACCCCACTTTGCCTTTATGCTCATCCTGCTTGTTAAAATTCTTCTTTCAGTTTCCTCTGCCTGTTCCTCTTTCTCTGGCAACCCTTCAAAATCAGAGCTTTTCAAATCTTTCCACTGAAATACCACCAATGAGATTCCATAAACGCATACTTACCTATTCATCACTTAGGTTGCATACATAAAAGAGCCTGAAGTCACTAGTATCATGGGCAAATTTACTTGAACTGTTTCATCTTTTTAAATTGCTCCAAATTTTGCATTGTTCTTCATAATACAGTCACATGTACTAAAAAAAAACTTAAACTGGTTACAAGTTTAATTGCTTAACATTTTCTCTCCAAATGTTCAAGAAAATGCATCAATCACTCTTGCCACATATGGTTAGAGTACATTCTATGTGCTAGGCATTAGGGATATTGTGTGAACAGGAGACACAGTCCTAGTTCTCATGGAGATTTTATAGTCTAATCTGGGAGACGGACAGGTATGTAAAGAAGTGAGACAATTTCAGATCTATGGTAATGGGGACAGGGAATCTTCCTAGTGGGCAAATGCTAGCTACACACCTGGTTATTCACATTCAAAAAAGGCGGGGACGACATGACAAACTGATAAATATACTGACTTATAGGCAGTGTCTAATGGATCATCCAGCTTTTAGGTTATTAGAAAGAACAAAATGGAAAATTTGTAAAAGATCTGTCAGTGAGGCTTACAGATAACCCTCTTGGAGTGGTGAGGGCATGTGAAGATATTCATGTCCCACATAAGTGCCTAATAGGATACATCAGGTGGAGAAGATTTTCAGTAATAAGGGGAACAAGATGAATTGTCTGGTAGATGTCAGTCTTTCTCCAGCCAATCCAGGGCTTGGTTAATGGGCCCACGTACCAAGCGGCCATCAAAGCAATGATGGAGGTTCAATAGTATGGTCTTCTCCTCACCTACACTATTTGGCTACTATCATTGCTGAGTGTCCAACCTGGCAACAATGTGGAGTGTGACTATATTTCCAAGGCTGGGTTCCTAATATGGCATTATTCTCAATGAGACTTGCTGGCAACCCGGTAACATGATGGTTACACTGGGCAATTTCCATAAGAAATAGGTAGCACTTTGTCTTCACACAAAGATAATTCACATTCAAGGTATGAATTTGCATTCTCTGCCTGCAGTGTTTCCACTGGCACTAATATTCTTCACATTTCTGAGGGTTTTATCCATTGCATAGGAATCCCAAAAACATTTCTTCCAACCAGGTACGCAGTTAATGGCAATGGAAGTGAATTCAATGGTTTTAACACATGATTTATCTCCTAGAAGTAGCTAGCTTGATAGAATGGTTGAGTGGCAAAATAAGAGCTCAGTTACAGAGGTATCTGGGAGGCAACATCATGAAAAGGTAGGGTGCTATCCCATAGAATGTGGTATATTAATTTAATATGCAGTCAGTATATGGAGTGGTCTCCCCACTACCAGGATGCACAGGTCTCAGAGCCAAAGGGTAGAAGGAGTGTTTCTGTTCAATAGCATACCTAAGAATCTACATGAATAATTTTTGCTTCCCATTCCCAAAATGTTGGGCTTGGTGGGTTTAGAAATTCTAGAGTCTAAGAGTAGAACACTTCCTTCAGGAAAAAGAATCACGTTTTGATGATTTAGGAGCTGAGACTGGCCCTGGTCTTTTGAGGTTCCTCATGCCATTAAACTAACAGAAAAGCAGCTCAATGGACTGGCCAGCATAGCTAATTCCAGTTATCAGAGGAAAACTGTGTTTCTGTTATACAATGGAAACAAGAAGGCTATATCTGGAAACTAGGAAATTCACCGGAATGCCCCTTAGTGCTAACAGTCCTAGTCAGTGGAAAACTGCAACAAGACAGGCCTATCAACGGCTCCATTCTGTAGAAATGAAGGTTTAGGTCACTTCATTAGACAAAGAATCCCATCTAGTCAAAATCCTGGAGGAAGGTAAGAAAAAGGATTACTAAGCTTGATTATGGTACTTTATTCCCCCAGAAATAAAACCAAAAGATGGTTTACTAAGATTTCAAAATCAATAAACTTCTAGCCAGGTAAGTCAAGAAAAAAGAGACCAGATGCAAATTACCAATATTAGAAATTAGAGAGGTAACACGACATACCAGTTATTAAAAGGTTACTAAGGAAAGATTATGAACAACTTTATGCCAGCAACTTCAACAATTTAGATGAAATGGAAAAAATCCTTAAAAGACAAACTCAGTCAAGATAAAACATTTTATTTTAAAAGCCCTACATCTATCAAAGAAATTAAAGGTATAGTGAAAAATGTTCCCACAAAGAAAACTTCATGTCCAGGTGATTTCAATGGTAAAGTGAGCTCTACCAAAACATTTAAGGAAGAAATAATACCAATCCTACACATACTCTTCAAAAAAATTCAAGAGGAAGGAATACTTGTGAAATCATTCCATTAAGCCAGCATTAGTATCATACTAATCAGACAAAAGACATTACAAAAACAGAAAACCACAGATCAACATCTCTCATGAATACAGATGTAAGATTCTAAACAAAATTTGAACAAATCAATGATGGTTGAGAATTTTCCAGAACTGACGTATCAACCCACAGATCCAAGATGCCAAACAAAGCCCAAGTGGGAAAATACAATAAAATCCCCTTATATACAACATAATGAAACTCCAAAAAAAAAAAAAAATAAATAATAATAATAATTACAAAGAGAAAATCCTGAAAGCAACCAGAGGAAAAAAAATGGATTAGTCTCAATGGAGCAATAGACTGACAGGTGACTTCTTCCCAGTAACAATGGAAGTCAGAATACAACAGAAAGTTATCTTTACCTGTCCAGATAACCATCCATTTAGAATTCTGTCAAGTGGGGGGCAGGGGGAAGTCCTTCAAAAAGAAGGCAAAATAACGACATTTCAAAAAACAAGAACAAAGTAAATGTGCCACCAGGTGAACTGCACTAAAGTAAATTCTAAACGTATACTCAGGCAAAAGAAAAATTACTCCAGATGAAAGCTCAAAGACACAGCAAGGAATGGAGAGTAAGAAAGGTGGTAAATTTGTGGGTAAATCTAAGTCAATATTAGCTATATAAAACAAAGTAATGACTTACATTTAAAGAGATACAACATATGTGACAACCACAGTATATAAGCTGGGAGGACAGTAAATGGAGTTAACGTGTTCTAAGGCTACTGTACTGCCCAGAAGTCTGGGCAAGTTTAGGCTTTGGTAAGTCAGAGATGCATAATGAAATTTCTAGAATAACCATGAACAGAAATATACACAACTTCCGATCTAATAGCTAGAGGAAAAAAAGGAGTAACAACAACAACAACAACAATCAAAAAAAAAGTAGAGAAAAAGAAACACAGGACAGATAGGACACATAGTAATAGTAACAGCAATATGATATAAATAAGAGGCACCTCTAAAAAATAAATATATATAAAGGCTGAAAGTAAAACTGTGGAAAATGATATACTACACAAGTGATAGTCAAACGAAAGCTCGTATAGCTACATTAATATCAAATAAAATTAATTTTAAGGCAAAATTTATTAGTGGAAATAAAGATAATTTTGTAATGATAAAGCTTCTTTCAATTAACCTGGAAAATACAATTGTACATTTGTATCCCAGTATGTCCCCAAAATAGAAAAAGAGAGAAACTGAAAGAATCACACAGACACATCTAAAATCATGCTAGCTAGATTTTAACACAATTATCTTAGTAATCGAGAGACATATACCAAAAACAAAAAAATCACCACTAAGGATACTGAAGACTTGAAAAATGATTAATGAACACGACTAAAATGATTAATGAACATAAATAACTATAGAACCTTCTTTTCAAGCACCCTAAAATTTATAAAAACCAGCCACTTACGCCATAAAGCAACCATTAACACATTTCAAAGAATTTAAATCATATAGAGAATATATCCTCTGATCACAATTCAATTATGTTAAAAAATCAACAATAAAGGAAAACTTAAATATTCATGTTTGGAAATTATAGTTCCAAATAATATCTATGGATCAAAGAGTAGTAGTGATAATGAAAAAAAAAACTTTGCAGTTAATGAATAACTAAAATGCTAGATATTAAGACTTGTAGAATGGAGTTAGTAGTAGGCAAGGTTGCTGAATAGAAAAATCAATTTAAAAAGTATTCCCACAAACCAACAAAAAATTAAAAACTTAAAAGATATCATTTATGATGACAGCATCAAAAACATAAAGATACAAGAAAGTAAGATTAACAAAATATATGTATACAGTATATCTATGAAGAAAATTATAAGACTTTATTCAAAGATACAA
This sequence comes from Macaca mulatta, assembly GCF_049350105.2. Taxonomy (NCBI): domain Eukaryota; kingdom Metazoa; phylum Chordata; class Mammalia; order Primates; family Cercopithecidae; genus Macaca; species Macaca mulatta. The sequence goes on from NC_133411.1 coordinate 124,576,090, forward strand.
TGGAAAGACAACATTAACTCACCAAAAAATGTACTAAAGAATTTGTTCACAGATAAAATACAATCCCAATCAAAATCCTAACAATTTTGTTTTGTTGAAATTCTAAAATTTGTATAAAAGTGCAAAGAAATGATCACAACCAAAATCTTGAAGAACAAGGTATAAAAAGACTTATTTTACCAAATATCAAGACTTTTAAAAGCTTTAGTAATTAAGACAGTGTGTTACTGATATATGGGCAAATTGATCAATGGAATAAAAGAGAGCCCAGAAATAGATTCAGGTAAATATGAACATTTCATAGATGACAGAAATGGCATGTTCAACCAATTGAGAAAGATGACTTTTCGGCCGGGCGCGGTGGCTCAAGCCTGTAATCCCAGCACTTTGGGAGGCCGAGACGGGTGGATCACGAGGTCAGGAGATCGAGACCATCCTGGTGAACATGGTGAAACCCCGTCTCTACTAAAAAATACAAAAAAAAAAACTAGCCGGGCGAGGTGGCGGCGCCTGTAGTCCCAGCTACTCGGGAGGCTGAGGCAGGAGAATGGTGTGAACCCGGGAGGCGGAGCTTGCAGTGAGCTGAGATCCGGCCACTGCACTCCAGCCTGGGCGACAGAGCCAGACTCAGTCTCAGAAAAAAAAAAAAAAAGAGAAAGATGACTTTTCAAGAAGCAAGGGGAAAAAAAAGAACCTGGATACCTACCCTCACCCACAAAACAAAATTCAGTTTGAGTGGAAGACAAAACTACACATATTTTAGAACACAGTACAGAAGATATTCATGACCTAAGGAGAGGGAAGTATTTTTTAAATAAGACACAAAAACACCAAAAATAGAGAAGAAGATGGATACATTTTACTAGGAGCAGAAAGTAAATAACTGTGAGAAGATATTGGAAATAGTTATAACCAAATGATTAAGTAGTCTCAGTATATGAAGGAATTTTATTAACCAAAAAAAGTCAATAAAACTGTTAAAAATGGGCAAATGATTTAAACAGCAATTTTGCAAAAGGGGAAATCCAAATGTTAGATAAATTTGTAGAAAAAAATAACCTCATGGAAATGCAAATTAAGCAACAATGAGGTACCATTACAAGCCTAGATTTTCCAAAGTTTTAGTCTAACAATACCAAATGCGGAACCTTTTAATACTGCTGGTGAAAGCACTGATGGACATAATTACTTTGGAAAAGTTAGGTATTACCTAGTAAATTTGAAGATACACATATCCTATGACCCACCAATTCCACTGCTGGATGTATTCTCAAGAGATCATACACATGTACAACCTGACATATATACAAGGATGTTCATAGTGGCTTTGTTCAAAATAGCAAAAAAAGGTGGAATGCTCCAAATGCCTTCACGGAAGAAATACACAAGAGTAGTAATATTAATAATAAACACAGTAACAAAAACTATAGTCATATGCATCATCATGGATGGTACTAAATGTTCAGCAAGTCACAAAAAAGTGACATTTCTATTTATTAAATAGAATTTAATACTTTATTAAATTTTATTAATGTTTACTTCTACCTGTTTCGACTATTTTTAAGGAATGCAGACATCAGTACTACTCAAAGTGTGGTCCCATATTGATCCCATACTGATCAACTGTCATTGGCTGATGGAGAGGTAAGCATATAAAGTGAGTAAACATTCATAAACATTTAGAAATGCTGATAGTAATCTGACAGTGCCAATACATTCAAGTACATGATTTTGTATTTATGAAAGTATCAGTTTATGATGGTTTAGAAATTATGTTTTAAAAAGCGTGAGAACTAGTATACTTAACTGGTAAAAATACAAAGAAAAGATTATTTGCATTACAAGCAGAATATTGGTTCTCTCTCTTGGGGTGATTCAGGAAACTGACCAGGAAAGGATACATAGGAGCTTTTCTAAGGTATTGGCAATGTTACATTTCTTAACCTGAGCATTGGATATATGAGTATCTGTTTTATAACTTTATTTCTCATTAGATTGTACACGCTAAATGCTCTCTTCTATATGATAGATTTCACAAATGTAAAAGTGTAAAAATTTGTTATAGAAAGTACAATACCAATTTCTTTAAACAATAAATTTTTTTTTGTATCTATAAAAATAACTGAAATACACCAAAAAGAATGATGAAATTCTGGGTAGACTTTGTTCTTTGAACAATTATTAATCAAATTCTTATGCTGTTGCCTTTTCAAGATAGTAGTGATCATTAGGAATCATCCAGCACTAAAAAGCGTATGCCAGACCAGTGTCACTTTTGTACCTACATTTCAGGAAGGAAGCTGATTCTTAATGATAAAAATAGGATAACATCCTTGTATTTTCCTCCAGAATTTGGAAACTCCTGAGATGGAGAAGTTACTCAGGAGATCAAACATCACCTTTATTGTTAACAAAATTAAAGAATATGTCTTTTAATCTGTAGCAAGAGGGACTGGTTAATACCCATATCCCTAAACTGGAGATTAAACCACTCAATTACTGGCATAGTCACATAACCAGGGCTTCCACTGTGGGGAGATGATGTAAAACTCCTTAAGAAATAAGTCTTTTGACCTATATATTCTCTTCTTCCTCTAGCACCCTGTAAATACCTTAGACCCTTAGAGTCCACTCTGCTTCACTACCTGTGTAACATTAGTTGCTCATACAGTTATCCTATCTACACCATCTAGGTTATGTTCCTGGAGATCAGACTATCTTATTCATTTTTTTTTTTTTTTTTTTTTTTGAGACCAAGTCCCGCTCTGTTGCCCAGGCTGGACTGCAGTGGTGCAATCTTGGCTCACTGCAACCTCTGCCTCCCAGGTTCAAGTGATTCTCCTGCCTCAGCCTCCCGAGTAGCTGGAATTACAGGCATGCACCACCATGCCCCACTACTTTTTGTATTTTTAGTACAGACAGGGTTTCACCATGTTGGCCAGGCTGGTCTTGAACGCCTGACCTCAGGTGATCCGCCCACCTGGACCTCCAACAGTGCTGGGATTACAGGCATGAGCCACTGTGCCCAGTCGGTCTTATTCATTTTTGAAACTTCTAGCAGACCATCATGTGCATGACAGGCATTCAAACACTGTATTTGTGTCATGTATTGTTCATGTAAGAGTCACATGAATAGAAGCCATAGTAAGGACTTTAGGAACTAAAGAAAGATCAAGAGACCAGAATTAGACTAATGATAAAAAATATAATTACTAAATGCTTGTATATGCTAGGCACTGATCCTCAGTGTTTAATAAACATCTCATTTCATTCTCATTATACCAGATGGCATCACCTTAGCAGCAGATGGAAAACAGAAATATATAGTTAATAAAATCCAAAGTCACACAACCATGACTAGAACTTGGCTGTGACTTCAAAGCCAAAGCACTGAACTGCTACTGAGCTGTAGTGAATTCAAGATAGCTAAGCCTTCAGAGAACTATCCTTAATTGGTTTTTTGTAAGGCAATATTGCATAGTGCTTGAGAAAGAGGGCTCTGGGGCCAGACTGCTATGGTTCATATTCAAACTGTGCCAATTACTGTGTGATATGAGATTTCTTAACCCCTCTATGCCTCAGTTTCGTCATCTGTAAAATGGAAATAATACATTTCATGGAAACATTGCAAAGATTAAATGTGTCAATACAAATACTCAGCACAGCACCTAGCACAAGGTAGGCATTCAATAAATGTTAACCTATATTTACAGTTATTTCCCTGTTGTTTTTGGAGAATTGTGCCCAGGAACCAGACTGTCCCCTCTGACTACATTATTAAGAAAAACATTGATACAACTGGGTATTATACAACCTAAAGTTAATTCACTTAAAAACTAAGACCTCTTTAGAGCAATTGATGATTTAACTGCTTTTCACCTACACAAACTTTCAGTAAGGAATGCAAAGAGAAGGTTACCAATTAGGCAGTACAGATGTGGTATTTCTCTTTCACCTTCTTTCTTGGACAGTCCCTCAGATATTTTAATAAAATACCAAATAAATAATCACTCTCATTACAGAACTGTACTCCAGGCTTTAAGTTTATAAGGAGCTATAGAAAGATTTAAATCCTGACAGAAACAAGTGAAGTCAGTTTGTTGAAAGATTTTTTTTTTATTCTACAAGAAACTGATAGGTGCAATCCTGTTAAAGAAGTTTCTTTTCAAAAGTAAATGAAAAACCCCTCTGAATTATTTATATATTAATTTAATTTTTTGAAAACAATAGTCATAGGGCCTGCTTTGTCCTATTTAACTACAAATGTTACACATTTACAAACTGAAACAAAAATGCATAGTACAGAGATTTAAATGAAATTTTTGAAAGAATAAATTTGCTTTTCAGTCCACTGTATTTTCAAAGTTGATTATCACCAAGCTTGGATGAAAGCTGTGAACCACAAACCGTTTCTTTAATAGAAAAAAGAATGTGTAGATTATTAGCAAAGTAATACCTTAAAATGTATCTTCACACAGTTGAAATTTTAGTATAAACTTGTATATCAAGTTGCTTTCCATTATTTATTCTACTTTAAAAATATATACAACTATGATGTTCAAATATGTATTCTGAGCCATTATGTCCAAACATAAATATTTGGGAAGTTCAAACTGCTGCAACAAGTTAGGAAAGGATTAAGGAAAGATGATGAGCTACAAATTATGTAGTTGGAGGAAGAAAAAAAGGTTACTTAACATTTATGTCTGGATAGGTATGTATTTTCTAATTTACATATACATATCCAGTTGAGTATAGACAACCATCAAAATGTAACCAGTTACACAGAGACTAGACTAAGCCCACACTATTTTCTATAACAGGTAACAGCAGTGATTTCAAAAATTTTAATATCTCAATAGTTTCACCAAAAATTATTTGTGGTAATATTCTAATATTCTGAAGTTTTGAGAGGCACAGATTAAATGAGTGCACTATCTATGCCAAACTCAGCAAGATCTATACCTTACTGTTTAATTATGGTATAAGTATCTGAACACAATAGCACAGAGAGGCAACCAGAAAAGGACATTTTACATATGCCCATGCTGATCAATCACATTAACATCAGTGCTTAAAACTTTCAAATTTAAATATAAAGGGACACTCATAAAGCCGCAAGACAACCTCAATACAAAAACCCAAATTGATAAATCTGCAAAATCTTAAACTTCTTAATCCATTGATAAATATTAAGGAGTAGTTAGCTGGTCTTCAAATATCTTAAAAAATTAAAGGGTTGAAAACATGTTCACCCTTTGCTATACTGCGGCATCTGAAATTACCAAGTATGACAACTTGAATTTGTTTTGCTCTTCCATGCAAGAAGTATATATATGTATTTTAAGATAGCTTAGAATTAAGAGTTAACTTCTAGTCAGTATTGGTAAGTGACTAGGATGGCTATCCAATCAGTATTCCATGGTATCACATGTCAAAGTCTCTACAATATGACAGTCTTGTCTTGTTCAGAACTCATCACTTTTGGGTAGGGAAGAGAGGCATGGCAGAAAAGCAGTTGCAATTAAAAAAAAAAAACAGCAGAAAAGCTTTAAATATCTATATAATTTTGAATCATCTTGTATTCTATCAGATAATACTTGGAACAAAATCTTATTTCAATCAGCTCAATCTATACAAGTTATGAGGTGCAAACACAATGTAAACCCTATAGTCTATAGAATATGCAGTATTTAATACTCATTAAATAAAGAACAGTCGATGAAGATTACCAAATAGGAAACACATAGCATTCTAAATTTTTTAATCACTTTAGGGTAGCTAACCAGAAACTACAGAAATAAAATATGCAAGACAAAAAAAAAAAAAAGAAAAAAAGAAAAAAGAAAAAAGGAAAGCAACTAACTTTTCAGTGCATCACACCCATGAGGATAAAATGTACGGCACTTATGTGATACTAACAATTGTTAATTTAAGCTGGGAATGACTCACAAAGACATTAAAGTCATGTAAGGGCAAGAGTCAGCCAATTAAAATGTTAAAATTAAACATATCACCTTTTTTCTTTGTAAAAGCACTGAAAATGTAATGAGTACAGGTAACTCACTAAAAATTTTCCTATTTCATTTGCCCCCATTGTAGTGTCTGAAATTATTCTGTAATATTTCTACCTGTTACAAACAGTCTGATATTTAAGGCCTGTATAAACTCTTTTATGCTACTGAAACATATGTTTTGTGTGTGCTACAAATGCCTTTATGAAAAAATAGCATAGCTGGTTATAAATCATAAACCCCAAAAACAAAAGTCTGACATTTTCTAAGCTAGTGAGAAATAAATTTTACCATGATGTATCAATATTAACTAACATTCCTATGGTAGACTTTTTTTTCCTCCATAAAATTGAACAGTGCAGAATAGGGCTTGGGCTACAGTTCATCACATTTGGTTTTCTTATTAACAATTAAAAGGCAATTTTCTTCCTCTTTAACATATGTAGACATTAAATCTAAGGTTTTTAAAATATCAACTACCTATAAGAAAGTAGTTTTAAATGGTTAAAAGGAATCAAAATACCAAGGTTTAGTGTGCGAAGAGTAGATAGAAACAACCCAGAACAGAGTAGATCATTGGTGTTGAATATTTAACATGAATAGCCCAAAATGAGTTCCAAAGTTTTTCCACCTTTACAAATAAAAAAAGGTGTCCTTTCCACAGTTTGGGGATATGCATTGTACATCCCTCCCAACAAGTGTATGAGTAAGGTTTTAAAAATGTTGCCAATATTAAGTTCTTCAGTACCTAAAATTAATTAGAGGACAGCAATATTACAGTGGCAATGGTGCATCAATTCTCAAAACGTAGTTATGATCCAACACGAGTTGTGGTGGTTCTTTTATCTGAGAAAAAACTTTTCAAAAGAAATACCTGCCCTATGCTAACCACCAGAAGAATGAGGGCTTCTCCTACTGACCAATAGGCCACTCTTGTATTTAGATCCTCTGCTCGGCTTCGGCCTTGAGCTTCTCTTAATCGGAAATGAGTCTGATAATCGATGACAGACTTCAGAGCTTCGTGAATTGAAACACAGGCAGATTCCATCTGCAGAGAAATATTTTCAGTCAGTATGTGTGATACTTTCTGTAGACTTCATCTATCATATTCAGCTTTTCTTTCAATTTGATCTCAATTCCTCTTTTGACTAACGTGCTACTAACCTGGCATTCATTCATACATTTATGCCAGTTGTCCTTGCAATGAAACCCCCCTGCTCATTTTCACTAGGACAACTGTTAAGGCCAGAGATCTCATGAAGCAGCTGTTTTCCCGAACTGAGATATCACAGCCATGGCATCAGTAAGGGGGCAGATGGAACACTAAGCTAACAATAGCAGAAATACTTATCAGCTAAGGTTGGTGACTACAGAATTTCTAGCCCAAGTTCTTTAAACAAGAATTAGGAGGAAGACAATGGCAGTGAGCTCATCAATAATGAGAATATAAATCAAAGCCCAAATATCTATAAAAATAAAGCACAGTACAAAAAAAAAAAGGCCGAATTAGTCAGTTATTTCAACTATATTTAAAACAGCTACATCAAAATTGTTAGGTAACTTTTAAATCTGAAAGGGATATGTAAGAATAGGAATGGCTTTTTTTTTTTTTTTTTACATTTATCTATTTGTTAAATCAGCCTTTTCCCTCATGCCAGTCAACTAAACCAATGTATGTTCCCAACAGGATGCAAGTTTCAGTTTCACTGTGTAATCACTTTGTGAGCCTTTAGCTGATAACAGCTTGCCTTTTTATACATTTATTATACCGTCTGTTTTGAGAAAGGTTAAGCGACTAGTTTTTTTGTATACCATGGTTTAATATTTTTCTACTGCTGCAAACTTAATCCTAGTGGTAAAATATATGTTTTATTATTATTTTATGCAACAAACCTGTATTTAAAAACAAATCTAAGTTTAATTTTAGTTAAGGAATATAGACATTAGAAAATAACGTTTAATAAAGTTCTGCCAAAGTAAGTATGAAAGGAATAATTATTAAAATATTCTATTAAAAGTGCTTTTAAAAAAATGTAAGAAATTATGAGGCCAACAAACTGCATTGGCCTATTAGAAGAGTCAAATGTTTTGTTGTCCTTGCTTTGGGCCCCTAGGAATGAAAAATTTGCTTGGCTCACTGCAACTTCCACCTCCCAGGTTCAAGCAATTCTCCTGCCTCAGCCTCCTGAGTAGCTGGGATTAGAGGCACACTCCACCACACCCAACTAATTTTTGTATTTTTATTACAAACAGGGTTTCACCATGTTGGTCAGGCTGGTCTCGAACTACTGACTTCATGATCTGCCCACCTCGGCCTCCCAAAGTGCTGGGATTACAGGCGTGAGCCACCGCGCCTGGCCTGAGATGTGATTTTTAAAAAACTTTTACAGTGAAAACTTCCATACATATTCAAAAGTATTGAGAAAAGTATAATGAACCTCCATGATGTCAATAAAGATTAACATATGGCTAATCTTGCTTCATCTACATTCCCCACGTATTTTCCCCGATTATTTTTAAAGCAAATCTCAGATATTTTATCACTTTAGCTACAAATACTTTTATACTTTATTTCTAAAAGGTAACACTTTTTAAAAACATAACCCCAATAGTATTGTAACACATGAAATAATTTAAAACAGTTCCTTAAAGTCAGGAAATAGTGTTCAAATTTCCCCTACTGTTTCAAAACTGGTTTTCAAATGAGAATCCAAGTAAGGTTAACACAATCATTTGGCTGATACAAGTCTTCGTTAATCTTTAGGCTTTTGTCCTTGTTTTTTTCTTTTTTCCTTGCCATCTACCCCTATCCTGTGGCATTTCCCACTTACTGGATTTTGCTGATTGCATTCCCATGCTATTCCTTTATCCTCTGTATTTCTTGTAAACTGGCATTTAGAGCTAGAGACTTGATGGGATTCAGGTGCAATGTTCTGGGTGGGAACGCCTAGTAGTCAGTGTTGTGTACTTCTTACTGCAAATTATTCATAAGGCACATAATGTCTAGTTGTCTCTCCATTTGTGAAAGATCATTCACTCTGATCCACTCAGTATTAAGTTCCCCACCAGCCTTTTACTTAATGGTTTTGGTAGTGACTGGTGATCATTGCCTACTCTAAATCTATCATTTTATCAATGGGCAAAAAATGGTGAGAGTAAAACTCATCATTTATTCTGCATTCCTAGCTGGTAATTTTCCATTTTAAAGTATGAAAAGTTGCTTTATAACTATCCCTATTATATGAGACATTATCTTTTTGAAAGTAGAAAAATAAGACTAAGAAAAATTAAAAATGTAGCATGAATAAAGAAGGGTATGATACCAACTGCTTTATTACCATTCATTTCTTGTATTTACCCACTTAGGTTTTTAGAACAAGCCACCTTATACAAGTTAAAATTCATGAAGCAATGGACACAGGTTAAGGTAATGGCCCCAAAGAAATATCATTTTACAAAGCAAAGTGTCTTTCCCACAGGACCTTAAAATAAAGAGAACATTTCTAAAATTAAGAGTATTTGAATTTATCTTGCTAATTCTTACAACAGGTTTATGAATTAAGGCTTTTACACATTCTTAAAGCTGTCTCTTTCACCATGACTTTGGCCAAGAGACTAAATAGAAATTGGGAATGCTAAAATATCGGTTTAAGATTTTTAACAAATAAGTGGTAAATAATTCTTTTTCATGCCTAATTGAGCAACTTTTAGATATGATCTAAGCCCATACAGGTTGAGTATCCCTTATCCAAAATGTTTGGGACCAGAATTGTTTGGAACTTCAGATTTTGGAATATCTACGTACACATAATGAGATATCTTTGTGATGGAACCCAGGTCTAGACATGAAATTCATTTATGTTTCATATACGCCTTATACATGTAGCCTTAAGGCAACTGTATATGATATGTTCAATGATGTGTCATGAGATCAGATGTACAATATTCCACTTGTGGCATCAGGTTGGAGCTAAAAAAAAAAAAGCTTTGGATTTTGAAGCATTTTGGATTTTGCTGTATTTGAACTAGAAATAGAGAGCAGTCCTCATCACCTAAGCAATAGCTGTTCACTGGGTTTGAATTTTTTACGCTTTCTCTATTTCTCCAAAATAAATCCGTATTTAGCTTTTGTAACTATTTTTGTGAGATGACTTACCATTAATCTTCAATATTTCACCTAAAGTTACAGCACAAGTTACTGTTACAGCAGCTTGAGTAACACTAAGTAATGGTATAAAGGCTATCATATGGTATTATTTCTCTACTAATGTAGGCATCATTTTGCTTCCAGTTATACCAGCCTGAGTATGACAGCAACATTCCTTTAGGGATTAAAGAAAATGCTTCAGAAGATTGGAACACTGCTCAGCCTTCCCAAACTTCTTTTACCACTGATGTTTCTACCTTAGTGATCTTCCTCCCATTTTGATGCTTCTTTCTCTTTACACTTAAAAGTTCATAAAATCTTTCAACATTATTTTTCACTATAAAAGTTTGAAGTTCTCTGTGAAATGCCTACTATGTAAGAATTAAGATAGATTTTAAAGATCGTTAGTCTCGAAACTCCATGCTCATCAGTTAGTGCATGATATTAAATTATGCTTTTTTCCTCCTTTTAAATATACCAACATTATATTGCTGATTTTTTTTATTTACCTGGGTAAGAGCACTGACTCGGTTCTCACTAGGAAACAAAGGTGGGTCTTCTCCAACTTGAAAATCAAAATATACAGTTTTATGTGTGAAAGTAGAAAATTCATTGCTGAAGCAAAATTTGTATGTCCCATTTTTGGAGGCTGTGAAGGTGAAACTATCATACTGTTTCTTCATCTCTTTGTACAACACTTTACCATCAGGATCTTCTAATCGACAATCTACATCATAGTGACCACCAGTAATCACCTGTAAGACATTAAAAAAAAAAATTACTGTGAAAAGTTTGAAAAATTAATCAGATTTAATCAGATTTCCTAACAAAATGGCAATAAGGTAATGGGCAAAGGACTTTTACTATCACAGACAATTTTACATTTTTAAATTTTCACCAGTGGATGGAAGTTGGGAGGAGATTTTACTTCAACTAAACTTTACAGAAACTGAACAAGTTTCCTCCAACTTTTATTCACTTTGAACTAGCCAGACAACTGTGCTAATTAATGTAGATCTATTAGATCACTTAATTCTCCCAGCAACCCTACAAGACTTTTTTCCTTCCATTTGACAGACTGAAAAACTGATGTTAAATATGCGACCCATTTAAGAGTATTCATCCAGTTAAGTGGGAAAGGCAGAACTTGAACTCCAAAGTCATATTCTTAACCTCTAAGCTTACTGTCTGCAATATTTTCCTTCTGAAAATTTTCTCACCCACTTTCCTATTAGCATCATCCAAGCACACACACAGTGAAGTAATAAGGTAGGCCAGTCCTTAGGATTACACCCCATTCATACTTCTATCATAGAACTTAAGTTCATTTTACTGCCAAATTACAAGTGGATTGTGTTTATTAAGTTCTTTTATAGTCAGTTATATGGAATTTGATATATATTTTGTTTTGAACTACACAAGTTGAGTAATGGAGTGGGCTATTCTAAAAGTATATAATCATTTACAACCTTGTTTTCAGGAGACACATAACTGATTAAACAAAATATTGCTGAAACACTTGTCATTAAAGCAAAAATGAGTAACATAAAGGACAACAAGTCTGTTTATTTAGAAAGCCAGTACTTAAGGGCAAACATACTGAATGGAAGGCTGGAGGTAGTTCTGAACAGAACTGCAGAACTACTTTCAAGGGCTTATGCTTAATCAGTTACACTTCCAGCCATTTGGGTTGTACGAACAGAGGAGGGAGAGATTTTTCCTGCGGTAACTGGATAAGTATTTTAAGAGACAAAAGGGGGAAAGGATTAAAGAGAAAGGCTTCCTTACATGAGAAAGAACTGAGTAGGAAGAAAGAGGGAGTGGAGAGAGGTGAAGAAACAGAGGAAACGTATACACTTGTGAAAGAGATGATTAGGAAGAGACATTGGGTTGAATGAAGGGTTCCCAAACCACCATGTGATTGGGTAGCACAAGACTGTTATTTTCAACCTTGAACCCTCTTGGTTAGCATACTGACATTCTAGGTCAGTAGAACAGAGTTCAAACTGTGGATTTAAAAGAAGGATCTGTGACGTGTGACCTTTCCTCACTTAAGAGAGAAGATACTAACTGAACTATGTTACAGATCATTTTGATAATCAAATGAAAATAATTATGCACTTAGGAAACTGTAAAAATATGTAAATGTTAATATACAGATAAAATGTTTTGATATAAAAATGTCTTATCAATTGGAGATTTACCAATCCCCATCCTCACCAAAAAGTAACTTTTTCTCCAAGTGAAAATAATAACTTCATTTTGCTATACTGAATTATCCATACCTGACCATTGTATTTTGAATAATCAAACACATACATACAAACTGAATAGGACCAGAACTTATCATCACCCCACTTCTCTTCCATCAAACTTAAAACAAGTAATCTTGTTAAGTATCCCTTTAAACCTGTCCAATCACCTACTATTGAAACTGAGGATCATCCCAAACCAAGTGTCCCTATCTATCCATACGATCACACAAATCTCTCAATCTTTTTGCCCCTCTCAAATTCATCGCATTCCTAAACCACAATCCAGACAGGACTATTGCCACAACTTCCTGAAAGGTCTTCCCACTACCCAATATCTTCTCCCTCTAACTCAGGGTTTCTCAACCTTGGCATTATTCCCATTTTGAGCTGAATAATTCTGTGTTGTAGGACCCTGTACTGTCCTGTGCACTACAGCACGTTAAGCAGCATACCTGGTCTCTACCTACTAGATGCAGGTAGCTGCCCTTCTAACATGATGGCAAATGTCTCCTGGGAAGGAGGGGTGCCAATCTCCTCATCCTTCCTCATTCCCCACTGAGCAATCACTTAAAAACTTTTTGATAATTACCTGTGGCCTGCAGAAAAATCGAAACCTGTTAACAATGGTATACTATTCACTGTTCTTCCTCCCAGGTAGCTTCAGAACCTCTTTTATTCACAGCCTTACTCATTCTATGTTCCCAAAATGCCACACTACCAGAAATTCTCTGAACAAGTCTTTGCTTTACATCTGCACTGACGGTGCAGTTCAACAGGGTTTGCTAAAGAAGAATCACAGGGCTCAAAATGACAGTGTTTGCAAATCTACAGTTTAATACTGTATGTTATAATGTCATAAATCTACAGTTTATATTATATGACTATATATGTCTATGTAAGCTCTCTGAGGTCAGAGTCAGTCTCTGGGAGGTAGTATAATAAAGTGGTTAAGAATTTAACTTGGGACTGAAAAGAGTCCCAAAAGGAAAAGAATATAAAACATCACAGCCAAAGGCTGTCTCACAGCAAGAGGTCTGAAAAGGTCAGGTGTGGGCTCCTTTGTCTTCCCTCTGTTAGGTCTGTGGCCAGACACATACTCGCTCAGATCTGGAACCACCCAAGTGTGCAAACAAAACACCCTGGAACCAAGGAACACAAAATGGAGTCTTGACCACATTTTAAAATATTTCGCTGGTCACATAGGCATATTCCTGCTATGAAGCTAGTCTCAACAACAGAGCTCTGTGTTGGGGGTGTGGTCTCACCAAGACCAGGAGCAAATCATCAATCTCACTGTTACCAATAAATAATGTTGACAAACTGGTACAAACTGCCCCCAAAGCCCTTGGACTCACAGTCACAAAGCTATTATAATAGCTTTACATTAAAGCTAATAATATATAGTTTTGTGACAATATATGTAACTATAGTCACAAAACTATTATTATTCAGTGTATTTCACTGTCATGCACAAATGTTAGCAATATAGCTCAGGCTAATTTCAGGCCTGCTGGAACTGTCATGAACATATCTGCCTAGGGCCCCTTCTTCTCTCCTCTGCTGCCTTGTCGAACAACGGCTACTTACCTTGCAGACTCAGCTCTAATATCAGCTCCTCAGCTAAATTTCCCAATGATCCTTCTGTCTTCTGCCAGCACTATACCTAGTGTGTACCTTTATTGTTGCATTTAACATTTTATGACTATATATGTCTATACAAGCTCTCTGAGGTCAAACTCAGTCTCTGGAAGGTAGTATAATAAAATACTTCAAATTCAATTAAATTGGAAGTGTGGATTAGAGAGTTGACACTGGGTACTATAGAATATAAATGATTTTCTTTAAGGGAATATTTTAAGGAAGGAAGTTCAATAGGCCTTAAATATGAGAATGGAAAGAAATGCTAGAGGGAGCATTTCTGGAATTCATACATTTTAACATCCGGTCTTAACATCTCTCACTCCAGGTTTATTAGAGGAAAGTCAAATGCTGGGCATCAGCTACCTGGAAGCGATTTTTGAATTAGCCTAAGAACGGGTTAACACGGACAGGAAAGTGCCATCCCTCAACTTACACCCCCAGCCCTGGAGCCGCGAGTTGGGGCCCAGGGACTGCTAGGCCCCTGATACCTGGAACTCCAGGGTGCACTTGGTGCCCTGAGCGATGTCCTCGTAGAAGCACTGCTTGGCGTTGTCAGGAAGCTCGAAGGTGATCTCAGAGGCGCCTCCGGGTCCAGGCACCAGCAGCAGCAGTGCGAGCAGCCCGCAGCCCCAACGGCCCGCGGCGGCCGCCCAGCGCTGCGCGGACCCCGGCCGCGGCATCCCGAGAAGTCGGCGGCCTCAACCGAGCTGCAAGACGCAGGGTCAGTTCTGCGCGGACTCACCGCGCGCGGCAGGCCTCAGCGCAGGCCGCCCCGCAAAGATACACGGCAGAGCAGGTTCGCGCCTGTGGGAGATTCGGGATCAGATCTACCCTCCGGGTTCCTATGAGGGGCGCAGAGGGGCGCACCAGGGGAGGTGAAAGAGAAGCGGAAAAGGACTATGAGGGTCGGAAGTGGGGATTAGCCCTTGGGGGGGAAGGGGCGGAGCCTGAGACACCGGCTCCCGTGACCCGGATGTGTTCTCCTCCGGGGACAGGCGTTAGAGTGCGTACGTGGAAGCCCGCGAGGCGTTGGCTCTTCTTCCGTCGCAGCCTGGGACGAGGGGCGGGGCCAGAGTCGTGGGTGGAGAGGGGCGAGGCCAGGAAAAGGGGAGTGGCGGCCGCGGTGGTTACAGGCTATTGGCGAGGGTAATTACGCTCCACTCACTCGCTTTTTTTTTTTTTTTTTTTGAGACAAGAGTCTCGCCCTGTCACCCAGGCTGGAGTGCAGTGGCGCCATCTGGGTTCACTGCAACCTCCGCTGGGAACTTAGCGCTGGGGAGCATCGAGGGAGTGGTAAAGGGCTCATTTTGCCCTAGGGTGCTAATCTTTGGTGGTAGAGCCCTCTGCAATTTGCAGAGTTTTCTCATAAGTAATAATAAATATTTGGACAGGAGCTGGACAAGGAGTGCGAATTCTAAGAGCAGACTGCAGGTGTTTTGCCATGTACTGGCTGTGACGTCCGGCCACTTGCTTAAACTCTCTGCCTCAGTCTGTCTGTAGAATGGAGATAATAACACCTACCATAGAGAATTATTACAAAGTTTCAATATTTGGAAAAACTACTTAGAAGTGGTTGGTACATAGCAAGCACTAGATGAATTTTTGTTACATAAATTAAACGTCTTCGAGCACGCCTTATCATCAAGCACTGTGCTGAGCACATTACATATATTATGTCATTCCATCCTTCAAACAACCTCATAAGGTATTATTACGCCTTTTCACTGATGAGAAAATTGAGTATCAAAAACATTGAGTAACTGCCTATGATCACACCACTGATTTGTGTTGAAGTGCTTAAAAATAATAGTATTAATAAGTAATAATAATAACAGCTAACAGGTGATGATTCTTATAGTGCATTATACATTTTCTCATACATTATACACACGAAGTAGATATTATTCCTTTTCAAATGATTAGATGAGGGTCTAGTCAGCAGAAGATGAGTAGAGGGTTTTATGAAAAGGAAATAGAGGCAGATAGAAAGCAGTCAGACAGGGAAATGAGAGGGTGAGAGTAGGGGTGAGTGGGTAGTGGGGTATGAAGGGAGGAAGATGCAGGGCTGCTGTGCAGTCCTCCAGCCGCCTGAAGTGCCCAAAGTCTCCACAGTGGGGAAATGAGGGGAGAAGATTTGAAGTCAAGGTTCTTAGTTATTGGGTGGGGATCTGGGGAAGGTTGAGCCTTCCTGAGAAATGGGCCAGAAACCGAAGCATTATTTGTCTTAGTGAGTAGGAAGAAATCTGAATTCGAAAAGAGAAAACATGGGTTCTTATTTACTAATTATGTGACCCGGGACAAGTAACATTGATCTTCTAAATAAACCTCAGTTTCTTCATACATCAAATGGTAATACAAACAAACAGACACAAAAGGATGAATACGATTAAAATCACAATGCAATACATTACATACTGCTAGATAGGCAAAAATTTTAAGTGTAACAGTAACAGATATTGGTCAACTTACAGAGCCACAAAACCTCTTATACACTGCTAGTGAAAAAGCAAATTGGTTAATTAAGTTGGAAAACAATGTGCTGTTATCTAATAAGGTAGAATATATGTATACACATAACACACACACCTATATTCAGTGTGTGTGTGCATATATATATATATATATATAGCCTGGAATATATAGCCACGGCCTGGAAATTTCACTTTACATATATTTATAGAGTATATGCTTTAGAGCAGTGGTTCTCAAGTGTTGCTCTGAAGACCCCCAGAGGCCTCTTGAAACCCTGTCAGAGGGTATGTAATGATCTGTGTGAAGCTGGATTTTCATTATATATTTCAACCAAAACAGCACAACAGAGTGAATATCAAAGGAAATGAGCACCCAGCTTCTTCTATAAATCTAGATTATGAAAGATTTATGAAAATAAGGTCACTCTTCTTGCTAAATTTTTATTTGGAAAATATTTTTATTAAAAGGTGTTATTTATGTAAATGTGTGCAGTGAGTTGCATTGTGTCCCCCTAAAAAATACATGTTCAAAGTTTCAACCCCTCCACTCCGTGAATATGATTTTATGTGGAAATAGGGCTTTTCACAGATGTAATTAAGTTAAGGACCTCAAGATGAGGTCATCCTGGGATTTAGGGTGGGCCCTAAATCTAAAGACTGTTATTCTTATGGTATGGTTTGGCTGTGTCTCCACCCAAATCTCATCTTGAATTGTAGTTCCCGTAATCCCCACATGTCATGGAAGGGACCCGGTGGGAGGTAATTGAATCATGGGGGCAAGTTTTTCCCATGCTGTTCTCGTGATAGTGAGTAAGTCTCATAAGATCTGATGGTTTTATTGTAGTTCCCATAATCCCCATGTATCATGGGAGAGACCTGGTGGGAGGTAATTGAATCATGGGGGCAGGTTTTTCCCATTTGTTTATGTTTCCCATAAAACAGTATTCGTGTTTATAATGCACCAATCGTGTTTATAAACATATAATGCACGTATAATGCATTGTTCATGTTTGTAACAGGTAGTTAGCTACATGAGATCTGATGGTTTTATAAAGGGCAGTTCCCCTGAACACGCTGTCTTGCCTGCTGCCATGTAAGATGTGCTTTTGCCATGTAAGATGTGCTTTTGCCATGTAAGATGTGCTTTTGCTCCGCCTTCGCCTTCCACCATGATTGTGAGGCCTCCCCAGCCATGTGGAACAGTCAATTCATTTAACTTATTTTTCTTTATAAATTACCCTGTCTGGGGTATTTCTTCATAGCAGTATGAACATGGACTAATACCCCTTATAAGAGAAGGGAAGATTTCAGATGCACAGACACAAAGATACAGGGGGCAGAGTGGGAGGAGGGGAATGGCATATTGAAGACAAAGATACAGATTGGAATGATATGTTCACAAGTCAAGGAACATTAAAGATTGCCCATAGCTATGGGAAACTAGGAGAATGGCTTGGAACAGTTTCTCCTTCAGAGTTTCCAGAAGGAATCAACCTTGGCAATACTTTACTTGCAGACTTCTGGACTCTACAGTTCTGAGAGAAAAAATTTCTGTTGTTTCAAGTCATCACATTTGTAGTAATTTGTAACGGGATCCTTAGGAAACTAATGCAACGTGTAATGGGTTTATTGTTTATTTTAAATGAATTATCAAATATTTTAAATGTCTCAGATCTCAATAACTTTTATTGGACATTTTTAAATTTTAATATTTTTACTTAATCTTTAATTTTTACGATTCTGAGGCCCAGCTGAGAACATGATGGCTCACACCTGTAATCCTAGCAATTTAGAAGCCTGAGGTGGGAAGATTGCTTGAGCCAAGGCATTCAAGACCAGCCAGGGAAACATAGTGATACCTCTTCTCCATAATAAGTTTTTAAAAATTAGCTGGGCATGGTGGCACATGCCTATAGTCCCAGCTACTTGGAAGGCTAAGGCAGGAGGATCGCCTGAACCTAGGAGTTTGAGGTTATAGTGAGCTATGATCACACCACTGCACTTCAGCCTCAGTGACAAAACCAGATCCTCTCTTAAAAAAAAAAAAAAAAAATTCTGAGACTAAAAAGTATGAGAATCACTACTTTCAAGAAACTCATGCACAGGTATACCAGGTATACCAGAATATGTATACGAGACTACTGAAAGCCAAAGCCTAGTAACAGTCTCAACTGGAAATACCCCATATATCTATAAATGTAGGTATATGTAGGTATATTCAAAAATGAGACATAACACAGCAATGAGAATGAACATATTATAGCTACACAGCACAACATTGCAGAATCTTACAAGCATGATGCCAAAGAAAGTGACAGAAAAAAAATCAGCATATAAAGGCTGACAACAAGCAAAACTGAACAATCCCATTTTCCCTAATACGTGGCGAAGCTACACAAAAAAAGCAAGGGAATGATTATCTCAATAGTCAGGAGAGCGGGGAAGGATGGAGTAATAAGTGAGAGACAACACAGGGTGGGGAAAGTGGGGGCTTCCTTGGTGCTGGTGATGCTCTTTTTCTTGACATAGGTGGTGGTTACATGTATGGTCACTTTGTATTTACTTATTATTATATGGTTTATGTACTTTTCTGCATGTATGTTATGTTTCACAGCAAAATAAGGAAAATCTAATATACTGGATGCATCAGTAGTTAGTCATTATTGTGAGAAAAACACATCAAAACTTGTAGCTTAAAACAATCTGCATTTATAGTTTACCGCACATTAGAGCCCAGGTCAGCTGAGTGGGTCTAGTCTCACCTGGGCTCACTCATCCTCAGTGGTCCACTGGGGATTGGACAGACAGCTTTGCTGATCTTGGCTGGGTTCATTCATATTTTGGCAGGATAAGTGGCTATAGGCTGGTCTAGGACGGTGTGGCTGGGAAAACTGAACTCTTCTCCATGTAGGAGTCTCTCATCCTCTAATGGGCTAGCCTGGGATTATTCATGTGATGATCCCAGGATTTCAGGAGAGAGAAGGTAAAAGGCCCCTTGAGGGCTAGGCTCAGTACTAAGCCCTGTCACTTCTGTCTCATTCTATTAACCAGAAGTCACAAGGTCAGCCCAGATTCCAAGGATAAGGAAGAGTTATGTCTGTCAGGGTTTCACTAGAGAAGCAGAATCACTGGAAGGCTAAATAAATAAATAAACAAGTACATAGTTATCTTTGGGTATACATATATTATACAGTGTGTGGGAGGCTGTTTCTTCTGTGTCTGGTGCTAGAGCCTGAAGTCTGAAGATAATGACCATAGTCAAGAAGGAAAGATGGATGTGAAGTGGAAAAATAAAGAGAAACTAGAGCCTGTGAGAATGGGCCACAAGTACAGCCATTTCTCACTGCCTCCAAGCCCCGACCTTTCAGCAATAGGTGAACTGCAGGAAAAGCTGTCATTCTTCATGGAACTAAACATATACCTGGCCTGGGAGTCAGAAAACTTCAGGCATAAAAAAGAATATCGCTGCTGCTTCCTTACTTCAGATACACTGACCTTTATCTATGCAAGGAATAGAATTCTAGGAAACAGTAGCTCTGAATTAGCTAATTTAATACAATACAAATCCACCACAGACACTTTGCAAAGGTGAGTATGGGGCCAGGGAAGAGTTTTGTTCATTTTTGCGCTGAATTCACTCTGCCAGATAAAGACAGAAAATGAGCTAAACAAGATTCTTGTCCTTGGAGGGTTCATAATCTAGAGAATATGAATTTAATTTTGTTCCAGATTTTTAGTTTTTTTCCTTTACTTCCCTGGATTATTATAAGGATCAGAAAGAACATATATGTGAGAAAGCTTTATAAAATACACAAATTAATATAATCTTTATGTAAAGTACACGCTTTTACTAAGGACTACAAAGTGTTACAAGGAAAAAATAACCCATAATTTGGTCAGTTTACAGTGAAAACACAGCAATGGGAATTTTGACTCAAATGTAATCTTTGAGACTACATTGTCTCATATCCCCTACTAATACGTAGACTTGGGCAAATTACCTAACCTTTCTAGTACAGTTTCTTAATCTATAGAATGGGATAATTGTAGGTGGCTGAAAGGATATTGAATGAGATAATGAGAAAATGTCTGTACAGCACACAGCACAGTGCTTGAAATACAACAGGGACTCTAATTATTCCACAAAAGGCCATTATTGAAACAAAAACTATCATTTTGGCCGGGCGCGGTGGCTCAAGCCTGTAATCCTAGCACTTTGGGAGGCCGAGATGGGCGGATCACAAGGTCAGCAGATCGAGACCATCCTGGTTAACACGGTGAAACCCTGTCTCTACTAAAAAATACAAAAAACTAGCCGGGCGAGGTGGCAGGCGCCTGTAGTCCCAGCTACTCGGGAGGCTGAGCCAGGAGAATGGCGTAAACCCAGGAGGCGGAGCTTGCAGTGAGCTGAGATCTGGCCACTGCACTCCAGCCTGGGCGACAGAGCTAGACTCCGTCTCAAAAAAAAAAAAAAAACTATCATTTTATTCCTATAGATATGGGGTTTCCTATTATTTCTGTATGTTAGAATATTAGATTAGGTTAAATAATATTATAACTAACATAAATATAAGATAGAGAAGTTTCAGAGGACAAGGTTTCGGTGGAGAAAAGGAACATAGCCATGACCTCCTTGGTGTCAGCATCAGATGCACATAAGTGAAACTCTGAGATAAAGCATTTGCTGCCCAGAGATGGAGATCCCCTATTTAGGCAGCTCCTGACGTAAGGGAGTAAAGACTAAAAATGTCAGCATATTTACTATTACACCTAGAGCCTACACTCATCATTATCTGAATCTGAGATATTCCTGAAAACATTTTGGATAGCAATTTTGGAAAGAGTCAGCCTATATTCTATTTCCTATTATTTAAATAGGAAAAATAATAATCTATTCCATATTCATATAAAAATATCTAACCAGTTGTTCTAAATATCACCAGCAATACTCTTCAACTTATATAGCAACTCACATGTATCTTCATAATATAGTCATGTGCTGCATAACTATACTTCAGTCAACAACAGACTGAATATATAACAGTGATTCCATAAGATTATTTTTTTCAGGTTTTAAAAATAACCTTTATTTTTTAAAAGTTAATGTGTGCATTATAGGAAACTGAAAACACGAGAAGGAACAAAGTCACCCACAATCACAAGCAGTTTTCTAAGATTATAGTACTGTATTTTTACTGTACCTTTTCTATGCTTAAATACACAAATACCTGCCATTGTGTTACAGTTGCCTGCAGTATTCAATGTAGTCACACGCTGTACAAGTTGGTAGCCTAGAAGCAATAGGCTACACCATGCAGCCTAGGTGCGTAGTAGGTTATACCATCTGGGTTTGTGTAAGTATATTCTGTGATGTTCACATAACTATGAAATCACCTAAGGATACTTTTAAAAAAAATATGTCTGTCATTAAGCAATGCATGACAGTATAAGCATTTAAAGCACTAATTATCTAATTTCCTCAACACATAATGAGCTCATCAATGGTATGTTCATATGCAGCACTCAAGGATACTCTACATTATCAGATATAAATTATGTTTTCCTTCTACACTGCAAAGAACATGCACTGTAATGTAAATAAACAAGGACACACTATGTTAAAGATACATCATAACACTTAGCAAAATAACTTGATAAAACAAGGCAATTAAGAAATACTTGTTCTCGATCAGCCTGGGCAACATGGTGAAACCCCCTCTGTACAAAAAAAATATAAAAAATTAGCCAGGCATGGTGGCACATTGTGGCTGAGTAGCTGGGACCTACTCAGGAGGCTGAGAGGGGAGGATCACTTTAGCCTAGGAAGTGAAGGTTGCAGCAGTGAGCCGAGATTGCACCACTGCACTTGAGCCTGAGTGACAAAGTGAGACCCTGTCTCAAAAAAAAGGGAAGGAAGGAGAAAGAAAAGAAAAGAAAGAGAGAGAAAGAGAGAAAAAGGAAGGAAGGAAGGCAGGAAGGGAGGGAGGAAAGGAGGGAGGGAGGGAGGAAGGAAGGAAGGAAGGGAGGGAGGGAGGGAGGAAGGAAAAATAAAAGAAAGAGAAGAGTTACTTTCCAATTGCCCAGGTGAGATTTGGTAGTGGGAAGAGAGAGAGGGGGCTGTGATCTTAGTAGCAGTTTGGTGATGGGTGAAGTTTGAGGGAGAATGAGTAAATGAAGGAGTTAAGTCATGCAGTACGTGCCAGAAGCTTGTCCAGGTCTACATTTGAGGAGCAGATAAACAGTCTTCTCACCTTGGCACTCAACAGTCAGTCAGTGACTAAGAAGCAAGGCCTGCAGCAATAAGACAAACCCCAATTGCCTTTTGTTGAGTAGGCAATCCTTCAGGATGGACAGCATTCCCTTAGCCTGCAGATATAAAGTTCCTAATAATAGGATTGTATCTGTAAATGTATTTTGGAGTGTGATACTTCTGCTTATGTCATAATCACTGCCATTTATGATATCAGTCTTTCCTGTGCATGCTCTAAAGTATATTTTCAACATTGGGCACTGAGTATTCAGGGTTGCTTTTCTTTTTCTTCCTCTTCTGCTGACCAACAGTGATTATTAAGTTGGACAAATTTCAACATTTTCCTTGACTATGGACACACACACACACACACACACACACACACAATATATAAACCTTGGCAACTTCTGTGATTTTTTTGTTTTGAAACTATGACTGCCCCAAAACATTGTTAGGAACTAATTGCAGAATAGATTTTCTAGAATATATTTTTATTTAATAATATGGAGAAGATGATATCTATAATGTGCAACCCATTTAAATAATGAAAGCAGGGACTCATCACTCGGGAAAAGGTTGGAACTAGGTCTGCAGTGTACTCTGCATCCTCTCCTTTAGATATCAAAGTAATGTACATGCTTTGACTGACAGATGCATGGCAGATTCATTATAGCAGGCTTTGATTCAGAGTGAATTTGCAGAGAAATTGTTTGCAATCTTTAGATGATGAGAATTCAGAAAGTGAAAGATACCTATATTTTTGCCCAGTTCCACAGATTGCTCCGTAGTAAAGACTTGTCTGATATCCCTGATATTTAAGAGAAAGCCAAATAGATACATCAATGCATTATTTTTCACAGTTCCTTAATCTGTTTGAAGAGATGGATACGAAGATGTACACAAAGGATACATTTTCAGACGTTTGTGAATTCCCAAATCTATGAGCACTTCTGCAGCATATGATTTTTCTAAAGCAGGCAATGCATTTGAAGTTTAAAAATTCATGTGAAATTTTCATTTCGTTACTAAGAGTGATTGCCTACTTGATAGTGTATTGAATAGAAAGCAAAACCACAAGGAAACCTTGATGTTGGCCAGTCACACAAAATATATTTGTGTCTCAAGAAAAGAACAAATTGTCATAAGCCACTAGTCCTCAAAAGCCACTTACCAATGGCTGAAACTGAAAACACGAAATCTCTGGAAGCCAGAAATCCAGGCTACTAGATTGTCAGCTCCTCAGAAACCTCTGTAATTGGACCATGTTGCTCACCTTCCTGCAGAAATTCCTCAACATTGTAAAGATTTCAGATTATAAGCATAATATTACGGGGCAATATTTCAAGTCCTTATTTAAAATGGAAGTTGAAGACAGTAACAAACACACCACCTTCCTCAAGAAAACCAGTTTTGCATTCTCCAAAATGTAGGGAGCAACAGAGAAGGAAGTTTCTCTTGTAAATGGCCAGTGAACCGGAAACCATACTGTGGGCTTTCATATTCATCGGCTCACTTTCAACTCTCCCACCTACCCCACCAACACCACGCCGACCACTAGGTGGTGCTGCTCTCATTCTAATATTTCTGCCCGGGCACCGATAATGGATTGTTCCTCTTTCATCTGAGATTTATAGTAGCACAGCTATTATAGTTTTTGAAAATATAAAATATTTTTAAAACACTTAAAATATTTTATATAAATTATATAATTTATGATTTACTATAAATTATAATATATTATAGTATAATATATAAATATTTAAACTATTTAAACTTTTATAATTTATATAAAATAATTTATTTATATATTAAATATATTTAATATATTTATAACATTTTGTATCTCAATATTTATAAATATATTTAGTGATATATTTATAAATATGTCATAAAATATATAATATTTAAAATACTTTATAAAATATTTTGAAAATAAAAATATTTTTTTGAAATATTTGAGCGAAATTTTGCTAAAAGCACCAGGATAAAAAACTAGAGATGAGAATGAAAAGTTATTAGTGAATGGATCACACAATTACATTGACAACTACTTCTGAAAGGTCATGTTGTGGGAAATGTGGGCATTTTCCTAGGGCAGTGCAGAACCATGGAAGAGTTTTAACTGTGAAATAACCTAACTTCTATTGTCAAAAGAGCATTCTGACTGGCATATGAAGACTAAATTAGAGAGGTGTA
This sequence comes from Macaca mulatta, assembly GCF_049350105.2. Classification (NCBI taxonomy): domain Eukaryota; kingdom Metazoa; phylum Chordata; class Mammalia; order Primates; family Cercopithecidae; genus Macaca; species Macaca mulatta. The sequence continues at coordinate 124,601,064 of NC_133411.1, forward strand.
CTACTTCTCCAACTCTCTGACATCAGCTGGGTTTCCAATAATTCCATTCAATTCTCATGCTATCTATCTGGAGTTACAGTCAGTTCCCACAGGTTAAAGAGCTTAGTCCCAGAAGACTACCCCCACATCAGACACCAACACAAGTTCCAGGCGACCTGTACTTCTGACTGATCATCTATAAATCGAAGATTCCCACAACTCCCTGCTCAGGTTTGACAGTTCACTGGAATAGCTCGCATTACTCAGAAAGGCACTTTACTTACCATTACTAGTTTGTTATAAAGGATGAAACTCAGGAACAACCAAATGTAAGAGATGCATAGGGCAAAGAAGGGAAGGGGATGCAGAGCTGTCATTCCCTCTCTGGGCACATAAACCTCCTAGCAAACCACCCTCCTGCTACCTCGAGATGTTCACCTACATGAAAGCTCCCTGAACCTTGTCATTTGGCAGTTTCATTATGTAGGTAGGAGGGGTTGATTACATCTTTGGCCATTGGGGATTAACTTAAACTCTAGCCTGTCTGCCCTCCCAGGAGATTTGGGGGTTGGGCTGAAAGTTCCAGGCTTCTAATTAAGACTTAATCTTTCTGGTTACCATCGCCAATCTTAAAGCTAAATAGGGGCCCACCAAGAGTTACTTCACTAGAACAAAAGATTCCACCATCTCCCTTATTACTCGGGAAATTCCAAGGGTTTTATGAACTCTGTGCCAGGAACCAGGCACTAAGACCAGATATTTTTCTGTGGCGCCACAGCCGCTGTGCACCTGTGCTCTGATTGATGAATCATAGTGATATTTGGGGTTCCAAGAATCGGTATTAGTCAGTACATAATAATCTTCAAAATTGAAGTTATTTCTCCAGTGCATGGTTTCTGAGGTAAAGGTTCAACAATCCCTTGGGGGAAGACTAGCAGTATGATCACGGAAAGGGCCTTTCTCAACAATATCCAACATCTTTTTATTCAAAACATTCTAGGTGTGGAAACCGACTCAGGTCTGGAATTGGATGGAAGACTGGGATTTTCTAATGTGGAGGTTCAGAGCAGATTTCTGTTAGCCTTCAGCTTACTTGGTGTTCTGTGATTGTATAAATCAAGGACTTTAGTAGGTTGCTTATCAGTTTTATTTATGTAGACCCCACAAATTAGTCACAACCAGAAATCTCTGCATATTACCCCTTTCTTTAGGTCTAATTAACAAACCCACTCTGCTGCCTTTGCAAATGAGCAGAACCACATTCCTTAGGGCACTGTTCTGGGAGATCCTCTTTATCCCCCTGAGTTCAGGGAGCCCATTTTTATTCAGCTTTTCCCTCAAGCCCTTCCAGCTTACTAAGGACAGACAATAAACCATGTTTTAATGATTCAAGTGCACTCCTCACCAATCTGATTATCATGGCAAGTGTGAAAGGAGAGCCTTCTGGGCTGCAGGGTGGTGAAGGTGGATGGGAGGGATGCTTATCATATTCAATTCAACATGGATGTCCTCTGAAGTCTTCAAATTTCTTCCTCAACCTCATGCAAAGGAATTTGCTGCCTTTTAATATCACTTAATGAGCCATTCATTGCAGGCTTGTATTTGCTGGTTCAGCCAGCACACTTTTAGAATCAGTGGATTGCCTGAGCCAGCTCAACGAATGGCAACACCTGCATCAAAACATAAGATATCTGAAAAATTCCCTCCCAAACAAAGAACCTTCAAAATCTATTTTCATTAACATTCTCCAGATTTCTTATGGCACGACATGAATTAGCAAATGCCTGCAATTCCTTGTGAATGGAACTCTTATTTTATTTTATTTTATTTTTTCTACTCTGGTTCTGTACTTTATTTGTTTTGAATTCTGGTTACTAGCCAAGCTACAATAAGACTTAGGTAATGATTCTTAGCTTTCTTCTGCAAGGGAGGTGAGATACCATGGCAAAGGCAAACAGTGGTGAGCATTTCAGAAGATTTTCAGGGCTCTCAGTGTGCTCCAATGTTGCTCTTCTAATTGTCAGGGTCTTAATTTTTCTTGATGATTGTCCTAATTTAACCAGATATAGTGAAGTTTTAAATTCAACCAACATTGTAATAAGGCAGCCCAATAATTAATCTCTGCGTTTGTTTTTCAGGAACCTCAGACTCTAGCAATCATTGGAAAGGTTCTGAGTATTGTGCTGTGCTTTTGGGGAAGAATTTTAAGATTTGAACATGCCTTTCTTTCATTTTATTAGTTACTGCCTTCAAGAACAATTCTCCTGCCCCCGTACACCAGAGATTTGCAAGGGAATATAAACCCTCAGAGATGAGCCGTCTCATCATTACCTGCCATGGGTTGTCACCTTCACATCCTGGAATCTGCACATAAGTTTTACTACCTTTTGTCTAATGGCAGCTTCTTCCACAAGCTTTTCCAAGTTACTAAGAACAGCCAGTGGAGCACATTTTAGTGATTCCAGTGCTGCTGTCACACCATTCTAATTATCATGGCAAGAGAAAAAGGAGAGGCTTCTGAACTCTGTTGTGATAGTAGTGAGAGGGTGAGTGGCAGAGATGCTTATTATAGATCCAATCCAACATGACTGTCTCTGAAAATCTGGGAGTTTCTTTCATAACCTGATGAAAATGAATAATTGAAGTTTAAAAAATATCATTTAATACAGTCAGTCCTTTTAAAACCACCATGTTTCCCAGAGGCACTATTGCCTCCCTCTAACTCTTTGATACTAGTATCTGAATTAGTCAGAGTTCCTTGGCTGCAAGCAATAGAAACCAGCTCTGGATCACCTAAGCTGAACAGGGTATTTGCTGAAAGAATACTGAGTCAAAGCACTACTCAACCTCAGGAAGGACCAGAATCGGGGAAGCCCCACTTAACTCTGCAGATGTCTAAGTGTTCCCATTGGATGACTCAGGTCCAACAGTCTTCCATTCCTATGTCCCCACTCAAGAGTCAAATTCTCCAGAGCATATGATAAGCCTAGCTTGGAGCATCCACTCTTGTGGCAGGGTAAAGGAGGGAAATGTCTCATCACTGGTACATTTCAGAATCACAAGCCAAAGGTGTCCTCTGAGTTAGGTCCCTGCAGTGACCAGATGGCACATACATATGAACATACACACACATCCACATGCATGCAAACACAATGGTGGCCTTTTAACTTTCCATTTTAAATGCAAACATTAGAATACTCATCATGTACTTTCTGTTACATGGTCAATCTGAAGTAATTTTCGGAAAATATTTTACAAAGACAAAGGATTGAAATGTATTTTTACCTTATACTTCAGTTCTTTGGTAATCTGATTTATTATTACCTCTCACCACCGCTTGGGCAATGGTACAAAGAGGGCAGTCAATCTCTGACTTGTCCAGCTGCTAGAAGTTTAGCCAGTAACCACTGTATCTCCACCCACCTTGCTTGCTGGAAAGTTACATGTTGAGACTGACCAATGAGCTTAGCACAGTGGCATATTGAGCATCATCCTTCCAGTTCTGCAAAAGGTAGCACTGACTTAAACAAAGGAACCGATGGCAGGACAATCCTGGCTAAGGGATTCTGTGGGGCTATGACGTGCTCAGCCCGGATACAGGGGTTCCTGAGTTTCCTTGCTTGGTTCAGCTCCTGTGTTTGTAAGGCTAGACCTGCAATGACTGTTCAGTAGATTTAGAAAAAGAAGAGGCTGCTCATCTACCACATCCCCTATCTAGCCCTTGAGACTACCTTGACAGTCTGAAAAGGCCTCTAAAACTGTACCGATCTGTACTTGATGCAGCTGGTATTACTGTAGTCACAAGGGGCTTCTTAGTGGACGTAAATCTGTAATAACTTAAGTAGTGGAGGATCAGGATTGTTATTTTTGCTTTTAGCAAATCTTTAATTTTTATTTTTCAGATCTTGTTGCAAATCTTTAGAGAGGAAAAGTGAATTCCCAGTATCTGAATGGCTGAGAGCAAGTCATGCTAAGATTGGGACCTACTTTTAACCAGCGGGAGTTAGGCAAGAAGGTTTCTGAGTAGAGATTGTTCTGGATAACATAAATGAATGAATGGAGTCCCCCTCTTTCACTCTCTGCTAATCCTGATACTTTCCCTCAGGGGCTTTGAGCACAATCACTACTCATTAATTATTTCTCAGCTTATTGGTCTTATGCCAGTCTAACATGTTCTAGCTGGCAAGCCCATGGGAGTTGGAACTTTTCTACATTTACTCACCATTGGATCCCCAGCACCCACCTACTGCCTGGCACACAGAGGGCACTCAGTGAATATTTCTTGATTGATTATGTAGCAGGGTTATACATTGAACTCACACTGGATTTAAAGGTGCAGAATTGCTACATTTTCTGAAACTGTTCTGCTCTGGCCTTCCTCATGAATACCCCCAACCTCTTGGGTAATACCTTATCTAGGGTATGAAGATACCTTAGATGTGACAATTGAAAGATGTTGCTGGGCATGGTGGCTTAAGCCTGTAATTTCAGCACTTTAGGAGACCGAGGAGAGTGGATCACTTGAGGCCAGGAGTTCAAGACCAGCCTGGCCAACATTGTTAAACCGTATCTCTGCTAAAAATACAAAAATTAGCCAGGTGTGGTGGCACGTGCCTGTAGTCTCATTGACTCAAGAGGCTGAGGCACAAGAATCGCCTGAACCTGGAAGGCGGAGGCTGCAGTGAGCCAAAATCACACTACTACTGCACTACAGCCAGGGCGACAGAGTGAGACTCGGCTTCAGAAAAAAAGGAAAGAAAGATGTTTCAGTTTCTTTTACTTTAAACAGTGTAAGTAGACAGAGCTGGTTTGTAGAGTGTGTGTGTGTGTGTGTATATGTGTGTGTGTGTATGTGTGTGTATGCCATCCTCTTTAGGTAAATGCTTAGTCTTCCTGAGTACTTTGTCCCTTTCCTGTGACCTTCTCTAAAATTATATCTGGGTGTAGGACCAGGTGCTTTGACAGAAGGATGAAATCACTGAATCCAGGAAGTGTCCTCTGGAGTGTCCTCTGGTGTCCTTAGTGGTGTCTCTTGAGTGTTAGCCACATCCTGCCCTGCAGGCATGAGTGGCTGATGCCTGAGGCTGGTGGAGCTCTGTTTGTGATCCACTGGCCCAGTTCTTCTAGTTGGGTCAGGGCCTGGCAGTGCCTCTGCTGCAGCCTCACCTGGGCTTTTGCCAGTGCTGTGGACCCTCTGAATCTCTGCCACATGCCTCATCCAAACCTTGACTAAGCAATCTACCGCACAGCCTCTGAAGCAGGATGACTTCTTTCCTCACCATGCCAACACCTACTAAGGCTGCCTGCTCTCAACACAGCCTTCTTCACAGGGTCCCCTGTGTTGTATAGGAATCTCTGGGTCCTGACACCTGGGAACTAATAGAGAATTGGTAAAGTTAATCCCAGCCCTCCCTTTGTCTAATGAGGCTACACAATAGATTCATAAACCTCCCTGTTTTGTGGGGCAAATGGAGAGACAAATTGCCTCTTTCGTGTTCCAAACATGAGTTGGATGAGCATCTGCCCCTTAATTCATCTACCATGCTTCCAGTTAAAGCCTGTAGAGGAGAACTGGGGCTCCCTGCCTTTTTCATTCTCTTCCCATAATTTCCCAGGCCTAGAGTTTTGGGCTGCCTACTCTTATGTCATATTTTCTTCCAACTTGACTGCAGCCTTATAGCTAAAATAAAATGGCAGACAGCATGCTATAGGGAAAACAGTGCCCAAGCTACAGATGAGGAATTTTAAATTGGGAAAGACTAAAAAATTATATATTTTGTAAATAGATGGCTCCCTTCAGGCTTTCACTAATATTACAGTTTAAATTTTATTTTGCTATAAGATGCAAAATAGATCTATGAGAGCATCTAATGTGGAAGTGAGTTATTGACCTAGTCAGGGCGGTCAAAGAAGGCTTCCAGGAGGAAGTGAAAAGCAAGCTAAGGACTATAGATTGTGCTAAAGGAATAGTGAAGGGTTTTCCCTGTGGAAGAAACAGCATGCCTAGGTGTCCTGTGGTCAGAAGGTGGCCCATTACTATTTATTTTACCTTCAATGATGGTTGATTGTCAATTTAACATATGAGAAGGATATAATCTGACCATAGACTGAGCTAGGGCTAATGAGGACAAATGGCAAGGAAGACAGTTTCTAATTACCATCTCCTGTATAGTTCCAGTCTAATGGAGAACGATTTGTTAAATTAGTAGAGCTTGGTATCTTTTTGTTAAATGATTCTCTGATAATATTAACTTTTCTGCAAACTAGAAAGTAGAAAACTATTTTCTTTTTTTTAAAGAAACAATGATTTCAAGGAAGCAATATTGCTTAAAACAAAGAAATATTTTTAAATTCATAATAGGAATATAAACCTGAACTTAACAATTTTTTTATAGGGCTAAAATTTTATTTTCCTCTTTAGAGGCATTGACTCAGTTTGATCTTTACAGAATATGTATGAAACACAATACAATAATCATTTAGATTAAAGAGGCTTGTGATTAAAACCAGATGGATAAAATGTTTTATTATTGGGCATTTTGATATTTATGCTGACTAAACATTACTCTTGAACTTGTCTCCAAAGGTCCTGACAAAATGATGACAGCGCATCCCTTGTGAAAATTCCACCCATCAGACAGTGTGAGAACATGAGCTCAGAATTACATCTGATAATTGCTCATCTTTAATTCATTTTAGAATATGATACACATAGATGAAAAAAAACAAAACCCAATGACTAATGACTCATTCTTTTGTTGCCTCTAGCTTTACTTTCACAATAGCTTTTTGAAATACTGTGACTTGTGTGGTACAGAATCTGACCCCATCAAGAAAGGCACAGAAAGATTATATAACATATGTTAATCACCATCAGAATATCAATATGATTAGATAACTACACACTGACGTTTCTGAAGAGATAAAAGAAAATTTGGTATGTTAGCAATCCCCAGGTGGTAATCATTTGTTATCTGCCCAATATACAAATTTCTCAACATACAGCTAATTAAGCAAGAGAAAGAAAAATATCCACCAGTAATTTGACATATGATATACTCAGTATTGAGTGTGGATACTTCATATTTTATGTATTTGCATAATTCCAGTGGAGAATAGGGTAAACTTTTATTTTTGAGGTTATAATATTTGTGATGAAAATGAACCTGCCCCTTATTCCTCACTCACTGGTTACGTGTGATGAAGTAGTTAATCTTCAAAGTGGGCGAATTGAGCTTTTTTCAGGCTAAACCATAATAAGTTTATGGCAAAGACACAGTTTCTGAATTATGATCTACTATACATATATATGTATGTATATATACATATATATTATATATATATATTTGGTTTGAAAATTCCCTTCAGAAATTCGATGTGGGGAAAAGATAGAAATAGGACAAGATAATGTGTTAAAGATGAAAATGGTAAAATGCTAGGGTGCAGAGAATAATCTCACATGAGCTTTCTTAATCCTTGGGAATAAAACATAACAACATGCTGTTCTTATGTAACTCCGGTCTAGTTAATGGTATGTTCTCTGTATATGGCACTACATAATACTGTGTTTTCCCTAAACCCATGCATGATACTTTACACTAATTTATAAAAAGAAAGTATGTTCCCATGGACTAAATGCAAGAAAACACACTGCAGTAGATAGACAAGCTCAGGGAGCAGAAGTCAAACAATGAAGCTCTTCTTGAGGAACTGTGGTCACAAGATGAGGTCCTGCCACAGTATACGACCAGAGCTGCAAACAGTTGAGAACACTGAAAATCTTTGGGGAAGGTGGTATGCAGAGTTAAGCTTGGGTATGGGTGGCAAACCACAGGATGTGTGTGAGGGGCAACCATGAAGTCATATGCAAGATTTAACTCATGTGCCAAAAGTAAGTGTGGTCCTCTCTGCCCTCAGTGTTGTAGCTTAAGAAACCAATATCCCAGGGCACAAAAGATTCTCTTGACCTCTTCCTTGGTTATTACTCATAGCATATTCTTTTGAATATACTGGGGTGGAAAATTTTTTAGATTTAGGGGGACAGATGATTTTAAGGAATTGCCAAATGCTGTTGGATGGGGAGTAATTTAGCTTTTTTTTTTATAGTATTGCGATTATTTTTCTTTTTTGAGAAAGAAGGAGAAAGAGAAAGGAGATTATTATAAAATAATGAGGCATTTTCTTGCATATCTTCAGTAAATTTATTTTAAAATATTATATACCTCATATATGTATGCTCCTAAGTATAAAGCATGTCTACTCAAAAGTGTATAATTACATAATATTACCAAGTTGTTCTTAAAACAAGAAAGGTAGCTAATTTCTATCTGGACTACAGGTCTTGTGTGATTGGTTCATATGGAATATGTTCATAGTACCCATGTCAAATCTGGGGATGGATAAAAATAGGAAAACAAAATACATGGACAAAGAATAAATCTTGGTGCCAATATGCATAACAAATGAAAGCTTTAATTGCATCAAAAAATGAATATAGTATAGATGTAAGGAGCTGGCACAAACTCAGCACTCAATATGTGCGATCTGTCAGAGGATAGAGCTGCCACAAAAGCTATCATTATGAGCATTTACTGTGTACTAGACCTGCCAAATTGCTTTACACATATATCTTGCTTCTTTCTCGGGATGGCCCTATTACAGGTAAATTACTACTTTCCACTTTTAATATAGGGAGGTCTAGAGAGGTTAGATAAATCAATTAAGGTCATACAGCTAACAGTAGCAAAGCCAGATTTTGAAACCATATCTGTTTAAAACCAGATTCTGCACTTTTAATCCCTTAACTCTCTTTTGTATGTTTTCTGCAAAAGTAAAAAAGGAATTGAAATGAATATACTCTGCTTATATTAAAACTATTACACCAAAAGTCTGTTCCTTGGCTGAAACACACACACACACACACACACACACACACACACACACACACACACACACACGGCATGGCCCTTACTTATACACATATACCAACTTACTCAGCTGAATGAGTGCTTCTCTCTTGTCTTTTATCTTTTGTCTTCCTTTACCTTCCTTCTTGACTGTCATCCTTCCCATTTCACTTTGCCTTAACCCCACTATTCTCATCTCTTTCACCTGAATCCCACCTTTACTTTTCTCCTTTCACAAAGGCAAAGACTTTGATGCTGTGGGTAAAAAGAAGAGAACTTGCAACCCCTAGCTGCCTCGTCCTCCCCAGCCATAGGCCATTCAGCTGTGTCTGAGGCATCTTCTTGTTTCCCCAACAGCCTGCTTGCCACAATCCCCAAGCCCTTCTCCAGCTCACAGTCAGAGATGCCTAGAGTAATCTCAGTTTAGTTTTCCTCTGCATTGTAGTTTATCCTGGCTTATGGCCTCCAAGACATAGCTCCACTATCTGTTTTCCTTTCCTAACAAGGTTAGGAGTAGGGAACACGAGAAATGAGGTGCAGGAGGAAACCTTTTCTACATTTAGATGGTTTCTAGAGTGTGTCACACTGCCAGATAGAAATGAGGCTTGTTAAAAGAGTACTCAGTAAGTGGGGCTGTCCACCTGACATTGCCTCCTCTGGGTATCGGAGTCATGACTGCATCAGGCAGATGAGGTCTGTGACTTGTCCATATTCCACAGTGCCCTAGGAGTCGGGCAGGAGGAGGGTCCTTTAACTTCAGATTTCATTAAAACACTGTATTAGTCCATTTTCACACTGCTCTAAAGATACTACCTAAGACTGGGTAATTTATAAACAAAGGAGGTTTAATTGACTCACAGTTCTACAGGCTTAACAGGAAGCATGGCTAGGAGGCCTCAGGTGAAACTTACAATCATGGCAGAAGGCGAAAGGGAAGCAGGCACCTTCTTCACGAGGTGTAAGAGGGAGTGTGTGTAGGAGGAACTGTCAAACACTTATAAAACCATCAGATCTTGTGAGAACTCACTATCACAAGAACGGCATAAGGAAACCATCTCCATGATCCAGTCACTTCCCACCAGATCCCGCCCTCAACACGTGGGGATTATGGGGATTACAATTTGAGATGAGATTCGGGTGGGGACACAGAGCCAAACCATATATCAGACACCAATAGCATTTTCAAGTAATGATTACATCAACACTATAAAATAAGAACTAATTTAGCTATGCTTATGTATAAAAAATACACAAATGCTATACAATGTCCCTGATGTAAATGTCCAATTCTTTCAAAACTTAATAGCTTTATAATATCATTGGCTAAGAATAGCTAAGAGAGTAGTCTAATAGTCTCTGTTCTGCTTAAGTAAACATCTCTTCTATAACACATTATCCGAATTCTGCTTATCTTTGATTTTTAATGATTCCCAGGCTGTTCCTGTTTCAAACTGAGACATCACCTCTCTGTGTGAGGACCCCTGTTGCTAGTCAGTAAATGACCCCTATCTGCAACTACTTAAAGTTCAGATTTTAAACAACAAAAGTCATTGTTATAGAATTGCCAATGTGTGTTTTCAATATACTCACCGAGATGCCTGGCACTAAGTACTTGTTGCTCCAAGAATAGCATCAGGCAAGGGACAGGGGCCTAGTAAAATGAGGTTAAGGAGAAAAAAAAAAGCAATTTATTAGAAGGATGGGGGTGATGTGGGTAGCTTATAGTTCCTAAAGAGAAGAAACTCAACTAGCTTCCCCAAGTTACTCTGTCCACAGTCACAGGATCTCTTGTTTCCAATTTTCTCTGAGCAAAGGCTTCATTCTCCGTCTTCTAGGCTGGCTCTCTCTGCTTATCCCACCGTATGGGAGGATATAGCCACTGCAACAGCCCTAGTTGTTCTTCCCTTCCAATTCATACATTCAATAAAGACTTAGAGTTTGCATGTGCCTAATCCCATTTGCAGGAAAATGAACAGATTGACCAGCAGAAATTAGGTTTCCATTGGGTCCAACACACTAAGGGAGGGGGCCAACATGGGAGCCCACGAGAGAAGGAGGTGAGGAAGGGTTCTCAAAGGAGAAGGGTAGGATGAGGAGAACAATGGCTTCTGTCTCTGGGATAAATGGCTTCACTTCTTTCTCATCGCTCTGTCCTGCATGCTTCTGCACTCTTGAGCAGGACAAATAATTTTTTTTAACCAGAGCCCAAGAGGCAAACTGATCAACCACTGGGCTTAATAATGGATGTTAGGACATGTCCCATGTATTACCATTAAACATGCTACTGATAATACCTTTTCAAGGCTACAAGGGTATAGCTGTTTAACGATGGTATCCTCTTGGTTCAGAGACATAGAAGCAAAGAGGGGAGAACCAAACCTCTTTGTTCATGAGCCAAGAATGAAAGGAACAGCAATTGAAAGAAGTTCGTTGTATCTTATTCCCCCATTCTAGGTTGTTATCTCTTATCAGGATTTAAATCCTATCCAAGGGAGGCTCTCTCCCCGACATAGTGGAGGCTAGAAGTCAGTCAACTAATGTTTTTAGAGTCAGTTAAATGTGAAATTATAAAAAATACACATATACCTTAAACATTTTATTTTATTTTATTTTACTTTATTTTATTTTATTTTATTTTATTTATTTTGAGACAGACTCTTGCTCTGTCGCCCAGGCTAGAGTGCAGTGGCGCCATGGTGGCTCACTGAAAGCTCCTCCTCCCGGGTTCACGCCATTCTCCTGCCTCAGCCTTCCGAGTTGCTGGGACTACAGGCACCCACCACCACGCCCGGCTAAATTTCTTTATATTTTTAGTAGAGATGGGGTTTTACCATGTTAGCCAGGATGGTCTCGATCTCCTGACCTCATGACCCGCCCGCCTCGGCCTCCCAAAGTGCTGGGATTACAGGTGTGAGCCACTGCACCCGGCCTAAACATTTTATTTTAACTTAAAACATGTAAATGCATATTCATTTGCAAATGTTGTGATGTAGCCCTGCCTTTTCTTTGAATATAGAATCATTGTTTGGTATTTAGTTCCACATTGCTTGTCTAAACCATGTTTATTTTTTCTGATCTCCAGATACGGTTTATTTAAAGTGGAATGAATAACGATTCATAAAAGAGTACAAAACAGTAGATGTTCACCAATTTTTCTCTTTCAAGAACATTTTTTAGTGACTTATCTTCATTGACTTTCTAAAATAGTCAATGTGGTTGTCATAGAAACAATCATTCCTTTTCTTTTGCCCTCATATTTCACTGGTAAACATAATCATTAACTAAAATATGTAAATCGAGTGACAAGTACAATTGTCATGAACAGGTGTGAGAACTAGCTCTGCAGTCTCTCAGTAAGGATGCAGCTCAGCTGAAGGGAGGGGAGTTTTGCAGCCTGCACAGGAGCAGTGTCTTCTCAAACTTGGGTGTGCCTCAGAATCACCTGGAAGGTTTATGAATACACAGGTTGCGGTGTTTTAGCAATTCCAGGAGGTCTGGATTAAGCAAATCCAGGAGGCCTGAGAATTTGCATTTATATTAACTTATAGGGGCTGCCAATGCTTGTGGTCTGGGGACCATACTCTGAGAACCACTGTTCTAGTGCGTGACCCAGTAGCCACAAGCATTCAGCAGGTCATGGCAACAGTTTGGATGCTTTTCAGACTGATTGGAGAGTGCCAGACAATCCAGCAGGCTAATTACATAAAGTTTGTTATGAGAGTTGGCCCTGTGATTCTTCTCTATCAGTCTCTCATATTGCTTATCCAAATGATCCGTGGTTAGCTGCTGAGGCTCAGCCAGTCACCCTGGGCTCTGGTTCCATCTGCAATGGATGACCGTGTAAATGACCACGTGCTCTGGGCTGGCTATTTAATTTTAATGAACCCCAGTTTACTTATCTGTAGAAAATGGGATGATAACATTTTTAAGGGACAAAGGACCTTGTTACTCATTGCACAGCAGACAACAGGAGCATCAACTTGTTTGTGTTGATTTCCTTTGCCACCAAGTCCCATAGGGTGACACAATATGAGCCATATGGATGCTATGCACACAGGGGGTTTGTGTTGTATCTAAGGAACACTGAGCGTTGGGAGTCTATTGCTTTATAGCAAGCACTAAATAAGCCTACTGTTGGTGTGGAGGAAGATTGTACCTTATCTCTCAAATTTGCCAGTACATAAAATAACCTTGAGAAATTGCCCTGTAACAGACCAATCAGTCTTGCAGTCTTGCCACACCCAGAAGAAGAGTGCCAGGGGCCCAAGGAGGACTGGCTGTTCCAGCACTGTGCACTTGTACAAAGTGCAGAATTGATGTATCCAAGCATATTCCCATTTTATAACTTGACATTCATTACCAAATTGCCCTTCAAAAAACTTTTCCAAGTTACATTCCCAGCAAGGACCCATTTTCTTACGTTCTTACTACACTGAGTATTATCACCTTTTAATCTTTGCAATTTTATAGGTCAAAGACAAATTCTTGTTTCACTTGCGTCTCTGTGAGATTAGACACCTTTTTACACTCATTAGTCATTTATGTTTTTTCTGTTGTGAATGGCATGTGCTGGTTTTCTCAAAATGAGTTGACTTGGCTCTTCTCCTTGGACCCAGGAAGAATGCAGCCTGGACCTGATCTTATGTGCTGAGTACCTATTAAGAGCAAGGCTCTGGTCTCTGTCTTGAGCTTCCCCACAGTAGTTGGGAAAATGAACCACACTCATGTACAGGGGAACTTGCAATGCCAGCCTCTGAATCCTAAGGGATGAATGTATAACACAATCATTTATTCAGTCAGCTATCACAGAGCCCCTTCTAGTACCAGGCATTCCTCCAGGCACCGGAGATATAAGAACCAGACATATTTCTGCTCCTAAAGCACTCATTGTCTGGTAAAGAACAGGCAAGTAGAATACAGTGTGAGGAGGAGCTATGGTAATAGGAGTGTACATGGGGTGCTATGGCAGCAAATCAGGAGATGATAATTTTTATATTTTCTAATTTATGTAACTTTGTGAGTAATGAGAGTATGTAAGATAATATACAGCTCAAAAAATTATAAGATGTTATTATTAGGGATGGCATGATACTATGAGAGGATTGTAGTTTAGACATACAAGGGTTGGTATCTCATTTCAGCCACTTTCTAACTGTGTGATCTTGAGGAAGTTTCTTAATAATATCTTCTTCATAGAATCACAATGAGTCACAAAAATAATATAAAGTCCAATCTATTTGTGGGACCTGGAGATCTACATATCATATTTATATATATTTAAAAGTTTAAAGCAAGTTAGTTATAGATAAAAATGCAATTTCTGTCAAAATTTCAGTTGCCTTCTTTGCAGAAATGGACAAGTAGATCCTAAAATTCATATGGATATGTAAAGGACTTCAAATAGCCAAAATAATCTTGAGAAAGAAAATCAGTTGGAGGATTCACACTTATCACAAAACTCACTACACAACTACATTAATCAAGACATAAAAATCAAGACATTAAAAATAGACATACAAGTCAATAGAATGGAATTGAGAGGCCAAAAATAAAACATTACATTTGCAGCCAATTGTGCTAAGACAATTCAATGGGGGAAAGATTAGGCTTTTCAATAAATGGTGCTGGTACAACTAGATGAAGCTGAAACCCCTTCCTCACACAAATATAAATGAACTAAAAATGAACTATAGATCTAAATGTAAGAGCTTAAACTATAAAACCTTCATGAGAAAGCACAGGTACACATTTTCATGACTTTTTATTAAGATATGGTTTCCTTTTTTTTTTTTTTTTCGGAGACGGAGTTTCGCTCTTGTTGCCCAGAACTAGAGTGCAGTGACACGATCTTGGCTCACTGCAACTTCTGTGTCTCATGTGCTTCCATGTGAAGAGACCACCAAACAGGCTTTGTGTGAGCAACAAGGCTGTTTATTTCACCTGGGTGCAGACGGGCTGAGTCGGAAAAGAGAATCAGCAAAGGGTGGTGGGATTATCATTAGTTCTTATAGGTTTTGGGATAGGCAGTGGAGTTAGGAGCAATGTTTTACATGCAGGGGGTGGATCTCAAAAGTACATTCTCAAGGGTGGGGAGAATTACAAAGAACCTTCTTAAGTGTGGGGGAGATTACAAAGAACCTTCTTAGGGGTGGGAGACATTACAAAGTACATTGATCAGTTAGGGTGGGGCAGAAACAAATCACAATGGTGGAATGTCGTCAGTTAAGGCTATTTTCACTTCTTTTGCGGATCTTCAGTTGCTTCAGGCCATCTGGATGTATACCTTCAGGTTACAGGGCATATGACGGCTTAGCTTGGGCTCAGAGGCCTGACACTCTGCCTTCCGGTTTCAAGTGATTCTGCCTCAGCCTCTTGAGTAGCTGAGACTACAGGTGCCTGCCACCATGCTGGCTGATTTTTGCATTTTTAGTAGAGATGGGATTTCACCATGTTGGCCAGGCTGCTCTCGAACTCCTGACCTCGTGATCCATGCACCTCGGCCTCCCAAAGTGCTGGGATTGCAGGCGTGAGCCACCGTGCCCAGCCTAAGAAATGGTTTCTTAATTATGAACCAAAAGCACAAAGCAACCAAAGAAAATATAAATAAATTAGACTTCAAAATTAGAAGTTCTTGTGCTTCAAAGACCACTACAACAAAAATATAAGGTCAACCCACTGAATATGAGAAAACATTTGCAAATTGTCAGGCCTCTGAGGCCAAGCAAGCCATCATATCCCCTGTGACCTGTATGTATACATCCAGATGGCCTGAAGCAACTAAAGATCCACAAAAGAAGTGAAAATAGCTTTAACTGATGACTTTCCACCATTGAAATTTGTTCCTGCCCCACCCTAACTGATACGATATAGTCTCCACTGCCCTTAAGAAGGTACTTTGTAATATTCTCCCCCACCCCTAAGAATGTACTTTGTACACCTATCCCAAACCTATAAGAACTAATGATAATCCCACCACCCTTTGCTGACTCCTTTTTCCGACTCAGCCTGCCTGCACCCAGGTGAAATAAACAGCCTTGTTGCTCACACAAAGCCTGTTTGGCAGTCTCTTCACACAGATGCGTGTGACATTTGGTACTGAAGACCCGAGACAGGAGGACTCCTTCGGGAGACCAGTCCCCTGTCCTCACCCTCACTCCGTGAGGAGACCCACTTGCCACCTCGGGTCCTCAGACCAACCAGCCCAAGGAACATCTCACCAATTTCAAATCAGGTAAGCGGTCTTTTCACTCTTTTCCAGACTCTCTGGCTACCCTTCAATCTTCCTCTCTTGCTACCCTTCAATCTCCCTGTCCTTCCAATTCCAGTTCTTTTTCCTCTCTAGTAGAGACAAGGAGAAACATTTTATCCATGGACCCAAAACTCCGGCACCGGTCATGGACTCGGGAAGACAGTCTCCCCTTGGTATTTAATCACTGCGGGGATGCCTGTCTGATTATTCACCCACTCTCCATTGGTGTCTGATCACTGCGGGGACACCTGCCTTGGTCATTCACCCATATTCCCTTGGTGGCAAGTCAATTGCGGGGATGCCTGCTTTGGCTACTCACCCACATTGCAGCCCAGGGCTGTTCACCATCGCCTTCTCCGTGTCTCTACCTTTCTCTTTAAACTTACCTCCTTCACTATGGGTAACTTTCCACCCTCCATTCCCTCGTCTTCTCCTTTAGCCGTGTTCTTAAAAACCTAAAACCCCTTTGACTCACACCTGACCTAAAACCTAAATGCCTTATTTCCTTCTGCAATACCACTTGACCCCAACACAAACTCGACAATAGTTCCAAGCAGCCAGAAAACAGCACTTTTGATATCTCCATTTTACAAGACCTGGATGACTTTTGTCAAAAAATGGGCAAATGGTCTGAGGTGCCTGATGTCCAGGCACTCTTTTACACATCGGTCCCTACCTAGTCTCTGCTCCCAATGCAACTCATCCCAAATCTTTCTTCTTTCTCTCCTGTCTGTTCCTTCAGTCTCCACCCCAAGTTCTGAGTCCTTTGAATCCTTCTTTTCTGTAGACTCATCTGACCTCTCCCCTTCTCCCCAGGCTGCTCCTCACCAGGCCGAGCCAGGTCCCAATTCTCCCTCAGCCTCTGCTCCCCCACCCTATAATCCTTCTATCACCTCCCCTCCTCACACCCAGTCTGGCTTATAGTTTCATTCCACGACTAGCTCTCCCCCACCTGTCCAACAATTTCCTCTTAAAGAGGTGGCTGGAGCTAAAGGCATAGTCAAGGTTAATGTTCCTTTTTTCTTTATCTGACCTCTCCCAAATCAGTTAGCATTTAGGCTCTTTTTCATCAAATATAAAAACCCAGCCCAGTTCATGGCCCGTTTGGCAACAACTCTTAGATGCTTTACTATCCTAGACCCCAGAGGAAGGCTGTCTTATTCTCAATATGCATTTTATTACCCAATCAGCTCCTGACATTAGAAAAAGCTCCAAAAATTAGATTCCGGACCTCAAACACCACAACAGGACCTAATTAACCTAGCCTTCAAGGTGTACCATAATAGAGTAGAAGCAGCCAAGTAGCTATGTATTTCTGAGTTACAACTACTTGCCTCCACTGTGAGAGAAACCCGCCACATCTCCAGCACACAAGAACTTCAAAACGTCTGAACCACAGTGGCCAGGTGTTCCTCCAGGACCGCCTCCCCCAGGAGCTTGCTTCAAGTGCCGGAAATCTGGCCACTAGGTCAAGGAATGCCCGCAGCCCAGGATTCCTCCTAAGCCATGTCCCAACTGTGCGAGACCCCACTGGAAATCGGACCATCCAACTCGCCCGGCAGCCACTCCCAGAGCCCCTGGAACTCTGGTCCAAGGCTCTCTGACTAACTCCTTCCCAGATCTTCTCGGCTTAGTGGCTGAAGACTGATGCTGCCCGATGGCCTTGGAGGCCCCCTGGACAGTCACAGATGCTGAGCTTTGGGTAACTCTTATAGTGGAGGGTAAGTTCGTCCCCTTCTTAATCAATACGGAGGCTACCCACTCCACATTACGTTCTTTTCAAGGGCCTGTTTCCCTTGCCTCCATAACTGTTGTGGGTATTGACGGCCAGGCTTTTAAAGCTCTTAAAACTCCCCAACTCTGGTGCCAACTTGGACAACATTCTTTAATGCACTCCTTTTTAGTTATCCCCACCTGCCCAGCTCCCTTATTAGGTTGAGACATTTTAACTAAATTATCTGCTTCCCTGATTATTCCTGGGCTACAGTCACACCTCATTGCCACCCTTTTCCCCAGTTCAAAGCCTCCTTTGCATTCTCCTCTTATATCTCCCCACCTTAATCCACAAGTATGGGACACCTCTACTCCTTCTTTGGCAACCAATCATGCACCCCTTACCATCTCATTAAAACCTAATCACCCTTACCCCACTCAATGCCAATATCCCATCCCACAACAGGCTTTAAGAGGATTAAAGCCTGTTATCACTTGCCTGCTACAGCATGGCCTTTTAAAGCCTATAAAGTCTCCTTGCAGTTCCCACATTTTACCTGTCCAAAAACCAGACAAGTCTTACAGGTTAGTTCAGGATCTGCACTTTATTAACCAAATTGTCTCACCTTTATTAACCAAATTGTCACCACCCTGTGGTGCCAAACCCATATACTCCCCTATCCTCAATACCTCGCTCCACAATCCATTATTCTGTTCTAGATAAACCTAGCTGACCCCATAAATCCTAAATCCTTTCCCCACTCCCCTTTTCATTCCTTAAAAAACTGCCCTAAAAGCTGCTCCCACACTAGCTCTCCCTAACTCATCCCAACCCTTTTCATTACACACAGCTGAAGTACAGTGCTGTGTGGTTAGAATTCTTACACAAGAACTGGGACTGCACCCTGTAGCCTTTCTGTCCAAACAACTTGACCTTACTGTTTTAGCCTAGCCCTCATGTCTGCATGCAGTGGCTGCTGCTGCTTTAATACTTTTAGAGGTCCTCAAAATCACAAGCTATGCTCCGCTTATTCTCTATAGTTCCCATAACTTTCAAAATCTATTTTCCTCCTTACACTTGATGCATATACTTTCTGACCCCCAGCTCCTTCAGCTATACTCACTCTGTTGAGTCTCCCACAATTACCATTGTTCCTGGCCCAGACTTCAATACGGCCTCCCACATTATTCCGGATACTACACCTGACCCCCATGACTGTATCTCTGCTCCACCTGACATTCCCTCCATTTCCCCATATTTCCTTCTCTCCTGTTCCTCACCCTGATCACACTTGGTTTACTGATGGCAGTTCTACCAGGCCTAATCGCCGCTCACCTGCAAAGGCAGGCTATGCTATAGTATCTTCCACATCTATCACTGAGGTTACCACTCTGCCCCCCTCCACTACCTCTCAGCAAGCCGAATTCATTGCTTTAACTCAGGCCCTCACTCTTGCAAAGGGACTACACATCAATATTTATACTGACTCTAAATATACCTTCCATATCCTGCACCACAATGCTGTTATATGGGCTGAAACAGGTTTCCTCACTATGCAAGGGTCCTCCATCATTAATCCCTCTTTAATAAAAACTCTTCTCAAAGCCGCTTTACTTCCAAAGGAAGCTGGAGTCATTCACTGCAAGGGCCATCAAAAGGCATCAGATCCCATCACTCAGGGCAATGCTTATGCTGATAAGGTAGCTAAAGCAGCAGCTAGCATTCCAACTTCTATCCCTCACAGCCAGTTTTTCTCCTTCTCATTGGTCACTCCTACTTACTCTTCCACTGAAGTTTCCACCTATCAATGCCTCTCCACTCAGGGCAGATGGTTCTTAGACCAAAAAAAAAAGTATCTCCTTCCAGCCTCACAGGCCCATTCTATTCTGTCATCATTTCATAACCTCTTCCATGTAGGTTACAAGCCATTAGCCTGCCTCTTAAAAACCTCTCATTTCTTTTCCATTATGAAAATCTATCCCCATTCCACCACTCTTGACTCCCTCTTGGAGTGGATAGATGATCTTTGCTGACAGGACACACTCCAACACTTTCACCCTGATGAAGTCCTATTCTTTACTTTTATACTCACTTTTATTCTCATTCCCATTCTTATGCCACCCTCTACCTCTCCCCAGCTATCTCCGCCACACTATCAATCTCACTCACTGTCTCCTAGCCATTTCTAATCCTTATTTAACAAACAATTGCTGGTTTTACATTTCTCTTTCCTCCAAAATCACCAAGGCCTTGATTTACTCACTGCTGAAAAAGGAGACTCTGTATATTTTTAAATGAAGACTGTTTTTGTTGTTGTTGTTGTTGTTTTTACCTAAATCAATCTGGCCTGGTATATGACAACATAAGAAAACTCAAGGAGAGAGCCCCAAAATTCTCCAACCAAGCAAATAATTATGCTGAACCCCCTTGGGCACTCTCTAATTGGATGTCCTGGGTCCTCTCAATTCTTAGTCCTTTAATACCTGTTTTCCTCCTTCTCTTATTTGGACCTTGTGTCTTCCATTTAGTTTCTCAATTCATAAAAAACTGCATCCAGGCCATCACCAATCATTCTATACAACAAATGCTCCTTCTAACAACCCCACAATATCACCCCTTACCCCAAAATCTTTCTTCAGTTTAATCTCTCCCACTGTAGGTTCCCACACTGCTCCTAATCCCGCTTGAAGCAGCCCTGAGAAACATCGCCATTATCTCTCCATACCACCCCCCACAATTTTTGCCACCCCAACACTTCACCACTATTTTGTTTTGTTGTTCTTACTAATGTAAGAAGACAGGAATGTCAGGCCTCTGTACCCAAGCGAAGTCATCATATCCCCTGTGAACTGCACGTATACATACAGATGGCCTGAAGCAATGGAAGACCCACAAAAGAAGTGAAAATAGCCTTAACTGATGACATTTCACCACTGTGATTTGTTCCTGCCCCACGCTAAATGATATGATATAGTTTCCCCTGCACTTAAGAAGGTACTGTGTAATATTCTCCCCCACCCTTAAGAATGTACTTTGTACACCTATCCCAAACCTATAAGAACTAATGATAATCCCACCACCCTTTGCTGACTCCTTTTTTGGACTCAGTCTGCCTGCACCTAGGTGAAATAAACAGCCTTGTCGCGCCTATTTGGTGATCTCTTCACATGGACGTGTGTAACACAAATCATACATCTGACAATGAGATGTACTGTCAGAGATGTCAATAATAAATCAAATAAGCAACTGTTAAGTAAAATATGTTCCATCCTCTTGACAGAAATAACTACATAAAGAAAAAAAGAAAAATTTGTGTTAAGTATGGTTTTATGTGACTGCAAGTTGGTAAAATATTAAACAACAAAATTTAATAACTATTGATGCATAAAAGACATAATTCACAAAATATATTTATTTCATAAAATTTATTTTTTCTTGCTGTCATTTCAGCAAAATCATTAATTTTGCCATTAAATTATGTACATAATTTATCTTCTGTTGAAAGTAATGATTCTGAAAGATAGCATTTAGTTGTATTACAGTGTATGAAATGTGAATATATTTTAATAAGAAATGTAAAGTAAAATAAATGTAAAAATCAAAACTTTATTGTTGTTTTAAGAAGTTTCCTTCTAAAATATTTAAAATTATGTATTAGAATTTCAAGCAAAATAGAATGTACAGTGTAGTTAATAAATATAAAAAATATAAATCAAAAGTATTTAAAGTAAAATTTTTAGTTTTTTGAAAATGTGATGAACTATCATCAAATATTATTATAAAAGCAGAACTATTTGTATTTTAGCATTTACTGTCTATCTAATTGCCAATATAAACCATCATTAAGGGATGTTACAGTTTAAGCCTAAATATATACAACTCTAAAAGAATATGAATTGTTTAAATTACAAAATATTTGTCAGTTGATCTTTGTGCAGTGCAACTTTGTGAGTTTCCTGTTTCACTGGTACCTCTGGAATTGGGAATTGAAAGATAATGAAAAGGAAGAATATAGATGCTGTTTGACCTTACTGGGAAAGAATACTTCTACATAAAAGAATCTATTTGATTCATGCTAAGAGGACAGTGTGAAAAGTTAATTAATTTGTCTTTTGTTTTTAAATGTTTGTACTGTTTAAATCTTCCTGCATTCTGAAGCATTATGTTTCTCTGACGTCAGCAGCAGTACAAACCACAAACCTTCGTTTATGGACACAGTTAATTTATTTTTTCAAGGACATAGGGGAAGAGAGGTGGAGAAGAATTTCCCTATGGCCAGAATGATCCTGAAGGGTGACTGATAAATGAATTGTGTATGTGTGTTTATGATATGCAGAGCCCTCTACAATGTGGATCCCAGGCAGATCTAGCTCAGATGTAAGGGTGGTCCTGTAAGGCATGACACATGGCAGAGAAGAGGTAAATACATTTACACTATTTATCCTACTTGATTATCAGAGGGTTGAGCACTGTAGACTTTCGTCGTCTTGAAACACCTTTTCCTTGTCTCTTGTTATTCCACCTTTTCTGACTTTCTTCCCAAGTCCTCAGCTACTTTTTCTCGGTCTCCTTTGCAAGACCATTTTCCTCAACCAAATATTAATGCACAAGGAGGCTCAGTTTATAGGCCCTCTACATCCACAGTTTTAAATATGGTCTGCCTGCCATTAATGGCTACTCAGCATCTACATTTGGACATCTTTAAGGAATCTCAACTTTTAACATCAACAAGATCCAATTCATATTTTGCTGGATATTTTATGATTGCCCTTCTAGATCTACTCTTCATTCCTTTCCATCCTTATGTGTGTCCTGAGAGGGTATCCTGTAGGTATAGTCTACCTCAACAGACTCCCTTGTTGTATTAATTTCCTTTGTATTTGGATTTCGGTTTGAAGATCCCTGGTAGAAAATCTGAGGGAGGGCAAAAAGTAAGGTGGAGGTATTTGTTCCCTTAGCTACCTCCATCCAGAGTTACCTAGGCCTGAGGGCAGAACCTCTTGCCCAAATATCTTATCTCCTATCATGTGACTTTCTAAACTAGGTTCCCATAATTGCTCCTTCTCTTTGCCTTTTGTAAATTCTACTATTTACAATCCCAGAGTATTGCACTATTTCTCATTGTTTGCCCTACTCTGATTGCACTTTTATAAATAGTCCCTTCAAATTACCCAGTTTGACTGTACCATCTTTTTCCCACTGGGACCTTAATTGGTACAGTAACTGACACTGTGACTGGTCCCAGAAAACAAAGTAAAATCCTTAAAACCCTGGATTGGATTGTGCAATACTTGAAGAGTACAGGGGGAAGGGGGTATGTATAATCCTTGACATACAGTAGTATCATAGTTACTCAAACTGTCACTGGTGATGACACAGGAGGTCAGGGTTTTGGGAAATCAAGTAGCTGTAAAACTTGATTGCTATGAGTTCTACAGATCGTAGGAACTATAGTGCCATCTGGGTTGTTGCCCTAGGGAGAATAAGTAGGGACAAAGAGAAATGAAATTGCCACATGAGAATTTATGTGGAAAATCAGAGAGCCCTGATGGCAACTTTAAAAGCAAATCTTAATTCCAATAACTGCAGGAGGAAGTAGTTGAGAACTAAGCTTAGGATCTGATTATAAGGGTTGCAGCATTAATTAAATGCTCAAGTTCATGAGGCTTATGATATTAAAATAGAGGCACTTATGGGGAATGAGTGTAACCCTGTCCCCTGAGTCATGGAATGAGTCATACTACTGCAAAGAAAGTATGACAATGTGTTCACGCCACTGGAATTCACTAGTCTTGCCCATCTCCAAGAAGGAGCTGGATCACCAGAAGAGCAGAATAGCCTGCCGACCACACAATTTTGGCACCAGCTAAAAGAGAACACCTTCAAGGTTAGGGGAGCTATCCTGCAAGATATGGCAAATACCTTAAATGAACAACATCTCCCTCTATATCTTTCTCTGCAAGTAGAACTAATGGGTCTGGAGACCAAGCAAACATGTGACATTTGCAAAAATGTATAATGTACAAGGCTACAAAACAAGGCTTAATAAATTCCAAAAAATGGATGCTATACAGCTTGTTCTCCAAAAAGAGTGCAGCAAAATTAGAAACTAACATTAAAAAGAGATTAGAAACCCTCATATGTTTTGAAATTTTAAAAAAACACTACAAAAACATTCATGGGTGCAATATGGCAAGAGAAAAAATAAAAGGTATAGTGTCTGGAATGGAAGTAATAAAATTGTCATTATTTGCAGATGACATGAATTGGAAAATAAAATGAACCTTGATACTTTTGTATACAATATAAAAAATCAGTATAAAATGGATCACAAACGTAAATGTAAAGGTAAAACAGTGAAGCTTTTAAAAAATACGTAAGAGAATATCTTCATGGCCTTGACGGGGGTAAACATTTCTTCAACAGGACCCTAAAAGCACTGCCAATGAGAGAAAAAAAAAATTTCATTGAAGTACAAACTTTTGTTAATAAAAAGAGATTATTTAGAGAGTGAAAAGACACGCTACCGAGAGAACAAATTCACAATACAGATATCTGTAAAAACACACATGCAGAATACACAAAGAACTCTTACAACTCAATTATAAAAAGACAATGTGATTTAGAAATGAGAAAAAGGTTTGAATTAACATTTCATAAAAGAAGATATGCAAATGACCAATTAGCATATAAAAAGGAGTTTAAAATTATGGTCAGCAGGTAAATGAAAAATAAAATGACATTAAAGTACTACGCTTCACACCAAAATTAGTAAAATTTAGAAAAAAACAAACTGACAATACCAAGTATGATGGAACGTGGAATGACCAACTCTCACACATATACTGAGTGTACGTTGGTAAAAACCACTCTGAAAAACAATTTGGAAGTATCTAATAAAACTAAATATATGCTTATTCTATAATTCAGAAATAACTACTGCTAGCTATATTCCCAACAGAAATGAGTAAAGATGGCCAGCAAAGACATTTATAAGAACTTTCATACTAGTTTTACTCATAATAGCCCCACACTGGAAGCAATCCAGATATGACTTGAGAGTAGAATGGACAAATAAGTATATACATTCCCAGTAATGGAGAGGGAGAAAATACCTGTTGCTACAATATGAATAAAACTCACAGACATAATGAGGAGTGAAAGAAGTCAGTCACAAAATGGGACACATGGTTCCTTCTAGATGATATTAAGAAGAGGTAAGACTAATCCATGGTATTAATCAATAGTGGTTTCCTCTGGCAGGGTATTTTGGGTAAAGGGGCATAGAAAAGTTTTTTGGGATGCTGGAAATGTTTTATATCTTGATCTGGGCAGTAGCTACACAAGTGTATACATATGTAAAATTCATTGAGTCATTCACTTAATCATGTACTTTATATATAATAAGCCTTCATAGTAATGTTTCTTAAGTCACAGAATAAAGACAAATTTTAATGAGAATTATAAAATATTTAGAACTGGATGACATAGAAAGCACTGCGTGTCAAAACTTGTGGGATACAGCTAATGCAGTACTTAGAAGGCAATTTATAACCTTAACTGCATATATTACAAAAAAAGAAAGATGAAAAATTAATGAGCTATTCAAATAAAAAATTGCTAGAAGGACCACAGAGAAACTCCAAAGAAAATAGAAGAAAGAATATATGTTGAAAGCAGAAATTAATACAATATAAAACAAAAATAGTAGTACAGAAGATGACAAACACATAAAGAGAGAATGATAAATAGAAACTATGAACAAATGAAGAGTAGAAATGAGTCAGTAGCTACAAAAACAGCTAAGAAACAGAAGCACTATAATGGTTGGATACCACAGGAGGAAGCATGCCAGAATCTAAGACTCAGATGTGGCAAATTTTTAGAGTGGCTGTTTTGTTCCAAACTTGCAGTCAGACTACCGGAGCTACAGTGGTATAGGAATTAGGCTGCATTTCTCAACAAAAATGATTGAGATTGTTTCTGATCTACCTTATTTCCACACAAATTGTTGCAATAAAATTTTGACCCTAGACATAACTTGAACTTTAATTCTTGCAACCTGTTACATTTACCCGACCGACACCCTTTCCCTCTTCTTTTGCTAACCGCATACGATTTAGAGTTCTGGGATGCACCCCCAACATGTTATGATTACATATGAGTCTTGTTTCGTGAGATGCAGACTCGATCCCCTTCCCAGCCAGGCCAATCAATGTCATTCCTATAGATGGCTTTTCCTAAAACCATTGGGAAGAAGGCAATCTTTTTCCTTAAGGTTACTAGCTAGGTCAAATTAAACATCAAGTTACTGAAGACTATCTTTCCAAAACAAAGAAAAGAATGCCTTGCCTGAGAATGAAGTTGACATAGAGGAAAGCAGAGCAGAGATGAGGAATGAGGCAGCAAGGTGTAAGAGAGACAGATTGCTAACAATATTGTTGAGGCCCTGGATCCAGCCACGGCTGAACCCATAATCAATTGCTTTCTTGCTTAAACTAGTTTGTTTTAGATGGCTACACTTGCAACCCAAATTGCCCTAGTAGCAATAGTTGATCAGTATTAAAAAAAAAAAAAATCTGTCTTAACATAGAAAAAAAATGTCACTGCTCACAGGATCTTCATATAGGTTTTCCTTAGTGTTACACTTATATTTTCTGTTCAAATTAGTGCCTGTAAGATGGTTCTATATTCTGCATCAACATATTCAAAGTTTTTGCTAGATTGCAGATTCAAAGTTTTTGCTAGATTACAAGTTTTAGAAGATTCGCTCAGTGGGTTTAAGTTTAAATTTGAGAGAAGAATAAAATAATCTAGCAAAGCCCTCGTTCATTCAGTAGAGGTAATACAAATCGAGCTTTTCTAAGGAATCATTGTCTTCTGTGGAGCCTCTGGGTGCAGGGTGCTAAAACGAGATTTACAATTACTGGCACAATCAAAATGCTCAGAATGATTGGGGCTCTTAGAAACTGTGTTGGACTCTCACAGTTTTCCAAATACTTGACATTCAGCTCATCTGAATATTACCCTCAATTTCCCCCACAGAATCTTTGAGTAAAGAAAATGAAATCTCAATGCCAACAGAGCCAGCAGAATGAGTGCTGAGCTAATCTCCATTTCACCCTGTGACCTACTCGCAGACTGAGTGAGCCCTCAGCCAACACTCATGAATGTGCTGTCCTCCAGAGAAAAAGCTCAGCATTCCTACATTAGAGATGCTGAACAGATTCTTTGGTGCTTTCAAAGAATACAACATGGCTCTAAGAAAGCTTGGCGTTTTTATTGTTACAGCTTTCAATTCCAATTTTAATACAGTGAATTTTGACAGCAAATCTTTCTTCTTAGTTAATGCTTACCAGTGGTTAATTATACATAATTTTAGAGGCTGTAGATGCCTGGATTACTCTTCCCTCAAAAGTAGAATCTTAACTAATGAAATGTACAGCTTCCTGAAGGAGGCTATTCAAAGAACAACCCTGCAGTCTCCAAGCAAACAAATCCTCTCACAATGACTTTGATGGATTTTGTGTATAGAATTTTCCTCTCTGACTGGAGTAGGCAAGTTGCATTCTTTTCTAAGAGATGCTGAAAACTAACTACTTTTCAGTAAACAACCAATAGAAGTATTTCTTTCAGCTTGCTGCCTTGCTCATTTTATTTCTAAAAACTGATAGCACAGTATCGATATAAGGCTATATACTGAATCCATTTTACAAATATTTAACTATTGGAGTAAATTCAGATAAGACTACATATAAAGTTCTCCCAAGAAGTGAAAAACAAGAAGCATATTTGCCTCCTATCAGGAGTATCTATGACTTAATACTTGTAAGTAACTTTTGAAAAAAAAAAAACATTTTTTTTTTTTTTTTTGACCAAGGCTCATCATTATATCTCTGGCATCTAGCGTAAGTCTGTCTTGAGTAAGTGGATTAATGAATGGATAAATTTTGGTTCATCATGGGATTGGCTTTTAAAAAATTATACTCTGGCATTTATGATAAATTTATTTATTTGTACCATTCTAATAACTTTGGTGTCAAATAGTTTGCAGTTTAACCTTTGCTGTTTGAGGTTAAGTAGAAACCTTTGTTTTATTAGAGCCTCAAGATATCTCTTTTAAAGGAATTGTTCCCTTCTTAGATTTTTGTCCAAGAATCCTAAAGAGTGGTAGAAAAGGAAAACACAATATTCATAATCTTTCTTGGAATTGGCCGGTAATTGTGTAGCCTGAGAAAATGTCCCTGTTCATTATTTGGTGGAAATCTTGTTAATGCATAAACAAATCTTTGCATGATGCTGATCTGCAAAATCGAATTGGTCACAGGGTGTCAAAGTAGAGGCAAATCCCATTTCCCCAGAGGGACAATGCATTCTGCAGAAACAGAGTTTCCAGAGATTTACGTTGTTCTACACATCATGTCCAAGTATGCTTTCCTCTATAATTTACCCCATCAGAACCACAATGGATTTGAAAAAAAAAATTTTTTCTTTTTATAGAGAAAGGGTCTCACTATATTGCCCAGGCCAGTCTTGAACTCCTGAGCTCAAATGATCTTCCTGCCTTGGCTTCCAAAAGTGCTGGGATTACAGGTGTGAGCCACTGCACCTGCCCCTGAACCATAGATTTTTAATCTAGAAAGAAAACTTTCTTCCAGAACTTTTAAGCAATTTGTTCAATTAATCATCTTTCGCTTTTCATGGCAAAGGTTACCTTTTAGAGTGAGAATTCAGCCTGTAGCATCTAGTGTGTGTGGGGTGGGGTGGGGTGGGGTGGGGGATTTGTTTGTATTTTGTTTATATTGTATAAGAGCAGCATTCCTTCCTTTAACTGTTTCAGCAACACCCAACATCCATTTCTTTAAGATTTTCTAGTCTCTCAACTTTTGCTAGCAGGCACCCAACCCACTGTCTTTGTGGCCTTCATTTAAATAACAAAATCGGGGCTGGGCACAGTGGCTCATGCCTGTAATCCCAGCACTTTGGGAGGCCAAGGCAGGTGGATGGATCGGGAAGTCAGGAGTTCGAAACCAAGCTGACCAACGTAGTGAAACCCATCTGTACTAAAAATACAAAAATTAGCCGGGTGTGGTGGCAGGCACCTGTAGTCCCAGCTACTCAGGAGGCTGAGGCAGGAGAATCACTTGAACCAGGGAGGTGGAGGTTGCAGTGAGAGGAGATCATCCCACCGCACTCCAGCCTGAGTGACAGAATGAGACTCCATCTCAAAAACAAACAAACAAACAAAAAAAAAACCACCAAAATCTGGACACACCTTTTGATCAGGCTTTAGCATTATGTCTTGATCTTTTTGAAGCATCAGAGTAACACACTGTGGTAGTGATCATCTTTCCTCTGCTACTATGTCAGGAGCTCCACATTTTCTCTCATCCATTCTCACTCAAGGACAAACTGATTCCTATCTATAAATAAAAAAAGCATGAGTTTTGGTATTTATTCCATGTAAACGATGACTTCATTTTTTGAAATAATGTTACTTTGATGAACAATTAAAGTGTTTTCTCCTTCTTTTCCACAACTTCATTACTGCCTTATTCCAACCTCCTGTTCATTCTCTCATATGATCTTCCACCTCATTCCTCGATGGCCACTATCCTGAAATACCCACTGGCCCTGTGGATCACCAATCAAATAGCCTAGCTTCAGAGTTCCTTGACCTCCTCATTTCCAGTGATTTCCATCCACAATTTCATAAAAGTAATTCACATGGGTCATACTCTGGATTATGTCATTTAAAGTTTTTTGTTTTCCAACTGATATTTTAGCATTAATAGCATGCCTCCTGTCAGCAACCTCTTATTCTTCTAGCTCAGCCTTTCACTCACAATATATCAACTTTTACCCAGGTCCATTTATTTGAACCCCTCAATTTTTTTCCAATTTACCACCTTTCCTTAGATGATGCTTTTGTTCCATCACTGTATTTGCTTGTCTTCATGCCCTTCTATTTTAATGGACTCACAAAATCACAACCCAGATTCTATGCATCACATTTCTCATTTGATCATACCTGTAGTTAAGTATAAAAGGTGGAAATGATTGTACAATATAAGAGATTAGAAATGCTGGTGAGAAGGGCAAAGCAAAATGGCTGAATAGAAGGCCTCACTGTTCCCCACCCCCACCCCCACAAGGACACAAATTTAACAACTATCTATACCAAAAAACTCCTTCAAAAGAACCAAAAATCAGCTGAGCACTCACAATATCTGGTTTTAACTTTACACTGCTGAAAAAGGCACTGAAGAAAGTAGGGAAGACAGTCTTGAATTGCCAATTTTACTCTTCCCACATCTGTTGGCAGTGGCCACGTGACATGGAGAGAGAATCTATGGGCTTGGGAGAGTGAGAGAGTAGCAATTGTGCAACACTGCATTGAACTCAGTGCTGCCCTGTCACTAACTCAGGGCTAACTCAGCTGATGCCCATTCATGGAGGCAGTATTTAAAGTAGCCCAGCTAGAGGAGAATCACCCATTCCAGAAATCAGAACTTGAGTTCTGGCGAGCCTCACCACCATGGGCTAAAGTGCTCTTGGACTCTAAAAAAACTTGAAAGAAAGTCTAGGATACAAATACTGCAACTCCTACATGAGTTCTAGTGCTGAACTGGGCTCAGAGACAGTGGGCTTGGGGGGAACGTGACTTACTGAGACACCAGCCAGGGTGGCTAAGAACATGCTTGTGCCAACCCTATTTTAACCCCAGGCTGTACAGCTTGCAGCTCCAAAATATATCCCATCCTTCTGCTTGAGTAGAGGATAAGAAATAGTAAAGAGGACTTTGTCTTGCATCTTGGATACCAGCTCAGCCATTGTAGGATAGGGCACCAGTCAGAGTCATGAGGCCCCCTTTCCAGGCCCTAGCTCTGGACAACATTTCTAGGCACACCCTGGGCTAGAAGGGAACCTGCTGCCTTGAAGGGAAGGACTTTGTGCTGTCAGGACTCAACACTTGCTAACTAAAGAGCCCCTGGGCCGTGAAAAACCAGCAGCAATACCCAGTAGTATCTTGTAAGCCTTTGGTGAGACTCAGACTTGCTGGCTTCAGGTGAGACTCAATACATTCCCAGCTATGGTGGCTATAGGAAGAGACTCCCTGTGCTTGAGAAAAGTGGAGGAAAAAGTAAAGGAGACTTTGTCTTTCAGCTTAGGTACCAATTCAGCACAGTGAGGTAGAGCACTGAGTGGGATCTTAGGGTCCTCAATTCCAGGCTTTGGCACTTGGACAGCATTTCTGAACCTGCCCTGGGCCAGAGAAGAGCCCACTGAAGGTTGAGTCTTAGGCTAGGCAACATTCAGCACGAGCTGACTGAAGAGCCCTTGGAACTTAAAGGAACATTGATGGTAACCTGGTAGTACTCCCTGAGGGCTTGTGATGGTGGTGGTCATGGGGTGAGGCACCTCTACCTGTGGAAAGGGAAGCGAAGAGTGGGAAGGACTGTATATCTTGGTTTGACTACCAGCTCAACTGCAGTACAATAGAATACCAAAGAGACTTCTAAGGTTTTTGACTCTAGTCCCTAGCTCCCAGACAGCACCTCTGGACCCATGTGGGGCATGCGGGAACTTGCCACACTGAAGGGAAGGACATAAGCCAGGCTGGTTTCACAACCTGCTGATTGTAGAGACACAGGGTCTTGAGCAAACATATGTGGTAGCCAGGTAGTGGTTACAGTGGGCCCTGGGAGATATCCAGTGCTGTCCGGGCTTCAGTCTGACCCAGTACAGACTCAGGGATGGTAGCCACAGGGGCTCTCCAACCCCAGCTCCAGGAAGCTCAAAACAGAGAGTGAGAGAGACTTCATTTGTTTGGGAGAAAGTAAGAGAAGAGAACAAGAGTCTCTGTCCCATAATCCAGCTAATTTTTCTGGATCTTATCCCAGACTACGAAGGTGGTACCTTCATGAGTCTGCAAGAACCACAACATTACTGGGCTTGGGGTGCCCCCTAAAGTAGGCTTAGATCACTACACTCAAGACCATTCAAATACTTGGAAAGCCTTCCCAAGAAGGACAAGTACAAAGAAGCCCAGACTGCAAAGACCCCAGTAAATATCTAACTCTTCAATGCCTAGACACTGAAGAATATCTATAAGCATCAAGACCATACAGGAAAACATGACCTCACCAAATGAACTAAATAAGGCACCATAGACCAGGCCTAGAGAAAAGAAATTTGTGACATTTCTGACCGGGAATTCAGAATAGCTGTCTTGGGAAAACACAAAGAATAAAGAAACAAGCAGAAATTCTGGAGGTGAAAAACGCGATTGGCATACTGAAGAACACATCAGAGCCTTCCAACAGCTGAATTGATCAAGCAGAATAAAGAACTGGTGAACGTGAAGACAGGCTATTTGAAAATACACAGTCAGAGGAGACAAAACAAAAAAAGAATAAAAACAAAGAAGCATGTCTGCAGGACCTAGAAAATAGTCTCAAGAGAGCAAATCTAAGAGTTATTGGTCTTAAAGAGGAGGTGGGATAGAAAGTTTATTCAAAGGAAAGTTTATTCAAAGGGAGAACTTCCCAGACCTAGAGAAAGATAGCAACATCCAAGTACAAAAATGTTACAGAATGCCAAGCACGTTTAACGCAAAGATTACCTCAAGGCATTTAATAACCAAACTCCCAAAGATCAAGAGTAAAAAAGGACCCCAAAAGCAGCAAGAGAAAAGAAACAAATAACATACAATGGAGCTCCAATACATCTGGCAGCAAACTTTTCAGTAGAAACCTTACAGGCCCAGAGAGAGTAGCATGACATACTTGAAATGCTGAAAGCAAATAACTTTTACCCTAGAATAGTATATTGGGTGAAAATATCCTTCAAATATGAAGGAGAAATAAAGACTTTCTCAGATAAACGAAGCTGAGGATTTCATCAATATCAGACCTGTCCTACAAGAAATGCTAAAGAGAGTATTTCAATCTGAAAGAAAAAGATGTTAATGAACAATAAAAAATCATCTGAAGGCACAAAACTCACTGGTAATAGTAAGTACACAAAAAAATCACAAAGTATTATAACACTGTAATTGTGGTGTGTAAACTACAATGATCTTGGGTAGAAAGAGAACCAATCTTTTTGATGAACCAATCAAAAGTAGTAACTATAGTAACTTTTCAAGAATACACAGTACAATAAGATACAAATAGAGACAATAAAAGTTAAAATGGATGAAGCTAATATGTATAGTATTTATTAGTTCCTATTGCCTATTTGTTTGCTATTTGTTTATGTAAACAGGATTACATTTTTGTTTTAAAATAATGGATTATAAGATACTCTTTGCAAGCCTCATGGTAACCTCAAATTAAAAAACACACAACAGATAAACCAAAAAATAACGAGCAAGAAATTAAATCATACCACCAGAAAAAAATTAGCTTCACTAAAAGCAAGACAGGAAGAAAAGAAAGAAGGAAGAGAAGATCACACATACACATACACAAAAGCAGAAAACAAATAAAATGGCAGGAGTAAAGTCCTTACTTATCAATAATAACATTGAATATAAATGGACTAAACTCTCCAATCAAAAGACATAGACTGGCTGAAGGGATAAGAAAAACAACAACAACAACAATAAAAAACAAGACCCAGTGATATGTTACCTACAAGAAACACGGTTCACCAGGCTGGGTGCAGTGGCTCATGCCTGTAATCCCAGCACTTTGGGAGGCCGAGGCAGGCAGATCACGAGGTCAGAAGTTCAAGACCAGCCTGGCCAACATAGTGAAACCCCATCTCTACTAAAATTACAAAAATTAGCCAGGTGTGGTGACACACATGTGTAGCCCCAGCTACTTGAGAGGCTGAGGCAGGAGAATCACTTGATCCTGGGAGGCAGAGGTTGCAATGAGCTGAGATTATGCCACTGCACTCCAGCCTGGGCAACAGAGTCAGACTCCGTCTGAAAAAAAAAAAGAAACACATTTCACCTATACAGGCACACATAAACAGAAAATAAAGAGATGGAAAAGATATTCTATATCAATGAAACCAAAGCAGAGCAAGAGTATCTGTATTTATGTCAGACAAAATAGATTTGAAAACAAAAACTATAGGAATAGACAAAGAAGGTCTCTATATAATGATAAAGGAATTAATCCACCAAAAGGATATGACCATTGTAAATATATATGCACCAAACACTGGAGCACCCAGATATGTAAAACAAATATTATTAGAGTTAAAAAAGAGATAGACCCAAATACAGTAACAGCTGGAGATTTTAACACCCCACTTGTGGAATCAGATAGACCTTCCAGACAGAAAATCAACAAAGAAGCATCAAATTTAATCTGCACTATAAATCAAATGGACCTAATAGATATTTATAGAACATTTTACCCAACAGCTGCAGAATAAAATTATTCCTCAGTACATCAACCATTCTCAAGGATAGACTATATGTTAGATCACAAAACATTCAAAAAATTTTGAATAATATCACACATTTTCTCTGACCATGATGGAATAAAACTAGAAATCAATAGCAAGAGGAATTTTGGAAATTATACAGACACATGGAAATCAAACAATATGTTCCTGAATGACCAGTTGGTCAATAAAGAAATTAAGAAAGAATTTGAAAAATTTCTTGAAACAAATAATAATGGAAACACACATACCAAAATCTGTGGGATACAATGAAAGCAGTGCTAAAAGGAACTTTATAGCTATAAGCGTCTTCATCAAAAAGCAAAAAAAATTCAAATAAACAACCTAATAATGCATCCTAAAGAACTAGAAAAGTGAGAGCAAACCGAACCTAAAATTAGTAGAAGAAGGAAGTAATAAAGATCAGAGCAGAAATAAATGAATTTAAAATGAAGAAAACAATATAAAAGGACAATGAAAGAAAAAGCTGGTCTTTTAAAGATAAGCAAAATTGACAAACCTTTAGCCAGACTAAGAAAAAAGGGAGAGGATCCAAATAAATAAAATCAGAGATGAAAAAGGAGATATTACTACTCACACCACATAAATTCAGTAAAGTTGCAGGATACAGAATGAAAATACAAAAATCAGTTGCATTTCTATATGCCAACAGTAAACAATCTGAAAAGAAATCAAGAAAATAATTCCATTTATAATAGCCACAAGTAAAAGAGAATACCTAGGAATTAACTTAATCAAAAAAGCAAAAGATCTCTACAATGAAAACTATAAGACATTGATGTAAGAAACTGAAAAAGACACAAGAAAATGGAAAGGCATTTTTATGTTCATGGATTAGAAGAATTAATATTGTTAAAATGTCCATACTTCTCAAAGCAATCTATAGATTTAATTCAATCCTTATGAAAATACCAATGACATTCTTCACAGAAATAGAAAAAAATTCCAAAATTTATATGAAACTAAAAAGACCCAGAATATCCAAAAGCACCTTAAGCAAAAAGAACAAAACTGGAGGAATCACATTGCCTGACTTTAAATTATACTACAGAGCTATAGTAACCAAAACAGAATGGTACTAGCATTAAAAAAGACATATAGATTAGTGGAACAGAATAAAGAACCCAGAGATAAATCCATACATCTACAGCAAACTCATTTTTGACAAAGATGAAAAGAACATACATTGAAGAAAGGACAGTTTCTTCAATAAATGGTGCTAGGAAAAATGAGTATCCATATGCAGAAGAATTAAACTAGACTCCTACCTCTTGCCATATATACAAATCAAATCAAAATGGATTAAAGACTTAAATATAAGACATTCAACTATGAAACTACTACAATAAAACATTGGGAAAACTCTCCAGAACATTGATCTGGGCAAACATTTCTTAAGTAATATCCCACAAGCACAGGCACCCAAAGCAAAAATGGACAAATGGAATCACATTATGTTAAAAAGCTCCTGCACATCAAAGGGCACAATCAACCAAGCGAAGAGACAATCACAGAATGGGGGAAAATATTTGCAAACTACCCATCTGACAAACAATTAGTAACCGGGATATATAAGGAACTCAAACAATTCTACAGGAAAAAGTCTAATAATCCAATTAAAAATGGGCAAAAAAATTTGAATAGACATTTCTCAAAATAAGACATAGAAATGTCAAACAGACATATGAAAAGGTGCTCAACATCACTGATCATCAGAGAAATGCAAATCAAAACTACAATGAAATATTATCTCACCCCAGGTAAAATGGCTGATATCCAAAAGACAGGCAATAACAAATCCTGGCAAGGATGTGGAGAAAAGGAAACCCTTGTACACTGTTGATGGCAATATAAATTGGTACAACCACTATGAAGTTTCCTCAAAAAAACTAAAAATAGAGCTACCATATGATCCAGCAATCCCACTGCTAAGTATCTACCAAAAAGAAAGAAAATCAGTATATTGAAGAGATATCTGCACTCATATGTTTGTTGCAGCATTATTTACAATGGTTAAGATTTGGAAACAGCTAAAGTGTCCATCAACAGATGAATGGATAAAGAAAAATGTGATACTTATACACAGTGAAGAACTATTCAGCCACAAAAAAGAATGAGACCCTGTCATTTGCAACAACATGGATGAAACTGGAAGTCATTATGCTAAGTGAAATAAACCAGGCACAGAAAGACAAACATCACATGTTCTCACTCATTTGTGCAAGCTAAAAATCAAAACAACATGGAGATAGGGAGTAGAAGGATGATTACGAGAGGCTGGGAAAGGTAGTGGAGGGGATGTGAGGATAGCTAATGGGTACAAAAAACAGAAAGAATGAATGAAACCTAGTATTTGCTAGCACAACAGCGTGAGTATAGTCAACAATAATTTAATTGTACATTTTAAAGTAACTAAAAGAGTATAACTGGATTGTTTGTAACACAGGGATAAATGTTTGACATGATGGATACCCCTGTTTTATGTGATTGATTATTATGCATTGCATGACTACATCGAAGCATCTCATGTACCCCATAAATATATACACCTATTATGTACCCAAAAGTAAAATAAATAAAAATAAAATCAAAAATTAAAAACAAAACATCACCAAACTTCCAAATAAAGACTCCAAACACTTCTAGTATTAAGGATTAAAATAAATGTGAGCTATACATACATTAAAGACAAATAAAAACAAGTATGATAATTATTTTTTTAAAAACTACAATGAGATATATTCTTACCCTGGTTTAAATGACTTTTATCCAAAAGACAGACAATAATGGATGCTGGTGAGGATGTGGAGACACGGGAACACATGTACATTGTTGGTGGAAATGTAAATTAGTACAACCACTATGGAGAACAGTTTGGAGGTTCTTCAGGAAACTAAAAATAGAGCTACCTTACGATCTGGCAATCCCACTCCTAGGTATATACCCAAAAGAAAAGAAATCAGGATATCAAAGAGATATCTGCACTCCCATGTTTATTGCAGCACTATTCACAATAGCCAAGATTTGGAAGCAACTTAAGTGCCCATCAACAGACAAATGGATAAAGACAATGTGGTCCATATACACAATGAAGTACTACAAAGCCATACAAAGAATGAGATCCTGTCATTTAAAACAACATGGATGGAACTTGATTGAGGTTATTATATCAAGTGAAGTAAGCCAGGCACAGAAAGACAGACTTCACATGTTCTCACTTATTTGTGGGAGCTAAAAGCTAATATAATTGAACTCATGAAGACAGAGTAGAAGGATGGTTATCAGAGGGCGTGAAGGGTAGTGAAAAGTGGCAGGGGGTGGGAGTTGAAACGGTTAATGGGTGCAAAAAGTTAGAATGAATGAGACCTAGTATTAGCTAGTACAACAGGGTGACTATAGTCAAAAATAATTTAATTGTACATTTTAAAATAACTAAAAGTGTATAATTGGATTGTTTGTAACACCAAGGATAAATGTTTGAGGTGATGGATACCCCACTTGCCCTGATGCGATTTTTATGCATTGCACGCCTACATCAAAATATCCTACGTAATCTGTAAATATATGTACTATGTACCCACAAAAATTTTTTAATCAGAAAACAATGCCAAAGAAAGAAATACTGGCAACTAATGATCTCAAGCCACAATGCTAAACCCTGTCCTAACTCTGTCCTCAGTCAGCAGATGACTTTTGACCTGACGTCACTTAGAAAATCCAAGTCATTGCAGGAGCAAACCCTTAACTGACTCTCCTAGCCACAAATAAATACATCTCGTTTGCAGCTCACCTTCCTTATCTTCTTTCATGCTTTCTCAGTAAAACAGCTGTCCTTCCTTCAGAAAAAGACTAACTTATCCACTTAAGTTTTGATCCTGTCCCCCTAACTCCACCTGGAGTAACTTTATTGACCATTCTCTCTTTTCTTCATGACTTACCTGTTCCACTAACTCATTCTTCCACAGTAAATATTTAGTAAACACCCAAGTTTTGCTCCACACACATTTTCTCCACCTTTTTCTGGGAAAATCTCTGCATGTCTTAGAAAATGCCACCTGTAATGACAAGGTGGTGGTGTCTTCTGCCACGGTCTTACATAATCCTGTATGCCAGTCACAGTTAATTTTCCAGGAAACATTCCTGGGCATAAAGCAAAGGTGAGACCCCCAAGGTCCTGAGAATTCATTCACAGGTGACATAGCTTCAGAAAAATATCAAAGCTCTTCCCCTGAGAGAATCAGGTGAGCTGGTTTGTTGTTCTAAACAGAGGAGAGAAGAAAACCAAAAACAGAGAAGAGAATCAAGAGGAGAAGCAAGATGAAGACCAGCTAGCAAAGGTGAAGAGCGTTAGCCAAACTCCAAGGTTGTGGAGGAGGGGAGGAGAAGAGGAGAAAGCAAGGAGAGAGATGGGTGAAGACTATTTTAAGCACAGAAACTTATTCTTTTATTTGAAAGTGTTTGTTTACTGTCATATCACTCCTCTGTCTTCCCATAAATCTTCATGAAACATTTTTCTGAGGGGACTTTGTTGTTGATGATTTTAGAAGAAGGCAGAGGCTCACTCACATCTGCATTGCTGTGGCACAGCACAGAGATCTCTCACACAAAAGAGAAAATCAAAAGAAAGAGGTCACGATGATTGTAAAGTGTGGCCCACTTGCATTCCACCCCCAGAAATTTATAGAAATTATAGGAAGAGCTTTGAACTTACAGAAGGCGTGTAATCAAGTCAATCTTACTATTTTCTCTAAAAAGACAGAAAGAAGGCTCTGATGATGCTGTCATATGTCCAAGTACAAAAATGGTAACTCACAGATAGTTCTAAAGCAGTGATTCTCAAAATAAAATCTGTCAAACATGAATGGGACTTGAGGCTCCTTTTCTTGTAAGTCTTTGACCCTTATGGGTGGCTAATGCATAATTATATAAACTTATATCACTGAGTAAATACTAAGGGTTCTTAAATTGGGTGGTCATAACATAAAATTCGTCAGTTGCCAGAGTTTACTGAAAACTCTATTACAAAGCATCTGGCTGCCACGGAATGCTATAAAATTCCCATTGTGCCTGTTGCCCAGAAAGATTTCCATAATTCTCAGACTGGACTATATTATCTGCACCATCAATGTTAGCATGAGTGGGTCACAGTTTCAATTGCTGCTATTCCTGAACTAATAAATATAAATTCATAAGTTTTACTTTTGTGGATCATTTTGTTTTTGTGTAATTGCTGCAATGTTACCATTTTGATTTTAATTTTGGCCCTCTCCAAGTCTTTGTTATCGTCAAGTTCTTCTTTCCAGTGGGAGATGGGAACAGCTTGTGTAGATAGGCTGTGGCACCTTTTGTCCTACATTGGCAGAAGTTCAAGCAATTTAAAAGCTACAAAACTTCGTAGCTTTCGGTAACGGCTTTGTAAGCAGTTTTTAATTCTGTGCTTCAAATAGACCGATGCTGGAGAATAGGAAAGTTGTGTTCAGTTTCACTTTGGAAAAGTTGGTAACCACAGTCTGATGCATCCTTTCATTTGTTTGTGTAGGTTCAGTGGTAATATCTCCTCTTTTATTCCTGATTTTAGTAAGTTTAGTCTTCTGTATTCTTTTTCTTGACCAGCTAAAGATTTTCCAATTTTTGTTAATCTTTTCAAATACACAACTTTTGGTTTTATTATTACCTTTCTTCTGCTTGTTTTAGATTTAGCTGCTCTAGAGTGTTTTAAGGTGCTCCCAGTGGTTGGGCTGTTGATATGAGCTCTTATTTCTTTTTTAATACAGGCATTTATAAATTTGCCTTTATGCATTAGTTTCATGGCATCCCATATGTTTTGGTACATTATGCCTTTATTTTCATTCATCTTAGAATATTTTTAATTTCTCTTTTGATTTCTTCTTTAATCTATTGGTATTAAGAACTGTCATTTAACTTCTACATATTTGTAAGTTCCAATTTTTTCTGTTATTGATTTCTAATTTTATTTTGTTGTGATTGGAGAACATATTTTGTATTATCTCAGTCCTTTTACATTTATGTTTTATGGCATAACACATAGTTTGTACTAGAAAATGGTTCATAGGCACTTGAGAAGAATATATATTCTGCTGATTTGAGGTGTTCAATAGAGCATCTGTTCGTCCTAGTGGGTTTATAGTGTTGTGGGAGTCTTCTTGAACTAGTCTGCTGAGTTGTTCTATCCATTATTTTTTACAGAGATAAATGACTTTATTATTCACAGCGCAACAAGCAGCATAAGCATCCCCACATTTACTTTGGTTTTCTGAGTCTCAATTCCCACAGAACAATGTGAAGCAGGTCAGGCTATTCATGAGGGTTTCAACCTCAAGATCCAATTACCTCCTAAAGGTCCACCTCCAAACACCATCATACTAGGGATGAGGGCTTTAACATATAAATTTTGGGAAGACACAAACATTAACTTCATAGCACATCACTATCCTTTTTTTTTTTTTTTTTTTTTTACACAATACAATACACAATACAATATCTCAAACTGTTTCTGTTTTTTTAAATCACCCAATCCCTTTGCAAGCCACACATTTTGGATTTCAATGAGACTCCTGAATCCAAGGGATCCTTTGAATTCTTATTTAACTTGTTACTCTCATAAATTTTCATACTCATGACAACTTCCTCCTTCTTGAGACTATTTCCCCTAGTTTTTTCTAAAATGAAATACTTATACCTTCCTTCTTCCTGCTTTTTCCCTTCCTCTTCCTTTTATTGAAATATAATTCATGTAACATGAAATTAATCATTTTAAAGTGTATAATTTAGTAGTTTTTAATATATTCATTTTATTGTACAACCATTACCACATGTAATTCCACTACACTTCCATCATCCCCAAAAGACACCTTATACCCCTTAGCAGTCAGTCTTAATTTTCTCCTGCCATCATCCTTGGAAAATCCTCATCTACTCTCTGTTCTATGAATTTGTCTATTTCAGATATTCCATATAAATTAAATTATACAATATATGTGTATGGTTTTTGTGACTAGCTTTTTTCACTTAGCATGATACTTTCTAGGTTCATCTGTGTTGTAGCATGTACTGGTAGACATTTCTTTTTAAAGTTGAATAATATTGCATTGTATGGATATGCTATGTTTTGTTTACCCATTCATCAGTTGATGGACACTTGGGTTGTATCTGTTTTTTTGGTTATCAGATAATGCTGCTATGACATTTGTGTGAATGTTTTCATTTATTTTGGGTTATACTCATTATTGAAAATAGATTATTGAAGTTTCTATGAATTATTGTTGTCTATTTCTCCCTTTAATTCTGTCAGGGTTTCTCCATGTATTTTGGTCTTTGTTGTTAGGTACTTATAAGTTTTAATTGTTATATCTTCCTGATGGGTTGACCATAAAATATCAATCTTTATCTTTAGTAATTTTTTTTACTGTGAGTTTTGTTTAATATCATGTAGCCACTCCAACTGTCTTTAGTTGCTATTTGCATCATACATCTTTTTCCATTTTTTATTTTCAACCTATTTGTATGTTTGAATCTAAAGTATGTTTATTATGGACAGGATATAGTTGGATCTATTTTTTATTGGATTGTTCAATTCATTGACATTTAATGTTACCACTGATATAATTGGATTTACATCTGACATTCTACTTTTTGTTTTCTATATGCTTCATCTCTTTTTCCTGATCTCCTCTGATCTCCTCTACTGTTTTCTTTTGATTTAAGTGAATATTTTTAGTATAACATTTTAATTTTTTAAAAGAATTTTTTAATTTTTTGCATTATTTTCATAGTAGCAGACTTAGCATATGCATTTTAACACCTCAGAATCTACTTCTAGGTTTATGCTAACTTAATTTTATCTTCTTCCCCCTTTTTGTGTTATGATTGTTATATATAACACATACATATTATATAATGTATAAATGTAATATATATCTATTCCAAGT
Organism: Macaca mulatta; assembly: GCF_049350105.2. Taxonomy (NCBI): domain Eukaryota; kingdom Metazoa; phylum Chordata; class Mammalia; order Primates; family Cercopithecidae; genus Macaca; species Macaca mulatta. The sequence goes on from NC_133411.1 coordinate 124,643,289, forward strand.
GTTATCTACCTATCTATGTATCTGTCTATCTATTTATCTATCTATCATCTATCTATCTGTCTCAGCTTTCCTCTCCCAGTGTATCTGTGAACAATCCTGACTTGTCCTGGCATTGATGTGTGATAATGTACACTCAACTGTAAACCTCAGGAAGACAGAGGCCATGTCCATAGTGTTTCCTGCTATAGCCACTGAGTTACCACACTTGATAAAGTGGAAGCAATAATGCATAGTGGTTAAAAGTGCCACCTACAGTCCAACAGACCTGGATATACAGTGTCTCTGCTATCTACTAGTGTAGTAACATCCAGCATGTTACATAGCTTCTCTGTGCCTCATTTTCCTCATCTATCTGTGATACTGTAATGCTGTCATTCTTATTACTTGTCTGACACATTGTTCGTGTTCAGAGCTGTTCCCTTTTATCTTATCTGTTGGAGAAGTTAACTGAAGCTTCAGCACAATCCAGCCCATTATTTTACTTTTATGCAATGAATGTTTGAGGTTTTGACCATTTTTTTTTTCCTTCCCATTTGGTACCCATTTTTTTAACATTAAAAACAAAACGAAACAGAATTAAAGTTTCAGAAAGAAACAAAATTCATGACGAGATCAGCTTTCAGTTGTTTAGTGGCCTTTTTGTCACAGCCAGAAATGCCCAAGCTAAGAGCCCACCTGTGATCACTGACAGCCCCCACCTCAGGCAGCTTGACTTTTCTCAGCCCCGATTTGGGGTTTTGCATTTGTTTGATCACTATTTATGAATATATTCAGAATATTTCTTTTTCTGATCTATAAAGTATACATATTTTTTCTGTCCCTTAACTTTTAACCTTTTCTTGCATTTGAATTTTCCTGAGGATATTGTCAATACTAATTCTAAGTCTCATTTAATTTGCTTCATAACTATATGGAGTATAACTAAATAGGGTAACTATATTTACTCTCCAGGGCAATTCTGACTTTTGAGTTTGCCCTTGGCTGGTTTCAGATGTTTGATGACCTTCCTTTGTGTCTGTATTCGAGAACTCCTTTTTGTCTGTCTAGTTCCATAGATGAATTACCAGGCTTCATGCACTGACTGGGGAGGCGTTGACCATTGGCTAGTTTCAGATGTTTTATGACCCTCCTTTATGTCTCTATTTGAGAACTCTTTTTTGTCTGTCTAGTTCCACAGATGTATTACCAGTCTTCATGCACTGACTGGGGCCTCGTTGACCGTTGGCTGACTTCCAGATGAGGGTGCTTCCCTGTCTTCCTGGATGTCACCAGCTTTCTAGTGTTATCTGTAGCCCAAGAGTCCTCACTCTCTTCTCTCACCTAGGAACAGATACCTCTCTTGTTTGCTTCTGGTCCATGGGAATGGGATGGAATGGAAAAAAGGAGCTGATCAGCATGGCTCCTCCTCCTCCCATCCCTGAGCAATTACCCTTTTGGTTGCCTCAGGGTCCAGCTGCTCCACTGCCTGCCACCTCTGAGACTGGGGCATCTCAGGAGCCCTGACACCTTTTGCCACAACATCATTGCATAGGTCTGGTGTATGACTCTTTCTGCCTTCTATCTTCCAGGACTTTTTCAGCCTCTGATTCACTACGGCAACTCCAACTCTTGTTCCAACACAGGTATAGAGTTTTTAAAAGTTATTTTCTCTTGTCATGTCTAAAAACTTCAAATACAAGACAGAGACTCCTTTGCTTTACACATTTGCTTGACTATTTCCTTCCCTCAATCACCTGATATTTTTATTCTAATCTATTGGTAACATCCTTTAGGCATTGGCTCAGGTGCTGAGATGGTCTGGGGCTCTCTGAAATTATAAAGCAAAATTTTATATGTCTGTAAACACTTGCATTTTCCTACAGCACAGGATGGTAATTCCTGTTTTCAAAGTAAGCCATGAACCAAAGAGTCTAATGATTGCACAAAAACAAGACAGTAAGACAATGATTTCACAGTTTTAAGTCTTGCCTGGAATTTTAGATTTCCTTTCAAATTCCTTTCAAATTTTAGGATCTGATTACTTTTGAACGAGGGAGTAAAAAGACAGAATCTGCTACAGTCTCAGCTGATTTTCCACATAGGTTTGGAACTGCTTTATGGGAATAATCTATATCGTCACTTTTAGTCAAACCAGAAGAGAGAGGAAAGATAAGAAGTTAAGAATCCAACTTATCTTTTAACAACACTTTTTTCTAAATTATTTCTAAGGTTGTGCTAATTCTTTTGGTTGTGAAAAGTTGAATTTTTCTGTTTCCTTCATTTTCAACTTATAGTTTGTCTATTTTAATAAATGACCTTACATTAAAAAATTGTAAAGAAATGTATACCACCAATTTAGAAATGGTTGCCTTTTTTGTAATTGAACTCGGGTACAAATTGGTGCATAACATGAAAACCTATGGAACTAGAATTATTATTAAAGAAATATTAGATGATTTAAAAAAAAAATCCAGTTAAGGTAAGCCTAAGCCAGCAGCACCCTAGAATCCCACAGCATGCACTCAGCCCCTACAGTGGCCAGCAGCCCGGGTGTTAGTTGCTTTGCCTTCTCAACCCTTTGTCTCCCTTGGCAATGACTTCTTAGAGAGGTCTCCCTGTAGAAGTGATTGCAATTGCAAATTAAGAAAATGGACGAGAGAAAATAATTATTTTCTTCCATTCTTCAAGTAAGGCATGAGGTTAAGCATATGAGAGAACAAAATAAACCAATTCCAGCATGTAAATGATCAGCATCTATTTTAATAGCTGCACTTGGGATTCTGTAAATATAATGAATAGGGGGTCAAGTAGTATGTGGCTTTTGAAAACCATTTAATGGATCCGTATCATCAGCCTACAAACAGGATATGAATGGTCTGGATAATGGGACACAATTTAGGGATTGAGGGAAAAACTAACTTTGCTAATCTCTAGAACAATCAAGAAAATGTCTGGAATTTATAAGTAAGAGTGGAGAGAAGGCATGAACTGCCAGAAAGCTGTTATTCCTCTGCTTGGCTTTTAGCAGAGGCTGAGGAATTTGTCTGGGTTGTTTGGGAAATTCTTGTGGTACTTATAATATAATTGGGCAGAGGTTTTCCTCTTTTAATATATCTCTGCTTGCCTGCCAAATGCTAACGATTGCTGGATGCCAATTGTCTACAGGAGTTGTTAAATGAGTTTCCCTTCACATTTCCTCTGAGGGTGTTTAAAACGGTGAGGAATCTGTCAGGAAGTATGCTGCAGACAGCAACAAATCCCCAGTCTCCTTTCTACTCTGGAGGTACTGAGTTGAAAAGAGGCCAGGGTTCTTCAGACTCCACTCTTTCCTGACATCGCCCAGAACCTTGGCGAGGTTGCAAAGTCTTCAGGGGCTTAACCAAAGACTCTGGGATGGAGGTTCACTAAGTCCAGGAAAGCTTTCGCAGCCCAAAGACTTCTGCCTCTCTTAGCTACTTCCCTCTGTTCTCTATCCTTAAACCCTGTCAACCACTAATCTGTTTTCCATTCCTAACACCCTGTCCCTTCAAAAATGTTACATAAATGGAATCATTTAGTACCTAACCTTTTAGATTAGCTTTTTTCACTCAGTATAATTCCCTGGAGAGTCATCCAAGTTGTGTCCCATTTCAACAGTATTCCATGGTGTGTATGCACCACAGCTTGTTTAGTGACTCACCTATCCGATTTGGGTTGTTATGAATAAAGCTGCTATGTGAACATAAGTTTCCATTCCTTTGGACTGAATGCCCAAGAATACAATTGCTGGGTTGTAAGCTTTAGTTTTATAGGAAATTATCCAATTATTTTCCAGTGTGGTTGTGCCATTTTACATTCCTACCAGCAGCAGTTGGATCCAGTTTTTCCATGACCTGGTCAGTGTTTTCACTGTTCTTTATTTTAGCCATTCTGATATGTGTGCAATCACATTTAATCGTGATTTTAATTTTTATTTTTCTTATGGTAAATGATATTGAACATCTTTTCATGTATACCTTTTGACCACTTTCTAGTTGGATTGGTTGTTTTTAGTGCTGAGTTTTGAGATTTCTTTATACGTTCTAGATAACTGGTCCTTTGTTGAATTCATATAATATTTAATATGTTGCTCAGGAAATACATGATTACATTTTCACTGTGAAAATAATACAATATTTAGCATCAAAATTTGAAAGTCCGCCTCACACCCTGCTATCTAATTTCACTCATGCCACTAAGGGTCACCTTTTTTTCCCCAATTTTTAAAAATCATGTTAAAAATACACAACGTAAGATTTACCATCTTACTCATTTTTAAGTGTAGTTCAGTGGTATTAAATACATTCATAATGTTGTGTAACTATCACCACCATTCATCTCCAGAACTCTACCATCTTCTAAAACTAGAACTATTAAATAACAACCCCCTTTTGCCCTCTCCCCTCATCCCCTAGCAATCACCATTCTACTGTCTCTCTCATGATTTTGATCACTCTAAGTTGTCTCATACAAGAGACTGTGACTGGCTTGCTTCACTAAGCACAATGTCCTCAAAGTTCAACCATGTTATAGCATAAGTCAAAATTTTCTTCCTTTTTAAGGTTAAATAGTGTTCTATTGAATGCAGACACCACATTTTGTTTATCGATTCTTCTGTCCATGGACACTTGGAACACTTCCATGTTTTCACTAGTATGAATAATATTTGGCAGGAAGACTCAGAAGTAGAATTTGTGGAGCACACGGTAATTCTATTTTTAATTTTTTAGGAACTGCTATACTATTTTCCACAGTAGCTGTACCATTTTATATTGCCATCAAGAGTGCACAGTATTCCAATTCATCCACATTCTCATCAGCACTTGTAATTTTCTGTTTTTGTTTTTATTTTTGAGACAGAGTGTTGCTCTGTCAGCCAGGCTGGAGTGCAGTGGCATGATCCCAGCTCACTGCAACTTCCACCTCCAGAGTTCAAGCAATTCTCCTGCCTCAGCCTCCCAAGTAGCTGTGATTGCAGGCGTGCACTACCATGTCTGACTAATTTTTGCATTTTTAGAAGAGATGAGGTTTCGCCATGTTGGCCAGGTTGGTCTCAAACTCCTGACTTCAGGTGATCTGCCCATCTCAGCCTCCGAAAGTGTTGGGATTGCAGGCATGAGCCATCTCACCTGGCCTAATTTTCTGTTTTATGATCGTAGCTATTCTGATTGGTATGAGGTGGTATCTCATTTTAGTTTTGATTTTCATTTCCCTAGTGACAAGTAATATGGAACATCTTTTCATGTGCTTGTTGGCCATTTGTATCTTCTTTGGAGAAATGTTCATTCAAATTCTTTGCTCATTTTTGAATCAGGTTGTTTGTTTTTCTATGAGTTCTCTATATATTCTGCATATTAATTCCATCAGATATATAGTTTACAAATATTTTCTGTAGCTTGCTCTTTTACTCTATTGACATTGTCTTTTAATGCACAATATTTAAACATTTTTATTAAGTCCAATTTGCCTACTTTTTTGTTTCCTGTGCCTTTGTTGTCACATCCAAGAAATTATTGCCAAATCCAATGTTCAGTAGCTTTTACCCTATGTTTTCTTCTAAGAATTTTATAGTCTTAGCTCTTAAATTTAGGTCTTTAATCTATTTTAAGTTAATTTTTGTCTATGGTCATAGGTAAAGATCTACCTTTATTCTTTCACATATGGATATCTACTTTTTTTCAGCACCATTTGTTGAAAAGACTGTCTTTCCCAGTGAATGGTCTCACATTGTTAACAAAAATAATTTGACCATATATGCAAGGGTTTATTTCTGGACTTTCTATATTCTATTCCATTTGTCTGTCTTTATGCCTGTATCACACTTCTGATTATTGTAGCTTTGTAGTAAGTTTTAAAATTAGGAAGTATGATTCCTCCAGTTTTGTTCTTCTTTTTCAAGATTGTTTTGACTATTCAGAGTCTCTTGAGATTCGATATAAATTTTAGGATAGGATTTTATATTCTGCAAAAAATGTCACTGGGATTTTGACAAAAATTGCATTGAATCACTTTCGGTAGTATTGATACCTTAATATTAAGTCTTCCAATTTGTGTGTTTTCATTTATCTGTCTTCATTACTTTCAGCAATGTTTTGTAGTTTCTGTTGTACAAGACTTTCACTTTCTTGGTTAACTCCTAAGCATTTTATTCTTTTTGATTCTATTGTAAACAGAATTGGTTTTGTAATTTCCCTTCCAGATTGTTCACAGTTAGTATATAGAAATCCAACTGATTTTTGTGTCTTGACTCTGTATCCTATGACTGTACAAAATTCATTTACCAGTTTTAATTTTTGTGTGAAATCTTTATAATTGTATACATATATAAGATTGTATCATTTGTGAACAGAGATATTGTTACTTCTTCCTTTGCAACTTGGGTGCCTTTTTTTCTTGCATAACTGCTCTGCCTAGAACTTCCAGTATTATATTGAATGGAAGTGGTGAAAGCAGGCATCCTAACATTAAAGAAGAAACTTTCAGTCTTTCACCACTGAGAATGATGATTGCTGTGGGTTTTTCACATAAGGTATTTATTATGTTGAAGTAGTTTCCTTCTATTTCTAATATTTTGAGTGTTTTTTAAATCATGCAACTGTGGTGAATTTTGTCAAATGCCTTTTCTGCATCAATCGAGATGATCATATGTTTTCTGTCCTTTATTCTGTTAACAGTGTATTATGTTGATTGATTTTTATATGTTGAATATTCTTGTATTCCAGGAATAAGTCCCGCTTGGCATTATCTTAGTCTGTTTTCTATTGCTTATAACAAAATAGCTGAAATTGGGTAATTTATTTAAAAAAGAATTTATGTTTTACAGTTATCGAGGTGGAAAAGTCCAAAGTCAAGGTGGCACATCTGGTGAGAGTCTTCTGGCTGATGGGAACCCTACAGAGTCTGGAGGCAGGGCAGAGTATTACATGGTGAGAGAGCTAAGCTTGCTAATATGTTAATGTGCTAGCTCAGGCCTCTTTTCTTTTTCTTATAAAGCCATCAGTTTCCCTCTAATGATATCCCATACATCTATTATTCCAAGAATGTATTCATCCATTCATTAGAGCAGAAGCCTCATGATCTTATCACCTGTTAAAGGCCTTACTTCTCAATACTGCCACATTGGAAATTAAACTTCAACATGGGTTTTGAAGGGGACAGTCATTGTATGTAATCCTTTTAATGAGATACTGAATTCAGTTTGCTAGTATTTTCTTGAGGACCTATGCATCTATGTTTATCAGAGACACTGGTCTGTAGTCTTCTTGTAATGTCCTTACCTGGCTTTGGTATCTAGGATACTGCTGACCTCTTTAAAATGAGTTAGAAAGTGTTCCCTCTAAAAAAGTCAGATTTCAGCAACTTCAATTTAAAAAAAAAAAAAAAGGAAGTGTTTCCTCTTCTCCAATCTTTTGGAAAAGTTTTAGAAGAAGTGGTATTAATTCACCAGTGAATTTTACCATAAGCTCCAGGACTTTATTACAAGATTTTTGTTACTGATTCAATCTTTTTACAAGTTATAGATCTATTGAGATTTTCTATTTCTCCATGACTTAATCTTGGTAGTTTTGTGTTTCTAGGGGTTTGTCCATTTTATCTCGGTTATCCAACTTGTGACATCCAATTGTCCACAGCACTCTCCTATAATCTTTTTTATTTCTGTAGACTCAATAGTAATGTCCCCACTTTTATCTTTAGGTTTACTAATTTGAGTCATCTCTCTTTTTTCCTTAGCCCATCTATCTAAAGGTTTGTCAATTTTGTTGATATTTTCATAAAACTTTTGGTTTTATTGATTTCCTCTATTGCTTTTATATTCTCGATTTTACTTACCTTTAATCAAATCTTTATTATTTCCTTCTTTCTGCTAGCTTTGGGTTTATTTTGTTCTTCTTCTTTACTTTGTAGTTCATCAAATTATAAAATTCAATTTTGATTTGAGCTCTTTCCTGTTTTTAGACATAAGCATTTATAGCTATAAATTTTCCCCCTTTGAACTGCTTTCACTGAATTCCATAAGTTTTGGTGTGTTTTGTTTTTGTTTTAATTTATCTAACAATATTTCTAATTTTCTTTGTCATTTCTTCTTTGATCCGTGGGTTAAGAGGGTGTTGTTTATTTCACAAATTTGTGAATCCTCCACTTTTACTTCGGTTGCTAACTTCATCCTACCGTGTTTAGAGAGAATACTTTTTATATCTCTTTTTAAATCTGTTGAAACTAATTTCTAGCCTAACATATGGTTTATACTGGAAAATGCCCCATGTATACTTGAGAAAAATGTGTATGCTGTTGTTGCTAGAATGTTTCATTTTTCTGTTAAATCTAATTGGTTTATTATGTTGCTTAAGTCTTATATTTCCTTATCTATCTTCCATATGGTTATTCTATCCATTATTGATAATGTATATTGAAGTCTCCCACTATTATTGTAGAACTGTTGGTTTCTCTCTTTAGTTTTATCAGTTTTTGCTTTATGTATTTTGTTAGTCTGTTATTGTGTATACAGATGTTTATAACTCATATCTTCTTGCTGTGTTGAGACTTTTATTAACATATGATGTCTTTCTTTTTCTTTTGTAAACCTTTTGACTTAAAGTCAGTTTCATCTGAGGTCAGTACAGCTACCTCTGCTCTCTTCTGGTTACTTTTGCATGGAACAACTTTTTGTATCCCTTCACTTTCAACCTATTTATATCTTTAGATCCAAAGTGAGTCTTTTATGTATAGCATACAGTTGGATCATGTATTTTTATCCATTCTGCTTATCTCTGACTTTTAGTTGGAAAGTTTAATCCATTTACATTTAAAATAACTAGTGATAAGGAGGAAATTCTATAATATTGCTCTTTGTGTTCAGTATGCCTTATATCTTTTTTTGTACTTCGTTTCCTGAATTACTATTGTCTTCTTTGGTGTTCAGTTGATCTTTTGCTGTGAAGTGTTTGTATTTCTTTCTTATTTCCTTTCATGTATATTCTCTAAGCTGTTTTCTTTGTGGCTCCAATGGATATTACATTTAGCATCCAAAAGTTATAACTCTGATTTGGATTTATACCAGTTTAACTTCAATAACATACAAACTCTGCTACTTTACTACTTCTCCACCCTTTTGAGTTATTATTTTCATTAAATTATATATTGATACATGTGCACCCCAAAATAAAAACTAATTCTTCTTTTGAATGCATTATTGTCTTCATTTACATAGAAAAATATGGAATTAGAAACCAAAGTTACAATAATACTAAATTTTAGACTAATTTTTTTAGTGTATTAGTTTTTTAAGTCATATAGAAAACAAAAAAAAATGTAGTTACAGATCATTATATTAATAAGTGTGTGGAATCTCAAACTGGAACAAAAGTTGAGAGGCATGCTAACAAGAAATGCCATGACAAGTAATAGGAAGAAAAGAGTATTGAGGGAAAGGTCTTTTTTTTTTTTTTTTTTTTTTTTTTTTTTTTTTTTTTTTTTTTGCCTTTCTTGAATTTGGTTTTTATTGTGAGTGGGTAAAACAAAACAAAACAAAACAAAACAAAAAGATGACATATTTTACCATTATCTGCTTAAGCATTTGTATTATTCAGGGTTCTCCAGAGGAACAAAACCAATAGGATATATACACAGAAAGGCACACACACATATATACACACACACATGCATACACATGTGCATACCTATATGAGATTTATGATGAAAATTAGCTTACACATGATTATAAAGGTCAAGAATTCCCACTGTCTGCCATTTGCAACCTGGTGAACCAGAAAAGAAGGTAGTACAATTCAGTCTGGGTCTGAAGGACCAGATGAACTGATGGTATAACCCCCAGTGTAAATCTAAAGACCCAAGAACCAGGAGTGCCAAGGCCTGTGGGCAGGAGAAGACAGATGTCCCAGCTGAAGTAAAGAGATGAAATTTTGGCCCTGAGCCGGATGAATGGTGTTCCCTGCTTTGGGAGAGTGATCTTCTGTATTCACTCTACTAATTCAAATGCTAATTTTTTCCAGAAACACCCTCACAGACACACCAGAAATAATGTTTACCAGCTATCTGGGCATCCCATAGCACAGTAAAGTCGGCACATAAAATTAACATTTTTCTCATTTGCCCTGAGAATACTTGCTGGCAGTGCTAAAGGCTGCAGCATTTACCCCGAGATAACTTTGCCACAAAAGATCTCACTTTTATTATTATTTTCGCATGGCTCTAGCACATCGACTTTGGAAACAAATTCTATTTATAGAATTCTGTTTTTAGTAGTGGTATTTCCATTTACAAAATATAGTAATTCTCAATAGCTGAAAATGTTAAATCCTGGAAAATGTAGCATTCTAATGTGTGATGTTAAGATTGTTCTCAAACAGTGGTTGGCTGAAGACTCATTTGATAAATTTGATTTTTCTGAAATAGACAATTTTGATGATTCAGACGATTCTGATGTTAGTTCTGTTTAGAAATAACTCCAAGAACAATTTTTATGTTTTACTTTCACACTGAAAATTAGTCAGATTTGCTTCATCCTCAAAGAGCATGTTTATATAAAATTGAAAGAGCGCTGGCAGCAAGCTGCACTTTTTTTCCTAAACAGGAAAAGGGTTAACCATCACACCATCTACATTCTGTGAAAGCCCCATACTCCCCACCCCTGTGGAGAACTGGGTGACAGTATGTTGAAGCTGGTAGGGCACTGAGAAAGCTTTGTGTCCAATTTCGCAGTTTTACTGAGGATGAAATGGGAGTTCTGACAGACAAAGTTACACAATTAGCCACAGCAGCACTAGGAAAGGAAATTGAATCTCTTGACACTACATGAGTGGTGAAATACTCTTGCTTTTGTGGTTTATTAAGGCCTTCTGGAAACTTTCACCAATGAAGAAAATCTGTAGGACAAGGTGTGACAAGGTAGACTCAAAAGAAAAAGGCAGACCACTTACAAAAGAGGGTACTAGCAAAAGGGCCCAAAGTTCCAAAGTTCCTACCATCCTAGGCTTACAAAGCATTTACTTGTAGAAGAGCATGGGGAAAATGGGATAAACTGGTATAATCGAGGTGAAAATGTTAAGTAGCCCAGGAGTAAGATCTGGGCACTCTAGGATTTCACCTCAGCCCTGTCCCTTTTCTATCTAACATTGTGTCCTTTGGTGATTTGATAACTGCAGCTTCCTTTATGGGTTGATCTGACCTTGAGTGAGAACATTTGGTTTCAGTGACATAATTAGAACAAACCAAAAATGTCTGTCACTCACACAAATAATTTTAAACATAGAGTAAGGCAAGAGTTACTAAAGTCCTATGAAAATGCAAAAAGGTCTCATTTTGTATGTTGTTTGGTTACTAACAAGTTCTGAAGTACTAGATACAATGTTTTGAAGAGTCTGATATTATTAAAATACATTGTGTTGAGATGGGTTGGTACTTTCGATGTGAATCTTGTTACATTAATCTCTCAGGGAAAGTTATTGACAGCCACCACATCTATTTTTAACTGAATGCAAACTGTGGCAGAACTAAAACCAAATGCTGAACTGCGTACTGACTATGTTCTAAACACTTAATATACAAGAGCTTGTAATACTGAAGCCCTTAATCTTTACTTTCATTTCCTATCTTCCTTCTGACTATAGTCCTTAATTTGAGTGTACTGGATTTTTTCTCAGATAATTCTCATTCCAATTATTCGTTATCTAGCTATTCTGAGAAGCTGATGGGAAAAAGTGTTACTCAGGGAAGCAGTAGGATTTTTTTTCAGAAGCCATTAGTTCAGAGAATTTATTCATTCAAGGTGGTTGTAGATATGAGTTGGTGGACACAAGTTCTTTAATAGGGAGAACAGAGAAAAGATCGTTAAGGCATCTGTTAATACATTTTTAAAATGGAGATACTAGCTCATTAGGGAAATTCTTGACATAGAAAATGTATTCACATTAGCGCTACCATCATTTCCAGAGTGTAAAATAATTTTGCAGTTTTAATTTAATGTCGGAAAATGCTTGAATATTTTTCCTCATTGTTTTCCAGGCCTTAACAATTTCAAATTATTCTATTCTACTTGCTGGCTCTAAATCCAAAGCTTCTGACAATAAATTTTACATTAGAAATTCTGTTGATACCTTTTTAAAAATAAGATACTTGTAGAATATAAAGAAATTGAGAAAATAAGGGGCTCAAAATAAAAGGGAGAATCATAATGAATTCTGAAAAATTAACTGCAAGAAGAAATATTTTTAGATGCTATTGTTTCTTAAAACATACTTCAACAGCACTTATTAAGTCTCTGATTTTTACTTCAAACAACACTTTCCCCACATTCATGTGTTAATAGTTACCTGTTTTTCAAGACCTGGCTCAAAAGCAACATTCTTTCCTAATTAGTTTCTTCCTTTTCCACGGTACATAGTTGATTTTGTTTTGTGAATATCGTTTTATCTTTTGTTGTTGTCCTTTTGTTTGTTTGTTTTTAATACTACCTGATAGAAAGTAAGTTCTGTGAGACCTCATCTGCTTTGTTCATTACTATGGTCTCAGAGCCTAGAACAGGTGCATAGAAAATAATTGTTTTTCCACTCACTGACCTGTTCCATCAAACTAGTTCAGGTACACCTTGTTTAGAGTTGTCCCACAGACTCCTGAATCATTAAGGATCTGCTAAGCCAACCCACACAGATCTACAAACTTCAGTGGATGTATTCCAGGGGTTCTCAGGATGGCCTACTGCAGTAAGAGAATGTGAAGGTTATTTTCATGTGTCAACTTGATTAGTCTGTGGTGCCCAGATGTTTGCTCAAACATCAGTCTAAATGTTCCTGGGAGGTTATTTTTTAGATGTGATTAACATTTTAATCAGTAGGCTCTGAGTAAAGCAGATTACCCTCCATAATGTGGGTGGGCCTCATCCAATAGACTGAAGGCCTTTAGGGAAAAACACTGAGAAGGAAGAAGGAATTTTACCTCTAGACTGCCTTCGAAGTCAATACCTCTACATCCACTCTTCTCTGAGTCTTCAGTCTACTGTCTATAATGCAAAATTTGGCCCTCACAATCTTATAAGTCAATTCCTTAAAATAAATCTCTCTCTCTCCCTCTACATATATATATTTACACACACACACCCCCTATTATTTCTGTTCCTCTGGAGAACCAAGACTAATATAAGAAAGAAGGCAGAGTGGGAGATTGGCAGTGATGCTTTTATTTGTTCACTTGTTTTCCATGTATTGCAACCTAGAACATTTTCTGCACACTCAATTGAGTGGATTATGTGGAAATGATGGGAAGTGACCATAAAAACCTTTTTTGTCACACAAAGGATCACCTTATGGCAAAAGCACATTTATTGACATAGGAATCAAACATAAAAATAAGATCAAAAAGCAAAGTTTACAAATCTTCTGACCTCTTCAGTGAGGACAAATTAGCTGGCAACAGTATGCCATCTAGCAAATATTTTACAAAAGAGAGACACACAGGCTGTTGCTTCAAGGTAAAGGTAGTAATTTAACAGCGAGGGAGAAGATAACAGCTCAATCACGCTACAGAAGCATCTAAAAGCAAATGTTTAAAAATTATTTTTGTTATTGGAAGTAAAACATTACTTATAAAAACTGCATATTTATACACTTAAAAAGTTGGAAATAGACTGTTTGCAATATAGTATCTTTTAATTAGTTTGCAAGAACAACTGGGGCTATTTAATAGCTCAATTTCAAGGCAAGAAAAACTTGAGCATAATTACTGCATGAAATTAAAAAAATGAGTTTTATGATTTAAAATGAGTTTCATGATTTCCTGGCAGGGTACAGTGGCTCATACCTGTAATCCCAGCACTTTGGGAGGCCTAGGCAGGTGGGTCTCTTGAGGTCAGGAGTTCAACACCAGCCTGGCCAACATGGTGAAACCCTGTCTCTACGAAAAATATGAAAATTAGCTGGGCATGGTGGCACGTGGCAGGAATCCCAGCTACTCAGGAGGCTGAGGCATGAGAATTGCTTGAACAAGGGAGGTGGAGGTTGCAGTGAGCTGCGAGTTCACTACTGCACTACAGCCTGGGCAACAGAGCGAGACTCTGTCTCAATCAATCAATCCATCAATCAATCATATTCTTCCTCCAGGCCTAAGTACCTGCTATAGACTGAATGTTTGTAACTTTCCAGAACTCCTATGTTGAAATTCTTATCCTCAATGCAATGGTTTTAGGAGGTGGGGGCTTTGGGGGTTGATTAGGTCATGAGGGTGGAGTCCTCATAAAAGGATACTTTTATTAGTACCCCTATAAAAGTGATCCCAAAGAACTCTCCACTTCTTCCTGCCTTGTGAGAACACAGTGAGAAGGAGGTTGTTTTTGAAACAGGAAGCAGACCCTCACCAGGCATTGAAAAAGATTCAGTGCCTTGACCTTTTGCTTCCCAGCCACCAGAACTGAGAGAAATAAACATTTGTTTTTTAAGCTACTCAGTCTGTGGTTTTCTGTTACACCCGCCTTCATACACTAAGACAGAAAATTGTTACCAAGAAGTAAGGGTGCTGCTATAACAAATATGTTTGTTTTGTTTTGTTTTGTTTTGTTTTGTTTTTTGACACAGTCTCACTCTATTGCTCAGGCTGGAATGCAGTGGTATGAGCTTGGCTCACTACAACCTCCACTTCCCAGGTTCAAGCAATTCTCATGCCTCAGCCACCCAAGTAGCTGGGAATACAGGCATGTGCCACCACACCTAGCTAATTTTTGTATTTTTAGTAGAGACAGGATTTCACCATGTTGGCCAGACTGGTCTCAAACTCCTGACTTCAAGTAATCCACCTGCCTTGACCTCCCAAAGAGCTGGGTTTACAGGTGTGAGCCACTGTGCCTGGCCTACTATAACAAATACTTTAAAATGTGGAAGCAGGTTTGAAACTGGGTAATGAACAGAGGTTGGAAGAGTTTCGGGGTGTATGCTAGAAAAAAGCCTAGATTGTCATGAACAATATTTTAAAGGTGATTCTGGTGAGGATTCAGGATGAAAAGAGCTATAGAGAAAGCTTTAGTCTTCTTAAAAAATACTTAAGTCATCATAAACTGAATGTTGGTAGAAAAACAATAAAGGCCATTCTGATGGGTCTCAGCTGGAAATGAGAAACCTATTATTGGACAGTGGAGAAGAGTCAATCTTTGTTTTAAATTGGCAAATAACTTGGCTAACTTGTGTTTGTGCTCTAGTGTTTTGTAGAAGGTAAAATTTGTGAGCGATGACATTGGCTATTTAGCTGAAGAGATTTCTAAGTAATGTATTGAAGGTGTGGCTTGGCTCCTCCAAATTGCTTAGTAAAACATGAGAAGAGAGGAATGACTTAAAGTGGAATTGTTAAGCAAAAAGAAAGCAAGACTTAAAGATCTAGAAAATTCCCAGCTTATTTATATTGCAAAAATAAGAAAGTGTGTTTGGAAGACAACATTAAGGATGTCGCCAAATGACCACCTGATAAGATTAATATGGATCAACCATCTTAACAGAAGTCATGTGCTATTCTTCAAGACAGTGGAAATATATCCCCAAGGGTATTTCAGAGATCATCAGGGTGGCCATTTCTGTCACAGGCCAAAGTACACGGGCCCAGGGGACCCATGTACTTCCACCTAGGTTTCAAAGAATGGGGCTGCCGAGAGCTGTGGGGTGCTGATCTCAGCTCAGCAGAGCCATGAGCACAGGACCCCAGCTCAGTGGAGCTGTGACATTCCAGCAGGGAGCTACTTCAGGGTCATTTCACCAAACGGTGGGGATGATATCCTAATAGCATAGGAAGGCAGGGCATCAAATCAAAGAGGATTATTCTCAAACTTTGAGGTTTAATGAAGTGTACCTTCTTAAGTTTTGTCTTGTTTGAAATCTATTCCCCCTTGCTTCTTTCCTATTTCTCCCTTTTAGAATAGATACGTCCATCCTATACCTGTCCAATCACTATATTATGAAAGCATATAACAAGTTTGATTTCACAGGCTCACAATTGAAGAGAAATTTTGCCTCAGAATAAATTGTACCTCAAGTGCCACCCATATCAGATTTAGATGATATTGAGATGAGACTTTGGAGTTTAGACTTTAAGGTTGATGCTGTAATGAGTTAACACTTTTGAGGCTAATGAGATGGAATGAATGTGTTTTGCATGTGAGAAGGACATAAATTTGGGGGGACCAGGGGCAGAATCCTATAAACTAGATGTGTGAGTACTCACCAAAATTCATATGCTGAATAGACTAAGATAGCACTTTTTAATATAACATTTTTTCTGCTATGACAGCCATTAAGATCAAATGTCAAACTAAATCTAGTGCTGCTACATCACAATATATTGAACCAAAGTTAAAAAAGAAAAGAAGCCAGCTGGGCACAGTGGCTCATGCCTATAATCCCAGCACTTTGGGAGGTCGAGGCAGCTGGATCACCTGAACTCCTGAGTTCGAGACCAGTTTGGCCAACATAGTGAAACCCCGTCTCTACTAAAAATACAAAAATTAGCCAGGTGTGGTGGTGCGTGCCTATAATCTCAGCTACTGAGGAGGCTGAGGCAGGAGAATTGCTTGAACTTGGGAGGCAGAGATTGCAGTGAGCCAAGATTCTGCTGCAGCACTCCAGTCTGGGTGACAAGAGCAAAACTTCATCTCAAAAGAAAAAAACAAAACAAAACAAAGAAAGAAAGGTGCCTATTCCATTATATTGTCCTGTTTTAAATGTGATTAATAATAAGCTCTTAGTTATAGCAAAGATACTATAAATAATACACATTTAAAAGTCATTTACAATGTTCATTTCATTTTAAATTATTGTCTTTTATTTGCTATTTTGTGCATGTTTTATAATTTCATGCTGTAGTAGTATAATAGAGCATTATAAACTTCACAAATAAGTATATACATGATGGGACTGTAACTTCATAATGTTTTGTAGATAGGAATTTGGAGAGCTCCAGGTCGAATGAGGGCCAGTGGATATTCCACACAGTCCTCAGTTTGAGGGATACTCACAAATCTGCTCACTGAAATGAGACATCTTGCCCATTTTCACATGCTTTGGGGATTTGTTTTAATGGATAAAGTACTCACTGGATATCAAAATGTAAATATTACAGAGATTAGACTTAAGGGACAGTCAGATGATGGAGACTAAAGGCTTAGTTGCTTCCACCATTAAAGCAATTATAAAGAATACTGAGAAAACAAAGACAACTAATAAAACTGCAAATTGCACATTCATGAGCAGTAGTAAATTATAGTGGCACCACATCCTCACAAGCAGTATCCTCTTATGACTCCATTTATTACACTGAATCAGTGGTTTTATTTTCTTGAATGAATTCATAGTGCTAAGAGGGATTCGCTTAAAGAGAGAGTTCAGTAGTATGTACAGGTTAGGAATCCACTCAGCTAATTTTAAAGGAAAATTTCTATATGAAACCCTTAAAAATAAGTTTTTCTTCATCAGATTATATCCAGCTCATAAAGGAATAATTGCTCAGGGAATAGAAAAAGCAGGACGGGATTCTAAAGTACTAAACCTGGCTGGGTGATGTGTCATTAAAATAAGACAGTTCTTTAAAAAAATAAAAAAACTGGAAACATAACAATGCAGGAATTCCCCAATTGTAATATACGATGTTCTGCTTCAGGAGAGGTGCCCAGAGACAGTAGGAAAGGATGCTTCTTTTCTGCCACATGTATTTATAACATATCCATAACTTTTTAATTCATAATTGTGTTTGCATTTTAAAGAATGAACTCCAACTCCAGCAAAATTTACACTCACAAAAACGTAGTATGGTGAAAAAAATGTGGTATGGTGAACTTTGAAATCACAGCAATTTGGATTCGAATTCCAGCTTCACCATTTACGTGCCATTTAATCTTGGGTAAGTTGTCTTACTTTTGTGAATCTAGGTACCCTTATGTTAATAAAACTACTAATCTCATTGTTTTTTGTTTGTTCTTAAAGTGAGACAATACATATATAATTTGACTCATAAAGTGGCCTTCTCACTTCATTTAACATTTTAACCCTTAAATGTGGCCTAGCTTTGTAAGTTTCTTTATGTTTTTCTCCCTGATACTTATCATTTGCTTACTTTGCTTATTTTCCATCTCTTCAACTGGATTTAATATAGAATTGTGCAGGCACTTTGGAAAACAGTTTGGCATATCCACAAATAATTAAACATAGAGTTATCTTATGACCGAGCAATATCACTCCTAGGTATATGCACAAGAGAAGTCAAAATGTGTCCGCACAAAAACATATGCATGAATATTCATTGCAGCATTATGCATAATAGCAAAAAACGGGGAACAACACAAGTGCCCATCAGTTGATGAATGTATGAACAAAATATTACATAGCCATACAATGGAATATTATTCAGCATAAAAAGGAATGATATAATAATACAAGGTACAATATGGATGAACCTTGAAAACATCAAGTTGACTGAAATAAGCCAGTCACAACAGACTATATATTACACAATTCTATTTACATGAAATGTTCAGAATGGGAAAATCCCTAGTTCTCTAAGTAAATAAGTGGTTTACTTATGGTCTGCAGGAGATGAGCAGTAGGGGAGTGATAGCTAAAAAGTATGGAATTTCTTTTTGAGAAGATGAAATATTCTGAAACTGACTGTGGTGATGGTTACACACATCAGTAAACATACTAAACCTATGGAATTGTATGCTTTAAGTGGGCAAACTGTATGGTGTGTGAATTATATCTCAATAAAGCAATTAAAACTGTATGGTTTCTTGCCAGTTTTTATTATAATGTGAAATAAGTTAAAATATATATTCTCTTTTCTGTAAGACTTAGGTTTTGGTTACTCCTGAAAAACATCTAATTAACTCTGTAAATTTCTTGATAGTCAAATCGGTCAGATAAGTTATCTCCACAAAATATTTGAAGTCACAAAAATGTAAACAAATATGTTTGACTAAATTAAATGATAATAATTGTTATCTTTTAAAAGGATTGTGTCTTGTAAACTATAAATACTGCAAAAAAAGTTGACTTAATTATTACACTTTCTGAAAACTGTTAAATGCCATCTGTCTAAATTTTAATACCAACAGAAATCACCTTAATCTGTACTGTTACAACTTAATATAATTCCTAAGATCCCTGAAACTTGAACTAATAGTAAATTATACATAAACTTTGGTTATCTAAAATCTTTGGTTATCTGGACATATTCTAAGATATTAAAATTTAGAAACCTAGAAATCACAAAAGTAGTACAAATAAGTAATGCATAATTTATCTTTGAAAAGTGCCAATCATGACAATACATTTGATGTAGTGCATTTATAGTCATATAAATTAAATGATACAGCTAATATATCTGAAAACTGAAAAAAAGCTTAAAAAAATTTATCACACATATTGGTGTATGTTTAAACATAGATATAGAGTTATATTAGAATTGTGAAACTAAGAACCTTATGAATATTCAAAGAAAAACTAACAATTAGGTGGGAAGTAGTCTTTGAATATTCAATCTGCTCTGTAAAAAAAAAAGCAACAACTACAAAAAATCATGTTTTCTTATTTGGTGGCTATTATGGAGAACAGACTTCCTTACCTCATAGGAAGAGAGCTTCTTGAGAGACTCCTAAATCTTTGTGGTTTGGTGTAGATTTCTTGAGTTTTTTAATTAAAATTTTTTTAAGGGAGGGAGTCTCGCTGTGTTTCCCAAGCTGGCCTTGAACTCCTGGGCTCAAGTGATACCCCCCACCTCAGTCTCATGAGTAGCTGGGATTACAGGTGTGCACTACTGCAACTGACTTTCAATTACTTTCTGACCAAAATCTTTTATTTCTATTAAGAAATAAAAGAAGTTAAAATTCTATAAATTATGGCTCACTGCTGTGCTTAATTTAAATGTTATTTATGATTATTTTTATAGCTAAGATCATTGTTTCATCTTTAGACATCAATGACCTGTTTATTAATTAATGCTATAAAATGTTTCTTTGATAATTATTTTTGATATTGCTTTTCCTAAATATAGGTTCCAAATACTGCATAATAAAAATTCTAAGATATTATTTTATCTAAACTATCTTTGGGGTTTCCAAGGAGTCTTCTGAGACACAAAAGATTTGTTCCAAACTTTATTAAATTAATAATGCTACAAATAAGAATATGTGTATGTTCTACACAATTATGAGAGCAATCCTGTTATCAATCTCACAGTATAGGGGCAAACCACTCTCAAATCAAAAGGAGAAACTTAATCCTCTCCAGGTTAATTGCATGCAGATGAAATGTTATTATTATAAATATATTCTTAGGTCTTCAGGATGCTTATAAATCATATATGTTAATAGAGGATTCCATTTTTCCTTATTTCAATAATTCTGGCTAATATATTAATCAGAGTTATTCAGTTTTGTCATCAGTAGATGGTTTCTGGTTTCCTTTACACTTGCTTAAAAGTAACTGCTATAAATCACAGATCAGAAGTTCTGGAAAAAATTTCAAAAAACTCTCCAAAAATTTCAGTGTCCTTTAGCAAAGAATTGTCGACTATTCTACTCCACAGAAAAGTAGATTTATGGATCCCAACTTGCCAAACAAAGCTGGTATCTTTATTACAAAGAGACCCGACACCTTTCAGACTTCACAAGATGAGTTTGACCTTTCACAGTTCTTTCATCCGGAAGTGGTCAAACTCATGGAAGGAGACATGTAAGCTAACATTAATAAAACCAAAATTAACTAGGGTTAAAAGAACTGATTTGAGTATGATTACTGTTTTTTATTAAAATGGGCATATTAAATTTAATTTTTTCTTCATAATATCCTCAGGAACCATTTCGTACAGCTGTCACTGGACTGTTGATTGCTGAAATCCTGTCCAAAGCTAACATTCTTTGAGCTAATATGAATAGTAACTCAATCAGCAACGTTTATTACATGCCTCTCCAAACGTATATTTTGAACATAATTAGATCACCAGAAATGTGATTTGTTCCTCTGAATATCTACATGCAACTGCATTATTAATGTGTTGATATTAACGAGATTTTACCATTAACAGCACATTAATTTTTTTATAAATTGTATCTTAAAATATTGACCACTCTTATTAGGAGTGCATGCTGTTTTTTCCAACAAGGAAAAAGTGCTCTGTTTTAGAATTTATCAATATACCCTGTTCAGTTTTGTTCTGCTTTTTTTTAACAAGGGAACACTGATCGTCAATTTTATATGTCAATTTGGCTTGGCTCTAGTACCCAGTTATTTAATCAAACAGTAATCTAAGTGTTGCTGTGAAGGTATTTTGTAGAGGTGGTTAAGATCTATTTGACTTTACGTAAAGGAGATTACCCTTGATCATGTGGCTGGGCCTCTTTAATCTGCTGAAGCAATTAAGAGAAAAAACTGAGGTTTCCCAAGAAAAGGAATTCTGCCTCAAGACTACAGCACCAACTCCTGAACTCTTGCCTGAGTTTCAAGTCTGCTGGCCTGCCCTACAAATTTTGGAGTCAAGACTACATGCATCAACTCCTGTCTGTTTCTAGCCTGCTTGCTATGTTTGCCCTATACATTTCAGACTTGCCAGGCCTAACAATTGCATAATCAATTTTTAAGATAAACTCCTTTATATCTACATCTATATCTATGTCACATCGATATCTATCTATCTATCTATCTATCTATCTATCTATCTATCTATCTATCTATTCTATTGGTTTTTATTTCATTGGAGAACCATCACTGATATAGAAACGAATTTGCATAGAAGT
Source organism: Macaca mulatta (assembly GCF_049350105.2). Lineage (NCBI taxonomy): Eukaryota > Metazoa > Chordata > Mammalia > Primates > Cercopithecidae > Macaca > Macaca mulatta. The sequence goes on from NC_133411.1 coordinate 124,665,058, forward strand.
TCACTAAGGTTAGGAGTATAGGCTGTGCCAATAGAAGATAAATCTTCCCTACAGAAAGTTCATTAAAGCCATTTAAGGACCAAATCCATTATTAACTTGATCTCCTGAGGCTGATAGAGGGCAAGAGAGACCCAAAGTGGAGTCTTAGCCCAGGAGGGTTCTTGGCTTTGCCCAGGAAATAATTCAAGGGTGAGCTAGTGGTGCTAAACAGTGACTTTTATTGAAGTGACAAGCATAAATGCATTGTCAGCAGTGATTTCCTTATGGGCACGAGATTGGGAGTTGGGAGGGGAAAAAAAACCCTGCTTTTTCTTCCTTCACAATTACTATATATATTTCAGTCGTTTAGAAAATTTTCAAAGACCATAGATCAGTATGTTAATTGAATAATTAAAACTCCATAAGCTAGTTGGGTGTGGTGGTTCACACCTGCAATCCTAACTACTCAGGAGGCTGAGGCTGGAGGATCACTTCATCCCAGGAGTTTGAGGCTGCAGTGCGCTATAATCATGCCACTGCACTCTAGCCTGGGTGAGAGAGCAAGACCTTGTCTCTAAATAAACAAACAAAAACTTCATGAGGTTCAGAGGCTTTGATCATTATTTTTTCTGGAATTCCATGGGAAGCCTAGACGTGTTCCCCACAAAAGGATGATGTCCCCACCAAAGGATGACAGCCTCCATTTGCCAAAGACCGGCTGATTCATAGGAATCCTTTTTGATTTTGGATTCATTAAATTTTAGCATTCATAAACAGAAGCTCCGAGGGAAAGAAGATGTTAAAGTTAAGGATGCTGTAGGACACCCAAAGAGGTCTATAGAATTCAGGGAGTCCACAGACCTGTGTGGGAATAATTGTATTGTTGTTTTCACTAACCTCTATCTGAAATTCAGGATTTCCCTCAATTAACAATGTAAACAGCAATCCAGAGCAATAGACAACTGTGTTTCTATCTCCTATAGAGATCATAGATATAGTCATATTCATTACAGTTGCAGATATCTCAAAATACTGTTTCTACTTCTCACTACTTTGAAGTTATACTAGATAGTAGGCTTGCTGGTAGATCTAAATTCGTGCATTAAAAGTACATAGATTATAAATTTGGCTTATAGTCAGGTAACTGTGTTTGTAAATTATTGTTTTTCTTTGCAGTCCTCTTTATATGGTATTGTTGTCCTTTAATCCCATGACAAACTATCGTGTTTTAAAAATATATTTAAAACATTATTCTTAGAAGCGGTCTGTAGGCATCACCAAATTTCTAGAGAGGTTCATGACATAAAGAAAGTTAAGGGGCGGAGCAAGATGGCCGAATAGGAGCAGCTCCAGTCTCCAACTCCCAGCGCGAGCAACACAGAAGACCGGTGATTTCTGCATTTTCAACTGAGGTACTGGGTTCATCTCACTGGGGAGTGCCGGACGATCGGTGCTGGTCAGCTGCTGCAGCCCGACCAGCGAGAGCTGAAGCAGGGCGAGGCATTGCCTCACCTGGGAAGCGCAAGGGGGAAGGGAGTCCCTTTTCCTAGCCAGGGGAACTGAGACACACAACACCTGGAAAATCGGGTAACTCCCACCCCAATACTGCGCTTTAAGCAAACAGGCACACCAGGAGATCATATCCCACACCTGGCCGGGAGGGTCCCACACCCACGGAGCCTCCCTCATTGCCAGCCAGCAGTCTGTGATCTACCGGCAAGGCAGCAGCGAGGCTGGGGGAGGGGCGCCCGCCATTGCTGAGGCTTAAGTAGGTAAACAAAGCTGCTGGGAAGCTTGAACTGGGTGGAGCTCACAGCAGCTCAAGGAAACCTGCCTGTCTCTGTAGACTCCACCTCTGGGGACAGGACACAGTAAACTAAACAAATGCAGCAGACACCTCTGCAGACGCAAACGACTCTGTCTGACAGCTTTGAAGAGAGCAGTGGATCTCCCAACACGGAGGTTGAGATCTGAGAAGGGACAGACACCCTGCTCAAGTGGGTCCCTGACCCCTGAGTAGCCTAACTGGGAGACATCCCCCACTAGGGGCAGTCTGACACCCCACACCTCACAGGGTGGAGTACACCCCTGAGAGGAAGCTTCCAAAGCAAGAATCAGACAGGTACACTCGCTGTTCAGAAATATTCTATCTTCTGCAGCCTCTGCTGCTGATACCCAGGCAAACAGGGTCTGGAGTGGACCTCAAGCAATCTCCAACAGACCTACAGCTGAGGGTCCTGACTGTTAGAAGGAAAACTATCAAACAGGAAGGACACCTACACCAAAACCCCATCAGTACATCACCATCATCAAAGACCAGAGGCAGATAAAACCACAAAGATGGGGAAAAAGCAGGGCAGAAAAGCTGGAAATTCAAAAAATAAGAGCGCATCTCCCCCGGCAAAGGAGCGCAGCTCATCGCCAGCAACGGATCAAAGCTGGACGGAGAATGACTTTGACGAGATGAGAGAAGAAGGCTTCAGTCCATCAAATTTCTCAGAGCTAAAGGAGGAATTATGTACCCAGCGCAAAGAAACTAAAAATCTTGAAAAAAAAGTGGAAGAATTAATTGATGGCTAGAGTAATTAATGCAGAGAAGGTCCTAAACGAAATGAAAGAGATGAAAACCATGACACGAGAAATACGTGACAAATGCACAAGCTTCAGTAACCGACTCGATCAACTGGAAGAAAGAGTATCGGCGATTGAGGATCAAATGAATGAAATGAAGCGAGAAGAGAAACCAAAAGAAAAAAGAAGAAAAAGAAATGAACAAAGCCTGCAAGAAGTATGGGATTATGTAAAAAGACCAAATCTACGTCTGATTCGGGTGCCTGAAAGTGAGGGGGAAAATGGAACCAAGTTGGAAAACACTCTTCAGGATATCATCCAGGAGAACTTCCCCAACCTAGTAGGGCAGGCCAACATTCAAATCCAGGAAATACAGAGAACGCCACAAAGATACTCCTCGAGAAGAGCAACTCCAAGACACATAATTGCCAGATTCACCAAAGTTGAAATGAAGGAAAAAATCTTAAGGGCAGCCAGAGAGAAAGGTCGGGTTACCCACAAAGGGAAGCCCATCAGACTAACAGCAGATCTCTCAGCAGAAACTCTCCAAGCCAGAAGAGAGTGGGGGCCAATATTCAACATTCTTAAAGAAAAGAATTTTAAACCCAGAATTTCATATCCAGCCAAACTAAGTTTCATAAGTGAAGGAGAAATAAAATCCTTTACAGATAAGCAAATGCTTAGAGATTTTGTCACCACTAGGCCTGCCTTACAAGAGACCCTGAAGGAAGCACTAAACATGGAAAGGAACAACCGGTACCAGCCATTGCAAAAACATGCCAAAATGTAAAGACCATTGAGGCTAGGAAGAAACTGCATCAACTAACGAGCAAAATAACCAGTTAATATCATAATGGCAGGATCAAGTTCACACATAACAATCTTAACGTTAAATGTAAATGGACTAAATGCTCCAATTAAAAGACACAGACTGGCAAACTGGATAAAGAGTCAAGACCCATCAGTCTGCTGTATTCAGGAGACCCATCTCACACGCAGAGACATACATAGGCTCAAATTAAGGGATGGAGGAAGATTTACCAAGCAAATGGAGAACAAAAAAAAGCAGGGGTTGCAATACTAGTCTCTGATAAAACAGACTTTAAACCATCAAAGATCAAAAGAGACAAAGAAGGCCATTACATAATGGTAAAGGGATCAATTCAACAGGAAGAGCTAACTATCCTAAATATATATGCACCCAATACAGGAGCACCCAGATTCATAAAGCAAGTCCTTAGAGACTTACAAAGAGACTTAGACTCCCATACAATAATAATGGGAGACTTCAACACTCCACTGTCAACATTAGACAGATCAACGAGACAGAAAGTTAACAAGGATATCCAGGAATTGAACTCATCTCTGCAGCAAGCAGACCTAATAGACATCTATAGAACTCTCCACCCCAAATCAACAGAATATACATTCTTCTCAGCACCACATCGTACTTACTCCAAAATTGACCATGTAATTGGAAGTAAAGCACTCCTCAGCAAATGTACAAGAACAGAAATTATAACAAACTGTCTCTCAGACCACAGTGCAATCAAACGAGAACTCAGGACTAAGAAACTCAATCAAAACCGCTCAACTACATGGAAACTGAACAACCTGCTCCTGAATGACTACTGGGTACATAACGAAATGAAGGCAGAAATAAAGATGTTCTTTGAAACCAATGAGAACAAAGATACAACATACCAGAATCTCTGGGACACATTTAAAGCAGTGTGTAGAGGGAAATTTATAGCACTAAATGCCCACAAGAGAAAGCAGGAAAGATCTAAAATTGACACTCTAACATCGCAATTAAAAGAACTAGAGAAGCAAGAGCAAACACATTCGAAAGCTAGCAGAAGGCAAGAAATAACTAAGATCAGAGCAGAACTGAAGGAGATAGAGACACAAAAAACCCTCCAAAAAATCAATGAATCCAGGAGTTGGTTTTTTGAAAAGATCAACAAAATTGACAGACCACTAGCCAGACTAATAAAGAAGAAAAGAGAGAAGAATCAAATCGACGCAATTAAAAATGATAAAGGGGATATCACCACCGACCCCACAGAAATACAAACTACCATCAGAGAATACTATAAACACCTCTACGCAAATAAACTGGAAAATCTAGAAGAAATGGATAATTTCCTGGACACTTACACTCTTCCAAGACTAAACCAGGAAGAAGTTGAATCCCTGAATAGACCAATAGCAGGCTCTGAAATTGAGGCAACAATTAATAGCCTACCAACCAAAAAAAGTCCAGGACCAGACAGATTCACAGCTGAATTCTACCAGAGGTACAAGGAGGAGTTGGTACCATTCCTTCTGAAACTATTCCAATCATTGAAAAAGAGGGAATCCTCCCTAACTCATTTTATGAGGCCAACATCATCCTGATACCAAAGCCTGGCAGAGACACAACAAAAAAAGAGAATTTTAGACCAATATCCCTGATGAACATCGATGCAAAATCCTCAATAAAATACTGGCAAACCGGATTCAGCAACACATCAAAAAGCTTATCCACCATGATCAAGTGGGCTTCATCCCTGGGATGCAAGGCTGGTTCAACATTCGCAAATCAATAAACATAATCCAGCATATAAACAGAACCAAAGACAAGAACCACATGATTATCTCAATTGATGCAGAAAAGGCTTTTGACAAAATTCAACAGCCCTTCATGCTAAAAACGCTCAATAAATTCGGTATTGATGGAACGTACCTCAAAATAATAAGAGCTATTTATGACAAACCCACAGCCAATATCATACTGAATGGGCAAAAACCGGAAAAATTCCCTTTGAAAACTGGCACAAGACAGGGATGCCCTCTCTCACCACTCCTATTCAACATAGTGTTGGAAGTTCTGGCTAGGGCAATCAGGCAAGAGAAAGAAATCAAGGGTATTCAGTTAGGAAAAGAAGAAGTCAAATTGTCCCTGTTTGCAGATGACATGATTGTATATTTAGAAAACCCCATTGTCTCAGCCCAAAATCTCCTTAAGCTGATAAGCAACTTCAGCAAAGTCTCAGGATACAAAATTAATGTGCAAAAACCACAAGCATTCTTATACACCAGTAACAGACAAACAGAGAGCCCAATCAGGAATGAACTTCCATTCACAATTGCTTCAAAGAGAATAAAATACCTAGGAATCCAACTTACAAGGGATGTAAAGGACCTCTTCAAGGAGAACTACAAACCACTGCTCAGTGAAATAAAAGAGGACACAAACAAATGGAAGAACATACCATGCTCATGGATAGGAAGAATCAATATCATGAAAATGGCCATACTGCCCAAGGTAATTTATAGATTCAATGCCATCCCCATCAAGCTACCAACGAGTTTCTTCACAGAATTGGAAAAAACTGCTTTAAAGTTCATATGGAACCAAAAAAGAGCCCGCATCTCCAAGACAATCCTAAGTCAAAAGAACAAAGCTGGAGGCATCACGCTACCTGACTTCAAACTATACTACAAGGCTACAGTAACCAAAACAGCATGGTACTGGTACCAAAACAGAGATATAGACCAATGGAACAGAACAGAGTCCTCAGAAATAATACCACACATCTACAGCCATTTGATCTTTGACAAACCTGAGAGAAACAAGAAATGGGGAAAGGATTCCCTATTTAATAAATGGTGCTGGGAAAATTGGCTAGCCATAAGTAGAAAGCTGAAACTGGATCCTTTCCTTACTCCTTATACGAAAATTAATTCAAGATGGATTAGAGACTTAAATGTTAGACCTAATACCATAAAAATCCTAGAGGAAAACCTAGGTAGTACCATTCAGGACATAGGCATGGGCAAAGACTTCATGTCTAAAACACCAAAAGCAACGGCAGCAAAAGCCAAAATTGACAAATGGGATCTCATTAAACTAAAGAGCTTCTGCACAGCAAAAGACACTACCATCAGAGTGAACAGGCAACCTACAGAATGGGAGAAAATTTTTGCAATCTACTCATCTGACAAAGGGCTAATATCCAGAACCTACAAAGAACTCAAACAAATTTACAAGAAAAAAACAAACAACCCCATCAAAAAGTGGGCAAAGGATATGAACAGACATTTCTCAAAAGAAGACATTCATACAGCCAACAGACACATGAAAAAATGCTCATCATCACTGGCCATCAGAGAAATGCAAATCAAAACCACAATGAGATACCATCTCACACCAGTTAGAATGGCAATCATTCAAAAGTCAGGAAACAACAGGTGCTGGAGAGGATGTGGAGAAATAGGAACACTTTTACACTGTTGGTGGGATTGTAAACTAGTTCAACCATTATGGAAAACAGTATGGCGATTCCTCAAGGATCTAGAACTAGATGTACCATATGACCCAGCCATCCCATTACTGGGTATATACCCAAAGGATTATAAATTATGCTTCTATAAAGACACATGCACACGTATGTTTATTGCAGCACTATTCACAATAGCAAAGACTTGGAATCAACCCAAATGTCCATCAGTGACTGATTGGTTTAAGAAAATGTGGCACATATACACCATGGAATACTATGCAGCCATCAAAAAGGATGAGTTTGAGTCCTTTGTAGGGACTTGGATGCAGCTGGAATCCATCATTCTTAGCAAACTATCACAAGAACAGAAAACCAAACACCGCATGTTCTCACTCATAGGTGGGAACTGAACAATGAGATCACTCGGACTCAGGAAGGGGAACATCACACACTGGGGCCTATCATGGGGAGGGGGGAGGGGGGAGGGATTGCATTGGGAGTTATACCTGATGTAAATGACGAGTTGATGGGTGCAGCACAGCAACATGGCACAAGTATACATATGTAACAAACCTGCACGTTATGCACATGTACCCTACAACTTAAAGTATAATAATAATAAATAAATTTAAAAAAAAAAAGAAATTTAAAAATCTCTTCTTTAGAGAAAAATAAAACTAAATTGTCTTTAACAAATAAAAGCAATAACAGTTTTTTTGTTCTTGTTAAAAGAAAAGGGATTTACAGATGTGTAACGTTCCATATTCCAAACAAGTATTTTTTCTTTTTGCACAAAGGAATTACCATTACCACAGCCACCTGGAGATAAATCATTTTCCCATAGCTATAGAAAGATCTTTTGTTTAGGAAAAGTACCTAAGCAAAAAACTGACTTATACTATGTAGATGACTTTTCCTTTAATCAAGCAAGAAGTACTCTATAAGGTTTTAATTTACGATATTCTGCTCTTTCAAATGATAAAGATATTCTTAAATTTCAATTGGATTTTTCTAAACAATAGACCTAAATCCCATTTTACCTTTCTTTTCTTATTTATATCTTATTTACTTTATTTTATTTATTTGTTTTTATGGTAGGGTCTTGTTCTGTCACCCAGACAGTAGTGGAGTGGTGCAATCATAGCTCAATGCAGCTTCAAACTCCTGGGCTCAAGTGATCCTCCTACCTCAGCCTGAGTAACTGGGCAGGCATGAGTTATCATGCCCAGCTATCCACTTTACCTTTTTGAATCTTAGAAACAGGAGCCAGAATCCATATAGCCAATTGAAGCAACGTGACACATATTGCTTTGATGTCACACATATAGCTCCTAAATTGACACTCAATTTAGGAATTCAAGATTATTGCCTGGAATCATTGTACTGAGATTTATAGCCAATCATAGATTAAAGATCACCGGAAGGACCATGTCCTCAGAAGACTGGGCAGTAAATAATTTGCAGTTGTTTGTTTTAGTGCATTCTAATATGCCCTTTGATCTTAAAAAGTTCATGGACGGATGATGGTGAGTTCAGTGATGGGAGGTTGGGATGGAGAAATGCTGCAATGCCGTGTGATGCCCTCAGTTCCACAGGGCACATTGTGTAACCACTTTGCTTTCCCCTCAGCAGGACATAAGCTCTGGCCTCACGTTGAGTTGCATATGCAGGGATTCCAATGTTTTTTTAAATTTACTTTATCAATGAGAAGGCTGTTTACTATGGCAAGGACATCAAGCCCCTTTGTTTGGACATAAGGTCTAGGGAAAAACCCCTGACTCCTCCCTCCTCCCTTCTCAGCAGTCTGAGTTTGCAGCAAGTTGCAGTGCATTTCAGGTTATAATAGAACAGGAAGAAAGTCTCATCTGGGAAGAAAAATGGGAAGGACCAGGTGGAAAACTATCAGGGCTTAGGTATTCAAAAGTATGGCATTAACTGGCAGACATGCTACATGTTTTTTGAGGTTTCTCTACTTCTGACCATTTTGGTTCCAGGAGCCATATTTATCAATAAACAAGGAGCAATCTATCAGACATACTCAAAGTGTGGCCCTTGGGCAGGAGGCATTATATGGGAGCTTGTGAGAAATGCAGATTCTCAGACTCTAACCTAGAGCTGCTAAATCAGAATCTCCAGGGGTGGGGCCCAGGAATCTGTGTTTCAATAAGCCTTCCAGATGATTCTTAGGCAACCTAGGCAACCCTCTGCAGGTTCCTCTTCTGAGGGAGGAGGATGTCGCTGTATCACTGAGCAACAGCAGTATTATGTGGGTGTTTATTAACTGGTGAAAGTCCCACAATGAAGAGCAGTAAAGCCACGACTTCATGGCACACAGACTGAGGGGGAAAACCCTTAGTTTCTGTTTAATTTGCCCATGCTAGATCCACGCCAATAAGTTTGCAGAACATAACACACCTCCCTGTGACTAATTGTTTTGAAATTATACTCAAGAGTTTGGGTCGTTTGGGGAATTAAGGTAGAACATGTTGTTTAGGGAATCTGAGAACTTTCTCTCATTTTTTCCTCAGACTCTATAAGTATGTTGAGAGCTTGGACTGGGTCTTACTCATGCTTTTCTTACCAGCACTGGCTCAGAGCCTGCTTCAGTAGGGCTGACTAATAAATGTTTGGAAAATGAACAAACGAGCAATAAATGAATGAAATTCAATGAAGGTTTTGTCTTTACCTGTGTTTATAGGTTTTATATTGCTCTCAGTATAAATTACCACTAATGCAGTAGTTCAAACAACAAACATTTATTATCTCATAGTTTTTTATGTCCAAAGTCCAACTGGGGTCTCATTGGGCTGAAATCAAGGGTTCAGCAGGGCTGCATTCCTTTCTGGAGACTCTAAGGAACAATCCACTTTCTTGTCCATGTAAGTGATAGGTAGAATTCAGCTCTTAATAGCTGTAGTGATGAGGTTTCCATTCCCTTGCTGGGTGTCAGCTGAGGGCCTTACCTAGGTTATAGAGTTCACTGCATTCCTTGGATTCTGGCTCTCTTCCTCCATCTTCAAAACCAGCAATCAAGGGTTAAGTACCTCTCAAGCATTGAGTCTCACCTCTTTCTTGTTCTCCCACATCGCTCTAACTCTCTACCTTCCTCTTCTCCTTTTAAGGGCTTATATGGTTATGTAAAACTTATCCATATATACAGAATAATCTCATATCAAGATTCATAATCTTCATTATGTATGCAAAGTCCTTTTGCTGTGTAAATTAACATACTCAAGGATTCTGGGAATTAGAATGTCTACATCTGATGGATCGTTATCCTGCCGAACACATTCTATTACACAAAGTATATTAAAAGCATCTGAATCCTGATTGAAAAAAATTTCAATTCAAATTAAAAGAAATGCAATCCTGAGCAAGATGGCCAAATAAGAACAGCTCCAGTCTCCAGCTCCCAGCGCGAGCGACACAGAAGACAGGTGACTTCTGCACTTTCAACTGAGGAACGCGGCTCATCGCCAGCAACGGATCAAAGCTGGATGGAGAATGACTTTGACGGATTGAGAGAAGGCTTCAGTCGATCAAACTTCTCAGAGCTAAAGGAGGAACTATGTACCCAGCGCAAAGAAACTAAAAATCTTGAACAAAGAATGGAGAAATGGATAACTAGAATAATCAATGCAGAGAAGGTCATAAACGAACGGATAGGGATGAAAACCATGACATGAGAATTATGTGACAAATACACAAGCTTCAGTAACTGACTTGATCAACTGGAAGGAGGAGTATCAATGATTGAAGATAAAATGAATGAAATGAAATGAGAAGAGAAGTCTAGAGAAAAAAGAGGAAAAAGAAATGAACAAAGCCTCCAAGAAATATGGGATTATGTGAAAAGACCACATCTACATCTGATTGGTGTGCCTGAAAGTGAGGGGGAAAATGTAACCAAGTTGGAAAACACTCTTCAGGATATCATCCAGGAGAACTTCCCACCCTAGTAAGGCAGGCCAACATTCAAATTCAGGAAATACAGAGAATGCCACAAAGATACTCCTCAAGATGAGCAACTCCAAGACACATAATTGTCAGATTCACCAAAGTTGAAATGAAGGAAAAAATGTTAAGGGCAGCCAGAGAGAAAGGCCGGGTTACCCACAAAGAAAAGCCCATCAGACTAACAGCAGATCTCTCAGCAGAAATTCTAGAAGCCAGAAGAGAGTGGGCGCCGATATTCAACATTCTTAAAGAAAAGAATTTTCAACCTAGAATTTCATATCCAGCCAAACTAAATTTCATACGTGAAGGAGAAATAAAATCCTTTACAGACAAGCAAATGCTTGGAGATTTTGTCACCATCAGGCCTGCCCTACAAGAGACCCTGAAGGAAGCACTAAACATGGAAAGGAACAACCGGTACCAGCCATTGCAAAAACATGCTAAAATGTAAAGACCATCGATGCTAGGAAGAAACTGCATCAACTAACGAGCAAAATAACCAGATTGACAGGATCAAGTTCACACATAACAATATTAACCTTAAATGTAAATGGACTAAATGGTCCAATTAAAAGACACAGACTGGCAAATTGGATAAAGAGTCAAGACCCATCAGTTCGCTGTATTCAGGAAACACATCTCACATGCAGAGACACACATAGGCTCAAAATAAAGGGATGGTGAAAGATCTACCAAGCAAATGGAAAACAAGAAAAGCAGGGGTTGCAATCCTAGTCTCCGATAAAACAGACTTTAAACCATCAAAGATCAAAAGAGACAAAGAAGGCCATTACATAATGGTAAAGGGATCAATTCAACAGGAAGAAATAACTATCCTAAATATATATGCACCCAATACAGGACCACCCAGATTCATAAAGCCAGTCCTTAGGGACTTAGAAAGAGACTTAGACTCCCATACAATAATAATGGGAGACCTCAACACCCCACTGTTGACATTAGACAGATCAATGAGACAGAAAGTTAAAAAGCATATCCAGGAATTGAACTCCACTCTGCACCAAGCGAACCTAATAGACATCTACAGAACTCTCCACCCCAAATCAACAGAATATACATTCTTCTCAGCACCACATCATACTTATTCCAAAATTGACCACATAGTTGGAAGTAAAGCACTCCTCAGCAAATGGAAAAGAACTGAAATTATAACAAACTGTCTCACAGACCACAGTGCAATCAAACTAGAACTCAGGACTAAAACTCAATCAAAACCACTCAACTACATGGAAACTGAACAACCTGCTCCTGAATGACTACTGGGTACATAACGAAATGAAGGCAGAAATAAAGATGTTCTTTGAAACCAATGAGAACAAAGATACAACATACCAGAATCTCTGGGACACATTTAAAGCAGTGTGTGGAGAGAAATTTATAGCACTAAATGCTCCCAAGAGAAAGCTGGAAAAATCTAAAATTGACACACTAACATCACAATTAAGAGAAGCAAGAGGCCGGGCGCGGTGGCTCAAGCCTGTAATCCCAGCACTTTGGGAGGCCGAGACGGGCGGATCACGAGTTCAGGAGATCGAGACCATCCTGGCTAATACGGTGAAACCCCGTCTCTACTAAAAATACAAAAAACTAGCCGGGCGAGGTGGCGGGCGCCTGTGGTCCCAGCTACTCGGGAGGCTGAGGCAGGAGAATGGCGGGAACCCGGGAGGCGGAGCTTGCAGTGAGCTGAGATCCGGCCACTGCACTCCAGCCCGGCGACAGAGCGAGACTCTGTCTCAAAAAAAAAAAAAAAAAAAAAGAGAGAAGCAAGAGCAAACACATTCAAAAGCTAGCAGAAGGCAAGATATAACTAAAATCAGAGCAGAAATGAAGGAGATAGAGCCACAAAAAGCCCTCCAAAAAATCAATGAATCCAGGAGCTGATTTTTTGAAAAGATCAGCAAATTGATAGCCCACTGGCAAGACTAATAAAGAAGAAAAGACAGAAGAATCAAATAGATGCAATAAAAAATGATAAAGGGGATATCACCACCGACCCCACAGAAATACAAACTACCATCAGAGAATACTATAAACACCTCTATGAAAATAAACTAGAACACCTAGAAGAAATGGATAATTTCCTGGACACTTACACTCTCCCAAGACTAAACCAGGAAGAAGTTGAATCCCTGAATAGACCAATAGCAGGCTCTGAAATTGAGGCAATAATTAATACCCTACCAATGAAAAAAAGTCCAGGACCAGACAGATTCACAGCTGAATTCTATCATAGGTACAAGGAGGAGCTGGTACCATTCCTGCTGAAATTATTCCAATCAATAGAAAAAGAGGAAATCCTCCCTAACTCATTTTATGAGGCCAACATCATCCTGATACCAAAGCCTGGCAGAGACACAACAAAAAAAGAGAATTTTAGACCAATATCCCTGATGAACATCGATGCAAAAATCCTCAGTAAAATACTGGCAAACCAAATCCAGCAGCACATCAAAAAGCTTATCCACCATGATCAAGTGGGCTTCATCCCTGGGATGCAAGGCTGGTTCAACATACTCAAATCAATAAACGTAATCCAGCATATAAACAGAACCAAAGACAAAAACCACATGATTATCTCAATAGATGCAGAAAAAGGCCTTTGACAAAACTCAACAGCCCTTCATGCTAAAAACGCTCAATAAATTTGGTATTGATGGAACACATCTCAAAATAATAAGAGCTATTTATGACAAACCCACAGCCAATATCATACTGAATGGGCAAAAACTGGAAGCATTCCCTTTGAAAACTGGGACAAGACAGGGATGCCCTCTCTCACCACTCCTATTCAACATAGTGTTGGAAGTTCTGGCTAGGGCAATCAGGCAAGAGAAAGAAATCAAGGGTATTCAGTTAGGAAAAGAAGAAGTCAGATTGTCCCTGTTTGCAGATGACATGATTGTATATTTAGAAAACCCCATCATCTCAGCCCCAAATCTCCTTAAGCTGATAAGCAACTTCAGCAAAGTCTCAGGATACAAAATCAATGTGCAAAAATCACAAGCATTTTTATACACCAGTAACAGACAAACAGAGAGCCATATGATGAATAAACTCCCATTCACAATAGCTTCAAAGAGAATAAAATACCTAGGAATCCAACTTACAAGGGATGTAAAGGACCTCTTCAAGGAGAACTACAAACCACTGCTCAGTGAAATAAAAGAGGACACAAACAAATGGAAGAACATACCATGCTCATGGATAGGAAGAATCAATATTGTGAAAATGGCCATACTGCCCAATGTAATTTATAGATTCAATGCCATCCCCATCAAGCTACCAATGACTTTCTTCACAGAATTGGAAAATACTACTTTAAAGTTCATATGGAACCAAAGAAGACCCCGCATTGCCAAGACAATCCTAAGTTGAAAGAACAAAGCTGGAAGCATCACGCTACCTGACTTCAAACTATACTACAAGGTTACAGTAACCAAAACAGCATGGTACTGGTACCAAAACAGAGATACAGACCAATGGAACAGAACAGAGCCCTCAGGAATAATACCACACATCTACAACCATCTAATATTTGACAAACCTGAGAAAAACAAGAAATGGGGAAAGGATTCCCTATTTAATAAATGGGGCTGGGAAAATTGGCTAGCCATAAGTAGAAAGCTGAAACTGGATCCTTTCCTTACTCCTTATACGAAAATTAATTCAAGATGGAGTAGAGACTGAAATGTTAGACCTAAAACCCTAGAAGAAAACCTAGGTAATACCATTCAGGACATAGGCATGGGCAAGGACTTCATGTCTATAACACCAAAATCAAGGGCAACAAAAGCCAAAATTGAAAAATAGGATCTAGTTTAACTAAAGAGCTTCTGCACAGCAAAAGAAACTACCATCAGAGTTAACAGGCAACCTATAGAATGGGAGAAAATTTTTGCAATCTACTCATCTGACAAAGGGCTAATATCCAGAACCTACAAAGAACTCAAACAAATTTACAAAAAAAAAAAAAACAACAACCCCATCAAAAAGTGGGCAAAGGATATGAATAGACATTTCTCAAAAGAAGGCATTCATACAGCCAACAGACACATGAAAAAATGCTTATCATCACTCGCCATCAGAGAAATGCAAATCAAAACCACAATGAGATACCATCTCACACCAGTTAGAATGGTGATCATTAAAAAGTCAGGAAACAACAGGTGCTGGAGAGGATGTGGAGAAATAGGAACACTTTTACACTGTTGGTGGGATTGTAAACTAGTTCAACCATTATGGAAAACAGTGTGGTGATTCCTCAAGGATCTAGAACTAGAAGTACCATTTGACCCAGCCATCCCATTACTGGGTATATACCCAAAAGATTATAAATCATGCTGCTATAAAGACACATGCACACGTATGTTTATTGCAGCACTATTCACAATAGCAAAGATTTGGAATCAACCCAAATGTCCATCAGTGACAGACTGGATTAAGAAAATGTGGCACATATACACCATGGAATACTATGCAGCCATGAAAAAGGATGAGTTCGTGTCCTTTGTAGGGACATGGATGCAGCTGGAAACCATCATTCTCAGCAAACTATCACAAGAACAGAAAACCAAACACCACATGTTCTCACTCATAGGTGGGAATTGAATGATGAGATCACTTGGATATGGGAAGGGGAACATCACACACTGGGGCCTATTGTGGGGAAGGGGGATGAGGAAGGGATGGCTTTAGGAGTTATACCTGATATAAATTGATGGGTGCTGATGAGTTGATGGGTGCAGCACACCAACATGGCACTTGTATACATATGTAACAAACCTGCTTGTTGTGCACATGTACCCTAGAACTTAAACTATAATAATAACAAAAAAATTAAAAGAAATTTGATGGAGAATAAGTATGATGTTCCTTTTTTTTTTTTTTTTTTAATGAGACAGAGTTTCACTGTGTCGCTGTATTAGTCCATTTTCATGCTGCTGATAAAGACATACCCGAGACTGAGTATTAATAAAGAAAAAGAGGTTTAATGGACTCACAGTTCCACATGGCTGGGGAGGCTTCACAATCATGGCAGAAGGAGAAAGGCACATTGTACATGGCGGCAGACAAGTAAGAACGAGAGCCAAGCAAAAGAGGTTTCCTCTTATATAACTATCAGATCTCATGAGACTTATTCACTACCATGAGAATAGTATAGGGGAAACTGCCCCCACAATTCAATTATCTCACACCAGCTCCCTCCCACGACATGTAGGAATTATGGGAGCTACAATAACTCAAGATGAGATTTGTATGGGGACACAGCCAAACCATATCATTCTGCCCCTGGCCCCACCCAAATCTCATGTCCTCACATTTCAAAACTGATCGTGCCTTCCCAATAGTCCAGCAATTTCTTAACTAATTTCAGCATTAACTCAGAAGTACACAGTTGAAAGTCTCATCTGAGACAAGGCAAGTTGCTCCTGCCTATGAGCCTATAAAATCAAAACCAAGTCAGCTACTTCCTAGATACAATGGGGGTACAGGCATTGGATAAATACACCCATTCCAAATGGGAGAAATTGGCCAAAATGAAGGGGCTAAAGGCCCCATGCAAGTCCAAAATCCAGCAGGACAATCAAATCTTAAAGCTCCAAAATGATCTCCTTTGACTCCATGTTTCACATCCAGGTCATACTGATGCAAGGGGTGGGTTCTCATGGTCTTGGGTCAGCTCTGACCCTCTGACTTTGCAGGCTACAGCCTCCCTCCCTGCTGCTTCCACAGTCTGGCTTTGAGTATCTGTGGCTTTTCATAGTGCACAGTGCAAGATGTTAGTGGACCTACCAATCTAAGTTCTGGAGGACAGTGACCCTCTTCTCACAGCTCCACTAGGCAGTGCTCCACTGAGGACTCTGTATGGGGGCTTCAATTCCACATTTCCCTTCCACACTGCCCTGGCAGAGGCTCTCCATGAGGGTACCACCCCTGCAACAAACATCTACCTGGACATACAGATATTTTCATACATCCTCTGAAATCTAGGTGGAGGTTTCCAAACCTCAGTTCTTGACTTCTGTGCAACTGCAGGCTCAACACCATATAGAAGCTGCCAAGGGTTGGAACCTGCATCCTCTGAAGCTACAACCTGAGCTGTACCTTGGCCCCTTTTAGCTATGGCTGGAGCAGCTGAGACACAGGACACCAAGTCTCTAGGCTGTACACAGCAGGGAGGCCCTGGGTCTAGCCCACAAAACCATTTTTTCCTCCTAAGCCTCTGGGCATGATGGGAGGGGCTACTGCAAAAGTCTCTGACATGCCCTGGAGACATTTTCCCCATTATCTTGGCAGTTAACATTTGGCTCCTTACTTATGCAAATTTCTGCAGCTGGCTTGAATTTCTCCTCAGAAAATGGGTTTTTATTTTCTATCGCATCATCAGGTTGCAAATTTCTAAATTTTTATGCTTTGTTTACCTTTTAAAACTGAATGCTTTTAATAGCATCCAAGTCACTGCTTAGACATTTCTTCCACCAGATACCCTAAATTATCTTCTTCAAGTTCTAAGTTTCACAAATCTCTAGGGCAGGAGCAAAATGCCACTAGTCATTTTGCTAAAACATAACAAGAGTCACCTTTGCTCCAGTTTCCAACAAGTTCCTCATCTCCATCTGAGACCACCTCAGCTTGGATTTTATTGACAATATCATTATCAGCATTTTGGTCAAAGCCATTCAACAAATCTCTAGGAAGTCCCAAACTTTCCCACATTTTCTCGTCTTCTGAGCCCTCCAAACTGTTCCAACCACTGCCTGTCACCAAGTTCCAAAGTCATTTCAGTATTTTTGGTTGTCTTTTCAGCAGCACCCCACTCTGCCAGTACCAATTTACTGTATTAGTCTATTTTCATGCTGCTGATAAAGACATACCTGAGACTGGTAATTTATAAAGAAAAAGAGGTTTAAAGGACTCACAGTACCATGTGGCTGGGGAGGCCTCACAATCATGGTGGAAGGCAAAAGGCATGTGTTACATGGCAGCTGGCAAGAGAGAATGAGGGCCAAACAAAAAGGGGAAACCTCTTATAAAACCACCAGATCTTGTGATACTTATTCACTACCACGAGAACAGTATGGAGGAACTGCCTCCCTGATTCTACTGTCTCCCATTGGCTCCCCTCCCACAGCACATGGGAATTTGGGGAGCTATAATTTAAGATGAGATTTGGGTGAGGACACAGCCAAACCATATCAGTACCTATGCTGGAGTTCAGTGGTGCAATCATGGCTCACGGCAGCCTCAACTTCTCTGGCTCAAGCAATCCTCCCACCTCAGCCCCACAAGTGACTGGGACTACAGGCATATGCCACCAGGCCCAGCCAATTTTTGTCTTTTTTGTAGAGACTGGATTTTGCCATGTTGCCTAGGCTGGTCTCAAACTCCTGGACTCAAGTGATCTGCCCATCTAACCCTCCCAAAGTGCTAAGATTACAGGCATGAGCCACCAAACCTGGCCAGGTATGATGTTTTTGTAGAGTGCATTAGTACAAGATATCAACCCCTGGAATTAGCCCTTTGAGAGATGATGAGTTTAGATAAGTTTGTTTATAGCCATCTATTATCACCACTTTTAAAATTCTCCTTCCTGTGCACCCTACCTCTTCATACCATGCTGGACAGCATCCAAGCTCTTAAACCTTCTTCCTCTTTTCTTTGTGTTGCTCTCAGTCAAAACATAACAGGAATAGCTAATTACTGATCACTTTACTATATGCTTATTACTTTCATACAATCCATCTCGTTAAGTAATATTACCTAAATTAAGTACTTGTCATTTTAGAGGAAGAGGAGACTTATCAAATTTAAGTAACCTTTTTATGATAGTCAATAACAGAGCTCGGATTCCACCATAAGCCCCTCTTGTTCATTATTATACACCCTGCCTCCTTGTGATGCCCCATTTTCACATTTCCTCCACTCTTAAGCAGCAGACCAAACTTGGACTTATATGTCCAGTAACTGATACACAAAAGGGTCTTTCGTAACAAGATCTCAAGTCTTAAAGAACAACCCCATTGGTGAAAATCAAGGCAGCTCATGGTAGGCCAGGAGAGGAAATCAAACTATCTAGCTTCCCTTGGCACACAAACATTTATAAAACTTGGCAGAGTAGGAGTTTAGAAGAACACTGGAGAATTCTTTTTTATATCTTTACTATGCCAGGAAAACAAAGCACTAGTTCTATGGAGTAGTTGGGAAGAAGGTCTAAGGAAGATCCCATGATATTTGTCATTGCTATAGACACTGTATTTGAACAAAATCTCTCACTTCTTTTTCTACAAGAATTTTATCCAAATAGGTAAAAATGTTCCCTCAATATGGGAACTCATAAATAGGAACAATAAGTATTGACTTATGAGTTATTTGACCTTTTATGACTATTTAGCCATTGATTGTCTGGTTTTATTAATCAGTATTTAGTGCCTCATTATTTATAAACACATACTGAATATTTTGCCATTTGCTGACACCATGCTAGGTACAGAGGTGAAAAAGAAGGAATATAAAGTTCAACCACAGACTGAGATACACTCACCAGTAGCCAAATTATAATATGACATAAACTGTGACCTAATCTCATTTTTACCCTTATCCTGGATGATACCTTAATCAAGAAGCCCCACGGAAATATACATTTATTTCTGAATGGCTTGTTTGTTTGGAGGCCAAGGCTTGTTCCTAAGAAATTCATTTTAAACAGGCAGTGCAGAGCAGCCCACTTCTCCTTTGCTCTATCATGTTCTGTTTGCAAAGAGGAGCTGTGTTCCATGGGAGCAAGGACCAAACTGTGGTCTCAGCACTCAGCTCCTGCCCACCCTAGAAGACTGTTTTACCCTTAGAGTTCCCACCAGCTTTCCTGAAAGAGCAATCAAATCTAGCTTTCCTGTGAATTATAATTTTTTGATGCCATAAATATTGTAACCTTTGTTTACTATATATGTATTTTCCATAAATAATATTTACATGGTTATGATGGGTGTTCATAGTTTAATTTCTGCATTAGCAAGACTGTTGCTTTAAAAATTACGATGTAGCTGGAATTTGTCTTTACCCATCTCTTCTCTTTCAGCACTGATGGACTCCTGAGATACCAAGGGAACACAGGCTATTAGATCCATATTTTATATCCTCTACCACCAAACTTCACCAACTAGAATGTGCTTTTCCAGCATGCACTATGTGGTTCTGGAATCTGTATGACCAATTTCAAGCCCCCACTCCATAAAACTTTCTGTCCTGTTGACCTTTTCATTCGGAATTTAGTTCTCAAACAGGTAGATGAGGAATAAGCAACAGGGCAAGGGCTATCTCTCTTACATATTTGTGTTCCTAATGTCTAGGTTATTGTCTGTGCTAAAATAAATCACAATACTACAAACTATATTAATAATGGTAGATACTTCTGTAGCATTAACAACATGCCAAGCAATTATTTATACAATTTATATACATTGACTCATTTCATCTCATGACAAATTTATAAGATAAGTACTATTATACTCATTTTATAGATATGGAAATTAAATGTTTGTTGAGTTAATGAATGAAATAATGGAAGGTTACCTCATGTAATAATAAAGACCTCCTGGAGACAATTCCTCACTTCAAAAGAGTGACCCCAACAGTGGGAATTTGTGGCCTGTGGGCTATCTAAGAAGAAAGGTACTTGGGGTTGTGTGGGGCTATAGTGGGAGAGGATATGTCTTTGAAATCCTTCCAGTGACACAGCACCCAACTTACACAGTATTTCAGGGATCTCTCTTTGTCTATGGTCTTGCTTCAGACAACTTGGCTTCATCTGATTTTAAGGAGTCCAGGAGTTAGGGAGGTGATAAATATGCTTGCCCAGATTAGAGGAGTCCTGGAGGGGGAGTTAGAACTCTGCAATCCAAGCCCTAAGGGACGTATTAGAGACAGATAGAGAAATCCAGTCTAACCAGCTACAGAGGCTTGTGGGACAGTGCTGGGCCTGGTTAGTCTTCTTGGTCATGGAGCCTCCGTATTCATTTCCTGTGATACATCATAAATAATCACAAATTTAGCAGCTTAAAACAATACCAATTGACTTAGTTATTTTTGACTTTTAGATTCAGAGATACATGTACAGGTTTGTTATATAAGTAAATTGCATGTCACAGGGGTTTTGCGTACAGACTATTTCATTGCTCAGGTGGTAAGCACAGTACCTAATAGGTAGTTTTCAATCCTTACCCTCCTCCCACCCTCCCCATCAAGTAGGCCCCAGTGTCTATTGTTCCCCTCTTTGTGTCTGTGTGTACTCCATGTTTAGCTCCCACTTGTAAGTAAGATCATGCCATATTTTGTTTTCTGTTCCTGTGTTAGTTCACAGGATAATGGCCACGAGCTCCATTTGTGTTCCTGTGAAGGACACGGTCTAGTTCTTTCTTAGGTACGTAGTATTCCATGGTGTATACATACCACATTTTCTTTATCCAGTCCACCATTGATGAGCATTTAGATTGATTCCATGTCTCTGTATTGTGAATAGTGCTGCGATAAACATACAAGTGCATGCGTCTTTTTGGTGGAATGATTTATTTCCTTTTGGGTATATACCCAGTAATGGAGTTGCTAGGTCAAATGGCAGTTGTTTTACGCTCTTTGAGAGATCACCAGGCTGCTTTCCACAGTAGCTGAATTATTTACATTCCCACCAGGAGTATATAAGCGTACTCTTTTCTCCCCAGCCTCTCCAGCATCTGTTATTTGTTGACTTTTTATTAATAGACATTCTGGCTGTGTGAGATAGTATGTCACTGTGGTTTTGATTCACATTTCTCTAATGATTAGTGATGTTGAGCATTTTTTCATATACTTGTCGACTGTGTGTATGTCATCTTTTGAGAATTGCCTGCTCATGTCCTTTGCCCACTTTTTAATGGAGTTGTTTTTTGGTTTTGCTTGTGAATTTGTTAAAACAATACCAATTTATTATCTCACAGTTTTCTGTGGGCCAAGCATTTAGGAATGGCTTATCTGGATGTCATAAGGTTGCAACCAAAGTTAAGCTGCATTGTCATCTAGAGGCTGGACTGGGAAAGGATCCACCTCCAAGCTCATTTAGGTTGTTAGCAGAATCCATTGCCTTGCAGCTATAGGACTGGACTCCTCAGCCTCTTGCTGGTTGTTGGCTGGCAGCTGCCCTCAGCTTCTTGCCATATGGCCCTCCCAGTATGGCCACTTACTTCTTTAAGGTCTGCCACGGAGTTCCTAGAATACGCCTGCCAGCAACATGGCTCATATATCATGATATAATCACACTGAAGTAACATTCTATCACCTCTGCCACATTCCATTGCTGGAGGCAAGTCACAAGTCCTGTCCACACTCAAGTGGCGGGCATGAGAATGAGAAGATGAGATTGTCAGGCGTTATGTTAGAGATCATCTGCCACAGTCTCTCAGGACCCTAGGACCCTCTTGAAGAAAGCTCCATGAGGTTAAGCAGAAGTGTTATGTGCACTGCATTCACCCTGCATGTGAATGGATGACATCAGGCACCCTGTCTGACTTATTCATGGAAGTATCCCATGTCTAGAACAGTGTCTTCTACTGAAAAAGGTCTGCCCATGAATGAATACGTGAATGACTCCTTATGTCTGTTGTAAAGAAAGGAAATTGACAGGCAGGAATGAGGCTAGAAAGTACACCTACCACTTACACTTACACTTGATGTGTAAAAGATGGCCCTTTGCATGACTTACTCCCAGTTAGCTCATGCATTTTCTACAACATAATGTTGCTGGCAAAGAAGTTGTTTAGAAAATTGGTCCAGGCGATAAGGGAGGAGAAAGAAAACTTTCTGTGAGGGCACTTTTTCTGGTGGACCCAGTCTTCTCTCAGGAGAGCTTGGCACCCCACTTCCAGGTGGTTCTGGTTGGCTCTGTTTTTCATAGAGAAGCTTTGAAAGTTATACAAAGATGTTAACAAGGGTATGAATGCCTTTCTTTTTTCTAGTACTTTACAGTTAGCAGTGTCCCCTCAGGTATAACTTTCTTTAAGTCTAAATCTCCAAGTAGCCACACTGGACACAAAGAAAAAGCAAATGGAAAGACAGAAGGATTGAAACAAGAGTGGGAAATTTTAGCATTAAAGTGACCTGCAAGAGCCATGCAAACAGCAGAGTCAGATGCTGATTGGTGTCACTGAGATTTGACTATTCTTCCTGGAGCATTTCCTGACTGGGACCCCCACATTGTACTAACTTTGACCCCAGTGGTAAGGCTGTAGGCATAGAAGCACGTAAGAACAGGGACACAAGGATGAGTACTCATTAGGCTCAATATATGAGCTTTGCCATTAATTTAAATCATACAGAGAAACAGGATAGAGTTTGGCTGGAAAAAGGCCACAAACTAGACAAGATTGATGCTTAAAATGTTGGTTTGTGTGTCCATGTGCAAGTGTGTGTGTACAGAGGTTAGATACAGAAGAGAGGGCATGTCCACCCCCACTTTCCATAAATTTTGCTGCTAATAAGGAGGGGTGGGCTGGGCGTGGTGGCTCACACCTGCAATCCCAGCACTTTGGGAGGCCGAGGTGGGAGGATCATTTGAGGTCAGGAGTTTGAGACCAGCCTGACCAATAGGGTGAAACTCTGTCTCTACTGAAAAAAAAAAAATACAAAATCTTAGCTGGACATGTTGGCACATGCCTGTAATCTCAGCTACTCAGGAGGCCGAGGCAGGAGAATCACTTGAACCTGGGAGGTGTATCGGGAGAACCTGCTCCCGATGGTTACTTGGGTTCTTTTCTATTTTCTAAGTGTCTCAGCTGGTTTGAGAAATAAAGGGAAAGAGTACAAGAGAGAGAAATTTAAAGCTGTGTGTCCAGGGGAGACATCACATGTTGGCAGGATCCGTGATGTTCCCTGAGTGGTAAAACCAGCAAGATTTTATTAGCGATTTTCAAAAGGGGAGGGGGTGCACGAATAGGGTATGGGTCACAGAGATCACATACTTCACAAGGTAATAAAATATCACAAAGCAAGTGGAGGCAGGGCGAGATCACAGGACCGCCCAAAGAAGCGAAATTAAAATTGCTAATGAAGTTTTGGGCACGCATTGTCATTGATAACATCTTATCAGGAAACAGGGTTTGAGAGCAGACAACCTGTCTGACCAAAATTTATTAGGCGGGAATTTTCCTTGTCCTAATAAGCCTGGGAGAGCTATAGGAGACTGGGGCTTATTTCATCCCCTCGGCTTCGACCATAAAAGACGGCACGCTTCTAAGGGGGCCATTTATAGGCCTACCTTCAGGGCGCATTCTCTTTCTCAGGGATGTTCCTTGCTGAGAAAAAGAATTCAGCGATATTTCTCCTATTTGCTTTTGAAAGAGGAGAAATACAGCTCTGTTAACCGGCTCAGTGGCAGCCAGTTCAAAGTTACCTCTGTTGTTCCCTGAACATCGCTGTTATCCTGTTCTTTTTTTAAGATGCCCAGATTTCATATTGTTCAAACACACATGCTCTACAAACAATTTGTGCAGTTGAGACAATCCTCACAGGGTCCTGAGGTGAAATTCATCCTCCTCAGCTTACTAAAGCTGACGTAAGGTGACGGGATTAAGAGATTAAAGTAAAGACACGCATAGGAAATCACAAGGATATTGACTGGGGAAGTGATAAGTGTCCATGAAATCTTCACAATTTATGTTCAGAGATTTCAATAAAGACATGCATAAGAAATTATAAAAGTATTAATTTGGGGAACTAATAAACGTCCATGAAATTTTCACAATTTATGTTCTTCTGCCGCGGCTTTAGCTGGTCCCTCCGTTCAGGGTCTCTAACTTCCCGCAACAAGGCGGAGGTCACAGTGAGCTGAAATCACACCACTGCACTCTAGCCTAAACAACAGAGTGAGACTCCATCTCAAATAAAAAAAAAAAAAAAAAAAAAGAAAAGAAAAAGAAGGGAATAGGAGATCTTTAAGAGGAAAAAGAAATTTTGGAATTTCCTGGCACAGAAATCCAAGGTATGGGAGAAGCACAGGGATCAGAACTCAGAGATTGCTTTGACCTCTCCTTCAGTTCTTTAGTAGATTTTTAAAACTCTAACAGTATAGAAACTTTCAAATGGAAAAAGGATCTATTTACAGGCCAAGCCTTCACAAAAATTTATGAATCAGAACATAATAGTGTAACTAAGAGGTAGGTCCTGAAATCCAGCCAGGAAAAATACTAAGATGGAGAAATTTATTCCTATGAAGGAACAGTGGCCACAAAAAATGGAAAAACAGAGTAATCAGGGTTTGCCTTTCCACCCATGATTCTGAGCTGCTGTTTGTACTAGGAGTTTCTAACATGCAATTTGCATCTTCTGTGTCACTGGCAGATCACACTTTACCAGTGGTTCTGGGGAATGAGTGACCAGCCTTTTATCTGGAGGTCTGAAGCATTCTTGTTCTTTTTCCTGCTATATCTACCTCATGGCTGATGATGAAACATATTATTTTTTCTAACACTTATCCATTACTTCTGGATGAACTTGTCAGAGTAAAGGCCCCAAAACACTTGTACTGCTTCTATAAAATGCTCAAACCATCTTCTTGTCCCAGTTAACTAAATGGGCAGCCAAGAGGCACTCAGGGTCTCCTCAAGCATGGGCTTATGTGGCCAATGTTTGTGATTATAAGTGACATATTCTTAAAAGACATATTTTAATTTTAAACTCACAAGGCTAGGAGAGCTTTTATAGAAAACAAAATGTACAATGGCAAACATACAAACTAATTTGGGACAGTTCATATTCTTAGAGCTAGCAACAAGGGTATGCAGTCCAAAGTAGAGTTTCTCCTTAGCTCTAGGTAGGAAAGCCTGTGAGATTTTGGCTGTGCCTCATTCTTTGGGTACACCATCAGCAGAAGGAATATATAATGAACTTAATAGGCTTAAACATTAACTGATAGTTTAGTAGAGTGCAGGAATGCCAAGGATGCCCAGAAACGCACAGGTAGGGAAGAGGATGTCAAAATCCTCTCTCTGAATAAAGAGAGCAGACCTTAGGCCAGGATCTTTAGTCAACATGATGATAAAAAGGAGGAAGAGAAAAAAGTGAGAAAGAAGAAAGAACATGACGATTTTAAGGGGAAAACTGTCACCTCCAACATAGCACTCCACAAAGTTGAAATGCTATTTTGTGTTTAAAGAGTAAAATTGAGAAAAAGGTCAAAGAGGGAAAATACATGTATCTGGAACTTGAGCAGGCTGTGAAATCGAATTCTGTTTTAACATTTGAGATAATCAACTCTTAGCAAGATTATATCAAACTTCATTAAAAATTGCCTTTTAAGTTGAGAGAATAACCAAGTATTTTCTAGGCTTTTTTTCTTAACTTTAGATGGCTAGATTGAGAAGATAGTAAATGAGAAATATATGTGTAAAATCAGATAATACTTGCTCTCTCAAACATACCAACCTGTGAGTGACCTTGGGTGGCTTAGTAACCAATAAAAATCATAGATTATTTCATTGCAGGTTACAGTTGTTACAAATATCTTAAAGTACCATTTATGCTCATCGTTGCTTTGAAATTACGATGAAAGAAATCGCTTATTCATCAGGCCCACAGCAGCTTTTTGAGCAAAAGAAGATAAGCCATTAAAAGAAAACAACCAAGGTAGGGGACTGTGACTAAGGAGAACACACACAGATTGGGGTTTGACTGCTCTGTGAATACTCATTTTTTTTAGTTGCTCAATAAACTTGAACTGAGTATCTGATATCTGCCAGATAACAAACTTGGCCTGGTACTAAATTAGTAATTTTGTGGGGAGTAACCAAAGACAGTAATTCCTAGATAAGAAAAAACAAAATCAAACAAAACACAAAACAGGCAGATTTCTTTTTCCATGGAGATCACCAAATTGCTTGAGAAGGAGATACCTACCCAAAGACTACCAAGACTTTCTGCAGGAAAGTATACTGACTTTCTGCTCTGGACCAGAAAGTAAATTCTAATGATCTCTTTCGTAAAAGAACGTTGCACCATAATGATTTTAAGGCATGGGACTTTTAGAAAACGGTAGGAGTTTATCTCATATTCAGTCTCTACTGCTATGAGTTTCTTAGTGATTTGACAATAATTCCCAGTAATTTTCCAGAAAAGTTATTACAGTCTTTTCAAAACTGCCTAGGACAGATGCCAAGACAAAGCATTCAAACTGCAACAGGGGCCAGATTTCAACCCACTCATGCTTTCCCTCTATGCACTGCCATCTCTTAGAAGAAGAAGCGATCTAAGAACTTATATCCAGTGGTTGGCAGCTAAGCATATGAGTGTGAACAATTCCACAATTTTTGTCATATCAGAACAGCAGCAAGCAGAAGGGAATCAAATGCTTCTCTGCAACCTCTGTCTCTTTGGTGGGACTTCCATCAGTACTGACACCTGCCAGGCATCCACAGAAATCTAGATTGCATTAACAACGACAGGTTGCCTTCTCTCATCTTAGAATTTTGGAGATACCCTTCCACTTTAGCTGGATAAGAGGGACAGCAGTAGAGTTTGCTTCTTAACAGAGCCCTTTCTCTTAGATCAATCTGGGAGTTTCTCTCCACCTCATCCTTCTTGGTGAAGGGTTCCCAACCTTTAGGGGAGCACCTGGAAGCTCTTTGATTGAATATTTCTTGAGAGTCAGCTTTTACTCTGAGGTATCTTGGTACTTACTGCTATTCTCCAGCGGCAGAATTTCCTCTATGCCTAAACAGAAATGATTGTTTGGGTTTCTGTCAGATTGTACTAGCCACTCAACAAGCAGATCTAGCCCATTTTACCATAAGAGACTATTTTTAATATCTCTCCAAAAATGTTGGGGGCCACCACATGATTGCATTTGGTGCCTCAATAGGAGTTGAGATTATAAGTAATGACAAAAAAGTGACCTAAAAATCCTTTTAAATGATTTTGACATTTATTAATTCTACATACATTTTAAAATAAAGCATATATTTCTGAGTCAGATTATGTATTCAGTATAATGAAGAAATAGATTATTGAAAAAAGTCTTCCCAGAGAATCTCTGGTCCACAGATTGGAAAATGTTACATTATGAGTTCCTTGAGGAAGAGGCAATGTTTTGTTCAGCCTTTTATCCCTCATGCCTAACCCAATGTTTGGCACAAAGCAGGTGCTTAACGTGAAGTAGATATTTGGGAGATGTTTTGTTTTAGTGAACACTTTTGTGACATTCATGGGACACTTACCATGTGCCAGACACTGTTCTAAGTGCTGTACATGTATTAACTAATTCAACCATCAAACAACTCTAGGAGATAAATGATGTTTTACAGATGACAAAACAGGCTCAGAATTCTTGAGTAATTTACTCAATGCCACATTGCAAGGAATTTTAAAAGCCAGGACACAAAGTAATTAAACATTTCCTTTAATGTTTTCAAATGTAACCACGTGGCAGATAGGGAGTCCACAGCCATGGTTGTTCAGTGAGGCACTGCTGACTGATCATATTTATAGAATGCTACTGGGGCAACTCCCGAACATGCAATGAAGAATGAGGGCCCTTCATCAGACTGAGTGTGGTGGTTCACACCTGTAATCCCAGCACTTTGGGAGGCCAAGGTGGGTGGATCACTTTAGGTCAGGAGTTTGAGACCAGCTTGACCAACATGGTGAAACCCTGTCTCTGCTAAAATAAAAAATTAGCTAGGCATGGAGGCGTGCGCCTGGAATCCCAGCTTCTCAGGAGGTTGAGGCACAAGAATCGCTTGAACCTGAGACGTGGAGATTGCAGTGAGCTGAGATCACAGCACTACACTCCAGCCTGGGTGATAGAGTGAGATTCAGTTTCAAAAATTAAAAAAGAATGAGTGCCCTTCATAAGGAGGCTTTAATCTCGTTGTCTCTTGGCTACTAGAAATAGTTTCACAAATACACATCACAGTTTGTATATACCACCATTTCTAATCTGATTTATTTCATACCATGCTCTCACCTGGTTTTTAAGAGAATAAGGGATTGTGTGAATGAAGGATTAAAGGAATGAATGTCTATTCCTTGATAAAGACTTTATGTGACATCAATTACTTTTCTGGCTAAGAGGTTTGTGAATACAGCATGGTCTCTTCAGTGAAAAGAAAATTAGGTCAGAGTTTCATTTCTCATGGGATGGAAGAATTAAAACTCATCAGTTAAAGAGAGAAAGATGCCACGCAGAGACAGGCAGGAGGCAGAGGGCAGTCCACACAGTCCATCTACCCTGCTGGGTCCCCACAGCACTGAGTACATCAGAATACAGGCACCATGGGAGTTGCAAAGAGAAATGTAGGAGGCTTCCTGCCTGCAAGGATCTCACGATCAATAGAGAAGGTGAAATGTGTACATCAAAGAACATAATACAAGGCAAAATGTGACCTGTGCTAAAAATAAATAAATAAATAAAGCACAGAAAGATTTAAACCAAGTTTCCTGGGAGCACAGAGAGGGGCCAGATGACTTCCAGCTACTGGAAGCAGGAAATACCAACCCCTGAACTGGCTGTATTTTGATTAAAAGAGATTAGAAGGAAGGACTTTCTACAAAAAGGAAACTATGGAGATGCAGGGGTGGGAGAATGGGGGAGAACTGGCAGTTCATTCTGGTTGATTAAACAGTGGATACACACTGGCCAACTCCTGGCTAATCTTTATTTGGATAGTACATTATTGTGTTTTTCAAAAAAAACCCAAATGTTATATGTGAATGCCCTAAGGGAGGACATGGGCTCTGTATCACTAATCATTCTTCACTGTCTGACATACCTGCCCATCCACACATTCATGTTTCTTGCTATTTTCACAGGTTTTAGGATGGGTGATCTCTGCACTAAAGCAGAGTGTCTTGGAGCTTACTGGGGCTTAAGCTAGGGGGAGGAAATTACTCACTAAGAAATAATTAGTTCTTAACCTAGAATTCAGACAGGGGAAAGCTGGGGAGATGGAGTAGAGGGAAAGGGTTGAAACTGAATGAGAAAAAATCGACCTTAATTTTCACTAAACTCTAACTAAAGTTCAGTGTTTCCTTCCATTCTGAATGTGGGTAGGGAGAATCACAGTAGTATTAGTAGTTACTTTGTTGCCAATAAAAATCACAGATTATTTCATTGCACATTGCAGTTGTAGATTTTTTAAACTACCATTTATGCTCATGATACTTTGAAATTGTACTTATCAGACTTATGCCAGATTTTATTTTTTTGTTGTTGTTGTTTGTTTGTTTGTGTGGGATTTTTGTGGGGTTTTTTGTTTTTGGCCCTATCGCCCAGGCTGGAGTGCGGTGGTATGATCTTGGCTCACTGCAACCTCCACCTCCCGGGCTCAAGCCATCCTCCCACCACAGCCTCCCAAGTAGCTGGGACTACAGGTGTGCTCCACCATGCCCAGCTAATTTTTGTGTTTGTTTAGAGATGGGATTTCACCATATTGCCCAGGATGGTCCCCAACCCCTGGGCTCAAGCAATCCACCTGCCTCTGCCTCCCAAAGTGGTGGGATTACAGGTGTGAGAAATTGCACCCAACCTAGATCTTGTTATTTAATGAGTTAATAAAGAAGTACATATATCACCATATCACAAATTTTTAAAAAGTATTTTGATATACTTTGCATATAAATGATTTCCTTTGTACACCAATGTGTTTTATTTTATGCTTTTTAAAACATAACTCTGAAAAGAGATCCACAGTTTTCACCAGACCACCAAAAAGATCTATGACCCAAAAGAGATTAAAAACCCTGCTGAAGGTAGCTTGGGATCACCCAGAGAGCTTTAAATATCTTCATTAGCATTGTGAATTTAGTCTTACAGGCAAACGGGAGCCACTGAAGGGTTTCTTCTTTGTTTTGGGGAAGGTGTTTGTATTAGTCAGGGTTCTCTAGAGGGACAGAACTAATGGAATAGATCTATATACATATAAAAGGGAGTTTACTAAGTATTAACTCACACAATCACAAGGTCCCACAATAGGCCATCTGCAGGCTGAAGAGAAAGGAGAGCCAGTCCGAGTTCCAAAACTGAAGAACTTAAAGTCCAGGGTTCAAAGGTAGGAAGCATCCAGCATGGGAGAAAAATGTAGGCTGGGAGGCTAGGCCAGTCTCTCTCTTTTCACATTTGGCAGCTGGTTAGATTGTGCTCACTCAGATTAAGAGTGGGTTTGCCTTTCCCAGCCCACTGACTCAATTATTAATCTCCTTTGGCAACACCCTCACAGACACACCCAGGATCAATACTTTGTTTCCTTCAATCCAATCAAATTGACATTCAGTGTTAACCATCACAAGTCCACCCCTTGTCAAGTTGAACCCATACATATCTCCTGAGATCATACATAATCTTCAAATAAAGATAATAAGGTCATAATTATGCCTAACATAATACAAATATCCTTTGTACAACTGGAAATGCACCAAGCCACAACTCAAATACTATTTTTTTTTAGATGGAGTCTCACTCTGTCACCCAGGCTGGAGTGCAGTGGCATGATCTTGGTTCACTGAAAGTTCTGCCTTCCAGGTTCATGCCATTCTCCTGCCTCAGCCTCCAGAATAGCTGGGACTATGGGTGCCCGCCATCATGCCCGGCTAATTTTTCTGTATTTTTAGTAGAGATGGGGTTTCACCATATCAGCCAGGATGGTCTCAATCTCCTGACTTTGTGGTTTGCCCGCCTCAGCCTCCCAAAGTGCTGGGATTACAGGCATGAGCCACCGTGCCCGGCCCCAAATACTATTATATAAAATTAACAATACTTAAATGCTGATGTGAAGTCAATAAATCTTATGTCACATGATAAAGGAGAAAGGAAATAAAATGAAGATATTTTCTTACTACAAGTGTATCCATGAAAAAACATGTTTTTAACAAAAGAAGGGGAACATACTCCTAACAATTACAATCCTTCTTTCTGCAGCTTGTCATGTGATCTTAGCTGATATTGATGACTACCTTCTACTACCCATTCTGTATTCCCTTTGCCTTCAGCAAACACCTCAGCAGGTCATAGGTTTTTTTCCTGGTGGAATGAATCATTTGTAGTCCTGCCTAGATTGGGCTGTTGTAGTTTCCCATTGACCTTAATCACAGGGCATGGTAATAATTGGTGATACTAAGAGATGCCCTAATGGACCTCTTGTAGTCCATGCATATTCTTCCTTACCTCCATTATGAAGTAGTAGACTGATTTCATCTTGATAGTCCAGATCAATTGCCCCAGCCAACACTGTAACTCCCTTCTTAGTCTGTTGACTTAAGAGCCCAAAGTGTCCAGGTGGCAATCTTAACTTTCAGTTTTATGGAATTGTTATTGTGTCTCCTGGTGGCAGCATTCTTCCTTCTGAAACTAAGACCTCTAGGCCAGCAGAATGTAATATCAAGGGAACAGGAAGTAAAAATTTTCCTAGTGGATCACTAGTGGTGATGGTGAGTGGTGCCACTTCCACTTCCACCCCTTGATTCCTGGACCCGTGAATCCTGGCTATGGGAGAAACAGTACCATATATTGGATGCTAATTCCAATACATACATAGCCTTCTGGAGAACTCTGCCCCAGCCCTGCAAAGTACTGTCACCTGGTTGGCATTGTAATTGTGACTTCAAAAGGCCATTCCACTGTTCTATCAATCCAGCTGCTTCAGGATGATGGGGAACATGGTGAGATCAGTGAATTCCATGAGCATGCACCCACTGCTGCACTTCTTTAGCTATAAAGGAAGTGCCTTGGCCAGAGGCAATGCTGTGTGGAATACCATGACGGTGGATAAGGCATTCCATGAGTCCACGGATGGTAGTCTTGGCACAAGCGTTGCATGTAGGATAGGAAAACCCATATCTGGAGTAAGTGTCTATTCTAATGAGGACAAACCTCTGCCCTTTCCATGATGGAAAAGGTCCAATATAATCAACCTATCACCAGATACCTGGCTGATCACCCTGAGGAATGGTGCCATGTTGAGGGTTCAGTGTTGGTCTCTGCTGCTGGCAAATTGGGCACTCAGCAGTGGTCATAGCCAGGACAGCCTTGGTGAGTGGAAGTCCATGCTGCTGAGCCCATGCATAACCTTCATCCCTACCAGCATAGCCACTTTGTTCATGGGCCCATTGGGCGATGACAGGGGTGGCTGGGGAAAGAGGCTGAGTGATGTCCACAGAACGGGTCACCCTATCCACTTGATAAAAATCCTCCTCTGCTGAGGTCACCCATTGGTGAGCACTCACATGGGATACAAATATCTTCAGTTTTTGACCACTCAGAAAGGTTCCTCTACATACATCTTCCCCAAATTTCTTTGTCACCAATTTTCCAAACATGCTTCTTCCAAGTCCCTGACCGTCCAATCAAACCATTGGCTACAGCCCATGAATCAGCATATAATCACACATCTGGCCATTTCTTCTTCCATGCAAAGTACATAACCAGGTGCACTACTCAAAGTTCTGCCCACTGGGAAGATTTCCCTTCACTGCTGTCCTCCAGGGATGTCCTAAAAAGGGGCTGTAGTGCTATAACTTTCAGGTGGTGCCTGCATATCGTGCAGAGTCATCTGTGAACCAGGCCCTAGTCTCTTCCTCTGTCAACTGATCATAGGGAACTCCCCCATGAAGCCACCAGTGCAGGCTGGGGGAGAAGGCAGGGTGGCAGGAGTAAAGACCATGGGCATTTGAGCCACTTACTCATGTAACTTACTTGCGCCTTCAGGACCTGCTCAAGTCCATTCACATATATACCACTTCCATTTGATGATGGAATGCTGCTGTGCACAACCCACTTTATGGCTATATGGGTCAGAAAGCACCTAGTTCATGATAGGCAGTTCAGGATGCATGGTGACGTTCAATTTCCACCAAAGCCCAGTAACAGGCCAGGACCTGTCTCTCAAAAAGAGAGCAGTTATCTGCAGAAGATGGCAGGGTCTTGCTCCAAAATCCTAGAGGTCTCTGCAGTGATTCATCTATGGGGGCCTGCCAAAGGCTCCAAACAGCATCCCTATCTGCCACTGATACCTTAATACCATTGGATCTGCTGGGTCATATGGGTCAAGTGGCAGAGTAGCTTGCACAGCAGCCTGGACCTGTTGCAGAGCCTTCTGTTCTGGACCCCACTTGAAACTGGCAGCCTTTCACATTACTTGATAAATGGGCTAGAGTAACACACTCAGATGAGGAATATGTTGCCTCCAAAATCCAAATAGCCCTACTGGGTGTTGTGCCTCTTTCTTGGTTGCAGGAGGGGCCAAATGCAGCAACTTATCCTTCACCTTAGAAGGAATATCTTGACAGGGCCCACACCACTGGACCCCTAGAAATTTTACTTACGTAGAAGTCCCTGAATCTTATTCAGATTTATTTCACATACTCTGGCATGCAAACACCTCACCAATAAGTCCAGTGTGTTTGTTACTTCTTGTTCATTGGATCCAATCAGTATAATATCATCAATGTAATGAATAGTGTGATATCCTGCAGAAGCGAAAAACAATCAAGGTCTCTCCGAATAAGATTATGACACAAAACTGTAGAGTTGATATACTCCTGAGGTAGGACAGTAAAGGTATACTTATCAGCTGAAGACAAATTGCTTCTGGTGGGCCTTGTGGACAGGAATGGAGAAAAAAGCATTTGCCAAGTCAATGGCTGCATACCAGGTACAAGGAGATACATTAATTTGCTCGAGCAATGAAACTACATCTGGTACAGCAGCTGCAAGTGAAGTCACCACTTGGTTAAGCTTACGACAATCCACTGTCATTCTCCAAGATCTATGTCTTCTGCATAGGCCAATTGGGAGAGTTGAACAGGGGTGTGGTGGGAATCATCACCCCTGAATCTTTCAAGTCCTTGATGGTGGCACTAATCTCCGTAATCCCTCCAAGGATGTGATATTATTTTTGATTTACTATTTTTCTAGGTAGAGGCAGCTCTAATGGCTTCCATTTGGCCTTTCCCACCATAATAGCCCTCACCCTACCAGTCAGGGAGCTAACATGGGGTGATCTGTCAGCTGCTAAGTATGTCTATGCCAATTATGCGTTTTGGCACTGGAGAAATGACCACAGGATGAGTCTGGGGACCCACTGGACCCACTGCAAGTCAGACCTGAGCGAAAACTCCATGAACTACCTGATTTCCATAAACCCCTACTTTAACTGGGGGACCACAATAATGTTTTGGGTCCCCTGGAATCAATGTTAGTTCAGAGCCAGTGTCCAGTAGTCCCCAAAATGTCTGATCATTTCCCTTTCCCCCGTGCACAGTTACCCTGGTAAAAGGCAGGAGGTCTCCTTGGGGAAGGATGGGAGAAAGATTCACTGCATAAATTGCCAGTAATGTAGTGGGGTCATTTCTCAAGGGGACCCAGTCTCCCCTTTATTCAAGGGGTTCTGGGTCTGTAAACTGGCTCAAGTCTGGAAATTGATTGAGGGGCCGCGATTCTTTGTTTGTATAATTCACATTAGCCTTTTGTCCATTCGACCTAGAAAGTTTCTACTTGTATAATTTAATTAGGAATGCAGTAGGCTTCCTATTGATTTCACTTTTAGGAACACTGTGATTAATTAGCCAGTGCCAGAGCTCTACACAAGTCAGACTATTCTGATCACCACTTTGCCGCTGCTGTCCATTATGGTAGCTACTCCCACCTTGCCTTTGACAGTTGAGTGCTGCCACTTGGACTCTGCTACCTCCGGATCCAACTATTCCCATTATATTTAAATTTTGTAGTTGAGAGACTATAGTTCCCACTGTTAGATCTGACACACAGAGAAGAGCAATTACAGAGTTCTTCAAAGATTCAGGTGACACCCTCATAAATCAATTTCACAGGGCATTGGTCAAGAGTATACCTTCTGGACTCCCCCTACCCCAAGCTGGGATGAGTAGGTCTAAAGTGACTAATCCACTCCATCACCCCAATCTCCCTAAGCCTTTCGCTCCCTTCCTCTATATTAAACCAAGGGAGATCAGGCATTTCCAGCTCGCTCACAGTGGACCAGCTTTTAATCCATGTTTCAGCTCATCAAGCAATTAGGACATTTTTTACCTCCCCAAGCTGCAACATTAAACGCAGAGTCCCTACTTAGTGGGCCCAAATCAATAGATTCAGCCTGATCCAACTCTGTTCCTTCTGCCATTATCCCACACCCTTAATATCCATTCCCATGCCTGTTCTCCAGATTTCTGTTTATATAAGTTAGAAAACTCAAGCAGTTATTTTCGAGTGTAGTGTACCTCCTCATGGGTCACACTCTCAACTCACCAATAGGGGCCTGCTAGGACTTTAGTTATAAGTCTAGAAGCAAAAGGGGTGTTACGGGTGGCTCCTGAGGAGAATCAACATTATCTTGCCTGGCAACTGCCTCAGGGTCACACTCTCAACTCACCAATAGGGGCCTGCTAGGACTTTAGTTATAAGTCTAGAAGCAAAAGGGGTGTGGCTCCTGAGGAGAATCAACATTATCTTGCCTGGCAACGGCCTCAGGAGAGGCCATCACTGTAGACTCAGGCAGCACAGGGTTTATCTTCTCAGACAAGGGTGGAAAGGCTGATGGCAGCATGGGTCAGGGAGAGGATGTTGCCACTACTGGGGATGGTACTGGGAACAAAAGAGGTTCATCAGCATTTACAAACTCAGTGTCCAGCTTCATCAGGGTCCTCCCACATCCCCACTCCAAGTTGCAGGGTCCCATTCTTTTCCAATCAATGCCCTCACTTTAACAGCATACACCTGATGAGGCTGCACATGCACCTTTCATTGCAGGTCAGCCACTTGCATGATGAGAGCTTGTGTCTGTTTTTCCACAATTTCAACTCTTTCTCTACAGCTGATAAGACTCTCTCAGGGCAATCTTAGCAGATTTGAGGCTCAGTATCTGCTTCTGAAGCCAGGAGATAGAATCCCTAAGTTCATCATTTTCTTTCATTACTTTGTCCACTGAACTTAGGAGCAACCAACCAGCTTCATTATGTTCCTTGGTTCTCCACATATGGGCAAAGGCATTATGTATAGAGTCACTAAGCTCCTTGCCTCTCACGAGCAATGAATCAATGTGTCAAATGCATTGATTTTGAATAACTCTCTAAACAGCTAATGCTAAGGACTATCAGTGTTCTCCATACTGTTAGAAGTAGAGTCCTTAGCATTTTGGGGTCTAATCATATTAAGCACCCAACTCCAGAAACCCCAAAACCAACAAAAGAACTCCATCCTTAATATTCTCTTCCTCTAGAACCACTCCTGGTACCAAAATCTGTATTAGTCAGGGTTCTCTAGAGGGAGAGAACTAATAGCATATGTATATTTCTTAATAAACTTAAATATATATGTAAATATATATAAATTTAAATATATATATATTTGTGTGTGTGTGTGTGTGTGTGTGTGTGTAAAGGGGAGTTTATTAAGTATTAACTCACATGATCACAAGGTCCCACAATAGGCCATCTGCAGGCTAAGGAGCAAGGAGAGCCAGTTCAAGTTCCAAAACTGAAGAACTTGGAGTCTAAAGTTTGAGGGCAGGGGGAATCCAGCACTGGAGAAAGATGTAGTTTGGAAGCCTAGGCCCGTCTCTCTCTTTTCACATTTTTCTGCCTACTTTTTATCACCCAGCTTAAGGGAAGGTCTGCCTTTCCCAGCTCACTGACTCAAAAGTTAACCTCCTTTGGCAACACTCTCACAGACACACCCAGGATCAATACTTTGTATCCTTCAATCCAATCAAGTTGAAACAGTATCAATCATCACAGTGTTCAAATATTAATAATTACTTTTTAGCAAACTGGAGCAAAACATTTGCTAATCGATTTTTGAGATAAATTGCATATAAAAGTACATACCCATTTGAAGTGTAAAGTTCAATGAGCTTTGACAAATGTATATACACATGTAACCACCACTACAATCAAGATATGGTTTGGGTAGCAGAAAGTAAAATTTGGAATTCGTACCTCCTGCTGTCTCTCCTATCCTCAATGAATACCCACTTCCAGCTTGCAAGTGCACTGGCCCTTCACTGAGGGACCCAGACCCTGAGTTCCAGCAAGGCCGAATAGTCCACAAAACAGTCCAGGTGTCAAAAGTGATGGCATATTGAAATTCAAGGACTTAGACACAGATAGGATACATACATGAACAGTCTAATGCCAGTTATCAAATTATCTACCTAGGTAATCATATATGTAGCCATAATCAAATTGTAACTTTGTACTGGCTGAGGGAGGGCTGGAATTTGATCATTCATTCTTATTGACTGATGGCATATGATGCTGCTAACCATATCAACACATACATTCATAATATCTATTTCATATTGCCACAACTTAAGCTATATCTTGTTGAAACTCCTGAAAACTACAGACATTCTAAAAAAAAAAAAAAAAAAAAAAAGTTCCTATTACCCTCAGGGACTCTGGGAAATCAGCCCAACAGGATGATTTGCCAGGTCCTATAAATATTTACCAAGATGGCATTAGATAAAAGAAAGTTACAAAATAATGTGCATTGGGAGTTGTTACTTCAGCTGCATAAGCCTAAGACTCTACCACCCTAAAATAAACTAGCCTTTTTCTTTTTAAAGACAGACTACAAAAAATGTAACTCACTTTATAATAGTTCTCCTAATATTCTCAAGGCATCAAAACCCTCCAAATATATTTTCAGGGTGTCAAATAAAATGGAAAAGAGGTACCATTCTTGGAGGGTGTATGTGGGTCTTCCCTGTCTTCTGTCATGTGCTTTCTTGTATTATTGTTAGGCAAGCGAATTACACCATTATATTACTTTTCAAATATAAGTTTTCTGCAAAAATATTTGTTAGCCTGTCATTGCATAATAATGATGACAATGGAGAGGCGTAATATAATGATACACATGATTTTTTTCCAATATAGATGGTGAGTCTTCTAGCATTTACTTTAACTTTAATATCTCTCATTTATTGAATGACAATTGTACTTCAAGTGGTATAAGACACTTTATTTACATATATAATCTTATTTAGTCCTCCCAACAATCCTAAAAGCTGTGTTAATAATCTATTTTTTTTTTTTTTTTTTTTTTTTTTTTTTACAAACAAGGAAACTGAGATGCACAGAAAGATAAGTGGCAGATCTGACTTCTGTCTTCCAAGATTATGTTCCTTCCACTTCCTTGCCTCTTTCAGGGATGTATTACTAGTTATCTTAATTTTTATAGTTTGTTAACTGTGCTTCAGCATCTCATTTTGAAATATCTGGAGTGAAAGGTACGAGCTCTCTATTTTGCAAGGGACAATCCCCTCTTTTGTATTAGTAAGGGGTAGATCTTTCAGGAGCAGATGGATACCAACTCCCAGCTCCCCTGGACTACTTGGCACCATTCTTCCCTCCAGTACATTTGCTCTGAGCTCCTTTTCTCCTTTACCTTCCAGTTACTACGTAGCCGTACTAATCACCTATGAGTATACCTGATCATCTTTTCTTTCCTTTTCGGTCCTATTAAGCAAATAGGTAGTTTTCATAAGAGCAAAGCTTCTGGGAAAATTTAACAATAATTGCAGAGACTGGCTGTAGTCTGCCACGGCCCTGGGTAATCAGCACATTTAACAATCACACTCATGAGATATGACTGAAAGGAAACTCGAGCTTTGTCTCCCACTCTCCCCTCAAATTTACTTCCTCTGAATGAAATCCACCATGTTCTATGACTTTTCTACTCATTCTTCTGAAATAGTCCTAGGGCACTTTATGTCACAAAACAGTCTCCATCCAATAATGAGAATGTCCACTCCAATGTAACATACAAAACTCTTTCTTTGATCATTAATTTTTTTTTTCATTTCCTAGCAAGGCCAGGATTTAGGGGACAGTGGTGGTTCTCTCTTCCTCCCTCTCTCTCTCTCTCTTTCTCCCTCTCAGCATCTCCTCTCAAACCTGCTAAGCATGACTCTCAGGCCCCTGGGATTGGAGGGCAGAAAGG
This sequence comes from Macaca mulatta, assembly GCF_049350105.2. NCBI lineage: Eukaryota > Metazoa > Chordata > Mammalia > Primates > Cercopithecidae > Macaca > Macaca mulatta. The sequence goes on from NC_133411.1 coordinate 124,704,823, forward strand.
AGAGAACAGAAAGTTCTTTCTTCACTTATGTCGTTCTAAAAAGCTTTGCACGATCAGGCATAGAAGATGTTTAAAACTGATTCCCCCATGGGGACTACTGTGGGTTCTTTGGTATTTCCCTTGATAGGTTCCTCCTACTGCAATTCTGCTTGAGAAACCAGTTCTCCAACAGTTGAACAGTTTGCATTTTGATCTGCCTCACTAACTCCTTTTAATAGTTATCCTATCTCAGAGCCTCAGTCAAGATTTCCCATTTAACATTTGCCACTATGTTCATCCTGTGTATTATGGATTGCCATCTGTTTGGTGGATATGAGTGCAGACAATACTTTTCGGCCAGTAAAACTATAAATGGAAAACGTTAGCTGGCCTTTGCTACAGTACTGAGAACTTTTCTTATAATTAGTTTTCATTCAAAATTTAACCTTAACTTCAATTTGAACATGAGGTATACTACCTCTTCCACAGGTAGCAATTCTTTTTTCGATTTGTTGTACATTTTGATGCTTTTCAATAAATAGGCATTCTCAGCTCTGGTCATCCCATGCCTAAAATTGAAATCAATATTCCCCCCTGGCTGACAGAACATTTTCATCATGATTTACGTTTTTCTGTGTAAAAAGGAAAAAGAGAACGTGAATTAAAATTCCTAATTCCCAGAAGGTATGCATTCTAACTGAAGATTACCCTGTACCAATTTTAGTCGATATCATTCATGTTGTTGATGGACACAATACAGATTCATTGGAGTCATGCATTTTTAAATAACAGTAGCATGTTACTTGTTAAACATCCTAGTCCTTTTTTCTCTCTCTCATTCGACCCTCAGGATCATATCAGACATTCTTATGGCACCTACACCGGCATGGCAGAGACTAGAGTGAGGGAGTAAGGTATCCAGGACACAAAATTTAAGTAGGCATTCACTCCCATGGTCGTACAAGCTAAGTACCCCTTCAATTTTGCACCCTTAGTGCCTCACTCATCTTACCTTAGTCCTATGCCTGTGCATCAGACCTGCATTCCTTCACATTCATCCAATGAAATTCTTGAGTACTTTCTGTGGACCAAACACTGTTCTTGGTACTGGATATCCAGAAGAGAGGCAATCAGATACAAGCTCCTGCTCTCAGTATTGGATAACAATTAAGTGTTGTGCTATGGAGAAAGAGAAAGCAAAGGAGGAGAAAAACTGAAGTGCCAGGGTGGGGTCGGGGTTGTCAACCAAAACAGAGTGTTCAGGGAAATCCTCACTGAGAAGTCGGCATTTGGGCAAAGAACTGAAAGAGGTGAAATGTTTTTGAAAACTTGACGAGGTGTTCACAAAATGTTAATGAATTCGCTACCAGTAATTTGTAACAAATAAATTTCACGTAACTGTCTGACTTCTCTTGGCAAACCCAAAGACCTGGCAAGACAGAGCCACATTTCTGTATGACAACAACTAGGTGGAGCTGAGGGAGGCTCTCTGCTTTAAACCAAGCCAGGACCTTGATGTCGGGCAGGGGTTCTCCAGTTCCCAAAGTCTCCCTCTCCCTGCCTCACTCAATTTCATCACTTGTTTATTCCCTGTAGACCTCTGAGTTTGCACACTCTGGCTAGAATCCCTCAGAAAAGAGAGACCTCAAATACTGCCACTCTCCCTTCAAGCAACCACTCATGGTCATGGTGCTATTGCAAACAGATGGTCTGCTTACCACGCGACAGTGAAGCCACTCCACTACAAGGCAAGAAAGGCCTTGATTCTGGACTCCAGAGATGAGTGATCTTTATTTAGCTGCTTGAAGCTGAGGGGAGACAGATACTATCGAGCTGTTTTCTTGCACAGTGATTGAGATTACCCAAACATTGTAAAAACCCTGCTATCCTAGTCCACACATGTTCTATCTTTCAACCAGAGCAGCAAAAGAAAAATATCAATTCTGGGATGCTCAAGGCATAATTTTTCTGTCTCAGCAAAATTTCAAGACAACAAGTTGTCACAGGCATTTGAAACCCCACCGACCTGCTGGCACATGTGGAGGACCGGAATTTTCCACTTGAGTGAACTGCCTATACTGTTCACTGAAACTCCCCTGAGGAAGAGATCTGTGGTGGCAGGGAGTGCTGGCAAAGAGACTGCTGTGAAGTGTAGACAGAAGCACCATTCCCTACAACGCTGAGAGAGTCAAAGGCAGGTTGCCATAGCTACTATTGCTTAGCCTTTCCATGGCGTATTTTTTTTCTGCAACTATTTGCCTAAATTATAGCAATATTTTAAACTGAAGCCAAGTAGGTGAGAATGAGTGAAGATTTCTCAACTTCAACTTATGTAAAAAATCTCAACTGTGGAATTGCATCAAACCAGTTTTGCTCTAAAATGAAAATAGGTGGGAGCACTGTGACTTCCAAGAAGACATGGGGTGAGTGTGTGTTTGACAAACAGTGTGAGATTCTGATATTTCAATCAGCTCCCTACATTTGCTCTGGATCAAAAAAAAATTCTCAAACCCCGTCTACTCTACAGAGTACATTATGTCTCAGCTTTATTGCACAATCAGTTAGAAGAAAAATAAAGGGAAAAATAAATATGTTTTCAAGCTTAACTCCAAGTGAGTAATGGAAAATTGAACTTTCATGTTAGTAAAAATGAAAACCAAGGTTAAAAAGTTACAACGATTTTAAAAACAACCTTTCAAATAGCAATCGAGTCATTCATATAACTTAATACTAAATTTACATCAATTGAAGGGAATTTTATTTTGCAGTAATCCTAAGAAAACTTTGAAACAAGAGACATTTCTCTTTTGTGTACAAGATTTCTCTTTTCTCTACTTCTCCTTCACCTCTAGTAGGTTCCTCTATATACTGCCAACACACAGTTTCCAATAATTATGCTCTTACCCACACATATTTAAATAGGAGTTGATGGGTAGGCATAGGAAGTTTATGTTTTTTAAAAAGCTCTGGTTAAAAGATTGTTTCTGCTTTTAAGAACACAAAGAAAAAAGTGTAAAGGGAAGAATGGCTGTCACCTTCACAAATTCTTATGATGTTTCTCCTCTTAAGCAAAGTTTTCAAAGGATGCCAATCATTTTTTAACGAAAGCTTTTTGTGGTTTTCTTTTGCAAATCAAACATTAAGCAGCAGCATCTGGCCTGCAGATTGTTCTAAAATTTTTGTACCTTTTTGTCACATCCATCACAATAGTAGGGATGCTTTGCAATTCTGTATTCTTGTGATATCCTGAATACACATAAGCTCTAATTATGTAGTAGACCTGACCTTACAAAAGGAAAAACTAAAGACATTGTATTTTTATTTTCCATAAAACAACTTTCAGAGTTCTTTTTACCTTGTACCCATTTCATTCTTTTTTGCTTACCTGTAAAACAAGTTTGCAAATGACTACTTGCCCATACACATAGCTTGAATGCTAAATTAATATTATTTGCAGGAAAACTTCATTTTGGTATGGCCTTCCAGGCTAAAGAAGCCACACATGAGAGAGAGATTATCTAAAAATATGACTTAAGATTAAATAAAGCCATTTAATGTGAACATTTTTAAAGTTTGAAGAAATTATTTTGGGTAAAGTCTCTTTCCAGTGCCCCAGAAACCATGACCACAGGCCATGGATTATGCTGCATTTGCTGAGGCTGACCCGGTTCACCTGCCTTCCTTCCATGTATTATTATTGAGGTGTAGCAATGGTTTTGGGTGGTCCAAAAATAGGACATCAGGCCAGCCACTGTCCTCAAGGTTATGCAGTAAGAAAACAATCATCTTTCCTCCACTTTCCATGACCATCCTCCTCTGCCTCTAATTCCTCTGACCATTTTCATTCCCTGCATCCTCCTTCCTCCTGGCAGAGGAAGAAGCTTCTCTTTTCCTGGTCTGAATAATCCTTATCCCCACGTCCCCTTCCTGCCTTGACTCCTAATTCCATCCACTTCCTTTCTTCATCAACTTTCTTTTCTCCTTTTGAATGTCTTTCTCTCCTCCTGTCCCTTTCTTTCTGACTAAAAGCCTATGCACATCCTCCCTATTCTGAAAAACCCTTCTTTACAATGTATTGTCACTTCAAGTTACTACTCCATCAACTTTCTTTCCCTACCAATCACCCTGTTAACAGAAAATCCTTAGCCAAATTAAATTAACAGAGTTTAATTGGACAAAGAACAATTCATGAATTAGGCAGGTCTTGAACCAGAAGAGGCTCAGAGAGATCCCAGCACAGCCACATGGTAGAAAAAGATTTATGGACAGAAAATGGAAAGTGACTTATGGAAAGTGACTTACAGAAAAGAGAAGTGAGGTACAGAAAGAGCCAGACTGGTTACAACTCAGCATTTGCCTTATCTGAACATAGTTTAAACAGTTGGCCCCCTTTTATTGGCCAAAACTGGGTGATTGGCACAAGAGTAGGTTACAGCCTGTTTATATCTCCATTTAGATTATAGTTCACTATGTACAGAGAAACCTTTAGGCTGAACTTAAAATATGTGAGGAGGTAGTTTTGGACTAAACCTGATTTAAAAATTTTCTCCTTTTGGTCATCCTCTCTCAATTTTGGGAGATTGACCAAAACTTTAGTCATTGATGTCATAATCACCATTGTAAATGTGAGTATTTGGTCTTGAAATCCACTAGGAAATAGCAGAACAGTGGGATTCCTAAGGTGGTAACAAGGACTTCAGGTTACTTTTTTTGCAAAGGTTAGAGTAGAGGGTACTTTCTTGTGCTGGAATGCCCTGTTTACAGGAGAAAAACAAGACCTGGTCTCTTCTAGAATCTATTTCTTTAAAGTCTTAGTTTGATTATATCACATTTAGCATGAGTGACTATTTTTGTTTGGTCCAATCTGTTGGGGCCTACGGCATGAGCTCAATCCAAAACAATGGCCTCCCGCAATTTTGTTTAAAAATTCTTCCCTTCTGGTCAAGTTCCAATTTAGTTGAGAGTATGACCAAAACTTAGGGCCTTAGTGCCACTCTTACTGTCATTTTGGGTTTTCAGTGTCAGCATATCATTCATAGGTTCCAGTGCCCTCATGGTCACACATTTCTTTCAGCTCTTGTCATTCCAGTTGAAAAGAGACCATTTGACATTCTAGAGATGGATCTCACACCAGTTAGAATGGCGATCATTAAAAAGTCAGGAAACAACAGGTGCTGGAGAGGCTGTGGAGAAATAGGAACACTTTTACACTGTTGGTGGGATTGTAAACTAGTTCAACCATTATGGAAAACAGTATGGAGATTCCTCAAGGATCTAGAACTAGATGTACCATATGACCCAGCCATCCCATTACTGGGTATATACCCAAAGGATTATAAATTATGCTGCTATAAAGACACATGCACACGTATGTTTATTGCAGCACTATTCACAATAGCAAAGACTTGGAATCAACCCAAATGTCCATCAGTGACAGATTGGATTAAGAAAATGTGGCACATATACACCATGGAATACTATGCAGCCATCAAAAAGGATGAGTTTGTGTCCTTTGTAGGGACATGGATGCAGCTGGAAACCATCATTCTTAGCAAACTATCACAAGAACAGAAAACCAAACACCGCATGTTCTCACTCATAGGTGGGAACTAAACAATGAGATCACTTGGACTCAGGAAGGGGAACATCACACACCGGGGCCTATCATGGGGAGGGGGGAGGGGGGAGGGGGGAGGGATTTCATTGGGAGTTATACCTGATGTAAATGATGAGTTGATGGGTGCAGCACAGCAACATGGCACAAGTATACATATGTAACAAACCTGCACGTTATGCACATGTACCCTACAACTTAAAGTATAATAATAATAAATAAATTAAAAAAAAAAAAAAAAAAGAGAACACAATACACCAGGGAGACTACTATGACTATCAGGAGAATAATACCAAGGGTTTGGAGTATGCTCTTTAGCCAGGATACCCATTAACCAAAGCAGCTAAAATTAAACAGGTCAAAGAATGAGCTGGGTAAATAGTCTATTTACTTTAACCAAGCAGCCTATTCATTAATCCCCTACAACTGAATCCCCATAGTATCCAATTTATTTCTCCATGGGCAACAAGACATGCCAGTAACTGCGCAGATACTTCTCCATTTAGCCAGTAAGTAATCTAGAGCAATTCTAATATTTAGCATAACTTCCACAAGAGAATTTAAAGTCTGTTGTGTAACCACAGCCTTTACAATAGAATCTGCTACAGATGCTATCATGAGAGATTAATTTTTAATCATTACCTAATTTACTCTAAATTGTGGAAAAGAAGACCTAAAAATGATGCTCATCTAGAACAATGAAGACGTCCCAGCAATTTTTTCTCTCTCTCTGTCTCTCTCTCTTTTTTTTTTTTTTTTTTTTTTTTGGAGACAGGGTCTTGCTCTGTCACCCAGGCTGGAGTGTAGTGGCACAATCTCAGCTCACTGCCACCTCTGCCTCCCAGGCTCAAGCAATCCTCCCACCTCAGCCTCCTGAGTAGCTGGGACTATAGTTGCATGCCACCATGCCTGGCTAATTTTTTGTTAGAGACTGGATCTCACCATGTTGCCCAGGCTGGTCTAAAACTCCTGAGCTCAAGCAATCTGCTCACTTCAGCCTCCCAGAGTTACTGGGATTACAGGTGTGAGACACCACACCTGGCCTGGCAATGTTCTCTTTAACCCATGATGTAGTTTAAGAGGAGTGGACCAAAGTTTCATTTCTGACTGATTATTAGGCAACAAATATACCATTAAAAGTTCTTACCTACATTGACCCTTCATCTTGCATCTGTCACAACATGAGCTTGTCCGTGTATAAGGCTGGCTGCAAAATCTTTCATAAATAAGAGTATACCCCATGAATACACACACAACAGACCCCCTTTTCACTTCCATTGTTCACAAAGGCATAAGCAAGGAAACACATTGAAAGATGTGAGTCTCATGACAGTAGAGAACTCTCAATCTGTGATTTTGGAAGAAAGCTGTCCACATGATGGATGCCAATGCTTCTGGGGAGAAACTTCCCTGATTAGTTTTACTTTAAAGTTTCTAATGGATGTACAGTTCCAAGAGTGTGGAGGGGCCCTTCTGAGTTGTGAGATTGTGAACCTTATGGTATATCTATTTTTAGTTTCTTGAGGAACCTCCAAATTGTTCTCCATAGAGGCTGAACTAATTTACATTCCCACCAGCAGTATATGAGGGTTCCCTTTTCTCCATACCCTTGCCAGCATTTCTTATTGTCTATCTTTGGATATAAGCCATTTTAACTGGGGTGAGATATCTTATTATAGTTTTGATTTGCATTTGTCTGATGATCAATGATGTTGAGTAACTTTTCATATAACTGTTTACAATTTGTATGTCTTCTTTTGAGAAATCTCTATCCAAATATTTTGCCCATTTTTTGATCAGATTATTAGATTTTTTACTATAGATTTGTTTGAACTGCTGATATATTCTGCTTATTAATCTGTTGTCAGATTGGTAGTTTGCAAATATTTTCTCCCATTCTGTGGATTGTCTCTTCACTTTGTTTATTGTATCATTTGCTGTGCAAAAGCTTTTTAACTTGATGTGATCCCATTTGTCCATTTTTGCTTTGGTTGCCTGTGCTTGTGGGGTATTGTTCAAAAAATCTTTGCCCAGACCAATGTACTGGAGCATATCCCCAGTGTTTTCTTGTAGTAGTTTCATAGTTTGAAGTCCTAGATTTAAGTCCTTAATCCATTTTGGTTTGATTTGATTTTAACATATGACAAGAGATAGGGTATAGTTTCATTCTTCTTCATATGGATATCCAGTTTTCCAGCATCTTTTATTGAAGAGACTGTCTTTTCCCCAGTATATGTTCTTCTCACCTTTCTCAAAAATGAGTTCACTGTAGGTGTGTGGATTTGTTTCTGGGTCCTCTATTCTCTTACATTGGGCTACGTGTCTGTTTTTATACCAGTACCATGCTGTTTTGATTACTCTATCTCTGTAGTATAATCTGAAGTGAGGTAATGTGATTCTTCTAGTTTGGTTGCTTTAGCTATTCTGGGTCCACAAAAGTAGTTCCATATAAATTTTAGGATTGTTCTATTTCTGTAAAGAATGTCACTGGCATTTTGATAGAGATTGCATAGAATCTGTAGATTGCTTTGGGTAGCATGGACATTGTAAAAATATTGATTCTTCCAATCCATGATGATGAAATATCTTTCAATTTTTTTTGGTGTTCTCTTCAATTTCTTTCATGAGTGTTTTATTGTTTTCATTATAGAGATCCTTCACTTCTTTGGTTAACTTAATTCCTAGATATTTGCTTTTATCTGTGGCTATTGTTAATGTAATTACCTTTTAATTTTTATTTTTTACATTGCTCACTCTTGGCATATAGAAATGCTCTGATTTTTGTGTGTTGATTTTGCATCCTGCAACTTTACTGAATTTGTTTATCAATTCTAGTAGCTTTCTTGTGAAATCTTTAGGTTTAGGTTTTTTAAATACAAGATTATATCATCTGCAAAGAAGGATAATTTGGCTTCTTCCTTTTCAATTCAGATGCCCTTTTTAAAAATCTTGTCTGATTATTCTAACGAGGACTTCCAGAACTATGATGAATAACAGTGGAGACAGTGGGCATCCATGTTATGTTCCCAATCATAGAGGAAAGGCTTTCAGTTTTTCCCGATTCAGTATGATACTATTTAATATCTGTGGGTCTGTCATATATGGCTTTTATTATGTTCCTTCTATCCCCATTTTTTGAGGGTTTTATTATGAAGAAGTGTTGAATTTTATCAAATGCTTTTTCAGCATCAATTGAAAAGATCAATTGATCATTTTTATCTTTCATTCTGTTGATATGATGTATCATGTGGATTTATTTTCCTATGTTGAACCATCCTTGCATGCCTGCGATAAATCCTACTTGGTCATGATGATGATCTTTCTAATGTATTGTTGGATTTGGTTTAGCAGTATTCTGTTGAGGATTTTTGGTATCAATATTCATCAAAGCTATTAGTCTGTAGTTTTTTGTTTTATTTTGTTTCAATGTGTCTTTGGTTTTGGTATCAGGGTAATACTGACCTCATAGAACGAGTTTGGAAGTATTACATCTCCTCTATTTTTTGGAATAGTTTGAGTAGGATTGGTAATAGTTCTTATTTAAATGTTTGGTAGAATTCAGCAGTGAAGTCATCAGATTATGAGCTTTAATTTACAGGGAGACTTTTTATTATGGCTTCAATCTCATTACTTGTTATTGATCGCTTCAGGTTTTGGATTTCTTCCTGTTTTAATCTTAGCATGTTGTATGTATCTGGGAATTTGTGCATTTCTTTTAGATTTTCCAATTTATTGGCATATAGTTGCTCATAGTAGCCACTAGTAATCCTATGACATGCTGCAGTATCACTTGTAATGTCTCCTTTTTCATTTCTGATTTTATTTATTTGATTTATTTGGATCATCTCTTTTTTTTTTTTTTTTTTTTTTTTGGTCTGGTGAAAGGTTTGTCAATTTTGTTTAACTTTTCAAATAACAAACTTCTGTTTCATTGATGTTTTGCATTGCTTTCTTCATTTCAGTTTCCTTTATTTCTGCTCTGATCTTTATTATTTCTTTTCTTTCACTAACTTTGGGTTTACTTTGTTCTTGCTTTTCTAGTTCTTTAAAATGCATAATTAGATTGTTTATTTGACATTTTGGCACTTACAGCTATAAAATTCCCTCAGAACTGCATTTGCTGTATTCCATAGGTTTTGGTATGTGTTTCCATTGCTTGTTTCAAGAAATTTTTCAATTTCCTTCTTGATTCTTTCATTGACCCCCTTGTCATTCAGGAGCATATTGTTAAATTTCTATGTATTTGTATAGGTTCCAAAATTCCTCTTGTTATTGATTTCTAATTTTACTCCATTGTGGTCAGAGAAAATGCCTGATATTATTTCAATTTTTTTGAATGTTTTATTTTGTGACCTAATATATGGTACATCCTTGAGAATGATCCATGTGCTGAGGCAAAGAATGTGTATTCTGCAGCCATTGGAGGAATTGTTCTGTCAATATCTATTAGATTCATTTGATATATAATGCAGATTAAGTCTGATGTGTCTTTGTTGATTTTCTCTCTGGAAGATCTGTCCAATGCTGAATGAGGGGGGTTGAAGTCCTCAGCTATTATTGTATTGGGGCCTATGTCTCTCTGTAGCTCTAATAATATTTGCTATATATATCTGTGTGCTCCTGTGTTTGGCACATACATATATTTAAAATTGCTATATCCTCTTGCTGAATTGACCCCTTTATCATTATACAGTGAATTTCTTTGTTTCTTTTAATAGTTTTCTGTCTTCAAATCTATTTTGTCTCACAAAAGTGTAGTGACACCTGCTCCTTTTTGGTTTCCACTGGCATAAATTTTTTCCATCCTTTTATATTTAGTCTATATGTGTCTTTACTAGGCAACAGATCATTGGGTCTTGTTTTTTTTTTTCCATCCATTCAACCAGTCTATGTATTTTGATCGGAGAGTTTAGTCCTTTTATATTCAATATTATAATTGATAAGTAAGGACTTACTCCTGCCATTTTGTTATCTGTTTTCTGGTTGTTTTATGGTCTTCTCTTCCTTCTTTCTTTCCTTCCTATATTATTCTAGTGAAGGTAATTTTCTTTGGTGATATAATTTAGTTTCTTGCTTTTTAATTTTTGTGTATCCATTGTATGTTTTTGATTTGCTTGTTTGAGGTTATCATGAGGTTTGAAAATATTATCTTATAATTCATCATTTTAACCTGATAACAACTTAACACTATTTGCATAAACAAGCAAAAAGAAAAATAATAAAAACTCTAAACTTAACTTCATCCCCTGACTTTTTAACTTTTTGTTTTTTCTATTTATTTATATATTTTTGTTCAGACTATGTCTTTAAAAGCTATGGTAGTTATTATTTTTATTGGTTCATTGTTCAGTCTTTCTACTTAGGATAAGAGTAGTTTACACATCACAGTTACAGTGTTATACTACTCTGTGTTTTTCTGTGTACTTACCAGTGAGTTTTATATCTTCAGGTGATTATTTATTGCTTATTAATGTCCTTTTCTTTCTGATTGAAATACTTCCTTTAGCATTTCTTGTAGGACAGGTCTGGTACTGATGAAATCCCTCACCTTTTGCTTATCTGGGAAAGTCTTTATTTCTCCTTCATGTTTGAATAATATTTTCACCAGATATAATATTCTAGGGTAAAAGTTTTTTTTCCTTCAACACTTTAAATATGTAATGCCACTTTTATCCTGGCCTGTAAGGTTTCCACTGGAAAGTCTGTTGCCAGATGTATTGGAGCTCCATGGTATGTTATTTGTTTCTTTTCTTTTGCGGCCTTTAGGATCCTTTCTTTGTCCTTGACCATTGGGAGTTTGATTATTAAATGCCTTGAGTTTATCTTCTTTGGGTGAAACCTTCTTGATGTTCTACAACCTTCTTGTATTTGGCTATTGATATCTTCCTCTGTGTTTGAAAAGTTATCTGTTATTATCCCTTTGCATTAAACTTTCTACCCCATCTCTTTCTCTACCTCTTCTTTAAGACCAATAACTCTTAAATTTGCCCTTTTGAGATTATTTTCTATAATATATTATGTAGGCATGCTTCATTGTTTTTTATTCTTTTTTGTTTTGTCTCCTCTGACTGTGTATTTTCAAAAATCTGTCTTCAAGCTCACTAATTCTTTCTTCTGTTTGATTATTTCTGCTATTAAAGGTCTCTAAAACTAGTTCAACCATTATGGAAAACAGTATGGAGATTCCTCAAGGATCTAGAACTAGATGTACCATATGACCCAGCCATCCCATTACTGGGTATATACCCAAAGGATTATAAATCACGCTGCTATAAAGACACATGCACACGTATGTTTATTGCGGCACTATTCACAATAGCAAAGACTTGGAATCAACCCAAATGTCCATCAGTGACAGACTGGATTAAGAAAATGTGGCACATATACACCATGGAATACTATGCAGCCATAAAAAAGGATGAGTTTGTGTCCTTTGTAGGGACATGGATGCAGCTGGAAACCATCATTCTCAGCAAACTATCACAAGAACAGAAAACCAAACACTGCATGTTCTCACTCATAGGTGGGAACTGAACAATGAGATCACTTGAACTCGGGAAGGGGAACATCACACACCGGGGCCTATCATGGGGAGGGGGGAGGGGGGAGGGATTGCATTGGGAGTTATACCTGATGTAAATGACGAGTTGATGGGTGCTGACGAGTTGATGGGTGCAGCACAGCAACATGGCACAAGTATACATATGTAACAAACCTGCACGTTATGCACATGTACCCTAGAACTTAAAGTATAATAATAATAAAAAATAATAAAAAATAAATAAAAATAAATAAAGGTCTCTAATGCATTCTTAAATATGCCAATTGCATTTTTCAGCTCCAGAATTTCTGCTTGATTCTTTTTAACTGTTTAAATCTCTTTGTTAAATTTACCTGATAGAATTCTGAATTTCTTTTCTGTGTTATTTTGAATTTCTTTGAGTTTCCTCTAAACAGCTATTTTGAATTCCCTGTCTGAAAGGTCACATCTCTGTTTCTCCAGGGTTGGTCCTTGATGAGTTATGCAGTTCCTTTGGTGTGGTCGGGTTTTCTTTGGTAGTGTTCATGCTAGTAGATGTTCTTTAGTGTCTGGGCATTGAAGTTTATTGGAGTCTTCACTGTCTTGGTTTATTTGTAGAAGTTCTTCTTGGGAAGGCTTTCTAGATATTTGAAAGGACTTGGGTGTTGTGATCTAGGCTGTATCTGCTTTAGGGAGTACTGCAAATCCAGTAACGCTGTGGTTCTTGCAGACTTTTGGAGGTACCACCTTGATAGTCTTGGACAAGATCTGGGAGAATTCTCTGGATTACCAGGCAGAGACTCTTGTTCTCATCCCTTACTTTCTTCCAAACATACAGGGTTTCTTTCTGTTCTGAGCTATCTAAAGCTTGGGGTGGAATAACACCAGGACCCCATATGCCCTCCCCAATACACTATCTCTTGGCCTACTTCAGCACTAGGACTCATCTAAGAATTTCAGTCCTTATGGCCTAGACTGCTTTTCGAGTTTTCTTGTATGCACAGAATACTGTAGCCTTTGGTGGTGAGGTTTGCAGGCACTGGGACTGACGATTCCCCTCTGGCTGGGGCTGGTTTAAATGCTCCCTCCATAGGTGGGCACCAGCTAAGTTTGGTCTGGTTTTCCTTTCTGTTTGAACACAGCACTGAGTTCAATGCCTCACAATTGCTGTGTTCTCCCTCCCTACCTGGAGATGATCTCCACACCACACCGCTTCTGCTAGAGGGGGCAGGGAGGGATGGTGTCAGCAATTTGGAACTGTTTTTTCTATCTCTTCAGTGCCTCTTTCAGCAATATGAAGTTAAAATCAGGTACTGTGAGTGCTCATCTGATTTTTGGTTCTTATGAAGATGTTTTTTTCGGTGTAGATAGTTGTTAACTTGGTGTCCTTGCACAGGATTGCGATCTGTGGAGCTTTCGTCACCTTGCTCCACCTTGCTCCAACTCTAGTTTTCTGATTGAAGCATTCCCTTCTCTTATTTCCTGAAGGTTACCATCCAGGAAAAGACTCTCAAGATTCAGTATGTTCTCTTTGGCTTTGTCTCTGTCATTTCCCTCAAGAGTTATCCATTTTGTGGTTTCACTGTGCATTGTTTAGGTGTGTTTTTATAAAGGATTATTTCCCCAATTTTCATTCCAATCTCCAATGAGCCATTGGTTATATCTACATAGACAAGCCATTCAGACCTGAAACTTCATCAGTTTTAAACCAAACTCAAGACCTAACGAATTTATATGCCTCACTTCATTTATATGAATTGTGTCATCATTTCTAGCTACACAAGCTCACAGTCTCCAAATTATCCTTGTTTTCTCCTCTCCCTTAACACTCGAGCACTAAACTGTAAGCCAAAGGCAGTTCTCAGGATCCAGCAGTGAGTGAGAGGAGAGTACTGTGAGATGTTTTTGGTCACAATTTAGTGACATTTTATGTCCTGATGATATTCTAGATACACCACAGCCAACCCTAGTAGGTTAAGTTTCTGCCTGTTCATCATATCACCTTTCTTCTCATTTAATTTTCTTTTGCATCCATACCTCCAGTGTTTTTTTAATTCCTTTCCTAGCTCTTTCTTTCTTTGCTTTCTCTTTCTCTTCTTAATCAATCATACATTTTTAAAAGTATTATATTCCCTTTTCTCTCCCCATCAGCATTAATTTATTGAACAATATCTATTCAATCCTATGTACTTCTCTATCTCTCTAGCTACCTCACATTGTACTTCATCGCTGTACTCATTTTCATCATCTTTCTCAATCTTAAAACAGTTCCAAAGGAGCAAAGACCATTGTATGGCAGACAGGCCCGATAGCAGTAACTTCAGCACATCCTCAAAATGACCTAAGAAGAATTTGCTCAGAGTCCCAAGCTAAGGAATCTAGGAGTGGCCAATCCAGATTCACTCCTTATCTGTGAAGGACATCAGAACCCCTGGCTCATCCCTTGCAATGCAGGCCATGCAGGGGATCAAAGCCCTTTGTTTTGGGTTAGATGGAGGTAGCTAGGTGGAGGGTGCTAAGTGAAAATGCTGTATAAACTGTATGCTTTTTACAAACGGTAGCAGTTCGCCTGACCAACCTGCCACCAAAGGACCATACCTGTATGTAAATCCCCCCAGTAAACCCTATGTCCTGTTCACTGTCTCTTCTTCATCCTCTCAGATATAGTGTCATCCCTACTGGAGTCAATAGGGGTCCAATACAACAACCATTCCTGTGTTATTCATTATTTTATCTTGTGTGCCATGGTGCCAAGCACTTAGTAGGTGTTCAGTAAGTGCTTGTTAATGGAAAAAAGGATGGGAGGGAAGGGAGAAAGGAGGAGGAGAATTTGCTCCTCACTTTGCAGATAGGCAACTAAGACAATAGTCATACAGCCAATTAGTGTTGGAGTCAGATTTCTACTCCCCATCTGGTTAAAGTCCAAACCTGTAATAAGGACATTGCTTTTCTGTGTCTCCACCTCTATATTAGGTGCTAAAGGAGAAGACACATATGTAAAAGACAAAGGTTCTGCCCTCCAGGAGTATATAATTTAGTAAGGGAGTTAACTACATAAATAACTGTAATGTAAGTTAGGATACAATTATGGGTCCACAATCTCCAAAATGATTTGTTCAGTATCTAGCTTCTGGGTAAATAATTTTACGTGTAACAGAATAAGACAAGTTAGTAAACAGTCTCCAGATGGAAGGTTCTCCCTTCCCCTGGAGCCTTGTGATTGCCCTTAAGAAAAAGAATCTTAAAATGTAAACAAAGAGGACACTCTCTATCACAAGTCAGATCCAGAGGCTCAGGTTAATGAAGATGCCTGTATAGCTCCGAGACTAACATCAGATTCAAGGTTCTGAGAAACAATTCTTCACTGCTGGCTCACAAAAGCCAAAATCGTGTCATTAAGATGTGATGTAGCTTATTATCTTTCATAAGTTGGCTCAAGAGAGGAAACTCCTTTATGGCTTGGAAAAGATAGAAAGTGAATTCATTTTGAAAAGATTAGAGTAGATAAAAAATGTAGTCTCTTGTGCATACCATACAATCTAATTCTAAATACAGTTCCTCCTTTAAGGAAAAATAAATATGAGCATTTATACAGTTCCAGGAAGTCTCTTTCTATTACATGGATGGAAAGGAACCAAAAGGAAAATATGAGTCCCTTGTAAGGGACCTGGTTGAAAAGCTACAGGTTGAAACCTGTTTGTTGATAGGAGTATTTGTGACACCTATCATTTGGATCAAGTGTTTACTCTGAGGAATGAGACCTTGTAATAAGATGAGATTTGTATTTCTCCCATAGTATTAGTAAGGAGATAAGTAAAGATCCCTCTAAGTTCCTTGGAGCACTCCTATTTTATCTTTTCCTCCTTTGGCTGTTGTTTTTCCTTCTGTGTTAATTTTCAGCAACCTCTTTTTTTAAAGTGGCCATTTTGTTTTCAATAATTGCAACTTGGAGGGTCAGATCTGTTCAGAGGTTTATTGGAGTATTTTGGCACTCCAGACTGGGTGAATAATTATTTTAGCTGCAGATTCACAATCTTCTTAGCTTTTTTTTTTCAGTTTAGTCTCTTTCCCTTTTTCATTTTTAATTAAAGTACAAGACAACTTGTCAGCAAGATTAATCAAATTGTGAGTCTGAGAAGTAGCCCAGCTAGGGCAATGTCTCTTTACTAATAGAGCTAATTTTTTTGTGTAGCCCATTTATAAACTTGGAGTTCAGGAGAGTATCATTTTGATGATTAGCAGAACTCAACTCAGATACACCTTAATATTGTCTAAAAGTCTTTTCAAATCTTTCAAAGTATGACACCACTGACTCATCTAGATGTTATTGACATCGCTGTATTTTATTCCAATCAACTCCCTTTTGGAAGACTAAAGAAATGGTTGCAAGTAGAGCCTTTCAGTGTCACGGGCATCCTGCAATCTTCTTTTGAACATTTATGGAAATCCTCTAGGAGTTTTTCCAATGGGCTTTATCTATCCAAGCCTCATTTTTAGCCTTGTTTTTTGAAGCTAACATGCAAACTAATTGATATAAGTCAGAAAAGCCAGGGTCATAAGCTCAAATACTTAAATTCCGTAGCAGGGCAAGGTAATTCAGATAGTAAAGGATAAAGAGAAAAAGGAGCCGAGCGAGAAGGGAAAGCTTCTGAGGGAGGAGAAGCTTCAGCAGCCTTTTTAAATTCAGAAATTGTTTTAGATAATCTTTTGGGTTTTTTTCCTGCAAAGAAATGACTTTATCAGAACTTCTTTTGGATGCATTCAAATACCATTGAAAATGACATTCCCAATTACTCTGTTTTATTCTATAGTCAGCTTTTTCTAATTTGAACATGCAAGTAAATTAGTTGAAGTATTTCAAAGGTATCCCACTTGAGCCATTGAAGTTTTGGTTCTTCACGAGTTATATGGGACCATTTTTAAAAATAATGACAAGAGGTGGTGCCGTAAATATTGTACATGTATCTAGCTGGAGTCTCTAAAGGTGGATTTTTCCGCAAGAAAAACTTGGTTTTAGATGGCTGATTGTCCATCATTTACATTTTTCTCTTAAGGACTAAAAGCTAAAAGGGAAAGGTGTTTTAGACTGAGTGTACTGCTTAAGGGAATAGTGCCCCAACGTGTCACCCTTGGGTTGGTTCTTCCCTTTTATGTGTCTCAATGAAAACCAGGAATTCAGTGTGCTTAAGGCACTGAGAAATCAGTCCCTTATATGTGCCCACAAGTTTAAGCAAGTTTCCCTGTATTTTCTTCTTTGGGAATTCCCTATGGGACCATTTCTTGTCTAGAGTGATAAGCTCTGAAACTTGCACAAGTGCTTGGTTGCCTAAGGTGCCTTTGGCTGGGAGGAGCAGTGTCCCTTGTCTTTAGGACTTATCACATCCTCATAAAAGGTCTTTTGTTAATTATTGGTCACTCAAAAGAAGAATTCTAATTTGCCAAATTGAACCAAACTTCAAAACCTCACCAGTTTAAATCACAATTTTGCTTAATCCGTAGACATTTACTTTCTCCTTAAATGTCCTTAAATAACGAGAAACCAGATTTTGAACTAGAGAAAAGGTTGCAAACTTTAGTAAGTAAGATGAACAAAATCTTAACCTCAAAGAAGACTAAAACCACAAACTTGCAAACAACAGAATCTCTAGAGAGATAAAAAATGAAACTACTACCTTAAAGCTTTAAAGTTAAACTTCAATTCCAGCTCCATCCGGTATGGAATCAGGTTGCTTGAATGCAGTCTGCATTTCACCTAAGCCAGGGGGATTTGAAACCAGAGAGGAGCCTTACCAAGGGCTCCCACAAAATCAGGATTAAATGGAAGGAAATTGAGACACACACAAAACATATACAATATCAACATATCCAGGAGTTTGTTTCTTGAAGAAATAAGATAGATAGACTGCTAGCTACACTAATGACGAAAAAAAGAGAGAAGATCCAATTAGAAATGTTGAAGGGATGTTACCACTGACCCCACAGAAATACAAAACAAAACAAAACAAAACAGAGACTACTAGTTCCTCATAAATACCTCTATGCAAACAAACTAGAAAATTTAGAAGAAATTGATAAATTTGTGGACACATACACCCTCCCAAGACTGAAGAGATTGAATCCCTCAACAGACCAGTAACAGGTTACAAAATTGAATCAATTATAAAAAGCCTACCAATCAGAAAAAACTAGAACCAGATGGATTCACAGCCAAATTCTACCACATACATAAAGAAGAGCTGGTACCATTCCTACTGAAACTATTCAAAAAAATTGAGGAGGCACTCCTCCCCAACTTATTCTATGAGGCCAACATCATTCTGATACCAAAACCTGGCAGAGATACAAGAAAAGAATTTCAGGACAATATCCTTGAGGAGCATAGAAGTAAAAATCCTCAAGAAAATACTATCAAACCAAATCCAGCAGCACATGGAAATCCACCATGTTCAAGTAGGCTTTGTCCCTGGGATGCAAGATTGATTCAATATATGCAAATCAACAAATGTGATTAATGACATAAACAGAACTAAAAACAAAAACCACATGACTATCTCAATAGATGCAGAAAGGGCTTTCAATAAAATTCAATACCTCTTTCTGTTAAAAACTCAATAAATAGGCATTGAAAGAACATACTTCAAAATAATTAGCCATCTATGACAAACACATAGCCAACATCATACTGAATGGACAAAAGCTGGAAGCATTTCTCCCTTGAAAGCCAGCACAAGGCAAAGATGCCCTCTCTTACCACTCCTATTCAACATAGTATTGGAAGTCCTGGCCAGGGAACTCGGGCAAGAGAAAAAAGTAAATTGCTTCCAAATAGGAAAAGTGAAAGTCACTCTATCCCTGTTTGCTAATGACATGATTCTATATCTAGAAAACCCCATGGTCTCAGCCCAAAAACTCCTTGATCTGATGAACAACTTCATCAGTTTCAGGATACAACATTAATATACATAAATCAGTAACATTTCTATACACCAAAAACATCCAAGATGAGAGCTAAGTGAGGAATGCAATTTCATTCACAGTTGCTACAAAAAGAATAAAATACTTGGGAATACAGATATTAGGGAGCTAAAAGATCTCTATAGTGAGAATTACAAAACACTGATTGAAGAAATCAGAGATGACACACAAATAATGAAACTTTTCACACTTATGGATAGGAAGAATTGATATTGTTAAAATGGCAATACTGTCCGAAGCAATTTACAGATTCAATTCTACTCCCTTCAAATTACCAATGGCATTCTTCACATAATTTTTAAAAATTATTTTAATATGTAAATGGAATCAAAGAAAAGTCTGAATAGCCAAGGCAATCCTAACCAAAAAGAACAAATCTTGAGCCGTCACGTTACTACAAACTATACTTCAAAGTATACTTCAAACTATACTACAGAGCTACAGTAACCAAAACAGCATGGTACTGGTATGAAAACAGACACATAGACCAATGGAATATAATACAGAGCCCAGAAATAATGCCACACACCAACCACCATCTGATCTTCTATAAAGCCTACAAAAACAAGCAATGGGGAAAGGACTCTTCATTCAATAAGTGGTGCTGGGACAACTGGCTAGCCATACACAGAAGATTGAAACTGGACCCCTACCTTATATGACATACAAAAATCAATTCAAGATGGATTAAAGACTTAAATGTAAAACCTAAAACTATAAAAACCCTGGACGATAACCTAGGAAATACCATTCTGGACACAGGAAGGACTTCACAAAGGTTTCATGACAAAGACACCAAAAGCAATTGCAGCAAAAGCCAAAATTGACAAATGGGATCTAATTAAACTAAAGAGCTTCTGCACAGCAAAAGAAACTATCCACAGAAATTCTTTGGAACTTGTGAGAATAAAGATACAATGTACCAGAATCTCTGGGATACAGCTAAGGCAGTGTTAAGAGAGAATTTTGTAGCACCCACATTAAAAAGTTAGAAAGATCTCAAATTAACAATCTAAAATCACAACTAGAAGAACTAGAGAAGCAAGAACTGTGCAACTGCAAAGGTGCAGAGCAACTGCAAAGGCAGCTCCTGACATGGTTTCTCAGATGGTTGGCCTGCAGGGTCAGTGTTCACTAGCCCTTTGTTTCCTCTCCATGATAGCAGTGCACATGAGCTGCTTCTAGTCTGCCATATTGGCCCCTGAAAGTTACTTTGAAAAACACTTTGTTTGGCTCAGCTGAGCACATTTGCTGATGCATAAGCAGCTTTGATTTTAAATGACTTATTTTTGTACACATATTTGGTCACAGAAGTGTTTTGTGTTGAGTGTGAATACAGAGAAAAATAGTTCGTGTTTTTCTATTTTATAGAGTTGCAGGACAATTTGGTTTTTAGAAGAAAAATTGGGCATAGCCTTCTGGCTACTTAATAAGCACACAGAGGGTAGCATGCTGAAAATAATGCAAGGCTAATAGGTTATAATAAAAATAGCAAGCAAGTAGTGTGGTGGGGTTAGTGTAGAATGCAGCTCTTAGAATGTAAAATTTTAATATTATGGGAATACGATTAGCCATGGATAGGCAGGTTCCATAGGTATTTCTTGCATTTCTTAGTCCCCTACTAGTCTGGGGTCAGAATAAGATTGTCATAAATCAGACATTTCAAATCGGATAGCATGATAGTATTGAGTCAACTTGCTAGCTATTTGTGAAAAAATAAGTTGAATCATGGCTTTTGCCTTCTATACAAAAAATCAGGTATGTTTAAAAATTAAAATATTAAACTCTAAGATTACAAGAAAAATATGGACATAGGTGAATAATTTTATTATCTTAGTATGAGTAAAAGTCTTTATAATATAACACCAAAGGAGGAATCATGAAGCAAAAAATTATAAGTCATTATGTTAAAAGAGAAAAACTTTCATATTGTGAAACAAATCCCAGAAGCTAGGTCAAAAGTAAAATTAAATAACTGTAAGAATGTATTTAAAATACATGTAATAAATAATTTACATTTCTATAGTAATTCAAAAGGAAGACATATACCCTTGCTATAATTAAAACAATTTTTTTACTTGTTAGCCAGATTTTCAAAAATATATAAGCATTGTAATATCTAGCAACAACAAACATATAAGAAAATGAGCTCTCATACAGGATTAGTGGGAGGATAATTGCTACACTTTTTGTGAAGGATGTTTTGGTAATATGTGCCACAAACCTTCAAAATGGACATGCTCTATGTCCCAGCAATTTCACCTTAAAAAGTGTAAGAAAAATGTAAATCAATGCGTGTGCAAAACATTTATTGTGGTATTGTTTATAACAGTGAAAAACTGAAACAATCTAAATGTTTAATCATTGAAGAGTGGATAAATATTTTGATCCATCTGTATAGTAGAATGTCATACTGCTATTAATAGTCAGAATCTGGATATGTTTTTGTTGACACAGAAAATTATTTATAATATGTAGTTAAGTGAAAACAAAATTTTAAGTCATTACACAACTTGTATAATTTCCTTTTTGAAGAAAGCAAATTACACAATTTGTTTGTTTGTTTGTTTATTGAGACGGAGTTTTGCTCTGTTGCCCAGGCTGGAGTGCAATGGCACAATCTCCACTCACCATAACCTCCACCCTGTGTTCAAGCGATTCTTCTGCCTCTGCCTCCTGAGTAGCTGGGATTACAGGTGTGCACCACCATGGTCGGCTAATTTTTTGTATTTTTTTTTTAGCAGAGATGGGGTTTCACCATGTTGGCGAGGCTAGTCTTAAACTCCTGACCTCATGATCTGCCTACCTTGGCCTCCCAAAGTGCTGGGATTACAGATGAGAGCCACCTCGCCTGGCCCATACCACTTGTATAATTTTTTAAAGTGCATGTATGTGAATATACACATGAGAGAGAGGGAGAAAGAGAAAACCAGAAAGTGGCTAAGATCCTCATTGGGGTTGATTTGGCTTTACTGTTGAAGACATGTGGATTAGATCGGGGTTCCCAATCCCCGGGTCATGGACTGGTACCAGTCCATGGCCTGTAAGGAACTAGGTCACAAAGCAAGAGGTGAGCGGCAGGTGAGCATTACCACTTGAGTTCCACCTCCTGTTAGATCAGCGGCCAGCATTAGATTCTCAGAGAAGCACAAACCCTATTGTGAAATGCCAGGGATCTAGGTTGTGCACTTCTTATGAGAATCTAACTAATGCCTGATTATCTAAGGTCCATCATGCTAAAGCCATTCCTCCACCCTAGTCTGTGGAAAAATTGTTTTCCATGAAACTGGTCTCTGATGCCAAAAAGATTGGGGACCACTGGATTAGATTCACACCCTGCCCTGAGGTTTTCTTCTTCATGTTTCTATGTGCCTCTAGACTTCTGTGTACTTGTGTGCTGATCTTGTTTTACCTTATAAAACCTAGAAGTAAAAACTCACTTCTTTCACAATAAATTCATTCCCAGCAAGCCCTTTGTGAGTTTTTGGTGAACTCACTGAGGGTTTGAGGATCATTCAGGCCTTCACCATCCCAATAGCTGTTCAGCCTTTCTCCTGCCTGATTCTTTGAAAGCTTTGGTGCTAGCCAATGCCTGGCCCTGAGAGGAGTGTAAACAGAATAAGATTTTCTCTTTATCATTAGATTTGTGTATTTATAGCTATGTATGCACATGTGTGTGTGTGTATATATGTGTGTGTGTATATATATATGTGTGTGTATATATATACAGACAGAGAGAGAGAGAGAACATGTGTGTGTGTGTGTATGTGTGTGTGTGTGTGTGTGTGTGAGATTTCCCCTGGATATTTAAAAATTCAGGAAGCTATTATTAAAAAGTTAACAGTAGCTACCTCCACACAGTAAAAGCTCAGGTAACTTTTCTATTCTTATTCATATTTTTCTGAATTTTCTGGAATTTTTACAAGCATGTTCTATTATTATAAGAGAAAAAATTATAAGAGAATTTTTACAAGCAGGTACTACTATTATAAGAGAAAAAATAAAGCTCAATTTTTCGAAACAAGCCTGGGAAACATAAGGAGACCCCATCTCTAAGAAAAAAAAATTAGTGTGGTGGCACATGACTGTGGTCCCAGCTACTCAAGATGCTGTGGTGGGAGGATCACTTGAACCCAGGAGGTCAAGGCTGCAGTGAGCTATGATCACACTACTGCACTCCAGCCTGGGTGAGAGGGAGACCCTGTCTCAATCAATCAACCAATAAACATAGAAGCAAAGTACTGATGATAAAGCAGTATATTTCTGGATCTATCCACACTTGCTCTGCAGAAGCCCAGCCCCTTCAAATTCACCCAAAATTGTTTTTTAAGTTTGTTGTATCCCAGCTGTATGAAACTACTACTTTTGTCTACCGCGCTGGTCTTCCATTTCCATCCACTCCTGCAGTGATGCCCCCTGCCAGTACCCCAAGGGGCAGCTCTCCTCACATGGCCATGGCAAGTGAGGAGTGCTCCTCACTCCTGCTGGTGAGTGCCTGCTAGCACCTCAGGCGAGGGACTGGCGGTCTTACAAAGCTACCATTCCCTACCTGGGCCCAAACTGACCTTCTTCTATTATTTCTCTTTTGCAGCTATCCCAGAGAATTCTGCTACCTTCCAGACACCATTTTCCACTTTCTCTGCCTTTGATAGAAAGGAAAGATAAGAAGTAAATAGGGCGTAATTTCCCAAACCATTTATGCAGTTTTTCGTCCTTCTTAGGACAAAGAGAATAAAGGGTTCCTGTACTCGTGCCTTCGTGAAAATCTCACTGCAAGGCCCTATCAGGAGGCTTCCTGGAGCAGCTAAGGGAACAGCTAGACCACCCAGGAAGAAATGACAGAACCCTGTCTGACTTCCAATCTGCTTGCTTGATGGAGTAATGGGGGCCTAGACAGAAGCACCCCAAGTAGACTTATGACAACTGTTCTGCCAGCTCTAGTCCATTGGAGAAGATGTGCCAACATACCTTCTCACCATCCCTAGAGCCCAACCTTGCTACAGAAAAGTCAAACCATTACCGTTGGCCCTGCCAAGTATCCCCAGACAGAGAAGCACAATGGAAGCCATAAATTGTGGCTTCTTATCATGGCCTCCACGTAACTTAACCTCTGGATGGTGAATGAAATCTGGGGCCAAGTCTCAAAGGGTCAGGGTAGCCAATGAGCATAATTCAATATCTGTTTTTCCAAGAGAAAACTGCAGAACCTCCATATCCATGGCAAACTGACCAGCCACAGGCTGAATCTGGTATGCAGTAGTGTTTTGTGTAGGCCATCGACTATTTGCCTACTTGGGTTAAAAATGTTTTATATTAGTTAGCAATATTTAAACATTGGGAGAATTAAAGGGAAATGAAAACGTACTTCCCTACAAATACCTATGCATAAATATTCACAGCAGTATTGTTTATAATTGTCCAAAACTAGAAACAACCCAAATATCCATCAACTGATGAATGATAAACAAATTGTGGTATATTCATCCCAATAAAACAATATTCAGGAATAGGCCGGGCGCGGTGGCTCAAGCCTGTAATCCCAGCACTTTGGGAGGCCTAGACGGGCGGATCACGAGGTCAGGAGATCAAGACCATCCTGGCTAACACGGGCGAAACCCCGTCTCTACTTAAAAAAAAAAAAAAAAATACAAAACAAAACAAAACAAAACTAGCTGGGCGAGGTAGCGGGCGCCTGTACTCCCAGCTACTCGGGAGGCTGAGCCAGGAGAATGGCGTAAACCCAGGAGGCGGAGCTTGCAGTGAGCTGAGATCCGGCCACTGCACTCCAGCCTGGGCGACAGAGCGAGACTCCGTCTCAAAAAAAAAAAAAAAACCAATATTCAGGAATAAAAATAAACAAATCAGGCACATAATATAATTGAATCTCAAGGTCATTATGTTGAGTGAAAGAGGCCAGAAAATAAAAGTATACACTGTATGATTCTAGAATATATAATATTCTAGCAAATGAAAACCAGTCTATACTTACAGAAAACAAGGTTGTGGCTTAGAGAGATGGGGTAGAGGGAGAGACGGATGACAGAGAGTCATAAAAAAACTTTCGGGACAATGAAAATGTTCTGAAAATTTTAATTGTGGTGATGGTTTCATGGGTGTATTTCATCAAATCTCAAATTAAATATATGCATTTATTTTATATCAAATGTACCTCAATAAAGCAGAAAAATAAAAAATTGGTAATTTTATATACAAATTGAGATATCTATATTTCTTGAAACTCAAAATGTCTGGCATCATTTAGTCTACATATTTATTGGCCAAAAATACATGAGATAGACAATAGCTGTCCTTTAGAAGGGGCACACCCTTTCAAGTTTGCCACAGGCCTTCATACTTCCTGCTGTTTACTTGCATTCATTACATGTTCATTGTCATTTATTTAAGTTACTCACTGAGAACCTAATACATGAATGGCCTCATTCTAGGTACTGGAGACTAAACATGCAAACACACCTAACTGCCATGGGTTCCATTTGCCTAATTGTCATGGGGTACCATGAAGTTTACATTTTAGTGAGATTGGAGAAAGACAGACATTTAGAGTTAATAAGTTGGTTAAATAGTACATTAGGTAGAGAGAAGTATTAAAAAAATCATACAGCCAGGAAGAAGTATAGACAGTTCCAGAGCTAAAATGTTAGCCATGGATCCCAGGAAGTCCTCACTGAAAGGTGACTTTGGGAGGAAACCTGCAGAAGGCAAGGAAGTGAGCTATGCATATAACCCAGGGAAGAGCATTCTAGACAGACATGACAGTTCATCCATGAGAAGATTCTAGGCAAGGGAAGTTGCCCAGGGTCTTCAACCAACAGCAAGGAGGCTAATCTAGCTTGGCACAGAGTAATAAGAGATGAGATCAGAGAAATAACAGGGTAGAGATGGTGTGGAGTCTTATAGACTATTGAAGGGAGTTTGTCATTTACTGGATGAAATAGGAAGCCTTTGGAGGGTGTTGTTAATTGTAATCATGCTAGGGTTATTACTTTTCTTATAGTAGAGTTCAAAAGAAAGGAAAACGTATTTTTGTAACCAGGTCATTAACCTGGCCCCTGTAGACATCTGAGTTTGTAATTTCTGACATATTTTATCTAAATATCATGATAGAGAACAAAATATCTGACTGGTTCTGTACTGATAGGCAGTCAGTCATGCTGGCTAACTTTCAGAAATATGCCACGTTTGGTGGCCTCCTTTCTCTCAGCTTTCTCTAGGTTGTATCCCCAGATTCAACCAGCTCACTCTCTCACCCTTTATAGCACACGCTTCTTTCCCTTTCCTTGGCATCCCATGACCCTATCATCACCTGAAGTCTTCCCCACCACTTAGGAGGCTCCCATCTAAAAATACATTCTAAATCCTCTACCTGAAACTAATTTACCTCCGGGTCTACACTACTGATAACAAGATATATGATCCCTTGTAAAGGAACTTGTAACACCCTGAAATTACTCAGAAATCACACCTCACAGGCGAACTCTGTAAGTGGGCTCCTGTAGGAAAGCGGCCTGTTGCATGGCAAGAAAAATGCCATCTTGAAGTGAAACTGTCATTAATTCCTGCATATCCAGGCATTCCCACAGCAAGGTCAAGAAACAATGCCTATATCATAGATAACTCCTCATAAAGATGCTTCTCTAACTTCCCCAGTGGTCATGAGTGTCACAAGAGGGTCTAAGATATGACCAGCAGCGCATGTCTTATCAAAAAAAAAAAAAAAAAAAAAAAAGCTTGCTACAGAAAGGATATTTTCTGGAGTGCCAAGTGTAGGGATCCATCATCTTGTGGCTGCCCAAAGCATTGCTTCTGTTTGTTAAGTCCCTAATAAATGTTTCTTTCTGGGAAACTGAATTTGTCAGCCTCTTTCTTTGGTCTGTCAGCTTTCTTGGCCTTTGGGGGGTAGATCTGCACATACCTACTCTCCCAGAACATTTGGTGAGTCAGTCAGGAGCTAAGAGGCCAAGAAATGGGAAAGGGGAATGAAGCATCTGTAGGGGAAATCCCAGGCTGGCCAGTCACGTCTATGTGGGATGGCCTGGGACCTCTGTTAGATGCATTTGGATTTCTGTGTGAGTATGGAGACACCTTGAACATCCTGGTTGGCATAGAGTAGTTATTAACGGAATGGCATATGGTGCAGTGTAGTAAGGAAGGGTAGTGGATAGCCACTGCAGTGGGTTGGCTGCTTCAGTAGGCCATTTGTTTGTCAACACAGGTTCAGCTAGCAATAGAAATGAAAAGCAAATGACTAGAGGAGGAATTGCACCAACCTGATAGAACATGTGCTTTTTCACTTATCTGATTGGGTCCAATGTATCTGCATGTTTTACCAAAAAAAAAAAAAAAAAAAAAAAAAAAAAAAAAAAAAAAAAAGCCTGCTATGGAAAGAATGTTTCTGGAGGGTAGGTGTGGGAATCTATGGTCTCTCAGCTGCCCAAGGCATTGCTTCTGTTCAGAGGTTCCTATCAAATGTTTCTTTCTGAGAAACTAGATTTATCAGCCTTTTTCTCTGGCTTGCCAGCTTCCTTAGCCTTTGAGGGGGAGATTTTCATATATCTGCTCACTATAGAACAGCCCCATACATGAAATGAAATTTGACATTAGAGGAAGAAGTTTCATTTATAAGCCCAAAGCAAACAATTAGGAAAAATTTATGTTCACTCAGGGGGTTAGGGACTAGGAACTTAGCTTGAAGAGTTACATATGACAGGGCTAAAGAAGGAAATTTGGCCAAAATAATCTGACAGAATGCAATTTCAACAAAGGCAAATTAAACCAAGGTAAGTCAATCCATGTACATTTGTGTCTAAATTAATATCCCTAGTCACAAATAACAACTTAAACTTAGAGAAATAGTTGATGAAACCAGCTGACACAGAGAGCCACGTATCAATCTTGATTATAGAACCTTCTGGGGATCATGGTTATTTCAAAATATTTGGACACCGAGGGTGCATCAAAAGGGCTAAAAGATTATGGCTGGAAGATAAAGTAGATGTGTCTCTCTATTCCCTTCTCTAGATATAGCTAAAATCTCTTGACATCATACATAAAACAAACATAAGAATACTCGGAAAGGTGGAGACAAAAAGGTCAGTTAGGGACTTTGAAACCTTAAAAACAGCATAGCACTGAGGTCTCCAGATTTCCTCTTTCCTTATATATTTTATACTGGATGCTAAAGAAGCCTATAACCCAAAATACCGACATACACTGATAAAAGAAAAAAAAAGCCCCAAGAAAACCAAGAAAGGGTCAAAGGGTCAGCCTAGTGAAAAAGAAAAAAACATCTAATTAATTTAAGTTTTAAAAAATAATTTCAACTTTTATTTTAGATTCAAGGAAAAAATGTGTAGGCTTGTTACCTGGGTATATTATATAATGCTGAGGTTTGGGGTATGATCAACCCTGTCACCCAGACACTGATCATGGTACCCAATAGCTTTCCAACCCTTGCCCTCCCCCTTCCCTTGCCCATCTAGTGGTCTCTAGTGTCTACTGTTTCCATCTTTATGTCCATGAGTATCCATTGTTTAGCTCCCACTTATAAGTGAAAAGATGTGGTATTTGTTTTTCTGTTTCTGTATTAATTAGCTTATGATATGGTTAGGATCTGTATCCCCACCCAAATCTCATGTTGAATTGTAATCCCCATAATCCCCATATGTTGAGGGTGGAATAGGTGGAGATAATTGAATCATGGGGGCAGTTTCCCCTATGTTGTTCTTATAATAATGAGTGAGTTTTCGCGAGATCCAATGGTTAAGGGGCTTCCCCTACTTCACTTGGTACTCACTCCATTCTGCCACCCTGTGAAGAAGGTGCATGCTTTTCCTTTGCCTTCTGCCATGATTGTAAGTTTCCCGAGGCCTCCCCAGCAATACGGAACTGTGAGTTAATTAAACCTCTTTCCTTTATAAATTAGCAGTCCCAGGTATTTCTTCATAGCAGCATAAGAATGGACTAATATAGCTTAGGATAATGGCCTCCAGCTGCATCCATGTTGCTGCAAAGGACATGATTTTGCTCCTTTCTATGGCTACATAGTATCCTATGGTACATATACACCACATTTTCTTTATGCAGTCCACCATTGACGGGCACCTAGGTTGATTCTATGTCTTTGCTATTATGAATACTGCTGCAATGTACAAACAAGTACATGTGTCTTCTGGGTAGAATAATTTATTTTATTTTGAATATATACCCAATAATGAGATTGCTGGGTCAAGTGGTAGTCCTAAGTTCCTTGAGAAATCTCCAAACTGCAGGAATAAAATTTTTGACAATAACTACCCAACTCCAGCCAAACATTGGGAGGAAAACTGTAGCCCTACCCTGATCCCATCAGCAAAGGCCAAGTGGGAAGGCTATACTTCCACCTTTACCCAGATGTAATGAGGTGGTCTCTTTCCTCCTGAGAGTGCCAATGCAAGCTGCACTGGGAACCTAAACCTCTACCCCCATGTGGCAGTTATGGGGCAGCACTTTCCTTTCCATGCTGATGTGGTTTCAAGATGAGGCTTGCTGAAACAGAAGATTTAAATAAGATCCAGAATCTCCTGATTTAATGCCCCAAATGTCCAGAATATTAAAATTTACTCATCATGTGAAAACCCAAAAAACTCAGTGTGAATGAGAAAAGACAATAATCAGATACTGTCTTAGTCTATCTTGTGCTGCTATAGCTGACCACAGACTGGCTAATTTATAATAAACAGAAATTTATTGACTCACGGTTCCAGAGGCAGGGAAATCCGAGATCAAGGGGCCAGCATCTGGTGAGGGCTTTCTTGCTATGTCATCCCATGGTAGAAGAGCAAAGAGAGAATACGAGAGGGAGAGTAAGAAAGGAGAGGGGCAGAAAGAGATGGCTGAACTTGTTCTTTAATTAAAAAAAACAAACCCACTCCCATAATAATGAACCCACTTCAGTGATGACAGTATTAATCCATTCATGAGGGCCCTCATGGCCTAATCACCTCTTAAAAGATTTCACCTCCTGGGCCAGATGCGGTGTCTTGCACCTGTAATCTCAGCATTTTGGGAGGCCAAGGTGGGTGGATCACGAGGTCAGGAGATTGAGACTATCTTGGCTAACACAGGTGAAACCTTGTCTCTACTAAAAATACAAAAAAATTATCCAGGCCTGGTGGCAGGCGCCTATAGTCCCAGCTACTCAGAAGGCTGAGGCAGGAGAATGGCGTGAACCCAGGAGGTGGAGCTTGCAGTGAGCCAAGATTGCACCACTGCCCTCCAGCCTGGGCAGCAGAGCGAGACTCTGTCTCAAAAACAATTTTTTTTTTACCTCCTATGTTAGTCTATTTTCCCCTCTGCTATGAAGGGGGAACTGCTATGAAGAACTATCTGAGATTGGGAAATTTATTTTAAAAAAGAGGTTAATTGACTCACAGTTCCACATGGCTGGGGAGGCCTCAGGAAACTCACAATCATGGCAGAAGGCAAAAAGGAAACAAGGCATGTCTTACATGGCATTAGGAGAGAGAGAGAAAGAGAAAGGAACTGCCACACACTTTTAAACGATCAGATCTTAGGAGTAATCCTTCACTATCACAAGAACAACATGGGGAAACCCATCCCCATGATCCAGTCACCTCCCATCAGGGCCTTCCCTCTACAAGTGGGCACTACAATTCAAGATGAGATTTGGGTGGAAACACAGAGCCAAACCATATCATTCTGTCCCTGCCTCATCCCAAATTTCATGTCCTTCTCACATTTCAAAACACAATCATGCCTTCCCAACAATCCCCTAAAGTCTTAATTCATTCCAGGATTAACCCAAAAGTCCAAAGTCTTATCTGAGATAAGGCAAGTCCCTTCCATCTAGGAGCCTGTAAAATCAAAAGCAAGTTAGTTACTTCCAAGACACAATGGAGATACAGTCATTGGGTAAATGTTACCATTCCAAATGGGGGAAATTTGCCAACACAAAGGGACTACAGTCCTCATGCAAATCTGAAACCCATCAGGACAGCCATTATATCTTAAAGGTCTGAAATAATCTCCTTTGACTCCATGCCTCACATCCAGGGCATGCTTATGCAAGGGGTGAGCTCCCAAGGCCTTAGGCAGATTCACCCCTGTGACTCTTCAGGGTAAAGCCACCACAGCTGCTTTCACAGGCTGGTGTTAAGTGGCTGAAGCTTTTCCAGGTGCACAGTCCAAGCTGTTAATGGATCTACCATTCTGGGGCTGGAAGATGGTGACCCTCTTTTCACAGCTCCACTAGTCAGTGCCCCCGTGTGGACTCTATATGGGGGCTCCAACCCAACATTTCCCCTCAGCATTGCCTTAGTAGAGGTTCTCCATGAGAGCTCAACTGCTGCAGCAGAATTCTGCCTGGACATCCAGGCATCTCCATACATCCTCTGAAATCTAGGTAGATGTTTCCAAACCTCAACTCTTGGCTTCTGTGCACCCTCAGGTACAATACCACATGGAAGCCACCAAGGGTTGGGGCTTGCACCCTCTACAGTCATGGCCCAAGCCACATCTTGGCCCCTTTTTGCCATGGCTGGAGCTGGAGTGTCTGGGACACACGGCATTATGTCCCAGGGTTGCACAGAGCAGCAGGACCTTGAGCATGGCCCACAAAACCATTTTTTCTCTCCTAGGCCTCCAGGTCTTTGATAGGAGGGGTTGCTGTTAAGATCTCTGAAATGCCCTGGAGACTTTTTCCCCATTGTCTTGGCTATTAACGTTCAGTTTCATTTTAGTTATGCAAATTTCTGCAACCAAAAGTTTACATTTCGCTCCAGAAAATGGTTTTTTTCTGTTCTACCACATGATCAGGCAACAAATTTCCCACACTTTTGTGCTCTGCTTCCCTTTTAAACATAAGTTCCAATTTCTGACTATCTCCTTGTGAATGCATATGACTATATGCTTTTAGAAACAGCCAGGTCACATCTTGAATGCTTTGCTGCTAAGAAACTTCTTCTGTCAGATACCCTAAATCATCTCTCTCAAGTTCAAAGTTCCACAGATCTCTAGGGCATGGGGCAAAATGTTGCCACTCTCTTTGCTAAAGCACAGCAAGAGTGACCTTTACTCCAGCTCCCCATAAGTTCCTCATCTCCATCTAAGACCACCTCAGCCTGGATTTCATTGCCCATATCACTAAAACCATTTTGGTCAAAACCATTCAACAAGTTTCTACAAAGTTCCAAACTTTCCTACGTCCTCCTGTCTTCTTCTGAACCCTCCAAACTATTCCAACCTCTGCCCATTATCCAGTTCCAAATTCAAAAGTCACTTCCACATTTTCAGTTCTCTTTGTAGCCCTACCCCACTCCAAATACCAATTTTCTGTATTAGTCTATTTTTACACTGCTATAAAGAACTACCTGTGGCTGGGGATGGTAGTTCATGCCAGTAATCTCAGCACTTTGGGAGGCTGAGGTGGGCAGATCACTTGAGGTCAGGAGTTCAAGACCAGCCTGGCCAACATGGTGAAACCCCATCTCTACTAAAAATACGAAAAATTAGCTGGGCATGGTGGCACATGTCTGTAGTCCCAGCTACTTGGGAGGCTGAGGTGGGAGGATCACTTGTACCCAGGAGGCAGAAGTTGCAGTGAGCTGAGATCATGCCACTACACTCTAGCCTGGGTGAAGAGTGAGACTCCAACTCAAAAAAAAAAAAAAAAAAAAAAAAAGAACTACCTGAGACTGGTTAATTTATAAAGAAAAGAGATTTAATTGGCTCACAGTTCCACATGGCTGGAGAGGACTCAGGAAACTTACAATCATGGCAGAAGGCAAAGGGAAAGCTAGGCACATCTTATATGGCAACAAAAGAGAGACAGAGAGGAACTAACACACGCTTTTAAACCATCAGGTCTTGTGAGAAGTCACTCACTATCATGAGAACAGCATGGGAAAAACTGCCCCCATGATTCAATGACCTCCATCAGGTCCCTCCTTCAACACATGGGAATTACAATTCAAGATGGGATTTGAGTAGGGACACAAAGCCAAACCATATAACTTCACAACACTGCCACATTGAGGAATCTAGTCCCAACACATGAACTTTAGGGGACAAATTCAAACCCTAGCAGATCACAACACAAAGATGACATGAATACTGTTTGAATCATCTGATAAGAGTTTAAAAACAGCTAGTATAAAATGGCTTTAGCAAAATTTACAAATACACTTGAAACAAATGAAAAAAAAACAGAAAATCTCAGCAAAAAAAAAAAAAAAGAACCAAATGGAAATTTTAAAACTGATAAATGCAATAATATAAATTAAAATTTTAATGGATGGGCTCAATGGCCTGATGAAGAAGAAAGATGAAAGAATCCATGAACTTGAATATAGAGCAACAGAAATTATCTAATGTGAACTATAGACAGAATATAGGCTGAACAAAAATCAACAGAGCCTAAAGTTCCAATGGACCCATAACAAAAGATCTAACTCCATGTCATTGGAGTCCTAGAAGGAGAGGATAAATCATGAGAATAAAAAAGCACTCAAAAAATAATGGCTGCAAAATATCCCAATTTGGCAAGAAGTATAAACCTACAAAGTCAAGAAGCTGCAAGATTCAAAATAGGATAAACCTAAATGAAAGCCCACCAAGACACATCATAATCAAACTTCTAAAAATCAAAGACAAAGAAAAACTGTTCAGAGAGACTCCATGGTTGCCACACAGTTAGATAACATTTATAAATAGGAAAAAAAAAATTGATATACAGAAAACAGAAGTGAAGTACAGAAACAGCTGGATTGGTTAAAGGTGGGCATTTACCTTATTTGAAACTGGTTTGAACAGCTGACTGCCTTTAATTGGCTGAAGTTAAGCTGCTGTGATCGGTTGAGCCTCAGCTATTTGTTAAAGTGGTTTACAGTCTGTTTATACATCAAGTTGGGTTACAGTTTATTATGCACTAGAAGGCTTTAGGCAGTACTTAAAACATAAGGAGACAGCTATAGGCCAATTTAACAATATGTTTCTCAATATACATAAAGGAAGTATTTAAGACAATTATATTATAAATGGGAGTGGGGAAAGGAGACTTAAGTGGGGTTAAGTGTTCTACACTTCACTTGAGCTGGTAAATCTTGACATCAATAGACTGTGATAATTTATGTAGCTATAATATAATAACTTGAACAACCTTTAAAAATGACTATAGAGAAATAGGCTCAAAAATCCCGGATAAATAAATATGAACTTTCAAAAAATGTTCTTGTAACCTACAGGAAATTGGGGAAAGAAAAGAAAAATTAAAAATATAAGAAAAAGAATATACATAAATCAAAATGGCAGACTTGGGTCCTAATATATGGACAGTTTTTAAAATGATTATGGATGGGGTGGATGCTGTCACACATTTCTCAGAATACTGCTATTTTGTGCTGTAAGCCTTCACTTTTAAAAATGAAGGACTGCATTCCAGATACACCCAGAATGTTTCAAGTTACATTTTCCCCCATGATTTTCCATTCCTTTGACTCATCACATGCTTAAAAATATTCAAAGCCACAGACCTCAGAAACTACAGCAATAATCAGCCAAGTAGCATTTACAATTAAACTAACGCTATGACATTATATTCAGCAACTTCTCCAAACCAAGGCTTTCCAAACATTTCTGAATTACATTAAGTTTTTTTTCCTATCCTACCTCTTTCTTTTAACCAACTGCGAAGACAATGTTATAATATTACCAAGAGGAGGTTCTCCAGCTTACTGTATGATAATGATAAACATTGTGGTTAGGAATGGAATAAAAGAACTTGAAATAAGTCTATTTGTGGTTTAAAAGCATCTCTCTTTTCTCCTTATGTCAACCTTGAGGTTTATAAGCTAATTCTTGGAGACTTGGCTTCCTTTTACATAGAAGATAATTATATCTATTTTGAGGATTAAACAAATTTAATAAATGTGAATGTGTTTGGCATAGGTCAAGGTAGACAGTAGGTACTTAATATTAGTTTTCCTCCTTCCATCTCAGATTTCTATTAGGCAAGTAAATCTGGAAATCTTTAGAATAAAGTTCTGCTGTACATTTTCATGTTTTCTTTTTAATTTTTGGTGAACCTGAGTACAATCCTGATATATAGATCACTTAGAGAATAAAGTAGTACAGTTTTTAATCCTGCTGATACTATCACTCCTCTGTAGGGTGACCATTTAATCTATTATCCAATTTGCAACACCTTTGAGAATGAAAGCAGAAACTATCACTATATTACTCCAGGACATTATGACTGCCATGGAAAAATCAGGATGCAGAGTCACAGATAGGAAATCAGCTGTCATCCAAAAGCCGAATCACAAAGGCATCAGAGCAGCCAAAATAAAGATTCCCAAATTCACTTGAGGTTATACATTATATTCATGGGAAAACTCCAGTAACTCTCAGAAGAGCCAATTTACTCTTATTTACACCAAATTTATCAATAATGCTTTTCTAGTTTTTAATTCACAAGGATATTGACTATAACAAGACACTATAACCATGAATAGAAGACAGAGGATCCCCAAAAGTATAGCATTTTAGGAGCTGTAGCAAACAGCTACAGAGCTCAATAGCAGGAAATAGCTGTGTCGTAGAACAGTACCAACTATCATGTTCATGAGGTTGATCCCAGATCATTAGAGAAAGTTTGATTCATGTTCAGGTATCATTTAAAGCCCTCACGAAGAGTGAACGCCATTTCTATCCAAACTGTTTTTTAAAATTTTGTTTTGTTTTCAAAGGATAAATGTTTCAGTATTTGAAACTCAGCCAGTCAGAAAACGTAATGGTGGCCTTAGCTTGAACCCAGGCTAGGCCTGGCCTAGGATTCACAGCTATGTAATCACAACAAGAAAGCCCATGGAGAGGGACTTCAGGGCTCCTTGGGAAGGACGTCCTCTAAAGAAAAGGAAAGACTTACAAGAGAAGATATGATATGGTCTAGCTCGGTGTCCCCACCCAAATCTCATATTGAATTGTAATCCGAATTGTAATCCTCATATGTTGGGGAAGATACCTCGTGTGAGGTGATTAGATCATGGGGCAGTTCCCCCCTGCTGTTCTCGTGACAGTTAGTGAGTTCCCAGGTATCTGATGGTTTTATAAGGGGCTTTTCCCACTTTGCTCAGCACTTCTCTCTTCTGCCACAATGTGAAGGATGTGTTTGCTTCCCCTTCCATCATGATTGTAAGTTTCCTGAGGCCTCCCAGCCATGCGGAACTTTGAGTCAATTAAACCTCTGTTCTTTATAAATTACCCATGCTTGGTCAGTTCTTTCAGCAGTGTGAGAACAGACTAATACAAGGTGATAGGAGAATAGACACTGAATGAGAGAAGGGCATTTCTGAGAAATTATGGTTCTTACTTCTCCCTGGTCCATTTCCTCCCTCTCCTCCTGTACTCTTCTACACCACCTCCATCTGCAATCTGTGCAAGAGGCTTGGAGAGGGTAGCCCCCAAAATATGTACACTTGATAATAGCTGAAAATACTGTGTGTGACCCACACATGAGACAGCCCAGGGACTTGGAAAGGTCTCAAAATCCCACAATAGAGAAGACAGATGATAGCCAGTAAATCCATGTACTACTTTCATGGTGGCCCCAGGCTGATGGGGCCTGAGACCCCAGATCTGAGACTTATTTGAAGATCTGGATAGCTAAGATTTTTGCTGTGCATTGTTGAGCAGATCTTACTTCCCTTATTATCTACATGGATAACCCTTGAAGATTTTACACACAATTTTTTTCTGATTATAAAAAGAATATATCTATAATTACCAATGTAAAGGTAATATCCAAGTATTAATTGTGAAGAAAAGAGGAAACATATATGTTATATATTATATAAATATATATTAATATGCATACATTTATATCTATACATAGACACATACATACATAGATTTATAGCTACATAGATATATAGAATATATGTTCCCTTCAGGAATGTGGGAGAATGTAGGAGAATAAAAGTAGATCAAATAGCTGAAAGAAAGAAAAATCTGAGAAACTTGTTAGTGTTTTGAATATATAACTGTAAATTTTTTTGTACAGGCACTTGTGTGACTGTGTGTATGTATTTGAAATTTTTGTATCCTGCTATGGGGGAAGTTATTTGGTGAATGACATCTTTGGAGACCAAAAAATTTAAAAATTAGCTGCGGTGGTGAAGCATGCCTGTGCTCCCAGTTACTCTGGAGGCTAAGGTGGTAGTATTGTTTGAGCCCAGGAAGTCAAGCGAGCCGTGATCACACTGCTGCACTCCAGCCTGGGTAACAGAGCAAGGAAAAAAAAAATAAAAGAAACAGATGTAACATCTAAATATTACCTTCATTATTGATAAAACTGATACTGGAGAAGGAAGCTTATATCTGTGGACAAGCAAGCTGCCTGATACTGGAACCAGAATTACAGATTCCACTCCCAGCAATGCTTGTCAAGGCCACTGTCTCCATGTAGAAGAGGAAGACACATATCCTTTGTAGGGCAGCTCACTGTCAGAAGGAAAGAAAAGTGAAGAGTTTACACTTTGTATGCCCATTTTTCTCCTCCAAACTCATGGGTTTATAAGTAAAGGGGTGGAGACAGTGTTATGTAATCAATGTCCTTCATATGGAAAGAAATGTCAGGAGAGTTTCCTAAACATGTTGTCTAGTCGTGTTTTTTATTAACCATTAACCCTGGGGTGCAGCCTCCGTTGGGGAAAAATATCAGCAGGCTGTCAGTATAGGTCCATGCTCCTACCTCATGGGTGCTTCTGCAATACCAACGACTTCCCCTCTGAATATCATCCTGGAACCACCAGAGAGCAGTTTTGATTTTGCCCCCAGTAAAGTCTTAAATGCATCGGAACAGTACAGTAGGTAAATTAAGTCCAAAGCCACTTTGTACCCAGTTCCAAAAGTTGACTGCCTATTCTGTTTCTCATCACAAATCCTGAGCAGCCTCATGCACCAGCATAGTCTATTAAAGGTTCAACACTAAGATAATCCAACAAAAAATGGTCAGCAAGCATAGAAATATGGATATAAACTCTCTTCCATTCAGAATTCACAAGAGTTGTTTGAGGCCAGGAGTCCGAGACCAGACTGGGAAATACAAGAAGATCCCGTCTCTACAAACAATTTTTTTAAAATTACCAGGTATGGGCAGCCGCTGCCATGCCACAATCGCTCTCCAACACCTCTCGCTCGCCGAGCTCCAGCCTAAGGAGAAGGGGTGTAAGTAAGGAGATCTCTATACCACGGCTCTTACAAAGCAGACTGCCCACAAATTGATGGGTGGTGAAGCACCCAGAAAGTGACTGGCTACAAAAGCCACCCGCAAGAGTGCACTGTCTCCTGGAGGGGCGAAGAAGCCTCATCGTTACAGGCCTGGTTCTGTGGAACTCTGGTAAATTAGACATTATCAGAAGTCCACTGAACTTCTGATTCGCAAACTTCCTTTCCAGCATCTGGTGGAGTAATTGCTCAGGACTTTAATACAGATCTGGGCTCCAGAGTGCAGCTATTGGTGCTTTGCAGGAGGCAAGTGAGGCCTATCTGGTTGGCCTTTTTGAAGACACCAACCTGTGTGCTATCTATGCCAAATGTGTAACAATTATGCCAAAAGACATCCAGGTAGCACGTTGCGTAAGTGGAGAATGTGCTCAAGAATCCACTATGATGGGAAACAGTTCATTCTCAAAACAAACAAACAAACAAACAAACAAAAAAAACCTCTTCTTCCTGTTATTGGTAGTTCTTGTGAATGTTTAATATAAATGCGGGGACATAAAGCATTAATACAAGTCAAAATGTTTCAGTGAATACGTTTCAGTGGTTCAACTTTGTAATAATTATAAATAAACCTGTTAATATTTTTTCTGGAAAAAAATTACCAGGTGTGGTGGTACATGCCTGTAGGACTGCTTGAGCCCAGAAGTTTGAAATCACAGTGAGCAATGATCACACCACTGGACCCCAACCTGGCAACAGAGCAATAATCTGTTTCAAGAGAAATAAAGAGTTCACAAGAACAACTAAGCCTGCTTACAAGTTGACTCTAAAAACATGATTGTCCAGTGGAATTAAAAGTCCAGAATCAGTTTCCCTTGCCATTCAGTGTGAATGTCCAAAGACATACCAATTCAAAATTTACCCCCTCAATCTCTTATCTTGTTCAGTTTTCAGAGAGAGATTCTCTATCTTGGATACTGTGATTCTTTCAGCAGCCATAGCTTAAGCTGTTCCATACCAGAATTAGTGTGGTTCTTAAGACGTAGTATTACTTCATGCTAAATCTTTCATGAGTCACCCTTGGAAAAAGTTCAGAGTTAATTAGTAGTACTATAAGAGTATAATAGCACTGGTCCCACATTTACCAAATTTGGAAAATTACTCCATCCCCAGTCCTCAGGGCAGTCATCCCAGAACAAAATTATATTCTCCCAACTCAGTACTTAGTCTAAACCAAAGACAGTCGGCAAAGACCGCAGCAGAGATTCAGCAGCATTGAGAGGAAGAGGATACCTTCTTGGTTTGAGCTGCACCAGTATGCCAGAGTTTATGCCACTTGTCCATAGGCCATGATCTGGGAGCTTAACAATAACTGGGAAATAGCTCTTGGCAAGAGTTTATTTTTGGAACCATGAATTTTCCAGATGGGGAGAGAAATATTCCTATGCATACTGTCGCCTCTCAGAAAAGAGCATTTAAGATACTGCTGCTTTGAGCAAAGTCCAGAGAACTGACCTAAGGGCATT
The DNA here is from genome assembly GCF_049350105.2 of Macaca mulatta. NCBI lineage: Eukaryota > Metazoa > Chordata > Mammalia > Primates > Cercopithecidae > Macaca > Macaca mulatta. The sequence goes on from NC_133411.1 coordinate 124,744,676, forward strand.
CCCAGTCTTATTTGAGGTGCCTTTCTTTCCCATCCAGTATATTCAAAACTTCCTAAGTTGTTCTTTGTCCTTTGAATCCTGTGTTTCTAGTGTTCAAAGATATTTTTAAAAGAAGCAAAATCATGAGTCTCATATAGATAGAAAATGAGCACATGTTCAAGGTATTATTTAACTCATGAATTACGTGGAGAAACCAGGCAACTGGTTCAAAGGAGAAGTCACAGAAGTACAAATTTTTATGGACTAAGAAATGTTGATATGAATGCTCATTTGGATGCAAAACAGGCTTCTGCATGGGCATGGGGTGGTGAGAGGATGAGGGAGTATTGTTCCTCCACCAGAAAAAATTTCACTTCAGAAACATTTCAAAATACAAAGAAAGTAATTATTTTGATTGGTATCAGTTATTTTCCTACTTAGAGTTAGAAAATAGCTCCCACAGAATAGAAATTAGATAACCATGAAGGGTGTATTGTGCTAGTCTAGATGTGACATAAGTTTCATAGTTTTCCATTGGAGCACATGTCTTCCTTCACTAGCACCCCAATATTGAAATGAACGTAGGCACCGCCAAGTTACAAGTATTCATATTCTTTTCTGATCTGGATTTTTCTGTCTTTGCTCATAGAGGCTGTTTCTACTACCTCTTACTGCCAGGTCAATAGTCCTAAGAACTCTGCATTCTAATCTGGGACATCTTGAGATCACACAATGAGGAGTGATCCTTGAATCTGTGTACAAATCCTGTGAATGTAAGGTTAGTTCCTTCAGAGCTCACTCTTTGGTCCTGGATGCAGAATGAAATTGGAGCAGCTCATCTAGTGCTCCTTCCCAGGGTCTGGCACTCTTAACTGAAACTCCTGCAACACACACACACACACACACACACACACACACACACACACACACACACACCCTTCAGCTGCATAGCATTTTAAAAGTAGCAAAAGTGTGGTGCTTTAAAAGTATGTCCAACGACTTTCCCCCACCCGCTTAAAAATGGACTACTGCCTTAGATTTTTCAGTATTAAGCCCTTCGAGGCCCACTAGAATCTGTCCAGAAGCCCGAGAGGCCAGAGCATGTATGCCTGTGTAATCCAAGGACAAGCAGCAGCCAGCTCAGCAAAGCCCCTACTGGGGGACAGTAGCTTTGAGGACAAGAAGGCCAGTATCTGCTTGCTCGCCAGCCCCCTCATGGCCATCTTCTGAAGGCAACTGTGGACCCCATGCATTTGTCAGATCTGCCTTCATAAAGATAGCTATTGACTTGTGGATAAGGCTTTCATAAACAGCAGTAATCAGCAAGTTCAAAATACCACATAGCCCAAAGGATAGAGCCTCTGACCTAGGCTGCAACAGTGCAAAGCTAACTGCACAGCTGTTCAGACTGACTGCATCAAACCAAAAAGTCACCAAGACAATAAAAAGGGCTGTCCATTAAGCATGTCACACCATCAGCTGTGATATATCTCAATTAGAAAGCAGTTAAAAATGAAAGAGAAAAATGTGAGTCTTAGAATCAATTAAGTATAGCAGTAATAGTAACAATAGCCAAAATGTGAATATAGTTACTATGTGCCAGGCACTGTTTAAACCTTTACTTGCATTGCCTAATTTAATTCTCACAACAGCTTTATGAAAGCAGGCATTATTAATAGAATCCTCATCTGACAGAAAAAAAATGGGAGTGAGATTAGAAATTAGTCCAGGGCCACCTAGGTATTAGATAGTGGAGCCAGTCAGTCTGAGTATGAATGTCTACACTTACATTCTTGTAGCTCATTTGGAAAGTATAGAAATATAGAGAGAAGCAGGAGGAAAAGCCATTTGTCATCTTATCACTGAAAGACAACATCAAAACTTTGACACTGTTCCTCCCAGTAAAAAAAAAATATTCTTTATTATTTTTATTTTTTATTTATTTATTTTTTTTGAGATGGAGTTTCCCTCTTGTTGCCCCAGCTGAAGTGCAATGGTGCGATCTCAGCTCACTGCAACCTCTGCCTCCTGGGTTCAAGTAATCCTCCTGGCTCTGCCTCCTGAGTAACTGGGACTACAAACACACTGCACCACACTCAGCTAATATTTTGTATAATTTTTGTAGAGACGGGGTTTCACCATGTTGCCCAGGCTGGTCTCAAACTCCTGAACTCAAGCGATCCTCTCACGTTGGCTTTCCAAAGTGTTGGGATTACAGGCATCAACCACCACACCCAGCCTTGATCTATTTTTTGTTGCAACCATTCTATACCCCGAAAGGGATGCACCATTCCTGGAGGTACTACAATACCAGGTTAACAGGTGGAGTGGGGCAAGTTCCTAGTCCATCTCCTAACTCCAAAAATCCATTCAATATATTATCCTCCCATAGAGGATGTATCAGATATTAAACTGATATAAATAGATACTACACTTGCTCTTACCCAGAAGGCCGAGAAGTGGTAAAAATAAATTTTCTATGAGACTTTTAATAATCAATGTTTTTGAAGTGATTGTTTTTATAGGAACCAAATAGAACTATTAATAATTATCACCCCATCCAACACTCCAGAACAGCCCTACAATGGGTCCTTTGAACTCCAAGATTGTTGGGAATCCCAGTCAGTTCTTTCCGTGTTTGTCTCTTTATGGGGTTAATCCAAGCCATCCCATGGTTTGCAACATTTCCACATGCTGCTAAAGAAGGTCATGCAGTAGTAGTGTGTTTCTTGTGTGCCTGTCTTAGACTCTGAGCACTGTAACGTGATCCCACTGAATTCTTGCAGTAAATGATCCCAGACCCCTTGAGACACCATATGGCAAGCAACCAGATATCACAAAAGTATGACTTGTATTTCTGGGCAAGCAGCAGTCTCAGAGGACTAAGCTTTTCTTAGGCCTTGAAACTCTTGCAGCTGCCAGTAGCTGGATGAAATGCATATCTCCAGGTGGAAGAATGGTCATCAGCCCACCCCAGAGAGAGCCTGACACTTGAGAATACAAGTAGGGCTTAAAGCATGTGCAAAACAAAGTTGAAGGCCTTGTCTGTACTTATGACACCAGCTATTCACACACTCAGCAAACACAGACAAATGGAATGCAGATAACTACATACTGCATGAACAAATTAAAAGAAATACGCTGTGATTTTTTTCCCCTTTAAATCCATACAGAAAGAAATAGGTGTGCAGGGCATGGTGGCTCATGCCTATAATCCCAGCACTTTGGGAAGCCAAGGTGGGCAGCTCACATGAAGTCGGGAGTTCAAGGCCAGACTGAAAAATTAACTGAGTGTAGTGGTGCACAGCTGTTGTCCCAGCTAATCAAGAGGCTGAGGCAGCTGGATCGCTTGAACCTGGGAGGCTGAGGTTGCAGTGAGCCAAGATCACGCCACTGCACTGTAGCCTGGGCAATAGACTGAGAGTCCATCTCAAAAAAATAAAAAATAAAAAAAGGAAGGAAGAAGAAAGAAATAGGTGTGGTGCCTCACACTGTCAGGGCCTCCAAAGACCTCAAATATAATTGGGAATATATAATATAGAAATAAACTTGTAGCTGATACAGATTTTCTCAAATTGGGTGGGGCAGACTTGGCTGCATTCTCAGTGACTTGGGAGTTTTGTGAGGAATTTTAAGTGTTAATTTTTCATTTTAAAGATAGTACAAAAATAACTTCACCTGTTTTAAAGATTATTTGCAGTGACAATTCGTATTTGGAAAACTTTGCTTGTAGAATAAGACTTTTGTTCCATAAAGTAGTATTTTTCCCACTCAAGTAAGTAGACATAGTTCTGAGACTTCATGAAATTTTCTTCCGTTTACAAGGTTAATATAGCTCCCAGATTTAAGAAACACTGGTCTAGGACATTTTTAAAAATTGAAAACTGTAAGACGTAATTATAATCTGGTACTAGTCCCCCTTTATTTCAGTTTCTCAACTACAAAACTTTCTCCCATGCTCTCCCTTAAATGAGATGTAAAGTCAGGTGAGATTAATGTGTACTACAGCTCCATAAGAAGAAAGATGTGGGCTAAATGGAGGGCATTAATTATTTTAAGCATAAACATAGTTACTGAGGAGAAGTGCAAATCACTACGGATCAGAAAAAAAGTGGTTCTTACCAAGCAGCCTTGTGACAGTGAGACTATGAAACACAGGCTCACAGCCAGGTGGTTGGCTCCTCCTCAGTGGCAGAACTTCCCCAACTGTGACCAGCACAGGAAGGCTAGGCAGAAGCCACGTGGGGCTTCTATTTGGGCTAAATGAGCAAAGCAAACCCATATGGAGAGGATTGCTGCAAGGAGGAGCAGGTGACAGTGCATGTAAAAGTACCTAGCACAGTGCTTCACACAAACCAGATGGTTTACACGTGTTTGTTCCTTCTGCCTCTTCAGTTCAACGAAATCTTTACTGTAAAAATTGAGAGATTTTAAAAAGAAAGAATTGAAAAATTTGGTTTAACAAGACTGTTGTTTTGACTTATATCCTAGATAAGCTTTTGTTTGAACTGATATTTAAAATATAGACCAAATGAACATATTCACATCCAACAAGCCTATGTAGATATTTACTGTAAGTCAAACACACATTAGGTGACTTTGCAAAGGCAACCCCACGCCTTCCCAAATCCTCCAATGTCCTATTAATAGTCTCATCTCAAATACACAATAAATAAATAATTAACAGTCTCATCTCATACAACTCTGGAAGTCCAAAGCCTAAAGTTCCTAGGAGGAAACTCCCGTTTTCCAAGTGGTTTTCCATTCAGTTCACTTTATGCCACACTGTGAACACAGTTCCTTCTCCATCATTCCCCAGAGCTTATATAGGGCTGTCGGGCCCCTAAAGTGAAATCAGCTGCTTCTCTAGAAAAATAGAAGCCTACTACTACTGCCTCCGCATCAGGATTCTTATCACAAACTCCAAGAGTGTCTTTCCATTCCTTACTCTACCTTTAATTCCTGACCCCAGACAAATTACCCTGCCTAGAAAAAGAAAAGCCACCTTAGGCCAGCCCCTGAGATTCCCTCAGACTGAGCAATTCAAAAGGTCAAGGTTGAAGCTGAAATGTTTTTTGTGATCTGACCTCTGAAGTCACACACCATCACTTCCACTATATTTCACAGCACATGCAGACCAGCTGTGCTTTCATTATGGGAGTATACTGCACATGGGCAGGAATATCAGGAGGTAAAGATCATTGATGGCCTTCTTGAGACTGGCTACCACTTTGCCACTGACTTTGGGCAAGTCCCGTAACCCCTCTGAACACCAATGTCCTCATCTATGAAATAGGAATTAATAATAGTCTCTACCTCATGAGGTTGTTCGAAAATGAGAAAATATATGTTAATTCTTTTCACTTACCAGGAACTCAGCATACATTAACTGTAATCACAATAATTCTACCATGGACACTGTTGGATAATAACTAAAAGCTTTCCCACACTAAAACTATATGTCTATCCGACCAGTCCACAGAGAAGTCCACATTGCTTAGACCATGAAGTAGAAGCATGCACAAAGCTGCTCACTCCTTCATATCCTTTCCTTCATAGATTCACAGAACCTTACAGCTGCCCATCTCTTCTTTCCCTCTCCCTGTACTACTGATCACACATTTCAACTCTCTATATTGAACAACTTACAGTCCCATGATACTCTACATTTTTAGTCTTTGTTCATGCACCTCCTTCTGCATGGAATGCTCTTTCCAGCTCTCTAATACTTCACCTAACTTCAGCTCATCCTTCTTTACTCAATAAATACATTGATTTGTTTTCCTAAGTATTTTCTTTCTCTTTTTCCTTTTCTTTCCTTTTTTCCTCTCTTTCCCCTGTATATTCACTTTAGCCAAGCCACTATCATCTTATGCCTGGACTCCTATATATGTATCTATCCCTCCTTTTTTCCCTTATTTTCTTTCATCTACTCAAAAAATTCCTACCGAGTGTCAATCATGTGCCAGGAAAAAACTAGCAAGACAAAAGCCCTGCCCTCCTGGAATATATAGTTTACTGAGACAATTAGTACCCTCTCCCCAAAGTAAGTACATACATACATAAGACATCAGGTCATGATGAGTGCTATGAAGAAATATTAAACTGGGGAAATAGAGAAAATGTTGTAGAACTGGAGACCTATTTTAGAGTAAATTTAAATAAATTTTAAATAGATTTAGCTTCCTGTAGACTATGAACACCTCAGGGTCAGACATTAGATCATTTACCTCTATTTTTCCAGTCTTTAACAATGTGTCTGAAGCTAAGAATATACTTAATAAATATTTGTTGAATAAAAGAAAGAAAGAATACATGTATGTATGAATGAATAAATGTTAGATTCCAATATAAACCCTGTATGGAAAAAACTGAGGCCCAGAGAGGGTTGATTTACTCAAGAAAGCTTACTTCAAGGACAATGCTGTTTTTACTGTATCATATTACACATGCCTAAAACATCTTTGTTTTAATAATACCCTATCTGCTCCTTTTTTGGTGTTGTCAAGACTTGGCTAGAATGAAATTCTGAAGAGCCTGTTTTTCTAGTTTTTTACTTAATCTTCATGGAAACCATCACTGTTTACTCTAGAATAGATAAAGGGCTTCACCAAAGTCTCAATATTATATTTGCTCACCTGGTCAACCAGTTGTTTGGTCATAAACCGCAAGGATTCAGAATGTGCAGCTGATCAGGAACCAGAAAAGACTTCCCACTAAGATCCCTTAGGATTATTTTAGAGAGGAAAACAAATCTAGGACAAATCAAACTTTTAGACTCAGGACTGCTTTACCCTCTTAAAAATTATGGAACATCCCAAAGAGCTTTTGTTTATGTGGATTACATCTATTGATATTCACTGTAATGGAAACTAAAATTATGTAATTTCTAAAAATATTTATTTACTTTAAAATAATAACAGATTCATTAAATGCTAACATCTTTTAATGAAAAATAGCTGTATTTTCTAGAACAAAAAAGGTAATGAGAGGAGTGGCATTTTTATACTTCTGAGAATCTCTTCAATGTATGCTTAATAGAAGAAAGCTGGGTCCTCCTATCTGCTTCTGCATTTGGTTTGTTATGATAGCATTTGTCATTTAGCCTCTGGAAAATTCCACTGCACATTCATGAGAGAATGAATAGAAAAAGTCAAATAACATTTCAGTATTATTACAAAAGCAGTTTTGATCTTGTGGACTCTACCGAAAGGACTTAGGGGGCGTCCTTAGCATCCCCTTGTCCATACTTTCAGAAGTGCTGGTTTTGAGAGTCACAAATTTATATTAAAAAAAACAAAAAAGGAAATAAAATTAAACTATGTTTCGTATTTTTATTCTAAAAGTGTATGTATTTTTATACTCCTATAGCAGTGGTTCTCACCTTTTGGTGTGCTTAAGAATCATTTAGGAGGCATAGTTAAAATGCTGATTTGGCTTCTACACCCAAAGTTGCTGATTCCCTAAGTCTGGCCTAGGACCTAGGAGCGTGCACTTTTTAGCAAGTTCTCACTTCAGGGCCTCTATTCCCCAGATAATAATAATCCATGCCGCATTATTTGAGAAAAACCATTCCAAAGCAAAAAATATCTTGGATATTTTACAAGACTAAAGCATTTCAGCAAGATGAAATTTTAAAATTTGAAGTAAAAGTATCTGACTTAAAACAGAGAAATAGATCAAGAAAAGGGAAACCTGATTCTTGTGATACACACAGGTTCATTCTATGGTTATTGCACCAAGAACGTGAGTTATTGCTGGCATAAGGAATTTTCCTGTCCTCCATATTTCACTATAGCCAAAGGTCCCTTAAGTCATCCAAACACAGTTCTTCATTCTACTACTAATATATTTACTTTCTGGCATTAAAAAAAAAAACAAACTTCTAGAAGTAGCTAAAGATATCATTAAAATGTATAAAAGAAAAACACATTAAGGTAGTTGTTCTTTGCCTAAACACAATTATGGTGATTAAATTCACCATTTCATTAATTCATTTATCAAATAGTCACAAAGCTTGTAGGCTAGGGCCTGGAAATATCAATATGTTTACCCTATACGCTGTCCCATTTCTATTAAAGGCAAAACTATCCACTTAGCTGTTCAAGCTGGAAACCCATGAGTCACTCTAAATATCTTCCTTTTCTTTATATACTCCATTTCTCATCTACGTACTAGTGCCGAACTCCAAAATATACCTCAAACTTGTTGACCTGTTTCTGTCTCTACCACCTTCACTATCATACCACTTCACCAAGCCACTGTCATCTTATGCCTGGACTCCTGCAATTGTTCCTAACTGTTCATTCATTCATTCAATATTGATGAGGACCTACCAAGTACCAGGAACTTTTCAACACTCTAAGACAGAGCGGGGAAACAAAACAGGCAAAATCCCTGCTTTATGGAACTTTCATTTTAGTGGATAGGAGACAGACAAAAAACTGAATTATACAAATAAATGTGGATATGTCAAGTAGATAATTAGGTATAGAGTCAGGTGTTCAAGGGAGAGATCAGGACATACTTTAGTATTCTGGAAGTTCCAAGAACATGTCAAGCACTCATCAGAATCAAGACCTTTGCATGTATTATTCCCTCTACATGGACCCCGTTATCCTTACATTTTTTTAGAAGTTGGTGCCTTCCCACACCTTAGCCTATATGTCATCTACCTAGGGAGGTCCCTGGCCACCCAATCTAAATTAAGTCCCCTCCTATAATTTCCTCGCAATAACACCTGTTTATTTTCCTTCTTAGCCCATACCACAACTTGCAAAGTACTTGTCTATTTATTGTTCTTTCAATATTAAACTGTAAATTCTATCTTTATTGTGTTTTTTTTTGAATATTTAGTGCTCATCACATAGTGAACAGATGTTTTGGTTAGGATTCTACCAGAGAACAGAGCTAGAAGGAGATTTTATGTATGTATGTAAATAAACACACACACACACAAACATGCATATGGAGAGAAAGAAAGATTTATTGCACAAGCTACAGAAGGATCTTTTTTTTTTCCTTTTAATTCTTTTTTTTTTTTTTTTTTTTTTTGAGGCAGGGTCTTAGTTGGAATGCAGCTTGGAATACAGAGGAGGACATTCTGGAAAACATTTCTCCTCATTGAGTTGCTTTTTAGTCCATACAAAATCCTCCCCATGAGTCTCCCTCTTCTCTTGATCTCCCTTAATCCTTCTATCTCTAAGACTCCCATATCCTGAACGCTTGCAGGACATTCTACAAGGAGCCAAAGCGCTTAGCACTTGCCCAAGCTCAGCAACTCCTGTTAGCCCCTCAAAGCCAAGACTGGTAAAACCCCTTTGCTCTAGACCAAGCTTATTCAACCCAAGGCCCACAGCCCGCATGTAGCCCAGGAGGGCTTTGAATGCAGCCCAACACAAATTTGTAAGCTTTCTTAACATATTATGAGATCTTTTTTTGCGATTTTTTAAAGCTTATCAGCTATCTTTAGTGTTAGTGTATTTCCTGCGTGGCTCAAGACAATTCTTCTTCCAAAGTGGCCCAGGGAAGCCAGAAGATGGGACACCCTTGCGTGAGACCCACACATTCTTCATGCCTAAAAGGTCAACATGCCCCCCTCTCTCTCATTTATATAACCATCTTTCACAACTTCATAGTATCATTACCGTGCAATATTTTTCAAAAAAGACTCTCCACAATAATGAGGAAAAGGCAGATTGAAGAGAATCAGAGATTGCTGTCTTCTGACACAGTTTTCATAATTTCTTCTCAGTAGTCTAATCTCACAAGTTTGATAACATGTGTTTACATTAACATTGATTTTTAACCCATTGCAAATATTTGTTTTTATTTCTACTTTAACCCAAGATTACTTAGAAAAGGTTTTTTTTTTTTACTTTTTTAACTTTCAAGTTTACTGTTTCTTTATTTTTGACTATCTTTTTTTTATTAATTTCTGTTCTTATTACATTGTGGTTAGAAAATGAGATTTCCCTTTGAGGCTTAATGCATGTTAAATTTTTATAAATACCCCACATGTATTTGAAAAGAATGCAAATTACCTATGGTCGAGTTTACAACTGGTTTATTCAAATCTTTTATAACTTTAATAATTTTTCTCTCTCTGACCCAAGAAAAGAGCATTAAAATATGTTACCACTGTGGATTTGTCAAATCCTCTGTTATCTATCTATTTTTCCTTTATATGTTATGAAGCTACATTGTTTTATAATTTTGGTGGATTATATCTTTCACCAGTATGAAATATTTATTTTGTCCCATTGAATGATTCTGTCCATTAATAATTAATACTAATGGTTCATTCATATGTTTAGTATTTTCTTGTACTTTTTTTTCTCTTTTTTTTTTTGTTTATATCTCTTACAAAATAGCAGGTAGCTGGATTTTTTCTTTTTTCCTACTCAGCATCTCTGTCTTTTAATGGGGAAATATAACCAGTTTCTATAATTGTTAATCTGATATGGCTTTTCTTATTCTTGTCTAATTTTTACTGTTTTCTTTTTATCATTTTCTTGTTTTTTCCTCTCTTTTCTTTTGTTGCATTAATTTTTTTGCCCACTCTTTTCTTGTTTATTTGAAAGTTACAAGTCCTACATCCATTTTTTTTTTTGGTTACCCTGAAAGTTGCAATTCGCCTAAAAAATTCTGTTTACCTATCTGTGTCTAGATATAATCTGTATTCTTTTGTCAAGCTACACAAAAGAAAAATTTTAGCATATTTTCACTTACTTCTGAATCCTTCATATCTTCTAGTTGAAATGGCCTTTGATTTTATTTCTAGATTGCTATTAGTTTTTTTTTTTACATTATGCATGAGTGGTTATTTAGACATAACTATATGCTTTAGCAATTTCTTGGCTTATTATTGCTTCTGTAAGCTAAACATTTTCTCTCTTAGATTCATTTTCTGTCTTACTGGATTATATCCTTAAGTAATCCTTTCAGAAAAAAAAAATCTGTGGGTGGTGAACCTTTGAATACCTGCATGACAAAAGATGTTGTAATTTTGCTTTTCAAAAATTTTTAAGCTCAAAATTGTCTTCCAGGATTTCAAAGATATTACTCCATTATCTTCTCACATTCAGAGCTAATGATGAGAAATCCAAAGTTAATCTGATTTTTGTTTCCTTGGAGGTATCATGATTTTTTTCTTACTGGATGCTTTTAGGATTTTCTCTTTATCCATGGATAGTGAATACAATTTGAATGTGTCTAATGGATGCTTTCCAAAAATCCTACCCGTTAGGGCCTTTTGGGGTCCTTATCCATTGGGACCCTTCATTTGAAGACTCTTGTCTTTCTTCAGATGTGGGAAATCTGTCTTCCTTTTTCTTCCTTCCTTCTTGCCTCTTTTCCTTTCTCCCTCCCTTTTTTCCTTCCTTCCTTTCTCTCTTTTTCTTTCTTTCTTTTCTTCTTTCCATTACCTCTGATCTCTCTCACTCCCTCGTTCCTTCCCTCCCTCTCTTCTCCCTCCCTTCCCCTCCTCCTCTGAGGTAGATACCAGAACTTCTGGATTGTGCTAGATTATGAGAACATTCTTCATCTAGATCTTCTAATTAATGTTTACATTTGTCCATTCTTATATTAGGGTTATTTACCGAGCTTTTACAGTTTCTGTGATCAAAAAATAAAGACCAAAAAAACCCACAATTATATAATAATTTTTCTAATTGCCTATCTTGTTGCATATGAATATGCAATGTGCCTCTTCTATCACACTGAGGGTATTAATTACAACTATTTTGGAGTCTTTTCTGCTTTTCTGCTTGTTCTATTTACCCTGTTTGAGTTTGCTTGTTTATTGAGCTTGGTGCCTCACTTTCACAGTGTTCCTCAAATGTTTGGTTATTGGTAGTCGTGTTCTTATCTTTGTATCTGTGGTTCTGTATATACAGGTCTGTGGATTCTGCTGCAGTTGACTACAGCTTGCCTCCAGGTACATAAACAGATAAAAGATGTATAACTTCTGATGTGGGGTGGGATGGGACTTGTGGCCAAGGGGAGGTATTCCAACCATTGTCTTTTGAGTGAGAGGTTTTCCCACCCACCTCGGAAGCTCACAGCCATGTGGTAGCACTGCTTTGTCATTTTATCCCCAGGCCCAATCTAGGGTGTCAAACAGCTGCTGCCCACTGCTTTGTGCACCCAAGAGAAACAGGACAGGCTGATTTGTCCAGAACATTTATCAGTATTTTAACTATATTTGATCTCTATTAAGAGACCTGTGAGAGATTTCTTAAAGCCCCCTTAAAAATACTTTTGCTTTATGATTTGCAAATTGTATTAAGACACATCAAAAGAAATATGAAATTTTCTACTTGCTGTTTTAAAAAGGCAAAACTAGCCCTTAACCACATTCCCGGTAATGTTAATTGATCTCACAGAGGGAAGGTGGAATTATAGCTTTGAATAAAGCAAAAAAGGTAAGCAAATGCAAAAGGGTTATATGGTAAACCAGACCTTATTTTAAGAATTTTTTAGTGGGAAATTATTACCATCATTGGCAACACAATGAATAAAAGAAAAACTAAGTGCCTCGTAGCAGAATAGATCTTCAAGATTTCTACGTAATTTGAGGAGAATAAATGAGAGACAGAAAAAAGGAATAAGCCTAATTTAATTTGATGTTTTTAGAGAAACTAAGGTCATTCAAATGATATTTTTAAAAACACTTTACAAAGAAAATCTTATTACTGTTACACAAAACGTTTAATGTTTGTGGCAACTAGAATGTTGTATTTGGTAGGGATGCCAGGCATTCTTTGCATACAGGGCATATCCAGTGTCCTGTATTGACTTTCTCAGAACACATTAAATGCCCTGTATTTGGCTTTTTCCCCCAATAAATTAGAAAAATTCAGCAACTAGCACTATTTTTCTGCACCCATAATTAGTGCTTAAATTACTTAAATAGCAACACCAGCTAAAAATCATACCTTTAGAAATAAACATCTGGACAATCCCTCATTGTCTCTCCTGCAGATCTGGCTAAGAGAAGGCCGAAAGAGGAAACTAAGAATGAAAAGTACTTATTTTTCATATTTCAGAAAGTAAAACACTATTTTTTTGGCCACATTTCCAAGTCATAAATGAGTAAGCATTGTTCATTCCCAGACGACCTTGTATTGACACAGAGGCTCTGAAAATCAGCCAAACAGCCATAGCTTCACTCCTATGGCCATGCTTATCATCATCAATCCGTCAGAAAACAGCCTCCCTACAAGCTTCCGAAATGCGGCAAATCCGTAAAGAGCCCAAAGCATCTGAAAGCCAATCAGTCTCAGTAATCTGAGATGCCCCACACTCACAGATAACAGCCAATAGGCAAGGGCCGCCCTCCATTAGCCTTACTCCAGTCAGCCAGTCAACAGCAGCCTTCCTCCAGTGACCACAGTCAGGTAGCCGAAAATCCTTCAGTCTCTAGGCACTTCACTTCTGAAAGCCCGCCAGTCCCTGAATGTCAGGATTCTCAAAACCTATGTAAGATCGACTCTGGCTTTGCTACAGTAGACTATCTTACAAGCACAGTTCTTACTGTGTCTTATAAGTTATCTTCAAGCTCTTTGTGTAATTGCAGTTGTTCATTCAGCACACACAAAAAAGTCAGCTATAGGCCAGATGTGGCTCATGCCTGTAATTCCAGCATTTTGGGAGGCCAAAGCAGTAGGAACTCTTCAACTAGGAATTTGAGACCAGCCTGGGCAACAGAAACTGTAATGGCTTTCCCTAGTGTATGTCTTCATCAATCTTAAAGCTCAAATGACTATTTGAAGGTACTGCTACCAGAGCATTTTTGGATTCCAAAACTGCAAGCAAATATTTAAGTGCCAGGACAAAATCTACAGCAATAATAAAAAATATAATAGTTACATTTATTCTACAGATTATTAAAGATCTAATGCCTCACCTTTTTGTGGCATAGACAAGTGCAATAAAATAATCATGATCAGAAAAAAATTTCCTATTTCTTATGCAATATTTTTCTTGTGAAAAAGGATTGTTTTTAAGACTATTGTGAGTAAAATCTGCCAGAGAAGACTTCAGGCACATTGGACAATTTTAGTGGACTTTATTAATGAGGTAGAAATTCATGAGATAAATTGTATAGCTTTTGGTGGGGGCCATGTCAATGTATGCATACAGGTACAGAAAATGTGTAGTCAAAATTGAAGCAAAGCATGAATGATTCTATGGAAGGGGTTGGCTGTCCTGCCCATATTCTGCATAATGCTGTTCGAATAGTATATGACGTTCCTTCTACTGATATTGTCACGACATTGTTATGAAATTCTTCTCTTCAGCGTTTATGCAGCAGCTCCTCAAATAACATCATTTTGTTCAACATCATTCCCTTGTAACGTTAATAAAAAAAAGTTGTCTAAATTGTCACAGTAGGAGTGTGTGTGAGAGCACCCTGCAGTGGGTTGGTGTCCTGGCCAATGTGGGTTCCCACCTATGCCCTGAGCTGGCGGGATAGGCTCCGGCCACACTTGACTCTAAACTGGAACAATTGGGTAAATAATTATCTTGTTTGTATTAATCTTTCCTAATAGTATGTATAGTTCACATTAATTTCAATGTTTAGTATTAGAAGTGTTTTGGATCTTTATTCAGAAGTTCGATGATGTTTTTGTGACCAGAAATATGCCATAGAAACTTTACTCTTTTTTATACCAATCAGCCTATGGTGAATTAGTTTCATTCTATGAAATTCCACTTAGTCACAGTTTCTAAGAATCTATGGAGGACCTAAGGTGAGGACTTACTATACTTACAAACAGCGTTTTTCTGTTCTATCAGATTCAAAAACTATTGGCTCTCTTTAACCAATGTATATGGGAGAATCCTCCGTATGATATCATACTTTAATTCCAAAGAAAAGACTCTCCCAAATTCTTGTTGAGTATTTAAATAGTTTATTAAATAAAGGCTACTTATTTCTTTTTCATATTTTGCAATTGCTTTTGCAAGAGGATTATACAAATTGAAAGAACAATGTTTTTGAAGTAGTTGTTTAAGGAAATTATTAAATGCATTAGAGAATGACTTGAAAAATTTATTCCTTTAATTATCAAAGTTGTTTTAATTTAATTTTGTTTTTATTTATTTACTTTTTTTGAGACACGGCCTTGTTGTGTCACCCAGGCTACAGTGCAGTGGTGCAATCACAGCTCACTGCAACCTCTGTCTCCTGGGAGCTCAAGTCATCTGCCTGCCTCAGTCTCCGGAGTAGCTACAAAAGTTGTTTTTAAAAGTGGCAACATTACTTTGAACAAGAAAAGAAATTCCAACTGGATTAGATCATTATTATGGCATTTATTGTAACTATGTTTTGAAATTGATACCATCTCTTGAAGAATTTGATTCTTTTATAGAGATATTACTAAATACACCTTCAACATGGGAACAAGAGGAATCATCGTGTGTACAGTTGAAGAGGAAGGGAATAAAAATTCATAGCAATGCTCTTTTATGACACTGGACAACATTTTAAAAAGTCATTGATCAAGATGCAATATAATCCTCAAGAATAGAAAAGCAAGTTATGTCACCAAAGATGGTATGTTCTTCAACAAATTAAATTTCAAGAGCACTTACTGGGATTTTAATTTTAGGCCAGTACATGCCTAGTATGCCAGCTCATAATGAGCATATTTTGTATTGGTAAATGTCAAATGGACAAAAGAATAAAACTTGTTGGATATGACCACTGTAAATGACATGTTAAAATGGAAATGGAGTATAGATTATAACTACAAGGAGTTTTATAAGTAAATTCTGCAAAACAAAGAGCTGTCAAGGAAAGCCAAGTCATTAGGGGGATAACATTTTAAAAATGGATATGTAATTTAGATCATTGTTATTTATTTCAGATAAAGAACAAATACTTTTCATAGTAAAGTATGTCTTATGCAATATTTTTTATTTCTCTAAATGTATATATATAGGCAACTAGAAGTAAAATTTAACTGGGCTTTCTGTTTTATTATTTGCTAAACTGCAATTGTATATTTAGCTCAAATTTAAAGTTTTAGTAGAGATTGATTTTTATGTGTTTTATATATCGTTTTATATATATAGTTTATAATAAATTGGGGCACTTTATATATAATTTTGCCTGTTGTATAAGACTTAGTAATATTGCTTGTCTTTTATTGGGTATACAGACTTAGAGCTATTTTAATCGTTCTTATGCAATACCATTAGCAATATTATTCTTTTTTTCAGAATAACATAGTTTTTAGCAGCTTTATTGAGAGATAAACATACCATATAACCCACTTACTTGAAGTGTACAACTCAATGGTTTTTATTATATTCAGATGGATGCAACCATGGCCACAGTCAATTTCAGAACATTTTCACCATCTCAAAAAGAAACCTGTGTCCTTTTGCTATCTGGTTTTGTCCCCCATCCTTTATACCCCAGACCCCCGTTATTTACCCAAAGCCTGTACCACCATTGTATCTTGGATGTAAATAACTGTTTTTGACCTTACAGACTCATAAGTAGAAGAAACCTGCCTTGAGTCTCAAATGAGACTTTGGACCTTGTGCTGGAGTGAAGACTTTTGGGTACCATTAGGAAGGTATGATTACATTTTGCAGTGTGAGAAAAACGTGAGATTTGGGGGTCTGGGGGTCAAATGATATGGTTGGGATGTTTTGTCCTCTCTAAATCTCATATTGAAATGTGACCTCTAATGTTGGAGGTGGGCCTAACGGGAAGTGTTTGGGTTATGAGGGCGGATCCTTCATGAACAGCTCAGTGTTGTCCTCATGATAATGAATGAGTTTTCACTCTGAGTTAATGTGAGAGCTGGTTGTTTAAGAGTGCGGTACTCCCACCCCCTTGCTGCCTCTCTCACCATGTGACGTGCCTGCTCCATCTTCACCTTCTGCCGTGAGTGAAAACTTCCTGAGGCCCTCACCAGAAGCAGATACTGGCATCATGCTTCCTGTACAACCTGCAGAATCATGAGCCAAAATAAACCTCTTTTCTTTATAAATTACCCAGTCTCAGGTATTCCTTTATAGCAATGTAAACAGACTAATACACCCATCTTTATGCACTGCTAATGTACTTTCTATGTTTATAGATTTGCTGATTCCAGACATTTGGCATAACTAGAACCATATAACGTGGTCTTCTATGACTGGATTCTTTCACATTAAGCATAATGTTTTCAAAGTAATCTATGCTATAGCAAGTTTCTTTTTGAGACAAGGTCTCACTTGGTTGCTCAGACTGGAGTGCAGTGACGTGATCATAGCTCATTGCAGCCTTGAGCTCCTGGGCTCAAGCAATTCTCTTACCTTAGCCTCCTGAGTAACTAGGACTACAGGTGTGCACCACCACACTCAACTAGTTAAAGAAAAATTGTAGAGATGAGGTCTTGCTGTGTTGCCCAGGTATAGCAAGTGTTAGTACTTCATTCCTTTTTGTGGCCAAATAATATTCCATAGTATGGATGTATCACATTTTGCTTATCCATTTATAGCTGATGGACATTTGGGTTGTTGCTATTTGGGTTGTTGCTTAGGGGTGGAATTACTGGGTCATATAGCAAGTATATGTTTAATCATTTGAGGAACTACCAGACATTTTCCAAAGTGACTGCACTGTTTTTCATTCCCACCACAGTGTGTGAAGGTTCCAATTTCTCCAAAACCTCATCAGCACTTGTTATCTGATTTTTATATTGTAGCCATCCTAGTGGGTGTAAAGTGGTGTCTCATTGTGGTAGCAAAAATAGACAGAATTGGGTTAGCTTCTACTATAGTAATTGCTGAGGAAACAAAAGACAACTTTAACTAAAATAATAATAAACAAATAAATAAGCACCCACTCAAGAGGATTCTTTTAAAGCATAAAAAGGACTTTCTGTGACTATGAAGCATTGTTTTTAAGTTAAATAATCCAGTAAAAAATGGAAAGAGAGGAAAGAAGCAGTTGAGAATCCAATCAATGGTGTGCTAATCAAGTGGAAGAAATATTTCAAAACAAAGAACAAAAAGTTCTGATGTATGTAAAGACTGAAGTCACCACCTTGGAAAGGTTTGCTAAATTTCAAGCAGGATTAGAAAAATAAGTCATATGTCAATATCTAGATACAGCCTAGTAAGTTTCTGAATGGCAAGGATAAAGAAGAAATCTTACATTCTTCCAGACAAAAGACAAAATCTCAGATTGGCATCAGACTACTCAAATGCAGTGATGGAAGCCAGAGGATGGTAGAATAATATCTACAGGATGTCAAATGAAAGGAGCACAGTCTAAGAAGCCTACTGTCAGCCAAGATGCCATTAGCTTCTCAGAATAAAAAGCAACCTATTGGTGAATATGTTACGAGTTAGATAATATATTCCCACACATATCTTAGCTGAGGCAAATGCTAAGAAAGGAGACCTCAAGCTCAGGGGAGCTCAAAAGAAGATGCAAGAGTGATGCACATTTATAGTGTTGGTTAAATATGAATAAATAGTGCTACAGAGATAAGGAATTTTTAGTGTCAATGCCAAATAAAGTCTTAAAATTGAAGACATATGAGAGAAAAATCTAATAGTAGTGTAGAACTAAAAATATCAAAGGATCTCAGTAAATAGGAATTGGAGAAAGGTGGGAGGTAAGGGAAGCTTAACATTTGAAAGCTCTTATTTAGTCACTGAAGAAGCAAAAACATGGTAAGAATGAGCAGAGGGCAACAGAACCCTTTGGTATCTTGTTTTTATTCAATAGTAGAAAGTATTTATTAGGACTATGAGAAATTAGAAAATGACCTCCAGTGGGATAGAAAAGTGAGAACTTCTAAAATAAGAGTCACTAGCCAGGGAAATTTGGGAAGAGCCTCTGAAGTTTAATGCCTAAGGGCTCAGTTTCCTGGCTGTTAGCATCTGAATTTCACAGCCTGAAATCAGGATGCTTTACTGGTCTTCTGATCAAATTTGTGAGAAAAAACCTGCTAGAGAGGCAAAGCAGCAGAATGCATGGAGCACGAACTTTGGAATCAGATAGAACTTGGTCCCAGTCGGAAATCTGCCCCTTTGCAGCTTGCTCTGAGTCTTTGAGTGTCCTTATCTGTAAAATGGGGATAAAAGCAGGTCTCTCACAGACTGTTGAGAAGATCAAGTAAAATAATATGTGAATATGCAGTGCAGTGCCTGGCACAAGTAGCTGTGCTACAATAGTCATTTTTATTTTATTCTTACTCTAATCATATATTTATTATTATTTATTATTTCTTACTCTAGCCTGTTCAGATACTCTGAGGCCCAGAGGACCAGGTCGGGCTGAGCTGGTAAGCCAGAGGCTTTTGTTTCAGCATCCTGACCCCTGTATTAGTTCTTCCCTATGTGACTTTGCTGTGCAATTTCAAAGCTACTCACTCATGCTGAGATGACCCAGGATCGTTCTAAAATCTCACCTCCCACCTAGACTGGCTATTTGGACCATTGTTTATTGGAATCATTGAAATGTCTTTAAATAAATTTGTTCATCGATTTCTTTACATTTTGTGAAGACAGGGTGAAAGAGGTAAAAAGAGATCATTTCATGGCTATTCTGAAAGAAATATGTGAAAATTACTTTGTTAAGTAATAGAGTTCTGATTCCAAGCATTTTGGATTTTGAAGTTAGAAGAAATGAGGTTGAGTTTGACTTTCCCAGACTAAAATTGATACCTATATATTAAAAACAATTTTTTTCCATTTGGGACTACGTCAGTTTCCTGCTGTTATCTGATAAGGGTACGGAAAGATGCATCAGACTCAAACGCAGTTAACAGCTCAGATTAACGGCGTCTATCTTAAAATATTGTAGATGGAAAGAATTTGATGTTCTTGCAAACAAGGACTGAATTAACATATGCAGGTGTATTTGTATCTTGGAGAAAGATAAAGTATAACAAAATACGCAGAACTAGATTTTCATGAAGCATTAAAACTACATTTAATGATTTTCATGGGGATTCTTCTTTCTGAAAGAAAAATATATGATGATTCTTCCCACAATGTACCTAAGAAGACTGCTGTGTTTGCTTCATAACAATCTATTTACCCAAGCAAATTAGTGATTCTGCACTTTGTTATCTGAGACATTCACGCAGAATAGGCTATCCCTATAAAGCATCTTGGATCCTGTCATTGCCTGCATTTATTTTTCTTGCCCCTTCTCACCCACATGTCCCTTCTGGTCATATGCTATGGGTAACGCAATTCAGTTTGATAAGAGAATTACTATAAATCAGACCAGTTCATAAATCCTATTTCCCTATGACACTGCCCAAAATCAAACTTCACTTTATCTCCCCAAGATATGTTTCTTCCTGACTTGTCTGGGTCAAATGTATAAGATCCCTTCTCCTTGGAGCCTTGTGGAGATTTCACAGTAATCTTTGATCACTTTCTCTCTCCAGCCAATCCACAATCAGGTCCTATGAATCCTGCCTCTGCAATGGCTCCTCTGTCCCCTTGTTTTCTGTCCATTCCACTGTCAACTCCTAGTCTAGATCTCCCTGTCAAAGCTCCTGCAGGGACCTCTGAAATGACTTTCTTGTCTTCAGTTCTCTCCTTACAACAAACTTACACAAAGAACCAGGTAAAATTTCCTAATGCCCAGCTCTGATCACATCACTATTATGTCTGGATCTCTCTTCATTGTTTACAGAATGAAACCCAAAGTCTTCAGCCTTTGCCCACTGCTTCTCTACTCAGCCTTCCACTCCCACTATGCCCTCTAGTCAAATTGGATTCACAACTTTCCAAACTAGTAAAGCCTCCTTAAATGGATGAGATACAGAAGTATGTGAGCCTTGGCCACCTTAAGACGTTCCATCTCCCTACAGTACCCTGTTCCTCAGGTCTAAATGTAAAGATCCAACCCATCCTTTAGGCAGAAAATCTCCCCACTCTCAGGTCCCATAGTCCTCAGTTCATATCTCTTTCATGACATTTGTCATTATTCTTTTTGGTTTGGTACTTGTGTGTGTGTGTGTGTGTGAGAGAGAGAGAGAGATACTCCTTTTCAGGATGGAGGCTGTATTCCATTTAGATTTGCTACAACTCCTTACACAAGGTCTAGCACCTCAAAAGGACCAACAGATGTCTATTGAATAAATACATTATTTTATTTACTGAATTGATTTCATTAAATCAATCAAAGCAGACTTTCTACAACTTATTTAACCCCAAAGCTTAGTTTCCTAATAGAGTTCTCTGACATTTGGGCAAATTTTATTGTATTGTGGATAAAAACATTTTACTTATATATCAGCAAGTTATATATGTGTGTATGTGCATATATATATATATATATATATATATATATATATATATGAGCTGTAGGTATTTATTTATTTTTCTGTTCGTCACATTGTGACAGCCAACTTAGGGGCTGCCTGTGATAATAATATATGTCCTATTGGCCAACAAATGATTAAGATGGCTGTGGGGACAAGTTAGACCAGGGTCAGATAAATGCTCTTGTCTGCTAGGCCGTGTTTTGTAAAGAAGGAGTTTGACAAGGGGGACAGAGGCTTTCCAGCAGATGATGATGCTGGCAATCTGGGACAGGTCCCATTTGTGTCTTCCAACATGTCCAGAGATAGCAGGTGTTTCTTTGTTCTGCACTTTCCTTATTTATACACATGAAAGGGTGTCCCTTGATTCTTCAATTAATGGGAGTCATGAATCCTTTCAGTACCTCAACCTCTGGGCAAAGGAAGAACTTTGCTCCCACCGAGAAGCAGGTGTCTCACCCTTTCCTGTTAACAGGCAACTACTGTGCCTGCACATAGCCACCACTGCCCAGTCTGGGAGGATGTCTCTCTGCCTTATTTGCTGATTGTGGCTGCCCAGCCCCAGGGGTTTCCTGCTAGGGTGATAACACATTGTTCTTGAACAGAGAGAAATAACTTAGAGGGATTATCTTGTCCTAAGACGTTGTGTTGCCTCTCAGAGCAGAAATCTACCTTTTAAATGCTCTGTGTGTTCTCTGAACACTCTGTTGTCTCTGTCTACACCACAACTGTGAAGTCATTTATCAGGAACATCACTGTTAACAGGGGTAAAACGGTGGGGGAGTGGTTACTCTGGTGGAGACTGAGAAAAAAATAGATGGAGCACTGTCCTTCTCTGGCAATTAGGCTTAAATGATTCTTGAGTGGATTCCCCAGTAACATTGATTGTCACAATGCCCATGTTACCCACTCATGCTCCTGGCTCTTAATACAACATGCTTCCCAGAAGGGAATCTTTCCTCCCCAGACTAATAAAAATTGGCTACCACAGATTAGGCATATGGTGGAGTGGAAAAATTGCACAAAAAAGACATGTGCCAGAGTTTCTGAAATTAGACACAGCAGAGATCAAAAGTATTCTTTAAAGACCTCTTTAAACCCTGTGGATTAAAAAAAAAAAGGAAGTAATTAGGCAGGCAAAACCATTATTGAAATCCCAAGATGTACAGTAAAATTTCAAAGCCTGGCTGGTTTGGTTGCTAGAGGAGTTGGAGGGTTGGGAGGCCCTAATCCAAGACCACTTAGTCTATCCTTCACCCCACACTAAATGTTTGAGTCTGGGGCAAATCTAGGGAATCCTAGGGTTCTATGGAGCTCAGTTTTTGTTTTTAATCCTTTAATTGAATGATAAGGAAACTGAGGCCCAAAGAAGCTAGAAGCCCAATAGCCCAGTACAAGTTAATGACAGAGCAAGGTTAGAATTCAGGACTCTTGGCTGAGTGTTCTTTCTGCTCCTTGTAGAGGTTTGGTGCAGGGTAGGAAACAAAGTCAAAGGAGAAAGACTAAAATTCCAAAAAGTTACTAAGAAATAATTTAGGCACATAAATTATAGTAGAAGAAACTCCCAATAATAGTAATGAGCATGATATTTCTTCAAGTATTCTCTGTAGACCTTCAGCATCAGAATCCCCCAGATTTCTGGAGAACGTTGTTAAAAGTGTGTATTTCTGGTCTTCACCCTAGACCCACAGAATTGGACTATCTGTAGGTGAGTCCAGGAAACTGCATTTTTAGAAACTCCCCTAGTGGTTTCTTATACTTGACAATGGCATACTCTGTCCCCTCCAGCAGTGGCCTTCACACCAAAGCAGGACAGGGTAGCACTTAACAGAATGTGTCAGCTGCATACCATCTCCAGTAACTGCTGTTATTTGGTTTTTGACTTTTAAATATACCTTAGGTAAGGCCAAGTGTGATGGCTCACACCTGTAATCTCAGCACTCTGGGGAGCTGAGGCAGGAGGATTGTTGAAGCCCAGGAGTTTAAGACCAGCCTGGCAGCATAGTAAGACCTCCATTGCTACAAAAAAATTAAAAAGAAAAAATAGCCAGGTACAGTGGTGTGCACCTGTAGCCCCAGCTACTTGGGAAGCTAAGGTGGGAGGATCACTTGAGCCCAGGAGTTTGAGGCTATAGTGAGCTATGACTGCACCACTGCATGTCAGCCTGAGTGACAGAGCAGGACCTTGTCTCAAAAATATATAAATTAATTAATTATTTTTAAAAAGCAGGATGCAAAATAACAGCAAAGTAGAAGGGATAAGTTCTAGTGTTCTACAACACTGCAGGATGACTATGGTTAACAATAATATATAGTTGCAAATAGCTAGAAGGAGGATATTGATGTTTCCAACACAAAGAAATGACGTTTGAGATGATGGATATGCTAATTACTTTGATCTGATCACTATACAAGATATGTATCAAAATATTACCATGTACCTTAAGAGTGTGTACAATTATTACTTGTTAATTTTAAAAAATGAAATTAATTTTTAAAATTGTCCTGCTACAACTCAATGCAAGAATTGGTACCTCAGGAACCTATTAACCCATAGCAGAGCAAACACAAACTAATTCCTGTAACAGAGCAGAATGTGGCAAGTGCTATAAGAAAGTGAAAATAAAATTCTATGGGAGCCCAAAGATAGAGAGATTACCTCCCACTGAGGCAACTTCTGAAATAATTGATATTTGAGCTGGGCTTTGGAAAGGAGCTGCTATGTCCCCAGAGGGCAGGGAACTGGGGCAGAGTGCATTTTAGGCAGAAGGAGAAGGAGGCAGAGCAGAACCAGTGAGGTAGCAAAGTGATATTTGTCCAGAGTATGGGGTGGGGAAGGGGTGTGTGTTTGTGAGGGATTGTGGGGTGCTAAGATCTAAGTGCAAAACCTGGCTCTATTGGGCAGGAGAAGTGGGAAGTAGATTGAGGGTCAGGGCTAGAGCCATGTAGGGTGAGATCACAGCAGAAGCTAGAATACGGTTGTAACAGACTCAGTACATACAGACTTAGAAATAAACATTAAGAGAGGTACTTCAGTAACTCACCATGGCAATGCAAAGATGGTGAAGGAGTAGGGGTGCTGCTGGGAGAGCAAGCTCCACCAACACCTAACAAGTCCTCAAGGGAAAATGCCTGATCCCAAGCTCTTAGTGACTTTTGTCAGTTTTCTTTGTAATGTGAGAGTACTTGATATCTTTTGGGTTTGACCTCAGACCTTAGCTGGATTTCAGAACATTGAAAAACATCCCACCTGTCTCTTGTTACACAGGGCAGTAATTCTGATGGAAGAATTTTGACATGGGTTGGGATCGATGGAGGATATTGAGATGTGGGAGCTTTCCCTTGAGCTCCCTCACGAGTCTATCTGTAAAGTGCTTTATCTTTGGAGTGATGAGAATGTTTTTGTAAGTTTCATCAGTAAAAGAAGAGAAAGAAACAACCTAGTCTTGCAGTTTTAAAAGTAGTGTTATATGGCCAGGTGCGTTGGTTCATGCCTATAATCCCAGTACTTTGGGAGGCCGAGGCAGGAGGATGGCTTGTGCCCAGGAGTTCAACACCAGCCTGGGCAACATGGTGAGACACCACCTTGACAAAAAAAAAAAAAAAAAAAATAGCCAGGCCTGGTGGCATGTGATCCCAGCTACTCTGGAAACTGAAGCGGGAGGATTGCTTGAGCCTGGGAGGGTGAGGCTTCAGTGAGCTGTGATCCTGTCACTGCACTCCAGCCTGGGCAAAAGAGTGAGAGTCTGTCTCAAAAAAAAAAAAAAAAAAAAATTAATGTTATCAAGGGTAAAAAGGTGACGATCATTTGGTTGCTATAATTCTTCATTTTATCCTTTTATTCATACATTCAACAAATATGATTTGGTGGAATTGGTTCCACCTTCGACTCCAGAGGCCAACACTGGACTCTGGCCAGGCCAGAGATCACACCCTGTTGGCCATAGTGAATGGGCCGGGGATAGTCATTGATGCACTCAGCATCCATAAAGCTAAATTCCTTTCAACACCTATGGAAAGACTGTGAAGACGTGATCCTTTATCTTGCCAAAATTGAAATAGAGAGCTTGGGTCATAAGTCTGCAGGTTTGGGGAGTCATCTTAACATGCAAAGGCAGACTTTAGGGGCAGGAAATATGGAGAGCATGATAGAGTCCTAATAAGCTGTTTGAACTCCTTGGCACACACTTCCCTGATTACTTACACTTGGACTTTACAGCAACATGAGCTTGCTTTGTTCAGGTCAGTTTGGGTCACATTTTGTCACTTGCAACTGAGCAAGCCCTAACTGAAACAACCTGGAATACTGGTCCGGTGCCATGGAGTATAGCCATGAACATGATCCCCGAAGTCGATCACCTATGCCCTGTCAAATAAGTAGGAATAAAGCACAGCCCAGTCTCAGCCTCCGCTATGACACAATCATTAGTTGAATCTATTCAGGGAAAATAAAACTACTCTCTCTTCCACTGGGCTTGAGTATCTCATGAATATATTTTGTAAACTATGAGGTCAGAAACCAGTTGACAGATATCAAACAGGAAAATCAGAATCGCAATTGCGTTGGCCACATTGTTTACTCTGTCCCTGCTTAATAGTTTTTCTTTTTTGTCAAAGGTCCAATGTTCTGGGCAGAATTGATGTCTATTTTGTTTTTTCCATTACGAAGCTCTGTGTCCTTGGGCAAAACATTTCATGTACGTGTGGCTAAGTATTCTCATTGCTGAAATGGAGCAGGGAGATATAATATCTACTTAAGTGACAATAACAAATATATATACAAAAGAGATTTTAAAATTTAGAAGTCCAGTACAAATGAAAGGATAAAAAAGTATATATATATACGTGTGTGTATATATATACACGTG
This sequence comes from Macaca mulatta, assembly GCF_049350105.2. Classification (NCBI taxonomy): domain Eukaryota; kingdom Metazoa; phylum Chordata; class Mammalia; order Primates; family Cercopithecidae; genus Macaca; species Macaca mulatta. The sequence goes on from NC_133411.1 coordinate 124,770,822, forward strand.
CATATATATATATATATATATATATTTTTTTTTTTTTTTTTTTGAGATGGAGTCTCACTCTATTGCCTAGGTTGGAGTGCAGTGTCAGGCATGATCTGGGCTCAGTGCAACCTTTGTCTCCTGAGTTCAAGTGATCCTCCTGCCTCAGCCTCCCGAGTAACTGGGATTACAAGCATATTACAGCACACCCAGCTAATTTTTGTATTTTTAGTAGAGACGGGGTTTTGCCATCTTGAGGCTGGTCTGGTCTTGAACTCCTGACCTCAGGTGATCCACCACCTTGGCCTCCCAAAGTGCTGGTATTACAGGTGAAAGCCACCTTGCCCAATCTAAAAAAGTATATTTAAATTGCTCAAGCAAATCTTGTCTTTACTCTGAATTGGTTGAATAACCTCAGCTATAACAATGTGCTGGCGCATGTTTAACAAAAGCTTCTCTGAGAGAATAAAAATACCCTAATTTGTAGCTTTGACTAATTTCCACAGTAGAAATTCTATCATTATAGTCAATTTCAACCTACCAGTTTGCTTGCAAAATCCCCGAATATCAGCTCTAACAGGACTGTATGAGCCTGTACCAGCACACCATTGCTCACATCCATTGGTTAGCTCCTCTGCTTCAGTTTCTTCACTTATCATAACACTTGTTTCACTGATTATAATCATACAGCTTTCACTGAAAGGTGCCGTGCAGTCATCTACTGTTGTAATGACACTTTTTCTTTATGCTATGACATGCCTAGCAGGGATCTTGGCATAGACGGCTAATTGACCTTTATTTGCCTTAATTTGCTTTCTAGTTATGTAATATGTCTATCCCTCATGAGCAAGGAACAGGTCTGGTGATGCTTTTAGGCAAATATTACACACAGCACTCTAGTGTGTGGATATTTAGATACAGATATTTTAAGTAGATAACCACTTTCTTGAGCTCGTATAAGAATATCCCTCAGATTACTGAGGGAGAGTCAGTCTCTCACTATCGATTTCTATGTGTGAATTATTCAAAAAATTCACCAAATGCCCCTCAGTAAGCAACAGGTGAGGCATATTTTCTTTTCTTTTCTTCTTCTTTTTTTTTTTTTTTTTTTTGAGACAAGAGTCTTGCTCTGTCGCCCACGCAGGAGTGCAGTGGGGCGATCTTGGCTCACTGCAAGCTCTGCCTCCCGGGTTCACGCCATTCTCCTGCCCCAGCCTCCCGAGTAGCTGGGACTACAGGCGCCTGGAACAATGCCCGGCTAATATTTGTATTTTTAGTAGAGACGTGGTTTCATCGTGTTAGCCAGGATGGTCTCAATCTCCTGACCTCGTGATCTGCCCGCCTCAGCCTCCCAAGTGCTGGGATTACAGGCGTGAGCCACCACACCCAGCCATGTGAGGCATATTTTCAAACAGCCCAGAAAGCTATTACATCTCCTTCAACTGCACAGAAAGCTCAGTGATAAAAAAACAAAAACAAACATCAGGAACGCCTCAACTCTCCTATTGAGAATGGGGCTGAATCCTAAATTGACCATGACTAGATCGTGACTTTTCTTACTAACAGGGGCCCTAGAGCTTTCTTGGTTGTGGTATATACTCTCTCTATGAGTGTCAAACTTCTGACAGCTTTGGAGCTTCACATGAATACAGCAGGCCAGTGAACAGAGTGGAAATGGCTGAATTGAAGAGTCAAGACATGGAGCGGCAGGCTGTGCACTAAAGGGACGCCTTCAAGCAGGGCAGCTGGCTATGACTTTCTGCTGTTACCTCATTTCCTGGGCCCTATTATCTTGCTTGTTTTGCAATAAATAAATATGTCAACTGATACTTGTGAAATGACATTATGCACACGGTTATTCATTGCAGAACTGCTTGTAATTATAAAAGGCTGGAAATTACCGAAAACTCCATCAGTAGAGGGCTAGTTAATGGAACTACGGTACATTCATCCAATAGGATAGCATACAGCTGTCAGTACAAAAGAATAAAGAAGCTGTTTGTATCCTGATATGGAAAGATCTCCTTATAATTTCCCAACATTGACTTCAGAATGCTACCCTGTGTATAAAAAATGGGAAAAAATAAATGAGGAAACACAAGAAAGTGATAATATTGGCTACCTTTAGGGAGGGAAACGAAGTGCTTGGGGTTAGGAAGGAGACTTCTCACATTATGTTTTTCATAAAATGGTTTATCACATTTTAGCATTTTAGTATTTGCTATGATCAGTGTGTCTTAACCTATGCCAATACATACACACATGAACACACTTTTTCCCACATGTACTTTTTACAGAAATAATTTTTATTGTGGGAAAATATAGTTATTTTAATCATTTGTAAATGTGCAATTCAGTGGCATTAAATAGATTCAGAGTGCTGTGTACCCATCACCACTATCTATAGCCACCAAATTTTTAGTATTCCCACCAAAAACTCTTTAGCCATTAAACAATAACTCCCCATTCTCCCTCCCTCCAGGCCCCTGGTAACCTCTGTTCTACTTCTGATGAATTTGCCTATTCTAGCTATCTTGTACAAATGGAATCATACAATATTTGTTCTGTGTCTGGCTTATGCCATTCTCCCACATACTTTTGTTTTCTAAAGAAAACATCTATCAGCTGGATAAATAAAGTTGTGAAAGTTTGAAATGTCCTTCATGTCTTTAGAAAAAAGAGAACAGATCTTGTGAAATGTGTGGACGTGCCTTGGACAAGGTAACTCATGCCTGGTGTTTCCTAGAAACCTTAGCTAACTCATTGCAACCTTTAAAGGTTAACTAATTGCCCAGCATGCTAATACCCTCTTAATCTCAGAAAATGAAGTCAAATAGCCACCATTTCCCACAAATCTTGGCTCATATATGGCAGAGCTTTTTGAAGAGGGGCCCTAGAGGCCTTCAGAGAGTCCATGAATCTTTTCTGAAATTGTAGGCAAATTTGTTATGTGTTCCCTTTTGGGAGATAAGTTCTTTAGCATTCAGAGATTTTCAAAGGGGTCCATAATAACAATTTTTAAAAAAGGCTAAGTACCATTGTTAAATAGGATAATTAATTCTGTCCCCTCCCTTGGAACAGATGTCAAAACGCTTTGTTCATCAATAAGATTGTGTGAGTACATGATTCATGAATCCACGCCAAGATAAGTCTCTGAATCGGCTTTACAAAAGAAGTCTGTGGCTTAAGAAAATGACTCTTAGAATTTCCATCCTTAATAAAAATAACATTGCACATTTGATTTGGTGGCACACAGAAAACACCAAAGCATCCATGTGTGTTAGTACAAGATTACCATGTAAGGAGGTTGAGGATTTTTTCACTCATTTCATAAATATTGAACACTTCCTATGTGTCAGGTACAGTCCAAACACTCAGGATATAAAGTAGTGAATAACACAATGCCTTTCCTCTTATGGGGGCTTGCATCCTATTACTAGGATTTAGACAATAAAGGAGTGAAAAAAGAAGGGACACTTTCAGATAACTGTGCTTCAGAGTGGCCTAGAGATCTCACTGTTAGATAGTGTGATTGGGAAATTCCTCTCTGGGCAGATGGCATCTGATCTGAAACCTGATGGGCAAGAATGAGCCAGCCACGTAAAGAACTGAGAGAGGACATTCTAGGCAGAGGGAGCCACAGTGCCAAGCTCCAGCTGCAGGTGAGATGGGAGGTACTGAGTGCTATGGGGTGCTTGGCCATCTGTCTCCACCTGTCTCCTCACTTTAGGGCTACTCCTCTTCTACCCTCAGGTCTCCACTCCCTTTTACATCCCACCTACACTTTAGCAAACAGTATGATTCCAGCCCTCAATATTCCTTCTCACTCCTACAAAATCCTCTTGAGACCTTGATGCCATCACTGCCTTGCTTATGTGCAAACACCCCAGTGACCCAAGCAAACAGTAAGCTCTGGGAGAAGCAGTACATTGGCTCCTGCATAAACGTTGTTATGGACTGGAGGGAGCAGGCCAATTACAGAGGCAGGGAGGATGGTGAAGCCATCTATATTGAGCCTCACATTCACAAAGTTCTTCACATTTACATTTGACCATCATTGTCATACATAGGGTATTATATCATTTATGTATGTTAAAGGTGCTATTTATTAAGCACTTATGTATACGTATAAAACATATAACTATACCATAATTTTGCTTTTTGTTATAATGGGATACAAAAAAAAAAAAAAAAAAAGAGAGGTGGCCCAGCCTTCTTTTACATCAAAAGGCCTAAATATAAAGAGAATGAATTTTAGAGGATAACTGCTTGAGATCAAATCCTGGCTTCAATCCTAGCTCTGTAATATCTTGGCTGATACCTTTTGGCAAGTTTCTTAACCGTGCTGAATATGTGTATATAGAGAGAGGAATTGTACCCTAGGATGGATGGTAAAAAGAGCCTCCCTCACACCTAATTTAGAGAATGATATATAGACAAGGTTTTTGGACTTCTGGGTTGATATTGTAATGGGATGTAACTCTGTGATCAGGAGAATGGTCTTCCAAAGGCACTGATATCTAATACTCAGAACCTAGAAATGTTATTTCATGTGGCCAAAAACAAAACAACTTCTCAGATGTGATTAAGGATATAATCTTGAGATGGAGACATTGTCCAGTTCCTCAAAGTGGAAAAGGGAAGTAAATGAGACATAGAAGAAGGACTAAATCCACCATTGCTGGCTTTGAAGATGGAGGAAGGATGTTCAAGTCAAGGAATACTGGACAGTCTTTAGGAGCTGAGGGAAAAAGAAACCCACAAAACAAGAAAACAGATACTGCCCAGCCTACAGAAAGGAGTGCAGCCCTTATAATACTGATTCTAGTGCTGTGCAACAGACTTCTGCAGGGCTATAGAATAATACATCTGCATTACTTTAACCCACTAAGTTTGTGATAATGTGCTACATACAGCAGCAGAAATACACCAATTCAATAAGGTTACTTTTCAGAATTGTTAGTAGGCTCAAACAACTTATAACAATACCTAATATATAGTAAGCATTCAGTAAGTGTTAATCTTTCTAAAGGATGAGAGGAAGCTAACATATAAATACTAATATGAGATATATAAACAATGTAACCAATGAGCTACACAGAAACTATTTTTAAAAGATTTTGCTAACTAAATTCCCAGAATTAATAAGCTCTAAGATTATGACAAATATTCCTAAAAAAGTTGCTTAGAGCAGGAAGAGCAAACTTGAATGCATATGCAGGCTTTGCAGGTAACAAATAATGGAAATAGGTGAGTTTGGGACTGCAGCAGATTGGAGGGCCAGCCCATTTAAGAGGCAAACCCTAGCCTAGCCAACTAATACCAATAAAAATGCAGTGCAGACCAAGTGTTCTAGATAATTCAAATTTTGAGCAGCTAGAATCCCTCAACTTCTACAAAAACTCCAGTTTTTACATGTTGAAAACCAATCCATATTTAAACACATACATGTATAGACACACAACTTTCAGGCAACACTGACCATGTCTGAGCCACACTACAGCCAGAGGCTCTCAGGTTGGTGTCTCTGACCAACTAGTGAAGATATTAATTAAGTCCAAAAAGGTAAGTTGTTTTTGAATGTTTTTTGGCTCTCTCATATTCTTACATCATAAAAGCATCTGTCACAGTGCTTTTGTACATCTAAATCTACGAAACTGATTTATGGGAAGTTTGTATCACGTTAATCAGAAAGACAACTTCAAATTGTGTTCAAATCCACTTTATTAAAATTATTTTGCAATTTTAGCCGTACAAAATCTTTGACTATGACCATGGGACACAGACGTGAGTTTATGTTTTGGTTTGTTGTGGTTTGGGGAGCATGTACTTTTCTAAATCCTCTGCACTTCCTTTCATTACCCAATGGCAGAGTGCTGTAAGTTCCTCTCTATTATTCATAGAAAAGAAATTCGTAAGGTAAGACTGAAAAAATAAAATCTACAGATTCACAAAATTATCTTCCAATATTAAGAACATACAAAGTATACTAAAGACATCTACGGTTAGTCCTCCAGGTAACAAAGCAAGCATTTGATGTTTGAGGTTTCTGTTTTTACTTCTTGCTAATTACAGTTCAGAGACCAAAGTATTTCCAAAAGCTATGAAAACCCTCACTGACGCTCATAATATGGATTCAATGGAATCAGAGGATAGAACTAGGAGAGCACTTGAAAACTTGCCTTTAAAAATCACAAGACTTTCTTTTCCTTAGTGGGACTTTTCTTCTGCAGTAGCTGAGGGCACTACTTGCTTACTTAATGCTTATAATTAGCGTCTGCCTTACAGTAGATCTAAGTATTGGCTTATTTAAGTACATTACTGGATAGCACATGGTAGGTAGCCTTTTTATCCAAGGCAAACATACAGCGAGGCTTAAAGTAAAACCTCAGAGGGTTTGGTGCTCCTTAATTGTTCTCCAGTGAGCCCGAAGTTGCCTGTAAAAAAGGGAAAAAAAGAAAGCTGTGTAAGAATCTTTACAAAAGATATTTTAGTTCGTTCTAAATAGTTCTGCTTTTGTAGCAGTGTATGAAAACTCAGCAAGGGCAAGGGAGCCTTGTTTTTCCTGCAATAAGAATATCTCTTAGGGTTTGGAATGTGGAAGACAAAGATGAAGTGGGGTGATAATGAGAAAATTCTGCCCTGGCTTCCCTCAGAGGCTGTGCTTTCACTAAGACTCATAAGGATTGTTTTGGTCTCCATTTTCACACATTGTCTATTTCTGGATATTCTGATAATTAAATAAAGACTATTCCTCTAACTGACAAACTTATTTCAGAGGTAGAAGACTGCCCTGCTATATTAGTGTTGGTTGCCTTTTTATTTTTAGTAGGAAATGCTTATTTCTCAAGGAGGAACTTGTTAGTATAGTTTATTCTTATTTGTGGCATAAATGGCATAACAACTCTAAGAATAAGCAACCTTGGCAAACAAAACAGACAATTTTCTTTAGTTATATCATCAGAATAACCTTTACAAAGGTTGACTATGCAACTTATTCCTGTTGGCCCAGCAAATTAGACCTATGAATAGTAAGTTATGGCAGTAAGAGTTATATCAAATAATAGTTTTCACTCTTATTTCCCAAGTAAATGAAAACATTTTAAGCACACATTTTGAAGTTTCTCAAATAATCTTTGGATCTAACATAATAAGTTTCTAAAAATAAATTGAAGAGATAGTCTCTAAAGTTAAATAAAACAATCAAGATATATTGGGCCTTACCCATGAGTTAAGACTCATCTCATTCTTTGCATACATATAGTGTAATAGTGCCAACCTACAAAGCATTTAAACCTGGAAGAAATTATACTCACATATGGAGTTCTGATTCCAAATTTACTATGGAATGTCATGGTGACTTTGTTTTTATGTCCTGTTCTTTGATCAAAGGCATGGCACGTATCGAAAGGTGGACTGTACAAGTGAAGGCTCACGGCAGGTTCCGTATGGCTGATGTTCTCTACTCGATGTAAGCCAATGGAATCTAAACAATATCCAAGAGGGAAAAATAGATAAAGGAGCCTAGACAACAGCTGTAGGTAAAATTTCTGTGAGTCATCTGAGATCATGAATCAATTTTGATGCAAATGGAATAGATATTAGAATTGAACTTGTACTTAAAGATAGTAAGTAATATGTATGCATTAGCCTCTGCTCCTTCCTGAAAACCCTCTCCAATGGCAGTAAAAAAATAAAAAAGACATCAATATACAAAGACAAAATAGGAAAAGAGAAAACACTAACAAAAATTTGAAAGCTTGGAAAGTAAGATGGACAGCTTTACAGAGCAGAGAAAGCTAAATCCTTAGCCATCCATGGGGAAAGTCAAGAAATAACCTGATTTATATCTTGAAACTCCAAATAGCACAGGAATTGACAGCACCAGGTACTTACGGAAATGAGGGTAAAGATAGGGCTGTTCTTATAAGAACTGGTTTAAAGCCTGTTTAAGAAGTAGAGTCTCAATCCCTTTTACCAATTCTCTCTCTTCTTTCTTTTCAGCAGCAGACTAAGATCTAGTCTCTAGGTGTAAGAGATCAACTTGGGACTGATGGCAATCAGGTGAAAAACAGATGAATTAAACAAAAGCTTCCACACTGAATGGTAAAAATCCCTGCTTTAGTCATCACCTAGCTGCAAGAATGCTGCCAGACAAGATTTTTCTTTCCAGGCAGAAGATAGGAAGCAGCTTCTCAGAGAATCGGACTGGCTCAAGAAAAAAGCTTTAAAGATATTGTCGCTGGAAGTTCCTGAAGGAAAAGGCTCTGCCAGACTATCAAAAAGTGAAATCCAGTTGACAAGCTCCACTCACGTTCAGGGTTACCAATTAATTTTTTTGTTCTTGGTTTTTAAATATTAGCAAATCGCCAAGGTCACCAGACATTTGAGCAAGGCCTTTAGTATGAAAGACAGAGGTCAGAGCAAACAAAAAAGCAACCTGCAACAGAGACTACTCAGGGGAAGTGTTCAAAAGCCTATCATTAACTTTTTCCCAGAAATAAGAGAAAATACCATAAAAGGGACCATAATACAAAAAGAGGTTGAAGAAACAGAAACCAAAAAAGAGTTGGCAGGAAATGCTGAGGAAGACTCAAAGAACAAAAGGACAAAGACAGAAAATAGAAAAGAAAGAGAAAAAAAATGAGGAACCGTTCAAGAGGTTTAATATCTAAATAGGAGTTTCAGAAATAGAATTTTAAAATAAATTCAAAGAAATAACCTGTGAATGTTTTCCTGAGTTGAAGGACATGAACTCCCAGATTTAAAAACCCACTGAGTACCCAGCACAATGAATGAGTCATCAAACAAGACACATCACTATGAAATTTCAGAATACTGGGGATAGAGAGAAGGCACCAAAAGAGAAGGTCCCAAAAGTTTTTAGAAAGAAAAAAAAGGTTTCATAGAAAGATTCAATAATTAGAATGGCACCAGGTTTTTCTTTGTTTTGTTTTTGTTTTTTGGGAAAAAAAAAAAAAAAAAAAAAAAAAAAAAGGTCTCATTCTGCTGTCCAGGATGAAGTAAAGCAGTGGGATCTTGGCTCACTGCAGCCTCCACCTCCCGGTCTCAAGTGATCCTCTCACTCAGCTTCCCAAGTAGCTGGGACATAGGCGCCTGCCACCAAGCCCTGCTAATTTTTGTGTTTTGGGTAGAGATGGGGTTTCAACATGTTGCCCAGGCTGTTCTTGAACTCCTGGGCTCAAGCAATTCTTCCATCTTAGCCTCCCAAAGTGCTGGGATTAGAAGTGTGAGTCACCACACCCAGCCAGCACTAGCCTTCTGATAAGAACACTAGAAACTAAAAGACAAAGGAATTACCCTCATGGTTATGAGGGAAGATGTTTACCAGGTGATAATCCATACCTAGCTAAATTATCAATCAAGTTGTAAGGGTTGGATACAGAGATTTTTAAATACATGGGGTCTTAAAAATTTACCTTCCATGAATCCTTTCTTGTGAAGCCATTGGAGCATATGCTCCACCAAAACAAGGGCATCAACCAAGAATGAAAAAAAATCATGAGATCAGGAAAGAGGGGATCCAGCCACAGGAAACAGCAAAGGGAAAGCTTGAGAGAATGTAAGCCTTACATTGTAAGGAATCTCAGGAACACAGCTCACCCTGGGCCTAGAGATCAACCAATCTGTGCTGAAGCAGTCAAGAGGCCCTGGGAGAGAGAGCTTCAAGAAGATTTAAACACACACACACACACACACACACACACACACACACACACACAAAACAAAAAAACAAGATGAAATACTCAATTAAAAATGTTAATAAACTTACATAGTTACAAGAAAGTTTCAAGGATTAATCAAGTAATGAATTTAGTGTAACTAATGTAGGCAACCCATGTGGCTTTGTGCTTTCTTCATGATCTAGCTCCATGAGTGTGCATCATAAAGAACGAAGCATAGAACCAGAAGACTTAAGTTCTACTTCTAGCTAATTAGCGAAGCTATCTTTGAACAAGTCACACCTTCTAGGATCTTTCATTTTCCTTATTTCTGAAACTGGGGCCTAATTCTCAGATCTGCAAATTCTTTGATCCTGTAGCTTGTTGCGTTCATAATATACTGGCTTAAGCATAGTTTTGAACAACTGTTCACCACTGCAGGTTCATGCATTATCTAATGCATGCTGACAATCCTGCAAGCAAAGACCCTGCAAAAACAAGTTGCCCATCCTTTAGAGAAGCTCCTATTAATAATCCAGGCCTTATTATTATATTTTGATCTTTGCTTCTTTTTCCTTTATGGTCATGGTGTACCCTCTGTCACAGTAATACTGGACTTTTCTTGGGGATATTTATGAAGGACAGTTAGGTCCAGGCCCTGTCGACCTTTTGCCCATTACAATAGGCAACTAGGTCTCCTTGCCCCAATCCTCCCTTCTCCTCCACCCTATGTTGCATGCTGCTACCAAATCGATCAAGATATTCCCAATTACAACTCTGCTGACCAAACAAAGTCCTTACTTTTAGCTGGTCTTGCAGGCCCATACCCTGAGCTCACTTTACTCTCCTGCTAATCCACTGACCAAACCCATTCTTCTTTCTTTACTTCCCCCAATGCTGGAATAGTTTCCATTTTTCACAACGATTGTACCTTCACTTGTGCTCTTCCTTGTACTTGAAACATCCTTCCCCCTGATCACTATTCATCTCCACCCCTACTCCTGCATCTGTAAGAATCAGAGGTTGAAAATTTGTGGCTTTTAAGTTATTTGGGTAATTAGTCTACAGAATAATTAACATATCCCACCCAATACTTTACCGATTGGCAAAATTTCATATAAAATGCAGAATTTCCAACTTCTGTGGAGAAAGAAACCAGGCTGATTTCACTGGAGCTGGGTTGCCACTGCTGTCACCTTAGTATGAGGCTTGTATACTCCAGTTCATACCAGGCCTCACCACGGCTTTATCCCTGATGTATATCACTTCTTTATCTGTTTGGATTCTATAGGATTTTACATTGAAGACCCTTGAAAAAGCTTACGTATTCTTAAAGATCTGACCTCTTTTCACAAGCACTCTGACTCCAGCTGGAAGTAATTATTCTGAAAGATGTTCTTGGAAATCTGGTGTGCCTTATAGATAGCAAGCCTCACATTATTTGGGTAAATGAATCAGAGCTTCCTGCCACATAGGAAACTAACATCCTTGTGTTATGTGAATGAGGGAAAACTTCCCATACCATCTGACCTTTGCAAGTGACTTGCATACAGGCCAAATATCAAGGCCAGTAAGATTTATGAAAAAAAAAACTAGCTTTGCCAAAAAAAGTCCCCCAAAACTCTATAATACTTTATATAGGTGGGGTACATGCTGAATAAGAGCATAGGTTTTTGAATCAAATTGCTTAGATTCAAATTCTGGTTGCCACTTAGAAGCTGAGTGACCTTGGACAAATTATTTTATCTTCCTATGTACTGGCAACTTCATATGTAAATGGGAATAAAAAACTATCTGTCTCATATACATTTTAATGAGCTTTTTGGAAAGTTACTATTCCTTTTAGGAATATGAAAGTTAATCACTGCCTCTCTTGAAAAGTATTTGGCTATCCCATATCTCATTTAGAAAAGATAATGAAATCTTGGTAAGATATGTATAAATCACTAGCCAATAATGTGCTTTGTAAAATTTCCCTGGAGGATACTTTTTAGGTATGCTATACGTATTTTAGAAAAAGAGAGACTAGCTAGCATTCTTAATTAGTTACAGAACATTTTGTTCTATTCTCTAACACAAAGCTAATGTTTCCAACTTGATCTGTTTTGTTGAAAGACTCCACTGAAGTAAATTCATATTTTATTTTAACTGTCTTGTCTTGGCAAGTAAATGACTTTTCAGTGGATACTAATCTGCATGCATATGTTTTCAATAAGTGATTCCAACCCAGGTTTAATGTTTAAGTCATTTCCAAAGTATTTTAAATCATGACTCATGATCCAGGTTTTACTGCATAAAAAGTATAAGTAACCAATATTTCAGACAAAAGGTCATGGTTCTTCCCACTTGCCCTTAGAAAAAGAATAAGATGTTACCATTGATGTAGGCACACTGGTTTTCCCTCAAGACTCTTTCAGACTTCTTGACCATCTCATTGGATTTTTTGTCAGGCCAGGCAAATAATGTCTCCTTTAGATTTCCCTGTAGCATCTTCAGAAAGCAGTGGGAGTTGGTATGATCATGAATACTGCTACATGTACACAAAATGACAATCGAACTCAGTAGATGGTCTAGTGTCCAGACCTGCACTTAACAGTCTTCCCAGAACTGACACCTACATACCATCAATAAACCATCTCCCCAGCCAAAATCCATTTCAGCTGAATTTTAAAAATGTTATCAATTTACAGTTCAACAATGTTCAGGGTAAAGTAATAATATGTCATCTATATCAATTCATATAAAAAGTACAATTTTGATGCATACCCCTACTAAAGAACAGTTTTATTAACTTTGTTATACTACTTTGATAATAGAAACACAAAACCAGCAACATTTTATCTTCCCCCAAATACATATAACTCACTTAAACTGGGCTAGAATTTGATTATGAAAGTACATTAGAGAAATTTTAGAAAGGATTAAGACAATCATCCATAGTAATTGTACCACATTGAGAAGATCCACTTAACATTTAATGTTTTTTTCCCCAAGGCTTTTCTCTTTTCTCCTTCCTTTGGCGAGCTGTAAGGAGAGAAGGTATCTGTATGTGTATTACCATCCTAAAGTTATACTGTACATAAAATGTTAACACTGTGCCAATTTAGAGTGCTCTACCTGTGATTACCTTCCAACATTGGTGGGAGAAAGTTAATTGGATTTGAGGAAACAAAAGATTTATTTATGCAATCTTAGAGTAAATAGTATTTAAGTATATGAGGCAGTCGTGGTTACAGGGTTAATTAAAATATATGTATCTTTATACATTTTGGGTATTCATTTCACATACTGAATTTTATTAATCTATATATGTACCATAAAAAGAATTTGTTTCCTAAATCCACGGAGCCTAGTCTCACTCCGGACATAATGTGCTTTCAAAAATATTGAGAGAATGAATGGAAACACTTCATTCCATATGAGTAAATAAATGCACTCTACAGACCTACTTTCTAAACACTTATAAATTCATGTTTCCTTTCATAAAAATGGATCTAAATTATTGCTTTTACCATTCTCAAAAGACTGAGAAAGATAGTAATACTTAGTTGATAATAAGACTGTCAAACGTGAAACTAAAGACAAATTAAGGAGCTAAGTTTCAAGGAAACAGTATAAACTGCCTTTTCAGTAAAGAAACTAAATAATTAACTTGAAGTAGAAAGCAATTTTCTGAATTTGCAATGCTTTTCTAGCTTCTCCATCCTTTGGTCTTTGGTCCCACGATTGTTTACACACCTCAACCACCACAAATCTGAAGTGTAAACACAATTTCACATAAAATTTAACTCCATAGAAAACAGAGTATGGTTAACTTAAGGGGGTTACTTACCTCCTTTGATTTACTATTCATTTTGGGGGCTGCTTTTAATATGTGTGGTGTATGCGTGAATGCCCTGTGCTAACTCTCATGAGAATTTTTGTTGGGATTAGGGAACATTATGAACAAGTAATTAGAAAATGAGGGCTGGGTGTGGTGGCTCATACCTGTAATCCCAGCACTTTGGGATGTCGAGGTGGGTGGATCACCTGAAGTCAGGAGTTCGAGACCAGCCTAACCAGCATAGTGAAACCCCGTTTCTACTAAAAATACAAAATTAGCCAGGCAGGGTGGTGCACGCCTGTAATCCCAGCTACTCAGGAGGCTGAGGCAGGAGAATCACTTGAACCCGGGAGATGAGGTTGCAGTGAGCCAAGATTGTGCCATTGCACTCCAGCCTGGGCAACAAGAGCGAAACGCCGTCTCAAAAAACATAAATAAATAAATAAATAAATAAATAAATAAAAACAAAAAAAGAGATTTGTTAGTACTTGTAAGGCCTGTGGCTAGCCTGGTACTATACTTTTCATATGCTAGAACACATGCTGTAATAAATATCTGTGAATGAATAGTTATTTTACCTGCCATGTCCTTCACCCCAACAGAGAATCATCAGATTAAATTTTCCGTTTCCTTGATCCACAAGATTTCGGGTATACCTAAAAAAAAAAATATATATATATATATATATTCAGAAGTTTTAATTTGGTTGCTGAAACAAGCACTGGAAAAAGTAAGTGTGTCACCAAGTACCATTTATTCACAAATGTTAACATTTCCCCCTCTAAGCAATTTTGCATGCAGTTTTCTAATTAGAAATCCAACATAAATGAAAAATCCTTTTTCACAGTTAATTTTGAACTGCTGCATTTACAGAGGTAGCTGCTCAGTTTTAATTAATGGCACGGGAAAAATAACAGGAAAAAAACTGAAATTGCATGTTTCTCAATGTGACGGCCTCAAACTGCTGGAGTAAGTTTCTCATAGAAAAATATTTCCAAAGTGCATTACTGGTTCAGGCAAGAATGTTGTTATTGTATTTTTTTTTTCTTTTTCTGCCTGTAGCTAAATCAGGACTTGAGAAACAAGATTTCATTAAATAGAATTCTTAGTTTCACTAAAGCCTAGACACAAACCACATTCAAAGGCCCTTATAATGAAAAGTCTTCTGTGGGGGTTGATCTAAGTACCAGAACAAAGAAGACTACATTAGTGAAGTAAAGAACCCTCTAAACCTCTTACAATTAGGAGAAACCAGTAACTGGCAAACACATACACACAGACACACATACCACAACCAGCCACCACCACCAGCACCACCACCAACAAACTGCAAACCACAACCATAACGATAGCACCAGGAAAAAAGTAAAATCAACGTCAAAGTTTCCATTGGTCCAAGGTGTACTGTTGACAGCATCTAGTTAGCAAAGTTTCATAATTATGACATTCATTTAGGCTGTCACGTTAAAGAAAAGGGGTCTTTACTCCATTTTTGGGGAGTTTTTGTTCCCTTGGTCATCAGTTAACCCTTGTCTAGCATGCCCCTTCCATCCTGTCCCATTCCTCCCCACCCCCAGGTGCCCGAAGAGCACGATCCTATTAAGTGCTTTTTAGCCTCAGTTTTCTCTACTTTGTAGCTCTTTGTGACCTAACAAGAAGCTGTGCACAAAACCTTCAATTCACAGTAAACTGAGTTCCTGCAGAAGGAACTCACAAGTCTTACGATAATCTTTCTTGCTTCTCTGAGGCTTCTTTCAAAGAATTCACAGCCTGGCCCACACTGGAGCATATTCTGTCTTGATTCTTCTGCACTGGCCCTCCCGAAGTCAGAGAACAGAATCCCTCACAGAGCTAGGCATCTATTTAACGCAAAAAATACTGTAGAATTGAATTCTCTCCCATCTCCTGTCTTCCCACAACTGCCTGCTCAGGACTACATCCATTATGTTAATGAGCTGTACTTCAGGTATCTGTGAAAAGACCAATCAACCCGACTGGTTGCCCTTCAAAAGGTTTAGAGTTTGTCAATCAAGACTACTTCAAGGTCCTTGAAAATACACTTGTTCTAAAGATTAAAGATTAAAAATGGTTACAACCTGTCCTGGTTTAATAGTGGTTTAGAGTGTAGGCTCTGGAACAATAATGCTAACCCTGCTACTCGATAGAAGACCTCGTGCAAGTTATTCAACCTCTTCATTACCTACCATTCTTCATATGTGTCTGGTAACTGGAAGACTACCTGTCCGATAACAAATCTTCAATTACCTGGAGCAAATGCAAGAAAATTTAAAAGCTAGACTCTCTGATAGCTTTCACCGCTACAGAAGTGCTCTACCAGGAACTGAGCTGACAGGAGCCAAAGGAATTTCCTCAAGTCACTTGTATATGAAAAATGGGATCCTTAGTGGGCTTCACTTTTTCTATTTCAAATCCTAAAATACAGTTGAAACCGCCTATGCCAACAAAACTTTACCAAATATCCTACCTGTTAAACAGTGACTAAAAGAACCTGCTCCCAAGAAAAACAAACTTACTTCTTTCCTTATTTTCTTTCACTTACCCCTTTCTCCCAACCCTAAACCCAAAAAACCATAAAGACTGATGCGCTGGCTGCTCAGAAAAACTAGAACCTCTCACACTTCGGGGTGATTAAATTTTACCTCTGGCCCCGGAGGATTGGTAGACAGATTCAACTTAATCACCAAGCCAAGCAGGGGCTGCAAAAAAGTCAGCTTACCAGGGCACCTCACTCAAATACATCTGGGAAGTAGGAGTCTTTAATTTACATTGTAGATGCTCAGAACCAAGGATAAGAGAAATCAGAGCGTTTGGGGGCTGAAAAAAAACGACGGTCGAATATTCAATTTGCGAAACCTGGCAGTGGTTTGAATAAACCCGCAGTCGGGGAAGTTGGTTTGGGAAAGGGAACAGCAGAAATTGCGTAGTGGCAGCTGACGGCCACAAGAAGCTATTTTACATGAGTAAAAATGCCTGCTATAAGGTGCCCGATTGCAGGCGACAGAAGGCGCAGTGACGGAGAACTGACGTGGGTGACTTGTCTTCTTCATCATCACCCACTTCTCCCGACGGCTGATGTAGTGCTCTCCTGGGAGCACCCTCCGCTAGTACCGCCAGACAGTTCCTTAAGCTGCCAGGCGGGCCGGAACCTGAGTGCGGTCTCTCCGCATCTCCGCGCCGGGGGCTAACGATGGCTTGGGAGTGTGGGCACTGCTCCCGAGGCCAGGGGCAGGAGGACTGGTGGTTTGGAAGCAGAGGGGTTTGCGGGAGAGAAGAGAACAGAAAGTCTCGCAGACGCACTGTGACCTCCCTTCCCAGCGCCTGCCCGTAGTCCCCGGCCGGAGGCCAGCAAGGCCAGTATGATCCACCTTCCGCCTGCGCTGTGGCCGCGGAGCCCCAAGCGAGTCGTGCCAGCCCCGCGGCTCGCCAGCGAGGGGGCGAGCGGCTGGCGCAGCGCGGCCCAAGCTTCCCGAGCCAGTCACATTGGGCTGCGTGCCCCACGTCCATTCCTCCTCAGACTGGGCGAGTGGGCGCCGCCTGGCCTTGAGGCTGCAGCGCGCTCACCTGTACTGGTCGAACTTGGCGTACATAGCCCACTCGGTGGGGTCGCTCTCGTAGGCTTCCATGATGGCCTGCACCTCCTCTACATTGACCTCATCGCCGGCGAAGAGCCGGTGCAGGATGCGGATCAGATCCGCCAGGGTCCGTGGCTTCAGCACCTCGGTCTGCTCCATCTCGTGCGGAGCCGGCTGCGTGCGCGTCTCACTGCTGGGCTGCGGTGAGAGTAGCTGAGCGAAACAAGGAGCTGGGGGCGAGGGAGCCTAACAGCCCGCTAGACCGCTAAGCAGACCCACGCACAAACCCAGCGTTCGAGTGCCAAAACGTAAGGATGTCGTCGCAAAGACAGCAAGAGACCCACCCTCCCGCCGCTGGCAGCGCAGTGGATCCGGGCTCGTTGGAGATGCGGCGCGCACATAAATCAGGTTCAGATCTGTGGGGTTCACCCTCCCGGGCCCCTTTTAAGCGCTTGGAGTCACTAGGAATGTACCAACGGCCCTTGGAGGGTGGACGAGGCGGAGAGCCACCCAAGAAAGAGGGCGGAGGCGGGGAGACTCTGCGGACACGGACCACGCGCATATGCCCTGCTTCCCCGGACTCCGCGCCTTCCCAAGAGCCCCGTTGTCTCCAGCGTCCCAGGGCTCGCGTGGGCTCAGCGCAATCTCTCCCCTACTTTTGCGGCGCGTTTTAGCCGTCCGGCCTAACGCATCTCCCCGCTCCACCTCCGCCGCTGTGGTTCGCGACGCTGGGACGTAGACAAAAAGGGTCGGCGGAGATGGCTGCGGGGGCGGACGCTGAGTAAAGAAGGAAAAGAAAAGGGAAGGAGAGGGACATTTCTTCAAACGGAGAATTGTGAGGAGCCTGCGAAGACTGAGGATGGATTCCACTCCTAGGCCGGAGAGCGCCTGTTTTGTCAATTGAAACTATCCAGAATACGCCCCAGGCTAGGTGGAAATAAGTCGAAGACATATATATATATATATATATATATATATATATGTATATATATACACACACACACACCTTCCGTCAAAATATATTTAAGTATACACACACATATTTTTTGAAATGTGTAGTGAAATATATTTTGACAAAGGAGACTCGGGTCTCTAGTAAGACAGTGAAACGGTGGAAAACCAAGAACTTTGATTTTAAAATCAAATATCTTCTTTTAAAAAAAGAATATATATATATATATATATATATATTTTGCCAAAATATATTTAAGTACATACACATATTTTTTAAAATGTGTACTGAAATACATTTTGGCAAAGGAGACTCGGGTCTCTCGTAAGACAAGTAGTGAAACGCTGGAAAACCAAGAACTCTTTGATTTTAAAATCAAATATTTTCTTTAAAAAAAAATCCAGTGCACAGAGCGAGACTCCGAGACTCCGTCTCAAAAAAAAAAAAAAAAAAAAAAAAAAAAAAAAATCCAGTGCAAAGAATCTGGTTTTCATTTGATGGTGTAAAAGGGGGCTTTTTCTGAGGGTATGGGGCTCTGACGCAATAATTTCAGAGGCTCTAATTAGATTTGAATCTCTCAAGCATGTGCTTGAAGGAGCCTGCTATAAGGAAACACGTTTCTACTGCATAGCACCTAACACGTTGGGAACAACACAAATCAAGTAAAGTAGCATTTAAATGAGAAAGATGTTAAAGACGGAGGAAATGCAAGTGTAGATTTCTTTCTTTTCATTATGGATGGACCCAGGGAATAATTTGGATTTAAGGTTACTAAAGTTCTAGACTTCTGAAGACCTGTTTTTTTTCTAGACTATGATCACCCTCCCTCGTGTATATACATGTATACAATGAAATTGACTTGTGCCAGGTAGTCTTAAACATCTCTGGTAAAACTCGCTACATTATATTCTAACAGTGTTGTTAAAAGCTCAATCACCTATTGTTCAAAAATGGCTATAGGTAGAAAGCGTTCCAGAAGCCAGCTTTGGTAGTGTTGCTGCCGGGTAGTGAATTAACAAAGTATTTTGTGACAGAGTAACCTGTAAACTTTTCATTGTTTACTCAAATTGTTTTTTATTCTTGGCAATGTTTTCTACTGAGTCTCTTAATTCATTTCAGCTAGTGTAATCCATAAATATTTGGAATGAACAACAAAAAAAGTAAGCACAACTTATCTTTTCTACATTTCACTTGATAAAACTTCTAAATTTTTCTGACAATTTCATTTTTCTTTCTCTGACTCCTCTTTTTCTTTTTAAATTTTTATG
Organism: Macaca mulatta; assembly: GCF_049350105.2. Lineage (NCBI taxonomy): Eukaryota > Metazoa > Chordata > Mammalia > Primates > Cercopithecidae > Macaca > Macaca mulatta. The sequence goes on from NC_133411.1 coordinate 124,790,120, forward strand.
AAAGTAATATATTCACATAGTTAAAAAAAAAAAATCAGTAGTACTAGAAGGTCAATGAAAAGCAGCAGGTCCTTTTAACCATTCCCGACGATCTGTCCTGTACTTAAAGAGTCAGTCTCTTAACTCTTCTAACTATTCCTTGTGGTAGTTACTTCCTTTTTCCAAAAATAGGCTTTTTTTGTTTGTTTGTTTCAGCAATTTTAGATATTATCTAGTCATTTTACATTATGAAAGCTCCACTCGTTTATTATTCATTCATTAATTTATTCAACAAATGTCTTTTTGGGTGAATACAAATTTTCATTTCACCTGAGTAAATACCTAGGAGTGAGACTGCTGGGCCATTTAGTCAATGCATGTTTAACTTTGCAAGAAATTGACAAACTAATTTGCAAAGGGTCTGTGCCATTTCGCATTCTCAACAGCAATGTATGAGTTCTGGTTGCCCTGCATCCTCACCAGGTATTGTCAGTTTTACCGATTTTGGTCAAATAGGGGTGTGCTGATATCGCATTGTGTTGTTCATTTTCTATATCTCTATTACGGGCAGCTCTTTGTTCTTAGAGCTCCCAAGATGGTGGCCGGCCGCTCCCAAGATGGCAACAAGCCTTTTGTTCTCTGACTTGGGGTTCTTGGCCTCACGGATTCCAAGGAATGAAACCTTGGGCCATGCGGTGAGTATTATAGCTCTATTAGAAGCCGTGGGTCACGGAAGAGAACCATGGAACCCAGCGACTAGTGTTCAGCTTAATTAGTACTAACCGGGGCACTTAGCCATGCAGGAACAATGGCGAGCCTTTAGTCCAATCGGGATTGGCAGTGGGCGCCTCCCTGGATCAGAAAAGCAGTAGACACCCTGCCTGATCTGGAGGGGTGGAAGTCAGTGGCGGGTCTGTGATGGTGGCAAACAGCAGTGGTGGACAGCAAGTGAAAGCTCAGCCTGAGCCGTAACAAACACAGACCAGAAGAATGTGCAGTTGGAAGATTTAATAGAGTGAAAACAGAGCTCCCATACAATGGGAGAGCGCCCAAAGAGGGTTGCCACTCCCTGCTTGAATGCCTGGGTTTATATCCTGATCATTGTCCCTCCCCCGTGCTCTCAGGCAATATATGATTTGACTATTTCTTTACCTCCTGCTTTAGCCTAATTTGTATTTTAGTGAGCCCTCTTTACTACCTGAAGGTTGGGTATGAGCTGAGTTACAAGCCCCGTGTTTAAAGGTAGTTGCAGTCACCTTTCACAGCTAGGCTTAGGAGTTCTTAGTTGGCCTAGGAAATCGAGCTAGTCCTGTCTTTCATAATGACTAATGATGCTGAGCATATCTTTATGTGATTGGTTATTTGTAAATAATTTTTGATGAAATATCCAAGTATTTTGTCCATTTAAAAATTATATTATTGTTGGGTTTTAAGAGTTTATTATATATTCTAGAAACAAGTCAGATGTGTGATTGGTATATATTTTCTCCCAGTCTGTGACTTGTCTCTGTTTGTTTGTTTGGACAAAGGTCTTGCTCTGTCACTGAGGCTGGACACTGAGTGGAGCCATTGGCTCACTGCAGCTTTCAACACCTGAGCTCAAGCAAGCCTACTGCCTTCGCCTCCCGAGTGGCAGGGACTACAAGCGTGCACTACTACACTTGGCTAATTTTTAATTTTTTTGTAGATGTGATTTTGTTATGTTGCACAGGCTGGGCTTGAACTACTAGGCTTAAGTGACTTCCTGCCTCAGCCTCCTGAAGTGTTGAGATTATAGGCGTGAGCTACTGTGCGTAGCTACCCTCTTTTCAACTTTTTAGATTCAGGGGTTACATGTGCAGGTTACCTGGGTATATTGTGTGATGCTGAGGTTTCTGGTATGAATGTTATTGTCACCTAGGTACTGAGCATAGTATCCAACAGTTTCAACCCTTGCTCTCCCCCATCCTCCCTCTAGTTGTCCCCAGTGTCTATTGTTGCCATCTTTATGTCCATCTGACTCCTCCTCTTGACCTTCAAAGACCTCAAGGAACTTTATTAATATAGTGATATTGACACATTTTTATTGTTTCTTCTCTCAACTCCCTCCCTTCCCCCATACCCAGGATTTCATTGATCGTCTGTATGTGGATGCCTCCCACAGTCCCTTAGTTTTACATGCAGACTGCAATCTCCAGCACCTCTTCGCACCTCAGATGCAGTATGTGTGAAACTCCTCTCAAGAATGCTCTCCCAAACTCCTAAAGGTTCTATTTCTGCAATGAGGCACCCAGGCTCAAAAACCTCATCCATTGCTGCCTACTCCTTCCTTGCATCATTATCCAGAGCCCATTCAACCAATTGCCAAGTTTTGTATCTCCTTATCATTTTCCCTACTTTGTATTCTTATTGCTATTCCACTATTCAAACCTCTATTCGATTTTGGCTGGATTATGGCACTGGCCTCTGAACTGGATTCCTTGGTTCCAACTTTCTCCCATAGGTATCCTTTATTCACAATCACTTGATTAATTAGCCTAAAGCACAGAACTGATGATGTTGTTTCCTGGTCACATTCTTCCAATAACTCTAACTTTCCTATACAATAGGTCTTATTAGCCTGGCATTAATTTTTTTTTCATATTTTGGCTGTAAACTACCTTTCTTGATATTTTGCCCTTTATTATTTTTCTTTATGAATATATCTTTCAGCCAAATTGAATGTGCTTACCAAATCCATTGTTTTGCTTAAGCTTTTCCCATGCTTGAATCCTAGCCAGCCATTTCAACATGTCCCAATCTTATTTTAATATCCAGCTTTTACTTTCCTGTCAAATGAGCCATCTCTCCTCCTCCTGAACAACGGAACAATCACTATCTTTCTTATGGCACTTACCATTTCTCAGCATGTGTTGCAATTACTTATGTGGATCACTTTGACAGTGAGAACCTTTAAGACAAGCTCCTTTTACATTTTATTTTTATATCACCATCAGTGCCTAGTGCATAGTATTTTGTGCAGGTTAGGCACAAATAGAAATATTTGTTAAGTGTATGCATAAATGAAGTTAGTAAAAACATATTGGCTAGAGTAACTCATCTAGTTCCTCATTCCTCTTTAAGGATCCTAGGGTTGTGATTTCAAATCCAGAAAAGACTTTTTTCAGGTTGTTTCTTTGTAAAGGACATCTGAATTCTTCACAACAGTTGCATATTGTAACCGAACTATAGTCATCTAAAAAAGTTGACATTATAGACTCTATTAACATAAGTAGAATACCTAGATCCAGAGAAGTAGCTCTACTGTACTCTGAATTGCCCAGGGCAATCAATGACTGTCACATTTTCAGACAGACATTTCAGACAGACATGGTGATAGATATACAGAGAAGGGAACTATCCAGCATATTTTAAAAAGCATGTACTATATGCCAGACACTGCTAACAAAACTAAGCCACCGCCCTCGGAGGGCTTACATTTTAATGGGGTTGGGTTGGTAGGAGGAGCACACCAACAAATATTGTATGCAGCATACGTGGAGAAAACGGATATACAAACACTTATAAAATATACAATGGAGAAAAATAAAACGGGAAGTTGGGTATGTAGAGTGGCGAGTTGCTGTTTTAGAGGGAGTTCAGGGGAACATTTCCTTGAGGTGGTATTTGAGCAAGGACTGAATATTAGTAAGACATTTGTCTAGGGCAAGTTTCCAGGTGGAAGAACCAGTAAATCCAACAGCCCTGGGATTGGAGAAAGCTTAGTGTTTGAGTAACAGCATTTGAGTGGCAGAGTATGCGGAAGTGATGACTACGTATCACACAGGCCAAGGTAAAGACTTCGGCTTTTACACCAATATAGAAAGCCACTGGGATTCTAGGGGAGGAGAGAGTAGATACAGAGGAACCAACCAGTTAGCTGTTACAATTTGAGTGAAAAAAAAATATGATGGTGGCTCTGTCCACAGCGGTAGCAGATGAGAAATGGCTGGACCCTGAACATGTTTTGCAGGTAAAGCAGTCAGGCTTTAAAATTTTTATGGATACATAAATGTACATATATATGGGGTACATGTGAAATTTTGATACAAGCATACAATATGTAGTGATCAAATAAGAGTAACTGAAATATCCATCACCTCAAAGCATTTCTCATCCTTTGTGTTATGAACATTCCAACTCTAATTTTCTAGTTATTTTTTGAAATATACATTATTAACTAGAGTCACTCAATTGTGCTACCCAACACTAGATCATTTTTCCTTCTAACTGTATTTTTTTACTCATTAAGCAACTCTTTTATTATTCCCCTTTTCTTACTACCCCTCCCAGCATCTGGTAACCATCATCTACACTCTATTTCCATAAAAGCAATTTTATTTTAAAGTTCTGTGATACATGTGCTGAACGTGCAGGTTTGTTAAATAGGTGCCATTGTAGTTTGCTACACCTATCAACCCATCATCTAGGTTTTAACCTCCACATGCATTACGTGTTTGTCCTAATGCTCTCTCTCCTCTTGCCCCCCACCCAACCCCCCTCCCCCACCCACCCACAGGCCCCGGTGTGTGATGTTCCCCTTCGTGTCCGTGCGTTCTCATTGTTCACCTCCCACTTATGAATGAGAATATGTGGTGTTTGGTTTTCCGTTACAGTGTTAGTTTGCTGAGGATGATGGTTTCCAGCTTCATCCATGTCCCTGCAAAGGACATAAACTTACTCTTTTTTATGGCTGCATAGTATTCCATGGTGTATATGTGCCACATTTTTTTAATCCAGTCTATCACTGATAGAAATTTGGGTTGGTTCCAAGTCTTTGGTATTGTGAACAATGCTGCAATAAACATACGTGTTCATGTGTCTTTATAGAATGATTTATCATCCTTTGGGTATATACTCAGTAATTGGATTGCTGGGTCAAATGGTATTTCTGGTTCTAGATCCTTGAGGAATCACCACACTGTCTTCCACAATGAACTAGTTTACACTCCTACCAACAGTGTAAAAGTGTTCTTATTTCTCCACATCCTCATCAGCATCTGTTGTTTCCAGGTTTTTTTAATGCTTGCCATTCTAACTGGTGTGAGATGCTATCTCATTGTGGTTTTGATGTGCATTTCTCCAAGTGACCAGTCATGATGAGCTCTTTTTCATGTTTCCTGGCTGCATAAATATCTTCTTTTGAGAAGTGTCTGTTCATATCCTTTGCCAACTTTTTGATGGGGTTGATTTTTCTTGCAAATTTGTTTAAGTTCCTTGTAGATTCTGGATATTGGACCTTTGTCAAATGGATAGATTGCAAAAATTTCCTCCCATTTTGTAGGTCGACTGTTCACTCTGATGAGACTTTCTTTTGCTGAGCAGAAGCTCTTTAATTTAATTAGATCTCATTTGTCAATTTTGGATTTTGTTGCAATTACTTTTGGTGTTTTAGTCATGAAGTCTTTGCCCATGCTTATGTCCTGAATGGTACTGCCTAGGTTTTTGGGGGGTTTTTATAGTTTTAGGTTTTACATTTTAGTCTTTAATCCACCTCGAGTTAATTTTTGTATAAGGTATAAGGAAGGGGTCCAGTTTCTGTTTTCTAAATATGGTTAGCCAGGTATCCCAGCACCATTACCATTTATTAAATAGGGAGTGCTTTCCCCATTGCTTCCTTTTGTCAGGTTTGTCAAAGATCAGATGGTTGTAGATGTGTGGTGTTATTTCTGAGGCCTCTGTTCTGTTCCGTTGGTGTATATATCTGTTTTGGTACCAGTACCATGCTGTTTTTGTTACCATAGCTTTGTAGGATAGTTTGAAGTCAGGCAGCGTGATGCCTCCAGCTTTGTTCTTTTTGCTTAGGATTGTCTTGGCTATACAGGCTCTTTTTTGGGTCCATATGAAATTTAAAGTAGTTTTTTTCTAGTTATGTGAAGAAAGTCAATAGTAGCTTGATAGGAATAGCATTGAATCTATAAATTATTTTGGGTAATATGGCCATTTTCATGATACTGATTCTTCCTATCCATGAGCATGGATTTTTTTTCAATTTGTCTGTGTTCTCTCTTATCTCCTTGAGCAGTGGTTTGTAGTTCTCCTTGAAGGCCCTTCGTGTCCCTTGTAAGTTGTATTCCTAGGTATTTTATTTTTTTGAGAGAAGTCTCATTCTGTTGCCCAGGCTGGTGTGCAGTGATGTGATCTCGGCTCACACTGCAAGCTCTGCCTCCCAGGTTCACGCCATTCTCCTGCCTCAGCCTACTGAGTAGCTGGGACTACAGGTGCCCACCACCACACCTGGCTAATTTTTTTTTTTTTTTTTTTTTGTATTTTTAGTAGAGATGGGGTTTCAGCATGTTAGCCAGGATGGTTTCTATCTCCTGACCTCGTGATCTGCCCACCTCGGCCTCCCAAAGTGTTGGGATTACAGGCATGAGCCACTGCGCCCGACCAGGTATTTTATTTTCTTTGTAGCAATTGTGAAAGGGAGTTCACTCATGATTTGGCTATCTGCTTGTCTTTATTGGTGTACAGGAATGCTTGAGATTTTTGCACACTGAATTCAAGTCCTGAATATCCTTGTAATCTTCTGGCTCCTTGACCTAATATTGACAGTGTGTGTTTAAAGTCTCCCACTATTATTATGTGACAGTCTAAGTCACTTTGTACGTCTCTAAGAACTTGTTTTATGAATCTGGGTGCATCTGTGTTGGGTGCATATATATTTAGAATAGCTTTTCTTGTTGCATTGATCCCTTTACCATGATATAATGCCATTCTGTCTTTTTTGAACTTTGTTGGTTTAAAGTCTGTTTTATCAGAGACTAGGATTGCAATCCCTGCTTTTTTTTTTTTTGTTTTCCATTTGCCTGGTAAATATTCCTCCATCCCATTATTTTGAGCCTATGTGTGTCTTTGCATGGGAGATGGGTCTCCTGAATACAGCACACCAATGAGTCTTTATCCAATTTGCCAGGGTGTGTCTTTTAATTGGGGCATTTAGTCCATTTACATTTAAGGTTAATATTCTTATGTGTGAATAAAAAAGTGTGAAGTCCTATGTGTTAACCAGCTGTCATCACGATGCTAGCTGGTTATTTTGCACATTAGTTGATGCAATTTCTTCATAGTGTCATTGGTGTTTATATTCTGGTATGTTTTTGCAGTGGCTGGTACTGGTTTTTTCTTTCCATATTTTGTTCTTCCTTCAGGAGCTCTTGTAAGGCAGGCCTAGTGGTGACAAAAGTCCTTCAGCATTTGCTTCTCTGTAAAGGATTGTATTTCTCCTTCACTTACGGAAGTTAGTTTGGCTGGATATGAAATTCTGGGTTGAAAATTCTTTTCTTTAAGAATGTTTAATATTGACTTCCACTCTCTTCTGGCTTACAGGGTTTCTGCAGAGATCCACTGTTAAGTCTGATGGCTTCCCTTTGTAGGTTACCTACCTTTCTCTCTGTTGCCTTTAACAGTTTTCCTTCATTTCAACTTTGGAGAATCTGACGATTATCTGTCTTGGGGTTGCTCTTCTCAAAGAGTATGTTTGTGGTGGTCTCTGTATTTCCTGAATTTGAATGTTGGCCTGTCTTGCTAGGTCGGGGAAGTTCTCCTGGATAATATCCGGAAGAGGGTTTTCCAACTTGGTTACATTCTCCCCATCACTTTCAGGGACACCAGTCAATCATAGGTTTGGTCTTTTCACATAGTCCTACATTTCTCGGAGGTTTTGTTCCTTTTCAATCTTTTTTCTCTAATCTTTTCTTCATGCCTCATTTCAGTAAGTTGATCTTCAATCTCTGATATCCTTTCTTCCACTGATCGATTCGGTTATCAGTGTGTGAAAAGAACTCCTGCAGCTAGCTCGGTGTCCGCCTGAACAGCCACCCAGTTTTGTGTTTGAAACCCAGAGCCCTGGTGGTGTAGGCACACGAGGGAATCTCTTGGTCTGTGGATTTCTGAAACCAGGGGAAAAGTGTGGTATCTGGGCCAGATAGCACAGTCCCTCACAGCCTCCTTTGGCTGGGAAAGGGAGGCTCCCCTGCTCCTTGCACTTCCTGCATGAGGTGATGCCTCACCCTGCTTCTGCTCACCCTCTGTGGGCTGCACCCACTGCCTACCCAGTCCCAATCAGATGAACAGGATACCTCAGTTGGAAATGCAGAAATTACCCACTTCTGCATTGGTCTCACTGGGACCTGCAGACTGGAGCTGTTCCTATTCGGCCATCTTGCCAGTCAATCCTAAAAGCATTTTTTTTTAGGCTCCCACATATGAGAATATGTGCTATTTGTCTTTCTGTGCCTGCCTTGTTTCACTTAACATCATAATATCCTCCAGTTCCATGTTGCAAATAACAGGATTACATTCTTTTTTAAGGCTGAATATGCCATCATGTACACTTTCTTTATCCATTCATCCATGCATGTACTCTGAGGTTGATTATATATCCTGGCTATTGTGAGTACTGCTGCAATCGGGTATCTCGATATACTGATCTCCTTACCTTTGGGTTTACAACCAGCAGTGAGAATGCTGGATTACAAAGTAGTTCTATTCGTTTTTGGAGGAAACTTCATACTGTTCTCCTTAGTGGTTTTAGTAATTTACATTCCCACCAACAGTGTACAAGTATTCTCCTTTCTCCACATCCTCACCAGCATCCATTATTGCCTGTCTTTTGGATAAAAGACATTTAAACTGGGGTGTGCTATCTTATTTAGTTTTGATTTCCATTTCCCTGGTGATTAGTGATGTTGAGCATTTTTTCATGTACCTGTTAACCACTTTGATATCTTCTTTTAAGAAACATCTATTCAGATCTTTTGCCTATTTTTAATTGGATTTTTTTTTTGGGCTATTAAGTTCTTTATATATTCTAGTTTCTAATTCCTTGTCAAATGAGTAGTTTGCAAATATTTTTGCCCATTCTGTAGTATATTTCTTCACTTTGTTTCCTCTGCTATGCAGAAGCTTTTTAGCTTGATGTGATCTCATTTGCTCATTTTCACATAGGTTGTGTCTTTGAGGTCTTACAAGAAATCTTTGACCAGCCCAAACTTTCGGTTCCCCCAATTTTCTCTTTATAATTTCAGGTCTTACATTTAAGTCTTTATAATCTATTCTGATTTTTGTATATGGTGAGAGAGTGGGGTCTAATTTCATTCTTCTGCATTCACATACTCAGTTTTGCCTGCACCATTATAGCAGGGACTGTCTTTTCCCCAATGTATGTTCTTAGTGTGTCAAAAGAGTTGACTGTAAGTAAATACATGGATTTACTTCTGGGTTCTCTGTTCTGTTCCATTGGTCTGTGTCTTGTTTTTATGCTTCTATCATGCTGTTTTGGTTACTATAGCTTTGTAGTATATTATTTGAGGCCCAGTAATGCAATGCCTCCGGCTTTGCTATTTTTGCTCAGGATGGCTTTGGCTGTTCTGGGTCTTTTGTGGTTCCATAAAAATTTTAGACTTTTTTTTTTTCCTATTTCAGTGAAGAATATCATTGGTATTTTGATAGCAATTGCATTTAATCTGTAGATTGCTTTGGGTAGTAAAGCTGTCAGGATTTGCTGATGGATTGAAACTGGGTTTGAAGACAGTCAAAATTCTAAGCAACTAGAGGGATAGATTTATCATTCTTGAGACAAGACTTGGGAAAAGTGGGGCAGGAAAAGGGGAAAGGTATGTTTTGTAGATGTAGATAAAAGAACTGGGAACAAATACTTGGAGGAAGCAAGGAGGCAGATTTTGGCATGTTGTAAGAAAGACAGTTATGAAACAAATAGCCATCTCAAAATGGACAGGACATCCTTTGTGTCTATCACTAGAAGTAATCAACCTAGATTCGTGTATATCAGCTACGATGACAGAAGGAACTATGGGAGTTGATTTATAAAGATTCCTTTAAAGATTTTACTCACATACATACATGTTTTATCTTTCATTAATATTAAATATGGAAACATGGGTAAACTAATAATATTTCTACTTTCCATTATTTCTAAAAATTCAGTTTTAAAAAATTTGAGACTTAAATTCAAATCTGAAAAATCTGTCCTACCCCCTTGAGTCAACATGAAAGTGACTCAAGAACAGGGACTTTATAGTCTCTTATGAGCTTCATTAGTATTCCAATATTTAGGACATAGTAGGCATTCAGTGTGTGAATGGAAGGTCATATGAACAAATTGAAGTTTATACTTACATTTCAAGGTTTTTGATATTGCCAAATTGCCCCCTAAAAGTGATATACCAACTCATATTCTATTCACCAAAATATGACAGGATTTCCCCACAACTCTGCTAATACCAAGATGTACATTATTTTTATTGGTGTTCATCAGCATTGTTTTTACTTGTATTTTTTGTAACCAATAGGGTTCAAGGTGTTTCATGTTTTATTGGCCATTTTTTTTTTTCTGAATCGAAATTTGGTATGTTTAACCTATTTTTCAGTTGGTCTTTTTTTTTACCAATTGAAATGAATTCTTCACATATTTAAGACATTAAAAGCACTGTTATATGTTGCAAATATTTTCCATTACCTTCTGCTGTACAAACATTTTATACAAAATTTCCTGTTTTTAGCTGTCATACTTTGCAAATCACAATTTCATTCACTCAATGTGTCACATTGCTACTTATTTATGTATAAGGAAATGTAGTATTATGTGTGTGTGGGTACCAGATAAAAACCAGAATGACACATGGCTCTGAGGCAGTATGCAGTAAGTGCTGTAATAGAGGTAGTTTGCTGTGTTTTTATGAGAGAAAGGGTATCTTCTCCTTGAATGATTCAGATAGCCTTTAAAAAGTTAAAATCTGAATCAGGTCTTGAAGAAGAGTTAGGATTTTAAAGGGTGAAAGTGTAAGTAAACTGCATGAGCAGAAGTAGGAAACAGAAAACACAAGGCATCTTGAGAGAACAGTGAATAATCCAGTTTGGGTTAAATAATGTAGGGAAACAGTATTTATATAAATACGACTTGAACTGTATTCAAATAGTAATATTTGCTGAACTGTTTTCTGAATAGTTTTCATTATGTGGTCCGTAGCTGGCTTCCTCCTTTGTGCCAAGAGTTTACTCAGCATATTATAATCCTTGGAAAATGAAGTAGAAACTGCATGAGATTTTTATTTTCACACTCCTTCAACACCTAAGACTTTCCCACTTTGTGTTACAACTAAATTGGTTGACTAATGTCATATAATCTGAGGAATACACTGAACTTCTAGTAGATATTTAAGGTCCCTTTAGGATTGAAACTTACAGAAATCAGATTCCAGGAATTATCCAATCTCATTTTGATTTCAGATAAAACATTAATTTGCCTTATTCATTAAATATAGTGAATTCATTATGAAGTCTTTGGCATACTTTTAAAGGTGGAAGTACAAAATTGTAATATTATACATATACTTTGTGTGCCATGGGTCATCTATGTACAGTAAAATAAAGCATGACATTATTGACATCTAGTCACAAAGAAAACTTAAAATATCATCTGAATGTTCAATTTTCCCCCCAAGTTTAATAAGACTTGAGAGTCTAAATTAAAAATAAATTGTGTTTTAGGTTCTAGTCACCCAATAACTTATCAGATCCAGGCTTAATTATTGCTTCATGTTGTAAATTTAGCATAGAATGATTCTTTGAGTAAAGATCAAGAAATAATTAAATATGATTTGAAAAAGTACAAAGTCCAGGCCCAGCAGGGTGGCTCACGCCTATAATCCCAGCACTTTGGGAGGCCAACGTGGGTGGATCACCTGAGGTCAGTCAGGAATTGAGACCAGCCTGGCCAAAATGGTGAAACCCCGCCTCCACTAAAAATAACAAAAAATTAGGCAGGCGTGGTGGCAGGCGCCTGTAATCCCAGCTACTCAGGAGGCTGAGGCAGGAGAATCGCTTGAACCTGGGAGGCAGAGGTTGCAATGAGCCGAGATTGCGCCATTACACTCCAGCCTGGGCGACAAGAGCAAAACTCCGTCTCTTAAAAAAAAAAAATAAAAAAGTGCAAAGTCCTATGTATTCTTCAGAGTTGTTAGGAAAGAAAACAAATAAGGTTAGTTGCATATTTAGCTAACCTTAGATTTAATAAACTATTAAGTTATTTAGGTCAAAAAGAATAATTAAATGGATGCTACAAATTCAACCAGTATTTTCGATTTTTGAGGTCTATCATCTGAAACCTCAGTGGCAAACATAAAAAATTCAACATATTTTTATTTGTTAAATATATTAATATAATTAAATATATTCCTTCAGTTAACTGAAGCGGACAAAACTGGAGAACAGATCTTTTCCATACTCAACTTATTTAACTTTAAAATGATATTACTTGGAATTCTACTACATACCATCTTAGATCCTGTTTTGAAATTCCATTCACATTCCATTTGATTTACTAGAATGCTTTTTTTTTTTTTTTTGGAGAATGGGATCTCACTCTGTTGCCCAGCAGGAATGCCACAGTACAATCATGACTCACTATACCCTTGAACTCCTGGGCTCAGGGGATCCTCTTGCCTCTGCAGCTTAATAATTTTTTTTTTAATTTTTATTTTTTTGTAGAGTTGGGGAAATTGCCTTGTTATCCAGGCTGGTCTCAAACTTGTGGCCTCACACAATCCCCACACCTCGGCCTTCCAAAGTGCTGGGATTACAGGTGTAAGCCACCGTGGCTGATCTGGAATGCTTTCTAAAAATATGGCATTACAAATATAATACTGAACGAAGATAAAAAAGGTTAAATCTCACTTCAAGAAATTATCAGTCTAACAGCATCAGTAAAAATGGTACTTTTAGTCAGGGCATAAAATACACAATAAGGCTATTTTTCAGTTATTGAGTGCTTTCAAGTTGGAAAATGCATTATGAAACACTCAAAAAGATGTTACCGGGTTTACTCATCAAGTGCTTTTGACACTATATAAATGACAGAATAACACCACAGTTAGGTGATTGGGACTCAAGAATCCTTAAATGATGGTACTGAAAACAGGTATATGACTTATTTGTCCAGAATTTGTATTATAACATAACCATGTGTTTTGTCTAAAATTACAGTCTTTCCGTCTGTCCAACGTGCTTGCTCTCCTGGCTAGATATTACCTAAAAATTAGCAAAAACAGCCATTTTCCCTATTACTCCGCAGCAAAGATGTGAAACCAAAGTGCCTAATCTTTCCTGCCTGGTGGGCTGCCCTCTACTGGATTCTTTGAGGTACTCAGCCAGCAGGTCAATGTGACTATTTTTAAGAAGGTAAACAGAGACATAAATGTAAACGTTAAAAAAAAAGGAACCTTTTAGTATATTAACTTTTATCATGAAAACAATTTCAGTCATTTTGAGAACTGGCAATGAAGATGCTTATACAGTCTTAGTCTCCTTTCCAACCTTGGAGGCAGATCTGCAGCAATAACAGTAACAAGTAGGAGCAATGGGTGTACTATAATGACCATCTTTTATGATGATTGGTGTATTAATACAAATCACATTTTTTTGAGTCCATTCATGCTATGGATGTTTTCTTATGCATAAAAATAGAGTAAACACATACTGAATAGATCACATCTGTTAAGTCTCTTGCCACAAGCAGCAAAACTTTTCAGAGCTGTCTCTTCTGTGAAAATCCATCTTATGTAGCAAGTTGATTTTCTTTGTGGTTCATCCCCATGCCTGAGACTTGCAGTAATGTAAAACCAGTTTACCATCACTGCCAAAACACTACAAAAAAAGGCAACAAATCAAACTCAATCTTTATTATTCTTAGATGAAACTAAGAAAATAAATGCCACATGTATCATTAATATCCACACATGTACACTAAGTTACTTATGTTACAGGCTATCTCTTTCAAAGGATGCCTGTTTCTACCAGACACATATTAATAATCCGAAGTGTTTAATAAAATCTGTCCTTTAAGCATCTTAGGCATGAATGAGTTTATGTATTTTAATCTTGTCCTTTCTCTACATCTCCAACCACAATGTATGTAATTTCAGCTGTTTTCTAGTAGTGGTGCTACTAGGTGTACTCTAATGACTATTGCAATGACACTGTAAGATGTTGAACAAAGTCATTCTTACGCTGTTTTTTCAATTTCTTGTAGGCAGATTTGGATAACAGATTATAAGAACAATGCAGAAGAAATCAACCATAAAGAAAAAGTCTTACTTTCTAAGAATTACAAAGATGACTTTGAAATATAATTTATTCCTTGGTTCTTCAATAACTGTATAATTTATTAAGATCTTACTATGATCAAGATGTTAGATAACAGAACAAGAAAGTCATCTTTTCTTCTATCCCAGACAATTAAGAATGGCATGCTGGACGGGCGCGGTGGCTCATGCCTGTAATCCCAGCACTTTGGGAGGCCAAGGTGAGTAGATCTCACAAGGTCAGTGGATCGAGACCACCCTGGCAAACATGGTGAAACCCTGTCGCTACTAAAAATAAAAAAAAAACAAATCAGCCGGGTGTGGTGGCATGTGCTTGTAGTCCCAGCTACTCGGGAGAGCAAGACAGGAGAATTGCTTGAACCCAGGAGGCGGAGGTTGCAGTGAGCTGAGATCATGCCACTGCACTCCAGCTTGGGCAACAGAGTGAGACTCGGTCTCAAAAAACAAAACAAAACAAAACAAAAGAATGGCATGCCATCTCTTGAAATAAAAATGTGAATTAACAATACTACACAATATACATATTATACAGATGTGCATACTCCATTAAGAAAAAAAAGCAATACATATATATTTTTTTACCTCATACAGAGTTCCAACTTCTTGGTCTGGGGAAGGAGCAAAGGACTGATTCACATAAATAAACTACAAGAAAGGAGAGAAAAACAGAGATGTTTAAGGGTATCCTGATTAATCTGCATTTTTCTGCATTCCAATCAGCTAGCTATTTCGTATTGTTTTCACAATTGAAGAAAGCTTCTCTGAACTCCTAACTTTTCTAGTCAATTCAAAGAGATCTTTATGAAGATCTCATTTTTCCTCCAGAGGAATAAAAATAACACAATTCCAGTTCCTAGAACAGTGGTTCCTAACTTTTTATAACTAAGAAACTTTTAAATATTTTTTACAAATAGCTTTTGAAGGGCTAGCTATTCAAGAAATTACATTATCATAAAAATGTCCCCACTTACCCATAAAGAATTTCCCCTAAGAAAATTACACACACACACAGTCAAAAATCAGTATGTCTAATATTCAAGGTAGTTTGTGCACTTTCCTTGGGTAAATGTATGACATATATACTTAGGTTTTTTATAAAGTCACTTAAAGGCAAATGAACAAGGAAAAAAGTAACAAAATTAAAACCTTATAACCTTGCTCTTTGAAGGATTCGCTGCTCAATGTTTCAGTTTAGTCTGTTTTTACTAAAATATTTCTAGTACTTAAAAAAAGTCACAGTGTCCAAGTGCCTTCTAATAATTTTCTTTTTGGAAAACAAAACATTATATGCAGGTAACATATTTAGTTTTCCTTTAATATCCAAATTTGGGACTAAAATGTCCTGGATTAAACTTAGTATTAAAAAAAAAAGTATCAGAATAGTTGGTTGACAGATACTATTTTGATCACCAACCATGAACAATCAATATTGCTCGCATCTCTCTTAGCCAACATAGTGTGGTGATTAAGTGTACAGGCTCTACTGAGCCACATCTGGGTTTGAATCCTAGCTTTAAATACAAATAATCTCTCATCCTCTTTATTTGTAAGATATGGAAAATAATAGTAACTATACCTCTTGGGTCTGTTGGGAAAGACAAAATGAGATAATGCACTAAGTATCAGTGCCTGGTGTATGTACTCAAGAGGTGTTATTGTTAAATTTAAATAGTTCATGCTGAAATATCAATTCGTGGTTACGGCTGAGTAGAGTTCTGGCACAAAAATTTCAGAACTGTAACAGAAAACGATGTGCATTTTAATGTGAATTTTTTGTAATACAAATAAAATTTGTGTTCAGTGCCTGACAATTTATGAGCAAATCCAGATTTTACTCTTGTACATTATAAATGAGGGGAAGGGCTCTCAATAACAGCTTAGTTTATTTTATCAGTGTCGATGATGTGCTGAGAATTGTACACGGAACTATGAAGATTAATGTGACCTCTTCCCTCAATGAGCTTATAATCTATAGGAGAGGCAGACACACATGAATAAATATGGGTGAGAAAAGTACATCTAATGAAGTATATAGCATACAGAAATGTACACTAGTCTAGCCTAGCAAAAGGGTCAGGGACAGCTTTGTGGGAAATAAGCAGGATTTAACCAGGTGAAGAAAGTAGTAATTAGGACTTCTTAGGCAAAGGAGACAAAGAGTAAGATGGTGTTGTGTTCACAGAAAACAGCAGACTAGATGGAGCAGAGAACCAACCGAAGGAATTCAATGTGATTTTTTAACAGGTGTTAATTGGAAATTTTAAAAAAGCAATTCAGTTAGTTTAAAAGAGATAAAGCTCTATATAAGTAACAGGTTAACATCATCAATTCCACTGTAGAAACGCTAAGTGGCTTATAATTTGTTCCTTTAAAGTAGATGTAGTTACTCCAGGTTCGTGAAAGTAAAATTCCATGGAACTATTATTTCCAAACTACAAGAACTTGGGCAGACAAAATTAGTTAGTTTTATTAATTACTTTGCCTTTAAATCAGCTTTTTTTCTTTTTACTTTTAAATCAGCAGTCTTTAAATTGATGTCTCTAGTTATTCTGGTTATAAAGCTCTCTGTCTAGTAGATTCCTCATGGATTCATTGGAATAGCATTTTCTGCTAATAGTTTGTGCCCCGATTAAGTCAGTTATGCAGGATATGAAAGCCTTATTTCACTTTTTCCTTAAGCATCTTTGCTGTCAAGGTTTGATGACAGCCTAATTTTCTAAGTCATGCCTTCTTTCCCAACCCCTACATTTCCAAATGATTTCAAGTCCAGTAATTTTAACAGAATGCATCCTGGTGTTCATTATTCTGGGTTGATACTCTCAGGTACTTGGGATGTTTTTTCTATATGTAGTTTGAAATCTCTTAAAATGACATTTTTACAGTATTTTTTCTGTTCCCTTGCTCTGGTTTTTTTCTTCACAGACTCTTGTCCAAAGGCTGACTCACTTTTAAATTTTTTTCATCTATTTTTCATAACCCATTATCCGTTGTTTACGTTCCTCCTACTTTAGTCTCCGTTTCTGAAATAATTTTCTTTTATTTCTAATTCTTTTCCTGAGCTCTGTCACTTCATTTCTTAGTTTTACTAAAGCTGATCATTGTTTTTCTTTCATGTCTTATACTATCTTCTTGTTTTTAGCTCGTTTTGAAATACAAGGTTCCAGTTTTCGACTTGTCTTACAGGCATATTTTTCTGGCTTGATTTCATCGTCTCTGGGGATGTTGTTCTTTCCCGCATCTCTTTTTTCTTGTAACACTGTACGGAATTTGACCTTGTTATTGTTTTTATGTGAAATTAGTTTTCCTCAATTTTTAGAATGAGGTGAATTAGGGTAGTTTTTCTAACTTCATAGTGCTCCCCCTGTTGTTTTTTGTATACTGTTCAAAACGATGGAGGCCTGCTTTGAGCTTTCTAAGTTCTGTTTCCCTCCATTTTGATCTGGTCTTTCTCTTTCCTTCCTTTCTCATGTCTCTACCCTTTTTAATTTTCATTTCACTTCCCAAAATTTCTCCTCAGTATGGGGTCCTGGAGCCCTCCTGGGTCTATTTTGAGATTGCTTGAGCCCTTCAAGTCCTCCTTAGTGCAAATACATTGTTATCACGTGCTACAGGAGAGGGCAAAACTCCTCTCAGTCGGCTTCTATTCTTAAATTGGCTCACTTTGCTTCTCAGTCAGGATCTATTAGCGCTTTTGAGGTTCTTCTTGTCTCAGTGCTGTCAGATGCCAACCCTGTTTCTTACTGCTTCTTTCAGCACAGATGCTGATACCATGCAGGTCCTGTGGTTCCTGGTGGTTTGCCCCCACCAACATGTGTTTTGGGGCTCATGAGGATATCTTATCACCTAGTTTTGTTACAAACACTAATCATGAGTTTTTGGTTTTGCTATCTAGTTGACTAAGTTTTGTGAGAATTCAGAGAGATTCACGCATGCCTTCTGATACCACTATCTTCCCAGAATTCCTAGCATTACTTTTTTTCCTTTAATGTCCATTTTGCTAGATAAAACTCAGAAGATACCAGTTTTAGTTTAATCTAGGAAAATGATGAAATAATTTTTTATGTTTCCTATTGCTTAAATGGGAAAGGATAATCATATTCACTACAAAGGCTTTAATTTAACCTTTATGAAATTGTTTACATAGGGTAAAATGGTTGAATGACGGCAATTTTATGTGGTTCAACCTACTATGTATTGGTATCAATCCAGTCCTTTCAGGTTACTGAATGAATATAGGCAATACAAAATTTCAAGACTCTTAACAGAGAACACAGTATCATTTCATCTTTTTAAAATCTCCATGTATTTCTAAACTAATGCATTAAATTAGTCAGTACATTTATTTTTACCAACTCTTCATGTTGCATCTTTAGTAAATATATAGCCTCTGCTCATTTCTCTCAAATGTATGTCCTCATTCCCCTGACTTTTCCATTTAGCTTCACCTTTGTGAGAGCACTTGCAGCCAAACTCTTAGATCAGAGTCAGTTTTTTGCTCCTCCCTGACAAAAAGAAATTCCAACATGTCCTGCTTTAATGATAGTTCACTTGCTTTACCCATGCACACACCTGTGTTCAGAAGCAAATAATTCCCCCTAGCACCCCCACACAAAAATTCCTGATTTTATTTAAAAAATACATAGCGATTCTTCAACTACCTATTCACTCATGCTACCTGAGTTAATACTATCCAAGATTGTGATCTATTTGCAGATAAAGGTGTCTGATATATATAAATTGTATATATAAAAAACACTTAATATGCCAAATACATGTAGACATTTAAATTTCTGTAGTCAAATGCCAAGTTAAAATGCAGTGGCATTTAAAGAATTAACCTTTACTACAACTGCCCCTGTGAAGTGCTTAATGTGTACTGTGACATGAAATATTTCTTAGTTCTTTTACAATATATGGCAAAGATACATTGCTTATCTCAAGAAAAATAGGAAAAAAGTAACTGCTATCAAAACAAATTGAAAAAATCCAAAACTTTTATAGTAATGTACAGATATTGTAATGCTCTATGATAGATTTTTCTGCACGGGTATTCAGTGACTTTCTGAGGAAAACAATACAGGAGGCATAAATAAACTGGTTCACATTGTAAAACAAATCTAAAACATTTCATTTCAGAATTCCCCAGAGAATCCTTTGATAAAGTATATAAACTCCACTAACAAGAGATAAGGCAGGGCACAGTGGCACACTCATGTAATTCCAGCACTTCTGAGGTGGCCCCGTCTCTACTAAAAACACAAAAATTAGCCAGGCGTGGTGGTGCACTCCTGTAATCCTGGCTACTCAGGTGGCTGAGGCAGGAGAATCGCCTGAACCAGGAGAAGGTTGCAGTGAGTCACTGTACTCCAGCCTGGGCAACAGAGCGAGACTGTCTCAAAGAAAATGAATAAATAAAAATAAAAGGATAAAAGGGCATAACAAAAGCAACATATGTGGCTCCATATGCATTTCTATAAACAACAGTTAATTCATTGTTGCCTAGGAACTACTGCAAATTTTTGTAGGAAAACGTCACTATTGGTTTCATACCAACTGTTCTGAGGCCACAAGTTTTAGAAACTTTTTGATGAAGTCAATGAGTCCTTGGATGGTTCGAGTTCGCTCTACCGCCCACTTCTTTGTTTTCATAATAGGAGTATCTCCCACAGCCTTTAGCAAAATGTCAACTGTAAAAGAATAAAATTTACTGACAATTACATGAAAACATCTAAAGAGAATGGAATATAAAAGACTTAGAAATCAGAAATATTTAATCTACATCCATCTTATGTATTTATGATACTGAAGATATGTGAGAGGTATAAAAATGTTAGATTCTTTTCCGTAATTTTTTTCTTGATCCTACGAAGTTCTCCCAACAGGACTAATTTTTAAAATGCATTTTATCTTAACAGGCAATTCCAAAGAGAATACAAATGATCAATACAAAAACAATATTTAAGTTCACAAAAAGCAAAGTAAAATAATGTCATGTCCCTTTTCACCCACCAAACTACTTAAAATTAAAATAATTACCAGTGTAGATATTACTTCTGAGAATGTAAAATGGTACACTCTTTGTGGAATGCAATATGGTAATACAGATCCCAATAAAGGTATACTTTGATTCAATAATACTTCTAGAAATCTAGTCTAAGAAAATACGAGATGTGTAAAAATTCACTTAAAAACATTTCACCTCCGTTTAAGCATTTATTTTTATATGAAACACTGGTAAACCTAAATATCCAAAGGATATTTGGCGGTGACTGATTAAATGGAATGTAGTAAACAGCATATACTTTAAACTGCCTGAGGTTCAAATCCTGGCTCTGCCATTTGCTGGGTATATATGTGGATATTTAATCTCTCCAACAGCATGTATAATATCTCAAATGCATTAGAAACCATCAAAAACACATTCACATAAATATGGAAGAATATGCACCAAAACGTTATTTCTCATTAGTGACATTGTAGGTAATGGTTACTTGGTTTTACTTATGCTTTTTGTAACTACCAAATTTTCTGTAATAAACTTTTCAATAAAGGAAAGCAGTAAGTTATGAACAATAATAGAACCACCAAAGGCCAAAAAGAAGTTGCAGAAAGAGAAATCTTAAGGTTTCAATGATCCAAAACACAGATATGCAAATCCAAACCCTATGAATCTGTCTCTTGAATAAAGTTATTTGCTAAAAAACAACAAACAAACAAACAAACATCTGGCCAGGCACGGTGAGGTGGCTCACGCCAGTAATCTCAGCGCTTTGGGAGGTCAAGGAAGGAGGATCACTTGAGGTCAGGAGTTCAAGAGGGCCCAGTCCCCTTCCAACTTCTTGTTCAAGACTAGCCTGGCCAACATGGTGAAACCCCGTCTCTACTAAAAATACAAAAAATTAGCCAGGGGTGGTGGTGCATGCCTGTAATCCCAGCTACTTGGGAGGCTGAGACAGGGGAATCACTTGAACCCGGGATGCGGAGGTTGCAGTGAGCCGAGATGCGCCACTGCACTCCAGCCTGGGTGACACACTGAGACATCCTCTCAAAAAAAAAAAAAAAAAAAAAAGACATCTGCAGTCAAAAACCAAGACACATTGAAAGCAAAATAGTGTATTGCTGCCCCCTAAAGTTAACTCTACTCTACTACACCCTTCTTGCTCCATTCTTTTGGTATTAAATGTTGGAGCCGAAAGATCAGAGGTCAATTTATTCAAGTTTACCCCTGGAATGAAGGCATCTAGAACACATGATGCATGCACATTTTATCTTCCTACTAAAGAACTAATTATCCTAGGCCCAGTTACCTCGGGAATAGGAATGTATTTGGAGAAAACATGGGATTTTATTTATCCTATCTTTCATACCTCCCTTCACTGCTCCCTCAATCCCCTGGGGCTATCAGTAAATCGATTAACGCAATTAAACATTTCCAGAAAGTGAAGCAGAAAATATCATGAGTTATGCTACCTCAGGAAGAAGTGTAAGACAGTGAGAAACTAGAGAAGGAAAATAATTTCATTACAGTTGCCCTCTCTTTTTAATTTTAAAGGTAATTTGCCTGTAGTTTTGAACCCCGGATACACATTAGAATCAACTAGGAAAACACTTACTCCCCAGGTAACCTAACATACCGCCAGTGCCAAAACCTTGGTCTGTTTCAACAATCTTTCTTCTGTAGATTAAAACAAAGGCTGAGGATACAAAACAGTTAAGCTGCTTTCATCAGATTATCCTCAACAAATGATGACAACCTCAAGGTAGGAATAGTTAGAAATAGGTTAGGAATAGAAAGTTTTATATTGGAGAGGCAAACTCAAATGCTAACAAGAGCCAGAAAATAAAAATCTGATCCTTAAATGACAGTTCAATTTGCAAAAAATACTGTTCAGACCAAGAAAATATGCCCTCGGGCAATATTTCGATTGTAAGCCACTGTTTTTTTAGCTTCTGTTTCACACAGCTATCATCAGGGTCAAGTAATAAGCTTTTGACTAAGACTGTTAGACCTTAAAACGAATCTCGGAAAGTCCGCTCTTGCCTATAGTACATTGGAAGAAAAAACGCAACAAAAAACTGTAAAACCTGCGGAATTCTTTTGAAGAAAGATTCTAGCGGCTATCCATGAAGTCTCACAGTGCATCACGTGGAAATGGGAGTCTGACTTAAAGGGGGAGGGGGGCAGTCTTGGGAGAGAATTATCCTCCACAGCAGCAGAAGTTGAAGAAAAGGCAATGAGACCAATGTCTTTTTTTTTTTTTTTTTTTTTTTTTTTTTTGAGGTGGAGTTCGCTCTTGTTGTCTAGGCTGGAGTGCAACAGCGCGACCTCCGCTCACTGCCACCTCCGCCTCGTGTGTTCAAGCGACTCTCCTGCTTCAGCCTCCCGAGTAGCTGGGATTACCGGCGCGCGCCACCACGCCCAGCTAATTTTTATATTTTTAGTAAAAACGGAGTCTCAACATGTTGGCCAGGCTGGTCTCGAACTCTTGACCTCAGGTGATCCCCCCGCCTCGGCCTCCCAAAGTGCTGGGATTTACAGGCCTGAGCCACCGCGCCCTGCCAGAGACCACTGTCATCTTAAGACTGAACGCGGAAAACTTGTCTAAGGACAAAATCAGCCTCTCTGAATCGAGGATGCTTATATGCTGCTTTTCTCATAGGCAACTCTAACTCTAGAGAGTGCTTTAGAACACGTAACCTTGGAAATCTCTTTTACAAAGGAAAACATTCTCAAACAATAAAGGGTTGAGGATAGCTGGTTCAAGCAATGAAATAACTCAAAAAGGTTCCAAAATGTGTTTCTTAAAAAGGTAACATCTATGCCTTTAGCTTTCCCTTAGCAGTCTTCATTTTGCGTAAGAATTTGGTTTTTGGTTTAAGGAGCGAATTCACAACCAACTGGGAGGGGGAAAAAACCAAAAAAGCGAGTAAGTCGGAAGGCGTGAATTCTAATCCAGGCTTTGCCAGTGACCATCCCTACCACCTTAAAACATTATTAAAATAATTAGCTCCTGTGTTAAGTACCTGGAATTACCGAGAACCCCCACTCAGCTCCCTCCCTCCTTCAAAGAGCTCGCAGTCTGGCCAACTCAAATAATATAGAAAGGGGTGTGGCAGCCAAGTATCAGGACCTACACCGACAGACATAGTATTTTAACACTCAACTCATAAGCCTTAAAAATCAAAAAGTACACTTCTTCTGATGACTAGTCAAAATGCAGGTCTAGGACGGGAGTTCCTCTAAATTTTGCTTCTTTACTGGCCGCCACCCCCAGTCGGATGCAATCTGAACCTCCCGCCTCTCTGCCCGGAAATAAATTCAGTTACTTTTTTTCTTGGTGTCGCCAGCAGGTTCCTCTGTTCCCGGGGAAACTGCAGCGGAAGACGGGGGCTCCGGGGTGGTTGTTTCTGGGGAGACCTCCGTAAGTCCTTCCCCTCCAGCAGCACTTGAGGGAGGAAGCTGCAACATGGACTGCGGCTCCTCCGCCATCTTGCTTGGAGAGATTGGAGAGCGGAAGTAGCGATTGAGCGCGTGCAGTGGGCGTGCTTTTTCTCCAGAGAGCGTAGCAAAGGAGGCGCCGGAGACGGGGAACCCAATTCCACAGTGAAACTTGGTGTTCCTGGCAAGTCATTCAAATCGAAGCTGTGGCAGACTTCTGAACGTTAATAACGCAACATGTGTTTCTCCGCGACTACAGACCTCAGTAAAGGAGAGGTGGGCAACGTCTCCGTGCTTGGTCGAATGCGCACACTCCCCTGTTAGGCCGCTGGCTCGGACCTACAAATGTTTCCGCTTTCCTCAGTGCCTGCCCCGCCCAGGCCCCGCCTCTCGGGCCCCGCCCGGCGACACGGGAGCGCGCGCGGGCGCGTACGGGAGGGGGCGGGTGGGGAAGGATCGCCGGCGAGATTACGAGGCGAGGCTCGTGCGCCCGCCCCCGCCCTGGCCCCCAGTGCCCACCCGGTCGGCCCGGCACAGCCATGATTAAGGCGATCCTAATCTTCAACAACCACGGGAAGCCGCGGCTCTCCAAGTTCTACCAACCCTACGTGAGTATCCAGCTGCTGCTGATCCGGGCGAGGGGGAGTCGTTGGCGACGGGCAGCGCCCAGCGCGGCTTCCTCAGAGCGACCCCCTCCGGCGCGCTGCGGCCCTTCTCCCATCCTGGCCGCCTGGCTCTCGCCGGCTGTCAGCCTCCCGGTGGGTGTGGACGGGGTGCCCACCTCCCTGCCGCGCGGTCAGCCACCGACGTGGCTTTGCCCGGGCGGTTCCTCCGCCCGTCGGTGGGCTGCGTGCCTTCCCGGCTGCGCGGGCGAGGCCCTGGAGACTTCCCGGTGCCTGGCCCTCGCCGATCGGGCAGCGGCAGCCCACCCGCGCCCCGGAGCCCTGCGCCCCGGCCCCAAGAGCCAATCCCGCGCGACTGCCTTGTGCCGCCCGCGGCTGCAGTTAGCCCGGGAGGAGGAAGACCGGGCGGGACTTGTTCTTCTCGCCCCCCTCCCCCGACTCCCAGCCTTTCCAAGTGGACTTCTTTCTGTTCTTTGGACAGATGGGCTACTGGTTTTCACTGTAATCCTCTCATAGGGCAGGAACTTTGGCTTCCTGCGTTTGATAACTGCACGCTCTGTACAGTCTCTCTCCTGTATGTTTCGATACGTGACCGACTGCCCAGTGTGACTTTCAGGTGCCTCCTTATTAAAGAGGAAGATACGTGAGGACCTAATGTTTTTATCAGGCCTTTTAGCAGCTGGCTGCAAATTATTGACCCTCGAAGTAACCGGCGACGTTTGTAGTTGAGTGATTGGAACTGTGGTTCTATACGTAAAAGTTATGATTCTTTACCTAAAAGTTTTAGGTTCTATACCTAAAAGTTAAGCTTCTGGTTTGGCATTTTTCCACGTATGGGAATTTGCCATCATTTATAGTTTTTTTCTATTTATGAAGAATAGTAGCATTTGTAGAACTTCTCTTTTAGATGTGTGAATACTGTTTAGTATGGACAAGTGCAGGAGGCATTAAGGTAGTAGAGATAAGTGATTTATTGATGATCGAGGAAGGGTTTTATAGAGGTATGTGCTCATCTGAGCGAAAATTCACTAGCTGAAACACATAAAATTGGGTTCCCAGTGGTAGGATTAATGTGAGGTGTAACTGTTGTGTGGTATTGTGGCACTTTGCTTATAGCCAGAAATGAGCTTTCAATTCAATTTTGAAATTGTGCCAAGGCTAACACTTTTATGCAGATAAGTCCCAGATGGAAATCAATCTTGCCGTTACAAAGTAAATGTTAAAATGTCAGTTTGCCTAAAATGATAATGCAGTCTGTGGAGGTGTTAGTTGAAGTGAGAAATCTTGAGCTTATTCTTCATTTTTTTTTCAGTTGTTTTGCTTTTGCTAGCTATAAAGAATATTTTCTGCTACTCCTGTGTGGTTTTAATTTAGTATAACTTAAATACTGATGGTCTGTTTAAAAATTCTACATCATTCTGTAATCCAGCTTAAATTCTAGTTGATCCTCCCGAGTGAAAAAAATGCCATTAACTTTACCTGTTTGTTAAAAGATAGTACCGGCCTTTATTGAAGGAATCTTTTTCATAACCATTTTGCCAGTGTCATCCATTTGCAGTATAAAAAAGGTATGTTGCAATAGTGAAACAATTCAAAAAATTATTTTTCCATATCTAAACTTAAGCAATGTTCAAAACAGTGCGTTTTCTGGCTAATCCATATAATCAGTGTATACTATTCGTGTAGTATAGAATGTAACTATCTACTGAAAAATGCATTTAATTTAGAAACTCAGGAATCTGCCTTTCCCTTGTCCAAAAGTGGAACAGAAGTATTGTTTACCATCACTCACTAGGTAGCAGTGACGGTTAATGTGGGAAGAGGCAGTTCTGGCAGCAGTGGCAGCTCTGGTGGCATTTTTGGCCGTTGTATGAGTGACAGTGCCACTGAGGGCAGAGAGCTAGAAGATATATAAAGAAGAATCTGGTGGTCACTGGCCATGTATAAGTGGAGTATGAGAAGTTGTTTCTGTGTATTAAGTTTCTATAAGTTGGGTTTTGCTGAGTGTGGTTTTTTTTGTCTTTCGGGAATAATTTAAGATTATTTACATATTTGCTTCCTCCACTAGACCATAACCTTTTTGAGGACAGTTATTTTTTTTTCATTCATTCATTCCATCAGTTTGTCGACAGATATTTAATTCATGCCTACCATATGCAGAAACAGTTTTAAAATCTGAAGATGAACAGATAACTTTTGCCCTTGCTTGAGAAACATAGATAGAGCTATTAAGGAGTAGGCTATATTATAGCATGCCAGATAGTATTAAGTGCTGTGGAAAAAAAATAAAGCACGGAAGAGTCTTAGAGACTGAGAGGATGACAGTTGAAAATAGGATAGTCTGGTAAGTTCTCACTGAGAAGGTGGCATTTGAGCAAAGACTTGAACAAGGTAAGAAAGGCAGCCTTCCAGATATCTAGGGGAAGAGCATCCCAGGTACAAGGAGCAGCAAATGCAAAAACCCTGAAGAGAGTGCCTGTTGGAAGAACCCCAGGAATTTCTACATAGCAGGAGCAGACTGTGTAAGGGAACATGAGTTGAAAGTGTCTGTGTAGGGCGTCATTCTATTCTTGCTGCCTGGAATGTCCTTCCTTTCCGTTGCCACGTGTACAAATTCAACCCCTTGTTCTAGGCCCAGCACAAACGTCACCTAAACAGTCTGTGAAGCCTTTGATCTTGCTCAAAGGCTCCTCTTGTGTTTTAGGATTTTATTTTTTATCTTTGTTATGGCACAATATTCTTGTTCACAGTCTGTAATTCCTCGTGGCAGCCATCCTATAGAATACTTGAAGGAACGTATGAGATTTTAGAGATATTTGTGTCATTCTTAGCAGTCAACACTGAGGCTTGAACATAGAAAACTAACTCTTTGCTAAATGCATTTATTTAGAATCTCCTAGCTTGGGATAGAGTTTGGATTAGAATTGACTTCCTGAGTTTCCGTCTGTCTTTTAAAATGTAGTCCTTCACTAACTAGAGGTTTTACAAATTTCTGCCTTTAGCATAAAAGTAGTGATGGAATACCTGTTACTCAGCTGTTTCTGTTTTAAGAGGTCTCTAAGACGTATATGTCCAATATGAATAAAAATTTTGAGTTTAATTTATTGAACAATATCTAGGGATGTGACTGAGCTAACGATTCCATATGCTGGCAGGATGCTGAGGTTTGAGTCCAACAGTAATGGTTTAACACTAAGCCATTTGAAAAATGTTTAACCCTTTGCCAACAAGTTTATGCTACTGCATTGCATTTTCATTCCTCGTTTATCTCCCTCATAATATAACAACTTATATATTCATCTGCCCTTTAACAGTGCACATTTCCATTTCATGCTGTAATGGATTGTTAGATTCAGTTGTGGCTCCAAGCTGTTATATGTGAGAAATATGAAGTCACACACCTGTTTTGCTAAACGGAAGTTTTGGTTCATTCTGCTAGAGTTAGACATTACGAATTCAAGTGTGGGCTGGGTGCCTTGGCTCATGCCTGTAATCTCAACACTTTGGGAGGCTGAGGCAGGCGGATCACCTGAGGTCAGGAGTTCAAGACCAGTCTGGCCAACATGGTGAAACCCCATCTCTACTAAAAATACAAAAATTAGCCAGGCATGGTAGCGCACGCCTATAATTGCAGCTACTCGGGAGGCTGAGGTAGGAGAATTGCTTGAACCTGGGGAGGTAGAGGCTACAGTGAGCTGAGATCGTGCCATTGCATTCCAGCCTGGGTGACAGAACGAGACTCCGTCTCAAAAAAAAAAAAAAATTCCAGTCTGTACTCAGAATGCCTCCCTTTTTGTTTTTGCCTTCTATATCCTTGGTCTATGACTGCACAAATTCAAATATTTTTCTTCATTTGTCTTTTTAAGTTGATGCGTAGCTTCAGCGACTTGGCAACAGTAACCTTTAGTCTTTTAATACTTGCCTAACAGTATTTGTGCGTTACTGTAAATAACTAATGAGACTTATATCTTATAAACCAAATATATTTTTACATAGCTATCAAACAAAAAAATCTCTTGGGTTATGATTCCATAGTGTATCCTCTGGTGAATTACTTAAAAAAATTTTTTTTTATAGAGAAAAGGTCTCACTTTGCTTAGGCTGGTCTTAACCTCCTGGCCTCAAGCAGTCCTCCAACTTTGGCCTCTCCAAGTGCTGGGATAAAGATCTGAGCCACTATGCCTGGCCTGTGAATTACTTTTATAAAGTGGAAATGTCTTTCTTTTGTGTGGATTATCTTAGTAGTTTCTGCAGATATAAAATACCATGTGTATATATGCATGTGTGCGTACACACCACACATATATGAAGTACAAGCCGGAAAATTTTCAAGTTAATGTATATGAGTTGCCTCAATTTTTTAATAAACTATATTTAATTAAACTGTTAACCAAATGCAAGCCTTAGGAGAAACTCTAAGATTCTTCTTTCCCGTTTTTCTTTTAAAATTTTAACATAAAAATACAAAGTATTGAAAGTATAGATAACTTATTTTTTCTTTTAAAAATATCCCTTAAAAAGATCCATCCATGTTCACTGATGTCTTTTTTTAGTGACTATTAAGACATTGTGGCAGATGGGATAATTAAACTTAAGTCTGTGATCAAGATAGAATTATCAACACTGCTGAGTATGAGGGTGTTAACACGTATTAACACATGGCATTTCAGCTTTTTGTTAAGAAGAAAATTCCATACGATTTGGTTTCCTTCCATATTAGTTATAATGCATTTGTCTGCATAAATTGGGTTTTATGTAGCCTGACTCAAATGTTTAGAAAGAACTATGTGAGGTACATTATAGGAAGTGCAGAGTAGTAGACGGATTCCAAAATTAAATGATTCAACAAATCGATGACTTTATTGTAGATCCAATTTCTTTTTCTTTATCTGCTTTGCTCATCACAAAATTACTATTTCCAAAGGCTGTTTTTCTCCTTGAAATTGGTGGTAATCAGTTCAATTCAGAAAGAGACAACTATCTGTTTCTGCAGTCCTGGACTGTGTCTTTTTCTTCATTCTGCTTAGACCCACCCAAGACCAATAATATTAATAGCTTACCCTAATCAAGATCTAACCTTGGATTGGAGCTGAAGATGAGAGTGCAAACGGGAATGAAATGGATATTCTGTTGGAAAGATTAAAGAAAGGAGTGGATGGTGGGTAGGCAAACAAGGGTCTGCTATTTCCTCTTCTAAACTTTTAAAAAAATATTTATTTTTATGGCCGGGCACGGTGGCTCATGCCTGTAATCCCAGCATGTTGGGAGGCCTAGGTGGGAGGATCATTTGAGCTCCGGAGTTCAAGACCAGCCTGGGCAATGTGGCAAAACCCTGTCTCTATGCAAAAAATACAAAAATTAGCGAGTCATGTTAGCACACACCTATAGTCCTAGCTACTTAGGTGACTGAGGTGGGAGGATTGCTTGAGCTCCGGAGGTTGAGGCTGCAGTGAGCTGAGATTGCACCATTGCACTCCAGCCTGGGTGCCAGAGGAGACTCAGTCTCAAAAAATTAAAAAAAAAAAATTTTTTATTAAGGTACAGATGACAAAAAAAATTACACATATTTACAGTGTACATGCCATTTTCGTATATGTATGTATTGTGAAATGGGTAAATCAAGCTAATTAACATATCTGTCACCACTGTTCCCTCTTTATTAGCTTTTAATATATATTAGTTTTCTGTAATTTTAATATGCTTCTGAGGTTAATATCAGGAATGGTTCCTTGTAATATGCAATACTGAACATGTGTCACAATAGGTCTTAATTTCAGGTTTTCCTTGTATCAAAGTGTCCTCGAAAAACCCCAATGCTGATACGGTCACAGTCTTTATATGAAGTATGCTGGAAAACTTGCTTTTTAAAAATTAAGGTTAAACCTTTTGAATATTTAATTGTAAAGGAGGAAATAAAGTGTTCAAAGTTAAAATGATTTTTGGTTTTGAGGTAACTGTTATAAACAGTACAATGTTATAGGTCATTTCATGGCTTTTCTAAAAGAAGGCCTTACATAACGTACCTATATTATATTCTTTAGCAAAGGTGTTTTCAATTTTAAGTAAGTTTCTTTTTTGTGACTATGTGGAAAATTAAGTATTAAGGCCACTAAGGTCATTCTTGATTTTCCCACACACAGGTAATTATTAACACTTAGTGTATTTCCCCCAGTCTTTATTTTTCCTTTCAGAATGTCCCAGTGAATAGGATATACCTTTTAGACATTAATAACACAAATAAATGCTTTGAAGCTGATGGTGGATTTATTAGACATTGTGGCTTTAAGGTAACTGAGTATGTTAATGTTCAGCCACTCTATTGTTAAAATTTAAAAAACACAATATATGTTAATAGCACATTAATAATTTGCATGTTTTAAGAACTGTATGTATATCTTTTGTATAAAATTAAACTTAAACCTGTGTAACCTGAGGTTATCAGTGTCCTTGTCTTTTTCATTCTAAAGGGAAATCTTCGCTAATTTTTGTTTGAAAGTCAAGAGTTCATTCTTGCCTTTAGCACTTAGAGTCTTCTTTGTACCTGGGGATTATGGATTTTGTCACTGCTGTTTATAATTCAAGGGGGTTCTGAGCTGTTACCATCGAGAGGGCCCAGTCCCCTTCCAACTTCTTGTTATATAAAACTCTCACATTAGGCTAACTAAACACATTCTTTCTTCACCCATCCCGCCTTTTCAGCTTTCCTCTCATCAAATCCTTTGAACTACAATATAGTTAGAATTCTTTGCTGAAGAATCAGGCAACTCTTAGAAGGATACGGAGATGAAAAAAGAACAATTCTAGCTACCAACTGTTTTCTTAAGACTCCAAGTGGAGGAAGCACCTGTAGAGTTAGGCCTCTGACTAGGCCTTCTAGAGATAGGCCTGTGGGAAGAGGAGTGAGCTTTCTGGATACTTTCTGATCTGTCTCTCCGTTACACTCTTCTCTTGTCCTGTCCATATTCTTTCAAGTATTTATTTGTTGCTTGTATGGCCCTATTGTAAGCACTAGTAATACAGTGATGAGTAAGACAGATGTCACCCTTGCCCTATGAGTTTACATTCTGGTGATAGGAGATAGGCAATAAATTATTTAAGATTGTAATTAGTCTGAAGAAAAACGAAACAGTATAAGGGAATAAAGCTTGACGGAGGAGAGCCTGTATTAGATAGGGTCATCGGGAATACCTCTTTGACGACCTGACATTTGAGAGGAAAACTGAATGAGATAAGAGAGGGAGAATTATAAGAACAGCAAAGAAATGAATGTTTCAGGCAGAAAGAGGTGCAGTGTCCCTCAAATGGGACCACACTTGATGTGTTCAGGAATAGCAAGAAGGTAAGCTGAGAAATCACAGGGAAGAGAGGCAGGAGATGAAGCTAAAGAGAATGATGGGGACAGATCATGCCTGTATGCCACACCATGCCCCTTCTTGACATCATTCAGTTTGATGACATCATGCCCAGCATGTTCTCCACAAGAGGAGATACTCCTCTTCAAATCATACTTGTATTTTGCCATTTGAACTGTGCCTCTGCAGAAGGGGCCGTGAGGCTCTCCTCTGATTAGTTACTTTCTTCTCTACCCAGTTATTGTTAGGCTCTGGAAAGATGGGGTTGCTAGGCCAGTGAATAAAGATAAAAGTCAGTGCATCAAAACCAGGCATGGTGTGTGCCTATAGTCCCAGCTACTTGGGAGGCTAAGGTGGGAAGATTGCCTGAGCCCAGGAGTTGAGGCCATGCTAGGCAACCATAGCAGGACCCCTGTCTCCTGGGGAAAAAAAAAAAAAAAACCAAAAAGCAAAAGAAACAAAAAACATGAGTGCTCCAGTTCTGTACAGCCTCTCTATCAATGAGACCTGT
The DNA here is from genome assembly GCF_049350105.2 of Macaca mulatta. Lineage (NCBI taxonomy): Eukaryota > Metazoa > Chordata > Mammalia > Primates > Cercopithecidae > Macaca > Macaca mulatta. The sequence continues at coordinate 124,822,165 of NC_133411.1, forward strand.
GATCAAGCTTTCCTAAGTCATCTGTAAAGTAACACAACTCAAGAAGAAAATGATTTTTTTTCTTAACTTATTGTCTTCATTATATGTGAATAGAGTTTATGTGAAGCCCACTGGACCCACCTCTATTGTGCCAAAAAGCATTTACATTTTTCCACTCTTGCAATCCTGATATAATTACAAGAATCACTTACTGTCAGTCACAGTTCTCTTTGTTACTCAGGAGGAAAGGACTATCTTTTAATATTCCAGACTCACTGAATTGTTTCAATTACCTTGTACTTACCGAGGAAGAGTACCAGTTGATTCTACCGCATACATATCCTGCTATTTCCTGTCATTAATATATCTTAGTGTGATATGAAAGGGTTATAAAATAAACCTTATTGTAGTAAAAATATATAACATAAAATTTATCATTTTAACGGTTCCAAGTGTACAGTTTTGTGGCATGAAGTATATTCACATTGTTGTGTCACCATCACCACCATCCATCTGTAGAACTTAATCTTTCCCAGCAGAAACTCCTTACACATTAAACACTAACTTCCTATTATCCTCTTCTCCTAGTACCTGGCAAACACCATTCTACTTTGTGTCTCTATAAATTTGACTGCTCTAAGAACCTCATATAGGAGGCATCATGGAATTTTTGTCTTTTTGAAACTAGCTTTTCTTTCAGTATGTCTTCGAAGTTCACTCATGTTGTATAGCATGTATCAAAACTTCCTTAATTGTTAAGATGGAATAATATTTCATTGTATGTGTGTACATACCATTGACCTAAAAGGAAGAGGCTCAAGCACAAAATAGTATTCAGAGTTTACTTGAGCCAAAATGAGAACAGTTGCCTGGGAGAGTCAGGCATTAAATAAAGGGGACATGGAGTGGGATGATACTAAGTTGTCTGTCAAGAATTCTCACTAGTTTATAGATACAACGTTGGTTAATGATTGACTAACATTGTTGAGATACAGGGAGTTGGTTATAATGTGTGGTGTAGCATTATTAGGTTATTTTCTAGTTACTTGTGGCAGTATAAAGCAGTTTCAATAGATAAGTATTTACCATAGCTCAAAGGAGGGAAGTAGGATGTGATTGCTGTCACATTTGATTGCCTTTCTGGGCCAGATCATTTAAAAGGACTTGCATTCCTCAGATAAAAGTTTCTTTCTCAATACCGTATTTTGTTTATCCGTTTGTCAGTGGAAACTTAGGTTGCTTCATCCTTTGGCTATTCTGAATAATGCTGCTGTGAACGTAGATGTACAGATATCTGTTTGAGTTCCTGCTTTTACTTTTTATAGGTACATACCTAGAAGTGGAATTGTTAGATTATATGGTAATTTTATGCTTCGCTTTTTTCTGGGGAAGTGTCACATCATTTTCCACAGCAGCTGTACCGTTTTACCTTCCCACCAGCAATGCACAAAGGTTTTAGTTTCTCTACATCCACGTTACTTTTTGTTTTTTGAAAATAGCCATCCTAATGTTTATGAAGTGATATCTCATTATGGTTTTGATTTGCATTTCTTTAGTGACTAGTGCTGTTGCGGGTCCTTTCATGTGTTTATTGGCCATTTGTGTATCTTTGGAAAAATACCTATTTGAGTCTTTCACCCATTTTAATATTCAGTTGTTTGCTTTTATTGTTTAGTTGTAGGAGTTTTAAAAATATATTCTAGATATCAGTCTCCTATTGTATATATGATTTGCAAATATTTTCTCTAATTCTGTGGTTGCCTTTTTACTCTGTTGATAGTGTCCTTTGATACAACTTTTTAATGAGATTTAACTTACATGTTTTGTTGTTGTTGTTGTTGTTGTTGCTGGTGCTTGCTTTTGGTATCATACCCAGAAAATAATTTTTTAATTACTATATAGTAGTACATTGTATAGTATACTATAACCAATGTGGACTTCAATTTTGAGTAAGATTTTTTGATAAGATTAAATAAGAGAATGGTTGCAGAACCTGACATATAAAGACTTAGTAATTGTGTAAATAGTAATGATTACTTTTATTACTGCTTGTTACTTCCTACTTCTAATTGGAAGATCATGTAGTTAGTCATAGTACCATAGAACACACCAGAGATTGTTCTCAAATACTCTTTGTATTTTCTCAGAATGAATGATCTCTTTTATTTTATTTTTTTCCAAAAACCCCAGTGTTTAAATTATATGGGCCCTGTTTTGGTAAAAGGCAAAAGGTTTATAAGATCTGAAGAGAAACCAGAGTATGTGGGCCCTGTTTTAGAATGAACTTGCTGCTTATTATAAAATGCGAAGTCCCAAACACTCTTCAACAGAAAAGTTCTGTAAGAAGACTTTTATAGGAGAAAGTATGGCTATAAAAGTTGCCCCAGCTTTTTTTCTTTTTCTCTGAGAATTAGCCAACCTTTTTAAAAAACATCTCAGTGGCTTCTAGAATTATATCGTGGTGTGCAACCATCGCCACAATCTAAGTTTAGAACATTTTTATCAAACTAAATGAAATTTAGTACCTATTAGCAGTCACTCTTCAATCCCCACTCCCCACCATCCCTGGCAACCACGAATCTGTTTTGTTTCCATAGATTTTTCTATTCTGAACATTTTATATAAATGGAATCATGAAGTATTACAGCCTTGTAATTGGCTTCTTTTACTTAACATGATGCTTTCAGGGTTCGCCTATGTTGTAGCATATATTAATATTTCATTACTTTTTATAGCCAAATAATATTTTAGTATGGAGAGATGTATATACACTGCATCTTGTTTGTTCATTTATCAATTGGTGGACATTTGGGTTGTTTCCACTTTTTGGTTACCATGAGTAATGATGCTATGAGCATTCATGTGGGAATTTTTGTGTGACCATATGTTCTCATTTCTCTTGGGTATGTAATTGGGAGTAAAATTGCCAAATCATGTGGTAAGAATATGTTTAATTATTTGGAAAAATGCCAGACTATATTCTAAAGTGACTGTACCATTGTGCCTTCCCACCAACAATGTCTGAGGGCTCCAGTTTCTTCATGTCCTAACCAACTATTGTTATTGTCAGTCATTTTTATTCTAGCTGTCCCGATGGGTATCAAGTAGTATCTCATTGTGATTTTCACTTACATTTTCTTGATGACAGATGATGTTGAACATCTCTTCATGTGATTATCGTCCATTTACATATCTCTTTGAAAGAAATATATATTCAAATCCTTTGCCTGTTTTTAAGTTGAGTTGTCATTTTATTATTGACTTGTAGGAGTTCTTAATATACTCTACGTGCAAATCCTTTATCAGGTATATGTTGTGCATGTATCTCCTCTCATTCCATAGGTTGTCTTTTTACTTTCTTGCTGCTGTCACTTACAGCACAGTGGTTTTGAATTTTGATATCATCTAGTTTATCTCTTTTTTCTTCACTTGAGCTTTTGGTATCCTCTCTCAAAAATCTTTGCCTACTCCAAGGTCAAAATCTTGTAACCATTTTTCCTTTCAAGAGTTTAGTAGCCTTAATTCTTATACCTAGGTCAGTGGTTCATTTCAGGTTAGTTTTGTGTATGGTATAAGGTGGGGATCCAGTTTCATTCTTTTACATGTGGATATTTAGTTGTTCGAGCACCGTTTGTTGATTATTCTTTCCCTATTGAATTGTCTTGGTACTTTACCCCAAGTTTTCCTCCCAAATTTTATCTTGTTCTTGGAGTTCTTAGACCTTCCAGCTGCCACCATGGTTGACCCTCTAAATATTTCAAACTCAGTCTGTCACCTTCTCAGCTTTTTGTTATTTCAGTAATAGAGTGTTTGCCCCTGAAACTGGGAAACATTTTAATATGTGTCTTAGTTCATTTTGTGCTTCTATAACAGAATACTTGAGACTGGATAATTTATAGTGAACAGAAATTTATTTGGTTCATGGTTCTGGAGGCTGGGAAGTCCAAGGTCAGGGAGCCACATGTGGTGAGGGCCTTCCTGCTGCATCATAACATGGTGGAAGGCATCACATGGTATGCACATGTGGGCAAATGTGGGAGCAAACTCGCTTTGATAACAAACCCACTACTGTAATAATGACCTTCATTCATTCATGAGAGCAGAGCTCTCATGACCTTATCACCTTTTAAAGGTCTTACCTTTTAACACTGTTGCATTGGAGATTAAATTTCCAACACATGAACTTTGGGGGATACATTCAAACCAAAGCAGAATGGTTGATGGTGGTTTAGGGGGTTAATTATACCTGCCATTTATTTAGTACTTTTTTGTGTGTGATAAGCATTTTTTATACATTGTAAGAGAAAATATGAGAGAATTCTTCTCTGAAGAAATTTAATGAGGTATCTTGGAGAGTTCTAATTAAGTTACTATTGTAGGTGCCCTAGTCTCTTCTTGTTTGGGATTTAAGAATCCTGCCATCCTGATTGCTGGTTCTTTGTACACTCTGGCTGAAGTTAGGCCTGCCCATGTACAGAGTCTCCAGCCAGACTTCTCACTTAGGAGAGGCATTGGCAAAAAACACACTAACTGAATTTTCTTTGCTAGGGTCTTCTCTTTTTCATGATTCCTAAATGTTTGGAGTGCTCTGAGGCTTTGTCCTCAGACATCTCTTTTTTTTAAGTGCAACATAAACTTATTATTCTTCATATATTTTCTTGATTCTGTGATTTTGTCCACATTTTTACTTCTGCCCTTCATGTAACTTCATACTCCCCATTCTCTATATTTTTGAATTCTACCTATTCTTTAAGGCCCTTCCTCAGTATCTGTCACTTTTCTTTGAAGATGACAATATTGCTGCTCAAAATCATTGTTCCTCTTGACTTCTTACAGTATGTTATTTGTGCTATTATTATGTCAGAAATTGCCCTGTACCTTTTATTATGAAAAGTTACTTTCTCTCTCTCTATATATAGATGTGTGTGTGTTTTTTGTTTTGTTTTTTTTTTTTTTTTTTTGAGACGGAGTTTCACTCTGTAACCCAGGCTGGAGAGCAGTGGCGCAATCTCAGCTCACTGCAACCTCCACCTCCCAGGTTCAAGCGATTCTCCTGCCTCAGTCTCCCGAGTAGCTGGGACTACAGGCATACACCACCACGCCTGGCCACTTTTTTTGTATTTTTAGTAGAGATGGGGTTTCACCATGTTGATCAGGGCAGTCTTGAACTCCTGACCTCAAATGATCTTCTTGCCTTGGCCTCCCAAAGTACAGGGATTACAGGTGTGAGCCAGTCCTATTTTAATATTTTTATTCAACCAGGACCTCACAGCCACCTAGGCTGGAGTCCAGTGGTATGATCACAGCTCACTCGCAGCCTTGATCTTCCTGGGCTCAGGTGATCCTCCCACTTCACCCTCCTCAGTAACTGGGACTACAGGCGTGCATCACCATGCCCAGCTAATTTTTGTATTTTTTTGTAGAGATGGAGTTTCACCATGTTGCCCAGGCTTGTCTGGAACTCCTGGCCTCAAGCGATCCTCCCACCTTGGCCTCCCAAAGTGCTGGGATTATAGGCGTGAGCCACTGCGCCTAGTTGATTATGAGGAATTCTGTTTCTTTTTTTGAAATATAAAAAAGGCAAAATACAAAACTATAAGTTCAAAATAATGATATCTTATGTTTTACTTCTTGTATTAGATCATACGCTGTTTGTCTTTGATCTTGGTAATCCTCTATATTTTAACATCTACCAGAGTGAACGAATGCATTTTAAGAAAACACTTTCCTAAATTTTTAAAAGAATGATGAGGATAATGACATATTGATATGATTAGAGGGAAGTTTTAAAGTTGCCTTTGTGATATATGCATAAGGACAGGAGGGAAACATAGGAAAAGAGAAAACATTATTAGTGGGTTTCTGATTTTGTAAAGTTTATTTTTGTTTTTCATTAATGAATTAAATATTAAAATAATAAAAGTTTTTGCCTTTTTGTAACTGTAGTTGTCTTTAGACTGATGTAATCTAGGAGTTGTGACCAACTGAAATATAGCTCTTTTGACTTCTGTTGTGAAACTATACTGTTAGGAAATCTGATCAGCCTGAAGTAAGTTCTAGGCTCCTTAATGAAAGCTGTTAAGTTAAATAAGGGAAATAGTTTTATGTCAGCAGATACTTATTTAAGTTTAGCTTTAGCCTTTGGATGTTTGATTAAAATTTTAAGGCATTCTTTCCTATTTTTTAAATTCATTTTTAATTGACATAATAATTGTGCGTATTAATGGGGTACAGTGTGATGTTTTGATCTATGTACACATTATAAAAGGATTCAATCAAGCTAGTTAATATATCCAGCATCTTTTTTTTTTTTTTTTTTTTAAAGAGATATCATCTTGCTCTCTCTTCCAGGCTGGAGTGCCCTGATGCCCAGGCTGACAGGCAGTGGTGTGATCATTAGCTCACTGCAGCCTCAACCTTTTCAAGGGCTTCAAGGGATCCTTTTGGCTTGGCCTCCTTGGTAGCCAGGACTCCAGGTGCCCGCCACCATGCTCAACTAAGTTTTTGAAACGTTTTGTTTTGTTTAGATGGGGTCTTACTTTGTAGCCTAGGATGGTATGAAATTCTTGGCTTCAAGTGATCCTAGGCCTTGGCCTCCCAAAGTGCTGGGATTACAAACGTGAGCCACCGCACCCAGCAACGTATCTGTCATCTCATCAACTTGTTATTTCTTTGTGGGGAGAATGTTAAAAATACATTATTTTGGAAGTTTTAAATATACATTATTATTAACTGCAGTCATGCAGTTCAGTAGATCACAAAAACTTATTCCTCCAGTCTAACTGAAACTTTGTACCCTTTGATCAACATTTTTGCTTTCCCCATTCCTCTTTTTATTCCCACCACCAGTCTCTGGTAACCACCCTACTGATTTTCTTCATTGAGTATTGCCAGCATTCTAAGAAGATTCCAAGTGGCAGCAGTTGAAGTTCCTATGAGAAATTCTTTCACTGTCAATATAATGAAACATAGTTAAAGGTTAGCACAGTTGACCTCTTCCTTGATAAGCAGTAATATAATGCAGAAAGATAACATTCCTTAAAAGAAAACTTCCTATAAGATTTTATTGTCCTTAGAATTCTAGAACTGACTTTTCAGATAAGGTCCAGAGGTAGTACTTAAAAATAAGTCAGTGTTAATGCATGCTTATTATGTGCCAGATATCATTCTATGAGTATGTACATATATGTATAAAGTAAGTGTATGAACTCAGTTCTCACAACACCACCATGAGGTAGATGCTATTGGTTTCTCTTTGCTACAAATGAGGAAAACTCAGGCACAGAGAAGATAAGTAACTTGCCCAAAGTCACACAGTTAACAAAGAGTACATCCAGGAATAAACCCATATATCTGGTTGCAGATTATTTACTCTTCTCTTTCCCTTTTAGTTTGTTTCTTCAAGTTATACATACGTATTGGTTAAAGAATCTAATAGTTCCATAAAGTTTATTATGAAAAATAACATTGCTTCATTTCTCCCTTTCCACAATAACTACTTTTAGCTGCTTTCAGTGTTTATGTACATGTGTCTAAATAATGTACTTGTTTTACAGCCTGACTTATTATTTGTAGACGTGATTTATTCTGCTATTAAAATTGATTATTTGGCTGTACTCTCCTCCACAACTAATTCCCAGTCCTCTCATAGTTATTTCATAATTTTGGTTAGATCAGTGTTTTGATGTTTACATTAATTTATTATGTAAACACTTTCTTCAGCCGAGCCATGTTGTAAACTGTACTGTTTTTTCTTTCCTGACACTTTGTTTTCCTTAAAGGTTGTAATTACCTTTTCTTTTGATGTAGTGTTTAATGCGCTTATCACTAATTTACATCTTTGCCAGTTGTCTAAATCTTACGCATCTTTTCTCCGTTTTATGTTCTTAAATTTTAAGTCTTTTCTGGAGCCTTTTGACGAGGACCAATCCAGACCAGTTGTAAGGCAGTCATGCAGGGATCTTTATTATTTTAGAGGATTCGTTTTGCTTGTTTCCTGTGTTGGACCTCCTGTTGCTTCATTTCTTTGTTTATTATCTTGCCATGGAGGAGCCAGTAATACCCTCCAGTAATTTCTTGAGAAAAGGTCATGGGAAGTAGATTTTTTGTGACCTGGCATGCATGCCCCAAAATTCTTATGACTCCACATTGACTGCATATAAAAGTTTAGGTTTGAATTTTTTCTCAGAACTTTGATTATATGCTCCATTACCTTTTAGTTTCCAGCGTTGCTATCTAAAAGTCTGAAGCAGTTCTGATTACTTATCTTTCATGTGTGATCATTTATACCTTCTAAAAAGTTGCAGATTCCTGTTTTTGGGGCAGAGTTTCTACAGTTTCACAGACCCTTGCCATGGGTCTGTTTTCATTTATTGTGCTGGGTATTTGATGGGTCCTTTGATTGTAGAAACTTTTGTCCTCTACTGGAAACATTTCTTCATTTCCTGTTCTCAAGTCTCCTTTTTTCAGTTTTTCTGAATTTCTCTGGACTCTTCTACATTTCTTATTCTTTCTCTTTCGTTTTCTATCTTTGTGCCCTTTGGCTCTATTTTCTCAACTTTATTTTCCAGTTTTCTACTGAATTTTTAAAATTTCTCCTTATATTTTGAATTCCCATGAGCTTCTTTATTTCTGAATTTCACTCTTTTATTATATACTGTTATTTTATAGTTGCATTATCTTTTCTTACCTTTCATATTAATGATATATATTTTTAAATTTTCTTCTCTTTACTTGGTTTGTTTCCTCTGAGTTGCTTTTTCCCTTATTTTATGTTTAACTTTTTAAAAAAATTTATTTTTTTTAATTTTTATTTTTTATTATAGTTTAAGTTCTGGGATACATGTGCAGAATAGGAAGGTTTGTTACATAGGTATACATGTGCCATGGTGGTTTGCTGCACCTATATTAGAGTTGTCTTCAACTGTCCAATAATCCTTGATTGACTGCTCCTTTCTAAGGATAGAGTACTGAAAGCTGATTGGAAGCTCTAAATCCATGATTAGAGGTTGCCTATGCGATCTTTACTTGAGGTAATCAAGCTAGGCAATTTAAGTAGTGTAGGAATTGGAATTGTTGTAACTACAACTCCCCAAATCTTCGTGACTTAACATAATAAAAGTTTGTTTCTCACTTACATAAAGTCCAGCGTTGGTGTTCTTGGTCAACTGGAACCTTTCATGTGGGCCTTTTTTTTTTTTTAAATCATTCTTGAGAAGGGGACAAAGGAACTTCTACATCTAGTTAGCATGGAAGATTTTGCAGGAATTTTCATGAGTGAGGCTTGAATAGTATATTTTTAACAACCTGATCATCTGGGAGGAAAAAAGCTCTGATTTGTAGCATTTGCTGATCTTTGTGGTATAAATACTTCGCCGTGACCAAGTTCAGGCTACCAACATGACGTCACCAAATGCAGAATTAGGAAGAGATACACCCAATAGACTTTCATGCCAGGTCTGGCATACCACAGACTACCAGCCACATTCCACTGGCCAGAACTGTGTTGTATGGCTCCACCTAAATTCAGGGGAGGGTGAAATTGTGTGCCCTGGAAGTAAGGGAACTAGATTTTAGTGAGCAGCTAACAGTTTTCTGTCATAGTTGGTATCTCCATTATCATTAACTTTATATCTAGTTGGAGTTCCTACAGAGTTATGTTCCAATCTCCTGCCTAGATGGTGAAGAAGGCCTAGCGCTAGGTATTCTGAGAACTCTCATTAGACAGGATCTGGTGGTATCTGTACATTTACATAATCCCCATGTTTTCAATGTGGTCCCTGGATTTATTTTATGTTACTGTAACAAATTACCACAGACTTAGTGGCTTAAAACAACACAAACTTATCGTTGTATGGTTCTTTGGGTTAGAAGTCAGACGTGGGTTTTACTGGACTAAAATCAAGGTATTGGTATAGCTGCATCCCTTTCTGGAGGCTCTAGGGGTGAATCTATGCTCTTGTCTTTTCCAGCTCCTAGAGGCCACCCTCATTCCTTGCTTATGGCTTCCATTCTCCATGTTCATAGCCAGCTGCATAGCATATCTCTGATTCTTTTTCTGTAGTCATATCTCCCTCTGACCACAGCCCAGGAAAGATTCTCAGATTTTAAAGTACCATGCCATGCAATTAGCCCCACCTATATAATCTGGGATAATATCTTCATCTCAGAGTCCTTAATCACATCTGCAAAGGCATTTGTCATGTTAACCACATATTTACAGGTTCCGGGGATTAGGGTGTTGTCATTTTTTGGTGGACCATTTTTCTGCCTACCACAATACCACTTGCTCTCCGAAGACCCTCCCTTTGATCTATTCCTAGTAATAAGATTAAGAACGTTTCTTGGGGATGGTAGTGGGAATTTAGTGATCCTTCTGCTTTTTAAACAAACTTTTAGTCCTTATTTTACACTACTCTCTTCATCCTCACTTCCAGACATATGTAAAAGCACCAATTCATGAGTTTTTGCCTATTTTGTGACACAAATTGAGTTAGTTTTATGATTTCCCTCTCACCATTTAGGATTAAATTTTCTGAGAATACTTTAACACTTATTTAAACGCTTTCAAGATTTTGTTGTTCTTGTCTTCCTTTCCCATTCTCCTCATCCTTGTGTGTTTATGCCTTTACTGAAAAAACCCTTTAATATTGTTTTAGCTGGGGTTTGGGCAGGCAACAAATGCAGATGTGTGTTTAATTTACCATCTTAATTAGAACACAGCTTGCACTTTTAACTTCTATACCATACTGCCTTAACTTTATTGCCTCTTTTTTTGTGTGTAAGGTAACCCAGATTTTGGGTAATATAAAGGGATGTGGATCTTGTCTTCTAGATTACAAATTTATTTATTCAGTACACTTTTCTTGGCTACTCTACATCAGCCACTTTGCTGAGCATTTCAAATACAAAGCTCAGGTTCTGGTGTTGGAATTCAGACTACCACAAAGGAAATTTGAGCACATTGTTATAAGTGTATGATAGGAATAGAAACAATACCAAAGAAACATGGAGAAAGAAGGGACTACTTTTAATTGAGAGTCAGGAAAGACTTCATAGAAGTCGTAACGTTCTAGCTGTGTCTTAGAAAGGGTGTTGCTGGAGAATGGAGTGAGGAAGTTGTTCCCAGACAGAAGTGGGAAAATGTGAAGAAGGTGAATGGTAAGAAGTTCATTGTGGCTGGAGCACATTATATGGGGGAGAAGAAAGAGATGATGAAACTTCAGGGATTAGTCTGGCTTAGATATTGGAGAACGTTTTATGGCATGGTAGAGAGTTTTTATTTAGGTCAGATAAAAGCTAGAGATCTTTAAGAAAGGAAGTAACATGGCTTACACATCTTTGGTTAAATTTATTTCTAAGTTTTTAAAAAAACTTCTTGTTGTTTGGGATGATATTGTGAATGAATTTTTAAAAATTATTATTTAAAAAAATTTTTTGGAGGCAGAGTCTTGCTCTGTCATCCAGACTGGATTGTGATGGGATGATCTTGGCTCACTGTAACCTCCACCTCCCAGGCTCAAGCAATCCTCCTACCTCAGCCTCCCAAGTAGCTGGGACTACAGACATGCACTAGCATGCCTGGGTAATTTGTTGTAGAGCAGAGTTTTGCCATGTTGCCCAGGCTGGTCTCAAACTTCTAGACTCAAGAGATCATCCCACCTCAGTCTCCCAAAGTGTTGAGATTGCAGACGTGAGTCACTGAACCAGGCCAAAATTTTTCTTTTCTTGTTTTTTTGAGATGGGGTCTTGCTGTGTTGCCCAGGCTGATCTTGAACTTCTGGGCTCAAGTGATGATCCCCCTTGGCCTCCCAAAGTGCTGAGATTATAGGTGTGAACTACTGTGCACAACTGAGAATCATTCATATTTAAGGACGTGGTTCAGTTCTTTCTTTAACTTACTTTTTATAGGATTCCATTGTACAATTCCATTCCGTAATTTATCCTTCTGTGACTGGTGGACATTTGGGTCCTTTTCAACTTTTCTTATTACAAACAGTGCTTTTATGAACATTCTTCTGTTTGTCTCCTGGTACAGAGGTTAAGAGATTTTTTTATGTACAGTTGACCCTTGTAAGGCTCCACTTACACACAGCTTTTTTTCAGTAAGTATATTGGGAAATTTTTTGGAGATTTTTGACAAATTGAAAACACTTGCAAATTGTATAACCTAGAAATAAAAAAAAAATGGGCCGGGCGCGGTGGCTCAAGCCTGTAATCCCAGCACTTTGGGAGGCCGAGACGGGTGGATCACAAGGTCAGGAGATCGAGACCATCCTGGCTAACCCGGTGAAACCCCGTCTCTACTAAAAAGTACAAAAAAAACTAGCCGGGCGAGGTGGCGGGCGCCTGTAGTCCCAGCTACTCGGGAGGCTGAGGCAGGAGAATGGCGTGAACCCGGGAGGCGGAGCTTGCAGTGAGCTGAGATCCGGCCACTGCACTCCAGCCTGGGTGACAGAGCGAGACCCCGTCTCAAAAAAAAAAAAAAAAAAAAAAAAAAGAAATAAAAAAAATAAGTTTGGAGGTATGTCATCAATGCATAAAACAGTAGATACTAGCTTATTTTATCATTTACTACCATAAAATATATACAAATCCATCATAAAAAGTTAAAATGTATCAAAATTTATGCAAACACTTAGAGACTGGACATGGTGCTAACTCTCGGTACGTGGTGCTACTCTCAGTACGTGGTGCTACTCTCAGTGGAGAGAACTGTAAACAAATGGAAAGATGCACTATTAAATTATAAATGTATAAAATTAACTGTGGTTTATACTGTACTACTGTAGTAATTCCAATATTCTGTTGCTATTGTGGTAAATTCAGGTGTTTTGAGAATCTGCTTAAAATGCTGTGTGATGCTAATCATCTCCTGGTGAGCAGTTTGTATCTTTAGTAAATTGCACATCACAGTAAAAAGTGCTTTCTCCCAATTCCTGTGTAATTTGTTGTCATGTTTGTTATAATATCATAAACCTTGACGTGCTACTAGTGATGTTGGAAGTGCTCCCAAGCAGCAGAGAAATGTCATGACACTACAAGAAAAAGTTAAATTGCTTGATATGTACCTTAGATAGAGGTCTGTGGCTGTGGTTGCCCACTATTTCAAGATAAATGAATCCAGCAAAAGGACTATCATAAAGAAAATAAAATTCATGGCCAGGCACAGTGGCTTATGCCTGTAATCCCAGCACTTTGGGAGGCCAAGGCAGGCGGATGACTTGAGGTCAGGAGTTCAAGACCAGCTTGGCCAACATGGCAAAACCCTGTTTCTACTACAAATACAAAAATTATAGCTGGACGCGGTAGCTCACACCTGTAATCCTAGCCCTTTGGGAGACTGAGGTAGGTGGATCACCTGAGGTCAAGTTCAAGACCAGCCTGGCCAACATGGTGAAACCTCGTCTCTACTAAAAATACAAAAATTAGCTGGGCATGGTGGTGGGCGCCTGTAATCCCAGCTACTTGGGAGGCTGAGGCAGGAGAACCGCTTGAACCCAGGAGGCGGAGGTTGCGGTGAGTGAGATCATGCCATTACACTCCAGCCTGGGCAACAGAGCAAAAACTCTGTCTTGATAAAATAAAATAGAAATAAATTAAAATAAAATAAAATAGAAACAAAAATTAGCTGGGCATGGTGGCAGGCACCTGTAATCCCAGCTACTCTGGAGGCTGAGACAGGAGAATTGCTTGAACCCTGGTGGTGGGTTGCAGTGAACCGAGATTGCACCAGTGTTCTCCATCCAGCCTGGGCAACAGAGGGAGACTCCATCTAAAAAAAAAAAAAGAAAAGAAAAGAATATTCATGAATCTGTAGCTATAGCTATGCCAATGTGTGAGAAAACTTTGCACCTTTTGCAAAATCCCTTTTTATCTAATATTGAAAATCCAGCTCTTATGTGGGCACAGGAATGCTGTAAGAAAGGCATACCTATAGAATATGATTTGAGAAAAAGTGAAGTCATTATATGATAACATAAAGCATAAGGAAGGTAAAGGATCTAAAGCTGGAGAATTTAATGCCAGCAAAGGACGGTTTGTTGCTTATAGAAAGAGGTTTGACTTTTAAAATGTCACGATGACAGATTGTTAAGAGAAAAAGTATAGCTAAGTTACATTTTTGGGGAGTCAAAACTTATACATAGATTTCCAAATGCATGGGGGATTGGCATCCCTAACCGCCACATTGTTCAAGGGTCAACTGTCTGTGTAATTGCCAATGCTCAATTGTTTTTGATCTTCAAAAACTGGTTTCATATGGTTTAGAATAGTATCTAGGAGAGAAAGTGCTGGTTAATAAAACTGTTTCCCCAAGTGATTATATGTTTACCCTACCACTGGTGAGGTGAGAGTTTCTTTGGCTCTACATCTTTGTCAACATTTTATACTATGATATTCTTATACTTTTGCCAATATGGTACATGTGGAACTATCTCGTCGTTTTAATTTGTATTTCACTTAATTACTGCTGAGGTTTAGTATCTTTTTATTTCTTTGTGGACCATTTACATCCTTTCCTGTGAAATTGGTGTTCATGATCTTGTTCAGTTCTCTATTGCAGTGTTTAGGAAACTGACTCTTGTTTTGTTTTGTTTTGTTTTGTTTTGTTTTGTTTTGTTTTGTTTTGTTTGAGATGGAGTCTCACTCTGTCACCAGGCTGGAGTGCAGTGGCGCGATCTTAGCTTACTGTAATCTCTGCCTCCTGGCTTCAAGCGATTCTCCTGCTTCAGCCTCCCGAGTAGCTGGGATTACAGGCACACGCCACCACACCCAGCTATTTTTGTATTTTCAGTAGAGATGGGGTTTCACCATGTTGGCCAGGATGGTCTCAATCTCCTGACCTTGTGATCCGCCCGCCTAGGCCTCTCAAAGTGCTGGGATTACAGGCATGAGCCACTGTGCCCGGTCAGGACGCTGACTCTTACTGGAATATGAATTGCTTAGTCCAGCTTAATAAATATTTATTGAGCCAATCCTTGGCTTTAGATCAACTTATATAAAGATGAGTAAGATATATGGACTCTTACCTCAGTCTGTATTTAGTAAAGGTTAAACTTAATTGGAAGCTCCATAGTTCTATTTCTTTTCTCCATTCAAATATAGATTAGCTATGCTATTTATAACTTTACCTTTCTGGTTCAGTTTACTCATTCGTAAGATAATCAGCTTTGACTAACATCTAGTTTCCCTTTTACCAGTGTGTGTAATTCATCTAATATTTTTTCTTGTTGGTTTTTGAAACTTAGAAATATGTTACTTTTATTATAGTGGTAAATATAAATACTTGGTTTTTTCTTTTCTTTTTCATCAAAAAGTGTTGGGTTTTGCTTCTGTAAGGTGTAATTTAAGTCACTTCTCCAAGGACCCCTCTCTTAGATGGATTTTCCAGATACATATTACTACCTTTGATTTTAAAAATTCTTAAAATGCTATTAAACCTATACCCTCCGTCCTAATATATATGAATTATTCTTCCTCAGAGTGAAGATACACAACAGCAAATCATCAGGGAGACTTTCCATTTGGTATCTAAGAGAGATGAAAATGTTTGTAATTTCCTAGAAGGAGGATTGTAAGTAAAGCATTTCATAGACATTTCTAAGTTTTGACTATATGATTAAAATATATGCTGTTTAATCAGTTTATGGTAAAAGTTTTCTAATTTTGATTAATTGGATTAGGTGAATTAATTGCCACCTATGTTAGCTATAAATCTAACCTAAAGAATTATTTTTTAAAGATATGAAATCTTTTTTTCTCTCTTAAAAATTTTGAAAGGGAATTTTATATAAAGGTAATATATTAATGGTAAAAATTCCAACATTACAGGGAAGTATAAAATGTAAAATAAGAATCTCTCAACTTTAGTCCTTCTACCCAATTTCTTGTGTATCCTTCTAGAAAATTGTTTGTATAGACTAACATATGAAGTATATGTGCTGACTAACATACAACCTTGAAATTTTTATTTATGAGATTATGCTTATTTGCTCATTTGCATGTTGCTGGTTCTCAGTATGTTCAAAAACTTTGCATATAAACACGTCTAGGACAAGGTTATTCTTTTTAATGACTATAGAGTATTCCTTTGTGTGAATGTGCATAAAAATTAGATTACATTTTTTATTTTACTATTACAATACTGAAGTCTGTTTTTCAAATATACCTAATTCAGCTAATCGATTTTTCTATTTTAAAATGAATAAGAATATTGCCAAATATTACAAATAAATACTTTTAAACTAATAGCTTCCATGAAAACAGTTTGTTCTCAAACATGAATCAGTCAGAGAAACCTAGAATTTTCTGTATTTTAATGTGTATGATGGATGAGAAATACTCTGGATAACAGGGAATCCATGGTCATAAGTTACTTTTTATCATGTGGAACACTTAACTTGGGTTTCCTAAAAGGTTATATCATGCTGTCCTTAAATGTCCAATACATACTTAAAAATGTTTCTGTTAACTCAAGGCTTCTAATTTAATAATTGAGACAAGTGTACCTGCTTCTGGTTTTGAATTTTACTTGTATTGATTCAACTTTAGTTGTCTTTGACATTACTGTCACTTCCTCTCATCCTAGCCTCTTGATTTCTTATCTCCTAGGAAACTTACCACCCAGCACAGTGTGTACTGCATTTAGAAGTAAGAACCTGATTAATCTAACTAGGGTGCTATTTGAAATAGAAATTGTGGCTTGAAATTGTGATTGTTCTTTTTTAACCTTACAAAAAATAGAAAGCAAATATTGCAGCAGAGATGAGGCTACACATCTAGTTTAATCCTAGTTTTGTTACTAAGAGGCTGATTTTCTTGGACAGGTCACTTAAATTCTTGGGCCTCAGTTTTCTCCTCTATAAAATGAGTTATTTGGACTAACAGGATTTCTCAATCCTGTGGTTGTATATGATGTATTGCATTCTGTACAGGAATTTTTATCAGTATTATACTATAGCTTAAAGATAAAATTATATTTTTAAAGGTAAAATATATACTTGCCACGTTAATATTTTTGCTTGCTTTTAATAGCATTAATGGCCTCTTTGAAACATATTCTTCAGAAGTTTGCTCTCCTTTTAAAGTAAAGCAAAATTTTAAGATAGTCACTAAATTGCTGATTCAGAATGAAGTGAAGCCTCCTATTTGTGTTCTTTTTACCTCTTTCAGGGAACAATTGCAGTCACAGTCTATAAATACACTCTCAGAATCTTTAAATTGCATGTAGATATTTTAAAATTAAATATCTTCTCTAGAGGAGTATCTAGGATAGTAGGAAATTTTTATTCTTGTCAAAGATCATTTCTCCTTTTGCTATTAGAGGACATAGAAGTAGTATATACCTTGAGAAGTTGTTTCTACAGAACTTGTAAGTTTAGTATTATTTTTACTGCATAAAAACTAGATGCTGGCCGGGCATGGTGGCTCACACCTGTAATCCTAGCATTTTGGGAGGCCTAGGCATGCAGATCTCCTGAGCTCAGGAGTTCGAGACCAGCCCCATCTCTACTAAAAGTACAAAAATCAGCCGGGTGTGGTGGTGCGCGCTTGTAATCCCAGCTACTTTAGTGGCTTGAAGCCAGGAGGCGGAGGCTGCTGAGATAGCGCCACCCAGGCTCTGTCACAGCCTGGGTGACAGAGTGAAACTCTGTCTCAAAAAGAAAGAAGAGAGAGAGAGAGAGAAAGAAATGCCATTTTCCTATATTCTGTTGGGATGGATGTTAGTTTACTTTTGGTTTCATATAACCTTGATTGTAAATTATGTTAAGTGTTTAGAGGTCTTTTAAGAAGGTGAATTCATTATTGCAAACTTAACTATGAAATAGCTAAACTATATTTAGAAAATTATAAGATGTTTGGAATGATTCCTAAATTATTATTTTTAAAATACTAAAATTCCAGTCATTATAAATAAAAGTATTTCATTAAAGAATTTAGTATCCTAGCTTAGTTTTCTTGCATTTATATTTCAAAACAATGTAATTCTGGAAGAGATCTTGATGGTGAATCTATCCAAAACTTAAGAAGTGTCATTCTTCTTTTTTTTCTAGTTGATAATCAGTCTTAAGCTGTGTAACTTACTGTGACGTATGGAGTTAAATACTAGTAAGCACTTACAAATGCCCCATGATCTAATTTCTGCCTACTTCTCTGACTGTATCATTTACTAATCTTTTCTTATCTACTGGCCTTTTTTCTCTTCCCTGAACATACATGCTTTGTTCTTGATGAAATGGCCGTTTATTACTTACTACCTTAGCTTGAAATGCTCTTCTCTAAATTTTTTTCAAGCCAACTCCTTATCATTAGATCTCAGCTTAAATGTCACTCTTGCTTAATATTCAGCCTGAAATAGGGAACCCATCAATATATCATCATTGTATTTTGATTCTCAGTGTAACACTTGCCACTATCTGATGATGTTCTGATATGTTTGTTTATTGCTCCTTCCCCACTACCAGTACCTGGCACACAGTAGTTACTCAGAGAACGGTTTAATGAATGAATGAACTGAAATTAAGCACTGGCTTCTTTTACTTGATATTGCTGAAGAAAACAGCCATCTTAATTTACCTAGTCTCTGAATAAGTTCACTTAAATGCTTTGCCATTGAATGTCACCTTTCATTTGACAAGTGGTTTTTAAACAAATTGTCAGTTTGCTTGAGCTAATGAAAATGTTTTGCATTTTGTTTCCAATAACATTACAATTTTTTTGTCATTTAGATTAATTGGAGGATCTGACAACAAACTGATTTATAGACATTATGCAACGTTATATTTTGTCTTCTGTGTGGATTCCTCAGAAAGTGAACTTGGCATTTTAGATCTAATTCAAGTAAGTTAACACTTGCTTCTTACTATCTTAAATAACAGTTTGGCATTTAAATTTTTAAAAACTTATATGTTCTAAATTTTCTAAAATGATGTTAGTAAGAAATAAAGCATTTCATAATAGATATTTTTGTTGGTAAAAGTGGTCAAAGGACATAGAAACAAGCAAATATTTGATCTGATTAAAACTATCATAACTAATTTCATCATGACCTTTTATCTTGCTCATGTAAGTTACAGCAAGGATCTCAAGACTCGTGGGTTTCTTAACACATGTATCCAAAACTAACCCTAAAACCTACCTCTCCGTGTTTCCTGAAAATCTTTCATAAAGTCTCTGGAACTCAAGGTCAGTCATCAGCAAATTTCTTTTTATCTTCAGCCTCTTCTGTTAATATTACTTTAATTTTGCTCTAAATTAAATCTTGCTTCCCTGATGATACTACCTGCAACCCTTTCAGGTAGTAGCCATTTTCTCTCCTGCTTCTTTCTGCCTTTGAACCTGGAGGTGTACTCTTAGCTTCTCATTGCATTTTCCAGACCATTCTTTCTTCTCAAACACCTCCAAATTTTATCTTATGTTATCAGACTATACCACCTTCTATCCATTTAGTTATAGTCATCACTCATCTCCATCTCTCATTCAGTGGAGATTTTGTTAAGAATTGTGAAGTGTCTGAGATTTGCTTTACTTGCAAGCTAAGAAGTTAACCTACCATAATTTCATGGATGCTGGCAGAAGACAGGAGATTTCTGGGCCAGAGACAAAGGACCTTATTACTAATAGCAAAAACTTTAGCTAAAGTGACAGCATTTGCTTGCATGAATTCTCTGATTCCCAAGGGGTGATATGAAGAGGTCCAGATGATACCTGCACACACCATGGATTAAATGACAGATGAGGAACACCAAGCTTAGGGAACTGGAATCTTTTATAATGGATACTAAGCTTGTCTGCCCTTGTTTGGAAGGAAGAGACTGTCTCTTCCAAGAGTGTAAGGAAACCTATCCTTTGCTGTGGAAGAAGACACTGTCTATTTTCCAGGGCTGTTTGATACACAAGCATGCTTAAAAAGATAGCCCAGAACAAAGACAGTCCATGCCTCTGCTCACAATATGTGCGGAAACACAAGATCCATGGAAAATTGTCTCCTAATAGATTATGGTTCTTGGTTTACTGGCATTCATTCCAGTACTGCTTGTTTTGTAATTCTTGGTGATTCCATTGTTCATATGTATAATTCTTCTAATATCCTGGTGTCTTCAAATCTGAAACTCCTCTCTGCCGATAAATTTTGCCCTGCATTCCATCTCACTATGTACCCACTTCTATATTTTATCTTTGTCTAAACTGTAACCCCTCCATAATCTCAATTTCACAGTTTTGAAGTGTTTAGACCTATTGGAACCCTGTTTTAAAAATCTATTTTTTTTTCAGTCTCTGATTTTACTGATCTTACTTTCCTTATTCCAGCTTAAATTTCATAGTCATGATAGTGATATAGCCTTGTGTACACTTAACTCCTTGTCCACACCCATACATCTGAACACACGTAGAGGAAAAAAAAGTAACCATGTTTACCAGTCTCACTTTAAATTAATGATCCTTTAGCTCAGTGAGTCCTTTATGCTACCCAAGAATCATTTTCTGTTTCCCCGGTCCATTTACTCTCCCATACCTCTAGATGACTACTCATACAGTCTCCTCTCTCCTAAAATATCTAGCACTTTTAGCACCTTGCTTCCCAGTACACAGATAAAATTGGCTTTTGAAGTTATCAAGAAGGAGGCATGGTTTGAGCTCTAGTTGGTGTTACAGAATAGACAAGAAATTAACCCAAGCAGACAACTTAGGTAATAAATTCTTAGCACTGTGGCTAAGGCTTTAAAAATAGAAACATTGTGGCCAGGTGTGGTAGTTCACACCTGTAATCCTAGCACTTTGGGAGGCTGAGCTGAGCAGATCACTTGAGCCCAGGAGTTCGAGACCAGCCTGGGCAACATGGCAAAACCCCATCTCTACAAAAATTAACGAGGCATGCTGTTCTGCACCTGTAGTCCCGGCCACTCGGGAGGCTGAGGCGGGAGCCAGAGAGGATGGCTTGTAGTGAGCTGAGATTGTACCACTCACTCCAGCTCAGGTAACAGAGTGAGACCCTGTCTCAAAAAAATATAAATAAAAACATTGTTAATGAAATAAAAAAGAAGATAAATGATAAATGGATCTATTCATTTGCCACATTACTCTTAAATCTATAATTCTTAAACTGGGTTTTTGGGAGGAGCCAGGTATCAAAGTTATATGAAACCACAACATAATCATGGCACATATTCCTGGTATATGTTTTTCCTTTGTTTTGAAGATTGGTGGCAATGAGGAAATGAAAGTAAACATGTGTATATTATGAGGTAGAATACAAAATTTTAATAATATTTAAAGCTCTAAGTGGAGACTTGAAAGAAATTTTGAGCTTGAAGGAAAGGTGCCCCAAGATCCCTTGGGTATATGTTCACTTTCCTCCTGGGGCCTACTTGAGAAACACTGCTAAGTTTTGTTTTGCTTTCTCAAGGCTTTTCTAGTAAAGAAAAAGAAGCCAAATCTTGCTTTTGATAACATTGAAGGGTTGATCAGGACTATATATTGCATCGCGTTGTAACTTTGTTTATTCTTACATTTCTTAGTTTATCCCACCTAGGGGAGTAGTTAATTCATTTTATCCTTATGTCAAGAGAGCATTATATTTTTACAGAAAAAAAATTAATGCAGAACTGTGTTTTCTATTTCTCTGTTACCCATGACTGAAGAGAGTGGTAGACATGCACACTGTGTTCCAAAACAGTTTTTACTTACCTGAGCCTAGCCACTGGAATTATAGGAAGACAAACAGGAAAAAGTGTACCATTTCAAATTTAGTCTCTTATTTAACAAATATTGCAATTAAGAAAGACCAAAGCAAATGTGTGTTTTCCTACAGGTAAATCAGAAGTATTTTATGCTTGTGTCCTGAGATTAAGTCCTCACCATTGATTATTATTTTGATACTGTGGTTGATCTTGTTATGAGAAGGTAGTTCTGTCTCCAAAGGGGATTAGATGGGGAGTTTTCAAAGAACAAACATGCTATTAATATGTCATATCCGAAGTAAATTCTGTCGTGTACTCATGGAAAGTGGAAACTGTCTTCTGTGTTTTGCAAAATTTTTTAGCCATGCTTCACACGTTGATCATTTGCTTTGATATTAGGTAACATATAGAAAAAAGGATTTCAGGAGGACTTTGTCATTTTCCTATTACTAAAGTAGGCTAGAGCTGTTTTTACAATACCCCTGAGTTACCACATGCTGATGTATTGTGTCACAAAAAAAGATTTCTGTAATTCACCTTATAGGTACTATGTCTATCACTACCAGAAACATGTTGGAAGTTCTTTGGTTGTGATCTTTCCCCTTCAATTACCACAGTTCATTAAATACTGAAGAGGGAGTGTACTGAGCATACATGAGTCAGTCACTTTAAAAACATTGGTTGAATAAACAAAGATGGAAGTGAGTAGCTTATTGTTTCTGCTTCTGTTTCATCAAATAGCTATTCAGAGAGAACTGATTTTCTTAGTTTGTTCATCCTCTAGTTTGGAGAAAGGCAATTTTAATGTAAAAAGTAAAAGTGGAAAATTATAAACCAAGAGTTTACATCAAAACCTCTTGGTCTTGCATATTCTTTTAGAGAACAGATCAAGAAAACTCAGCATATAACTATTAAGCCTATGCTTATAATTTTGATATTTTAAATATTAAAGTGATACCATTCATATAACTGGAAGCATATATTTTAATACAGAGAGTTAGTGTCTCTGAGGTATGCATATGTTGTCCCAAATATGAGTTTGTATCTTGTATAAAATCTGGGAGAAGGCATTATTAGTAAATTCGATATGAAATTTACACCACTATTCCACCAGTACTGAATTTACATCAGTATTCCACAGAATTTACACCAGCTACCCAAATGAATGATCAGTTTTTGTTTTCTTTTGTTTCTTTTTTAAAATTCCTTGTAAGTTTGGAAAAAAGGGGTAGACATTTTTTGTTATTGATATATACCATTTTAGTGTGATATTAACTGCCATGTATCTGAGAGTTAATAGCTAGATTTTTAAGGCGTCCTTTCTGTTGTAGCATATTGTTATTGGAAGTTGGAAGTGTTAAAATATTTACAGGATGAGAATAAAAGTTTATCAAATATTAATGTTGGGTTGAGTTATTTATAAGCAGTCGTATTGTCCTTAATTAGTTTATTATGCCAAGCTGATAATGGAGGCATATAAATTCACTGGATAATTCCAAATTTCTATTATAGTTTTCTGTACCACATATAACAGTAATCAGAGCATCAGTCTTATTCAGTTGTAGCTAGTTGAAAAAAAAATAACAAAATTGAGAACTAACAGCTAAACTTTTCTTAGGTTTAGAAAGATACGTTCTGACCATGTTGTTAGAATGTATATTTAAACTGGAACTCCATATATAACATTTGTTATTATTACAGTACCATTAGACTACCTTTTCAGGAATTATTTTATTCGTAGCTGCTGATGCTAAGTTAGTATGATATTGAGCAAGTTATTTATTCTTTGTAGACCTTAATTTTTTTTTACCTGTAAAGTATACTTGTTTCAACATGTTGCCTACAGACATGAGGTTGTTAGAAAAGACTTGTGAATTAAAGCTATCTATTATCTTGTAGTGGTTAAAACCATTCAGCTCTGCCATATACAAGCTATGTAATTTTGGGCAAGTTATTTAACCTCTTTGACCCTAACTTTCCTCATCCACAAAACAGGAATAATAATAACACCAACTCACAGAGTAGGTGTGCACATTAAAAAAAGATATTTCATGTGAAACCCATGACTAAATGATTAACATGGTTTTTAGCTAACATTATCATTAAAGCATGTATTTGTGAGAAAGGCATGTAAAATATTATTTTGTTAGTACACAAACTGAATTAAGTAAATAGGTTTTTTTTTTTTAATCTTTCTGACTTTCTCATTGTTAGAAGCATTTGTGAATCTGTTTATCCTGTATGTTGTTTGATGGCTTGGAATGAATTTTATATGACACATTTATGTGATAAGAAATAGTCTTCACTGGGGAAATTTATAAGCCAAGAATCCTTAAGTGAAGAAAGGTCTCTGATCTTCCCAGCATCACCTAGCAAATTATGGTGAGGTAGGTGCTGCTGACCGACTGAACATACAGTGGTGTGCCAATGAAGGCCCACCCAGTTATTGTTCTCATCTATCATGATGGTAGGCCTGAAAGTACACTTGTTGGTGGGGTAACAGATATACTGTTTAAGCCTTGGGCTATGTAGGTTTGGGTACCACCTGTTTTTTAAAATTGCCTGGGAAAACCAACCGTCCAGCACTTGGAAATTATGGGAATTTGCAACTCTCCTGTTGGAGATAAACTAACTCCTGGTCCCAGAAGCAGATGAGTTTCTGGTACAGTTCCTCCTGCTGGAGCAAGAGGGATCCCTGGCCTAGCGAGCTTATTTTCCAGGCACTCAAGTGAATGCCCAGGATCATTTTAGGAAAATTCTGCCTCCTACATTATACAGTGTTACCCGGTTATTTAAAACTTTCTGTTTTCAATAAGATTTGTTTCTCATATATTTTTGGGCAACCCCCAATTTTTTAAAAATAGTTTGGGTCAGATTGTTAGAGTTGTGCAGGATTCCTAAAATTATTTTCCTGTGTTATTTTCATGCTTGAGAAGTCTAATTTCCAACAATTGCAAATATAATAATTCTTAGTTATTTATGTTGCTATTTATTTGTGACAAATCCTGGTATCAAATCCTGGTATCAAATTTGATGATACCTGCTCTTATAATTTACATGTTTCATTGATGTCTTAGCAGTTCATTTAGGAGGCATCATGGTGTCAAGTTTAGAGTGTCAGGGTGTTAGAGTCAGGTAGTATGGATTTGAATCTTGGCTCTGTCACCTAACAGTTGTATAACTTTAGGCAATTACTTAGTCTCATCTTTCCCCAGTTTTCTTTTTTCTAAGTGTTGATATTCATACTTATCTCACCAGCGTTGTTGTAAGAATTAGAACTAATTTATGTAAACAACCAGCAAATGATTTAGAATATAGTGGACAAACTTTTCTTAGTTACTTCACAGTAGTGAAGGAAGTAGTTTAGAACTCAAGTGCTTAAAATCAGAATTTTGGAGCTGGAAGTGACTTAAAATTTATTTTCTTCCCTTCAATGTAGGTTTAAGAGAAAAACTCAGCTTATGTTGGTCTCCTTCTTTGATTTAAGGTAAATTCATCATGTCCTAATGTAGAATGGTTGGTTTTCAGGAAGGAATTGGACATGGTAGGGAGACTCCCCAAATTTGACATTAACCACAGTACAGCTATTAACCCAATAAATTAACATTGATACACAACTATATAATCTGTAGGCCTTGTTTACAGTTTGCCAGTTGTCCCATTAATGTCCTTTTCTCATTCCGGATGTAATTCACACATTCCATTAGCTGTCATGTCTCCTTTATCTCCTTTACTGTGTAACAATTCTTTAACTTTGTCTTTCGTTCATGTCTTTCATATACTGATCCTTTTGATGAGTACTAGCTGGTTATTTTGATATTCCCCTATTTGGGTTTGTTTGATACTTCATAATGATTTAGACTGTGCATTTTTGGCAAGAATGCCACAGAAATGATGTTATGTCCATAGTGCATCATATCAAGAGGTATATGGTGTCCATTTGTTCCACTACTTGTGATACGTGATGATCACTTGGTTAAGGTGGGGTCCAACAGGTTTATGCACCATAAAGTTTCATTTTCCCATTGTGCTAGTATATTATGGGGAATATTTGAGACTATGTAAATATACTTTTTCTAATCATATATTTGTTCATTCATCCTAGTATCTATTGATCATTCTTACCTAAAAGAATTATTAATATTTGTGGTGTTTATCAAATGGTGGGGTTTTTCTTCTATCATACCTTCAATATTTAATAGTTGAAATTCTGTGAGGAAAAGCTTTGTGATACATATATTTTTAACTATACTGTAAGTTCTGGGATACATGTGCAGAAGGTGCAGGTTTGTTACATAGGTATACACATGCCATGGTGGTTTGCTGCACCCATCAACCCGTCATCTACATTAGGTAGATGTAGGATAGCATTATCTCCTAATGCTATTCCTCCCCTAGCCCTCCACACCCTGACAAGTCCCGGTGTGTGATGTTCCCCTCCATGTGTCCATGTATTCTCATTGTGCAACTCTCACTTATGAATGAGAACATGCAGTGTTTGGTTTTCTGTTCCTGTGTTCGTTTGCTGAGAATGATGGTTTCCAGCTTCATCCATGTCCCTGCAAAGGACATGAACTCATCCTTTTTATGGCTGCATAGTATTCCATGGTGTGTATATGTACCACATTTTCTTTATCCAGTCTATCATTGATGGGCATTTGGGTTGGTTCCAAGTCTTTGGTATTGTGAACAGTGCTGCAATAAACATACGTGTGCATGTGTCTTTACAGTAGAATGATTTATAATCCTTTGGGTATTTACCTGGTAATGGGATTGCTAGGTCAAATGGTATTTCTGGTTCTAGATCCTTGAAGAATCACCGCACTGTCTTCCACAGTGGTTGAACTAATTTACACTCCCACCAACAGTTTAAAAGCGTTCCTATTTCTTCACATCCTTGCCAGCATCTGTTGTTTCCTGACTTTTTAATGATTGCCATTCTAACTGGAGGGAGATGGTATCTCATTGTGGTTTTGATTTGCATTTATTTAATGACTAGTGATGATGAGCTTTTCTTCATGTGTGTTGACTGCATAAATGTCTTCTTTTGAGAAGTGTCTGTTTATATCCTTTGCCCACTTTTTGATGGGATTGTTTTTTCCTTGTAAATTTGTTTAAGTTCCTTGTAGATTCTGGATATTAGCCCTTTGTCAGATGGATAGATTGCAAAAATTTTCTCCCATTTTGTAGGCTGCCTGTTCACTCTGATGATAGTTTTTTGTTTGTTTGTTTGTTTGTTTTTGCTGTGCAAAAGCTCTTTAGTTTAATTAGATCCCATTTGTCAATTTTGGCTTTTGTTGCAATTGCTTTTGGAGTTTTAGTCATGAAGTCTTTGCCCATGCCTATGTCCTGAATGGTATTGCCTAGGTTTTCTTCTAGGGTTTTTATGATTTTGGGTCTTATGTTTAAGTTTTTAATCCATCTTGAGTTAATTTTTGTATAAGGTGTAAGGAAGGGGTCCAGTTTCAGTTTTCTACATATGGCTAGCCAGTTTTCCAAACACCATTTATTAAGCTGGGAATCTTTTCCCCATTGCTTGTTTATGTCAGATTTGCCAAAGATCAAATGATTGTAGATATGTGGCATTATTTCTGAGACCTCTGTCCTGTTCCATTGGTGTGTATACCTGTTTTGGTACCAGTACCATGCTGTTTGGGTTACTGTAGCCTTATAATATAGTTTGAAGTCAGGTTATCATGATGCCTCCAGCTTTATTCCTTTTATTTAAGGTTGTCTTGGCTATACAGGCTCTTTTTTGGTTGCATATGAAATTTAAAGTACTTTTTTCTAATTCTGTGAAGAAAGTGAATGGTAGCTTGATGGGGATAGCATTGAATCTATAAATTACGTTGGACAGTATGGCCATTTTCATGATTCTGATTTTTCCTATCCATGAGCATGGAATGTTTTTCCATTTGTTTGTGTTCTCTCTTATTTCCTTGAGCAGTAGTTTGTAATTCTCCTTGAAGAGGCCCTTCGCATCCCGTGTAAGTTGTATTCTTAGGTATTTTATTCTCTTTGTAGCAATTGTGAATGGGAGTTCACTCATGATTTGGCTCTGTTTATCTATTATTGGTGTACAGGAATGCTTGTGATTTTTGCACTTTGATTTTGTATCCTGAGACTTCGCTGAAGTTACTTATCAGCTTCAGGAGATTTTGGGCTGAGATGATGGGGTTTTCTAAATATATAGTCATGTCATCTGCATACAGAAGCAATTTGACTTTCTCTCTTCCTATTTGAATACCCTTTATTTCTTTCTCTCTCCTGATTGTCCTGGCCGGAACTTCCAATACTGTGTTGAATAGGAGTGGTGACGAGAGGGTATCCTTGTCTTGTGCCATTTTCAAAGGGAATGCTTGCAGCTTTTGCCCATTCAGTATTATATTGGCTGTGGTTTTGTGATACATAGCTCTTATTGAGATAAGTTCCATCTATATGTAGTTTATTGAGAATTTTTAGCATGAAGGGGTGTTGAATTTTGTCGAAGGCCTTTTCTGCATCTATTGAAATAATCATGTGGTTTTTGTCATTGGTTCTATTTATGTGATGGATTACGTTTATTGATTTGCGTGTGTTAAACCAGCCTTGCCACCCAGGGATGAAGCCGACTTGATCATGATGGATAAGCTTTTTGATGTGCTGCTGGATTCGGTTTGCCAGTATTTTATTGAGGATTTTCGCATCAATGTTCATCAGGGATATTGGCCTAAAATTCTCTTTTTTGTTGTTGTGTCTTTGTCAGGCTTTGGTATCATATCATGATGATGATGGCCTCAAAAAATGAGTTAGGGAGGAGTCCCTCTTTTTCCATTGATCGAAATAGTTTCAGAAGGAATGATACCAGCTCCTCTTTGTACCTCTGGTAGAATTCAGCTGTGAATCTGTCTGGTCCTGGACTTTTTTTGGTTGGTAGGCTATTAATTACTGCCTCAATTTCAGAACTTTTTATTGGTCTGGTTCAGGGATTCAGCCTCTTCCTGGTTTAAGTCTTGGGAGGGTGTATATGTCCAGGAATTTATCCATTTCTTCTAGATTTTCTAGCTTATTTGTGTAGAGGTGTTGATAGTATTCTCTGATGGTAGTTTGTATTTCTGTGGGAACAGTGGTTATATCCTCTTTATAATTTTTTATTGTGTCTATTTGATTCTTCTCTTTTCTTCTTTATTAGTCTGACTAGTGGTCTATCTATTTTGTTAGTCTTTTCAAAAAACCACTTCCTGGATTCATTTATTTTTTTGAAAGGTTTTTCGTGTGTCTGTCTCCTTCAATTCTGCTCTGATCTTAGTTATTTCTTGTCTTCTACTAGCTTTTGAATTTGTTTGCTCTTGCTTCTCTAATTCTTTTAATTGTGATGTTAGGGTGCTGATTTTAGATCTTTCCCAGTTTGTCCTGTGGGGGTTTTAGTGCTATAAATTTCCCTTGAAACACTGCTTTAGCTGTGTCTCAGAGATTCTGGTACATTGTATCTTTGTTCTCATTGGTTTCAAAGAACTCATTTTTTTTCTGCCTTAATTTCATTATTTACCCAGTAGTCACCCCGGAGCAGGTTGTTGAGTTTCCATGAAGTCGTACGGTTTTGAGTGAGTTTCTTAATCCTGAGTTCTAATTTGATATAGCACTGTGGTAAGAGTCTGTTCATTAATGATTTCTGTTCTTTTGCACTTGCTGGTGAGTATTTTACTTCCAATTATGTGGTCAGTTTTAGAATAAGTGTGATGTGGTGCTGAGAAGAATGTATATTCTATTGATTTGGGGTGGAGAGTTCTGTAGATGTCTGTTAGGTTCACTTGGTCCACAGTTGAGTTCATGTCTTGAATATCCTTGCTTTTTTTCTGTCTTGATCTGTCAGATATTGACAATGAGGTGTTGAAGTCTCCCACTATTATTATGTGGGAGTCTAAATCTCTTTGTATGTCTCTAAGAACTTGCTTTATGAATCTGGGTGCTCCTGTATTGGGATATATATATTTAGGAAAGGTAGCTCTTCTTGTTGCGTTGATCCCTTTACCATTATGTAATGCTCTTCTTCGTCTTTTTTGATCTTTGTTGGTTTAAAGTCTGTTTTATCAGAGATAAGGATTGCAACCCCTACTTTCTTTTGCTTTCCATTTTCTTGGTAAATATTCCTCCATCCCATTATTTTGAGCCTGTGTGTGTCTTTGCACTTGAAAGGGTCTTCTGAATACAGCAAACCAATGGGTCTTGACCTTTTATCCAATTTGCCTGTGTCTTTTAATTAGGGTATTTAGTCCTTTTACATTTAAGGTTAATATTATTTTGTGTGAATCTGATCCTGTCATTATGGTGCTAGCTGGTTATTTTGCCCGTTAGTTGACACAGTTTCTTCATAGTGTTGATGATCTTTACAATTTGTCATGTT
The DNA here is from genome assembly GCF_049350105.2 of Macaca mulatta. NCBI lineage: Eukaryota > Metazoa > Chordata > Mammalia > Primates > Cercopithecidae > Macaca > Macaca mulatta. Next base: position 124,852,207 of record NC_133411.1, read on the forward strand.
TTTGCAGTGGCTGGTACCGTTTTTTCCTTTCCATATTTAGTGCTTCCTTCAGGAGCTCTTGTAAGGCAGGCCCGGTGATGACAAAATCTCTCAGCATTTGCTTGTCTGTAAAGGGTTTTATTTCTCCTTCACTTATGAAACTTAGTTTGGCTGGATATGAAATGCTGGGTTGAAAATTCTTTTCTTTAAGAATGTTGAATATCAGCCTCCACTCTTTTCTGGCTTATAAGCCAGAAGGGTTTCTGCAGAGAGATCCGCTGTTAGTCTGATGGGCTTCCCTTTGTGGGTAACCCAGCCTTTCTCTCTGGCTACCCTTAACATTTTTTCCTTCATTTCAACCTTGGTGAATCTGACGATTATGTGTCTTGGGGTTGCTCTTCTCAAGGAGTAACTTTGTGATGTTCTCTGTATTTCCTGAATTTGAATGTTGGCCTGCCTTGCTAGGTTGGGGAATTTCTCCTGGATAATATCCGGAAGAGTGTTTTCCAACTTGGTTCCATTCTCCCTGTCACTATCAGGTACACCAATCAAACGTAGATTAAGTCTTTTCACATAGTGCCATATTTCTTGGAGGCATTGTTTGTTCCTTTTCATTCCTTTTTCTCTAATCTTGTCTTCAAGCTTTATTTCATTAAGTTGATCTTCAATCTGTGATATCCTTTCTTCCACTTGATTGATTCGGCTATTGATACTTGTGTGTGCTTCATGAAGTTCTCGTGCTGTGTTTTTCAACTCCACCAGGTCATTTACGTTCCTCTCTAAACTGGTTATTCTAGTTAGCAATTTGTCTAACCTTTTTTCAAGGTTCTTAGCTTCCTTGCATTGGGTTAGAACATGCTCTTTTAGCTCAGAGGAGTTTGTTATTACCCACCTTCTGAGGCCTACTTATGTCAATTTGTCAAACTCGTTCTCCATCCAGTTTTGTTACCTTGCTGGCGAGGAATTGTGGTCCTTTGGAGGAGAAGAGGCGGTCTAGTTTTTGGAATTTTCAGACTTTTTGCACTGGTTTTTCCTCATCTTCATGGATTTATCTACCTTTGGCCTTTGATGTTGGTGACCTTCAGATGGGGTTTTTGTGTGGACATCCTTATGGTCCTTGTTGATGCTATTCTTTTCTGTTTGTTAGTTTTCCTTCTAACAGTCCGTTCTGCTGCAGGTCTTCTGGAGCTCGCTAGAGGTCCACTCCAGACCCTGTTTGCCTGGGTATCACCAGCAGAGGCTACAGAACAGCAAAGATTGCTGCCTGTTCCTTCCTCTGGAAGGTTTGTCCCAGAGGAGCACCCACCAGATGCCAGCCAGAGCTCTCCTGTATGAGATGTCTGTTGACCCCTGCTGGGAGGTGTCTCCCAGTCAGGAGTCACAGGGCTCAGGGACCTACTTGAGGAGGCAGTCTGTCCCTTATCAGAGCTCGAGCACTGTGCTGGGAGATTGCTGCTCTCTTCAGAGTTGGCAGGCACGAACGTTTAAGTCTGCTGAAGCTGCACCTACAGCCACCCCTTCCCCCAGGTGCTCTGTCCCAGGGAGATGGGAGTTTTATCTATAAGCCCCTGACTGGGGCTGTTGCCTTTCTTTCAAAGATGCCCTGCTCAGAGAGGAGTAATCTAAAGAGGCAGTCTGGCCACAGTGGCTTTACCGTGTTGCGGTGGGCTCCGCCCAGTTCGAACTTCCAGGTGGCTTTATTTACACTGTGAGGGTTAAACCACCTACTGAAGCCTCAGTAATGGCAGACACCTCTCCCCCAACTAACCTCCGGTGTCTCAGGTTGACTTCAGACTGCTGTGCTGGCAGCAAATATTCAAGCCAGTGGACCTTAGCTTGCTGGGCTCCATGGGAGTGGGATCCACTGAGCGAGATAGACCACTTGGCTCCCTGGCTTCAGCCCCCTTTCCGGGGGAGTGAATGGTTCTGTCTTGCTGGTGTTCCAGGTGCCACTGGGGTATGACAAAAAACTCCTGCAGCTAGCATGGTGTCTGCCCAAACGGCTGCCCAGTTTTGTGCTTGAAACCCAGGGACCTGGCGGTATAGGCACCTGAGGGAATCTCCTGATCTGCAGGTTGCAGAGACCATGGGAAAAGTGTAGTATCGGGGCCAGGTGGCACCATCCTTTACAGCACAGTCCCTCACAGCTTCCCTTGGCTACGGGAGGGAGTTCCCCAACCCCTTACGCCTCCCGGGTGAGGCAACGCCCCACCCTGCTTCTGCTCACCCTTCCTGGGCTACACTCACTGTCTCGCCAGTCCTAATGAGATGAGCCAGGTACCTCAGTTGGAAATGCTGAAATCAACTGCCTTCTGCGTTGATCTTGCTGGGAGCTGCAGACTGGATCTGTTCCTATTCGGCCATCTTGCCAGCCACCTCCTTTGTAATATTTATACTCTTTTTAAGTCACTGCTCAAAATATCAATCATACCATATTCAACTGTAGGTAGAAGAATGTATTTTTAGGCCAAATACCATTTTAAAAATCAGCTTTTGCTTGGGAGTTTAAATATAGTTTTGACAATTTATGTCAATATAAGCTTTAAAAAATGTTCTCATGAGTAGTTTTATACACAGAAAGAAATTATTCAGAGTTTACTTTCATTTTTAAAATTAATACTTATTAACCTTACAAATTCATAAACCCGGTTCTTTCTTAGAAATTCAACATACAAATCAAATTAAGTCACTTAAATGGAGGGACTGAAACATAATTAAGCTTCCTATAGTACAAGCAGTCCTCGCTTTGCAGAATACCATGGTAATAATTCATGTTTGCAGGAACCATGTTTATCACTTTGCACGGTTCAGTGGTTGCTGAGATCCATTAACATGGTACCGTATAAAGCAAGGAGTACCTGTATTTTAAACTGAATTTATATATGTAATATGTTTTATTTTTATGCTCATATTTTGGCAAACTTTCTCAAATTTTTAAATATCTCAAATTAATTTTTAGAAGTTCATGTATTATGGTGATTCTTAAGTTATCTTAAACATTCTAATACATCAATCAATGTAGGCAAGTTTTCCTTTATATTTCAGCTTAAAAAGGCAGGTGGATCACGAGGTTTGAGGAGGTTGAGACCAGCCTGGCCAATGTGGTGAAACCCCATCTCTACTAAAGATACAAAAAATTAGCTGGGCATAGTGGTGTGCGCCTGTACCCAGCTACTTGGGAGGCTGAGGCAGGAGAATCGCTTGAACCCCGGGGGGGCGGAGGTTGCCATGAGCTGAGATCACACCTTTGCACTCCAGCCTGGGCGACAGGGTGAGACTTCATCTCAAAAAAAAAAAAAAGAAAGAAAAAACAACCCATTCCAATTGGATATTCAGGTTTACGTTGAAATTTAGATTTATAAAAGCCTAGTCTGTTAAGTATTCTTATGATACCACATTTTTTTAAGGCGTAAGTATTTAAATAACTATATAGATTCTTTCTAAACTTAACATGAAAATACTAATATTATAGGTTCACATCATAATTTCTGTTACTTTAAATCTTTCTGGATTAAAAAATCACTTAACTAGTAAGGCAACCATTTTTTTTCCTAGTTTCTGAGGTTATTATATGTTGACTTGAGAGGCCCTGGCCTGATTCAAGATTGATTCTTTGCTAACACACTAATAGGAACACTGATACAGACATTCTATCACATAGAAAAACTGTTGATCTCAAAGTTCTTCCTGGGTTGAAATCATAGCCCTATGACTTAATAATATGAACTTAACTAATATTACTTCTTTGTACTTCCAGAAGTCTGCACTAACATTATGGCCAACATCATTTACTACATTAGTTGTATTTCCGTTTCTTCTGCTTTCTTGAGTATTTCAGTGTCTTCCTCCTGGTTCCAAAGACACATTAATGACTTTCCATCTGTATTAGTCAATGTCCTCCAGAGAGACAGAACTGATAGGATATATGTATATATGAAAGGGAGTTAGTTTATTAGGGAGAATTGGCTCACACAGTCACAAGGCAAAGTCCCACAGTAGGCCGTCTGCAAGCTGGGGAAGAAAGAAGCCAGTAGTGGCTCAGTCTGAGTCCAAAAGCCTCAAAAACATGGAAGCCAACAGTGCAGCCTTCAGTCTGTGGCCAAAGGCCGGAGAGTCCCCTGGCAAACCATGGTGTAAAACCAAGAGTCCAAAGGCTGAAGAACCTGGAGTCTGATGTTTTAGGGCAGGAGGAACCAAAGGAAGCAATCAGTGTGGGAGAAAGATGAAAGCCAGTAGACTCAGCAAGCAAGGTTATTTCACCTTCTTTTGCCTGCTTTGTTCTAGCCATGCTGGCAGCCAGTTGGATGGTGCCCACCCACACTGAGGGCAGGTCTTCCTCTCCCAGTCCACTGACTCAAATGTCAGTCTTCTCTGGCAACACCCTCACAGACACGTCCAGAAAGAGTACTTTACCAGCTATCTAGGCATCCTTCAATCAAGTTAACACCTAATATTAACAATCATCGTGTTGAATCCTTTTGTTAACTTCTTTTATTCTCCTTGAAATTTATCATTTGATTTAGGCAGACGAAACACTTTAAAGAATGGTGTGAAAAGCCTGTGTTTGTAGTTACTTCTTTTTCTATTTCTTCACTTGAAAGGAAGTTATGAATGAGATTTTAACTGTTAACAGTAGATTTTTGTGGGTGCTGTATGGACAGTTCAGATTTTTGCTTTATACTTTTCTGTATTTTCCATATTTTCTAAATGATCGCTTCTTACTACATTAGAAATAATGTATTATTTGTTGTTGATGTCGGTTCTGGAATTAGATTTTTGAGATTTGAATCAGGACTCTACCATTAAGTGTTAGTAGTTAACCTTTTGCTTTAGATTACTCTTCTGCAAATGGTTGATGATAAAAGTAGTTGTCTTATGGGATTACTGTGAAGGCTCAAATAAAATACTTAAAGCACTCAGAACAGTGTTAATGCTACAATACTACGTAGAGTTGACTCTTGAACAACACAGGTATGAACTGTGTGGGTCAACTTATACACAGATTTTTTAAAATAAAGATTACACTGAGTGTACCTGCCTCTCGTGCCTCCCATTCCACCTCCTCCACTTCTTCCATCTCTGCCACCCCTGAGACAGCAAAACCAACCCCTCGTCTTCCTAAGTGTACTCAATGTGAAGACGAAGATAAAGATCTTTATGATGAACTATTTCCACTAAATGAATAGTAAATATATGTTCTCTTCCTCACTATTTTCTTAATAACATTTTTTCTCCAGCTCGTTTTATTGTAAGATTACAGTATATAATACATACAACAAAAAATGTACTAATTGACTGTTTATGTTATCGATAAGTCTTCTGGTCAGCAACAGGCCATTAGTAGTTAGGTTTTTAGTGAGTCAAAAGTTGTACACAGATTTTCAACTGTGTGGAGAGTCAGCATCCCAATCCCCCTGTTGTTCAAAGATCAACTGTACCAAGTAAATGCTAGCTGTTACTATCGTTAACTTTCTATAAACCACAGAGAAAGAATCATTAATGTAAACTCTTTCAGAATTATTATGATGTGATACAGAAGATAGATGGTCCTTTCTTCAACTCTTAATTTCTCTATATTGACATTAAGAGTTCATTATGTGTTAAGTGCATGGTACATAGTAAATGCCCATTAAATGACTGTTTTTGCTAACATTGTCATCACTGGCATGTGAGTGTCCAAGTGAAGTGTAGTAGAAATCCAGTCCAGAATGCAGTCATATGTTGAGTCAAGTGCTATTTACATATCTTGAACACCATACTTTAAAGATTCTTAATAGTACATGCAGTAGTACATATTGGAGAGTGTACCTAGGCTACATTCATAATTGTTCTTCAAAGATAAATGATCTGATTTTAGGTTCAGTTTGTCTTCCCTAGACCTGTTGGTACATTCAGTATTTGTAATGGTATTTTTTAGTTATTGGTTTGAGTTAAACCAAGATGTTTCTCTCTAGAACATCTTGCTGGTGATGAAAAAAAATTTTTTTTGCTTCAGCATATTAGTATCCTTAAATTTATGCCTCCAATTTTTGCACTGAAGACTTTTCCTATCTTATAACATGTCAGTGTAACCCTTTTTTATTTCATTTATTATTGTAGGTTCAAAACAGCAGGATATGTTCCTCCTGAATTTTAACAGAAATTTCTAAACCGAGAAACAAAATTTTTTTTGACTTAGAAACTTGAAAGGGGGTCTGCCAAATAAGTGGTATTGTTTAAGGGTAATTTGTGATATTTTTATTTTATCTTGTGTACATTTTTATTTCTCCATGTGTTTGTTATAATACTAGCTAATGTGTATTGAGTGTTTTCTTTTGTGGGACATTGTTTTAAGCCCTTTATATTTATTCACTTAATCCCTAAAACAACTCTATAATATAGGTACCATTATTATGCTCAGATAAGAAACTGAGGCTTAGTGTTAAATAACTTGCCCTGGATCTCAGAGTTAGAGGCAAAGCTAGAATTTGAGTATACATGCTAAAGTTTGTGCTCTTGAGTACTCAGTACTAAGCTGCCACATAATAGATACCTGTTACTCTTTGTAGCCTGGATATATAGGTCACTGTTTATGGCTTGGATGTAAAGACAAAGAAAACACAAGAATGTTTTATAACTAGAATAGCATGGGAAAGGAGAACTGTTAATATTTGGAGGAGGCATTATTCAGAATCTATTTATTTTTTATATTTATTTTTTGAATACTAGGTAATTAAAATGCAGGACAATTTAAAATATTATTCTTTTTTGTAAATTAGAAGTAATTTTTCTCCCACCAGCTTTTGAATTCCTTGAAGACAGAGTTTAGGTCTTTGGTTTTATATCCCTGGCACCTGAATAGCTACTCAGTAGTGGTTAGATACCTGTTATATTGAAATTGTCTTTAAACTTTATATCATTTTAAAATTGAGACACAAGAGGGTGCTATTTACTATGACACTTCTAGGTCTTACCTCCTTTTGTCTTTCTCCTTGTGAAATAATAATGAAACAGCAATTTTGTTGTTGTTATGGTTAGAACTATCAAGACTCTAATTTTTCCCCCTAATTTCTTCACTTCAGATTGTCGTTTATTTGTTTTTTGTTGGCCTTGTCCATGTAACAGATCATCAGTGTGTATGGACCTTAGGGCTCTAGATTTCTAATTATATCAAATAATTTTTGCTAAATCAAAAGAAAATTAATAGAAAGTCTTTTGAAGAAGGTTTTTGATTTTTTAAAACTGAACATAGTATCTGAGTGCTTTAAATTTTAAGATTTTTTTCATAAATTAAGAACATGCAGTTATAATGACATTTTGCTGCAGGGTATACTTTTTTTATAGTATTCACATTTTTTTACACTTGGTATTGTTCTGAATTAAATGTGGACAGCATTTTTCCTTTCTAAGTTAACAAATCACAGTGTCTTGGTGGTTGTGGCATGTAGTCATCTTCGTTTTATATCAGTATTTATCAGCAGAATTACAATTTTCTATTTCTATTTTAATTTTATAATTATCACGTAATTTGAACAGCCAGATAAATAATTCTGGCTGCCATTTATTAAATGGGTCTTTGGAACTATGCTGGGCCCTCGATCTAAATTGTTTAACTCAATTTTTATGATAATCCAGAAAAGTAGGTACTTTTATCTCTATCTGATAGTTCTGAGATTTAAAGGAGTGAAATGATACTTAAGGCCACAGAGCAGGGATTTGAAGCCACGTATGTCTTCCTGGTTTCAAAGCATGTATCCTCAACACAGTACTGTACTGTCTGTATAGGCAACCCATATTTTTTACCACTCCCTAGTTTACCAGAGGCACACTTAATGCTATCACAAACTTTTTTTTTCTTTTTTGCCCAGTATAATCTGCACATTTAGTAGGTTCTGCTGATCTTTTATAAACACATGTAAGTGAAGGGGAACTATTTAGACAGCATTTTTACCAGGATGGTCTTCTAACAGTTAAAAAAGGATGACTGCAACATGTAGGTATTCAATGGAACTAGAAAAATTAAGAAAGAAAAAATAAAGGCATACTGGAAATTGTATTCTGATTAGTAAATCTAATAATGATTTAAAATCGAGTAAGACCACTCCACATCATACACAAAAATCAATTTCAGATAAATTTGGTCCAAACTTGAAGAGTAAAATAATAAAGCTTTTGTTTTCTTCTGAGTGAATCTCTTTCCTGACCTTGCTGTAGGCCAAGATTCCTTAAAGTGGACATAAAACAATATTAACTAAAAAGAAAAAAACTGAAAAAATGGATTTTATTGGAATGGAAAATTTCTGCTCTTGGAATGAAAAGGCAAGCCACCGAACTGGCAAAGATATTTGTAATACATATGACAAAAGACCGTAGCTAGAATATATAAAGAATTCCTATACATCAATAAGAAAATACAGACCACTTTAATCCCAGCTACTCAGGTGTCTGAGGTGGAAAGATTGCTTGAGCCCAGGAGTTTGAGACCAGCCTGGGCAACATAGTGAGACCATGTTTAAGAAAAAATAATGATAAAAAGACCAATAGAAAATGAGCAGAAATCTTGAACAGGCTTTATGAAAATGGATATCTAAATGGGTAATACAGATGAAATGGTACACAGTCTTATATCAGAGAAGTACAAGTTAATATCATCATATACCACCACACACCGTTGAGTATGGTTAAAGTTAAAAGATGGGTAACATAAGGTGGTGACAAGGCTATAGAACTGCAGAAACTCTCATACACTGCTGTTTAAAGTCTAAGTGTGCATAATTGTTTTGAAAGTCTATTTGGCACTATATACTAAAGCTTAACCTACGCGACTCTTTGACCTAGGAGTTCTATTCTGAGTATATAATCAGTAGATATGTGTATATATATATGTTCACCAAAAGATGTGTAAGAAATGTTTCTAACAGTACTAATTGTAATGGCACCATACTGGAAACAACCCAAATTTATATCACCAGTAGAGTGGACACGTGATATTCTAATTCAATGGCATACTGTACAACTAAGAATGATTAGCTGTTGTATTATGTAATAACCTGAATAAATCTCACAAAGATAACAATGAAGAAGCCACTCACAAAAGAGCATATATCCTATGATCTCATTTTAATATGGTTCAGACATAGATAAAATGTATTCATAGTGTTAGAAAGTAGGGTATTGGTTACCTTTGATGGTTGATAGTGACTGATGGACTCTGAGAAGGCTTCTATAATGCTAGTAATGTTAAAACATGATTTGAGTGTTGATTATACAGAAAATTTATGTTATATGTTATGATTTTTGTACTTTTCTGTGTGTATGTTACACTTAAGTAAAAATTTAAGCAGGGGGTAGAACTTAAATGGCTTTATTTCCCATAACTTTTAACTATGATTTTCTAAATAGGTATTCAAATGATTTCTAAGTTAAAGACTATTTTCAAAGTAAATATTTTCTTCTTTCTCAATGGAAATGTCACCAGTAACTTGAGTTGTTTCCAGAGCCCTGGTATCATCCCAGGCTGTCTAGTTTCTTTAAGCAGATGTGCCTATTAATAGGGGTCTAAAGCAAAACAGTAAGAAAAAGAACTTTCCCAACTATTTCATGAGGGCTGCCCTGGTAACAGCGAGAATTTTCTTCTTTTCACTCCTATTATTACTTGCTCCAAAAAGTTAATATATGTTCATTGCTTACTCTGTGTTCAAGCAGCATTACCCCATTCAGTCCTCATAACAGGAGTCTGTTGTATCAAAGAGGAAAAATGTATCTGAATTAGTTAGAATGAATAAAGTCATTTCAGGTACCGTGTCACCAGGGCCTTGAGGAGAAATAAATAAAGTTGGGAGTTTGGGTGGATACTAAATGATACTAATTTTTTACCTACCAAAAAATTAAACTAAAATCTCACTTGTGGCTGACCTGTTGTAAAAGGAAAATACAAGATGGTTTTTCGCCTCTACCCCCACAGTCACTCAATACAATACATCTGACACCAGATGTGTGGGAGTTTGTTCCCGACACACCAAGCAGTTCTCCTGCTGGATGTCCTATAATTCAGTGCTGACAGTGTCTATATGGGGATAGTATCAGATCCCATGACACAGTCCCACAAGGCTGCCCCCACTTCAGATGCCAGTTGCAAGTAGTAGGTTGTGACCTGTACTTCTGATTGAGTGATGGTAAATTGGGATTCTTGTGACCCCCCTACTCAGTTCGATTAATTTCCCAGAGCACTTTACAGAACTCAGGGAAACACATTTACCCACTTATTATAAAGAATATTACAAAGGATACAGATGGGTGGGACCCTCATGGAGAACCTCTGCTAGGGCAGTGTGGAAGGGAAATGTGGGGTCAGAGCCACCACACAGAGTCCGTACTGGGGCACTGCCTCATGGAGCTGTGAGAAGAGGGCCATCATCCTCCAGACCCCAGAATGATAGATCCACTGACAGCTTGCACTGTGTGCCTGGAAAAGCCATAGACGCTCAACACCAGCCTGTGAAAGCAGCCAGGAGGGAGACTGTACCCTGCAAAGCCACAGGGTTGGAGCTGCCCAAGGCTGTGGGAGCCCACTTCTTGCGTCAGTGTGACCTGGATGTGAGATATGGAGTCAAAGGAGATCATTTTGGAGCTTTAAGATTTGACTCCCCCACTGGATTTCAGATTTGCATGCACCCTAATAATTCAACCAAAAAATGGGCAAAAGATTTGAATAGACATTTCTCAAAAGAAGACATACAAATGCCAAACAGGCACGTGAAAAGGTGCTCAACATCATTGATCATCAGAGAAATGTAAATCAAAACTGCAGTAAGATATCATCTCATCCCAGTTAAAATGTCTTATATGCAAAGTCAGGCAATAATAAATGCTGGCAAGGTTGTGGAGAAAAGGGAACTCTTGTACACTTGGTGAGAACGTAAATTAGCACAACCACCATGGGGAGCAGTTTGGAGGTTCCTCAAAAAACTAAAAATAGAGCTACCATAGGATCCAGCTCACTGCTGGGTATATATTCAAAAGAAAAGAAATCAGTATATCAAAGAGATGTCTGCACTCCCATATTTGTTGCAGCTCTGTGTAGAATATCCAAGATTTGGAAGCAACCTAAGCGTTCATCAGCAGATGAATAATAGATAAAGAAAATGCGGTACATATACACAATGGAGTACTAGCAAAAAGAATGATATTGTCATTTGCAACAACATGGATGGATAGAACTGGAGATCATTATGTTAAGTGAAAGAAGCCAGACACAGAAAGACAAATATTGTATGTTCTTACTTAATTTTAGGATCTAAAAATCAAAACAATTGAAGTCATGGACATAGAGAGTAGAAGGATGGTTACGAGAGACTTGGAAGGGTAGTGGGGGGCTGGAGAAAGGTGGAGATGATTAATGGATACAAAAAAATAGAACGAATAAGACCTACTATTTGATAGCTCATTATGGTGATTATAGTCAATGATCATTGAATTGTACATTCAAAAATAAGTAAAAATGTATAATTGGATTGTTTGTAGCATAAAAGATAAATGCTTGAGGGAATGGATACCCCATTTTCTTTGAAGTGATTATTGTGCATTGCATGCCTGTATCAAAACATTTCATGTACCCCACAGATGTGTATACCTACTGTGTACCCACAGAAATTAAAATAAATTATAGCTAGACAAAATTAACTATATATATTAACTATAATAATTTTGTTGTCACCTCCTTGTGGTGAGGTCAAGTGTTTTGAGTATCTGCTTAAATTGCTATGTCCTGCTAATTGCTATGTCCCCATGAGCAAAAAGTAATCTCTCCTGGTTCTTATGTATTTTTCATCATGTTTACTCAATATCGTAATCCTTGAATAACACCATGGTAACTCCCATACCAAGTGCCACTAGTGATGGTAGAAGTGCCCCCAAGAAGCAGAGAATGTCATGACATTACCAGCAAAAGTTGAATCACTTGATATGTACCTTAGATTGAGATCTGCAGCTGTGATTGCTTTCCATTTCAAGATAAGTGGATCCAGCATACAGACCGTTGAACAGCAAGAAAAGGAGATTTTTGGGAAATTTCATGAAGTCGTACCCCAGCAGGCATGAAAACATTATTTCACATATTTTGTGAAATATGAAATATGTGTTAATTAACTATGTCATTGGTAAGGCTTCCATCAACAGTAAACTATTAGTAGATTTGGGGAATTCAAAGTTATGCATGAATTTTCAGCTGCCTGGAGGGTTGGAGTCCCAAACTCTATGTTGTTCAAGGATGAACTGTAGTTACATGTCCACTTAGCCATCTAACATTGATGCCAGGAAGGAACCTTGGATTGTGGATGTGTAGAAAGGTGCCCTACATAGGAGCAACTATAGCAAGAAGCCTTTTGTTTACATTTTACTCCTTTCCCCATAGGATCACCTGTGAATAGTGGGATGACTATTCATTTCAATAAACTAGGGATAGTCCTGGTTTATAGCTGTTGTTCCAGGCTGTTATTACATTATGATGATATTGCATCCTATTATATAATTTAGTATTAATAGCTGTTTCTTTTTACTTTTAATACTGCCCCATTTGGGATGATAAATTGTATGGTCACTTTATCTGAAATTACCACTGAAAGGGGTGGTGAGAATAGAAATGGGAATAGAATAGTTGGTGACAACTATGCAGTGTGGAATTTAAGAGACTGATTTTTGAAGGTTTGCATCAGGGATCATCAAGACCATCTCAATCATTTACTAGGATGCACTGGACTCAGAAGTTGCTATATTCATGCTATTGTTTATTATAGTGAAAGGATACAGAGTAAAGTCAGCAAAGGCACATGGGATGAAGTCTGGAAGACTCCAGTTGCAAGCTGTCAGGTGTTCCTTTCTACTGGAGTTACACAGGACATGTTTAATTTCCCCAAAAATATGTGATAATGTGTACAGAGTATTCCCAACCAGGGAAGTTTACCCTGGGGGTCAGTCACATAGGTATGTCATGCCTGCATGACTGACCTTGGCTACTTAAGCTTCAGATCCTCAGAGAAAAAGCTTATATTCACTGTAAATCAACATTATTAACATAAAGTCTCTGCTCATACTGGTACAGCATGGCCCAAGACCTCCAGCACACAAAAACACTCTAATCGGACAACTTTCTGAAAGGTCGGAGCTTAGTTCTCAGGAGCTGGCCAAGGGCTAGTCCTGAAAACAGTCCATTTATGGGAATGTGCAGAGTTTGAACAATGCAAGCTTGTTGAGATGACTCTTTTCCACACGATGTCATACAGGTTACTCAGTTTAGAGTTTGTACCCAGGTAAGTCTGATGCCAAGGTCTGTGCTTTTTCCATAAGTAGTTTTTAGTGGTCTTTTATACTGATTTGATAATTAAAAGTTACTGGCTACATTAGATATAGTAGGGAGTTGGACTGTGCCTCACCTCTCTTGATAGATATTTCCTAATGAGCTTTCTTCCCCCACTCACGTCAAAATAAGGAGACTTAGTTGAGTATTTTTAAGTGATTTTGTAAGAAGTGGTGCTAAGACTTTCTAGTTTTAGTGATTTTCAAAAAAAGTTTATTTTGTTTTCTATACTTACGTATTGAAAAGTAGTTTATCTGTAGTTAAACTTGGTATTTTTAGGACTCTATTCTTTTTTTACTTTTTTTATATTTAATACAATTTTTAGTTTGAAAAAGATAAATGTATTATACAAAATTTTAGTTCATAATTAAGAATTGCCTTCCTTATAGATAACAGGTTTGAATAAATTTAAACAGTCTCAAAACCTTTTTTCTTTTTCCATAGGTATTTGTGGAAACATTAGACAAATGTTTTGAAAATGTCTGTGAACTGGATTTGATTTTCCATGTAGACAAGGTACTATTTCTATTGTCACATCTAAGCTTTTTTTAAAAAAAACATTAACTTACAATTGTCATAGCAAAAGTGGCTTTAATGAATAATTCTATTTTTTTCTTTTATTTTATTCTTTTATTATTCAGTTCATAAATTGTTTTTACTATGAGCCAGGCTTTGTGCTTGGTGGAGAAGATTCAGATCCTTCCTTTAGAGGAGTTCACATCTATGGGCGGAAACAGTGGCATTAACAAATAATAATAGTATGTACAGGATGTCAATGGGGACACAGCTGAACCACTTACCTCTCCCTAGGAGACTGTGAAGGGAGGAAATTACATTTAAACTGGATTTTTAAGGGCTTAGTAGATATTTCATACATAGAAAAGGAGAGGATGGTCCTACTGGCAGAGATACAAAATATAGGCCTTTTTGTGAGGAGGGACTGATATTGATCAACAGGCCTAATTTAAAAGAACCATTAATGCCATGACTTTGAACTTTATTGTGAGGCAATTTTTTTAAACAGGTTTTTACTGACATTATTATTGCTTTGTTTGTATATATTTTTGATAGAATGATTTTTTCTTGTGTTATGGAGATTGGATTGATAGGTTGAGAAATTAAACACAGGGAAGTCAATTAAGAGTTTATTGCAGTAGTCCAGAAAGAAATGACTAAGACACTACCATGAGGTTTGAAAGAAGGTAAGACACTAAGATGAGGTTTGGGAGAAGGTAGAAGTGATAGGATTTGATGGCTTATTGAAAGCTGGAGGTGAGAGAAAGAATGACAGATTTCTACCAGTATTGGTTGATATTTGTGATACGGAACTTAGGAGGAAGAGATTCCACTTGCACTATGTGCAGATTTTATTCTGTATTAAGTTTGTATAATCTAAGAGATTCTTTATGAGTGATTCAACTATTGAATAAGATAGTCTGAAAATTTTAGCAAAAAAAAAAAAATGCTGTGTGATTTTTAAAAATTGGCTTTATTGAGGCATAATTTACAGGTGTTAAAAGTCAACAGGTTTAAGCTTACAAAACTAAGATTTGACAAGTGTGTATAGTACATGTAACCAGCATCACAATCAAAGTACAAGGCATGAATTTCATTATTTGTGAATGTCAAAAAAATGCTTTTCTCTTTAGCCAATATTCTAGATCATATCTCTCATTTACCAAGTGATTTGATTTTATAAATTAATTCACTTTGGACAGAGTACTTAAACATGATATGTTTATGAGTCTGTTTTTAGTGTTCTGCTGTTTTTCTCTAATTACTATGTCTAATGCTTTTTCACACTTACAACGACTCTTGTTATTTTTAGTCATTAGGGTTCACAATACTCAAAATTATGTTTTGAAGACCAGGTGCAAGTGCTCATGTCTGTAATCCCAGTACTTTGGGAGGCTGAGGTCGGAGGATTGCTTGAGCCCAGGAGTTTAAGGCCATCCTGGGCAAAATGGCAAAACCCAGTATCTACAAAAAATACAAAAATTAGCCAGGTGTGGTGTTATGCATCTGTAGTGCTAGCTGGTTGGGAGGCTAAGGAGGGAGGATCACCTGAGCCCGGGGAGGTTGAGGCTGCAGTGAGCCATGATTGTGCCACTGAACTTCAGCCTGGGTGACGGAGTGAGACCCTGTCTCAAAAAAGAAAAAAATTTATGTTTTGATACATGATTAAAATTTTTAGAAAGCTGTGTTTTAAAATGACTGCTGAGAGGTCATCATTAGCTTATATAAACACATTTACCATCTTTTAAGAAAATTGAGGACTGTGTTGTAAAATGTGGTGGTAAGAATAAGGTTCTTGTATTTTTTTACTAGAGAAAGAGAATAAAAATTTCGAAGAAAATTAAGCTGTACTCATCTGCAACTTCCATACATGATACAAAATGTTTTTAAAACTTCTATTTCTCATTAGTATGCATTCATTTTAGAAAAATCAGAAAATACAGATGAGAAAAATATGTGAAAATCATCCCTATCCCAGAGATTGCCTAGTGTTAACATTTTAGAATATGTATAGTTCTTGATTTTACATCTTTAAACAAATGCATCTTTAAAACAGTAAAGATGGAATCATACAATATGTATTTTGTGTAGCCTGTTCATTTTACACAACACTATATCACTATTTTAGAACCTGCCAAAATTAACTGTCTCTCTTTTCTCTGGGCTAAGATCTTGTTTTATTTTTTCAAGGCAAGGAGACAAAAGTTTTGGGATACCAAGAGTCGGAGATCAAATAAGTATTTCCTTCCTATTCTCCAAGACAATGCTAACTTTGCTTTCAGCCCTTTGATGAAAATTATTTTCAACTTAAAAAATATATATTTATTTTTAAATTTCAACTTTTAAGCTGCTCTGGACCTTCCAGCAGTAGGAATCTTCTGAGTGACTCAGCTCACATTTTCTTTTTTTTTTTTTTTGAGATGGAGCCTCACTCTGTCACCCAGGTTGGAGTGCAGTGGTGCGATCTCGGCTCACTGCAAGCTCTGCCTCTCAGGTTCACGCCATTCTCCTGCCTCAGCCTCCCGAGTAGCTGGGACTACAGGCGCCCACCACCACACCTGGCTAATTTTTTTGTATTTTTTTTAGTAGAGATGGGATTTCACAGTGTTAGTCAGGATGGTCTTGATCTCCTGACCTCGTGAGCCACCTGCCTCAGCCTCCCAAAGTGCTGGGATTACAGGCGTGAGCCACCACGCCCAGTAACGGCTCACATTTTCTTAAAGGCAAGACCCAGAGAGGTTTACACACAACCCTCAGACTGCTTCTGGGTCACAACTGAGTAGATGAAAAGAGAAAGTTGTAGAGAATACCCCTTCTGTTATCAGTCAGGATGAGTTAATTTATGCTGCAGTAATAAACATGGAAATGTTAAGCCCGTGAAACAAAAAAGGGTTATTTCCTATTCACGCAGTATTTTTATCGTATTCCACATGCTGTCATTTTGGGATCCATGGTAACAGAGCTGCCACTATCCAGAACGTTGTTAGTTTCTATGTCAGAAAAAAAGTTTTCATTGGGTAAATTTATCTGCTTTTCAGGGTATCACAGATGATAATTGTACCAAATATTTTGCCACTACAGACATGCATCAGTAACTTCCTAGCCTCAAATACAACAGTTTCCATGGGGCCAACCGTCCAACCTGTAAACCACTGTCACACATTTTCTTTTATCGTGGTTGTTACCGGTTTCTTTTTATAAATCTTTACATGCTAATAGCTGTATCAATCACATAGGCTAGTGTGGTCACCCTGAAGTAGTGGGACAGACCCGCCCCTACTCACAGTTGGTTTGCATGTAGAGACTAACAATGTCACAGGTGCCCCAAGAGGGTTGGAAAAGGTTTATTACTCACATAATGAGGCTTTCTGGAGAAAGCAGAGAACAACACCGGGCTTGGGTTTTCTGGTGGTTTGGTGGTGGGAATGGGGTGAGCATTTCTGCATGTGGGCCAGGTCTTAGCTAGTCTGAACTTTCCACTAGTGTAAAGGAAGGAGCACCCAGACCTTCTTAACAGCTTGCCCAGATATGAGGCAGAAGAGGAATGGGGACTAGTAGAACTTGAAGGCTGTGAGCAGAGAAACATCAAAAATGGAGTCAGACCCATTATCACGTACAGCTAAGTTATGGTGTGGTTATTACCCCTAAAATCCTAAAATATGAATAATTCAGTATGTTTCTTTCTTAGACTACATGTTTATTGTGGATTTGCTGGGAGGAGCTGCTGAGTTATCTGCCCATTTCCTGTATAGTGTGACTTCAATTGGGTGGCCCCTTGTTGTTGCCCATATTGGAACAAAGCATCCAAATCCAAGGCAAAATGAGACAGCTAAAGGGCTTGATTTGGAGGATGTATGACTTTGATAATGACAGCTATTAATATACTCTGTTCTCCTCTCTGCATTCCCCCACTTGCCTCCACAAGTGATTAGTGTAGAGATCTGATTGGAGGCCCAAGTGTCTTTCCTACCCTTGAGGCTGAGAGAATGAAGACTTAAGAGCAGAGTGTTTTCCTCCAACCTGGTCCCTCTTGAGGATTTTGATAGCCTGGTCTTTAACCACAGGCACAGAATGAGAGACTCCTTTTACTTTCACCAAATAAAGGAGCTAGTCATTAATAATATCTTGGAGGCCAGCCCTGAGCACATTAAACCAATAGGAAAAAAAGCACTGCCATCTGAACAAGAAAGATGGACACATTGAACAATCAGAAATTACGCTCCATGGAAAAGAACTACTGGAGAAGATAGAGTAACACTTGAAATTTTATTATTTTAAAATTTATTTATTTTGGTATGATTGGGGTCTTGCTGTGTTGCCCAGGCTGCTCTTGAACTCCTGGCCTCAAGTGATCCTCCTGCCTTGGCCTCCCAAAGCATTGGGATTGCAGGTGTGAGCCACCACCTGGCCTCTCACTTGAAATTTTAAAATGATTTAAAAAGTACTTAGGATTTGGAAAAGTCTTATTGGGCTTGAAAAGAGTTTTTCAGACTGAAAAGTTTTAAAGACGGTGGTCACAATTGAGGCTTGAATTAAAGGTAGAAGATCAAGTGTAGGAAATTATCTCAAAGCATAAGACTGAAAGTTAGAAAACATGAAGAAGATAAGAGACTTTGAAGGATGCATTTAACATGTATTATACAAGTACTTGGAGGGTCATATCCAATTGAGAGAAAAAAGAATGAGGAAGAATTAAAGTATTTTAGTAGGAAAACAAGGTCTCAGTGATCTAGAAAGACTTGATATTTGTTTTATAAATAATAACAAAGTCATTTAAGAGGGAGAGATATTTATTAATGGGAAGTATAAGCACAGTAGAGTCTCATATTTAAAAGGAAGAGAATAGTGTAATAAAATTAGATCAAACTAACAAATATTGGGAGAAAAGAGAAAGTATAATTAAAGGTAGAAATAATATTCAATACACTAAAAGTACATTGAATGAAATAATTCATTGAAGACAAAGATGGGTTTAAATAAAAGGCACAGTTTATATAGGAAAGGCCAGATAAATTCTAGAGTGTTTTTTTTTTTTATATTTACCAATTTTCATAACTGGTTGCTTTTCTAATATCCACCAAAAAAGATCATTTAAGTTTTTTAGTATCCTATGACAAAAATATTTTAATGTATTTGATTTGTTTAAGTCAATTGCAGACATTATTTTCTTTTATGTTCAAGTTGCCCATCTTTCTAGGAGCCCTGATGCCTTTGTGTTGGAGATAGTATATAGTAACCACAGTCTAGAGGTGCTCATAATTATGAAGCTGCTCATTGTTTCTTGGCCTTTTCAATGAATAGAGCATCTTAAATATTTTATGCTCCAGCCCTCAAGTCAGCCATTTCTCCAAGGAACCCTGGCTTCTTTCAGTGGAGAATGATGTTTAGAAATGACGATTTGGGCACTGTGTTTGCTCATTGTTGCTGGGGTGACATGACTCCTGGTTCTTAGTGAACTGAACTGGGAAATAGATGTGTGTATACACACACAGCTGTTTCTAGATCTTGATATGTATATTAAAAGTCATTGACCACCTCTTAATACCTCAGAATCTAGTACAATACTATAGAATTTCTTCTGGCTTTCTCATTTTCCATATTTGCAACTTGCTTCTCTGACAGAGATCAGTGAGAGATCTCTTTATACAAATATATGTCTAATAGTTAATGTTGATTCACTGTTTTAAATTTTTATATTTTTGTTCGTTTGCTCTTACCAATACAGTTTCATTTGTCACCAGTCTCTTTTATGGTTTTCCTAACTTAATTTCTCATTCTTTCCTGACTCTAACTTTCAATTCTTTATTTTCTTGCAGAACTGCAAAAATTAATGTATATAATATGTTCTCATTTGTGTAAATTAGATATGCATATACACATGTATAACAAGTATGTGCACAGCAAGTTTTCTAGGATACCTAAGATATAGCTGCCTGATTAGCTTTGGATAAGGGACCTCATAACGGATGCAGAGTGTGGTAGAGACTATTGTTGTTCATACATAAGTTTCTGTGTGAACTTTTAGTCATTTGCCTATATTCTTTTTTTTTTAAGTTATGATAGTTTTCAAAACACTGTGATGTCTGGTTTGGTTTGGTTGGCTAGGAAAAGTAATTTATATAAATTTGTCTTCGTAATTTTTGCATGAGGTATCCATATTTCCAAAATGAAAAATAGTAAATAATGATTTTTTTTTTTTTTTTTTTTTTTGAGACAGGGTCTCACTCTGTTGCCCAGGCTAGAGGGCAGTACTGTGATTTTGGCTCATTGCACCCTCCGCTTCCCAGGCTCAGGCAGTCCTCCTGGGTCAGCCTTCCGAGTAACTGGAAGTACAGACGTGAGGCACTATGCCTGGTTAATTTTCTGCATTTTTTGTAAAGACAGGGTTTTACCATATTGCCAGTGATCTGTCCACCTCATCCTCCCAAAGTGTTGGGATTACAGGTGTGAGCCACCATACCCAGCCTCCAGGGATATTTTTAAAATTATGAATAAGTTTGCATGAAATCTTACAAAGAAATTTAAATCAAATAATATATATTTAACTCCTAAAAAGAATTCGTTGAAAAAAAATAAATTACTTTATAATACTTAGTAGTTCTATGCTAAGCACTTACATGAATTATTTATGTAATTGTTATGGTAATTCTATGAGGTGCCTATATTATTGCTGTCTCTATTTTGTAAATAAGGTAACAGACTCAGAGAGCTGAAGTAACTGCTCAAAGGCTACAAGTAATAAGTGGTAGAGCCAGTATTCATGCTTATCTAATTTTGGAGTCTCCGTTTCTAACCTTACCACATTATTTAAAAATATATATATATAGCAGAGTAGATTCTTCTGTGAAATGTAATTCAGCTCTGAATTGTTGATTTCTTTGATCCAATAATACCTTATGAAAAGACATGAAGTTATATTTTTACTTCCCAATGGAAGACACCATTTTTAGTCATTATAAGATGTATTTATGAGAAGAAATCTGAGTATTACATGTGTAGAGGATTTGGGGGTAAAAGCACTATTAAAGTACCCACAATTTTAAAAATTCTAGCTTTTTCCAATCTAGAGCCTGTTAGAAGTACTGTGCTACATTGCTTCATTAAGTACAATGAGTAAAATAACAACCTAATTATTGTTGGCTACGAATCTGGCATAAAAGACCCTTATAAATCATATTTTAGTATTAAACTTGACATAATAAGAATGGTAGTTAATATTTACTAGTCATTTACTTTGTTTTGAGTACTGCGTTGGATTACCTTATTCCTTTCAACAGTCCTATGAAGCTAGTACTATTGTTTTTGTTTTATAGCCTATTAAGCTCATTAACTTAATGTTTTATAGCCTATTAACTTAAGGGGGTTATATAACTGCCTAGGACTTCACAGTAGTGATGAAAGTGGATTATGAGCCCTTACTCCAAGTTGTTTTTACCACTCATACATTTAATATAGATGAAGTGGTATTTGAAACAAAAAGTGAATCATGAAACTTCTTTTTAGTCAGTTTTCTTTATGGGTATATGTTCTTTTATTTCCTTTAGGTTCACAATATTCTTGCAGAAATGGTGATGGGGGGAATGGTATTGGAGACAAACATGAATGAGATTGTTACACAAATTGATGCACAAAATAAGCTGGAAAAATCTGAGGTAAGAATGGAAAATGCTATAGTTAAGAAAGGTTCTAAGCATGATGACAGATTACGCATGATTTGTAGCTTTCACTGTTTGTCCTTCAGTATCACCCTTTAGGTTCAGCCGTTATGCTTATTCAGTTTTTAAAAAATTGAATATACACATATTAGTATGCTAAAGGTTCTGTGACTATTATCTGCCAAACAGCTTTGTGTATTCTTCTTTTAGCCACAGTCATAGCTGCCTTGGGTAATAAGCACAATTCCAAATCTTATTGCTTAAAAGAATTATCTGAATAATGGAATCTAATATTTGCTTTGTAAAACGTCAGTAATTATCAAGGAAGTCTTAGAACTAATATTTTAAAGATATATAAATTTTGTGTTACAAAACTACATCTGGAAAGGGCAGGGACAGGAAATGGAATTCTTATAAGGAAGTAAGTAATGTTTCAAATTATAAATAAATGCCTAGCATGTTTGAGTTCACATTCAAAAAAGAAATTCAATACTTTAATCTTTTAATTCTAGATCTTTCCCTAAGATTTCACTGACAAGTTAGTTAAGTCACATATTTTAGACATTGGTACATATATATCCGTGGTTTTTATTGCATTCTATAGGATTGGTTTGTTATACTTAGCTAACTTTCTGCTGTTAGATTCAACCTTAGATTGGATAAATGAGGAACAACCAGCACTTTAGCATTGTATAAAAACCCTACTTCAGAATTTTAGTGACTCTTCTCTCAAGCACTAGTCTGAATATCAGTAGCAGGTGCTGTAGCTGAGCCGCCCGGGTTCACATTATTTGGGTTGTTTATTACCCTAGCAGAGGTTTAGAAAGAGCAATAGTTTTATCACTTGAGGTCAGGAGTTCGAGACTGGCCTGGCCAACATGGTGAAACCCTGTCTCTACAAAAAAAAAAAAAAAATTAGCTGGGCAGGTAGAGCGCACCTGTAATCCCAGCTACTCAGGAGGCTGAGGCACAAGAATCACTTGAACCCTGGAGATGGAGGTTGCAGTAAGCCAAGATCACGTCGCTGCACTCCTGGGCAACAGAGTGAAACTTCATCTCAAAAAAAAAAAAAAAAGAAAGCCGGGCGCGGTGGCTCAAGCCTGTAATCCCAGCACTTTGGGAGGCTGAGACGGGCGGATCACAAGGTCAGGAGATCGAGACCATCCTGGCTAACACGGTGAAACCCCGTCTCTACTAAAAAATACAAAAAAAAGCTAGCCGGGCGAGGTGGCGGGCGCCTGTAGTCCCAGCTACTCGGGAGGCTGAGGCAGGAGAATGGCGTGAACCTGGGAGGCGGAGCTTGCAGTGAGCTGAGATCCGGCCACTGCACTCCAGCCCGGGTGACAGAGCGAGACTCCATCTCAAAAAAAAAAAAAAAAAAAAAGATCAATAATTTTTTGATATCTCATTCACCACCCAGCTGGTTTGAGGATACTCTTAAATTTGGTATTTGCAGTCATAACTCAGATTGGAAAAAACAAACTTTATTTATAATTATTAGTGTTAAGCTCAGATGTTCTGTTGATTTAAAGTAAATATTACTATGAAAACATCAAGGTATTAAAAATACACTGGCATTAATTTACAACAGGTGAGTTCTGAAAAATTTATCTTGTTGGCATTTTAAAGGATCAGTTTAACTCAATTCTGTGCCCATTTTAATTGAAGAAAACGCAGAATGAAGAATAAATTTGAAATCTAGAAACAGTTGAAGCTTTCTTATAAAAACATTTTCCAATGTTCTCTTTTAAATAAAATAGTATTGCATTTTTATCTCAATTTCCCATTCCTGTTGGTTTCCCAAAGGAGAAGTTTATAATGGTGATTTAGAGCTAAGATTCTCTTAAGTAACTATACATTTTGTTTGTCCTATAGCCAATTTTTAAAATATTGGCTTTTGAAAGTGGAAAACATAAATTAGGTTAATAGAGAAAATTTTGTTTTGGGACAAGGAAAAAGACTCATAATTTAATTTAGTATAACTGACTTGCAATATATTATTTAGTAAGGAAAAGGTTACTGTAAACCCTGAGCTATTGCTTTTAAAGTTTTAAAAGAACTTAAAATATGTGTCATTTGTTAAACATTGCTTTGCAAAACTGTATGGTTATAGATTTTAAATGCCAAGGGACAAACAGTTATGCAATCCTTTAATAACTGGTATAATGAATGAGTATCTAGTAATTTGTGAATTCTGTATAATCATCTATAAAAAGTATGACCAGTTGTCTGGAATTTTCACCTTTCCAGGTACTTAACTCCTTTCCATTGGTGGTGGTCCTTCTTTTTCTTCTGCTACTTAACACATTTATGCCTAGTGTTCCGTTATTGGAATGCTAAGCTTGTGGGAGTTATTTGTATCCTACTGTTCAGGGTCATCCCCAAGGTCTGATTTTTCACAAAAAAAAGTTTGCAACCTCTGACATAAATGGGTTAATGTGCTATATTGACGAAAGTCATGAAGGACCTATAATTATTGCATAATGGGTATTTGCTTTTTGATTGTTGAATAAAACTTCGTTAATGAGGCAATTTTTCTTATCTATAAAGAGCAGTAAAATGTAATTTACATTTCAATGGAAATAGTTATAAGAATACTATAACTTAAAATCCATTCACAGAAATAATGCTATTTAAAATAGTTTAGAATACTGGTGATTACTTCTATTTTTCATTCCCTGATCATCTTGCATCATACATAATTGTTAGCTCGTACCAAATTAGTTTCTCTTTTTTTGTCTTTTACAAGAAAGTATGTTTTAAGTTTGATTGGAGATAAACCACAAAATTATATATTTTCTATACATGTAATGTCTGCTAATATTTTAGTTATGAAATCGGATTTCAAATCAAAGTGAGGCCATTTAGTCCTGATCATCTTTTTAAAACAGCACTGAAAAGTATGATGACTAATTTTTCAGTAGCTTTCATATATTTTAAGTATGTTTGAACGACGTCTAGCTTTATTCCAGAAACATTGAAATGTCAAAAGCTTTCATATGTTTCATGTCCATGTTACTTCAATTGGTTAAATTTATCAGAGATATTATTCTGCAGAATAATCCAAAATTACTTGAAAGCAAAGTATAAACTTTTACTAATCTTCTTACTAAATTTCAGTTAAAATTTATTATATAAGCATAAACTTAAAAGACTTGTTTGGCTGGGCGCAGTGGCTCACACCTGTAATCTCAGCACTTTTGGGAGGCCAAAGCAAGCAGATCACCTGAGGTCAGGAGTTTGAGACCAGCCTGGCAAACATGGTGAAACCCCGTCTCTACTAAAAATACAAAAAAAAAAATTATCCGGGCATGGTGGTACTTGCCTGTAATCCCAGTCGCTCTGGAGCCTGAGACACAAGAATCGCCCGAATCTGGAAGGCGGAGGTTGCCGTGAGCCAAGATTGCACCGATGCACTCCAGCCTGGGTGACAGAGTAAGACTCCATCTCAAAAACAAACACAAAAAAAGACTCTTTTAAAATCAAGAATGTCATGATTGATGAAAAGAACTGGTTATCAATATTTTACATCATTTAACTAATATTTTAGGAACATCATTTATCTTTAAAAATCATTCTGGGTATAATTAAAACACAGCTTTTGAAACATAACATGCATTTATCTAGGGGCCTTTGTCAGAAATCAAAGCTTTTATTATGTTGGTCTAAAGTTAGTACATTTCTGGTAATGGAAAAAAGTGAATCAATTTAATTCCCAATACCTAGACAGGTAGAGCAAAGCTCTCCCAGATCCTGAAAGAGAGAAGCAAAGATATACTCTGAATGTACTTCCATCTGTTCTGTTTTGATAGAAAAATGGTTTACTGTAACATTGGAATATTGGGAGAGGAGGGTTTAAGCTGGGAGGGTGATGGGATTCGGGGCAAGTATAAGAGGCACTCAGGAACCTGCCTAAGAATGAAAGGACTCCCTGGGGGTGGAGGTAGAGGGGTGGGGTTGGGGAGATCTGTTAGCTTTTATGTATTTCATGTTATTCTTAAGATGGATAAATGGGTCTGAATTTAGTCACTACTTTTTGAAAGTCAGTCCTCTTTTTTTTTCCGAACATCCTGATCTTTCTAGCTCTTTCCATTCTTCTCTCTTACAGACCTTTATCTTTCAGTCTCCCAGACAGGACAGGTAGACAAGGTATTGCTGACTTTGAGAAATATGTGCTATAACAAAGGGAAAGCAAAATGATGTCAAAGGCAATTAATTATTTAGGCCAGACTCAAAAATTCTTTGTGTTAATAAACCCATATAGTCCCTGTAGCCTATTTTCCATTCTAGTTTCTCCTTGTAGTTTCTTCATCTTTTATTGGACTTAGTGTATTTTACTAGTATATCATTGATGTCATGTTTGTTCTGTTTTGTCTGCCTGCATTGTAAAAGGAAAGTTTAAATTTTTTTTAAACATTGTCATCTAACTGACAAATTGCATTTGCAGAAATGACAATTTACTTTGTGTATAGAAACGTAAAATTTATTTTGAGCATCATATAGCAGAACCAATCTTAATTTAACTCTCACAGATTTGTTTTTTTTCCATCTCTAAATTAGGATTCTAACATAAAATTGCCTGCTGGGTTTTGGAAGCTGTGAATTTAAAAACCAAAAGCTGAACCTTCAGAGTTTTGCATACAAAATGGGAAGCAGTGAAGGCTTAGAATAGTGACTGTTAAATAGTACTTTTTCCCCTCAAATGGTTTTCAGTTCCAAAGTCTTAACAGAATTCCTTTTACAGTTTTGACCTGCAGGTGCATATTAACAGTGGCCAACAGAAAATAAGATCAGAAACCTTATAAAACTTGACTATATTTCAAACTTGAATGCTCTAAAAATGGAATTAAATATATTGACCAAAATACAATGGGTTTTCATTGTAGCAAACCTTCTGACATCCAAACATGTCATAATCAGAATCAGTAAAAATACATTAATGTCTTAGTTAGTATTGATTAAAAAACCCTGAATATTTTTGCAAAGCATATTGACAAATATTGGAAATGTTTTTAATAGACCTCTAGTTTTACAAAACTAATTTTTCTTCTGATATTTCCTGTATATTTTTTTCACACCATAAATTAACTGTGTTAATTACTTTTTTAAAAGTTCCATGTATGTGGTGATGAGCAACTCTTTTGTGTAAAACCATGTAAGAAAGAGAAATGTTTATAAGGTCTCTGATGGAAAATTTCAAAATAAAAGTAATTTATTGAGTCCTATGGAGAAAAAAATGTGTAAACTTACAAAGTTAGATTATGCACCTTACTAATTAGAAAAACATCACTGAGAATTGATGATTGTGGTGATATCACAAAGCATTGCCTTTTAGCCACTAAATTTTTACTTACTCTCTGGATGTGTTTGAGAAGTAGCAACATACAGGTGGCTTTATAGTATCTTATTTTGAGATTGTGGGCTATATCACAAAACTGGGGTACCATTTTTGGTCCCTCTATCCATGTTATTTTGTTCCTCATATAGAGAATACATAGTAGTCTCATTCTCACCAGTGGGCAAAATTATTGCCAGTTTCTGTGTTACAGTATATAATTTATGTTAAACTGCTATTTTCCAGCAAAGAACCACTAATCACCTGGGTCTATTAACTTTCATTACTAGAACTGTTAATTGGCCTTTTTTTAAAAAAAAAAAAAAATCAAGTTTCTGTTTTCAAAGAGTAGAGACTAAGAAAAGTGGCTCGGTATTTTAATACCGATGTTGGACGGTCAGCTCATGAGTTGGTTCTGCCTCTCTACCTTGACATACACATTTGTCTTGTACTTCTAAAAAATTTTGGTGAGAACCCTTGAGGTTACATGTAATGGTCAAAACTAGTAATAGTAAATCCATGAAAGTCATTAGTCTGCTCTCTTTTTTTCATGCAGGCAAATCCTACGTTTGATATTAAAGCTATAATTGAAGATAATCCGTACAAAATGACTAATAATTTGGAAGGTTTTTTAGATTTTTGAACATTCTAATTTTGTTAAAACTGTAAAACACCATAGTTATTGCTCACTAGAGAATTGTCATGAGCATATCTAAATGTTTATAATTGCAATATTAAAGCACTGCCATTAAAGCAAAGAACAAGCCTATTATATATCCCCAGATTAAAAGTTATTCTACCTCATGTTGAAAAATTTTTTAAACTGTTGACATTGTCTTTTTTGCTCAAAAACATGCTTTCAAAATCTGCCATTATTTTGTTAATGATTTTGAGTCTGAAACCATTTAATATTGTGTTTATTAATGTTGGTGTTCTTTCACTTTGCTGTTAGGTCAAAATTATGAATGTGCATATAGCAACTTCCAGCAGGAAGGGTGGGTAAAGGTTTTAATATGTACAAATTGTTCCAACTACCATCTTATTATGCTGTATTTCAAACTTGAAAAAAAAAAGACATTTTAAGATGGTAGGATGATATTTTATGAAATAAATAACAAGATTGTTACTTTCCTTTTCCCTTCAAGAAAGTCGATTGTTTATTGCATGAAGAAAAGGGAGCTTTCAGGGTCTTTGAAATATATTTTAGTAATGCTGCTTTTTCAGTTTTGCTTGCACATATTTTGTTTATTTTTGGGTCTGGCAATTTAAAAACAAAATCAAAAACAAATCATATCCATCCATTACTATCTTTGTGATTCAAGTGCTTGAAATTTCCAAGAGTATGTCTGTATAAGTCTTCTATCTGTTTGGCCTCATTTTGGTATATTTGCAGACTTCATTTTGTTTTCTTTCTCTTAATTCTGTTAATTTATTTAATCTCATGGGAGAGAAAACATGATCATTCTTTTATATACTGTACTTCATTCTTTCATCCAGTTCATATTCTTAACTGCTTTGGATTCATATATTTGTTTTTATTGGTGTAGTCGCTGCAGTTTTACCTGCCATGGTGGTGCTCAAGTATAACATAGATGGAAACAAGTTATTTCTCTAGTAGAATTTCATTCTTTTTATTTCTGCTATGTGTCAACTATATAATCTTAAATCTTTACGAACTATGTTGTACTGTCAGAAATATCTTACTTTTACGTTTAAAAATGTGTTTACAGTAATCCCCCTTTATCTGTGTTGGATACATTCCAAAACACCCAATGGATGCCTGAAACTGTGAATACTACTGAACCTTATATATGCTATGTTTTTTCCTATACATACATACATACGATAAAATTTAATTTTTAAAATAGGCACAGTAAGAGATTAACAACTAATAATAAAAGAGAACAGTTATAATAGTATAACGTAATAAAAGTCATGTGAGGCCAGGTGCACTGGCTCACGCCTATAATACCAACACTTTAAGGGGCCAAGGCAGGAGATTTACTTGAGGCCAGGAGTTTGAGCCAGTCTGGGCAACACAGTGAGACCCCATCTCTACAAAAAAATATGTATATTTTTTACATTAGCTAGGCACGGTGGGACACACTTATAGTTCTAACTATTCAGGAGACAGGTTTGGGAAGATCACTTGAGCCCAGGAGTTCAAGGCTGCAGTGAGCCATGATTGCATCACTCACTCCACCCTGGGTGACAGAGTCAGACCCTGTCTCTAAAAAAAAAAAAAAAAAAAAAAAAAAAGTTATGTGAGTAAGCCCTCTCTCTATCACAATATTGTACTATACACACCTATTTTCAGACCACAGTTAACCACGGGTAAATGAAACCATGGAAAGTGAAATTGCAGGTAAGCGGGGACTACTGTACTGCTAACAAGTCAGGTAAACTTAATTTCTGTAAGTTTTAGCATTGAAAAGTTAAGTGTTAGTAAAAGTTACTTTGTTGCTTTGAATGTATCTTACTAGAAAAAAAAATCTTAATCAAGATGAAAATTACTTCATACCTCTGTGTCAGCAAACTGATTCCCTAATGGAAAATTACTTTACATTTTATGTTTTAATAAAAATGTTTCAGGCATCACTTTCATGAATGTCTGAAAATGAAATTTGTTTTATAGCCATTCTGGTGTTGACTGAGTGACATAAAGTCTTTTTTTTGCCCTAAATTTTTATATATAAACATTGCTAGCTGGTTTAAACATCTACTTATTGATCAATTGTCATTATCATATTTTCTTCACATTTTATATTTTGCATAATAATTATTTTAAAATGTGAGTTTAATTAAAACTTAAAGTACATATTACAATTTTAAAATTTCCTACCATTTAAATTCATGGCATACTATACAAAAGTATTGAACATGCTTGAGAAATAATTTGATTCTCCTAATTCATTTGCGTGTTCTGAATAGTTCCCATCTTTTGCATGTCTATGGCTTGCTGCTTATGTTTAGAAGAATTGTAGTTTGTTTTACTTAGAAACTTCTTTTGGTTTTACATATTAAGCACAAATATGCTATTTAAATCAATTGCTGTATTGACTTTATGTATTCTTGTTAGCAGCCAATAGTCGACACCATCTTTGGTCACAAAGATACAACTCAGTCTAATGAAATTTAACAGGATGTGTTTTTTAATTTTTTTAATTTTTTTTTTTTTTTTGCTTTAGCTGTTCATGGTACAGGATATTATGGAAAAGAGAGCTTCATGTACATTTAATACTGAAAAATTATGTTTACTATTTATAAGTGTAAACCTTAGTGTCCAATAAAATACACAGATACACAGAATTTCTCTTGCAATAATAAAATCCCTTAATAATTCATGCCTTTTTAAATATTTATACTCAAATATTTTGTCAATACTTTTCTATAGTCAATTCATCATTTGTCTTCTTTATGGAAATTCCAAAGTAAAAATAGTGGCAAATTGGTCTTTTAACTAGAAAAATTACAAAATCCTCCTGTCTAAAAAATGATACTACCTCCAGGACATCTGCAATTTTGTAAATTTTTCTTCCTTGGTAGACAACATACTTCCTGATAAAACAAAGCCAAAAGATGGTAAACCTCTTTGAATTAGATTCTTCTTTGATCCCAACCCACTCTCAATTTTGGTAGCTAGACCTTTAACTTGGAATGATCAAATTAAAGACCCTTTTGAATATGATACATGCTGCCTTAATTATTATTTAGTTGTATCTCCAACATCTTTGGGGGAGCAGGAAGGAAGGGGGGATAACAAAAACTTCATTGCTTCAGGTAGGTATAAGTATAGAGGTCAATCACATTTTTAGTTGTACATCAAAAATAACTAACATACATTAAATTATAAAAATTCTCCAGCCCTATTCAGTATTTAGTTGGGTATGGAGTTATTCATTTGTATGACCCTTATTGCCTGTGTAGAATATACTTATTATTAATACTATTCTACTAATTTTTCTATTATTTCCAATTCTGAATTGATAATCCATGGCTTTTATTTCATTGCTTAACAATGTTTGTATCCTTTATTTAGCAAATAGTTTACACTGGCCTATTTTGTATCAGTCAAGATTTTTCTCAGGTAACAGCTTTATTATTATTTTTATTTTTATTAACAAAGGTAGGATTACATAAGAAAAGAGAACTAAAATTATGAAAAGGGACCTTAAAGCTAGTGTTTCTAATTTGATGGACATTGCCTTATATATAATCTAATCAAAGTGGAAGATTCGTTTTTGTTGTCTATTTTTGTACAAAATGATGCCACTGAACTCAGATGTCTTTGTTGACTTTGCTTTATTATATAGCCTGAATAAAAATTAATGAAATGTAATTGGTATAAAAATTAAACCTTAAATATGAAGGCTGTTAATGTAGGTGAGAAAAATGATATATATGCATTTTTCTTTTATTTGTAGGCATATTTTCTTTTAAAATTATTTCACAAATTATAAATGTTCCTACTAATAGGAAAGCCAAGTATTATGCACTAATGGTACTTACTGGAAATTTTAGAATTCATTTATTTATATTTACTACCCTCTTGCTTTTATGCTCTTCTTTCTCTAAATTCGTGAACTGTAAGCTGAATATATGTTGCTCAATCTATGCTATATGACAAAACATTTTTAATCATTATATTTTTACTAATGCATCAAAGGGTTGGAATGATCCTCTTCTTGTAGTTTCATCTTTAAGCAGAACTATATTCTTTGGATTGAGGCTTTACTTAAAAGCCTATTTTTTGAATGTTCTAGAACTTTCTTAGAAAAGTTTAAAAGAGCCCCCACAATTTAAAAAACTAATTTTATTGTTTTAAAATGTTTTAAGGGTTTATCCCTAAGAAAAGAAATTAAACAAGCACGATCTGTTACTTACAATTTTTATTTCACAGCACATATTGATAATAAATGCCATTTTAAAAGCAAAAGAAAATCTATCATGATCGTTGCAAGAGATATTTAATAAGGAAACTAATGTAAATCATGCTTCATGCTATATGTCAGTTAAATCAAGATACAAGTGAAGATTTAGGTCTTATTGTGTGAATATTGTGTGGTAGTGCACATTAATTTGTATTTAAATCTTTACATTGTTATCATTGCATGTGTTCACTGTATTTTTTAATGTGTCACTGTTTTCTCTTTATAGATTAGTATTTCAAAGTAACCATTCCATACCAATTCAAACTACCATCTGGTCCCTAAGCTTGTTATATGAAAATCTTTTATCATTGTCTTCCATTGTAAGTGTTTTATGATGAGCTACACCTGAGTTGTACATTTTCTTTTTCTTTTATTTGCTTCTGTATACAGGCTGGCTTAGCGGGAGCTCCAGCCCGTGCTGTATCAGCTGTAAAGAATATGAATCTTCCTGAGATCCCAAGAAATATTAACATTGGTGACATCAGTATAAAAGTGCCAAACCTGCCCTCTTTTAAATAAAAATGTAAAAAGGCCACTCCCAGGTAAAATCCAGGGGGAAGAGTCATCCAAGTTTACCATGCAGTTGTTTACCAAAAATAGAGGAGGAGAGTCTTAACTTTTGCTCTTGGATTTAAGTCAAGGTACTGTATAGAAGTTGTGTAAAATCAGTATGAAAGTTCAATGTTGCTTTTCTTGCTCAGTGATTTTAAAGAAATTGAGTAGTTCCTATGTGATTTTTTTTTTTTTTTCTTTTCTAAACTGCATTCCTGTGCCCACCTACGGCATGCCTCTATGTATTGGCTACTACAGTGTTTTAAAAAGTGTTTCAGATATTTCTTTAATTATGTACAACCTAAAATGTTGGTGTTTTGTGTGGATCACAAGTGCAGCATTCCTTAATTCCTTCTGCTATTTGTCATACAATTGTTATTTAAAGAACCAAGTATGTATTGCATGAAAACATTATGACTTTTTTCTCTTAGTTTAAATAAACTCCAAGGTAACTGGACTTCTAAAGCACCTTTCTGTTTTTGCCTGATATCTACTTTAGCAATAATTTTTTTTACAACCCTCTGACTCAACAAAGTAAATAAAAATATATTTTATCACTATTAAGCAGCTGTTAATGTCAATTTATTTTATACTTAAGTTTTTAATATTCAGAAACTCAGTAAATTATTCTGAAAATTATTTCACAAACCAGGAGCAGTCTGTCTTATGCATATTGTGCAAGATAAGATCTGGAGTAGGAGGCGACAGTCTTTCTAAAATGTATATTGAGAAAAAGTAAAATCTTTTTTATACAAATAGCTTTAAGCCTTGCCTCTTGTTCCTTCTTGCCCAGATGGTAAAAAATAATTTCAGCAAATACCTAATTGATTTTAAATACAAAAACCCTTGGGGCTCTACTTGTCTGTTTCATCCTAAAGCAAAGTTAAACGAATGTTTTCTTAAGTCCTAACACTCACTTATTCTAGTGTCTCATAATTGGCCCACATTTTATTTGGTCTTCCATGAACTGTGAGTGAGGTTACTTTTCCAGTTAGACTAAGGTTTTCCTTACAGTTCTAGTTCTCCTTCTTCAAATGTTCTCTTTGAAACACTTCCATAGACTTGCAGCATGTATGAATTTTACTCCAAGAACCCTAAGATATAAGCAAAGTTACTTTATTTTTTCTAAATAAAATTAATCTGTCTCTAAGCTCTCCAGCGTGTTATGATAACAGGAAATTTAATCTGTGATTATTGGGATTGCTATCAGCTCAGAAATATGCGAAAGTCCTAGAGAAAGGTTATGCAAAGTGGAACATTTCAGGAGATACCTGGTCTTTAGTCATTTGACAATGTTTATTAAGTGTTTACTGTGCGCCCCCAAGTCCCTGTCTTTATGGAGCAATATGCAGTAACACAGAGTGCCTAGCAGTACCCCCTCCCCTCACCACCACCCCACCCTTTTCCTTTTCTCTTTGTTTTGGGGGAAACAAATTCTGGGAAGGTTAAGTGTTGGTTTGGTTAGGATATGCCAAAATTAAGGAAACCTCTGGGCCATACTTTAACTTCAAGACCATACTTTAACTTCAAGAAATAGTCAAAAGTGTTTTATCTCCCATTATATTCTATCACATACAATGCCCCAACAACCAGCCATCCTTTCTCCCCCTCCATTCTCTCATCTACCCTCCCTCCCTCTTTTCTTTCCTGCAGCAAATACTTACTGAGCATTAGCTATGTGCCAGGCATTGTTCTGGGTACTAGGATAGAGCAGGGAACAAACTAGATTCTGTTGGAACATAAATTCATGTGGGGTGAAACAATAAATGTATGATATGTCAGGAGGTGATAAGTGCTATGGAGAAAAGTAAACCTGGTTAAAAGATAGGGAGTAGAAGGGTTGCGGGGTAGGAGTTGGGCTATTGCTGTGATTTATAGAATGGGTAGGAGGAGGCATCTCCGATGAAGTAACATTTGAACAAAAACCTGAAGGAGGTAAGGAAGGCATCATGGGAACTTGTGGAGCAAGAGTAAATCCACATAGCAAGTAACAGATGGCAGAGCCCAGAGGCAGGGGCGTGCTTGGGGTGTTTGAGAAACAGCAAGGAGCCAATAGCAAAATGGACAAGAGGGAAAGTAAGCTCTTATTAATGTTCCTGTTGTCCATCTCTCATAATGTTTATTCATGGGCAATACACAATAAGGGATATTAGCTTTTAAACTTTTTCATATTTTGGAAAGTAACAAGGCAGAAACTTTTGGTTAAACATACATTGTTAAACACTTACTCACATTTGTGCTCTTTCAAACCACACTAAACTGACAGTAAAGAGTTTGTGTTAAAGGACCCAAATGGACAAAAAGGATCAGACAGGTGATAACAGCTACAAAATATTTGAAGCTGGAAAGCTTGTGAATACGTAATATATGACTGAGCAAACCTGAGAAAACTGGAATTTAGGTTAGCAGTGGAATAATCATGAAAGCATGTGGATTTGCACCACAGAATCCAGAAAGACTTCAGGAAGTAGAGGTACTAATGAAACTGTGAATAGAATTATCAGTTATCAAATTGTCGTATATATCAAAGCATATAGACTCTCAGATCCCCTTCACCATACCACAAACCTTAGCAATTGTCTCTCATTCACCCCTGAACTAAGAGCCTGGAAATTACCCCAAATACCTTCTCAATGGTGGGAACTCAGCCTACTTTGTCTCTCAGCTCCCAGACGGTTAGTAGCCAGGCTTATACTCTACCCTGTCCACAAGCAGGAGATTCTAGCATATTCTTCCCTAGGAAGATTAGCCCAAGAGAAAAGATCTACAGTTAATGATGTTTCAAGCTTGCCCATTGATGTGGACCATCCGTATCATCCTCCTCTAAAGCCCCTTGTTGAAAAGCTTCTCCCTTGCATGCAGAGCTTCCAGTCAGGTGTTTAGGAGCCTCACACATGAGCAGAAAGCAAAAATCACCAAACATTTGAGGAAAGCTTCTAACATGAAAGGTAGAGGCCAAAACAAACAACATAAACTAATAGGAAAAACATTTTAAAATTAAAAGTTATCACTTATCCCCCACTATATTAGACACCTCTTATCTTGAGAATCTTCTTGGCCCACCACTTCAGCCACTGCTGTAGTAACTAATTCTTCATAGTCTTGACCAGCTTTGCTCAACTACAACTGGATATTGCCTTGTTTTTTGGCCCAAGCGATAACCTACTTCCTGCCTTGGACGTTCTCTTCACCCCAGCTGAAACGTAGGAAACCTTTTGGTACTCATGTATGTACAATTTGGAGATGAGGGAAATTTAACACCATTCTGACTCCTGTGAGTGCAATAAATACTTCTGTTTTATACCTTAGCAGACAGTTGAGAGTATTTCAAAAGTATTCCTCAGTAAGTCCCAAGGGATTGAAGGCTAGTTGCCTGGAGCAGTAACCAACTCCCTAATATGTCATTTTTTAAAAAAAATTTCCCCCTTCTCTGTTTAGTTCATATCCTGTACACCTTCCTGGGAGTGCATTTCCCAAAAATTATCTGTGCATAAGCCTTTGTCACAGGCTCTGCTTTCAGGAAACCCAGCCTGAGCGACACCCAGGGAAATAAAAGATCAAGAATAAGAGCAAAAAAAGGAACATCTGAGGAACTAAATGAAGTTTTTGGATATAATATAAAATATTATAAAATTGAATATTTAATGGGAAGATTGGAAGACAAAGTTGGGAGGACTTCCAAAAAGAAGAAAAAGACAAATGGATGGAAAATAAAAGGTAAAATTAAAGGATCACTTCAGGTAATTCCATAGCTGACCAGTAGAAATTCAGGGGGAGGGATGGGAGCAACACAGAAAATACAGGGAAGAAAATTTCCCCCTGAAAAAATTTTTTAAAGATTGCTTAGATCATAAGAACATGAGTTTTCAGATTGAAGGGCCCATTAGGCTGCCTAGCAGTGAATGAAAAAAAGAACCATACCAAGTGTCTAGTAGTCCATTTTGGCTGCTATAACAAAATACCATAGACTAGGTAGCTTATAAACAACAGAAATTTGTATCTCACAGTTCTGTAGGGTGGAAGTTCAAGATCAAGGCACCAGCAGTGCCTGGTGAGGCACATTTCTTATAGAAGGCATTTTATTGTTGCATTCTCACATGGGGAAGGGGCACATGAGCTCCCTCAGGCCTCTTTTATAAGGGCAATATAATCTCATTCATGAGGGCTCCAAGCTTATGACCTAATTACATCCTAAAAGTTCCACTTCTTAGTACTATTGCATTGGAGATTAGGATACAACATACAGATTTTGAGGGACACACACATTCAGACTATAGCACAAAGGGACATCACTGTGATTCTAAAAGATTCTAAAGTCTGTGGAGAGGGAGGGAAAAAGCAAGTCACAGAGGATCAGGAATCAACGTTTGAAGCCAAAAGACAAGGAGAAAGAAATGACTTCAAAATTCTGAGGATAAATCATTTAAACCCAAAATTGTGTGCCAGACAAATATTCAGGTATATATGTAGTTATAATGAGTATGTTTTCATACATGCAGTCTCAAAAGATGCATTTCTCATGCCCTCTTTCTCGGAAAGCTACTGAAAGATTGGCACCACCAAAGTAAAGGAATACATTATTTTTAAAAATCAAGAGATCCAGTAACCAATATATACAGCACAGGAGAAAGATGAAGGAAAGTCACAGGATGTTGGTGAATCTTAGAACCATAGCTTTATGGCATACCTAACGGGCAATTAGCCTAGATTGAAACAGGAAAATGAAAAGTTCAAGGAAAGATGGCTCTTTAGAAAAGAACATGGCCAGGTGGGGTGGCTCACACTTGTAATTTCAGCACTTTGGGAGGCCAACGTGGGCAGATCACTTGAGGTCAGGAATATGAGACAAGCCTGGGCAACGTGGTGAAACCTCGTCTCTAGCAAAAATACAAAAAATTAGCCAGGTGTGGTGGCACACGTCTGCAGTTCCAACTATTTGAGAGGCAGAAGCCGGAGAATCTCATGAACCCAGGAGGTGGAGGTTGCAGTGAGCCACGATCGTGCTACTGTACTCCAGCCTGGGCGACAGAGCTAGACTCCGTCTCAAAATAAATAAACAAACACACACATTTTAGTAAATTTGAGAAATATAATGTAGGTTTACATTATTATTTATCTTGATTATTTTGTAAATTTATTGATAGTTGACCTTTGAAAAACATGGGCATTAGGGCCACTGACCCCCTACACAGCCTAAAATTTGCATATACTTTTGACTCCTCAAAAATAACTAATGGCCTACCAGACCAGAGACTTACCAATAACATAAGCAATTGATTAACATATATTTTGTTTGTTAAATGTATTATATACTGTATTCTTACAATAATAATCTAGAGAAAAGAAAACATTGAGAAAATCATAAGAAGGAGAAAATATATTATTATATTTACTATTCATTGAGTGGAAGTGGATCATGGTAGGTCTCCATCCTTATTGTCTTTATATTGAACAGGCTGAGGAGGAGAGGAGTCTTGCTGTCTCAGGGGTGGCAGTGGTGGAAGAAAACCCATGTATAAGTGTATCTGTGCAATTCAAACCCGTGTGCAAGGGGCAACTGTAATTTCAATCTTTATATTAGTGAAAATAGCTTTTTACTTGAAAATAACTTTAATATTTGATACAATAAAATTGAGGTGAGAGGGAGGCTCTTCCTTTCAGAAATGTATATTTTAAGACAGCTAGGCTTATCGAATGTTAGGATAAATATGAACCAGATACTGTAGCTTTTAGAAGTTCACTTCACAGCCTTTTAAGCATACGTAGAATGCCCAAAGAGAGCGAGCTTTATCTTGCCATAGTATATAGCAAGGTTTAAGATACTTTTTGTGGGTCCGCATACTAATTAGTATAATTTGAAAAGGAAGGTTGATATTTCTGATATACCAAGGGCTCACAAATTAGAAAAAAACAATCTAATAATATGCTAAGGATAGAAATAGGCAAGTCATAGGAAACTAAATCTCAGTGGCCAATAAATATGTAGAGATACTTAACCTCACTAGTAGTCAAGGAATGCAAATGAACAATTAGATTTTATTTTCTCCTGTCGTATTGACAAAAACTAGCAGAGGTGACAACATCCAGTACTAGAAAAGATAATGGGATAATGTGAGCTCTCATATTTTGATAGTGGGAATGTAATGTACTACTACTTTTTAAAAAAAGTTCTGCAAAAATTTAACAAAATTAAAAATACACATATCACACATAACCCATGACCTCATTTGGGAACTCTATATAGCACTTCTTGATTTATTTGTATAGAAAGGCATTTATTATATGAAATTTTTTGTAAAGTAAAAAAAAAAAAAAATAACCTGGAGATATATTAAATGCCCACCAGTATGGAAATAGTTGAATAAATTGTAGTAACTACCACACTAGTTGCAATAGCAAACAACTGGAATGACTTAAATGTCTGTCAGAAGGAGACTGATGGAAAAGCTAGATTACTTCCATATTATGGAGTCCTATGGAGCTACCAAAAGGAATAAGAAATATCTCTTTATATTGCTACAAAGTGATTCTTAGAATATAGTGTTAGGTTAAAAAAAGCAAAGAGGAAGGAGAGTACATATGGAATGCATATTAGGGCTCTCCAGAGAAAAGATATATGTAGAAATATATATACTTCTTTATAGGTTATATATATACACACATATATATATATAATTTATAAGGAATTGGGTCACATGATTAAGTAGGTTGACAAGTCCCAAGATCTGAGGTTGAGTCCGCAAGCTGAAGACCCAGAATCGCTGATGATGCATTTCCAGTCAAAGGCCAGGAGGCTGGAAACTCAGGAAGAGCCAATATTTCAGTTCGTGTCCAAAGCCAAGAAAATGTCAGTGCCCCAGTTCAAAAGCAGTGAAGAAGAAAGAATTATCTCTTACTCTGGGAAGGATCAGGAAGGCCAGACCTTTTGTTCTAGTCAGGCCTTCAACTGATTGGGTGAGGCTCACCCACACTAGGGAGGGGAATCAGCTTTACTCAGTCCACCAATTTAAATGTTTATCTCATCCAAAAACACACTCAACAGAAACACCCAGAACACCTGTTTGGCAAAATACCTGGATACCCCATGGCTCATTTAAGTTAACAGATGAAATTAACCATCACAATGTGCTTTCAATAAAGAAAAAGGGAGAATGAGTATGTATGTTTTGTATATTTTTTACATAGAAAGATAAACTATACTTTTTGCGGGGGGGTGGAGGGAGACAGGTTCTCACTCTGTCACTCAGGCTGGAGTAAAGTGGCATGATCTCAGCTCACTGCAGCCTCTACCTCCCAGGCTCAAGCAATCCTCCCACCTCAGCCTCCTGAGTAGCTGGGACTTCAGGCGCATGCCACCATGCCCGGCTAATTTTTGTATTTTTTGTAGAAATGGAGTTTCACCTTGTTGCCCAGACTGATCTCGAATTCCTGAGCTCAAAGCAATCCACCCACCTCAGCCTCCTAAAGTTCTGGGATTACAGGTACAAGCCACCATGCCTGGCCAACTGTACATATTTTTTTAAACCTATAAGAGGGAAGAAACAGGACAGAAGATTTGGGATAGAATCTAGATTTGTCTGAATGTACTTTGTTTTGGAACCATGTAAATATTTTACATACTTAGTAACATACAATTTAAATTTTGAAAATGTACCCTCTAAAAATTGAAAGCAGAGCAAATGTGTTGAACTATGCCATGAGTTGTGGCATAATGATCCAGAGGGAACTATTTCACATAACTCTAAAACACTTGACAATACACCACTAAATACCTGCTGTCCACAATTGTTTTCAGTAATCATAATGTGTGTGATATTTGTTCTTCTGAGGCTGGGTATGTGGATTGTGGGGTAAACTAAGGAGAAAGTATGTTGGCACCTGTAGTGGTTGCTCTTACGTGCATCTGTCAGGACTGAGGCACTCATTTCTTCAGCTGCTGGCAGTGAGCACTCAGTTGAGTTGCTCTGAGAACTGCCACCAGGTGGAAAGAACTGCTTCACCCAAAGCCATGGTTCCTCACAAGGACATCCCGTATCCAAGTGATAAAAGCTTGGTGCCTTTGGCTAAGGCACAACAGCTCTGAAAGGCCATTCCGTCGGCTCCAGTGCTACCCATGGGATCAGCTGAGGCCTTCATTGTGACTGCACTGCAATTTAACTCCTCCTCTGCTCTATCCTACTTCCTTCAGACTCTCACAGACTTTGATCCCAGTGGCATACTCTAGTAAATGGGCACATAAATCCACCTCAGTCTGTTTCTCAGGGAAGCTCATCAAAGCAGTTATTGCCAAGAATGGTCTGAAGAAGCAAATTTTTTGAGACGGAGTTTTGCTCTTGTTGCCCAGGCTGGAGTGCAATGGTGTGATCTCGGCTCACCCTAACCTCTGCCTCCCAAGTTTAAGTGATTCTCCTGCCTCAGCCTCCGTAGTAGCTGGGATTACAGGCATGCGCCACCACGCCCAGATAATTTTGTATTTTCAGTAGAGGCAGGATTTCACCATGTTGATCAGGCTAGTCTCGAACTCTCGACCTCATGTGATCCACCCACCTTGGCCTCCCAAAGTACTGGGATTACAGGCGTGAGCCACCACGCCCAGCCAGAAGCAGACTGTAAAATGACATTTTGGAGCTGGATCAGCATTGTCAGGCTGGCAATAGAGGACCCTATTACTGATGGCAGTAAAACCATTTGCATGCTATAACAATATAATTGTGGAAACTTTCACTGGTGGTGAGTTGGGATGGGATGCTGGAAAACCCTGATACAATGTTTCAGGCATTTGAGAAGTCCAAGGGAAGCAGTAATTATAAAGAGCATGGGATTGGATGGCTATTCTGGGTAATCACTGTATAGAGAAATGCTGACAGTAATGAATCACCAAGTAAGGCTATGTATGAAGGCCAGAGGGCCTCCTTGGCAGCATATGAAAACTGATCTCCTGCAGCTGGAGGACAGGAAAGGCTGAGGAGCAGCCCCAGGGCTCAAGTTTGGCTGCAGAACTTTGTCAAAGCGAACCTGGGGGAGCTGGAAGAGTGTAAGTGGGCCTGGATCCTGAGGGTTCTGGGTCAATGGGGAAGGAACATAAAGTTGGATGAGAGGTTATTTATATTTAAGCACTTTCCAATGATAAAAGATATAATACTCTGGGAAGACAGTGCTAACCCGTGGCTAGGGTAATTTTGGGAAGCTTGGAGAAAGCCTGAGCCACTTAGCTTGGCCCAGCTAAGTGAAGTATAATGAGAACTACCAATGCAGCCAAGGGATCAAAAGGCTCCGAGAAGTATGTGTGCTAGAGTGAATGTACTGTGTAGGACAGGAAGGCCCAGAGGTGACTATTTACCAAAACAATAAAGAACGTGCTATTTAAAGGGGCATCAGCATCATTCAGAAGCTCAGAAGTGGCTGTCCTCTGAAGGCCGGGTTTGAGGGTGGGAAATGTTACAGAACTGGGTGCCCTGATAATAATAGGGATGATGGGGTCCTGAAATAACAGAGGTCAGGTTGTGCACTTCGCTGCCGGGAGCAAAGTGGATAAGTTATCTTAATGAATTGCAAGGTCAGAGTGTCATTCACGTGTTATGGTCTGCAGTTTGCTATAGAGATATTTAATGGAACATGGCTTCAGTAGATGTAAGATAGATGGGCAGCCAGTAAAGACATTGCCTAATCTGTGCAACCAAAAGAAATCAAGAATGGATCATCAGGAGGCTGAGAGCAGCTGCTGCAATAAAAAGTCATGAACTCTTTTCCAGTGTCTGGTTCTGAGCCAGTTCTCAGATCCAGAACTCACTGATTAACAGAAATGCTAAATCTCCAGGAGGAAGGACCCTGCAATACCACCCAAATGCGTAAGCTAATTATTTTCCCAGGGCTTCCCCTAAATGGACTTACTTGGGTAACTGTGCACTGGGTAATGGAAAACCCAATGTTTTAGGAATTACTGGGCACAGTTTCCAAGTTACCATTGATTCCCAGGGACCAAGCATCGTCATTGCCCCTTCCCCCATTACACTGGGAACATATGAGGGCTAGGTAATACATTTAGTCCTGGCCCAGGTCTAGTTTATATTGAGTCCACAGGTCTACCTCATGGTTATGATATTTTCCTTATCCTCGAATATATCTAACTGGTATGAGTGTTTGGTAAAACCTTACAGTGGTTCCCTAGTCTGTGGGATAAGAGATATAGTAGAAAGGAATACTAAGTGGAATCTTTGAAACTGCCCCTACACCACTCTTAGCCAGGATAGTAAGAATTGTAACTTGGGGACAAGTGAAGAGATTAATGCCATGCTTAAAGACCTAAAAGGATTCAGGAATGGTGGTCTCCATCATGTCCCACTTAATCGACCAGTCTGCTCTCTACAGATGGATCCTAGAGGATGACAGTGAACTACTGCAAATTGGCCAATTATAGCTGCTGTGGCAGATGTAGCATCTTTGTTAGGGCAGATTAATAAGGCTCTCAGATAGTTGGTATGTGGCCGTTGATCTGGGAAATGCCTTCTTTCCCATCCCTTATAGGAGGAAAGTCTAGAAAGTTCACATTCACTTTGGATGCACAACAGTTAACTATAAATGTTAATGCACCTGCCCGTCCTCATAATATAGTCAAAGGATCTGGATCCTCTGGATATTATATCACATTAGTCCACATATTGATAAAATTGTGTGATTTAGACTGCACGAACAAGAAATTACAAACATATCAAAGGCCTTGATAAGATACACTCCCTCAGTGGTTGAGAGAGAAACACTATAAAGATTCAGGGGCCTGGCATCCAGTGGTCTATGATATCCCTGTCAAATGAATGTTGTATTTCATGACTTCCCCACTCAGAAATAAGCACAGTGGTTGGTAGGCCTCTTCAGATTTTGGAGGCAGCATATTTCATACAGAGAACACTATTCCAACCCATTTACACAAATAGCATCCAGCTCTGAATGAGTCTCAACAAAAAAGGGCTCTGCAGCAGGTCCAGGCTACAAGGCAAGTGATTCTGCCTCTTGGACCATACTTCCTAACACACTCAATGATATTGGAGCTGTCAGTGATGGTAAAAGGTGTCATGTGGTGTTTCTGGGCATGTTCCAGTTGGAGAATAGCAACGTAGGCCCCCTAGAATTCTGCGACCAAGACATGACACCCACAGTAGAAAATTATAAACCATTTGAAAAACAAGTCCTTGGTGCTACTGCGCCCTGGTTGACGCAAGTGATCATGCTTCCAGAACTGACCTGAGATCTGTCCAGCCCACAAAATCATAAGGCTAGGCAGACCTAGCAACAATCTCTAGTAAGATGGAAGTGGTGTACATGGGAAAGAAGGGGGCCAGAGTGCACACATTAGCTGCACAAGTCCTGGCCCAAATTTCATTTTCCACTGTTGACCAATGCCTTTCCCTCAGCTCCTTGGTAAGACAATGGTGAGCAGAAACCCTTCCAATGGGCAGAACTTTTGAGTTGTACACATGGGCGTCCACTGGGTATGAAAGTAAAAGCGGCCCAAGGTAAAACTACATGTGGAAGCATAGCTAATGACTTGGCTGGTTAGTTAACGGATCAGAAGATCAGAAACAAGGAGGTTTGGGTAAAAGGCATGTGGGTGAGTCTACGGGAATAAACATGAAAGTAAAATCTTTCTTTTTGTTTGGTATCTGAAAAGTCTGAATCGTATGTTACCTGACAGAGAG
Organism: Macaca mulatta; assembly: GCF_049350105.2. NCBI lineage: Eukaryota > Metazoa > Chordata > Mammalia > Primates > Cercopithecidae > Macaca > Macaca mulatta. The sequence goes on from NC_133411.1 coordinate 124,896,201, forward strand.
CATCTATCACAAAAGAGGTGCTTACACAATGGAATAGACAGAATGACTCACCAGAATGTCAGTCTGCCTCTGTTATTGGCCACTGCAGTGTTGGCACAATAGGAACATGAGTAGAGAAGCCATAGTGACGGGGATGGAGGCTGCACATGGGCCTAACAGCAGGGGCTCCTGCTCTCCAAGGCTGATTAAGCTACTGCTTATGTCAAATATCCCATCTACCACTAACAGAGAGCAAGGCTCAGCCCCTGATTCAGCACCTTCCTTTGAGGAAACCAAGCAACCACTTGGTGTCAAGTAACTTTGGCCATCTTGAAAAGGGAGCAAATTGATTCTGACTGGAACTGATACATATTCTGGGTATGAACTTTCCCTTCCTGGCTGCATGGCCTCAGCCATCCTCATTATCCAAGGACCTACAAAGGGTTTGATCCACCTACCTAGGATCCTACCTAACCTCACAAAGGACCAAGGAATTCACTTTACAACAAAGGAGGTACAGCAGTGAATATAGATCAGTGAGACTGGTCTTGTCACAAGCCACGAAACCTAGAAGCTGCTGGATGGAGTAATGAAATGGCCTTTTAAAGGGACACCTGAACACCAGCTTGGAGATGAAACCTTGTGAAGGGGGACATATTCTACAGGATGTAACATATACCCTAAATCATAACAAATCTATGGTGCTGTTTCTCCAGTAGGTAGACTCCATAGGTCCAGGCACCAAGAGGTAAAAGTAGGAGCGGCCCCACTTCTCCCAGTGATCCGCTTGGGAAATTTGTGCTTCTGGTCCTCACAAGTCTAGGATCTATGGGTATAGAAGTCTTGGTTCCCAAAAAGGAAATGCAGATTTTAAGCAGAACAAGAGTCATATTAGCTTTTAGTCTACAGCTGCCCTCTAGTCCTTCTGGCTCCTCAAATCAGGAGACCAGTAGGCAAAGAAAGGAGTTCGCATCCGCTGTTACTCCACAGCTTACTGAAGTCTGACCAAAAGAGTCTTTCAGAGTACCATAAATAGTAGCTATAATGGCTCATCTAGTGGAAATCACAGCCATTTTGGAGACAGATTTCATTAGGACTCTGCTACTACTGACAATACAGCTCACTCAGTAAGATGCCAGAACCAAAATATTTAACCTACTTTACCTCCTCACACTATATGTGTGTGTGTGTGTGTGTGTATGTATACATATGTGTGTATATATATTATATATAACCTATCAAGTTACCCACTACATATATACATGTATGTATATATTATAACCTATTATATATTAGGTAACTACCTGTGTAAGATCACAGGATTTGGGAAATATAGTTTCCATGTTATAACTAGCTTCTATAATAGATTGCTTAGTAAAATGAATAGAACTGGGAAAAAAATAAAAAGAAACTTACTGACGGCTGGGTGCGGTGTCTCATGCCTGTAATCCCAGCACTTTGGGAGGTCGAGGCTGGCAGATCGTGAGATCAGGAGATTGAGACCATCTAGCCAACATGGTGAAACCCCGTCTCTACTAAAAAATGCAAAAAATTAGCTGGGCTTGGTGGTGGGCGCCTGCAGTCCCAGCTACTCGAGAGGCTGAGGCAGGGGAATTGCTTGAACCCAGGAGGCGGAGGTTGCAGTGAGCAGAGATTGTGCCACTGCACTCCAGCCCAGCAACACTGCAAGATTCTGTCTCAAAAAAAAAAAAAAAAAAGAAAAAAGAAAAAAAAGAAACTCACTGATATTTCTCATTTCAACCATCCACACCATAACAATTCCCTTTACTTTGAGCCCATCATAAAATAAACCATTGACAGTGCTTGAAAGAATTCCATGTACTGCATGTCCCAGGGTGATTCATTACATGGCTTCTAGAGTCAAAAACACCTGATTTCTAAACCTAGTTTCGTCTTTTAATGAAACCAAATAATCTCTGTAAGCCTGTTTACTCATCTGTAAATGGGAATGCCAGTGGTACTTACCTCATAGAACTATTGTGATGATTACATGCCATATAGAGTGCTTAGCACTGTGCCAAACACAAAGAAGTTCAGCATTTCATAAAATGGTAGCTTTTTTTTTTTCTTTTAACTTATATGCCTTTGCTTCAGCAGTAAGACCATACAAATACAGAAGGAACAAGTCACTGGTTACTAAATAGTTTTTCACTTTCAATTGTTTGTTCCTTGAAACATGCTCATCTGGAACCTTGTCTTTCTGATACTGTTCTTAACTATTCAAGCTCCCGAATTTTGGTGTGCTAAGACCTTTCCTCACCACCACTCCAGTCTCTCTTAGGGTTGGGGAGAGACTGCATATTGCAACACAGATATTAAGATCAGAGTATTTTCCACAGTAAAGCTATTTTAGTTTGAAGGGGCAGAGGTTCTAATTATTACGTTTAAAACTCCCTTTGTAGTTTATCTTCCACTTCCTGGAGTTTATTTTTATAGGCTCTTTCATGTTCCAATGAAACTAGAAGAGATACTATACACAAACCTAAAAAACTTTTATTCTAGGATTATTAGCAATACATGTTACATTTGTTTTTCAAAGACCTCTCCTCTCAATATGGAGGCTAAAATAGATTATTTTCATATTCCATCCTTTGACACTAACCACCATCACTCTGTCCCCACCCCCACTCCAACGAGCTGGCCCTGGAAATGTGGCCTGGGCCTCCCAGAAAGTTGTCCCTCGATGGCTTTAATTAGATATTATTTCCCAAGCATGAGGTATATTTTATGCTAGTTATTAGTGGAAACAACAGACGCTGGTTACTGACTATTCCTTCTACCTTTAAGCTGCCTTCTAGTGCCCTACAATGGGCCATATAGGATTAGAGACACTGGTAAAATTATTTTTTGAGCAAAAAGAGCTTCTAAACAGCTTTATAATGTGGAAGTCATTATCTTTTCAGTTTTCACTGGACTAGTACTACCTATGCCCTGTTCAAATGATCTTTAAATGTACTTTAAATGTGATTGCAGTAAAATCTACTAACCTAAAATGTATGTTTAGATGACAGATATTAGCTACCCTGCAGTTCTGGAGATTTGAAACAATTTGCAGATTTGTTTGTTTAGTTGACTGACAGTGGCAACCTGGAATAGGCCACCATGTGCCAAGATGATCTTTTGCACATATCCACAATCACCACTTTCAGATTCACTATATAATAAACTCTTTTTAATGCAGTCATCACTTATCAAAAACCTAATTCATAAGAGCTTGTAATGTTTTACACCAGGTAGTAGAGGCATAGTTTTGGAGCACAGGGAAGACACAGCTGGGGAACGATTTCAAAAGAGATTGAACTACTGCTGGACACAACTGACTGGGAGAAGATCCAGCTAGAGCAGGATCTTTCAACCTCTGCACTTACATTTTGGGCTGGATAATTCATCATTGTTGGGGGGTGTCCTGTGCATTGCAGGATGATTAGCAGCAGCATTTAGTGGCATTTCTACCCACTAAATGCCAATAACAGCACACCCTCCAAGTTGTAACAGCAAAAATATCTCCAGACACGCCCAACATTCTCTGGGTTGCAAAGCCAACCTCAGTTGAGAACTACTGACAGAGAGAATTCAGAGTTCTAGAGAAACACTTGGTATATAGTCTGTACTTTATTAGAGCCCTGATGGCAGTGGCACCAACTATGAAGTAGTAGCACCAACCAGCTACTAAGAGGCATTTATCATATGCTGTCAAGAGGCTGACATTTAAAGCCCCTTTCAGTTGGATCCCAGTCTACACTTCTCAGAGTCTACTCTCTTCCTTGAATGCCAGTGTTTTATACTCATTCAGGGGTTATGCAATCTATTTAGTGGGTCCTAATCAACATTTTTTAAAAAATGAAATAATGGAATAGAATAAAATAATACAGAAAATGTCAATACATTTTGTGGAATAATACTGATTTGCAAGAAATTTTTTATTCTGTGTGTGTACACAACTGTATGTTTATTCATATTGTTACCAGAAAGGAGTCCGGATCCAGACCCCAAGAGAGGGTCCTTGGATCTCATGCAAGAATGAATTCAGGGCGAGTCCGTGGTGCAAAGTGAAAGCAAGTTTATTAAGAATGTAAAGGAATAAAAGAATGGCTACTCTATAGACAGAGCAGCCACGGGGGCTGCTGGTTGCCCATTTTTTTTTTTTTAATTATACTTTAAGTTCTAGGGTACATGTGCATAATGTGCAGGTTTGTTACATATGTATACTTGTGCCATGTTGCTGTGCTGCACCCATCAACTCGTCAGCACCCATCAACTCGTCATTTACATCAGGTATAACTCCCAATGCAATCCCTCCCCCCTCCCCCCACCCCCCTCCCCATGATAGGCCCCGGTGTGTGATGTTCCCCTTCCAGAGTCCAAGTGATCTCATTGTTCAGTTCCCACCTATGAGTGAGAACATGCGGTGTTTGGTTTTCTGTTCTGGTGATAGTTTGCTAAGAATGATGGTTTCCAGCTGCATCCATGTCCCTACAAAGGACACAAACTCATCCGTTTTTATGGCTGCATAGTATTCCATGGTGTATATGTGCCACATTTTCTTAATCCAGTCTGTCACTGATGGACATTTGGGTTGATTCCAAGTCTTTGCTATTGTGAATAGTGCCACAATAAACATACGTGTGCATGTGTCTTTATAGCAGCATGATTTATAATCCTTTGGGTATATACCCAGTAATGGGATGGCTGGGTCATATGGTACATCTAGTTCTAGATCCTTGAAGAATCGCCATACTGTTTTCCATAATGGTTGAACTAGTTTACAATCCCACCAACAGTGTAAAAGTGTTCCTATTTCTCCACAGCCTCTCCAGCACCTGTTGTTTCCTGACTTTTTAATGATCGCCATTCTAACTGGTGTGAGATGGTACCTCATTGTGGTTTTGATTTGCATTTCTCTGATGGCCAGTGATGATGAGCATTTTTTCATGTGTCTGTTGGCTGTATGAATGTCTTCTTTTGAGAAACGTCTGTTCATATCCTTTGCCCATTTTTTGATGGGGCTGTTTGTTTTTTTCTTGTAAATTTGTTTGAGTTCTTTGTAGGTTCTGGATATTAGCCCTTTGTCAGATGAGTAGATTGCAAAAATTTTCTCCTATTCTGTAGGTTGCCTGTTCACTCTGATGGTAGATTCTTTTGCTGTGCAGAAGCTCTTTAGTTTAATTAGATCCCATTTGTCTATTTTGGCTTTTGCTGCCGTTGCTTTTGGTGTTTTAGACATGAAGTCTTTGCCCATGCCTATGTCCTGAATGGTACTACCTAGGTTTTCCTCTAGGGTTTTTATGGTATTAGGTCTAATATTTAAGTCTCTAATCCATCTTGAATTAATTTTCTTATAAGGAGTAAGGAAAGGATCCAGTTTCAGCTTTCTACTTATGGCTAGCCAATTTTCCCAGCACCATTTATTAAATAGGGAATCCTTTCCCCATTTCTTGTTTCTCTCAGGTTTGTCAAAGATCAGATGGCTGTAGGTGTGTGGTATTATTTCTGAAGACTCTGTTCTGTTCCATTGGTCTATATCTCTGTTTTGGTACCAGTACCATGCTGTTTTGGTTACTGTAGCCTTGTAGTATAGTTTGAAGTCAGGTAGCGTGATGCCTCCAGCTTTGTTCTTTTGACTTAGGATTGTCTTGGAGATGTGGGCTCTTTTTTGGTTCCATATGAACTTTAAAGTAGTTTTTTCCAATTCTGTGAAGAAAGTCATTGGTAGCTTGATGGGGATGGCATTGAATCTATAAATAACCTTGGGCAGTATGGCCATTTTCACGATATTGATTCTTCCTATCCATGAGCATGGTATGTTCTTCCATTTGTTTGTGTCCTCTTTTATTTCACTGAGCAGTGGTTTGTAGTTCTCCTTGAAGAGGTCCTTTACATCCCTTGTAAGTTGGATTCCTAGGTATTTTATTCTCTTTGAAGCAATTGTGAATGGAAGTTCATTCATGATTTGGCTCTCTGTTTGTCTGTTACTGGTGTATATGAATGCTTGTGATTTTTGCACATTAATTTTGTATCCTGAGACTTTGCTGAAGTTGCTTATCAGCTTAAGGAGATTTTGGGCTGAGACAATGGGATTTTCTAAATATACAATCATGTCATCTGCAAAGAGGGACAATTTGACTTCTTCTTTTCCTAACTGAATACCCTTGATTTCTTTCTCTTGCCTGATTGCCCTGGCCAGAACTTCCAACACTATGTTGAATAGGAGTGGTGAGAGAGGGCATCCCTGTCTTGTGCCAGTTTTCAAAGGGAATGCTTCCAGTTTTTGCACATTCAGTATGATATTGGCTGTGGGTTTGTCATAAATAGCTCTTATTATTTTGAGGTACGTTCCATCAATACCGAATTTATTGAGCGTTTTTAGCATGAAGGGCTGTTGAATTTTGTCAAAAGCCTTTTCTGCATCAATTGAGATAATCATGTGGTTCTTGTCTTTGGTTCTGTTTATATGCTGGATTATGTTTATTGATTTGCGAATGTTGAACCAGCCTTGCATCCCAGGGATGAAGCCCACTTGATCATGGTGGATAAGCTTTTTGATGTGCTGCTGAATCCGGTTTGCCAGTAGTTTATTGAGGATTTTTGCATCGATGTTCATCAGGGATATTGGTCTAAAATTCTCTTTTTTTGTTGTGTCTCTGCCAGGCTTTGGTATCAGGATGATGTTGGCCTCATAAAATGAGTTAGGGAGGATTCCCTCTTTTTCTATTGATTGGAATAGTTTCAGAAGGAATGGTACCAGCTCCTCCTTGTACCTCTGGTAGAATTCAGCTGTGAATCCATCTGGTCCTGGACTTTTTTCGGTTCGTAGGCTATTAATTATTTCCTCAATTTCAGAGCCTGCTATTGGTCTATTCAGGGATTCAACTTCCTCCTGGTTTAGTCTTGGAAGAGTGTAAGTGTCCAGAAAATTATCCATTTCTTCTAGATTTTCTAGTTTATTTGCGTAGAGGTGTTTATAGTATTCTCTGATGGTAGTTTGTATTTCTGTGGGGTCGGTGGTGATATCCCCTTTATCATTTTTTATTGCATCAATTTGATTCTTCTCTCTTTTCTTCTTTATTAGTCTTGCTAGCGGTCTGTCAATTTTGTTGATCTTTTCAAAAAACCAACTCCTGTATTCATTGATTTTTTGGAGGGTTTTTTGTGTCTCTATCTCCTTCAGTTCTGCTCTGATCTTAGTTATTTCTTGCCTTCTGCTAGCTTTTGAATGCGTTTGCTCTTGCTTCTCTAGTTCTTTTAATTGTGATGTTAGAGTGTCAATTTTAGATCTTTCCTGCTTTCTCTTGTGGGCATTTAGTGCTATAAATTTCCCTCTACACACTGCTTTAAATGTGTCCCAGAAATTCTGGTATGTTGTATCTTTGTTCTCATTGGTTTCAAAGAACATCTTTATTTCTGCCTTCATTTCGTTATGTACCCAGTAGTCATTCAGTAGCAGGTTGTTCAGTTTCCATGTAGTTGAGCGGTTTTGATTGAGTTTCTTAGTCCTGAGTTCTAGTTTGATGGCACTGTGGTCTGAGAGACAGTTTGTTATAATTTCTGTTCTTGTACATTTGCTGAGGAGTGCTTTGCTTCCAGTTATGTGTGGTTGCCCATTTTTATGGTTATTTGGGGTGCATTATTCATGCCTCCCCTTGTTAGACGATATAGGGTAACTTCCTGATGTTGCCATGGCATTTGTAAACTGTCATGGTGCTGGTGGGATTGTAGCAGTGAGGACGAGCAGAAGTCACTCTTGTTGCCATTTTGGTTTTGGTGAGTTTTGGCTGGCTCTTTTACTGTGTTATAAGGTTTTGGTGCACAAAAGAAATAGCACTCGAATATAAATTTTTGTTTTTAATTCTCAGCAAGGCAAGGTACTTCTACAGAAGGGTGCACCCTTACAGATGGAGCAATGGTGGGTGCACACTTGGACAAGGGAGGGGAAGGGGTTCTTATCCCTGACACACGTGGCCCCTGCTGCTGTGTGGTTCCCCTATTGACCAGGGTTAGACCGCACAGGCTAAATTAGTTCTGACTGGCTAATTTAAAGAGAGTGACAGGGTGAGTGGTTTGGCAGGAAAAATGGTTATGACAGAGCAAGTAATTGGAATGAGTCAGGGTGGAGTAGGTAATCGGAATGAGTCAGGGTGCATAAGGTGATCGGAATGAGTTAGGGTGGAGCAGGTAATCGGAATGAGCCAGGGCGCGTCAGGTAATCGGAATGAGTCAGGGTGGAGCAGGTAGTCGGAATGAGTCAGGGTGCATTAGGTAATCGGAATGAGCCAGGGTGCATCAGGTAACCGGAATGAGTCAGGGTGGAGCAGGTAATTGGAATGAATCAGGGTGGAGCGGGTAATCAGAATGAGGGTGCAGCAGGTAATTGGAACGAGTCGGGGTGGAGCAAGCAATCGGAATGAATCAGGGTGAGTCCGGTAATCGGAATGAATCAGGGTGCATCCGGTAATCGGAATGAATCAGGGTGCATCCGGTAATCGGAATGAATCAGGGTGCAGCAGGTAATTGGAATGAGTCAGGGTGGAGTAGGCAATTGAAAAAGGTTGCTTTACGAGGAAGTTAAGTTTAAAAGTAGGCAAAGAATTGAACGTACTGACATTGATTCTTTGAAAAGAAATTTAGACCTCATATCTAACAATTGCAACCTGTTTTATCAGCAAGGTCTTTATGACCTGTATTTTGTGCTGACCTCCTATCTCATCCTGTGACTTAGAATGCCTTCACCGTCTGGGAATGCAGCCCAGTAGGTTTCAGCCTCATTTTACCCAGCTCCTATTTAAGATGGAATTGCTCTGGTTCACACACCTCTGACAATATTGGATATTGATGTAAAATGTATTCCTTATCAAAAGTTGCAGTCAAAAAAGTTTGAGAATCCCTGTTCTATTTTAACATATCCCCTGGACATACACTCCTCCCCAGTGCCTAACATATCAATGTCCTATTGCTGAAACAGATTATTACAAGTTTAGCAGCTTGAAACAAGGCAAGTTTATTCTCTTGCAGGAGGTCAGAAATCTAAAATCAGTTTCACTGCTCTAAAGGCAAAATGAAAGGCTGGTTCCTGGAGGCTCTAAGGGAAAATGTTTTCTTTGTCTTTTCCAGTTTCTAGAGCTGTGTTCCTTACATTCCCTGGTTTATGGCCCCTTTCTCCATCTTCCAAGTCAGCAGCATAGCATCTTCAAATCTCTCTCTGCTTCTCTTCATATTGTCTTCTTTTTCTCTGATCTTCTGCCTCCCTCTTCTAGGGCCTCCTGTGATTACATAGAACCCCCTAGGATAACCCAAGGTAATCTCCCCACCTGAAGATCCTTCAATGAATCACTTTTGCCAAGCACCTTTTAGCATATAAAGCAACACTTACAAATTCCAAGAATTAGGACATGGACATCTTCACACCTAATCTGTGCTCTCCTTGTGTGAGAAGCCCATTGTTCTCTGTACTGACTCAAATCAACCCCTCAATTAAGGCTTTCATCTCACTTCCCAGAATTGGACATGTTGAGTAAGAAAGGTCCTTATGTTTCTAATCCATAAGATGAGGCTAGGCTAAATCATTGGTGTTCAAGCTCCTTTTCTGAAGCTCTTGAAATTTTGGTTCACACACAATTTTTCTTGGTATGACAATATGCCAATAAGATGAAAGTTGAACTGCTCTGTTCCCCCACAGTGACCTGCCCAGTTTCTCATAGTGGAGCCATCCCACTTGCATCTCTAGCTGTTAGAGCCAGGGACACCTGAGAAATTTTCACATTAAATGCCTACCTTTGCTATGCAGTAAGTGAGGGCTACAGAGGTGAAATAACTCTGTGGTATTGGCTCTGCTGTTAATCGGTGGAGTCACTGGCATTTACTCTCCGAGCCTCAATTTTGTTAGCTACGAAAAGGAGCTTTGAAAGACTTTGTAAAGAAGTGGGATGTGAGAGAGATTTTGAGAAGCATTTAAATAGATAGGAAGGAGTAGGATATTATGATATGTAGAATTTTTAAGATAGTCCCCCAGATCCCGCATCCTAGTGTACAAACCCTGAATAATCCCCTCCCCATTGTGTGGGCAAGATGTGGGAATACGATACGACTTTACTTCTGTCACTAGATTACATTATGTGGCAAAGGTAAAGTGATTTTTGTAGATGTAATTAAGGTTCCAGTTGACTTTGAATTAACAAAGAGGAATATTTTCCTGGGTGGATCCAGTCTAATCAGACAAGTTTTAAAAAAGAGGATAGGGTCCAGGCATTTGGGGCAGGGAGAGATTTGAAGCAAGAGAGACATACTTTTGCTAGCCTCGGAGAAGCAAACAGCTATGTTGTAGAGTGGGCCACATGGCGGGAAGCAGCAGCTGAGGATAGCCGAGGAGGTGAGAGAGATGCTCAGTCGACAGCCAGCAAGACAACAGAGACCTTGATCCTGTAGTGGAATTCTGCCAACTGAATTCTGCCAACAACCAGTGAGCTTAGAAGAGGATCATGAGCCTCAGATGAGATTGTAGCCCTGGACAACATTGGTTGCAACTTGGTGAGACCTTAAGCAGAGGATAGATTCCAGGACCATGGAAACTTTGAGGTTACGATGGGAATTGTGTTAAGCCCGTAAGTTTATGGTAATTTGTTATACAGCAATAAAAAAGCTAATAACAGTATTCAAGGGATTCACCAGAGCAGAATCTAAACTGTGCAGGTGTGGTATATGAATATGAATATTAAGTGATTTTATCCAACAACATGGAGAAATCTCAAATGCATTTTTGCTAATTGAAATAAACCAGACCCCAAAGGCTGCATACTGTATGAGTCCTTTCAGATGACATTCTGGGGAAGACAAAACTATAGGGATGAAGAACAGTGGTTATCAAAGGTTGGGAATAGGGGAAGGAGTTGGCTACAAAGGGCAGCAGGCGTGAACGAAGGTAAGTGACCTGTTCTGTACTATGACTGTATGTTCTGTATTATAATAACATACAGGCTTATTAGAAACATGCCACGCTGCTTTGACCAGTGTCTCACAGCTGCATATGGTGATCAGGAACATTCATGTGGCACACATGCAAGTTCAGACTGACTGTGTTCCACTGATGGCCAAGGAGTCACTGGCATCACACACAGTTATCCAGTGTTCCTTAAGATAACATGACCCAATAGTGTAAATAAACAGGAAAAACGGTGTTAGTCATTCCTAGCAGCTCGGTCATGGTAATCATGACTGGTTATTCTTTTGAGATGGGAAGAGTAAAGTATGGCAGCTAAAATCTGTGAGCCAAGGTCAAGTTTATGCAATGCTTAGCCACAAGGCTTATCTTTGAATGGCCTGTAAAGCAATAGTACTTAGTCTCCAACCATAAATGCCATGTCTTTTGACCTAGCACTTGCATGCTTGCTTTTATTCACCCCAAAAAATCCCAAAGAATTCCATCTTCTGTTAAAATTAAGTTTAAATTATTCTGCAAACCTTAAAATGTTTTCCTAAAGCTTGCCTGCTTTGTAGGTCCCTCCATTACTTTTTAATACCACTAAATATAGTAGAACAAAGTTCTTAATGTGAAACTTCAAAGCTTATTTATGCCATGATGATAAAAGTGTTTACTATTAAGACATTTCCTTTTTACTCAATAAACTTCTGACTTACATACAAAGGATTCATTGCTCAAAAAGATCACATTACCAAATAAAAATGAAATGATTTATTGTATTCTGTGGTCTGCATCTACAAAGATGAAAATATCCTCAATAGAGGATTTATTAATTTACAAAGAATGTAGACTATCCATGAGAGTTCCCTGTAAATTAACAGTCAGGCAGGAATATTAAAAATCCAGGGATTCAATTTCCATTTGCAGAGTGGGGAGGATGCTGCCCTACCTATCTCTGGTTTGATGACCATCGACGTTTTCAATGCAGGAATCCCAGAGTTTGCAGCCAAATAGAAACAATTTTGTGGTAACCTTTACAGTAGCCTTTTCCCCTCATTTAATCTACTTTGTCATCAAGTGAATATAAAAAATAACTAACAAGCTAAATCGCCATACTTATTTCAGGGCTGGTCATATATATGAGATCATCTGGCATTATGTGAGCAAGAATACCGAAGCTGGAATGAATTGGCTTGTTAAAGCAAGGAAAGATCAGCCTTTCAGGAGTGGAAGGCTGCAGAGATGGAGTGGTGGGTGTGTTGTTTGAAAAGCAAACTAGACCTTGAAAATTAGGCTGAGGAGTTCTGATGTTAGTCCCTGAAAGTTTGTAAGCACATTGACAATTTTTTTGATAAATGCACATTCAACCAGTGTTTGACTATCTAGCTTCATCAATTTGGAAAAGAAACACTTAAGAAATCATTGTGTGTTCCAGTTAAACATAATTGAATAAGCGTTCTTAGTACATCATTCTCCTCAAAACTCACTCAAAAATCTAACAATAATAGGACAGAAACAAAAAGATCCTCCCACTGCTGCAAACCAAAACCAAAACAAAACAAAAAAACCCTCTATCTTCAATAAAATAAAGAAATGGTCTTAAGTCCAGGCCACAAACTTAAAGCATACTTGAAATATCGTGAAAGCAAAGTGAGGGAGAAAAGCGAAAATTAAACCTACCTTCTAAGAGCTTTAGCTGGAAACATTTTCTTGCAAGGAATTGTTACGTTGTAGAAAGGTTTATCTAAAAAAATATTTTAGTGTGATCATGCCTAAGGATGTCGATGGCCCGGGGGGAGAAGCAGAGAATCCTGGAGACAGTTTAGGAACCACAGGACGCCGGGCCGTGGGGCTGAAGGAGAGCTTTGCTGATGTGCCGCCCTCACCCACATCAAGCCTTCTTGTCTGGGGAGATCACATGAATCCACATTTGAAGACCTGCTCTTCGGATACCAGCACACAGAGCCTAGGTCTTCAAGCTTGGGGCACCACATTGCCTCTTGAATGCTAACATCTAAAAATTAAAAGAAGACATGCTTCCAAAAAAAATAAGATAAGTTATTATTGAAATAATCTGAGACAAAGAAGACAGCTGCCCTGGGTCACTCTCTCACCCCTCCTCACACTATTTTTTGACCCCAGTTGACAATATAAGCAATGATTTTAAACGAATAACATGGCACATATACATAGATACCACCATAAAAAGGAGTGAGAGAAGAAAAGAGCAAAATGCGCTCAAAGACATAGGAATTAATTAAGCTCTGTAGAGTTTCAAAGAAATGTTGGATAGCATGATTTCTCTAAAAAGAGAACTCGAAGAACAGACATGAGAATTTAAAGAACATAAGAGAGAAGAAAATAAAAAGACCTGGAGAACTCAAAAAGAAATAAAAGAAAAAATAATTATACTTTAGAAGAGATGCAGGAAGGAAGGGAGGAATGGAAGAAAGATTAGGACGAAAGAAAAAACTAGCTTGAGAAAAATCATACAATGAGACAAAAAAAACAAAGGACATAAAAATTGATTCTAGAGAATGTGATAATTATGGAAGATAAAGGAACTTCAACAGTCACACAATCAGTATTTCTAAAGTACGGAACTGAATAAATAGAACCCCAAACATGTTTAAGAATATGATTTTTTTAAAATAAACTTTGTAGATGTAAACAAAATCTTGAATCTGCAGGCTGAAAGGGCCCGTGAGATGCAAGAAAAAAATATATATGCCCATATATACACAAATTCACTCCAGTACAGGGTCTGGTGGAGTTGCTAAATTTCAAAGGTAAGAAAATTGATAGGAAAAGTGAGTTATGTAGAAAAGGGGAAAATCAGGTTCTCTTTATACTTCTCCATGGTTGTATCATCTACAAAATATGTCGTAATGGATTAGAATTGGAGACATCTGTGGGAACTCATGTTTAGCTGAATATAGATACAACTGGATATATAGAGAAATATGTATACATATGCTTATTGTGATACTATGATTATGTATAATCATAATATATATTATATATTTTATGTAGGTGTATATATATAATTATCATACATATATGAAATAGGCTTTTGTCCAAATTTCCTGGCTCATAACTCCCATAGCCCTTGTTACACTTGTTATAGTCTTTTGTTATAATCTTGAGGCACTTCAGGCCTCAGGAAACAGAATCTCTCTCTCTCTCACCTTTTCCTGTTCTCCTCTTGATAGAGGAGGCATTCATTTGCCTTCCAGGCATTGCCACCGCTACGGGCTCAAAATCCTTTAAGTTTGCCTTGTCACTACTTAAAAATTTACTATTCTTTGTTGATGATGCTATTTAGCTGGAATTCAAAGCCACTTTTTTGAAAACTACTCATTCCCTGGGTGTCTCCCACGTATATATGAAATACATATATATATATATATATATATATATATATAATCTGCTTGTTTTTCTCTGGTTAATCTGCCTTTTGTTACAGGGAGCTGTTCTAACTAAGAACCTATGAGGGTTGAAGAAAAATTTGTTTTTCTTCTCCTACAACTCAAAGCAGCAAAGGTGGCCAGATCTCTCACCTTTCAAAATTTTATGTTAATTGGAGGTAGATTTTTAAACTGCAGAACTTTAGTACTGGTAGAAATAATCAAGATCAACCCAAGAGTCTAAGCCCTTCATGTTGCAGATGAGGAACAAAAGATTTTCATACTCACTTTTTGTTTTTGTTTTTTGAGACAGTCTCCCTCTGTCGCCCAGGCTGGAGTATAGTGGAGCAATCTCGGCTTATTGCAACTTCCGTCTCCTGGGCTCAAGGGATTCTTTTGCCTCAGCCACCCCAATAGCTGGGATTACAGCCATGCACCACCACACCTGGCTAATTTTTGTATTTTTACTAGAGATGTGGTTTTATCATGTTGGCCAGGCTGGTCTCGAACTCCTGGCCTCAAGAGATCTGCCCACCTCAGCTTCCCAAAATGCTGGGATACAGGCGTGAGCCATTGCACCCATCCTTCATCCTTAGTTTTAAGGAAACCTGATAAACCTAATTCTGCTGGCAAAATAGATAAATTGAGGTAGATATTCATTTTACAAAATGATCCAATGCAGTATTCTTTTAAATATGCCCCCTGTATGTTTTAAAAGTATTATTCAATTTATAAAGATGTAATTCACACACAACTTTCAGGAATTCACCTACATTTAGCAAATACACATTTCTGTAATGTCTCCTGTGTACAAAGCTCTGTGGTTAGACACCACAGGGACTACAGAACCCCAGCTCCACTATGAAGTAATATATGACCTTGAAGAAAACTTTATTCATCCTATGAACTGACAATGCTCTCACAACAAGATGCAATGGTTTTCAGAAATCATCAGAGTCCAGGGACAAACAACAAAACCATTGTCTGAGCCTCACTGCCATTTCCTGGTGCCTTCATCCTCCCTCCCTGTCAATGCTCTCCTCCTGCACCAGGCCAAAAGCTTGCAAACATCTGAGTAAGAGGTCACACATGCAAATTTCCAAGAAAAAAAAAAACCCAAATAGAAATGAACTAGAAAGGAGATAAATATTAAATAACTCCTTTACTCTTCAACTGGCCTTCATTTTGGGTTTCTATTGTATGGTGGGCATGTGTCTTAACATTTTAATTAACTCAGATGACTGGCATGTAATTTTCAGGAAATCCTACATTCTGGGATTCAATATTATTCTGCTGTTGGTCTTGCTAAAAGGAGTGTTTTAAGATTTTACTAGCAGGTGGAATGTGAAAACCATTGTAAGTATCAGGGCATTATCTTGAAGGTTTCACCTTATTCGAATAATCATAGACTGTCAAAGTTCTATGATTATAAATTTATGAAACCAATAGATCAAATCAAATTTGATAAAATGAATTTTCTATGATTATGAATTTATAAAACCAATAGATCAAATCTAGGACTAGGGATAAAGATGAAAAGGAAACACAATTTAATTCTTAATTTACAGAAGCAAAACAGCTGTGTTTAAGTCAAGGTGTGATTATTCATAAAGGATCCATAATTGGGGTAGAAATGATAAAGGTAAAGTGTTACTCATCACATCATTGTTACCACTAAGGCACTTTTTTTTCTTCTTTTTGAGAGGGAGTCTCACTCTGTTGCCCAGGCTGGAGTAGAGTGGTGTGATCTCTGCTCGCTGCAACCTCCACCTTTCAGGTTCAAGCAATTCTCCTGCCTCAAACTCCCGAGTAGCTGGGACTACAGGCGCCCGCCACCATGCCCGGCAAATTTTTTGTATTTTTAGTAGAGACAGGATTTCACCGTATTAGCCAGGATGGTCTCAATCTCTTGACCTGATGATCGACTTGCCTCGACCTCCCAAAGTGCTGGGATTACAGGCATGAGCCACCGCACCCGGCCCAACCACTAAGGCACTTTTATGGTAGTGGAAAGATCCAGGCAGATCCTATAGGAGTTTAATGAGATGAAATTCAAGTGTATATAACACATCTAGACCCATTTCTAAGTAACAGTAGAATGATCAGAATTTGTCTGATTGTTCTTGATTCTCTTCCCTGCCTCCCAAAGCTACCATCTTCCAGGCTCACAGAATCTGTGGTGGCAGCATTTTTCTTTTTGAGGTGTGTCCAAGGTCAAGGTTTGAAGTAGTTAGGAAGAAAATCTGACAAGAAGAAAAACAAAACCCAACAATGAAAACAACACACGGAATAGGGAGAAAAGTCAAGGATAATTTACATTTCTAAAGATGCTAATCTTCTGGCCAGGCGAAATAATACATTTTGCCAGTTGGCTTCATGGTGTCCCAGTCTGGGCCCAGGCACAGATGGAACAGATGTTGGAGCTTCTTCCTGGAACTGTATGGCCAGACTCTTATCCCTTAGGATTCTCTAAGTTAATTCTTGAAGAAATTGGAACTTCCTGGCCTCTGAATTCATGCATGTTCTTATCCAGAGGTAACAATGCTGGCTGTGCTCTGCTCCTATGGGACTAACAAGTGCACCATGTTCTTGGCAGTCCCTCTTTCTTTCTTTTTTTTTTTTTTTTGAGATGGAGTCTCGCTCTGTCGCCCAGGCTAGAGTGCAGTAGCACAATCTCGGCTCACTGCAACCTCCACCTCCCAGGTTCAAGCAATTCTCCTGCCTCAGCCTCCTGAGTAGCTATTACAGGTGCCTGCCACCATGCTCAGCTAATTTTTGTATTTTTAGTAGAGACAGGTTTTCACCATATTGGTCAGGCTGGTCTCGAACCCCTGACCTCGTGATCCACCCACCTCAGCCTCCCAAAGTGCTGGGATTACAGGCGTGAGCCACCGCGCCTGGCCAGCAGTCCCTCTTTCTTAATGCATCCCTTAGATACTGCCGCTCCTGGGAAGTTGCTTATGTTTCAGCTTCACCCTTTCCCTCCCTCTTCCTGTCAGTCAGACATGCCTTTCTCACCACAATGGGAATTACCCTTGAATTTTGTTAGAAAGAGTCAGTGCACAGCCAACATTTGTGGGCCTAGCCATATCCACATGTCCTTAGCAAACTAGAAATCTCGATAGGCTTGAAGAAAAGTTAATGAAACATGAACTGACCACTCTAACATTTCACAACCAGGAAAGTCTTATAGAAATGAAATGGAAAATAAATTAAAATATCAAGATTGAGGCTTTAAAAAATGCAAGAAGAGCACTGACATCCCATGTGGAAAGCATATATACTGTTCCAGTTATTTTAGGAAGAGTCAGCTCACAACTGAGAGATGCTCACAGCTGAGTGTTCTGAGCAACTTGCACACTGGCGCAGGGGGAGGGAGGGCAGAAGGAGAAGATGTGAACTGTCGGCCCGAGCGTTTCATGGACATTCATCTCATAGCAGAGCTCCTGAGCTGCTAGGAATCTTTAGTTCAAGTTGAGTCATCTGAGTTCATGCTTAAAATAATAATGATAATAATAATAGCAACCTATATGAATCATATTGTACTTAAGTTTCAATTTCTTTTCTTTTTATTATACTTTAAGTTCTAGGGTACATGTGCACAACATGCAAGTTTGTTACATATGTATACATATGCCATGTTGATTTGCTGCTCCCATTAATTTGTCATTTACGTTAGGTATTTCTCCTAATGTTATCCCTCCCCCATCCCCCCACCCCACGACAGGCTCCAGTGTATGATGTTCCCTGCTCTGTGTCCAGGTGTTCTCATTTGTTCGGTTCCCACCTATGAGTGAGAACATGCAGTGTTTGGTTTTCTGTCCTTGTGATAGTTTGCTTAGAATTATGGTTTCCAGCTTCATCCATGTCCCTGAAAAGGACATGAACTCATCCTTTTTTATGGCTGCATAGTATTCCATGGTGTATATATGCCACATTTTCGTAATCCAGTCTATCACTGATGGACATTTGGGTTGGTTCCAAGTCTTTGCTATTGTGAATAGTGCCACAATAAACATACGTGTGCATGTGTCTTTACAGTAGAATGATTTATAATCCTTTGGGTATATACCCAGTAATGGGATGGCTGGGTCAAATGGTATTTCTACTTCTAGATCCTTAAGGAATTACCATACTGTCTTCCATAATGGTTGAACTAGTTTACAGTCCCACCAACAGTGTAAAAGTGTTCCTATTTCTCCACATCCTCTCCAGCACCTGTTGTTTCCTGACTTTTGAATGATCACCATTCTAACTGGCCTGAGAAGGTATCTCATTGTGGTTTTGATTTGCATTTCTCTGATGACCAGTGATGATGAGCATTTTTTCATGTGTCTGTTGGCTGCATAAAGGTTTTCTTTTGTAAAGTGTCTGTTCATATCCTTTGCCCACTTTTTTATACAGTTTGACTTTTTCTTATAAATTTGTTTAAGTTATTTGTAGATTCTGGATATTAGCCCTTTGTCAGATGGGTAGATTGCAAAAATCTTCTTCCATTCTGTAGGTTGCCAGTTCACTCTGATGGTAGTTTCTTTTGCTGTGCAGAAGTTCTTTAGTTTAAGTAGATCACATTTGTCTATTTTGGCTTTTGTTGCCATTGCTTTTGGTGTTTTAGTCATGAAGTCCTTACCCATGCCTATGTTCTGAATGGTATTGCCTAGGTTTTCTTCTGGGATTTTTATGGTTTTAGGTCTGACATTTAAGTCTTTAATACATCTTGGATTAATTTTTCTATGAGGTGTAAGGAAGGGATCCAGTTTCAGCTTTCTACATATGGCTAGCCAGTTTTCCCAGCACCATTTATTAAATAGGGAATCTTTTCCCCATTTCTTGTTTTTGTCAGGTTTGCCAAAGATCAGATGGTTGTAGATGTGTGGTGTTATTTCTGAGGGCTCTGTTCTGTTCCATTGGTCTATATCTCTGTTTTGGTACCAGTACTATGATGTTTTGGTTACTGTAGCCTTGTAGTGTAGTTTGAAGTCAGGTAGCATGATGCCTCCAGCTTTGCTCTTTTGGCTTAGGATTGTCTTGGCAATGAGGGTTCTTTTTTCATTCCATATGAACTTTAAAGTAGTTTTTTCCAGTTCTGTGAAGAGAATCATTGGTAGCTTGTTGGGGATGGCATTGAATCTATAAATTACCTTGGGCAGTATGACCATTTTCACGATATTGATTGTTCCTATCCATGAGCATGGAATGCTCTTCCATTTGTTTGTGTCCTCTTTTATTTCATTGAGCAGTGGTTTATAGTTCTCCTTGAAGAGGTCTTTCACATCCCTTGTAAGTTGGATTCCTAGGTATTTTATTCTCTTAGTAGCAATTGTGAATGGGAGTTCACTCATGATTTGGCTTTCTGTCTGTTATTGGTGTTTAAGAATGCTTGTGATTTTTCTGCATTGATTTTGTATCCTGAGACTTTGCTGAAGTTGCTTATCAGCTTAAGGAGATTTTGAGCTGAGACAATGTAGTTTTCTAAATATACAATCTTGTCATTTGCAAACAGGGACAATTTGACTTCCTCTTTTCCTAATTGAATACCCTTTATTTCTTTCTCTTGCCTGATTGCCTTGGCCAGAACTTCCAACACTATGTTGAATAGGAGTGGTGAGAGAGGGCATCCATGTCTTGTGCTGGTTTTCAAAGGGAATTTTTCCAATTATTGCCCATTCAGTATGTTATCGGCTGTGGGTTTGTCATAAATAGCTCTTATTATTTTGAGATACATTCCATCAATACTTAGGTTATTTAGAGTTTTTAGCATGAAAGCCTATTGAATTTTGTCAAAGGCCTTCTCTGCATCTGTTGAGATAATCATGTCGTTTTTGTCTTTGGTTCTGTTTATGTGATGGATTACATTTATTGATTTGTGTATGTTGAACCAGCCTTGCATCCCAGGGATGAAACCAACTTGATCGTGGTGGATAAGCGTTTTGATGTGCTGCTGCATTCGGTTTGCCAGTATTTTACTGAGGATTTTCACATCAATATTCATCAAGGATATTGGTCTACAATTCTCTTTTTTGTGTGTGTGTGTCTCTGCCAGGCTTTGGTATCAGGATGACGCTGGCCTCATAAAATGAGTTAGGGAGGATCCTCTCTTTTTCTATTGATTGGAATAGTTTCAGAAGGAATGGTACCAGCTCATCTTTGTAGCTCTGTAGAATTCAGCTGTGAATCCGTCTGGTCCTGGATGTTTTTTCGTTGGTAGGCTATTAATTATTGCCTCAATTTCAGAGCCTGTTATTGGTCTATTCAGGGATTCAGCATCTTCCTGGTTTAGTCTTGAGGGTGTATGTGTCCTGGAATTTATCCATTTTTTTTCTAGATTTTCTAGTTTATTTGAATAGAAGTGTTTATAGTATTCTCTGATGGTAGTTTGCATTTCTGTGGGGTTGGTGGTGATATCCCCTTTATCATTTTTTATTGCATCAATTTGATTCTTCTCTCTTTTCTTCTTTATTAGTCTTCCTAGCAGTCTATCAATTTTGTTGATCTTTTCAAAAAACCAGCTCCTGGATTCATTGATTTTTTCGAAGGGTTTTTTCTGTGTCTCTATCCCTTCATTTCTGCTTTAATCTTAGTTATTTCTTGCCTTGGACTAGCTTTTGAATTTGTTTGCTCTTGCTTCTCTAGTTCTTTTGATTGTGATGTTAGGGTGTCAATTTTAGATCTTTCCTTCTTTCACTTGTGGGCATTTAGTGCTATAAATTTCCCTCTACACACTGCTTTAAATGCGTCCCAGAGATTCTGGTACATTGTGTCTTTGTACTCGTTGGTTTCAAAGAACATCTTTATTTCAGCCCTCATTTCATTATGTACCCAGTAGTCATTCTGGAGTAGGTTGTTCAGTTTCCATGCAGTTGTGTGATTTTGAGTGAGTTTCTTAATCCTGAGTTCTAATTTGATTGCAGTGTGGTCTGAGAGACAGTTTGTTGTGATTTCGGTTCTTTTCTATTTGCTGAGGAGTGCTTTACTTCCAACTATGTGGTCAATTTTGGAATAAGTGTGATGTAGTGCTGAGAAGAATGTATATTCTGTTGATTTGGGGTGTAGAGTTCTATAGCTCTCTGTTAGGTCTGCTTGTTGCAGAGCTGAGTTCAACTCCTGGATATCCTTGTTAACCTTTTGTCTCGTTGATCTGTCTAATATTGACAGTGGGGTGTTAAAGTCTCCCATTATTATTGTGTGGGAGTCTAAGTCTCTTTGTAGGTCTCTAAGGACTTGCTTTATGAATCTAGGTTATCCTATATTGGGTGCATATATATTTAGGATAGTTAGCTCTTCTTGTTGAATTGATCTCTTTACCATTATGTAATGGCCTTCTTTGTCTCTTTTGATCTTTGTTGACTTAAAGTCTGTTTTGTCAGAGACTAGGACTGCAAACCCTGCTTTTTTTTTTTTTTTTTTTTTTTTGCTTTCCATTTGCTTGGTAGATCTTCCTCCATCCCTTTATTTTGAGCCTATGTGTGTCTCTGCACGTGAGATGGGTCTCCTGAATACATCACCCTGATGGTTCTTGATTCTTTATCCAATTTGCCAGTGTGTGTCTTTTAATTGGGGCATTTAGACCATTTATATTTAAGGTTAATATTGTTATGTGTGAATTTGATCCTGTCATTGTAATGTTAGCTGGTTATTTTGCCCATTAGTTGATGCAGTTTCTTCATAGTCTTGATGGTCTTTACAATTTGGCATTTTTTTGCAGTGGCTGGTACCAGTTTTTCCTTTCCATGTTTAGTGCTTCCTTCAGGAGCTCTTGTAAGGCAGGCCTGGTGGTGACAAAATCTCTCAGCATTTGCTTGTCTTTAAAGGATTTTATTTCTCCTTTGCTTATGAAGTGTAGTGTGGCTGCATATGAAATTCTGGGTTGAAAATTCTTTCCTTTAAGAATGTCAAATATAGGCTCCCACTCTCTTCTGGCTTGTAGAGTTTCTGCTAAGAGATCCACTATTAGTCTGATGGGCTTCCCTTTGTGGGTAACCCAACCTTTCTCTCTGGCTGGCCTTAATATTTTTCCCTTCATTTCAACCTTGGTGAATCTGACAATTACGTGTCTTGGGGTTGCTCTTCTCAAGGAGTATCTTTGTGGTGTTCTCTTTATTTCCTGAATTTGTATGCTGGCCTGTCTTGCTAGTTTGGGGAAGTTCTCCTGGATAATATCCTGAAGAGTGTTTTCCAACTTGGTTCCATTCTCCCTGTCACTTTCAGGTACACCAATCAAACGTAGATGTGGATTTTTCCCATAGTCCCATATTATGTGTAGGATTTGTTCATTTCTTTTTACTCTTTTTTCTCTAAGCTTCTCTTCTCACTTCATTTCATTAATTTGATCTTCAATCACTGATACCCTTTCTTCCACTTGATTGAATCAGCTACTGAAGCTTGTGCACATGTCACGTAGTTTTTGTGCCATGGTTTTCAGCTCCATCAGGTCATTTAAGGTCTTCTCTACACTGTTTATTTTAGTCAGCCATTCATCTAATCTTTTTACAAGGATTTTAGCTTCCTTGCAATGGGTTTGAACATCCTCCTTTAGCTCAGAGAAGTTTGTTATTACTGACTTTCTGAAGCCTACTTCTGTCGACTCATCAAAGTCATCCTCTGTCCAGCTTTGTTCCATTGCTAGTGAGGAGCTGGGATCCTTTGGAGGAGAAGAGGTGCTCTGGTTTTTAGAATTTTCAGCTTTTCTGCTCTGGTTTCTCCCCATCTTTCTGGTTTTATCTACCTTTGGTCTTTGATGATGGTGACCTACAGACGGGATTTTGGTGTGGATGTCCTTTTTGTTGATGTTGATGCTATTTCTTTCTGTTTGTTAGTTTTCCTTCTAAGAGTCAGGTCCCTCAGCTGCAGGTCTGTTGGAGTTTGCTGGAGGTCCTCTCCAGACCCTGTTTGCCTAAGTGTCACCAGCGGAGGCTGCAGAATAGCAAATATTGTAGAACAGCAAATATTGCTGCCTGATCCTTCCTCAGGAGGCTTCATCTCAGAGGGACACTTGGCTGTATGAGGTGTCAGTCGGCCCCTACTAGGAGGTGTCTCCCAGTTAAGCTACATGAGGATCTGGGACCCAGTTGAAGAGGCAGTCTGTCCATTCTCAGAACTCAAACACCATGCTGGGAGAACCAGTGCTTTCTTCAGAGCTGTCAGACAGGGACGTTTAAGTCTGCAGAAGTTTCTGCTGCCTTTTCTTCAGCTATGCCCAGCCCACAGAGGTGGAGTCTACAGAGTCAGCCAGGCCTCATTGAGCTGCAGTGGGCTCCACCCAGTTCGAGCTTCCTGGCCACTTTATTTACGTACTCAAGCCTCAGCAATGGCGGAAGTCCCTCCCCCAGCCAGTCTGCTACCTCGCAGTTCGATATTTTTAGTATCACCTTGCTCCAAAGAAGTTTATTCAGTGCTGATAGACTGAGTTCCCAAGAGGCATGTAGAAAACCCTTTTTCTCCATTTTTGGATAATACCAGGAATGCTACAGATTAGTATATTCATGGTTCCCAGCCAGCTGCATGTCTAGAATTCCACTTTTGTATTTTATCAGCTGGTAAATCAGGAGGCAGAAATGGATCTCCCTAACCCTCTCTTCAGGGTCTAAGGAAAACCAAACCCTCAGAAGCAAACAGCATCATGCTGAAGGAGATTCTTAGAGGTCAGAAACTGCTGACATTCAACTAGGAGATCTCTGAACTCTTGGTCTGTTGGGATGAGCCAAGATAGAATGAAGGTATCTATAATGGTAGAAAGAAGACCCACAGGGACTGAAGAGCTAGCTGCCCTGTAGTGCAGAGGAGACCTTGTCAACCCTGTTATTCTTGAGGAAACTAAGGATCTCAACTCTTAGAGCATTCATGTAGTGTACCCATTTCCTATCATGCAAATTCAGGGTATATCAACTAGGACAAGATTCCTTAATATACTTTCTCCTGTTCATCAAGAGTCACTCCCATTGTGACTGTATTTAAACTAATGGCCACAAACTGTGGCACAGATCACTTTTCATCTTTTCTACCAGAACAGAATAGTAGTTCTGGTATTTGAATATCACTTTGCAACTTTAAAATGCACTAGGGTTGAATTTATGCTGCAGGTGCCTGGTCGACAAAGTGTCATCTGTTTGTGGGGACAGGGTGTAAGGTGTAAGAGAGGAGTCCTTGGGCTGTATTTTTTGCCTAAGTATTTTTCACCAAGGATTTTAGCAATCCTTAAGGCCAGGAGTTTTCAGTTGTTTCTATGTTCAACAAGAGCAGCTTCTTTTCTTCTTTTCTTTTTAAAAAAAAATGTTTTGAAGCCAAGTGTAGTGGCTCACGCCTGCAATCCCAACACTTTGAGAGGCTGAGGCAGGCAGATAATGAGGTCAGGAGTTCAAGACCATCCTGGCTAACATGGTGAAACCCCATCTCCACTAAAAATACAAAAAAATTACCCAGGCATGGGGGCACACGCCTGTAGTCCCAGCTACTTGGGAGGCTGAGGCAGGAGAGTTGCTTGAACCTGGGAAGCAGAGGTTGCAGTGAGTTGAGATTGTGTCACTGCACTCCAGCCTCAGCGACAGAGCACAACTCTGTCTCAAAAAAAAAAAAAAAAAAAAAAGTGTTGAATTAAAAGTGTTTTGCTTTACAAGGAAAAATTTGAAAACTTCTGAAATACAATAATACCTTCATCCTCACAGATGACAACTGTGCAGTTCCAAGAGGTTTAGGCCTTACCAGGATGCTTACAGCTGTCTCTCTTTGGAAGTGATGAGCTGGATCCAAGTGGCCTTTCTCTCAGTCCAGTGCTCTGGTTTCCACACTACTCTGTTTCTTGACATTTCATGCAAACGGAGCTAGTCTGCCTCTTGTTTTATTTCTTTCATCTGTTCGGAAAAGATGTCCTTTCAAAGGAAGGGCCCCGTTCACAGAAACCTGAAAGGAGCCCTGGCTGCAGAAGGGAAGAGCATGTGGCAAAGGAGAAATGGAAGTATGAACATCTGGACAGCTGGCTCAGCCTATGCCTTGGCACCATGGCAGCCTAACATTTGACAAGCTCTCTTATCTTTCAGTATTTCCTCTGAGCCTCATGCTGAATTCTTTGGGGAGATTCCTGTTTCTATAATGTTGGATGATTGAGGGGAAGGAGAAGGAGAGCATAGAGCTTAAGGCTTCCATAGCTTTAGGTAGTCCTGAGAGATCATGTCCACTATAGCTGGGTGCAGTGTAGTGCGAGCTACTTGAGAGGTTGAGGTGCAAGGATTGCTTGAACCCAGGAGTTGGAGACCCACCTAGGCCGCATAGTGAAACCCTTACCTCTGAAAAAAAAAAAAAAAATCCTGTCCACTGTCCCTTGGATCCCAGGTCACCTCTAGATTATGGGCTCCTCACCTTCTGGCTGAGGTTAGCAGAAGGTTCTAACCAATCCCTATGCGTTCCAAGGGATCATGGTATCTGGTGGTGTTCTAGGAATGTAACAACCAGGGATACCAAAGGGCTGATCCTGCTGTTTTGGAAACAGGGGCAATAGCTATATTCCAAGGACAGCTACCTCAGTGCATCACCTTCAGATGGAACTGCTTTCAACATCTTAAAGAGGGAGAGACATATGCAATCTCCAGCAGGTGACTCAGCTTCATTATCATATATTTAGGTGCAAAGCAATTGCTGTACTATATGAGTGACACTTAAAAATACGCCCTATTGCAAGAGGCTCCATTGGTGCATCACATTGGTCTGGTAGGTAACAATCTGTTTGGAATTGTAAACTATAGCACTTGGGGTAATAGACTTTCGTTTTCATTTAGCATGGTTCCACTGTGACCCAATAGAATTCCTCATAAAGGCACATCTGAAAGAGCTCTGGTAGGTGTTCAGAAGCCAGATGTTTGACTGAACAACAAGAGCAATGTTTCTGCATTGGATACCAGATACCAGATGAAGGTTGAGGATGTGGAAGCATTTCTTGCTGTCTATATTTGGAGTTCCCCACCTTAAAAGAAGAAACACAAACATACTTAATAGCTCCATTATTCTGATTTGGGGAAAAAAATGATATAAGTACTTCCTCTACTCTTAGCTTCTTGGTTGGAGTGAAAGGAATGGGATTAGGGAAAATTTGCATGCATCAAAGCTCTAATTACAAGGGCAGAATCTAGATTTGCTTTTGATAGGTAGGGGGTTGGGGCAGGGAGTTTCTTTCCACACAGCAAAAGTCTTGAGGTCCTGGATCAGCCAAAATATTTGCACATGACTGGTTGTTTTGCTGCATGGCAAATTTTGCTCCTGAGACATTTTGCTCTAACTTAAGAAACAAACCATCTTAGGCTGGGTTCCCCAAAGAGCAGAGCCTGAGGAGGAGCTTATGTACTAGTGCTTTATTAAAGAGTGCAATGTCAGGAAAGGAATGTGGAGGAGAGGAGTGAGATGGTGAAGGGGTGGGCAGGAAAACCAACGTGAAAGTGCATCACCAGCTCAGAGGCTGGTGGCAAACTCAGCTGATCACGCAATCTCACAGGACTGTCTTCTGAGAGAAGGGTAGAATTTATTCCTGTTGGTCACCAAGGTTGTTCCTAAATGAAACGAGCAGCTCCTTTACTTCCCCATTCTGAGTTGTACACATGTAAGCACTGACTGGTTCCATGACTCATCAGTACTAAGGAAGTTGGAAACTAAGTCAAGAGGACCGAGTTGTGAGCAAAAGGCCAGGGTTTTCAGGTTGCTGGAGGCTCCACAGAGTCAGTCATTGCAGTGAAGATGGAAGGGAATAAGTGGCCAGGGGCCTGAGACAGACGAAGCTGAGAGCATCTGAGCTGGCACAAAGAGGGGTTTAATGAACAAGCTGTTAAGCTTCCTTTTATTATCTGAAAGTGACAATATGTTGCCCTTATTAAAAGTGACAATATGTTGCCCTTATTATGTTTGTTGCAGAAGATCCAGAGGTTGAGAAAAGATTTTAAGAAGAAAGTGAATCACAGGCTTAATTTCTATACTCCAGCGATAAGCAGATATTTTATATGCATTGAATCTTTTCATTGTAACATATTTAAATGCTGCTTTTTCAAATAACATGGTATGGATATATACCATGGAAATAAGTAGAGGTTATCATTATAATTTTAGTGGTTATATATATTCTATGGCTGCATGACCAGTTACTTAATCTTACATTAATGGGTATGTGACTTATTTTCATTGTTTTGATATTAAAACAATGATATGTGGTGTGCATGAACCTTCTCTCCAGGGCCCTGCCATTAATGCCTCTTTGCTTCGACACCCCCCAATTCACAAGTGTTTCCACTACAATTTACACATTCCAGAGTAGGAAATTGGATTGCATCGGCTTGGGTTGAGTGTCAACACTGGATCAGTTGGGTTTGATGAAAGGGTCCCACTGTGCATCAAAGCTATTCCCACAGTAAAAGGAATCCATGTGACTGGGAAACCCATCCATGAGGTATCTGCTCAGCTGGCTGTAGCCCTTGAGGTCAGTTATTAATGTCTCAGTCTCCAGCACCTAACACAGTGCCTGGCACAGAATAGATGCTCCATAAATGCTTACTTGCTGGATGGATGGATAAATGTTAGTGGCAAGCTCAGGCTCAATGTTGTAAAGGTGCTCATGTCTGCAATTCTGACTTCCTTTTCAAGAGATGAGAAAATTAAAAGACTTGAATGGGACAAGGAATAAAGTGGCATACCTCCATCCTTGGTTTGGACTAACCCATCAATGTGGTAGACACAGGTATGAACCATTGAGATCCCTCTTCAAGGAAGGATTTGCTGACAAGTGGTGGGTAGCGCAATCAGAAACAGTCTACAGCTGTTAGCTTCTTCTGGTTTTGCCTCAGCTGCACTCACTTTGCCCAAAGTCATGCCCATCCTGGGCACTGTGCATCTGGTGACTGAACAAGGCCTGGCCATTTGTTTCAGGAATATAAAACCCTGGATATTTGTTTTGGGACAACTCTAAAGGACCATACCCACTCTAGAGCTCTCTGCTGGGTTGACCTACATTGCTGTTGACTTCTCCCTCCACCTAATCCTGTTTTAACCCCCTCCCGTCATAGGTATTGATCCCTGATAAACATCTTGCAACCCAAACTCCATCTCAGCACCTGTTTCTGGAGAACCAACCCTACAACATTTAGCTTACTGTACTGCAAGCCCCACATTTATCAAATATATATAATAAATTGGAAAAGTTGGGCCATTCAAGAATGTACAGCTTCTGCACCCAGCCCTGGCCCTCACTAGCCTCAAGGAGCCTATTCCAGAATCATTTTAGAAGGAGTAGTGTTAGTGATGGCAGTAAATTTCTAATTCATGTTGACAAGATCACTGGGAAGATATCTAAGGCCAGAGAATCCCTGGACAGAAAACACTGGAATTTCTGCTAGTAAGTGGGCAAAGTGGTATCTTTGGGGCATTACCATACATGTGACCTCATTCCTGTACAAAACCTGTATATATTCAAAGGCTAGTACATATAGATAGCTTTAAGGTCAACATTTGGTGGTAGCAGGATTCCTGAGCCTTCAGATTTCTGCTCTGGGTTACTTGCCACTGCTCTTGGCTTCCATGTTTGTTAGGCCAGATAGAAAGCACAGAGCCTCATTTTCCTTGTTTCCGGCCCACTCTCTGCTCTTTCAGGGTGGCCCCACTTAGCATTACAGTAGCAGCAGGGACTTTTCGTGGTATAGGCTGAGGTGACAGGCAGTGATGGGATAATTTTCTTGCTGATCTCTAATTCTGTTTGCTCACAACATTGGACAATGTGAGGTAGCATCATAAGGGTATACCCTGTGCAGCATTGCAGCCCAACTTCTTGCATGAATGAGACACACAGAATATGTGGCACATGCTTATATACTCTTGCATCCACACATTCCTGCACATCATCCTCAGGGGTTTTGTTTTTCCTTCCATTAAGTTGTACCTGAAGTCTCTTTGCCAGGCTTCTCTCCCAGTAAAAAGAATATATCCTTCTTTAAAGGGAAATGGAAAAGGTGATTGAGAATTGAGCATCTGTTGGAACCATTTTTCTCAATTTCCACATTGCCTGATCCAGAGATGGCGTAAATGATGCAGAGACACTGACAGGAAGCTCTCTGTTTGCTCTACATCATTACAGCTCAAGCCTGATATGGTGTGTATTGTGTGGTGGACTTCTGGTACCATCATTCCTTCTGTGACTTCCCTCAATTGTTGACTCATTTTGTGGAGCTGGGAATTGTTGAGACATACCAGACCTAATTCAATGAATTAGCAAGAAATGACAGCAAGGAGGCCGAAAGAATGTCAAAGTAAGGCACAGATAGGTAGGTGCTTATGGCGGAACCAGCTAGGGATCACCAATTGTCCATGAACTTGTCTACATTTCCCAGTCTCCTTTGCAGTTAAGATGGGACATGTGACTAGTTCTGGCCTATAGACTATGAGCAGAAGTAGAAGTCATGTATGGCACCTCTGGGCTGAGGAACTTAGGAGCTGTGGGCTTCCTCCACAATCTCTCTTCTCCTATTCCAATGTACTTGAGGACCACAGGTTCAAAGTGATGAAGCAACAAAATGGATAAACACCATTCAAGTTGCATTAAATATCGTTTCTCTTCCTGCCTTCCTTGGTTCCTAGAGCCTCTTTGAGCTTTCTTTTCTTCATGCACCCCAACTCCCTTTTTCTCCATTACATATTTCCTTGGTAAAGAGGCCAGGAGTAGCACTTTACAGAACAATATATGTGAGTAATATAAGACTCAGAGGCATACCACCCCGTGTGGAATTTGTCTATGCCACAATAATTTCATGTTCGCCTATGTTGCCTGTGTCTCTGTGAGGCTCATGATGTCACAGCAGAACCCCATCATGCATGTTTTTATTGTTACTTCCACAACTAATGCTTTAACATGATTCTTTTAACTAGGACTCATGTAATTTTAACTTTTCTCCAGGAGAATGCCCACTTGGTCAGATTTCTGCAATTAATGATAGGATATATTTACACGTCAATTATTATTTTAAGAACAATTTATTACTCTTGTTTTTTTCAAGTTAATAAAATTTTATTTCCATTTGATGATATTTATTGTAACTGAGCAAATCCTTAGTCTTTTCTAAATCAGGATAAAAATAAACATAGTAAGTTACTCTATTATATAGGTATCATCAAAAGAGTTACTGTTTAATCCACTGACTATGAAAAATCAGCCTCTCATACTCTTTTATCTGTATTCCAGACTGAAATTCTGTCACAGGCTAGCAAAAGTAGAGACCTTTATATATGACATTTGAACAAAGAAGAGCCTCAGGGCCCAACTGTAGATTTTCAGTGTTATATAAAATATGGACCTTAACTCCTAGCTCTGTTTCCAACATGAATTCCCTCATGGTGCCTGGTGTGTTCTTCTGGCTGCTACTGCCCTTGCTCACTCCACAACAAGAACATCAGGACTCCAAGGACACTGTGCCTCCTGGATTCGACAAAGGATCCTGCAGAGCCTGGCTTCCCCATGGCGTCCACATCAGTCATTGTCCTCTTCTCTCATTCCACTCCACCCCCTTTTCCAGCTGTCATGTATGAATACTTGCCAGCTCCTTGTTATTATTGCTTTTTGGAGTCTTTTCAGTTTAAGGATTGGGTAAGTTTGCAATTTAAACCTCATGGGTTTGAATTTTCAAGTTATGAATTTTGGTGATTACTCTTGTCCAAATGCAGCTCTTTGCCCTCGTGGAAAAAAAAAGTCTCCAGAGACATTTGGACATCTATTGCAAAAGATATTTGGACACCCATTGCAAAAGAACATATTGTTGATGATCTAAGTATAAAGGAACCAGAAATATATGGATTATATTTCCTCTTAAATGAGCATGATTTTTTGAAATGAAAGAAGTGAGTGAATTATTTGGCAATATTGAGTTTGGAGCTGGTCAATATTCAACTATTGGAAAAGTGAGACAGAAAACCAGGCCTGCTTTTAGGATTCTTCCTCCTTGGGTGGCAGGGAGTTACTATATTTTGTTCTGTTGCGGCCACACCCCAGCTGTGAGAACTATTGCACAGCCATCTCCTAGCATCCATTGGAAGACTACCACAATTCAAGGTCATTATTGAGTGATGGCTTGTCACTCAAATGCATTTAACCCTTGTAAATAAGTGGTTCGTAAATATAGGATATAACACTAATGGGAGTATTAAGCAGTTGAAGCCATTGTAACAGATCAGCTACCAGCCTAGTCTTTATTTTTTTAAAATATATTTTATTTTTTGGAACAATTTTAGGTTCATAGCAAAATTGAGTGGAAGGTATGGAGATTTCTCATATACCCCCTACCTCCATACATTTGTAGCTTCTATCATTATGAACCTAACATTGACACACCACGACCATCCAAAGTTCATAGTTTACATCAGGGTTCACACTTGGTATGGTCTGTTCCATGGGTTTGGACAAATGCTATGTGTCCACCAATATACTATCATACAGAGTTGTTTCACTGCCCCAAAAATTCTCTGTGCTCCACCTATTCATCTGTCCCTCCCCACATCCCCTAGAAACTACTGATCTTTTTACTGTCTCCATGGTTTTGCCTTTTCCAGAATGTCATCAAATTGGAATGACAGTATGTAGCCTTTTCAGATTTAGTCCCATCTTTGTAAACAGAAAGATCTGGTTTCAAATCCTGGTTAAGTGACCTTGGACAAGTTCTTTTGCTTTTCTGGTACTGTTTCCTCATCTCTGAGAATTAAATAAGACAGTGTTTATCAAGTGCCAGGTTCAGACCTTGAAACATTCATTACCGTGCAGATTTACTTGATTCCTCAATAGAGAGAGAGGTGATTTTTTTGGTCAAGGAGCACAACTATACTAGGAAAAATCATTATAGCACTCCTTATGACAGACCCGATATGACATAGATGTGTGTTTCCAAAGTTTACACAATATGTAGAGATTGGTCAGTGACCTGACTTAGCAAGTATCTTCAGATCACCAAGTGGGGCTTCCCGCATTTCTCTTTAGGCATCATTAGTTATTGGCTTCCCTTGGAATTTTGTCACAAAGAAGGAAAACC
Source organism: Macaca mulatta (assembly GCF_049350105.2). NCBI lineage: Eukaryota > Metazoa > Chordata > Mammalia > Primates > Cercopithecidae > Macaca > Macaca mulatta. The sequence continues at coordinate 124,928,552 of NC_133411.1, forward strand.
AGATAGAAGAAGGCCAGAAATGCCATAAACCCATAGGATGAAGTCATCCAATACGTGTGATACTGTTCCACAAATATAAATGTCTTAGAATCAACAAGAACAACTATACAGATCATGCAAAGTCACAAAAAAGCAAGCTAAATGTGCAGAGTTGTAGGGCGATGCTGAAGGGGCTGGGCAGGCATGAACTGATGGTATAACTATCTTTGTATTTCAAACGTTTGGTAAAATAGTAAAAGTGAAAAATCTACATTTGAAATTGCTACAAGAATTATTGAGCAGAACTTATGTGCAACACAGGGAGTTAACTCGGTGGGAATGCAGATATTGAGGTAAGCCAGCCAGGACCTGCATTCAACAGACAGAATTCAAGAAAGTCCTGCAGCAACAAAAATATTATATTATAAATGACCTGCCATTTAGCTCTCTGGGGAAAGTGGAAGCTTTCCTTCTACTTCTAAATTTCTGTGGGGTTGTAGCAGCCTCTGAAATCTGGTCCCTGATGTGTTCTGTCATTCTAAAACAAGCCCAGGTCCCCAAGAAGTAGGGACCCCACCTGGCCTTCTGTGGGAAAAGCAGTCTCACATCACCGTTTTCTGATCACTTCATTAAAAATGTGCCTCCTTCACTGTCACTAAAGAGAAAACACGTTTAAAGCTGCCTTCTCCCACTGGCCCAAATAGGTTACCTTGGAAATAACTTGGACTCATTCCTTTACTTCATTTCCCATTGCACCAAACTGTCACACCTTGTTAACTTTTTTTTTTTTTTTGAGACAGAGTCTTGTTCCCATCTATGTTGGAATGCAGTGGTGTGATTATAGCTCACTGTAATCACAGTGATCACAGCTCAAAAGATCCTCCCACTTCAGCCTCACAAGAAGCTGAGATTACAGGCACAAGCCACCATGCCCAGCTAATTTTTAAATGTTTTGCAGAGACAGCATCTCATTATGTTGCCCATGCTGGTCTCAAACTCCTGGGCTCAAGAGATTCTCCTGCCTCGGCCTCCCAAAGTGCTGGGATTACAGATGTGAGCCACTGCACCCAGCCCTGTTGACTTAAAAAAAAAAAAAAAACTTTATTGAGATGTAATTTATATATCCTACAACTCACTCACTTAAGGTATGCAATTTAACAGTTTTTAGTATAATCACAGATATGTGCAACCATCACCATAGTTAATTTTAGAACATTTTCATCACCTCAAAAAAAACTCCGTATTTTTAGCTCCATGCTCTCCTGTGCCCTGTACCCCAGCCCTAAGCAACAACTAACCTATATGCTGTATCTATAATTTGCATATTCTGAATTTTCATGTGAATATAATTACGCAATATGTGGTCTTTCGTGACTGACTCCTTTCACTTGGCCTAATGTTTTTGAGGTTCATCCATGTTATAGCACATATCAGTACTCATTTCTTTTTATGGCCAAATAATATTCCATTGTATGGATATACCACATTTTGTTTATTCATGCATCAGTTGATGGACATTTGGGTTGTTTCCAATTTTTGGCTATCATAAATAATGCTGCTGTAAACACTAGCGTACAAATTTGTGTGTGGAAATATGTTTTTCTTGTGCACATACTTAGGGGTGGAATTGCTGGGTCATATAGTAACTCTAAGTTTAATCATTTGAGGAACTGTACCTCAATGATTAAGCTCTACCGTTTTACATTCCCATGAACAGTGTATGAGAGTTCCGATTTCTCCACATCTTCTTCAACACTTGTTATTATTTGATATTTTGATTCTATCTATGCTGTTGCCTTTTATAAAATTATTTTCCTCTGAAAAAAGGCAACATCTCTCTTACCTAGTTTTCTCGTTTCCTGATGTAGTCACCTCAGTCTAGCTCTTCATCATCTCATACAGAATTCTGAAGTCAAATCTGCTTTTTGTTTTTCCCCTTTCCAGATCACATTGCAGCCCTGCCAAACTCTATGTGAGAAATATATTTTCATTTCCATTTAGTTTTCCTCAGATCTCTTCAGTGGCTTCTAACTTGCTATCACTCCATCACTGAACAACTCTTGTTAGCTTTCCAGGTACCCCTGGAAAATTTGCCCGCACTCATCCTACTTAGCACAGATCCTCCTCCCTGACGAATTTTCCAGATGGCACTCACTCTCCTCACTTTTTCCTGCTCACTTTTGCAGTGATGCTGCCTGTTTACTTTTGCCTCCTCAGCATTAGACTCCTCAACCATGAATACCACCTTTTCTGTTTCCCTTGATCAGAAAACACCATAGCTTTCAAGAAGATTTCTCTGACTTTTTGCCCCTTCTTTTCCATGTCCAAGGGGTGGCTATAGCCAACCATGTGTTAAAGGTGTAGGCCAATCTTGTACTTTTTCCCTGGATTGCAAATCTGAGACAAGTGATACAGGATTGAAAAATGGTGACAGTGGTCTCCCAAAGAGACTCCTCATTAATTTTATATGTATCTCCAAGGACATCTGCCCAGCAACTGCCTGTCCAACCTCAGACTGGCATTATCCTTGTTATTGATCTTCGTAGACAAGGATACTTATTTTAAAATAATTATGTAATCCTCATTTTTTCCTTTAGAAATCTTTGTCTTCCTTTACCTTCCTAGATATGCACATGGTTTCTTATAGCATGCATATTCCCATTACAATGCTCTATTCCCAAATAAATATCTTTTCTATTAGAAAGCCCCTCTCTGTTACTTGGTTGACAGTACGAATCAATTTCTTTTTATTTGTTTGTTTGCTTATATTAGCCAAAGTCAGTCTCTATTGATTAAACCAGATAATCCTAACAGATACACCAAGCTCAATAATACTAGTAGGACTATTTCTTTAGCACTGCTGTGGACAAGGCACCATGTAGATTATTTCAGTTAATCTTCATAAGCAACCTGTGAAGTAAGCAGCATTTTTTCTCCCTTTTATGCACGAGGCAATTATATCTTTGAGAAGCAATAAACTTGTCCCAGACAATGCAACTGATTATTTGCAAAGATAGGTTGAATCCAGGTTTGCCTGGTTCCCAAGTCTATGTGCTTAGCTATTATGCAGTTAGGCCTCCCCTGGCATCTGTCTGACAGTCAGTGAAGAATCCTTTCTAGAGAGTGCCTTCTACTTCTTGGTGTCGTAATTCAATACCAAGAGCTATATTCTTGGTATTGAATATAGCTCACAGTCTTCTAATCGCAATTGCATTTCGTCATGTATTATAATTATTTGTGTACATGTCTTGACTTCCCTAGCCCAGAATCTGGCATATATATAACAAATATTTCTCAATAGATAATTGTGTCTAAAGAAAACCAAATGAAATTCCAATTATAATTGAAGTAAATTGCTTCGATGGAGCAAGTAGAGGGCCCTCACTGTGGCAAATATGGCAGCAGCTACCCTTTTCCCATGAATGTACTTATTATTTATTTATTTTTTTTTTAGGTTTTTGTGTAAGCATGTTTTATTTCTTTTTTTTTTTTTTTTAGGTTTTTGTGTAAACATGTTTTATTTCTTTTTTTTTTTTTTTATTTTTTTATTTTTTATTTATTATTATTATTATACTTTAAGTTCTAGGGTACATGTGCATAACGTGCAGGTTTGTTATTTCTTTTTTAAAAAGCTTGTCATGGTTATTACAAAATACGTATCTCATTTCCAGTGCTTTTCACACAAACATTTAATAGTGGATTGTGGTTTTGGTCAACAAGGCCACTTTAATTAAATTCAGTAGCTATAGCAAATACTTGTGGCAAAATTTTCCCCAAGATATATCATCGGCCAGTGTTGCAAACTGCTTTTCACCAGCGTCTCTCTGCTGGGAGGTTTTCCTCCTTTGTTTTGTCATTAATTTTCTTTCTTTTCATCTTGCTTCTCCTGGGACCTTCATGATGACCCAGCTGAACTAGCTGCTTCTCTCCTCATAACTTTAATGCTGAACCCTGGAGACATTGAATAAGAAACAGTTCCCCAAGTGACTATTGTTAAACATACTAATAAATGAAGGGGAGTGGCCCTGTTGGAATGAGATGATGCCAGGCTAGCTGGCTAGTCCTAGGTGGAATGAAGCAAGGTGGCACAGACCAGCACAGATGATGTCAGTAATAACATTGTAGTGTTTCCACAAAGTGCATGAGTTGTCTAATTGATTTTTTAAAACTTCCATGGAAAACATGCAAAATCTAACTTTTCCTTTTACATATCCCCAGCTGCTACCATTTATTCTCCAGGCTTTGGTGGTTTAAGGATTTATGTCCCTCATATTAGGGCCATGAAACACAACATTGTTTCATAACCCCTTTGGTAATATAGAATGCTTTAAACTGCTCCATCAGATTAACTGTGTGATACAAAACCAACCTAGAATGCTGCCATTATGAGAAAGTGGAACTGATAGTGTAACTGGAGATGAAAGAGAATGGCTGAGGCAGAGCCTGGAATCAGGTAACTTCAAGGAAAAAGGAAGTCAGTCAAAGAAGGTCAATAAGAATAATGAAACTTGAAGATATCAAAAAATCTCCTTTGTTTTTAAAAAATATATTCTACACATTTTAAATGTTTCTTTTTGCTTCATTTAAATGCCATTTTCAAACAGTAGTGAGTAAACAGAATAATTCTTAAGAGACACATGCTCAGTGATGGAAGTAGCATGGATTTCAGGCAGGGCTCAGAGACCTGGGTTTAAATCCTGACTCTGCCTTTTATCAGCTCTGTATTTTTGAGCAAATTGCTGAAATTCATTGAGCCCCAGTTTCCATTCTTGTTCAATGGAGATAAAAACAAAGGCCTGTAGAACTGTTATAAGGAATAAATGAAATGCATATACATTAAAGTGCTTGCTAGAGTGAGTGGCACATAAGAGCTCCACATGAGATAGCAATATATGTGCTCTTCTGCTACATGTATTGGTAGAACCAGCACATTGGTAACAATTTGTCAAACTGGACACCAGCCTCTTTTTGCATGATCAATGAAGTGGGCATGATAGATTTACCATTTCTTATGCAAAGAAAGGAAGAAAGTTAAAAGATTAGGTAGAAATGCTTCTGTAACAAAGAACACTTTTAAAGACATATTTTTCTAGTTTATAATGTTTATGGCACTGTAGAAGTGTCCAAACATCTCTTATGTAGCAACTGATGCAACTGCACCTTTCAAGCAGAACTGCAGACTATGTAGATCAAGTAAAGTTGAGCTGCCTAGTTTGTAAGGACTTTATGACCTCAATATAGTTGTAACAATTTTAATTCTTGCTAATTCAAGCCTGTGTGAACACTTAGAAAAGCTAAACTGGGTCATATGGTACTTCTAGTTCTAGATCCTTGAGGAATCGCCATACTGTTTTCCATAATGGTTGAACTAGTTTACAATCCCACCAACAGTGTAAAAGTGTTCACCATACTGTTTTCCATAATGGTTGAACTAGTTTACAATCCCACCAACAGTGTAAAAGCGTTCCTATTTCTCCACATCCTCTCCAGCACCTGTTGTTTCCTGATTTTTTAATGATTGCCATTCTAACTGGTGTGAGATGGTATCTCATTGTGGTTTTGATTTGCATTTCTCTGATGGCCAGTGATGATGAGCATTTTTTCATGTGTCTGTTGGCTGTATGAATGTCCTCTTTTGAGAAATGTCTGTTCATATCCTTTGCCCACTTTTTGATGGGGCTGTTTGTTTTTTTCTTGTAAATTTGTTTGAGTTCTTTGTAGGTTCTGGATATTAGCCCTTTGTCAGATGAGTAGATTGCAAAAATTTTCTCCCATTCTGTAGGCTGCCTGTTCACTCTGATGGTAGTTTCTTTTGCCATGCAGAAGCTCTTTAGTTTAATTAGATCCCATTTGTCAATTTTGGCTTTTGTTGCCGTTGCTTTTGGTGTTTTAGACATGAAGTCTTTGCCCATTCCTATGTCCTGAATGGTATTACCTAGGTTTTCTTCTAGGGTTTTTATGGTATTAGGTCTAACATTTAAGTCTCTAATCCATCTTGAATTAATTTTTGTATAAGGAGTAAAGAAAGGATCCAGTTTCAGCTTTCTACTTATGGCTAGCCAATTATCCCAGCAAAAAAAGGATGAGTTTGTGTCCTTTGTAGGGACATGGATGCAGCTGGAAACCATCATTCTCAGCAAACTATCGCAAGAACAAAACCAAACACCGCATGTTCTCACTCATAGGTGGGAACTGAGCAATGAGATCACTTGGACTCGGGAAGGGGAACATCACACACCGGGTCCTATCACGGGGAGGGGGAAGGGGGGAGGGATTGCATTGGGAGTTATACCTGATGTAAATGACGAGTTGATGGGTGCAGCACACCAACATGGCAGAATATACATATGTAACAAACCTGCACGTTATGCACATATACCCTAGAACTTAAAATATAATAAAAAAAAACATAGACCTTTTGATTTTATCTTCAAAGACAGATTTAATTTAGATTTAAACATTTTAATTATATGCAATAATCTTATCTTCTCCAGCCCTCTGGTTTTTGAAAATGATTCTTAGTCTTAGTAATAACATTCTCGAAACTGAATCTATGCTAGTAGATGTAACTTCTGTGGCAATAGAGTTGAAACAAAGAAGAGAAAGTGGACTGTCAAAACTTGTTCATTGAATTTGTGACTTTTTCCATTACACAATAACTTACAGTTTATCAGGTATTCCTAGGAAAAATGAACTGCTCTACCTAAACAAATTTTGTAGGCAAGAACCCTAACCCCCTCCAATTTTTTATATTAACTATTTCTGTGAGAAAATCTTACATTTTCAGTCTCCTAAAACAGGGTAGGCAGAATATAACCAAATACCTCTGTTGATTTTATCCTGGACAACTCAGGATAATCTCTTTACTACTCAGTGTGCTAGTTTCTACTCCCACCTCTACCTGTTTATAGCCTGCTGCTCCTGGTGAATGATAGTTATAACCTAGGCAGAATTCCGGGATTTCCAGGGGAAGCTAAATAAAGTGCTTAGGGCAGTAAGATTAATTTTGTGTATATTACTGCATTAACAGGTCCTATCTGTGACAATGAGGGAAAAAGGGACTGGAATGGGAGCTGGAAGCCTGGAGTTCTAGATATTACTCTTCCACCAACCAGCTGTGTGATAGGGGCAAGTAATATGATTTCCCCATCTATATCCCTCCTGCGCTCCAAGGTTCTGAAGATATCTTCATAGGACTGCGGTAATGCAAAGTACATAAATTTGTGACATCTTTTGCTCTCATTATTGGGAAGATTTTTTTCTTGTTTTTGAATTTGGGGCTAAGTGAAAGATATGTTTGCTTAAAGTGAAATCGTAGTTAATTGGAATTCAAGAATCTTATATTCTTTCCCAAATTTTAGAAGAGATTTATTAGGCATATACTATGCCAAGCAGTGTAACAGGAACAGTAAATAAAGTGATGAATAGGACAGCTCTTATCTTTGCCTTCATGGAGTAAACAGTCCTGTGGATAAGATGGGCCTCGAAATGAGCAATCCTGTATGAGGAGAAAAGTTAAGAGGCTTTTGCAGTGCACAAGGTCAGGGGTGATGTTTGTTAGCCTAGCAGGGGAGTGTGTTGAGGCACTGAGGAGAGAGAATATTAAAGAGATATCTTGGAGGTACAACTGATAAACTTAGCAATTGATTCCATGTGAGGAGTGAAGAAGAGGGAGGAAACATGGCTAACTCCCAACTTTCTGGCTTGAGCAATTAGGGGTGGGACGAGAGATACCATTTCCCAAGAGAGAAAACATTGGAGGAATTGGAAGAGCAGCAGATATTGTGGGGTGAGAGGTTGAGAGAAAGAACTGAGCCCAGTTCAGACCGAGGAGTCTGTGACACAGTCAGCACCAATGCCAAGGAGCCAGTGGATACAAGGGTTGAGGTTGCAGACATAAATGCAGGATTCATCAGCATATGTGTGGTTTCTGAACCTGTAGGACAGGATGGCATCACTCAGGGAAAGAGCACAGAGTCAGAAGAAAATATGACGCAAGACCAGGCCTTGAAGAACTCCTATATTTAATGTTTGGGTAGAAGAAAAGGCAAACAAAGGTATCTGAAAAGATGGGCCAGAGAAGAGACAATCAACTAAGGGGAGATGGTCCCAGAAGTCAAACAGAAGGGAGGGATTCACTGTGATGAATGCTGCAGAGGCCAAATAAGGTGGGAACTTTGGCTTTAGCCATGTGGACATTATAGTGATCTTAGAGTGTGGAGTTTCAAGAGATGATAGGATTGGAATTTCATTGGGAATAATTCAAAGAGTAACAGGTGAGAAAATAGAGACAACAAAAGCACATACTCTTTAAAGAAGTTTTGCTATACAGGAGATAGAATAATAGATGGACAGGCATAGGAGATCAAGGAAGCATCTTTTTAAAAACTACAGACGTCAGCATGTTTAAATGAGAAGAGAGAGTGTGGCAGAGCGGGAGAGGAAAGAAAGTTGAAGTAAGAGTGAGAAAGAGTAAGATTAATAGCATAATATAGCTGGGCGAGGTGGCTCACGCCTGTAATCTCAGCACTTTGGGAGGCCGAGGCGGGTGTATCACGAGGTCAAGAGGATCGATACCACCCTGGCCAACATGGTGAAACCCTGTCTGTACTAAAAATACAAAAATTAGCCGGGTGTGGTGGCGCATGCCTGTAATCTCAGCTACTTGAGTGGTTGAGGCAGAAGAAGAATCTCTTGAACCTAGGAGGCGGTTGCAGTGAGCCAAGATTGTGCCACTGCACTCCAGCCTGGGCCACAGAGAGAGACTCCGTCTAAAAAAAAAAAAAAAAAAAAAAAAAAAAAAGCATAAGATTTCCAAGAAAATGTGACAGAATAAAATTCAGAGCCTAAGTGAATGAACTGACCTTAGACAAGAAGCACATGTTATTTGTTGTGTCTGGAGAGAAAAAAAGATGGGTGTGGATGAAGATAGGTCTGGTATGGAAAGTTGAAGTGGTTCCCAGTTACTGACTTCTGTGTTCTCTGTGAAGTAGGAGGCAAGGGGGAAGGAGGAGGAAATTATAAGTGAGGAAGGTGGTGAAGGTGTGAAAATAGTGGCAGATAGTGAAAAAGCAAGACGTTAGAGAAAAGTGGTAGGACTGGAGGCACAACAGGGGTTGGTCACTGGTCACTACGAATCCATAGCGTTATCAACCTGCCTTCTCCTGGAGCCCTGGGCAGGTGTGGAGACAGCTAGCAGTTGGATTCATGGTGCGTTGTGGCCTTGCCCAGTGGTAGGAGGCATCCACAGGTGAGGAGTGGTGGGGCAGTATGCAGAGGATGGTAAGCAACTGAGGAAACACCTTGAAACATTATGGCTGATTTTTGTATCTTCATAACTCTCGATTTGAATTTTACAATAAAACAAAAGTTTGCAGCAGATATTTGTTGTTTGCTTACCCAGCATCTGTTCCCTGTCCTCCAGAAATAGCTCCAAATTTTCATTTAAAGACCCTCTCCCACCTGCTCTCTCAGTCCATAGGGTCCAGGTGTGGCTCCAGGAGGAGGAACAGTGCAGTATGTGGCTCATCCTGGCCAATCAAAGTACTACATCTTCTGGCCAGAGTGACAGGGGCTCGGATTGGATGATGTCACAAGCTGGCCCAATCAGAGTGACTATCAGGACTTTTGAGGAGGTGGGGAAAAGAGACCTCCGTGGGAAGAGGTAAGGCTGAAACTGCCGCAGCCATCTTGTGACCATGACAAGGCGCCAACCGAGCACTGACTGAAAGAGCAGATGTTGCTGAGGACGGAGAGAGAGAGAAATCCGGTTTTGGTGACATTGCACCCTGGACCTAGCAATGCCTGAAACAATACCCTGTGCTTTTCAGATCCATAAGCCAATAAGTTTCCCTTTTTACTTGTGCTAGTTTATGTTCAGTTTTCAAGTGGCTTTTTTCCTGATGGAAGATTTTAATTTGTTTAAAAGGAGCTACCCCTACATCCCAGTCATCTCTTGTTTGGAGATACCTTTGCTGTCCATGCGAGTACTAAGAATTAGTGGGGATGATCATAGGTCCTTGTTAGGCGTAGAATGGAGATCAGAGGAATGTTATAAAACTACTAAAATAGTTGAGAAAAACCGTTTTTGGAATGATACTATGTTAAAAAAAAAAAAAAGTAGGATTTAAATTGTATGTAAAATCTAATTACAATGCTGTTTTTAAATTAAAGATGAAGTAAATATAACAAACTCTTACAATGATTGTTTGGGTTTTGAAATTATGGTTTATTTCCCCACTCCCACGTTTTCTGCTATTTTCTGCATCACTTGCATAGATTTATGTACTTATTTAACTTTGAAATTAATTTATATTTTTGCTAATGTATATACATAATTTTAAAAAATCAAATACTAAAAAGCTTATAATAAAAAACAGCAATCTTTTACCAGACCCCCTCTCCACACCCTTCCCAATGCTGTGTTAGTTGTTTGTTCTACCTTTGCCTCCATATGTCTAAATACTAGGCATAGACTGCTATTTTTGATTTGTCAATTTTAGAAAGTACCCTTTGAAATTCTGTTACATCAAATGGTGACTTAAGCTCTCTGCTACACCACCCATTTTCAGTCCCTTTCTTCTCATCCTCCTAATATGGTTATACCACAGTTTAGGTTAAAACTGTAATGATGTATATGCACATTGTTCACTGCTAAGCCAACAGTAGAGTCACAAATATATTTGTTTTGAGATAACTTTTTTCTTCTTCCTGGAGTTAATGTTAGCTTGTTTTTTCATTTTCTTGTTTTCGTTTGTTTCCAAGTATTCATTGCAATTTTCTTTAAAAGGTCCAATAGAGCTGTCAAACTTGCAGCAATAATGTTTATTAAAGCATAGAATGCATTGGATAATCCTGCCATCACCCCACCCCTCACCTCTCCTGGAGCTGACACAGGTTTCCACGCTGCTGGGCTGGTTTCTTTCTAGGTGGGCTCCACAGCCTCACCCGCAGGATATTGGATCCCTTGTTTCCTGAGTCCCATGTCTTTATCTTTCTGCAGTGTGTGGGGAAGCACATTTTTCACTGGCTTTTTAAGAAAGAATGAAGCAATTTTTTTAGTACTTACATATTCGAAAATTTCAGATATTTACTTTACTATCATACTTGATTGATACTTTAGCTGGATATAGAATTCTAGCTTGAAAATAATTTTCACTATGAATTTTAAAGGAACTGCTGAATCTTATTCTGTCTTCTAGCAATATTGTGGGAAGTCTCATGCCATTCTGATTCTTGTTCATTTTGTTCTTTCTCTGGGTTCTTTTTAAGGTGGTCTACTTTTGGTGCCTTGAATTCACAGTGAAATGCCTTGGTGTAGGCCTTGAGTTGTTGTTGTTATTTTCCAATTAATTGTGCTGGTCATACAGTATGTGCTTTCAGTCTAGATTTATATGAATGTGTCAATAATTGTCTCCTTTATTGCCTCGATTCTCTTTCTAATCCTCTAATTTTCTTACCTATTTTCCTCTAATTTTCTATCTCTTCGAACACCTTGTTTCTCTCTTAGGAGATTTCTGTGATTATCTCTTTGAACACCTTGTTTCTTTTTTAGGAGATTTCTTTGACCTTAATATCTAAATCTTTATACTAAATATTTTATTTCAGCTACTATATGTTTAATTTCCAAGAGCTTAATCTTGATTTTCTATTGTTTCTATTTTCATTCTTGTTTTATGTTCACAATATTATTTCTTATCTCAATAGCAATATTAATTGCTAAGTTAAAACATTAAATTCTGCTTCTCACATTTTCTATTTCCTTAGTTCCTCTTTGCTATTCAATTTGGGTTTTTTCTTCTTCAATTTTGGAGGTTTTTTTCAAATGACCATTGATTCTTAGCTACTATTCATATATAAGAACATGGTTCTACATTGTCAATTAGAAGTTTTGTGTGTTGAGGTGGGGAGGAAGTCCCTGGGGGGGATGGGTTGACTAGTGACCTTCACTCAGTGGTCATCAGGACACGCATGAGCTGCTCTTTCCTTAATGTCTTTTTCTAGAGATCTTCTCTCTGAATTGTTTCGTTTCTAAGGAGAAACTCCTCTCACCTTATGTCTGGGGTATATGCCCTGCTGCTAAAATTTTGTGAGCAAACCAGGAAGTCAGCCCTTCCATTCAGTGTATAGACTTTCCCTAAATCATTCACTATTTCATTAGCAAATACTTGTTTAAGACCTATTATGTTCCAGGCACTATTTTATGCACTTTGAATCCATCAGTAAACAAAATAGGGAAGGATCCCTGTACTCATGAAGCTTAGTGTCTAGCAACCTGGAGACATACAATAAGCAGTATATACAGGAAATAAGCAAATTAAATAGTATCCTAGTAGGTCATAAGTTTTATAGAAAAGGAAAAATAATAGTGCAGAATAAGGGAGATAAGGAGTGTTACATGGTTGCAATTGTAAATAGGGTGGTCAGGGTAGACCTTATTAAGAAACTGATTTTTGAACAAAAAGACTTGATGAAAGCAAGTGAGTTAGAGCAGTTGAGTCAGAGGAATAGGAATGGCAAGTGCAAAGGCCCTGAGGTGGAAGCAGATTTGTTATGTAAGAGGAACAGAAAAAAAAGATTGATATAATAGTTGGAGAGTAATCGAGGAGGAAAAAGGGAGAGGAGGGTGGAGAAGTGAAAGGAAGACCTTGTGAGTGATGGGACGACTTTTACTGAAGGTAGCATGGTGCTATTATGTGCTTTGAAGTGGAAGCATGACAGGCTCTGACCTCAGATTTCAAAGAATCACTTGGCACCAAGCACTGACTGAAAGAGCATGTGTTGCTGAGGATGGAGAGAGATGTCTATGTTGAGAATAGACATTAGAATCAGGGAGACCAGTTAGGAGGCTATTCCAGTAATCCAGGAGAAAACCAGAAAGTGGCTTACACCAGGGTGGCTGAAATAAAGGTGGTGAGAAGTAGTCAGATTCTGGATTTATCTTATCAAGATGTCCTGATAAAATAGGTATGAAGTATAGGAGAAAGAGAGGCATCAAGGAGGACTCCCAGGTTTGTGGATTGTGCACCTGGAAGGAAGAAATTGCCATCTGCTAAAATGAGAGGAGGGTCCAGAGTTCAGTTTGTGTATGTTGAGTCTTCCTATTTCCATTCCCATGGCCTACCCTTGCCCTTTGCTGGGTGCAGTGTCTTGAGATCAGAGCCATTTCCGTTCAATTCTGCCAAAGAACAAGTCTCTAGTTTATGTGTATGTGTGGAGGTGGGTGGGGCTGTACTGTGAAGTCTTTGGGCCACAAAAAATGAATAAAATGTTGTGTAGGGAGTCAGGCTGCTCCATTTGTGTTCATGCAAGCCCCATTCCTATTCCCACAGCATATTGCTGCCTTCCATAGAAACAGATATGTCCAAATCCTAAGCCTTTCTGGGGTTCTCTGGAGTGGAGCCCCCTGCTTCTCATTGCTCTTCTCCTCACAGGAGTTTTAACATCCTGAGCTTTTTGAACTGTTCAAAAAATGTGTTGAAATTTCCTATTCACTCTTGCCTTTAATCATCCTTGTGCAATTATCTTTTAAAATTCATTTTCTGTGTTTTGGGTTTGGAGAACAAGAGGATATAATGTGTGGGGTGATCTGCAATGTTGAACTGGATTCTTGCATTAGGGGAAGAAAATTCTTTTTTTTCCAAATTATTATTTATTTCTTATTTATTTATTTATTTTTGAGATGGAGTCTCGCTCTGTTGCCCAGGCTGGAGTGCAGTGGCGTGATCTTGGCTCACTGCAACCTCCGCCTCCTGGGTTCAAGCTATTCTCCTGCCTCAGCCTCCCGAGTAGCTGGGACTACAGGCACCCACCACCACACCTGGCTAATTTTTGTATTTTAAATAGAGATGGGATTTCACCATATTGGCCAGGCTGGTCTCGAACTCCTGACCTTGTAATCCACCTGCCTCAGCCGCCAAAGTGCTGGGATTATAGGAGTGATCCACTGTGGCTGGCCCAGAAAACTCCTTTTAAAAAGCCTATTTGATTTTTATATCATCTCACTTTTTTCCTTTTTAAAGAATTTTTTAAATCCCACGTTGAGATTTTAATTATTATTGTTGATAAATTACTTGCAAGTTACTTCACAGCTCATTGAGATTCTGCAGTTCAGCTCCAGCTTTGAGCATAGAACAAAACATCATGAAACCACATGGACTTCTCTCATTCCCAAGAAAACTCTTTTACTGAGAGGCTAAACTCTGGTTTGGAGTTCAAAAATGAAACGTGGTATTGTTAAGCAGGTGGTTATCATATTAAGTTCTGAGAATGCATTGTTCAGAGTGGATAACCTAAAATAACATCTTCAAATGTATTCAATTCCAGCAAAAGGAAGCTGAGCTATATTCCTGTGGTTTGGGACATTTTTCAACTTCTGTTCTTCATGAATTAAATTATTATGAAAAGACATCTGTGCAGATGCTCATAACTTTTCTGTTTTTCCCCTTAGTATCTAGTACTTGACCTCTCTAATCAATTGATACAAACATCTCTCAGTTCCATCCACAAAACGTTTATTCTGAGCACCTTTGAAGATAGCTTGTTTTACCCCAGTTTGCCAAAGTAAACACAATCTCTAGTTTTGCTAGAATAATCTAATCTTCCAAAAGGAACAGTTGTAACTTCATCTGACAACAAACTTCTATTTTGCATGAAAAAGTACAAAGTTTATTTTAATATTTTCTCAGTGGAAGAGAAGCTTTCATAAGACCTATATTCAAGTAAAAGCATTGTTGATCCACATAGAGTAAATGGATTATATTAATTTATTATAGTTAATTGATAAGTTGAAAAACATTTGGATTGAGGATGTTTTAAAAATTTTTGTTTATATTTTGAAAGCATCTGATAGTGAGACACACTTGCTTATTAGGATTATGTTTGTATACTCTGTTTTACTACCCACAAGTAAAAAAATTGGTCTCTCTCCTTCATAGTAAAGATTTTTCTCAAATGTCTGGTGGCCCTTGGCCTATGCTTGGTGCTAGATGGTTTTCATTGTCCTGTGACACGAGGAGCTAAGCTGCCTTTTATGAAGAAAGGGTCTGCCAGAGTCAGTTTCTGGAGATGTGTTCTCTGTAGCTATTCAGTTTCTCCAGAGAAATATCCTTCAGTCTCCTTCTTGCTTAAGACAAATAAATGTGCCTAAGTGACAGGATAGTCTGAAAGGAAAAAAGAACCTTCGTTTCCTATCCACTCTTTTCAGTAAATTTGCAGCCTGAGATTGTATGGGGTGGAGGAATGGAGGTGGGACAAAGTGAGGGTAAGGCAAAACAAACAGAAGAGTTGTCAACTTCTCTTTGATGTGAATACCTATATGTTGGCCAATCAACCAATTCCACCATGTCATACCTTCAGCTTTTCTCCTACTTTCTGTTTATTCCAGAAATAACCAATTTATTTAGCATTGCAAACTGAAGAATCACGAGGTTGATAAATTTGGAAAGGAGAGCTTTATTTTTCATAAAGAGTTTCAGGCCGGCCATCCTGCAGGCTGGGAAGTGTAGCCTCTGGCAGAAGCCAAGAGCAAGCACTTTGAGGGAAGGGTAGAAGGAACAGAAATTGATGCTGAGCAAGGTGGCCAACTATACATATTTAATAAGCTATAGGAAGAGTCATAAGTATTTATGAAAGGAGAAGCATGCACATGCACAATTGAGCTTCATGCCTCTTCGTGGGGTACATGTTCAAAAAATAGCAGTGTTAGCATGATAGGAGGGTAGAATTTTCAGCCCTCTGATGTCAAAAGGTGAAGCAGAGGACGAAAAAAAAAACCTCACTGTGCATTCTCTATGAGCTAGCCAAAACTGGTCTAGAGATGGTGATCAGTTTTTAGGAAGGGGTGTGTTGTGAAACTGGTGAGCTGTTATGTCAAAACTGCAAAGAGGCAGAAGGAATCTGGTTGCTGCCTCAGATGACTGGCTAAAGATGATAAAGTTTTTTGCTTCTTGTTTTTCAGAATCGGCCTCTGCTTACTCCTTAGAAAATAATTCTGGTGAAAGGTTAATAAGAAAGGGGCATACTGAGGCATGTCCAACTTCTCATCCCATCATGGCCAAGAACTGAGTTTTCAAGGTTTCTCAGGGGTCCTTTTGGTCAAAAGGGGCTCTGTTTATTCAGTTGTGGGGCTTAGGATTTTGTTTTTACTTCTGAGCATTCACACTCTTTAAATACATAGAGTTCATGCAAATGGAGAATTATAGCTAACATCTGTTATTAGCTAGTGACTGTTTTAAGCTTTTACAGGATTATCTTAATCCTCTTTAAAACCCCTTTGAGCTATGTACTGTTAATATCCCCAGTTTATATGTGAAGCCTATGAGAGGCAAAGAGGTGAGGTAACTTACCCAATGTCACTGATGTGGTTTGGCTGTGTCTTCATCCAAATCTCAACTTGAATTGTATCTCCCAGAATTCCCACATCTTGTGGAAGGGACCCAGGGGGAGGTAATTGAGTCATGGGGGCTAGTTTTCCTGTGCTATTCTTGTGATAGTGAGTAAGTCTTATGAGATCTGATGGGTTTATCAAAGGTTTCCACTTTTGCTTCTTCCTCATTTTCTTACCACTGCCATGTAAGAAGTGCCTTTCACTTCCTGCCATGATTCTGAGGCCTCCCCAGCCATGTGGAAATGTAAGTCCAATTAAACCTCTTTTTCTTCCTAGTCTCAGGTATGTCTTTATCAGCAGCATGAAAATGGACTAATACAGTAAATTGGTACCAGTAGAGTGGGGCGTTGCTGAAAAGACACCTGAAAATATGGAAGCAACTTTGGAACTGAGTAACAGGCAGAAGTCGGAACAGTTTGGAGGGCTCAGAAGAAGACAAGAAAATGTGGGAAAGTTTGAAACCTCCTGGAGACTTGTTGAATGGCTTTGCCCAAAATGCCGATAGGGATATGAAGAATAAGGTCCAGGCTGAGGTGGTCTCAGATGGAGATGAGGAACTTGTTGGGAACTGGAGCAAAGGAGACTCTTGTTATGTTTTATCAAAGAGACTGGCAGCATTTTGTTCTTAGAGATTTGAGGAACTTTGAACTTGAGAGAGATAATTTAGGGTACCTGGTGGAAGAAATTTCTAAGCAGCAAAGTATTCAAGAGGTGACTTGGGTGCTGTTAAAGGCTTTCAGTTTTATGAGGGAAGTAGAGCATAAAAGTTTGGAAAATTTGCAGTGTAACAATGTGATAGAAAAGAAAAACGCATTTTCTGGAGACAAATTCACAGCTGCAGAAATTTGCATAAGTAGCAGGGAGACTAATGTTAACCCCCAAGACTACGGGGAAAATGTTTCCAGGCCATGTCAGAGACCTTCATGGCAGCCCATCCCATCACAGGCCTGGAGGCCCAGGAGGAAAAAGTGGTTTCATGGGCTGGGTCCAGGGTCCCCGTGCTATGTGCAGCCTAGGGACTTGGTGCCCTGTGTCCCAGCCATGTCAGCCATGGTGAAACGGGCTAATGTACAGTTTGGGCTGTGGTTTCAGAAGGTGGAAGATCCAAGCCTTGGAAGCTTCCACATGGTGTTGAGCCTGTGGGTGCACAGAAGACAAGAATTGAGATTTGGGAACCTCCACCTAGATATTAGAGGATGTATGGAAATACCTGGATGCCAAGGCAGAAGTTTGCTGCAGGGGTGGGGCCCTCATGGAGAACCTCTGTTAGGATAGTACAGAAGGGAAATGTGGGGTCAGAGTCCCCACGCTGAGTCCCTACTGGAGCACTGCCTAATGGAACTGTGAGAAGAGGGCTAAGGTCCTCCAGAGCCCAGAATGGAAGATACACTGACATCTTGCACATGCACCTGAAAAAGCCTCAGATGTTCAATGCCAGCCTGTGAAAGCAGCCAAGAGGGAGGCTGTACCCTGGAAAGCCACAGGGTCAGAGCTGCCCAAGACCATAGGAACCCACCTCTTGCATCAGCATGAGCTGGATGTGAGACCTGGAGTCAAATGAGATTATTTTGGAGCTTTAAAATGTGACTACCCTGCTGGATTTTGGACTTGCATGGGCCCTGTAAGCCTTTTGTTTTGGTCAATTTCTCCCATTTGGAATGGCTGTATTTACCCAATACCTGTACCTCCATTATATATAGAAAGTAACTAGCTTGCTTTTGACTTTACAGGCTCATAGGTGGAAGGGACTTCCCTTGTCTCAGATGAGACTTTGGACTGTGGACTTTTGGGTTAATGCTAAAATAAGTTAAGACTTTGGGGGACTGTTGGGAAGGTATAGTTGGTTTTGAAATATGAGGACATGAGATTTGGAGGGGACATAGGTGGAATGATATGGTTTGTCTGTGTCCCCACCCAAGTCTCAGCTTGAACTGTATGTCTCAGAATTCCCATGTATTGTGGAAGTGACCCAAGGGAGGGGTAATTGAATCATAGGGGCCAGCCTTTCCCATGCTATTCTCATGATAGTGAATAAGTCTCATGAGAGCTAATGAGTTTACCAGAGGTTTCTACTTTTGCTTCTTCCTCATTTTCTCTTGCTGCCACCAAGTAAGAAGTAGCTTTCACTTCCCACCATGATTCTGAGGCCTTCCCAGCCATGTGGAACTGTAAGTCCAGTTAAACCTCTTCTTCTTCATAGTCTTGGGTATGTCCTTATTGACAGAGAGAAAAAGGACTAATATAGTCACTTAGCTAGAAATCCATTGTTTGAGGATAAAAACCCCTGTTGGCCTAATTTCAGAGCCTGCTTTCTTAACTACTGTGCGATATGGCCTCTCTGATATATAAATAAAACATTAGGACTTTTATCAACAGAATGTGCAAAGGAATGGAATGAAGACCTAAGGTCCAAAAGAATCCAATGGGTATAAGAAAACTATTTTTCAACCTTACTAGTAAGGTTGAACATTAAAAATTAAAATAATAGTAATTAACAAAGATGAGGTGCTTTTTAGCTTGAGGTGATCATATTTATCCATTCTTGCTTTGGTTACCTGTGCTTTTGAGGCCTTATTCAAGAAATCTTTGCCCAGACCAATGTCCTGGGGTATTTCCCAAATGTTTTCTTCTAGTAGTTTCACAGTTTCAGGTGATAGATTTAAGGCTTTAATCTATTTTGACTTTATTTTTGTGTATGGTGAGAGATAAGGGTCTATTTTCATTCTTTTGCATATGGATATCCAGTTTTCCTAGCACCATTTATTGAACAGACTGTACTTTCTCCAATGTATGTTCTTGGCAACTTTGTTGAAAATCAGTTGACTGTAAATGCATGGACTTATTTCCGGGTTCTCTGTTCTAATTCATTGATCTTTATGTTTGTTTTTATGCCAATACCATGCTATTTTTGTTATATAGAATTGTAGTATAATTTGAAGTCAGGCATGTGATTCCTCCAATTTAATTCTTTTTGCTCAGGATGGCTTTGGCTATTCTGGGTCTTTTGTGGTTCCATGTACATTTTAGATTTTTTTTTCTTTTTTTTTAGACAGGGTCTCACTTCAGTGGTCCTGGCTAGAGTGCAGTGGTGCAATCTTGGCTTGCTGTAGCCTCGACCTCCTAGGCTCAGGTGATTCTCCCACTTCAGCTCCCAAGTAGCTGGGACTAAAGGTGCACACCATCATGCCCAGCTGACTTTTTGCACTTTTTTGGTAGAAACGGGGTTTTTCCATGTTGCCTTGGCTGGTCTCAAACTCCTCAACTCAAGCAATCCACCCACCTCAGCCTTCCAAAGTGCTGGGATTATAGGTGTGAGCCACCATATCTGGCCTATTTTTTCTATTTCTATGAAGAATGTCGATGGTGTTTTGATAGTGATTGCATTGAATCTGAAGAATGCATATTTTAACCATATTAAATCTTCCAATCCATGAATATGGACTATTCCTTTTGTGTGTGTGTGTGTGTGTGTGTGTGTGTGTGTGTGTGTTCACTTTAGTTTCTTTCATCAGTGTTTTTTAGTTTTCATTGTAGAGATCTTCACTTCTTTGGTTAAGTTTATTCCTGGAAATTTAATTTTATTTGTAGTTATAATAAATGAGATTACTTTCTTGGTTTCTTTTTCAGATTGTTCACTATTGGCATATAGAAATACTACTGATATAGCAAAGCACACAAATCAATAAAGTGAAGAGATGATTAACAGAATTGGAGGAAATATTTGCAAACTACCCATTTGACAAAGGATTAATAATAGGAATATATAAGGAGCTCTAACAATTCCATAGGGAAAAAAACAAACAATTTGATTAAAAAATGGGAAAACAATCTGAGTAGACATTTCTCAAAAGAAGACATCCAAGTGGCCAACAGGTATATGAAAAATGCTCAACATCACTGGGCAGGAAGGGCCCAAAATGGGTGTTAAAAGACCGAAAACAGGGAGAACAGAAAAGTGGGATTCTAAAAGTGGTTAGATTCTTGGAATGCTTACAGCTGGGTTTTGTTAATCTTAATTTAGTCTCTTTCTATTTTGCTTTGTTTGCTTCTTATATTAAGGACATATCTGTGTGTGTCTCAATTTCTTAGAACTTCTTATGAAACATATAGAGAGGAACAAAGATAAGAATTTTGGCAGATTTCCCATTAGAAATCATGCAAGCTAAAGTCCAATAAGAATGACATACTTAAAGTGCTGCAAAATACCTGAAAAATCAGACTTCTATGTCTACGAAAATATGTTTTAAAAAATGAAAGCTGAAGACATTCTCAAATGAACAAGAGCTGAGAGAATTTGTTTTTTCTTTGCTTTGCTTTTTTTTTTTTTTTTTTTTTTTTGAGAGGGAGCCTCACTCTGTTGCCCAGGCTGGAGTGCAGTGGCGCAATCTTGGCTCACTGCAAGCTCCGCCTCCCGGGTTCATGCCATTCTCCTGTTTCAGCCTCCCAGGTAGCTGCGACTACAGGTGCCTGCCACCACACCCAGCTAATTTTTTGTGTTTTCAGTAGAGACGGGGTTTCACTGCATTAGCCAGGATGATATCAATCTCCTGACTTTGTGATCCACCTGCCTCAGCCTCCCAAAGTGCTGGGATTACAGGCATGAGCCACCGCGCCCAGCCCTTCTTTTCTTTTCTTTTCTTTTGAGATGGACTCTCACTCTGTTACCCAAGCTGGAGTGCAGTGGCATGATCACGATGGAGCTGAGAGAATTTATTGCCAGCAGATTTGCACCATAAGATATATTAAAGGAAGTTCTATAGGAAAATGGAAAATAATACTAGAGGATAATTTGGATCTACTTTTAAAAAATAAAAAACAGCAGAGATAGTAAAATTTATAGTATATAAAATAATTTTTCTTTAAAAGAAATACTCAACGGAGTTCTAATCAAGGAAACAAATGGACGATAATTGCTACTGTAAAAGCACACGTAAGTACAAAGTTCACAGATCCTATAAAGCAATTACACATTTGAGACTCCAAAGCAACTAAGAACACTGATAGGAACAAAACCTCACATATCAATATTAACCTTGAATATAAATGTGCTGCTTAAAAGATATAAATTGGCAAATTAGATTTAAAAATGAGACTCAACCATCTGTTGCTCACCAGAGATCCCCTTGACGTGTAAAGACACACACAGGTTTAAAGTAAAGGAGTGGAAAAAGATACATCACACAAATGGAAAACCAAAATGAGCAGGGATTGTTATTCTTTTATCAGATAAAACAGACTTTAACCAACAACAGTAAAAAAAAAAAAAAAAAAAAAAAGACAAAGGCATTATATAATGATAAATAATTCAATTCAACAAGAAGATTTAACTATCCTGAATATATGCAAATCCAACACTGAAGCACCTGTATTTATAAAACAAATACTGTTAGACCTAAGAAAAGAGTTAGACAGCCATACTATAATAGTGGGACACTTCAACACCCCACTGACTGTACGAGACCACCCCACTGACTGTACGAGACAGATCATGAAGACAGAAAAGTAACAAAAAAACTCTGGGCTTCAACTAGACTCTCAACCAAATGGATCTAATAGATATCTACAGAACATTCCACCCAACAACTGCAGAATATACATTTTTCTCATCTGTACATGGAAACGTATTTTCTTTTTCTTTTTCTTTTTCTTTTTTTTAGATGGAGGTTTGCTCTGTTGCCCAGGCGAGAGTGCAGTGGCACAATCTTGGCTCACTGCAACCTCCACCTCCCAGGTTCAAGCAATTCTCCTGCCTCAGCCTTCTGAGTAGCTGGGATTACAGGTTTGCGCCACCATACCCCTCTAATTTTTGTATTTTTAGTGGAGACTGGGTTTCACCATGTTGGTCAGGCTGGTCTCGAACTCCTAACCTCAGGTGATCCACCCACCTCAGCCTCCCAAAGTGTTGTAATTACAGGCGTGAGCCAATGCACCCAGCTGGAACATTTTCTAAAATTGACCATATGCTTGGCCATAGAGGAAGTCTCAATAAATTAAAAAAATAATAATAGAAATCACATTTAGCATCTTCTCAGACCACAAGGGAATAAAACTAGGAATCAATATCAAAAGGAACTCTCGAAACCACACAAGTACATGGAAACTAAACACTTGCTCCTTAATGACTTTTGGACAAACAACAAAATTAAGGAAGAATTCAAAAAATTTTGAAACAAATGAAAATAGAGACAACATACTGGAAAACCTGTGGGGTACAGAAAAGCAGTGATAAGAGAAAAGTTTATAGCATTAAATGGCTGCATCAAAAAGAATCTCAAATTAACAAACTGATATTGCACCTCAAAGAACTAGAAAAACAAGAATGAAACAAACCCAAAGCTGGAAGGAGAAAAGAAAAAAGATCAGAGCAGAACTAAATGAAATTAAGACAAAATACCATACAAAGGATCGACAGAATGAAAAGTTGGTTCCTTGAAAACATAAAATTGACAGACCACGAACTAGACTAACAGAAAAGAGAGAAGATTCAAATAAGCTCAATCACAAATGATAAAGGTGACATGACAACTGATACCACAGAAATATAAAAGCTCATCAGAGATTGCTGTGAATATCTCTATGCATGCAAATTATAAAACCTAAAGGAAATGGATAAATTCCCAGAAACATACAACCTCCCAAGATTGAACCAGGAAGAAATAGAAATCCTGAACAGACCAATAACAAGTAATGAATTGACTCACTATTTAAAAAGTCTATCAGCTGAAATAGCCCAGGAGCAGACAGATTCACAGCCAAATTTTACCAGATGTGCAAAGAACAGCTAGTACCAATCTTCCTGAAAGTA
Source organism: Macaca mulatta (assembly GCF_049350105.2). Lineage (NCBI taxonomy): Eukaryota > Metazoa > Chordata > Mammalia > Primates > Cercopithecidae > Macaca > Macaca mulatta. Next base: position 124,951,723 of record NC_133411.1, read on the forward strand.
TTCCAAGAAATCAAGAAGGAGGGACTCATCTCTAACTCATTCTATGAAACTAGTATCATCCTGATACCAAAATCTGGCAAGTACACAACACAAAAAGAAAACTCTAGGCCTTGATGAACATAGACACAAAAATCTTTAAAACACACACACACACACACACACACAAATCAAATGTAACAGCACATCAAAAAGATAACTCATAACAATCAAGTAGTTTTTATTCCAGGGATCCGAGGATGGTTGAACATAGGCAAACCAATAAGTGTGATTCACCACCTAAACAGAACAAAACCCATCATCTCAATAGATACAGAAAAGACATTTGATAAATTTCAACATCTCTTTATCATAAAAATTTTCAACAAACTAGGCATTGAAGGAATATACCTCAAAATCATAAGAGCCATACATGACAAATCCACAGTCAATATCACACTTAGTGGGGAAAAATTGAAAGCATCCTTTCTAAGAACTGGAATAAGACAAGGATGTCCACTTTCATCACTAATATTCAACATAGTACTGGAAGTCTTAGCCAGAGCATTAAGGCAAGAGAAAGAAATAAAAGGCATCCAAATTGAAAAGGGGAAGGCACATTATCTCTGTTCACTGATAGCATGATGTTATACCTGGAAAATCCTAAAGATTCCTCCACAAGAATCCTAGACTTTATTAAAAACTTCAGTAAAGTTTCAGGATATGAAATTAACATGCAGAAATCAGTTGCATTCTACATACCAACAATGCTCAAGCTGAGAACCAAATCAAGAACTCATTCCCATTTATAATAGCCACACAAAAAAAAATACCTAGGAATATACATTTAACCAAGGAGGTGAAAGACCTCTGCAAGGAGAACTACAAAACACTGATCAAAGAAATTGTTGATGGTACAAAGGGAAAAACATTCCATGCTCATGGAGAGGAAGAATCAATATTACTATTTTCAATATAAAGATATATACACAGGTAAGTATACCTCATCTGAAATGCTCGGGACCAAAATGTTTTTGTTTTCAAATTTTTTCAGATTTTGGAATATTTACAGAATACATACTGGTTGACCATCCCTAATCCAAAAATCTGAAATCTGAAATGCTCCAGTGAGCGTTTCCTGTGAGCATCATGTTGGTCCTAAAAAGTTTTGGATTTGGGAACGTTTCAGGTTTAAGATGTTCAGGTTAGGGATGCTCAACCTTCATAGATTTAAAGTAAAAGAAAGGAAAAGATGTATTTCTAAAACACTAATCAAATGTTGGAGTAGCTATACAAATATTAGACAAAGCTGACTTCAGAACAAGGAATATTATAAGGAATAAAAAGATATATAATATAGTGATAAAGGGGTCATTTCATCAAGAGAGCATAACACACCAAAATGTGTATATAGCAAAAGAGTAGAGCTTCAAAGTGCATTTTATAAATCCAGATATAACTTTAAAAAATAGATTTGCATTGTCATTTGGAGACTTCAATACTCCTCTGAATAATTGTTAGAAAAAAAAGAAAATCAATAAGAATATAGATGAACTGAAAAACACTGTTAACTAAATTGACCAAGTTGACGTTTATATGATACTATAACAACAGCAGAATATACATTCTTTTCAAATGCATTTGAAAATTCCACCAGCTTTTGGTGTTTGAATTGTAGAAATTCACATTCTGGGCCATAAAACAAATATATACAAATCTGCTCCCTAGATTTCTCCTGATTCAAAATTAAAACATCCTAGGTATGTAGGCTGTCTAAGTGGAGAAAACCTTACACTTCTTTGGGCTATTTTAGGATCTCATTTTGAGCTGGGAGGCAATGACAGGTAGCGTGGGTTAGGTCTGAAAATAAATATCCCCTTTCGAGGTAACTACTCCAGATGAGGCAGAAAGATTTTTCTACAAGGGAGGACTGCTTCCTCAATGGAATAGAGAGCTGCTTTCATTGGTAAGGAACGTTCAGAGGAAACAGATGGTTCAAAGTTCTCAGCTTTGTCTATGTCTGTCCAAATATCCCCAGCTCAAGTCTCAGCATCTCACCCCTTCCCAAACCATGCCCTTACCTTAGCATTAAAGACCTGGTGGGTTGCACATTTAACTGACATTATAGCTATGGGCCTAATCACAACTATGCTGGTCTTGCAGCTAGATGAGATAAAGCACTTCTTTAAGGTGACCATAGAGATTTGACTGTCCACCACTTCTACCGTAACATGGAAGTTTAAAGCTGTAAGTTTCTTTTTCTTTTGTTCTTTTGGCCAGGGCAGTCAGAAGAAACCATAATAATCTACAATCCTCACAATCACCATTGTCGTCATAATAGCTAAATTCTATAGCTACTCAATCTCCCAATACCTTGCTTTCTCACTGTAATCTATCCTCTATCAGCATTGGTGAGAATCTGAGTAAGCCCTGTCTTAGCAAGGAGGATATTCACGTGCTCTTCAAATATGTGAGCTGCCCAGTCCCGTAGTCATGTTTTGAGTGTCTATTTTCTGGAACAATTCCTGATAAAATTATCGTATCAGGACCCAACAGAAAACAAAATTAAGGGTTTAAATAAAGAATTATTGTACATCCTGGGTTTAGCAACAATGAGAAATCATTACCACACTTAGTCCTGAATGGGCGAGAAGAAATGTTATTACTAGGACCTGAAGAAAGCTGAAACTGTGGCCAGGTATGGTGGCTCATGCCTGTAATCCCAGCACTTTGGGAGGCTGAGGCAAGCGGATTACCTGAGGTCAGGAGTTCAGGACCAGCCTGGCCAACATGGTGAAACCCCATCTCTATTAAAAAATACAAAAATTAGGCGGGCATGGGGGCAGGCGCCTGTAATCCCAGATACTCGGGAGGCTAAGACAGGAGAATTGTTTGAACCCAGGAGGTGGAAGTTGCAGTGAGCTGAGATTGCACCATTGCACTCCAGCCTGGGTGACAAGAGCAAAACTCCGTCTCAAAAAACAAACAAAAAACAAACAAACAAAAAAACTGGAACTGTAGATGAGAGCCACTCAGCAGGAGCAGTGGCCACAAACCAGGTCAGCCCTGCCAGAATCGTAGGGCTAAGGCACAGAAGAAGCCAGGGAGAAGAAATACTTCAGCCTTTCTCTTTTTCCTGCCCTTTGATCTCCCAGTGCTGCCTCCTATTAGCCAAATCCAACTGATGTCAGAGGTCAAAGAAACCTGGTTGATGCAGTTAGTAGAGCTATAACTCCCAGAATGGAAAACAAGGCAAAGATTGGATTCGGTGGTGAGGAACTGAGAATAATGACTTCAAAATACCAATCTCTTCCAAAAAGCTGCAGCAGTTGGCAAAACAGACCTTCATGAAATATCTATTGATTTTAGTTTTTGATACCTGAGTATATCACTAATGGCACTCAGCATATGCACATCTTAAAAACACCTTTTTATTATTCTTGATCTTATTTTGCTACTGTCAGTACACAGAAAGGGTCCTTAGTGATGTAATAAAACCAGGAGGGGAAATGAAATTATCCAACTCTTGCGTTTCAGTTCTCTACCTGAATTCCAGAACTTTCCCTGTTTTGCTTTTGTATAGTGACCCTGACTTACCCAAATGCTGGAGCTTCACTTGATGCTCACTAAAGATCTTTGGCCTCTGAGTAAGTTCAGTAATATGCCAGTCACAGAGCAGTGCCCAATAAAACTCCTGCCCCTTCAAAGCATGGGAAACGGGGTCAAGTGGTAATTTCAGCAGGAACACTGGAGAACTGAAGGTGCAGTTGGCAGGTCTGACTTCACATTTTGGGGCCTATGGCTCATAAACTGTGTAACAAATGATAGCAGCACAGAGCACTTTCTGAGCATCCTTAGGTAAAAATAATGCTTTTCACTACACAGCATTTTCCCTGAGGTTTAGCTTTGTGGGATCTTCCTTTTTATAAGTGTATTCTTTAAATCCTGAGTACAGAATGACTGTATTAAACTGCTTTTGTCAAGTATGGCAAAGACTGCTTATTGCTCCCCAATATCCATTCTTTCCTTCCTCCTTTTAATTTTTATTTTTATGCATTATTATTTTTTTCTATAGTACTTTGTTATGGCACTTCCTCCTTTTAGTAACAGAAATTCCCCATAGAATTTTAGAGGCATAGCTAGCCTTCCTTAGAGCTAGATATGGCCATATGATTTCCTTACCATTGGAATGTGAACAAAAAACTGATGTGCAGCAGCATATGCATCATTTCTCTAAAACACTTGCCTTCCACTTTCTCTCTTTTCCCTTTATGGGGCCAACTTGCAGACATGGTGTTGGTGAGCCAGGCAAGGACCACCTCCATGGGGGGCGAATTATGTCATGGAAGAGAGCCACCTGCTCATCCTGCATCCTTCACTTACCTCTGAACTATAGTGTGAAAAAAATGAACTCCTGTCTTGCCTGAGCCAGTGCTTTGGGGGGTCTTTTTGTTACAGAAGCTTAGTCTAAACCTTAACTAACACATTAGGACTCATTTAGCAGTAACATATTGCAACTGATTGTTTCATGCAAATTTTGTCTGAGGAGTTCTCCAGTAATCCTTAATTTCTCATCTACATAGGTGACCAAACAAAATATTTTATTGAAAATCAAATTTTAATGTGATTTAATATAACTAAATGGATAGCTAAAAAAAGAACACATATTTTAATATGTGTTTCTAGTATTACTATCTAGGATGCCTTGCTATTTCATGTATTTTTTTCCTTATCTTTTTGGTGAGTGTTTTTCACATTCATGGTTCTACACCAGATTGTGTGCTCGATACTGCAAAGAAGAAACCACCCATGATTTTACACTCCTCTTCTTTATGGTTTATTCTCAATCATATGTCAATTGCAAGTCAGGCAGTGTTTTTTTTGTTGTTGTTGTTTAGGAAAGAGGGGTGACTTACAGTTGATCTTTATTTAAAACACATTAGTTTAGTGGGAGTGACTAAAATGTTATATGTGGTATGACAGAGTAGGAGAAACAAAATCCTAAGAATCTAATCATTTGAATCCAATTATTCATTCCACAAACATTTACTGAAACTATTATACTATGAGGGAGGTAGCACAGTGCTTCATTAATACTTAAGCCATGGTCTCTATAACAAATGCCTTTAATGTATGGAAGGAAGGAGAAGCTATTTGCATGTGCTTTGTATAAAACTATGAGTGATTCAGTGGAGATGTCTTTAAGACAGCATCTCACAAGACCTCCTGATTGCAACCTCCCCCAGCTTGTCACTAAAATACCTAATCAGCTTAGAAAAGGATAAAAATACCCTATTAAAAATTAGGAGTAACAACTATTGATAGGATTTGAAAAAGTTTCTAGTTGCTGCTGGATCCATGCAGTCAGAAACAGGGCAAATCTCCCTACCTGGAAGTAAGAAGGAAGCCCTCCAGCCCAACTAACCACTCCATAGATCAGAAACAGAACTATTCTAACTAGAGACTGACAGGTGTCACCTGCATTACAAGGGTGGCTTTTGGGAGCAGCCATTGCTTCCCAGTCCTCTTTCCCTTCGACCTTCTCTTTCCCTCTTTTACTACCTTCAGTAAATAATTACAACTCCTAGGAAGCTGAGGAGAGGTATCCATGGAGTGATATACATCCAAGGTGATATCCCCAGAGACAGGAGTCAGCAAAGCCTTTGAGCATTATCGTTTTCTTCATTTTCCACCTGTTCAGTGTGAGAGAGTCAGACAGTGGTGTTGGCACTAGTAGGGACAGGAAGTAGAGACTTCATTTCGGCCTCATGAAGCTGCAATAGATGACAGAAAGTTGTATTAGACCCACTTTCATCATCCCCAGGGGAGCAGGACTCTTCATTCCACTCCCTATCTACTTGGTTATATATTTTTCAGTACCAAACTTAAATACTGTCCTTGCCCAAGCTGCAATACTGAACAGGTTTTTTCTTTTGTGTAACTACATCGTGCGAAGGAAACACTTGATAAATTCTCTAATAATTACAGAGAAAAAAATGACATACAATAAAAATAAAGAGAAAAGAGTAGGAATCAACATGGCAGACTAGATGCAGACAGGAAGAGCTGCTCCCACTGGCAGACCAGACCATCGTGGAGGACAAGTTAAATACGTTGAACGTGGACACAAACAATGGTCACCAAGTCCCGGAATAAATTGTGTGAGCCCCTTGAGGCATTCATCCAGCCCTGTTTCAGAGAAATCTCTATTTCAATCTATTCCTATATGTTACTTATGGAAAAACAACAGTCAATTGCAAAAGCAAGTTGACCTTTTTGTGTTCCTTGAGCCCAGTCGCAAAGGGCCCACGTGACTGGGCCTCATGCCAAACAACTCGTGACAAAAAGAGCCAGGGCCCTAGACTGCACTGAAGCTTCATGAGACCGCTCCTCGTCTGTGCGTGGACGATGACTCTGGGGCCCAGACTGGTGCCCTGGTCTGGTGTCGAATCCTCCATAGTCTGATGAGTGTAAAAAAAAAAATATATATACACACACACACACACACACACACACACACACACACACACACATATATTTTTCTTTTCCTCCTCTTCCCATTGCAATTTGCTTATTATCATTTGCTTATTATATCTGTATTGCCATATACTTGGGATAAAGGCTGTTTACCCTTAAAAGTATTCTGTGTGCCTTTTCTTTTCCCCTCACGTGTTTCCCGCACAGAACAACCATCAAGAAGACCAGCATACACTGAACAGATCTTAGGAAAGAATTAAAAGGGTGGGAAGGCTGGGAACTCTGAAAGGGTGGGAAGCTGGGAATGAAAGGGTGGGAAGCTGGGAACTCTGCATGAAAGCTGGGAACTCTGCATGGGGTTGCCGATCATCAGGACTCAGTCCTGGCCCCAGACAACTCCTGGTCCAATGGGTTCATTTTGCCCACAGCCGGAAAGGGATGTCATCATCTTTGTTTCAAAGTTAAAGTATAAACTAAATTCCTCTGAAAGTTAGTTTGGCTTATGCCTGGGAATGAACAAGGACAGCTTGGAGGTTAGAAGCAAGGTGGAGACAGTTAGGTCAGATCGCTTCACTGATGATTTTTGCAAAGATGGTTTCATTAGGGAAGGGAGTGCGTGAAATAGGCAATTAGTGGTGCACTTCTTCCACAGACCTCCAGAATCCTAGCTAAAGGAGACCCCACACTCTCCACGAACACTTGAGCTGGCAGGGAGAACTGCCCAGAGCATTGACAGAGGCAGAACTCCAGCCTGCATGGAGCCCAGAGGGTTTGGCATGGGAATGGCTGTAGTGGAGCAGAGCCATGGGCACCCATCCCTCAAGGCCCACCATGCTCCTTTAGGTGGCTTTAGCCTTCGTTAGCTGCTACACCTGGACCTGAGCAGGGCTACCTTGCCCATGGGATGGGGCAGTGTGATCTAAGCACCTGTCATCTGTTGGCCTATCCAGGAGTCCCTGCCTAGCCGTGCAAGGCACAGCAGCATTCTTAGTTTAGAGGGTATATGTTTTGGTTAGAAAACTAAAAGAGAAATGTAAAAATTAAAAATAAATAACAACAATAAAAAATAAAAATAAGATTGGCCCCTAAAAATCCCAGTAATAACACAGATTTTTCCATAGGCCCCTTACCTCACTGCCCATAGTGAATTCCAGTTTTACAAATACCCATGGCATTTGTTCTGTGGTTTAAATGTTCTGTGATTCTTTTTTAGGGCTCTGAAGAAAAGTAACCAATAATCAGGAATTATTTGTGATTTGGGGAAATAACATGTTTTATGAAGTCATTCAAAGGTCCTTTTCTTTTTCTTTTACTTGAATGTCCAATAACGATTTGAAGTTATCCCTTTGATAATTTCAATCTACTTATCATACTAACCGCAATCCTGCCTTTTTACTAGCAAACAACTTGGCTGATAAACTAGCAGAAAATGGAGGAATTCAATGAAAAATACACCCAAATGTATTTTATAAACTATAGCAAGCATGAGGTATTTATGACACCTTGATTATTGAGATTTAGCTCTTTCAGTATAAAAGAACATTCCTGTTCCAAAAACCTGAGAAGGAAAGATGGCAGTAAGGATCGAACCAGTTGAGCAAGCAGCTGTTTAATCAACAAGAAAGACCTGGTATAACCCACAATTCTGATTAGTAAGAGCAAGAGAAAGGACATTAAGAAACCAAGGTGGCTACATAGGGAGTCCCTGAGGGGACAAGTTTTACAGGTACATATTTTAAAAAGAAAGTAGGAGCATGGAGTCTAGGAGAAATGCAACAGACTGACATGAATCTTTAAGAGTGTCTAGAAGATCAAAGGGCTGAGGCTTCAGAAAAAGTCAGAAAACAACAAGAGAGACCTTTTTGTTTGATCTGACAAAAAACAGTAAGAACAGTAGAACTCAAAGTAGATAAGGCTATGCTAAGGATGCACCTGCTTGCTTTGAATAAATGCAAACCTCCAAGCTCAGAGAAAAATGGACACAATACAGCAGCAAATGTGAGTAAAGAATCTGTCAATAATTATTTGAAAATGTACAGTGAATTAGAGACATAAAAGATCTGGACAAAAGAAAACATTGCCTCAGTAACAGTGGTGCCTGGTACACTGATAATATGGATTTATCTTTGTGTCACATTGTTCATGTTCAGCCATCCTTCTATGCTGTCTCTCACATTGTCATCTGTCACACATAAATCTGCTCTAGAATGGATGCACATATCATTTTCCAAAAGCTCTTGATTACCAGTTACAGAAGATGCTGAATGTATCCCCAACCACATAATGCAAATACTTTAAAATATAACGTGTTGTTCTACTTCCAAGAATTTTCTTTTGCTAATGTTCTTAGCTAAATATAATACCTGCTTCCAATAACTTCCCACCCCAGGGGTGATTTCTCTTCTATGTCTGCAGCTGAGCAGGCTTCTCTTCCATGTGTCTCCTCCTGTCTCTATCCCTCATCCTTTTCCTCTTTCATTTTCTCTTTCTGCTGAGAAGTAGAGTGCTTCATATTCCTTTCCTTTTTTGTTGGAGAGAATTAATTCCAGCTTTGAGTCTAAGGTCAAAACAAATTCTCCAATAGACAACACTGAGAGCATCTTATTTCCTGAGTACCACTAATAAGTATCCTATCCAACAAGGCCATCACCAGGGTATGAGGGGCACTTGGCAATTAATTTTGCAGGGCCTCATCTAAGGCTAGCAGTTTGGTTCTTTAAAACACAATACGAATTCATGGGCTCATGTAAGGTATGGTGATTTTTCGATGAAGGGACAGAATGATGAGTAGAAAAGAGAAACATATTAGTTTCTTTTCCAATCAGTGCATATGAAGATTCTTCTTAGTGTTCAAGCACCATCTCTTCCTGTCCAGGAACAGGAATCATCAATTCACATTCTTTATTGTCATAGGCATAATTCCTGGCTCTTTTGTACTGCTTCGCGGGAGAAAAAGGTAGCAATGCTGTTATTACTCACAATGCTATGGCTCTTCAGACCTGTTTGTATTTTTTTAAATATAGGCCTACCTTCTTCTTCAGTTCCTTAACTCCATTTATTTAATACTGATTACATTATTACTCTTGACACTACATCATTCATTGTGCTGCCTATAAATACTGGCTTCTAATGACTCAAACAAAAGTTGTTATTGTGCTTCATTGACAATGCCTACACATGCAAGTTTTACTCATAGGATCCACAAAAATGTAAATGATAATTTATTTTCTGACTGTGTTAAATTTATTCCTCAAATTTGTATGGTGTAAAACAAAACAACACATCTTACAATCCTAGGTCTTCTTTAAACTCTTTAGAACATAATCCTGGCATTCCTAGAATGTGGTCCTTTTCCATGTTGACCACACTCTTACCTTCCACACATTGCCACCCAGGTGAGGGCTAAAAGGAGTGTTTCCATTGGGGCAAGAAATGTCTCTTCTTTATCCAACATACCTTAAGACCAAGCTGGGAGAGCATGATGTCACCACGTCGATTAGAGGCAAGAGAGGACATCAGTTGGAAGGGCCCACTGGCACTGCAGAGCCACAGTCTGAAAATGCTTATGAGCAAATAGATGCAGCCACTCCCAGGGGTGGGCAAATATATAGTATGGAGTCCATGGAGGGGATGGGGCAACTGTCTTGGTTGTCAGTAGCAGGGGGGTCATGAATAAATGACACCTGCCTCCCATCTTGCTGCCTTCAGATATTGCAGACTGGGGATGATCTTGCTGTCATAAAATGGATAAGCAAGAGCCAATACATGGATCCAGATACATAGCTCAAGTCCAAGGGATAGTAGTGGACAACGGGTACTCCAGGGCCCTGAACTCATCCTGTATACAAGATGTTTGAGAGTTACCCAGAATGATCACATGAGCACCATTCTGGTAGCCAAATCTTGTATAAGCTCACAAAGTACTCAGGTCCTCTGGTTAATCTGTCATGTAGGTCAAAGAGCTCCAAATACCTCAAAAAGGAGAAAATGAGACTGAGGCTCATGCATGTCCCAATCCAGTCTCAGAGATCTCTGATTGGATGGCCTACCAGCCCCTGCTTTCACTGTATCCTATAAGTGTTGGTATGTTGTGTTTTTGTTTTCATTCAACCCTAAGTATTTTCTAATTGCCCTTGTGATTTCTCTTTTGACCCATTGGTTGTTTAAGAGTATGCTGTTTAATTTCCACATATTTATGAGTTCTGCAATTTTCCTTCTGGTATTCTAACTTCATCCTATTGTTGTTGAAGATGTTTTGTATGATATATATCTTTTAAAATATATTAAGACTTGTTTTCTGGCCTAACATATGGTCTATCCATGAAGAAGTCTCATGTTCACTTAAGAAGAATGTATATTCTGCTATCATTGGATAGAGTGTTACATATATGTCTTTTAGGCCTAATAGGTTTATGGTGTTGTTCAAGTTCTCTATTTTCTTATCATGTCTGGTTAATCATCCATTAATGAAAGTTGGGTGCTGAAGTGTTCAACTATTATTGTAGAACTATTTGTCTCCTGAATACTGTCAATTTTTGCTTCATATTTTGAGAATATGGTATACAGGTGTGTAAATGCTTATAATTATATCTTGTATCAAACCTTTTATTAATATGTAATATCCTTGTCTCTTATATCTTTTTTTATTTAAGGTCTATTTTATTTAATATTAGTATACCTGCCTTAGCTCTCTTTTGGTTACTATTTGCATGAAATATCTTTTTTCCTCCTTTTACTCTCAACCTATGCATTTGGATCTAAACCGAGTCTCTTGTAGACAGCATATAGTTAGGTCTACTTACATATCTATACTATAGATCTTCAGATGTTTAAAAACATCTATTCTGCCAATCTCTTTTGGAGAATTTAATGCATTTACATTTGAAGTAATTAGAAATAAGGAAAGATTTACTTCAGCCATTTTGCTATTTGTTTATATATAGATGCCTTGTAGTTTTTTCTTGTTGTTCCTCCTTTCATCCATTATTGCCTTCTTTTGTGTTTAGTTGATTTTTTGTATAAAAAATTTAGATTATCTTCTCATTTCTTTATGTGAATATTCTATAGATGTTTACTGGTTGCCATAGGAATTATGTTTAACGTCTTAATATTATAATATCCTAATGTGAATTTATACTAACTTAGCTTCAATAGCATATGAAGACTCTGTTCCTATAGAGTTCTGTTCCCTGCTTTGGTTATTGATGCCACAGATTACATCTTTATGTTTTGTGTGTCCTGTAACATATATTAATAATTGTTTCTATGTATTTGTTTTTTAAATGACATAAAAAATCAAAAGTGGAGTTGCAAACCAAAATTATAAAAATGTTAGCTTGTATAATTGCCCACATATTATCTTTACCAAAGATCTTTATATCTTCATGACTTTGAGTTACTGCCTACTGTCTTTTCATTTTATCTGAAAAACTCCCATTAGCATTTCCTGCAGTTCAGGTCTAGTGGTAACAAACTTCGTCAGTTCTTGTTTATTTGGGAATATCTTATTTTTTCCTTCATTTTGAAGAGTAATTTTGCTGTATATAGAATTTCCAGGAATAGGACTTTTCTTTCACTACTTTGAATATATTAACCCACTACTTTCTAATCTCTAAGGTTTTGGAGAAATCAGCTGATTGTCTTATTGAGAATTCTTTATATGTGACAAGTCACTTCTCTCTTGCTGCTTTCAAGATTCTCTCTTTGTATTTAGCATCTATAATTTGATTGCAATGTGTTTTAATATGGGCCTCTTTGATTTTTATCCCACCTGAAGTTTGTTGAGCTTTTTGGATTTGTAGATTCATAACTTGCACCGAATTTGGGAAATTTGTGGCCATTATTTCTTCAAATAATCTCTCTATCTCCTTCTCTTTCTCTTCTACTGTTGGAACTTCAACAGTGTGTGTGTTGGTCTGCTTGATAGTGTCTCACAGGTCCCTTAGGCTCTGTTCATGTTTCTTCATTTTTTTCTTTCTGTGCCTCAGACTGAATAATTTCATATGACCTATCTTCAGTTTCATTGATTCTTTCTTCTTTCTGATAAACCTACTGTTGGGCCCACTTACTGAATTTTTTATTTCAGTTATTGTACTTTCAACTCCAGACTTTCTATTGGTTTTTCTTAAATATTTTCTCTCTCTTTATTGGTATTACCATGAGAGAATATAATAATAATGAGATATTACTCTTATATTTACCTTTAGTTCTTTAGACATGATTTCCTTTACTTCTTTTAACATATTTAAAAAGCTAATTTAAGAGTTGGTTCTAAGGTGGCCGAATGGGAACAGCTCCAATCTGCAGCTCCTAGCATGATTGACACAGAAGACAGGTGATTTCTGCATTTCCAACTGAGGTACCTGGTTCATCTCATTGGGACTGGTTGGACAGTGGGTGCAGCCCACAGAGGCCAAGCTGAAGCAGGGCAGGGCATCGCTTCACCTGGGAAATGCAAGGGGTCGGGGGAATTCCCTTTTACTAGCCAAGGGAAGCCACGACAGACTGTACCTCAAAAAACGGGACACTCTGCACTCTGCCCAAATACTACGCTTTTCCTAAGGTGTTAGCAACCAGCAGACCAGGAGATTCTTTCCCACGCCTGGCTTAGTGAGTCCCAGGCCCATGGAGCCTTACTCACTGCGAGCACAGCAGTCGGAGACCAAACTGAAAGGCAGCAGCCTGGCTACGGGAGGAGCATCTGCCATTGGTGAGGCTTAAGTAGGTAAACAAAGTGGCCGGGAAGCTTGAACTGGCCATAGCCCACTACAGCTCAGCAGCTCAGCAAGGCCTACTGCCTCTACAGACTCCAACTCTGTAGGCAGGGCATAGCTGAACAAATGGCAGCAGACAACTTCTGCAGACTTAAACATACCTGTCTGACAGCTCTGAAGAAAGCAGTGGTTCTCCTAGCATGGTGTTTGAGCTCTGAGAACAGACAGACTGCCTCCTCAAGTGGGTCCCTGATCCTGTGTAGCCTAACTGGGAGACATCTCTCAGTAGGGGCTGACAGACACCTCATATAGGTGGGTGACCCTCTGGGAGGAAGCTTCCAGAGGAAGGATCTGGTAGCAATATTTGCTGTTCCACAATATTTGCTATCTGGTGATACCCAGGCAAACAGGGTCTGGAGTGGACCTCCAGCAAACTCCAACAGACCTGCAGCTGAGGGACTGACTCTTAGGAGGAAAACTAACAAACAGAAAGGAATAGCATCAACATCAACAAAAAGGACATCTACACCAAAACCCCATCTGTAGTTCACCAACATCAAAGATCAAAGATAGATAAAACCACAAAGATAGGGAGAAACCAGAGCAGAAAAGCTGAAAATTCTAAAAACCAGAGCTCCTCTTATCCTCCAAAGGATTGCAGCTCCTCACCAAGAATAGCACAAAGCTGGACAGAGAATGACTTTGATGAGTTGACAGAAGTAGGCTTCAGAAGGTCTGTAATAACAAACTATTCTGAGCTAAAGGAGCATGTTTGAACCCATCACAAGGAAAGTAAAAACCTTGAAAAAAGGTTAGACAAATGGCTAACTAGTATAAACAGTGTACAGAATACCTTAAATGACCTGATGGAGCTGAAAACCGTGGCACAAGAACTTCGTGACGCATGCACAAGCTTCAGTAGTCAATTTGATAAAGTGGAAAAAAGGGTGTCAGTAACTGAAGATCAAATTAATGAAATAAAGTAAGAAGACAAGTGAGAAAAAAGAGTAAAAAGAAATGAACAAAGCCTCCAAGAAATAAGGGACAATGTGAAAAGACCAAATCTATGTTTAATTGGTGTACCTGAAAGTGATGGGGAAAATGGAACCAAGCTGGAAAACACACTTTAGGATATTATCCAGGAGAACTTCCCCAACTTAGCTAGGCAGGCCAGCATTCTAATTCAGGAAATAAAGAGAACACCACAAAGATACTTCTCGAGAATAGCAACCCCAGGGCACATAATTGTCAGATTCACCAAAGTTGAAATGAAAGAAAAAATGTTAAGGGCAGCCAGAGAGAAAGGTCGGGTTACCCACAAAGGGAAGCCCATCAGACTAACAGCAGATCTCTCAGCAGAAACCCTACAAGCCAGAAGAGAGGAGGGGCCAATATTTAACATTCTTAAAGAAAAGAATTTTCAACCCAGAATATTATATCCAGCCAAACTAAGTCTCATACATGGAGGAAAAACAAAATCCTTTTCAGATAAGCAAATGCTGAGAGATTATGTCACCACCAGGCCTGCCTTACAAGAGCTCCTGAAGGAAGCACTAAACATGGAAAGAAACAACGAAACCAGTCACTGCAAAAACAGGCCAAATTGTAAAGACCATTGATGCTATGAAAAAACTGCATCAATTAATGGGCAAAATAACCCACTAACATCATAATGGCAGGATCAAATTCACACATAACAATATTAACCTTAAATGTGAATGGGTTAAATGTCCTAATTAAAAGACACAGACTGGCAAATTGGATAGAGTCAAGATCCATCAGTGTGCTGTATTCAGGAGACCATCTCATGTGCAAAGACGCATATAGGCTCAAAATCAAGGGATGGAGGAAGATCTACCAAGCAAATGCAAAGCAAAAATAAGGAGGGGTTGCAATTCTACTCTCTGATAAAGCAGACTTTACATAAACAGAGATCAAAATAGACAAAGAATGGCATTACATAGTGGTAAAGGTATCAATTCAATAAGATGAGTGAACTCTCATAAATATATATGCAACCAATACAGGAGCACCAAGATTCATAAAGCAAGTCCTAGAGACCTACAAAGAGACTTAAGACTCACACACAATAATAATGGGAGACGTTAACACCCACTGACAATATTAGACAGATCAATGAGACATAAGGTTAACAAGGATATCCAGGACTTGAACTCAGCTCTGCAATAAGCAGAACTAACAGACAGCTACAGAACTCTACACCCCAAATCAACAGAATGTACATTTTTCTCAGCACCACATCACACTTATTCTAAAACTCACCACATAATTGGAAGTGAAGCACTCCTCAGCAAATGGAAAAGAACCGAAATCACAACAAACTGTCTCTCAGACCACACTGCAATCAAATTAGAACTCAGGATTAAGAAACTCACTCAAAACCACTCAACTACATGGAAACTGAACAACCTACTCCTGAATGACTATTGGGTAAATAACGAAATGAAGGCAGAAACAAAGATGTTCTTTGAAACCAATGAGAACAAACACACAATATACCAGAATCTCTGGGACACATTTAATGCAATTTGTAGAGGGAAATATATAGCACTAAATGCCCACAAGAAAAAGAAGGACAGGCCGGGCGTGGTGGCTCACGCCTGTAATCCCAGCACTTTGGGAGGCCGAGGCGGGCGGATCACAAGGTCAGGAGATCGAGACCACGGTGAAACCCCGTCTCTACTAAAAATACAAAAAATTAGCCAGGCGCGGTTGTGGGCGCCTGTAGTCCCAGCTACTCGGGAGGCTGAGGCAGGAGAATGGCATGAACCCGGGAGGCGGAGCTTGCAGTGAGCTGAGATCCGGCCACTGCACTCCAGCCTCGGCGACAGAGCGAGACTCCGTCTCAAAAAAAAAAAAAGAAAAAGAAGGACAGATCTAAAATCAACACCCAAACATCACAATTAAAAGAACTACAGAAGCAAGAGCAAACAAATTCAAAAGCAAGCAGAAGGCAAATAACTAAGATCAGAGCAGAACTGAAAGAGATAGAGACACAAGAACCTTTCAAAAAATCAATGAATCCAGGAACTGGTTTTTTGAAAGATCAACAAAATTGATAGACCTCTACCAAGACTAATAAAGAAGAAAAGAGAGAAGAATCAAATAGATGCAATAAAAAATGATAAAGGGGATATCACCACCAATCCCACAGAAATACAAACTACTATCAGAGAATACTATAAACACCACTACACAAATAAACTAGAAAATCTAGAAGAAATGGATAAATTCCTGGACACATACACCTCCCAAGACAAAACCAGGAAGACATTGAATCCCTGAATAGACCAATAATGGGTTCTGAAATTCAGTCAATAATTAATAGCCTACCAACCAAAAAAAGTCCAGGACCAGACAGATTCACAGCCAAAGTCTACCAGAGGTACAAAGAGGAGCTGGTACTATTCCTTCTGAAACTATTCCAATCAATAGAAAAAGAGGGAATCCTCCCTAACTCATTTTATGAGGCCAGCATCATCCTGATACCAACGCCTGGCAGAGACACAACAACAACAAAAAAGAGAATTGTAGACCAATATCCCTGATGAACATAGAAGTGAAAATCCTCAATAAAATACTGGCAAATCAAATCCAGCAGCACATCAAAAAGCTTATCCACCATGATCAAGTTAGTTTCATCCCTGGGATGCAAAGCTGGTTCAACATACACAAATCAATAAATGTAATCCATCACATAAACAAAACCAATGAAAACAAACCACATGATTATCTCAATACATCAGAAAAGGCCTTTGGCAAAATTCAACAGCACTTCATGCTAAAAACTCTCAATAAACTAGGTATTGATGGAATGTATCTCAAAATATTAAGAGTTATTTATGACAAACCCACAACCAATATCATACTGAATGGGTGAAAACTGGAAGCATTCCCTTTGACAACCGGCACAAGACCAGGATGCCCACTCCTATTCAACACAGTGTTGGAAGTCCTGGCCAGGGCAATCAGTCAAGAGAAGGAAAAAAAGGGTATTCAATTAGGAAAAGAAGAAGTCAAATTGTCCGTGTTTGCAGATGACATGATTGTATATTTAGAAAACCCCATCATCTCAGCCCCAAATCTCCTTAAGCTGATAAGCAACTTTAGCAAAGTCTCAGAACACGAAATCAATATGCAAAAATCACAAGCATTCCTATACACCAATAACAGACAGAGAGCCAATCATGAGTGAACTCCCATTCACAATTGCTTCAAAGAGAATAAAATACCTAGGAATCCAACTTACAAGGGATGTTAAGGACCTCTTCAAGGAGAACTACAAACCACTGCTCAACAAAATAAAAGAGGACACAAACAAATGGAAGAACATTCCATGCTCATAGATAGGAAGACTCAATATTGTGAAAATGGCCACACTGCCCAAGGTAATTTATAGATTCAATGCCACTTCCATCAAGCTGCCAATGACTTTTTTCACAGAATTGGAAGAACTAAAAATTCTATAAAAAAAAAAAAAAAAAAAAAACTAAACTAAAAATCTTAAAGTTCATACGGAACCAAAAAAGAGCCTGCATTGCCAAGACAATCCTAAACAAAAAGAACCAAGCAGGAGGCATCATGCTAGCTGACTTCAAACTATACTACAAGGCTACAGTAACCAAAACAGCCTGGTACTGGTACCAAAACAGAGATATAGACCAATGGAACAGAACAGACGCCTCAGAAATAACACCAGACATCTTCAACCATTTGATCTTTGACAAATCTGACAAAAACAAGAAATGGGGAAAGGATTCCCTATTTAATAAATGGTGCTGGGAAAACTGGCTAGCCATATGTAGAACGCTGAAACTGGATCTCTTTTTACACCTTGTACAAAAATTAATTCTAGGTGAATTAAATACTTAAATGTCAGACCTAAAATCATAAAAACTCTAGAAGAAAACCTAGGCAATACCATTCAGGACATAGGTACGGGCAAGGACTTCATGACTAAAACACCAAAAGCAAAGGCAACAAAAGCCAAAATGGACAAATGGGATCTAATTAAACTAAAGAGCTTCTGCATGGCAAAAGAATCTACCATCAGAGTGAAGAGGCAACCTACAGAATGGAAAAAAATTTTTGCAATCTACCCATCTGACAAAGGGCTAATATCCAGAATCCACAAAGAACTCAAACAAATTTACAAGAAAAAAAAAAACTCCATTAAAAAGTGGGCAAAGGATATGAGCAGACACTTCTCAAAAGAAGATAATTATGCAGCCAATAGACACATGAAAATATGCTCATCATCACTGGTCATCAGAGAAATGCAAATCAAAACTGCAATGAGATACCATCTCACACCAGTTAGAATGGTGATCATTAAAATGCCAGGAAACAACAGATGCTGGAGAGGATGTGGAGAAATAAGAACGCTTTTACACTGTTGGTGGGAGTGTAAATTAGTTCAACCATTGGGGAAGACAGTGTGGTGATTCCTCAAGGATCTAGAACTAGAATACCATTTAACCCAGCAATCCTATTACTGCATATATACCCAAAGGATTATAAATCATGCTGCTATAAAGACACATGCACACGTATGTTTATTGCAGCACTATTCACTATAGCAAAGACTTGGGACCAAACCAAATGTCCATCAATGATAGAATGGATTAAGAAAATGTGGCACATCACATGGAATACTATGTAGCCATAAAAAAGGATGAGTTCATTTCCTTTGCAGGGACATGGATGAAGCTGGAAACCATCATTCTCAGCAAACTCTTACAAGGACAGAAAACCAAATGCCGCCTGTTCTCACTCATAGGTGGGAATTGAACAATGAGATCACTTGAACACAGGGCGTGGAACATCACACACTGGGCCCTCTTGGGGGATGGGGGGCTAGGGGAGGGATAGCTGTAGGAGAAATACCTAATGTAAATGACGAGTTAATGGGTGCAGCAAACCAACATGGCACATGTATACCTATGTATCAAACCTGCACGTTGGGCACATGTACCCTAGAACTTAAAGTATAATAAAAAATAAAAAGCTAATTTAAAGCCTTTGTCTAGTTTTGTCTAGTGTCTGACATTCCTTAGGCACACTTATTGACTGCTTTTTTCCTGCTTATGGGCATACTTTCTTGCTTCTTTGCATGTCTCATAATTTCTTTGTTGGAAACATGACATTTTACATAATGTGACAACTCTGAAAATCAGATTATCTTTCTCCAGGGTTTCTTGTGGTGGCCACTGATGTCCTTGCTCAGTTTGGTTAGTAGTCAACTAATAATTAAACAGAGATTTCCTTAAGTGCCTAGGACCAATAAGTCATCTCCCAGTCTTTGAGAAGGGGCTCTGTGTGTGTGCTGAGGCATCCCATCAACAGTTAGCAGGCAATTGACAACTCTACCTTAGTCTTCATATCCAGCTCTAGCAGTGCTTCAAGGTTAGCTAGAAGCGAGAGCTTAGGGACTTTTCAGGTATTTCCTGAGTACATATACAGTCCTGGTCATATGTATAGTTCTATATATGTATATGGTCTTACAGATTTTCAGAGATACTTTGGAGCTTTTCAAAGCCCCCTACAGATATCTCATTCCTGAGCTTTTCTTTTTAAGCTTTTTAATGAGTTTATTATTTACCCCAGTTGTTTGTCCATCTCAGGTAGTTGCAATGCTAAACAACTGCCTCTTGTTTTCAACCAATGACCCTGAGGAAAGGCTGTTTACACTGCATGAACTCTGAGTATATCAAATAAAGACAGCCTTGTAAATGAGGTCTTCCAGGAAATTACCAAATAGTTCAAATAATGACAATTCTGTGAGGCTTTAAAGGGACTCAGACACCTTTCTGCTCTTTCCAGTAGCTGCCAGTTTTTGATGTGGTGATGAAGGTCTGAAATTCTCTCTGGAACCTCCCAGGTTGTTTTTTAAACTTGATGGTTTGCAACTGGACTTATGGGTCTGAAAAACTTGGCTTGATTACTTAAAAGACTAGTAATTTCACCTTTTGATACTGCCTTTGCAAAAATTCTAACAGTGGGAAAATTATGACAGTGAAAGAGATCTGACCTAACCAACTCCATCTTGCTTCTAACCTCCAGTCTGTCCCTGTTTTATTCCTGAGCATAGGCCAAACTAGCTTTGAGAGAAACTTAGTTTATAGGTTAACTTTGAAACAAAGATAATAATAACTTCCTCATGAAATAAACCTCCTTCTTACCTAGAGACCACACTGTCTTTGTAAGACTAATCAATTAGCCATAATATAAGAAATTATTGTTTCAGGAGTCATGCAGCTAGAGGCCATAAGATTCTGAACCTCCCCAGTTGCTCCTAGGCATAACATCACTATTGCAAAACCTAAAATTGGTGCTTGAGATGTTTTTTGGACCCTAAGTTCTGAGATACTAGCTGGTGCCACCCAGACTGGTAATTTGGCCTAACCAGTTTTGCAATCCTACCCAGGAAAAGAAGACAGCAAGAAGAAGCCACTTTGACTTGACAGCATGAAGTCAGCCCCTATGAAGAAGAAGACAGCATGAAGTCAGCCCCTATGACTTCATCTTTGATCTGATCAATCAGCACTCCCTACTCCCTGATCCCTACCAAATTCTCCTTAAAAGCCCTGGTCTCCAAATGTTCAAGGTGACTGATTTGAGTAATAAAACTCTAGTCTCCCATTTAGCTGTTTGTCTGTGAATTAAATTCTTTCTCTACAGCAATTCTCCTGTCTTGATACATTAGCTCTATCTGGGCAGCGGGCAAGGAGAACCCACTGGGCCATTTCACTATAAGGTCTTTCTAGAAAAGATTCCTCTCACAGAGATTGGTAGCTCAAGTTGGTGACACAGCATGGCCATTTGTGCAAATAAGGGCTCTTCTTTCTTTGCACATTGGATGTCTCTCTAACCTCCGGTACTTGCCTGTACTCTCTTTCTCTTGCTATACCGTATCTTGCCTTTAAATAAACACCTATATGAATATACTCTGTGGAGTCTGGTGAATCCATGCAAATAACCAAACTGGGGAAATCTTTGCAATGGTATGTCTGTACAATATAATACTATACAGCTGCAGAAAAGTATGTGAAATGTATCTGTGGACTGATATGAAAAGATATCTAGAATATATTGTTAAATGAAAATGCAGGTGAGGAACTACAATATAGTATACTGTTTTTCTTGTAAGAAAGAGAGAAATACAAGGGCATATAATTCTATTCTCTTGATTTGCATGAGGAAACACTGGAAGTTTACACAAAAAAAATACTATTAAAAATGATTAACTATGGAAGTGGTGGAAGCAAGATATCTTAATGTATAAATTTTCATATTGAAGATACTTGCACACACATGTTTATAGCAGCACAATTCACAGTTGCAAAATCATGGAAGCAACCCAAATGCCCATCAATCAATGAACGGATAAAGAAACTGTAGTGTATATATACAATGGAATACTACTCAGTCATAAAAAGGAATGAATTAACAGCATTTGGAATGACCTGGATGAGACTGGAGACTATTATTCTAAGTAACTCAGGAATGGAAAGAGACTATTATTCTAAGTGAAGTAATTCAGGAATGGAAAACCAAACATTGTATGTTCCCACTGATATGTGGGAGCTAAGTTATGAGGATGCAAAGGCATAAGAATGATATAATGGACTCTGGAAACTTGCAGGAAAGAGTGGGAGGGAGTGAAGGATAAAAGACAACAAATATGGTGCAGTGTATACCACCTGAGTGATAGGTGCACCAGGATCTCACAAATCACCACCAAAGAACTACTCATGTAACCAAATACCACCTGTATCCACAATAACTTATGGAAAAATAATAATTAAAAAGTAAAAAAATTTCATATTGTTTTGATTTTTGAAACTTATATTACCCACTCAAAAAATTAAAATTTCAGAGTAAACAAAAAAGAAAAGAAAAATCAAGTTATGTGGTCTAAGAGATATAATAAAATATTATAGAGTTTCATAATAAGTACCAAGAAATAAAGATGGCAAAATAATAGACATGCCAAAGTATAAACATAAACAACAAAAGTAAACAGCAGCACAAGATACAAAGCTGAAGTCTTACCTGGGTAGCATGTTAAAGGATTATTGCTTTAGTTCAGGATTTCTGAACAGCAGCACTAATGACATTTTGGGCAGGATACTTCTTTGTTGTGGCAGGCTGTCCAGTGCATTATTAGAGGACAGCTAGCCTCTACCCACTAAATACCAGTAGCACTTCCTCCCCTGAGTTGTGACAACCAAAAATATCTCCAAACATTGTCAAATGAGGTGCTGAGAGTGGCAAGGGCACAAAAATTATGCCCAGTTGAGAATCACCGTTTTCATTGCTCTGAATAAGCAGATTTTCTGAGCAGCTCTAGAAAATGTTTTCCTAGCAACTGGTCTATATTCCCGAACTACTTTTTCATTGAGATGTCAAATATTTCATATAATACTTTTCCAGTTCTTTATTATTATAATCTTGACTCAACCAGTATGTTATTTTGCAACGTCTTTGGAGTGACATGATTTATCAGAAATATTTTCCCTTTAATAAGATACTTGAACTGCTGAATCATTTGGTGTGACTATTACTTTGAAACTTTTTGTGTGGAAGCCAATCTCTATTTCTTTAATCATATTAGAAAAATAGAATTAAATGCTAATGTCCATATACAATTAATGTACTTAATTGAGGGGAATACCTTTAATATGTTTGAAATAATAGTGTTACTGACTACCTTTCTTTTTTATCTTTCCTTGAGTGTCTGGAAATCCTTCGAAATCCTTCAAGAAATTGTCCACGGGTTGTTAAGGTCAGTAATTAGTTAATTAGTGCCACAGCTGTCACAATCCCAATCTGAACATGCTCTAAACTGAGATGCCCCTGCTAGCGCAGTAGCTCACAATTCTGGCAGCACAACTTGTGGTAGGTATATAGAAATAGATGGAGCTTCTCCCTCAGCTGTATTCATGATCTTCTGAGAGTGATGCATGTGGTCATAATTATTTTTAAATATAATCCTTAAGTTTCTGAAGAAAGCAAATCCAAAAAAATAAGTCATATGGTCTTAATGTGGACTGGTCCACAGATTATAGCACAACTATCTGCGTGAGCTTGATGCCAAATCTTCTTCCACTTCCCTGTCTTATTCCAGAGGGTGATGGTGGTGGTGTTCATGTGATTCACTTCAGTTGAAGGAACAAGAAAGCACGCATTTCCCAGGAGAATCACCATGGTCTACCCCACCTCCGAACACAGGCGAAAGGGGTTCCTCATTGAAAATGAGATACAGTCAAAGCAGTAGTAAAGCGAACACCGTTTTATAGCTGCTATGGAAAAAAATTATTGTATTTTCGCTGTAACACACACACACACACACACACACACACACACACACACACTCTGCAGTCTCAAGACAGGATAGTTTAAAATCTTCAACTTGCAGTGGGATCTAACTACCTTCCCTTCCGTCCCCAGTGCCTCCTGATGTTTGCAATCTCATTTCCAATTCACCAGCGTGCATGAACGCAGACTCCAGATCCAGCGCAGAGCCAAGAATTCGCTCAGGGGCACCAGCTAAATAGCAAACATATGCCATGTCAAACATGTGAAAGCTTCAGCGACTAGGGTACTGCCGGAAAAACCAATTCCAGCCCAGGAATTTCTAGGTGGAAACACTGACCGCCAAGTTGTTTTATTCTCTTTGCTTGATTCAGGCCGGTTTTGAAAGCAGGTGTCCCCTCTACCCCAGCTTCAAGAAGGGAAATCCCGGCCCCCGGCAGCTGCAGAGCTAAGAAAAACTATCTCGCCACCCCTTCCTGTGGTAACGTGGTTCTAACCCTGCTCTGCCCCACAACCCCACTTTACCCGGAGACGCAGACGCCAGGCTACCTAGCACTTAGTCGCCTCTTCCTCCAGCCTGGTTTTATAAGCTCTGGAAACCAGGACGTTGTTTCCATCTTCGCCTTCGCTGCCTGGGCCGCATGCCTCCCGGGCTTATTTAGGAAGCGACGTTAGGGCTACACTTTTGGCTCCAGAAATTTGTTCAGACGGCGCAGCCGACGCCCTGCAGGGTCATTTCCGAACGCATTCCCAAATATCCTGGTCCTCTAGCCCTTACCACCCCCTAGCACACGAAACCCCGCCTGGCGGTGAAGCAGGTGTGTTGCTGGTGGCTCGTCGCTGGCTTGGAGATAGAGGTGCTCCGTACCTGTCCCCTTTCTGACACCACCTGAAACCGTACCGGGGCACATCCCTCATCCAAATATCCACTTTTAAGGTGTACGAATTCGAGTTTGGCCTGAACGCCCCCTCCCCGTGCCGACCCTGGAGGCATCTTCCGTGGGGTCTTTCTCTTCGAACCCAAAGGGGTAAGCTCCTGGGTGCGCCAGGTCCGCCTCTTCCCTGGCGCTGGCAGGGGGCGGGAGTGGATAGGCTGGGACCTGTGTCTGATTAGCTGGGAGGGGGAAGCCATGGTCCCAACCGCTGTCTGCTGCGTTCCAGTCCGTCCAGGCTCTTCCAGGAGGAAGAGGCACGTTACAAGAGAGGAGGGGCAGGGGTCCCAGCACTGAATACCCTGGCCGGGGTTTTGACAGCTGCCACAGTCTCTGAGCTCCTGCCTCGCGCCCGAAGCCGGTGCCTGCCATGGGGCCCCCTTCCAACTCAGGCTTCTATGTGAGCCGCGCGGTGGCTCTGCTGCTGGCGGGGCTGGTAGCCGCCCTCCTGCTGGCGCTGGCCGTACTCGCCGCCTTGTACGGCCACTGCGAGCGCGTCCCACCTTCGGGGCTGCCTGGACTCGGGGACTCGGAAGCCGAGTCCTCCCCTCCCCTCAGGCAGAAGCCGACGCGGACCCCGAAACCCAGCAGTGCACGCGAGCTAGCGGTGACGACCACCCCGAGCGACTGGCGACCCCCGGGGCCCTGGGACCAGTTACGCCTGCCGCCCTGGCTCGTGCCGCTGCACTACGACCTGGAGCTGTGGCCGCAGCTGAGGCCCGACCACCTTCCGGCCGGGTCTTTGCTCTTCACTGGCCGCGTGAACATCACGGTGCGCTGCACGGTGGCCACCTCTCGCCTGCTGCTGCATAGCCTGTTCCAGGACTGCGAGCGCGCCGAGGTGCGGGGCCCCCTGTCCCCGGGCACTGGGAACGCCACAGTGGGCCGCGTGCCCGTGGACGACGTGTGGTTCGCGGTGGACACTGAATACATGGTGCTGGAGCTCAGTGAGCCCCTGAAACCTGGTAGCAGCTACGAGCTGCAGCTCAGCTTCTCGGGCCTGGTGTATGAAGACCTCAAGGAGGGACTCTTCCTCAACGTCTACACCGACCAGGGCGAGCGCAGGTAAGGGCTGTACAGCCCGTGGCCCCTTTCGGCCCCCGCCCCTGCGTCCCGGTGCAGGCTGCGGGTCCAGCTGACTACCATGTCCAGGTGCGCGTCTGCTGCCTTTTCCAAAGAATCCCCTTGCGACGTTTTATTTATTTATTTATTTAATTTTTATTATACTTTAAGTTCCAGGGTATATGTGCACAACGTGCCGGTTTGTTACATATGTATACATGTGCCATGTTGGTGTGCTGCACCCATTAACTCGTCGTTTACATTGGGTATATCTCCTAATGCAAACTCTCACAAGGATAAAAAACCAAACACCTCATGTTCTCACTCATAGGTGGGAACTGAACAATGAGAACACTTGGACGCAGGAAGGGGAACATCAGACACCGCGACGTTTTCTTTCAAAGCCAAACAGAGGGCGAGCGCCTCCTTTCTCCCTTTTCCTAAAACCTTACTCCGAATAAAGAGACGGCGGAGACCGCGGTCCTTCCTCTGGCCAGTTTTCAATCCTGTATCTGCTCATCCAGTTTGCTTCTATTGCTGCCCCTTTTTAGGTCGCTGGTACCCCAGAAGCTTATCGTTTTCTTCAGAAAGCACCTTTCCTCTCTAGCAGGAAATTTCTTCACCCCATTCAACAAACCCCTTGCCCCTCAAATGTTGGTCCTTGGACCAGCAGCAGCGGTAAGGGAGCTTGTTAGAAATGCAGACATGTGTTCTTTTTACACTCATTTGAGATAATATCTCCTACACGGGAAGTTTCCTGCCCCTGCACAAGAAGAATTGTCTCTTTCCACGCTCTGAGACCACAATACTGTCCTCCGGCGAATGCCGGGGAAATAGCTTAAGTGGGAGACATTAAGATTTATTTTTTTTCCAACCGGCGATCTCTTTGTCCACTCACACACTGGTGGAGCATTTGCGCCGAACACAACTGCATGTACTTTGCCCTTTATTATTAGAGAAAATGTTCTCAGATGTTTTCTGAGGGAAAGAATCCCACTAAATTACACCCTACACCATCTCCTGCACTACTTTCAAAATTTCAAAGGTTTTTAAAATAAATTTAAAGAGTTGCCCTCGTGGATGTATAATCTATAACTTTTGTTTTTAAGGGCAGCGTGCTTGGTTTTTCTTTTAAACAATACATCAATGCTTGAAAAACTAGTTTTGAAGTTTTCTTATTCAGATGATGTGTTACTCAACTTGTGAAGGAATCTTTTGAAATTACTGTGTAGGTCAGGGTGCAAAGTATTTCAGAGGAGAAAATGGAAACACTTTACCTACATGTCTGACTTTTTTTTTTTCTTGCTGTAGGTCGGTAAATCCTCCTCTGTTCACCTACCTCTTCCTTGGTCCTGTTTCAGTGGGACTATGGCCCAGACAAGCTTGCAAAAATGGGAAAGGAAAGTCCCATTCAATTTTTCTATTGTGTTGCTAACTCTAGTGTTAACTAGAAACCATATTTTCAGAACATTAAAATTCAAGCAAGAAGAAATCTTAATAAAGTTCTACAGATGTTCATAAACCAAGGTTAGTCTCCAAAACTGTGATGTTTTGGAAGAGTTGTTACTCTCTGGGTCTCTGCTTCTGAAACCACAAGGAAAAGACAACTAAGATTAAGCTTGAAGCCAGAGTCATGAAGAACCTGCAACAGAAGGATGGCTTGTGGTACGCCAGATTCTGGGAGCCCAGCAGGCCTAAGTTTGAACCTGAGCTGTGTCAATTGAGCTAGTCTCTTAACCTCTCTGAGTCTGTTTCCTCATTCACAGAGTAGATACAATAATTGTCAACTATTAGAGTACTGTGAGAATTAAATGAAAAAGGGAGTACTCAGTGACACATACAGCCTGGGTAGTGGTAACTGCTATCCTTAGGTCAGATTATCATTATGATCAGCTTCTTTGCTATCTAAACACGGAACCTGCCAAGTTCCTGGTATATATGAGTCTAAGAAGATTCCCAGAGGAGAAGGCAAAGCTGGGGAGTGGGGAGTTATTGCTTAGTGGGTATAGATTGTAGTTTTGTAAGATGATAAGAGTTCTGGAGATAGATTGACAACAGTGTGAATGTTCTTAACACTACTGAACTTATACACTTAAAAATGGTTAAAGTGGTAAACTTTATGTTATGTGTATTTTACTAGAATTAAAAGTTTTTAACAAGCAAAAATAAATTATAGATCAGTGAGTTTAGAATGGAGTTTAGAAATTTATATGTTTTGACAATTGTCTCAGTTAATTCTGATGCCTACTATAGGCACCTGATATGGTTTTGTTGTGTCCCCACCCAAACCTCATCTTGAATTGTAGTTCCCATAACCCGGTGGGAGGTAATTGGAAAAAGGGGGTGGTTTCCTCCATGCGGTTCTCCTGATAGTGAATGAGTCTCATGAGATCTGATGGTTTTATAAGAATCTGACATTTCCCCTGCTTGCACTCACTCTGTCTTGCTGCCCTGTGAAGAAAGTGCCTTTCTTCCCCTTTCTTCCCCTTCATCTCCTGCCATGACTATAAGTTTCCCAAGGCCTTCCCAGCCATACAGAACTGTGAGTCAATTAAACCCCTTTTCTTTATAAATTACCCAGTCTTGGGTATTTCTTCATAGCAGCATGAATACGGACTAATACGGTATCTCATCCTTTTTTCTAACTTTTTATTTTGAAATAATTATAGATTCACCAGAAGTTGCAAAGATAACATAGTGAGGTCCTAGGTGCACTTCATCTAGTTTATCTTACATAATTATAGTATAATATCAAAAGCAAGAATTTGACATTAATACTATGCATATATATGTTTTTATGTCATTCATCATATGCATATATTTGTGCAAAAACTACCATAATAAAGATACAGAACTGTTCCACCTTAAAGATCATTCCCATACTTCTTTATATGCACTCATGCCACTCCCTAATCATCTCTAACTCCTGACAACCACTAATCTGTTCTCCATCTTTGTAATTTTGTCATTTTGAGAATGTTCTATAAATGAAATTATATAGCATGTGACCTTTAGAGACTGGTTTTTCTAACTCAGCATAATGCCCTTGCGATCCATCCAAGTATGCATCAATAGTTTGAGTCTTTTCATTGCTAAGTACTATTCCATAGTATGGATGTATGAAAGTTTATTTAGTCATTCATCTATTGAGCGGTATTTTGGTTGTTTCCAGTTTTTGGTTTTACAAACAAATCTTTTATGAATAATTGTGTCCAGGTTTTTCTCTTTAAGAGGCAGGATCCCTCTATGTTGCCCAGGCTAGCCTCAAACTTCTGGCCCCAAGGGATCCTGCTATCTTTGCCTCCCAAAGCACTTGTACAGGTTTTTGTATGAACACAGTGTTCATTTCATTGGGACAAATGTTCACAATTATCATTGCTGGGTCATGAGGTAGTTGCATGTTTAGTTCTTAAGAAATTGCCAAATTGTTTTTCAAAGTAGCTATACCATTTTATACTCCTACCAGCAATATATGAGTGATAGAGGTCCTCTGTATCATGGCCATCATTTGGTTTTGTCACTATATTTTAGCTGTCCTGATAGGTGTATGGTAATATCTCATTGTGGTTTTAATTTGCATGTCTCCAATGACTAATGATGTTAAACGTCTTTTTGTGTGCTTATTTGCCATCTGTGTATCAGTCAGTGAAATGTCTTTTCATGCCTTTTCCTATTTTCTGATAGATTTTATTTTTTACTGTTGAATTCTGGAAGTTCTCTATATATTCTAGATCTAAGTCCTTTGTGAGTTATATATCATTTGCAAATACGTTCTCCCAGCCTATAGCTTGTCTTTTCATCATCTTAATAAGGTCTTTCAGAGAATAAAAGTTTTAAATAAAAGTTTCAATTTAATTTTGATGAAGTCCAAATTGTCTAATTTTTTTTGTTTTTCCCATATACTTTTTTTTTATTAATTATACTTTATGTTCTAGGGTACATGTGCACAATGTGCAGGTTTGTTACCTATGTATACATGTGCCATGTTGGTGTGCTGCACCCATTAGCTTGTCATTTACATTAGGTATATCTCCTAATGCTATCCCTCCCCCCTCTCCCCACCCCAGGACAGGCCTCGGAGTGTGATATTCCCCTTCCTGTGTCCAAGTGTTCTTATTGTTCAATTCCCACCTATGAGTGAGAACATGCAGTGTTTGGTTTACTGTTCTTGCAATAGTTTGCTGAGAATGATGGTTTCCAGCTGCATCCATGTCCCTACAAAGTACGTGAACTCATCCTTTTTATGGCTGCATAGTATACCGTGGTGTATATGTGCCACATTTTCTTCATCCAGTCTGTCACTGATGGACATTTGCATTGGTCCAAGTCTTTGCTATTGTGAATAGTGCCGCAATAAGCACTATTGTGCATGTGTCTTTATAGCAGCATGATTTGTAATCCTTTGGGTATATACCCAGTAATGGGATTGCTGGGTCAAATTCTAGTTCTAGATCCTTGAGGAATCACCACACTGTCTTCCACAATGGTTGAACTAGTTTACAGTCCCAACAACAGTGTAAAAGTGTTCCTATTTCTCCACATCCTCTCCAGCACCTGTTGTTTCCTGACTTTTTAATGATCACTATTCTAACTGGTGTGAGATGGTATCTCATTGTGGTTTTCATTTGCATTTCTCTGATGGCTAGTGATGACAAGCATTTTTTCATGTGTCTGTTGGCTGCATAAATGTCTTCTTTTGAGAAGTGTCTGTTCATATCCTTTGCCCACTCTTTGATGGGGTTTTTTTTTTTTTTTTTTTTTTTTTTGGTAAATTTGAGTTCTTTGTAGGTTCTGGATATTAGCCCTTTGTCAGATGAGTAGATTGCAAAAATTGTCTCCCATTCTGTAGGTTGCCTGTTCACTCTGATGGTAGATTCTTTTGCTGTGCAGAAGCTCTTTAGTTTAATTAGATCCCATTTGTCCATTTTGGCTTTTGTTGCCATTGCTTTTGCTGTTTTAGACATGAAGTCCTTGCCCATGCCTATGTCCTGAATGGTATTGTCTAGGTTTTCTTCTAGGGTTTTTATGGTTTTAGGTCTAACATTTAAGTTTCTAATCCATCTTGAATTAATTTTTGTATAAGGTGTAAGGAAGGGATCCAGTTTCAACTTTCTACTTATGGCTAGCTAGTTTTCCCAGCACCATTTATTAAATAGGGAATCCTTTCCCCATTTCCTGTTTTTGTCAGATTTGTCAGAGATTAGATGGTTGTAGATGTGTGGTATTATTTCTGAGGACTCTGTTCTGTTCCATTGGTCTATATCACTGTTTTGGTACCAGTACCAGGCTGTTTTGGTTACTGTAGCCTTGTAGTATGGTTTGAGGTTAGGTAGCGTGATACCTCCAGCTTTGTTCTTTTGACTTAGGATTGTCTTGGCAATGCAGGTTCTTTTTTGGTTCCATATGAGCTTTAAAGTAGTATTTTCCAATTCTGTGAAGAAAGTCATTGATAGCTTAATGGGGGTGGCATTGAATCTATAAATTACATTGGGCAGTATGGCCATTTTCACGATATTGATTGTTCCTATCCATGAGCATGGAATGATCTTCCATTTGTTTGTGTCCTCTTTTATTTCATTGAGCAGTGGTTTATAGTCATCCTTGAAGAGGTCCTTAACATCCCTTGTAAGTTGGATTCCTAGGTATTTTATTCTCTTTGAAGCTGTTGTGAATGGGAGTTCACTCATGATTTGGCTCTCTGTTTGTCTGTTATTGGTATATAAGAATGCTAGTGACTTTTGCACATTGATTTTGTATCCTGAGACTTTGCTAAAGTTGTTTATCAACTTAAGGAGATTTGGGGCTGAGACGATGGGGTTTTCCAAATATGCAATCATGTCATCTGCAAACAGGAACAATTTGACTTCCTCTTTTCCTAATTGAATACCCTTTATTTCTTTCTCTTGCCTGATTGCCCTGGCCTGAACTTCCAAAACTATGTTGAATAGGAGTGGTGAGAGAGGGCATCTCTGTCTTGTGCCAGTTTTCAAGGGGAATGCTTCTAGTTTTTGCCCATTCAGCATGATATTGACTGTGGGTTTGTCATAAATAGCTCTTATTATTTTGGGATATGTTCCATCAATACCGAATTTATTGAGAGTTTTTAGCATGAAGGGCTGTTGAATTTTGTCAAAGGCCTTTTCTGCATCTATTGAGATAATTATGTGGTTTTTGTTTTTGGTTCTGTTTATATGCTGGATTACATTTATTGATTTGCGTATGTTGAACCAGCCTTGCATCCCAGGGATGAAACCCACTTGATCATGGTGGATAAGCTTTTTGATGTGCTGCTGGATTTGGTTTGCCAGTATTTTATTGAGGATTTTTGCATCAATGTTCATCAGGGATATTGGTCTAAAATTCTCCTTTTTTGTGTATGTGTCTCTGCCAGGCTTTAATATCAGGATGATATTGGCCTCATGAAATGAGTTAGGGAGGATTCCCTCTTTTTCTATTGATTGGAATAATTTCAGCAGGAATGGTACCAGCTCCTCCTTGTACCTTTGGTAGAATTTGGCTGTGAATCCGTCTGGTCCTGGACTTTTTTTCATTGGTAGGCTATTAATTATTGCCTCAATTTCAGATCCTGCTATTGGTCTATTCAGGGATCCAAATTCTTCCTGGTTTAGTCTTGGGAGAGTGTATGTGTCCAGGAATTTATCCATTTCTTCTAGGTTTTCTAGTTTATTTTCATAGAGGTGTTTATAGTATTCTCTGATGGTAGTTTGTATTTCTGTGGGGTTGGTGGTGATATCCCCTTTATCATTTTTTATTGTGTCTATTTGATTCTTCTCTCTTTTCTTCTTCTTAGTCTTGCTAGCATTCTATCAATTTTGTCAATCTTCTCAAAAAACCAGCTCCTGGATTCATTGATTTTTTTGAAGGGTTTTTTGTGTCTCTATCTCCTTCAGTTCTGCTCTGATCTTAGTTATTTCTTGCCTTCTGTTAGCTTTTGGAAGTTTTTGCTCTTGCTTCTCTAGTTCTTTTAATTGTGATGTTAGAGTGTCAATTTTAGATCTTTCCTGCTTTCTCTTGTGGGCATTTAGTGCTATAAATCTCCCTGTACACACGGCTTTAAATGTGTCCCAGAGATTCTGGTATGTTGTATCTTTGTTCTCATTGGTTTCAAAGAACATCTTTATTTCTGCCTTCATTTCGTTATATACCCAGTTGTCATTCAGGAGCAGATTGTTCCGTTTCCATGTAGTTGAGTGGTTTTGATTGAGTTTCTTAATCCTGAGTTCTAGTTTGATTGCACTGTGGTTTGAGAGACAGTTTGTTATAATTTCAGTTCTTTTCCATTTGCTTAGGAGTGCTTTACTTCCAACTAATTGGTCAATTTTGAAATAAGTGTGATGTGGTGCTGAGAAGAATGTATATTCTGTTGATTTGGGGTGGAGAGTTCTGTAGATGCCTATTAGGTCTGCTTGATGCAGAGTTGAATTCAATTCCTGGATATCCTTTTTAACTTTCTGTCTTGTTGATCTGTCTAATGTTGACAGTAGGATGTTAAAGTCTGCCATTATTATTGTATGGGAGTCTAAGTCTCTTTGTAAGTCTCTAAAGACTTGCTTTATGAATCTGGGTGATCCTGTATTGGGTGCATATATATTTAGGATAGTTAGCTCTTCTTGTTGAATTGATCCCTTTACCATTATGTAATGGCCTTCTTTGTCTCTCTTGATCTTGTTGGTTTAAAGCCTGTTTTATCAGATACTAGGATTGCAATCCCTGCCTTTTTTTGTTTTCCATTTGCTTGGTAGATCTTCCTCCATCCCTTTGTTTTGAGGCTATGTGTGTCTCTGCACATGAGATGGGTTGCCTGAATATAGCAAACTGATGGGTCTTGACTCTATCCAATTTGCCAGTCTGTGTCTTTTAATTGGAGTATTTAGCACATTTACATTTAAGGTTAATATTGTTATGTGTGAACTTGATCCTGTCATTATGATGTTAGCTGGTTATTTTGCCTGTTAGTTGATGCAGTTGCTTCCTAGTATTGATGGTCTTTACATTTTGGCATGTTTTTGCAGTGGCTGGTACCGGTTGTTCCTTTCCATGTTCAGTGCTTCCTTCAGGAGCTCTTGTAGGGCAGGCCTGGTGGTGACAAAATCTCTCAGCATTTGCTTGTCTGTAAAGGATTTTATTTCCCCTTCACTTATGAAACTTAGTTTGGCTGGATATGAAATTCTGGGTTGAAAATTCTTTTCTTTAAGAATGTTGAATATTGGCCCCTACTCTCTTCTGGCTTGTAGAGTTTCTGCCGAGAGATCCACTGTTAGTCTTATGGTCTTCCTGTTGTGGGTAACCTGACCTTTCTCTCTGGCTACCCTTAACATTTTTTCCTTCATCAGCTTTGGTGAATCTGACAATTATGTGTCTTGGAGTTGCTCTTCTTGAGGAATATCTTTGTGGCCTTCTCTGTATTTCCTGAATTTGAATGTTGGCCTGCCTTACTAGGTTCGGGAAGTTCTCCTGGATAATATCCTGCAGAGTGTTTTCCAACTTGGTTCCATTCTCCCTGTCACTTTCAGGTACACCAATCAGACATAGATTTGGTCTTTTCACATAGTCCCATATTTCATGGAAGCTTTGTTAATTTCTTTTTACTCTTTTTTCTCTAAACTTCTCTTCTCGCTTCATTTCATTCATTTGATCTTCAATCACTGATACCCTTTCTTCCAGTTGATCGAGTCAGTTACTGAAGCTTGTGCATTTGTCGTGTATTTCTCGTGTCATGGTTTTCATCTCTATCAGGTTGTTTAAGGACTTCTCTACATTGGTTATTCCAGTTAGCCATTCGTCAAGTCTTTTTTCAAGGTTTTTAGTTTCTTTACACTAGGTTTGTAATTCCTCCTTTAGCTTGGAGAAGTTTGATTGTCTGAAGCCTTCTTCTCTCAACTCTTCAAAGTCATTCTCCATCCAGCTTTGTTCCATTGCTGGTGAGGAGCTGCATTCCTTTGGAGGGGGAGAGGCACTCTGATTTTTAGAATTTCCAGCTTTTATGTACTGCTTTTTCCCCATCTTTGTGGTTTTATCTACCTTTGGTCTTTGATGATGGTGACATACAGATGGGGTTTTGGTGTGGATGTCCTGTCTGTTTGTTATTTTCCCTTCTAACAGCCAGGACCCTCAGCTGCAAGTCTGTTGGAGTTTGCTAGAGGTCCACTCCAGACCCTGTTTGCCTGGGTATCAGCAGCGGAGGCTACAGAAGAGTGAATATTGCTAAACAGCAAATGTTGCTGTCTGATCGTTCCTCTGGAAGCTTCGTCTCAGAGGTGTACCCAACCCTCTGAGGTGTGAGGTGTCAGTCTGCCCCTAGTGGGGAATGTCTCCCAGTTAGGCTACTCAGGGGTCAGGGACCCACTTGTGCAGATGGTCTGTCCATTCTCAGATCTCAAACTCCATGCTGGGTGAACCACTACTCTCTTCAAAGCTGTCAGACAGGGATATTTACATCTGCAGAGGTTTTCGCTGCCTTTTTTTTTGGCTATGCCTTGTCCTCAGAGGTGGAGTCTACAGAGGCAGGCAGGCCTTCTTGAGCTATTGTAGGCTCCACCCAGTTCGAGCTTCCCGGCTGCTTTGTTTACCTACTTAAGCCCCAGCAATGGCAGGCACCCCTCCCCCAGCCTCACTGCTGCCTTGCAGTTAGATCTCAGACTGCTGTGCTGGCAATGAGGGAGGCCCCGTGGGCATGGGACCTTCTGAGCCAGATGCAGAATATAATCTACTGGTGTGCCATTTGCTAAGACCCTTGGTAAAACCCAGTATTAGGGTGGGAGTGACCTGATTTTCCAGGTGTTGTGTGCCACGGTTTCCCTTGGCTAGGAAAGGGAATTCCCTTTCCCCTTGCACTTCCCAGGTAAGGCGATGCCTCACCCTGCTTCGTCTCTTGCTCGTTGGGCTGCACCCACTGTCCAACACACCCCAGTGAGATGAACCCGGTACCTCAGTTGGAAATGCAGAAATCACCCGTCTTCTGTGTCGCTCACACTGGGAGCTGGAGGCTGGGGCTGTTCCTGTTCAGCCATCTTGGTGCCCAGTTTCCAGTTTGTCTAGTTTTTAATGGGTCATGCTGTTGGTGTCATGCCTGAGACCTCTTCACCAAGCCCTAGGTTCTGCAGATTTTCTATATTGTCTTCCAAAAGTGTTTTACATTTAAATCTATAATCCACTTTGATAATTTTTTAAGATGTTATGTTTAGATTGGGGTTAATTCTTTTGCCTCTGGATATCCATTTTTTTTCCAGCATCGTTTGTTGAAAAGACTATCCTCCCACTATTGAATTGCTTTTGCACCTTTGTCAAAAATCTGTTGGCCACACTATTACTGGATTCTCTATTCTGTTCGTCCACATAGGTGTTGATTCCTCTGCCAGTACTACATAGTCTTGCTTACTGTAGCTATACATTAAATCTTGAAATTGTCTTCTTTTTTTGGAATTGTTTTAACTATTTTAGTTCCTTTGCCTTTCCTTATGTATTTTATGATATTCTTATATATAGCTACTAAAAATCTTATTAGGCTTTTGATAGGACCTATGTTAAACCTTTATGTAAATTTAGGGAGAATTGATAGCTTTGCTATCCTTAATCTTCCATTCTCTGAGCATGAAATGTCCATTTATTTAGATCTTTGATTTATTTCATCAGAATTTTATCATTTTTAGCATACAAAGCCTACATGTTTTGTTAGATTCACACTCAAATATTTAAGTTTATTTCAGAAATAGTATATGGTATTATATGTTTAATTTTGGTTTTCTACATGTCTGTTGCTACTATATAGAAAAATTGCTTTGTATGTTGATCTTGTATCCTGTTCCCTTGCTGAACTCATGAGATCTAGAGCTTTGTGTTTTTTATTTTGTAGAGCCTTTGGAATTGTCTACATAGACCATCATGTTGTCAACAAATAGAGACAGTTTTATTTCTTCCATTTCAATCTATCTGCCATTTATTTTCTTTTCCTGCTTTATTGTGTTGGCTAAAACTTCCAGCACTATGTTAAACATGAGTGGTAAAAATGAACATTCTTGCTTTTTTCTCCTCATTTTAGGGGGAAAGTTTTTAGCCTTTACTACTGAGTATAATATTAAATGTAGGTTTCTGTATATGTTTTTTATCAAGTTGAGAACGTTGTCTTCTATTCATGTTTTTTTCTGAGAGTTTTTTTTTTTTGCATGAATGCATGTTGAATTTTTCTAACACTTTTTCTGCATAAATTGATATAATCATGTGATTTTTTTTCTTCTTAAGCCTGTTAATATAGGTATTATATTGATTGATTTTTGAAAATATTGAGACAGCCTTAGTTCTCCAGCCTTTTTTTTTTTTTTTTTTTTTTTTCAGAGATGGGATTTCACTCTGTCACCCAGGCTGGAGCACAATCATAGCTCACTGCAGCCTCAAACTCTCAGGCCCAAGTGATCCTCTTGTCTCAGCCTCCTGACTAGCTAGAAGGACAGGTGCCAATCTAGTCCCCCACCCTTTTTTTTTTTTTTTTTTTGAGACTGAGTCTCCCTCTGTCACCCAGGCTGGAGTGCAGTGGCGCAATCTCAGCTCACTGCAAGCTCCGCCTCCCAGGTTCACACCATTCTTCTGCCTCAGCCTCCCATGTAGCTGGGACTACAGGGGCCCGCCACCGCACCTGGCTAAGTTTTTGTATTTTTAGTAGAGACGGGGTTTCACCGTGTTAGCCAGGATGGTCTCGATCTCCTGATCTCGTGATCCACCCTTCTCGGCCTCCCAAAGTGCTGGGATTATAGGTGTGAGCCACCGTGCCCCGCCCCCCCCTTTTTGATAAGAGCGCTTGCTATATAGTAGAGGAGAGTGGACAGTCCTTATAATGCAGGGAGGAAGGTAGGGGAAGACAGAGAAAAGAACAAATGGAGAAGGCAAGAGTCTACTTTCTCCCCTCCTCCTTCTGACAAGGTATAACCCTCAGACAAATTTTTCTACGGAAGCAATTTTTCAGTAAGTATTCCCAGGAAAAATCAACTGGAGAATGGGCAAGCGCGACTGAGAAACGAAGGAGGCCAAGCTGGGATATGCAGTTAAACAAAGTCCCATGGAGGAAAGTTCTATAGAGTGTGACTGGTTATCCAAGATGTGACTTCGAAAGGAATTACAACCAGGCTCAGAGACCTGGCCATTCAAGCAGTAGCCCGGATGAGGGCCCCATCATCAATGGAAAGCACTAAGCCTTGACTGTTATGAAGGAATGGTTCACAAGTCACACCATCTGATGAATTCAAAGTCTTCCCCTTTCAAGAGGCCTCTTTCTTTCCCCTTTCTCAATATAGCCTTTGTGTACAGGAGGAAGTGTCTTAGCTCTCATGTCTTAAGGAAATAAGAGAGCCCTGGTTTATCCTGTTTTGGGGTTCACTGAGCTTCTTGAATCTGCGAATTTAAGGTTTTCTTCACATTTGGAAAAACTTTCAACCATTATTAATTTTTTTTCCTGTTTCGTACTTTTTTTCTCCTCTTATTCTGGGACTTCGATTACCTGTTAGGCTGCCTGACATTACAGGCACGTCCTGAGGTTCTTTTCATTGTTTTTTAGTATGTTTTCTCTGTGTGTTTGATTTTGGATAGTTCCCATTGTTCTGTCTTCAATTTCATTAATTATTTTCATCTGCAGTGTTTAGTTTGCTTTTAGTCTCATCCAGTGAAATTGTCATTTAAGATATTGTAATTTTTGGCCTGGTATGGTGGCTCACGCCTGTAATCCCAGCACTTTGGGAGGCTGAGGCAGGTGGATCATGAGGTCAGGAGATCGAGGCCTGGCTAACACAGTGAAACCCCGTCTCTACTAAAAATAAGACAAAAAATTAGCCAGGTGTGGTGGCATTTACCTGTAGTCCCAGCTACTCAGGAGACTGAGGCAGGAGAATCACTTGAACTTGGAAGGCGGAGATTGCAGTGAACTGAGATCATGCCACTGCACTCCAGCCTGGGCAACAGAGCGAGACTCCATCTCAAAAAAAAAAAAAAAGATACTGCAATTTTTATCTTTAACATTTCTACATTCTTATATCTTTCATACCATCTTTCATACCATTATCCTTGAGCACATTAGACATATTTATAATAGCAGTTTTAATGTTCTTAGCTGCTAAGTTTAGCATCTCTGTCATTTTTTGTTTTGTTTCTATTGACTTCTTTTTCCTGGGTTATCATGCACATTTTCTTGCTGCTTTGTATTTCTAGTGATTTTTAAAACAGCTTTATTAAAGTATAACTGACATACAATATACTGCACATATTTAAAGTGTAAAACTTGGTAAGTTTTGGCATATGTATACATATGTGCTGGTGAAACCACCACTACAATCAACATTAATAAACATATTCATCATGTCCAAAAGTTTCTTCTGCTCTTTATAATCTCTCCTCTCTACATCACTGTAACCTTCTTATCTTCAGGCAACTATGGATCTGCTTTCTGTAGATTAATTTGCATTTTGTAGTGTTTTATATGAATAGAATCATACAATATGTACTCTCATGTCTAACTTCTTTCGTTCAGCAGAATTACTTTGAAATACATTCTTTTTTTTTTTTCTTTTAGACAGAGTCTTGCTCTGTCGCCAGGATGGAGTACAGTGGCACAATCTCAGCTCACTGCAACCTCCGCCTCATGGGTTCAAGTGATTCCCCTGCCTCAGCCTCCCAAGTAGCTGGGATTACAGGTGCACACCACCACACCTGGCTAATTTTTTTTTTTTTGTATTTCAGTAGAGATGGGGTTTCACCATGTTGGCCAAGATGACCTCGCTCTTCTGACCTTGTGATCCACTCACCTTGGCCTCCCAAAGGGCTGGGGTTACAGGAGTGAGCCACCATGCCCATCTGAAGTACATTCTTTTTGTGTGTGTCAGTTCTTTTGTATTACTGATAGCATTTCATTATATTGATACAACACAATTTGTTTATCCAACAAATTACCAAGACATTTTGGTTGTTTTCAGTTTTGAGCTGTTTACAAATAAAGCTTCCAGGAATACTCATATACAAGTCTTTTTATGAATTCATTTTTCTTGAGTAAATACCTAAGAGTGGAGTGGTTAAATCATATGAATATTTAGTTTTTTAAGAAAATGCAAAACTGTTTTCCAAGAAATTTGGTCATTTAAAATTTTTATCAACATATGGGAGAATTCTAGTTGTTCCAAATCCTTATCAGCACTTGGTATTGCCAGATTTTTTCATTTTAGCCATTCTAATAGGTGTATAGTGTTCTTTATTACGGTTTTAATTTATATTTTCCTAATGACTAAAAATGTTGTGCATCACTTCCTGTAACTATTTGTCATCCATGTATTTTAGCAAAATGTCTGATAAAATCTTCAGTCCATTTTTCTCTTGCGCTGTTTATTTTCTTACTGTTGAATTTAGAGAGGATCTTTTCTCAAATACATGATTTGCAAATAATTTTTCAGTTGTGGCTTGTCTTTGTATTTTTTTAATAGTGTCTTTCAAACAGCAGAAGTTTTACATTTTAATGAAGTTCAGTTTATCAATGTTTCCTTATATAAATATCAGGCTTTTGGTGTTGTATCTATGAAAACATTGTCTATCCCAAGCTCATACAAATTTTCTTCTATGCCTTCTTTCAGAAGTTTTATAGTTAGATGTATGATCCATTTTGAGTTAATTTTTGCATATGGTGTGAGGTATGGATTAAAGAGTTATTTGCATATGGGCATTGAACTGTACCACTGCCATTTGTTAAAAAGTCTATGCTATCTGTACTGAGTTGTGTCTGTACTTTTGTAAAAAAAGTCAGTTTTTCATATATATATGGTATATTTTTTGATTGTCTAGCCTGTTCTATTGATCTATTTGTGTATTTTTATGCCAATTCTGTATTGTCTTGATTACTGTAGCTTTATAATAAATCTTGAAACTAGGTGTTATTCATCTACCAACTTTTTTCCAGTTATTTATGATATTCTAGGTCCTTTGCATTTCCATATTAATTTTAGAATTAGCTTGTTAATATCTATTAAATAAAGAAAAAAAAGCACCTGCTGGGATCTTGACTGAGATTATGTTGACTCTATAGAAAAATTTGAGGAGAATTCAAATGTTAAAAATATTGAATCTTCTAACCCATAAATATGGTATATCTCTCTACTTATTTAGGTCTTCTTTACTCAGTTTTGAGCTGTTACAAATAAAGTTTCCAGGAATATTCATGAATAAGTCTTTTTATGAATTCAGTTGTAAATTCAAGTATTTTTATTAATTCAGATGAAAATTTGCATGAGCTTGGGATAGACAATGTTTTCATAGATACAACATCAAAAGCTTGATATATATAAGCAAACATTGATAAACTGAGCTTCACTAAAATGTAAATCTTCTGCTCTTTGAAAGACACTATTAAAAGAATACAAAGACAAACCACAACTGAAAAATAGGTTCATAACTATTTTATGAATTTAGGTTTTATATTTTTTACTGTATATATCTTGCACATATTTTGTCAGATTCATTCCTAGATATTTTATATTTTAAATATCTATTGTTAATGATATTTTTTAAAATTCCAATTTCTAATTGTTTGTTGCTAATTAATTTTTGCTTATTGATCTTGTATGCTACAACTTTGCTAAATCACTTCTTCATTTAGCATCTTTTTATTTTAAAAAAAGCTTTTAATTTTCCATTAAATTCTCTATGTATGTTGTCATACTGTCTTGAATAAAGACAGTTTTACTTCTATTTAGTTTTGATGCCTTTTATTTATTTTTCTTGCCTTATTTCAATGTCTAGAGCCTCTAATACAGTGTTGAATAGAAAAAGTGATTAAATATATTCTAGTCTCATTTCTTATTGTAGGGTGAAAACATTCAGTCTTCCACCATTAATTATTAATTATGATTTTTCCTGTAAGGTTTTTTTTTTTTTGGTAGATTCTTTTCATCTCATCATGTTGAGAACATTTCCTTTTATTTATAATTTTCTGAGAGCTGTGATCAGGAATGGATGTCATATTTTTTCAAATGTGTAT
This sequence comes from Macaca mulatta, assembly GCF_049350105.2. Classification (NCBI taxonomy): domain Eukaryota; kingdom Metazoa; phylum Chordata; class Mammalia; order Primates; family Cercopithecidae; genus Macaca; species Macaca mulatta. The sequence continues at coordinate 124,993,242 of NC_133411.1, forward strand.
TCTGCATCTTTTGAGATAATTATATAGTTTTTATTACTTAATTTGTTAATATGGTAAATTAATTTGATTTTCTAATGATAAACTAGCCTTCCATTTTTTTTTTTTTTCAGTGTCTCACTTCTGGTACCCAGGCTGGAGTGCGGTGGTGCAATCACAGCTCACTGCAGCCTTGACTTCCAGGGCTCAGGTGATTCTCCTACCTCGGCCTCCTGAGTAGCTGAGACTACAGGCACATGCTGCCATGCCTACCTAATTTTTTGTATTTTTAGTAGGGATAGGGTTTTGCCATGTTGCCCTGGCTGGTCTCAAACTCCTGAGCTCAAGCAATCCATCTCCCTTGGCCTCCCAAAGTGTTGGAATTACAGGCATGAGCCACTGCACCCAGTCTACCTTGAATTCTTGAAATAAATTCCAGTTGCTCTTGATGCATTAGCCTTTTTATATATTATTAGATTTGATTTGCTAAAATTTTGCTTAGAATTTTTGCTCTATGTTCATGAGACTTATTGACTTGTAGTTGTAGTTTTCTTGCAATGTATTTGTCCGATTTTGATGTCAAAGTAACACTGGCTTCAAATATTGCATTCAGAAGTACTCCCTTTTCCTTGATTTTCAGAAAGGATTTATATAAAATTGGTAATATTTCTTCCTTAACCATCTGATTGAATGTAACGCATGAGGCTACCTGGGCCTGGAAATTCTTTGTGGGATGGTCCTTAACTATAAGTTAAATTTATTTAATAGATACAGGGCTATTTAGGTTATCTATTTCTTCATTAGTATACTAAGGTAGTTTGTCTCTTTCTAGGAACTCATCCATTTAATCAAAGTTGCCAAATGTATAAGTACAAAATTGTTCAAAATATTTCCTTATTATTTTAAACATCTATAAACTCTGTAGTGACATCACCTCTTTTATTCCTGATATTGGAAATTTGTGTCTTCTCTCTTTGGGAGCTGGAGCCCTTATCTAGTATCACTCTAACACTTACTAGTTGTCTAACCAGTTTCTTCAGTTTTCATAGGTTTCTTCTGCTTCTAATATTCAATAATTTTATTTGGTCTGCCTTGAGATTTATCTTTTTTCAGGCTGGTAAATATGGACTTTTTATTATGGAAAATTCTTTAAACATATACAGAATATAATAAGCCCCCATTCATAACCCAGCTTTGGGAACACCTTTTTCAAAAATACTTCATCTAGCATTTCTGTTGAGTTTGAAGTAGGAGGTAAAGTTTCCTGTTTTAACTCAGTCCACCATCATAGTAGAAAGTTCTTTGCTTTTAACACTTCATCTAGTCCCTTTCTAGACATTTCAGTTAGTCTTTTGATATACAAATATTTTAGACATACTTATAGAATGCATTCATAGAAAAGAAATTGCCAGATCAAAAGGCCTATGTATTTGTAATTTATACATTACCAAGTTGTTCATAGGAGGTTATACCAATCTATACACCTACCAACTCTAAAGATACATTCACTAGACTTTAGGTAGTAGTAAAAGAGTAACACCTAACAATTTATTATGTTAAAAACTCTTAGAGGTAATACCAATTGCAGTATAAACACTAATGAAGCCTAGTTTAAGAAAGCAGGCATTTGAAGGTATATGTGTTATTAAAGTTTTACATCTGGTAAGCTAGTAACACTTTTCAACAAAAGATCTTAATAAAACTTCTTGGGCCTTCCTTGAAGTCTTCCCATTTCCTTTTTAGTTGTTGATGTGCCTCGTGTCTCTCAGCCATTGATGCTAACTCCTTTGGAACATTCTGGTTTGCTGTTTCTAAAATATAAATCAATTGGGTGGCAACCCTCAAATCATTTCTAGTCACAGGTGTAACTGACACTCCACTCCTTCCGGCTCTTCCTGTGCACCCTATTTAGTGTACATATTCTTCAGTGTTCCATGGAAAATTGTAATTATATATATCTGTAATATCATGGACATCAAGACCTCAGGAGGCTATGTCAGTAGCAATTAATGTTCACTTGACCTATTTTAAAATTCTCCAATGCTCTCTCCCAACCAATCTCTCTGTTCTCTATCACCATGCAGAGACTCTACTGATATATTTCCAAGTATTAGGTCACTTGATAAATGATCTGCAACTGCCTTTTGGGAAATGAAGACAATCACTTTGTCTCTGGGTGAAATACTGTCTAGAAAACTTTAGATATAAATTCATTTTTCTTCCTCTGTGGTGATCATTGTATTTGCTTCACTAAACTTATGGCAACCAGATCCAGTGTACCAGCACAGACAAGCATGGGCTCTTTCAAATAAGATTGTATGAATCGATGAATTGAATATGACCAAGTTGCCTGGTCATAATATTCTGCCTATCTGGGTGCACATCTAACAAAATCTTCATTGTCTTGGGTTCAAACCCCATGTCCAGCATCTTGTCTGCTTCATCTAAAATCAAGTAGGTTATGCTTCGCAGGCTGACAAAGTTATTCATTTGCAGATCATTCAGTCTTTTGGGAGTTGCAATTATGATATCAACACCTTTCCTAAGGTCTTCTATTTCTTTGTCTCCATCTCCACCACCATATACACAAATACTTCTAAACTTTTACTGCATCACTCAGCTTCCACTTAAAGAGTTAGCTCCTGAGTAGGCATAAGGACTAACATGCAGGTCTATTCCTTTTTCCTCTATGTGTTGGAAGTCCAGATGAATATATCCAGGCATTAAATAGCATAATGTCTTTCCTGTCCTAGTTTGGGATACCACTCTCAGATCTTTTCCTTGCAGAGCAATTGGCCATGTCTGTGACTGAATAGGTGTTGGTTTTTGAAAACCTGCCTTTTTAATGTTTTCCATAACTTCAGAATAACATTGAAAGTCATCATCAAATGTGCAAGTAGAATTGGGGATAGGACGTTTCTTATCATTTTTCAAGTCATCACACACTATATTAAAATTTTCCTTCCTCCAGTTGTCTACTTGCACTTGGGACATTGAACTTGTTGTTGACTCTTTGTAAAAGGTTTTCTCAATTGGTGATAAATCAATTCTGCGTTCTGAATTGTAATTTGCTTTTTTAAAAAACACATTTATCTATTACTACTTTTGCTTTTGTTTGCATCGCCTTGCTGCCAAAAATGTTGACTAATGATTCCAGATGTCCTTTTATTATTTGGATTTTGATGTTTGTTTTGCTTTGGCTATCCTTCATTTTTGACCCACCATGACTGATCACTGCACCAGCTAAGTCGTTCTTCAATCTGAAACAGAGCAGTGGCTCCCAGTGACTAACGGCTACAGCCTCCAGGGATATAGAGGGGTCTCTTCGGTGCCACTTCTGCCACCCCTATATCCTTCACAACCTCTTTGATTCAGTTCCTCTGCCAACCTCCTCTCTGGTGCTCAGGATACTGTTGAGCTTCACCAGGTAGCAACAACCCAGGTAATGGCATTGGCTCCTACTTTTTGGTTAGATGAGAGTAAGTGCATCTGATCAGCTCTGCACTACCTGACAGTGCTGTTGTAGGACTTGTGTCAAGATGTATCTATTTTACTAATCTTCTTGTAGAATCAGTTTTTGGCTTCATTGATTTTCTCTATTGATTTGCTGTTTTTTATTTCAATGATTTATATTTTGATCTTTATTATCCCCTTTCTTCTTACTTTGGCCTTTATTTTTACTTGTTCTGTATTATGGTTGACACAAACTCATTACTTTAATACCCTTTTATTTCTCATATAGGCATTTAATATGATAAATTTCCCCCCTAACTATTGCTTTAATGCCATGCCACAAATGATGTTATGTTGTTTCTTTTTTTTTTTTTGGTAGTTCAGAATACTTTCTAATTTCCATTTTGATTTCATCTTTGACTCCTGTGTTATTAGAACTGCATTATTTGCTTTCCAAATGTTTGGGTATTTTCTCATTTTTTATCGAATGCCTGACATTTAAACTTTTATGTTGTTGAATGCTGGATTTGGTTATATTGCTTAGAGAATGCTGGCCCTTTTGTATAGTAACTGAAGTTACTTGGTGATCCTGTTGATCCTTGTTTGATTCTCTTGAGCCGTGTTTTTAAGCTCTTTGAGAATGACTCTCAAGAAGACTTTACTCTAGGGCTACTTTAGGTCACTACTCAGGCATCACCCATCTGGACTCCCTCTGTTGAATAATCTATATATTCTGAAGATTTCAATACTCTGGCTTGAGAAAATTCCACCAACTCCAAACAGTATGTGAACTCTGGGAAGTGTTCAGCTTACCCTTCCCTGGTACGTATTCTTTCCCCAACAGCTTCTCTTTGCCTGACCTCATGATGATTAATATTTGACCAAAGATTTGAGGGGAATCCTATGTAGATTTCTGGAAGTCTTTCTCTGCATAGTTACCTCTTCTCTTATACTCTACTCTGCAAATTCTAGCTGTCTAGGTGTCCCTGAACTCTAATGTCTGTCTCTTCAACTCAGTGAGACTACTGAATTGTTTCAGTTTCTGTTTCCTGTGCTGCAGTTTAGAAACTGCTTCAAGGCAGAAAAACAGGGTAATTGGAGCCTTTGCCTTGTTTGTTTCTCTTCTCTTGAGGATCACAGTCCTGTGCTTCTGGTTATCTTATGTCTGAAATAGTTGTTTTATATATTTTGTCAGGTTTTAAAACTGTTTTCAGCAGAAGGCTGATTTGAGCCTATGTTACTCCCTTGTGGTGGCAAACAGAAGTCTCATTATCTTTAGATTTGGGAATGCTATTAATTATAAAGTTAATCTCTAGTCATCTTCATGACATCTTAGTTTAGTTTAGTTTTAGTATTATTACATTATGTACTTCAAAGCAGGCAATGCATTGGAAAGGACCCCAGGCTTGGGAGCTGGAGCCTTGATTCTGGTACCACTGTGCGCTTGCTGGCTGTCTAATCAGTTGCATAAACTCGTGGGGAGTCAGTTTTCACATCTGTAAATTAAGATGGTGGGACTCTTTAAGGTCTCTTCACTTTTGAAATTTAGTAAGATAACTCATATAATCCCATTTTTGTTCAAAGATTTCCAGAATACTTCTTGCATTTTTGAGTCTAGCATTCCCTTGATTAAAGAAAAGAAGGAACTGAAAGATATTTAAAGAAATGAAAATAGAAAGATCAAGATCAAATAAGGAAAGTGTGAAATAGTTGGTGAAAATTAGGATATTTTGTGGTGCCAAATAAAGGTGAAAGCAGCATGATTAAAATCAATAAATTTGTGCAGGTATAGACAGAGTGAACAGAGAATAGAAAGACTTCCTTGCAGTTGCAGTTTATGCTAGGAAATCTGGCATGGTGATTAGGGTATGACATACAAGAGAGAAATTTGAGCAGTATTAGGAAAAGAATTTGTAAGTCTCAAAACAAGGTTGGAGACCTCAAGTGCCAGACACATGATGCTGATATCACAGAGGAAAATGTCATTTCATTATCCTATAAAAGTGTCAAACCCACATATTTCTTGTGGCTGAGCAGTTCTCTCTGGGAGATGGTTTTGCACAGCAAAGATTCAGATCCTGTGTCTTTTGAAAATGGGTATAGCTAGCATATTGAAAAAGCACAGCTTATAGAATAGTAAAAACACAACTTTGTTTTTCTGTTGTCGTTTTACAGTGGGAAATTTAGTCCATGGGGTAACTTTTCTGCTCTGCATGAGGACACCAGCAGCCTATAAGTTCCTGCTTATTCTTAGGTGACAGGTGATCTACAGTAGCTAAGTCACAAATAAGTTAGATGTGAAAATTAGAAAATCTAGTTCTGTGTAATATTCAAACCTTCAAACTTAAATTTACTGTTAAACCTCCTTCTCCTCCACCTCCATTTTCTCCCATTCTCCACTCTCTACTCTTGGGCTGGTTTTTAGGATGGAAGTCTGCAGTAAGGTAGAGGGTGGTAGTCCTTCTTCTTTTCTTTACCTCATGTTTCTACTGTTCTTTGCCTGTCTTGATAGCTGCTATTTTGATTCCATGGGGGTCCATGGGGCTGGGGTGACAGGGAGAGGTGATGCATAGGACTTCTTACTTGAGCTGGCACTGTTGTCATTTTTTCTCATTCTGGTCTTACAGATGCATTTTCCCCTTGAGATGTCATTTTCCTGGATTATTCATTGTTTTCCCTCTTTTTTTTCTACAATTTCCTTGACTCAGCAACTTCTCCTATTTCTTTGTTCTGATAGTCATCATGACTTCTTCCTTAGCCCATAGACACCGAGCAGCATATCTCAAAGCTCCTCCAGACTCCTCCAGGTGGCTCTATTGGACTAACCCAAGACAGTCCCCATACTGGCTCACTTTGTGTGGTAGGGGACACAGCTCTTGCAAGGAACACTCATGCATCCCTGGCCTGAGACTGGCATGAGTCCCAGGGCAGCAGCACTCCAAAGAAGTCAGCCATTCTCATGCCTTTTAGATCCCCACCTGGTAGGAGTTAGACCTTGGCCATACTGTCAACTTCATCTTTCTCAAAAGTAAGTTGGGCTTCTAAGCCTCTCAGCCTGAGGAAACACTTTCACTGCTCTCTGAGGGATTCTCTCCTCCAAGCCCAGTTAGAAGGTTGCCCCTCCTCCCAACTCCCTGAGAGCATGGAAAGCTTGGCAAAATAATGCTTACCCCTCCCATCCATCAAGAGATATCTTCTATGATCTCTTTTGTCTCCATTCTCTGACCCTTCTTCTGTGGCGCTCATGTAGCTGAGAAGCCCAACAGGAAAACCCAGGTTCTCAAGGCCATTTATTTTGAAAATCTTCATAACATCTTTTGGCACCTTTCTGTGGAATTTTACATCTATTATGTTTTGTTGCCTGGTGAAAACTTCAGTTTTCAGATTCTATTACACGAGTAATAAACGAACATGATTCATAAGCCAACCCTTGAACCACATGGATGTGGTTCACTGGATGTTACACAGTCCAGTAAGTGTAACATCTGGCTCTACTAAACATTTTGATTTCTGAGTGTGTTATTGTGTAAAAAAAACTGTGTGGGAGGACAACTTTCCTAAGAGTTTTATTTAACACTTGTCCAACTATGCTATTCAGCACCTGTTAACTGGAGCTGTAGGCATACAAAATTCATAAAATAATTTGGAATGAAATAGCTTACTGAATGGATGTAGTAGATTTTTTTTAATGTGGTAGTAGATTTATTCTCCAAGGGTGTCATGGGGTTCTTGACTACAAAGAAACCAGTGAGTCCGTGATCCACTTCCAGCACGAGAAAACAGTGAGTCCATGATTCTCTTTCTAGGCAAGAGGGCAGTAAATTTGCTCTGCAATACTGACCCACAAGGAGACAAATTCTCCAAAATTAACTCCCTCACCAGCTGACCATTCTAAACACAGACTTAATGGACACCATAATAGCATGTTTCAGTGAGATTTGAAGGGAGGAGAGGCTGGTGGATGGTTCTATTTTCTGAGGTTAGAATATCTTTAGAGGGTTGCTTGAGTCCAAAGCACAGAGAAAAGGGAAGGAAACACCACTGCGAGGTTCCCAGAGGTGGCATAATTAGATCATATGTGCTGCTGGTTAGACCTGACTTCTGCAGTTAAGGTTGAGAGCCAGAGACTGTGTGTTGTAGGGATTTTCCCCTAACTTTTTGTTTGTTTGCATCAAACTAGGGAGGGAAATAGTTGAATTAAATTTGAGAGACTTTATTTTACTTATTTGGAGACCTGAATCATGGAATTGGAAGATGCTTGCTTGATGTTTGATTTGCTAAAGTGGTGACTCTTTAAGCTAGCATCTCCACCTGCTTTTACGCTCCAGGTTCACTTTTGGAATCTGTAAAATAAAGTTTCCCACTTCCTTAAAGAGTCTAATTTTCTCTCCGCTCCCCACCTTGCAGCCTTTTTGAGATTCAATAAGCTTTGTGAGGTCATGGCAGCTGAGAACGTATGATCAAGCTTTACCTCCTATAGTTTCTGTTACAAAGACAATAGGCATTTGTTGGCTTTTAAAAAATACATGAGCATATATTTTTTAATATGCCACCAGTTGTACGAAATATCCTATAATTTCAGAGGGCTCAAAGACCTCCTGAAGGCCATGCATGAACCTGGAAGGGGGTTGTTTCTCCCAACTTTAGATGACTCATGGGCTCTTTTTCCATCTTGCTGGATATCTTAATCTCTCTTAGAATCACAGTTTTAGGGTTCTGAGTGGCCTTAGAGATCATCTACATTTTATAGAAAATTTAAGTGGTATATTAAGCAACTTTCCCAAAGTTATACAACAGCCTTTACAGATTCCAAGCAAGAACCCAGGTGGCTGAATTTCCTGTTCATGCCTGTCCTTTCCACTATATTGTCAATGGCTTGAATTTTCTCTACTTTGTCCCATCCCCTTACAGACAGTAACTAAAACCATAAAACAAATGCCAGTATAACAAACTCTGCCAAAGTACTTTATGTTCTTTTGCATATGCTGATATCATGCTGCTTTTATTTTATATTAGCTCTTGGCTAAACAGATACTTATACAATTGCTGTGAACCCAGATTTCTGTCAACTCATACAGAAGAAAAAGATACATAACCTCTCATTTCTAGCAGTTTCAAATTTACTGGGGAGACAAATATAACTCATGTTTAACCTGTGGTCAGCTGTAGCCCCTAGAACATTTTTTTTCAATTTTTAATTTTTGTAGGTATAATAGTAGTTATATATGTGTGTGGGGGTACATGAGATACTTCGATGTAGGCATGGAATGCATAATAATCACATCATGGAGAATGGGGTATCTATCCCCTTAAGCATTTATCCTTTATGTGACAAACTAATTATACTCTAGTTAATTTTAAAAGTACAATTAAATTATTTTGACTATAGTCACCCTGTTGTGCTATTAAATACTAGTTATTATTCATTCTTTCTGTTTTTCTTTTGGTACCCATTAACCATTCCCACGTTCCCTAACCCTGGGACATTTAAAGATGCATCTGAAACTAGTGATTTCCGAACCTCCATTCCATCCTGTAACTTATCGCTCTTTGAATTCTTCTATAGTTCATCTGTATCAAGAATGATTTATGAGATTGGAAGGGATATAGGAGAATTCAAAGGGGATTTATTGGTAAATTTAATTACCAATAATTTAAAAGCTCAAACAGCAGTACAAGGTAAATAGGGTCATTATTTTCTAGGTGGAAAAACTGGGACTTAACAAGATTATGTACTGTCCAGGATTTCTCAGTTGGTAGTAGATGGAGTGGAGTACGGTCTTGCAGTGAAAGTAGCTGATGTCAGAGCCCACAGGGCTCCGTCCAGTCTATGCAAGTAAGCATATAATGATGTGGGCAAGAGCAAATAAGCCAAACAGGCCTTACTATAAATTATTGTTTTTGTCAATACAATGAGGTTATGACACCTCAAAATAGCTGACTGAGAGGGGTTTGCATGTGCCAACTGTCCTGTGTGTCCTTCCTAAATCTGTGTGAATTTTTATGCGAGCAGCAGCCTTATGATGGTGAAGGAGGGATCACAAGGGTAAGTAATGGATGGCATACACTCTTGAGATATCTTTGTTGAATTCACCTTTTATTTATTCAAGAATTGGGCCTGATGCAAAAACAAATGTATCAGAGACTTTAAGTCTCAGGACCTTAGTTGAAAAAGGAATTTAGCATCCACAGTTGTCATCTAAAGACAGGTTCCCAGGTAAGCAAGTCTTCACAAATGGGATAATGAGACTGCAGGGTTTGTGTGTGTGTGTGTGTGTGTGTGTGTGTGTTTTGAGAAGGAAGTTGTTTGCTGGGACCTATGCTGTCATCAGACTCAGGCAGTGGTAGCAGAGGGTATACCTGACATCTTCTTGTCTGCTCAGGGTATTCTTGTCCCTAAGTTTTTCCCTGTGAGTCACCAGTGTGTGGTGGGATTATGTCACTCTTTGTATTTTGTGTGGTGGGATAATGTCACTCTTTGCATTTTGCCATGGAGATAGAGGAACAATCAGTAGGGGTTTGATACATTTACCCATATATAATGGAAAGTTGTTTTGTTCAATCAGCATGTACCCATATTGTTTACTCCCAAGGGTGTCCAAAATGAAACTTTTTGTAAGTTTTTAGCTAGAAAGAAGAGGAGGCATGTGAGAAAAAGAAAAAAATGTAGACATTCTTCCACTGACTTTTACTTTAGTGGAAGATGAAAGCAATGGACCATTCTCAAAGAAGTACTCCTAGCTTTATAAAGACCTGGTTCTCAAAAGACTGGTGTTGCATATTTGCTATATTTGTTTCTATTCTGTTTGTAAAAGGTTTTAAAGGTTTACGACGTAATAAAGCAAATACTATTTTGTGGTTGAAAAGTAAAGAGTGTGCTTGTATTTAGGTCTTAGGAGAATTCTAAGGTGCCATGATAATTGGAGTGTGTTGGTGTGATGGGGTGGGCAGTGAGGAAGATGAGAGGAAATTTCCTCTAACACACCAGTCTAACAAACCATCATCTCAACATTTTTTTTTATTCCACTGGGTTGAGATAAAAATAAATAAAAATTTCCCCAAAATGTATTTCAGGGCCCTGTTAGCATCCCAGCTGGAACCAACATTTGCCAGGTATGTTTTCCCTTGTTTTGATGAGCCAGCTCTGAAGGCAACTTTTAATATTACAATTATTCATCATCCAAGTTATGTGGCCCTTTCCAACATGCCAAAGCTAGGTAAGTAATGCTTTCTGTCTATATCTAGCTGTCTGTCTATATAAGTTTTGTAATCACATTTACACCACTAGCTTTTCCAGGCAGTGTATTATGGTGTGTTACAATTACGGTCTACTATAATTAGGTAGAGCAGTCACCTGGGGTATGTGTCGGCATCCACATCTTGGAGATGGTAAATCCTGATTCCTTTTGTATTAGAAGCTGCGGATTTTATACTGTTCTTATATATAGGCAGTCTGTCTGCCTCTTAGTTTGGGCTTCAACTGTTGATCATTAGTGATAAGCTGGTGGGCTTAGACTGAATCTGGTGCACAGCTGTGTTTCATTTGGCTCATGTGCCTTTTTTTCTTTTTGTTAAATCAGTTTCCAACTTTAAAATATCCAGAGATTTTACATAAAAATTTAAATGTGAAAACTTAGAAGTTCTAACAACACTGGACCTACAGCTCTTACGTGGCAGTGATCAGTTACATTTGAGAAGAGGCTTTAAGTCTCAGGACCTTAGTTGAAAGGGAATTTAGCATCCACAATTGTCATCTAAAGGCAGGTTCCTGGGTCGACAAGTCTTGCTGTCTCCAGCAGGAGGTTGGCTGCCTCCTGCAGCCTCTTCTCAGATGATCCTCACCACTCCCTATTAGCGTACACCAACCCATTTCACTTCAGGTGCCTGGCCCTTGTAGGCATTTCAGTTTGTGATTCCAGCTTTAAAGGCCCCAGATTGCTTCCACTAAAGTCTTAGTTGAAACCTGAGAGTAGTAGAATTGTACCTTGTTGACCTACCATGGGGCCTGGGCAGCTCTAGATTAAGTGTTGTGAGAAATTGGCTGGACTAGAAAACAATAGAATTAGGTGGGAGAGAAAGGAGGCAGATTGGGGACCAAGCTTATAGTGCTCATGGATTTGGCCCTCAAGCCCATATTATTCGAAATGCTGATTCAGGCCCAAGATGCTGTTCTGAGATTTTCCTAATGTAGTTTTGGATAGCTTAGGAGTAGGTGGAGAAATCTGAACTGCTGGACTATGAGGAATAGCTGGAAAGGAGTAGCTGGGTGACAATTGACTTGACAAATTATTTCAAAGACATGTTATTGCTTAGATTTGCTGTGATTTGAACTAAAATAAATTTCTCTAGGTCAGTCTGTAAAAGAAGATGTGAATGGAAGCAAATGGACTGTTACTACCTTTTCCACTACGCCCCACATGCCAACTTACTTAGTTGCATTTGTTATATGCGACTATGACCATGTCAACAGAACAGAAAGGGGCAAGGAGGTGAGTGAGGAAGATTCTGTAGGTAAGGAAGAGTGTACTGGCTGCAGATTATTCATCTATTCTTTTCTGCATCCAGTGGTTATGCCTGCATATCCCAAATCGATTCCTAGTTCTCTCTCCCAAGTCCTGTAAAAGTTCTTAGTGTGGCTTTGCAGAATGGGACATAACATTTCCTATTGCCATTCTTTGGATAGGTTTTCATGGAAAGACTCCATATTAAACCCACTCCTCAAGGCAAGGTCTGTGCCCCCTCTTCCCCATGTGTTTCTGCTTTTGCAGAAGACAGGAGAGAATGGGGAGCACTGCTGCACTGGCACCTTGATGTTTGGGTTTAGTGTGTGATGTGTACTTAGCCCAGGGTTAATGGAGTCTTGAAGCTTGGGTGATATTCAAAACAGTTAGCAACCAGCGTGGCCGGGCATCAACCAGTCAAAACAGACACCAGCCAAGAACAACTGCTATGGCTGAAATGGTGCATGCAGGTTAAAATATTATCCCTGTTGTTCTGTAAAAGGGCCATATAACAAAACGACCCCCAAATGCAGAAGCAGCTGAGAGACTGAGGAAGGAGGCAGACAAATCTAGTTTGTTGGTTTGGGATGTTTTATTAGGGGAACTTAAAGACAGAAGCAGGTCTTGGCTGGCTGCAAGACAAGTAGATCTTTGCTCTGCAATTCCCCAGACCCAGGGCTTGTATCTTCGGGGAAAAGCATACATGCTGTGGAAGAAATGTGTAGTTGGCCACATCACAGCCTATGATTTCCAGAACAACAAGGGTGGTTTTGAAGGAAACTTACTAGAATAGGTGTTTCTACATAATGAGTTAACACGTTAAGTAGACATTTAGAGGCACTCTTAGACTTAAGGTTAGTCAGAAGTTACATAGTGGATTAGCATTTAAAATAAAGTCGCGCTTGTCCGCATACCTATCCAGAAGCTGAACTGCCATATTCTTCAGTTCTGGAGCATGCAACGCTGTTTCTGAGTTGTGTAAAGTTGGCACTCTGTCCTGAAACAGCTGGTTTTCACCCAATTACCCCCTTTATAATAATCCTTTAGGAAAATATGGAGGTTATACTGGCAGTGCTTTATATACTGGTTCACTCCCTATCACAGTGGGCCTTAGGCCCAGTTCTTTCTAGACACATAGACTTCATCGAACTGAGAAAAATCAGGCCCTGTAGCTCGCTAACATACTCTCCTGGGCCTGAGATCTTCCAGGTTTGCACCGTTGACATGTGGAGAAAAGGAAGCTGTGGGTGAGCTAAGTCCCTCATCAGGGGAGAATCACTCAAAGCTACTCCTCCTTTACAACTCCTAACCTAGTGATGAATTAATAATATTGTGTTGGCTGAGCAATTCCCAAAGCTCCTCCTTACTTAATGAATTAATAATACTGTGTTAGATGCAAATGACAGCTTGTTATCTTCCTAAGCTGTTGGCTCCAGTTTGATTTTCCTATTGAATAATTACTAGTAGATCCTTGTCATCTACAGATATAACACTGGCCAAGTTAAACGTGCATGGCTCATATTGTTAAATCTGCTCAGGCATGATTTGGAAGCATGTGCTTTGAGTTTGGCAAGGAGGAATGGGCCCCATGGCTCCCATAGGTAATGACAGACCAAAGGTGATTCCTCGGCTTCCATTATCTCAAGTGCCTTGTTGTGGTAAGTGCTGCCACACAGTCAGCAATTCTTGTAGAGGGATGATATCTATTTATCGGTGAAAGATCACCCCGGAAAGGATGCCAGCTGCCATAGAAGCAACAAGGAAATGCAGCATGCCTAAGAAAGTCATGTTCTTAGCCAGCACACTGAAGTTTGGCATGAGTCTATCAGTGGAATGTGAACATTTGGCTACAGCTCAGCTTTACAAAGTTAATGAGTCCATTACACACTCTGCAGAGGAACAAAAATAAACACTTGGAATAGAGTCCAACCCGTTTACAAATTTCTCATTAAGTAACAGATAAAGATTTCGTGAAATGGAAAGTGTGGTTCATGTGTGGCATGAAAATAAACATAAGAAACATGTAAGTAGTTCAGAATTTACATAATTCTAGAAATACTTTTAAGCAGAAATAAAAGCACAGTAAGACGAATATGTTCTTAGAGGGCACAAATCTGTAAATACTGTGATTCTTTCGTTTCCTTAGCATTTTCTCTAACGTTTTGCAGAGCGTTCTTTCTTAAATTAACTGCATTCACAACAGGACGAATATTTTAATTATCTCACTTGGTAACTTTCATTCCAAGATCTTTAAGTTTTATGCATGTTCTTTAACATTAATGCTGGCAATTCTATTAAAAATTGCTTACCTTTTGTTTTTGTAGAGTTTACAGTACTTTCAATTTACAGTAAAAATTAATGTTAAAACAATAGGATATTACTTACCAAAATCACACAAATAAGCTCCAATTACCCAAACAATAGAGTGGTCGCACAAAACGGACAAAACATGGCAGAGATTTCCTTTTCCTTGCTAAAGTGGAAGTGTCATTTTGCAATAGAATGACAAAAGAATTATAATTTACTTGCTTCGACAGCTTTAAAATTATGAGACATTTGATGAACTTTTTTAAATTAGGAGAATTAACCTTATTTCAAATTTTGAAAGTAAAGTAGGACTATTAATGTTGTAACTGCCAAACCATTTTAAATTTGCATGATTTAAATATGCTTAATATGTACCATACTATATAACCTCCCCTCACAGTGCAATTCTGTTTTGGATCATTAGTAATATATCCTAAAATGGGAAGCAAGGGCCTAAAGTGCACAAAATGCCTATAGAATCTACACTTACTGTAGGAATAGATGGTGGTACGACACATTCCAAGGGTTGTTTTATGATTCCAGATTGTACATGCGATTGTCAAAGATTGAAATACGCTTTCGGGGGAATCACTGTTCATAACTTAGTGAACAGCCTTCAGAGGTTTTCTCAGGACATGTAGGCATGCAAACATTTTATTGTGTAGCTTCTTCTGAAAAGGTAAGACTTTGACTCAGCAGCAGGGAATTGGAGCAAGCAGACTACCTCTTTACAAAATCACTACTGGTTTTCCTAATCACTGCTTGACTGTTTTGATTTAGATACGTATCTGGGCCCGGAAAGATGCCATTGCAAATGGAAGTATAGACTTTGCTTTGAACATCACAGGTCCCACCTTCTCTTTTCTGGAGGATTTGTTTAATATCAGTTACTCTCTTCCAAAAGCAGGTGAGGTAATCTTTTCCTTTCAGTGCATTTGGTTTCCTGTTATTTGGGCCCTTGGTTGAGGCCTCAAGATACACAGACAAACCCATAAGGATCCACTGTCACCATTTATACCTTCTGAAACACACAGAGGCCCGCCGGTTCTTTCTCTGTACAGAACCATGTGCTCAGCAGCTGCTGGGGAGCTCTCAGACTTTTTAGGTCTCTCCTGGCTACTCAATGGAAGCCTCCCATCCTCTAGACCCTGCTTTCTCTTTCGTGTTCAGGCGTTTTCTCTCATACTGCAAGTTTGCAATGCTGTGTCTGGATCACTTTAGCTAGTGGGCTTTCAGAAGTTACTTCAGTTCCCTTTACTAAGTTGTACTTTTTAAAATATCCATTAGCTGTGAATCACTGAATTAGGACTTAGTGGTCCCAACTGTGAATTTTCATTGTATAAAATTGGAATGATATGTGAATATAATATGATCCTTAAGAAAATACGTAAATATTTAACCTTTCATAGATCTATGTGGTATGTCCTTAAAATTGTATGAGTCACTCAGCTCAGAAAGTTGTTCAATGTTTTTTCTCTCTAAATTGAAAGTATCATGTAAATGTATTTTGTTCCTCTGACACGTTAGTTGAAGACTTGAAAAAAGTATGCTCTGCCTATACTGGCAGGTAGTGGAAGAAGGTGGGGAGTAAATATTTGGGAGCTTGAGCCTTCTGAACCCCAGGAAGTCAGGGTCTCTGCAGCTTGAGCATTCTGGCTAAGGAGGAATGGGGAATGAAGGGATGGAAACCACCCTTGGCCCATACAGAAATCCTGGAGGTAACACCTATAATTCAGGGATTTGGACGCAGCAGGAGCTCAGGCATGGAGACTAAGCTCCTGGCATTTCTGGGGCTTGAAGCTCCCAAGATGCCCCTTGTCTTGGCAAGAAAAGTTCTATTTGTATTTATTTAGATGAGAAGTCCAGAGTCATCCTTGACACCCTGTTCCCTTGAAGCACACCCTCGATCTAATTAGTCGCCTTATCATCCCCTACATCCATCCATCCATCCATTCACTTCTTACTGTCCCCTTGGTTCTCCCTAGTTTTCATCATCATCTCCACCACAGCTGTACTCTCATAGCTTCTCCATATTCCCTCCAAGCCATCCTTCATATGAAACCAGAAGGATCTTTCCAGAGAAAATCTGATCATGTTACTGTTCTCTTTAAAACCTCTGTGTGACCTCCCATTGCCCTGAGGGTTAAGTCCGAAGTCAGTACCATGTCTTTCTAAAGGTGCTTCTCTTACCAACCTCTCAGGGCTTTTGGCAGTTCCTGAGTGGGAAGGATGCTCTAGCACTGTCTCTGCTCACTCCTATGCGTTCACCTTCCTCTTGTCTCCACCAGGCTCTTACACATGCAGTTTGCACATCCTGAAATGCCTTCTATCCACTGCTTAATTCAATTCTGTTTCTCAACTCAGTGCCTCCTCATCCAGGAAGCCTTCCCTGACTTCTTTTCTCATACTTCCACAGCATCCTGCGTATTCCTCCATTTGAACTCTTGACCAATTGTATTTTAATGATCTCCCTCATTAGATCTTGGAGTTAGGATCTGAAGGGTCTTTTTCTTTGTGTCTCTAGAACCCATGGCAGTCAGGTGGTCAACAGCAAACTTTTTGGGGGATGGAGGAAATAAATATATGCGATTAGTTCAGTAATTCCACTTAGATTCTGACCAGATTATTAATTCCTGGACATCAGGGATACATTTGATACTTTCTTTGTAATCTTCATAGCATCTCAACTGATGTTACCCTATGAGCGCTCATAGGAGGCACTCAATCAAAACCTTATTTTTATTGATAGGTGATTAAAATAAAGAGTTCCTCTATTACTGGGTTTTTAGGAGAAAGATAACTAATGTTTCTTAGTTGCTTTAACTCTTTGCTGAGTCACAAACAAAACAAAACAAATGCCTCGCCTACCAGTATTTCCCGCATATGCCATACCCTTACCGTCAGTGAGCTGGGTGAAAAACAATTTGGTTTATTTCTTCTGTGTTGTTCTTTTAGCTTATTTTCTTGTAGCTTGCTCAATGAATTCTAAACTTTAGAATCTAAGATTATATGAACGGTGTTCATGTATCCCTAATATAGAACAGTATTTTTTCTCATGTTGCTATCATTTTAATTCACTCTCAAGTCAAAAGTTGGACTGAATATCAAAATATTATAGTGACTGATAGAGCTAGGTGTTTGGGTTATTATTGTGCCAGTTGACACTTTACCTGTAGGCTATGTGCCAAATTTCCTATACCTACACATATTAATTATTAGACTCCTATGTATTTTAAAGATAAATCATTTTAATTTTTGATTTTTGATGATTAATGATGACCATTTTGAATAAGATTTTTGGCTGTTTGAAGTATTTCTTTGGTGCATTGTTCACGTTTGGTTTTTTCTCTGTTTTCTCAGAGTTCTTTAAATATTAAAAAGTTGTCTAATTGTTTGTGTTATATGCTTTAAGTATTTTTCCCTACATTATTCTTTGCCTTTCAAATTTGTTTATAGTGTATTTTGGTGAACTAAAATATTTATTTTTATTTATTCATTTTTTGAGACGGCATCTGACTCTATCACCCAGCCTGGAGTGCAGTGGCGCAATCTCCCCTCACTGACACCTCCGTCCCCCAAGTTCAAGTGATTCTCCTGCCTCGGCCTCCCCAGTAGCTGGGATTACAGGTGCGCACCACCATGCCCAGCTAATTTTTCTATTTTTAGTAGAGACAGGGTTTTACCATGTTGACCAGGCTGGTCTTGAACTCCTGATCTCAAGTGATCCGCCCGCCTCACCCTCCCAAAGTGCTGAGATTATGCGCATGAGCCACCATGCCTGGCTAAAGTATTTAATATAAATAGACTATTTTTAGAGCAGTTTTAGGTTTACAGGAAGATTGTGTAAAAAATAGAGTTCTCATATATTCTCTCTTTCCTTCCATCTCCCTCCTTTCTCCTGTTGTCAATATCTTGCATTAGTATGGTATACTTGCTACAGTATTGAAACATTATTGTTAACTAACCTCCCTAGTTTATCTTATGGCTGAGTTTTTGCATTGTACAGCAATATGGGTTTTGGCAAGTGTATAATGATCAGTATCAACAATTGCAGTATCATACAGAATAGTTTCACTGCCATAAAAACCCCCTGTGCTCCATCGATTTATCTTCCCCTGCTTCCCCTGAATCCCTGACAACCACCAATCTTTCTATTATCTTTATAGTTTTGCCTATTCCCGAATGTCATATAGTTGGAATTGCATAGTGTGTAGCTTTCCCAGACCAGCTTCTTTCACTTAGCAACATGCACTTAAAATTTCCCATATCTTTTCCTAGCATGATCCATCATTTCTCATCACTGAATAATACTCTGTTGTATTGATGTACTACAGTTTGTTTATGTATTAGCCTATTTAAGGGCATCTTGGTTGCTTCCAACTTTTAGCAATTATGAATAGAGCTTCTATAGACATTTGTGTGCAGGTTTTTGGGTGGGCATAAGATTTCAGGTCATTTGGGTTAATTCCAAGGAATGTAATTGTCAGATCTTATGGTCAACTTATAGTGACTGTACCATTTTGCATCCCCACAAGCAATGAATGAGAGTCCCTGTTGCTCCACATCCTCATCCGCATTTGGTGTTGCCAGTGTTTTGGATTTTAGCCATTCGAGTAGGTGTGTGGTAGTATCTCATTGTTTAATTTAAAATTCTCTAATGACAATTGATGTTGAGCATCTTTTCATATGTGTATTTGCCATTTATATATCTTCTTTAGTGAGGTGTATGTTCAGATCTTTTGCCCATTTTGTAGTTGGGTTGTTTGTTTCCTTACTGCTGAGTTATAAGCATTCTTTGTATATTGGAATACAAGTCCTTTATCAAGAATATTTTATTTTAACATAGTCAAAATAATTTATTTGCTGGCTTTTGTCTTTGGTATTAGTCTTTAAAAAGCTTTCTCTGCCTTCAGGTTATAAATATTCTCTTGTATTTTTTGGCAATTTTATGATTTCATTTTGAGATATTTAAAAAATCCCATTTTTTGGAAAATATTATTTTATATTCTCCTCCGTTTAAATCCACTTAGATATAATTGCCTTGCCTAGTTTTGACAACCATGCAATGGAAAACTGGGGACTAATGATATTTGATGAATCAGTATTGTTGTTGGAACCAAAAGATCAACTGACAGAAAAAAAGATTCTGATCTCCTACATTGTCTCCCACGAGATTGGACACCAGGCATGTGGTAAAATGTTCTTTCTATTTCACGTGAAGTTATTTTCCAGGTGCGCTACCAAAATAGCATAAAAACTCCAATAAGACCCTGGCATCTTTTAAAATACCATATTTTAAAAAGAAAAACATCGCAAAGTATGACAGTGAGTAAAAATGGAGAAGACTCAGATTCAGGGTGGATTTGAACTACTGGTGACAGATCATAGGAAGGAGACTGTACAGTTCGTCTGAGGGCTGGGTATTTACATCCAACAATTAACTTTGCTCCGCAAAGTCCTCTTCAGGAAAAGTAAGCCATGCAGACACAGGAGTATTTTATTTTCATTTCACCTAAACTAAGGGCTATTCAAAAGGATCACTGAAAGCTATGCACATTTCATCAGCAGATTGTTATAAATTTCTAGTTGTTGTTGCTGTTGTTGGAGAGAGGTTAAATGGATGCAGGTAATACATTAGCAAGGTGGCAATAATTAACCCTTGAGCTGCATTCCCAATGGTTGTGTAAACGACAATCCATTTAATCAGATCATTTGCTTTTGCATTGGGATTTTAGAAGTTTAGCTGTTTAATTTGATGAAGATTTTCATATCTGCATTTCAGTGTCTGCTCCATTAATACAAATCTGTTAAGAAAGAAATAATCTCAACGATGTTATCTTAGTAATGAGGCTCCATAAGAAGTTTTGGAAAAGAGCGATTTACTAGGATTGACTAATACCCTGGTGCACAGTAAAACACACACATTCACAAGTTTTATTAAGTCACCCAAAGTGTCCTTTTTTAATGATAGCCTAAGTGACACATTGTTTTGCAATACAGGCTATTAGTAATTATAGCTGTTATAAGAATTTGGTTAAATACCAGGCCTTGGGTTTGTTAGTTTGGAAATCATTGTTTTTCTTTCCTCATCCTGTTCATCATCCATTTGGTACTGTTTTTTTTTTTTTTTTCTGTTCAGTTCAAACAGAAAATAATTACAGCTGAACCATATTGCAGAACATATGATTACTTGAGTGATTTGTACATGGCACAGATCAAATTATGTTCTTAAAATATAAACAACTGCTTAAAGTAAAATCCAGTTGCAGCCTATTTAGAGTATAAGGTACTAGAATTAGTAGGTGGCAAGTCAGCATTCAGGGCTTCTGTTTTATGGAACTAAAAACAACTTTTGGGCCAAGTGGACAGTTTAAGAAATGCTATTCTAACTGACCTTATGTTTAAACATCGCAGTCTTAAAACAAAAATTGCTTTTAATCACTGAACATGGAATATTTCTGAGAAAAAAAATGCATGACTAATATCTCTTTATGTGAAAACAACAACTTGTTTTTTTGCTGTCCTGTCTTCAAGTTTTGTTATTGATGACAAATAAATTTTAATTATGTCTTTTGACCTTACATTTACTTAACATGCAATTACAATGAATATAACTTAAAAATTAAATTTAAGAAAGCTCTTTTTTCTTCTCATTTCCAAAAGTGGTTTGGAAACTTGGTTACCATGAATTGGTGGAACAACATCTGGCTCAAGGAGGGTTTTGCATCTTATTTTGAGTTTGAAGTAATTAACTACTTTAATCCTAAACTCCCAAGAGTAAGTATGTTTATTAAGTTTATTTAACATTTTTTCTCCTAATTATAGAAGTAATGCATATTAATTCTTGAAAATGTATAAAATACAGGAAAATACAAGAAATAATAAATTACCTATAATACCAAAAATAATTTGTGTTATCGTTTTGATATATTTTTTTTTAAATTCCAGGCTTTTTATCTATTGTAAATGTTTTTGAAAGTGGGGATTACATAAAATTTTATATTGCTTTTTTTACTTCATATTCTACTTCATATTTCTACCTATTCGTATTTCCACTTCATAATCCTGAGCATTTCTACAAATCATTAGATCTTTTTTAAAAAGATTTTAAATGACTACCTAAGATTATTTTCACTTATTCCTACTACATATATTTCTTATTCCTACTATATGGACTATATATGTATATAGTCTAGGTCTTGCTTTGTCACCCAGGCTGGAGACAGGGTCTTGCTCTGTCACCCAAGCTGGAGTGTGGTGGCGCGATCTTGACTCACTGCAGTCTCGACCTCCTGGGCTCAAGCAGTTCTCCCGCCTCAGCCTTCCGAATAGCTGGGACTACAGGCGTGTGCCACGATGCCCAGATAATTTTTGTATTTTTTTGTAGAGATGGGGTTTCGCCATGTTGCCCAGACTGGTCTCAAACTCCTGGATTCAAAGGTCCACCAGCCTCGGCCTCCCAAGTACTGGGATTACAGGCATGAGCTACCGTGCCCAACCTAGAGTGTATTTTAAAGCAACTGTAACAGTAGTGTATGGCTTTTATGATAAGTAATATGATACTTCATATTTAATACTATTGCTGATATTGTTTTGCTAATTTGAGTAAATAGTAATATTGAAAAATAAATACATCCATGTGCAAATCTAATTCTTTCAACTGTAGGTTTTACTTCTGATATTTAATTTATTTAGGGTAATTATGTAGTGCTTTTAGAATGCCATGATAAAACCTAATTGATTTGATTTAGCTATCTAAATGTTTAGACTTAATGTTATCTTTTGGTATAAACCTCACTTCTTTTATAAACTAGAGGTCCTTTCTTGGTTTGCATCTTCTTCCCCTCCTCTCTTCTGTCTCCTGTAACCTCTCTGGTCCTCAGGATTGCTCCTTCCTGCCTCTTTGCTGGTCCCCGTCTCATCTCAGCTCCCGTTGTTCCAAGGCTGGATTATTGACCTCTTTTCTCCTCCCTGCCTTCACTCATTCAAAGTGTTTATTAATATTTAATGCTATCTCTACTTGCTGGATCTTCTTTACAGGCTAAATCTATTCATTCTGAAGGAAATTCTAAGATGATATTCTTTCTATTATTTTGGAAGTAAGCTTTCCTTCTTTTATGAAACTTGATAATGGACGGTAGGTAGATGGTACTTGTTTTGGTTGATAGTTTGGCAGGAAAAAGAAGTTGACAAGCCTATCTTAGTGCCACAGAAACCTTTTTAAAAATCTCTTTTTATCTGTTTGTGAAATCACAGATCTGGCAAGCACTGATGTAGTGCAGTCTTTTAACACCGGAGTTCCATGCCACCTCCCCGCCCTTTACAGACACCCTATAAGAGTCCCCCAGCCCAGTCACTCGGCAGCGCCTCTCTCTTCCTCCCCCTGGACTATGCACAGGCCCTACTTGTCCTGGAGGAAAGTTTGGATGTCATTATATAGATCAGGAGACTGAAGTACTGAAAGGTTAAATGACTTGCCCAAGGTCATTTGCCCAATCGGGACAGGCCTGATTTTATAACCAGCTATCTGGGTCTAGTCTGATGACAAGCATGATGATAACAACAATAATACTGTATTTACCATGCAGTGAGTACTTAGAACTTAAGTGCCAGACAGTGTGGGCACTATACATACATCATCTTATTCAGTCCTCAAACCAACCGTATGAGTGCTGTTGTTATTTCTATTTTACACACGAGGAAACTGAGGTATAGAAGCATTAAGTAAGTTGCTCAACGTCTCATAGTTATTAAATGTCAGAACTGAGATTCAATTCCAGGTCATGCTAACTGCGAAGCCCATGCTTTTAACCACTGTGCTCTATGGCAAAAACACACTGGATTGTTCTTATCCTCAAGAAGCTAATGGGGTGTGTGTGTGTCTTCAATATACAATTCTTTTCATATATATATATATATATACACATACTTTATCTACATATAGTGTGTATTTATTGTCTTAGCTGTCTCCAACAGTCCTTTCCACTTACTCTATGCCTACAAAATCATTTGTATCTCTCTTTCATAACTTTTATTCACTCATGGTTAGTGCCATCTCTAACTTCTTTTAAAAGGAGTTGGATATGTCCTAAGTTAACTCTGTGGATAGAGTTAATAAGGGAAGAAGTTTAATTCCCGTAAGACAATGAAATTTACTCTATTTTCTTAAGTAGATAGAATACATCATGAACATCAATTTCAGTTACCTCTTATAACAACTAAAATGGTTAAGGTATTATCAGTATCTCACAAAACTTGCCAAAAACATCTTCCTGGTATTTTTGAAGCTAAGATTACAACGTTAGTCTCTTTTTGTACCTTTTAATTATTTCTTTTTATCATTGGTTTGTTAGTCAGTCTTTTCTATATCTCTTAGTTGCTTGTGGAGCTGAGTGAAAGCATCAGATCCTGGCGATTGAGGACATTGCCACGTTCTTTGTTTTTAAAAAGCTTAGCTTTCCTTTCAAAGATTTTTGGAGATCAAGAACTTTAACCTCCTTTTAATCTAATAATGTGATTGAAATTGAGTAACAGAATCATAGACCCTTAGGCAGAAATAGATTTTCAATTTTTTTCTATTTCGAGGTCTAGTTTCAGCTGATATGAATGGATTATGCTCAAGGGGTCAGAACATTAAGGACGAAGCCTTTCTGGATCTCTGAAGCTCTAGCCCTGACATTGCCACTCACTGACTTTCCTCCACCTTCCTGCTGCCTGATCTAAGAAAGCAGCAGACTTGGTGAAGGGAAAAGGTACACATGGGCACTGCAGCCATCAGATGTTACTCTGCCTTTACTATGACGGTAAGCTGAGGAAGGCAGATGAACACCTCTGAGCTTTACTTCCTCATTTGTAAAATGGGTTTCCTGCAGTCATTCAACAGATGATAATGGCATCTGCTAGGTACTGTTGAGACAACTACCACTAACTAGGTACTAGTTTTATGTACTTAAATAGAATTATTTATATTATCTCATTCAATCCTCAGAACAATTCTGAAGGATAATAATAAAAATAATGATAAGTAATCACCACAGTGGTTAACCCTTATGGAGCATGTCCTATTTGCTATCTGTTGTGCTTGTAACATTATGAAAATTAATTTAGTCCTCATAATAATCCTTTGAAGACATTGTTGTTTAACCCATTTTCAGATGGCAACTGAGTTTCAGAGAGATAAAGTTGGTGGTCTTTGATGAGTCACCTAACTCCTAAAGGACGGAGGAAGGATTCGTACACAGGCACTTTAACTCCAGATTCTGTGGGGTTTTTTTTTGTTTTTTTTTTTTGAGACGGAGTCTCACTCTGTCGCCCAGACTGGAGTGCAGTGGCCGGATCTCAGCTCACTGCAAGCTCCGCCTCCTGGGTTTATGCCATTCTCCTGCCTCAGCCTCCCGAGTAGCTGGGACTACAGGCGCCGGCCACCTCGCCCGGCTAGTTTTTTGTATTTTTTAGTAGAGACGGGGTTTCACAGTTTTAGCCAGGATGGTCTCGATCTCCTGACCTCGTGATCCGCCCGTCTCGGCCTCCCAAAGTGCTGGGATTGCAGGCTTGAGCCACTGCGCCCGGCCCAGATTCTGTGTTTTTAATCATCATGATATTCTGTACAAATTTATTACAATAAATAGTGTTATATTTCTAAGGATAAGAGTAGATTCTATGCTGTGTGTGGTGGCTGACACCTGTAATTCCAACACTTTGGGAGGCCAAGGTGGGAGAATCTCTTAAGCTCAGGAGTTTAAGACCAGCCTGGGCAACATAGTGAAATCTCGTTTCTACTAAATTTTTTTTTAGTTAGCTGGGCATGGTGGTGCACCCTTGTAGTCCCAGCTGCTCAGGAGGCTGCAGTGAGACGATTGCTTGAGCCTAGGAAATTGAAGCTGCGGCGAGCTATGACCACACCAGTGCACTCCAGCCTGGGCAACAGAGTGAGACTGTCTCCAAAAAAAAAAAGGGAAGAAATTTTAATAGGCCTTCTCTGACATATTGCAGCTCGTGGGACAAATTAATGGTGACTATACAGATTCACGTTATCTAATCACTATATGCAGTAGCTAGTTTTATTTATTTATTTATTTTTGTTTGTTTTTTAAAGCTGACATCATGTTTTATGTAATGTTTCCCTCCAATAGAACTGAAACAGGCTACGGACAGCATCACTTTATGGGAGGCCCAGAGTAGAAAGACCTTTAGGGTGTTGAGGAAGAGGTGTTTGTCTCACTCATTAATTACCTTGTATGGTTATAGTGATATCAAGAAGATTACATAAAACCTTATGCCAGGCAGGCAGAAGAAAGAAAGACAATCTGTTCTGATGGGGTTAGGGGAGACCCACAAAATGTAGAGAAGCAGTATGTGCAAAAATATTCATTAAAACTGGTTAAAACAGCAAAAAGCTGAAAGTAACTTAAATGCCTAGCTAATAAAAGGGAAATGATTGAATCAATTATGGGCCATTGACCTGATAGGTTATTTTGCAGCTATGTATTTATATATTTTAAGGTTTTTTTTTTGGAACATTTTTATCTGCTGTACTTTGAAAAGAAGAAAATCATCTTGATTTGATCACACTATTAAATTTTGGGTTGTTTTCTTTCAATTTATGTTTCTGTTTTCTTTATAATGCAGCAGCCATTATAAGGGATAATTATAAAGATGAGGTAGCAAAATTGTAAAATGCTATAATAAGTAAATAAGCAAGATAAAAAGTTTTTACAACTATGGGAATAAATAGTACATAGGAAAAACGATGGAAAAGAACTACACTAACATTTTAACAGTGGTGATCTGAGGGTGCGATATTACGGGTGATTTTATTTTCTCTATTTTCTACATGGTGGTTATAGGTCACCAGTAAGACACTCTCAAGACGCCTTGAGTGTTAAACTAATAGAATCCATGCTTACTGATGACTCCTCCAAATCCTTGCTACTCAGTGTGATTCTCAAACTAGCAGCATCAGCATCATCGGGTTGTTTATTAGAAATACAGGCTCCAACCCAAACCAACTGAATCAGAAGATGATTTTGACAAAATGCCCTGGTGATCCTTATTCATGTTAAAATTTGAGATGTATTGCTCTAAATGATAGGTTTTCTTATTTCCGGAAAAGCAGAGTTTGATAATAGCCTAATCGATGGTATTACTAGCCTAAAAATAATATGCTTATAGAAAGGCATTGATGAGAACATTGGCAAATGGAAGTGCAACAGGTTTTGAAAATCTGACGCTGTCAAAGGCTGAGAGAGTCAACTTACAGATCCCAAAGATAGTCAGTAGGGACTTGAGGGTTCCTGTGGATCATGAGGGGTTCACCCGGTTCTCCAGGCTATGAACGTGTGTCAGTATAACTTCTCCACTGGTCTTTGCTCTAGCTCTGTCATCACAAGACTCTCTGGCTATAAACTGGTTTTTCTTCTAGCTTTACTTCAGGGAGAAATTGCCCTTGTCATGTGTCTGAGAGAGAGCTAGTCTTTTGAAGAGTCCTGTGGTTCTCATTAAAATGTAATAAATTGCCTTATCTTAATGCATGAGCCATAAACTGTAGTATCCAGATTTATTTTCAATTTTCATTTATTACGTCCGCATCTTTGTGAATTTGTAGATCTGGCATGCTTTTAGTTTGTAAATATTCATGAAAGAGAGGCTGATTAATTTTAAGGAGTTATTGATAAAATTACTGATGAAATTTTAGATAATTAAAACCACCTTAAGGAAGGCTCTTTCAGGATGGCATGGACCTCCCTGTCGGAAATGTAGGTGGCTTTTGGAAACTGTATTAACTTTGTAATTGACTTTTTAAAAACTGAAATGAAAAAGGATACAAATGGGAAAGAAAGTGTCTTATAGTTTTGTTATTCAAGGAATCCTGACTTATTTGGCATCTTTCAATTCATAGACACTTCTCAATTACTGAATTTTCTCCCTCTTCAATATCAGTTTTTGAAAGTATTTGAGGACCATAGAATTTTGGTTTTCTGTGACACCTCAGGAGTTAATGTTGCTCAATCTTTTCCTTTATAGAATGAGATCTTTTTTTCCAACATTTTACATAATGTCCTCAGAGAAGATCACGCCCTGGTGACTAGAGCTGTGGCCTTGAAGGTGGAACATTTCAAAACAAGTGAAATAGAGGAACTCTATGACTTATTTACTTACAGCAAGGTAAAAGCAGTTAGAAATTTCCTTTGGCTTTGTATTCTTGTAGAAAGTTGCATAAAATGGATTCTAAGGGTCCTATATCAATATACAACTTAAAACTTTTTATGAAAATAACCTTATTTTAATTCAATACATAGGTTTCAGAAAACATGATTAAATTAATTCTCACCTTGCAAATATCAAACAAGCCCATATTAATGCTTGGATCCATCAACCATAGACTTTAACAACTTGCTACTTTTAAGGTGAACCCTTCTGCTTGATGGAAATTTATTCTTGCTATGTAAAGATCTCAATTTTTAAAAATGTTATGTACTCTGCACTCTTTACATGTAGGACATCTGCTTACCTTTTACCTCTTAATTAGTGTACTATTTTATTAGCACATTCCGAAATAATTCAAACATTCAACTAAAATGCAAAATGCAATCAGGAGCACAGCTCAGAATATTGCTTATAAATATGGAATGTGTCAGTATGGGGATATTGAATTTCGTTCAAATAACGGAGAGCTTCTTTTTTCCTAGGGAGCGTCTATGGCCCGGATGCTTTCTGGTTTCTTGAATGAGCATTTATTTGTCAGTGCACTCAAGGTGAGCTTGCAAAATAGTTGTTACCTGGATGGCAGTAAACAGAAATTGCTTTGGCATGTTATTTATTTTAACCTTAACTTTTCTATTTTTACAGTCATATTTGAAGACGTTTTCCTACTCAAATGCTGAGCAAGATGATCTGTGGAGGCATTTTCAAATGGTAATTGTCCTACTTTCTGACACGTTCTTGCTGAGTTGTTTTGTATGATACTGGAAAAGACTGGGAGGCCATGGGTGAATGGCAGTTCCACAGAAAAACAACTTTGTCTTGTAGAACTCCCTTAGGTCATGGGTAGTGTCTTTAGTCTTCACTATATTTCCAGTGCCCAGAACAGAGCATGGAACATGTTAGATCAATAAATATGTGTTCATATTTATTGAATGAATTAATTAAAGAACCATTCATATATAAACAGAGTTCCAAATTTGCCTCAGAGGATCACCCACTGCAGGACTACTACATAAGTGAGGAAGAGAATAGCTACCGAGCTTCTTTTTGGACATTGCTACTTCAAAATGTTTCACTGATAACCTTACCTGCTTTTGTGATGATTTTTTAAAACAGGCCATAGATGACCAGAGTACAGTTATTTTGCCAGCAACAATAAAAAAAATAATGGACAGTTGGACACACCAGAGTGGTTTTCCAGTGATCACTTTAAATGTGTCTACTGGCATCATGAAACAGGAGCCATTTTATCTTGAAAAGGTTAAAAATCAGACTCTTCTAACCAGCAAGTAGGTAGCTTTGCTCTTCTTTGTCTTCACTTTCCTTGGGGTGAGCTCTGACCCAATGGAATCCAGCCTGTGGGTGAAGAAGCATTACGCCCGCTGGGCATACACACTTCTGCTATGTGACTGTGTACTAGGGTGAAGCAGAGTCCTTGTGTCCAGGCAAGGCCAGAGACCCACAGTTAGGGATTCCAGACACAGTGCCCCTACCCTGGGATTTAGGGTTACATCAACGACCCAAGCTGTGGGGTATTGTGTGTTCCTCTTCGTCCCTCAGACAGAGGTAATGAATTACTTGGGATTCTAAGTTGGAGACAATAAGATAGAGCCATAGATTGCCACATGTTAGTAAAGAGGAAAGGAAGTCTTATTGCAGAGTAGTCTTCTCTTCCTTAAAAATGAAACTGAATGGTAACTATTTCCTTGAGGAATAGTTCTGTGCGGGGGTGTGCACATATGTGTGTGGATGCGTGCATTTGTGTGTTTGTAGCCATACCCACAACATTAGAATGATGGCCTTTAGATTCTGTTAGACCTGGGTTCAGATATTGACTTCTCAAAAATTCAAACCTTAGGTGTTATTTAAGCTCTGTGAGTTTCAGTTGCCTTATCTATAAAATACACGCAGTAGCATGTATCCCAAAAGATTGTGTAAAAGTGAAAAGAGTATAAAATAGCCTAGACTATATCCCTTTCTTCTTCTCTTCCCTTTCTTAATTTATTAGCTGATTTTCAACAGTTTTTGGTAGTTTTAATCTTCACATTTCATTGCAGTATCAGCACAAATGAGTAATTAATTTTCAAATACCATCACCAAAATTTTCAGATAGTTCTATTCTTTCTTTAAAGCCTCAGGAGAGAGAAATGGGACACTCAAAAGTTCCTTCTCCCTGTATTACTCTGCGATTTTTGAGAAGACCTGTGTGTCTTAGCTATGCAGATAAACACAGACCCACAGCTGACAGTCTTCAAGACACCAGGCTTGTGAGAGCTTAACAAGATTAGAAATATTGCCCAAACTCTGAGTAGAGTATCTCTTCCGATGATGAATGTGCTTCCTGTGGTTGGCTACTTCATCCAGGTCATATCCAGCAATGTGGGAAGAATGCAGACATTCAATAAATATAAATGTCATGGATGATTCCTGTTGAATACTTTTCAGATGGGGAGAATGCTTGAGGCTGAAAGTATTTTGAAGTGATTGTCAAGCTCTTTCTTCTAAACTACTTTTCACCTCTCTGGGCATGGATGGATTTGGGTCTGTTTGCAGCATTTGAACTACCCTTGAGTGAAGCCAGGTGTCTATAATTTAACATACACAGGCCTTGAAGGTTTCAGACATAAGAGTTTTAGTAGCTACCTAAGTTATAAAAGGAAGTAAATCCATAAGACATAACAGGAGAGAGGAGTAAACAATAGCGAAAGTAAAACTAGCTTGTAAAAACAGTGGTGAGTAATCCTCTCTGCATATCTAGAGAGAATGACCAAAGAACCCGAGTTCTGTGTGCTATTTCATCGTCTCTTTAATCATGGCTCAGAGTGTATGTTTTTATGTGCGAAAAGTAACTAAAGTTTTTATTTTCTTCCAATAAGTGACACATGGATTGTCCCTATTCTTTGGATAAAAAATGGAACTACGCAATCTTTAGTTTGGCTAGATCAAAGAAGCAGTAAGTAACAAATTTTAAAAACATCTTTACATATATGCACATATAAAGGCAGGGAATAAAATACTGAGATGTCTAGCTTTTGAAAAACTATCTCATTTCAAACTAAAATATTCTTGGCCGGGCGCGGTGGCTCAAGCCTGTAATCCCAGCACTTTGGGAGGCCGAGACGGGCGGATCACGAGGTCAGGAGATCGAGACCATCCTGGCGAACACGGTGAAACCCCGTCTCTACTAAAAAATACAAAAAACTAGCCGGGCGCGGTGGCGGGCGCCTATTGTCCCAGCTACTCGGGAGGCTGAGGCAGGAGAATGGCATGATGGCATGAACCCGGGAGGCTGAGCTTGCAGTGAGCTGAGATCCGGCCACTGCACTCCAGCCTGGTCGACAGAGCGAGACTCCGTCTCAAAAAAAAAAAAAAAAAAAAAATATATATATATATATATATATGTATATATATATATTCTTGTTGAACATAGAGTTTTAAAGAAAAGTGTCAAATCAAAAGCTATTACATGTGAAAAATATACAATGACCTGGTAAGAGCAATATATATTTTAGAATTCCTTTAATTTTTTGTTTTATTGTTTATTGTTTAGAATTGAGTATGTAGTATAAATAGGTATTAAAACCTTTTTTAAATGTACCATTTCAAATTATTCCCATATTCCTTTATAGAAGTATTCCCTGAAATGCAAGTTTCAGATTCTGACCATGACTGGGTGATTTTGAATTTGAATATGACTGGATATTATAGAGTTAATTATGATAAATTAGGTTGGAAGAAACTAAATCAACAACTTGAAAAGGATCCTAAGGTAAGGTTACTTTTGATGCTTTTAATTAAATATAATTTATAATGCCTTCTCTAGTGTTTTAGAGGTGGAACATTCTGGTAGGAAGAGATTCTACCTTCATCCCCGCCCCTCACCTCCAGGCTTACAAAAGATTTTTTTTTTTCTTATTCTTAGCA
Organism: Macaca mulatta; assembly: GCF_049350105.2. Classification (NCBI taxonomy): domain Eukaryota; kingdom Metazoa; phylum Chordata; class Mammalia; order Primates; family Cercopithecidae; genus Macaca; species Macaca mulatta. The sequence goes on from NC_133411.1 coordinate 125,024,606, forward strand.
AGTGGAGATTTTGATTAAATGTGTTGTGTTTTTGAACATTCATCTTGCTTTTCCAAAACAACCTTTCCAGGTAGGAATCAGGATGCATTTTCCTATTAATCATTAGTTTTGTGATCTTCGGCAAATTACTTAAATGTCCTGGTTCCATTTCTTCGTTTTAAAATGAGAATATTATTCTATTTTATTCATCATGAGGATTAGAGATGATGTAGGTGAAAGTATACTTAAAATTTCTAAACCCATAATAGGTACTCAGTAAATGCTAGAAAATACTAATTTTACTTCTAAAAACATATTTCCACTCTCCCTCAGAAGAGAGAAGTTAATTCACAAAACATCAGTAATAATCCAATATCACTTTATATCATAAAAAAACTATAAGTGATTATGCAGTGTATAAACACTAAAATGTTGGCCAGTTCTAATCAATCAGATTTTAACTGGATTAAACTAAATTTCCATGAGTGGAGCTGGACGCCGGCTTAGGAGTCAGTACTGTTGTCTCTGCTGTGACTTGCTGGGAGCCCTTGGGTGGTTCATTTAGACTCCATTTACGAAACTGGAGTGCTGAACTAAAAGATGTCTGTGTGTTAAGTGTCTCTGTGTTTGAAGGTTCTCTGAGACACACAGCAGTTTCTCTAGCATATTGGTTTAGAGCTTAGGTTCTGGGTCAGGAAGACTTATGTTCCTGTTTTGTTCATTGTTTGCCAGATGGATGGCACCTTCGAGCCAAATCTCCCCTTTTTAAGAATATGTGATAAAACAAAACAAACCAAAACAAACAAAAAACCCTCTTCAGTATTCCTGGAGGTGAGGGGTGGGAGTGGAGGTGGAGTCTCTTCCTAACAGAAAGATCAACCATTAAAAGGCTAGACAAGGCATCCTGGTTGTACCTCAATTTCTTATATGTGTAATAATGGGTGTAATATACCAAACTTAAAGGTTTATAGTGAAGATTAAATAAGATAATATATGTATTATGTTTAACAAAGGCCTGACACAATTCAGGGATTCATAACATATTCTGTAATTAAAACAAATTATTGGGATTTTGAATAAAGCTACAAAGGCCACTTACAATAATATTTTCTTTTCAAATCTTTGCGAAGTATCTAAATTCTTATTACATTTTGAAGGGCATTCTAAGCCATGAAAGCACGAGGTTATACCATTATAGTAATGATTTATTGAAACCATTGTAGATTTACTTATTGAAAAACAGAGGCAAATTATTTCTACAACATAATTGGTGAGCAAATAAAAGAGAATCTTTATGATTAATATTAATCTAGAAAACGTGTTAGTACTGCCAGAAAAGAAATTAGACCATACCAGCTGAAGAATTTAACTTGACTTGCTCGGACCCTTAAAGAAATGCTGTGAAGATAAAGTTTTTGAACCAAATAGATCACAGTGCTGAGAGGTGCTGAAGGTATGATGTAGGAGGCCTTGGGCCCCCTTAGGGACTAAGCTGACAGCAGAGTCTTATGGCCCGGCAATGCCAGGGAATTCAAATAGGAGTCTAAAGAATTACACTGGCAATTGGCCCCTGCCGTTCCACGGATATAAAGGGAACTGTTGGTGGCATTCTGTCACATCAGTAAAATCTTAAGATAAATACCATGTGAAAAATTATAGTACCTCAATGTTACCAAAAGAACACTAAATAATACTTATTTAAGGGCTTCTATGCCAAAGACGTCCCTGAAAATAATTTGGATGTGGAAATACAATTTAATGTATACTTGGTTTGGAGAGGCCTTTTAAAATTGGTTGCCTATTTTATTTTTTAACATGATATGTTTCCGGAGTATTTTGGCAAAACTCTCTGCTGTATTTAAACCTTATGATTGATATCCAGAGGGTTCATTTATTTAAAAAACAGATGTATGATAAATAAATTATGGGGACTATCCTCAGTAATTATTGTTTCTCTGCAGATGAGATAATTCACATGAAGGTGTTTTGTAGGCAGCAGTAATCTTTAAATTGTTGTTATTTTGAAAATTTTACTGAAAAATGTTCTCATCTTCTTCTGGACATATTTGGGTCTAATTCTGCAGGCTATTCCTGTTATTCACAGACTGCAGTTGATTGATGATGCCTTTTCCTTGTCTAAGTGAGTATATTTTCTTCTCTCATGGTTTTAGAATATACCTCGAGACCTTTATAAAAATAATAGCTTCATCACTATGAATTTGATTATTTAGTATATATAGGCCATAACTGATTCAGACTAGGATGCAATTCTGTAGCTGCAATGGAATTTTATAATATAATGAGTTGCTGGAAATAAAAAGACTACCAATTGAGATTTGGCAGTGATTTCTGTTATCCAAGGGTGGTGGCTACAATTTTAATGCAATCTCGCCTGTATTTTAATATATTGCACAATTATTTATTTTATTTATATTAGATTTACTCAGTGTAAGATATGCTGCTAAGTGTTTATAACCAGGTAAATTAATAAATATTCAGAATTTAAATTTTCAGTCAATAAAATTAGGAATATATGTAGTAAATTATCTAGTATTTTTTCTTTAGCCAGACATATTGCTTGAGTAAATGTCTACTTATTTTATCCTTCTTTACTCCTTTTTCCCTCTGTGACTTGCAGTACATTTCCTTGTCTAATACTTTGCTGAAATTCCTCTCTCTCTAAGATCACCATGACTTTACTATAATTGACTACATCCTCCTGAAAATGTCATTTTGGCTTCCTTAGACTCTGATATGCAAACCTGGTTCTCCTTGTGTATCTGACTCCTCTTCTACTACTGTGAGCTTCTTAGCACCAATCATGGTTATATTACTTTCTTCTATCTTTCCTTTGATAACTCATTCACTCTTGGGTTTTGGTGACCATTTTATTGCGTATCTGTAGAGTGCCAGCAGATGTAAGGTCCTCAGTAAATGTTTGTGGAAGGACATGTTGATGACTTCCAAATCTACATTGTTACTTATCTTTCCTCCTGTCTTAGGTATATCCTGTGGTCATATGAATTCAGTACCTTAAACCCTGAACTTCATTTTTGTCTCTACCTTGCTCTTGCTATCAATTTCTCCCTGCATGGCAAAGGTACTCTTCTTTTCATCACCCAAACTTGAAACCTCAGAGATATCCTTGATTCCTCTCTTTACTTCATCTTACATGCACCGTCACCAAGTCTTATCTCTTCATTCTTAGAAATGTCTTTCGGAGGCTCACTTTACCACTTTCACTGCTTCCACACTAAGCCAAGCTTTTTTCATCTCTTGCCTGGCCTATTAGATTAGCCTCCTGTCTTCAGTTCTTTTGAATTTCATTCTGTCTTCTGTAACACTATTGCAATAAAATTGTTAGACGTCAATTTCATTATGCTTTTCCAATTGTTTAAATGCCTAGAGTACCTTTCCACCTAAACTCTTCATCCTGACATCCAAGGATCTGCACAGGCTTGAGCCGACTTACCTATTAGGCCCTATTTCTCACTATACACAAAGGAAATCCTCTGCCTCAGTTAGCTTCATCTGCCCATCACACTAATTCCCACCTTATCTTATTTGTCCTGGGCTGCCCTCCTCTTTTTCTACTTATTTTAATCCTATGCATCCTTCACTGCTCTTCCCAAGTTTCTCCTCCATGAAGACTTCCTTGACTTTTCTATTTTATCCCTGACTTTTCTACGTGCATATTTTCCTTCTTTGCTACTTTACAGTATTCACTGCCTTTTCTGGGACTTTTCATTACTGATTTCTTATGCATAAGTCTCAGCTCTTCATTGAAGCTCCTCAATGGTAGGCAAGTGCAGTGTCATATGTACTACAGGCATACCTTGTTTTATTGTGCTTCACTTTAAGACTTCACAGATATTGCATTTGTTACAAATTAAAGATTTGTGGCAACCCTGAGTCAAGCAAGTCTATCGGCATCATTTTCCAGCAGCATGTGTTCATGTTATGTCTCTGGGTCACATTTTAGTAATTCTTACAATATTTCAAACCTTTTCATTATTGTTGTATCTGTTACAGTAATCTGTGAACAGGAATTGTTGATGTTATGACTGTAATTGTTTTGGGGTGCAATGAATTGTGCCTGTATAAGGCTGCAAACTTAATAATTGTGTGTGTTCTGACTGCTCCACCGGCTAGCCATTCCTCCATCTCTCTCCCTCTTCTTTGGCCTTTCCATTCCCTGAGAATCAGTAATATTGAAATTAGGGCCGGGTGCGGTGACTCATGCCTATAATCCCAGCACTTTGGGAGGCCAAGGCGGGCAGATTGTGAGATCAGGGGGTCAAGACCATCCTGGCTAACATGGTGCAAACCACGTCTCTACTAAAAATACAAAAAAATTAGCTGGGCATGGTGGCGGGCACCTGTAATCCCAGCTACATGGGAGGCTGAGGCAGGAGAAAGGAATGAACCCAGGAGGCAGAGCTTGCAGTGAGCCGAGATCACACAACTGCACTCCAGCCTAGGTGACAGAGCGAGACTCTGTCTAAAAATAAAAAATAAAATAAAATTAGGCCAATTAATAACTCTACAATGGCCTTTAGGGGTTTAAGTAAAAGGGGGAGTCCTGCATCTTTCACTTTAAATCAAAAGCTAGAAATGATTAAGTTTAGTGAGGAAGGCATGTTGAAACTGAGATAGGCTGAAACTAGGCCTCTTGCAGCAAACAGCCAAATTGTAGATGCAAAGGATAAGTTCTTGAAGGAAATTAAAAAGTACTACTCCAGTGAATACATGAATGATTTTTTAAAAAAAAAGTGAAACAGCCTTATTGCTGATAGGGAGAAAGTTTCAGTGATTTGGATAAAAGATCAAACCAGCCACAGTATTCCCTTAAACCAAAGCCTAATCCAGAGCAAGGTCCTAACTCTCTTCAATTCTATTAAGGCTAAGAGAGGTGAGGAAGGTGCAGGAAAATGTGCTAGTTTAAAGCTAGCAGAGGTTAGTTCATGAAGATTAAGGAAAGAAGCCATCTCCACAACAAAGTACAAGGTGAAGCAGCAAATGTTGATGTAGAAGTTATAGTAAGTTATCCAGAAAATCTAGCTGAGATAATTGTTAAAATGGCTACACCACCGGGTGCAGTGGCTCACGCCTATAATCCCAGGACTTTGGGAGGCTGAGGCAGGCGGATCACGAGGTCAGGAGATCGAGACCATGGTGAAACCCCATCTCTACTAAAAATACAAAAAATTAGCCTGGTTTGGTGGCGTGCGCCTGTGGTCCCAGCTACTCAGGAGGCTGAGGCAGGAGAATGGCGCGAACCTGGGAGGTGGAGCTTGCAGTGAGCTGAGATCGCGCCACTGCACTCCAGCCTGGGTGCAGAGCAAAACTCCGTTTCAAAAAAAAAAAAAAAGGGCTGCACCAAACAACAGGTTTTTCAGTTTTGTTTTTTTTTTTTTTTTTTTTTTTAGTATTATTATATTTTAAGTTCTAGGGTACATGTGCACAATGTGCAGGTTTGTTACATATGATACATGTGCCATGTTGTTGTGCTGCACCCATTAACTTGTCATTTACATTAGGTATATCTCCTAATGCTATCCCTCCCCCCTCCCCCTTTCCCTCACCCCAGGACAGGCCCCGGGGTGTGATGTTTCCCCTTCCTGTGTCCAAGTGTTCTCATTGTTCAATTCCCACCTATGAGTGAGAACATGTGGTGTTTGGTTTTTTGTCCCAACAACAGGTTTTTCAATATGAAACAATCTTATATAGGAAGAAGATGCCCTCTAGGCCTTTTATAGCTAGAGAGGACAAGTCAATGCCTGGCTTCAAAGTTTCAAAGGACAAGCTGACTCTCTTGTTAGGGGCTAATGCAGCTGGTAGCTTTAAGTTGAAGCCAATGCTCATTTACCATTCTGTAAATCCTAGTGTCCTTAAACATTACCTAAATCAACTCTGCTTGTGCTCTGTAAGTGGAAAAACAAAGCCTGAATGACAGCATATCTGTTTACAGTATTGTTTGCTGAATATTTTAAGCCCATCGCTTAGATCTACTGCTCAGGAAAAAAAAAAAAAAGAAGATTCCTTCCAAAATATTACTGCTCATTGACGATGCACTTGATTACACAAGCACTATGATGGAGATGTATGAGGAGATTAATGCTGTTTTCATGCCTACTAACACAGCATCAATTCTTCAGCACATAGATCAAGGAGTAATTTCTTTCTTTCTTTTAACTCTTACTATTTAAGAAATACATTTTATAAGGCTATAGCTTCCATAGATAATGATCCTTCTGATGAATCTGGCCAAAGTAAATTGCAAATCTTCTGGAAGGGATGAATCATTCCGAATGCCATTACGAACACTTGTGAGGCATGAAAGGAGGTAAAAAAAAATCAATATAAACAGGAGTTTTGAAGAAGTTTTCAATCCTCATTGATGACTTCAAGGGGTTAGGATTTCAGTAGAGGAAGTCACTTCAGATGCGGTGGGAATAGCAATAGAACTAGAATTAGAAGTGGAGCCTGAAGATGTGACTGAATTGCTGCAATCTCATGATCAAACTTGAGTGGATGAGAAGTTGCTTCTTATGGACGAGCAAGGAAAGTTGTTTCTTGAGAAAGAATCTAATCCTGGTGAAGACGCTATGACCATTGTTGAAATGACATCAAAAGATTGAGAATATTATGTATACTTAGTTGTTAAAGCAGCAGCAGGGTGTGTGACAGGATTGACTCCAATTTTGAAAGAAGTTTTGCTGTGGGTAAAATGCTGTTAAACAGCATCGCATACTACAGAGGAATCTTTTGTGAAAGGAAACTGAGCAATGTGGCAAACTTTATTGTAGCTTATTTTAAGAAATTGCCATAGTCACCCCAGCTTCCACAACTACCACCCTGATCAGTTAGCAGCCAAGGTTATGACTTGCTGAAGTCTCAGATTGTTGTTAGCATTTGTTGACAGTAAACTACTTTTAAATTAAGGTGTGCATACTGTTTTTCTTAGACATAATGCCATTGCTACTTAATAGGCTACAGTATAGTGTAAACATAAGTTTTATATGCACTGGAAAATAAAAAAATCTGTGTGACTTGCTTTATTATGATATTCGCTTTATTGTGTCTGAAACAGAATCCACAATATCTCTGAGGTATGCCTGTAGTTGGTGTGCACATCAGCAGCTGTCAGAGCATTAGATAGAGAATGACTTCTAATTAATACTTGTTGAATGCAAACTATGCTGTCACAAGAATGCATACAGAATGCATAACTGCTCTATTTCCTAATAATCAGTCCAACATTTGGCCTGAATTTTCTCTAGCCTTCAAGACTTTGGACACTTGAAAGTACCAAATTGAAATGGAAGGCCTGTCAACTTTGCTTGGGTTTCATCCTTTCTATAAGATGAGACAATTACCTTCTCATTTCTTGACTTATTCACATGCCTTATTGAAGTCAGGCATTGAAACATGGAACAAATATGGAACGCATGCAAATTACTTAGCAAGTGAAGGTTTTTTGAGTGTGTGTGTTTTTAAATCAAACAGAAACAATTATATTGAGATTGAAACAGCACTTGAGTTAACCAAGTACCTTGCTGAAGAAGATGAAATTATAGTATGGCATACAGTCTTGGTAAACTTGGTAACCAGGGATCTTGTTTCTGATGTGAACAACTATGATATATACCCATTATTAAAGGTAATTTCATTCTTTCTTATGTAGTTTTTAAATAAATCCTCTCTTCTTCTGTTCGTATTTTAGCCAGCATCAGTGAGACAGGTCTTTTCCAAAGTAATAGTCTTAGTTCCATATATATATATTCATTTCCTTAACAATGGCTGATTGATCTTGGAAGAAAATACCTTAGTTGTAGACCTGGTCTAGGAGATGAGTGAGGTTTGGAAGGGTACTTCATTCTTGGTGAAGTGGCAGTGTGTCCTAAGAAACCGGAAGTGGATGGAAATGGTATGCCTGTTTTTTTAGGGAAAAGAATAGTATTTATTAACAACTATTTTCCCAAGAGATTGTTAGGCAACCAGAATGAATTGTAACAACTCTGTGTCTATAATTGCAATATTTTGACTCATAGGAACAGCACTTAAATCCAGAGAGATATGTTCCAGAAAATGTAAAAATTTGAAGATGCTTTTGATGTTAGGAAAAGAAAGGGAGAAATTAGAATTACTGAACAGAGAAATGGCATGCCATCATAAATTTAAAAATATATTTTCCATTGTTAGATCTTAAACAGTAATTACAGGAAAAAATAGCAAAGGTGAAATCAAAGCAAAAGTTAGGTAGCCCTCTTTAGGGAGTTACGGGTCACACAAACCAAAAAGTATGTTAGGTGATGATTTCAAGTGAATTTCTGGGCCATTCGGAGGGTGAGATCACAAATACCTCTAATGGTCCCAGACTTTCTTTTTCCTAGTGGCCAAAGTACCAATGGGAATTTAGCTGACCTTGGGATGGTGATTAATAAAAGAAGGCACTAAAATTTTGGTGAAATTGAGGAGGCTCATTGATAACATCTGATGACTTGTCCTGGGTAAAGAAGTAAAACTAATACTTGTTTTTAAAGAATTTCAATGAACAGCATCTAGTTAATTCTTAGGGATATATTAGTAAATGTCTAACTTCTATAATTTTATATTTAACAGCTGATAGCTTATATTTATTTTAAAATTAGGGCTTCAGTTTGTCCAGGACATAAACCAGTTCTTTTTTTTTTTTTTGAGGAATGTATACTTAGTATGGATGTTTTATGGTAGAAAGACTGTTTTATACTTTTACATTTCTTCTCTATTTTGAACATAACTGGAAATGTATGCAGTGATGTTAAATGATAATTATAGCTAATTTTTTTGAGTTATTGCTTTGTGCCAGGCAATGTGCTTGCAATATATTATATTATTTAATCCTCATAATACACTGTAACGTTGGTGTTATGGTAAACCACATTTTATGTAAAATGGAACTAAACCCAAAGAGGTTAAAAAATAAGCCAGTTATATATTTATAACAGATAAAGATAATTTCTAAAGAAGTATCTGCCACTTGCCTATCAATGTCTTTTCAGATAAATAAATAGAACACAGTGAAAATTCAGTGTTTGCAAGCCAGAATTAACAGTGTATTTTCTTTGTTGTTTATAGAAGTACCTATTAAAGAGACTTAATTTAATATGGAATATTTATTCAACTATAATTCGTGAAAATGTGTTGGCATTACAAGATGACTACTTAGCTCTGTAAGTATGTTTTCAGAAGCGATAATTGAATAAAATGCATTCATATTAATAGGCTTCCAGAAGTAATAAAATAAAACCTTCATACCTGTTATTCATTGAGATATTTTATATGCTATCATTATTTGAGAACAATAGCTCAGAGATTGGTGGGCTACATGTATTCTAACAGAAAATAGTCGTTTTAGATCTTAATTTACCTGCAAAGCACGTGCATGTACACATAGGAACTTACAGCTCTATATTCTCAAAGCCTAGACTACTGGTTGAAATTATAAATGTTTCCTACTATTGGTGAAGAGGTGCTAAGCAAAGCTAGCCTATACCAGTGAGTTGAAGGGCATGGGGAAGCCACAGGGGAAAAGGTCCCCTCTGTATATTATTGTTAACATAAATTCAGTCATTATGCAGATAAGATGAGGTAGGTGGACAGTGATATAGATCAGTCACTGTGTGTGAGCACAGGTTAGTATCACAAATGACTTTCATATTACCAGTTTGGTGAGGAGAGTAAACACATTGTCATGGTGGTCTAGGAAGGAGGCAAGAGGCAAAATGGGGTGGTAGTATTTCCGTCTTCCTTGTGTCCTAAGTTTTGTGCGTAGGATGGTCTCTAGATTTAGGGAGGGACTCTGTAGCCAGTAACAGTATAGGGATTATACCTACAACTTCTGGCCAACATCAAGTTCAAATCAATTAGACCAAGCAAGAAATACAAAATATACAAAGTATGATTATTCTGACTCAATAGTACTATTCTGGGAGGGCAGAAATTTTAGTGCTAAGGGATGTGACTGGAAGGACATAAAATGTAATGGATGAGTAGGTGGACAATGGTAAGGAATAGCTGGGATCGAGAGTGGCTAGGCAATTTGTATGAATGAATGGGAAGGCAAAAGTGTGCTCAATCAGGCAGCATATTTGTTAACCAGACATATCCTTGGCTCTCCTAAATTGGACTGAAGCAGCCTACTTCTTATAGCATCCCAGGGACAATTCTCTTCAGAGCAGCTCTAGGGAGTTAGACTGCACTTCCACAGAACTCCAGCTTGTTGCTACCAGCTTTAGATTGGGATGGGTGAGGAGAGGGAGTGAGTAGAGTACGTAAATGAATACCTAGAACTGTCTCTCAGAGGACCTCCACCCTTACACATTCCTCTTCAGCTTATCAGAAGGTCAGGCCAGGCTGGGTTGAAACTGGAAGACGGAGTAACAGAGATTTGGCGCTTGCATTTTCTGGAAACTTATGGCCAATTTGGGTTTCTTTACCCTGACCCCAAACTGGAGTAGGGACCACAAGGCATCACTTACCTGGATTTATTATTGGTCTTCACTCTATTCTTTTGAACTTATTTTGTTTTAAAGTACAGTGTATACCCCTGCTCAGCTGTAAAAACAAACCAAACCAACCAAATACCTTTATTCTTTTTCTGAACATGTATATAACAGCCAGGAGGAGTAGAAGAAACACACTAAAGCAAGAGAAAGCAAATTGTAGAAGGGGAGAAATGAACTCTTCCCTTTCCCTTTCTTGTATAGAGGAAGAACTTTATTTTAAAGTCTATTAGATCAGATACTCTAAAATCATTTTTTATCCATAAGGCAATTCTAGTGAAAGAGAGGAAAAATAAATTGACAACAGCTGTGGAGTGTGTGTACACCCATGTGTGTTTGAGGGAGATGAAGGATGGCAGTAATTTGTTTCTCACTTTCAAAAAATACTGGTCTTAGGAGCTTTTTTTGGTGCCTAGGAGCCTCTCAGTAAATATTTCTCTGAATCTTAAATATCTCTGTCATCCACAAAAGCAATTTTTTTAAACAAACCCAATGTCATTGAAAGGATATTTAAAAATACCCATCTTTTTATGAAACACACATTTTTGGAAGCAGAGAAAATGAAGGTGGTAATGCAAAATAAACTGTTTTTCTTTGACTTTTTCTTCAAGAATATCACTGGAAAAACTTTTTGGAACTGCGTGTTGGTTGGGCCTTGAAGACTGCCTTCAGCTGTCAAAAGAACTCTTCACAAAATGGGTGGACCATCCAGAAAATGAGTAAGAGTAATATTGTAATTCCTCTTGTTTTTGTCCTATTTAAGCACCAGCAATTTCCCTTTTTGATGTACTCACTGTGGGAATGAGTGTTTTGCTTTCACTTGGTTAGGCGCTCTCTCCTACTATTCTTTTCAAATACCTTTTTTAAAAAAACCAGTGTTTAATGTGGGTCTGTGTATAACAATAGACTAGAATTTATACAATGAATTGTCACCTAGGACCTTTCACTGCCAATGCATTCTTCCAATAAGCATTTATTTGGAGCTGTCTCTGCTTGACTTGAATCTTAATAGGTTGTTCTTTATGATTGTTTGTGATTGTTATATCTATGAGTGCAGCAGAGCACCTCCCTCTCCATCTCTCTCTTAGTTTGTTGCCTCACTGAGCGCTGAGACTCTCATTTTGGTTTTATTACCTTTAATATACCACCTCAGATGGACTCTTAGGAAATGTGATAATGAGATATGAGATACAAGACCAACTTGTATTATCAATATACTCTATACTATTCTAATTTCCTTCTTAAAGCCCCTTAGTTTGGAATTGATTATCTCTTCTCATGGAATTAATGCTAATGACAGTTCTGACAATTGCCTCTCTAGATTCCTACTTTTGACCTTTATATCTGTGACTACAAATATTTTTTCTAGATTCATACTCTAAAGTATGATAACCTGGGGAAACATAACTACTATGAAAAATATCATTTTATGTTATATTTTACAGAATACCTTATCCAATTAAAGATGTGGTTTTATGTTATGGCATTGCCTTGGGAAGTGATAAAGAGTGGGACATCTTGTTAAATACTTACACTAATACAACAAAGGAAGAAGAAAAGATTCAACTTGCTTATGCAATGAGCTGCAGCAAAGACCCATGGATACTTAACAGGTGATTATGCTCAACTTACCTTGAAATTTCCTGGTAATGGAAAAAAATAGAAATGTGCTAATGTAAGTATGAAAATGATGCATATTTGTGCTGCACGATCTTAGAACCATGCGATTTTGATTTCGTTTATTTAAATTAACTCTTTATGTTGGATGTTTAAAATGTATTTTTTGCAAATGCACTTTTGCAGATTTATGGAGTATGCCATCAGCACATCTCCATTCACTTCTAATGAAACAAATGTAATTGAGATTGTGGCAGCATCTGAAGTTGGCCGGTATGTCGCAAAAGACTTCTTAGTTGACAACTGGCAAGCTGTGAGTAAAAGGTAAGAAGGAGAGTGAGACCTTTCTTTCATTTAGGTCACTGGTTTGGCGCTGGAAGCTCAGCTGTAGTCTAGCTAGGTCACAAAAGTCTTTTGCATTGACTAGAAAAGTGATCATTTTTCCTTCGTTTAGTCTCACTACAAACTGCCTGTGTTATGGAAGAGCAATGCATGAACTTTTAACTATGGCTTGAATATTTTTATCTTTTAGTTAGCAACATGCCATACTCATAAAATAGATGCCTATGCTACTTCTGATAAATTTGCCTTAGTTCACTTTTCTTGCACATTCTGCACAAAAAGTGTTTCAGACTCAAATTAATTTGCTCTCTACATCTTATGCGTTTGTTTTTAGGGCTTAGTTTATAGTCAGCAGTTTTGCTCAATTTTGCTAATACTTTTGTTTGAATAGACAGTAACATTATTTATGGATTGTAAGAAGGAAATAAAAGTTCAACTTAATAATTAAAATTTTATTTATAGTCAAAATGGCACAGGAACATTTACTTAGTTCTTTGTACATCTGAATATTTAATTATCACTAATTAAACAGATATATTTGACATGATAATATGTATGTCACTAGTCCTAATGTAATGATGAAGGTAGTATAAAATTATAAGTAAAAATGCTTATGCCAGATTAAATTTTATATTAATGATATGGAAAGTATCTATACTGAATTTGTTAAAATGTGACTGATCACTAACAAGTTAGCAATTAGTTTTTCTCACGCATATTCCACTGGATGCTATTCATGAAGATGGGGATGATAAGCCTTCTGGGACAGAAGAGACAATAGCTCCATCAGTTTTGAAACTGTTTTAACCCTCACTTTTGCAGACTCACAGTGCATTTTAGCGTTATAAAGTATCCAAGAAGCCCTGCAGAAGGAAACTTAGAGTTTTCCATACAGTTTGACTACACAACATCTTCTAGGTGTAGTTCTTCCAAACTCCAGCTTGGGATATGCTGATGTAAACAAAGCATCATTTTGCCGGTAGAACAGTTGTTCCAGAAGAAAGACAGATGGGAGAAACAAAATTTTCCAACCCTCTCATTTGGTTCTGAAACTTAAAAACACCCATTAGTTAACATTTAGGCCTTGTTTTCTTCTTCTATAGAATAATAGATGTATTCGATAAATGTAAGATTCTTTCTAGTAATAAAAAGTTTTAGTTTTTCTACATCAAGATGCAGTTCAAATTGTTATTGGAGATGTAAAGGGATTAGGACGTGGTATCTGATAAATGCTGTAGAGGAGAGATGACAAGGGCTTTTGGGGATTTAAGGGGAAGAAAGGGATGTGCATGTGATTTGAACAAGCATAGTTGCAAATCTCCTCCTTCTTCCTGGAGGACAGAACATCAGGAAATGCCTGGAGGCAGAGCTGGGAGGCCAACTTGAGACTAGTCACAGTAACTGGCAGGAGCTTAGCACACTGGAGAGGAGATGGGGTGGGAAGGTAAGTTGAGGGTCAGAGAGAAGGACAGGTGATAACAGGCCCTGAATATCATGTGAAGGAGTTTTATTTTGTGTGCTCTTCATTGGTGATGTCCTGTTTCTAACTGGTGTTGTATGTGAAACACACACACAGGCTGTCGTGATTATGACCGTGTGTTAACACTACTGGGGGTCAGTTCTAGAACTGGGGGATGGGGATAGACTTAACTAGAGCAGTATAGCAAAGTGGTGGTTTCTTCCTCTAAGAACTATGGAAAGTGTCTCTTCATTACTGTCCTTTGTCCTTTTATTTATTGTGCTTTAGTTTTTCATGTATCCACTAGAGACATGGTATGTCGAAGAGTTAAGGCAATAGAATCTAGAATCAGATCAATCTTAGGATAAGGAGAGTGCTAAATATGTAACCTTAAACAAGATTTTTAACCTAAGCTTCAGCTTTCTCATTCATAAAATGAGGATAATAATGAATAGGCTTTAAGATAATTTAATAATGTGCTATTTAAGGTGATTGGTACACAATAAATGTTTAGTGTTCATTATTATTATCTTAGTGAGATAATATGATGTATGTGCTTTATTACAAGTCCCTATATCCTTCACTTTATTTCTTTTTCTCAATATTATCAATTTCTATTTTTATGTTATTGATAACATCCCTCAGCAGTATTAGAGTCTCATGTTTAGAATGAAAAACACACATTGATGTTGTTCTTTAAAATAACATGGTTAGTCTGGGCACGGTGGCTCATGCCTATAATCCCAGCACTTTGGGAGGCCAAGGCAGGAGGATCACTATAGCCCAGGAGTTTGAGAACAGGCTGGGCAACATAGCAAGACTCTATTTCTACCAAAAAATTAAAAAACAAAATAATGTGTTTATATATGCAATAATTACAGTTTTCACAGCCACCCATGAAATAATTACCAATTAATAACCAAGACTCAGAAGTTAAATAACTTAAAGTCAACACCTAGTAAATAAAAAAACTTGAATTAGAAAGCGTGTCCCCTGGCTCTGATTCCCGGCTCTCTATTTACTTCCTCCTAAGTAAGAAAATGCATACTTCATAATTTTTTTTTTGAGAGTACTACTGAAAATATTTAATGTTTCAATGTGTACTTAACTAATGCCTCATCTACATTTTCAGTGGCTCACGCCTATCATAATCCCAGCACTTTGGGAGGCCAAGGCAGGAAGATCACCTGAGGTCGGGAGTTCATGACCAGCCTGACCAACAGGGAGAAACACCGTCTTTACTAAAAATACGAAAGTAGCCAGGCATGGTGGCACATGCCTGCAATCCCAGCTACTCGGAAAGCCGAGACAGGAGAATCGCTTGAACCCGGGAGGCAGAGGTTACAGTGAGCCAAGATCAACCCATTGCCCTCCAGCCTGAGTAGGCAACAAGAACAAAATTCTATTTTTTTTTAAAGATATGCTATATCCTTTAAACATTTTGAGATGCCAAGATTTGTTCAAATATTTTAAATTTGTTTTACTTAGAAAGCCCTTCTCATGATGTGATTTATTTATCTCAATTCCAGAAAATGTTTAAATAAATGAAGTGGCTTTTCAGTTGATTTTTAAAAAATTAATAAACTTAATTTTTAGGATAGTTTTAAGTTCACAGCAAAATTGAGCAGACAGAGTTCCCATATATCCCTGTCAGCACACAGGCACAAGCTCCCCCTCTATCAACATCCTGCATCAAAGCCACACATTTACAGTCACATGTTGATTAACAACAGAAATACATTCTGAGAAATGCATCCTTAGATGATTTAGTCTTTGTGTGAACAGCATAGACTGTACTTACACAAACCTAGATGGTAGAGCCTACCACACACCTGGGTTCTATGGTATAGTCTATTGCTCCTAGTTTACAAACCTGTACAGCATGTACTGAATACTGGAAGCAGTAGTAACACAACTGTAAGTATTTGTGGGTTTTTTGTTTGTTTTTTGTTTTTTGTTTTTTGTTTTTTGTTTTTTGAGAGGGAGTCTCGCCCTGTCACCCAGGCTGGAATATAGTGGCGCCATCTCGGCTCACTGCAAGTTCCGCCTCCTGGGTTCACACCATTCTCCTGCCTCAGCCTCCCGAGTAGCTGGGACTACAGGCGCCTGCCACCACGTCTGGCTAATTTTTTTGTCTTTTTTAGTAGAGACAGGGTTTCACTGTGTTAGCCAGGATGGTCTTGATCTGACCTCGTGATCCACCCGCCTCGGCCTCCCAAAGTGCTGGGATTACAGGCGTGAGCCACCGCGCCCAGCCAGTATTTGTGTATTTAAACATATCTAAACATAGAAAAGGTAATGCATTGTGCTACAATGTTACAATGACTATGACATTGCTAGGGGATAAGAATTTTTCGGCTCCTTTTTAATGTTGTCCATTGTTGACTGAAACATTGTTATGTGGCTCATAGCTGTACTATAATTGATTAACATAAACAGGCACATCATTATCACCCAAAGTCCCTAGTTTACGTTAGGGTTTACTCTTAGTGTTGCACATTCTATGGGTGTTGATGTATTAATGTATAATGATGCATATTCACCATTGTAGTATCATACGGAATACTTTCACTACCCTAAAAATCCTCTGTGCTGTGCCTACTCATCCTTCCCTCTGCCCATAGTCAGTTGCTTTTTTATGAAAAAGTTTGAATAATCTACTTCTTATTCCAGAAGTTTTCATTTTATTTTTGTTTTTGCTTTTTAATGTGTTGAGCTTTTGGTTGCTGGTTTGGTCTTGGCTGTGGGAGCTAGAATCAGGGGGAGTACGAGCAGAGCGGCTTTGCACCCCTCCCATAAGGTGGTATCTTGCTGGGATCTTATGCTCCATTTCTACAGGGTGAGAGACAGGCTGGCAGAGGCAGCTTGCCTAAATGCAAAAACAAAAAAATACCATCTTATGTCCAGCTTGGCCCTGAGCATGAAGTGACCAGTGCTGTGGTTTTGAGTATATCCCTCCCTTATCTCAGAGCACTCATGGGCATATGTCTCACAGTGACATGCAGGCAAGCTCACAGACATCGTCTCCACACCAAGGCACATGTTGGAGTTGAGTATATCGCCAATAGCGGCGCAGGAACCGCTGTTCCTTTCAGCCAGGCCCAGAATTCTTCCCAGGAAGCCTAATCTGGAAATACATTTTGGAATATTTGATTGAATAAAACAACTTTTGGCTTGGTCTTGCCCCTCACTGTCATGTACAGAGCATTGCACTGGTTGGTGTGGGAAAGTTTAGTTAATTATTGGGCCAAAGATGATCTCTTGAATACTCATTCCAATGAGAAAGACTCCATTGGTCATGGAGCTATATTTCAAGTTACAGAAAAGTCAGTAGGTACACATAGCTATGAATAGGTCCTATGGAAGCATATGAATGGGGATGAAGCAATAGTATTTTTGGGACTTTTCAATGGATGTGGTAGAAGCATTATTTGTGCCATTATCATCTCTGTTAAATGGGCTTCACAGCATACAGAAAAGCCAGTTTTATCTCAATATAGAATACAGAGTATGATCAGTTTTAAACTCATCCTGTCCAAAATGAATCTTACGCTCTTCATTAAGCACTTGATTTTTTTCTCCACATGTTATTATATTGCCTAAAGTCTTAAGCTTAAAAACATGGAATCATTTTCACTTCTCCTTGGTTGTATTTCATGATGGGGAACACAGCCAAAAAGGCTAAACAGGAGCACAAGCAAAATGAGAGGTTTTCAGAGGGGAGGGTCCAAGCACTGGGGAGTCTGTTCCCATGGCATGGATCAGGCTGGATGCCTTGGTGTCCCCATGCTTGCCGCGTGGCCATCCTTGCCAGAAGGAATCTGACATGGCAGGGGAGATGAAGGGAGGGGTAATGTGAGAAGAGGGAGAGGCAGAAAGGAGAGCCAGACTGGAGTACTGAAATCACTGTTCCCACACTAATGTTAGATGTTATGAACTTTTTAAAAAGGATTACTATATTGACTTATATTGGCTTTTGACTTCATATTAATTAGAATGTATTTGAACACTGATGGGGGTAAACTATTTGTAATGCAGTTTTGTTGAGTAATATTTGAAAGAGATTGCTCTCTCAACAAGAATGATAAATCATGTGTTTCAAAAATAGCCCCTCTTGAAGTTGACAAGAGCAGGAAGGAATGAAGTGTGCCAGGTAATCTAATAGGTGCTTCCATATACATTATCTCATTTATGCTCCAGAACAATGCTTCTAAGTATCTGTTATTTTCCATTTTTACAATTTATAAATTGTCCAAGGTAATGTCAAACCCAGCCCTGCCTCCTCAGGTACCTTTCTCCTGTGTCTGGCAGAAATTAACACATTTAGCACCATAGGTAGGTTTCCTCTGTTTTCTATTTTTATTTTTAAGGTTGGAATTTGAGTTCTTTGGAACTCAAGTTTCTTGAGTCATTTTATAGGTTTTTTCTGCCTAGTTGGCCAATTAAAATAGAGAACTAAGAAATGTTTCCTCTTTCTTCATAAAAACAGTTTCGCTTGCCTCAATTATATGCAGAGTTCTATTGTCCTTCACGTTGCTCAGGTAGACACAGTGTTAAGTTACAGCTAGGAACTTAGAAAAACAGCAGCACTATTTTCTCTCACCTTTATTAGTATATTATGCCAAAGTTAACTCTTATAATTTTTAATTTCAAGTACATATTTTTGAAGTAAATCAATTGTGTATATTAACTCTTCAACCATCTCTTGGTCAGTCCATTATAATAACCCTATTTTAATTTTTCTTTCTTTTTTAATGCACCCAAAAGTCTTTTATTTACTTTTTTAACTACAGCCACACTTTGAGCAGGTAAGTATCTGCTGTTTTTTCATAGCAATACTTCACAGTTATTTTAAGATTTTTTTTGCTAGATATTCAGGGACACTAAACGAGAGGGAAAGTTTCCATTACCACACCTATTGAAACAAGCACAGGTAGGGCCATGGTGCCCAGCCTTCAGGGTCACCAACATTTAGAGAACATCGGAAGACACGGATCTTCTCTCCAAAAAAGCACGAACAAAAACAACATTTTAAATACATGTTCAGGGGGCTTTAGTCAGCAGTTCTGAAATGGATCCTCTCTTAACTACTGTTTTTTACGGGACACAATTTATATATTTATTTATTCCTTTAGAAATTGTATTGAGACATGTGACGTGTATTCCAACTACCTCATTTTAATAGATAATGGTTGTTTTTAAGAAGAACTTTTTAGATTTAGATAACAGATTTGTGTAACACATATAAGTATTTAACTATCAATATTTCCTTAGTGTTAATAGGATTTTCTATTGAAAGATGACGCTAAACTAGTTCATACATGTTTTTACTTAGATTTAGGACATAGGAATTAATAGGGGCCGTACACTTGGCTTTCATCTGCTGTATAAAATATAACTTTATTTTGCAAAATGCTTTCCACCCTTGATTAACATATTATTGCCTTGTAGGTATGGCACACAATCATTGATCAATCTAATATATGCAATAGGGAGAGCCATAACTACAGATTTACAGATTGTGGAGGTAAGCACTTTAAATATTATGAAACACAATGATAATTTGGAAACCACTTTTTATGCAATTTGGACTTGTTAAAATTAAAAATAATAATATGCTTATCTGAATTATTACAGTCTATGCTTCTGTTGCTGCTGTATCACTGTGAAGAAGTGTTTTTAATTGTATCCTCCTCCTGAAATAGATATCACCTGTTCATGGAGGGTGGTACTTCATCCTTTCTCACCTGAATGCAGGGGACTCTCGCCCAGGGTTCCTGTCCCAGATTGGGCTTCCTTCTGTCCCACCTTTGCCATCACTGCCAGTCATTGCTCTGTTCCAGAGCTTCAGTAGCTTTTTATAGTTTTTCAAAGAAATTTTGAAATCCTGTGATTAGCACATGAGGCCCTTCATGATCTGGCCCCTACATTACAGTTTGGCTTCATTTTTGCTCACCTCACCACCAAGTGTCAGAGGGCAAGAGAGATGGACAGACACCCCTAAACACATTTCCTCTAGCTATACTGTACCACTTACAAATTTTCTTGAATTATTGTATAGCTTCACATTTTCTGGATTTCAGAAACACTCTACCTTTTGTCTGGAGAACGTTCCTCATCCCAGTTCCTGGCTGGATAATTCCTAATCATCTTTTAAGATTCTGCTCCTATTATCTATTCTGGGAACTTTTTAATGAAGGATTTATACCCTTTCCTCACCTATACTTTCAAGTAATCCTATGAATATATTTTTACCATAGTGCTTATTACCTTATAGTGTAATCACTGGTAAATATGTCTACCCCATGAGGCTACAATAAGCTCCCTGAGGACTGAGATGATATCTTAATTTTGTCTATTCTAGATTCTTACCGTTTCCTGGCTTTGCTTTCCTCTAGGCTGAATTTTTATTAGGCAGTCTTTTTCCATGTGGAGAGAAGCATAGCTCCCTGCTTATATAATCCTCAGCACTCCCAGCTGCAGAAGGAAGGATACTTTCTCACAGCTTCAAGAGTTCCTGCCCTGAAAAAAGCACTTTGGTTGGTCCTACTTGGGTCAGAGGCAGCAATCACTGTGTCCAGGGGAGATGGAATACTCTGATTGGTCTAGCCAGGGTCGAACAGCCCCACCCAAGTCACAGGCACTGGGAAGGGGAAGGGGAAGTTCTGAAAGAACAAAGGGCTGTAACCGGAAAGTAAACGAAGCAGACAAAAGCAAATGTCTACAAAAAGATACTTTCACACAAAGTAAAACAAGGATACAATATAAATACAACCTCTACACACCCAGTAGCGTAGGTAAAATTAGACAGATTTATGGTACCAAATGGTGGCAAAGATATGGAGCAACTGGAACTCTTTTATCCTGCTGGGAGGAATGTAACATGGCACAACCATGTCAGGAAACAGGCAGTTTTTTAAAATGTTAACTGGAAACCATCTAAATGCCCATCCATAGGTAAATGAATAAGGAAAAGTAATATACCTACACAATGGAATACTATCCTGAAATTTTTAAAATTTGTGTAGCAACATGGATGAATATCAAGGTGATTATGTTTGGTAAAAGAAACCAGTCACATTCTGGGTAATGCAAATGGATCTATAGTGGCAAAGGGCAGATCAGTGGTTGCTTGGGACAGAGAGATGGACTGCAAGAGGGCCTGAGGGCCCTTTTTCAGGGTAGAGAAAATGTACTTGATTGTGTCTATGGTTTCAAAGGGGTACACATTGGTCAAAATTCACTGACTTGTACAGTTTAAGTATATCTAGTTTGCCTCTACAGAATCTAGTGAAGTTTTGTTGTTGTTAATGAATAATAAATGAGGTTCGTATAAATTTAGCAATCTTCAAAATTTCAAAATTCTAGTCACTGACAGCTTTTCAAAATTGGAAAAATGGATTTAGCAGTAGTTAAATTGTTGCAATTTAAAAAAATAAATGAATGAGCTAAGATGAATATCCTTGCCAACAACTATTAATGTCCAGCAGTCCTGCTAGGCTGCATCAGTTCACAGGGTAGTATCTGAAATAAATAATAAAAAAGAAAGTGAAAATGAAATCATTTGCCTCCCTTGTCCCTCTCCAAAGGCACAATTTTCAAACACCTTCCGCATCTCTGGCTCTGGTTTTTATGTTCCCCTGCTAGACATACTCTCAAGCACACATAAAGCCCACCCACAAGCCCAAACACCATCGCCACTCCCCTCCCACCACTACAGGAGCCCAATCCTGGGCACACTGTCCGTGATGTGGAGTTGTGGGCTGTTGGTTACCACCTCCTGGCAGGTGTGAGCAGAGAAGGAAAGAGTGGGGGAGGATTGTTCCTGGCTCTTTAACTTACTTTTCCCTAAAACATTTCTTTTACATTGTAATTAGGCTTGATAGCCCTATTACTATGCAATTTTGAGTATATTAGGGTTGAAGTGAGCTGTTGTGAACTGGAATGTGCATCTTCATCTTAGGGCTGTAAGTGTTTGGAGTTCTAATCCACTGATACAAAAAGAGACTTTTGGTAAAATGAAAATTGAAAAAACTTATAACTTATTTATATTTTGGAATATAACTTATTTTTCACTTGGAGTCTGACTTATACGTAATATTGCAACAAATGTTCTAATAACTGTATGCTTGACCTGACCCAATGAGGTAATTCAGCCAGTGGACGAATTCATTATCTAAGTGTTCTCAAATAAAGAATGACAGTTGTAAAGATGCAACTATTATGTACCAATTTTGAGCTTTGGAAGTTTCAGTTTCTTTTGAGATTTAAAAAAAGTGAGGGGGTTCACTGTATCTCTGTCTGCAAATCTTAGAGAACACTCTATTTGCCTTCAGTAAATATTCATTGAGACTTAATATGTGCTTTGGGACTAGAGCAATGAATAAGGCATAGTTTCTGCTTCATGGACCTTCCTGTCTACATCTGCTTCTTTGGGGTAGGTGTGGTGTTCATCACATTGTCTCAGTCACAGTCTCCCCAGGGACACACAATCTGGGAGTATACATTTCTACTCATTCCAACCATCATCACCAATTTACAAAATCATGTTGCTGCTTAGCATTTAGATATTTGTTTTGTCCAAATGGGAAGTTAGATTGCACTGATCATCTGTCTCTCTGTCCTTCCAGCTGCAGCAGTTTTTCAGTAACATGTTGGAGGAACACTCGAGGATCAGCATTCATGCCAAATTACAGACAATAAAGAATGAAAATCTGAAAAACAAGAAGCAAAATGCCAGGATGGCTGCATGGCTAAGGAGAAACACATAGCTTGTGGCTATCTTTCAGCACTCCTCTTGCCTATTATAATGTAGTTTGCTCACAGTTTTGTCTTCCAATACTTTATGAGTCTGGAAAACCATACATTTTATTTGTATTTCAGTCACATTTATTACTTAGAGTGCCTTTCTTCTCATATTGTCATGTTTGGCCCTGAGGTTGGGTGATTGCTGACAATTTTGCCAATGCTGCTGTATTTCTGGGAAAGATGTCACTTCACGTTGGGCTGTAATCCCACAGAATTAACCTTAAATGTTGTGTAAAAACACATTAACCTAAGAAAGTCTTGCTTATTTTGTTGTGAAGGCCAGTGGAATATAAAATCATTGGCATTAATGAGTGGCACATTCTTTGCTGAGGGAAATAACAGTTTAGCCAGGCCCGAGGGTTTATTTAGTTCAACATTGAAAATCGAAAAGACTAATGAGAAGATAACATGACAATATGAAAAGACAGAAACTCAAAAAGTATATTCACTAGAAGACAGAAGAGCCAAAGAAAAGCAAGTTGAAAAAGAAAGAGGAGACAATTTAACGAGCCCTAAAGGCAAGAAGTGTGTCTTCTCCTGCCCATTTCTCTCTCCCACAGTATATCCTGCATTGAATCATGCGTTGCTAGTTACTAAATTTTATGGTGTCACAAAAAGACAAATGATTGTAGGATCCATGGAAGTGCACTTAGGCTTGCTGTGGTGGAGGCCACAGTGGAGATGAAGGCTTTGCTCTGAAGCTCTTGATTGTGTATTCACCAGTGGGATGGACACCCTTTCGGCCTAAGCGTATGAGTGAAAATAATGACGTCAAAAGACAATAGCAAGTATGGACTACTATTTAGGGCAAAAGGAATCCTGAAATGAAGGAAACAGAACTACAAGGCTAACTGGAGCATAATCTTACAGTTTTGCACTCAGGGGATTAAGTTTGAAACATGGTGTCTTTTGGCCAAATTGAACCTACTTGTAATGTGGACTAACTTACTTTACACATTTTGGTCAGTCCCAGTGTATGGAATTAGCTTAGTTTTCTCATGCTTGATTAAAACAAGACAACTAAAGCCAATCATTCCTCTTGTAGACTTTGTGTATATGATTTAATCTTTTATTTTATTTTTATTTTTGTAGAATGGGGTAAAACTACAGATCTCCACCTCAGGGTGATATTTGTAAAGGTTAAGGAGTATGACATCAATTAACACTCTTTAAAGGTGTTACATAAGCTCAAAGCAATGTGACCTAAGACGTTTTTCCTATTTCTTGTATAAGTTAAGGCAGCCATAAATGAAAATACGAAACAAAATTTTGCTTTTATATTTGCTTCACAAGAGGGTTCTCCCTGAGTGTCAGGGGGAGGCTGTGGGGCTTCACCATGTGGACAAACGAAAGCACAGGTCAGAGAATTTCTTCTTCAAATTTAGAAATGTAAATTTTCAGCAATAAAATATCTGCATGCCTTCAAAGTGTTGTAGGTGAGATACTTTCCTGTTTTTTTTCTTAAACATTCTATATTTCCCATATTTCCTCTGATAATGCATCTCATCTTTCAATAACTTTGTCTTCATGTGTCCTCTCAACTGCTTTTCTCTTCCTCCTCTTCCTCTCTGTCTTAGTCCATTTTGTGCTGCTGTCACAGAATACCTTAGACTGGGTAATTTGTGAAGAACAGAGATGTGTTTCTTATCATTCTGGAGATTCCAAGGTCCAGGGGCCTGCATCTCACTAGGGCCTTCTTGCTGTGTCATCCCCCATGGTGGAAGGCAAGAGGGCAAGAGAAAGAAGAGGGAAGAGGACTGAACTCATCCTTTTTATCAAGAACCCTCTCCCAAGACAACTAGCCAACTCCCATGATAAGAGCATTAATCTATTCATGAAGGCAGAACCTTCATGACCTAATCACTTCTTGAAAGTCCCACCTCTCAACATTGCATTGAGGATTAAGTTTCCAACACATGACCTTGGAGGGACACATTCAAACCATACATAGCTCTCTCCTCTATTTCCACTCCCGTTGTTTCTCTCTCGAGCTCCCTCTTCCCTTCTCCCCTTTTCCCCTTTCTCCTCTTTCCAGTGACCTCTGCCTTCCTTCTGCCTGGTTGTTTTTATCCTCACTCCTTGGTCTTCCCACGCAACCATGGTCTCAGTCCACCAAGTGTGCTTTGAAGCTGACACTCAGGGTCAAGAAGGCTCTGATGCCTGGTATTGGGTGATGCCAAGAACTACTGATCTTGCCAAAAGAGCATGTAGGCTGGTCTTTCCAGACAGTTAAAAGTTAAACTGAATCCTATTACATCTTAGCTTCTGTGGTAATTAAATACTGCTGAAGGTGTTTCTCCAAAATCAAATGCCCAAATATTTGATTAATAGTCTTTCCTCTAAATATGAGGAAAAAAATAGATGATATAACATTTTTACTTACTTGGATGAAGCTGGTTACTTAAGCACTGCATTTTATTATGCTTTACCTTATACAAAGTATAAAAACAAGTAATTGTTGATTGGTTTCTGTGGTAGCAATAATGCAGTAACAGGTCAGGGAGTGGTACTGAGGCTGATTTGTCTGTGTGGCATTAATACTTTATTAACCAATAAAAACTGCTTGTCTATTATCACCCCAACTATAAAATGATTTCCCTGACCCAGTCCATTTATTGTATACCTTTCTTCCTGAAAATAATTAACAATGTGTACAATATAGTCATGATTTTTTCCAATTTTGTAATTAGAAATTAAATTTTTTCTAACAATCTTATGCCTTTTTGTTTGTTTGTTTTGTTTTGCCCAAACCCATTCAGTGACTTGTTATTGTTGACTTTAAATGAAAGAACAAATGCCTTAGTGTGATGTTCAACATCTTTTGTAATTTAGATCTCTGGGACCAATCTGTATAGCAATTTATTCTGGGGGAGGCATGAAGAAGCAAAGTGAGATGAGATTTAAAATGTAGCTCATCTTAGTTACTTCTCGTGTTTAATCCATTCTTTGCTCCAATAAAAGCTATTTTTTTCTCATCCAAACTGTAGCAGGATTACCATGTTCAAAGCAAAGCCTTAAGGGATGCTTACAAGTAAATATAACTACCTCCCCCATGTAAAGAATGATTTAGCACAGTTAGCAGCATTTGAAACCATACATATGTTGCCTTTGGCTCATTCTTCTCTCTAATTCAACAAGATTTAGCAAAGGTTATCTCTACAACACACATTTTTAGGAGTTATTTGGCTCTTCCTCTTCCCTTCCCTTCATAAATAAGTCAGTCCTAGAGGTGAAATAGAGCAAGGTGGCCCATGACTTGAAGTGGGCATTAAGAGTTTGAATGGGGTGAAGAAAGAATCCACACAGAGGAGGGGAGATCACAGCAGGATATCAGAACCCAGACAGGGTGAATAAGGTTAGCACACGGTGGTGGAGGGGATTATGACATGGTGACTTAGAGCCCAGATAGGGTGAGAAGGGCATCTAATGGGGGTTGTGCAACCCAAAATGGGCAGTTCAAGTCCTTGTGGGGTAAAGAGGATATCCATATGTTGGAAGGTGGCCTAGTATGAGGTATCAGAGCCTGGGGAGGGTAAGGAGGGAATCCACATGGGGAGGGAGAGAGGCAGATATAAAAGGTGAGTCGCCACAGGGTTATGGGCAAACAAGAAAATACATCCATGATAATAGGATACAGGCTTCTCGTAGTTGGAGAAGGGAGTTACAGATATTCAAATGAAGGGAACAAGAATGAACTGTTCTGGTATGGAATAGGAAGTATTTGTGTGGACTCATAGTTTTCAATATATAGATAGATTCATAAGTATTTGTAAAGTATGTAATAAACAGCTGTAATATGTGTAGATATATTTTGCTCTTTATCTGAATATACATAGATATAGATATAGTTTTTGCCATTACTTTTAGTGGCAAAAACCACAATTACTTTTGCACCAACCCAATATATCTATATCTACATCATCTCTATCTATCTCTATTTACATAGAGATAGAGAAAGAGTAAAAGTAATGGCAAAACCTGCAATTACTTTTGCACCAACCTAATGGATTTAGACTCTAGCTTCCCTCCTGAGAGAGAGTAGCAGCAGCAACACCTAGTTATGGACTGAATGTATCCTCCAACAATTCATATGTTGAAGCTCTAACCCCCAAGGTAATGGTATTCAGAAGTGAGGGCTTTGGGAGGTAATTAGGTTTAGATGAGGTCTTAAGGTTGGGGCCCACATGATGTGATAAGTGCTCTTACAAGAAGAGGAAGAGACACCAGAGCATTCTCTCTCCCTCCATGTGTGTGCACCAAAAACGGCACGTGAACACAGAGAGAGGACGTGGCTGCCTACAGGCCAAGAGGAGCACTCTCACCAGGAACCGAAGCTGCCGGCACCTTGATATTGGACCTTCCAGTCTCCAGAACTGTGAGAAAGAAATGTCTATTGCTTAAACCACCCAGTCTATGGTATATTGTTATGGCAGCTCAAACTAAGACAACCCTAATAATGAGCACAGCTATTGCCCATATCTTGACTTCTAGATGCCATTCTCCACTAAAAGAGCCAAAGTTCCTTGAAGAAATGGCTGATTTCAGGGCCAGGACAGGACAGGAAAGGGGCAATTAAAAGTGGAACATATTTTGAAGCAAAAAGCAAGGAAGTACTACAAAAAATAATGGGGACATACCAAATGGACCCAAAAGCCAGCTTGAAGGAAACCCCACTGGCCTAATCTGGGAAAGTTTGAGAATCATAATAATAAAGGCAGTAAGGGAAATCATGAGCTAAATAACAATTAAAATTTTGATGAGGAAGGGTATTTACATAATTTCAAAGTTCTTTCCCACAAAGTACAGTTGAATAATGAAGGCAAAATGAGTAATTTACAATGGGAAAAGCCTGGCAGATGTCACCTCACTCAAGTGATCAGTTCCAATGATATTCCATCACAGTGGGATAAATAGAAATTTTATTCCATTTAATAAGATGAAATGACAAAACTACATCATTATTCTTGTTATACTTCTAACAAAGCTGCAAACATGAATCTAATAATGAAGAAAAAAACAAATTGAGGGACATGCCGCAACAATAATATCCAAAAGTCTCAAGGTCATGAAAGTCAAGGAAAGACAGAGGATCCGTTCTAAACTGGAGGAGCTTAGAGACATGACAACTGAATGTTGTGTGTGGTCCTAAACTGGTTCCTTTTGCCATAAAAGACTAATGTTACAGGGACAATTGGCAAAACTTGGGAGGAGTCTGAAGATTAGATGCTATCATTGTTAATTTCTCAACTTTGATAGTTTGTTGTATTTATGTAGAAAATATTTTGGTTGTGAGAAATATACATCAAGGAGTGAAACAATAACCTGCTGATTCAGGAAAAAAATATTTTTATAGTAACTCCAGCTTTTCTATGAGTTTCTGAATAAATTAAACTTAAATAAAAGAGTTATTTGTTACTGGAACTGCAATGCACTTTCATTTCAAGTCACTTTTTTCTTTAAAATTTGGTAATGGCCACAGCCACAATCCTGAAGTTATCTACTAAACATTTTAATAATTATGCCCAAGTTGGAAATGCAAGTTGTCCGAAAAGACTTAATTTCTTGTTTCAGTCAACATTTCCTATCTTCAACCAGAGGGACTAAAAACTTAAAATTTTAAAATGTATTACTCAAAATCAACAAAGCTATATAAATGTAAAATAAATGTAAGTCATTACACTTTTAAATAAAGTTTGTTTGAAACTTTTATATAAAAATTTGTAGCCTTTATACTTCCAAAAGTATTCAATCTTACAATTTCAGTAAGACTTTTGGGAAGACCTTTACATATACATAGGTGAATCATGTAACTTGAAATTATTATGCCAACAACTTGACTTAGTCCATGTTACAGTAATAGCTAATAATATTTTACCATTTTATATAATCAGTGATAAACAGTACACATCTAGAAGCATAGTAAAGTAGTCTTCCCTTAGCTGCAGTTTCATTTTCCACAGTTTCAGTTGCTCAGGGTCAACTATAGTTCAAAAATATTACATCACTACCCTGTGTTTTGGGGCCACTATTAAGTACAATAAGGGTCACTTGAACACAAGCACTGCAATACTGCAACAGTTGCTCTAATCGCCAAGGTGACTACATGGTGACTCATTGCCATCCAGTGGGCCGAAGCAGGAGGGCAAGAGATTTCATTGCACCACTAAGAACAGTACACAATTTGAAACTTAAGAGTTGTTTATTTCTGGAATTTTCCACCTATGTCACAATACCTGTGTTATTGCCCTCACTTCATCCCATCACGTAGCCATTTTACCATTTTACATCATCACAAGAAGGGTGAGTAGAGTACAATAAGATATTCTGAAAGAGAAAGATACCATATTTGCATATTTTTAATTACAATATATTGTCATAATTGTTCTATTTTATTGTTAGTTACTGTTGTTCATTTCTTACTGTGCCTAATTTATAAATTAACTTTATCCTAAGTACATATGTACAGGAAAAACAGTCGTGTATATAGAGTACGATAATATCCACAGTTTTAGGCATCCACGGGGGACCTTGGAAGGTAGCATATAATTCCTGATACATAGCTATGTATTCTGGGATTTTTGTTGTGGTGGTTTTTGTTTTTGTTTTTGTTTTTTTGAAACAAGGTGTCACTCTGTCACCCAGGCTGGAGTGCAGTGCTGCCATCTCTGCTAACCGCAGCCTTGACTTCCTAGGCTCAGGTGATTCTCCCACCTCAGCCTCCGGAGTAGCTGAGACTACAGGCATACACCACCATGCCCGGGCAATTTCTTGTATTTTTAGTTGAGACAGGGTTTCACCATGTTGCCCAGGCTGGTCTTGAGCTCCTGGGCTCAAGTGATCCAACTGCCTTGGCCTGCCAAAATGCTGGGATTACAGGTGTAAGCCCCCACTCCTGGCCCGTAGCTAAGTATTCTTAATTGTTACTATCTAGTAGAAATGAAATAACAACTCTCTGCTAGGTGCATATTACCACCTCCTTTCACTAAGACAATCCCGACTTACCGTGGTTTGAGTTACTATTTTTTTACTTTACAATGGTGCAAAAGTGATACAAATTCAATAGTAACCATACTTTGACTACCCACAGAGCTATTCTGTTTTTTTTTCATTTTCAGTGTAGTTTTCCATGAATTACATGAGCTATTCAACATTTTATTATAAAATAGGCTTTGTGTTAAATGATGTTGCCCAACTGGAGGCTAATGTAAGTGTTCTCAGAGCATTTGAGGTAGACTATGCTAAGCTATGATGTTTGGTGCATTAACTGCATTTTCAACTTACTATAGGTTTATGGGGACATAACTTCATCATAAATTAAGATCACCTGTAATTTTTTCATTGAAGAAAATCTAACTAGATGAATAAAATTATCTTGATTTGGGTGCTACAACATCACTTCAAAATTCTAAATGGAATTTAGAGGCACAGAATGAAGAACACAGGTAGATATTATCTACTCTATTTTTAAAATGTAGATTCTTGGATCAGGATTTTCAAAATAATAAGTTGCAGGCTTTTTAATAGAAACTCTTTCTACCCAAGCTATATTCTTAAAAGTATATTATAACTTATTTTGCTTGCTAAAAAGTTTATTTTGTGAAAAAAAAGGCTGTGTGTGTATTTATAATAGAGTATATGTTTGTGAGAATAGTGTGTATGTGAATACTTGCCTGTCCTTGGCTGAAGTGCATTTTAATTATTTTGATTGCCATGGAAAAGAAATAGCAGGATATAAAGGCTTCCTCACTGTCTTTGCTTTCTTTCACAAACAATACCAAGCAATGAGATGAGGCTGTCACCTTCTCTGCTCTCAGGCTTCTACTGAAGGTGGACGATTTTGATGACGTGATGAGTCCTCTCAGGATTCATAGATACACATCAGAGGATTAAAGGGGCTCTAAGCATGGAGTTTGCAAGAGTTTGGGGTTTTCTATCCTCTGTGAAATGATCACCTTGTCTTTGAGAATAGTTCTTTAGTGTTTGCATGTCTTACTTGAGATCAACACAGGTGGTTAGTCCCATTATTTCCTATGGGTAGGGACAATCCTTAGTGATGCCAGGGCTCTCAGGGTTCATTTAGGAGATTGTCCTGAGAATTCTCCATAACAGAGAATAGCTCTGGTTTCTTCCAGAAAGTGTTCCTTTGACTTGTCAATAGTGAGCAGGAGACCTTTCTGATCACCTGGCACTAGAGGGTGGCCTCAGTGTTTATGAATTCCTGTGAGAGGGAGGCAGGGTGAAAGTACTAGTAGTAGCACTAGAAATGAATTATCATTCATTTCTTCACAAGGTTGATATTTTCCTTCATTTCCCCCAACACATACCCCCATTTTTAGAGAAATGTTACCTCCTTTTATAAATAAGTTCAGAGAGAAGTTTTGACCTGCTCGACTAGAAGTAGCACAACGAAGTAGGGAAAAGATGTGGTCAGCAGGGAAATTCTACTACCTGCCGAGTGTCTTCTGTGGGTGATATACCATACTGAGCTCTGTGCTATATGTGCCTTGTCTCAGCCTCAAAATAACCCTATAAGGCAGTGTGTCCAGTAGGCTTCAGTTAGAAAAACAGAAGCCAGATCAATTTTGTTTGCTTGTTTTAGCAAAGAGATTTTAATGTTAAGGATTTGTTAAACAAGTATTAGAGAAGTGAAAAAAACAAAAGAAGAACCCCAAGTTATAGTTCGGGAAGTAGTTCTCAGCCTCAAAACTGGAGAATAATGGGCAAAAGTTAAAGTTACCAGGATATAGAAGTTTGGATGAAGGAATATAAGATTTTCTGTTTTGTTTGATTTCACCCAGATGTCCTTATTCCAAATCTCAGGATCTCTCTCCTTCCCAACCAATCTTCTAATGCTCACACCTGAGCCTTGGCAAGGCTGTGAATTCAACTTGCATTGTAATGATGTATCCCACAGAGCAACTACAAAACTTAAGAGACTCTTTTACAGCTGCCTTAGAAGTTTTCTGGTTCTCTGATCATGTCTCAAGTTGGTCATTTTCATCTCGTAAGCACTCCAGTGCACACAGAAATAGCTATCTCACCATATGATCCTCATAGTGGTTAAACAAAGCAGCCACTTGGTCCCAGAAGGCACTTGCTTGAGTAGGTATTTCATTTGTAATCAACCACAGGTGATTGCTGATTAATCGTGGGAGTACTAGGAGTCAGCACTGTGTTCAAACCCAAAGTCATGATCAAGCCTAAGCTCAGAATCTTATCCTGAGAATATATTTCCTAGAATTCTCTATAGTTGGTCAGGAAATCAGAAACCAAATCGGCTTTTTTGAATGAGAACTGTTTACAAGGAATTGGTATTGGAGAACCAAAATGACAAAAGAGTAAGGCCGAGATAACATCGAGACAGGAACTACAAGAGAAACAGCACTTCTAGGGCAGGGGTAACAAGGGAGGAGGTGGAGTTATTAGAACCTAGAAGCTGGTGTGGCTACTTCAGAATCTCAGAGACAGGGCTCAGCCCAGCCAGGATCCAGACCTTAAGGAGAGGGTCAACTTGACTGGGGCTGATGCCTCAAAAACTCAGAGGAAAGCCCCTTGGAGCTGGACTGATACCTCTGAGGAGGCGGCTCTGGCCAGCTGCTGCTGGTATCTCTGTGGGGAACTTACTAAGCTGGTCTGGGAGACTGAGGGAAGAATCCTGAGAACTGGAATCCAACAGCCACTGCCAGAAGGAAAAACCATTGCTGGGGTGATACCGACAGAAACTAGAAGCAAACAGGAAGGAGCAAGCAAGCCCCTTCTTTCTCTTCCAACCTTCCACGTCCCTCGACAAGCCTGTTGGCAGAGCTGGCAAAGCTAAAATGTGGTTTACGTAGTCTGAGTCCTAACATCACAAAGCAGAGCATTAAAAGGTGGTTTTGGAACTGAGAGACAATGGCTTATTAACCAACTCAGGTCAGTATAATTGTTCTGATCTCAACACTTGGGGAAATAGGGGTTTAAGGTCACAGTGCTAGCAGAAGCAGAAGCTAGAATTTAAGACCCATGCTCTCTACTGCTAAACCCCATTCACCTTTGGGTTTTCCTTTTATTTATTAATTTAGGACATGGTTAAGATACTATTACACTCTGAGAAGCCTCTCTGAAAGCTTTAAAAAAAAAAATCTTCCATAAACCAGAAATAATATAGTGTCAAGTGGGAAGCTCCTGGAAATAACACGCAGTGCTTCATATAGAAATGGGTGTCCAAAACAAAGGAAAATTTCTAAGATAATTATCATAAGAATAGTTAAATTTGGACTTGTTCTAAAAAGAAACTTTAGGTAAATGCATTTAAATAGATTGTTGCATCTACTTTGCAAACATTATTTAGATATATTTTTAGGAGCTTATAGAAACTCTAAAATGACTAGCTTCATGCTGTCAAGTCACTATTTGCTTGGGTTTATAGTTGCATTGAAAAATTATAGACTGTGCAGGAATTACAACCTAGGGATATTTTTTTGATATAAATAAACTTTATTTGTAAAAATATAACCTAGAAATATGCTTACATTTCTCATGAAAGCTCATGTTAGCCAAAATGCTGTTTCCTATAGTTTCTGTAAACCATTATAACTATAAACCAGATTTAAATGAATCCAGTGTTTAAAATATGAGAAATTTAATATATCATAAATTCTAGTTTCAGATGTCAAATTTGTGAAAACATCTGTACTAAATTTATTGATGCATTTTGAATATTCTTATGATGTTTTCCTTTAAAGGCAATTAAGACTTTTTTTTTTTTTTGCTTTTTATATGTTTTTCCATTTTTAATTTGCAACTCTCCTCTGAGCAGCCCTTTTCTCAGCAGTAAAATGAAACCACTGCATTAGGGGTTTTCTCTAGGGAAAACCAAGAGTGGAAGTATTTTATGGTTTCCATAAATGT
Source organism: Macaca mulatta (assembly GCF_049350105.2). Classification (NCBI taxonomy): domain Eukaryota; kingdom Metazoa; phylum Chordata; class Mammalia; order Primates; family Cercopithecidae; genus Macaca; species Macaca mulatta. The sequence goes on from NC_133411.1 coordinate 125,058,248, forward strand.
TGATTAAGTATAGCCAGTTATTGACTATGTCAGCTACAAGGGGTGGGGCTACGCTGGGACAAAGAGAAGGACCAGCATGGCCCTTGCCTCCCATCCCATCCCCTGCTTTAAGTAGGAGAGATTCACTTTTGTTGGTTTCATACATTGAAGTTTATTTAGGAAAAAAAATGGTAAAAACATTGTCTGAAAACACATGGACTATATGGGCTCCAAAGCCCTCTCTAGATGTGACACCGCATTAATACACAGCTTGTCCACTTTTCGAGAATGTTTTGCACAGTCCAACTTGCCCTGCAGCCTCTGCAGGTCCCACACATCTTGCATATCACAAAGGCCCCTTCCTTTCCTCTGACATGACTCACCTTTGATTATAGCAGAGACAAACAAATCATACCTAATGGAGATGAAGATTCTGGAAGCAGTGTCCATTTGGCTGATTCCTGGTCACTAAGATACATGCCCTTCACATGGCATTCTTCAAGTAGCAAGTTTTTTTGGTTTGTTTTTTTAACTGTTTTAATTCTGGATTAGGGATTTTGTGCCATCTGCTGGACATACTTATTTCACACATACAGGAGAGTTCTACATTATTCTTAGAAGTATTTTTAAAATATTAATACCTTTAAAAATTGTGAAATATATGCTTATTATAGGAAATGAGTAAATACAGGAAATGATAAAGTATAAAAAAAATCCAGAGATACCTACTATTAATATCTAACTGTTTTCTTACCTGCACATAAAAATGTGCTTTGTTTGGTTTTAGTTGTGGTTTTTATTTTAACACCAATTTGAGATCAACACTGCATTGATATACGTTATAGCAATAGCAGGAAGAGGGGATGCATTGCAAATGTAAGGTTCATGGAGAGGAAATGCTCTCAGTCACTGTTGTGTTTGTGAACCTTAAAGCTTGCATTGCCTATCATGCAAAGCAGGAATCTTATGCTCCAATTTAACAGAGCAAGGTAGAAGGAGAGGTAGGGATGGTGGAGTGGGTTAGAACCTGAAAAAAAAAATGCCTTATATTGCTCAGACTCCTGGGAAACAGATCACTAAATTACTATTCACAGTGAAGAATGTGCCATTGATCCTTTCTATTAGTGGGTATGCATGAGTACCAATGTGCTAGTTGCTGTGGCAGATGATGCCATAGAAATGAATAAGTCATATAGATCCTGCCTTGAAGTGGGAGAGGTCTGATAGGGGAGACAAGTGTGTAAATAACTGTGAACAAGCTTGAAAACATAGAAACAGAGGTGCTTATTCTAACTGAGCAGTGGGGATGATTACACAATGGTGATTTTAGACATACACTGGGGAAAGCGTAAGTGGGTCCTGGAAGTGGGAACATTCTAGCACTCTAGCTAGAATTTAGTGTCAGGGTAATGGAAGGATGCAGTGACAATGAGGCTGGGAGGGTAGAGTTTGGTCATGTCATGGAAGGCCTAAAATCTCACACTGAGGACCACAAAGTACCACAAAGGTTTTGGAGGAGGAAAGTGACACAATGCAGACAAGAATTTTAAGGAGAATAACTTCAGCAGCGAAGTGTGGAGATTGAAAGGACTTAAGGCAGGGAAACTAGGTTAGGTTAGAAGTTAGCCTGGGAAACATGGGGTGGGGAGGGCGGGTGTGAAAAAGATGAAAATTCAATGCACTGAGGAAATAGAGCACATTCTGAAAAACACAATCTATGACTAACTACTTCTAAAAAACAAAATTTAGACCCAGTTGTAAAAGAAATCTGAGAGCAAATACATGTTTCTGTGGATCTTTAACAGGAGGCAGAACCTTCCAAAATAAAGTGGCTTACCCTGAGAGGCCAAATCTGTAACACTTTGTAATTACAAGCCCCAGACAGCCTTTCAGGGAGTCCCTGGGGCCCAGAGGCGGCGGAGGAAATGAAGCAGAATGAGGAAATGCACAGAAAAATCGTGTTTGCTTTCTGGTGGCAGGGTGGGGGAAGAAGGTGGGTGGCAGTCAGCTCTGCAGTTACTGGTCTTGACCCATAAGAGGACAGGAAACATTTTAGACTCAGTTGTACCCCAGGAGGGAATGTAAGCCTGGGGCAGAGGGTCATGTCCTGAACAGGGTTTGGTGGGAAGGCTTCCAAGTCAACACACCTAACCACTTGCTCTCTTAAGCTCATCCACTCCTGATCCCCGGCCCTCTTCCTATAATCTTTCAACATATAGGTGTCTCGGAAAGGATGGCCTTCGTGCAAAGATCACAGATTGAACAGAAAGAACCAGAATGGGGTCTCTACAAAGGTACCAGGAAAATCAAATAGCCAGTAAGGGACACATAGAAGAACAAATACACTATAAAGCAGAACAAAAGACCAAAAATCTTCTCCATGGAACAAAAACATTAAGAAAACACTTCTTCTTTGAAACAAGTGATCAGATCAAAGATAGAGATATGATAAAAGGAGAGATGATACAAAGCTGCGCAGGCAGGGAAAAACCTAATGGGATTTATATCCCCAAATACTTACATTAAGGGGAAAAAAAGAATGAAAACTAATGAGCTAACCATACATCTTAGAACAACAGAACATCAAAATATACTCAAAGTTCTTAGAAGAATATGACGTAGAAAAAAACAAGCTAAAACTCAGTTCTTTGAGAAGATGAGAAATCTCCAAGAGAAAAGGTACAAATAAACAGTGTTATGAATACATTACATAATTACAGATGCTGCAGACATCAATGATAACATGATGACATTATGAACAAATTTATGCCAATAAAGTTGAAAACTTAGAAGAAATGGTTACGTTCCTAGAAAAATATGATATACTAAACTGTCTCACAAATTTTAAAGCCCTCTGCATTCTCAGACCTGCTTTTGTAACAACAATGTGTATCAATCTTTCTTCTTAACAAATATGTTTCCACAACATTATTTTAATGACTACTTCATATCACATTATTTTGTTTTGACAATTAAGTTGCTGCCAAACTTTTTATTCTATCAACTTAGCAACTCGATGCCTGGCAATTAATACAAGATTTACTCTTGTAGCTAAATTTTTGCGAAGATCTTTATCTTTCCTTAGAATAAATTTCCCAAAGAGGAATTGCTGGGTCAAAGATAATGTCTATTTTAAAACTTTTGATATATACCAAATGGCTATATATAATTTCTATTATAGCCATTTGGTTTAATCACTCCTTTAATGCCTTCCCTTCACTCCTGTTATATACCAAATGGCCATAATAGAAATTATATAATTTATATAGAATAATAGAAATTAGAGCCATTTGGTATATAACAAGAGTGAAGGGAAGGCATTAAAGGAGTGATTAAAGAGTGACAGGAAGGCATTTCTGGAAAAGAGAATAAAGGCACATTTAGGTACAGCAAGAACAAAATGTGTCCTAAGACTGGGATGTAGTGCACGATATTAGTAAGTCAAATTAGTAACACAATATTAGCATAATAGTTGTGTTAAAAGTAGTAGTAAATATAATAGTAATAATAGTAAAATAAGGAAAATAATTTCTTTTAATATAAAACAATTAAACTGAACATTATATTCACTTATACCACTCTCTGTTTCAAATTAGAACTTGTGTAAAAAGTTTTTATGTTGTGCATCAAAAAACACAATAGAATATTTTTTAGAGAGGTTTTAGTTTTATAGAAAAAATTGAACAAAAAGCACAGAGAGTTCTCACGTATTCTCTTGTTATCCCCCAACAGTTTCCCTGATTATTAACATCACGCATTAGTATGGTACTTCTGTTATAATTCGTGAGCCAATATTGATAAAGTTCACAGTTTATATTAGGGTTTGTTCTTTGTCTATTGCATCCTATTCTATGGCTTTTGGCAAATGTATAATGATATATATCCACCACTGAAGTATCATACAGAATACTTTCACTGCTTTATTATTATTTTTCAATATATAAAAATATATGTATTTATTTACTGGCATATAAGGCATGCCAGTTCTACAAGGAAGTTTTGGGGGAAAACATTGAAGCAGTTTTTAATCCTATTTTTTGTTTTGTTTTTGTTTCTTTGTTTTTTTAATTGTTTTAATGATTTTCCAAAATGGATCTGCTGGAGGTCCTGAAATTGCATAACTCTGCTTACTCTCCTCTCTGTTGACTTTATTTCATTTGCCTGCTGGCAACAAAAACCATTTTTGTTACTGGGAATGATACTCATTAGAGTCTATATACACACACAGAAGCTACTGGAGTGTACTTTGCAGTTTAGCTATGTCAGAGCCCAGACAACCCTTAACACCCCCACTAGAGCACTCCGAAATCTGTAGATTTCTCCTACTTTAAACTCTTCCTCACAGCAGCTCCAGTCACTTAGAATGTCCTTCTCCCTCCCTCTTTACCTGAGTTTTCCCTGTGCATTTTTCAAGATTCACCAACTGGCATCTTTTCTAGTGAGTCTTTTTTAAAACAAATTTTTTTGAGACAGAGTCTCACTGTGTCACTCAAGCTGGAATGCACTGACTCAATCACGGCTCACTGCAGCCTCAACTTCCCAGGCTCAAGCGATCCTCCTGCCTCAGCCTCCTGAGTAGCTGTGATTACAGGCATGAGCCACCATGCTCGGCTATTTTTTTTATGTTTTGTAAAGATGGGGGTCTCACCATGTTGTCTAGGCTGGTCTCGAGTGTCTGGGTGCAGGCAATCCTCCCACCTTGGCCTCCCAATGTGCTGAGATTACAGGTGTGAGCCACAATGTCCGACCAGGAGTCTTTCTTGACACCTTGATTCCCAGGGACAGCACACTAGTCCCTCCACCCCCTCTGCCCCTCTCAGCTCCGCAGTGCCTTGAATACTTGTGATGCACATCTTGTACTTATTTGATTACATATCTTCTTCTTTTGGACCTGTGAGCACTTTGAAGAAAGGAACTGTGTCTTATTTGCCCTTTTATTATTGGCACATTGTCTGGCTCATTAAGAAGTATTGATTTGAAGGGCAGTGTGGACAGATACCCTTGAGTACATCCAGTGATGGAGCCACTGGTCCTGGCTAAGGTCTATAGTATTCTATATCAGTGCCATCCACTTCTGGACTCCCATGAAGACTCACACTAGAAAGTGTACCTTTTCAAAAATACAACTTGTAACACCTTCACAGTAGAATAGCAGCTTGATAAAACAGTAACCACAGCGAACCAGAAGTAATAGCACCCCGACAATAAGGGTTGTTCTTCTTGGAGCCTTTCAATTAGAGGATTGGAGCAGCCCAGTGAGAGCTTGTTCAATAAGTGCTAAGAAAGATGCTAACAGCTTTAGGAAGATAAAACTAGAGAGTTTCCTACTGTAGCCCCTCCCTGGATGCTTATAACTCCCAAAGCCAGCAACTTTTTAATTATTTCACAAGCCACACCCTGTATCATATAGGATTTATTAAAATTACTTGGCTAGAGTAAGAATTTTCTTATAATCCTTCTTCATTACATGAAGGATAGTATCCTACAAATACTCTTTGTACTCTGCTTTTTAAATTTAACAATATATTTTGGAAATTATCTTATACAACTCCATAAAAATCTTCCTTATTCTTTTTTTTTTAACAGATGTGTAGTACTACATGTTTATGGTACATGTGGATGTACCATAATTTTTTTTTTAAACTTTATTAAAGCAGTTAAACTTAGCATTAAATGGTACACCTATGAAGCAAGAGTTAAATATAAACACAGTCTAATCCTGTACACTTGTGATGGTGACAATCTTAAGTTGCTCACTTCTTTCCCATTTACCAATTCAGAGAAAAGCCCCTTTCCTATTTTCTCTCTCACCACTTTGCCTTGGCATCAAACTAGCCCTGCCTTGGGCTTCAGCTGCAGATCCTCCCCAGCCCTTCGTCCCAGCTGGGCTGACTCCAGTCCCAGCCCCAGCTTCCGCCAATTGAGTGGGGTATGCAGGGTTGTGTCTGGCTTCCAGCATCTACCACCCCTTCAGAGCATCTTCCAACATGGGACAGGAGAGGAAGCTCACACTGCTTGGTCTGAACAGATTTAAGGAGGTTTTATCACAAAGCCCTGAAAACTACCTGAGCCTGCTTTCTCCTTGCAAAGGTGAGGAGGAGCAATGGAGGGGGTGGGGCAGGGGCTCTCAACTGAGGGCTCTAAATCACAGAGGGGGTAGACGCTGCCTTAGTCCTTCTTGCCACCCAGGGCCAGGCTTCTTGTAAGGAGCTTCCCTGGGCTGGAGGGGGTCAGTGTGGAGACTGTGGGGGATTCCAGCTTCACTCTGTCTAGGAGCGTCTTCTTAAGGGCAGCTGGGGAGATCTTTTCTTGGTCGGCCATGGACTGTAGCTCTCGTGTTCGGATACAGGAGGCCTCAACTGCATTGATGAGCAGAGAGCTGAAGCCCCCACTCTCCAGAAAGTGCAGGGCGTGGATGGTGGCTCCCCCAGGGGAGCAGACATTGTCCTTGAGCTGGCATGGATGCTGCTCTGAGTCCAGCAGCATCTTGGCAGCTCCCAGCAAGGCCTGGGCCCCGAGTCGGACTGCCAGGCGCCGTGGCAAACCCATCTTCACCCCACCATCAGCCAATGCATCCAGAGCCATGAATGCATAGGCAGGCCCGCTGCCACTGAGCCCCGTGACGGCATCGATGAGGTCCTCTTCCACCTCAGTGCAGAAGCCCACGCTGCTCATGAGCTGCTCCAGGAGCTGCCCATCCTCCACCAGAGCATGGGTGCCCATGGCGTACACTGTAGCGCCTTCCCGCACTACCACAGGTGAGTTGGTCATGCAGCGAATCACTTTGGGGGCTGGCTGGAACGCCATCAGCTTCTTCTCCACAGAGCTGATGGTGACACCAGCCGCACAGGAGACCACGATGTGTCTGGCTTGTACATCGGCCCCAATCTCATCCAGAATGAAGGGGATGATATGTGGCTTCACGGCCAGAAACAGGACGTCGCTGTGCTTCACTGTCTCCTTGTTGCTGCGTGTCAGGTTCACACCCATCTTCCTGAGGGCCGACACCGTGGGCAGGTTCATTTCCGGAGAGCTGGCTATTATCTTGTGAGCCGACACGATACCTGCGGCCGTGAAGCCCCGCGCCAGAGCATAGGCCAGCTGGCCGGCTCCGATGATGCCCACGCTCATGGTCCGCGGCTCACACCTCCTGGCAGCCGCAGGAACCTCCTCAGCGCGGGCCCGGAAATAACGCTAGGGGAAGGGCGGACAGCGCCGTACCATAATTTTTTCAACCACTCTCCTATGTATGGGCAGTCTATAAACAATGCTGCAATGGATAAGCTTATGAGTTGTGTCACTTTTAAGTACAGAGTATATTCCAAATTAATATATAGACAGCTAAAAACTGGTAAAATAAATTTAGTTTAGGGCAAAAGTAATTGCAATTTTGCCATTGAAAGTAATGGCAAAAACTGCAATCACCTTTGTACCACCAACCTGATAATACCACTCACAACTCATAAGCGTGAAGATTTTACTTTCTGAGAACTAAAGGGTAAACTGAGGAGTGTTTTAGTATGTGAATCCTTCATTTGAAAAAGCAACCAATTTTACATTACATTCAACTTATTCTCTAAGAAACCTGAGAATATCTGAAGATGAAAAAATATAATTTTATAGCAAAAATCATGTCAGAAGTTCAATAATTTCTGGACTTGCAAATTTAATGAGGTATTATTACCTTTGAAAAATACTCTTCAGTCTTTTAAAAGGAAATTCTTTTAAAAAGTGAGATAAAGTTCTCCTGAAGATTTATCAGTTAAACCATTATTTCAAAAACTATATTAAGTTTTGCTTGAGAAACTTGTAAATAGTACAGGATAATTATTTTGTATGACTTATTTTCTCACTTAAATTAGAAAAATAAAAGGAAGTAATGTTCAGTGCCGTGGTGCACTGTTATTTCCTGGCACTTTAATTTTAAAAAAACTTTAAGTTGGGACTTTTCTTGGTTGGTTACAAACCTTATCTGTTAGAAAATTTTCCTCTGTCTAGTTTTAAGAGCGTTGCTGTCTTTGCCCTCGGCCCTTGATGTGTTTGCTGTATTTCAGTGTTACTTTAGTACATTAGCTAAGACCCCCTTCTCCTGCTAATTGTCTAAAAGCAAAGTCAAACATTGTCCAAAGAATTTATTTTGTAGGAAATGATTGACTGTAGAAAAGTCTGGTAGGATTTTTACCAGCTTTGAATTTTATCACTCTGGAAGTGGCAAGATGGAACACATTTTTAATTATGCAAAATTTGCTGTGTAATCTCAAAATATAGCAAAGGCTTGATACATAAGCAGTGGCTTAATACATAAAAGTTCAGGTCAAGTATATTTATTCTGGAACCACCTTAGGATTTTTGCCTCATTGCCAGATGGGTTGCAAGCTCTTATAATTGAAGACTTTGTTTCCTTTCCTTGCTCTTTGCAGTAAAAGTAATTAGTAATGAAATGGCAGTTTTTACCCTATAATTCACAGGTGAACAGAGCAAGTATTAGCCTGCCAGTGAAGTGGGTTTTAATGACTCACAACATAATATCCAAATCCTGGTGGCAGAGGACAATGTTTAGAGGGTGGCAGGCCGGGCGCGGTGGCTCAAGCCTGTAATCCCAGCACTTTGGGAGGCCGAGACGGGCGGATCACGAGGTCAGGAGATCGAGACCATCCTGGCTAACACCGTAAAACCCCGTCTCTACTAAAAATACAAAAAACTAGCCGGGCGAGGTGGCGGGCGCCTGTAGTCCCAGCTACTCCGGAGGCTGAGGCAGGAGAATGGCCTAAACCCGGGAGGCGGAGCTTGCAGTGAGCTGAGATCCGGCCACTGCACTCCAGCCCGGGCTACAGAGCAAGACTCCATCTCAAAAAAAAAAAAAAAAAAAAAAAAAAAAAAAAAAAATAGAGGGTGGCAATTTAGAGATTAGAATATGTCTTAGACACAGTTTATAAACATGGTTTAGTTTTCTCTTGGGAAAACAGCTTTTTCTTAAATGGCTTTAACATTTAAGAAAAACATTATATATGTGTGTGTATATATATATATGTGTGTGTGTGTAGTGCTATTAGTGCTATTTGCACTGAAGTACAAAATAGCAAAGGGGACAATTTGGTATTAATATTAGTTAAACTTTTGAAGTTGAGATATGAGACTGAACAGTAGAGTAAAAACTTAACTCTAGATTAACTGATTATTGTGAACGGAAGATGGGAGAGAAGGTGAACTCTCATAATCCGATTTCATATGATTTTAGAATAGAGTCATGGTGGAAGAGTGAGTTAAATTTACATCCATCCCCTCCTTCATTTTCTACCTCCCCTCATCCCAGCCATTATTATACAGGATTAAACTGTAGAAGCACCTTTGAGACCTTCTCATTTTCCCTTGAGGGTTCTATGGTTTCTCAGCAAAACAAAGGAAAGAAGGCAGTACAGTTTTCCTTTCTTTCCAGTATTCTTTCCTTCTTTTTCATCCAACTTAAAGGTATGTATTCTTTCTCTTTACCACCCTACTAGTTCATCTTCACGAGGCAACTCACATTAAGAAGCAGGAAGTAATAGAACTGTGAAACTTCATCATTTGAAAGGTGCACCTTTACAAATGATGCATCCTAAACCCGATGCCCTCTGAAGCTGGTAGAGAAGGAAGAGGTAAAACAAGCCACATTACGTAGATTCTGAATATATATTGCTATATTAATGTGTTATACTTAAGAGTGAAAGACAATTGGAGTTCCTTTATTGCAGTGTAAATGAAAATAAAAATAAAAACTAAGAAATGAGCATAATAGGGCCATTGGGATTTGGAAGAAAGAACCGCCACACTTAAATATTTGAGATGAGTGCTTTTGAAGGATGTTTATCAGGAAAATGCTGAATATATTTACCAGGATAATGCTGAAAGTAGCACAGTATTCTGGTCTCATAGAAGAGTTTTCATCCTTTTCCACTCTCCATTAGTGGAGGAGGGTAAACAGACAGGGTTGGTTTTTTACAAACTTTAAAATTGCAGGAAATAATTTGAATGTATAATTCAAGAGATCCATGGTACAAATAAGGTGTAGTAGAGAGGCCCTTTTAGATGCTGATCTGTCAGTGACCCAGACAAGCCGTTTAAGGGAGTTGGTTTTAAAGTGATGCCAGACTGTAGCCTTTGTGGCATTAGCAATAGCAACTATTTGGTGGCATTGTGTTCCACAGATGATGAAATTCTCTGCTGAGTGCACTTTCAAATTATTTTAAATATACTGTATGTGTTTTCACATTGTTTCATATTGAGCCACAGAAGTGTGTGTGTGTGTGTGTGTGTAGGAAAATACAACTAAAAACGTATCTCTAGTAATCTGTGGATATTGTAGATACAGTTGCTTCTAGAGTGTTAATATTGATTATCTAACAATGCTCTCAAAGGCTTAAATCAAAGTTACTTTTAATTCTAAAGGACAAATGGCAGTGGAGATTTTTTAGAGGTTATTGTCTTGTGGTTTTGAAAACAACTGAAACAGCTTGGAGAGGGCAGCAAGGGAATGACTTAATTGACAACCTGCACAGGTATCCTTTCTCTTTACCAGATATGCCCCTGGTGATATTGACTCATCTGTCAATTATCTCAGTGACCCATAAATTTAGCAAGTATAGGAACTCAGACTAGAGACTGAATGAGATTAAAATAGCTTGACTCACTTGTCTTGTATATATGTGTGTGTATCTTTCACTTCCAAATATATTCCAAGAGATATCTTACAGATAGTGTCCCTGAATAAGTGACATTATCTGCTATGAGTAAGAACAGAGACCAACTTTTAGGCTAGAATTTAAATGGAACTTTTCTTTCTTTGATAATTTGCTAGTGTCCATAGGGGTAATGATGGAAAATTATTCATTCTATCCCATGCAAGACACAATCAACTGACGTAAATTCAACTCTACCTGCCACGGCATTCTAAACATAAATGGAAGCAATAAATGTATGAGTGATTTTGCCTGGAGTTCCTCTCAATGACCTGTGCCTCAGAGTTAGTATGAAGATAGAGGTGTGGACCTGTGCCATTCCCTCAAGGGATGTGGTTCCTGAGGCCTCCACAGGATGAGCTGAGGCCTCCACAGGATGAGCACCTTGCCAGGGTGTGGGATTCTGAGGCTTAAAAGTAAACATCATGTATCCATCATGAATAATTCAGCCATCATGGCTCCTATGTATAAGGCAGCTACTTCATCTGATGCTGACCCTAAGGAATGATAATCTGTTCCAGTGCTAAAGAAATGCCTGGCTTTGTTGGGCTATTTCAATGTAGCATTTTCTGAAGGGATTTTCAAGGGTAATTTCATCTGTATATGACTGCTGTTGACTTCACTGTGTCCTCTCCAAATTCATAATTGAAGCCTGAATTCCAGCATGACTATATTTAGAGATAGGGCCTTTGGGAGGTAATTAAGTTTAAATGAGGTCCTAGGGTGTGGACCTAATCTGATAGAATTGCTGGTCTTGTAAGAAGAGAAAAACAGCCCCTCTTTCTCCGTGTGCATACCAAGAAAAGGCCTTGTGAGGACTTAGCAAGAAGCAGGCACTCTGCAAGCCAGAAAGAGCCTGACCAAAAGCTGACTCAGTTGGCACCTTGATCTTGGACATCCCAGCCTCTAAAGCTATGAGAAATAAATGTCTGTTGTTTAAGCCACTCAGTCTGTGATATTTGTTATAGCAGCCTGAGAAGACTAGTATAGTGACTTTCTTCAGAATCCAATCCTGAAGTCAGACGTGGCTCATATGCCCTAAACAGGGGGCTTTTCTTTCCTAGTATACGCTTTGAGTGTCGTGTTACTGAAGAAGAGCTGAAGGAGGAAAACTTGAGATTATTTATAGTGCATCCTTTACTATTCCTTCCCCAGGCTTCTATGTAGAGATGGTAATCACCAATAAAATAAACCTTGGAGAAGTGTTTCATTCTTAAAAGGGCATAGTGTTGGGGGTCACCTAAATCTGAGATCCAAACTCATGCAGCCTGTTAGTATCTTTGTGACTCAGATGATCTTTTTGAGCCTTGGTTTCCTCAGCTGTAAAATACAGAAAATTGTACTGCTTAGGTTCAACAAGGTATGGACAGCTGTATAAAACTATGATTGGACAAAAATGTATGATCTAATGCTAATAGACCGAGTGGGGAAACCCAGCAAGTCCCATCTCTACATTCTCCCCGGCCCCTCTGAGCACGTGTTCCTTCCTTCTGGGTATAAGGCAGGACCCTCTCTGGAATGGGTCTTATGACCTACAGTCAAACAAGGTGGGTCAGATATTAATGATTTCTTTATGGTCAGTTTTTACACAGATGGGGTGGAGGGAAAGTTAGAGTAATACCTTAAGGTTTTATGACTGGCCTTGGAGAAAAGGGGTGCTGGTTTCTCTAACCCACCTTGGGGAAGAGGGATTCTAGTTTCTATGGCCAGACTCAAAAGAGAATGGGACTGAGAGAAGAGGGCCTAAGATAGAGAGAAAGTTTTGCTTCTGAGGCTATTTCTGAAGCCTTCATTTTGACAGATTGTTTTTAAAACCCCAACACTACCCAACATGCGTAATGAAGTGGTTGATTTCTATTCTGACCCAAGCTTCTTTTCTTTCCCCATACTGGTACTAAACAGTTGCCCCATCTTCAGAGTACACTTTGACCACCTCTGTTCTAGCAGTCTGTTTTAAAAGTCTAAGAGTCTGATGCTTGGGGGAGCCTCTTCTCTTTGTATTAGAACACTTTATGGCTCTTTCATAGGCAATCTGACATAATGTCAGGACAATTCAGTTTATTAACCCGATTTCACACTTTTTGTATCCCCATCAAATGCAATAGCTTAGCGTACATGTGGCCTGCTTGAAGATGAGCGTCTTGTATAGTCTGAATGATCCTGAGCTGGGAACTGTTGTTTCTCATCACCATCATCAGTGGAGATGGTGGCAGTAGGTTCTCCCTGCCTTTTGGCAGTTCTTAATCTTATTTTTGTATCACAGATCTCTTTGGCAGACAGTGATATCTATGGACCGTTTCTCAGAATGTTATTTTTAATTGTATAATATAAAACCTGTAAGTTAAGAAAGGAAACCAATTATACTGAAATATGCTTATCAAAATATTGTGACAGTAATATATGTGCCCAATTGTTAACACATCAAACAAGATCTAGTAGCATGTCTAAGAGCTGCTATTATCTTGAAGAAGTGGTGAACATAAGTAAAACTTTGACATCTATGGCAACTCTAGTGGGTTATGAAAATCTGTTTTCATACTCGACAATGTCACAGGTACTGCTAACACTACTGTGGTTTGTTGGTTACATTATAATAGAAGGAAACAGAAGAATTTCAGTTAGAAATTAGTGAAAACGAGTATGTACTTTTTACTCATTCAAGTTCAAGAACCCCCTGCATTCTCTGGTTAGGAATCCCTGCCTTGGGCATACCCAGTGAGAGAAAAGTTGGTGGGGGTTGTGGAGAGGGGTGCGTTCTGAAGCTTTTTACTACTTTTCCTGGGACAGGTATTTTGAGCTTGTAATAAAATCCAATGACAATTTCAGTCCCCAGTGAAATTTTATTGTAATTTCCTTTTGCTTTATTTGGAATACACAGAAGCAAGTTTTGCTCCTAACTTGCTTGTAGAGGCCTACAGTTCACTAAAGATTTAAACAAAGGTACATCAGGCATCATAAGATATTCACTTTCTCCCAGTTCAGTTAAGTCTATCTAATATATTTGCAGGAAAAGTTCTTGTTTGCAAAGATGCTCGTAGTCTAATGGTCACATCTATTCCCATGAGGAGGAAAATTTACTACATGAGGAAGCTAGAGGATTTGGGACCCCTTTCTGGGAATTTTATTGAAGAAGTTCCAAACAGCCCAAGAAAGAAAAGGATCTTTGTGAATCGGAAAGGTCTTCTTAGAGGAGGGAGCAGAAGCAGAGCTTAAAATTGAAAGATTTAGTTAGGTAAGAATTGGGAGGTCAATGGGAGTAATGGGATCAGGTAGCTTTGGTCCAAGTGTAGGTATGACAGAATATGAGCCTATAAAGTTTAAAGACAGCTATGATGAACCTTCACTGATATACCAGAGGGGTGGGATATTATTGGCAGAGAGGAGTCATTGAAGTATTTTAATAAGAATGAGATAAAGAGATTCCTGATTTCAGAATACTCGCAGGACTGGAATGTATTAAATGAATTATGGTGTCGGGGATGGGGAGATAATACAGTGTTTCTCTATTTATGGTCAGGTTACGTACTGATAAACTCAAAATATTTTTAAGTAGAAAGTGCATTTTTGGCATATGATATTTTCAATTTACTATGGGTTTATTTAGACATAGCCCATGGCAAATCAAGGAGCATGCTTTCACACCATCATAAAGTCAAAAAGTTCTAAGTTAAACCATCTTCAGTCAGGGACCATCTATATGGACAGTAGTTTTACCATCAGACTGCATGGAGAAAATTATACCTATTTTTCCTACCCTAGTATTTCCTTTAATTGCCTAATGATAAGGTTCATCTAGAGAACTTATTAATTATGCAGAATACCAGATTCTTTCCTGCAAATTACAACTGCAGTAGGTCTGAGATTCAGAAGAAAATTGGTGATTTTTGAAACAACTCCATATGATTTTTATCTTCTACAAGTTGAAAAATTCTTCATAGGAATGTTTGGCTGATCAGGTCTGACATTGCATGTGAGGATATCAAAGTAGAAACTGATGTAGACAAAGTGTAATTAATTAAATTTAATTAATTAATTTTTCTTTCCTTTTCAACTTTTATTTTAGAATCAGGAAGTACCTGTGCAGGTTTGTTACAGAAGTATATTGCATGATACTGAGGTTTGGATTATGATGGAACTCATTATCTTGGTAAAGAGCTAAGTACCAAATAGGTAGTTTTTCAGCCCTTGCCCTCCTTGCCCTTCCTTGCCATCTTTTAAATGTGTCCTTTCTTTCATTCATAATATGTTAAGCCAACAAATAGTTTGAAGGACCATAAAAGAAATATAAGTTGGCTATGAGAGGGCAGTAAGAAACTCCAGCAGCACTATAAAACACCACATGTAAGTCTTTATGGCACTGTATTTTCCAATTAGAAATAGTTATTATAAATTACGTTTTTTCACAGCCCTAAGTATTTATGTAACATGCACAAAAAAGTAAATTAAAATTCTCCAAAATAATGGCAGTAGAAATTATGGCAGCAAATGCAAAGACTGAAAAGTCAAGATAAACAAAATTAAATTAACCATTGAGGCTTCAATGTGTTTATTTCATATATATATATATATATGTGAATATATATATCTGCTTATGAATTCTATTAATGAATAGATGCATTTTAAAATAGCTGTTATTTACTTTTCCTGAGAACGACTGTTTGAATTTTATAAGGAGAAATAAAAAGGTGATTTTTTAAAAAAAATGTGAATATTGTATTTCTTTACTTTCAAGTTTTATTTTAGACACAGGGAGTACATATGCAGGTTTGTTACGGGGGATAATGCACCTAGGTAATGAGCATCGTACCCAATAGGTAGTTTTTCAACCCATTTCCCCCCATCCCAGTAGCCCCCAGTGTCTATTGTTGCCATCTTTCTGTCCATGTGTAACCAGGGTTTAGCTCCCACATAAGTAAGAACATGCAGTATTTGGTTTTCTTTTTCCGTGTTAGTTCACTTCAGATAACGGCTTCCAACTGTATCCATGTCGCCCAAAAGAGATGATTTAGGTCTTTTTATGGCTGCATAGTATTCCATGGTGCATACTTACACACTGTTGGTGAGAATGTAAATTAGTCCAGTCACTGTCGAGAGCAGTTTGGAGATTTCCCATTGATAGAAATGGAATTTCCAATTGGTCAGCAATTGGAGGTGCTGCTCAATGAGTCAAGCCAACATGATAACACGTAACTCTTAAGTTCCTTTGGTAGAAATGGTACCCTGTAGTCAGCATTGGTAGTACATGAGAGTCAGGGAAAACATCAGGGCTTGTGGAAGCTTCCTCTGGAGAGTGGTCTCTTCTGATAGAACATTGCAGACCACCCCTGGGCTGTCACTCATGATTAGCATCTTGTGTGGGCTCCATCTCTCTCTCTCTCTCTCTCTCTCTCTCTCACACACACACACACACACACACACACCCTGTATATATACTACTGAAGTAATTTAGAAGAAGTTACAGGCATTTTATCACTGGGGTTTTATGAAAAACTGATTACCATTTAGCACAAGTTGCGTTAGAAATTTATCAGAAAACTTGAATAAGGAGGTCAAGGCTTTGGGGAGTCACTGTGGGAATGATATATGAAGAGGTGTCAGCTGAAACCATGGGAGTGGATGAGCTTTTCACAACATTAATGGGTATGTATGGCGTTAACATATCATACCTTTTCTTTCAAGAGTGTGTGTAAAGAAGGAAGAATGGAGTTCTAAAAACTCAGAGTCTTCTTAATCCTGCTTCAGAGAGGTTTATGATGCTACGGACTGTCAAATGTACAGTTGATTTTCTCCTGGAACCCCTGGCAGAGGAGAGCCGCAGTAGAGTGGTCTGGGGGAGTTAGCTGCAAGGTTTCACAGTGAGTGGGAGAAAAGGTGCTGGGAGTACAGATGCAGTCTGACTTTGAAAAAAGTGAGACGTGGAGGGAGAGTAGAAAAGAATCACCAGATAAAGTTACTGGGAATAGATGATACTAATATGTTTCATTTTTTCCAATTACTTTTTTAGTGATCAGAAATGAGTGAACAATCAGAGAAAAACAATTCCATTCAAGAGGGACACACAGATCATAGTTTTCCTGAGAAGAACTGTCAAATTGGACAGAAACAACTGGTATGGCACACAGATGTTATGATTCCATGCTACTGGGGAGTGCTGCCTTGAGGATCTCTGAGATGCCCATGGATGTAGGTGGGAAGGTGGGCCCAGGCAGGGCTTCACAGGGAGGAGCTCTGCCGCCCAGGCTGATAGAGCTTTCCCTCCACCCCACTGCTCAGTGCGGGCTGCTCTCGCCTCACCTATCTCCTCTCCACCTCCTGTGTACCCTGATTTTTAGCCCAGTGTTCTGTATAGTAAAATTCTGCTTTTTGTGGGGAATATATACAGATGTTTTTATTTAATGAATCTTTATTTTGTTCTTATTATGTCATGTTATGGCTCTAAAACTGTATGTATTAACTCATCTAATCCTTTTCACACCATACTATTCTTAACTCTATTTTACAAAGGGAGAAACTGGGGCCTAGAGACATAGGAATTTGCTCAAGGGCCACCACTAGTACGTGGCAGAGCCAAGGCTTGAGCACAGGCAGATGACCCTGCATCTCTATTCTTAACCTTGCTGTGCTACTTACAATAGTAATCGATGGTACTAAGTTGTACATATTTCATAACCATACCTAATGCAGAACAGTTTAAGTTTATGAAACAAACCCATACACAGATACCAAGATGAAATTTAAAAGAAACATGGTATTATTTTAGACTGACTAGATGGTATTAAACTAAATAAACTGCAGAAAAGCCCATGACATTCTGTTACTAATTTGTTACATTGAAATTCCTATATTGAAAGGTTCCCTTTTGTTTCCAGGTGGAGTATTTCATGTATATGTCAGCCTATATGTTTTTGTGCTTCCGAGATTATTTTCTTCTATAATCCTTCAAAAGAGCATTTTCTTCCCTGATGACATGTGCTGCATGTTCACAATAAGTTATCAGTACAATATTCGATTGAAGCATTTTGTTGTTTGTCTTCCAGCTCAGGCCCCATTTAATTTCTAATTGTCTTTCATCTCAGGCCCCATTTAATTTCTAATTACAGTGGCTCACACCCGTAATCCCAGCGCTTTGAGAGCCCAAAGTAGATCCCTTGAGCCCAGGAATTCAAGGCCAGCCTGGGCAACATGGTGAAACCCCATCTGTACTGCATATGTACACAAAAATTAGCCAAGCATTGTGGTGCGTCCTGTAGTCCCACCCACATGGGAGGCTGAGGTGGGAGGATCACTTGAGCCCGGGAGGAATGAGGCTGCAGTGAGCCATAATCATGCCATAGCACTCCAGCCTGGGTGACAGAGCAAGACCCTATCTCAAAAAAAAAAAAAAAACTCCAGAGACTTTTCAAAATGTCCCCCTATGCCCTAGAAAGTCGTCCTAGCAATATTTCTCTTGTTCCAATCTGGCTTTGACTGAAAGTCAGTCCTTCAGGTGGCTGAGTTCTGAATGGGAGCCCCACGTGGAGGCCAGTCCTGGGTAGGGAGTAGCTCCGAAACGCGTCCCAGGGCACTGAAGGGGAGTGCTGGATCTACTCTGGGTTCTCACTGTGGTTTGAGACACTACATGGGCTTCTTTAGCTAACAGCTGAGGAAGGGCCTCTACTCCTTTGTCCTTACTCACATCAAGTGCTAGTTCTGATGTGCATCGCCATCAAATTTGGAAAGCTGAGTGCCGTTTTGCAGTTTTAAAGAGAATTCGTCTATTCCCCTTGATTGTTTTTCACATTTTATTTTATGAGTGTTATACTATTTCTTTATTCAGAAAGAATGGCCCAACTTGAGAAAATTTATACCATCTTTTGAAACTTAATTGGATTAAACCGTTTATTTCTTTGTGTAAAACATATATACTTTCATGCCATTATGGTGAAAGTTACAGAAAGTTCATTTTGGGGAAAAGTAAAACTTAAAACTATCTGATTCTTACTACTAATACATTTTATTTGTTTAATAGCAACAAATAGAGCGGCAGTTAAAATGCTTGGCATTTCAAAACCCTGGACCACAGGTAGCAGACTTTAATCCTGAAACAAGGCAGCAGAAAAAGAAAGCCCGGATGTCAAAGATGAATGAATATTTTTCTACAAAATACAAGTAAGATTCTGACTTATTATATTTGGTCTGTGGGATTATGAAATGCATGAGTTCTCCTTGACAAAGCAATTAAAGGTTCCCTCTTTTTATAATTTATTATTTAAAAATATCTCTTCTAAAATACAATAGTATCCATGTGTCTGGACGTTAGCAACCTTAAGAAACAGAAAAATAGACTATAATCCCGATTTAGGAATCAATTTCTTTTAAAAAGGCTTCAATAACCCTGTAATAGAGTAATGGCTTTAGTAGGAAAGATGATTTAAAAGTAACGAAGATGTATCATTAGAAGGATAAATAATATAACCATGGGAATGAATTCGGGATATCAAATGGGCACAGCACTTTCATCAAGTACAATGATTGTTAGCACATCCTAAGTATAAACTAAGCAAACTGGCTGGGCGCGGTGTCTCACGCCTGTAATTCCAGTACTTTGGGAGGCCAAAGTGGGTGGATCACTAGGTCAGGAGATCCAGACCATCCTGGCTAACATGGTGAAACCCCATCTCTACTAAAAATACAAAAAATTAGCTGGGCATGGTGGCACGCGCCTGTAATCCCAGCTACTTGGGAGGCTGAGGCAGGAGAATCGCTTGAACCTGAGAGGAGGCGGAGGTTGCAGTGAGCAGAGATCACACCACTGCACTCCAGCCTGGGTGACAGAGCAAGACTGCATCTCCACAAAAAAAATTAATTAATTAATTAATAATAATAATAAACTAAGCAAACTATAAAGGAAAAGGATAAATTTGACTATATTAAAATTAATATGCCCATTAAAACTCCATAAAAACACTGAAAGACACATCATAAAGTAGAAGTTATTTGTAATATAAAAAATCAGTATCCAAAATATATGAAGAATCTTACAAGTCAATAAGAAAACTATAAATATCCCAATAGAAAAATTAATAAACTGATAAACGCATTTCATAGAAGAAACAACAAATAAACATTCAGGATATAGAACCTCATCAGCACATGCAGAGAAGTGCCATACTCCCCAGGGAGTCAGAATTTAGTCTGTCGACATCAAAGCTGATGAAGCTATGGGATATAAATTAAGTGTAAAACGCTACAACCACTATTTAAAAACAGCTTAGTGTTACCTATGTGCCTTATGACCTAACATCTTCACTCCTGAGTATATATTAATATCTGGAAAAAGTCAAATACACGTATAGGGAAATATGTTTAAGAAGTTTCATGGCATCACTGAAATAGCAAAGAAAATAAACTGTTAATAATCCAAATGTCCATCAACAATGGAAAAGATAAATAACTTGTGGTATATTTATACAGTGGAATACATATAGAAGTGAAAATATTTGAACAGCTACATGTACCATCATGGAAGAATCTCAACTCATGACCAGAATAACAAAGAAAATTACAAAAGAAAAATCACAATATGTTTAGGGACACCTACATATGTCTCATAACTAAAAGCAAAACAAGGAAGTGACTTTTATAACATCAACGTACAGTTCCTTTCTGAGGGGAGGGTAGAGGGATGCAATGGGTGGGGAATGAAGAGGACTTCACAGCTGTAACACTCTTTTGTTAAGCTGGACAGTGGGCACACCGGTTTGTTTTATTCTTCTTTATCTATGCATGTAGTGTATATATTTTGCATGCTTTGATGCGTATAATTCAGGATTTTACCAAAAAAAAAAAAAAAAAAAGCATCAAATAGGCAGGAAACCATAAAACCTTACCAACACAGGAGAGTATTTGAGTTAAGGCAAAGGGAGGACAGAATCTGACCTGTGCTATAGGTTAGTTTCAGGACCATCTACTCCATCATTCTTATAATAGATTTAAAATATCCTCTTCTGCTAAATTTCCTGGGGGGTGCTTAGGAAGAGTTTCATTCCACAAATAAAGCACTTCAAATGTGAATCTTCATTAGAAGGCATTCTTGCTAAAGCGTGATCATCAGGCAGCAAGTACACATAATGACTAATCAACCCTTTCCCTTCCCTGCATTCTTAGGAAAGGGAAGAGGATGGAACGATATTACTTAGCTGAATAGAAGGAGTGGAGGTATTGTGCCTGCTTGGGGACAAAGGGTTCAGGAGTATTATATATAATTTTGTCATACTAGCTTGGGACCACCAGTCATTTGGACTCCAGTGGTAATAATGGCTAAAAGTTATACAGAGGTATTTTTGTTACTCTCAGGTTTTGAAGCAACTCAGTTTTGAAGGATTTATTTCAAAATGGTTAGGTTTGAGAATGTGGTAGGATTCCTGTGAAAGTCCTTTGTCCCTGGCCATGTTGTAGAGGCTGACAGAGAAAGTCTGGACTCTGCACTGTCCTCTGGGACAGAGCATCTCACCTTCGCTCAGAGATTATGATGTATGATCCTCCATTCCTGATCACCTCCTTTCTGCCTCCACACTGGGTAAAAAGCAGAATCAGAAAGGAACAGAAGAAATGGCACTTGGAGACTGTTAGCAAAGGTGCTTTTCTTTCTTTAAATGATTATGGTGTAGTAACTGACAGTTCTAATTTTAGGTAACAAAAATGTGGTAGTTGCATTTGGCATGGTGCTTTTAAGAAAAAAAAAATAATTTGTTAGGGAAAAGTCCATCAAGAATGGTAATATTTTAAAGAAAACTTTGGAGCAATTTGTTGGAGGAAGTTTTAGTTCGCTATTCCTCATAATTTTCTTAGGTAGATCGCTGCATTTCCCAGCAATGCTAGAAAAATGAAGTGTTACTCTAGATGACAAGCCTGGCTGCACTGGAAGTTGTTTGATCTCATATTGACTGAATTTCCCATGATGTCACTGCCATCGAATATTCTGGAGTGTTTCTGGTAATCTCCAGAATTCTGGTCCAGCGTAGCAATGTTTCTAGTAATCTCTGGAGTTCTGGCTCAGGGTAAAATAGTCACGTGTATGATGTTCATTGTACACTCATTTATTCTCAATGTTGAGGATGATTGCACTGTCATGTTAATGTCATGCTTTTCCTTTGTAGAGTAATGAGGAAGTACGACAAAAGTGGCAGGCTCCTCTGTAATAATGTTGACCTGTGTGATTGTCTAGAGAAGAACTGCCTGGGCTGCTTCTACCCATGCCCCAAGTGTAACTCCAACAAGTGTGGGCCCGAATGCCGCTGCAACCGACGGTGGGTTTACGATGTCATCGTCACCGAGTCTGGAGAGGTCATCAGCACGCTGCCATTTAATGTTCCTGACTAGGTGTTCTTGCATATGGAATGATTTGTTTCTTCTTCTTATACATTTAAGTCAACCTCTTTCTCTTGGGTGAATTTTAGGGCTTGGGGGAAATATTGAAAAAAACATACTGAAGACTCATGTTCTGTCAAGCCCCAGAACAATGTAGAATGGGCAATAATTCTGTAACCTTCTTAACTGTGTCAACAAGTTTCAAGTTCCTTAACTTACAACTGAAGAATGTAACAATGGAGGGATCAGCATTTCTCATCAGCACCCTCATCTCTACTCTGCCTTCAAATTAAAACTCTCTTCCCTCTTTGCTGATATCTGAGAAAATGTAGCTTTAAGATTTTCAAAACTCTGTGGCTGAGAGCTTTTCTTACATGGAACATAGAATCTTAAATTTATAATATCTAGTTATCCTTAGAATCTTATACATCACTAGCTGTAAATCAGAATTGACATTTGAATTAAAAAAAAAAACAAACCTGTGACTGCACTGTATACCCATAGCATCATTTTTTATTGTTCATGTTTTAATAACATAAAAGTGAAATTTAGTAATACTTGGTAGTATTTTTAATCATTAAAAATTTGTATTGTACTTGTAAAATTGAGAAGTCAGGAATTTAATATCCTAAAAGCCAGGAGTTTACATATTTTTGATTTCAGAAATAGTATTTCAGGATTTTTTCATAGAGAGGAAACAAGTTATACAAAAATGATTTTCTGTATGTTTGCTAATTGCGTCTGTTGATAAGCAATTGACTAGATACATGATGTGGTCTTTTCAATTTTGATACATTATCAGAGCTATAAAAATTGAATTCAGCTTTCTTTGAATTCATTTTTTTTATGACAGTCTTTTTTTAACCCTAAGTCAGTGGTTCTCATTCATCAGAATTGCCTGGAAGACTTGTCAAAACATAGATTTGTGTGGACCCACACTCAGAATCTGGGCCAGAGCTCAACCATCTGTTCCATGTTCCCAGGTGATGTTGATGCTGCTGATGTGGGGGCCACACTTTGAGAACCACTTCTCTAAATTATTTTAGATACATAATGTAAGGAAGTATTTAAACCTCATTGACTATGATACTGCCACGGCACAAAGCTGGAAGTATTTAAATAAAGTAATGTAACAAAAATTTAAAAGTAAATAAGAGCATTTAAGTTTTAAAATAAATTAGAAATATTATAGAGGGGTTTTTTGTTGTTGTTTCTTCTTCTTCTTCTTTTTTTTTTTTTAGATGGAGTTTCCCTTTGTCACCCAGGCTGCAGTGCAGTAGCGCAGTCTCGGTTCACTGCAACCCCCGCCTCTGTGACTCAAGCCATTCTCGTGCCTCAGCCTCTCAAGTGCCTGGGATTACAGGCTTGCACCACCATGCCTGGTTAATTTTTGTATTTTTATTAGAGATGGAGTTTCACCATGTTGACCAGGCTGGTCTCAAACTCCTGACCTCAAGTGATCAGATCGCCTCACCTCCTAAAGTGCTGGGATTAGAGGTGTGAGCAACTGTGACCAGCCTTTTATAAATAGAGTTTTCAGGATTTATTTTTCCTTCATAATCAGTTTTTAACACTCACTTCTGCACAATCTACTTGTGCCAGGGAACATTTCTGACAATTCTGGATTTGTTGCTTAACGTATGCTTCAGGACTAAAATAAGCAAAGTCCTAAAAGTAATGGTGTGACTAAGTATACCTGTCCACAGAGCAAGAGAACTTACATTCTTCTGCATCATTCTCCATAGAATTTACTGAGTTTTCCAGATTCCACTTACTTTTACTGAGCATACACTGTGAACTAAACATTGTGTTAACACAGTAATGAATTGCATTACCTTTAACAGTCACAGTCCAGTAAGGAAGACATAAAATCAAATTACTCAACTCACATCCTTTGAAATGCTCACCAGGAATGTGCAGCCCGGAAACCAGTAAAAACAAGCAGGGCCTTTTTCAGTTTATATCTTGTTTTATTTTTGAGAATAATTATTATTTTGTAATTGGCAGACCAAATGCATTTATTACTTCTTCATTTTAAAGTCATATAATCTTAGAGCCAAGAAGAGCCTTCTAGCTCATCCATATAGTGAATTAGTCGACAAATACTAACAGAGAGACTGCTCTGTGACAGGCAGCAGGCTAGGTGCAGGGGATCAGGCAGTGAACAAAATCTGCCTGGCACCTGTCTTCATGGGGTTTGTGGACTACGGCCAAACTCTTTTTGTTTTTTGTTGTTTTTGTACCTTTGCCACTGAGGAGATTTAGACCCAGTGAGATTACATGACTCAGGTAAGCACGCACAGAAGAACTGGCAGCCCTGGTGTTTTGAACACTAAGACTAGGTCAGAGTTCTTTCAATGATGCCACGTATTTCCTACACTGCACTCATTAAGTGCTTTTAATATAATACACATTCCTAAGACGCATCCCAAACCTCAGGAATCAGAACCTGTAGGAATGAGACCTGGGATTCCATAATTTTAAACAAGCATTGCCATTAAGTCTCATGATCTGATACATCTGAGAAACACTGCCCTATATCATCAGTTGCCAAATTTTCATGCTAAAAAATAATCCTAGGCAAATTAGCGTTAAAGCCTCCTTTCTTTCTGTCTCCTCTTGTCACTCAGTCTTAAGGATTAGATAAAGGAATCTCGTTTAAAATGATCTGGCTTAAAAAGTGTGTTGAAAAATTATGTTGGTAAATTTTCCAAGTAAGGCAAAAAATAAAGTAAAAACCTGCATAATTAACTAAGCAGACACCCTAATACTGCTATTATGGAAGCCTAGTACTTTTGATGAAGTACAGTTTCAGAAATCAGGCTATTTCTTCTTGATCTAATGCCACTTCAATGTATTTTTTAAAAGTCTCTTGCAATAAATAATTATTACAAAAATAAATTTATATGAATTGTCCAAAACTTATTTTGCAAGTGTATAATTTTTATCACAAAGTGAATAAAGCTCTTTAGCTATTTGAACTAAATTCAGATTAACAAGGAATGCAGCTGTACTATCTGATTACATTACCCAAGGAAATTGTCTTGTCAGTGTGATAGGACTTTATTCTGCTCGGCTATCTTTCAATGCTGACAGCATGTCTTCATGAATATGTATAAAATGGAAGGAAACCTATTTTACAAAAGGTTATTTAAATTAAACCAGTACATACCAAAGGATTTAGACAAATTATCCTGTGCCCAATGATGCAAGGATTTTGGACTAGAATGCCATATCACGTCAATTTGTGTGACAACTTTGAGTGTAATTTGTAAGAGTTACAGAATATCTGTACACTGTCTGAGATAATCCTTCTGTACCTCCCCTTCCAGCTACCCCCACCCAAGACACAACATCCTGGATCCATTGCAGGTATAGATGTTGGGATGCTAACTCACAGAAAAATCATTTAACATCTATTTTTATAAAAGTGAACAATGCCATTTTGGATAGTCTGTGGATGTCATAGACGGTAGTTACGTAATGAAAGCTTTGGACATTTTTAAACATTTACACATGCAAGGCTTCAGTGTTTGGCCATGTAGGGACATTTGCTACTTAAGGGTAGACCATGTATTGACATTTACTTTGTGTTAGACATTGTGTGCTTTAGGTTGGTTCATATTATTGTATAAAATACTTTTTTAAAAAATCCCTGTGTGTCCTCTCTCTTCTGTCTACTTTTTCTTTTTTCCTTCATTCTCTGTAACATTCTTTACATGCTCTGGAACATGCTCTACGCTTTCCTGCCACAGACCCTGCAACACGCTCTTTACTCTGCCAAAAACATTCTCCTTTCTGAATGAAACATCATTCTTCTGATGTCTGTAACAGCAGAAGATAGTTTTGAGGTTACTTAGGACAATAGTCTCTATATATGATTTAACACACACAGTTTTTCTACTACTTTTTCCTTTTCAGAACCTATATTTTAATCCTGGACTTAGAATATTCTTTTTAATGTTCACAGATTCCTAAAATTCTGTATTTTTCTTCACTCTGTGGAAAGGAAATGACACTCTTATTACTATTCATGTCTAATAAACAATGTATTACTTAAGATTCATATTCAATTTGAAAAATGTTTCTTTTGTGTTTATAATTTGTAGTTTTAACAGATTATTTTTTCCTCACTATTGTATGGCTGTCTGTATATTATTTTTAAGCTGGCCAAAGCTTAGGTCAGATACAATAAATTCAGCGAGATCAGTGACTGAGTTTGTTTTTCCTTCAATAGTGCAATCAATAGCATAGTGCACTTAATAGATACACTACTTAGTGACCCATTATTCACTTATTCATTCATTTACCAAGCACCTTTTATATGCCAGACACTTTACTAGGTGCTAAGGATACAATGGATAAGGGAAAAAACGCTCAAACATGGTCTCTACTCTTACAGACTTTTACAGAATAGTCATGTGGGGAGAGAGACATAGAATAATAACTTCATGACACAAATGAGTGTGAAAAGAGTAATGGGTGAGAGGAGTTATTAAGGACATCTTTACATGGGTGATCACAGAAGTCTTTCCTAAAGGAGTGATCACAGTTCCAGGGCTTGAAAAGTGAGAAAAAAATTGCAGAGAAGATGGGGGTGGGGGAGAATGTTTTTGGCAGAGTAAAGAGCATGTTGAAGGGTCTATGGCAGGAAAGGGTAGAGCATGTTCCAGACACTAGAAGAAGCCTGGGTGGGTGGAGGGAAAAGCATGAGAAGCCTCTGCAGAGCAGAGAGTACTCATATCAGGGGAGGCCTTTTAGGCACATTAAGGAAGTTGAGGCCAAGTGTGGTGGCTCACACCTGTAATCCCAGCACTTTGGGAGGCTGAGGTGGGAGGATCTCTTGAGCCCAGAATTTTGAGACCATTCTGGGCCACATAGTGAGATCTTGTCTCTACTAAAAATAAAACTAAAAAACTTACTGGGCCTAGTGGTGCGTGCCTGTAGTCCCAGATACTCGGGAGGCTGAAGTGGGAAGATCGCTTGAGCCCAGGAGGTCAAGGCTGTGGTGAGCCATGTTTGTGTCACTGTACTCCAGCCTGGGCAACAGAGTGACACCCAAACTGCCAAAATGTTTTCCAGAGTGGCTGTACCCTTTTGCATTCCCACCAGCAATGTATGAGGGATCCACTTATTCTAATCCTCACCAGCAATTAGTAGTGTTACTATTTTTTATTTTAACCATTTGGATTGGTAATTCGTGATATCTCATTGTGGTCTTACTTTGCTTTTCCCTAATGGCTGATACTTTCATGTGTTTATTTGCTATCTGTATGTAATCAGAATGAAATGTTTCTTCATATCTTTTGCCCATTTTCTAACTAGATTATTTGATGTTGTTAATACTGTGTTCTGAGAATTTTTTATATATTCTAGCTACAAGTTCTTTGTCAGATACATGTTTGCAAACATTTTTCTCTCTACAGCTTGTTTTCATCCTCCTAATAAGGTCTTTCACAGAGCAATAGTTTTAATTCTAATGAAGTTTAATTTATAAATTTTTGTCTTTTACAGATTGTGCTTTTGGTGTTACATCTAAGAACTCTTATCCAAGCCCTCATTACCAAAGATTTTCTCCTATATTATCTTCTAAAGGTTTTATGTGATCCATTTTGAGTTAATTTTTGTATGAGATGTGAGATGCAAGGTTTAGGTCAAGGTTCCTTTTTGCCTATGGATATCCAACTGTTTTTCGGCACCACTTATTGAAAAGACTATCCTTCCTCCACTGAATTGTTTTTGCATTGTTGTAAAAAGTCAGGTGGTCATACTTGTGCTGGGATATTTCTGGGTCCTCTAGACTGTTACACTGATCTATGCATCTATTCATCTGACAATACCACATAGTCTTTGTGACGGCAGATACACAATACAGTTGGCCCTTGAACAGCGCAGAGGTTGGGGTACCAATGCATATTTTGTATGTTATACATTTACAGACTGTGTTCTTATAATAAAGTAAGCTAAAGAGAAGAAAATGTTAAGAAAATCATCATGAAGGGGAAATATATTTACTATTCATTACGTGGAAGTGGATCATCATAAAAGTCTTCATCCTTCTCATCTTCACATTGAGTAGGCTGAGAAGGAGGATGAAGAGAAGGGGTTGGTTTTGCTGTCTCAGGGATGGCTGAGGCAGGAGAAAATCTGTGTATATGTGGACCCAGGCAGTTCAAGCTTGTTGTTCAAGGGCCAACTGCAAGTTTTAAAATTAGGAAAAATAATTTCCCCCATTTTGTTTTTCTTTTAAACATCGTTTTAACTACTCTAGTTCATTTACTTTTCCATATACATTTTAGATTAAACTTGTCTATATCCACAAAAAAATCTTGCTAGTGTTTTAATAGGAATGTGTTAAATCTGTGTGTCAATTTGGGAAGAACTGACATCTCTATTACCTTGAGTCTCCCTTCCAGTTCATGAACACGGCATGTCCTTTCATATATTTATTCCATTATCACTCCATCCATATTCCATTATAGGTTTTTTCCATTATCATTTCATAGTTTTTGGCTTACAAGTCTTATATGTATTTTGTTAGATTTACAACCACGTGTCTCATTTTTCTCAACAATTGTAAATGGTATTGTATTTTAAATTTCAGTGTTTATTGAGAGCATGTAGAAATAAAATAGATTTTTGTATGTTGATCTTGTATCCAACAACTTTGTTGAAGTCCCTTATTAGTTTTAGAAGGCTGTTCGTAGATTAAAAAAAAAATCTTTGTAAATTTTTTTGGAATTTTCCATGTAGATAGAATCTGTCATCTGCAAACAGGGACAGTTTTATTTCTTCCTTTCTAATGTGTATGAATTTTCTGTCCACTTCTTTCATTATTACTCTGGCGAGACTTCCCATTACTCTCATAGCAATTGTGGGAGCAAACAGCCTTACCTTGTTCTTGAGTTTGGGGATCTCATTTAAAACATTTTTTGCTACTTTCTGATAGCTTCCAATGTTTCTGAAGAGAAACCTGTCTTTTGAATTGTTTTTTCCCAGAAGTAATGCATTGTTTCTCTCTGGATGCTTTTAAAAAAACTGTTTTTCAGCTTTCAGAGGTTGAGTTATGATATATGTTGGTGAGTATGTGTTCCGTTGTTGGGGTACTTCATTACAGCCTAGCCAGGGTGGAAGTCCAGGTTCCCTATTCAGCCTTTGCTGGTGGGAGTAAGGGTACAGTTTCCTTCTGTGATTGTTGGTGGAGTAGAGGGGTTATTGTTTAAAACTTTTCTGTCTTGCTGGGCTGCCTATTTCTTGGTTCTCTGGCTACAGAGACCAAGGTTTTGGGGGCTATTTCCATCTGTGCCCATTGGTATTTCTGGATTGCTGACATCTCCATTACCCAGTCTTCATACACCCAAGGATGTATGAAGTAAAAAGAAACCCAGGGTACTTACTGCTCTGTCGTTCCTCATGTCCCAGGTCCCTAGCCAGTCTGCCTCCTTCTCTCTGCCTTTCAGAGTCATCTTGTATTTGTTGTATTCATAATGTCCAGAGTTTGTAACTGTACGTAGTGAGAAGAATAGAAAAAAAGCATGTCTACTCATTTTTCTGCAAATGGAAGTCCTTGTTGGGCTTTCAGGTCAAGGTGATGCTCGCCACATAAAAGGAGACGGTGAACACTTTCTTTTCTCTACAAGTCTTTGTTTCAGGTGAAACTGTTCATCCTCACATGTTTATTGGAACTTGCCAGTGAGGCCAGTTGGACCTGAAGGGATTTTTTTTTGTTGTTTTCTTTCTCTCTCTCTCTCTCTCTCTCTTTTTTAATAGGAAGGTTGTCAATAATACATTCGTTTTTAAAATAGTTATATTCTGTTTTCTTCTATTTTTGTTATGTATTACATATTACATATATATCTTTCTATAAGTTATCTATTTTATATAAATTTTCAAATTTGTGACCGTAAAGTTATACAAAATATATTCATTGTCATTTTTAAATATCAACCATTTCCCCCAAATATTTATAAATTATTGAAAGGATAGTACTAATCAGCATTCTTTCAGTAAATTATTTCCCCCGCTTAGTTAGCCAGAGTTGGTCAGAGTTGGATTCTCTTACTTATAAACAAAACACCTTAACTAATGCAGTTATTGTCCAGAAAATGGAGAGACATGTATAGTGTAGTTGCGGCAAATTCCTTGTCAACAAATTTCCACAAAAATGATTTCCTTCTGTTTCCTGAGAGATACCTAGAGCCTGATTTAAGAGGTGTGAGCTAAGGCCCTCCCGTTTCTTTTCAACACACTGCTAACAATTGTGTTCTCAGCAATAGGAACTGAAAAAGTGTTCATACAACTCATAAAATGTTCCCACTTCAATAGAACACAAATTATTTTGCTTTTCAGGAGTTACTACAGAAAAGTCCTAGAGAAAGAAAAAAGAAAAAAACAAAAACCCAAAAAAGTCCTAGAGAGTGAGAGGAAGGAATACTTTTTCAGTTGCTTCACATTTAGAATCTCATTCTAGCTTTGAATTTTCCATACAGTACTTGGCATAGAGTAGCACTAAATATATGATTTCTATGATTTTTGCATATATTCTTGAATGATGAGGGTTATTTGCATTTTGTAATTTTTATTAATCCACTTTCCTAAAAACGATGTACAAATGAAATACATACATGGTTTTGGCTCCCTCTGCTGGCCATTTGTATGTACTTTAGGTTTTACACAGAACAAAATCAAGACCACTATTTTTCAAATGGATTTGGAATTTTTTCAAAAAGATTATTTAAGGCTGGGTTCAATGAGATTTTTATATTTTCTTTGGAATAAAAGATGATTTCTCAAGATTTTGTTTCTTTTTTTAAAAGTCAGGGTCTCACTTTGTTGCCCAGGCTGGAGTGCACAATCATAGCTCACTGTAACCTCAAATTCCTGGGCTCAAATGATCCTCCCGCCTTAGCCTCCTGAGTAGCTGGGACTACAGGTGACAGCCACCACGCCCGGTTAACTTTTAATTTTATTTAGCTTTTTAAGATGAGGGCTCAAGCG
This sequence comes from Macaca mulatta, assembly GCF_049350105.2. NCBI lineage: Eukaryota > Metazoa > Chordata > Mammalia > Primates > Cercopithecidae > Macaca > Macaca mulatta. The sequence goes on from NC_133411.1 coordinate 125,089,288, forward strand.
CTATGTTGCCTTGGCTGGTCTCTAATGCCTGGCCTCAAGTGATCCACCTGCCTCAGTTCCCCAAAGCCCTGAGATTACAGGTGTGAGTCACCATGCCTGGCACTATTTAAACTTTTCAATTTAATTTTTCAAATTTATACTTTAAAAAATTTTAACATTATAACTGTTATAACATTATAACTTTAAAAAAGGATACATTTAGCACAATAAATAAAGTTTAGAAAATGTTTTAGATAAAAGGCCTGATTCCTGCTGTGTCTCTTTCTCAGGCTGTCTGTGGTGAAGGTGCCCAGTTATACAGACTGATGCCATTCCATATTGCCATAACAATGCCTCCCTCAGTCCAGTCAACTCCTCGGCCATTCTCCAAAGCAGCTATGTAAACGTTTGGCCTCTTTAACTCCCCACTTCTTTATCCTCTCCTCAATGTTGCTGTTTTCTTGGAAATGATAGAGGCCATCTGATACATAACTTTGACATGCTGATTCTTTCTCCTGCCCCCAATCCTAGTAAGAATCTCTATCCATACCTTTTTTTTTTTGGCCTCCATTCTTGTAGTTTCAGTGAAACAAGTTTCTCTCCTGTTAAAGGCCAGTCAGTTGGGATGGATACCTTTTCCCTGGGTTCTTTAGGAACAGCACTGTATCAAATATTAACATCTCTCTCTTTTCTATATCTTTGCACTCTTATTCTTTGTTGGCTTTTCATGATCATATGATTATATTCTTATTGTTTATGTCAGCTGGGATCTTTCAACTGCAAATGGCTCTGGCTAAGATAAGCAAAAAAAAAAAAAAAAAAAAAAAAGGGGGCCCACCAGATCTAAGAAAATGTAGAAAAGCTTGGCCTCAGGAAGAAAAGATACCAGGCCAGTTTTATGAGCTGAGTAGTCACACATCATGAACTAGGAACCAACCATCAGAAACCTTGCTGAGCTGGGGGAGAGAGAGCTGAACTGTCAGGTGTCAGACTAGTTAAAACCACAAGCCAAATATGAAAGAGGTAAGCATGTAATCACTTACTGTGAAGGTATATGCAAGAATCTAAAAGGAGATTGCTGTGAGATTTAAGGAAATAATGCTTGTAAAGCATCAGAAACAATCCTGGGTACACGGCAAACATAACTTGATAAATGATGGCTATCATCATGTATTCAGAGCATCCACAGTGCCCTGTACTCACATGAATCATGACACTTTTTCACTTCACTGTTGTTTTGTGGCCTCATACCGATGTGTAAGTTCCTTAGAATTAGGAGAAGGGATGGTATTTTTTAAGTGCAAGATCCATAGCATAGAGCTTGGCACAAGGTAGATATTCAATAAATGCATGGTGGATAATGACAACATGGATTACATGTTAAGGGCATATGAAAGTAAAGTAAAATAGGCATGGTTACCAAAGGTCCTCTGGGTTTCCTAGAGAGTAGCATAAATTATTTTCATTAAAATATTTGGTTATTAACAGGCATGGAGGGGCATGCCTGTAATCCCAGCTACTGGAGAGGCTTAGGCAGGTGGACCCCCTGAGCCCAGGTGTTTGAGACCAGCCTGGGCAACATAGTCAGACCCCATCTCAACCATCTCATCTTGTTTATAATTTTTACTTTTTCATATACTGACTCCTTGTTTAAATAGAATTCGAGAGTCTGTTAGACAAAAATTTTTCCTTTCCTTTGTTGTCCTATGACCACAGCATCAGCATCATCATTGCCAAGATAATTGTCTTCAAGTACTTTAAGCAATCATTGAATAATAATCTTCTTGGTTAGTTTGTCCAGCAAGAAATCCCTGTTGCACGTTAGATTCCTCAGGAAGCAGAATCTGAGATGAGATTCACATGCAGGAAGTTGAGTGCTGTTGAGTCAAATGCTTAGAAGGGATGGAAAGGAAGCAGGGTTGGGTAGAGGGAGAGATTGGGCTACAATGCAGTCATAATAAGCTCTCAGCTGGCCCCCCAGGAGCTGTGAATTTGAAATGGCTCCTCAATGTTGTCCCAAGTTGATATCAAAAGGACACAGTGATGTGCTACAGCCGGCTCATTCCAGCTTGGGAGGTGATTGTATGCATCTCTTCTCCAATGGGCATTCATTGATTGCACTTTGGTACTTGATATGGGCTATAGTAGAAACATCAACACTATAGAAACTGGTTAAATGCTACAAACAAGGGCACTGGTTTTTCTCTCTTCAGAGATCTGGTTGTTAAATATTACCAGTCAGATACAGACTGCACTGAGAAGTGGACGTGGCCTTGTGCTAAGTGGTACTCTTTAGGTGAGGCAATTCCTGAAAAGAACTCACAGCTCAGCAGTGTCAGCCAGCACCCTTCACTGCAGCTGTGGGAATACATCCTTCCTCCAAAGGGAGGCTTTGGGCGGCACCGCACAGCACTCACAGTGGTACCCATGACCTATTTGTGCTGCTATGGAAAGTGTAACAGTGATAATGTTTCTAAGTTTTATAAGTGTCATTTTGACAGTAGTACTCCTTTCATACTTCAAAAAGTTGAAAATAGTTAATAGGTTTAAAACAAATATACTTTATCTTATACAACTGTTTTAGAAACAGAAAAATTGTGAAGACTGTAAAAAGTGGCCATATACCCCACATCCAATCTCCCATATTACTGACAAATGAGTATGGCATATTTGTTACAGTAAAGGAACTAATAATAAGAAATTATTGTTAGCCAAAGTCCACGCTTTATCTGTATTTCTTAGTTATTGCCCAATGTCCTTTTTCTGTTCCAGGATCCCATTGAAAATACCACATTACATTTAGTCATCATGTCTTTTTAGGCTCTTCTAGACTGTGACAGTTTCTTGGGCTTTTCTTGTTTTTGATGACCTTGACAGTTTTGAGGACTCCTAGTCAAGTATTTTGTAGAATGTCCCCAAACTGGAATTTGTCTGATGGTTTTCTCATAATGAAACCAGAATTATGGGCTTCTGGAAGAAGACACGAAGACCAATTGCCATTTTCATGACACCATACCAAGAGTACTTACTACCAACATGATTAATCACTGATAATGTGGCCTTGATCATCTGGTTGAGGTGGTGTTTGTCAGGATTCTTCACCGTAAAGTGACTCTATCCCTACCACCCTTACAAACTGCACTCTGGAAAGAAGTCACTGTGTGTAGCCTGTAATGAAGGAGTAGAGAGTTACGCTTCCCTCTTTTTAGGGATGGCCATTTATATAAATTATTTGTAATTTTATGCAGAAAATTTTGTCTTCTCTCCCTATTTACTCAATAATTATTCAATTATTTAAATAATGGAATAATTTATTAAATGATTTGTTTATATCAGTATGGACTTGTGGATATTTATTTTATTCTTTGGTTTTAAGTTATTAGGAGTTTTTTTCAGTTGTGTTCTATGGTCCTTTAACATATCTGAATCATTATGAGTTTTAACATTTTATTTTAATTTCTCAGCACTTCCTTACTCCCTGCACTACAAGATGTCCCAGGCTCATTCTGTACTTACTGCCCCAGTCCTAGAATCAGCCATTTCTCCAACAAGTCCAGGTTCTTTTTATCGGAGAATGATATTAGAAACCAAGATTGGGGCACTAGGTGTGATTGAGTTAATAGGCTTTCACACTAAAGTTATACCTCAAATCAAATGTTCCGCAATTATATATTTACCAAGTTGACCTTGATGAACAAATTCTGTCATACAAAAATAAGGAAAAGTCATGAGGAAAAAAAAAAACATTTTATAGACACATTTGGAACAGAGTATTTTAACATTAGTTTGTCAAAACATGAAAGTATTGTGAAGTGTCTTGAGTTCTGGAAAGACAGCTATGAAAATACAGTATTGCAACTCATTTTTCAAGATCTCAATAAAACTTACTAATTTCAAAGTAGAATAAATCAAGGAATCACATAAAATATGTGTTTAGGGATACACACTATTTCTCTTTCAATATAGCATTCACAGATTTCTGCACCTTTAGACATACCATTTAACTAAATTGGCTGTCCAACTGAGATGTTAAATCTTCACTGTAAAAGGGTCTGAAATAGTTTTATTTTATCTATCCCAGGCACCCGTATGATAACGGGCATGACAAGGTCTCTGAAGAAGTCTACAATGGATCTATGCCTTTACAACAGTTGGCTAATGAAGAAAGGCAATCATATAGAATTACTTGCTAAAATGTTTGCTTCATATAAGAAACCCTCTCAAAGTTCCAGAGAAGAACATGAGTAGGTGGTGTACATTTTAGGAAGTGTGAACTGAGTTGGATCTTGAAGTCTTGAAGGTTTGGTTTCTCCACACAGATGCTATTGGCACTTTGGGTGGATAATTCATCATTGTGTGAGACTGTGATTCCTGTTATGTATCAGTAACATTTGCAAGGCCTTGGAACAACCCAAACACCTCTACATATTCCCTTCTGGAGAGGTAGGAACTGTGGGTAGAGTATATTACAAAGAAGAGACTACAAAACTAGACACAGAACTGAGAAGGGGTATGGCATGCTGGAACAACGAGGAGACTCGGTAGAGTCATTCAAATAATCTGTATTTACCTATGGCTCTAAGGGGCAGAATGGAACCTCTCAAGCTCTTTGGCTTGTTAGAAGAACCACTTTGTCTTTAGCAAATGCCATGCTGACTCTGATCCTGAAGGAAAGTAACTGCACCCATCTTGTTATTTTACTAATCTAAGCAAACAGTAAAGAAAAAAACCTTTTAAAATCTTGTGTAAATAAAAAATAGGCAGTCACACTGAAGAGATACATGTTTGCCTTTTTTCCAAATGCAATAATATTAATAATTTACTTTAGATCTTTCATTTAACACACACAAATCTTAAGTATATTTTAATGATAATAAATTAATATTATTTACAAATTTCCATAAGACTGATGTTAATGTTAGGTCCCCCAAAGAATTTTTCTTGGCGTGTAAACTATTTTAGCACCTAATATAAAATATCCTGGGCACATAACTAATTATCTTTGTCTTCATGATCTTTTGAATAGTAACTGATGGTGAAAATAATTAATTCTCATCATTGGAAATTTAAGTAATACAGAGAAGGTAAAAACTTACAGAAAATCTCACCAGCCTGAAATAGTTGTGGACATTAACCAAACCTAATTCTAGTAATCACTGTATGCATATTTATATCTAGATCACAATCTATATGCTATATATCTAATATATATGGTACAGATATATAGAAATGATTTTATTAAAGTAGAAAAGAGAAGGAAAAGAAACTATAGAAATTGCTGTATATTAGAGAGTTGTTTCCTTAACAAAGAAATGTTTGTCCCTAAAGTATTCCTCTAAGATGGGGGTCATAAACTTAAATGCCTTTAGGCATAGTGACTATACGATTCATGCAGCAAACTAAAAAATTAAGTTTCTTCTATTGTTTTCAAAATAAGAATCTCTCTGGTTACATTGTTTATGTCACTCCTGAGTAGGTTAAACAAAATAAGCAAGCACAGTATTTCTATAGCCCATGAGCCATATTCAGACTACAGCTCTCTATACTGCCACCTCTGCAAATGTTTAAAAAGATTATGGAAACATCTGGGGCCGGGCGTGGTGGTTCACGCCTGTTATCCCAGCACTTTGGGAGGCCGAGGCGGGCAGATCACGAGGTCAGGAGATCGAGACCATTCTGGCCAACATGGTGAAACTCTGTCTCTACTAAAAATACAAAAAATTAGCCAGGCTTGGTGGTGGCGCCTGTAGTCCCAGCTACTTGGGAGGCTAAGGCAGGAGAATGGCGTGAACCCAGGAGGCAGAGCTGCAGTGGGCAACAGAGTGAGACTCCGACTCAAAAGAAAAAAAAAAAAAGATTATGGAAACATTTTAAGAAGTTATGATCAATTCATTTTTTAAATAATGTATTTCATTTTAATTTTTTAAAATTTTGTTGGGACATAGTAGGTATAGATATTTATGGGGTACTGTTGTATTTCTTTAAGAGAACGTTTGATTCATAGCATTTGCTTTGAAAGATAAAGAAATAAGTACTCTTAAAACTTTATTCCACCCAATTTTGTCCATTTAAAAATTAGTTCTCTAAGCTATATGTTGATTCCATATTATCAAACATTACAACATTTCTACTTAACTTCATAAATTAACTAAATTTTAGTTTTATATGGATTTAATGTTCACTACATGTCACAGCATCTCTGCTCCTGAGTTCTTTATTTTCATTAATCTCTTGGTTGGCTTGTTCTCAACTATTAGTTTTTATAAAAAGAGCCCATGAAAACTATGAATGCAATCATATTTAGTAAGATCTGACTTTTGCTTTAATATTGAATAGCATGTTGGCAGGACATGATACACTTTTCTCAACACTTTGTAGACATTGCTATGAAGAAGTCTGAAAGTTGTTGATTATTTTACTCTTGTAAGTGACATGCTTTTTTTCACCACGCCGCTTGAAGAAATTTTTCTTTATCCTTGGAATTTGATAATTTTACCAGAATCTGTCCCAGAATCATCATATTCTATGTTTTTCCAAAAAATAATTTGCTCTTTCATTAGACTGTATATTCAGTTTTTCTAACATTGCAGAGAAATCGTCTTCTATTAATTTGTTTTGATCATCCTACAGAGGCAAAATGGATTTTGTACCCTAAATTTGGTTAGGTGTTGATGTGGTTTGGCTGTGTCCCCACCCAAGTCTCACCTTGAATTGTAGCTCCCATAATTCCCTCGTGTTGTGGGAGGGACCCAGTGGGAGATAATTAAATCATGGGGGTGGTTCCCCCATACTGTTCTTGGGGTAGTGAATAAGTCTCACGAGATCTGATGGTTTTATAAGGGGAAACCACTTTCACTTGGCTCATTCTTGTCTGCTGCCACGTGAGACATGACTTTTGCCTTCTGCCTTCTGCCATGATTGTGAGGCCTCCCCAGCCACGTGGAACTATGAGTCCATTAAACCTCCTTCTTTTGTAAATTGCCCAGTCTTGGGTATGTCTTTATCAGCAGTGTGAAAACAGTCTGATACAGGTGTCTAGACTGATGATGCCATTCATGCAGCAGGGAGGTATGTAACAAGATTTATTACTTACATAATGAGGTTTTCTGGGGAGAGCAGAGCAGACTCTCAAGCAAAACCAAAAACGGCTTAAGACAGCAGGGAAAGTCAACTGGCCTGGGGCTTTATGGTGGTTGGGGTGCGGGCCAGGATGAGGGTTCCCTGATGCAGTCAGGGGCTTATGTGGTTTGAATTTGCCATCAGTGCCAGAGAAGGAAACACCTGGGCTTCTTTAACACTTTGCCCAGCTGTGGGGCAGAAGGTGAAGAGGGAGTGGTGGGGCTTGAAATCTGCCAGCAAACATAAAAAATGGAGTCAGACTCTTTATTATCATATTTGAAAGTATTTTTGTGTCTATTTGTTGGGTTATTTGCCTTGGGGACACAGTAATCTTTAGGTTGGTTTTTGTTATTAGTATCTACTTTGTGTTTGTCTCATTCTTTGCATTCACTATGAATAGCCCCTCTGCTCTGTTCATAATTTAGTTTAAAATTGTGTGTAGTCTTTTCCTTGCAGTTTCTAATTTACATCACAAGAAATGGTGTTTTTAGTCCTGACTTTCTTTCTTTGGTTTCTGTGCTTTACATCTAATTTTGATATTTTGTCAAGTTGTCTTTTAGCTCTTGTTTCACTGAATTAATTTCTTTCTTAAGTTCTATCTCAAGAGCATTCAGGTGGAATTTTTGTTTTTTGCATACTCGATAGCTTTCCTTTATATATGTTCCTGTAAAATTATTACACAACTGTCATGGCATTTCTTCCTATCCTACTTGTGTTTAGCATGAACAGCTCTGCCCAGACCTCTATTTTCTCTGATATGTCTTCTTTGTTCTTTTTAATGTGAGATTGATTTGTCTTTCCATCTATGCTAGCTTGATGGCTCAATATTCCATTCTGCTATTTAATAAAAGCTTGGGGTTGAGGGTAGCATTTGTTAGTGGATTTAGTTTTTACTTTCTTAGCTCTGAGATTTTGTCAACTGTCCTGTATCAAGATTCACTTGACTGGTACAGGCATGTCCAATAGCTGATGGGGTATCCCCCAAGTTTCAGATCAGTCCTCCTTTAATTGTGGAGTACTGGAACCTCTGACTCTTCCTGAGTTAGCCCTGGTTTTTGCTTCCCCATTTCATTCTTTCATTTCCACTTAATATAGAGAAAGAATCAGAGCACCTGTGGGTTTCAGCCAGTGTTAACATTAAGGCAGGGAGGGTTAGGGAAGGCTATTTTCACTGTAGCTTCAATGTAATCTTTTCCACTGGCTTTTTGCATGGGTGTCTTTTTTTAAAAATTTTTTCTTTTATCTTCAAATTTCATAGCTTCCTATTCATCATTTGAGATAATTAGATGTATTTTTTTTTTCTGCCTTTTTGCTCTACTTTTTCCCTCACTCAGATACATCAAAAGAGTGACCCCTGGAGCTTCCTCTGGACTCCGCTAGTCCTGTGTCAGCCTCAGGCATCTATATTCTCCAGGGATTTTCCATGATTTCTTCTTGGCTGACTGTATACCTCCAATTCTGCTCCTCTCCAAGTCTGGGGATATAAAGATAACTCTCATGGTTTTGTGGAAACCTTATTTTCCTAGCACAGTTTCAGAAAGTTGGGAACCACCTTTAGAATCCAGCTTAGCTAAGGCAGAAGTTCTGTTTCTTTTCTCATCAGATCATTTTTCAAGTGTAGTATTAACTTATGCTTCTTTGTTTCCTATTAATGATTTGACTTCTTTTTCCTGTTGTCTATTTATGGTGTTTACTCTTTATTTTTTTTATTAGCCGTGGGGTAAAAGGCAGTCTGTAATCTTGCCTTGCTCTGACATGTCCACCGATTCTTTTCAAATGGTGCTCACAGGTGAAAATTACTGAAGAAAGCACTTTGTCTTTCACACATCCTATGTGTAAATATCAGTCCTGTTAATGGCACAGGCCTCTGGGAGGTAGGACTGGGAAAACTAGGTGCAAATGAAAATGGATGAGTGATAATTTGAGATGGTTTTCAACTTTAAGTTTGAGAACACATTATGAGGGGATCTGTTCATATATTACAAAGTATATTTTTGCTACATTTTAATAAATGTTTCCCTCTCATCCTCTTCCCCACCCTCCATTTGGTTAAGGGTGGGAGAACATAAATACTGTTTTTTCTGGGAAAATGTGGCCTACAACCTGGATACTATTCTCTTTCTGTTTCTTGCTTCTGTTTTTTTTTTTTTTTTTGAGACAGAGTCTCACTCTGTCACCAGGCTGGAGTGCAGTGGCACGATCTCAGCCCACTGCAACCTCCTCCTCCCAGATTCAAGTGATTCTCCTGCCTTAGCCTCCTGAGTAGCTGGGATTACAGGCGCGTACCACCATGCCCAGCTAATTTTTGTATTTTTGTAGAGACGAGGTTTCACCATGTTGGCCGGGATGGTCTCGATCTCTTGACCTCATGATCTGCCCTCCTCGGTCTCCCAAAGTGCTGGGATTACAAGCATGAACCACTGTGCCTGGCCATTTCTTGCTTCTTTCTACAGTACAGCCTGTTGTGCAAATATTCAGAGAATAGATTATGTTCAAGCATTCTTTATCCCCTATGTGTATCATGTTAAACAGGAATATTTACATACGTATAACTCAAAAATAAAGATTATGTAATTTAAAAACTTTATCCCCCTAGGACTCTGGGGAGGCAATGTGAAATGAACAATTACATGTTTACCATCTAGAAGGCTGTTCTTCAGCTCCACTTCAATTGATTCTCTCACACCTATGAGGCAAGTGCTGACTGCAGAGCTAAAAACAGGGCTAGAAACTGCATGTGTGTGACGGTAAGGAGAGGAAGACTATGTGCAGTGCAGGGTGGGAAAGAGGAAAACTGGGCCAACAGTGTCTGCAGGTGAATGTGACAAAGCTGTTGAATATGAAGTTTGTGTTTTATAGTCAGTCCGGCAGTCAGGCATGGGTAGCAGATAGTTTTAGTCTCCTGCCTTTATATGTCTATTTGCTAGATGCATCTGATGAACTCAGGATAAGTTGTAGGACTTCAGGCTTTCATAATGTTAAAGAACTGGGTCACATAGTTGGCCAATCCTTTGCCAGAACAATCTGAGGTACATAATAAAATGCCTGCATCCCCCTATTTGAGAATATATATCAAAAACTTACTTAAAAGATCATTTCAGCTGGACTAGGTTTCTGGGGACACGATTCTGGTGGGTGAATAGGTGTTACTCTTCCTCCAAAGATAATCATTTGCATTTGGGACTGGAATGTCGAAGGATAGATTTGGGTGAGGCTCCCTGGTGTCTTCAGAGTTCCCTTAGGGTTGGGGGAGACTTCTGGGAGAAAAACATCCCAGATCTTGGCTTTACTTCACTGGGTGTCAAAAATATAAATCATGCCTAATGAGGGGAGGGGGAGAACACAGTGGGGCTGTAGGTAGATGCCACAAAGGAGCCCTTCCAAACAGGACAAAGCTCACACTCAGAGGAAGCGTTAGCTTCCAGGATACAGGGAAGGCTGACACCAGACCTACACCAGACCTTACTCCAAGTTGTGCCATGATGTACTTTGGGAAAATTATGTGAATATGAATTGAAAAAGCTGCATAATAAAGACTGAAGCAGTTAGGGCCCAAGCAACTCTTGTTTTGAGACTCCACTAAAGGCTATAACTGTCTCTAAGTTATGTCCCTCCTCAGGTAAGTTCACCCCACTTGTTTCCAAGGCTTCAGCATGTTGTTCTACTTTCCTGACAAAATGGCCCCTGGAAACTCTTGATAGTCCCATGGTTTAAAGCCCCTGTCACTCACTGCCACCCTTGGCAGGGCAGAGGGAGGGGGATTGAGAAGGGGCTATGGGCAGGGATTGAACCACGGGTTCCTCTTCTGCTATAGCTTCAGGACTCAGTTCCTATTCTACTGGGCCCACAGAAGCTCTGAATTTTCCAGTGAGGCTGCCTAGAGGCACCAGGTGACATATCCTAGAAATGCAGGAGCATGAGTTATAGGACAGATTTTGATGAAGAAAGAAAAAATTGGAAAGAGTTCAATTTCTTTCTTCCACTCCAACCCCATGTTGTTCTAAGACACAGTGATTCCGAATAGCCTCTCTGGAAATATCCCAGAGTACTGAGAAATAAGCTAGGTTTTGAAGCTGTAACCAGTTTGATAACATGCCACCCTGTATTTGCTTTCTCTCTACCTTTCCTTAGTTTCCTTTTGCCTGCATTCCTACTCCCTTGCAATTATAGTTCCCAATTGAGCATGTATAATAGCTAGGCTTATTTTCTAGAAAAGTCAGGCTAATACAGAATGTAATAAAAGGTGGACTTCATAAAAGTTTGCAATGGATATTTTACTTGGCTGGCAAGATGGCCGAATAACAGCTCCAGTATGCAGCTCCCAGCCAGACCAATGCAGAAAGTGGTAGTTTCTGCATTTCCAACTAAGGTACCTGGTTCATCTCATTGGGATTAGTTAGACAGTGGGTGCAGCCCACAGAAGGTGAGCAGAAGCAGGGTGGGGCATTGTCTCACCCCGGAAGCGTAAGGGGCCAGGGAACTCCCTTCCCTAGCCAAGGGAAGCCGTGAGGGACGGTGCCATGAGGGATGGTGCCATCCGGCCCAGATACTACTCTTTTCCCAGGGTCATCGCAACCTGCAGACTAGGAGATTCCCTTGGGTACCTACACCACCAGGTCCCTGGGTTTCAAGCACAAAATTGGGAGGCTATTGGGGCAGATACCTCGCTAGCTGCAGGAGTTTTTTTTGTACTCCAGTGGCGCCTGGAATGCCAGCAAGACAGAACTGTTTACTCCTCTGGAAAGGGGGCTGAAGCCAGGGAGCAAAGTGGTCTAGCTCAGTGGATCCCACCCCCATGGAGTCCAGCAAGCTAAGGTCCACTGACTTGAAATTCTCACTACTAGCACAGCAGTCTGAAGTCGACCTGGGATGCTTGAGCTTGGTGGGCAGAGGGGCGTCCACCATTACTGAGACTTGAGTAGGCGGTTTTCCCCTCAGGGTAAACAAAGCTGCCAGGAAGTTCCAACTGGGTGCAAACCCACCACAGCTTGGCAAAGCCACTGTAGCCAGACTGCCTCTCTAGGTTCCTCTTTTCTGGGCAGGGCATCTCCGAAAGAAAGGCAACAGTCCCAGTCAGGGGCTTATAGATAAAACCCCCATCTCCCTGGGACAGAGCACCTGGGGAAAAGGGTGGCTGTGGGTGCAGCTTCAGCTGACTTAAAACATTCCTGCCTGCTGGCTCTGAAGAGAGAAGTGGATCTCCCAGCATAGCACTTGAGCTCTGCTAAGGGACAGACTGCCTCCTCAAGTGGGTCCCTGACCCCCATGCCTCCTGACTGGGAGACACCTCCCAGCAGGGGTAGACAGACACCTCCAGCTGTCATCTGGTGGGTACCCTCTGGGACAAAGTTTCCACAGGAAGGGGCAGGCAGCAATCTTTGCTGTTCTGCAGCTTCTGCTGGTGATATCCAGGCAAACAGCATCTGGAGTGGATCTCCAGAAAACTCCAGCAGACCTGCAGAAGAGGGATCTGTTAGAAGGAAAACTAACAAACAAAAAACAATGGCATCAATATCAACAAAAAGGACACCCATGCAAAAACCCCATCTGAAGGTCAACAACATCAAAGACCAAAGGTAGATAAATCCACGAAGGTGAGAAAAAACCAGTGCAGAAAGGCTGAAAATTCCAAAAACCAGAATGCCTCTTCTCATTCAAAGGATCGCAAGTCCTCACCAGCAAGGGAACAAAACTGGATGGAGAATGAGTTTGACAAATTGATAGAAGTAGGCTTCAGAAGGTGGGTAATAACAAACTCCTCTGAGCTAAAGGAGCATGTTCTAACCCAATGCAAAGAAGCTAAGAACCTTGATAATATGTTACAGGAACTGTTAACTAGAATAACAAGTTTAGAAAAGAATATAAATGACCTGATGGAACTGAAAAACACAGCAAGATAACTTTGTGAAGTATACACAAGTATCAGTAGCTGTATCAATCAAGTGGGAGAAAGGATATCCGAGATTGGAGATCAACTTAATGAAATAAAGCATTATGACAAGATTAGAGAAAAAAGAGTGAAAAGGAACGAACAAAGCCTCCAAGAAATATAGGACTATGTGAAAAGACCAAACCTATGTTTGATTAGTGTACCCGAAAGTGATGGGGAGAATGTAACCAAGTTGGAAAACACTCTTCAGGATATTATCCAGGAGAACTTCTCCAACCTAGCAAGGCAGGCCAACATTCAAGTTCAGGAAATACATAGAACACCACAAAGATACTCCTCGAGAAGAGCAACCCCAAGACACATAGTCAGATTCACCAAGGCTGAAATGAAGGAAAACATTTTAAGGGCAGCCAGAGAGAAAAGTCAGCTTACCCACAAAGGGAAACCCATCAGACTAACAGCACATCTCTCTGCAGAAACCCTACAAACCAGAAGAGAGTGGGGGGCCAATATTCAACATTCTTAAAGAAAAGAATTTTCAACCCAGAATTTCATATCCAGCCACACTAAGCCTCATAAGCGAAGGAGAAATAAAATCCTTTACAGACAAGCAAATGCTGAGGGATTTTGTCACCACCAGCTTGCCTCATAAGAGCTCCTGAAGGAAGCACTAAACATGGAAAGGAACAACCAGTACCAGCCATTGCAAAAACATATGAAAATGTAAAGACCATCGACACTATGAAGCAACTGCATCAACTAATGGGCAAAATAGCCAGCTAGTATCATAAGACAGGATCAAATTCAGACATAACAATATTAACCTTAAATGTAAATGGACTAAATGCCCCAATTAAAACACAGACTGGCAAATTGGGTAAAGAAGCAAGATCTATTGGTGTGTTGTATTCAGGAGACCCATCTCGCGTGCAAAGACACACATAGGCTCAAAATAAAGGGATGGAAAAATATTTACCAAGCAAATGGAAAGCAAAAAGAAGCCAGGGTTGCAATCCTAGTCTCTAATAAAACAGACTTTAAACCAACAAAGATCAAAAAAGACAAAGAAGGGCATTACATAATGGTAAAGGGATCAAGGCAACAAGAAGAGCTAACTATCCTAAATATATATGCACCCAATATAGGAGCACCCACATTCTAAAGCAAGTTCTTGAAGAGCCTACGAAGACACTTAAGACTCCCACACAATAATAGCAGACAACTAAAAGGACTTTTCATGGACATAGATGCCTATACTCCAGAGAATGCAGAAATGTCTTGGGTGAGGTTCTCATTTGAGGTGTGAAACTATTCACAGCATCACGCCTTTATAGAAACACGTGGTAATAAGAAGTAATCAGTCCATCATTGAAAATGAAGAGAATTAGAGTAAGTGGCCTCTGTGTCTACTGGAGACTTGCTTGTGTGAAAATCTTAAGAGGTCTGGGTTTTGTGTTCTAAGGAGGGTAGAGTATTTCTTTTACATACGTCACATTATTTAAATCGCATTAAGATCCAGAGGAACAGACATTATTCTCATCCCCATTACAGATTGAGAATGAGAAACTTGTTGAGGTTAAGTACTTTGTCCAAGGTTACACGGATTTGGGATTTGAGCTATCTTGATGCTCTTTTGCTCAAAATTCTGGCTGTATATTTTTAAGGCAATCAGAGGGTGAACTTCATTAGGGATCTGAAACAGTTTTAGTTGGTTAGTGGTTCTACTTTAGGAAAGGAATCAAGACAAAAGGGAAATGATTCAAAGAATGAGGGAACTGGGACCCTTTTAAGTTGCAGATGAGGTAATCTGTGTTTGGATCAGAGACCTATAATTTATGTAGATTCACATACATCTTTTTCAGATATGCATACATTGGGGACTGTAGAGTGTTGTGGAACTAAATGTATTTGTATGTGTTCAACACATTGTATAATTGACTCAATTATCCATGTGGAGATTATTCACATTTAATTTGCAATCTGGTTTCTCCTTTCAGTTAGGTTGTTCTTGGGCTGCTCCAGGAATGCCAACTAATTTAAATAATAATTTAAGTAAAACATAATTAGGAAGGAAAATTAAATTCAATTTTTTGGCAGCTCTTGAATATTCTACTGCTGAAATGTAACTAATCCATCCACTATCTTTTAATTCACCAATGCCTTTTTAGTACCACAGGATTTTATTGCTTTCCATAGATTATTGCAGTAGTTTCCAGGTAGCCCTCCTGCTTACCTCTTTCCACTCCAATCATCATTCTGCTGACAGCAACCTTCAAAAAAACCAACTCCCATTGCAAAATTTCTTTGCTTCAAAACATTTAATGGATACAAAAAACAACTTAATGGCTACCCATTTCTCACCAGATTAAGTGCACATGCCACAACCAGTCATTAAAGGCTTTTTCTAGTCTAAATTCCTGTTCTTCAAACGTCAAACCGTCCTTCTACTCTACTGACCTGAAACATATTGCCTCACCCTCCACACCTCTGCAGACCCACCGCATTTGCCACCTGCCCTAGGAAGCTTTTCCTGATCTTACCTCTGATGCCTTTCACTGCTCCCACATCTGAATTCCTTTAACTCACTCCATGTTTTTCTCAAAGGCAGATCAAGGTATTTATGCAAACATGGTGTCTCCCTAGTCTTGGATGAGGTCCTTGACATTACTCACTGCAGCGATTCATCTCCCCTGCTCTGCAGTGTCAGACTCTAAAGAAGGGTGCAACAAATACTTGTCCATTTAGACTGCTGGCAAACCCTGAGAGCAGGAATTTTGGCCTTTTGTATCTCCCGTGCCTAGAACAGCGCTTGGTACACAGTAGGCGCTCATTCATTGAACATTGCTGAAGGAATTGAACGTACATACTACAAGCCCTGCAGATGCAGATACAGGAGGGGGTGATGGCACAGTGCTTAGGGTGGAATTGGAGGCACCACCTCTCCTGAGGGGTGATGCGCAGCTTCCTGGGCAGGCTCAGGGGAGCTGGCTGAACCGCCTGCCTCTCCGCAGGCCAAACGCTGGAACCCACACATTACCTATCCAAGTATGTACACACAGGCTCACTTAAATCTGCCCTATTAAAAAAATATACCCACACACGCACACACCACGTATCCAAGCATCAAGCATGTACACATGGGCTTGCTTAAACCTGCCCTATTAAAAATAATATATATATATGCACATACATACACACACATATCTATCCAGGTCTGTACATGGACTTGCTTAAACCGGCCCTATTAAACACACACACACACACACACACACACACACACACACACACACACACACACAGGTCTGTACATGGACTTGCTTAAACCGGCCCTATTAAACACACACACACACACACACACACACACACACACACACACACACACCTGTCCACGTATGTACATACATATATAATACATAAATACAAAGACATATATATGCACAGACTTAAGTCCAACACGATTGTAGTGTCGGGAGGACAACTGGGCCGCCCTCTCCGCCCTCCAGGACTGCGGGACAGGTCTCCGGCCGCCGGGGTCGCAGGAGCCCCAGAGCTCTAAAGCGGCCCCGGCGCGGCTTGGGCCTTCCGGCTTTCCGTCCGCCGCGGCCGCCATTGGCTGGCTTCGGCGCAGCTGACAGACGGCGGCAGTGCGAGAAAGTCGAGGATGGCGGTGCCGGCGGCGCTGATCCTACGGGAGAGCCCCAGGTAGCTGATCCGTTAAGCTCCTGCGGTAGCGGGCTCGCACAAGGCTGACCTTGCTGCCTGCCGCCTGGCCGCCGCGGCGGACCCGGTTGGGTGGGGTGGGCTGCCGAGGTCGCGACGCTGGGTCTGCGGAGTGCGTGGGGCCGTGTAGCGCCTTTACCTTCACGGTGGTCCACCTGTGGGGCTCACAGTGCGCTTGGCAGCTGAGGTCTGTATGGAAGCGTGTGGTCTGCAAGCATGAGGTCTGCGTCACTGTTTGCGGAGTTTGGTATCAGAAGTTCCCGGGCGCTGCCTTGAGTGCTGCTGAATCACGTGGGACGGTATTCCGTTTCCGATTTCAGTTCCCGTTCGGACCCTGTGGTGAGAAAGGCTCACACTGGTGCTGGACCAACATGTGTTAATACCCCTTTTAAGTCAGGATCGAATATGGGACCGAATTTTTGATTGGTAACAGAATCTAGCCTGGCTTTGGTAGCATTTGCTTTTGTTTGCATTTTAAACAAATTTTTAGTTAATTTCTACTTATGGTAAATTAAGCTGGTTGTCCATGGTGGTGACATACAGTTCCCCTTTAACATTATTTAAGTAAAAAAAGACTTAATTTGTGAAAAAATAAGTAATAGTGCAGGTAGTGTGTGGATACAGAAAAAGTACTGAAGTATATAGGCAAAATAGTGTTCGGAAATAATTTCTTTGTGCTTGAATTGGGCAGGAATCTTCCAGAAGAAAAGAGTTATTTTAAAGTTTTTCCTTCTTCCTGGATTCCTTTTGTTACCAGTGGAGGGTGTCCAGGTTCTTGGCGTCTTGAACAAAGAACTGGAGAAGACGCACAAACAAAGCGAGGAAAGAATGCAGAAATTTATTGAAAATGAAACTACACTCTACAGTGTGGAAGTTGCCTGAGCATAGGGGCTGAAGGGCCCCTACAGAATTTTTGGGAATTTAAATAACCTCTAGAGGATTCCATTGGTTACTTGGTGTTCTCCCTATGTAAATGAAGAGGATGAAGTAAAGTTACAAAGTCATTTACTCCGCCTATGCCCTATATAGAGGACATTTCCTGTCATAGCTGAAGTGTGAATCAGCCTTATGTTCCCAGCCTCCCGACCCTATTTTCCTGCCTCACTTTGGTTCTGATTGCCAGTTTCTTTCCTCATACCAGTGTCTTGGGGAACACTGCTACATCAGTAAACAGTATCCAATATGGTGCAGTAAAGAATTGTTCTCATCTCATCATTTAAAGTTGATTGTTACAGGACAGGTGCTGTGGCTCATGCCTGTAATCCCAGCACTTTGGGAGACTGAGGCGGGCAGATGTCTCTTTTTTTTTTTTTTTTTTTCCTGAGAAGGCGTTTCCCTCTTGTGCAGGCTGGAGGGCAATGGCGCCATCTTGGCTCACTGCAGCTCTCCCCTCTTGTGTTCAAGTGATTCTCGTCCCTCAGCCTCCCAAGTAGCTGGGATTACAGGCGCCCACTGCCTTGCTCAGCTAATTTTTTTGTATTTTTAGTAAAGATGGGGTTTCACTGTGTTGGCTAGGCTGGTCTGGAACTCCTTGCTTCAGGTGATACGTCCTCCCTGGCCTTGCAAAGTGCTGGGATTATAGGCGTGAGCCACCGCAGGACTGATTGAGCTCAGGAGTTAGAGACCAGCCTGGGCAACAGGGCGAAACCCCATTTCTACAAAAAATACAAAAATTAGCCAGCGTTGTGGCCTGTGCATGTAGTTCTAGCTACTTGGGAGGCTGAGGCACGAGGATTCCTAGAACCCAGGAGACAGAGGCTGTAGTGAAGTGAGCTCATGCCACTGCACTCCAACCTGGGTGACAGAGCGAGACCCTATCTCAAAATTGATTATTATTGTAATAATGAAGTTGATTATTACAATCGAAAGAGGGTTTTAAAATAACTATGTCCTTAGTGACCCCAAATAATTTTGTACATAGTATTTGAAAAGTTACTTGCCTTGTAGTATTCTTTAAGTTTTTGGTGTAATTGCCATAATTGCTATTCCTCTCCTCCCACCACTTTCAGAGTTCCGTTTTTGGGTTAAGTGGTTATATAAACACTCTACTAGATTAATGCTCTTCCGCTGCAGAGTAGAAGCTTTCCCTAGTACTTTGGTTTGCCCAAAAGCAAGAGAAAATTTGCCAAATGGACCTTTTCAGCAGAAGTAATTTTGGGGGCATCTTTTTGGAAATGTTCAGGTTGCCCTGCCCTTTTTGCTGGCTGTCATCTGTTTTTCTTTATTTCACTCAGATTTACCATACAGCAATCAGAGTTGTTGGAATGAAAACTTAAGATAACTATAGAAAGTACAGTTCAACTTGGAAAGCTCATTTTACAACTTTGTTTTATAATTTTCTTTAGCATGAAGAAAGCAGTGTCACTGATCAATGCAATAGATATAGGAAGATTTCCACGGTTGCTCACTCGGATTCTTCAGAAACTTCACCTGAAGGTTTGTATTTTTGTGTTTCCACACCTTGTAATCTTCCTTCTGATTTAATTGAAAGTCTGATTATTTGGAGAACTTTTTGCAAAGCCATAACTTTTCCAGTATGTTCTTAGGGACACTGGTTCTGTGGAAGATTTGATAATGTTTTGTGGTCAAAAGTTTGAGAAACTCTGTCTTCAATAAAGTTAAATTTTTTAAATTATGGAACTTTTCAGAGTATTTTAGATGCTAGTGTTTGTGGTACGTATGTGAGGGTGATTATGGCAGGTAACATTTTCCAAATGTGTTTTGACCTTGGATCTGTTTTATTTTGGTATGTATTTTGGGACTAATGTTCTACAAAATCTACTTTAGGGAAAAATTCTGATGTCTTGGTTTGATTTTTCCCCTTAAAAATAATTCTGTGTTTTTTTCTATCAACTAGTATTTAATCTTTCAGTTAATTTTGTTCTTCTTTCACTTTTATTTTAAGGGTATGGTTGTTTTGGACATGCGAATGCTTTGTAATTCTCTACCTGGCCCAATCCAAGTTAATTTATCAAGTTATAAAAATTTGATTCCATCTGACGTATTTATGGAGCACACACTAACTGCTCTATGCAGTGCCGGGTATCATCATCCAGTGAGAACCAAGACTCTTACTCTTTCCTCTTCTTTTTCCTCGCCAAGAGCCAGCCTCAAAACCATGCCTTTCCCCTTCGAAGTGTCTTTCAAGTCCAAGTTCTCACAATTCTACGTCAAATCCTTATTACCTGTTTTTTAGATGACAATAGTTACCTTCAAACTGATTTCCCTGCCTATAGTCTTCTTGTTTTCTAGTGCTTCATAATACTATGTAAATTACTTTCTAATCTTTTTTTCCCTAAAACAAAGGTGGATTATAATTTTCACAGTGTTCAAAACCATCAGTGACTATCCATTGCCCCATGGAGAAAAGTTTAAAATGCTTAACATTGTGTACAAGTCCCATTATAATATGGTTGCAGTCTACAGTCTCATTTTGTAAGTGCTCCAGTTACACTGGATGGTGCCTATTTACTACAACATGCCATGAACTTTTTCAGCAATGTATCTATGCATATATTCTTTCCCTTGCCTATAAATGGCCTTCTTCTCTTTACTGAGTACCTGTTCATCCTTCAAGGATTTCACAGTCTCAGGCTCAGCAATTTGTTCTTTCTTCTGTGCTTTAATTCATTCTCACCTAATTTTAGTACTGCCTCATAAGTATTTGTTTCATGATTAGAAGGCAACCAAATCCCTTAAACCTATTAATGGGTCTTCCTCTGGTTTTAAATATCTTGAGGATTATGTCTTACTCATCTTTATAGTTCCCATTCCTAATACATTGCTACTAGTATAGTTGGCACTCAGTAAATATTCTTAGAGTTAATTATTTTCCTTGCTGTGGAAAACACAAAACAAACCTCAGTCTTCTATAATATATTCCTTTTTCTAAGGAATTTGTGATGTGGATGGAGAGAAAGGAGAAACTGCAATGATAGCAGCAACATTCTGTGGTATTTGCTATTCATAAAGTTACATTGGTTTCTTTTTCACTGGTGTGATGCTAATGGCTTTGTGTTACTAGCTCATCTAATCCTTACGGCAACTTGAAAAAGTAGGTACTGTGGTCATCTCTGGTCATCTTCATTTTATCTATGAGGTAACCAAGATAGAGACAGAGATTGGTTAAGTAACTTTCCCAAGGTCACACAGCTAGCTAGTAAGGCAGCTTGGCTCCGTAACTCTGTCCCTTATTACACGAAACCTCAAGAAAGGGTATAGAACATTTCATAAATTGGCCCAAAAGCGAATGTTGTGGGCTATACAGATATTCTGCTTTATTTCTTGAGCTGGTGGGTGCTTACTTGTGTGTAACAATATGGGACAAGAAACTCTTACACACATCTTTTGTTCTTCACACTGAGGGAGAATGGAGCACTTGCACAGAAAATTGTGATGTTTGTCTTTGACATTCTCAGTCATGTATGGAGTTGAGAATGATTTAGTATCTATCTTAGAGTTAACTGAGTGGCTGAAGAATTCCATGGAGGAGCTTGAATGCTTTGTCATCAGAGGTAGGGGAGTGGAGAGGAATAGAGGTGCTTGTTGAAAAGTGAAGTTACCGGTCCTGCTGGCATTTAATGTCCAGGTACTTTTAAATAAAGAAACATGTATGTGAATACTTGCCTGCTAAGAAAATGTCAGGAAAGGTGTAATTGTTTTTCTCCTGTACAGTTTCAGGGGATCATCTTTTAGAAGGGCTCCTATTTTGATAAGGGCTCTTCAGTCAAGTTTGCACTGCATTTCAGGATCTGCCAACTTTCTTTTATGTGCCCCGACTTCATCAAGTTGGCCTTTGCCTTGAGGCAGAATTCTTAGAATAGTGAAACTGAGGCAGGCAGATTGGTGAAGAGGTTTTGGGATTTTGTTGCGCCTCTACTGGTACTTTTATTTTACCAAGTTTGATCTGTTTATGGGCAGAAGATATGTTTTTGTCCAGACTGATTCCTTGGAATCCCGAGTAGGAATCAGTATGAGGGAACAAAGACAACTTAGGTATAGAATGTGGGCATGCCAGATTATGGATCTGGGAGTCCTCTTTGGCCATATTCCTGGCTCATCCTGGCATATACAAATACATGGATATTTTGTTTCTTTGTTTGTTACAATGTGTGGAGGCTGCTGCTGGTATTTAATGTCCAGGGACTTTAGAAATATTTTGCAGTGTTGGCCGGGCGCAGTGGCAGTGTTGGCCGGGCGCAGTGGCTCACGCCTGTAATCCCAGCACTTTGGGAGGCCGAGATGGGCGGATCATGAGGTGAGGAGATCGAGACCATCCTGGCTAACATGGTGAAACCCCATCTCTACTAAAAATACAAAAAATTAGCCGGGCGTGGTAGCAGGTTCCTGTAGTCCCAGCTACTTGGGAGGCTGAGGCAGGAGAATGGCGTGAACCCGGGAGGTGGAGCTTGCAGTGAGCCGAGATTGCGCCGCTGCAGTCCAGCCTGGGTGACAGAGCGAGACTCCGTCTCAAAAAATATATATATTTTGCAGTGTTTAGGGCAGTCCTGCACAAAGAATTGTCTCATTCAGCGTGCCAGCAGTTTGCATTGGGAAATACTAATGGAAGTCAGATGAACTTCCATAGCTGGGAACTTAGAAATAAACATTCGTGGCCTTTGCACTTCAGAAATAACTGTCACAGCTCATGCAATAAAAAAACTCATGTACTTGGCTTCATAGGAGAGACTTTGAGGCCCTCACACGAAGCCTGTTGAGGTAACAGTGCTGTATATCTAGTTTTGAGAGGTCAGTTCTCTGGGTTCCTGACCATGGCACACTAAAAATAGCAAACTGGGGGTTGGTTTGAAGATGCTGTCATGGGGCATGTAGGCAGCTTTAAGAAATGACTGCTGATCATGAGATGAAATGGAAGAGTTATGACAATCAGACCCAAGAAACATAAAAGGACAGAAGTCTTAGATTTGTTTTTGCTCTAGTTAAAAATCATCCATGTATCTCAGCAGTTCTTTAGGATACATGAGCCCCTTAGCACAGGGCTCTGAGTCACCGCAAGATATTTGTTGAATCTAATTTATTTTGTTTACAAAGGTCTAGAAATGAGCATCATACATTTTATAAATTTACATGCACATCAATTTCTTTTCACCATGTATTTTCCTTTAAAGTTCTCATCTCATATACGAATAAATGAATCTTCTGTCAAGTATGAATTTTGAATATCTGAATATGTGCTAATAGATTGCTATTTGTATTATAGGCTGAGAGCAGTTTCAGTGAAGAAGAGGAAGAAAAACTTCAAGTGGCATTTTCTCTAGAGAAACAAGATCTTCACCTAGTTCTTGAAACAATATCATTTATTTTAGAACAGGTATTTTTGTTGCCTCAAATTTTCTAACCATGATTTGTTTACTACATATTTGTATTGTTATGATATCTTTAACATTCTGTTTTTTTAATTAAAAAGTATGCAAGATGGAAGCTGTGAATATATTTTAGTTAACAATTTCAATGTAAAAATACCTGAATATTATAAAGTATTTGAAAATATGAATTGAGACTTCATTGATTTGAGACAGTTATGAAAGATTTTAATTCGTTAGTACTTGGTATAATGGAAAAATGGACGTATTTTACTTAAGATATTAAATGATTTGGGGGATGTATTGACTAGGCTGGTAAGACAGACATTTAGAAAAGAAGTATTGTCATGTTATGTGCTACTAAGCTGCCTTCTGCATCCCTTTTTCTCATCTAAATTCACTTCATGATTTAAGCTGCTATTCAAGGCTCATCTCCTTTGCTTGAGCTGTGACCCCTTATACTTTCAGTCTTCCTTTATTTGGATTTTTAAAAATCCTTGGCTCATCACAGTAGAGCACACTGTTAGTCTTTCAGCAGTTCATATGTGTTAGTTATGCCTCCTTCACCAGATTCTAATTTGTGGGGAGCAGGATCATATTTTTGTGTATCTTATATAAGCCTAACACATTGGTGGGCTTAAAATAGATCCTCATAAATTCTTGTTGGTTGATTAAAAATAATATTTGTGAAATAAAAGTTTAAATAGTTTTGTAACTTCATGAGCATTTTAATGAACATATTAAGAGGACAAGCTGGCAGTTATCTACTACAGCCCTACATACATTATAGATCACAAAGATAAATGCGGTTCTAATTTTTGGTGGGTGTTCAGTAAGAGAAAAGGATCATTGAGTAGGACAGCATAGCATGGTGTTCTAGAATAATGTAAGGAACAGAACTGGCATCACTGTTAAAATTTTTTACAACTTTTAATTATATAGCCTGTAGAAAATTGATAGATAAGGTAATTTTGAGAAAGTGCTTCTTGGAAAAAAATTGTTAGTTGGGAAACAAAACTGTTGTATACTTATTTGAAATGATTAAGTGAAATAAATGAAATCTTAATTAGGGTACTATTTACATAGCCAAAGCAAAGAAGAAGTTTTTTGGTTATTAAGTGGATTTAGGATTACTTAAAGCATAGGCAAAAATGAAAAAAAAATCATCTTGAATAATTTAGGCCATTTAATCTTGAATCTTCCAGCTCTTGGTCATGTATTTTATTATTTGTAAAATAACCAAAAATGTCTGTAATAGGACCATGAGGTTTTTTTTTTTTTTTTTTGACTTAAGTCATTTAAAAATAATTTTGTACTTATTATAGTTTAAGGTTTCTGTATGAAGATGAGGGACATATGTAATTTTTTTTTCTTTTTAATAGGCAGTATATCACAATGTGAAGCCAGCAGCTTTGCAGCAGCAATTAGAGAACATTCATCTTAGACAAGACAAAGCTGAAGCATTTGTCAATACGTGGTCTTCTATGGGTCAAGAAACAGTTGAAAAGTTCAGGCAGAGAATTCTGGCTCCCTATAAGGTATAGAACATACTATCTTAAATATGTTTTTCAGTAATGTATGGCATGAATTATTACACCTGAAGAGTTTTTAAAGTGATAATATTTTGATTTGAGAGGTAGAGTCAGGCGAAAGAAACACAGATGCTCCTCAACTTACAATGGCCTTACATCCTGATAAACCTGTTGCAAATTGAAAATATCCTAGGTCAAAAATAGAGTACACTCTAGAGAATCAGTTGTTTACCCTTGTGATCACATGACTGACTGGAAGCTATAGCTAGCTGCCATTGCCCAGCATCACGAGAGAATATCATACATATTGCTAGCCCAGGAAAATAGAATTGCTAGCCCAAGAATTCAAAATTTGAAGTATAGTTTTTACTGAATACATATTGCTTTCACACTGTTATAGAGTCAGAAAATTGTCTGATATGGTCCCTGACTTAAGTTTAGATTTTACAGTGGTGCAAAACTATTGCAATTTCGACATACTTTTACTTTTGATCTCTTCCTGGGCTAGTGATGTGTGGCACATAGATACTCCTTTTTTTGGAGGCTTTTGAAGATGGCTGACTAGAGACACAGGACACTTCTCCACAAAGAAGAACCAAAATAGTGAGTAGGTAATCACACTTTAAATAAATCGTCTAAAAGAGAATGCTAGAGTTCAGCAGAGAAGTGACCGGAAACACCTGAGGAGAGGGAGGAGAGGTGGACAGCCTTGCTAGGATCAACCAGAAGCCTGGAGAGGCTCCTCAGTGTAGAGTTGGGGTAAGTGAGAGATCCCTAGGTGTCCACATTCTTGCTGCAGACTCCTGTAATCCTAACTGTGGGGGAGTTCTTGAACCCCATGGGCCCCAAGACTGGCACAGGGAGCTCCGTGAAGTTCGTGCAATGGCATTGCTCTAGAAAGGGTGCTCTTGCTGGATTCTGTGCACCCCCTGAGTCTTAGGCAACTGGAGCATGGCTCCATTTTAAGAGTCTAGTCCCTGTCAGAAACAGAATAATCTTAAAATTTGTGTGAAACCAAAAAATAACCCAAATAGCCAAAGCAATCCTAAGCAAAAAGAACAAAGCTGGAGGCATCATCTTCCCTGATTTCAGCATTTATTACAAGGCTATAGTAACCAAAACAGCATGGTGTTGATATGAAAGCAGACTATATACCAATGGAACAGCATAAAATACCCAGAAGTAAACCCATGTATTTATAGCCAACTGATTTATTACAAAGGTGCCAAGAGCATACACTGGGGAAAGGACACCACCTTTAATAAATGGTGCTAGGAAAACTGGATAACTATGCAAAATAATGAAATGGCCCTTCTCTCTCACCATATAAAAAATCAACTCAAAATCGATTAAAGACTTAAAGACTTAAACATAAGACCCACAACTATTAAACTACTAGAAGAAAATAGGAGAAACACTCCAGGACATTTGTCTAGGCAAAAGTTTTATGGCTGACATTCCTAAAACATGGACCAAAAAAACCCAAAATAGACAAATGGAAGTATATTAAACTAAAAATCTTCTGTACATTAGAGGAAACAATCAACAAAATGAAGACCCAACCTGACAAATGGGAGACAATTTTACAAACTATTGACTTAGCAAATGACTAATATCCAGAATATGCAAGGAACTTAAACACCTCAACTGCAAAAGAACTAATCCCATTTAATGTGGACAAAGGATCTAAACAAATGCTTCTTGAAAGACAATATATAAATGGCTTATAGGTATATGAAAAAATGCTTAACATCACTAATTATCAGAGAAATGCAAGTCAGAACCAAACATGCCGTATCATCTTACCCCAGGTAGAATGGCTATTAAAAAGAGAAAAAAATAATGGATGCAGGTGAGGATGTGGAGAAAAGGGAACTCTCATATGCTTTTGGTGACAGTGTATATTAGTACAGCCATTATGCAAAAGCAGTATGGAGATTTCTCAAAAAACTAAAATTAGAACTACCACACAGTCCAGTAATTCCACTATTTGGTATATATTCAAAGGAAAGGAAATCAGCATATTAAAGAAATATTTGTACCCCTGTGTTTATTGCAACAGTAAGAAATCAACCTAAGTGTCCATCAGTGGATGGATGAATAAAGGGAATTTGGTATAATTACACACGAGAATAATATTCAACCATAGAAGAGAATGAAGTGTTGTTTGCAGCAACATGGATAGAACTAGAGATCATTATGTTACATGAAATAAGCTAGACACAGACAAATATAACAGGCACTCACTCCTGTGTGGTAGCTAAACAAGTTGATGTCATGAAGATAGAGAGTAGAATGGTAGTCAGCAGAGTCCCAGAAGGATGCATGGGATGTGGGGCCGGAGGGTGGATGAATGGAAGTTGGTTAATGGGTACAAACATATAATCAGAAGTAATAAGTTTAATGTTTGATCGTTTAGTATGGTGCTTATAGTTGACATCAATATATTGGTCATTTCAAAATAGCTAGAATTGAGGAAGTGAAATGTTCTGAACATACACAAATGATAAATGCTCATGGTGGTGAATATATTAAATACCCTGACATGATCATTACACAGTCTATGCATATAAGAAAATATCCCACATATCTCATAAATATGCAAAAATGTTATGTATTGATGAACAAATAGGCTTTGTATTAGATGATTTGGCTCAACCATAGGCTAATGTAAGTATACTGAACATGTCCAAGGTCAGCTAGGCTAAGCTGTGATGTTTGGTAGATTAAGTGTATTAAATGCATTTGTCAATTATTATGTTTTAACTTACAGTAGATTAATTGAGGCATAAGCCCATTGTCAGTCAAGGAGCATCTGTATATTCTCTAGAAGTCTTCTATGAGATATATTATTTGCACATATTTTCTCCTAATCCGTAGTTTTCGTTTTCATTCTCTTTAACAGTATCTTTCCCAGAACAAAACCATTAACTTTGATGAAATCTGTTGTTTTTTTTTTTTTTTTCTCTTTTCGTGATCCTACTTTTGGTTTTCTAAGAATTTGCAGCCTAATCATGACACAAATATTTTCTCTTTTGTTTTCTTCTAAATGTTTTACATATATATATTTTATGTTTAGATCTAAAATCCATTTAACGTTAATTTTGTATGACACAGAAAGTGCAGGTCAAAGTTCATTTTTTCTACGTGTGGATGTTCATTTGATCCAATGTGATTTGTTGTTAAAATTATCATTTTGTCATTGAATTACAATGTGTTTGTCTAACATTTGATATTTTTGTGTGAGTCTTTTTCTGGAATCTCTCTTTGATTTCATTGACCTATTTGTCTATGCCAATATCACACTGCCTTAATTATTATAGCTTAATAGTAAGTCTTAAAATCAGGTATTATGAACCCACTGACTTTTTTCTTCTTTTTCGTAATTGTTTGAGCAATCCTAGTTTCTTTGCCTTTTCGTATACATTTGAAAATCAGCTTTTGTATGTCTGTAAAAAATCCTGCTGGGGTATTGATTGGGGTTGTGTTTAATTTGGAAATAACTTTATTGAGAAATGACTTTTTAACAAGTATTGAGTATATCTATTTATTTGGATCTTCTTTGATTTCTTTTATCAGTGTCTTTTGTTTTCAGCATATCAATCCTGTACATATTTTCTTAGGTTTGTACCTTAAGTACTTTTTCTTTCTGTCTTTTTTGTTGTTGTTGTTGTTGTTGTTGTTGTTGAACTATTGGTAGTATTTTTCAAATTTTGTTTTCCAATGGCTTATTGCTAGTATATGGAAATACAATAGATTTTCTATACTGATCTCTCTCCTATAACCTTGGTGAATTCACTAATTAGTTTTAGCAGCTTTCTTATAGGTTTTTTGTGATTTCCTTTGTAGACAGTCACATTGTCTGCGAATAAAGACAGTTTCATTTCT
Source organism: Macaca mulatta (assembly GCF_049350105.2). Classification (NCBI taxonomy): domain Eukaryota; kingdom Metazoa; phylum Chordata; class Mammalia; order Primates; family Cercopithecidae; genus Macaca; species Macaca mulatta. Next base: position 125,117,739 of record NC_133411.1, read on the forward strand.
TCCTTTTCAATCTGTACCGTTGTTATTTTTCTTATTTTATTTTACTGACAAGGACTTCCAACATGATGCTGAATAGGAGTGGTAAGTCTGAATATCCTTGCCTTGTTCCCAATTTTAGGGTGAAAGCATTCAAGCTCTTATTAAGTAGGATGTTAGAAAATGCCCCTTTATTGTTTTCACTTCTCTACTTCCCTTTTTAAACATTCTGTATTCTTACTGCTCTCAAGTGTCTTCTATGTCATTGCCTCATTTTTTATCATTTTAAATTCTACTTTTTCCTATATCCTGTACAGATTTTAAGCTTTCCATTTCTTTCCCTGCAATTCTTTTTTTAAGCCATTTTCATTTTTAAAAAATTCTTGTTTTTTAATAGTAGCCTATTCTCTCTTTATATTTTTCCTATATTTTATGCAGTCCATTTTTTCCTTGCACATTAGTAGTCATAACAGTTAAAAATATTTTTGTTTTCTGCTTCTAATAGTAAGTTACTTTTTAGTGTCTTCATGATGACAGTTTGTTTTTTTAAAAGTAGTATTTTTCCCATAGCTGCATTACAGAAGCTTCTGTTTAAGAAATAAATTAATCATTTGTTATATAAAATATGCAAATAAAGAGGTTGAAAGGCCCTGATTAATTGTACATTGTCCTATTGAGAGTGCTGGACATTATCTTTTGGTAATTCTGGGTATATCATAGGATAGCTAATATACTCTTTTAAAGTCTGGAATGCTTAAATAAGATAATATTATAATAACAAACATTTATGGTGCTTATTGTGGGTCAGATGTTATAATGAGTTCTTTGTATCGTACAAAACCCATTCATAGTTCTGGTTTATACATGTACTTATAAAATTGAGGCTTAGAGAGGTTTAAAAAGTTGCCCCTGGTTGTACAGCTAAATAAGTAGCCGAGTTGGGATTTGACAAGAATAGTCACACTCCTAAGCTATTATACTATCCTGACACATAGATGTTAGCTGCGAAATTTTTCTGCATCAGGCATTATGCAGGGTGATTTATATAGTTGTTTGTATGTACTTCATATTAGTCCATTCTCACATTGCTATAAATACCTGAAATGGGGTAATTATATAAAGAAAAGAGGTGTAATTTGCCCATGGTTTTGAAGGCTGTACAGGAAGCATGATGTGCTGGCGTCTGCTTGGCTTCTGGGGAGGCCTCAGGAAACTTACATCATGGTGGAAGGTGAATGGGGAGCAGGTGTCTTTCCTGGCAGGAGCAGGAATGAGAGAGAGGGAGGAGGGAGGTGCTACATACTTTTAAACAAGCAGATCTTGTGAGAACTCAACTACCACAAGAATAGCACTAAAGGGATGGTGCTAAACCATTCATGAAAAGCCTGTCCCCATCCCATGATCCAGTCACCTCCTACCAGGCCCCACCTCCAACACTGGAGATTACAGTTGCACATGAGATTTGTTGTGATCACAGATCCAAACCATGCCACATATCTTTGAAAGTGAGGAAATAAAACTTTAGAAAATATTAGTCACTTTATCATGTTATCCCAAGTGGTCCATGATGAAACTGAGGTGAGTATTGGATCTGTCTATCTCTAAGTCTTACTCTTTTTATATCTTGCTACCTCTGGCAGCTATAATGCTATCTTTCTTTTTTATTCTGAGAACTGTTTAGGATACTGTGGCCAAAATAGCCAGATGTGAAAACAGATCATGCCATTTAAATTGTAACAAAAATATATTACACTGACTTATATGATGAAAAAAGGTGTACATGCAGTGACTTTAACTGTTTTATGGTAACTTAGGGTCTTACCCACATAAACTGTGTAAACTGTGTGGTGCTTGCAGCAGAACACATGTTGGTAGTACAGTCAACCCTCTGTATCCCTGGATTTCGTATTCATGGATTAAACTTGCAGCAGATCAAGAATATTTGGGAAACAAAAAATTCCAAAAAGTGAAACTTGAATTTTCCATGTGTCGAGTACTATATTAAATCCCCACAAATGAAGTGATGTGTTGCCATTGTATTAGTTATTATAAATAATCTAGAGATGATTTAAAGTATAAAGGAGGCTATGTGGAGGTTATATTCAAATACTATGTCATTTTATATGAGGGACTTGAGTATCTGCAGTTTTGGGTATCTGTAGGGGGTCCTGGAACCAGTCCTCCCTAGATACTGAGGAAAGACTGTAATTCTGAATTCAAAGAGGGTAAGATTCAATGAAATAATGTTAAAAAAATCGAAAGGTGTTTATTTTTATTCCGTTTTAAAAAATGCTTATTTTTAAAGCTTTATCAAGGTATAATTGATAAACAAAAAGTATGTGTATTCAGGGTGTGCAATGTGATGATTTGATAGCTTTATACATTGTGTAATGATTACCATAATCAAATTAATCAACATATCCATCACCACACAGTTACGCCCTTTTATATGTGGTATGTGTGTGCGTGAGGACATTTAAGATCTGCTATATTTGAAAACTAAACAATGTGGTATTTTTAACTGTAGTCACCATAATGTACATTAGATTCCCAGAACTTAATTTATTTTAAGCTAAAAGTTGTACCCTTTGACCAGTATCTCCTCATTTCACCCATACCCCATCCCCTGGCAACTACCATTCTGTTCTCTGCTTCAATGAGTTAAACTTTTGGAGTATGCATATAAATTAGCTCATACAATGTTTTGTCTTTCTGATCCTGGCTTATTTCACTTAGTATAATGCCCTCCAAGTTCATCCATTTTGTCACAAATGGCAGTGTTTCCTTTTAAAAGGTTGAGTAATATTCCATTAATTATCTGTTCATTTGTTGACAGACACTTAGGTTGTTTCCATATGTTGGCCATTGTGAATAATACTGCAGTGAACATGTGGGTGCAGATATCTCTTCAAGATACTGATTTCATTTCCTTTAGATATATACCAGAAGTGGGATTGTTGGATTGTATGATAGTTTTATTTTTAACATTTTGAGGAACCTCCATACTGTTTTTCATAAATGCTGTACCAATTAACAGTCCCACAAACACTGTACAAGGGTTTCTTTTTCTCTGCTCTCTTGCTATCACTTGCTATTTCTTGTCTTTTTGATAATAGCTATTTTAACAGATGTAAGGTCATCTTGTATTATGCTTTTGATTTGCATTTCTTTGATGATTAGTGATATTGACCACTTTTTTATATACCTGCTGATCATTTTTATGCCTTTTTTTGGGGGATAGGGGAGAATGTCTATTCAGTTCCTTTGCCCAGTTTTTAAATGGGTTATTAGTTTTTCTGTTATTGAGCTTGTGAGTTCCTTACATATTTTGTATATTAACCCCTTATACATGGTTTACAAATACAGGTTGGGTATCACATATCTGAAATGCTTGGGACCAGAAGTGTTTTGGGTTTTAGATTTTTTGGATTTTGGAATATTTGCATATACATAATGAGATGTCTTGGGAATGGTAAGCAAGTCTAAACACTGAATTCAATTATGTTTCAAATATACCTTATATACATAGCCTAAAGGTAATCTTATAGAATATTTTAAATAATTTTGCGTATGAAACAAAGTTTTGACTATGATCTGTCTCATGAGATCAGGTGGAAATTTTCTATTTATGGTGTTATGTTGGAGTTCAAAGAGTTTCAGATTTTGGAGCATTTTAGATTTTGGATTTTTGTATTAGGGATACCGAACCTCTGTTTTCTCACGTTCTATAGGTTGCCTTTTCATTTTGTTAAGTTTCCTTTGTTGTGTAGAAGCTTTTTAGTTTGATGTAATCACGCCTGTTTGTTTTTGCTTTTGTTACGTATTTCATATCCAAAAAGTGATACGCTTTTGGTGTCCTATCCAGAAAATCATTGCCAAGGCCAGTGTTAAGGAGCTTTTTTTCTTGTATTTTTTTCCGGAAGTTTTATAATCTCAGATCTTTCATTTAAGTCTTTAATTCATTTTTAGTTAATTTTTGTAGATGGTATAAGATAAAGGTCCAGTTCCATTTTTTTTTACATGTAGGTTTCGAGTTTTCTCAGTACCATTACTTGAAAAGGCTTTGTCCCGTGGTCTATTCTTGGTCCCCTTATCAAAGATTACTTGGAAGGCCCCTCTTGTTATCTTTTGTTGTTCAGATCTAATAAATGAGAGGGCCAAGTGAAAAAAAACTTGATATTAATAGGTTTTTGCAAAATATGATTGAAGGAATTTTGAAATTTCATCTCATCTCACTTTTTAATACATCTGTTTTTTGCCATTTATTTATTTTTATTTGGGTAAATTTATGGTGTCCAATTGAAATTTTGTTACATGCATAACAAAATTTCATAATGATGAATTCAGGACTTTTAGGTAATTTCTCATCACCCTCACAGCACCTCCTCTCCCTTCTGAGTCTCCATTGTCTATCATTCTACTCTTTACATCCATGTGTACACATTATTTAGCTCCCACTTATGAGTAAGAATATGCAGTATTTGTCTTTCTGTGTCTGACTTGTTTCACTTAAGATAATGGCCTCCAGTTTCATCCGTGTTGCTGCAAAAGATATGATTCTGTTCTTTTTTATGGCTGAATAGTGTTCCATTGTCTATATATACACACCGTATTTTCTTTATCCTGTCATCCATTGATGGACATTTAGGTTGATCCCATATTGTTATTATTGTGAATACTGTGATAAACAGGAGTGTAGGTACCTTTTTGATATACTGATTTCTTTTCCTTTGGGTAGATGCCCCATTGAGGGATTGCTGGATTGAATATAACTTATAGTTTTAGTTATTTGAGAAATCGCTATACTATTTTCCATAGAGTTCCCTTTTCTATACTATTTTCCATAAGATTTTTCTCTTTTCTCCACATTCTTGTTAACATTTATTGTTTTTTCACTTGTTTTTGTTTGTTTTCGAGATGGAGTCTTGCTCTGTCACCCAGGCTGGAGTGCAGTGGTGCGATCTTGGCTCACTGCTCCCAGAGTCAAGCAATTCTCCTGCCTCAGTCTCCTGAGTAGCTGGGATTACAGGCGCATACCACCATGCCTGGCTAATTTTTTGTATTTTTAGTAGAGACGGGGTTTCACCATGTTGGTCAGGCTGGTCTTGAACTCCTGACCTCATGATCCACTTGCCTCGGCCTTCCAAAGGGTTACAGGCATGAGCCACCGTGCCCGGCCTTTTTTTCACTTTTTGATAGCCATTCTGACTAGGGTAAGATGGTATCTCATTGTGGTTTTGATTTACATTTCTCTGATTAATGATGTTGAGCATTTTTAAATGCATCTGTTGGCCATTTTTATGTCTTCTTTTGAAAAATGTCTATTCATGTCCTTTGCCCTGTGTCCACTTTCTAACGAGATTATTTTTGTTGTTGTTGTTGAGTCGTTTGGGTTCTTTGTATATTCTGGATATTGGTCCTCTGTCAGGTACAAATATTTTTGCAAATATTTTCTCCCATTTTGCAGGTTGTCTTTGTACTATGTTGATTATTTCTTTTCCTGGGCAAATCTTCTTAGTTTAAGTTCCATTTGTCTATATTTTTTATTGTTTTCTGTGCTTTTAAGATCTTAGTCATGAATTCTTTACCTAGAACAATGTCCAAAAGAGTTTTTGCTAGGTTTTCTTCTAGTATTTTAAGTTTCAAGTCTTCCATTGAAGTCTCTAATTCATCTTGAGATTTTTTTATATGATCAGAGACGGGGTCTAGTCTCATTCTTCTGCCTATGGCAAGCCAATTTTCTCAGCACCATTTATTGAAAAAGTTGTCATTTCCTCAATATAGGTTCTTGTTGACTTAGTCAAAGAACACTTAAATGTTAATATGTAGCTTCATTTCTGGGTTTTCTATTCCATTCTGTTGATCTATGTGTCTATCTTTATACTAGTATCATGCTGTTTTGGTTATTATAGCCTTGCAGTTTAATTTGAAGTCAGAGAGCGTAAGGCCTCCAAGTTTGTTCTTTTTGCTTAGGACTGCTTTGGCCATTCAGGTTCTTCATTGGTTCCATATGAATTTTAGGCTTGTTTTCCCTAATCTAGTGAAAAATGACAATGGTTTTTTGATAAGGATTGCATTGAATCTGTAGATTGCTTTGGGCAGTGTAGTCATTTTTAATAATAATTCCTTTATTATATTTCTAGTTCTGGGAGTACATGTGCAGAATGTGCAGGTTTGTTACATAGGTATACATGTGCCATGGTGGTTTGCTGCACCCATCAACCTGTCATCTACATTAGGTATTTCTCCTAATGCTGTCCCTCCCTCAGCCCCCGACCCCCTGACAGGCCCCATTGTGTGATGCCCCCACCCCTTATGTCCATCTGTTCTCATTGTTCAGCTCCCCCTTATGAGTGAGAACATGTGGTGTTTGGTTTTCTGTTCTTGTGTTAGTTTGCTGAGAATGCTGGTTTCCAGCTTCATCCATGTCCCTGCAAAGGACATGAACTCATCCTTTTTTATGGCTGCGTAGTATTCCATGGTGTATATGTGCCACATTTTTTTTTATCCAGTCTATCATTGATGGGCATTTGGGTTGGTTCCAAGTCTTTACTGTTGTGGACAGTGCTGCAATAAAGATATGTCTGCATGTATCTTTATAGTAGAATGATTTATAATCCTTTGGGTATATACCCAGTAATGGGATGACTGGGTCAAATGGTATTTCTAGTTCTAGATCCTTAAGGAATCGCCACACTGTCTTCCACAGTGGTTGAACTAATTTACACTCCCGCCAACAGTGTAAAAGCATTCCTGTTTCTCCACATCCTCTCCAGCACCTGGTGTTTCCTGACTTTTTAATGATCGCCATTCTAACTGGAGGGAGATGGTATCTCATTGTGGTTTTGATTTGCATTTCTCTGATGGCTAGTGATGATGAGCATTTTTTCATGTGTCTGTTGGCTGCATAAATGTCTTCTTTTGAGAAGGGTCTGTTCATATTCTTCGCCCACTTTTTTTTTTTTTTTCTTGTAAATTTGTTTAAGTTCCTCGTAGATTCTGCATATTAGCCCTTTGTCAGATGCATGGATTGCAAAAATTTTCTCCCATTCTGTGGGTTGCCTGTTCATGCTGATGATAGTTTCTTTTGCTCTGCAGAAACTCTTCAGTTTAGTTAGATCCCATTTGTCAATTTTGGCTTTTGTTGCCATTGCTTTTGGTGTTTTAGTCATGAAGTCCTTGCCCATGGCTATGTCCTGAATGGTATTGTGTAGGTTTTTTTTCTAGAGTTTTTATGGTTTTAGGTCTTAAGTTTAAGTCTTTAATCCATCTTGAGTTAATTTTTGTATGGGTGTAAGGAAGGGATCCATTTTCAGTTTTCTGCATATGGTTAGCCAGTTTTCCCAACACCATTTATTAAATAGGGAATCCTTTCCCCATTTCTTGTTTTTGTCAGGTTTGTCAAAGATCCGATGGTTTTAGATGTGTGGTGTTATTTCTGAGGCCTCTGTTCTGTTCCGTTGGTCTATATATCTGTATGGTACCGGTACCATGCTGTTTTGGTTACTGTAGCTTTGTAGTATAGTTTGAAGTCAGGTAGCATGATGCCTCCAGCTTTGTTCTTTTTGCTTAGGATTGTCTTGACTATGTGGGCTCCTTTTTGGTTCCATATGAACTTTAAAGTAGTTTTTTCCAGTGCTGTGAAGAAAGTCATTGGTAGCTTGATGGAGATAGCGTTGAATCTGTAAATTACTTTGGGCAGTATGACCATTTTCACAATATTGATTCTTCCTATCCATGAGCCTGGAATGTTTTTCCATTTGTTTGTATCCTCTCTTATTTCCTTCAGCAGTGGTTTGTAATTCTCCTTGAAGAGGCCCTTCAAATCCATTGTAAGTTGTATTACTAGGCATTGTATCCTCTTTGTAGCAGTTGTGAATGGGAGTTCACTCATGATTTGTCTCCCTGTTTGTCTGTTATTGGTGTATAGGAATGCTTGTGAGTTTTGCACCTTGATTTTGTATCCTGAGACTTTGCTGAAGTTGCTTAAGGAGATTTTGGGTTGAGACGATGGGATTTTCTAAATATACAATCGTGTTATCTGTAAACAGGGACAATTTGGCTTCCTGTTTTCCTAAATGAATACCCTTTATTTCTTTCTCTTGTCTGATTGCCTTGGCCAGAACTTCCAACACCATGTTGAATAGGAGTGGTGAGAGAGGGCATCACTGTCTTGTGCCAGTTTTCAAAGGGAATGCTTCCAGTTTTTGCCCATTTAGTATGATATTGGCTGTGGGTTGTCATGAATAGCTCTTATTATTCTGAGATACGTTCCATCAATATCTAGTTTATTGAGAGTTTTTTTAGCTTGAAGGGCTGTTGAATTTCATCAAAGGGCTTTACTGATTCTATTGCAATAATCTTGTGGTTTTTTCATTGGTTCCGTTTATGTGATTGATTATGTTTATTGATTTGCATATCTTGAACCAGCCTTGCATCCCAGGGATGGAGCCGACTTGATCATGGTGGATAAGCTATTTGATGTGATGGTGGATTTGGTTTGCCAGGATTTTATTGAGGATTTTCACGTTGATGTTCATCAGGGATATTGGCCTGAAATTTTCTCTTTTTTTGTTGTGTCTTTGCCAGGTTTCAGTATTAGGATGATGCTGGCCTCATAAAATGAATTAGGGAGGATTCCCTCTTTTTCTATTGTTTGGAATAGTTTCAGAAGGAATGGTACCAGCTTCTCTTTGTACCTCTGGTGGAATTCGGCTGTCATTCCGTCTGGTCCTGGACTTTTTTTGGTTGGTAGGCTATTAACTACTGCCTCAATTTCAGAATGTGTTTTTGGTGTATTCAGGGATTCGAATTTTTCCTAGTTTAGTGTTGGGAGGGTGTATGTGTCCAGGCATTTATCAGTTTCTTCTAGATTTTCTAGTTTATTTGCGTAGAGGTGTTTATAGTACTTTCTGATGGTAGTTTGTATTTCTGTAGAATCAGTGGTGATATCCCTTTTTATCATTTTTTATTGCATCTATTTGATTATTCTCTCTTTTCTTCTTTATTAATTTGTCTAGGGGTCTATTTATTTTGTTGAACTTTTCAAAAAACCAGCTCCTGGATTCATTGATTTTTTTGAACGGCTTTTCATGTCTCTATCTCCTTCAATTTTGCTCTAATCTTAGTTATTTCTTGTCTTATGCTAGGTTTTCAATTTGTTTGCTCTTGCTTCTCTAGTTCTTTTAATTGTGATGTTAGGGTGTTGATTTTACATCTTTCCTGTTTTTTCTTGTGGGCATTTAGTGCTATAAATTTCCCTCTACACACTGCTTTCAATATGTCCTGGAGATTCTGGTACGTTGTGTCTTCGTTCTCATTAGTTTCAAAGGAAATCTTTAGTTTTCCTTAATTTCTTTTTTTTACCCATTAGTCATTGAGCAGCAGGTTGTTCAGTTTCCACGTAGTTGTGTGGTTTTGAGTGAGTTTTTAATCCTGAGTTCTAATTTGATTGTACTGTGGTCTGAGAGACTGTTCGTTTTGATTTCCGTTCTTTTGCATTTGCTGAGGAGTGTTTAACTTCCAATTATGTGGTCAATTTTAGAATAAGTGCGATGTGGTGCTGAGTAGAATGTGTATTCAGTTGATTTGGGGTGGAGAGGTCTGTAGATGTCTGTTATGTCCACTTGGTCCGGAGCTGAGTTCATGTCCTGGATATCTTTGTTAATTTTCTGTCTTTTTGATCTGTCTAACATTGACAGTGGAGTGTTAAAGTCTCTCACGATTGTTGTGTGGTAGTCTCCTTGTAGGTCTCTAAAAACTTGCTTTATGAATCTAGGTCCTCCTGTATTGGGTGCATATATGTTTAGGATTGATAACTCTTGTTGCATTGATCCCTTTAGCATTATTTAATGCCCTTCTTTGTCTCTTTTGATCTTAGTTGGCTTAAAGTCTGTTTTATCAGCGACTAGGATTGCAACCCCTGCTTTTTTTAGCTTTCCATTTGCTTTGTAAATATTCCTCCATCCCTTTATTTTGAGCCTATGTGTGTCTCTGCACGTGAGATGGGTCTCCTGAATACATCACCCTGATGGTTCTTGATTCTTTATCCAATTTGCCAGTGTGTGTCTTTTAATTGGGGCATTTAGACCATTTATATTTAAGGTTAATATTGTTATGTGTGAATTTGATCCTGTCATTATGATGGTAAGCTGTTTATTTTGCCTGTTAAGGTTTCTGTTGAGAGATCCACTTGTAGTCTGATGGGCTTCCCTTTGTGGGTAACTTGACCTTTCTCTCTGGCTGCCCTTAACATTTTTTCCTTCATTTCCACCTTGGTGAATCTGATGATTATGTTTCTTGGGGTTGCTCTTCTCAAGGAGTATCTTTGTGGTGTTCTCTGTATTTCCTGAATTTGAATGTTGGCCTGCCTTTCTAGGTTGGGGAAGTTCTCCTGGATAATACCCTGATGTGGTCTGGCTTGGTGGGTCCCACCCCCACAGAGGCCAGCAAGCTAAGATCCACTGGCTTGAAATTCTCACTGCTATTACAGCAGTCTGAGGTGGACCTGGGAAACTCAAACTTGGTGGGCGGAGGGACATCTGCTATTGCTGAGGCTTGAGTAAGTGCTTTTACCCTCACAGTGTAACAAACCCACCAGGAAGTTTGAACTGGGCAGAGCATACCACAGCTCAAAAAGGCCACTGCAGCCATACTGCCTCTCTAGATTCCTCCTTTCTGGGCAGGACATCTCTGAAAAAAAGGCAGCAGCCTCAGTCAGGGACCTATAGATAAAACCTCCATCTCCCTGGGACAGAGCACCTGGGAAAAGGGGTGGCTGTGGGTGCAGCTCCAGCAGACTTAAACGTCCCTTAAATGTGTATTCATTCCATTCTCCCCATCACTTTCAGGTACACCAATGAAACATAGATTTGGTCTTTTCACATAGTCCCACATTTATTGGTGGCTTTGTTTGTTTCTTTTCACTCTTCTCTAATCTTGTTTTCTTACTTTATTTCATTGAGTTGATCTTCAGTGTCCGATATCCTTTCTTTTGCTTGATCGATTCAGCTGTTGATACTTGTGTATGCTTCACAAAGTTCTCATGCTGTGTTTTTCAGCTCCATCAGGTCATTTATGTTCTTCTCTAATCTGGTTGTTCTAGTTAGCAATTTGTCTTACCTTTTTTCAACGTTCTTAGCTTTCCTGCATTCGGTTAGAACATGCTCTTTTAGCTCGGAGGAGTTTGTTATTCCCCACCTTCTGAAGCCTACTTCTGTCAGTTTGCCAAACTCATTCTCTATACAGTTTTGTTCCTTTGCTGGCCAGGAGTTGTGATCCTTTGGAGGAGAAGAGCCATTCTGGTTTCTGGAATTTTCAGCCTTTCTACTCTGGTTTCTCCCCATCTCTGTGGATTTATCTACCTTTGTTCTTTGATGTTGGTGACCTTTGGATGAGCTCTCTGAGTGGATGTCCTTTTTGTTGATGTTGATGCTATTGTTTTTTGTTTGTTAGTTTTTCTTCTGTTAGGCCTTTCTGCTGCAGGTCTGCTGGAGTTTGCTGGATGTCCACTCCAGACCCTGTTTGCCTGGGTATCACCAGTGGAGGCTGCAGAACAGCAAAGATTGCTGCCTGTTCCTTCCTCCTGAAGCTTCTTCCCAGAGGGGTACCCACCAGATGCCAGTCAGAGCTCTCCTGTATGAGGTGTCTTTCAACCCCTACTGTGAGGTTTCTTCCAGTGACTCCTCCTTGAGGAGGCAGTCTGTCCCTGGATCAGAGCTCGAATGCTGTGCTGGGAGATCTACTGCTCTTTCCAGAGCTGTCAGGCAGGGACGTTTAAGTCTGCTGGAGCTGCACCCACAGCCACCCCTTTTCCCAGGTGCTCTGTCCCAGGGAGATAGAGGTTTTATCTATAGGTCCCTGACTGAGGCTGCTGCCTTTTTTTCAGAGATGTCCTGCCCAGAAAGGAGGAATCTAGAGAGGCAGTCTGGCTGCAGTGGCCTTTTTGAGCTGTGGTATGCTCTGCCCAGTTCAAACTTCCTGGTGGGTTTGTTACACTGTGAGGGTAAAAGCACTTACTCAAGCCTCAGCAATGGCGGACGTCCCTCCGCCCACCAAGTTTGAGTTTCCCAGGTCCACCTCAGACTGCTGTAATAGCAGTGAGAATTTCAAGCCAGTGGATCTTAGCTTGCTGGCCTCTGTGGGGGTGGGACCCACCAAGCCAGACCACTTGGCTCCCTGGCTTCATCCCCCTTTCCAGGAGAGTGAACAGTTCTTTTTCACTGGCATTCTAGGTGCCATTGGGGTATGAAAAAAAACACGCACACAAAAAAAACTCCTACAGCTGGCTTTGTGTCTGCCCAAATAGCCACCCAGTTTTATGCTTGAAACCCAGGGCCTAGGTGGTGCAGGCATCAGAGGGAATCTCCTGGTCTGCAGGTTGTTAAGACCATCAGAAAAGTGCAGTATCTGGACCAGAGTGCACCGTTCCTCTGGGTACAGCCTCTCACATCTTCCCTTAGCTGGGAGAGGGAGATCCCCTGACCCCTTGTGCTTCCCAGGTGAGGCGATGCCCCATCCTGCATCTGCTCAGCCTCCGTGGGCTGCACCCACTGTCCATCTAGTCCCTATGAGATGAACCAGGTATCTCAGTTGGAAATGCAGAAATCTTTTGCCTTTTGTGTCGATCTCGCTGGGAGCTGCAGACCGGAACTGTTCCCATTCGGCCATCTTGCCAACAAATCATCAATAATTCTTTTGACCCATGAGTAAGGGATGTTTTTCCATTTGTTTATGTCCTGTTCAATTTCCTTTCATCAGTGTTTTGTAGTTCTCCTAATAAGATCATTCAGCTCGTTGGTTAAAAAATATTCCTGTGTATTTGGCTGAGCACTGTGGTTCATGCCTGTAATTTCAGCACTTTGAGAGGCTAAGGTGGATGGATCACCACTCCTGGGTGATCACCAGGAGTTTAAGACCAGCCTGGCCAACATGGTGAAACACCATCTATACTAAAAATACAAAAATTAGCCAGGTGTGCTGGTGCATGTCTGTAATCCCACCTACTTGGGAGGCTGAGGCCTGAGAATTGCTTGAACCTGGGAGGGGGAGGTTGCAGTGAGCCGAGATAGTGCCACTGCACTCCAGCCTGGATGACAGAATGAGACTCTGTCTCAAAAACAAACAAAAAATTTCTGTGTATTGTATTTTTCTTGTAGCCATTGTAAATGGGATTGTTTTCTTGAATTTGTTCTCAACTACATTGTTACTGGTGTAAGAAATGCTACTGACTTTTTATTTTGATTTTGTGTTGTGCAACTTTACTATATTCATTTATTAATTATGAGAGTTTTTCATGAATCTTTAGCTTTTCTTAGATATGTTACATCTTAAGCAAACAGGAATAATTTTCCTTTCTCTTTTCCAATTTAGAAGCCTTTTATCTCTTGCCTGATGGCTGTGGGTAGGACTTCCAGTACTCTGTTAAATAGGAGTAGTGAAAATGGGCGTCCTTGTCTTGTCCAAGGTTTTAGAGGAAATATTTTCAACTTTTCCCTGTTGAGTATGATGTTGGCTGTGGGCTTGTCATATATGGCATTTATTGTTATGATGCATATTTCTTCTATGCCCACTTTGTTGATAGTTTGTATCATGAAGGGGTACTGAATTTTGTCAAATGCTATTTCTCAGGCTATTGATTTGATCATATAGTTTTTCTCCTTCATTCTTTTTATGTGATGAATCACATTTATTGACTTGTGTATTTTGAACCACTCTTACATCTCTTGAATAAAACACACTTGATTGTGGTGTATTATCTTTTTAATATGCTGTTGGACTCTGTTTCCTAGTATTTTTTTTACGATTTTTGTGTCTGTGTTCATCAGGGATATTGGTCTTTAGTTTTCTTTATTTTTGAGTCCTTGTTTAGTTTTAGTTTTGGGATGATACTGGAGAATGAGTTAGGGAGAATTCCTTTCTCCCGTTTCAACTTTTTGAAACAGTTTTACAAGAATTGGTATTAGTTCTTTGTATGTTTGGCAGAATTCAGGTGTGAATCCATCTGGTCCTATGTCTTTTGGGGTAGGATTTTGTTACTGATTTAATCTCACTACCCGTTATTGGTCTGTTCAAGCTATTTCTTCTTTGTTTAATCTTTGGAGGTTATGTATTCGTCCATTCTTACATTCCTACACAGAAATACCTGCGACTGGGTAATTTATAAAGAAAAGAGGTTTAATTGGCTTATGGTTCTGCAGGCTGTACTGGAAGCATGATGCTAGTAGCATCTGGGGAGGCCTTGAGAAATGAACAATCATGGCAAAAGGTGAAGGGGGAGCAAATCCATCACATGGCCAGAACAGGAACAAGAGAGAGAAGGGGGAGGTGCTACACACTTTTAAACCACCAAATCTTGAGAGAATTCACTATTGTGAGGACAATACCAAGAGGGATGGTGCTAAATCATTCATGAGAAACCTGCCTCTATGATCCAACCACCTCCCATCAGGCCCCACCTCTAACATTGGATATTACATTTCAATATGAGATTTGGATTGGAACATAGATCCAAACTATATCAGGTTATATGTCGCCAGGAATTTATCTATTTTCTCCAAGTTTTCTAGTTTATGAACATATAGTTGTTCATAATAGTCTCTGATAATCTTTTGAATTTTTCTCATATCATTTGTAACATCTCCATTTTGATTTCTTATTTTATTTGGATCTTCTTCTGGTTAGTTTTGCTAGCAGTTGATCAATTTTATCTTTTTAAAGAACTAGTTTTTTGTTTCATTAATTTTTTTAATTTTTATTTTTGGTCTCTATTTCATTTAGTTTTGCTCTGATCCCTGTTACTTCTTTACTTCTGCTAATTTTGTGTTTGGTTTGTTCTTTTCTTGTTCCTTTAGATATGTTGTTAGATTGTTAATTTACAATCTTTCTACTTTTTCAATGTAGGTATTTGTTGCTGCAAACTTCCTTCTTAGCACTGGTTTTGCTGTGTCTTGCAGGTTTTTGTATGTTGTGTTTCCAATTTCATTTGTTTCATAAAATTTTTAAATTCTCTTCTTAATTTTTTCATTGATCCAAAGGTCATTCAGGAGCATATTGTTTAATTTTTCTGTATTTATATAGTTTCCAAAGTTTTTCTTGATATTGATTTCTTGGTATTGGTTTTATTCTGCTGTGGTCTGAGAAGATACTTGATGTCATTTGATTTTTAAAAATTCGTGGAGGCTTGTTTTGTGGCATAACATGTGGTCTGTATTGGAGAATATCCCGTGTGTTGATGAGAAGAATATTTATTATGCAGTTGTTGGATAGAATATTCTGTAAATGTGTGTTAGGTACATTTTGTCTGAAGTCCAATTTAAGTCCGATGTTTGTTGATTTTGTGTCTCAGTGATCTGTCTAATGCTGTGAGTGGGATGTTGACGACCCCTATTATTATTGTTTTTCTGTGTATCTCTCTTTAGGTCTAGCAGTATATGAATTTGGGTACTCAAATGTTGGATGCATGTATGGTTAGAATTGTTATGTCCTCTTGTAGAACTGATACCTTTAATACTTTTGTGTTTTCCTGATGGGGTTGCCCTGTCTCTTCCAAGTTTATGATTCCTTTGAATATTTCTTGTAGAACTGGTCTAGTTTTGACAAATTCTTTTAGTGTTCTGTTGTCTGGGAAAGAAGATTATTTCTACTTCATTTATGGAGTTTGATATTTCTGGATATAGAACTTGGCTGATAATGACTTCCTTTATTATTTTTTACATTTTTATTTTAAAGTATGTTTTATCTGATACAAATATAGCTACCTCCGCTTGCTTTGGATTTTCGTTGACCCATAATATCAATCAATATCTTTTTCCACCCCTTTACTTTTAGTCTGTGTGTCTTCGCAGATAAGGTGGGTTTCTTGTAAGTAGCATATAGCTGATTTTTTCTTTTTTTTGAAATGGAGTCTCACGCTATTGCCAGGCTGGAGTGCAGTGGCGCAATCTCAGCTCACTGCAACCTCCGTCTTCCAGGTTCAAGCAATTCTCCTGCCTCAGCCTCCCGAGTAGCTGTGACTACAGGTGTACGCCACCACGCACAGCTAATTTTTGTACTTTTAGTAGAGACGGGGTTTCACCATGTTGGCCAGAATGGTCTCGATCTCTTGACCTCATGATCCACCTGCCTCAGCCTCCCAAAGTGCTGGGATTACAGGCGTGAGCCATCACGCCTGCCCTATAGTTGATTTTTTAATTCATTCAGCCAATGTATATTTTTTAGTAGAACATTTAATCCATTTACATTTGAGGTGGTATTTGAGATTTTGTTCCTGTCATATTGTGTTTTTCATCATTTTGTAAACTTTTCGGTTTTTTTGTCTGTCTTTATGGTTTGTTGGAATTCTGTAGTGGTTTCATTTGATTCTTTTCCTTCTTTGTATGATATATTTACTAGTGTATTTTATATTTTTGTGTGTTTTCACAGTGATAAATATTGTCCTGTCTCTTCCAAGTTTAGGACTCCTTTGAGCATTTCCTGTAAGACTGGTCTAGTTTTCATGAATTCCCTCAGTATTTGATTGTCTGGGAAAGACTATTTCTCCTTTACTTATGAAGCTTAATACCACCTGGATATACAATTCATGGCTGATAGTTGTTTTCTTTCACACTTTGATTGTGTCATCCCATTTTTTTCTGCCTTGTAAGGTTTCTGCCTGGTAGTCTGCTGTTGGTTTGATGGACTTTCCTTTATAGATGACACTTTTCTCTTGATTTTAGAATTTGTTCTTTCACTTTGACATTAGACACTCATTATAATATGCTGTATTGAAGTCCCTTTTACATTGTATTTGCCTGCAGATCATGGAGCCTCCTGTATCTATTATGTGTGTATCTCTTGCTAGCCTTGGGCCACCCAGCTGCCCAAGAGCTCATGAACCCACTCACTTGCCTAGTACGCTACTACCAAAACTGGTATCCAAGACAGCCACCCAGAGCCCCAATAATCAGCCTGCATAGAACTGCCAACACATGTGCCAGCACACGCTGCCCCATATATAGACCTACTTAGACAGCCACTGCTACCACTAAAACCTGAAGGACTTATCAAGCATTCCAGTCCCTGGCAAAATTTCACCACATCTTCCATCAAAACCCACACCCTACCTAACACACAAAGGAATCCACAGATACCAATAACAATGTTTACAGCCAAGATTGTTGGGAGTTTTTAATGTATTATTTTGTCAGAGATTTTTGATGTTTCTGTCCCTTTGGGAATACCAGTAATTCATAAGTTCAATTGCTTTATGTAGTCCAAAAACACTTAGAAAGCTTTGTTCATTTTTTCTTATTTTGAAAATTTTCATCAGACTGCACTGTTTGAAAAGGCCTGTCTTCATGTTCTGAAATCTTTTCTTCTGCTTGGCCAGGTCTATTATTGGAGCTTCCATGTATTTGGTATCTCCTTCGGTGAATTTTTTAGTTCCAGAATTTTTTAAAAGACATCTATCACCTTGGTAAATTTCTCATTCGTATCCTGAATTGATTTTCTGATTTCTTTGTATTAGTTTTCAGATTTCTCTTGCATCTCATTGAACTTAATTTAAATCAAATATTGAATTCTTTATCTGGGGTTGTAAGGATTTCTTTTTGGTTCTGCTCTATTGTTGGAGAATTATTGTGTTCCTTTGATGGTGTCATATTGCTGTGCTTTTTTATGTTTCTTGTGTTTTTATGCTCATTCCAGTACATCTGGAACAACAATTGCTTTTCTTTTTTTAATTTAACTTTTGTTGGAAGTAGACTTTTCTGCTGTATATGTGACTTTGATGTTGGTTGGGGAGGGCCACTTGTTTTTATTTCTGGGTGTGTGCATTGGTGAATATTTTATGATTTTCTTGGCTGTAAATATTGTTATTGGTATCTGTGGATTCCTTTGTGTGTTAGGTAGGGTGTGGGTTTTGATGGAGGATGTGGTGAAATTTTGCCAGGGACTGGAATGCTGGATAGGTCCTTCTTCAGGTTTCAGTGGTAGCAGTGGTTGTCTAAGTAGGTCTATATATGAGGCAGTGTGTGCTGGCACATGTGTTGGCAGTTCTATGCAGACTTATTATTGGGACTCTGGGTGGCTGTCTTGGATACCAGTTTTGGTAGCAGTGTACTGGGCAAGTGAATGGGCTCATGAGCTCTTGGGCAGCTGGGTGGCCTCAGTGATGGTGGTTGCAGTGGTGGTGAGATGCTCTCCCCAGTGCGCTTGTGTTGGGAGTGATTGTAATTGGCGTGTGGGCTGACCTCCAGGCCATATGACACTTGCAGATAGAAACCAACTGAGGTAGTAATGGCAGGGTTTTTATGCCAAACACTGTCTCCTTGGAGAAGTACGTGGGTGTCTCAGGCAGTGGGCTGGACCGTGGGACCTCCAGAAGCCCAGATCCTGCATTGTGTCTCAGATAGTAGGGCAAAGCTGGGTATATCTGGATTGGGAAAGCCTGGGCTTGTCCTATGAAATGCTTGCATGAGGGGTGACAACACCTTTGCTAAAGTACTGCCATGATGGGAGAGTGGGGCTACTGGTCCCAGTGGTTGCAGCATTGGCTGGCAAGTTGGGAATCTGTGTCCCTCTCATGTTCCAGTCCTGGTGGGGCTTCCTTCCCTATCCCCGCTCTTGCAGCTGATCCTGTAGTTTAGTCAGACTGGGCAGTTCTCACTTATCTCATAACGTAGCCCTGCCCAGGTCAGGTCCAGACTGCTTTGACGGCTCTTATGCTGCTCACATCTTGGGGATTGCCTAGCTCCCAAGCTGGGGGCTGGAGTTTACGTCATGCTTGCTTTTCAGTCCTGGTTGCAGAATCCCATTTCCTACACAGGCCCCAGTTCAGCAAAGCACAGGCTGAGTTACTCTAATGCTCAGGACTGGTGCCATAGGTTCCCAGGTCACACAATTTGTTAAGCCCTAGGATTGAGAATGGCATCTTACTGTAGCTGCTCAGGGAAGGCATGGAACCCAGGGTGTGTTATTTCCCTGTAGCAGTTCCTTTATACAGTCACCTGGTTGCTTCCCAAGTCAAATTCAAGGTTTGGGAGGATCAAGATATACTCCCAGGGCCTGAATTATACAATTGATTCTCCAGTAGGAAAGTGGACCACAGAAAGACACTCAGTTGCCTTCTCCCACGTTGCAGACTCCCTTTTGGTTGCCAGCCTGTCCCGTCTACATTAGCTGTTTGTTCTCCTCCTCTCTTGATTTTGGAGTTTCTGTTTGCTTTTCTGTTGAACGCCTGTTGGAACCTTTACATAATAAGCATGACTTTAACACTTTATCTTAACCTCTTTGGAGACTTGAGACTGAAATGTCACTATAACTTATTAGAATTTGTATTCTTTCCTCTTGAATCCATGTTGACTGTTAGCAATGTTCTTCTAACAGAGTTTTCTGTTTGATTTTGTTGTTATAATACCTGTGTGTTCATAACATCTATTAAATCATGAATTCTTTTCAGACAGAAATTGAATGCTATGTTTAATTTTATTCCTGAAATTCTGTTCAGAGCTCTTTTACCTATATTTCTACCATACTAAATGTAAAAACTGACATGTCAAATGTTTTTGATGTCAATATTTCTTTTTTAGGAGATACCTAAAGGAAACAACTTGAGTTCTTTTACATATATTTTCTAAAATATTTTTACAAATAAGATTATGAGACATATATGTAAGTCATATTTTAAGCACTTCTGAGTAGCTTGCTCTTTAAAGCATGCATTTATTGACTCCTTTTCTTAAAATGCACTTATGGTTTTGTTAGGGAGTTTTAAAATATAAATTTAACAGTTGTATCTAGTTTAAATGTTTAAAATGTGTTTAATGTGATTTTCTTCTGTTAAGAATGTTCTTTACTTTGCTGAGTACATGGCAGATTTTCCCATAATATAAACTATTATATAGTGAAACTTTGTATTTTATTCTTACAGATTCTTGAGAAGTCTACATTAAAAAAATGGATAGACAATAGTCCTAAGATAATAATGTTCCTGTAACATTAAAAAATCCACATTAAGCCATTGTAAGATTTACTTTATTGTTAACAACTCGTTGTTTCATTAATTATTGAATACCTATCTTTTATATGGAGTATAAGAAATTAGAAATTGTTACTTTAAAAACGTGTTCTCTTGTTTTATTATTTTCTTTAATTTGATTTCATTTCTTTTGGCATTCTATGGATGGTCGAATGGCTTCATCCTAAGGAGGACAGAAAAAGCATACTTTATGTAGCTAAAGCTTGAAGCACAATATGTAACTGTGAATACATATCTGAGAGCTTCAAGATTTAAATGCTTCTGAACATTATTGTCTTTGTTTATCGCAAGGGTATTTTGTTATAATTATGTTCACATACAATTCAAATTTCTGTTGTTTTTGTTACTTTAGTGTCGGTATGTTATGTAAAAGGCATAGTTTTTCTGTATGCTTAAATTAACTGACTATATGTGGTTGAGAACTTTAAATGCTGCTATGTATACTCTTCACTACTTTTTACTGAAATGTTTTTCTGCAGTAAAATGCAGAGATTTTAAGTGTTCAGTTTGATGGGTTTCAGAAGTTATATACACACATTTAATTATGATACATAACAAAGTATAGAAAATCTTCATCAGCAGGAAAGTGCCCAGTTTTAGTCAATTCCTTTCAACCTCATCCTCGCTCTTTTATTTCTGTCACCACAGATTAGTTTTGTCTGCTCTTGGATTTAGTGTAATGAACTCATATAATATGTATTTGACTGTCACTCAAAATAATTTTTTCGATTCATTCATATTATTACATTTATTAGTAATTCTTTTATTGCTAAGTGTCATTCCATTATATGAAAAATCACAATTTGTTTATCCGTATTTCTGTTCATGTATGTTTGGGTTGTTTACAGTTTCTGGCTAATATGAATAAGATTGCTATGAATGTTTGTGTTCCAATCATTTTATAGATATTATGTTTTTTTCCCTTGGGTAAATATCTAGTGATGGGGATTGCTGACCCCTCGAGCCAAAAAGTTTGAGACTTTCTATTTGAGTTTTAGTCTCCCCATGCTACATGGATTGGGAAAGTCATATATATGTGAATCTCACCTTGAATAGTTTCCTTTAAGAGTCAAATTTCCTTTAACTTTTGCCTAACTTTAGTCATTCTTTTTTTGTTGTTTTTGAGATGGGGTCTTGCTCGGTTGCCCAGGCTGGAGTGTGCAGTGGCACAATTTTGGCTCACTGCAACCGCTACCTCCTGGGTTCAAGCAATTCTGTGTCTCAGCCTCCCGAGTAGTTGGGATTACAGGCATGCACCACCATGCCTGGCTAATTTTTTTGTATTTTAGTAGAGGTGGGGTTTTGCCATGTTGGCCAGGCTGGTCTTGAACTCCTGAACTTAAGTGATCTGCCTGCCTTGGCCTCCCAAAGTGCTGGGATTACAGGTGTGAGCCACCACACCTAGCCTGATTTAGTCATTCTTAATGCATTCAAATTGTTGTTTTAAAAAAGCATTTTGTATAGAGATTATACATTTTTATCTTCAAGGAGGATATAAGCTATTTCCCAACCATTACTAGACTAAGAACTCCAAAAGTGATTTTTAAAAAATGTGTCTTATTTTATCCACCCCACTCCATTTCCATTTTAGGGTTTCCATGTTACTAATTGTAGAAGTTGGAGTTCTTACAATTGTCTTTAAGGACTGCATGATCTGTTGTCTCCTCAGCCCACAACCTACATTGTTGACCATCTCCTTTTAACATCCTCTATCTGGCTTATTGAATACCTCTAATCTCCTTACTTCAAAAGTTCTACTGGATGTTCATAGGGCTGGCTTGCTTCCTTTCTCCAGGTGTTTGTTTAAATGCGACATTTATCAGTGAATCTTTCCCTGATAGTGCCACCTCCTCTGTGGCATTTTATTATCTTATTTTTCTCCATAATACTTATTTTTTTGTGGCCCACTATATATTTTGCTTATTTACTATTTTGTCTGTCTCTACCACCAGAATATAAGCTCCTCAAGGGCAGGAATTTTTGTCTGTTTGTTTACTGCTGTTATTTTCACTATTTTTGGTCTTTGGGAGATAGTAGAGTATCAATAAATATTTGTTCAATGAGTACATGCGCAATATCCCTGCCTTACAAACTGTGCTATTTTTAAGTTCACTTTATTCAGTTTTCTTATGAAGAGGGGTATTTTTATTTATTGATAGAGAAAAGGACAATTAAGGGAGGAGACTATGAACTGCATTTTGTATTTCCTAATATTCTTTTGTGTTTTCATTTTTGGTTGTACTTTAAGCCTTTTTGTGGTTCATTTATTTTATGGCTCTTGAATTTTGCTAGAGTACTAGATTCTAGTCATTTAAAAAATTTTCTCTTTAAAAGTGAAAATATAGAAAGAATTGCTTTAGCTTGAAACAGGTGGAAATTCTCCAGAAAAAAAAAAGTGATGGACTTAGCTGTTGATGCAGAAATCAATTTAAAAAGCTTTAGATCTAAGTGACTCTTAATCATTCTTATTTGAAACAGAATGTATTTCTCCGCTTCATAAGTAATTGGCTGAAACCAGAACCATTAACAAATTGAATAAAGATTTCGTTAATGCCAGGGAACTGTGCTGTTAGCAAAATTACTCTTATTATGTCACAGTATTCAAAGGTGTGCATTTGTTAAATAGAATTGATGTACTTTTTCAGAGTGTTGCCAATTGTGAGAACATTTGTTGAATGACATTTCAGCGTCCTCAAACTTGTGCTATTATCTTCATATATTCTTGGTATGCAGAGGTGACAAACAATTTGGAAAAGAAAAATACATTGATGATTCCCCTCAATTTCTTCCATCTTGAATGTGAAGGCCAGTCTTATGATTTGGTACTTTGGTCAATTGATGTAGTTAAGTTCCTTGTCACCCTAACGGTGGGACTAGGCTGACTTTTGTGGTGTCTAAACTTGAGGATATTGGTTAGGGAATATCCCTGAATTGTGTTTGTAATAAAGTGTTTGCACTTCTTATTATGATTTGATGTAGCAGCCAAATTAAAAGTACAGAGTGCCAAAATGAATGTGTTGGCTTAGTCACTGTTGGAGTTTTGCAGGGGGCAACAGATTCCTGAGGTCTTCTGGAGGCTGCCTAATCTCTGTTGGAGATTTGTGCAATATGTCTTATGAAAGTAGGCAGTCACTTGGGTGTAAGATATGGTAATAGATTCACATCTGTGTAATATAGGTTATATATTGTATACCAGTCATCTCTGATATCCTGGCCCTGGCATCTTATTGTTTGATTTTTTTCCAGAGACAGCGTTTTGCTCAGTTACTCAGTCTGGAGTGTGTGGTGGCTTGTGGTGTGATCATAGCTCACTGTAGCCTTAAACTCCTGGGCTCAAGGGATCCTCCTGCCTTGGCTTCTCAAGTGACCAGGACTACAGGTGTATGCTATCATGCCTAGATAATTTTTAAAAAAACATTTTCACAGAGAGAGTGTCTTGCCATTTTGCCCAAGCTGGTCTTGAACTCTTGGCCTCAAGCAATTGGTCCTCCTGCCTCAGCCTCCCAAAGTGCTAGGATTACAAGTGTGAGTCACTATGCTTGCCTTGTATCTTTAAAAAATAATGTTCTAAAATTATAATTTGCATGGTATACACTGTATTCTTTTGAATTGTATGGTTCCATGAATTTTGATTGATGTATGTCCATGAGATCACCATGGTAATCAAGATACAGGTCATTATGTTTATAGCGGCACGATTTGCAATTGCAATGAATGGAACCAACCTAAGTGCCCATCAACCAACAAGTGAATAAAGAAAATACGGTATATATACATGATGGAGAACTACTCAGCCATAAAAAAGGAATGAAGTAGCATTTTTTGCAACAACTTGGGTGGAACTGGAGGCCATTATTCTAGATGAAGTAATTCAGGAATGGAAAACCAAATATCTTATATTTTCCCTTATTGGGAGCTAAGCTATGAAGTTATGAGGGCATGAGAATGATATAATGGACTTTGGGGATTTGGGGGGCAAGATTGGGAGGAGGATGAGGGATAAAAGACTACACATTGGATACAGTGCACTCTGCTTGGGTGACGGTTGCACTAAAATCTCAGAAATCACTGCTAAAGAACTTATCCATGTAAACAAATACCACCTGTACCCCCAAACGATTGAAATAAAATTAAAAAAAATTTTTTTTAAAGACACAGATTATTTTCATTACCCTCAAAAGTTTCATTTTCCTTTGCAGTCCGTTCCTGCCCTAACCTGGCCCAAAGCAACCCCAGATCTACATTCTGTCACTATAGATGGCATTCTCTAGTATTTTATGTAAATGGACTTACAGATATACTTTTTGTATGTGTCTGGCTTCATTCACTGATTATAATGATTTTGAGACTGATCCATTTTGTTACTTGTCTTAGTACTTTGTTCTTTTTTTATTACAGAGTAGTATTCTACCATATGGATATACCTGCTTATCCGTTCACCTGTTTGTGGATATCTGGGCTATTTCTAGGTTTTGGCTATTATGAATAAACCTAATTAATGTTTATCTGTGATTAACATTTATGTATATGTTTTGTATGTTTTTGTATATGTTTATATGTTTTGTATATGTATATGTATATGTTTTTGTATGGGCCCTTATTTTCTTTTTTAAAATTATACTTTAAGTTCTAGGGTACATGTGCACAACATGCAGGCTTGTTACATAGATATATGTGTGCCATGTTGGTGTGCTGCACCCATTAACTCATCATTTACACTAGATATTTCTCCTAATGCTGTCTCTCCCCCTGGCCCCCACCCGACAACAGGACCCCGTGTGTGATGTTCCCCGCCCTGTGTCCAAGTGTTCTCATTGTTCAGTTCCCACCTATGAGTGATAACATACAGTGTTTGATTTTCTGTCCTTGTGATAGTTTGCTGAGAATGATAGTTTCTGACTTCATCTATGTTCCTGCAAAGGACATGAACTCATCCTTTTTTATGGCTGCATAGTATTCCATGGTGTATATCTGCCACATTTTCTTAATCCGGTCTATCATTGATGGACATTTGGGTTGGTTCCAAGTTTTTGCTACTGTGAATAGTGCCGCAATAATCATACACGTACATGTGTCTTTATAGTAGCATGATTATAATCCTTTGGGTATATACACAATAATGGAATGGCTGGATCAAATGGTATTTCTAGTTCTAGATCCTTGTGGAATCGCCACACTGTCTTCTACAATGGTTGAACTGGTTTACACTCCCACCAACAGTGTAAAAGTGTTCCTGTTTCTCCACATCCTCTCCAGCATCTTTTTTTTTCCTGACTTTTTAATGATCACCATTCTAACTGGTGAGAGATGGTATCATTGTGGTTTTGATTTGCATTTCGCTGAAGACCTGTGATGATGAACATTTTTTCATGTGTCTGTTGGCTGCATAGATGTCTTCTCTTGAGGAGTGTCTGTTCATATCCTTTGCCTACTCTTTGATGGTTTTTTTTTTTTTTTTTTTTTTTGTAAATTTGTTTGAGTTCTTTGTAGATTCTGGATATTAGCCCTTTGTCAGATGGGTACATTGCACAAATTTTCTCCCATTCTGTAGGTTGCCTGTTCACTCTGCTGGTAGTTTCTTTTCCTGTGCGGAAGTTCTTTACTTTAATTAGATTCCATTTGTCTACTTTGGCTTTTGTTGCCACTGCTTTTGTTGCTTTAGTCATGAAGTCCTTGTCCATGACTATGTCCTGAATGGTATTGCCTAGGTTTTCTTCTAGGGTTTTTATGGTTTTAGGTCTAACATTTCGGTCTTTAATCCATCTTGAATTAATTTTTGTATAAGGTGTAAGGAAGGGATCCAGTTTTAGCTTTCTACATATGGCTAGCCAGTTTTCCCAGCACCGTTTATTAAACAGGGAATCCTTTCCCTATTTCTTGTTTTTGTCGGGTTTGTCAAAGATCAAATGGTTTTAGATATGTGGTGTTATTTCTGAGGCCTCTGTTCTGTTCCATTGGTATATATCTCTGTTTTGGTACCAGTACCATGCTGTTTTGGTTACTGTACCCTTGTAGTATAGTTTGAAGTCAGGTAGCATGATACCTCCAGTTTTGTTCTTTTGACTTAGGATTGTCTTGACTATGCGGGCTCCCTTTTGGTTCCATATGAACTTTAAAGTAGTATTTTCCAATTTTGTAAAGAAAGTCATTGGTAGCTTGATGAGGATGGCATTGAATCTATAAATTACCTTGGGCAGTATGGCCATTTTCACGATATTGATTGTTCCTATACATGAGCATGGAATGTTCTTCCATTTGTTTGTGTACTCTTTTATTTCATTGAGTAGTGGTTTGTAGTTCTCCTTGAAGTGGTCCTTCACATCCCTTGTAAGTTGGATTCCTTGGTATTTTATTCTCTTTGTAGCAATTGTGAATGGGAGTTCACTCATGATTTGTCTCTCTTTTTGTCTGTTACTGGTGTATAGGAATGCTTGTGATTTTTGCACATTGATTTTGTATCCCGAGACTTTGCTCAAGTTGCTTATCAGCTTAAGCAGATTTTGAGCTGAGACGAGTGGGTTTTCTAAATATACGATCATATCATCTGCAAACAGGAACAATTTGACTTCCTCTTTTCCTAATTGAATACGCTTTATTTCTTTCTCTTGCCTGATTGCCCTGGCCAGAACTTCCAATGCTGTGTTGAATAGGAGTGGTGAGAGAGGGCATCCCTGTCTTGTGCCAGTTTTCAAAGGAAATGCTTCCAGTTTTTGCCCATTCAGTATGATTTTGGCTGTGGGTTTGTCATAAATAGCTCTTATTATTTTGAGATACTTTCCATCAATACCTAGTTTAGTGAGAGTTTTTAGCATGAAGCGCTGTTGAATTTTGTCGAAGGCCTTTTCTGCATCTACTGAGATAATTGTGGTTTTTGTCGTTGGTTCTGTTTATGTGATGGATTACTTTTATTGATTTGTGTATGTTGAACCAGCCTTGCATTGCAGGGATGAAGCCGACTTAATAGTGGTGGATAACTTTTTTGATGTGCTGGTGAATTTGGTTTGCCAGTATTTTATTGAGAATTTTTGCATCAATGTTCATCAGGGACATTGATCTAAAATTCTCTATTTTTGTTGTGTCTGTGCCAGGCTTTGATATCAGGATGATGTTGGCCTCATAAAATGACTTAGGGAGGATTCCATCTTTTTCTGTTGTTTGGAATAGTTTCGGAAGGAATGGTACCAGCTGCTCTTTGTACCTCTGGTAGATTTCAGCTATTAATCTGTCTGGTCCTTTTTTGGTTGGTAGGCTATTAATTATTGCCTCAAGTTCAGAACCTGTTATTGGTCTATTCAGAGATTCAGCTTCTTTCTGGTATAGTCTTGTGAGGGTGTATGTGTCCAGGAATGTATCTATTTCTTCTAGATTGTCTAGTTTATTTGCATAGAGTTGTTTATAGTATTCTCTGATGGTAGTTTGTATTTCTGTGGGATCAGTGGTGATATCCCCTTTATCATTTTTTTCTGTGTCTATTTCATTCTTCTCTCTTTTCTTCTGTATTAGTCTTGCTAGCAGTCTATCAATTTTGTTTATCTTTTCAAAAAACCGGTTTCTGGATTCATTGATTTTTTTTTTTTTTTTTTTTTTTTTTGAGACGGAGTCTCGCTCTGCCGCCCAGGCTGGAGTGCAGTGGCCGGATCTCAGCTCACTGCAAGCTCCGCCTCCCGGGTTCACACCATTCTCCTGCCTCAGCCTCCCGAGTAGTTGGGACTACAGGCACCCGCCACCACGCCCGGCTAGTTTTTTTTTTTTTTTGTATTTTTTAGTAGAGACGGGGTTTCACCGTGTTAGCCAGGATGGTCTCGATCTCCTGACCTCGTGATCCGCCCGTCTCGGCCTCCCAAAGTGCTGGGATTACAGGCTTGAGCCACCGCGCCCGGCTGATTTTTTTTTTTGAAGGGTTTTTTCTGTCTCTGTCTCCTTCAGTTCTGCTCTGATCTTAGTTATTTCTTGTGTTCTGCTAGCTTTTGAATGTGTTTGCTCTTGCTTCTCTAGTTCTTTTAATTGTGATGTTAGGGTGTTGATTTTAGATCTTTCCTGCTTTCTCTTGTGGGCATTTAGTGCTATAAGTTTCCTTCTACATAATGCTTTAATTGTGTCCCAGAGATTCTGGTACGTTGTGTCTTTGTTCTCATTAGTTTCAAAGAACATCTTTATTTCTGCCTTCATTTCGTTTTTTACCCAATAGTCATTCAGGACCAGGTTGTTCAGTTTCCATGTAGTTGTGCAGTTTTGAGTGAGTTTCTTAATCCTGAGTTCTAATTTGATTGCACTGTAGTCTGAGAGACAGTTTTTGTGATTTCTGTTCCTTTCCATTTGCTAAGGGGTGCTTTACTTCCAACTATGTGGTCAGTTTTGGAATAAGTGCGATGTGGTGCTGAGAAGAATGTATATTCAGTTGATTTGGGGTAGAGAGTTCTGTAGATATGTCTATTAAGTCCACTTGGTGCAGAGCTGACTTCAAGTCCTGGATATTGTTCTTAACTTTGTCTTGTTGATCCGTCTGATATTAATAGTGGGGTGTTAAAGTCTCCCATTATTGTTGTGTGGGAGTCTTAAGTCTCTTTGTAGGTCTCTTAGGACTTGCTTTATGAATCTGGGTGCTCCTGTATTGGGTATGTATATATATTTAGGATAGTTAGCTCTTCTTGTTGAATTGATCCCTTTACTATTATGTAATGGCCTTCTTAGTCTCTTTTGATCTTTGTTGGTATAAAATCTGTTTTATCAGAGACTAGGATTGCAACCCCTCCTTATTTTTGTTTTTCATTTGCTTGGTAGGCCTTCCTCCATCCCTTTATTTTGAGCCTATGTGTGTCTCTGTACGTCAGATGGTTCTCCTGAATATAGCTCACTGTTGGATCTTGACTTTTTATCCAATTTGCCAGTCTGTATCTTTTAATTGGGGCATTTAGCGCATTTACTTTTAAGGTTAATATTGTTATGTGTGAATTTGATCTTGTCATTATAATGTTACCTGGTTATTTTGCCTGTTAGTTGATGCAGTTTCTTCCTAGCATCGATGGTCTTTACATTTTGGCATGTTTTTGCAATGGCTGGTACTGGTTGGTACTGGTTGTTCCATGTTTAGTGCTTCCTTCAGGAGCTCTTGTAAGGCAGGCCTGGTGGTGACAGAATCTCTCAGCATTTGCTTGTCTGTAAAGGATTTCATTTCTCCTTCACTTCTGAAGCTTAGTTTGACTGGATATGAAATTCTGGGTTGAAAATTCTTTTCTTTAAGAATGTTGAATATCGGTCTCCACTCTCTTCTGGCTTGTAGAGTTTCTGCCGAGAGATCTGCTGTTAGTCTTTTGGACTTCCCTTTGTGGGTAACCCGACCTTTCTCTCTGACTGCCCTTAACATGTTTTCCTTCACTTCGACCTTGGTAAATTTGACAGTTATGTGTCTTGGGGTTGTTCTTCTTTAGGAGTATCTTTGTGGTGTTCTCTGTATTTCCTGAATTTGAATGTTGGCCTGCCTTGCCAGGTTGGGGAAGTTCTCCTGGATAATATCCTGAAGAGTGTTTTCCAACTTGGTTCCATTTTCCCCATCACTTTCAGGTACACCAATCAAATGTAGATTTGGTCTGTTCACATAGTCCTATATTCTTGGAAGCTTTGTTTGTCTGTTTTTACTTTTTTTCTCTAAACTTCTCTTCTAGCTTTATATCATTAATTTGATCTTCAATCACTGATACTCTTTCTTCCACTTGATTGAATTGGCTATTGAAGCTTGTGCATGTGTCACGTGGTTCTTGTGCCATGGTTTTTAGCTCCATCAGGTCATTTAAGGTCTACACTGTTTATTCTAGTTAGCCATTCATCTAATCTTTTCTCAAGGTTTTTAGCTTCCTTGCAATGGGTGCAAACATCATCCGTTAGCTTAGAGAAGTTTGTAATTATCGACCTTCTGAAACCTACTTTTGTCAAGTCATCAAAGTCATTCTTCGTCCAGCTTTGTTCCGTTGCTGGCAAGAAGGTAAGTTCCTTTGGAGTAGAAGAGGAGCTCTGGTTTTTAGAATTTTCAGCTTTTCTGCCCTGGTTTCTCCCCATCTTTGTGGTTTTATCTACCTTTGGTCTTTGATGCTGGTGACCTACAGATGGAGTTTTGGTATGGATGTCCTTTTTGTTGATGTTGATGTTGATGCTATTCCTTTCTGTTTGTTAGTTTTCCTTCTAAGAGTCAGGTCCCTCAGCTGCAGGTCTGTTGCAGTTTGCTGGAGGTCCACTACAGATCCCGTTTGCCTGGGTATCACCAGCAGAGACTGCACAACAGCAAATATTGTAGAACCGCAAATATTGCTGCCTGGTCCTTCCCCTGGAAGCTTCGGCCCAGAGGGGCACCCGCCTGTATGAAGGTGTCAGTCAGCTGCCACTGGGATGTGTCTCCCAGTTTGGCTCTATGGGAGTCAGGGTCCCACTTGAGGAGGCAGTCTGTCCATGCTCAGAGCTCTAACACTGTGCTGGGAGAACGACTGCTTCTCTTCAGAGCTGTCAGACAGGGACATTTAAGTCTACAGAACTGTCTGCTGCCTTTAGTTCAGCTATGCCCTGCCCCCAGAGGTGGGGTCTACAGAGGCAGCAGGCCTTGCAGAGCTGTGGTGGGATCTGCCCAGTTCCAGCTTCCCTGGCTGCTTTGTTTACCTACTGAGGCATCAGCA
Organism: Macaca mulatta; assembly: GCF_049350105.2. Lineage (NCBI taxonomy): Eukaryota > Metazoa > Chordata > Mammalia > Primates > Cercopithecidae > Macaca > Macaca mulatta. Next base: position 125,148,393 of record NC_133411.1, read on the forward strand.
GCAGCAGATGCCCTTCCCCCTGCCAAGCTGCTGCCTCACAGGTCAATCTCAGACTGCTGCACTAGCAGGGAGCAAGGCTCTGTGGGTGTGGGACCCCCCTGAGTCAGGCGCAGGACATAATCTGCTTGCGTGTCGTTTCTAAGACATTTGGAAAAGTGCAGTATTTGGGCTGGAGTGTCCCAATTTTCCAGGTGCAGTCTGTCATGGCTTCCCTTGGCTTGGAAAGGGAAAACTCCTGATGCCTTGTACTTCCCAGATGAGGCGATGACCTGCCCTGCTTTGGCTCGCCCTCTGTGGGCTGCACCCACTGTGCAAGCAGTTCCAATGAGATGAACCAAGTTACTCAGTTGGAAATGCTTCAATCACCATCTTCTGTGTCGATCACACTGGGCGCTGCAGACTGGAGCTGTTCCTATTTGGCCGTCTTGGAATGGAATCCTCATATGGGCCTATATTTTCATTCCTCTAAGGTGTACACCTAGGAGTTGATTGGCTGAGTTACAGAGTAGGGATAGGTTTAACTTTATAAGAAACTGCCCAACAGTTTTCCAAGGTGATTATACCATTTTATATTGTAACCTGCACTTGCTGTTTTTCTGGCTAACACTTGGTTGGTATAGTGGGTGTATAGTGGTATTTGATGATTTTTTTCATTTTCATTATGCTAAGGGTGTTGAATATCTTTTATGTGTTTATTGGCCACTGTATAGCTTCTTTTGTGAATTCTGTTCATATTTTTGCCCATTCTTGTACAGATTTCTGTTTTCTTATTATTGATTGGTAAGAATTCTTTATATATTTTATGTACAAGTCCTTTGTAGTGAATATTTTGTCAGTGAATATTTATAGTGAATATTTTATCAGTTTATGGTATGCCTTTTCTTTTCCTTCATGGTTACTTTTGAAGAACAGAATTTTAAAATATTGGTGAATTTCAGTTTATGTTTTTTCTTTGTTTCATGGTTTACACTTATAGTGACCTAACTGAAATCTCTGCTTATTCCAAGATCACAAAGATTTTCTTTTGTGTAGAAGTTTGATAGTTTTATAGCATTTATGTTTAGGTCTGTGATCCATTTTGAGTTAGTTTTTATGTTTGCTGTGAGCTAGAGGTTGTTCTCTTTTCTGTACATATTTACAGTTTTAGTATTATTTACTTTGTCACCTTTGTCAGAAATCAATTGGTATATCTGTGTGTCTGTCCTAGCCAATGCCACATTATCTTAATTGTTGTAAGTATTGAAGTTAGGTAGTGTAACTCCTCCAACTTTTTTTTTTAAATTGCTTTGGCTCTTTTATGTTATTCCATTTCTGTTTAAATGTTAAAATCAGCCTGTCAGTTTCTATTTTTTAAAAAATCCTTGCTGGGAATTTAATTGGGATCGCCCTACATCTGTTGATCACTTGAAGAATTGACATCTTATGTCAGTTGAGCCTTCAAATTTATGAACATGGTATATCTCTCAATTTATTGGTTTCTTCTTTAATTTATTCCAGCATAGTGTAGTTTTTTCATGATAATGACTTGCATAAATTTTGTCAAATTTATCCTTATGTATTTGTATGATTTTGGTTGCTACTATAAATGGAATTGCATTTTGTATGTTCTCCAGTTTGTTTCTAGTGTATTGAAATACTATTGATTTTTCATATTAAACTTTTTGCCATAAGCTTCCTAAAATCACCTATTAGTGTAAGTAGCTTTTGTGCAGCTTTCTACCTATATGGTGGCATATTATATCAAAGTCATTTTCTTACCTGTTTATCTTTACCATTAGACTTGGAGCTTTTTGGACAGAAATTCTAGGTTTGTTTTTGTCTCCCCAACATTCATGATAGTATAAAAGTCAAGTCCATACTCTCATGAGTTTTTTCTCCTTTCTAGGAACTTCTTTGAATCACATTTGCTACTTTCTCCTCATTTCCACAGTCTCTAAGTTTTGCAGTATGCCAGGACTTAATCCCTGGTCTTTTTTCTTCCTTTTTTTTCCCCCCGTCTATATGTACTTCCTTGGTAATCTCATGTAGGCCTCCTTTAGTCTTTAAATTATTATTTCTTTTTTTCTGTATCCTGGGCCTGCCTACTTGATAACTTCATTGGATGTCTAATAGGCATCTCAAACAACACTAGAAAAATAAATTGAGGCCGGGTGCAGTGGTTCATGCCTGCATTCCCAGCACTTTGGGAGGCTGAGGCGGGCTGATCATGAGGTCAAGAGATCGAGACCATCCTGGCCAACATGGTGAAATCCTATCTCTACTGAAAATACAAAAATTAGCTGGGCGTGGTGGTGCATGCCTGTTATCCCAGCTACTCGGGAGACTGAGGCCGGAGAATCGCTTGAACGTGGGAGGCAGAGGTTGCAGTGAGCCGTGATCGTGCCACTGCACTCCAGCCTGGTGACAGAGTGAGAGTCCATCTCAAAAAAAAATAAAATAAAATAAACTGAGCTTTGGATCTTTCTCCTTAAAACTGTTCTTCTTGTTGCTTTTCTATCTCAGTTAATGGTAACTCAGGTTTTTTAAAAAATTTATTTTTTCATTTGCTGAGGCCAAAAGCCTTTGCAGTCATTATTGATGATTTGTTTCAGTTACAGTATATATCCAATTCATTCAAATAGTTCTTAAAGTGTCCTGAGATAATCTGACATTTTCTCAGCACTTCCAGTGATATCTGCCCTTGGATCAGACTATTTCTTCCCTAGATTTTTGCAGTCACTTCCTAGATGATCCTCTCTGCTTCTATCCTTGCTGTCATCATAGTAGTCAAACTGGTCCTGTCAAGACCTAAGTGAAATGATGTCATTTTTCTGTCCACAGTCTTTTGATGACTTCTCATTGCACTTTTAATAACCCGAAGTTTTTTTCAGTGGCCTATAAAGTCTTATATGGCCTTACGTGGCCTATAAGTGCTTATTAACTTGTCTTTTACTACTCTGCCTCTTGATCACTCTGTTCTAGTCTTACTGCCCTCTTTCTCATTGTCATGCCAGCTTGATTTAAGGACTTTGCATTTGGTGTTTCCTCTGGCTGGAATGGTTTCACCCTAGAAAGCTAATGTTTACCCTCTTATCTTTTTTAGGTTTTTTTTTTTTTTTTTTTTTTTTTGAGACGGAGTCTTGCTCTGTCGCCCAGCCCAGGCTGGAGTGCAGTGGCGCGATCTCGGCTCACTGCAAGCTCCGCCTCCCGGGTTCACGCCATTCTCCTGCCTCAGCCTCCCGAGTAGCTGGGACTACAGGCGCCCACAACCGCGCCCGGCTAATTTTTTGTATTTTTAGTAGAGACGGGGTTTCACCGTGGTCTCGATCTCCTGACCTTGTGATCCGCCCGCCTCGGCCTCCCAAAGTGCTGGGATTACAGGCGTGAGCCACCGCGCCCAGCCTCTTTTTTAGATTTTTGTTCAACTTTGCTGGCTTCTTAATGAGGTCATTTCTGGCCACGTAAAAAAAAAAAATTACAAACCCCCTTCATGACTTTTTAATCCCACTCTGTTTTTGTTTTCCTCTGTAGCTGTTGATACCAACTATATTGTTTACTCATTTATCTTTAATGTCTCTTTTGGCCTGCTTGAATGTAAGCTATATGAAGGTAGTTATTTCTGCTGATTTTTTTACACTGCTATAACCTCCAGCCTAAAATAGTACTTAGGACTGAGTAGGTACTCAGTAAATCCTTATTGAGTTAATTCTTAGAAGAATAACAGCATGGAGAAGGCAATGCCAAAGAGTTTTGGTATCTAACAAACAACGGGAAGTGATAGTAACATACTGTCAGTCCAGAATATACTGATAGCTCTATGATGAACATCATTGCTTATAGCTGTGACAAGGGTGAAAGGGGTTTCTGAACTGGTAGGGGTGTCCAGGTTATAGATGTCAGGCCTTTGGCTTTAATGTGACCAACTTTTCAGCTACTGGAATCTCATTGGCTTTTGGGTGAATCTCAGTGTTAAGCTTCTATTCTCTCACTCTTTTAAGTCCCTTGATGGATAGGGAAGGTAGCACCTTTATTTCAATTCCTTCATTTCTCCCAAAGGTGAAAAGAGGTAGAGGCCATGAACCGAGAGTGAATTTATTTACACAGGTGGTTATTGTTCATCCATACCACTAAAATTATTTTAGTTTGCTAAATGCAAACTTCCATTCATCAGCTAATAAATGTTTTTAAGTATCGCCTTCTCTGTTTCTTGCAGTTAAAACATAAACATTAACAGCATTGCCCACTTTATACTGCAGTGATGGTTGATGTAATCTTTATATCATTTTGCCATCTTTAAAAAAATTAATAGAAAACTTAAGATGAAAGTCTGATTCTACTGATAAGTATAGGTTTCATAAACTTAATACAATTTACATAGAGGTAAGAATCATTAGTATCCTGAAAACACCAGGCTTTTTCTCAAATTGAATGCTTGTGGCTTTAAGACTGATATATGTGTATATAATATTTAAGAAAACCACATATATAAAATGCTGAAAATTAAAGATTTGTCTTAATGTCATGGTGTAATTTGTTTTTAGCTATTGAGTGGGGGTAGTGGAACCTCTTTTATTATTTTTTGAGTTTTAGACATTCCTCTGGTTAGGAATCTACTATATACAAAAAACCAGGGAACTACCTGCATCCTTTCTATTAAATTCATTGGTAATTTAATCACCACTTACAATGTTACTCTGTTTGCAAATTTGTTCTGACTTTCAAACAAGTATGCTTTTAGAATGCAACTTTGTAAGTTGAGCCTTGTCAGCCTAAAAATGGGGATAAACTTTGGGATTTCCTGGAGGGCTTCCAAGTAACATTTTTAAAACTTTGCTCACTAGATTAGTGAACCTATTTTAGCTGATTGTAAATATCTTCCTTATATTCTATAGCATTTATTTTCCAAAGAAAATAAGATACAAAACTGAGGTGTGATCATCTGTGCTATAATATTTTGCTCTGGTATACAGAATGTTGTTTCCAACAACCTGTATTCCTAAATTGGTGGTGTCTTCTTGTTTCCTTTGGCAAACTTTCATTTCCTGAGGAAATTAGTCTTCATATAGTATGGTGGAAAGAATGGAAAATTCTTTATTTTAGACAAATATAAAGTTACTCTCAATCTATTATTTTAAAGAAAGGTTTAATTACATATACATATGTATACAAATTATTGAGAAATTATAAGTATGATTTCTAACAGATTCTAAATTGATATTCCCAGCAGGTATTATTTTCTTGGTGATAGAGGTTTATAATAAGAAATACTTAAAAAACTAACTGTACAAAGCAGATTACATTGACTTGAAATATGTCCTTCTCCCCTGAAAGATTTAGAAAAAGTTTTTATGCTTCATTCTGTATGTACAATTTTAGGAAACAAAGAATATGGAAAAGACAGCTAGAATTATAGGGACTTTGTAGAGGAGTGAATTTGCTTTAAATGCTATAGTCATACACCTAGGAATGGGATGTAAATAGGAACTTACCAAGTTTTCTTTGTAATTATTTATATTTATTAATGTTCTACTTTCTCCTTTTCTTCATGCTCCCCCTTTTAAAAATTTAGCCTTTTTTATTGGGAATATGATTATAGATTTACACACAGTTGTAAGAATTAATACAGAGATTCCATTTACCCTTTACCGAGTTTACCCCAGTGGTTATATCTTATCTCACTATAGTAAAGTATCACAACCAGGACATTGACATTCATACAGTCAAGATACAGAACATTTACAGCACCACAAGGGTCTCTTATATTGCCTTTTTATGGCCACACCTACTTTCCTCCCTGCCTACTCCATGTCCCTCAGGCAACCACTAATCTAATCTTCATATCTATAATTTTGTCATTTTAAATATGTTATATAAATGGAATCATACAATGTGTAATGTTCTGGGATTGACTTTTTTCACTCATTAATTCTCTGGATCTTTATTTTGGTTGTTACGTATATTAGTAGTTCTTTCATTTTTATTGCTAAGTAGTATTGTGGAGCATGGATATAAATAGTTTGCTTAGAGATTTAGGGAAAATGGCAGTTTGGAGTCAGGACTAGATTGCAGCTCCCACGCAGATGGACAGAGCATTGTGTGAAGACTTGCATTGTCTTTTGCTCCGGAACTACCGCTCCAGTAATATACCAGGAAAGCTGAGCGAACCCACACACCCTCTGAAGGAAGCTGAGTGCTCCTGCAGGACCCAGGCGATAGCCCAAATACTACGAATGCCCATGCTGGGAAAGAAGGGAATCATCTGCCCCCAAACACACACCCTCACTGGGGAACCAGAAGGTCTGGAAGGATTTGATCTTACCTGGAGCTGAGTCAAATTAGAGAGTTGAGTGAAATACAGGGGTAGAGGAAGCAGTGGGAAAAGCCCTGTGGGCTCTCTGGGTCCCTAGCGAAGCCATTTCTGACTTGTCTCACAGGGGTCCTTGGGAGGGCTGCCAGAGGAACTGGTAAAGACCACAGGCAGAAGGAAACGTCCAGCTGAACTTTGTAACAATTTCATCCCAATGCAAAGTCTCCTGGCCAGAACTCAGGGAAGGGTGGTAATCCAGTGTGCAGACTCGAGAGACAGGTGCAAATGCCCTGCTTGCTTTCTCAGCTGGAAAGCTAGTAACTTGGGGCAGATTCTTAGCCCTGATTGCCCACTGCCTGGAAACAAACTCCACCTTGTTGATGGGGCATGGTGGGAGTGAGACCAGCCTTTTGGTTTGCGTGGGAGCTTGGAGAGGCCTGTAACTCCCAGCTTTCCCCCACTTCCTTGACAACATGAATGACACAAAAGAGGCAGCCATAATCCTCCTGGGAACATAACTCCATTGACCACACCCCCGTCCCCCACAGCAGCCAACACAAGCCCTGCTCAAGGAGAGTCTGAGCTCAGAGACGCCTAACTCTGTCCCCACCTCATGGTCCTTCCCCACCCACCCTGGTAGCTGAAGACAAAGGGCATATTCTCTTGGGAGTTGTAGGGCTCAGCCCACTGCATGATCCTCCCTAAACTACCACAGCTGATGCTCTCTTGAAAGCAACATCTCCTGGCAGGAAGCCAACCAGCACAAAAATAATGCATTATACAACCCAAACTAAGGACCCTCAGAGTACCTTTCACTACCCTGCCACCTCCACAGGAGCAGGTGCTGGTATCCACAGCTGAGAGACCTGAAAATGGTTCACATCACAGGACTCTGTGCAGAAAACCCCCAGTGCCAGCCCTGAGCCTGGGAGTTCTGCTGGGTGGCCAAATCCAGAAGAGATACAACAATCACTATAGCTCAGCTCTCAGGAAGCCACATCCCTAGGGAAAGGGGGAGAGTACTAGATGAAGAGAACACCCCATGGGACAAAATAATCTGAACAGCATCCTTGAGCCCCAGATCTTCCTTCTGACATAGTCTACCCAAATGAGAAGGAACCAGAAAAATAATTCTGGTAATATTACCAAATAAGGTTCTTTAAGTCCCCTGAAAAAAATTACTCTAGCTCACCAGCAATGGATCCAGCCAAGAAGAAATCTCTGATTTACCTGATGAAGAACTCAGAAGGTCAATTATTAAGCCAATCAAGGAGGCACCAGAGCAAGGTGAAGTCCAATTTAAGGAAAAAAAAAATTATACAAGAGATGACGGGAGAAATCTTCAGTGAAATAGATAGCATAAATAAAAAAACAATCACAACTTTAGGAAATAAAGGACACACTTAACAAAAAACAAAATGTTCTGGAAAGTCTCAGCAATAGGATTGAACAAGCAGAAGAAAGAACTTCACAGCTCACAGACAAGGTTTTCAATTTAACCCAATCCAAAAAAGGCAGTGAAAAAAGAATTAATAAAAATGAACAAAGCATCCAAGAAGTTTGGGATTGTGTTGAACGACCAAACCCAAAAATAATTGATGTTCCTGAGAAAGAAGAGAAATCTAAAATTTGGGAAATATATTTGGGGAAATAATCAAGGAAAACTTCCCCAGCATTGCTAGAGACATAGACATCCAAATACAAGAAGCTCAAAGAACACCTGGGAGATTCATCACAAAAGATACTCACCTAGGCATATTGTCATCAGGTTATCTAAAGTCGAGACGAAAGAAAGAATCTTAAGAGCTGTGAGGCAAAAGCACCAGGTAACCTATGAGAGGAAACCTATCAAATTAACAGCAGATTTCTCAACAGAAACCCTACAAGCTAGAGGGGATTGGGGCCCTATCTTAAGCCTCCTTAAACACAACAATATTCAGCCAAGAGTTTTGTACCAGTGAAGCTAAGCTTCAAAAATGAAGGAAAGATACAGTCATTTGCAGACAAACAAATGCTGAGAAAATTTGTCACTACCAAGCCAGCATTACAAGAACTGCTAAAAGGAGCTCTAAATCTTGCAATAAATCCTGGAAACACATAAAAATAGAACCTCTTCAAAGCATGGATCTCACAGGACCTACAAAACAAAAATACAATTAAAAAAAGTATGCATGCAACAAATAGCACAATGAATGGAATAGTACCTCATATCTCAGTACTAACATTGAATGTAAATTGCCCAAATGCTTCACTTAAAAAATACAACATTGCAGAATGAATAAGAATTCACTAAGTGTCTGCTGCCTTCAAGAGACTCACCTAACACATAAGAACTAACATGAACTTAAAGTATTAAGGGGTGGAAAAAGACATTCTATGCAGATGGACACCAAAAGCAAACAGGAGTAGCTATTCTTACATCAGACAAAGCAAACTTTAAAGCAGCAGCAGTTAAAAAAGACAAAGAGAGACATTATATAATGATAAAAGGCCTTGTTTAACAGGAAAATACCAGAATCCTTATATATATGCACCTAACACTGGAGCTTCCAAATTTATAAAACAATTACTATTATACCTAAGATATGAGATAGCAACACAGTAATAGTGGGGGACTTTAATACTGTACTGATAGTACGAGACAAGTCATCAAGACAGTCAACAAATAAAAAATGGATTTAAACTATACCCTGGGACAAATGGACTTAACAGATATTTACAGAACATTCTAGCCAACAACTGCAGAATATACATTCTATTCATCAGCATGTGGAACTTTCTCCAAGATGGACCATATGATAAAACCAGGAAGTGATGTAACAAAAACAAAACAAAACAAAACAATACAGACCAATATTCCCAATGAACATAGATGCAGAAATACTTAACAAAATACTAACTACCCAAATCCAGCAGCATATCAAAAAGAGATAATTCACCATGATCAAGTGGGTTTCATACCAGGAATGCAGGGATGGTTTAACATATGCATGTCAGTAAATGAGATATACCACATAAACAGAATTAAAATAAAAAATCACATGACCATCTCAAAAGATGCAGAAAAAGCATTTGACAAAATCCAACATCTTTTTATGGTTAAAACCATCAGCAAAATTTGGCATACAAGGGACATACCTCAATGTAATAAAAGCCATCTATGACCAACCCATAGGCAACAGAATACTGAATGGGGAAAAGTTGCAAGCATTTCCTCTGAGAATTGGAACAAGACAAAGATGCCCACTCTCACCACTTCTATTTAACATAGTACTGGAAGTCCTAGCCAGAGCAGTCAAACAACAGAAAGAAACAAAGGGCATCCAAATCAGTAAAGAGGAAGTCAAACTGTCACTGTTTGCGGATGATATGATTGTATACCTAGAAAACCCTAGAGACTCCTCCAGAACTGATAATGAATTCAGCAAAAATTAATGTACACAAATCAGTAGCTCTGTTGTACACCAACAGTGACCAAGCTGAGAATCAAATCAAGAACTCAAACTCTTTTACAATAGCTGCAATAAAATAAAATAACTTAGGAATATACCTAGCCATGGAGGTGAAAGAACTCTACAAGGAAAGTTACAAAACACTGCTGAAATAAATCATAGTAAACACAAACAAATGGAAACACATCCCATGCTGATGGATTGGTAGAATCAATATTGTTAAAATTACCGTACTCACAAAAGCAGTCTACAAATTGAATACAATTCCCATCAAAATACCACCCTCATTCTTTAGAATTAGAAAAAACAATCCTAAAAATCACCTGGAATGAATAAAGAGCCTGCATAGCCAAAGCAAGACTAAGCAAAAAGAACAAATCTGGAGGCATCATGTTACCTGATTTCAAACTATACTGTAAGGCAATCACCAAAACAGCACGGTACTGGTATAAAAATAGGCAAATAGACCAGTGGAACAGAATAGAGAACCCAGAAATAAACCCAAATACTTACAGCCAACTGATCTTTGACAGGGTAAACAAAAACAAAGTGAGGAAAGGATACTCTCTTCAACAAATGTTGCTGGGATAATTGGTAAGCCACATGTAGGAGAATGAAACTGGATCCTCATCTCTTACCTTATACAAAAATCAACTCAAGATAGGTTAAGAACTTAAATCTAAAACCTGAAACTATAAAAGTTCTAGAAGATAACATCGGAAAAACCCTTCTAGACATTATCTTAGGTGAAGACTTCATGACCAAGAACCCAAAAGCAAATGCAACAAAAACAAAGATAAATAGGTGGGACTTAGTTAAACTAAGGAGGTTTTGCACAACAAAAGGAACAGTCAGCAGAATAAACAGACAACCCACAGAGTGGGAGAAAATCTTCACAATCTATACATCTGACAAAGGATTAATATCTAGAATCTACAAGGAACTCAAACAAATTAGTAAGAAAAAAACTAACAATCTCATCAAAATGTAGGCTAAGGACATGAATAGACAATTCTCAGAAGATATGCAAATAGCCAACAAACATGAAAAAATGCTAAACATTACTAATGATCAGGGAAATGCACATCAAAACCACAATGCAATACCACCTTACTCTTGCAAGAATGGCTACTATCACAAAAAAAAAAAAAAAAAATACTAGCTTGGCTGTGGTGAAAAGGGAACACTTTTACACTGCTGGTGGGAACGTAAACTAGTATAGCCTCTCTGGAAAACACTGTGGAGATTCCTTAAAGAAGTAAAAATAGAACTACCATTTGATCCAGCAATCCCACTACTGAGTATCTACCCAGAAGAAAAGAAGTCATTATACGAAAATGATACTTGCACATGCATGTTTATAGAAGCACAATTTGCAATTGCAAAAATGTGGAACCAGCCCACATGTTCATGAATCAATCAGTAGATAAAGAAACTGGTGTATATATATATGGTGGAATACTACTCAGCCATAAAAAGGGATGAATTACTGGCATTCGTGGCAACCTCTGTGAGTTTGGAGACTGTTATTCCAAGTGAAGTAACTCAAGAATGGAAAATCAAACATTATATGTTCTAACTCATAAGTGGGAGCTAAGCTATGAGGATGCAGAGGCATAAGAATGATACAGTGGACTTTGGGGACTAAGGAGGAAAGGGTGGTGGGGGAGGGATAAAAGTCTACAAACTACGAATTGGGTTCAGGGTATGCTGCTTGTGTGATGGGTGCACCAAAATCAAATCACCACTAAAGAACTCATGTAACCAAATGCCACCTGTTCCCCAAAAACCTATAGAAATAAAACATTTTAAAAAAATCAACAATGCAAAAATAAAAAGTATATATAAAAATAGTTTGCATAAGCATTTAACCTGGAAGGACATTTGAATTATTGTTGGCTGTTACAAATAAAGTTGCTATCAACATTTGTATATAGGTTTTTATGTGAGCATAAGTTTTTATATCTGTGGAATAGATACTCAGGAGTACAAATTGCTGCATCATGTGGTAGTTGTAAATTTAGTTTGATAAGAAAGTACCGTTTTCCAGAGTGGCTGTATCATTTTGAAATCTCACCAGCACTATTTTAAGGGATCCACTTTCTCTATATGCTTGCCAGCATTTGTGTTGTCACCATTTTTTATTTTAACCGTTCTGATAAGGTGTATAGTATTATCTCATTGTGGTTTTAATTAGCGTTTCTCAGATGACTAATGACATGGAACACTTTTTCTTGTGCTCATTTACAGTTTGCATGTCCTCTTCAGTGAAATGCCTCTTTATGTCTTGCACATTTGCTAATTGGATTAATTGGTTTTTTGATGTTGAGTTTTGGAGTTCGTTATATATTTTAGATGCTAATCCTTTGTTGGATATTTGGTTTGGAAACATTTTCTCCTAGTCTGTAGGTTGACTTCCATCTTCTTAATAGGGTCTTTTGCAAAGCAGAATTTTTTTCATTTTGGTGAAGACCTGTTAATTATTACTTTTACAGATTATGCTTTTGGTGTTTAGGAATTCTTTTGCCTATCCCTAGATTTTCTGGAACTCTTACTTAAAAAAAAAATGAAATTGTCTAATTTTATGTTTTTATTTATGTTCATGATCCCTTTTGAGTTAAGTTTTTATATGTGAGTTCAGTTGAGGCTGATTTTTTTTGCTGTGGTTCTTGAGGTAGAAACTTGGATCATTAACTTGAGCTCCCAAAGTGCTAGATTACATGTGTGAGCTACTGTGCCCAATCCTTTTCCCTTCTTTAAACAATCTTTCTCTCCCATTTTATCAAATGTAAGTATTTGGTGCTTTTAGTTTCCCTTTCAGCATTGCTTTTAGCTGTAACCCACAAATTTTGATACAGTGTGTATTCATTTTCAATTAGTTCAATGTATATTTTTATTTCCTTTAAGACCCCTTGACAAATGGATTATTAAAAAATGTGTTGTTTATCTTTCAGATGTTTGGAGATTTTCCCATTATCTTTCTGTTACTGATTTATAGTTTGATACCATGTGGTCAGAGAACAGACTCTGTGTATACAGAAATAACATACATATATAGCAAATAGATCACACAATGAGATTTAAATAGCAATAAAAGCAGAAAATGTAATATAAAATCATTCAGAACAGAGATCAGACATCTTTATAACAATGAATAGAAATGAGCAAATCACCTACTTAAAGAAAATTCCTTGGACAGTGAATCATAAAGAACAACTTTGTGGGCTTTACACAAGAGATATATCCAAAACAAACTTATATAGCACATTTACAGACAAACAAGTGTGTTATTTAAAGGTCAAAGGAAACACATGTGAAGAAGGGAAACTGGGGTTCCATGCCAAGAATCAGAGAGTATGCTAATACATTGAAAGAATAAGGCTGGAACATAGTTACAGATTATCAGAGATTTGTTGTAGCAATGGCATTTAAGAGAAATAAAGCCATATAAAGCTTTCTTTATGTTTAGAAGTGAATCCTGGAATTAAATACACAGGAGGGGGAGAAGTTTCTACCCTAAAGTACTTTTGAAGAGATCATTTTGATTACAGTTTTGCACAAAAAAGGAAAAACTGCCATGAAATAAATTAGACAAACATGAAGAGGTATTGCTTCACTTGTTTACAATTTTTTAAAAGTCTTAAAAGAGACTGCACAGTATTACTATGGGAATAATTGATATTGATTTTAAAGGGAAAGGGGAAACTGTGAAGTAACTTGTATTTTGAATGTGTTTGTCAGATGATGTGCTGATACTTTTACATATTATTCTCTAGCTTATACCCACAAAAACTCAATGCAGTCGTTAAATTAGCATTCCTCTATTTTATCCAATGTCAAGAAACCCAGGATTAGAAGGATTAGTTTGCCCAAAAACATGAAACTAGGAGTAGTGGGCCAGAAATTTAAATACAGGTTTAGCTGGTTAAAAACAATGATGTTATGATGGAGGCTCAGAGATTTCACCAAAAACTAAAAAATGTTGGGTAAGTTCACATTCAGAATTTAAAACTTAGATTTAAAAAATCAGCCCTTAAGATGATTAAAAAAGAGGTTATACAATACTTGAGATTATGATTCCTATTCCCTGATGTTTGCCTCCATCTCTCAAGCTGTCATTTAAAAAAGATAGTTTAGGTTTGCCCAAAAACATGTTTAAAGAAATGTGCCCTAATGCAGCAAGTCTTGTTAATCTCTATCTTTGCAGTGTTCTTTGAAAATCTTTATTCTTCCTAACATATCCCTTCCTTCCTTCTTTTTTTTTTTTTTGTTCTTGTTTTGAGACGGGATCTTGCTCTGTTACCCAGGCTGGAGTGTGGTCGCACAATCGTAGTTCATTGCAGCCTTGAATCCCTGGGCCCAATCAGTCTTCCCACCTCTGCCTCCCAACTTGCTGGTACTACGGGTGCCTATCACTATGCCTGGCTTATTTTTTAAATCTGTGGAAATGGGGTCGTGCTGTATTGCCTGGGCTGGCCTTGGACTCCTGGCCTCAGGTGATCCTTCCACCTCCGTCTACAAAAGTGCTAGTGTGACCCACTGTGTCTGGCCCCCTTCCTCTTCTTTTTTAAGAGACAGGATCTTACTGTGTTGCCCAGGCTGGTGATCATGGCTCATTACAGCTTCAGCCACCTCAGCTGATGCAATCACCCTGCTTCAGCCTCCTGAGTAGCTGGGATTACAGGTACATGCCTCCACACCCAGCTAATTATTATTATTTTTTGGAGAAATGGTGTCTTGCTGCATTGCCCAGGCTGATCTTGAACTCCTAGCGTGAAGTGATCCTCCTGCCTTGGAATCCCAAAGTGCTGAGATTACATGGGTGAGCCATTGGGGTCGGCCACTTTCCCTTCTTTAAATAATCTTCCTCTCCCATCAATTATCAGTATTGAAGAAAATAATAGATATTTCTTTCAAAATTTGTATACATGAAAAAAATAAGTTCTACTTTTTACCATTTCTCTTCTGTTATATGAAGTGTCAGGTTCCAGCCCAAGCTGAGGTCCAAGGGGAGTAGGTAGATGGGTAGTGGGTAGCTGAAAGAACACTTTGGGGGCTGTAGGCAGGTGAAATATATGGCTTTATTATGCTGTCTCTCTGGTCAATCTTTGTCTTGGCTGCCTGCTGTGGCCGCACCCCTTCTCAGCAGCCAACTCTGTGACTCCTGCTGCCCCCACACCTACAGCCACAGTTCCTGTTGTGTCTGCCCTTTCCTGGCTCCCCACTGTCCACCTGCAAGGTGGATAGCTCTGGCTCTATTATGCATGTAGTAGCAGCAGCAGCATTATTCGCAGCATCAGCTGTTTTGCTCTCTCTCTCTTTGCCCCCCCCGCCCCACTGTCCGGTGGCAGCAGGACAGTTACACTCCTTACAGACAGTAGTGGCTCAGAGCCAGGTATGAGCTTATACAAACAGGTTACATAATGAGCGGAGTTGTATGCCTGCACTCCATACTCGCTGAGTCACGCTGGACTGGATGTCTGCTTTGGCCTATTCTTGACTGAAGCACATCCATTTTCCTTACATCCACCCGCCAGGGGAAGTTGTATTATGGACCCAGATAGCCTGTATACTGACATTTGAAGCATACCCTGTTTTATAATTCTATCAATTTTTTCTTTGTGTGTTGTAAGGCACATACATGTGTTTGATTATTATGCCTTACCTATAAACTATCTTTAAGAATGCTTTTTGACTTGAAGTCTGTTTTATCACATATAAATACATGTATATATGTATATGTGTGTATGTGTGTGTATATATATGATATAGTCAGTACAGCATTCTTATGCTTGTTTGCATGGTATATTTTTTTCCCATCTGTTTACTTTGATACTATCTATGTCATTTTATTTAAGATAAATCTTTGGCTGTGTGTTGTTGTATCTTGTGTTTTTAAATCCAATCTAGCAATTTCTGTCTTTATTTGGGACATTTAGACCCTATTAATGTTTAATGTGATTATTGATGTGGGTAGATTTAGGTATACAGTTTCATTATTTGTTTTCTGTTTGTCTTCCTCAGTGTTTTGTTCTGCTCTTTCCGTCCCCCATTTTTGTCTTCTTTTGGGTTGTTTTTTTTTAAAGAAGAATTTTATCTATTGGCTTTTAATTTGTATCTCTATACATTATATTTTAGTGATTGTTTCAGAGAGTACTTCCTTTGCACAATCTTTTGATTCTGTTGTCACATTTGTACATATGTAGTTACACTATATAATGTGTTGTATCATGCATATGTGTATATACATATGTACATATGTGTGTATATGTATACACACTATAATGTGTGTGTTATATATGCATACATTGTAAATCTAATAAGACATGGTGAGGATTTTTTAAATTTTACACCATGTCTGTTTTAATGAAATTAAAAGGAAAAATAAATTTTATATTTGCCCATGTATTTAGCACTTTGAATGGTCTTTATTCATTCCTGAAGATCTGAGTTTCCCTTTGGCGTTATTTCCTGTAAACTTGAAAAACCTTTTTTGATGTATCTCTTTGTATTGTCTAATGGCAGCAAAATTCTCTTAAGTTATTATTTACCTAAAAGTGTATGTATTTCACTTTCATTTTTGAACATATTTATATGGAATATTGAAATCTGGTTTGATTTTTTTTTTTTTTTTTTTTGTAGAACTCTAAAGATAATCCTTCCATTGTCTTTCTTATTCTGTTGTTTCTGATGGGAACTTCATAGTCCTTCACATGAGTTTTGTGTGTTATATGTCATTTTTCTCTTGGTGTTTTTAAGTATTTTTCTTTACTTTTGGTTTCTAATCGCTTGTCTCTGGGGTACCTGGGTGTGGAGTTTCTTTCAGTTTACTATGATTGGGGTTTTCTGAGCTTCTTAAATGTGTAAATTTATATTTTTCACTGTATTTGGGATGTTTTCTGTCGTTATTTTTTCCTGAAATATTTTTCTCCTCCACTCTTTCTTTTCTCTCATTCTGGGACTATGTTTGCCCATATTTTTTATCTTTTAAAATTGTCCCAAAGTTTCTTGAGATTCTTTAAATTAAAAAACGAAAAACTTTTTCTCCATTTTTTTCTTGAAGGACTTCATTTTATCTGTTTTCAAGTTTATTGAGTCTTTCTTCTGTCATCTTATTTTGCTGTTTAACCTGATGAATTATACATTTAAGGTATTGTATTTTTCAATTCTAAAGTTTTTACTTTTCTTCTGTAATTTTTATTTTACTGACAGAATTTTCTATCTTTTCTTCTTTTATGAACAATTTCATTTGCTTGAGTGGATGTAGTTATAGTAGCTACTTTATAATCCTTGTCTGAAAACTTCAGTAGATTGTATTTGGGTTGGCACTTACTGATTATGTTTTCTTTTGAGGCTAGATCACATTTGTCTGGCCCTTCTCATATTGATTAATTTTGCATTATATTCTAGACAATATGAATATTATGTTTTTGATTTTTTTTTTTTTTTCCTGAGACAGGGCCTCTCTGTCTCATTCAGCTTGCAGTGGTTTGATCATAGCTGACTGCAGCCTCCACCTCTTGGGCTCAAGTGATCCTTCCACTTAAGCCTCCTGAGTAGCTGGGACTACAGGCATACTCTATTGTGCCTGGCTAATTTTTTCTATTTTTTTTTGTAGAGATGGAGTCGCAGTATGTTGTTCGGGCTGGTCTTGAATTCCTGGGCTCAAGCGATCCTCTCACCTCATCCTCCCAAAATGCTGGGATTACAGGCATAAGCCACTAAGTTATAATTGGAAGTTATTCACCAAGTTATTGGTGGTGAATCTGCATGGGTCTGCTGTAACCTCAGTTCTTGCCCCTTCAGAAGAAAGAATTTGACCGAGGAGCATAAGGCAGAAAAAGATACCAGGGCAAGTTTCAGAGCAGGAGTGGAAGTTTATTTAAAAAGCTTTAGAGAAGGGGGGAAACAAAAAAGGAAATTTACACTTGGAAGAGATCCAAGTGGGCAATTTGAAGAACAAGTGTGGTGGTTAACTGTCATCCTAGGACTTTATAGGCTGACCCCTTTTCTGTGAATCCTCCTTTAGGGTGGGCTGCCCGTATATGCAGTGCCCTCCCTACACTTGGGAGGTGAGCGTGTGTAGTGTTTTTAGGAAGTTGTATGCATGCTCATCTGAGGCTTTTTTCCCTTTTCCAGTGGTGTGCCCCTGGCAGATCATACTCTGCCATTTTGTTTCTTAATGCTCATGCCCAGGAAGTTGCGTCTCCTTAGTGTCTCTGCATTCAATTAACACTTCAGTGCAACAGGTGAGGACCATCAGGAAATGGCCTCTCCCTGGGGCCAGCTGCCAATTTACTACTTTTAGAGAGGCAATGTGATATTTGCCAAACCCTTACCTGGCATTCCTAGTGGGTGGGAGAGAGGCCTCTCCTACCCTGTTCATGCCTAACTACCCATAACACCTGTGCCTGGCCCTTTTCTTGATTTTGTTATTTTGCTCTGATATTTTTCTTTTAGGGCAGTAAACTTGGTGTGTTTCAAACTGCAATCTGCCATTCCTTTGTGAGTGGTGACTTAAATCTCCCTTCAGTACTTTAAATCTTAGCTGCAAGCTACTTTCTGTTTTCCACTTGTCTTTGTTAATGTAGGAGTCATCCAGACACCTGGGCTGAAATTAAAAACAGAATTTGAGGGTTCTTTCATCTCTTACTGAGATTCCCCTCTTACTCTCTGGAGGTTCTTGTTGTCCTGTGCTCCTTTATCTGGTTCCTTCACCCACAAAGATGGCGAGCTCATATTTGTGGTTGTCTCCCAAACTGCTGCCTTAGTGACCAGTGACTGTGACTACCTCAAGGCAGAGTCACAAAACATGGGTAACTTGGTTTCATGGTATTTTGTTTCAATTCTTGGTATCTTGCTATCTTACATTATGTTTTGATTCTCCAAAATCAGTTTGCCTTATAGAGCTCTCAGATACGGGTTTTTTTTTTTTTTTTTGTATTTGTTAGGAGTTTTTAGATGTTAGTGGAAGGATTTTTTTTTTTTTAAGATGCAAACTTGATACCAGAACACATTGTTTTATAAATTGAGAATTTTCTATAATCAATAGATTGAATAGGAAGAAGTCAATGAGGTCAGGAAAAAATGTTTGGAGTAAGATTTAGCTTAGCCTTATAAATAGTTATTCATGTTGTTATATTAAACATTTAATCAACTTTGTAATTTTTACATTTCTTAGAAAGAAATAGTGGCATATACAGGCACACCTCATTTTATTTCACTTTGCTGATACTGGGTTTTTTTTTGTTTTTGTTTTTGTTTTGAGACAGAGTCCTGCCGCTCTGTCGCCTAGACTGGAGTGCAGTGGCGCCATCTCAGTTCGCTGTAACCTCTGCTTCCCAGGTTCAAGTGATTCACCTGCCTCAGCTTCCAGAGTAGCTGGGATTACAGGCATGCACCACCATGCCCAGTTAATTTTTTTTTGTATTTTTAGTAGAGATGGGCTTTTGCCGTGTTAACCAGGCTGTTCTTGAACTCCTGAGCTCAGGTGATCCGCCCACCTCAGCCTCCCAAAGTGCTGGAATTACAGGCATGAGCCACTGCGCCCGGCCCGATATTGCATTTTTCACAAATTGAAGGCCTGTGACCACCTCACTTCGTGTCTCTGTGTCACATTTTGGTATTTCTTGCAATATTTCAGACTTTTTTTTACTGTGGTTATATCTGTTATTGTTATGCCCAGACCGTTTATTCCCCGAAGAAGACCACCAGAGTCCAGAGTCAAAGCGAAGCAGCAAGGATCTTTATTACAGGTTCGAACCTGGAACTCTCCCTCGCTCGTGAAACGAGACGGGCAGGAGAGCTCCCGCACTGAGCTCCGAGCAGTGTTATATAGTCTAAGAAAAGTGGGCATAGAGTTATTATACAAATCAGATATATGATTGGCTAGTGTTTGAACAAGGCGATTTGGCTAGCTATGATTGGTTCCCGCCATTTCTGATATTTTGGTTCAAACTTTGAGGCGGGAGAGCAGGTTTATGGCAGCAAGAGTTTATCTTACTTAAACACGTCTTGTGACCTTGCCTCAGAACTTACAAAATCTCTGGTATGTGCAAAACAAAATCTCTGGTACGTGCAGAAAACCAGGTACTCACAGAACTTACGAAATCTCTGGTATGTGCAAAGATTAGAGAGCAAAACAAGGGTGTAGCGGGTGGGGGGCGGGTACACATCTATCTTTGTGTCCTTTCATTATGGTGATCTATGATCGGTGATCTATGATGTTTCTGTTGTGACTGTTTTGGGATGCCACAAACCATGCCCATATAAGATGGTAAACTTACTTGATAAATGGGTATGTTCTGACTGCTCCACCAACCAGCCATTCCTCAGTCTCTCTCCTTTTCTTTGGGCTTCCCTGTTCCCTGAGACACAGTTTTGAAATTAGGACAGTTAATAATCCTACAATGGCCTTTAAGTGTACAAGTGAAAGAAAGAGTTGCATATCTCTCAGTTTAAATGAAAAGCTAGAAATGATTAAGCTTAGTGAGTAAAGAGTGTTGAAACCTGAGATAGGCTGAAAGTTAGGCCTCTTGTGCCAATGGTTAGCCAAGTTGTAAATGCAAAGTAAAAGTTATTGAGGGACATTAAAATGCTACTTCAGTGAACACATGAATAATAAGCAAATGAAACAGCCTTTTGCTGATAAGAGGAAAATTTGAGTGGTCTGGATAGAAGATCAGACTAGCCACAATATTTTCTTAATCCAAAGCCTAATTCAAAGGAAAGCCCTAATTTTCTTCAGTTCCATGAAGGCTCAGAGAGGTGAGGAAGCTGCAGAAGAAAAATTGGAAGCTAGCAGAAGTTGGTTCATGAGGCTTAAGGAAAGAAGCCATCTCCAGAGCATAAAAGTGTGAGGTGAAGCAGCAAGTACTGATGTGGAAACTACAGCAAGTTAGAAGACCTAGCAGAGATCACTGATGAAGGTGACTACATTAAAGAGCAAATTTTCAATGGAGACAAAACAGTCTTCTACTGGGAGAAGATGCTGTCTAAGACTTTCGCAGCTACAGAGGTCAATACCTGACTTCAAAGTTTCAAAGGACAGACTGACTGCCTTGTTAGGGGCTAATGTGGCCATTGACTTTAAGTTGAACCCAGTGCTCATTTGCCATTTCAAAAATCCCAGAGTGAGAACTATACTAAATCTATTCTTCCTATAAATGGAACAACAAAGCCTGGATGACATATCTGTTTACAGCATGGTTCATAGAATATTTTAAGACTACTTTTGAGACCTACTCTCAGAAAAAAAGATTCCTTTCAAAATATGACTGCTCATTGATAGTGCACTTGGTCACCTATGTGCTCTGATGAGGATGTACAGGGAGATTAATGTTTTGTTTTGTTTTGTTCTCCCAGCCTTTTAACACAACATTCATTCTTCAGCCCATGGATCAAAGAAAAATTTTGACTTTCAAGTCTGTTACCTAAGAAATACACTTTGTAAGGCTATAGCTGCCATAGACAGTGATTACTTATGGATGGTGATGGATCTTGGCAAAGTAAGATGAAAACCTTCTGTAAAGGATTCTCTATCTAGATGTCATTAAGAACATTTGTGATTCGTGGGAGGAGGTCAAAATATCAACAAGAATAGAAGTTTTGAAGAAGTTGATCCAGCCTTCATGGATGACTTTGAGAGGTTCAAGATTTTGTGGAGGAAGTCATTGAAAACGTGATGGAAATAGCAAGAGAATTATCATTAGAGATGGAGCCTGAAGCTGGGACTGATTTGCTATAGTCTCATGATAAAGCTTGAATGGATGAGGAGTTGCTTCTTGTTGGATAGGCAATGAAATGGGTTGAGATGAAATCTACTCCTGGTGAAGATACTATAAACATTGTTGAAATGACAAGAAAGATATAGAATATTAATAAATGTAGTCGATAATACAGTGGCATGGTTTGAGAGGATTGACTTCAATTTTGAAAGAAGTTCTGTGAATAAAATGCTGTCAAGCAGCATTGTATGCTACAGAGAAATCTTTCATGAAAATGTCACTTGATGTGAGGAAACATCACTGCTGTCTTCTTTTAACAAGTTGGCACAGCCACCCCAATCTTCAGTAGCCACCACCCTGATCAGTCAGCAGCCATCAACCTTGAAACAAGACCCTCAGCCAGCAAAAAGATTTTGACTCACTGAGGGCTTAGATGATTGTTAGTGTTTTTTAGCAATAAAGTTTTTAAATTCAGGGGTGTATTTTTAAAGACATAATGCTCTTGTGCATTTAATAGACTACAGCATAGTGTAAACCAAAAAATTTATGTGACTCATTTTATTTTGGCTTTATTGCAGTGGTCAGAAAACTGAACCTGTGATATCTCTGAGGTATGGCTGTAGTTTGTGTAATGAACTATACATATATAGAATTTCCGCTTATGGCATTTGGCAGTTATAAAATAAATGGTGGATTATAACAAAATAACATAGATGATGTTTTCAGATTTAGTAGTTTTGGCTCTAACTTTATGTTTTTATGATTTATTATAATAAATAATAACTGTTTCATGAATATTCACACATACATAGTTTTTACAACTCATTCAGTATTTCTAAGCATTGTTTTTCAAACTGTAGATGACCTGTTCTATTAGTGGGTAATGAAATCAATTTAAAGGTTTCTGAAATAGCATTTAAAAAAAAAGAAGAGAAACATAACAGAGATTATCAGAGAACACTGCTCTGGATAAAAATTGTTCTGTGAAAGTTTTGTGTATGTGTATCAATTTGCAGCATAAAAAGTATTCTTGCTATGAGACATAGTTCAAAAAACTTTAATGCTACTATTTTTAGAGAGCTACTAGTAAAAATTTGGCTGGTAACTTTACATTTTATTTTCCTATTTTAAAGAGTTAATGTGACCGGGTGCGGTGGCTGACACCTGTAATCCCAGCACTTTGGGAGGCCAAGGTGGGTGGATCACAATGTCAGGAGTTCAAGACCAGCCTGACTAACATGGTGAAACCCCCATCTGTACTTAAAGATACAAAAATTACCCGGGTGTTGTGATGTGTGCCTGTAATCCTAGCTACTGGGGAGGCTGAGGCAGGAGAATTGTTTGAACCCTGGAGGCAGAGGTGGCAGTGAGCTGAGATCACGTCACTGCATTTCAACCTGGGTGACAGGGCGAGACTCTCTCAGAAAAAAAGAGTTAATATAGTAATTTTGGCTAATTTGAGATGTGCTTAGAATTTTGATTTACAGAGCAATTGTAAGAATTTAAGATTATATTGAAATTATAATATTTTGAGCTGACATTTCAGTAACATTCTCAGGTAAAAGGTAATGTAAGTGAGATGCCTAACTATTGTGTTAACAGTTTTGGCATGGGTTGAAAACCATTATAAATATTAGTGGCTTTCTTTCCTGTGTTTTATATTATTTTGATCATATTTAAACCTAGGACATTAAAGTGTAAGGACCCTCAGATTTAAATTTGAATATGAAATAATAAAACAAATTACATTAATATAGTTCACTGGTATGATATACACAGGGTAGAGTTTTATTTTAAATAGAAGCAAATATAATTAGCTAACTGAAGGCAAAACTCTATACTGAATTTTATTTCACATGTAACTAAAATATTGGTGATTGTCTTATTTGCTTAGTTATGAGTCTCAGGAATAATTAAATGGTATAAGATTTTTCACCTTAGCAGAGTAACTGTATCTTGTTTATATCGCCAATGCCTACTATAGACCTGGTAAATAGAATGTATAATAATATATAGTAAGCAATGTAAGGAATTACTTATTCCCTTAGCTTTTAGGACATTGATATTTCTGAATGATACATGCCACTTATTTTATGGGGTATCCCTCAATTTTAATTTGTCTGTTGTTTCTTCATGATCAGATGTAGATTCTGATTTTTTGGTTAGAATACTGTGTAAGTGACATTGTGACTTTTGCAGAATATCACACCTACAGGTACTAGATGTTCATTAGCTACTTTTTGGTAATGTTAATTTTGATCCCTTGGGTAAGGTGAGGTTCTCCACTCTATTACTACTCTTTTGTTTTATAAATAAAGAGCAGTCGCGGGTAGATACTTTGTGACTGTGTAAACATAAAATTCACATGAGACTTTCTCCAGTTTGATTCAGTATCTTCTGATGATTCTCACTTGACTGAACTTGTAACTTTTGATTTTGATAGAATTTTAAACTTACAGAAAAGTTGCAATAATGATGTAAGGAAGCCCCATATATTCTTTATCCCGATTCACCTATTGTTTACATTTGTTTTACCTTTTTAATCTGTAAAATGGGGATAATAAGTGTTATCTGTCTCACAGGGTTGTT
Source organism: Macaca mulatta (assembly GCF_049350105.2). Taxonomy (NCBI): domain Eukaryota; kingdom Metazoa; phylum Chordata; class Mammalia; order Primates; family Cercopithecidae; genus Macaca; species Macaca mulatta. The sequence continues at coordinate 125,172,446 of NC_133411.1, forward strand.
AGTTTTCTTTGTCTTCTTTTTTCATTGAAAAGAGAGGTTTTTAAATTACATTATGTAGCTATAAAGTATTAGGTTGTAATACTAGTTATCCTTTATGTATTTTCTCTTCATTTAAGCTTTCTGAATACTGATTATTTTCTGTGAAACTTTTTTTTTTTTTTTTTAGTAAGTGTAAATTTGCAAAGAATAAGAAATAAGATTCATGTTCAGGAAATATTTTATATTGCATTATTATGGCTATATATGTGTACATATTATGCATCAAAAGGATGAAATCATTTTCACTTAAAAAATTTTACAACAGGCCGGGTGTGGTGGCTCAAGCCTGTAATCCCAGCACTTTGGGAGGCCAAGACGGGCGGATCACGAGGTCAGTAGATCGAGACCAGCTTAGCTAACACGGTGAAACCCCGTCTCCACTAAAAAAAAATACAAAAAACTAGCTGGGCGAGGTGGCGGGCGCCTGTAGTCCCAGCTACTCGGGAGGCTGAGGCAGGAGAATGGCATAGACCCGGGAAGCGGAGCTTGCAGTGAGCTGAGATTCGGCCACTGCACTCCAGCCTGGGCGACAGAGCGAGACTCCGTCTCAAAAAAAAAAAAAAAAAAAAAATTTACAACTGTTGTCATGTTATATCTAATTTGTACCTATAGAGTATTTCTTTTTTATTTATTTATTATTATTATACTTTAAGTTCTAGGGTACATGTGTACAACGTGCAGGTTTTTACATATGTATACTTGTGCCAGGTTGGTGTGCTGCACCCATCAACTCATCAGCACCCATCAACTCATCATTTGCATCAGGTATTACTTCCAGTGCAATCCCTCCCCTCTCCTGCCTCCCCATAATAGGCCCCAGTGTGTGATGTTCCCCTTCCTGAGTCCAAGTCTTCTCATTGTTCAATTCCCACCTATGAGTAAGAACATGTGGTGTTTGGTTTTGTGTTCTTGCAATAGTTTGCTGAGAGTTATGGTTTCCAGCTGCATCCATGTCCCTACAAAGGACACAAACTCATCCTTTTTGATGGCTGCGTAGTATTCCATGGTGTATATGTGCCACATTTTCTTAATCCAGTCTGTCACTGATGGACATTTGGGTTGATTCCAAGTCTTTGCTATTGTGAATAGTGCCGCAATGAATATACATGTGCATGTGTCTTTCTAGCAGCATGATTTATAATCCTTTGGGTATGTACCCAGTAATGGGATGGCTGGGTCATATGGTACTTCTAGTTCTGGATCCTTGCAGAATCGCCACGCTGTTTTCCATAATGGTTGGACTAGTTAACAATCCCACCAACAGTGTAAAAGTGTTCCTATTTCTCCACATCCTCTCCAGCACCTGTTGTTTCCTGACTTTTTAATGATTGCCATTCTAACTGGTGTGAGATGGTATCTCATTGTGGTTTTGATTTGCATTTCTCTGATGGCCAGTGATGATGAGCATTTTTTCATGTGTCTGTTGGCTGTATGCACATCTTCTTTTGAGAAATGTCTGTTCATACTCTTTGCCCACTTTTTGATGGGGTTGTTTGTTTTTTTCTTGTAAATTTGTTTGAGTTCTTTGTAGGTTCTGGATATTAGCCCTTTGTCAGATGAGTAGATTGCAAAAATTTTCTCCCATTCTGTAGGTTGCCTGTTCACTCTGAAGGTAGTTTCTTTTGCTGTGCAGAAGCTCTTTAGTTTAATTAGTTCCCATTTGTCAATTTTGGCTTTTGTTGCCGTTGCTTTTGGTGTTTTAGACATGAAGTCTTTGCCCATGCCTATATCCTGAATGGTATTACCTAGGTTTTCTTCTAGGGTTTTTATGGTATTAGGTCTAGCATTTAAGTCTCTAATCTATCTTGAATTAATTTTCGTATAAGGAGTAAGGAAAGGATCCAGTTTCAGCTTTCTACTTATGGCTAGCCGATTTTCCCAGCACCATTTATTAAATAGGGAATCTTTTCCCCATTTCTTGTTTTTTTCAGGTTTGTCAAAGATCAGATGGCTGTAGATGTGTGGTATTATTTCTGAGGACTCTGTTCTGTTCCATTGGTCTATATCTCTGTTTTGGTACCAGTACCATGCTGTTTTGGTTACTATAGCCTTGTAGTATAGTTTGACATCAGGTAGTGTGATGCCTCCAGCTTTGTTCTTTTGACTTAGGATTGTCTTGGCAATGCGGGCTCTTTTTTGGTTCTTTATGAACTATAAGCAGTTTTTTCCAATTCTGTGAAGAAAGTCATTGGTAACTTGATGGGGATGGCATTGAATGTATAAATTACCTTGGGCAGTATGGCTATTTTCACAATATTGGTTCTTCCTATCCATGAGCATAGTATGTTCTTACATTTATTTGTATCCTCTTTTATTTCACTGAGCAGTGGTTGTAGTTCTCCTTGAAGAGGTCCTTTACATCCCTTGTAAGTTGGATTCCTAAGTATTTTATTCTCTTTGAAGCAATTGTGGATAGAAGTTCATTCCTGATTTGGCTCTCTGTTTGTCTGTTACTGGCGTATAAGATTGCTTGTGATTTTTGCACATTAATTTTGTATCCTGAGACTTTGCTGAAGTTTCTTATCAGCTTAAGGAGATTTGGGCTGAGACAATGGGGTTTTCTAAATATACAATCATGTCATCTGCAAACAGGGACAATTTGACTTCTTCTTTTCCTAACTGAATACCCTTGATTTCTTTCTCTTGCCTGATTACCCTGGCCAGAACTTCCAATGCTGTGTTGAATAGGAGTGATGAGAGAGGGCATCCCTGTCTTGTGCCAGTTTTCAAAGGGAATTTTTCCAGTTTTTGCCCATTCAGTATGATATTGGCTGTGGGTTTGTCATAAATAGCTCTCATTATTTTGAGATACATTACATCAATACCGAATTTATTGAGAGTTTTTAGCATGAAGCGCTGTTGAATTTTGTCAAAGGCCTTTTCTGCATCTATTGAGATAATCATGTGGTTTTTGTCTTTGGTTCTGTTTATATGCTGGATTACGTTTATTGATTTGCATATGTTGAACCAGCTTTGCATCCCAGGGATGAAGCCCACTTGATCATGGTGGATAAGCTTTTTGATGTGCTACTGGATTCGGTTTGCCAGTATTTTATTGAGAATTTTTGCATCAATGTTCATCAGGGATATTGGTCTAAAATTCTCTTTTTTTGTTGTGTTTCTGCCAGGCTTTGGTATCAGGATGATGTTGGCCTCATAAAATGAGTTAGGGAGGATTCCCTCTTTTTCTGTTGATTGGAATAGTTTCAGAAGGAATGGTACCAGCTCCTCCTTGTACCTCTGGTAGAATTCAGCTGTGAATCTGTCTGGTCCTGGACTTTTTTTGGTTGGTAGGCTATTAATTATTGCCTCAATTTCAGAGCCTACTATTGGTCTATTCAGGGATTCAACTTCTTCCTGGTTTAGTCTTGGGAGAGTGTAAATGTCCAGGAAATTATCCGTTTCTTCTAGATTTTCTAGTTTATTTGCGTAGAGGTGTTTATAGTATTCTCTGATAGTAGTTTGTATTTCTTTGGGGTCGGTGGTGATATCCCCTTTATCATTTTTTATTGCGTCTATTTGATTCTTCTCTCTTCTTTATTAGTCTTGCTAGCTGTCTATCAATTTAGCTTATCTTTTCAAAAAACCAGCTCTTGGATTCATTGATTTTTGGAGGGTTTTTTTGTGTCTCTATCTCCTTCAGTTCTGCTCTGATGTTAGTTATTTCTTGCCTTCTGCTAGCTTTTGAATGTGTTTGCTCTTGCTTCTCTAGTTCTTTTAATTGTGATGTTAGAGTGTCAATTTTAGATCTTTCCAGCTTTCTCTTATGGGCATTTAGTGCTATAAATTTCCCTCTACACACTGCTTTAAATGTGTCCCCGAGTTTCTGGTATGTTGTATCTTTGTTCTCATTGGTTTCAAAAAACATCTTTGTTTCTGCCTTCGTTTCGTTATGTACCCAGTAGTCATTCAGGAGCAGGTTGTTCAGTTTCCATGTAGTTGAGCAGTTTTGATTGAGTTTCTTAGTCCTGAGTTCTAGTTTGATTGCACTGTGGTCTGAGAGACAGTTCGTTATAATTTCTGTTCTTGCACATTTGCTGAGGAGTGCTTTACTTCCAATTATGTGATCAGTTTTGGAATAAGTGCGATGTAGTGCTGAGCAGAATATATATTCTGTTGATTTGGGGTGGAGAGTTCTGTAGATATCTATTAGGTCCGCTTGGTGCAGAGTTGAGTTGAATTCCTGGATATCCTTGTTAACTTTCTGTCTCGTTGATCTGTCTAATGTTGACAGTGGGGTGCTGAAGTCTCCCATTATTATTGTATGGGAGTCTAAGTCTCTTTGTAAGTCTCTAAGGACTTGCTTTATGAATGTGGGTGCTCCTGTATTGGGTGCATATATATTTAAGATAGTTAGCTCTTCCTGTTGAATTGATCCCTGTACCATTATGTAATGGCCTTCTTTGTCTCTTTTGATCTTTGATGATTTAAAGTCTGTTTTATCAGAGACTAGGATTGCAACCCCTGCTTTTTTTTGTTCTCCTTTTGCTTGGTAGATCTTCCCCCATCCCTTTATTTTGAGCCTATGTGTGTCTCTGCATGTGAGATGGGTCTTGTGAATATAGCAAACTGATGGGTCTTGACTCTTTATCCAGTTTGCCAGTCTGTGTCTTTTAATTGGACCATCTAGTCCATTTACATTTAAGGTTAAGATTGTTATGTGTGAACTTGATCCTGTCATTGTGATATTAGCTGGTTGTTTTGCTCACTAGTTGATGCAGTTTCTTCCTAGCCTCGATGGTCTTTACCTTTTGGCATGTTTTTGCAATGGCTGGTACCGGTTGTTCCTTTCCATGTTTAGTGCTTCCTTCAGGAGCTATTGTAGGGCAGGTCTGGTGGTGACAAAATCTCTAAGCATTTGCTTATCTGTAAAGGATTTTATTTCTCCTTCACTTATGAAACTTAGTTTGACTGGATATGAAATTCTGGGTTTAAAATTCTTTTCTTTAAGAATGTTGAATATTGGCCCCCACTCTCTTCTGGCTTGTAGAGTTTCTGCGAAGACAGCTGCTGTTAGCGTGATGGGCTTCACTTTGTGGGTAACCCGACCTTTCTCTCTGACTGCCCTTAACATTTTTTCCTTCATTTCAACTTTGGTGAATCTGACAATTATGTGTCTTGGAGTTGCTCTTCTCGAGGAGTATCTTTGTGGTGTTCTCTGTATTTCCTGAATTTGAATGTTGGCCTGCCTTACTAGGTTGGGGAAGTTCTCCTGAATGATATCCCGAAGAGTGTTTTCCAACTTGTTTCCATTTTCCTCCTCACTTTCAGGCATCCCAATCAGACATAGATTTGGTCTTTTCACATAATCCCATACTTCTTGAAGGCTTTGTTCATTTCTTTTTCCTCTTTTTTCTTTAGACTTCTCTTCTTACTTCATTTCATTCATTTGATCCTCAATCGCTGATACTTTCTTCCAGTTGATCGAGTCGGTTACTGAAGCTTGTGCATTTGTCACATATTTCTCGTGTCATGGTTTTTATCTCTGTCAGTTCGTTTATGGCCTTCTTTGCATTGATTGTTCTAGTTATCTATTCTTCCATTCTTTTTTCAAGATTTTTAGTTTCTTTGCGCTGGGTACATAATTAATTCCTCCTTTAGCTCTGAGAAGTTTGATGCACTGAAGCCTTCTTCTCTCAACTCAACAGTCATTCTCCATCCAACTTTGATCCGCTGCTGGTGATGAGCTGCATTCCTTTTGAGGGGGAGATGCGCCCTTATTTTTTGAATTTCCAGCTTTTCTGCCCTGCTTTTTCCCCATCTTTGTGGTTTTATCTGCCTTTGGTCTTTGATGATGGTGATATACTGATGGGGTTTTGGTGTGGGTGTCCTTTCTGTTTGTTAGTTTTCCTTCTAACAGTCAGGACCCTCAGCTGTAGGTCTGTTGGACATTGCTTAAGGTCCACTCCAGACCCTGTTTGCCTGGTTATCAGCAGCAGAGGCTGCAGAAGATAGAATATTGCTGAACAGCGACTGTTCCTGTCTGATTGTTGCTCTGGAAGCTTCATCTCAGGGGTGTACCCCGCCGTGTGAGGTGTGGGATGTCGGTCTGCACCTAGTGGGCAATGTCTCCCAGTTAGGCTACTCAGGGGTCAGGGACCAACTTGAGCAGGCAGTCTGTCCGTTCTCAGATCTTAGCCTCTTCTGTGAAACTTTATGTGTGGGTGTATGCATGCACAAACACATACGAGGTCAGCAATTTTATTTACCTTTTTTATTACTCTGTCATGTGGCCCTGGAACAAATATTTTTCAATGACAAAATTTAGTAGAAAAGGCTCTGGAAATTAAGAAAGCCAATCCATGAACACCTAAAACCATGACTTTTAAAAATTACCTCCCTTGTGCATACTCTTTATTTCAATTCAATTCTACAGGTAGATGTAGAATGTGCCTACTGTGTGCTGGGCATTATTCTAAGTGCTCCAATATGGCACTGATAAAAAGGACAAAAACCTTTTTTCTCAAGGAGTTTAGAATCTTAAGTGGTAGTCAACAATCAAATAAATACTATATGTTATGATAGATGGTAAAAAGCCCTAGGAAAATAAAGCAAGGCAAGTAGTGACACAGTTCACTTATTAGTTCTCTGTTATCCAGGGACTGAGAATACAGTTTGTTAATTTATTGACCCTGCTTCCCTGTCTTCTGGACATTTGTTATGTCAGTCATTCTTACTGTTAGTTGAAGTCAAAGAAACTCTAATCTAGAAATTGTTTACTTGGTTCTACTTAGGGAGTGGGTAGTAAAGAAGTCTTTCAAAATTTGATGCAATTATCCAAAATTAGTGAATGTGTATGCATTTTTCTGAGATAAATTTCTATACTTTTCATTCAGTTATCAAATAGTCTGCAACCCAAAATATTTTAGTGGTGACTCTAATTTATCCTTTCTTCTAGCCACATGGCTAAGTAGTTTTGTGAATGAGTAACGCAGTCTTGATTAACATGAGTTTTGCAGGTAGCCTTTGTGTACCTATCTCTAGTTAGTAACTTTTAAAATTAGAGTTGTATCTTTTTGTCAGATGGCTTTTTAATAATCTTCTAAAATGAATATAATAACGTTCTAAATGTGTTTAAAATATGCAATTTTGTTTGTACTTTTAAAATCAAAATACTTGATAGTTTCTTGTGTGATGATATATATTTTAAGTTGTATTTTCCAAAGACAATTTATAATATCAACAAGGAAGGCTAACTCATGGCCTGATATAAATACACACATATCTAGTTGGGGAAAGAATATATAGATTGGACAAAACACCTAATTGGAGAAATTGGGAAAGGAAGTGCCACTAACTCAATATTTGACAATGCACCATTTAACCCTTTACAACTTAGTGAGGCAGGTATTATTGTCTCCATTTTGCAGATGAGAAAACTGAGGCTCAAAGAGGTGAATAGAATATGTAACTTGCTTAAGGTCAATTAGTATGCAACTTCACAGCCCACACTCAGCTGCCACTTAGCAAACCAAATGAAAGTTAGGGTAATGTTTTCTCATTATAAAAAGGATTTCTGGACATGCTTTGGCCTGCAGATAATATTGTATGTGTGACAGGTGGGGGGTGTGTGTGTGTGTGTATGTATGTATGTATGTGTATGTGAAGAACCAACCAAATATTAGCTCTATAGGTTGCAATCCTGCCTCCTACGAAAGCCATAGCCAAGTGGAAATACAACTTTTTTTTCTTCCTCTTTCATACATTCATTTTCATGTGAATACTTCTCCTTGAAAGTTTGTGTATGTTATGTGATTTATCACTTGTCTGAGAGGAATCTTTAATGTTGACTCTGTCAGAGGCTGTTGTAGGTCACAAGGATATAAAGGTGAATAAGACTCCAGCTGTCTCCTAATGGAGATTACACTCTACTCTGAGGAGATAGACATGTAGACAAATTATTGCAATAAACCGATCTAAATGTTAATAGAGAAAGATACAGAGTGCTGAGGGAACAGAGTAGCAGACTACAGAGGGAAGGGAAAGGAAAAAATAACAGAGGAGGTGACATTGGAGCCAAAGAAGAGATATGTGAAACAGCGTAGTGTGTTCTGGGAATCTTATTTGGTTCACTGTGGCTAAATTATAGATAATTAGGAATATGTTTTAGAACATAGGACTGGAAAGGTTGTTATCACGTCCTGAGGGGTTTTGTATACTAGACTTAGGACTTAAGAGTTTGGATTTTATTTTATAGGTAGTAAGGAACTATTGGAGACTTTTAAGAAGGGAAGTGGGATGATGGGATGAGGTTCTATAGGAGGCAGGTAGCCCAGTTAGAAGACTATTGTGATAGTCTGGGAATATGTGGATGATGAGAGTCTGAAATCAGTCATGAATTTTGGAAAATATTTGAAAAATATTTAGAAGATACTATAGAACAAATTAGGTGACCAAAATGTCTTATATTTATACTACTTTATAGTTGCCAAAATCCTTTAAGTGTGCATGTTATTGGATATTATCAGTAACCCAGAAAAGTAGGTAGTTCAGATGGATTGATTTCCATTTTGTATGAGGAAACTGAATCTTGAAAGATGTGGCTTAGCCATGGTCACATAGCTAGTGATAGTTTAAGAGTGAACCAAATCATAAGCCTCAAATTCAGGGTTCTTTTTAATTTGTCTGCATCATCTCTGTGCAGTGCTTAAGCATACATTAGTTAATATCAAGGCCTGATCATGGTGGGGTGTGCGTTTTAATTTATTCACTTAATATCTCTCTTCATTAGTTATGTTAAGTGCCTAATGGAGAGGGATAGGATCAATTAAATAAGGTAAATGCAACATTTTACAGGTCAATGTAAATACCTAGAATGTGCTTTTCAATTAAGATGACATGTATGCCAGTGCTTTTTTAATATATGAGAATGGTTATGACATTTATTCCTATTTTATTGGAAAGTCTATTGCATGGGACTTGATAATAGTGTTAGGCTGCTATCAGAGACTGTGCTTACTGTAATCAGTGTTAAAGATCAGTATATAAAGAATCCTTACTTAACATGTACCATTAAATTGATTTTGTATTAGGTATTATAGAGATATTATAGATTAGATCTCTACAACATCTTCCTTCTTTTTACCCATAACCTCTAAAAGGTTTAGTGCCAGAAGGAACAGAACTGTATCTTTATTTTCTCATCACATCCTCTCTCAAATAGATAATACTTTCATTGCTCTCTTTCCAACTTGGCTTTGAGTCACTGCTGTGATTCTAGCTGTTGAACAGTCTTTCAAATTAAGTGATTAGTATTCTAGTCAAGGAAAAATTGTTGTGAGCCTGCCATTCTTACCCAGTATTGTTAAGGTAGTTTTACTAAATCTATTATTAGGGTCATGTTATCAGAGGCAAATGACTATTGGGTTTCACAAAACTTCCCTAAATATTGATACTTGAAATTTACAGGAAATTAAATCTAAAACCTTACACTTTTGAAGCTGGAGGCACCAATAAGCTGCTGAAGTTCAGTATAAAGCCACATCTGTGCTCCTTAATACTTTGTAAGAAAAGTTTCTCTGCCTTAGTCTTCCTTTACTATTTTTGTCTTACTTGATTAAAATTTTGCTGTTGTATTAACTAATAAATTCAAAGGAAATGTTCTGATTAGTTTCTGTCATAACTGGGAACAATAGTAAGAGTACCTTGGAAAGTGTGATAGTCTGTTGCGTAACACTTGCTAGGTAGTAGATATGAGTTCTCTGCCTATTTCAATCTCATTGTATCTAAAGGTGTGAACTTCTTACCATCTGGATACTTTAGTTTCCCTCTAAATTAAAAAGAAAAAAAGCAAATCTTACCTGTATAGTACCTAATGCAAAGGTTTTTTTGAAAGATGATGGGAAGTCATTAAAGTGCATTTCAACAATTTATGCTATTTACTAGTTGAAATTTGTAACTATTTAAAAACCATTAGTTTTAAAAAATATTATTTTAAAATAGTAATTTATTGTTTAATATTTAAAAACATTGGATCTTTTAATATATTTCACTGCTTGGTATTAGAATTTTTTATTTTTAGAATAGAGTATATTTATTTTATTTTATTTTATTTTATTTTATTTTTTTTTGAGACGGAGTCTCGCTCTGTCGCCCAGGCTGGAGTGCAGTGGCCGGATCTCAGCTCACTGCAAGCTCCGCCTCCCGGGTTTACGCCATTCTCCTGCCTCAGCCTCCCGAGTAGCTGGGACTACAGGCGCCCGCCACCTCGCCCGGCTAGTTTTTTTGTATTTTTAGTAGAGACGGGGTTTCACCATATTAGCCAGGATGGTCTCGATCTCCTGACCTTGTGATCCGCCCGTCTCGGCCTCCCAAAGTGCTGGGATTACAGGCTTGAGCCACCGCGCCCGGCCTGTATATTTAAAGATGACTTTTGCTCTTAAATTTGACAGGCATGGCAGGAGGCCAATCTAGGAAGCCCAAAGGGAGAATTCGCAGAGTATGTAGGTTAAAGGAGCCCTGGAACTGACTTTCTATGAAGCCCAGCCTACCCATACACATTCCTGCAGAGTGGAGATTTGCTTAAAGTTGACTGTTTTCTTCCTTCTGTACCATCTGATTCAAATCTGCACCTGTCTTTTAAAGCTAGAGACGGTTGGATGGCAGCTTAACCTTCAGATGGCTCACTCTGCTCAAGCAAAACTAAAATCTCCTCAAGCTGTGTTACAACTTGGAGTGAACAATGAAGATTCAAAGGTAAGAAATGGTATCCCATTAAAAGGATGTATTTGGTTTGTTGGGACTTAAACTTTTTATTCTTAGCAGTCTTTGCTCTCTGGATTTAAATTTTAAACATAATTCAGTTACACAATTATTAATAAGCGGATCTATTTTGACAGATTTTGATGTCAGATTTAAATATCACTGTTATTTATCTCAAGAAATAGCTTATCTTGCAAAGTACCTTTCACACAAAAACATTTCATAATGTCTTCTTTTAAATTCTGCAGTGAAAAAAAATTGGTGAAGACCACATAAAATCATGATTTTAATGTTTTAGATATTTGCGAATATTCCTGAGTGTTTCATGTTTTAAGCTGAATATATGTGGTAGAGGGAATATTGTTTGTTGTCCAGCTAGTGCCTGGAACAATAAATATGATGGAGACCTGAATTGTATTTTTGTGTGTGTAGTAGTGTAGTATGCTTGCATGTGTTTAAATCCCAGCTTTTGAGAAATAGAATTTTTTTTTTATACCACAGGGTGATTTTTACTTTATTATTAAGTTCAGAACAACTAGAACATGATTATTAAAGATCAAAGCATTGCTATGAAAGTTTTTGTTACTGCAACATATAGGGAAATACGTCTTTCAGATATGACAAGAGCTTTTTATCATATTTTATATTGTAATTGATTATCTTTTAAGATAGAAAAGGGGGAGTGACTTTTTCCTCCTAAGTAGATAAGACTATCTCATCTTCAGACAAAATAGAATTGAGAATGAGGTATTAGAGAATATCTGAGGAAGGAGATTACAGTGACTGAATGTGATAATAGAATAATGGAAGAAATGTTATTATTAATAACAGGAATTGAAGAATGGGAATATTATTACTTTTTTGTTAAAACTTTCACTATTCATTCTATTATGCACGTTTCTGGCTTCTTTCAGAAGTACCTAGCCCAGGTTATATAAAATTCTGTGGAATTGACTTGAGTCTTATATATAATGTATTAGTTTATTACAGTGTTTCAAAAGTATCATTTTATTTCACAGATTTTCGCTGGAAAGTAATATGAACTTAGTGGTTAGAGTCAAGCTGTTAGAATATGTCTAGTGGTTTCCCTTTATCTGCAGTTTCACTTTCCATAGTTTCAGTTACCCACTGCTGTTTGAAATAGGTGAGTACAGTACAGTAAGATGAGAGAAAGAGACTACGTCCACATAACTTTATTATACTATGTTGTTATGGTTGTTCTATTTTCTTATGACTGTTGTTAATCTCTTACAGTGCCTAATTTATAAATTAGACTTTATCATAAGTTTGTGTATATGGGAAAAAACAGTATATATTGGGTTCAGTATTATCCATGGTTTCAGGCTTCCACTGGGAATTTTGGAATATATCCTCCCACCGTGGGCAGGGAGACTACTGTGTGCTCTGCAGTTTAGTGTAGTGTAACCTTAGGCAAATTACTTAATCCTTGATTCTCAGTTTCTTTATCTGTAAAATATAGGTAGCAGTATCTAGCCACACAATTTTTATGAAGACTAAATACCTAGTATATGTAAAGTGTTTAGTCCAGTGCCCAGTAGTACAGCATGTGCTCAATAAATGCCGGCTGCTACCATCATCATCAATAAAACCGTTTTGTTTCTAGCTAAAATAAAGAAATCAATCCATTTGTTTTAATTCAAAGTTCTTACTATTTCCTGATGAAATTATTACCTCTTCCCTTGTTCCTTGCATTCCCTCTCCTTTTTTTTTTTTTTTTGATTATATTTTTCATATATATCCTTACTGGAAATTAGGGAGGGGAAAAAGAGCCTGGAAAGTCCCTTTTATTTCTTCTGTGAACTGAGTAAGGTATTCCTTTAGGTGTAGGATGATGATCTGGAATTCACTAGTGTAGACTGGAACTATTCCATGAGTGAAAATACATGCATACATGCACATTCCAAGTAGCTATATACTTCCTCTGTTTTACTTTTCGTGACTACCTAATGTTAAGTCTACATAGCTAAAAGCATTTTATATGTTGGAAGTATACTATTTTGACCACATGCATTGAATATGCTTTAAGCATCATAAGTTCAGCAATGCTTGTCTTTGGGATTCTCAAGTCCTCCTAACTTCTTTGTTATATCTTCAAAGTATGCCTATGTGTCTGTTATATTTTTAGGCAGTAGGAATAAAAGAATAATGCTTCTTGTAAGACAGCCATGTTAATAAGACATTCAGATTATTCAGGAAGATGTGAATATCTAGATGTGAAATCTAACTCATTTGAAATATGAGCTTGAGTACATTTATGTTTTTCTGTGTGTTTGTATTTTGAAATTTTGAATAAATGTATATATGCATCTTGATTAATCATATAACTTGCAGTTCTAGAGCACCATTTTCATTAACAAATATGCTGAGGAAGAAGAGCAGAAGCACACATACGTAAAAGATATTTCCCTTTCATCTTGTATGTAGACTTAAGTGACTTCTTTGTATTGCCTTTCTCTTTTATGGCATTCTACACATTTTGTGCCTGTGTCTTTTATCTCCTAAACAATAGACACATAATGAGATATAGAGCTACCATCACCTAGGCAGAAACATACCATCTCCAAGTGATACGGTGTGCCCTAGCTATGAAGGACCGGTTAACTACTAACCTGTTTTCCTCAATGTACTGCTGGCTGGAATTACTGCTCTTTCTTTTGTTTACCTTCTCCTTGATTTTAGGATTTTGTATTCTGTTCTTTGTACTCTTCATCTTGTTCCTTATGTTAATTTTTATGTGACTCCTGTTACTAAGGACTACTAACTACTTTTCTCTCAAATATTTACTCTGTCATGAAATGAGAATTCTTCACAGGTTGGAATATTAAGTAAAAGGAATGAGGGTATAGAGCATGTTTTAAAAAACAAGTTTATTAAAGGAAAGGAAAGCTTTTACCAAAAGGGAGATTAAATGTTATCACTGCTTAGTTTAGGATATAAAGTATCTTAAAGTACAAAACTGTCATACTTATGAAGTTGGTGTTTGTTTAAAACAGGAAGCATTGAGTACAGTTCTCACAAATGTGTATTTTACAGGGTAGTTATCCTGAAAATATACATATATTAAACTATTGGGAGGATTAGAGTGACTGTAAATTGTGAGGGAGTATTTTGGTGGTGTTTACTTTCGAGCTGTTGAACTGAAAACTTACTGTAATTCACTGAAGAGTGTGGTTTATGAGGAGCTCCTTGTCTTCTTTTTCACTTCTAACATACATATGAAAAATGTAGCCTGCAGTGAAGTTTTAATTGCTATCACACTGGATAACACTGTTTGACTGTAGTCTCCTTTCTTAGAACACTTCTGTCTCGAGGCTTTCCTGTTTTGCTACTAATTTTATCACAAAAACTGGGTGATTGTAGCTTTCCTGCAGTATTTTGATATGTATTCTAGTTGTTTTTGGTTAATTGTCTTAGTGTTTGTCTACTGTGTTTAGGAAAGTGAGATTATTTTCCTGTTCCACAGATACCTCAAATTGAGTTTTCTGACTTAAAGTTTTTTTCATTAGGGGGCAGTAGAGTGCTTTGCTTACCGAGTCTTTTCTGGCATTCACAGTGTTATCTGAAATAACATTCACAATAATTTGTGAAGTCAGTAGTTGAAGGAAATGCTAAGTGTTTACATTTCTAATCTGTATAGAACAATAGAGTTCCCTTATTTATTTCCATAAACAAAATTAATGTTTATTAATAATTTATGTATAGAACAAATAAATGAAATCATCATAATTTGACTTTTGAAATTTGTGTATGATCATTTGCCAAAATGAAATATATTAAAAGCTTTCTACATTATTGACTTTTTTGTTACATTATGTCACTTATATTAATTTCTTCATGAGAAAAAAGCATAAAATAGTCCATAAGATAATTGAATGGCACTGTTAGGTTATGATGTAACTAGTTCTAGGCCCATTGTAGTCAGCTGAAAGTTCTTTATTCAGAGAGAGTAATGTCATTTGTAACAAATGTTGATAATATTGTCTGACACCAACACTTTAACTTTGAATATCTTAGAATACTTTAATTTTGCTATTAATCTTTGTATACTTTTTTCCCCAGTAAATTTCCTGTTAAAGACAAACCTGTTTTGTTAATACAGAGATTCCAAATTTTATTTGTACATCTTTGAGGAAGGATCATTGTGTTTCATTTTTTTTTCTTTTGCAGTAACTGTGGTAAAATCACCCTGACAGAACTTTTATTTATCTTAATGTTAAATTAGATTATAATCAGGTTGCAGAAAGTACTTTACGTAAAAGTAATTATGATTTTGAATGAATTTGGGACTCTTAATACTAGTTTTCTGACTTAGAGCTCTTCATTCTTATTTCCAAAATATGTGACAAATTCTGTTTAGTGTGAAAAAATGGGCAAAAGTTCTTTTTTAAGTGTTTACTCTGTGCTATTCATGGTATCACCTCTTTTTATGTTTAAAACATCTCTTCCAGGCATGATTTCTTATTATTCTTATTTTATTGATAAGTGGAAATGTAGAAGCACAGAGAAGTTAAATAATATTCCCATGTTATACAGATAGTAAACAGTAGACCTAGGGTTTGAATCCAGGCAATTTTATTTGAGTTCCAGTTTATCAGTAGGATGCTGTATCATCTTGTTAATTTAATAACTTGGCAGTTGATCTTGTAATATGTGTATATGTTTCAAGGTGTTGAAAGCTATTCTAAAATGTAAGGTTGTTCATAGGATTATAGTTACATGGATTCTAGATTTAATTTTTCTCTTTCCTCTTTATTTGACTAAGTTGAAACAATTTTCCAATTTTAGTCCATTAGAAACACCATTTACTCTCATGTAGTAAGTAAAGTTATAAATGATGTCAGTTCAACAGAGGCTGCCTTTTATTAACAAATATTATTGTAAGGGCTACATGACATCAATGATGTTGATGTCTTGTGAGCAAATAAGCTATATCAGTTAAAAAGAAAAGATGCCCTCAGATCAATTTAGGACAGATTTCTAAGAGAAAAATATGTATGCTATTCAAATCATGAATTCTTGTTATAGAAATTTACATTCTTTCATCTTAAAGGTGGTGTTAGTATTAACTGATTTGGAAGGACCTTCACATGTTTTAGCCTTATGTGAGTTGGTCTGCGTTTTCCTTTTTTTTTCTTGAGGTATCCCATATCATATCTTTATTAGAATAAATCACACTAAAGAATGCTTTCTCACCCTTGATTACACATACAAACGAGATAATTCAACTGATAGGACATAATTCAAATATAAATAAAATCATTCTTTCACATATTTAACATTGTTGAGTGGCTTTTTAAATTGTATATATTTAAGGTATACAACATGCTGTTTTGATATAAATATGCATAGTAAAATTACGTTTTTTGTGTGTTTGGTAAAAGCACCTAAAAACTATTTTCCTAGCAAAATTTCAGTTTACAATACAATATTATTAACGATAGTCCTCATGCTGTACATCAGATCTCCAGACTTATTTATCCTATATAACTGCAAGTTCCTATGCTTTGACCTGCTTCCCATTTTCTCCCTTTCCTTGTCTCTAATAATCACTGTTCTACTAGGCATTTTTTTAAAATTCCACATATAAGTGAGATCATGCAGTATTTTTCTTTCTGTGTCTGGTTTATTTCACTTACCATAATGTCCTCCAGATTCATCTATTTTGTTGCAAATGGCACTATATCCTTTTTCAAGGCTGACTTATATTCCTATGTGTGTGTATATGTGTCTGTGTCTGTTTGTATATATGTATATGTATGCATGTATATATGGACACATATACATATCACAATTTATCCATTGATAGATACTTACATTGTTTCCATATCTTGGCTATTATGAATAATGCTGCAGCAAACATGGGGGTGCAAATATCTCTTTAACATACTGGATTCATCTTCTTTTTTTTTTTTTTTAATTTATTTATTATTATACTTTAAGTTGTAGGGTACATGTGCATAACGTGCAGGTTTGTTACATATGTATACTTGTGCCATGTTGGTGTGCTGCACCCATCAACTCGTCATTTACATCAGGTATAACTCCCAATGCAATCCCTCCCCCCGCCCCCCTCCCCATGATAGGCCCCGGTGTGTGATGTTCCCCTTCCTGAGTCCAAGTGATCTCATTGTTCAGTTCCCACCTATGAGCGAGAACATGCGGTGTTTGGTTTTCTGTTCTTGTGATAGTTTGCTAAGAATGATGGTTTCCAGCTGCATCCATGTCCCTACAAAGGACACAAACTCATCCTTTTTGATGGCTGCGTAGTATTCCATGGTGTATATGTGCCACATTTTCTTAATCCAATCTGTCACTGATGGACATTTGGGTTGATTCCAAGTCTTTGCTATTGTGAATAGTGCTGCAATAAACATACGTGTGCATGTGTCTTTATAGCAGCATAATTTATAATCCTTTGTGTATATACCCAGTAATGGGATGGCTGGGTCATATGGTACATCTAGTTCTAGATCCTTGAGAAATCGTCATACTGTTTTCCATAATGGTTGAACTAGTTTACAATCCCACCAACAGTGTAAAAGTGTTCCTATTTCTCCACATCCTCTCCAGCACCTGTTGTTTCCTGACTTTTTAATGATCGCCATTCTAACTGGTGTGAGATGGTATCTCATTGTGGTTTTGATTTGCATTTCTCTGATGGCCAGTGATGATGAGCATTTTTTCATGTGTCTGTTGGCTGTATGAATGTCTTCTTTTGATAAATGTCTGTTCATATCCTTTGCCCACTTTTTGATGGGGTTGTTTGTTTTTTTCTTGTAAATTTGTTTGAGTTCTTTGTAGGTTCTGGATATTAGCCCTTTGTCAGATGAGTAGATTGCAAAAATTTTCTCCCATTCTGTAGGTTGCCTGTTCACTCTGATGGTAGTGTCTTTTGCTGTGCAGAAGCTCTTTAGTTTAATGAGATCCCATTTGTCAATTTTGGCTTTTGCTGCCATTGCTTTTGGTGTTTTAGACATGAAGTCTTTGCCCATGCCTATGTCCTGAATGGTACTACCTAGGTTTTCCACTAGGATTTTTATGGTATTAGGTCTAACATTTAAGTCTCTAATCCATCTTGAATTAATTTTCGTATAAGGAGTAAGGAAAGGATCCAGTTTCAGCTTTCTACTTATGGCTAGCCAATTTTCCCAGCACCATTTATTAAATAGGGAATCCTTTCCCCATTTCTTGTTTCTCTCAGGTTTGTCAAAGATCAGATGGCTGTAGATGTGTGGTATTATTTCTGGGGACTCTGTTCTGTTCCATTGGTCTATATCTCTGTTTTGGTACCAGTACCATGCTGTTTTGGTTACTGTAGCCTTGTAGTATAGTTTGAAGTCAGGTAGCGTGATGCCTCCAGCTTTGTTCTTTTGACTTAGGATTGTCTTGGAGATGCGGGCTCTTTTTTGGTTCCATATGAACTTTAAAGCAGTTTTTTCCAATTCTGTGAAGAAACTCATTGGTAGCTTGATGGGGATGGCATTGAATCTATAAATTACCTTGGGCAGTATGGCCATTTTCACGATATTGATTCTTCCTATCCATGAGCATGGTATGTTCTTCCATTTGTTTGTGTCCTCTTTGATTTCACTGAGCAGTGGTTTGTAGTTCTCCTTGAAGAGGTCCTTTACATCCCTTGTCAGTTGGATTCCTAGGTATTTGATTCTCTTTGAAGCAATTGTGAAGGGAAGTTCATTCCTGATTTGGCTCTCTGTTTGTCTGTTACTGGTGTATAAGATTGCTTGTGATTTTTGCACATTAATTTTGTATCCTGAGACTTTGCTGAAGTTGCTTATCAGCTTAAGGAGATTTTGGGCTGAGACAATGGGGTTTTCTAAATATACAATCATGTCATCTGCAAACAGGGACAATTTGACTTCTTCTTTTCCTAACTGAATACCCTTGATTTCTTTCTCTTGCCTGATTGCCCTGGCCAGAACTTCCAACACTATGTTGAATAGGAGTGGTGAGAGAGGGCATCCCTGTCTTGTGCCAGTTTTCAAAGGGAATTTTTCCAGTTTTTGCCCATTCAGTATGATATTGGCTGTGGGTTTGTCATAAATAGCTCTTATTATTTTGAGGTACGTTCCATCAATACCGAATTTATTGAGCGTTTTTAGCATGAAGGGCTGTTGAATTTTGTCAAAGGCCTTTTCTGCATCTGTTGAGATAATCATGTGGTTCTTGTCTTTGGTTCTGTTTATATGCTGGATTATGTTTATTGATTTGCGAATGTTGAACCAGCCTTGCATCCCAGGGATGAAGCCCACTTGATCATGGTGGATAAGCTTTTTGATGTGTTGCTGAATCTGGTTTGCCAGTATTTTATTGAGGATTTTTGCATCGATGTTCATCAGGGATATTGGTCTAAAATTCTCTTTTTTTGTTGTGTCTCTGCCAGGCTTTGGTATCAGGATGATGTTGGCCTCATAAAATGAGTTACGGAGGATTCCCTCTTTTTCTATTGATTGGAATAGTTTCAGAAGGAATGGTACCAACTCCTCCTTGTACCTCTGGTAGAATTCAGCTGTGAATCCATCTGGTCCTGGACTTTTTTTGGTTGGTAGGCTATTAATTATTGCCTCAATTTCAGAGCCTGCTATTGGTCTATTCAGGGATTCAACTTCTTCCTGGTTTAGTCTTGGAAGAGTGTAAGTGTCCAGGAAATTATCCATTTCTTCTAGATTTTCCAGTTTATTTGCGTAGAGGTGTTTATAGTATTCTCTGATAGTAGTTTGTATTTCTTTGGGGTCGGTGGTGATATCCCCTTTATCATTTTTAATTACATCGATTTGATTCTTCTCTCTTTTCTTCTTTATTAGTCTTGCTAGTGGTCTGTCAATTTTGTTGATCTTTTCAAAAAACCAACTCCTGGATTCATTGATTTTTTGGAGAGTTTTTTGTGTCTCTATCTCCTTCAGTTCTGCTCTGATCTTAGTTATTTCTTGCCTTCTGCTAGCTTTTGAATGTGTTTGCTCTTGCTTCTCTAGTTCTTTTAATTGCGATGTTAGAGTGTCAATTTTAGATCTTTCCTGCTTTCTCTTGTGGGCATTTAGTGCTATAAATTTCCCTCTACACACTGCTTTAAATGTGTCCCTGAGTTTCTGGTATGTTGTATCTTTGTTCTCATTGGTTTCAAGGAACATCTTTATTTCTGCCTTCATTTCGTTATGTACCCAGTAGTCATTCAGGAGCAGGTTGTTCAGTTTCCATGTAGTTGAGCGGTTTTGATTGAGTTTCTTAGTCCTGAGTTCTAGTTTGATTGCACTGTGGTCTGAGAGACAGTTTGTTATAATTTCTGTTCTTGTACATTTGCTGAGGAGTGCTTTACTTCCAATTACGTGGTCGATTTTGGAGTAAGTACGATGTGGTGCTGAGAAGAATGTATATTCTGTTGATCTGGGGTGGAGAGTTCTATAGATGTCTATTAGGTCTGCTTGCTGCAGAGATGAGTTCAATTCCTGGATATCCTTGTTAACTTTCTGTCTCGTTGATCTGTCTAATGTTGACAGTGGAGTGTTGAAGTCTCCCATTATTATTGTATGGGAGTCTAAGTCTCTTTGTAAGTCTCTAAGGACTTGCTTTATGAATCTGGGTGCTCCTGTATTGGGTGCATATATATTTAGGATAGTTAGCTCTTCCTGTTGAATTGATCCCTTTACCATTATGTAATGGCCTTCTTTGTCTCTTTTGATCTTTGATGGTTTAAAGTCTGTTTTATCAGAGACTAGTATTGCAACCCCCGCTTTTTTTTGTTCTCCATTTGCTTGGTAAATCTTCCTCCATCCCTTTATTTTGAGCCTATGTATGTCTCTGCGTGTGAGATGGGTCTCCTGAATACAGCAGACTGATGGGTCTTGACTCTTTATCCAGTTTGCCAGTCTGTGTCTTTTAATTGGAGCATTTAGTCCATTTACATTTAAGGTTAAGATTGTTATGTGTGAACTTGATCCTGCCATTATGATATTAACTGGTTATTTTGCTCATTAGTTGATGCAGTTTCTTCCTAGCCTCGATGGTCTTTACATTTTGGCATGTTTTTGCAATGGCTGGTACCGGTTGTTCCTTTCCATGTTTAGTGCTTCCTTCAGGGTCTCTTGTAAGGCAGGCCTAGTGGTGACAAAATCTCTAAGCATTTGCTTATCTGTAAAGGATTTTATTTCTCCTTCACTTATGAAACTTAGTTTGGCTGGATATGAAATTCTGGGTTTAAAATTCTTTTCTTTAAGAATGTTGAATATTGGCCCCCACTCTCTTCTGGCTTGGAGAGTTTCTGCCGAGAGATCTGCTGTTAGTCTGATGGGCTTCCCTTTGTGGGTAACCCGACCTTTCTCTCTGGCTGCCCTTAAGATTTTTTCCTTCATTTCAACTTTGGTGAATCTGACAATTATGTCTTGGAGTTGCTCTTCTCGAGGAGTATCTTTGTGGCGTTCTCTGTATTTCCTGGATTTGAATGTTGGCCTGCCCTACTAGGTTGGGGAAGTTCTCCTGGATGATATCCTGAAGAGTGTTTTCCAACTTGGTTCCATTTTCCCCCTCACTTTCACGCACCCCAATTAGACGTAGATTTGGTCTTTTTACATAATCCCATACTTCTTGCAGGCTTTGTTCATTTCTTTTTCTTCTTTTTTCTTTTGGTTTCTCTTCTCGCTTCATTTCATTCATTTGATCCTCAATCGCAGATACTCTTTCTTCCAGTTGATCGAGTCGGTTACTGAAGCTTGTGCATTTGTCATGTATTTCTCGTGTCATGGTTTTCATCTCTTTCATTTCGTTTATGACCTTCTCTGCATTAATTACTCTAGCCATCAATTCTTCCACTTTTTTTTCAAGATTTTTAGTTTCTTTGCACTGGGTACGTAATTCCTCCTTTAGCTCTGAGAAATTTGATGGACTGAAGCCTTCTTCTCTCATCTCGTCAAAGTCATTCTCCATCCAGCTTTGATCCGTTGCTGGCGATGAGCTGCGCTCCTTTGCCGGGGGAGATGCGCTCTTATTTTTTGAATTTCTAGCTTTTCTGCCCTGCTTTTTCCCCATCTTTGTGGTTTTATCTGCCTCTGGTCTTTGATGATGGTGATGTACTGATGGGGTTTTGGTGTAGATGTCCTTCCTGTTTGATAGTTTTCCTTCTAACAGTCAGGACCCTCAGCTGTAGGTCTGTTGGAGATTGCTTGAGGTCCACTCCAGACCCTGTTTGCCTGGGTATCAGCAGCGGAGGCTGCAGAAGATAGAATATTTCTGAACAGCGAGTGTACCTGTCTGATTCTTGCTTTGGAAGCTTCCTCTCAGGGGTATACTCCACCCTGTGAGGTGTGGGGTGTCAGACTGCCCCTAGTGGGGGATGTCTCCCAGTTAGGCTACTCAGGGGTCAGGGACCCACTTGAGCAGGGAGTCTGTCCCTTCTCAGATCTCAACCTCCGTGTTGGGAGATCCACTGCTCTCTTCAAAGCTGTCAGACAGAGTCGTTTGCGTCTGCAGAGGTTTCGGCTGCGTTTTGTTATTGTTTACTGTGCCCTGTCCCCAGAGGTGGAGTCTACAGACAGGCAGGTTTCCTTGAGCTGCTGTGAGCTCCACCCAGTTCGAGCTTCCCAGCAGCTTTGTTTACCTACTTAAGCCTCAGCAATGGCGGGCGCCCCTCCCCCAGCCTCGCTGCTGCCTTGCCGGTAGATCACAGACTGCTGTGCTAGCAATGAGGGAGGCTCCGTGGGTGTGGGACCCTCCCGGCCAGGTGTGGGATATGATCTCCTGGTGTGCCTGTTTGCTTAAAGCGCAGTATTGGGGTGGTAGTTACCCGATTTTCCAGGTGTTGTGTGTCTCAGTTCCCCTGGCGAGGAAAAGGGATTCCCTTCCCCCTTGGGCTTCCCAGGTGAGGCAATGCCTCGCCCTGCTTCAGCTCTCGCTGGTCGGGCTGCAGCAGCTGACCAGCACCGATCGTCCGGCACTCCCCAGTGAGATGAACCCAGTACCTCAGTTGAAAATGCAGAAATCACCGGTCTTCTGTGTCGCTCCCCCTGGGAGTTGGAGACTGGAGCTGTTCCTATTCGGCCATCTTGCTCCGCCCCTACTGGATTCATCTTCTTTGGATATATACCAAACAGGAGATTCCTGGTAATTCTAATTTGAATTTTTTGAGGAACCTTCAAACTGTTGTCCTTAATGGCTATACCAATTTACATTTCCACCATTAGTGTACCGGGGTTCCCTTTTCTCCACATTCTCACCAGTGTTTGTTATCTCTTGTCTTTTTGATAATAGTCATTCTAACAGTTGTGAGATAATATTTCATTTTGGTTTTGTTTGCATTTCCCTAATGGTTAGTGATATTGAACATCTTTTCATTTATCTGTTGGCCATTTTTATGTCTTCTTTGGAGAATTTCTATTTAGGTCCTTTGTCCCTTTTAAAATCATTTAATCTTAGTACATTGTTATTATTTTGCTATTGAATTGTGTGAGTTCCTTATACATGTTGGATATTAACCCCTTATCAGATATGTGGTTTGCAAATTTTTCTTCCAATCCATAGACTGTACTTTTTGTTGATGGTTTCCTTTTCTGTACAAGAGCTTTTAGTTTGATGTAGTTCTACTTATTTTTTGCTTTTGTTCCTCAAGCTTTTGGTGTGTTAATTCAAGATATCATGACTAGGATGAGCATCAAGGAGCTTTTTCTCTGTGCTTTCTTCTAGGAGTTTTATAGTTTCAGATCTTATGTTTAGGTCTTTTATCTCTTTTGAGTTTGGTTTTTGTGTATGGTGTAAAGGTCCAGTTTCATTGTTTTGCACATGGATATTCAGTTTTTCCAGCACCATTTATTAAAGAGACAGTTCTTTCCTTATTGCATCTTCTTGGTGGTCTTGACAAAAATTAATTGATCATGTATGCTTGGGTTATTTCTGGGCTGTCTGTAGTATTCCTTTTGTCTGTGTGTCTGGCTTTATGCCAGTACCATACTGTTTTGGTTACTATAACTTTATAATGTAATTTAAAATTAGGAAGTGTGATACCTCTAACTGTTTTACTTTCTCAAGATTATTTTGGTTTTTCAGGGTCTTTCGTGATTCCATGTGAATTTTATGATTTTTTTTTCTCTATTTCTATAAAAAATGCCATTGGAATTTTCATAGGATTGCAGTGAATCCATATATTGCTTTTGGTAGTATGGACATTTTAACAGTGTTAATTCTTCCAATTCATGAACATGGGCTATCTTGCTATTTAATTAGGTCGTCTTCAATTTCTTTAATCAGTGTGTTATAGTTTTCAGATCTTTCACTTCTTTGGCTATATTTATTTATAGGCATTTTATTCTTTTTGCTCTCCTAGCAATGTTATAGTAGCAGCAGGCTGGGAAGAGTGGCGGTGGCTGGGAAAGTGGGGGCACATAAATAAGATTTTTTTCTTGTTTTTTTTTTTTTTTTCAGCTAGATCATTATTTTTGTGAAGAAATCCATCTGATTTTTGTATGGTGATTTTGTAAGGTGTGTGCTACTTTACTGAATTTATTTGTTCATTTTAACTTTTTTTGTGGCATTTTAAGGGTTCTTTTTTTTTAAAAAAAAGAGAACATATAGGATAATGTCATCTGCAAACAGGAATAATTTTATTGTCCTCTCTGAAGTGAAATGATTTTTTAATATTGTCTGCCTTTTAAAAAAAAACCATCATGATTCATTTTTCTGTTACCAAAGCTGTATGTGCTTACTGTAGAAAACTTAGAAATTATAGAAACATGAAAGGAAAAGCTGTTAGACTTACCACGAAGATGCAGTCTATTTGTTTTATTTTTATTTTTTTCAGTGTTTATTCGATACAGACTTCTTCTCCAGAGTCTGATTGTAGGACTTGTTTGATTTTATATTCTGCCTTTTTTTACTTAATGCTGTGACAAATCATTTTTTATATTATCTCAAACTCATCATTAATATATTTTAAATTACTGCATTATATTATGGTTATGACAGACATATAAGGATTTCTTAATAATTCTTCCCCTGTCAAATACTGGGTTTGCTTCTAGTATTTTCCTGTTACATTGTAATAAACATCTTTGTGTATATATACTTAGATGCTCAGTAAATCTTTATCCATTGTGAATGAATTAATGAAGCCTTCTTAGGATTTAGGGTTATTCCTCAAGAGGATGATTACTAGGTGAAAGGGTATAAACCAAAATAAAACAAAACATCTTATTTAGTTTGATAAATGGCTTTCTGAAATCATTTTGGGGAATACACACAGAAACGCAAACGTTGCGTTCAGAAGATTTCATAGCTTCTAGAGAAAGATGTAACACTATTTCAAAAATAGGTTCTTTAATAAGTGGGTAATTAATTACTTTGGATTTTAGGAGGCCAGTAAAAAGCCCAGATATTTTTGTAATACTATAGCGCTCCCCTTTTAAACTTTTGTATTACATTAGTGCACACATTAAACAAGCTTTTGTTATGTATATTTTGTTTTATTATAGAACATGTAGAAGCACTCTGATCAAATACTCAAGCAGTTAGAGAAAATAGAAATAACTCTTGTTTGTTAGATAATTGCCAAGATACTTTGAAAACAAAATCTGCTTCTTTGGAATCAAATGTGTTTTAATATTTTTAAGGCTTTGTGACTCTGGTTTTCTGAGATTCTTTGTTTTGTATCCTTTTCCATTGTGATCAATTTCTCAATGAAATTATCCTTCAGGGTTTTATGTTTTCTAAATAACAGCAATACAGAAATGTTTTCCCTCAATTTAATGTATTTTTTTTTTTTGGTTTTGTGGTCAACATGACTTTTTAAAAGACAATATTATGTAGTCAAGTATATTGATACAAATCATATGTGTATAACTTCCGCATAACGCAATGGAAACCTCCTCCATATATGTGGGTGTGTGTGTAAGTTTTTTTTTTTTCCTCGTATTTGAGGCTGTCAAGTGGAGAGTCTGCTTTTATCCATAATAAGACTTTATAAGCTAACAAAAAATATTGTTTCAGATGCTACTTGTCTTTGATGAGTGAAAATACACAGTATTAATACACCATTAGAGGTTAATATTTATGTGGAGAAAATGATAATAGAGACTTGGAGGAGAAAAATCTCTGTTAAAAATACTCCAAACATTTTAGGCAATTTAGAATTAAAATATTGTTTTACTAAAATTCTTTTTAAAAATTTTGTGAGGTTGCATAGTAAGGAAACAAATACTATCTTCACTTGTCTTTTCTAACTTCTGAATCCTGTAGTCTCTGAAACCCAGAGGCAGTTGATAAATACAGAATTTTTAAAACAGAATATGTTTTAGAAGTACCTTTAAATTTCATTAGATACCTTTTCATGTATTAGAAATGACAATAATGTAAATGAATGATATAAATATTTTGATACAAAAGTATTAACAATGAATTAGACATCTGGACAAGTAAAATGCTAAATTCAATAAACAATATGCACTAACTTTTTAAACACCTTGAATTCAGTTCAAGAAATATTTTTTAAACATTTACTACATGTGAGTTACTAGGCAAGGTATTTGTGATATAGGCAGGTTTTATTTTCTGTCATGAAGCTTATGGGCTAGCAGGAAATACATACATTAAGCCAGTAAATGTAAGTTTGATGACTAGTACAAAGGAGGAAACATGGAAACCAATAGCAAGAAATTAGAAACTGTGACAGGCAGAGAAGCTTTCAGATGGAGGAAAAAGTACCTGAAAGAGGACAGAGGTTTTTTTTTTTTGAGCATTTCAAATATGGAGGTACTTGAGATATCCAGGTGGAGATTGTCAGGTTTGTAGTCTGAGACATGGGAGAAAATTGTAAACTAGAAATTGAGGTTTAGAAATCATTGAGATTATAATTTCAGTCTTGGGAATGGAAGAGATCACTTAGAGGATATAGTAGACTAACATTTAAATGACAAATAGAATTGAAAGAGCTTATGACAGTGATTGGGAAGGAACAGCTAAATACCAAAGGAAGAGAGCATCTTGGGGTGAACCATGTCACATGTTGTGACTAAGTAAAGTTAGAGGGAAGCAGGGGCAGAGAGAGAAGATAATAATTCTGACAGTCATGAAGTAGGTGCTAGTATTTTCCTATTAAGTAGATCAAGAAACCCAGACTCAGTGGTAAAGTGTCTTTCTCTAAATTGGATACTAGAAAGAAAGTGCTGGTGCCATAATTTGAACCCAGGTCTGTCTGACTCCGTAGCCTGAGCTTATAATCACTTCATAGTGTTAAAAAATGAATTTAGTGACATGGAGATCATTGGTGATCACTTTGTGGGACAGGAGAAGGAAATATTTCAAGATGGAGGGCAGTACTGAATGCTATTTGAGAGGTCAGAAAAGAGAAGAACAGACATGTGACTGTTGGATTACGTAAAATGGACTTCTGTGATGACCTAGACAATTATGATTTCAATAACAATTGAGAGGAGGAGAAAGAAACGTGATTGGGATAAACTGACTAAAGAATATGAGGTGAGAGTGGAAATAGTGATACAGGTAACTGTTTCGGAAATAGGACAGTTCATGTAGGGGAATGTGGATTCAGTGACTGGAGATATTAGAGGAGGTTTGTATGCAGATGCCACGGATCCACTGGGGGAGAAAATGATGCAGAATGGAGAGGGATATATTAATACATTTCTTGAGAAAGTGAGATGTGAGATTCAGAGCACAAACGGAAAGTTTGGATTCAATCACAGTGGGAACGTTTCTTTTGTCTTCATAGAGAAAAAAGAGGATGGGTCAGGGAGGTGGTTTTGATGGTGGAAAGAGAAAGTTGTAATGATCTGATTGCTTCTATTTTCTCAGTGCTGCTGTCATGAGATTGGGAGAATGGGGTGGTCCCAGTAGGTTTGAAAACAGAGGACAAAGTGTGAAATAGTTATTTTGGCTATTGGGCAATTGAACAAAGTAGGTAATTTTAGGGTGTTTTACTGTTACTACACAGTGTTGATTGCCCAGTTGTGATTTGTGATCATGAATTTGAGACGAGAACTGTTGGCAGGTTGTGTATTTTTCTTCATCTATTTTTAATTGCTCAGGTGCACATGTGGAGTAGGTGGACAATTGGGTTTAATCATGCTTTTATCTTTGCCAGGTGTTTTTAGTGAAGGGTGAAAAGGACAAAGGGTGTGCCTATGTCTACGAAAGAGTAAATTTTAGTAACTGACCCTGGAGTCTAAATTGGGCCAGGTGGAAAGTGAGGCTATTGTGTATGTGTGTTCAGGGATAGGGTGGTAAGTGATGAGAGGGAGAAACTATCTAGAAATATGCTGGAACATAGCCATAGTCTCTGATACGATTAGGTTTTGTGTCTGCACCCAGATCTCATCTTGAATTGTAATCCTCACAATTCCCATAATCCCCGTGTGTCAAGGGAGAGACCAGGTGGAGGTAATTGAATCATGAGGGTGGTTCCCCCATGCTGTTCTCCTGATAGTGAGTGAGTTCTCACAAGATGTGATAGTTTTATAAGGGGTTCTTACCCCTTGCCTCGGCACTTCTCCTTACTGCCAACTTGAGAAGAAGGTGTCTTGCTTGCCCTTTGCCTTCTGCTATGATTATAAGTTTCTTGAGGCCTCCCCAGCCATGCTGAACTGTGAGTCGTTAAACCTCTTTCTTTTATAAATTACCCTTTCTTGGGCAGTTCTTAATAGCAGTATGAAAACGCAGTAATACAGCTTCCCTTGAGGTTTATAGAGGAGCCTCATGTTGATGCATTATTTTCCAGGATCACTCAGTGACTTTTGAGTCTTGAGATGTCTGTGGCTTGATCAGATGTATAGTTTATCTGTTAAGAGAGAGAAGTGGATACATGTAAAACTTGAAAGCCAGTCTTTTCCGAACCTTTACCCTGCATCAGCTTGGAAACTGAAGTGGTCTAATTATATGAAGATTTATTCTGTATCCTAGGAATTCACAATGTGTGTTCAGTGGCTACCCCTTGATCTCTTGCTTCCTTGGTTGATAATATACCCAGCATCTGCTGGAAATAGTAGAGTATTAATTTCATAATGAGCCCACTGCGTCAGTGATACTATATCCAGAAATCAATTAAAATGTGAGAATTTTGTATGTTGTTTGAATTATATTAGCTTTTGAACATCAGTGGTGATTTTTTGAATTGGTTTTCTGAATCTGGTATTATAATTTTGAGGGTATTATTGTAAATTTTACTTAAAGACAAAGATGTCTAGATTGTTTTCTTATAAGTAATTTGCATTATTGGATATTGAATCCAGTCCCAATTATTTTGGCAGTAAAAGGGGTTGAGAAACACTCTTTTTTCCTGGCATAGTTTAAATAAGATTTTAAGCATGTTTACAATGTTAGTTACTATGTGACTACTTAAATATGTCTTTAATGGATTGTGCAGATTATAGTCTTTTCAGATTTTTTCTTTCCTTCATATGAGAATTATTTAGAGGAAGTTAAAGTTATATGACGAGGAAGAATAATTGTAACTATGTATTTCTCAGAACAAATTCTTGGGCACTTTTGGCCATTTTGATGGTATTGGGAAAAGTGAAGGTTCTTCTATTAAGTTTTCATATAAAATATTTTTGTTTTTCAAAGTTTCTCAGCTGTCCTTAATATTTATGATCCAAAGCTGCAATCTTTCAGAAATGCCATGTCCATATTTTAAAAAACTAAAATACTTTAAGGATTTAATCAGATCCTCAAGTCTTACATCACAGGACTTATTTGGAAATGTAGCCATCCCAAGATGCCTAATGATTATGAGTCTGGTTTGGGTGTTTTCTTTTTGGGTATTTAGCATCAGCCTAGCACCATCAGTTCTGTGTTTTTGGACTGTATCTGGGTGATACATTTGAGGATCTGCTGAAGAGAGCTGTTTGGTTAGTGCACAAGGAACAGTCAATTTTATTACTTTATCATATGCTGGAGAATGATATTCATAAGGCAGTGGGAATATACCATAACTAGGGCCATAGATGAACAAAGGGATAGAAATAGGGTTGATGAAGCAGTGTTATCCTTTATCTCGCCAATTATACTACCCTTTGCTACCAGCACAAAGGAGACACAGGCAGGATTAATATCTAATTTTTACAAACCCTTTTAACTTGCTTGTTTCATAAATGTTTGATTCCTAAGTATAGTCAATGAAATAGCAAATTATACAGTATCTTTAAAAATATCATATTTTAAGCTTTTAAAAATTGGTTGACTATCTGGAATTTATATAAATTTTGCTTATAGTCAATAACTGCTATTACAACATCAGTGAAACACTATGTTGTGATTGTTGTGGCTGGTTAACTAAAACATGTATTTCACAACTTACATATACTGGGTGAAGATGAAACGTAATAGTAAATGAATGTGTAGAAATAAATTCTTGTTTATAAATTTCATGTTTAAAGAACCATGATTTTATCTTTTTAAAAATTCTTTTGTACTTTTAAAAAATTACACAAGTAATTTACATTGAGGAAAAATCAGAAAATGTAAGAAAATAAAATTCACCTACAATCCTACCTAGAGGTAATCACTTTGAGTGACATATTTAATTGGCATATATCTTTCCAAATGTGTCCATTGTAAACTAGTTGTCTTTCCCCATAAAGCATATTGTAAACAACATCTTTTATTGTCAGTAAATGAACTTCTACTCAGCAACATCATTTTAAATGACTACATAGGATTCTGTTGTTTGCATGTTCCATTTCTTATTTCTTTTTTTGGTAAATATGATTTATCTATTAAAATAGTCCTTCAGCAGTGCATTTGCCTTTAAAGCCATATTTAAAATACTGTCTACTAACATGTTGACTAAAGTGATGGAAGAAGATTTTAGAAATTCTGTTCATGTAAATTCTGTTGGAATTCTAGTAATTGCTAAAATATCAGATTTTTATTGCTGGGAGACTTCCTTTTTCAGGGATTAACATGTTTAGACATATAGTTTAGAATGTCTTTTAAAACTATGTGTGTGTTTATTAATTCATGAGGTTTCTAAACCATGAGATTTTGCTCCTTCCCTTTCCTCCTCTCTTTCTCTTTCCCCCTCTTGGTTTCTTCTTTATATTAGAGTAGATAAGAAGTCTCTTTCAGACATAAAGAAGTTCTACCCTATCCATTATAAAGGGGTAAGTTTACCCATATTTAATGTGCTGCTACTTCCTTGGTGAGAGCAGTACCATAAATATCCCAGCATAACATCTTTGTTGTTCTCAACAGTAAAATGACCAGAATTGTCCAGGTACAACTTTATTTATGGAATTAGCAAAGGCTTGTGGAATTTTCTAGCCGAAAGGGATCTTAAGTGGATTTGTCAATGGATTCTTTTTTTTTTCTGCCAATGGATTCTTAATATGACACCAAAAGCATGAGCAACCAAAGAGAAAAGATAAATTGGACTTCATTAAAATGGAAAATTTTTGTGTATCAAAGAACATTGTCAAGAAATTGAAAGGACAACCTGGAGAATGGGAGAAAACATTTTACAGTTACATAAATTATATTATGGGATTTGTATTTAGAATGAATAAAGAACTCTTACAACTCAGTAACAACAAAAAAACATGAAACCCTAATTTTATTTATTAATATTTTTTCAGATAGGGTGGCCCTGTCACCCAGTCTGGAGTGCAGTGGCATGGTCATACCTCACTTCAGCCTCAGCCTTCTGGACTCAAGTGACCCTCCTGCTTCAGTATTCCCAGGTAGCTGGGACTACAGGCACCTGTCACCATGCCTGGCTAAATAAATAAATTTTTTTTGGTAAAGACAGGAGCTCACTTTGTTGCCCAGGCTGGTCTTGAACTCCTGGGCTCAAGCTATCTTCCCACCTAGGCCTCTAAGTGCTAGGATTAGAGGTGTGAGCCACTGTACCTGGCCAGCAAGCTAACTTTTAAAATAGGCAAAGGACTTGAATAGACATTTCTCCAAAGAAGATATTCAAATGGCCAATAAACATGAAAAGATGCTCAACATCATTAGTCGTTAAAGCAATGGAAATCAAAACCACAGCGATATATCATTTCATACCCACTAGAATGGCTATAATTTTTTTTTTGATAAGGAAAATAAGTGTTGGAAAGGATGTGGAGAAATTGGGACACTCATAAATTGCTGGTGGGAACATAAAATATAGCAGCTTCTGTGGAAAACAGTTTGGTGGTTCCTCCAAAATTTAAATATAGAATTACTCTAGGACCCTGCAATTCCACTCCTAGGTATATACTCAAAAGAATTAAAAACAAAGGCTCAAACATGAATATGTACACAGATATTTATAGCAGCACTATTCATAGCTAAAAGGTAGCAGTAACCCTGTCTCAGTCCATTTGTGCTGCTATAACAAAATACCTAAGTTAGGTAATTTATAAGAAACAGAAATTTATCGCTTACAATACTGGAGGCTGAAAAGTTCAAGATGTAGGGACTGGCATCCAGTGTCTGGTGAGGGCCTTCTTGCTGTGTCTTTACATAGCAGAAGAGCAAGAGGGAGTGAGCACACCCTTTCCTTCAAGCTTTTTTAAGTGCCTTAATCCCTTCCATGAGGGCTTTACCCTCATAACTGTATCACCTCTGAAAGGCCCCACCTTTTAATACTATTGTGTTTGTGATTTTGTTTCAACATATAAATTTTAAAGAATGCATTCAGATCATAGCAAACCCAAGTGTCTCTCAGTGAATGATAAACTGTGTTATATACATAGAATGGGGTATTACTGAGCTATAAAAAGGGTTGATGTACTGATATGTGCTCTAATGTGGATGAACCTTGAAAATGTTATACTGTGTAATAG
Organism: Macaca mulatta; assembly: GCF_049350105.2. Lineage (NCBI taxonomy): Eukaryota > Metazoa > Chordata > Mammalia > Primates > Cercopithecidae > Macaca > Macaca mulatta. Next base: position 125,204,983 of record NC_133411.1, read on the forward strand.
AAGCCAGACACAAAAGATCACTTATTGTATGAATCTATTTATATGAAAAATCCAGGTTAGGCAAATCCATAGAAATAGGAGATTTGTAGTTGCAGGGTCTGGGAGGAGGAAAGAATGGAGAGTTGACCTTAATGGATATAAGTTTCTTCTTGGTGTGGTAAAAGTGTTCTGTAATTAGAAAGCATTGTGGTTGTATTGGAAGCTACTAAATTGTACACTTTAAAGTGATTAAAATGGTAAATTTTATAAAAAGGCACACACACACACATCCCTCTTAGAAATAAATCAACCCTTTAAGTTTACTGATGAGAAAATTCAGTCCCAGTGAGGTTAAATGATGTGTAAGTTGATTATTGGCACAGCTAGATGAGAACTTAATCTGATATAATGGAGAGAACATTGGACTTGAAGTGAGAAAGCTGAATTTAAATTTTTAGACTGTGGGAAATTTTCTGTGGTAAATACCCCAGTTTGAAAATGTGTTGGTAATACTTGCCTTGTAGGGTTGATAGAGTTAAATGAAATAATGTTTGTGAAATGCCTATTATGGCTCTCACATCATAAGTGACTAAAGTTAATGTTAGTTGAATTTGAATTTGCAGTGCTGTAGTTTATTATTAGGAATATGAGTTGCTCTGGAAAATAATTTTTATGATGAATATATTATCTTGAAGAATAGCTGAATACTGGCTTGGTGGGTTGTACAATAATTTGCTCTTTGAAAAAAAAAAAAAACCTGTACAGTAGTACAGTAATCTGCTTTTTAACCTGGCTATTAGAATTGAGACTGAGTTGTCTGTAGCCATCATTTTTAACAAATCACTGTTCCTTTTCTCTTTAGTAGAAATGATTCTTAAATGAATATAGAGGAAGAATACCACTTCCTTAATTACTAATATTCTATTGTAGGCTGCTTGAACTCCCTCCCTGTGGGATTTTTTTTCACAGTGACCTTTCAGAGAGTATGAGCCGTGAAAGAAGAAATCCACAGGGATAGTATGGCAATGTGCCAACTGTAAATGTAGATAAAAAATTTGGCTTCTATGTCATCATCCTTAATTTTAATACTTTGTATTTACTTAGTAGCTTTCAGCTATAGGACTCAAAAGTCTACACATAGCCTCAAAACACCGCATTGAGACAGGCATAAAGTAATCATTATTTTTTGTTAAAAGAGGAAGTGAATGGTATTATTTAATTTTCAATTTTAGATTAAGAGAATAAATCATCTTTTAAAAATATGCTGTTAGTTACAGCATGGTCTTTTTTAAAAATGAGAAACCAGAAGTTTTTCTCCATCATGTTAATGATGGTCCAGTTTTCATCCCCATTTTAATTTGGTTATTTTTGCCACCTTTTTACTGATTGTAATTATGTGTTGATCTCATTTGATTCTAAAGTACAAGAAAATATGAAAATTATAAGCATACACCTTAAGTAGTTTCATTGACCTCTTTTAATTCGTGAAATCTTTTTTTTGCTATAAACAGATGAGTACAATAATTTGTAGATAGCTTTGTGAGTGGGTATTTTGTTTCCAGCTATACAGAAGTTGCCTAATAGCTACCCACTCAGGTATTTTAGATTGACATGGTAGTGACTGTTTAATAATAAGACTGCTACCACATAATAGCATATTTGTGCGTCTTTTCAACAGTGCACATGAATGACCTTTATGAATAAAATAGTGCTACCTAATTCTATATATTTTGGCTGTATGTTTCCTAAAAGCGATAATCTTTGGAGACTAATAGATCTTATATAGGTTAAGATACCAGATAAGTTTAAAAATACAAATTAAAATGGAATCTAATTAATAGTCATTCCTGAAAAAGTATAAGCATTTCTCATGAGGACATTTTCTGTCAAGAGGTAAGTGTGGGTCAGGGCTCCCCTTTGGAGGCTGAGGGGATATCTGATTTCTTCATAATATTATATAAAATTTGCAAGTGGCTGAGCTACCTTATTGTTTCTTCTGTGGATAAGGGCCTGCTGCCTTGAATTCTAGTCAGCCTGGATGGGTGGGGCTGATCAAAGCTGAGGGTCTTGATAGCTGCAGAGCATACAGTAATCACTGTACCTGATACCACCATATTCAAAGACAATAATGATAATAGATAAGCATTTATTGACCAATTAATACGTGCCAGGTATTGTTCTGTGGGCTTTTATGTTTTTTTTCTCATTGGGCCTTTGCAATTAATAAGCAGTGAGTTACTTCTTTTATTGGCCCAGAGCGCTGAAAATAATTTGCAGCTTAATAAAGTAGCCACTTTGCTTCCATAGTGATTGCTTTGCCACCTGTTTAAGTGTGGTCCATGGCTTCTCTAATAAACCCTATTCTCATAATCTTTATCTTGCTCTTAAACATTTTGTTTTGATACCCATGAAACCCTCCTCAGGGTAGATGAGTTATTTCCATTTGCCAAATGTGAAGAGTAAGAGAATGACCTTGATAAAGGGTTGGGTTGAGAATTGTTCCTGTTTTTTTTTCTGGTGGGGCTTTCTGAGTGATGGAGCACTTATAGTACTAGAGAATCAGAGAATTTGGGGGCATAAAATAGAATCCATACTGGAGATTTTTAGAGCTTAGCTACTCAACTGCAATACAAGTAGGCGGGAGGTCAGCTGAGATACTGATTGACTTCATATGCCCTTGGGGCAGCCAGGCAGTGTCTGAGGGGACCTGAGTTCCCAGCCACTCAGCCTCAAGCTGTGTTGTTACTTAACTGCTTTGTAGAGCGTAAACATTATCATTTTCTGTCAGTGCCAGAATGTGAGTTAGGTTTGGGAAGCATAATTTCACTTAGAAATGGAAAGAAGAAGAAATTTTATTTTATTACTTTTATTTTTAACCTAGTTCTCTCTCCCATTGTTTAATTGCTGATCAGATATATAAACTATTCATATTGGATTTATAACTTGAAATTTATACTGGGTAGTTTATTGTTAGTGATCTCAAAAGTTAATAGCAGCGACTTGCATAAAAGTGTAAACATTTCCTGAGCAATGCAATATGTGGCCACCAATCAGTTGTGTTAGTTGACAGAGGGCAAGCATGACCTGTTTTCTGAGAGTGCTGTTCACCTGGGTGCTTTTCATTTTCAATACTCCTTTTGGAGAAGTTTGGTTTACTAGTAGTTTCAGGTAATCTTTGGAGCTCTGATATAAAAATTCTTTCAGATAGTTTAGGTAAGAGTTATACATTAAGGGATTTATGTGGCAAGTTGGCCCAAGGCCATATATAAAGGCCACCTTTATTCGTCACACATAGTTTTCCTTAATCCTCATCTCTGCCAGCCTTGACCACAGAACTTACTTTTCTTTTTCTTTTTGCACATAATTTTAAAATGAGTGACAGCCCCCCTTTTTTTTTAAATATACGATGGGATCTCATTTTAGGGAGGGATGGAATTTAGGGTCTCACTTTAGTGCAAAAGGTGATAATCTCAGAGACAAGGCTCTTCTTGAGAGGGAGAGGGAGTGCCTTGGGAAAGTACCACATTGAATCCCAGTATAACATTTCTTTTTTTCTTTTTTTTTTTTTTAATTTATTTATTATTATTATACTTTAAGTTGTAGGGTACATGTGCATAACGTGCAGGTTTGTTACATATGTATACTTGTGCCATGTTGGTGTGCTGCACCCATCAACTCGTCATTTACATCAGGTATAACTCCCAATGCAATCCCTCCCCCCGCCCCCCTCCCCATGATAGGCCCCGGTGTGTGATGTTCCCCTTCCTGAGTCCAAGTGATCTCATTGTTCAGTTCCCACCTATGAGCGAGAACATGCGGTGTTTGGTTTTCTGTTCTTGTGATAGTTTGCTAAGAATGATGGTTTCCAGCTGCATCCATGTCCCTACAAAGGACACAAACTCATCCTTTTTGATGGCTGCATAGTATTCCATGGTGTATATGTGCCACATTTTCTTAATCCAATCTGTCACTGATGGACATTTGGGTTGATTCCAAGTCTTTGCTATTGTGAATAGTGCTGCAATAAACATACGTGTGCATGTGTCTTTATAGCAGCATAATTTATAATCCTTTGGGTATATACCCAGTAATGGGATGACTGGGTCATATGGTACATCTAGTTCTAGATCCTTGAGAAATCGTCATACTGTTTTCCATAATGGTTGAACTAGTTTACAATCCCACCAACAGTGTAAAAGTGTTCCTATTTCTCCACATCCTCTCCAGCACCTGTTGTTTCCTGACTTTTTAATGATCGCCATTCTAACTGGTGTGAGATGGTATCTCATTGTGGTTTTGATTTGCACTTCTCTGATGGCCAGTGATGATGAGCATCTTTTCATGTGTCTGTTGGCTGTATGAATGTCTTCTTTTGAGAAATGCCTGTTCATATCCTTTGCCCACTTTTTGATGGGGTTGTTTGTTTTTTTCTTGTAAATTTGTTTGAGTTCTTTGTAGGTTCTGGATATTAGCCCTTTGTCAGATGAGTAGATTGCAAAAATTTTCTCCCATTCTGTAGGTTGCCTGTTCACTCTGATGGTAGTGTCTTTTGCTGTGCAGAAGCTCTTTAGTTTAATGAGATCCCATTTGTCAATTTTGGCTTTTGCTGCCGTTGCTTTTGGTGTTTTAGACATGAAGTCTTTGCCCATGCCTATGTCCTGAATGGTACTACCTAGGTTTTCCTCTAGGATTTTTATGGTATTAGGTCTAACATTTAAGTCTCTAATCCATCTTGAATTAATTTTCGTATAAGGAGTAAGTATAACATTTCTAAATAAGTCTGTGGCGCCTATGTTACTTTTCTTTAGCAATTTTGTTGGAACTGTTGCTATTTTTTTAGTTAAGCACTCAGAATACATGTATGTATCTTTTAACATTGGTGTCATCTTTAGCACACATGAGATCCTGGAAACACACAAGACCTTGGCATGCATTGACTGAGTAAACAGCAGATTCATCTTTTCCATCTTACACTCACTCCAGAGCTTACATTTTTTTCAGGGGAAGTGTGGACTTAATTGTCTGCATTATTTAGTTATTCTATTTCTGGTTGCAGAGTTTATAGTTGAATTAATACACATGAATCATAGTTAAATTCACATAAATATGAAGTTTCTATTAACTGGTGACTTGGGTTGTTTGTGCGTTGTCGTTACGTTTTACTTACATATGCCATCAGAATCTTCAGATTCTCTCTCATTTCTTTGAATTTAAAAACACTACTATTTTCATTAAGAAAGCCTCCTATTTCCATTTTCTACTGATTTATAGCATCAGAGCCTGTTAGGAGAGATAAAAGGTTCTTAAATATATGTTCTATATTTGTTAGATACATGTTTGTAAAAATTTTGTAGATAAATAGACATCCTGTGTATTCTGGTGAGAAAAAGAGGATAGTATAGATGATAGGTGCTAATTTTTAAATTGACAAAGGGAGGAATGTGACTATATTGTTTTAATGAGTGCCTAATTTAAAGAATTCTGACATGATTGTTTTTTCCCCTCCACATACATTGATTGTGATTCTTTTGCTTTCAGCCAAATTATTTTAATTAGATTTAGATTCAAGTATGACTGCCTCTCACAGTTTCTACTCTTGTAGGCTTTACTTACACTGCTTTAGACAATAGGAGTTTACCTTTATATTAGTAGCATTAATTATCCATTAATTTTTCTTCATTTAAAACCGTTAAATTTAATATATCACATTTATTAGTATAAGAAGAAATTATAGAAGTCAATTATCTTAAATTGAGGTCCTACAATTTTTGAGAAGTATAAGTTTATTATATTTAAAAAAGTCTAGCTGAGGATTACTATTTGTGGTTTCTTTTTTCTTCATGTTAATAATAATGTAGAGAGTGCTTACATTTTGTTACTAAATAGCTGTGTGCCCTGAGACCAAAGTATTTCACCTCCCTGACCTTCCTGCATTTATGTACGAAATAAAGGGTTAAGCTGTCCTACTATCCAATTCCAAAATAACTCTGTATTGTATTTTTGACAAATAATAGAGAATAAGGTGAAGGACCAGTGGTGGCACTGGTATGTAGTAAAAACAGCACAAGCTTTGTTATCACACTGTCTGACACTTCAGAAGTTGCTGGAGGTTGTCAAGCAGATTACTTACCTGATTGAGGCTCAAATTCTGATCTGAAAATTGGGACAATAGCTACCTCACAAGGTTGTTCTGGAAATTAAATATGATAGCAAATATAAAAGCATCTATTACAGTACAGTTTCATTGATTGATATCTTCATTTCCTTGAAGATGTCTTTCCAGATTAGGGCTGGAGAATTAAAATGCCCAGCTTCTTACACCACCATTATTTGAGCTGGAAAATATGCCCTTTAAGCAACATTTTCATCCTACTTCATATCTATAGAAAGTTGGGGGCCTGGAGGCCTTTTGAATTTCGAATAGTTTCCATCTCTTTTAGTCTAAGTGGTATCACCTTGGCCAGTACAACTCTTAAGATTTTTGTAGGCCTTCTTTAATCTAATTCCGTAACCCCCTCAAGTTGGAATAAGTTCTTTATAATTCTTTTAGAGACATTAACAAAGGGTTTTACAGTTACTCTTCTGCTTTGATCTACTGTCCCAGACTATATTATATTTGGAGACTTATTTTGCCAGCTTATACACTGGAGATGAGAAGCAGTTGTGTTTTGCAACCCCACACAGTCCTTGCCCCCGTTTATTTTTTCTAAATTCTCCTTGTAACTGATGAGTTTTCTGTTTAGCTTATTTCTTTGTTGCCATATTGCCTTATGGTGTACAGTTAGGAACAACCAGTTTATTTTCAATATTCCGCCTAGAGATCTCAGGCAGATCCAAATGTTTATTAAGTAAATATTTCATCCTCTGAGTTTTATAGGGAACACAATTTTGCCATTTTTTTGTTACTGCATATCACAAGTTCCTATTTTTTCAGCCTCTGATAACAATTTTTTAATGAATTTCTAGTTTTTCCGAATAGATCGCTCTCTGTTTTTCAAGCCGAAGGCCACTTTAATTACAAAGCCAATACTACATATTTTATTTTTTAAAAATTATGGCAGGACCTTACCTTTGGTAACATCAGTTAGCTATTGCTAATAACATACCATTTCAAAATTTAGTGGTTTAAAACAATAACCATTTATTATTGTTCACAAGTCTATAGGTGGGCAAGGTAGTTGGCTGGCTGGGCTTGACTGATCTAAGGCTGACTTGCTCATGTTTCAGCAGTTTGCCGAGTCTAGTTTGGGATGATTTAAATCAGTGGGATGACTGGACTTAATGTCTGTTATCATTTAGCAGGTTACCCTGGGCTGCTCACTTCATTCAGAGAGAGCACAAAGGACATAGGATAGGCCTATTGAGGTCTAGTACAGAACAGGCACACTGTTATTTTCATCATATTCTGTTGGCCAAAGGAATTTGAAAGAATAAGCCAGATTTAAGGAATAGGGAAATAGATTCTAATTGTTGATGAACATGCTGCAAAGTCATACTTCAAAGGTTATGTTTATAGTGAGAGGTAAAGATTTGGAGTCATTTCTGCAATTTACCAAAATATATGTGTTTAATTTTAAAGTAGTTGTACAGTTTATACTCCCACCAGCAGTGAATACAAGTTGTGATTGTTCTACATCATTTCCAGAACTTGCTAGTAATAGTCTTTTTAGTTTTAGCTATTTTGGTGGGTGTCTGGTGGTATTTTATTGTGGTTCTAATAGTCTCTGAATTGCTAAGATGGCTTGCCTTTACTTTTTTTTTTAGTCAACCATTTGAATATCTACTTTTGTGAAAGGATGGGGAGGTGTGCCTCCAAAGTCTGTGTTACCTTCTTGGGCTGCCATTTCTTCTAGATCCTGGCCTGTAAATCATTACTTTGTTGTTAACTCTCCAAGGCTTTCAAGCAGATCCTTGCCTGCCTGCCTGCCTGCCTGCAGATTCCTTCCTTCCTTCCTCCCTCCCTTTCCCTTCCCTCTTCCCCTCCCTCCCTTCCCCTCCCTCCGTCCCTTTCCCTTTCCCCCCCTTCCCCCTTCCCCTCCCTCCCTCCCTTCCCCTTCCCCTCCCTCCCTCCCTTCCCCTTCCCCTCCCTCCCTCCCTTCCCCTTCCCCTCCCTCCCTCCCTTCCCCCTTCCCCTCCCTCCCTCCCTTCCCCCTTCCCCTCCCTCCCTCCCTTCCCCCTTCCCCTCCCTCCATCCTCTCTCACCCTCCTCTCTCTCTCTTTCCCTTCTTCTTCCTCTTCCTCTTTCTCTTTCTCCCCCAGACGGAAGTGCAATGGCATGATCATAACTAACTGGAGCCTTGATCTCCTGGGCTCAAGCAGTCCTCTGGCCTAAGCCTCTCAAAGTGCTGGGATTATAGGAATGGGACACCATGCCTGGACAGCAAAAGTTTTAAAATTTACATTTTAAATTATATTTTCTTAAGTATTTTTACTTAATGCTTAGTGTGAAAATCTCCTATTACTGAAAGACTAATTCATTCCTGTCTCTGTAGTTTTGACTTTCATTAATCTGATGGATTTGAGGATCCATATCTAAAGCTTTAAGAATTAATGTACATTATGTAAAGACCTTTGTAAATGAAGTGTCATTTGCCTTGCAAACAGTTTTTTTTGTTTTCGTTTTTTGTTTTCTGAGATCAGACTAATTTATTGACAGTTTTGTTGTACTTGACAAGTAACAGGTGCTAACATCTTTTGCAGTCTTGTCACAGGGACTAGAGGGTCTAGGTCACCATGTTCATTAATGAAGTCCAGGAAATTTTATTTCTCCTATGGCTAATCATTTACGTTTGACATGAATCTCTCATCTGTGCCTCTAGTCTCTCTGCTTCTACCTTTGTCTTCTATAGTGTGTTGCTCTCATAATAGTCATCCTTTTAAAATATAATTCAGATAATTTCTTTGTTCTGTATATTTTACAGGCTTTCCTTATAACTCGGAGTAAAACCCAAAGGCCTGTAAGAACCTACATGCTCTAAACTCATGCTGCCTATTTGATTTCACCTCTTACCTTGTTCCCCCAGCCCCTCCACTCTGTTATGACCATAGAAGTTGCCTTGTGTTTCCTGACACTCCAAAATGCTCTTGCCTCATGGCCTTTGCACTTTTCATTTTCTCCTCTAGAATGCTTCTTCCCTAAATATCCACATGGATTGCTGTTTCCCTTCTGTTAGGTCTCTACTCGAGTATCATCAGAGAGGCCTTCCCTGAGCATACATTGCAAGTAATTACAGTGTCCCTCCTGTCACTCTTTATCCAAGTTCTGAGGTAGGTGCTGAGGAAATAAAAAGGATATTACGGTTCCTGCTCTGGACAAACTCAGTGATGTGAGAGAAAAATACTTTATGCAGTGCAGTTAATTGGGAAATGTGTCAAGCACCTAAAGTGGTGCCCCAAACACTGGATGCTTATACATGATAATGAACTATGGAGGTTTATTCCAAGTACAGGCTGAGTGCAAGATGCATGGAGTTGATATTGTCTAGATCCATAGAGAAGACTCCACAGAGGAAAACACATTTGAATTAGGCCTTAAACAGTAAGTGAAAAAAGGAATGCATGGTCTGGGTAAAAGGAAGAGTATACACAATGACTAAATTTATTAAGATTGAAACTTAAATGTATTGCTTGGAAAAATGTTTAATTCACCTCCCTAGTGGCTTAAAAAATAGTTAGAAAACATGTCATTTACAATATGAATAGATTGTTCCAATAACACTGTATTATGACTTTTCAGGATGGAATAGTTATGGACCAGGAATTGGAGGCAGTAAAGTACCTAATGTGATGTTGATATGCTAGACGCTTATAAATGGTAGTGAATTATAGAGGTCCGTTTCAAGTGCAGTGAGATAGCAAACAAGAGGTTGTTTTCTGCCCATTTGCCTCCTTTACTAGACCCTTGAACTTATTTTCTGCCTAACAAGTAAATGAGACTAGAAATAGAGATACGGGAGAGACTGTAATGAGTATTTGGATATATGTGTTGCAGAATTGTTACGACTTTTGCTACAGGTTACTGTTTTGAGGACGAACTATGAATTTTTAAAAAATATAAATTTACTCTGAAAATTTAGCTCAAATTCATTTGTTAATGAATTTGTACCTGCATTCGGCAATGAGCTGAATCCATTGTATTTTGACTTTCTCCTAGTAACTTAGCATCCTAATATCAGATGCTGTATTAAAACACGAGGAAGACAAGATGCTCTTTTTAATTAAATGTGATAGATAAAGCTAGAAAGACAGGTATGCAACTGAAGATGGATGAGTCTCTTAGGTACAAGGTAATAGATTTATACTCTTTAACAGCTCTTTTGATTGCATCACATCTAAAGATTTTATTTGAAGAAAAAGCCTAAGGAAGAACTGCTGTCTGTGAAAGTGCAAAGTAAATACCTGTATTGAAATGAACAATCTGCTGATACCAGAAACTTCTTTATTGTTAAAGCCTCTGTTATTTTCTTGGTCATCAGAACCTTGGCATATAAAAATTTAAGAAATCCCGTGGCTTTAGTTAAGACAACATGCATTCTCATCACCTTTGTAATGAAAGTAGGAAGAGGATGTAGGAGAATGTTTCGGGTTCTGTGTTCTGCCTCTTTTACGGGAAGCAGTGTGATTTAGTACAATTGTTCTCATTTGCCAGTTGGTGAACCTGTGCTATTCTGTGTTGAAAATATTGGTATAAGGCTTTTTTCCCCAGGAGGCTTGTTTCTTAATTTCAGGTACTTTTTGTTCATGTTAATATCAGTTTTTAAAATAATACTGATGGTAAATAGTAGGGCTTTGAAAAATATCTCATTTCTTGGGAAATGAAATATTGATGGCGCCATGAAGTCTGCCAGTTGATTGGTTTGTTTTTGGTAAATGTGTATGTGCATGTGTATCTGTGTATTGTACTGGTCTGTGAAATCTAAATGTCTGGAAACTACTGATTACCTAGAAAGATCACGGGCTTTGGATTCAGCATACCTGGTTTAAATTCTTTCTCTGCTATGTTCTTATCTTTGTCATCTTTAAAATTGGGATGTGAATACTTATTTCCTAGGGTGGTTGTGAGAATTGACGAAGATAATGTATATATAATGATGTAGTGCCAGGTGTACAATAAAAGCTGAATAAATGTATTTCTTTCTTTTTCTTATAAGTGGTTGGGAATAGAATCTCAGGGGAAGTTACAAGTACAGTTGACCCTTGAACAATGCCGGGGCTAGGGGCACCAGCCCCTGTGCAGTGAAAAATCAGCATGTGACTTTTGACTCCCCAAGACCTTTATTACTAGTTGCCTACTGTTGACCAGAAGCCTCACCAATAACAGTCAACATATATTTTATATATTATATATATTATGTACTGTATTTTAGCAATAAAATAAGTTAGAGAAAGGAAAATGTTATTAAGAAAATCATAAGGAAGAGAAAATATATTATTTCTTCATAAAGTGAAAGTGGAAGCAGATCTTCATAAAGATCTTCATCCTCATCATCTTCATGTTGAATAGTAGGAGGAAGAGAAAGGGTTGGTCTTGCCATCTCAGGTGGCAGAGGCAGAATAGATGGAGAAGGTGGAAGGGGAGGCACGAGAGGCAGGTGCATTTCATATAACTTTTATGGGGAAAAAAAACCCTCATGTACAAGTGGACCCCTGCAGTGCACACCTCTATTCTGTGGGCTTTTAAATAATCTTTTGAAAATATGCTGCTAGTTACGGTGTGGTCTTTTTTAAAATGAGAAATCAGAAGTTTTTCTCCCTCACGTTAATGATGGTCCAATTTTCATCACCATTTAAATTTGGTTATTTTCGCCACTTTTTGACTGATTGTAATATATGTTGACCTCATTTGATTCTAAAGTACAAGAAAATACGAAAATTATAAGCATGCACCTTAAGTAGTTTCATTGACCTATTGAAATTTATGAAATCTTTTTTGCTATAAACAGATGAGTACAATAATTTATAGATAGCTTTGTGAGTGTGGGTATTTTGTTTCCGGTTATACAGAAGTTGCATAATAGTCACCCACTCAGGTATTTTAGATTGGCATGGTAGTGACTGTCTAATAAGACTGCTACTATGTAATAGCACATACAGATAAGTGATATATCTATATATGTACATATATAGATTTTCTTTTTTTATCATTCTCTATAATTGAACTTGCCAATTTAGAACTAATTTGGTTGAAAACATTAAATTGTAGATAACACTATAATTAACAACAAAAGTGTGTACTTTGCTTGAGAAATCTAAGTGTTTTAGAAACAGTGGTAAATGTCTCCATCAGTGTTTGGTTATCGCACAGAACACCTTATAGGGTCTACTTCAGAGTAGTAGTTTTGGAACTATTTTAGATACAACACCTTTTCAAAAAATTTATCGGATATTCAGAGTCTTAATATGTATCTGACAAAAATGGAGCAACTCTTGCTGGGTGAATGGGAGTGAAGGAGCCAGGCATTATTAAGAATTTGTCCTGCTTATACTCCTCTGTCAGTTTCTAGAAACCTCTCTGCCACCTGTGGGGCTTCTTTACCAATTCTTTAGAGGTTCAGATAAGAAGAGTCTTGACTTAAAGACTAAGCTAAAGGAATAAATAATTATTTTACTGGAGTGAGGAATTTTTAGATAATTCAGCATTAGATATATACAAGTAACTTTTAATATCGAGAGGTAAAACATATTTCTCTACTAACTGGATCTTAGATTTTTAAAAGCATCTTTGTAATTTAAAAAATTGGCCTTTTCTTCTTAAAAATGTCTTATAATTTAAAAAAAGATAAAACAGGGCCAGGCACGGTAGCTCACTCCTGTAATCCCAGCACTTTGGGAGGCTGAGGCAGGCAGATCACCCAAGGTCAGGAGTTGGAGACTAGCCTGGCCAACATGGTGAAACCCCACCTCTAGTAAAACAAACAAACAAAAAAAAAATACAAAAAAAATGAGCCAGACGTGGTGGCGGATGCCTGTAATTCCAGCTACTCGGGAGGCTGAGGCAGGGAATCGCTTGCACCCGGGAGGTGGACGTTGCAGTGAGCCAAGATCGCGCCACTGCACTCCAGCCTGGGCAATAATAGTAACACTCTGTCTCCAAAAAAAAAAAATGGATAAACCAAAAAATCAACACAAGGAAACTATCTTGATGATTTTGTGAATAGTTTATAGTATATAGGATTAATTTTATGGTATGGCATTCTTGAATTAGTAGAGATTATTATTTTATTATTATAATATAAAGCACTAAGTTATGTCTTCTTCAACCATTTTTTGTTTAGAATGCTTTCTATGCTTTTGAGAAAAGATGAAATTATATGTCTCTCTTAATTTTTTAAATTAAATGATGTTCAAGGGAAAACCCACCCAGTTTCCATTTGTGTGAAATTTATGTATGTTTTTGGTGTTGTCTTGTATATAAGTAAATAAACATATTTTCTACCCTTTCTCATTAGAAGTTACAGGTTTATGTACAAAGGGGTGATGGAAATACTTTGTGTAACTATTTTCCTTAGTCAATATAACACTCTGAGGCCAGGCCTGGTGACTCACGTCTGTAATCCCAGCACTTTGGGAGGCTAAGAAGGGCAGATCACCTGATGTCAGGAGTTCGAGACCAGCTCTGCAAACATGGTAAAAACCCCGCCTCTACTAAAAATACAAAAAAAAAATTTTTGTATTTTTTTTCTGGGTATGGTGGCACATGCTTGTAATTCCAGCTACCCAGGAGGCTGAGGCAGGAGAACTGCTTGAACCCAGGAGGCGGAGGTTTCAGTGAGCCGAGATTGGGCCATTCACTGCATTCCAGCCTGGGCACCACAGTGAGACTTGGTCTCAAAGAAAATAAAAATGAAAAACCACTCTGTATTAATTTCTGTTTTGTATTTCTGGTTAATTTTTCCCCGACCTCCAAATAAGTGGGAGTAATTGACAGTTGTTCACACAAAAGTTTAGATAATTCTATGATTAATTTTTCATTGGTTTAGAAAAGTGTCTCAGTGAGCATGCCTGTGTTGTCAAATGTTCATGCCATTACTGCTAATGAAATAAAAATGTTAAGCAAAAATAGTAACTGTCTATTTTAGTAACTGTCTATTTTCAGTTAGCTTTTAAAACACTAATTATAAAAGCTAACTTGTGGTTTACGAATGACCACATATATCTTTATTTCAAGGAAATTCTGGGTTACTTCATCTATTTACTCATAATAATGTCTGAAATAGTAAAAAGAGTGTGGATCTGGGTTTCACCACTAATTAAGAGTTAGTTGCAAAATTTTGGGGAAAAATTTATAATGTTCTTAGGTGGGTTGTGTTGTACAGCCCAAAGACGATATTTTACGTACTTTCACTTAATAAGCTGTAATGTGCCCTTGGCAAAGGAGGATGAAGAGGAGGTATAGCCTGAGCCCTGGAATTTGTCTGAAGTTCTTGGAGACTAAAGCACCCATGAAGACTTGGATCTACACAGAATGAATCATGGCCAAGACATGAAAAGTCAGTGATAAAGTCAGTATTGATCTCAGTCTATCGCTTACAGCTTTTCTAATTTTTAAAACATATTTAAAGAAAGTGTGTATCCCTCTCAAGTTTCTGACATGTCCTTATGCTGTTGAGGACCGAAGAGAATCCCTGAGACTAAGATGAGAATTGGCAGTGAACAATGAAAAGGAATTAAAATGAGAAAAGTCTGAATTATCTGGTTGCATTGATGAGGGAGTGCCTATGGTGAAAAGCATACCTCAGGCTATTTTAAATATCCTCTTAATCAGGTTCTCCTGGCTTTCATGCTTTGCTTGAAACACAGCTCTGATAATGCGTATTGTTGGTAATTGTATTTAAGGAGTATTTTTGGTAATTGTAATTTCTTATTACAAATTAACAGCCACTCACATGCTTCTTATGTACTTGGTGTATTAGTTGGCTAGGGCTGCCAAAATATCACAGGGTGGATAGTTTGAAAAACAGGCATTTATTTCTCACAGTTCTGGAAGAAAGTTTAAAATCAAGGTCTTGGGAAATTTGGTTTCTGGTGAGGGCTGTCTTTCTAGCTTGTAGATGCCTGCCTGCCTTGTCCTCACATAATCTTTCCTAGGGGTGTGTGTGTGCACTTGCACGTGCGCGGAGTTGATAGCGAGTGAGCTCTCAGGTGTCTTTTATTTACTTAAGTTTCTTTTTCTTTTATCTTCTTATTTTCTAATCTAGTCTTCAGAGAGATGGTGTCTCTTCTTATAAAGGCACTCATTCTAACAGATCAGTGCTGTACCCTTGTGACCTTATTTAACCTTAAATACTTCCTTAGAGGCCCCATCTCCAAATGCAACCACACTGGTGTTTACAGCTGTAAAATGAATTTTGGAGTATACAAGAATTCAGTTAATAATACTTGATTACCCTGTATCTGCCCTGGAGAGGTGGTTTATCTTACCCTTTTTTAGTCTAATCACATTTGGTGACATGCATTGAGGTGGGTCAACTATGATGGCAAACTCACTAAGAGTGTCATCCTGAACTATCCTGCATCGCTTGTGGCATGCCTAGACATTGTATGGCAGAATAAGCTAGCACATTTAAATAATTCTATAGTTTTATTCCTTGGCACATGGACTTGAGTCCCTTTGTCTGCAAAATGGTGATAATAATAGTTGTTCCTTAAAGTTGTTATTGGTCATAGTTGTTTAAGGGAATATATATTTTGAATTATAAGATGCAAAGATTATTTTTTATAAAAATGTACAATGTTCCTTTTTCTATTATTTGCAGAGCTTAAGGACTTGAATCCAGATCTTCTAATTACAAGTATAAGACTCTAGCCAAACATAACCATTTTTTCCAGGATAATTGGAATTCTCCATAGACAAGCACTCTAAGGGAAGTTCTGGCAAGTTTTTATTTGCACCATCTAATGCATTGAAATAAATTGCACCATCTAATAAATTGATATGCTGTGCTTCTAGCACTCGAGCTCTGTTAAGGGACAGACTACCTCTTCAAGTGGGTCCCTGGCCCCCGTGCCTCCTGATGGGGAGATACCTCCCAGCAGGAATTGACAGGCACCTCAGACAGGAGAGATCCAGCTGGCATCTGGCAGGTGTTGCTCTGAGACAAAGCTTCCAGAGGAAGGAACAGGCAGCAATCTTTGCTGTTCTACAGCCTCCTCTGGTGATACCCAGGCAAACAGAGTCTGGAGTGGACCTCCACCAAACTCCAGCAGACTTGCAGCAGAGGGGCCTGAGTGTTAGAAGGAAAACTAAAAAACAGAAAGGAATAGAATCAACATCAACATAAAGGACATCCACACAAAAACCCCATCCAAAGGTCACCAACATCAAAGACCAAAGGTAGATAAATCCATGAAGATGAGGAAAAACCAATGCAGAAAGACTAAAAATTCCCCAAACCAGAATGCCCCTTCTCTTCCAAAGGATCACAATTCCTCACCAGCAAGGGAACAAAACTGGATGGAGGGTGAGTTTGACAAATTGACAGAAGTAGGTTTCAGAAGAAATGGGTTATAACAAACTTCTCCGAGCTAAAGGAGCATGTTCTAACCCAATGCAAGGAAGCTAAGAACCTTGAAAAAAGGTTACAGAAATTGCTAACTAAAATAACCAGTTTAGAGAAGAACATAAATGACTTGATGGAGCTGAAAAACACAGCACGAGAACTTCGTGAAGCATACACAGGTATCAATAGCTGAATCAATCAAGCAGAAGTAAGGATATCAGATTGAATATCAGCTTAATGAAATAAAGCGTGAAGACAAGAAAAGAGAAAAAAGAATGGAAAGGAATGAACAAAAACTCCAAGAAATATGGGGCTATGCGAAAAGACCAAACCTATGTTTGATTGGTGTACCTGAAAGTGGCGGGGAGAATGGAACCAAGTTGGAAAACACTCTTCAGGATGTTATCCAGGAGAACTTCCCCAACCTAGCAAGACAGGACAACATTCAAATTTAGGAAATACAGACACCACCACAAAGATACTGCTCGTGAAGAGCAACCCCAAGACACATAATCATCAGATTCACCAAGGTGGACATGAAGGAAAAAATGTTAAGGGCAGCCAGAGAGACAGGTCAAGGAAGCCCATCAGACTAACAGCGGATGTCTCAGAAGAAACCCTAAAGCCAGAAGAGAGTGGGGACCAAGATTCAACACTCTTAAAGAAAAGAATTTTCAACCCAGAATTTCATATCGAGCCAAACTAAGCTCCATAAGTGAAGGAGAAATAAAATCCTTTACAGACAACCAGATGCTAAGGGATTTTGTCACCACCAGGGAGGGCTGCCTTACAAGAGCTCCTGAAGGAAGCACTAAATATGGAAAGGAAAAACTGGTACCAGCCACTGCAGAAACATACAAAATTGTAAAGACCGTCGACACTATGAAGAAACTGCATCAACTAACAGGCAATATAACCAGCTACCATCATAATAACAGGATCAAATTCACATGTAACAATATTAATCTTAAATGTAAATGGGCTAAATGCCCCAATTAAAAGACACACACTGGCAAATTGGATAGAGTCAAGACCCATTGGTGTGCTGTATTCAGGAGACCCATCTCACGTGCAAAGACACACATAGGCTCAAAATAAAGGGATGGAGGAATATTTACCAACAAAATGGAAAGAAAAAAAAAGCAGGGGTTGCAGTCCTAGTGTCTGATAAAACAGACTTTAAAGCAACAGATAAAAAAAGACAAAGGGCATTACATAATGAAAAGGGATCAATGCAACACAAGAAGAGCTAACTTTCCTAAATATATGTGCACTCAATATAGGAGCACCCAGATTCATAAAGCAAGTTCTTAGAGACCTATGAAGAGACTTAGACTCCCACACAATAATAGTGGGAGACTTTAACACCACACTTTTGACACTAGATCAATGTGACAGAAAATTAATAAGGATATTCAGGACTTGAACTCAGTGCTGGACCAAGCAGACCTAATAGACATCTGCAGAACTCTCCACTCCAGTCAACAAAATATATATTCTTCTCAGCACCACATCCCACACTTATTCTGAAATTGACCACATAATTGGAAGTAAAATACTCCTCAGCAAATGCAAAAGAATGGAAATCATAAGAAACAGACTCTCAGACCACAGTGCAATCAAATTAGAACTCAGGATTTAAAAACTCAAAACCACACAACTATATGGAAACTGAACAACCTGCTGTTGAATGGCTACTGGGTAAATAATGAAATGAAGGCAGAAATAAAAAGTTCTTTGAAACCAATGAGAACAAAGATACAACCTACCAGAATCTGTGGGACACAGCTAAAGCAGTGTTTAGAAGGAAATTTATAGCACTAACTGCCCACAGGAGAAAGCAGGAAAGATCTAAAATTGACACCTGACCATCACAATTAAAGGACCATCACAATTAAGAGAAGCAGGAGCAAACAAATTCAAAAGCTAGCAGAAGACAAGAAATAACTAAGATCAGAGCAGAACTGAAGGAGACAGAGACATGAAAAACCAATTCAAAAAATAAATTGATTCAAAAAAATCAATGAATCCAGGATTTAACAAAATAGATAGGCTTCTAGCCACACTAATAAAGAAGAAAAGAGAGAAGAATTAAATAGACACAATAAAAAATGATAAACGGTATATCACCACTGATCTCACAGAAATACAAACGACCATCAGAGAATACTATAAACACCTCTACACAAATAAAGTAGAAAATCTAGAAGAAATGGATACCTTCCTAGACGCATACACCTCCCAAGACTAAACCAGGAAGAAGTTGAATCTCTGAATAGACCAATAGCAAGTTCTGAAATTGAGTCAGTAATTAATGACCTACCAACCAAAAAAAGCCCAGGACCAGACAGCTTCATAGCTGAATTCTACCAGAGGTACAAAGAAGAGCTGGTACCATTCCTTCTGAAACTGTTCCGAACAATAGAAAAAGAGGGACTCCTCCCTAACTCATTTTATGAGACTAGCATTATCCTGATATCAAAACCTGGCAGAGACAAACAAAAAAAGAAAATGTTGGCTGGGCGCAGTGGCTCATGCCTGTAATCCCAGCACTTTGGGAGGCCAAGGTGGGTGGATCATGAGGTCAGGAGATCGAGATCATCCTGGCTAACATGGTGAAACTCTGTCTCTACTAAAAAATAAAAAAAAATTAGCCGGGTATGGTCGTAGGCGCCTGTAGTCCTAGCTATTCGGGAGGCTGAGGCAGGAGAATGACGTTAACCCAGGAGGCGGAGCTTGCAGTGAGCCGAGATCGCGCCACTGCACTCCAGCCTGGGTGACAGAGTGACAGAGTGAGACTCTCAAAAATAAATAAATAATTAAATAAAATAAAATGTCAGGCCAGTATTCCTGATGAACATTGATGCAAAAATCCCTATAAAATACTGGCAAACTGAATCCAGCAGCACATCAAATAGCTTATCCACCATGATCAAGTCAGCTTCATCTGTGCGATGCAAGGCTGGCTCAACCTATGCAAATCAATAAATGTAATCCATCACATAAACAGAACCAATGACAAAAACCACACGATTATCTCAATAGGTGTTAGAAAAGGCCTTCGATAAAATTCAGCACCTCTTCATGCTAAAAACACTCAATAAACTAGGTATTGCTGGAACGTATCTCAAAATGATAAGAGCTGTTTATGACAAACCCACAGCCAATATCGTACTGAATGGGCAAAAGCTGGAAGTATTTTCTTTGAAAACTGGCAAAAGACAAGGATGTCCTCTCTCACCACCCCTATTCATCATAGCATGGGAAACCCTGGTCAGGGCAATCAGGGAAGAGAAAGAAATAAAGGTATTCAAATAGAAACAGAGGAAGTGAAATTCTCTTTTTGCACATGACATGATTGTATATTTAGAAACTACATTGTCTCAGCCCAAAATCTCCTTAAACTGATAAGCAAATTCAGCAAAGTCTCAGGATACAAAATCAATGTGCAAGCATTCCTATACACCAATAATAGAGAGCCAAATTGTGAGCAAATTTCCATTCACAATTGCTACAAAGAGAACAAAATACCTAGGAATACAGCTTACAAGGGAAGTGAAAGACCTCTTCAAGGGAAACTGCAAATGACTGCTCAAGGAAATAAGAGAGGACACAAACAAATGAAAAACATTCCATGCTCATGGATAGGAAGAATCAGTATCATGATAATGGTAATACTGCCGAAAGTACTTTATAGATTCAATGCCATCCCCATCAAGCTACCATTGAACTTCTTCACAGAATTAGAGAAAACTACTTTAAATTTCATATGGAACCAAAAAAAGAACCCTTACAGCCAAGACAATCCTAAGCAAAAAGAACAAAGCTGGAGGCATCACATTACCTAACTTCAAACTATATTACAAGGCTACAGTAACCAAAACAGCATGGTACTGGTACCAAAACAGACACACACACACACACACACACACACACACACACACACACACCCCAGTGGAACAGAACAGAGGCCTCAGAAATAACGCCACACATCTACAACCATCTGATCTTTGACAAACCTGACAAAAACAAGGAATGGGGAAAGGGTATTCTGTTTAATAAATGATGTTAGGAAAACTGGCTAGCCATATGCAGAAAACTGAAACCGGACCCCTTCCTTACACCTTATATAAAAATTAACTCAAGATGGATTAAAGACTTAAATGTTAGACCTAAAACTATAAAAACCCTAGAAAAAAACCTTGGCAATGCCATTCAGGACATAGGCATGGACAAAGATTTCATGGCTAAAACACCAAAAGCAATTGACAAATGGGATCTAATTAAACTAAAGAGCTTCTGCACAGCAAAAGAAACCATCATCAGACTGAACAGGCAACCTACAGAATGAGAGAAAAATTTTGCAATCTGTCCATCTGAGAAAGGTCTAATATCCAGAATCTACAAAGAGCTTAAATAAATTTACAAGAAGAAAACCCCATCAGAAAATGGGCAAAGGATATGAACAGACAATTCTTAAAAGAAGACATTTATGCAGCCAACAGACATACGAAAAACAGCTCATCATCAGTGGTCACTAGAGAATTGCAAATCAACACCAGATTGAGATACCATCTCACGCCAGTTGGAATGACGATCATTAAAAAGTCAGGAAACACCAGATGCTGGAGAGGATGTGGATAAATAGGAATGCTTTTACATTGTTGGTGGGAGTGTAAATTAATTCAACCATTGTGGAAGACAGTGTGGCGATTCCTCAAGGATCTAGAACCAGAAATACCATTTTATCCAGCGGTCCCATTACTGGGTATATACCCAAAGGATTGTAAATCATTCTCCTGTAAAGACACATGCACATGTATGTTTATTGCAGCACAATTTACAATAGCAAAGACTTGCATGCAACCCAGATGCCCATCAATGATACACTGGATAAAGAAAATGTCCATGTATACACCATGGAATACTGTGCAGCCATAAAAAAGGATGAGTTTATGTCCTTTGCAGCATCATGGATGAAGCTGGAAACCATCATTCTCAGCAAACTAACACAGGAACAGAAAACCAAAGACTGCATGCTCTCACTCATAAGGGGGAGTTGAACAGTGAGAACACATGGACACAGGGAGGGGGACATCACACACCAGGGCCTGTCATCATGTGTGGGGATAGGGGAGGGATAGCATTAGGAGAAATACCTAATGAAGATGATGGGTTGATGGGTGCAGCAAAGCACCATGGCACGTGTATACTTATGTAACAAACTGCATGTTCTGCACATGTATCCCAGAACTTACAATAAAATCTGCCCATTATTTTGTGAATTATCGTATTTAAACTCAGTTGCTGCTGGTTGATGTCCAAAATAAGATTTTGCTTAGTGGTATGTCCACAGCTTACAAAAGATCAGAAAAATATATCTTTCAGCCCAGCAACTTTATATAGTACGTATGGTAAACTGTGTTGAATGTTAAGAAAACATCCCATATTGGCTTAACAGCTGCTATTTTTATAGCAAGAGGATTTTATTTAATATGTAAGGCTGAAGGGAGGTTCGAGAGGAAAATAAAAGCTTTGGATTATTAAAGGTGTGCGAAGGCTGTCACTTACACTGCTTCAGGGATAAACAGGAGGAAAGGAGTACTCAGAGGGAATGAGCAATTATATAAAGAAAAATACTATGATGATGCTAATTGTGTTCTGTAGGAATATTGATGCTTCCTCTTTGTCTCTAAATGTGCTACCCTGAATTACAAGTTACCTTTAGCTTTTTGATTCTACAAAATCATAGGAGGTCCCTCAAATCTGGAGCATTTGCTCAGACTAACTATTGCTTTATGTTATCTACCCTAGGTAGGAAATGTTTAAGTGTTTTTTCTTCAGTCCTACAGAGTTTTAGTCTGATACCTAGGAAACAGAGCTGAGTTCCTATTTGAAAAGATTTACTCAGTGTTTTGTGTTATGAAGTCATACTCCAGGGTATCTTTTAGAGCCACAGCCCTGAACCAAGCTAGGAGGCATGGAGAAGAGGAGCACAGGGCTTCTGAATCCTGGCTGTGCATAGATGTAGTTTAAAAGTGAAATATTACTAACCTTTACTCATCTGAGATAGTAAGATTTTGGAGCTTAAATTCTTCATGCTTTTTAATTACAAAAAAATACGATGAAATTTCAGTGTTGCTATTCTTGCAAAAATTTGAGTAATACAAGAATTGACAATATTAGAGGATGTCTTTAATAATTTTATGCAACACAATCAGATCTTTAACTTTTACTCACGTAAAGTTCGTAAAATTTAAACTGCTTAAAATAATGGCAGTATTAGAGTACTGAGATTCATAATAATGTAAATTAATACATATAATCCTTTCTTTTGTTTGTATATTATCTTTTAATATATAATGAAAATATTTAGGTAGTAAATATTGAGGTTAAGGCAAAGACATATAATCTTAATTCATCTAACAGCTGCCTCTTGTTTCATATTTATTCCATTTTTGAAGTAGTTACAAATGAAAAAAAATTGTATTAATGCCTTGGCATTGAACAGCAGTTCTTAGAAATCAGGAAATTCCTAAGTTATACTTCCTCTAGCAGCAATATATCAACATTATTTCTATGAGTTTAGTTATATTCAATTTTCCTGTTATATATACACCTTTAAAATGTTATATAAGCCAATTTAAGCAAGTTAATATTAGAGTAGAAGTGTAAACTTCGGAATTTCCTGATTTTTAACATTTTACTTTCTATGTTATTTTGGTGAACTGGATCATCCAACTTAATTTATACAGTTAATATGAAAATACTTACAAAGAGCTAGGTTTTTTCAGCCATCATATTATGAATAGCTTTTAAAAATATGATGAAGTACTTAGTGTTTGCCCTTCACTTTTGGTAGCTTTTAATTTTTACCTCTCCAGCTATGATCTGAAGTCATTCCAAAACTTATGGTCGGTTCTTTGTTTTCAGTAAAGGAATTATAGTTTCATAAATTATCCACCTACTCTAGATGCATTGTAGAGATACAAATAGAATTGCATATGCTAACTGCAGAAGCCAAAGCATTGGGTATCACCTTCCTTGTTGATCCATTTTTTCTCCAACTGTTTTGGGGGTTTTGTTTTGTTTTTATTTTTTGGAATAAGGACAGTCATAGTAATATGAATTCATTCCTTAATTCTTTTATTCAACAAACATCTATTGAAAATGTGCCATGTGCCATATACTTCCAGGTATTGAAGATACAGTAGTAACCAAAGCAAAGTCCTTTTCTCTCAGAGCATTCATTCTAGTAAGTGGAAAAAGAACGTAGATTGAGTGAGTGTATACTCCATCAGGTTGTGATAAACACTATGAAGAAAAATTAAGTAGGTTATGGAGATGGAGACCAATAAAGGTACTATTTAGACTGGGTAGCTAGGGAAGGCTTTTCTTCCTGGTAAGATAATATCTAACTAGATACCCAAAAGAGATGTGCATGTCTTAAGGAAAAACAATCCAGTAAGTAGGAACACCAAATGCAGAGACCCTGAGATGGAAGTGTGCTTGCTAAATTCCCAGAAGGAGGCTAGTGTGGCAGGAGTAGAGTGTGTGGGAAGAGAGGTTCAGATGATAAGGTGAGAGTAATAATGGGTATGGGAGGACATGGAATTCTGTATTGCCTTATAGGCCTTGATAAAGACTTTGAATTTTCCCCAAAATGGAGGATGTTGAGCAGAAAAGATACATGTTCTGAAGTATAGTCTACAAGGATCACTATAACTACTGCACAGAAAACAGATTGCAAGGGAGCAATGATATAACTGATGGATAATCAATTAATAGAATAACCATTCAGTCAAGAGATGGTAGTGGTTTCATCCAGAATGATGATGGTGGAGGTAGTGAAAGGGGAATTCCAAAATACTTTGAAGGTGGAGATGATAGGATTTGTTGGTTAGATACAAAGTGTGGGACAAAGTGAGTCATTAAAGATAACTCCAAAATTTACCTGGATAACTTGTGTCTCTCTTACTTGCCTATAGTTGTCTTTACAGAAATCCTCTCCTAACCATTTTGGATTTTCTCTAGGTAGTAGCCACTCTTACTCCATTTTTAATCAAAGCTAACAGTTGCCTTTGAAGTCTGTTAATGTGTCCCATAACTTCTCTATAAAGAAACGGTCAATTTCTAAATGTTTACTTAAGTTTGAAACTCCTTTAAGCAATTTAAAACATCAGATTAACTTTTCTTTCTTTTAAATAATTGTACCTTATGGCAGATATAATATAGCTTGCTGATTAAGAGATGTGGAGAACCAGTTTGCTGGGGAACAGAGCTCTTTGTGGTCTCTCATAACTATTTCCTTCCTGAAGGTCTTTCTAAATGCCACATTCAGAGTGACTTTTCTCACCACCACATTTCAAACACTCTCACATTACTTTCTATCTCCTTACCTTGTTTTATTTGTCTCAGTTGTATTTAATACATGATATATATATTTGTTTGTTATTTTTGTGTCTGTATCACCTCACTAAAATACAAATTTTGTAAGGGCAGTGGCTTAAAAAAAAAAAAACTGCTGCAGCTCAGTGGGCTAGGTAGTTAGTAACTTACTGTAAATGAATTGAATGAATAGTCGGTTTTAAGTAGATCTCCTTATGTCACATAATGGGTGTTTATTAAATGGCAGCATGAAAAGAATAATGGGCATCCTTGTATATTGCCAGTGTGAATGAATGTAAAAGTGTATAGCCACTCTGGAAAACAATATGGCACTTCATAAAAAAATTATACATAGAAACCATATGACCCAGCATTGCTACTTCTGGGTGTATATTCAAAAGAATAGCAAGGACTCAGATATTTATACACCCATGTTTGTAGCAGCAGAATTCACAATAGCCAAAAGGTGGAGGCACCCCAGGTATCCATTGGCAGATGCATGGATAAACAAAATATGGTATATACATGCAATGGGATATTATTTGGTCTTAAAAAGGAATGAAATTCTGCCATATGCTGCAACATGGATGAAACTTGAAGACATTACGCTATATAAAACAAACCAGTCACAAAAGGACAAATGTTGTATGATTTTATTTTATGAGGTACATAGAGCAGTCAAATTCATAGAGACAGAAAGTAGAATGGTAGTTGCTAGAGGCCGGGGGAATGAAGAGTAGGGAGTTATTGTTTACTGGGTACAGAGCTTCAGTTAAAGAAGATGAAAAAGTCTGGAGATGGATGGTGGTGATGGTTGCACAATATGAATGTACTTGATGCCACAGAACTGTATACTTAAAATGGCTAATTTGGTAAATTTTGTGTTACGTATATTTTACCACAATTTAGAAAAAGATAAAAATGTTCTGAGCTTGAATCTCACGTTCACCTTGTTGGCTTTTTGGACTTATTCACTGTTTGTTTGTTGAGACAGATCGTCTCTGTCTCCCAGGCTGGAGTGCAGTGGCGCAATCTTGGTTCTCTGCAACCTCCACCTACAAGATTCAAGCAATTCTCATGCATCAGCCTCCAGAGTAGCTGGGATTACAGGCATGTGCCACCACACCCTGCTGATTTTTTTCTGTTTTTAGTAGAGACAGGGTTTGCCAGGCTGACCAGGCTGGACTCAAATTCCTGGCTTCAAGTGATCCGCCCTCCTCGACCTCCCAAAGTGTTTGGATTACAGGTGTGAGCCACCGTGCTCAGCCTGGACTTATTCACTGTTCTGCTTTAGGGTTTTACAAATAGAATCTGAAACATTTAACCTAACATCTGAGATGTGGTTTTGCCACTCTTATTCCAAGTCCTTTAATTTTGTATGTCTTCATTTTAAAGTCCCTAAAGCTCATGTTATTAATGGTTATTTTCCTATATGTTTTGCTTTATCTTGTATATAAAATTCATATTTTAAAGTCTTAAATTCTGTTTTCTGATGTTGAGGTCCTATAAGGTTGTACTCTTAATGGGTATAATAATAAATAATTAAATAATTTTCTCATTTAATTATTATTTTTTTAAAATTTCCTACTTACTGGTTCTCATGTTGTTATTCTGTGTTATAAGTTATTTATTTCTTATGATTGTTGTTAGTATCTCCCTAAATCTAATAAGGAGACAGAAATCACAAAGTAATTTTAAACAGGGGAAGTTTAATATAAAGAATTATGAAGCTGTGATATGTGAGTAACTATAAAAGTGTAAAGAGAACTGGAACAAACATACTAGGCCTGAAGGAGGAAAGTCTTTAAGGAAAGAACAACTTGGGAGAGGGTCCTTCCCCAGAGTTAAGAGTTCGGACCTTGTTAGAGAAGGTACAATCTGCTGGGGCCAGAGTTGGTCTGTAGTTGCTGGACAAGCAGGAAACAATCTTTTTGGGGTTGCAGTCAAGCTGAGGCTCCTGCATGGGCTTGCAAAGGTAGTCACAGTGCTACTGACTGGTAGCATGTTCTAGAACACATACTGTGTTGGAAGAGCCTTAGAAAGGTGATTAAGACAGGGATCCAGTAGACAAAGGGTCTGAATGGAGATGGGAAATGGGAGGGATTGATGGTATTGGGTGGACCAGAAATAAGCTGGGACATTTGGAATGGATTTTGAGAAAAGAAAGAAAGAGACAACTGTATTTTTCTTCCTCCTCTCGTCTTATATTTAAAATACACGTAAATGTAAATGCTCTTTCCATTAATATCTTTTCATTTTCATTGCTTTAACTGAAGCTTTTACTATCTCCATCCTAAGGGACTGCATTATTCTCCTAATTTATCTTCCTGCCTTCAGAATCTTCCTCTTCCAACCTAGTGTCATTCTTCTGAAACAAAGTTCTAATATGATACTTTCCTGCTTAAAATGTCTAAGTGACCCTCCCCCCGTCAACTGCAGAATAATGAGACTTTGTAGGATCAGATCTCTGCCTACTCTGTTTCTTTTCATCCCACTTTCCCATAGTCATCCTAGGAACTTTCTGCATTCAATTTTTCAAAGATTTTCAAGCATCATTTTCTTCTCCTTTGCATATTTTATCTCTTCTCTTCTCCCTTACCTTTGCATCTGGAAAAATCTATCAGTCCTTTAAAACTTATATGCCACCTAGTGTTTCCTTGTTTGCCCAAACCTTCCTCAGTGCTAAGTGGCCATTTTACTTTGAACATATTTGTATATGTCTCTCATCCCACTTATACTGAGTTTTGTTTCCTTATTCATATTTCTCCTTTTGGAATTTACACAGCACGTAGTGGGTGCTTAATAAACGTTTATTATCTGAACAAATAAACCTGCATTCTTGGCTTTAATATTCTTTTACTCAGATAATATGAGCATGTACCCTAACTTAAAAAGATAGGGTTCAGAATGGTACACATTATACTTGAGAGTTTTTTGGGCTCTTGTGTGTTTTGTGCCTGTAAAAGAAATAAAACCCCATTTCTATAATTACTTCATTTGCCTAATGTTTAGATGTATAGCTGTATGATAGATAAAGCAAGTTAGAGATAAGGAAAGTAAGGTGAAAATGAGCCATCTGCTGAAATGAATGATGGAGTTGAAATAGAAACCACTTCATTTTGGATTGTCTTCCTTTATTCGCACTAGTATTACAAGATCGCTTAGATAAATATTTATTTATTGAGCCTCTACTATGTAACAAATATTGTGTTAGACCTGTGATTCTAGGTTCTTTCCCACCTCTAAGATTCTGTGATTAATTAGTAAGATTTAAGCCTTAAACAAAACTTACTTTATAAAATTGTTCTAAAGTAGATGATTACTTTATGTATTTGGAGTTATTATACAATTACTATAAAATTAACACATATTAAAGTACAATAAAACCCCTGAAGACACCAAAAATGTACATTGGGTTTGCAAATGTACATGTGTAAATATTTATAATTTTAAAAATTTGTGCATAACTATAATAATGGGGATGATGCCCCCGTTTGAGTTCCTGTCCCTAAAAATATTTGCTATTCTAATAATTCCTAAGAAGCACTTAATATTATATATAGCACCAGGAGATATATATCATCTCAGGCCAAGTTTACTTTCTAGCCTAGATGGGCCTTTTGCAGTTAGTTGACTCTGCTTTTCTTTTTTTTTTCTTTTTCTTTTTTTGAGATGGAGTCTTGCTCTTTTGCCCAGGCTGGAGTGCAATGGTATGATCTTGGCCCACTGCAACCTCCGCCTCCCAAGTTCAAGTGATTCTCCTGCGTCAGCCTCCTAAGTAGCTGGGATTACAGGCACGTGCCACCCTGCCCGGCTAATTTTTTTTTTTTTTTGTATTTTTATTAGAGACAGTGTTTCACCATGTTGGTCAGGCTGGTCTTGAATTCCTGACCTTGTGATCAACCCGCCTCAGCCTCCCAAAGGGCTGGGAATACAAGCGTGAGCCAGCATGCCTGGCCCCAACTCTGCTTTTCTTAGTAGCATTAAGGAAAGTTGGTTTATAATAAGGTTTTAGCACAAAGGTTAATGCCCTGATTTATTCTCAGAAGTGGTTAGCTGTAGTTGATGCAGATGGCCATTAGGATGTATTCATATAAATATCTTCCATTCTAAAGTGTTAAGAAAATATAATATTGTATACTTTAATTATTCACTTACATTAGATACATGTTATTTAATAATATACCTGAACCAGAGACTTAGGGATTTTAGATGCTGTTTGTTAAAGGAATACAAAATAAGCTTGTTTTAAAATGTAATACATCATGCTTCTGGCCCCATGTTTACCCATGTAATTTTATGATTCCATAGATAAAATAGCTGAAAGAGAACCATTATGTTATCAAACACTGTGTCATGCTTGCTGAGTTTGCAAAAATATAAAACATACAATACGTAACTTTTATCTTCGGGAAGTTTATAACCTAGTAAATAAGATTCAATACACATAAAACCTTTAATGTACGATCAAGTGATGAAGTATTAAGACTATAAGTGTTCTAGGAGTTAAATAATTTTAAAACAGATTTTAGAAACAATCTAATTTAATATCTCCTTTTTTTGATGAGGAAGCAAAAGTCTGGACTAGCTGTTTAACTCAAAAATCCGCCCAGAGTTACACTACTGGATAATGTCAGAACCAGAGTAAGAACACAGGTTTCCTGACTTTGGCCTGGTACTCTTTCCATTTGTAAATACCCATGAGCCTGTGTGGAATGGGCTTGATTCAAAGCATACAGAAGAAATGAGACATTGAAGATATGGGTAGGTGGTGGGGAGAAGAGCTCTTCCACAATGGAAGGAGCAAGAAGGAAGCTTAAAATACCTGGCACAGAACATAGGGGATGGCCTAATGAGAGTAGAAGGTACACAATAGGAATTAATTTCAGTTAGTAACCTGGGCCTGGGTTGAAGAGGTCCTTGCAAACCAGGTAGTTTTTATGGGATAGGCACCAGAATGCTTTTATAGATTTCTTGAGCAGAATGACTTGATAAAAATTATATCAGTTTTATCAACTGGAAGGTCAGTGTGATGGTAACCATGAAAGACTGAAGTAATATTGAGGCAGGAAAAGGTAGTAGTAGTGGGAATGAAGTAGAAAACTGAAATCTATAAGATGTTTCTTGGAGGAAAATGATTGAACGAGATGGCAGTTTTCTATAGAAAATAAAGGGAAGAAGAGTGTAGCAAGCAGAATGCTATTTCCATGGACAGAAATAAAATAACTTGGAAGGAGGGCTGGGATGAATTGAGGTTTTAGGGTTAATAATTGATTATATCTGTTGTATACACTTAGAGGCGCTTAGGTTATCTCTGTACATTTTCAGTTATATGTATAAAACATTTTTGAATGGAATAATACATTCAGGTTTATAGAAACCTTGATGGATATGGTTTAATACAAATTAGCAATAGTATATCTAAATTTGTAATTGTCACTGATCTATTGCTTAGGATATATTTTAAAATGTGTTCACTAAATTATGTTTTCAGTTATTCATTTATCTTTTGTTTAGGTCCTAAGCCACTGAAATGGAGTATGAGAGAAGTGTATATTTTTTCTAATTTGATTTTTTTCCTGTATTAGTCTTGGAATAATGGATTTGATTTTTATACGTAATTTTAGTGCCTCATGTTTTTAATAATAGTTGCCTAGAGAATGCAATTTATTGTGAAATTTTCTATTAGCAATTCATTCTAACTGTTTAAGAAATTATACATTTTCTGTTTTTGTGACCTTCATTCTTAAAAGTTTGTTTGAAAAACAATTTTAGTGGAACTAAAATTAAAAAAAACAAAAAAAACCCTGGCTAAAAAAATGTATTTTTAAAGCTATTTTTATAAAAATCAATTTTTTTTGACTTGGGGTCATTTAGGGGGATTGTATATATTATAGTATATCGGCTATTGACTACATTTTAATTCTTATCATTTTAATGAATTTTTTGTTGTAATTTTTAGGAGAAAATGAGGAAATGCTTATTTTGAAAGTCTTAATTACCCATATGTGGTGGCTCCTGTCTCTCATCCCGGCACTTTGGGAGGCTGAGGTGGGCAGATTGCCTGAGCTCAGTAGTTTGAGACCAGCCTGGACAACATGGTGAAACCCTGTTTCTACAAAAATTACCTGGGCATGATGACACACACTTGTAGTTCCAGCTACTTGGTGGGCTAAGGTGGGAGGATCACTTGAGCTCGGGAGGTTGAAGCTACAGTGAGCTGAGACTGTGCCGCTGTACTCCAGCCTAGGCGACAGAGTGAGACCCTGTCTCCAAAAAATATAAAATTTTAAAAAAGTGTTTATTATTCTTGCTGTACTTTCATTTTAATTATAAACCTATTTTATTTCTCTAATGTACTTCTCTGTTGGATTACATTGAGATCTCTGGAAGTGGTATGTGAATGTATGGTCAGTTGATATTCAGTATGTGAATTCTAAATGCTGACGTTTATGCTTTTGGGATGTTTGTTTACCAGCGTTCGTATTATTGACCAAGATTATGCTTTATATCTTCTGTCTTCTGAAGTTGTGTGAAACAGTGATACAATGTAAATTAAAGCTGAACTAGTGTTTTACAACTAATATGAAAGAAATTAGCAGAAATCAGAGTAGTTTAAACCCATCTACATTATTGTACTGAGTTTTGAGTCATAGATTTAAAAAAAAGTATGAAACATGGTTAATCATAAAAATCCACATAAATGAGGAAATAATAATAGGAAGTCTGTTTTGTTGAATTCTAGAAATATTTTTAGAGAAATATTATTTTGAAAGGTGCCGGATACTTCTGGTCCAAGGACCATACTTTGAGAATCACTGTTATGTGATAGATCATGGTGGAACCATTTGACCTAATCAAGATGAAAATGGGAAGGAAGATTTTTTAATTTAAGAAAGTGATCTTTAACTTCTGGCACTGTGCTCTTGCTTATCACGGTAGTAGGATATTATAAAATTAGTCAACATCTCAGCATTTCTTTAGCTAAACTTTCTACTCTATTCATTTATTTGGTAAATATTTACTAAACATCTAATATGTGCCAGGCATATTTAGAACTGGAGATAGAGTAGGATAGACATAGCTCCTGCCCTCATGGAGTTTATATTTTCTTATGGGACATATATATGGACAAAAACAGGTAAACAGGCAAATTATGTAGTTGCCAGTTGAAATATGTCATGTGAAGGACAAGAACAAGGTGATAATTGATACTATTAGCAAACTATTTTAGGTGTGGTGATCTCTAAGGAGATGGCATTGCAATTGAGACCCACAGAAGAGAAGCAACTAGGTCTATTAGGAGGGAGGCGCAATATTCGAGTAGGCAATTGAATGTATGCAGGCTCTCAGGAAAAAACAAAGTTTCTTTAAGAACTGATAATACTGTAGCTCTAGGCTACCATTTAATATTAAGGTTATGGATGGAAGGCAGGGAGGGAGGTGAAAGAGAAAGGAGAGAAATTAAGAACAATAGGTTTCTGGTATGTAAGTTAACGAAAGGTAGTATTGTTTACTGAAATGGGGAAGAGGTGTGGGGGATGGATGTCGGGATCTCAGCTGTGTTTTGAGAGAGTTTAAGCCAAAAAAAGTCAGTTGAGGTGATTAAAAATTGATACATTAAAGTGAGAAAGAAACTTTGTTGCTGAGAAATTTAGAATATTTCTCAGATATTAATAAAATTTAGAGAAAACAGTATTCTAGAGAAAACACAAAGATTATCAATTAAGAGGAAAACAATCCATTTGAGGAGGTTTAAGGGAATGTTGACATATACAAATCTTAAAAAGTTAGAAAGCCAAGTAAAAAGGGATTAAAATTCTATCTCCAAGTGGAAAAAATCAGATTGTCCAGAAAATAATAAATACTTGATTGATAGGGTTTGACTGTGTCTCCCCACCCAAAATCTCATCTTTAATTGTAATCCCCATAATCTTCACATGTCAAGGGCGGGATCAAGTAGATGTAATCGAATCATGGGGGTAGTTTCCCCCATGCTCTCCTTATGATAGTGAGTCTCATGAGATCTGATGATTTTTTTAAGCATCTGGCATTTCCCCTGCTTGCACTCACTCCATCCTTCCACCCTGTGAAGAAGGTGCCTGCTTCTCCTTTGCCTTCGCCCATGATTGTAAGTCTCCTGAGGCCTCCCCAGCAATGCAGAACTGTGAGTCAGTGAAACCGCTTTCCTTTGCAAATTACCCAGTCTTGGATATTTCTTTATAGCAGTGTAAGAACAGAGTAATACAATGATCATAAAGAGATTGTTGATGAGAGAGGCCATTGACTCACTAGAGAACCTAGAAATAAATTACCATGGGCATATAATATCTAACATTATATTGAGTTAGTCAAAATATGAAATGTTAATATTTATAGGAGAGACTAAGGATGATGCAAGAACCGAAAGAAAAATGTTCCTAGAAGATCTAAAACCTAAAGATCTTAGCAGACTCCTTGAGAAAAATGTAAATGACCGAAGTAGTTTTGAAAATCTGGTTTTAGCTAGCTCATGCCCTAGAATTTTAATGACTACATAGACTCATTAAAATGAAAGTCAATCTTTTGTTTATTTTTAACATATCTTTCAGTTATCCAAGGGACTATTAGGAGGACTTAAATAACCCATATCCTTATGAAAGTGAATTATAAGCCTCCTTGAAATTAATAAGAATCTTCAAAGTAGTATTTAATTTAAACTTGTAACTTTCTTTGTGTTCTGAGAGAATGCCTTTTCTGTATATTTTAAAGAAATAGACCATTTCTGTTTTGTTCACTAATATATTCACTGCACTTAGCACACTGCCTGCGACAGAGTAACCATTTAATAAATACTTTTTGAATGAATGTAGAAATATAAATTTTACATTTAGTTTTGGGTTACCTGGATAGCTGATAATTAACGAAGCAGTTCCTTTGTTGCCCTTAGGAAATGTCTCTACTGTGATCATACTCAAGTATATTTGGTGGCAGGCTATACGTGAATAGAACTAGTGCTTATTAGAAATGTGGTAGGATGTTTTTGAGATTTATGTTTCCATGCACTGCAGAGCATACTGGTGTTATTTTAAACAAAATATAACTTTTAGATGTTGTGTGGATTTTAATTATTTTAATCAGTCTCCTGGTAAGGGTTAATAATCACAGTTAACTATGTTGTTCTCAAATTCCAAATACTAAATTACTGAGGTCATGGTGCTTTTGGGAACAAATACTATTAATGACTAGTAAAATAAGTTTTATGGATCTCATATCGTTTCTGGAAGACCAATAGATGTATTTATTACCATAATAACACATAGAAAAAGGACAGACATTTCTATGTGGTCCTTAGTTCTCGCTCTCTGTTTTTTTCTAAATCCAGCATGTCATTCCTTTTGTATTCACTCCCTAATTATGTATTTATGTTTTGTTTATTTTTCTTAACTATATATCTGACCTTTATTTTTTTTTTCTGAAGGTCTTGATTAAAATCAGCTTTACTCTACAATAAGTTGAATTGATTTGGGCTGCTTTTTCTCATGAGCCTATTATTTAGTGACTGTTTTCCTCAAATATTTGTTTCCCTGACTTTTGTTACTTCTTCATAGACGTATTTTTAGTAGTTGCAATTTCACCTCCACCCAGCCTTTCTGGGTTGATAATATTGGTTAACACTGACTCTTAGGGTACAATCTCATAGTGTTGGTTTAGAATTAAGATATAATGAACACCAAACCTAAAAAATCAGTGTCAACTTTTACTCCAGTAGCAGTGGAGTTATTTACCAAAAGAAAACAGATTCAGCAGTGATCTGTTACAATGCCTATGTTATGCCCTATTAATCTAAAATAGTTGCATGATAATTCTCTAGGGTTGAGCTGTTTTTAATAGTATGTATGAGAAAACATTTTATGGGCTTTTAGCCAGAAGATTTTATATATAAATGGTAGTAGAGGAACACTGTTAAATTGATGAGTCTTGGAGGCAATGTGATATAATCGATTTTGGGGCTTTGAAATCAGCTTTGAATCCTGACCACTTCACTTACTAACTTTGTGACTGTAGGCAAGTTACTTGACCTCTCTGGGCCTTAACTTCCTATTTTGCAAAATGAGAATAATATAACTTCCTGAAAAGAATTTTGCAAGAATAGAAGGCAGTTATACAAAATGTGTGACAAAAGTTTTGGCACATACAGGTTTCTTCCCAAAGATGAACAAGTCCTACTGCTAAGTATAGAAAGGGAGATACAAGTAAAGTTTCTTCGTTATTTCTTAGAGATTTGTGCCCATAGATCTTTATATTGTCTTAACCTGTGTGATCTACAATGACCCATACTAGAATGTGTGTCTTAAGAAAGCATAGAATTTTTACGCTTTTGTTCAGTTTGAACAAAAATCATCAGTTGTGCTCTGAGTCCTAGGTATCTTCTAGATATAAGTATGTGGGTAGGACAAAGACAAGGGGCATTTAACAGAACCTTAGGTCCTACTTCTAGCAGAGCAGCTATACGTTTCTGTTTTACCATTTGTATTTCTGTGTAAGATATTGATTGAACAAAGGGGTCTGTGTATTACAAAAAAGCTAGAAAAAATACAAGCAAGGTCAGGCAGTCTATTTCTTGGCTTTCCTTTTTCTCAGATCCCACCCTGCTTTCTCCTTGGCATTTTAAAGTTTGTGAGAATGGGTGGGAGTTAGAATGGGGAAGTAGGGAGGAATTCCATTCTGTCTTACTGCGTGGAGTTCTCAGAGAACAAAACATAGCAAAAGGACAAGGGTCCTGTGCAAAGAGGGCATTCCTGGTGGAAAAATTCCTTGACGACCTTAGCTCTTGCGTTGAACTCTACCCACAAAGAGCCATGTTTTGAGCCTTCATTACAAATTTTACAACTGTTAAATAACAAATACAGATATCTTGCCTCTGATTACTTCCTCCTCTGACTACAATGAGATGTCTTTATTAGATCCTTACTATTTTCATTATTTTCTTATCTTAGACTCTAATCACTTTACTCTCATTTCAGTGTCTGCAAGTTCTTTTCTCATTAGTCTTCTCTGTAACAACCAGCAAGAACTCTGACCCTGAATGAATCTTACCTGACTTTACTGCCATCAAGCATTTTTGGAGAAAATAACACATTGGGCTAATGGTTACCTATAATTTCCTGAGGTCTGGGTTCCACCCCTTTTAATCATCTGAGGAATTTTTCTTTCCTCCATCTTCATTATCTTTCTCCTTGTAGGATTTTTACTGTCAACATTTAAACATGTTCAAATAAATCCAAGCATCAAATGAAGGTAACAAATAATCAACTTGTTGGTTCAGCTGCAACTCTGTTTCTCACCCCACAAACTTTTTAAACAAATTGTTTATTTTCATTGTCTTTAGCCCATTCCAATACAGCTTCTGCTCCCATAAGCCAAACTGCTTTTGTAAATTTGTTTCACTTCCCTACTTAGCATTTAACAGATTTCCCATTACCTTCTGATAGTCTCATATCCCTAACATTATATTTATACAATTCTATCTCTCCTTTCTAGCTATAAGCACTTTTCTCATTTCATGAAATATAGTTAATATTCTCCTCCTTCTCTGGGTTTTTTCAAGTTGTATCCTTTAACTGGTGAACACTCTCTGCCTTCCTCAACTCCTCCCACCTAACTGTTCAGTTATCAGATGTCGTCTTCTGAAGGAGGTTTACCGTGACCTGAACTGGTTGAGTTCTCCTACTTTATACCTTCTCTTCACAGCACTTGTCACATTTGTAATAATGTATTTATCATTTTCCCTGTGCCTTTTAATGTTGGCTTCTAGAGAGTAGAGATCCCACTGGTTATAGGACTGGATACCAGAAAGGAGCTCAAGAAATATTTGTTGAAGAAATGACTGAATAAATTAACAACTGTAGCTTTTCCAAGTTCAGTGCATCAGTTGTGTCCTTGGCCTTATTAGAGTGTCTTTTCCTTAGCAGCATAATGAATTTTAAGTGGATAAAAACTATTAGTGATTCCACTAGAGTTATTAAGCACTGTAGCCAGTAATGCATCATAGGTGCACAACTATATACTTTTCCTTTATTGTCCTCTCCTTTTTGCTTTAAAAATAACTATAAATATGTAATAATTTCAAATATTAGGAAGCTGAGTATTTTGTTTCTTATGGCACTTTTAATCAAATCTCATTATTTATTGAGTACTACTCAGTGTATATCCTAAAGTAAAAAAGAAAAAAAAAAAAAGGTTTCTAAAAACCAAAACAAGACACTTTACAAACAGTATAGGAATACATGTGTTCTAAAGAGACCCCAGAAAGTCTGTTTTCTTCCTGAATATATTAGACCCTTTTGAGCTCCTAATGCTGTAGAATAAATGAAATATTATGAAACTTAGGAACTATCTGAAAGCTAAATGTTTAGCTAAAATGTATGATAAATTAATGAACATAGAAAGGAACAGATAGCAGTGGCAGTGTATTTGTTTTGTAAGTTTTATTTACATGCAAAATAATTGTATATGCATTTAAATATAATTGAATGGTATACATATGTATAGAGATTGCTGCCATATTTGATGGATTGGTAAATAGTATTAGAATTAATTTCTGAAGAAATTTTAGTGTAAAGATTTTGATGTAAAAAAAATATCCAGCAACCTATCTATTTATGGCTGTAACAAGGAAGAGTGATTTGGACTACTGCTACAAAGTAGATTAAATGATCTCTAAATTTCTTCATGTATTAACATTGTCTAAATTACTTCGTATATTAATATTTACATATAATATATTTGTAGTATATTCTAATTTAAATATGCAACAGAAATTTGGAAATGAATATAGTTTGTATTCAACTGTGTTGAGAAAGCGTAGAATAATAATTAAATTCTTTTTTTCAACCAAACATTTTTATAAATAAAATTGCTGGATTCCAAGTATTTACACTTAAATAACTTTATGTTATAAACAGTGTTTTTTAAAATACTTTCTTTATGTCTTATACTTTATTTTATTTAAGTTATAGTCATGTGTCTTGGGTAGAATTCTGAGAGAATAATAAGGGACTTTACCCTGTAATCACAGAAGCAGTTTGGTAATATAGGAACCAAGTGACAGCTTTTCTTTTTCAAGTATAGATTCAGATCTGGACAGGAATCTTTAGGGGTGACCTAAAACATCATTATGTCAGTTTACAGCAGAAGGCTTACTCTGTTAGTTTCTAGTAGCTATAATGGAAACTACCCTAGATGAACATTGGTACCTACTTTGCAGTTAGTGACTGATTTTATTTGACCAATTAGCACTCATGAGGGAAAGGAAAATAAGTTGTCCATGACCTGTCATGATTAACTCCTAAGGGACAAGCTTTGATTACCTGTTAGGTTTGTTGTTTTTGCCTTATCAAGTCCACTTCAAGTATGTTCTACAGGCAGAATACACTGGGGGTGGCGGGCATGGAATTTTTTTTTGCTATAATTAGAGCCAATAAGGTTGATTTAAGTAATCAGTTTTTGCCTCTGTTCTACCAACAATTGTGTGATATTAGGAATATCTTTCTTGTGTTTCTTTTTAATAGTTTTTATTTTATTTTTTAAAAAATGGAACACTTCATAAATTTGTGCAGGGGCCATGCTAATCTTACCTGTACCTTTCCAATTTTAGTATATATGCTGCTGAAGTAAATGAGCACATGGTTTTAATCTTTCTTTTCTTTTTTCTTTTGCTTTTCTTTCTTTTCTTTCTGACAAGGTCTAGCTCTATCATCCTCCAGGTTGGAGTGCAGTGGCACAATCTCAGCTCAACTTCCACCTCTCTGCTCAAGCAATCTTCCCACCTCAGCCTCCTGAGTAGCTGAGACTACATCTGTGCACCACCACACTTGACTAATCTTTGTATTTTTTTGTAGAGAGGGGGTTTCTCCATGTTGCCCAGGCTAGTTGTGAACTCGTGAGCTCAAGCAATTCACCCACCTTGGCCTTCCAGAGTTCTGGGATTACAGGCGTGAGCCACTGCACCCAGCCCATGTGTTTGTTATTAATGAAGATTGTGCTATCAGTCACATAATGTCATTGTGAAAACAACATTTGCCACATAATTCCTTAAAGTATTTTACAAGAATAAAAATTTTCTTGATGCCTCATTGTATGTTAGGGTTTATGCTGAGTGCCTTAGGTTCCACCTCCCTCTGCGGGAGCCAAAGTGGGGCAGATAGTTCCTCTCATAACTCCTGTGACAGCTAGAGTTTGGGGCATATGACTTCCTGTGACAGCTAGAGTTTCCGTCAACCAGTTGGAAATCTCTGCATGAGACTTCACATCTAGGAAAAGTAATGCAAAGAAGTAGGGACAGTTTAGACTTTATTCTTCTAGTGGTTTCCAATTCCCAGGCTCAAGCAGTCCTCCCACCTCAGCCTCTAGTGGCTGGAGCAGCATCCAGTATCTCACACCGGTGGAGATACTGGTTCCAGCAGTGGTGGTGGTGCCATATTCTCAGCAGAGGCTTCCTAGGCTGTCTTTTTTTCCGGCATGATTTTGGTTGCAGTTCTGGCTTCCTAATCTTCTTTAGTGCCATCTTGTTTCCCAAGTCTGTTCTTCAGCTTCATCATTTTGTGTGCCATCTGAATTCTTTCCTGCTTAACTTAACCAGAAATCACTTCCATTCTTTGTGACCAACAACTGGACTAGTACAATTCCCTTGGAAAAAGCTAGGGTCTTAATGCCTAGCTGTTTGGAAATATCTTACTACCTTTTTATAGCCACAGCTGCCAAAACCCTAAATTTCAGTTAACACTGTAAAGGGAATTTAAGAAAGAGGAAATAAAAGTTTACATCATTTAAGTCATGGCATCAGAAGAAAACAGTAGTGAAAATCTAATGAACAGTACTATCTTCAAGAAATTGTTCATATATTTTAGCAAGATGAAAACAACTTAAAGCATGTTTTTAGTTGTTACTGTTTATTAATATTATCTTTATTATGAAAGGAAATAATTTGTACTAGGCATGTACTCCTGACCTTCTGAAAAACATCCCTTGATTTTTCTTTGAAGAATCTTTCTCTTTCCTGCTGTTAGAGTAAGGCTACCTCCACCAACTCAGAGATGATGTATGTGACCTATGCCTAAGCAGTCATCACGCTTTATCTCCTTCAACACAGTGATTGGTTGAGATTGGATGACTATATATCAGGATACCTCCACTGAACGATAGCTGTTGCAGCTTCAAGCACTGCAGCCTCACACATCACATGGAGCTGAGAAGAAGACCAAAATATCAGAAAGTAGAACTGAGAGGATGGAGGGAGAGAAACTGAGTCCTGATGGTATATTTTGAGGCCTAAATATATACCTACTAGAAAACGTTATGAAACTTTTATGATTAGGAACTGTTTGAAAGTTAAATATGCAGCTAAAATATATGATTGATTAATACACGGAGGAACAGATAATAGTGACAGTGTGTTTATGTTGTGGAATTCTATTTATATACAAAATAATTTTATGTGCATTTAAATACAACTGAGTGGTACACATATGTACAGAAATTGCTACCATATTTTATAGTTTGATAAATATCCAGCTATTTCTAAAACTATTTCCAATCCTACAATTTCAGTTACATGACCCATTGCACTGCCTTTTTGCCTGCGCCAGTTTGGGTTAGATTTTCTGTCATTGGCAACCAAGGGTTCTCTGTTTCTTTGGAATATAAATGCTAAATCATCTTGAGTTGGAATCATAAAGTATAGCTACCACGTTTTGAGGAATACCTCTTATTTATATTTTAGTTACATGTAACTTTTGTACCTGAAATATTATTGACAAGGAAAGTAACTAATAATTTTAAGCTGAAATACTAATCCTGAAAGATAAGAATGAAAACTCAGACCTTAAGTTCTATAAAACTTTGAGATAGCTACATGTTTACTTTCAGGATAATTTAAATTGATAGAGTACAAGTTGGGAAACAAACACTTTAAGTGAATATTTAAGTCATGTAAAATATGTATTTTTAAAAGTCAAATTAAACATATTACCAAATTCGCTAGAACTAAATATTCTATTTATAATAAGCACTTTGCTACATTTTACACCCCGTTGCCTTATATAACTTTCCACAGTTTTGACATTATAATATTGTGATTTTCTGTCAAACATTATGAGTTTATGGATGACAGAAGCATGCTATTTCCAGATTTTGGTATATATTCTAAGTAGGCAAATATATTTATCAATACTTTCTTTAACTTTCCCAACACCATTCATAAATGCCTGTATTTAGCATTTACTTGTCATTCCTGATCTGAAATTGAAATTTTCTTCATTTTCCTTCTTGCTTGTACCATATCTGTGGGTGTTGAAATGGGTAAAGAAAAGAACTTCCAAAAGCACTGCCTAGAAAACACGACCTCGGCCGGGCGCGGTGGCTCAAGCCTGTAATCCCAGCACTTTGGGAGGCCGAGACGGGCGGATCACTAGGTCAGGAGATCGAGACCATCCTGGCTAAAACGGTGAAACCCCGTCTCTACTAAAAAATACAAAAAACTAGCCGGGCGAGGCGGCGGGCGCCTGTAGTCCCAGCTACTCGGGAGGCTGAGGCAGGAGAATGGCGCAAACCCGGGGGGCGGAGCTTGCAGTGAGCTGAGATTCGGCCACTGCACTCCAGCCTGGGTGACAGAGCCAGACTCCGTCTCAAAAAAAAAAAAAAAAAATGAAAACACGACCTCAAGAGTCTTCTAAGTGAGGGCTCTTTTGAGTGCTGGCACCGGAGACCTAACACAGATTAACATAATCAAATATAGGAAACTGATTGGCTCAAACAGCTACATTGAAACAAGAGGTGAATCTCTAGCCTTAGCCATGGCAGAATCCAGGGGTTCCAGCACCACACAGATTTGTTTCTGCATTCTTCGGTTTTGCTTTCCTCTGTGTTGGCTTTATTCTCTGACAGGGCTTCTCCATGGACTGCCTATGTGCACATGTGTATCATTCTTACAGTTCTGCATTTCAAATAAGTATGACTGACTGTTGTTTTCCCCAATGGCGATTAGTAATTTACAGGGGGAAAAATGTAGTGGCCCTGCTTGGTTCTCATGACTACTAGAGTTTGTGTAAGGAAGGCCACATGATTGATGAGTCTCTCAGTATCACACTGAATGGCATAGTGGTATTTCTGAAAAAGAAAAGATGCACTCAGACAGGTATAGATGTCTTCTTAAGTAGGGCTTAAGTTTCCCGTTGAAAACTGCCCTCCTTACTTTTGTTTCACTACCTAATATACCATAATTGAATTCAGTTGGGTTAACTTGCTTTCTTTTTTAGATGATGAAAACACTACTTCTGGCAAGATTGAGTCATTTATATCCCGTGTGAATTAGATCAGAATGGTTTCTCCTATTATGTAGCTGGGATCACTTTTATTGAAGGATTGGGAATTTTGGCCGTGGGAAGGAAGGTGGGTATTTTGAAGCCTGGCAGTGTAGGAAAGTGGTAGATGGCATGGACTTTAGAAGTTATGTGGACCTAAGTGTGAGTCCTGGGACCCTACCACTTCTAATCTATGTGACCTTAGCCAAGTCACTTAGTTTTTCAAAAGCCCATTTTTTAACCTGTAAAATGAAAATAATAATACCTATCTCATAGAGTAGTTATGGAAATTAAATCAACTAGGTAAAGCATTTATTATGATCCTTAGACATGGTGGGTGTTCCATAATATTATTATGGCGGCTGATATTGTTACCACCGGTACTATTAATGGTACTAATAAACACTGCGCTTTTGCTACGCCTGTTCCTGATGGTCCCCAGCTAGCTAGAATTAAGAGGTCAAAAGTGTTCTGTTGTTCAACTAAGAACACATTAAATAAAATCTCACATTAAATTTTATAAACTAGTCTGGAAGTCTAACTACTACTCATAACATTTTTTCTGTGGGGAAATTGGTTTAAAATTTTTTCAACTTAAAGAAAATATATTTTTGTAATGTAATGCATTTTTCAATGAGATGTGCCTGTGTGTGTGTTAAAAATCATGTATAGTTCTTCTTGTGAGGGGCAGCCAGTCAAGTAAGTGAGGGTCAGAATCTGTTTAAAAATAAACAGAGTCAAAGTAGATTCTATCAGAATAAAGTATATTTGCAGGGGCTGCTAACTGCTATACAAAGTTGCATCATGATCTTATGGCTTGCTTGGGGGGTCTGCTCAACTTGGACTAATTAAGCTACAAATAAAATTTCAAGCATTTTCATTTTGTTTTTGTATTCAGATATTTAGCACTTCACTTTAAAAGTCCTATCATAACTTGTGGCCCTTTAGAGTGGTAGGCTGATTGAGTCAATATCAGGAAATGTTATAATAAGCAAAGAATTCCCCTTAATTTGAGACTGTGCATTACGAAAACCGATCTCAATGAAAGCTACACAGATATGCCAGGATAAATGTACATAGCCACATAGATGGTGGGCAAGTCAGCCTATTGTCCTTGTTTTTATTAATAACGTACAGTACAGAGGAACATTTTAAAAGCTATTCATATTCACAGAATTTAGAATAATTGATACATATTTGAAAAAGGTATTTACCACTTGCCACCGTTATCAAGGAGAATAAGTTCGTGGATAAATAATCTTAGACATACAGAGCTGTAATATTACTTTCTATATTAAAAAACTTGCTCTTACCAGATTATGGCAGATGGGAGGCAGGACTAGATTGCAGCTCTGGACAGAGCAGCGTGTGGTGGCTTGCATTGTGAATTTTAGCTCCAGATTGACTACAAGAACAAACCAGCAATCCCGGAGGACCCACAGACCCTCTGAAGGAAGCAGACTGCTCCTGCAGGACCCAGGTGACACCCCAAATACTGCGAGTGCCCCAACTGCGGAAGTGGGAAAGGGAGACCCTCTTCTCCCAAACACACACCCCCACTGGAGAAGCTGAAGGTCTTTTTGTAGGAGAAGTTTCTGACCTTAATTAGAGCTGAGTCCATTTAGAGAGCTGAACAAAATATAGGGGTGAAGGAAGCAGCAGAAAGGCCCTGGAGCTCGCTGGGTCCCCTAGCAGGCCATTCCTGCATGACACCACAGGGATCCATCAGGAGAGTGGCCAGGGGAGCAAGGGATAAAAC
Source organism: Macaca mulatta (assembly GCF_049350105.2). Classification (NCBI taxonomy): domain Eukaryota; kingdom Metazoa; phylum Chordata; class Mammalia; order Primates; family Cercopithecidae; genus Macaca; species Macaca mulatta. The sequence continues at coordinate 125,248,950 of NC_133411.1, forward strand.
TCCACAGAGAGAAGGAAATCTCTAGCTGAACTTTGTAACAATTTGAACAGGGTGAGAAGCCTCCTGGCCAGAACTCAGGGGAGGACACAAATCTGGTGTGCACACTCAACAGGTAAGGGAACCAAGCCCTTTTCTTTTACAGCTGAGAGGCAGATAGCCTGGGGCAAGTTTTCAAGCCTGTCTCACCCACCACCTCGAAACAGACTTGGGGCTGTTGGGGGGCTCCGTGGGAGTGAGACTGGCCCTTTGGTTTGCATAAAAGCTGGGTGATGCCTGTGACTGCCAACTTTCCCCCACTTCCCTGACAACCTGCATGACTCAGCAGAGGCATCCATAATCCTCCTAGGCACACAGCTCTAGTGACCTGGGAATCTCACCCCCTTCCCCAACAGCAACCGCAGCAATGACCCACCCAAGGAGAGTCTGAGCTCAGACATACCTAGCCCTGCCCACACCTGATGGTCCTTCCCTACCCACCCTTGTAGTGGAAGACAAAGGGCATATAATCTTGGGAGTTCTAAGCTCCTGTCTACCGCTGGTCCCTCTCCATACAACTATAGCTGATGGTCTCTGGAAAAACGCCATCTCTTGGCAGGAGGCCAACCAGCACTAAAATAGAGAATTAAACCACCAAAGCTAAAAACCTTCACAGAGTCCATTGCACCCCCTACCCCCCAGTCCCCCACTCCACCCCACCCCCGCTACCTCCACTGGAACAGGTGCTGGTATCCACGGAGAAGAGACCCATAGATGGTTCACATCACAGGATGTGATATTGTGCAGACAACACCCAGTACCAGCCAGGAGCTGGGTAGACTTGCTGGGTGGCTAGACCCAGAAGACAGTAATCACTGCAGTTCGGCTCACAGGAAACCACGTCCATAGGAAAATGGAGAGAGTACTACATCAAGGGAACACCCCGTGGGACAAAAGAATCTGAACAACAGCCTTCAGCCCTAGACCATCCCTCTGACAGAGTCTACCTAAATGAGAAGAACCAGAAAACCAATTCTGGTAATATGACAAAACAAGGCTCTTTAACACGCCCCCACAAAATCACACTAGGTCACCAGCAGTGGATCCAAACCAAGAAGAAATCCCTGGTTTACCTGAAGAAGAATTCAGGAGGTGAGTTATTTAGGTAATCAGAGAGGCACCAGAGAAAAGTGAAGCCCAATGCAAGGAAATCCAAAAAACAATACAAGAAGTGAAGGGAGAAATATTCAAGGAAATAGACACTTTAAAGAAAAAACAATCAAAAATTCAGGAGACTTTGCACAAACTTACAGAAATGCAAAATGCTCCAGAAAGTCTCAGCAATAGAATTGAACAATTATAAGAAAGAAATTAAGAGGTCAAAGATGAGGTCTTCAAATTAATCCAATCCAACAAAGACAAAGAAAAAAGAAAATATGAACAAAGTTTCCAAAAAGTCTGGGATTACGTTAAACAACCAAACCTAAGAATAATAGGTGTTCCTGAGGAAGAAGAGAATTCTGAAAGCTTGGAAAGCATATTTGATGGAATAATCTGGGAAAACTTCCCCAGCCTTGCTAGAAACGTAGACATCCAAACACAAGAAGCACAAAGAACACCTGGAAAATTCATCACAGAAAGATCATGACACACTGTCATCGGGTTATCCAAAGTTAAGACGAAAGAAAGAATCTTAAGAACTGTGCGACAGAAGCACCAGGTAACTAACTTATAAAGGAAACCCTATCAGATTAACAGCAGATTTCTCAGCAGAAATCCTATAAGCTAGAAGGGATTGGGGCCCTATCTTCAGCCTCCTCACACAAAACAATTAGCCAAGAATTTTGTATCCAGCGAAACTAAGCATCATATATGAAGGAAAGATAGTCTTTTTCGGAAAAGCAAATGCTGAGAGAATTCACCATTACCAAGCCACCACTACAAGAACTGCTAAAAAGAGATCTAAATCTGGAAACAAATTCTGGAAACACATTAAAACAGAACCTCTTTAAAGAATAAATCACACAGGACCTATAAAACAAAAATACACATTAAAAAGCAAAAACAAAATAAAGTATGCAGGCAACAAAGAGCACGATGAATGCAATGGTACCTCACATATCAATACTGACATTGAATGTAAATGGCCTAAATGTTCCACTTAAAAGATACAGAACCACAGAATGGATAAGAACTCTCAAGAAACTATCTGCTGCCTTCAGGAGACTCACCTAACACATAAGGACTCACATAAACTGAAAGTAAAGGGGTGGAAAAAGGCATTTCATGCAAATGGACACCAAAAGCAAACGGGAAGCTATTCTTATATCAGACAAAACAAACTTTAAAGCAACAGCAGTTAAAGAGACATTATATAATGGTAGAAGGCCTTGTCCAACAGGAAAATATCACAATCCTAAACATATGCACCTAACACTGGAGCTCCAAAATATATAAAACAATTGCTAAGAGACCTAAGAAATGAGATAGACAGCAACACAATAATAGTGGAGGACTTTAGTACTCCACTGACAGCACTAGACAGGTCATCAAGACAGAAAGTCAACATAGAAACAATGAATTTAAACTTGGAACAAATGGACTTAGCAGATACATACGGAACATTTTATCCAGCAACCACAGAATATGCATTCTGTTCAACAGTGCATGGAACTCTCTCCAAGATAGACCATATGATTGAGGCCATAAAACGAGCCTCAGTAAATTTAAGAAAATTGAAATTATATCAAGCCACTCTCTCAGACCACAGTGGGATAAAACTGGAAATCGACTCCAAAAGGAACCTTAAAAATGATGCAAATACATGGAAATTAAATAACTTGCTCCCGAATGAGCATTGGGTAAAAACGAAATCAAGATGGAAATTAAGAAATTCTTTGAACTGAATGACAATAATGACACGACCTATCAAAACCTCTGGGATACAGCAAAGGCAGTGCTAACAGGAAAGTTCATTGCCCCAAATGCCTAAATCAAAAAGACTGAAAGAGCACAAACTGACATTCCAGGGTCACACCTCAAGGAACTAGAGAAACAAGAACAAACGAAACCCCAACCCAGCAAAAGAAAGGAAATAACCAAGATCAGAGCAGAACTAAATGAAATTGAAACAAAAACAGTACAAAAGATACATGAAACAAAAAGCTGCTTCTTTGAAAAGATAAATAAAATTGATAGACCATTGGCAAGCCTAATCAAGAAAAGAAGAGAGAAAATCCAAATAACCTCACTAAGAAACAAAACAGGAGATATTACAGCTGACACCCCTGAACTGCAAAAGATCATTCAAGGCTGTTTTGAACACGTTTATGCACATAAACGAGAAAACCAAGATGAGATGGAGAAATTTCTGGAAAGATACAGCTCTTAGCTGCTTACATCAGGAAGAACTGGATTCCCTGAACAGACCAATAACAGGCAGTGCGATTGAAATGGTAAGTTAAAAAATTACCAACAAGAAAAGTCCAGGACCAGACGGATTCACAGCAGAATTCTACCAGATACTCAAAGAATTGGTACCTATCCTTTTGACACTATTCCACAAGATAAAAAAGGAGCCCTTCCTAATTAATTCTGTGAAGCTGGCGTCACCCTAATACCAAAACCAGGAAAGGACATAACCAAAAAAGAAAACTACAGACCGATATCCTTGATGAACACAGATGCTAAAATCCTTTACAAAATACCAGCTAACCAAATCCAACAACATATCAAAAAGATAATCCACTATGATCAAGTGGTTTTCATACCAGGGATGCAGGTATGGCTTAACATAAACAAGTCAGTAAATGTGATTCACCATGTAAACAGAATTAAAAACAAAAATCACATGATTATCTCCATAAATACAGAAAAAGCATTCAGCAAAATCCAGCATTTTTTACAGTTAAAACTCTCAGCAAAATCAGCATACAAGGGACGTACCATAATATAATAAAAGTCATCTGTGACAATCCCACAGCCCACATAATACTGAAAGAGGAAAAGTTGAAAGCATTTCCTCTGGGAACTGGAACAAGACAAGGATACCTACTCTCACTACTTCTTTTCAGTATAGTACTGGGAGTCCTGGCCAGAGCAATCAGACAAGAGAAAGAAAGAAAGAACATCCAAATTGGTAAAGAGGAATTCAGACCATCAGTGTTTGACGATATGATTGTTTACCTTCAAAACCCTAAGAACTCCTCCAGAAAACTTCTAGAACTGATAAAAGAATTCAGCAAAGTTTCCGGATACAAGATTAATGTACACAAATCAGTAGCTATTCTATACACCAAGAGTGACCAAGCAGAAAATCAAATCAAGAACTCAACCCCTTTTACAATAACAAATAAATAAATAAAATACTTAGGAATATACCTAACCAAGGAGTCAAAGACCTCTACAAGAAAAATTACAAAACACTGCTGAAAGAAATCATAGATGTCACAAACGAATGGAAACACATCCCATGCTCACGGTTGGGCAGAATCAATATTGTAGAAATGACCATACTGCCAAAAGCAATCTACAGATTCAGCAGAATCTCAATCAAAATACCACCAGCATTCTTCACAGAATTAGAAAAAACAATTCTAACATTCATGTGGAACCCAAACAGAGCCCTCATAGCCAAGGCAAGACTAAACAAAAAAGAACAAATCTGGAGGCATCATACTACCTGATTTCAAACTATACTATAAGGCCATAGTCACCAAAACAGCATGGTACTGGTATAAAAATAGGCACAGAGACCAATGGAACAGAATAGAGAACCCAGAAATAAACCCAAATACTTACAGCCAACTTATCTTTGACAAAGCAAACAAAAACATAAAGTGGGGGAAAGGACACCCTTTTTAACAAATGGTGCTGGGATAATTGGCTAGCCACATGTAGCAGAATGAAACTGGATCCTTATCTCTCCCCTTATACAAAAATCAACTCAAGATGGATTAAGGACTTAGACCTGACATTATAAAAATTCTAGAAGATAACATTGGAAAACCCTTCTAGACATTGACCTAGGCAAGAATTTCATGACCAGGAACCCAAAAGCAAATGCAATAAAAAAAAAGATAAATAGCTGGGACCTAATTAAACTAAAGAGCTTTTGCATGGCAAAAGGAATAATCAGCAGAGTAAACAGACAGCCCACAGAGTGGGAGAAAATCTTCACAGTCTACACCTCTGACAAAGGACTAATACCCAGTATCTACAATGAAACTCAAATCAGTAAGAAAAAAACAATCCCATCAAAAAGTGGACTAAAGACATGAATAGACAATTCTCAAAAGAAGATACAACAAATGGCCAACAAACATATGCAAAAATGCTAAACATCACTAATGATCAGGGAAATACAAATCAAAACCACAATGCAATGCCACCTTACTCCCGCAAGAACAGCCATAATCAGAAAATCAGTGAACAGTAGATGTTGGCATGGATGCAGTGATCAGGGAACACTTCTACACTGCTGGTGGGAATGTAAACTAGTACAGCCACTGTGGAAAACAGTGTGGAGATTCCTTAAAGAATTAAAAGCAGAATTACCATTTGATCCAGCAGTCCCACTACTGGGTATCTACCCAGAGGAAAAGAAGTCATTATTTGAAAAAGATACTTGTGCACACACACATTTATAGCAGCACAATTGACAGTTGCAAAGTCATGGAACCAACCCAAATGCCCATCAACCAACGAGTGGATAAAGAAACTGGGGTGTGTGTGTGTGTGTGTGTGTGTGTATGATGGAATACTACTCAGTCATAAAAAGGAATGAATTAACAGCATTTTCAGTGACCTGGATGAGATTGGAGACTATTATTCTAAGTGAAGTAACTCAAGAGTGGAAAACCAACCATTGTGCGTTCTCACTGTTTTGTGGGTGCTAAACTATGAGGACACAGAGACATTAGAATGATACAGTGGACTTTGAGGACTTGGGGTGAGGAGGGTGTGGTGAGGGATAAAAGACTACAAATATAATGCAGTGTATACTGCTTGGGTGATGGGTGCACCAAAATTGCACAAATCTCCGCTAAAGAACTTACTCATGTAACCAAATACCACCTCTACCCCAATAACTTATGGAAAAGTAAATATGTTAAAAAAAAAAAAAAAACTTAATAGCCAAATCTGTTAACTCTGTGATTCCTGCTTTGGTTAATGTAGATTATTATCACATGATATTAAAGAGTCAGGATTATGGAGTTGATGTTTTACTGGTGCTTTTTTTTTAAAAAAAAAGGAAAAAAAAGTTTATTATTTAAGGCTGTGCACAGTACATACTTATATTCAAACATCCCTTTTGCCGTTAGTCACAGAAATACTAAATATGTGTATGAATGGCTTTTCACAGTCTATATGATGACTGGAAAAATAGCTAATATAGTATATTCTAAATGATAAATCTTCATCTTCATATATAAAGACATCATATTACTAATTTTCAAATTTATCAAGAAGACACTGAACAAAACCTTAAAAAAATGGATATTGTTTTAATGTGATGTATGATTTACTAAATTAAGCTTAGGAGCATTGCTATATCTGTATTTCTCTCTTTCAATATGTGCTTACATACAAATAACAACTTTGTGAGTATTTTCTCCTTACAGATTTTCAGTAATTTATATCAGAAGTATATAATCAAGAAAGTTTAGTGTTTCTGTCACATAAATATTTATTTATTCTAAAGTAAACCCTTTCGGCGTTTTTTAATGTGGGGTTGCCTTATCAAATTTTGCGTAGCCTACATTACAATCATAGAATTTTGAGTTTTGGAAGAGACTGTAAAATTCATTTCATTCATTCAGCATCCATTTGGTAGTAGTGTGCTTTGAAGACTTAGTAAGACATTAACACCTAGGACAACATTTATTACTTTGCACAATGTCATTGTATTAATGTTTTACCCAAACAGTACATGAAATTAGAGTACTTTTTTTCTTTTTCTTGCCAAATTATAAGTGGAGTTGAAAACAGAATTATTTTTTGGAGATATGATCTTGCCCTGTTGCCCATGCTGGAATGCAGTGGTGTGATCTTGGCTCACTGCAACCTCCACCTCCTGGGCTCAAGTGATCCATCCACCTCAGCCTCCTGAGTAGCTGGGACTTGAGTGCCACCAATCCTGGCTAATTTTTCTTTTCTTTTCTTTTCTTTTCTTTTCTTTTCTTTTCTTTTCTTTTCTTTTCTTTTCTTTTCTTTTCTTTTCTTTTCTTTTCTTTTCTTTTCTTTTCTTTTCTTTTCTTTTCTTTTCTTTCTTTTATTTTTGTAGAGACAGGTTCTCACTGTGTTGCTCAGGCTGGTCTCAAACTGAGCACAAACAATCCATCCGCCTCAGCCTCCCTGCACTCTGGGATTACAGATGTCAGCCACCGTGCTTGGCCCCAGAATTTTATTTTCTTTGAAATAGAAAATTCATGGAAGGATTCTGCCACTTTATTCACCTTTCTGACAGTGCAGTAAAGTGCAGATTAAAGTATAGTTCCCTGTGAAATAGCCAATTACCCTTTGAGTAGAATCACATAAAGAAGTACAGGGAGATCACATGACTTGCCTAGGTTATATATTGAGTCAGTAGGAGAAGTAGAAATACTAAGTGCAGATTCACAAGTCAGTTTAGCCCAGAGCTATGGGTACTTTCCTTGTGCTTATTACCCGGAAGGCTTTACAACCAACCACTGATGCCCCCTCCTGGCTCCCTCGTCTCACTTACACATATGCAGTCTTGATTATTTTGATAATTTTTCTACAACATTTATACACACCTCACACATAATTTTCATTGTTTTTTTAAACCTCAGTTTATAGCCTCAAATCAAGTTATACTCAGGAATGTACATTGTACACTTAAGCAGAAAGACCTTAATATTAGTTACAGCTGAAGACAGAGCTTAATTTTTAAGTACATTTTGGTTTTTCCCTTTCTGTATGCCTTTTATAAGTGTTCACCTTTAGAAGCGAGTCTCTTGACTTCGCCTAATACTATAAAGAATTGCAAACATTGTATTGACATAATTTGTTGTTATGGAAGTCATTTTTAATAGAATGACCATACCTTATTTATTAAAAAATAATAGACTTTATTTTTTAGAGTAGTGTTAGGTTAACAGTAAAACTGATAGGAAGGTATAGAGATGTCCCATATATTCCTTTCCCCTATACGTGCATAGCCTATCCAATTATCAGTATCCCCTATTAGAGTGATATGTTTGTCACAATGGAAGAACCTATATAATTATCACTGAAGACCCCAGTTAATATATGGGTTCACTTTTGGTATCATACATTTCATGGATTTGAACAAGTGTGTAATGACAATATATCCACCATTGTAGTACTATATAGCATAATTTCTACTACACTGAAAATCCTCTACACTCCTGTTTCGCATTTTCAGAAATGTCATATAGCTGAGATCCTACAGTATGAAGTCTTTTCAGATTTGCTGCTTTCACTTAGTAGTATGCATTTAAGGTTTCTCTGTGTCTTTTCATGCATTGATAGCTCATTTATTTTTAGTACTAAATAATCTCTTGTCTGAAGGTACCACAGTTTATTCATTCACCTACTGAAGGACATCTTGATTGCTTCTAAGTTTTGCTAAGTATAAATAAAGCTGCTGTACCTTCCATGTGCAAATTTTTGTATACATGTAAGTCTTCAACTCCTTTGGATAAATACCAAGGAACATGTTTGCTGGATTGTATGGTAACAGCATGTTTAGTTTTGTGAGAAACTACCAAACTGTCTTCCAAGGTGGTTGTATCATTTTGCATTTCCAGTAACAATGAAATGAGGGTTCTTGTTGCTCCACATCCTCACCAGCATTTGGTAGTGTCAATGTTCTAGATTTTGGCTGTTTTAGTAAGTGTGTAGTAGTTTCTCATTTTTGTTTTAATTTGGATTTCTCTACTGACATACGGTGTGGAGTATGTTTTTATATATTTATTTGGCATCTGTGTAACTTCTTTGATGAGGTATCTGTTTAGGTCTTTGGCTCACTTTTAAGCTGTGTTGTTTTCTTATTGTTGAGTTTTGAGAGTTCTTTATATATTTTGGATAACGTTCCTTTATATCGGACATGTCATTTACAGATATTCTCTCCCAGTCATCTTTGGCTTGTCTTTTTTATTCTCTTAACAGTGTCTTCCCCAGTATAGATTTTTTGTTTTTAACTTAATGAAGTCCAGCTTGTCACTCCTTTCTCTTATGGACTGTAGCTTTGATATTGTATCTAAAAAGTCTGTTTGTTCAAAATAATAATGATTTGGATCTGTTAGATCAATTAAGAATGAAAAAAAGTTATTTTGCCTTTATGTGTTCTTTCCCTAATGCTCCCTCTTTATGTGGATGTGAGTTTCTGACCTATCTCCTTTAAAGTCATAGTGTAAAAATTACAAGGCACATCCCTGCATGTTCTTTGCTTTGCTGTCTTTCTATCTCTTATCTTACTCTGTATGAATAAACACCTATTGCAACATTAGAGGTTGTTGATCACCTAATAAATTCTTCAAACTACCTCCTCCCTTGAGGTCTTGACATGCTTCGCCTATGCACTCAAGTTACTCTCCTACTTTTTACGTCTTTTCAGTGGATGCCACCAAAAACTCATCCTTAAGATTATAGCCACATTTCCCTCTATAGCCACATATAATCTTAAGGGTGTCTGTGCAAATGAACATACATCTTTCCTTAACATCAAATCCAGTTTTCATTCCGTGCATATGACTTCCTCAGGTTTCCACAAATTCTAACTGATTATTTACCTCAAGTCAATTTTGATACCAGTTTCTGCATCATTCCCAAAATAAAACATTTGTCTTCACCTAAAAAAAAAACAAAAACAAAAAAAACAAAAAAAAACATCTTTCTAAAGAACTTTAAAAACCATTTCTTGTGAGGCAGGTCCACTAGCCTAAAATTTTCTTGATTTTTATTTGCCTGAGAGGATATTTATTTCTCCTTCACTTTTTAAAATAAACAGGGTCTCGTCATGCTGCCCAGGTTGGTCTTCAACTCCTGGGCTCAAGCGATCCTCCCAAGTATCTGGGATTACAGGTATGTGGCACCATGCCTGGCTTTCTTCTTCACTTTTAAAGGGTAATTTCAAAGGGCACAGAATTTTAGGGTGGTGGGTTTTTTCCTCAACACTAAATATTTTACTCCACTCTTTTTGTGTTTTTAATATTTGTGGATACATAGTAGGTGTATATATTTATGGGGAACTTGTGATGTTTTGATACAAGCATGCAATGTTTAATAATCACATCGTGGAGAATGGGGTATCTTTCCTCTCAAAGCATTTATCCCTTGTGTTACAGATAATCCAATTATATTATTTTAGTTATTTTTAAATGCACAATTAAATTATTATTGACTGTGGTCTCCTTGTTATGCCATCAAACAGTAGGTCTTATTCATTTTTTCTACATATATATTTTTGTACCCATCGCTCCACCCTTTTTGCTTGCACTGTTTCTGAGGAAAAATTGGATGTAATCTTTGCTCCTCTGTAAGATTTTTTTTCCCCCACTCTGGCGTCTTTCAGGATTGGTCTTTATCTTTGATATTCTGTAATTTGAATATGATATCCTTAAGTGTAGTTTCTTTGGCATTTACCTCGTTTTGTGCTCTGTGAGCTCCATGGATTTGTGGTTTCATATCTGACATTAACCTGAGGACATTTTTAGTCATTATTGCTTTACATTTTTTTCTGTTCTTTTCTCTTTCTTCTAGAATTTTTATCACACATATGTTATACTTTTTGTAGTTGTCCCACATTTCCTCCTGGGTTTTGTTTTTGTTGTTGTTGTTGTTGTGTTGTGGGTTTTTTTTTTTTTTTTTTTGTCTTTGCATTTCAGTTTTGAAGTTTTCTTTTGAGATATTTTCAAACTCAGAGGTTGTTTCCTGAGTTTTGTCCATTCAACGGCATTCTTGATTTCTGTTACAGTATTTTTGGTCTCTAGCATTTCTTTTGGTTCTTTCTTAGATCTCTCTGCTTGTACTTCTCATCTGTTATTGCTGTCTTCTTTATCCCTTAGAGCCCTTAGCATATTAATCACAGTTGTTTTAAATTCCTGGTCTTATAATTCCAACATCCCTGCCATAGCTGTGTTTGGTTCTGATGCTCCTTCTGTCCTCTTCAAACTGTGTTTTTATGTTGGGAGAAGAGAAGTGTTCTATTGTCCTATGATTAAGTATCAGTTTTTTAGCAAGCCTGTGCCTCTTGACTGTGAACTTCACAAGTGCTTCTCAGTGTTTTCATCCCTTCTCCAGTTGGACAGATGGCTAGAGTGAGCTGGCGTTGGCTATTTTCTGTCTCCCACCTGGAAGGCTAGTGCCAACTGGAGTTGGATATTTTCCTTCCTGTAAGTCAGTTAGGCTCTGTAGAACTCCAATAGGTTAAGCTCTGTTTAAATAGTTTCCTCTGTGGATTGACCTTGGTGAGAAGAACAGAATGATCTGGCATATTTAAAAAATGGTGTGTCCTTTCCTTTGCTGGAAGCACGAGTGGATTTTTCTCCGGTATTCACTGTGAGAACCAGATCAGGCTTCTGGAGGTTAAACTCAACAGAAGTGAGGCGCCTCCTTATGGAGGCTCCTGCATTTTTCAGTTTTTACAGTTGTACACACTGACTCCAGCAGTTAATTGCTGTTTAAGTTTTCTTACACTGGCACTAGTTCCCATGGAGGGTTCTGCTTCTGGGTTTCTACTCCAATAAGTTATAATTCTCTGTATTTATATCTGTCTCTCCAATCTGGGGGGCAATGGTTTACCCTATGACTTTACTTCTCTCATAGATCCAAGAAGAATTGTTAATTTTTCAGTTTGTTGAGATTTTTATTTGTTGTTAGGATGAAATGGTGACTTCGAAGCTTCTTACATGCCAGACCAGAAACCAGAAATCCCAGCTGAATGTCACAGACTGACATGGACTACACTGAAGCATTAAAGAGAATAATAAGTTGTGGTTAGTTGTGGTTGGGTTTTAAGTCGGTGAAACAAAGTAAGGTTTTTAATTTATCCAAAGTTACACATCCTGCTAGTGACACAGGTGGGAATAGAATCTAAATATTTGGACTCCCAATTAAATTATCTTTCTATGTCACTAAATTCCACTTTTCTGAAAGGTGGTATGAAGGGTTCATATAGGGAAATATTACAGCAAGGCTTAAGTTATTGTTTCTAATACCATATTCATTTAGATGTTTTCTCCCTCCCCCCTCCTTTTTTTTTTAACCTTCTTTAATAATTTTCCTTTTAGTTCTGGTTCCTGATGGTACTGAATATTAAGAAGATTATCTGCCATTTTTGAGGAGGAAATATCTAATAGTATAATCTTCCTCTGTGTTACAGCCAGAAGTATAACTGAAGCACCAATCTGCCTTTCCCCTTTATTTTGATTTACAGAATATGTTAAAATCAATAATAAGATGCAAACAAAAAATCATTCATTGAAACTTAATAAGCTTAATACAAATTCAGCACCATAATTGCAAGTTTAACATTATACTCCATTTTAATATTAATATTTGATCATACAATGGATGTCTGCATGTGAACCTTTTATTTGCTGTGGAGGTCGTGGTATACGGTACTAAAGAAGACGTTTAACTAGAGCTCAGTTTTTTTGATGAGCTCCCAGGTTCCCATCGCAATTTTAGACAACACATGCTGTTTTACTGGAAGAGTAACTAGAGGATATAGTCTGATCACTCTCTACCTCCCGTGGTAAACCTTCTGTTTGTTTTGTGAATTTGGTAGTTAAACTTGCCATCTCTGTTAGATGCTGCTAAATCAAACTAATAAAATGACTGCCAAGCTCCAGCCGCTCTTTGTTTTATTCCTTTAAACATAGATTCCTAAATGGTCATTATCTGGTTTGTCCAAAACCACCTTAACTCTGAAAGCACTAATATCAAAAATATAAATTTTAAATTCTAAATGAAAGAGAGGAAGGAACCTCTTCATAAGTGAAAGCATTCCTTAAACAAATGAAAGCAAGCAGAATTTTTCACGGACATTTATTTTCACTTTTCTGACCATTATATGATTTTCCTAGCAATAAAAAACAATTCCCTGCAGTCCCTCCATATTTAGTTGTTGAAAGAGAAAAATACATTAAGTCTTAATGAGTATACTACCTGTATTAGCGTCTGGTGTTACTGAATTTTTACCGTCATCTAAAAGCAGTAATCATTCTTTACCTGGAGGAAGTTTCTAGTAATCTGTTTTATTAGCTGACTTTTCTAGCCTTCCTTTCAGTTACAGGATTTATTGAAAACTACCTCATATACATATGCACATATACACATATACGCATATATATACACACATATGCCTTTAGATCTCTGTGTATGTACACATATAGACACGTGCATGCATGTTTTTGTGTGTATATGTTTTATGTGTATCTGTATGCTCCTTTCTAAATAGCATTCTATTTCATACCTTGGAAAAATATAAAATTAAAAAATGAGGTCAAGATGGCTCCTTTTAAGAAATAAGTTGTTATAACAGTTCCTTTCAGCTTCACATCATAGGTGTTAAGAACACTTGCGTATTTTTAATTTAAACATATTTTAGCATCTATTTGATTTTTACTTTATTTTCTTGATACTTTCAGTTACATATTTGCTTTATATTATTCTCAGTGTTTCTTATTTCCCTAAAACACTTGGAATCATTTCCACTGATTCTTTTTCCTCCTTTGTTAATTTACGTGTATAATTTGTATGATAGTGTCTGGAAGTAAAAGAGCACTTTAGAAACAAAATTGAATAAAATTTCATCATACTTAATTCTGAAAATTGTTTTCTGAAATTATTAGCTCATTGCTGAAATATCTTCAAATCAAACGTTTGGGACATCAGCTCCCAAGGAGCTTCATATTTAATTTATGGTAGGGTATGATTGTGTATTTCACAAAAGTCATGAAGGAAATTTCTACAAATTTATTATGGATTTTAGGCCAGTAGAACTGTTTACATTTCCTAATCTGTTTGTTCCATTGAGTAGCCTTAGAGTTGAAACAGCAGTTTCCATTTTTCTCATGGGTATATAAACCCATATGCACATTTATCATTTATTTCTAGCACTGGAAAAGCATAGAAATTGGAGACAGTGGTCAGGCACGGTGGCTCATGCCTGTAATCCCAGCACTTTGGGAGGCCAAGGTGGGCAGATCACCTGAAGTCAGGAGTTCAAGACCAGCCTGACTAACATGGTAAAACCCCATTTGTATTAAAAATGCAAAAAAGTCAACCGGGTGTGGTGGTGCATGCCTGTAATCCCAGCTACTCGGGAGGCTGAGGCAGGATAATTGCTTGAATCCAGGAGGCAGAGGTTGCAGTGAGTCGAGATAGTGCCATTTGCACTCCATCTTGGGCAACAAGAGTGAAACTCCATCTCAAAAAAAAAAAAAAAAGAAAGAAAGAAAGGAAAGGAAAGAAAGGGAAAGGAAAAGGGAAGGAATTAGAGACAGTTGTTCATGTATTTGAAGAAAGAAAGAAATTGGAGACAGTTGTTCACGTATTTAAAGGAGGGAGAATATTCTTGGAGAATATCATTGATGAAATAAAAATTCATATGTACTCTATGGAAAATAAACTGCAATAAGCAAACCTTTTTGGCAGATTTTAAAATCAGATACATATTCCAGCCAGTGTGGGATATTCAGTTTAATTTCCTTTGAGAACCCCATTCTGTTGGATTGGTAGGCATGAGGAAGCAACAGCTCTTCTCTCTCCATCTCCTCAAAAAATTGTAAATAGAAATGTTGTATGAAAAAAACTTCAAAGATACAATCTAGGTTTTTTCTTTTGCTATTTTAATAGGCTTTTTTATTTTTTTAAGAACTAAGGTTAGTGAACATTTGAGAGAATCAGAAGTACTTTTCATATGTTTTTTCCCTTCTTGAACTGAATTATTTGAATCAGGTAAATTTCTCTATTAATTATAATTATTATATCACGATGTGTGTTATATTCAATCTAGAATACTTGCTTTTTTTTACTCCCATGATTTTGAATAAGCATATAGGCATTTAAGTTTTAGGAGTTATAAATGTCCAATAGCTTGTTTTATATTGATACGAATTGCATTTTGTTTTATTACTAATAGTTTAGATGAATCTGTATATCCAAGTTGTGAACCACTGAAATGAGTAATTCCCTGTCTTAGAGAAGTACATGAGTATAGTGAGAGATCTCTTACTTTCTAGATTCTTCTTTTTGGTCCTTCAAGAAGTTATACAAAGATAATATTGATGTTCTCTTTTATTCATCAGTTTGTCTCAACTGGTTTCAGAATATTGCAGTATCAGAGATGGGAAAGAAATCAGTATTTCAGCATTTTTTTTTTTTTTCTTGAGACAAAGTCTCACTCTGTCACCCAAGCTGGAGTGCAGTGGTATGATCTGGGCTCACTGCAACCTCCGCCTCCCAGGTTCAAGCAATTCTTATGCCTCAGCCTCCCAAGTAGCTGGGACCCCAGGCGTGCACCACCACACCCAGCCAATTTTTGTATTTTTAGTAGAGATGAGGTTTCACCACATTGGCCAGGCTAGTCTCTAACTCCCAGTGATCTACCTGCCTCAGCCCCGCAAAGTGCTGGGATTACAGGTGTGAGCCACCATGCCCAGCCAAAAATCAGTATTTTCTCTCTATCACACTGCCAACCTTTAACATTGCCTCCCATTCTTTCTTTTGGCTGTTATTTAATGAGAGTCTGCTATGGGCGGGACATTGTGTAAACCTCTGGGAATGAGAGACCTTCATATTCCTGCTATTATGCAGTTGCAGTTTAGTAGAGATGGTAGGTAAGAACATGGGCTCCTGAATTGCATTGCCTAGGTTCTATTCTTGGTTGTGGTTGTACTGCTTACTAGTTAAGTTGAACAAGTCACTTCATTATTTGTTTCAGTTTCCTTCTTGCTGAAATAAATATAACTCTACCTTAAATAAGAGAATGTATAGGTTAAACAATCCAAGTAAAACATTTAGCACTAATGTTAGAAAAGGGAACATACAGATTAGTATCTCTAACCATATTGTAAAAGTGATTTGACCAGCCGTAGTCAGTTATAAACATTTTATTGCACTTTTGGAGCCTTTTCCAAGTCCTGTGTAGCCTTTGGAATACCCTCTGTTCACCTCCCCACACCAAAAAACCTCCTGTAAGTCCATCACTTCTTGGAAGCTTTCTCATTTCATATCTCCTGGCTAGCCATTCCTATACATGAAGCAGCCACGACTCCTCGTTATGCACTGTGCAGTAATGAACAGTTATTTCCTCCTTGTACATGTTGGTAATGTGGATTATTTATTTGAGTTCTGACTCTTTGTAATCCCTTTGTTTATAATTTTAAGTTCTTAGAAGGATAAGGACCATAGTAATCTACCTTGGTCTATGTGACATTTACACCTTAAGTATTTAATAATTGAAATACATAAAAGTAATTTCAGTGGAGGTGAACACAAGCTTTCTTTTTTCACTGTGTGAGTAGAGATAGAGGTGACCACATATTTTTTCTCATTTTGCTTTTTTACTAAGTTTTCTCTGATTGAGAACAAACAGGGAAGTCTGAACAGTTTCCTGTTATTTTATCTTTTGGTTGTAGAAGCATACAAATTTCTGTTTAATGCTTTGTAAGGGTTAACTCTTTTATTATTTTTTTTTAATATATACTTTAAGTTCTAGGGTACATGTGCACAACGTGCAGGTTTGTTACATATGTATACATGTACCATGTTGGTGTGCTGCACCCATTAACTCACTATTTACATTAGGTATATCTCGTAATGCTATCCCTCCCCCCACCCCACAACAGGCCCCAGTGTGTGATGTTCCCCTTCCTGTGTCCAGGTGTTCTCATTGTTCAATTCCCACCTATGAGTGAGAACATGCGGTGTTTGGTTTTTTTTTTTTTTTTTTTTTTTTGGTCTTTGCTTTAGTTTGCTGAGAATGGTGGTTTCCAGCTTCATCCATGTCCCTACAAAGGACATGAACTCATCCATTTTTATGGCTGCATGGTATTCCATTGTATATATGTGCCACATTTTCTTAATCCAGTCTGTCATTGATGGACATTCGGATTGGTTCCAAGTCTATGCTGTTGTGAAAAGTGCCACAGTAAACATATGTGTGCATGTGTCTTTATAGCAGCATGATTGATAATCCTTTGGGTATATACCCAGTAATAGAATGGCTGGATCAAATGGTATTTCTAGTTCTAGATCCTTGAGGAATCGCCACACTGTCTTCCACAATGGTTGAACTAGTTTACACTCCCACGAACAGTGTAAAAGTGTTCCTGTTTCTCCACATCCTCTCCAGCATCTGTTTTTCCTAACTTTTTAATTATTGCCATTCTAACTGGTGTGAGATGGTATCTCATTGTGGTTTTGTTTGCATTTGTCTGATGGCCAGTGATGATGAGCATTTTTTCATGTGTCTGTTGGCTGCGTAAATATCTTTTGAGAAGTGTCTATTCATATCCTTTGCCCACTTTTTGATGGGGTTGTTTTTGTTTTTCTTGTAAATTTGTTTGAGTTCTTTGTAGGTTCTGGGTATTAGTCCTTTGTCAGATGAGTAGATTGCAAAAATTTACTCCCATTCCATAGGTTGCCTGTCACTCTAATGATAGTTTCTTTTGCTGTGCAGAAGTTCTTTAATTAGATCCCATTTGTCCATTTTGGCTTTTATTGCCATTGGTTTTGGTGTTTTAGACATGAAGTCCTTGCCCATGCCTATGTCCTGAATGGTATTACCTAGGTTTTCTTCTAAGGTTTTTATGGTTTTAGGTCTAACATGTAAGTCTTTAATCCATCTTGAATTAATTTTTGTATAAGGTTCAAGGAAAGGATCCAGTTTCTGCTTTCTACATATAGCTAGCCAATTTTCCTAGCACGATTTATTAAATAGGGAATCCTTTCCCCATTTCTTGTTTCTCTCAGGTTTGTCAAAGATCAAATGGCTGTAGATGTGTGGTATTATTTCTGAGACCTCTGTTCTGTTCCATTGGTCTATATCTCTGTTTTGGTACCAGTACCATGCTGTTTTGGTTACTGTAGCCTTGTAGTATAGTTTGAAGTCAGGTAGCGTGATGCCTCCAGTTTTGTTCTTTTGGCTTAGGATTGTCTTGGCAGTGCGGGCTCTTTTTTGGTTCCATATGAACTTTAAAGTAGTTTTTTCCAATTCTGTGAAGAAAGTAGTTGGTAACTTGATGGGGATGGCATTGAATCTATAAATTACCTTGGGCAGTATGACCATTTTCACGATATTGATTGTTCCTATCCATGAGCATGGTATGTTCTTCCATTTGTTTGTGTCCTCTTTTATTTCATTGAGGAGTGGTTTGTAGTTCTCCAAGTTATCCTTGAAGAGGTCCTTCACATCTCTTGTAAGTCGGATTCCTAGGTATTTTATTCTTTGATGCTATTGTATATGGGAGTTCATTCCTGATTTGGCTCTCTGTTTGTCTGTTACTGGTGTATAAGAATGCTTGTGATTTTTGCACATTGATTTTGTATCCTGAGACTTTGCTGAAATTGCTTATCAGCTTAAGGAGATTTTGGGCTGAGATGATGGGGTTTTCTAAATATACAGTCATGTCATCTGCAAAGAGGGACAATTTGACTTCCTCTTTTCCTAATTGAATACCGTTTATTTCTTTCTCCTGCCTGATTGCCCTGGCCAGAACTTCCAACACTATGTTGAATAGGAGTGGTGATACTTAAACTTTTACACAGTTATAGCTGTGTATTTATGGGATGCAGGTACCGTTTATCCATTGTAATTGTAGTTTGTTTGTTAGATCAAACATTGGGAAAATCTTTTGTTGTGAGTGGTGATTTTCTAAATTTTTACTTTTATTTTTTTATTTATTTGCCAGATTCTGTCTCTCTTTTCTTTGTTCTTGGTGTACTAATTTGATTCCTCTTCCATGGCTATTCCACTTTTTCTAAGTCTTACCCGAAAGCCTTTCAAAGTGATATGATTAGATCAACTTTTTTTTTCTTTTTGTTTGTGGTTTGCACATCATATGCTGTACTTTGACTAATTTAATAATTTTTTCTATAATTCTGTGGAAATTTTAACTTTAATTTTGTTTTCCCCTGACCTTTATAAAAACAAGGTATTAAATATAATATTTTCTAGTTACTGATTCAGGCTTTGTAAATTTGGCACTTAATAGTTTCACTGTTTTACAACAGAAAAGATTATCTTAACTGACCACTAACAACGTAATTGCCAGTTTGGTGCATGAAATCTGTAGTTAGTACTAATTTCAAAATAGTGTTTCTTGGCAGATAAACCCAAAGCTCAGAATATTCTGTATGATTTTTAGTTCTAAAGAAGTACCTTGCAAGTATTACTGTTAGTCTTGTTTTGTGCAGGAAGTAATAGACCAGGAGAGTTAAAAAGACTTATTTGTTTATTCATATGGCTAGTATGTGTGGTACTACTGAACTGAACCCATGCTTCTGCCTCCTACTTAAATGGTCTTAAAACACTAAGAAAAAAAGCCAACATATAAAATTCAATAGCGGTTAGTAGCAAGGAATTCAGTGTTATATGAAGTCATAGCATGCTTGTTAAAATATTTTCAGTTAATTTTCTCCATGCATCACTTCAATATGTTTTTATATATATTTAAATTTTTTTTGTACAGATCTATTTAGCAATCTTCTTTAAGATATTGTTAGCTACTCATTCACAAAAATGGTGACATCTTATTTTTAAAAAACATTTTATATAGTTACTCTATTCTGGTGCAATAATACTACTACACACTGGGTAATCTGTAAAGAAAAAAGATTTATTTGACCCATAATTCTGAAGGCTGAGAAGTCTGACAGCAGGATTCTGGCATCTGATAAGGGCCGTCTTGCTGCATCATTATGTGGCAGAAGGCATCACATGAAGAGGAGTTGTGCTTAGGAGACAGAGAAAAAATCGGGGCCAAACTTATTCTTTTTATAACTAACCCACTTCCTTGATAACTAACTCACTCCTGCAATAACAGTCTTAATCCATTCATAAGGGTAGTACTCACATGAACTAATCACCTCCTCAAGGTCCCACCTCTTAATACATTTGCAATGGCAGTTAAATTTCAACGTGAGTTTTTGAGGAGACAAACCGTAGCAGTTACGTATTTTGTTAAACTTAAGCATTTTGCGCTATTAAAATTATGTGTGTATATATACATATATATATGTGCACACAAGCACACATATACAGGCATACTAATGTGTTTATATGTGTGTTTATAGATCTTTTTCCTTGGAAGATGAATAATTATATTTTAAAAGTCATTAATGGTAGGGATGACAGCAGAGGAAGCTGTGAAATACAATCTAAGTAATATAGAGAATAAGGTAAGTATTTTGAAAACTGCTCAGTAAATTAGGGTGTATTTGTTGACAAGTAATAGATCACATTACAAACTTACCATTAGACATTGTTATTTATCTAGTAAGCATTTATGAATAGTCTGTGGTGATCTGTGTGTTTATATTCCACGTACAGTCTGTCAACAAATCCTGTCATCTCTACTTTCGGATTATATGCTAAATGCAACTACTTCTTACTACGTTTATCTCTGCCACCTTATTTCAAAACCAGGTTTTACTTATTTACTATACGATCTCGTCCAAGTGTTTATAGTGTTGGGATTTTTCTTTTCACAATCATTCATCGTAGGTAAAGAACTTATTTTTCTCTCACATGGTACATTAAAAGTAGAAGCAAGCAGGTAATTTTCTTAAAAACTTTTTTTACTTTGTCTAATATTATTATTATTCCTCTAGAAAAGATAATAATAACACATAGTTACAAGAACAGAATTGAGGAAGGTGACTTAATATTTGGAATTATTATTATATTTAATACTATTTTAGCTTTTTATCAATGCTTGGTATATTTTGTTAATAATTTAAATGTTGCTAAATTTTGGGCAAAATTACAATGGATTCATTAGGTTAGAGTTCTTCAGATAAATTGAACCAATAAGAGATGGTTGTATCTCTGTATAATTATGTTTATGTGGGGGGGGTGGAGCAAGATGGCCGAATAGGAGCAGCTCCAGTCTCCAACTCCCAGCGCGAGCAACACAGAAGACCAGTGATTTCTGCATTTTCAACTGAGGTACTGGGTTCATCTCACTGGGGAGTGCCGGACGATCGGTGCTGGTCAGCTGCTGCAGCCCGACCAGCGAGAGCTGAAGCAGGGCGAGGCTTTGCCTCACCTGGGAAACGCAAGGGGGAAGGGAGTCCCTTTTCATAGCCAGGGGAACTGAGACACAACACCTGGAAAATCGGGTAACTCCCACCCCAATACTGCGCTTTAAGCAAACAGGCACACCAAGAGATCACATCCCACACCTGGCCGGCAGGGTCCCACACCCACGGAGCCTCCCTCATTGCTAGCGCAGCAGTCTGTGATCTACCGGCAAGGCAGCAGCGAGGCTGGGGGAGGGGCGCCCGCCATTGCTGAGGCTTAAGTAGGTAAACAAAGCTGCTGGGAAGCTCGAACTGGGTGGAGCTCACAGCAGCTCAAGGAAACCTTCCTGTCTCTGTAGACTCCACCTCTGGGGACAGGGCACAGTAAACTAAACAAACGCAGCAGACACCTCTGCAGACGCAAACGACTCTGTCTGACAGCTTTGAAGAGAGCAGTGGATCTCCCAACACGGAGGTTGAGATCTGAGAAGGGACAGACTCCCTGCTCAAGTGGGTCCCTGACCCCTGAGTAGCCTAACTGGGAGACATCCCCCACTAGGGGCAGTCTGACACCCCACACCTCACAGGGAGGAGTACACCCCTGAGAGGAAGCTTCCAAAGCAAGAATCAGACAGGTACACTCGCTGTTCAGAAATATTCTATCTTCTGCAGCCTCTGCTGCTGATACCCAGGCAAACAGGGTCTGGAGTGGACCTCAAGCAATCTCCAACAGACCTACAGCTGAGGGTCCTGACTGTTAGAAGGAAAACTATCAAACAGGAAGGACACCTACACCAAAACCCCATCAGTACATCACCATCATCAAAGATGAGAGGCAGATAAAACCACAAAGATGGGGAAAAAGCAGGGCAGAAAAGCTGGAAATTCAAAAAATAAGAGCGCATCTCCCCCGGCAAAGGAGCGCAGCTCATCGCCAGCAACGGATCAAAGCTGGACGGAGAATGACTTTGACGAGATGAGAGAAGAAGGCTTCAGTCCATCAAATTTCTCAGAGCTAAAGGAGGAATTACGTACCCAGCGCGAAGAAACTAAAAATCTTGAAAAAAAAGTGGAAGAATTGATGGCTAGAGTAATTAATGCAGAGAAGGTCCTAAACGAAATGAAAGAGATGAAAACCATGACACGAGAAATACGTGACAAATGCACAAGCTTCAGTAACCGACTCGATCAACTGGAAGAAAGAGTATCAGCGATTGAGGATCAAATGAATGAAATGAAGCGAGAAGAGAAACCAAAAGAAAAAAGAAGAAAAAGAAATGAACAAAGCCTGCAAGAAGTATGGGATTATGTAAAAAGACCAAATCTACGTCTGATTGGGGTGCCTGAAAGTGAGGGGGAAAATGGAACCAAGTTGGAAAACACTCTTCAGGATATCATCCAGGAGAACTTCCCCAACCTAGTAGGGCAGGCCAACATTCAAATCCAGGAAATACAGAGAACGCCACAAAGATACTCCTCGAGAAGAGCAACTCCAAGACACATAATTGCCAGTTTCACCAAAGTTGAAATGAAGGAAAAAATCTTAAGGGCAGCCAGAGAGAAAGGTCGGGTTACTCACAAAGGGAAGCCCATCAGACTAACAGCAGATCTCTCAGCAGAAACTCTCCAAGCCAGAAGAGAGTGGGGGCCAATATTCAACATTCTTAAAGAAAAGAATTTTAAACCCAGAATTTCATATGCAGCCAAACTAAGTTTCATAAGTGAAGGAGAAATAAAATCCTTTACAGATAAGCAAATGCTTAGAGATTTTGTCACCACTAGGCCTGCCTTACAAGAGACCCTGAAGGAAGCACTAAACATGGAAAGGAACAACCGGTACCAGCCATTGCAAAAACATGCCAAAATGTAAAGACCATTGAGGCTAGGAAGAAACTGCATCAACTAATGAGCAAAATAACCAGTTAATATCATAATGGCAGGATCAAGTTCCCACATAACAATCTTAACGTTAAATGTAAATGGACTAAATGCTCCAATTAAAAGACACAGACTGGCAAACTGGATAAAGAGTCAAGACCCATCAGTCTGCTGTATTCAGGAGACCCATCTCACACGCAGAGACATACATAGGCTCAAAATAAAGGGATGGAGGAAGATTTACCAAGCAAATGGAGAACAAAAAAAAGCGGGGGTTGCAATACTAGTCTCTGATAAAACAGACTTTAAACCATCAAAGATCAAAAGAGACAAAGAAGGCCATTACATAATGGTAAAGGGATCAATTCAACAGGAAGAGCTAACTATCCTAAATATCTATGCACCCAATACAGGAGCACCCAGATTCATAAAGCAAGTCCTTAGAGACTTACAAAGAGACTTAGACTCCCATACAATAATAATGGGAGACTTCAACACTCCACTGTCAACATTAGACAGATCAACGAGACAGAAAGTTAACAAGGATATCCAGGAATTGAACTCATCTCTGCAGCAAGCAGACCTAATAGACATCTATAGAACTCTCCACCCCAGATCAACAGAATATACATTCTTCTCAGCACCACATCATACTTACTCCAAAATTGACCACGTAATTGGAAGTAAAGCACTCCTCAGCAAATGTACAAGAACAGAAATTATAACAAACTGTCTCTCAGACCACAGTGCAATCAAACGAGAACTCAGGACTAAGAAACTCAATCAAAACCGCTCAACTACATGGAAACTGAACAACCTGCTCCTGAATGACTACTGGGTACATAACGAAATGAAGGCAGAAATAAAGATGTTCTTTGAAACCAATGAGAACAAAGATACAACATACCAGAATCTCTGGGACACATTTAAAGCAGTGTGTAGAGGGAAATTTATAGCACTAAATGCCCACAAGAGAAAGCAGGAAAGATCTAAAATTGACACTCTAACATCGCAATTAAAAGAACTAGAGAAGCAAGAGCAAACACATTCGAAAGCTAGCAGAAGGCAAGAAATAACTAAGATCAGAGCAGAACTGAAGGAGATAGAGACACAAAAAACCCTCCAAAAAATCAATGAATCCAGGAGTTGGTTTTTTGAAAAGATCAACAAAATTGACAGACCACTAGCCAGACTAATAAAGAAGAAAAGAGAGAAGAATCAAATCGACGCAATTAAAAATGATAAAGGGGATATCACCACCGACCCCACAGAAATACAAACTACCATCAGAGAATACTATAAACACCTCTACGCAAATAAACTGGAAAATCTAGAAGAAATGGATAATTTCCTGGACACTTACACTCTTCCAAGACTAAACCAGGAAGAAGTTGAATCCCTGAATAGACCAATAGCAGGCTCTGAAATTGAGGCAACAATTAATAGCCTACCAACCAAAAAAAGTCCAGGACCAGATGGATTCACAGCTGAATTCTACCAGAGGTACAAGGAGGAGTTGGTACCATTCCTTCTGAAACTATTCCAATCAATAGAAAAAGAGGGAATCCTCCCTAACTCATTTTATGAGGCCAATATCATCCTGATACCAAAGCCTGGCAAGGACACAACAAAAAAAGAGAATTTTAGACCAATATCCCTGATGAACATCGATGCAAAAATCCTCAATAAAATACTGGCAAACCAGATTCAGCAACACATCAAAAAGCTTATCCACCATGATCAAGTGGGCTTCATCCCTGGGATGCAAGGCTGGTTCAACATTCGCAAATCAATAAACATAATCCAGCATATAAACAGAACCAAAGACAAGAACCACATGATTATCTCAATAGATGCAGAAAAGGCTTTTTGACAAAATTCAACAGCCCTTCATGCTAAAAACGCTCAATAAATTCGGTATTGATGGAACGTACCTCAAAATAATAAGAGCTATTTACGACAAACCCACAGCCAATATCATACTGAATGGGCAAAAACTGGAAAAATTCCCTTTGAAAACTGGCACAAGACAGGGATGCCCTCTCTCACCACTCCTATTCAACATAGTGTTGGAAGTTCTGGCTAGGGCAATCAGGCAAGAGAAAGAAATCAAGGGTATTCAGTTAGGAAAAGAAGAAGTCAAATTGTCCCTGTTTGCAGATGACATGATTGTATATTTAGAAAACCCCATTGTCTCAGCCCAAAATCTCCTTAAGCTGATAAGCAACTTTAGCAAAGTCTCAGGATACAAAATTAATGTGCAAAACTCACAAGCATTCTTATACACCAGTAACAGACAAACAGAGAGCCAAATCAGGAATGAACTTCCATTCACAATTGCTTCAAAGAGAATCAAATACCTAGGAATCCAACTTACAAGGGATGTAAAGGACCTCTTCAAGGAGAACTGCAAACCACTGCTCAGTGAAATCAAAGAGGACACAAACAAATGGAAGAACATACCATGCTCATGGATAGGAAGAATCAATATCGTGAAAATGGCCATACTGCCCAAGGTAATTTATAGATTCAATGCCATCCCCCATCAAGCTACCAATGAGTTTCTTCACAGAATTGGAAAAAACTGCTTTAAAGTTCATATGGAACCAAAAAAGAGCCCGCATGTCCAAGACAATCCTAAGTCAAAAGAACAAAGCTGGAGGCATCACGCTACCTGACTTCAAACTATACTACAAGGCTACAGTAACCAAAACAGCATGGTACTGGTACCAAAACAGAGATATAGACCAATGGAACAGAACAGAGTCCTCAGAAATAATACCACACATCTACAGCCATCTGATCTTTGACAAACCTGAGAGAAACAAGAAATGGGGAAAGGATTCCCTATTTAATAAATGGTGCTGGGAAAATTGGCTAGCCATAAGTAGAAAGCTGAAACTGGATCCTTTCCTTACTCCTTATACGAAAATTAATTCAAGATGGATTAGAGACTTAAATGTTAGACCTAATACCATAAAAATCCTAGAGGAAAACCTAGGTAGTACCATTCAGGACATAGGCATGGGCAAAGACTTCATGTCTAAAACACCAAAAGCAATGGCAGCAAAAGCCAAAATTGACAAATGGGATCTCATTAAACTAAAGAGCTTCTGCACAGCAAAAGAAACTACCATCAGAGTGAACAGGCAACCTACAGAATGGGAGAAAATTTTTGCAATCTACTCATCTGACAAAGGGCTAATATCCAGAACCTACAAAGAACTCAAACAAATTTACAAGAAAAAAACAACCCCATCAAAAAGTGGGCAAAGGATATGAACAGACATTTCTCAAAAGAAGACATTCATACAGCCAACAGACACATGAAAAAATGCTCATCATCACTGGCCATCAGAGAAATGCAAATCAAAACCACAATGAGATACCATCTCACACCAGTTAGAATGGCGATCATTAAAAAGTCAGGAAACAACAGGTGCTGGAGAGGATGTGGAGAAATAGAAACACTTTTACACTGTTGGTGGGATTGTAAACTAGTTCAACCATTATGGAAAACAGTATGGCGATTTCTCAAGGATCTAGAACTAGATGTACCATATGACCCAGCCATCCCATTACTGGGTATATACCCAAAGGATTATAAATTATGCTGCTATAAAGACACATGCACACGTATGTTTATTGCAGCACTATTCACAATAGCAAAGACTTGGAATCAACCCAAATGTCCATCAGTGACAGATTGGATGAAGAAAATGTGGCACATATACACCATGGAATACTATGCAGCCATCAAAAAGAATGAGTTTGAGTCCTTTGTAGGGACTTGGATGCAGCTGGAATCCATCATTCTTAGCAAACTATCACAAAAACAGAAAACCAAACACCGCATGTTCTCGCTCATAGGTGGGAACTGAACAATGAGATCACTCGGACTCAGGAAGGGGAACATCATACACCGGGGCCTATCATGGGGAGGGTGGAGGGGGGAGGGATTGCATTGGGAGTTATATCTGATGTAAATGACGAGTTGATGGGTGCAGCACAGCAACATGGCACAAGTATACATATGTAACAAACCTGCACGTTATGCACATGTACCCTACAACTTAAAGTATAATAATAAATAAATTTAAAAAAAAATTATGTTTATGTGTGTGTGTATGTATATGTACATATATTTGTATGTATATGCAGTTGTGCATCACTTAATGACAGGGATACATTCTAAGAAATGTGTTTTAGGCAATCTGATCCCTGTACAAATGTCATAGAGTATACTTACATAAACCTAGATGGTATAGCCTACTACACACCTATGCTGTATCATATAGCCTGTTACTCCAAGACTATAAACCTATACAGCATGTTACTGTGCTGAATACTATAGGCAATTGCAAGACAATGTTAAGTATTTGTATATTTAAACATAGAAAAGGTAATGGATTGCACTACCACATTATGATGGCTACAGCATCACTAGGCCATAGGAAATTTTGGTTCTATTTTAATCTTATGGGGCCACCATTGTATGTGCAGTTCATCGTTGACCAAAACATCATTATTCAGTGCATGACTGTATGTATATATTTGTTACTTATTAGCACATTAATACGGATTTGTATAAAGAAATTTCTAGTAATGCCCAAATAACATACATAGATGCATTTTTAATTGCTTCTGGAATAGATGGAGAATTTTAAATAAGTAGATTCCAAAGGTCAAAACAAGTTTAATATATGCCTATTTGCAGCTACATTAAACACACACACACACACACTCTCACTCACATACTCACAGAGGCAGTCAACTGTTCATGAAATATTAATAAGATTATATTTTACAATGATATTTAAAACTTGAAACATACATACAAGACAATGAAGTGTGATAGCTCAGAGCACAGGCTTGGATCAGATAGAACAACATTTGACTTCTAGCTCTGGACTTTCTGAGCCTTGGTTTTCTTATGTGTCAAGTAATGATAATATCTACTTCTTTGTGTTGATTAAATGAGAATATATGTAAACTACTTGCCATGGTGCCCTGTACACACCATACACAATAAACTATTATCATCAGTATTTTAATTCAAAATGCCTTCCCGTGAACACAACTTGATAAATATCCTTTGGGTTTCTGTTCCAGCTTTCAAAAGTTGATTTAGTTTGTAATGTAACTTAGTGTAGTATAAATAATACCATAGAGTGAAACAACCATCTGTAGCAGTGGTTTGATGGGAAAATACAGTCACAACTACAGTTTGAAAAGCCAGAAACTGTATTTTTCCCTCCTGAAGTTATAAAAGTAGAAGTAGTAATCCTCTCTCCAGGCATCCTTTTATCTTTTGAAGAATAGAAGTAAATATATCTACATATCCAAGCCAGTAGTTGTCTTTCTGGATTGGGGCTTTTTGCAGAGCAGGCCTGCAAGGGGAATGAAGATCAGAAATGGAAATGAGGTTCCAATGACAGAAGGTAGTGAAATGCTGTGTGTGTGTGTGTGTGTGTGTGTGTGTGTGTGTGTAGAATGCAAGGGGAGTTGGATAGAGAGGATCATGTGGGTGTAAAGTGGAAAGATAGGCCTAGGCCAGGGTGATAGATGTATAGAACTTCTTATGTTATGTTATGTTATGTGTAATGTTATGTTATGTTATGTTATGTTATGTTATGTTATGTTATGTTATTTTTTGAGACGGAGTCTCGCTGTGTCGCCCAGGCTGGAGTGCAGTGGCCAGATCTCAGCTCACTGCAAGTTCCGCCTCCCGGGTTTACGCCATTCTCCTGCCTCGGCCTCCTGAGTAGCTGGGACTACAGGCGCCCGCCACCTTGCTCGGCTAGTTTTTTTGTATTTTTTTAGTAGACGGGGTTTCACCGTGTTAGCCAGGATGGTCTCGATCTCCTGACCTCGTGATCCGCCCGTCTCAGCCTCCCAAAGTGCTGGGATTACAGGCTTGAGCCACTGTGCCCGGCCCAGAACTTCTGATTTTAAAATAAGTGTGTAAGCTGTACACTATTTCATGAAGTTACTCTTGACATTTTGTTGAAATTAAATAATGAATTCATCATATTTTATGAGACCAACTTTAAGAAAACTAGCTGGATTTTTAATGGTTTGCTTCAACATAATAGTGGTATATAACAGTACAATCATCGAAGGCTATCAGAAAATCTATGTTAGAATTTTAATGATTATAGAAACTAGAATATTCTGTATATATCTGACACTTATAATTACTTGTTCTGGGGTATCCATAATAAAATTTATGTCATGTGGTTTTTGGGGTCAGTACTTTCAGGTATAAGCCTGGTGTATAACAGTGAATGCTCTTAGAAGATTGGGTCTGTATCTTTTATATCTGTAAATTACACAATGATAGGAAGTTAATATGTTAGGGATTTAATAAGTATGTTAATGATCTATAAAGATAATATGCTTTATTTTTTGATTGGTTTGTCATGTTTTATTGGTCTGCTTTCTGCGGGAATACCATTATGATATAACTTGCCAAGGAGTCCTAGGGTGTGAAAAAACAGTCTTCCCTTTTTTATTATGAGAAGTTCAGAGACCTTCTGAATATGTTAATGATTACCACTAAAGCAATTCTTAATAATTTTTCCACTAATATGGGTTGTAAAGTTGCCAGACTCACACAGATGTGAATACTAGGCTCCCTTGCTAGTTGAGTTCTTGTTACTGAACAGCAGTCTTACAGCTTTCTGTTAGTATGATTCAAATGTGGGTCTTAGCAAAATGACAAATTAGCATAGACCCTGGACCTCTGGGTCATGGTAAAAATAATCCCTGAATATTAAGGATCTATGTAAAGATTCTTAACCTGTGTGGGGTCTATATTCAGAAGATCTGTGAAACTCCTGAAATTGTCTGCCGTATTTTGTGTATATGTGCACACATTTTTTCTGTGAAGCATGTGTGAGTACTTTCAAGTCTATAACCCATGAAAGGTTAAGGACCAATGGATTTGTAACCTCTTCAGAAGTCTTTTACATTGAGTAACCATTTGCCATCTCATTTCCTCGCTATATTGCATATACTTCTGGAAAAATGTAGATACCATGTATTTTTTTATCAGTCTTATTTTTATTTTCCAGAAAATTGTGGCCTTTTCATAATATGGTGTTATTTTTTATGTGATTCGTATTTTAGTACAAATACCATGTTAATGTGATGATAAAATGTGAATGATTTATGAAATTTTACTTACATACCCAAATTTGTTGTTAAAAGGGACAAAAATGAATTTTTTTGTATTTTACATTCAGTCCTTTTCATGGAATAGAATATTTTAAAACAACTTTGGCTTGAATTTTTATTTATCATATTTAGAAAAACCTGCTTTTATGAAAATACAGAACCCCCACTCTGTGGCTCACAGATAGTAGTAGTGCATTATATAGGGTAGCCTAAACAGTGGTTGATTATTGTGTTTGGGAATATTTCATTCTCTCTGAACTGGACTTGAGAGTCAAACTTTGTCTTTAAACCTTTAGCTATTGCTTTCTGGACCTTTGTATTGCGTAAGGGATGCAAACTTCTTGGAAAGTAGAACCACACAGTTGTAAATGAGCAGGGAAGAAATAGAAAATATAATTATTATCTTCATTAATGTTTTTGAAGTAGACAATGAGTAATTTCATAATTACAGTATTCACTTTCATGAAATTTACCAACTACATTAATGAGCAAATGTGAAGCTGTTTTGCTAATGTGGAAATTAAATTTTTGAAAACAAAAATTTTTTATTCTGTCACCAAAGAAAGAAGCACATTGGTTATGTTAATAAATAAAAATAATAGAATGAACAGTCATTCATTGGATGTTTAATTGTTACAGGCACTTTTATATATTACCTTATTCAATCTTAACCACTATAAGAATTAAATAATATTGCCATTTTGATGAGGAAACTAAAACATGTAGAAGTTTCTTCAAGGTGTTGTATGTGACCTTCAAAACCAGGCAATAAATGGTTGCTCAGTATTTGCTAAATTAATTGCATTGAAACATCTTTTTATCTCTGATCTTTTCGTTGGTATTTTCATTTCCTCATTTATCTGCACTTAAATTATGGCCTCAATTTTGGGACTCCAGACCTCAGTATACATAACATAGGAAATATACCCAGTTAAATGTCTACTGCATTGTTTCCTGCAGTGATTCTTCTTTTTATAATCAAAGCAGTGTGTAGCAAGCTTTTATCATAATATTTTAGAGAAATATGATCTCTTTTATAATCCTGTTAGTGAAGTGAAACAGATTTTCTATACCTTCATCCCCACTTATTAGTCACAAATTATGGGGCTGGAGATCAGTTGAGATATTAGAAGTCTTTTCTGCACAGTCTTCTATGCAAATAGAGAAGGATTTTCATTTTTTCTTAATAGTTCGTGTTGTTTTTCCTAAAAAGTAATCCTTAATATAGTTTTTACCCACATTGGTTTAGTTTGAAAGAAAATATATTTTATTGACATATAATAATTATACTTTTGCTATTTCTCATTTTAAGGTATTGGCATCATTTTTAAATAGTGTTTGAATCTGCAAATGGATATCAAATTTGAGTGTTATCCAATATAAGAAAAAGAAATGAATACTTGTATAGTCAACATTTTATACAAATGTAAGTACATAAAGTTTATATTAAAGAAAATACTTCAAAGTATTTTAAGTATTATAGCTAGTATTGATGCAGTATGGTCAAATTCATTTAGTGAAGGAGTCATTACTGCTACATCTAGCTTTTATAAAATTTGAAAAATTCATGAAGATTATATTAAATATTTTACCAATTTGGGAGACCAAGGCGGGTGGATCACGAGGTCAGGAGATCCAGACCATCCTGGCCAACATGGTGAAACTCTGTCTCTACTAAAAATACAAAAATTAGCCAAGCGTGGTGGCATGTGCCTGTAGTTCCAACTACTCAGGAGGCTGAGGCAGAAGAATTGCTTGAACCCGGAGGCAGAGGTTGCAGTGAGCCAAGATCATGCCACTGCACTCCAGCCTGGGCGAAAGAGCGAGACTCCATCTAAAATATATATACACATATATATATAATTTATATAAATATAGTACTTAATTTAAAAATAGCATTTCCTCTTATTCTCATTTGTTTATAATTATACTTCTAATATTTCTTATTGTAATTAATATGGAGTCTTTTAAAAAAACATTGCTTTTGTGAAGAAAATTTGGAGATGAATATTGGAAAATATACTGAATACCTGGAAGGAAAATAATTTTTTTTTGTCCTTCTTAATATAGAGGTCAAAATAGAAAAGCAATTTCTAAAGTTGCCATTCGTGGGAAAGGAAAGGCCTTATCATTTATAGAATTTGATATCAAGGGAACAGTTCTGAAGTAAAACAATCCAGACCATTACCACACTGATAATTTTCTCCAATTAGGCAGATTAGAGGTTTAATCCTAAAAGAACCCCAGTATCCAATATTTTTGCCTACATTTTTAACATTAAGGAAATCCTTTTTTAAAATTTATATTTTTAACCATCACACGAGATTTTTATTATTGGAAAAAGAACAGACAACAAATTAGAAGGTTTCTCATTGAGGACGATTGAGTTTTTAAATGTATGTTAACAGAAAGTAGGAAAACTGATCACACTTAACATGTATACAGTACTTATATGGACTGGAAAGTTGGTTCTTGTGCTTTCAGTAGAAACATAAAACAAATATGATGTTCTCACAGAAATAGTTTCATAATAGGTTATGTTTTTGTATAAAGTCCCATATTTTCACCAGAACTATTACAAACATTATAGTCATCAGCAAATGTTACACATGTCTAGCATAGAAATTTCTTTTTTTGTTGTTGTTGTTTGTTTGTTTGAGACGCAGTCTTGCTCTGTCACCAAGCTGGAGTTCACTGGCACAATCTCTGCTCACTACAACCTCCACCTCCCTGGGGTTCAAGTGATTTTCCTGCCTCAGCCTCCCGAGTAGCTGGAACTACAGGTGCACGCCACCACGCCCAGCTTATTTTTGTATTTTTAGTAGAGATGGAGTTTCACCATGTTGGCCAGGATGATCTTGATCTCTTGACCTCGTGATCCACCTGCCTTAGCCTCCCAAAGTGCTGGGAATAGAGGCGTGAGCCACCGCACCCGGTCCTAGCCTAGAAATTTCTAAAGTGTATATAAATTAATCATATCAATTCTAAATTACAATTTTCTTAACATTTTTTAACCTGTTCTTCAGTTTTTACACTATATTTTTAGTCCAAAAAAAGATGATAGGATTCATTAGGATATTTTGAGGGGAAAGATTTTTAAATAGGTCATTTTGAAGATACTTTTGAGTAGACATAGTCATTACATAGTTATTAAAAACCAGAACTTTATATATTTTTATAAAAGGATTTCTAAATTCTAAAAGTAATAAATGACCTTAGGGAAGATTTGGAAAATACAAACAAGTATAAAGAAGAAAAAAAAGTTCCCCCAATCCCACTGTGCAAATCAACCACTCTTTTTTTTTTTTCCATGCTAAACTGTAGCCAGCTTTATTAAAGATACTTTCCATAAACAGTCATGGTATTTCAGGCAGGACATGGGCAGACATTCATTAACAGTATACAACAACTTTCAAACTCCCTTCTTCAATGGACTACCTAAAATCAGAAAGCCACTATAAAATCCAATGAAGTCTTCATCTGATGCTCTGAACAGGCAAAGTTTAGAGTGAGGGTTGACATTTCACATTTAGCATGTTGTTTAACAACTTTTCACAAGCTAACCCTGACTTTCAGAAAGTGAAATGAAAATGGTAGAATTTATCTGAAGATCCACAATCTAGAAACAGAGCCACTGCTCTTTTGACAGGTGCCATCTCAGTGGCATCACTGGAAAGTCCAGATTGCCTGACACACTGGTAACCAATGAGTGGGGGTCAGGTCCCAACAGATGTCTGGGTTTAAGGGAGTTAAGTCTATGCTGAAAGGTGGAAAGGGAGAAGAGAACATAAAAACTAATTTGTTTTTCCATACCACAAGGCTTTTGTGTCAAAGTGGACATGTGTGTCAAAGTCAGGGAATCCCTCCTCCTGGAAGCCAAGAGGAAGTCTCTCAGAACTAGAAGGGAAATATGTTTTCCCCACATCAATCCAGCTTTGAAGACACTCTATTAGTGACGTATGCCCCTTCTCCTCAAAACAACAATGAAGTGTTCTGTGTGCTAACAGTATAGCTTAAAAAAAAAGTAAAACAAAATTCTGCATTTTTATGAAACTTGATAAAAATTGTATTTCAAACTGGACAGTCACCAGAAGTACAGTTATCAAATATGAACATACTTCACTTGGCATCTCCATCTGGCACCTTCAGCTTTCTGTGCCTGGTCTGTTTTGACATCTCCATTTTCCCCTCCTTGCCAGCATCAGCTTTTCCCTTTTTCCCTTTGGGTACCTTCTCTCCCTTCTTGGCAGGGGACTTTTTAGGCCTGAGCTCTGGTTTTGGAGGAGCAGTTTTAGCAGACAACCTCACAGATCTTCTCTGTGGTTCGTCTTTTACCTTGACTTTATCTCCTTTAGCATCCCCTTCAGTCTTTCTCTTGCGATGGTGGTAGAACATAGGTGCTGGGCATAGGATGCAGCGGCATGCGGGCTTTGGTCGGTCTAGGGGTCATTCCTGCCTCTTCTTCACTCTGCTCCAAATCAACCACTCTTAATAGTGAACTCTTTATAAATACCACTGTGTACATTTAAGTTGTTTATTATTTCTCACTGTTAAAAATAGTTTTTCCTCATACAATTTCTAAGGATGCTTCCTGATGACAGCAAAATGCAGTTTTCTAAAGAAATTTATCCAACTTGATAAAAGCAAGAGTTCTTCACTTAGGACAGGTATATGGGCTAGCTGTAAGAGCTTCCCTAATTTCTGTTTGACACAAATTTTCTTGGAAGTAAGGAAAGTAGAACCATATTCCCAGGAAGCATTCTCTTGGTGAGACAGAATAGAAGAAAGAATACATACTATGAGAACATTTTAGGGACAATTCTGAATAGTAGAAGAGTAGTAAGGGCTCCAAAAGAACTTACATTCCTTCTTTTGTCACTGGAAAATCCCAGCTAGCTTTGAATAGGGCGTTGACTCTACCCCCATATTAATATTCTTAGAGTGTGTTATAGATTGAATTGTGCTTCCTCAAAATTTGTATGTTGAAGCTATCTTTCCCAGTGTGTCTGTATATGGAGATAGGGCCTTTAATGAGGTAATTAAGGTTAAATGAGGTCATAAGGTAGGGCTGTAATCCAGTATGACTGGTGGCTTTGTAAGAAAAAGACTAGCTACCAGGTGTCTGCTTTAATAGAGAAAACCTATGAGACAAGACCATCCAAAAGCCAAGGAGAGAAGCCACAGGAGAAACCAGCCCTGCGGACAACTTGATCTTGGACTTTGAGCCTCCAGAACGGAAAGTCTGGAGACTGTTGTTGAAAATCTGGAGACTGTTGTTGGTGGCTGTTGTTTAAACCACCCAGTCTGTGGCGTTTTCTTATGGCAGCCCTAGCAAACCAATACAGATAGTTTTCTTTCTTTTTTTTTTTTTTTAAACTAGTAGTGCTGTAGGCAGAATAACAGCTCCCCACAGATAGAAACTGCTAATCTGTAGACTATGTAAGCGTTAACTTAAAAGGAAAAAAGATTGGGAGACTCTCCTGGGTTATCTAGGTAGGCCATAAGCACAATAATAAATGTCCTTATAAGAGAGAGGCAGAGGGAGATTTGACACAGACGTATGTAAGAGAAGTTGCTGCGATCACTAAGGCAGAGACTAGGATAATGGCCACAAGTCAAGAAATGCTGGCAGCTAGAAGGAGGAAGAGGCAAGAAGCAGATTCCCAAGAGGGAATGCAGCCCTCCTGACTCCTTGTTTTCTGCCCCGTGAAACTGTTTTTGGACTTTGTGAAGGAATATATTTCTTTTCGTTTAAGCTATTGAGTTTGTAGTAATTTGCCTTCAGCAGCCATAGGTAACTAATGCAAATAGCTGCTGAAAATACCAAATACTTTTCAGTGTCTAATGATGTAATCTTACGGTTTTTGAATCATATCATGTTTGCTTTCTAATTTGTGAAGAAATTAACTATGTCAATATACTTTTCTATTTTTTTGTAAACTCTACCTCATGCTGGTATTTTTTTTTCATACATTGACTGATTTGATAATATTTTGATAGAGGTTTTTTATTAAGGAATTAAATAGTCTCTACTTTTTCTTTTTTATACTGTCTTTGTCAGGTTTGGCTCATAAGGTTATATGTTAAATTGTTTTGGATACACAGTGGGAGCCCAGGTTATTCTAACCTTGAAAATCAGTTATCAAAGCTGAAGCTTCCTATGATAGACAATTGGGAGATAATTTTGGCTCTTAAGTAGAAGAAGCCATATTAAAGTGTGTTTTTTAAGATAATGAGACATAACAGTACATCCAAAAATTGCTTATAGGTACTTAGGGAGCAAAATCAGGCATTAAAGTTTCAGAAAACAATCTAGGTACTGAGTTTCTCAAACACATTCTGCCTCATTCATGTTCTTCAGGAGTGAAGACTACGTGACTTGAGTTGGGGGGGATTTAATGAGGAAGTAAAGGAATTCTAAGCCCCTAGAGAATGTCACAGTAGATGACTGAGAGGTGATCATGTTTATCTTTTCCCTGTAATTCTTTTATTCCCTTGAAAGAGGTGAACATCATAGATAATAAACTTTGAGAATGTTAGGGTACGGCAGGGAACATATCTGTATAGGTCAGAATTTCTGAGCTTGGCAGCCTTGGACTTTTTGTGAGAGAAAGAAGAGTAGAGTTATAAGGATCCATGGATACATATGTAACCCAAGTATTGTATAAACACGGGAAAAATAATATAACTTACATGTCTATTATTCCAGATTTTCAAATATACTTAATTACTTCGTAAATCTAAATCATCAACGGAAAAATTATGTTTCTAAATTTGTGGCACCTTTAGTTAATGCTTTCAAACAACAAATAATAAGAGCTTATACCTGTTACCTATGGGAATCTGTAAAGTGAGTTTAAAATAATTATTTTAAAGGGACCATCTTCTAAATGAAACCCTCCCTATAATCTTATAAAATTAATCAGGGAAGAAGGGATAGCGAGAAACAAAACCAAGCTTGCAGCACATTCAGCATTAATCACTAGGTCAGGCTTGCTCTCTGATCTGCTTCTTCACAGTTGTTTGGTGCCTATTGTCCTAGAATCACATAGACCTTAGATTATAGTTCTCCTTAACTGCTCCATAGATAACAACTTGAACATTATGAAACATTAAGTTTTCCCTTTGAGATATTCTTTTTTTTTTTTTAAAGTGTTCCAAAGGCACATTGGCACCTTTAAGATATTCTTTCAGGTCCTGCATACCAGTGAAACTATAGGCACCAGCTGGTCTGATGGTGAGCTGACTCAGCAAAGAACACACTCTGTATCCTCATGATTTAATCTCCCTTACTCCAACCAATCAATGACCCCAATTTTCCAACCCCTTGCCCTTTACTATCCCCTTAAAATCCCTGGCCCAGAACTCACCTGGGAGATGGATTTGGGGGTCTCCTCTCATCTCCTTTCTCAGCCACCCTGTAGTCATTAAATTCTTTCTGTGTTACAAACCCTGCTGTCTCAGTATATTGGTCTGTTACTGTACAGCAGGCATACAGATTTGTTGGTCTTGAATCTAAACACCAGTCCCTTAATCTTATTACTGAGGATACTCTTGGCTGTATAGTTACTCTTGGTTACATTGCTAGTTAGTTACAGAACCCTGGTGAGCGCCTGTGTTTTCAAGATCTCTTCAAAATGCTGTGAAGAAAAGATCTTAGGTTTAGGTCTTAGTAGTGATTATTTTGTTTGACTTTGGAAAAGTGTAGATACCTGCATCTCCTCACTGTGAGCTATGCACAGATGAAATGTTGCATTATTACTTTTTGAAAGATGCAGGATAGCTTCTGTTTTTGAACATTATGCTTTAGTTGTTGTAGCCACCATTCTTTATTTAAATGAGTAGAAAATCAAGAGGAAAGTAAGGATGGATTTTTGCAGTCCTTTGCTTATTTTCCAACATTTTTTCTTACCAGAGAAAAGATAACTTAGATAGGTAGATAGGAAGGGAGGGAGGTAGATAGGCAGGTAGTTAGTTCAACCAGAAAAAAATAAAGTCTGTTTTAGCAGGTTGTGAGAAGATGAACTGAATCTGTCAATGTGCGCATCTTCTTTAGTTAGCAGGAGTGGACGTGGGTAAGCCTTGGTGCAGCAAATAATACTAATAAGTGCATATGTTCCAAATAGAGATGTGGTCATAGGAGGGGGAAAAATGTTAATGCTATCTGGGGTGTTAAGAAGTTAGGGAAAGGCACAGAGCATAATTGAGATGAAATTGCAACTTCTTACTCTCTTCAGTGATAGCTAAATCTAATTTAAGTCTGTTACTCTGTTCTCATGAAAATATTCTCAAGAGTTGAAGAAAATAGTAAGGCAATCTATATGGACCTTAACAAAACTTAGTTTTGACTATTGGAATTAAATTTTAATATTTTAATTTGGAAATCTACTCATCCTGAAATCTCTTTTAGTAAAAATATGGAATCTTTTAATATGCATTAGAATTATTTTGGTTAATAATTATAGTTTCTGTACCAATTAGGGTATCAAACTCTTATATTGAAATTATATTAAATTGACTCATTGACTCATCTAGTTAAATGGGAATATGCTTTCAGAAGTAGAATGAAGTCTACTTGTATTTGTAAAGTTGACACAATGTTTTATGAGGGAATTTAATATTCTTTTCAGGAACATGAGGCTGGACAGAAAGATAATCGTGCAAAAAATTATCTCAGTTTTTCATTTTGGCCTTTTGTTCATAAAAGAGCTAGAATTCAAAAGAAAACAACATTTAGCCTATTTATTTATTTATTATTTTTTGAGACGGTGTCTTGCTCTGTTGCTCAGGCTGGAGTGCAGTGGCACGATCTCGGCTCACTGCAACCTCCGCCTCCCAGGTTCAAGCAATTCTCCTGCCTCTGCCTCCTGAGTAGCTGGGACTACAGGTGTGCACCACCATGCCTGGCTAATTTTTTGTATTTTTAGTAGAGACAGGGTTTTACCATGTTGATCTGGCTTGTCTTGAGCTCCTGACCTTGTGATCTGCCTGCCTCGACCTCCAAAGTGCTGGGATTATGAGCATGAGCCACTGCTCCTGGCCCCCCTTTTTAATATTGTGGTTATTTTAGTTGATATCTTCAGATTCCTCTTGATTGGAGTATATAAAATATGTAATAGCATTGTGTTATTTTAATTTTACTTGTCTATGTTCTTATTTCTTTGAAGTTGCTATTTTTCACTATATTTTGCCATCACCTATAAATTATAAATATCAGTCTTAACAGGAGTCAGGTATTTTCTATATTGAATATTTTTTTTTAAAAAAGGAGATAGGATAAAATATGACGAAGTCAAATCTAAGAATTACTTTAGAGAAGTCAGAGGATTTTTATTTAGTATTGAGAAGTATAAGGTAAATTAAATTTATAGATCAGAGAAAAAAGTTTTTATTACAATGTAATATGTGAGACAAAAAATAGGATATGATTATCTACATTTTATTTGAATATCATTTATTAAACAAATATTTACTTAGCTACAAATTATGTAGTAGAAAGTGTCTCAGGCTCTGGGAATATATTTGCAAACATACTGGTCAGTGAAACATTAAATTTCTAATTAGAAATTTTAGAAGTTCTAAGAAAGCAGAAAGCTCATGGTCCTTTTGGAACATAGTCTAGGGAGATTTAACGTAATCCAGAGAAGCTCGGGAAAAATTTATGTGACAGAGACCAGAGACCATAGGGTTGAGTCAGAGAGGGACAGAAGGGGTTTGGAGAGAATGTTATTGGAATGCAGGAATCGTATGTTCAAAAACTCTGAAGAGACTATAATGTATCTTTCAGGTAAGATACCCTGAAAGAAGTTCATGATCACAGGAGTGGAGTCAGTGAGAAGAGGTGAAACCAGACTGGAATGGTTCAAAGACAATACTTGAAATTATCTGATTAAAATAAGCCACTGAACATAGCCTTAAGAATGATGGTTATTCCATTTGGTATTCTTTGCTGAACTGCTTAACAGTATTTTTATGTTTCCATGTGCTGGATTCATTTTAGAAATGTGTTAAAAAGTAAAGCATGTATTAGAAGCACCACTATAAGACCATGGAAATAGTTTTACTGTTTGTCTCTTTTGTTTTATATTTTTTAAGAACAAAGCTTCCATTTTCAGCTTCCATCTCTTGGACTATTCATTTAACCGTGATCTTTCAGTTTCTCAATCCAAGTTCTAAGGATTCTGAGGTTGGTCGTTTAACTCTTCATCCTTTTAAAAAATTGAAGCAATGTATTTTTTCAGTGAAAGATAGTTCATAAATCTTGCTGCTCAAACAAATCATTAGTCTATAGGAGGACTTCAGTTGGGAATTGGTTTATTCTTGTTCACTAGAATTAGGAAACCCTATGTAGATAGGAGCCATCTCTGTTTATAATTGTTGTCTCTACAGTTCCCAGCCATTGCCTAGTATATTAATCCATTTTTGTTGCTATAAAGGAATACCTGAGACTGGGTAATTTACAAAGGAATGATATTTATTTTAGCTCATGGTTCTGCAGACTGTACAGGAAGTATAGTGCTAGCATCTGCTTCTGGTAAGACGCTTACAATCATGGTGGAAGGCAAAGGGGGAGTTGGCATATCACATGGTGAAAGGGAACAAGGGGCGGCCCACTCTTCTAAACAATCAGATCTCATATGAACTCAGCGAGAACTCATTTATTGTGAGGACAGCACCAAGCCATTCATGAGGGCTCTTCCCCCAAGCCCCAAACACCTCCCCCTAGGCCCACCTCCAGCATCAGACATCCCATTTCAACATGAGGTTTGGAGGGGACAAAATATTCAAACCATATCACCTGGGATATTATTGATGCACTTATTTGTTGATTGAATTAATCATAATTTTTGTTGGCATTACATTTTATTTTGACTTTAAATGCTGGTTAGTATTTGATAGTTCCATGGTTCTGCGATAACATTTAGGCTTGTAGTGAATGAAACATTGCAATATTGTTTAACCTTTTATTTTAAATTTAAATAAAAGATGGATAAGAATGTTACTTTAACATTTTATATAATATCCTTTAACAAT
Organism: Macaca mulatta; assembly: GCF_049350105.2. Lineage (NCBI taxonomy): Eukaryota > Metazoa > Chordata > Mammalia > Primates > Cercopithecidae > Macaca > Macaca mulatta. The sequence continues at coordinate 125,290,257 of NC_133411.1, forward strand.
CTGTAGGCTAATCTTTAGTTTATGGGACTCCTCATAAACTAGGGTAATTTCTCCTAACCCATAATGCAGTTTTACTGATTCTTCTGCCATTTCCAATTTGTTGCTGTGCCTATTTGGTGAATATTTTATTTCACTTATTATACTTTTTAGATCTAGAGTTTTCTTTTTTTCGTTTCTGTTTTTCTCTTGAGATTTATTCTGTGTTCACTCACTGATAGCATATTTTTCTTCAGTTCTTTGAATATATTTATAATAGCTTTTTTGAATTATTTTACTTGCTAAATACAACATCTGAGCCCAGTTAGAGTCATTTGTATTGAGTGTATTTTTTCCTAATTTCTTGAAGACTTTCCTGTTTGTTTTGGGGGATTTTTTTTTTTTTTTTTTTTTTTTTTGGTGTATGTAGAAATTTCTGGTTGAAGACTAGACACTGGGAAACACATGGTGAAATGACTCTGGGTTCTGTTATATTCTTTCGAGGACCTTGGCTTTTTGTTCTAGTAGGCAATTGACTTCCTTGGGTTGAAACCACAAACTGTCTCCTGTGAGGTATTCAGCTTACACCTTTCCCCTGCTGCTTTGTTAACCTGAACACCTGTAGGTCCCCCTTGTACATGCATAATGTGATAGCCCAAAGATTTTGGCAGATGCTCATCTTCTCTGTTGTTTCTTTGTGTCTCAGAATTTCCTCCTAACTGACAGTAGCTATGCCAGCTTTGGGCCCTGTACTCTGACACTTCAAGCCTGTCTAGATTCATCTTTCTACCACTCAAGCTGTAAATGATTGAAGAATGTTCTCAGTTAATAAAAGAATCACTGATTTTAAAATTTTTTTTTTTTTCTCTTCCTGCTTTTTCACTAGGCTTCATAGGCCTCCCTTGCTCATGTGTAATTTTTGTTGTCAGCCAGGAATTTGTGTAGTTTGTGCTCTGAATTTGAGTCTCATGCCTTCTGAGATTAGCTTGGTGCTAAGATTTTTCCTTTAAATTTTCAGCTGTTTTTCCAGCTCTCAACTCTTAAGTTCTAGCATCTTTAGCCAATGCGATGCCATTTTTTTCTTCTCCTTTTTTGTAGCTGTAGCTATGGAGTTTGGTCAGTGCCCTGGAGCCAGTATGAACTCTCAATTCTTACCCCTTCTAGTTTTCAAAATAAAACTCTCTTCAGCCTTATGTCTGCATTTGAAAGTTTAAAGTATCTTTAAGTAGTTTGTTTGCTTTAATCTAGTATCTTATTATTGGTATCTCTGGGGTTTTGTATGGCCACGTCAGTTTTTCTCATAACCAGAAGTTAAACTACTTCATCCCTATTGATTTCAAATAGTACATTTAAAACAAGAGCTTCTAAACATTCAATAAGATTCAAATGATATTTTAGACATTAACTTACATCTCAACTCTTCCAAGTTTGTAAGTTCATGTTTATACTTTGTACTTCCCCTGGTTTTTTTTTTGTTTTTTTTTTAAGATCAGCAAATTATATTTTAGCTGATGGACTTTTCTCAGTTTGTGTTAATTACATGGGTATCTCTATTTAGTAGTGCATTTAGAGTCACTATTTTTTACTGCTGAAGGTATCTAGACATTTGATTGGAAAATAGTTTGTCATTGAACTTAGTAGCAATATTGGGGGACTTGGGACTAAAAGGCACCAATCAACTTAGAAAACCAAGCCCTGTAGTAACACAAGGAAAAAAAAAATTTTTCCTGAAGCCAATACCTTGGGAAATAAAGATAATAGAAATGAAATCACCTAAGTGGATGACCTTAATATTTCTGAATATGTTCCATAACCCTCACAGGTAATAGTGGACTGGCAGCTGGGAGACAGAGGACAAAACATAAATGTAGAATTTCAAGGATCTTCCTATTTTCTGTTAAAGTAGCAGGAAGTATGAATTACTAGAGACTTTACGTATAGTCAGATTGCTGAGTTTCAGTTTCAGATATTTTTCAGACATTCTCCCACTTCACTCTCATTTCGTATGAGTTCATATTATTTTATGCCCCAGGCCCAAAGGGTAGATAAGTGTACTGCTCTAATGTATACTGTTTAGCTGATTCACTCTCCCCCTCTTTTGCCTTCTGGTTTCACAGAGTGTTAGGCAGGAAAGCAGGGTCTGTATCTATCTGTACTATAGGTTCACTATCCTTGCCATAAATTAAGTTGATCACTTAAAAAGTATCACTACTTTAGTACTGGATTTAGCTCACTTTTAACAGAAATTTCATGGTGATCTTTTCTTATTTCAAGGCCCTTAGATCTTACCCAATTTTCTCGTTAATGAAGCATCTCATTCTCCTTCAACAGGGCTTGCGTTTCCTTTGAACAAACATTATTCCTACCAATAATTCTGATAACTTTCTGGTAATTTAATTGTGGTTACCCATCCTCTTTATTCTCCATCAGTTCATTTTAGATATTCTTCTGATTTCCTTTTGTCTTTCACAAGATTTTTGAATCTCATTTTCTCTACATCTTTAATATGACCTACAAAAAAAGTTCGTTCAATTTATATGTCCTGCCACCAAATAGTACTCTGCTTGAAATTCCACATTTATGTTTTGTCTCCTCTGACACAGGTAATAACCAGTCCACTATTATCTGTGGGGGTTATGGAACATGTCCAGAAATACTAAGGCTGCCCACTTAGGTGATTTTATTCTTATTATCTTCATTATCCAAGGTATTGGCTTCAGAATGTTTTTTCTCCTCATGTTTTCTGACTTGATTGGTGATGCCAAGCATTCACACAGCTTTTCAGTTTCTCAGCTTAGATGCAAGGAATGTTAAAAAGTTACTATCAGTGCCTTTAATCATGAAAAAGACAAGTAGAAGGAATTAGTTCTCTCACGCAGGGACATCAGTGTGTATATATACCAGTGGGAATCAGACATCATGTCTAGGTAAAATCACTTACCACACTGCAGCTACTTTTTTCAACTGGTAATTTTAGCCAAACTAGGTCATGTTATAAATGTCAGCAAGGCAAAAGAGAGAATAAAATGTCATCAGAATAATGCACATACATTTCAGTGGAGCTTAAAATCTTTTATAGGAGACAGGATTATGAGGTAGGAGGTTTTTTTCATTGCAGCGATAAATGTGAATACAGTTACTATGATTCTTTCTTAAGGTATTCACTTTGGCCTCATTCCTGCTTTCCTTAAAAGTCAAGTTAGCTTGTAGATAAGAGTTTTAAGCCAAATAAATAACAGTTATTGTAGTGATTTGGTTGAAAAATACACTTCTAATTCCCCTTTAAAAACTGAGAAGAAATATAGTGCAATGTCAGCCACAAAATCATTATTTTGATAGCTAACATCATTTGTATTCTAGGCTAGAATTTTAAAACAAAGTTCAAAAAAATAAAATTTTATTCACATTGTTGATTTTGCCAAATGACACAAGCTATATGTTAATATTAAATTAATATAGGCAAATTAAAGAAAATATCACATTTATCACTTTCATATGTAGTCATTTTTATTTCAATAACCAGAATTGTAGGTTTTAAAAAACGTTTGAAAATTTGCTTTAATAGGTTTGACAAAGAACCTTTAATAGACCACCGCTTTTTATTTCAAATTTTCAGTTAAACCTCAAGAAATAATATGGTCCTGCTGTGATTTTTAAATGAATGCTTTTGTAGTTGCATAAATTGTGTTTTTTCATGAATATTAGGATTGTAAAAATTAAGTCTGAATTCTGATCCTTTTCCTTTCAGGCTTATTAAAATAAGATCTTTTAGGAACACTGTGACTCTCTCCTTGTTAGTCTTATGTTGTAACTTAGCCCTGATTATAAACAAACTTTAACTGTTTCTTAATTCAGTTTTTTCTTTTGTCATGAGCAAAGAAAAATTACTGAAATGAGTAAGCATTGAGACATATTCTTGTATTTGAAAACTTAGTATGGGGATCATATTTTTGACTCCCGGCTCAGGATAGGATTAAGTAGGGTAGATTATTTTATCTTTTTATAAAATATGTAAAATAAATATTTGCCTATAGACATTACAATTTATAGTAGAGGAGTTTCACATTAAAAAGATGCTGATTTGCCTTTACATTTAGGCATAAAAGAAGGAGTACATAGAGAGCATTTATAATTTATCCACTTTAAACATAATTATTTTTTATTATTTCCCTTTGTACTATTTTTAATCCTACTCATAGAATGAAAGATGGGGCATCAAACTTGTATCTAAGATTGATGATATGTTTTGAGTCAGGGGCAGACAAATACAGTAATGGCTTAGTCTGATATACAGGCATTTTGGGTTCAATCTCTAGGGACAGGTATTCATATGTAATAAAACTTACCACTTGAACTGGCATTGACTGTCATTGTTAAAAATCCTAGCAGGATCAGCATTCACCAAGTAAATATAAAGATCGAATTTACCTTCTTCTGGCAAGGTAGGCAGAGAAGCAGGACAAAGCATAAAGACTTGATAGCATTACATCTGTTCAACTGTACTTCAAAGAAAAGAAGTGGCAATGATTAAGGGTACTGTTCAATTCAACAAGCAATTATTGAGCAGTTCTATAGCCCAACATTGTGTTAGCTGCTAAAGGATACAAAAGGAGAAGACAGTATGATTTTGCACTAAAGTAGTTTATCATCTAATTTGGAAGACAAATGGTTTGTATATGAAACAGCTAGAAAATAAATTATGACAGTATGTAATTGAATGTAGTTGTTCATGCAACAGAATACAAGCACAATTTATTTGTCCAGCAAGTGAAAAGATATATCTTTATTATGTTAAATTTTGTGTGGCAACATAAAGTAACATAGCCTGAGTTAATTCAGATCTTTGGTTATTTAAGATGAAAAAAACCCCAGCAATTTAAATGGTATTTATTTAAAATATCCTTTATTTTATTTATAGTCCTTTATTTAGACCACCTAAAAACACTGATTAGATATATGATTACTCATACCTGAGCCACCCCCCCAAAAAAAATCAAGAATAGCTTACTCACTGTTAATGATACAGTCCATTGAGTATAAACTTTATTAGGTTTTGTTCACTGTTGATTCTTTGCCTCATATATCATAAAGGTTCATTCTGTCTGTTTTGCAGTATTTTCCAATGTCTAGGTATTCTGAATTATGGTCATTGAAAAGTAGGTCTCAAAGAGCATAGTAGTCTCCTTAGGTTTGCATAAGGAAGCGCCATGTAGCAAAGCAGCCTTACTATGTTTTTGTTTTTGCATTTGTTTTATTTTTATCTCCATTACTTGTTAAGTGGTAATAGTGTAGTAGCGTCTTAAAATACCATATTATTAAGATTCAGCCGGGGAACCTTCTCCTATTCTTTGCTCCTCGGATATTTCTCTACTGTACCCCCATAGCTCTTGAACATCTTATGACATATAACATTGTATTTTAATTTAATAAATTCATTTGTCTATTCACTAGACTGGCTTCTTTGCATTATAACCAGGATTTCACATAGATGCTGGTACCTCGTAGATTTCTAATAAATACTTGCTGAATTAAGGAAACATGAATTTATGTTCTACATCATGATGCTAGTGAAAATTTGTTACTATGTTTATTTCTTACAATAAAAAAACATGGGGTGCATCCTGTAGTTGCGTCCAGTAGGAATCAATTATTGATACCCAGTGATGTAGACCTTGTTTTAAAAAAAGAAAAGGAAGGAAGGCAGCCTCTTCTTTTACCAGTCTCCACCTCAACTATATAATTTTCTTTAAGAAAACTGATTTCAAAAGCTGTGATATCCATTTCTCTTTACTATAAACAGTTCTTGAAGTTGCCTTGACAAGCACAGATTCCTTGAATCAGTCCAAATACATGATATATAGATATATAATATGTGTGTGTGTTGACATCTTTAGTAGAAACAGCTTTTCAGATATTGATTTCATATCGTCTTCCTCCCACCTTTCCTTGCCTTCATGATTTCAGATACAGTTTCAAACTGCATCTTAATTGTGGGGAGTGGGGATACTATTTAGCCTCTGGCTCCTCTTTTTTAAGGTTATTTCTGATACTGCCTTGGAGTGGTTCAAACCCAAAATAAATGCAGTTTACTGCCTATCACTCCATACTTTTAAGATAGTTTTGCCAGCTTTTAGAGACTCTCAGATGTTCTAAAGTAAGGTCCGGCTGATTCTACATCCTGTTGGTGGTAGGTGTTAGTGCTGTCACTTTGGCAAAGTGTTTTTGACTTGAGATAGAATCATTAATCCAGGGATATCTTGTTAATAAATTTACTGACCACTCACTTGGAATTTTTGATGTAGCAGTTTTTAATAATACAGCTTTTTCACGTCAACAAGAGTACATTCTGACTAGTTTTATTTATAAAAGGATACAATACTAATGTTTAATATTAGAACAGTTAGCAGTAGTTAACTTTGGAGAACAAAAATGGTAGAGGTAAGGGGTCAGTAAGAGGACTTCTGAGGATGCAAGTAATGTGTTATTTATTCAGCGAGGGGTGGTCATATGGGTATGTTTATTTTGTGGTAACTCATTGAGCTATATGAATGCTATACTTCACTAAAATCTATGGAGATCAAAGGCTACTTTAGCAGCTTTAGTCTGATGACAAACATTATTTCTTAAACAATGGGCAAAATTTTCTTCTGACTTGCAGATTCCTACAGTCTAAAGGGAAAGATAAAACTATTTTAGTATGATAGCTAAAATGCTTTTGCTCTTTTAAAATTGTCATTACAAAGTGTATTGTTTATTTTAACTTTCATATGACTGGTATTGGCTACTTAAAATTCTTTAAAGAAATTAATTGGGAAATAACAATTGAACATGAATACGAGAGTACTTACTTCAAGACAATCCAGAAAAAAAAACCAGAATATAAAATGTAATGTGTTTAACAAAAAACAAATGTCATTTTGTATTTAAAGAACAGTTTAAGATATGTTTAAAACAACTGCTTCTGGACTGAATGATATTACTTCACACCCCCTCCATGGCAAAGAGGTCATCTAAGTTAGTTGTAGTCAACTGCACCAAGCTGAAGAGCCACTTTACACTGAACTGAATTTTGTATGGCAGCTGGAAAGAACCACAGACTTCAGTAACACATTCTAATTGGCAGAAACCCTGCTTCTGATGCTAAACAGCATGCCAGGATTGCATACTATATCAATTTCAGAAGTCCAAGTTACATTTGGATTTATTGTTTATCCAGCCACAAGTAAGCTGCCTTTTGTAACTTACCCATTGGCTTACTGGGTTATGAATTTCTAATTAGAAATGGAGGACTTTGAGATGTTATAAGTGGGGGCCCAATAAGGAGTACTGCAGACACACAGATTGAATATCACTGTCCTTAAAAAAAAAAAAAAAAAAAAAAAAAAAAGAAGGTCTTTTAAATTGAAATATCAAAATCATGATTAAAATCAAAAGGTAGACAAATGAGGTAGGATAAATTCAATCCATGGTGTTCGTACCAGTACTCTTCACATGAAAAAGGACTTTGGCATAAATATTCAGAAATAACAAAGATCAACCATCTTGGCCAACATGGAGAAACTCCTTCTGTACTAAAAATACAAAAATTAGCTGGATGTGGTAGCGGGTGCCTGTAATCCCAGCTACTCTGGAGGCTGAGACAAGAGAATTGCTTAAACCCCGGGGGGCAGAGATTGCAGTGAGCCAAGGTCACACCACTGCACCCCAGCCTGGGCAACAGCAAGACTCCGTCTCAAAAAAGTAAAAATAAATAAGAAAAAAGATCAATAAGCTGAAAAATATTATAAATTTGATGTTGAATAATTCGTTAGACATAAAATTACAGAGTACTTAACATTTGTCAGGTACTCTTTTAATTGCTTTACATATATTGTTTAATTCTCAAACAACCTATGAGATACAGGATAAACAAAGAGAAGTTAAGTACATGTATAAGGTCACCCAAATGACATTTAAATCCAGGCAGTCTGATTGTAATTCTGTGCTCTTACCCTTAAAGGGATTGGGCAATTCCAGCTAAATGGTGTGCCTGAATAAAATGTGGAGCACGATAGCATTCATAATATTTATTCATTCAACAAATATTTATTCAGTGCTTACGACTGGGCCAGGCACTATGCTGGGTATTTAGGATATAATATTCCCCCACTTATCCATGGTTTTACTTTGCACAGTTTCAGTTACCTGTGGTTAACTGTGGTCTGAAAATAGGTGAATACAGTACAATAAGATAATGTATGTGTGAGAGAGAAAGACTACATTCTTGTGATTCGTATTACAGTATATAGTTATAATTATTCTGTTTTATTGTTAATCTTTTACAGTTCTTAATATACAAATTAAACTTATCATAGGTATGTATAATAGGAAAAAACTTAGTATATGTAAGGCTCAGTGCTTCTGGCAGTTTCAGGCATCTGCTGGGGGACTTGAAATATATCTCCCACAGATAAGGGGGAACTACACATAACAGTTTATGAAAGTCCTTGACCCTTGTGAAGTCGTATTCTAGTAGAGTTTTACAGACAATAAGCCAAAAAGTAAAACAACTAGGTTGTCTAATAAAATATTTACTTTCAAGCTATGAAGGGGACTGTAATTTCATAAGGTGGTCAAGGAAGCCCTCACTGATAAGGTGACATTTGAGTAAAGATTTGAAAGATGTGAGAGGATAACCCATGAGGAATGTTCTTGAAGTAGAACATTCCAGGTAAAGAAATCAGCAAGGGCAAAGTCCCTGAGAAGAAAATGAGCTTGGTATCTTCATGAACAAGGAGAGAGTTTTACTGAAGCACAGTAAACAAGAGGGAGATTGGAAGAGGAGAGGTGAGAGGATTGTAGTAGGACAGATGATGTAAAGCCATTGTTAGGATTTTTAGCTATTGTTTTCAAATGGGAAGCCATTTGCATAGAAAATCAGACCTCAAAATGTTGAAAGAAGGGTTCTAGAAGAATCCTTGATAACTGGAAAGATGAAGTTTTTACATTAACAGAGGAGGTAAAGAGTAATAATCAAACATAGGAAGATCTTCAGTCAGTGATGCTAAAGTGTCTGAAGAGTCATGGTCCCCAGTAGGGGAAGGAGGAGAAAGACAGTGAAAGGAGTCTAAAATTTTCACTGGCATTGTACGTAGAAAGACTAGGCTTTGAGTGGACATCTGCTATGGAAGTCAGGTGACAGTGGAGGCCAAAGTAACAAAGGCAGGCAGGGAAATTCTCAGAAGCATCAGAGTAATACAGTGAAATTCCTCATAGAAATACTATCAAGGAAAGACAGAAAAAGCCATTGGACAGCTATGTCAATCAACTAGGGCAGCTTTGCTAATGAACACACTCTTAAATCTGGCAATTGAAAGGCTGCCTGTTTCAAAACAAACAAAAAAGTAATGAATAGCAATGAAAAGAAAAAATTTCTATTTTGGAATAATTATTAGTACAAGGTCACATGGACGGGAACAATTACCCATTGTTTACATAAATTCTCATGGTAGCAATAATCTAATGCATATGGCTTTGAAGATGAGTAAAATTATTACTTTAATACAGCAAAACTGGTAAATCATGAATGATGTAGACTGCTTATGCAAATATATTTGAAGTAAAGTAAAATTCAGTGTTCAAATGGAGAAACCATTGAAGTGTCCAGTAATGATGCATTTAAATAAGGTAATGTGGCTGCAACTCCATTCATCTGTAAATAATTTACACACAGATCGAGTTAGGAACTTCCGAAAAAATAGTACTCATTCTAAAAACATACCCAATTGGATAATTTCACCTATAAAGTTAAAGAGTACTGATTTTAAAGGGTTCTCAGAGTCCGTTTTGTGAAGAGATCCCTTAAAGTATAATGGTGGCAGAGCACAGGGAAGAGCTCACATGCAGCCGCAGGAGTGCTGGGGGAAAAGGGCAGCAGCTCCACTAAGCAGCCACTTAGGAAAGAGTTGGATAAGAGCAGTCTCTTCAGAGTCTGACACCTTTCATTTTACTGGAAAATCCCCACCTAGTCTGTCTACATCTTACCAGTGAACTTCTTCAAATGTAAAGGTATTTGTAAGAGGACATAAAAATCAATCATTTGTATAATATAATTTCAGATCTGTGCCTTTCATATATATTTTTACCACTTATTTTTTCCATTTGTGAAATGTGCTGGCACCTACTTTAACAAACTGATACAATCGAGAAGAGAGAGTGTGGGCTACTAATAAGAAGCTCATCAGTCAAAACATAGTCAAAAACAGAGAACAGGTTGATAACGAATACTTAATTCTTTTTAGGAGTGTTTTTGCTCCTATAGGATTCAGAATGATAAAAGCTGTAATTCCATTTGGCTGCAAATTGTAGGAATGTTGCTTGCTTGTTCCATTTTGAATTCCAGGTTGAATCAGTTGCTTTCTTGAACATTTGGAAAGCTGTCATTTAAGCATTTCAGGTATTTCACTTTCCTATTATAGTCCTGGGTTAGATTGTTGTTTCTTAGCTCTCACCTCTTCATCTATTACAATTTTCCCCGTCATTTAATTGGAGTATATCCTCAAAGATCTTCCACAGAAAAGGCATACTGGAGATACAATTTCAGAGTTCTTGAAGGTCTGAATTATCTCTGTTTGCTTTCATATTTAATAGATAGTTCGGGTATGTAGACTTCTGTTTTCAAAATCATTCTCCTGTAGAACCTTGATATTTCCTCCATTGTGTCCTGGAATTTAGGGTTGCTGATGAAAAATAGAATCCCAATTTGATTCACATTCTTTTGTTGGTAACATCTTTTTCCCTCCTTGGAATCTCTTAGGATTTTCTTCTTTATCTTCGGTGGATAAAACTTCAAGAGAGTATATTTGGATTCGAGTATTTTATTCATTCAGTCTGCTTGATAACTTGCTCAGCCTTTGCATCTTAAGATTAATAGTTTTCTTCAAGTCTGGTAGTTTTTAAAAATTATTTCCCTGATTTTCTTCTATAGCACACATACATTATTTGTGCCCACCTGTTACCTTTGGTTATCTTTGAACACTCTATGTTTCATTCGCCACATATATTTCCTTAGAAATAAGAACATTATATAGTTTGTTAGAAAATGATACATGTTATTGTAACAGAAGAAGTAGAGCAGAGGAGAAAACCTAGATAACCTTGGGTATGGAAGCATCCAAGATGTCTTCCAGAGGATAAGTAAACTTGGTACATCAGGACAATGGAATATTATTCAGTGCTAAAAAATGATTCGGCTGGGTGCGGTGGCTCACACCTGTAATCCCAGCACTTTGGGAGGCTGAGGTGGGTGGATCACCTGAGCTCAGGAGTTTGAGACCAGCCTGGCCAACATGGTGAAACCCCGTCTCTACTAAAAATACAAAAATTAGGTGGGTGTGGTGGCGGGCACCTGTAATCCCAGCTACTAGGGAGGCTGAGGCAGGAGAATAGCTTGGACCTGGGAGGCGGACGTTGCAGTGAGCCGAGATCATGCCACTGTACTCCAGCCTGGGCGACACGAGCAAGACTCCATCTCAAAAAAGAAAAATAAAAGAAATGATCCATCGGGCCATGAAAGACATGGAGATCCCTTAAATACGCATTACTAACTCAAAGAAGCCGATGTGAAAACACTCTATACTTCACGATTCCAATTATATGACATTCTGGAAGAGGCAAAACTGTGAAGAGAGTAAAAGAGATCAGGGGTTGGGGGTGGGAGATGAGTAGATGGAACACAGATGATTTTTAGGGCTCCAGTAAATACCATGTATGATACTTACAATTTATCCAAACTCACAGAATTTACAACACCAAGAGTGAACCCTAATGTAAACTATGGACGTTGGGTGATTATGAGGTGTCAGTATAGGTTCATTGACTATAATAAATGTACTACTGTGGTGGGGGATACTGACAGTAGGGGTTATATGGGAAATTTCTATATCTTCCTCTCAATTTTGCTGTGAAACTAAAACCAATCTAAAAGAGATTTTTTTAAGAAGTAGAGCAAAGGAGTTAATGTATTGGGGTGGGGGTATGCAAATTGCGATTATTGAATAGAATGATCGAGGTAGGCCTCGTTGAGAAGCTGACGTGAGCACTGAGCAAAGATTGTGGCTATCTGAATGAAGAATGTTACAGGCAGAGGATATAACTAGTACAAGGACCCTAAAGTAGCATGTCTCTGGTATGTTTGATGAACAGCAAGCAGGTTAATGTGGCTCAAGTAAATTGAGTGAGGGAGAGAGAATGGTGGGAAATAAGATCAGAGAGGTAAATTGAAATGGGCTACATCACTAGTCTAGACTTTGTAGGCTAGTGTAGAGATTTCTTAGTGTGAGAGAGATGGGAAGTGTTTACAGAGTAGAACAGTAATGGTTAAATTTGAGCATTTTTCTCTTTGGTAGTTTTATTAAAACATGTAACATTACAGTTTTACAAATCACATGATTTTCAATTTAGTTCTATCATAAGTTCACAAACTTGAAAAAAAATACTACACCAAGCTTTTATTTTAAAATGTAGATAAATGTTACAGAAAAAAAAATTGCCAGGTGCGGTGGCACATGCTGTAGTCCAGCTACTTGGGAGGCTGAGCTGGGAGGATTGCCAGAGCCCAAAAGTTTGAGACTAGCCTGGGCAACATAGTGCTACCCTACTTCTAGAAAAAAAAAAAAAGAGGCAAGATTTGTAACCTGAAGTTCTCTTAAGAAGTATTTCAATCACATGAGCAGGTATTATCTTTAATCTGCTTTTTATTATGGTTAAATTATGAGCAAAGCTCATAAAATGCAATAAATACATTTTGTATTTCTTGCAAGTTAGCAGTGGTGTTAAATCTTACATCCTCTGATCTGTACTAATATCATCAACTCCTACTGAGAAGAGTTAGAATAACAGTAGAAACTTCGGGAAAGATTTTAAATGACAACAAAGCTAAGGGGTCAGAATGTCATTGTTTCAAAGCAATTTTCTTAGTTGTAATAAAGATAAATTTAATAAAAGTAAAAGCAATCTGCTCCCAGAATGTTACTGTATTTTGTTTTGAATAAATTTATATTATCTGTAAATCAGTATGGCTCATGTTGCACACAAACAAGGTCTGAAAATAGTAATGCCCTAGAGTTCCAATAGGAGGCCATCTCCTTGAACTGTTTAGACCAATATGAAAGGTTACTTCCTGGAAGAAACAATGCTTCTCAGCAAGATATGTCTTAAAATACCATTTCCAGAATTATTTGTAGCCACTATAATAAAACATTATCAGGAAATTGTCAGATTGTTCATGGCATTGATGACAGAAAAACTGCTCATATTTACTGGACTGCATGACAATTAAGAACAGAATTTTTCATGATTAATGGGTTAAAAGGCAAGAGTTTTGAATGAACTTAAATTAGGCAATTCTCAAATCTTTGATGATTTTATTATATGTCATCCTGACCAGTTTTAACTGGTTTAATGTAATTTTGAAATGTTTCCCTAAATGTTACATATTAATAATTAGAAACCAGCTTAAATTCCCATGAAGTTTTATTCGACAAACCTCAGGCTTCTGTTCTGAGAACCTCATAAGTAAGTACCCTATGTGCCATAGAAGGACTAATATTATACTTCAACATTTTACAGTTGGTTTTGAAAATTAAAAAATATGTAGGCTCCCCAGGAGGTCATATTCAATTTAACAATATCAATTCTACTTAAGACATAAAAATCTATTTCTACTGGCAACAAGATGAAAACTCCCAGTTCATACTCCTTATATGGGGTAAACACCCAGGGAATGATTCCAGCAAAGCACAGAACCAGGTTTGTGAAGGAGAGACTGGGCTTTGACATAGTACCACTGGATAGTACATAAACCAGTAATTGTTTCTGTCACTTACAAATATGGATCTGTTTAATGTCTTCAGTTGTTTAACGATTTGGATGTTCCTAAATTTCTTTGAAACTTTTACAATTAGGTTTCCAAAAATTTGTTTTTCTCCAAGATTAAAGCAATTCTAGCATAGTAGCAGCATACTGCATCAACAAGTTGATTTTTTTTTAAAGTGTATGTCTTCTATTGAAGAGCTCAATGAAGTTCTTAACTGTTGTCTCTTTAATTAAACAAAACAGCAAAGCTTGTGTTTTTGCCAATCGCAAATTTATACTCAATTTAAACCATGGCTTTCAACCAAAATTCCTATACCAAAATAACTCTTTTCACACAAGAATCATAGTGGATTTTTTATATGTTCTTGGTTAACCAGCAAAACTCACAAAATTTGTTGGCATTAGTAACAAATACTTTTTAAATGAGCTTCTATTTCTCCCATCAAAACGTTGATTTCCCTTCAAAAGCCTCATCATAGACTTAGTCACACATTTGTGAGAGTTATTAGAATTGCCATAATCAATGGATACTGAAGAAAAGGGGAGAAAAGTGGAGGGTTTTTTTTTTTTTTTTTTAATTTTTAAAAAACTCATGATTCTGGAGCTAAAAGCAGCTCACATGGGCCTTATATGAGCTTTACCTCTCTTTGAGCAATACATTTTAAAAGTCAGGAAGAAAATAAAATCTGACTATTGTAACATTTAGCTTTGTATTGGAGTGGCCTTTTCAGGTAATGCCAACTTCCACGACATTTAGAAGATTCATAAAATGCTGGTCAAAACAATGGAAACAATAGCAGCTGTCATTTGATCAGAATCCATGTGCAAACCAATTAAAAGCCCTGTCATAACTATTTAAGCATATAAGGTGATTTACGATTACCTTTCATAAATTAATGAATTCTACCAATAAGAGCAGGGTGCTACATTGGGTGCTCCTGTTCTCACAGAGTTTACAGCTATACATGACATGAGGACTGCTCCAGGTTTGCTGTGTTTAAATGATTGACAAGGCAGAAACTTTCTCTTTTCTTCAACTGATTGGTACTGTCTACTTATAACTTATAACTTAGCTTATTTTTCACTCCCCCCGAAGAGAATAGAGTCCAGAATGGCTGGTAGTAGTATCAGAGTAGAAGAGTTGAGGTGTCATAACATAAGGACACCCTTGAATTTATTTCTCCTATACTTTGCTTCATAAAAGTGAGCACAAGGACAGACAGGCAGAAAACAGTAGATCGCTATGTGAGGCCAGAGTGAGTCCTCTTTCAGGTTCAACAAAGGAAAGACAGAAGGCAAGGGTACATAAATAAAAGAACATAAAGTGTAGGCAGGCAGATGATGAAAAATGAGAGAAATGGAAGAAGTAACAAAAAAGAAAAAAAGATGAAGAAAAATATGGGAAGAGAGAGGTAAAGTGACATGAGGAGGGCAAAATAAACAGAATGGAGAAGAGAGAAAAGAATGGAGGCAAAGGAAAGAGGGGAGAATACAGCAATCTCCTGAAATCTGCCTATCCCAAGCATAAAGATTAATTGTAATATTTTAATTATAAATTAGCTTTTCCTGAGAAAACTTCATAAACACATAATTCTTATAAATTGTGATATCTCAAATATTTAAAATATTTTCTAGTCAAACATTTGGCGGGGAGGGGGAGGGGTGGGCGGTCCATTGTTCTCCAAAACTAGCTAACCTTATGCAACTGATAGGAGTTCTTCACAGCTGTTCTTTAGCCATGTTGCATAAGAACTTTGCACAGAGAACCTGAGAAGTTCCACTTTAAGAGTTTCTCCCACTTCGGTGTCCTAGGCAAGAAATCAGGAGAAAGGAATGAGAAAGAAGAATCACTAGTGTCAACAGACACATCAAACTCCAGTAAATCTGGATATTACTTAGGTCAACTAGCGTAATTCAACTTAAAGGTTAAATAGTGGTTAAGATTTTAAAAGCCAAGTGGTGATTTCAAACTTGTAGCTATTGTTCTAATATGATGGGTAATCACTTTCTGCATAGTGTACTGTTTATAAACTGCTGGCTCCTTAAAATGTAAATAAAGAAAAATTATTCCAGGCTACAAGATTAATTTTCCTCTACATCTTTAACCTGAGGTGGATCCATATTTTGTTAAAACAGACTTTTTATATTTATTTAGTCAAATTCCTCATATTAAGAAGGAGGAATCTGAGGCCCAGTAAGATTAAGTGACTAGTTTATGGTCCTTGGGTAGAACAGGAATGAAGCAGAGGTTTCCATTCCTAGGTCACTTCAGGACTACTAATTGAGGTTCATCAGAAAAAAGACGTAAGCCAAAGAAATTAGAACATGAAGTTGAGTATCATCTTTAGTAAAAAGGATCTAGTTGTTGCTTCCTTATAATATTGAAAAGTAGTTTTAACTGTATGTGGACATTTCTTTGAAATAGTTTCTACCATTAAAAATAAAACTGAAGACAGAGGATTAGGTTAGACTCTGGAGCAAAATCAAAACAGCTTATTTCGCCTGAGAACTAAGGCGAAATTAACTAAACCGCAAATACCTACATATCTGTAATTTTGTGAGCCACCATAAAATCTGCATACTCTGTACCAAAGTAAAAAACTTCACTTACTGACACAATCTTTACTAAAAAGTGCCACAGACTGTATGTGAAATAAAATATAAGCAGTCTAGTTCTTAATGTGGTAAAACTATCTTCTCACACTCTGCTTTAATTTGTTATTTATTTATTCGTTTATTTTTTTTATTTTGAAACGGAGTCTCACTCCATCGCCCAGGCTGGAGTGCAGTGGTGCGATCTTGGCTTACTGCAAACTCCCCCTCCCGGGTTCTCGCCATTCTCTTGCCTCAGCCTCCCGAGTAGCTGGGACTACAGGCACCTGCCACCATGCCCAGCTAATTTTTTGTATTTTCTTTTTAGTAGAGACAGGGTTTCACTGTGTTAGCCAGGATGGTCTCGATCTCCTGACCTTGTGATCCGCCTCGGGCTCCCAAAGTGCTGGGATTACAGGCGTGAGCCACCGTGCCTGGCCAATTTGGCTTTTAGTGAGCCTGGGTAAATTTAACCTCTCAGAAGATCCCTCAACTTGTGAAAAAATCCTCAATAGTTTCTGTCTTACCTTAAACTAAAAGGCAGACCTATGTCACCTGCAGTCATAGGACCCTGAGTTATCTCCTAAGGTGACTCTAATATACATTCCTTAACTCTGAAGATAACAGCTATGAAGGTGAATGCCGATAGCTGCTGTAGGTTTCACAGAGAGACTCAATGATTATGAAGATTCTGACCATATCTAATAACAGACAACAGATAATTGTACAGTAAGATTTAGGGGAAAAAGTCATTTCAGTTTTAAAAGTTTTGTTAAGGTATATATATGCATATCTGTTGCCTATTAGTATGATAATATAGTAGACAGATTGCCTTTGTCAGGTTTTAGTTTTGGCTCTGCCATTAATTAGCTATGTGGTTTTTGAGAATTTCAATCACTTTAACAAATGTTTATTGGGGGTTACATACCAGGCACTGTGCAAGTCATTTTAACAGTTATCTTAGGAAATCCTCTCAGCAACCCTAAGGATTTGACACTATTATTATTATCATCTTACAGGTAACGGAACTGGAGTTCAGATTGAATTCTCAAGGTTCAATAGCTAGTGGCCTGCTTCCAAAGCTTATATTATTTTGAACAACAGCCAGTTTCTGGGACTATGTCCTTAACAGGTACTTTTGACCCAGTGGGAATGAAAGGGGAGAGCAGAAAGAGGTATATAGGATTCCAGCCTTCCTACTTCTGCTTCAGCCAGAGAAGTTGCCTGTTCATTGTTTTAATATATTGAGCTTTTCAGATAAGATTTTAGAGGTGAAAGGGTTCTGTAGCATAAAATACCTGATCTCACAATATTATGCTTCACTAGAATAAAGGCGTAAAAATGGTGTTAAGATAATATAAGAACAGTAAATAATAATTCTCATTGGATAGGCTTCAAAAAAGAAATGCATTTGAGATGGACCTTGACAAGCAGATAAAATCTTGATTTAGTTGAGGGACTCCATCTGGGGAAACATTAATGAAAGTGCTTAAGTTTTCAAGTGCTAATTAAAATGTTTATTTTTAAAATGTTTCTTTTGATCCTATTTTTCTTCATTAAATAATGCCCTGGACAGGATTAAGAGCACAGCCTGAAGTGATTGTGATGTCCAAGAAGTACTACTAATGGAACAGATAGACAACTTGTCATATTTCAAAATTAAATGCTGACTACACTATGAATATAGAAAAGTACAGTGGTAACCACTACATTCTGTACCATGTAACATCCTCTATATGATTTCAGTTCTTTTTAAGACCACCAGACTATAGTTACAAGAAAGCCAAGATCTGACTGACTCAATTTGCATTACAAACGTGTTCAGGGATAGCCTAGTTAAGGAAAACAGAAACTTCAAATTTTACTCTTTTAAACTGAATTGAAGAATGTCTTATATCCACTGCCAGAAAATATCACCCCAGAAGTGAAAACTTAGATATTTTAATTTCTGAAATAATGACTTTGAGGAAAATAGTTAGAAATTATAAAACATACAAATTCCTATTTGTCAGACTATGGAGACGTTGGAGAATATGATTCTCCAAGTATCTTGATGTTTAAACAATTAAATAAAAATACAGTTCAGCCAGAAATAAACTAGCTCACATGAAAAAGCTG
This sequence comes from Macaca mulatta, assembly GCF_049350105.2. Lineage (NCBI taxonomy): Eukaryota > Metazoa > Chordata > Mammalia > Primates > Cercopithecidae > Macaca > Macaca mulatta. The sequence goes on from NC_133411.1 coordinate 125,308,797, forward strand.
TAGTATTAAAAGCTGGTACATCAAAAAGTCCAAGTGAGTATTCAGTAAATTTATTAACAAGATATCCCTAGATTAATGATTCTATCTCAAGTCAAAAACATTTTGCTGAAGTGACAGCACTAATACCTACCACTAATAGGATGTAGAATCAGCTTGACCTTATTTTAGAACATCTGAGAGGCTCTAAAAGCTGGCAAAACCATATTAAGAATATGAAGTGATAGGCAGTAAACTGCATTTATTTTGGGTTTAACCACTCCAAGGCAGTCTCAGAAATAACCTTAAAAAACAGGAGCCAGAGACTAAATACCATCCCCACGCCCCACAATTAAGATGCAATTTGAAACTGTATCTGAAATCAGTGGAAAGCTGAGAGGAAGACAATGTGAAGTCAGTATCTGAAAAGCTGTTTCTACTAAAGATGTCTACACATACACATTATTATCTATATGTCATGTATTTGGACTGATTCAAGAAGTCTGTGCTTGTCAAGGCAACTTCAAGAACTGTTGATGGTACAGAGAAATTGATATCACAGCTTTTTTCTTAAATAAAATTATATGGTTGAGGTGGGGACTGGTAAAAGAAGAGACTGCTTTCCTTCATTTTTTTCTTTTTTAAAACAACTTGTCTACATCACTGGATATCAATAATTGATTCCCACTGGACACAGGATACACCCATGTTTATTCATTGTCAGAAATAAACACAATAACAAATTTTCACTAGCATCGTGATATAGAACATAAATTCATGTTTCCTTAATTCAGTAGGTATTTATTAGAAATCTTTGAGGTCCCAGCATCTATGTGAAGTCCTGTTCATAATGCAAAGAAGCCAGTCTAGTGAATAGTGAATAGACAAATGAATTTATTAAATTAAAATACAATGATATATGTCATGAGATGTACAAGAACTATGGGGGTACAATAGAGAAGTATCTGAGGAGGGGTAAAGAATAGGAGAAGGTTCCCCAGCTGAATCTTAAAAGTAAGGTATTTTAAGATGCTACTGCACCATTACGACCTAACAAGTAATGGGAAAAAAAAATCACACACACACACACACACACACACACACAAACACACACACACAAAAAAGCCATACGATTACATGGAAATAGAATACCTTCTCCTGAATGATTTGTGGGTAGATAATGAAATTAAGGCAGGAAATCAAGAAGTTATTTTAAACTACTGAGAACAGAGATACAAAATACTAGAATCTCTGGAACCCAACTAAGGCAGTATTAGGAGGGAAATGTATAGCACTAAATGCCCATATCAAAAGTTAGAAAGATCTCAAGTTAACTTACGACTTAACATCACAACTAAAAGAACTAGCGAACCAAGAGCAAACAAATCCCAAAGCTAGCAGAAGACAAGAAATAACCAAAATCAGAGCTGAACTGAAGGAGATTGAGATACAAAAAATCACTCAAAGCATCAACAAATCTGGGAGCTGGTTTTTTGAAAAAAAAAATAAAATAAAATACATAGGTCACTAGCTAGACTAATAAAGAAGAAAAGAGAGAATATTCAAATAAACACAGAATATTCAAATAAACACAATCAGAAATGACAAGGGGAGATTACCACTGACCCCATAGAAATACAAATAACCATCAGAGGATGTTATGAACACCTCTGCGCACATAAACTAGAACATCTAGAAGCAATGGATAAATTCCTCAACACATCTTACCTCCCAAGACTGAACCAGGAAGAAACTGGATCTCTGAACAGACGATACCGAGCTTGGAAATTGAGATAGTTACAAATAGCTTACCAACCAATAATGTCCAGGACCAGACAGATTCACAGCTGAATTCTACCAGATGTATGAAGAGCTGGTACCATTTCTACTGAAACCATTTCAAAAGTTGAGGAGCAACTCCTCCCTAACTCATCCTATGAGGCCAGCATCACCCTAATACCAAAACCTGGCCGAAATGAAACAAAAAAAAGAAAACCTCAGGTCACTATGCTTGATGAACATTGATACAAAAGTCCTCAACAAAATACTGGCAAAAGAAATCCAGCAGCACATCAAAAAGCTTATCTACAACCCTCAAGTAGGCTTTATCCCTGGGTTGCAAGGTTGGTTCAATATACGCAAATCAATAAATGTGATTCATCACATAAGCAGAACTAAAGACAAAAACCACATGATTATCTCAATAGATGCAGAAAAGGCATTTGATAAAATTCATCCCTTCATGTTTAAAACTCTCAGTAAACTAGGTATTGAAGGAACATACTTCAAAATAATGAGAGTCTTCTATGACAAACCCACAGCCAACATCATACTCAATGAGCAAAAGCTGGAAGCATTCCCCTTAAAAATTGGCATAAAACAAGGATGCCCTCTCTCACCACTCCTATTCAACATAGTATTGGAAGTCCTGGCCAGGGCCAACAGGCAAGAGAAAGAAAGAAAGGGCATCCAAATAGGAAGAGAGGAAGTCAGACTATCCCTGTTTGCAGATGAAACAATCCAATTTCTAGAAAACCACATAGTCTCAGCCAAAAGCTTCTTAAGCTGATAAACAACTTCAGCAGAGTCTCAGGATACAACATCAGTGTGCAAAAATCACTTGCATTTCTACACATCAACAGCAGTCAATCCAAGAGCCAAATCAAGAACACACTACCACTCACAATGGCCACAAAAAGATTAAAATACCTAAGAATACAGCTAACTAGGGAAGCAAAATATCTCTACAAGGAAAACTACAAAACACTGCTCAAAGAAATCAGAAGTGACACAAACAAATGGAAAAACATTTCATGCTCATGAACAAGAAGAATCAATATTTAAAATGGCATACTTCACAAAGCAATTTATAGATTCAATGCTATTCCTATTAAACCCCCATTGAGATTCTTCATAGAACTAGAAAAAAAACCTCTTACAGTTCATATGGAGCCAAAAAAGAGACTGAATACCCACGGCAATTTTAAGCAAAAAGAACAAAGCTGGAGGTATCCCACTACTTGACTTCAAACTATATGACAGGGCTACAATAATCAAAACAGCACGGTACTAGTACAAAAACAGACACATAGCCTAATGGAACAGAATAGAGAACCCAGAAATTAGGCCACATACCTACAACTATCTGATCTTCAACAAACCTGACAAAAGCAAGCAATGGGGAAAGGATTTCTATTAAATAAATAGTGCTGGGATAATTGGCTAGCCATATGCAGAAGGTTGAAACTGGACCCTTTCCTTACACCATAAACAAAAATTAAGGTGGATTAAAGACTGAAATGTAAAACACAGAAGTGTAAAACCCCTGGAAGACAACCTAGGCAATACCATGCAGGACAATGGCACAGGCAAAGATTTCATGATGAAGACACCAAAAGCAATTGCAACAAAAGCAAAAATTGATAAATGGGATCTGATTAAAGAGCTTCAGTACAGCAAAAGAAGCTATCAACAGAGTGAACAAAGAACCTAAAGAATGGGAGAAAATCTTTGCAAACTATGCATCCAATAAAGGTCTAATATCCAGTATCTATATGGAACTTAAATTTCCAAAGAAAAAAACAAACAATCTCATTAAAAACTGGGCAAAGGATATAACAGATACTTTTCAAAAGAAGACATACATATGGTCGACAGTCATATGAAAAAAAGCTCAACATCACTGATCATTAGGGAAATGCAAATCAAAGCCACAATGAGATACCCATCTCAGTCAAAGATTATTATTAAAAAGTCAAAAAAATAACATTTGTTGGTGAGGTTGCAGAGAAAAGAGAACACTTATACACTGTTGTGGAAGTGTAAATTGGTTGAACCATTGTGGAAGACAGTGTGGTGATTCCTTGAAGACCTACAGCAGAAATACCATTCAACCCAGCAATCTCATTACTGTGTATATACCCAAAGGTATATATTAATAAGCCATTCTATTATAAAGACACATGTGTATGTTTATTGCAGCACTATTCACAATAGCAAAGACAGGGAATCAAGCTAAACACCTGTCACTGGATAAAGAAAATGTGGTACATATACACCATGGAATACTATGCAGCCATAAAAAGAACAAGATCATGTCCTTTGCAGGGACAGGGATGGAGCTGGAGGCCATTATCTTTAGCAAACTAACGCAGGAACAGAAAACAAAAACCTTATGTTCTCCCTTGTAAGTGGGGGCTAAATGATGACAACACATGGACACATAGAGGGGAACAACACACACTGGGGTCTATTGGAGGGTGGAGGGTGGGAGGAAGGAGAGGATCAGGAAAAATAACTAATGGGTAGTAGGCTTAATATCAGGGTGATGAAATAATCTGTACAACAGACCCCCATGACACAAGTTTACCTATGTAACAAATATGCACATGTACCCCTGAACTCAAAAGTTAAAAAGATAACACTTACAATATCAAAATTATGCAATAGCTATAAATTTAATAAAAGTTGTACATAGAATTATTGATGGAAATTTCAAGACCTAAGCAAACTAAAGAATCATATTCACTGACCAAAAATACCACTTTTACTGCTGTGAGTAGAAAATACTGTGCTAAGCCAAAAAATAAATGAGCATTTTTCTTTAAGCTCTATACAAGCCAGCATGTGCTCACATCAGAATATTTATTAAATAGTCATCCTTCTATGACCTTGAATTTCTCTTAATTACAATTTAGGAGTGCATAAATTGACTTAAGTGTAGCTTTTGGACAGCACTGAAAGTTTCAGTTCAGATACAGATGGATACAGATGGAACTACAAGGCAGCCCTATGAGGGGTAATTAGAAAAAGTATAATGTTAAGAGTTAGGCATTTGTAAAGCAGGTAGCCTGTTTGACAGAGAAAGAATTAAAGTCATTTACAATGAAGACTTGGGAAAGGTAAAGGAAAATACGAGAAAGTAAAGCCCTTAATGCTAATCTATGCCAGGTGTGCCAGACCCTAGTAAGGCATCAAAATAGCCTGTGAAGTTCCGTTTTTGTTGTAATTTTGTTTTGTTTTGTTTTAATACATTTGTCCTGGTCTAAAGACTTGCACAATTTCTGGGAGTGGCCTTCCATGTAGCAGTTATTCATACAGGTCTCTATTGGTTCTGTTAGAGACAAAGTTGAGTTACTATGGCCTGGCTGTGCAGATATTCTTGTTTTCCTTTTCTACCAACTTTAAAAACAACACTAAAATAAAAACAAAATCTGTCGTGTGAAGCAACTCATGTATGTTGCTATCTCTTGGATCCAGAAATATACTGACAAAACTGAAATGGAATACCAGAGACAGAAAAAAACGTAAAAGCAATTTCTCACCATGCATATTATTAGAAACAAAAGGAATTTAAGTTACTGACATCTTGTTTGAACATCCTGGAGATTTCTAAAACCAAGTAATAATAAGTAACAGTAAATGGTATTGTGCCCATTATTATAGTTTTAAGCTGTGTTAAATGTTAATGATATTGTCTTTAGCAGTTTTTATTGTTTTTAGTGAAAGAAAAATATATTCACATCAGAGCATGGTTACCATCCATATTCTTCCTTTAAAGTCATATTTTTCATTTTTCATCATACATTCTCATTACCTTGGTATATTTGGGACTGCTATGGTTGGGGCTGTTTCAGATAACAGATAATTACAAAGAAGTATTTACTTTTTATTGAAATATTCTTTATTTTTGTTTTATGAAAATATTGAGGTATGTCCTCAAACATTATTTCAGTGATTATTGTGGATTTGTGTTTGTATCTTTCATCTGTTGGGTGTCTGGATAAATCAAATGGCCTGGCCATGGCAAACCACAAAATCCAGTTTTGTAGTGCTCATTTGTTTCAATGGAAGATTTTAATTAATCATATTTGTTGCATCACAATGATTTGGAAGTTACTTTGATATTAAATAAAAAGGAATTCTTATTTGTAATGGTAGTAAAGTACTAAAGTATTAATAAAATATTGAGAATTTGAAATTGACTAGAGAATTTAGAAATGAGAAGAGACTAGTCAGGGTTAATTCCCCCATGTTCACATCTGTACCTTATGGGTTACAAACATTTGAATTTTGAAAGATAATGCTGGCACGACTGTGATGGTCAATGGATTAATATCAAATAAACTGTATTATAGTTTATAAAATAGTTTTCTCTTACTATAGCCAATTAAAATCTCAAAAATAGAGTGTGTAATGTAGTACAGATTTTTAGTTGCCTTTATATGGCTTATGCTTCTTGTTATATTTGTGTTTTTTGGGGGAATTCTTGGCAAGAGGTTAGGTCCACATCTGATTTTATGAAATGAACCGACAATGACAGTAAAGTAATAAAGTCAACATAATGATTTAATTATCTATGATTCACATAAGTCACTTAACAATTATATTTGTTTAGTGGTATGTTTATCATAAAGTTAATATGTTTCCAGAATGTTCAACTTTTATATTGTTATATTTTTCAAATTTCATTTTATGAATAATGATAATTTATATTCCCTCAAACTTCCATGTATTACCATAGTTGATCTTTTTTATTCATTCCCTGTTTTGAAAGAAATCTAGCTTTTTACTTTCAAACGTCTAGTTTTCATTATCTTGGAGCTAATTCAATCGCTGTGATAACTGGAAAAAATTACATTTTTATCTTTTAGTTTGTAAGGAAACTTTTGAACCTGAAACAAACTGAATCTTTTTGAGATTCACTAGATGAATTGGTTTTCTTAATTATGCATTGGGTATAGTAATAATAATGTATTATCTTTCAGGTATAATTTTCAATTCATATACAATTTATATTGAAATGCTGTGGCATTTTTATTTGTTCTTAGAAAGGGTAGCTGTTCTATGGGTTAGCAGACAAGATTTGTATACACAATTGGAGATACTACATGGAAGTAGTTTGGCTAAAAAGGAAAAAAAATTCTATTTGATTGAAGATGGAGGACTGAGCATACATGATGACTTCTTATCCTTCCTGACACCTCACTAAAACAAAGGCATAGAGGCATATACGTAAAAGAATACATCCATGGAGCAAAGAAAATCAGAGAGACTTACTAGCACTTGTATGTTTTCAAGAAATTACTAGAAGGAAAAATGGGAATGAGCTAACTGATGGAACAAGCAGTGCAGAGGAGGAGATGGGAGGGAAATGATCAGCCTGCCTGAACCCTCGAGAGTCTCTGGTCTGAGAATCTGCAAGGATGAAGATATAGAGCTCAAAACAGGAGACTCAATTAAAGGACCATATCTGAAACTGGGGCAATTGGCTCCCCTACTTCACTTTTGCAACCCAGATTAGAAACCAGTCTGATCTTAGTTCTTCTGAGCAACGAACCATATGGGAAAGAGTGACGTTTCTGTCATGCCTGTTGGCATGCCACAACTAAGCCTACGTTATTCTGGCTTGGGTTGTGGGTGGGGAAGGTGCAGTTTTCCTACCAGTTCATTTAAGTTCCTGCCTAAAGCGAAGTTTGCCCGTGTCCAAAGCTACCCATGTGCGCAGAGCTCCTAATTGATGCTACCAAGTAGGCAAGAAGATAGGTGCATTTTTTATTTTTATGCTTGTTCATTATTTTCTGAAGCTGGCTGTTTAAATGCTTGATTTTTCTATTATGTTCTTACCACCTTCAGTTTATTGTTCATTAAGTATTTGTTCCCCATTATACAGATATTTCACAAATTAAAGCAGACTCTATTTTCAAAAGAAGTAGTCGAATCTTAAGCGTCTACGGAAACAACTGTTTCCTCTGAAGACATTTGCTAATATATTGATGAGATATAATTTAGGAACAGTTAGATAGTCTTTACATTTTATAATCTTAGTTTGAATTTAATAATAGCATAAGCTAACACTGTTATTCAATAGTGTACATATATGCTAACTGAATATATGAATTCAGTTACTTATTCTTCATATCTTACAGGCAAAAAAGATACGACCCATGAATGCTTACTTTTTCGGGTTGTATCTTTTTTGCCTGTAAGACATAAAGAATATTTTATTAAAACATTAAGAAATGTTAGTCTCATTAAGTAGAAAAGAAGAACATAATTCTTATCTTTAAACCATTTAGTAGTGGGAATTGAATGTAGTGTTCAGAAACATTGCAGTTAGATCCACTCTTAATTTTTCTCATTTCCTTAAATTTCATGGATATGCATATTGAGCTATTTTTGTATTCAATCTCAGCTAAATAAATTAGCCCAAATATGCATGACTGAAATTACCTTCTATAAAAAATTTCCAAAAGCATTTGAAAAAATATCCCAAGGGTGATGTCTGTAATATTTTATTTTATTAAAATGCTGTACCTGTCTTCTGAATGGATATCTAAGAAGAAGAAAAGAATCTACAATATAATGAGAGTTAACCATGTTTTGTCCAAAATGATTTTGAATCACCAAATGGGACTGATCTTGGAGACGAGTGGAAACTTCAAATGGTGGTATAGAACTTCTGTTCATTTTGAGGTTATTGAGTATATGAAGAATATTATTTTTCTGTGTCTGGCAGTCAGTAGCTTTAACATGGTTATAGTGAAGTTTAATTTAGTTGTTGGTTTTAATCTATAATAGACTGTAACACCTTGTATTTTGGGTGCTATAGAAATTCCCTTTGCATGTCTATGACAGTTAAGATCTGAATAATCTTGATTAAAGGTTCTTAGATTTATATTTAAAGAAATCAAAGGATGGGCATTTTTCTCATCTCCATCTTTGGCATTTGAAACAATATACAGGTTGAGTATTCCTTATCCAAAATGCTTGGAACCAGAAATGTTTCAGATTTTGGATTTTTTTGTATTTTGTAATGTTTTCATACACATAATGAGATATGTTGGAATGGGACCCAAGTCTTAACATGAATTCATTTTTTATGCATACCATAAACATGTAGCTTGAAGATAAATTAATGTAATCTTTTAAATAATTTTGCACATTAAACAAAGTTTGCATACATTGAATCATCAGAAAGCAAAGGTATCCCTTTCTCAGCCAGCCATGTGGACACTCTGTGGTGTTTGGCATCACTATCATTCCTGACTCTGAATTTGTATGTTACTGATAACCATTTTCTTAGACTTACACATATGTACTTAACAGTGAAAAAAATGAGTTCAGAGTAACTAAGCAGCATAATAGCATCACCAGAATACCTGTGTCAGCTGTTAAAACAATAACAACAACAAACAATGGCAGGCTTTCAGACTTTACCTACAATGCTGTTTTTATTGAAAGGTTACTCTACACTGTATTTTTTTTTATTTTTTAGATAAGAAGACATACTGGAAACACTTGAGGGACCAAGAAATGGGTCCTGTAGGGATGAGGAGACATTCTGAATAAACTATGTGCTGTGTTCCTTCATTTTGACTGCAACCCATCACATGAGGTCACTTACGGAATTTTCTACTTGTAGTGCCATGTCAGTGCTCAAAAACTTTCAGATTTTGGAGAATTTCAGATTTTTAGATTAGGGATGCTCAACCTTTACAAAGGGCCTTTATAGAGATTTTTAAATATATAGCTTGTTGTCTACTGAGTAAAAAGATGAACTGCTTCTGTTTTTCTCCTAATAATATTTTCAACTTCTATACTAACCAGTTCCAGATACTCCATGGTATAGAAGTATTTATTTATTTTCATATGAAATTTATGAAAGTAAAATGCATAGGAGGGCATTTAAGCGAAACAATAAGACAAAACAGCTTTTGACAGGTAGTTTGCTCTTAATGAGTACACAGGAGTACACAGTAAATGGAAGGCTCATTTAGACCCTCAGCATTTTTCTTAGCAGAGGGCCCTTTACCTGAAATCATGGTATTAGTTTAAGACTTCATGTTCTTTTTTGTAAACACATTTAAGGCGATCAGCTCTTTTCAAAATTAGGTTAATTTTTCAGAAAGAAATAATATATCAAAAGGAATATTATGGTGGGTTCAGATCAATTTTAATTGAAATACCAGCAACAGAAAATTCTAAGATTCTTAATATGTGGACCACTTTGTATAATGTGCCTAGAAGATAAAGATTTTGTGGTCATCTGAATTTGGGGAGAAGTAATTTTCCAAGAATTAATCCTGAAGCTTTTTGAATCACAGTTTTATATACTCAATTTCATTATTTGGTTCTGTGCCATGTAGAATGTTCAAGGCTATCTGTAATCATTTTTGTCCAATTTGTTTTAAAGAGGTTTCAGCAGCCCCAGGAATGGTATAATGGTAAATAATGTTTACATATCAATACAGATCTACAAATATGAGTGTATTTGAAGAAAAGCAAATTCATATTGAATTTAAAGGCATGTAAATTGGATTTCTTTTCCATTCATGTACATCTGCTTGTTTAAAGAATAAAAATTGTATTTTGAACACATCTGAAACCTTCACTCTTACTGAATGTCAATACTCATTTCTAATGATGTCTTAAATTTTGTAGCATATCTATTCCTCCCCTAGATAAGATCTATAGCACATTTATTCTCTTCCTCCTTGTTACTATTCTAGAATACTTTTGTATTTTAATTTTAGATTATTTCCTTTTAAAATTATGCATAAATAATTATTTAAATTTACTAGTTTTTGGACACCACCACATCTTTTTTTCTCTAGATTGATTTTTTTTTGTTTTACTAGAATTGATCATTAAATAATTCTTAGATTGTATCTGAAGGTATTAAACTAGCCTGTCTTTGCATGACTGAAAATGTATATTTATTCTCATTTCATTGCTAATTAGACTTGACATAGAGTTCTGTGTTTAAGTAATTTGATCTTAGATCTTTGAAAATACTATTCTATTGACTTTTCTAATATTGCTAAAAAGAATTCTGATATCAATATAATTTTTGTACCACTGTAGATGATCCTTTTTCATCCCTTCGTCTTCTTTCTTTCTCTTTGGAAGATTTTGGAATTTTTATCCTTGGGGTTTGATATTATACTAGGATGCCATATTATTAATGCTTTTCCTTAGCTGCCTCTCCCTGTACCTCTGCTTTTTTCTGAAACCTGAATCTACCTTTAGCTAAGGGAAGTTTTCTTCTTTTATTTCTGTGATTACTTTTTCTACTCAGTTCTCTTTGTTTTATTCTTTCATTCAGTAGCTACTAGAACTAGATCTATCCTCCTTTTCTCTTACTTTATATTTGCTCATTTTGCAGTGGATTCTAAATGATCTTTTGTCTTTGTCTTATAGCTCCTCTAGGTCCTTTATTTATTTATTTAGTTAGTTAGTTAGTTAGTTAGTTTTTCTGAGAGTCTCGCTGTGTCACCCAGGCTGGAATGCATTGATACAATCTTGGCTCACGGCAACCTCTGCTTCCTGGGTTCAAGTGATTCTCCCACCTCAGCCTCCAGAGTAGCTGGGATTACAGGTGGACACCACCATGTGTGGCCAATTTTTGTATTTTTAGTACAGACGGGGTCTCACCATGTTGGCCAGTCTGGTCTCAAAGGTCCTTTAATTTTTCAGTTTCTTTTTTAAGGCTTTTTATTGTCATTATTTTGTTAGTCATGTTTTTAATTTTGTAGCGCTCTTTTTCATAATTGTTCTTTTTGTTAGTGTGCTATGTTTTCAAATCTCACTGAGAATGGCAATTATATTTAACATTTTCCTCTGTTTCTTTTACTCTGCTGAGTGTTATTTCTTCAATATGTTAAGTTTGGTGACTTTCTTGCTAATTTTTCCTCAAGTGTTTGGTGATTTTTGGTTGGTTGGTGTTTGCTGAATAGTTGAGAGCCTAGACTGAACAGTCTTGGTGGCTGGAGAGTATATATTTCATCAGCCCAAATGAGAATCCCTTTATACTTCTTGGGGTATGTAGATTCTCATTACAGAAGCCTTCATCCAGTAACTGTAGGGCAAAAGAAGTGGGTATGGCTGGGCAGGGTATTCCTGGTTGCAGAAGTTTTTCACGTGGGTTTGGGACTACCTTTGTATAAATTGGCTGCCACCTTGTTCTGTTTCTCTAATCTGGGACTCTCCACAGTCAGAAATCACATTTGGGAAAATATACTCCTGCTTTTGTTATTTATTGACCGTGAGCTTTGAGTTTCTCTGAGCCTCTATAGCAGACTCACACTTTCTTGTTTTAACTGCATTTTCTCAAATCTGATTTTGCCTTTAAACTAATCACATCTCCTCTGATTTTGTTGTTGTTGTTGTTGTTGTTTATAGAACTTCTTCAGAATTTTTGGTCTGCAGTGGTATTATTTTCCTGCACTATCATTGTGTCTTCTTTTTAGAAATATATTTTATATGGAATTTGAGGGGAAAGAAAAGAAGTATATTTGTCCTCATTTGCCATCCATTCTTTTTTAAAGTAAAATGTAAAAATACAGATTTTGAAATTAAGAGAACTAAGAGATGATGAAACCATTTCAATAGAGGCTTATCAACATATTTTAAAGGGAGAAAAATGTGCTGAATATTGCTGGTGTTTAATGAATTTAGAGAGGACATTTATTTAGCATTAGCCTCTATCACCAATTTATTATTTTTCCTGGTAATGTTTATTGTTAGTCATCCTGTTTAAGAACACCTTGCGTAAGGTGATATTTTTATTTCTTGGTAGCAAATGGATAGTTTTGATGTATTCAATATTGAACCATTTAGTAGGCATGTTATTTTCAAAAGTGCCATGGCATGTCAGTATCTTGAAAATTTTAACTTACCAATAGTAAAGAAGTAAACCCTCATGTACTTTAATGGAGATTATAAAAGAACTTCACTGTCTTGCTCTAGGCAAGATTTAGTAAAAAGAGAAAATTAGGTGTTATATTAATGGTCCTGCAGAGCAGTAGCTCATCTGTACAAGAAAATTAACAGTCTTCTAAAATGGACAGAGATTTGTTTATAACTTCATTTTAATTAATTACATTTTTGGAAAATGAATTTAATATTAGACCCCAGGCTTGAATTTGTCATATTTTTATAATGGTATTTTGAAACAAAGTTTGCTAATAGGCATTTGCTAATAGAATAAGAAGAGAGTTTCATTTATATAGTTAGGGTTTATTTGTGGAATAAGTATTGTATGTTTGTCATTATTCAAAAATAGAAAAAAGTTGTGAAGAAACATGTTCTCTTTGTGAATGTTGAAAATTACTAACAAACCTTTGCAATTGATTTTGTATGCCTTGTGAAGACTTGCCAAATCTGACTTTATTTTTCTCTTTTACTTTTTTCTAGTAAAGCCAAGTCCTACTTGAGAAACATCAGTAGCCTATGGAAATTTGTTGCTTTACTTTTAAAAGTACACCTGCATCCAAAACTGAGTAAAAACATATTTCACAAAGAAAACTGCTATAACTAATTAAATTTCTTAGTACTACCTAATTTGCCAACATGACTAGTTTTGGTTAAAAAGAAGTCGATTATAATGTTCACAACTGTTTATTGAACAGAAAAGCTGGATGCAATCAGAAATCATAGGTGTACTCATGGAGATAAAAATTGTAGATGTGACCATTGCTGTTTCCTTTTAAGGTTTACTAATCTTGCCTAGGGTACCACTGAGTTCTGTGGGTATTTGGAGGATTTTCTTGTTGCAGGTGGTGGCGATCCTCCTTATTTTATATTTATTTTCTGGTAAGGCTATGAGTAATGTAGATGTATATTCTTATCATAACTTAGTAAAACTCTTTTATCAAATTGGTCAGTGCAGCCTGCAGCTGGGTATCTCTAAAAACATGTTGCCATGACTAGAAATGTTTATTTCAGTGCACTTATTTGACATCTTTCTGGTTATTATTGACCAAAACACCCAACTCCTGCCTCTTCTTTCTTTTTATCCATTTTGTTGTCTTTATTTTCCATATTTTTGTGTATGTACAGATTTCTGGCTTCTTCATTCCCATCAACAACCAGACTTTTAGTGGTCTAACTTGTATCTTCACTTATCAACTTAAACTGTTCTTTTTGAAATCTTACCAGTAGGTTCAGTGCTCCGGTATCTGTTCTCTGTCTTCTGGATCTCTCTTCAACCTTTGGTTCCACTGGCCAGCCATTCTTAACTGTTTTGGTTTCAGAAATATTTTTTTCCCTTTAGTCTAATAATAATAATTAGCTAATTTTTATTGAGCACTTACTTTGTATCTTTGACTATTCTAAGCACTTTATATGTCATATGATCTTTAACACAATCCTTTGAGGTAAGTTTGTATTATTTTTTCCAGTTACAGGTAAGGAAAATAAGGCGCAGAGAGGTTAATTACTTTGTTTGAGGCCACACTCATAAGTGGTAGAATCAGGATTCAGACACAGGCAGTCTGACTAAAGAGCTAGTACTTTTCCTCTTCAGATGCTATGCTATTCTGATCAGTGTCTCCTCTCATCTTGTTCTGTTTGGATCTAGTTTTGTATATTTTCATTTGCCCTACACTTACCTGTTAGATTAAAATTTCTACACCCTCAAAACTGCTGAAGTATCAGTTAATAATATAGTTTTCAACAGAATAGAAGTTTAATACATGTTATGAACCAATTTCTTCGTGTTGCCTTTTGAAATTAACTTTAAAGAGAACAGTCATTAACGGCTCAAAGTTAGACCTAAGAGGATTTACAGGTGATGCGCATACGTGTTTTTGTTTTATCCATAATTCTTCAGTTTCTTAATTACCAATACTATACCAAAACAAATGCCTGCATTTCATCATTAGCAATTAAAATCTGATTTTCTTAGAGTTGAAGATTGAATTTAGGGCCAGTTTTTTCAAGTATGTTAATTATGTTTAAATGTATGACTCTACTCATTATAAAAGTGAATTATTTTGTGTTGTTTATTAAGTCATGTATTCCCAAGTCTTTTCACTCTGAAGTGAGCAGAAGATAAAATACCTAAGCATTTTGTCCTTTATATTTTGTACCAGCAAAATGAAGATCATTTTTTATAGCCTCATTATTGCTGATTCTCAAAATGATTTGAGGTACCAGTTAGGCCCATTTGCACAATATCTGGCAATATTTCTATGTCAAATATGTTACAATCTGGCATTTAAAATGGCCAATGTAAGTATTATCAGACACTATTGTTTCCTTTTGAAAAAAAGTATAAAATTTGAAAACAGTGCTTTGGAAATTGTATCTTTAGTGGCTGTAATATAAATAGTTAACCTTACAAAGGGAAAACATGAAATTGTTTGAAATTGGTTTATACTGGTTGTCATGCTAAACATATTTTTTAATTGTTTGCTTTTTTGTTTTGATATTGGTTGCCATCATTTAAAATGTCTATGGTTGTGTAGAAATTCTTCACGAATATATAAGCAGTTTTTACTTATACATACATATATTTTAGAAAATGAATAGTTTATATTTTTGCTGTTGGGGGACTTTTTAAAAACATCTATGAAACACTAAGATACATTTGAATTGGAGCTGAGGACTAAGCTCTGATTTTTTAATCTTACCCAAATTCCTACCTAAGGGATCTATGAGAGTTATGCCCTAAAACAATAAATTCTCATCAGATGGGTTTTATTTGACTCTATGTATCATGACTTACTTTTCAGTCTGACTCTGGCATAACATTGTGAGACAAGGAAAAAATATTTAACCCCAAAATATATTTCCTTGCCATACCTTGAAATTGCCCTGCAAAGTCTCTTGTGGGAAAAATCCACATCTTATAGAGAATCCCCTTTCCCGTTTGTTTTCCTTCCTTTCTTTCCAGATCCGGGAGATAATCAACTAAGAGCCAGACACCCTTTTAGGTATGATAAGAATCTCTCTGAGAGATTCCTCTGCACAGTAAAACTTGGTCTCCACAATCATTTATCTTAACCTGAACATTCCTTTCCATTGATCCCAGGTCTTGAGATAAACTCCACCAATTGTCAACTAGAAAATGTTTAAATTTACCTATAGCCTGAAAGCCCTCCCCGCCCCGCCCACTTTGCTTTGTCCTGCCTTTCTGAACCGAACTAATGTATTTCTTTAAAGTATTTGATTGATATCTCATGCCTCCCTAAAAATATATAAAACCAAAATGTACCCCGACCACCTTGGGCACATGTTCTCAGGACCTCCGGAGGGCTATGTCACAAGCCATGGTCACTCATATTTGGCTCAGAATAAATCTCTTAAAATGTTTTACAGAGTTTGACTCTTTTTGTCGACAAAGCAAACTGTACTTCCTGAAAAGATTTTTAGAGAGCCAGACTTTATTCAGAATGTGAACCTATATACCTATTATGTAAAATGCGGGAGCTTTAACTAAAGGAGTGGCCCCTAAATCAAGTCAAACTCTTCTATTTCCCAACTACCTCTTGCTGTATAGAATCCATCTGGTCCTGCTTTCTCAGGTGTACATTCTTCTTAGAGGAATTTTAGTGATTAAAGTACAGAACTTGGTGCTGGGGGAAGAAAGAGGGTTTTCTTCTGCAGGTTTGTTGAGCTGTAATTCAGGTCAAATTTTGAATATACGTGTGAAGCCATAGAAGTGTTTAATATTTTAGTTTATTCCCTTTAGTAGTTACAAAAATTACTGCTTAGTGAAAGCTCAGCATCAGGATGTCCCTTCACTAAAATCTAGGTCTGTAATTTGACAATTCATTTCACAGCAACTGATATTACTGTTACATTCACTGTAGCACTTAGCATGCAAAGATTATATTTTCTACAACTCTCTGTCTCTTCTGTTATCAGATCATGCAAGAGCGTTAACTACAAAGTCATGTAAAGGTCAAGTCAAGGCTTGATTTGAAAACAGAAGCCTGAGGCCCACCTGTTTACATAACAGACACAGCATTGTAATCTCCTATATGACTGATAGGTCTGAGCACTGCCCCATATTGCTAATTTCTCACATGCTTTTCTTAACATTTTTTTTCTTTAGGTGCTTGATGGAGAGATATACCATTTCTGTCAGATTTTGCAAAATATCTTGAGCTCCTTGAAAAATAGGTGTCATGTAAATGCAAAGTATGGTCAGTTCTTTCAGCCTAAGACATTATTTGATTTTTATAGCAAGTCCATTCCATGTAAATGACATGCAGTCATATAGCTTATCATGAATATGTTCATGTCCTAAAAATCTCAGATACTGCCTATATTCAGAGTAGCTAACATTTCATTTTGTTTTCATGTGTTCTTTAAAAAAAGTAGGGAAAATGTTTTTGATATTATTATGGCTTAATCTCTGGATGTGGTCACCAGTGAAATGAATTTCATAGCCTCATTCTATTACAGGCATTTTGTCTGCTTCACAAAATAACACAATTTTGCATTATTGGTGGTCTGTGTTCAAGAGACATTACATCTAAAGAGAGCTAGAAATTGCAACTTAATAAGCAATGTGATGTGGGAAAGGAGGCCAGCTCTCCACATGCTCTTTCTGCTACAGCATAATATTCTGCATATTGGCTTTTTTTTTTCACTGTCCCCAAAAGTCAAGATTTTTCATTAAATTCTGGTAGTACTGTTGAAATTGACCTTGATTATTTATGTAAAGGGCCTTTCAGACAACCTATAGGTATGAGAATAGCTTTCAGAATAGTAATCATATTTAGGTTATATTTAAGCAGTGATGTTACATACTTTCCAAAAAGTAATTTTTTGGGACATTTACATAACTATGTAATTAAGTTTATCTACTTATTGCTTATTTAAAACATTACATATGAGAGTTTTTGTTTTCCTTACTCAGCATTTTCCGCATGGCTTTATTTTCCACTTAGTTTGAAAACTTAAAAAAATTCAAGTTAACAAGCATTTATTAAACATCTGTTGTATTCAAGGCCCTGGGCTACGTACATGTGGAACATAAAAAATGATGATGATGACAGTGATTGCAAACACTTGAAATAAGTCCTCATATCCCTGTCAAGTAGGTGCTGTTATTATCCCATATTACAAATGAAGCAGATGAGCCATAGAATATTTCACAATTTGCTCAAGGTCACACAGCCAGCGATTTGGGAAGACTGGCTTAAACACATGCAGTTTGACACCAGAGATCACACTCTTAACCACTGTGCTATACTAAAATGAAGACAAGATCCTACCCTTAAGAAGCTTTCATCCTACTAGAAAAGTGGTAATACATATTCAGGGAAAAAAAAAAAAAAGCCGTAAGGCAGTATGTGTTAGGTGCTGCATTACTGGCTCAAATATGGAAGACACTGGTGCTCAGAAAGAGATGCATTCCTTTTGGGAGGTGGGGAAGGCCTCATGGAAGAAATGTTTTAACTGATCCTTAAAGAATGGGCAGGATTTTGTCAAGTGAAATTAATTAGAGGAAAACCTTCTCCGTAAGGGAGCAATCAGAACAAAGGATTGTTTTGAGGAAAATGCAGTGCCCAAAGTTAATCTGACTATATGAAAAAGAAAAATATTTATGCCTATGCAGACCTTTGGATGTAATGCATGTTTTCATTTAAAATTAGAAATTTATATAATTTTTGGGATATTATGGATTCAAATTATAGATTTTTTTAAAAGTTAAGCTGTTACATTTTTCTTTTTGACTAAAGAGGTATATTTCAATGGAAAGGAGTTAACCAAACTGAAATCTGGCAAAGATGCTAAGGATTAACATTTATTTTATATGAAAATGTTATAAAATATTTTATGGGTATTATGTTTTACATCTAATCTTAACATTATCTGTAGGCTGATCTAATAGATCTGAGTTGATGCAGCAGTAGTAAACCTACTTTCTATAGGAACTACTTCTATTACGCTCTTTAATTTAAATCTCTTTCCATAATCTGTCAATATTTAAAGTACAACAAAAGATAGTTGCACTCAGAATAAAAATTTGTTTTTACTATCATGAATTTTTCCCACATTTATGTTTGTTAAAAACTGACATAAACAAAACTTGTATAAAAAATACACTTTATTATGCACTTTATTTCAAAGTACTGAAATAGTGTTTTCTGATCATAGTATTTCTAGAGGAAAGATCTTCTCCTAAGCCTTTAAGGGGAAAGCTAATCCACTTGGAGAAATTTTGGGCCACCCACCAAACCTATGATTTCCTGCCCCAATTTATGAACCAAGTTATACTGAGATTGTTAAACGGTATGATTTCTCCTGATGACTTTCACATTTTACTTTATAGGTTATATTGACTTTTAGATTTCAGGCAGTAAAATAAAAAATCTTATGTAGTTCAAGTTGGAAAAATTGGATTAGTCCAAGCCATATTTTTACCTGGTATTTTTTTCAGGCATTTTAATATTACTTTTTATGGTATTTGTATAATTATATGTTTTAAATTGTATGGTTTTCCCTTATCTTGTGTACTGATTCATCTCAAGTATTTTAACCTCTTCTTAAGTTTCCCTTTCCTCCCAGCTTTTCCATAAGTGCACAAAAGAAAGCATGATTTTTGCCAATTATTTTGGTTGCTGAGGTTGTAAGCCATCTTGGTTCGCATACATATAGGTTATTAAAGCACCCTTCCTAGTCTGACTTGCCAGTCTTCTCAACTTTTTGTTAGAGGAATAAGGGATGAGGATGAGAGAATTAATATATACTTTTTACCCCATTTCTGCGTATTTTAATCCCATCTCCAGAAACTAGATTAATTTCACCTCTGTCACAAATTTGAAAGGAAGGGAAAAGATGTATTAATTGCCATTTTTATTGTTATTTTCTGACTTTCAAGCCTTCTAATCTAAGGTTAGTAAATGGATAGCATTTTTAGAAATTATTCGTATTGTGACATAATGAAGAATTATGTTTTTATATTTTTAAGTATTTTGTTCCTTGTTTCTTATTTCCTACTTTACATTTTTATTTACAGCAAGGTTTTATCCTTTTACTAAAGGGAAGGAGATGGGATAAATGGCACACTTTAACTGGATGCTTTATTTAGGCTTTTCAAAAGCAAAAAAGTTAATACATTGTTATATCTCGGTGTTGGGTTACAGGGTATCTGTTACATTCATTTATTAGTTCCTGTTATTTTAACATTTTAAATATTTCATAATTGAAAAAGGAAAAATTAGACTGGGACCAGTTTATAGAAAGCTTTAAATTCTAGGCAAAAAAGGTAGAACTTTACAGTTGTTTATGGAAAAGATATTGACTATCTTTTGTAGAGAGTGGCATTTCGAAAAACTGAATTTGGCATCTGCATTTAGAATGGTCTAGAGAATGGAGATACTGAAGAAAAGGAATTTTAGCAAATTCAGCATTCTGATTTCTGAAAAATGAGTGCTTAGATTAGGTAGTGGCATGGGGACTAGAAAGAAAAGGAATGCTGCTGCTTTATGTAATCATTCCCATTATATAAAGGTTATATATAAATTAGGCTGGGCACGGTGACTCACACCTGTAATCCCAGCACTTTGGGAGGCCGAGGTGGATGGATCACCTGAGGTCAGGAGTTTGCAACCAGCCTGATGAACTTGGTGAAACCCCACCTCTACTGAATTTACAAAAGAATTAGCTGGGCTTGATGGTACGTGCCTGTAATCCGAGCTACTTGGGAGGCTGAGACAGGAGAGTAACTTGTGTCTGGGAGGCGGAGGTTGCAGTGAGCCGAGATCACACCATTACACTCTAGTCTGGGCAATGAGTGAAACCCGGTCTGAAATAAAGATAATAAAGATTATATATAAATTATATATATACACATGTATATTTATGATTATATATAGATTCTATATCTTTATATATACTAATTCTGCTTAGTACCCTTTGTGTACTTTTATTTCCTATCTCAAATCTAGTTTCTACTACATAAGTATAAGTACTCTCCATGAATTGGATTAACATTCTAAACCATGACCAGACTGAGAACATGACGTTTTTTAATGTGGTTTTTACTCTTAAGCTACCAGGATGGAAGATCAACATTTAAGAAGGGCATTAGTCATCTCTGTTACTAAAAATAATGGTTTCACATTAGTCTAGACCAATTAGAAGGAGCCTATGTCTACTTGGAAGAGTTCTGATTTGCAGCATAGTCCTTGGCTGCTTCTACAAGATTTGGCAAACTTTTATTTAAGTCAGCCCCTGCTTAAATGTCTAGAAGGAAACTCTTAGGCCATTATTTCACCCTACTTTAAGTCATATTGCTCCATACAAACATTCCACTTTTACAAAATCATTTACTTTTTCCCAACTCCATGATACAAATGAGTTATTTTTTCGTAACCACCAACCTCTCAGTTTTATATTTGTTAGCTCAGATCTGACATGAAAGTAAAACTTACCTTCAACTACTTTGGGATTACACAAATTTAACCTGTTTCCATGTTGTATTCAGTCATCTATGGAATATGAGGGTACTTCAAAAAGGTCAAGGAAAAATTGAATTAAAATATAAAAATAAAAGATACAAATTTTATTTCTCAACATAGCCTCCATGAAGGTCAAGACAGTTTTGTAAGCAATAATACCAGCCATTTAGACCATCCCTTAGTTCTTTTGGAATTGAGGAATTTAGCCATATCAGTGTAGTCTTTTTGTACATTACTAACTGAAGAAAAATGGATGTTCTTTATAGAATTTTTTAAGATCAGGAAATAAAAAGTCAGAGGAGCCTAATCAGGTCTGTAAGGTGGATGCTTAATGACTTCCTATTGAAATTCTTGTAAAATTGTTCTGTGTGATGAGAGGAATGAGCAGGAGCATTGTCGTGGCAGAGGAGGACTCTAGTGAAGCTTTCTTAGGTGTTTTTCTGCCAAAGTTTTTGCTGATGCTCTCAAAACACTTTCCTAATAAGCATATGTTATCATTCTTTGGCCTCCCAGAAAGTCAGTAGGCAAAATGACTTGAACATCCCAGAACACTGTTGCCATAACCTTTCTCGTGACTGGACCACTTTCATCTCTTGGTAGCCATTGTTCTGATTGTGCTTTGTCTTCAGGATCATACCGGTAATGCCATATTACATATCCTGTTACCATTCTTGGACAAAATGCTTCAGAATCTTTACCTCACTCATTTAAATTTTCATGGAAAGCTCTGTTCTTATCTGCAGTTGATCTGGGTGTTGTAAGAGTTTTGGCATCCATCTAGTGGACAGTTTGTTGAACTTATTTTTCAATCAGAATTGTGTAAGCTGAACCAATTGAGATGTCTGTGGTGTTGGCTCTGGTTTCTGCTGTTAATTTTCAGTTCTCTTAGGGCATGAACAAGATTATTTTTTTCCTCCCAAATGGATGTGGATGGTCTGTCACTGTGGGCTTCATCTTCAACGTTGTCTCATCCCTTCTTAAAACAAGTTATCCATTTGGAAACTGCTAATGTCTTTTGGGCATTGTCTCCATCAAGTCTTTATAATGTAAACACCAATGATTTCACCACATTTCACCCACAATTCATCATAAATGTGATGTTTGTTCTTGCTTCACTTTTAGAAGAATTCATTTTGCTCTGATAGGGGCTATTTTTAAATGGATGTCTTATCCTTCTTGGTGCCTCAAAGTAGATTCTGCTCAGACATACTGTAAAAAAGTTAGTGTATTTTGGTGCAAAAGAATTTTGAAATCCATGCATAGTTTTTTCTTAATATGCATTTTCCATGAGCTTTTTGAAGAACACTCCTCGTAATCTGTCTTAATTCCCTATTCCATTAAATATATGATTTTGAACCAGCCATATGTGACCTGTAATCAAAAAGCGATGTTTGATAGATGCTCTCACCATTCTGTCATTTTTCCTCATCCAAGATAGAAGATGTCTTTGAAACCTTTGTATATTTTCCAGCCCTATAAAAGAATTCTATAAAACAATTTCAAGTTCAAAATTATTATTGAGAACTTTTAAACAGGATATTTAAAAGTTTGTTTTATTAACTTGGCCTAGGTCACAAAACTCATTAATATTAATGACTAGACTACAGAGGCATGTAGCCTGTCTAATCATTAACAGATACAAAACATTAAACCAAATTGTGAAGCTTCATTATGCTGAGTCATTCCAGGCAAAGACCAGTATAACAAGCAAAAGCTGAACAGCCCAATTGAAATGTTTCTGATCTAAGCCTTTGACTTCTTTGTAGATGAACTGGAGTTTTAAAACTGACACTCAAATTTTTTATTGACTTCATGTGAATAAATGACTCATTAAAATAAAATACTTTAACTAAAGTCATTGTTCAAAAAAAAGTGTTTATTATTAATAAACTATAGAAAACAGAGAAAACTTGAGGGTACAATTTACTTTTTTTAAAGTATCAATCTGAAAATTGCATTTGTTTTCTCTTAGAGAATTTTAGATTATATCGGTCATTACTAATGTCATAAAATGTATGTAAATATGAGCTAAGTGATGTATTTTATTTACCCAAAGATATGTTCTATCAACCTCTGCAACTGTCACCAACCTTTCTCATAAAACAGCAATATATTAAATGAGCGTGGAGAGGATCTGAAATTTCAGCCTTGAGATGAGCAATTAGACTGTATTCAGTACAGCAGAGTTTTACTTAGTTCCACTTATATATCAACAACAGGTCTTTCTAACTGGCAAGTCTCATAGTAAACATGAGAAATATGGATGCTTATTAGGTCACTTTTGGTAAATAGAACTAATAACTTGGGACATTTGTCTACAATAGAGGTTGGCAAACTTTCTTCCGTAAAGGGCCAAATAGTAAATATTTTAAACTTGCAGACTATACGGCTCTGCTGGTTACAACATAAAAGTAGGCTTAGACAGTATATAAAAGAATGAGTGTGGCTGTGTTCCAATAAACATTTATTTACAAAAACTGAAAGCAGGTCAGATTTTGCCCAAAAACTGAAAGCAGGTCACACTTGGCCTGCAGACTATCAATCTCTGATCTACATTTGCTTGATTTCCTTGCCGTATACTCATTCCTCTATTCAGCTGGGCTTGGCTTTTCCCAACCCATCACTACACCAAAATACTTTTGCCAATATCAGTAACATTCTCATCGTTGAATTAAAATGAAAACTTACTAGTCCTTGTCTCATTTGGATTCTTGGGAGCAGTTGACATTCTAATCACTCTCTCCTTAGAAGTTTTTCTTTCTTTAGTGTCCGTGAACTACCTCTAGTTTTTAACCTACCTCTCAAGGCAGTCTCTTAATTATTGGTGTGCCTTAAGGATTTATTATTGATCTTCTTGACACATTTGCCTTAGGCAGTACTTTGTGTTACTATAGCTCTAATTTCTGACTGTTTTTCTCCCTCCTGAGCACACTTAAGTATTAATCTGTATCAGATTCCTAATTTAAATACTGAGTTTGTATATCTAATGGCCTGCTGGTATTTTCTACATGCTTATCCAAAGATACTTTGAAATACATGTCTTAAACTGAACTATTAATTCCCAACCTCTTTTTCATCCCCAAGATTACTTCCCTCAACCCACATTCTATCTCAGTGAATGGCCCTACCCTTCTTTCAGTTGCCCAAGGCAGATACTTGTGCTTCATCTTTGATTCCTAACTCTTCATCTCACCCATTTCTTTCATCGAAAGAATCAGAGTTTTGTGGATGTGCCTCCAAAATAGCTCTTAAATCTATATATTTCTGTTATATTCTGTTGCTTCTACGCTAGTTCAAGCCACCATCATCACAAATTTAAATTACCAGTAGACTGGTCTGCTTTTCCCTTTCATGTTCTCTTTTGCTGGTAGGAATATCCTTCACCCTACTTTATTACCAATAATTTATCTTTCAGGTATCAGATTAGATATCAGTTCTACTAGGAATCCTTTATTGACTCCAGAATGTAGGTGTAGTGTTTGTTCTCTGTGTCCTATACTTTGCCTGTTATGGCACTTACATTATTTTGTAACCTCAGTTTGTCTCTATTGGACTCATAAGCTCAAGAAAAGCAAAGATTGTATGCATTGTCTTCATCATTGCTGTAACCCCAACACTCTAGATGTTGCTCGTAAATCTGTGTTGAAAACAAGTGAAATTAGTCTCAATATCCATAAAATACACCATGTTCTGTACAAATCAAAGCACCAGAACATATCTGATGGCTTAATTTGCAATCAAAGTAAGTATATAATTAGAAAGTTGAATAAATTAATGAAGTAAAGATGTCATACTTCACAAAGGTGTTTTGTTTTATGTAGAACATCAGATCCTAAATCATAAGGCATAAACTGCTAATGGCCAGATTTGTTTCGCCATATGTTAATGAGCATACAAGTAATCACTGTGCTTAGAAGTAATATAAGTATCCCCTATTGTTATTTAATCCTGGCTCCTTTTAGAGGGAAAGTAAAGAAATAAACTACCCTTGACCTCAAGGAACACACTATGTTTTGGAAGCCTTCATTGTAAAGTGATCATAAGTACTAACACAGGTATTCTTACTGTGCTGTACAGCACCAAAGCAAGCAACAGGTGGATAGAAGGGGGAAAGGAAATCAGGCGAGGTTTTGTAGAGGAGGTAACACTTCAGAAGAGTCTTAAAATACGAATAAGACATTGCCAGAAAGAAAAATAAAAATTAATTTCAAATACAATATATATAAGCATGTGAAGCATGATTCAGAAATACCCTTTTTTTTTTTTTTCTTTTTTGAGATGGACTTTTGCTTTTGTCACCCAGGCTGTAGTGCAATGGCATTATTTCAACTTACTGCAACCTCTGCCTCCCGGGTTCAAGCGATTTTCCTGCCCCAGCCTCCCAAGTGGTTGGGATTACAGGTACCTGCCACCACACCTGGCTAATTTTTGTATTTTTGGTAGAGACAGGGTTTTACCATTTTGCCAGGTTGGTCTCAAACTCCTGACCTCAGCTGATCCACCCACCTCAGCCTCCCAAAGTGCTGAGATTACAGGCGTGAGCCACCACGCCCAGCCGTATCTTCTTAATTGTCAAAGGAAAATCAAAGTGTGTTAGTAGCATTATCATATATTATGTGTAAGCATGTGTTTGTGTCATACATGACTTTTTTAATTCTAAATTTTAAAATCTAACCTTAACAATTCAGTTGCTTAAATTGAGATACAAACCTTGCTAAACAGAATTTATACTGATACATGATACAACATGGATACATCTCGAAAATATTATACTACATGAATGAAACTGGTCATAAAAAACCACATATATGATTCCATTTAAAATTGATAGGGTTTCCAGAATAAGCAATCTGTTAGAATAAAGTAGATTATTGGTTGCCTAGGACCTGGAGAGGAGGGAGCAGGGGGTAAGACAGGAGAGTTGGTGGAAAATAACTAAAGGGCATGGGTATCTTTTGGGGATGATGAAAATGTTCTAAAATTAATTGTGGTGATAGTTGCACAACTGTATGAACATTCTATAAACCATTGAATTATACACTTTAAGTGGGTGAATTGTGTGGGACATGAATATTTCCATAAAGCTGTTACCAAAAAATATAAGTTAAATTCTCCAGTGTTGTTATTTTCATGAAGTTACAAATAAAACCCGTGCTCCATCTGTTATTCAGATATCATTGTACAAACTGAACTATCAGCTGTTGCTGCATTGAATTCACAGTGGTACACAACAGACATTATATTTCAAACACAAAATGAAATCCTTATTTGTGAGCTTCAGATACACTAAGTATTATAGAAATATATCAACTCATTTAAACCATGTACTTTTTAGAATATGCATCATTTGTTCACTTGATTCCAAGAAGATTTTGTGAATCATAATCTGGTAATTAGGTTAGCAGAGAGCTAATGTGCATGGAAAAATGAATTCCAGTTTTTATCAGTCATATATATTTGGAAGAGCATCATTAGAGGTTAAAATTTTCTTCTGGATAGTTACTTCCTTAAATTAACCACATATCCTATCAAATTAGTTATTGTACCTGCCTGTCTTTAGGAATTTGATTCCACAAGTGTTGGAGGTAAAATAGGATGTTTCCTATTATTATACTACAGTTTACAATGAATTTTCAGTTGCCTCTTATATGATAAACTCAATGCCCTTCATAACTTGAAGTAAATGCTGAACTCGCCCTTTTTATTTTGCTGAAACAGAGCTTCTATTCACCGATGAGAAGTGTAAATTTAACCAAATTGTCAAATCAACACTCATTTAGGTGCGCACATTGGTCCTGTTTTCCTTGAAGACTTATGTGGCAACACAAGATAGAAAAAAATTAAGCCTGCACATGTTTTTAATTACCTTTTTCCTACTCTGTGAATTACATTAAGTTATTTAATTTAGGATGCCAAATACATAGTAGCTTTTGAAAGTACACATGCATCATTTAAATTTCTGTTTATGAATCTATTGCAGTCATTTTATAAAGAAAAGAGAAACCTAAATTTGAATGTTGAGATCATAATCTTTAAAACTACACACTAGAAACAACAGAATTTCAATTTGTTATTTATAATTTACCTAGAATCCCTCAGCCAAGATAGTAACACGTCTTGAGAAGTTAAATAATGTACCTATTACAAATGATAATGTTTCAGAAATCAGATAAGTACTTATCCTTAGAATAAATTATAAATACTTATAAATAGAAAAATATAGCATTACCTATAGTATTTAGTACAGAAAAAGGTCCATTGTTTTTAGCTGCCAATGGTCTTTTCAACCTAGTTTCTCACTGTTTAAAAAGCTTCAAATAATCATATTCAAAACCTCTTATCTTGCTGATTATATTCAGCAACCAAAGCTAAATATTTCAGTACCAAAGCTGAAAATCATAATGGCAATATCAGCACACACATAATAAATTACAGTTATTACTGTACGAGGTGTGTTTTGATTGGCTCCAAGTTAATGATCTGCTCATGCATAGCACATTGTATTTTTAAGAGGAAGGAAAATATGGTGATGATATGACTGCCAAGCATATTTTATCTACACTGGAGCAAAGTAGTATTTTAGCCAAACCAAAAATATAATATATAGACAACAAGTCAAGTGACCTAAGAGCCAAAATGAATGTATCTAATTAAACATTTCATGAAAATATTTCACGCACACTCTTACACAATTTTTATATTGAATGAAGGTTTCTGGTCAAAGACAGTTTGTTATGTTGACAGCTAAAAAACTGTTGTATTTTTTAGCTAAACATGTATAAAACACAAAAGCATTTGCTTTAACCATCTTGAGGTGGGGACCTTCAAGAGTGTGGTGCTACTTTTTAAGCTAACTACAGAATAAATACTTAGAGTTTAATTACTGCACTATTTAGCCCATGTATTTTCTGAGTAAACAAGACTCATAAGACCTGTAAGACTACTATCATTGGGGTCAAATACTACAATATAATTAGAAAATATTGAAATCATTTAGACAAAATGCATTTATTCTGGTATTTTCCATATCTGATATTTTTTTCCTTTGGGAAAAATGACATGATGTCAACTGAACTATACTAAAAGATCTAGCTAAATGAAATCACTGGTGTGTGCATGTGTGCACCAGGATGTGCATGCATGCAATTGGAAGCACTGTTGGGAGAACACAAGAGACAACATGAAAAAGGACCCAGAGAGCAGTATGTAAAACCCTACTGGTACTTCCATACTTCCTGCACATGCAGTGCATTAAGAGGATATTGAGAGATGCGTCTGTAAGAGTCATGGGCCAGAGTTTGGAAGTCTTGAACGCTATGCTAACAAGTTTAGAATTTTTGCTGCTTACATTCTTAAATAGGTAATCATTTTGTTAAACTGTACTTTTCAAAAATTAAAAGTTATAATTTGATTGATTTAACACTGGGAAAATGCCTTTTGTGGTGTATTCCATGTATTTGTTGCAGTTGTCCTTTTGTAACTTTTATCAAATGTTGATGTAAGCTCGGGAGTTTGTGTTTGCCCACTACCCCTCTTAAAGAGTGGGGACATTCCTGTGAGGTTTTGGAAACTGCTGGACTGCATAATATTTTAATGAAGTCTTTGGAATCACAGGGCTTGAGGTAGCAACAGAGATGAGCTGAAATTCAGGTGAAAATGATCAGTATGTAGTATATTTACTGGACTAACTTTTTTTATTTGTTTGGTATTAGAATTTTAACTTTAACAAAACCTGACTTTTTAAATTTGGCAATGGTATTGTATTAATATTTGTAAAATATTCACAGTGGCTGTGAAAATGTTGTTAGTCTAATTGGTGTAACATACAAAGAGATTTGATTATATTTTTTCAGACCATTTTTGAGAAATTAAAGACTTTAACCTAGCATTACCTCTTATTACTTAAGACAGTGTGACACCCCATCAGCTATATTTATCAAAATATTTACCCTCAGCAAAGCTTTTACATATTTCTGTGTAGAATGAGTTATTTAATGGAAGTAATTGCACAAACTGATTAGGACCTAAGTTCTAAGTATTATCTTGATATATAGGTGAAAGTGCTGTAACAATCTCAAGTTACCATAGTAATGCAATGGAAAGAACAATGACATGTTTCACTTTTATATATTTTATATATTTTATGAGTTATTTCACCTTTACAGGCACCATTTTTCTCATCTATTAAATAGGAGGATTGGGCAAGGATATTGCTCAAGTGTTTTCTTAATGACATTTCGTGGTTCTGCCTACTTCCATTCACTAGTTTAACTTGCATACATAGATGTACTTTTCAACATTCTTGAATCATAGAATTGGAAAGAATCTTGGGAGATCATGTAGTCAGGCTGCCTCACAGAAAAGTAGAAATTTGTTCGTTCACTCTGCATAGGATGCTTTGCTTGTACCTTCTCATGCTGGTGCCCTTTGAGCCACAGCTGGTTGTGACATCAATTATTGATTGCCCCTTTGGTTGCCAAGATTGATTTCATGGATTGGAGAGATGGGAAGAGAATCCTTTTCTCCCTCACTGCCTCATGTACCGTTCTTCCCATATTTGGGAGCTTAGTTATAAAAGGCAACTTGCAAACATAGAGGAGGATCTTTCTTTGGTCAAGAGTCTATTCCTTGCCATGGCACATTCATCTTTGTATCATGAGCACGTTTCTTGGACAGCACTTGTTACTCTATTTGTTTACTGAATGACTGAATATAGTGTGTGACAGAAATGACTAACAGTTGTAATCATGAGTAGAGTTTCATGGTTTATTTAGCCTAAGGTGGAGTTGAAATTATATCTCTAGGTTTTTAAACAATAATACTTAGTAAATATTGTCAACAAATAATAATAGAGATATTGGAATATGTTTACAGTCTCTATATAGTTATAGGAGTGTATCTGTAGACATATTTAATAAATGGTGCCTAATGAGTTTTGTTTTATAAACTCATTTAGTACTACTTGAATTGTTATTTACATTTTATCTCTGCCTTTTATTTCTATAACTAAAAAGAAAACTTCCTCTTAAGTACCTAGCCAAGTATTGTTACATTCAACTTGGACAAGAGTTTAGTACTATTTCTTTTACTGAAATAGTCTATCTCCTGATTTTCTAGGTGAAAAGACAATTGTATCATTTCTGATTCTGATATCCGATTTAAGGTTTAAAGCTAAGCAATGTAAATTTGGTTTAATTCTTACCTAGTTTATATCTGTATTATTTAGAGGATATTTTTGCTTGGGTAATTTGTGAAGAGGTTAATGCATTTCTCTCTTGAAAAATGTATATGTGTTCCTAATTCCTAACTAATGGGAAAACAGAGGGTATTTTTAGTGTCAGCTTTCATCAAGTCAGACTTTTCTGAAAACCGTACTGAATTCTATTTCCATGGGAATTGTGCTAATGGGTATGTGCAACATTATCTAGGTACTCATAGATAGGATTACAAATTAGAAATGAAAAGGAATGGGTGAACAAACACATCTTTCTTCTCTTTTAAGAAATTGACAGAATATTAATCTTTGCACTTTCATTTTCACTTTGCATTGTTTTTAGATTAGATGCAGAAAGTCCGAGTTCAGTACTCATGCATGAGATCAGCATAGACAATATAACTAATGGATTTATTAAGTAAGTTCTTAGTTGTAATCTTACATGTACAAGCAGAAGAGAGAGAGAAAGTCTTCAGTCTCTGTATATTTAGTTAACAATATTAGTGACTTCAATGGGTTTTACAGGAAAATGGAAGACTTACAAATAAGCCATCCAGTTGTATTGCCTGTATACTCATTTACTGATTTGTTATGATTCATGTAATGCATGTCCACTGTACATTTCAAAATACTGTGCAGAAAACATTAATGAAGCTGATGATACTCAACATTTATTGAACACCTGCATACCCTGGATATTGGAATTTCCTTGTGGCTCAGCCTCAGGCTACCTCTCTTTTCATACTACTTTTTTTTTTTTTTTTTTGGTCCCATATGATCTGGAAAAATACATTCTTTTCCTGGGCAATTTCATGCACTTTTGTGGTTTTAAATATCATCAATATATCAGTGACTTCCAAATGTATATCCCTTACCTAAATCTCCTTTTTGGCTCTCCAGACATGTATTTTCAAGGAAATCTTGGAGACATATCAAGCTAATTGTGTCTGAAACTGTATTTTGGATCCTGCCCTTCTTCGGATCTGCAGCTCTAAGAGTTTGTAATCTCAGTTCCATCCCTCCAGCTTCTGCCAGAAACCTGAGAGTCAGTTTTGACTCCTTTTATTTTTTCACTACCCTTCATCCCAATTCAAATCTGTCATCAAGTGCTGTCTCATCTCCCTCTAAACACTACCTCAAAATTTTTCACTTTTCTCTATCATTGCTGCCATCACATTTGTCTTGCCTGGACTAAAGTAGTAGCCTCCAAACTGGTTTCTCCACATACGGTTCAGGCAGTTCTAATTCATTTCCAAATAAAAACCAAAGTGAGTTCTTAAATATGTAAACATAATTATATCACTCGTATATCTAAAACTCTATAATGCTTTTGCATTGCTCTTATGATAAGGATCTCTTTTATCTATCCCAGAAGAGGTGATTGGTCTTACATTAGCTTGCTAGGGCAGCCATAACAAAGTAACACAAATGAGGTAGCTTAAACAACAGAAAATTATTTTTTCACAATTCTGGAAGCTAGAAATCTAAAATCCATTTGGTTTCTTCTAAAGTCTTTCTCCTTGGCTTGTAAATGGTTGTCTTTCTCTGGTGCCTTTGCATAGTCTTCCCTTTGTATCCTTGTCTCTTAATAAGGATACCATTCATTTGGATTAGGGGCCATCCTCATGACTACATTTTACCTTAATTACCTCCAACCTCTATCTCCAAATAAAGTCACCTCCTGAGATACTAGGGGTTAGGACTTCCAACTTACAAATTTTGAGGACACGCAATTCAGACCTTAATAGAGCCTAAACTCATAGTTGATAGATGAGGAATAAACATAGGCACATAGGAGTAGAGACTTCTGGTGGGTTTTGTGGGAACTAAGAAAGTTAGATTAGACAAGATTCTGTAGAACCAAGAATGGAAGACTAAGAAAAATGTTATCCTGCTTTATTCTCCCTTGAGCAGGTATCATTTTGCAGTAGCCTCCAAAACATCTCACATATAAATGCTTTTATCTCAAGAGGAATCATGCAATACTGCAGATGACTCAGTACAAATCCATCACCTCTCCTACAAAAACAACCATTCTACCTACAACAAAAACAATGACAATGACAATAAAACAAAAACCCTACCTTATTTACTGACTTCATCTTTATGTTTTAAAACTTACTCATTTGTGTGGAAGGCTGTGTATGTATATCAGTATCTTGGGCTTTCTAGCTATCACAAATTTACAACCTTTTTTTTTTTTTTTTTTTAAGACAGTGTCTTGCTCTGTCACCCAGGCTGGAGCGCAGAGGCACAATCTTGGCTCACTGCAACCTCTACCTCCCGGGTTCAAGCGATTCTCCTGCCTCATCCTCCCGAGTAGCTCTGATTACAGGCACCCACCACCACACCCGGCTAATTTTTGTATTTTTAGTAGAGACAGGGTTTCACCATGTTGTCCAGGCTGGTCTCGAACTGCTGACCACAGGTAATCCACCCACGTTGGCCTCCCAAAGTGCTGGTATTACAGGTGTAAGCCACTGTGCCCGGCCTCAAAATAACTTTTTAACCAAATCTGATAAATGTTTCCTATTAGTCTTACTGCATAATGGCAGTATCCATTGATATTGCTGTTAAACAACCAACAAAAAGTCCTTCCAGAAATAATTTGTATTACATATCCAGTTACTATATTCCTTTGAAAGACTTCCTGTTGCAATTATCAGCAAAGGCCAGGTGCAGTGGCTCATACCTGTAATCCCAACACTTTGGGAGGCTAAGGTGGGAGGATCACTTGAGCTCAGGGGTTTGAAACCAGCTTGGGCAATATAGTGAGACCCTGTCTCTACAAACAATAAAAATAACTTACTGGATATGGTAGTGTACTTCTAGTTCCAGCTACTCACAGGCTGAGGCAGGAGGATCGTTTACACCCAGGAGTCAGTACAAGGCTGCAGTGAGCTGTGATTATACCATTGCACTTCAGCCTGAGCAACAGAGCAAGACCCCATCTCAGAAAAGAAAAAAAAAAAGAATGATCAGCAAATTTAATTTCTTTAAAATCTTTTAACCTAAAATCCAATTTTGCATTATGTGAAAATATCCTTGTATCTGGTTTCTGGAAGAATGGAGATGTAATATCATTAACTTTTATGCTATAAAGACAGCTATTTTTAAAAACTAGGCACAGTATCATCTAAAGGAGTGTATGTGTGTATGTGTGTGTGTGTACATACATATATATGTATTTAGATAGACATACTTTCTTTGGTTTAATTCAAGATAGTTTTGGTTTGTGGATGACAAGATGCAGATGCATTTTCATAACTCACAGCTGTAGTTTCTGCCATTAGGGTATTTCTCTTCTTATTCAGTATGACATAATATCCTACATTTTATTATCCAGTCTTTCTGACTCTGAGGAAAAAAATAGGGCCAAATAGTCAAGTTCCATTATCTAATGACAGCGATAGGCAGGAAGCACATGGATAATTATATACATTGTCAGATTCGGCATATAAACTACTTTAACCAGGAGTTTCTACATTTTTCTCCATGAAGTCTGTTAGAGTTGCTACTGATAACTAAGATGACAGGTCTGAATTTCATTTTATTTTCTCTTCTTCTTCCCTTAACAAAGATACTAATGAACTGTGGGTCGACTGAAAGGCCAGAAGTATATAAAATTAAGGATGAAATATGTAGAGCCTAGACAATCCAAAGAGAAGCACCCTTTAATACTAGTAATTGAACTTTCATTGAACTCAATGCTTTTCATATATCTGTGGGGGCTGCCACTGATTTGTGTTCAAACTGAAGATAAATTGTTTGAAAATATACTTAATTAATGGATAAAACCTTCCATACATTTTATGACAAGTAAAAAATGAAGTTAGTTGATTCTGGTTTTATAAGCAAACTTGTGACTTCCTAGTTATAGTCCTAAGGAAAGCTGAATATGTTTTCCTCCTAAAAATGCAGTGGCTCCAGGGTAGCTTTTGATCAGACCCACTCTTAATATTTGTAAGACCTGAAGCAAGAGTAAAAATGGAGATCCATATCATACATAAAAATGTAAAAGTCATTTAAAAAGCTACCAAACTCTTAAATGTGCTCTACACTCCTTACTTGATAAGATATCTTCATGATATCTTAGAAAGACAGATTCAAATTTAAAAATTTTGGACTCCTTGGGGGATTCCATGTCGGAACATGATAATGTGGGGAATTGGCCCTTGGCCTGCCACCCTTTCCTTTTTATCTTGCACATCTAAGCTCCATTCTTATTTCCCCACAAAACAACTGCCCTGGGCCACCCCTTGGAAGACTGTGGAGTGTATGCTGTCTAAATATAGACAAAACACTTACCACTGCTGTATTCCCCATGGTCTTCTGTAAGTCATTATGGATTGAAAGACAAATGGCAATGATTATGACAGACATAAGTCAGATGCTTTTCTGTATCAATTCAGGTGATTATGTGTCTTTCCATCTTTATTCTGTTAATGCAGTGTAATACACCAATCCATTTTCATTTGCTGAACCATGCTTGCAATGTAGAAATAACTACTACTTATATAATGATATTTATTATACCATGGTGTATAAGCCTTTTAATGTGCTCTTGACTTTAGTTTGCTAGTGTTTTGTTGAGGATTTTTGCATCAATACTTATCATGGATATTGATCTGTAGTTTTCTTGTAGTGTCTTTGTTTGGCTTTGGAAC
The DNA here is from genome assembly GCF_049350105.2 of Macaca mulatta. Lineage (NCBI taxonomy): Eukaryota > Metazoa > Chordata > Mammalia > Primates > Cercopithecidae > Macaca > Macaca mulatta. Next base: position 125,343,857 of record NC_133411.1, read on the forward strand.
CAGGATAATACTGGCCTCATTAGAATAAGGTTGGGAGTATCTCCTCTTTTTCAAGGTTTTGGAAGAGTTGCAGGACAATGGAGGTTAATTCTTTAAATGTTTCGTAGAATTCTCCAGTGAAACCATCTGGTCCTGGGCATTTCTTTGTTGAGGGGTTTTTAACTACTGATTCAGTCTCCTTATTCTTTATTGATCTGTTCGTATTTTCTATTTATTCATGATTTAGTCTTAGTAGGTTGGTTGTAGGAATTTATCCATCTTGTCTAGGTTATTCAACTTGTTAGCAAACAGTTGTTCATAGTGTTCTTTTATAACACCTTTTTTATTTCTATGGCATCTGTTACAATGTCCTGTCTTTTATTTTTAATGTTAGTTATTTGGGTCTTCTTTCTTTTTTTTCTTAATTAGTCTAGTTAAGGATTTGTAAATTTTGTTGATCTTTTTAAAAAACTAACTCTTAATTTCTTTGAATTTTTATATTGTTTTTTGATTTTCTATGTCATTTATCTGTTATAGTCTATATTATTTTCTTCTTCCTGCTCACTTTGACCTTAGATTGGTGTTTTTTTTTTTTTTTCCTAGTCTTTTGGGTGTAAAGTTAGCTTGTTAACTTGATATATATATATATATATATTTATTTTACATTATACATTTAACAGCTATAAACTTAACCCTTTAACACTAGTTTCATTCCATCCCAAAATTTTGACATGTTGTGTTTTCACTTTCGTTTGTCTTAAGGTATTTCCCAGTTCCAGTTCCCCTTATGACTTATTTGACTCATTGATTGTATGAGAATGTGTTTAATTTCCACATATTTTAGATTTCCCAGTTTTCCTTGGGCTACTGGTTTCTAGTTTCATTCCATTGTAATCAGAAAAGATACTTTGTATGACTTCAGACTTCTGGAATTTAAGATTTGTTTTGTGGCCCAATGCATGGTCTTACCCCAGAGAATGTTCCATGGCTACTCAACAATATATATTCTGCTATTTTTGATTGGAGTGTTCTATATATGTCTGTTAGGTCTCATTGGTCTATAGGGTTTTTTAAATCTTGTTTCCTTATTGATTTTCTGTATAATTCTGTTCATTGTTGAAAGTGGAATGTTGAAGTCTCCTGCTATTTATTGTGTTGTTGCCAATTTCTTCAATCCTGCCAAAGTTTGTTCCATATATTTAGGTTCATAGAAATACAGTAAGTCCTCATATAACATTGTGATAGGTTCTTGGAAACTGCATCTTTAAGCAAAACAATGTACAGCAGGTTTTTAAATAATGTCATTTTGTTCAATGTCCTTTTATAGTAATGGTGGGGGAAAAATGACTTTGTTGTTTGTCATTTTACTTAAAGTTACGGTTTTCAAAAACCTATGACAACATGAAGTGAGAAGTTACTGTATTTATGCACCAAAGCTATGAGATTTGGTACATAAATACTTATAATTGTTATATTTTCCTGGTAAATTGACCCTTTTATCATTATATAATGTCTTTCTTTGTGTCTTGTAATGGTTTTTTATTTGAAGTATATTTTGTCTGATTTTAGTGTAGCCACTTCTGCTCTTTTGTTACCATTTACATGGAATATCTTTTTCCATCCTTTCACTTTCAGCCTATGTGTATTGTTAGATCTAAAGTGTGTCTCTTATAGACAGTGTATAGTTGGATTCTATTATTTTATCCAGTCAACCAGCCTATGTCTTTTGATTGGGGAGTTTAATCTGTTTACATTTAAAATAATTACTGATACGCAAGGACTTACTGCCATTTTGTTAGTTGCTGTCTATGTTTTTTTCCCTTCCTCTCTCATTGCCTTCCTTTGTGTTTCATTGATTTTTTTTTCTAGTGGTATGCTTTCATTCCCTTCTCACTTCCTTTTGTGTGTATTCTCTAGATATTTTCTTTGTGGTTACCTTTGTGAATCCATAAAACACCTCAAAGTTATAGCATTCTATTTCAAACTGATAACAACCTAACTTTAATCACATACAAAAACTTTCTCCTTTACTGCTCCATTTCTGCATTTGTTACTGATGTTACAAATTACGTTTCTATATATTATATATACCTTAACATAGATTTATGGGTTTTTGTTTTGGGGTTTTTTTCATTTAAATTTCACATACTAAATTTACAGTAGTACCTATTACTATATTTTTCCATGTATTTACCTTTATTAGAGAAACTTATATTTTTATACATCTTTGTGTTTTTGCCTGCTGTCCTTTCATTTCAACTTAAAGGACTTCCTTTAGCATTTTATATAGAGTAGCTCCAGGTAATGAACTCCCATGGCTTTTCTTTATCTGGGAAAATATTAATTTTTTCTTTACTTTTGAAGAACTGTTTTGCCAGATACAGTATTCCTGATTAATAGTTTTTTTGTTTTTGTTTTTGCTTCCTTTCAGCACTTTGAGTATATCATCCTACTCCTTTCTGGCCTTCAAAGTTTCTGCTGAGATATTTGCTGGTGATATTATGGAAGCTCCCTCATATGTGATAAATCACTTTTCTCTTGCTGCTCTTAAGTTTCTGTCTTTGACTTTACACAGTTTGACTATAATGTGTCTTAGTATGGTTATCTTTGGATTTTCCTAGTTGGAGTTCTTTGAATTTCTTGATCTGTATATACATTTCTGTCCACTGATTGGGAAAGTTTTCAGCCATTTTTTCCTTCAGATAAGCTCTCTTATGTTTTTCTCTCTTACTTTCCATTCTGGAATACCTATCATGTATACATGGACCTGCTTGATATTGTCCTAAATCCCTTAGCATCGCTTCACATTTCTTCTTTCTTTTTTCTCCTCTGCTCAGTGATTTCAGATAACTTGTCTACAAGTTCACTGATTCTGCCTAAGACTGTTGTTGAATACCTCTAATAACTTTTTCTGTTCAGTTATTGTATTTTTCAGCTCCAGGATTTCTGTTTGGTTCTTTTTATAGTTTCTGTGTTTTTGTTCATGTATCATTTTCCTGATTGTTTTCAATAGTCTGTGTTCTCTCTCTGTCGTTTTGAGACAGTCTCACTTTACCACCCAAATGGAGTGCAGTGGCACGATCTTGGCTCACTGCAACCTCTGCCTCCTGGGTTCAAGTGATTCTCCTGCCTCAGCCTCCCGAGTAGCTGGGATTAAAGGTGCATGCCACCATACCTGGCTAATTTTTGTAGTTTTAGTAGAGGGGTTTCACCATGTTGGCCAGACTGGTCTCGAACTGCTGACCTCAGGTGATCCACCTACCTTGGCCTCCCAAAGTACTGGGGTTACAGATGTGAGCTACCGCTCCCAGCCCTCTTTTAGCTCATTAAACATCCCTATAATAGTTATTTTAAATTTCCTGTCAGGTAGCTCATAGACCTTTGTTTCTTCAGGGTAAGTTTCCGGAGTTTTATTTTGTTCCTTTGATTAGGGTATATTTCCCTATTGCTTTGTATGCTTTGTGATTTTTGCTGGGCATTTTGAAAGGCAACTACTTCCTCCAGTCTTGGCATACTGACCTTGCTCAGGGAAAGACCTTCACTAATCAGCCCAGCTGGGAGTTCTAGCGCCTCTCAAATGTTTTCTGATATCTTGCTCCCTCTGGCACCTGCCTGTGGAACTGCGGCTCTAATATGCCTCTCACCTCTGTTTTCAGTGCCTTCCAAACGCTGGTGCTGGGCCTGTGAGTGCCCTTCTTTAAGTGATACAGAAACCAGTTCCTTGGGAATCCCCAGAAAGCCAGAATGTTGGATGTATCGTTCATTCTTTTGTTTCTGTCCTGAGGGAAGAGCTCTGACATGGGGGTTGGGGGGTTCTTCTTGGTTGCTCCAACTGTTCCACATGGGAGAGGATATCTGCATGGATACACTGAACACTGTGAAATTAATTTCCTACCACTTTCATTGGAATTTCTTCTTGGTTTTATAATGGCATGGGTCCTGTAGCTTCTCAACTGGTCTCTAAAGTTCTCACAAGGGTATTCTGATCCATATATTGTTAACTTGGTATCTTAGTGGTGGAAAGAGGGCCTCTAGCTTCCTAGTCTACCACTATAGCAATTGTTCTTTTAAGAAGTGTGTTTTCGAATTTAAATGTATTCTGTTTCGTCAATGTAACATTTTAGGAAACACCACCTTAAAACAAAGCAAAGCAAAATACAGAAAACAAGAACGTGGCTTGACTGCTACTTTTAGGGGTACATCAAATCAGTTGTTTACACACTGATTCAGCCTTCATTCTCTCCTATCTTTTTGGATGGAGGTGAGAGTAATGAACTTGTCTTGCTTTTCTCAGAAATTTAGGGTATCATCCTTCCTTAACTGCTAGGAGGACATATAGTATGTATAGATGATGCTGATTAAATCTTTGGAGCTTTAATGATGTGTGACAGCCAATGAATTTTTCTAATATAATATAAAAACTTTATGATTTTATATCATTCTTAAGGGAAGAGGTTTTAAAGCATATGTACTTCTTTATTCATTTTAAAGCTTAAGTACTTAGAAGTATGGAAATTTGATCCTGTACACTTAGCTTCATGAAAAGTGAGATACATTTTCTGAACATAGCCCCATCGACTCTTCTGGAATTAGAGAGAATTTGGTTTGAAATGTCGGCTTTGTAAATAGAAATGGAAATCATTAAAACAGATAAACAAAAGTGAACATAGGACCTGGGAACTAGAATAAATAGTATGTTGGAAATGACCATAAACAATTAATTATGTGGCTCAATTTTGCATCAATTTTCTACTTCTTTAGTTCATGATGCCCATTTTATATCACGTGATTGCAGCAGTGTGATCAGAGCAGTTAGCATATTCTTGGCATTGTCCCCTCATTAATTTTCACTTCTTCAGAGGGACCTTGAATAAAATAAATACATTTGAGCAGTCTTAAGCAACTTGTTTGAATTGTTTCCTCAGTGTATGGAGTCAACCAAAAGTAGGTTGGATTGAGTTGAGTTGGGTTTAGTTTAATATCATACTTTACTACAGCATCATACATACATACACAATATTACTTAGCATCTGTAGCACCCATAAAGGATTCTCTAATGCATGTGAAGTAAAAGGAAAGAGAGTGTTTAAGTCCTGGCTTTGAAACTGTTGTGTTAATTGTGAACTTTTGCTGAGTCTGTACATTAAAGAAGGTAACCCTCAGCATGTTGAGATCACAACTGCTATATTAGTGCTTGGAGGCAGTAGCTATGCTGATGTGAGGCATTAATGGCTGGATGAGTTCAATCAGATATCCTGCCTCCAGTGTCTTTGTGTAATGGTATTTACTAGATTTCAAACAGACTGCTGAGAAAGATGAAATATAATCTCATGTATTATCTCTGTCTTGAAAAAAATTAGATAATGAAGTTGTTCTCTTACTGGCATATGTTTTATTAACCTTCGTAGAGTCAACTTGAAGGACAGATGTCTCTGTAGAGTTGAAACCTTTTGCTAAAGTAGAGTGTTATTAATTGCATTTTTGAGTTCTAAGAATCATGGGGTTGAGTAGAGCGGGTAAGCATTTTTAAAAACCACTCAGAGGACAATCTTATGTCATATTCTAAGATTATCTGGAGAGAAAAAATGTGATGTAAATTGTGTGCAGCTACATTCTTTTTGTTGTTTTTCTTCCTTACAGAGCCTGGAGAAAGTTCTTGTGGAATTCAGTCACAAGGAGTTGTTTGATTTCTATAACAAGGTCTATATTTTTAAAATAATTTTCTAATATGTGGGGGTTTTTTTCATAATATTTTGTTTTCATTTTATGAATTATTATTTTTAAATGTCCTATTATGGAACTAAGTTCTTTAAACTTCCCTTATAAACACCTTATATTTCACAGGGGGAAGTATAGGAGAAATGAAGAGAATCTGAAAAACTAAATCAGGAAGAAAAGGAAAATAGTTTTAATTAAAGCAATAGGATTGTTGCTTTAATATGACATTAAGTAATGAACTTTGTGATTCCTGGCCACACGGACACTTTAAATATATATGTCAAATACTTTAATTTCTGGGCCCAAAGGTAAAGGGAAACATGCCTTTAGAGATTTATCTGTGAGCATGTTTCATGTTTCTTTCTGAAGACTGATTTTGTAATCCAGGAAAATATACTCCCTCCACCCCCAACTTTAAAAATCTTATAAAGTAGGCAGTTCTTCTGCCCAGCCCACTGCCACTGGACCATGCATGTAGTTATCCTGTTCAGCCCACCACCACTGTACTCACTCTCTCGTACATAAGCCTCCAATAAAACCCCATGTCTCATTAAAAACAAAATTATGTAGTGATAATTTAAAATGAAACAGCTGAAGACACTTAACAGTATTAAGAAATCTTCTTTCTTTGAAAATTTGAAAACTTAAATTTTCAAGCACAAAATCTAATATCTTCACATAAAAAGAAAAATATTCTAACTGGTGATTTTATTGCTATGTGAATAGATTTAATATTCATAGTTACCAATGCCATTTTTTCCTTTCTATTTGCATGTGTCTAAATAACAATTGATATGAGTTTCGTTCCCTTCACTAATGTCTTTTTTTCTTTTTTTTTTTTTTGTCTTTGTAAATAGCTAGAGACTATACAAGCACAACTGGACTCCCTTACATGATGTTTTCGAAGACTGTTTTTTTCATCACGCTCCTGCCACCTCATTATTTTGCATTGAAGATACATTGCCAGGTTGTGTTTTCTGAAGGATTCAGTGGCTTGCTTTCTGTAAATTATATGGCTTATCACTTCTTAGACAAATAACAACCAAGAGAGATCATTGTTAAGAGTACTGAGGTTCTAATATACTTTCTTTAGTTCTGTCAGCCAACAGTAATTATTAAGAACACTTTTGCTTTAAAGGAAACAAAAGTGAATACCATATTGTTTTTACTGTCATAGTGTTGCTTTCTTGCCTGTCCTGCTTAGTTTTTAAAACTTGCTTGATGATACCATAATGTATCAAGGAGGGTCCATGGATACAAGATAAGATGTGTACCTTAGTAGAATACAGAGCTTTGGTAATTACATAAATAAAATTAAGAAAGTAGCCACATACAATCAAATACACTATGGCATTTTTATTTGAATATGATGAGTATATTTTGCTTCAGAAATAATAGAGGAAAGAAATGTAAAATAGTGAGTAGTATGGTATCAGTTAATTCCAGTCTGAGCTTCTCTGTCAACTTCAGTTTCTCTCTGAGTTTAATGATTTAATAATAGTCCAGGTTTTTGTGTGTTTTTCTTTATGCTGCAAATTAATAATGATTCACTTTATAGTTTGGGAGACAGAATCAGGTCTTGAATAAAATAATCATAATGAGTGCTAAATGGGCACCATTATTCAAATCAGATACCTTTTATATTCTCTTTCTATAAATATGTTGATTTCTGTTAATAAAATTTTAGTGTCTTAGGATTGGTTGAAGTGTACTTTTTTATTTTATACATTTATAGTATATTTTATGCCATGAATGTTTGTAAATGAGTACATTTACATACATTTGTTTAAAAAAACTTGCATTTTTTATGAATGAAATATCTATATTGTTCCCAAAAAGAGAGAGAATCAAACATGACTTTCTTCACATGAAGAAATTTGATTTCAGAAATGTCCTATATTTAAATAACCAAAGTCATTGAAATTGAAGCACATTTCTTATTTGAAATATCTGGGAAATACAACTGTTAAATATCTCTCAAATATTCAGTATATGGAATTTATACCCACATTTGTTTGTGTATCTATTTGTAAGCTGTTGCTTAGAAGAATTGAGAGTTTGGATTATTTCACAATACAACTATTACAGTTTTCCATAGTTGATTGATTTTAAAAGTTTTTAAACTCAAACTTTCATTGGTAGAATATCTGGAAGGCATGTTTTTAATGTAATATGGCTTGTAGGATCTCTCCTACTTTTTTATGCTCTGTTTTGCCAGTTCTCAGAGGTAAACACCTGAAGTCCTAGAGGTACTATAAACATTTTGGTAAACATTCTTTGAGACTTTTTCTCATGTACATATAAATATACATCATCCCAAGTTAAATTTGATAGGCCTTCCTGACAGTAGCCGTATAGATAAACAGAAGTTTTCATTGGTTTAGTGACCAAACTGAATTCTCGATGTAGGTATCCAAGTTAAATATGATGGTTAGAAATGAAGTTTTCTGAAAGTAGTTCGTTACATGCTCCCTAAAAGAAATATCTTTAAACCTATGCAAAAATATGGGAAATAGTATTCTTTCCATTAGTCTGGTTCAACAAAGTCTGACTCAGAGACACTAAATAAAGGGCAAGTAGAAGGTCTAATGCCAACTAAGAAGATAATTATTTCTGAAATATTTAGTTGAAGATAACTTTCTTTCTTTCTTAAAACATTACTGTTGTTATGATGCACAAGTCAAAGAACATGTGGCATTTCTAAGGAGTATTAAGTGCATGTTACTTTTTTATAAAAGTAAGATGAATGAGGAGATTAATGGGGCCTGGAACTGCAATCTTGGCAAGTAAATTTACTGTATGTCTTTCACGAGTGTGTGACATGAGGATTGAATAGACATAGAATTGCTTGTTAGAAAGAGGAACTAATTTTTATATCTATTACAAATTATATTTGTAATTATTCCCTAATTATAAATTATTACGATTATTTTTATTTAGGAAATACCAAAAAATCATAAATAACTAATCTAAACTTATCGAATCCTATCATCCAAAAATGGCCATTAATGATAGTTTGATAGATTTATTGCAGTTTTTTTGTATCCATTTATCTTTCTTGTTCATTTTTTCTTCTTTCCTAACAAATTGAAGTAATGCCATAAATTCTGTTTCATACTTTGCTTTATGTACCCTGACAGCATGAGCATTTTTCATATCCTTATTGCGCAAACATAATTTTAATGTATATTAAATATTTCATCATTTGAATGATCTATATTTTATATGTCTCAAAATAATTACATTATCCAAATTTTGGCACATTTAGATTATTCTAATTTTTTAACATAAGGAACTTACTGATAAATATAATTATACATAAACCCTAGACCACATCTCTCATGATATTTAGTATAGATTCCTAGAAGTAGAGTTGCTGTGTCAAAAGTATGAAGATTTATTTTCTGTTTTTATCTTTAATAGAATTTCCATTATAAAATGAGGCCAGGTTTGGTGGCTCATGCCTGTAATCCCAACACTTTGGGAGGCTGAGGCAGGAGGATCACCTGAGCCCAGGAGTTTAAGACCAGTCTAGGTGACATGGCAAAGCCTTATTTCTATTAAAAAATACAAAAATTATCCAGGCTTGGTTGTGAATGCCTGTAGTCTCAGCTACTCAGGAGGCTGAGGTGGGAGGATCACCTGAGCCTGGAAGGTTGAGGCTACAGTCATTCTATCACCCCACTGTACTTCAGCCTAGGTGACAAAATGATACCTTTTCTCATACATATATATATATATAGTTGCTCATTAAAACAAAGTTGCTCCATTTTGCCATCTCACTTCCTGGAAGTACCTACCTAATACTGCAAACATTTGGTGGGTGCTGTGGTTCATGTCTGTAATCCTAGCACTTTGGGAGGCTGAGGTGGGCAGATTGCTTGAGCCCAGGAGATTGAGACCAGCATGGGCAACATAGCGAGTCCTGTCTCTACAAAAAATAATAGTAATAAATTAGCCAGGTGTGGCACACACACGTGGTCCCAACTACTTGGGAGGCTGAGGTGGGAGAACTGCTTGAGCCCAGGCAGTTGAGGCTGTAGTGAGCCATGATCATGCCACTGCCCTTTAGCATGGGCAACAGAGCAAAACCCCATCTCAACAAACAAAAAAACAGACATCTTATAATACAAATATACACACCTCTTCTGTATTTTCAAAAATACATTTACGTGTTTCAAGGCCTTTGATATATATTGCTAAATTGTTTCTACAAAGGATTATATTAATTTGTACTCTCACAAACAATTAATGAGAACTCACTTGCTTCAAGCCACCTTCAGCAGCCCCTTCTTCCTTCTATACATTTCACCCTCAACATTCTTTATAACCTAGGATCAATGCTGGTTTAGGAAGAGTGATGGGACATATTGAGATATGTCATGTTGATAACTATAGAAGGATTGAAAAGGAAATCTCTTTAAAAAATCAGCAAATATGAGAGCCAATAACTCAGTATTTAAGTGTAAGGGCTTATATAATAAGGCCTATATAATAATATATAATAATCTTCAAAATAAATAACTCATGTTATTTAGATTACTATTCCTATTATTATAACTCATTACATTACATGAGTTATTATTTTGAAGATATTTTGAAGATTCAGTGAAATTCATCTTAAACATTTAGCATAATCCTTGAATCTCAATCATATAATAAGCATTAGCTGACATTTTTGTAATCACTAAGAAAATAAGCAGGCTTTCTGTTGAAATTTTTCCAGGTGAAGTTTGAATTAGAGTCAAAATTGTAGAAAGCTTGCTATGAAGCCCCTTCACTTTAAACTTATTTGGCATTCTAATAACAACTCCATTTTATAATCACAGATTCTAATACAATGCCAATTCTGCTTTTATTTTGTATTTAAAAAATGAGGTAATACATGTATTATGGGACCAGAATGAAAAAAATATTTTTTTTCTGAGTACCTTTCCACATGGCCCTTCTGGCTCTGAGAAATCTAACTTTTTCTCTACTCAATGAACTTTGATTTCTTCTTACCTTAAATAATGTCTTCTACACTTCATTCATTATACCAAGGGTCAGCAAATGATGGACATGACCTACTGCTTGTCTTTGTAAATAAAGTTTTATTGGAACACAGCTGTCTTGCTACCAAACTCACTCTTGAGACTTTCTCTCTTCTTTGCATTGAAGAAATAATACCATGTTATAAGAGAGGCTGTGGATAGGGCTACATGGCAAGGAACTGAGGGTGACCTCTAGGGGCTGAGAGAGAACAACAGCCACCAAGAAATTGAGGCCCTTAGCCTTATAACCTCAAGGAAGTAAATTCTGCAAACAACCTTGAATTAGCCCGGAAATAGTTTTTGTTATTGTTGTTTTGTTTTTGGTTTTTTCCCTGTTAAGCTTCTAGATGAGAACACAGTCCAACTGACTCTTATTGTAGCCTTGTGAGATTCTAAACAAAGGACCCAAATAAACTATGCTTGAACTCTGCCCATGGTAATTGTGAGATGAAAACTTTGTTGTTTTAAACCTCTAACTTTGTAATAATTTGTTATGCTGCAATAGATAACTAAAACAACAGCCATGTTCATTTGTTTACATGTAGTCTGTAGCTACTTTTGAACAACAGAGTTGAGTAGTTGCAGCAGAGACCATATGGCCCACAAAGCCTAAAACCTGGCCCTTTATAGAAAGAAAAGATGCAGCACCCTGCTTTGTACTGTGCTTTCTAAACTGGAGCATTCCTAGAGGAATAAAGAGGTAGTTGGTAGGGAACACAAAAAGTCATAAGATGGACATTGTATATATTTCAATAGCATCACTTCTACTTTTTGTCAGAGGTAGAAGAAATTACATTTTCCATCCTCTTTTGCAGCTACTGCAGCCATGGAACTAAGTGTCGCTAATGAATTGTGAATGGAAGTGATCCTTCATCTCCAGTTGTCTTCCCCTTTCTGTGACTGAAACCCAAATTTGGAGCTGAGTCAGCTTTGAGCAGACAAGAATGCTAATGCTTTAAGAGGTAGGGAGCAACAAGATAGAAGGAACCTGGGTCCCTGAATATCCTTGTAGAACACAACTGTCTCCATGCCCTTGACAGAAATAAAATATCTTGTTTGAGTAATTAAATTTGGAATCAGTTTAGGCTATACACAGCAGTTTTGCCTGTAGCCTAACTAATATGGTGGCAACATAATTTTATTGTAATTGCAGTAATGTAAAACATATTTTAAAATGGAGATTAACATTTTATGGCAAAATACATATAAATGTTCAAGAGGAAATGGGAAACTTTTAAAAACAAAACAAAACAAAACCTTTGTGCTTGCAGCCTGCAACTTCAGGCTAAATTCTCAGTGCTACTAGGAACCTATATTCACCTCCCTCCCTCAGTGTGGTTATTTTGAGACAAAAGTTTTGAGAAACCATAAGAGTGTATTGTAAATTTCCCCCAAAGTCTTTCCATAATTCTTTTTCTACTGTTGAGTAAGAGGACTGGGATGGTTCTGATTTACTCAGATGCATTAGTCAGAAGCTACTCAGGAATTAGAATTTAAATTTGCTTCCCTAAAACTTTGATTTTTTTTTTTTTTTTGCCATCATTATGCAAATAGTCCTACTCAATAGACCAGCCTCATTTAATGCTAAAATTAGGAACACTTTAATTTGAGGTATTTTATAGTAAAGCTTAATGGCATTTTTAATTTTGGAGAATTTTAAGGATTTTTAACCATTGCTTCCATCTCCCCACATGCACACTCTTGAAGTCTTTTTGAAGCTCTTTTGCTTTTCTCTGAAGTATAAGGTTGTACTAGCTGTTATGGAGACCTACAATCCAAATCTAAGTGATGGCAGTTTTCATAGCCTACTTTGTTTTATTTGAAATGGAAAATTACTGATTTTTCTTTCAAAAGAAATAGTCTGCAAAGACAAGAAAGGTGAAGCAAGTCCAGTCTATAAATCTGTAAGGAAGAAGGTGCTATAGGCTTAGAGAGACTGTTTTAATCTCCAAGGCAGAAAAAATAATGAATATATGATAATGTTCCTTTAGTGAAACCAGAGTTCAGTCATTTTTAGCATCTTTTAATGAGAATCTGATTTTTTAATGAGTTTTAAAGATTTTTTTCCTTCAAAAAATCTAGGTAAAGGAAAGCAGTTAATAGTAAATTTAATAGCTGCATTTATTTTTTTCTGACTTGTGTTTGTATTTTTTAATTGGCAAATAAAAATTAAAAACCCTGTACATTCTACCCAAAGCTTTAAAGGAAAAGTCAATAATAAAGATTTTATTAATCTATAAAAAATATAGACTTGCTATAAGGCAAGGAGTGCAGTGATTTCTCAAGGCCTTTCTTCATCTCTCCTTCCTTCTGAGATTTCTGAGTTTCCTTTGTGCACTACTTCTCATGCACATTTCAAACTCTTCTGCAGTTTCAACCAGACTACATAAGGGAACAAAGGAAAAAGCTGCTGTCCCCTGGAAAAGGCTGCTTTAACACATCAGCCTTAGAAGCACCAGCGTTCCTCTCCATCCCAAGAATGTGGTTATGGTTTGGCAGAGGAGCACAGTAATTTCCAGCTGATTAGAGAAAAGGTGACTTGTGTATTCTAGAGCATGTGCTCTGCTTTGCAGTTCAGCTTCTCACTCTCTTCCATGCTGATGCAGGTAGTTCTGTCAACATTGGGGTGCTTTAGAAATACTGACTGAATCAATTAATAGAGTACGTAAATAGTTTTTCTCTACCTTTGGCTCTCTCCATTTATTTGCACAGTAGCACCTAAATTCTTAAAATAATTGTAAACTTAAAGTTGTGCAAAAGTAGGTTTCAAACTGGTTTAGCCAGATATGCTGGTATTTGGTAATTCCATTAGAGAATAGCCACATCCCTTCTAGGGAGTATCTCCTGAGGTCACTGAACCTTTTATTCATCATCCAGGAGATAAACATGAGAATAAAAGCCTTATAACCAACCAGAGACCCAGATTTCTGCCCTCCAGAAGGCTAGAGCAAGTTCTCCCATTGCTGTGAAAAGATTTATGGTATTCATGAAGTTGACCTACACATGCTTCTGGGTACTGATGCTGCAAAGACTGAAAACAGTTACATTCCTAGCAATTTCAGAGTTGATTTATGTGACAGGGTCAAAATGAAGTGCTCCAGAGAGACATCAACAACATTCTTATATTGAAATATAGGTACAGTGTGTATAGATTTTCTGAGCTCATTACCCAGAAGATTTTAATTTCCTGCTGAAAAGAGTATCTTGATTAAAGACATACACACACTCCTGTACACACTGCTTACAAACAGGCTTTCCTCACTGATGTGGGACAATTCTGACAAAGTTTTTTTAAGTCTCCCTTTACGTGGCACAGATTGTTCCAGCTTATCACAAATGTACCAACTGGACAAAAATCAGATGTTGACATAGATAGTACAGAATGCAGGCAAGATAAACAGAGCCACACAGAAAGCTGTTCAGTAATAGTTTAGTTTAATTTTAGTTTAAAATTTCCCTATGCAACTAAGACTGTGCCCTTAGATGTAGAGCCCAATGTGAAGGATCAGTTTCTTATGATAGAGTAATGATTTATAACATCTAACTTTTCTACCTTGTGGCAGAATGCCCTGTGAATCCTTGAAACTCAAGGCCCTCTTTGTCAGAGTTTTGGTTCTTACTGCAAAGTGTGTTCTTTCCTTATGTCATCCAAACAAAGTAACTAGAGTAGTAAAAAGAAACTGAGTTTGGATGCATCGGCTTTCTGGACTTGCAAATCATCCAGCACAGGCATTTCTCACACAGCAGGCTTGGAGGACTCTGGGGGTGGCCATCTTTGCTAGATATGCTGTTAACTTCCTTTATATGGTTGGGTCAGTGATCTTGTAAAGTTCTGCTTGGCAGGCTCATACGTGTTGATAGGTGCCCTAAACTGATGGACCAGTAGAGTGTGGCCACCACCTGTGAGATTATTTCTTCAGGCCCTCAATAGGCATTTACCCAAATGCCCTGATTTTACAGTGCTGTGGTTCTGTACTGGTTCCCATGAAGCACTCTTCCCGTCTCTGATTTTCCAGGATCATTTTCCTTAAGTTAATGCCATTCCTGTAAATGCATTTCTACTCTTTGATACCTTTTCTTTAGTTTACTCTTTCAGTTAAACCTGTAACCAAGATAATCTTTGACAATTCTTTTAATTCATGTTTATATTTAGCTCTAGAGTCTATGTAAGGAGATCCAGGGTTACAGGAGTCTACTTGAACAAACAGAGCCACAACAGGTCAAATTTTCTTTCCATAGGATTGTATTTTTTGAAATGTTAAAAATTCTCCTATAATTAAATATTTAAACCTTATTTCATCATTTTTGTAAGGGTTTTAACTTTAGGGTTTACTAAAGGAAGCCAAATCAATTTCATAAACTTCTCTGTATAGGATTTCAAATAGAACATTTTTATGGAAAGGAGGTGAATATGTTATAGAAGAAGAAATGCTTCTGCCTCTCTGCCTACTTCCCTATTGGCCCTCTCTGGTTCTCCCACATCCTTTAGGGAAGAAGGACTTGCCATTCTGTTTGGTCAGTTAAAGTATTGGTTGGCCGTGTTTATCGATGACCAGATTGACTGTAAAAAGACCATGCCCTTGGATGGTGCTCCTCTTGCATCTCTTGCTTCCACTCCATGGGTTGGAATAGAGATAGTCCAGATTTTGAGGAGAAGCTGAGGTGTGTGGGGAAGAGGGGCAGGTAGGGAGGGAGTGTCTTTCTTAGTCCTTAAGAATGAACATATGCTCTTACACAACCTTACCAAGCTCTGAAAGATAATTGTCATTTTGGTTCCCAGTTGCTATCAGTCTTTCTACGTGTAGCTCTTTTGGAAATGTCAGCATCAGGAGTGAATGGGAGGTTAAGATTTGGGCATTTGAAAATTTTCTAGTCAGGTTCCATTAATACAATCACAATTTCAGCCTCTGTCCTTTATAGGTCTTCTTAGCAGATCTGTCTCTTTTTTTCAGTGATAAACATGCAGACAGCTATAGGCAAAAATATCAAAGGTATCATTCGTACCTTTCAACTCTCAAGTGACCCTCCAGTAAGAGAAGAAGGCTTTGAAATCAGTGACTGACTCCCAAAGAAGACCTGCTTGACACTTCTAACCCTCCATTCTAAATGAGCAAAAATTTCACCTCCCTGAAAGCAGAGGGAAGACATTGCCGGGTCAGTTTCAAAGGCTCATTGGCTACCTTCCTGCCACAGTGGACCATTGAGAGTCTGCTCCCAGTTCCTGGCATGGTGGAAATTGACCTTACACTCACTTTCCTCTATATGCTTCTGAGTGAGAACTTGAACTTCAACATCCCCGTCTAGCTCCCTAGGAAAGTGAGGAGGTATGGAATATGCCCTTAGTAGCCTGGCTTGATTCTGTCTTTTGGCTATTTGCTGCATTTGTAGAAGGAAAAGAACAATACAAAACATTGCTCCTCTCTTTCCAGACTAAGCATTTACAGTGCAACATAGCTAAATAGGAAACCAAGAAAAAGAGAGGATGAGATGTTAACTGATGGATCAAGTTACTCTTGTGTGCTCCAGTAACAGATGTCCAGGCGGCTTCAGGGCTACCTTTGTGCCTCCTTTTTAAAACGTATTTGATCATCTACAAGTTGGAATGATTTACATCATTTGAAACCCATGAGATGTGCTTGAGGCAGGGGAATGAATGAATGAAAGGCTTTTTCCATGTTATTTTCACCCTGAAGTATTTAACCTATCCCAGTGTGTATCAAAAGCAGAAGAAACTGATTCTGCAATGCCAAGTCATTTCTGCCTTGGACAATTAACTACTACCATACCTGAATCTATATGCGTCTTTTTTTTTTTTTCTTCTGAGCTTCATCCACAAAATGTGTTACAGGCAGTACAAAAAAATTTATTTAAATTAAATTAGTGATATTTAGCTTTAAAGAACATGCAACATTTCAGTTCCCTGCAGGGGCGTCTGAAATGTCCCACGATATGTTTCAGAACCATTCAGCTTGTTTGCCTCTTTCTGCTTCTCCTTCCTGACCACTGTTGTGGGGGCAGAGAGCCGGATGGCAGGAGGTTCCTTTCCCAAACCAATTAGCATGTCCTCATATTTTGCCCTCTTCAGCCACAGCTTGTTCTCGGCTGTCTCCCTGCATGAATCAACAGCAGTCCCAGGACAGGCAGAGACCATCAGGAACTTACCCTTCACACAGAGAGAGACTCCAGATCTCAGAGAGCAGTGCCCAAGATGCCAAGACAGAACCCTGGTATTTTCTACTGTGAGTTTCAGGCTGCAAATACACAAAATAACAGCTATTTTGTATATATACTCAGGATTTCTTCATTTATTTGAAAAGGAGGAGGAAGGAATGGAGGAAACTGTACAGAGGTAGTGTTGTGTGTGTGTGTGCATGCATGTGTGTGTGTGAAAAGGCATTATATTTAAAGAACAATGGTTTTTGATAGCCTTATAATTATTGTATTCTAATAGGATGCTGAGCACGGCCTTGGCCGGGTAACTCTATTTGCTTAGTCATTCATTCATTTATACATGTATTTACCCATTAACTAATAGGCCAGTCAAATGAGGTTACTTCTGGAGTGCTCTAGTTCTGCTTGCATATCAGGAGCTACAATAAAAGCATTGCCTTAGGTCCTCAGGTAGAGGTTGATCAGAGGGCAAAAAGGCTCTTCCTACGGACTCCACCAGCAGCATTCTGGTAAGATGAAAAATGGGGAAAGATTAGTGTGTGCCACCCTTGAGAGACTATGGTTAATCATGACTGAGTAGACACAGCAATACCTTCATGAGACTATCCATCAAGAAATAAGTTTTTTAAACTGTAGTTCTGGTAACAAAGACAAACCTCTTTATTTTGTTTAAGTAAGTGTACTAGGTGCTAGGGATTCCAAATAAGATAGGGGGTCATCTCTTTGGCCTTAATTCTAGACTAAACATTACTCAGCTTGATGGTAAGTGTAATACTGAATATAACTACCACAGCAATGACCCACTGGAAATGTGTAGCATTTTACAGTTTATAAAGTCCTTTCATATGCTTGTTCTCGTTTGATCCTTGCATTATTCTTTAGTTAATTGAGCGAGTGTTATTTCCATTTCGTAAGTGAACAAACTAAAAACTAAGACACCTAAGTCACTCGCCTCAGATTACACAGCTGAACTCAGACTAGAACTCAGAATATCTAAGCCCTAGTTTAAGGCTCCTTCGATACTTCACTGTGCCAATTATCAATTTTTGCCCTTCCAAATTTTCCCTTGAGTACTTGCTCTGTTGTTAATGGTTGGAATCCCTTTAAGCTCTCCTCCTTTATGTGAGTACCATATTAAGTTTTCTAAGTAGAAGGTGCTGGAGGGACAATGCAGGAGGAAGGGACTTCTCTTGTAGGCTCCAGCAGCTGCACTTTGTTCACTGGTATGAGTGTGAGTGCATCTGGTGGTACTGTGCCCCAGCCAGAGCACGTAGTCCCTTGGTAAGCTTGCAGCCCTGGCCTAGCCTAGTCATTACCTTCCTGTAGCCCTCCCAACACAGACACTGGAAATTCTAGCCCTCTTGCCCAGAGCAGTACCTCCAGCCCCTCTGCATGCCCACTCACCTGCTCATCAATTGTGACCCACTGGTACCCAGCCCCTCAGATTTGCCCTCCTGACATGGACACCAGGAGTGCCAAGCCTTCTACCCAACAGTGATTCCCAGTGTATCTATCTGTGCATACCCAATCACTGGCTGTGGCTCAGGTACTTCCTAGAGAGTAGCTTTCTTTTTGCTCAGTGACTGTGAACCAGCTGTGGCATGAACAGGTCAGCAAACCTCTCTTCCATCCATTGAACTGCAAGTAGACCTGCAACAAGATATGAATCTGAGCCTTGAGGAGAGCCCTTCCAATTTCATCCTTCTTTGAGCACTCTCCCTCAGCCCCCTATAGAACATTATAAAGTTCTCTTACATCTTATAGTTACTATTCTATTATAGCTTAATCTTTTTTTTTTTTTTTTTTTTTTTTTTAAGATAGGGTCTCACTCTGTTGCCCAGGCTGGAGTACAGTGGCGTGTTCTTGGCTCACTGAAGCCTCTGCCTCCCAGGTTCAAGTGATTCTCCTGCCTCAGCCTCCCAAGTAACTGGGATTACGGGTATGCGCCACTGTGCCCAGCTAACTTTTGTATTTTTAGTAGAGACGGGTTTCACCATGTTGGCTAGGCTGGTCTTGAACTCCTGACCTCAGGTGATCTGTCCACCTTGGGCTCCCAAAGTGCTGGAATTACAGGTGTGAGCCACCATGCATAGCCAGCTTAATCATTCTTTATATTAAACTTCCCTTATTTAAATCACTGTTTGGTTCCTGTCTCCTGACTGGACCCCAGTTGATGCACTTACTAAATGTTGGTGTGAAGTCACAGACAAGGTAAAGTTTCTTATGGGCGGGGACTTTATCATATATCTCAGATCACTACAGGCACTTGCCTATTTTGATGCCTGACACATAGAAAGTCTTGAATAAGTTCTGATTAATTGAGCACAATTTGAGTTAATTTTAACACCCCCATTTGTTGAGATGTAATAACAGCCTACTGAGAGGTCTAGCATGCTGACAGGAAAGCGTCACAAATTTGTTCATGTGTGTGATCATTTATTTGTTCAGTAATGTTGATCAATAATGTTGACTGGGATAAGCAGCATTGGCTCCAACTGCAGGTCAAACAGCAGAATTGGCCCCAACTGGGAAGTGGAGTGAATGATTGCTGTTAAGGACAAGCTAAGGGAACATTCAGAAGGAAAGAATGAAAACAACACAGACCCAGAAAGAACCAGGGAAATACGAAGTGCTCTAACCACTTGTAAGGCTCAGAGGGGACAAATGACCTGTCCCATGTCATGTAGCCCTCTTGGCAGAGCCGAGAGTAGACAGTAGATTCTATAATCCTCAGTCTAAACCCTTCACATTACATTGCATTGCTTCTCCAAGTGGGGCAGGAAGGGGTGGTAATACAAACTGCCATTTCGGGAAGTGGTTAAAAAAAAATACCTTAAAACATGGTTGTCCTTTACCTAGTAGTTCTAAAGGAGTCCATTTTTGGGATCCAAGAAATTCCCCTGCCAATGCTGTTACCTTTTGGAAAACAACTAGCAGTCTGTCAAATATGCTGGATTTGGGGTTTGATGCCCCTCACGGTAATCAAAGTATCCCTCATTTCTCTGATGTAGTCTCACACCCGTATGTAAAGCCTCTCTATCACTCCTTTCCAACATCTGTAGCTTAATTATGCTAATGATCTTCCTTTATCATGTTGGTTTACTTATCAAGACGTTTTCCTATTTCTGGTCAGATGTTTTTCCAGGGAGCCAAGGCATGGAATCCTTTATTAAGTGGGGAAGAATCAACAGAATTTGTTCCACATATTCCTCTGACACATCCCCAAAAGCATGACTTCTAGCCTGAATCCTACAATGAATGTATGGGCATATGTGACACACTGTGTTTCATTAATTTTTCATCAACAGATGGGTCACATATGAGCCAAAGATGAATGTAGATATTGCAAGGTCTGTATGAGCAAAGCCAAACCTTGTTTAGAATGTCTTTGTTGGCTGTCATTGGGAATGAGTGCATGCTGATTAACTGATTTGAGATGTGCATACGCCTGTGTGCTGAGAAGCAAGAAACACATAGTTTGTATGTGTTGAGTAGTTTATCCATCTTCTAGATTTTCCAATTTGTTGGCATGTAGTTGTTCATAATTATTTCTAATGATTCTATTTCTTTCTCCTTTTTTTTTTTTTGAGATGGAGTTTTACTCTCCACCCAGGCTGGAGTGCAGTGGCTTGATCTCAGCTCACTGCAGCCTCCGCTTCCTGGTTTCAAGTGATTCTCCTGCCTCAGCCTCCCGAATACCTCGGACTTCAGGTGCCTGCCACCATGCCCAGCTATTTTTTGTTTTTGTTTTTAATAGGGATGGGGTTTCAACATGTTGACCAGGCTTGCCTCGAACTCCTGACCTCAGGTGATCCACCCACTTCGACCTCCCAAAGTGCTGAGATTACAGGTGTGAGCCACCGCGCCCAGCCTTCTGTTTCTGAGGCTTCAATCATTATGTCTCCTTTTTAGTTTCTGATTTTATTTATTTGTATCTTCTCTCATTTTTTCTTAGTTTAGGTAAAGTTTGTTGATTTTGTTTATCTTTTAAAAAGCCCATCTTTTTATTTTTTTGATCTTCTGTATTTTTTAATATCTATTTCATTTATTTCTGCTGTGATCTTCATTATTTCTTCTACTGATTTTGAATGTGGTTTGTTCTTGCTTTTCTAGTTTCTGAAGATTCATTGTTATAATGTTTATGGAAGTATTTCTGCCTTGTTTTTGTTTTTGTTTTGCCCAGACTGAAGTGCAGTGGCATGATCACAACTCACTGTAGCCTCAACTTCCCAGGCTTAGATGATTCTCCCATCTCAGCCTCCTGAGTAGCTAATTTTTTGTAGATATGGGATTTCGCCTTATTGCCCAGGCTGGTCTCAAATTTTTGGGCTCAGGCAATCCACCTGCCTTGGCCTCCCAAAGCACTGGAATTTACAGGCGTGAGCCACACACTCAGCCTCTTTCTGCTTTTATGATACAGCCATTTATCCCTGTAAACTTCCCTCTTAGGACTGCTTTTGCTGGATCTCACAGATTTTGGTATTTTGTATTTCCATTTTCATGTGTTTTAAGAAAGTTTTGATTTTCTTCTTAATTTCTTTATTGATCCATTGGTAATTTGGGGGCATTTTGTTTAATTTCCATGTATTCATGTATTCTCTGAGGTTCCTTTTGTTACTGATTTCTAGTTTGATTTCATTATGTTCAGAAAAGATTACTGATATGACTTCTGTTTTTTTTTTTTTAAATGTGTTCAGACTTGTTTTATGACCTAAGATGTAATCTATTTTGGAGAATGTCCCATGTTTTAATGAAAATAACGTGTATTCTGCAGCAGTTGGGTGAAATGTTCTATAAATGTCAGAGAGGCCTATTAGATTTGGTGTGCACTTTAACTCTGCTGGTTCATTGTTGATTTTCTGTCTGGATAATATGTCCATTACTGAGAGTGGGCTGTTAAAGTCCCCTACTATTATTGTATTGCAGTCTATCTCTCTTTTTAAGTCTATTAATGTTTGCTTTATACTTTCTGCTCTGATGTTGGCTGCATAGCTATTTATAATTGTTATATCCTCTTGCTAAATTGATTCCTTTATCATTATGTAGTGACCTTCTTCATCTCTTTTTACGATCTTAGATTCATAGTCTATTTTATCTAAGTATAGCTACTCCTGCTGTTTTTTTGGTTTCCAGTTGCAAGAAATAGCTTTTTCTACACTTTCAGTTTGTGTGGGTCTTTATAGATGAGATGCATTTCTTGAAGGCAGCATATAGTTGAGGCTTCTTTATCCTGAATTTTAGTTTTTTTCCCTCTCAGGTAGCTAGTCATAGAGAACTTTCCATATGGCCTGATAGATGTGGCAGACCCCGGTCTCATAAACATCACTTCCATCCAATAATGGATTGTTTCTTCGCCTGCTCACCTTTATAGATAGGGAGAGCAGAGAGCACTCATGGTGAATAGTTTGGATCCTGTGGTCACCGCTTTCCCCTGTTCAAAATCCCTCAGAGCCCAGTAAGGACTCAAAGGAGAAGGCCTTGCTTCAGAACCTTAAAGGCCTCACCACAGGCTTGAGATGATACTCCAAGCTTCTACAGATACCACAAGCTCTTTTGGAATTCACAGGGTCACTAGCACTGATGTCTAGGCCTAATAGAGCCTTATCTTGCCTTAAGACCTACTCAAATCTCAAATGTTACAGTTTTTTTTTGTTTTTGTTTTTTTAAAAAAAGCATATGTCAAATAAAGGCTAAGTAGAAAAAGCATATGCTTAGTAGAAGAAAGAGAGATAGATAAACAGAAAGAGCAATAATGACTAATTTATCTTTATGAATGTATCTAGATTTCTGAAATGTAGAAAAAAATTGTTTAATTTTAACAAACACATATATTATGCCTTTTCATAAGTTAAAGTTTTGTTTTAGATCACATAGTAGGGTAGAAAATCATTTCAGTACTTAGGTCAACACAAGGTTTTAATCAGGTATTTGGTGAATAGACCAAAGCAGCCACCCATTGAAAACTATATTACCTCCAGAAACGAAGCAAGTGCAGCAAGCATTATGCCCCTTCTGTCTTGGAATGAGCACAAGATTCCGCAACTTGTCTGGCATATATGTGACCACTGATCAGGTTCTCATGTATTTAACTGAGGTGAAAGGTCCCTGTATTTTCATGGATATAGTGAAGTGGCATCTTTGTCTGGGGAAATACCCGAGATTCGTTGTCTTGCACCAAGAAGATTAATGTCACAAACACACACACATGGAGTGGGTTAAGGAGTGGAAAGTTTAATAGGCAAAATAAAGAAGAGAGGAGAGCAGCTCTCTTTCTCTCATGAGAGAGAGGCATCCGAAAGAGAAAGGCTGCCTGCAGCAGATTATACCAGATTTTATAGGCAGGCTTGAGGAGGTGGTGTCTGATTTACCTAGGGCCTACAGATTGGTTCCATCATGGTGCACAAGGGAGGCTGGTCGCCCCACCCTAATCTTATGCAAGCGAGCTTTCTACTTGGCCAGGGACATCTTGCCTATTCCATACTGTACACATGACTGGCAGAGAGAAGAGAAGATGTAGCTGCCATTTTGAACATGCCTATTCCCAAGTAGCTTCTTTCTATTGGCACAACCGCCGACATTCACCTGTGCAAGCTTCTAGCTTGCTTGTCTATGTTTGTAGCTCGATTTTACAGGCTGCTCTTTGTTACAAAAGAAAATGATTGGGGGGCTGCTTTTCATTAAAAGGAAAACCTTACCAAGGACTCCTGTGCCCTCACTATCTGCCTAAGTGATTTCTTTTTAACTCCTGTATCAATAGCTTTTTCCTGTTGACACATATATCTT
The DNA here is from genome assembly GCF_049350105.2 of Macaca mulatta. Taxonomy (NCBI): domain Eukaryota; kingdom Metazoa; phylum Chordata; class Mammalia; order Primates; family Cercopithecidae; genus Macaca; species Macaca mulatta. The sequence continues at coordinate 125,367,541 of NC_133411.1, forward strand.
TTAAATTCTTTAAGCTGTAAGCAGCCTAGTTGAGGGTTCAAAAATCCTCTAAGGTTTACTCCAATATGATAGAGAAATATATCTGTGTGTAGGATGATGTGAGAAAAAGTTTGGGAGGCACTGAGGTAAGTAATATGAGGTAATGGTGACATTTGGTAAAAAGAGTTCTTAACATTACCTTAGAGGCTCTAGTGAATTTTTCTCTAAACTGTATGGTATTCTCTTCTCAGAGAAAATTAAATATTTCCAAAAATGCATTCTTCTTTAATAGTTATAGTTTTGTTTTTAAAAAGCCTTAATATTAGCTAGTTCATTCCTAAGGAAAACTTAAGGCCTGTGCTTATTTGTCCACCACAGGGATCACCATACAGCTGAAGACAGTCACCTAAATTCAGTTCTTGAGCATAGGAACAGTTCATCAGGCTCTATACAGTTTGTTCTCATAATTCAAAGCTTTCTGTTATTGAGAATGCCACTTTAGGAGAAAGGAAATCTTAACTAGATTACCAAAAACTATACTACTGTATACTTGTGGTTATCCTGCTCTGCGTTTTGGACTGGTACGTCTTATCACTCACTTGACTATGGCCAGAGGGTGGGAAGAGTCCTTTTATCTCTTAACTCCCAAAATGATGCCTGGAACCACAGTGGTTTCTCGAATCCATGGCAAATCACAAAAAAATACTTTTTTTTTTTTTGTCCTGGGACTCATTCCTGGGTCTCCAAGGAGGTGGTTTTCAGTTTCATCTTTTCAGTTATCTCACCAGCATTGACACATAAAAAGTTGTTTTTTTGTTTTGTTTTGTTTTGTTTTCTCCCTGAGCCTTTTTTAATTTAAAGAATTACAGGGAGGAAAGATCACAGAGAGATTCCCAGAGATAAAGCAAAAAAGACAAATAACAAGTGGCCGCACATGTTTTTAAAGTTCAAAACATGATCTCCTGAGGTGTTAGGAAAGTCACACAGGCCCCCTTCTCCACTCGACATGATTTCCACAGGTAGGGCTGGGCTACCTCGTGAGGCTCAGAGAAGGGAAACATCAAAGAGCCGTCCTCAGTCCCATCTCTTCGTCCTGGGTCCTCTCAATGCAGGGAGCTATAAAGGTTACCCTCAGCACTTTTTCCAGAAGTGGTACTTTTTCCAGACCCAGACACCATTAAGTGGGCGCAGGGTGCAGCTCTTTTGTTTGCTTACTCCCCAACAGTAGAGCCTTATAAGTCCTAGATATTCTTTCCTATGGGGAACAGTCCCCAGGATACTTTTTGCTGCATTCAGATGAGAGCTAATAGCTAATCTTTAAAACCATTAAGCTGCACTTAACTGAGCCTTCACTTACAGATTCTGGGAGACCCTTTACTATTACACAGTGGAATAAAACTTCGTGAGGTCACACGTGTAGTCACATAAGCCTTTTCTATGGGAAATCAGTGAGACATACATTTCCTCAATCTCAGTGCTCAGGTGAGTATATGCTTTGCTGCCTTTTGTCTAAAACATAAATTTTTAGAAGGTTTTTAATCCTAACATCCCCCTGAATTGTTAATAGAGTTACTCATTTAAATTGAATTGTATTAAAATTTCAATGTTTTCACCTTCAAGACATAGCAGGAGACCTGGAGTAGGGTAGACAAGTAAGGCACTTACCTCAGACACAAAATTTAAAGGAAGTTCAGCAATCAAGATAAATAATATTTTAAGGCAACATTTTTAAAAACAAAGATTAACAAAAAATAATAATGAAGAAAATATCAAAATTTTTAAAAAGGCTGGGTCAGGAACAGTGCCATTCTGAGCCACATTGGAACCTGAGGCAAATGAAATCTCAGTAATATTTTGTTCATCATGGATACATAGTCTCTTAGAGATTCTACTTATTATTGCTTTGTCCTTTTGGGGAGGTCATGGTTCCCTGCTTGCTGTTGTTTCTTGTGGGTACAGATTTATGTGTTTGCATTGAAAGATTAGTTATTTACTCCATTTTATTGTGTTCAGCTTATTTTGGTTTTTATTGGATATATTGGCTAGCAAATATTTAGTGCTAAGTTGCTGCCTCTTTTTTGGCTTTAAGTGGTACCTTAAGCCCAGGTTCACCTTGGCGTTAATAAATGATCAGAGCTCTGCCTGTCATGAATCTGGGCAGTCCCAAAGGGATTATCACATCAGTGTGTCAAGGCTGATTAGCTAGGGGGTTTGTGCCAAGGAGACCTGTGGAACATACCTCCTACAGCATGGTGCTGTTGAACAACCTCTTTCATATGGTGTCTCCTTTGGCCAAGTAACAGAGCAGAGTTTCCAGGCTGTGGATGACAGTCTCCCCTCCCTCTTTTGTCTCTGCCTGTCCTCAGGGTTATTTCTCCCTTGAGGAGTCACTGTGCTTCCCACGGGTCAAGGCAAAGACAGGTCTCCTTCCAAGGCACCCAAGATGGTGGGTAAGCTAATTGATCACTTCAGTCTCACTTTTTCTAGTGGAAATTCTGAGTTTGGGGGAGATTTTCCATGCATTTAGTGCTGGGTAGAGGTGGGGGACACATCACATATGTGAAAGTCCAGTTCTCTAACCATTTGCTCAGAGTTTTTTACTCTTCTGTGGCCCCAGGAGCTGTCTTATCCTCATATTTGAGTTCTGGATTGTTGCTGGTAAAAATGTTGTTGCTGTATATTTGTTTATGGTTTTATATTGTGGGAAGTGAAGCCAGCTTGCTTCTTTGCTACCATTTTGGAACCAAAAGTCTGTAATTTGTTTTAAGATAATTTTGATAAATGATGTGAGAGAGAGCCTAGGTTCACTTCTTTCTAAATGGATATCCCATTTTTCCAGCATCATTTGTTAAACAGATCATTTTTCCCCTCTGAGTTATCTTAACACCTTTGTCAAAATCATTTGGCCATTGATTATGTAGGTCTCTTTGGTTCCATATACTGTATATGTTTATTCTTATACCAAATGCACATACTACTTGATAACAGTAGCTATACAGTAAGTTATGAAGTAAACTTCATTATAATTTTTAGCTGAAATAATATTTTAAAAATCAGACAGAAATCTTGAAAATGAGAAACACATTTGCTGAACTGAAGAATTCATTAGAGGCTCTCAACAGTAGAATGGACCAGGCAGAGGAAAGAATAGGTGAGCTCAAAGACTGGGTTTTTGGTGGGTTTTTCTATTGGCTATTTGAAAATACACAGAGGAGAGAAAAAAAAAGGAATGGAAGCCACCTGGAAAATACAGAAATTACCACAAAAAAAAACCCCAAATCTATGAATTATTGCTGTTTCAGAGGAAGCTGAGCAAGAGCAAGGGGTTGAAATCTTAGATTAGATGATTACAGAGGATGCTGCATATGTTGGCAGCTGCAAATGCAAGAAATGGTCAGCTACAGTATTATAGTCCTACTCAAGGTATCTGGAAAGACGGTAGAGTAGTAATATCTTCCCAGTAATCAGAACTTTGATCTGTACATATTGTTGTTCATTTGCTGGGAAGTGGAGATGGCCTAAGTCCAGGAACACAATCTATGCTAATTCCGGAGGCATTTGAATCTTGCACAAAGATTGAAAACAATCGGAATTTTTACAGTTAAATGTGTGAAGTACATAAAGGCCCTGGCAACCACACAGTGCTTGTCCATCTACATACATCAGCCTAAGTGATTCCAAGCCAGGTTTTACAAGTTTTACCTGTTATAGTGACAGAATGAAAAATATGTCCTTGGATAGTTGTGGTAAAGTAGCCGAATTTTTCATAAGAGTCAGTCCCAACAGACACCTACTAATTATCAGTTCCTGTGATATTCCTGATAGTCCCACTTGAGGCGTGATTTTGAACCCATTCTGACCTGAAGAGCTGGAACATGGAGGATCATACTTTAGATTTACACTCAAATTGCACACTGTGTAACATGTGCAACATGTCTGTGTTGTGTGGTGGCTTGGTTCTCTGAAGTTCAACTGCACACTGCTTCCCGTTTCTCCCATTCACGCATGTTCATTGACTAGCCATAGACATGAGCTATTTCCATCTCTGGCCCTCTGTTTTCCAAGGTTCTCCTTTCATTCTTCAGTGGCTTTGGTTGTCTCTGGATGTTTTCCCTGCTTCTTCTGGACAATAAGTTTAAGGGGGTTTTTCTATTGGCATTTTGGAGACCTAGCACTGTTGACACTATGTCTATTGCTGCCTTCAGGGCAAAGCAATATAAAAATGGGAGATTCACTCTGCTGGTCACTTTGCAAAGTTCAGCTGTCCTTCATAATCAGCCTGTGTTTTTCTATTTCCAGAGCCTTTAGATAGTTTTTTTCTCTTTGTTTTGTGCTTTTCCAGGGTTTATATAAAGCTGCCATTTGAAAGAGGATTAGTTGTATGAGAAGCTCATCCCTTCTATACTAAAAGCAGAGCCTCCCAGATACTGTATTTTACAGTTCCAAAATGTCAGTTTAATTATTTTAACATATAGATTCCCTGTAACAAAATTTCATGTTTCCATACCTGTGTTTTATCTTTTTTTTCTATTTTATTTGTATATTAATCTTATTTATTTTGAAGTCCTTGTTTGCAAGCCTGGTATCTAGTTCATTTCTCAGTCCACTTCTATTATCTGTTTAATCTCTTTATTATCAGTTACTTTTCTGCTTCTTAACTCTAGTTTAATTGTATTGTATGCTGGACATTGTGGATTTTAGAAATTTTAGAGGCTTCAAATGATGCATATCTTTCACCAGAGTTGACTCATCCTTTATTAGACGTATAAAGTGAGAACTGATTACTTAATCTGATCAGGAGCTAAGAAAATATTTAGTTGCAGTTTTTATAAGTCTCAGTCTACCTACTGTTTATTCCTGCTCTTAGGGTATAACTCTTCAGATTTTTCCATTGAGAACCTGGTATGGCCATGGTGACCCCCATTTTGGCAAATTGTGAACTCTTTGTTTCCTTAACACAGTGATACTTCCCCAGTGTCCATTCTGCTTTTATATGGCCTTCTGCTTAAGCTTTTTAGGCCCCCAACTAATGTAGCTTCAGAATTTGGCAAATGTCTTTAGGGAAAAACTGGAAGTATGTTGAGGGCCTTTTGGTCTCCAGCTCTGTAGTACTTCCGAAAAGTTCTGCTGGTTTCTCTGCCTCTGCACAGTCAAAGCTTCGTTCTCAGGCTCTTGGCCTTTGGCCCAAATCAAAAAATGCCTCCAGAGAAAAAGCGGCTACAGGGGATCAGTTTCCTTCTCTTCCTTCAGTTTCTCTCCAGAATCTTGACCCTCAGATGTCTTTAGACAAATAATTTACAAAGCAATTAAAAATTCATATGACTTTTTGTTATAAATGTAATCAATGGGAGCCTTAATTTGTCACAAGTCAGAAGCCTGTCTACGAGAAAAAGTAATAGATACATAAATAAAAACCTGAGCATACCAATTGTGATACCATTTCATAAACGAAGGAGTATGATTCATTGTAATCTCTGCACTTTCTCTACACAGCCAAAATAGGAAAGAAAAAACAGAGAGAGAGAGAAACTATTTCACAAACATGTTCTACAATCTTATGCCTCCCAAAATTATCACATGCTGTTCCCTCTGCTAGAAATATACAAATTCTCAAACAAGACAAGACATGACAGACAGTAAGACCTCACATTTTGGCTATAAAGGTGAAGTGTGAGTCCATCAGAGAAGGCATATCTTTGATAAGAGGAGGGGTGAGCCGCATCTGGGTTAATTTCCTTCTCTTTACCATAACCTCAGCAATGGAAGGGATATGTGTAACACTCCTCTGCATTGTGTCCAGAAATATACTAGGCAGTGAAGGCACAGAAATAAAATACAAATCTCTGCCCCAGAGGAGTTCTCAACTCTTTATCACAGCTCTTTTCTGCATTATTGAGAGCCTAGTAGGGAAGAGTTTTAGTAATATGCTCAATGAGATGTTCTTTGTTTTTTCTTCCTTCTTGTACCTTCTGCCAACTTTATAGTTCTTCATTTAGAGCTGACCAGGCAGAAAGTTGTAAGCAAGAGAATTGTGAAAGTTTTGTGCTTATCATCTGAAACTAACGCCACAGGCTATTATACTGTGCCCAGTATATTAATATATTATCAGAGCTTTAAAACTGTGTTGAAAATAGGAAAGAAAACCTCTATGGTGTTTATTATATCAACCTGATCCAATCAGACCTGGATCCTTTGGAGAGATTACTCTCTAATGATTTTCAGACAGTAGTAGTTAAACTGCATATTTGTATCTAAATAAAAGGTTAACACTACTGGCATGCAGAGATTACAGAAATGTACATTTTATCATGAGAAACAATCCCAATTGTGTAGCTTTAAAAAATACAAAATTCTACTTGCAATTATTTTCAGAAACTTAAAAATTAAATTTCCATCCCTGTAGTATTTTAGCTGTCAGAATGGCTACTTCCATTATCTACCCATCCAAAATTATTCAGTTGATTTAATACCTGCAAAATTAGTAAATTTTTACCATGGGATTTAGCCTGGGGATTTTTCCAGCTATGCTGATATCAACATTTAAGGTGATTATGAATAGACTATTTCTATTCCACTAGTTCATCGTAGGAAATACTGTTTTCACAATTTATCTTCAGTGGAAAAGAGATCAGGACTGGTTATGCTATCAGGATTCAGCTCTGTGCCATTCATTGGAAAAAATAACCACAAAAATTGCTGCTGAGCTCCCTCCATCAGTGTATTCTCTTCCCCAAATCCTGCTATTCTTCTGCCAGAGCTGTTCACAGGTCAGAGAAGAGTAGGGTGTTAGGTTATTGACATAAGAAAGCTTGGATAGGCTAGAGAATATTTGTAGATATAGTCAGAGGTCTTTACAATAATATAGTTTCTCTGAGCATCTCTGTTCAGAGTGATAGGAGACAAGGAGAGAGAATGAACAGCATTGTTTTGTTATCCCACATTGTTTTCAATAACATGAGGTAGTGAGAATTGGCTCAGTAAAGTTATAGAGGTTAAATTCTAAGCCCTATTTACAAGAGACAGAGTGCGCAATAGATTTTTACCTAACAGGCCGGGCGCGGTGGCTCACGCCTGTAATCCCAGCACTTTGGGAGGCCGAGACGGGCGGATCACGAGGTCAGGAGATCGAGACCATCCTGGCTAACACGGTGAAACCCCGTCTCTACTAAAAAAAAAATACAAAAAAGTAGCCGGGTGAGGTGGCGGGCGCCTGTAGTCCCAGCTACTCGGGAGGCTGAGGCAGGAGAATGGCGTAAACCTGGGAGGCGGAGCTTGCAGTGAGCTGAGATCCGGCCACTGCACCCCAGCCTGGGCGGCAGAGCAAGACTCCGTCTCAAAAAAAAAAAAAAAAAGATTTTTACCTAACCTTTATAAAGCTGGACCATTTATTATACTCAGGTACTAGCCCGTTTCATCTTGCATTTCTTGCTTTATGTTGAACAGGATCCAGAGAGCAGAAATTTTGTTGGCTATAAAAAACTTAGATATAAACCTGAATGGCTTATTTCTAAGAATAGAATATATTTTAGCCTTAGTCAATTTTATGCTACTGTAACAGAATACCTAAGACTGGGTAATTTATAATGAACAGAAAATTTATTGGCTTACAGTTTTCTCTAGAACTGGGAAGTCCAAGATCAAGGCACCTGCATCTGGTAAGGGCCTTGCTGCATCATTACATGGCAGGAGGTAGAAGGGAAAGTGCTCAAAAGAGCAAACCCACTCCTGTGAGCCCATATTATAATTTCATTAATTTATTCATGAAAGCAAAGACCTTATGATCTAAACACTTCCCATTGTGCCCCGCCTTCCAACACTGTTTTTTTTTGGGGGGGGGGGGATTAAATTCCAACATGAGTTTTGGAGGGAACAAAAACATTCAAACCATAGTAAAATGCTTAATACTGAAATATTTTCAAATATATTTCTTAAAAATAACTGTAGGTAACTTAAGTCTTTGGGATTTGAAAAGTTGAAGGCAAAAACATGATGCAACATTTCTGCATCTCTATCCATCTCCATTAAACATAGATATAGTGACTTCTCCTTCTGCTTACAAAGCATTAACTGCCATAGAAGTGTTCATGGAGCCCCTTGCAACTTTGGTTGATTATCAGTCTGTGCATACTCTGTTTGTTAAAGGAATTAAAGGAAAGCATAAATATGATGAGGAGAGAAATGGAAGATACACCACAAAGTTGGGCAATAACAACTTCCAAAGTAAAATAACTATAAGGAAACTTGAAAATAAACAATTCCCAGAGCTCACAGAGGACTGGGATTGTTTGACTAATGTTTCCCAGTCACAGTGAAGAGACATTATTTAATTCAAGGACATTCAGTAGAGACTTTAGAAGGGTCAGGTCTTAGAAATGGGACAAAATCACCCCAAAACAAGGGCTTCTCTGTGTGATCTTAAGTAGAGCTTTTAAAAAACAACTCAAGTGACTGGGCACAGTGGCTCACATCTGTAATCTCAGCACTTTGGGAGACTGAGGTGGGCAGATTACTTGAACCTAGGAGTTTGAAACCAGCCTGGGCAACATGGTAAAACCCTGACTCTACCAAAAATGCAAACATTAGCCAGTCTCATAACCCAGTCTCAGAATAAATAGATTAAAAATTTTTTAAAAACCTCAAAATGGATAAATTTATGTGAAAGTAATATAACTACCCCCTAGAAAGTGCTTAACACTAAAGGGATACAACAAAATTGAGCACTCTACAATGTGAAATTCACAATGTCTGAATATCAATAAAAATTATTTTACAGAATATATTTTATACAGAAAATAAAATTTATACAAAAATTTTATTTACTTATATAACATTTTCTTTTATACAAAAAAATTATACAGAAAAAGAATCTGAAAAATGCAATCCATACCTGGGAGAAAAGTCCATCAGTACGAATAAACCTGGAAATGACAGAGATGATGGAATTATCAGAAAAGTGTATTTAAAAAGCTATTATAAATACGCTATATTTGTCCAAATTTTTAAAATATGGGCACAATGAGGGGAGAAATTGAAGAAATGAAGAATTAAATGGGACCTCAAGCAATGAAAAATACAGTAGCTGAAATGAAAAATATACTGAATTCAAGAGCAGATTAAACACTGAAAAAAGAAAGATCAGTGAACTTGAAGTTAGACAAATGTAAATGACCCCAAATTAAACAGAAAAAAAAAAAAACACACACACTTGAAAAAATGAACAGAGCATCAGTGAGTTATGGGACAATGGGACAATATTAAACAGTCAAACATGTGCAATTGCAACTAGAAGAAGAGGAAGTGAGGGGGATCAGAAAAGATATTTGAAGAAGTAATAGCTAAAACATTTTATTCCTTGACAAAAACTTTAAACCCACAGATCCAAGAAATTCAATAATCCCCAAGCAAAAGAAACATAACAAGGCTGGGTAAAATGGCTCATGCCTGTAATTCTAGCACTTTGAGAGGCCTACGTAGGAGTAGGATCTTTTGAGCCCCAGAGTTCATGACCATCTTGGGCAACATAAGGAGACCCTGTCTCCATAATTTTTTTTTTTTTTTTTTTCCGGAGACCATGTCCCACTGTATCACCCAGCACCCAGGCTGGAGTACATGGCACGATCTCAGCTCACTGCAACATCTGCCTCCCGGGTTCAAGCAATTCTTGTGCCTCAGCCTCCCTAGTAGCTTGTATTACAGGTGTGCACCACCACACCCAGCTAAATTTTTTTCTTTTTGGATTTTTAGTAGAGATGGGGTTTCACCATTTTGCCCAGGTGGGTCTCAAATTCCTGAGCTCAGGCAATTCTGCCTCAGCCTCCCAAAGTGGTAGAATTAAAGGTGTGAGCCACCGCACCTGGCCCCCATTTTTTAAAAATTACCTATGCGTGGTAGTTCACTCTTGTAGTCTTAGCTACTCAAGAGGCTGAGGTGAAAGGATTGCTTGAACCTAGGAATTCAAGGCTGCAATGAGCTATGGTCATATCACATTACAGGGGAAACTGTCTAAAGACAAAAAAAAAAAAAAAAAAAAAAAAAAAAACCATAAAAAAAAAACCAAGGTTCATCATAATCAAATTGCTGACAACTAGTGATAAAGAGAAACATCTTAAAAAGCCTCCAGACTTCTGGTTTCAGGTTCAGCATGTAAAGAGCTTGAAAGTCATCACTCCATCTTAACAAGTACAAAGCTGAACAAGAGGAATGAGGTCCTGGGAAAACCACTGCCTCCAAAGCTGGAGAAACAGAGGACAAATACAGAGAATCACAACTCACCAGAGCAGAAACCTGCAAGCAGAACCCTCTGCTGGAACCAGTACCAGGGTAGGAAAACCTAAGCTATAATTAACAAATTGCCGGAAGCCCGATGTGCACAAGTCTGAGATGGGGAACAGTTCCGTCAGAGCCTAAGTAACCTGGGTGAAAGGAAGCCAACTTCAGCATATTGTAGATGTTCTGTCCCACCTGAGCTTGGAGATAAAACTGAGAAGCTCTTGTCAAGTTCACAGCCCAAAGGCTCACTAAGAGACTGAGACCTAATCATAGAACTATAGAATGCTTCCCCTTTTCTCATGCCTTATTGTCACATAATAAAAGGTCTATTTACCAGAATTTCTTTTAACCCAGTATGGCATGTTTGGCTTTCAACAAAAAATTATGAAACATACTAAAAGGCAAAAACACAGTGCGAGGAGACAGAACAAGCATCATAACCAGACTTAAATACGGCAAGGATGTTGGAATTATTGGAATTTAAAACAATTATAATATGCTAAGGGCTCTAATTTAAAAAGTAGAAATGCTAAAAATGAAAAACACTAATAGAAATAAAGCATGTCTTTGGTGGGCTCATTAGTAGACTGAACACAGCTGAGGGAAGAATCTCTGAGCCTGAGGTTATATCAATAGAAACTTCAAAAACTGAAAAAGACTAACAAATTTGAAACAGAGTATCAAAGAACTCTGGGACAATTACAAAATGTGTAGCATATATATAATGGGGATACCAGGAGAAAAGAGAACAGAAGAAATATTTGAAGGAATAATGGCTGAAAATTTCCTCAAATTAATGTCAGATACCAAACCACAGATCTAGAAAGCTCAGAGAATGCCAAAGATAAATGCAAAAATCAAGCAAAGAAATGACACCTAGGCATATCATATTTAAAGTGCTGAAAATGAAAACTAAGAATTCTTGGAAGAAGCAAGAGGATAAAAACATCTATAGATACGCAAAGATAAGAATTGCATCTTTTCCCTCAGAAGCCATGCAAGCAAGAAGAGAAGACAGTGCAATATTTAAACTGCTATGAGAAGAAAACCCACCAACCTAGAGTTTTGTATTTTCTGATTTTATCATTCGAAAGTCCCTTAGTCAGTTTGGGCTGCTAAAACAAATTATTATAGACTAGTTGGCTTATAAACAACAGAAATTTATTTTTCGCAGTTCTGGAGGCTGGAAGTCCAACATCAGGTTGCCACAATAGTTATGTTTTGATGAGGGGCCCTTTTCCAGGCTGCAGATGGCCAACTTCTTGTATCTACACAGGGAAGTAAGAGAATTAACTAGCTCTCTGGCCTTTCTTATAAGTGCACTAATCCCATTCATGAATGCTCCACCCTCATGACCTAATTAACTACCAAAGGCACCATCTCTATAAACTATTACATTGAGGTTAGAGTTTCAACATATGAATTTTAGGAGGACACAAACATTCAGTCCACAACAAAAGGCGAAGGAGAAATAAAGGCTTCATCAGACAAATAAAAATTGAGGGAATTTATTATCAGTAGACTTGTTTTGCAAGAAATGTTAGAAGTTTTACAGCGAGAAGGAAAATGATACATGTCAGAAACTTAGACTATATAAGGAAAGGAAGAGTATTAGAAAAGAAATAAGTAAAAATGAAAGCATCCAGAGTAAAAATATACATTATATATAGAGAAATAAAGATAAATATGACAGAAAACTTTTTGAGAACACATTTTAAAATGACATCTTTACAGAGTGTATGGAAGTGGGTGAGTGAAAGATCTGTCAACCTAAAGTTCTAAACCTAATGAAAACATCATTACAAGATGAAGGCAATAAAGACTTCAGACAAAAGCTAAGAAAATTCATTGGTACCAGGTCTACGCTAGTAAGCAATGTTAAAGGGAGTTTTGGCTAAAGTGAAATGGTTTCTGATGGAAATTTGAAACCACACACATACTACACACATTCATTCTCTCTCTCTCTATCTCTCTCTCTCTATCTCTCTCTCTATCTCTCTCTCTCTCCCCACTAAAGAACTGGAAATAGCAAATGTGTGGGTAAATATTTCAAAAAATACTCTTAATTTTTACTGTATGGAAATATACTTGACTTTTAAACAAAAATAATAATAGTGTTTTGTGGAACTTATAGGTTATAGTAAATGTATGGAAATAGCACAAAAGATGGGAGGAGGGAAATGGAAGTATACTACTTTTATAAATTTTTACAATATAATGTGAAAGTAGGCTGTGATAAATTGTAGCTATATATATTAAACCTTGGCACAACCATTAAAAATAAATATAAAAAAGATATTGCTAAATAAACTAATAATAGAGATAAAATGGGATACTAAAAACATTCAATTAATACCAAAAAAGTCAGGAAAGTAGATGAAGAAGCAAAGAGTAAATGTGACAAGTAGAAAACCAGTAAAGATGTGGTATATATAAACCCAATCATATTTATAATTAAATATAAGTTGTCTGAGCATGCCAGTTAACAGAGAGTGCAAGCTGGGTATGGTAGGACATGCCTATAGTCCTAGCTATTGGGAGGCTAAGGTGGGAGGATAGCTTGAGTTCAAGAGTTTGAGGCTGCAGTGAGCCATAATCTCACCACTGTACTCAAGCCTGGGTGACAGAGTGAGACTCTGTATTTTCTTTTCTTTAAAAAGGAGTTTATAAAATAAAAATAATAACCAACTTTGTAGCAGTTTACAAAAACCCTTTTCCAATATAAAGACAGAGATAGGTTAAAAGCAAGGGAAGAGAAAATATTTACCATATAAACAGTAACCAAGAGAAATTCAGGGTGGTGTATTAGTCTGTTCTCGGGCTAGTAATAAAGGCATATCCGAGACTGGGTAATTTATAAAGGAAAGAGGCTTACTTGACTCACAGTTCCACATGACCGGGGAGGCCTCACAGTCGTGGTGGAAGGTAAAGGAGGAGCAAAGACATGTTTTACATGGCAGCAGGCAACAGAGTGTGTGCAGGGGAACTGCCCTTTATAAAACCATCAGATCTCGTGAGACTTAGTCACTATCATGAGAACGGCAAGGGAAAGACCCGCCCCCATGATTCAATTATCTCCCACCAGTTTCCCCTTCATGACACGTGGGAATTATGGGAGCTACAATTCAAGATGAGATTTGGGTGAGGACACAGCCAAACCATTTTCTGCCCTGTCCCCTCCCAAATCTCATGTCCTTACTTTTCAAATCCAATCGTGCCTTTCCAACAGTCCCCCAAAGTCTGAACTTATTCAAAGTCTCATCTGAGACAAGCCAAGTCCTTTCCACCTGTGAGCATGTAAAATCAAAAGCAAGTTAGTTACTTCCCAGATACAATGGGGGTACAGGCATTGGGTAAATATACCCATTCCAAATGGGAGAAATTGACCAAAACAAAGGGGCTATAGGCCCCATGTGAGTCTGAAATCCAATAGGACCATCATTAAACCTTAAATTTTAAAAATGATCTCCTTTGACACCATATCTCACATCCAGCTCATGCTGATGCAAGAGGTGGGCACCCATGGCCTTGGGCAGCCCTGCCTCTGTGGCTTTGCAGGGTAAAGCCCTTCTCCTGGTTGCTTTCATGGGCTAGCATTGAGTGTCTGTGGCTTTTCCAGGTGCATGATGCAAGCTGTCAGTGGATCTACCATTCTGGAGTCTGGAGGACAGTGACCCTCTTCTCACAGCTCCACTAGGCGTTGCCCCAGTGCAGACTTTGTATGAGAACTCCAACCCCACATTTCCCTTCCACACTGTCCTAGCAGAGTTTCTCCATGAGGACCCCACCCCTGCAGTAAACTTCTGCTTGGACATCCAGGCATTTCTATACAACCCCTGAAATCTAGGTAGAGGTTCCCAAACCTTATTTATTGACTTCTTTGTACCCATAGCCTAACACCATGTGTAAGCTGCAGAGGCATGGAGCTTGCACCCTCTGAAACAATGGCCTGAGCTGTACGTTGGCCCCTTCTAGCCATGGCTAGAGCTGAAACAGCTGGGATGCAGGGTACTATGTTTGAAGGCTGCATAGAGAAGGGGGACCCTGGGCCCAGCCCATAAAACCATTTTTCCTCCTAGACTTCCAGGCCTGTGATGGGAGGAGCTGCCATGAAGGTCTCTAACATGCCCTGGAGACATTTTCCCCATTATCTTGGTGATTAACAATGGCCTCCTTGTTACTTATGCAAATTCTGTAGCCAGCTTGAATTTATCCCCAGAAAATGGGGTTTTCCTTTTCTGTAACATCATCAGGCTGCAAATTTTCCAAACTTTTATGCTCTGCTTCCTCTTGAATACTTTGCTTCTTAGAAATTTCTTCTGCCAGATACCTCAAATCATCTCTCTCAAGTTCAGAATTCCACATATCTCTAGGGCAAAAAGCTGCCAGTCTCTTTGCTAAAGCACAGCAAGAGTCACCTTTGCTCCAGTTCCCAAAAAGTTCCTCATCTCCATCTGAGACCACGTCAGCCTGGACTTTATTGTCCATGTCACTATCAGTATTTTGGTTGAAGCCATTCAACACGTCTCTAGGAAGTTCAAAACTTTCCCACATCTTCCTCTCTTCTGAGTCCTCCAAGTCTCTAGGAAGTTCCAAACTTTCCCACATCTTCCTATCTTTCTGAGCCCTCCAAACTGTTCCAACCTCTAACTGTTACCCAGTTCTAAAGTAGCTTCCACATTTTCAGTTATCTTTATAGCAGTGCCCTACCCTACCAGTAGCAATTTACTGTATTAGTCTATTCTCACACTGCTAATAAAGACATACCTGAGACTGGGTAATTTATTAAAAAGGAATTTAATTGACTCACAGTTCCACATGGCTGGGGAGGCCTCATAATCATGGCAGAAGGTGGAGGAGCAAAATCATGCCTTACATGGCGGCAGCACAGGCAAACAAACGTGTGCAGGGGAACTCCCCTTTATGAAACCATCAGATCTTGTGAGACTCAGTCACTATCACTAGAATAGCATGGGAAAGACCTGCCCTCATGATTCAATTACCTCCCACCAGGTTCCTCCTACAACGTATGGGAATTATGGGAGCTAAAATTCAAGATGAGATTTGGGTGGGGACACAGCCAAACCATATCAGGTGGCTATATAATACAAAATAAGTCTCAGATCCAGGAATGTTTACAGGAATAAACATGGCAGCTACATAATTATAAAGAAGTCAAAATATCAACAAAGAATAACATTGTTACATATGTATGCACCTAATTACAGACTTTCAAAACACATGAAGCAAAAACTGATAGAATGGAAAAGAAAAAAGACAAATCGGCAGAAAGAGTTGAAGATTTCAATTGGTAGAACCAATGGACCAAAAAAAAAAAAAAAATGTCAGTATGTAAGAGATTCGAGCAACACTGTCAACCAACTTCATCTATTTGCCTTAAAAAATGTGCCACCAAAAATTAGAAACATGGAGAAAAAAGTTTCCAAGATTTTATAAAATTACAAGAAGAAATCATGTGAAAATAATTATATTTTTAAATTTTTAGAGTAGAGAGAATCTAACTGTAATACATAACTTAAGGAACATAATAAAATAATATAAATATAACCATATGAAGTTAAAAATTCCTTCAGGACAAAAATCATAAATGAAGTCAAAATATAAAAAGGGAACTATATGCTACTGCAATCATATATGAAACAGATAATCTTATTATATAAAGTGATTCAGCAGATAAATAAGAAACAGCCCTCTAGCTCAAAAGAGAAATAAACCAAGGGCGTAAAGAAATAGCTCCTGGGAAAGAAATGTTCTTAAATATATGAAAGGATACTCAGTCTTATACACAGTATTATTTTTGCCAGTCAAATTGCTGACAGTTAAAATGTTTGCTAATATTCTGCATAGATGAGGATAGTGTAAAAGCTGATTGTGGATGTCTCTTACCAACTCCACATACAATGGCTTTATGTTGATATCTTAAAATCAGCCATGGTGGTGGATGCAGTGGCTCACGCCTGTAATCCCAGCACTTTAGGAGGCCAAGGCAGGCAGATCACGAGGTCAGGAGTTGGAGACCAACCTGGTCAACGTGGTAAAACCCCGTCTCTACTAAAAATACAAAAATTAGCTGGGCCTAGTGATGCACACCTGTAGTCTCAGTTACTCGGGAGGCTGAGGCAGGAGAATTGCTTGAAACTGGGAGGTGGAGGTTGCAGTGAGCCAAGATCACGCCACTGCACTCCAGCCTGGGCAACAGAGTGAGACTCTGTCTCAAAAAAAAAAAAAAAAAAAAAAAAAAAAGCCATCGTAAATGTATTTATATCTTGGAAATTGACAAATGCTACAAATCAAGTCCCTCTTTCTCTCTCCCAGAAAGCCAGTTGTCAATTATCTACCAGTACATCAGCAGATGAAAGTGTGGAAATATAGGCACTCTCATTCTGTTGTTATTTTTAATATAAAGCAGCATAATCTCCACAGAGCATTTTGTTAATACAACAAAGTTACTGACTACACACATCTTTTGCAGTAACAAATCTACTTCTAGGAATGTGGCCTTAATATTTTTGCATATATGTGTAATGATACATTTGTTTTGCAGTAGCACAAATGTTTGTCAGTAGAAGATTGGTTTGAAAAATTGTAGAACATTTTACACAATGGAATGCCAATCAGCTGTTAAAGTATATGAGAACAAAGGGACATTATCAAGATGGCAACTAGACTTACTAGACTTGCCTGGTGCTCGGTTTGTGCCCCACTCCCCCCACCACAAGGGGACCAAAACAAACAAGTATATCTCAACTGGAGAGTCTGAGAAAGTATACTGGGGAGCACGAGGAGAGCAGTCAGATCCCTGTGGAGCATGGAAGTGCACATAGCACCACAGAGAGGAGAGCAAGGCATCCTACCTCTCCAACACTGTCTACCCTGCCATGCTTGTCCTGGAGCCAAGGGGACTTCTTCTTATGGGGAGATGGTAAGAAGGAGATCCTTGGCAGTTTGCCATCACCACCACAAACACTGGCAGCATTTCCTACAAGAGGGTCCTCCAGTCTTCAAAGGCCACAGATCTTGTGTGGACAGTTGTCACACAACTACACAGCTGCATTGCCCGAGAGAAGGAAGCTCTGGGACAGCCCCCACCCCTGTGACCTAAGCTGCCATGGCACAGTGCCATCCTGAAAACTGGATGCACTGCTGGAATGTGGCCTGCCCTGGGAGACAGTAGGTACCAAATACCCCATCCCTGTGGCCCCACTGTCATTTCACTCTGTTCACACAAGTGCCTACACCACAAATACCCTGACTGCCTAGAATGTAGACTTGAAAAAATGACTAACATCCTGATGTTCAAACCCAGGAGGCACTCTATCCTCCAGGGAAACAAGATGACCTACACAGTGTGAAAGCCTCATGCAATGGTCAAGCATATGTGCACCCACCCCTATCACCATAGGCATCCAGAAGGCAGCTTTGTCCCACTGGAGAGGATCCTGTGCAGCCATTGGCCCACTCCCTGCCCAACAGCCAACTCAGAGTTGACCCAGTCTTCCTAGAGTGATCGCTGTGTAGCTGCCACATCCACCTGTCCCCAGCCCTACAGCTGTCCCAGAGACAGCTTCACCCCACCAGAGAGCCCTGTGCATCTAGCTGCCTGGTCCACATGCACTCGGCACCCATGCTGAGTCTGACAGCCAGCTCATTGGTAGCCATGGCCTCCCAGAGAGCCTGCCACACAGCCTGCTGGCCAATTACACCAACATGAACCCAGCTTGACAACAAACCCAGCACCTCTGCACCATCAAAACTGCACCACCACTGTCACAAACTCCCACAGACTATGCCACTGAGACAATTGCAGGTATTGCAAATGACAAATTACAGACAATGAATCTACAAAGACCACAATACGGAGTCCACCCAGAACCACAGCCAATGCACCATTCCCAACAGACACTCTAAGATCCATCTACCAAGAAAAAAAAAAAAAAAAAAAAAAAGCCTCTTGTTTCAAAAGCCACTTTGTAAATTGGAAAAGATGACCATTCCAGTAGAGGTCCAGATGTCAATGTAGAAACCCAATAAACATAAAAAAGCAAGGAAACATGACATCTCCAAAGGAACAAAATAAGACTCCTATAAGAGACCCTCAAAAAAGGATATTTACAAAATGCCTGAAAAGGAATTCAACACAATGATCTTAAAAAAACTCAGTGCAATACACAAGAACACAAACAATTCAATGAAATTAATAAAATAATCCATGATCTTAATTAGAAATTCAACAAAGATATATCACAAAGAACCAAACAGAAAGTTTGATGCTAAAGGATGAAATGAATAAAATTTAAAAATCAATTGAGAACTTCAACAACAGACTGAATAAAGAGGAAAAAATTTCCTGAAAATGAAGATAGGTCTTTTAAGATAACTCAGTCAGAGATAAAAAGGAAATAAGAATAAAAACAATGAAGAAGGGTCACATGACTTACAGGACACCATTAGTGAAAAAAATATTTGCATTATAGAATTGTCAGTGGGGCGGAGCAAGATGGCCGAATAAGAACAGCTCCAGTCTCCAGCTTCCAGCGCGAGCAACACAAAAGACGGGTGATTTCTGCGTTTTCAAATGAGGTACTGGGTTCATCTCACTAGGGAGTGCCGGACAATCAGTGCTGGTCAGCTGCTGTAGCCCGACCAGCGAGAGCTGAAGCAGGGCGAGGCATCACCTCCCCTGGAAAGTGCAAGGGGGAAGGGAATCCCTTTTCCTAGCCAGGGGAACTGAGACACACAACACCTGGAAAATCGGGTAACTCCCACCCCAATACTGCGCTTTAAGCAAACAGGCACACCAGGAGATTATATCCCACACCTAGCTGGGAGGGTCCCACGTCCATGGAGCCTCCCTCATTGCTAGCACAGCAGTCTGCGATCTAACAGCAAGGCAGCAGCGACGCTGGGGGAGGGGTGCCTGCCATTGCTGAGGCTTAAGTGGTAAACAAAGCCACTGGGAAGCTCGAACAGGGTGGAGCCCACAGCAGCTCAAGGAGGCCTGCCTGTCTCTGTAGACTCCACCTCTGGGGACAGGGCACAGCTAAACAAACAAACAAAAAAAGCAGCAGAAACCTCTGCAGACACAAATGACCCTGTCTGACAGCTTTGAAGAGGGCAGTGGATCTCCCAACACAGAGGTTGAGATCTGAGAACGGACAGACTGCCTGTTCAAGTGGGTCCCTGACCCCTGAGTAGCCTAATTGGGAGACATCCCCCACTAGGGGCAGACCGACACCCCACACCTCACACGGTGGGGTACACCCCTGAGATGAAGCTTCCAAAGCAAGAATCAGGTACACTCACTGTTCAGCAATATTCTATCTTCTGCAGCCTCTGCTGCTGATACCCAGGCAAACAGGGTCTGGAGTGGACCTCAAGCAATCTCCAACTGACCTACAGCTGAGGGTCCTGACTGTTAGAAGGAAAACTAACAAACAGGAAGGACACCCACACCAAAACCCCATCAGTACGTCACCATAATCAAAGACCAGAGACAGATAAAACCACAAAGATGGGGAAAAAGCAGGGCAGAAAAGCTAGAAATTCAAAAAATAAGAGTGCATCTCCCTCTCCAAAGGAACACAGCTCATCGCCAGCAACGGATCAAAGCTGGACAGAGAATGACTTTGACGAGATGAGAGAAGAAGGCTTCAATCCATCAAACTTCTCAGAGCTAAAGAAGGAATTACGCACCCAGTGCAAAGAAACTAAAAATCTTGAAAAAAGAATAGAAGAATGGATAACTAGAATAATTAATGCAGAGAAGGCCCTACACGAACTGACAGAGATAAAAACCATGACACAAGAAATACGTGACAAATGCACAAGCTTCAGTAACCGACTCAATCAACTGGAAGAAAAAATATGAGCGATTGAGGATCAAATGAATGAAATGAAGTGAGAAGAGAAGTCGAAAGAAAAAAGAGGAAAAAGAAATGAGCAAAGCCTTCAAGAAGTATGGGATTATGTGAAAAGACCAAATCTACGTCTAATTGGGGTGCCTGAAATTGAGGGGGAAAATGGAACCAAGTTGGAAAACACTCTTCAGGATATCATCCAGGAGAACTTCCCCAACCTAGTAGGGCAGGCCAACATTCAAATTCAGGAAATACAGAGAACGCCACAAAGACACTCCTCGAGAAGAGCAACTCCAAGACACATAATTGTCAGATTCACCAAAGTTGAAATGAAGGAAAAAATGTTAAGGGCAGCCAGAGAGAAAGGTCGGGTTACCCACAAAAGGAAGCCCATCAGACTAACAGCAGATCTCTCAGCAGAAACTCTACAAGCCAGAAGAGAGTGGGGGCCAATATTCAACATTCTTAAAGAAAAGAATTTTCAACCCCAAATTTCATATCCAGCCAAACCAAGTTTAATAAGTGAAGGAGAAATAAAATCCTTAACAGATAAGCAAATGCTTAGAGATTTTCTCACCACCAGGCCTGCCTTACAAGAGACCCTGAAGGAAGCACTAAACATGGAAAGGAACAACCGGTACCAGCCATTGCAAAAATATACCAAAATGTAAAGACCATCGATGCTAGGAAGAAACTTCATCAACTAACGAGCTAAATAACCAGTTAATATCATAATGACAGGATCAAGTTCACACATAACAATCTTAACCTTAAATGTAAATGGACTAAATGCTCCAATTAAAAGACACAGACTGGCAAACTGGATAAAGAGTCAAGACCCATCAGTTTGCTGTATTCAGGAGACCCATCTCACATGCAGAGACACACATAGGCTCAAAATAAAGGGATGGGGGAAGATCTATCAAGCAAATGGAGAACAAAAAAAAGCAGGGGTTGCAATACTAGTCTCTGATAAAACAGACTTTAAACCATCAAAGATCCAAAGAGACAAAGAAGGCCATTACATAACAGTAAAGGGATCAATTAAACAGGAAGAGCTAACTATCCTAAATATATATGCACCCAATACAGGAGCAAGCAGATTCATAAAGCAAGTCCTTAGAGACTTACAAAGAGACTTAGACTCCCATACAATAATAATGGGAGACTTCAACACCCCACTGTCAACATTAGAAAGATCAACGAGACAGAAAGTTAACAAGGATATCCAGGAATTGAACTCATCTCTGCACCAAGTGGACCTAATAGACATCTACAGAACTCTCCACCCCAAATCAACAGAATATACATTCTTCTCAGCACCACATCACACTTATTCCAAAATTGACCCCATAATTGAAAGTAAAGCACTCCTCAGCAATTGTGCAAAAACAGAAATTATAACAAACTGTCTCTCAGACCACAGTGCAATCAAACTAGAACTCAAGACTAAGAAACTCAATCAAAACTGCTCAACTACATGGAAACTGAACAACCTGCTCCTGAATGACTACTGGGTACATAACGAAATGAAGGCAGAAATAAAGATGTTCTTTGAAACTAATGAGAACAAAGATACAACATACCAGAATCTCTGGGACACATTTAAAGCAGTGTGTAGAGGGAAATTTATAGCACTAAATGCCCACAAGAGAAAGCAGGAAAGATCTAAAATTGACACTCTAACATCACAATTAAAAGAACTAGAGAAGCAACAGCAAACACATTCGAAAGCTAGCAGAAGGCAAGAAATAACTAAGATCAGAGCAGAACTGAAGGAGATAGAGACACAAAAACCCTCCAAAAAATCAATGAATGCAGGAGTTGGTTTTTGGAAAAGATCAACAAAATTGATAGACTGCTAGCAAGACTAATAAAGAAAAAAAGAGAGAAGAATCAAATAGACGCAATAAAAAGTGATAAAGGGGATATCACCACCGACCCCACAGAAATACAAACTACCATCAGAGAATACTATAAAAACCTCTACGCAAATGAACTAGAAAATCTAGAAGAAATGGATAATTTCCTGGACACTTACACTCTCCCAAGACTAAACCAGGAAGAAGCTGAATTCTTGAATAGACCAATAGCAGGCTCTGAAATTGAGGCAATAATTAATACCCTACCAATGAAGAAAAGTCCAGGACCAGATGGATTCACAGCTGAATTCTACCAGAGGTACAAGGAAGAGCTGGTACCATTCCTTCTGAAACTATTCCAATCAATAGAAAAAGAGGGAATCCTCCCTAACTCATTTTATGAGGCCAACATCATCCTGATACCAAAGCCTGGCAGAGACACACAAAAAAAAAGAGAATTTTAGACCAATATCCCTGATGAACATTGATGCAAAAATCCTCAATAAAATACTGGCAAACCAAATCCAGCAGCACATCAAAAAGCTTATCCACCATGATCAAGTGGGCTTTATCCCTGGGATGCAAGGCTGGTTCAACATACGCAAATCAGTAAACGTAATCCAGCATATAAACAGAACCAAAGACAAAAACCACATGACTATCTCAATAGATGCAGAAAAGGCCTTTAACAAAATTCAATAGCCCTTCTTGCTAAAAACTCTCAATAAATTCGGTATTGATGGAACGTACCTCAAAATAATGAGAGCTATTTATGACAAACCCACAGCCAATATCATACTGAATGGGCAAAAACTGGAAGCATTCCCTCTGAAAACGGACACAAGACAGGGATGCCTTCTCTCACCACTCCTATTCAACATAGTGTTTAAAGTTCTGGCCAGGGCAATCAGGCAAGAGAAAGAATTCAAACGTATTCAGTTAGGAAAAGAAGAAGTCAAATTGTCCCTGTTTGCAGATGACATGATTGTATATTTAGACAACCCCATCATGTCAGCCCACAATCTCCTTCAGCTGATAAGCAACTTCAGAATAGTCTCAGGATACAAAATTAATGTGCAAAAATCACAAGCATTCTTATAGAAAAATCACAAGCTTTCATATATCTGTTCTTATACACCAGTAACAGACAAACAGAGAGCCAAATCAGGAATGAACTTTATTCACAATTGCTTCAAAGAGAACAAAATACCTAGGAATCCAACTTACAAGGGATGTAAAGGACCTCTTCAAGGAGAACTACAAGCCACTGCTCAGTGAATAAAAGTGGACAGAAACAAATGGAAGAACATATCATGCTTATGGATAGGAAGAATCAATATCATGAAAATGGCCACACTGCCCAAGGTAATTTATAGATTCAATGCCATCCCCATCAAGCTACCAATGAGTTTCTTCACAGAATTGGAAAAAACTGCTTTAAAGTTCATATGGAACCAAAAAAGAGCCCGCATTTCCAAGACAATCCTAAGTCAAAAGAACAAAGCTGGAGGCATCACGCTACCTGACTTCAAACTGTACTACAAGGCTACAGTAACCAAAACAGCATGGTACTGGTACCAAAACAGAGATATAGACTAATGGAACAGAACAGAGTCCTCAGAAATAATACCACACATCTACAGCCATCTGATCTTTGACAAACCTGAGAAAAACAAGAAATGGGGAAAGGATTCCCTATTTAATAAATGGTGCTGGGGAAACTGGCTAGCCATAAATAGAAAGATGAAACTGGATCCTTTCCTTACTCCTTATACGAAAATTAATTCAAGATGGATTAGAGACTTAAATGTTAGACCTAATACCATAAAAACCCTAGAAAAACCCTAGGTAATACCATTCAGGACAGAGGCATGGGCAAGGACTTCATGTCTGAAACACCAAAAGCAACGGCAGCAAAAGCCAAAATTGACAAATCGGATCTAATTAAACTAAAGAGCTTCTTCACAGCAAAAGAAACTACCATCAGAGTGAACAGGCAACCTATAGAATGGGTGAAAAATTTTGCAATCTACTCATCTCACAAAGGGCTAATATCCAGAACCTACAAAGAACTCAAACAAATTTACAAGAAAAAACAACCCCATCCAAAAGTGGGCATAGGATATGAACAGACATTTCTCAAAAGAAGACATGCATACAGCCAACAGAGACATGAAAAAATGCTCGTCATCACTGGCCTTCAGAGAAATGCAAATCAAAACCACAATGAGATACCATCTCACACCAGTTAGAATGCCAATCATTAAAAAGTCAGGAAACAACAGGTGCTGGAGAGGATGTGGAGAAATAGGAACACTTTTACACTGTTGGTGGGATTGTAAACTAGTTCAACCATTATGGAAAACAGTATGGTGATTCCTCAAGGATCTAGAACTAGATGTACCATATGACCCAGCCATCCCATTACTGGGTATATACCCAAAGGATTATAAATCATGCTGCTATAAAGACACATGCACACTTATGTTCATTGCGGCACTATTCACAATAGCAAAGTCTTGGAATCAACCCAAATGTCTATCAGTGAGAGACTTCATTAAGAAAATGTGGCACATATACACCATGGAATACTATGCAGCCATAAAAAAGGATGAGTTTGTGTCCTTTGTAGGGACATGGATGCAGCTGGAAACCATCATTCTCAGCAAACTATCACAAGAACAGAAAACCAAACACCGCATGTTCTCACTCATAGGTGGGAACTGAACAATGAGATCACTTGGACTCTGGAAGGAGAACATCACACACCAAGGCCTATTATTGGGAGGGGGAAGGGAGGTGGATTGCATTGGGAGTTATACCTGATGTAAATGACGAGTTGATGGGTGCTGATGAGTTGATGGGTGCAGCACACCAACGTGGCACAAGTATACATATGTAACAAACCTGCACGTTATGCACATGTACCCTAGAACTTAAAGTATAATAAAAAAAAAAAGAAAAGAAGTGTCAGAGGGAAAAGAAATTGAGAAAGGCACAGAAAACCTATTTAATGAAATAATAACTGAAAACTTCCAAAGTCTGAAGAAAGCTGTAAACATCCAGATCCAGGAAGCTCAAAGATTCTCAGTGTGATTCAGTATCCCCCAAATCGTCTCTGAAGCATATTATAATAGGACGGTCAAAAGTCAGTGACAAATGGAGAATTCTAAAAGCTTCAAGAGAAAAATATTGAGTCACATATAAGGGAATCTCCATTAGACTATCAATAAATTTCTCAGCAAAAACCTTGCAGACCAGGAGAGAGTGCAAAAATACATTCCAATCATTGAAATAAAAAAAACTGTCAGTCAATAATACTATATTCTTTTAAGCTATCCTTCAGAAATGAAGGAGAAATAAAGACCTTCCTGGATAAGCAAAAACTGAATAAATTCATCAGCACTAACTGGCTTTACAAGAAATGCTTTAGAGGGTGCTGACTGGGAATTAAAAGATGATAATTACTACCATGGAAGCATGTGAAAGTATAAAATATATTCATCTAGGTAAATCCATAATTATACTCGGAACACCCCAGTGCAGTAATGGTGCTATGTAAATCTTTCAGTCCTCTTATAACAATGTCGAAAGTCAAAAGGGTCAAAAACATCAGCTGCTACAATTAGTGGCTAAAAATACTCTAGACTTTTTTCTCTCCCCATCCCACAATTTGTATTTTGGTTGCCTTAATTTACATCTTTAGAAAATTAAGACAACCAAAATAGAAATTGTAGGATAGGGAAAGGAAAAAGTCTACAGTATTTTTATGCAGCCAAAATTAAGTTGTTATCAACCTAAAATATTCTACCTACAAGACTCTTTATTTTAGCCCCACCATAAAGAAAGGAAAAAAGAGCAGGTACACAAGTAATAACATGGCCAGATGTGTAAGTTTGTACCTGTAGTCTAAATACTAATGATGTTGTGGTGGGAGGATCACTGGAGGCCAGGAGTACAAGGGTGTCGTAGGGTACTATGATCAGACCTGCAGATAACCACTACATTCCAGCCTGGGCAACACAGTGGGGCCCTGTCTCTAAAAAAATTTAAAAAAACAACAATGAAACCCAGCTGTATTTTGCCCAGAAGAGAACTACCTTACCATTAAAGACAAATATAGATTGAAAATGAAACAATGGGAAAAGATATCCCATGCACATGGAAACCAAAAGCAAGCAGGAGTTGCCATACTTATATCAGATAAATTGGGCTTTAAGTCAAAAATTGTTTTTAAAAAAAGAAAGTCATTATATAATGATAATTCAATGAGAGGATATAACAATTCTAAAATATATATACACCCAACACCAGAGTACACAAATATATAAAGCATATATTATTAGAGCTAAAAGGAGAGACATCCTGCAATATAATAATAGGGGACTTTAACACCCCACTTTCCACAATGAACAGATCAACTAGATAGAAAACCAACAAAGAAACATTGGAGTTACAATGACATACACCAAATGAACCTAGCAGACATATACAGAAGATTCCACCCAACAGCTATGGAATACACATTCTCCTCAACTGCACATGAAACATTTTTCAGGATAGATCATATTTCAGGCCACAAAACAAGTCTTAACAAATTGAAGAAGATAAAGATAATAAAAGTATTTTTTTTAGGCCACAATGGCATAAAACTAGAAGTCAATCATAACAAAAACAGAAACTTCAGTAACCTTACTAATACATGGGAAATTAAACAAGATGCTCCCAAATAACCAAAAGGCCAAAGAAGAAATTAAAAGGAAAATTAAACCTTTCTTTGAGACAAATGTACATGGAAACATGTCATCTCAAACCCTACAAGACACAGGAAAAGCTGTTCAGAGAGGGCAGTTTATAACAATAAATGCCTACATGAAAAAAAAAAAAGAATTTCTAATGAACAACCTAACCATGCACCTCAAGAAACTAAAAGACAAGAACAAAGTAAACCCAAAATTGGTAGAAGGAAAACAATAGTAAAGCTCAGAGCAGAAATGAACAAATAGAAGCTAAAGAAACAATTCAAAAGATCAATAAAAGGAAGAGTTGCTTTTTTGAAAAGATAAGCAAAATAATAAACCTTTAACCTAGACTAAGAAGAAAAAGGATCTAAATTAGTAAAATCAGAGATTAAAAAGGAGGTATTACAACTGATGTCACAGAAATACAAAAGATCGTAAAAGATCATTATCAACAACTGTACACCAACACACTTGAGAATATAGGAGAAATGAATAAATTCCTGAACACATACAACCTACCAAGATTAAGTTATGAAGAAATAGAAAATGTATTGATTCTGAAAAGGCCAATAAGCAGTGAGGATATTGAGTCAGTAATAAGGAGTCATCTTCCATTAAAAAACAAACAAACAAAATACCAGCCCAGGACTTGATGGTTTCACTGCTGAATTCACCTAAATATTTAAAGAAAAACTAGTACCAATTCTCCTTAAAGTATTCCAGAAAATCAAGGAGGGAATACTTCCAAACTCATTTTATAAAGCCAGCATTACATTGATTTCAAAACCAGACAAGGACACAACAGCAACAACAACAAAGAAAATCATAGGCCAATATTTCTGGTGAACATAGATGCAAAAATTCTCAGCAAGATACTAGCAAACTGAATAACAGTAGATTAAAAAGATAATTCTCTATAATCAAGTAGGATTCATCCCAGAGATGCAAGGATGACTCAACTCTATGCAAATCAATAAACGTGAAACACCGAAAGACAAAAACCATGTGATCATGTCAATACATGCAGAAAAACATTTGACAAAATTCAACATATTTTCATGATTAAAAAAAAAAAAAAAAAAAACTCTTAACAAATTAGGTATAGAAGACTCTCAACAAATTGGGTACCTCATCATAATAGAGGCCATATATAACAAACCCACAGCTAAGATTGTGCTGAACAAGGAAAAAAGACTAGAATACTCACTTTCACCAGTCCTATTCAACATAGTACTGAAAGTCCTAGCCAGTGCAATTAGTCAAAAGAAAGAAAGAAAAGCCATCTAATTTGGAAAGGAGGAAGTCAAATTGTTCCTGCTTGCAGATAACATAATCTTATATATAGAAAACCCTGATGACTCCACCAAAAAAAAAAAAAATTCTAGAAGTAATAAATTCAGCAAAGTCACAGCAAAAAAAAATCAGCATACAAAAATTAATAGCATTTCTACATGCTGATAGCAAACTATCTGAAAAATAAATCAAGAAACCAATTTTATTTGCTATAGCTACCAAACAAATAAGATACCTAAGAATAAACTTAACTAAGAAGGTGAAAGATGTTGACATTGAAACTATAAAACATTTATGAAATAAATTGAAGAAGACACAAATAAATGGAAAGCTAATCCATGCTCATAGATTGGAAGAACTCACATTTTTAAAATGGCCATACTACCCCAAATGATCTATAGATTTAATGTAATCTCTATAAAAATATCAATGATATTCTTCACAGAAATAGAAAAAAAAAACCCTCAAATTCATATGAAAGCACAAAAGGCCCTCAATAGCCAAAATAGTTATGAGCAAAAAAATAAAACTGGAGGCATCAAGCTGTCTGATTTCACAATATACTGCAAAGCTATCGTAACAAAAACAGCATGGTACTGGCATAAAGGCAGACTTGTAGAACAGTGAAATAGAATAGAGAACCCAGAAATTAATGGACACACATACAGCCAACTGATTTTCAACAGCAGTGCCAAGAACACACCTTGGAGAAAAGGCAGTCTTTTCAATAAATGGTGCTGGGAAAATTGGATATCCATATGCGGAAGGATAAGACTAGACCCCCACTTCTCACCATATACAAAAATCAACTCAAAATGGATTAAAGACTTAAATGTAAAACCTGAAACTATGAAACTACTAGAAGAAAACATATGGGAAATGCTTTATAACACTGGGCTATGCAAGAATTTTTAAAATAAGACTTGAAAACCCAGGCAACAAAAGCAAAAATAGACAAATGTGATTACATCAAACTAAAAAGCTTTTGCACAGCAAACAAGTAACAGAGTGAGGAGACAACCTACAGAATAGGAGAAAATATCTGCATACTATCTATCTAACAAGGGGTTAATATCCAGATATATAAGAAACTTAAATAACAGCAAAAAATAATAATAATAAATAACCCAATTTAAAAATGGGCAAAAGAAAGACCTTAACTGACATTTCTCAATGAAGACATACAAATGGCCAGGAGGTACACAAAAAAAGAAAATGCTCAACATCACGAATCACCAGGGAAACATAAAAACACAATGAGAAAACACTTCACTCCAATTAGAGTGGCTACTATCAAAAAGACAACAGAAAACATGTGCCAGTGAGGATCTAAAGAAAAGTGAACACTTATACACTGTTGGAAGAATTGTAAATTAGTACAGCCACTATAGAAAACAGTATGGCGATTCCTGAAAAAACTAAAAATAGAACTACCATGTAATCCAGCAATGTCATTCCTGGTATATATGCAAAGGAAATGAAATCAGAATGTTGAAGAGATATCTGCACTCTGTGTTTATTGTAACACTATTTACAATAGCTAAACTATGGAATCAACCTAAATGCCCAACAACTAATGAATTGATGAAGAAAATGTGGTATATACACAATGGAGTACTACTTATCCATAAAAAGAATGAAATTTTGTCATTTGAAACATTGAGGGACCTGGAGGACATCATGTTAAGTGCAATAAGCCAGGTACAGAAAGACCAATATCACATGATCTCAGTTATATGTGGAACTGAAAAAAAAAAAAAAAGTTGTTATTACAGAAGCAGAAAGTAGAACAGGGGTTACCAAAGACTGGAAAGGTGGGGAAAGAGGAGGACGGACAAAGATTGGTCAACAGGCACAAAGTTATAATTAGAAGGAATCTGGTGCTCTATTGGACGGTAGAGTGACTATGGTTAATAGTATGGTATTGTGTATTACAAAATAGCTTTGAGTGTTATCACCACAAAGAAATGATAAATACATGAAATGATAGATATGCTAAATGCCCTGATTTTATAATTATACTGTTGTATAATTATATGTATAAATATGTATCAAACATCAAATTTTACCCCATAAATATGTACAATTACAATGTGTCAATAAAAATGAACAAAGGTACATACAGTATTTTAAAACAAAACAAAAATATATAAAAACACCTTTATGTCCTAATATGACATGAGATCCATTCAATATTATTAGCTGAAATAAGCAAGATTGTAAGGGGAGAAGAGAATATATTTACATATATTTGCTAACATATGCACAAAATGTCTTTGAAAGTATTCACAAGAAGTATCAGTTGCCTCTGTGGGGGGTGATGCCTGGAGGACCAGAGTGGAAGGGAAAGTTTCACTGCTTTTGAATTTTTAAAACATTTTGCACTATATACAGTATTATTTATACAACAGGTAAATACAATTTAAATTTAAATGTCCTAACACCAATGTATTGTGAGGTAGGCTGTTTGATACACTATTGGTGATATTCTGGGTTGGAATAATCTTTCTTGAAAGCAGTTTAATAACATGAAACAAGAATCTTTAAGCAGTTTCACTTTTTAACATAGCAAATATACTTTCTGGTATCTATCCTCAGAAAATATGCAGAGATAAAATAAAATGTTTATCATGGTGTTATTTATAACCATGAAAAATTAGAAATAACCTAAATGTCCAATGAAATTGGAACAAATAAATTTGATGTAGTCATACAACAGAATAACATACAGCTATTTAAAACCATTTCGAATGAATATTTAACAACATGCTCAAAATATTGTGAATACAAAAGTAAGGTGCAAGGTTTCACACATGGCATGACCCTAATTTTCCCCAAAAGCTATGTATGTACATACTCACATGTTTATGATGTGGTTCAGGATATGCTACCCCAAAATGTAACACCTTGGCTTGGAGGAAACAGCAGAAACAAGACATTCACTCTTACCTCTTTCACCTGTCTTCGCCTGAGGCAGGACATACAAGCAATCTGTCTTTCCTATGAAGTAGTCATAAAACCTTCATTCCAGAGGTGTCCTCCGTATATCCAGAGGAAAGGAACATCCTTATCCTCCAAGACAGAGACACAAAGAACAATCTGAATGGTTTCCCAAGTTTAATACCATTAGGTTATATCTTCTTTTGTCCAATCAGACCTTTGCAAAACTGACCACTCTTCATCAAACCTAAGCATAACAATACAGTTTTCCCTGTTTCTCTGGATCTTCATTTCTGAAGTCCCCTGTGTGTCATGTAAAACTTAAATAAATTTGTGTGTTTTTCTCTTGTAAATGTGTCTTTTGTTACAAGGGTCTCACCATGAATCCATCAATGAATGAGAAAAAGAAATCAATTTTCTCCTATACTTCTTCTCTTGCATACACATACAAACAGAAGAAAGAAACCCCACAACATATTAAGATAATTATCTCTGGATGCTAATTCAGTATCACTGAATTTCAATATCTCCTAGATATGATTTTCAGTATCATGTTGCAAATTGCTGATATTTTACAAATTTTCTATGATGCAAATGTATTATTCTTGTCAACTTAAAGGATATTTAGAAAAAATTGAAATATTTAATGCTGTACAACATTTTAAACGTAAAGAAATACCTTGGGTCATATCGTAAATTCTCCTCCCAATAATTCTGTACATTGTTAACAAAACATCTGGAGTTACAAAACATATCACTTATAAAAGTAAAGACAAAAATAAAATTATATTTACTCTTACTAGATCATGTTATGAAAAGTAGGGGTTCCAGAAAGAGAAGAGTTCTGTGGTCAAATAAGTTAAAGAAACATTAGAGCTACATTTCATAGCCTCCTCTTAATGAATTAATTAATGTTATCATATTAATGCTTCTGAGAGATCCTGCAGTAGGGAAAATTGTTTAACCATTTAACCTAAAGTTTCTCTCTCTTCCTCTCTCTCCTTCTCTAAATATCTAAATATACCCTAGTATTCCAAAGAACATAGTTAAGAAGATGATGAGCTTGGGAACCTTTAAGACCCCTCTGTCTAATCTCTAATACTTTCTGGTTCTGTGGCACTGGCTCACTGCAACCTCAGTGACAACCATAGTGTGAGGGCTATCCTAACTCTCTCCTGATTTCCCCAAGACAAGGTATCACACCTGATCACTTTATTGTCCATACCCACCCTCCCTTCCCCAGTAGGGTTTACCTGCACAGTATCACTTCTACCTATCAGCATATCAGAAAAACTTGAACACATATTAAAACACTGTGCAACTGTGTTTCTGATGGAACCAAAATTATTAGTGTAAGAGAATCTCCACCATTTCCACTTTCTTTAGAAGACAGGTCAGTTTTTTAATTTCCTGTGCTCAGTTTTTTCTCTCCCTTGCCCTCCAAGAAAGTCTCTGCCATTTTTCTTTGAGCTTTAACGATGCAGATTTGGCAGAATGGGAAAAAGAAGTGGTAGGCAAGCTGCAAAGAAAAATAGTGGAAAAGAAATAGAAGGGGAAACAGTTGAGAGCAGTAGAAGAAAGTGGAGTTTTAAGAATTGTTGCTGTGGATCACGTATTGTCCTTGTAATGTTTTAAAAATAATAAGAAAGAAATATGGAAGAAAGTGTCACAGGACTTTCCCTTAGTTCAGCAAAGATGGGGTCCTTATCCGTCTCATGGCCACAAAAATGTAGGCTCGCAGATGGTTTAAAGGTGAGTGAAGCAGGGTTTTATTGGGTGAAAAGGAAGAAAGTGGGGAAACAGGGACTCGCGCTAGGCCAGAGTCCCTGCTAGAGTGCTTCCCGCCCAGCAGTTATTCAAATCCCAGGTTCCACACAGGAAGAGGAGGATCCAGGCTCCTGACCTTCGCTCAGCTCCACCTCATTGGGAAGGCTGGTTGGAGCTTCTCCAGGGACCCCCTCCCACCTGGCTGTCTTATTCTCCCCTCTAAAAAATACATCTAGCTGCCATTAGATTCAGGATAAGGACAAAGACCAATCTTAAGTGCTTCCTGCTGAAAGAGGGCACTACTGTTGTGGGGAAATGACAGTCAGAACTCCCTCAGAGGCCTATTTGAGGGTCTCCAGCAGAAGGGCCCATCGTCAGAGGCTCCAGTTGCATGACTGTGTGGATTTGATGGCCTGAAGGCAAGAACGGACACACTGGATTATTAGAAAACATGTATCAAAATGAAACAAGGTGGGGGTAAGAACAGCTCAAAAATCCCAAGGCTTTTTACCAGTTTGCACATGGAAAGGGAGGCCAAAATCCCGACTGGCAAAAAAAAAAAAAAAAAAAAAAAAAAAAAAACCTTATCCTTTTGCCAGCATGTTGGGCTTCTGGGTTCCCTTCCACTGGGCCCTATCCTAACCCAACCAGTTTAAGGTTTGGGAAATTAACTCTTTCCAGTTTGGAGGATGCATCTGAGGGGAGTGTCCCATAGTACAGAGACCCAATTACCTATTAGTGAAGAGAAAATCGAGGAGACGAGAGGAAAAAGAAGGCATTTTAAAAAGGCGTCCCAAAGGTTCAGGATGCATTCGAAAGGGGGACAGACTGAAGAGGAATGGCTACCCATTTACAAAGGGGAAGCAGGCATCCCTGTTTCCCTTCTCTTCCTAGCAGAACCCAGCAGTAAGTGAGGGAGAGAGAGAAGAGTGTCTATTTTCCCTCTTCCATCCTTGCATCCCCAAGTTCTGGTGACCTTGGCAGGTGCCACCATGGGTGTAAAAGCAACTTGCACCCATGAAATAGAGGGCCCTCGAGAATAGGAATTACCGACTCTCACCTGTCTCTTTCCTGCCTACTGTCAGTAGCCTTCAAATTCTCTAGACCTCATTTATGCCATGAATATTAACATGGCCTTTATCCATGAAACAGGAATCTTAGTGTTGGCTTATTTGGCAGGAATCAGCCATGCTCACCTGCCCTATGCCTTTCAACCTCTCTTGTCATTTGCTTCTGGATCCCTCAGATCCAATTTTCTTTCCTAGGGCTTTGACCCTAAGCTTGGAATTGCATCTGGGACAAAAATGTATCTCGGGGGCAGGGGAGAGGGGAGTCGCATGGACTCCTTATCATAAGCCAAATGCTAAGGTGAAACTGCAGAAATGAGTCCTCCTCAGGGGAGAGGAAAAGGGTGTCTTTTGACATACCCAGATAACTGGTAGCTGTAGTTATGCTTGCTAGGATTTGGGTGCACGGTACTTGGCTTTGGTTAGCTCCCTTGGTTATACTTTTCCAAAAAGAAACCTCTGAGTGACAGGCATCCTATTTATTCCAGTCACCTGGCAGTATTTGTAGGATAATTGCTCAGAACTAGAATATGGATCTGGATTTCTATATTACCCATCCCTTCTGTTCTTTACGAACTGCAGCCAGCGATTGCTGGTTGGTTCACAGGAGCAAGCAGGGTTAGTCTAAAATGTAGGCAAAAACTTAAAAACTAATAATGAGTTTAGAATTTAATGACAAATGTATGATAAGTTTTGAAACATTATTTATCTCTCTCTAGTCCTCATGTTTGTTAAAAAACAATTCATTGTAGGACTGAGTGGTTTGCAAAATAGACTTAAGTTTTATAACTGGCCTGATTATTTGCATAAATTAAAGCAAGAATAATTATTTCTACATAGGTCTTTTGGATTGCCTTGATGGAATTCTGTTCCACAAAGAATCTCAGATAAAACCTTTTAAAGCTGAGCCCAACCATGGGTTTGTGTCCTCAAATACCTGTGAGTTGGGTGATCCTCTCCTCTTAAGGTCGCAAGATAAACTTGGAGCTCCCGGACCTGCTAGAAAGTGACATTCTTTACTAACCACAGGCCAGGAACCCTATACATGGACTGTGTAGATGAGGGTATGAGGCCACTTTCTCCAGTGGGCTTTTATTGACTCTGCAGGTTGAGATTGACTCCTTAAAGAGAAGCATATCCTTCCAGTCAAACCTTTGGTAAAATAACCATTTTCTCCAGTTGTATTCTCTTGCAAGAGAAAAATGGATTCTTATTGCACTGATGCAACTAATTATATTGCCATAAAAGAACTCACAAGTAGTTTTCAAATTGTAGAGGAGCCAGGCAGAGAGAAACAAACATACTCCAAATTTTGATCACAGGAGTGTACACCTTACTTAATTATTAAAGGCCATAAATAGTTCAAAATAAGTTTCCTTGACTCTGAAAAACAAAACATGGGTCAGCAATATTCCAAGCAAAAGTCAAAAACGTTGCTTCAGCTTTCTGAGTTCAGTCCATTTAGTGAACTCTTGTTTTGGTTGATATTCATGAGCATTTCAGCTCTTCATGAGACCTGTACATTTTCCTTTATTCCAATGTCACAATCTCCAAAGTTATCAGAAGCCTGTATTTGAGAGCACCTGTTAAAGTTCTATAGCTTATTATAAGCCATCTTTTGAAAAGGATTAAAATAAGACAACAATTTTCCGTGAATAGCAAAATGTCCAGGGTAGTCACAGTTAAAAACACAATTGTCAAATAAGTTTGGTTGTCTCTGTGGCTTCCAATAACATAACATAACAACCTTATGATTGATAGCATATACTCAGATATTAAAATTCTAGAAATCCCATACAGTTTTGGAACATATTTTAGCATTATTCACCAAGATATAACCTAAAGAAGACTGAACATCATTTTGGCAATTTCATATACATAAATATGTCAAATAATCCTGTTTACCTCTGTCTTCTGGACATTCCAGGGGTTCTCTGGACTATCCAAAAAGCCAGGTGTCAGGGAAGATAATTTTCAAACTGAAGTTTGATTTGGGGAAGGCTTTAAAATATGTTTAAAGCACTTGATATTATGAAATAGTATTCCAGATTACCATAAGTTATTTATTTTGCTAAAATGATAACTCAGAAATTTTAAAGAAGCAAAAAGTTTGTATAACCCTTTTGAATGTAGTCAATTTGTTCACATAGAGAACCTCCTCTGCAAGATTAATTTCCACAATTCATCTACTACTTTTTTGAACCTTCAGCTTTTTCCTAATTTAACTCGAAACAATCCTTTAACCCTAGGCAAAAGTTTACATTTCCATGCCTTCATATAACCTTTTACTAAAAAACACATTTTACTGTTTTTACACACCTTGCACGTAAATCTATTTTCAGTAGTTTCAATTATGTGTTATAATGGTAACTCCTATCAATTTTTAATTTTAAGATAAAATTTAGTAAATTGCTTTAATTGTGTGCTAAGTGCATCTAAGGTTTGCCTTCTTAGTTAAGGGCATGGTTAGTTCCACAAGTCCCCAGGCCTAAACAATTGTAAAGCAGGCAAGACAGACAGTGCTTAAAATCCAAAAAGCGTTTGTAACCTTAAAACATTCAGCAAACCTTGCATCTGAGCAGCGTAGGTTAGTTTACCTATTTACATTTTGATGACAACTACATTTTACCAGTAATCTTTAAGGCTGCTTTTATTTTTCAAAGATTAAAGTCATATGAACTGAAAGGTTTCACAGCTCTTAACTTCCCTTTAAAAAATATTAGATACAAGCACTTGTCTTTCTTTAGGCCAAATTAATTAGAGCTCTTTTTACAGACATCATACACAGTACATACACAGACAGGCAGAAGAAAACCCAGTCACTGGGTGGGGTCCTCCAGGAGACAGAGCTAGGAAAACATGCAGATATGAACCAGAGGGGACTCATCCTCTAAGGCAGTATTGCTAAACCAAGCCTTGCCAAGTGGTTACTGGCCATGCCCCAAGGATGTAAAGCAAGATGGAGGCTTGCAGGACAAGCCACGCAGACATGCAAAGCACACCAGATTTGGCCACAGCCCAAGACTAGCTCCACAAATCCTTCTTCATAATTAAAGCTTTACAGAAAATATGAACAGTGATAGTTGGGGGACCTGGTCTAGTAAAGGGGGAAAAAAACTTTAAAAGTTAACTGCTGACGGGGTGGAGAAGAGGAAAGAAAAAACAATTTAATTCCTTGGGAAGAACCTCTTATTCTTATGCAGCTGGGTACTCCACCTGGGAGAAAAGATGAAGCTAAATTACTGTCCAACAGAGTTGAAACCCTTTGGCTGGTGAAGGGGAAGGCCGCCTCAGCCTGGCTGGAACCCTTTGGCTGGTGAAGGGGAAGGCCACCTCAGCCTGGCTGGGAACTGGCCTGCAGATTGTGCAGAACCCTTGGGCCATGTGTCCCAGCCCCAGCAGGGAATGGGGAGTGGTGGGGAGCTTCTGCTTACTGGTCCCTCCTGAAAGATGAAGGAAAAGGCCATGAAAAAGCCTGGGAGTGACAGGGCAGGTGGGGACGCTGTTTCCCCCACCCTCAGAAGTCTGAGTATGAAAAGACTTAGAAGCAACAGTGAGAGGTTTTGAGTCCCCATTTCACTCACCACTTCTCAAGCCCCACATTGGGTGCCAAAAATGTTGCAGGGCTTTTCCTTAGTTCAGCTAAAGATGGGGTCCTTTTGCATCCCATGACCATGAAAATTTAGGCTCACAGACAGTTTGAAGCGTGCACGAAGTAGGGTTTTATTGGTTGAAAAGGAAGAAAAGGGGAAAATGGACTAAGCCAGAGTCCCTGCTAGGATGCTTCCTGCCTAGTGGTTCATATCCCAGGTTCTACCCAGGCTCCTTCCTGCTGCAAATGTCGTGAACTTCCCAAGGCTCCACCTCAGTGGGCAGGCTGGTTGGGGCTTATCCAGGGACCCCTTCCCCAACCTGGCTGTCTCAAAATGAAAGAAGAAGAGAATAAAAGAAGAAGGGAAGGAAATAAGGAAGGTAGGAAAGAAAAAAGAAAGGAAGACGGTATTATCTTAAAAATTGTGTTGTGGTTTCTAGACTGAAGTTATTTAACCATACCACAGCTTTTAAATGGACCATGCAAGTCACTTTTAATAGTGTAACAAGCTGGCCAGGCGTGGTGGCTCATGCCTGTAATCCCAGCACTTTGGGAGGCCGAGGCGGGCAGATCACAAGGTCAGGAGATCGAGACCATCCTGGCTAACATGGTGAAACCCCATCTCCACTAAAAATACAAAAAATTAACTGGGCATGGTGATGGACACCTGTAGTCCCAGATACCCGGGAGGCTGAGGCAGGAGAATGGTGTGAACCCAGGAGGCAGAGCTTGCAGTGAGCCGAGATCATGCCACTGCACTCTAGCCTGGGCAACAGAGGGAGGCTC
Organism: Macaca mulatta; assembly: GCF_049350105.2. Classification (NCBI taxonomy): domain Eukaryota; kingdom Metazoa; phylum Chordata; class Mammalia; order Primates; family Cercopithecidae; genus Macaca; species Macaca mulatta. The sequence goes on from NC_133411.1 coordinate 125,405,716, forward strand.
TGTCTCAAAAAAAAAAAAAAAAAAAAAAATAGTGTAACAAGCTTAGAAGCTCACACACTCTAAGTAGAAGATTATGTAGGCCTGGAAAAAATGGTAGGTTACTGCCAGTCATGCAGCATCTTTATTAGAAAATTCATTGATTAGAAAGGAGAGAGGAAGTGAGCAGATTCTGGAGCATAAAAAGGGGAAAGAATAGCAGCTCTGAAATTAGCATATTTGCTTAAATTTCTGAGTCTATAAAACACTATAAAATCTATGAAGTAACTTCATAATCTATAAAATCTACTTCACAGTTATTACAAAGATTAGATGAGCTAATACATTGAAAATTCATGCACATAGTAAGTACTCACTCAGGTAAGCGCATCCTAATCAGAACATGTGGTTTAGGAGAGATTGTCAGTGATCCTGTATCCTGAAGAATGCTTTCTGTTCTGAAAAGAAACATAATCAAAAAGCTTGTCTTGGCCGGGCGCGGTGGCTCAAGCCTGTAATCCCAGCACTTTGGGAGGCCAAGACGAGCGGATCACGAGGTCAGGAGATCGAGACCATCCTGGCTAACACAGTGAAACCCCGTCTCTATTAAAAAATACAAAAAACTAGTCGGGAGTGGTGGCGGCGCCTGTAGTCCCAGCTACTCGGGAGGCTGAGGCTGGAGAATGGCATGAACCCGGGACGCGGAGCTTGCAGTGAGCTGAGATCTGGCCACTGCACTCCAGCCTGGGCGGCAGAGCAAGACTCCGTCTCAAAAAATAATAATAATAAAAATAAAAAAAGCTTGTCTCCTTGGGACAAACTGATGGAGAGGAAAAAGCAGGGTCAAAGCCAAGGCTTAACAGAGGAAATGCAGCAATTGGGAATCGGACAGCTGATTAGACACTAGTAGCTCAATAAGCACTATTGGAAAACAAATACAAAAAAGTGAGAATCCTATTTTTCAATGCTCAAGTATCAGAAAAGGAAAATATTGACAAAACTCAATGCTAAAAAGGATGTCAATAGATAGGCACTTTTATAAACTAATGGAGGGTTTGTGAATTGGTAAACTTGTTTTTGGAGGACAGATTAGCAATTGTACCAAAATCTATAATTTTAAATGCATATACATGGCAGTTTTCTTTGTAGGAATTTTCTCTGAGAAAATAAATAAGCAAGTACATAAAGATGTTTATCAAGAATTTTTAAAAGTTATTTTATATATAATAAAACTGAGTAATTTAATTATCCATCAGTAGAGGGTTTAGTTTAATAAATTAAATATATCCAGATAGTGGTATACTGTTCGACATAGTTCTTATAAGCATAGATTTTGGAGTCAGTCTGTCTGAGTTTAAATCTAGTCCTACCTCTTACTACTTGTATGATTTTGATCACATTATTTATCTTTGCTTAAATTTCCTAGTCTATAAAACACTTTATAAAATCTATAAAGTAACTTCATAATCTATAAAATCTACTTCACAGAGTTATTACAGAGATTAGATGAGCTAATATATTAAAAATTCATGCACATAGTAAATACTCAATATGTATTAGATATAAATACAGTTGAACAACATGGGGGTTGGGGAACTCACCCCAGTGCAGTCAAAAATCCTTGTATAGATTTAGACTCTCCCAAAACTTAACTTCCAATAGCCTACTGTGGACTGGAAGCCTTAACAATAACATAAACAGTCGATTAATGCATACTTTGTAAGCTACTGGTATTATATATTGTATTCTTAGAATAAAGTATGCTAGAGAAAATAAAATGTTATTAGGAAAATAATAAGAAAGAGAAAATACATTTACTATTCATTGAGTGGAAGTGGATTGTCATAAAAGTCTTCATACTCTTCATCTTCACATCAAATAGGCTAAGGAGGAGGAAGAAGAGGAGACATTGGTCTTGCAGTCTCAGGAGTGGCAGATGTGGAAGGTAGAAGCAGAGGCAGGGGAGGCAGGTATACTTGGCATAACTTTACGAAAACACATCCGACTCTTTTTCCTTTTTTTTTCTCGAAAATATGTTTCTATATAGTACCAATCCTTCTACCACCGTTTGCTTTAGTTTCATATCATAAAAGAGTCCATGTCATTAATGTCAAAAGCAGTCTTGAATAATCAGAACCATTCTGCATGATTGTCTAACATCAATTTGTTTTCTGGCATCGCATCTTCTATGTCTTCTTCCTCATAATTTGTCATTGATTTGGAAGCACTCCTGTCCATCAAGTTGTCTTCTGTTAATTCCTCTGGTGTGGTATTTATTGGCTCTTAAATTTCTCCAAGATTCTTATCTTGAAATCCTTCACCTCCTACATTTTTTAACTTCCATATCCACAGTCTCTTTTATAATTTCCTTGACTGGCTCTGTTGTAAATTATGTAAAATCATGTACAATATCTAGACACAGTTTTCTCCAGCAGGAATTTTATGTTTCTGCTCAATGGTATTCATGGCTTTTTCTATAATGATGGCATCTTCAATTGAATTATGCCATTGAAGATAATTCTTTTAAACTTTCATGATGTTATTTCTATCAGGGTTCTCTTCCACAGTGTTGATAATCTTTTTCATAGAGTACTGTGTCTAATGAGCCTTAAAGGTCCTTATGACCCTCTGATCTTGAGACTGCATTAGAGATGTTGTGTTTGGGGGTAGATGGACCACTTTGATGCCTTAAGTGTTGACCTCATGGTGTTCTGGGTGGGCAGGGGCATGTCTAATAAAAGGTAGTATCTTACTGGCAAAGTACTTTCTGACTTCAGAGATAAAGCACTGATGGAACCAGTTCGGAAAAAAAGAGTTCTTGTTGTCCAGGCCTTCATATTGTACAATCTTAAAACTGGAAGCCTGTGTTTATCTTTTCCATCATGGCTAAGGAATTAGCAGATTTATAGGTGATGACAATCCCGATCATAAACCTGACTGTGTTTTCACACAATAGTAGAGTTAGCCTATCCCTTCCTGCCTTAAATCCTGGTGCTCACTTCTTTTCCTTACTATAATAATAAATTTTCTTTGTGGCATTTTTTTCCAGGATAAGCCACTTTCATCTCCTAAAATCATATACTAAAAACCTTTTTGGGCAGTATCTTTTCTCCTCAATGATTTTCTTAATGATGTGTGGGAACTCGTCTGCTGCTTCTTGGTCAGCAAAAACTGCTTCTCCTGTTATCTTGACATTTTTAAATCCAAACCTTTTTCTAAAATTATTAAACCATCCTTTGCTGACATTGAATTCTCCAGCTTTAGATTCTTCACCTTTCTTTTGTGTAAAGTTTTCATATGATGACTTTGCTTTTTCTCAAATCATATTACAGCCTACAGGTATGTCTTTGTGTTTTCTTTCACTTTTTTTAGGGACCCAGGCTGGAGTGCAGTGGCGTGATCATGGCTCAATGCAGCCTCAACCTCCTGAATTCAAACAATGCTTCCACCTCAGTCTCCCAAGTAGCTGGGACTACAGGGCATGCCTTTCTTAGAGCAATCCTGGTGCCACTAAAAGCTGCATTTTCAATATGAGATAAAAGTGTATTTTATAAAAAGTGCAAGATGTTCATGCCTGCTGGCATAGCTGCAACAGTGGCTTGTGTGAAAGATCACTTTTTACAGCAATACCCAATTTACTGGACAAACAAACTGCTCAAGCAAGCATGATTAGCATTGTCTGGCATTTTAAAAGGATGCTTGCAATGCTTGATCTTACCACAGTAGCAACAGGAGGTAGCTACAAAATTGTTACAATAGGAGAGTATGGTACCACAGTTAATTTTATGCAGTTATAATTTAATACTGCATCTTTATGTTTGTTCACATTTCTCTGGACTGTGAATGGCACTATGCATGTTCTGTGTTTGTGTAGATTTTGATTAATGTTAACTTTTTATAATAGAGTTGTATATATCTTATGGTAGTAAATAAATGATAGAGTATTATATACATGTATGAATTCATGACATAGTTTTTTCTTAATTTTTTCAGTATCTGTGTGAGTTTTCAGATTGTTGCAAATCTTCCACAAATTTTCTAATATAGCTTTTGAAAAAAATCCATCTATCAGTGGACCCCTGAAGTTCAAACTCATGTTTATGAAGGGACAACTGCATTATTATGCAAACATTATAAGTTACAATAGCTAAGTTAACTTGAAAAATAAACATGTTGAGCAAAAGTTACAGGGTAGATAATTATACAGGTTTCCATTTATATAGAATAATTTATGTGTGATTGCTTGTGTAGAAAGGGTTCTGAAAATATTCTTACTAAAAGGTTAATACTGGATATCTCTGATGTTGGGATTTTGGAAGATTTTTCTTTTCTTTTTTTCTTATTTTCTAGTATAATATTTTTTACTAACATATAATAACTCCTAAAATTGCAAGCTAGGACATTTAGAGCAACTTTTCTGCTGAGGAAAACTAAAAATCTACATGCAATATAAAAATAACAATCTTAAAGCGCTAAAGAGGCAACTAGATAGTGTGTGCACCCCACCATCCTAAAGCAGGTGGTTTGACGGAATAGTGAAATGGCCTTTTGAAGACTATAGCACCAGCTAGGTGGCAATGCCTTGCAGGGTTGAGGCAAGGTTTTCCAGAAAGCTGTATGTGTCCTGAATCCAGCAATACAAGGTGTTGTTTCTCCCACAGTCCGGATTGCTGAATCAAAGGGTGAAAATGAGAGTGGCACCACTTACTCTTCTGCCCAGTGACCTCTACTTGCAAAAATTGTTCTTCTGTTCCCATGACTTTATACTCTCCTGGCTTAGAGGTTTTAGTTCCAAAGGAGGAAATACTTCCACAAGGAAATATAGCAATAATTCCACTGAACTGGAAGTTAAGACTGCCACCCAGAAACTTCGGACTCCTCATGCCTCTGAATGAACAGAAAAGAAGACAACTACTGTGCTGGCTGAGGTGATTAATCCTGACTACAAAGGACAAATTGGACTGCTATTCTGCCATGGAGGTAAGGAAGAGTATATGTGGAATATGGCAGATCCCTTAGGGCATCTTAGTATTACCATGCCCTGTGATTAAAGTCAATGGAAAACTACAACCCAATCTAAGCAGGACCACTAACAGCCCAGACCTTTCAAGAATAAAAGTTTGGATCACCCTACTGGGTAAAGAACCACAACCAGCCAAGATGCTTGCTGAAAGCAAAGGGAATGCAGAGTGGGTGGCAGAAAGTAATTATAAATACCAGCTATAATTACATGACCAGTTACAGAAATGAAGACTATAATTGTCAAGCATATTTTCTCATTTTGTTGGAATATGTGTGTGTATCTCTTTGTTTTCTTTCTTCTTTCATTCCCTTATGTAACATAAAATATATTGACTTTATATCATAGTATTTAGTACTGATAATTTTATATGAGAGTATTTAAGTTATGAATATCAAGAAGAAAAGTAAATATCACTCAAGAACTTTACCTTTTCTTCTAGGGCAGAGGCTAGTGCATTTTTGGTTGTATGCAGAATAGTTGTATCACATTAGGTGGAATTTTGACCTTATTTGTCTTTATTTGAAGATTAAGTATGGCTTAAGGAGACATGTATGAGTGCCAAGTTGACAATGGATGGACTTGTGATGGTTAATTTTATGTGTCAACTTGATGGCCATAAGATGCCCAGTAGCTGGCTAAACATTATTTCTGAGTGTGTCTGTGAGGGTGTTTCTGGAAGAAATTAGCATTTGAATTGGTAGACTGAGTAAAGCAGATGACCCTTCCAATGTGGGTGACCATCAAACAATCCAAAAGGGCCTAAGTAAAACAGAAAGGTGGAAGAAGGTTGAATTAATTCTGCCTGATTGACTGAGCTGGGAAATGGATCTTCTCTGTCCTTGGTGCTCCTGGTTCTCAGGCCTTCAGACCTAGATAGGAATCTACACTATTGATTCTGAAGCTTTTTAACTACACTGCTGGTTTTCCTGGGTCTCCAGCTTGCATGTATATATACATATATGTTCAGACACAATGACCAGCATGCAGCAGATAACCAGATAGACAAGGAAATAAGACATGAAAATATAAATAAATTTAAAATATTGGAATTGTCAAACACAGACTATAAAACTTCTAAGCCATAAAAGTCAACTTGATCTGCAGAAAACAGGAAGTAATAAAATGTGATATAGCAGATATTTAAAAGAAACAAAAGAATGTCTAGAACTAAAAATGATATAACTTAAATTAAGAATTAAATAATGGGTTAACTACCACCGTAGACCCAACTGAAGACAGGATTAGTATATTGGAAAATACATCAGAAGAAATTATCTAAAACAGCACGGAAAAATAAAAAAATATAAAAAAGAAAAATAAAAAAGAGAGGATAAGAGACACATGTGGTAGAATATGAATCTCAGAAGGAGAGACAAGTAAAAATGGGGCAGAGGCAAATTTAAAGAGATAATTGCTAACAATTTGCTGTAACGAAACCCGCAGATTTAAGGAGGGCATCACATGTCAAATGGTATATTTTTTTTAAAAATCCACCCCATCAAAATGAAGCTACAAAAAAAAAAAAAAAAATCAAAGAGCAAATATTTTAAAACATGTAGAGAAAAAGATGCAACTTACCATCAAAGGCACTACAATTACACAGACAGTTGACTTTTCAACAGCCACATAGACGATTAGTGAGTAGTAGAAGAACATGGAGTCAAAGTGTTAAAAAAAAAATCTACTGACCCAGAATTCTATACCAAACTAAGATATTCTTCAAGATTACAGAAGAAATGAGAACAAACATGAACACTATCAGACTTACACCAAAGAAAATTCTAAAGGATATGATTTAGACAGAAAGATAGTAATCCCAGATGGGAAGTCTAACATGTAAGAAGGAATAAAGAACAAACACAGTGAAAAATATGTAGGTAAACCTAAATGAACTTTGATTGTATAAAAAATAAGAGTATCTTAAAAAGTGTATCTTATAAAGTATCTTATAAAGTATCTTATAAGATACTTATAAAGAGTATCTTATAAAGTGTTTGCAATAAAGTGTTTACAATAAAGTGTATATACACATACACACATATATAATGAATAACTGGAGATTTAACATCATTCTTCTCTTGAGTCTTAGGTGAATTTGGTAAGAATGCCACCTATCAGTGTAAGAAGAATAAGTCCAGGAAAGTTATCTGAAAGACTCCTTGAGCCACAGCAGCTTTAAGCAGTTACATATTTGGAGAGAAATACCATATTGTGGTCAAGGAAAGAATAGTGGACATCAAGGGGTGTTTTGTTTTGTTTTTCCTGTAATCACCTTCCTTTAATCTTGGAATAACACCTTCCTTGTCCTTGGGAAAACTCATTCCCCATTCGTGTGTGTTTTTTTATGCTGTCAATCATAAATACCAGTAGTCATGAGGATGGGCATCTAGTCTGAGCCAAGTCAATCATCATTTTTCCCTAGAATTTTTTTTTTAATTGGTGCTATAAAATGGCATAAATCTCCCCCTGATGAAAGCATGTGAGTCAAGGGAGTGGCTGATAGTCAATTCCCAACCAAGTGAAGGAAGCTGATCTTAAAAAATGAACTGGACAACAGAGAGGAGTAAAGAAGGAATCGCAAGAAGAGAAACTTAGTAGCATTCAAGTCCTTTGTTCCATTAGCTCTGAGGGTTAGCTCCTTCTCTTACGAACTATTTACCTTTTTACCGAAGCCAATTCAAGTCATAATTGTTCTGTGAAACGCAGAGCAAGGCAAGCAGTGCTGATGACCGTGCTTAAGGATAAGTTTAAGGTATTAAAACTAAACCACAGAAACAGATCAGAGACCAGGAGAATGGAGGCAGATGACTCACTTAATTGGGATGGATCAAAGCAATTGAACAACTGTTTAGAATTGGCTAGAGGCCCATTTCTGAGTTTTTTGTGTCTTTTTTTGCCATCTGCATTTTATGGGGACAGAAGAAACACACTGAAGAAGCCTTTGGATGTTGCACAGAACTATTTTAAAAACTTTTATTTTAGGTTCAGTGGATATGTGCTGATTTGTTATATAGGTAAATTCATATCACAGGGGTTTGGTGCACAGATTAGAACTCTTGATACTAAAGTCCCAGGTTATCTGTGGCAGTTATGGAGAACCAAGAGACCTGGATTTAAAAATAGAATGGTTTTGAGATGATACATGGAATAAACATGAACAAGTTGAAAACAGTTTACACTAGTCAGAAAGCATTTATTTTTAACTATTAATTATTAGTTTTTAAATTTTGCTAGATAGCCATGTTAACTCACTGCTTAGGGATTAAAATTAGCACTAATTTATGCTATAGCAGTTATAAAGAATTAGATAACTTTTGAAAATGTTGCACTACTTGGGAGCAATATCAGTCCCAGGCATAAATACCCAGGAATGGTGCCAAGGGAAGGAGAGACAGGGCTTAGCTGTGTTCTCCTTTATTCTTGTACCTCACATCTCCTCTATCTGCCTGGGTCAAAAGCTCCCACCAGGGCCGGTGGTTCCAGATAGATCCAACTTCCTCACAGCAACATATGAGAATGATGAGCAAATTCAGAAGCAGGTGTATTTTCCTGGCTTGATACCTTAGACTTACTTCCTGGGGAAATGAACCATTAACCATGTTGCTAGATCAGACCTGCAAACCTCCAACCTCCAATATACCTCTTTGGAAGCCCAGACTTAACCTAAGTGTTCCATGGCTTAATCTCTGTGTCCTCTCACACACCACTCACCACAGTTCTTTTTTTCAAGTAAAGGTTCCATAAGTGTTTGGGGTCAGTATAATTTATGGAGAATTTAGTTTGCGTGTGTTCCTTTGTACTTATCTTTTCTTCACCCTTGTTAGCAGGGATCTAGGACCTTATTATTTCTGTGCCATAGAAGTTTTTGCAAGGCAGAAAGCAAAAGCTATGGAAGGTAAAAGACTGTCCTTTGCAAAAGCCTAAGGTAATTAAAGAAAGAATATGAACAGCCTATGTTCACTTCCAAGGGCTGCTCTAAGAAATTGCGCATAAACCTGGTGGCTTAAAACAACAGAAATTTATTATTTCATAGCTCTGGAGTACAGAAGTCCAAAATTAAGGTATCACAGGGTTGGTTTCTTCTGGAGCCTCTGAGACGGCGTCTGTTTCATGCCTCTCTCCCAGCTCCTGGTGACTGTTGCAACTTCCGGCATTCTTTGGCTCTGTCTTCACATGGCTTCCACACTGGGTCTCTGTTTTCTTTGATAAGGACACTTGTCATTGGATTTGGGACCCACCCTAATGCAAGATGATCTCATGTTGAGATCCTTACCTTAGTTCCATCTGAAAAAAATCTTATTCCAAATAGATACATACTGAGGGTCCAAGTGGACATACCTTTTAGAGGAATACCACTGAACCACTATAGAGCCTCAGTGGTCAATGAGTGAGAAGAAGGAGAGATTTTTCTCCTGATTAAATGATTTTGGAGCTATGGGGAGGGAGAGAGTGAAACCACATTACCATTTGGTAGCCATAACCCAAGGAGGAGATGAAATTCGGAGGGGAAGACAGCATGGTACACCTACACATAAGCAGACTGAGCCCAAGGCCCTGCCTCCTCAACCCCCAGTCTGACAGTGAATCTGTCACTCAGCCAAGAGCAATCAGACTTCCAGGGATTGCTGTGGGTTTGGCCATAAGAGGTGAGAGGCAATCTTGATATCCAGGCAGTTGGAGACTCTTGCTCACTATCTTCTGAGCAAGATAAGCCTCCCCAGATTCCTGTGCAGCCTAGGAAGGGAGGGGTCCCCACAGCAACTGGATTGAATCTCTCACCAGACACTTGAATTGGCAGCTCAGAGTTGGACTTTTAAGTTTGAAGAAAATACAGCTAAATTTTCCAGACTGAGATTCATTGCTGCTCTGTTAAACGAAATCCCCAAATATAAGCTCCATGGATTTATAGTAGTTGGCCTGGTTTTCCCAGGTTTTAGCCATGTGGCTCCCCCCTCCTGCTATCCTTGTGAGTGCTGAGGTCTGCTGGTTAGCTCTAGGTAAGAGAACACAGCAGATGCTGGGCCACACTGGTGGGTTGTGGTGGTATCAGATCTATGGACAGAGGTGGTGGCCAAGACCAGCTCCAGGGACTGAGCCTCCAAAAGGACACTGGGATACCTTCCTTTCTAGTTGGAATCCACCCATCACTTTTCATCTGGAATCATTTCTGTAACAAAAAGAGGGTAGGTAGGAAAGAGAAAAGACAGACCTTGTTGGTGAAATGCAAGGGGAGCCAAGTTCAGGTATCGTGCAAGGCTATGGAGTAGGAAAAGAACAGAGCTGGGTGATCATTTCCACTATTTGGATGCAATACAGTTGATGTGTACTTTGGGCTGGTTTGGTTTTTTAAATGGAACATTTCCCCTGCTAATAAGTTAGAGAACTCAGTTCCTCTTTTTATAAGTGGGTGTGGATGACGTAGTTCTATTGACACTTTGCTATGTTTTTTTCCAACTGTAGCTCTTTTATCTTCTCACACCTTTCAGCTACAGATTTATTCCTCATATTCACTCCTCTCTCTCCTACCTCCCTATTTCTATAGGTGTTTATGTCCTTTTAACAAGCTCAGCACAAAGCTGCTGCCATTTATTGAGTTCTGACTGTGTGCCAGGTATGTGTTCAACACAATACACATGCATATTTCTCTTAATCTTCCTTGCAACTTTAAATGTATTATGTGTATTATCTCCAGTTTACAAATGAGGAAATAAGCCCAGAGAGGTTCAGTAACTTGCTCAAGATTGCACAGCTCATAAGAGGTAGAACTGGAATTTGAGGTAATATCTGTCTGATATAAGGCCAAGCTTGCAGCACTGCTTCCTGGCACTGTGCTGTTCTCTGAAGTAAGAGGCAGTTCTTGGAATTCTCACTTTAGTATCTGTAATGTTGGTGGAAGGTGAATGACTATTGCATCTCAGCTGCTGCTCCCAGGTAGTAGCAGGACCAAACTGCCCAGGGCTCTGGGTGTTTGCTGTTGGCAGGAGCTCCTCCCGGGCTGCCTGATGCTCCAAGTAGGCAGGCCATTAGGGAGCCCCCCAAGGTGATGGCTGTTATTTTCAGCTCAGGGATCTGAGCAGAACCCCCAAAGAAAGAGTTATTTCAAACTGGGCCTTTGTTCCTTCCTCTTCCAGTGACTGCAATTCTGGGCCCCAGCTGGAGGTCTAGATTGCAAGATCAGGAAGGAGCTGGGCCAGTTTTCTGGTTGCTTCTTGGCACTAAGCTCTTGTGTTTTCACAGCAGCCGCAGGCCCTACCTCCTTCCTGGAGACCCCAGGGTGGAACACAAGCAAATTCATCTCTTTTCACTTCCCCAGCCCCTGGCATGGTGACTCTTGATTTGCTATACTCAGAGCCTGTCATTGTTGGGTAGGGGCTTCCATATGGCCCCCATTTGAAATGGATGGTTTTTGAGGGGCTCCTGGAAATGTGTTACAGGTGAGCTCCTGGACACTTGGCTTGCCTACTGCTTCTTCAGCTCTGTGTGCTTTGCCTAATTGTGTTTTCTCTGCCGATCTGTCTGAGTAAAGTTTTTCTATCCCACTTTGTCCGAAGTCTACATGATACATCTGGTACCCATTTGGCTGAGGTGGGGGCAGGAGCAGGGTGATTAATTGAATGCTTGGCACAGGGCTGCAAGAAGAAAACTGAGAAGAAAGGCAAGAACTGGGAGAGCTTAGAGAATGCTCTAATGCTTGGAGCCTTTGCACAGTCCTGAAACTCCACAATCTCTGTTCCTCCACTTGGTTTCTGTTTAGAAACAGAGCCTCAAAAAAGGCAAGAGAAAGACTTTGATGAGATTCTGAAACTAGATTGCAACTCCTGTTTTAGTATAAACCCCGCAGTGCTCCATCTTTCTCCCACAGGGCCCATGGCTTCTCGGTAGGTGGCTAGGGTATCACTAAGCTCTGATTGTGGAAGGGGAGAAAGAAAGAGCTGGGAAAGATCACCTGTCTGTGTCTATTTTTGTACCCATCTAATTTGGAGCCTCTCGTTCTGCAGTGGGAATTTTGGCTCCCGATCTTGGTCTGGTTCCCAGGATACTGAGTAGAAGTAAAAGTGAAGCGGCACCACTTGGAATCCCTGCTTCTGACAGGGGTCCAGGGCCAGCCCAGGCACTGCATGGGCTCTTTCTGCCTGTCTACCTGTCGGTCTGTCTCGTTCTGTGCTTCTGATTTTGAAAAACCAAAAAGAGCATGGACCCTAGAATCACAAAGTGTAAGTTTCAGATCTCAGCTCCTGCTAGTTGTGTCATCTGGAAAGTGCCTATTAACTTTTTGGAGCCTCAGTTTCCCCCCTATAAAATGTGACAATTCACACGTTGTTCCAAGGAGTAGATGACATGATTCAAAACACATGTCAGCTCTGCACCTCTCTAAGGACTCTCCACTCAACCCTAAAAGGAAAATAGTGTCATCACCGTCAGCATCCCTGTTTTATGGAGGAGGAAACTGAGGCACAGAGATGTTAAGTGACCTGTCCGTGGTCTCACAACCAGTAAGTGGCAGAAGTGGCCAGAGTCCAGGAAGGGAGTCTGGCCCAGAGCCTGCGCAGGGAAACCTGCTCTGCTGCCTTTGTAAAGCTGGGGTGCTCCGGTGCTGGGCCTGGACAGAGGAGGCACGCACTCAACAGCAGCCCTGACTCTTACCACCCCGGGGATGCCGAAGCTGCAGCCTATTATTCCAGCCGCCGTCTGTAAGAACAATGGCCCTGGGGGCCAGCAAGCAGAGAACAAGAGCGACTCAAGGAGAGGAAACCACGGCAGGGGCTGAGGCTCTCACAAAAGTAAGGGCAGCGGGGGCAGCCCGAGGAGGTGGGGAAGGGCACACGGGAAACGAGGTCGGCGCGCAGGCCTGCCTTGGCCGCCCTCCCTCCCTCCCTCCCTCCGCAGGCCCTGGGGCTCCTCCGGGTCGCGCTCTTGAAATTCATCGTCAGCTTCCGAGCGGCCCTCGCACAACCGCAGCCAGCCCCGGCGGCTCCTTGCCTGCCTGTGTACCCTTGAGGCGACTGCTGTCTTCCCTAAACGGCTCCAGATTTAGGACTCCTCCATCTCATTGCTCTTCCCCAGCCGCCTGGCGCTTTCAACTGGGCCCGACACGCTTCTGGGACTTGGTCACGGTCCCTGCCTCTCCTGATGAGAGCCCGCGCCTCTAATTCGGGTCCCCCCTGCACCCTCCCTGAGCCCTGCCCGCGCTGTCATTACGGTGCTGTCGCTGCTCCCGCAGGAAGCAGGCGGCGGCAGCTCTCTCTAGCCCGAGGCCAGACCCAGGGCCGCTACGCCGCCACCGCGCGGAGTGGATCCAACCCCTGCGGACAGGCAGCCTGCTTGGGTGTTGTTCCTGAAGTGCACAGGGAGGCTCCTGGGAAGAGAGGGAGACTTTAAGAAGGAGAAAAGTGCGTTTACAGGATGGATTTGAAACAATCACACTTTTCTGGTCTGCCCAAGACACCTCACACCCAAAAGAAGCAAAGAGGTGTTCTGGAGGGAGGACAGAGGGAGATGCTGCAGGTGCCCTATGGCTGGCCATGTCATGATCTGACACCTTGGTAGTGTCTGGGTACATGATTCCTTATGTATTTTGCATGCAAATCTAGTCAGATTGGGCCTTGAAAGGAGCCCTGCCTGGTAGACTTCACCCCCTTGGGCAATCTGGGTGTGAACTCTGGCTCAGCAAGTTAGTTATCTACTCTGAACTTCTTTCCTCTTATGAAAATGAGGATAACAGTGGCGCTGTCGTGTGGAAATGACAAGTCACCCGAACTACCTGGCACATAAAAGGTCCTCAAGAAATGATAGGCCCTTCTTTGTTAAGGCCTCTGGCCCCCATACTACTATGCATAACTTTTGGTCTATCTGTCTCTCTTACCTTCTCCCCAAGGCCAGCACCGAAATGGTACACTGTGCTAGACTCTATTGGCTTGATGGGTTGGATTGCTGCTAGCTAGCCAGTGAGGGTAGAGACGTCTATGTCTGAACCTCGGGATATCTACAGGAGTGACTTTCAGTGTTCTCTTGCCCCATAATGATGGCAGACCCACAATTCCACAACCATGGCAAGGGAAGGGTATGTAAGAGATCAGACCTCTTAGGGATAAGGGTCTCTGTCACTGCACTAAACAAGCAACTTACACTAACTAAACGCTGACCAAGGACAAGGGAAATGGAGAACCGGTGGTAGAAATAAGTAATGTTTACCAAGTATGGCCTTGAGATCAGCTGTGGCAGGGGATCAGAGCTTGTGTCACTCATACTCTTGCACTAAGTCCTGGTAAAGGCTGCAGCCTTGAAAAAGACTCAGATTAGGTTTAGAGGGTCCATGACAGATAGGCAAGGTACAAGGGATATCTCTTGTGCCCCATTTCAAATCCTCCCAGTGTCACTCCCTACTCTTCTGACCATTGCAGTGGCTACTTCTGCAAAGGTGTCAGAACAGCTTTCTCTGCAGCAATGTGGCAATGTCTGCCCCAGGACCCCTCTGAAGCTGCTGTGTGGAATGCCTGTAGAATCCACTGGGCACTCATCCATGGACAGCCTGGAGATGTGAGGAAGTTAGTGTCAAGAACCACCTTTGACCAATGGAAGGCAGGATCCTATGGATAAACGCTCAACCATTTTACTCCCCAAGCAGATAAATACAAGCTGCATCCTATCAGGATCTTCAGAAGGTCCCATGGAATTGACCATCTGTTGTCCTAGGAGCAGCCCATTCACTTACGCATCCTTGCCCTTCTGCTGTTTCACTCCTCAGATCCTGTCTCTGGATCCCTAGGATCGCTTTTTATAACAACTACCTTGGGATAAGTCTTTGTTTTAGGCACGACTTTTAGGAGAACCCAGGCTAAGCTAGCCATTTATAAAGTTTAAGGACAAAAGGGAAGATGCGAAGAAAATATTTTCACAAAGTGGACACATTAAAGAAGTATCATAAAACTGCCAGGTGTGCTGAGTGCCTATTTGGGGTATGCAGTAATGTGATGAAGGTAAACTTATTAGCATCTTTGTGTTTTCTGCCACAACTTTGAGCTCCTCAGGTGTAGTCACAAGATATGTGGATATAGACTTAATCTTGAATGTGCATTTACCAGATGAGTTTGACAGAAAGAGAAAGGTTAGAAAAACAACAGAATGCACAAAGCAGTAATTATAATGGTGAACCAAGGAATTAAGCAGAACAAGAAGGTACGTGAGGATAAAGAGAAGAACATATATAATGTATCTTTTGTATATTTATAACGAGATAAAAATGGTAGGGTCAATAGATTGATTTCAGAGCATGGGGAGTACTGAAATACAGATTTTGGAAGTGGTACCTTAACTGGTGGTGACAGGGTTAGGGACACAATCATGAGAGTGTGGCTGAGGTGAAATAGAGATTAATGATTGTTGGAGGTGAGGAGGTCAGGGAACTCAGAGGGCAAGGTATTCCACTATTCTACAAGGTAGTTAAAGTTACCAAGAATGGTGATAGGAATGGGGGTAGAGCGCCAGGTGTTAAAGTTATTAATGAATGAAGGGAGTGAGTTGGTAGATGACAGTAGCAGATATGGATGGCAGATGGTCAAGTTTGGTGACATGAATTGCAGAGGATCTAGGGGCTTTGAAGGAGGGGAGAAGATAACTGAATTTAAAGTACAATGTCACATTTATTCCACTTTCACTCTGATATAAGGAGAATAAGGTGAGATGGGAATTGTCTCCATTTGAGACGCTGCAGATGAAGGGGACAGCCAAATTTCCATTAAGGCAAGATATAAAGAGACCTTATGAAAAGGGACAAAAGATATAGGGGAACTTGGTGATGGTGGATCCTGAGCCTCAGGATGCATAGTATGTGAAGGTTGGCAACATGGATAGGGAGTGAGAAATGGAGATAATACTTGTCTTATAGGACTATTGCAAATACGAGAGATAATTTTATGTAATGTTGCCAGTAGAATGTCTGATGAAGATGATAATGATGATGATGATCATGATGATCATTGCCAGAAGAACAAGAGTTAAAGGGGAAGCACTGGTAATGTCAGAAGAAGCACTCATTTGGGAATCAGAATGTTCTCAGGTCTCTTCCTGGCTCTACTATTAACTAGCTGTGTAGCCTTAGGCAAATCAATCACCTTTCTTCTGTGGGCCATGTATAAAAGGAAAGAGTTAGATAACATCAGTGATTGTCCACTAGGAGGTGGCAAGGTGGTCATGTGTCAAATACATATGATAATTTCCTAAAGCACTTTTTCAAAACATGTGTATTTGGGGTCCCCCAATAGGTCAAATTTCATTTTCTGGGGGTAAGAACCCAGAAAATGCATTTCAAAAAAGTTTTTCAGGTAATTTAATAAATGCTCCCTCCACGCTCAGCCCCATTTTTTTTTTTTTCCTTTGGGAAACTGCTTTGCCAAGAAGCTAGTCTTTTCTCTCCCAATGTCATAACTCATGAAAATGTCCGAAAATGATAGCGAGAAAGACATGGTTTGTCCATCAGAGCTGGGTCAGAGCATTTATCAGAAGAGACAGATGGCCTGAGATCTTCCCTCAGTGGGTGGATGGCCAATGGGCAAGTAGCAATATTTTTACAGCTTCATTCTTTGGGCATTTCCCCCATCCAAATACATAAGAATGAGAATTAAGTCAGCACAGTGCAGGAATTTTTTTGTTTGTTTAATGTCAGACCACACCATTTGCTGCTGCACAGCCTAGCCATTGGCTTGCTTTGAGGAAGGTGGCTCCTTGGGGAGAAGGGGGTCTGAGAAAAGCACAGGAAGACTGGGGCAGAAATGGGGAGTGAACCCAGCACACAGAGCACAGACCAGTGTCTTACTCATCTCTGTATCCTCAGCACCTAGGAAGGTGTCCAACTCATAGTGGGAACTCAACAAATATTTGTTAAACTGAAATCTAAGGAAAAGCAGCACCAGAACAAAAATGACAGCAATTTAGGGGAATTCATTGGTTTTCAACTGCTGAAAAGAGAACAGCTGCAAGAAAACTACTGTTTTATGCTGAGCCAAACTACCATTAAAGTTGAAGGGCAAAATAAAATCACTGACATGCAAGGACTGGAAAGATTACCACCCACAGACCCTCTCTAAGCAGATATCCTCAAGAATTTCTAGCAAAAGGAAAAGGAAGCTAAGAAAGTGGTCAATAAGTAACAAAGTGTTAAACAAACTTGTAAAATTATAAGTTAAATCTAAAAAGTTGTTGATAGCACAATGTAAAAAATAATTAATAGAACTAAACTAAAACTAAAATTTCAAATGATCTTAAATAGTGGCTTTGGAATGGAGGGATAGGATATGGGGAAAGTGAAAGTAGGCTAATTTGGAATTGTGTCAAATCAATAGGTAACTATCCAGGGAGAGTATAGAGATATTGACTAATACCAGATATTCATAGAAAAATATATGCTTAAATGTGTGTTAAAATTGAAGGATAATCACCAAGAAAAAATAAAAATAAGATGTATAATATCCAATGTTCTCCAGAAAAAAATCAAAGTATTTAAATGTAAACAAATGGTAAAAAGGGAAGACTAACAACTTTTCTTAAAACTAGGATAGATGGGCCAGGCGTGGTGGCTCACACCTGTAATCTCAGCACTTTGGGAGGCCGAGGCAGGTGGATCACCTGAGGTTGGGAGTTCAAGACCAGCCTGACCAACATGGAGAAACCCCATCTCTACCAAAAATACAAAATTAGCAGGGCGAGTGGAACATCCCTGTAATCCCAGCTACTCAGAAGGCTGAGGCAGGAGAATCGCTTGAACCCAGGAGGCAGGAGTTGCAGTGAGCCGAGATTGTACCACTGCACTCCAGCTTAAGCAACAAGAGTGAAACTCTGTCTCAAAAAAAAAAAAAAAAATTCAGGATAGATGGAAAACATAAAATAAGATTATGGAAATACATCCAATTATATTAGTAATTACAATATATGTAAACGGGTTAAATTTGTATGATTATTTGACAAAAACATTAGGCTTTACCACTAGAAGGTAAGCTCTGTGAAGTCTCAGTTCATGTTTTATATTCTCTTTTTCTCTCATTGTCATATCATATACATCATATATCATACAATGATGAGAGAGAGAATACAAGACATATCTTATTGTGGTTTTAATTTTCATTTCCTGATGACTGGAAATGTTAATATTTATTTTATATATATTTGTATATTTATATTAATATTTTATTGGCCAATACACTTATTAAAAGTTCAATATCAATATTGAAACATTAATATTAAAATAATATTAAATATTCAACTCCTTTTTATAATTTTTTTTGGAGATGAAGTCTCTGCACTCAGGCTAGAGTGCAGTGGTGCAACCTCAGCTCACTATAACCTCCACCTCCTAAGTTCAAGCGATTCTCCTGCCTTTGCCTCCAGAGTAGCTGGGATTACAGGCACCTGCCACCCACGCCCGGCTAATTTTTGTGTTTTCAGTAGAGATGAGGTTTGGCCATGTTGGCCAGGCTGGTCTCGAGTTCCTGACCTCAAGTGATCCACCTGCCTCAGCCTCCCAAAGGGCTGGGATTACAGGCATGGACCACTGTGCCCGACTCCCTTTTTGTAAATTTATTGTCCAATCAAGTATCTACTTTTGTGAAGTACTTGTTTAAATTTAGATTTATTTTATAACAGATTGTTTGTCTTTTCATTAATAATTTGTGGAAATATTATATATATTCTAGATACATCTACCAGGAAATTTTAACATAGATTTCTAAATAATTTCTGGGTTAAAAAGGAAATCTTACTGAGATTAAAAACAATTTGGGACTAAATGAAAATGTGAGAACAGCACTTTACAACAAACTACACTCAGAGGTTGTATACAAAATTATACTCAGAGGACATTTTATAGCTTTAAATGTTCTAATTTGACAATGAGAAAAGTTTGTAAAAATGCATTAAACTTATGCATTAAGAAACTCGTGACAAAATAATTAGGTAATGCCCCACCGAAAAAATAGATGGAAAGAATAAATAAACATGAAATGCAGGAATTAATGGAGTAAAAGCAAAAAAGAAAAATTGATCAAGGCTGCAGTTATGAAAAAGGACGACTTTCACAAAACAATGTTAGAAATAAAGGAGACTAAGATCCTGTTAGGAGATTTAAAACGTTAAAAGATACCATGTTCAACTTCATTACTATCAATTTGAAAATCTACATTAAAAAATAGATGCTTTTCTAGGTAAATATAAATTCTGACACTGACTGAAAAGAGGTAATTACAGAAACATTATAAAGTGAATCAAAGCTAGCCAGAAGGCTCAGGTCACCAATGACAGATAATTTGGGGGCTATATCACTTCTTTCAGAACATAGAATAAAATGGGAAGCTTCTCTACTCATTTATGAGGATTGCATAACCGTATACCAAGACTAAACAAGGATAATGTGGGAAAAGAAAACTGTAGATCAATCACATTCCTGAACAAAGGTACACAAATCCTAAATAAAACATTAGCAAATTAAATGCTTTTGTATATTAAAAGTATAATACATCTTAATTAAGTAGCGCTTATCCTTGGAATGCCAGCATTTTTCAACATTAGGAAATCTATCAATGTAATTCGTTTGATCAAGAATTAAGAGGATCAAATCATCACAACATTTTGATAGATTTAGAAGAAAATTTTAATGAATTAAAGACCCATTAATGATTAGAAAACTTAAAATAGAAATCAAAATGAAAACAGCTTTATTTTCATAAAGGAAAGAAACCCTATGCAAATATCATACTCAGTGGTGAATCACCACTTTGAAATCAGAAACAAAGACAATAAGGACACACTAGTATTGCTCAAAATCCTCACTAATGGTATAAAATAATAAAAAGAAATAAAACATAAGTGTTGAAAAAGAACAGACAAAACTGTTTTTACTTGCAGACATGATAATTTTCTATGTAGAAAATCCATGCAAATCAACTGAAAAATGATTTCAACTAATAAGAGAATTCAGCAAGTTGGCCAGATACTATACCCAATTAATAAGCAATTTTGAAAATGTCATGAGGAAAAAAAGATGACATTTACAAAACTGTAAGATATCCAGGAATAAACTTAATAAAAAATATGTAAGACCTACATGGAAATAGATCAGAAATGATTTTCTAAAGATTTAAGGACACCTAAGGAAGAATTACTTAGGTATCAATGTACTTAGGAATTCTATCTGGGTGAAATTGGTCCACACTGTAATATTCAACCATTGACTTCCTATAAAGACCACGAGTTTACTTTTCCTCTTATAAATTTGCCAAAATCTAAAGTAACAATTCCATCTACCTGTCAAAATTAGATATTTTTTACTTTAGCCCCTTATCCTGAGGATGCCAGGCTGTTGTATTTTTGTTTGTTTTGATTTGATTTGCTAGGTTTTGCAAAAGTGAAAGGTATCCCTCAAAATGTCCTCTAACCAAGTAGTCACTGGTCAGTTACAGCATGTCATACAATTGTTCTAGTTTCTAGGAAGAAAGAGAGTATGCTGGAAGGTGAAGACAGTTCTTGGGGGGTCTTCAGGCAGCAGAGAAAGACAGATTGGCTACAATATGACTTGGTAATGCCAATGATCCCAGGAGCCATGGAGTTAATGCTATCAAAGAATACAGGGGTTTTAAAGGAACCCCTATTCTCTGGTTACGCTGAGATAATTGTCTCAGCATCTCTTGTGGACTGTGTGTGCATTTTCTCTATTACAAAGGCAGGCTGGCACTGAGAAATGCAGCTATCAAGCTCTCATGGTTTATACGTATGTGCCATATATTTGAACCTAGCCTTGCAGACTAATCAGGGCCTAATTATCATGTCAGAGCTGGGAACTCCAAGATATCAGGACAGGAGATTTTGGGAGTCCATTTTCACAAGGGGCTTTGAAATTTTGGGAAAGAAACAGTCAAAGAGACTTTGATGTTTATGGCACTTGGAACACTGAGAATCAAGCAGCTGAATTCAGAGAGAAGATGAATGCCGATCCCAAACTTTGAAGTTTAAGTGTTAGAATAGAGAAGTTTCCTGAGAAGTTAGTAGCTTAGGAAAGAGGCAGGAGGAAGTCACAGAGACATGCACCTTGTTAAGGCTGGGATGACCTGAAAACATAGTGGTAAAATAAAGCACTCTAACAACATAACTCCGGATTCCAGGAGGAAACTACCAAGTATGTGGCTGTAGGATTGCTGCTTTATACTTGCTTCATTTATTGGTTTGTCCAGGGAATGGTGATGGCATATCTACCCAGTTCCAGTCCTTAAAGCACGGTTCAGGCTGATAAGTTTAGAAATAACATCCTACCAGGAACAGTTACAGCTGCTTTGGTGATTTGTCCATGTCTGCTAACCACATTGCTCAACACAGATAATGGAGACTGTGTAGCTAAGGTGATCTTCAGTTGGGGATAGGAGGCCAGGAGCGCATTCTTGTTCATTGTCCTTCTCTCCCAATTCCACTCTTACCCTGAGAGCGAAGCAGGAAAACACCTGCCTACCTCAGGCTCATTTTGAATGTGGCAGATGACAGGCAGCAGCAGAAACAGTAGTAGGTAGATTTCTGGTTTTAGAACAAAAAACAACAAAATACCATGTTTGACTAAGCTGAAGGGAAGCTGGCGAGCTCTGGAACAGGTGAGCTGTTAATTTTCCTTCTTTATACTCAATGAACTGGGCTTTTGTGTTCTACTCCATGAACCCCATATCTCCTCCTTGGTTTGGTGTAGTGAACAGCCCTGTCTGACACCCAGGCAAGGGTTCTTTTTGAACACCAGCAAGCCAGGCACTGTTTCTGCTCCATTTCAGGTTTTGCATCTGATCTCAAGTTCACTGCTTAGCTTTTCCTTCAGTCAAGTTAGGATAATGACATGTTTTGTCTTTGCTTGAAGATACTTTGCATCCTGTGGGGAAGGAGGCTGAATAAGTTAGTTTCAAAATATGATGAACAGGTCCATGCAACAAACGGACGAGCCCATTATTCAGCTGTCCAGATTACTTTTAGGTAAAAGGGAAACCACAGCCACAATCTCTCAAGTGGAAACTTTAAAGCAATAACATCCAAGCACTTAGACAGATATTTTAAAGCCACAATTTAAAATTATAATCATATTAAAAAACCAACAGGTTTGGCAGTAATGAGATTTTTTTTTTTTTCAGAATTCTTGTTTTGCATACGACCCTTAATGCGCCTGCCTCACCTTCTCTTTGGAATATAAATTGTCAGATTATTCATGGGTTTTTGACATAAAGTTCATTTGGCTCTAGCCACCTTGGAAAAGGGAGACTTGTATCATTTTTTTTTTTTCTTTTAAGTTCTACATGCTCTCTGGGGCATTTGGAAAGGGTGGTTGAGTAGAATTCGGTATATTTGTAAGACTTTAAAAAATTAAACATCATAGGATGAAAAGGAAGGCCACAAAAAGGAAATACTGTTTGCATAAAACTGACGTTCCTGACTTTGCCAAATTTTGTTCCAGAGGTTAATAACCTTCTGTTTCAAAACAGGAAAGAAGCTGAATCACAGGGAGTCACCTCCACATGGGCTTTGCTAGATAATTATTCAGCTGACAGTTTAGAGAGCTTTATAAACCCTGCTTTATGGTCTCTGAAGACTGAAATCATTGCATCTTAAACCAAAAAAAAAAAAAAAATTCCCATTAGAATTTTCAGATCTTCATACTTTCTTTAAATATATGGTTTACCTGTTTAAAGACTTGGCAAAGAGGATTTTAAAAATGCCTTTCTTAACAGTTACATCTCAGACTTTAATTATTCCTATTTTTGATCTTCTAGCTGTAGATCTAGAATTAAACAGTCTTCCTTTAATGTGGGTAGCTACTTTAAAAAAAAGAAAGCATTTGTCAACTTGCAGACTTAAATTTTTTGTCTGTATGAACAGCTTGGGTGGAGAGAGAAAAGAAAGTGCCAATTTATGGCCTTTTGTTTTACTGGGAAGCTGATGGGTAACTTTTTGGAAATGTCTGGAGTATCTTGTGCTATACAGACTGGGAAAGGCATGAGGAGTGCTCAGAGTTACCCATGTCTCTCACCAGAGCTTTACATGAAGATGGACTTTGCTGCCAAGAACCTCTGTGGGCCGGGAAGACTGGGGTCTGATAGGGAGAGGGTATTGTGTGGTGTTTTGGAATATTATTCCCGTAAGTTTTACCTTGGAGAACTCTTTCAACTCAACTCCCTTGTTGTTGTAGCTTTAAAAAAGATAGCTGTTGAGGGGAAATATTTTAAAAGCCCAAAGCAGTCTCCTAGGCGCCACCCACATTTAGGGAGAATTAGGAACATAGCAGACAGCTGCCCTTTTCCTTGGGTGATATTGGTAGGGTTGACATATTTGAGTATTTGGTTTCTTTTAAGTTAAGTTTATATCTTTTTGTAAAATGTGAATATGTATTTCTCTCTGTGTGGGGAAGGGTGGATATACAGAAATATGAGTAAACAGATAGTTCCAGAAAAAGAGGAACTGTCCCAAGAACAGGAAGGATGGAGCCACTCTAGGATCACAATAAACAGGCAGGAAGAGAGTCCAACTGTGTATTGCAAGATGATGGATTAATTCAATGTCCAGAGTGAAGAGCTGACTGGGCAGTGTCTGTCCCCTCTCTTTTGAAAGATGAAACCCCTGAAGAACTCTGCTAATTATGAGATGTCACTCAGGCAAAAGGAAGCAATAATAAAAGAGTCAACACATATGCTACTAACTGTAATCCAGACTCTGTTGTGAGTGCTTTACCTGCATAAATGCATTGAATCTCACAACATCCCTACTAAGGAAGAGTGATTTTTACCCTCATTTTACAGATGTGGGCACTGAGACAAGCGGTACAGCAGTATTTTAGCTTAGATAGTGTAAGACCGGAGTCCATGCTATTAATGACTGCAAGTCTAATAGTAAGAAAAAATTAAGTAAACAGCAAGTCAAAGTGGGAAATTCTATGACAAGACTCGAAGGACATCAGATGGAGCAAGTCCCCCGGAAGGAACTGGAGATATTCAAGAGACAAGGAGACTTTCTCTGTGTGCTACCAGAACCAGAATCCCTACTGAGTCAGTCCCTGCCAGATTCCAGCTGGATGTGGCCTCTCTCTAGGGGCAAGGGACAGCCAGTGGGAATCATGGGAAAGTAGTTCCTTCTCTTTTGGCTCCAACTCACTCCCAGCCTGACTACATGTGTGCGACTGGGACATGTACCTCCTGCTGGTGTTGGATTTGAAATCTCTCAGGTACTGCCCATGGTGCAAGTTGAAGATAGGTCCTAGGAGAGAATGAGCTGCCTGCTTGTGGTTGCCAATGATGAGGAGATACCAAATGGTTAACAGACTTGCCTACCTAAGCCATCAGGTCTGTGGAGAGAAGTGCAGTGAACCCAGTAGCAACAAATACTTTCCTACAGAACACTGTCCCCATCATGACCCTAGGAAGGCTTTTACCTTCTTCTCTTTATAAAGAAGGACATGTAGGCTTGGAGAGGTTCAACAGCTTACCCACATTTCTGCAGCTGCCAAACAACAGATCCAGGATGAGTGAATCATGACTGCTCCCTTGATCCTCCTAGTTCACCCACAGGTGCCACACTAAGACTCAGGCTATTCTTCTTTGCATGACATTATACAACTCCTTCTTTTCTAATTAAGCTTGGGTGCATTTGACTGCCCAAACCCTAACTAAAAGCTATTTTATGTTTCACATGGAACACTAATGAACATAGGTATGTTTAAAATTATCAGAGCTTTGAGGAAGGTGGCAAAAATGACTCATTTCTCGCCTCTACAAATGGCAGGGGTGGTACTTTGGGACTTTGGAGTGAAGTGAAATCACAGGTGCAAAATTCAGAGGTCTTGGCTTACAACCAGGGAACTGGTTCATGCACACTCCAAACCAGAAAGTTCCACAGCCCCCTACTCCTTCTCACAGATGAGACATGTAGGTCGAATCAAAACTTAGCTCTGGTGTTACCTTGTTCTCATGGGAGAATTTCAGGGGGCAGATAAAGCATGGGTTTTAGGATCCTTGGAATACAACATAAGCAAGAACTACACATTATGAAATACTTTCTACATGCCTTTTCCTTGGCATGAATTGTCTCATTTAATTTGTACACCACACTTATGAAGTGAAGACTTTTCCTAGGCCCATTTTATAGATGAGGAGACTAAAGTTAAAGTAGATGAAGTCACTTAATCAAGTTATGTGACCCCAGAGCTTAAGAGGGTAACTGTTAGAAATATTCTCTCTTCCACTTTGATTACGTTTGTGATGGCTAATATTGAGTGTCAACTTGATTGGATTGAAGGATGCAAAGTATTGATCCTGGGTGTGTCTGTGAGGGTGTTGCCAGAGGAGATTAACATTTGAGTCAGTGGGCTGGGAAAGGCAGACCCACGCTTAATCTGGGTGGGCACCATCTAATCCACCTGCCAGCATGGCCAGGATATAAGCAGGCAGAAAAATATGAAAAGGCTAGACTGTCCTAGCCTTCAAGCCTGTATCTTTCTCCTGTGCTGGTTGCTTCCTGCTGTTGAACATCAGACTCCAAGTTCTTCAGCTTTGGGTCTTGGACTGGCTTTCTTGCTCCTCAGCTTGCAGATGGCCTATTGTGGGATCTTGTGATCATGTGAGTTAATACTACTTCATAAACTCCCATACACACACACACACACACACACACACACACACATATATACACATACACACACACTCACACAATCATATATATATATATATATAAATACTCACATAATCATGTATATATCTCCTGCTAGTTCTATCCCTGTAGAGAACACTGACTAATACAACATTACATTACACATACCTGTTACAGTGGATAGAGTACTCGTGGTCTGTGGTCTAAAGGGAAACCTGATTCTGCCCTGTTTCTCAGGCTCTTGAACCTTGGCCTCTGAGGTCGTGGGAGTCCTAAAGAGGGAGCTCACTCAGCCCCAAGAGGAAGGAAGAACCTCATCATTTCCCCAAATGGAGCCTCCCACTTCCTCACCTCCACATGGATTTGGAAGAACTCTGGGTTTGTTTGGCTTGGAATTAAGGGTCTGAAAGATAGAAAATGATTTGGGGGCTATATAATTTCGAGTCTGGTCAGGGGGCCCCCACTGTGGATAGAATATATTTTTAAAGGCCAACTCTGACTGACTGGGTGGAACCTTCAATTCTTTCCATGACTAAAAGAAAAGCTTTGTGAACTAGAACTAGCCATGCAGGCATATGATGTCAGGTGCAGTTTCCCCCACAGGGCAAAATTGTAATGCAGAGCATGGGATTCAGTCAAATGTATCCAAATGTATCCACTTCTACAACTTACCTGGAGTTCAGGGCTAAACATCAAGACAAGCAGCCTCTTAAGTTTTCTCTCCAAATCATGGTACAGCATTTTGGAAGTGAGCTAATCTTTAGAGACAGATCATTTGATAAATGCAATCTCTTTATTTTATCCATTTTACGACTGAGGATACTGAGATGTGGGGGCTTTTCTGGGGCCATTCCTTGAGTGACAGGTCTGGGACTTGAACCCATGTCTCTTAACTCCCTTGTCCAAATCCCAACAGTTGCTTATGTCTAATGGCTCGCTCATGCCTTTGAGTGCTTGATGCTCTCTCCTAGCTCAGGGACATTGGGCAAATCCATCCTCATAGTCTCTCTTCTCAGAAGAGAATATGATGTTCGGGCTGTTGTACAGTCTTAAAACATGATTAGTGTCTCATAGGTGGGCACTGAAACATCCAGTTCCCTGGTTCCATGAAAATAAAACAGAAACTTCTCTTGTTGCAAATCTTTCCAAAAATGTGCAGCCACTTCCATGCCTTAGTAAGTAGAGTTTAATGAGCATAACATTTTCACATTATTCAAGGTGCACAATACCTCAAGGTCATCATCCTGGAGGTCTCTGTGTGCAGCTTATATGTCATAACCTAGTTTCACATTTTTAATTGATTCATTTGTCATTTGATTTTTTGTGTTTATAAAAGTAGAAAGTAAAAATATCTGGTTAATTGAGAGGTATGGGTTTGTTAAATCCTTCTGATTAGTTGAGGTCTTTTCACAGTATATGGACTGCTCAATCTTTGTCCTACCAGCCTCCTCAAACAAGTTGTGAAGAATATTTAATGACATAGACTTTTTGATATTTATAAAAATACTGTGCATTCTCCTTAGCCGACGGCATGTCCATCGTAAATCAAACAGGAAAGAGATAAAACACCTAAGAGACTGACACCCAGCCTAGAATATGAATCTACCTGACTCTCCAGCACGCTGTCATCTTCTGTCAGGTTCTGAGAGGCTGATGGAATCAGGCAGAAGAGGGTTTTGACCTCTTCCTAGGCCGGGACTGCTGTGGTGCCCAGTGTTGCTGGCCCTGCCCAAGAGCCCTGAGAGCTGCCTGGCATTACTTCAGTTTCTCAAGTTTCCCTATGGACAGCAGTTCCACTGTGAGGGATCAGACACATGTCTTTCTCCCTCACAGGCAATCAGGTTCCTGTTGTAGAAAGGCACTGCCTCTAGCTCTCTGTATCCTCCTCTCTGGGTCTGGTGATTGTCTCATAAATCAGCGCTTTTGTCTTCCTTCCTTTAATCAAATAGAACAGCAACAATTAAATGTATTCTTAATGTAATCACTCTT
This sequence comes from Macaca mulatta, assembly GCF_049350105.2. Lineage (NCBI taxonomy): Eukaryota > Metazoa > Chordata > Mammalia > Primates > Cercopithecidae > Macaca > Macaca mulatta. The sequence goes on from NC_133411.1 coordinate 125,433,350, forward strand.
TTCTTGTTAGGCCCCGGGAAGCTAGTCTCCTCAAGATGGCTTTTATTGTTTTTCCAGGCTTGTTTTCAGGGAAGGGACAGAGGTCTTTTCAAGCTAGGTTAAGTAAAGGGGAATTCATGTTGAGATGGATATGGAGCAATGAAAAAGACAAGAGGCTCCTGGGAATCCTAGAACAGAAAGTAAGGTATAGCTGGGTCACCTGCAACTAGAAGAGAAGGATTCAAGGGAGCAGGGGGCGGGGGCTCTAGCAGCCATGGCCAGAGATTGTGGAGGGTCTTCACCCATGTGCTCACTATTAAGATGAAACACCTACACTCTGCGTGACGTCTCCTCTCTCACTCCTGGCCACCATTGACTCCTTGTGCTTCCCACTGCTCCAGCTCACCTTTAATTTTGGCCTCTTTAGTTCTAGGTTTACTTCTGCCAGTAGGAGATTCTTTTCTGATTAATGGTTCACATGACAGAGAATTTAATTTGTTCAGTTCTTTATCCTCCTCTTCCTTTTTTTTTTTTTTTGTTTGTTTGTTTTTAAATGTGTATATCATGGGTCATTGGAAGTTTTCAATTGGTTCATTGTGAGTTAGGTCTACAATCCCTGATCCAATCAGCTATGTGGGAGGGGTGGGGATGGAAAGGAATGGGTCAAAATTAGACCACCTAAACAGCAAGGGCTTTACGTGGGCCAGATTTCCTTTGTGTAAAGTGTGATCCAAGCAGGCACCACACACCCATCAATATAGCCAACATATGTGAGCATTAGAGAGTCTTCCTAGAACCGTAAGCCACCCATAAGCCACAAAAGACCTGGTTCCATAGGAAAACCTAGGAGAAGGAGAAAAATGACAGTCCGACATACATAAATAACTCCGATAGTCCAGCATACGTTTTCAATTCCAGAACAAGGCCATAGACAGTCTGGCAATTTCAGAATTGAATGAAAGAGAAATACCCTGTCAAGCCCTGCTCTGGAATCAAAATAATATGTCTTCATCATGTATGTCTGTGTGCACACACACAGACACGCACAATGGGAGATGGGGTGCTGGGATGATGTGAAACTTCCTCGCAGCCTTGATGAAAAGTCTCCTGATGCCCCTTTCTTGTTGGCCTGAACCTGAGAAGCAGGCATGCAGCGCCTGCCCTTTCAGACAGAAATGCCTACAGAGCTGCTATTGTTTCCCTCAGGTAACAAATGCCACAAGCCTGGGCCAGCCACGCCGTCCTGAAAGCCAGCTGCTTCCGCACCATCAAATGAGAAGGGTGCTTTGTTTTAATTGTCACATTTGTTGTTTGGAAGGATGCTGTTTGACCACGTAGTTTTCTGGGTGACCTTTCATAAGAATTGCATGCAAATGTCCTGGCAAAAGGTTGCGGGGATTGGTCTGGAAAGGTTATCTCCATTCGTCTAGACTGCTGTCTTCACAAAAAGAGAAAGTGCAGGCAAGGAGCCCAGGGCTGGAGAACAGTGGAGGATAAAGGGCATCTAGTCTACCACCCTTCGTCCTCTGGGCCCCACCTGCAGGTGTCCACTTCCATGAGCTTCTGGCCTTCCGCGTTTCACCCCGGCCTAGAATAACCCCTCTGGCTGAGGCACCATCCTGGAGCTTCCTGCAGATCGCCTGGTCCCTCAGAACAGGCTCTCTTTCAGCGGACGTAATAACATCCCCCAATTGCCCTGAGATAGGCCATGCGAAGGAATCGCCTCTCTGAACAACTGAGGCTCTGTTAATAGGTTCTTAAAGGGTTTTTTGAGGGGAAAACGTATTAATGGTTTGTCCTCCAAACAACCCTTTTTAAATAACTGCCCTTTCTGAACCAGAAAAAAAAAATCTTTCTGGAAACTAGGTTGAGATTAATGGGTTCCTTATTGCCACAGAGCGGTCTGATAACCCCTTATCCGCAGTCTCAGGCAGGCAATGGGTGAGAGATGGATTTTAAATGAGACATACTCAGATTTAGGCTGCTAAAGAAAAAGGCCTATGCTGTGATTTATGCGTGTGTGGGGTGGACTTCTTGCCCCTCTCTCCCCTATCCAGTGACTCCTGGCAAAATCAGACTGTTTATTTTCCTTCTGGGTGGAGGCCTTGAGGCAGCATAATTAACCTCAGAGGTGGTGTCAGGCTAGGGTGGGCGAGGGGAAACAGGGAGCAGGAAGCCTGTGGACCGGGCTGAGTGTGAGGTGTGAGGAGATTGCAGCAGAGGAGTGTGAAGTTCTAATGAATCATGTCAGCTGTTGACTTGGGATTCACAACAAACAGCTGTGTGTGCAGGCCACGGCCTGGTCCTTGGGGAAGCAGGTGGTGGTGACGTGGGGGGATGGCCTGCCCCAACCTGCCTCCATTAGCTGTAATTATGCTTGTGACTTCTGCTCGGGGGCAGCAAGCGGGAGCAATCAAGGCCTGCCGTGACTACCAGGGACCCTTTTTAGACGGTGGTCAGTCAGCTGTAAAATGGGCCACAGTTGGCAACGACAGAAGGAGACTGAAGCCTGAAGCAATTTTTCTTTGAAATCAGCTTCTAAATTGCAGGGAGTCCAAATAAATTGACACATTTACTAGCTTGAGCTCCTTTCCCATTCTGACTTCATCGCCTCAGCCGGGCCTCTCCTTGCTGAAGCAGTTCTCAGAAGTGGGGGTGGGCTTCCCAGCACGGGGTAGGAGGAGGCTCTGATCTGTCAGGAGGGCGGTCACAGGCTGGACACTGAGGTGATGATTTCAGTGTGCATGCACATGTCATTACCTGCATTGATGAGTGCATTTCAACCTTATAAACGGAACATATTTCTCACAAAAGAAACTTGCAATCTACAAGGGAAATCTCTATTCGACAAAAAGCAAAAAGGGACCAAGTGCTTATTCCAAATAAATACTACAGGCTCTCTTCCCCGATCCACCCTCCTGCATAGAGAAAGCACGTTCTTAGGCAGCAAAATGCTCTCATTGTTTAGCTGGTTTAAATTCTGGGATATTTTCTTTGCTACTCAAAACTGAAATTAAATGACGGAAAGCCTCGTGGGTTTAACATTTGATTGGTGGCTTATCATTTGCAGCGACATCTCTCTCACTAGGATTTTGCACTGCAGGCCTGAGTGGGCAGACCTCAAGCAGTTAGGGAGGAACAGGTCATTGACAGTAGACTCATCTCTGTGCAGTGGAGAGCTGAGGGATGGAGCTGCAGGCACAGGCATGAGTTCCGGCTGTTACGAATTCAAATCCCAGTTTGGCCACTTACGAGCTGGGTGACCTTAGGCAAGGTATTTCATCTTTCTAAGCCTCAGATGCCTCATCCATGAATGGGGATAATAATAACTCTGTAGTGGTGAGTTTGGGATTCCGTGATGGATGCAATAGCACTAGCATGTCATAAATGATTAGTGAGTGTCAGCTATTTTGAATCATTATTGAAAATCAGCAGGAGCTCATTTTCCATTCACAATGCTGGGAGAGCTCAGGCAGTCTTTGTGTCATCCTTTCTGTGAACTCCAACTTTGTCCTCTCATCCTCTGTGCAAAGCCTCAAAAACAGATGAGTTAGGGCCTTCCTGTTGCCCCCAATGTGCCTTTTGAACTCTGACTTCTGCTTCTTTGCCAGTGTCTTCCTCTTTATCTCTCTTCTTTCTGTCTGTGTTCTGGCATTGGCTGAACTCTCACCTCCTTTGGGAAGCGTTCCCTGAAGCCACCTGTAAGGATCTCTCCTTTGGAATTCCCATGGTATTTATTAGCACTCCCTGCCACTTACCGAAATGTAACACTGTGGTGTTTATTAGCTTCAGATGAATTTAGATGTCACTTCTTAAGCCAGTTGACTATAATTTCAGAGCATGAGTGACTTTTACTGCCTCTTTGCATTCTTCTCAGTATCCAGCCCAGTGTTTGGCTCAAAATAGATGCTCAGTTAATGCTTGCTAATTCAGAGATGATGTAAAAACAGACAGAATGGGGCTGAAGACTTGAGCACAGGTCAGAGTTTCTTCTGATTATCTCTGGCATTGACTTATTCAACCAAAATTTACTCAGAATCTTCTAGGCATAGGGATACAGCAGTGAGCAAAACACACATAATTCCTTGCTTCCGGGGGTCTTACAGTCTCATAGTGGGTGTTGATGAATGCATCATATTTAGGTCAGTATTTCTTCAGCAAATGAGGATGAGGGATATAGAGCTGGAAGGTCACAGTCAACAAGTATTATAGTGGTGTGTACTGTATGAACCTAGCTAAACTAAAGTTACAGTCCCCTGAGTTCCCTGCTGAGTTCCCTGATGAGCCCTGGCTACATGAGACATTTTGAATAAAATTTTGGAAGGTGGAGGTGAAGCAAGAACGATAGTTCTTAAGCTCTGAATCTGGGTGCAGGGCACCAAGCATACGTGGGTGCTGATCGGCAGGTGTTGTAGGCCAGCACCTGCTTGTGCAGGTCTGCCAGCTCTGACCAGGTCTCCTTTTTCAGCTTCTCTGAGTCCTGTGCCAGGTGATTATGCCATTATGTGGCAATGGGCACCAGGTTCTCCTGTAGGTCACCCATAGCACTGAGGTGGTAAGAGGCAGAAATGGGTTTCAACTTGTCCACCTGGGTTCCCACTGTCATGGGAATCCTAGCTCATCCTTGAAAATTCCAGTTTGTCCTTGTTCTCACCCATATCCCACTCCCTTCTCAACTGACTGACTGGCTGACCTGTAGTGACTGCAGACTCTCAGATACCAGCTGCAAAAGCAACAGCTTGCATAGACTGCATCACCAGCATGGTCTGCCACTACCATTGCAGAAGGTCTGACTCCTGCAAGTGCTAAGTCTTTATTCTTTTTTTTTTTTTTCTAGATGTAGTCTTGCTCTGTCGCCCAGAACTGGAGTTCAATGGTGTGATCTTGGCTCACTGCAACCTGTCTCCCAGGTTCAAGCAATTCTCCTGCCTCAGCCTCCTGAGTAGCTGGGATTATAGGCACGTGCCACCACGCCTGGCTAATTTTTGTATTTTTAGTAGAAATGGGGTTTCACCATGTTGACCAGGCTGGTCTCGAACTCCTGACCTTGTGATCCACCTGCCTTGGCCTCCCAAAGTGTTGGGATTAGAAGCGTGAGCCACCGTGCCTGGCCAAGAGTCTTTATCCACACTTCATCCACAGTGCTTGTGCTTCTCTGATGAAGCCTTGCCTGATTCAATTAGTATAGCAGGTAACATTGGTGGAATCCTTGTTATGTGCAGACTCCAATGTCATGCCTTGTCTAAGAGAGCTTACATGCAAATGAGTGCAATGGGAATCCTTAAATCCCTCCCTTCAGGAGTTAGATCCAATTAGTATAGTAGTTAACACTGGTGGAGTCCTCGTTATATGCAGACTCCAGTGTCATGCCTTGTCTAAGAGAGCTTACATGTGAATGAGTGCAGTGGGAACCCTTAAATCCCCCATTTCAGGGATTAGGGACTGAGGCACCAACCTCTCCCTGTTATTCCTGGGATGTTCAGGTTAGGATTGGGGTTGATGTCAATGTGGCAGGATTTCTGCACGTGACTACAACTGGAGGAACAACCTGTTCAACACAAAACTGGGATGGCAAAGATGCAAAAGCGGCTTCGGAATGCCATGACTGGAGGTGAGCGATGTACACAGCAGTTTCTTTTCAGTTCAGCGGATATTTGTTGCCTGTCTTCTGTGAACTGGTGATGGGAAGAAATACCAAGGAATCTCATTTCCCAGATTTGGGGATGCATTTACCTTTTTAAGGGACAGCAGCCTCCCTGGTCTTTGAATGATGTGGCCCAGAAGACAGTGAGGGGCGGCAAACATTTCCTTAGGAGTGACTCTCTGAGAGGCTGTGCTGGAGGACGTTTCCATGCTGTGCAGGAGTAAAGGCTCCCAGCCATCACTGAGCAACAAGGCTGTGTGAATCTAAAGCGGGATGAGATGAGGTAAAAACATCCAAAATTGAAGTAAAATATTCGACAATGTACATATTCATGTGAGGAAAACATGGAGACGTGGAGAAAGAAGAGGAACAGAAACAGCACACCTCCCAAAGCACACTTTTATAGAGCAATAAAATGAAACCTCAATGTCTGTCACCATTCAAAGTGCCATAATTTTATCATCCTTCCCACGCAATGCTGTGCTATTTTGAGTTCTGTTATTTTTTTTCCTCTCTCACCTCAGTAAGCCCAAGATGTCTGACAAACGAATGTGTAAGAAAGTGCTTTATTTTTCTCGGCAAGGATGGAGAATTTATTATGAGATGCACATCTCAGCACATGCTGCCTCCTTCATGTCGTCATGCCCTGCCCAGCAATAGATTGCGGCTGAGAGCAGAAAGCCAATTAATTTGCCTCATATGGTCTCGTGCCCAGAAACTGAAACCCTGTTGCTCTTTGCTAGTGATTCCTTTCCTTAGTCATGGATCCAAGCAGAACAGAAGAATGCCAGCTACCCTTCTGCAAAGACAATATACCTCCCTTCTCCCTTACACATAGTGTGCCAAAGATTTCTATGCTCTGCTTTGTCTAGTTTCCTTTGTTAAAAAAACAAGAGCAAAACAAAACAAAAAATCCTTGGAACTCTCTTGAGGACAAGGAAGGAGAGCCAGAGGAAGTGGAAGCATTTGATGTTATCTTATTACCATCTGTTCACCTAAGTTTGATATTTAATCAAATGAACAACTGAGAATCCATGTAAACCAGGAGACTGATGATCGTCCTCATTTATCCTGCTCCTTCCTCCACTGTGCTTTCTGACCAGGCCTCCTCCATTTCAGGACCACTGAAACTGTAACACGTGTGTGTATCTTACCACTGTTGGCCAGGCCAGAGCTGTAGGCTAGGCTCAGGCAGGTCCTGGAGTTGCATTGCTGCTTGAACTACATTGTCCGGGCTTGTGAGGTGCCAGGAAAAGCAAGATCACCCTGCCTGCAATGCTGGGGCTGAGACGGCCCTGAATTGAGCATCAGAGGCCACATTGTTGTAAGAATGGTGTTTTCAGCAGAGGAACAAGCCATTAAACTTAAGGAGATAAAGCTGCTAGCCATCTCCAGCAGGGAATGCGTTCACTGCGACTCACAGCTAGAGACATGGCCATAGACTTGTCAGCTTGAACAGCCAGCCATCTGCTAAGACCAAGTCATTTGTCTTTGCAATTTCATGACACTTCACCTTAAAAAGGGAACTGAGCCAGTTTGAGGCATGGGCTTGGGTCTATTCTAACTATGATAATAAAAAGTTATGTTTCCCTGGGAAGGTTTTGAAGCCACAGCAAAAAGTTGAGTACCTGGGTTTAATTCTCCGTTGCTAGGTGCCCCCAATCCCCCTCATTTGTTCTAGCACCCCAAGCAGATGTTCTTACAACCTGCCATGTGTGTGCTTCTCTGTGGGGGAATCAGACCTAAATGAGTCCTATCATGCTTGAAAGATTTATTTTACAACATAAATACATTATCCCCTCTCTACGAACATGTTCAATCCTAGCTCACAGTTCCCCTAAAACTCTTTTTGCTGGACATTTTACTGTTCTTGTAAGTGGTGTGCTTCTTTGTTACTTCTAAGATCACATCATCTCTACCTGGAAAGCTCATCTGAGAGTTCCAGTTTCCCAAACTTACTCATTCTTAAGGTTGAGCACAAATACCATGTTCTCCCTGAAGCCTTGCCTGACACCCCCCTGCCTCCATCCCCCACCCCAGAGCATCGCCTTCTCCTCTAGACTCCTATAGCAATTTATTTTTGCCTGTTTTAGAGATCTCATTCATTTCTGCATCAATTAATGGTTGTCTAGTGATATGGTTAGGCTGTGTTCCCACCCAAATCTCATCTTGAATTGTAGCTCCCACAATTCCCTCATGTACTGGAATGAGGGACCTGATGGGAGATAACTGAGTCATGGGGACAGATCCCTTATACTGTTTTCAGGGTAGTGAATAAGTCTCACAAGATGTGATGGTTTTATAAGGAGTTTCCTCTTCTGCTTGGCTCTCATTGTCTCTTGCCTGCTGCCATGTAAGACGTGCCTTTCACCTTCTGACATGACTGTGAGGCCTCCCCAGCCATGTGGAACTGTGAATCCATTAAACTTTTTTTTTTTTTAAATAAATTACCCAGTCTCGGGTTATGTCTTTATCAGCAGTGTGAAAACTGACTAATACATCTAGTTTCAGAGTATAGTGGTCAAGTATATGGATTCTGGAGGTAGCTTTCTGGGTACACACCCTGGCCTAGGCATTTATTGTGCATCACTTTCTTTATCTGAAAGATGAGGATAATAACAGTAACTACCACATGGGACTGTTGTGCAAATCAAATGAGTAAAACCAAGCTGAGTATGCAGAACAGAGACTGGCAGTGCTCAGCAATGTTAGTTGTGGTTATTACTATATTAAGTATTATTATTATATCTTCTTTAAATTTCTAGATGGTAGGGGCTCATCTTGTCTATCTTTGTGCTCTACCACAGAGCACCTTGCATATTGATACATGTTTATAAAATAAATAAGTAGATAGCCAAAAAATAAATAAGACTTCTATATTTTACAAGTTGATTCAATTTTCCTCCATTAGTTTTGAGGTACAGGGAACTTGCTAAAACCGATTTAAATTTCAGATGACACTATGACCACATTGTCTTAAATGTGGTCACATTTAAGACAGATGATCATCCTGTGAAGCAGGTTCACTGTGCACTGCTTACCAACTTGTCTGTATTCAGTAGGTCAAAACACCCTGCCCCCAACAAGTTGCATGAAGTGGGTTTATTACTTACAGATAGGCAGCAAGACACAACAGAGGCCTAAGATTTACTGCCAGTCAGTCCCCCAAGGCTCAGAAATGCTCCAGGTATCCTGCCTAGGAGGAATGGAGTCTCCACTTACATTGCAGCTGAGGGCCTTGGGACAGCAGCCCACACTGGGTTTTGTACCCCGGGTGAAAACACTGAAAGTCATCCTGTTTTTTGGGGGTACTGGAACAGAGCCCAGGCTGTTCAGGCCAGCTCCCCCGTAGCTCAGGATGTTGCACTCCCACTCCCAGCACCATCTGTAGTTCTTCTTATTTGTATTATTATTATTATTATTATTTTTTGAGTTTTGCTCTTGTTGCCCAGGCTGGAGTGCAATGGTGAGATCTCAGCTCACTGCAACCTCTGCCTCCCAAGTTTAATCAATTCTCCTGCCTCAGCCTCCTGAGTAGCCGGGATTACAGGGGCCCATCACCATGCCTGGCTGATTTTTTGTATTTTTAGTAGAGATGGGGTTTCTCCATGCTGGTCAGGCTGGTCTCGAACTCCCGACCTCAGGTGATCTGCTTGCCTCGGCCTCCCAAAGTGCTGGGATTACAGGTGATGAGCCACCTCGCCTGGCTTCTAGTTATTCTTGAGAACCACAAGCAAGAAAGAGGGAGAACTGGGTGGGTCTAAGGCCACCAGGAAAGCTGTCCTGCACTTTCCATCTCAGAATGTCATCTCATGCTATCACTGCCCAAAGGCAATACTGAGACCCTCTCGCTGGCATTATGTGGAGGTGGCCTAAAGCCAGTCCTGGCCCACTAAGTCCGTAGCCCAAACCAAACCTTGTAGCTATAGCCCAGTAATAAATAAATCACTGCTGGGCTTAGCCTATCTAGTAGTGTTGGCATCTGGCAATATTGCCTGGCTCACTGTGTCGAGATTGGCCAGTTAGGCCAGAGGTGGAGTCTGGAAGTAGAAGTTCAAGATATGGGAGCACCTCAGATCTAGGAAGGGCCTTGGAGAAGCCATGGAATTTCATCGTAGACATAGTGTGACCCCTCACATTTTGGGGGTGTCCCTACACAAGTACTGAAGATCATTTTGTAAAAAGACCTAGTTGTTTCTCTTAAGCCTGGGACCTTTGAGGTTTCTGTCCTGCCTCTCTGGAATTCTAGGGCAGATGGGAGAAAAATGTCTTCATAGGAAAAAGAAGGGAAAGGGGTAGGGTGCGGAGGGAGAGAGAGAAAGGGAGAATGCTGTTGTTGGAGTTTTGGAGAGGAATAACCACAGAGAAAATTACCAGGAAGAAAAAGAAGAAATTTCAATTTTGATATATTTTTCTACCGTTGCTACCATGAACACAAGAACAATGGAACCTGTCTGAAATACTGATCAACCGAAGGAGGGTGAAGAAGGCATGCTCCCAGAGAAGACAGGCTGTGTAAGTGCTGGCCCAGACAGGCCAGTCTGTGGGGCAGAGTGCAGCTCCGGGTGGATGTGGGTGATGGAGGTGTCATGGAGCTGAGTTATACAGGGGCACTCATAGTTCTGTTCTTTCTTGATGAAAAATTTGCGATTTTTATACCGTGGCAGAGCAAATGGAACTGTGACTTATGATTCACAATTTATGTAGTTTGACACCTCTATCATGTTTCTTGAGGGCACAAAGCTTTATTGCACTCCAAGACGCTGCGGAGGCGAGAGAAGGAACCGTGCCCACTTCATCTCTGAAGTCATGTTTATGGCAGGTGTTTGTTTATTTATTTAAATTCATTCATTTCAACTAAAAAGCATTCTTTGAGCAGGGTTTGAGTCTGGGGTTGCTTACAGAACTATGCAGGAAAGTGCGTGGACTCAGGAAGTTGACTGGAAAACAAGGAAGGAAGCGGAGTCTTGAATAAATTATGAGTTCGAATCCTGCCCAGCAATAGCCTAGACGTGATTGTAATGCAGCATAAAATTTCTCTATTTTTTGATTTATTTGACTTCAGTTAATAAGCACTAGGGAAAGGCAAATGTGTGCCCTTCGTGCTAAGATGACTCTCTATGAGGGGATCCAAACAGAACCCGAAGCAGCAGCGAGCCAGCCCAGAGGCTTCTTTTAGTCCGCTTTCAAACTTCTGAATACAGCAGATCTCTATTGAAAACAAATATGATTACATTGTTTTAAATAACTTCAGGACCAAATAATATCTTGGCAGACTCAGTTGCGGTCTTAAGCACAAATGTCTCTCGAGCTAGCAATTAATTGCCACCCAGATCACAGGGAAAGTGGGGCTGCGCCGAGGGGGCTGCTTCTGCCGCAGTATTGCCTGTGCGTACAATCCAAGAAGGTGGTGTCCCTCGAGGTTTCAGGGCAAGGTGTGGCTGATGCCAACCTGACTTCTCTTCCTGCTCAGCTGTGGCAGACACAAGACAGTGGGAAGGGAATTGTGTCAGCAACTGAGCTGTGTGGCAGCCTGAATACTCCACGTGGTAATTACCTCCCTGGCCAGGCCCTTTGCCTCACCCCCACCCCATTGGAAATCAAGATTGCATTGTGTTGGGAGCTCACAAGTTGGAGGCTCCATGTTATGAGGGAGGGGTGCCAAGTCCCACATCATGGCCTGAGGTCATCCCAAGTAATACTCTCTGTGATGACCTAGAGCTCCTCGTCCATGATCGGGGTCCACTTCCTTGCCTGAGATAGTGTCACAAAGGGCCCGCTCTCTGCCTAGCCAAGGTCCACCTGCATTTCTTGAGGGCTGCAGAAATACTGGTCCACAGCACACCCCATAGAAGATCCCAGAACCCCCATGACCACCTTACCCCTAGCCCATCAACTAACATGACCCTCAGGAGGAACCAGACAATGTCATGTAAAAGGTAGCTAAACTGTTTCTTATTTATTGGATGATAGACAAAGTTGGGAGTGCAAAATAGAGGGGATTCTGGCAATGTCTGTCTGCATTTTAGAGGAATTTACCCCGGACCTAGCAACCCCATTTCTGGGAATCTATTTACAGATATACCTGTACATGTATTCAGTATGTAAAAGACTATTCACTGTGATATTATAAGTCAAAGATTAGAATCAAACTGAGTGCCCATTAATAAGGAACTGTTTAAGTAAGGTACATCTACACAATGGAATACTATGCTGCTATAAAAATAATGAGGTAACTCTGGATGAATTGATAGGGAAATATCTCTAGGATATCTTGCAAAGTGAAAAAAGCAAGGTGCAGGACAGCATATATTGTGTGCTGCTTTTTATGACAGTGTTCTCAACCTTTTTAAAAATCATTATCACTTCCCTAAGAAGCCATTTTAAAACATTTTTCCTAATCCGCACCCTCCCATGAAATTTTAATACCATGCATATTTGTTTATGTAGTATATGTGTTATGCGTATCTGTGATTTATACATAAAAAGAGTAAGAATTTTTCACTCCCAGAAACCAATTATCACCATCTTGGGGGTGATATTACCCCCATTGAGAATGGCTGTTCAATAAGAAAAGGAGAAAATAAGCATATTATATAACAAAATGGAAGGGTACATAAGAAATTAATAAAAAGGAGGGGAGAGAATAAGGAGCTGAAGGCATACGTGTGAGCAAGATTTCTCTATGTATTCATTTTTATATGGTTTTGGTTTTTCAACTATGCAAGTGCATTGCCTATTCAAAAAATTAAATCTAAAGACATATAAATTCACTTTTTCTAAAATAAAATGAACAAATAAAACAGACATCTGAGGAACTCCCAAACAAAACAAACAAGCAAAACCCCCAGCTCTATTACTGTTCTCCTTCAAAGCACTCAAAGCCCCTCCCCAGCTTGGAATCCGCCTTCTGTTCACAGCTGTGCATCCCGACCACACCCCACGAGGGGACTTCTGCTCTCTAACAGAGTCTTTTGTCCCCCCATGTTGATTTTTCGGCACCAAGGGAAGCTGAGAACACATCCTGCACTGTTATGGGGGCTCTCCTGGTGTGGGTTAGTTTGGAAGACTGTAGCCTGCATTTTAAAATCATCAGGGTGTTTCAAAGCAGGAGGAAGAGGCTGCAAAGGACCTATGAGGAAGCGAGTGCCAGCCCTTCCGAGAGAACGGGAAATGAGGGAGGAACATGCTTGCGTCCTCTCTTCCTCCCAAGTGCACACACAGGTTCTCATTAGGGAGGGACTGGGATTCTGGTAGTGGCAGGTACAAGGGCAGAGATCCTGGGCCTGCTCAGATTCCATGTCATTCAAAGTTAGCTGGCCCAGTTGGCTTCCTCCAACAGAGAGTATTTCCTTTTTCCTGAGGGCGCGCTCCAGAGGCGGAAAGGCCAGGCTGAAGGTTGATTAGTAGACCAGAAACTCCATTGTGGGATTAACAAAACAAGACGAAACAAAGCAAAACAAAACACTGAGGCTCACACTTCAGTGTATCACCAACTTTAATTTGATTGTGTAATGAGGCACGATAAATAAGATTTGCATGATTGCACCCTTTCCTTTGCCTAAATATCAAACATTGCAATGAATATTTGGAATAAATGGCTGCCTTTGAATTGAGTTTTGTTTTAAAAATGCTTCAATAAGTCACCTAGAGAGAAGAGAGTCAGCACATTTAAGTCAAGTCCTGATTGTTGCCCAAACTTCAATTTCCTCATCTGTAGAATGGGTATAATAATGGTTCACTGTAACTACAGTTGGTCTCCTTCCACCCGGTATCTGTGGGTTCCAATTGTGAGTTGAAAATATTTATTAAAAAGGGGTGGTTGCGTCTGTAGTGAACATATAAGACTTTTTTTCCTTGTTATTATTCCCTGAACAATACAGTATAACAATTGTTTATATTGTATTAAGTATTAAAGGTAATCTAGAGATGATTTAAAGTACACGGGAGGATGTGTGTGGTTTATATGCAAATACTATACCATTTTATATAAGGGACTTAAGCATGCATGGACTTTGGTATCCTCAGGCAGTTTTGAAATCAGTTCCCCATGGATACTGAGGGATGACTATACATGAGAATGCTGCTGTAAAGAGTGAATGATATAAGAAATGTTTCATAACAGTAAGATACTGTCATTGTTGACATTGCCACTTCTAGGAGGGGGTAGGAACTTTGCTTTTTAGAACTCCATAGAGGACAAGCAACAAACATGTTGGGCTGAATTGTTGAGCTAAATTGAAATCTTTCTGTTCCATTGAGGGAGATTCTAGAACAAATATATCTCTTCAGTAATATGAATTTGTTTCTCAACTTTTAAAAAATACAGAGAGATATCCACATGGATATCCATAGATACGCTGTATATCCATGTAGAGGATTTAGATATCCAGGGGTTGCATGGAAAATGGCAGTTTTTGTTAATGCTTTTGGTGCTGGATTTTATGCCCTGTTGTCACTATCTTTCTGTTGGGCCTCAGGTTTGTCACTTAAAAGTTCTGATTTCTCTCCTCTTTCCCTCCCTAGGTGTTGCTCTTTGGACCACACACTGGGAAATACAACTTGTCTTAGGAAGCAAATTATCTTTTTTCTGCTAGGCTACACTAACCCTGGGTTCTAGACTGTAAACACCGGGCTGCTTCTTTCAGAATTGCCTTGTCCTTTAGCATCATCATTTCATATCTGAATTACCATCAAACCTGCTTACCTTACTACCTTGAGTTCCTAGCAGAAGATTCAGAGCTTTTTCTGGTTTTTTTTTTTTTTTTTTTTTTTTTTTAAATAACATTTTCTTTTCTCTAGTTTACTTTGCTGTAAGAATACAGTATATAATACATGTAACCTACAACATATGTGTTAATTGATTGTTTATGTTATTGGTAAGGCTTCTGGTCAATAGCAGGCTATTAGTAGCTAAGGTTTTGGGGAAGTCAAAACTTATATGTGTATTTTCATGGGGGACTGGAGCCCTTAACCCCTTCAATGTTCAAGAGTTAAGTGTACACTCTATGATGAACACAACAATAAAATCACCTAACAATGCATTTCTCAGAAGATTTCTCCTTTGTTAAGTGACACATGACTGTGTTCAGTTATATATATACTTGAGTAGATATACATATATATGTGTGTGTATATATACATTTATATGTGTGTAGAGAGAGAAATGTATGTTTAGGTATGTGTTTATATATTTATACATGTATTGACTCATTTTGCTTTTATATGCAAATAGGATCACACAACACATACTGTTTTGTGATATGCTCTATGCCTTTAAAAAGACTTGATAATATGGCAAACAACTTTCCATATCAATAAACGTATTTCTTTTTTTTTTTTTTTTTTTTTTTTTTTTTGAGACGGAATCTCGCTCTGTCACCCAGGCTGGAGTGCAGTGGCCAGATCTCAGCTCACTGCAAGCTCTGCCTCCCGGGTTTACGCCATTCTCCTGCCTCAGCCTCCCGAGTAGCTGGGACTACAGGCGCCTGCCACCTCGCCCGGCTAAGTTTTTGTATTTTTAGTAGAGACGGGGTTTCACCATGTTAGCCAGGATGGTCTCGATCTCCTGACCTCGTGATCCGCCCGTCTCGGCCTCCCAAAGTGCTGGGATTACAGGCTTGAGCCACCGCGCCCGGCAATAAACGTATTTCTTATCCATTGTTCTCGGCCTCCAACTTTAAAAATTTATTTTAATTTTTGACCAAGATAGGCTTGATATAATAAATATCCTTGCACAAATTCTTTGTACAGACTCTTAATTCTTTCTTTAGGATAAGTTCTGAAAGGTAGACTTACCTGCTGGGTCAAAAGTCTGCACATGATAGCAAATACAGAACATACACCAATTTGTACTCTTACCAGCAGTGTATGATAGTGCCCTTTTGCCTATTAGCATTGGCTTTTATCTTTTTATTTAATCTTGCCAACTTGTATTTTTTAACTTTCTTTGTGTGTGTGTGTAGGAAGTTATATATTTTCTCATTTTTTTTTCCTGCAACATGCTTCATATTGTCCTTTTCAAGGAGGGTGTTCGTTATTTTCTTGTAGATTTGTAAGATCTCTTTATTTTTAACACATGTCAGTTGCTGTCTTAGTCTGCTCAGTCTGCTATTACAGACCATATAGACTAGTCTATGGTTTATATTTTAAGCCATACACCAGGTGGCTTATAAACAGTAAATATATATATTTATTTATTTATTTTAAATATTAAGTATATAGATTGAAATATATACACACACACACACACGTACGCGCACACACATACACACACACATTCTCACAGTTCTGGAGGCTGGGAAGTCCAAGAAGAAGGTGCTGGCAGATCACTGTTTGGTAAAGGCCCACTTCCTGGTTCATGGGCAGCTGTCTTCTCACTTGGTAGAAGGGATGAAGCAGCTCTCTGGGGTTTCTTTTATAAGGGCACCAATCCCATTCATGAGGACACCACCTTCATGACCTAATCACCTCCTAAACATCCCACCTCCTAATACCATCACATTGGGGGTTAGGTTTTTAACATGAAATTTGGGGGATATAACATTCAGTCTATAGTAGTTGCCCAGTCTAGCACTCAGCGTTGGCTATCCCTTCTGGCCTGTGTGTTCTGCATCCAGTCCAAGTACTACTACCAGACTAATTTTCGTAAAACTCTAACAAAAGGAGGCTGAACGTAAAAGCCTGCGATTTCCCCATAGTTTCACCCAATGTTTTCTCTATGTTGTTTATTGATTCCGTTTGCTTTCCCATCTCAACTCAACCAGAAATTTCATTTTTCCCAGCCAATTAAAGCAAGGTCATTCCTACCCCTAAGTTTCCAATTCAGTTGTTCCCATTTCTCAAGTTCTAGACCAAATATCACTTCTTCCAGGAAGTTTCTCTGATTTTTCCAGCTCTCATTGTTCTCCCTTTGCCCTTTGAGCTCCTGGAAAATTTGCTGTCTCTATCACATATTTTAGCAGTTTGGCTAAATATTATTTTATATAATTTGTTCATTCATATGTATTTTTTCATTGATTGAAGAAGGACCCAAGGATTTTTTGCATTTTATTTTTTAATTGACAAAATTATATATATTTATGGTATACAATATGGTGTTTTAAAATATGTATACATTGTAGAATAGCTAAATTGAGCTAAATAATATATGCATTATGTCACATACTTGGCATTTTTTTTGCAGTGAGAACACCTCAAATCTACTATCTTGGCTATTTTCAAGCGTTCAATACATCAGGATTAACTATAGTCACTATATTGTACGATAAATCTCAAATCTTGCAGTAATACTTGCAAGGACAGTATTTTTAATATTCCTAAATGTCCTTTAGAGATTGAGGCAGAGATGATCAGTTGTTAACCTGACTGGCTAATTCACTGGTTGAGAAAGAAAGGCCTTGAACTTCTGTGCTCAAAAGCAAAGCTGGAATACATAAGAATATAGAAGGTAACTATCAATGATGAATTTTTCTACCTTTTTTTTCTGGCAAAACATATACAACACTCTAGTAAATCAGACAGCAAGATATTTAAAGGGAGATTAAAAGGGTCTTCCTAACTGTATCTGGTTCAGCTCCACATTGCAAATGCTTCATAAAGAATCATATAAAAGTGGGCAATTCTTTGATTGTCTTTGTAATACTTAGAAGGGGACATAGGTATGGTTGGTTCATTGCCAGAAAGCAAGTTTGTCCATTCACCAATTATGAGTGCTCGTGGGGCCCCAAGAATTGCAGAGGGGCATGAGTATCCAGGTGTCACACCAGAGAGATGCTGAGTATGTTGTTGTAAGAGGATTTGGGCTCCGTTTATTCACAGTAAGTCATCTGCTAGCAAAACAGCCTTAAGGATATTGACTCCCTCTCACGGGCAAAACTTTAAAAGTCTACTATGATAATGAAGGCTTTGAATATTTGCTCTAACTTCCTGTGAAGGGATGAATAGAAGGAAAGAAGGGGAAGAGGAGAAAAGAAAGTCTCATTTTGCCACAGGACAGAAAAAGGATGTATGCAGAGGGATAGAGGAGGCAGCGTGAAGTGATATTAAGATGAGACCCCCAGGATCCAAATCCTAAGCCTGAATGCAGGTGGGGGCTCTGAGCAGTTTCAAACTTTTCCTTCCTCAGTTTCAATCCATACAATGAAATGAGGAAAACAGTAGACGTCTCTGGTGCTTCACAGAGATATGGCTAGAGTATGATGCCATGAGAATACTGAGGTTTTGTAATAAGGCCAATAACTATTATTTCAGCGTGCAGTGATGAAGCTGTCATGACTGTTTGTTTTGAGAGGAGCTCGGAATGCTTAAGGGCTGTCATTCTTCCATCATGGTCACATGAGGCAAAAGTGGGTGTCATTTTACCATGTCTTGTTTCAGATTCTACAGCTGACAAGGATATGGGAACTTGTTCTTGACCAGAAATGGTGATTATGGAGGGGCCAAAATTGTTGGTAACATCTGTGGATCTGTGGCTCTGTGAATTCTACATATTGCAGAAAGAGCAAATCTCTTCTTCAGCCTCAAGGCTCTCTGGAGCTGGCTGCTCTACATGGCTGTGCCAGGTGAGGCTCCCGGGCATTGCTGGTATGGATGAGGAGGTAGGGGAACTAGCTGGGGTGTGCAGGGGTGTGCAGAACCACATGAAGTGGTTCTGCAGGCTTCACTGTACCAGGGCCTGCAGGACCACCTCCCTGCAGAGCAGAGGAAGCACAAAGGAGACCCCTGCCTGTGTTTTTCCTACAAAACTACTCTTTTAAAACCTGAGCCAACCATTGTAAATGGAACCTTTCACTTACAAACACAGATTTCCTGCTTCTCTTGAAAGGTCAGCCGACCTGAAGACATTGGATGTGCATCCTCTCATGAAGTTGCTGTCCATTTGCTTCAGTCCCCACTTGCCTGCTCCAGTCCCTTCTGATACCTGCTGGAGCTCACAGTGGACTTCAGGGAAGAAAAAAGCGGCCTCCAGGGTGGGAGGTGCCCTCTGCTGCCCGACCGCTAACCCCTTTAGAAACAGAACTGGGAGCAGAGCACCCTATAAAAAAGAGATCGGGGACTGTTGGGCAGCGTGGTTTTCCACACTCTCCCTTCTCTCTCTGAAGAAGCAGATGACAGCAGCGAAGATGCGCTGAGCTGCTAAGGAGAGTGGATCTGGACACCACAGCGTTTCCTGTTCACGCGAGCTCCGTGAGAACAACGTAGGCCTGAAGCTTTCCTGAATGGCGGAGCTTGTCCGGGTTTGCTTTCCCAAGTGGAGCAGCAGCACAGCTGGGACGCTGTGGGGTCGGTCCTTAGGCTTTAATTGGAGCGAGGCATTCAGCCCTCCATGCCTCTCCAGTGAGCACTGCCAGCTTTCAAGGACCCCTGGGACACCTATTCAGGAGGGAGACAGGAGGAGAGGCACTTCTGTCGCCTGAATCCCCCTGGCTTCTGACATTGGCCTTTTTTTTTTTTTTTTTTTTTTTTTTTTGCCCTGGAAATATTTTGCATCTGTACGCATCCCGTGCTGCTCTCAGCTAGCTCTTTACAATTCTGTGGCTGTCATGTCTTTTCTGGCTAGGGTGACTGCGGCTGCTCTGAGGCCTTCTGATAGTTCTTGTTTACCTCTAGGGGGTATTCTTTCTTTTAAGACAGGATTATGTAGCACACTGAGCTCTATGCAAGCTGTTACATTCATTTCCCGGGGCTAGGCAGTGGCTCCTCCAATTCCCAGGCCTCAGAATGCAAAGTTTCCTGAGCCTCCTTCTAGGTTGCACTCTGTCCCCTGAAGGCCCCTACCCCAGGGGGTAACCGAGTATCTGTTTCTACTCTTTTAGAAGCTGGCTTTATGAGGAAGAAAGGCCAGGAAGGGTGAGGTGAAGTGTCCTTGCAAGAGTCAGGGAGAAAATGCTGCCAATTTCTGAAAAGCTAAACAGCAATTTGAGAGTCATGCCATAGAACCTGCCTGCAGTTAATGTTCCAGGCAGGCAAAAGCAGCTCATGGCTGTTTGGGAGCATAGGGTTCTGCTTCTCAGAAAGGAAGAATGGAGAAGGTGTATCTTCCTGGAGCACAAGTTAGTAACTATTTTTGGATCATGATTCTCTCAAGATATAAGAAAGCTATGGGCCTTGTAAGGTCCCAGTAGAGACCAACAGGGGGACTAATAAGGTTCCCAAGAGGGATTCTCATTGGTACATACACAATACGTATGATGCAGACACATCCCAAATAATTTCAGGAAGTTCGTGGACCCATTCACACCTGATCGAAGCTCAGCTGGGGGTCCGGAGCCCAGGAAAAATTTCCAGTTTTCATTGGTGGGTGGCACAAAGCCCCAAAGGGCAACTCTTCCCTCATCAAGCCAAGCAGAGGAGGCCATTTTCTGGATAATTTAGGTAGAACCTCCTCTCCCTCCCCACGGTATTTCTTTACACTTGGAATTCAAACCAAAAGTGTGTTGCTTGCCAGGTAAGTGGCACCTTCTCTGCTGGCCCTAGACTCCTGGGAACCACGGCCGTAGCTTCATGCACAGCTCCTGCTGGAGAGGGCTCTACAATGCTGTGAGGACATGCTCTAATCAACTGAGATTTATGAACTAGAAAATAAATCCTGCAGCACTGGTTCTGTGTTTGGCCTATGATAATAAGAGTCCCTTATGGCCTTGAAGCTGGTGTCTTTGTACTGATTTATCATGCAGACTGTGGGGAGCCATAGGCCCCCTCTGCTAGCAGAGAAAGGAAGCCTTCTTGACTACATTTTGAATACATTTCTCTCCCAGTGGCAGGACAAGCTTCATGGACCCAGACCAAATCCCTTGTCAGTGTTGCTGGTGGTGACCTTGGCTTCGGGCTGTCTATCAGCTCCAGCACCTGGCCAGAGGCCTGGGGCCAGGCCAGCGATGGGAGGACACTGGGTGGGCAACATGAGGTGGTTCTGCAGGCTTCACTGTACCTGGCAAGTTATGGCCCAAAGCCTCAGGGCCAACCAGAAGGGGGAAAGGGGGTTCCAGTTTCAGTAAGTTGGGACCCAGATTTGGCCATAGGCAAAGCTGCAGAGCCTGAGTTAGTTTGTTCTTAACTCTTCCGGCTTCTTTCTCAGCCGCCTCTGTGACCACCTGCTTAAATGTGTATTCCTCCCGAGGATGGCCTAGCTGCTTTTTGGAAGAGCCCCCACTTTGCCCAGCTCCGGCAGCACCCCATACCTCCCTCAAAACATACACGTTAATAAAGTTCTTGCTTCAGAATTGAAAGGTTCTTCCACATTTGAGCTTCAAAATAGACCTGTGAAGTAGACAGACTTAGTCCCTGCCTACCTTTTTCCCCCAATTCACCCCTGATTTTACAGATAAGGGATTCAAGATGGTGAGAAGGCAGGGAGTTAGTGTTCATTAGGCAAAGGTGTGGCTTCTGCACAGCCTTTCTTTTGGGGTGAAAAGGGCCTGGATTCAAATTGAGGCCTTGCCCCTGGCTTGCAAGGTTGCTTCTTTAAAGTTTTTTGGACTATTCTGAGCCTAAATGTTTTGTTTTTTAATCTATAAAATAGAGATAATATAATACATTGCGACTGATATGAAGATTAAATTTAAAAAAAAACATGGCAGGTGTTCAATCATAGGGGTCATACTGGCTGTATCTTCCACAGCCCACGCACTGTGTTGTTTTATTTTTTGTTGCTCAAATGCCGCTCATGTACCATATCTTTACAGGGCCATTTACCATTAATGATAACCCAATGTGAGCATCTCCCAGGGTCCACACTGAAAGGCCCCAGAGTCATTTATTTTGTTTCTATGCTACTTTAAGTAGCATGAACACAAAGGCACTTTCCATTCTCATGTATTTGGCAAATCACTTTGTGCATATTGCCAGAATCTCCTTGATTACTCTCAGGTATGGGTTGTGAAATATGTTAATATCAAGGCAGACAGAGCTGAGCTAAAGATTTCATATTTTCACAGTATACATTTTTTTTCTTTTAACTCAGAACTCTCTATTAAAGCCTCTTATGACCTCCTGTCCTTTGCGTTTGCAGTTGTCAGTTCTATCTCCCACACTCCCACTGTCACAGGTTGGTCAGTCCTCTGATCGAACACTTGGCACTCCGTATCACCTACAGAATCAAGTCTCAATCCTTAGTTTGTCTTCTGGACTGTACAAACATTGTGCTTAAGTGGCCAAACACAATCTATGATGCCCACTAAAGGATGCTCTTTCTGCCCACTATTCACTCCATCTGCAATGCCTTCTTCACCAGCAACTCCACTGCCCTGCCTTCGCAGATAGAATTTCCTTTCCAAAGTCCTCTCTCATCCATAGCTGGAAGCAACCTCCCTCCCTCAGAAGCCCCTAGCACTTAATTGTGTCTTTCCTATACTATTTAATCACTTTCTACCTTGGAGAATATTCATTCTAATCTACCTGGTTTAGCACCTCTCTCACAGAAATCTCCTTGAAGGCAAATTCCCTGCCTTATTCATCTTGGTAGCCTCATGATACCAAGCACAGTACCCTTCACATGTTTTCAAATGAATTAGTGAATTACATAGATAGATTAAAAAGGTTTAAATACAGAATAAAATGGTGGAACTAGTTTGGATGATTGAAACGTGTGAATATATTTGAAGCAATGTAGTCATATTACTTTTAAGTATATGTCTTCAACTAGGCTGACCTAGTCTTGCTTCAGCCATATCTTTAGGGAACATATTTTAATGAATAATTTATTTATTATTAATAATATATACATAATTTATGTGTACTTTGTGCTTCTAAAATACTTCTCAGCTCTTTGGAAAGTCTTTTCCCCCAAAGTATTTTCATATTTCTATTGAAAATAGAAATCTGGTTTACACTATTAATTTTTTGTTCCATAGATTGTGCATAGGTATTTCAGCCCAACTCCTGTCTGAATGACCAAAATACATTTGGCAAAACACCAGTCCTGAGAGAAGCTCCATGAAAACAATGTATGTTGTGATCAAATACTTTTAGGAAATAGTGTATCCTATTCTTTCCTCTTGGAGATTGCCATGTACTAGTTTTCTATAGAAATGCTGCATTATTGGGTTCCACAGTAGGGAGGTTTTTGTTTTTACTGACCTCTTATCAATATGAGTAGGCTTCCTCTTCAACGCAGTCACCATTTGTTGGACTAGAGGGTGTGTATTCATTTCTGAACCCCCTTCCTGCTCACACAGCACCCCCCATAGAGGGGACAGACAGAGCTCTCCCTATTCCACTCAGCTCCACTCACTACCACCCTTGCCATGCCCACCTCCCACCATAGGCAAATTGCAGAGACTCCCACCTTCCAAGCCTTCCTAGTAGGTAATTTTAGGCTAAACCATACAAAATTGCCAGTAGTCTATCGACTTCATCTTGTTAACCTAAAAATGGCAATTTCATATAGTTCAACTCAATTCTTCTTCTCTGACTTCAGTGACACTCCACTCAGGGTAATGGACAAGATGGAGTTTGCAGAGGCGAGGAAAACACGTGTCCTCTATGGGCGCCTCTCACACCACCTCTCTGATCATCTTCTTCAGCCCTTTTTTTGGAAGCTCCTCCTCTTCTCATTCCTCAGGTAGGAATGTTTTCCACAACTCCACTTCATTTGGTCCTTACCTTTTAATACTCAGAGCTCATCCCCTCACAGTTTTGACTGGCCACTTTACGGAGACCCCACAGCTAACCTCACTCTCTCCTGAGATGCAGCCCTACATTTTACACTGCCAAGGAGACACTACCATAGTCTTGCAGAGAGGAAAAGAATGCGATGGTTGTGTCCCACCCTGTGATGGCCCCCACCCACCAAGGCCAGAGTGTGGATGGACCAGCATACCATTCCCCCGCTGGAGACACGGCTGAGGCCCCTGCTCCCCTACTTCCGAAAGGTGCCATGGTTCAATGGCTCTTTGTCCTTCATACAACTCCCTTTAGGCAGTGACTGTCAGGCAGAGGGTAAATCTCTTTCTACAGACAGGAAACTGAGGCACTGAGGAGTAAAACACCTATTGAGCATAGCAGACAAGGCAAGAGCCTCACTCAAGCCTAGAGCTCAAGCAGTATTATCAGCTTGGATTTAAAAAAAAAAACCAGAATGAATTAAAAACAAGCTCTCTTGTTGGTAATGGCATAATTATCATGTGATCATGTGATCACTACCTGCAATATGATATGAGTGGCCCCAGGAGACCGCGAGGCCTTGCCCAGTGGGGAATGGGTTCCATAAGCAAGTGGAGAAATCATGCTGGACACGTCAGAACACATTTCTGGCTTCAGCTACCTGAGGAATGAAATATTCTCATATATGTAGTGGTCATATTTTATGCAACGGATGCTGTTTTGAGGGCCTTGCATAACTCAAGACAAATTTTCCCATAGCAATAAATGTAAAGTTGGATGTGTTCCAGAAGAACATAAATCTCTAATTATTGTGTTGCCTTTTTGCTTTAAAGCTGCTCTTTATTTTCTTAGCATTATTTTTAATAATTTGCAGAGCCTTTTCCCACATTAACAGCACATCAGAGAGTGAGGATGGGCTTCATTGTGGTGTTTTACCACATGTAACTTCCTTCGCAAAGATTTTGATTTGGGAGAGATTTTTACCAGCTTTAGCATGAACATCCGCATTCAGGAGTCTTTTAGATGATACCACTCTAATAGATTTTTAAAAGATAATAAATTATATCAGTAAAGATTATAATATTAGCAAAATTATCACACAGATACTAATGAATTCTTTGGTATATGTAAACAGTAACAAGATTCACAGATGACAGAGCCTGGAAAAGGATGGCTGGCATTTCTGTGGCCTAACACATGGGAAAAGTATATACTGTTTCCAAGACCTTTCCCAGTCTTGGAATTCTGCAATTCTTGATGGATTTTTTTTTTTTTAATTTTGGAGGATTGTCATTGATTCCAATTCTGTGTATAATATGAGACTTTACCAATACTATTCTATATGGCATGGCTTCAGAACTGCACAATTAACATTTTTATTCAGTGTGAGCATGCTGTGCTAAGAGGGTCCCATGTGCCCTACCAGTTGGTCTGCACTGACAACAAGGCAATGAAAACCAATAAACTGCCTCTTCTGCCCCCACTGCAAAACACCTAGGCGGGATATTTTAAGTGTGTGGATTCCCTGAATAGCTCTAGGGCGGGGGCTCTCAAAATGTAGTCCCTGATCAGCAACATTAGCCCCCACTACAGGTCTGGTTGCAGTGGAGATTCTGATTTAGTACTGCTGAGGTGGAGCCTGAGAGATTCTGCCTTCCTCATAAGCCCTCAGCGGATGCAGATGCTGCTGGTTCATGGACCACACTTTGAGTAGCAAGGCTGTAGAGTGCTTTGGGGGCCCTTCCCTGCCTCCCATAGCTCTTCACTTACTTGCAGGTTCCTAAATCTACCTTTATTGTACAATTGAAAAAACAGTTTAATGCAGCTGAAGTAACAGTATCAGTGATGAATCCTTCCTAATGACAAAATAACTGATGACTTGCAAAGCACTCTCTCTTTTCGATGGTGGAGGGAGGGTGAGGGCCCTGACTTCTGCCTGGGCGAGAAGCTAGATAAAGGAGTCTAGGTAAGCCGGAATCGCTTTTGAAGACTTGACTGATCATTCTGTGCGGGGCCGGCCGAACACGTACTAGGGACCACTGCAGCCTAGAATGTCTCAAGTTTCATGCTGCTTTTGTTATTTAATAAGTCTGACTTCATATAAAGGAGCTTTGTTTAGGGGTGTGAGCTAATTGAGCATCAAGGTATATGATATAGACATTGCCCTCAAGGAATGTAATGAAATTTTTAACTGTTTCCAGAACAAGACTTAAGTAAACGAACTCTGTTCAGAAACCACGGCGATTTGTTTTCCGTTTTTAAGTACTTTTTCATTCTAGACAGAGAAGTTGAAAATCATGAAGGAGCATGCTTTCTTCTCCAAAAGCCATGGGTCCATTCCATGTCAGAATATATTCAGCTTCTTGGGGAAATGAGATGACAACTAATTTTCATATAAAATTCATTCTGTTATTCACACAAAGTCCAGCAGGCAATATGCAGTGACGAAGTAGCTGTGTGTGGGATTACTGAGATTGATTTTTCTTCTTTAAACATTCCTTTAACTGTGGATTTAATGATGTTTATACAGTAAAAACATTCATTTTAGAAGGCCAAATAGTCTCTGAACTGTTTCTATTGTGCATTGTATTGGTAGGGATAGAATAAGCTCATTATTCCCATACAGTCAGGAGAGCGGAGAGTGATTAAACCTTTTGATAAGAAGATAAATGATAGGAAATTCATCTGAAAGCCCACACTGCTCCGAGTCAGAGTTTCCACACGGAGCTAGCACAAAGCCTTCCTTCTGTGCAGGGCGCCCTGGGCAGCCTCGTCCTTCCAGCTGTTGTCCCACGTTGGCTGTGACACTCTTAGAGATTTACACCTGGGGCTGTAGTGTTTTCCCAGGAGGACCTGGGAGACTCGACCAGGCTCCTTGCTATGCTCCACTTCAATACTCATCACTCTTGGAAGGATTTGTTGAATGTGTGCTTCCCTGGTGCTATGTACTCCCAGATGTCAAAGACTGTGTCTCATCTGCACAGTCTGCCACACGAGGGTATTTGCTGGATGGATGGATGAATGGATGGATGGATGGATGGATGGATCGATGGATGGATGGATGAATGGAATGCATAGAAGGACAGACAGATGGACAGACAAATGGAAGGAAGGATGGATGGAACCTTATCAAGCTTTAAAGAAGTCTTCATTGAATGTTTGGCCCTAGGCCAGACCTCTAGTTCTAAGGCTGGTAATTGGTAAACTTGGATGTAGTCCTGCCTTCTCATTAGACTAGTAAGCTGCATAAGTCCCTTGCCCCTCCAAGGCATAGGCTTCTCATTGGGGAAGTCAGGGGAAGCCCATCTTTCTCAGGAAGTTTGTGTGAACACAGTGATTTATGTGATGATGCATTGAAAATTATATCCATCCATCCCTATGCTCTCAAACAGCTTGAACCACCTTCAGCGTGTCCGTTTCTGGCCCCAGAACTTTCATTCAGGGCCTTGAAGGCACTCAGGGCATGCGGACCCTCCAGCTCCAAACTCCCTCTCACTTCATCTCAGGCCATGGCAGAGCGAGGTATGAACTCCCAATCCCAAGTTTAATCTCCATTAAGCAAGGAGTTGAGTTCAGAGATTACGGAAATCCCTCTCTGTGTCAGAGCACACCTGCCCACCGTTGCTGTGCTTTTGCTTTTCCGGTAAGGGATTGAGGGATTCGACCTGGGACTGGCCAGCCACCAGGATGAACTGGCGCTTCACTGAAGCTTCATAGTTTTGTGTAGCAGGGATACAGATTTTTTAAAACCTGGTTGTCATTTCTCTAAGGAAAACCTTTTTCTCTTCTTATGTACAAGAAAATAAACAAAACAAGAGAAAATCCCCAAACTTCACATTAGAATGTCTTTTGTTGTTCGTTTATATTTAATTCTGTTTTATTTTAAGTTCTGGGATACACGTGCAGGACGTGCAGGTTTGCACATTAGACTTTCTACTTACGCTCTTGGTCTCTTGTCTGACAAATTAACAACTTCGTCACTTCCACAAGCCTTATTAAGCTCTCTTTACTTTTGGAATTAATTGTGATAGGTTGACAAAACTCCAGAGAGCATTGAAGAATAGATTTGACTCTATTGCCAGCTTACTCTAAATTTGTCTCACTCATGTGAAAGCAATGGCGCTTTGTAATCTGGAATCAGGAATTTATCAAATTAGAGCTTTCTCTAGTGTCAGAGTAAATTAGAGCACAAATGATTTTTTTGAATAATACTAATAAAATGAGGCTGATGTTTCCATTTGCCATCTTGTATATGAAATGATCTTGTTTACATGAGTTTATTTTTAGCAGACTCTTTACCGAAGAGTTCAGGATAAATTCAGTGTTTGGACCTAAATTTACCCTATTTATACTGGCTAGCACATTTTAAAAGAGATACATCAATGAAATTACTTTGTGCCTACGCAAATCTTTGGTTTAGGAATCAAAAGATGTAAGTTCTAATCCTGGTTTTGCCATTTACTTACTGGCTCTACGTCCAGAGGAGACATCTGCTGTTTTTGCCTGTCTATGGCCCTCCTCCCTGTTTCCAAGTAACAATAGCTCTTTCTCACTCCTGGTCCATGTTTTCTTTGGAGCTGATTCCTCCTGCCTTAGGGACATTCAGGGTCATGGTGATTAGTTTAGCACTGGACAATGCAATTTAATCTAGGTTAATGAAATTTAATCTGTGACTTTCACTGGAACTATGGAGAAAAGTACTTAATTTCACTGAGACTACCCAGTTAGTTAGACTATAAGGCTAGAGCCTCTGGTCACCATTTTTTGTCACCTCATAGAAAGGCAAATGCATTAGTAAGAAATGGAGAAATATACATTTTGGACATTAATTGAGCACCTGGCTGCGGCCATACCTGCAACGAGTAATGCTTGGACTTTCCCAATGTTAATAAATGATCCCTTTCCTCTCCAGTTTTCTTTTGTTCTCCCTCCTTTTTTCCCCTCCTTCCTTCCTTCTTTATTTCCTTCCTTTCTTCCTGTTTCTGGCTTAGTTTTGTCATTTGCAATCAAAAGAATAGTGACCTTAGTAAATGCCTTAACCTCTCTGTACTTTAGTATGTAATTGATAAAATGAAATGAAATTTTTTTTTTTTTTTTTGGTCTAAGAGTATTTATGACTCAAATGTACATTCTAGTGAAGCACTTTTGGAAGTATATTTGTTCTGGGACACCAACTAAACATTCAGGGACTGGAAAGAGGCAACACATCTCCAAATGTCTCTCAGCTATGCCTCTAGGATCAGTGACTTCATTGTCATCATGGGCCATCTCATGTGTCCAGCTGGGTTTGTGAATTGACAAAATGCTGTCACCAAATCACATCTGTACCAGAGGGTGGTACCTTAATCACTGCTAACACACTGCTGTCCCTGAAGAGGAAGTAACTGGTACATTGAATGACTTGAGCTCGGGAGAGTGCAGGCAGGTAACAATTTTATTCTTTCTCACTGTAGATAATTTTTCCCCACTCATGAGATAAATGATCAAGCAAGTCCCATGGTTTTTCCTGTCATTCTTAGATAAGAAAAAGTTCTCAGGCCACTTTAAGTTATAAGAATAGCTTAATTTCAATAATTAAAATATTCAGTCTGCCCTAATCATTAACACTTCAAACTTAATGCAAATCTTAAATCTTCTCTCTCCTCCCACCCTGGGCCAGAGCAGTGGGGGAGGGAGAATGGTTGGCTTCTTCTCCATTCCCCCTCTGCCTTGTCCTTCTCCTCCTCCCTACATCACCAGGCTGCTTCAGGCTCTTGCGGGGCTTTGAGATGGTGGAGAGGAGAGGTAAGGAATTGGAAACTTTGTCATATTTGACTTCCATAGCCGTAACCCACGTTGTTACCTTCTGGTTGGACAGATTCCCAATGGAGACCTTTCGGTTGGTCTCTCTGGGGGTCATTCTCTTCTTTGGAAACTTTAACTGCAATGGAAATCACCTTTCCTCCTTCAGCCCTTGCTCATTCAGCACTCCACTGGCCCCGTTGGGTCCCATCTCCCTTCCAGGTGGTCCATATGAGACTGGTCTAAGATTTTTGCCAAGCCAGCTCCCTTCCTAAGATCCCACATCTAATCTTTGAAAAACTGCCATTGAGGAAGTGTAATTGGCCCTCAATGGCAGTTTTTCCTCTACCCTGCCACCCTGTCTCAGCAAGCTTACTGCCTGTGGGCTTCTTCAGGTGTGAGTCTGACCCCACCTACTGAAGGGGACACAGGTCAAGCTCTCCAAGTGGTTCTTTTAAAGCCTATCTCAGCTGGATTGAAAAGAGGGGAGTCACCCTTCCTTCTCAACCCCAGTGCATGGAGAGAGCATTTGCCCAGAAGACTCAGAGCACACTCTCAACTCTCTTGGAAGGAAGGCAGCTTCCTTAACCCCAACCACGTTACAGCCTCCAGGCAGATTATGGCCAGGGGACAAAACTTAATAATGGCTGCCATAGGTGGTCTAGAACTTCACTTTGGATTGGGGCTTTCTTGGCTTCTAATGTTCACTGATACTTCTCAGTCTCTGGAGCCTCAGCCAAAACTGAAACACAGTGAGTCTCATTTTAATATCCCAGTCCATGCCTCATGGTTCATGTCAGAATTTTCTGGCTCTGCTTCTACCTGTAAATGGAAAGTTCTGGGTGGAGGAATCTCCCATCCCATCCTTGGGATATTCCCCAAATCATCTCTGTCCAGGAACCAAGAGGATCTAGGCCACAGTGGTTCTAGGAATGAGAAGCATTTACCTTCTACAGGACTATTTCTTCAGATGCGTTTTCCTGTGTTTGGGAGAATTTCAGTCACATCTGATGGGACTTCTAGCTAATCTTCTCTAACATAAATTATTGGTCATAACACTTTCATAAGTCAGACTCACAAAAGGAGGCCCAGAGAGGTTAAGCAGCTCTCCCAAGGTCACACAGCAGAACTGTGGCAAGAACCCAAACCACAACCACCAGTCTTTTACTCTGGCCTCTACGCCTTGCAAACTCCTTCTAAGCTCATTATCATCTGTTAAAATCCCATCTCTCATTTTGCACACAGCAGCCAACATGTCTGTGGATTCATATTAAAAAGAATGCAAACATTTCCAGAATTCATTTCCATTTCCATTTCCAGCTCTGAGGAGGTGTTAACTTCAGAGTACTTTGCTGATCATTTTTTTCTCCAGCAGCAATAATTGTTTTGAAGAACTTGACACACATTTCACCAGGGCTCGGTGCTACTGAGCAGGCCGGGAGCAGTAAGGAACTGAATTCCAAGAGCCAAATTTGCATTGTGCTGCGCCTCTAGAGAAAGCCAAACACCTCAGTCCCATTAACAATAATGATAGGTGTGCGCTAAGCTCTTCCTTCATGCCAGAAATATATCTCATCCTTTGGGGATCTGTTCCGATCCTTGGCCCTTCTGTGCACCCAACCTCCACAGCATTTGCTCTATAATTTATAAAAGATGTGTGTTGCACCTGGGTGTCTCAGAAAATTTAAAATAATTTAAAAGCATTCAACACCAGCGTTAAATTAAAGCTCCCCGAATCCCTTGCCTGACGAGTGTAATGAAACTCAGACCTACACAGGTGAGTCTTTGAATACATCCTAGGGATCAGGAGGCCTGGGCTGGGTTTGAGGTAGGAGCAATTCCAGAGATTGGAGGTAGTGAATGATCATTCTGCAGGCAGCTTGGCATACTAAGGGCAGACCAGGGAGTTTAAAGATAAAGCTAGAGAGAGCGCCATTATTCCAAGGTGCTCTTCAGTGTAACAGACATAATCTTCTTCATCTTACTACACCTGTCAAGGAGGCCCAGCTTCTACTCCCAGCAAAGTTCATATTGGCTTGGCCTCTAGCTTCTCAGCAGAGCAGGAACATGAAGGAGTCAGAGTTTCTCCTAGTGCTGGTCAGCTTGCTCAGCCAAGGGAGTCTTTGATGTGCAAAGCACTTGAGGCTGGGATCTGAAAAATCTGCTAAAACATTAACAAAAACAACACTTCCCACCCTACCTTAGACTTTATTTTCTAGAGCAGTTATTTTTAAGCCCAAGTCCCTGGAACCTTGGAGTGCCTTGAAAAGCACCAATTTTGGAATGAAAGGGACAGTGGTTTGAATCTTGGCCCTACCACCCACTAAGTGAGTGATATCCAGCAAGTCACCTCACCCCCCTGCCTCAGTTTCCCAATCTGTAGGGGGCAAGAGGATAATGATGCCTATCCTGCAACAGTTATCTTAACAGATAAACAAGATCACATATATGACTCTGCCTGGCACGGGGCTGGAGAGTATTGTGAGTTTTCACAATTTCAGAGTTGTCCTACCTCCATGGCACAAGCTGGGTAAATTTATATGATGCTGAATCACTTGGCACATTTTCTTAGAGTGGCAAATCATTCCAGTCTTCCTCTTATTTTCAAATCTAAAAGTGAAGGTTGCTCCCTAAGCTCCCAAGTAAGAACATCCTTGTGCTCCGAGATAATTGAATTTTGGATTCTAGAGAAACAAAATCGCTCAATTTGGACAGTAAAGAAAAAGGTGAGCTTAGGGCCTGAGTGATCTGGATAATGGCTTTAACTATGTTCTTGGTGGGACTGAAGGCTCCCATTGGGTTAGTCCCTAAAGTTGCACAGTCCAGTATGGTAGCCATTAGGCTATTGAGCACTGGAGATGTGGCTAGTCAAAAACCTGTAAGGGATACACATCAGGTTTTGAAGGTTTTAAAATATTTTGTTGAACATTTTTGTATCGATCACATGTTGGTGTGGTAATATTTTAGATATTGGAAACCTCAGAACTTAATCCCCAGTGTGGTGCAGCTTACAGTAACTAGATCTAGAAGGTGTTCCTGGATTCACAGTGACTCAAACGCCTTGGGCAGTAGGGTCAGAAAGTACCTACAATCCAGCCAGGCACAGCAACTCCTCCTGTCTTCTTGCTCCTCCCACTACCAACATCTCTCCATATTTCCTGTTTCTATTCCAGAGGGAGAGGTGGAAGATATCAGACTGACCTAGTTAATGTCATTATTTGTAGTTAGAAGCACTTTTCCTATCAGGCCAAAAGTCAACTGCTCATGTGAGTGTCTCTGAGCCAATCAGCTGTGCTCTTGTGTGGGAAGATCGGCCATAGGATTCAGGTTAACCATCTCTGATCAGAGAACAGCCTGGGCCACTTCCCTCCTCTGTGGCTGTGAGAGGGACTGGCGCCATGATTGCCTAGTCCAATGCAATCTGTGCTTTAAAACTATTAGCTAAATTAAACTCAAGAAAATGAGATCAGGTTCACAGTCTGATAGTGAAAAATGCCCTGGAGTGGAGATTAGGGAGGGAGGGAGTAGTGATTCCTCCATGACCATGTGGCTGAATCTGACCTCCCTCAGCTCGCTTTTCTCTTTGCACCTGATTGTTGTTTGGATTTGGGACAAAGCACAGAGAGCAGCCCAGGTGAGAATGAGTGGAAATCACGCGCCGCAGAGAGTGGCCTTGTTATGGGCTGAATCATCTCCATTCTAAAGTTGATATGTTGGCCGGGCACGGTGGCTCATGCCTGTAATCCCAGCACTTTGAGAGGCCGAGGTGGGTGGATTCGCCTGACTCAGGAGTTCGAGACCAGCCTGGCCAACATGGTGAAACTCCATCTCTACTAAAGATACAAAAATTAGCTGGGTGCGGTAGCACATGCCTGTAATCCCAGCTACTTGGGAGGCTGAGGCAGATGAATTGCTTGAACCCTGGAAGCGTAAGTTGCAGTGAGCTGAGATCACACCACTGAACTCCAGACTGAGCAACAGAGCAAGACTCTGTCTCAAAAAAAAAAAAAAAAAAAATCGTATGTTGAAGTCCTGACTACCCCACCACCACCACCAACCCCACTGCCAGTTACCTCAGAATATGACTGTATTTGGAGATGGGGTCTTTAAAAAGGTAATTGAGTTAAAATGAGGTCATCAGGGTAGGCCCTAATCTAATGTGACTGGTGTCCTTATAAGAAGAGGGGATTAGGACACAGATACACATGGGGGAAGGCCGTATGAAGGCATAGGGAGAAGACGGCCATTACAAGTCAAGGAGGAAGCCTTAGAAGAAGCCAACCCTGCTGAAACCTTGATCTCAGACTTCTGGCCACCAGAATAGTGAGAAAAAATAAATCTGCTGTGTAGGCCACTCAGTCTGTGTACTTTGTTATGGCAGCCCTAGCAAATGAATATAGCTCCGAAAGACAAACCTGCCTCATGTCAAGCTTTTCTGCCTGCTCAGCTGCTTGGGCTTTAAACTTGACTGATGCAGGCAGCCCATGAGGTTCTAAGACAGGTGAGCAGACCACCCAGGTGTTCAGCCCTCCCTACAAACATAGCTGGAGGAACTGGCTGCAGTGGGGAGTCTTCCCAACCCACTTGCTATGGTGGGACGTCAGCCAGTAGCTCCTTTCTGCTCCATTAGCTCCTGGAGGACGGCTCCAGTCTCCACACCTGCTGTTTACTTCATCTTTCCCTTCTGAGTTGGCAACAGGAATACAAGGACTCCCCTGGCTTCTCAGCAACTGAGATGCAGCCATTTTTGCTTTGAAAGTCAGAAACCTGGGAGGTGCAAGAACTATCACCTTTTTGATGGAATAGGCCCAAAAGAGCAGGTGGCAAGGAAGCCACGTGCCAAGAGAAAGCTTAGTTGTCATCTGAGGCCTTGAAACTTTTAAAGTGATTCAGCAAAGCTGTGTACACAAAACTTTATCAATTACGCATCATAAATAAGTCATTTAAATGCACAATGTACTAATTGAATATCATTTTAATTCATAGTAATAGAGAGTAATTATAAACCCCACCCCCATTTATTTTCAGAATGCAAAGATGAGCAGAATAGACTGCCCTTCAGAGGCCTTGCAGTCGGGGGAAAATGCCCAGCAAATATAGAAATGTGAGTCAGTGGAGAGGTGAGGAATGCTTGGGTTTTTTAGTCCGTCTCTGTTCCTGCCTTTCTCTGCCTGTCCTGTAATTGCAGAAATCCGGTGCAGCAAAGCTTCGTTTCTCCTCTCTGTTGAGTTTTTTAGTTCAAGGAAGGGCCAGTGGGTTTGGCTCCCAACAGTAGGTGGACCCTCTCACCAGCATTGGCCATGGAAGGGCAAACTTGGGCGTGCAATGTGTGTGCCCAGCACTGCCTTCCACAGAGCCTCCACCTTCACCTCTGTAACCCAGGGCCATCTGGAACCCATAGCCTGGGACAGTGTTGGAATGGTCCTCATGTAAACCACTTGCCAGGTGTCTTGTTATAGTGAAAGAAAGCTGTTTAATAAGAAATAGATGGCAGAGAAATTCGGTTTTTAATGAGAACTGAGATGCTTACAGATATTCATTTATAGTGGTTATCTCTGGGAGGTGAAATTACTGGTAATTTTTCAGTTTTCTTTCCTTTTCTTAGTATCAGCATATATTCATTTTCTAACAATAATAAAATAAACAAAGCATATAGATGTTTCCTTTCTTGAATCAGACGCCCTGCACTGTGGCTGTAGTCCATCATCCAAACTACATGGAGTCTCGGACGGTATCCAAGTCATGTGACCCACCAAAGCCCATCACTTGCAGTCCTGTTGCCAAATGGGCCTGTGAGTTGGAGACAGCATCCGTAGGAGGGAAAATTCAAAATGTAACCTCTGGCAAGGGAGAGGTCTCTGGGCAGAGCAGGCTGGGAAGTGAAGCCTTGGCCGCCTGTTGCAGCCCAACTTTCTGTGCCCTTGTCTGACCCTGTCTCCATCTGTGAGGTCTACTCCTTATGGGTGGTTTCCCCAGCAGTGTTGCAAAATGTTCCTGTCTGTAAGGCCTGGAGGGGCAGGGCTGAAAGGAGTATGGCTGCCTGTGAAAACCACAGCTAAGCCTCTGGCCTTCCCTCCTTCTCCACCCCCAACCCTTTCATGGCAGCCGCCCACTCTCCTTCCTCCTCCTGCTGGCTTGTACATTGGAAGGAGGAAGGGAAGGGAACAAGGGAATGAACAGTCAGTATTTGTCAGCTGTGAGCCAAGTGCTCTACATAAAATAAACTGTCTGAATTGTCACAAGAATTCTGGCAGATTGGTGTAGCAATCTACTTCTAAAAATGAGGAAACTAAGAAAGACGTAAGATCCAAGTCAATGTATATCATGCAGCAAAGAAATGAGATAGTGAAGATTTGAATCCAGGTCTTCTGACTTTAATATTCAGGCTCATGTCTTGACTTCTGGTGCATCCTTTAGGGTTACAATTAGTTCTAAGACTCTAAGTCTGTGATTTTTCTGAAATTCAGTTTTATGGTCTGAGAGTCCCTTTTGCCTGGCTTTGAGATAGACATCAATAAAGAGACATAGATATATAGTCTACAGAGAATTATTGTGTAAGAGTAGCTGGAAGGTGCCCAAACCAGAGCTAGAGAGTTGGAGATAAAGCAGTTTGTGCAGCTTTAACGGCTCTTTCCCTCCCTAGATGAGGCCACCAAGAGAGCGGAGAGAGTGTTGTCTTTCTCCACCGGCCCCCTACTCTGGCCCCTCCCCACTATGGCACCTAGTAATGCTCCTTCCTTTAGTAGAAGTTTAAATGGTGTTGAACTGCACTCAAAGTTGTGAACAGATTAGCCTTTTATTTTATGCCCTACTGTGAGGTCTACCCATGAAGTGTGTATTAAATCACATAAAACTTGCATCACCACTGTGGCACACTTATAATATAGCTAATTGTTCTTGTAGCATAGTTTGGGAAGTTAGTGTGAGCCTAATTGCCTGGTCACCATTCTTACAAAGCCAACTATAACTTTCTGAGTCCAGTCAGTCAAGGGTGAGAGGTGAAAGCAAGAAAAACAAAACTGGATACTCTGAGGAAATCTGGTCCAGAGAAGCAGACCTCATTGAAGACCTCAGAGTGATAACCAGGAGCAGAATTTGCCAAATTTCCTTTCTTTCTTTACCATCTTTATGATTTTTGTTATTATAATAGGTCACTGAGCTATTATTTATTTGCTATTTTAATTTAGATGGACTCACTTTTTTTTCTTTTTTTTCTTGAGACAGGGTCTCACTCTGTCACCCAGGCTGGAGTATAGTGGCATGATCATGGCTCACTGCAGCCTCGACTTCCCAGGACTAAGAGATATTCCCACCTCAGCCTCCCAAGTAGCTGGGACCACAGGTATGTGCTACCATGCCAAGCTAATTTTTAAATTTCTGTAGAGGCAGAGTCTCCCTATGTTGCCCAGGCTGATCTCAAACTCTTGAGCTCAAGCAATGCTCCCACCTTGGCCTCCCAAAGTGTTGGGATTACCGGGGGGAGCCACAGCTCTTGGCCTGATAGATTCACTTTTGAAGTATTTTGGTTTCATCTTTAGCAATACTAGTCATGAAATTACTTATTAGTTATATGTTTGTCTAAAACACTCTGACATTGGGACATGACAATTGAAATTAAAAATGTTTGTGTAGCCCTAAAAAATCATCTGAAGTGCCACACTTTGGTAATCAATGCCAAAGGGGACCAAGAACTCTTTCTTCAACTATAGGGAACCCTCTGTACTCAGGGCTCTGAGAACTGGAATCTCTAAGCTGCTGCCCTGTCACCTTCTCACCACCCTCCCTCTCAGCCATGGGTGAGGACAGTGCAGGCACCTGCACTGCACTGTACCTGGCCAGCTCCCACTCTCCATATAGGAACTGCTTTTCTGGAAAATAAAAGCTAGCTTGATTATAACTTTACCTACGGTAGCTATATTTTCAGAATCCCAAATCAGGTTACATGTTTTGGTCACAGGACAGAATATTTAAAAGTGAGACGGTCCCAGAAAACATGGGGGAGTGAAGTGGTTGTCCTCAAACGGCTTGTGAGTGGAAACTCTTCTCTTGCCTCTTCATGGGCTTTGTTCTTAGGGGGAAACTGGATCCACCTGGAGACAGTTTGTGCTGTTTGATGCTTGCTGGGTTTTTATGGGCTGGCTATCAAGTAGCTGGGCATTTTCCAAAACTTGAATTCCTTGTTTCTTGTTACTTGTTGGCCTTGACACCTGAGGCTCTTTCACAAGCATGCACTATTGTGGTCAAAACTAACTGGAGAGAAGGAGAGAGAGAGAGATTGAGGAAGACAGAAAGAGGAGAGAGGGAGAGAGAGAGGAGCTGGGTTGATGCATTAGGCTCAGTAATGGGAGGGATGGTAACAGGCGTGGTCAGGATTTGCCTACCAGTGCCGTTTTCTATCTCGAAGAAGGCTGCGAGGTGGCTGGAAGAGAAAACGAAAGAGTGCCAACTGGGGTGGGAGTCTTTGTAATATTTATGCAAAGAATGGAACTATTTACCATGTGCTTTTCCTGCCACAGTCACTCAGGACATTTTATTTTGTCTGTGTTTGTCAGTTAGGACTCTTGGCTGCAAATGACCAAAAAAAGCCAACTCGAATTGTCTTCAGCCAAAACAGAATTATATTGATTCATGTAGGCTGCAATGCACAAGGGGTAGGGTGGCTGGGGCCAAGACAATGTCCTGAAGACTCATTTTCTTTCCATTTATCAGTGTATTGGCTTCTGTCTTGACTTTATGTATTTATTTAGAGATATGGTCTTCCTCTGTGGCCCAGGCTGGCTGCTATGATGCAGTCATAACTTGCTGCAGCCTACAACTCCTGGGCTCAGGTGATCCTATCCTCCCACTTCAGTGTCCCCGAGTAGCTGGGACTACAGGTGCATACCACCATGCCTGGCTAATTTTTAAATTTTTTGTAGAGACAGGATTTCGCCATGTTACCCGGGCTGGTTCCAAACTGCTGGCCTCAAGTGATCCTCCAACCTTGGCTTCTCAAAGTGTTGGGATTGCAGGCATGAGCCACTGTGCCCGGCCTTCTGTCTTGACTTTATATGGTGGCAATAGCACCTACATTGTTTTTGGTCTCCAAGATTTATTTGGCTCCAATCCACCTCAATCCACCTTTCTTCAGCATTTTTTTTTTTTTAGAAGATCCACTGTAGCAAGAAGGTCAAAGGCCATTTCCACCAAGTTCAGCGATAGCTCTGCATGGCAAAAGAGGAAGACTCTTGGAGGGCCATGACCAAACACTAAACCTGGTTCACAAAGATCCCTTTGGTAGTGTTTGCACCTTAATGTGCAAAACAATTTATGAATTGCCATCACCAAATGGGACTGGGCATACCAGGTTTCTATTCAGCTTATAAAATATACAATACAAATATGGTGAAAAGAATTTCTTGAAAGACAACAACACAATAGCGCTTTGCCATGATTGAGACTTCTGGAAACACCCTCTGGGCCAGACATACCTTGGCCGATGATGTCCTGGCATATGCAGGTGCCAGTGAATTTGTCTCCCACTCCCCCAGCTCCCGCCCCATTTTCAGGCCATCTCTTTGTTTGGCTTCTCCTTTCTAGCCAACTCTTCTAAATTGTTTTCATTTTAGACTTTCTACTTTTGTCCCTTAATTTATTTGACAACATGACCCAAACATACAGACCAAGTAGGAAACCAGAGGGACTTGGTTTAGAATTTCCTGACAAAGAATATGGAATAATTCAAATTTACTGCTAGACACTGACATTTGTTTTCTCATAGAACCTTTAAAATAAAATCAATATTCTTCATGTATCTGTCTGGAGGAAGGGTCCCAGACAACCTCACAGGTCACCTTTAGTCCTGAGGCTTGACAAACTACAGCATTCTGTCCTGAGCTCCTCCTTCTCCATCCTCCCCTCTTCTAACAAGCTCATCTGGTCTTTGCAACCACCTCCTCTGCACTGAACGCAGGCCAGCTGCTGACTTGGCTCAGAGAATCATGGCTTTGCTGCCTGTTTACCTTGGAATAATACAAAATAAAGCTGATTTGACTTTCTCTGGTTTACCAAGAGCTTTTACATTTGATGCCCTCTATCTCATTAGAGATAACATCTGTCCCATTAGATTGCCATAATACTTCTGTGAGGAAGGCTGAGAATAAGAGTGTTCCTAGTTATAACTGCGTAACAGCCCCAAAACACAGTGCCTGAAAACACCGACAATCATTACTTACCTCATGGGTTTGCAGTTTGGGAAGTGCTCCACGAGGAAGCTCATCTCTGCTCCATGAAGAATAAGCTGAGATAATTTGACTGAGGGCTGGAAGCTGAACTTCCAAGATGGTTCCCTCACCTGGTTGGCAAGGTGGTGCTGGCCATCCAGTTGGGCTTCTCTGGGGGATACTTGGGTATCCTTACAGCATGGTAATTGGGTCTCTTGAGTAGGCATTTCTAGAGATGTAATGTGAAAATCTGTAGTTTTAAAGACCTAGATCTGGACACTAGCATAGCAGCATTTGTGCCATATTCTAATGGTCCTGCTGTCACAAAGCCCGGATGCAAAGGGAAGGCACAAAGACCTATACATTTGAATGGGAAGTGTGCCAGAGATTCTGGGAGCCACATTTTAAAATTGCCAAATTGACCAGAGGGGATCGAAGCTCCAAGAAGTTTAGTAACTTGCCTGTAATCACTTCAGTGGACCCTTTTGAGATGCCCATTCACTTCATTGCCAACTTCTCTGAGATTTGCTGTTTACCCATAGGTGACCCTGAAGTCCTTTTTATCTGGAACTGGGCATCACATAGGCATTTCCATGTTCTATGTGAATGGTGCCCCCTGATGTTTTACAATGCTGCCAACCTGAGAGTCTGACTGTGACTGGCTCCCACGAATCTGGAATTGTGATGCAGAGAGGCTGGCACTGCAATTGTCTACGGTTAACATTTCTTGAGCTCTGTTTCAGGATCAGGGGATCTAGGTCCCAGAGCAGGGGGCACCACTGATACCTGTTCAACATGAAGGACATTATTACTTTTCTCTGGGCCTTAGCCTCCTGTATATGAGGAGGTAAATGATGCTAATAGTCTGTTCTCATAATTCAGTGCAGGTCAGAATCATGAGATTCTGGCCTCCTAAAACATTGTCAACATCTTGTCTCCTGATATTTTTATTCCTGTCCTGGCATTGCCAGAGGACTGAGGAGGGGTAAGAGGTAGTTCATTTTGTGATTGATTCAACAATGTGAGGCTATAGACTCTAGATTTCAGAGTTGAAGGCTGAGGCTGAGCTCCTAGGTGCTGAGAGCCCTGGGCAATGGACAGCTCCGGTGGGGCCTGCCTTACCTGGCAGTGCTGCTGTGTGGGGCCAAGGAGATCATGGCTGGAGAGG
Organism: Macaca mulatta; assembly: GCF_049350105.2. NCBI lineage: Eukaryota > Metazoa > Chordata > Mammalia > Primates > Cercopithecidae > Macaca > Macaca mulatta. The sequence goes on from NC_133411.1 coordinate 125,473,728, forward strand.
AACTTATCAACAGTGAGTCACTTCATGACATGTCTTTTGGTGTCATTGCTATAACCTAGTGGTTCTCAACTGGGGTGAATTTTCCCCCATGGGACAATTGGCAATGTCTGAAGACATTTTTGGTTGTCACAAGGTGAGTGAGAGGGTGCTACTGGCATCTTGTTGGTAGAGGACAGGGATATTGCTAAACATCATGTAATGCACTGTACAGCCCCCCAAATAAAGAATTATCGGCCGGGCGCGGTGGCTCAAGCCTGTAATCCCAGCACTTTGGGAGGCTGAGACGGGCGGATCACGAGGTCAGGAGATCGAGACTATCCTGGCGAACACCGTGAAACCCCGTCTCTACTAAAAAATACAAAAAACTAGCCGGGCGAGGTGGCGGGCGTCTGTAGTCCCAGCTACTCGGGAGGCTGAGGCAGGAGAATGGCGTAAACCCGGGAGGCGGAGCTTGCAGTGAGCTGAGATCCGGCCACTGCACTCCAGCCTGGGCGACAGAGCGAGACTCTGTCTCAAAAAAAAAAAAAAAAAAAAAAAAGAATTATCTAACCCAAAATATCAAGATTGAGAACCCCTGCTATATCTGAATACCCAAAGGGAAATTTTGAACCTTACAATCTCTATTGAATCAAAGTTAGATTACAGCTGGAGTTTTCAATACTAGGCTTTCTAGTTTTCAATACCGACATAACCTTTCTAGGTTATGGATTTTGTAATCCAGAGATGACAGCTGAAATCCTTGCATTTTGAGTTAATGTCATGAGATTAATTCAAATGTTCAAGTTCATACCTCCTTGCCCAAGAGTTCACAAACTTCCGAGATTTTGCAAACTTCCATATCTGAGTTTCTGGTCATGGTGTGGTATCTCTGTTATATCCCACATTCGCTCAGATGTGAAACTTATCTTTTATCTCAATATCCATTCAAGTGTGAGTATTTTCCTTCACGTGCCTCTGCTCACACATACCCCATCCACACTGAACAATGTGTGTGTACAGTACTGTGTGTGTGTATATATATCAGAATATCAGAGGGAATTGGGATAGAGTTGGAGATTTATAATGCACCAGTATCTCTGTTCTGAAGTTTTTTTTTACCTGCTGCATTAACGAGCCTGCATGGAACCAAAAGAGTGGCAACAGTGAGTGTGTAGAGTAGAGGGAGAATGGATATAAGAATAGGTAGCTATGAAAAAAATGACATTTGAAAAATGGAATGTTCTGCAAATAAAAACAAATCAAAGAAAATATTTTGCAAACTTTTTTGAGCATAACTCTCAGGAAAAAACAATCTGACATCTCAGCCCTGTGTACACACCAATACACATAATTTAAACAAACGTTTCATGGAATAAAAACCCCTTATTACATGCAATGCTCTTGGATATTTTATTCCCTTTTCTACTTTATTCTGTAAGAATGCAGCAGCTGACTAACCAATGGCTCTGACCTCTAGTTTGAAAATATGGCCTAAGGTGATATATGTGGGTAAGAGCCTGGGCCCCAGGGTGGGTGAGTATGGTGAAGACTAAGGCTGCTGGCACTGAGAAAATTGGAAACTGCAAGTCTCCAGTATTCTATGACCATTCACTGTGGCATCAGGTTCCCAGGGTGTTAGTGGGACCTGTGGATCAGGGAACGTTTGGAATCTCTGAGCCCAAGCCATCAGTGAACATACGGGAGTTATCAGGAGGTCAATGGATGGCTAAAAGGAGAAGGGAGAAAGAGCAGGTTGGAATAAGCCTCAGAGGTTGTGGTTTTCTCTGAATGGAGAAGTATTCGTGGTTTAGAAGAATCCTGATCATCCTTCCAGGCCCAGGCACTCATGGTACAAATCACAGCACAGCTGCTCAACACAGGTGGAAAATCCTTGTTGATGAATTCATTCTTTTGACAAATATGTATTCAGCACAGCTAACTTAATATCTGATCCTTACACTTCTGCGTCCTGTTTTGTTTTTCCTAACAGGATCCTATTCAATCTAAAACTTGACGCTAAGGAACTCACAAGTACACCTGGGCACTGTCTGACAACATTATCTTCTTTGTCTCATACCTGCGTTCTGTATTAACACATAACAAGTCAAATGCAGGAAAGCAATTTAAAAACGGAAACATCCAAACTTGTTACATAGGTCTTGAAAATGGCTCCTGATCCTATCGTAACACAGATTCTTAGGATAGAATAGTATAAATCATACAGTCCAAGACTGGTTTAAATGACTAAAAGAGCTCTGGGAATAAGCGAGCAGTGGATTCCCAGTCTAATGAAGAATTCAGGTCACTGGACTCCAATTATTCCTTCAATATAATGTCCCTGCTTCAGGTCCATAAAAAAAAAAAAAAAAAAAAAAAAAAAAAAAAAAAACACACTGCATTTGAAATGATCACAGTTTATTTACCTTTTTCCTGGCTCGATATTCATCTGTAGCTCTGAAAGAGACAGAAACGACTCCAGGCTTTGCTCTCTTGGGCTTTAATCTGGTGGCATAGTCTGGAGTATGTTAGACCTGGCACAAATCTTGGCTCAGTCACTCATCGGCTTTCCCATGTGATGGGAAATCTACAATTCCCATTTACGATATTGAGCTTTTGTGAAATAAACACTGGAGCCTGACGCACATAGTAGAGTATCTGGTACAAAGCAAGTACCTAAAACTACTATTTCTTTTGCCACCTTTCCCTTTCTCCTCTGTCCCTATGGTAGGTGGTATTGTTATAGTCAATTCTTCACCCCTCTCTGTGTGCCATTTACCATGTAACTTTGACGTTCTTTTTACCAGAGGCAGAATATATTTTTCTGCCTTACTGATATTGGGCTTGGCATCTTGTTTTGGGCTTGGCCATGTGACTTGCTTTAGTCATTGAGATATTGGCAGATACGACACAAGTGGAGGCTTGAAATGTGTTTTTGTGGGTCAGTTTATTCTCTTGCACTCCCACTTTTCACCACGAGAACAACACGCTTGAAGACACTTCTGGTTCACAGAGAAGGACAGACATGTGTGGGAGACCTGGACCCAGCCCACAGCTTGAGTCAAGTCCAGCTGAACCCAGCCTAGATCAGCTGAACCCCAGATGATCTGCAGATGCATAAGAGAGAAATAAATGCTTGCTGTATGTCTCTGAGTTTATGTAGCATTATTATAGCAATAGCTAACAGACAACTACATTATAGCTTCCACACTCCCTAATAAGTGCTGCATATCTTAAATAGCAGAGAAAGTGATTGTTCCAGGGAAGCGGTAGAACAAAGTGAATCACTGGTGCACAGGAGGGGCTAGAGCTTTATTCTTTTGCTCTGCCCTAAAAACATTTTGTGGTGTCATGTACTGAAACTTCTCCTCCATCTTTATTTGTATGTAGGGAATTTCTTATGAGAATGTAACTGTTTGGACATGGCACTATTTCCTTTGAGATAATAATCCCATAATTATTGTTTCTCTAAGAGTAAGGCCAAGCTGTTGTTAATAGAAAAAACAAGCACATGTTGTGTAAAATCAGATTGTATTGACTTTGGAAGAAAACGAACTCTTATTAGCTATTTGTTCTTAGGTAAGGTGGCCTGATCTATCAATAGCAGGGAAACTAAAGTGGATCCCTCCATGCATAGGACAGAGCCTACCTCTCTCCACTTTGCAGCCAGCAAAGGAAAGCAGAGGACAAGAGGTATCACTGGGCACCACTCCAGGAAACTTCATTCACTTTTGCCCTGCAGGCTTGTCTCCCACGGGAAGGGTTGTATCCAAACAGATAGGGGCAAGAAACTGGAAGAAGCAGAGCACAGAGAGGGGCTACAAAAGAAGGGGGATGGAGAAGAGTCCTAGAGATGACCTGGAGACAGAGTCAGGGCCTCCATGTCAGCCTGGGCAATCAAAGCGCTGTGCATCAGCGAGGAGCTGAAGGGGTGAGTAAGGACGTGAGTCCAGCTGAAGCTCCACTTACCAAGCGAGGTGTCAGGCTCATAGAGCAGTGGAGGACCATCTAAAAGGGGAGATTTCTTTATTTTTCTAATTCTCACAGAGGCACAGCATGAACTAACAGCTTCCCTGGGCAAGAACAAAGCACTGTATGTGTGGGACATCCTCAGAAGGTCCAAACTCTGGCTTTGTTCTCCTACCCCCAACCTTGCATGGGGCAAGGGACAGCATTAGTTCGATAAAGCCTTATCTTCAGGCTCATCTACTGTGTCTACCTTAGGATACCTTCAATCCAACGTCCTGCTGAGTTCAGAGTGGGTGCATTCTGGGTGGTGGTTTTTCCAAAGAGGAAGCACCTGTTTCCTGATCACCTGGCAGCAGCATCCAGCCCTTCCCCTTTGGACTGCTAGAAGGAGTCCATTACAGACCAGATTCCGCAAGCTCGAGGGACCATAAAGTGTATTTCTTTGCTGGCCCTGGATCCCCCTTAGGTAATGAGGGACATCCCCTTGTCTGACAGAAAGAAGGAGGATCCAGACACACCCAGGTTACAAGTCTATTCTATTCCAAAAGTAAAAATTTTTAGTGTTTGATTTTGTTTAGCGAACACCCATCTTTGGGTTTCCTAGTTTTATTTCTCTTTCCTCTGTTTGTGTTACATTTGGGGAGAGATCCAAGTTTTGTGGGGCCCAATGCTTACACAATTTGAGGGCCTGCTTGATGAAAAACATAGAAAATAACAATACGGCATTAGGTATAGAATTGAATCTTCATAGATTATGAGGCTGGAAAGGGGCCGGTGCAAGTACGGGCCTTGAAGCTTGAGCCTTATCAGCCTCCTAGTACGTCTGTGTCTGGCCACATTTGATCCCATTTCTCTCCACTTTGTCTAGGAGGGTGAGAGCCAGGAGCCAGAGCCTTGCTGAGGGGAGAGGGAGGAACCCTTCTCCTGGGCTCTCTAGTTTGTTCTTCACTGTACAGTTGGGGCAGAGTTTCCTGCGGACATGGCAGGCAGCTCTGCTCTTCAGCGTCACCTTGGGGAGGGTGACTGGGGAAGGCTTTGCCAGGCTGCTTGGCAGAGTCATCCTCTTGACCATGAAATGAGTGAGATACTCATGCAGAGGCCTTGGCACATGTCAAATGTTTCCCTCAGCCCTTTGATTGCCCCCTCAGTGGAGTGTATTGGTAAAACTACAGGGAGACCTTGTGTATTAGTCTGTTCTTGCACTGCTGTAAAGAAATGCCTGAGACTAGGTAATTTATAAAGAGGTTTAAATCGGCTCATGGTTCTGCAGGCTGTACAGGAAGCATGATGCTGGCATCTGCTTGACTTCTGGGGAGGCCTCAGGAAGTTTTCAGTCATGGTGGAAGGTGAGGGGGAAGTAGGCACGTCTTAAATGGCTAGAGCAGGAGGAGGGAAGAGTATGGTGGGGTAAGTGGCATACACTTTCAAACAAGCAGATCACACTATTGACCGGTCTGGTCCGGTTTGATCCGGTCTTATCCGGTTTGATCCGGCTTGGACCGGTTTGATCCGGTTTCATCCGGTCTGATCCGGTTAGATCTGGTTTGTACCGGTCTGGTCCAGCCAGATCCAGTTTGATCCGGTTTGGTCCGGTGTTGTCCGGATTGATCCGGTTTGGACCGGTTTCATCCGGTGAGATGCGGTTTGGACCGGTCTGGTCCGGTTTGATCCGGTTTGGACCGGTTTGATCCTGTTTCATCCGGACTGATCCGGTTTGGCCTGGTTTGATCCGGTTTGATCCGGTTTGGACTGGTCTGGTCCGGTTTCATCCGGTCTTATCCGGTTTGATCCGGCTTGGACCGGCTTGATCCGGTTTCATCCGGTCTGATCCGGTTAGATCAGGTTTGTACCGGTCTGGTCCGGTCTGATCCAGTTTCATCCGGTTTGGTCCGGTCTTGTCCGGATTGATCCGGTTTGGACCGGTTTCATCCGGTCTCATCCGGTGTGATGCGGTTTGGACCGGTCTTGTCCGGTTTGATCCGGTCTGGACCGGTTTGATCCGGTTTCATCCGGTCTGATCCGGTTTCATCCGGTTTGATCCGGTTTGGACCGGTCTTGTCCGGTTTGGTCCGGTTTAGACCGGTTTGATCCGGTTTGATCCGGTTTGATCCGGTTTGGACCGGTCTTGTCCAGTTTGGTCCGGTTTAGACCGGTTTGATCCGGTTTCATCCGGTTTGGACCGGTCTTGTCCGGTCTGGTCCGGTTTGATCCGGTACTGTCCGGCTTGGTCCGGTTTGGACCGGTCTGGTCCGGTTTGATCCAGCCTGGTCCGGTTTGATCCGGTTTGGACCGGTTTGATCCGGTTTCATCCGGTCAGATCCGGTTTGGACCGGTCTTGTCCGGTCTGGTCCGGTTTGATCCGGTACTGTCCGGCTTGGTCCGGTTTGGACCGGTCTGGTCCGGTTTGATCCAGCCTGGTCCGGTTTGATCCGGTTTGGACCGGTTTGATCCGGTTTCATCCGGTCAGATCCGGCTTGGACCGGTTTGATCCGGTTTGATCCAGTTTGGTCCGGTCTTGTCCGGTTTGATCCGGTTTGGAATGGTTTGATCCGGCTTCATCCGGTCTGATCCGGTTTGATCCGGTTTGGACCAGTCTGGCCCGCTTTGATCCGGTCTTGTTCGGTTAGATCCGATTTGGACGGGTTTGATCCGGTTTCATCCGGTCTGATCCGGTTTGATCCGGTTTGATCTGGTTTAGACCGGTCTGGCCCGGTTTGATCCGGTCCTGTCCGGTTTGGTCCGGTTTGGACCGGTCTGGTCCGGTTTGATCCGGCTTGGACCGGTTTGATCCGGTTTCATCCGGTCTGATCCGGTTTGGACCGGTTTGATCCGGTTTGATCCAGTTTGGTCCGGTCTTGTCCGGTTTGATCCGGTCTGATCCGGTTTGGACCGGTTTGATCCGGTAACATCCGGTCTGATCCGGCTTGGACCCGTTTGAACTGGTTTGTACCGGTCTGGCCCGGTTTGATCCGGTCGTGTCCGGTTTGATCCGGTTTGGACCTGTTTTATCCAGTTTCATCCGGTCTGATCCGGTTTGATCCGGTTTGGACCGGTCTGGTCCGGTTTGATCCGGTCTGGTCAGGTTTGATCCGGTTTGGACCGGTTTGATCCGGTTTCATCCGGTCTGATCCGGTTTGGACCCGTTTGAACCGGTTTGTACCGGTCTGGCCCGGTTTGATCCGGTCGTGTCCGGTTTGATCCGGTTTGGACCTGTTTTATCCAGTTTCATCCGGTCTGGTCCGGTTTCATCCGGTTTGGACCGGTTTGATCCAGTTTGGTCCGGTGTGGTTCGGTTTGATCCAGTTTGATCCGATTTGGTCCGGTATGGTCCGGTTTGATCCAGTTTGAGGCGGTTTGGTCCGGTCTGATCCAGTTTGATCCAGTTTGATCCGGTTTGGTCCGGTCTGGTACGGTTTGATCAGGTTTGGTCCGATTTAGACCGGTCTGGTCCGGGTTGATCTGGTCTGATCCGGTTTGATCCGGTTTGATCCGGTTTGGTCCGGTCTTGTCCGGTTTGATCCGGTTTGATCCGGTTTCATCCGGTCTGATCCGCTGTGATCCGTTTTGGTCCGTTCTTGTCTGGTCTGATCCGGTCTGATCCAGTTTGGACCGGTTTGATCCGGTTTCATCCGGTCTGATCAGGTTTGATTCGGTTTGGACCGGTCTGGTCCGGTTAGATCCAGTTTCATCCGGTTTGGTCCGGTCTGTTCCGTTTTGATCCGGTTTGGTCCGGTTTGATCCAGTTTGATCCGGTTTGGTCCGGTCTGGTCCGGTTTGATCCGGTTTGGTCCGGTCTGGTCCGATTTGATCTGGTCTGGTCTGGTTTGATCCGGTTTGGACCGGTCTGGTCCGGGTTGATCCGATTTCATCCGGTCTGATCCGGTTTGGTGCAGTCTGATCCGGTTTGGACTGGTCTGATCCGCTTTGACCCGGTTTCATCTGGTGTGATCCGGTTTGATCCGGTTGTATCCGGTCTTGTCCGGTTTGATCCGGTTTGGACCGGTCTAGTCCGGTTTGATCCGGTCTGGTCCGGTTTTTTCCGGTTTGGCCCGGTTTGATCCAGTTTGATCCGGTTTGGTCCGGTCTGTTCCGGTTTGATCCAGTCTGATCCGGTTTGGACCGGTCTGATCTGGTTTGATCCGGTTTCATCCGGTCTGATCCCGTTTGGTCCAGTCTGATCTGGTTTGGACCGATCTGATCCGGTTTGATCCGGTTTCATCCGGTGTGATCCGGTTTGATCCGGTTGTATCCGGTCTTGTCCGGTTTGATCCGGTTTGATCCGGTCTGGTCCGGTTTGATCCGGTCTGGTCCGGTTTGATCCGGTCTAGTCCAGTTTGATCCGGTCTGGACCGGTCTCGTCTGGGTTGGTCCGGTCTGGTCCGGTTTGATCCGGTCTGGTCCGGTTTGATCCAGTTTGATCCAGTCTGATCCGGTCTGATCCGGTCTGATCCGGTTTAGTCCGGTCTGATCCGGTTTCGACCTGTCTGATACAGTTTGATCCGGTCTGGTCTGGTTTGATCCAGTTTGATTCGGTTTGGACCGGTCTGGTCCGGTTTGATCCAGTTTGATCCGGTTTGGACCTGTCTGGTCCGGTCTGATCCTGTTTGGGCTGGTCTAATCCGGCTTGATCCGTTTTGGACCGGTCTGGTCCGGTTTGATCCAGTTTGATCCGGTTTGGTATGGTCTGATCCGGTTTGATCCGGTCTGATCCGGTTTGGACCAGTCTGATCCGGTTTGATCCGGTCTTGTCTGGTTTATTCCGGTTTGGACCAGTCTGATCCGGTTTGATCCGGTCTTGTCTGGTTTGTTCCGGTTTGGACCGGTGTGGTCCGATCCGGTCCGATCTGGTTTGGACTAGACCAAACCGGACTAGACCAGACGAGACCAGATCAGACACACCCAACCGGACCAGACCAGACGAAACCAGATCAGACACAGCAAACCGGACCAGACCAGACCAAACTGGACCAGAACAGACGAGACCAGATCAGACCACACCAAACCGAGTTCAAAACCGGATCGAACCAGATCTGACCGGACCAAACCAGATCAGACCGGATCAAACCGGACCAAACTGGACCAGACTGGATCAAACCGGATCGAACCGGACCAGACCGGACCAAACCGGACCAGACCAGATCAGACCACATCAAGCCGGACCTGACCGGATCAGACCACAACAAACCAGACCAGACCAGACGAGACCAGACGAGACCAAACTGGAACAGAACAGACGATAGCAGATCATTCCACACCAAACTGGACCAAACCGGATCAGACCAGATCAAACCGGATCAAACCGGACCAGACCGGATCAAACCGGATCAGACCAGATCGAACTGGACCAGACCGGAGCAAACCGGATCAGACCGGATCAGTCTGGACCCAGACCGGACCGAACCGGATCAGACCGGATCAGACCAGATCAGACTGGACCAAACCGGACCGAACCGGACCAGACCTGACCGAACCGGATCAGACCGGACCAAACCGGACCAGACCGGACCAAACTGGACCGGACCAGACCAGACTGGACCAAACCGGACTGAACCGGCTCGAAAAACAATCAGACCGGACCGAACCGGACCGAACCGGACCAGACAGGATCGAAAAAGTATCCAAACCAGACCGAACCAGATAAGACCGGACCGAACTGGACCGAACTGGACCAAACCGGATCAGACCGGACCAAACCAGACCGAACCGGATCAGACAAGACCGAACCGGATCAAACTGGATCAGACCGGACCAAACCGGATCAGACCAGGCCCCACCTCCAGCATTGAGGATTACATTTCAACATGAGATTTGGGTGGGGACACAGATCCAAAGCATATCACCCTGAGATCTGCCAGAAGCATCTACTGGTGTTTTTTGTTTTCTCAGAGAGCACATGAAACCTCCCCAAAGGCCATTTTGTCTAAAATAGTCTCTCCTAAGGCTTCCTTTTCTTAAGATGGGCCATACTTTACCATCCTTTCAGGTTAAGAAATGGTAATAGGTTTTTGTTGTTGTTGTTGTTGTCGTTGTTGTTGTTCTGTTTTGTGCTGCTAACAAATATAAGGGAAAATGAGAAGGGAAGGTACTTCATCAGACGGCTGTTCAGGTCTTCGAAAGGTCAAAAACGGAAGCAGTCCAGGTGTGGAAAACTACATGTCCAGAATTAGTGCACGGTTTTTTCCAGAACCCTCATTTTATATAAATTGGTTATCTTTTTGCCACTCTCACAAGAAGACCCTATTTGGCCTGGCTGCGGTCTGGTGTCCCAGGTTTTGTGACAGACCAGGGCAACCCAACCAATAGTCCCATCAAGGTGGCATACAATGGTGGAGCCAGGGTTCTGCCAAGGGAATATGAGGGTTTACAAAGCATGAGGAAGAGGCACAGGGGGCACACACTACATGCATATTCTAGGAGCAGAAGCATCTTCTTATGCAGTCCACCATCAGGGACGACTTTCTTTGCAGCAGCACCACCTCATCATTAGCTTAATTAACAGATCACAGGACGTGAGGAGATGGGACTCAGGGCAGTTTGCTGGAAGGCTGGACATCGGGAAGCGTCTGGAACATGGAAAGTGGGTGGTAAGAGGCAAATCTGGGTGGAGGATCCAGGAGGAGGAGAAGAATCTTAACCCCAGAGAGGTATGGAGAGCATGAGAAGTTGGTACCAAGTGAGATGGGGAGGCTACAGGGAGGATAATGGTCCCCAATCACAAAACGTGCTGAGTTTCTCAGTTTGTCTAGGGAGAGTGCCCACTTTCAGCCTGGGGTTTTCCCTATTAACAAAACATTATCATTTTAAGGTAGTCATTTTCTTAACTTCTACCAAGCATCCCAGTCCAAATGGTGTCAGAGAGTAAAGGAGCCAAGGCTCAAGGAGAAAGCAATTTTATCTTTATTAACTGAGTTTAGAGCTCTAAGGACTATCTCTCCAAGGGATTCTGGGAGATCTGAGGTGTTGCACGGCCAGAGGCGAAGCTGGCCTGAGAGATATTTGGAGAGAAGTCATAAAAGCCGTAAGACACTATGAAAGATTGGTTCTCAGGAAGAGCAGAGGGAAAAATCAATCATGTCTGGTTTTTAAAAATGCAAACAAACTTATGATATCACACAGCCCTGTGGGAGGACTTACTATATCAAGCTGCGGGTCACAATGAATGCTCCGGATCTGCACACGGAGGTCTTGATAGTCATAAAATGAAAGTGTCATGGCTGGATTGCAGCCCACTCCTACTTCAGGGTTTCTGGCATCATAAATCACTTGTATGTTCAAACTTTGGAAATATTTCCTTTCTTACTAGATCCTTTAGACTTAGAACACATATAATGAGCAAACTTCCACAATGGTGGGTCCGGTGAAGGACGATAAGCTTGGTTTGGGAGGCTGCTGAGGCTGGTTCTCCAGGAGAGGGATATTTGGTTATTGTCAGAAACAGAGCAGGGGTCAGTGGCACCATCTTTCTTCCTGCACAGAGCTGGAAGAGCAGAGCTGCAGCTTCTTGCCCACTCCTTTCCTCCCTACATTCCTCCCTAGATTTAGAATAGGTATATTTCTTGTCCACACTGGAACCCACTGTCCTACAGCCACTATCCTTGGTCCTCAATCCATCCTTGACTCCTGTCCCTCATTCGACTGTGCTGCCCTTGGCTTTTTATTCCACTAGAAAACCACTTTGATCATTTACACTAATAGGAGCTGGCTACTTTATGTTCTTTTAACTACAGAGAAAAGCAGAAAGTACCTGTGTGTCCTTCACCATGGTATGTATTTTTAGATGACTCACAAATGTGTCTTTCTTTTTTTCCTTCCAAAACTCCTAGATTTATTCTTGGAAGCAGCCCCCTGCTGCTGACTTTACTTCTCTTCTTGGCTGTGTCTAAGTAGGAGCGCTGAGCCAAAGTCCCTCGTTATCTGTTTTATTATGAGAAAGGACACACAGTTCTGCTTTGCAAAAGAACACTGAGCTTGTATGAAATGCCCTTGTTTCAGCGCTGGGTTGCTCCAGGTGAGATGTGTTGACCAATTCTAGCCTCTTCATAAACCCGATGGGTATAAATTTGAGGATCTTAAGCAAATGCACAAAATCCAAGATCTGAATTCAGCACTTCCTACTTAAAAACCTCTGATGGTTCCCAAGACAAAAGCTAGATTCTTTAGCCTTACATAAAATGTTCTTCACAATTTAATGGCAGCCAAGTTTTCACATCTCCACTTGTTTCACCACAACCATGCACTCTACGCTTCATGCGCACCACCTCATTCCTTTTCCCTAAAACTGGCAGACCGGCCGTGGTAGCTCATGCCTATAATCCCAGCACTTTGGGAGGCTGAGGCAAGTGTATCATGAAGTCAGGAGATCGAGACCATCCTGGCCAACACGATGAAAACCCGTCTCTACTAGAAATACAAAAAATTAGCCAAGTATGGTGGTGGGTGCCTGTAATCACAGCTACTCATAAGGCTGAGGCAGGAGAATTGCTTGAACCTGGGAGATGGAGGTTGCAGTGAGCCAAGATCACACCACTGCACTCCAGCCTGGTGACAGAGAGAGACTCTGTCAAAAAAAAAAAAAAAAAAAGAAAGAAAGAACGAAAGAAAGAAAGAAAGAAAGAAAGAAAGAAAGAAAGAAAGAAAGAAAGAAAAACAAATAAACAAACAAAAAAACCTGGCTACCCAGTTATGTGCTCTCTTTGCCTGTGGGAGGTGGGTGTCGTGTCTTCAGCTGGGAGTGCCCATCTTCCTCCGCCCTGGTCTCCTATGTATTGATATCCCTCCCAAGTAAAGTTCCTGCCTCCCTTCTGTACTCCAATGCCCAATGTTCATCTCTGTGCTGGGATCTTATCAAGGTCCATTTCAATTATTTGTTCACATCTGTCTTCCTCACTTGACTTATGAGTTCCCTGAAGGAGGGCATTAGGTTCTTACTCTCACTTTTAAATCTTTAGCACCAAGTCTGTCTGGAGCCAGTGCCCAGTAAATATTTGATGAGTAAAATAAATAGTTCTACAAGGGCAGCTTTCCCTTGAACAACAGAAAATTAGCAATTTTGTAATGGGCACAGGTCCCTTCAGAGGCTGGATGTTCAGGGATATACTCTTCTCCTTGCCTGGCTCTCTGCAGGCAAAAGGGGCCAGAGTTCTTCAGAGGCCTCTCTGGATGATCTGTTTCCTGTTACTAGCTAAAGACAACTACATGCCATTGTGTTTGCTTTCTTCCTTTCTTTTCTTCTTGGACAGAAAGTTCAGAGCTAAGGCGATGCTTTCCAGTATTATTATTCTATAGACTCCCTCCCCCTATTGCCTCTTGGCTGTTGCCTCCTGACAGTTTCAGAGCTTGTGTGGTTCTTTCCTACCTGTACTTTGAATTGAAAGCTATGTCACATCCTTTTGGAAGCAGGTGGGGTATAAAACAGGTGGGGTATAATAAACGAGAGATTAACATATGATACGGTGCACTTATGAAGCTTCACTGCCTGCCAAAGCAAGAAGTTTCCCACCCTGTGTGTAAAGGTGTGCTTCTGGCCCCCGAGATGCACACCCTGGGTACTGGGTCACACTCAGGAGGCTTCTCCAGAGGGTCTCTCACAAATTTGGGGGATGCAGTTCTGTGCATTCACTGAATTCATCTTGAATGTGGATAGACCACCCTGATTTGCCTGCCAGCTCCTTTGAGACTCTCAGGTAGGGGATTGTGAAAAGAGAAGGTGATCACAAAGATGTTAAGACTCACAGTGACCACCTTACATGCCATCTCTGGACACACACAATTTTCCAATTTCAAGAGGATCAGGGACTCCAGTTTAAAAGTCTATTCTTTACAAGATAACTTAACCAGGATGTCATGTGGATGAATAAATATGCAATAAATGCGAAAGACATGTTTTAATGGAAGAGTAGTGTGGCAGCTTAGTTTTACCTGCTTTAAAACTTTTATAATTTAAAAAAGCATAGTACTGGCACAAACACACAAATTTATCAGTGGAATAGAATAAAGAAACAGATCCTTATTTTTGTAGATTTGTAAACAATATATGATATAGGTGGTGATAATCCTTAGGGTTCAATCAAAGAAGCAGAACCACTGTCAATACTATAGAGCAGTAGTTCTCAATGGGAATAATTTTGCCCCCCAGGGGACATTTGAAAATGTGTGGAGATATTTTTGTAGTAACAACTGGGTAGAAAAGTGCTAATGGCATTTAGTGGGTAGAGGCCAGAGATGCTGCTAGACATCCTACAATGCATAGGACATCCTCCACAATAAAGAATTATCCAACCCAAAATGTCAATAATGGTGAGGCTGAGAAGCCCTGAGATAAAGGAGTAGCAGACTTTGACTTCATGCAATGGTGGGAGCCCACGGGGAAGTCTATGCAAGGCTGTTGCTGTGTTCTTAGAACCTGAGCCACCGTAGATGAGTCTGATTAGCAGTTAGGAAGGAAAGATGGACATGGAGGGGAGGAGAGACAGGACAAACTGGCAAAGCAGTAAGGACAAACTGTAATCCATGAGGGCAAACTGGAACCTGCTTTTGTCTGTCACCACCTCCAATCTTGATGCTGTAAGTGACCTGTAGGAGAAACTGGTTCCCTGAGCTATGCAGCTGTGCAGGCATACCTGGCCTAGGAATCAGAGAAGCTGAAGAAGGAGATCTGATGAGCTGAAGGAGCTGCAGGTCTGAATGCTGTCCTAAGCTAACATATGCAAGAGCGGGCAACAGCACCTTGAGCCCTAAAATGACCTTCAGAACACAATGGCTGCTGTGTTACTGCCAGCTTCTAGGTTTTTCCTGTAGCCATGCCTAACCTGGAGCCACACAGGGAAGGGAATTCTGGAAAACAGAGTTTCAGCTTAACTGAGTTGACAGAATTCAAAGTCACCATACTGGTATTAGAAGACAGTGGGGGAGTATATCTTACTCAATAAACTGAATAAGAATCCCTTGTATTTGTTTGGAAGACAAGAAGATGGAAACCTTGCCTTATGCACATACAAAAATAAACTTAATGGAGAAAGTTGATGAAGGAAAGAGAAAACATTCTCTTTTTGTTTTTCTAAGCAAATGCAAATTTACTTAATTTTACTAATGTTCAGAAATATGGAAAGTGAAACAACAATGAACCTTCTTACCCACAAGATTGGCCACGCTTAAAAAGGTGGAGTCACCTCGGTCAGGGTATGAGGAGAATGGTAATATCATTTGCTACTTGTATGATTGTGAATTATAGGAGCATTTTTGAGTGAATTCCAGAAGTAATTATTAATATTGAAATACACATACCCTTTGTCATAGCAACCCAACTTCTGGCAATCTAGTAAATAAAAATAATGTCAATTTTAAAAGGTATACATTCAAGGTTGTTACGTATTATAGACTCATTGACATGGGAAAAACTAAATACATGATGCTACATTCTTAAGATTTTTGTAATATTATGAAGTATAATACTATTATTAACTTGGCTGTCTGGCTAATGCAAATTATAGGATTCATAATATATGGTTAGTGGGAATATATATAGATACCATGAAAGCAAAAGACCAAGTAAGTGAGGGCCCACGACAGTGTCCGTATTTACACTGTGTGTGTGTGCTGGGGGGTTGAGGAGGGTACTGTCGAGGGACAAACATGGTATGTAGATAGATATTGATTGTATAATGTGTGCTGACTTCAGAGACCTTAACATCCAAAGAAATGTGTCCATTTTGGGTTTGAAGAATTTGGGTGCTTGCAAATTCTTCCAGGACCATATCTATTGGGACTTTATTTATATAGGCTCTTCCCGTCTCATGGAACAAATCCCTCTATGCCACCCCGCCCCCAAACTCAACCATCAACCCCACTCCTGTAGCCAATTCCTACTCATCCTTTAAGACAGTGTGGGGTCCACCTTCAGTCTCACAAAGGGGAGGGGTCCCTCCTGTGGCTCCTCAATGAGTGTCCCGGAGCCTGATCAGAGCACGTGGCTCACTGCATCGCATTCATCTCTCCGCCTGTGCACTTTTTCAGCCCCTAGAACAGCACAGGAAATATGATGTGCTAAGAATGTTTGCTGACTAAATGAATCAATTTCAGATTCTCTCACGGACATTTGGGGAAAATACTCTTTTTTTTTGTGGCCACAAGAATTATGCCACAATTCTTGTCAACCAAACACCAAAAACAACCAGAGTGAGGCTTACCCAAGAGAAGATATGCTAATGATTAAAACTCCATTCCCTACCCACTGCACTCAAGACCCCACATCCCCTCAGCTCTGAATACAATTTATGTATTGAGATTTTTTTCCTTCTCACCTGACAGCTAGTGCTCTGATATTCTGGGGAATATATATATATATATATATATATATATATATTTTTTTTTTATTTTACCATTAAAGAATAAAAATACATGGAGCACCTACTGAGTCACATTAGCCATGCAGAATGTCATGTTTGTTTAAACACATGCAGGTCCCAGAGGCTGCTTACAGCACTGTCACTCAGTCTAATGGTTTTACACGCAGAGCCTGGATGTTAGAGCAAACTCAGTAAATTTGTGTTTACAGCCAGCACAGGCTTTCAGAAAAGCTAGGAAAAATCTGTTGCTACCTGTGTGTGCTTCACAGGAAAGGGTCCTTGTCCTCTGATCCCTCTGGTACCCTCTATATGCCCAGGTAACACAAGGAAAATGGCTTATGGAGATCCAGTATGGGCTGGACACTTTTCTTAAATTATCTAATTCAATTATCTCCCATAAACACCCTCTTGTTTTTTAAAATGAGGAAATTGAGGCTCTGAACATGTAAGCAATTTCTCTAAGCTGCTCAACCTATAAGTGGTAATTACTGAACTCCAGAATCAGGCTGTGCTCACTCCTTCTGTCCTTAGATGGCACTTGAGAAATTTTCCAGAGGGCAGATATTGCCTCTGTCTGCATGGAGGCTCCAGGGAGCACAGGTAAGCTATGGCCTGCTCAGGCAGCATGGCTACCAGGTCTCCTTACACAAAGGCCACTACAGTTACAGATCCCAGACCCTGGGCTCCAATCCCAAGTCACAAGGCTGAGACACAGAGAAGCTGGCCCATCTCTGCTGGGTGCTTGAACTGGAGAGTGATGTGCTTTGGAAGCTCAGGCTGCCTTTCTAGAGCAGCCACATTAGACCCATGTGCAGAGAATCAGAGAGTGGCAGTTTTTGGAGCTGAACTAAGACGGGACACTAGAGGCCAGGATGCCACAGAAAGAGAGAGAAAGTGCCCTGCTTCTTGAATTTGTAATTCTAGGTTTCAGGCCCTTATGAGAACCAATGAATTCTTGCATCAGGTTCTTTGAGATATAGTCATTGCTCAGTATTTTCAGGGATTCACTCCAGGACCCCCGCAGATATCAAAATCCTCAGATTCTTAAGTCTCTGATATCAAATGGTATAGTATTTGCATGTAACCTATGCACATTCTCCTGTATAAGCGAAACAATCTCTAGGTTACTTATGATACCTAATACAGTGTACATGCTATGTAAATAGTTGTTATACTGTATTATTTTAAATGTTATATTATTTTTAATTTTAAAAATATTTTCAATGAGCGATTGGTTGAATCCATGGATGCTGAACTTGTGGATATGGAGGGCCTTACTCAATATACCAGGTAAGAGCCCCCTGTATTGGTTTGGAAGACAAGAAGATGGAAGCCTTACCTTATGCACATATAAAAATAAACTTAAGAAAATGGAGAAAGTTGACGAAGAAAAGCAAAAACATTTGTGCACCCTATATCCTCATAACAAATCCCCATTTTACCTAATTAAACTGGGCTGAATATGTTTCTATGATTTGTAATCAAATGAATCTTTCTATATGTCATGCTAGTTTGGCCCCCAAGTTGTACTTTGTCCAGAAGGCCCAGTGACCTGTCCTTGTGACTCACCAATGTCTTCCGGAAGGTCTAGGCTGACCTGGCTGAATCATGATGCCTATAGCCCCACTTATTTGCAGCAGAAGGCTCATACAGTAGCTTCCATCTCCAGTCTCACCACCATGTGTGCCAATATGTGCTTCTCCCTCAAACTGCACTTAACTTCAGGCCTTACTTGATATAGGTATTCTTCTACCTTTATGTCCAGAGCTCCTTCCAACTGACAGCCTGGGTCTGGGCCTTCAAGGGCACTTCCAGTGGGTGTGGATATGTTCAGGCATGAGCACCAATCATTGAGTACTTCCTTCTAAAGATTTTGGGAAAAAGATGTTGATTGATCTGGCTTGGGTCACCTGCCCACCACTTTGTTAGGAGACTACCAGCAAGTTTAATTAATGGTCGCATCAAGATTGTAGCAAGGAGAACATTAACTCTCAAAGGAAAGATAGGATGCTGTTGTCAAAGAAAGAAGCCAGGAGACACGACGTCCAAAGGCCCACGGTGCCTAGGAAACCAGCTCAGTTCAGTTCTGCCACTGCCTGAGGATGTATGTGTTTCTTCATGTTCACCTGCCCCTTATGATACAAAGGCAAACGGGATGGGTTGCCTTTTTCCTTTCCCACATATCCCACAGGGTGCTTCTAAAATTGGTTTTTCTGTCTTCAGATGAAGTCCTCATGTTCATTTGCATCTAGTTCAACCTGCGTTAAAAAATGAGTACAGTATAGGCCGGGCGCGGTGGCTCAAGCCTATAATCCCAGCACTTTGGGAGGCCGAGGCGGGCGGATCACCTGAGGTCAGGAGTTCGAGACCAGCCTGGCCAACGTGGCGAAACCCCGTCTCTACTAAAAAAATGCAAAAATTAGCCAGGCGTGGTGGCAGGCGCCTGTAATCCCAGCTACTCAGGAGGCTAAGGCAGGAGAATCGCTTGAACCCAGGAGGCAGAGGTTGCGGTGAGCCAAGATCGTGCCATTGCACTCCGGCCTGGGGGACCAGAGTGAGACTCCATCTCAAAAAAAAAAAAAAAATGTGTACGGTGGGGTTGGGAGGACCCCAAAGGCCTGCCGTGTCCTTTGGCATGAGCCTGGATCCCATAAGGAGGGTCCGCCTTAAGGAAGACCTGCCTTAAGGAGGATCCTTAAGGAGGATCGCCATAAGCCTGGGTCCACCTTAAGGAGGACCATGGCATGTGCCAATCTGCTTTTGCTGACTTGGCATTTCCCAGTTCCCTAGGCTACTCCTCACACAGTGTCCCATCTAAAAAGGCAGTGATTCCATGTGTTTCGATGACCCTCAAGACTCCCACACTAATTCCCTTCCTCAAAGATTCCAAATGAGAAACAATGGTATTGTTTTCAGCTTGAAGAGGTTTCCTCCCAGAATGTCATGTCTTCCCCAGACTCAGTGGTTGTGAAGAAAGGTGTGGGGCGAACTAGCAGGGAGCCCCCCGTCCACACTGTCCTCTTAACTCCCTGCCTTATCCTCAGGTGAGGCAGGACAGAAGCACCTGCGGAGTGAGGAGTTTTGTTTGAGGCCGCAGCCCCTTCCTACCCACAAAAAGATTCCAAATTTCTTTAAACCAACATTTTGCTTTTCATCTTAAATTTTTGAATAAGTGAAACTGAAGCTTTGACGCCTTATTTATTTTAAAATCAGATTTAACTCCTTCCCACACGGCCCAGATGTTTCTTCACTTTTCCTATTTTGATTTTCTCTTCACACGAGTAATGAATGGTGGAAATCAAGGCCCACAGAGGTGTCACTGCAGACAACCTTGTGCTCCTTAACATGTTCCCGACCTGCAGGTTCTCCCATCACTTCATCCTGGGCTTCTCTGCTACCTCCAGCCCCTGGTGGTCTTGCATCTGAACTTGGGAAATGTGTTAGTTTGCTAATTCGGGCACAATGCTGTCAGCCTGCATATGCTGGCACATCAGAGACGGGTGAAGAGCCAAAGTATAAATAAAGCTAAAATAAACGGTATTTGAAGACCTTGCAACAGATTAATTTAGACATGGTTTGAAAAAGAGTGGGCTGGCTTTTTTCCTCTTATTTTATTTTATTTTATTTTTTGGTTGTTGGTATTTGGGGATTTTTTTTATGGTAGAGCAAAATGTTCAAATTCTATTTCTTTAATTTCTTATTTCAAATTGTACCAAAGACTAATGAATGTGCAACTTGGCTCAAATTTTCCTTTGTTTAGGGTGGGCACACAATTAACAAGAGGACACTCAGGCTGCTGGGTACAAGAGAGTTTGTTCAACTTTCTAGGTTTCCACTGGGGGGAGAGGAACACTGTTCAAAAAAATTAAATAAGTAAAGAGGAGCCCTGGTCCTTGAACTACCTCTAAGAGATATCGTATTACATTTTTTCAGTGTTTCCTAGGAAACCAGCTCAGGGTAAAAATGTATTCTTTGTCTTCTGCTCTTTGCAAAATTGTTTGAACCATCATATCTCATAAAAGGTTGCTTCACAGGCAATTTGAACAGCATTAAAAAAAAGCTTAATCTGCAGTTTGCGGCACGAATGAAGGCGATACACCTTTATCGGAGGTTGAATGCTTCAGATTATATTTGCTGAAAACGGATAAGATTGTGCCATTATTTCTGAAGCATCTGTGAAATCAAATCTTGTTGTCTTTTTCTCCTCCAAATCATGAGTCTTCTGCCCCCAACAAACCCAAGTTACATTAAAAAAAAAACTCCTAAAATAGTTTTAGAAGATTCTTATCAGCACTTACACAGCAGAGCATTAATGAAGAGAGAAATAAACACCTTTCCCTCTCTCGCACTGTCTCTCTCTCTCTCAGGCTTGTACTCAGCCAAGATCTCGATGCATGTGCTTAGTCTCCAGAGCTGATGTGCTTGTGTGTCCCTAGTGCCATGATCCAGGTCAGAATCCCTTGATGCCCACTCTGCTTTCTTGGGCTACCTCTGATTTATATTCCTCTATCTTTGTGTGTTCAGTTGTTATTGTGGTTTTGCAAATGACTGAGGTACTTGACTGTGTGCTGGGGTGGGGTTCTAGTAAGGGTCAAGGGATTTTAGGGTATTAAAAATTTAATTTTTTGTTTTAAATACTTCAAATGTCAGCTACTAACTATATCTTATGTGTTAAAGCTCTTTGGAAAACAGAAAGAGCATCTCTGCAGTATTGACGTGGTTGTGCACATATGGAATATCTGTGGGATTGGCTGCACGTTGTTATTGTATATTATTGGAAGAATGTTGCTAAGGGATTAGTCTGACTCTCTTGTGTTATTAATCACATAGGCTCCTGCAGTGTTGGCTGTCTCTTGGTTTCTGATAGGCACTCTTTGTCACGTTAAAAGGATACCCTGTCCCACTTCACCTAATAAGACAAGATGATTAAAAGCACTGGCTATGGGGTCACCCAAATATATACCATGGGTCCACCAATTACTAACTTGGTGAGTATAGCAAAGTTCTTTAATTCCTCTGGCCTTCAGTTGCCTTATCTGCCAAAGGAAGTAACAGAAGTTACTTTCCTAAGAGTATTCTTGTGAGGATTAAATGACCTAATGTCCAGAGAACACATAGCCCGGTGCCTGACACCTGGTGAGTGTGTAATTTATGCTACAACTATTAGGACAACTATGATATTCACTAGTAATAATTTTGTTTATGTGGTACATGGAGACTCAACCTTTACTATGTTATGTCTAATAATGATAACTCCATTTAGCAAATGATTTATTGTGCCCCTCAGTTTACCGGGCTCAATGTAGACTGTGGGCTTATAAAGGTAAAAAAGATGCAGTTCCTGCCCTTGATATGCTTCTAGTTTAATGGGGAAGCAAAGCTTTCCAGTGCACTGTGTATTAGAAACCTTTATGCACAGAGTCCTTTCGGAGAGGAGAGAAGAGCACAACACTGCCAGGGAGCTCAGGGAAGGCTTGGTGGAGGCAGGATGCCTAAACCAGGTATTGATGTAGCATGTGTAGTGGTTAATTACTATATACATATATAGCACGCATATATATACACATACACATATAGACATATATACACGTGCATATATATGCATATACATATGCATATATATGCACGTGTATATATACACATATTTATATGCACATGTGTGTATATGTATACATACATTTTCCCTTTTTAAAAAATTAAAACAATTATTTTAAAAATTTTAATTGACAAAGATTAAATATTTTCAAGATGTGCAATGTGATGATTTAATATACATATATAGTGTAATAATTACATTAGTCAAATTAATTAACACTTGTTGCCACCCATGCTGTACCTCAGATCCCCCAAACATATCCATCTTGTAACTGAACATTTGTAGGCTTTGACCAACATCTCCCTACTTCCCCTACCCTGTCAGCTCCTGGCAACCACCATTCTACTCTCTACTTCTATGAGTTCAACTATTTTAGAGTCTACAGCTAAGTGAGATCATGCAGTATATGACTTTCTGTGTCTGATTTATTTCACTTAACATAATGTTCTGTAGGTTTACCCATGTTGTCGCAAGTGACAGGATATTCTTCTTTTTTATGGCTGAATAACATTCAGTTGTATATATGTACCAGAATTTGTTTATTCATTTATCCATTAATGGACACTTAGTTTGTATCCAAATCTTGGCTAGTGTGAATGTTGCCTCAATGAACACGGGGGTGCAGGTAGTGTTTCATCATATTGATTTCATTTCCTTTGAATATATGCCCAGAAGTGAGATTGCTAGATCATATGGTAGTTCCATTTTTAATTTTTTTGAGGAACTTTCATACAGTTTTCCATAATGGCTGTACTAATTTACAGTTCCACCAACAGAATACAAGGGGGCCCTTTTTCACACCCTCACCAACACTTGTTATATCTTGTCTTTTTCATAATAGCCATCTTAACAGGTGGAAGGTGATATATCATTGTGGTTTTGACTTGCATTTCTCTGATGATTAGTGATGTTTAGCAGCGTTTAATATAACTGTGGACCATTTGTATGTCTTCTTTGAAAAATGTCTACTTGTGTCCTTTGCCCAATTTTTAATCAGGTTTTTTTGCTTATGAGTTTTGTGAATTCCCTGTATATTTTGGATATTAATCCCTTTTCAGTATATGGTTTGCAAATATTTTCTCCCATTCCTTAGACTGCCTTTTCATTCTGATGAGTGTTTCCTTTGCTGTGCAGAAGGTTTTTAATTGTTAGTTTTATGTAGTCATGCTTGTTTATTTTTGCTTTTGTTGCCTGGGCTGTTACTTTCTTTTCTTTTCTTTTCTTTTTTCACTTTTCTTATCTTATCTTTTTTTTTGACAGGGTTTCACTTTGTCACCCAGGCTGGAGTGCAGAGGTGTGATCTCAGCTCACTGCAATCTCTGCCTCGCAGGTTAAAGTGATTCTCCTGCCTCAGCCTCCCGAGTAGCTAGAATTGCAACTGTGCGCCACTATGTCCGGCTAAGTTATTATATTTTTAGTAGAGATGGGGTTTCACCATGTTGCCCAGGCTAGTCTTGAACTCCTGGCCTCATATGATCCACCTGCCTTGGGTGGATCCCAAAGTGCTGGGCTTACAAGCGTGAACCACCACACCTGACCCATGCTATTACTTTCTTATCAGAAAAATCATTGACAAACCAATGTCAAGGAACATCTTCACTATGTTTTCTTCTAGGAGTTTTACAGTTTCAGACTTTACATTTTACTCTTTAATCTCCCTTGTTTACAAAAATGATGCACACCTCTGAATTTCAGAAGAGCCCAAGGCCCTGAAGTCTGCATTTTCCAGCCTCCCTTGCTGCTCAGTGTGACCCTGGGATTATATTCCTGCCCATGGGGTGTGAGCTAAGTACTCCACACAACCACTGGGGTTACCCCTTCAAAATGACTCAGCATGCTCTTGCACCCACTCTCTCTTTGGCTTTCCTATTGACTAAGAAATTGGCATAATTAGAAGAGCTGCTTGAACCTGAAATGGAAGCTACTCACTGAAGACTGAAGAGCTGTCCCACAGTCCTGGACCATGGGCTTCTGGGCTGCTACATGAGAGTGAAATCAATTTCTATCTTTTTTTTCAGCCTCCACATTCTGGGATTACAATATAGAAGTCTGTACTTTAATAGAGTGTTGTCTCTTACAATGAATTAGAAATTGGGACACATGCCTTGTACTCCTAGATCTGCCACAAATGAGCAGTGTGCAATTGAGCAACCTCTTATGTCTTGGTTTATTTTTCTTTAAAAGGTGGGTGTTGAACTAGATCTTTCAGCACCATTAGAAGTATAATAATGACCATCACATATTTGGTATAATGCTTTATAGTTGAAATAAGGTAGAGCTTTTTCCTTGTAAAGAATGTCACAAACTCTTGGGACAAGAGACAGGGATAAACTTAGGACTGAGTAACTGCTACTTCTATCCAGGCCATCTGTAGCTCAGAATGCAAACACTTTGGGCCTGGACAGGGCAGCACCACAGATGTGCTTAGGGAAAATGGCTGTGAGTGAATCAGTTCAAAGAGCACGGCACCAAAGTAGACAGGAAAGCCAAGGCCACCAAGTATCATGTACTGATGTCCATGAGTGTAAGCCTCATGGACCGAACACAGGGAGTGTTTACAATTGTCCTTCCTGCAGTGCACTGTGGGCCTCATTCTCTAGGCCTCAATGTCCTGGCTGGAGGCAAGAGTGGGCTGAGCAGTCAGGAAGAGCACCAGGTGGTAAAGGGAGGCAGAAGTCAGTGAGAATGAGGTAGGAGGGGGAACTCCACTCCAGAGGCAGGGGCTTGGCATGGGACCAGATTGATGACTAGCTAAAAGAGAGCCTGAGCAGAAGCAGCTTTCAATCAGACACACCCACTGGCAAGCCATGTCGATTTGTCATTGCCATGGCAACACCTAGAGTGACCGCCCCTTTCCGTGGCAATAAACCAGTGACCCCAAAGTTACTACCCCTGCCCTAGAAATTTCTGCATAAACCACCCCTTAATCTGCATGCAATTACAAGTGGGTATAAATATGACTGGAAACTCCTGAGCCACTACCCTCTGCCTAAGGGGTAGCCCTGCACTGCAGGAGTAGTCATGGCGCTCTAACACTGCCTCTTCAATCAAGTTGTTTGCTTCTACCTCTGGCTTGCCCTTGAATTCTTTCCTGGGCAAAGCCAAGAACCCTTGTGGGCTAAGCTCCACTTTTGGCTTGCCTGCCCTGCATCAAGAGCATAAACAGTTCTCCCTGGACTCTTCATCTGGGAATGGACAAGGAAGACAGCGTTGCAGTGTGTGGAGCCCCCCAGGCCTTGATATGGGCATCACGTGGCTGAGATGGCTTCATCTGTGAAAAGGAGCCAGAACTCTTTATCAGACTAGGCAGGGCTTTTGTTTAACTGGTCCCTCTGGCTGCTTTTGTTGACAGATAAGGAGTATTTACGGAAGAGAAAAAGACATTTTCATTATCAGCAGGATGGGAACTCAAGGTCATTTAATTTGAAAACTTAGAGGACTGGGATCTCATTTTGTACGCACATTGAAGAAGAGGAGCATATCCCATTGGAGAAGAGGTGGAACATTCACCTCATGTGACTTTTACGCACTCCTGTAAGGTAGGCAGGGCAGCTATCATTAAGTCCATTGTACAGATGAGGAAAATGAGGTGCCAAGAATTTGAAAGACTGTCCCAAATGATGACCCACAAATGGTGAGGCTAGCTCAGACTAGAACCCAGGCCCACAAGACTCATGATGTGATGTGTTTTCTTCTAAGCTACTTTGCCTTGTGGGAAGGGAAAAAACTCCAAGCTGCCAAATTAAGAATCACTGTCCCTAAAGGCTTTAGGGGCTGGCCTTTGTGGGGCTGGTCTTAGAGTACCTTGGTCTCACAACACACCTTCCCTGAGCCTCACTCATCTCTGAGCCCAAATCTGTCTGCTGCTCTGCCTAGGTAATTGGAGAGGATTGTTTTAGGTCACCCTTTCCTGAAGACAAAACAATCCCTTTGGTTTCTCGATCAGAAAGCCCAACAGATTGAGTGACAAGGAAAAGTTTTTGATCTTGCTATTACAGTCACCTAATTAAAATGAGATGCAGATGCTCCAACACCTAGTAATTTTCACCTCACTTACTTTGGCTTCAATTACAACCCTTCCCTACTGACTTACGCTGTTTAAATTACAAAGTTAGAAGGAAATATGACTATTTACCTGTTTCTATTCATACATATAAGTCTAACACATTATCTTTTCTCCCCAAGCATGAAATGTGATCACAGGCCTTCTCTTCACCCTGGAAATGAGGGGAATAAATCTTTGGTTCTTAAATAAAATTAAACACAAATAAGAATTCAAATCAGTCAACACCTACGTCAGTCTTCAAGAGACAACTTTGTTTCACGCAACACACACACACACACACATGCACATACACCACTTTGGAATATATAATTTCCTTTCCAAAGTTGACTGGCTATGGACTCTGACCTGTCTGATCAGGGAAAGTTAATTGTTTCCAGAGTAGTTACCTTTATTGGGTACATAATTAAGTAATCATTGCAAGGCAGTTGGAATTACATATATATTTTATACCAGAGCTGCCATAGTTGATTGCAACCAAGCCTCTCCCTATTCACTAAGAAGCATATTTGTGTTCTGAGACAAGGCTTTGTTTACTGTGAACAGGGCTTCAATTGTCTCACAAACAAACAGCAACAAGCAAACACAAAGAGAACAGCGGGGGTTCTAAGAAGAATGCCCATTTTCTCCTCCCTCTGAGTGGAATCTGTCGGAGGTCATTTGTGAGAGGGGTGAGTGGAAGATGCTGGCTTATTCAGAGTGCCATAGCATAGGTCTGTGTGATGATCAGCCAGGCACTGCTGCCCCGAGGGCAGGAGGAAGGCTGGGCACCCACGCCAGAGAAGATGGTGCTGTCTGTCTTGCACCACACGCACTTACAGCTCACTAACTCAAGGAAGGCTTGTCTGTGGCAGTAGCAACGTGGAATGAGGGGTAGCGACATGGAGGAGGAAGACGGGTCCCTAAGTAGAGCTGAGCTCTCTCTTCTGTCTCCTAGTGGAAGATTTTTCTAGGCACTCAACCAAATCATTCAATCATCGATATCAGGGGTAAAGTCAGATGGTTGCTTTGGTACCCATTGTGCTACAGTGACCGTGGAGCTGAAGTGAAATGACAACAGTGGATATTTCTTACATGTCTCTTACTTTCAAACTAACTTTACCTCCATGTTCTGAGGCTGGACAAGTTCTTCACCCTTCTAGGCACAGGGCATTTCTTCTTCTCTGCTTCTGATTCATCCTGGGTTCTTACAAGCTTCCTAAATTTTTTTTGTGATCTCTGTGGACTGAACAGGATGAAGCAGCTACAAAAGCTGAGGCTTTCATCCTTTTTCTTTCACAGAGGCAGTTGGTGTCACAGTCCCTAAAGTGGCAGGGTGCGCCCCCAGAAGGGAGGTCCTGACTTGGGCTCCAGCTCCCTGTTTTCCTGCTTTGTTGACAGTTCCTAATAACACTGCTGGCATCAGGGCTCTGCAGACGCAGGAAGGAAGATTGTGTTCTTTAACGATGCAAAAATATTAGAGCACAATGCCCTTAAAATAGAATGTGTGTGCCTAGCCTTTATTTTGGGGACTTTATTGTTGTAACGGTCTCCCCTGGGAAATGCTGTAGGAGACTCTTCCCCTTCAGTGAAGTGGAGTAATTGTGTAACCTAAGGTGTCCCCAAGAGAGCTGAGGGGGGTGATGTGGACACACAGGTTTTTGAAATATGACTACATTATTATGTTGATCAGTGCTCAATAGATCCCTTCTCTCTAAACTCCTGTTTCTTTGAAGTGGGAACAATCATATATATGCTGCCCACCCCACTAGGCTGTTATTAGGATTAAGCAACGTAATGGACAAGATTATATCTGCAACCTGTAAAGTGCTACAAATGCAAAATGTCATTGTTGTTGACAATTGGAAGCCCTGCCCCCCTCTAGGGGGTGGGGGGTACCCTTCCACTTTTCATTTTTTATTAAATAAACCTTAGCCATATTACTGAAATTCACACTTCCGCTTTGACATGGGACTAGATGTGCAAAATGTTCAGTATTCATGCCAGGGAACTAATATGAAGTTTGCTAAGAGCAGCCCACTTTCTGAGCACCCCATAATGTGTGTGGTAAGGGCAGTTGTGATGCACAGGAAAAAAGAGAGTGGTTGGCTCATGAAATGGTTTTTCATCATCTTTCTCATCCTAGGAAACCCCTAAGAATCTGCATGAGTTTCTTTCATGTTAGTGTCCTGGCATTTGATATTTTATACAATGTCACCCTCGTCTGTTTTGTTGTTGTTGTTGTTGTTGTTCCTCTTGAAATCCGTCAATGAAAAGTGCTTCTGATTTCATGGTTACCAACTTTCCCCCTTCATTAGCTTCCCCTTATTTGGACCATTATTGCAGCCTGTTAGCAGGAGGGATGACTTGCTTTGGGAATGACGTTAATGATTCTCAAGAGAGTCTTTTATCTGAAGGTGATTAGGAAGAATGAAAAAGTTGTTAGCTGCCTCAGCCAGTGCCAGTGGGCTAGCAGGGACCTGTGTCTCATCTCCTCTGCAAACGTCCTGGGTCCCATTTCTTAAACCGTAGTTTATGACACTCACCTTTGACCAGAAAGTGCTTAAGTGGAACCCATGTTTTGCCAGGGAAAGGGTAGAACGCCCTCCCAAAAGGACCACTTGGTCAGTATACATGGGTTCCAACCTCTGTGACATTTTTGATACTAGACACCAAGAGGAAAAAGCCCCGTGACATTTGTGTATGCACATGTGTGCATAGATGTGTTTGCAGAGGGGAATGAGAAATCCCCCACTATTCAGCTGCCTCTCTTGATTTGCTCAAATTTCATTTCCATTTGCTAGAGGGACATCTGCACATTTCCCTGCCAGCCACATTTAATGCACATCAGTTCAGCCGTAACCCTCTGTAGAGGTCAACCGCCCCCTAACTCCAGTCTTCCCCGGGGGGGTTAGAGTGAGGGATACACAATACTCTAAATGGAATATTGAAGATCCCCATCTGTCTGACAGTCCCAATCAATAAATGTGAGCCCTTCCTTCCCACTTCTGTAGAAGAGACACGTCATCACCTGGTTTTAAGACAAGGGAGAGATGTGGGTTTCTAAGGGTTACTGAGTCCAAGCACCCAGCTGTCACAGGGCTGAGCCAGGAAAAGGATTATGCTCTTAATCATGTTATTTTGTTACTAAAGGGTTCTTTTAAATTCCTCTCACCACTTCCCCTCAAGCAAAATGTACCAGTGTCTGAAATGAGAGGTGCTTTTCTGACACTTTTACTTGCTGAATGACTTTTTGTTGAAAGAGCTTTTGTTCAGGCAGTAAAACCTAGGCGCTGGGGTCCAGGAGCATCTGATTTGGCTTCTGCCAAATTACAAGGCTGAACAATGAGACCAGTTTTTTGTGTTTATCTGACATGGCCCTTGAGGAAAACATTCAGGTCCAAGATGTCATCTCTGATCCCATGAAACACCTAGCCTGGTAGCTGCATCAGGACAGCCACTGCTTTGGAAAAACAGTCTAAAAGCACTGCAGAAACCTTTAACCTTGTAAAAATCAAGCAAGCAAGCAAACACAATAAAAAATCAGGGTTGTCTGAGGCAGTTTTTGTGTCTGAGCAGGCACATCCCCAGGGCCCCAGATAAAATACTGGCTACACCTGTTCAGCCTCTTTCACCTCTTCAGCAGCCCAGAACAAAGCTGACTGCAGCAAAAGCCACGAGACCAAGTATCAGGTTGCACTGCGGGGACTGTATGCTTCAAGCCTACATGATCCAAGCTTCTTTCCAACCCCTGGCCTTGGCCCAGATGAGGGGATCTAGGAAGCCCAGCTGGTGAAGGGTGGGTGTGTATGAAGGGCTTCCTATGAGAAAGGATGACTGAGAAAGATGGGGATGCTATCTAGATAGGTGAGTGGGATCAAATCTTTCTAGCTAGTATTACTCTACTGATCTGAATGAATGGGGGAAAGAGACTATGAATTTGTTTTCAGAATAGCTGCTCTACCACTAGTTTTGGAGCATGAGCAAATCCTTTCACTCAGCGGACCTCAGCTTCCCCCAGGATTTTTTTTTTTTTTTTTTTTTTTTGAGATGGAGTCTTGCTCTGTCACCAGGCTAGAGTACAGTGGCACAATCTCAGCTCACTGCAACTTCCACCTGCAGGGTTCAAGCGATTCCCCTATTCTCCCGAGTAGCCGGGACTACAGGCACACGCTACCACGCCTGGCTAATTTTTTGCATTTTAGTAGATGCGGGGTTTCACCACGTTGGCCAGGATGATCTCAATCTCCTGACCTCGTGATCCACCCGCCTCAGCCTTGCAAAGCTTCCCCCATTTTTAAAATGAAAGGGTCATGCTAGATGTTGGTCGTTCTGTCAGTTTGGTATAACCAGACATTTGGGTATAACCGGGCAGAGCTAACCTGCCAATTACATACCACGGAAGTTCTTTCTGGCAAAAAGGGATGATCACAGAGCTGAGTCTGTCCTAAAGAATCTGACCTTGGATGTGGGGTTTTCACTTGTGTTGCTCTTACACACTTGACATGCCATCTGGCAAACTGCCCAGCTGACCTGCCGTCCCTCTCTGGGCCAATCCACTTCCCACATAATGGCCAAGTAGCTTTCCCAAGCACAAGTGTCTGTTGTTTTATTTACTCCAAAGCAGGGGAGCACTCCTGCTTCAGCTAAAATCCTAGCATATGGGAACCAGGTCCCTCCTGGCCTGTCTCCAACCCCCCTTTCCTGGACTTGCCCTGCCAAGCTCTCTCACAGACCCCGCACAAGGCCTGCTGAACCTTTTGCTTCCCAAAGAGCACACTTGGTGCCTTTGCAAAGGATGTCCCCTCTGCCTGGGCTAGTTGTTCAGAGAACTCGTTCTTTAAGAACCAGCACAAATATTGTGACCCTAACATCTAGGGAGCTTCATCAGTACTTTGTTCTTACCTCCAAATGGCAACTACAATGGCCATGTCAGTCTCTCTTTGCAAATGAGGAGGTAGAAACTACATTCTAGTCAACTTTGTGCCTAACAGAGCCAGGCGCTATGGATGTAATTCAAGAAACACAATTGGAGATGGCAATCTAAAGGTTACTGGGTTACTATAGGTATGAACTGAGGCCTCAACCTGCAGCTTCCCACACTCAACTGACTTAAAACATTAAAAAAAAAAAAAAAAAAAGTCAGAGGGTCAAAAGTAAAATACTATAGCTGAAGACTTATTAAAATAATTGTTTTAAAAACACCCCTAGAGGAAAACCTGATCTAGGCATTTCATAATGCTCTTTTGCAAAAGAAGAATCAAGCGCTGTGTCCCAATATACCTCCAACCGTGTCTACTGGGTTACAAAAGATAAATGCTAACAAGGAGTAAAATCCAGCCCCCTCCACCTTATTAATATGTAAAAAGACTGAAGTCACATCTGTGCAAAGATCTATTTTTAGTGGACCCTACATACTAAAATCCTAGCCTTGATCTCTTAAACTATCAAGCCTACCATAAATGTTTGATGATGAACAAGCCCATAAAAAGAAAATGCATAAAATGAATAGAAGGAGCCAATGCGTGCTCTGCCTTTTAATTACCGATGGCTTCTGCTAAAATCCTGCTCCAGGCTGGGTTTGAGCAGAGAAACCGTTAATAATTTGGGTGGGGGTGGCTGGGTGTGGACACTGCAAACAAATACATCAAACTCTATAGTTATAGTTATGTACGCTTTGGAAGCCAGATAGAAATGGAGGAAAGAGTAGAATCATACCCACAAAGGGTGGGGAGAGCAGCTTGAAAAGGAAAAATTAAGAGATAAATAAAAGCATTCAGGACACAAAAGATAATGTAGAACAGTCAGGTTTTATTACTTTTAAGTAATAAAGAGCCTTTTCCTTGCTTTTTTCCTTTTTTCCCTTTCTTTCTTTCTTTTTTTTTTTTTTTTTTCCTTTTTTACAACATACATTAAGTCGTGAATCAGATGTTAGGGGATGTGGAGATGGAAGGAAAATTGGTGACATCACAATATTTTTACAACTTTATAACAAATACAAATCTGAATTTGTTGCATCTACCAGTGTCTAGCAAGGGTGGAAAGCAAAGGCACACTCGGGTTTATGGACCCTCCCCCCACACACAGTGGGGAAAACAAATGGGAAGAAATACTTAAATGCAGAAGACCAGCTCAATACATGTGGGTATTTTAGGGTTAACACCAGAAGTGATGGGTTGTGGGGGCGTAGGAATGTGGATGTAAGTTTTGACACAGGTCTCCTTAACAGCTGAGGCAGTGAGGCCCACAAATACTGGACAAGACAGCCGCTCACGTCAATGATGGGTGCTGTACAGCCAGTACTCTCGGGAGTCAAGCATGGGAAAGAAGGGGTCGGGGGATACAGACCCATCGCCTTCCTAATTTCTGCATTTCTAGAGAAAATTCAAGGAAGAAAACAGTATTTCAATTTCTAGAAAATACTTCAGGGTTTCAGGGGACAGAGTTTACAGGATGTGAACATGGATTCCATTACAAAAGCCAAAAAAAAAAAAAAAGGTGAAAACAACCACCACCATCACCTACCCCTAAACAACAGCAAAACTGCAATGGACTTTTGGAACAAAGGGCTCTCACCCTCAGCTAAGTACTTAGGTCTGAAGGCAACCAACTGATTATGGAGGCTCCACTTTTTCACTATCCAACTCAAAACTGTCATTGTCAGTCTTTTTTTGAATTCTTTTTAAAGACAAAACTAAACCCAGAAGATCCAACTGGAAATAAAAACAGACAAAGAGACCACCAAATATACTGTATAACTGTTTAAAACAACAACACTGCTCATGGTTTACAGTATGTGGACAGTTCCTTTGTTCATGATAGAGTAAACAAAAGTCCCTTTTGTGTTGAGCAAATGAAAACCAAGGGGAGAAAAACACACATCACCTCCCATCCCCTAAAAACAATAATAACAAAATAAAAAATAAAACAAAAAATCCTTTGCCCCAGTCAACGTTTTTGCAGCATCCATTGTGGTCGGACTTGTACCTGGAGTTACTCATTAATCACAGCAGGGACCAGCCTGCCTGCATCTATTTCCATGTCATTTCTTTGTGTGCACTGCATGTGTGTGCTATGCACATGGCTTGGGGACTCCTCCCAGGTGTCTGCCCAACCACACACAGCCTGCTCTCTAGCCAGTGGACACAGCAGAAAAGAGGAATGGGACGTTAGTCCCTTTTCTGCTAGCAAATCCTTATTTGCTAATCACCGTATTGAAATAATCTAAGGGAAGCAGGGAGCTCTCGAGGATGAAAGGGGATTTCCCACCCACAACACTGGGGTCCATGCTTGGCAGCACAGCCAAAGGGTGGTTCGAGTTGGCACAACTAGAAGGCAGTGTGCATTGGAGGGTGTGGTGCTGCCCAGCGTTCTCAGGCTGTAGCATGACAACTATCACCACTGCATTCTTCCATCTGCTTGACTCCAGTTTTCCAGAGGGCTGGAGGGGGGGTGGGGGGAAGGGAGGGTTAAATAAATATCTGCACTTATTTCAAAAGGGGGAAAAGTTGATCATAACGACAGTTTACACGTGTACACAACTCAAGGTGTAAGGCACAAATTTACATGTGGAAAACAGGCTATTCACAGATGTAACCCCACGAAAAACCCGTGTGATCAAATCATTAATTTATGCAAGGTAGCAGCCAGCATATTAATTAGTTCACACCGTTTGTGGATTTTGTTTGCTGTCTCACATGCAACATGAAATGAGATGGCATATTGCAAGCTGGTGCCTTCACAGAAAGTCGGAACCATGGACAAAACCATGTTGGCACCAATAGGATATGATGTGCCATTCTAAAAGCTTCTCTCCTGATTGCTTTAGAAATTAGGATCTGGAAGGACTTTGACATGAATTAATTTTTTTGCATGTTTATAGGCCAGAGACCTGACCAGCAAATGAACTGATAGATTTAAATAAATATTCCTCTCCTAACTTTTTCCTTTAGCTACAGACCAGACAGTCCAAACACAAAGCTCAGAATTCCAGCTCCAACTTATTTACTCAGTGAATTTATTGTAAAAATAAAGAAACTCAATTATTCCAGTTAATGGTTTTCACGTTAAATAGTTTAACTTTCAATGGGCTTTCGGAAGAGCTGTTCATAGGATGATATCTGGAAGAGTCCTTTCCTTAAGGAAAAACAGGGTGAACAATAAATAAAGAGTTACTTGCGTTAACGGTCACGTTATTTCATTAAAAGAGAGGAGGAGCAGAAATCTACGACATAGTTGCCCAACATGGCATTTATCTGCTGTAACAGAAAGCTGTAACACTGGCGGGCATTTCACAGTATTTGCGCATAGTAAACTTCTGCCATTGTTAAAGTCTGAGTTAGAATTATCAATGAATTCTTTTTTTTGTCTTTTTAAATTTTCATGATTTTAAAAAATGTATTTGTGTTTTGCAGGTTGGAACGCAAACCCAGTGTGGCCACGTCCCGTTAAGTTATGGACAAAATGTTTCAGTTTCTGTTCACCTCTGTGCGTGTGTGTGTGTTGTGTGCATGTGTGTGTGTATATGGGGGATGGGGTAGGTATGTGCTTTTGGCTCATGTTTGTGATGATAACTGAAGTCTTTTGTGGGACCGACCTATTGTAGGGTGTGGGGGAAGAGTGAAGGAAGAGAATGGAGGTGAGTCCCCGCCGTTGCAAACCTTCACCAAACCACGCGGCCCAATTTTCTTGCGTACCCCTGTGTCCCAGAGAGGAGGACCCAGCGTCCTCGGCTCGTCCTCGGCTCTGCCGCGGGCCATCTTGGTCTGGTGGGTACTCGAGGCAGTTGAGAACCTTGCTGAGCTGAGCGGGCACCTCACCTTGCCTGCTGGTTCGACACCTGACCCCCTCCCCCTGGGATTATGTACACGCATCATTGGGCTTCATGGATGTGGAAAGGGGAGCAAAGGAAGGTTTAGGGGGTACGTCCGGCTTTAGTGAGGGCGTACGCTTCAGCCCCGACCTCGTCAGTGAGTTGCAGGCGTTGAGGCTGGGCTGCCTGGAGACAGTCACGGCCTGGCCAGATGGCTGGGAGCTGTGCACCTGGATGGAGTCCACCCTCTGCGGGGCGGGCGGCGGGTTGTCTCCCCTGCCAAAGCTCTGGTTTCTGGAGAGGTGAGAGGAATTGGAGGAGTTAGTATTGTTTCTTTTGAGAGTGGTGGCCTGGTGGCTTCTCGTGAGCGAGTTCGTGGGGTAGCTCCTCTTATAGTCAA
The DNA here is from genome assembly GCF_049350105.2 of Macaca mulatta. NCBI lineage: Eukaryota > Metazoa > Chordata > Mammalia > Primates > Cercopithecidae > Macaca > Macaca mulatta. The sequence continues at coordinate 125,508,867 of NC_133411.1, forward strand.
CCCCGTAGGAAGAGGAGTGGTGCATTTCTAGCCGCTTGCTTAGACCGGTCTGAGACAGGGAGGCTCCCGGGGGGCCCAGGGAGGCCTCCCGTTGTGGAACTTTAGGGGGCAGGCTGTCCAGGTTCTCCACAAGGTTCACCCCATGGTTGGGACTCTTGCTGCTGAGATGTTCCTTGATGGTCTTATACTCCAAGGTGGCTGCCTGGTCCTCCAGCGCCATCTGGGCCACCTCGCTCATTTTGGGCTGGTCCACATACTCATGCTGGTAGCCCTGCTGCGTGATGGGAAGGACCACCACGCTGGGGATGTGGCTGGGGGAGGCCCGCAGGGGCAGGTCCGTGGGAATCACAGGGGAGCCCATGGGGGGCAAGTCCTTTGTGCAGGCATTGATGAGGTTCTGGTTCCTCTCCCACTCGCGGCTGCCGCGGCTGGGCTTCCGCTTCTGCTGCAGCGTTGGAGTGGACTCTGGGGTGGGGAGGGCGGTCAGGTCCAGGTGGTGCTGGTCTGCTTTAATGAGCATCTTGGCCGTGTTGCCCGGAGTGGCGAGCTTGCCGTTGTGCATGAGTGGCGTGAGGATGGCCTCCGGCTTCGGGTCTTTGGATTGAGTGTCCCCAAAGAGGCCGCTGAGCTTGGTGACGCTGCTCATGGAGCCCCGGCGCGAGTGGGTGAGCTCCTTCTCCTTGCGCTGCACCACGGCCACGTCTTTGCGCCGGTGATCACAGACGCAGTAGACGGTGATGCCCGAGAAGACGGCCCCCATGACGAAAGCCAGGATGACTGCAATGGCCAAGAGGGTGACGGGAACCAGCTGGTCGTGGCCTTTGAGGTAACTTTCCCGAATCACTCCTGCAATAGACATCGCATATGGCGTTAAGAAATGAAAGCACACCCCGAGGCTTGTTTTTGTTTAGCATTCACCTTGTTAATTAATAACAGTAATAAGTGACAATAGCACCTCTGCACAACTTGTCTTCCAAGCTCAGCTTGCCAAACATTAACTAATTAATCCTCCCCAATCCCCTCGTGTGCAGTATGTAAATGGACTCCATTTGTAGCCTTCTTTGTTGTCTAAAAAAGTGCTGTTCAGGCCGGCTGCCATGGATCATGCCTGTAATCCCAGCACTTTGGGAGGCCAAGGCAGGTGGATCACGAGGTCAGGAGTTCAAGATCAGCCTGGCCAAGATGGTGAAACCCCCGTCTCTACTAAAAATACCAAAAATAAAAATAAAAATAAAAAATTAGCCGGGCGTGGTGGCAGGGGCTTGTAATCCCAGGTACTCTGGAGGCTGAGGGTAAAGAATTGCTTGAACTTGGGAGGCGGAGGTTGCAGAGAGCGGAGATCAGACCACTGCACTCCAGCCTGGGCGACAGAGCGAGACTCCTTTTCAAAAAAGAAAGAAAGAAAGAAAGAAAGAAAGAAAGAAAGGGAGCGAGTGAGGGAGCGAGTGAGGGAGGGAGGGAGGGAGGGAGGGAGGGAGGAAGGAAGGAAGGAAGGAAGGAAGGAAGGAAGGAAGGAAGGAAGGAAGGAAGGAAGGAAGGAAAGGAGGGAAGGAAGGAAAAGTGCTGTTCACTCTCTCCAGTACCTGCACTTTCTACCCTGCTTCACTCCATGGAATATGGGAGGTTTTGGCTTTCAAAAGTTATTTATCTTTCTTTCCCTCTTTATGGCTTTTTAATCTTCCCCTCCTAGAATTGGGATAACTAAGTTATCCTGAGTCTGGAGGAAGAGGCAACAATTTTACGCATGTTAACCGAACAAATCACACAACACTCTAGGCTTCCAGTTGGGATGTTTTCCGATGACCCCCTTGTGGCCACCCGAGCCTCTGTCTGGGGAAAAGTATGTTTCCCTTTCAAGCAACTAGAGGAAAGACAGTGTGTGTCGTTTTTATTTACACTGAGAGAATAAAGCTAAAGTTCACAGACTACAAATGTTTGTGCTGATTTTGCATCACCTCTCAAAAAAAAAACAACAACAGTGCAAACTCAATTTCAGGTGAATATGCTGAATATTTGAATGAAGCTCTCTCATTGGAACTGAAAGAAGATTTAGAAATAAGACCATTTGGGGCCCTGTAGTGGGTTTAAGTGTTAGGTCCCATTATTGCACCTAGAGTTTGCTGTCACAGTGAGATTTTTCAGCAGAGCTAATCTCTTCAATTTAATAAAAATTACGTGACTACACCCGTCCATAATCTTACACTACATTAACCAGGAATCAGTGTTTCCGAAGGAAGGTGCTTTCACTATTCCTGCTTAATCAGCCACCCAGCTGAGCTACTCTAATCAAATGCAAACACTGAAGCTTTTATTTTTTAATGCCAAGTGAGAATACACATCACAATTGTCAGATCTTAAGTGCTTGATGCAGTGGCTAAAAAATAAAATCTCAAAGACCTCAATTCCTGCCTCTGGAGAGTGAAAGAACACGAATACATTAGAGGCACTGCATGGGCTGCAGAAATGTAAACATTGTTCCTATTATGGAAATGATAGCATGACAGAAAATGTACCTTCTCTGGTCTCGGGAGACACATTTTTCATCTACTAAATCAACTCTTTCTGGAATATATTTAATGTATTTTACTGGCAGGTATCAGTGGCACAGAATTAGAATGAAAGGAAATAAAAATCTCTACCCCTTCCCAAACCCACAACATGCAACCCTTAAACTTCTACTGAAATGTTGTCTTTGTCACAGCTGAGACCTTGAAGCTTTGTCATGGGGGTTTTTCTGCTAAAATATTTTGATTTCTGAAGTGATGGTTTTAAAACCCAGAAACCTTAGCCTGAAAAGTACATTCTCTTTTTCTTTCCTTCCTAAGGGTCCTCCTCCCTTCAGTTGTGACATCACAGTTGGTTGCTGTGGAAATGATTGTCCTGTGACAAAGGATTGTGACTTAAGTAGAAGCAGCAAATATCTCTTAAGAAATAAAGATTCTGTGACCCAACAAATACCCTCGGTAATAAAAGGCAGTTGAGGTAATTCACCATAAGGAAAGAGTGTGCAAGATGGTAAGATATCAAATAATTTCCAAATGTGATGCTTTTCAAATATTTCCAGATTTATCTCCATCAGCTATTAAGGGGTAGAAACTGAGAAGCAAAAAACAGCCGGATAATTTGGCTGTAACTCACACCTTTTATGTGTGAAGCTCCCCAAACAGCGGGGTGTCCTGCATTCAAATATATTTTAATACCTATTCACCAAGGAAGTGTGCTAATGAAAATTTTCTTTCTTTCTTAAATTTGCATTTCCTTATTATGCTAAAATAGCAACTGATTTTTCTTCAATTTTGATTATGTATGGGGTTCTACTGAACATCATTTTTAACCCCCTACATATAATTGCACACAAATGTACACCTGTGGATAAAATGGGTTTTAATTTCCCTCATTGACTTGGTGATTTCAGTGGGAGTTTAACACAGGCTAGATCCCAGTGATGGGGTAGGGGTGTATTACGTATGTTTTTCATGGCTATGAGTGTTTCATGAAACCCTTCCAGGCAACCAAATTTAGGGGGACTGGATATTCCCAATAAATGTGTATTATAATAGGAAGCTATTTATAATTGACTTTGGCATTCTATTATTTAAATTGCCCTCTCAGTTTAAAAGGAACATGGAGAGAGTAAAGCTAGAGCAATCCATTGGTTTCCCTGGGAGAATTGCAAATTTTTCACATGTATCCATTGCTTCTTAGCCTTACTTGTAGCTCCCAAATATCATTCTTCTTTCATGTCTGAAGGTCCTTGGCTATTTTGGACTCATGAAAGCTACTTATTCTTTCACTGGGAAGAACTCTTTTTTAGTGGATGATATTTGAGTTCAGGTTTTTGGTTGTTAACAAGTTAAGTAGGATCTGACCTTTCAGGAAAATGGTATCTCAGACAGATTTTTTTCCCCCGTCTCATTTTGTTATATAAAGAGTGGCCTTAAAAACATTTTTGCATCTCTTCATCTATCCATGGGGAGGCACAGGGCTTTCCTCATCTGCTGGTGTAAATTCAGAAATGTCCAAAGATAGAAACAGATCAGAGAGTAAGTTGAAAGTGCAGTTGAAGAAGATAAGGTAAACGTTATTTTTGGAAATGCCTTTCAAACTTAAAGCTTTCTGCTTGTATCATGAAAAAGGCCAAAGAAGCATTCACAGAAATGATCAAGTCAACTTTGTGGCACAGCCATTGTGAAGGCTTGGAAACAGCAGACTGGTCAGTGGTGGTGATGTAAGCAGCTAGAGAAGATCTCAGTGGGCTTGGAATTGCAGGCTCCCACTTACTGGCTGAGCGACCTTTTGGCAAGTGGTTTAACATCTCTGGGCCTCAGTTTTTTAATCTGTAGCATGAGGTGAACACACCTAATCTTACTGCCTTACTGGGTTGTTACAAGAATCAAAGGAAATAAAAAATAGGAAAGAGCTTAAATGCTGTAGTTTGCTGGATAAATCTAAAGCTCAAAAGAAGCCACAAAGGAGGAGTGGTGGGTTAGTGGCTCACAAAGGGCTTCCAAGTGATAGTCGCAGCTGCTCCATTGGATTCCATTTGCTATTGGTCTCCCACTGGAGAGGAGTAGACCTGTGCTTCCAGGTCTAAACTTCATGCCTTCTAAATGCAGGCAAAAAGGTGATATGAGATTTCGAAGCAATATAAGGGAACACATACTGTTTCAGGATGCCTATAGTTACTGAATTTTGAAATAATTAAAACAACAAAAGTGGAAAATGTTGGCAATTATAGTTGGATTCTCAGTGGAGTACAAATCCTGGGCAAGTACCACATTTTTTCTGCATTTATAACCCTTGCCATCCACAGAGCTTTTAGTTGGATAACTCAATACTCGATTGCTGAATAAATGGCTTTTCAATACATTGTAGAGCTATTTTTAAATGAACTTCTAAACTTAGTGGGTCATCTTTAGAGCGACTACCCCCTTGCTTTTGAAGTCATGGAAATAAATTCTATCCAATCATATAAAAGAACTTTAATAGTAGCATCTATCAGACAAATAAAAATAAATCTATAAAGGTGCTCAGTAATTTGCTCAAAACAATAAGAAGAGAAACTATTTCAAAAATGAAATTAGTTCTGGGAAAAATCCAAAAGAGTCGATGACGATACATGGGTTATTTGCAACAACTGAGTGCTCCAGTGGAACTGAATAATTAGAAAACAAAAATGCATCCCTGCAAAGGGCAAAGGGCAAAGGGCAACAGGCTAGAGCTGAGTATCCCTTGCTTCAGATGTTGCATGGAAACCCTGGGCAGGTGAAGGGCCCTTGGAGGGTGGTATACTCCCCTCCTCAGGTATCCTCCCACTGCAGAGAGAACAATCAGAGTTGGCTTCTCTACCCTAGGGTCTTGAAATTCCTTCCTCTTCCAACCCCTGCATCCTCTTCTGCTCTCACCAATTGAAAATGGGGCATTAGTAATGAAAACAATATTTGAAAAATCCTTTGCATTGATTCATTAACCAACAGCTATTTCTCACCAGTCATAAGGTACTAAATGGTTATTCTTTCCACCTTCCTATTGCAGGAAGCAAGGCACACCCTGGCTTAGAAATTTCTCTGAAATCATGTCTTAAATTGGCAGAACTGAGAAAGAATAGAATCTCCACTGTTTTTTTTTTTTTTTTTCCTGAGGTGAGAGTTTTCAGATGCTGGAGGGAGGCCTCAGAGAAGTAATTTGAAGTTCTTTAGAGTCCAAAGCAATGAAAAGATTATGAAGGACCCTGCCCCCAGGCCCTGCAACATGTGATTCAAAATAAGAACAATTGTAAACTGTAAACCAAGAGGAAGCCCAGTATAATTCTGACTTTTCCTATGATGACCATGTTAATAAATTTTGAAATATCAAACACTACATTCCTTATTTTAAAAAATGTTTTCTAGTAGCCCTGCTCACGGATACTATTCTGTGCAAAGGGAACCTCGCACCAGGCTCAGACAATTTGCTTTAGAAATGATGTTTTCCCCTAACTTAGGGTTGGGTTGTGTCTTTATTATCACTCTCCTAGTATAACAAGGTTTTGGCTCCAAGCATCTTTGTGGCTGCCTTCAGCAAACATTTACCAAGCACTGCACTAGGTGTCGGGGAAGGACAACGATGAATGAGGCATAAACCAGCAGGGAAGAAGGCAAGTGCTTGCACACAACTCCATCCAAAGTGTGGCTATGTCATGAGATATATCAGTTCTGCTTCAACAGTGGGCAAAAGCTTTACATTGGAGATGGTATTTGAGCTAAGCCTTAAAGATGCACAGGATTTTAGCGGGAGTGGAGAGAGCAACAAGAACTGAGGCTTGGAGGGAAGGAAAGGGAAGGCCGTAGTAATAGCAAATAGTCTAACTCCCTTCTAGTCTCTTAGGCTATAGGCATGAGCCACCCTTCCATACGCTAGCTTGCTTCATGGCTCTCATACAGGCTGTTCCCTCTGCCTGGAATATCCCTACTCACTTTCCCACTCATCAGACCCTATCTTTAGGGCTCAGCTTAAATGGGGAAGCCTTCTCTGACTCCTTAGGCCAGGTAAGTTCTTCTTTCTACAAGTGTCCCCAGAGCTCTGCATTTCCTTTATCCTAAAATCATCACTAGTATGATACTTGTTTTTCTCACCTGGACTGCTAAAACTCATCACTGAATCTTCAGGCAGAAAGGTGCTCAGTAAATATCTTTTAAATAAATAGTAAAGGAATGCATACATGAATGAGCACTTGTAGAGAAAATATAAGAGCAAGAGCTAGAAACATCATTTGGAAGGCTGTGGACAGCCTTGAATGATTAAAAAAGAGGTTTAGAAGATCTGCCACTCATAGGAGGAAAGTTCTTGGTTAATTTATCTGCAGTTTCTCTTACCTGAGAAAGCTAACTTTCAGCTTGCTCTGTTCCACATCGAATCCATTATCGAAAAACTCTTGGCTTCAAAGAGTCAGTATCATTGCATCAAAAGCACAGCTAGTCTACCTGCATTTATTATTACTGTTTTTAAAATTAAAACTTTCAATCTACTTATCCCCTGCACCTTACACAAACAGCTGGGAGATGTTATCTGTCCTATCAAAATGTGAAGCAAAACAGACAAGCAAAAATACGTAAAACCAATCACACCTATTAAGCTAAATACAAAGGAGGAGCTCTACTCACCCCCACCCCAATTACCACCCTAAGTGTGTAAGACCCAGGCAGCCAGTAACCTAACTCGAAATGGTTAAGTGTGCACTTTCCCCTCTCACCCCCTTTCACTGGACGGCCTGTTTCTGAGCTGCTGTGATATGATGGATGTGTCTGTCTCCATAGTGAAGTGATTAATAGGCATCTGTGTAAAGCGGACCCGGTGACCACAAAGACAACAAAGCCTCTCTGTGTCCTTTAGAGAAATATGCAAAGGCAAAAAGGAGGATGGACATTTCCTCCATTACTGAGCCAGAGAGGATTTGTGTTGGGTCTGAGAGCTAAGAAAGATGGCAAAACACCAAGAAAAGCCCCGGAGTAGGATCCCCTAAAAATAGATTCTTGATTCTGCTTTATAGTAAGACAAGCCTACAATTTCCTTGAAATCCTCATAACAACTTGAGTGAATGGAATCTAACAGCCCAATTTTTCTTGTTTGCAAATCTTATTGCAACAAAATGCCAGGCTCACGGTCCTGCAAGACAGTATGAATGAATGAACTAATCACGAGCCAAGCATCACCCCACTAACCACACAGAGCCCGCTGTAATCCCTATTAAGAGGAGAAGAAAACAAACGGGAAAAACCCTAACTGGAGACAATTTATTCTCAAAGCCACACCCCAGCCAAGAGATGACCACACTGAAAGTGAAATGGGAACTCTCTGTGGTTATCTGGGCAGGAAGCAGCCTTCTTCTTGTCTTACGGCATAATGTGAACCAGATGGCTTAGGAATAAACGGACATGCCAGCAGCCATGGAAATGGGCTTGGAGTTTGTAACTCAAACTTTCCTGTTCCCTTAAGTGTGTGCATGTGTGTGTGTGTGTGTGTGTGTGTTTCCTGGCAGGCTACAGATTAGGTACCAGGAGGCGCCATGGTCTTCAAGATATATAAAGTTAATGACTGACCATGCCAAAGTAGAGGTAGCTTCCTGGCCTCGCTATTTAATATCCTCAATTCAGAAGCTATTTTAAAACTCACATATTGAAATAATGCTTAGTGTGGTTGACTGTAGACGAACCCACTTCCACTTCCATCACCTTTAAAAGTGATGCATTTTTTTGTTGGGATGTCATCACAGGAATAGAAGGGAGAATGAGCCTGGAATTCATTCGATTTCATTTTTTTAGGGAAGAAACAGCTTCATTTTTCCCTGTGTGCTGGGAACGCTCAGTTCACTGTTCCTCCACTGCTCTACTGCTTTAGAAATGGCATTGCCAATGGGAGTGCTACAGCCAGAGCACGGACTGATGTCTAGACTGAGGGTCATGATAAGATAATTTTTAAAAGCCATGCCCTGGAATGTTGGTCTGTGGTTTCATGTGTTAGAACTGTTACTGTCCCTGTAAAGGTAATGATTCTTTTATGTTGGCAAAGTTTTAGCAGAGTCTGCAAGGAGTATTTTCCTGCTTTTTGAAGTTTTCTTTCATCAGCTTTCTTAAATAAGACTAGAAACACAATGTCTAAGGGATTTCTAAAACTAGACAAAGCATTTCTATTTTCCAACTTCCTAGTCCCATCTTCTTCCTTTACTCTCTCATAGGGCATCGAAGCCACAAAATGGAGAAGTGGACCTCCTTAAAAAATTGTGAAATTTGGGCCAGTCTTTGCTTGGATTATTTGATTACTTGCTTTGATTTTTCTCTATAAACAAAGATAAAACAGATATGAAGAAACAGGTCTGGTTCAATACTGCTAAATCTTCCAACTTGAATTTTCTAGAAATGTAGTTCTTGAGATCTGGTTAAAGATGAGACTGGGTGTTATTGGTTAAGAACATAAACTTTGAGCTCATAAAGACCTGAGTTTGCATGTTGGCTCTACAAATAGCTAACTGTGTGACTTTGGGCATGTCACTCGGTCTCCAGGCCCCAGTAGTGTTGGCTATAAGATGAGCATTGTTGGAAGGATGAAATAGGTTGAATAAATGAACACAAAGCAGTCGGCATTGTGCAGAAAATGTGTTAATGCTCAATTAATAATGTAAGGACAGTGTTTCTAGAATGTTTGACAAGTTGCCTGTCTTGTACAGGGTCCAAGATTAGACTATTTTAACGCAACACTTTGGTAGAGTTCAACTGTGTTAGCCAAGAGTGGAAAAATAAGGATTTAAAACTACAACAAAAGCTTGACTAGTGAACTTAAATAAGACAGCCCATCAGCAATGTGGAAAATGTCCTGAATCAGTGCCACTCAGCATTAACATCACCTGGAACTAGTTAGAGACACAAATCCTCAAGTCCTGCCCAAAGTTTCAGCACTAGAATCTCTGGGTTAGGCCCAGAAACCAGGCCTCCAGATGATTCTTATGTTCCCTAAAGCTTGAGAAATACTATCCTGAAATGCCATAAATAATATTCCAGAAAACACATCTAAATGTTTAGCTTTAAAATCCAACCTCAGACACCACTGAGGCAGTATATAGCAAGACTTTCAAAATAATCTGTAAAATAAGTAATAAATAAATGCACTAAGTATTCCTTGGTGTTCAAAGTATGTTCTACATCTTTAATAGGTCTCATTGGATAATTTCTTTACTGTGGTTATCAAGCTCTGATAAAGAATATGAAATCGACCGTCTTTTATTGGAAAGACAATCAAATTCCTAACACTTTCCCTTGGTATCTGTCAAAAGCATGGCATATAGCGCAAAATACTGCGCTGCTACTCCTGCAAAAGAATCAACCCGATTTGCTTGCACCAAAACGGCTGAAAAATGCTTGTGGTCTCTATTTGCTCTGGTATGAAAACATGGGGGGGGAATTTCTGATACTCCTCATGTCTGTAACTGTGGCCATCAGATAGTGACTGGTACCACAGAGCTCACATATGTCCTAAACTGGGTCAGCCCAGGCATAACTGGTTCTCAAGTGCAGAAGAAGCAGAATGCTTGATGGAGCCCACCATTGGATAGAGTGGCCTCCTTTAAAGGCCTGCATCTAATATCATCTCAAAACCCACTCCCTCATCTCAACTTACAGCTATTAAGCAATGTTTGAGAATGGTTTAGGTGATGCCAAAATCTTTACCTTCATCTCTGCATGACTAGACAAAAGAAAAGAAACTCATGAAGGTTCTTCTCCTTTATATTCCCGGGGTGAAAAGAGGGACTTGAGTTCATGTGTCATTCCCCAAAGTAAGGTCCTGATTTACAATAATAAAAGATGCCTAGCACAACAGTTCACTCAACAGAGCTCTGTGCTTACTGATCTGCTGAGTTGAACTGAATCTGCAAATCCATAGAATTACATAAGACATTTTAAGTTACATTAAATTTCTGCTGTGTGCTTTTAAATCATGGAGTGCAAGACCCATCAGCACTTAGGGTATATTTATTACCTTAACAAATGTCAGATGATTGTGTCCAGTGCTATCTGTTATTTATGAATAACAAGAGGCTGTAAGACTGGAAATGACATGCTTTAATATGTCCAAAAGGTTAGGCATAATGCAGTTTGCTACCCTATAAATTTCTCGACACCATTTTCCTTCCTAATAAAGCATTGTCAGTGGTTGACTATACCGAACTTCCATTATTTCTATACAGTTCATGACTGCCTCTGATTTCAGTAAAAAAAAAAAAAAAAAAAAAGTAATTGCAGATATCTGTTTGAAAAGGAATGCATCCTTTTGAAAAATATGAAATTTAAAAATAATTGGAGTGGAAAAAATTTTATTACGCCATTAAAAATGAATCTCTTTACAAAGATAGTTGTCAGGCTACAGACTTATAAGAGCTTAAGAAATATTAATTAAGGGTGACAAACCTTCACATTGCCTGTAATTGGCTTTCTGACACCAATTAAGATCCCATCTACTGTGCACCCAGTATATTTCAATATATCCAACTGCATTTCAGTAGTTTACTTCAGGGCGTTTCCATAATTTAAAGTGCTAAGATATTTACATATAATGAGGTTCACATGGCTCCTTTCAGTCCCTCAGAGCAGCCCATAGGCTTTGCAAGAGTTTATCTATTACTTGCATAACCTACATCTCCCTGGAACCAGCAAATGAACCCAGCTTTTTCATCCTCTGTCTTTCCAGGATAATGGCGTGCGTGATGTAGTTAGTTTGAGCAAGCCCTACGTAGTTTGAGGCCATTCTCATCTATAATGTCAAGAAAAGAGAAGCTATTCTCAGGAAATTACCTGATTTCCACTGTTTTGCCCTCTGTGGACTAGTTTGCTTATGGAGCAGTGAAGTTTGCAAAGTAAAACTTCTAACCAGCCTTTTAAAAAAAAACTTGATGAAACTAGGCTATCAGAAAGAAAGGTCTGAGACAAAGCGAATATTATTTTCCCACTTTTCCACATAATGCAAACTACAAATTGATTCTTCACAATTTTATTGTTAGGACAAAACAAAATCTAGATGAACGCAGTGCCGTTGAACCAATTAAAGAACAAATTTTTAACTATTCCAGATGTTCTGTTAATAAGATCACACTTAACCTAGTCCCCGTAGTCCTTGAAAGTTCCATTAAGCTGTCAGAAAACTTTGTCATTGTGTGTGTTTTTGTAGAAAAGATGGGAGAGAATGGGAAGAGACTGAGGGAAAAGGGTGGGGGTAAAGTGTCATGTCAAGTAGATGCAGCTTGAAAAAGTGGCTAGAGATTAAAGGTGAGAAGCACCTCTAGAAGGTGAATTGATTTTTTTAATACCCTAAGGTTTAAGTTGGCGTTTTAAAAGCAAAAGTTCAAGCCTCCATAATCATAATTTAAGTCCTTCATTTTTTGAGAAAATGAATGTTAGGTTAAAAAATAAAAGGTTAGTGGTATCCCTAGAAAAGAAAATTCAAATACTGGTGTGCAAATTCAGGCAGGCGGAGAGATGAAACAGCTTTCTACATGGCTGACATTTAACTTTTTTTTTTCCTTCTACCCTTTCCACAATAATCTCATCAAGACCTTAGATAAATTCAGCAAGTTGTCAAAAGGATACAAAATTAATTAGATCAAATCTACATCCATGCCCACACTACTGAAAGAACAATTACAGCCTCCCACATGGGCTTCTCGGCTTTGGACCCTCTCCCCCTGCACACGTTCAAACATGGAAACCCACATCATCCATTTGAGAGCCCAGCACCTTACTTGCTCACAATATCATTTTCCTCAGTCTCTCAAAGAAAAGCCGGAGACTACATGTAGATTCCTTTTCTCATAGGTGACCAAGAAATATTAATATAGTAAAAATAAACAGTGGCATCCTGGATTATATTATTAATTAAGCCACCATGCTCAGCTGAACCCTACTGTTTTAACTAAAGAGAGGAAGAAGCCCAAGTTTGGAGTTCAGCTTGCCTGGGGTTTTACCTAGGATAGAGCTAGATAGGCAAGAAGCATCTACCAGGAAAATGCCGGCAATGTGTAGTAATAGACACTTTAGATCCAAAATTGATGCAAAATTCCACTTCCCAAACTTATTGTGTACCTGTAATTAATAACCTAATATGATTAAATGACCAATTTATTACATATGTATCACCTATCAATCTTGCTATCTTAGTCTTTCCCCACTTCTACCCTCCTGTGGTCCTTTTCTTCCCACCATCTACCTTCCTAGCCTCCACTGCCTGTCGCTAAAGCCAAAGCTCCTTGTCATGGCATTTAAGGTTCCAGGCTATGATTTCAATCTCATTTGCCATTCCAGTCCTCCATATACTTTAGTCACCGCACACTCCTTGCCTCTTTATCATCACACTCTGTCATTTCACAGTGTGGTGTCTTGGTCATGGACTTTATTCAGCTTGGAATGCCCTTCTTCTTGTGAAATCTAACTTTTCCTTCAAGACTTTGCAAGGTCGTTCCTGTGTACCCCACTTGGAATTAGTTGTGCCTCCCCTTAGACTCCCTTAGTACTCTCCCTCCCCCTCTTTCCTTGACTTCCCTTACCGGCAGACTTCACTCTGCCCCAGCATTTAGATCACCTTTGGGTATCCCTCACTAGACTGTAAGCTGTCTGAATGCCAGGTGTACGTGAAATTCAAATTAGTATCTTCTGTAACACTCAGCATAAGGTTTATATATAGCACATGTTTGTTCAATTTCTGGTGAATGCAGGAAAAAAGAAACAAAGGAAAGGTTGCTGTCTTGCCTTTCTTTGAGATGAGATTGTCACCATTATTAAACTATTATTTTTTAGGGCTTTCAGAATTCCAGTTCTTCCCCTCCAAAGCCATGAAAATGACAGATGGAAAAAAAAAAAAAGGAGGGCAGCCATATAATTTAGGAAGGAAAAAGGAATACATATGGTTAACATAACAGTTGTTAAAATTTTGAGGTTAAGTAAAACATAAGAGAACCAATAATTTTAACCATGCTCTTCTTTAAGAACAATTTGATTTCTGAGCCTTCCTTACTTGAAAGTGGCATTTGAAACCTGTTTTCAGTAATAATCTTTAAATTACTCTTTATCACATTTCAAACACATATATAATATTTCATAGTCGTTCTCTGAACTTAAGTATGCTAAGAATATTTTTCGTGGAAAAAGATTTTTTCTTAAACATATCAGAATATGGGTTATTCTAGATTTCCAAGAGTTAAAGGTCAAATGTAATATAGAAATCAGATCTTATATATTCACTGAGTAAGTAATCAGTAACATCTTCTATAGAATTATCAGGTAGCAAAGAGTATAAGTACTCTCAGTTCATTCGGATAAACAAAACTATTTTAGTTAAAAGTATGTCCTATGCAGTATTTGGGGTATACTTACACTAACAATTATTTAGTTTTGTTTCAATATAAAAAATATTATTCAGGTGTAACTGCAATTCAAATAAACTGAGCATCCTATATTTTGCCTAGCAACCCTACTCTTCTTCTCCCAAGCAGTATGCTTTAAATGACTCCCACAAATATTCTTTAAACCGAGTCTAAACTTTTAGCGATCAAAATTGTTAATCTCTTTTTTTTTTCGACACGAAGTCTCCCTCTGTCACCCAGGCTGGAATGCTATGGTGCGATCTTGGCTGACTGCAACCTCCACCTCCCTAGTTCAAGTAATCCCCCTGCCTCAGCTTCCCAAGTAGCTGAGATTACAGGCAGTTTAGAGCAATAAAAATGATGGTAAATCTTTACTCTCTAAAAATTAAACTGTTTAATCTCTAAAAATTTAGAGTAATAAAAATGATGCTAAATCTTTATGGGGCAGGTATAGCACAATTTATAAATAAAAAAATACTGACGAACTCAATATTAAGAATTGTATTATATTTTGCATAGTCAGCAACAGTAATAGCTTATGTTCCAAATTTCTTATGAACTTTGAAGGATACCTTTCCTCTAAGCTTCAAAATCAGAAATAAGTGATCTCTAATTCAAAAGAGTTTTTGGAACCATCACAATCAATTCACTATCTCTTCATGTTCCTTGCCTCTGGCCATGCACGTTCTACCGAACTCAGTTAATTTTCCATTGTTGAGTGGAAGTGAAAACCCTTACCCTCCCATTACTAGTACTCCCCAAGCAAAGGCCCTTTTTCTGAAGTCTCCTTGAAACTGCCTTGCTCTACTCTTACATTTAAAAATGACTGCAGTAGGATCATTTTTACTAACAAAAGGAATGCAAATTAGTATGAGTTTTGTTTTTTCTTGAAATAAAGCTCAGGCTTAAAAAAAAATAAAAGCCTGAGTTTGCCAACACTCCCACAAAAATTTTAAATATGACTCCTTTACCAAACATCCATCATTTTCCTCGTCTTCCCTGTCAAGTGATGTGTTATTGCTACAATATTGGTACTGAGGGAAAGAACTGAAGGAAAGGAGCTGAAAACCTGTTTCACAGTTCTATGTCCTTGATGTGTTCAGCCAAGTTGTCTTTACTTGTCTAATATATATTTTTAAAGTCTGTGGTGTGTGATTTTGGCATTTCATAAAGAGAATGTTGGTCATAAAGGCCTTTTGGTGTGCTTTCGTGTCTACCTGTGCTCCATCTGTTTGGCGTTTGTTATTTCTTGGGCAGGAACTATGTCTATCTCTCATATAGCCTCTTACTCCTTATTGGCATCCAAATTGCACCACAGAGCCGGTGATAAATTCTGCTTCAGACACCTCAGAAAATGTTTTTGTTACGGTAATATTACTGAAGAAATGGCAGAGAAAATTCAGCCCAAGTTTAAGAGTCAGGAAAAGAGGAGAGGCCTATTTTTCTTCCTTTATTACAGTCATCAGGAATAATTTTCTCTGTCCATAAAATCACTTACATATGACTTGATACGAGCCAAAAAATTACCTTCTGTGTTGGGAGAACCAGGGTGCTTTAAAATCCCAAATCCATTAGATTTTAAGCATCGGAGAGTGTTAAAATGTAATAGTAACCGGGGGTAGGATCTATTATTAACTATACTCACCTAAAATGAGATTTCTCAGTCTGTTAATAAAGACAGCTGACACTGAAGGCTTGGAACTTAGAATAGGTAAAGTTTGAACGGAAGAAAAGAAGAAGGGTCAAGTGTAGGCTATTGCCAGGCCGGGCAACACTGTGTAGCACAAGATTCCTTACGGATATCAGCAAAATAGATGAAAAGTGGAAAGGCTAAACATCAACTTTCCCTAGGCCACAATTTGAGTAATAACTAGCGGCAGACCACACTAGGGTGCTTGCTGCTGGTGTGGAGAAAAAACTTGCCAGATGCTTAACAAGCCTAGAGTGGCTAATTTCTTATTAGTCTAAATCCATGTTACTTTAAATTCCTATTTCACGAAACTTTCCACCCCCAAACACAAAGTTCAGTAGGTAGCAAAGAAATCAGAAGGGCACTGGGTTGTATAATTATAACACTTGGAGTGACGCATGTATTCACTTGGTTTTGCAATACTCAGCCAGGAGAGTTATAGTGGTCATCAAATCTCATTCTTCCAAATGTCAGAACAAAGTTCTTGGTAATAGTTTAACCTTCACTGGACTCCTTCAATTGCTATAGTACATAGTCACCTAAACTTTGGTCATTCAACTACCAATACTACAATTTTAACCATAACAATGAATCTCACCTACCATATTATTTACTTAGTATTTTTATATCCCTCATAACTCCTGCATTATTTACTTTTCTATTTAAATTACCTTTAAAATGTATTTCAAAGGGAAACTTGGTATCATTATCACAAATGAAAAAAAAGTGTCACTTTTCAAAGATAAAATGTAACCAGAAAAATAAAAATTAACTTAAAGCCAAACAATGTTAATTCCAGCTAGGTGCAGCTGGAAGACAAAGCCCCAGTGTAAACCCTATTCCCTCTTTGTCAAAAAGAGAGAGTAGCAAGTTTAGGGAGTTGTTAATGAGAAAACACCAAACTGAGACTTTTCCTTTCACATAATCAAGAAGATAATGCAGATGACTGAAAGAGCAATGAAAAGGGCATAAATTTCCACCACATGACTCAATACTTTTGAAGGCCATCACATCCCTGCCACCTAAATCATCCCGTGTAAGGTGCTGCTCATCTCCCTCAGAGGCAATACTGCTGTAGGCTACTGCACATTTAAAGAATAAATAATTAACTATAAAGAGAATTATTGATAACCTCTGTGATTTATAAAATTTCATTTAGGATTGTGAGATGTGGACAATACTAATCATATTTATACATCTTATGAATCTTACCGGAATATTATTTCCCAAACTAAAAACTGCTTACACAAATAGCTTGTACATTGATTAAAATATATTCAACATTTGCTATCCATTTTAGGTTATTCACTTAACCTCTAATTTAAATTCTGTTTCTATAATATATCTTATTCTTGTCTGTAATGGGCATATTTTCTGGACTAAATGTAATAATGTGATAATATCTCACTTTAAGGATTTCCCAGAAGATAGAAGCATACTACAACTCTGGCATTTCTGATTAAATGGGAACTGCTCTATATTTACTATTTTGTCCGTTTTCTGAGAGCTCACAATAACTCTTTATTATAAAATAAAGTCTGAAGTAGGAGATTTTTATTCTGTTCAGGATATATTCTTGTGTCCTCATAGCAGTGGTCAGCATTTACATTTTATATGTATGCTACATAGCTCTCTTGGCTGCTCTGGACATGGCTAATTTCCTTGCATATCTCACAGACTTCTTGGAAATCGGCTTTAAAGTATTGTTACTTTTGGTGAGGAATAAGAGGCACAAGGGTGGCTATTTGTTCTCAGTATTGTTTAACCTAAAAACGAAAGCTCTTATTTCTTTTGATGTGGGAAGCAGTGGTGGGGAATAAGCCAGATCTAAAAATAAACTGGGTTTTCTTTCTTATTTATATGTAATTACAGCCCCTTTGTAACTACCTATTACCACCTCAATAGTTATAGGAGGAATAAATAATATGTATTTTTTAATGTGGCAGAACCAAGAAAGAAGTAGTCAGGGCTGCATCTCATTTATCAGCTTGGTGACTAAAGGGCTCGCTCCGGAGGCTCCAGACATCTAGGGACCCAGAGATAAAACAGAGCAGTTGGCTGTGTTTTCACTAATGAATCCAGGGCTTGAAAGATACCAGGCAATTTTAAAGAAAAGCAGCAAGGACAAGAGACATTAGACAAGGCCAGTAGGGTAATGAAGGGCAAGGCCAGTTACTGCGAGAGAAAATTACTTCATTTTCTATGATGATGCTTCCGCGTGCTGTGCAGGTCTCTTCTCACGCTTTGTTAGTATGACTGGATATACATACAGCATCAGAATGCTACTCACAGTGTAGAAGGAAAGAGCCTTGGAACATTCCACAGAGGGGCAGAGGGCTTGGGTCTGTTATTTTGAAAGGGGGAGGCTAAGAACAATGGTAGCAGAAGGGGGTTAGGCTGCAAGGTGAGGAAGGGTGTTTCGACAGAATGTGAGGGACGCACAGGATTAAATCAAGACGAAAGACATAGCAAGGAAAAGAAAGAAAAACGCAGCAAACATACTCTGGAAATGGAGAATTGTTTGGAGGATGAAGTGGACAAAGAATGGGACCAGCTCACTGGCAGTCAGCATATCTGCAGAGGAGAGCCATGGGCATGCCTTGCTCACTGGCCTTTTTACCAGTGGCCATAATAAAATGGGCAATGGGCACTTTGACTCCTCAGCGAGCTGGTCAGTGGACACATTTTCTGCTTAGTGGGGAAATGTGATGGATTTTAGAAACAATTCCAGAGTATATTTAGCTCCTAAAGCTGGGGCACACAAATGTCACATTCTCATGAGACAATCGACCCAGTAGAAAGAGCACCCATCACAGGCCCTTAGAAAACCCATGAAACTCTTGCATCCCGGGAGATGCTGCATACACGGATGTGACATCATTAAGGCACCGACATCAGGGAATGAAAAGAAGCGAGGGCATCACAGATTGGTTCAAGTTAAGGGACACCATGATGAGTCAGAAAAGGAACAAGACTTTTCCAACGCAGTAACGCCATCACCAAGTCATACCACACAGTGCTTGGCAAAACGAAACAAAAGTTGAAAATAAATCATGAACATTAAACAAAAAACAATTTGGAACAAAATGGAAATTAAAATCATAAAAACTATGATAAAAGGAACATTAAGCTACATCTTTTGTTTAAAATTTCTGCACAACTCATTGGCATTGCCCCATCAAACATACAACCAATGGTAAAAAACAAACTCAAATCTGACAGGGCAAGGCAAGGAGTTACTAGCACAAGAACAGTGATCATGTTAAACACCCATGCAATCACCTCTGCCACCATTGTTTGACAATACGTAGACTGCTTCCAGCTTTGTCAATATAATAAGACCCAAGAGAATGAACAATGCCGAATTTTAAAATGATCTGTCAAAGTGTTAATTGGACTCTTTGAGAACCTCCATTCCTTGGGGGGAGTTAACAATTACAGAAAATTCATGCTACCCCTCTCAGTGAAGTGAAAAGAAAATTACTGCAACCAACAGCTAGATATTTAGTTGGCATATTTAATGCTTTATTGGAAAGGCTGTGTGTTTTATTCTGTTTCAGAAAATCGCAGTGGGCAAAAACAAAGTGATTTCTACTAAGTTTTCTCTTCTTGAGAACACAGGACTAGCACATCTGAGGTCAGGAGCCACACATAACAAATAATGGCATATGCTAAGGTTTGTAATCTGTCGGGACAATTTCTCTTCTATCTGGAGCTTTCTCAGGATGGAAAGAGCAGGGAATCCCTCAAACTGAAAGAAGCTGATGAGACAAAACCAGCTAAAAAAAAAAAAAAAAAGAGTTGGCCAGGAGCAGCAGCTCAAGTCTGTAATCCCAGCACTTTGGGAAGCTGAGGCGGGCAGATCACCTGAGATCAGGAGTTTAAGACCAGCCTGGCCAGCATGGCAAAGCCCTGTCACTACTAAAAAAAAAATACAAAAATTAGCCAGGCATGGTGGCGGGCACCTCTAATCCCAGCTACTTGGGAAGCTCAGGCAGAGAGAATCTCTTGAACCTGGGGAGCAGAGGTTGCAGTGAGCTGAGATCGTGCCACTGCACTCCAGTGTAGGCAACAGAGTGAGATTCCAACTCAAAAAAACAAAAACAAAAACAAACAAACAAAAAAATAAAGATTTGAGGCAGGGCGTATTACTAAGGGGAAGGGGAGCTCTATAGAAGAAAATAAAATCAGTTAAGAGGACATGCTCAAGAACAAGACAAAAGGGGCTCCATCTTTACATTTTGACTTGGCAAATAGAGTAAGCAGAGCGCCCAGCACTCTCAGGAGATGAGAAGCAAAAAAGGAGATGAAAATGTAGCCTGAGAGTCTGACCACAAAGCATTGTCTAAAAGTGAAGATGGAGATATGTATGCAGAACGCTCTGGGGGAGGGCGCGATAGCGACTATCTTCCAAGGGTCACGGTGGCTGCTCTGCCCTCGAAACTCAAACTCCCGCTTGGATGAAACTCTTGAAAACATATAGAAGTAAACAATTCTGAATGGGGGGAACCAGCTCAGCAACATAACTGGGCTTTTCAGTCTCTGATTTACAAGACTGTTTTTTGGACAAGTAAAGGCCTCTTTGGTTGCAGCTGCAACTAAAGTAGGATGTGTTACCAGAAGCAGCAAATGGCAAGAAAAGAGATGACATTTCCTGTCTGCAGCTAAGCAAAGAAAGCAAAGGAGAATTTAGGACAGTTCACAGTAGAGTCCCTTTCATTTAGTGTGGCTTCCTTTCCGTTTTAAATGCATAGCAATTCTGCTTGATTAAATAACATATTTTTGTCTTAGCTACTGTCCTCTAAGAGCAATTGCAGTACGTCTGAGGACCATGGCTCTATTCAAATTCAGCACCATGCAAGAGTGAGAGATGCTACCAGCCAGAAAAGACTTTGCCCTGCTATTTCTCAATTCACTGATTAACAGGGCCTTTACTTCAATTGCGTTCACTTGCCAAAGCCCGAACCGCATTCCATCACATTATGGTGGGAAAAGAGGGTCCAAAAATCTCAGAATGAGACTAAGAGGAATGGCAAGGGATGTCAGAAGCCAGCATCTGCTTTGGGCCAAGCCACATCTTTTTTGGGTAGAGGAAGCTCAGAGGATATATTATTTGTTTCGTGTGGTTTTCCTTGGTCAGAGAATAATTTAGGATCAAGCTTCACATAGAGGATGGGGTTGCAGTCTTTTTCGAGAAACTTTCAATCATAGCGCATTGGAGGTTCCTTAAATGCTGCTAAAATTCAGCTGGAAGCAGTTACACAGTCCTCCCCACTTTTCCCTCCCTCTCCCCCGAGAGGAAGAGGCATTTCCAAGGCCTTACCCTTCTTGTCTTGGTGATTATGGGAAGACACTGCCCCCAAAGGGTCTGTGCTCTCAGGTGAGTCAAGCAGATGCTTCCAGTCCAGCATTCCTCCCCTAGACTCATACCCCTCTTGAGCCGTCGAATCTGATGTGGTTGTGCTGGGCAAGAGGGAACTGGAGTGCCCTGTTTTCATCACAAATACAGTTAGGAAAACATCATCGGAGAGACCCACATTCCCTTTGCTCAGAGGCCTGGAGGTGGGACACCCAAGCTGGCTGTAAGACTGAGAGGAGACCGCCCTAGAAACGACACGGTTTAGTGGTGGTGGTGGTGTGGGGTGTGTTCAGCAGAAAGCCCTTGAACTTGTAGTTAGAAAATGAAGGGTCAGATCCTATCTCTGACACTTGCTGGGTGGGCCTTGGGGAATCACTTAACCTCTTCCTGTGCACCCAGTGGGGATAAAGACACCTCTCAGTGTTGGGAGGATAGGGACATAATAGTGAAAGCATCTTGCATAGTGTCTGACATATAGTAGGTGCTCAAGAAGGGCCAGTGTCCTTCTCTGATATTTTCGTGGCAGGACTAAACACAGAAAGTGGCCACTCCAGGAATCCTGTTTGTGACTGATGGGGCAGGTTTCTGGTAGTGGGTAAGTCTTGTCCCTGTCACAAGTAACTCAGTGACTCTGAACCCTTCCTATGGAGGTTCTACAGTGTGCCTGGTCTTCAGGTTCAGCTCAACTTCACAGGCATTCCTCTTTCTGAGAGTAGTTATTGCTTTGCAAAGGGATCTATTCCCACTGTCTTTTCATTGGAATGGAGGCTTCAACTGCTACACACTATTATGGCTGTCCCTTTTGTGTCTTATTTCAATAAAAATAGTTTCCGTTTTTGAGGCCGCATTGACTAAAATGATTCAAATTAGAAAAGGATAGTTTTCTGAGGTTCAGATAAGCTACCATAGGATAATACGAGAAGAATGGCTGGGTTGAGAGTTACAGCAGAAACTCTAGCCATTTCCTGTGAATTCGTTCGTAAGCTCTCCCTCCATCATTCCACAAGGTTAAATACAGATTGTATCAGGTGCTTTGATCCAAGCTGACACAATGATTTAAAGAAGCTCTACTACCTGTTCTCTCTGGCAGAAATAAAATATGACCTCCTTGTGATTTTCAACTGGAGTTTTTGGCTTACATAGAGCAACCTCATGAACAATTTTTAAAAGATATAAGGGCAACTACTGTGCATGTATAATTGGTGCCTTTGGTGGAAAGTAGGGCAGACTCACAACAACTCCAAAAGCTCCAGCCTTGAAGTATGATCACCATGCACATGATAAATAAAATATTGGCCTCTAGAAAGACAGATTATAAGAATAAGCACAGTGCATTCTTCTTTTTTTTTTTTCCAATTATTATTGGAAGTTGGATTCCCCCCCCCCAGGAGACTGTAATATTGCAAATTACAGACAAAACATATATAACAAAGATAGCTTTTTATCTTCTTAAAACTTTGCGTAGCAGGAAAAAGGAAGCCAAGTGGTTCGTCCATGCCATAGTGACTTCTACAGAGCCACCACCCTTAAATCCTGCCGCAAAGCTTTGGTAACATTGAAGAGGTCCCTTTCTGTATGGCACTTGTTTGGCTCTCACACAACTTCAAACGTTCAATTCGTTGAAAATTGTCTGCATCGTATCCAGCTGCTAAAAGCGTGTTCATTTAAAATTCAAGGAATGCTTTACTCTAGACTTTGTGTTTTTACATTTCTGAGTTTCACATCTCATGTCATGATACAGATAAGAGAACAGGGGCAGGAAAATCAGCCTGAGAAA
Source organism: Macaca mulatta (assembly GCF_049350105.2). Classification (NCBI taxonomy): domain Eukaryota; kingdom Metazoa; phylum Chordata; class Mammalia; order Primates; family Cercopithecidae; genus Macaca; species Macaca mulatta. The sequence continues at coordinate 125,531,575 of NC_133411.1, forward strand.
TGGAAATATAGAAGTTCCTTTATTTCCTTTCAGCTTACATTGAGGTCTAAAACATCACTTTTTTTTTTCCACTCTTGAATTCAAGACTACTCTAATAGTCTAATATGGTCAGTCTAAGAGAAAATTCAGTGCCCAGTAAGCAAACAATTAGAAATAGCTTGTAGGGAGTCAGAAAGAGAAAGTGAGGAAGAAAAAAAAAATACCTCCCCTCCAAGTAGCAAGATTTCTTTTACCTGAATTGATATGCATTTTGAGCACTTTCAATTTAACTGTGTTCAAGGGGCAATTTTATGGTAATGCCATAAGTATGGTTTAGGGAGAACATTTCTTAATACGGTAATCTAGGGGAAATATATGCCTAAGGGACACATTCTCTGTAGAAAGATTTCCTGGCCCATATGCTGCGAATACATGGAAAACTCATTGGTAATGGAAAGCTATGGCTATGAGAGGATATTAATGTGGACCAGATGGTAGTTAGGTAGGAAAGTGTTTTACACAAATGTGAGAAATCAGTCTCTTCTTCCTATCACTGAAGTGTTAGTCTAATACCCACCACATCTCGATTTTCTATATGTAAATCTAGAGAAACCATGCATCTGATTTACTCGAAAGAAAAAACTGAGCATCATGAGGTTTGTAATCTTTTAAACTTATGCTTGAGGATACGAAACACGTGCCAGTGGTGAATTAAACAGTCAGAGAAAGCAATACATGATTCTCAAAAATTTTAGAACCACCCTATAAAAGCACCATTAAGCAGTAGTCCTCAGTCTGAATTCAAAGATGTGTTATTACCTCTCCACGCTTAAAAAAATATTACAAGGAAACCACTTATATTCCTTCTTCTAGTCTGATTTTTAAGGTTGTATTATTTTTGTGCATTCCCTAAGAGACTTTGCAACCAAAATCATGCTACAAAAATAGGCAAACATTTGTGGATGTGATATCATATGTCAATAGATTTGGAATCTATATTTTTGTTTTGTCAGTCCAATAAGAAAGGTCACATTTTAATCAATTGAGGTTATACTTTATCATTCTCATAAAATACAAATAAATAGGTATATTTTGAAAGTTAACTTTAATGCATCATGTTGTTTCTCTATATCTACAAGTCATTGTAATTCCAGAGGTTAGACCCTCTTCATACTACTCTAACCTATTAACAATGTTTGTAGACAATTAGACACAAAACAGAGACATTAAATCAATACAAGAGAGGAAGAGAGAAGGAAAATAATCAGGGCCCAATTCACTAAAAGGGGTTCTTGCATATGTAACTGGTGTGGCACAGAGCTTTTGACAAGCAGAAAGTCTGCATCATTTATTGAAATGATCCCTTTTCCTAGGTTGGGCAGTTCTGGTTTTGTAGTTGGCTCTGTGAGCCTACACTCAGCCACAGAGTGCAGGACATGCAGAGGACATAGCTAGAAACAGTGTGGGTGCACTTTTTACTTTGGAGTTGGCTTCCTTGTCTATATCCATGCTCATAAAAATAGCAATTTATTTCTTCTTTTGGTGCTACAAATACAGCGCCCAGTACAGTGTCTAGGACACAGTAGCCACTCAACAAGTTTTTGCTGAATGAATTAGTGAAATCTATTCTGGGTTTATTAATTCCAAAATTAACATCCCTTACAATGGTTTATTTATAAAAGTTGCCAATATTTTTGTAAGTACTGTCTGAACCAGTCCTCATTTTGATGGTCAATTAATCATTGAACTGCTTCAGACTGAATAGATTTAGCCTGAAATGGATAGGATCATTAGCTGAAAGGAAAATTCCAGCTCTTCTTTAGTTGCCTCCCCCCAAGACCTGAAAATGAATGAGCATCATCCCTTAAAGTGTTAATACGGAAGCATTAATAAGTACCTTTCCTTTTGTAAAGGAAATAAGAGAGAACATAGCTTGGGAGTGATTTTTGTTCATAAGAGTATCCCATAGTTTAATTATTCTGTCTATTTAAGAAATTACCTGGGAGTTAAAATTGGTCTTAGTATGACTGATGAATGCTGGGCAGGTTGCTGGTTCAATTTGTTTCAAGATCTTAATTTCTCAATATCTGATAAAGACTATTCAATTACAGGAAATGATCACAAAGTATCATGTTGGAAAAGAGCAGATACAAAGTGCGGTTTTTTTCTCAAGGCAATCTAAGCTAGACGACATTTGCCTCCTGAGCAATTTTTCTTCTAGTCTTTGGTGTTCAATATTCTGGTTTCAGTCATAGATGAGGGAACATTAAAGGTGGATGAATTCTGTGGGCTCATCTACTCCACACTGCCTTACTTCACAAGGGGGCCAGTCAGGAGAAAGCAGGCAATGTTTTCCATACCTAAACAGTTCCAGGGTATAAGCCAGTCTTTAAGATATTCAAAAAGCCCTTTTATGTATGCTAATTTGACACAGGGAGTGAGAGTTTACAAGGAGCTATTAAACACATTTGTAGCCATCATGAACTATTTTTTTGGATCATAAATCAGCATTGCTTTCTTTTCCTTCCCCTTTGTTTCTTTTCTTTTCCCTTTTCTAAAATTTATTTTTCTCCCTCCCTTATTTACCTACTTCTGTACTTAAAGACTGTCCTGGATCTGTTGCTTGATTATTTATCTTAAACACACAAACTATAAAATGGCTGTGTATACATGAAACTCGCAGCTTCCATTATAATGCAGAGGCTTAAATCTGCCATCACACAGATGTTTTTCATACCATATTTTTTTAAAAAAAACACATGGATGGTTTACCCTAATAAATATTTGGGGGTACCTTGAGAAATGTAAATGGAACAGCTACATTTCAACTTCTTACATGAAGAGTTCAGAATATTCTGTTTATGGGCTTAGTAGCTTTGTTTAATATAGTGATTGTGTATTTCAGACCAAGAACAATGAGATAAATCCTATTTGCACATCATTTCCACTGCGTCACTCTTCCTTGTCTACATTCTGAAGAAATCGCACTGAAAACATGTCTAAATATTCATACTCTTTTTGAGCTTAAATTTCAGGGGCCAATTTCATACTATATTGGAAAGTTTTGTCTAATAAGAGCCTCACCTGTGTGTCCTGTACAGATTTTCGCCAGCAGAGGGTATTGTCTTGAGTGCCAGCATTTTGGGGAATGGTGCACTGTATCAGCTGAGGAGCTATAGTCTATTAGTTATCAGCACTATTCCTTTGTCTTGGATATACTTATGTTCGAAAGCAATTTCTTCTCCCTCAAGAACTCATTAAATGTATTCACCAAATTCCCTAAGGTTGGCATATTTCATGTTATCTGGATTAAAAATTTAGGACTCAGTCTCCCACATCAATTGTCTCACATAGGCGGAGTGATTTTTGAAGGATGGTGAAATCAATAAATAATTTTAGTGAATTGGGGCCCTTAAGTAACAAAGAATCTGGTCCATGATGTTTAGGAATGAAAACTATAAACTACTGCCAGATGAATGACTTAACGAATTAAAAAAAAAAAAAAATCCGTAAACTGACCATACACTGTGTTGTAAGACATTTCATGATCTGGTAGAGGAGTTGAAATGTCTATAAAAAAATAATGAGGATAAAAAATTAATTAAAAAGAAACTTAAGATTTGAACATACTCAAGGGGATTAATGAAATAGAAATTCTCAGATAGGTTTCCACCAGTATGAAATTATGAGAGTAATATCTTCCTTACCATTCAGTGCCACAAAGGAATCTGAAAGACAGAAGGGAGGAGAAGGTTACTTAATGTTTTACACTCTGCTTAGTGCGACTTACATAAGTGGGAATGAGCTAACACAGAACTATGCCGACGTACGTATGGTCCCCGATACTAAGTAAGTGCTTTTTAATTCCTGCGTGTAATGTAAAATGCTTTATACTCAGTCTAATTTCACACCTCCATATCTCTTCCACCAAGTGAATTTCCTCCAAGTCCCTGCCTTTGCCAAGAGGCAGAGAAAATGCAAGAGTTGGCAAATGAAATGGTAACCGCAATTATAGGTGACTTCGAGAGTTTAAACCCTTCTTTATACAGAGGGACATGCATGTGCATAAGTGATACCTCGATCACACTTACAAATAAAACATTTTTTCTTTACATTCTCTTTTTACTTCATCCTCACAACCACGCTGTGAGAAACTGTCCAGTGTTACAGTGTTCTGAAATCATCAGGAGTTTTAGTTTGGAAGTTAAAAAACAAACCCTTACACATATTAGGCAATATATCTGGGTGTGTGCTGTGTGTTGGGGTCAGATCTCTGGTTCACTCAGCCTCTAACACTGGCTGCTGTGATTTCCTCATTTCCCTTTAACATCCTGTTAATTTTGTACCAGTTATGATGACTGCACCAGTTAGAGAAATCCTCCCTGAATACCTGTGTGGGGATAGGTCTGTCTAATAGAGGTAGTTCATGCTCCAGCAGGAACATGGGGAGAGGAGAAGCCATGAGGAAAGGCAGGGAGGCAGAGGGGCAGCCTGACTCCTGCCCTGAGCAAGCACCCTATGTGCCTCAGCAAGAGTGAGGTTAAAGGTCAAGGACACACTACAAAGCACGAAGGCAGATCCAGGGGCTTGACCACTAAGATTACTCTGGAAATAAACTGTAAATCACGGGGTTGGGACCTGAGAGCCTCTCCTATGCTACATACAGAGGTTTCCTTAGGTTCTTCGGCCTGAGAACGCAGATAAGGGTGTGAGCCTACTGGGACAGTGGGCATTTTATAGACAAAGTAACAACCATCTTTACATGTTTCACGTATTTTCTGATTTGATCCAAATCTACACCCCTATTTTTCTACAGACACCACTATCACAAGTAATATAAATGTGATGAAAATGGCTCATTAACATCAGTTAACTAAGCTGTTAATAAAACACACACACACACACACACACGCACACACACACACACATCTTAAAACCTGTTTCCTTGCAAATAAAGCACCAAGATGATTAAGGTCAACTGATCAAACATCAAACTATTTCCCTGATACAGATGAATGCACACATGTAACATACATCTTTAGGTGATGACACTTCTCCTATGCTTATTTATTAACTCATCAATTTTGTGTGAAAAGACATAATAAATTAGAATTTTTTGCCAATATATAATATTTGTAAATGAAAAAAATGTATATGGCAAAGATTTGGAGATAAGGCTGCCTTTAGCCCTCTTTATTTGATTATAACTAATCTCTAAAAAAGGTAAGGTAGAAAGTTGAATGACATGTTAGAGTCTGAAATTTCAGTACTCATGACTGAAAGATTAGAATTATATCCATGATTTTTATTATAGAATGAAATATCAGGATAATATAACTTCATTCCCTTGGGAGCTATTATTTGCTGCCATTTTGAATGCAAGCTTCTTGAAATTCAGCATATGTAACATTTGAAACAGCACAAACTAAACATATTTTCCAAGAGTATGGTATTATTCTTTAAATTAGCATTAATAAAGCATTTTCAGGAGAATATTGATATTAATCAGGTCACATGACAACTGGGCAGAAATTTGAGCCAGATCCTTTATATAAAGTTCTAACTAAAATGTTACCAGTTAATAATGAACGCTGAGATTTACATAGTAGGCCAATTCCTATAAAAAGGTTATTTTTAATTGCCTTGTACTTGTGGGTTATTTCTGAAATTTTTTTCGTATCATATATGGTAACAGACACAAATCTAATTTAAAAACATAATTACTTTTGTTAGTCGATATGTTGAAGAATAAAACAGGCCCACTCAATTAAAAAACTAGAGTACAATGATCAATCTTTTTATTATTCGGCTAAAAATGACAGTATAAAAGCACGTTTTTAAAAACAGCAAAACTGTCATTTTGTAATGGAAATGCTGATTTAACTTACTGCTTTGCTACAATTAATATCCTCTAGAGTGAATTTGTTCCCCTGCATTAGAATTAATGAAATAGGTGCCAGCATTTATAGGACAACATTGACAACACTGGCTTTAGAACACAGTGCTTTCTTTACTTGATATTTAGAAGATGATTTCTGTCATTTATGCATGCTTTAGTGTCTGCTACACTCAGATCCACATGTGAGCTGATGTATCTAGGCCGTTCACTGAAAGCATCTTTTGCCCAAAGATAAAAATGGATAAAAGACTGTACTTACTGTGACAGTCCCCCAGACCATCTGTATTGCCACGCTCTATGTCCTGCTCAAAAGTCAGTCTTTTAAAAAAGGAAGGGAAAGAGATACAGAAACGAATACAATAACGTGAGTCTTCAGAAATGAGTCTTAAGTTTCACTAAAGACAGTAACACAGTTTGATGAGTGGCAGGTGCAAAAAAGAAATAGTTAACAGCTTGAATATTTATCTCTGAAGTTTATATCTCTGAAGTTATAGGAAGTCTTAGGTGACTCTCCAAAGAGAAGCCATGGTTTAAGCAGTGAATTCAGATATTATTCAGGGAGATAATAAGCTTGCAGATTATTTATATCCTTCTTTACTCTAATTCTCTGAGCATTTCTTAAACATTTAAGAAGTTTAGATGTTAAAATACACTCTTCATAGAAACAATATAGAAGTCTGTAAATTAAAAAGAAAAGTCTTTTTCTCTCTACTCTTTCACTCCTACCCTTGCCTTCCTAGGCAAGGTTTTTTTGCCTAGACATTTATCTAGCCAAAAGTGTTCAAAGGTCCAAGTGGCTAGAGAGGGGACAGGAGCCGGTGGTGCATTTTGTGGAGACCACTTGGCTATTTGTTTACCCCCAGCCCTGCCCCAGTCCTTGGGAGTATTACTGTCATTCTCTTTGACAGGCTCATGTTTCTTCCAAGCCTACTAGGTCACCACTGGGCTGTACAAGCGACATGACATTAAGAAAACCAATTTTAATAAAAGCTATTTTGATTTTTAAAATAAGCACACCAGAGTCACCTTCCTTTGGGGGCACTTTGTACATATTCCCATAATATAATTGAAACTCTTATTTTGCAACTGCTTTCAGAGCTTATTTACGAGCCATATAGGAAAACTATTTTGAAAGTCACAGCTTGATCTAATAATCCACCATGTTTTGTTTCTAATCTTTTTTGCCACATTAAAAATCAAATCCCTCAAAAGATGAAGATTTCTAGTGGTAATGACAGCCAATATTCATGATGCCCTGGAGCCCACTCTCCAAAGGGCGTGCCCCATGTTTTGAGCAATACCAGCATCATTGAAATATGAATGCAAACCTTAAGGAAACCATTTTGGAGTTCTTATATTGACTTAAAAATAATTTTTAAAATATCAGTCTTATAGCCTTTGGTCACATGTTGAACACAGAAAGGACAAAGGTCATTTCATAGCTCCCCTCACCATGCTTGGTGAACCTTTGTCCTCCACCTTGAGGGGTCCAATGAAAAGGTACAAACCTCTAATATTACAGCATGTCAATAATGCTACTTACAAAGCTGTTCTAATAATATACAGTGACTCAGACTTTTGCATTAGTCAAATTTCCAGGTCAGATTTTATAGTTATCATCAGCTCTGTTTATGAGAATACTTGTCCTCAAATTATGCAGGTGGTGGTCATCAGATACGCCCTTGCTCTGTTTGTTTAGCTATTCTGAAATAGGAAAGGAGGCACAGAGTGATGTAAAGATGGTTCTGTTCCCCCTTTGGATCTGGGGAGGTTGCAGAAATGGCTGTGTTGAAGGAAGATGTGTGCTGTCTAACCTCCTAAATTGCTTGCCACAACCCATCAAAGATAAACATTGAATACTTTTGCAAATGTATTTTGGATTTCACATCCACTGAAGTAAAAGCATAAAAAGAAACCTCTTAGCCAATGCCATCTAAGCATTTAAAGCCAGGGTAACAATTTTAAACACCCAAATCACAGGCATGGTGGACTGGCCTCATCTAGCTGATCTGTTGGAGAACTGCCAAGAATTGATTGCCTAAAGAGTAACAGGGTCAACCGCTCTTCAGCGCAGGAAAAGGTTTATTGGATGTATACACCATGCTTGCAGTACAATTGCATTGCTTAACAAATGTTCTGCAATTTCTTCTCAGCCCTGCACAGTCAATTACAAGAGCCAGTTTTGCTATGGCTGAACAAAGCACTCACTAATCTAATTGGTATCCTATTGCTCCTTTTCTCTGCTTTTCTCCCACCATGATGATCAAGGCAGGCACCTTCTTGTCTCTCTCTCTAGGGAATACATTGAAGCCCACTGTGTTTCCATTCTGTGTTTTTAATCAGTCCGAGGATGATTAATCAATTGGAAATCTGCCACATGTGATGTGGTAAGGCTCCATGAAATGGGAAAGGGAAGGAGAAAGGCTGACAGTCCCGTTGCTGGTGTTTGTGCACAGAAAGCTGTGTGGTGGAGTGTGAGAGCAGAGCAAATCTTACATCTAGAATACACCTTGGCTGGAAGCCACTGTACCCTCTCCCACTCCTCAGGCTCCTTACCTGCTATTGGGTGATAAATGGGTACAGGCACCACCTTCCTTTATCCACCCACAATACGGGTCTCTGGAGGCAATACAGGTTCTGCAGGAAGAGGATGACCATGAGCTACGTAGGACTGTTTCCTAGCCACCACGGACTTTCTAATTGTCAGTGAGGCAAAATACATACTTTTTACACTTCCCATGTCGTTCACACCGGCCAAGGGGAACCTTTATCACACAGGTAGAGAATGCAACATACAGAGAGCTGCTTGCTCTGTCCAGCTGCATGCCCATGATCCTTTTGTCTTCGACTCCATCATAGCTGCATCTAATTTCATCAGGCAAGATAATATCATTAATAGACTCTTCTCTTTTTCTCAGCATCACCCTCACATCCCACTTCCCAGCCCACAAGGCAATCTCTTAATCTGATCTAATTGGCAGTGAAACAAACAAATCCTTATGCTCATGCACACATGTAGACACACACATATGTATGTATCTATATAAACACACACACACACACTCACACACTGGCAAGGAGAAAATAATGCTTTTTAGATGTTAAAAAATTTTTACAAACGGCATTAAAAAGTCATCTAAAAATGCATAAAACCTAAGTCGGCCATGATTTTCTCTGAATGAAAGGGACCATAACAGCGTAACAAATAATAACTAAGGAAGAACCAAATATTCTACTTACTTTTCAGGGTTGTAAACGCTCATCTCCTCCAGGAAAAGGCTGTCATTTAGAAAACCACTGTTTCCTATCCTGGCCAAAAACTTCAAGATGATTCCCTTCTCTGATCCCAGAAAAACCACAGTGTGATTCTGATACGGCCCAGCAGCCGTGTCCACTGCAATTTTGGTCAGGCGGTATCTAAAATGACAGGACCACATTTTTTATCTCTTTGTTGGTCTATCATTAAAGTGTTCCCTGTTCCACTTCAAACAGCTGTGCCATAGCTTTCTAGTAATAACCTCAAGAAAAATGTATGCATATAAATAATGTTCTCAAGTGGTTCTGGCCCTTTATTTCCATTTGCAGAGCATTAGTATGGCTCCAAAGGGGAGGAAGGAGGTGTGAATGTGTGTGTGTGTGTGTTTGTGTGTGTGTTTCTGGGCCAAGTCCCATAATAGATACAAAACCACCTGAAACCACTTAGCAATAATCCCTTCCATGAACAACAAGGAAAGACTAATGTCTCCTATGATGAAGGTAAGAAGTAATAAATTCATTTAACCTTTAATTTAACATTGAAAAGCAATGACTACCATTTCTCCATACTCTTCCTCTGAGGTACAAAGCCTTCATCGACAAAATGTTTGATTGGAAAGCTTTCCAGTTGTATGTAGAGGGGCTGGGAGACTTCTCAAGGATGAGGAGGTAGGGTGCTAATGGCACTGCTAAAAACTGCAGGGACCTGCAAGCCAAACAATATCCATTTAAAGCTAAAGGTGAAGGGCATACCTAGGATAAGTCCTACCAGCAATTTGCTTTCTCTGAAATCTCTTGAACATTCGACATTCTATGGGGACCCAGTTGTCCTAAGCACCATAGCTGGAACCAGAAAACAGACCCTCCTGCAAGTTATATACCGTGGTTTCCATTTTATGTGCCAGAGCTATTACAGTGCTTTAATATATTTTAATAAAGTCAGAGTATAAAAATAGTGGTAAAGTTAATTAACATTTTGTTTGATGACTACCACAGTGGGATGGTACTTGGGAAAGCCTGTTGAACTGTTTGGAAATAAGCTCTGAATAAATACTAGGAAGAGTTTTTTTTAATGCAATCACAGATCTCTAATTGGCTGTCCCTTCGCTGTTGGCCACCAGTTCAGAAAAAGAATACTAAACTATGAATCCTTCACACTGGCGAATGTGGTGTCTGTGCTCTGTGTGACAGTGAACAATCCATGAGCCATGCTCAGGTGGAATCTGCTGCGAGTTTTGCAATCATTTCCAATCAGGTATCCACATCCATTCACTAGTTCTCCTTCACTGCTGCTCTATTTTTGCACAGATTGGATCAATGGGCTAATCCAGAAGGAAAGGTATTTCCTTCCTCTAATTGCTGGCATGTGTCCAACTAGCATGAAAATACTGGAACTCTTCTCCCTGGGAATGTGTGTATGGGGGGATAGTGGCATCCAACCAACCGGCCAGCATTCCACAGCTGAATGAATGCCCAGGATAGCAGAAGATGTTTGTGGCATTTCAAAGCATGATCCACCGATCGGTTCTCCGAGCATGAGATGAAGTCAGGAAATTCATCAGGACACGGTTTGCTTGACACCCACCTGACCATTGTTCTCAGGAACCATGGCCTGTTGAAGATGGAGGGCACTGCCTCATCCATGAGTGGGTGCGTCTTGATGAAGTTCAGGGTATCATCAGGAAACTCATTGGAGGTTGCATATCTTTCTAAGGAGGATGAGCCAGCACAGCAACCTGGCCTAAAATGAAACAAAGGGTGAAGAAGGAGGGAGTTCCTTTTGTGCCTTATGGCAAATTCTTTGAATGAACTGCTTCTCTAAGCATCTGGAAAGGAGAAGAATGTACTGCAGCCTGAGAGGATGAAGTTAAACAATGCAGAATGCCACCAAGCACAATATGCTGAGATTTCCTCTGAGCCGCCTCCTCATTTCATAGAGGATCCTCAGCCAGCACAGTTCAGCCTCAGCTGGGGGCAGGCTGGCTTCCTCCCAGAAGCACAAACAAACTTCAGTAAACAGTGATGGAGCTTGAAACAAGTGAGTGAGTGTGGTTTGCACGTATCTCACGGATGGTTTTACTTATCCAAAAAGGCTGCTAGAGATTCCTCATGCATTTACTCTATAGAGGGAGAGAATTAGGTTGACGTTTTCGCAAGTGTAGAAAGCAAAGACTCTCCAAAAGTCAATAGGGTACGTGCCAGCAAGACTCCATGTAATCATGTTTCATTACCTGGGGCTCCCTCAGAGAACATTTGGGTTTTGTTTCTTATTGTTGTTTTTATTTTTGTTTGATTTTGGCGGGTATGAAAAGCCAATTATATCAGATTCTTTCCTGAAAGGTCATTTTCTTGTCATTGAATGACGACCGTAAAAATTTGCTACCACAAGAAATTCTATGGTTTCAGGAGTCAGGGGTCATCCCAGCAAAGTCAGATTAGGGAAACAATGAAGCCCATCTGGTCCAGACACCTGGTTTGCCTGGGTGGTGCAGGAGAGGAGACTGGACCCTCACGACACCAGCATGAACCACTCCTATGCCCACACTGTCCCAAGGCAGCATCCTGGGAGCATCCTGACTGCTGCAAGAGGGACGAGGCAGGCATGTGGAAGTATATGGGCAAACTCACTGCCATTAGTAGAAAATCACTTAAAGTATATGTGCTGGTATTGGTTGAGTGACACCACCTTTACACACCAAGGAGTATTACATAAGAACTTTCTGAAACCCAGTCCCTCAGGCTTAACTCCCCTTCCTGCTTATCTAGAAGGTAGTTAACAATCCCAGGCAATGATTTAAGACTATCTGTCTGAGGTTGCTGGGGTGTGCTTTTCACACCTAGTTTGCTCTCCATAAGTAACAGAGTATCAACATGCCAGATAATTCAGGTAATGAAGATGGATGAACCACTAAGTTTCTCCTCTGGGTATAACTGATTTATATTACCTAAGCTAGTTCATGTAAGTGTACTTGGCCAGGTACGTTGTGGGGAGGACTGGAGGTTGCGGAAGAGAGTTGAAAAACAAAAAAATTAGTAAGATGTTGGGCTTCCTTCCAGAGGCACACAACTCTGGGGAGGACAGACACCATGGTTGTTTCTATGGAACCTGGAGTGCAAATGCTGCGATGGAGCTGTGAGTGTGTGCCACAAAGAGAGGCAGGCAAAGGGCTCGGGGGGACTTCCCTCCTGTCCCAGTTAGGACGAATTAGCCTGTTTAGGAAGCGATTACATAGGACTGAGAGGTCTCTGGGTTGCCTCTGGACCATAGTATGTCATGAAAGCAATTCTAAGGTATGATCTGGGGAGGAGGACACTGCACTGTATTTGGACCCAAAACAGACCAGAATCTGGCAGACCAGACACATCTTAATGGTCCACTCTACCCGCTATATTCTTCTCCCCCTCGGTCTGGAGTCCTAGACTCAACTCTGATCCAGCTTGGCCACAAAATCCAGAAAACACTATTTACGTTTCCTATTTTATTTGGGTTTGAAGACATGGGTCTCTATAAAATTGAACGGAAGCATAAAGAAGCAGCGGAAATCATTCCCCCTGCTATTGAACTTGTGCAATACCCTTTACCTCTCTGGGCCTCAGTTTTCCCAACTATAAGCCAGTAAGGCCTCAGATGGTTTCCACCATTGTAGTATTACATTGGATAAATAAATATCTGGAGGTTAAAGCAGAAGACTAGAGGAACATTGGTTTGACTATATGAGAAGGTAACTTTGGGTTTTGGTTAATGAGATGAAGGCAATCTGCTTGGCTGGCATGGAAGGCACTAGTGTGCAGTTCATAGGATGTTCATTATCAGAGGTGCAAGCGTTGCCATTTCTAAAGTTTAAAATAGCCATATGAATATTTGCACATACCTGGGCTTAGGAACTCGTTCATCAGGAACTGGTGTCCAGGTGGAATCGGGAGACTTCTGTTCCTTGAATCTCCCAGTAAAAACACTGGCAATGTCAAGCATGTCATAGGCACAGACTGCAGACCCAGGGATGCTACAACATGACATTTCACATCAAGTGTTACTCACGCACTGGTTATGCATGTAGTTTGGAACATACTCCAGAGAAACTTTCCTAGTACAGCAAGTGAAATTTAAAGTTCATACCTTGGACACTATAAATGTAAGGGATCTGAGTACACAAAGAAAATATTTCCCTCAATCAAATTTGCATCAGTTGCCTTAAAGAATGGGCTAGCTTGCCGGGCGCGGTGGCTCAAGCCTGTAATCCCAGCACTTTGGGAGGCCGAGGCGGGTGGATCACGAGGTCAGGAGATCGAGACCATCCTGGCTAACATGGTGAAACCCCGTCTCTACTAAAAAAAAAAAAAAAAATACAAAAAAAAAAAAAAAAAAAAAAAGAATGGGCTAGTTGTAGCAAGCTCACAGAGAGGAAAAAAAACCCTTCATGTCTACATTGCCTCTTGAACTGCTTTTGTTTATAAAGGAAGAATTGTTGAGCTAGTGATGGAAGTTTCATGAATTCCCTGACACTAATTATCAATGACCTCTCTGAAGTCTCTGGATAGCATTCTGTATCACTAATATTGGTGAAAATTTGAAACAAAAATGCTCTCCCAATGTCCACATATTGCTTCTTTGTATTTGGTTTTTCAAGCCAAGAACTCAGGGTGTGAGAATGTGTTTGTGGGGAAACCCACACACAGTTTATGTTAGTCTCTGCACATTTAAATTTTTACCTTCCTGATTACTTACATAAGACTAAACAATTTAAGTCTCTAAAATGCCATCACTTTGCAAATAAAGTACTTTATAAAGTGCTAAATAATAAAAATGGCCCTCAGCTCCACCTATAATTATATCCTTGCCTGGCACCCCTGGAAGGACTTAGGCTTCTTTTTTTAATCAGTGATGGGAAGGAATGAATTATTCATTCATCTGGGTACACTGTTTACATTTGGACCCACATTTGTTTTTGACTAGAGTTGCTCTATGATTTTGATCAAATAAATTACAGGCACCAGCTGGCCAAGAGTTTTAATCAGGTTTTGAGATAGTGGGTCATTACATGGTCAGAGCACCCAGGACAAGAGACATGGGCGCCCTGCAGTGCGGGAACATCGTCCAGGGCAGGGAATATCATCCACAGAGAATGATTTTGTCTTAAATTTTGCAAATGTTGAATAGATATAAAAGTAACTTCATAAATGATTAGGATAATTTATTTCATCCTTAATTTCATAAGAAAATTATTGAATAATTGCTTAATAATAATTGCTTAAATAAAGCAAGAAATAGGGAGAAGCTTAAAATGCTTATTTAAAATAAGGTGGCAAAATAAATTTTAAATACATATAAATTTATACAGGTATATATGTTGTTCACAGAATTAAGTGTATAAGACAGTGATAGGGCAGGCGCAATGGCTCACGCCTGTAATCTCAGCACTTTGGGAGGCCGAGGTGGGTGGATAACTTGAGATCAGGAGTTCAAGACCAGAGTGGGCGACATGGTGAAACCTCATATTTACTAAAAATACAAAAATTAGCCAGGCCTGGTGGTGGGCGCCTGTAATCCCAGATACTCGGGAGGCTGAGGCATGAGAATCACTTGAACCTGGGAGCGGAGGTTGGGGTGAGCCGAGACTGAGCCACTGTACTCCAGCCTGGGCGACAGAGTGAGACTCTGTCTCAAGGAAAAAAAAAAAAAAAACAGTGATTCTCATTTGTTTTGGAATTTCAGAACCTTTGCATTATTTATTTAATTTTGTGAGACTCTCGTCACATATTTCTTTTCTGAAAGTAACACAATTATATATAGTATTTGCCCTATATATTAAGAAAAATAGGATAAATGCTGTTTGAAGTATTTTATGATGCATCTCGTAATAACTAAAAATATCCTAGGGTTTCGTAGTCTTCCCGATGTTAGAATCAGTTGTAAAATCCTTTTTTCTTCCTTCCTTACATTCCTCTCTCCTTCCTTCCTTTCATTCCTTTCAATTTTCCATCATTCCTTTCTTCCCATTTTCCATTCATTCAACATATATTTATGGAACCCCTACTTAAGGCAGTAAGTGCTCCACAAACAACATATGGTCTTTCCTGCAGTTGGCTCACACTTCAGCGTGGAGGCAAGTATAAGAATAATGACAAAAATAAGGAGAATTGCTTGAGTCCAGGAGGTGGAGGTTGCAGTGAGCAGGGATGGCTCATTGCACTCCAGCCTGGATGACAGAGCGAGACTCCATCTCAGGAAAAAATAGAAAAAAGAATAATAACAAAAATCACAACAACAACATCTTTAGGACAATCTGGTAAGAGCAGAGTATAAAAGGAATATGCACAAGGTCACATAGGAGGTGACTAGCTGACATTTGAAGCATCCGCAGGGTTTCAGTGGGCAGATGTTGGTCAGGTGGGCAGATCTTGCAGAAAGCAAAGAGTGAGCAAAGCATGGTACATTCAAGGAGCAGATCTTTGCTCCAATCAGCCCATGGCACAGGCTGCATAGCAGAGGATGGGAGGGGATGAACTAGAGGAGGAAATGGGGTCAGACCCTGTGGGGGATTGCGTGTTATGCCAAAGAGCAAGGGCTTTATCCTCAGGGCAAATAATGGATTTGAAACAATTTGATATGACCAAGTGTGCATGTGTAAAGCATGAAGTAGAGAGGGATGAAACCAGAGAAAGTGAAAACAGAGGGACTATAATTTATAGATGACAATGGGTATGCATATTTTTATGTGGATGTTAGATTATCAAACAAATATGATTTCCAAGACTGCATAAGCATGCACTAAGTGGATACTTCTTAGGGGTCTTTTAAGAAAATACTATAAATGGAGTTATCTATAATATTTAAGGGCTTACTACTATATTGTAATCACAAAGCAACCCACACCCTTAAAAAACAAGGCAAAACAAAACAGAAACTAGAAAACTAGAACTGCTCTTAGATTCCACTAGTCCCTGCATTTCCATGTGCCAAGACAGTATACGTTTACCAAATCCCAGAGAGACAGGTTCTGATGTATGAGCAATAGAAGCCTGAATTTTTAAATATCATTGTTATCCACAAGTCTGAAAATCCCTACAGATGTTTAAAGCTTACTTAAATCTAACTGAATACTTCTTGGTGCAATATGGGTTCATATTTTCGTATTATTTTCAGTGGGGAGCTTGACTCTCATCCGCTGTATAATTGAGGAACATGATTTCATCCTTCATGAAGTTTGGTCTGTTCCGGGCTCTACTCAGTTCTTAAGCATTTCTTTCTAGATGCTATCCTTTAGTTTTATCATTTGTGTGCCTGTCATTTAGGCACTCATCATGTTCTTAAAAGTCTTTGTAAAAAGTTTAATTCAAAGTGAAACAGTGTATTACTAGAGGAAGATACTCAATACAGAACACCCAAAATTCTGCACAGAAATGAGAACACAGCACATGAATTTAGATTTCACGACCATGCACACAGTTAGGATCATTTTCACACAATAGTACTAGGATTCTGAAATCTCATTGGCTTAACAGAGAGAGGAGTACTAAGGAAAAACACTAATGTTTATCTTCCTTCTGTTCTGTACACATTTTCACTGCTCTAGGAACAATTATTAGTGCATCATTAAGTTGCCCAGAGTCTTAGTTGTAACTAAATACAAAAATAGGAGTGACTAGGCTGACACTCATAATTTGTAGGTACAATGTTTGATGGTTTATACGTTATCACTAGGACCCTCCAGAGTCAGATGCCGGTGCTGTGGTTGGGGTCTGGGTTGTGACCCAACTTATTGAGTGAGCTTGCCCAAGGGTGACTTTGTTGGACAGGATAATAACCAAAGTCCTTTATAACTCACTTGAATCCTAGATTTTACCCTGTAGCATTTGAATACATTTCCAGTGTTTTAACTTCAAAAGGTACTGATCCAGCCATGAGAATATTAAAAGTCAAATACTGCAAATTATTAGACGACCTAGAAGAGACAGGAGGAACATTCTTGAGTTCCAAAGCTGCCTCTTCCATCTACAGACCACTTGGACCAGGTAGTAGAATATGTTGAGCTCAGTTTCCTTAAGTGGAAAAAGAGGACAATATTATCTAGTTTCTAGGATTACTAAAAAGATTTACAAATAACACATAAAAAGTGTTTATGTAACAGGCTTACATAAATAGAAGATATTGTTATAATTTATCTAATTACCTCCCCTAAAACCTAACTTAATAGTGCTTATAAACTACTATTAATTTGTTGATGAAAACTAAGTGTTAAGTGCTTTTTAGCTACACACAATTTTCAGTCAGTTGCAAATATTGTTTATTAGAAGAGAACCCCCTGGGAGAAGGAAGCCAGGAAGAATTGATGAGGTCAACACAGCTAGGGCATGATTACCTGTTATAAGGTGTAGAAAAGGTTGCCAGGACAACATCACGCCCATTGATACGAATCACATCTGTAACTGCCTGGAGAATGTTGAAATAAAAATGAGAGTCTCCGGGAACTGAGCAGTTCAGGCGCGCTTTCAAGAACGATGTCCACTGTTTCTCCAGGACTCTTTGAGATCCTCCCATATCATTCTTACAAACCTGAGCTACTCTTGGGAAAACTACCTGCAGAGGGAAAACACATAGGGAAAATGAAATGCATTCATTTTGCAAGGAGATCTTAGTAGAATTTCCATTCCTTGAAAACAGAAACAAAATAACAAGGTGTTTAATTTAATACTATTTCTAAAATCAGTAGAAAAAAAAAAAGAAAAGAAAAGAAAAAAAGAGGAAAACTCAGCATTGGAGCAGCATGTTTTAAAAGATAAGGCTGTGGCATTTAATACAGAGCCATAAATCCTTCAGGGAATCAGCTCCCAGCCACATAAACTCATTTCCATACAGACTGCTTAGCTTTTTATTTCCTCAAACAAAAGCACACTTTGTATGCACCATCTCTGCCATCCTCACTAGCTGCCTCTGGAACCTGAATCCGTGCAAGCCACCCTGGCATTCTATGTTACCCTTCAACTTAGGGACCTTGATCTAGTCTCTGGTAAAAAGAACTTAAAATGGATATCCCCTAAATGTTGTATTGCTTTTTGCAATAAAGACAAAAATCAAGACTCAATTTGATTAAAGATACCGGATAGTTACGGTCTCTGTGGAGCCACTCAATTAAGAAAACAAAACAAAACAAAACAAAACAAAACAAAACAAAAAAACTGTTGAGTCTACCTGGAAATCACATCTCAAGACACTTGAATCTTGGGCTAGGTGTGGAGGCTCATGCCTGTAATCCCAGCATTTTGGGAGGCTGAAGCGGGTGAATTACTTGAGGTCAGGGGTTCAAGACCACCCTGCCAACACAGTGAAACCCTGTCTCTACTAAAAACAAAAAAAAATTAGTGGGGCACGGTGGCGCATGCCTGTAATCCCAGCTACTCAGGAGGCTGAGGCAGGAGAATCACTTGAACTCGGGAGGCAGAGGTTGCAGTGAGCCAAGATTGCACCATTGCAATCCTACCTGGGCAACTGAGCAAGACTCCGTCTCAAAAAGAAAAAAAAGATACTTGAATCTCAGCATGAAACCAACCAAACATAAATTTTCAATAGAAATACTTATGAAATTTCCTGTGATTTGTTACTGTTCTGAAAAAGCAGATAGGGCTTCCAAGACTGTTACTAGATTTATGATTCTCATTTCAAGATCATTGATAACAACAACATTTGTCCAAAGGTGTGGGTTTCTGAAAATATTACAAAGTGAGCCAGGGAAAGCATCCCCTCTTACCTTTCCCATGGTGTTATACTCCACTGCTATTTCCCTGAAGAAGAAGTAGATATAATCTCCGTAATCCACAGCTTGAACGAAGTATGGTTCTGTAGACAAATAGGCACTTTAATTGGGAACATGTCATGCAGAGTTAACACAATTTCAATCAAGTGTAGCCAAAGACATGTTATTAATTAAAAGTGTAGGGCCATTAGACATTTGGTTAACACTAACCATTTCTAATGACTTCACACATGCAAGCACTGGTGATTTCACAAGGCATTCACACTTACACATTATATCTTTCAGAAGCTTTGCAATCAACAATGAAGAATTATCGAATTTTGCATATCTCTGTAATTTTATTTTCCACAATGAAATGCCCCTATTACAGAGAAGATTTTGTATACATTGC
This sequence comes from Macaca mulatta, assembly GCF_049350105.2. NCBI lineage: Eukaryota > Metazoa > Chordata > Mammalia > Primates > Cercopithecidae > Macaca > Macaca mulatta. Next base: position 125,550,851 of record NC_133411.1, read on the forward strand.
CTCGTCACCCTGACTCATACAGGGCTGTGAATAGCTTTTCTCCTCTTCCCCACCACCTCCAAGCCCCTGTCCCCTTCCATGAATGCATTGTTCAGTTCTTTTCATGCAGGACTCGGAAATGAGAGCTTGAAGCAAGAAAAGATGAATGTAATGTATTCTATTGTTGTGGCATTGGTAGTTTTGTTAATACTCCAGAAACTCAGGGGAAGGAAAAAAGGGAGGTAAATAAATCAGTTGAAGCCAAAGATGCAATTTACATGTTTCTGTCTGTCAGAAGTCATCACTAAAATGAAGCTACAGTCTGGTCCCTCCAGACTCTAGATCTCCCACAAGATATATATTCCCCTGCCCTCCGACCCTCCTTCTTTTAATTGTTTGTTCACCTTTCAACCATTTTGAATCGTGCTTGACGGTCCGCAGGGTAGGGCTTTCTCCAAGACTCCGGTAAATGACTGCGTCAATGGCAAGGAAGTCAGTCACTGTGGCTGAGTATAGCTTTCCATCTTAGAAGGAAAAGAAAAGAGGTGAACAGGGTGGGAGCAAGTCAGTGGGGGTGGAGGAATAATAAAGACATCCCTTAGATTGCTTTCCAACATCAGGCAAATGAGATAGGACAACTGGGAAAAATCCAAGAGTCACTGGGAAAACTCTTGGCCCACATTCCTAACCATTTTAAATTGGGATCATGAGAGATGAAACATTTTTCATTTTTAAATTGCACGGCAATTTTTTTTTTTTTTTTTAAGCAGCAGTACCAGCAGCAGCTCAGGGAACAGGGTAAATGAAAAATGTTTGCTTCACTTGATTAGCTGGATCTTGACTGAAATCTCAAGGCCAAGGATCCTTGGACACTATTACTGCCACCACGCCATGGTAAACTGGATTAGGTGAGAGCCCAGGGAGAGATGGATGCTGATTATATCCCCAGAAATTCGGGGCACATGCATAAGTAAAGGAGTCCTCAGTCTGATCAGGTGAGAGGAGTTAAAGAGAGAGGGTTCATAAGCAAAAAAGGGCTGACTAAATTGCTACCGTCCTGGGAGTCACAGCTCCCCTTGACCTCAGGTTTGACAGTTCACTAAATCCTGGCAATCTGGTTTCAATAACAGGTATTTGCTTCGGTATCTCCAAAGTCACAAACTAAAAACATTCTGAAATACAACATGCTAAAGCAAAGAAGAAAGGGGAAGGAGTGATACTGAGTTCAGACAAGTCTTTCCTTAATAATTCATGCTTTGGGGGAGATATGATTGAGGGTAGATCCCAGGCATAAGAGAATAAAGCAGACTGAAGATTAGTCTCTAGACCTTTTGGTTCCTTCCTGGCTTAGCAAACACTCTGCCAACAAATAATCAAAAGGAGTGTTCTAGAATAGCAAAATCTATGTTGATTAAATGGAAACAAGAATTATATTCAAAATAAAAAAAACTACTTCGGTGATTCACTTTTAGTGGATTACATATATTCATTAGCTGTATGTCAAAGTGACTTATATACAACATAGTACTGTTCAAGCTCTTTTATATGTAGTGTAAACATAATGGTTTATGGTTTTGTTTGTTTGTTTTAAAAAAAACTCATATCCAAATATACTTAAAGATCTTGATGTCTGTCTTTGGTCTTATAATAATTAAAATTTGTCCAGGTCAATTTAGAGATGTCTTAATATCTGCAATATTAACAGCTATATATCAATAAGTTTTGACTATTTTGGGAGATTTAAACTGCAGAGAGCAAACCTTTAAATTGGCCCAAAAATATCTACTAATCTTAACTTTTCTTACGGATTTTGAGCCCCAGGTCATAAAGATATTCTTTATGTCTTTATGACTACAGAATACATATTCTATATTCCTATAGCCCCAAGCCATACAGATATACCTGGGTAGTGGGGGAAGGTAGAGGGGAATGTAGGTCATGGTGATGGCTATTCCTTCTAACTACTCCCCAAAACTCTTTTTGTTTGCATTCTTTTAAAAACTGAGTATCTCACCAGAACATTCACTTGTAGAACAGAATACTTTTCTGCCACCGTTTTTTTTTTTTTTTTTTTTTTTTTTGAGATGGAGTTTCACTCTTGTTGCTCAGGCTGGAGTATAATGGCACGCACTATCTCAGCTCACTGCAACCTCCACCTCCCGGGTTCAAGTGATTCTCCTGCCTCAGCCTCCTGAGTAGCTGGGATTATAGGCATGTGCCACCACACCCGGTTAATTTTGTATTTTTAGTAGAGACAGGCTGGTCTTTTTAGTATTTTTAGTTGGTCAGGCTGGTCTTGAACTCCCAACCTCAGGTGATCTGCACACCTTGGCCTCCCAAAGTGCTGATATTACAGGCGTGAGCCTCTGCGCCCAGCCTCTGTCACTCTTAGTAATATGATACCATTCATTTGCAATGAGGATCTCCTATTAATAAGGGCTGAACTTTTATGAGATTTCAAACACTTAAATGAAAATCTATTTAGATATAACACTAGGGGTGGGGACAGTCATAGTATTAACTCATGTGACTTGCTCTGTATAGCTCCTAAAAACTTGGTGGCCATAGTAAGTTCTCTGCCTATTCCACCTTTTCTACCTTAGGCTACAATAAGTCGTCTTTTCAGTTTACATTTAAATTATGTTTTTAACCAAAGGATTATAAATTATGCTGCTATAAAGACACATGCACACGTATGTTTATTGCAGCACTATTCACAATAGCAAAGACTTGGAATCAACCCAAATGTCCATCAGTGACAGACTGGATTAAGAAAATGTGGCACATATACACCATGGAATACTATGCAGCCATCAAAAAGGATGAGTTTGTGTCCTTTGTAGGGACATGGATGCAGCTGGAAACCATCATTCTTAGCAAACTATCACAAGAACAGAAAACCAAACACCGCATGTTCTCACTCATAGGTGGGAACTGAACAATGAGATCACTTGGACTCAGGAAGGGGAACATCACACACCGGGGCCTATCATGGGGAGGGGGAAGGGGGGAGGGATTGCATTGGGAGTTATACCTGATGTAAATGACGAGTTGATGGGTGCAGCACACCAACATGGCACAAGTATACATATGTAACAAACCTGCACGTTATGCACATGTACCCTACAACTTAAAGTATAATAATAATAAATTAATTAAAAAAATAAATAAATAAATTATGTTTTTATTTTATTTTATTGGGATAGGATCTCCTTCTGTCACCCAGGTTGGAGTGCAGTGGTGCAATCACAGCTCACTGCAACCTCAACCTCTTGATCTCCATGCCCACCTAATTTTTTTCTTTTTGGTAGAGATAGTGTCTCACTATGTTGCCATCTGGTATTGAACTCCTGGGCTCAAGCGATCTTCCCCTCTTGGCTTCCTACAGTGCTGGGATTACAGGCGTGAGCTACCACTCCGGGACCTACAGTTAAATTTTAATTTTCCCCTGCAGTCCACATTCTCCGAGGTCCCAACTAATGCAGGTTCCAAGCGTCAGTGAGGGCCTCCAGCAGGAGTCATGCACTTGGGAATATGCCCGAGTACTCTCTCCACTTGCCTTGCTCATACCTTACAAATAGGTCTACAAGACTTTGTGTTCCTGACAGAACTGCTTCTCAGTAATACTGTGCTCTCATTTAGGGGGAGAACCTGAGGAACTTGCCCTTCTTAACTTGACAATCTGTCACTGCAGATTCAGGCCCACAAATGGATGACACTGAGGGAGAGGTTCAGGAAGCCAGGAACTAATCTTGTTTCATAATCAAAGCCCTAGTGTCCCTCATCCAGCTAGTATGTGCCAGTTTTTAGCTGTTGTGATGGAAATTATAGTTAACTGCTTTATTACAAGCTATAACAATCACTATTATACCAACACTTCTCTTACATCCACCTCCACATACACAGCTGGTAATGAATTCCTAAATAAATTTCTAATTAAAGCATACCATCTCATACACAAAAATCCCACTAAATCTGAAAATGATGGTCTGTTTGTTATTTCTTTATATCTTTTGCAGTGGAAAGAAGGGGTAGTGTTGGGGAGTAGAGGTCAGCCTAAGCAATTAGCACCCTCCCCTCAGCCACCATGGTCTTTCCGTCAGAGATGGGCATGTAACCTAATCAGGTCAATGATAGTTGAGAAGATGTTTATTGGAAGCTTGTGGGTATATGGCCTCATTGCTCTGAGAGAGCTTCCAGAGGCTTCCTTTTGTTTCTTTCCCTTTCTTTTCGATATGTGGACAAGAAGACATGTAGCACTAATTGGGGCTGGTAGCCATCCTCTGATTGTGAGAACCGCCAGTCTCATCATGAGGTTGATGCAGAGCATGGGAATAAAAAGCAGCTGCCTCCCGGATGACGCTGTTGAGTTGTTGAATCTAGCCAACCCCAAAGTCCATCCTAGCTTGAACAATAAACGCACATCAGTAGGGGGTTTTACATTTAAATTTTATTATTTTTTTTACATTGGTGGTTTGAGGTGAGATTTTCTATTATTTGAGCCCAAACATTCCCTAACTGATTCATCACATGTTCAGTACTATGCTGTTATCCTTTCCTGAAGGCACAAACGCATGGGTAAGTGTGGCACAGACTTCGTTTGAGAAGCAAAAGTACAATTTTCATACCAATTTCAAACGGAAAGGCATTCTTAATTACAGTATTCACCAGAGAATCAAAGCACAACTGTGACTCCATGAATCCTCTACAGCAGATTCACAGTGACAGGATGAAACACGCAAAAGCAAATGCGACAAGGAGAAATCAGGTCGCTTACCTGCAAACAGTGCAACGTTGGCATGTTTGGCATCATACGGGCATCTGGCCATTCCGCTGAATTCATCCCCAAATGGTTCCAACGTATCCATCTAAGTGAAATAATTGGATATAATTACAAACAACAACCTTTTCTTTTGCCGTAAACCCTCAGAAATAATGTCCAGGATGTGACAGGCCTTTTTAAATCTGTAACCACTTTGAGATGGACCCTGTTGAAGCCACTATATATTTTTTTAAAACTGTAGTTGAGAATCACATAAAATAGCTGTGTTAAAAACATATTTTTAGAGGAAAGATGGTCAAATCAGACATTCTTTCAAGCAGTGTACTCTTCCACCCAGCACATTTTTTAATGAAAGTCTTTTTCAGATATTTTATACCAACCATGAGCTTTCTGTTGAACTCTGACAGACTTTGTGGTCTGTGGGTCTGGCATGTATTCAAAATGATGCCTTAGCACACAGTGATGCAACGGAAATGCCCTTATCCTAAGCTGTGCATGCTCTAATCCTAGCAATGAGGAAACAATAGACAAGGGGTATATGGTTTTCTTTATAACGTAACTAATCCTTAAAAAAAAAGTGGCTATAGCTATAGCTGGTCAAAGGCAAGAAGTAGTGAAGTACAAATGTATTGGTTTGTGAGGTTGGAAAGGTCCAGAGATGAAAGCCATAGTGATTTCCTCTTTCCAAGAAGTAAAAACTAACCCTTGAAGCAGTCATCAAATCCGAGACTTCACAGCAGCTCCTGGGAAGTTAAACCACTATCGGGTACAGATAATTATACAAAGACCCAGCCTGATTTTTGCAGAAGTTCAAAAGGTTTAGAAAACAGGAGGAAAAAGGCAGGGAGTGCAGTTTTAGATTTATAGTATGTAGCCTTCAAAGCTCTCCCCCAGATAATCTTGATAATCTAATTTGGGGCTATAACCTTTCTAACACATTCAGCTTACTTGTGTTATAAAAATTAATATAGATCAGTGCATGGTAGAGGGGCAGATACTGAAAATTTGTTACTCTCTTGCTTCATGTCACTCTAATCAACTTGACGCTTGTGTGCTATGATAAGACTTGGGTTTTTCAGTGGAAGGCTGGTCATTGTTTTCACTTTGAACCTTTGTCCTGATCTGTTGATAAAAAGCACTTAAGAGAGAAGCTGTCATTCTCCCTGCAGCCAAATACATTATGTCCCATATCATCAGCAATGTCACGCTGTGCCCTGAGTCTAAAAATACACTTTTCTGAGCAATGCCAAGGGTTCTTACTACCATTCACAGTGCTAGGCATATTGTTGGGAACTAAGCATGAGCAACATCTCATCTGCAGCTTCTGAGAGGCCTGGCCTCCTGGAGCATGTCTCAGCAGGTGTGGCTAGAACAAGCAAGAGGTGATGGCATTACCATAGGTGTAGAATCGTGGGAAATGGAACATGTACAGGAAGAATAAGCCAGACCATTCATGGCCTGTATATCACTGTGCCAAGAAAACCTGTAATTTGTCATAAAAGATAGCTTTCCAACTAGGGAATTCCTTGGGATTTGTTAGAAGCATTAATCTTAATGAGTCCTAAATAATGACAAACAGGGATGGAATATTAAGTGGTAAATTAAAGTTGAAACCTTATCTGCATGCTGTCACTAGCTAGAGTAAATGTTGGGCTAGACTGGCTACCTCTATTATACACTGATAAAATAATTTTTTTAATAAAAATTCTTAAGTATAAAGATCTTGTCTTTCTACTTAAAAACTTGATCCTTTGTTTATAACAGACCTTTATGTACTAATTTTGATTTTTAAAAAATATTGCATTAAAAATCTGACATCTTAATTACTGAATGTTTTGGTGCTCCCTTCTATTTTGTGCCTGAGCCACGTGCCTCACTTGCTCCACCGTAACCCTGGCCCTGTTGGTGCCCATTTCCAAGTGTAAGATGGAAGATGAGTATGAGGGTCAAACAGACCCTCCCTTCACTGTACATGCCAAGAAAAGACAGGGGGTCGTTCTGGTGAGCTTGCTGGTGTGGATTCCAGCCCATCATTGCTTTTCTCATTCTTCCCACTCCTAGGGTTTCACTTTATGATGATGGAATCCAAATCTATATTTCTCCCCACATCTCTCTCTAAACCAAAGCTTACTGATCCATCTTCTTGCTAGATAGCTCTATTCATGTCCCATAGGCAGTGCTGTTCACAGTGCTTGGCATTCTCATAATGTGCAAAATGGAACCTTTACCTTCACACTCCCCCAACCCCCAACCCCAATCTCACAGCTCTTCCTTTATTTCCTGTCTGAATTGGTGGCAGCCCCATCCATCTACTCACCAAGAGATGGCCTAGCAGTCATTCTTGACTCACCTCTCTCTCTTTATCCAGGATAAAGAGAGATTGATAATAATTGCTTATCAATTATTAAATCCTACCAGTTTTTGTCACTTCAGTATTTCCTGAATCTATTCTCTCCCCTTCATCCCTGGGGCCATCTACATCTCAAGCTTTTTTCTGTTAACACTTGTCCCTTCACAGTCACACAATTCAGAACCAAATGAGGTTTCTCAAGCTCGATAGGCCATTTCTTACTCCATGCCTTTGTTCATGTTGTTCCCTGCTAACTGGAATGCTTCTCTTCCTTCATTTGGCTAACTTCTCCTTACCCTTTAAGACAAAAGTTAGGCATTACCTCATTCAATGCTTCACAAAAATTAATTAAACACCTGTTTGGGAGGCACTATGTTAGGTTCTGGAGAATCACAGATGTGATCCCTGCCCTTGTAGAGCCTGTGTTTCTTAAGGGCGGTGGTATTTGTGTTCCAGGTGTGAGAACAACAGGTAGAAAAGTTTGAAGACAGGGGGTCATCTTATGAAGCTTTCCCAGACTCCTCACCTCATGCATGGCAGGAACTTTTGTGTTGTGCTTCCATAATCCATTGCATGATGTCACCATGGCAGCAACCCCATGAAATTGTTTTCTTCTCCCTGCCTGGCTTCCCTAAGGGTTGAGGCCTCCTGTCTGTCTTTATAACCTCAGCGACGGGCCACAGTAGAAAACACAGTACGCGTTTCCTTTGAGAAAGGCTGGCAGAAAGATGTACAAGGAAAGCTAATAGTGGTGCAGCCAAGACCTCAGATCGCTGCCACCTCTGCTTCCACGCCTGGCAAGGTCCCTCCTCCTTCATCAGCACCTCTATTATAGCTGCATCAAAACCAGCTAGATTTACTAACTCTTTAAGAGGGCTTTTTTCCCCCTGCTTGCATAAAGCCAAGGTAAATAAGGCTGTGGTCAAGAAAGCTGAGTGCTCAATGGAATTAAATTCCTGTGTTCTTGCAGGAAAGTCTATAGTTTCAAATGGCATGCTTTTGAGATACCTTTTAGAATAGAAATCACTCACCATATAAGTGTGCTTTTGTGCTCAGAGGTTAGATAGTGGGGTGGGAGGGAGAAAAAATAGAGAAAGGTAATCCACATGGTGTACATGGTAAGTATGTCAGTCTTCTGAACAATAGAGAAAAGGGTCTTACAGAAACTAACTTTGCTAGGCAGGCTCTTTAAAAATGTGTCTATCAATCCTCAACAAACAGGAAGCTTAGAGGCCTGCTCAGGATCACTCATGTGGAGCAATACATTAAGTTGAACAAGTGAGAGGAACTCAGGTGGTGTTGAATTACCCCTCTTAGGTTGCTGCAGGTACAATCACAGTAAATTATGAAATGCCTCCTGGCAGTGTGGTTCTAACCGACAAATAGCATTTACCTTATAGTTTCTGCAGGAAGGGTTGAAGGCATTAGTTCCACAGACAAACAATGCATCATCGTTTTTCTTCAGAAGAACTTTAATAAAGTTGTGGCACTCGTCCTGAAAAATAATTCAAACTGTTTGTATCATGTCCATTCAATACAGAAACTGATTCTTCACTGTGTGCCATGGTCAGTAAGATTAAAATGGAGGTGGCTGAGGACTTCTCCCATTAAAAGTTCAAGTTCCTCCTGATGTTAACGACCACAAGATGATGCCGATATCAACGATTACTCTTTCAACAGTAAAGAAAAACAAGGCATAGAATGGAAGAGCGTGTGTTTATTTTATGTCACAAAAGGAAGGCAAGCTTGGAAATGCCAACCTCCCATCATATTAATTTTCATGCCAGATGCGCCAGTGTTCCCTGATGTACAAAGCTGCTGGCTGAAGTGTGTTTTTATGTTGTCATATGACCAAAGGCAGAAAACCCGGCATGTCTGCGGCAGCCTTTTATGAGCTCTTCCACAGACTCCCTGTGGGCCTCGCACTGCGGAGGTGGGCATCGGAGTGTACTCAGAAGACTCTGTGCAGCCGGCTCTGTGTCCATAATCCTGTGTGAGCCTAAGTAGTTCATGATGCAGGCCTAGCAGCTGTTGTAATGTTTCATCACATTAAAAGCAAACTATTTTTGCAAATTAAAGCCTTCAATAAGTTGATGAAAAAAGCAATTACTGAGGGAAAAGGGAAAAAGAGCAATCCATTCTACATCACGGTCTATGGCTGGATATAACAGTCAAAAACTTAACCCAAAGTGGCAGCTGCAGGAGAAATGAAAATTGCCTACCTTATGTTTTCCCTTCATTCTGCAAGTGTCTACATCGGCCTGTCTAGATTTCCATGTCAGTTTCTGCAGGGATCAAGAAAGAAATCAATTAGAGCCCAGAGGTTGTTGCATTTGATTTTAGAAGTAAGAGTTCCCTTGGGGAGACTAAAGCCTGAACATATATTCATTGAAAGCTTTCTGCACCCTTTCTCTATGATTAATTCACCATAACAACAAAAGATTCCAGATGAAAACGTTCGTTTAATTTTGAACTCTTATCTATTCATTAAACCACAAAATGATCTTCTTCTGTTTGAGATAAAGATGAAGGAGAAAGGAAAGAAGAATAAACAACGGTGTGGAAATTCTACATAAACTATCCAAATTAATTTGCCAAATTATGTTCATTTTGATAAAATATGTGTCCTTGCCCTTTCCTTTCAGTTTTATAAAAATCAATTTTTATAAAGAAGGCTTTTTTCTTAAAATATGGAAGTCATTTTCTTAAACATAAAGAGGACATTCACTCTGGGTGGACAAAGATTTAATTCAGGTTATGCTCCTTCACATAGATTAATGGACTGAAGGGATCTTCTACTCCTATGGCACAGGTTTTATTAACTAAAATATCCCCATGTGGAGTTATGAGGAAAGCTTAGCTTATACTTTATGTCTGTCTGAAACGGGTAACGATCAAGTTCCTGAACCACAACAGTCGAATCAAACTTAATACTGCAAGACATGGAAATTAACATTGAAACCTTCGTGGAACACATTTGTGGAACAAAATTTTACTTTTGGAAACTGATATTTTCCTGGACAAATGAGGCAATATTTTTATAAAAGAAATGTAGAAATTACCTAAAACTTCAAAATGTATATGTACACATACATTTGATGAATAAAATATGAAGTACATAACTGTTTCTGAACATGTATTAAATCCGAACCTATTCCCCAATTAGGATTTCACAAAATGCATGTTGGCATCTCTAAATTATGATTAGCTACATCATCTTAATGCACTTAGAATACATATTCTGTTCAAGAACTATCCAAAGGTCCTTCATTTTACAAATATGGTTTTAAAACAACTTACTTTGCTACAATAAATTTCTTCCGTGTGTGATGTGTCTATATCGACAGTATAAATATGGTCCCTATAGGCAAAGAAAAATTAATACAAGGTCAAATCAAACACAGAGTCAAAACAGTTCATTTTCTGCTTAATGAGTTATGTCTTATCAGGGCAGATAAGCCCATATCCATGTTCTTAAAAAAACATGATATCCACATGCAAGAAGAAAAGAGCGCAGCTTTCAAGTGATGTCTCCGGATCCCATTTAGCACCTTCTGAAAAATCATGGCATTGTGCTCCAAGCGACACGTTTTATGAAAACTTTCCTGTATTAACTCTTCACTCTGACACTAGATCTATAACATCTGCATATATGTAGCTCAGAAGGGAGGGCTCTGAAAGTTAAATTGGCCCCAAATCTAGAAAACAGATGGGTTCGTGTGCCCTTTCATTATCTTCAAATACACGTACCAAATACTTGGAATTCAACATGCCACATTTGTTCATCAAGAGGGCTAACAAAAAAATGATCTCCATCTCCATCTTTCTTTTGAAAATATATTTCCATCTTAACTTTGATTATTTGGTCAACAGGATGGATGATGATAAAGGTAAAATTATTTCCAGAAGCCACTCTTTTCCTCATAATGATGGTCAATTAAAGTCTAAAATGTACTTAAGCTAAAGTTTACATTTCTTGCTTCTGTTCACCTTCCTGTTTTGCTGAGAATTGGGTTGTCTTTACAATTTGCTGCCAATCTAGCCTTGGAAGGGGAGAAAGAATCAGCAGCTCAGGTGTGGGGCTATATTTAAACATCCCCTTCTGTGTGAGCTGAGTACAAGGGCGTTTTTGTCTGGAATTCCTAAGAAAGAAAAGAACTACACTCAACAGAGGAGATGGGGGGCTAGTGAGGGAAAGCAAAACAGCTCATTTTCCCTTGAAATAACATTGACTTTTTCTAAAATGCAGGAAGTCCTGGGGCTGGAAAATTACCCACAGCTTTAAACCAGGACCTCAAGTCTTCTATGCAGACTTTTAAGCCACCTCGTTAGTTAAAGGAAAGAGCCGGGAGCTGATAAGAAAGGAATTATTTCTTTTCTTATATATTCACATATATATATCTATTTTTTTTTCAGGATTCACATATTCACATACATATTTTTTTCAGTTCTTGGAAAATCTGTTTGCTTCTTGTTTTAGAAAAACACAACACAGAAAAATAACAGGCCATCTCACGTGAAGATAAAAGGAGCAGGAAGGGCAGTTGGCTTAGAAAATTCCCTTGCCTGCTACTGTGAGTGTGCATGGGGTGAGAGGGGGGAAGGGCATGGTAAGGGGTGGAGGACTAGGGGCCTGTTTTGTAAATTGCTGAATAGGGAAGTTTCTTCAAACTTCAGTAGGCTGCCAGAATCGCCATGCTCTTTAATTTCAAGGCAGTTTTATTGCATTTGTTTATTACTTGTTTGACTTTATTGGTGGTGCTGTGGTCAGACTCATTATTGGAACGGAATTGCCTATTACTTTGGTATCAGGTTTGAGATGACTTGAGGCTTTTCCTTGCCTGCCTCTCCTCAAAACTGAAGTCGGAGCTGAACATATGAATTGTAAATGAACAACTGATTAATATGCATTGGCAGCTCCTCAGAAAGCTCTCAGATTGCCCCCTTTTGGCATGGTCTGTTTATGTTAATTAGCAGTTTAGAGATTAAAAAAGAAGAGGAATTTACAAAGTGGATAATAATAAAGCAGAATTGAAAGGGGTTCTTGCCACCAACACTCACTCAGTCCCCTGGGTTCTGGAGGGGACTTGGCTTGCGATTGCTGACACCAATTGTCTAGAAGAACTGGGAAGCCTTTTAAACATAGAATTCTGTGAATGAAATCTTCTTTTGGACAATGACAATCTTTTTCAATATCCAAGAGCTCACATGGCCCTAGCAAACAAAAATGGTGCTTTATGGTAAACCACAGACCAGGATCAGGGGTCATTCCCAACCATCTTAGTGTGCATCCCAGGTCTCATACGCTGTTCTTCCTGAATTAAGTTATTTGAACATAAACTGACTTAATCCTAGGACTTCCTCTTCCCCCTCCAGCAAGCACCACTGAATTGTGTTGCCATGGCTTGAACCTGGGCGACGGGGGGCGGGGGGGGAGCGATTTAGCTTTAAATCATGTTACTTGCTGCCTAGAAACTTGGATCTTTCAGAACAATGTTGGGAAGTGTAAAATTAAAGTGAATTAAAGTTGGAAGTGTAAAAATAAAGTGTAAAATTAAAAGGAGAGAAGAGGCCCTAAATATGGTGGGCATGGAACTCCTTCAAAAATTTTTCTAAGGGTGTGTGTTGAGAGGAACTGGCTGCGTATGGTGTGAAAACCAACATGTCAATGCTACAGTGATATAAACTTGACCTCTAATGAAAGATGAGTTTATTTGATAGTTTCAAAAATATTAGTGTGTTTCTTCTTTTTATCCTTCTATTTCTTCCTTCCCTTACTTTCCTTGGGGTGAGGAGTTAGAATAAAACTGTCTTGGTTTTAATGAGCTAGAATAATGGTCACTTTTAAGTCTGCATAGGACCTTGCTCCTAACACTCGTGTAGCCCTGGGACCTGTGGTCCACGCGCTGCTAAATCATTGAGTACAAGGGCCGTCTGTTATACCATTTTTTCCCCCGGAGACTCAATTGGAAAGTGAACAATTCACAAGAGATTCTTAAGTCAACCTATTTCTCACAGATTCAATGTTTTATCATTTGTTTTGATCAGCCCTTGAGTACTAATGTCATTTTCCAACCCTATTATGTTTAGGAAAATAAAAATGACATTTAAGAAGGAGCTGGTATTCTATCAGAGAGGTGACTACTGAGCATCTTATGGAAATGCTTTATAATGACTACTCATAATGACCATGTTCTTGGGCTACAGCTATTACAAGGGTTATTCTCAGGACAAACAGTACCAGCTCTATTCCTCAGTATGCAGCAAAGTACAGGGAATGACAGCATGGACTCTAGAGCAAGACCATCCTGGTTCAAATCCTGCCTCTGTCATTTTGGCCCCATCATTTCACCTATCTGTCCCTTGGATTCCTCCAATAAGACATGGGAATAATAATAGCTCCTTCTTATAGGGTTGTTTCCAGGATTGGATGAATTGACATTCATAAACAATCTACAGCTATGTTTGTTAATTTATGTGCACAACATACTAGTTGTATATACTGTATAAGTATTTGTAAAGTCAAACTTTAGAAAAGTATTTGGACATTGCTTCCTGTAGCCAAGTTGGGGGCAGTTTCAGGACGTTTTAGTCTAGCTGTTTTTTGTTTTTTGTGTTTTTTTTTTTTTAACTTTATGTTGCACAGCTTGTCACCTCAGAACATCTAAGTGCTTTAGAAGAATCAACCACTGTTATTTACTTGTTCTTTCCTTATGCCAGATAGAAACGATCTCCATTTCTAGGCCGAGCATGGTGGCTCACACCTGCAATTCCAGCACTTTGAGAGGTCGAGGTGGGTGGACCACTTGAAGGTCAGGAGTTCGAGACTAGCCTGGCCAACATGGTGGCTCCCCATCTCTACTAAAAATACAAAAATTAGCTGGGCGTGGTGGCGGGTGCCTGTAGTCCCAGCTACTCAGGAGGCTGAGGCAGGAGAATTGCTTTAACACTGGTGAGGAGGAGGAAGTTGCAGTGAGCTGAGATCGCGCCACTGCATTCCAGCCTGGACAATGGGAGTGAAATGCTGTCTCAAAAAAAGCATAATCTCCATTTCTTCTCCCTAGTGTGAAATGATTAAACAGTGTAGAGCCAAGAAAGACCACAGGGAACACTACAAGATAGTGCTCCACGTTGCTGTTCATTTGGAATTATTTTGAATAGCTACACACTCCCAAAATGGAGGATCATATATTGTTGGACTCCTCAGGGACTTCATTAAGGTAATCAAATACAACATCTCATTTGGCAGAGGATACTTATGGCCACAGAAGCTGTGGTCCGGCTAAATTAAGGGCAGCATTATAACAAAAGCCTAAATTTATGTGATCCCTGTTTGAGCCGTATTCTTACCATGCCATTCAGCCTTAAGACATCAGTCTGTCTGTCTAAATAACATTTTCCCAATGGATGAATATTTTTTTTACTAAAACCAAATAAAAACCTTCTGAAATATATATTATGCTTTCTTTGGTTGTCATTGCCGTTCTTTCAAAGTGATGATATAGATTATGAATGATATATACGATAACTGCAAAAAATACAAATAGGTTTAATGCACACACCTACATTTACACTATATAATACATGTTTACACATTCTACTTAATTTAACAAATAAGTATTAGGCCAGATGAGGTGGCTCATGCCTGTAATCCCAGCACTTCGGGAGGCCAAGCTGGGTGAATCACCTGAGGTCAGCAGTTCAAGACCAGCCTGACCAACATAGTGAAACCCTGTCTCTACTAAAAATACCAAATTAGCCGGGCGTGATGGTGCATGCCTGTTATTCCAGCTACTTGGGAGGCTGAGGCAAAAGAATTGCTTGAACTCACAAGAGGGAGGTTTCGGTGAGCTGAGATTGTGCCATTGCACTCCAGCCTGGGCAACGAAAGCGAAAACTCCATCTCAAACAAACAAACAAAGTATTGAGGAGCAGAGCATTCTAATGGGTGCTTGAATAAATATTTGCATATATATTCAAGATAAACAGTGGATTATTTGAGTGTAAGTGCCCAAATATGCTATTATTTCTATTGAAATCCACATAGGGTTAAACAGACATAGACAGTTGTGAAATAATGATTGCTTGACAAATTACAGGAGCCTTTAGATTAAATAACACTCTATTTAGAAACCTCAAGATCTCAAAAATAATGCAGAGCTGGTAAATTTAGGACCTTGGGCTTTTGGACACTCCGAAGGCAGACAAGGGGAAAGGGCCCCGTACCTAGCAGCAATGTAGAGGGTTCCGTTCATGATCATAATCATCTGGATGTCCAGCCTGTGCCTCTGTGTGGTGTTCCGTCCTGGCTTGTGGCCCACAAACACCGGATACTGTTTTGTATCTGTGAAAAGAGGAGATGGGGCAAGAAAGGAGAAACAAATCAAGCCAGGAATTGACAGCGTAGGGAGGGGAGGGAAACAGGCTACAAAAGAAAGCCGTGTTTAAGTCAGACCATGCCACCATTTTCCATTTCCATATGAGTCTGTTATTTTAGAAAATATGATAGAAGAGTGCTCTTTAAGGTGCATCAAGTTAGTTTCATTTCTAGATGATAATAAGACTGGATTGATATTTCTAAGTGTCACAATTTTTGATTTGTCTCTCTTTCTCAGGGCTCAACTTGCTAGTGAACGCTTTGCATGAAGGTGCTCTTTTCTTCCACAGTTTTCTTTTCATCTTCTGTAGAGCTAAGCCTGAGGGGGCAGTCTGCCAAAGATCTTGTCTCGGGACAAAACTATTTCAAAGCAGCCTTCCCATCAATCAGCGCAAATGCAATGTGGTCTGGAGGCCAGAGCCCTTGTCTAGGAGCCAGAAGAAAAATACAGTCTCCACAGGCGTCCAGTTGGAATAATCCACTATTGAAGGCAGCCCTGCGAGGTTGGTTGGCATTCTAGGAACTGTGGGAAGTTCACTCTTGAGTTAAGCAATTGGCTAACAATTTCACAGAAATGTGGGCTTTGACAGGACAGGGTCAAACTGAGTGTAGCCAGTCAGGTGATCTGAAATTTTCCCTGACTTGGTGAGTCAATGAGCATACTTCTCTTTTCCTATAGTTCTCTTTGGCTGAGAGTGGGCAATTTGGATTCAGATCTGACCTTTAAAAATACCTACATCTCAACATCTCTGCCTTTACACTTACAATCTTGAGAGCACTGGTGAGCCTCCAGAGAAACTCAGGAGGAAAGAAAGATGAGCCACATTTAAAAGGCACTTGTTTTCTGGAGAGGAGTGGGGGTGTAAATAATGACTAGAACCATTCACAGATTTATGCTCAGACCCTCACTTTACACCCTTGTAGTATCTGACCATTACTCACAATGGGTATCTTATCAGGAGTCTTACTATATTTTATTCACAAGAGAGCTTGGTATAAGACAATCTTGTGCTTTCCCTTCCACTGCTTTGAAATTTCATGTACCCATTCATCAAGGAGATTGCTAAAACAATTCAAATGTCTCCAAGATCATGGATTGAGTGACCACAGAGGGGTGGTTGATAGCAATCCATTTGGGCTGGAGTCCCTTCTTTTTTTTTTTTTTTTTGAGACGGAGTCTCGCTCTGTCACCAGGCTGGAGTGCAGTGGTGTGATCTCGGCTCACTATAATCTCCACCTCCCGGGTTCAAGCGATTCTGCTGCCTCAGCCTCCTGAGTAGCTGGGACTAAAGGCACGCACCACCATGCCCAGCTAATTTTTTTTTTTTCGTATTTTAGTAGAGACAGGGTTTCACCATGTTGGCCAGGACGTTCTCCATCTCCTGACCTCATGATCCGCCCACCTCGGCCTCCCAAAGTGCTAGGATTACAGGCATGAGCCACCACTCCTGGCCCTGGAGTCCCTTCTATACTCAGGCATTCAAGACAGAAATCTTACCTCAAATGGAAATAAATAAATGTTTATTAAGTTTAGAACCTTGAGTTAGGTGGACTCTGCCATTTCAGGAGTGATGATCTTAAACTACACATTTGTTCTTAATAATGCCCTTTGACTTTGGACTCTCTAATTGTTTTGCGTGTCAGTTTTGCTACTTCATTTTCTTCCAACCCAGAAAGAACAGCTGAACACTGGGCATATTTGGATCTCTTTAGTATTCCTTATTAATGTTAGACACCTTTCTGTGGCTCACTCAGTGTTTGTTTTGGGGTGATTACTATGAAAAGAGATATTTAGAAAAAAATGCTCTCTTACATTTTTATTGTAATAAAATACTTAAGTCTTTTGAAGGGCATGAAAAAAAGTGGTAAATTGAATGTTCCATGCAACACATAGGCAGGACTCTCCTCTTTTGAGGAGACAACTGAATTCTTAATCATGTCAGTATCTACTCCTGACAATGAAGCAGAGACCAAAGGAAAGTTATAAACAGTTAAAATGGGTCCTCTATAAATTCAAAATTACTCTTTACCCAAGTATATTAACCATGTAACTTCTAAGTACAAAAAAATAATAATTTTCTCTGAAGTACTCCAAAATGGTCATTGTTTTTTGTTCATATTTTGCAACAATCCCTATATATGAAGTGTATGTAAAGGTGAGTAATATAACACTGCCATTACCCAGATCATAGTGATATTCTCCCACAGAGTTGATTTTAAGACATGAACACCATGGCATCCATGTAGTAACTGAGACTTCATCAGGGTTCCAAGGGACGTTTCAAATCCTCACACATGTCCCCACAACAACATCTGATGGAGTTATAGAAAAGTCATCCTATCAATTTGACTAGACTTGAATTATCCACCTTTGCCATGTACAGAGGACTAAGAAGTCACCTTTCTATTTCATTTTTCGTTTTTATTTTTTGCTAGGCTGATTCAGGCTAAAATGTTCTCAAAGGGAGACAGTGAGTGAGACCATGGGTACTTACAGTTGCCATGCGAAATACTGATTGGCTCAGAATCTTCTGGGAAACCAGCCCCAGCAAAGTGTAGCAGTGTGAAATATAGCAGCAAGGCTTCTGACCTCATAGTAGTTCAGCGGGGAGACTTTATTTCTCTACTTCACCCTGCCAAAAAGTGAAGAACAGATTTTTTTTTCCAAGTCAGCTTTGTTCAATGCCATAAAATGAAATACCCTTAAAGATAAATTCAAGAGAAAAAAAAGCTTCTGCTTTACATCTTCTACATGGTGAATTCGCTGATTTTTGTGTTTGGAACTTGTACCCGTTACCTACTGCCACCTCTTTCCCCATGCATCTGAGCCCTTTTGCAAAGTTTCTCCAATATGGGACAAAGAGCTTTAGTCCCTTTACCTGAGCCATCTTTAGGCTTTTATAGATGGCTCTTGCACAATCATGAAACTCTGCATTCAAAATCACTCAGAAATTTGAGGTGATTGCCAATATTGAAAAATAGGAGATTTCTGATATTAATCTAGATTTTTCAATTTCTTTGTAAAAATCAAAATACCTGCCGTACTGCCCTAAATGACAGTTTCCTTAGGCACCACGCCTCCACTTCCAACACACAGGTACAGACATGCACACGCACACACATACACACATGTATAACTCGTCCTCTTTACTAATTTCCATTACCTGCTTGACCCCTTAATTGAGATATTCACCCCTGACGTATGTCATTCTACAGTGACTTAGACATAAATAAATAAAATCACACAATCTATATTTAAAGAGAAGTAGGTAGATCCTTTCACACTCTAAAGATTACTACAAGGAGAATCTGAAACCGCATTCTGAAACGGTATTGTTGATTTAAAAAGTCGTATCTCTGTATATTTTAGTCTCAATACTTCCTTGCAGTGAAATAGTAGTGAATAAAAATGTCAGATATACTGTTCTACCCATCTGTATTTTCTTGATGAAGCTCTTTATGTGCAGAAAAATTCTCCTAAATCTTGGAAATAAAAACAATCCCATGTGGGACTGCTGGATACAGTGAAAAAAAAAAAAAGACTCATAATACGGTAAATGTCACTTAATTCTCAGGCATATTGCAAATAAGCATTGATCTATCATGAAAATTAATGTAAAATGAGGATATCTTTTCATCTTTCCAGAGCAGTAAACTCTTTGAAGTAGCCTGCCAAAGATTATCTTTTTTGAACAAAGCTATTTTACAGTAATCCATCAATCATTTAAGATTTGTGTGTAGAAATGTCAAACTTAGTAACCTAGATGTCTTTGAAAGTTAATTTGGCAAACAAACTGCTAACTTAACGCTTTTTGGAACACCATTTTGATTACATACCTATGTCTCTTCTCTTCATGCCAAAAAAGTATTAATCCGTCCTAAGTGTTGCACTGTAACTTATAATTTCACAGACACAGCTGGGTCTTAAGCATTTCTTCAATTGAAAAGTGCACATTAATTAATTTGCTTTATCTTGAAAATCAAAGAGGGAGAGAGATTGAGAGAAAAGCCTAAACACTTCCATATCTCCATCTCTGATGTGTAGATTACAATTAAACTTTAAATGATTACTTGTTCATAAGGGTGAACCATTACGAAGAGACATAAACATGTATTTATTAGACAGGTGAAAAGCAAGAGTCTATTCATTCATTTATTTGCCAGTTCTTCCTATCCTAGAGAATCTGAACTCAAAGGAAAGAAGCTCTGAAGTGCCCCGATTTGCTTCTCATGGCTCCTGTTCAGTACAGTATTAAAGGGGAGAAGTAAATCACAAAAGTAAGTAAAACATAAACAAGACACCAGTCAGCTGTTAGATTTTAGGAGAGAAAGCATCTGGCGGGAGGGGGCGGGGGCAGGGAGAACTGGCAACTTTTACCAGGAGCTCAAGAATAGTATTATACAGAAGCATATTGCCTCAGAGAATTTGTAGCATATAATGGAAGAAAAGAGGAAACTCAGAAGTCTGATTCTCATTCCTTTAGAAATGTTTAGAGATGTATGTATGCTTTGAAGGCTTAATTTTTCTTGACATGACAAATGAGTCTCCATCCTTCAACAACTGCATTCATCTTGGTACAAATGTCCTACAAGCTAACGAGACAATGTCCTGCTACTTTATTATATCCCCCAATTTTAATTTTTTCCATCTTAAGATTGCATGTGTCAAATGTGAAATTGTCAACCCCAGAAGCTGGCAGGAAGAGCAATGCATGCAGAAGAAATCTATTATGCAAGTCAATGGCTATTCTTGGTATCCCTGCAGTCAGCATCATGGCTGAGATATGTCATTTAAATATCTCCAGGTTTACAGCAGGGCTCTCTGCCAGGAAAAATAGCTGTTTTATATGTCTTTCTATCATTATATCATCAGGTAGTTAACATGTACATCATACGGGTGAAAGTGCTCTGGAAGTATTGGTTCATCTCGGTCAGTCCACGTGAACACTTGAAAATTTTCTTCAGTTGAAGTTTTGATGTATTATTCCCTTTCTACTCCATTTTGGGCCCTAACCCTTGTAAATATGTAGACAATAAATTTTCTTGTTGAAATGATTACTTTGCGGAGGGATCCCAATTCCATAACATTGTCATTTCTCATCCAAAGAATAACAGGCTTAGGTCTGTTTCCTAAGATCACGCAATACAGACTTACAGCAGCCCAGGAGAACAAAAACAAGAACTTAACACTGAGTTTATAAACCTCGAGTGAGCTGTGTTGCTGCAATTTAAGAGGCTGTTTAAGTCACTTTCAAAACTCTGAAAAGTGCTACCCACATGCAGCATATTTATAGGTATCTGCAAACATTTGTCGATTTCCCTGTCTGTGACTGTGCTTATATAGGCTAAATATAACTTAGACTTAAGCAGCTATTCAGAAAATTAGATAAAGGAGGACTGTCAATATAAGGATTCTAAATAAAAGCATTTACTTCATAAGTAAGCCTATTATATCTCAATTTTCCATCTACTTGTCTCAGCCTTTCACTCTTCTTAGCCTGAAGTGAAATGGCCTTTGTAAAACATACCACTACTACAAAGTTATAATCCTAATTTGCCCCAAACCCCCAAATTCACAGAAAACCTTAAGAACATTCTTCATTTTAATAGCATCTGCTTAGTGAATTTATCAGGTCTATTTAGGTTCATCTGAAATTAATTCGTATTGACTATCTACACCCAAACAAAAATTTTTTTCACAATAATTTTTCCCTACAGTTCTTAAGCCCAAATTGGATCACAGAACTGTGATGTACAAATGGTGTTGTGATTATTGGTTGCCATGAGCCAAATGAACCATGCAGAATGCTAATTGGCCAGGAAACTAGCTTTCAGGTATTCCAGATTGAAGACGAAACAAAGGAGACCAAAAGAAGGACTGTCTGAA
Organism: Macaca mulatta; assembly: GCF_049350105.2. NCBI lineage: Eukaryota > Metazoa > Chordata > Mammalia > Primates > Cercopithecidae > Macaca > Macaca mulatta. The sequence goes on from NC_133411.1 coordinate 125,572,227, forward strand.
AACCCTGTGAATGCATTCATGCTGATAATTTTTTTTTAAATAATAAATTCTTTTCAATTACTAGAGCTTCCATTTATGCACACCCCTACCTCCCACACCCTTGATGTACAGCGGGTCATTGTGTCAGCCAAGCGTGAAGCCAAAGGGATGGCAGTGGAGCTGGAAATGATTACAAAGTCAGAGAATGAGTCCATCAATTGCCACATCTTACTTCTAATGGGTCAGTTTAATAAGCCACAAGGACTGGGAAGCCATGACAAGCGGACCCAGCCAGAGTACTACTCAGGCTAACCCCTGACACTAGTTCTAATCCTCTGCCCAACTATCCTCCAAATTCTGCGCTGGAAAATTCTATGGGGGCTCACAAACTTGTAGTACCTGGCAGAAACTGACTCACAGAGAAGAAAAAACCTAAATTAGCAACACTGAGGGAAAAATAGAGGAGATTTAATAAACAACTCCAGATTTCTGACTTCTTTAAAAAAATCAGAGGTCGGGCTTTGCTAGTCCAAGTCCACCTGACAAAACTCTGGAGTTGAGCATTGGCTGTCCCAAATAGGACTCTCTGCAGTTGGAAACATTCCCACCCCTTCCCACCCTCTTAGGAGGCCTTTCTTACCCATTAACCTCATCTGCCTGCTCTTGAAGGCTCAGAGGGAACCTTTAAGCTACCCAGGTACAGGACATCAACGCTGCTGCATGAGGTATTCTGTTTCTCTTGACCATCATCTGCAAGTGGCTGAGCAGCCTTAGCAAGTGGACCATGTGGAACCCACTGTCTATACACACAAATTAGTGAACATTGCTTGTTTTAGAGACCTGGTTGGGCTGCCCCACAAACTGTCTACATGTTCAGCTGCAGCAAACGATGCATAAATGCTTGGTGCATCAAACTGCATGGAGGCCTTGACTGTGCGAATACAATTTGTGTCCGATTTGGTACACGTGGCAGCATCTTCCAGAATGTTGGCACACAGGTAACATTTTAATAATAAGGGATAGTGATGTGAAAAATAATATCTCTGGAAACTTGCAAATACAAAATGCTCTTAACAACTCCAAGTGTGGGCTTGAAATAAAGAGGAAATGATAATAGTGGCACTATTTTTCCATGAGGAAAGTCACTTACTACCATGTTTCAGTAATTCTTTTAAAAAGCTCATTTTCTAATATATGAAGTGCTAAAGATAACCAACAATTCCTGCTGTCATTAACAGAAGGAAGGGCACATTAATAGCGTTGACCCTGGGCAAGTTAGCCTCCCTAGCTCCTAGTTTCCTCACCCGTAAAAGGAAAGGATATGAAATGTAATGGTCTATAAGATTCCTCTGGCTCTGTGATTGCACTGTTCTAAGTGATTCTGCCTCAGTGAAGAAGGGTGTCTCTCGGGGGTGTGTGTGTGTGTGTGTGTGTGTAAGAGAGAGAGAGACAGCGCGATTAGGAAGGATGGTACAGGGAGTGGCCTGCCTCTGGGTCACGTTGTAACACATTCCAAGGCCAGGAACATCACCTGGAGAGATGAGGTAGGGGCAGCAGGGGGAATAAGGTGGCCCAGGCTGAGGCAGGGTGAGGTGCTGGACCTCCACACACCTTTCCTCTTTGTCCTAAAGGGCACTGGAAATGTAGCTGGGCTCTTGTTGTGTCAGCCACTCTCAGATCACCAAGGAAGGCAGGCAGAAAAAGTTCTCTGCAGCGGGGCAAGTGACCTTTCCAAAACAAACAGGGGAATGGGGCTCATTTTTCCCTCTACACTCTTTCCTGGTTGCTCCTAAGCAGCATGTGGTTTGGAAACTCTCGGGATAATCAGCATGTCAATGTGTGGTACCGTTTGTGGCAAGCATGAGGGGTAGAACGAACTCTCTTCGATGTAGCTCTCACTGGACTGCAATAGGCACATCATGAAAAGTGGTGAAAAGTTCATCAAGCAAGAACAAAGAAATCCCAGCCTGCTATACTGCCTAGTCTCAACTTCAGGGCACAGTTCAGGTAGATAAGCAGTTCTAATCTGACCACAGAGAACACTGTTGTTACCATTTAGTCTTATTTAGACTTCAGTTGAGTTTTACACTAAATCTAAAATTTTCATTTTTATTAACTCAAGTTTTTGGACCTCATCATCTTTGTCTGTACAGTGTGACTGCCTCCAAAAGTCTAAATTGAAATTGATTTAAAAGCTCCTACATGAAATCAAACTATTGCAATAACATAGGAGAGCAGAAGAGAGCAGAGGGTGAAACCTGGGTTTTGAAACCCCTTTTCCCCCTTACTAGCTGGGACCTCTGGCAAGATGCTTAAGCTCCTTGAGCCTCAGTTTCCCCTTCTTTATATGGGTAATACAGTGTCTTGGAGACTCTCCATAGTCCTCAATAAATGTTTATTTATTCTTCAGCTAAGATACTAAAAATTACTTTTTAATAGCTTTTCTTGGACTTCCTTACAAAATTCTCGGAGAGGTCCTAGATTAGCTTCTAGCGTTCTAGTGCTTCAGTGGGAGGAGAAGTCCCCTTCTCTCCCTCCCTCCTTCTCTCCCCCAACCCACTTCAAGTCACTGAGCTTCTTATCTCTGGAGATGGGCACTTGGAGAGGCTGGAGAGTCTGTCTTGGGAGTCCCACAAACATTGTGTGGTTTTTAAAAAATGTAAATCATGGCATTCACAGTAATGCAAAGAAACACAATGATGTGGAAAATAAAGAAAGGACTGGGCGAAAGTGGGGGTTTACTGAGTATCTTCTGTGTGCAAGGTACACATGCCTATTACTTTATTGAAACATCACAGCAACCCAGAGAGAAAGGCCTTATTATCTCTGTTGTAAACACAAGAGTAAACTGCGATTCAGGGAGGTGAAGCAACATGTCTAGGCAGCACATAGTAAATACAGTTGTCCTTCAGTATCTGTGGGAGATTGGTCCCAGGACCTCCCCAAAGATTCCAAAATCTGGGGATACTCAAGTCCCTTGAATAAAATGGTATAGTTTTTTGCATGTAACCTATGCACATCCTCCTGTATACTTTAAATCATCTCTAGATTATTTATAATACATAATACAATGTAAATGCTATGTAAATCGTTGTTTCACTGTATTACTTAGGGAAAAGCGACAAGAAAAAGAAGTCTGTAGATGTCCAGTACAGATGCAATTTAAAAATATATATATATTTTCTATCAGCGGTTGGTTGAATCCACTGCTGTGGAACCCATGGATAGAAAGGACCAACTGTATTTACAGTACAGTAGTCAAAGGGTAAAGACAAAACGCAAAGCCAGGTCCGTAGAATGCCAAAGTTTATGTCCTTCCCAGGGCATTAAAAAAAAGGAACAGAAGAAAGATTGGAAAGAGAAAGGTGCTGGCGTAAATGGAAACTGCACTTAAGATCATATATAGGCTGATGCATCTATGCTTGTGTGGACGAAATGGCTGAAAGTCCCTAATGGCTTCAGTAATAAAAATCTATAAAGGGAGTACACAGTTGCTCCCAAACATGTAGGCATGCAAAGCCTCATTCCACTTTATGGCCCTGTGATTGCAGTCTTAAGGTGATAGAAAGATGCAAATGCTTCTCAACCAGTTTTAGGAGAAATTGATTCTCTCACGAACAACACTGTGTTAAGTGGAACCACTTGCCTGCTTGCAGCCTCCCTCAACCGTGATGTTTTAACATCAACACATCATACAGAACAGTGTCAGTTGCAAAGGGTAAGAACAAAGTTGCCTGCTTCAGTAGCTGATAGGATAAACAGATGTGGACATATCTCAAGTCAATAAGGAACCTCTGTCCAGAGAGAGATGGGAAAGCAGGTGTTTGTGTTGAACATCCAGCTGGAAACCTGCTTCACAGAGACTGGAACTGCTGATCATTCTTGCACCAGAGGAAAATTTAAAGAAGTAATGAGTGTTTAAATAGTAGGTATCCTTCACTGACCTGGACAGCTCTGTTTCAAGGACTGCAGCATTAGGAGGGTGCTGCTATCCACAGGATGCAGAGCTGGGTCAAAGAACACATCCCATTGTAATTAGAAACAACCCGGGCCCATTGATCCTGTTTGAAACCTTTACTGTACCCAGTTTGCAGGAACCATGAGGGCCACCTGTTCAGTGATATTTGCATTAAGATATAAGGTTCGGGCAAATGAGAAAAATAGCTCCAGCCTCTTAATAAACCATCCGGTCTTTCTTTCCTCCTCCTCTCAGCCATTAACAGAGACATAAAACACCCATTTTGGAGGAAAGGGAAATGCCACAGACCTAACTTCAACACATTTTGGAGAGTGATGATGGCATTCAATGGAAGATAATAATAAATATCGACTGGGTGTAATAGATGTTCCATTTTAGATCTGAAACCACTATCACAAAAGCATAGAAAAACTGTGAATTTGTAAGTACTTCTAGAAAAAAATATCTTTTCGAAAAATAAAGGTTGGTTGTATACCTATTATCTTCTGAGGGAGAAGGCAAGTCTTGCCTTTCCGTTGATTCTTTGCTATGCCGGTTTTCTTTCTCTCTACCCACCACCCCCCACCCCAAACACACAGCCCCGAGCCAATGCACTTTACTTGGATGTTTATTGCACATTTATTGCACTTTATTGGATGTTTCAGATACAGTCTCATGGCCCACTGGGCTCTAGTCATGACCTTAGTAGGCCTGAAAGTATTGTGGCAAACTATCTTCATCTCAGAAATCTGCAACAGTCTTAACCAGGCTTACTTATGGCATGCCCTAGCTTTTTGCTGTCTCCATCTTTGTAAACGTTCTTTGTTGGTTTGTTGTTGGCTTAAAGGTGGCTACCTTTTTTTGAATTTTATTTGTAATTTTTGTGGGTCCATGGTAGGTGTATATATTTATGTGGTACATGAGATGTTTTGATACAGACATGCAATGCATACTAATCATATCACGGTAAATGGGGGTATCCACTATAAAGGCAGCTTTTTTTTTGAGATGGAAATTTCACTCTTGTTGCCCAGGCTGGAATGCAATGGTGCGATCTTGGCTCACTGCAACCTCCTCCTCATGGGTTCAAGTGATTCTCCTGCTTCAGCCTCCCAAGTAGCTGGGATTATAGGCATGCACCACCATGCCCAGCTAAGTTTGTATTTTTAGTAGAGACGGGGTTTCTCCATGTTGATCAGGCTGGTCTCGAACTCCTGACCTCAGGTGATCTGCCCACCTCGGCCTCCCAAAGTGCTAGGATTACAGGCATGAGCCACCACACCTGGCAAGGCACCTAATTTTTAACTCTTAATCTAAACCTTTAGTTTTAGAATTCTAGACCTGATTTTGTATAATTCCTCTGGAAAATTCTACTTAGATGTATGGCTTACTTGTAAAACTCACACAATATGTCCCCAGACTGTAATCATTACCTTCATTCCCAAACCTTCCTCTTGATTTTCGTTTTTTTTTTTTTAATTTCCAACTTTTATTTTGAATTCAGGGTACATGTGCAGGATGCTCAGGTTTGTTACATAGGTAAGCGTGTGCCATGGTGGTTCGCTGCACAGATCATCCCATCACCCAAGTATTAAGCCCAGCATCCACTAGCTATTCTTCCTGATGCTCTCCCTCCTTCCATGCCCTGCCCTCTGACAGGCCTCAGTATGTGCTGTTCTTCCCCATGTGTCCATGTGTTCTCATCATTTAGCTCCCACTTAGAAGTGAGAACATGCAGTATTTGGTTTTCTGTTCTTGTGTTAGTTTGCTAAGGATAATGGCCTCCAGCTCCATTGATGTCCCTGCAAAGGCCATGATCTTGTTTCTTTTAATGGCTGCATAGTATTCCATGGTGTATATGTACCACATTTTCTTTATATCCAGTCTATAATTGATGGACAATTAGGTTGAGTCCATGTCTTTACTATTGTGAACAGTGATGCAATGAACATGTACATGCATGTGTCTTTATATCAGAACAATTTATATTCCTTTGGGTATATACCCAGTAATGAGATTGCTGGGCCTAATGATATTTCTGCCCTCTGTTTTTGAGGAATCACTACATTGTCTTCCACAATGGTTGAACTAATTTACACTCCCACCAACAGTGTAAAAAGTGTTCCTTTTTCTCCACAACCTCGCTAGCATCTGTTGTTTTTTTTTACTTTTTAATAATAGCCATTCTAATTGGTGTGAGATGGTATCTGACTATGGTTTTGATTTGCATTTCTCTAATGATCAGTGATTCTGAGTTTTTTTCCATATTGCTGGCCACATGTATGTCTTCTTTTGAGAAGTGTCTGTTCATGTCCTTTACCCACTTTTTAACGGGGTTGTTTGTTTTTTTCTTGTAAACTTGTGTAAACTGTTTACAATATTGCTGAACTTGAACATCTGCTTCAGATGCAGAAACAAATGCCTCCTATAATTTGCTGTTAAGAAAACTGAGGCCCAAAATGGTCACTTGCCAAATGTAGGACAGCTCAAAAGTGGCAAAGATGAGCAGCAGCTGAGAACTCCTGACTCCTCTTAGTGAGCTCTTTCCCTGCCTTACGCTACTTTCAGAAAGGAAGCCAGAATTCATTCATTTCTCCTTGGCTTGCTGCCTGATGTTCATTACTACCATTGTCTGATTCCCATCTTACCAACTCCCTGTTTTCTACTGGGAGGCTCTGTGTTAAGAGGATGGAGATAGAGATGGAAATGGCCCTTCCCCTTGCATCACCCCCAGGACCTCACTATTCAGTGGATGGTCCCCATAGCTTTTGCTCATTGTTCCAAAATAGAACACATAAACAAATAACAATAATCTTTCAAAAAGAAATTATTACTCTGTTGGCAAGAATACCACCTGGAAGGTGAAGGTGTTGCAGAGGTATGTAAGGTGGGATGACTGGCAAAGGCTTCTGGTTGGAGAAAGCCTTAGAGGGTTGCATGACTGTTCACTGTGGAGGGGGCAGGTGGGAGCCAAGACATTTCAGGTAGAAGGGCCAGGCAGGGTGTTAAAACAGACAACTCCATGCTTACTGGATTTGCAGACATCAAATTAGACTATTTCATTCTTTGCTTAAGGAATTTCAAACATTTGTCTAAAGTAATGGATGGATTTTTTCCTTTAACTGAAAGTTTGGTTTAAAATATTATACCTGAGAATAAAGATTGTGTCTGATTACTATTTTTTCTAAGAATATGACAGAGAAGAAGGGGCGGGGGAAGCTCTGAAGTATAAGCTCAGAGTATTGGTATTTATTTGCTTGAGGTGTTGAGTATATGGGTTATTTTTGCATTACTCTCCCTAACTTTTTCTTTGTAATTTTATTAAAAATGAAGCACACTGCAAAAAATAATATGCCTGAATCCAAGCATTTTTCCTAGCCAGTAAAAAGATATCTGGAGAGTGACTTTAAAGGAGCAAACCAGAGATAATTTAGCAACTAGAGTTTTCCACATACCTTTGTCAAAAGGTATGAGAGGATTTAAACTAAAATAAAGCAATTGCTGAACTTTGACAGGACGACTCTCCCTAATAATTTCTCCTCTGTTTACTCTCAGTGTAGTTAATAGAAATAGAATCTCCCAGTCACAACTCTAACCCTCCTGATCTCCAGTCTGCCTGGGATTGCTTAGGCTCAAACGGCTGCAGGAATGTGTTCTTTGCCCACTTTTAGAGTGGAAGTCAACTTCAAACGTGGCTCCCACAGAATTAATAACAACCTGCAGGTCTCTCCATTGAGCTCTGAATAACAGCCCCAAATAACAATGTCATCAGTCACGGATGATTTAAACTTTGACCTAACCCTATAAATCCTTACTGTTTTCTTGTTGTTTGTTAACATTTTTGGTAAAACAGTCTCACGATCAGGAAGAAAGTGAAAACATTTCCTTGAACTAAAATGTTGGCGTCAGGTCCTTTGGTGTTTGCTGCCTATGTCGCCTATGTCAGTCCTCATTGTATTTCCTGCCTCTTTCAATGAGCACCGATGCTTTCCCAGAACCCTGAAAGCCAAAAATAGAGTTTCTATTTGATTACAAGCTTCTGATTATACAAAAAGAGGCATAATATCATTTCAGGATCTGCTCCATAACCAAGCATGATATTTATGCTGACTGGTGCTTATTATCAGTAAAGTATCTGTATACACAATGGATTCTCTGTTTATCTATGTATGTCCAGACACATCAAGAACAGATATGATATGGAAGAATTGTATCTTGAATTTCCATAATTTTCCCACATTTTTGGGGAAATTCATTTCATTTATCCATAAAAAGCCTGCTTTATGTCTCAGTGAGCTAGGTGAAAATTGCAAACCCACACATTTAAACCTATTATTCAATTTGATAGATATTTCAGTTTTTTTCTGAAATTAATAATATCTTTATTGGCTTTGCTCATTTGCTTTACATGTAAAAAGTGACTCATTAGCCTGGCTTGATATACTTAGCAAAATAACATAGGTGTTCTCCAAAGGCAGTTTATCAGTTCGCATTGTGGTGGAGAGAAGACCATTCACTAGGTGCCTCTTCCCAAACCAGAGTCAAATCTAGGATGTACCACCCCATAAAATGTTCATATGCTTTTAATGTGAAATCCTACCTTCAGAATTAATAATTATTCCCAAACATCCTGAAAATATGCTTCCTTAGAGCAAATGAATGTAAATTCTAGGAAATTATGGGTTTGTTTGAATGTCTCTACCACTTGATGACTTGACTCCTTACTCAGGTGACTTCAGGGTCACCGCACAAACAGAGCAGTTCTGTTCTTTGGGAAGTGGTTGAGCATACTGAGGCAGCATCTGGAGGAATCATTTTGGTGTTCATTGTTTTTGAAGTCTGCCCTGAGGCTCCTTAAGTTTAAAGAAAAATACGATTTGCCATCCCCTGTTTCTCTAGATCTGGATGAGGCCAAGTTCATTTCGGGAGTACAGGTACACAATTTCTTATCTGGAATTACAAACAAAACAAAAACAAAAACCCTGAAAATCAAAATGTTTTTTCTACTCATTGTGTGACAAGCTTGAGTTGGCATGAGACTATTTGTAGTCCGTATTTATCCCTCTTAGAATGAATATTTATACATTTTGCTGCAAATTATGAATAGGTATGATTATTAGATATTGCCCAGACTCCACTGGTGTACGTGTCCCATGTTACTTTTCTAAAATCTAAACAACTTAAAATTCTGAAACATATGTGACCCAAGGGTTTCAAAAAAAAAAAAAAAAAGATTGGGAAACTACATGCCTTCATTCTTGAAGAGATTAAAAACAGGATAAAAAGTGATGGAGAAAGGAAATCCTTGAGAGTAAATTCTCAACACTGGTTTTGCTAAAACGAGAATGAATCTTAATTATCCCACAGTGTGTTGTGAAATTCTCACAGAATTAAAAAAAAAAAAAAGTAATCTGATTTCACATATTTTTAAAAGTGTATGTCCTATCATACTTGCAAGAATAATGCAGAGATGAGGAATTGCTGACTGAGTTACTTATTTTTCATTTCCTATGTTCTGGGCTTATGATGACAGTTTTCCAGGCTCCTCTCCAGACAAGGGACCAACAAGGACAGACTTCCACAAAGTAAGTGATGTTCCCAGAGCAGATGTAATCTTGGTAGCAAGGTCTCAAAGCCTCTCATGAGTAAGTGACACCATCCAGAAGCCGCAGAAGTGACTGCCTCCCCAGGCTCAGCAACCCCTCCACCTGAGGGAGCTGCATTTCTTCCCATCTGATAGCCAACTACAAGGGAGTCAGCACTCCTTCCTCTCTCTGTAGCAAATAGATGCACTTCACAGGCTTTTTGTGCAGTTGGTGGTGGTTTCTCCAAAGGAGATTCCATGATGTCAGAGCCTGTAATCATTTTCTCCCCAATGGAAATGCCTGGTCATGGCATTTTCCAATCCCTGGCATCGGAAGCAATTGTCAGCGGGCAGTATCTGCCCTCTGCTTTGTTACATGTCCCTGCCTTTAATTTTCAAATACCTGTAACTTTCTTTTGATAAATAACCCCAGAAATTTAGGGATTAGATAATAAAATGAAGAATTTGGATTTCTGGAATATTTGGGGAGGACAACTGTTATCTTGGACAACAGGTAGGGGTGGTAGAAAAGGAAGACAGACTCTCTCCCATTCCTCTCTGAGGTGCCCTCCACTCGCTGTCCCTCACCTTTCTTTCTCCCAAAGTGGCCATTGGGCGTCAGACAACAATGTAATCAATTTTAAGTCTGAAATAAAATGGAGGCAAATGGTTAATAGCAGATAACTTGGATATGAGGTTAATTACTGCAATCCAATTATCAGGAGGGAAGACAGCACATGAATATCACCAATTAACCCCTAAATCAAATTTTAAAATCACCATTCCCATAATTAATAGCACAGCAATCACTATAATTACCATCTCTGCCACACCAGAATAAGGAGGAAAAGCGAAATTATCCAATAAGCTTGAGTGTGACAAGAAGAAACCAAACTAAAGTGCTGAGGTCAGACAAAAGAGAGGGGATAAATCAGAGAGAAAGTGAGTGTGAGACACACACCCAGCATTGCAGGCATGCCCAGGTGTGTCACTCTAGCACAGCACAAGGATCCCTGCCCGTGGGTGCTTGCCTTTCTTTGGGAGGAAATGGAGGCATGGAAAATGGATAAACGTCTCTAGAAGCTACTTAGCCCTGGTTAGTGGGAAGCATAGAGGTCCACCTGCATCATCCGGGCTTTCACTGGTAAGGATTTCAAGGTCTGAGCCGTGAGAAGGAAAAGACACAGCTATGGAACACATGGAGAGGAATAACACATGAACGTCTTTCAAAGAGGAGATTCCCCAGGTTCACTTTGAATAACTAAAAGACCAAGTCAGAATAATTTTCTTCTCAAACACAATATTTTTCATATTTGGTTAATATAGTCTTCATCTCTCCAAAGAGTTAAAAAAAAAAAAAGTCATTCTAAAGTGTTATGCAAGAATAGGCAGATGTGTTCTTCACATATCTATTTAATCAGCTCTTTCCAGCAGCACTAAGGCACGAAAGAAAGGTTGAGTGTCCTCCAGAATCCTCAATGAGGGGAGAGCAAAGTACTGTGTGGAGCTCCAATCTTGCAAGATTCCCCAAGCTGGGACACGGCTCCACAATTTGAAAGTAAGGGAGCTAAGGACACCTCCTCCATTCTCACACAAAAGGTACATTTGAGGAGTCGTTATCAATAATTTTTCCAGCTTTTTTGAAAGTAACTCTATTCCAAAGGAACACTGCTTTTGTACATCACAGGTTACCTTTTTAGTGTCTGGGGAGGTACAAGCAAGAATATGAGATGTGAGAAAATATCGTACAAGTGTGTAGGCATTGAAAGGATGTTCCTTTCACTGTTCAATTAAACCCAGAAATTGCTTTTGTTAGTAATTTTCCTTTACTTGTTCATTTACTCATTGAATTCAGTCACTTTAGAAATGGCTGTTTCTAATACGTGCAAGCAAGGCACTGTGCGGGAACAGTGCGGATATTGGGGGCATGGTCTGAACCATGGGTTCTGCCCTTGGGGAGTCTCCAGACCACTGCAGACTATACATAAGCGGCTAAAATGATGGTGTGCATACACACACACACACACACACACAATACATATAATACATACTTACATTAAACACTGTGAGTTAAGAGGACCAAGAGACATAATATCCAAGTATGAATTCTATTTCCAAAGCACATGCCAAATCTGCCCACTTCCCTACGTTCTATCTACAATCCTCTTAATCTAACCTAACCTCGGCTCCTGCCTCATTATGACAATAGCTATCTACTTAATCTTTCTACTTCCACTTGGCCCTCCTTCAATTTAATCTCCACACAGCAACCAATGGTCTTTTAGAAACATAGATCATGTTATGTCCTCCCTTCCATAAAACCTTCCAGTGGTTTCTTAATGTATTAACAACAAAATTAAAACCCTCTGTTCTGGGCACAAAAGGCACCACCCAACTGGTTGACCCCATCATGTTCCATTCCACAATTTCCCACTCTGTTCCAACCCCTGTGCCTTGCTTTCCTCAAATGCACAAGCTCTCATTCCTGCCTCATGGACTTTCTGCTCTCTCACCTTGGAATGATCTTTCTTCCAAGATCATAAAATGTCACTTCCTCAGACAGGCCTTCCCTGAGCCCCCAAAGCAACCCAATGCTTTTTTTTTTTTTTCATCATTTTATTCTACATTTCTGCAATGGATTTGTTCCCAGTTGATATTTTCACATTTATAGTATTACTTGCTTTTGTCTGTTCCTCCCCTCCACTAGAATGTAAGCTCTGTGTGGGTAAATTTGTCTTATTAATCACTGTATCCCTCCCATTCAAGAACAAAGTCTAATGTACAGTACACTCTCAACAAACATTCATTAAATAGTGAATGAAGCTCTAAAAAAAGAATATCAGGACAATTTCTGAAAAATCAGTACTAAAACAAGGAAAAGGGGAGATGCAAGGGGCGGAGACTGGCATTTTCAGATATCTGAAGAGAAACCTAGAGGACAGTTGTGAGGGTAGACCTGAGATCAATGGGTAGTAACTGTAAAGGTAATTTCTGCTCAAAATAGGGAAGAATTTTCTAGCAGCCCCATAACACACACATGGACTAGCCTACCTAAGGGGATGGGGAGGCCAGATGAGTGCTAGGGCAGAAGGAATACTCTCCAGGAATTTAGACATAGGTTGCGGGGCTGGACCAGACAACGTTTAGGGTCCCCATGGAGAACCTGACTGCCTATGGTTCTTGGATCCTCTGACAAGTCTTTCCTCCCACATAGTGAGGAAGTACTGTTCAGAGCAGGAAGCCACAGATGGTCCAGAAGGATCCTGCTGTGGACTCAAACTCTTGCTGGCAGCTGCTCCCAGGGCTCTGTTGTTGTAATAATGTCCCTGGAATCAAAAGACCAAAAGAAAGTCCTCAGGCTTTGGGCAATCCTCATTCCTTGTCTCCTAGTTTGACTAAATTGTATAGGATATAGGTCTACAGCCAAAAGCATTTGCAAGGAGACAGATGGCAAGAACCTAATGAACATCATGGGCAATGACAGAAAGCCTCTAGGGGTGAGGACATCCAGCATCTATACAGCTCTACCTCTTTTTCACTCTACAAAGCCCAGAGGTCTTGAGTGTGGAACACAAAGTGAAGCTCTGGTTGTGTGGCCTTCCTGGGAATGTCAAGCGCTGGCTTGTTACTAAGGCTCGCTTGCCAATGACACACAGACCCCAGGAGATGGTTTAACTCTACTCTTGTCTCAAAGCCCTTCCCAGTGACTCATAACTTTGACACCAGAACAGCTGGGCCAGCCAGCAGGAAAGAAGACATACAGATGTAGCTGGCTGGAATTTGAGGGGTAACGGGGCTCTCAGCTGTGCAGTCAGTCTAGTATCCTGCAGTGGGCTACAGACTGTGGAAGTCTCCCCCTCTGCAGACAAGTTGTGGGTGGGGACATTGGCTCTGTCATGACCGTCTCTCATCCTACAACACTTGTGTGTTTAGAATAGAAAGCACTGCAGCTCTTCCTCAACGGCAACTTGGGGGACGTTTTATTTCTTTTGGGAATATTAGATCCTTGAGCCAATCCATCTGGAGAAGATATGAGAGAGAGTACTCTGGCCAGAACATACCATCTACCCAGATGTCTCGGCTTAAAACCGAGCTCAAATGAGAGAATGTGTGAAAGGCTGAGACGTTAGAGGGGTTAGGGAAAGAAATGGATCATTTTTGTTTCTGATAAAAACATTTAAAACAAAGATTGACTGACTGCCCTTCCACTAACATAACTTTAGATTCGTTGATTATTCACCAGAAAAAAAGTATGAAACATATATGTGTAAAATGCTCACTAGAAATGGCTTGCTGAGGCAACATTGTGCACATTGAAGGTACTTATTAAATATTTGTTGATTTTGATCCAAATAGCTTTGGGTATTTTTAAATATCAGTGCATTGAGTACCCCAGTGATTGTAAAGGGGGTTATTTTTGTTAATGAAACTTGAAATATAAGCCAAGACTGATTGATTTTTTAAAGTGTTGTGAATATTGCAGTTCTCATACATAAGCAACTAGTAACAGTGTCTCTGAGGGAGGAGGACTAGGAGGTCAGATTTGGGTAAGAAACTCACTTTTTATGTTGTACTCTTTTATGTTTTATTGACAATATTTTTCTTGTGCATGTGTTTCTTTTTTAGAACAAAATAAAACTAGTTACTATTTTTTAAACTCTTTGTCTCTAGAGACAAACCTGGAGCTTAGACCTACTGATAACCTGCCAGTTCCCAGTAAACTAGAAAGAAAAAAGGATTTTTCCCAGGATCCCATCTCTTCCCAGTATGGTCAGCCAATAGTAATATTCTGGAGTACAGGATGCGGGTGAGGGAATTTATAGGCATTGTGGTGTCAGTAGTGATAATTCTAGTTGATCTGTGACGCAGATGGATGTATGTGGCGGCTGGTGGTTTACACAGCACTGTAAACCTGCCTGCGTGCCATATGAATGGCTGCCTAATTTATTAGCTTTCAAATAAAAATGTAGCAAACTCAAATTGAGAACGCAATGAAGTCTAACAAAAAGAATCAGATGGGCTCAAAGCAAATAACCTTCATATTTTTTATTCTATTTTCTATAAGTGGGATTCCAGTACCGCAGATGGGAATCTTGTCTTCCCCCCCTTCTCTATCTGCATGTTGATTTCTGGGCTGCCCCCATGTTCTCTGGCTTCACTGGCCTTTCTTCCTGTTCACTTCCCACGGCAAAGGAAGCCCAAATGCTGCTTTTGAAGCATCCCCAAAGGACACCTGACATTTTAAAAGCTGAATGAGTGTCCTCCTCTGGGACAGTCATCTTAGACCATCTCATAATGACTGCTCCCAGAGAAGACAGGAGATTGACTAAACTAGAGAGAAAAAAAGACTTTATCGGGAGAGCGAGGAGGGCAATGTGGAGAGGTGCCCACTGTGCAGGGATGTGATCAATGAAAGCTTCCTCCATCCCATCCCAGTACCCTTTCTGGGAGGTGAGCTGCACATGACCGCCTCCTCTTTTCTCTTTTTATTCGTTTATTCAACACTGAGCTAAGCGCTAAGAAAGGAGCAAAGGCATGCTTCCTCCTTTTTTGGTTCTTCTTCGCCTCAGAGCCGAGTCTATTTCGACCACTTTGAGGTTGCTTTTCTCACCGAGTGGGTCACATTATGCTTTTTCTCTTGGGGTTTAAGGTTTTACTGGGGTGGGAGACAGCAGTTTCTTTTCTTTTTGAGACAAGGTCTTGCTCTGTTGCCCAGGTTGGAATGCAGTGATGCAATCTCCGCTCACTGCAACCTCCACCTCCCAGGTTCAAGCAATTCTCCTGCCTCAGCCTCCCGAGTAGCTGAGACTACAGGCACGCGCCACCGTGCCCAGCTAATTTTTGTATTTTTTGTAGAGATGGATTTCATCATGTTGCCCAGGCTGGTCTTGAACTCCTGGGCTCAAATGATCCACCCGCCTCAGTCTCCCAAAGTGTTGGGATTACATGCATGAGCCACTGCACCCAGCCTACACAGCAGTTTCGGATTCCAAACTGGACTCCAGCTTGAACCTTGGAGGCAGGTGGCACCCACAGGAGTGTGCATGTTCTCTTGCCTCACTCCACCAGTACGTGCTGCTCTATCCATAACCAAATGCAAAAGTACATATAAAACTGTAAGTATAAACCAGTGCTTTCCAAACTTGACTGCACACTGGAATCACCTAGAGAGCTTCAAAAATTAAAGATGCCTGTGTTCCACACCCAGAGATTGTGACGTAAGTGGCTTGGGTGTGACTTGGGCTGTGAAAAGTTTAGTAGACCCCCAGGTGATTCTAGTGAGTAGACAAGTATGGGAGCCGCTGATACAAATACAAATGGCATCCATATTACAATCTTAATCCCTTCCATTTCAGTGCCTTCAGCCACAGCCCAAGAATATTAACCATGATTCAAAGACCTTTACTTGTGCCAGCTGCATGGAGTGGCTTTAAAAATATCTAAGTTTATTTCATGCCCACCTACCCTCATGCCAACCCACTTACAAAATATAATGTAATCCATTAAAAATTACAGGGAGCCATACAGAAACTTCTTTTCCAGCATGGGGCGTGCAAAGTATTTCTAATGCACAAACAATAGGTATGTTTTCTTTTATGACAGGGTTGAAATAAAGCAGACCTAATTATCCCACCCAGATGCTATGGAGAAGAAGCCGTGTGAATACTGCATGAGGAAGCCTATCTCCCAGTCTTATCAAACCCACTTTTCTCTTCAACTGTGCCCTGGTAACCTGGGAAATATTATAAATTTTGATTACTGATTGCTGCATTGTTAGTAACTGACTATTTATCATCAGTAGCTGGTCACCAGTGTCAGTCCAGACTTAATTATCTCAGCTGAAGGGAAAGTAACCCCATGAAAGAATTGCTTTCCAATTAAAGCAGAATGGAATATATGATTTGTCTCTCTGACGATATCCAATTCATACTCCTTTTCATGTTATTTGTATTGTCTTCTTTTCCTCATTACAAGCTCAGAGTTGTGAATCTTAGGTTCCCTAGCCAGAAACACATAAATATCAAGAGGGCAGCTGCCAGACCTCTAAAAAAAATCATGAACAGTCACCACCAAAAACATAACAGTACTTACAGAGTTTCCACTAGCAAATGCTACACTTAGGGTTAAAGACATCTTTCAGCATACCATTTATTTTCACAGGTTCCTAACCTCCTATAGAATGTGTGTATAATTACATGGGTAATGTATACACACACACACACACACACACACACAATTTTTAGAGTTTATTCTTTAGGGGTTAGGATCAGATGCTCTATGCTGTGTTATAGCTATTGGGTCAATGACAAGGAAACAAGGAAACCATTTTTCTACTAGCACAAGTATTTTAGGTAAAGATCTAGGCAATGGCATCTCTGAACTCTTCATTTTTCTTATCTTGTTTTTGCCATTAGTTTGATACTTATTTTGCATGTCTGCCCATTTGCCTATCTAGACAATTCTTTATTCCTGGAGCAAGGACAAAAGTTTATCTTATCTGTTAATAACTCAACCCTGATCACTTTGTAAACATGGCCTTTGAAGTCTGGGTTGTTTAAGAAAATATTTATTGAGCACCTACTGTGTGCCAGGCATGCTCCCGGCACTGAGTATTATCAATGAACAGAAGAGGTCTCTGCTTTCATGGAGCTTATATTCTAGTGGGCTTCCACCCTAGTCCTTCCATTAGTGGTCAAGTGGCCTTGGGTTATTTAATCTGTGTAAGGCTCAGGTTTCTCTGCTCTAAAGTGGGATAATGATGCTTTCCCTTCCTACAGCTGTTATTAGGATAAAAAGCTCCTGGCCCATGAAGAGTGATTTAATTAAGGTAAGCTTCCATTTTCTTCTCAGTCCCCTGTATCCTTGGGGTTGGCACTGGGAAACTCAAAGTATCCTCACCTTTCAGCATTGTGAATTTTGTATGCTTGTTTCCTATACCTATACGCCATCACTTGTTTCCTAAAAACATTTTCTTACTGTAGCTCCAATTTCCCCCTGTCCTCAAAACTTCCCACCCACAGCCTTCTGTGTCTTGCACTGGAGCTGCCTGTATTTCTTAGAAGATGGTAACTGCAGTTTGGTGTTTAACCAAAATCTTGTGGAAACTTAAATTATTGCTTTGGGGAAAGGAGGGTATATTTTTCAGTACCGTGCCAATGTGAAAAGGAGGAATAGCCTATAGTCATTGGTGTTAAGTCATTATTTACTTGGCTTATAGTTCTCTTCCCAACTGCATTACAAACACTTCAAAGGGTGGGGCCGTTTTACTTCTATTTACTTTCAGCAATTTAAATTAAGCATTTATTGTCTACATTTATGAGCAAGGAACTGTTTCAGGTGCTGTGGTCAGTACAAAGACGAAGGCTGGTTGGAGGAAGTAGCACTTAAAAACCTCTCTGGAATCTTTTCACCTAGCAGCCAGCTGCCCTAGGTTAAGAATATGTACCAGAATTTCAATAAACTGCCCCTAACAAGAAAGTTTTAAGAATTTTTCACTCTTCGATTGAATTGGGTTGGTGGGTGAGGGCTTTGGAGGGATGGCTCTTATTGGATCTTCCTTTGCCTTTTTTTCTCCCCTCTTTTTTATCCTTTGTGTCTTGCACAACTCTTCCCATGACTACGGTTTTTCTTTTAAATCATTTTTCTATTAACAACCCCTCCCCACTCCACTTTTCTATCCTTTCCCATTTCTGCCTTGTGAATTTCTACACTTCTCTTAAGACACTCTTCAAACATCACCTTCTCTGTGAAGTCTCCCCTGATTCCCACTGACAACTAACCACTAATCTCTCTCTTTTTTCTTTGAAAATACTTGAGTGAGCCGTATCATAGCCATCAAATTGACATTATTTGTTTACTAATCTATCCACACCATTAGTCAGTGAACTTGGCAAGGGCAAATGAATGTTTGATTGGTAAACAAATGGATTAATGAATGAATAATCTAACATACAATCCCTGTCCTCAGAGGATTTACAAATTATGGGGTAGACAGGTATACGAATAAAAAGCTGCAAAATAAAGTGCAAACACGCACGTCATATAAGAAAGAAAAACGCTATAGATTTTAAGTTTTAATTTTTCCAGGTGGCTTATATTACTTATTTAGCTCACTTTATAATGAACTGATGCCCTTGGAAAAGTTACTATAGATTGCACTAGGCTTTCTTTTTTAAAAGGTCTTAGTCCTGGCTAACACGGTGAAACCCCGTCTCTACTAAAAAAAATACAAAAAACTAGCCGGGCAAGGTGGCGGGCGCCTGTAGTCCCAGCTACTCGGGAGGCTGAGGCAGGAGAATGGCGTAAACCCGGGAGGCGGAGCTTGCAGTGAGCTGAGATCCGGCCACTGCACTCCAGCCTGGGTGATAGAGCGAGACTCCGTCTCAAAAAAAAAAAAAAGGTCTTAGTGCTAGTTAGCCTCAGAAATCCTATTATATATACACACCCAGGTAACCCACATCAGACTGACACACAGCATTTGCCTTTCTACTTGCAAATACAGGTCTTGAAATATACATGAAATGTAAGATGCTGGTATTCTTACAGTAACACAACACTCACATTCTATGAAATCCCTGACCTAGTTACATTGCTGAGGGCATAGCTTAAGCGCATATAATGCCCAGCACGAGGAAGAAACTGTTATCTTGAGAAAAGTAAATTTTGCATTCCCCAAGTTCTGTATTATTAAATCTGTGACCTTAATTACATTAGAGTAGATATTTTTTTCAATTATATGGACAATGAAATAAGAACTGAGAAAGATATAGCTGGCCCAGAATCTCCTGGGTGTGAAAAGATGATGATATTTATTTTGTCTACTCCTGACAATAAAGTTTAAACTGTTACTTAATGCTCCAGCAAAACATCAATTCAAACAGAAGTTAATTCTTCACAGTCATACTTAACATTATACATTTTTTATCTGAACTAAAAAGAAGCAATTGAATATTTCTGCCCTAAAAAATGGATAGAGTTGGATCTTTCAAAATGTTGGAAAAAGAAAATTAAACATGGCGAAAAGACGAATATTGCCAAATTAAACAAATGGATTTGGGCCTTGCTAAATAAAATAAACTATTCCTAATGCTTCAGTACAAGGAAATACACGGGCTTTTTTCTACTTGCACGGAAGTATTTCTCACATAAGCACTTTCAAAACAATGATCTTTTATACCCAATAAGCCATGAAAAGTTGAAAGTATAAGTGACGTTGAGGAAGAAATTCTTTTCCATCTTCTTCCTAAGAGCTGATGTCCTATGTGGTGGGAGAAAGAAGTTGGTAACGTGTACATTTAAACTCAAATTTATACAAATGTTTTCCTAACATATTCTTTGTGGTTCAACAATTCTTTTATTTTTTTCTTGTCAAACCAGTTGGTTCTAATGAGTCTAATTATTAGTCTTCGTAGTCAGAGTTAACAGTATAACGTAACAGTAACGACTTTCAGTTAAAAGTCAACCCTGTGATGCACAAAACCTTGGATAAGATTAAATTTTAACAGCTTCCAACTAATCTACAGGCAGAAGTCCAACTCAGGTGTTACTATTTTAATAACACTCAACTCTAAAAAGCATAAAGCAAATGCATATTAAAAGAGGAACAAAGATGCGAATTAGAGAACCAAACGAAGGAAGGAAAACAATACAGGTTTTTCCTTAATTAACAACTTTTGCAAGATATAAGTTGCAGATAGAATTTCCTTTAGGTCATATCATTTAAGTGAATCTAGTTGTAAAGCAATTTAGAACTCCCCAGGAACAGTAGAGTTTAAATAACTAACCAACAAATGTGTAGTCTTTTCTTTTGCTTCCTTTTCCTTTCTTTACTTCCTTAACAATTGGCAAAATATTCTTAAATTATTAATATAGTACCCGATTTGCTTCTCATTTCCCAATTTCATTCACTAAAACTAAAAGCAAATAGCAAGCCTTAGTAAACTTCTAGCCAGATTTCTTGCTTACAAATATAATGCGGATTTCTGAAAATGCCCAGTTTAAGGGAAGTACAATCCCATAGACTCCAGTACCTTGCTGACCAATGCCCCCTGCCCAGCCCCATCCTCATTTGCCTTTACAATATCAAGCTGATACTGCAGAAGCAGTTGATTGTCAGGACAGCCAGCTCAGGTAAATTAACTTAATGAAACAGATGACTTTGTATGTATTGAAATTGACTAGGCTCAAATATCCACTCAGCTAATGAGCTTGCGATAGGACCCTGGCAGAGGTGTCATCATCATTCTGCCACTAAAAGCCTTTCTGCAGCCCTGTATCCTATCTTCCTGTCTGAAAACCAGGCAGAAGCTTAACAGCCGCCAAGCTTCCAAAATGCAAACAGCGGCAGTTGCCTATCTAAGTTGTGATTGATAGTACACAAAAATACATGGCTACTTCATAGATATTCTAGCCTGCAACAAATTAGGGATCTAAACCTTTGTGCTAGGCAGATAGCCAGTGTATTGTGGGGGACTGCTGTGGCTCTATAATTATATCCAGCCTGATAATAATCCGTTCTACCGCTGTGAATGGCTGTACCCTGGGACTTTAATTTCACCGTCCCCTTCCAGCAGATAATGCCTGACCCTGTGTCACTTTGACTGTGAAACACATGAAAAAGACAAATGAGTTTTTCTCTGACCATGTTAAATTAAGTAATGGATTCTAGATGTGAAACTGGCATAATAATAAGCCAAGGCTCTGCTGGTACTGGGTGGACATTCAGACAGTCTCTAAGGGTGTTATTAACCTCATGCATGAAAACAAAACACAAACACCAAAAAAGAATCTGGCCAGTGTGAATAAAGAGTCTGTTTAGTGTGAATAGGGATTAACCACATAGTTTATATTCCAACCAGTTATTTTAGTATTTTGAGACACAGCTATAAGAGAGTGTTGAATTACTAGAGGTGAGGAAGGATGGGAAGGAGGGCTGGCCAGAGGTTGGTTAACAGATACAAAAGTACAGCTAGATAGGAGGAATTAATCCTAGTGTTCTATAGCACTGTAGGGTGACTATAATGAACAACAACAGCCTATTGTATATTTTCAAACAGCTAGAAGAGCAGATTTTGAATGTTCCTAACACAAAAACACAATAAATGTTTGAGGTGATGGATATGCTAATTACCCTGATTTGATCCTTACACATTGTATGCATGTATCAAAATTTCACACAGTATCCCATAAATTTGTACAATTTTTATGTGCCAATTTAAAATAATAATAAAGGAGGGAAAAAAGAAGACCACGCAGCTGGAGAACATCAGAAGCAGGATTAAAACTCAGTTCTCAATGGTTCTAAAACCATGAAGAATATCCATAAATCCACACTGTTTCAAAGAAGAAAGAGAGAGTGAAAAAAAGAGCTGTTTTATGGTCTAAAACTAGGCATTAGCTGAAGGCAAACTAACACAGGAACAGAAAACCAAATATTGCGTGTTCTCACTTATAAGCAGGAGCTAAACACTGAGTACACATGGACACAAAGATGGAAACAATAAACACTGGGGGCTGCTTGAGGGCGGGTTGGGGGAGGGAGCACAGGTTGGAAGGCTACCTATTGGGTAGTATGCTCACAACCTGGGTGACGAGATCGTTCATATACCAAGCCTCAATGACACACAATTTACCCATGTAACAAACCTGCACATGTACCCTCAGAACCTAAAATAAAGTAGAAGAAAAAATAAAAATAACAACAACAACAAAAACTAGGCATTAATTGAGCGATTTTATAATCAACATTTCCCTCTTTCCTTTCAGAGTTGTATTTTGTTTTCAGAAAGTGGCTATAATTGAATATCCTTGAAGATATACTCATTTGAACTAAATGTTGTAAATGTTAAATATCTTAGAAGAGAAAATGACCAGTGTTTACATTACTTTCATTCCAACATAAAAAGGCACTATTGCTTCCAGTAATTAGTAAAGGACATTATAATCTGTACAGAGAGTAATTGTGCAAATTCCAGTCTTGTAGTTATGTAGGCACTCCCTGTTACACATGGTCTTAATTTTTAATATGTATTTTCTTTTAGCTCACTAAAATATTACAGATTTCATATTAATGCAGCTGAAAAGATAAATGTCCTTTCCCATGTTCCCATCAGAGGTCTGTGTGTTCTGGGAGGTTAAAAAATTATAACTCAGCTGTTCCATACCGTATTAAGATTGAAATTTGGCATCCCAGATGTGAATTTGTTTCCAAAATGAAACAGAATCTGGTAAGCTTTTTTTAAGAGAAAAAAATATTTTAGAAGCTTATTTTTAAAGTAGACTCATATTGGGTTTATGGGTGCTTTTAAGATAAAATTGTATATAGTTTTATTTAAAACTGTTTGGACTTCTGATGGGTAAAACCCCACATTTATCTAAAATTTTTACCTTTAAAAACAGGCTAATGAAAATCCAGAAGTTGCATTACCTTTCTTAATCAGTGATCAAAAATACATGCTTGCCTTTTCTTTAGGCGGTATATTTTCAAACAAGCTCTCTCTGCCCAAGAGGAATTTATTTTTGCAAAGTAATATTTTATTCTGTGTTTACCATATGTTAGACACAGATCTAGCTCTTGATGTGTAATGACTCATTTAATCCTCACAATAGCTTGAGATATATGCCATTATTATCCCCATTTTACAGATGAGGAGACTTCCCAAGGTCACATGCTAACTAGTAAGTTGGGAACAGGGATTTGAACCTGGGACAAACTGGCTCCGAAGCTCACATTCTTAACTGCTATGTGTATTGCCCCTCTGATCATAGTCATTTCCCTAATCTTACATTCACTAAACATTTAATAAGTGCCAATTAATCTATGTGGAGGGCATTATACTAGAGTTGAGTGTGGGGTTGGGGGAGGCGGTGGGGATTGGGAGGATCCAGAGTAGAGAAAAGGGGTCAATAAAGTTTTTTTAAAAAACGCAATCCCCACCACAGTTCTGCAGGTCAGATGGACATGACTCAATGACTAAACACAAAGTAAATGCTACATTTTGCAGATTGGTCCCTCCAGTTTTGGGGAATTGTAGGACCTGTAGTGCAGTGTCTCTGAAGCACTTAGGTCGCTCTGGATGTTATGCCTAGGCCCAATCTACCTTGTGGAAGGGCCCTCCTGGTCAACTGGAGACATTTCCCAGGACCTTCCTAAAAACACTCAAAATCTGGTGGTGAAAGTCCTTGTGTAACATTCTGAAACTAGGCGTCCTCCATCCCTTGCTCCTGTTAGATATAGTGATCCCCAAGTTTCTCTTCAAAGAATCAGTATGTCAGTATGTTCAGTCCTCTTACTCTTTGATTCTCCATTTTAAAGTTTAACACTCTGGTTCTCTTCGTCCCCTTGCTTCTAGTTTCTTTTCCACCAGTTTTAATCAGTAGTTCACATCTGTTCCCCGGTCACCTGCTCTGTCCTGACTCATCCTGGTCACCTGCTTTGACCTGAGTCACCCCCACCTGCTCTAACCTAAGTCACCATTAGTTACTTGTTCCTAACCGTCCTTCCCACCAAACCACTCACCCCACCACTCTGGTTCATACCCCTGCTCTCTTTAAAAGAGCCAATTGGAATTAGCTTAGACTGTGCAGTCCAACCCTAGCCAATAAGGGAAAGACACAGCGGTAGGGACCACCTGCATCAGGAATAAGAACCCCTTCCCCTCCCTTGTTCAAGTGGTGTGCTCTCGCCATTACTCTATTCAAGAGTCACACCCTTCTATAGAAGTAAAAATTGCCTTGCTGCAAATTAAATTTATGTTTGAATGCTATTTCTTTGTGGCACCGAGGAACAAGCATTTCTAACATTCTCAACCTCCTAAGTCAACACCATTTCTTGATGTGATTTATGCCAAACACTTAAGACACTGCTGTATTTTGGATGGATCAAGCCTACTTAATCTTTAATCCTAAAATTGAAAGAAGCAACTGGGGGTCTTCGGTATAGAAAGTGGGGTCAGGCGGCCAACAAAGGGAGTATGAATGTATATCCAAGTCACTCAGAAACTTTTATGCAGGTGCAAGAAACTTACGTCAAAGTGGTCATAAGGCTGTTTAATAGGAGACAGACAAATGTAACTCCACGTTTACTGCTCGAAACCAAAGCTTTGTGTGAAATCTTGAATTTATGGGGAAGGAGAGAGGGTAGCCTGTAACCTACCTGTTGTTTTCCTGATCCCTTCCCCCCCGTCCTGAACTCCTGGAGATTGAGCCCCTTTGGGCTTTGGTGACCCCATCATTGGGGTATGTTTATTTGATTGTTAATTTTGCTGTACCAGACACTCCCTTTCCCATTTTCTAACCATCTTGTAACGCATGCTGACTCTTTTCCCTTCCCTTCTCTTTTCCCTAGGAAAATCAATGAATCAGTAAAGACATATCGGTACTGGAAAAGAAAAAAAAAAGTCCTCTGTATGTCACGGTGCTTTGTTATTTTTCTCTCAAACTCCAGTGGACATGAATAACAATCCCTCTGGATGTGGTTGCTCTGAAAGAGCCGGGCTCTTAGCATTTTGTCACACTTAGCCAATTGTTAAAGTATCATTAACAGGGACCCAGACAGAGATGACAGGTGTAAACAGTTTATAATTTACAAAGTGCAGGATCAGGTTTCTGCACCCCCTCTTCCAAGAGCTCTCAAACACATCTTAACTTGGCCCTGTGTAGGCATGGCAGAAATTCTTACAGGATTGTTTGAAAATAAATCCTATCATGCAACTATTTGGTAAAGTTTTGGCCTTTTGATCTTTTACTGTTAATTCAAACTATGCAAAGCTATGAGTTAATTGCTAAGTTAACATTTCAAAATGCTCTGTACAACTAAATACACACATGTTCCCTGGAACCCTCTGAATGGGCTTTCTACTCTATGTCATAGATTTCCTTCTTTGTTTTTCCTTCTTTTTTTTTCCCACTAGTGGTGCACTGGAGATTGCAGGTTTGAAATGCCTAACAGTTGAAGAGACTCGACACTGCTGCTCTGTGCACAGATGTGGGATTTCTTATGCCTTTTTAGTCAGACCTACTTAGCTGCCTTCTGCATTTTTCAACGCTGACATGTTTCGGTAAAACTTTGACTAACTGGAATACTTGGGGGAAGGGGGTTTCTGGCTGAATGACTTCCTGGTTAAACTAAAAGTTATTTAGAAAGCCCTTTTTATTGAAAATCTTTCTAAAGTATATCAGCATACTTTACTCTTGAGTGAGGCAGCACTGTCAGAGAAAAATTGTACAGTATGTAGCTGTTTGGAAGGACTGTGAAACAAATTTAGCAAAGCTACTAACCACTCATCAGCCTTTCTCTTGCTGGAAAGCAG
The DNA here is from genome assembly GCF_049350105.2 of Macaca mulatta. Lineage (NCBI taxonomy): Eukaryota > Metazoa > Chordata > Mammalia > Primates > Cercopithecidae > Macaca > Macaca mulatta. The sequence goes on from NC_133411.1 coordinate 125,598,058, forward strand.
CCCCTCTCAGTATCCTGAGGCAGCTTAGGATGCCAAGCCCTACTGCTCTCTTCAAAATTTATTTTGCTCTTTAAGCAGAGGCCTGGATCTTTACCAGGGAACAAACAAAGGTCCTGAGGCCACCAGCCCTCACCTTTCATCCCTCACACCTCCAGGCTTCACTCCCTCCAGTCAGTCTCCACTTAGGTCCACGGCTGCCCCTCCTTCACCTGTGCTGGGAATTCATTCTCTCCAGCCTCCCCAAGGCAGCCATCTCTATGCCCTTTCTCTGGTAGTTTCATTCTCTCCCAATTCACTGATACTCCCTAAATATGCCTATCTCCCTATTCCAAATGAACCTTTCTCTCCACCTTTTCTTCTCGTGAGGGCAAAGTCCTTTTCTTCATTGCTAAACACCTTGCAAGGGTAAGCACAACCTATGTTTACTTCCTAACCTCTTATTCATTCTAAAACTATCTTTTATCTTCCTTCTGTAACCTCACCAAAACTACTCTCAAAAAAGGCCATCAGCCTATCTACTGGATCCTATGGCTTTATCTCAGCAAGTCTTATTGATTTTTCCTAAATTTAGCTAGAATTCCTTCCTTTCCCTGTCTTTGTTGCCACCATTTTGTTTTGCTGAAATTCACGTGTGCAGCATAAATCAGACCATGTCACTCACCTTCAATGCTTCCCACTGCACTTGTAACAACACAGATACTCCACATCTACATGGCTCACACCTCTGATGTTCAGCTCTGGAGAGCTCATGCCTCCTTCTCCACCACATTCCAGCCTGTCTTTTGAGTCTCAAACATCCTAGAGCACCCTCTGCTCCTTCTCCCTAATGAAGTCCTCCCCTCACTGCTTCTGGCTGGTTTCTCCACCTTCCGGTCTTAGCTTAAATTTTACCACCTAGGACAGAGCTTCTTTGACCAAACCATCATCTATGTGGGTTCCTGACAGCCCCTCCTCACCACACCACTCTTTTCAATGCGCCCCATTCTCTCCTTTCTCACTAGTGACCATAAGCTGTAGTGGGAAATGAGCTTGTATGTTTACTGGATGGTTGATCTTTTGTCTCCACTAGGCTATGAGTTCCTTGAGTCCTTGGATCATGTCCCTTTTTCACTGGACACCCACTGCTTAGCTCAGGATCGGGCACGTTATTACTGAATGAATGAATGAACAGATGAAGACTTTATACTTTTCTGCAGAGGGCTGTCTAGAATGACTACAGAAATCTGACCAGACAAGTAACTCAAGAAAGAGTACCTGAAGAAATTCAAATTTTAGGTTTTGTAGCATTTTAAATGTCAGAAAGATGCTCACTCATCCTTTCATATACATAAATCAGGTCTCTCAGCCTGGGGGAGAAAAGCATTTAGCATAATACAAATATATATCCTTTTGCAGGAAATACACAAATATTGTGTTGGGAGTAGTGACTAGGATGGCCTGAAGGAAGGAAGGAGGGTAGCCTGGCAATGGATTGCTGCTAGCTCAGTGAGAGGAGCACGCAGCACAAAAGCCCGGAAGGAGAAGGAAGTGGAGTGATGATGGAGGGAGTTTTACCCAAATGGGGAGGCCAAAGTTAGACCAACTAATAAGGTCACTGACCTGCGGGAGAAACAGGGAAGCTGGGTAGAAAGTGAGATGAAGAACTGCAAGTCCTGCACAACACAAAGATGTGTTTGCAGCTGGGTAGGGGAAGAGGACAGAAAGGATTTGGGTGGAGATAAATAGAAACTGCAGTGATAAGCAGAATGCATGGTGGCATGAGGAGGCTGCAGTAAGCATGTATGTATGAGTAAGCAGCAGGAGTTTCTAATAAGTATGTGATCTTTGGAGTCTGAATGATTAGAAACTGTGGGCAAGGTAATATCACAGTTAGGCTAACTATCCTATCCTATCAGCTGAGGTTCAAGGGCACCCACGAAGAATCACCATTTATAATTGATGTCCTACTAATTCCACGGGGTCCTGACACACCTTGAAAAACAGGGCTAAGACTGAGCTAAGGGGGATGTTGAAAGAGGCAGCACCTTTCAACAAATGTCCAGTTATTAAATAGGTCATGTTACAACTGCAGGTGTGGAGCTTCTGCTCCAGAGACTGCTATTAGAAATGATTTTGTAAAACAGATGACACCTACTCTCTTGATTTTTCAACAATTCAGATTTTCATATACTGAGACTGCTTAAAGCAGAGTCTTCTATGCCATTCTAAAGCAATAAGATATGCTGGTCATTTTGCATAGCCTTTTAGCTTTTAGGTATTTTTTTAAATGCTTAAAAAAATTGAATACCAACCCCCAAATAACTCAATCAACTCAATCCTATTGACTCAAAAGGAAATGGTTTCAGATAAAAGCCCACATGGCTTTTAGTTCACCCAGTTCTTTCTACCTACAAGTAACATAACAATTTCCTTCGCACAGAAAAGTTCTTAGAATCATCAGTCATGAAAACAGATGTTGGGCACAGAGGTGAAGCAGCAGCCAGCATCAGTAAATTTGCCATTATCAACTGCCCACCGCCACCCTCAACCCCATTCCCACCCCCTGTTGGAATTGGATTAGCCTTCTGGTATTATTTTAAGAGTGATTGGAATTTAATTTTAGTTAGGAAGAGCTGAGTCCATTGTTTACTTACAAACAAACAAAAGAATCCTCTCTCCAGCACTAGGATTCCTGCTTGGCTGGTTTTAAATGGATGAAGCTAACCAGATATTTACCATCAGCTTGGTGAAGAAAGAGTCATTGTCCTGGGGAGCCAGAGTCATGGGAACTCAGTCCACACAGTAATGCATTGCGAACTGTGAGTGGACTATGACCAATCAAAGTCTCACTGTACATTTCACGGAGGTGGGAGCAAAACAGGAAAGAAAAAATCCCCTACGTGCCAGCATGTTGGGAAGGCATCATTGCAATAAAATTGTGAAACTAATGCTGGCAGGCAAACAACAAAAAACAACAACTGCCACAAACTGCAATATGCTTATCAGGGTCTGACCAAGAGAAAAGAACCCCAATCTTCCACAGAGGACACTGGCAACAATCCCAGGTCCTGCAACTCCTGAATAGCTCCATGTGCCGTGTTCCCTTCAGGTACTGCATTGTCCGCGGGAGATGTTCTCAGCAGTCAAGGAACAGCTGCACAATGCAAGCAGCCTCTGAATGGTCGAAAAGCTTTTTGTTCAGGCCTCGTGTGATTTCTTTAAAAAAAAAAAAAAAAAAAGCAAAACTGGTGTTCTTTTGTGCTGTACAAAGGCAGCACTTTGCTGACTCCAAGTTCAAGACTCATGGGCTATTAGGAGAGGAAAGATGGACATTGTATTAGCATGTGTGAAAAAAAGAATAGCAGTTCCTTTAAACCAAGTCCATAATAAGAGCAGCCTGGTATTTGGAACACCTACTTAGCTGGAAGCAGCTCCCACAGCAGTTAGAAGGTAAGTGTTTGCAACAATTACACACACATGCACACATGCATGCACACATATAGACCCATCAACAGGGAAGCAGCAGCATGTGTTCATAATAAATACATTTCTTGAGAATAGGGCAGTAAAATAAAATATAATCACAGAAAAGTTAGAACTGGGATGCGTGAACTAAGAGGGATGTGACGTTAGTTTGTAGAGAAGCTGTTCTTCCAGAGAAGTTAAATGACTTACTCAAAGACATATGGATACTTTATCAAATCAAGTTCTTAACACCACTTAGGAAGGATGTCCTGGTGCTTCCTGCTCTGCACGTGAAGCAGTGTTGGTTGAGGGGTGAGGGGGCTGTGGAGACAAGGTCAGGGGTTCTAGCATCAGTCTAATCTGAACTTGAACCCCTAGGATATATCAGTGCTGAGGGTTCAAGTCTAGTGTTTCCAGTTGCATGACCTAGAGAGAAATTCCTTTATTCTTCAGAATTTCGACTGATTCAACCCCAAAATGGGGATAAAGTAACTTGTGCCTTTAGAGTTGCCACAAACATTAAGTGAACAAAGAGTCAACATTAAATAAATGTTGGTGACTATGCTTATTGCCATGAGGAGTCGCCATAAAGGTGGTATTTTCATCTTCTCAGAAATTTCAATACATTTAGAAAAAAAGAGAGAAAAGAAACAGGAAATACACAGAGAATAACCATATAGGTATACAAGTAAGCATACGGAGAAAATACAGAGAATTAATGTAGACAACAGGGAACAGGCCAGGTGCGGTGGCTCACGCCTGTAATCCCAGCACTTTGGGAGGCCGAGGCGGGTGGATCACGAGGTCAGGAGATCGAGACCATCTTGGCCAACATGGTGAAACCCCGTCTTTACTAAAATGCAAAAACTTAGCCAGGATGGTGGTGCATGCCTGTAATCTCAGCTACTTGGGAGGCTGAGGCAGGGGAATCGCTTGAACCCAGGAGGCGCAGGTTGCAGTGAGCCGAGATCACACCACTGCACTGCAGCCTGGCTACGTAGCAAGACTCCATCTCAAAAACAAAACAAAACAAAAAGAAAACAACAAAAAACTTGGACCAAATACTTTACACATGAATATTATGCCTCTTATCCATCTGTATGGGCTTATTGGTTTCAGGGTTTTTTTTGCAATGATAGGTATTTGTTGATCCTTTAAAAGCATTTTGTCTTCCTCAAAACAATTTATTGCTGAATATTTAATTTCTTTTTTTTTTTTTTTTTTAATGAGCAGTGGGTGTCCTCAACTTGGACTGCCAAGACGCAATACCACTTTCTGTCCTGAGATGTCAAACTCACACATGGAGCCACCTCAGTGTGTTGGGATAATGAATTATTTTCAGGTCCATGTTTTCCAAGGTATTTCTAGCACTATTATTTTACATATGTCCTGAAGATAGTTCTGTTCAGAGGAACAGAATTTCAATCAGATGTGTTTTTCCCTTCAACAAGTTTGTGATTTTTTTTATCTGTTCTTAAACTCATTATATATCTGTTAGAATGTACTTCTTAGTAGCTACTCTTTGTGTACTTATATTAAATATACAAATAATACATGACAACCTTTTCGTGATAAAATAAATAAATGAAATAAACATTTTAGACAAAACTAAAGTCCTGCTTGCCCATCACATTGTCACCATCACCATCATCATCTTGGACCTTTCACCCTACAATATCCCTGGCCTATTCCACAACAGGGGCACCCTGTTACCATGCTGTTTCCTATGTATTTTCTAGAGTTTTCTTTTCCTTCTTTGCCTTTGTTTGTTTGTTAAACCAATATCCTTTTTTGTTAATAAATTCTTGGAGTTGGCATATTTTTCATTGGAAATAATTCATAGCAACTAAGAAAGTATTTTCAACTGTGTGTTTGCAATCAAGCAAATTTTTCTCCATTATATATAAGATAATTTTAGGCATCTACACCCTATTCTTATCTACCACAACCCAGTGTCACCACAATGGCAATGCTAGAGTTGAAGCCTAGATAGTATTTATTTCTTTGGCCCTAGACAACTTTTCTCAACAGGCTTTTAGCTGTGACGATCTGGGCGAGCTTTAGACAGTGGTCTTGCTTCCTAAAGTTGGAGGCAATCTGGGGTTGATTCTGTAATTTTTGTTTTTGTAGCTTTCCTTCTGAAGTATACATCACATATTCCAAATTCTAAGGTTGTTAAAGATCTATAGACTATTGAGTAGGCACGTAATGTGACACGCTATGAAAGCATTTTCCCTGTTTTGCAATCTGAGAACAAAACACATCATTGATAGTCATGACTTGTAAGAATCCTCTTGCCCCTGCAGCTGTACTGGGCAGTGTGCAGAGCTTCCATCCTGCTTCTTAGGTTGTACTCCTGAGAAATGGCTCCCTAGATTCTAGTATGGTTAACTTGTCCTTAGTGCAATACATTTTAATAATTCTGTGCTTGCGTGTGTGTGTTTAGCCTTTCTTTAATTTTACCCCTATAATCCCCTTCAAATCACACTAAAATATATATAAAAACTGATGGATTTCCTTCAACGACTTGATCTTCACCACTAGAATGGTTAACACCATTTCCACCAGTGGTTGAAACTAGTTTTCAGGGTCTTTGCAGTTCGGGTACTTTACTTTTAATTATTATTTTACTTCTGGCCTGAACTTTTTGTTAACCTCTTGGTTTTTATATAAAATTTTAATTATTTAAGTCATGAGTCATGCCAGTTTGTCTTCCCAGTGTATCTTCAATTCACAGGAGATACAGAATGCACGATATTGCTTCTGTCTGGTTAAAGGAAATTTTTAGTTTATTGAGTAAGCGTTCTTGGGAATTTTCTCATCTCACTGTTTTCTGTTAGTTTTCCTTTCATTGCAAGTTCTTTTTTTCTTATTTTCTTGTGCTAAACTGCATGCTTTTTACAAAACCCCTTTTCTTCCACTGGTTGGTTATATAAACGATTGCTCTTTACATGCTCAGTCTGATACTTTTTCCAAAAAATGTGATAGGATTCAAATACTCATTATTTTCAAGGCATGTAGTTACTGTAGCAGTAAAACAGTATATTTTAAATTAGGAAAAGTATGCATTATTATGCCTTTGATTCACAATCATCACTTCAAATACCACTTTAAAAGTAGGTGAGTAAAACTTACGGTAAATGCAAACTAAACTAGGCTCTGCCGTCAGTACAAACTTATGCTTGCACAGCATGGAGGCTGTTTTCTGTCCCCTGCCTGTAGATTGCTTCCACCATTTGGAGGTCTCTATACCTGGATACACTCCTGCTTTAGGTGTTCACAAAAGATTCCTTGATTTCTGGCTATAGCTTCAGTTTCTGGCTGTTCCTCCTGGGAAGGCCTGTCCCTTTCATACTGTGAAATCTAGAAGGCATGAATCCCTCCATCATTCCCACAAGTCACTTTAATCTCTACTAGAAACATCATATGGCAAGATAGGGGCTGGGGACAGAGTTTGGCCCCATGTGTCCCTGTTTGCTTGTAATCAAGCATCCCTCATATTTCCTATAGACTGCTGTTGTGTATACGCATGTTAAATACCTCATTTCAAGAGTGAGTGAGAGAGGGAAAAAACTTGGCCCAAACTATCTTTTTTCACTCCAGTGTCTTCCTTGGCAGTTTATTCTCATCTGACTGGCAGCAATACCTGCCAACAACTTCTACTTCGGATCAGCATCTTTTGGCACTTAAGATGATAGTATATTTCTACATGGCTGAACGCAGACAGGAAAAGTCTTGTGTAAATAATAATTTCCATTAGCAACACTGAACTGATGTCAAAGTTCTCGATCCATCTCAAGACAACAGAATTCACAATCATGATAATATTAAGATGACAACATAAGTGACTTACAGGGGATATTATTCTGCCCCACTTGATACTATTTGGAAGAAACTACAGGAGTCAAATCTACATCATGTCTTTTTCAGGCTGCAAATGCTTGATAACATTCATGTGGATCAGCAGTGATGGGTGTGGGTGTAGACGGTGAATACAGCAGTTGAACCACATGCTAGCCTGGCTACACAGAATGCTAATGGGTGATGATCAATGTGTCCAGTGCATTCTATATTCAAAATATGGCAGATTCAAATGAACACCACACATCTTTATCTCAACCTACTGTGTCAATTTTCAGAAACGCTAGAGGTAAGAGGGGTAAGAATTACCAATATTCTTATTTGCTTTTTTCATGTTTACCAACATTCAATAACACTTGAAAGCAATGTTCTGAAAGGAAGCAACCACATACTAACATGACATAATAAAGTGTTAAACACTGTGCATGTTCCTATACTAAGAGGTCACCCACACAAGTTCATTCTGTTAGTACTAAGTTTGCATTATTGTAATTACAAGTTCAAACACTAATTAATAGTTAGAGCAGACCAGGTGCAGTGGCTCACACCTGTAATTCCAGCACTTTGGGAGGCCGAGGCGGGCTGATCACCTGAGGTCAGGAGATCCAGACCAGCCTGGCCAACATGGCGAAACCCCATCTTTACTAAAGATACAAAAATTAGCTGGGCATTGTGCACCTGTAATCCCAGCTACGCAGGAGGCTGAGGCAGGAGAATCACTGGAACCTGGGAGGTGGAGGTTGCAGTGAGCTGAGATCACGCCACTGCACACCGGCCTGAGCAACAGAGTGGGACTCCATCTCAAAACAAATAAACAAACAAACAAACAAACAGCGACTCGGTAACATTTTACCCATGAATGGGTATCTAGGGCAGAAAAAGAACGTAAGTTCTTTAAGATACTTTATTTATCCAGTAATGAAGTCTCATGTGCAGAAGCACATGTCATATCTTGGCAAATGCATTGGTAGTGCCCATTCATTTTCTTCTCGTTATCTGAGGACTCTGTCCCTGCTGCTGGGACAGTAGCCTGGGGAGCCATCAGGCATTGAGTCTCTTTGTATGCCCTCTTCATATGAGATACAGAAATTGGTGTAGACTTTTTTTTAAGACTTTGCACAGGAAATATCAGATAATTATTTCTTACATCCTTTATAGCTGTTACCTGCTAACCAAATCACGTGTCGGACTGGGAATTGTGCACCAAAGTCTGCTACCATAACTGATCAATATTCTGGTGTTTATATAAGTCAGAATTCTGGACACCTCTTTGAAAAATAAAGTATCTTTTAAAGGACATTTAGCGTTACCTTTTTTCCTCTTCATTGCTCTATTGCACTTTATTTCTTCGCATGAGATCCCTCCCCAACTTTTTACAGGCATCTATCATTTTTAATAGCCTTTTTTAAAGGACCCTCACTGTCCCTTTATCTTTCATTAACAGGGTCCAGAGAATGTTTGTTTTCTTCCCTCTCATTTACCTTAGACTGCAGAGAATTTAAAAGTAACATGGCCCATCTACTGCATCAAAGAAATAAAAAAAAAATTTAGAAACCCAAAAAAGTCAAATATCACACTCTGCTAGGATTCTAAGAGAATCTGGATTTCTTTGACAGTGGAGTTTGACCATTTGCAGAAAGTAGAGCCGTGGAAAACCTGTGAGGGTTACCATCATCTTAAACCCTGACACAAGCTGGTTTCTGCATCACACTTAGAGAAACAGTAAGTGCCTGGGCTGAATGGCACAATGCATAAGGAAGTGAGGGCAGCAGCTCTCTTCTGTTCAGGACTATTCTGTTTGCTTCACTTCTCCAGCCTGGCAATCACCTCCTTTAATTCCAGAGGCTGCTACTTCAGCAGCACTTGAACCCTTTCTCTGATTTTTTTTTTTTTGTCATTTTGAAGATAGCATCATTATTTTCCATTTGCAACACTGAGATTCTGTAAATGTAGGTATATTTGAATACTCACAGAGCCCAAATAGCATATCATAAAGTTGAAGAATTTTTTTTCTTCTAAGCTCATAAAATAGTAGCTTTCTCTTTCAAGACGATGTCAATTTTATCTTTCAACTACTATGGGAGGGATGATTGGTTTTTCTGTGTTATGACTATAACTGGATTCCTTGAGGAGATAGAAGTGCTACCTTTCTATTTCACAACTAACTAAATTTTACTTAATGTTTTTGGAAAATTCTTACAAGGCACTTGGGTCCTGTAAAACCTCCTCCCCTGCTCCCTCCTACCTGGCCTGTGAGCAAAGCGACCCAGTTCAGAAAAGGTTCTCTCCCACTTCAAACTCCACTATGCTCATGTTTTCACATTTTTCTATGTTCATGTTCACTGCAGATGTGTATTAAACTTCCATTTTTCTCTTGTTTAGTTTATACTGAAAATACTTTTTTCTTCTTAGAATAATTCTCACTACTCCGGAAACACAGAAATACTAATATAAAAACAATGCTTATCTCCAACATCTAGACCTGTTATCTTTTAAAATAAGGCCAAGAATTTCATCTTTTAATTGACAGAGTGGTCAAGACTGATTAATACATGATGACTGTTTAATCTTCTCCAAAGGTTTACAATCCAACTAGCTGCATGACCCTTCAGGGCTGTTTTAACACAGATTAGGTAGCAGAAATACCACTTCCACATGCTGACACAAGTTTGTGCTGGCAGAAGAAAAAGAAAAGTAAATGGGACAATATGATAAGGCAAGCAGATGTGTTTTGATAATGTGGTTAAGCCTCAATGCTCCTGACCAAGTCTCCAATGTGGTTAAATTGATGCCAAAACTAGCACGTTTTACTTTTACGGTAGACTTTGCAGGCTGTCTCTTCTCTACTTCTCTATTAAGTTCTTTAGTCTTCTGAACTGCTGTTAAAATACATTTGCAAGGTCTTTGCTTATATGACAGTAAATGTTCTCTGTGACATTACTAATGCAGATTAAATGCATCCTAGTAGAAATAGGAAAAAATAATTATCTTTGGCCTCTAATGAAATAACCTGGGTACTTGAATTTGAAGGCTCTCCTTCCAACCACTTCCACTATGGGTGGTCCTTCCTTGTCAAAGTTAGTTTCTAGGATCACTGAGAAATTTCCTTTCTGATCCTCTTTCCTAAGGCTGGTGGATACAGCACTGCTCGGATGCAGGGTCCACAGCATGTGTGCGGTTTACAGAGGTCTCCTGTCTGCCACACAGGACTGAGGTTTTTTGTTTGTTTGTTTTTTGTTTTTGTTTTGGAGACACGGTCTCATTCTGTCACCTAGACTAGAGTGTAGTAGCATGATCATGATTCACTGCAGCCTCGACATTCTGGGTTCAAGCAATCCTCCCACCTCAGCCTCTCGAGTAGCTGAGATGACAGGCATGTGCCACCATGCCCAGCGAAATTTTTGATTTTTTTTTTTTTTTTTTTTTTTTTTTTTTTTTTTTTTAGAGATGGTGGTCTCATTATGTTGCCCAGGCTGGTCTCAAGCTCCTGTGATCCTCCTGCCTCAGCCTCCTAAAGTGCTGGGATTTTACAGGCATGAGCCATTGTGCCTGGCCAACTGAGATCATTGTATCAAAAAGTTGCAAGAACAAGAACAGATTTGTGATTACTGTGATATCACCATTTCTAGTCAATGTTTCTCTAACCTGGTACTTATTGCCTTTAGACTTTGGCATAAAAGATGAAGTGGCAGCCTCACCCTCCACTGATAGAGGCAAGTATGCCAGGGGGAAAGCAGTGTATTTACATACCACTGTTAAATATAGTGAACCCTAAGTTTCTCTTCAAAGAATCAGTATGTCAGTATGTTCAGCTCTCTTATTCTTTGATTCTCCATTTTAAAGTTTAACTTCTTGGTTCTCTTCACCTTCTTGCTTGTAGTTTCAGTAAACAACTTTCCTGCCAGTCCTAATCAGTAGCTCACATCTGTTTCCCGGTCACCTGCTCTGTCCTGACTTGTCCCAGACACCAGCATTGACCTGAGTCACCTCTGGTCACCTGCTCCGTCCTGACTCATCCTAGTCACCTGCTCTGACCTAAGTCACCTTTAGTTACCTGTTCCTAACTGTCCTTCCTGTCAAACTACTCACCCCACCACTCTGGCTCATACCCCAATAGCCAGTCGGGTTTAGCTTAGATTGTGCGGTCTGGCTCCAGCCAATGGAGACAGGACACAGTAGCAGGGACAAGCTGCGTAAGGGATTAAAAATTGCTTCCCTCAGCCGAGCACGGTGGCTCATGCCTGTAATCCCAGCATTTTGGGAGGCTGAGCTAGGTGGATCACCTGAGGTCAGGAGTTCAAGACCAGCCTGGCCAACATGGTAAAACCCCGTCTCTACTAAAAATATAAAAATTAGCCAGGCGTGGTGGCAGGCACCTGTAATCCCAGCTACTTGGGAGGCTGAGTCAAAAGAATTGCTTGAACCTGGGAGGTGGAGGTTGTAGTGAGCCAAGATTGTGCCATTGCATTCCAATCTGGGGGACAAGAGCGAAACTTCATCTTAAAATTGCTTCCCTCCTTTGTTTAGGTGTGCTCTCACCATCATTCCATCTGCTAGGAGCACCCTTTCTGCAGAAAGTAAAAATTGCCTTACTGAGAAAATTAAATTTATGTTTGAGTGCTATTTGTGGCACCAGGGAACAAGCATTTGACATTTCTAACACCACCTAGTGGGCTTGGCTGCTATGGAAAAATGGCAACTCCAAATGGGAAAGTGGAGACAAGAACTGATCTAGTCTTGGATGAAGACTTGGAGATGCCATTCAAAAGAGGTGCTCTGAAGACAGGCATCTCTTTATCCTGCCATCTTCGTGGCCCCATATAGTTCTGCCATTCATCATAACTCTGCAGGGTTAATGGCGTAAGTCCTCATTTGCCTTTTAAAGTCAAGGGACACAGTAGAGCTATCTTAGGAGGCTAAGATAGTTCTTAAAGGGCTATTAAGCATTTTGGAAACAAGATGCTTCAATAAAATAATAAATTATTTCAATAATAAGTATGTGTTGGAAACCAAGGGCAGAATCTTTGTTTACCAGAGTCAAAGCTCTAAAACCTAGTGATAACCATAATCCCAAAGGCCACTGAGATTAGGATCACTCTTCATATTATCAGGCTTTCTTATCTCAGCTCCATTTGCCCACATGGCCTTGGGGCTCTTACGGAAGTACTGGCTTCCTATGACACAGAGTCACAAGCACAGAGTCACAGGCTTATAAAGGTCCATGTTATGACTTCCCTGAGACACTCTGACTGCTTTATAACCTGAAAGATAAACTACTAACAGACATCTGTACATGATTTCAATGAGTTAGCTCATTAGCTAAAAAGTCTGTTCCTTCTTTTCCTATGATAACCCTACTACTGCACCCCATACTCTATGTTTCCTCACATCTTGTGTCCATGTATTCCTTCAACCAATGCTTCTCAAATATGAATGTGTGTGCCAATCACCTGAAGATCTTGTTAAAATGCAGATTCATATTCAGGCACTCTGGCATCTGGCCTGAGCATCTACATTTCTAATAAGCTTTTGGGTGATGCTCATGCTGCTGGTTCAGGAGCAAGGCTTTAGATTACTTGTCAAGCTGACCATAGGGATATAACTGGGTAATTACTGGGAGCTCTTTTGTGCAACCAGCAGACCACTGCCTGGAAAGCCCCCACACTCATTACAGATCCCGATCTTAACTCCACTCCAATGAACGTAACAGCACAAGGGAGAATTACAGTGCTTCCAAAACTCAGAGCCTGCAAACTATACTGAGCCCACCCATTTTCCCTGATTCGGTCTCCTCTCACTTTAACCATTCCCACCTCTTTTTATTGCTCATTATCGTTAGTCTGAGCAAACACAAGCTTCAGCCTGATAAGCAATCAACTGACTTTTCCATAAATATAGATTCTCATGGAAAAACAAAAAGGAAAGGGAACAAAATAGAAAGGTGTTATATATTGAATTTATTTTAGGTTCCAATCCTATTTTTTTTCCTTAGGCTGATTGCCTGATTTCCATTAAGTCATTCTGTTTGCTGTTTGCCTTTGAGTCAGTTTTTCCTGGTGGTCTAAAAGGACTTTAAAAATTTTTTTAAAAATCTATTAGCCTTAAAAGAATTTATCTTTTTTATTCTAGTGGCATTAAATAAATGCTGGCTAGTACTGTGGGCATGCGTACAAGTGTCCTGAAGAGGTATAGCTTTGATGTTGCTGAAAAATCTCATATTCAATTTTATGGAAATCTTTGCTTTGATCCTTCCAAGTCATCTTTATTGAATTCCTAGCCAAAGCATGCACTAAACCCTCTGAGTGTATTCATCCTACATTTGTATGTTTATTTTTCAAGATTCAAACATAGAAAATTAACTCCTAAGAATTTGAAATGCCAGCAAATTTCAGACATGTATTGCAGAAAATAAGTGGTCCTGACACATTATTAAGGTGAAAAAGGGCAATATTTTAAAAGCATTCATCATTTTTCCCTCATTTTTTAACTATTTCATTAATATTCTCTAAGTAATGTACTGATTAAGAAGAGGTCTTTGTTTTATCTATTAAGAAAGCTTCTGCAACAGAAGCTTTTATTTCATAACAGTATTACTAACAAGCAAGCATTAAGACTAGCTAATAATGTCTTTGGATCTAAACCAGGGGATAAAATTCAATGATGTAAACTGCTATGTATCTGATACTTTAAAAAAACCAGGCCAGGCGCAGTGGCTCAAGCCCGTAATCCCAGCTCTTTGGGAGGCCGAGACGGGCGGATCACGAGGTCAGGAGTTCAAGACCATCCTGGCTAACAGGGTGAAACCCCGTCTCTACTAAAAAAAACACAAAAAATCTAGCAGGGCGAGGTGGCGGGCGCCTGTAGTCCCAGCTACTCGGGAGAATGGCGTGAACCCGGGAGGCGGAGCTTGCAGTGAGCTGAGATCCGGCCACTGCACTCCAGCCTGGGCGACAGAGCGAGACTCCGTCTCAAAAAAAAAAAAAAAAAAAAACCAACCAACCAACCAAACAAACAAAAAACCAAATGGTCCCCTGACTCAACACCCGTGAATATAAAATGTTCTGCAAATAAGGAAGGAACATGATCAGCACTATTAATTAAGGTATATCATACTCAGATCCTTGCAATATGTAAGCTACACTTTGAGAGAAGCTAAAGTGCTTTTAGGGGCTACAAATTAATGCCATCTCCAAAAGTGCTAAACCTTATCCCCAGCCTCACATTTGTGCTGGGGACTCTGACCTCCTGGCTACCATGGTTATTTTGAAGACCACCTACCCTATCACTTACATTTATATCTGCAAACAGGGATGTCTGGCAGCCCTGAAACTTAATTTCCCAGTTTGGGGTTGACCAGTCCTGAATTGGCTCCAAACCTCTGTGGTATCAATACAGCTGGACACTACAGGCCAGTTACAGTGCCTTCGTCTTCCTTGACGGCTTTCTTTTCTTGACTTGAGATTTGATTTATGGACCTTAGTTCTTGCTTCCAGAGAAGACTATCACATTCTCGATACTGTACATTTAGATGCCATGCCCCAGGTGGCTGAACAGTAGTTCTCCAGACTCATGGTGCATTTCAGTGAACATCACATTTCTCATCACACTGGAGCAGAAAACTTGCTTTGGAGTGGTATATGGAGTGAAGTTCCAAGGTCCTGCTTGGGTTCTGGAAGGTGACTATGGGCTGCGAATACATCTCAGGGTTTCTAGGAGTCAGGAATTATAAAACAGGCTTCTTGGTACTTGTGTTACTTTCAAGGCTTTTCTCAACTTATAGTGTATAAATACAATGCTACATACCACGGAAAAGTTAGTGTTGTGCTTAAATAATACATTTTCCATTGACATAGCTTCTTCAGCTGAAGAGTTTTAAGATATGTTTCCAAAAATCCCCTTTCCAATGGGAAAATTGAGGCCAAAGAACAACTGCCCACAGATTAGACCAAGTCAACAGAAGAGATAAGAAAACAACCTTATTCTCTCTGCCTGGATGGCTTCAATTCACCTTAAAACAGTATTGCTTTGCACAATTCTGTTCTGCAAAAAGGTTTTATCCAATGGCATTATCCAATATCATTTTAAATGCTATGCTTAAATGAATGCTGCCTTGGAAACTAAAATAATAATAGGACAGGCCTGGCCTTCTCTGTATGCAATTTCTACTTCTAGAAAGAAGTATACAATAAGTAAAGCATGATCTTGTAGATAGAGTACTCTAAACCACTGATTTAAAGGTTCTCAGTGCTAGCTGATGGAAAGACCAAATAAGCACATTTCAGGCTCTCTGATGAATCAACGAAAAATAAAAATAAAAATCATTATAAGCAAACAACAAAATGGACCTGATAAATCATCTCTTAAAAACTAGATGGAAAAAACATCACACGCTAAATTCCTTTAATATTGCCAGGGACCTACTAAAAGCATACTTTACAAGTCTTTATTAGCCTCTACATTTGAGAGTCTGAATCTAGAAATAGAAATTTCTCTTGGAGTCAGAGAGGTGAGCATTCATAATGGAATAAGTTCCCCCATTCCAAACCCTCCCATAGCATATGGAGAGCTCAGCACTAGAACAGAAGCACTGAAGCCTGGAGAGGAGAGATTAGAAGCAGGAGGATCTTGATCATGCTTATCTCCTAGAGAAGACCAGACTACCATGGAGCCCTCATGGATTAGGAAGGCGAAACAAGAATGGGGAGTTGGTATGGAGTTAACTCAAGCTGAAACCCCAAGGACCCACGGTTGTCTATCCTCTGACTGCAGGTTATAGAGGTTAATTTTCTTTTCATCTCCACCAACATTGCCCAGAGAAACAAAATATAAACAGAGGTAGACACAGGAGACATGAAATAAGAATAATTTTATTTATAATAAGTGGGAAATTACCCTCTTCTCTTCTAACAAGGTGTACATATCCAATTACTGTTAACAGAATATGCCATATCAGTACTTTTCTGGTGACAACAGGAATGCAGTACACTCTTTATACAAAATTCACAAGGGAGTGTTCCCCTCCAAATCATTCATACTATGTACAAATTATAACACTTTTCAGAGTATTTAGTAGTATACAAACAATAATCAGAATGCACAAACAATACTCATGCACTTTCACAAACACCTCTTTGCAAAGTGCTACCTGTACGACTGGTCACAGCACACATTACATTCAATTAGCTGTGACCCAGAAATACTGGTTGCATTGCTCCTGGACCTTCTAAATGGTCATCCAAATGATCATGTTTGAGTCAGTGATGGATCCTAAACTTGTACAAGCAGAAAGTATGAAACTGAATTGCTTTCGGGTTTCAGTGGAAAGGGACTGATGGTTAATGAGTTAATTCTTTTAGAGGCACTTTAAATCACAGTCATTGTCATGTTAAAATATAAATGTTATTCATATTCATTGATTATTTTAGGTCATTCATTTTCAAAATATTTCGTCTTATGACTACTTCTAAGCCTCCTTGGTTTTTATTTTAAAAGCAAAATCAACATATCTACTGAAGGTTAGTCACAAATTTCACATTGTCAGCAACCTCTAGATTATTTTAAGAAAGGAGAGATTACCAAGAAAATGATCCTCTCTAAGGTTATCTGACACCATTTCTCCACCTTTTGGTTCTGGACATTGAAACCATGTCTGTGAAATAATACTCCAAAAGTGCTAATGTTAACAATAGCTAATGATACAGGAATCCCATGGTAGGCTCTGAGGACTGGAAACTTTGCCTTTAACTGGATTTACTGAACAAATGAGAGGGCAAAAGAGATGATTTTCCCAGAAATGTTGATCTATTCTTCTTTAATTATCATTTTTTGAAGGATCTGTCAGCATGTGCCCAGTGGACATCTCTGCACCTTGTAGCCTGGGGACCTTCCACAGCACCCAGGTGCTCTGCAGTAATAACAGTAATAACAGTGCCTTAGGTTTACCTGGGCTTCAGGCTTTGTAAAAACAGGACATCATTTGATCTGCACCAAAACTCTGAGAGAAAAGCTTGGTTTTCTAATAATCTTACACATAAGGAACATTATTTTCAGGATGATTAATTAAATTAGAGGCTCCTAATATTGATTGATCATCACAATCACCTGATGGGCATTGACTCATAGATGCCCAAACTTAAACCCTGGAGATCAGGTTTGTTTTGGGCAACCCAGTCCCTCAAGCAGCCTCATGCCTAAAATTCTCACTCTAAACTATAGGAATCTAACATTGTCAAAAGAGGTCATAGATCAATACCAGTTTCAAACGTTGGCATCCGTTAGCACATTCAACAACTAACACTGCACAAAAGGATCATTAGGGAATAGTCTCTGTTCTTGGGGGCCTCAAAGATGAGTGGCTTTATGGAATTCATAAATCATCACTTAGATGAGGTACAAGTACAGGTCATGACCAAATAGAACATGAGTGAAATAATCTGAAGGGAAAAAGTAGAGGAAGCGAGTGACATGCAGGGACTTTGAGAGTAGGGGAGGTGTCAAAATGGATAAGGTAAGCAACAAAAGTCAAATATGCCCATGTTACAATTAAAGTGTAGAATCAATCCTGCATGATAGAAAGTCTGGAGCACACGCACACACATACACACACACACACACTCTCTCTCTCTCTTTGTAGCTCATCCTCTATCAGCAGAAGATTTACCTTTACAAAGCAGAAGATTTGGGGGGAAACATAAAAATAGGAAACACCTAGTGCTTATGAAGTAACGGGCACTCAAGGGAATGTATACATATGGACTAATTTAATCCTCACAGCAACACTATGAGGCAGATGCTATTAATATTCCATTCTACAGAGGAGGAAACTGAGGCCAAAGGAGCTAGAGAGTGGTGGATTTGAACCCAGGTGCTGGCTTCTCTGCAAGTCATCAGTGACATGCAGTCTCTTCACCCATGCACATCTTTTCCTTCCCACCCACCGCTAAGTTTTGACCTGATTGTTAAGTTCAGATATAACAGGTATCTCAGAGGTTGTAATCACAAGAAGCTTTCTCTTTCAGCTTCCTGTCTGCAATTAAATGCAGATGTGCTACAACAACATCAATAATCCCACTAAAGAATTAGTGTGTCTGGACTGACAACGTAACGTATCAGGAGCCATCAACTTTCTGACAGCTATCATAGGACTTTCAAACATATCTGCCAGATGTTTGTCACAAGGATTCTCCTGAGAGCAAGTCACAGGATTTTGTCTGTAAATTCTGACTGCAGTTTTCTACATTAACCTGAAGAAATGGTGACAAAGGAAAATACAGGCATGCCAATCACTACCCACCAAATGTCACTGACACCAGTCAGAGAATCACTGATTAACCTGGAGAGCACTGCAAGGTGAGCTACAGGCTTTATCCTGCTCTTTAAAATGTCCTAGAATGTATAAAATAACAGTATTTATGGCCTAAAGGCTTCCTCTGATGTACACATTTATTTTAAAAAAGGATTTTGTAGTCAACCACTTTTTTAAATATGTTTTAGTTTGTTAAGTTGAAAATTGCAAAGAACAATATTTGGGTGAAGTGATAAAACACATAACTTTACACAGACTATCTTTTTAGTCAAGAGGAGAAGTTCTATTTTTCCAAGCCAGGGTAAAGGCAGGTGCCATAGAGGACTATAGGAATGAAATGAGATGGTGCATATAAAAAAGCTCTGCAAAACTTTACACTAATTACTTGGTCATTCTCTGGGTCAACTAATGCTTTGGTAATAAATGAAATACTCTGGGTTCATTAAAGGGATGCTCTTCTCCATCCTTCAGCATAGCTACATGAGGCCATGGAGCAATTTAGTTAAGCGGCCCGGGCAGTATAAAGGTGAGACAGCCACCGTCTTGGAGGGAGCATCAGGCCACATCCTCTCTACCGGCAGGAAGGTTCAAAACCGATCTATTTTGGTGAGGGGACAGCTATGGGAAAGCTTATTTATTTATTTATTAGTAACACTTACAGGAAGTGTTACTAATGGGGCACTTTTACAAATCCAATAGAAAATAATTTCGTAAGTATTGCCAAAACGTTGCGAGATGTGACAAAAACGAATACATTTTCATTCCACCATTGCCAAAACATGCTGGAACATTTTAAAGAGTAAAATTTTTTATGGATTGGGTGTAGGGATAAATTACTAATGATGGCAATCCTGTCTCCAGGAGAAAAGCATCTCCTGGCACAGACAAGGGCCCAGGAGGAGTTGGCCGTGCTCTAGGGAGCATTCGCTCATTCCCCAGAATCCTGTGAGTCACCAAAGGACACTTCTCCATTTAGAAAAAAGCAAACTGCTTAGAAAACTATAGAGGGAAAATGAGTACATACAGCACATATGCACATATATTGTTATTAGACAACTACATTATATTACTTTGAATAATACATTACATAACTTTTTATCAGATCTATTTTTTGTGACTGTGTTCAGAAAGTTTTATTAATACATTCACTTTAAACACAAATACATTTCAGTACTTGAAAATCCATTAAGTATAATCTTAGCGAAATTTCTTATAAACCTCGGTGAAACCACCTCTGAACTCCAGGTTCAGTCCCTCAAAGGGATTAAATCTTAAACACACCATCACAACCACAGCTCTGGCGGCTCACACTTGGTGTCATTAGAGTCTATTTAATATGGCAGCTGATGCCTTGTGGTCCCTTGCAAAAGGGGGAGAGCAGAGCCTTGGAGAGAAGTGAATTATAATTGCCTGCCGCAGGACTGTGTGGCGCTGCCTGTGACAGCAGCAAATGGGGAAAATAGGAAGGCATTAGAGAAGGTCTGTTGTACTGATGAAGTGGAATTCCTAGAACACACTGTGCTATAAAATGAGATTTGGCTCCACAGTGCTGGGAGCAAACAATGGACTCAATAGTACCCGGCCTTGGTTGCTGGGCATATTCTAGCTCCTTTAGTCAGAGCAGCCTTTCATTCAAAGGGGCAGGAGCCACACTAGAGAATGGGAAAGAGGGGGTGGATTCCTGGTCCAGAGAAATCCTGAGTGAGATGTTAGGGGGAAAAAACCAACATCCTTTCAACCAAGATGAATAGTACCATGATAAGATAGTTTCTCACACTCCATATGATATAGCAACCACGTCTATCATTTTTTTAAAATAAATAATTATAGAAATGACTGGTGAAATGTGTCCAGCCTTAGCTGGGTTAATACAGATTGTGTTTTGGAAATATCTGTAGTGGAGGATGGATCGTTCTTAAATCTGTATTTCTGGAGAGGAGTGGGAAAAAGAAGACTTCAATGGGTAATGATGGGAGGAGGGCCACAGAGAGCCCTGTAGTAGGAAAGGGCTTTCTACTGTAATAAACAGTAATAAACAGTAGCATCAGTAAAAGTGTTTTAAACCATACATTGTAAAACTACATCCTGCCTTAGAAAGAATTATTATTTGCCGGTACATAGATGGGTAATGGATTCCAACAGTATTAATAATAAGCCAGGAGTTAGAGTTTGTTCCCAACTTGCAAAATTGAGAGGAAAAAAAAGAGGAGAGAATGCTTACTCAAAAAGTGTCTCAGGCACTAAAAAGATAGTTGAACTGTTGAAATCAAACTTAATTGTATCCTGTACAAGTAGGAGCAAGCCCTATCTAATGATTTATGGGGCATCAGTTTGCCCCTGAAATATCCACTTTAAAACAGTTTTAGGTTTTTAAAATCCATTTAACAAAAATATTTCCACAAAACTACATCACAGATCAAATACACACATTTATTTGGAGGGGTTCATATGAAGATAATAGGTAACAATTTGTATAAAGTATTTGTTCAAAAAGTACTGCATAGCAACCAACTTTGTGGAGAAGATTCTGCATTTTAAGACTTGCCTTGGTGAGAGGTGGGTGGTGAAGTCCAAATGATCCTTCCTTGGCCTACCTTCTTAAAAGGTTTCAATTAAGTACATACATACAAGCATATATACATATAAAACAAATATTCAATACCTTTTGGGAGTTTCATGTCAAGAAGCCCTGGAACCAAAAATCCCTGGCTATGGAGAAAGCTCAGTTCCCCAACAGGGCCTCCTCCCTAAGCCAGGAGAGGCAGGCTTGGGCATTGAGATGGTCAACAGCAGATGCAGCCCATTCCTGTCTTATTTGTTGAGATTGTCAGGAGGGTGCCAATTAATGCCTATTTTGATGAAGGTTTTTGTGTTGTGAACATCTGTCCACTAGCATCTGGTCAGGGCCCAAGTCCATTTCACAAGAAACACCAAACAGCTGTCAGATGGTTCTGACTTTGGGTGAATACCAAATGAACACAATCCTCTCTGCTACTGGGAAGGAGGGGCCCCAGTTCCCATTATCCAGCTCCAGAGACACCCAGTCTCCAAGCTGTTGTTAGCACATTCCCTAACCCCTGACCAACAAGTTCCTTATTTTTGTGAATCACGTTCTGCCCACCCGAGTAAACTGGAATGGATAAAGCCACAATTAACTCTTGTTTGCTTGAGAGCTAATGATCAGTTCAACCCTTGTTTCTCTTCTTGACTCACCCAACTTCTTTTCTATCTCCTCATTACACCTCAGTGAAGTAGGGGTGAAGGCAGGCTCAGAATAGGGCTTTACTTTCCAAATTACCCACTTTGCTGTTTAGTGGTTCAACTATTTGATTTTGTGAAGGACAAGTATTTAAAGCCCATGACTCAATTTGACAATTCAGTTTATTGGTACAAGTAGTTAATGCCACATATAACAAAGTTTTATTATACAAAATAAACTTGTTTGTATCTATACATTGGTTTTGAGTCAAACATTAAGTTAACAGAGCCAGGTGCAGTGGCTCATGCCTGTAATCCCAGCTACTTGGGAGGCTGAGGCAGGAGGGCCACTTGAAGCCAGGAGTTCTGGACTAGCCTGAGCAACATGGCAAGACCCCCTCTCCAAAAAAAGAAAAAAAAATTGTAAAAATTATCCAGGCTCAGTGTGCACCTATAATCTCAACTACTCAGGAGGATTACTTGAGCCCAGGAGCTCGGGGCTGCAGTAAGCTATGATCATGCCATGCCACTACACTTCAGCTTGGGCAACAGAAGGAGATCAGTCTCTAAAAGATAAATACATATTTTTTAAAAATCTAATTAATTAACAGAGATCTTTGGGCCCTCTTTGTTAGTGAAAATTCCTGAGTACTGTGTTTCCAAATACACAATCTACATTACCTACAATCTAAACACTGCATTCAGAACACTCACCCAGTGAGGAAACACTTGATATTATGACCTCAGAGTTTCTTCCTCTGAGAACAGAAGACAGGAAGGCTATAGCTCAGGGCCTCATGGGCCTGATAAACATAGGCTCCTAACTGGGCACTGGACCCAACAAAGGCAAATAAAAACTGTAGCAAAACACAGTCACCTAACCCCTAATGCCTTATTTAATATTTTAGAAATATCCAATAGGATCTAATTTAGCTCTCTGCACATGGTAGGCATACACTATATTTCCTAAATACCATGAAATCATGATTATTTACTCAGTTATTTTAAACCAAGCTCTGACACACAAAAGAACATAGAGACAGAAACTGACAGATTCATCTGGACACTATCATCTCCTCATCATCCTGTCTTTTTAGTTTTACTTGTCAAGAACCCATATCCTGCTGGTGACAAAAACATTGAATTTATCTAATTATATTAGGAGGATTTGGTGTCAAATATTAATAGCTAATTTTTATTGTACCATCATTCTGGTGCATACTGTTTCATTTAATCATCAGACTCCCTTTATGAGGTAGGTGCCATTAGTATCTCCCCTTTACAGATGACGAATACGAGGCGCAGAGATGTTAAGTAATGTTCCCAAGATCTCACAGCCAATAGAATAGCAACCTCCAGAGCCCATACTTTTAACTACTCTTTCGTAACACCCCTCTAGAAGAAAAGCTGACTTCCAAGTGTCATTTTGGTGTTCAGCTTCATTTTGTGTGTGTCTAGCACTAATATGGTTTTAGTTGTTCTTCCTGATCTGAGTTTCAAAACTGGAAAATCACCGTTACCAGTAACCATTTTTATAGAACACACGTCAGTCACTCTGCTGCTGTGAGCTGAATGTACTTGGAGTGTTGCAACGTTACCTTCATAATCCACTGAGAATGCCATCATTATACACGCAAAAAATAGCTACTGTGTCTGAAATTTACTCTCCCCACTTTCTGCAGACTCTGGTGTATGCTTACTCTTCATCCAAGAAAAAGCAGAGTTGGCACTATTGTCAGAAAAGTACTTAACACCACCGTTTAGGTTGCGGGTGTGCTTCTCTTCTTAATATCTTTAGAGAATAATCTGTAAAGTGCTTGGATCTACTCTTTGAAGGTTTGGAATAGAAAAATGTGTTTAGTCCTCTCTGAGGACTAATTATATCATAAACTTTGAGGCTGTCTGGTCAAACACATCCCACCCAATGGTGGTTGAAATACTTTTCTTTCTGTTTTTTGAGAAAGTCTCACTCTGTCTCCCAGGCTGCAGTGCAGTGGCACAATCTCCACCTCCTGGGTTCAAGCAATTCTCATGCCTCAGTCTCCCAAGTTGCTGGGATTACAGGCGTGAGACATCACTCTTGGCTAATTTTTGTATTTTTAGTAGAGATGGGATTTCACCATGTTGCACAGGCTTATCTCAAACTCCTGGCCTCAAGCAACTGGCTTGCTTTGGCCTCCCAAAGTGCTTTTCTTAATACTTGTAATTTTTAGTTAAACTAACTGAAGAAGTTCTTATAGCTTTATTTAGACAGAGCTTATTTTATCACATGTAGCTTTTTTGCACATACAAAATAGAAAATAAAAGTGAAGTTAATTGGTTAAGGTAGTCCTAAAACGTGTGTTAGACTTCATATTCCGGATATGGCTTCAATTCACAGTCATCGGTGTGTGTTTTTTCTAATGTTGTCTTCTATGCCATCAAGAGCACTGGTGATGTGCACATTTTAATTTATTCAAAATCTTTCAAACTATGTATCATAAACTTAACAATCTAGCTGCTGACTAGATGGTAGCATCCTCTGTGTGTTTTGTCACCTTTCATGGGATCTAAACAAAAGTGCTTGTGCTGAGATTCAGTAACACTAGAGGGCAGCCTCCAAGTAAAGTTTGAAACAAGCGATAGCACAACTATGCAATAATGTGGCATGTAATAGATAAATAATCTATAATTCAGTTTCTCGGCATTATGATACCAACTCAAATACGGTGTCCCAACATTTTTTAAAAATCAAATCATTCCTTAATTTTTACTTCTAATATGCCTTTAAAATAAGACATCCAAGCAAACAGTTTCATAAAGGTTCTCTAGAACCTTTCTAGATATTCGGTTTGTTAAAGCCCCTTGAAAATAGTTGATTTTTCCAATCCTGTTTTGTTTTCCTTTTGTTACTCAGCTTCTTTTTAAAATACAGAATGAGAATAAAAACATTCATGTTACAAGTTTTATTTAGAAACCCCACAAAGAAAAATGCAACATGAAAGATAAATATAGAATACCCATCTTTTTTAATTTTTATTTTGCTTTAAGTCCTGGGATACATGTGCTAAACGTACAGGGTTGTTACATAGGTATACATGTGCCATGGTGGTTTGCTGCACCTATGAATCCATCATCCAGGTTTTAAGCCCCGCATGCATTAGAGAATACCCATCATTTAAGGATTCTTTTAAATAGTATAAGTATTAGCTAAACTAGTAGAGACATCAAAAGATTCTTCTGGACAACTGTACCGTATCAACACTTAAAGGTTGAAACCATAAAATGAAATTTGTGATTCCCCAATCATCTATGCAATGAAGATTTACTTATTCCTAAGTAAAATATCACTGAACACATTTTCCTGTCCACTATATAAGCGGTGTTCAATTTTAGCACAATGCAGCAAAAAAAGAAAAAAAAAGGCCTAGCTGTCTGATTAACACTGTCTTATTAAATCAACACAATTTAAGCGTTGTGTTTTGTGAACTACATCATCTGTAACATCTCAGTTGCACATGGCAATTTAAAAGATAAATACACATATAAATATGCCCAATATTGAGATGGGGTGAGAGGGAGAACACATGTATATCTAATTTCAGAATTTAAAAACTTTCATAAAGTAAAATTGTTTGGAATGAAATAAACAGGAACTAGATGGCTCCATATATGCCCCGATTTTTACATGAACAGACCATTTAGCGCTTGGTCCTCCTGCCCATTTGTAACAGTGGTTTTTATAGATGCAATGAACGTGCTTCCGTCTTCCTCGTGTTAGCCACCTCATATTATGGTATGAATCTCCCTAAGGTTGAAGAAAGTGGTCCCAACTGCCAGATCAAATGGCGACAGTTTAAACATACTTAATCTTAAAAACTTTAGCACTCTTTGTGAAGAGCTGAGGGTGAGCACAATAGGACTAGTGAAACATTCTCCCCCGGCCTGAAAGCTTGGGAGGATGAATAACTCCTCCCTCCTCAGGCCCAGTCCCAATGCGCCAGAAGATAGTTACCCCCCTGAGATTGAGAGAGGCCATCAGGGTATCACGTAGCAATTACGTCAGACTGGGACACTTCCTGTTTAGAGGAGACTATAAAACCCCTGCCCCGTCCTCACTTGGGGCTGACGCCATGTTAGGCCTCAGCCTGTCTGCAGCTAGGGTCTCATGAAAACAGCGCATTGCTCCACACCGACCTGTGTTGTTTGTTGGTGTGCTCTCGGAGTTCCGACCAATAAGAGAGCGTTGCAACTAGGTGTTGGACTTTGGTGTTGTGCTTATTATGTGTCACTTAAATACGGTTTATGACAGCAGTTAAATGTTTTGTCTGTAAACCTGGGTTCCTGTCCTGGCCAATGCCACAACCATCCACTCAGCTCCCAAGAGGTGATACCTTGGAACCATTTTTTACTCCTTCCCCTCCCTTACCCGACACATCCAACTGGCCCCAAATCCTGTTGGCTGTACGATGCCAACATACCCAAAATCTGTTTCCTTTCTCCACTCACAGTCCTAGCAGATTTATACTTCTAAAACACGTATCTGGTGACATCATCCTCTTGCTGAAAAGCTTCAGCCACCTGCAGCACCCTGGGCAGAACCCTCCACAAGCTGCCTCAATGCCTCCTCTGTCTTCAGGGCTTCCCCACATCATGTTGTCCCTGTGCTCCAGTCACCAGGAGGGTCCCTTGCTGTTCAGGGGCCAAGTCCTACATTCCCCATCTCTGGGCCTTGCTCCTGCCTTTCCCTTCACCCCACTGTTCCTCCTCCCCCTTGCCTCCCAAATACGGAGACCTCACTCCGCAATTGAAATGCTTCCTCCTTCAATGGAGCCCAGCCTGATCTCCCAGCTGGACAGAGCCACTTTTCGCCTTCTTAGCATCTTCTGCATTCTGCATTTGGGACAGAGAATAGTCATACCTTACACTAGAAAGATTTTTCACATCTCTACCTTCTTCACTAAAATGTGGGCCTACAGTAGGTACGCAAGCAGTAAATTCTGAACTAGTTCATCGCTGTCTCTCTGCAGTGTGTAGAATTTTTCCTTGCCAAGAGTAGGTGCTAAATATATTATCTATTGAATTAAATTGAGCTGCTGCTTTCACTAGATCTAGTAGCCTGAACCAGAGTACAATGACCTTTGTCAGAGGGAAGATTCACTTAGGTTGTGCCATGCAGTCTATTTCATTCCTTGCTAAAAACGTGTTTGTTTTATAGGTATGAGTTGCAAGTCCCAGGAGGATATTCCTGACAGAGTATCTAATTCAAACTTCTGTCCCTCCAGTTCTACCCTGTGCCAGGGTCAAAACTGCCACCCTTATGTAACTATTTATTTTTATCCCGACCATAAAATAGGACTAGAATCCCAAATAAAATCACCTACCATTTGCCATTTGATATTTCTTAGGGTGACTTTGACTCAAGACCCTAAGAACCTCCAGAGACAGTGAGTGTCCCCTCCTAGCAATGGTATTTCACTGAGAAGTAGGAATTTAGGTCCCGGTTGCACTAAAACCTCAGATGAAATCCTCAAAAAGCTACTTCTAAACTTGTTCTGTGTCAGGATTCACTTCTGTGTAATAGGAGCCATGTGAGAACAACTAGGATTGGACAATTTTAATACTTTTTAAATTTTAAATACTGAGTAAACAACACAGCGATATGGAGGAGCACAAAACTCAGATTCATATGGTTTGGGACCTTGTCCAGGCCCTTCCCTTACCAGAGGTGTGCTCTTAGGCAAATTACTTGACCTCTTTGAACCTGTTATCTCATCTTTAAATTGGGTGTAATAATACCTA
Organism: Macaca mulatta; assembly: GCF_049350105.2. Taxonomy (NCBI): domain Eukaryota; kingdom Metazoa; phylum Chordata; class Mammalia; order Primates; family Cercopithecidae; genus Macaca; species Macaca mulatta. The sequence continues at coordinate 125,625,647 of NC_133411.1, forward strand.
TCCTGCCTAACCTGGAGGGTTGTGATAAGACGAAATAAGGCAATGTTTATAAACACACTTTGAAAAATACAAGCACTATATAAACAGTCTTTATTGTTAATAATAACACCATTAAATACAGTCAGTAAGGCTGACTTCTAATTGTATTGTAGAACTCAGCAAGACTAATTTGGGGAAACGTATCTCCTTCCTGGGCAGAACAGCCCTATCTAAACACCTCAAAGCTGGGAGCCAATCTATTCTGTCCCCAACAAGGTGCCACCCAGGAAGGTGTGTTGAGCACTTTAAACATGGCCAAGGAAAAACAATAAAAGATGCAAATACATTATGATTACTTTTCACAGAACAGGCAAGTTAAGACTAAGTATGGTTGACGACTTGCATTGTCCTATTCGTACATTTAAAACGCTTTCATGTTCTACACAGAATTTGCATTTCAATAACAATGTGATAATGTCAAGTTATTCACAACATTTCAAAGGCTTGTCTTGCACACCTGGCATGTTGGAAGATCTGCTGGAGAACTCGATGTAGCTGTTTTCTAGCAGCAAAGGCAATTACATTGTCCTTTTAATTCTTGGGAACGGATGTGTTTGGGCAATATTAACAGGTTTTGTGTTTTGGACACAACAAAATATGAAAACGAAAGCATCACACTCGGAGATATCCCTGGAGAATTAATTAACCAGCATATTGAACATGCTGAACTTCCCCCTCATCACAAATGAGAGGAAACACCTTGTAGATAAAAGTTGACTTTTTAATAGAAACCTTTCCCTGTACTCTGAACATCCCTTTATAATTAAAAAAAATGTATCCAAAAGATGTGTTACCTTTTCTCTTGACTACATATGAAACTACTCTGCTTTTTCTAACTTTTGACATCTCCTCCTTGGACAGAGGTGGGATCATGCAACAGAGAGGACGTTTTTTCTATTAAAAGTAAAGCCATACTGCATGCGGTCAGACACATGCTCTAAAACTTATTTTAGATAACCACTACCCTGGAACACAGTACAGCAAATATTATGAATCAATTTAATTTCGGTAATTTCTCATTAAGGTGCCTACAGATCGGTAAGTCTAATTGTAAAAGCTAAGTATTTATAATTCATAAGCATAATTACACTAAACTAGATGGGTTATATGCTATTAGGGTTTTGTATAAGCTACAAAATAATTGTTCACAGAGAAATTTAATTCATAAATTGGCATTAATATATCTAGCCTTTATCAGACCCTCTAGTTAAAAGTTGAATGTAAATAGCACATTAACATCCTTATTTAGGTTTTTGATATCTGCTCTAAAACTCATGACACAGGAAAAAGTACTTTTAATCAAAAATAAGGCCCACTCTTTCCGGTGTGGAGTCTGGAGACAACGTGCAGAAATGGCACCTCGAAAGGGGAAGGAAAAGGAAGAACAGGTCATCAGCCTCTGACCTCAGGTGGCTGAAGGCAAAAACGTATTTGGTGTCTGCCATATCGTTGCATCCTTCAATGACACTTTTGTCCATGTCACTGATCTTTCTGGCAAAGAAACCCTCTGCCGTGTGACTGGTGGGATGAAGGTGAAGGCAGACTGAGATGAATCCTCGCCATATGCTGCTATGTTGGCTGCCCAGGATGTGGCTCAGAGGTGCAAGGAACTCTGGGCCACAGGAGGCAATAGGACCAAGACCCCCGGACCTGGGGCCCAGTCGGCCCTCAGAGCCCTTGCCCCCTCTGGTATGAAGATGGGGCAGATTGAGGACGTCACCCCCATCCCCTTTGGCAGCACCCACAGGAAGAGGGGTCGCCGTGGTCGCTCTCTGTGAACAAGACTCCTCAAAATATTTTCTGTTAATAAATTGCCTTCATGGAAAAAAAAAAAAGATGCCCAATTCTCCACATTGTCTACAATATTCCCTAGTTGTTATGTTTAGTACTTTGTAAAGGGTACACTTGGACAATGGAAATGCTACTAGGTCCAGTACTTCTGTAGTATGCTTTTATTTGAAAGAACTGGGGCACCACTTAAAATCTCATTCAATCTTTGGAAGGAATGGCCTCAAATCCAGCCAGAAGCCAGTAAATATCAGCAATTTTGATAGGTAAATTCCTTTAGAATTAGAAATGATTCCTCTGAAGATTCAAATACTCCACACCACTTACAAATTTCAGTTGTTCCCCAAGTGATATTTCATTCTTTGTATGACCATTCTGAAATGATGTAGAATCACATTTTTCATTGTAATGAGAATCTAGTGTGGTTTGCATGCAAGACAAAAGAAGCAAGTTCATGTCACTACTGGCTGAAAATACTCTACCTAAATACAGCCTCCAAGGCATACAAAAGAAAATCTGTAATCAGAAATCATTAATTAAGGTTAATTAAAGTCCACATTGTATTTGACTGACATCCATACAAAAAGTACTCTTTACTTTTCTTAAGGCTACGTGTGCAATGTTGTGTCTAACCCGACACCCAAGAGTAATCACAATCTTGTTATCATTTGAGAGGAGAATGAACTCAATTCAACAAAATTCTTTTTAATGAAAAAAGCTTTGATCTTAGTTAGTCCCACTGTTCTCCTCCATTCCATGTCTTTTGTTGTTGTTTAAACATTTAGCCTATGCAAATACGGTAAAATGAACAGAACCTATTTTCTTACCCTGCTAAATAATCAGGGGTCCATAATACTGAATTTACAAATGCACATTTTCTTTGCTTCTTGGAGATATCTGAGGGGAAGTGGAGAAGGGCTGGGAGATAATTGAAGCCTCTGGGTGAGCCAGACCACATGATCAAAAACTGCTGTGACACTTAAAAGTGTTTCTCCACAAGAAATTCCGGTGCCTAGAAGCCTGGTGAAGCCAGTAGCAATTAAGGCCATGTTATCCTTTTAATTTACTTCACATTATTGGCCTCTAAAATCAATCCTTTAGTGTGGTTGGGTAAGGGATGGGTCAACAAAATAGGCACGTGCATTAAAAATGCTTGTTGATCTTACACAAAAATTTTGGCAGGCTGGATCTGGAGAAATTTAAAACGCTGCTTTGAAGCTCACTCTGAAATAAAAACTAGTCATTTTCTAGTAAAAAGGAAAAAAAATATGACTAATTTTCTAGATTAGTCCCATTTGTAAGGAATTCAAAGTTTCTTCTTCTAAATCAGCCTAGATTTTCATTTATGCTTTACATGTCTTGAATTCAGCACTGTTTGCTTCCAGTGTGAGATTATTTTATGTTTTAATCTACAAAGGAATTAAATTGCTTGGCTTAGACTGGCAGGAGTCCTTGAAAGTCCACTTGAGAAATGGAAACTGAAACATGAAGTGTACCACTATCTGTTACACAAGGCCAAATTTGCCTAACAGAAGCAAGCTGTGTTCTACATCACACGTGAAGCACATAAATCACCGGAATGTGGGTATGTGTATCACCCTCTTACAGCAATTTACTCCCCAAATCCTTTCTTGACCAAGTCACACAACGTATACACCACTGGAGAACATTTTCTAATCAACCCTACAGTCACAAACCTAAAAAAAAAAAAAAAATAGCAAAATATTGAAATTATTAAATAAATGAAAAATGTTCATATACTATTCAAGAGTTGACAAAGCAGCAGACCCACCGTCCAAAATGTATGTGCCTTTTGTTGCAAAATACAGTAAAATGGTCTGTGGCTCCTTAGCAATGAGTGTCAAGTGTAAAAAAGGAAAGGTTAAAAACCTGAAGTAAAGCTCTACATGTTTCCATTGCCAAAATAACACACAACACACAGCAATCATGATGTCATTTTATTTATTTAGTAATCTGCAGAGCCAAAACGAAATTATGAAGCTGAAATTTTAAGCAAAGTCGTGAATGCCCTCATTTACCTCCACATTTGTGAATAGCCTTAATGAAGAGTTTGCACCCCTTTGCTTTCTTGTTGAAATATGAAAGTGACATCAGCCTCTGGACTGTATTTTGATTTTTTTTTTTTTTTTTTTTTTTTTTTTTTTGCCAGCAAGACTGAGCAAGAGGCAAATCCTGGAGTAAATATCAGCTGGATGTGCACATAACAAGGTCCAGGGAGACACTCTCAGAAGTTGCCTCTTTTAATCCAACACTGAATTATATGAGAAGCGGTTTTCAGTTTTTCAGAGCACAACTGCCAAAATAACTGCAAGGCTTGCAAGCCCTAGTATATCTCAAACCTTTCCCAAGACACCCCAACACTATCTGAGGCACTGAAACTATGGCAACCGAATAAGAAAGCAGCCTCCATGATTAATAGATGAAGATCCCAGCGACAGTGTCTAGCTAGGGCCATCATTCATGATACAAGAAGAATTAGCACAGAATCCATCTCGAAAACCATTAACAAGTATTCTTATAAAAATCAACTCCACTGCCATTCTGCCACGTATACTTGAGTTTAGAATGCTATAAACAATTTGGTTTCTATTTATCACTCACTATGCAGGAATGAGAATGTTCTTAGAAACTCAGATGCTCATGTTTTAAAAATAGTGAAAGGCTTAATAGAATGGTTTTCCACCTGGGTATTTGAGGCCTAAGAACAAATACATTGAAAAACCAAAATATGTGAATGAAGTCAAGTGGCTCTCTGGGTAGAAAGGCGGAGGGACAGTTGTTGAATTGTTTTGAGTGTTTTTTTGTGGAATGCAATTTTGTGTAAAGCATTCCATTTTCAGGAAAGGAACATTTCCATTCAGCAGCTCAATCAGTATTCTCTCAGTTTCCTCATTCAAGGACAGTAGGAGTCTGGGGGAGGGGCAGGGAAGTGCTGAAGTCGCTGCAATATTAATGAAAAGATTGAATATTCTTCTTTAAAAAACGAATCAGGAATAGGAACAGGGAAAGAAGAATGGATCCATCACAGAGAGCTTGTCTGTAAAACTCTCATAGAACATTAAACCATAATTAATACAATCTTTATTTCTTCCCAGTCTCTAACAATGTTTATTTTCCAGTGGCATGTTTTCATTGTATTTAATGCCAGATCCTGTTCTGTTCTATAAATGCTTCAAATCAAATCATGGCCAAAGGCTGGTCTTTGAAGCGTAGAGGGGCAAAAGGGCTAAGAAAGGGGTGAACAGCACCAATTTTAGAGCTGCTTCTGCTAAATTTTTTTAATTGGCATGGGTTCTTTGAATTTAATTTTCTACAGATGACAATTATAGGTTAGTTGGAAATTCCTAGAGAGCACCCAGGAATATTAAAAGAAAGCTTCAAGTCTAAAGGCTGCATGAGGAAATATCTATTACTAACAATACTTTCAAAGCAACAGTCACCATACCGGCTGCTAAGAAGGATCTGAAACTTCAGTCCTTGCAGCATGTTAATTACTGATTTATCTCACACTCTTTCCATTCCCTTTCCACTTACAGAGTTTGAGAACATTTTATTTCCTACATGAAAATAACTGTAACTCTAAGCCATGGAGGCATTCCTAGAAAACATAATGGTAGCAGGGAATTGTGGTGATAACATCAATTTATTTCCCCTTCAGCTGTGCCTTTTAGAAGTCAGATTTTTCTCACTGATAAGAACTTGTATGACTATCATTTGAATCAAATTTCAGGTTTTGTAGTAGTGTGTCTGTCAGTAGAATAACTGCTATCTCTACTGGGGTCAGCCAATTATTTCCTGCCTTTGGTGTAGAAGGCAGTAGTTTGCTTTTGCTGGGAGATTCACACTCTAACAAACTGATTTCAAGCTTGGCCAGGGAAGAGTGACTTGGCAGATGCATGGCCACCCTGAAGACCTTCTTGCAGAAGGCCTAGCCACAACCTCCTCAAGGGTTCCAATCAGCAGCCGGGTTTCTCTCCTAAGACAGGTGTGGTCCTTGGGAATTCAACTCATCCCTAAAATAGTCATTATGGGTTGAATTCAGATTCTAAACGTAGGTGCAGAGTGTACATTTTCTCACTAAAATGTTAATAAGTGACAGCTATCATTTTAAAAAAGCTATCCCTTGGGCTCCTATTTGATATAAGAGTCTGCTTCTTGTTATTATTACTTTTTATATACAGTGTTTTTTTCCTTCCATGTTTCGGGTGTGATATTTCAAATTCCAAAGTTTCCCTGCTTCCTGTTTCCCTGCAAGTGTCGTGTTCACATGCTCCTCAACTTAAAACCCAAGACATTATGGCCTGTTTATGGTATGAATGTTTATTTCTAGTCCAAAGGTTGTTTCCTTTTGCATCATCTCTTTATATTACAGATTCAGAGCCATTTCCTTTTGTACTATTTCCCCTGCCCCCCACAATAAAGGTACTATCTGCTTTTTCAAAATCCATTCCTAGGGCATTTTTCATAACTACTCTTACTCAAGTAAAAATAATACCTTATGTTGAATGACTGCTTGTTGTGTGCCCAGCATTGTGACATGCATTTTACAGATGTTACTGTGCTATGCATTTTAAAGATGTTATCACATTTATTCTTCTCAGAACCATAACATTATCATCATACAAGCACTTTGCAAATGAAAACTGAAGGAGAAAAGAAACTGGCTTAAAGTCCCACTGTTAGTAAATGGCAAAACAAATCCATGTATATTGTCTGTCAAAAAAGCATGACTTCAGCAATGCCTCTAGAGCTGTCCACTACATTCCCTCCAACACTCCCTTCACATTTATTAACTTCATGCCACAAAATCTAATGAATTTGGCCTTGTTACAGCAAAGATGGAAACTTCTAGTAGTCCTAGTTCACCCTGACATATCTGTGTTACATTAATGATTACATTGATTTGAACTATTTCAGAATTTAACTGAGCAAAAACAATTACCTTACTTTTAAAATAATTCCTGGCAGAGTGGCACTCCCATGACCTTGCCTGATTTAATGACCATGTTGAAAGCAATGTTTCCTTGACATGGTTGGTGTTCTAATTAATAAAGTTGCTATCCATGCTCTAAGTGAACTGTACAATTTCAATGAATTCAAACATATTATTTAGTTGCATGATGTGATTTACACTAAAACTACATGAACAGTGTATATTCTTCTAAAAATAATTTAGAAGATGAAGTAGGATCTCTGTTATATCCAGGGTCTGGAGTGGGAAAGAGGGGGTTAACATCAAACTTCCCAAATTTCCAGAGTGCGTGTAATATTTCGCTAAATACATTCACATTCATGATTTCGTATTCTCCCAGCAATCCTATAAGTTGGGAAGAATAGGTTTACTATTCACAATTTTCAGTTAAAATAATGCAGCCTCAGGGAAGTTAAGTGATTTGTCCAAGGTAGTAAGAGTCTGGAACCCAAGTCTTCTTGACTCCAAGTGCAGAATCCTCAACAGCAGATATACTGTATGGGTACGGGGAAGAAACATGGGTTAATAAAGTATGCTATATTCTCCTGACAGAAAGTTGAATTTTAAAACTACTATTAGCAAACTCCAAAAAAACAAGAACATTCTGTGGTCAGTGGTTAGAATGCAGAACAAATGAGGCCAGGGTCAAAAGCTCAAGCCCCATAAATGCTGGCTGTCTTCTTAGCTCTGTTTCCTGGCAAGTTGATTTTACCTAACTCAGACTCCCTCCAGTTACAACCAGGTGTCTCACAGATGTGTGCTCTTGGACACAGGAGGGGACTGGGTGAGAGTGTGGGAATGAACAGGCTCCAATCCATCACTACCACTGGAAAAACAACACAGTGAATGTTCCACTAATGATGCATGAGCCATACCACCTATGTGCTTGGAAGATTATACACACACACACATTCATGCATGAAGTATCTCATTTGATAAAAACATGATATAAAAGGCAGACAAAATAGATAAAATAAAGACTAGTTGTTTGCAAAAAAAGATTCACTGTTTATTCATTCAACAAACACTTGTTATGGATGGCCCATGATGTGCCAGGCACAGTTTTAGGTGCCAGAGTGAATAAAACCTAAAAATGTCTATCCTTATGGCATTATGTTCTAGTGGAAGACAGAAAATCAACAAGGACAACATATAGTTTGTCAGACTGTGAAAAATGCTAAGAAAAAAATAAGGACTGCCAAGCAGTGGGGAGTTCTGTGGGAAAGAGTAAAGTAAATAAGGGGATCAAAAGGCTTCACTGAGAAAGTGACATTTGAACAGAGACCTGAAGAATGTGAGAAGCAAATCATGTAGCTATCTGGGGAAAGAACCATCCCAAGGCATGAAAGAGTAAGTCCTTGCAAAGGCCCCCAAGTATATGCCATGCTTGACAAATTCAAGGAAGCCCAAGGGGTGGAGGTCAGAGAGGCGGGAGCCTGAGTGCAGATCATGTGGGGCTGCAAAGACCAAAGGAAGGACTTGGCTTTTATTGGAATAAGATGGGAAAACATCTGAGCAGAGTAGTGATCTGATAGGGCTTAGTTTAAGAAAAAATCACTGCTGTGTTTTGCCTGTTGCATTGAGAAAAGAGCAGAGGCAGGAAAGCTAGTTGGGAAGCTGGCATGAAAACCTAGCAGGAGAGGACCATGGCTTGGCCAATGTGAGGGCCACACAGAGGAGGATCACCTGAAGGAAGCCGGCAGGCATTCTGAAGGTGGAGCCAACAGCATGGCAGCCACCATGGATGTAGGTGTGAGAGAGAAGCTTCAAGGAGAACTAAACTCAGGCCAGCAACTCAAAGAATGGAGTTGCCATTTACTATGATGGAGAAGATTATGAGAAAGGCAGATATGGGGGAGAAAGATACAGAATTAGGTTTTTTAAACCTAAATTTGAGACCTCTATTAGGTTCAGGAGGAGCTGCCTACCCACTAAGCGCTGGTTTTTTGTGAGGTCCAGGAGAGAGGTCTAAGCTGAAGAGGTTACTTGGGAATCATCAGTGTATTATGGTTTGATATGATACCCTCTATTGGTGTAAATGGAATTATTGTAATAAAGTTTTGCAAGAGCTCATCTGTTTCACAAAGCAAGATACCCTTGTGTATAGACTATATGCAACAGTCCCATGGTCAGAAGTCCTGAACTCCTCCCCTTGAGGTTTGTGTGGTATGACATCTCATTTGCTCTTTTCAAAGGGATTAAATGCCTCCCTCCTTTCTCCACCTTACCATATCCCCAAGAGGCAACCATGTGGTTGCCAGCAGAGAATAGCTCAGTTGCTCTTGCAGCACATTTTAAAGCAGATGAGAAAAGCCTTCATGCTGAAATAGAAATATCTCAGAGAAAACTTGGCTCCAAGGCATCCCAAGAGAGTGGGGGGTCCTGATATGGGAGGGCCCAGCAGAATGCTTCAAGGCATCACCTTCCTCGACATGCACAAATGTGGCTGCCATAACACAAAGCTCCTATATAAATATGTCAAGGAGCACTCGTCTACTCTAGGAGGACAGAAAATTGTCTAAACCTAAAGAAGGGTGTGGAGAGGGGCAGTGCGGAGATAGGCTTTCCTAGGCATTGCCTTACACAAATGGCAGATGCCTAATTAAAGCATTTGCAATTAGCTTAGCTTGTTCTGTGATTCCTTCCTGCAAACAAATAAGATGGAGAGACTATATTAGCTCTTGGCAATCTAGTTCTAAAAAAACTTTCATCCCATCATCACTCTTTTGTCCCGTTCTGAAAAGAGCTGAACCACAATGTACACAGAATAAACTATCTGACTTAACTCCTGGTTCAAAATAGTATTTTTCCTTCCATTTCATATAGGAGTAAAGCATGACTACTTATTTTGAATCTAATACAAGTTCTTAATTTGGATGCCTTATTTTTATTTGGTGAAGATAACAGTCTTCCTGATTCTCGCTATGCTTCTGATTCAACACATTAGACTTCACTGTGCAATGTTACCCGCCTACTCAAAATACAATTGCTGTATGTGTTTAATGTTGGAAAAAGCATTTACTAAATTTTGGAAGAACTTGAGGGGTGTGTGTTTGTGTGTAAATAAAAAGGTGCACTTATTGATGCCTTGTAATAACCACTCACTTGATGGCATATATATTTTTTTCACTGTAGGGAAAATAAAGAAGTCCACTCTGAGTGGAAAAACTATTTCATTCATTCGACATTTACTTGACTGTTCTACAGTGATTCTTACAAAATTTTAACCTATTTAAGAGTAGTTGTTATGTCCAGTAAGTATATTCAGCTGACGGCTCCTCAGAAATGATTTTCGGTATCTGCTTAACATTTACATATGTGGATTATATGTGTTATTGAGAATGTAGCACAGCTCTAAAAGGTGATAGCTGCAAAACCTAACATATGGGGAAGGTTGTCACCCACAAACACTGTAAATAAGAAACATAAATAAAGTAGAATGCTTCTTTACAACAAGTTGAAAAATGACTTCTAACACAAAAGTAAGATTTTAAATTTGATGTTCATTCTTTCCTGCTTTAGACTGGTTTGCAAAGTGCCTCATTCAAGAACGTCCTAAAACCAAAATAGTAACAGGGAGCAAGGGTTACTCAAGATTCAAATAAAAATTACCATACACACAAGCATGGGTAAACAAAATTCAAATAGCTAGTGCAATTATTTTTTAATAGATAGTTTAGGTTAATAGGTGGAGACATAGTTCTGCCACTGTATTTAAGGTTAGGTTAATAATTAACTTTGGTGCCTGGAGTAGTTTAATCAAAGCTTAGTGTAAATCATAAAACTGCTCCATGCAGACTAAGCACAGCATTAAAAAGTCATACAAAATTCTTGCAATCTTGACCTCTGGTAGCCATTTGGGTATGGTGTAATAAAGTGTAGAGTATTTTCATTCAGAATTAAACATAGGCATCTTTACTTTGGGGAGAAAACGTAATTAAATAATTAATTAAACCACCAGTCTTCCCCGCCATCACTGTAGCGTACCACGGACTCCATGCCCAAGATGTGTCCACCAGGGGAAGGACGACGAACAATTTCAGGACTAAAGAAAGACAAGGCAAAGGCACTCGACCTTCCCATCCTGGAAAGACTTAAAAGCCAGCGCTGGGGGGCATTAAATAGCTTTTCTGAGACCTGTTGGCACAACACTGCAAGTGGATTAAATGGCTTTTCAGATCTGAGGTAAAGAAAGTTGTGCCTACAAGCGCGAGTGTGTGCGTGTGTGCGTGTGTGTGTCCTTGCGCGCCTGTGTTTTAAACCTTTCACAGATCGCATTCAGTAGCGTAAAAAAGCTGAGCGCAAAAAAAGGAGCGATCCCACTGTGGCTGTGCCTGGCCACCGCAGTTCCAAAGCAGCCACCTTTCTCTCCAAGACCGACGCGGAACAGCCTGCAGGGCTCCCCATTGCGATGCAGGCCGGAGGCTCCCTGGAAGTGCTTGCCCTGGCTGTGAAGACAGCGCCTCCAGTCTCCCATCCTGCCCCGCTCCACGCACACCTGGCTCTGCTTCGCCCCTCCCTGGAGAGACACACTGGGAAATCGTGCGCGGGGCGCAGATGGCTCGGGATGCTGCGCTTGGAGCTGGCTGTTTGCAAGCCAGCAAGTCCCGGCCTGTGTCCACACGCACCTTCGTCACAGCCTCTGTCCACAGTGGCCGCACCTGCCTCCAGGTCCTGCTTCCCCATCCATCCCTTCCCCGACTTGCCCAGCAAGTACTGCGGGCCAGGAGGTTCCACTCTCCAAAGGGCCGGGTTCTAGCTCCTAGCTGCATCCGGAGCTGTCCGCATGATTCCCTCCAGGTCCAGCTTCCCTCAGACTGCACACGCTGAGCCCCAATCCGGTCGTGCCTGCCGCCTGGCTTTCAGGGAAACTTTCCAGAAGCGCCTGGTCTACTGACCCCGCCGCTGTAAAGTGGGAGGAGGCGCTGGGCGGAGGGGCGGCGAGGGAGCGGGAAAAACAGCGGAATCCCGTTTCCTTTCCCGACGTCCACAACTACCGGACGGCTCCCTGGCTCCCCCCGTACCGCTTGGGTCGTGCGAGGAGGGAGGAGACCTCAGGATCCTGTTTTGCACTATCTCCCCAGCGAGGAGCTGAGCAAAACGCGGAGAATCGGGACAAGAGACACTTCCCGCCCCATCAGGATCAGGCAGGGTGGGTGGGCACTACCCCGCTTACTCTCCAGCGCCCCATTGCTCCCATGGCAGCGCCCTAGGACACAGTGAGGAGTCGGGACAGAGCCCTTGTCTGGGTTTCAAACCCAGGGCCATCTCCTGCCAGGTCTCTCACCCTTCCCCCTCCTGGGTCATCTTTCCAGAGCGAGACCGCGCTGATCCAGGAGGAGGGCGTACCGTGCGCCAGCCCGGTGCAAAGGGCTCGGTGTCTCATGAGGGACGCAGTCGCGACGGGCTATATCCTTGCAGCTCGAGTTGGGAGCTGCGGAGGAGAACAGGACCCAGGGCGGGGGCGCCGCGTCACCCGAACGGCTGCTCCCGGACACTTATTCGAGCAAACAAAGCCTGGAACCTCTGGTGGCAGCGGCCACAGGAGCCAGGATCTCACCAAGAGACAGGGCGCGCGGGTGCCCAGGGCCATTACAAGTTTCTCGCACTCCACGGAGCCCAGCCCAGACCCCACACTGACAACAAAAGATTCTCTCCGCTTCCACACCGTCTCCGCGGAACCCCTTCTCCCACCTGGCTCTGGACGAAAACAGCGCTGTTCTACCCAACCCCCTCCAGCCCTCGAGGGCAGAACCCCTTCCTCCGCCTTCGACACCGGGCCAGGGAGCTTCCGAGAATCCCACCCTCTAGAGCCCGCTCTGCTCCCTGCTTGGCCCGCGTGAGGATGAGCCTTGGGTCTCGCACACACACACACCCCCGGGAGGAACAGCCATACGCGCCGTCGCGGCCCGGGGCGGCGCCGGGCGTGTGCGCAACGCGGGTGGGAAAGCTCTCGACTTGCAGCCGGGCGTACTCTGGGGCGCGGGGCTTGGAGGAAAGGCAGGCAGGGCTCACGGTTCCCCCCCAGGACCGGGCAACGCTCGAGAAACAGAGACACAAGACAAAATAAAACGCAGGCACCACAAAGCCGACAGCACGCGCTAGCCACGGCCCCGGAACCCTCAGGCTGGAGTTCTGCTGCCCGGGAGGTGGGGAGCGCCGGGGCGCCCGGGCCGTACCTTTTCGGTGCATCGACGGACAGGCGGCCGGGGCTCGGAGCGGACTGGTACAGCGTGTATCCCATTTAGTAATCCATTATCGAGGGGATCTCTCCGGGCCGCGGGCTGCGCTCTCTCCTTCGCAAGCCTTTGTCATTCCTACATGTGTGCTTGTCTCTTTGGGGGAAATAGTCGCGGCGACTACTTTCTGGGATGCAAACGCGATGTGTTCATCTCCAATGACGAGCGGAGAAGGGGAGAGGAAAAAAGAAAGAAGCCAAAAAAAAAAAAAAAAAAAGAAGAAAAAGAAAAAGAAAACAAGGAAGAGGGTAAATGTTCAAGAAACTCTTCTCCAAATGCAAATTCCACTTGGATTCCACTCCGGTGAGTCCCCTTGGTGGTGTCTGCGCCGATTAACAAGTCATTTCAGGGCGGGGGGTGGGGCGGGGGCTGGGGCAGGGGTGCAAGGCTCTGGCCCGGCTCTGCGGCCGGGAGCGCGGTGCCGCGGGTGTGGTGATGCTGGACGCTGCTACACGCTGCTAAGCGGGCATCGCGGGCGACCGGCACCGCGGAGGAGCGCCGCTGCTGGGTCCCGAGCGCCTGGGCAGCCGAGTGCGCGGGGAGCGGAGTTAGAGGCAGCCTCACCCCGTGCCGCTCACTACTCCTCTGTCACCGGAGAGGCCGCCGCTCCCGGGCGGAGCCAAGTCCCGGACTGGATTGCGCAGATCGGACTCTCCTCCCGCTACTCCGCCTACTTTGGCTGGCGTCTCCTCCGACCCAAAGGAGAGCTGTGGTGTATGTGAGTGTGAGCGAGCGAGGCAGAGGTGGGGAAACTACGCAGGTGGAGCCTTGGACCAACTGGCCAGCGCCGCTTCCTTCCACCAGGATTCCTGGCCCCACCGCGCGCTAGGCGGAGGCTCAGCGGGGGCGACTCCGGCTGGAGCCCAGCCCTCACCTCCCCCACCCCCACATCTGCTCTAGCTAGGAAAGGAAAAAAAAAAAAATCCCGGACAGCATTGCTGAGTCCTGCCAAATCAGAAAAATAAATAAAAATAGACGTAGTGCAGGAGCGAGTTACAAGAAAGGTTTTGTTCATCGATTTTCTTAAATGGAAAAGTTTTAAAGGATGAGGGTAAGTGAACGGCGAGCCTTTCTGATTCTGATTACTGTTATCAGGAGGTAGATTCCAGAAGCGATGGACGCTCTACGTAGCTAGAAGAATTGGATAGAAGCCGGTGCGGTTAAATATACACTTGGAAGATAAGAACACAGCTATTAGTTACGCACATACACACGTTAATAAAGCATGTGAAGTAAGCAAATAAACTACAGTGTAGAGAATGGCGTTTTTAACGAAGGCGATCTATCTTAAAACTTCTTAAAGTTTACATTGTGTGGACTGGTCTTAGAAATAAGTAAACTTCAGAAATAACACGCAAACAATTCCAGTGAGAACCCAAAAGCTTTATGGAAGAAGAAAATCGCAACCACTTCCAAGGCGCTATTGTTATGATCACACGAAGAATGGCAGGCACTGCCTTCCTTCACCACTTGAACTTTCAGTAGCTACAAAGTCTTGCAGTTACAGGCTTGTGCCAACTCGTCGGGTCACACCACGTTCCCCTCCCCCTGCCGCTGCGCCCCGAAAGCAACTGCGCGCCGCGACTCTTGCTCCCCAAGGGGTCTTCGCCGATGGTGAGGACCTCAGTCGCAACCTTTAAACAAAGTAACACCGGGCGACCCAGCAGTTCTCGGAGAGATATTTACTGGTCATGGAATTGGCTGAGAAAAGCCAAGTGCGGAGGTCGGGGTCCCAGTCCCACTTAGGCCGAGTTCCTTTATATTGGAAACTGTACCTGTTCCCTAATTGGGACTAGGACCACTAGTAAGTCCATGTTCCCTTTTCTGTCGCTTCTGCAAGTACAGACATCTGCTCAAGAGGCTTCACGAAGAATAAATGCACACGGGTCAACACCTATTTCCCCCCACCACTACCACCACCTGGAAAAGGTAGGGAGAATGGTAGGAAAAAAAAAGAAAAAAAATAAGGACTTCTGCTGTTCTCCAGAACTGTCAGCAGGGGCCGCTATCCCCACCTTTCCCGGGCAAAGGCCGCTACAGACTTGGGGTAGTGGGGGGCGCGGCCCTAGGTGCGCGCGCAGCCCCCGCGGCTCCGAGAGACGGCCTCGGGAGGGGGTTGGGGAGTGTGGAGCGGTGGGTAGGATTGAGCATTCCCGCGGGTTGGGTGGGGGCCGGCTGCGGGACGTCTCCTCAGAATCCCGCGGGGTTCGGAGAAGGATCTGGAGGCCAAGACGGCTCGATACCCGGCTGCGCTATTTAACACCCAGATTTTGGCTGATGACTGCCGGGTCAGTGCGAGCTGGTCCCCTAGCTCGTCCGTGCGCTCCAGGCGCGGTACTGCTGCCGGGTAGTCCGGCCCCTTTGGCCTCCGGGGTTTTCTGTCCCGCGCTCCACCCAACCCCGGTCGCCGAGGCTCATTCTTCGCTCCCCGCCGCTGATTTACATGCTAATTGTGTCTGGGAAAAGTTCTTTAATTGGTAGAATTAGGCAGAGCAAACGAATTGTTTCACAGGCCGAACCAAATTAATTTCGAGTTTAGCTCCTTCCCTTAGAGAAACAAATAATTAGGTTGTTTCATTTGCTTTATGGATATACTGGAAATGCCCCACAACGAGTTTCCGGATATTGTTTAAAGGGACATTATTTTTAATATTAATACTTGCATGTTTACTTTGTAGTAACGCTGAGCCAAGAAGCGAGCGGTTAAATTTACCTCATTTAAAATTATAACATACGAGAGTTAAATAATTGGAGTCTACTTTTCACGGTGAAGAAATACCCCCCAGAATCTTCCTAGCACTCGCTAGATCCTAGTCTCACCATCCAAGTAGGAGCCGGTCCTTCTGACCACGTGATATTACATTTCCACCTGCCAGAAGAGATGCTCCCGGAGCTGGAAGAAAAGCCAGCTATTGTCAGGCTCCCGAAACCCTCAGGGGAGCACCTGTGGGGAAGCCAGGCGATGAAATCTCATGATGTCATTTCCCCATATGTGCGCCTCAGACTCACTTCCAGAAGCCTGCCATACGTTTTCAGTAAAACCACTGCCCCTTGAAAGCCTTTGAAGTCTGCAATTTATACCCTGTCCCTTCAGGGAAAGAAAGCCAAAGAGTTAAAGAATCACAGAGTGATTAGAAGGAGACTTCACTGTGTTTTTTAAAGTGACATAAAATGCAGTGTTTAAGGCCCCGGTCTCTGGAGGCTATCTGCGGTTAATGTAACTTAGCTGGTGATCCTGGGCAAGTCACTTATCTCTCTGAAGTCCCAGTGAATTCACCTGTAAACGGGGATTCTTACTCTACTCACTTCCTGAGGAGCCTGTGGATTACATTAGATGGTCTTTGTAAATCTGGAGTCTGAGGCATACACTGCTTTGTAAAGGTTAAGTGTCACATTGTCATTCTTGCCATCCTCCACATCAGTCCTACCATCACATTTTACGGGAGTCACATGGTGGCTCAGCGGAAAGAAGTGGCTTGACCTGTGTCAGTGATTGGGTCAGGGCTGAAAGCTACCTGTAACAACTCCTCCTCCCCTTCTTAAATGCCTGCATGACAGTTCCTGCTTTCTTCAGATCACCTGGAAAAGTGTGGAGGAAGATTAAAATAGAAAGATAAACTCAGGTTCCTGGCAAAGACCACATCTAGCTGTTGGATCAGAATCTCTGCTTTGAGACAAAAAGGAGTAATGAACTTGGGAGAAGGGGCTGCTGCTACTCAGTTCCTTGAGGGTTCATGGGGGCACACTTGGAGAGCACAGTTTGTACATTCAGGCCATTATCATTTATCATCGAGAAACCTATCTGTACCCTCAGCCCCTTCTCCAGAGTTCCCTCCACCTCTTTGCCTTAAGTCAGTGGTTTTAAAATCCACTTGCACATTAGATGACCGGGGAGCTCTTCAGTGATGCAAATCCCCAGGCTCAAGATTCTCATTCATCAAGAAGGACTGGGACCTGGGCATGGGTAGGTTTTAAAACTCCATAGATGATTCTCATTTGCAGCCAGGGATGAGAACCACTGTCACATTAAATCCTGGCTGTGTTCTAGACCAATTACTTGTCCCTAGCCTTTTCTTGTTCGGGGCTGTTTCTTCTTCTTGTCCCTTTATTCCTCTTCACAAAGAAAATGAGGTCCATGTCCTTGCTTCTCATGCTGCTTTCAGGCTGTTTCTCCTCTAAAAACCTCTGACTGACCTCGGTAGCTAAACTCTACAAATACATTTGTGGTCTCATTTTATCAAATTCTTCAAAGACTTTATTTTCATCCTATCTGTCCCTCTACCTGTCATCACTCATGGTAGTGTTAGCATCCATATAACCACTGACCCTCTGGTTTTTCCATTTCTTGCCTTATTCATCTACGTTGTCTTTCTACTCGCCTCCTCCAGGCTTCATGCTGGGCCCCATCTTCCAGATCACTAATTCTGACATCCTGCTTTCCAATCACTTCTTCTCCTTCAATCTTCCTTGCTCATGCAGCCCCCCTGCATTCACTCTGATTTCTTGAGGACCTCCAGATTGTGGGTTTTGCTTCTCTCTCGATCCACCTATTCTCTCCTTTTTTCATTCCTCTCTTTGTCTAGCATAGCTTCATAGTATCAGTTCCTCTCTCTTGCAAATACTCCATTTGCTGCTCTATCTTTTGGTCAACATCTATGTGACTAAAAGCTAGTTCTGAAGTGTGTAAACATCAGCCGTCTCTGCTCCTGAACTAGGCAGCTGAAGCCTGCTGGAAAAAAATGTCGATAGGTTGTTATCAACCTCAGTCTCATCCAAAGCACCGCCTTATCTCAGTTAGTTTCTGACTTTCTCCCCTTAACCAGCTGTCTCACCCTTCATGCCTCATACTTCCCTGAAAAAAGATAACCGTCTATCAGAAGGGAACATTTTTGCTTCTGTACTTATTATTTTTTTTCTTCTCTCTCTCTCTCTCTTTCTCTTTCTTTCTTTCTTTCTCTCTCTCTCTTTCTTTCTCTTTCTTTCTTTCTCTCTCTCTCTTTCCTTCTTTTTTTTTTTTTGATGGAGTTTCACTCTTGTTGCCCAGGCTGGAGTGCAATGGCACAATCTTGGCTCGCTGCAACCTCTGCTTCTTGGGTTCAGGCAATTCTCCTGACTCAGCCTCCCAAGTAGCTGGGATTACAGGTGCCTGCCACCATGCCTGGCTAATTTTTGTATTTTTAGTAGAGACGGGGTTTCACCATGTTGGCCAGGCTGGTCTCGAACTCCTGACCTCAGGTGGTCTGCCTGCCTTGGCCTCCCAAAGTGCTGGGATTACAGGTGTGAGCCACTGTGCCCGGCCTGTACTCATTATTTTCCAAGTGTCTCTTGTGAAGGAGGCAGTGTCCTTCCTCCAGTAGGAGGCCAGTCCCTCCTTATGTTCTCAATAATTCACACATTCTCAGAAATTCTGTCCCATTGTCTCCAGACCCTCTCCTGAATCTGCCCATCAGCATGTAAGCAAGCTTCAGTCTTTCCCATCTTAGAAACAGTCTGCCTTGGTCACCGGGTGTGGTGGCTCACTCCTGTAATCCCAGCACTTTGGGAGGCCAAGGCGGGCAGATCATGAGGACAGGAGATCAAGACCATCCTGGCTAACACAGTGAAACCCCATGTCTACTAAAAATACAAAAAAAAAAAATAGCCGGGCATGGTGGTGGATGCCTGTAGTCTCAGCTACTCGGGAGGCTGAGGCAGAATGGCGTGAACCCGGGAGGTAGAGCTTGCAGTGAACCGAGTTTGTGCCATTGCACTCCAGCCTGGGGGACAGAGTGAGACTTGGTCTCAAAAAAAAAAAAAAAAAAAAAGAAAAAGGAAGAGGAACAGCCCACCTTGGATCCCATTTCTTTCAAGCTACTCTCTTCTCTCCTCTCTTTCAAAGCCAGACAGCCCCAGAGATTGTTGACAACCAGTGTTGCCACTTCGTCCTCTTTCATCTACTCAGTCCTCTTTTGCTAGGCTTCAGTGACATTCATGACAGTAAATACAGTGGATATTTTAACATTTTCGTTTTATTTGAATTATCAGCAACAATGAGCTTGTTTCTTGTGAAATACTCTCTGCTCTTGGCTTTGATGACACACCACTTGTCTCTTGGTACTCCTCTCACTTTTTTTTTTTTAACTTAGTTTTTCTTTTGAGGAAATTGAAAGATTGTCAAAGAATAATATAACCAACATCCCAATTTTCATTACTCAGAATTAATGACTCTTAATATTTTGTCATTTTTGTTTACCGTCTGTATTTTAAGAAATAAAACATGGTGGATAAAACTTAACTTCCTTATCATCGACGTCTCTTTCTTACTCTTATTTTCTTTTTTTATAAGTAATGATACTATGAGTTTTCTGTGTATCCTTACATTTTGTTCTGTACTTTTACATATGCCATATGTATCTGTAACCAATATATAGCAATATTTTTGGTTGCTTTTTCTCCCAAATTAACATTAAATTCGATTCTCTCTTGTCCTCTTATTCATTCTCTAGATTGTAGCCTAAGTGATCTTTGAAAGATGCACATCTGATCACATCAAGCCCCTGCTTAAAACACCTCAGAGGCATCCATAGACACCCTCAAACCATAATACAGCCTTAACACTGTGCGTGATGAGTTTCTTGCCTATCTCTCTGGTCTCATCTCTGCTGTGCTCCCATCACTGTCTCCCTTTCTTGCAGCATCACTGGTGTTTCAGTTCCTGGAAAGCTCCATGTTTCTTCTTTATAACTACAGGCCTGCCCTTGTGCTCCTGCCTGGAATACTGGAACTTCCCCTTCTCCCTGTTTATCTGACTAACCTCTACTCATCCTTCAATGTCCCTGCCTCAAACAAGACTTCCTTGATAGCTGGCTGGGCATGGTGGCTCACGCCTGTAATCCCAGCACTTTGGGAGGCTGAGGTGGGTGGATCACAAGGTTGGGAGATCGAGACCACGGTGAAACCCCGTCTCCGTTAAAAATACAAAAAATTAGCCGGGCCGGTGGCAGGTGCCTGTAGTCCCAGCTACTCAGGAGGCTGAGGCAGAAGAATGGCGTGAACCCGGGAGGCGGAGCTTGCAGTGAACCGAGATTGTGCCACTGCACTCTAGCCTGGGCGACAGAGCAAGACTCCGTCTCAAAAAAAAAAAAAAAAAAAAAAAAAGACTTCCCTGATAGTCTAGAATAGATCATATTCCCTATTATGTATTCTCGAAGTACCCTGTGAATTTACTTCACAGTACGTATCAGACATTACAGCTAGTATTAATATTTGGTACAATTATTTGTTGAATGCTTCTCCAGCACTTAACCAAGAGTTAGGGTACATAAAGGAGGGCATGAGTTACTGAAAGCAATGAGTTCCTTTTCAAGGATTCAGTAGGATAAGGAATAGATCCTTTGATGGAATAGGACCATTTAAAAAAGAAAAGAAAAAGAAAACACTAGAAATATATTATGCTCTTCAGATTTTGAGATTCCAGTTCTAAGGATGAACAAAATCTAGGCTTTCTCCCAACACTGAATTTTGACTGTAATGTGTCTAATTTGCTTTTTGAATGGAGAGAAAAAGATTTATAGATGAAAGTGATGAGTACATATAACAATTACAGAAACAAGATGCTTGAAAATAAGATTCAATAAGAATTTAAATAGAACTCTAGAAGACTCGTGGAAGGAGATAAACTGCAATTTGAATTCACTGGGAACAATGTCAGAGCATCTCCAAGGACCAGCTCTACCAGCAAGCTAGAGTTTGCTAACAGTGATTTACTGTCTGCCCCTCCATGAATAGCTTCATGGTGGGCCCCCCACCCTGTGTATAACAATCATTCCACTGTACCACAGTAGAGCTTTGGCTCTATTCACTTCTGATATCAAATTATTGTTTGGGAAATTAAGAGAATGGTAGATTAGAAATAAGGTAATGAATGAACAATACATGTTAAGTAAACCAGAACTCCATTTTTTTCCTCCACAAAAGCTCTTTACATTTAGTTGAAATCTCTAGTTATGTAACACAGAGCAAAGACTGTCTTCAGCCCTGTTTTCTTCTGTCCGTTCCAAAATAACTTCTTTTAATTGCCCCACCTACTAATATTTGGGCTTAAAGATATCTACTGGGATGTGAGTTTGTTTAAAAATGCAGTTACCTAAATGTAATTTATACTTTTCATAACCAGATAAACTGGTTGATTAAGTACCACTTTGGAATTTGCTATTTGGCTTAAAGAATGATGAAAATTAAAATATACTTGATTTTGAGAACTGCCTTTCAAGGCATTTGCTTCCAGGTAGCAAAAGCCCTACTAGAAGAGAAGATTGTTCTGGCACTTGCTTAAATATAAAATTATGCTTCAGTTTGTTCCAATTCTAGTTTTTAGATTATGTGAGAAAATTCTGTACTGATATCAACTGAAAGATTTTTCCAGACTATTTATTATAATGAATGTGTATTTAAGAGTAATTTTATAACCAGAGAAATGAAGACAACTAAGGGTGTTTTGTTTGCTTTAACATTGAAACTTTAAAACAGAAGACAGCTGTTTTAAACATCTAAACTTAGGCTGGATAATTGGAACAATGAATGTTCTTAAAAAAGTGATATGCTTGGATCTAAAGTACGTTCTTAATGAAGTATAAAAAACTACATTGTTGAATATAAATTTATCATCTGAAAACTCCCCTGTATATATAATTATAAAATATAAGGATGGTTTCCCAATATCTTAACTTGATCTTGAATTCTGGATTTTGTGCCTGGGACAAGTCTCTAGTTAATTGTCCTATAAAATGCTAACTAAGCAGCTAGATTTAAGAGTGTTTTCAGATATAACTTTTTGGCTGGAATGAGCTTAAATGATACATTTCAAAATAAATAATATATAATAATGGTACTTTCCAAAAGTTTCAGATGATTCAGTCACTAGTTACCAGTGCCTGATTTGTACTTCGCTAAATATAAGACAAGTAGAACATCTGATGTCAGTTTCTTTGTGAAACCTCTTAAATATATCTTTATTCATAACCAAGTACTTATTAATATAAACTAGAATGTCACATTTTAATGTTTGAACTGAAAACCTACACAAACCTGTTTTCTTAAGAACTACCGTATTGTGTCATTTAATTGTATTATTAAGACTCTTATAAAAACATACATGTTGATTTCCTCATAATTCCTCTCCCTTTCTTTGCATGCCTCAAAGCAATTGAGTCATTTCCTTTCTCCCAGTCGCCTTTTAAAGCCTTTCCTTCTGTTGAAGCAAACTTTTCAAAGTCCCTAAACTTTTTCTCCTCCTCACTATTACTGTTCCCTTCTATTCTCTACTTTCTGAACAAGATTGCAGACTTGGATTTTTAAGTCCAATGTTTGCCTTTTTTTTTTTTTTTGCTAGATTCCCTTGTTTTAGGGAATTTCCTCTTTTTGTTTAATTCCTTAGTCAATACATTACTTTTTTAGGTTACTTTTTTTGTTTTTTATGTAAACTGGTTAGTTATTTTTCTTACAAAACACACCAAATAAACTTTAATAAGAATGGTGTATGACAGTGTTAATTCGCTAACTATGGACCAAGAATTAGCCTTAGACTCCCAGGTTCCTTTCAGTGCGTTGTTGATGAAGGTGACTCAAAATGCAGTGATACTTATCACCATTGCTTCTCCTGATCATGTAGCAACATCCTCCTTCCAGCTGCTCAGACCTCACAATCTTGAGCTGCCCTTGACTCCTCCCTTTTTCCCATTTGTCACATCCAATTCATCAGCAAATCCTGTTAGCCTACCTTCAAAATATATCCAGAGTCTGATCACTTCGCCTTTTCACCATTATCTCACTGGTCCACACCACCATCATTTTCATCTGGGGTTTTGCAATAGCTTTAAAACTGGCCTCCCTGCTTCTGAACTTACCTCCCTAGAATCTAATCCCAAATAGCAGCCAGAATAATCCTTTAACTCATTCATTAAAATCATGTCCATCCTCTGGTCACAATCAGCGTATAAGCCAAAACCCATATCACCTGGCCACTTTTGCAGCTCTCTGGCTTTGTCTTCTCCACTTCTTCCCCTCACTCACTCCGCTCTGGTCAACCTGCCTCCTGCCCATTCCCACCACAGACTCTTGTTTCTCCCTCTTCCTGCAAAACCATTTCCTCGGATATCGGCTCACCCCATCATCTCCTGCAGGTCCTTGCTCCAATGTCAGTGTCTCAGCCAGGCCTTCCCTGACCACATAAATAGCAACTCCCTGTAGTGCTTCCTACTCCCCTTACCCTATTCTACTTTTCTTCATAGCACTTGTTGCCATCTGACCTTGTATATATTTACCTGTTTGTTTAATGCCTGTCTCCTACCACTTAGTGGTAAGCGTCATCAGGGCAGAAATGGACTCTTTCATTAGCCACCATAACCATAACCCCAGCAATTAGAATAGCACCTGGCACATCCTATATCTGCAGTCAATATTTGGTGAGTGAATGAGTGAATAACCACATCTTACCACATTTAATGTCAATCACATTAGGACCACTGAGGCATACTATAAACTAGGTAATATTTAAAGCAAATGAACAGCTTTCTGTCAAAAAATACTCCCAAATGTAGAGGTTTTTTAAAATGTACTTTATTTGTCTAATGTTGCAGTAGACAACCTGTGGTACTTTTTTTTTTTTTTAATCCACTTTGCTGGATGATGCTACTTGCTGGTTATTTCAGATGATCACTTCCACAGACCACAAGGAAAAGGAGAGCTAGCTTTTTGTCATCACCTCCATCTAGACATCTATGATCTATGTTAGTCAGCTGGAGCAGATAAAACAAAATACCACAGGCTCCATGGCTTAAACAACAGAAATTGATTTCCTCAAAATTCTGGAGACTGGAAGCCTAAGATCCAGGTTCTGGGCAATTTGTGTTCTGGTGAGGTCTCTCTTTCTCTTACTGACTTACAGTTCAACACCTTCTCACCGTGTCCTCACATGGCTTCTCTTTGATGCATGAGAGCAGAGAGAGAGAGATGTTGAGAGAGAGAGAGAGAGAGAGAGAGTTAGTTCTCTGGTGCTTCTTCTTAGAAAGGTACTAATTTCATAGAGTCAAGGCCCCACCCTATGACCTCATTTAAGCTTCCTTAGTCCTAATACAGTGACACTGGAGATGAAGGTATCAACATATGAAATGTGAGTGAACACAAACATTGAGACCTTAACAGCCTCCCTTTCAGGCATAGCTGAGTCCCGTGCTATCCCAGGCCTGCTCTTGCCTGGGCTGGCTTATGTAAAGGAGGGGCCAGCAGGGCTGTTATCTTGAATCTCACATTCAGAAAAGTTCTCTAATGATCTATTTTGACCTTTTCTTCAAATAATGTTCACGCATACCAAATACATTAAAATGTTATATATAACGTATTTCTATGTATATGAAATATATAAAAATATGCATAACATATATACCCCAAAGCACTGCATTTTTATTTTACAAATTAAATATTAATATTTGCACAGGTGAAGCTTGTTTTAGCACTTCTTGTTTTTTTCATGGAATGGAAGGATGAAAGGTCTGGCTCTATCTCAATATCAGAGAGTCCTTACCTTCTAGATTTGGGTACAGTGTCCACCAAGCTGACCATCCTTATTAATCTTATCATCCCAACATTGGCCCTTCCTGGCAGAAATTCTTTCCTATGTTTTACTGTCTATACAGCTGTGTGCTTCTTGTCCCCTAACTGTGACTCCCACCCATCTCTTGCCTTCTAAACCTCCTTTTTATAGTCTTTTCTTCTCTGGGACTTCTCCAAAATGAACAAGGCCTCCCATATCCTCAGTGTCTTCACTGACTCATCTTTCTATCTCCTACTTCACCCCTACTATGGCAGGCAAAAGGATCCCAAGCACTTTGTGGCCATTTTTGGGTGACAAGGACTTTATTAATGTCAGGGTAGATGCAAAAACATGAAACCTGCTCTGCCACGATGGGGTTCACAGAGAAGCCCCTACAGGGGCACAGAGACCTGGTTCTGTAAAATGAGGGACTCTGCTGAGACATTGTTTGGCTCTTGGGGAGGCAGCATATGTGTAAAAAAGCAAAGACTTGAGACCTAGAAAATCCAGGTGAGCTCAGGCAACCCTGAGCTTTTTTTTTTCTTTTGAGATTATGTATCTGAAATCTCCAAGCAGTAAGTGTTTGGAGTACAAAAAGGACCCTAGTGAATAAACATGGCAAGCATGCTCTTGAAGCTTTATGGGGGAATGTGTGATTTCCCCATCAATTGTCCCAGTGTCTTCTGCATTGGCGTAATTCAGGCCTGGGGTCAACTTTCCAGGGTGACTGTGAAAGAGCCCATAATTGAGGCTTACATTTCCTTGCAATCAAACTTGGGTGTGGGGATCAAAGTGCTTGTCACAAAGACACCTTGCAACTTTCTTTGATAATGAATTTGGGACAAAGACTCTATTTTAAAAAAATACACACCAAAAAAGTGGTGATAATGGAAAAGAGAAGATAAACTGAAAACATGCAAAGTTTTTAAAAAGACAAAAGTAGGACATTATCAAAGCAGCACCCTTCTGGGCTGAAATCTTCCCCAAACACTGAAACAATGGCCATGTGGATACTATTCTAAGAGCTTTGGAGTATTACCCCATTCAGTCTTTATAATAATGATTCTAATATGTAAGTCTTTTTATGATTTTCATTCAGCAGACAGGGCAAATGAGGCAACCAAATATTAAGAAGACTTGGCCAAAATTTTATAGGTGTGAAGTGGCCTAGGCAGAGTCAGTACCCGCGCACCTACTGCTCTGCACGGTCAGGCAAAGAGGGTACACATCTTCTACGCAGTTGGTTCCTTGTTTTAGCCCTTAGGGAAAATACACATAAGTCCAAAATGTCTTTGAGGCATGCGTTGTTTAAGGTTACTGTTAATTTAACAAAATATAGGTTGGTCCAAAATGTGTATAATGTTATAACGAATCTTTCTCTAACATAATTTCAGCAAATTGTTTACATTTAAATGTGTACTCATTCAAACAAAAAACAAATTATAGGAAAATCTTAATTACAAAAGAGATAAAGCAGAGGTTGGTAATTTGATTTGTGAAAAAGATTATTTACTTTTGAGAGGGATCAATGTTGAAGAAAGCTCTTGATTCAGGCTTAATGTCTAACCTGACTAAAATTATACTTACAACCTATGTCTGTTGCATGAAGAATGAATGCACCGGAGGTTCTGTGCTTCCAAGTGTGTGGTCAATTTCTTCTGGACAGTGTTGGGCATGGCTGTGTACACCAGTTGATTTTCCTCTTGAGCTGGTTCCAGAAAAAGTGAAATACAAAAATGTTTTCTCTTCTTAGAGTATGAGCTTCTAACAACAGCAACAATAAAAATCAACTTTCTGCACTGGGATAACTGACTATTCACTTGGAAAATAGTAAACTTAATTCCTATCTCACATCACTTTCGGAAATAAATTTCAGATGGATTAAATATCTAAAAGTAAAAGAAAAACAAAAAATATCAGGGTTAAAAATATGAGGGTTAAATGCGTATATGAGGTAACACAATTATGATCTTGGGGGAGAGAAAGCCTTTTTACAATACTAAAAGCAAAACCTGTAAAGGGAAAAATTAGAAATTGTGACTATTTTCAAAATAAAAGCTTTCCAAGGCAAAATATGCCATAAATAAAGTAAAAAGACAGAAGGCAGATTAAGAGAAAATATTTGAAGCGTAATTTACAGACAAAGGATTAGCATATAGAATATATAAGGGAGTTATACAAATTTAATAAGAATGATAAACTATTTGATAGGAAAAATTGGCAAAAACACATAAAGGGGCAATACTTAGGAAGAAATGAAATTGGTCAATATATATTTCAGATGTTCAACTTCAACATCAATCAGGGGAATATACATTTGAGCAGTAACGTAATATTTTCTTGTACTCATCAGATTGGCAAAGATATTAAAGTTTGATAATACCAAGTGTTGAAAAATATATGTTGATAATACCAAATGTTCAAGCAACCTCGTAAATTACTAGTGAGAAAATAGATTGGCATAGCCACCTTAGAGGATAATTGGACAGTATCTATTAAAATTTATAATGTACATATTCTGTGACCCAGCAAGACATCTTTGAGAAACATTCACCTTTGTACACAAAAACGCATGTATAAAGATTCTCATCGCAGAATTGTTGGTGACTGAAAAAAAAAAGAAATAAATAATTATCAATAGGTGATAGTTATTTAAAATTGTTAAGAGACTGGGCAGAGATTAGTCAATGGTTACAAAGTTACTGTTAGATAGGAATAAGTTCTGTGTTCTATTGTATAGTAGAGACTAGAGTTAACAATAATAGATTGTATACTTCAAAGTACCTAGAAGACAGGCTTTTGAATGTTCTCATCACAAAGAAATGATAAATGTGTAAGATGATAGATATGCTAATTACACTGATTTGATCTTTACACAATGTATACATGTAAGAAAATAGCACATTGTACCCCATAAATGTGTACAAATTATATGTCAATCATAAAAAATAAAATAGTTAATAGGATCTGGTAATTATATATTAGAATATTATGCAGCAGTTAAAAAATAACAACTACACATATACTACTATGAAAATTCACCAAGATATATTTTACAAAAAACAAGTTAAATAAGCCTATGTACCGGAGGATTTTTTAAAGTGCACAGAATAAAAATAACTTCATAAATCCATGCGTACATTTTATTTTCTGTTTTAGAAAAAAATCTGAATACATGCTTGTACTTAGAAATTGATTATGGAGGTCAGACAAAAACAATAAATAGGGAAAGGATTCCTTATTTAGTAAATGGTGCTGGGAATACTGGCTAGCCATGTGTAGAAAGCTGAAACTGGATCCCTTCCTTATACCTTAAACAAAAATTAATTGAAGATGGATTGGGCCGGGCGCGGTGGCTCACGCCTGTAATCCCAGCACTTTGGGAGGCCGAGGCGGGTGGATCACAAGGTCAGGAGATCGAGACCACGGTGAAACCCCGTCTCTACTAAAAATACAAAAAATTAGCCGGGCGCGGTTGTGGGCGCCTGTAGTCCCAGCTACTCGGGAGGCTGAGGCAGGAGAATGGCGTGAACCCGGGAGGCGGAGCTTGCAGTGAGCTGAGATTGCGCCACTGCACTCCAGCCTGGGCTGGGCGACAGAGCGAGACTCCGTCTCAAAAAAAAAAAAAAAAAAAAAAAAGATGGATTAAAGACTTAAATGTTAGACCTAAAACCATAAAAACCCAGGAAGAAAACCTAGGCAATACCATTCAGGACATAAGCATAGGCAAGGACTTCATGACTAAAACACCAAAAGCAAGGGCAACAAAAGCCAAAATTGACAAATGGCATCTAATTAAACTAAAGAGCTTTTGCACAGCAAAAGAAACTACCATCAGAGTGAACAGGCAACCCACAGAATGGGAGAAAATTTTTACAATCTACCCATCTGACAAAGGGCTAATATCCAGAATCTACAAAGAACTTAAACAAATTTACAAGAAAAAAATCAAACAACGCCATCAAAAAGTGGGCAAAGGATATAAACAGACACTTCTCAAAAGAAGACATTTATGCAGCCAACAGACACATGAAAAAATGCTCATCATCACTGGCCATCAGAGAAATGCAAATCAAAACTACAATGAGATCCCATCTCACACCAGTTAGAATGGTGATCATTAAAAAGTCAGGAAACAACAGGTGCTGGAGAGGATATGGAGAAATAGGAATGATTTTACACTGTTGGTGGGACTATAAACTGTTCAACCATTGTGGAAGACAATGTGGCGATTCCTCAAGGATCTAGAGCCAGAAATACCATTTGACCCAGCCATCCCATCACTGGGTATATACCCAAAGGATTATAAATCATGCTGCTATAAAGACACATGCACAAGTATGTTTATTGCAGCACTATTCACAATAGCAAAGACTTGGAACCAACCCAAATGTCCATTAATGATAGACTGGATTAAGAAAATGTGGCACATATACACCATGAAATACTATGCAGCCATAAAAACGGATGAGTTCATGTCCTTTGTAGGGACATGGATGAACCTGGAAACCATCATTCTAAGCAAACTATCACAAGTACAGAAAACCAAACACTGCATGTTCTCACTCATAGGTGGGAATTGAACGATGAGAACACTTGGACACAGGGTAGGGAACATCACACACCGGGGCCTGTTGTGGGGTCAGGGGAAGGGGGAGGGATAGCATTAGGAGATATACCTAATGTAAATGTCGAGTTAACGGGTGCAGTACACCAACATGGCACACGTATACATATGTAACACACCTACATGTTGTGCACATGTACCCTAGAACTTGAAGTATAATAAAAAGATAAATAAATAAATAATAAAAAACTTGATTATAGAGGTCAGAAATGGGCAACAAGCATCTAGGTACATGGGGGTATTGCTATGGACTGAACATGTGTGTACCCCCAAAATTCATATGTTGAATTCCTAACCCCCAGTATGGCTGCATTTGGAATAGGAAGTAATTAGGGTTAGATGAGGTCAGAAGGGGCAGGATGGGGTCCTGAATTGATGGGATTATTGTCCTTATAAGAAGAGACACAGCTAGGCACAGTGGCTCATGCCTGTAATCCCAGCATTTTGGGAGGCCAACGCAGGCAGATCACCTGAGGTCAGGAGTTTGAAACCCGTCTGGCCAACATGGCAGAACCCTGTCTCTACTAACAATACAAAAATTAGCCAGGTGTGGTGGTGGGCGCCTGTAGTCCCAGTTACTCTGGAAGCTGAGGCAGGAGAATCACCTGAACCCAGGAGATGGAGGTTGCAGTGAACTGAGCTCGCGCCATTGCACTCTAGCGTAGGTGACAGAGTGAGACTCCATCTCAAAAAAAAAAAAAAGAAGAGACACCAGAGAACTCTCTCTCCTCTTCCTCAAACTCTTTCTTTTTCTCTTTCTCTTCTTGCACAGCAGGGAGGAAAGTCCATGTGAAGATACAGTGAGAAGGCAAGAAGGCATCCATCTGCAAGCCAGGAAAAGAGCCCTCACCAGAAACCAAATGCTGTGAGAACTTGATCTTGGACTTTCCAGCCTCCAGAACTGTGAGAAAATTAATGTCTGTTGTCTAAGCCACACAGTCTGTAGTATACTGTTATGGGAGCCTGAGCAGATTATGACAGATGTCAAAGAGGACTTCAGCCTTAGCTGATATGTTAGCTGTAATCTTTTTATGTTTTAGAATGAGAATGTATTTATGTATTACTCATGCAATTAAAACATTAACTTTTTAAAGTCAACTTTCTCTTTCCTTTTCCCCCATAACTGCCCTTTTCCGCTTTATCTTCCTTTGAACAATATTAATCAAGGCCTGTGGCAGATATATACATTCTGAGCCTTCCAGCAAAATTTTTCAAAAAGACCTCTCTTCAGGTCAGAGTCCCTGAAAATAAATCTTCTCACCACAGAACTCAGGGGTGTGTTTATTTATTTTTGTTTAATAAAATATTTATTGAACTTTTAATAAAGTTCAATTAACTTTATTTATTATAAAACAATATTATACTAACACTGTCAGAAATTTAAAGACAAGACAATTTTCCTCATTATCCCTCCACTGGAAACACAGACCTGATTTCCATTTTTAGGCATTACTTTCTAGGCTATCTATATGCTTACCTTTCTTTTGGTAGTCATCAAATAGTTTATATAATTTTGTACATAACTTTTTTTCACTTACCATAAAACCTTTATAATTGCCATTTTAATGGTTACTCAACATTTTATTTAGTTTTAATTGACTTATCTATTCCCTGGTGGTCAACATCTAGGCCATTTCCAACTTGTTATTATAGATAACGTTGAATAAACATTTTCACATACATGAATTTTAAAATTTGGGTTATTTCCCTAAAATAAGTTTTCAGGGGTATTACTAAACCGCATGATACAAGCAGATTTTATGACTATTGATCAGAATCACTCAATAGAGTTCCAAAGCCTCGTGCCAATGGATGATGCCACCAGCAATGTGCAAATATACTCCATTTTCAGCATTGGTAATATAAATGTCAAAGTTTTTGCCGATGTAAAAACTTCAGAGGGGGATTCCTCAGATCATCTAAGACTACTTGGTAAGCTGATTGAAAACCACAGAGATACGTAAAAGGACATGGATTATCTTTTCCAGCTGAGGATCCATCTCCTTTCTCTAGGAACAGCACCTTGAGGCTTCTGCTCTCTCAATCCATATGGTCTGACAGGACCCCAGCCCCACCCTCAGATTTAAGAATTCAGCATATGACCCAGCTTGGTCACGGATCTCTCTTTCTCCTTCTCTCTTCCTTAATTTCTCTCTATCACACACACACACACAGACACACACACACACACACACACACACACACACGGGGTGAGGGGTGGATCCGACAACAACCAAAGCAGAGCCAAGAGGAAAGAGTAAGTCCTGGTGACAGTGTTCGAGTCCCTCGATCCAGCTGGCAATGATACCAGTCTACCCCGGGATTCAGGACCACTATATAGAGTTGAGCCAACTGTGAACTGCAAAGCATTCCCAGCCAAAGGGGTAAACGGGTGCTGAAATCTGTTGTGTGCATCTGGGAGTAAAGGTGTGTCTATTCAGAGAAAGATACTTGTTTATTTTTTTTGTTTCATTTTGCTTTGTTTTGTTTTTTACTAAAAGTTCCCATTGCTTGCCAAGCCAAATGCTCACTCAGGATCCCCTTTTTTCTATTCTCAGAAGGTGCTATGCAGGCTGCCAATAGCTTTGCAGTTATGTGAACCAATAAATCTCCCCTCTTAACTGAAGTCAGTTTGCGGTCTCTTTCTGTCCCTTAGAACTGAATGAATCCTGATTAATACATCAAAGTAAGGGATTTTAAAACTGGGAGAGATCTTAAAAATTCCTGAGTACCTAGTGGATACTCTACAGATGAAGAGACTGAGGAGTTTAGCAACGTGCCCAAAATGATCATACCTCTATGTGAGCAGCAGGATAGCACTAAGAGACTGGTTCAAAGTTAGCTTTCTTTGTAACAGAATATACTGCCCTTCTATTTACTACCCCTAATATCATTTTATAAGTTTGGGTTTGAGAATCGAACACTGCAAAGATGGTTCATCTCCTTTCAGCTACTCTGGCTACAATGCTGCTGTATTGGCCTCTTGGGTATAACTTTGTGACTCAACTACCAGTGTTTCTTAATGACATAAAGATTTGAAAGATATGAAAAACAAAACATAAGATGTGATTTGGTAAAATTATTGCTGTGTATAAGAAGTCAACTCAGAAATTGCCAAAACACTAGTATTAATTTGTGAGAATACTATGATTAAGGAAATTAAACACTTGTACCCTTTGGCCTAACATTTAAAAAAATAATTTTTAGATATATTTACACCTATCCTTTAGCTGTTATTAAATACTGTTTAATTTGTGTGTGGTTGTTTCCCAGGCCTAAGCAGAAAATTCATCACAGGACTTAGCAGACTCACAGCTAAGTTCTCCAGAGGGGTAGGCCCGGGCCAAGGACCAATGAAATGCTAAAAGGCCTTAGTGTGTCTTCTGACCACGCCCCATTTGGTTCATCACTCCCACTTGTTTCTGATGTTCCTGAATTTTATTTATCCTGGAGAATCTGTCTTCTGCTCCATATGCCTGCTTAAGCTGAAAAAGCAGGGAGCTTTCAGCTTTTTGATAAATATAATGAAAGACTGCCCAATTTATCTGGGATTCTGTCAAAGCCTGTTGTAGTCTCTTCCCAGACAGAAGGGAGTAATTTTCTTCCACCAGACAGCCTTCTCTCAACCCAAATTTGCCCTGCGACAATATCGAATCTGATTATCTGCTAAATTCTATAGATGTCTTCTTGTTTTGAGGCCTAGAGTTTTTGACAGTGAACTTTGAACAAATTACTTTTCAAGGAGTAGGTCCTTGGCCTTCTGCTCATTGTGAAACCCATCTCAACAGAGCTCTCAAACTAGCTCCTCCTCTTATCTCATTTTGCCAGTGAAATGGTATTCAGAGAAAGGCATGGAGTGGGTATTATCAACCCAGAGTAGCCCCTCCTCTCACTAGGAGCTGGACCCTGCCTCCGAGCTTGGATTTTATCTCCTTCTGTGTCTCAGGAAACTTCCACTATCTATGCACCTTTGTATCATGTTTTAATCATGCTCAAGTCTCACTTACCTAAAAAAAAAATTCTTAATCTAAAATTTCCCTTCAGATATGGCCCTACCTTATTTTCTCCCCTTCATCCCATATTCATTAAAGATTTGTCTGCATGCACCATCTCTACTTCCTGATTTACACCATTCCATATAGGCACGCTTTTTAAATATCTTTCCATAAAAACAGCTTTAGCTAAGGGCATTAGCCAAAGACACCTAAATGACCCAAACACAGTGGATCCTCCCTGAGCACTTGTTAATAATTTCCCTGCTGACTCCTTCTCTTCCATCTGGTCTCCAAACATTTGGGATCTGTACTGGGCCCCCTTTGCCTTTCTTTACTTTCTTACTCATTTCCATGATTTTAAAGACTATCCATATGTGATGACTCCTGAATATGCATCCTCAGTCCATAACTCTCCTCTGAGAATCAGCTCCATATGCTCAATTGCCTGTTTGACACCTCCATTTAGATGCCACATGGACATCATCACCCAAACAGGACTTTGCTTTTCTTCCCAAAAACCTGATCCCTGCTTAGACTTCTCCATCTCTGTTTCTAGACTAGAAGCTCAGGGACATGACTTGATTCCTCTTTACCCCTCATAATTAATCTATCATCAAATCCTGTCTGTATTGTTTCCAAAATATGTCACGTCACTCTCTTCTTTTCTGTTCCAGTGCTACCAGCCCTGTTGAAGTCACTATAGTTTCTCAATTGCTTTGCTACAACTAACTTGTTTCTTGAGTCTAGTCTTGCTTCTGTCTAACCCATTATTCATACTTCATCCAGAATAAAAATACAAATTTCTTTATCGTACTCTGTTGCATAAAACCATTTAGTTATTTGCCACTGAACTTAAATACTTTCCATGATCTACAAGGCTTGGATAATCCTCTAGCATGTAAGCTTCCTGAGGACAGTTATCACTACTGCCTTGTTCTCTATTTTATCCATAGTGCTTAACGTCATATTTAACACATGGAAAGCATTTGATAGATATTTTTGAAAACAAAAAAGAATAATAAGCACTCACCATACTGTATGTGTAGTTTTTAAAAATGTTTTTCTAAACTAGTATGTGAGCACTGTGGAAAGGGAAACCATGAGTTTTCTTCTTTAACCCTTTATACCTAATAGTTAGCAAAAGGGTTTGTAATAATTATAAAATAATTAGAAATGATGGATGGGCTGTACATGGCAATATAGTTGTATCCAAAAATGTAGTGCAGAGTATAAGAGGTATGAAAGAAATTAGATACTGAACACAAAAATATCTAACACGCAAAATATAATATCTAACACACAAAAATAAAAAATACACGCATGCAGACAGCAGTATACATTTTGCAAAAGCACAAACACAAAGATATACATTACACACATCAGATTGGCTGCTTACAAAAGGAAGTGGATGGGCTTGGGAAATAAGATAAAATAGAAAAATAACTGAAGTAAGTGAGGGAAAATATTTGTTAAAGGAATGATGAATGGATTCTGCAACTGGAATGAAACTCCAAGGTGAGTAAGCATGAATCTTTAAGGGACAGCAAAACAGAGAACTGACTTCATTTATAAAAATCCTTTTGTTACTTGGGGATTTCCTCCAAGGTTTTGAGAATAAAGATGGAAACGAGGTTGCAATGGCCTGGTCAAGTTGTAATATTCTCAGAAAAGTGACTTCCAGATCTGACTTTGCTGGTCTCTAGGAAAGCTGCAGGCATGCCACCACATTCTTAGAGTTTATTTTTAAATCAATTTAATTAGGACAAGTAAATATATGTCATGTGGCACCCATAAGAGAAAAATGGATTATCACATTATATTAATGTGGCTAGGCATTCAAAGTGTGGGACAGTTGTCTTACAATCAAAACCTCAGGCTCTGTACAACATAATTTAAGATTTTTCCGAGGTCATCATATGACATATTTGTGGCTCAGCCTGAGTATACAGTCTGCGCTTTTCTGTTTGAGAACCACAGGCTCCAGCACTTAAAGCACCAGAGGAGCCAAAGCAAAATTTAAACATATAAATAGATGTTAATGAACAAAGAAAAAGTAAGAAGGCAAAATTGCAATAAATCTCATTATAAATAAATACCAGTATTTTATCAAGGAAGGCCAACCTCACTATCACACTATCATGGGCACATACGTGACACACACAAACACACACACACACTCTTTGTTGTATAGCTTAAATTAGACAAATGTAATTCTCAAAACATCGTGCAACTGCAACTTATGAGGTTTACTACTTGGTAACTGCAGCTGTGTTGCATAATTGATCATGAAATATTTATAAATTTAGGGGATTTGATTTCCAAACCTCATCAATGAGTCTCACGTATCAATTTAATTGCAATCATAAACTTGGCTTCAGCATCTGGATTACCACATCCTATGTTTCTTGATCATCTTAACTATCTTCATTTCCAAACAGAGAAGGTATTAACTGGGGATCAGACTCCATTTATAAAATATAACCAACATATTCTGTAGTGAGGAATATAACCTGGAGTGTTTTTACTTAGTTGCGGTATCGAATTTGTCACAGGTGGTTTATCTAAATAATAATAACTAGCATTTCTTGAACACTGTTATGTGCTGGATTTGGTTAATCAGAATGGTTGATACAAGTGGTTCTCAAATTTGAGTGTACCCCAGAATTCTCAGGAGGGCTTTGTTAAAAGACAGACTGCAGGTCCCATCTTCAGACTTTCTGAGTTAGCAGGTGCTATGGTTTGGACATGATTTGTTGGCTCCATGAAGTCTCATGTTGAAATTTGGTCCCCACTGTTGGAGGTGGGGCCTGGGGGAGGTTTATGGGTCATGGGTGTGAATCCTTTACGAATAGCTTGGTGTCATTCTTGAGCGAGTGAGTTCTCACTATGTTCCCATAAGAACTGGTTCTTGTAAAGAGCCTGTCAGCTCCTCCTTTCTCTCTTGATTCCTGCTCTTGCTGTATGGTCGGCTCCTCCTGCCTTTCACCGTAAGTGGAAGCAGCCTGAGGCCCTCACCAGAAGCAGATGCTGGTACTATGCTTTTTGTACAGTCTGAAGAACCATGAGCCAAATAAACCTGTTTTCTTTATAAATTACCCAGCCTCAGGTATTCCTTTATAGCAACACAAATGGACTAAGACAACAGGTCAGGGTTCGAGCTTGAGAATTTGCATTTCTAACCAGTTTCCAGGTCATGATGATGTTGCTGACCCAGGGACCACACATTGAGAACCATTGGTTTCTGCTATGCTGCAGTAAGAACTAAACTCCAAAGTCTCTTGCTTTTGCTAAGTCCTATGTGGGTGGCAGCCCTCCCTCATGTTATGGCTATACCATGTACATACACAGCTTCCTTGGTAGCTACAACCCAGGAAGAGAGGGATGGAAGAAGCACAGAATCTCCTTGACCCACCTGGGACGTGGATCCCTTGACTCCCCATCCATTAACTAAAACTCATCCCAGGAGCCTCTGGAGATCCCAGGGATATTCTTTCTGCCACTTGGGTGCTTTACATTTACAGTCCTTTCTTTTCACCACAAAGCTGAAAGGCAGGTGTGCGTACACCGGATTCAGAGGTAGAAAATTTGAGCCTCAGGGTAATTAACTACCTTCATAGATTACACAGCTACCAGGTAAGGGGTAGTGGAACCGGGATTTAAATCCATGGCTGTCTAACCACAGAGATGGTGTGATGTCCTCTTCAGACCACTACTCCAAACGTGCTGAAGTGGCTAATTCCACTCCAGGTTGGCATGGAGTACACTGCCTAGGAAACCCATCTGACATCAATAGAAAAGATCTGCAGTTGAGGGCTTGTAGCAGGCTCCTGCCTCAACTTTCTTTTCTTTATTTTCCCCTCCAAGACAGAATCTCTCTCTGTCACCCAGGCTGCCAGGCTGGAGTGGCCCAACCTCGGTTCACTGCAGCCTCTGTCTCCTGGGTTCAAGTGATTCTCCTGCCTCAGCATCCTAAGTAGCTGGGATTACAGACACGCGCCAACATGCCTGGCTAATATTTTTGTGTTTTTAATAGATACGGGGTTTCAACATGTTGACCAGGCTGGTCTTGAACTCCTGACCTCAGGAGATCCGCCCACCTGGGCCTCCCAAAGTGCTGGGATTACAGGTGAACCGCCGCGCCTGGGTTTTCTTTCTATATAGAGTCTGCAACCTGAGAGTCTTTCAAAGTAGAATGAAATAATCTGTGTATTTTCATAGTGTCTTATACTCATGTGATGGCTAGATATTTTGAGGAAAGAAATCCTGAAGGGAGATAAAAAAGATATTTAGAGAATAAAACACTAGATGATGGCAGAAGAAAGGTCATCACAAGTCATGATAGATGGAGTTCTTATTTGGAAACATTGAGGAGAAGTTGAGACTGCCCAGCTCTTAGTCTAATTGGCGATTTTGAGAAGCTTCCAGCCATGTACCTCTTTTCCCTGTTTCTCTATCTACAGCTTGATCCCATCACAAATAATATCTATTTTACGTTTTAAATACAAATTTCAATTGAGTGACTTGGAACACAGTGATACCTACATAACATTTGTGGAAGAGTTTGAACACAATGTTGACATAGTGCTGAGAAAAAAAAATCAAAAAAGTAAGTTGAAGGGTGCTGTTGGGTGTCTCCCACAATGCTAGGGTTTCCCATGCTTCCCAGCCCTTCACGAATATATCCCCACTGCACCCCCCATCCCCTCACCCCTACCCATCTTGCTTAGACAGCTCCTACTTCCTGCTTCCTCCAAAAAAATTTGATCATTCACTGTGCTTCCCACCACTCCTGGGGCAGGCATACTGTCCAGTTGATCTAATATAATATCACATCATATTAGTATAGTGGCTGTTTCATTTGTGAGATTCTTAAAAGCAATGCCTGTGCCTTTTACTCCGGAATCCTTATTTCTGAGTACATTGCCTACAGCATGGAATAATGAACGAATGAAGCAGATTGTTTAATTGGATTCACTAGGATTCGTTTGAGGTGGCCAGACAGTCACATGGTTCACAGCTGAAGAAAGTTACAGACAGTTTATCTTTTTATTTCTTTGAAGGTCATTAAAGAAAATGATTATTTTCCAAGTGCAGAGAACCTCTGAATGTAGTTAAATAAATACACTGTTACACTGGAAACAGAAATGTCAACTCAGATCCGCTTTACTAATTGGGCTTATAATTCGTTTAAGGTCGATTTCTGGTACCAATTACATTCAGTTTTTAAATTTCCTTTTCGCTCTTCCTTTTTCATGTGGGATCCACCTTTTGGTTTACATATCAAGAGTTTAAATATTGACCTTAATTTTTCTGGGAGTTGATATATATATTTTTTACAGCTTTGATCACAACTAGATTGACTTCTTTTTTTTTTTTTTTTGAGACGGAGTCTCGCTCTGTCGCCCAGGCTGGAGTGCAGTGGCCGGATCTCAGCTCACTGCAAACTCTGCCTCCCGGGTTTAAGCCATTCTCCTGCCTCAGCCTCCTGAGTAGCTGGGACTACAGGCACCCGCCACCTCGCCCGGCTAGTTTTTTGTATTTTTAGTAGAGACGGGGTTTCACTGTGTTAGCCAGGATGGTCTTGATCTCCTGACCTCGTGATCCACCCGTCTCGGCCTCCCAAAGTGCTGGGATTACAGGCTTGAGCCACCGCGCCCGGCCTAGATTGACTTCTTCAGTCACATAATTCGGGGAAATTTGTCAAGGTATGCAATCCATGTATGGATACTGAACTACTGGTAATTATCCTGTGGGTAGGATCTTTCACTTGAGGATGTTGTCGGAACAGTAACATTGCTCAGAACAATTCTGAACTTACATACAGAGGACATTTTCATATGGATCTAATAAAAAGCCTTCTTAAAATATTGTATTTTCATTATTATCAATCTAGACCATTGCTCCATCACAGAAATAGGTAAAATTCCACAATCCCACCACTGCTGCTACTGCTACTACTACTATTACTACCACCACTGCGACTACGCACTACCTCTCTTACTCCACTGTGACTACTATACCTATACACACACTCACACATACATGCACACACTCAATTCCACAGGCACCCAAATTATGTTGCAGTGGGGGCTGGTTTTAATAAGTATTAGTTTATGTATGTTTTCAGTCATTCATTCAACAAAGATCCACTGAGTGTCTACTCTCTCCAGGTAACTTTTACCTATGAGAGATGAGCAAAGCAAAGTCTCCATCCTCATGAAGTGTACATCCTGTTGCAAACAATAGACAAGCAAACAAACAGATGAGAAAGCAATGCAATTTCCAGTAGTGGGAAATGCTATGAAGAAAAATAAAGCAGAGTGCTGGAGTCAGAAGTAACCTGGTGGAGACTGGGGAAGGCAGGTTATTTTTAAGTTTCCTATTGCTGCCATAAGAAATTACCATATATTTGATGGCTTAAAACAATGCAAATTTATTATCCTACTGTTCTGGAGGTCAAAAGTTCAAAATGGGTCTCCCTGGGCTAAAATAAAAATGTCAGCAAGACTGCATTCTTTCTGGGGGCTCTAGGGGAAAAACTGTTTCCCTGCTTTTTTCAGCTTCTA
This sequence comes from Macaca mulatta, assembly GCF_049350105.2. NCBI lineage: Eukaryota > Metazoa > Chordata > Mammalia > Primates > Cercopithecidae > Macaca > Macaca mulatta. The sequence continues at coordinate 125,665,463 of NC_133411.1, forward strand.
GAAGTCACCTGCATTCTTTGGCTCAGTGCCCTTTCTCTATCTTCAGAATCAGCAGCCCAGTATCTTCAAATCTCTCACTTACTCTCACCCTCTCATGAGGACCCTTATGATTATGTTAGGCCTATCCCAATTATACAGGATAATCTTCCCATCTCAGTATTCTTAATCATACCTGCAAGGCCTCTTTTGCCATGTAAGGTAACATATTCACAAGTTTCAGGGATTAGGATGTGGGCATCTATCAGGGCTGTTATTCTCCTTCCTACGGGGTGATCAGGGAAGGTCTCTCTGAGGGTTTCACCTTACAGCAGAGACCTACATGACCTGAGTGAGCCACTGGAGGACCTGGTGGGAGGCTTTTCCAGAAAAGAGCAAGTGTAGAAGCCCTTTGGCATATATGAAGTGCCAAGCAGAGAAAAGGCCCATGCAGCTGGTACAGAGTGGGGAAAGGGGATGGGAAAGGGGAGGGTCTGAGATCCTAGAGGAAAGCTGGTGCTGCAGATGTGGGCTTTGCAGGTCTTCCTAAAACGCAATTGGGGATTTCATTCTGAGTGGGATAGAAAGCTTACTGGCAGATTCTTAGAGCGGACAGGCATGATCTCATATATTTATAGAACTCAGTGAACTTGTAGAAATTCCTTTCTTAGCAAAGGTTTTAGGAGCATATTGAACTGCTTCCCGGGCTCTTTGGTGAGTCACTCAGTGAAGAGGGCGATGTGTCCTAAACCAGAGAGGAAGAGTGAGATGTCATGAGAGTTCTCTGCCCTTCCTCCTCTCCCTCCGCTGAGGGGCTGAAATCCTGTGTTGACGGGTCTGGCTGGGTGTTAAGAATGTCAGGTGGGAAGTAGAGTGGAAAGTGATAGCTTCTTAATAGATACTTTAGTAGAGGAGCTGAGATGATCTTGGCTCTTTTTCTTTATTTTTATATTTCCAACATGAGCAAAGAACAAAAAGATATCTAAGTGTTGGGAATATAAGCTCTCTGGCAGAGTCCTGAGAAAGCATGTAGTCCATAAAATAGCTTGTTATATAGAATTAACCTAATTAAAAATCACTGTCATCCCATTCTACCCCCCAAGATGTTAAGATAAGTTAACTATCCAGAAATATCTGTATAATATTTTTGTAGTGGCATACTTGGTAATGTAATTTTACATGCAAGCTAAATTGGTCTGGCATGATTTTCTTGTCATACAACCATATTGGTTGTTATTTTATCATCACTACTTATATTCTGAAAGTATTTGTGTATTAAGTATTTTCATGATCTTGGCTGGCATTAAAATTAAACTGATGAATTTAATGTGATAAGCATAATTTTTTTCTCTTTAATTATAAAGGATTTTAGGAAAACGGTATGTTTGTAGTGATCTTTAACTAAATGGAAAACTAAATGTTTGTATGAACATAACATAGCTCCCTACCTCTGGAGATCATACAATAATTATTTTAAAATCAAGATACTAGCCCGGGCGCGGTGGCTCTAGCCTGTAATCCCAGCACTTTGGGAGGCCGAGACGGGCGGATCACGAGGTCAGGAGATCAAGACCATCCTGGCTAACCCGGTGAAACCCCGTCTCTACTAAAAATGCAAAAAACTAGCCGGTCGCGGTGGCGGGCGCCTGTAGTCTCAGCTACTCGGGAGGCTGAGGCAGGAGAATGGTGTGAACCCAGGAGGCGGAGCTTGCAGTGAGCTGAGATCACACCACTGCACTCCAGCTTGGGCGACAGAGCGAGCTACCGTCTCAAAAATAAATAAATAAATAAAAATAAAAAAATAAAATCAAGATACTTTCTATTTTCTTTTTTTTTCTTTTTTTTTTTTTTTTTGAGACGGAGTCTTCCTCAGTCGCCCAGGCTGCAGTGCAGTGGCCGGATCTCCGCTCACTGCAAGCTCCGCCTCCCAGGTTCACGCCATTCTCCTGCCTCAGCCTCCCGAGTAGCTGGGACTACAGGCGCCCGCCACCGCGCCCGGCTAATTTTTTGCATTTTTAGTAGAGACGGGGTTTCACCGTGTTAGCCAGGATGGTCTCCATCGCCTGACCTCATGATCCGCACACCTCGGCCTCCCAAAGTGCTGGGATTACAGGCGTGAGCCACTGCGCCCGGCGTCTATTTTCTTTTTGAAGCTCTTTTTTTTAAGTATGAAGTCAGCAGCTTAGGACCAAAGACAATAAAATTCACAGTTTTGCAGCTGCTATTCTTGTTTATAGGATCTGGGGCTGTAGCTAAACCTACAGTTTTGTTTGGAGAAGAAAGAGCCCTCCCTGGGAATGTGCGAAAGACATCCTGACAAGAGCGTCACGGATTAAATTCTGTGTTCACAGCAAGACTTCATAAAGACAGAGCATCAATCAAGAATTTAGGGGAGCAAGGAGAGATGATTGCATTTATCTTGGCAAGGTCCATGTTATTACAGCACAAGACTATAGCCCAGTGTGGACCATAACCATGCCTTCTGAAATAGCCCAAGTCAAGGAAAAGCATAACTGCCATAATTGTAAATAAGTGGCCCAGAGAAGTCTGCATTATATCATAGGGGTTTTACATACAATTATAACATCAAACAGATTGTTAAAAATCAATTGAAATTAATAAAAAAATGACTAGACAAATAAAGCCGTCTCTCTGTGACCTTTCCCTCGAATTCTGCCGTGGACATGGTGTGGTAAATTGTACACAAAGCAGGCTCCCGGCAATTAAGAAGCCACTTATGCCTTATAAAGGCTTGAGCATTGGGTTTTAATTAAGAATTTCAATTATCGTAAAGCAAATCATTTTTCTTCCTTGGATAAAAGGGATTGAAAAGAAGACACTCTTAAAAAGTTTTGACAGTAAAGATTGCATTAGGGGAACTAGAGAAAGTTAAGAAGAAAAAAATAGGAAAGAAAAGAGGTGAGAAATAGAGGATAAAATAGAAGAAAGCCATCAATGTACTGAATAGGAAGAAACAGACGCAGCCAGCTTATCTTGGAAAGGCAAAAAGGGAGAGTGTTTTTTCCACATGTTAATATTTAGAACATGGCTAATATTTGGCTGTTCTTATTAGCTGAAATAAGCTGAATGCCAAATCTAGATGGAAAGTGAAAAATGTAATCCATTATCCAGATGTTTCCAAATATCTGGGTTTTTGGCATCAAATAGTTAAAACATCTCAGTGATCAACTGAATTTGTTGTTTTGTGTTTATACATGTTGACATTAGAAAGCCAAACATTGTCTGGTGCCTGTCCATACAAAATATGTGTCCAACTCTGAACCTGTTTAACATATAGTTACACTTTAGGGCAGCCTCTTCAAGCATGTATTTGCTTTAAGCTCTGGTGCAGTGCTGTGCCACCACGATCTCTGTGTATTAGAAAGAGACTTAATGTGAGGCACGTTGTCATCACCCTGAAAAGAGGTGACAGTGTTTTGAAAGATACTGCAAAATACTTGGAGAGGATAAGAATGCCTCTCTTTCAACAGCTTGATGCTCACTGGTGCTCAAGTATTTTAAAAATCATTTTAATTTGGAAAAGATTGAAGAATATTTTCTGAAACTAGTGGAAAAAACAACAACACCACCACCACCACACTAAAACAGGGGTCTTCAAGTGCTTTCCGTAAAAAGCCAGATAGAAAATGTTTTGGGCTTTATGGGCCATCTCATCTCTGACACTACCTCTCAACTCTGCCACTATCCCATGAAAGCAGCCACAGACAATACATACATGAATGAGCATAGCTCTGTGCCAATAAAACTTTACTTATGGGCAATAAAATTTGCATTTCATAGAACTTTCATGCATCACAAGATAGTCTTCTTTAGATTTTTGTCCAACCATTTAAAATATAAAAATGACTCTTAGCTCTTGTACTATGCAGAAACAGGCAGTAGGCAGCATTTGGCCTGTGAGCCACAGTTTGCCAGCCTCTACCCTAAAACATGAGAGATTTAGATTAATAACAATAATGCAATAATAATAGTAAACATTTGTAGCATGTTTAAAATGTGCCAAGCACTATACTAAACACTCTACATGTTCTACAGCAATTATGTCCTCAAAATAGCCCCATCAGACAGATACTATTATTTTCTTCAATGTACAAAGAAGAAATGAAAATGCAGATTTCAAGTAACAGAGCCACTGTATACAGTTATGTGGATTGCATACTGTGCATGGGTGGCCATTCAAGGGAATGAGTCAAAAATGAGCCCTCCAGTCTCCTTGGACTTCATCTACCCAACGAGGTACCTGTCTCTAATTCGCACCAAGGTCCTAGGGCTAGTCTTTTAAGTAACTACTCCAAGGCCACTTTTATTAAGTTTCAGGGTTGGGATTTGAAGTGAGGACTTTCAATCCAAAGACTGCTAAGCTGCTGAGGCAATTTCCTGCATACCTTTTGAATGTATTTTATGTTCTAAAGGTAGTTTTTGCACAAATCTTGTTTGTTTCTTCATAAATTCTCTCTTAGTTACCCACGACTAATAGATTCAGTTACTCTAAGGTGACTTTGTTCCTGAAATTAGACATGTTTGTCCTCATAGTTGCTTCATGCAACAATGTGTCAAAGTATCAGAAGACATTAAACAGCACTAGCACCAAACATTATAAAAATGAAAATATTGTGAGATTGCAAACCCTTGTTTCCTCTTCTGTAATTCTTTCTCACCCTAGTCAAGACAACATATTTTCAAAGGGGTCAAGGTGAACAGCAGCTTAAAATAGCAAACTGAAATATATTGTACCATTTTTGCCTGTAACATTACTTAAATAAACTGTCATCCCCAGTGTAATCAGTTGATTGTGAGCTCAGCTAAATAGCATGCTAAAGTCATAATTCCAACTTGCCAAAGTGAATTCCATTCTTCAAAACATTCTCTTCCACTATTTCTTGTACACATTTCCTTCTCCATCTATCCCTAATGCAGGCTCCCTTTTTTCCTAGATACTAAAATGTCCTCCCCTATACTCAGCTTAGTTCTAATTTCACAAACTATCAATAATCTATCATAGTGACTTCATGTTAATCTTAGAATGCTAGTTTTAAAAATCATTTCACAGTCCAGTTTGAGGCTCTCCACTGGGGTCCTGTCTATGGTGTCCATACAAATGTCTGAGCCAGGCACTCAAGACACTGTAAGGGTGGTCCACTTTTACTTATCTAGTTGTTCACTGTTCCCTCAGTTCAGTCCATAAAATGCATTTCCTTCTTATCCTCACTCTTGAGTGCATATGCACACGCCCATCTCTGAGTCCTTGCTCATGCTGTCCTTGTTTGGAGAGCCCTGCTTCTTCCCCTGCGCATCTGTACTTTCACACGCTCTGCCGAGGTGCCATGCCACATTCTACCTTCCCCAGAGAATTTCACTGGGTTCTCAGCTCAGGATTTTATCTCTTTCTACCACGGGTTCTATCTTTCAGCTATTTTCTGTTTGGGATGTTCTCAGATTTGCTTTGCCTCTGTATTCTGTAGGCCAGAAGATTCTAAACTCTTATGGCAGGATTGCCGCATTCTCCTGCAGCAGCCATGAGATCCACATGCCAAACTCTGATCAGCAAACAATGCTTCCTCTTTTGCTTTTAATATCTCAACCTAAGATCTGATTATGATTTCCCCATTCTGTTGGACCTGTGAAAAAACAAGCCAACAAGCAAACACAACTAAATTTTAGCTTGTCTTGGGATAATCTAACTTCTCCCCTGGGGCTGTGCCACAGTTCTGGCATCTTCCACAGAGCCAAGTGGTGTGGAGGTTGGAGACACTGGGTCCTCTGTTATTGCACACAGGGTAGGCCTGAGAGCTTGTCATCTCTGTCCTCAGTTTTAATGATCTTCTGCTGTTCCCATGTCATGCTGTGAGCCCAGGAATCTTTGTGAAGGCTGCTTATATTTCTGTCAATGTGCACAATGCAGCCATCCCTCTCCAGGCTGGCAGCCTTCCTAGTGGGCTGCTTAATGCGGGACACAATTCCTCTCTGCTCTTGAAACTGGTCCCAGACCTCCGCCTCTTCCACCCTTCCCCAAGCCCAGGGAACTGGAGTTTGGAGGAACTTCTCCATCCCTGTTTCTTTAGAATGTGAATAGAGAATCTCTTTCCCCAAGGGTTTAGGCTTTTATAAAACAAAGACACAAAAGCTTGTGGTTTGCCCTGTTTCCCACTCTTTTCTGTGTCTCTTCCAATTGAGCAGAGATCTGATCTTGTGCTAGAATGGGAGTGAGGTAGGAGAGATTTACTGGAAAGGGAGGAAAAAATGAGAAAGGCAGAGAAGAAGTAAAATAAATGAATATTTTAAAATAGCAACCATCTGTATGCACTTATTGTTATTTCTTACTTTATCTTATACACAACATTGATAGCAATGCAGAAGGACCTTAATAAAGACTTTCTCAATTAACTTATAGAGTGCAGTCTTTGCATTTTCAATGAAAATGATGAGAACTTCCATTTCTACCACCAGAATTTTTAAGGCATTCTTTTATGTTTTGTTTTCTTTAGTTTTACAGCTGCATTAGGTTTAACCAACATTGTTACAATTTTCGTAAAAAGGCATGCTTTTTAAAAATAGATGCTTTTTTCATCCTAATGTAACATCCTTTTCTGTAGAAAGGCATGAGGAAGAAATGTAGAATCTGTTTACTAAAAGGAACTTTGACTCTCAATGAAATCACCAGATAAGTAGGTGGAGGTGAAGTCTGAGCAAGCAACTGGCAGGAGAACCCCCTCTGCTTACCTAATTCCTTGGCATAATTAATTCATTCACAAACAATGCCTATGTGGGTTCTGCCAGGTACATCCCTATCTGAACACCTTGTTTCATCCAGATGAATCTTAGGTATTTCTGCTGGATTTCAAAGGATGCTACAAACAAAGCATACTCAGGGAACATTCAGTATCAATAGCTGGATCCTTCTACATCAGCCTTAAAGGACCCAAATGCCAAAAGCAGCAGAGGGTAGTGGTGCCAGCACTGTAGCCAGACCTTGTGGCTTGAATTGCAGATCTTATTAGCTGTGGGTCCTACGGCATGGGCACCTCTGATCCCCTTATTTTCTTCTTTGGAAACAAGTGGGGATAAATATACTCATATTGCAAGACTATTAGGAAGAGCAAATGAGAAAATATGTCCTCTGCCTTGAATACTGCTGGGCACATGGCAAATGTAATGTAGCATTAGCTATTATTATCATCAGATCTTTGTTCTCTCCTTTTTGTCTGCCATTCCCTTCCTGATTACACCTCTTTACCCAACAAACCTCTGAAAAAGACACATCTAAAATTTTACCATTTACCATTCTGTTCAACATAATTGGAACTGCAAATGACTTCATATAACCTGTCATTTTAGGGCAGTTGGAATCATGTCCTGCTTAAAGCCATCGCTTTGAAATGGGCAACTGCATTCTGATTTTTGCATTCCTTCCAGGTCTTTACGCAACTGTATTTCCAGTCAGTCTTTAATTATGTTAGTTTAATCATGTTAGATATAAGGAATCAGAAGCCCAACAAAAAGTAGCTTCAATAAACAATAAAAGCACATATATAGTGGTCTATATATCTGGAAGTCTACCAGTAAGAAAAAACTCTGGACTGTGAAATTCAATGACTCAACAATGTCATTGAGGTTTCTTTCCATTTTTCCTCTGCCTACCACAATGGCAGATTCTCTCCGAGGCTAGCCTTATCTAGGTGGTAATATGACTTAGCCTTGCCTCACAGTGGTCATTTGACTGCTGACATTTTCTCAAGGTACTTGCTTTCACATGTGTGCTTGGAGAGAGCCAGAGAGATGCCCATTTCCAGAAGGTTTCAGAAAAGAGAAAGTATACTTCTCAGAGGTTACAGAACATTTCTTCTCCGGTCTTATTGGCCTACATATTGTGTCATTCATGCTTGAAGCAATCACTGTAGCCAGGGGAGGGGAGCACACTGAGTAGGTTATGCCTGAACTACATACCTCACCCTCAGTGGGAACAGGGGGCATTCAGCCTTCTTCAATGGGCAAGGACTCATGGGAGGTGTGGCTACCTGAAAAAAAAAAAAGCCAGAGCAATTACCCAAAGAAGGGGAGTGGACCCTATGGTGGTGTATTAGTCACTCTTGCATTACTATGAAAAAAAAATTGAAACTGGGTAATTTATACAGAAAAGAGGTTTAACTGCCTCATGGTTCTACAGGCTGTACAGGAAGCATGATGCAGGCATTTGCTCAGCTTTTGGGGAGGCCTCAGGAAACTGGCAATCATGGGGAAAATGAAGGGGAAGCATGCACATCACGTGGCCAGAGTAGGAGCAAGAGAGCAAGGAGGAAACTGCTAGACACTAAGTAGCCAGATCTCATGAGAACTCATTCACTATCATGAGAACAGCACCAAGAGGATGGTGCTAAACCATTCATAAGAAAACCACCCCTTAGCTGGGTGCAGTGGCTCATGCCTGTAATCCCAGCACTTTGGCTGAGATAGACGGATCACTTGAGGTCAGGAGGTTGAGACCAACCTGGCCAACATGATGAAACCCCGTCTCTACTAAAAGAATACAAAAATTACCTGGACATGGTGGCAGGCACCTGTAATCCCAGCTACTTGGGAGGCTGAGGCAGGAGAATTGCTTGAACCTGGGAGATGGAGGTTACTGCGAGCCAAGATCATGCCACTGCACTCCAGCCTTGGTGACAGAGTGAGGCTCCGTTTCAAAAAAAGAAAAAACAAGAAAGAAAGAAAATCACCCCCATGATCAAATCACTTCTAACCACGCCCCACCTCCAACACTAGGGATTACAATTCCACATGAGATTTGGGCGGGGACACAGATCCAAACCATATCAGGAGGCCATTTCAATATCAATTATAACAACCACGCCACTTGACTAAAATCATTCTTCTGCTCTCTGCTAAAAATCTGATTTCACCTCATCATACTCAACATAGGACTGTTTCTATTTTTGTTTACTTGTTTGTTTTGTTTTGTATTAACAGCAAATATCATGACCCATACATGTCTTGACCACAGAATTGTAACTGGCCACAGCATTGAGTCAAAAGACACTACCCTTGTCAAATTCATGGTAGAAATGACTATAAAGAATTAAGTGCATACAAAGGCCTATTCATATATTTTAAAAGTAATTCTATATGGTGCCCTGCTTTTAAAAGTGGATTTTAGTGGAATTAGAGTTGAACAGCTTGAGCATATGTTTAGATACATTCGATTTTAGTTTCTAGCTAATTTAATGAACTAGCAGTGAATAGTATATGTCAAGGTGAACAGGTGCTTCAGCCTCTGGCCTACCAGCCCCAGTGTGATAATCTGCTGTTCTGCTGTTCTCGATCTGTTCCTACCAGGTCTCACATGAAGGAAGATGTTCACCCTAAGGACAAGGTCCCCGCATGCATTCTCAGTACGTTCATGTTTTCTTTACCCATTCCCTTCAACTCAAATGCAATTGAATAAGAGACATATTTTTTCATAGGTATGAATTTGAATCAGCCCTAATTTATAAAAAGAGAAAGGTTGTTTTCAATCTTTAGTTTTTGCATTAGGCAGGTTTGGCTAGTTATGCTGCAATAAGAAACAACTCTTCCGGGCTTGCCACAGCAACATTTTGTTTTTCACTCAATGTGAGCTTACAGCCGAGGGGATGCTCTGCTAATCAAGACCACCCAGGCACCCAGCTGGCGGAGACACCATCTCAAGGCAGCTCACAGGGTTACAGAGTTGAGCGAAGGTGACATCACCAATCACAAACTCATTCTTTATGTTTTTGCCCTGGAATGACACATCATTTTTGTTCTCATTTTATGACCAAGATAAGTCACATAGGCCGTGCCATGTGGGGACAAGGAAAAACAATCCTAACATATGCTTTGAGAAGGAAAAATGGAGTATTTGTGAGTGTTCTAATTACCACTATAGATTTAAAAACAGAAAAATCATTAGTAACAATGAGTTAGGATATACATCACTGTTCTACCTGACAATTGCACCTCCTGCTAGCCAATAAAACTTAGTTGTGCCATCTCTTAAGCTGAGGAGGTTCTTCTTGGACCATATATTCTCCATGTTGACTACATGGAAAGGGGGCTTTTTGGATATTTTGCTGATGTTCACATATTGTTAAATTCTAGTTTAGCAAAATTTAACGTTGTACATATGTACCTATATATTGTAGCATATTGTATAGACAAACACAGGGCCACTCTATAATAGGTTCAAAATCAAAAGATAAAAACAGTTCTCCCATAACACAATGAATAACCAGACTGAAAATTTCACTTAAATGGTTACCTAATATTAATCTGTATAGCATCATCTTCTTTTTAGAAAGACCTACATATGTATATTTATAATGCCTCGGAAAAATCTGGAAGTAAATTCATTAAAATGCTAATTATATCTGGTTATAATATTAAATAGTGTATTAATTTTTATTTTACTTTTCTTTTATCTGCATTTTCTAAATTTTCAGTGATGAATGTCCTAAATAATAAAATCATTATCTCATTGCATTTGTGGTCGGGTGAAATAACTGAAAGCAACTGTGGTAGGCAGGATTCTGAGATAGCACCAAGATTCCTCCCCGCAGTGTACCTTGTGTATAAGGAACACACCTTGTATAATTCTCTCCTATTGAGTGTGGGCGGCACTGTGAATACCGTGGGCTATCACTCCTGTCACTATGTTATGTTATATGACAAAAGGGATTTTGTGGATGTAATTAAGGTCCAAAATAAGTTGAGTTTGAGTTAATCAAAAGAGACATTGCCTTGGGTGGGCCTGAGCTAATACAGTAAGCTCTTAAAAGAGACAAGCAGCAACAGAGGCCTTCCTCCACTGACCATGAGGAAGTAAGCTGCCCAGTTGGTAGAGGAAGAGACCATGGGTTCAGCATGAGAAGGTGGCATCTGGGAGGCCTGATTGACAGCCAGCAAGAAAACTGGAACCTCAGGAATACAGCTGCAAGGAAATGAATTCTACCAATAACCGGCAAGCTTGGAAGAGGGCTCTGCCTCTCAGATGAGCTAGCAGCCCTAACCTACTACTTGATTTTAGCCTGGCAAGGTCTTGAGCAGAGACCCCAGCTAACCCATGCCTGGACCGCTAACCCAACAGGATCAACAGATAATGAATTTGTGCTGTGTTAAGTTACTAAGTTTGTGATCAATTTGTTGTACAGGAAAGAAACAAAACAAAACAAAACAAAATACACAGAAATGTCAACAACTGCCAAAAGATTGTTCTGCATAAAGTCAAGAAAAAGTGAGAATAAACACATATTTTTTTTAAAAAATGTTTTTTTTTCAAATGGAAATCAAAATTGCAGTTAGCTTTGTGGGAAGTTTGTTATTGGCAAGGGGCAGGCAGGAGCCTGCTGGAAATGTTCTACGTCTTGATTCAGGTAATGATTGGTATAGATATTAAAATTCATTGAGATGTATACTTAACGACCTGTGTGTCTGTACTTACATCCCAATAAAAAATAACGAACTCAAGTCAGTGAGCTTGACATCAATCATTCCCAAAATTCTCTTAGGCAAGTCTGTGTGTCTTGAGCATGATAGGCACTCAAGAAATACTTTTCTTTATGGTAGTAAAATACACGTAACATACAATTTGCTATTTTAATCATTTTAAGTGTACAATTCGGTGACATTAAGTACACTGGCATTGTTGTGCAACCAGCACCACTATTTATCTCCAGAGCTTTTTTGCCATTCCAAACTGAAAAAAATATATTTTATTGTTGAGACACTTGGCTCTGCTTTTTTTTTTTTTTCTTTCCCTATGCACAAGTCAAGGAACAATACTGGATGATTATCCAAGCACTTCTCACATTATGCTTGTTTATGTGTGCTGATATGCTTCTAGGTTTTTGTTAAGTAAAAAATCTTGGAAGATGGCCATTTATTTTACCCAATTTTATCAGCTTTGTTTTTTATAATCCCTTTCCAGCCCCCTCATTCATAACTTCCTCGCTCAAACCATATTCTCCATTGTAACAAGTTATTTGCGATTCTCAGAACACCCCAAGACCATTTTGCCCTTTCCTGTGTACTGCACCACCCCACCCCCCGAAATGCTGTCACACCCTTCCATGCCCGGCAAACTTACTCAATTCAGAAAATTGCATTGAGCACTTGCTCTGTGCTGGGCACTGGGTGCCCACTGGGGAACCTGCCTCAGTCTTATAGGGAGGTGGGCACTAGTCCTTTAAGTCGCTGTGCAGGTATCAGCTTTTTGTGACACCTTCTCTGACTGCCTTCCTTCTGTGCCCCACTCTCCCATTGCCATCTCTTACGGCTCTCTTAGAAATGTGCGCATACAGCCCCCTACTTCAGAAATCTCCCTATTTCTTGACTTTTTTTATATCCTGTCTCCTCTACTTAACTGAAATTTACTTTTGTGTCCTCTCCACCTACCATACTGCTGGGCCAATGGTGGACCCTCTTTTGATATTCATTGAATGACTGAGTTGAGTGTGGGGTAAGGACATCAAGGTTATAACTACATTGGAGGTGCTACCTAAAGATCAGGGCACCTTAACATCTGAAGGTCACTGAGAAGTTTAGTTAATAGTTGTGACAGGTAGAGAAAATGAGGAGGGCGCTGTTAAAGTCTTTTCCGCATGACGGGCTTATTAATTAAACAGCAGAATGTGGGAACCTGTGAACATTGACTCCCTCCCCTAGAAAAGGGCTGCCTTTCTTATTAATTAAGTTGAATGCAGTACAGTGTAAATCTCCCAATGCTTATTCCACTCAGTTCATACATACTAATGAGGATGCATGTATGAATGTGGTGGTGGAGGAGGAAATCATTTATTCAGCAGTAGGAAAAAAAATAACATCAGGACGTGGACCCCCTGCTGACTTAACACACAGTTTTCTTAAAGATTTATATTGACAGACTAATTAAGTAACTGAGTGCATTAGATAAAGAGCATGTCATTGCAAAGGTTACAAGAGACTCTTCGTGTTTCTCCACTTAACATCCTATAGATGAGGGAGGAGAGTGTGGACACAATCTCTCCGGCTCTTTCCTCCACATGTTAGCTACCATGTTTAAGTTTTCTACTTCCATCAAAAATTAATAACAGAATGTTCACATTCCCTGTAACTATAGGAGACAAATTTTGGTACGAGATGACACAATTATGTTTGTCTCCTTTACACTGCCTGTATTTAACATTTTAAAATGTAGGCGATAGTCTCATTCGCTAAGAGAATGTATTCTGAAAACATAATCTCAGATTTTATGACTGTGCTTATGTTATTTACTAACTTCCAGAAAGAGGAAAAAGGGTAAGAGAAGTCCTCAAGTTATTGTTTCATCTGCGGGAAATGATGTGAGCTCCTCCTGGAAGTGAAATATGCATTATTTTCTACAGGCCCACATGCTTAGTCAGCTCTATTTGTATCCTGCCTGATGACAGTTTAATGATGGCAAAACCGAAACGGTGCATGTGAATTTCATAGTATATCCACCTAATATGTTGTGTTTTGAGTGTCAGTTCAAACAAAATTTTTAAAAACCTACAGAGAAAACATTTGTATGTGTGTGTGTGTATGTGTGTGTGAATATATAAAGATGGCTTTTAAAGTATTTCATAAAGATATTGAAATGAAACAATCTTCTCATAAGAAATCAGGTGACGTGGTATTACAGTTTGCTTCCTACTTTTCTTTTGTGTATATTATGGGCCTAAAGATGTAGGAACAATTTACAATAGGCAAGTGCCCCTGGATTGATTAATTGGTTGAATAGGTTTCTTTTGATTGTGGCCAGAACAAAACCTGGAACTGAGGGCCAGAAAATGGGCAGTGTCTTGGGCAGTGTCACATAGCCTGTTAGAAACACAGCAGAGGCCAACCCCTCCCCTCACCTGATACCCAGTGGGTTGTCATTTCACTAGAGAAAGAGACATAGTTGCTAAAATTTTCCCTCTTTCTTTGCTTTTCTTATTTATTTTTTTCCCATATGGTGTCTTCCATCTGTATTTTGATACTGTATCTATTAGCAACAACAAAAGAACTCACTCTTGTTTTCATTTTTAATTTCTCTTGATGCATCCAAATCTTTTTCCCACTGGGTTCCCAGCTAACTCTTTCCACTCTTCTTGTCAATACTCTGTTCCTGGGAGGTCTGGGTCTGTTTACTATGCTTTCCTGGCTGAATCAAGATAGCAGGAAGAGTTGGAGTAATGACTTTGTTCCATTCTCTATTTTACCACAAAAGTTGAGGGAGGTGGGGTGGTGGGAAGAGAAATTTTAACTACGGGTGAGAAACTCTTTGCTTCCTTTTATAAGAGAGGAGGTTTTCCCATCACACCAGCTGCTGTGTAGTACTAACTCATGAATCAGATCACATTCTTTCACCACCTCGCCCAGTGACACCTTCCTCAAGGCTGGACTTCTGCTGGAGAAAAGCAGGAGGAAGCTCTGCAAAGTGAGCAGAAAATATTCAGCAAGTCTTGGAAGAAATATAATATATGGCCAGGTGCAGTGGCTCGCCCCTGTAATCCCAGCACTTTGGGAGGCCGAGGCTGGCAGATCACCTGAGGTCAGGAGTTCAAGATCAGCCTGGCCAACATGGCGAAACCCTGTCTCTACTAAAAATGTAAAAATTAGCCGGGCGTGGTGGAGCATGCCTGTGATCCCAGCTACTCAGGAGGCGGAGGCAGGAGAATCTCTTGAACCTGGGAGGCAGAGGTTGTAGTGAGCCTAGGTTGCACCATTGCACTCCAGCCTGGGCAACAGAGGAATACTCTGTCTCAAAAAAAAGGAAAAGAAAAAGAAATGTAATATACAACACGAGAGCAAACTGTCAAGCTTTGATTCTTGGCTCTTGCTCTCTTCCCAGTATAGGCCCTTGGGTAAGTCATGATCACTTTGGACCTCATTTCCTCATCTACAAAGTGGGGACAAAAATTACCTCCCTTGCAGGCAGGATGTGAGGATTAGCTAAAGCATCTGGAGTTAATTATTCATTTTATCAAGTAGCATCAACAGGTAGGACATAATTTCTTGGAAACACTGACAGATTTTCTCTGAATCAAGAAGTCAAGAAACAGAGCTCTGGCACCCAACATCCTTCCCTCTGTATCCCCACCACCATATATAAGTTTTCTTTCTTGGGAATAATGGTAGGAGAAAGAGTTTAGACTCCTGGGAGGGTGTCCAGATAAGACATCAGGGCCTCAGCCAAGTGGTCTGAGTCCTAGGTGTGTTCAGGTCCTCAAAGAGAGCTGCAATGCCAGGCTGGGCACTGAGGCAAAGCCCAGAGAGCCACCGCAGCAAGGGTCCTTCCACCAACTCCACGGCTTACTGGCTAAGGACTCCTGCTGAGTTGAGGAGAGCAGAACTGAGCCTGTGGAGCAATGGCGCCACCCAATCCTGCCAGGTTCACCATGGCTCCCAAGTTCCCTCACCACCTGCTGGGGGGTGGGTTGTGCCTTCCTGCCGTCTCCATGTACATTGTGATACTGGGCCGCTCCCTTCACATGCGAACATTGCCGTCTTGGGTGCTTCATGCTGCCGGTGCTCTGCTCTATCACCTGTATCCCCATATGCCCCAGGCTCCTGCCTCCAAGCACACAGACGGCTTCCCTGCTCCATGAAACAGTGTCTTCCTTCATCCTTAGACTGAAACACTGGCCTTTCTAAAGTCACTTCCATAGGTGCAATTTGAAAGTGTCAACTCTGGCTTTGTAGACAGAAACCCCACCTGGAGGTGGAGATGGACAACCTCAGACAGCAAAAAGTAGCTGCAGGCCTCCATGGATTCCCAGCTGCCCTAGAATCTCTTGTTTCAGGGGGAGTTCACAGGAAGCCGTGTTAGGGCATTTCCATGTCGTCCTGGGCCCAGACTTCCAGCCCAGAGCAAGGACTTCAAGTCTTGGTCAACCGCATGACAGGGCCTCGGCATGGCAGCTCTCACTGCAAAAGCTGCGCAGGCCTTCAGAAGAAGCCGAAGGTTCCTCTGCCATTTCCAGTGTAATTCTGTGAAGACCAGGCCCATCCAGTTTAATTGAGTCAGCTCCCCTTCTCATACTCCTCCCACTGTGATGAGAAGCAGAATGAGGCTCGCTATAACACACTGTGAAACAGATCAGAGGAGGCAGAACCTAGGGTACAAATTCATTTTTCTTGTTGCCATACTTCCTTGCTCATTCTAGTTTCTTTGCACCCTAGAGCTCTTGTCAGCGACCCATTTTGTGAATGGAGACATTTCTGCTTTGAAGTCATAATTTATCCTGCAAGAGCTGCTAAAAGAAGCACTTTTAAACTCAGATCTGAGCGAAGGTTGGGAATTCTAAGTCACCTCCAAGCACTTGGGTAAATTGCAAAGAGTAGAGTCTTTACCTCAGGGAGTTAATTTTAACTTATTGCTTTTTCCTCTGAAGAATGTTTTCTCAAACATGTTCTCCCGCTTGCTTTCATTGCAAATTCTGACTTAGGTCATACAAATTAGCAGTCTGTGATTTATTTATGACATTTAGTTTGCTGTAAGTTAACTTGGGACTATCTCATCATTAACTATCTAGCTAAACAAGAGTTTTAAAAATTAGCCTATGGGCCGGGTGCAGTGGCTCACGTCTGTAATCCCAGCACTTTGGGAGGCCGAGGCGTGTGGATCACGAGATCAGGAGATCGAGACCATCCTGGCTAACACAGTGAAACCCCGTCTCTACTAAAAATGCAAAAAAAATTAGCCGGGCATGATGGCGGGCGCCTGTAGTCCCAGCTACTTGGGAGGCTGAGGCAGAATGGTGTGAATCCGGGAGGTGGAACTTGCAGTGAGCCGAGATCACACCACTGCACTCCAGCCTGGGCAACTGAGCGACACTCTGTCTCAAAAAAAAAAAAAAAAAAAAAAAAAAAATTAGCCTATGGAAAGCCTAGGGAAACATTATATATTTTTTGACCTGCTCAAAGACGATTACAATTACTACCAGCCATCCCTCTTCATAAGTCTTAGAGAAGGGATGTGGAAGAGAAGTCAAGAGGCTTCACTCACTTGGATATGCCTGGATTCAAATCATGTCTTTCCCTATGGTCATTTCTGTGACCTTGGACAAGTTACTTAACCTCTCTGGGCCTCAGTTTCCTCAACTGTGAATGGAAGTAAAGCTTCTGC
This sequence comes from Macaca mulatta, assembly GCF_049350105.2. Lineage (NCBI taxonomy): Eukaryota > Metazoa > Chordata > Mammalia > Primates > Cercopithecidae > Macaca > Macaca mulatta. Next base: position 125,682,582 of record NC_133411.1, read on the forward strand.
CTTCCTCCTAGGGTTGTTGCAAGTAGAAAATGAGTTACAGATGTACAAAGACATTAGAAGGCTGCCTGCAACATAGAAGCAAAATGTAAGTACATTTTATTATCAAACTGTCTTCTAAATGTGTTCAGAATATGTAACTACTTGGAGAAGAGAGACATACAGGTGGACTGGGCAAATATTTATTTGTAAAAACAGGTATCTTTTGCTTTTATGGTTTGATTAATAATTAAATGGCTATTCAAAGCAGATCAGATTTAATGCAAAGACGTTCATAGTTTTAGTCACTGAAGGTGTTTTGTTTTTTGTTAAATACAATCAGGTGCGTTATCTATTTAATTCTTCTAGGTCTTATGACAATGCTGTCTTGAATCCCATGTTTTAAAGGTTGACAGAAAATGTCTTCAATGTGTGAGTTTGCATAATAAAAGCCATCTGACTGAATAGAGCTATATTAAGTGGCCAGCGTCTCTGGTATCTCCTTCTCGCCACTCTTCCATACCTTCCCACACACTCTCAAGAGACACATGTGGCACACTTTCTGTAAGCGACAGAAAAGAAAAAAAATAAAAACACATCTCTGTCTCCATATGTTATTGCATTTTCTACACACTGCGTTTTCAGAGTAACTGTCTTGTTGTTAAATTTGCTTGTTGCTGACAAAGCTATTCAGGAATAAACAATACCCTCTGTCAGTTGATAGGTGGCCAATTTCCCAAAGAGGATTCTTTTGGAACCCCTTAAAATATCCCTTTGTTGCAACCCACAGAAAGTCACAAGAGAGCAGTTGAAATGTGTAACTGAGTTTTATTAAGAACCCACTGTAACAGGGATAACTGTTTTCTTGCTTACACATTCACACACACACACACACTCCTTTCCCTTCATTCCTTTATTTTTTGGGGGGGTGGCGGGGCTTTCTTAACAAAGAAATAATTTGGAGCTAAATCTCTGCTGATTGGGAGCCATTTCGTCTTCACAGTGCGGATTTAGCAAGGCTCTATTATCATACCCATTTTATTGCCAGAAAGTCCAAGGGATTTGGTCAATTTTGGTATAAATTAGATGAATCACCTGGCAGTCACAATTCAGCCACATGGATTTAAGCAGCTCTTTAATAGTTTGGGGACCCCTAAAAGAAAGGTCTTGCAACGGTAATTTTTAGAGAATGGGAGATGAGAGTAGCCAGAGGGAAGGAGGTTTGCAGAGTCTTAACCTGGAGGCTCCAAGTTCTGTTTCCTGCACAATTCTCTTCCTTCAAACCCCAGAGCAAACAGGTCCTCCTGTTTCTTGCTTTCAGAGCCCACATGATATCCTTTTTTTTTTTTCTCTCCCTCTCTTTTTTTGAGACGGAGTCTCGCTCTGTCACCCAGGCTGGAGTGCAGTGGTGTGATCTCGGCTCACTGCAACCTCCACCTCCCACGTTCAAGTGATCCTCCTGCCTCAGCCTCCTGAGTAGCTGGGATTGCAGGCACCTGCTACCACGCCCGGCTAATTTTTTGTATTTTTAGTAGAGATGGCGTTTCACCATGTTGGCCAGGCTCGTCCTGAACTCCTGACCTTGTGATTTATCCACCTCAGCCTCCCAAAGTGCTAGAATTACAGGTGTGAGCCACCATGCCCAGCCTGACATCCTTTCTTTCTAATGTGTATCATGTTGCAAACTTATATGAATTTTTATGATCACCTGAGTAATCTCTGTCTCTACCAGGAGGCAGGAATCCCATGAGAGCTGCGAGGGTGTTTTACTTATCACTCTATTCTCCACATCTAACCAAGTGCCTGGCATACAGTGGAGGCTTAATAAATAATGACCAATGGAGTGCTGTCCTCTGTGCACATTTTTTGTACCAATTTTCAGTGTCTTCTGTAATACCACTGACTTTCAACTGTTGCCATTGGCTAAGGTCAGACATGATGGGGTGGCTGAAATTACCACATAATCTTCTGGGCAGGCAGGGAGGCATTCCATCAATCAATAATTTAAAAAGAACGTATTAGGTTCACACCATTTACTTACTTTGTGCTCAGTGCTAGAAACTGAGGGAAATATTAAAATGTCTGTCTCTTTGGCCAGAGAACTTCAAAATCTAGCTGGCAAGATGAAGCTTACACAAATGTCATAATTAAATTCTAATTTTTTTTTTTTTAAATTAAGACATTCTAGGGGAAGCAAAGTTTCAGAGAATGGAGAGATGAAAGTGTTCTGAAACGATTGGAAAAGGTTTACACGGGATTAAGATTTAAACAGGAAAGACAGTAGGATTAGAATACGTCAGGGTCAGAGGCAAGACTTTCTATGTGGAAAGGAGGGGACAGGGTGAACAAAGACATAAAGCCTGGCATGAGCATGGCTTAAGCGAGCAGAAGAGAGCCACTGACCAGACTGGAGTGCATGAGAGAGAAAAGGAGGAGACCAAAGTCAAATTATGGAGTACCCCAAAATGTGCTCTGTGATCTTGATACCAGCCCTGAATCCAACCTGGTCAGTCTAGGATTGTGATACCCAGGGTGGCAGGGACAGGGCAGTGGTAGAGCTTGGAGAGCAACGAAGGAGCTTATCCTAGCACCTCCAATCCACATTCTCCTCTTGGTTTCCATTTCACTCCAATCAATTTTTTTACTTTAAAGTACTCAATTTTTTTACTTAAAAATCTCATAGGGATGAATGATTCTACTCCCTATGAGGCAGTGGTTCTCAAAGGTAGATGTACATCAGAATCCTCAGGGATCTTATTTTACATGGTGATTCCTGGAACTGCCTCCTACCCCACAGCCAAGTTATGATTTACTAGAGTAAGATTAGGGTCTAGGGGTTTGCATTTTTGCAAAGGCCTAAGGTGGTCTATGTACCACATTTTGTGGATATGGCCCTAAGGGGTAAATGACCTAAGGAAAGAGCAGGAAAAATCTCAGAAGATGGGTAGCCAGAGAAAGGCATGATAGAAGCAAACTGCACAGTGACCTGGATGAGAATGGAGACTGTTATTCTAAATGATGTAACTCAGGAATGGAAAACCAAACATCATATGTTCTCACTGGTATGCGGGAGCTAAGCTATGAGGACGCAAAGGCATAAGAATGATACAATGGACTTTGGGGACTTTGGGGGAAGAGTGGGAGAGGGACAAGGGATAAAAGACTATAGATATGGTGCAGTGTATACATGGGTGAAGGGTGCACCAAAATCTCACGAATCACTACTAAAGAACTCACTCATGTAACCAAAAAAACACAGTCAGTCACAATGACACTGATTTTTGCTAAAATTTAAATGCCACCCAGAGCAATTCTTATCTTTTCCATCATCTAGGGGCTTACCTTAATTTGATGAGTAGGGGTGATATGTATGATAGTTATAGAAATTATCCAATTTCCAGAAGCCCAGGTAGTGAGCATACTAAAGCTCACCTTAATCCAAGGGCATCCTGAGAGCAGCCACTTGAATTTATGCTTTGCTATCAGCTGGGCCCAGAGCAGCTCATTTTAAGCTACAATTAGTAGCAAATTACAGTCAGACTGACTTTCAAAAGTGCTGGTTACATTCTGCTAGGAAACAATTTAAAGGATCAGATTGGTGCTGCCACTAAATCAAACAAGCTCATCTAGCTCCAGAGACTTGGGCCTCTCAATCCTGCAAAGTCTGCAAGTCGGTTTCTCTTTTAGTGAAAAAGTTTAGCTCTAGGCTTTGGTATTCTAATCAGTGCTCACTCTAACAATGGCCTGATCTGCTTGAGGAGGGTGCAGTAAACTGATGGGCAAAAATGCAGAAATGGTGAAAACATGTATTTCTTCTCCACCTCCGGATGGCAAACCTTTGCAGGACTTTTGTAGTACCTGACCCAGTTTCTCTGTAGGTTCTCTGCAAACTCACTGGGAAGTGAAGAAACCTCAGAGGAGACACAAACTCTCCTCTGTCAACTGTTCTTTCATTCAATACATAGTGAAGAAAGGCGGACAGTGCAGAGGGAATTCGTGCCGCTGAGCTCTCCACAAAGTCACACGGTTTGACTGTGGGAACTGGAACACCGACAGCTGATACGGTCTGGGACCGAGCTGGAATGTGGGGTCACAGTGTGGGGTGCAGCTTTGAATGGATTGAATGGGTTGAGTGAACTTCCTCAGAGTTATAATTCGAGAAAATTGTAAAAAGTTTTTCAGTTCTTACAACACAGCTACAAGGGGGGGAAAGCCTCTGTAATACTTATTTCACCAGAAATCTGTATTTTCCTTGTGTTTCTCACTCTCCCACAGTTTTATAATGAGAGCATGGCCATTTCACCTGAGTTAAAAGCAAAGAAAAGAACCCTACTAGTGAAGGAAGCACATTTGAGGCCTAATCCCGCTCCTTTTATTTTTATTTTTAATCAGCAAGCGAATAATGTTTGGTTTTATTTTCTGTGGTCCTGGTCGGATAGAGAGCCCAGTGTCCATGGGGATGTGCAGATCCATCTGTCTGCAGGAGAAATGAGCACAGTACAGCTGCACTGGCCCTTCTGTGCCCAGGCATAGACACCTCTCATGCCTGGAGCTGAGGAAACGAAATTCCCCATGTCTTTGAATTACCAACTAAAGGCACCAAAGGCAATCCTCACTTTCCTCAAGGACAGGCAACCTTCAACACGAGATGGGGGAAAGAATGCTGTTGAACTAAACTGAATTTAAATTAAAAGCCAACACCCTTTCCAGAAATGCAAGAAATTTTGCTTGTTTAGAATATCTACTGGGCACTGAATGGGCGGGTCTCTGGCAGTTGTCCGGGACCACCTAGTTTCTGACTACCACCCAGGCATCTCCCAGTCTCCAGTTCAAGATAACACCTATCCTGAAAGACATCTTGCCCATTCTGGCCAGTACCTCGTATTTTCTTCACTCCCTCATATGCCTCATAATAAAATATCTGGCCCAGCTGTTTCCTCATTTCACAAGTGTCAGCTAGAAAAGAAGGGTAAATTCGGAATGACTGATTCAAGGAGTCTGGACTCAGGAGCAAGCCTGGAGGAAAGCGTCTACATGATGGGGATCTGCTTGAACCTCCTCTTCATGCCTGCCCCCGCCCCTGTAGTTTGATTCAACAGCCATTGTGACAGAAACTAAAGGGGAAGAAGCATTTCCAGCCTTGATGAAATTTTGTTTGTGTATACATCGCTGAACTGGTTACCTATCTGTTATGGGAAACGGTCTCGATCCAGACCCCAAGAGAGGGTTTTTGGATCTAGCACAAGAAATAACTCAAGGCAAATTCATACAGTAAAGTGAAAGCAAGTTTATTAAGAAAGTAAAGGAATACAGAATGGCTACTCCATAGACAGAGCAGCCCTGAGGGCTGCTGGTTGCCCAATTTTAAGGTTATTTCTTGATCATATGCTAAGCAAGGGGAGGATTACTTATGCCTCCCCCTTTTAGATCATATAGGGTAACTTCCTGACATTGCCATGACATTTGTAAACTGTCATGGTGCTGGTGGGAAGGTAACAGTGAGGATGACCAGAGGTCACTCTCATTGCCATCTTGGTTTTGGTGAGATTTAGCCGGCTTCTGTACTGCAAACTGTTTTATCAGCAAGGGCTTTATGACCTGTATCTTGTGCCAACCTTCTATCTCATCCTGTGACTTAGAATGCCTAACCATCTCAGAATGTAGCCCAGTAGGTCTCAGTCTCATTTTATCCAGCCCCTACTCAAGATGGAGTTGCTCTGGTTCAAACACCTCTGGCATATCTACCGTTTGTCGAGTGGCATTCATGCTGGCTAGATCCTATGTCTTCCTGCATCCTCTGGGACTGGGGTCTCTGAGGAAATTGGAAGGAATCTCTGTCACCCTCTCCAGCAAAGCCTTCTTATTCTTGTAGGTGTTCTGGAGACTGTGATCCCACCTCCCATCTTGCTTGCAGGCTGTCATTCCTGTGTCCATTTACTTCTTTTCTCTTCCTCACAGATCAATTCAGTTTTTCATCAAATCTCAAAATCATGCAACCCAACCTCCTTATTTTATAGATGAGGTCACTATAGTCTAGGAAGCTTGAATGCCACCAGATGTGTTCCTCTCATTTACTCCTCTGTACCTTTTGTCTTGTCTTGCCTTAAGTGTGTGTGTGTGTGTGTGTGTGTGTGTGTGTGTGTCTGTGTGTAAGACAGAAAGAGAAAGAGGGAAAAAAAGAAAGAGTGATTTATTCATTCAGATTAATTGACAATTTTATGCAAGAGAGAAAGCATTGATATTTTTTGAGCTCTTACTATGTGCCAAACTAGAAGCTTTTGTATATTATCTTTTCTGAGCCTCATACCGGCTCCGTGAACTAAGTGTTATTATCCACATGTACCACATGAGGAAATTGAGGCTCACAGAGGTTAAGTAATTTGCAGAAGATTGTACTTCTGAGGGTATCTGGGCTTGGGCTCTACGCCTGACTTAGCTCAGGACTATTCCATAATACCACATCTCTAGATCTCTGTTTGCAACACTACCTTGGACTCTAGAGATAAGAGGCTGCACATGGGGGATGAGGGGCAGCCTGAGGCTTGATCAGGGGGAGGAGCTGTAGGCAGAGAGGTCCCTGAAGGACCCCAACACATATGAGAGGGAATATTCTGCTGTTCAGTAGGGCACTGCGCCTAAGCCATCTACTTTACTTCTCTGCTTTCCACTTTGAGGCTATTTTTTTTTGTATGAAGTGACAATGGGAAGAAAAAAGGGATCTGGCAGAAGTGTTTAGAATGACAATACTAGTTGTGATGGTGCTGCCTATGCTATCTGATTGCATAGATGCTCCCAGGGATATGGGTGGGGATGTGGGGCTGGAAAGGAACTGAGCAAACATTTTCACTCTGTAGTGGGATGAAACTCTCAGATCACCCTCTGGTTGGGCAAATAAGAAACCAGATGACATCATTTCCTTGTGCCCCTGCTGGGGAGGGTGTTCATGGAGCAGCCCTTTCACTCACATTTTTCTGGGCATCTATTTAGGAGCTGGTTTTCTCTCCAAATGGCCCTCTGAAGGAGGTGGGGAAAGAGATATTGAGAAGGAAATCTGCAATTATTGACAAGGACAGCAGATCAGGCACAAGGTCCACTGGTTTACCAGCATTTTTCAGAACAAGGAATGAAGTACGTACTTCCTCTCTGCCCAGATAAGCAGATTTGGAGCCTCTACATTGGGCTGCTAAGACTGGAGTTCCATGAGATAAATGTTTTCTAATGTGGACTTCTCTTGGAGAAAGACCTCTGGAGAGAAAAACACCCTACTACAGTTAGAACGTGACTTTTTGTTTTCTTTTTGCTTGCTCTGTGCCCTAATCAATTCCATTTGTCTTTGAAGGCATTGGGACAACAACTCTTCCCACTTTCTCTTTTTCTCTAGGGATTTAACTTTAGCTCATTTTAAGATGGCAAGTTGCCTAAAACTTTTTTCCCCATCTTTCCAGAAAGGTTTGCAAACTGGTAGAGTTATTTAAATGCAGGTAATCTGAAGATATGCTGGTGTGTTCTGTTCATACACACTTTTGTTTTAAGAATAGTACAAGGCCCGGCGCGGTGGCTCAAGCCTGTAATCCCAGCACTTTGGGAGGCCGAGACGGGTGGATCACGAGGTCAGGAGATCGAGACCATCCTGGCTAAAATGGTGAAACCCCGTCTCTACTAAAAAATACAAAAAACTAGCCGGGTGCGGTGGCGGGCGCCTGTAGTCCCAGCTACTCGGGAGGCTGAGGCAGGAGAATGGCGTGAACCCGGGAGGCGGAGCTTGCAGTGAGCTGAGATCCGGCCACCGCACTCCAGCCTGGGCAACAGAGCGAGACTCCGTCTCAAAAAAAAAAAAAAAAAAAAAAAAAGAATAGTACAAAGTGATTTTTAGGGGTTGAGAGGGAACTAATGAAAGTTATTTTATTATTTTTCATGAAAAACAAAGCCCCTAGAAAGAGCAGAAAGTCTCATAAGAGTACATCAGACTGGGATAGAAGTTTCTGAAGGTTCTCAGTGCTTTTGATTACCGTAAATACACACTGCCCTTTTCCACACAACATTGTTAGGATTGCTGGCTTCCTACTGCTGTCTGGACAAAGGTGGAAGAGTTAGTTCACTGACATGAGGTTGACTAGCAGGATTACCAGCAAAAGAAAACCTGTGAAAGTGTGTCTTAGCATGGACAGCACAGGCTTTTAAGGATATCTTTATAATTCCTTCACTATGTTCTGTTTTGGTACAGTTGGGCCTGACCTACTTTGTGCCTTCATAACAGGATTTTGCATAGGTAAGAACAAGTAAAAAGATGAGGAGGCTCTGATGTTAAAACTCATCCCTGAAACTTAGCAAGGTTTCTCAACTCCCAATCCCCAGGCCAGGTTCATACATTTTATTTGTGTATATGATGTCTGGTGCTGAGACTTGGATAAAAAATTAAAACATAAATTCATCAGAAGGATCCTTAGTGGAGCTTGATTAAAATTGGAACCTCTGAACTTCCCGACACCTCCTCCACAGAAATAACAAGATCATTACTGAGCTCCCAAAACAAAGGAAGCGCTCTCCTCCCCTCAACAACAGGCCAAATGGCAGACTTGAGAATACTCGCACAGCTCACAACATCACTTATGACATCCCAAACCATAACAAAAGCAACTCGCCAAGCAGCCAAACAAACGGAGGAGAAGTCGGCCTCCAGCGAGCCCTGGTGAATTGCCAAATTTGGCTCTGGCTGTTTGCCCATGAGGAATTACGTAATTCTAAAACGAGGGCTCTCAACTGAGAGTTTCAGCCTCTCATCTTTTACTCCCAGGATCTGGCAGCAAAAATAGGTGAGAATCTCACTTCCACTGATGCAATGAGACTGCTGATTTTGATTAAGTAATTTTGTTGTTAGGGTAAACTGCGGATGTTGTAGAAGGTAATGCTATGTTTATGAGATTACAGAATGAACTCCACTCCTCCCTCCCCAAAAAGTAAAGTACCCTCTGTTTCATACTCTAAGTGATCCATGTCTGCAGTTCTCTGAGGTCAATAAATATGAATATCCAAAGCAGGAAGCCCTGTTGACTTTCTTCTTCCACAGTGGGATAGCAAGCTCAGACTAAAGAACTGGCTGATATTCTAGGGATTCGCTAAGGAAAAGCAGAAGTAGAAGAATGTTGAGGTTAGAAAGTTGAGGCTGGGGTCTGGTTTCAGGGGGTGTTAATAAAATGACCCCTATAGACCAGACATCTTACAGGTGTTCTCTCATTAATATCCACAACAGCCTTATAAAGTATTATTCTCGTTTCACAAATAAGAAAACTGGGCCGGGCGCGGTGGCTCAAGCCTGTAATCCCAGCACTTTGGGAGGCCGAGACGGGCGGATCACGAGGTCAGGAGTTCGAGACCATCCTGGCTAACACGGTGAAACCCCGTCTCTACTAAATAATACAAAAAACTAGCCGGGCGAGGTGGCGGGCGCCTGTAGTCCCGGCTACTCGGGAGGCTGAGGCAGGAGAATGGCGTAAAAACCCGGGAGGCGGAGCTTGCAGTGAGCTGAGATCTGGCCACTGCACTCCACCCTGGGCGACACAGCGGGACTCCGTCTCAAAAAAAAAAAAAAAAAAAAGAAAAAAAAGAAAACTGAATCTCAGAGCGTAAAGTGCTTGCTTGAAATCACACAGCTGGTGAGCAGTGACCTGGGGCCTGAATGACTCAGAAACCTGTTTCAATGGATTTAGGTGAAAGGGCCTGTGCTCTCATTAGCTCCATGGGAAGGTGTGATCGGGGTCTAAGGGTGTTTTCCTGTAAAGTCAGTGCCTACACATTCCCTAGTCTCTGTGCTGTCCCATACAGTAGCTATTAGCCACATATGGCTATTTAAGTTTAAATAAATTACAATTAAATCTAAAACAACTCCTTTCCTCTGTCACAGTAGCCACATATAGAGTGCTCAGTAACCACATGTGGCCAGTGACTCTCCTGGACAGCACAGACTTTTAGAACGTTTTCATCTCCACAGAAGGTTTTGTTGGACAGCAGCATTAGAACATTCTAGCTGTTAATGGGACCTCCCCTATGAGGCTGCGTTTAGTTCTTCTGGGCCTGGAGAACCAGATCCATTGTGCTTACTGGAGCAGGAATGCTTCGTTCCTTCTGGGTTTCCAGTAATAGGAATTTTCCCTAAGCATATTTCTGACCTCTCTCTTCCCCTTTACTCATTCTATTCCTGGAAGGTGGACATCATTTACTGATTGATTAATCTGGGAAGAATTATTGGGAATGAGCTACCTATGGAAACACACAAGTTCTGCTCTTCCTCCAGGGCTCTGCCCCTGGAGTGGGCAGGATTTAGGGGTGACCTGAGTATCTTCTGTCTGCCTTTAATCCACTGTCTACGCTTCTCCACCCATCTCCAGGCTCCAGGAGGCTGACCTGAATGACATACATCAGTGAACTCCTTTGGTCTCTGTCAGACCCACCAAATCACAAAATCTTACACTCCCACAAGAAATTCCTGGTAAAATGAAAGAGCCACATCTGGGGCCGGGCACCTGCAGGCACAGACCCATTCACCTGCCACTCTTGCACTAGTGTCTCTCCCTCAGCTCACACCCATGTCTCCGTGGGGGCAGGAGCCCCTAGGAGCTGATGAAGGAGGTAAAAGGCCAAACTTGGTTCACAGAGGGGTTGGCTCTTTATATGGGTATGAGCAGTAAATGACCTGCTTACTACAGCTCTGTTCGGGGGTGGCCTGAAAGAAAGACTGAAGAGAAATTCTTCTAACAAGCAGAGATCTGGGAAGTGTACATGTTTACCCACTTTGTGTGCAAAGAGAAGTGGTCTACAGTAAGAACACATGTGGGCTCATTGTCAGTAAAAAATGGCTTGTCCAGTTAATCAGAGCCAGGAAGGAGAAAGATTGGAGGATTAGGGATGAAGAAACCTGGGGAAGAAGTGCATGAAAGCCTCTTTGAGAGAGAACATAATGTGTGACAAGCTTTGTATCAAATATTAATGCTCAACAGAGAGCATCTTCCAGGGAAAAGGCACTACAACCCAGTAGGCAAAAGGACCCAGCTAGTTGACATCAGTCATTGATCACTCTGATGCTGACAAATGGACCTCACACCATGGCGGCAGGGATGGAAGCTATGCATAGATCCAACAGCATGGGTGCCCTCTTACTAAGACTGATCTACCACTCTGAATGTCCAGCCTTGTAGGAACACAGGCCAGTACTGAGCCACTGATTTAGCACATCCTCTGTGGAGACCAACCAGCCAGTTGGTGGCAAGAGATTGCATTGGAACTCTCTCATCTCGGAAGGAGCAGTGTTTTGTGTTGACTGAATCAACATGTACCCCAGATACAAGATTGCCTTTTCTGCTGAAATAATCTACCAGCATGACTCTCAAAGGGCTTGACTCACGGACATAGGATCCCATGTAGCACTCCATTGGACAGAGAGATAGAGAACTCAGTTAAAAACAAGGAGGTGTGGTAGTGGGCCCTTGACTATGGTAGCCCCTGGCCTTATCACATCCTGTGTCACTCAGAAGTTGAGGTCTGATAGAGTGAAAAAACAGCTGCTTACTAACCACTGAGGACCCAGCTTGGAGATGATAAGCTGTAAAGATCGGCAGTGTCCTCCAGACATAATATATATGTCCTAAATCAACAACCATTCTTGGGGGCTGTGTCCCCAAGTAGATAGCAAGTGCGAGTCTGGAAATCAAAGAGTGGAAATAGGCATAGGCCAGCTTATATCACTTCAAGTGACCAATGTAGGGAATTTGTGCTTCTTACTACACTCCCAGGCTTTTGTGGTTTAGAAGTCCTGGTTTCTAAAGGGAGAACATTTCCACCAGGAAACTCAGCAGGAGGCGCATTAAGCTTTAAGCTATGCTTACTGAATGTTGCTCATGCCAAAGTCTATCAGAAAAGGGAAATAGTCTTCATCCCAGTGGCAGTAATGGGCCCTGATGATCAGGAGGAGGTAGGGCTGCTGTTACTCCCTGGGGTTCTCTTGGAACCCCCTTGCCTGATTTCAACAAAAAATGGACAAATGCAGTGGTCATGGCCTGAGAGAGGCTCAGATCTTATTGATGAAGGTGGGAGTGACCCCAACAGGTAAGCTGCTTAGACCATCAGAGGTGTTAGCCAAGGGTGAGGAGAATCTAGAATGAGTAGGAGAGGAGAGAAATGATGTGTGTAGTTACCTTGAAACCAACTGCAGCATGGGGGTGGGGGGTCCTGGGGCTATAATTCACGTGACTAGCCTTCCTTTTGTTAAGTTTACCTAGGAAAATAGGCCAGCAAGAACCTTGGAGGGGCTGTTCCCAAGTTTTACTATAAAATGAAAGTGAATCCAAGTGGCCTGGGGCTGAATCTGAGTTCATGCTGTGGGCACTGCCCAGATACCTTGTCAGAGCTAACATCATTCTCCCAGCTAGTGAGAGTGTGGGTAACCTGTGATGCTTAGCTGAGTACCTCTCCAGTAATTGCCTTTAGCAAAAACTGAGCCACATCTCTTTACCCAGACCATACTCCCCTCCCCAGGGAATGTACAGCCCAATTCAGTGTGTGGTCAATGCAGAGGTAGAAAGGTTCAATTTCCCTGCACCTAGCAAGACATCTAGGAGGGTTCATCCTACTCCCCAAACGAGTAGGTGTTGACTGAAGCCTTCATCACAACTTCATTGCAGTTCATACCTCCCTTTGCCCAATCCCACTTCTTTCATTCTCCATGGACACTGATCTTGATCAAGGCCACTGCCCAGAACACTCCCTGCCTGCACATCTGTCTCAGGTGTCTGCTGCCTGGGGATTGGATTTAATACACATGCTGGTCTTCACCTCAGAGTACTTTCCCTGTCCACACTTTTGATCAAATTTCCTTGAATTATCTTAATTTTGAGTGTGCCATCTGAATTCGGCTGGGATCTGGACTGACGGGGGCAGGGTATTGGGCTAGGGACATGACTGGCAGGTAAGTCTGCCTAATTCTGAGGCTCAGTATTAGTAGGACTCTTTACTGACACATGGAATTTTTAACCTCAACCTACCAAAATCAACTTACTAAAAGTATTTTGGTCTCCACCTTAATTCTTTGTTTATTAAAAGTAATGGCAGAAACCACAATTGCTTTTGCACCAACCTAATAAACTATTCAGAACTTGAATGGAAGCTACTCCTTAGTGGTTCCCTCAGAAACTCCAGCCCCATCCAGAGCCCTTGTATCAGATTTGGATACAAGGCCATGTGTTTAGCCTGTTCAAGGGTGCCTTTTAGTCAGTCCTCTGTGTGTGTGTGTGTGAGTGTGTGTGTGTGTATGTGTGTAGGTTCAGCCTTTTTTCAGTAGGACAGTTATTTTCACCCATAGGCAGGTACCCTGATGGGAGAGGCAGGCTGAATGGATCTCTTTGATACTCAAAGTTGTTTAAGCCATTGATGTGTTATGTGTCTAAATATTCTTTTTTAAAAAATTATTGTTTCATGATATAATTAATAAATTAATTTATTTTCATTTTTAAATAATTAAAAATTATATTAATGATTATGTGAATAATTAATAATTATAGATAAGGATAAAATTCCTTTTGACTGTTACAGCAGTCCCCTCCCCAAGAGAATAAATTATTACCTTCCAGACCTTTTCAAAAAATTGACAGGATCTATTTAAAGTCCCACATTTTCTTTGACTAGGAAATTCTACTTTTCAGATGTTACATTTAAGAAAACCTCTTGAATGTACCTAAGAAAGAATGAACAAGCATATTTATTGCAGCATTGTTTATAATAGCAATAAAGGTAAACAACTTAATAGGGGACTAAATAAATTGTGGTGTATTTTTACAATGACAGAGTATGTAGTAGTAAAAACGGTGAGGTGGAGCCGTAAGTGCCAACCTGGAAAAAGCTTCAGGAAATATCACTGAGTGAAAAAGGAAGTTGCAGAATGATGAATGTAATATGATGCATTTTATCAGGGCTACTTAGGAAAATTATGGTCTAATAGAAATGACCTGGGCTGAGTGAGAGGAGCAGGAATGGGGAGAGTGATCAGTGCCCCTCCCTTGCTTTGCCTCCTTTAGCCATTTCTTCCCGTTCTCTCAATCATTTTTTTCCCCTCTTTCACTCCACATTCTTCCCTTTCTTCATCACTTCTTTTCGTGGTTAAAATTGAAGCCAAGTCTACCCTCTATGATCTGTATGTGTTTATGCTCATTAACAACCAGTTGAACTCTGTTGATTAACAATACAGCCAATCCAAACTGGTTGTTAAAGTGTCAAAATAAATGGATCCAATGCCTGCACCCTGGCTCACATGATCTCGTTGATGAATAATTAATATAGCCTCAGTATGATGCGTTATATGGAAACCTGCCTGCTTTGGCTACTGTGAAAGCTTAAAAATAAACCAACCACTTGACAAAGTTACAAAAAAAATATATATGTAAAAAAGAAATTTGCAGTATGGGTTGAATAATAAATATATAGTGTTTGCATTAAAGAAAGTACCAGTGGCATTGTACTTTGTGTTATTATTAGAGTGCGTAGATTATTTGATTTGAAGAATTCTAGTTTAATGACTTCCTTTTGTACTGAAGGAAATAGTGGCCCAGTGAAGTGAGATCGTAAAGCAGGGCTGTTCAGTGGTTTTCCAGTAACACACTTTGTAGGTAATAGAGATGGTCATTCTCCTTTCCTTTCGGAATAGTTCCGTCTCTCTCTGGTGTGGTAGGAGCCAAATGTGTGGATCCTCCCTCACTCACAGGTCTGCATCTGGGGCACAAGCTTTATGGGATGGATAGAAATGGCTGACACAGTGCTGAGTGGGCTTAGCAAAGGAAAGACCAACTCTAGGTTTCTCTGGAGCTCTGTGTCATGGTTTGAAGATGACTCCAAAACCAGAGCCTGTGGGAACAAACTAATATGAGAAATGGTCACAGAAAGGGTCATTTTAAGGTGGAAGAAACTCAGATGAAGGGTTACCAGATACTTAGAAAATACCCAATTAAACATGAATTTTAGATAAACAATGAATACTTTTAAAGTATAATTGTACCCCAGATATTGCAGTGGAACAAACTTATACTAAAATTTATTCATTACTTATCTAAATTCAAATTAATTGGGTCTCAAGTGTTTTTATGTGTTAAATCTGTCTAGCCCAACAGGATGTATGTTGAAATACATAGCTCAAAATGTCTTATAACCTGAAGAACACATTATTCTCTATGTTTCTTTGTCTCTCTGACCCCAACATTTTAAATTATGACCAATACTTTAAACTCCAAAGGTATTGGATATTAGATCAATTCAAGGACAAATTTTATAAAAACTGGAATGTTCTGCAGCAGAACAGATTGCCTCAAAAATAGTGAATTCCTGTGCCAAGGATATGCCTGTATCAACATTTGTAATGGCAAAAAACTGGGAGAAACATAGAAGGTCATGAATAAAGGACTGTTTAAAAAAATTAGGGACGCATCTATGCAATGGAATTCTCTACAGATTTTTTTTCTAGCCTAAGCTGCTGTTATAATAGGACTGTCACCACTGTCATAACCTGACCAACAAACTAGTTTCCCAGCAGACAAGCTGGTCTTTCTGAAACCTTAGAAGCATTCCTCATGCACTTCAGAATGGTTTTCTGTCTGTACATAATGGGGATTTCCAAGCAGATCTTTAAGTTAAAAAAGCATAAAAAGCAGCATGCATGTTGACATAGTTTGGGTGTTTGTTGAAATGTAATCCTTAACACTGCAGGTGGGGCCTGGTGGAAGGTGGTAGGGACATGCAGGTGAATCCTTCACGAACGGCTTGGTGCTGTCCTTGCTCCCCTCTCTCTTGCTCCTGCTCTGGTATGTGACACGCCTGTTCCCCCTTCCCTCCCACTGTGACTAAAAGCTTCTTGAGGCTCTTACCAGAAGCAGGTGCTGCTGCCATGCTTCTTCTACAGCCTGGGGAACCATCAGCCAAAGAAACCTTTTCTCTTTTTCTTTTTTCTTTTTTTTGAGACAGAGTCTCGCTCTGCCACCCAGACTGGAGTGCAGTGATGCAATCTCAGCTCACTGCAACCCCTGCCTCCCAGGTTCAAGTAATTCTCCTGATTCAGCCTCCTGAGTAACTGGGACTACAGGCATGTGCCACCACACCCGGCTAATTTTTTTGTATTTGTAATAGTGATGGGGTTTCACCATGTTGGTCATGCTGATCTGAAATTCCTGACCTCAAAGGATCCATCCACCTCGACCTTGCAAAGTGCTGGGATTACGGGTATGAGCCACTGCACCCGACCCTTTCTTTTCTTTATAAATAAACTAACTGTATGAGCCTCTTTAATATATTTATCTCCTAATTCATGATCTCTCTTCTATAGTTTCATTCCCAGGCTTCTTAACTATCCCTTGTTCTTTTGAAATTTATTTTCCTCTGTCTCAGTCTTAGATATTTATAGCAACACAAAGTGGACTAACATGTATGTTAAACTCCCATTTGTGTAAATTCTAAAAAGCATAAACATAAATACAAGTAAAAACATACTAATTTTTCTGGTTAACTACCTGGGAAACTCTTAAGCATGTTTATTTTAGGAAAAGAGATCAGTTATTGAGGATAGGTGAGGAAGACTTACTATATTTTTTATACCTTTATGGATGGATTTTAAAAAACTAACTTTGCACATTGAAAAAGGGCTAGGCTGGGCATGGTGGCTCACGCCTGTAATCCCAGCACTCTGGGAGGCTGAGGCGGGTGAATCATGAGGTCAGGAGATCGAGACCATCCTGGCTAACATGGTGAAACCCCGTCTACTAAAAATACAAAAAATTAGCCAGGTGTGGTGGCGGGCGCCTGTAGTCCCAGCTACTCGGGAGGCTGAGGCAGGAGAATGGTGTGAATCCAGGAGGCGGAGCTTGCAGTGAGCCGAGATTGTGCCACTGCACTCCTCAAAAAAAAAAAAAAAAAAAAATAGAAAAAGAAAAAGGGCTGGATATTTCCTTTGGTAACACTGTAGAGGCACTCCCTGGGATGGGGGAACAGGAGGGAGAGGATGTGTGCTAGAGGAAGGTCACCTCATATGTCTTTCAGTTTAAAGATTATATAAATTTAAACTTTAACACTTTAAGAGAAGGCCCCATCAATTAGTTCGGGTAACACCATTGATGCTTCAGGCCATCCTCAGTTGCCCTTGCTCACTTAAAAGTTCAGGCTAGAAGGAAATATCTCCTAATACACTCATGGCTAATCATACATGTGTTCACAAATGAGTATCTGTGGACCATATGAGGGTTAAAAATTACTCAACAGATGAGCCCAGTGTCCACAAATCCACATGCAATTCTTGGCCTTAGGTTCAAGGCAAGCCCTGGTAGTTCACAACCAGGAAAAGCAAACTTTTTGATGCCCCACTTAATAACAGCTTTAAACAAATGAAATTGCTATAAAGAAATGCTGAATAGCAATAATTTGATGTAGTTCAACAAATACTCTTTCTGGGCATCCTTTTCTACTTTCTCCCTTGATCAATTAGAGAAACAAATCAAAGTAACTAAAGTATGTATTTGTCCAGGTTTCCAAAACTGCCTTTCCTTTGATATTACATAATATATTATCTTAGATAGGACAGCTATAACAAATACCATAGACTGGGTGGATTACAAACAACAGAAATATATTCCTCACAGTTTTGGAGGCTGGAAGTCTGGTATCAGGGTGTCAGCAGGGTCGGGTTTGGTGAAGGCCTCTTCGGTGTTGTCAACAGCTGACTTCTGGTTGTATCCTCACGTGGTGAAGAGCAGAGGGAGAGTGAGCTAACTCTCTTGTCATTTTCTTATAAGGACACTAATTCTGTTCATGAGGGCTCTACCATGAGGACCTAATTACTTCCCAAAGTTCCCACCCCCTTATTCCATCACCTGGGGTAGAGGTCCCCAGTCTGTGGCCTGCCAGGAATTGGGCTGCACAGTAGGAGGTGAGTGGCAGGCGAGAGAGCAAAGCTTCATCTGTATTTACAACCACTCTCTATTGCTTGAATTGTTGCCTGAGCTCCACCTTCTGTCAGATCAGCAGCGGCATTAGATTCTCATAGGAGTGTGAACTCTATTGTGAACTGCACATGTGAGGGATCTAGGTTGTGCAATCCTTATGAGAATCTAATGCCTGATGATCTGTCACTGTCTCTCATCACCCCCAGATGGGACTAGTTGGAGGAAAACAAGCTCAGGGCTCCTACTGATTCTACATTATGGTGAGTTGTATAATTATTTCATTATATAGTACAATGTAATTGTATTAGTTCATCTTCATGCTGCTGATAGAGACATACCCAAGCCTGGGCAATTTACAAAAGGAGGAAGTTGAATTGGACTCACAGTTCCATGTGACTGGGGAGGGCTCACAATCATGGTGGAAGGCAAGGAGGAGCAAGTCACATCTTATGTGGAGGGTGGCTGGCAAAGAGAGAACTTGTTCAGGCAAACTCCTGTTTTTTTAAAGCCATCAGATCTCATGAGACTTATTCACTATCACAAGAACAGCATGGGAAAGACCCGCCCGCATAACCCAGTTGCCTCTCACAGGGTTCCTTCCATGACATGTGGGAATTGTGGGAGTTACAATTCAAGATGAGATTTGGGTGGGGACATAGCCAAACCATATCATTTCACCTCTGGCCCCTCCCAAATCTCATGTCCTCACATTTCAAAACCAGTCATGCCTTCCCAACAGTCCCCCAAAGTCTTAACTCATTTCAGCATTAACTCAAAAGTCCACAGTCCAAAGTCTCATCTGAGACAAGGCAAGTCCCTTCTGCCTATGAGCCTGTAAAATCAGAAGCAAGTTAGTTACTTCCTAGATACAATGGGGGTGCAGACATTGGGTAAATACAGCCATACCAAATGGGAGACATTGGCCAAAACAAAGAGGCTACAGGCCCCATGCAAGTCCAAAATCCAACAAGGCAGTCAAATCTTAAAGCTCCAAAATGATGTCCTTTGACTCCAAGTCTCGCATCCAGATCATGCTGATGCAAGAGGTGGATTCACGTGATCTTGCGCAGCTCCACGCCCACTGATTTCATAACATCTATTATTTACAATATTTATGTTAACAGCTAAAACTTACATAACATTTGTATATGCCAGGGTGTTTTAAATGCTTTAAATCAAGGTACTCATTTAAATTTTACGACAACCTTATACGATGGTTATTTTTATCCCATTTTGCAAATTAAGGAGCCTGAGACATGCAGAGTTTAAGCACTTTGCCTGGTTTGGTGCAGCAGTCGATTTTGGAGCTGGGGTTTGAGCTCAGGTAGCCTTCTGCTGGTAACCACTACGTTACACTGCCACTCACTTCGCTTTTATCAACTGACCAGCCAACTCTGCCTACAAGACAAGTTGGTCTTTCTGACTCCATGAGGCATATCTAATGTACTCAAGGATGGTCTTCTGAGGCAGTATAGAAGGTTCTCCAACTGCAGTCAGGCCAGTGTGGGCCCATATCCAACTTTTTGGAATGTAGGCCCTCAGGCAGACAGCCTGATTTTCATCAGCTCCAGTGCCAATCTCATGACAAGAAAACCATGCCTGATAAGAATCATCTGTTTTATTGGTTGCTGGTGTTCTTCAGGGCTCATTGCCATGGACTGCAGCTTTCCCTAATCCTCTCTGTTTGGAGACATCCTGATTTTACATCTCCACAAACATGTTCTCTAACCCTGCCCAACAATGAAATCACCTTTGTGTCTCTGTTTATTTCCTCTTTCCTAAAACAGTAGGTAGTGCTGAGGC
The DNA here is from genome assembly GCF_049350105.2 of Macaca mulatta. NCBI lineage: Eukaryota > Metazoa > Chordata > Mammalia > Primates > Cercopithecidae > Macaca > Macaca mulatta. The sequence goes on from NC_133411.1 coordinate 125,702,324, forward strand.
AGCAGCAAGGCAAAGTGGCTAGCAGGTGCTATATAGATAGGAGAGGATCCACCACTCAGAAACTGAATGTTAATTCATTTTTCTGCAGTTCAGTTTTTCACTTGTAGAATGAAAATAATAATTCTAATATTATGGAATGGTGGTGTGACTCCACTAGCTCTTGTATTCAGAGCCCAACATTAGCTTGGGACATGTGGTCAAAGATATGAGAAAGCCCCATGGAACTGGTGTCTGTGTGTGAGACTGGACCTGCCATGTGGACTAACAGACATATTTCCCTGGCTTACAAAATGTCCCTCTATTTAGCAAAACCATCTCATTAAAGGCACCTGTGAATTTATTGACTAAATCTTGGTATCTGTAAGTGGGGGTAAAGAAGCTTAGATGCCACTCCTTATATTTTCTTCAACGAGGATGAAACTCCGCTATGTTTGACATCTTGCTGCTCACAGGAGGGTATGAAATTAGCTATCTTGTGAGTTTCTCCTTCCTCTTGGGGTTTGTCACCTATGATGGTCTCTTCTGCTCCACCAGAGGCAGTCCCCCATAACTCACTAGTTCAGAATCTGGGCAGGGAAGACAGGTTCTATTACAATTTATGTTGATGTGGTATAGTATTGGCTTTTTCTGAGCAATATCTTTCTGAGCAAGATCTATCAGAATTCAATTTTCCCTTTGCTCCCAGACCGTGCATTGGCACGGCCAAAAATTTCAAATGCTAATTAAAGACATGAGTTGCATATATTTAGTATTGTAGGCGATAGCTACCAAATTAACGTGAACATTAGAGATTTGATATTTAAGATGTTTGAATAATTTGATACTAGAATATTATAGGCATTTATGCTGATTTTTAAAAATGTGATGATGTAATAGGTTTTTTCATTTATTTTTGTCACTATTTTTTTTCTTTAGGCTACATACTCAATTTTGTAATGGGACTAGGACAATATTTATTTTAGTGTGATTGAACTTCTGGCTTACTGATGAAATAAAAGAGTCCGTTCCTGCAAAAGCATCTCACAGTTTGTTTTTAAATGAAGTAAGACAAACATACAGGAAAGGCATTATAAGTGTAACCAGCACCCAGATAAAGAGGTATAACATCACCAGCACCCTGCTTGCTCCCAATCACTGCCCCCCCACTGAGTAAACTACTACCCTGACCTCTCACATCATACATTAGTTTTTGCCAGCCTTTGAGCTTCATAAAAATGCAATCATACCACATGCACTTTTTGGTGTCTGTCTTCCATTAGTGAGCACAAATATAGTTTCTTGACTCTGCAAATAATGTGAGGGTTTCTGAACCAATTCATGAAAAGGAAAGGAAGGAAGCAGGAAAGCAAGAAGGAGGGTGAGTAAGAGAATGGGAGGGAGAATGTGTTTGTGGTTACTGGTTATCTGCAGCTACTCTGAAAGTGATGCAGCTCCTGAACAATTTTGAGAGAATATCAATAAGTTGTATTAGCCAGTCAGTGACTACCTTAGTTCTTATTTACAAAGAAAATAAATTAGATTTGAAGGAATATTTTTTTGAACTGACTTGCTTTGGCTATGCAGTAGGGGTGTGGACTCATGGTTTCATTGCCTGTGAACCTTAAGAAGGCCCCAGGGGATTAGCCTGTACAGATTTTACAGCCCTGCCCCTGGGTCTGCTTTGCTTCAAAACTATGGGCCTGTACTGTGGTCATCTGCTCAGGGTCTAAAACCAATTTCTTTTGGGACATGGACTTTCCTGCTGAGTTTTCATCATGGTCTTAGGGCAAATGAATGAGAAGATAACAGCATCTTAACTCCTTCATTACACATCTCTTTGGAACACTAGGACTTTTTCAAAATGAGAGAGTCTGTGTTTGTCAAGCCATATTCACATCACAGATACAGGGTTAATGATGGAGGTGGCATGTTTGTCTTTTAGTGCCTCCCCCAATTCTTCAACTTCTGTTTCCAAGGACACATCCTTAGCATTCTCTTTAGGGGTCTGCGGGCTTTCATCATGCCCTCCATTTCCAGTGGAAGGAGAAGTCAGGCAATTGTCTCAAGCTACTAAATGAGAAAGAATTTGAATCTAGCTGTCTCATTTCCAGTTCGATGACTGGGCACTCTAATTCACTACATGGATGAAGTGTAATGCTCATCATCCACCCCTTCAGCTTCTAGGATGAGAATGGGAAGATCATGAAACTCTACCAAGGCCCAGTGTCCTGTTTGCTTCATCACTGTCTCTTCCCTTTACCTCTTTGCCAACCCCAAACCAACTCTTCTCTGAGCTCATACCAACATCTCAGAGTAAGTGTATGTTTTAACTATTTGACTCCACTTTCTGGACTAATCACTACTGATTCCAAAGGTGGCACTTTTAGGCCAGAGAAGAGGAGAGAATGGTGGCATGGCATTGCAGTGGGACAAAAGAAGTCCTGTGATGTCCCTCAAATCATATGAGGTAAGTTCACCTCTATTCCATTTCTGTATGGCTCTTGTCTTCATAATATTTATTAATTCAAAATTATTCATTCAATGCCTATTATTTTTCCTTTTTCTTAAGATAAGCTTCAGACAAGACAGTACCTATTATGCATCAGGCAGTATTCTAGTGGTTTAGGACACATCCATGAATAAAATAGACAAAATGTCTTGACGTTGTAAGGCTTACACTCTAGCAAGTGTAAATAGAGGACTAAAAATGTAGATATTATAAATAATAAATGAGTATACTAGGGTTACTCAGGGAAACAGAACCAATAGGATAAATGATACAGAGACAGAGCAAGGTAAGAGGGATTAGTAATGCTGGGGGTCAGAGGTCACTACAGGTTTAACAGAGTGCTCAGGAGGGTAGCATCTGAATAAAGACTTGCAGTTGACAAGCTATTCAGATATTTAAAAGAAGAGCAGTCCACAAAAGGGATGAGTCAAGGCAACGGCCTTAATGTAGAAGCATGCCTAGAATATTCAAAGTAAAGCATAAGGCCGGTGAAGGGGGTAGCCTTCAATCAAAGGTGAAGTCAGAGAAGTAACCAGGAGTCAAATCATGAAGTGACATGTAGCTCATTGTTAGGACTCTGGCCTTGCCTCTGATTGAGGTGGGGCGGGGGAGGGTATCGCAGAGTTTTCAGTGAAAGAAGACATGAAATAACGGACATTCTAACTAATCATTTTGGTTGCATTGTTGAGAACAAGCAGTAGGGGAGTAGGGAGAGAAAAAGAGAGGTCAGGTCAATTAGAAGGCAATTTCAGTAACCAAGACAGAAGATGGTGGTGACTTGAAACAGTGAAGAGAAATGGTCATTGTCTGCATACAGGACTTCTTGATGTTTAGGCGAAAGAGAAGTCAAGCATGACTTTCAGGCTGTTGGTCTAAGCAACTTGAAGAATCAAGTTACCATTCACTGAGATGGAGAAAACTGCATGATCAATAGAATGGGAGGTGGACCGAGAGTTCAGGGTTGGGTATGTTAAGAATGAAGTCTCTACTAGACATGTAAAGTGGAGATGTGGTGTCTGGAGTTTGGAAAACTATTCTACTTGGAGATAGAGTGTAGGAGTTGTCTGTATATAGATGGCATTTAAAACTAGGAGAATGGAAAACTACAAAAATAGTGGAGGTAGAGAGAGAAGAGTTCAAGATCTGTGCATGGAGTTGTCTGGATATAGATGGCATTTAAAACTAAAAGAATGGAAACTTGACAAAAATAGTGGGTGTAGATAGAGAGGAGGTTCAAGAACTGTGCATGGAGTACCCCAACATAAAGACACAAACGAGAAGAGGAGGAGGAACCAGGAAAGGAGAGAGAAGATGTGTCAGGGAGATAGTGGGAGGGGTGTGGAAATGTATGGTGTTTTGGGAATGAAATGAAGAAAGTGTATGAAGAAGAGAATACCAACTGCCTCAAATTCTGCTGATGGATCGAGCAACATGAGGACGAGAATTAGAAACTAGATTTAATATTGAGATGTTCCAAGGTGACCTTGAGAACAGTTTTGGTGGAATGGTAAGGGTGAAAACCTTGTTGGGATGAGTTTAAGAGAAAATATGAAGAGATATAGAGGAGACAGTACATGTAAACAACTCTTTCAAGTGATTTTTTTAATGAAGAAAAGAAAAATGGACTAATGGGAGAAGTATGTCAAGAGAAGTAGTTTTTAAGATGGGAGAAATAACAGCATATTACTGTGCTGATAGACTTGTTGATGTAGAGGACAGAGGTATGGACTGCTTGGGCACTGTGGGAAAGGAAATGAGACTTGGTGTCAGAGCAGAGGGACTGACTGGGGTTAGAATGGACAGGCTGGCCCGGTTCTGCCCCAGGTGGAAGGCAGAGGGCCTATGTGTGGAGAGGGTGGTAGATGAGAGGGCAGAGGGTGTTTGGGGACTCTCTTTCAAGTGCTTTGTTCTGTCCGAGAAGTAAGAAAGTCATCAACTGAAAATTAGGGTACAGGAGAAGATGTTGGAGGCTGAAATAGACATCTGGAAAGGGGACATCGTGAATGAACTAGGGAAGTATAGCACAATTGTCAGGCAGCATTTAAGGCCTATTTGAGCTTCTTGGTCATGGAACCCTGTTAAAATGAAACCTGTCAGCATGATTATGTGTTCCAGGGATTTCCACCTGCACAGCTGATGTACATAAAAGGTGGAGAATTGGATCTCTTCTCCTTTCAAAATTTTTAATGCAGCAATTGAAATGTTTTGAGAATCAAAGAGTCACTTCAAACAAACCTGTTGAGCTTCCATCTTTCCTTCCTTTCTTTCTTCCTTCTATTTTTTCCTTTCTTGCTTGCTTTTTTCCTTCTTTTTCTTTCTCCTTTCTTTCTTTTCCTCCAAAAGAACTTGTGAATATCTCCTAGGTGTATAATAATTGCACCCCAAACTGGTCTAAAACAGTCCACATTTCTTCAATACACTTTATTGTATGTTTATTAAGTTCCAAGAGCTCTGTTAGGTACTGTGGAAGACACAAAAAACACAAAGAAAATTCAACAAGTTCACAGCAGAGTGGCAAAGGTGAAATATGTCCATAATAACTACATATAAGATAGAGATTAGTAAGCACCAATTTGAAAGTATAGCATTGTGAGACTTTAGAGAAGAAAAAGCTTATTTCTAGTTGGAGATGGGGAATCTGGGAAGATTTGAGATTGTAGTTTTCAAGGATGGAAGATCTCCTATCCTACATGCTCTTCTATGATGAGACATTGGTACTCCTCCCATTGGGAGTTGGAATTGATGTCTTCTCTTGAACCTGGGTGGGCTCATGACTCGTATGTAACCAATACAGTACACAGTAGAAATAACACTTATAACTTCTGGGGCTAAGACAGAAAAAGAGGTTCAGGTCTCCCCCTGTTTACTGGGACATCAGGTAAAAAGTCCATCAAGTGAGAAATTGAATTCCCCTGGGGCTACTGTGCTTTGGAGGAAGCTCAGGCCACATGGGGAGGTGATCTGTAGGTGCTTTGATTGACATTCCCAGCTGAGGTCCTAGCTGATGGCCAGCATTGACAGCGGACATATGAAGAAGGCACCTCCACATGATTCTAGCCCCCAGGTCATGAGTCACCCCAGCCATTAAGTGTTCTCAGCTCAGGCCCCAGACATCATGGAAAAGACTCAAGCCGTCTCCGCTACACACTCTAATTCCTTACCCTCTGAATCCATGAGCATAATACAATGGTCGTTTTACGCCACTGAGTTGTGAAGTGGTTTGCCATGTAACAATAGTAACCAGAACGGAAGATTTCTTGAAAGAGAGAACATTTAAGCCAAGTTAACTTTAGATGCAAAAAAAGTGTAATATTAAATGAGGCTGGGTAATTGTATTCTCAATTGCGTAGGAAACTTTGAATTTCCCTTTTACATTTGATGTTCTGGCTATTGAACATTCTTTTGTAGAAATATCTCTAGATGTCTATCTGATTCCAGAGCATTTACAAAGATTTTGGAATGCAGCTCTTTCTTGTGATTTGATTCTGAGATGACACAGCACCATTAAATACAATTTAGCAGAACCTAGCTTTTTAAGAGAATAACTAACTTTCATACAAAAGGTTGACAACTTCATTAGCGGAGTTACAGTACACATTTTATATAAAACTAACAATACTATTTACATGGTCACATAAAAAGTTTTGTAGGTTATCTGTCTATCTATCTATCTAGCTAGCTAGCTAGCTATCATCTATTTATTCATCTATCTAAACAACAGGAACATATTAATGCATTGTTAGGCAATTTTATCATTTTGAGGAGTGGTCCCCCACATTTTTGGCACCAGGAACTGGTTTTGTGGAAGACAATTTTTCCATAGACTGGGGCAGGGGAGGGAGATGGTTTTGGGATGATTCAAGCACATTACATTTATTGTGCACTTTATTTATACTGTTATTATATTGTAATATATAATGAAATAATTGTATAACTCACCACAATGTAGAATCAGTGGTAGCCCTAAGCTTGTTTCTCTGCAACTAGACGGTTCCCATCTGGGGATGATGGGAGACAGTGACACCTGAAGTGTGTTGCTTATGTCCAGTCTAGTCCATAATCTCGTTTTGGTTGCTGTCACTGCAGAAAACCCTGCTTCACAAAGATAGGATGTTGGAAATGGAAGCATACTTTTCGGTGCTTCTGTGGTAATCTCAGGATCCACTTTGACTTTAATTCAGAATGTTTGGAGATTTGAAGTTGCCTCAGACATACTTTTAAGGGCACCGTCATTTGCAATCTCAAGCAGTTGATCCTCTTCTAGCACGGACAAAGTCAATTCCCCTGGCTTATTCACAAATGGGTGATGGATCCATTCCTTCCCAGTTCAGGGTCTTTTGTGGTTGGGAAGTGTATTACTCAGTGTTCTCCAGGGGACAGAACTAATAGGATATATGTATATATGAAAGGGAGTTTATTAGGGAGAATTGGCTCACATAGTCACAAGGTGAAGTCCCATATAGGCCATCTGCAAGCTGAGGAAGAAAGAAGCCAGTAGTGGCTCAGTTCAAGTCTAAAAGCCTCCAAACCAGGGAATCTGACAGTGTAACCTTCAGTCTGTGGCTGAAGGCCCAAGAGCCTCCAGCAAACCACTGATGTGAGTCCCAAAGTCTAAAGGCTGAAGAATCTGGACTCTGACGTCCAATGGCAGGAGGAGCAGGAGGAAGCATCCAGCACAGGAAAAAGAAGGTAACCAGGAGACTCGGCAAGCAAGGTGATTCCACCTTCTTCCCCTGCTTTGTTCTAGTCATGCTGGCAGACAGTTGGATGGTGCCCACCCATATAGAGGGTGGGTCTTACTCTCCCCATCCACTGACTCAAATGTCAATCTCCTCTGGCAACACCCTCATAGACACACCCAGAAACAGTACCCATCATCCAGGCATCCTTCCATCCAATCAAGTTGACACCTAATATTAACCATCACAGAAAGTAATGTTCAAACTCTTGAAAGCTGAGATAGGTGATCATGCACCAACTGGGAGAAAGAAGGCCCTGGCTCCGACTCTTTCTTTAAAAATTTCTGCTAATGTTTGAAACATGTTAGAAATCCCAAAGTTCACTCATCACCCCTTTGTTCCAGTTTGGTTTTGAAAGCAGCCACTTTATCTGCTGACTTGAACACAGTTGTTGTTATCCCCTGAAGTGACAGATTGAGTTCGTTGAGCAGGTTGAATGTGTCACACAAGTAAGCAAGTTTTGCAACCCATTCCGTGTCACTGAAATGTGCTGCCAGTGGTGCCTGTTTTTCTAAAAGAAATCTTTGGAGTGGCTCTCATAACTAAAAATCTCTGACCAGTGATCTGCCTTGAGAAAGCCATCTCACTTCTTTGTATAAGAGAAGACATGTGCTCTGAATCCATCTCCTCTCAGAGCTGCACAAACAGATGTGAGTTACGGGTATGTACTTTATTGTGATTGATAATTTTAATCATTCCTACAACATGTTGTTAAGTTCAGGTGACATTTTTCGTCTACCCAGCATTTTTCTGTGGATGACGCAGTACATAGACTCATATTCAGAGGCAACCTCTTGGACCCAAGTAGTGAAACCTGAAAGCCGTCTGGTCATGGCAGCTGCTCTGTCCATGCATATAATGATGCAAAATGACAAATTCCATTTTCCTAATGTGTAATCATTCAAAGACTTGAATAGTTCTGCAGCTGTGGTGGTAGTTGGCAACAAAAGCACACATAATATACCCTTATGCACATTTTCCTGAAAAATATATTGCACGAAAACAAGCATTGTTGCCTTGTTGTCAACATTGCTAGACTTGTCAACCTGGACTGTGTACCACAGTGACTCATTAATCCTCTCTAACAGTTGTGCCTCAATATCCTCTGCTTTTTCGTCATTCATCTAGTTACGGTGCTAGCTGAATGAGGAACACAGGGCATCTTTTGAACCACAGCCTCTCCTAAAACTTCACAACAAATGTCCGTAGCAGTGGGCAGGATCAACTCTTCACCAATAGTCAAGGGCTTCTTAGCTTTAGCAATGTGGTTAGCCACTAAGAATGATGCTTTCAGTGCAGACACATTTGATGAAGTGGTGGCCTTCAATAATTGCTTCTGTTCTTTGTGTTCACAATTTAAAAAAAGAAGAAAAAAGAAAAAAGAAAACTCTCCAGGCTTGTCTTTTAATGCAGGGTGCTTGGTCTCTATGTGGTGAAGCAGTTTTGAAGGTTTCATGGCTTTATTGAATAGCTGGTCGCCACATGCTACACAAAGCAGGTCTGGAGTAGGTGAATCACCTGTTGCAATGAACCCATAGTTTAAGGAGGACTCTTGGTATTTTCTTTTAAGTGCAGCTTTCTTTTTGTTGGCAGTCTTAGAGTCTTCTGCTGGCTCATCACTGGGTGTTTCCCCCTTTTTGAGGAAGCTCTCCAGTGATGTTTCCTTTTCACTCATTTTGGCTAGGGTTAGCTTGTGGACTTACCAAAACCATGACTGAGACAAGTGCACAGTGCAGAAAGAGGCACGAAAGGGAATGGCAAATGAAATAATCGGTGGACCATGCATGGACTAAAATAAGTGTCAGATTCTGACTTAAACCCTGCCACTAGATGCAGCTGTACAATTGAAGTACATCAACTCATTGCAACTACAAAACTTGCCACCAGATGCAGTTTAATTGTCACTTGCCACTCACTGATAGGGTTTTGATATGAGTCTGCAAACGACTGATGTGTTATGGTGTCTGCACAGTGAAACCTCTCTGCTAATGTTAGTCAGTGTTTGCAGCCACTCCCCAGCACTAGCGTCACCACCTCAGCTCCATCTCAGATCATCAGGCGTTAGATTCTCATAAGGAGCATGCAACCTAGACCCCTCACATGCACAGTTCACAACAGGGTTTGCTTTCCTACAAGTATCTAATGCTGCCACTGATCTGACAGGAAGTGAAGCTCAGGCGGTAATGCGAGTGATAGGGAGTGGCTGTAAATACAGAAACTTTGTTTACTCACCCTCTGCTCACCTCCTGCTGTGCAATCCTGTTCCTAATAGGCCATGGACCAGTGCCAGTCTGTGGCTCAGAAGTTGAGGACCCCTGTCATAGAGCGTACTTACACACCTAGATGGTATAGCCTACTACACACCTAGGCTATATGGTATAGGCCTATTACTCCTAGGATATAAACCTGTACAACCTATTACTGTACTGAATACTTTAGGCAATTGTAATACAATGGTAAGTATTTGTGCATCTAAACGTATCGAGACATAGAAGAGGTACAGTAAAAATATGGTATTATAATCTCATGGGACCAGCATCATATATGGAGTCTGTTGTTGACTGAAACGTTGTTATGGGGCACATGACTATATGTGATTTTTATAATTTACTTTTAAAACTAACTTTTGTTGTCACAACATTAATGCTTTTATTTTTCCTTTAATTGTTTAAACTTTTGTTGACTTACCAAACCAAAGGGGAGAAATTTTAAGTATGGTGGCTATATACTTATTATTGGCTCATTTATCCTAGGCTATTCTGGTTTTTCTTGTGCAGTTGATTAACAGGTAATCAAATGGTTTGATTTCCCTGATTTCTTCTGTCTACCTCCCTGTGACTGCACAGATCTGTTCGTGTTGCCGGGCTGATTTTATAGTCAGGGTGCTCTGTTTGCATGTCTCTGGGACTAACAGTAGCCAACTCAAGGAAACCCAGGAACAATAAGAGCCTGCTTTTATGGGATTTACTGCAGAGTAGTGGGAGAGTTTATGAAATCAAAGGAAAGGATGAAGGACCAGACCTGGGCAAGAAGAGAACCAGAGCAGCTCCAGGATAGGAGACAGAAAAAGTCTCTTCCGAGTCCATCCTGGGGGCAAATGAGCTCCAGCTGTTCTAGGGCTGCATCTATTCTGCTCACAGCTCACATTCCGATGAAGTGTGACTAGGGCCTGGGGAGGGTGGGTCCCTTGATGAAGCTCCCTGCAGGTCTGCATCCAGCAGAGGAAATTTCCCAAAATAAAAACTGTACCTTTTAACATCAGAAGGGAAATGGAAGTTAGGCAGCCCAAACAACAGATGTATACTCTACCGTTAGTTCCTGCAGTCATCTAAATGGCCAGTAGCCGATTGGATCTTAAAGGCATTTAGGACATTCATTCAATACAAGTGCATCTGTTAACTAGTAATATACCTTATTGAAAAAAATCATCTTCACACCTACATTTGGAAAAGAGTTATTATTTTTAAAAACATCTTCATATTCATTAGCTGCTACTATACTTAAAAACTTGTTGAGGTAGATAGAAACAGAATTAACATGCCCTCTTCTGAGGTGAAAACTAGAGGGGCTGGATATTTAAGGCACTTGTCCCAGGTCACACTGATGCCTTAAAATTATAGTCAGGGCTCCAGCTGAGTTTCCTTATGTATAGTTTCTGCACCTCCTGCCCCATCTAAAAAAGTCTCAGCATATATTAGGAAGCTGCACGACAGAAAGGAAAGTGCTTTGGAAAGGTGAGATTCAAGTTTGGCTTCAACATCTATGAGCTGGATGGTCTGCTTACCTGAGGCCTCCTGGCTGGCTTTCTCCCATGAATGACAAAAGAATAAGATGGCATAATAGATAAGACAAGGCTTTATATAAAGTGTCACGCAACTGTGAAATGTTATGATTTCCCTCATTCACACTCCAAATTCTCCTTACATGTGTAGGCATTTAGTGACATTATCATTGACTACTACACCATCTGCTAGTTGAGCATGTGAGCAGTATCAATGCAAGGTGTATTCTCTATGCTTATCAATGTGGCTGAAATCAATGAACACAGTGCTTCAAACCTGAATCACATTTTCTTCAATTTGTGTTGTTGCTACCTGCTAAGCATGCAGTAGTAAAGGTGTTCAATTTCCAAAGAATAATTAAGCAAGGACACTGTGTCCCATCTTTGATGAAATGCAGATTTCACATTAAAATCAGATCCTTCATTTTTAAAGGTTGAATAGAATAACACCTAAAAAAAGAATTCCAACTGGCTAAATTTAGGCAGCTGAAAAAAAAAGTTTAATGTAAGATTATTCTTGGTACAGAAACATTTTTGCTTGGCTGTGAATTGGATACATTTGAAAATCATTTTAAGCTCTTGCTTTTGGAATTGTGTGTGATCAGGGAGATCATCAAACAAATGTCAATAGGCATGTTAGACTCAGTAACACTGCTTCCCTCATTCTAATGAGCTATTTTATGAGAATAGGTTCGGGTTAGGATAAGGGGGTCTTCTGATTGCAGGTACACTTGCAGTGATTGGTCACAAAGGGCTGATAGTATTATTGTAGGTGTTGGCCTCCCCATTCAAGCTTGGCTCACTACAGTGCTTGGAACAGACACTTGTCTTGCTTATTTAAAACTTATCTACCTATGCCTGTGAATCTGAAGTACCATATGGCAGATGTAGCCATTTTAAGAGACATGCCAACTGATGTCTCTGTTGCATATCTTATGCATATAATTATAATAATAGATGAGATTTAATGAATTTATACTATGTACCAGGTACCAGGCTGATCACTGTACATATTTATTTTTACCTCATGCCATGGACATAGAAATCACTGAAGAAGATAAAGTGACTTACCTGGCCATAAAATGGCCATTTAGCACCTATAAACTTGGCCATCCCTGGCTTAGAGGAGGAAAAAAATATTTTTTAAAAAACATTTTTTCTTCAAATGTAGAGATTATTGTTTTCTTGCTGCTTTGCCAAAGAAAGAGCTCTAAACACAAAAGGGGGATAGTTCTTTCCCATCCTATCCTGTTGCATTATCATCTCCCAGACTGGATGAAGAGGGTAAAGACTCATGCCAGCCCCTCTAATGCCTCAAACCCTGTGTGCTGTGATACACTCAAAACAGGAAAGAAAGGATAACAGTTCTCATCCCTGTCCCAAGCCACTCCTGCCAGACAGAGCTGTTGGCATACACCCAACTGGGCAGGCTGCCCTTTTTGTGACTCTTTCCTTTGGCTATCCGCGAAACCTGGTCATGGTGTTAGCCTTGGAGGACTTTTCCGGGAGGGCCATGAAGCCACTAGGCTGCCTTCCCTGCTGTGGGCCTTGGGGCTCCCAGTCATGGCTCTGTTGACAGAAGAGTAGCTGAATTATAATAATAACCTTTCCTTCCACCTCACGGGGGTGTCGTTAGCATGAGATGACATAATGGATGTAAAAGTTATTTTGAACAGTATAAAAATATAAGTCAAAATAATAAAAGAATAAAGACCATTATGATTACAATGATGTGAGAGCACTCCACCCCAGGATCGTTAGAGCTCTCAATGACAGAACAAATTCTCTCTGCAGGCCCCAGGGTTTTCGCTCAAGGTTTTAGCAGATTTGTATAAAACTAGCCACTCTCTTAGTCAGAGAAACAGAAGAATGGAAAAAGTTCAGTGAGCTCCTATTTGGGGCCAGATACTACCCCCAAGTTTCTCTCACACACATATATATACATTTGCATATCCACAGGTACGTAAGACATACACATAGGAAACGTGTAAATGTTGACAGAGGGGAAAAGTATAATTCAGATGTACTGGCAACTTCTCTGCTCTTAAAGATCTGGGTCACATTATCTTGAGCTCCAACTCTGTAGCAGGCATAGCACCCCTAAGTCTTTCCAAAATTTCTGCAATTTCTCCAGGTGTCTAGTGGTTATGCCAGCTTTTATGGTTTCTGTCCTTGGGTTTCCATTTCTTGTAGGCAGTCTATGCTGCGTAACATGGACAACACAGAGAAGCTCAGGCTTTGATTTCAACAATCAAAATCATCCACCCTGAATATACAAGTAGATTTTGCTGGGATGAATATTCAGTGGATGCGCAGGTGGGATTGAGTTTACACAGCAACAGTGAAGTTCACATGGCAACACTGATCAGTTCAGGAGGTGTGATCCATGCTGAAATTTCTGTTGATCACCCCTTTCCAGGGGGTATTGAGAGTCTTTCTCCAAAGGCCTGCTCTTCTCCCTGTTCCTCCTCACTTCTGTCTACCTCCCCACACCCCACATTCCTAATCTCACATCCCATATCCCCATTTTAGAAGCCAATAACTGGTTTCCTTTCCCTGTCTCAAGCACAGCAACCTTCCCGGTCCCTGAGTGGTGGGTGGAGCTACTCCTCTTCCACAGGCGCTCTTTCAAAAACTGAAGGAGGCTTCCCAAGTGAATCTAGACAATAGATTGTCTTTGCCTCCTTCCGCAAGTGAGAAATAATTCCATATTACCCAAATCCTGCAGCCCATCAGGGCTGAACACAGATTACAAAATCATATTCAATACTGTTTAACCATGACTTTCAATGGCTCACTCACTGAAATCTTGAGATTAGACACAATCGTTTTGAAAATCTAGCTGGGCTCTAACATTCTATGTTGCTCTGTTATTCTATTGAGAGGAGGGGAGGGGCGTTTAAAAAAAAAAAAAGATGAACTGTGTAAAAATAATGTAAGGGGAACACCCACTAATCCTGTCCCTTCTCAAATGTCACATCATATTGATCCTGGTGAGCCAGGAAGTCACTTAATGCATTCTTTAAAAAGTCAGACTGTCCAGGGAAAGAAGGACACCTTCTTTCACTTCCAATCAGCCAACCCATCACTCCTTTCCTCCATTTGTAAGTCTGCGGAGTAACTTAAAAGGCATGAGTCATGTTCTGAAAATCAAACATGCGCATGCAGAGCATGCAAAATGAACCGCGGAGAGAGTCGGCATTACAAACACAATGCGGCCTTTGTGAAACATGACAACATCCCTGGGGACCGAGGTTTCTGAGTGTTGCTGAACTGAGGAGAGTAATCACAGGGTCCAGGGTTTGCCAGAGAGTGTGACATAACATGGAGATTTTAGGAAAAGTGTGGAGTCCCTTTAATCAGCTCCGAGAGGAGCTTGCTAATAGTGCCTGTTTGCCCTTTGTTTTTGTGGTGGGTGGGTCAACATCAGAACTTTACCCTTTTATTGTTATGAAAATGTGTAGAGCGTTTATCTATTTTCTTTCCCTTTTCCAAGGAAACATTTGCCAAATGTTAATTATAGAGATTCTAGCTTTACCTTTCCTGAAAGATGAACTCTGAAACATTACTTTCACTTGGGATCACCTCTCTTAAATGGGGGATTTTAGTTTCAGTGACTTTGCCTGTCACTCTGAGCAGGGTTTGTGCTCCAAAGGAATCTCTTGGGATCCACCATTTGTCTGGGGGACAGGGATATTATTTTGGACTGTGAAGTCTGTCTGCTAAAAAAAAAGCTGGGAGGATACCAACCACACACAAACGTAGGAATTTCTACTCGTTAAGCCTTTCCATCTGCAGGGGAGTTGTTGTGTTATTTCTTATAGCTGTTTGTTCAGTGAGATAGAAGTATGTTTGAGTCTCTGACCTCATCTCCCAAAGTTTATTGTGAAACTTTCATATGAGCACCTGTGTTCCTGGATTACAAAATGACACCATTAGGCAATTCTTAAAGTCATGGATAATTGCCAAAGAAAGGGGAATAGGATAGAGGACTAGAATAAACAGTGAAAGTAAACACTTATGGGGAACATTATGCTTTAGAAAAAGGCCTTGCAATGTAATAGCAGGATGATTTTAATCCCAGAATCATAGTGATATAATGAAATAAGCAGCATCCATAGGCTCAAAACATATGTTTACAGAGGTAGATGGAATAGCAGATATTTCTGCTGTAAAGTAGTGATATTTTGTGTCCAAAATGTATCTTCAAAAGACATATAGTCCTTTGAGGTCTGAAAATACTGACAGTTTTCTTTTTATGCTCCTTGTGTTTAGCACTCATTGTTTTATCTTGGAAGACACTTTCTATTTCTATGTACAGCCATCGTAATAGGATTTACATTTCAGCCGGCAGCAGTCCCTAAGACTAATAGAAAAGCTGGAAGGAATAAGAAGACTTCGTATTTTAGCTGTCATAGATGATGATTGGGTTTATAAAGGACTTAAGATATAATGACAGGCAGAATTCATAACCTCACGCTTTCAAGTCAATTTCATGTTCCGCTTTTAATTAGAATCAGCCTTCTCTCTTTTTCATTTGCTATGTAACATACCTTTCCTTAATTTCTGGGGGGAAAACCCTCTCGAAACAGGGGTGAAAAAACTGTTGATTTAGAATCATGTCATAAAATAGAACTCAAGGAAAGGGTTGAGCTGACTGCCTCAGACTGAAACAGAGCTCTTCAGGGTTGGTCGCACTGATTGTGCTGTTGACGGCAGGCAGAGGCAAGGCAAACACAAAATTGTTAATGTGGCAACTAACACAACCCTAACCATAAATACTTGCCAAGGCTGGAATGCGGGATTTCAATGAACCCCGCTAGTCTTTTATCCCACTGACATAATTTAAATTGTGGGGCCGGTTTCCACACATGACTAGAAACCCCACCTCAGTGTGGTTTTCAACATAATGCTCACCTCATCATATGTTGATTTCCAAATCTTTGGTCCCTAACTTTCCTTTACAAGGGCTTGGTGTTCTCCAATTACAGGACCTTCAGTGTTTAAGTTATACATGTAATTCTCAACGTTTCTTTGAGTACAGACCTGAGAAATTGTTACTGAATAAAAAGATTCAGCAATTGTAGTTTAACATTGTCCTGTCCCGAGCTCTTGAATTCTGCTTTCTTTAGTCTTGATTTACCCCTGCACTAGGATACAGTGGCCACTTTTTCCCCATGAACTTCTTCATGTCTTTTGACTTAAAGAAAAACTCTCATTTTTTGGTATTTTTTCAAATTTGAAGAAGGAGATTAGAAGATTCAGATGTTATTCTAAATGAATGTTAAAAAAAAAAAAAAGCCGAACTCTAAGAAATGAAGGTAATATAGAACTGACTAAAAACCCAAATACTTCCAGTTTGAATAAAAAAAATTCATCAGATTTTTTTCTTGGATATCAGCCTTTTTACGGTTTTGGGTGCCTAGTCACTGAAAAGCTTTGCTCATTTTTTAAAAAAACATAATAACATATATAGATATTGCAGTAGCTAATTGCAATTATTCACCCTAGACAAAGACGAAAAAATGAGTTTTTCTTTTTCTAATTTCTTAGCTTGTGTGCAAAGTTGCCATTCCAGATGGGGCCCATTATGTGATGTTGTATTTCAAAGGGAAACATTTCTTAAAGTTGCTGAAAAAATGTCTATTAAGGAAATAAGAGCTGCTGAAGGAAAGACACGTGTTATCTATTTCTTCAATTAGTGGCAAAATTCTGGTAGTATTCCTAACGAGCTGCAGGGGTTCTAATTGAAATATTCCAATCCTTCCTCTTCCCAGCCCACACAATGCCGTTGTCAAAAGGGGGAAAGAATCATATAATTAAATTCTAGGTAAAACCATTTCTGATTTTGTAGCAATGAGAAAAGGTTGCACTATTTTTGCTTCTTGCATCATTTATTAGAAGTTTTTCTCAGTAGGACAGCAAGCAATTATCTGAAGCAGCTGGGTTACGTGAAGGACTGATCACATGTTATAACACACAGAGGAATTATGGATTATGGAAAGATGAACAATGTAATTATGCTCGTGGAGTGTCACTTATTAATTTTAAGGTGAGAGTTGTAATAATTTCATAATAGCTATAACAATCAGAGCAAATGTCTGGATTTGTAAGGGTCTCCAAGGTTTAAAATTGGTTCATAAATTTAATTTTGTTAAAATGTGGTTCCAGTTGCTGGAAAGTTTTTGTTTCAAGGAGAATGAAATCCTGCAAGTGATGAAGACAAAATCTAAAACTTTAAATTGTTGTTTTAACAACTTTTATTCATCGCAACTCCATTTCCTTTCTGGGTTAGTGTAGAGATGGATTCATAATAGGATAGTTCACAACTATCTCGTATTTCCTATGAGTAATTGTGCAAAGGTGAAAAGATGACATAATCATGGCAATTAACTTCTTTTCTGGCTCCACCATGGTAATTACTAGGAAACATCACCTGTGGGAAGCCCAACACTCACCCAAAAATCAGGGCTACCTCTGCTTTTCCGAAGGACCTCCCCTAATCTGTTTAACATAGTTTCTCTCTGTTACACTTTTCATTGCCTCTTTCACTCTCTTTATTCCAGTTTTCTTATTAACATTATTGCTAATTAGGAATCTAAAGTAGGCCGCCTTTTCAAAACAGAATGAGGACCGTTTCTTTTCCAGGTAAGTGGGTGGTATTTGCAGCAAGCAATTAAAATGCACTTTACCCAATTAAAAAAAAAAAAGACTAATGATAACAATAGTTAAAAAAACATCATCACAAAATGAGGGTGAAAAACTTAAGTGACCTCGAAATTAAGCTATGTTAGTCAGCTGTGATGTAACCAGAAAATGATGCATTACAGATAACACAGTTTTCTGAGCAGTAGCTCTTTGGCTATCTGACATAAAGTAAAAAATAAAAGAAAATAAAATCATAATTCTCCCAAGTCTACTGTATTTTTAAATTTTTTACAGCTGCAGGATAGCTATAAGGTTTTAATTTTCACCTTTGAGTATTTTTTTTTTCCAAATGGAAATACCTTTATTTTTTTTAGCCTATCAATATAATGGGTACTCACTATTAATTATTCAAATAAAGTAAAAATTACCCCAAATCCCCAGTGAAAAACTGCTGAAATTTAGTGTCTATATTTACAGTACTTTTTATATGACATATGAGTATAGAAAACAGGTACAAATATATGCAAATATATTTTAGTAAAAATTCATTTATTCAACAGTATGTATGGAACACCTACTATGAACATGCAATAGAAAACCATAGTGAGCAAACCAGACATGGTCCCTTTACTCGTGGTGCCTACCAGCCTCCCACAGGATAGAGATATGAATTAAAGACTCATAAAACTGAATATAATATCACAAATGTGGCAAGTGCTATGAAGGAGGGGCACACAGCATAAGACCTTATGTTAGGGGAAAGAGACTTTATTGGGGATGTCAAGAAAGGTTTGTCTGAGAAAGTTATAATACTGGCTATGGATTTCAAGGAAGAGTCAGAGGAGAGATAGTACCTAGAAAAAGATGAAGGTGAGGGGAAAGAAGGGATCTAGAGCAGCTGAGCTTTCCAGGCAGAGGAAGCTGCTTGATTAAAGTTTTTCTGAGAGGAGAGAGCCTGCGCATTTGAGAAAGAAAAGCTAACATCCAGAGAATACGTTTGTCACATTGGAAGACAAGCCCGGAGTGGTGGATAGAGAGCAACACCTCGAAGGGCCTTGTGATTCTGCTGGGAACATGGTTCTCAACCTTAACGGTAAGGGAGAGCAGTGACTGAAGGATGGAGGTAATATGTGTTTCATTAAGCTTCAGTGTGGACTGATGGAGAGGGGCAAAATGGATATAAGGGAATCCAGTTGAAGGCTATTGGAGAAGAGGAAGAGAGATGATGGCAACGTGGACTAGGGTCGGGGTGGTGGAGTTGGAGATTTAAGAACATGGCGATGAATTTTATGTGAGGAATAAGAGAGGTGTCTTTAAAACCTTTTGCTTTTTTGACTGTAATGCGATCTTTCTTTTACTTATTGATTCAGAGGATCTATTTGTCTATTTATATATTGTGGCTGGCTATTATTCCTTTTTTTTTTGTTATATGTCCCACATATTTTCTTTTGGTTTATTTTTTGTCTTTGAATTCTGTTTATTATTATTTTTTTTCAATTGAGAGTTTGTTTTGCACAGTTTTATATGTCAATTTATTCCTCTTTGAGATTTTTGTGTCTCCCAATGTTTTTATGATAATATTTATTTGGGTTTTAAAAAATCTATTTGAAGTCTATTTTGGGGTTTCAACTTATATTTTCTAAATGGGTAAACAATTGTATTTATACATTTATCATTTATTACTCACTAATTTGAAATAAACTTACACACACACAGACACACTCACACATATGCATACATATAGCAGGTATTTGGTAAGTTATTCTAGTCCATTGTTCTGGCTGACTTTTCCTGTCTTAATTTTGCACTGTTTTAATCAGGATAGCTTTATAGTATATAGTTTTTACTCTTCTTGTGTGTTTTCTACAGAAATCCAGAGACCCAGCTTGTCAGCTCCATAAAAGGAACTGTTGAGATTTTACCTGATATTGCACTAGATTTATAGATTAATTTGGAAAGAATTGACAGTTTTTACAAAACTAGGTCTTCCTAGCTAGCAATGTGATATGTCTCGTCATTCATCAAAGTCTTCTTTTACATCCTTCAGTAAAGTTTTACGATTTTATTCATATAGGTCTGAAGGCAAAAGTATTTTGTGTGCTTTAAATTATCTTGTAGTTTTCTACTTCTTGATTTCAGTCAAGTGTGTGTAAATAAACCCATCTTTTCTGTTGAAAATATTTAGGCTGATAATTTTGAGCTTTGTATACAGCAGATAATTAAGATATCTCCTCTCTCCAACAGGTTTGCCATTTGTTCCAGGCAGGAGCATGTGAGGAAGGTAATTTTTTTTTCCCTTGGAATTAATGCCTTTATGGAGAATTTCAAATCAACCTCTCTTTGCAAGTAAAGGCTTGCCTTCTCTAGTACAAAGTTTAATGTGGGCAGGAAATATGTATCTATGACTGTATATCTACATCTTTAGAGACATACTCTATGATGATTTGGACATATTCCAGTATAATTCTTCTGCTGATACATATTCAAGGCCCCACTGAAAAATTACTCATCTTCACCCTTGTATGTTTATCTGCGTGCTGGTCTTTCTCTTTCCTACTACCTCTTAGCTTCATTGAAGGGTCAAGACAGTCTAACCACAAGCCCTTAAGCAGTGACCCTAAAGTTTATCTTGTATGTTGCTGAAAGACATTCTCTTCTTTGCCGCCTCCTGCTGAGATAAGGAAGTTATAATTAGATGTTATAGTTGATAATGCACATAGAAGTATGCGCAAAAAAATCAAAGACTTCAAACATATTTATCTGTTTAATGGATTCTGCATTCCTTGTTCAAACAGCTTTGCTTAAAATTGTTCTTTCAGCCTCCAAGTTAAGCTTGTGTCTGGTAGCCACAGCTTGATTTAAGTTAGAGGCACGGTGAATTCCCTGGGAGAGCTGGCAGGGACAAAACTGAGTTTTCTCAACCTTTTCATTTCCTCCCTATTTGTCCTCATACTCTACAATTTTGCTTGCACGTGAAGCTCCATCGATGAGGCTCGTGTCTTCATTTTATAGCTGTAGCCTGGGCTCTGCAATGGTGATGGCTTGCAGTTTACTATCTATTACATTTGGGATTAATACTTTCCTGTTATACTTATTGTTCAGCCCCACTCTCCTGCCTGGTACTGTAATACACTGCTTTCAGTATTCTAACGGGATTGCACGAATCTGCCATCACTAGCTTGATTTTTAACAGGAAACTAGGACAATAAGAGCCTTGAGAAAGTGAATGTGAGAAATGTATGCTTCTGTCTAGGGACATTAGTGCAAAATGAAAACAACACTATCTTCTATTGCTTGCTTCTGCCACCCCATTTTCACCAGTAAATAACTAGAGCCCTTCCCTGCACTATTGGCATGAACAAAGAAAAATGGCTTCAGCTATCAGGGGCTGCACTTTGAGATGTAAAATATCATTTTGCTTGTAAACATATAATTGTCACCCACTGACTGCTTTCTTTCCTTCCACTCAATACTCAACTCTAAGCAAATTCTTGGTTCAAAGAGCAAACCTTGAACTAAGAATAAATAAACCTATGATTATTATTAACAAATGACATGTTAAAAGAAAAACTCAGGAAACCTAGTGGCAGATAAATATTAACAAGTCCTTCATGCATTAATTTAACTTAAGTGGATAACCAGTAAAGCTTTGTGGGAACCAGGTCCATGTAGAGCTGGTCTTTGGGGAAGGGACTTCTGGTTCTTTCCAGACCTGGTTAATGATGCTCCAGGTAATAGTGACAACTTAATGGGACTATAAACAGGATTTGGGGGCTCCTAGGGAAGAAGAACATTTAAGAGAGAACCATAATTTTTCACTACTCTAAAGAAAGAAAATACAGAAAGTTAGACATGGTTTCTATTTTACCAGTGAGATAATGTCAGGTATCTGGTTTCTAGCTTTCTTTGCTGAGTCTCTCTTATGTTCCTCCACTGCAGTTAGCCAGTTGCTCTTGCGGACACGCCTTTCTTTCCCCTGGGTCTTTGCTAGTATAGTTCCCTGCCCTCAAATGCCTTCTCCTCCCATCCTGTATTGACAAGGATAGACATTTAGTTATTTCCAAAATTCTATTCTCTTCTTTCATAATAATAGACTTTTGAGTTGGCACATGGTTGCTGACCAAGAAACTACATTTCCCAGGCTCCTTTGAAGCTAAGATTTTGGATATAAATTAGATTCCACCAATATAAGTTCTCTGAAGAGATATAGAAGAAGAAAGACAGGGACTTCTTTTGTATTCTGGCTGTCTTCACTGGCCAACAAGATTGTGGGTTTCCTGTGTCGGCCGCCAGTCTTCCTGGTTGTCAAGAGCCAGTCCAGAAGCAGTGGTGGTGGTAGTCACATCTTGATCTGGTCTCTAATTCCTGAACAAAGCATCTCATGCCCATTCTCTGACCTCAAGCTACAGCAGGGACCTCAGACTAGACTGCTGTGGCTCTAGTTGTGGCTCTGAGTTGGCAGCTCCTCCACTCGGCTGGCTCTGGGTTGTTCTGAGAGTCATTCCAAGACTCTTACCATTTCAGTGACTTTGTAAGCCTCTCAATCTTTGTATTAAATCCATTTTGTTTAAAACACTTGGAGTGAATTTTGTTTCCTTAACTGACCCTATAGCAAATAACATTAGTTATTTGCAGCTTCATAGAGTTTGAGGGCGGGAACATATTCACTGTTCTGAATAAAGCTGGCATATAATAGGCCCTCACAGGGAATAAACAGATTTCGTATGACAGGCATTGTGCAGGGCACTTTACCTACATCCTTTCCTTGAATCATGCCAACCACCTTAGGAGGTAGGCATCACTGATGGCAGTGGTAGCTGGTCTGGAGAGGCCACTGGCATGACACTGGCTGCAGTGGGGAAGTGTGGCTGGAGCAGTGTGCTCCATGGAGCCAGCAGGAGCCTGAAAACAGGCAAAAGCCCCTCTTTCTTCCAAGCTGGAGGGGTGGGAGCCCCGCCCTTCCAGGTACAGCTGCAATCACTCAGCCATGGCTGCAGATCCAGGCATCTCTGCACTCTTGGGGGCCTGAGAAGTCCCCCTGTCCCCACAGGCTCAGAAATGCCTGCTCTCACTGCCTGGCCTGTCCCTGATCCTGGTGTCTGCTCCAATTTCAGAGCAAAGTTGTGATTGAGCTCAGGTGCTGTCACTATCCGGCCAGGTGTGCACACACTTGGGACAGCCCTGACATGCCAGCTCCCTGTTGCCTCAGCATCCTCCAGACTTAGGACACCAACAAACACTGGAGGAAGGCTTGGGAGAGGGGCTAAGGGCAGCTTGGCATGGGTCCTTAGGCACCCCTTGGTGCAAATAGCCTGGGCACTGTGGGCACTGTGGACAGCAGGTTAATGGCAGCAGAAGGCAGACAGGCTCCTGGGCAGAAAGCAGTGGGTCCTCAGTGAAACCCCTGCTTCAGGCTAGCCATGGCCTGAGGCCTGGGGGCTGGGCTGCCAGTTCCACAGACTAGAGTGAGAACTTACAGTGCTTTTTCCAGACCTCCCTATGGCCATCCACAAACCAATCAATATTCACTTTCTCCCCTCTGAAGACCGTAAAAACCCCAGACTCAGCCAGACTGAGGCAAACAATGGGACAGCCTGCTTGCAGAGAGGAGCTACCCACTGTGGTGTCCTCTGAGCTGTTCTGTTGCTCAGTAAAGCACCTCGTCACCTTGTTCACCCTCCACTTGTCTGCATACCTCATTCTTCCCGGACATGGGACAAGAACTTGGAACCTGCTGAATGGCAGGGCTGAAAGAGCCGTAACACAAACAGGGATAAAACATGATCCTTGCTTGCCACATAGTGGGCAATGAGAAGGAGAGAAGAACTGTAGCCTTCAGGAAGCCCAGACCCAGGAGGTACCTGAGCCAGGGCTGTGGCACCCTCTTAGGGGACCTGTGGGTCCTCGTGTCTCCAAGCTTCTAGGCACCACTGTGCTCCCTGGTGCCAGCCATGGAAACTGCTTGTGGTATGCCTGGTCCAGCCACAGCCTCACAGGGAGCTGGTGCCCACAATGGACCCCACACTTGCTTGCTCACACACCCACTGCTGCTCTGTGCCTGGCTTGCCCTTGGCAGGTGTGGGAACCAAGTTGGTAGAATGAGCTGAGTGCAGCCTGCCAGGCCAAGTGGGCAGAACGAGCCCCGTGGGCCCAAGCAAAACTCAGGCAAAGGTGCCACCAGTCACAGAGGGTTTTGGCCAGGAAAGTGACACCCGAAGGATCCTGTGACATTGCCACTATTTTATTGAGGTCCGATCTCTGAAGTGAGGGTTGGGGTGTTCAATAACTTGCCTAAGGCCACAGGGCTAAGAAGTGAAGTCCCATTCTTCCTGTAAACCTTCTCTATCATTCCAGCTATGAGCAGAAAATGGTTAAAAGTCAAAATAAAATGTTGCTGACTAGATTTTAACATAATTTATTTCATTTTCAAATGGTGAAAGTGAGGCTGAAAGAGGAAAATCTTATTTCTTTGACTCTTCATTGTAAACTCTCTGTTCTTCAATGCTGAATTAGGCTACGACCCCTGAATTCACTGTGGAATTTTATGCCTCTCACCCCACCACCCTCATTCTACTCTAAGGAGGAGTAGATGCTATGAATCAGTCCCTTCTAAGGACTAACAGTGGCTAAAGATTACACTATACTCTTTCAAAAACAAGTGAATAAAAGCACCAGTGCATGTATTATGAAAATTTCAAAGGATCCCACAGGCAAGAGGGGAGATGAGAGTAGCCTGATTGCCTCTCTGGCTCTTTCCTGCATCCTTCTCTTCCATTCCTAGGGCTAGAAGTGCCAGGCTTGCACCCTCAGGAGAAGCCTAGGCCCCTTCTTGTAGGCTCTCCCATCCCTCTCACCTGCCAGCCCCGTCCTGCCTAAGGCATTGCAGCCTGTCTCTTTCTAATTGGTTCCTTTTTCTCCTGCACTATATTCTGGATTTGCTTTGCCTAAAATCAGAGTGGTGAGACATACAGTTTGGCTTTAGGTGAAATAGAGGAAGCCTTCTATGCTGTTAGGATTCTAGGACACTTCAACCATCTAACTTAGGTAAAGGCCTTCTCCTTGGGCCCAGCCTAGCTTCTCAGAGTTTACATAGGGTTTGGGGTGGAGGGGCAGGAAACTAAAAAGAAAATATTGTTGACTTTGTGTGTTTGTTTCTCTGTGTGTGTGTGTGTGTGTGTCTGTGTATGTGTCTGTGTCTGTGTGTGTATACCCTTTATGGACCTTAGAGGGAAAGGACTGGAGAGGCCAAGGCAGAATTTAGGTACCATTGTGGTGTCATTTCATTATCACCCTTTATTAACTCCCTGTATAGCCATCCCCTGCAAAGCCCTCCCTCTCATCTAGGACCCTCCCCTGGCCTGAGTGAAGCCTGTCCACTGTGGAGGCTCAGCCTAGTTGTTCCCACCTCTGTTAGCATCTTTAAACCTGCCAGGCAGAAATAATCCCTTTGTCTTTGGCAGCCCACGAGGTCTGTTGACACAATAGAAACAGTGCTATAGCACTCACCACAGTGTACTGTAATGACCTGTTTACTTATTTGTGTTTGTCACTACATATTGACCTCCTTAAGGAGCTTGACTGGATCTTATTTATCTCTAAGCCTCCACAACTAAATAAATATTTGCTAAGTCAAATTGGATTCCCACCCCTAATTCATTGCAATATATCAGGTAGAGGGATGCCATAGAGTTCTTTGATTTTAAGGAAGCTTGATTGTAAAATGCACCTTAGATTTACTGTTTGGGAAGTCGATATATTATTCAATGTACTTGTGCACATGTTTACTGATGATGCACAAGAATTCTGGCTGAGAATTGAGCTCTGGTTTGAACACTGGATCTACCACTGACAAGCTCTGAGGCCCTGGGCAAGTGTCTTAATTTCTCTTCGCCTCAGTTTCCTCAACTGTAAAATGGAGCAGATGGATCTACCTCATATGGCTGGTTGTGAGGGTTAAATGAGTTAACATATGTTGAGTATTTTGAGTGTATCCTAGCACACAGTAAATGCTATTTAAGTATTAGTACCTATATAATCAGAAACAGTAAAATTTAAATATACATACCTTAAACTCATATAAAATTTAATACTCTAAAAGCAGACTTTCACAAGTCTTAGTTCAGAACAATTTCCACAGCAGTAAGTGCCTTCATTATTGGCTGTTCTTTATCTGGGCACTTGAAGGGTTACTTTTTTTTCCATCCACAGGGACCTTGCATACTTTTCTTGTATTATCATCCTTTTTTCTTTTCATCAGTCTTGTTTTCACCTGAAGGGCTGGCCCAGTATCTTATATACTTTAACATCAGCTGGCAGGTAGTCTAACAAACAGTAAGTTCATAATAAACAGTAAATGAACAAATGAATCACCAGTGGAACCCACACATAACACCTGGAATCAATTAATAGATAGTGTATATTCGGATAACTGGAGTTATAGTCAACAAATTAACAAACCCTCACCTTCTTATTCAACCTCTGACAGGCACATACTCGTATTTGGGGACAGACTTAAACAGGTACCAGATTATACATTCATTTTGTGCCATTTTCCCTATTGTTGGCCTTATCTCTTCTCTTATCTGTGCTGGAATATGGACAACTTTCTCCATGCTCATCTTCATTATTGATCCAATCACACATTTTGTTCTTTCTCTGCCATCCTAAATCACATTTCCTTACATGAGCCTTTGCCTTGTCATGTGCGCATGACAACTGCACATGACAACCTTTTACCTATTCAGAATTTTCAACTGACTGTTTATATATATATATATATATTTTTTTTTTTTTTTTTTTTCTTCAGCTAAAAGAGCGGAAGAGGTGATTTATTTTAGGGTTGTTACACTCGGCCACAAATAAACACAGAAATAGTCCAGAATGTCACAAGTCCAGGGCAGAGGACCAACATGGGCAGTGTTGTTTATGAGCAAGGTGGGTGTCAGAGGTGATCGGCAATCAGAGGGCGATGAAGTTCTAGATCCATTGAGACAAGCTCTAGACAGTAGCATGCAGTCCCACAACTTGTACCAGCATCCCCAGCGCCTGGCATTCCATGTTTCTGCTCCTGTGGCCTCCACGATGCAACAAGCTAGCGGTTTACTTGGACTTCTGCCTCATCTTTCTTCTTTTGCTCTTCAGCCTGCGCATTCGCTTCTTCCTCCACTTGGCTCTCATGGCGCAGAGGTTTCCAGAAAAATGGCGCTAAGGCCGAGAGACTGTTTATGTTTTGATACTGTATTCTTAGTCATGTGTCCTGCTCTGTTAAGGTATGAAGTTTCCTGCATTATTATTATTATTATCATTATTATTATTATTGTGGCGTTATTATCATGGCGGGACTCCTTCATGTGCTACAACTGGAAACTATTTAATAAATGCTTTTGGATAAAATATTGACATCAGCTTGCGTGACTTGTTATTTGAGAGATAAAGAATGTGGAAACGATAGCCAGTACAATCATTCAGTATTTTATTTATTAAAAACCTATAAAGCCTCTGTGACAGGTACAGTGCCAGGTGTTGACAGTCTAACTAGGGAGATAAGATTAAAATGTATTAAAATATATCATTACTTGCAATATTGTTGAACCCAGCATTGTAGGCCTTCAGCAAAGGGTCCATCCATTGAGAAAGGCCAGAATGGTCACAGTCAATTTTCATGAAGAGAATGGAACTTGAACGACCTTGAAGGACTAAAAGATTGAAGCTAACAATGGGGAGGAAGTCAAGTATTCGAGCAGAGGAGTATGGTAGAGAGGCAGGAATGAGCATGCCATATGAGGGAGTGAGACCAGTTTGACTGGAATGGAGACTGTGAATCTTCAAATGCGAGGCCCAGGCATTTGATATAGACTAAAACAGGTTTCTGAGAGGAGAATGATGTAGTGGAATCAGTTAGGAGAAGATAATCTAACAAAATTTTGCAAATAGAATTGAAGAATAGAGGGCATTGCTTTGGGGAGGCCAGCTGGGAACCACATTGTGAATGAGTCCAGATGGCAAGATGGGAATAGAAGACAAGGACATGAAGATGTTTGGAAAGACATGCAGAGCCTGACAGATCATTCCTCTTGTGATTTGCTTGGAGTTCAGCATATTTTCTTGCCTGTGGGACTCCTGTGGTGGCTTTACTTCACATTTTCCTATTTACCCCGGCCCCCGTCTCACCCCATCCATCCTTTTGCACTATTCATATAGAATACAGCCACACCACAGCATGACAGGTGGGGACCAAACATTCAGTCATGTAAAACACGCATTACTGTCACTGGGTTGAATGATGATGCTGGTGCTGGGTGTTAATAAAATGACAGGAAAGACTCTGCAAAGCTGGCCAGTGGCCTAGAACTTAGGTGAATTTGTCCCTGTTATAGCTATGCTTTGGCATAATGAATGGCAGCTGTCTGACACCCTTATTCTCTTAGCCAAATCCCTCCCCATTTTGAGCAAGAAAGTCACAACTGGAGGATGGGAGCCAACCAACCATCAATCCTCCCCCCTGCAAGTTCCCAAATGCACATCTTTACTATGTATCTTTGTGACATGAATTCTCCAGAAGACGAGTGAAGCTGCTGTGGTAAGGACCCTCAGCCGTCTCAGCCACACTTAGGAACTTGACAAACATCGTCACTGACATTTCTTCCCTGTTCTCCTGCCATTAACAGTTAGCCCTCTTAGACGCTCATAGTATTCCATGTGATTGTTTCATGGTAATCAATTTTCTCTCCCCAACTCAGTTCAGCTTCCTTTGAGGGCCTTCCATGTCTTATACTTTTCTTCCTGCCTAGGCAGAGGGGCTCACTAAGTAGTGGTTGGAAGAACAAATGAATAAATGATCACTAGTAGCAGTGAAGAGCTCGTAACAACACAACCTTTTGGATTGATTGCAATTTTTGAAGAACTAAAAATAAGCATATTCACAAGTATGCAGATAAGGTTATTTGTAATACAGGATGAGTATCCCTTATCTGAAATGTTTGGGACCAGAAGCGTTTCAGATTCCTGATTTTTTTAGATGTTGGAATATTTGCATATACATAATGAGATATCTTGTGGAGGGGATCCAAGTTCAAACATGATATTTATGTTTCATATACACCCTATACACACAACCTGAAGGTAATTTTATAAAATATTTAAAATAATTTTGTGCATGAGACAAAATTTGTGTTACGCACTCGTGTGTGGAATTTTCCAATTGTGGTGCCATTTCAGCACTCAAGAAGTTCTGGATGCTTAACCTGTATGAGATTAAGTGTAGCATAAGCATCAAATATAGTTATATGGACCTCAAGTTACAATAAATGGGGGAATAGCCAAGCCTCAGTCAAGGAACTGTATGCTTTAAGGATCATCTACTGAGATCTTCTGACTTTTAAACTGAGGTCTAAAGGAAAGAGGTGACTTGTCCAAGATCCCATTTCTGGTGGAAGAGCCTGAAATAAAACTGAGAAAAGGCTATTTCTAAGTCTGCCCTCAGACTACTGCATCTGGAGTGTTATCCTTCAGGGACCCCTCCCGGAGATCTGTGGGTGCTGCCAGAGCCCTCCATGCTGAAATCTCTTGTTCCAAGCTCTTTTGGCCAAAAACTCTTCCAAAGTCTTGCCAGTTGATGAGTCAGAGAAAAAGAAGTGGCAGCAGCAGAAGAAGAACTAAGAACGGAGGAAGGAGCTGGTCGCAAATGTGGGACAAGGGCTCTGGGGAGACGCTGGTGACGGTGGTGAGATGGGTCTGAGACCCAGGGTAGTGGAGACTCAGGCATCTGCTCTCAGAGTTTGGAGAGCTCCTTCCTGCTGCAGCAGCAGAAAAGAGATGCAAGTTTCTAGTGAACCAGATATTTCCAAAGAATATCTGCAAACCTACTCTGAGATTTTCGTTTGAAATATATGTGAACGGAGACATGATATAAACAGGGCATTTTCTGCCCTGAGTGTGGAGAGTCAGAGAAAATTATCCTCAGAGAGAGAAGAAAGAAGCAACCTCACAAAGCAAAGGTGAGAAATGAATCATCTGAGCTGGGGCATAAAATATTAACTCCTGACAGCTTTTCTGTCCCAGGCCTCAGTCCCTCTGTTCCTCTTTTTTTATTTAAACAAATTTAAATGAGTTTTTGTTCCTTGCAACCAAATAGTTCCTGACTAATATCTGGACTCATAAATTGCAGTTCTTCACCTTCTTTCTCCTACCAACTTGAACACCTAATCCAAGAAAATAAAGAAAAACAGAATAGCCAACAATTATGCAATAGTAATTAAACACTTTTGTGCAGTCATGGTTTTGTTACTCATTTGTAAACTAGTCTATGAGTCTAATCACCATTTGCAACATTATTTCTATATCAAAATGCGTTTTGAGCTCCCAAAATCCAAGTTAGTAATTTAAAATACTAGCTTAAAGGTTAATTTCTGCGCACGTGCGTGTGTGTGTGTGTGCGTGCGTGCGTGTGTGTGTGTTTGAAATAACTGTCCATTTATAGATTAATGTTATAGTGCAAAAAACAAAATGGACTTTGGACTCTGTTGGCTGAATCACTAGTGACTGTAGGACTCTGGACAAGTCAATTCAATTTTTTGAACATCAGTTTCTTTCATTATTCCTAAAATGGTTGGGGACCATAATACTCTCACCTTTGGATTGTTATGATGATTAATTGACTTAGTTCCCATTAATTGCTGGTGCTTGACACACAGCAGGCCTTCCATAGATAGTAATTCCTTCCTTTTTCTTCTTTGTCTTCTTCTTTTTCTTTTTCCAGCATGGTCAGATGAGTCCTACCCACTGATATAGTCCCTCTCTTACATAAGAGCCTCAAGCACACTAATTATTCAGTTTATTTTTGCTAAGCTGGAAACAGATGAAAGTTGACTTTTGCATTACTGACAAGCCTCTTTCAAAGTATGTTGTCTCCTATTATTTCACCAAAGCCCTGGATTATTTCCTGATCTTGGGAAAAGAAGAGAGGGTTTTTTTTTTGTTTTTTTTTTGTTTTGTTTTTAAGGCTATTGACTAAATGCAAATCCGAATTCAAAGAGTTACCAGTATAATTTATTTATTTTATTGAATGATAATTCTAGCATGTAGAAGTAAGATCTTTAGGAAAGCAGCAGTGATGGCATCCTCTTAGATTCTCTTTATAGTCAGCTAGAGGGATCCTGATGTGATTTAGGTGTGATTTAGTTTGTCACTGGATTAAACTTTGAACTCCATTGTAAACCAATCAGCTGACTCTCCCTGCAGGAATTTTGCTTTTATGAGCAAGACTTCATTTCAGAGCCCACTTTTTTTTTCTTTTGAAAGAGTTATATAGCCTACAGCTTTCCTGGGTTACACTTATTGGTGTCTCCATATTTTAATTTGAATAAGGACATGAGTAAATGAGAGAATCCCAGTTGACCATGGTTTTGTTCTTTGGAGTGGAGATGAATTTCTCAAAGTTCTTCTCATCACTTATGCTGTGAATTATATCACTGAAGAAGTTGAGAATTACTATGCAGAGCATAAGATTATGAATTTAAGAAGAGATTGGAATATGTTTTAAGAGCTGATGCAAAATAATCGGTGTATAGAATATACAGGGAGAAACAGCTTGGTGACTCAAATGGGACAAGAGAGTCCACATGACTGATTGTTCAAGTCTAAAGCTCATACCCTCTCTCTTCTGTACACATACCCATATGTACATACTGTACATGTGTGTTGGTTTGATAAATGTGCTTTTTAATAATGTTGCCTTTAAATTTACTGACAATAGATTTTTTCTTGTGACTGTGCCACTAGATGTTCATTTTAGGAAATCAGACACTGATAGCTTTGCAATAGAAATAATATTATCAACAGAAATAAGACTGAAAAACAGTGACTAGACTAATGAAGACTAAAACTTACTAAGCACTCACTTTATGCTGGGTACTTGCCAACTGTGTTAAGCACTCATTACCTCTTTTAATTCTTGGAGCCACCTTATAAGTTCTATTGTTATTTCCTTTATACCGTTGCTGAAATTAGATTAAGTTGCTTGCCCAGGGATACACAGTGCAGTGAGATTCAAACAGAAGCCGTTCATTCTGCTGGGCAATATGTACTTTGCGTCGGATTCCATAGAAAAGTATTATTTTAACAAAGTCAGGTTGAACTTATTAGTGATGTGGGTACTATTTAACAGATAGGAACTTCGGAGCAATTGGAAATATCTCAGTTAGTGACAGATGTTGTTGATCACAAAGTTCTTCTAGATTGCTTGCTTCATTGGTCAAACTGAATTTTAGAAAGGTGCCGATTCACTGACACAGTGGTTTTGTATTATGGCCAGATGCTTATTCAATGCTTGAGAATGTTTTCTCTCCATTCAGTCTAATGGGAAATTAACCAGTGGCTTTTGGGGAAAGCAAAAAAAATGAAAGGGCTGGGGTAGGGTACAGATAATAATCTTGTTCATAAAGGAGCTGCCAATCCCCCACCCTCTGCTGAGGGCATCCCAGGGATTGCCAGTTGCTTTGTCTTGTTTGACATAAAACTCTGTTGTTTGTCCAACTGTTGCCAAGTGACACTTTGACATTTGCATAGCCAGGAAGTACTGGAAAATAGAGCTCCAACATTTCCCTGTATTATTTTTATAGTAATTAGGAGTAAAAGTTATTTTTAGCTTTCTGGCAGTAACTATTTTTTGCAGTTCCTTTTTTAACTTTGTAAATAAAATTCTATTTCCTGGTTGCCTGGAATGAGAGGTTTATGACAAATACTAGCTCCTGGAAGACTGAGCAACTTTCTGTACATTTTTGTGAGACAAATTCCAGGATTCTTGGGTAGGAATTAATTCTTCATGGAAGAACCACTTTCAGTGGGAATAAAATATGGGAAGAATTATTCATACTCACTATTACGTATCATTATATATAAAAGTACAGTTCTTTTCTTGTTTTAATTGTTTAAAATGTGCAAAGATTGTTAATTTATATGGAATCAGAAAAATCCCTGTGTTGTTCCTACAGATGAGTAGAGTGGAAGAATCTATATGTTGTTTGGATCTAAACGTTGCTGGGCTACACAGTAGCTCTTGTTATACTTTAGGATACTGAGTAAACTTCATCATTGAATCAAGCAAGATTTCATTAGGAAGATATTACAATGTGCCTATGTATATATTACTTATCTTGCATTCTTAAGCATTAGGCACATTTTATTTCATTGTCTATTGTCTGTTTCATAAAATTGCATGAGATATTTGCCTGGGAAAAAAGGGATTGCTTAAAATTCAACCATTTTGTGTGCCTGGTGTATACTTACACTGTAATAAGCACTGTGAGGGGGATTCAGAAATTAAATAGACATAGTCTCTTCTCTCCCAAAAAATGGTAGTAGAAAAGTCACAAATGAGAGTCCTGCATGGAAAAATAAAGGGGGAGAAAAGAACATCCTAAAATATGCATAGTGACTTGGAAATCTACTCTGCTTCTCTCTAAAGTTTTGAGTTTGAAAGCTTGACTTGTCTATAGAATCAGCACCCCAAAATATCAATGAGTTAGCAGCTATTGACCTCTACCTTGGAAATTTTCAGAATTGAATGTTTAATATTCTATTCCCTTGGCAGGTTAAAAAATACTTTTCTTACTCGATATATTGCATAAGTTAACAGTTTCTGAAAAATGCACGAATCAACTTATTAGAAATACTGTAAATGCAGAGCAAATGCAAAGTCATATTCAAATAATTCTACTGCAAGAAATTTAGTACAATGTGATTTAAACATGCCCCTAAAATGTGAGGCTTGAGCTTGCACTTTTCTCTGGGATTAGGAAGACGTGATGAGCTTGAAGCTGAAAAAGAAAAAAACCATTGATAGTTCTGTTTGTACTCTACTCCATTCTCATGGCCTCTTAGTGCACTTGTTTGTGTTTTGGTTGAACAAGGGAGGTGATTATTTCTTCAGCATGTGACTCTTTCAGTTTCAAGCATACACACAGGCTTTTCTCATCTCTGTGAGGTCATAGAGATATGCCTTTTACATGATAGGTTACTGAGGTTGGGGCTTGGTGCTGTGGGGGTGTACCAGTCAAACCTCCTTTGTCTGCTGTGTTGGTTTCAGTTCCTTGCTGGCTGTTGGCTGGAGGCTTCAGTTTCCCTACCACACAGACCTCTCCATAGGGCAGCTCACAATATGGCGGCTTGCTTACCCCCAGGGAGAGCAGTGAGGGATAGGAAAAGAGAGAGAAAGAGATAGTTTGTGCAAGCAAGCAAGAGAGTGCAAAGGCCAGTGGCAGTCTTTTATAAGCTAATCTCAAAAGTGACATATCATCACTTCTGCCATATTCTTTTGTCACATAGACCAAACCTACTGTGATGTGGGAGGATACTATCCAGAGATGTGGATACCAGGAAGGATCAGTGGTAACCATCAAGACTGGCTACCATAAAATGCTTTTGTTGGTTTGGGAAACTTTCTAGGAAAGCTTTCCTGTTTATGTTGTGTTGGTAAAGTCTTGTTAAGCTTTCAGTCTGATGGTTTTGAATATAGGATTAAATTTGACTAAACTAATAGTTGACAAAGCATCTCAAAGAATGTGGGTTTATAACTAGTTGCTGACGCGTACATAACATCAATGGTGTGAAGTATAGATATAATGCATGTACACTTAAAAATAGCTTTGTATACCCAGATACTTTCTGTCAGTTTTAGTATATGAGATTTAGACTTACCTAGTCTTTACTCTTTCAAAGTTGTTAGATTTTTTTTTCTTGAATTGTCTTCAGTTTGCTGTAATTTTATGCAAGTGTAAATATGCAAACAGCCTACCTTTACTGAAAGTACCTTACTTAACTCATTTGATGGACTTTAACTATTTGGGACTCCAGTTTTCAATAATGCTTTGTACAGCAGAAGGAAGTATGTGTAGTAATAGGTCCTGACATCACACCACATTCCATTAGCTAATTATTATTTTATTAATTAACATCCTTTGGCATATGGTATATTGATGGGCTGTGAAAGAAGCAGACAGGTTGAGAAATAATATTTAACTAACTTGGACACTAAGCAAAACCTTGTTTTTGTGCAAAAGAATGCTCCATGCCTTAATAGAAGAAGATGGAATGTGTTCCAGCGATTAAATAAATCATGTTGAGCTTGATTTTTGTTTCCTTGTTCTATCCTTTAAGCTACTAGGAGATTGGCGTCTTGGAGGAACACAAATAGAGATTTGAGGTGATAGGGAGGGGCTTCCGGATTTGATACCTCATATATAAGATGAAGTGATGATATGAGGGTTTTTTTTTTTTTTCTTGAGACAGGGTCTCACTATATCGCCCAGGCTGGAGTGTAGTAGTGTGATCTAAGCTCACTGCAGCCTCGAATTCTGGGTTCAGGCAATTCTCCCACTTCAACCTCCTGAGTAGCTGGGACCACAGGCACGTGCCACTACGCCCAGCTAATTTTTTCTGTACTTTTTAGTAGAGATAGGGTTTCACTATGTTGCCCAAGCTGGTCTTGAACTCCTGAGCTCAAGCAGTCTGCCAGGCTTGGCCTCCCAAAGTGCTGGAATTACAGGCATGAGCCACTGTGCCTGGCCTGATAATATGAATTTAAACAAGTGTGTATGATAGATGATCACAGTTTCTTTAAGGGGGTACTCTGTCCAGCCCTTGCAGTCATTGGCAAGGATGACTCCAGGTTTTTGGAACTCTTTAGGAAAAATAATATACAATTGCATATATAAATAAAGTATGAAAGTAAATATTTCCAATGAGAAAAGAAGCAACAAATAATTTATTAAAATCTGTCAATTACCACACACATGATGAATCCAGAAAAAAAGTCACAATAGCTTTTACCTCCACACATTTAAGAGAGCTTTTCTCTGTGACCACTCACAAGCTTTTGGTACTGGGCACTGTGGGACAAGTTTCTATCACACCATGACTTTGGGCCTTGCATCTTCATTTCTCAACACTGGGTGAATTGGCACTGTGGGTGCTAGGACTATTCCTGAAGTTGTTAATTGGGGATGACTAATGATGACTGCACACAGAAGTCACTGCAAACCACATAAACATATCACACTCAACCCCAGTCAGGGGATCCGCACCTCAACATCTCCTATCAGATACTGAAAATGCGCATGGCCACTCTGGTTCCTCTCAACATGAGGGAAAGTGTGATGGAGGCCAAGTCAGAGTAAAAGGGGACAATAGTCTCTATCCATGGTAATACAAAGATCTTGCTTTTAAAAGTGTTATAATAACATGGCAACAAGAACACATAGGTAGGGCCCTTTTCAGGGTCTGTGTAAAGTGAAGAGCCATGAAATTTAAATGCCATTAGCTTTACTAGAAATCCATTTCTGATCCTTGGACTCAAAATCATTATTCTGAGACATGTTGACTGGCCCAGACAAGCTGATCACATTTTGCCTTTAACTTAAGTGTTAACCCTTATGACCAGAATTGGTGACCTTAGAGCTGTGAAAAGTTCAGCTGTCTTCATATCCCTGCTCAGCTGACCTGGATTCAGTATACTTTTCTCCATTAAATTCATCATTTAGGTCCTGTGTTTTGGAAAATGAAATTTTGGTATTGATAGAATGTGGCCAGGGTTGACTATGGTATTACTTTTTTTCTCCCTCTTCCCCAGTGGGCAGTGAACCTTGAAAGGCAGTGAGGAATGCTAATTCAGGCCTTGTTTATTATCATTGTACACCCATGGAGTACTAAATTGCAGATCTAAATGTATGGCTAAGCTTTTATGCTATGTATATATGTATTAGGTTAGTGAGGATGATAATTAGTTGAAATTAGGAAAATGGAACATAAGACAGGAAAGTGATACCCTGGAAAACCAGAGTCGTCAGAGTTCTACTTGTCCTGTTGTTACTGGCCAGTTCTTACACAGTTCTACCCAGGGTGGGTGCAATACAAAAGTCCTTATGCTTAAGAGTACTTTTGTTTTTCCTCTGGAGGCAGAATTGAAACAACTGACTTCTTCTCAATGTAGACAAGAACTAAGGATGGGCAGAAAGTGAAATCATTAGCTTTCTATAGATCTCGGGTAACATAAGCTTTAACCTTATGAATTTTAAAAAGCAGGCTTGACTCATCTCCGCCTGCCATCATAAACATTTTCTACTAAGTCCACGAGTATTAAACATGCATCTTGCAATGTAATGGATGTCCAAGGTTAGATTTTAGTTTAATCCATCAAACATGTCCGTAAGCATAGGGAATTCTGTGTTGCACCCACCCTGGGGAAAACTGTGCAAGAATCAGACAGTCCCAACAGGACAAGTAGAACTGTGAGGACTCTGGTTTTTCAGGCTATCACATTCCTGTCTTACTTTCCATTTTTCTAATTTCATTCTCTAACACATAGCATGAAAACTTAGTCATTCATTTAGATCTGCAGTTCAGATTCCTTCCTGGTTTTTATTTCAGTCTCCTCCTTCCTTTTATTAATCAATTCCTAGGTGAACAAAAATCTAGTCTTTCTAGTCCAAATTTGAATTTCCACTCTATGTTGGCAAGATTTTCTTATCTATCCTGGTGAGACATTTGGGCAAAAGTCAGACCTCCTGCTGCCTGAAACACCTGACTGAACTTGGAAGGTAAAATAGGTAACATGTGACCAATTTAACCAGTAGGCAGGGTGATATTTTTGTTTTCCTTTCCTCTTCTCTTCTTTCAAGCTCTTATGTGCTATATAACCCCAAATAAAATCATGCACAACTTATGTATATGTTTAATTCAAAAGCATTCTGTGTAAAGATAAAACTGAAATTTCATCTTAAATAGATCTATTCATTCAGTGCTTTGGAGGCCAGCCAGGAATGAACTCCAAATGTGAGAGTCTGCAACAGCAACCAAAAGCACATGCTCCACGTGACTTAAACCTATATTTTCAAATGGCCGATAGAACAAGTTTCAAATGCTTTCAAGCTGCGACTAGGCTCATATGGAGAGATAAACAGAGGCCCCAAACTGTGCGCTGAATATATAAGTCATCAAAGCAATTTTAAAATCAATTCAGCATTTGACAAGGAGCCAATATGGTTCCCTTGTGATTAGAATGACATGCTCAGGCTACTACTGTGGGTAAAATTCTGACAGCAGTGTTTTGTACATGTTGGAACCTCTGAAAGATCCCCCTCCTGCCTCCCCCCTCCAAGGGAAAGGATAATGAAGCATTACAATGGTGTATCTGTGAGATCACTAACACATGGGCGCCATTTGACTGTGAGGGCATTGATGAAATTCTAGTGACTGGGCAAAAGAGCCCAAGACCCGAGTTTATGGTATGGCCTCAACCACATTTATAAAAACAAAAAGAACAATCATCTCTGAATCTAGAGATAATTGAAAACAGGCTTCTTCTAAGGATGGGGAGTTTTTTTGTGTGTTTGCGGGGAGATAATCAGGACAGAGGGAGAATGGCAGTGACTGAAACACTATAACAGGCCCTCATGTTTGTTCATTTTCACAAGAGAAAATAAAAAAGAACTTGCTAGCCAGAGGCCCATTTGCCATTGATATTTTTCTTCTTTATATAAGTTCCAGTTTTACATCTCTTTTTCTTATCCTAAGAAGTTCTCTTGGCTCCTCAATATGTAGAGAAGACCTGGTGGAAAGTGGGGTTCGCTGTACTTTCATTTTATAGTCTAACTTCAATCATTGTTTATTTTTTCTCATTGTTTATTTTATTTTTTCTCATTTATTTTATTTTTTTCTTCACTTTGGAAGTGATTACCTTGATTTCTTCTTGGTAAATCAGCAGAGATAAATGTCCCACAGCTGCAATTTTGATGCTAAGCTGCTATCTCATTGTAACAGGCTCAAGGCCAAATTTTCTCCTTGGCCTTCACGTACCCAATCTTTCAACCTCAGACTCATCACCTGCTTGTGCACTTTTGCCACCATCTGGCACTGCCAGTGTGCCAGCCTCCTTCTCTTTTTCTCTGTAAAGTAGTCCAGTCACAGAAGGCTTAGTTGCTTCTATCCTGCCCCACCCCACATCCCTGGTCCTCATGATCCAAGGAGAGCAGGTAACAGAGGTAAAGGATCCGTACATATCAGGCACACAATAGGGACGTTGTTCATTGTTCGGCTCAGCTTCTCCTGTTGATTCAGTACACTGAAAAATCCTGTACCTGGATCAATAATAAATAATATTGCTAAAGATGCTGGAGCAAAGCCCAGGCGAAACTGTACTGAATGAAGCTCACAAACATGGTTTAGCTGGTTCCCTGGGAAACATTCCTGGGAGAGCCAAAGTTATGGAAAACTACTCTTGTTTTTTCCAAGAATATGAAGTACAGGCTTGTGACAACCTTTAAGGGGGGAAAAAATATCTCCACAGTCAGATCAGGTCAATCTCCTGTTAAACATCCAAACTCATTTTCATGACCCTGAATGAGCTGCCCAGCTTTCTGAGCTCATCTGCAGATACTTTCTTTACCCTCTTTTTAAGTTCTAGACATACAAATATCCACACTTTCCTGTTCTCTCTGCCTAGAATACTCTTCTCACGTATTTTGTCTTCTTCTTATCACCCAGTGTTTAGATTATTACCTCCTTGCTTGTTTCACTTCTTACTCCATTTTTGCTCCTTAGCAATTACACCTATGTGAATTCATATTTTATTTTAGTCATTTGCTTATGTTTGTCTTCCTAGTAGAATAAGCTCCGGTGAGGCGGGAAGCTTATTTACAACTGTATCCTCAACATCTAAAACAATGCCTGGCGTGTGGGAGACACTCAGTAAATAGTTGTGGGATGAAAAATGGATGAGTGCTCATGGAATGACACAACTATAGACCTTTCACAAAGTGGTCTTCCTACAGAAGTATTTCTTTTTTTTTCTTTGAAACAGAATCTTGCTCTGTCACCCAGGCTGGAGTGCAATGGTGCTATCTCGGCTCACTGCAACCTCCGCCTCCTGGGTTCAAACGGTTCTCCTGTCTCATTCTTCTGAGTAGCTGGGATTACAGGCACCCACCACGATGCTAAGTTTTTCATTTCATGTTGGCCAGGCTGGTCTTGAACTCATGACCTCAAGTGATTCCACCCACCCGCCTTGGCCTCCCAAAATGCTGAGATTACAGGCATGAGCCACCGCTCCCAGCCCAGAAGTATTTCTTTGAAAAAATAAGTGCCCTGTCTGATCATAAATTCAGCTTCTGATGCTGTACCATGGAGTTGTTTGAAATTCAGCAAATGCTTACTAAGACCCGACTTGGACAAACTATAACTGAAAGCAACATGGAGGATCTATAGGTAATTGAGAAATTATGCCTGTTATCAGGGTCTTGAGACTTTGCTGAGAGTAGTGCTACTTCTTTGTGGGGGGAGTTTGACAAAACAAGACAAAATGAAATAAAAGTTAAATAGAGACCCAGAAATCCATCATTTATCCTTCTTCCCTTCTGTTCATACTCAGGTTCACCAAATTTGAGATTTCTACTTCCTTAGTATTTTTTGAGTCTCTTCACCAATCTTTGCGCCCACTGCTGTATCTGTGGTTTTGTTTCAGCCTCATAATACGTTCCCCTGCCTCCACCCTAAACTGGCTCTCATCTTTTCTCCACGCTGTTACAGTAATGGAATTTCTTTTTCTTTTTTAAATACTTGAGGGGATGGATACCCCATTTTTTAAATTATACTGTAAGATCTGGGATACATGCACAGAACGGGCAGGTTTGTTACATAGGTATACATGTGCCGTGGTGGTTTGCTGCACCCATCAACCCGTCATCTATATGAGGTATTTCTCCTAATGCTATCCTTCCCCTTGCCCCTACCCCCAACAGGCCCCGGTGGGTGATGTTTCCCTCCTTGTGTCCATATGTTCTCATTGTTCAACTCCTGCTTATAAGTGAGAACATGCGGTGTTTGGTTTTCTGTTACTGTGTTAGTTTGCTGAGAATGATGGTTTTCAGCTTTATCCATGTCCCTTTAAAGGACATGAATTCATTCTTCTTTTTTTTTTTTTCCTCTCTGAGACAGAGTGTCCTTCCATTGCCTAGGCTGGAGTGCAGTGGCATGATCTCAGCTCACTGCAACCTCCACCTCCCAGGCTCAAGCAATTCTCCTGCCTCAACCTCCTGAGTAGCTAGGATTACAGGCATGCACCACCACGCTTGGCTAATTTTTGTATTTTT
This sequence comes from Macaca mulatta, assembly GCF_049350105.2. Classification (NCBI taxonomy): domain Eukaryota; kingdom Metazoa; phylum Chordata; class Mammalia; order Primates; family Cercopithecidae; genus Macaca; species Macaca mulatta. The sequence continues at coordinate 125,743,121 of NC_133411.1, forward strand.
AGTAGAGATGAGGTTTCACCATGTTGGCCAGGCTGGTCTCAAACTCCTGACCTCACGATCCGCCTGCCTCAGCCTCCCAAAGTGCTGGGATTACAGACATGAGCCACTGCGCCTGGCTGAATTTATTCTTTTTTATGGCTGTATAGTATTCCATGGTGTATATGTAACACATTTTCTTTATCCAGTCTATTATTGATGGGCATTATGGTTGATTCCAAGTCTTTGCTATTGTGAAGAGTGCTGCAATAAACATATGTGTGCATGTGTCTTTAGGGTAGAATGATTTATAATTCTTTGGGTATGTACCCAGTAATGGGATTGCTGGGTCAAATGGTATTTGTGGTTCTAGATCCTTGAGGAATAGCCACACTGTCTTCCACAATGGTTGAACTAATTTATACTCCCACCGTCTATGTAAAAGCATTCTTATTCCTCTGTATCCTCTCCAGCATCTGTTGTTTCCTGACTTTTTAATGATCGCCATGCTAACAGGTGTGAGATGATATCTCATTGTGATTTTGATTTGCATTTCTTTAATGACCAGTAATGATGAGCTTTTTTTCATATGTTTGTTGACTGCATCAATGTCTTCTTTTAAGAAGTGTCTGTTCATATCCTGTGTCAACTTTTTGATGGGGTTGTTTTTCTCTTGTAAATTTGTTTAAGTTCCTTGTAGATTCAGGATATTAGCCCTTTGTCAGATGGATAGATTGCAAAATTTTTCTCCCATTCTGTAGGTTGCCTGTTCACTGTGATGATAGTTTCTTTTGCTGTGGAGAAGGTGTTTAGTTTAATTAGATCCCATTTGTCAATTTTGGCTTTTGTTGCCATTACTTTTGGTGTTTTACTCATGAAGTCTTTGCCCACACCTATGTCCTGAATTGCCTAGGTTTTCTTCTAGGGTTTTTATGGTTTTAGGTCTTACATTTAAGTCTTCGGGGGATATTATGGTTTTAGGTCTTACATTTAACCCTTTAATCCATCTTGAGTTAATTTTTGTATAAGGTGTAAGGAAGGGGTCCATTTTCAGTTTTCTGCATATGGCTAGCCAGTTTTCCCAATTGTAATGGAATTTGTAAGCTCAAATTCTCAGCATGACATGTCATGTTATGGCATGTCACTCGTCTGCTTAAACCCTTCATGGACTCCCCACTGAACTCAAGATAAGGGCCACATTCTGAAACATAGCCTGCAAGGTCCTGCCTGATCTGGCCTTGGCCAGTCTGTCCAGATTGATCCCCACCATGCCCCACCTTTCATGCTACAAAGCAGCCACAAAGTTAAATATTCCTTTCTCTGAGTGGCCCATGATCTCACCGGCCATATGGCTGTAAGTCCCTCTGCCTGGAGCTCTCACTCACCTCAGGACTTAGCTTTCATGCCTTGTTCTCTGGGTCATGCTCCCATCCCCACACCTCAGGCTCCCACAGCCATCCACTTTGACAGCGTCCATGACTCTGATTGCTCTTTGTGTGTGTTTTTCTCTCATTACATTGAAACCCCCTTGAGTACAGGGACAGCATCTAGTTGAAAAGAGAAGAAAAAAAGAGCAAAAAAAATTATAAATGAATGACTCAATAAGGAAATACAACTAATATGCTGTTGGTTTTCCAAGGAGGAGATCATTTAAGGCACCCTAGAAAAATGATATTTTATCTGAGCTTTGAAGTATGACAAAAGGCTTTCACAAACAGGGAGTAAGTGTGAAATATTTGAGGCTGAGGAGAATGGCAAGAGGTTAGGCATGGCGAGAAGGCTGTCAAGGACAATAAGGCCAAGAAAATAGGGGAAAAGCTCAATCATTGAGGGCTTCTGATGTTATACCATGGAGTCGAGACTTATTCTGAAGGTCATAGGGAGTTGGGATTGTTTCTGTACAAGGGTGTGACAAGAACTGACTTATGGCCTAGAAAGAATAATCTAGCATCAAGGTAAAAGAGGCATTGCAGAAGTGAGAGACTGGAGGTAGTAAAGCCAGTTGGAGACCATGCCAACAATCCAGGTGAGTGACAAGGAGGCTCTGGGCTGAGGCAGAGGTGGGGTGGGGCTTGGGTGGGTGGGGGAAGACATTGTGGCAGGAGAACAGGCAGCATTTACCATGATCAGCTAGAAGGATGGTGAGGCAGATGTGCAACAGGGCTGACAAGCTGTGTATCCCAAGCAATACTCCATTCTCTTGGGTACTGCTCAGCATGCATCGGGAGGAGAGTGTTCCACATTACATTGTCATTTAAAAGGACGTTCCCAAAATGTAGCCCATTCCATGGAGGGCAAGAAAGCAGCCTGGATACCTCGGTCAGTGAGACATGGATTGAAGAATGCAATGTTGTTTAGTTTGGCAAACACATGCAGAAGCAAGGGGAAATGTCATAGCAGCCTTCACATATTTGAAACTGTCCTATAAAAGAGATATTAGCCATGTCCAGAAGGCAAAACTCAGGCCAAGAGTGAGCTGGAATTGAAAGAAAAAACATATTTTGGCTCCATACAAGGGAGATCTTTCTAACATGTAGAGCTGTAGGCTACCTTGTCAACTGAAGAGCTCACCTGCACTAATGGCCACACAGAGGGCAAGAGACCCTGTTGGGACACATAGAAAGGGGTTTCTGGGGTTAGATGGGACGTGAGACTGAGGTCCTGTAACCCTGGAGACTTTAGTTTCCTTCCATTGCTATCCTAATTCACTCCATATTTTTAATCACAAGCATAGTATTGAGAAGAAATACTGTGGCCAGGAAATCTTGACAGGGAAGAGGAACTGTATCACGAGGACAGTTCTGCTGCCAGGGGAGAAAAAGTTTATTCAATGCCCTCTGGGACACTTGCTGACCTCTGCTCTCCTGTTCACCTCCCTCCTCTTCTCCAGAAACAATGGGATTTTCCTCTGGGTTAATATGACCCAAGGGGCTGGCTGTTCTGGTCCCAGCCACATGACAGTTGGGAAATGTCCCCACTTATTAAACACTGCCTTCTTCCTTTCTTCGGTGTTTTCAGACATGGGGCAAGGCAAACTCAGTGTCTGGGCCTCTGCTTACAAGGAATTTTGTTTCCCTTGCTATTCTATTTCGCATCTCCACTTTCTCTTTCTCTACTCAACTAACTAACTAGCTAACTTTCTCTTTCCCTCTGATCATAGGGCTTTGTCAGTCAGTGATAAATTAGAAATATTCCTTTTCAGGGATTTCGAGACCAGAGACTACACCAAGTTCTTAATAACTATATCAATGATCAAGATTTCATAATTTATATAATTAGAGATCATATTTTTCTATTGATTTTTATGGCCAGGCCTCAAAACAACCTATGAGGTGAGGAATCCGAAGCTTAGAGAGATTCAGCCAGTTTCTCCAAATCTCCTAGCTGTAAGAGACAATGTTGAGGACCTGTGGTCTGACTTCAGGGCCTGGACCTTCGATCAGTAATCCATGCTACCGCTTTGTGTGGAACAGGCCTTCAGACAAGAGCAGCTCACAGGCAGACAGTTCTCAAACTTCCACCCTCTCTTCAGACTGCAAACTCCCTGGGCACAGGGGCACAGTCTCACCATGGGGCTAAGAGCCCCAATAACTGCATTGTCCAATACATAGAATGAAACAAATGAATACTTTTAATACTATTTGTATGTTGAAAAGATGAGATTTTAGATAGGTTGTATTGAAAGGTATTAGATTTGATTTTACCCAGTTCTTCTTACTTTTAAATGCATGGCTATTAGAAGTCTGAAAATTACGTATGTGGTCCTCATTGGCTTCTGCTGGACAGCACTGCTTTAGAAGGTGGAGGCCATGCATTTTCTCTGAGACCAGCTCAAGCGTTCTGTGAAGGAGCTGGCAAAGGGAAGATGCCAGAGAAAAGCTGGAAACTAAATCCTTCAGAGTCCCTAAATGAGATGAGATCTCACAAGACTAAAGCTGGCACACTTTGCCATGACATCTCATTCTTGGTTCCTTTCCTCCCTAGACTCTCAGAGGTTTTTGATGGTTGTTGCTTGCTTGCTTGTTTGTTTATTTTTGAGAAAATGACCACGTGCTCCCAGGCAGGTCCCCCAGCCTCTGACCTGCACCAGAAAGCCTTCCCTGAAGCTGAGAGTACAGCCACCCTCCTGTCCCCTGCTCTTTGTTAACATGTTTTTCCCCATTCTGCACTGCCCAGGGTTGAGAGCTGTCTGGGAGGCTGATACACAAAAGGCACAAAAACATCCCTGGAAATATAATGAGAAGGGGACATTTATATTGACCAGAATTCCTTTCAGGGTGAGAATTGTTTTGTTTGAAATGTAGGAATAATTTGATACCATGCTTTGTGTGGTGGGGTGTAAAGGCCCCTAGATCCTAGTGGTTACTAAATTGCTTTCTAAAAAGTGGTGGTTTGGTTCATTGTAGTGCTTTCCTTCTGCTGAGTTGAGTGTGCAAGTTTGAAGCAAAAGATGAACTGCTTGAGAGAAACAGAGAGCTAGAAAACTGCCACAGGGATTCTATTCTCCTCTTAATTTACTCAGCATGTGTTCTTTTGTCAATATTTTAATGAATATTGATTGGACAAGAAAGCAAATAATTAGACTCTGGGACACTCACATATCTTAGCCTGGTGCTGGCATGCTCTGATGAAAAGCATTTTCCCTATAGCTGCTTTTACAGTCTTACCTGGTTTAGTGAAGATTGTGTCTGTGTCTAGTGATGTTCAAAGCAATGGCAGGGCTGCACAAGTGCACGATGAATGCTCTAACACATCCTCTCTGGGAAAGCAAGGCAGGGGCCACTTTTTTAAACCAGACTATTCATTTCTAAGATGTAATAAATAGAACTATTGTACTAATGAGGAATGCCAACAAATGCACCTTCAAATGAAGATGTGAGGCTACCGTAAAAATGGAAGAGATGGGGGAAGGCCAAGGAGATATTTGCTTAAACTATAATCATCCAGTCGATGTAAAACAAAAACAACAACAACAAAACCCTTCGTCAATCTTCTCTCTCTGTTGCACTCAATCCCAAGAACCATAAATAGGTCCTATTCCTTTTCATAACCCAAAAGCAGCACCATCTTTAATTCCTTTCTGATAATCCCTCCTCACCCTCCCCTGACACTTAAGACAGCATTCTGTGTCCAGTGGGTACTGGTTAGATAAATATAAGGTTCTGAAAGGAGACTTGTTAGCAGGACCTGGCCGTAAAGTGCCTTCACAACCAATCCTCATCAGTCTGGACTCCCATGATTGAGTAAGAGAGGCTGTCTGTCCAGAAACTGAGCATGACTTGAGCAAGCCCGTGGGCATTTGCCATTTTCTGAGCCTAAAACTGCAGCATCCGATCCTGCACATGGTCCAGGCAGAGACAGATTGCCCAAGCAGTGGGACCTGGCTGTTTCAGTTGTAGCTGGAGATTGTGTGAGACATGGCAGCTCCAAACTTATGGGCTGCTTGGTTCCCAAAGAAATTGGGGATTGATGAGTTTGCTGAGCTGTGAGAAGTTGTTTTGAACTTTTCTAAGGGAGCTAAAAGACACAGAGTCACACTTCTCCTCAGGGTACCTGGGCACCAGCCCAATAGTCTTATGGTGACCTGTTCCACACACTGTGGGTGGTTTGTTCTGTGGAGATGCCCATTCTCAGGTTCTGTATGTGGGAAGTCAGGAAAAAGTCAAGAGAGATGCATTTCTTCCAAAAATTGTCACTGGTTAGTTCTATTCTCCTGAGGATAGTAGCAGCAATTGCTAGTAATATATAATAGTCATATTAGCAAACACTTAATTGAAGCTTGCTGTTTGCTAGGTACTATTCTAGGCACATTGCACACACTAAGTATTTAATCCTCATGACAATTCTCAGAAGTAGGTTCCATTATTGTCCCCGCCTTATAGATGTGAAAACAGAGGCACAGAGAGGTAGAATAATTTGTCTAAGATCACACATTTGATACATTCAGATTTAATCAGAGTTTGGATTCTTAATTTTATAGTAGATTGCCTTTCAGTGTGTATTCACTCACTGATACATATGTTTGTTTGGTCATATCTCAGTGCGGGGAGTATATCAGGTAGAATTTAGTGGTCAAATTCATCTTAGACACCAAAAAGAAATTGAGCCCTAGGCATAGGCTTTCACATCTCTGCAAAGCACTCGGCCACCTAGGAATGCTTTGTAGACATTTTCCCTGGAGGGCTGACTGATCGCGGCAGGCACACACGTGGTGGTGGCGGCGTGCGCGTCGTGGTAAACTGAGTGGACCACATTTTTATCGTGTGGTCTATTTGGCTCTGGATATGTTGTTGTGGCCTCTGACACAAGATTTATATTACATGATCTAAATGCAAATTCCGAAGTTTCGATTTTGAGAAAAGAAAGGAGCCTTAAAACATACTGGACTCAAAATGCCATGATAGTCCTATGCAGACTGTGAGGGCTCCACAAGGCAGGCTGAGGGAGGGAGAAGGCAGAGAAGGAAGGAGGCAATGAGGGACACACAGGAAACAGGGGCCACCAAGAAACAAGCAGCAATTTGTTATCAAGCAGTCTAGAGTTTCTCATAAAAAGAGAAAAATGAATTCAGGCAACTATTTCTTGGGTAGGAAGATCATTCAGAAAGTCTGTCAAATCCAAGGAAGTTATGGAAATGGTTGTGGTTTACTGTTTGTGATAGTGAAAAACATAGATCTAATTACTTTATTTAGAGTTAGCATTAAGGTTTAGATGTCCTGTGTGTGTCTGTGTCTGTGTGTAACTTTAAAAAAAAAAAAAAGTTTCTAAGGCTGGGATCATGCCAAAGGAATAAACTGAATAGACTCACGATGTCTCTCCCCAACTCCTCTCTCCCCTTACGTCTTAGAAATAAGAGAAAAAATGCCGGGCGCGGTGGCTCAAGCCTGTAATGCCAGCACTTTGGGAAGCCGAGATGGGCGGATCACGAGGTCAGGAAATCAAGACCATCCTGGCTAACACGGTGAAACCCCGTCTCTACTAAAATACAAAAAAAAATTAGCCGGGCGAGGTGGCGGGCGCCTGTAGTCCCAGCTACTCGGGAGGCTGAGGCAGGAGAATGGCGTGAACCCGGGAGGCAGAGCTTGCAGTGAGCTGAGACCCGGCCACTGCACTCCAGCCTGGGCGACAGAGCCAGACTCCGTCTCAAAAAAAAAAAAAAGAAAAAAAAAAAAAAGAGAAAAAATTACAAAAATATACATGTTAAAGTAATTTTTTTTTTTTTTTTGGTGGGACGACAGAGATTTACTCTTGTTGCCCAGGCTGCAGTGCAATGGCACAATCTTGGCTCACCACATCTTCTGCCTCCCAGGTTCAAGCGATTCTCCTGCCTCAGCCTCCTGAGTAGCTGGGATTACAGGCATGTGCTACCACGCCTGGCTAATTTTGTATTTTTAGTAATGACGGGGTTTCACCGTGTTGCCCAGGCTGATCTCGAACTCCTGACCTCAGGTGATCTGCCTGCCTCTGCCTCCCAAAGTGCTGGAATTACAGGCGGGAGCCACTGTGCCCGGCCGTTAAATTCAAATGGAGACTAGGCCTGAAGAATTCCTGAGCAGACAAAACCAGTGAGGTCTCATAAGTGACCTCAACTTTGCTTGATTGGCAAATGTAAGTGAAACTTAATGAGCTATTTCTTATAAATGCCTATTAAAGAAAAATAAAACTTAAACTGAACCAATCAGACACAGCCAACAAACTTGTAATCACATATCTACAGACTTTCCAATACGATAGACCAAATAAGACAACTGTGTAACTGTAACCAATCAAACGTCTGCTTTGCTTTACTTCTACATTTGTCCTATAAAAGGCTTCCCCTTACGCTCTCTCAGTGGAGCCCCTCAATCAGTTTTTGGATGGAGCTGCCCAATTCATGGAATCATTGTTTGCTCAGATAAACCCTTTAACATTTTATTGTGCCTCTATTTACTTGTTAATATATGTTAAGAGAAAGTATAGCCTTAGTGGAGCAGATATTATGAGGAGCCTCTGAAAGCTGGAGGTAGATGAGATCACATTGAAGAAAGAATCTACAGCCTGAAACAGATTTAGGAGGAGGGGATGGAGGAGGTGACGACAGCCCAGGAAGAGTGCCAAGCTGAAGGCGGAGAAGAGGAACAGCAGGGGCCTGGTTGGGAGTTGCTTGCTGTTAAGATCTCCTGGAGGTGAGCCTCTTCCCTCTTCTAGGTAGTTGCTGCAAATCTGGGAGACTGGGCAGTGCCCGAGGTGGTTGGGGAGGCCCATGTGGAAGGATGAGCCCTGTGCCCAGGACTCCAGGGTGGTAACTGGAGGTGGACTGTGATCAGAGACAGGCTAAAAGGAAATGGCCAGTAAAATGATAACCTCACAACCCCAAATCATCATACCTTAGAGGATAACACCCATCATGGAAGATAGATAACATCCAAAAAAAAAGAGTATCTGAAGAGACATGATTAATATAGCAACCAGGAAGAAAGTTTAGAATATGTATATTTAGCATTTGCAGAGTACTGTGAGAGAACAGTGTTCCATACCACATCCATCCACCTGTTTTTCCAATAGAAAGGTAAATTAAGACATTATATAACAACAAAAACCCTTAAAAAAATACCATTTGTGAACCATGAAATAATTAATACAGAACATACTTCAGCAATATTAAAAATGAACTTGGAAGATGTGGAAAACAGCAGTATTGAGCAAAAAACAGCATAACTTATAACTGAGTATTAATTATTTAAAATATAATAAAATTTGGAACTGAAATCTCATATAACTTCAACATTGTGGGAGCTCAGAGGTCAGAGGAGAAGATAGGAAGTTACAAGTACTCATTAAAGCTAGGCTTCAATAATAAACATAAGTTTTTCATAAATTTGATGTACATAGAAATAAATGTGTTAAAATTTTTAGTATAACTACTAGAAAAGTAGAAACAAGAGGAATAATCACCAACCAATTAAGGAAAAACGTGGAATAAATATAATATGTAAAAGAAATATAATCAATCCAATAAATTTGTCAATGGGTAAAATAAGAGTCAACAACAAAGCATGGTAAATATAATACATACAAAAATGATTACTGGGATAAGTACAATGTATGATAAATAAATGTAAATGGTTTAAATGACTCCATATGAAACAAGGTAGCACAGCTTTGAAAAATGAAAACCAGCTATATGTTTTCTATGAGTGACACATAAAATGAAATGACTCAAGAAAGGTGAAAATATATGGATGGGTAAAGACATTCTAAGCAAATACTAGTAACAATAATGATAACAAAGGCTATTATAACATATTAATATTAGAGACAATAGAATTCAATATTAAAATTATTTAAAGGGAAAAACAATATATTTCATGTTGATAAAAGGTTCAATTCAACAAGAAATGTATTTGTTACGAGACGTTATATACACCACAGTTTCAAATTTTCTAAGTCAGAAATCACTAAAAATGTGAGAAAATGTACATTAACATTGTAATGGGTGAATTTATGTGCTTGTTTTAAAAACTGATGCATTAAGTAAGCAAAATTTAAAATAAAACTATAGAAAATTTGAATATAAATTATCAAACTTGATTTGCTTGAGAGCTATTATGATCAGAAGTTGGTTATATGGGGCTGTTTACAGGATGAAAACCACATTTTGTTTAATAACCTTTCGTATATCATCACTTCCTTCTGTTCTTCCTTCATTTCCTTTCCCCTTCCTTAATTCTTTCCTTCCTTCCTTCCTTCCTTCCTCCCTCCCTCCCTTCCTTCCTTCCTTCCTCCCTCCCTTCCTTCCTCCCTTCCTTCCCTCCCTCCATCCATTCCTCCCTCCCTCCCTCCATTCCTCCTTCCTTCTTTCTTCCTTCCTTCCTTCCTTCCTTCCTTCCTTCCATCAGTCATCTATCTATCTATCTATCTATCTATCTATCTATCTATCTATCTATCTATCTATCTATCTATCTATCTATTCCTATTTTATTTATGGTAAATGATTCAAACAGTACAAAGGAGAGTGAAGGAAAAAGCCTCATTTCTTCCATCTCCCTTAGTTCCCCAGTTCTCCACTCCAAATGCAGCCACCATTTTCAGTTTTCATATCATTCCAAGTAATGTGTGCCAACATAAGTTTGTACCAGTATGTATGTATGTGTGTATGTGTGTCTATCTAGGAATAGATGTTTGCTTTTTTAAGTATTTGTACTTGAGCATATATATTTTCCTATGCTAATAAATATTTTTGCACAGCATTATTTTAAAGTTTTAAGCAGGGTTCTATTGTAAGAACAATTTTTTTTTTTTGAGATGGAGTTTCACTCTGTTGCCCAGGCTGGAGGGTAGTGGCATGATCTCAGCTCACTGCAACCTTCGCCTCCCAAGTTCAAGCTATTCTCTTGCCTCAGCCTTCCAAGTAGCTGGGTTTACAGGCGCCCACCACCATGGTCGGCTGATTTTTGTACTTTTGGTAGAGACAGGGTTTCACTATGTTGGTCTCGAACTCCTGACCTCAGGTAATCTACCCACCTTGGACTCCCAAAGTGCTGGGATTACAGGTGTGAGCCACCACACCCTGCCAACAATGTATCATTTTTATAGGTACTTATGAGTGATGTGTCTATGACAATTCTTACAGGTATTTTGGTGATCAATTTATAAAAGTAGAACCAAATGTGGATCAACATAAAGGAACATTTGTAAGACTTTTGAATAGATGTCACCAAGTTGTTTTCTAGAATGTGTTTCTTAAATTTTCATTGTGAATTCAACATAGAGTACTCAGACACTAGTCTAAGTCTATATTTAACAGGTGAGTAGAGTCTTAGCTAAGAGATTAGCTAAGTGATGATCTGATTGTTGAGGAATACTAAACCAGTTTCAAGTTGAAGAGCCGCGCCTGTTTTTTTGTGTATTCAAATCTATCAGCTCAAAGTTGCTATAGCCAAGACAAAGGTTTATTCATGTATGCTTCTTGTCAGAAGATGGCTAAACTTGAGGGGGAAGGTGGTAGGAGATGAACAAAGAATTCAGTATTCCTTGGCTTCTTTGGAAGTTCAGCTTTAAATATATTCTGTACTTCCTAATAGGATGAATGGAAATATTCGTGAGAGGGAGTGACAATATGACAAAATTTTGTTTTGGAGAAGTACACAACTTTTAAAAATGCATAAAGAAAGAAGGCAACCACAACTTGTTTCATAACATAAAACACCAAATTTAGGATTGACCATGGGACTATGTTAGCTGTTCAAAAAAAAAAAAAAAAAACCCCCAAAACAGTACCTTAACATATTGACAATGAAAGGGCTTCATATAAAAATAAATTTAGAATTTTGAAGCACTACTTATTATATCAACATCTTGAAAATTCATAGTTAACATATTAATGACTCTGAGAAATCCAATAAAACACTTGCTTGAATTCATTTTACTCAGCATTTTTGAAATTTATTTAACCAATAACCAATTCCCCTTTTAAAAAGATGTGACACCTGGCCAGCATGGTGGCTCACACCTGTAATCCCAGCACTTTGGGAGGCTGAGGCGGGTGGATCATGAGGTCAGGAGTTCAAGACCAGCTGGAACAAGACAGTGAAACCCCGTTCCTACTAAAAATATACAAAAAAATTAGCTGGGTCTGGTGGCGGGTGCCTATAATCCCAGCTACTCGGGAGGCTGAGGCAGAGAATTGCTTGAACCCGGGAGGCAGAGGTTGCAGTGAGCCAAGATCGCGCCACTGCACTCCAGCCTGGGCAACGGAGCGAAACTCTGTCTCAAAAAACAAAACAAAACAAAAACAAAAAACATGTGACACCTATTAGATACCCTCAGAACTAGTTTTCTGGAGAACATATTTTTATTAATGCTGGCCCACAGTATGGTGGATTCATCAAGATAATGCCAAAATAATTTGTTGGTACAATTTCCTACCAGCTATATTAAAACTATTGAATACCAAGACTGGTATTTTGGGACCTGTCATTTAGCTGAGTCATGGAAATGAATCATGCTGAATTAGATACCTTTAACTTCTCATGTCTATGCTGACAACATCTCAATACTTTACTAGGATCAGCTAGTCCCTCTAATTATAAGAGATGTTAAAGAAGTTCTATAATTTTCTTCAGACATCTGTAGACAGATAAAGAATAGATGACTTAGCAACACTGTTGTGTAGATTTCCCATTTCCACATGCACTCTGATCAAAGTCTGTCAATATCCATTTATTCTCAAAAAAACAAGTTGAAGCAGGTAGGAAGATTGCTAAGAGAAGGAAGAGGAAGCCAGTGTCGAATAAAAAAAAACACAATTTGCTGCCCCACCTCTTAGAGATCATCTATTAGTGTGACATCAGGTTGTATTACCTGACGAATAATGGCTGGCAGATCCCTTAATTCTGCCCACCAGTAATTAATAGGAACTACCTTAATTATACATCATTCTTTCAAAAATTATAAATAGCATAGATCAATCTTCTTTTTACTTCACCTACTACTTGCGTCTTACTTCAGGTTCTTTATTATGGTATAAATTATTTATGTTGAAAAGACTAAAAGTGAAGCTTATATTTTGTTTTATTAATTTCATATTATTATTTTTGCTTTTGATTGCAAATTGATGCATACTGGTTATAAATAATTCAAATAATCAGAAACCTCTAAAGTAAAAAGTAAATGCTCCTCCCTCCCCTAACCCTGCTATCCAAGGAGTAATCTGTGTTAGTAGCTGGATGTGAATACTTCTAGATGTGTATAAATATTTATATTTTTTATACATTTATGATTATGTATTTTTTATTTTTACAAAAATCTTAAACTACCAATTATATGTTCCTAGAACTTGCTTTCCCCCTCATTAACAATATTTTAACACCATTCTATTTTAGTATATATACATCTCCATTGTTCATTTTATGGCTGCTTAATAATTCAACATATGTATATATTAACATGTGTTTTGCTGGTCTTTAATATATGGATAATTATATATGTTCTTTTTCTTTTTCTTTTCTTAAGGAACAATGCACAGTGTACATCATTTAACAGTGCAGTTGAATTTTAGTCAATTCTAAAATCAACATGCAAGGCAACAGTCCCTAGAAGTGAAATTAAGTCATGAATTAGTTAAAAACAGTATTTAGTTTAACATGTATAGTACAAACCTGCACAGTCATATGTATGTAAACATGTAAAATATATAGAGGAATGTATATTACATAACAAATTCATATAAATACGTAATTTAAAGTGTTCTAATTATATAAAAGAGAAAATGTGCAATCGAGATCTTTCAGGTGGATATTTTTGCTTGTTTGTTCGTTTGAGATGGAGTCTTGCTCTGTCACCCAGGCTGGAGTGCAGTGGCACAATCTTGGCTCACTGCAACCTCCGCCGCCCAGGTTCAAGCGATTCTCCTGCGTCAGCCTCTCGAGTAGCTGGGATTACAGGCATGTGTCACCACGCCTGACTAATTTTTGTATTTTTAGTAGAGACAGGGTTTCACCATGTTGGTCAGGTTGGTCTCGAACTCCTGACTCATGATCTGCCCACCTCTGCCTCCCAAAGTGCTGGGATTACAGGCGTGAGCCACTGGGCCCAGCACAGGTGGAGATTTTATTGTACATAGGTCTTTGTACACTTGTGGGAGAACTCAAGATTTTCTACATGATTTTTCAGCCAGGATTATTTTTATTAATATGTAAATTTAATCATGTCACTTCCCTTCATAAAACTGTTTATTGGCTTTCAGCAGAACTCAGATAATACCTCAGATCCCTAAAATGGTCCACACGCCTCTGCCCAATCACCCTTGCCTATCTCTTGAACTTCATTTTGAAATATCCTCCCCATTTCTCAGTGGTCTTGGGCCACCATAGTCTCCAATGTACTGAATGTGCCTTTGCATATGCTCTTCTCTTTGCCTGGAAGATTCCTCTTTCCACAGATTCTTGGATAATCCTTCATGATTCCCAGACTCATAATATACATTTGGTACCTCTTTTATTCTCATTTCAGGCATTGTTTTTTATTAGAATACTTATCATAATTTAAGAATATGTATATATGTTGATTTATTCAACAATCTATGTAATCTCTTCCACGAGACTGTAAGCACCCTAAAGTGTTCACCACTATCTCCTCAGCCCCTAACACGTCATAGGTGCTCAGTAAATAGTGATAATGAGGCACACACACCCTTGCAAAACACTTCACAAAATTCCTCTCAGTGCTACATTTGTGAACATATTTAATCCTCATTGCCAAAACCGTAAGTTGGCATTACTATTATCCCCATTTTGCAGAGAAGGCAACAGAAACGTGGAAATGGTGAAGTCGTCTGGCAAGGTCATATGGGTAGTAAGTGGCAGCACTGGGATTTGAATATAAGTAGTTAGTCTGGCTCCAGCATCGCTGATTTTAACCACTGCAGCAAGGTCTCAATATTTTTAATATGATAACTCTAATACACACCAGTAAATAATACCCCAGAAGCCAGGTGCCATGGCTCGTGCCTGTAATCCCAGTACTTTAGGAGGCTGACACAGGTGGATCACTTGAGGTCAGGAGTTCGAGACCAGCCTGGCCAACATGGTGAAACCCTGTCTCTACTAAAAATCCAAAAATTAGCTGGGCGTGGTGGTGCATGCCTGTAATCCCAGCTACTCAGGAGACTGAGGCAAAAGAATCGCTTGAACCTGGGAGGTGAAGGTTGCAGTGAGCCGAGATCGTGCTACAGCACTCCAGCCTGGGTGACAAAGCGAGACTCCCTCTCAAAAAAAAAAAAAAAAAAGAATAGCCCAGAACAAAAGCGCACCAAGTGCCCACAATTGTTATCTTTTTCAAAGTGTTATTTATGAGTCTAAGATGTATTTATTCTAAGTTTGTTTTTGAGATGTTTTATCACTAATCGTTAACTTTACCATGTTCAATAAATGAAAAACAGCGACGATATTAAGAAATACTATGGGTCTGGCCAGGCGCAGTGGCTCAAGCCTGTAATCCCAGCACTTTGGGAGGCCGAAGCCGGTGGATCATGAGGTCAAGAGATTGAGACCATCCTGGTTAACACGGTGAAACCCCGTCTCTACTAAAAATACAAAAAAATTAGCCAGGCGTGGTGGTGGGCGCCTGTAGTCCCACCTACTTGGGAGACTGAGGCAGGAGAATGGCGTGAACCCGGGAGGCGGAGCTTGCAGTGAGCCAGGATCACGCCACTGCACTCCAGCCTGGGCGACAGAGTGAGATTCCGTCTAAAAAAAAAAAAGAAAGAAAGAAAGAAATACTGTGGGTCTATTTATTATAAAAAAAAGATTGAGTTAAAAAATTAAAAGATCTGAGGAAAAAAAATGATCGTATTATCACTTTGGACTGCCAGATTTCCATCCAGAAAGACTGTATTGATTTTCTATTTCCCACAGTTCATGAAAGTGCCCTTTCCCCACACTCCCCCAAACTCTGAATATGATTTGTCTTTTTCATTTTTTGTCATGTTGATGAATGTTTCAAATGAAGATGGCGGTCTTTGGTTAAATAAATATTGAGCACATGGTAAATGCTTGGTATCAAAGCACTTGGTGAGTGCCTTCCTGCTAAGAGCGTCCTGTTTAACAACCTTTGCAGAAATCACCTTATGGAGGCTCCACAACATTGTGCCTGGGGGTAGGAGGGTAGTTATTGGCATTACATTTTAAAGATAAGGAGCCAGAGGCTAAGGGCTTGAGTGGCTTTCCCAGAGTTACACAGAGGTCTCTAACTGTCTAGTCCTCTCTACCTGTGTACAGCGTGTAGTGCACATTGAGCAATTTTAGGGTTTGACTCGCCACGCACTTACTATATTCTTAGTTTTGTGTTAGGTGCAGTGTTTAATAATAAAGAAGTGTAATACTTGGTTTCTACCCTTAAGAAACATGTATTTTAATTATATATGCTAGCCTAACACTTATGACTTAGAGGCAAATGGTGCAGAATAATGAATGATTAAATACTTAGCTGTGTAGTAGAGACCACGAATAACATATTATCTACAAGATGTTTTGAGTGCCATCCTATGCAGGATACTAAAGTAGGCCTTGGAGGGAACCAAGAGATAGAGGTAAGATGTATGTAATCAAGAAAGCTATAGGCAGATAGAGGTCAGTGATGGCTGCAGAGGCAAAATCTGATGATATCGTGAAGAATGAGCAGAATTTAAATAGACAAAGGTGTGGTTCTTTCCTAAGAGATCCACAAGATGAGTGAATGTATAAGGTTAGGAATAAATGTAACCTATTTCAGAGACTGACATTTTCTTTCATTATGAAAAATAATCCCACAAATAAAATCGCCTTGCTGTATCAGAAAATTTAATAGATAGCTGTAAGTAATTAATGAAACACCATGTAATCGCTATGTGGTAGAGCAATCAGAAATCGTATAGCAGCATTCACTAATAAGGTAATTTAAACTCATTTTCAAGGATGAGAAGAACGCACTCTGAAGGACTTCTTCATATGATTCCACTTGGCCTCAACAACATACTGAGTGTTCTGCTACCCCAACGCAAATGGTGCATATTTATAGGGTTCCATAGGAAAGCATACATAAATTAAGCCTGCACATTTGACCTTAAATAAGCAATTTGCTCTGAAACCTACAAGTCTTCTAAACCCAAATTCTGTGCGTCTAATTATCCACCGCAAACACAGCTTTATGAAAGATGAATTCTGTAAACAGAAAAAGAGCTAACCAATCTCCTTTAACAAGTTGACTTTTTAAAGACTTGTGTAAAAACACATAAGAGTCTACAATTCAGAGCCAGCAATCTTCGGTCTCACAGACTCATTGCAATGTGTCAGAAGAAATTTCTAGATAGTCCCTTTTGACCACCTTGGGAGAGGAAGTCTGCCTTTTTAAGCTTGCTATCTAAATTGTGGACAATTTTCTTAACCTTGTATATAAAATGAAGATAATAATACTATCTATTCCATAGAGGAGTTGTACAAATTAGAGAATATTTAATGTATAGAGATTTCCACGATGACTACATAGACACCAACTGAAAAATACTTACAGTTGTTATTATTTCTGTTTTTAAGATGATTAATTAAATTTGAGAAAACAAGGCTGGGCGCGGTGGCTCAAGCCTGTAATCCCAGCACTTTGGGAGGCCGAGACGGGCGGATCACAAGGTCAGGAGATCGAGACCATCCTGGCTAACCCGGTGAAACCCCATCTCTACTAAAAAATACAAAAAACTAGCCGGGCGAGGTGGCGGACGCCTGTAGTCCCAGCTACTCGGGAGGCTGAGGCAGGAGAATGGTGTAAACCCGGGAGGCAGAGCTTGCAGTGAGCTGAGATCCGGCCACTGCACTCCAGCCTGGGCGACAGAGCGAGACTCCGTCTCAAAAAAACAAAAAAACAAACAAACAAACAAACAAAAAAAAAAAATTTGAGAAAACAGGCTGGGTGCAATGGCTCATACCCGTAATCCTAGTACTTTGAGAGGCTGAGGCGGGTGGATCGCCTGAGGTCAGGAGTTCGAGACCAGCCTGGTCAACGTGGTAAAACCTGTCTCTACTGAAAATACAAAAAATAGCCAGGCATGATGGTGCGTGCTTGTAATCCCAGCTACTTGGGAGGCTGAGACAAAAGAATCGCTTGAACTTGGGAGGTGGAGTTGCAGTGAGCGGAGATTGCACCATTGTACTCCAGGTTGGCCCAGAAGAGTGAAACTCCGCCCCCCCCCAAAAAAAAAGAAAAAAAGAAAAGAGAAAGAAAAAGAAAGAAAGAAAAAAAACAAGAAAACAAGGAACTCCTTGGGGAAAAGGGAAAGTATCTAACATTGACCTGGCGCCTCTTACGTGTTCAGTGGCTCAAATGCTTTACAGATATCATCTAAATTTTTTAGCTGCAAAGCAGCGTTTTACCCATATGCAAGGGCTGAACCTATGTGTATTACTTATATAAAACAACGGTTTTTAGCAAAACAAGGAGACATCTTGTCAACATTAAAACATGCAATCCATTTCTGCTATCATTTTAACCCTAAATTGAAATAATAGACTTTGACCTAATGTTACAGATTTCAGAGAATAATGGAACACTCCAGTCTTTCTAAATTTCCTACGCTGGTCATAAAATGTAAGATCAAGTTGTTTTTATGACCGTAGCTTGTATAAATATAGCCAAGTTATTTTGGAAGTCTCTAAAATGTTATTATTTAAGCAAGTCTTTAGGATGTTGCCCTTGAGAGAAAGATTTGCTTTTTGCTTGTATTAGAAATTGTAGTTCTCTGATGGCTTTCTGTGATTAGCACTTGTTGGACACTTAAAGTATTTCTTATCAGGAAGATATAATTGGATCTCCTACAATTTTGCATCTTCAAATGTATCTCTGAATGGTCACCCGAGAAAGCATTTAGCAGAAACACTTGTTAATGGATTTTTTTTTCTTGTCCCAGGTTTACTTCTAATGCAATAATAATCACATATATTTCCAAAGTGCTTTTTATTCTCAAATGCAGCAGAGCTCTTTACAAACTAAATGTAATTCTGAAATCTTGTGTTCCATCTCACCATCAGCTCTCTCTGGAGTAGGACATAGGCACAGCAACAAGGAAAGGGGAATCCAGAGAAGGTTCCAGGATGAGACAAGACTGGGAGGAACGAGCGGACTCGAAATTGTTTTGTGTTGGAAACGCTAACCTCTTGGCCTTCAAGCGGAATGCAAATTTGTCCTCCAGGAATTAGTCACTCTGTTCTGGGCCATAGTTCATGCTTTTCTCCCACTCTCTTGTGTGTCACACTCATGAAAATCCCTTGCAACTGAAGCCAGGAGACAGTTTTAAAGAGAGGAGTGAAAATTGTGCTAAAAAACAAAACAAAACAAAAACTCAGTGGAATTAGCAGCTTTGATACAGAAATATAAATATTGCTTTGTTGATTTCAGTGTTTTGATGAGGGACACATTTGCCCTTTTCCTTTTCCTCTCCTGATTTCCAAAACCATAAATTATTAACTTTGCCTGTTTTAAAAACTTTGCTTAAAATTATGTTTGTGATTCATCCAAGTTTTGGATATAGTAACATCTGTGCATTTACACTGTTAGTACTATTATATTGTATAAATATACCACAATTTATTTCTCACACACACACACACACACACACACCCTCTTTTTTCACCTAAGGGTGTACGTACACTATAATGACACTTAACCTAAATACATAAAACAATTTTCATGTCAATTAAAATGGTAAGGTCAACCTTAGGTCAGTTTTTAAAATGGCAGAATATTCTGATATTGCAGAATATCTACAAATATGGATACCTCAGAATCAGATTGGGCAGGGGATTTTCTATCAAAAAGGGTTTTTCATCAGGCATGGTGGCTCCGCTCTATATTCCCAGCACTTTGGGAGGCTGGGGCGGATGGATCACCTGAGGTCAGGAGTTCAAGACCAGCCTGACCAACATAGTAAAACCCCATCTCTACTAAAAATGCAAAAATTAGCTGGGTGTGGTGGTACGCGCCTGTAATCCCAGCTACTCAGGAGGCTGAAGCAGGAGAATTGCTTGAATCCAGGAGGTGGAGGTTGCTGTGAGTGGAGATGGAGCCATTGTACTCGAGTCTGGGCAACAAGAGCAAAACTCCATCTCGGGGAAAAAAAAATGTTGGGTGGTGGTTCTTTTTATATTTAACTTGATGTAGAAAAAAGATATAGAGGAGTACAGCCTAACTCACTGCAGCACAATACAGTGTCTGGGCAAATGAGTAACTGGGACTCTCATTTACTGATGTGGGGAAAGCGGGGGAATGAGAAGTTCTGGTGCGGAGGGGTACACTAAAGAGGTTTCCTTTGAAAATGTTAGGTTTGGGATACCTATTAGATGTCAAAATGGAAATCTTGAGTAGGTAGTTATACATCAGTGTCTGCAGTGTAGGAGAGGCGAGGGCTAAGATATAAATGTGGGAATCATTTACAATTTAAATCAAGTCATGACCTGGATAAAAAGACTTATGGGTGAGTAAACATAGAAAAGAAGAGAAGAGCCCAAAGACTGAAACCTGGGACACTTCAATATTTAGATATTTGGAGGAGGAGGAAATGCCAGCAAAGGGGACAAAAATATAGTGGCCCTTCAAATTGGTAGAAAACAAGGAGTGTTTTCCCGGTAGTCAAGTAAAGAAAATATTTGATGAATAAGGGAGGAAGTAACTGTGTCAAATGTTGAGGAAAGAGTGAGTAAAATGAGACTGAAAATTGAGCATAGTTTTGAAAAGGTGGAGATTGTTGGTGATATCTATGAGTGCTTTCTGTGGAACAGTGAGGACGAGATCTTCATAGGAGTAAGTGGAGGAGAGAATGTGAATTGAGGAAATGGAGACTCTAAGCAAAGACAATTCTTTAATGAAATTTTGATATAAAGGAAGGCAGAGAAATAAGGCAATAGCTGGAAGAGTTCATGGAGTCTGCACTTTTTTAAATGGGAGAAATAAGAAAATGTTTGTATGCTGATAGAAGTGATACAGTAGAAAAGGAGAAGATGATAATTTCAGAAAAGATAATGAAAGGAAACAAAATACAGATTTTTAAGATAAACATACTTAGGAAAGTTTGATGAACTATAATGGACACTAGTCAAAAGAAACCTTTACTATTTGAAATTAAGAAAATAAGGGCTGGGCGCAGTGGCTCAAGCCTGTAATCCCAGCACTTTGGGAGGCCGAGACGAGGTCAGGAGATCGAGATCATCCTGGCTAACACGGTGAAACCCCGTCTCTACTAAAAAATACAAAAAACTAGCCGGACGAGGTGGCGGGCGCCTGTAGTCCCAGCTACTCGGGAGGCTGAGGCAGGAGAATGGCCTAAACCCAGGAGGCGAAGCTTGCAGTGAGCCGAGATCCGGCCACTGCACTCCAGCCTGGGCGACAGAGCAAGACTTCGTCTCAAAAAAAAAAAGAAATTAAGAAAATAATATTTTATCCCTTTCAGAAACACTGTTTTCTAAAGCATAAACCATGGATCTTGTGTTTTCTTAATGGCCATGTTTGTGCATGTGTATAAGTACAAAACATTTAGAAATTCATGGCCAAGAGATTCTATACCCTGGTCTAAACATTTACTCTCTTTGTCCATGGTTTATTTTCACAATAGTAACCAATAAAACTAAAGAGTTTCTAAGTAGCAGGATCACTATAACAAATATTCCATCAAACCAACCAGGGAAAGAAAGCAGTCTCAACTAGCACTTTAGTATTATCCTAACTCTTTTACAAAGCAATTGTGTCATTGGCTAACCATCTCATCAGTTTAAACAACTGTGAAAGTTTACGAAAATTCCTAGTTGCTTTTTCAGAGACATACTAGAAGGAATTTGCATTTGTGCACAATAGTGTGTGTTCCTCTTTTTCTTTCTTTTTTTTTGGTATAGCCTTTTTTCTTTTTCTTTACTTCTGCAATCTTTTATGTTTGTGCATAGAATAATAGATGTGTTTTCTGAGACAAATCCTTCCATCAGCATATTTCATACATTTCCTTGGCTCTGTTGATAAGATAGAAAAAGAACAGTGTAAGCAGCAGATGCTATTTTTGTTCCATAAATAAAGACAATTAATAAGTTTAATTTGGTATAAAAATGAAAAGAAGCCAGGCACAGTGGCTCACGCCTGCAATCCCAGCACTTTGGGAGGCCAAGGCAGGTGGATCACGAGGTCAGGAGTTCGAGACCAGCTTGACCAATATGGTGAAACCCTGTCTCTACTAAAAATACAAACATTTGGCGAGGTGGCACGTGCCTGTAATCCCAGCTACTCCAGAGGCTGGGGCAGGAGAATCGCTTGAACCCAGGAGACAGAGGTTGCAGTGAGTCAAGATGGCGCCACTGTACTCCAGCCTGGGCAACAGAGGGAGATTCCATCTCGAAAAAAAAAAAAAGAAAGAAAAGAAAAAAGTATATAAAATGCAAAATGGCTTTTCTCAGCAGTAAGTACAACATATATGATTAGATTAAAAAAAAAAAAAACTACACAATGGGCCGGGCGCGGTGGCTCACGCCTGTAATCCCAGCACTTTCGGAGGCCGAGACGGGCGGATCACGAGGTCAGGAGATTGAGACCATCCTGGCTAACACGGTGAAACCCCGTCTCTACTAAAAACACAAAAAATTAACCAGGCGTGATGGCGCCTGTAGTCCCAGCTACTCGGGAGACTGAGCCAGGAGAATGGCGTGAACCCGGGAGGCGGAGCTTGCAGTGAGCCGAGATTGCGCCATTGCAGTCCAGCCTGGGCGACAGAGCAAGATTCATCTCAAATAAACAAACGAACAAACAAAAAACAAACTACACAATGAACATCGACTATCTAGACATACTTTTTGAGTTTCTTCTTTTTAGAAAATGGTTTTGCTAGATGTTTGTATTTCTTGCAATTTTCCCTTTATGACTAGACTTACTCCTTATGTGGTTGGTGTAACAAACGTAGTTCTTGTGCTTCACATTTTTGAACAGTAGTGTGTATTGTGGAGAACCTTCTAGGTTTTAAAGGCTTTTTAATACTTTGTCTCGTTTGAACTTTTTTTGTGGCATGAGCATGGCAACTGCTACTTTAAAAACTAGGCTGAGGCTTATAAAGAGTAAGTGGCTTGCCTAGCAGCTCAGCTAAGTCTGAAACCTAAGCGTTCTGACTGCCAACCTCATGAGCCTTTCATTTGCCAAACTGCCTCTCCAGCCATGTTTGTTTGCTTTTTAAGCCCATCACAATTTCTGAAAATCAGGCCTAATGTTCCCCTTTGCATCTGCTGGGCTGGCTTTTGGTATACTACAATTTTATATCTTTGTAAACTTTGAAGATTTAAAAAAAATACTTCCTTTAATTTTACTATCAATATCTTTTCCAAAATGTGTTTAAAAATATTTATTGTACATGTAACATGAGCCAGGCATTGCTCCAGCTTGTGGAAACAACATGGAAAAGAAATACAGGACCTTAGTTCTCAGGGAATCTGCAATCTAATTACAGAACTTTTTCATGTTAAGGTGGGTTACCAAATGTCATCCTTCTTGGGTCAGTTGGAGGGAGATTTCTGGAGAGCAGCCTTTTTGGGGATTTGTGCTATATACCTGAAATCATTGAGTTGACTTGGTCAATGGTTCCGATGAAGCCCTTTCAATTTTCTAAAATGATATACATTTGCAATAATTAGAAAATGAGAGGCCGGGCGCGGTGGCTCAAGCCTGTAATCCCAGCACTTTGGGAGGCCGAGACGGGCGGATCACAAGGTCAGGAGATCGAGACCATCCTGGCTAATATGGTGAAACCCCGTCTCTACTAAAAATACAAAAAACTAGCCGGGCGAGGTGGTGGGCGCCTGTAGTCCCCAGCTACTCGGGAGGCTGAGGCAGGAGAATGGCGGGAACCCGGGAGGCGGAGCTTCCAGTGAGCTGAGATCTGGCCACTGCACTCCAGCCTGGGCGACAGAGCGAGACTCCGTCTCAAAAAAAAAAAAAAAAAAAAAAAAAAGAGGCTGGGTGCGGTGGCTCACGCCTGTAATCCCAGCACTTTGGGAGGCCAAGGCGGGCAGATCACCTGAGGTTAGGAGTTCACGACCAGCCTGGCCAACATGGTGAAACCCTGTCTCCACTAAAAATACAAAAATGAGCCGGACATGGTGGCACACATCTGTAATCCCAGCTACTGGGGAGGCTGAGACAGGAGAATTGCTTGAGCCCAGGAGGCAGAGGTTGCAGTGAGCCGAGGTCATGCCAGTGCACTCTAACCTGGCTGACAGAGCAAGACTCTGTCTCAAAAAAAAAAAAAAAAAAGAAAAAAAAAGAAAAAGAAAAGAAAAGAAAATGAGTTTAGGTTGCCAATAGTGAAAGACACAGATGGGATTGTTCCTGAAAAGCTCAAGAACCGGGATGTTGAAGGGTTTTAAACAAACCATGTGAAAGGCATTTCTACTCACAGATTCTGCTAACCCAAGATGTGATACAGGCCGGGCATGGTGGCTCATGCCTGTAATCCCAGCACTTTGGGAGGCCGAGTTCAGTGGATCACCTGAGGTCAGGAGTTCAAGACCAGCCTGGCCAACATGGTAAAACCCTATCTCTTTTAAAAATACAAAAATTAGCCTGGCATGGTGGCACACGCCTGTAGTCCCAGCTATTTGGGAGCCTGAGGAAGGAGAATCGCTTGAACCCAGCGGGTGGAGGTTGCAGTGAGCCAAGATTGTGCCACTGCACTTCAGCCTGGGAAACAGAGTGAGACTCAAAAGTAACAACAACAACAACAACAAAACAAAGCAAAACAAAAAAACAAAACCAAAAGATGTGATACAATACATTCTTTAACAGTAGGTAATATTTATTGAGTGTCAGGTTTGTGGAGAATGTTTTGTAAGAATCATTTCCTATAATTCTTAGAGGTAGGCATTATCATCATCATTCCCATTTTAAAATTGAGAAATGGAGCTTTAGAGAGAAACTTTACATAATTTGTCTAGGAAGTGTCACAGCTATAATGTAAACCTAGGATGTCTAGTTCCTCAGCTTTTGCTTTAATCACTGTGCAATACACCTACTCCTGAAAAACACTTGAAACCTATTATTGTCAACTAGTTGAAGGTTAGCAATGTGTAGTAGCTCTGGTTTTCCCAAGAAACTTGGAAAAGAGAGAATAAGCAATATCAATGTATGGTTGAGAGTCCTAGCCTCCTTGTGTTTTTACAGTTGTAATATCTCTCCATGGCCCAGCATTTCAGGAAGTCTTTCAAAACATGGAAACTATCCATTTAAAAGCTCTGAAAACCAAAAACGAGTTCATTTGCAAGTTTTCATAATTATGCATGGCTGTGACCTAATTCTTCCTTTTGCTTTGTGTTTGACTAGTATGTATTAGTCACATCTAACCTCTAGTTTCTGCTCCCCTCCCCAGTCCCCAGTTTGTTAGGGAAGGGTAAAATTCTGATTTTTGCCTGCCCAGACTTTCAGTTTGGAAGCTAACTTAAAATCTTACAAAATCTCTCTTAGCTTTCTCTATATCCCTCAAGCAATCCATGGATGAAAACAATGAGCACTGTGCTTTTCTTTTTCTTTTTCTTTTTTATTTTTTTGAGACTAAGTTTCACTCTTGTTGCCCAGGCTGGAGTGCAATGGCACGATCTCGACACACTGCAACCTCCGCCTCCTGGGTTCAAGTAATTCTTCTGCCTCAGCCTCCCGAGTAGCTGGGATTACAGGCATGTACCATCATGCCTGACTAATTTTTGTATTTTTAGTAGAGACGGGTTTCGCCATGCTGGCCAGGCTGGTCTCAAACTCCTGATCTCAGGTGATCCACCCACTTTGGCCTCCCAAAGTGCTGGGATGACAGGCGTGAGCCACCGCACCCAGCTTGCACTGTGCTTTTCATATGAAACAGTGGGCAAGTGTGGCTTTGGTGAATTGTATGAGACATTTTATCTACATAATCTAATTCATGTTTTTGGCCTTTTACCATCTTTTGAACAGGGTCTAATTGGCCTTTGGTGATACATTATGTAATAAATCCCTGTAAAAGGACACTTTTTCATAGAAATTCAGCCATGTTTAAAAATGCTTCATAAATCATGGAGCACAAAGCTTATTACATTTGCAGCTCTTGAACGCAAGTGTAGTGTGATTTCTATTTGTCAGCATTTTGTTCAAGGTGAACTGGGCCAATAACAAGTATGAGCTTGAAGGATTTAAGTAACGGAATTAACTGACTTTGTTGTATTTCTCTATTTGACCTCAATAAACACAAAATATATGCATTTCCCCTCATGCTTATAAAGCATATACAAGATTTAATTACATACTTGCCTACAAAAAGCTTTAATATTATTTCCCCAAGGTAGAACACTTGTACAACACATTCTCTGACCAGAAAACCAAAATATAGAATTTCTACAGTAAACAAAATAATAAAACTCCACTTCAAATTAAAAAAAAAAACAAAACCTCTTCTAAATGACTCTTGAATTGAGAGGAAACAAACAAAAAAAAAGCGGAGATTACAAATGCTTTAGCAATTACTGTAAAGGAGCTCTCTTCATTGACAAATCTCCATAATGCCAACAGAGCCCCAGTCAGAGTAAGCTTCATGACTTTAAACTTCCTATTTTAATAAAACGAATCAAACACTTCGTTCAGGGAACAATGTAGGAAACTTCGAAAAAAGAACAAAATAAATTGCAGGTGAAAGTAAGAAATAAATAAAAGATGGAAATTATTATGTAGATACATTTAAAAACCTATCAGAGACTTAAAAAAACACTGGACTTATCAGTAAAATCAAAACGGTTTTTTTTTTTTTAAACAAAAATACTTAATGGATAAGCTTGCCAGATAAATACTATACGCCTAGTAAAATTTAAATTTCAGGTCGCAATCGCTCATGCCTGTAATCCCAGCACTTTGGGAGGCCGAGGCAGGCGCGTCACCTGAGGTCAGGTGTTTGAGACCAGCCTGGCCAACCTGGTGAAACTGTCTCTAATAAAATACAAAAAATTAGCTGGGCGTGGTGGTGCATGCCTATAATTCCAGCTACTTGGGAGGCTGAGGCAGGATAATCGCTTGAAACCGGGAGATGGAGGTTGCAGTGAGCCACGATCATGCCACTGCACTCCAGCCTGGGCGACAGTGAGATTCTGTCTCTTAAAAAAAAAAAATTCAGATAAATAATAAATTCTTTTTCAGTGTTAGTATACAAAATAAAATCGTCACTTTGTGTATAATTATTATACAAATTATTATTCATTTTTATCTGAAATTCAAGTTTAACTAAACTTCCCATATTGTTATTTGCTGAATCTGGCAATGCTGTTAATGGAAGAGAGTATTATTTAAAAGTTTAAAACTTGAGATGATGCAATCTAGACGAACTTTGTAAGAAAGTCAAAATTGGCCAGGCGCGGTGGCTCAAGCCTGTAGTCCCAGCACTTTGGGAAGCCGAGACGGGTGGATCACGAGGTCAGGAGATCGAGACCATCCTGGCTAATATGGTGAAACCCCGTCTCTACTAAAAAATACAAAAAACTAGCCGGGCGAGGTGGCGGGCACCTGTAGTCCCCAGCTACTCGGGAGGCTGAGGCAGGAGAATGGCGTAAACCCAGGAGTCAGAGCTTGCAGTGAGCTGAGATCCAGCCACTGCACTCCAGCCTGGGCGACAGAGCGAGACTCCGTCTCAAAAAAAAAAAAAAAAACAAAACAACAAAAAAAGAAAGTCAAAATTAACATGAGTTGCGTCAAGAGATGACAAAAAACAAAAGCTGAACAAAGAATTCAGTACTGCAGAAATAAAAAAGAATGTTAAGTATCTGTTTTAAAAAGAGTACTAGGAATTCTGTTTTCATCTTTGGAAGAGTAACAATAACCAGACTTAACTTTCTGCAGTAAAACTGAACAAAATATATGGAACAACTATTTTTAGATGTTGGGCAACAGGCAGTGCACACCATGATCCCCGAGAAAAGGGGATTTATGGGGTAAGCCCTGAGATCTTCTTGGCTGAATGCTTGAAGTGATTTTCAGACATAGGCGAAGGTAGAGGAAACATACACAAAGACTTGATGAGTGGTGAAGGTGTAGACATGGCCAGAAATTGCAAAGCGTAGTTCTAGAAATGAAAGACCTGCATATAAACAAAAGCTGCAAAACCTGTATAGGGTTTACTTGAGGCTTTGCTGAGGATACATAGAGTGAAACTCCAAAAAGTAGGGCTGGGGGAGGGAGGAAGATTGAGAAGTTTTATGCTGACCGATTTCCTCAGTACATGTAGGATGACTGTAGGTGCAGACATCTTGAATGGTATGTACATTAAAATTATATAAAGAAATACTTCTTCCTTAAGTGGAATGTATTCTGTGTGTGCAAGGATGCTTTAAATTTTTTAACAAATAGAGCATGATCAAATGGTATATATTCAAGGAATGAAAGCATAGTACATTAGCACATCTATCAATTTAGCAGATATTCTTGATGGAAGCTCAAAAACAAATAGGAAAAGATAAAAAATTCCTAAATATAAAAAATAGTACCATTAGACATAACAACTATACTAAATTCAGAGAAGAAGGATCAGATGCTTTTTATATCTTTTTCTTTTTCTTTTTTTTTTGAGGTGAAGTCTCACTCCGTTGCCCAGGCTAGAGTGCAGTGGCAAAATCTTGGCTCACTGCAACCTCCATTCTCCAGGTTCAAGTGATTCTTGTGTCTCAGTCTCCCTAGTAGCTGGGATTACAGGCACCCACCACCATGCCTGGCTAATTTTTGTATTTTTAGTAGAGATAGGGTTTCGCTATGATATCCAGGCTGGTTTCAAACTCCAGACCTCAAGTGATCTATCCATCTCAGCCTCCCAAAGTGCTGGAATTACAGGCGTGAGTCACTGCATCCGGCCACTCTTGTCATCTTTTTCACACTGTTCTGAAGATTGTTTCTAGTTAATGCAATCAGACAATATATAAATGGCATCTGCATTAAAAAAATAAAATTATTATTATATATGCAGCAAAAATGACCACCTGCCTACAAATTAAATACATCTAAATAAAATAGTGTTCAAACTAATACTAAAATTCATAAAAGTATTTGGAAGCAAAATGAATACATAGAAGTCGTTTATTTATGTCAGCAGTAGATAGTTAACATTAGTTTTAAAAAATCTCAATGATGGCTGGGCGCGGTGGCTCACGCCTGTAATCCCAGCACTTTGGGAGGCTGAGGCGGGCGGATCATGAGGTCAAGAGATCGAGGCCAGCCTGGCCAACATGGTGAAACCCCATCTTTACTAAAAATACAAAAATTAGCTGGGCCTGGTGGCACATGCCTATAGTCCCAGCTACTCGGGAGGCTGAGGCAGGAGAATCACTCGAACATGGGAGGCAAAGGTTGCAGTGAGTTGAGATCGCGCCACTGCACTCCAGCCTGGCAATAGAGACTCCATCTCAAAAAACAAAAACAAAACAAACAAAAAAAACCTCAATGATAACAACTGTGAAAAGTCTCACAATACATTTAATGATAAATGTATAATTTTTCATGAGGTTCAGCAGTCACAGGTTGCCTGAAAAGATATAAGGCTGAATAAATGTAGTATATTTCATATTTAATGAATAAACGTGGTAGTCAGGGTATTATCTTTCTCAAACTCGTATATTAGTCTTCTGAAACTCCCATCATAACCCTGACATTGTTTCGGTGAGAAGTCAGTAGAAGGAAACTTGGCAGGATTTTAAAAAATTATCTGAAAGATCATATGTATAAGGTTATTATTCAAAATTGTTTTGAAAGGGATTTTATTGTGTACAGACTTAACTTACCGAATATTAAGAAATTCTATAATATAATTAAAACGTTATGGTGTTAGTACATAATGAACAAATAAAACAATAAAACAGTAAAGAGGGTCCATTAAGATATGAAAAGAAAGACTGCACTGGACATCTGTGGAGCAGGAATGTATTTTATAATGAATGACATTAGGACAATTGAATTTCTCTTTGAAACTACACAGTTAAATATCTCTTTGTGTCAAACATAAAAATGAATCCATTGAACTAAAGATTTAAACATAAGAATAATTAAAATACTAAAAACAATACTTTCTTTTTCTTTTCTTTCTTTTTTTTTTTCTTTTTGAGACAAGAGTCTTGCTCTGACACCCAGGCTGCAGTGCAGTGGAACAATTTTGTCTCACTGCAGCCTTCGTCTCCTGGGTTCAAGCAATTCTCCTGCCTTAGCCTCCCAAGTAGCTGGGACTACAGGCACGCACCACCACTCCCGGCTAATTTTTTGTATTTTTAGTAGAGACGGAGTTTCACTGTGTTGGCCAGGCTGGTCTCAATCTCCTGACCTCATGTGATCCACCTGCCTCTGCCTCCCAAAGTGCTAGGATTACAGGCATGAGCCACTGCGCCCAGCCTTAAAAACAATACTTT
This sequence comes from Macaca mulatta, assembly GCF_049350105.2. NCBI lineage: Eukaryota > Metazoa > Chordata > Mammalia > Primates > Cercopithecidae > Macaca > Macaca mulatta. The sequence goes on from NC_133411.1 coordinate 125,773,012, forward strand.
ATTATATTCAGGTAACTAAGGTATTTTAGATATGACATACAGATCAGAAATCATAAAGAAACGATTAACATATTTTATAATATAAAATTCTTAAACTTCAGTATGGTGAAAAATACTGTAAATAACTTAAAGAATAAATAACAAATCAAGGAAAGAACCCTGTGATTATCTATCTATCTACTATCTATCTATCTATCTATCTATCTATCTATCTATCTATCTATCACCATTTCAGTGATGTGTAAACAGATTTTAAAAATCAGTGAAGTAAAGACAATAACCCAATGGGAATCTGCACAAAACATATAAACAGGTGATCTGGGAAAAAAAAATTCAGATAATTGATGATCAGTGAACAAATAAGAATATTCTAAACCCTGTTAATAATGTTAAAATTTGAATTAAGATGAGATATGATGTTCATATTTAATGTGTTATGTTTGCAACCATTTAATAACCATTAATACCCAGAGTTGGTGGGGTTATGGGAAAATAAGGATTTTTATGCATTTTAATGCTTATAAACTATTACAACATTTTGAAAGGAAATTTGACAGTAATCACCATATTTTAAAATACTTTTACCTTTTGATACAAAAATTTTACCTCTAGGATTTATCATATTGAAGCATATAATAAATGAGCTAGATGTATTTAATGAGCTGGATTAGTACAAAGGCCCCTGGATGTGTTCGTCATCTGCTTCCTTTAGGCCTTAGATTCTACACACCCCAGAATCAACTTACTAGCTGCCTCCCCTTCCAGTAGTTGGCTTCTACAGGTCCGCTAGCACTTGTCTTTTTAGATGAACCCAGCCCCATATTCCATGGTTCCTATAATATTTTATACTGTTTTTCTGTACTATTACCCCCTTGTATATGATTTCTCAAAACAAAGCCCTCTGCCTTCCATCTCTAAAGATGCTTTTTCTAACATGGACTCAAGCCCCTGGACTGTGGCATCTTCATTACCATGTGGTAGATCTTCTATTCATATAAAATCCAGCTCCAAAGATACCACTGGGAGAAGAGGTTGATATGACCCTTAGCGCCTCCAGTTATTATTCAAACCCCAGTATAATATATGTAACCACTACATTTCATATATTCTAAAATGCAGATTATTTTTCCTCCTCCTAGCATCCCTGAAATAATGACATGTCTTTAAAGTCAATGGCATATTGCAGTGTAGGTGGCAGTGTTATTTCTTAGTAGGACTTATGGCAATAATGTATCTTATGATCAACGGTATTTTAGTTTCAATAAAATTCAGTTGTTATACCTAGTTTAACACAATTTTTATTTTATGTTGCTAATGAGATATGTCACATGGAACTCTATCAACACACTGACCATTATAGTTAATACATTTTTAAAAACATTTGTTTGTTTTTGCCTCTTCTTAACGTGTTATCTCATCCATGTTTTAGGAGAATATTTTTAGTTTGCAGGCTGTTATTTACCAAAATTAGGTGTTTGCAAACTGATAATATGCTTTGGTATTATTCTTGACCCTGATAATGTACCAAGTTCTGGTTTCTGGGTATCATTTTATTTAGCATTTTGTTTTGATTCTTGCTTTCTTTTCTCTCTTTTCCCTACCCCTCCCAACCATTGTTTCCTTACTTTGGAAATATTGCATGGACTAAGATTCAGATAAAGTGTTTCTGAGAGAGGCTTAATCTAGGTTATGCCACTTAGTAGCTATAGAGACTGGAGCAGGTTATTGCAGTTCTCTCAGCCTCTGTGTCCTCATTTGTAAAAGCTTTGTTCAGTGTTTTTGGGAAGAGCAGTTAAGGTAAAGTACATGGATGTATTTTCTAAACTCCAAAGCTGTGACATTTCTGGAGATTATTAATGGCTTCAGAGGGCACCTTCAGTAATAGCTGGTTTTAACTAATTTCCTGAGCATTGATGCAAGGTGCCCTTACATACTGAGTTAATCTAGGATGAGTTCCTTTGTGTCTACTATAGCTCATTATTGTGTTTTCTCATCCTTGATAGCACTTTCTCTAGTCTTCAGATAGCCTTTAAAAATGGAGTTGCATCAAGGTCATATCACAAGCCTATAACAAAATAAAGGGAAAATGCACCTGTCTTATAAGCCAAGTTGCTCCTTCTTCACCAGGTAACTTCCCATCCATATAGTGTCCACTCCATGCATAATTCTAAAGTAAATATTCTGCTTCTGTAATTTTGTAATCAATCTGCAACCACAGGATCAAGTACAAATTGCTAGCCAATGCAGAACTCTATTTGCTACAGTGTTCTAGGAACAATGGAACTGTAAATCTGGATGAGACTTGGAGTCAATCCCCTTACTGTAATGGGTAATCACATCTAAAGCATCTAAGACTAATTTAATTTGTTCTATTTTTGAAGACCTCCTGAGGTGATTTTTCAACTTCTCTCAGGAACACTTTCCAATATTTAGCAAATCTTATTGTCAGAAAATACTTCTTTGTACCTCAAAGTTTCTCATGCCACAGAGTAACTAATGGTTTTTTTCGCTTCTACCTTAGTGAAATAAGGTAACATTGACAACATATCATGTATTTGCTTTGTTTATAATCCTTTAATAAAAAGCTCTCCATTGCCTAAAAGGTAACATTCAAACTCCTTGGCATGCCATGGAAGGCACGTTAGAATCTGCAACTGTATAAATTTATAGTATTTACTCTTCGCATCTCCTACATGATTTGGGGTTTAGCTCTGCTAAAGTACTTTCTGAACTCTAAGAATACTATGTTCTTTAATACGTCTTGTTTTTTTATATGTATTATTCTCTCCACTTGGAATGTCTTCCCTCCTCATCTTCCTAGTTGAGTTTTACCTGGTAAGGAAGACTTTCCTTTGCTTCCTAAGCAGTTGGTCACATTGCACTTTTTCCAAGCTTCTATCACAGGATTTGGTTATTAAGTATGATATTGCTTTATAACTGTTTTCATGTGATTTCTTACCTTTCACTAGGCTGTGAGGATTGAAGCCTGAGATGAGTTTTATTCATATGCTTTCTATGTACGGTCACTGACTGACACATAATAGGGGATCAATGAATAAGTTGAAAAAAGGAATGAGTGAATGAATGTCACAATACTCTCCTACTACTCAGAGAAGCAAAAGGCTTTCTTTGCCTTAAATTAGGAGGAATATAAATATAAAAAACACAAAAGACCTGCCAAAAGCATCAACATGCTAAGTATCTGTAAAGTTATGCTAATTTAAGTTACCATTATCAGAAATTGTTGAAGGACAATTGTAAGTATGTATATCTCTTTGACAGACATCACCACAGGTTTGTATTACCATCCCTAATGTGAAAAAAATTTTTTTTTACCAAGTCAGAAAGTCAAGGATTGATGTTTTATTTTCAAAGGTGATGTTTCCATTAGTTTTTCAGTACCCATCAGCAGGACATTTTGCAAAAGCATATGGATGTTGGCAACCAGTGATATATCAGATGCATGCCATTAAAAACACTCAGGCAGTCTATCAATGCCATTAGAGGCTCTGATGGCCAGAGATGAAAGACTGAAGAGTCACTTATGCAAAAACGCATGACACAGGCATAGAATTGTGATGCAAATAATCTATCATGAAGTTTTTCTGATTTTATTAGCAAATAAAAATATAACTTCCCAATAAACATGTCCTAGGGAAGGTAAAGTGACTCTGAACTGGAAGGGAACCTGGGATGGAATAGCCATTTTTGTTCCCATTGTGAGGGAAATTCTTAAAATTGCCATTTACAAGGACTCAAAATTTTGTTTTCTCAACATAATCTTTTCCTCATACTATACTGATTCCTACTATTTCTAGATGGTTTGTTAATCTCTTTGTATCCTACCTACTTCCAAAAAAGATATTTGTTTTTCTTGGTTCTGATTATCCTCTGATGAAGGGGTAAATGAGTATTAAATTCATCAAGGTATATTTTTTGTGTAATTAGTTGGAGTTGGTGGGAGGGAAAGGAAAACAAAGGTCTTCTATAATTTACAAACTGAAAAATCTAGTCCCTCTCTCCAATGCTGTGGCTACTGACGATGTATTAGACACCTGTAGGATGCCCGTCTCTGAGCCCAAACATCAGAATTTAGGACATGGCACGAATTAAAACACTGGGAAAAAATAGAGAGCATTAAGGATCACTTAATTACTACCCTAAAGAAATATTATGTTGGCTCTTTGGAATAGCTATTTTCTGTTTTTAATGAGAAAAGTCAATGATGATTTCCATGTATCTGTTGGGACTTAAATTAGCTATTAAAGAAAGAGGTGAGATACAGATCTCTTGAAATTGAGAATGTAGGTTCTCTTGTGTGTAAACCTTTTAAATAAATGAACACCAGCCCTTCTTCCCTCCCTCCCTCCCTCCTTCCCTAACTTAATTCCTTCCTCCCTCCCTCTCTGCCTCCCTCCCTCCCTCCCTCCCTCCCTCCCTCCCTCCCTCCCTTCCTTCCTTCCTTCCTTCCTTCCTTCCTTCCTTCCTTCCTTCCTTCCTTCCTTCCTTCCTTCTTTCCTTCCTTCCTTCCTTCCTTCCTTCCTTCCTTCCTTCCTTCCTTCCTTCCTTCCTTCCTTTTCTTAGAATTTGCTTTTCAGGGTTGAATACATATTTCTTCCAGCTCTCTATAACACATGCTTTTATTTTTAGGAATACTGTTTCCATTGCTTATTTTACGCTTGTGAGCAGTGTTATTCTATCTGATTCTCTAATGATGTTATTAGCAAAGTTCAATTATTGGCTTTGTGCATTAACCATGACACTGGCTGTCATATCTGTATTTGGGAAGAGGCTAAAGGTTAAGGGTCTTGAGTTTAGAGTCATAGATTTTCCTTGTCATATGACTTTGAGAAAAGTGCTCAAATTTTTAAACCATGTATTCCTAATTTATAAACACAAACATAAAAATTATAACTACTCCATATCCCAACAGTACCTAATCCATAGGGTTACTGTGCAGATTTAGTGAGATTATGGCACAAATAAAGAGCATACTTACAGTTTTTTAAAAACATCAGACACTTGACCTTTGTCATTGTTTTAAATTTGGCATTGTTTTAAACCCTGGGACTAGAAGGCAGATTTTAAATCAGAAGCTATAAGATAGAACCTAGAAAACTGTATGTGTATATATCATCTCTCCAGGTGATTCTGATATATAAATTATGTTTGAGAACCATCAGTTTAGAATGTTTTCTTCCCTTAAAACAGAGCCAGTTTTAATGAGTAAGGATTCCTATCCCATATTTACCATTTCTCAGAGAAGTTTCTCAGAGAACTTTCCTGGGAATTGATTCCAATTGTCACAAAATATTTTTAAAAATTGTCTTTCTAATTATCCGAGCTATAGGAGAGCATAAGATCCTTCATTGCAGCCTATGTGAAGATGAGGCCACTTAACATGGAATTCTGTCATATGTGGATATTTACGTATGCTCTTATGCCTCTTCCTTAACTGTGAACTTCAATGAGAGAACCAGAGAATGCCTTAGTATGCATATTTATCTGTATTAAAGTAAAATGAATGGACATACATCTTATAGAAATTTCCAGGGAGATAAAGCCAGAAAAACTTTTCAGTGGGAAATTATAAGTGAAAATTCACGGCAGTTTACTCATTATTGCTAAATTGGGTTCCATAAAAACGTCATAGATAGTCTCAGGTTTAGTATGTTGTCTTGACTGATTGATGTGGGAACATCATTTTAAAGCCTTTCCTATATTCACTCATGAACAAAGTTTCCCTCTCCCAAAAGTCCATTGTGTTAGTCAGAACTCTGTCATTTGTAACTGACTGAAACTCAATTCAAACTAGCAGAAAAAGGGTGTGTGTGTGTGATTTTTTTTTTTTTTTTTGATTCTTATAACAATCTAGGGACTAATCTATTGCTCTGTTGTTTTGTATGGTTAAAATAAGGAACTCATCAAAGTGTAATTTCACAAATCACATGTTTTATTTCCATACAAATAGATTCTTTTGTTTTTTCAAAATGCTGATGGAGGGGAAGAATAACAAAAAAAAAATCTTACTGGGTACACACTCAATAGCCGAGTTGCATTAATCACATAGTGAGTGTGTTCCTATTTCATTTGGAATCCAGTTATTAAAGTCTAGCTGCCAAACTAGGAAGGGAGCAATCCTCTGTGGATGTGAAGTCAATCAAAGTTTAAGGCATAGCTTTGCATGAGAAGTTCGGGGACGAGACAGTTTGACCAACACAGCAGAGATCCAAGATGACAAGCAAAGTCCCTTGAGGCTAGTGCAGTGCTAGTATTGGTGGGCTTTGGAGAACATCTCAAAGGCTGAGAGAGTAGCTCTGCCACAGCCCCGGCTTTCAATCTGTCTGTCAAAATTATGGGTTTATATGTATTTTGGAGTCTAGCAGTTGAGGCAAATAAATCACTTATGTGGTCTGATAAGTAGTGCTGTAACATCCTTGTGGGGAGGAGGGATTCTATTCCAAGCTCGTATCACAGCAAAACATATGTCACTCAGTAGCAAATTATGTGTTTGGAATCATTTCAAAGCTACATAACACATGTCTTCTGGCATAGCTAGATGTAGGGGTTCACATCATGTCTTTAGGACTCAATAGCTTCTATATATCACTGAACCTTACTTTTCTTTCAGTTGGCTTCATTCTCAAGCAGGTCCTTAACTCCATTTAGCTTAGCTATCCCAGCAGAAGGAGCACCTCTTTTTCCAATAAGTCTAGTAATAGTCCCAGGAGTGGCTCTCATTTAATGTAATTTGGATCACATACTTGTTTCTGACCTACCAACACAGTTAAGAAATGGAACATGGGCCGGGCGCGGTGGCTCATGCCTGTAATCCCAGCACTTTGGAAGGCCAAGGTGGGTGGATCACCTGAGGTTGGGAGTTTGAGATCAGCCTGACCAACATGGAGAAACCCCGTCTCTACTAAAAATACAAAATTAGCCGAGCGTGGTGGCACATGCTTGTAATCCTAGCTACTAGGGAGGCTGAGGCAGGAGAATCGCTTCAACCTGGGAGGCGGAGATTGTGGTGAGCCGAGATCGTGCCATTGCACTCCAGCCTGGGCAACAAGAGCAAAACTCCATCTCAAAAGAAAAAAAAAAAAAGAAAGAAAGAAAGAAAAGAAATGGAATATAGTGATTTATAAGCCCTAAGTAATATGCCAGTCTCTCTAGGGATGGGGACAACCATATCCTAAAAACACAAGAAATTGTTGAGACAGGTGGTTCCCTTAAGGAACACTGAGGCACTGATATCACAAGAGGAAACATGCTGAGCAGACAAAGACAACAAATGTCCACAGTATATCATAAGGCACTTAGTCCCTTAACCATGAAACTTCCTTCCACCATGAATATTTCACCACTGAGTCTTAGGAAGGGAAGACTAAGGTAGGAATTATTTTTGGGAGAAAACTTAGTAGTTTCAGAAGGTTTTAAATCTGAATTTTACCTAGCCTTTTCTTTTACCAATTTATATAATTCTTGTCTACTTGTTTGCCAATATAATGGGGAAGAAGATTGAATTTATTAGAAGGCTTTTGAATGTGTTGAATGCTATATTTAATTATATTTTCATTATCTTTTTTTTAAGGCCAGAGTGAATTAAACTTACATATAAGCCCATGGAGAGCAGGCCACAGGAGATAGATTTGTTTTCTGGGAGTCTCTTTGGGCCAGCAGGTCCATACGTAATAATATTCCATACATTATATGCTAAGTCTCCTGCTATGGAAAAGTAGACATTCTATTAGGTGTTAAACACACTTCCAATCAGGTAGTAGTCTCTTTCTTTGTTTTCTCCACTTTTCCGAGCAATTTAATCTCAGGAATTAGTTTAGTTTCTTGGGCTTTTTAATTTACAGCATTTTAGGTTTTTTGGAGTAGCCCCAATTTCATGCATTCATATTGCCTCAATAAAGGAGATTTGTGATATTCAATTAAAATATTTTTACTATTATGCTTGCAAATATTTATATGCAAATAACTGAACAAGTAAAAAATAATTAGACCACGATTTCTAATTTGTGCTTCATAGAATGTGGTCTCAGATACTCACTGACCCACCTTTCCAGCACTACTTGCTGTGGTATGTAGAGATGTGACATGGCCATTCCTCCTTAGTCGGGAATTATTCTAAGTAAAACAACAACAACAAAAACAAAACCAAAGAAAAAAAACCCCCACACCTCTGTTGATTTTACTTCATGTGCACACAGCCCTGTGCTCCCTGTGCTTGGTAACATGACTTAAGATACATTAAATAGAAGGCATTGCCTCTGCTAGCAAGGATGGCAAGATATAGGAAGAAAGAATAATTCATAAAAGATAAGCCACAGACACCTCAAAGAGTAAATATACACAGTCCCTTTAAGTATAGGTTTGTATAATGTCTTTGCTGGACAAGTTATCAAGATCCATAAAAATTAAAATGCAAAATCCATAGGAATTTAAACAATACCAGAAAAAGACATAAAAAATTAAAACAACAATCTCCAAGTGAGGAAGGCATTTCTAAGTATGACATAAAACTTTTAACAGCAGAAACAGATATTATACTAAATAAAAATCAATATTTCTACATGATAAAACAAATAATAAAGTCAAGACACAAATGGAAAATTATAATTTATAATCCACCCAAAGAGCTACTTTTCTTAATATATTAAAATTTCCTACAAATCAATAAGAATGAGAATAAAAAAACGTTAGAAAAAGTAGACAATATGAATAGTCAGATCACAGAAAAGAAAGTATAAACGTTTTTTAAACATTTAAAAAGATGATATTCATACAAAGAGATACTCAGATGTTTACCATTTAATCTCTCAGTTCGGGAAACATCAAAAAGTTTCTTAATACCTTATGTGTGTTCCGGTAAGGACAGAATATGGGGAAACAGTCACTCTTGTAAATTCATCTTAGAAATGTAAATTGGTGCAACCTCTGTGGAGGGCAATTTGGCAATAGTTACCACATTTTAAAATGCAGCTCTCCCCTGACTCAATAGTTTTATTTCTAGAAATGTATTCTCATTTGGACATTTTTTTTTTTGCCAAATAATGTGTATAGAAGATTGTTTATTGCAGTATTGTTTGAACTAGCAAAAAGCTGAAAATAACCTAAATATCCATCAAAGAAGGACTGGGTAAAGTATGACACATCCCTCTGTAGAATGCTATTCAGCTGTATAAAAGAAGGAAAGCCTATTTACGTGCTGATATATAACCATAGAGCCAAGGTATGTGATTAAATGAGAAAATGGAAGGTGCAGAACATTGCATTTCTTGGCATATATAAAAGATGCTGGTAACAGAAGTTATCCTAGGAATGGGAACTAAATGGCTTTCAGACAGTGGTATTTAGGAAGCTTACTTTTTCCTAAATACTCTTGTAACTTTTGTTATTGTACCATGTGAATATACTCAACCTTCAGAAATTAATATAATTTAAAAAACAATGAAATACATCAAAGAATTGATCTAGCAATTCTACTGCTGGAAATTCATCTAACAGCATAGTTCATAATAGCAAAGCACAGTCCATCAGTAGAAGCTGTAAAAGAGAATTCCATGTGTGGTGGTATGAAATATTTCCAAGACAAATCTGTACATCAAAAAAAGCAAAAACAAGTTGCAAAATATATATATATATTATGCAACTATGAAAGTTGCAGAAAAATATTTATGTACCCATTATATATATGTTAAGTTTTCATTTATACTAAAACTTTCATGTGCATGTAGTGTTTGCATAGGCATGGAACACCCATGTATATGGAAAGACACACAGATATTTAGGGTAGAAGGCCTGGGGATCATGGATAGAACTAAGATTTACATTGTAACATGTCCCTTTATATAACCTACACATTTTAAATTCCCATGTCCATATAATCATTAATCAAGCAAAAAGGAAAACATAAAGGCAAGGACAAACATGTAGTTTTATTGTTTTGTGAACAGCTGAATTGACCTTCTGGATGAGGAGAACCATGCCGAGTTAAAATTAGCATTAAAGGGAGAGCCAAGCTCATTATGTGCAGAGCCGAAGTCCTAGAGATACATTTGGGTCCTCTTTAATTCCAAAATGACCAGCTAGACAGAAAAGACAACCACAGATGATAGATGACTTTATATTTTGAACAATAATAGGTTATTTTCCAAAGATATTCAACTTATAACAATTTCCTTTTCATTGAAAATGTTGGACTTTTTATACCCTTCCATGAAACTTGGCAGACCAAAAAAGAGAAATTTGACTTTTCCATGTTGCCCATGATGCAAAAATCCTGAAATATTCAGAACACAAGAGACACATACAACAAGCACGATGACCTTGAAAATTCTTAGGCAGATGTATCAGAGTCCATTTCACATAGCGGATGTCCTTTGCCAGGGAGTGAGTGTACAGCTGGCTAAATGCTGCCTCCACAGCAGCCGGTCTAGGGATGTGCATTAGCTTTTTGATTTAAAGAGAAGGGAGGGCGTATGATGGTGGAGAGTGAGGCATGTTATTCAGGGTTAGATGGCAGAGAAGGTCCTGAAATGCAAGTGTGACGATGCGTGTGGAAGGAGCATTTTATTGGGGAAAAATACTCAGAGATGGTCCTGCCTCTGGATGTGAAAGCAAAATTCAGGTAACCCTTAGCTGCACATCAGAAGTCATTTTATCATTTTAGTAAAATTTATTTCAATCAGTAGCTGCTTTTGCTTCCTTTTCTGTATGGGAACTGTCCAGCTCTGGAGTTCCAAAGCTGCATGAAGTAGACACACATTTGCTCTTGACCATTTCCTCGTGTTACCTGCTATTTTCGATCAGGAGTCTCTCTGGTTGTGCCTCCTCTGCTTGCTTCTTGTTCCAAGATGGTTCTAGCTATAAATTCCTTGACTTCTGAAGTGGATGTTTGTGACCATCCTGCCCAGCCTCTGTTCTCTCTTCTTTTCAGTCCCCTGGGAAGCCACTCCTTTATTGCTCAGTCCATGCAGCTCTCATGATGTGGATGGCAGTGCCTCTGCATCCAGGACTGGAAGCTGTAATCAACACCAGTGAGAACTCCAAATCTCCTTGGCCACAGTGATTGGTTTCTGGGTACACCTGTGACCCAATGGATCAAAGCAGAACAAATCCTGGGATTGGAGTGAGAGGTTCTGGGACACACACTTTCCCAATGGACTTGAATTGGAGAGGACAGGAGCCTTAAGCAATCAAACAGTACCACACAGAGCCCAAGAGTGAAGAGCACACACACTCAGCCCAAAGCAGAACCCAGAGATGCAGAGAAACTGAGTCCAAGGACACTGTGAGATCCCTGAACCTGCCAAGCCTAAAGCTGCATCAACCCTGGACATTTTGGCTTTAAGAGTCTCCCAAACCCCAAACTCTTTTTTCCTCCATCTCCTTAGCCTAGCCTGGGTTTTCAATGATCTGCAAGAGAGAGAACCCTGACCAACATATCTCTGACGATGATTATAGCAGTACACCTGTATTTTTTTGTTGTTGTTCTTTCCAAACATTTTCATCTACATTAGCTGATTTGTTCTCTCAACGACCCCGTACAAAGGTCAGGAGGACAACTTATACTAATCTCCACTTACATTTGGGAGAACTGAGGCTCACAGAGGTTAAATGACTTGCTTGGAGTAATCATAGCTAGTAAGAAGTAGAGCCTGTTCTGAAACCCAGGACTCTGGATTTTGTGTGCTTTGCAGTGCCGCCTAGGAGGTAGGACGTGACTTTCAGTCCTTTGGCTTCCTTTCTCTCATGCACTTCTGGGCTATGAGCTTGGAGGACCTTTCACTCTTCCTCGGAAGTGGGCACTGGGGGCCCTGCAGGCCCAGCCGGGTCAACGTCTGGGGTCCGGTGAGAGGCAGAAAAGGGAAACTTTCACTTGAGTTAATGAAAAATAACCAGATTCTTTGTCCCAAAGGAGTGCTAGGGAAGAGCTTGTATAACAATCGGATATAAGCCTCTCCTGGGCAAGAAGGGCACCAAGACGCAAAGCCACGCAAAAGAGCCTGAGGAGCAGTGACCGGTGGGTGCTGCAGTGGATTTAGAGGAGGAAAATGAAGGAGAAAGCATGGGCAGAGGCACTTCCCCTTCATGCTGCCCCGTTCACTGTGAGCATCTTAACAGAATGAAGCCTGGGGACCTCCGGGTCACTGCTCAGCCTCCTGACCTGGTTCTTTAAAGCCCTGGTTCTCCTCTCCCCTCTGTTCCACTTACATCATCTTTTCCCACTGCCACATACAATCAGAAATAATATAAATATTAGCCTGCTCATGGGTGAAAAGGAATAAGATATCAAATATGTTTCCATTTTTATTTTTAAAAATCAGAGGATGGAAGCCATTTTGTGATCACAAAAAAATATAAAATTTCTGCATGAGGTTTGAAATATTCTCTCTACATGTATCATTGTCTTTAAGGCATGAGGATTTAAGGCCTCAGATACCAACCTAATAGAAACAGCTGGGTAGACAGTGAAGGTGAAACAACATCGGTTAACATATTCTGTAATTAAATAATGTTTTTTCTTTTAAAGGATCCCTCTTCCTCATCTGCCTGCAAAAGGGACTGTGGTGGGATGTCACTGGTTCCTGGGGAGGGGCAAGGTCCTTGGTGAGTTCAGGCTCTCCCCTCCCGTCCTGTGCCTAACCTCCGCCGACCCCACCACCAGCTCATGTTTTTTTCTTCCTCAGGTCTTGGCAGGTAGTTTGTCAAGCTGATCTTAATCAGATCACTGTGTAATTACAGAGGGACTGTGAGGATATTTTTGGTTGTCATCTTCTAACAAAATGCAGATTGCGTGGCATGTATACATAGAATTACTCTGTAATTCAAAGTAAATTGACATTTAATTTCAATTTAATTACACAGGAATTACAGGCATGACAAGATACAGTCTAATTAGGAAGCAAAGTATAAGAATCTGTTTATGGAATGAAAATCCACATTATGTCACATTTTAACAGAATCAAAATAATTTCTTTGAATTTTTGTGAAACATATAATGACAACAGTAATAATTAAAACTGCTTCTGGGCCATTCACCAGGTGCATACATATTATCTTATTTAATTCTAACGGTAACTCAGCAAAGCTGGTGTGATCATTCCCATGGTACAGGAGGGAAAACTGACATTTGGAGAAGTTAGTAATGTGCTCAGTGTCACTCAGCTCAGGAGTGGTCAAGGGGAAATTTAAGTCCCATGCTTAGGAGGCCCATGCTTAGGAACACCGTGCTGCTGCCTCACTTGCACTTCTAGGCAGAGGAGGAGGCACGGGATACAGTGCTGGGGGCTGGCCTCAGCAGCCTGCTCTCTCGGGGAGTGTGGCCCAGAACACTGAGCTTGTTTTCCCCCTTTTCCTTTCCCTATGCTCTCTCCTTTCATCTCTACCTTCCTTCTTTTCACTCACTTAACAAATGTTTACCCAAATGCCATCCACTCTGTCAGGCATTGTACTGGCTGCTGGGTGCTGGGTGTTAAGTGCCAAGGGTGGCTGACAGTGCTCTGGCCTCGTGGGGTTTCCTCTGCCCCCCCTTTCCATACAGGACATCTCAAGCATCCTGTTCAACAGCTAGGATGAATAATGAACCCTAGCTAGTCAGCTGCACATGCAAGTATCAGGAGCTATCAGGATCCAATCACAAGGAGACAGATACAAGCGAGTGGGAAGGGGACACCCAGAGCCCATTTGGTGGAAGCTTTACCCTCAGGATAGTTTTTCCCACACTCAGGGTTTATGGAGCTTTCACCTCTCTTCCAGTGGAGCTTTCAATCAAAGCAGAATTTTGAAGAGTGTGTGTGTGTGTGTGTGTGACCCCTACCCTTGTACAAAACAAATCACAACCTGGGCCTTCCTACCTTTCCAAGATCCGGACCTATCTAGCTTCAGTGACTGCAGAATTTTATTTTATTTTATTTTATTTTATTTTATTTTACTTTATTTTATTTTATTTTTTGAGACAGAGTTTTGCTCTGTTGCCCAGGCTAGAGCACAGTGGCACGATGTTGGCTCACTGCAAACTGCACCCCCGTGTTCAAGAGATTCTCCTGCCTCAACCTCCTGAGTAGCTGGGATTACAGGCATGCACCACCATGCCCAGCAAACTTTCTGTATTTTTAGTAGAGATGGGGTTTCACCATGTTGGCCAGGCTGGTGTCGAACTCCTGGCCTCAAGTGAGCTGCCTGCTTCGGCCTCCCAATTTCCTTCAACCTAAACGACTTCTTTAGCTTCTGCTCTCTTATCCTTCCTCTATCCCTCACTTAGTTATAATCTCTTCCATGAGTGTCATACTTTACACTTGGTAAAAGGCTTTCCCTTTAAATAGCTCATTTGATTCTTAAGCATAAATCTGTGAAGAAGTCAAGTTAATATTTTAATCACATCCAGCTTATAGATGGGGAAGCCAATAACCAGAGATGTTCAAGACATTCATCACCTTCCACAGCTTGTCAATGTAGTACTGGTTTCAGACTCAGCTCTTCTGGGGTTAATGCCAGCTTCTGTCTGGGACATCAGCTGCTGGTCCTTCACCGAAGCCCTCTTTCCTCTTTCTTCTTGTTACCTCAAATTTCAGCATTTGCATATCGCCTATGTAATTGTTTATTTAATTTTTTCTTTTAACTGATTTAAAAATATTTGAATATATTTATTTTAAAAGATAATTTCATATGACTCCTTCCAATGGACAACCAGCACCACTTAACAAAAAGAGAAGGTAAATATAAATCCAAATATGAAATGAAATGAAAGATTATCATTAGATCACAACTACACTGTTGCTTGCTGAAGGTTCTTATCCTGATTCCAGCTCTTTGTTGAAAATTGAACTTTGCAAGAGTGAGAGGACTGTTAAATGTCTACTAACACCAAGCAGAGAGTTGCTCCTTAATGTGACAGGCAGCACTGAAAGAGAATCAAAAGCAAAATACAATGTTTTCACTATGCAGTCAATGTTTTTGGATGCTCTCTCTGTATCCTACTCAAAGCATCTCAAATCACGTACCATGGTAAACGCTGTTCTGGCCTAACCACTCTATGTCACATAAACTTAACCTTAGTTATCCCTACCAATAATGCCTAACAGGTTGCATCTTGACTTCGAGGTTCAGTAGGAAGATATTAACCTGGTGCAGAGTAACCCAGTGCCTGGGCCTGAGTCTTTCTGGGCCTTTCATCAGCCAGTTGGGGTAGATGACCTTGATTTATTATAGAAATTTTGTAGATTCATGTGTCTAACAGAGAAATATACCTTATAGAAAAAGTGGGCTTCTCCTGGGTTTGGGAAACCTTGGTGAGATTACCTAACCTCTCCAGGCTTAGATTTTAGCTTCCCATCAATCAGACTTTCAAGGTTTACATTTTGTTTGCTTATGGAAAATAGAAGTTCTCGATGGTGAAAAATGGAGCATTTTGAGAAGGACATCAAGTGTCTCCTTGAAAACATGTGTTGATGAAATGTAAATGATGTTGTAAATGAATCAAACCCAATGGATTAATCAAATCATTAACATATCAATCATTAACAAGTGGATTTTATTTTTTAAAAATCCAATGAAACTGCTCCTGCAGACAGATCAGAAATTCATATATTATGCTGCCTTAAATCTTTTCTGGAACAAAGAAGGATATAAATAAATAAACATAAATTAATAATACAATAATAGCAATCTTGTCCCTCATTGTAATTTTAGATTTTAAAGTGAAGAAAAGACTTAGGTATGGAAAAAGATATTTCTGTTTGTTTGATGTACTCAATCTGAATACAGCCAGGGAGTTCCATATATCTGATACATGGCCACAGTTGTAGCTCCTAAAATCCTCACTCCCTGTTCAATTGCTTTCTTAGCCTCATGAAAATGAAATCTAGGAGGAAGCAACTCGCTTCTAAGGATACACTTAGAATTCATCTTTAACGTGCAGGAGATAAAAATCAGAGAATGCATTGCTCTACCTTTGCCATTTCATCAGTTTTAAAAGATTGTATATAAACAACAAATCTGAACATACAAAGGGGTTAGTTAATCAAAAAAAGATCAAAAGCAATGAGAATCTCTCCACATAGAACACGGTGGCATAGGGACAGGAGCTCTATACAGAAACGATTTGTCATGAACAGGTGAGGACAGAGAAAGTAAACAAAGGAGAGAGCAATTCTAAAGAGTAGAAAGCTATTCACCAGGTCACACATCCCCTGCCCTTGGAATTAGGAAAGAAACCCACCATTCTGCCCTATGTCAGAATGAGGGAAAAAGCGTCTGCTGCCAGCTCTGCCTGCCTTTGTGCAGGGCATGGGAGTGGGAGTAGAGAAAGGGTGATGTCCTCCTCTTTCTGGTAACGCTGAAGGCTCAGTCAGTCTGCAAAGTGGCAGTTGTGGGAATTCAAGAAGCTCACTGTGCTATTCAATTAGAAGCAAAAATGTCAAATTTATTTTGGTCATCTCTCAGTAACCCCTCTCACTTGGCAGCCCCCCCTCTTTAATTTCACTCTCTTGCCTGGTTACCTCAATAAGAAGATGCCCCATTCTCTCTGGATCTGAGACTCTTGCCTCCCTCTCTCTCAGCTCTCAACAGAAAATATCCATGCCATGTCCTAGACCTATGAGACCACAAAGGTGTGCTCTCTGATATCCGCACAGATAGGCTAGTAAGTGGTGCTTGTCTTGTGGGGAGAGCAGTGGGGCTTAGAGTGAACAGGGCGGCTCATCCTCTGTCGAGAGCAGGCAAGTTGAAGAAATTGCTAACCTCAGAGTTTGCCCAATGTAACGCTTATGTGGGGAGGCTTCCATCAGCTGGAACAGCTCCCAGTTCAAAACCTTTGCCAGGTCTGTTAAAGAACCTGATAAAGGCAGTGGAGTTCAGGTCTTAATGAGTATAATTTATATGGTGTGCTACCTCTCCCCTTGAACCTAACCCCCAAAAGGAAAATAAAAAGGATTTGCATTCTGAAGGGGGTCCTAATTACCTGAGATAAAAAGGATGTTCAGAAAACATATTTAGGACAGGAAAGAGGGTATGTAAGAAAATGTGTACCCTCAGGTCACATACTAGCCATCTACAGCAAAGCCATAGAATTGACACTCAAGTCACACTTCCATTTTCTGTCCTTGTACCCTGGCCCATTCTCATGGCACCTTTGCTTATAGCTCCCAGAATAATCCACTGAACATTCCTCTTCAGCCTGGAACGCCTGGCAGTCCCTGTCCATCATTTGGAATTGCATGGGAGATAGAAGCTAGAGGCAATTCTTTTATACTCAGAGCAGATGCTATTTGAGACTGAGTGAGGCAGGAGTGCACTCCAGAAATCTTCAGAAGGCCTTATTGACTCTCCACCACCACCATGGAAGTCCCATGTTAAGCAATCTCTTTATTTACACAGGAGGCCATGTTGCTATTTATCACCAGACCCCAAGGGAAAATTGATTCAGATGGCAAGGATGGTCAAAATGGACTGATCTGAGAGTCTGCAGGTCTGCATGCTAGTCTTAGTTCCTCCATTTCTTTGTTATGGAACCTTGGCCAAGTTATTTAATTTCTCTAGACCCTAGTTTTCTTACTGTTAAATAATCTTTCCAACTCTATTATTGTGGTGGGGTCAGAAAAGATAGTAATTGGAAAATAAATCAGAGTTGTGTGAGGTTCAAAATGAGATGCAATATGTATGTCTTGGGCAAACTCAACATCACTTCACACATGTACAGTCATTCTTCTCTGGGTTTTTCCAGAGTTAATGTCCAATGCTATGGAAAGTTGAGGAAGCCTGTTTTTGTGAATTTCTAGTATCCTCCTGAATCCAATGGAAAAAATCAGTCTACTTGTAAATCTGTATATTTCACATAATGGAGGATTATTTTTGTGCCAAAATAAAAGTTTTCTTATTTCAGAACTTGATGGAAATAAAATGAAGGCTGCAAGAACATTAAACGTTTAACCTATGATTTTCTTGCTCTTGAGAAAGATTTAAAAAAACAATGCATTGTGTTCTGTTGTCCTTTGTTGATGCATAATTAAAGATTTCTTTTTACCATCCAAGATAATTTCAAGTCCAGTAGGAATAAATATTACCACTCTGTTACAAATGTGCTAAATTCATGTTTTAATAAACTGAGTTTACTTACGCTGCTTGGTTCTTGCAAAATTAGAAATTATAAACATATGCTTTCCAGGAAAAGTAGTCATTTGCCTCGCTTTCATCTGGACTAAAATACGATCATTTCCCCAGCAAAGAGGAAAAGAAACTGGGCTATATTTAGCACTGCTTGATGATCCTGGGGCCAGCTGGCAGCGTAGAACGTAAAAGAGATTTGGATGCCGGGTGTGGAGATAGCCTCAAGACTGGACTCTTAGGGAAGGCCGCTGGGGCTCCCCACCTTTGGAGATCCGCAGACCACATCTATTTTTCTTCCTTGACTTGATCCTGAGAAGCCCAGCAGATAGTTAAATCTTATCAATGAAGTCGTGTTTTGAATGTATTAAGAGACTTCTTTTAAAGCATGGTGAATCCTTTATAAAGGAAATTGTCACTTCTAAGTAATAATTATTCTTCATTTTCATAATTATATATCTAGATTAAAGCTAGAAACGTATCTGAAAAAGGTTGCCAATGCATAGAAAAATGTTGCTCAACAAATAAGAATTCTGTTTACAATGTGGAGTCACATCGCTGTCATTAATGGAAAGTGACTACAGTCTTTGTTTTAATAAAAAGCACCAGGTGAGTCCCTGGGACTGGCTTCCAGCAAAGAGGGGCATATCTGACGGAAGAGGGCAAAGGCAGCTTCCTAGAACAGAAAACTGTCTACCTGAACCATCTGCATTCCAAGAATTTTTCTACCCAGTTAGTGAGCCCTAGGGAGTGAGCAAGTTTGTATGTTCATATTTGTGTATGTGGGCCTGTGTGCATGCATGGGTAAGCATGCCCAGATGTGTGCATGTGTGTGTATTGATTTGTATGCAAGTGTGTATACTTTGTGGGCTTGCCTGTGTGGTTGTGTGCATGTGTATAAGAGTGTGTGTGTATGTGTGTACCCACATGTAGATGCCTACATCTGTCTGAAGGCAGTGAGTGGACAGAGGGAAGGAAGGAAGCTCTCTTTTATCCTTTCTTTCAGTGCAGATCAGCTTCTACAGCTGCAAAGTTAATGAGTCTGGCATGGTGCCTTTTCTAAAGTATAACTCAGTTCCCAGACTCACAGAATTAGAGGGAAAGCAAAGGAAGAAAAAAGAAGATTAGTAGGTTTAGTGGAAGGTAAGTTGCTATTACTATATTCTATAAACATAAAATTGTCCCATTAAAATGATTCTGAGTTAGTGTGATACAGTCCTAAGGAAAAAGGTTTATGAAGAACCTCCTCAGAGACGAGGAGAAAACCTCAAAGAACAGTTAGCATTGATTAAAAAGCCATGGCCTGGAGGGCTGAGGGCAACACTGGCCTTGGAAACACAGTTCATGCTGAGTGATAAGATAGTGAACAGTTCCATGTAAGCCAGCTGGCTGGTGCTGGGCTTCACAACACAGCATTTGAAGAGGCTGCACGTCTTATACTTTAGATGCTGAGTTTTATTTTAGCAGCCCAGGATTTGAATTCCTAGCTCCATTACTTACTTGCAGAGAGACTTTGGGCAAGTTCCTAAATTTTCTCTGAACCTCAGCTTCTTCATCTATAGAATGGAGATAGTGATACCTTCCTCTCAGGCGTGTTGTGATAAATTAAATGAGATAAATCAAGGCTCATGAAATGTCTTCCCCTTTCCTTTATGGATTCTATACTTTGGTGAGTAGTTTTATAAGAAATAGCTGTCAAAAAAGAGGTTCCCTTATATTACCTAGTTATCACTCCATGCAGGAACGGTCAGAAAATTCAGGAGCAACAGAGTCATTTGAGTTATGGCCATCTTTAATCTAATCAGGATCAATCAAGAATCATTTAGCCCCTAGTGCTATGTGTGTTGTGTCCCTGGGGGTCTCATCCCTAGTCAACACACATTTAGTCAGTGGTATGTAGATGAGGGGATGTCAAGCAAGAAAGGGCACTGTGGTTCCAGGGTCAGGAGACACCACTGGCCCTTCTACTCCTGATTATTAATCTCTCTAGATTTCTGTCAGCAGAACAGTGCCTTTTACAGAAGACACCAGCTTTCATGTCATGTAGGAGTTAAGAGCATGGCTTTTTGCCTTAGCCTGCCTTGATTCAAATCTTGGCTCTGAAGATTACCAGCTAAATCATCTTACCAAATTATTTAGTCTCTCTGGCTTCAATTTCCTCATCTGTAAAATTGTAATAATAATAATGCTTACATTAAAAGATTGGATTAAATACATTTATATGTGTAAAGCGACTGGCTCACAGTAATTAACAAACATTTGCTTTGACTATTAGATGATGATGGTTATTATAAAAAAAAAAATTCCTGATGCTGGTCTGTGGGCATATCTTTGGTCTGCTGAATGCATTTGAGGAGACATGAAACTATGAAGCCTGAAACATTTTTGGATAATGTATCCCACAGTCCTAGAGCCAAAAGTGCTTACAGCTACCCAAGCCAACAACCTTAAAAATAATATCTAGACCAAACTGAAAAGGAAAAAATTACAGGAGATTGTTTCTTTATAGCAGCCTGGCAATATTGGTTTATATTCTCCTATATACTCAGTGGGGGAAAATAAGGAATGTTTTTCTATTACTTTTTTACTTCCAACCAGTCTTCGTCTCCAAACTCACAATCAATCAACATATCCATCAAGAATCTTACTGCCAATGAAATGAAGAACATATTTTCCTTTTATAATCAAGCTGTATGGTCTAGTGGTTAAAACTACAAGCTTTGGAGTTAACTGCATCTGAGTTTGATTTGAGACAAATTACTTGAACTCTCTGAAAGTCCATTTCCTCATCTTTCAAATGGGGTAATGATGGTGCCTGCTTTGCAATACTGTTGTGAGGATTACCTGATAAAATGCACATAAAGCTCTCAGAACAGGGTCTGGAATTTACTAATCATTCAGTAACTCTTCATTTCTACAACGTTTTGAAAATAGTGCCAAGCGGGGCTTGGGCTTGGGAGCCGGAAGTCCACAAATATGAAAGGCATCAAGTGAAGTTGTGAAGAACCTGGCCAGCCTCCAGACAGGAAAACTCATCACCCTCATCTCAGAAAACAAAGCCCACGCAGAGGTTGTCCTTCCCAGCATGTCTTCCTCTAGGGCAGGATCTGTAAAACCAGGAGCGGGACTGGCTACATAATTTGCAGGGCCCAATGCAAAATGAAAATGCGGGACTTCTTCAGAAAGTACCAAGGATTTCAAGAAGGCAGCAACAAAGCATTAAACTGAGTGTGGAGCCCTGCTGAGCCCAGGATCCTATGCAGCTTCTCAGTTTGCATGCCCCTGGAGCCGGCCCCTAGGAGTGAAGGAGAGTTGGGGGGAAGGGGATGGGAGAGAAAATCAATTCTACCTTAGGAAAAAAATTCAAGTTCGTTTTAGAGCACAAGAGCCACATTCAAATACACCCACATTGGAGCCCACCTGGGGACACACATTTCATAAACCTGCTTCTTGAGAGGTGTGTCCCTCACTGTGTGGAGGACAGGCAAGCCAGGGGCTGCTCATTTGTTTAGCTTTGCAGTTGCCAAAAGCAAGGCCAGCATTTTAGGGCCACAGTGCAAGATAAAATTTATAGGCTCTTTCCAGCAGCCTGTGCTTTACTCAGGGTTAATCCGGTATATTAGAGGAGCAGCAAGGACGTGTGAAAGACGCCTTGGAAGGGCTCCATGTCGCAGCCTTGACTCCTCATAAAACGGACTGTCCCCACCAGTCCCTGGCACAACTTCTACAATACATCAGCCTAAGGAGGCAGAGGCAGGCTCCCTGCCAGTCTCCCAGGACTCACTTCATTTGCTGTGGTTGAAGCACCAGTACTGACTCCCCTGAGGACTTTCAGGTTTTCCAGCAAATTCCCGGCCTGGGATGGAAGACAGCAAGGGCTTTGTGGGAATATGTCCTGGGAGCAGGGGAAAGGAAGGCCTCTGGGGTTGAGGAGCTGCAGGGGTAGGCGCTGGAGGGAAGAGACGTTGAGAGAATGAGACCGGGCAGGGCAGGTTATTAATCAACACACCGCTAAGTCTCCTTGCCAAGAATACTCACTCCTAAGCTGCCAAAAGACCTGATGGAGGAGTTGCTATCTGAACTCCAAGCAAGTATTCACTCATGTGGTTAGTTAGAGCAATTAAAAACAATATGCAGGTTATGGTAGAGAATAATGCATCCCATGGTCCAAAGTCCTTTCAAATACCAATGATTGATGATGCATCAGCTCATTTGTGTAATATGAGGAATGGTATTTCAGTTTTTCAAGACATGGAATGGAGTTCCTCCCCCATATTATCTCAAGAGCTGCACCAGTAAAGAAATATTCCTGTGCCTTTTTATGTCATTTTGACACTTGGAATGAATTGACAAGACCCAGCACAATTCATCTCTTCTTCAACCCTTTGTTGCAATATCCATGGGATTCAGCTGTGCAGCTGAGCCAGCGAATGGTGTATGCTAATCCAGGTTTACTGAGATCTGAAATCCAGGTGTGTGCTTCTGAGCTTATATGCGCTGGAAATTTTTCTGCAGAGTTTGTTGCAGTCTGTGTAAGGCAGAATTGGAAAAACTTGGCTATAAATGACACCTGCATGATAGATAAGCAGGCTCCTTTGTGGAAAGGGCAGCCCATTTTTAAACAGGGACTGGATAGAGATAGAGGATTGCTGGAACTGTGCTTACCTCTTCTTTTGGCCATTGTAATTTTGTTTCTGAAGAATATTTAGGACCTTTATAAGAATATTTTACTCTTGCCAAGAAGAAGCAGGTTTCTGAGGCTTTGGGGTTTTCAAATTATGGTTTCTCTGTTAATTTTTCAGAAATTAGTATCTTGAGAAAGTATTTTAAGAAGGTTTTGCTTCAAAGATTCTTGCTCCCTTAACACAGTAATTCATGGCTGACATAGATTGTAGAAGACCCTTAGAACTCCTCTGAATAAAGATACTAGAAACCGTAACAAATAGGATGAACCTATGCAAGATGTGCTTTTAAATCATTCTGTGAATCAAAGCTATTTAACAAACTCTCTACCAAAAGATTATTGAGAAAAACTTCTTTGCATTGGTTGGAACATCCCAAAATTAAATATAATTTATAGTTACATTGCAAACAATTGTTTGTTCAAGTGAGAGGCTAATGTAAGTCAGAATAATGAACTGCATAATCTGTTAGACTATTAAAGGTGATGAAGTATGTTTTTACATCAACTGTTTATCGTAAGAAGCACAACGAATTGCAAAGATTATTAAATCCAGACTGCTGCCCACAGTGATGGTAAAGTTGAGGAAACCTGGGAAAGAAGTTGGGTCCACAGGGAAATGCTAGGCCAGGCTTTACCTGTTTTACAGCCTTGACAACCAGCTCGCCTCTCCTCAGGGTCGTTTTGGCCCTGGAACTGGTCCTTTCCAGGGTAAGCAGGGGAGAGTTAGGCTGAAGAATATTTTGTTGATGGATTTACTATAAATGTACTCAATCTGGTAATGATGAACATTTTGATGTTTGTTGATCATCCTAACATTTTGAACATCCTGGTCTTTTGTTACTATAAACAATGCAAAAAAGAACAACTGCATATGTATGCCTTGTACACTTTTTGGGTTTATATGTCCTTAGAAGAGCCAAATTCTTGTTACGTCAATGTGTATGTGTGTTTCCTACTGCCAGTTTGCCTTCCAAAGAGGTTGTACTAATATATACACCTGCCAGAATTTTATGGGAATATCTATTACTTCACACACATGCCAACACAGCATGCTATTCAACTTTTGGATCTTCATTCATCTGTTAGGTGAAAATGGCATCTCAGGATAGTGTTCATTTGCATTTATTTTCTTATGAGCAAGCCAAATATCTTTTTATAGGTGAGAAGGCCATTTTGCAATTTGTTTTTCTGTAAACTCCATTCATGTTCTTCATTTCACTCTTTGGTTGCTGGTCTTATTAATTTTCAAAAGCTCCTTATATATTAATAAAGTTATCCCTTTGTCTATCATGTATGTTTCAACTACTTTCCTTAAGTTTTCACTTGGTACCTTTGTTAAGGTATTAGTGCTTTATTTTTCAATGCAGACATTTTATGCAGTAACATTTTCAACCATGTTAAATGTGCTAATTTTTTAGAATGGAGTAAGGACACTGTGGAATAATAGTGAGAAATGCCACCCATTCAGTATGTGAGGTGCTTTTCCTCAACATGGTGACTTCCAGAAACATCTGAACAGGTGTCACCACGTCTGCCATTTCACACGCCATCCATGGCTGTCATACGTCGCGTCTCCCAAAAAACAGACTCTGAGGCAGCACTGTATGTGTAGGAAGTTTATTGTGAATTGCTTCTGGGAACAGCATTAGTCTGAGGAAAGCAGGGAAGGGGGCCCTCAACTGATCCCGTAGGGGCCCTGGAGCTGGGATGGCCCTTCAGAGGTGTCTCAACTAAAGCCAAGGTGGAAGGGGCTTGTACTTCGCATAAATCTGTTCTTGAATGAGGGATGCCTCCAGGGAGGGAAGGCACCCTTGGGTGTGGCAGCTCCCTTCAGCTGAGGACAATTCCCCAAGAGGGACTAGGCTGTGAGACGTCAGTTGCAATGCTTCCAGCAACTGGAAAAAACCCTTGGTCCCGAAGGGCCTGGGTGGCATGCCCAGTACTCACTCCACCGCCTCTTCCGGCTGCCCCCTACCAGTTTAGACCGAGTTCTAGAATCTTTAGGCTTCAGAGCTTTGCCAACTTATGCTCTTTTCAGGTTTACACTGTTTAAGTACCTTTTTAGTGCAAAGAGGGCCAGTCACACAGCCATTGGCCTGAGAGTTTTTTCCTCTCTTCTCTCCTGGGGTCTTTATGGTTCTTCGACACCTTGCACAGAGATGTGAAAATGCTGTAAAAAGGTCCCATGCTTGCAAATAAAGTGAACCAGACACAGTAATTAAAGAGATGAAGATGGCTGCAAATTTAGGGCTTTTAGGAGATTTTGGCTGATGTGTTTCAGCAGTGATGGAAGGAGAAACAGGATTGCACTTAATTAGCCCCAAGTCCCAGGAGGCCTTTGCTTTTCCATGCCTGTTACCCGCTGAGCGCCATCACACCGCTGAGCTGGAAGCTCCTTTCTGGACGGTTTGATAGGCATTGCAAATCCTCTCAGAGGGCCCCTTTCAGAACCCACAATAGCGCGCCTAGCAAAACATCACCACATGTGCATAGTACCACTTCCTTTTTAGGGCTGCTGGCTCTTACTGGAATCAGGTTTTCCTGGTGCTTGCTTTGGCTCCTGGCCACCAGCTGCTCCTGTGCCTGGAACAGGGCAGACAATGAAGAGTGGAGACCGTAGCAGCTGCTGCTGGTGCCCTGCCCACATCCCCTGGGCAGGCCCTGCTCTGTAGGCTCCCAGGGCTTTGCTCGGTTCTCAGAGTTAATGACCCTGGAGGCAGCCTCATTCAGTAACTTGGATAAATACCCCAGCTTCCCTACCCCTAGAGTGGGGCCAGTCTGAGGCTTGCTGTATGGAGTTCCCCAGGCTTTCCGGCAGGATTGCATCCCGCTTGCTCACAGGAAAACCTGCTTATTAGCAGACTGTATTTTGGCCTCCTTCCTTTCCCCCACTTCTCTCCCCTACTCCCCTACTCCCCTACTGCTATTTCCTGGGATCACTTCCCAACTCAACTACCGGCTCTCAAATCCTTATCTGCCAGAGCCAGACAAGTGTCAAGGTGTAAACGTTGCCAGGCAAAGGGTTCCATCTGGGAAATCGTGTTGAAAAGTATATGTCCTGCCTTCTCCCCCATCTTGTCCATCCGAAGCAAAAACGTCCAACCAACCCGAAACAAGCAGACAAGAACAACAGCAATAAAAAAAATCAGTAACATCTGTTATGTTGTCCACAAAGGACATGTCCTAATTGTCTGAACTGGTCTATGCAAATGTGTTAGTTCTTACACTGCTGGCTTCAAAACTACTTTCCAGGCAGAATTCCAGTTACTGATTCTTAACTTGCGGTTTGCATAATCTTCCTGATTCTTGACATCACACCCAGCGCATTGTCAGCTTATACCCACCAGGATAGAAGGGAAAGGGGGTCTTTGGTGATGAGTCCAGTATTACTTCCAGCCACTCAGAGCCTGATTTTGATGAACTGCATCTATGAATGTGCAATTATTTTCTCTATGTCCATATCAATACTCTGAGCTGATAGAGATTAAAAGGGGAAAACAGAGCTCCAGAGTTTTACAACTCCTGCTGGAGTTGCAATGTGTGTTCCTATCTGTCTGTTTGATTGGAAATTCAAATCATCTCACATTTCAGGCAATTGGTAGCCTCATAAGATACCAAATCTGACAGTTTATGGCTCAATCTGTGTCTTGCTGTCTTTAAAGGAAAGGTAGTAAAAATTGAAATTATGGAAAACAGATAAATGCCAAAGTCCTGGGATAGTGCATTTTATAATGATCACATCTGCTGCAAAGTGCCTGAAAAATGGCTTTGGAAGGCCGCCGGTGCCGCAGAGCAGCTCACACAGTGAAGCAGAGCTGGACAGGAGAGGACATGAGATGTGAGCATTTCCCACCACATATTCACCTTGTGTTGATGAGTGTGACTGCTCCTTTCTCCCTTTTGTTTTTTGTTGCAGCTGTTCGACATCTTTCAAAGCACGTGAGATTCCTGTCTATCTCCGCCCAGCTTAGGAAGGAAAAAGGAAATGGACAGGCGCAACAGTCAGCGGGGCTGGTGTGTGTGCCGGGGAGAGAGAGGTGGAGAGAAGATGTGCAAATCGCAGCAGCTGCTCTGATTTTTGTGGTTATCATTTGCTTTGATATTGGATCCTTGTGGCAACTTTGTCTGCCTGGTAGGTTGGGGGGGGGGCAAATTAGAATTTCAAGCCTTAATTATATGATTTGAAATGATAAAAATAATCATGAGAAAGAATTAATAATAATTGTTAAATTAAGTATGAACCAGGGACTGCACTCAGTGCACTATGCAGAATATTTTACTTAATTCTAACAACCCTCAGGGGGAGGTATTATTATAGTAGCATTCCCATTTTAAAGATGAGGAAATCAAGGTTCAGAGAGAGCACAGGACACGGTCAAATGAGGTCCAGGTGATCGGACTTCATGTGCAGTGGTCTGATTTGAGTTAGAGCTGTGTTCAATCTAGAGCAACTTTTTCCCAACCAAGGGAGGGAATGGAGTGATAAGCCTTGCCTCTCTCCTTCCTAGGTGTGCCTTTTTCCACCACCCAGACTCCTGGTCTCTTCTTTTTCACTCCTACCTGCCTAGCTGGCTGTCAAGTCCCTTCTGCTCATTAAACTATGAATAGCTCACAATGCTTGACAGGAGGCTTCTTTCAGGGGTTTTGCATTTTCACCTGAAACCCCACGCTAAAACCAATGAGCTCCAAGGACCACTTCATGGTGTTAAGGGATTGTTGGACAGCTGAGCTTTGTATTAATTTGGGTTCCTTCACAAGCCAACTCTGTGTCAAGAATGTATTGGGAGGTGAGGGAGACCCTGGCAAGGGATTGAGGGAGTGGAACAAGAAAGGGAAGGCAGCCATCGAAACTTGCTGTAACCTTTGTGGGCTAATGGAGTTTAATCCCCACTGAGAAACCCTGGTAGACATCTGCTCTTATGAGGAAGCATACACCTCAGAATTATCCTGTTCAAGGGGCCAGGAAACTTGCATATTTATATATATTCCCCTGGTTGTGGTTGAGGGCTGCTGTGTTGGGGAGTGTTAATTCCCAGCAGCTTCTGGCCTAGCATACAGGCAGCAACATAAGCTTCCATGGCTGGAGAAAGCCTCAGGCAGAGAGAAGCAGGTGCTGGCACTGGGAAATCAGGTTAGAAGTTACTGGCACAGAAAGGGCCAGGGGATATAGACAGGCATTGGGCTACTGCCTGACCTGCTGCAAGCTTCCTTGGAGTTCTTAAAACCACAGGCCTTGAAGTTAGGAGTTTCAATCTGAATGGGCATCTCCCTTAGCTTCTAGAGGACACCAACATGTTTTTGCCTTCTAGGCAAAAAGACAGTTAAAAGAACAAAGGGCGATTATTGGACACAACTGGACATGGTGTTCAGTGTGTGTGTGATAGTGATGGTTATATAACTGTCTTCTAAACTTGAAGAAAATAAAAATGGTACCAGCTGGGGCCGGGTGTGGTGACTCACGCCTGTAATCCCAGCACTTTGGGAGGCTGAGGCAGGCGGATCACGAGGACAAGCGATCGAGACCATCCTGGCTAACACAGTGAAATCCCATCTCTACTAAAAATACAAAAAAAAAAAAAAAAAAAAAAATAGCTGGGTGTGGTGGCACGTGCCTGTAGTCCCAGCTATGCAGGAGGCTGAGGCAGGGGAATCACTTGAACCTGCGAGGCGGAGGTTGCAGTGAGCTGTGATCACACCACTGCAGTCCAGCCTGGGCAAGAGAGTGAGACTCCATCTCAAAAAAAAAAAAAAAAAAAAAGAGGTACCAGTTTTGTGTAGTTCAAGTATTGTCTACAGCTTCCCTTTTCTTCTTAAGAAGCTTTGATTTAAAGGCCAGAAGATCCTATTATTGCCTCTAAGTCTTTTATAATACAGTTGAAATTGTCTACTGCTCTGCATGACAGTAACCAATTCTAGGTACTCTACTTTTTTTTTTTTTTTTTTTTTTTTTTTGAGACGGAGTCTCACGCTGTTGCCCAGGCTGGAGTGCAGTGGTGCGATCTCGGCTCACTGCAAGCTCCGCCTCCTGGGTTCACGCCATTCTCCTGCCTCAGCCTCCTGAGTAGCTAGGACTGCAGGCGCCCGCCACCGCGCCCGGCTAATTTTTTGTATTTTTAGTAGAGACGGGGTTTCACTGTGGTCTCGATCTCCTGACCTTGTGATCCGCCCGCCTCGGCCTCCCAAAGTGCTGGGATTACAGGCTTGAGCCACCGCGCCCGGCCGGTACTCTACTTTTTAATGCATGCATTTATTTAAGTGACAGTAGTATGGGGTCTCTGTGTTTGATTCTATATGACTACTTTAAATGATAGTTACAGCATTTTTTTATCTACTCATTTTAATGATTCTTTTGTGAAATAAATGGGTAGCAAGCATTCTCTACACAGAAAACGTTGCAGCCTCTATCTGAACCAAAATGATTTTTTAAAGAAGCAAAATAACTAATTCATGCACTACACAGCTGTTTTTGGAAAGAGTAGTTATTTGGCTGAATTTAAATGCTACCCTCTTCTGCAAATTACTTGTGTGTGTATGTGTGTATGTATTTGCATAGTACAGATAGATATTAGCTATTGTTATCCATTAACAAATAATAGGCCATTAAGAAAATTTCTAAAAAGTGTATCTGGGCCGGGCGCGGTGGCTCAAGCCTGTAATCCCAGCACTTTGGGAGGCCGAGACGGGCGGATCACGAGGTCAGGAGATCGAGACCATCCTGGCTGACACGGTGAAACCCCGTCTCTACTAAAAAAAATACAAAAACTTAGCCGGGTGAGGTGGCGGGCGCCTGTAGTCCCAGCTACTTGGGAGGCTGAGGCAGGAGAATGGCTTAAACCCGGGAGGCGGAGCTTGCAGTGAGCTGAGATCCGGCCAGTGCACTCCAGCCTGGGCGACAGAGCGAGACTCCGTCTCAAAAAAAAAAAAAAAAAAAAAAAAAAAAAAGTGTATCTGTACTGGATATCTGTGAGGATTTGGGGGAGGTTGATCTCTCCAACATTCATTTCTGTTTTATTTTGTTGGAATGTCCCCAATGTGTGTAGATATTTGTAGCTTGGTCTTTCATCTCCACCTTCTAAGAGGAAGACCAAATGCATTACCTAGGCTGGGGCAATTGAAAGTTCCAGGTAAGATTTCACAGCTTGAGCCAGCAATACAAAGAGAAAGTTTGGTGCACATCCCCTTTAGGAGCCTCAAGTGAGAGTGATGGTGGATGTACAGTGGCGACGATCACAGAAGTAGTGTTCAGCCATAATGGTGTTCTGGTGATTTTGTTTCCTGTTTATTGTCCCTCTGGAGTTGCCTCTATATATTCACTGAAATAACAATTGAGAGATTGCTCTGAACCAGTTACTATTTAATATTTCAAATGTGTGGGATACAGAAGTAAACAAAACTG
The DNA here is from genome assembly GCF_049350105.2 of Macaca mulatta. Lineage (NCBI taxonomy): Eukaryota > Metazoa > Chordata > Mammalia > Primates > Cercopithecidae > Macaca > Macaca mulatta. The sequence continues at coordinate 125,803,203 of NC_133411.1, forward strand.
ATCTAGTCCCTGGAATCATTCCTAAAAATAATCATAAATCTCTCTCTTTGCACCTAGGACTTTGCAAAGTGATGTTACAGGGTCTCCCAACAAGAGGCAGAATCTAATTTTCTTTTAACGCTTTTGGAGTTGAATTTGGGTTGGCTAATGGAACAGTCACAAATGTGACATACTCAGAGGTATGAAGGGTAATTGCTCACTGTAACCCTGTTGTGCCAGAAACGCTGAGCACCATATGAATAAGCCTAAGTGGGCTGATTAGAGGATAAGGGGTCACATGGAAAAAAGTTCAGCAGCCCAGCCAAGGGTCAGCCTGCTCTCTGCTGACCCCATTGATAAACTCAGATGAAAACGCTTCAGTCAAGATCAACCAAGCCTGCCCCAGATCAGAGGGACCACCCAGCTATGGGCAGCTCTCATTGCCAAACTATAGAATTATGAACTATATAAATTGTTGCTGTTTTTATTATACACTAGGTTTTGAAATGATTTATTACTCAGCAAGGGTCTAGTGGGTGGGTAGTCTAATATATATATATTATATATACATGTAACATATATATATATAAAAATCTAAGCTAATGAAAACTGCTATAAACATTTAAGAAGAGAAAGGAAGAAGAGCAATCAGGAAAGCATTTTCTTAAAAACATACTTGTAAAAAGTGAGGGACTGAGCCTGTGGATGCCTGCAGAACAGCTGTTTCAGAGAGGGGAGGCAGTAAGTACAAATATTTTGAGGCAGGAGCATGCTTGGTATATTCAGGGGAAGATGAGCAGGCTAGATGTGAACTAAGAGAAAGCCAGAGAGTAGGGAGGGAAATGCAGTGAGAGAGTGATATGGTTTGGCTCTGTGTCCCCACTATAATCTCATTTTGAATTGTAGCCTCCGTGTATCAAGGGAGGGACCTGTGATCTCCACGTTTCGAGGGAGGGAGGTGATTGGATTATGGGGCTGTTTCCTCCATGCTGTTCTCATGATAGTGAGTGAGTTCTCAGGAGATCTGATGGTTTTATAAGGGCCTCTTTCCTCTTCACTTTCTCTTCTCTCTCCTGCTGCCTTGTGAAGAAGGTGCCTGTTTCTCCTTCCGCCATGATTGTAAGTTTCCTGAGTCTCCCCAGCCATGTGGAACTGTGAGTCAATTAAACTTCTTTCCTTTATAAATTACCCAGTCTTGGGCAGTTCTTTAAAGCAGTGTGAAAGTGGACTAATACAGAGAGGTAGACAGGGACCAGTAATTACCGCAGAAGATGGAACACTGAATGCATGTTTTCAGAATAAAAGTGTGTGCTGAGACACATCGAGTGCCTGAGCACCACCTGTGCTTGGCCAGACCAATGGTAGAAAATGATCCAGGAAGTCAAAATGAGCAGGTTCAGCCATCTGGAAGGGTGTGAAAGTGGTATGGGGGTGGGGAGGGGAGGCAATGAAGCAATTGAAAAAAGAACAGTTGAAAAATATAATGGACAAATAAATGTATTTATATTCTACTAACTCTTTGCTTCCCGTGTACAAATCAACAACTTTGCAGATATTTTTCCTCCAGGAAACCTTAAAATCACATATTAGATGTCCCTTACTGCATGCTTTTACATGCCTTTCCTCACCTCTTATGTAGTGATTAGTGTGTAACTAGAGACATTATTTTTAATTTTAGGCCAGGCATAAAGTAATTAGAAAGATAAATCTGTTACCTGAAAGAATCGATCCTTTTACTCATTGCAATGTCAAACTGAATTTTTTTATCCAAGTCATTCACTCTGTGAGAGATTATACTAAGTTTTCTGCATTATTTTCAAGTTGCAAATTATAAACAGGAAAAATTAGTATAGTATAAACACTACTGAGTTTACATATGGCAGAAATTCAGTTCTGCATGGTTAGCCTCATTCATCAAAGAACACTTCAAACGTGAATCTAGACACATATAGTTTTGTAACAGTAAGGTACTAAGGAATATCCTGGTATTCTAAGAGGGTTTAACCACCTTGACCATTCCCCAGGAGTATAAGACGTTCAGTACCATGTGGCAAGTGAGGGCCAGGGACTGTGTACAAAATGGTTTCAAGAGTCAGAGCTAGTAATGTGTGTCTGAGTACAGTGGCAAGGCAGAAAAGACCCAGAGTAGTTATCTGAAATTAAATGTTAGAGCCACAAGATTGAGGCTCCCTGAAAAAACCAAAATGGGCAACCAAACAGTGGGTTGCAGGGTAGTCTGAGGATAATAGGGGTCAGTAAATAGGTCCTTCTGTGTTTTTCACTTGATGCCTAGGGAAATAAGGTCTAAAGAAGGAGTTGGAGGGGCCTATATGGGACCAGGGATGCTTTTCTAGGGAAGAAAATGTAAATGTGGGTACAGATGAGCTAGGGTATTTCCTATTGCCTGAGGATGATTCAATGAGAAGACCTAGTATAGACGGTAAGTGGAGAACACCCAGCCTCGTTGTCCTCAATGGAGAGCAGGACTGAGACAGCTTCTGGTGGACAGGATAGCTGTGGACACATTGTAATTGTGCCCCAGATGCTGTAGGTTTTCGGTTGTGCACTTGGTTTCAATTTGCATGGGCTCCAGAGACAGTGCTATCCAACAGAGCTTTCATTGATGATGGAAATGTTCTGTATCTGCATTGCCCATTAGAGTAGCCACATGTGACTGCTGAGTATTTGAAATGTGGCGTATGTGACTGAAGAGTTGAATTTTGAATTTTATTTTAATTAATTTGAATTTAATTCATTTGAATTTAATTAATTAAAATAACAATTCAAATTTGAATAGCCACATGTAGTTTAAATGGCTAACAACCCTATTGGCCAGCACCACTCTAGAACATTTACTTTTTAGGGCCTCTGCCCCTGATCTGGTGATGGGGATTTTATGGGAGTTCAGGGCCTCCATGAAAGCTGACTGTCTGTTTTGGTCTCTTTAAGAACTAGAATAAAGCCTAGCGCAGCGTAGATGCTCAGTAAACATTTGTTGAATACATTAATTAATTAACTGAGAGAAGGGCTATCAATCACATGTAACACTCCAAGATCAATATTTATTTCCAAAGTTTTACCAAATTGCCTTCATCTTGGTTTCCCTTAGGGAATGTCTCCTTAGTCAGGGTGATGCATACCAAAGCTTCCCTTCGAAAGCTTCTTGGTAAGGACAGGACCACAACAGTGAATCTCCATCCTGACTGGCTTCAGATGATTCTCCCAACTCAGGCTTAGTTGTTACATATTTTAAAAGGTGCATATTGTTTGCAACATTTGTGGAAAATTATACTGAAAGACTAAGTTAATATATTGTAAATTCTCTCACCCTACAGAGTACCAGGATCTAGTTTTTTACCATGTGAAAATGGCCATAATAATTGCCATTGATTATGTGCCAAGCACAAAACTAGACACTTTGTAAGTAGCACTTCTAATCATTATGACAATCCTGTAAATAAAAATGTCCATCTCTCTATTACTGATGAGGAAAATAAGGCTCAGAGATATTTAGTTTACTTGTCCAAGGTTACACACCTTTCAAGTCGTTGAGCTCTGTGTGCCTTCAAAATCCATGCACTTTTCAGTGTACCCCCTTGACTCAAAACACTGTTATTGCATCCTTCAAGGGACCCAAGAGCCTAGGAATGTAGAAGAGAAATAAAGTTCACTGCAAATTGTTTGTTTTAGGAATATGTAACTAAAGAAACAAACAACCTATTATCTTAATAGGCTCCTTTTTGCGTGGGCCCAAATATAATTATGCATACTATGGAAATGATAGCCACCTAAAGCATAGTACTGCCCAGTGGAAGAAGGTGGTATTTATCCTAGATGATGAATTACCCCCTTAGATAATAAATCTGAGAGAGGTTTGTGAAGGATGACCTAGAAGAAAGACAAGAGTTTCCATTAGGAAGCTAGAGAGCAGGGTAGAAAATTATTGTGGTAAGTTTATTTATGTTACCACTTTGGGCTTTTATGAGAAATCCTAAAAGCCACATCTCTGGAGCTGGAAACTTGGCAGAAAGACAAAATAAAATGTCCCATTTCTATCCAAGGAGTTACTAACATGATGGCCACGGGAGTCATTCTCTTTCCAGAAATGATTGAGCCGAGCATGTTGTAATTAGAAGGGAGAAACAAACCTAGAATCCAGTCAAGATGACTCTCTTGTCTCTCACTTGCTGCCAACTTGCAGCACCTGCTGGGAAGGCCAGTGCTTTGCCTCATTTTCATCAGGACTTGGCTAATAGACCAGCAAGCTATACAACGTCAAGCTCTGAATGGCCTTGTTTGAGAAGAATTGAAGACAGGAAAGAAGAAATCTTCAGGTCACGGATCCTATTCTTCCTTTTATATGAACTAGGAAGCAAGTCCGGAGGGGGTAGAATGACTTGTTAAAGGACCTCATGTCAATCTCCAGCATCCAAGTCCAATCCTTGAATAATGCCACTCTTCACAGCAAATCTGACCATGACTCTTGCTCCCCATTGCCTTAGTCCTCTCACCCTGGCTATAATTTTTGTTATATTCTTTACTTTTCCCAATACTTTTCTACAGGCATAATTGTTCATGAATTTCAGTGCTGAGAAAGTGCTTGCCTGCTATTTGGCATCATCATTGTCATCTTCCTAATCACTACCAACCCCTAGCACCTAGCGGATCGCAGTTATTTAGAGACTACAACTGTTTGATGAGCCTGCTGAGATATATTGATAACTCATTTGAAGTAAGCATATGCCATAGATCTCTAAGAAGCTTCTGGTAGAGAGGGGTAGGAACTATACAACTACAGATGCCATAATGTAGTTATAATGGTTGCTGTAGCTAGTATTTATTGAGCATTTACCAGGTACCATGTTAAACATTTTGTATGTACGATCTCCCTTAATTCTCAAATTCTACCTACGAGGTGGCTACTGGTATTATCTGCTTTTTCTGAATAAGGAAACTGAAATGGAGAGAGCTTAATAATTCGTCCCAAGTCATGCTCTGCTGACTCTTAAAGCTGAAGTTTTTCCATTACTGCATTCAGGGAGTTGTGTGCCAAGCACAGGAATTCTTTTCACTTGAAGTTCCCCAGTAATATGAGACTCCCTGCCCTTTCCCCCACATCTCTCCAGGGATGGAACCTTGTGCTAGAGCAAGAAGTCCAGAGTCTGTGTTCCTGCCTGGGCCTGCTGGAGTCACTCAGTGGGCCTCCCCTTCCTCCCAAGGCCTCTCCTGACTCATTGTCCCCCAACCCCAAGGAAGCATGTTAATGCATGAATACAGGTCCAGATTGATACATGGGTGGATAGCCATCACCTACCTGGAGTGCCAGGGGCTTCAGGGTAGTTACCATGGTCAAAACTATTAGCTCTTCATGTCCATAACTGTGCCTTAAATTCTGTCATTAGCTGTATATCACAAGTTAGTTAAGATCTGCTATTTGTAAATACCCTCTTAAAAATGCCAGGATAAGTTCTTAACTCAGAAACCAGCAGGGTCTTAAAAGATCGCTTACTGTTTGGCATTTGAAGTGCACTTTTCCACCAAAGCCATTGGTGAGATTTCTACACTGGCCCACAAATCCTTCACTTTTTAACTCTAATATACCTGTCATTTGGTACTAGTAGTACTGTGGTACTATTTCAGCTCTGTCTAACTATGTCTGAAAATTGTTTCAATGGGAAAACGCAACAAGTTTCAATGCAAGATACTAGACACACAACCTTTCCTCTTACTAGTGGGACTGGGAACAGATTGCCTGGTATTCCCTAAGAGTGACAATAGGCATCCTTTGCTCTGGCCCAGATAATTGGCCCTGGAGTTTCCTGTCTTGGCACAGGTACCAAGCAGAATATGCTGGAGGCTGCTGTGCGTGGAGTTATGGGAATAATCAGAGAGGTGATGTTTTGGGGAAAACTGAACCTAAAGCCAGGTACATTACATAATTGGCAAACCTCATGTTATATAATCTGGCAAAACTCAATAAAATTAAATAACAAATATACCTCCCACTTGACCCAGTAGTGCCTGCAGAAATCTAGCCTCAGAAACACAATAATCTGTATATAAGGAGATACACACACATGTGCACACACACATACCCTGTGGTTCTATTTTTTAGTAGCAAAATCTGGAAAACAACATAAGTATCTATCAACAGGCAAATAAATTGTGGTACATATTTAACATGGAATATTATGCACCTATTTAAAATTCTAGTTAGAACTATATCTATTAGCTTGGAAGATGTCCATTCAGTATTGTCAAAAAGGAAATCTATAGGATAATATGCATATCATAAGTCAGATTTTGTAAAATGGGATCAAGAGCAGCTGAAAGCAAATAAACAAAAAAAAAATCTGCCCCCTCTATGTGTCTGTGATATATGGTTGGTGTGAGAGTGGAGAACCATTTGGAACAACTTATACCAGGGCGTCAACAGTGGGACCCTCAAGAAAGTAGGGGCAGGGGGTTTATAAGACTTTACTCTGTGCCATTTTTGTTTGTTTGATTTATTTTGGAAGCACATGTTGCTTTTGTAAGGCTTAACTTTTTTTCTTAAAATGGTGAAATTAATGCTGGGCATGGTGGCTCATGCCTATAATCCCAGCACTTTGAGAGGCTGAGGCGGGTGGATCACCTGAGGTCAGGAGTTTGAGACTAGCCTGGCCAAGATGGTAAAACCCTGTTTCTACAGAAAATACAAAAATTAGCTGGGCCTGGTGGTGGGCGCCTGTAATCCCAGCTACTTGGGAAGCTGAGGCAGGAGAATCGCTTGAACCTAGGAGGTGGAGGTTGCAGTGAACTGAGATCACGCCATTGCACTCCAGCCTGGGCAACAAGAGCAGAACTCAGAAAAAAAAAAAGAAAAAAAGAAAAAGAAGTTGAAATTAAAAATAAAAGTTGAAATTTAAAAACACAAAATGAAGGGTGAACGAAAGTACTGAAAACATTCCAAGCAAGGCTGTTTCAGTGTTTCATAGGCTGTGCCTTGGGCATGATTCGGAGAAACAGTTGGGGTTCCACAGCTGGCCTAGGTAGTAGCAGTGGTGGTCCTGGGCAGGTGTGATGGAGATAATAGTAATTCTTAGAGAGGCAGGAGCTCCAAACATACCTCTAAAAGCAGAGGAAGTAGGAATGAAATGGGGGAAACATTCCTGAAGAACGATACTTCTCCACCATATATATTCCTATAGGCAGAAAAATAATCTTATTTTGTGTCCATAGCTCCTGGCATCATACCTAAATCAGATATTGTCAGGATGCTCTGATCTGGGAGAAAAAAAACAGCTTCACCCTCCCCCCACCCCAAAACACACACACACACACAGACACACACACACACAGACACACACACACACACACAGGTAAGATAGGCAGGTATCTGGGAGGGCTAGAAGATTTTCTTTGTATATGTAAGGCATTGATAAGATAGACAGAGGATCTTAGCTACGGATGACTCCTTGGAAGAGAGAGTTCACTAAGTCATTTATACCTTAAATAAGAATGAGCTCATCAGGATATTCTTTTATATTCCTTGCCCAGGATTTGGCAGAGTGACGAAGAAACATGCCAAATAGAGACTGAATAATAGTTCTGCTAGATGACTTATGTCTTGCTGAACAAACATTTCCCAGATCTGTTAGAGTATCAGAGCATCATCTTCCCTTTTCAATATTTTGACAACATAAAAATCATCATCATCATCATCGTCATCATCATCAATATCATCACCGTCATTGTCATCATGACCACTAAGGTGAATTGAGTGCTTGTGTTCCAGGCACTCTGCTAAAAGCTTTATATCCACTGTCTCATTTTATCTGCATAATATCCCTATGAGGTAAGACTCTATTATTATCTTTATTTTACACATAGGGAAATTGAGCCAGGATTCAAACACACTTTATTTGATTCAGTACCCATACTCTTAATAAACTTGGGAGGCAGTTGCTATTACATACTTGTTAGGGCTCAAACCAGCTCCCTGAAATCAAACTTCCATGAGTGTAAAGTGACGTATGTGGGTTCCCCAGAAATCAATTTCATTAGTCTATGAAGACATATCCCCAGACTGGAAACAGCCCTTATGAAAAGCTGCTGAGGATTTAGCCGATCATGAGCCTAACCTGAGCCAAGAGTGTGATGTCGCTATTAAAACAAGAATCTGACATTGATTCAATAGAAGTACAGGATTGTAATGTTATTAAGTAACAGGTCTGTCATACTCTATTGTTCAAAAACAAAATATCAGGAATATTTTTTCTTGTGGACAATACATTTTAAAAATAAGCACGTACTAACAACAGTGTGTTGGGAGAAGCATGACAAAGAATTTTCAAGGTACTCAGTGGTACTTACTCTAGGCCAGGCACTCTGCTGAGTTCTTTACATGCATTGTCTAATTAAATTTTCACAATGCCTGTAGAAGGTGTGTACTCTGTTTTTCACAAAAGAGAAAATGAGGATTAAGGTACTTAAGAAATGTGTCCTAGATTAAACAATTGATAAATGCAGAGCTGGGATTTCATACCAGGCTTGCCTGAAACCGGAGCCTAGGGCACCGTCTCTAGCCAGGACCCGAAAAATTGTGAGCTTCAAGCAACTATGGAGGAAGTTTAGGATGAGCCCAGAGAAAATAAGACTTTGGGGAGAAACCCACTGGTTGTCTTTGGTATCTGGGTAAATGTAAAACATAGATATGTTTTATTTAGTCCACATTGTTGTTCTCGTTTTTTCTTTTTAAAGAGAACTTTCCACAATGATTCTTTTTTTTTTTTTTTTTTTTTTTTTTGAGACGGAGTCTCGCTCTGTCGCCCAGGCTGGAGTGCAGTGGCTGGATCTCAGCTCACTGCAAGCTCCGCCTCCCGGGTTCACGCCATTCTCCTGCCTCAGCCTCCCGAGTAGCTGGGACTACAGGCGCCCACCACCTCGCCCGGCTAGTTTTTTGTATTTTTTTAGTAGAGACGGGTTTCACCGTGTTAGCCAGGATGGTCTCGATCTCCCGACCTCGTGATCCGCCCGTCTCGGCCTCCCAAAGTGCTGGGATTACAGGCTTGAGCCACCGCGCCCGGCCCACAATGATTCTTATTCCTACTTTGCTTAAAAAATTTTGTAGGCGGCCGGACGCGGTGGCTCAAATCTGTAATCCCAGCACTTTGGGAGGCCGAGACGGGCGGATCACGAGGTCAGGAGATCGAGACCATCCTGGCTAAGACGGTGAAACCCCGTCTCTACTGAAAACAACAACAACAACAACAAAAAAACACAAAAAACTAGCCGGGCGAGGTGGCGGGCGCCTGTAGTCCCAGCTGCTCGGGAGGCTGAGGCAGGAGAATGGCGTGAACCCGGGAGGCGGAGCTTGCAGTGAGCTGAGATCCGGCCACTGCACTCCAGCCTGGGCGGCAGCGAGACTCCGTCTCAAAAAAAAAAAAAAAAAAAAAAAATTTTGTAGGCAATACCAGACCTTCATTTTTAGCCTTGAGAGCTGCAGAGCATCTTTCCCCAGTCAAAGGGCATAGACTTGCCACTTTATTATAGTGCCCACAATGTCTTACAAAATCTTTCACGTAATTCTTTTAAGCCACCCATCTGGGTCCAGGGGAAAAGGAAGGAAAACTGTGTTCTGTTGAGCTCCAGCAAGTAGAAGGGAGGCCAGTTCCTTCAGCAGAGAAGCCCTTTCTATAAAGTGGTGCAAGTTACCGGTTTAGACCAAAAACTTCGTGAGCTTGTGAGGTTCCCATCTGTGGAAATAATCACATGGGGTTTTGACATGTCAGAGATTCTGTGTCAGGTTAAGAGACTGGAATAGATGAACTCTATGATCTCACCATTCTGGTTCTCATTTAATAGGTCCTTAGTATCTGTTTTTAGGTTTCAAAGTCCCCGCTGGAACATTTTCTTGCAGGGCTATTTTCTTTCAAGAAAATAATACCTACAGAATGGAAAGGAAAATTGGTGCTGTTTGCATGTTCTCTACCATGCAGGTATTATTGTCTTAACACCAAAAGATAAGTTAGAAAGAGCAGATGATTATAGTCGGGTATTTCACTCAGTCAGGGTTTTTTCTGCCTATGAGTAATTGAATGTTATTTTCTGCCAGTTAATTTTCCTACAAGCTATTGCAGGATTCTTGCTAGTGGATATTTACAAATAACGGTTGAATTCCTAGGGAAAAGGAGCTTCTTTAACAGATCTAACAGTGGCAATTTTGAAGGATGAAGAGAGATACTTATTAAGTGAGCTCATCAAATAAAAAAGACTATTGTCGGGACAATAGATAATTTTTTTGCTTATAACATTTCAATAAATACATGTGACAATGGTTTGAAATAGTGACGTAATATATTTTTAGTTATGTAACTGTATGCAAACTTTAAATTTGTAATTTTAGTTACCTGTGTGGACAGATAAAATGGAACATATCCATGATAAAAAAAAAACACTTTACATTTTTATTGTACTTTCCAAAGCCCTATCCCACCATTGAATTTTTTTTTTTTTTTTTTTTTTTTTGAGACGGAGTCTTGCTCTGTCGCCCAGGCTGGAGTGCAGTGGCCGGATCTCAGCTCACTGCAAGCTCCACCTCCCGGGTTCGGGCCATTCTCCTGTCTCAGCCTCTTGAGTAGCTGGGACTACAGGTGCCCGCCACCTGGCCCGGCTAGTTTTTTGTATTTTTTTAGTAGAGACGGGGTTTCACCGTGTTAGCCAGGATGGCCCACCATTGAATTTAATTTACACAACAATTTTGTGTGATGTTTTCTCAGTTAACACACATGATATTTCAGTGTAATTGTGTCGTAGCCCTTAAGTTTTAGTAGGACTGGCATACCCCAATGACTGTAGGGGTAAAGCAGGTAATGTAATGAGCAAAACAGAGGCACATGTAAGAAACAACAGTGCAAGGACATTGATAAAAGACAGTTCACATTTGGCCTCAGTGTTGGGGAGAACAATGTGATGAATCAGTCTGTGCTTACACTGCTTAACACGGTCACTCAGCATATATTTCCATATTCTTCTGTATACATTTCTGGACTACAGCTAGTGTCCTATAGGTGAATTAGGCTCTGCCAATTAGATGCCTTTGTGTGTGATTTGGAAGGCTAGATTGGGGACTTCTTTCTCCCGCTGTTTTACTTGGCAAATAACGTTTAGGTTGTAGAGAGGCAGCTGTAGCCAGAGTATTGACCTTTTGATCTCAGAATTGCTGATACAATCAGCATTCAGAATCGCTGTGTTCTTGAAGAGCTAGAAATCAAGATTTTAATGTGAAATAAATTGATTTTTTAAATATATTTAATACTTGATTTTAAAAATATATTTACTGTGAACTACATTTGTTTTTTAAAATATACTTTTCAGGAATAGTTTTAGATTTACTTGAAGGTTATGAAGATAGTACGAGAGTTCCCATCTATCCCACACCAATTTCCTCTATTATTAGTGTCTTATATTCATACGGTACAGGTTGAGTATCCCTTGTGGAATCAGAAGTATTTTGGATTTTGAATTGTTTTGGATTTTTGCATTATACTTACTGGTTGAGCATTGCTAATAGAAAAATCCAGAATACCAAATGCTTCTCTGAACATTTTCTTTGAGAATCATATTAGTGCTCAAAATATTTCAAATTTTGGAGCACTTCAGATTTTGGATTTTCTAATTAGGGATGATCAACCTGCACATTTGTTAAAATTATTGAACTAATATTGATATACAATTATTAATGAATATCTATACTTTGTATGGATTTCTTTGGTTTTTACTTTACATCCTCTTTTGACCCAAGATCACACTGAAGATGTGACATTAGATTTAGTTGCCATGTCTCTTTAGGTTCCTCTTGGCTGTGAAAGTTTCTAAGACTCCCTGTTTTTGGTGACCTTGATAGTTTTACAAAATACTGAGAAGGTATTTTGTAGAAGGCCCCTCAACTGGGGTTTGTCTGATGTTTTTCTCATAATTAGACTGGGATTATGGGTTTTGGGAAGGAAGACTTGGCATGCCAGACCCCTATTGGTGCCAGTAGGGATGGCACTGTGTCTGCAGGTATAAGAGGAGACCCAGAGCCAGCAAAGGAGACGTAGGGTTTGTGGAGGACTTATATACAGTGACTGTGGTCTGGACAGGAGAAGCACTATCATTTGTAAAAAGCATGCAGTTTAAATAGCATTTTTTACTTAGCACTGTCCATCTAGAAACCTCCATTTAACTCAAAAGAGGGTTCTCAGTTCCCTGAATACCTGCATACCAAGGAATGGGCCAGGGATTCCGATGTCCTTCTTAGATAAGGAGTAAACCTCTGGGTTGGCCACTCCTCCTGGATTCCTTAGTTTGGAATCCTGAACCAACATTCTTCTTAGACCATAGTGTCATGCTTGGGGTATGCTTAAGTTATTGCTGACAGGTGAGGATACATCTGTCATATAAGAGCACAGAGGCAAAGCGCCATTCTCATCACATCATATCAAGGGTACATATTATAAATATGACTGATGATACTAACCTTGATGACCTGGCTGAGGTAGTGTCTGTCTGCTCTCTCCACTGTAAAGTTACTCTTTCTCCCCGTCTCCATACTGTACTCTTTAGAATAAAGTCGCTACGCACAGCCCACACTTACGGGATGGGGAATTACGCTTCACCTCCTTGGGAGTTGCTATGGTTTGGCTGTGTCCCCACCCAAAATCTCATCTTGAATTGTAATCTCCATAATCCCCATGTGTCAAGGGCGGGACCAGGTGGAGGTAATAGAATGAGAGGGGTGGTTTCCTCCATGCTTTTCTTGTGATAGTGAGTGAGTGTCACAAGATCTGATGATGGTTTTATAACCATCTAGCATTTCTGTTGCTTGCAGTCATCCTCTCTCCTGTTACTCTGTGAAGAGATGCCTTCTGCCATGATTGCAAATTTCCTGAGGCCTCCCAGCCATGCAGTGAGTCAATCAAACCTCTTTCCTTTATAAATTACCCAGTCTCTGGTATTTTCTTTTTTCTTTTACTTTTAGATGGAGTCTTGCTTTGTCACCCAGTCTGGAATGCAGTGAAGTGATCTTGGCTCATGCAACCTCTGCTTCCCGGATTTAAGCAATTCTCCTGCCTGAACTTCCCAAGTAGCTGGGATTACAGGCATGCACCACCATGCCTGGCTAATTTTTGTATTTTTAGTAGAGATGGGGTTTCGCCATGTTAACCAAGCTGGTCCGAACTCCTGACCTCAAATGATCCACCCGCCTCATCCTTCCAAAGTGCTGGGATTACAGACATAAGCCACTGCGCCTAACCTGTCTCAGGTATTTCCTTATAGCAATGTGAGAACGAACTGATACAGGAGTGAAGTAGCTACATAATTTATGTGGAATTCGTCTTTTTGAGATACTTTTCTCCCATTTATTATTTTATTCAATAATTTCTTTACATAAGTAAGAATGCCTGGATATTTATTTTATATTTTGAGTTAGAATTCAATATGTTATTTCCTCTTTACATAATATTGTTCGCAAGAGTGAACAATATTATGTTCATAATATTGGCCATTGGGAGCTCTTTCAGTTGGCTCCCATGTCCCTCTGTCATCTCCCCATCATTCTGTGAGTTTCTTTTGGCTTTGTGGGGTTTTTTTTGGAGCACTTCCTTACTTTCTAGTACTATAAGATGCTTCGGACTCATCTTGTATATTCCCTTCCTCAAGTCTAGAATCAGCCATTTATCAGTTGATTTTTAAATCTTGCCTTACAAGAAAATTTTTCTTTTTTTTCTTTTTGAAACAAAGGACAGAACAAACAAAGCATGTCCGTGAGCTAGATCAAGGCTGTGAACTACCAGTTGATGACTATGCTAGTGGATTCCATTCCGAACTTTGTAGTATCACTCTTCTATGTCTATTGTTACCTTGTGAGTGCTCTCACCTCACAGCTCCTATCAAACCTGCTCTCATTCTCTTCATTCACACAGGTAGAGATGACTGTTCATGGTTCTTTTATTTTAAAACTGGTCAAGTATTAAGATAAATTAATCGGCCAGGTGCAGTGGCTCACGCCTGTAATCCCAGCACTTTGGGAGGCTGAGGTGGGCGGATCACAAGGTCAGGAGATAGAGACTATCCTGGCTAATATCGTGAAACCCCGTCTCTACTAAAAATACAAAAAAAATTAGCCGGGTGTGGTGACAGGTGCCTGTAGTCCCAGCTACTCGGGAGGCTGAGGCAGGAGAATGGCATGAACCCGGAAGGTGGAGCTTGCAGTAATCTGAGACTGTGCCACTGCACTCCAGCCTGGGTGACAGAGCGAGACTCCATAAAAAAAAAAAAAAAGAAAAGATAAATAAATCACTTAGAAGGCGTGGTAGTGAATTCACGTGAAATATAGTGATCCTGTACACTCTCTTTCCCAAAAAAGGACAGTCTATTTGAGACAGAAAGTATGGATAAAATAAGACTCTACTCACCATAAAGCCAGAATGTAGTAAGTGCCACAAGCTGGCAATGTACACATATGAAATCAGGACAGCATAGGATAAGAGAAAGCAGTGGAGACTCTGAGGACCCGAGAGGGACCATGAATTGATAGACAATGATTGATTGCTCTCTCATGATTGGTGGCTTCCGTGCAGAGTAACAGAGTGCCAGCATTGTGTAGGTGGGCTGACTACCACTCAGCTCTAGATGATTGTTATCACACAGAAAAGAGGGCCTTGTGTTGGCAGGTCTTCTGATTTTCAACAGAAAACTGAAAGTTTTCTAAAATCACTCCATTTTTAATTACCGACAGCATATTCCTTCCCTCTTCCTCTCAAAAAACACTAAAACAATTTGAAATTTAAACATCTTTGGGGCCACCAGTTTGAGACCACTGCGGGGAGGATATTGCTGTTGTGCTTTCATAGAATTTCAGGCATCAGGCAGGTTCTGGAGGCCTTTTTTAGACTCAGGGTTCTCCTTTTATAGACCTCCTGTGTGAGCAACTGCTCCTCACCTGAATGGAACACTGACTGCAGCCCCTTCTCCTAGTGCTTTGTCAATACCACCACTGGGAAAAGCTGAAACCATAGGACTTAAACAAGAACTTGGCCACAAGACGTGCTGCTTTCTTCTGTTTCCTGCATTTAGAAGAATTTGCTGAAAACATTCTCAGCCATTACAGGCTAGCTGAGGTGCTCTGAGACTCAAGGCTGCAGTGACATAATCGTCATTACTAACACAGCAAAGTGAGCACTTAGAAAATGGTTGACTTGGCCAGGCACAGTGGCTCACGCCTATAATCCCAGCACTTTGGGAGACCGAGGCAGGCAGATCACCTGAGGTTGGGAGATTGAGACCAGCCTGACCAACATGGAGAAACCCTGTCTCTACTAAAAATACAAAAATTAGCCAGGCGTGGTGGCACATGCCTGTAATCCCAGCTACTAGGGAGGCTGAGGCAGGAGAATCGCTTGAACCTGGGAGGCGGAGGTTGCGGTGAGCCGAGATAGAGCCATTACACTCCAGCCTGGGCAACAAGAGTGAAACTCCGTCTCAAAAAAAAAAAAAAAAGAAAAGAAAATGGTTGACTTTGGCTGGGTGCAGTGGCTCACACCTGTAATCTCAGCACTTTGGGAGGCCAAGGCAGGTGGATCACTTGAGGTCAGGGATTCAATACCAGCCTGGCCAACATGGTGGAACCCCGTCTCCACTAAAAATACAAAAATTAGCCAGGTGGGGTGACAGGCACCTGGAATCTCAGATACTTGGGAGGCTGAGGAAGGAGAATTGCTTGAATCCAGGAGGCAGAGGTTGCAGTGAGCTGAGATCATGCCACTGCACTCCAGCCTGGGTGATAGAATGAGACTCCGTTAAAAAAAAAAAAAAAAAAAAGAAAGAAAAAGGAAAGAAAAGAAAATGGTCGACTTTATATGCTTAGTGAGTAGAGGCTCAGGGCATAGAACCAGATTCTCCTTTGCTGATGGATCCAGTGCCCGGGAGCCAGTCCCCCACCAGACTTGTGTTCCAGGGTCCTTAGCTATGCGTCTCTCCCTAGGCTGAGTCAGGACTGGGAAGTCTCTTATTGGCACAAAGGAAGCCACGTCGAGAGGCTCCACTGGCTGAGTAATTGTGCTTCCCTCCACCTCTCTCACCCATGCTCCAAGAGCCTAATGAGCAGCCTGACTGGAGGAGCCCCTAGAAGCCACCTGCCCTGCTGTCTCAAGATTAATGGAATCAAGTGATGCAGCAAAAATGCCATGACAGAACCTTATGCTGCCAATCCTCTTGGTGTCATTTAACTAAAGAAACCGTAAACAAAAACGAAGAAGAAGAAAACAGCTGGTGGTATAATCCTGCTCTGTTCTTCATGAGAAAGAGAAAGGGGAAGAGAGTTCTGATTTTCACATCTGAGAGGTCCCTGTTGGGTGAAACTTCTAGGGAAGCTTCTACGTATGCATAGTTGTAACTCCAACTTTATTGTGAAACGTTGGAACTGGAATTCAGCTGTAGCCCCTCCCTCTCGAAGGTGGCCCTTTGTGACCTCCAGAGCTCTACTTCAAACAACTCAATTTCAGGGATTTCATAGCTCTTTATAAACTGAGCAGTGAGTAGTAGCACATTCTATTTCCCCTGATTCAAGAGAAGAGAAACCAAGGCACTGAATAAACACAGGCTGTCTGGTGTGGTCAGGGCCTAAGAGTACAGAAGCAGAGTCTGACATTTGAATTATATCCATTGGCAAACAGTACTTACTATTTCTTGACAAATTTCAAGTTTTTGCTCTTGAGAGAGGAACAGTGGTTGCGACTTTGTTTGTTCAAAGACATGGAATCAGGCACTCAAAAGTGCCCTCGATAATGCTGGGGTTTGCAAGAGAGGACACAAAATGGAAAAGTCAAGAATGTTAATGGCGAAGGCAGACGAACAGGTTATTCACTTTCTTTTTGAACTCTGTGCCTACCCACCTTCTGGGGATTATATTCTCCATCCTGAGAAAGCAAATTGGCCATGCTTTATAGCCCAAATACTGGCTGGCAGTCTCATTTGAGGAATTTGTTTGTCTTGCTGTCAAGCTTATGTTCTGAGCTAAATGGGCCAGAAAGGGTGAAGAATACTGTAGAAACACAGGCTTAAACCCAGGGTGAAATTATTACAATGTAAAATATTCCTTTTAAGAAAGCTGCAAATTCTAAAAATTCTGTTCTGGATTTTTGGAATTACGGATCAATGATAAAGGGTGATTGAGTCATGAAGTGACAAGTTAGCCCCCAGTTTTTCTCAATAAATGCCATCCAGGTCTTCTTTTTGTGAAAAAAAAAAAAGAAAAAAAAAAAGCTTTTTTTCCCCCCTCATACATAATACTTACAATAAAATCATTTAGACATCCAAATACCAGAAGTTTTGTGGCTTAATACCAACTGCTTTTTTAGTTAATAAAAACTGTCATTTACAGAATATTTACTATGTGCCAGGAATTATACTGAAAATTAGGACTTTACATGAATGATCAAATTGAATCTTCATAATTTTATGAAAAAGTACTATCCCTAATTTACAGATGAAAAAACTGAAGCATGAAGAGGATTAGTAATGTGGCTAAAATGGTGCAGCTGAAGTGTGGCAGAGCTGGGACCCAGACCCAGGGATCTGAGCCAAAGGCTCAGGTTTTGACCTCTTAGCGCCTTAAGGCTCACTGATTAAAGCGTGGACTCTGCAGTGAGTTTCTGTTATTCCATACCTCACTCTTTCTCTGGGCTCCAACTCTACTTCTTTTATTCAGAATTTTAGGTTCTTTATTTAGGAGCCTATAGAGGTCAGGCAACTTGAATCTGAGCATGTCTTCCTTGCAATGAGCATTCCTAGGTCCCACATACCAGGAGCACAAACCTGACTTTGTACTTCCTGTGTCTTCTCTTTTGTTTCCATTCAGGCCAGCACCAGTTAGCTGGATTAATTAAGCTTAATACAAACTAGACAAACTGAAGCTCAATGTAAATTAATGAAGAGCCCATTCTATCAATCTAGGTGAATATTGGAAAAGTACTTATGGGACTTGTTCTCTCAAATGAGGACTGAGGGCGGGCTGCAAAGCTCAGGTCCCATAAAATCCCTAGGTGTAACTTTTTCCATTAGTATTCTCACTGATTTAGAATGGTTGTTATTCCAGCCTCACTCCCACCTCTTCTCTCCAGCCCTTAGCAATTTATTTTCCTTTTAAAGATTTTCTTTTTACAATCTCCACACTGGCTTTTACCACCAAATGAAAGGAAACTCTTTTCTTGGAACTTTTTTTGTTGCTTTTTCAAAATACAGCCCTGAAAGTCTGATACTCTAATCTTATGTTTCTAGTATATTAATTAGATCCTTCCTATGCCATAATTGTGACCAGGTGCCTGGATTGGGAAGTAGACTGAGAAAGGCGCTTACCTATAAGGTAAGATTACAGGCCCATCAACAGGGTAATGGCTAAACAAACTATAGTTTTATATGATAAATATAATAGCATAGTTAAAAATAATGAGATATAAAGTAAGTTCTAACATGGTGCAGCAAAAATACACAGTGTATTTTTTTATTTCATTTATGTAAGGGGCAATACCATATGTATCTTTTTCCTGTGGGTATGCATACGTGGGGGTACGTGAATATAACATTTGAAAGATGCATTCAAAACCATACTGATACCCCCAGGAAGAAGAGAACATGAAGCTACTAAGAACGTGCAGGAATAAGCAAAAGTGAATTTTAACCTTATACATGTTGTTTTAATGTGAAAAGGAAAACGTATTCATGTATTTCTTATATAATTAAAAAAAATTTTTAAAAAGGTAAAATAACTTCGCCTTTAGAGAAGGTCACTGCAGCCACCAAATAGGATACTTCTACTTATTTCTTGGTACATCATAAAATCCCTTACAGCCTTTACATAATTAGAGTCAGAATCCAAATGTAAGTTTCTCTAGACTAAGTGACAAGGAGAGCTCACCTCCTGGTAGAATATAAATGAGTGACAATGTTTCCTTGAGATCAGGTTTTGTCTGGGAGATGTTAGGGCTGCAGGCTCAGAGCTGAGGAAGCCTCAGTTTTGCTAGGGATGTGATATTCTTAGCTAGTTTTGTAAGTTCACCTGGGGGTTGCCCTAGTTAAGGGCCCAATCTCCGAGGGGAATTTTTTTAGTTTTAAATTTTTTTTTGGCTGGCATCTACATCCAGCACCCTGTCCACACAGCTTACCTCTTTGGTAAATTTCTAGAGTACAGACAGTTCAGACACTCCTTGGGAAGCCAAAGCAAAACAAAACATCAAGCCAAGAAACAACCCCACTGCAGTGGTGAGAGTATGTCTCGTTATTAATACCTTTAACAATTTGTGAATTCTTAGGACCAAGAGCATAAGTCATTGGAGTTGAAAATCAAAACCTGCTGTGGCTTGCATTTAGCACCCAGGCTGCCAAAGGATCAGGCCTGTGGGATTCCCTGTGAAAATGATGTGGCCTGAAGCACGGAGCTCTGCATGCTCCTTGCTCCCCACGTTTCAGCGCCTCTGGGCCGGGCTGGCCTGCCGTGGCCATACCACCTCTAGGGGATTTTCTTACCAAATCTAAGCTGTGGGAAATGGGAAATTGCATAAAAATCTGGGTTGGGTGATCTAAAATAAAGCAGGGGCTGGGGATAGGCAGTAATATAAGGCAAGATGGCTAAGGAAGAAGGTGGGCAGTGGAGCAGGTGAAAGAAGCCTCAGGCACGGATGGAGGCGAGGAGATCAGGAGCAGTGAAGGAACACTCTCCTCCCCCAGTCAGCTGGGATCTGGAGTTTTAAGGCCCAGGGACTCTGACTTTGGAGGCCCTGTCTCCATAAGGTAACATTAAAAATTAAAGTTTACTATTGTGCTACTATAAAGACAAACCTATGATGTTTTATATTAAAATATACCTAAGAACTCTTTCTTAAAATTTTCTGCTCATCTTAAAAAAATTAGAACATTTTTGTGGAACTCCCCTTTTCTGCAAAGGATCATGGGTCCTAGGCACTATGGTACTGCATCTCATGGAGACGTCACCCTTGTCCCCAAAAGAATGGCATCTTGTTTGTTTCCTCCTATAAATAAATTTAGCCCTGATTTCCAAGAACTCATAACCTGGATCATCTCTGATTTCACATTTCCTGCTGCTCTTATAGCCGCCCCCTGCTCAGGAAAAGAAATAAGATATAGGACAATTTCTAAATCAGAGTTTAATGGTCTTTGCATCTTAAAGGGTTTCTCAAGATAAGATAGGAAATCAACTACCTTATATGAGTAATTACTATGTGCTGGTGTCATTTAATTTACGTAAGTTCCTGTGAGTTAGAAACTGTCTCTCTTTTAAAGGGCCTTTCACAAAGGACCTAGTAATGTTGGTAACTTGCTTGAAGTCACTCAACCAGAGAGAGTTAGAGCTGAGTCTGGAGCTCAGTCCCTCTGCTACACTTGCTGCTCCCTTTGCTTAGAACATTTTCCCCTGTACCCCCACCCCACACCCCTATCTCCTTGTCATGACCGTGGCTGATATAAATAAATTATAAACAAGTCAATTTTAAAATCAGAGTTTAACGGCCTTTGAATTTCAAAGTGTTTGTCAAGATAAGATAGAAAATCAGGGCTTTCCTTCAGGGCTCAGTTTGTGGTGAGCCCCCTCAGAGGGCAACCACTAGGTCATTCTCCATCATACCACACCACAGTGGTGCCCAGCATTGTCTTTTTTTTTTTTTTTTTTTTTTTTTTTTGAGATGGAGTCTCGCTCTGTCGCCCAGGCTGGGGTGCAGTGGCCGGATCTCAGCTCACTGCAAGCTCTGCCTCCCGGGTTTACGCCATTCTCCTGCCTCAGCCTCCCGAGTAACTGGGACTACAGGCGCCTGCCACCTCGCCCGGCTAGTTTTTTTTTTTGTATTTTTTAGTAGAGACGGGGTCTCACCGTGTTAGCCAGGATGGTCTCGATCTCCTGACCTCGTGATCCGCCCACCTCGGCCTCCCAAAGTGCTGGGATTACAGGCTTGAGCCACCGCGCCCGGCCAACCCAGCATTGTCTTTATGGCGATCTGGCATTCATTCATTCTTTCTCTCTTTTCTATGTGCTTTTTTTTTTTTTTTTTTTTTTTGAGACGGAGTCTTGCTCTGTCACCCAGGCTGGAGTGCAGTGGTGCGATCTCGGCTCACTGCAAGCTCCGCCTCCCGGGTTCACGCCATTCTCCTGCCTCAGCCTCCCCAATAGCTGGGACTACAGGCACCCGCCACCTCGCCCGGCTAGTTTTTTTTTTGTAATTTTTGGTAGAGACGGGGTTTCACCGTGTTAGCCAGGATGGTCTCGATCTCCTGACCTCGTGATCCGCCTGTCTCGGCCTCCCAAAGTGCTGGGATTACAGGCTTGAGCCACAGCGCACGGCCTTTCTATGTGTTTATACTGTGTTTCAGTCTGTCTGTTTCTCCCCATTTCTAACCCCCAACTCAACTGTATGGACCCCATGACAGCAAGGGTCTTTCTCCCTTCTTTACTGCATGCCTGGCACACAGCCAGTGGTCAATAAACATTTGTTGACTGAATGACTCAGAATCCAAAGCCTGTATGCACTGTGGGGGAAGAAAATATATTTTTCTCATCCATCACTAGGTTCATGGCTGAGGCCCTTGTAACAAAAGATAAATTAATGAGTGGAAAACATACACACACTTATTTATTGTAAGTTTAATATGACACAGGAGTCTTTAAAGGACATGAAGGCCTGAAGAAATGAGGAAGCTGGTGTATTTTTACGCTAGATTTGATGAAGAAGTGGATAGTTATGAAGAAGTATGATTGGGTAAAAAAAAAAAGTATGATTTGATGGTAATAAACTGTGTGTGGGAGGGTACTTAGCACGTCCTGTTTGTTCAGATTCTTCTCTGTGACCCTTTTTCTTCAGAAATAAGGATGTTCTTTCCAACCAGGATTGGGAGGGCACAGGTCACATGAGGGTCTTGGGATCTGCCTCAAAGGAGGGTCAGAAAATTCCTCCTAGGTTTTAGGACCTGCTTTAGGGGAGAAGAGCAGGAGAAGGTGAGGAGACCTTCCTGCTTCTGCTGTTTTCTCAAATGCTAAGGTGCCGTACTCTGGGGCAGCTTGTCCTGAACTCCATCAGCACATTAGCGCATTACTACCACGGTGCACTGCTTCTCTGGATGGCTCTTTTCTTTCTTTCTTTCTTCTTTTTTTCTAAATGTAAGTTTTCTTTACTTAAAACGCAGCCAATTTTAAATTCAGATAATGTGACTCGATGAACAGGAAGCACAGGCTCAAAGTTCACAAGCTACATGAATTTTAAGAAATTGCTTAACCTCCTTATGGCTTAATTTCTTAAAATAAAACAAGGATGACAGAACAATGCCTCCCACTCTAAATGTAAGAGATAATAGAAAAATAAAATGCACCTTTATGGTGTACAAATAATAACATTAATCAAGGTTAAGACAGCACAGTAAGTGTGGCTGTCATGGAATACTACAGGAGATTGCTCACCACCAGCATTATTACATAAAAAGTATTACAGTAAGCAGGGAGCTCTGAGACTGTCTATTACGAGATACTTTTTGGAGAGAGCATTGAAAAGGCAGAAAGAAACAATGACTCAGCCAGTATTACTCATCTCTGAAGCAAAGAGCTGTGGGCTCCTGGTGTTGGGTTTGCAGCCAGTGTTGACATCACTAAATGCTGCAAGAGGACTCCTGTGGCCTGAGCCCTGTTCATTTAGGAGATAAGATTCTCCAAAGAATTGGGTAATTTCGGGGGCTTCTTTAGTTCTGCTGTATAACTTAACCACGTCTGATAGCCAGACCCCAGAATTTCTACTACAAAATTTTCTTTGGTGCCAAAAGGATGATATGAGAACAAGAGTCTAGGCAGACACTTCCGTCCACGGACTTTTGCTTTAAAGTTGGAACTCTTTTGGCCAGGCCCAGTGGCTCATGCCTGTAATGCCAGCACTTTGGGAGGCTGAGGCGGGTGGATCACAAGGTCAGGAGTTCGAGACCAGCCTGGCCAATATGGTGAAATCCTGTCTCTACTAAAAATACCAAAAAAAAAAAAAAAAAATTAGTTGGGTGTGGCCAGGCACGGTGGCTCACGCCTGTAATCCCAGCACTTTGGGAGGCCGAGGTGGGTGGATCACCTGAGGTCGGGAGTTCGAAACCAGTCTGACCAACATGGAAAAACCCTGTCTCTACTAAAAATACAAAATTAGCTGGCCGTGGTGGCACATGCCTGTAATCCCAGCTACTCGGGAGGCTAAGACAGGAGAATCGCTTGGACCCAGGAGGCGGAGACTGTGGTGAGCTGAAATCGCACCACGGCACTCCAGCCTGGGCAACAAGAGCAAAACTCCATCTCAAAAAAAGAAAAACAAAAATTAGCTGGGTGTGGTGGTGGGCGCCTGTAATCCCAGCTACTCAGGAGGCTGAGGCAGGAGAATTGCTTGAACTCAAGAGGCGGAGATTGCAGTGAGCTAAGATCATGCCACTGCACTCCAGCCTGGGCCACAGAGCAAGACTCCATCTCAAAAGAAAAAAAGAAAAGTTGAAACACTTTTCTGCATGGCTGAGGCATACCATGGTGTCCTGGCAATGATCCTCTCACAATAGAAAACCGGGTCCAAGGCTGGGCGTGTTGACACTGAGTGCCTAATGGATGCTAAATTCTTACTTGCATAATCAGTTCTCTCCCAAGGTCCAAATCATTACTTTGCAGAGCACTTTGGGACAAATAGGGACTAATTCTACTCCGGGGTGACAGTGGCTGATAAATATTTCAGGCTGTCCTTTCATCTTGTTTCATAGGGACTTACATGTGTAACTCATTTGCAGTCTTACCAGAGTATATTCAGAGCAGGTATTTTCTAATGAAAAAAACATATGCATCTATGTATATCTGGCTCTTCAAAAATAACCGTTGGTAATTGCTATCTTCAAAGAAGTCAGTCAACATTAGCCAGACAGTAATGTTCATCTTTGATAGACTACAGAACATACTGGGGAGGATGAGTGGCTCCTCTTCAACGTTAGATTGGACAACCCTCCTGACAATGGTCTGGCCCTCCTGTGCTTACCTTGGTCATGGCACAGCCCACACTTATTTTATTTATTTATTTATTTATTTATTTATTTATTTATTTATTTATTTATTTTGGGACGGAGTCTCCCTCTGTCGCTCAGGCTGGAGTACAGTGGCGCAATCTTGGCTCACTGCAAGCTCCGCCTCCGGGGTTGATGTCATTCTCCTGCCTCAGCCTCCCAAGAAGCTGGGACTACAGGCGCCCGTCACCACGCCCAGCTAATTTTTTTGTATTTTTAGTAGAGACGGGGTTTCACCATGTTAGCCAGGATGGTCTCGATCTCCAGACCTCATGATCCGCCCGCCTCGGCCTCCCAAAGTGCTGGGATTACAGGCGTGAGCCACTGTGCCTGACCCATACTTCTTATTTTATAAGAGAAGGCTTGTGAAATTGCCTGCATCAGTGGGAATCCCAGTGTTCATGACTGTATTATCCTTAAGCCTCAGCTTTTTTATTCAGAGTAGTTAGGGCATCAACACACTTGGGAATCCCTGGCATATATTTTGCATAAGAAGCCTTGTATTTTATTAATTAATTCATCATAAGAAAATGTGCTTTGGTGACTGATTTTTTGGGAGGAAATTCAGTGTTTCATTAGGGATCATCACTGTAGCTTAATGCAATTATGTATGTCAAACCTAATGACATTTGACATTGTGGCATGAGAGGTTCTCCAAATGGGATGCGACTTAGGAAGATGACAATCCTAGGATTGATTTGGTTCATTTTTTTCCCCTCAAACAGAAATTCAGGTTGACTAGACTTTGGGGCTTACTGTGTCTCCTTAGGAGATGACCTAAAATCACAGTTCACTAAGTTCTTTTGTTTAAGGTCATGACTTAGTGGCGAAAAAGAAAAAAAAAAAACTCCTTGGTCCTAAATCATGTCTTTCTCTATTTAGTTGCCTAATAGATGTAGAAAAGTAATATCTTTTTTTTTTTGAGACCGAGTCTCGCTCTGTTGCCCAGGCTGGACCTCGTGATCCGCCCATCTGGGCCTCCCAAAGTGCTGGGAGATTACAGGTTTGAGCCACCACGCCTGGCCGAAAAGTAGTATCTTAAGTAAAATCACATGGCACATTAAGTTTCACCTAAAAATCAGTCCAGTTTCAGGGAACAAGCCGACCTTTATAAACATTTCAAGAAATAGCAAATGACTGGGTTCCGCTAAAGGTAAAGGTATACCATTACTTAAAAGTTCCTCTGCACTCAAAAGAGAACTTACAAATTATTTCATAATTTCACTGAATTTTTGCTAGTCTATCCTTTTCATCAGTGCCTTTACTTACCTCTTAGCAGACATTTAGGCTTCACCTATTTCACTTTTCCTGTGGTTATCACACAGGTTGAAAGGTTTGCTACGGCTAAAGGCTAACCAAGGACCAGAGTAAAGAAGAATGATGTCAAAATTCAAGAAATGTTTGACAGGTGATGGGGCAGAGTGACTCTGATTTAAAGCCAGACTGTAATTGATTTGCTTCGTGATCTTGGGAAAAATCATTTACTTGGAATCTTCAGTATTATCTTATGTCAAGCAACTGTGAATCACACCTTCTCTCTCTGTAGAGTACACAGCGCCCAGTACGAAGCCCTGCATAGAGCAGGGGTCCAAGTCCATATGACTATGATACTAATTCTTTTTTGTTTTTTTTTTTGAGACAGAGTCTCACTCTGTCATCCAGGCTGAAGTGCCGTGGCACAATCTTGGCTCACTGTAACATCCGCCTCCCAGGTTTAAATGATTCTCCTGTCTCAGCCTCCCCAGTAGCTGGGACAACAGGCGCGTGTGACCACGCCGGCTAATTTTTTGTATTTTTAGTAGAGACGGGTTTCACCGTGTCAGCCAGGATGGTCTGCATTTCCTGACCTCGTGATCCGCCCGCCTCGGCCTCCCATAGTGCCGGGATTACAGGGGTGAGGCACCGTGCCTGGCCATTTGATACTAATTCTTAAAATTGAGTATTATTCTGTGCTTCGGGCAATCATTTAGCTTTCTCAGCGTTAATGAGAGTAGGCCAGGATCACTCCTGTAATCCCAGCACTTTGGAAGGGCAAGGCAGGAGGATCACTTGGGTTCAAGAGTTCAAGACCAGCCTGGGCAACAGAGTGAGACCCCATCTCTACAAAACATTAGCTGGGCATGGTGGCGTGTGCCTGTAGTCCCAGCTACTCAGGTGGCTGAAATGAAAGGATCACTTGCGCCCAGGAGGTCAAGGCTGCAGTAAGCCATAATTGCACCACTGCACTCCAGCCCAAATGACAGAGTGAGACCTTGTCTCAAAAAAACAGAATAAACATGTTTTCTGAAGTAGATAGAGCTAACTTAGGACACTAGTTTGGAAAAATTGGGGCACTTTTGGTTAACCAAGTGAATTTCAAATATAATAAGAAAGACCATACCTTCAGGACTTTTAGAACTGTTGTCATAAAGCAGCAAAGATTGCTTTGTAAATGAATTAACACTGTTTTTCATGTCCACATGTATTTTCATTAATTATGCTTGCTTAAAATAGCGTACGTGCATGTAAACCAACATCTTATATTCACCGATTTAAAATTCACCTAGAGGCCGGGCGTGGTGGCTCACGCCTGTAATCCCAGCACTTTGGGAGGCCGAGGTGGGCGGATCACAAGGTCAGGAGATGGAGACCATGGTGAAACCCCGTCTCTACTAAAAATAGAAAAAATTAGCCGGGCGCAGGGGCGGGCGCCTGTAGTCCCAGCTACTCGGGAGGCTGAGGCAGGAGAATGGCGTGAACCCCGGAGGCGGAGCTTGCAGTGAGCCGAGATTGCGCCACTGCACTCCAGCCTGGGCGACAGAGCGAGACTCCATCTCAAAAAATAAATAAATAAATAAATAAAATAAAATAAAATTCACCTAGAAGGCTGGGTGTGGTGGCTCACGCTTGTAATCCTAGCACTTTGGGAGGCCGAGGCCGGCGGATCACGAAGTCAGGAGTTTGAGACCAGCCTGGCCAATATGGTGAAACCCCGTCTCTACTAAAAAATACAAAAATTAGCTGGACTTGGTGGCACATGCCTCTAGTCCCAGCTACTCAGGAGGCTGAGGTGGGAGAATCACTTGAACCCAGGAGGTGGAGGTTGCAGTGACCTGAGATCATGCCACTGCCCTCCAGCCTGGGCAACAGAGCGAGACTCCATCTAAAAAAAAAAAAATATTCACCTAGAGATGTCTGCTGAACATGCAGAAACAAAACAAAACAAAACAAAACAGGATATGTCTCACTCAGAAGTTTATTTCCCTGAGATGCCAAGAAAGAAACCCACTTACTTGCCACCATTTCTAATTTGCATCTCCTTTGTTCCATAGTAGATCAGATTTACCTTAGAAAAAGCCCTTGATGGTAACCGAACAGAGGCCTTAATGTTCCTGGCACATGTGCTGTAGCATCAGGTACTCAGTGGCTGTGAATGCTTTTGTGAAACCTGCTGTGCACCAGCGTTTTTAGCTCTCTAGGAACCAGTAGCTCCTATGGTGACTGTCTGCCCCAGCTTAAAGCCAGATTCCCTCTTCAGGTACGGAGGGGTTGCAGAACATGGCTTTGCTGAAGACACACCTTGGACCTGGAGGTTTATCTCTGAAGGGCTGGATTCTCTTATTGAGTTCTTCAAAAAAGCAGGAAAGCTCTTTTGCTTATAAGATACTATTATTTTAACAAAAACATTAGGGTTTGCCCAGACTGAAGACCTCTGTGAAAACCTAGCTTTTAAGTAAATACCATAAAACATTTTTTAATGCCACTTTAGCGTGAGAGGGTCCTCTTCAATGTGTGTGGCCAAGCTGAGCCCGAAGTACTTTTCCTCCTAGCTCTAAAATGGGGCATATGGAAGTGATTGTCAGGAGAAGGCAGCTGTTGCAGACACAGGGTGAAGATTTTGCAGCAACACCCAAAGCCGGTTCTGGAAGCTGTGGAACAATGTAAGTTCTGTTGTCCAGGAATGCATTCTCAACACAGTGGTTTCCTGAATGCCCCAAGGGAGTGAGGCAGTAAGACGCTGACCAGACAGCAGGTATACCTTTCCTGTTCTGTGCAGACAAGATTCATTACTCCCTAGTGATGTTTTAAGTGAATGTATAGCATTCATTCATAGACAGTGTCTAATTAGGTAATATTAGCATGAAGGGTAAGTTCTAAATGTGAAGGGATATACATGACTTTGACTAATCAACATACTATCCCTAGAAAATATATTGGAACTGCAAAAACAAAATGAAAAAATAGAGTGAAGTGATTCAGAGGTTGTGAAACCCTACATTTTTAATTAAAATTGCACAATGCAGTTCTATCATGAGAACAAACTGTATTGAACTCCTCCTACATCAAAATCATTCTCAAATGTTTGAATAACTAGTAACAAGATAAACATGGACAACTAGACTCTTTGTATTAAATGACAAAGTTACCAACTTACCCTACTGTTCTTTTTGTGTTTTTTTTTTACTTTTAGAATGTTTTGGGTACTGGGCAGACATGTCTGAACTCGGATCATCTACTTGGCTATGCTAATGTTTATTTTTCTCTTCCAAATTATCCCTCCAGCTAAAACTGTATTGGGTCCTAGACAGGGGAAAATGGCTGCTCCTGAGACCTCTCTGGAGAGCTGAATTTGCAGATGGAATCTATTAGTTGCATTTCTAAGCTTGAAAGATCATCTTCCTTTTACCTTGAAGGTAAAACTTCCCTCTCTAATAACCTAGAGTGATTTTCTTATCTGCAATTTAGATTACTGAGGCCATCTGGGGACATTTGCAAAGACTGCTGTGTTATTTTGGAAATAGGTGTCTGGCTGTACATCTGAATACTTCTCCTTCCCCAACTTTATGGACCATATTTTCCAAGTCCAATTTTAAAACATGGAGTGGGTTAACCCCAGCATAAAGCAGAGACAGACAATCGCTAAAAAGATGCTTTCATTTAGCCACTGATTTTAGTGTGGAATTTAAAATGGAAGGTCTTTAGAAGTATTTTAGGTTGAAGAATAAAAACAGACACACCAGAGGGAGATTTGCCAACCATATACATACATAGGCGTTAAGCCCCCTATACATAAACCAAATATAAATGGAAAGACAATGAGTAAACTGCACATATAAACAGGCAAAGCCCCAGTGGATAAGTCATAAAGATCTGACAGCAAGGACCATATGTCTTTAAAACTCTCAGCTTTTCTACTCAAGTAATGTGTTATTTGTCCCAGGTTTGCAGTTCACTCATTCCACTCAACATCCTCCTTGGCACTGTTCAGTTGTCTGCTGTCTACACGTTTGGGCTCTTGGCAAATGTAGATGCTCTCAACAAGAACAGCTTTTGAGTGTTATTCAGACCCCTGATGGGCCTCCGATTGTATAAAACAAGGATTTGTAGCTCTTTAGGGATGTAACTCTGTTTGAAGCAAAATATCTTCTCACTTCTTTCCAGTACTTACATGTGGGGAGCTAATCCCAGAGCAGGAAGAGAAGGTAAGCAGTTTTTTTCTTATAGCACCAGCATACAAGGTTTTCCCAGAGGTTTGGGAAGTAGGTGAGCAAACATTGGAAAGCTGATGGATGGCCTCTGATCATCTACTTGAACAAATCCTGAGCTGTGTTTTTCCAATGTAAAATAGTGTCAAATAAATACAAGTTAGGACTGTTACAAACCATTTTTTTAGTATCAAATAAAATGACATATGTGAAAGTATTGTAAAACCATAAATCATTGTGCAAAATTATTATAGCTAGCGGGGAGGGAGAAACTATCAAAACTGACTTGAGAAGCCCCTATTTCAGGTAGATTGAAGGTTAGAAACCGCTTAGGTTCTTAGAAGATGTGTTTCCATAACACTGAGCAAATCTTTAGTCTTCACTTAACAACCTAGTCACATAATGCCTGGATTTATTCAATTTGGGTAAATATATGTTAAAATATCATGCCACCACTGTAATCTGTGGAATTGTTACCCTTTCCACCTGGTCTTGGAAGGCAGTACTACTTTGAATAGTGCTTATACTTTGAGCTCCTACTTGAGTTTCTCAGACTTTTTTTGGTGTGCAAGTGTTACACTGTGACAAGTGTGTTATTGGTTTGCATGGAAGGGCTGAGAGCTTAGCAAGGATCTGTGAACAGTAGGGCCAGTGAATGTTAGGGCAACTCCCAGTACAGCTGGCCATTCGGTGGCCTTGCAGTGAGTGATTGCCGGACAAGCCTTCTAAAGTGGTAGCTATTTACAAGAAGAAGGTGAAATATTCTGCCGTAGCAAGGACAAGCAACAGCACAATACTTTACAAAAAGGTCGGAAGGCAGGGTACTTTACCTTGCATGGAATTATTCAGGAGGCTCAATAGCTTTGCATAGCAACGGAAGGCTTATTGACAGGAGTTAAAGGCTTCCGGAAGAGGGACTCATTCTCTGGGACAGCCACACACACAAAGTCATTAACCCCCTGCGGGAAAGTGTGAAATTATCCTGTATTGGAGGCTGGGTTAACTTGTGTGGCCCTATTGTGGCCATTTCCTCTCCTTATACAGTTGAGAATCTATCTCCTCCTTCTTTCCATATAATTAGTGAGTTTGGGGCCCCAAATCACCAAAGCAGTTGAGGTCCCAGCATTTTCTTCATTACCATGTGGGCCTCTTACCCACTCCCTGCGTAGTTGCATAGTTAGTGGCTGTGAGAACCAGTCTCCATTCTCTGCTAGTGTGGAAGGAAATGTGGGCTCTTTTTATCCCCTCCACTCTTCCTCACCCAGAGGGGAGGAGAAGAAGTCACATTTCTCCATTGTTCCAAAAGAGAAACTCTCCTATTTAATTGGGTCAATTTTAATTTAATACAGAAAAATGACAGGAGTGCTTCCCAAATAACTTGTTTGTAACTGCTTAGATCATTCTAACAGTATAACTTTGGACAATTTCCTATGAACACAATAGAGGAAAAAAAAAGAATTCCTAGCTAAGAGGTGTTGGAATGACCAAAAAACTCTACTGTCTGATTAGCAGATCAAGTGCTTTGGGTTGTCTGGGTAAATATTTAGAATAAAGGAAAAAATCAAGGACTTAAGGCATACAGATGTGAATTTAGTTGGTAGCCCTGGTGCCTTCTTAGCAGAGAAATGTCAAGTAATTAATATGCTTATTCTTGTTGAGCTCTGGTTTCTCTACTTGTAAAATGAGATGAATAATGCTAACCTAATAGAAAAGACTAGAAATAGCCTTCGTACTATGAATAGGGGAGTGGTTAAATGAATTAGAGTACATCTGCAGTATGGTGTATTACACAAACTTTTAAGATAGGTAGAGGCATATGTGCTGATGCAGAAAAACATAAAAAAAATATTAAGTGGATAAAAGCAAGATATAAAACAATGTGTATATCAGATTTCCTTTGGTGTAATAAGTAAAAGAATTTTACATCAGGAGATATGCATCCCCATATGTGCTAATAACGAGGGGGATAGGAATGATAAGAAACAGTTAGAAGTTAACTTGAGGGAGAGGAATGGAAAGTTGGGCAGGAGGAGGGAAGTTAATATTTTTAATTTATGTTTTTCTCTGTTATTTAGGTTTCCTAGCCAGGTCTGTATGTTACTTTTATTTTTAAAATGTCCACATAGTTTATTTGCCTAGTAAGATTATGAACCTTTTTTCTTTTTTATATTTTTATAGAATAAACAATAAAAACCTTTGAAATTAGTATGGGAATTAAACTAAGGAATACGTGTGAAGTGCCTAGAATAGAATGGGCATAGTCAGCATTAGTGCAAATAAAATGAAGAAAAATAACTAAATAGTTTTTAACCTCCATCTTCTTTTTTTGAAACTATATTTTATGCATGAATGATGATCTTTGTTATCCTATTTATTATTTTTATTGCTAATTTTTAGAAACTGTTTACTACCTATCCATTTCTCTGTCATTTTTGGCTTATGGTTGTGACTGTCCTGGATGTGGTGAAAGATCACTGGATTGGTAGTAGAACTGGATTTGCCAATAATTATTGTAATTTGTGTAAAGCAGGTCATTTGATCTTTCTGAGCTTTGGTTCCCTCAACTATTTAGCAAGTAATCTAGATGATCTCTAAGGTCTCTCTAAACTCTAAATTTACATATCCATTTGCCACTTAATTTGGTGTAGCTGAAAGCAAGAGTGTGAATTTTTATCAGAGTTCAAAGATAAAAGAGAAAAGGAATGTCATAAAGAAAAGTTTGAAGTTAGGAAATAGTTATTTAAAACCAACCCAATTTGTTACAATAGACACAGACACTAAATCACTCACTGCACTTCTCAATCAGTAATTTAAAGCTATTTCTGCCCATGGATACTCCACCATTACATAAAAGACTGCTAAGATAAGCTTTACATTTTTCCTCCAAGTTGGGTTTTGTTGATAAATTATTTTCTTTCTGATGATTTGTTTTCAGTCTAAAAGCAAGATAAATGCTTTGAGGTCCATAATTATTTACTTACATAGGGGCGGAAAGGTGTTACCGTGTCTGCACCCATCTTAAGGATCGTAGCCTACACTCCAATAACAAAACAAAAGACAGGTTAACAAGAGAAAAGCTTAACCAATCTGTTTAATCAAAGTTGTATGTGATAGGGGTGACTTCAGAAATGAAGAGCCAAAGACCCAGGGAAAACTGCCTATTTTTATGCTCAGGTTGAACGAGAAATGAACAGCTCTGTAGAAATGTGATTGGACAAATGGGTATGATCTAATTAATGGTAATAGACTGAGAGCGGAAACCAAACAATGGCCTATTTAGATTCTTCTTGGCATCTCTGGGTGGCATTCGTTTCCTCCTGGACATAAGACAGGACACCTGTCACATGAGGCTCTTCAAAAGAGAAGGGAGAAAGTCAAAGCATGTCCTTTCTAGGCTTTATGGCTTTCTTTGGGAAAGAGGAGGTCTAGTTTCTGTGACCTGCCTTGGGGAAGAGGAATTCTGGTTTCTATAAATTATTTCGAGGGGAGATAGAGTGGTGAAAGACAGGAGGATGGGAGAAGGTCAGAAAGACCTTGCTTCTGAGGCCCTTCCATTCTCCTCCAGTTCAAAATATTCAGCACACAAGGGTACTATACTTTGGGGTATTGTGTTCTGGAGCCTAACACTTTATTTCCTGTTAGTTGGAGTTGTAGAGAAAAGATTTCTTTTCTCACCTATTGTTAGGGTCATAGATGTGGTGCCTGTAATTAAAGATAGATTAACAAGAGAAAAGCATAACAAATGTATTTAACGTAAGTTTTATGTGAGGCCAGGTGCGATGGCTCACGCCTGTAATCTGAGCACTTTGGGAAGCCGAGGCAGGTGGATCACTTGAGGTCAGGAGTTCGAAACTAGCCTGGCCAACATGGTGAAACCCCGTCTCTACTAAAAATCCAAAAAGTTAGCCGGGCATGGTGGCGGGTGCCTGTAATATCAGCTACTCGGGAGGTTAAGTCAGGAGAATCCCTTGAACCTGGGAGGCAGATGTTGTAGTGAGCCGAGCCTCCAGCCTGGGTGACAAGAGCAAAACTCCACCTCAAAGAAAACCAAAAACAAACAAAACAAAACAAATAAACAAAAACTGAGAAATAAACACACTAACACTTAAGACACAGTTGAGAGTGACAACAAACAAAATTATAACAATGCTGAGGGAGCCAATAACAATTATTTTAAACAAAAACAATAATATGAACAAATCATTCACATGATTTTATCTAATTGTAGTCATTTTATGACCAGAATTTTTGTTTTTTGTTTTTTAGGTGACAAGACTTTGTAAGCATTGTTTCCGTGTTACTTTGTGTCTTTCATAATTAATTTCACAAAGATCTAAAGGAAAATCAACATGGTTGTCTTTAGGCCTCCAGGAACCAGCATCCAAGGCACATGCAATGAGAGTGAAAGGGTAACTGGGTCACATGAAATGTCTCTGATTTTGATTACTGACCATATTTTAGTTATGATAGTTTGCCCCTGCTTATGAGGAAGTCCAAGACTTTCTTTTCTTTTCCTTGGGAGAATATCTATGGATTTCTTTGCTGCTCTCAGTGCAATGTGTTCTTGAATTTGGCAATTGTCTCTTTCTCTTGTCAAGTAGAGGACTTTTTTTCTTATGAACAAGAAGTCACAGTGGCTCATGCCGGTAATCCCAACACTTTGGGAGGCTGAGGTGGGTGGATCAACTGAGGAGTTCGAGACCAGCTTGGCCAACATGGTGAAACCCCATCTCTATAAAAAACACAAAAAGTTAGCCAGGCGTGGTGGAGGCACCTGTAATCTCAGCTCCTCGGGAGGCTGAGGTAGGAGAATTGCTTGAACCTGGGAGGGGGGTGTTGTGACAGAGTGAGAATCCATCTGAAACAAACAAACAAAAAAGAAGTCACATCTCATCAGGCTCATGATCAGGGGGCTTCAGGTAGAACTTCTTAGCCTTCCAAACTTGTCCCCCAAAGTCATTCTAGGGGTTCTATTTGAGAGAATATGATGATGATTTATTTTAAATCAAGAGTTCTGAGAAGTTGGCAGAAACCAGAAAATGTACCCAGAAATTAGAGATTATCAAATTATCCTGAATGTAGGGAATTCCAATGACACTGATTCTCATTCTTCATTCCATTTTGAATGGTTCAAGATGAAGGGGAGCTACTGACTACTGAATAGAGACGAGGAAATCTCCATTTCCATGTTTGCTTCCGGGCTCTGTGACTCATTGTTGCAGCTGTCTGGCTGTAACAGTGTGAGGTCTCAGGCGCTTGCGGGGAGACGTGCATCTGGGTAGAAGCTGTGCCATAAGGACAGAACTCCCACAGCCAGCCGGGGCACTCTTTCCTACCCTCTGGGAGCGTTCCCACCAACTCTTGTGATCTCAGAGGCACTGCCTGCCAGAGTAAGGACCCTCCTCAGAGACCCACAGGCATTGCAGTGCAGCCTGTGAGGCACTTGTTAGCTCTGCACAGTGGGCTGTCTGTCACTGCTTGGAGCCTACCTGCTGCTGAGAGAGAGGGCTCTCTAAGCACAAAGTAGCCTGTGTGAAACCTTGGACATGGTTGATAGAATCTATTGCCAATGGTGGGTCCATACATCACAAGGGGTGAAGAAAGCCTTGGAATCCTAGGCACAGAGCAAAGAAAACCCCTTTGAGACCAACCACACCTAATAAAGCTGGGCACCCCATGTGGCTAGTAAACGTGCCATCATCAGATAGCAAAGGGAAGCAGGGATTGTTGAAAACGTTGACAAAATGTTCAAGTTCAGTGGCCCTGGGTCACGTCCAAATACAGCAAATGGTAATAGTAACAGGTTCTAATTAAGAATTCCCATTTTTATTTGAGTCAGCTTGGTGAAAAGTGGGAGAGGTTTCTTGATATTTCTTGGTTTGGTTGTTTTCAGCTTATAAAACAAATTCTATTTTCCCCTACAATTGTGTTAAATTACTGTATCCAAAGAAACATTTTGCATATGGTTGCCCTCTGATCTCCCTTCTCCTGATGTGTCTTTCATGCAGCCTGGGAGGGTCATTTGCAGTACAGCAAGGGTTGTTTGGCCCAGGCACACAGACAACTAGAGGGTTTAAAGAGTATAATCTGACTGTATCCTGTAAGTAGCTACTTTGATCTCTTTTACCAATAATTATGCTTGTCAAAAAATAGAGGGTTGGGGGAGGAATCACTGCAAGCCAAAACTTTTGCTGAAAGATAAGATGTTATGATTTTCTGCTAATTATCTTACTGCAATTAAGAAGTTGAGACTGATGGCTCAAAGCTTCCAATACATAAAAATCAGCAGCCATTTTAGTTGAAATGCAACATCCTGCGACCTGTTTTTAATTGACTTCCCTCCTCGTCACTCTTCAAAGTGGGGCTTTGCCAAAGCCACCAGATTCTGACTTTGAAGCTCTCTGGGAAAAGAGTAAAAACAAAGGCCAGAAGTCAAGGGCTTTCAACTACATATGTTTTAGGCCAAATTTACAAATGTCCTTTTTTTTTTTTCTTTTTTTTTCAGTTACTCAAAAGGTTACTTTTAGTGAGCTCTTTGATCTGGAAAAGCAAAAACAGAAACCAAGACACCTCATATTGATCATGTCTAAAAAGAAAATCTTATTTAACAATTGATCTAGTCACAAATGTCTGCTTTCCTAATCTTTTTCTGAAGATTGAAGTTTCACATTTCTGATAGGTACAAAATTGCAGATCAAGGTTTTCCCTTTGAAATGTGTCATATAATGTAATTGTCACATAAGGGCCAATGGCTGGTTTAGGCTGCAGAAGACATCATGGAACAAGAACTTGGTGAATCCTATGGACAAGATCTGTGGCTCAGTTACAGGGTTCATGGTCCGTGCTCAAGGAACGCATCCTTACTTATAACCATCTTAAATTATAACATTTACACTATGAAAATAGAATTTCAATAATTTGATATTTAAATGAATTATTTGCCAAGTTCAGACACACATCAAGAATGTTTGCAAATTTATGAAGGAAAACAAAGTATCCCAGCCAATTTCACAAAGAATAGTTTTATAACAGATTCAGATAAATGCTCAAACCTTAAAAAAAAAAAGTGCTCCTTAGAAAGTGCCAATAAGACATGCAAAGTGTTAGTTTTTTGTTTTGTTTTGTTTTGTTTTGTTTTTTTTGAGACGGAGTCTCGGTCTGTCGCCCAGGCTGGAGTGCAGTGGCCGGATCTCAGCTCACTGCAAGCTCCGCCTCCCGGGTTCACGCCTTTCTCCTGCCTCAGCCTCCCGAGTAGCTGGGACTATAGGCGCCCACCGCCTCGCCCGGCTAGTTTTTTTGTATTTTTTAGTAGAGACGGGGTTTCACTGGGTTATCCAGGATGGTCTCGATCTCCTGACCTCGTGATCCGCCGGTCTCGGCCTCCCAAAGTGCTGGGATTACAGGCTTGAGCCACCGCGCCCGGCCAAAGTGTTAGTTTTTACAGGGCTAGAATGCCATGCAGCCCATTTAGTGTGGTGCCCATTCAAGACTCTTCAAATTAAAGCTAATGTGTATTTCTGTCTTGGCATGACCTTCTCATTCCAACAATGTGGAGTGTCTAAGGATCTGTATAGAACAACGGCTCACATTTGGATTGTAAAGGAGGAAAAATTTTCTCTTTCTTCCTCCCCTTCCTTCCTTCCTTCCTTCCTTCCTTCCTTCCTTCCTTCCTTCCTTCCTTCCTTCCTTCCTTCCTTCCTTCCTTCCTCCCTCCCTCCCTCCCTCCCTCCTTCCCTCGTTCCCTTCTCTCTCTCTCTCTCTCTCTCTCTCTCTCTCGATGGAATCTCATTCTGACTCCCAGGCTGGAGTGCAGTGGCACTATCTCGGCTCACTGCAATCTCTGCCTCCCAGGTTCAAGCAATTCTCCTGCCTCAGGCTCCTGAGTAGGTACAATTACAGGCGTGCACCACCACACTCAGCTAAATTTTTTTGTATTTTTAGTAGAGATGGGGTTTCACCATGTTGGCCAGGCTGGTCTCAAACTCCTGACCTCAAGTGATCCACCCACCTCAGACTCACAAAATGTTGGGATTACAGGCATGAGCCACCACACCTAGCTTCTTTTTTAAGAAAATTGGAGATAGATTCTCACTCTGTCACCCTGACTGGAGGGCAGTGGTGTGATCTTGGCTCACTGCAACCTCCGCCTCCTGGATTCAAGCCATTCTTGTGCTTCAGCCGCCTGAGTAGCTAAGATTACAAGCGTGTGCCATCATGCCCAGCTAGTTTTTGTATTTTTAGTAGAGACAGGGTTTCACCATGTTGCCCAGGCTGGTCTCAAACTCATGGCTTCAAGTGATCTGCCCATCTCCACTTCTCACAGTGCTGGGATTATGAGCATGAGTCACTGTGCCTGGCTTTTATATATATATATGAATATATATATATAAATTTATATATATATGGCCCATCATAGGCTAGGATTCTGTAAACTAGACTGACAAAAGAAAATTAACAGGAGAGCCGGGCGCGGTGGCTCAAGCCTGTAATCCCAGCACTTTGGGAGGCCGAGACGGGCGGATCACGAGGTCAGGAGATCGAGAGATGATCCCGGCTAACACGGTGAAACCCCGTCTCTACTAAAAAATACAAAAAAATAGCCGGGCGAGGTGGCGGGCGCCTGTAGTCCCAGCTACTCGGGAGGCTGAGGCAGGAGAATGGCGTAAACCCGGGAGGCGGAGCTTGCAGTGAGCTGAGATCCGGCCACTGCACTCCAGCCTGGGTGACAGAGCAAGACTCGGTCTCAAAAAAAAAAAAAAAAAAAAAAGAAAATTAACAGGAGAAACTGGCTGGGCACGGTGGCTCACTCCTATAATCCCAGCACTTTGGAGAGCCGAGGAGGGCAGATCACGAGGTCAGGAGTTCGAGACCAGCCTGACCAACATGGTAAAACCCTGTCTCTACTAAAAATACAAAAATTAGCCGGGCGTGGTGGCACACGCCTGTAATCCCAGCTACTCAGGAGGCTGAGGCAAGAGAATCGCTTGAACCCATGAGATGGAGGTGAACCCGTGGGAGTTGGAGGTTGCAGTGAGCCGAGATCATGCCATTGCACTCCAGCCTGGGTGACAGATCTAGACTCCATCTCAAAAAATAAATAAGTAAAAATAAAAAATAAATAAATAATTAATTAACAAGAGAAACTGAAGTTTGTTAACAAACACATGCATCACATTATGTATGGGAGAATTCAGGGATGATTACGTAAAAAAGTGATGAGAGGCCAGGCACAGTAGCTCATGCCTGTGATCCCAGCACTTTGGGAAGCCACGGTGGGAGAACTGCTTGAGGCTAGGAGCTCAAAACCAGTTTAGGGGCCTGGCACGATGGCTCACGCCTGTAATCCCAGCACTTTGGGAGGCCGAGGTGGGCGGATCACGAGGTCAGGAGATAGAGACCTTCCTGGCTAACATGGTGAAACCCCATCTCTACCAAAAAAAAAAAAAAAATACAAAAAATTAGCTGGGCGTGGTGGCGCGCACCTGTAGTCCCAGCTACTGGGGAGGCTGAGGCAGGAGAATGACGTGAACCCAGGAGGCGGAGCTTGCAGGGAGCCAATATCGTGCCACTGCACTCCAGCCTGGGCGACAGAGCAAGACTCCATCTCAAAAAAACAAAAAACAAAAACAAAAACAAACCAGTTTAGGGAACCAAGAGACACCATGTCTCTACCAAAAAAAAAAAAAAAAAAAAAAAAAGTGGTTAGAATTTGCACGTATATAGCATCTTCACAAAATAACAATATATTTTACAGCAGTAACAAGACAAAGGAAAAAGATTTTGAGTTTCTAGAAAGGCAAATTGTGGGAAGGCAGCCAGGTGCAGTGGTTCATGCCTGTAATCCCAGCACTTTGGGAGGCCGAGGTGGGAGGATCACCTGAGGTCAGGGGTTTGAGGCCAGCCTGGCCAACATGGTGAAACCCCATATCTACTAAAAATATAAGAATTACCGGGGCATGGTGGTGGGCACCTGTAATCCCAACTGCTCAGGAGGTTGAGGCAGGAGAATTGCTTGAACCTGGGAGGCAGAGGTTGTAGTGAGCTGAGATTGCATCACTGCACTCCAGGCTAGGCGACAGAGCAAGACTCCATCTCAAAAAAAAAAAAAAAAAAAAAAAATTGTGGGAAGGCAAATATGTGAGAAAATTAATAGTAGAGAAGAGCTTTTTAGTAAGGTTTGTCATGTAGATTTCATTGGTGCCATCTGTTTAGAGTTGTTACCAGTGATTAACTGATTAACTTCTATCCCTCTTAGTAGAGAGGGGAGGAAGGACACCTTTACAAATCTATATCCTGCTTTTAGGCACACCAGGGCACACAGAGAGCTTTTCTTGTATCTCCTTCTTCTCAATTGCCTATGATTCAAAATAATCCTTATGCAAATGTGGCATATTTTGAAGTGGCATATTCTGCTGTATTAGTTTGTTTTCATGCTGCTGATAAAGACCTACCCAAGACTGAGTAATTTATAAAGGAAAGAGGTTTAATTGGCTCATGGTTCCACATGGCTGGAGAGGCCTCACAATCACGGTGAGTGAGGTGAATGAGGAACACAGTTATATCTTACGTGGTGGCGGTCGAGAGAGCTTGTGCGGGGGAACTCCCTTTTATAAAACCATCAGATCCTATGAGACTTATTCACTATCATGAGAACAGCATAGGAAAGACCCACTCCCATGATTCAATTACTTCCCACAGGGTCTCTCCCATGACACGTGGGAATTATGGAAGCTACAATTCAAGATGATATTTGGGTGGGGACACAGCCAAACCATATAATCTGCTATCCTTGATGCCTTTCCATTAAGAAACCCGCTTACCCCACTTTTTCTTTTTGAGATGAGGTTTGCTCTTGTCTTCCAGGCTGGAGTGCAATGGCATGATCCTGGCTCACTGCAACCTCCGCCTCTTGGGTTCAAGTGATTCTCCTGCCTCATCCTCCCAAGTAGCTGGGATTACAGGCACCTGCCACTACGACCAGCTAATTTTTTTGTTTGTTTGTTTCTTTGTTCGTTTTTGAGATGGAGTCTCACTCCGTTGCCCAGGCTGGAGTGCAGTGAAGTGATCTCGGCTCACTGCAACCTCCGCATCCCAGGTTCAAGCTATTCTCCTGCCTCAGCCTCCTGAGTAGCTGAGATTACAGGCACCTGCCACTACTCCCAGCTAATTTTTTGTATTTTTAGTAGAGATGGGGTTTCACCATGCTGGCCAGGCTGGTCTCAAACTCCTGATCTTGTGATTTGCCTGCCTTAGCCTCCCAAAGTGCTGGGATTACAGGCATGAGCCACCGTGCCCAGCTTCACGACCAGCTAATTTTTGTGTTTTTAGTAGATACAGGGTTTCACCATGTTGGCCAGGCTCGTTTCAAACTCCTGACCTCAGGTGACCCACCCACCTTGGCCTCCCAAAGTGCTGGGATTACAGGCGTAAGCCACCGTGCCCGGACCTTCTCACCCCACTTTTAAGCCTATTCCATTCCTATGAGGTAAGTACTATTGCTTTCTCTATTTTATGGATGTGGATGCTGAGGTTCACAGAGATTTTGTTAAGTTTAGTTAGTAGGTGAGCCAAGATGAGACTTGCACTCTTTATTCCAGGAATGACTATCATTTCTGATAGTTATAAGTGTTATACAGAAAGTGGAGCAAGGGATTTTGTTGGGAGTGGTGGTGGGGTGGTTGGAAGGAGGATGGCTAGAAGGTGGAGATTTAGGTGGTGTGGGAGGTAGTATTTTTAGTAGAGGGCCACTGTTAACCTGTTTAAAAACATTCAAACTCATGTGTTGTATTTCTGCTCTGGTCATCATATAGATTCAGCCTGTGCATTTCATGAGATCTTTTGTGGGGAATGTTTTTTATTTTACGGATGGAAAAAAAAGAAACAAAACAAAAAAAACAAATAAACCCTAAAACAAAGAGAGGTCACAGGACTTGGTCAGTGTCACACAGCTCAGCTGATTCGTGCCAGGATCTAGGTTTCCTGACTTCCAGAACTGAGCTCCTTCTACCACACTGCACAGCGTCTCTCCCCATGAGCCAGGCATCCTTGATGCAGCAGCACGCCGGCCTTTCCTGCCTTATGCCGAAGGCCAGGGGACTCAAGCAGGGAGACAGACATCATGTTCTTGAGAGCTCTGAGCCGTATTCCCTGCCAGCACTCTTACCCTAACCGTGCAAATAAGGATGAAGCTTATCACAAACTTATAGATTATTTAGGAGGAATCAAGCAGATATTAGCCTTTGCTGTAAAAACAGCACACGTGTGTGTGTGTGTGTGTGTGTCTGATGTGTGTGTGTGGCAATTGTGCATGGATTTTCCAGGCCTCTAAGGACCTGTGTGTTGTGATGATTCTTTGTGGAGAATGATATAAAAAAGTTTTGGCGAGGCCAGTGGTTTTCAGGCTGCATGTGCCATGCAATTCCAGACAGGTCACATTAGACCAAAACATTTCTTTGGTCCAATTCCCAGAAGTTCATCTCTTGGTCTCTATGACAGTGACCTGGAAACACAAACTGGCTTCAAACAAAGCCACTCTACCATGTGTGCTAAACCCAGGCCATTCTCATAAGCTGTTGTTTCAGCTCATTTCATCATCTTTGGCTCAATCCTTGGAAAAGTACTTTCATATAATTGAACAAGCAAAACATTGTATTTTTTCACTATATAAAGAATCATATTCATGCAGAAAATTTATAAATGACTGATGTACACAAAGGAGAAATTTAAATTGCTCAAATCTGACAATAATTATTGGTAAGTTGTAAGTGTAGCCCAGTCTACTTTTTATGCCTGAAGATACTTTTTTAAAATAATAAAAAAAAAATGGATCATACTATAAATTGCTTTGTGACTGGCTAATTTTTAGTTTTTCTCCTATTAATACAAAAATAATATCGGAATTTTTGTTGGGTGCTTCTACATCTCAGCTACAAAAATTTTGTGAAACAGCTACTACAATTGCTAGTTTACAGATGAAGAAACTAATCTCAGAGGCTCTGAGATTAGTTATTCTTCCTCTTCACTCTCTCATTAGATCATCTCATTCTGGGCCATGTCTCACAGTTTATTTATAAATTCTAGCTCAAAATTTTACTGTCAGCCCTGACTTCTCTTCTCAGCTTAAGACTTATATATCCAACTGCCTGCCTACTTGATATCTTAATTTGAATCTCAAAAGTGCCTAGGACTCAACTCATCCAAAATTGTATGTGAGTATTTTGCACTGGGCAACACGGGAACCTGCCCTAAGCTATGATCTTAGTCTCTTGCAATCCACCCTTGACTTTCTTGAATTCATCATTGTTATTATTATTTGAGATGGAGTTTTGCTCTTGTTGCCCAGGCTGGAGTGCAATGGCGTGATCTTGGCTCACTGCGACCTCTGCCTCCCGGTTTCAAGCGATTCTCCTGCCTCAGCCTCCAGAGTAGCTGGGATTAAATGTGCCCACCACCATGCCAGGCTACTTTTTGTATTTCTTTTTTCTTTTTTTTTTTTTTTGAGACAGTCTCGCTCTGTTGCCAGGCTGGAGTGCAATGGCGCGATCTCGGCTCACTGCAACCTCTGCCTGCCGGGTTCAAGCGACTCTCCAGCCTCAGCCTCCCAAGTAGCTGAGATTACAGGCTCATGCCACTATGCCCAGCTAATTTTTGTATTTTAGTAGAGATAGAGTTTCACCATGTTGGTCAGGCTGGTCTCAAACTCCTGACCTCAGGTGATCGGCCCATCTCAGCCTCCCAAAGTGCTGGGATTACAGGCCTGAGCCACCACGCCCGGCTACTTTTTGTATTTTTAGTAGAGACGGGGTTTCACCACGTTGACCAGGCTAGTCTTGAACCCCTCACCCAGTGATCTGCCCTCCTCAGCCTCCCAAAGTGCTGGGATTACAGGCGTGAGCCACCGCGCCCGGCCTTGAATTTATTCTTTACATAGCAGCCAAAGGATCTGGTCAAAATGCGAATTTGGTTACACTACCATCAATTTATAACACTCGAGTGACTTTTCTCTGCTCTTCAGGGAAAGACCAGAATCTTTAACATAGCCCACAAAGCCTGGTGTAATCGGTCTGCCTGTCTCACCTCAGTTCACATGGTCTCCTCACACTTTTCACCCCAACCTCCCTGACATGCTTAGTTTATTTAACTAAACTGCAATAAGACTTTGCACTTGCTGTTCCTTCTGACTGGAACGTCCTTCCTGCCACCCTGTTTATTCTTTGCCTGGATGACTCCTACTTTCCTTTCAGGTGTCAGTTCAGCCACCACATCTGTAGATAAGGTTTTCCTGTACCTCTTGACCAGGCCAGTTCCCCTGTATTAGTCACTGTTTTACAACTGTGGGGGCCAAGGCCCTTGGACACCTAAAGTTTTGCTAAAAGAAATCACTTACATGAGGCAGATTGATGAATGATTCTATTACATGGAATACATTTTAGGTTTTTGGCCTGCTTTGGGAAAGGAGGTTCTGGTTTGTATGACCTACCTTGGAGAAGAGGGATTCTAGTTTCTATGGCCAGCCTTGGAGGAGAATGGGACTGAGAGACAGGAGAACAGGGGAAGAAGGTCAGATTTCTGCTTCTGAGGCTGTTGCTGAGGCCTTCATTTGGGGGTATTGTTTTCTGAGCCCCAACAGCACCCTGCTATTTTTTTTGTAGTACTTATCACAGATATAAACTTATACCTATTTGTGTGATTCTTTGGTTGAAGACTGTAATTCCATTTAAACTGTAAGCTCCACAAGGGCACAAATGACAGCTGTTTGTATCTACCATTATATCTTTACTGACTAGAGCATTGGTCAGCATATATTTTTAAATAAATAATGTGTGTTAGATGAACTAGTTGAATGACTTTCCCCAGATAAAATGGCTGAACCATAACGGAAGCTAATGTTCTTTCTATTATGTATGATAAAATCAGAAAGGCGTAAAGCAATAAATACATTTATATGAGGTATTTACCTAAGAGTTGACCAGGCGCAGTGGCTCAAGCCTGTAATCACAGCACTTTGAAAGCCTGAGATAGAGCTCAGGAGTTCGAGTCCAGGCCTTGTCTCAAAAAAAAAAAAAAAAAACAAAAAAGGAAAAAAAAAAAAAAGAATATACTCTAGCATTCCTATTTCCCAGATTTTCCCAGATTTTCCCAGATCTCTGTCTGAACCCACCTCTGTGAACTTCAACCCTTTCTACACACATAAAGGAAGGGATTTTCATTGCCTGCTGGGGAGAATTTGCTAATATATCATTGTTTTGATTCATACGTCTTGCAGTAAATATATCCTTTGACAAACACATAAGCCTTGAGTCAGACACAAGAGAGAAAATGAAAAAGAAAGCATGGTTCTAGACCACA
Organism: Macaca mulatta; assembly: GCF_049350105.2. Taxonomy (NCBI): domain Eukaryota; kingdom Metazoa; phylum Chordata; class Mammalia; order Primates; family Cercopithecidae; genus Macaca; species Macaca mulatta. The sequence goes on from NC_133411.1 coordinate 125,848,085, forward strand.
ACATGGAGAGCTGTTAGATCAGAAGCAAAGTGACAGTGAGAGCAAGGGCAAATTTCACAGGGTTGGAGGTGTTGTGGACAAAGAGTGGATAGAAACCAGAGAATATTTCAACTGGAAGTTACTCTAGAAATTATCTAATTTAAAATTCTCATTTTATAGAGAAATAAAATTCTCATTTTATAAAATTCTCATTTATATCATGGCCAAAGTCACACATTTAGTTATTGAAAGCTCCAAGACTAAACCTTATACACCTGCCTTGAAGAGGGTAAAATTCCCAAATACTTATGTTAGTCCATTGACAAGTTCTAATTGAAATGTCTACTATATACTCCACAAATATTTAGTATGGGAAGTGTAGCAAAAGTAATTTGAAAGCTAGTAAATTCGTAATGACAACAATAAGAAGAACAGCAGCAGTAGCAGCAGCAGCATTTTGTGTTTATAAAATGTTTTCTTGTTCGAAAAATATTTTTCGGTACTTCCTATCATGCAATCCTTACAAAACCATCGAGGTAGACAGGGCAGGATTCTTCCTCATATGCTACATGTATAGAAGGAAATATACACCCAAGAAGATAACATAACTTGTCCAAAGCCAATGGCTACTGAACGGTAGATCTCAGCCTCAGATTCAGATTCCTGGACTCCAAGTTTATTGCTGTCATCATTGCCTCTTGCTGCCTGAAGAGGCTTTGTTAAATATGAAACCTTACACAGCAGTTCTCCAAAATCTCCGTGAATTTTCCCACATAGGCGGAGGCTCACCTTCCAAGTTTAAGAGTATATTATGTGGAACCCCATCTGTAGTGACCCTGACCTCTCCTAGGCTCAGCCCTTCCCTTTCTCAGTATCAGGCAGGAAGCCAAATCTCATGCAGCCGTGATTTTGTGCCAAGTTCAGCAGGGAGCATTGGATTAAGATTCTCATGTTGACAGCGACTTTGTCTTGTGAAGATGCACAAAGTCTGCCTTATGCATTCCTTTCACACCTGGGAAGACTGGAATATATTTCTATTTGTAAACATATATGCCTCAATACATGTAACATGCAAACAGAAATGTGGTTTCTTTGAAAATAATCTACTGTTACCCTTCCATTTCAATCATATGGTGAGTTTTGAATATATTTTTCTTTCCAGAGTCCATGAAAAGGTGTTTATTCTCCCCATCTCTTTTAACCAGCTGGGTGCCAACATTTTCTTTCCTTCTCTTGATCTGACTTAAGTTCAGTTTTTGGCTTCTGTCTGCTATTCCAGCTGGTAACCTGCAGGTAGTTGGATGAAAGAAGCTTTCTTTCAACTCAGGCAATGCACCAAGTCCCAGATACATACACACATATATATACACACACACAAACACTGTGGAGTACAATAGTTTGACGTACAGGATGCTCTGCAGAAAGAGGTCAGTTTGCTTCTACCCACAGTCCTCTGTTGGCCGGCTGAAGTCAATAAAACTGGCTGCTATCAGTGCAAATCAGCATCCTGGAAAAGGAAGGTCTAGGTCAAGAGGAAGGAATATCCCATCCTGAGGAAGAAAGATTAGATTTGTTTGGTATGATTGCTTGGGGACAGCTTCAAAATTTACAATGCTCTGCAACTCTTAATTTAGCCTGCTATCATTTTAAGATTACTACCCTGTATTTAGAAGAAAGACACATTCATTATTGTTATTAAGCAATCTAATTTTAGAATTATTACTAGAATAAAACTCAGGAATATAATAATGTTGAGCTAGAAATGTGACTAATAAAGCTACCCATGTTTCTACATTTGCATATTAAAGTCTGTAATTAAAAGTAAATAGTGAAACAGGAAAACTTCTTTTGGGTGATATGGTAAAGGATGAATTGCTTTTAGCAAATATTGTTTTGATGAATGAGCTACTCAAATGGCAGACTGCCTTTTCAGATGTAATTATATTCCATTTAAATTACAGACTGACCATACAGCATGTTCTTTTTATTTAGGCTGGCTGGAGACCAGGGATCACCCCTAGTTATCATAAAGCATGTGCATGGCTGCTTTAGTACAGGTCAATTAGGGACCAACTCAGACTCTGCAAATGTAGAGTCAGAAACAAATGAGATGTTGAAATTAGGTAGCTGCAGGTGACTTCAGTCTACTCAAATCTGGTATATAATCATACAGTTCCTTAACATGACAAATTCTATATTTCCCTGCTTCTTATATGCATATCTCTTTTTTTTTTTTTTTTTTTTGCTGTTGTTTTGTTTTCTTGCCTACTTGCTTTGGCTAATACTTCCAAAACAGTGTTAATTAAGGATACTTATTATAGTAATTTGTGTCTTATTCTTGACTTTGATGAGGAAACTCCTGATTTTCTTTGCTCATTCTGCTGGCTGAATGTTTTAAGTTTGTACACTCTATTTCTGAAAGTTGTAGCACTTATTGGTAGTCCCTGAAGTGACTTTTTCAGCAGTTATTGCCTATGTGGCTTACGACCTCTGTGGTTCTCAGTCATTGTGGTCTTACCTTCACCAATGCCTAATTAGCTTTGTCTAAGACTCCAGGGCTAGTTTCTAACTTACATCTGGAGGAACATTTGGGAGTCTGATGTGTGGATTTCTGCCTTATTTCCAAGCCTTACCTTGTACCAAGTTCTGGTAAGTTAATCTCTGTGCTTTAGTTTTTATCTCTGTAAATTGCCTATGATAAGTCCTGGTTAGTATGGTGACCGTGGACCAGAGGACTTAGGTTCAAGTCCTGTTTATTCTAATCACTAGCTATTTGACCTTGGCAAGTTATTTAATTTCTTTTTTTTTTTTGAGACGGAGTCTCGCTCTGTCACCCAGGCTGGAGTGCAGTGGCCGGATCTCAGCTCACTGCAAGCTCCGCCTCCCGGGTTCACGCCATTCTCCTGCCTCAGCCTCCTGAGTAGCTGGGACTACAGGCGCCTGCCACCTCGCCTGGCTAAGTTTTTGTATTTTTAGTAGAGACGGGGTTTCACTGTGTTACCCAGGATGGTCTCGATCTCCTGACCTCGTGATCCACCCGTCTCGGCCTCCCAAAGTGCTGGGATTACAAGCTTGAGCCACCGCGCCCGGCCAAGTTATTTAATTTCTTTGTGCTTCCACAAATTGGGATCATAGCAGTACTTGTCTTATAAGGTTATTATGAGCCTTAAATTAAATTATGCATATAAAAACCTTAGAAGAAAGCTTGCCTGCTATCAGTTTAAGATTAGTAAGATACTTGCTAAAGGTTTGTGGTTATTATTACTATTAGAAAACATATTGGTAATATTTTTATCATCGTCACTGGGGATCTGCCACCAGTTATTGGGCTCATTTTAGTGGGACACTCCATTGCAACATGTTGACCTTTGGGATGAAGAGTGTTCTTAAACTATCTATTGCCTGACCTCAGGCATCAATATTCTATCTGCTGGCTGAAACTTTCTTTAAAGACTCAGTTCAGGGTTCATTTCTACTGACCAACTTCTAGTTCACTTCTTGTGAGCCTGTTCCCATCTAAAACATTTAACTAGAATATTCATGGCTTTTTTTTTGTTCTTCTTTTTTCTTTTACAACACTGACACACTTACATTAGTGCTTTTCCAAAAGTGACACTGATTAGCGATAAGGGATATTGTCCCATCTTTGCAAAATCACTTCTATTTGGCCTGAGACAGAGTTCAAAAACATAAAATTATGTTAATCAATTTGTTCACTTAGCAAATATTCATTTAACCTAGATTCTAGGATTAACACTGTGCCAAGGCATAAAATAAATATATAATAATGTAAGATTTGGTCACTGCCCTTGAAGAACTTACAGTTTAGTTGACTAAGACAATGACCATGGTTGTCCGAGGCAAAGCTGTGGAAGTGAAGGTGTGGATGAATAGCTTAGTAGGGAAGTGAGATTTGAGTTGAATTGTGCAACTTTTAAAGAAGAGTACAATGAGTTTTGAATGAATTTTTCGTGTCCATGAAATAGCATTAGTTCCTTTCAATTGGTGAATGTCAACATTTTCTTTATCTTTCTCTTGAACTGAAGAAGGAGAAGGGCATTCCTGTTGGGGTACCAAGACTGGCAGTAGATTCCAATTTGGTGATATTAATTATAATTAATGCAATTAACTCAATTGATTTATTCAGCTACCCTTGCACTACCTTCATGATTTTCCCATTTCTGCATATTACCTGCATTATTACTTTCTTAATAATTTTCTTTAAATCCCTGTTTTGTGTTTAAGTAAATTTATTTACATTTTGTTATTATTATCTTAAGTAGAAACATAGTATATCTTTCTTTTTTTTTTTTTTTTTTTTTTTTTTTTGAGACAGAGTCTCGCTCTGCCGCCCAGGCTGGAGTGCAGTGGCGTGATCTTGGCTCACTGCAAGCTCCGCCTCCCGGGTTCACGCCATTCTCCTGCCTCAGCCTCCCGAGTAGCTGGGACTACAGGCGCCCGCCACCTCGCCCGGCTAGTTTTTTTGTATTTTTTAGTAGAGACGGGGTTTCACTGTGTCAGCCAGGATGGTCTCGATCCCCTGACCTCGTGATCCGCCCGTCTCTGCCTCCCAAAGTGCTGGGATTACAGGCTTGAGCCACCGCGCCCGGCCGAAACATAGTATATCTTTCTAGTAAAAAGAGATAACAACAAAGTATATACGTGACTATTTAAATTTTAAAAAGTTTATCTATAAACCATTTAGAATTGTCTCACGTACCACTGGTAGGGAACCCTGGCCTTGCCGTTCGAATGTCCCTTTGGGAAGGAGCACTGAATGGTTGATGGCAGTTTATTTTTAAATACTGCTTGACATTTCCACTCTCCTCCAATTCCGTTTACCTACCATCACTCTATCTTTTACTTTGTCTTATTTTCTTCATAGCGCATTTCATTTCCTAAAATCATATTATTTATTTATTTATTTTGCTTATCTGTTTTTTATGACTAGAATATAGATTCCATGTGGGCAAGGACTTTGTCTTGATTGCCTCCATTCCCCAGGGCCTGACATATATTAGGCACTCGATTTCAGGAGTTCCATGGCAATATAGTGAGAAACTGCTGTGATGCAAAAATCTGGGTTTGACTAAATAACTCTGTTTGCTAACTTAATACATTATAACCAGATTTTTTTTCTTTCCTGTCTTTTATTGTTTACTATGACTTTGGGCTTTGTTTATCCAACTGGGTTCATGGACCTTTTTACTTGTCTGAGTCTATAGATTTTCAGAACTTTGGGCTCTACTTTCTTGCATTCATTTACTTCTCTATTTATTTATGTATTTATTTATTTTTTGAGATGGAGTCTTGCTCTGTCGCCACGCTGGAGTACAGTGGCATAATCTTGGCTCACTGCAACCTCCACCTCCCGGGTTCAAGCAATTCTCCTGCCTCAGCCTCCTGAGAAGCTGGGACTACAAGTGTGCACCACCATGCCCGGCTAATTTTTGTAGTTTTAGTAGAGAGGGGATTTCACCATGTTGACCAGGATGGCCTCAATCTCGACCTCACGATCTGCCCATCTTGGCCTCCCAAAGTGCTGGGATTACAGGCATGAGCCACCACACCTGACCTCCTTCTCCTTTTAGAAGCCAACCTACTCTCCCCACAATTTTTCTATATAGACTTACTTCATAAGGTACTCACTGGATTCTTCTGTTCAGTAGCCATAGCATTTGTCCAAGAAGGGTGGCTATAACAAATCGCTGGATGCAGTGGCTAACACAGTGAAAACCCATCTCTACTAAAAATACAAAAAATTAGTTGGGAGTGGTGGCGGGTGCCTGTATTCCCAGCTACTTGGGAGGCTGAGGCAGGAGAATGGCGGGAACCTGGGAGGCAGAGCTTGCAGTGAGCCGAGATTGCACCACTGCACTCCAACCTGAGCAACAGAGCGAGACCCAGTCTCAAAAAAAAAAAAAAAATTAAATCATCCTGGATGGTGTGCTCTAATATTTAAAAGATAAACAATGGGACAATGGCACGTACATTTGTCCGTCTGTACCAATATAACTCTCTCTTTTTTTTTTTTTTTTTTGAGACGGAGTCTCACGCTGTTGCCCAGGCTGGAGTGCAGTGGTGCGATCTCGGCTCACTGCAAGCTCCGCCTCCCGGGTTCCCGCCATTCTCCTGCCTCAGCCTCCTGAGTAGCTAGGACTACAGGCGCCCGCCACCGCGCCCGGCTAATTTTTTGTATTTTTAGTAGAGACAGGGTTTCACTGTGGTCTCGATCTCCTGACCTTGTGATCCGCCCTCCTCGGCCTCCCAAAGTGCTGGGATTACAGGCTTGAGCCACCGCGCCCGGCACCAATATAACTCTCAATATTAGTTCTTAAATACTGTTTATAGTTTTCATTCTTAAGGCAATGGATGTATAATCATTAGGAATGGCCTCTCGATTTTTGCACTTACCTTAGGCAAATAGATTAAGAATTTGAATAAATTTATTTTTCTCATTGGTTTTCAAATGTTTTATATGATATTCATACATTACAGAATACATCAGTCAGAATCTTTTTTTTTCTGTTTTTTGAGACAGAGTCTCACTCTGTCACCCAGGCTGGAGTCCAGTGGCATGATCTCGGCTTATGTCATCTCTGCCTCCCAGGTTCCAGTGATTCTCCTGTCTCAGCCTTCTGAATAGCTAGGATTACAGATGCACACCACCACGCCCAGCTAATTTTTGTATTTTTACTACAGATGGGGTTTTTCCATGTTGGCCAGGCTGGTCTCGAACTCCTGACCTCAGGCAATCTGCCTGCCTTTGCCTCCAAAAGTGCTGGGATTTCAAGTGTGAGCCACCGCATCCGTCCTCAATAAGAATCATTTAAAGAGATAATGTGAGGCCGGGCGCGGTGGCTCAAGCCTGTAATCCCAGCACTTTGGGAGGCCGAGACGGGCGGATCACGAGGTCAGGAAATCGAGACCATCCTGGCTAACACGGTGAAACCCCGTCTCTACTAAAAAATACAAAAAACTAGCCGGGCGAGGTGGCGGGCGCCTGTAGTCCCAGCTACTCGGGAGGCTGAGGCAGGAGAATGGCGTAAACCCGGGAGGCGGAGCTTGCAGTGAGCGGAGATCCGGCCACTGCACTCCAGCCTGGGAGACAGAGCGAGACTCTGTCTCGAAAAAAAAAAAAAAAAAAAAAAAAGGAATGTTATTTGGAATATTTCTATCTAGATTTTTACTTTTTGAAGAATTTATCTTTTTCTTACCTCATTAGATAATGGTAAGTCAAAGGGATGAAAGTCCGTACCTACTTCCTGTGATGAATACAATGCTTATTCAGGCTGGTTGATCACATAAGCCATACTTCTTGGTGATAAATGACTCAGAGTCCACGATAAGACTCACACATTTCCAGTGAAATCTTTCATGTCATGGAAGAGGAAATAAGATTGCAAGTTTGAAAGTAGATGGTAATGATTAGTTTGGGATGCTATTTATAATCAGTGACATAGGAAGTTAATTAGTTGTTTTCGATGGAGTGACTAAGCTGATCCCAATAGAAAACTACAGCATATGATTTTCTAAATAAAATATATTTTTTAAAGGACTGAGAATTTTCATGATTATGGTAAGGTTGGGAGAAAGGATGCTTCGTGGTTAAAAATAGCACAGATGTAATTACAGACCAGTCAGTCCTCTCAGTTTTATTTACAGCAAACTTCGTATTTATCAGAATGTTTTAATTAATTTGATTTGTGTTGGTTAGTTATCTGTCTCAAAAAATTCAGCCGCATTAATACAAAAAATCTTTTCCATAAAGTTTGTTTGGCTCAGAACTTCCCTCTAAACAACCATTATAAATATGTAGTTCCAAGGCGATAGGACATGGTCATTAAACCTACATATTATGGTCTATTGCTAGATTTAAAACCGTATTTTATTAGCCAGGCATAATGGTGCCTGTAATCGCAGCTACTTGTGAGGCTGAGGCAGGAGGATCCCTTGAGCCAGGAGTTGGAGACTGGGCTGAGCTATGATTGCACCATGGCACTCCAGCCTACCCAGAGAGGATGGAGTGCAGCCTTTTAGACAGAGGGAGACATTGTCTCAAAAAAACAAAAACAAAAACAAAACAAAACAAAAAACGTAAACAAATCCTGTTTTATAGATTCCTTGTTTCTATCTTCCTTAAAGTGTCCTCCTGGCCGGGCGCGGTGTCTCAAGCCTGTAATCCCAGCACTTTGGGAGGCCAAGGCGGGTGGATCACGAGGTCAGGAGATCGAGACCATCCTGGCTAACATGGTGAAATCCCGTCTCTACTAAAAATACCAAAAAAAAAAAAAACTAGCCGGGCGAGGTGGCGGGCGCCTGTAGTCCCAGCTACTCAGGAGGCTGAGGCAGGAGAATGGCGTGAACCCGGGAGGCTGAACTTGCAGTGAGCTGAGATCCGGCCACTGCACTCCAGCCTGGGCGACAGAGCGAGACTCCGTCTCAAAAAAAAAAAAAAAAACGTGTCCTCCTTTCTGAAGCTTATGGGTCTTCCTGCCCTTTGTTCTCCTCCTACTTCAATGAATCTATTCTTTCTGTTTCACTAGAGGCAGGAAATGAATCACATGGATTGTGCAATTAATGGCAATTGTGTGCTTAAGCCTGGGTGTTTCTGAAATCAGAGTTTACTTTTTATTTGAATTTTTCTTTTAGAAATAACAAGTTGTTGATAACTGGCAAATTTGATTATAGACAAAGATGATTATTCTGAATTTAATTTATTTTTTGTTTTTATTTATTTATCTTTTTGAAATGGAGTCTTGCTCTGTCACCAGGCTGGAGTGCAGTGGTGCGATCTCAGCTCACTACGACCTCCACCTCCTGGGTTCAAGCGATTCCCCTGCCTCAGCTTCCCAAGTAGCTGGGATTACAGGCATGCGCCATCATGCTCGGCTAATTTTTGTATTTTAGTAGAGACAGGGTTTCACCATGTTGGCCAAGATGGTCTCCATCTCCTGACCTCGTGATCCACCCACCTCAGCCTCCCAAAGTGCTGGGATTACAGGTGCAAACTACTGTGCCTGGCCCTGGATTTAATTTATTTTAATAAAATAAGTAACATACTGTAATGGAAGAAAGCTGGGCATGCATTTGTAGAAAAGGGGACTTTTCTAACTCAGTACTAATTATCAATGGTATAAAACAATGCTGTATTTTCCAAATATACAAATTATTTACTCTGTAGGAATAAGTATGAAATGTGATGGTAAGTGACCCAACCTACAAAGACACTCTAGTGTACTGTGGGAATATTTTATTAGTGAATACCAGTGTGATCTGGAAGAGTTGATTGATGTAGTTTGCAAGAGGACCTAACTTGTTCCCAGCGAGTCATTTACAAACTGGCACGACTTGGCTGATTATGGAAAAGAATAGTCCTCCTGACAAAAGTGTAAATTGTAAGTGCTGCTGATAAAGAGGCCCAAGGTCAGGAGAACCATCTGATTCTAACAGACAAACTATCAGGGCAGTAATCAGAAGCATCACCTAGATGGTGGCCTGGAGTCAAGATAAAGCCATTTACATAGTACTTTCTGTACTTGTTTTCCTTTATTCTTACCTATCAACAGGTTTAAAATGTTTAAGTGATTTGACCAGATAACTAACAATAGTATTTAAATATCGACATCCTATAATGTGCCAGACACTATGCTGCCTGCTTTACATACATTGTCTGACTTGATTCTTACAGAAACCCTTGAAAAGTGCTTTTATTATCACCATTTTTAAAAGGAGGAAGTCAAATCTGGGAGAGAGGTTCCAAAACATGTCCATGGTAGCACAGCAGGGATGTGATAGAGTCAAGACTAAAGCTTGGGTGTGTCCAGTTCAGAGGCTAAGATATTGGCCCCCAATACTGCTAAGGCAGGTCTTCAAGTTTAGTTCAAGTCCACAGTTCTTTCTCTCCACTTGCCCTCCACTCCTACATTTCCTCCAATAGACAAGTAGGTCTTCAGCATTTTGGGGTTCTGCCTTTTTTTGGGAGACCGAGTCTCACTCTGTTGCCCAGGCTGGAGTGCTGTGGCTCGATCTCTCACGGCATCCTCCGCCTCCCAGGTTCAAGCAGTTTTCCTGCCTCAGCCTCCCAAGTATTATAGGCATGTGCCACTACGCCCGGTTAAGTTTTGTATTTTTTTTTTTTTTTTTTTTGAGACGGAGTCTCGCTCTGTCACCCAGGCTGGATTGCAGTGGCCAGATCTCAGCTCACTGCAAGCTCCGCCTCCCGGGTTTACACCATTCTCCTGCCTCAGCCTCCGAGTAGTAGCTGGGATTACAGGCGCCCGCCACCTCGCCCGGCTAGTTTTTTGTATTTTTTAGTAGAGACGGGGTTTCACTGTTTTAGCCAGGATGGTCTCGATCTCCTGACCTTGTGATCCACCCGTCTCGGCCTCCCAAAGTGCTGGGATTACAGGCTTGAGCCACCGCGCCCGGCCTCAAGTTTTGTATTTTTAACAGAGATGGGGTTTCCCCATGTTGGCCAGGCTGGTCTCAAGCTCCTGACCTCAAGTGATCCACCCACCTCGGCCTCCCAAAGTGCAGGGATTATAGGTGTGAGCCACAGCACCCAGCCTGGGGTTCTGCTATTTTTAAAAATTTGTGTGTGTGTGTGTGTGTGTGTGTGTTTATGTGTGTTCTATAATAGACTTCATTATTTAGCACAGTTTTAGGTATACAGAAAAATTGAGCAGAAGGTGCAATTTTCATATACTTTTCCCCCTTCTCCCCACCCTCAGTTTCCCCTATTATTAACATCTTGCATTAGTGTGGTACACCTGTTACAATGGATGAACCAATACTCTACATTATTATTAGCTGAAGACCATAGTTTACATTAGGGCTCTCTCTTCATGTTCTAAACACATAGGGATTTTGTCAAGTATTTAATATCGCAGATCCGCGATTACAAAATTATACAAAATAGTTTCACTGTCCTGAAAATCCCTTTTACTCCACCTATTATCTCTCCCTCTCTTCTCCCAAGGCCGTGGGAGCCACTGATCTTTTTACCATCTCTATGGTTTTGCCTTCTCCAGAATGTAATATTATTAGAATCATTCAGGATGTAGCCTTTTCAGACTGGCTTCTTTCACTTAGCAACATGCATCACTTCATGTCTTTTGGTGGCTTGCTAGCTCATTAAAAAAAAAAAAAAATAGATGAATGACATTCCTTTTATGGATGTACTACAGTTTTTTAAAAAAGTCTATTCATCTAGTGAAGGACACTTTGGTTGCCTTAAAAATGGGCAATTATGAATAAAACTAGTATAAACCTTTGTGTGCAGGTTTTTGTATGGACATAAGTTTTCAACTACTTTGATTAAATGCCCAGGAGCATAATATCTGTATCATATAGTAAGAATATGTTTAGGTTTGTGAGAAATTGTAGCATTTGCATTCCCACCAGCAATGAATGAGAGTTCATGTTACTCCACGTCGTCACCAAAACTTGGTGTCTGTGCATAGTGGTATCTTGTTGTTTTAATTTGCAGTTTCCTAATGATACATGACATTGAGCATCTTTTCATATGTGTGTCATTTGTATATCACCATTGGTGAGGTGTCTATTTAGATCTTTTGCCCATTTGTGTTGTTCATTTTCTTATTGTTTAGTTTTTGTTTTGTTTTTTGTTTTGTTTTGTTTTTTGAGATGGAACAAAACAGTTTTTGTTTTGTTTTTTGTCTTTTGCCCAGGCTGGAGTGCAATGGCACGATCTTGGCTCACTGCAACCTCTGCCTCCAGGGTTCAAGCAATTCTCCTGCTTCAGGCTCCAGAGTAGCTGGGATTACAGGCGTCTACCACCATGCCCAGCTAATTTTTATATTTTTAGTAGAGACAAGGTTTCACCATGTTGGCCAGGGGTCTCGAACTCCTGACCTTGTGATCCACCCTCCTCAGCCTCCCTAAGTGCTGGGATTACAGGCGTGAGCCGCCGCGACTGGCCTCCTATTGTACAGTTTTAAGAGTTTTTTTTTTTTTTTTTTTTTTTTTTGCATATTTTGAGTAACAGTGCTTTACAGATAAATCTTTTGCAAATATTTTCTCCTTGAGGTCTGTGTTTTTTAATAGTCAGGGATTCAACTTACGTGAGTTCTAAATTCTGAGAAAGTAAAAGGACTAATTCAGGAGGTCATAACAAATGGAAGCATCAGTTATTAATTCATCATTTTAAGAGAAATGAACAGCCAATATAGATAGCAAAATTATGTTATTTCTAGCACGATGTCTTTCAAAGTCAATTTCACAAAACATTCGTTCTGTGAGGATTTGAAAGATAGCTGGTATAAAATAAGTTTGTGAAGAGTCAGATTAAAATATAACGGAAAGGCCGGGCGCGGTGGCTCAAGCCTGTAATCCCAGCACTTTGGGAGGCCGAGACGGGCGGATCACAAGGTCAGCAGATCGAGACCATCCTGGCTAACATGGTGAAACCCCGTCTCTACTAAAAATATAAAAAAACTAGCCGGGCGAGGTGGCGGGCGCCTGTAGTCCCAGCTACTCGGGAGGCTGAGGCAGGAGAATGGCGCAAACCCGGGAGGTGGAGCTTGCAGTGAGCTGAGATCCGGCCACTGCACTCCAGCCTGGGCGACACAGCGAGACTCCGTCTCAAAAAAAAAAAAAAAAAATAAAAAAAAAATAAAATATAACGGAACTGGCTTCTTAGTTGTGGGCCTTCTCAGTGCCTTCACGGTGATGTTCATTGTGATGGGGGAGGGTGACAGTACACATCTTTTTTCAAAGCTATTTAACTACAGAACTCTTTCTTAAGGTGTGTCAAAGAGGAATGAACATCTGTTTGGGCAAGGCACCTTGAATCTTGTGAGTCCTATCAATAGGCTCCTGAGAAGTAAGATGGCAAAGATAAAGTGAGTTTATAGGGTCTTGCTCTGAGCCCCTCTTTCCCTCCACCCTTCTTGCCCTATACTATTTTTATTCAGCAACTTTTTTTTGAAGGTTTATTATGCAGAAGACTTGGCATTAAGTCCTTTAAGTGATATAACAATGAAAAATGCTCAATTTTGCTAACTGCTTCTAGAGATAACCAGATCCAGACTTTTCTTGTACTAGGATTATACCAATTACAATAACATATGAGAAGAATTTGACAAATAAGATTAATCATTTAGTCACCAGTTATTTTTTGATTAGCTCCCACATGCCAGGCTCTGTATGGGTATTGGACAGTGACCAAGATGTCCATTTTAACCTCATGGAGGTTACAATCTAGGGAAGGCTAATAGACAATAAACAAGAAAACAAATAAATAAGCAAGATAATCCCATGCAGTGTTAGGAGTGAAGATGGAGGAAGAGGAGGAGACAGATAAACAGGGTGACGGAGATGGCAGGGCTTGGCAATGTTTTTCTATCAAAGCCAGATAGTAAATATTTTAGGTTTTACAAGCCATAAAGTCTCTGTCACAACTATTCAACCCATAGTTGCAACATGAAAGCAGTCACAGACAGTGTGTAAACAAAAGTGTGTAAACAAAAGGGTATGGCTGTGCTCCAATAAAACTTTATTTATACAAATAGTCCAGGGACAGATTTCACTTGCTGGCTCTAGTTTGCTGACTATGGGGATAGATAATGATTTGATGTGAGTTGGGACTACTTTAGATTGAGTTACAAGAAAAACTCTTTAAGAGCAGGTACCAATTGAGCTGAGATCACAATTATGAGAAGGAAGCAGCCATAGAAATGTTCTGGAGGATGAATTCTATTAGAGGATGTATTAGGTTGGTGCAAATGTAATTATAGTTTTTGAGCATCTTTTCATATGCTTGTCATTTGTATATCACCTTTGGTGAGGTGTCTGTTCAGATCTTTTGCCCATTTGTGTTGTTCATTTTCTTATTGTTTAGTTTTAAGGGTTTTTTTTTTCTTTGCGTATTTTGGGAAACTTTACAGTGCTTTACAAATATGTCTTTTGCAAATATTTTCTCCTAGGGTTCTGTGTTTTTTAACGGTCAGTGATTCAACTTACTAGTGTTCTAAATTCTGAGAAAGTAAAAGGACTAATTCAGGAGGTCATAACAAATGGAAGCACCAGTTATTGGTTCATCATTTTGAGAGAAATGAACGCCAATGTAGATAGCAAAATAATTTTTTTCTACATTATTTTTAAAAACAATGGCATTACTTTTAAATTACAAACACCGCAATTACGTTTGCCCCAACCTAATAGCAACTGCAAAAATCTTGTGAGAAGAACAAGCTTGACCTGGTCAAATATCAGCAAAAAATCCTTGAACCCAGATCACAGTGAGCAAGGTGGCATCTACAAGACAAGAGTATGGAGAAATAGGCAGGGCCTAACACACACTAATTTGGATTTTAGTCTAACTTCAATATGAAGCCGTTGCAGGTTTTTATGAAAGGGGCTAAGAAACCTCAATGCCATTTTAAAAAGATGAATCTGCCTGTTAGGTAAAGAAAGGAAGGAAGAATGGAAGCAGTTAGAACACTATTGTAATGAACCAGAATAGAGGAAATATGAGCGTGGGCTAGCGTTGTTGTTGTGAACATGGAAAGTTGTGAACAGATTTGGAATAGGAAGTGGAAGCAAAACCAGTGGGAAAATGAAAAATTAGATGTGAAGAGTGAAGGAAACGATGAATCAAAGACGACCGTGAGGGACTTGAACAACTGGGTAGATGGAGATGTTATTTAGAGAGATGGCAAGTCTTAGGTGGAGCTTATTTTGGGAGTGAAAAATCAAGAGTTCTATTTTGGAGGGATGTTGAGTTTGAGAGATCTTTTAGACATCTGAGTGGAGATACCATGCAATCAGTCATTTGGTTATGTAAGTCTGGAGTTCATTAGTAGGTAAAGTTCAATAATCAGCTGTAAGGGCCAGGCGCAGTGGCTCACGTCTGTAATCCCAGCACTTTGGGAGGCCGAGGTGGGCGGATCACCTGAGGCCAGGAGTTCAAGACCGGCCTGGCCAACACAGTGAAACCTGTCTCTACTAAAAATACAAAAATTAGCCAGGCATGGTGATGCATGCCTATAATCCCAGCTACTTAGGAGGCTGAGGCAGGAGAATCGCTTGAACCCAGGAGGCGGATGTTATAGTGAGCCAATATCATGCCATTGCACTCCAGCCTGGGCAACAAGAGCAAAACTGCTTCTCGAAAAAAAAAAAAAAAAAAAGAAAAGAAAAGAAAAGAATCATCTGTAAGGAAAGACACAAGACTGAAAGAGACCAGATAAGGAGGGAATTTCTTTATTATAACACTTACCATATTCTAGTATAGTTATCTCTTTCTTCACTGATCTACATTGTAGCTTGTGAGTACCTTAGGGGCAGAATAAGGATCTCATTCAGTTGGTTCTTCCTGTATTTAATACTACCGGTTAGGAAGTTTGTTTTTGTTTTTGTTTTTGTTTTTGTTTTGAGGCGGAGTCTTGCTCTGTCGCCCAGGCTGGAGTGCAGTGGCACGATCTCGGCTCACTGCAAGCTCCGCCTCCCGGGTTCACACCATTCTCCTGCCTCAGCCTCCCGAGTATCTGGGACTACAGGCTCCTGCCGCCACGCCCGGTTAATTTTTTGTATTTTTAGTAGAGATGGAGTTTCACCGTGTTAGCCAGGATGGTCTCGATCTCCTGACCTCGTGATCCACCCACCTCGGCCTCCCAAAGTGCTGGGATTACAAGCGTGAGCCACCACACCCGGCCCACTTAGGAAGTTTTAAATAAATATTTGTTGAATTTTTTCAAGACTATTGACTCCATATTCTTAGCTCTCTTTTACTCCTGTGGCCTCATTATTTATTTCCATTTGACAAATAAAATGGATAAAAACTACAACATGAGAAAAAAGACCCCTAGTTAAAGGCACTTGAACATTTTACCTTTTAGCCTTGGCTGAACACAGAGGCTGGAATGGAACATGCACAGTCAGCCAGAGTGTCATCGTCACCTTAATGATCCACACAGCTAGTGGTATAATTCATTAGCCTGCTGGGAACATTATTGATCATGGTGATGACCAAAATAATTGGAGCATCCAAATTGTGGTTCTGTGCCCATTTGAAAAGTGATCTTGTAATTTGGTGATTTTTCTTTATTTGTTTCAAAATTTCAGTGTTGGAAAAAGTCTTAGAGATTATCTGGCACAATATTATTATTTTATAGTTCAGAGAAGCTAAGTGCCTTGATCCAGGACACATGGCTAGTAGTGGAAACACTGGTCCCAGGGCTCCTAATCCCTTATCCATTCAACAACACTCAGTGTGGGAGAGTAATGTGAGCAGGAAATAGCTTCTCTTTTTATATATCATTATATGTCACTGATTTTTTTTTTTTTCCTGTTACAGCAAAGTAACATATCTCAGGCTACTTGATCCTCTGTATGAAGAGCTTTATAAATAAAGTTCTGTACACGTGTAGATCCCTTTGCAGGAAAGAGGTGAGAGTAGCACTCAAACTTCTCTCCACGTGATCAGTTGTTGGCTGTCCACTGTTTCAGAGATTCCTAGGGTAAGAGTATGTGTGTGAGTTTGTGTGTATATGTATGTATTATTGTTGTCATTGTGTTATATGTAAATTTTATGAATATTATATATCTTTCCTGAAAGTTAGGGCTCTTGTCAGGGGAATTTGTGGTTTGGAAATCTATTTTCTTGGAGAGTAGTTGATACAATCAAGGAAAATAGAGCTAGAAATCTCAATTACCAATTCTTTTTTTTGTGACAGAGTCTTACCCAGGCTGGAGTGCAATGGCATGATCTCGACTCAGCTCTGCCTCCCGGGTTCAAGCGATTATTGTGCTTCAGTCTCCTAGTAGCTGGGACTACAGGTGTGCACCACCACACCCAGCTAATTTTTGTATTTCTAGTAGAGACAGGGTTTTACCATGTTGGCCAGGCTGGTTTCGAACTCCTGGCCTCAAGTGATCCACCCACCTTGGCCTCCCAAAATGCTGGGATTGCAGGCATGAGCCACCACACCCAACTTCAGCTGTCAGTTCTGAATTATGAAACATATGTTGGGTTGGCAAAAACAAAGTAGATGGGATTATTCAACAACCTTTCATTTCTCCACCTTTTTTAAAAAGAGATGGGGTCTTGCTGTATTGGCCAGGCTGGAGTGCAGTGGCTATTCACCAATGTGATTATACGCCAGCCTTAAAATTCTGGGATGAAGAGATCTTTTTGCTTCAGCCTTCCCAGTAACTGGGACTACAGGTATGCCCACTGTACTCAGATCTCATTTTCCTTTTTGATGATCAAAGGTAATACATACGAAGCTCAACCCACTGAAAAAATTTAATTTAAAAACTTAAAGTTGGCTTTGGCAAAATAGAAGGAAAACCGATAGTATTTGAATGGTATGAACTTCCAGCTAGTAAGCTGATCCATCTTATCTAGATCCCTTACCTCAAAGCTCTTAGGTATAGACCTAAGAGTGCAAAGGGCGGCCAGAGAGATGGCTTATACCATCAAAGTGGTTGAACCTAGCAGCCAGAGAAAGACCTGTTCTAATTCAGATCCTGTTCTGAAGATGCAATGGAAATGATGTCTGATGACGGTGGATGGACCAACATCCAGTGTGCAGCTGGATGTCTTTTCTACCAAATCAGGTCTGCAGGAAACAGACTCTTGGACAATAGGTAGGATTTTATTCTTGTATGTTCTTAGGCTTCCCAGAAACAATGTCATTTTCTGAAAAGCTTCATAACACTTTCAGAAGTTCCAGTAATTATTTCAGACTCTGTAGACTCTGCTAACAATATCGCAGACTTTGGCAATGTCCCAGAAGCTGGATGCTAAACAGAAACCCTCTGTGCACCTTATGATTCGTATTGACTATTCCCCTTTCCAAAGTCCACAGGCACTTCTCTATCCCCTTCTTCTGCTTATCCTCCTCCCATAGGCTGTGTGCCCATTATTTTCTTCTCGGTTTCATTCTGCAAATTTGAATTTCAAAATTCTCCTACTTTCATGATTAATTCTCCCTGAAAAAGTTAAACCCATATTTACCTTACAACCCAGCAGTTCCATTTTTCGGTATTTACTCAATAGAAATGAACACATATATCTACAAAAACACTTGTACAAGAATGTTCACGGTAGCTTTGTTCATAATAGCAAGTTTGAAAACTGCAAATAACTGAGATGTTCATCAACATAATCTGGATAAACAGGCTATGGTATATTCATACAATGGAATACTACTCAATAATAAAAGGAAACGAACCACTGGTCTTCAGAAGACAGGATATATTGTGCTGCATGAAAGATGTCAGAAGCAAGAGTACCTATAGAATATTTGTATTTATATAAAATTGAAGGACATAGGCAATGCTAATCTGTGGTGACAAATATCAGTAGTACAGTGATGGTCTTTGGCCAGGAGGGCCATGGAGATTGACCGGAAAGGGCTGGAGGAAGCTCTATGGGATGATGGAAATGTTTTGTGACTTGACAGCAGTGTGTGCTGTATGAGTGTTTGCATTCAGGAAAACATCAAACTGTAACATTTAAGATCTGTGCATTTCACTGCATGTAAATTAAAACTCAATTTAAAATAAAAACATGAAAGGAAGCATATTCTTTTTCTAGCCCTCAGTTTTGCTCATTTACTATCACTTAGGCATTATGCTTTTATAATACAATCACCTCCCTTCAAACTTACTGTCAGAAAGACAATGTAGTATCTGTCCATTACACATCTTTGTGTTTATTTAGATCAATGGTTTATGTCTCCCAGTTTTCAAGTCTAGCAGTAGGCTTAAAGTACTGTGTTTGTTTTCAGTTTAAAGTATTCTAGACATTAGACAGAAGACAAGAAAGCTATTTCAAGGGATTGCCGAGCTCCTTCTAGAGCTTCTAATATCATGGCCAGTGCTTTAGTGACCTATAAAAGTTATTCCTGATACGTATATATTTACTTATTTATCTATGTGAGAGAGGGTCTTGCTCTGTTGCCCAGGCTGGAGTGCAGTGCCATGATCATAGCTCACTACAGTCTCAAATTCCTGGGCTCAAGAGATCCTCCCGCCTCAACCTCCTGAGTAGCTGGGACTACAGGCATGCACCACCACACTTGGCTAATTTTTAGTAGAGACGAGGTCTCACTATGTTGCTGAGGCTAGTCTCGAGCTCTTAGGCTCAAGCCTTACTCCTGCGTCAGCCTTCCAAAGTGCTGGGATTACAGGTATGAGCCACTGCACCCAGCTTGTAGTTATTTTTTTGAGACGGCTTTCTGCCTTTCTTTTCCATCTTCTCACTCACCTCTATGTGCAGGATTGTGTGGGTGTGTATGTAAACACACATAATCTTTTTAAAAAATTCATTCTCAGAAATATCTGAGTCTCTTTCTCTCATGGAATTTTCAAGCTAATTTAATATTTCCCTTGACATGTCTCTCTCCCCCACTAAACTTGGGGCTCTCTTACAGGTGGGAAGTATCTAATTCATTTTGCTTTCCTAGTGCCCGGCGCAGAATGTGCACAAATACAGACATGCAATAATGATCATTGAATAAATTAACAAATGACCCTATTTTTTTCTTATGTGTCTGATGAAGTGAAAAAGAACTGCATTGGCCGGGCGCGGTGGCTCAAGCCTGTAATCCCAGCACTTTGGGAGGCCGAGGTGGGCGGATCACAAGGTCAGGAGATCGAGACCACAGTGAAACCCCGTCTCTACTAAAAATACAAAAAATTAGCCGGGCGCGGTGGTGGGCGCCTGTAGTCCCAGCTACTCAGGAGGCTGAGGCAGGAGAATGGCGTGAACCCAGGAGGCGGAGCTTGCAGTGAGCCGAGATCGCGCCACTGCACTCCAGCCTGGGCAACAGCGTGAGACTCCGTCTCAAAAAAAAAAAAAAAAAAAAAAAGAAAAAGAACTGCATTGAGAGGCAAGAACTTTTGACTGAGTGGTGTTTGCAGTTATAACTGTCCCCTCAAATCCACCACTCTTCTCTGTACTCCTATCTTTACTTCCTTCTATCACTATTTTATAACAACACCAGGGTAGTATAAGTGTTCCTACAACTTTATACTATAGAAGTCTTTGGGAAAAAAAATGACATTATAATGACGTTATAAAATGAAAGCAATTTGTGCCAAAAAAGAGATTACAGAGTTTTGCACCTTGAACTTTTACTTTATTGAAGCCAATGTTTTTTTCGACAGGCTTCCCAAAACAAAGTATGTTCAGATTGGACTGGGCTTAAAATGTAGTATTTAAAACAGCAACATGTCTGACAGATCCCAGAAATGAAATATGTCCATTTCTTTTGGCAAGGAGCAGAAGGCAACGTAAAGCAGCTGCAAGAATTAATTCATGGAGATAGTTGACATTTTCGAGCTGACTGCCTCTTAGAGAAAATGATGTCATTCTCCAGCAGCCTAATGACAGTCATCAGCCTGAGAGGACACATGCTAATAAGGTTCATTGCTCACCTAGTTTTCTTCCTTTTTGTCTAGCCAGAGTGTCCTTGTATGCCCATAATTTGGCATTGTGCTCCTAGAATCATTTTTAAGAGAGACTAGAGTATGAAACTTAGGAAATACTGCTTTCTTTTTTTTTTTTTTTTTTCCTAATCAGAACGTTGAATTAATGTTTCTAACTTCTTCCAATAACTCAAAATCATGTTCCCAGTTTATTCATAAGTATCCAAATTCTTTTTTTCTTTTTGAGATGGAGTTTCGCTCTTTTTTCCCAGGCTGGAGTGCAATGGTGCCATCTCAGCTCACCACAACCTCGGCCTCCCAGGTTCAAGCGATTCTCCTGCCTCAGCCTCCCAAGTAGTTGGGATTACAGGCATGCACACCACCCCAACTAATTTTGTATTTTTAGTAGATATGGGATTTCTCCATGTTGGTCAGGCTGGTCTTGAACTCCCGACCTCAGGTAATCCACTTGCCTCAGCCTCCCAAAGTGCTGGGATTACAGGCGTGAGCCACCGTGCCTGGCAAAAGTATTCAAATTGTAATTGAACTTTCTAAGGTGTTGGATCCATTGTTTAAATTGTGAAAGACCATTGCTTCAAGATGCTGAGGCAGCTCCGATGATGAAAAAGCATGATGCAGTAAAAATCTAAAATTTCATTCTCAACCACAAAGAACATTGAGTCTGAAATGTCTAGAATACTCAATATAGGTATCCTGGAGTTGACCTTATTCCTGGACAAAATTATGGCTTTCAAAGGAGTTTTAAGATAAATTTTCATCTTTATCCAAATATGCAAAAGGGAACAAGCAGTAGCAACTTAAAGGAAAGAAAGAGCAATGTCAGCTCACCCACACCTTTCTGACCATGGCTTTTGATTCTACTATCAGAACCCATCTCAAGAAGCAAAACACCTGTTACATTTCCCAAGCCTTTCTGTTTTTGTCTCTCCCCTAATAGACATCACCAGCAAAGACCCTTCTGAGCAAATGTGTACTGGAGACCTCCTGAGGAATCCACTGGAGCCTGCGCATCCCCTTTTCCTAGCAAGGCCAACTAGAAAACTTTCAACTGAGAACTATCATGAACAGGTAAAATGTGTTGGCTAGCAAACAAATAAAGGAGGCGAGCCGTGGATTTTGGAAAAAATTGGTATGTTGCAAGCATAGAAGGCCTGTAATTCAGAATGGTTTTTATGGCTGAGGAGTTTCACCTTGTCCTAACTTTGGCCACCTATTCTTGATGGAAATAAACTTCTGGAAAAAGAAACTCATACTACACCTAAATGAATGCTTGAGTATTAGATGGTTAGAACCAACTGATAGTAGAAAAACAATTTTCTTTCTTTTTTTCTTTTTTTTTTTTTTGAGATGGAGTCTAGCTCTGTTGCCCAGGCTGGAATGCCGTGGTGCGATCTTGGCTGACTGCAACCTCTGCCTCTTGGGTTCAAGTGGTTGTCCTGTCTGAGACTCCCAAGTAGCTAGGATTACAGGCATCCACCACCATGCCAATTTTTTCGTTTTTAGTAAAGACAGGGTGTCACTGTGTTGGCCAGGCTGCTCTTGAACTTCTGACCTGGTGATCCTCCCACCTTGGCCTCCCAAAGTGCTGGAATTACAAGTGTGAGCCACCGTGCTCAGCAGAAAAAAAATTTTCTTAGCAGCTCAAGTGCTCAAATTGGTCCAAGGGTTTTCTACACCAGAGGGCAGGGTAGTCAGATTACTAAATCAAGAATCAATGGTGTTTTGTTGATATTATAATGAAAAAGTAGGTCCAAGTTGAATCTGGAGAAGGACCGATTTTTAAAAATTAATAAATTAGATCATCTATAACCTTGGGATAAAATCTCTGATGTCCTGATGTATGTGGAATTAATTCAGTTAACGCTTATTTAGCACTGACTCTGTAAAAGTCCTCTTCAAGGCTCTGGGCAAGGGACAAAATAAAAGATACTGCTCTTACCTTCAAGGTCATTCAATCCAAATGGTATATTAGCCTATGTACACAAATTACTTTCATTTTGTAAGGCACAAGTCACATACACTTAACCCTCACAATAGTCCTGCTAGTTGGGTATTATTATTTATATACTTTTGCCTTTGTGTAAGCCTTTTCTTTTGTCCATGCCTGTTTGTTGTTTATAAAATGGGTATGTTAGATTAATAAAAATAATAGCTAACACTTATTGATTACTTACTATTTGCCAACTGTTTTGAAAGTATTAGCAAATTTAAGCCTTATACCAACCCTGTTATATCTATCTTTTCTTTCAGAAATGCAGCAAGGTTAAGTGACTTGCCCAAGATCAGAGCTGAAACTCTAGTTTTCTTGCTCCAAATCCAAAGCTCTTTCCAAGATACATAGTCTTGGAATGCAGCTTTCCTTTGGAATGAGCAGCAGCATGTCAAATAAGGAAAGGATGTGTAGAGTTCATGGGAGGAGACATTACTTCTGACTGCAGAATTATGGAGGCTTTATGGGAGACGTGGTATATTTTATCTGTGCGCCTTGATCACGTGTCTGACCATAGACAGAGAAACCAGTCTAATGAGCCTTCTTTACAGGTGACCCTCTAGTCCTTGGTGAACATCATGTTTTTATTCTTTCTTAATTCCAACATTTATTCTTGACAACTTTACAAATGAACAAATCTTATTTACTAAATTGTTGATGTAGTTTTTGTCTAACACAGAGCTGATTTTACCCTTGAGAGAGGGACTCAAGGCTTCATTTAGGGGAGGATTAGGTTTGATGTTTATTCACTGCACGAGGCAGATTGGTTTTAGAGACATGGGTTATGGTCTTGGCTTTTCCTGTTACTGCTCTTGGGTCTTTAGATGAACATTTTGCTTTCTCTAGACTCCTTCTTTATATATAAAACAACTACATCTTTGGACCTATAATAACTGTTGGTGGTCTCCAATGAGACAAGAATATGAGGATGCTTTGTGAATGGCTACCCAAATGTCAAATATTATTCTCACTCAGTATTAGAAAATATTGATAAAAATATTATCTAGGTTTTTCAGGCATCTTAGAAGATTTCTTTTTCTTCAGGGAAAAAGAGAACCCTAAATATCAATTATAATCAGAATTTCACAGCAAATAAAAATACCTGTGTGTTAATGAAATTAATCCTTAAAAATTAATCCTTAATTTTTAAAAGATTCACTCAAGGAGCTCTGATGAAGCAGATGACAATGACTATTTGATATCTGACCTTAATTTTTTAAACCAGGCATCAAAACTCTTAGAAGTGGATTGGTAGGGTGGGTACAGAAGAGGAGTCGTGGAATTCCCTTTACTGTAGGTTAGTTGGCAACAGAGAATCAAGATTTATATGACTCTCAGGCAAAAAGAGTGGGAAGAGATAGACTGAAATCTTCATGTTCACAGGTAAGAACAGACATTTCTTGGCCCAAATGATAAAGCAGTGTTCAACTCTTCTAGTCAAGCCGCCCATACTGTGGAATTCCAAGGAAACAGTCTGCACTCCTGTTAAGTGATATTCCTGGCCATTGTCAATGTGCAAGTCCCACAACAAGGCAGAGACATTCATGCTCTTCATTAACATTCCCCCAAGGTCTCAGTTTGCATCTCTCTATGCATCTCCTAGCTCTGAAAGGAAGTTTCCTGGGAAACATTTCTATGAATGGAATGGATGAGGTTTGTCCCATGAGGAAATAATTTAAAAACAAAAAAACAAAAAAACAAAAAAAACCAGACACACAAACAACAACACAGTACAACAAAAAACTTCTTTCCCACTGCAGCCAGGAACAGATTACACCTATCTTTTTTCAAGGACAGATGGAAATTCTGACCATGTGGTATTCAGTCATACTAGAAATGTTGCTTCCTCGATTTAACAGGAGAGCTTCCTTTCTTACTGATTAAAAAAGTCAAAGGGGGTTTAAAATTGCTTAGGTAAGGAGAACTATGGTTGAGTCTTCTCAGCCACAGATAAGCATCGGCTCTTTCTGATCTGCTCTATTGTCAGCTAAGTAATGACTCAGTTTGTGCATTGTTCTCCTTGTTCCAAACAGAAGGGAGATTAAACCTTATCCACAGGTTCCTGTTACAAGTAGACATTCCTCTTCCATCAGAGGTGGGCTTTGTGCGACACAGTCAGGACATTCACAAATTAAAAAATGAAGAACAGCTAACATTTTCACCAGCTATAGATATTCCCTATCCCAGTAAACCTTGGGTTTTCGTCTGAGTATTGTTTTCTAACATAAAGAGAGATAGAGAAAGAGAGAACATATAGGTTAACCAGCTCTATTGCTAACAAAAGAAATACTTAAGAGAGGAAAGTAACCAGGGATGAAAATTGGGCTTTTATTTGAATCTGCTTGCTGCTTTTCGGCAGCAGCTTCCTGGCTAACTTAAACATCCTATTCCTGAGCTTGTTGAAATATGTCTTTTTTAAAAAAACAGCTTTGTTGAGATGTAATTTACATACCATAAAATTCATCCGTTTAAAGTATGGGACTCAATGGACCCACTGGTTTTTAGTATATTTATGGATTTGTTCAACCATTACCATAATCAATTTTAGAACATTTTCATCACTCCAAAAGGAAGCCCAGTGCCCATTTGCTGACACTCCCCATTCTCCCCACTCCACCACCAGCCCTAAGCAGCCACGAATCTACCTTCTGTCTCCATAGATTTGTCTATTCGATCTTTCTTTTATTTATTTATTATTATACTTTGAGTTCTAGGGTACATGTGCATAACGTGCAGGTTTGTTACATATGTATACTTGTGCCATGTTGGTGTGCTGCAGCCATCAACTCGTCAGCACCCATCAACTCGTCATTTACATCAGGTATAACTATTGGATCTTTCATACAGAAGCATGCAGTAATGTGATCTTTTATGACTGGTTTCTTCCACATAGAATAATGTTTTCAAGGTTCATCCATGTTGTAGCAGCACTTCATTTCTTTGTATTGCCAAATACTATTCCATTGTGTGAATATAACACATTTTATGTACCCTTTCATCTTTTGATTGACATTCGGGTCGTTCCCACTTTTTGACTCTTATGAATAACGATGTTGTGAATAATTCATGTATGTTTTTGTGTGGACATGTATTTTCGTTTCTCTTTGATATTGACCTAATAGTGGGATTGCGGGGTTGTATGTTTAACATTATGTTAAATATTTTTAGGAAGCCTCAGGCTGTTTTCCAAAGTGGTTGTACCATTTTACATTCTCACCAGCAATGTACCAGGGTAAGACCTATTTGCAATTTTCTCCTGCTTATAGAATTCTAAAGCTGTGTAAAAGGTTAGATATGTAACAGGCGGCTTATTTTGATACTTATTTGGAAAGCCTACTTTTTCTTTCCAAACTACAAACATTTCTGTTGTCTAATGAGCAGATGCTACCAGCTAATGAAGCAGGAATACTAATTTCTTATTTGATTCATAATAACATTTAATAATTACAGAGGAATCTTTATTTATCTAGTTTTCTGTGTATATGTGTTCTACAGTACTAATTTTTCTTTCTTTTCTTTTAGAAATTCACCTTACTTATTGCTTTGTTATTTAATGATTTGTTCCCTGATTATAGACCATTAATGCCTGTTTAAAACACAAGTCCACGTGTGCATTTCAACATGTATTTTATTTTATACTGATTCAAAGCAATTCAATTCTTCATTCATAAAAACATTTAAGCTAAGGCATAAAACAGCCAATTTAAACAAAGTAACGTTTAGTCTTTGAAATTGCAGTATATGTATTCTTCATTTATGCCTACCTGAAAATGTCAGGTATGAAATAAATTTTAGTGACTCAATTGTTATTCTATAGGCAAATCCTTATCTTATAAACATACTAGATAACTTTATAAGATAAATCTGTTTCTAAGACAAAATTTGTCCATAATTCTGAATTTCTTTCTTTCTTTGTTTACTTAATTCACAGGATGTTTCATGAACCTTCTAATTCTTTCCTACTGTGGACATTAGCTGGCATTTTGTATTTAATTTCAATATTTGAGAATAAGTCATGGGTCCAGCTAATCTGCATAGACCAATTTGGAGCAGCATCCTTAATGAGTGGTGAACTTTCTCTGTTCTCCAGACAGTATCACCTCTGCCACTTGAAACCAAGGCTTCTAATGACATGCACTGAAGGACAAGTCTTGATTTCAGATTTCCCTTTGGCCTGTTTCATCTCCATTTGCCGACCCTGGATTATGCAGACAGTATACTGCTTTTAGTAATCTAGACCCTTGAGCCAGACCTTGGCTGCCATACTGCATTATAACTGATGGTTCAAATGCTTCTTTTACATAAGGAGTATTTTCTTCCCAGAGATACCTCTAAGATATTCATGGCTAACTAAAAATACTGCTGAATCCTGTTCTCAAGTAGAGTTTCAAGGTCAACATGAAAATTGTTATCACTCTCTTATGTGGCATAAAAAAATCTGTTTTATCTTTGTAACAATGCTTTCATTAAAAAAAAAAGCATTGCAATTGCTCTGCTATACTAGTGTTTTCTCAGATACCAAGCAGGCTATGCCTTGATGGCAAGAAAACAAGTTATGATTATTTATATGCCAGTATACACTTGTTTCCATCTAGAGTTATAAACAATTAGTTTATGATAATCAATTGTGACAGCAAAAAGGATTTCTACTCCACTAGCTTATATTCCTAATAACAGAGAAACACAAGTAATTTTGATAATGTCTTATGTGTCCAGTGAAGTAATTTCCCTATTACTGGCTTTTAGCAATAATTTATAATTAAATCAGAGAGAAAAAAACACTGGCAGCCAACATTGTGTCACATTTATTTCAAGTGTAATGTCAAAAATTTCATGGGTGGTCACTTGGACATTGAAAGAGCAAAAAGATTGGAGAGCAGAATGGGATCATGAGAGGTTCTGTTCATTTTCCTGCCTTCCCAAAGTAAGCAGGGCAAATCAAATATAAATAAAACTATTGCTTTAATGAGGCACTTGAGTTTCTGCCTGAACCAACAATGGAAATAATGGAAATCTGCCCCAAAAGTTTTTAAGTAAAGTAATTCTTTTATATCTATTATTTAAAAGAAGTGATCTACACACACACACACACACACACTCACTCATTAAGAATTTGAAAAAAATATTTATCTACCTCCTTCTTTCCTATGTCTGCATATGCATTTTTCTTTTGAAAAAGGCTATAGATGAAAAGGAAAAACATTAACAGCGTAACAAGATTAAAACTATGTTTTATGGCAAATGGTTTAAAACTTTAGGAACCACCTTTAAAGGCTGCAAACGAATGCCTGCTTTTTACTTAAACCTGTGGTGATCTCCCCATCGCCTGGAAATATGGAGCTGTACTGTAGAGTGTGTATACTAGTGTGCACTCCTGTGCTCATTATAATGTGGCCTGGGGCTTGGAGCTAAACATTTCTCTAGAACATAATGAGCTGTGTACTGTAATGAAGGTGTTTGAAATTGATTTGACTGTTATTTAGTATAAAAACTCCCAGATCAAAGACTCTGGCAAGGCTACAGACACTCAGGCACTCCTAGACAAAGGACATTGTATGATGGCGGGAGGCAAGTGGAGAGGTGTGGTGGCTTATGCAGAGCCAAGGAATCTATCAAGCCGTTATCTGATTGTTTTTATTTCAAGTCGCTATACATCACTCACAAACTGCCATCTGGCAGTAGACGATTTTGAGGATTATTTTGAAGAATATTACAAAACCCGATTTAATTTCCCTCTCGATTCCTAGTATTTCTGTATTGCTCCTTCATCACAGTCATGGACACCCTCCCAAGCTAATTTGTAAAATGAATTTTACTGAATGCCATTTAATCTTATTGCCATAGTTACAAACCAAGAAATCGAAGATTGCTAGGCTGAGCTGAAAATAGCTGACTTGGTACAAGGAAGAGGACTAATTCTTATGCAAAGCTCTACGCTCACATACAATCTCTGATTCAAAGAACAATAGAAAGTTTGATCTTTGAAAACCTGACCTTCTGATGCCTTTTCACTCTCCAACCCAGAACAACCATAGGTTTGAATGAAATGTGTAAAAACTAAAGATAAGGTCTGCTTTGCAACCTGCTGTTTTAGCTCCTGTGTTATTGTTGCAGTGAGGTCACAGCCTTGATATTTTCACCGGCAATACTGGGGATTTTATAACTGTGTGAAAATTGTAAAAGCAAGAACCCATGTAACAGTTGAAATTTAAGAAAGGTGGCCGGGCGCGGTGGCTCACGCCTGTAATCCCAGCACTTTGGGAGGCCGAGGCGGGCGGATCACAAGGTCAGGAGATCGAGACCACGGTGAAACCCCGTCTCTACTAAAAATACAAAAAATTAGCCGGGCGCGGTTGTGGGCGCCTGTAGTCCCAGCTACTCGGGAGGCTGAGGCAGGAGAATGGCGTGAACCCGGGAGGCGGAGCTTGCAGTGAGCTGAGATCGCGCCACTGCACTCCAGCCTGGGCGACAGAGCGAGACTCCATCTCAAAAAAAAAAAAAAAAAAAAAAAAAGAAAGAAATTTAAGAAAGGTTTAAATAATTTCTGAGCATTATTATTTATAATTAACAAATCTATCTAATCATTCTATAATTCTATTATTATAAAGCATACCCATCATCTGGGTGAACATATGTATTCCACGAGAGAGGCATAGGATAGGTTATATGATAACTTACAGGTTATATGAAAAGAAATTAAGCTGCTGAACATCCAAAGGCCTATCTTTGCAGGTATATGTGTATCTAGATTTTACATACCTATATATGTATGTATCTCTCTTAGGGAGAGAGATAAAGAGAATGCAAAGAGATAAGATGTAATTACAATAAATATATTTTAAGGAGAGTCGTTTAACCCATATAAGCAATCATTTTAAGATCTTTGCCAAAGTCAATGCCCCTTTAATCTAATATCTAATGTATCGAAAATTCTTTCTATGTGCTAATAATTTGTCATCATCAAGTTTGCATTATTCTTGGTCCTTAAAAACAATCAAATCAATTTCTTCGGACAGTGATTTCATGTCTTTGGTCCTTCATTTTCTTACCTGTACAAAGAGAGGATTAGAACTTTGAGATCTTTAACAGGCAGAAAAGTATGATATAATTATTCTTTAATTTTCACTTATTCGACTTGCAATTTATCTGATTTCATTTAGATTATTATGGCTTTGGCATATTTGAATTTAATTTTAACATATTTGATTGACAATTCAAAAACAAACACAGTCACTTGAATATTCAGAATAAGTGAAATATATGCCATGTATGTAACAACTCAGCACAAAGAGCCCCTCTGTACTCACGGGGCAGGAAGTCAATCGGCTGAGGCTGTGTGGCTGCTGCTGTATAGTGCCTGCTAGCTGCTGCTCAGCTTCTGAACACTTGCTTTTATATGCAAAAATCTCAGGAGAACTTTGGGAGTTCTAGGGAACTCCTTGTTGAATGTGAGAGGAAAAAAGCATACCGTGGTATTCTCATTCTAAAACCACCCCACAGAGGAGCTGCGTGTACAGACTGGCCTCAAATGAGTAGGACAGGAGATTCTAAGTGTTGTGCAAAGTATGTTTTAAAGGACTTTTTTTAAATTTTTATTTTTTAAAATAAATAAGAAATGCTGGGTTAACTAAGAAAAATAAGCTTCCTTATTGCAGGACTTCTCCAGACCTTTAAAATGCCAGCCTTACCGGGCGCGGTAGCTCACACCTATAATCCCAGGACTTTGGGAGGCCGAGGTGGGTGGATCACCTGAGGTGGGGAGTTCAAGACCAGCCTGACCAACATGGAGAAATCCTGTCTCTACTAAAAATACAAAATTAGCAGGACATGGTGGCACATGCCTGTAATCCCAGCTACTCAGGAGGCTGAGGCAAGAGAATTGCTTGGACTTGGGAGGCAGAGGTTGCGTTAAGCCGAGATCACACCATTGCACTCCAGCCTGGGCAACAAGAGCGAAACTCCATCTCAAAATAAATAAATAAATAAAATGCCAGCCTCCAAAAATGTAAGTCCCCAAAAGTGGGATGGAAGACACAACGTTGTTCACTTTTCTTTTCTTCTGTTTTTTTTTTTTTTTTTTAGACAGGGTCTTGCTCTGAGCTGGAGGGCAGTGGTGCAATAATAGCTCACTGCAGCCTCAAACTCCTGAGATCAACCAATCCTGCAATCTCAGCCTCCTGAGTAGCTGGGACTACAGGTGTGCACCACCACACCTGGCCAACTTTTGTATATTTTGTAGATTGGGTTTCGCCATGTTGCCCAGGCTGGTCTTGAATTCCTGAGCTCAAGCCATCTGCCCATCTTGGCCTACTAAATTGTTGGAATTATAGGCATGAGCCATAGCACCTGACCTGTTTATGTCTCTTGATAACATGACCTTTCCTCTTCTGATCCTCCAGTCTTTTGTGAAATAATTACGTCATTAAATGCGATTAGGCAGGGTGGCAAATAGGTTTTATTTTGAGTGCCACGCTTGGTCAGTTGGTAGAGACTACGTGCAGGCATTTTATAAACGACTTTGAGTGGTGGTTCTGATTAGAAGGAAAGAAAAGATCTAATGATGATTAGTATACCATGGCTGTGCCATCCCTGCCCTTGTTTTCCAACTGTCCTGAGTCTTTCAAGCATTTCTTGATTATCTTCCATGTACTACTTTATCAGGAAATCTCAGAGATAAAATTACAATTTGCCTGAATCTCAGTTACTTTTGATTTCACATAAGTTGGAAATTCAAACACTTGCAACCAAACATGCAAGAACTGGGAATACACCACAATGCACATTTTCTAGGTCTAACATTTTACTCACAGAAGTTCAGTTCAATAAACCATACACACACACAAAAGCATGTTCATCTTTTTATTATGAGAGAAGAATCATGTTTTGGGTTATCTTTTTCTAAAACACCTGTTAGATAAAACTTATTAGCTATTTACTTGCAGCAAATAACATGTATTATGTACTAAGTAAACTATAAAACATTTATTAAACTTCACTGAAAATGCAGTTACCACTACTTGCATTCTTATGAATATACAATATTACATTGTATTCAGACCAATTGAGCTGCAGGCAAATATAACCACCTGTGATCCAACAAAGTTCTGATTATGTTAAGATCAGACATACTGAGTTATTGTTTAAGCCATTTTCTACAATTCAGCATCAAACACGTGGTAGTCATGGCCCGTTAGAGGCAATGTAGACACATTTTAAATGTAAATGACCTGCAGTCAGTGACAAATCATAAAAACTGAAGGTTACATTAATCCCAAAATGTCTATGAAAAGAACAGAATAGCTCTGCTGTAGTGGCTCACATCTGTAATCCCAGCACTTTGGGAGGCCAAGGTGGGAAGACTGCTTGAGCCCAGGAATTTGAGACCAGCCTGGGAAACATGATGAGATCCCCATCTCCACAAAAAATACAAAAATTAGTCAGACATGGTGGCGCATGCTGTGGTCCCAGTTTTTTGGGAGACTGCAGAGGAAGGACGGCTTGGCCCCAAGAGGTTGAGGCTGCAGTAAGTCATCTTCATGCCACTGAACTCTAACCTGGGAAACAGAGTAAAATCCTTTCCAATAAGCAAACAAACAACAAACAAACAAACAAAAATGACTTTACACATACACTAAAAAAAAAAAAAAAAAAAAAAAGAATATGGTAAAAGCAGACAATTTGAACCAGACTTGGAAGGGCAGACTTGCATGGGACCCAGAGTCTTATAGTCTTCAGAGTAAATCCATACAGAATTTTGGCCTGTTACTAAATCCACACTAGGCAAAGGCAGAGACATTGTCATTGCTCTAGGATGCTTAGCACAACTGAAAATATAAAGGAGATGCTTGCTCCTCCCTAGGAGGTTTTTGTTGTTATTGTTGTTGTTGTTTTTAAACCCAGAACTGTTTTTATGGTTTATGGAAACCAGTTACCAAAATATTGCTAATTCAATTTCTTTGATTAACATATTATTATTGGGCCGGGCGCGGTGGCTCAAGCCTGTAATCCCAGCACTTTGGGAGGCCGAGACGGGCGGATCACGAGGTCAGGAGATCGAGACCATCCTGGCTAACACGGTGAAACCCCGTCTCTACTAAAAAAATACAAAAAACTAGCCGGGCGAGGTGGCGGGCGCCTATAGTCCCAGCTACTCGGGAGGCTGAGGCAGGAGAATGACGTAAACCCGGGAGGCGGAGCTTGCAGTGAGCTGAGATCCGGCCACTGTACTCCAGCCCGGGCAACAGAGTGAGACTCCGTCTCAAAAAAAAAAAAAAAAAAAAATATTATTATTGGAAGAGTTAGGTAACATGGAAACTTTAATACTTTCAGAGGAGCAATTTGTTTAGAACTAATGGGAGTCTATGTTACTTATGTTGGAATTTATGTGTTTCAATTTCATACATTAGACTGGAGCTTCTCATAAATGAAAACATGTTATATTTTTCTATCTTTATCTCTAATTATCAACTATCTAGCTATTTATCTGTTTTCTACCATAGTGGAGCCGATCTACTTCTGCAAA
Organism: Macaca mulatta; assembly: GCF_049350105.2. Taxonomy (NCBI): domain Eukaryota; kingdom Metazoa; phylum Chordata; class Mammalia; order Primates; family Cercopithecidae; genus Macaca; species Macaca mulatta. Next base: position 125,881,000 of record NC_133411.1, read on the forward strand.
AGAAAAATTGCTTAAGATAAAAGAAAACACTATGCACACAACACTCAAAATATAAATCAATATTTGAAGGAGAAAAATACATTGTACTTAACAAGGCCACCAACATTTAAGAATATGGAATATAAGAAGTCAATCAGGCCGGGCGCGGTGGCTCAAGCCTGTAATCCCAGCACTTTGGGAGGCCGAGACGGGCGGATCACGAGGTCAGGAGATCGAGACCATCCTGGCTAACACGGTGAAACCCCGTCTCTACTAAAAAATACAAAAAACTAGCCGGGCGCGGTGGCGGGCGCCTGTAGTCCCAACTACTCGGGAGGCTGAGGCAGGAGAATGGTGTGAACCCGGGAGGCGGAGCTTGCAGTGAGCTGAGATCCGGCCACTGCACTCCAGCCTGGGCGGCAGAGCGAGACTCCGTCTCAAAAAAAAAAAAAAAAAAAAAAAAAAAAAAAAAAAAAAAAAAAAAAAAAAAGAAGTCAATCAAAATCATGATTGTGGGCCGGGTGCAGTGGCTTACACCTGTAATCCCAGATCTTTGGAAGGCTGAGGCAGGAGGATCTCTTGAGGCCAGAAGTTTGAGACCCAGCCTGGGCAACATAGTGAGACCCCCGTCTCTACAAAAAATAAAATAAACTATTTGGATGTAGTGTCACTTGCCTGTAGTCTCAGGTACTAGGAAGGCTGGAGTGGGAGGAATGCTTGAACCCAGGAGTTCGGGGTTATAATGAGCTATATGGTTCTGTCACTACACTCCAGTTTTGGTGACAGAGTGAGATGCTGTCTTAAAAAAAACCAAACCAAACAACAACAACAACAACAACAACAACAACAACATAGCTGTGAAAGAATGTGTGAATAAATATGGCTGAATCAGGCCTTCTCTTTCATCCTGCTTTTGTTTGTTTGTTTGTTTTTGTTTTCTTGATAGAAATTAAGGCAGAGATAGAGCTCAGATATATGATTTTGAGAATCAACATCCAGATATTTTTGGAAGATGTGCTTATATCCCTTAGGCTTGACTCATAGTAATTATTAATGAAATAGTTTTTGAGCAGTGAATGATTAGAAGGTAGATGGAAGGGAAATACATATTAAGGATCTTTGCAGGCTTTTCTGAACTGTTAACTTCAGGGCCTTAAGCTCAGCTCTGAACATTTATTAGGTATATAATAGATCTCACTGTATTTTGGGAAAAGGCAAACTTCATAATGAGGTAAAAAGCTGATTTTAATGAATTCAGTTATTTAATCTTTATCAAAGCCTTTACTACTACATTTTTCTTCCTTTTAGAGCAAACCTTGAAATGGCGCAATTTTACAAACAACTTAGATGATGCTATTGCATGGAATTTGCTAAAATATTCCCCATTAAGAAATGTTGAAAGAGTTATTTCTCATAAAAAATCAATATAACTATATGGAACATTTTTTAAAAGATGACTAATGAGCAAAACCAAATCTTTACCTCTTACTAAGTAATAAAAATGTTAAAAATATATGATGTGTTACCAAATGCTAGATCCAGTCATGCTCCATATTGATATTTTGGCATGTTTTGACATAAAACGGCTAAAAAATTTTAAAACATCTCTAAATGGCTCAATCTAATGAACAAGTTATTTAAAGTGAGGCTGGGAAAAATAATGCCCCAGGAGGAAGATGATAGTAGAAGAAAATAATCTTTGATTTTTGTCCCTTAACATGAAGCCCCCTGAGAATGGCAAAACCCGTGGAGTCAGTCATTTGGGAAAAGCAATGACCATTCCTATAAGCCCTTCACTAAGACTTCTCCCGAGCACTCTACCATCCCACCACCCTACCTACCCTTCCCCAGAAGCCAAGCAGATCCCAGCATCGTGTTTTCTGTATTGTCTGCAGAGCCTTGAGCTAATTAAACCTCTTTTTTAGAAAAGTAAATTATCCAGTCTCTGGTATTTCTTTCTTTCTTTTCTTTTGAGATGGAGTCTCACTGTGTTGCCCAGGCTGAAGTGGAATGGTGCTGTCTCAGCTCACTGCACCCTCCACCTCCTGGGTTCAAGTGATTCTCCTGCCTCAGCCTCCCAAGTAGCTGGTGTCAGGACTCTGAGCCCAAGCTAAACCATCATATCCCCTGTGACCTGCACTATACATCCAGATGGCCTGTTCCTGCCTTAACTGACGACATTACCTTCTCCTGGATGACATTCCTTCTCCTGGCTCATCCTGGCTCAAAAAGCTCCCCCACTGAGCACCTCGCGACCCCTGCCCCTGCCCGCCGGAGAACAACCCCCTTTGACTGCAATTTTCCTTTACCTACCAAATCTTATAAAACGGCTCCACGCCTATCTCCCTTTGCTGACTCTCTTTCTGGACTCAGCCTGCCTGCACCCAGGTGAAATAAACAGCCTTGTTGCTTACACAAAACCTGTTTGGTGGTCTCTTCACATGGATGTGAGTGAAAGTTGGGATTACAGGTGCCTGCCACTGCGCCTGGCTAATTTGGTATTTTTAGTAGACGTGGAGGTTTTGCCGTGTTAACCAGGCTCGTCTTGAACTCCTGACCTCAGATGATTCACCTGCCTTGGCCTCCCAAAGAGTTGAGATTACAGGCATGAGCCACCACACCTGGCCTGGTATTTCTTTTTTCTTTTCTTTTTTTTTAAATATATTAATAGATTATATTTATTGAATAATTAATTTGATAAAAATACTATTTTAAGCATTCTATCTTTTTAAATCTTTTTTTTATTATTATACTTTAAGTTCTAGGGTAGATGTGCACAATGTGCAGGTTTGTTACATGTGTATACATGTGCCATGTTGGTGTGCTGCACCCATCAACTCGTCAGCACCCATCAACTCATCATTTACATAAGGTATAACTCCCAATGCCATCCCTCCTCCCTCCCCCCTCCCCACCATAGGCCCCGGTGTGTGATGTTCCTCTTCCCGTGTCCAAGTGATCTGATTGTTCAATTCCCACCTATGAGTGAGAACATGCAGTATTTGGTTTTCTGTTCCTGCGATAGTTTGCTGAGAATGATGGTTTCCAGCTGCATCCATGTCCCTACAAAGGACACGAACTCATCCTTTTTCATGGCTGCATAGTATTCCATGGTGTATATGCGCCACATTTTCTTAATCCAGTCTGTCACTGATGGACATTTGGGTGGATTCCAAGTCTTTGCTATTGTGAATAGTGCCTCAATAAACATACGTGTTCATGTGTCTTTATAGCAGCATGATTTATAATCCTTTGGGTACATACCCAGTAATGGGATGGCTGGGTCATATGGTATTTCTAGTTCTAGATCCTTGAGGAATCACCATACTGTTTTCAACAATGGTTGAACTAGTTTACAATCCCACCAACAGTGTAAAAGTGTTCCTATTTCTCCACATCCTCTCCAGCACTTGTTGTTTCCTGACTTTTTAATGATTGCCATTCTAACTGGTGTGAGATGGTATCTCATTGTGGTTTTGATTTGCATTTCTCTGATGACCAGTGATGACGAGCATTTTTTCATGTGTCTGTTGGTTGCATAAATGTCTTCTTTTGAGAAATGTCTGTTCATATCCTTTGTCCACTTTTTGATGGGGTTGTTTGCTTTCTTCTTATAAATTTGATTGAGTTCTTTGTAGGTTCTGGATATTAGCCCTTTTTCAGATGAGTAGATTGCAGAAATTTTCTCCCATTCTGTAGGTTGCCTGTTCACTCTGATGGTAGTTTCTTTTGCTGTGCAGAAGCTCTTTAGTTTAATTAGATCCCATTTGTCAATTTTGGCTTCTGTTGCCATTGCTTTTGGTGTTTTAGACATGAAGTCCTTGCCCATGCCTATGTCCTGAATGGTATTACCTAGGTTTTCTTCTAGGGTTTTTATGGTATTAGGTGTCTTGACCTCATGATCCGCCCGCCTCAGCCTCCCAAAGTGCTGGGATTACAGGCGTGAGCCACTGCGCCCAGCCTACTCTGGTATTTCTTTATAGCAATGCTAGAACAGACTAACATAAAAATCTTTGCCTCAGTGGCTGCAACTCTTTGATATTTCCAACTATACTAAATTTTGCTAGGCTCACCTTGGTTTCAGAATACCTATTCTGGCAATCATCTTCATGGTATGTTTGAATTGATGATTTTCTCAATTGACCATTTTAGGCCATAATAATGACTAGTCACAAAGGCAATCAATGGAATGTGCATAGTGCATTTGATTTAGTAGGATTAGAGTAACTGCATGATATGACAGGGTATTTGTGACATTTCAACCACTCAGTTGAATTAAACATTTGGCAATTCAATCTATTGGAAGTAGGATATGTGATATATAGGTGTTATGACCAAAATACCTAAATTGACAAACTAAAAATAGATTTGCTCATACAGGTCAGACATAGTCATTGATAAGCAGATCATGTTAGTAGAAAAAGTTTCACATCAGTAAGATTAAAATACAAGGTATTTTGGAGATAGAATATGTTTGTTGAAGAGTGAAAGAAAGTGAGAAAAATACAACATTTCTTTGGAATTTTGGTAATATAGAACCTGAAACATGAAGCATTTCATCAATCGTTAATCTTAAAATAAAGGTTTTTATTTTTAATTTTTTGGTGGATGTTACCGGGCAAGTTAAAAAGGTAATAATGGAGTCTTCAAAAAACAAGAAACTAGACAGAAATTCAAACCCCGAAAATATCCACACTTAGGAAAATAGGATGAAATACAGCTTTTATACCATATCGTGGCAGGAAAAATAATCATTCATTACAATACCTGGTTGTTTTATTATGTAAAAATAGTGATAACATCTTTCAAATAATTTGGCTTCCCACTGAAGGAATCTCTGTCAGTAGGACAGAGATCAACACTTGGTCACAAGTGAAAACAAATCTCTGTGAACATCTTTATAGCTGTCACCTTATGAATTAAAATTTGTTCATATCATTATTGTTGGGGGCTTCAGTTAGATCATTGTACCTTGAAACAACATAATATAGATCTGCAAGAAGCCAGAGAATGAACATTTTCTATTTGGTTTTGGTGGCACATCCTTATGTTGTAGACATAAAATTTCCACTTTTTACACAGATTCCTTATTGTTACCAGTAGTAAAGTTTTTTGGTCCTATATTTTAATTGCATGTGTAATTAGGGGCATGCCCTTTTAGGAATAAGCTTTGTTAAGACAGCATTCCACAAGATGCGGGCTGTTGAACCTAGGTCTGCCAGACTGGGAGTCAACATTCTTAATAATTTTTAGGGAAGATCCATTGTGTTCAGATATCTATAGGTAGCAACTCCAACGTGGGATCTTTTATTTGAAGGTACACAACAATGTAAAAATAATTGGTTGAAAAATGACTAAACTTCTCTTTTGAAACAATAATTGATAACATTCATTGAGTGCTTAATGCATGGTAAGCTTTATAAACACTACTTCATCAAAACTTTAGTTTACCTGAGATAGGTAATGTTCTTAATCTGGTTAAAAATAATTTTCAAAAAGATTAAATCATGCCTATTTTACAGATATAAAAACAAACACATGCTTAAGACTTTATTTATTAATCAAAGAGAGAACCAGACTGATGTTACAGCTGATTCAAAAGACAGTCCAAAGGACAAACCCACTTGTAGATCAGAAATATTAAAATGAATGTGCAAATGAAAGCAAAATAGTTCTTTGAATAATGGGGTAAAGGAAGTCAATCAAACTTCTACCTCACTGGAAAAAAAAGCGTATGTCTCCTGACAAGAAATATTTTGTATTGCTTTCAATTATTTACAACTTACAGAGTTGTAAGATGGTTCCCATGGAATCAAAATTAGATAATCTGGAGTGATATCCTCTAGAAAATGCAAAGTTTTTCACTTAAGCATAATTTCGGTAATTTCCCCCATACCCTCACTTTATAGTGATGAAATCAAGGTTCAGAAAGGACAGATTTTTTTAATGGGGATATTAACTAGTAGAAAAGTTCACTGCCTTATGGAAAGGAATGGATACCAGAGTTAGATAATAGAAGTAGAATATGTGAAATGAGTGAATGAAGTCACCAAAGGTATGCATATCTCCAAGGCTTTGTGAAGAAACTGACAAAGGATGGAGAGGATTCCAACATGTTCACATGTTTAAAACTTTACTCTGACAATGGGAACCCCTCTGCAATGCATACCATTCTAATGAGAAAAAATATGCACAATCTGCACAAATGGTATTAGAGCCACATTGTATTCCCCTTAGTGTCACCTCATAGGAAAGCCTGGAGAAGAATTTGAGAGGGGTTTATGATGCAAAGAATGAGATATCAAAGGATTACCTTGAGCCTGTAGGCTACAGAGGTTCTTGGTATGGTGCAGGTTTCTACTCGCTCATCTGACTTTAATATAAGTCCAGTTAGGTAACAAACTATATGGTAACACCTTGTTATGCCATCACTGCCTGGAAGGAAGCTGGAGAGGAGTATGACAGAGGCCCATTTTTCTGGTGTCCTGGTAGGTTGTGTCAAGCCTGAGCAGTTGCTTAGATGGCTCTCTCTCATCCCTGCCACATACCGGAACCTAGGGAGGTTGAGCCTACTCAGAGTGGGTAGTGAGAATAAAATAGAAAATTAGAATAAATAACATGCTGGTGGATATGTAGCTAAAAAGTGACAGAGCCCATATTCAAAATCAAATTCACCTGATTCCAGATCCAGATTCCTAACTTCTTCACTACGTGGTTTACCATGTTTTGTTTGAAAAGCTGGACGCGGCTAGGTGTGGTGGCTCATGCCTGTAATCCCAGCACTTTGGGAGGCCGAGGGGGGTGAATCACGAGGTCAGGAGTTCGAGACCAGCCTGGCCAACATGGTGAAACCCATCTCTACTACAAATATAAAAAAATTAGCTGGGTATGGTGGCATGCACCTGTAATCGCAGCTACTCAGGAGGCTGAGGCAGGAGAATTGCATGAACCCAGGAGGTGGAGGTTGCAGTGAGCCGAGATCACGCCACTGCACTCCAGCCTGGGTGACAGAGTGAGACTCCGTCTCAGAAAAAAAAAGAAAAAAAAAAAAAAAAGAAAAGCTGGGGACTTCCTCACTGCCTGCAATGTCTCTTCATTGAGTCATTTGGTGAGATCGGCATTGACTCTGACTGGTGGCAGTGTCTGTCTGCTGTGTGCTATTACTCTAGGAGAGGAAGCTTCCACACACCTTTAGCAGCAAAGTGACTTGTAAAGTGTAAACTGAAAGCAGATTCCACTATATGAGGCCTGGAAACATCCAGGATGGTATCATCAGACGCTGTCAGCAGTTTCTTGTTTCCTACTACTTACTCACTTCATCTTTAGCATCCTATGGGAAATGCACGGGATCAAATATAAGCAAGAGCTACCAGTTGAAAGTCTTGGATATTGTCCCAGACCTTGAACATCATTAGCTTTTCTATGTGTCCATTTTTCTCATTAATAAAACAAGGATAACAGCATTTGATCTATACAGCATCTGTGCAATTATTTCCATGAGAGAATGTAAAATGGAAAAAATGTTTCATATATAAAAATTGATGCAGATCAGGCCAGGCGCAGTGGCTCATGCCTGCAATCCCAGCACTTTGGGAGGCCGAGGCGGGTGGATCACTTGAGGTCAGGAGTTCGAGGCCAGTCTGGCCAACATTGAAAACCCCATCTGTACTAAAAATACAAAAATTAGCTGGGCATGGTGGTGGGTGCTTGTAATGCCAGCTACTCAGGAGGTTGAGGCAGGAGAGTCACTTGAACCCGGAAGGTGGAGGTTACAGTGAGCTGAGATTGCACCACTGCACTCTAGCCTGGGAGACAGAGCAAGACTCCATCTCAAAAAAAAAAAAAAAAAAAAAAAAAAGTAGATCAACCTCATTTCTGCGCAATCCCAGAAATGCAGATTTAGTCAATATCTCTAACAAGCGGAGAAGTAGAATAATTTGGATATTAGATTATTTAGAGTCAGTCTTCAAAGAGCTCCTGTGTCCACATGTGTTAACTGTAGATTATTTCTGATTATTTCTATTGCAAGTGACAAAAAACCAATTCAAATGGATTCAAGCTAAAAGGACCTTTTTTGTGTGTGTGTGTGGGGGGTTGGATATCTGAAAAATCTAACTGTAGATGTGGCTTCAGGTGTGACTGAATCTGGTGATTTAAATGTCACTATCAGGACCTGGTTCTCTCCTTCCTTGCCCCACTTTCTGTCTCTCTTCATTTCTAGACTGCTTTCCCCTTCATTTGCTTCACTCTCAAGCAGGTTTCTCAGACCACATAGCAAAATGGCTGCTAGTCACTTTGGACTTATGTTGAAGAGATAGTGCCTTTCTATTACTCCTCTGAAAGTTCTGTGATTCATATAATTGGTTCTACTTGGCTACTCAGGCCAGTTTTTGTTTCCCGACCCAACCTTGGGGCCATGGTTGAAGTCAGTCTCATGAATGCCATGTGAATTGAGACAGTGGAGGACTAGACCCACAAAGAGAATACAGGGTACTTTTACCAGAAGAACAAGAAATGTTGGTAATGCAGAAGTGAAATCCTTTTGGAGGTATTTGTGATGGAAAAATGATTAACTTATTCTTATTGACTAGCTATGAGATGAAAACTGTAAAATATGAAAAGTACATCAGTTAAAATGCCATTCTGGTCATGGTGGCTCATACCTGTAATACCAGTGCCTTGGGAGGCTGAGGCAGGAGGATTGCTTGAGGCCAGGAGTTTGAGACCAGCATGAGCACTTTAGTGAGATCCTATCTCTACAAAATAATAAAAAACTTAGCCCAGCATGGTGGCACATGCTTGTAGTTCCAGATACTCAGGAGGCTGAGGTGGGAGGATCACTTGAGCCTAGGAGTTGGAAGTTGAAGTGGATTGCACCACTGCTCTCCAGCCTGGGAAACACAGTGAGACCTTGTCTCTAAGAAAAACTTGTAAGATATCATTCTTATTTTGCTATGGAGACATTAAGGAGTTTGGGGTCTTAGAGAACAAATTGCTTGAAATTAGAGTAACAGTTCTATCAGAAATACTTCTTGAGTGATTACTAAATAAATATTTATTTATTGAATTCTTTTTTTTTTTTTTTTTGAGACCGAGTCTTGTTCTGTTTCCCAGGCTGAAGTGCAGTGGCACGATCTTGGCTCTCTGCAACCTCCACCCACTTGGTTCAAGCCATTATCCTTCCTCAGCCTCCTGAATAGCTGGGACTACAGATGTGTGCCACCATGCCCAGATAATTTTTGTGTTTTTAGTAGAGACAGGGTTTCACCATGTTGACCAAGCTGGTCTCAAACTCCTGACTTAGGTGATCCACCTACCTCGGCCTCCCAAAGTGCTGTGATTACAGGCGTGAGCCACCGTGCCCAGCTACTATTTAGTTAGTCGAATTTTTAAAGTTTATTTTTCTAATAGAACAAGGGAGAGCACTAGAAGTAGTTTTTGTAAGACACAATAGATATAAACCTGTCATTTACCTGTCTACCCCTGATATTCTGAAATCTACAACTTGGGTTTAGAACAAAATGGACTCAATCCTTATTTTTTAGAGAGAGAGATTTGTATGATGGTGGCTGGTTTATTCATTCATTTAATAATTATGTATGGATGTTGACGTACAAGACACCCTAATCTTTAAAAAATTCAGCCCTGGTTTTGCTGTATTAGTGTGTTTTTCTGATCTTAAAAAATTATATGAATGATATAAATGGTCAATTCACAAAAGATAAAATTCAGCAGAAATATGAAAAGCTACTTAACCTCAATAGTAATAGGGAGATATAAATTAAAATAAGATTCCTTTTTTGAATCATCAGATTGCCAAAAATAAAAAAAACCTTTCATAATATCAGGGGGAGGCAATAGTGAATATGAATTGTGTAGTCATCATAGAGGGAAATTTTACAATCTGTTAAAATTTAAAGTGTACACAAGAACTTACATAAAAGAATGCTTATTATGGTATTGTTCATAATAGAGGAAAAATTATAAATAACATAAGATTATAGAAGGGAAGAATAGTCCAATTGGCTACCAAAAAATGCATACTTAGGAATGTCACATAGTTATGAAAAACAATGTGTGTTTGTGTGTGTGTGTGTGTGTGTGTGTGAATGCAAGCATATTGGGAACAATAAAATATCCTCTAATCCAACATGGATACATAGATTATATTACATTTTTATACAAATATATTTCTAAATTAAAAAAAAATTTTAACCTATAATAGTGTTTTTCCTTCTCTAGGATGTGGGGAATGAGACTGTAATGGGATGTTTATCTGCATTGTTGGAAAGGGTTTACAAGAACATTCTCACTACTTGTTTAATTAAAAATTCAATTACTTTTTAAATTTGAAAGATGCATATAGCTATGAGTGTAATACATACTGAATTCCTACAACAACCAATTTTTACTCTATCTTCACAAAGAGCCTTACATTTTGATATAATGCTATCCTTTTCATAAATGTATTTAATTAAATATAATTTTTATATTATTGGAAGACTACTTGAAAAACAGAGACCTACGTCAAATAGGTTTGAAAAAATCCGTGCTCTCCAAAGCAGTAACTATATGTAACTATTTAATTTAAATTTAGATTAATTAAAATTATATAAAATTAAACATTCTTTGGTTGCAGTAGCCACATTTCAAGTTCTTAAATAGCCACATGTGACTAGGGTCTTCCACATTGGACAACATAGATATAGAACATTTTTTATCGTCACAGAAAGGTGATCACTTTTAGAGCTGATCTAAGTCATTTTATCTTTCAGGTTCTCTCACCTATCTTTGGAAACTGTGGTTTGCTTTTGAAAGTATAAAACGTATTAACTATAACCAATGAAAGACAAAAAATCAAACATTTTTATCTGTCATCATGTAGCGTTTCTACAGTTAACTGGTGCCAAATAAATTTTTTCCTGAGCCCTTGAATAATTTACTATTTGGAAACACTCAGATTTCCAGTGTTTGAGTAAAACTTTTCCTCGAAGTGTTCCCAGACTCATACACGAGAGAACTTTGAAGTGTGGGGTGTGGGGGATGAGGCATAATATTAGAGTCTACTTTGCACTAGGATAGAGTTAGCTAATTTTCTTAAAAATTTGTAAATCAGGAAAACAATCAGACCCCTGTACAAGAGATTTGCCACCTTTGCTCTCGTGGCTGAAACCAGGGAGCCTGCGAATTCGCAATGAGTAGATTCACTGCATGCTTTCCCATAGGAGCTGTGGGATTTGTGGATTTTTATTAAGCATTTTCTAGGAGATTCTGTCTTTTCTGGGTTGTAATTCTCATGGGCTCAGAGTGCAAATGCCTAGGTTAATACCTGCAGCTCCAAGAGGGTCTGCAGGATAATGGTGTAACTGTGAGAAATATGGTCACGCCAAGAAAACAGAAGCCACTTTACATTCAGGGAGGAAGAGAATTAACACCGAGAAGAGGCTTACACAACCATTGCAAGGATAGGGGAGGGAAAGGGGTATAGATTAGAAAGATTGCTTTTAGGAATTCTCAGGAAAGCTACCATCAGATGTCCTTGGTATCTTCAGACCCTGAAAGTTGCTGACAAACCCCTATGTCACCCATCTGCCCGTGTCACATACCTGCCAGAATCTGCTGCTGCTGGAGAAATATGGCTTCTTCTTTTCTTTCTCATCCCTCCAAATTGTGCATGACTGCTTGATGCTGATGAAATCTAGCTAGAGCCCTGCTGTCATGGAAGCCTGGAAAATGTAGTTTCCAATTTTTCTGCTCTTGAGGGGACAGGCAAGAGCTATGGATGCAAGAAAGACTCTGAGTGGCACAAACCTTAACCCTATCCAGCAGGCACTGTCCCACCCTCTGTCCTAGGGTGCTACCGCTGCATGTCCACGTGTGTGAAAGTGGGAGCGAGGCAGTTTCTCCCAACCTTTGCATTGGAACCTGTGCATTTCTAAGATCTGTTCAGTAACTTGGAATAATTAAGATGAGCATTTAGATAACTGCCCCTCGAACTTGTTGCCTATTAAGTGTCACTGAGAAGTGATCTAAAAACAGATTATTGAGCCCCCTTCAGAACTACTGCACCAGAATCTTGGTTGGAGGTTGGGCTGGGGAGCAGTAGTCCTGGGAATCACCAGCTACCTGCAGTGCTGATGAGGCAACACCTCTCAGACCAGTGTTTGGAAGAAGAATGGATTTTCCCCCTGGGTTTCTGGAAGATCAAGCCAATTTTGTCCTAAATTTATACATTTAGGTTTTAGAATGAAAAAGCAATAGTCAGATGCTGGTAAATGGTCATATTTCTGGGGACTGCAATGACTACGATTCATGATGTCAAATCATTAACCTGATCATATTCCCTGAGACTATGAAGAAACTCCAGAAGTAATATGTGGAGAAAACCCCGAGTGTTGGCGGAGTTTCATTTTGTAAGGAGAAGAGAAATAAATTATGTTGAAACTGTATATATATTAATGAATATATTTTTTCTCCACTGTTAAAAGGCCCACTGTAGATATATATTTACTGTATTTACTGCTGCCAGTGCAAATAAAAGACACACAAAGCACATACTGGGCTGATTACACTTTTTTATTATGAAAATATAATTTAAGCTAAGGCCAATTCTAAGACACCACTGACATTTGTGAAGAGTATTCAGGGAACTTAGGAGCAAGCAGGTGCTAGTTGCACTGTCATGACGGACACATTAAAAATCCTTTTGTTTGTGTGATTAATTGGTTGTTCTCTGGAAGCATGAAATATGAACTGATTTCTAGTTTTTGTAAGGATGCTGGTTAATTTGTAAGTTGCTTAGAATATATGATTTTCAGTATATCCTTTTTTTTTTCTTATAACTAAAGGGGGAGGAGGAGTGACTTGGTAAAGAAAACAAGAGACTGTCTTTGTATATATTATACATACTGTTTCACAGCCTACATAAGTTTGCAGAGTATATGTATGCTGGGTGGGATATCTCGTACTCTCACCTTTGCCAAAGTTTATTAAGAAATGAATTTCTGATTGGCCAGGCGCGGTGGCTCACGCCTGTAATCCCAGCACTTTGGGAGGCCGAGGTGGGCAGATTACCTGAGGTCAGGAGTTTGAGACCAGCCTGGCCAACATGGTGAAATCCCATCTCTACTAAAAATGCAAAAACTAGCCGGGCATGGTGGCACATGCCTGTAATCCCAGCTCCATGGGAGGCTGAGGCAGGAGAATTGCTTGAGTCCAGGAGACGGAGGTTGCAGCGAGCCAAGATTGTGCCACTGCGCTCCAGCCTGGCTGACAAAGCAAGACTCTGTCTCAATAAATAAATAAATAAATAAATAAATAAATAAATAAATAAAATAAAATAAAATAAAAAGAAACGAATTTCTGGCCGGGCGCGGTGGCTCACGCCTGTAATCCCAGCACTTTGGGAGGCTGAGGCGGGCAGATCACGAGGTCAGGAGATCGAGACCATCCTGGCTAACACAGTGAACCCCCGTCTCTACTAAACATGCAAAAAAATTATCTGGGCGTGGTGGCGGGCGCCTGTAGTCCCAGCTACTGGGGAGGCTCAGTCAGGAGAATGGCGAGAACCAGGGAGGCGGAGCTTGCAGTGAGCCGAGATCGCGCCACTGGACTCCAGCCTGGGCCACAGAGGGGAGACTCCTTCTCAAAAAAAAAAAAAAAAAGAAAAAAAGAAATGAATTTCTGCCAGAAGAATAAAATCATGTAAAAGGTAAATTCTGAAAGCAGACTTGCTGGAGCAATAAACTTGATGAATGATGCTGTTTACAATTGAAGAAATTTCCTTTTATGAATCTGTATTAAAAATGGAAAATCTAGGCCGGGCGCGGTGGCTCAAGCCTGTAATCCCAGCACTTTGGGAGGCCGAGGCGGGCGGATCACAAGGTCAGGAGATCGAGACCACAGTGAAACCCCGTCTCTACTAAAAATACAAAAAATTAGCCGGGCGCGGTGGCGGGCGCCTGTAGTCCTAGCTACTCAGGAGGCTGAGGCAGGAGAATGGCGTGAACCCAGGAGGCGGAGCTTGCAGTGAGCCGAGATCGCGCCACTGCACTCCAGCCTGGACAACAGCGTGAGACTCCGTCTCAAAAAAAAAAAAAAAAAAAAAAAAAGGAAAATCTGTGAATTTTAAAATACATAGAAACTTGCCGATTTTTAGCATAGGCTTTGAGATATTGGACTTTGAGGGTTTAAAAATATTCATTTCCGGCCAGGTGCGGTGGTTCACGCCTGTAATCCCAGCACTTTGGGAGGCTGAGCCTGGTGGATCACCTGAGGTAAGGAGTTCGAGACCAGTCTGAGCAACGTGGTGAAACGCTGTCTCTGCTAAAAATACAAAAATTAGCCAGGCATAGTGGGAGGGCACCTGTAATCCCTGCTACTTGGGAGGCTGAGGCATAAGAATTGCTTGAACCCAGGAGGCAGAGGTTGCAGTGAGCCCAGATTGCACCACTGCACTCCAGCCTGGTTGACAAAGCGAGACTCTATCTCAAATAATAATAATAATAAATCATAAATAGAAATATTCATTTTCTCTGGTGTCAAATATAAGAAAATTCTTGTTTGTTTGTTTTTGCTTTTCGAGACAGGTCTGGCTCTGTCGCCCAGGCTGGAGTGCAGTGGCATAATCTCGGCTCACTGCAACCTCCGCCTCCCGGATTCAAGCGATTCTTCCTGAGGAGCTGGGACTACAGGCACTTGCCACCATGCCCGGCTAATTTTTTGTATTTTTAGTAGAGGCGGAGTTTCACCGTGTTGGCCAGGCTGATCTCAAACTCCTGACCTCGTGATCTGCCCGCCTCGGCCTCCCAAAGTGCTGAGATTACAGGCGTGAGCCACTGCACCCGCACCCAGTTAATGTAAGAAAATTCTAGCCGGTTGCAGTGGCTCACGACTATAATCCCAGCACTTTGGGAGGCTGAGGCGGGCGGATCACGAGGTCAGGAGTTTGAGACCAGCCTGGCCAACACGGTGAAATCCCGCCTCTACTAAAAATAAAAAAAAAATTAGCTGGGCATGGCGGCAGGTGCCTTGTAGTCCCAGCTACTAGAAAGGCTGAGGCAGGAGAATCGCTTGAACTTGTGAGGCAGAGGTTGCAGTGAGCCGAGATCGCGCCACTGCACTCCAGCCCAGGCAACAGAGCAAGACTCCGTCTCAAACAAACAAACAAAAAAAAAAAAAAAAAAAAAAAAAAAAGAAAGAAAGAGAGTTCTAGACGGTGATGTATAAATATGGGTACATGGAGGGAGAGTCTGAACTCTTGACATCAGAAAGAAACTGTGGGCAGTTAAGTGAAATCTAAGAGGATGAAAAGTACTGGAAGATTAAACTGGCAAATTTATCTGATTTCACTTTTAGATTTCCACATTCTTATCTGCCAAATATCATATTTTTACTTTCAGGTCTTACTGCCTATTAGAGCGAAGGAAGAGGAAATCTTTGGCTAACTGATCAGAGAAAACAACTGGATTAAACAAGATACTCTTCATGATTATGGTTGCAAAAATGCAACACAACTTTTAAAAATCTTAGTACTAATTTTAAAAAATGGATTTTAATTTGGGGGAGACTCGATAACAGAACCTGAAAATCTGATAAATTGTATGAACATTTTATTCGGAAAAATAAACATATATTACCAGAAAATTTCATAAATGATTCAAGAAGTCCACAGAAGTTCCATGTTGTAAGTAATTAGAAAACAAGCATTCTGAATTCTTAAAATAAAATTTAGTGTTCAACATCATTAATCCAGGAAGTGGAATTTTCCCTCTGTTAATGACAGAAAGAAATGTTCTTAAATTTAGGTGGAAATAAAATATTTGTTGTTGGAAATGTGTATACTTCTGCTGTTTTTAAAATTCCAGTCTTCATCCGTATTCGAAATGCAAAATATGATTAAAATAATCAGAGCTCTGACTTTGGAAAACTCTGAAGTTGCATCTTGGCAACACTGGACCTACTCCTGTCGCTTCCCAAGTGGTGGTCCTTAAGTGTTAGTGTGCTTGAGAATTAACTACAGAGATTGTTTCAATTACCAGTTTCTAGGGTGAGCCCACCAATCTGCCTTTTAACAAGAGCTCCAGAAAATTTTCTGTGCTTCTGACCATATTTTGAATATTGATATGAAACTACTGATGAACCTCTTGGTTCATGGTTTTTTCCTATACTACTCTCTATCTTTTAATTTGCCTCTAGCACTCTATTTCTTTTCTATTTAAACGTGTCTCCAATTCTCTGAAAGTGTAATTTTTCTGTTTTCTTATGCTTGCCTTTCTTTCCCTTCCTTCCTTCCTTCCTTTCTTCTTTCTTTCCTTCCTTCCTTCCTTTTCTCTCTCTTTCTTTCTTTCCCTCTCACTCTTTCTTTCCCTCCCTCTCTTCCTCCCTGCCTCCCTCTCTTTCTCTCTCTCGCTCTTTCTTTTTCTTTCTTTCTCTCTCTTTTTCTTTTTTGACGGAGTCTCACTCTGTCGCTCAGGCTGGAGGGCAGTGGCGCCATCTGGGCTCACTGCAACCTCCGCCTCCCGGGTTCACGCCATTCTCCTGCCTCAACCTCCCGAGTAGCTGGCACTGCAGGTGCCCGCCACCACGCCCGGCTAATTTTTTGTATTTTTAGTGGAGATGGGGTTTCACCGTGTTAGCCAGGATGGTCTCCATCTCCTGACTGCGTGATCCGCCCGCCTCTGCCTCCCAAAGTGCTGGGATTTACAGGCGTGAGCCACTGCACCGGGCCTCTTATGCTTTATTTTCTATTTCTAGTAATAGAATCCTTCTTCCATTGTGTTATTTTCTCTGACTTTCTCACCTCCTTCTTTTCCCTTTTCTCTGATTTTACCTTAACGGGCCTGTTCTATTGATTTGATATAAATTGCACTTATTAAATACATGCCTGTTCAATGATTTTTTTTTTTAATTTAAAACACAAACGGGTGAAGCATTTTACATTTCTCTTTCTTTAAATGTGACAAAAGTTAAGTCATGTTACTTTTTCACTGATGCATTCATTTATTTTTTGTTTTTCTACTCTCTTATTTATGTATCCCTAGTTCAGGGATTACTGAAAAAAGAAAACAGATAAAGAAGAGTTCAAGATGCCTGTAGATCAGGACAAAGACAAGGTTATCATCTTTTGTAATATGCTCCAGAGGAAGCTGCAAACATCTGCTGACAACTGACAGACTTCGTTCCTTTTTTCTTATCAGAGACAAATAAAAGCAGAGTAGATTTGTTTCTTTAGGAAGATTTGTAATTTTTATTCTGGATAATCAGACTGCAGCCTTGCAAAAAAAATAATAATAATAATCAGTTATATTTATAATAATCAGACTCTACTCTGCCTGCAAAAAATTAAAATATAAACTACCCCAGCTCTGTATTTGGCATATAACAGACTTCCAATAAATATTGGATGAAAAACTTCTTGTAAATTATTTCTGGTGTTTTTAAATGTATGCCAAATATTAGCTAGTGTTTTAATATATGCATTCATATAAGACGTATGAAGGAAATAGATACAAAAAAGTCAAATTTAAAATATGTCTGTATTAATGATCATTTATATATGCTCAGATTTTATCCTCATGTTCTTTTTTCTTTTTTTTTTTTTTTTGAGACGGAGTCTCACGCTATTGCCCAGGCTGGAGTGCAGTGGCGCGATCTCGGCTCACTGCAAGCTCCGCCTCCTGGGTTCACGCCATTCTCCTGCCTCAGCCTCCTGAGTAGCTAGGACTACAGGCGCCCGCCACCGCGCCCGGCTAATTTTTTGTATTTTTAGTAGAGACGGGGTTTCACTGTGGTCTCGATCTCCTGACCTTGTGATCCGCCCGCCTCGGCCTCCCAAAGTGCTGGGATTACAGGCTTGAGCCACCGCGCCCGGCCTCATCCTCATGTTCTTACTGGCTCAGAGTTGGGAAGCTGAAAAGACTCTTGGTTGAGAGTGTGAGTTACGAAATTAGCTGGATCTGAGTTCAAATGCTAGCTCTGCCACTATGTGATATGAGACCTTGGAAAGTTGTTTACCACTCCAAGCTTCAGTTTTTTCCTCTGGGTAATGGGGATAATAATAGTAGCTCCAGTACTGGTTTGTTTTGAGGAATCAATGAGATGTGCAGGCAAAACATTTAGTACCCTACTTAACACAGTATAATAATAGATAACTGTAACTACTTTTATTCTTTCTGAATATAGAACATTTGTTAGTTCTCAGAAAGCCTGTGCTAAGGAGGGGCAACTGCGTAAATTATGAGTTATCGTATCTTATAATTATTCTCACTGTTGTTTCTCATTAAGAAATTGTAGTGTTCTACATCACTGTGAGATGACTATAGTTAATATGTTGTATAGTTTCATTAAAATTTTTAAAATTTATTTTTAACTATAGTAAAATACACATAATTTAAAATCTACCATCTTATCCTTTTTTAAACATACAGTTCAGTAGTATTAAGTATATTCACATTATGGTGCAACCAACCTACAGAAATTTTTCATCTTGCAAAATGGAAACTCCGAAATATGTTGTATAGTTTCGAATATCTAGAAGAAGGATGAACATTCCCAATACAAATGTTTAATAAATATTTGAGATGATGGGTATGTTAATTGCCCTGATCTGATCACTGTATATTATGTGTATAGAAACATTACTATGTACTCCATAAATATGTACAATTATAATTTAGCAAATAAGAAAATATTTAAAAATTAAGAATAAAAAACAAACCAATAAAAATAAATGTCTCCTCCATATTTACAATGCTCTAATAGCCAAAATCATGCTATCAACTACTCTTTCACTGTAACTTTTATAATGGTAATAAATTATACCTGAATTTCAAATAAAGACATTATTATTTTTTTAAGACAAAAAAAAGACATTTTTATAATGCCTAGAATGTCCAAACAAAACCATCAAATGACTACATAATTCTTAAATCTTTGCTTTATTAATAAAAATATATACTAAATGTAATTTAAAATGTGTAACTTCCACCAAGGAGGCATATGTTTCACTGGAAAGTACATGGGCTTCAAAACTGCCACTTGCCACGGGGATTTGAATAACTCACTCACTCCCTGAGCATCGTTCATTTATTTTTTCAAAATAAATGAGTAGAATTCTATGTCGTGAATTTGTTGCAAAAATTGAGACAGATGGGCTTGGAACAGTGGCTCATGCCTGTAATCCCAGCACTTTGGGAGGCTGAGGTGGGTAGATCGCGAGGTCAGGAGATCAAGACCATCCTGGCTAACAAAAACACAAAAAATTAGCTGGGCTTGGTGGCACGTGCCTGTAGTTCTAGCTACTCAGGAGACTGAGGCAGGAGAATTGCTTGAACCCGGGAGACAGAGGTTGCAGTGAGCCGAGATCACGCCACTGCACTCCAGCCTGGGTGACAGAGCAAGCTCGACTCTATTTCAAACAAAACAAAACAAAACAAAACAAAACAAAACAAAACAAAATAAAATAAAATAAATTGAGACAGATAAAAAGGCCTGACACCCAGAAGTTGGTATAGACACTTCTTAGTTAATTCTTGTAAAGGTATCTGTAAGTCACAACCCTTGGGAAAGGGTGGGCCTCGGCCTCCCCGTCAGAACCATAGGACGCTTTCCCCTCTCTAGGTGACCCAGCCATAGGGGTGTAGCTGACTCAAGATAGACCGATCAGATTCTCTCTTTTGGCCATTTGATACTGGGACAGAGAGGCTCTAGTTACCTGGTCTCGGGCACTGGAGGAGAGAAGTCAGGTGGTCAGCCAGGGATATGCTGATCATTTTTTACCATTGGGGCTGCTAGTCAGTAGTTCAAAGAAAACCACTGGGTAGAGAGAGAGAACAAATAAAACCAGTGCTCAGAGAGAATAGCAACAAGAGCCTATGTGACCCTAGAATCTCATGGGAGTGATATTGGCTCTGGAATGCCCACTTTCCGGACCTAGTGCCTTAATAGGCTTTGTTATAATGTCTTCCGTTGCATACTACTAATGCTTTTTGAGACAGGGTCTTGCTCTGGCATCCAGGCTGGGGTACAGTGGCATGATCATGACTCACTACAGCCTCAACCTCCTGGGCTCAAGACATCCCCCAACCTGAACCTCCCGAGTAGGTAGGACTACTGGCATGGCCACCATGCCTGGCTAGTTTTTGTATGTTTTGTAGAGACAGGTTTGACCATGTTGCCTAGGCAGGTCTCGAACTCCTGGGTTCAAGTGATCTTCCCACCTTGCCCCGCCCAAAGCGCTGGGAAAACGGGCATGAGCCACCATGCCCGACATAGTTCTTTTTTGTTAAACTAGTTAAACACAATCACGTCATTAGAGCAAGGGCTCATTAAAGGCTAGTTTTCCTTTCATTTATTGTAAAAGTTTATAAGATCATAATCAGGCTTAAAAGGAATTAATAACATTATGGCTTCTTCATTATACAGGTATGGAAACTGAGGCACAAACATGATTTGAATGGCATGTCCAATGTCATTCTTCTAGAAGAAGAGTCAAACTCAAGCCCAAGCTCTCTACCTACTACGTTTCATGACACAAATAGCTAAGGTCTATGTATGTCATATGTGTGTGTGGTGGTGATGGTTGTGGGAGAAGACAGTGATTTGCATTTATAAAACTGTTTGGAATTTTGTTTACATGCCTACCCACATGCATTTCAAGCTTTTGAACACAGATGGAATGCTTCGTTTGGGATCAGTTGCCTCTCTGTTTTTCTTGGTGAGATTAGCTAGTGGTTTGAGCCTATTATCTTGCAGGGAAAGACTCCATGAAAATATATTTAGTATTTTCTGAATATAAATGGAATCAGTTATGATCTTTAGAATTTCTGATGACTTAATAAAAATGGGCACCATACATTAAGTAATTTCAGTAATCAGAATCAGGATCAGAATAATCAAGAAGTTTCTTTTCTCACTATTGCAAGGTTTCCAAACATTGGAGGCAAATTCCGTAAGAGATAATTCTGTTTACCATGAAACCAAAGAACATAAACAAGTTGAGAAGCATACATTTTTCAGGATTAAAGATGCTTTCTTGCATTTTTTTTTTTTTTTTTTTTTTTTTTTTTTTTTTTTTTTGAGACGGAGTCTCGCTCTGTGGCCCAGGCTGGAGTGCAGTGGCCGGATCTCAGCTCACTGTAAGCTCCGCCTCCCGGGTTTACGCCATTCTCCTGCCTCAGCCTCCCGAGTAGCTGGGACTACAGGCGCCCGCCACCTCGCCCGGCTAGGTTTTTTTTTGTATTTTTTAGTAAAGACGGGGTTTCACCGTGTTAGCCAGGATGGTCTCGAACTCCTGACCTCGTGGTCCGCCCGTCTCGGCCTCCCAAAGTGCTGGGATTACAGGCTTGAGCCACCGTGCCCGGCTTTCTTGCATTTTGAAAGTGCTAGGCCTGAAAATATTTCTGGCTATATAGAACTTTAACATTTGTTTCATTACTTTATTCTCTAGAGTAAAATTGAGGAACAATAGTGACATCCTAATGATAGGGCAGCATGGATCTGCTTTAGTAAGCCTGAGAGCTGCAGCTGTGAAAAGGGTCCTGACTCCATTCAGGTAATGTCCAATGTGTTTCAGAAATGCTTTCCTCAGTGACCTCCTCAACTTGCCTTGACCTTTTAAATTTTATTCTTAAAGGCCGGGCGCGGTGGCTCAAGCCTGTAATCCCAGCACTTTGGAAGGCCGAGACGGGCGGATCATGAGGTCAGGAGATCGAGACCATCCTGGCTAATACGGTGAAACCCCGTCTCTACTAAAAAATACAAAAAACTAGCCGGGCGAAGTGGCGGGTGCCTGTAGTCCCAGCTACTCGGGAGGCTGAGGCAGGAGAATGGCGTGAACCCGGGAGGAGGAGCTTGCAGTGAGCTGAGATCCGGCCACTGCACTCCAGCCTGGGTGACAGAGCAAGACTCCGTCTCAAAAAAAAAAAAAAAAAAAAAAATTTATTCTTTTGTTGAATTAAATCGAATTCCAAAAATATTTATTGAACATTTGTTAAAGGGACAGTGCCATTAATGATTGGGGATTGGCTAATGTTTTATAGCAATGAATAATATGCATTCTCCACCCTCAAAATACAAATGACCCAAAAATTCCTTAATTATGTCGATTGTTGTTTCTGATGCAAATTTTTTTTATGAACGGTGATCCTCAACCTTGGGCGCATATTAGAACCACCTGGGGAGCTTTAAAAACTCTTGATGTCTCAGGCTGTGCCTCAGACGAATTAAATCAGGGAGTGATATCCAAATATCAATTTTTTTTTTTTTTTTTTTTTTGAGATCGGATCTCATTCTGTCACGAGGCTGGAGTGCAGTGGAGCAACCTTGGCTCACTGCAACTTCCGCCTCCTGGGTTCAAGCGATTCTCCTGCCTCAGCCTCCCGAGTAGCTGGGACTACAGGCGCTCGTCAACATGCCCAGCTAATTTTTGTGTTTTTAGTAGAGATGGGGTTTCACGATGTTGGCCAGGATGATCTCGATCTCTTGACCTCATGATCTGCCCACCTCTGTCTCCCAAAGTACTGGGATTTCAGACGTGAGCCACTGCGCCCAGCCGCAAGCATCAATTTGTAATGCTGTCCATGTGCTTTCAATGGGAAGCCAATTAGTAAGCTTTGAATGGGTTACAGCTGTGTCTAGTTAATTCTTGTTAACTCCTTGAGCACTTGGGCAGGGCCAAAGCAGGTGAAGCCTGCAGCCTTCATCTCTGACCACAAGTGGACTCCACCAATGAGCTGTGGAAAGAACATTTTCTAGGTACCATGCCATGAAGAAAGTTGGGGAGCACTGAAGTGTCTGATTTCAATCTTATAATAATACTGTAAGTAAATATCTGTTTTTCATATTTTATAGATGAAGTATTTGAAGCTTTGAGAATTGATAATTGGCTTTACTCAAATCACACATAATTCAAAGAGCTGATATTTGAACGATGCTTTTCTTAGATTGCAATTTCTTAGGTGTACTATAAAGCAGAATGTGAAAAGTACTATACAGTGAAACAAGTAAAATATGAGAACTTGGAGATATAGACATTGATTTTGGTCTAGTGTGATTAGGGAAGTCTTCCTGAAGAATTTGTTACTTGAGCTGAACCTTTAAGAATATGTGAATTTCAAGAGGTAAAAATGTGATGTTATTCTAGGTTTATATATTAAATAGTGATTTTTTTAGGCTGTAAGATAAAATATTAGACCTTATCTTAGGAAAATTCAGGATTCTTCCAGTGTTAGGTACCTGAATGGAAGGTCACAGCTCTTCTGCTAGGAAGCTTATTTATTCTGGTTGCACGGTAGAGTCATCTGGGAAGCACACTGATGCCAGAGTGCTACCCTAAATCATTAAATCAGGGTATTGGAATGGAGCCCACGGGGGTAGTGTGGAAGGAAGCAGCAGGAAATAAACTGGTTTGGGTTAGATTGCAGCGAACATAGAATGTAAAGCTCACTAGATGTTATTATTCAGGTAATAGTGAGCCAGGGAAGGGTTTTAAGTAGGGCAGTGGTAAAGATCAAGTATTCCCAATGGGAATGGTTTGAAATCCAGGAGCACAACAGGATTCCCTGGGAAGCCTTTTCGTTTATGTCCTCTTTCTCTGGTTCTGGGACTATGCCAGAATCTTGGGGTAGCCTAGATAGTTTCAAAAGCTGTATTTAAAGCCAGCGCCTTCTCTGCCCTATCCCAATTTTAATATATCTAATCAGGGGACATAGGATATAAAGTTAGGGAATCATCTACAACATATTGTCTTAGTCTGTTTGGTCTTCTATGACAAACTACCATAAACTGAGTAGCTTATATGTAATAGAAATTGATTTCTCACAGTTCTTAAAGCCTGGAAGGCCAAGATCAAATATTCATTGCCTAGTGAGGGTCCTCTTCCAGGTTTGTAGACAGTTCTCACTGTAAACTCACATGGCAGAAATGTCAAGTAAGCTTTCCCATTCCTGAGGGCTCCACTGTCTTGACCTAATCACATACAATGTTTCTACCTCCTGAAGCGTTACACTAGAGGTTAGGATTTAAACACGAATTTTTAGAAACACAAAGATTCAGTCTATGGAAACCACCCTCACTTCGAAGATCAATTTCAAATTTGGGGATCCCCAAGACCACTCGTGGTTTTGCTAGAAAGACTCACAGAACTGTTGTACTTATAGTTATGGTTGTTTATTACAGTTAAAGGATATAGATCATTATCAGCCAAAGGGAGACATACATGAGACTGAGTCCAGGAGAGTTTCAAACTCAGAGCTTTCAGTTGCTCTTTTCCAGTGGAACTCTTTGGCTTCATTAGGGTGGGGCTAATAACTGTTAATTTTTTCTCTCTCTTTATCTTCTTGCTGCTTGGCCCTGGATGTGACACAGTCACAAGAAATGCAGAACAGAGTAAACAAAGCCCCAGTTTTATTATGCAAAGATCCAAAAGGGCAGTGAAACAGACTATTGGAGAAATCTCAGAGAGGGATAAGCTTGGAAAAGTGACCCCATAGTATTGTTTGTGAACTCTTGGAATCATGGCCAAGCCACACATGCATATATCTCACCCTAAACAGGAAACTACATTTTGAGAACTGGATTACAAGGTAGACCTCTGGCCAGATTCTGGACTGGCCACTGGGTAACAGATATACGAGACAGATCCGTACAAAACAAGTGCTTTTAATGTTTCCCATATAATTTAAGTAAGACTTAGCAACTCATAATATAATATTCAAAATGTACTGGATACAATTCAAAATTACGTGGCATAGAAACAGCCAGGAAAATTTTAATTTACATGGAAAAAGACAATCAACAGATGCCAATGCCAAGATAACACAGATGTTGGAATTATCTGACACAGACTTTGAAGCAGCTATTATAAAAGTGTTCCAACAAGTAAGGGCAAATATCCTCAAAAAGAATGAAAATGTAGAAAATCTAAGCAATTAAATAGAATACAGAAATAGGAACCAAATAAAAATTTCAGAACTAAAAATACATTAACCAAAATTGAAAACTTATCTGATGGCAAAATAGCAGAATGGAGATGACAGAGAAAGTGAACTTGAAGATAGATAAAATTTTTAATCTGAACAGATAAAAATACTATTAAACACAGAAAAAGAGCAAAGTATCAGAGAACTGTAGTTGAAAAAATCATACTACCCAATTTTAAGACTTATTCTAGAGTTTCAGCATAAAGACGATATAGTATTTATGAAGGAATAGGCCAATTAAACAGAATAGAGAATTTAGAAATAGACATACACATGAACATTGCTTATTTGTCTTTGACAAAGATGTGAAGGAAAATCACTGGAAAAAGTGTGGTCTCTTGGTGTGGGACATCCATATGCAAAGAAAAACCTTAGATTTAAACCTCATATATAATTCAAAAATTAACTCAAAATAGGTAATACATCTAATAAATGTAAAACATAAATCAATATAACTTTTGAAAGACGTTATGTCCTGGGCTTAGGCGAAGTGCTCTTATACGTGATACCAAACACAGATGCTTTTAAAAAACTGACAAATTAGAATTCATAAAAATTAAAAACCTTTGCTCTGAGAAAGAGTGTTGAAGGAATAAAAAGACAAGCTACAGACTGGGAGAAAATATTTGCAAATTACATATCCAATAAATGACTTTTCTCAAGAACATATAAAGAACTCTCAAAACTCAACAGTAAGAAAACAAGGCCAGGTGCAATTGCTCATGCCTGTAATCCCAGCACTTTGGGAGGCTGAGGTGGGTGGATGGCTTGAGCATAGGAGTTCGAGACCAGTCTGAGCAATGTGGTGAAACCCTGTCTGTACAAAAAATAGCAGGGCGTGGTGATGTGCACCTGTAGTCCTAGCTACTCAGGAGGCTGAGGTGGGAGGATCACATGAGCCCAGGAGGTCAAGGCTGCACTGAGCCCTGATTGCACCATTGCACTCCTGCCTGAGTGACAGAGTAAGACCCTGTCTTAAACAAAACAAAACAAACAAACAAACAAGCAAAACTAAAAGTGGGCCCAAGAATTGAACAGACATTTTGTGAAAGAAAAAAATGTGGATGATAGATAAGCATATGAAAAGATATTTAACATCACTGGCCATCAGGGAGGGAAATGCATATTAAATCATGGCATATCTGTTACAAAGACTAAAATAAAATGAATAAAAACTGACAATATCAAGGTTCTTCACAACTGAGGTTGTGAAGAAACTGGAATACAAAATGGCACAGGTACTCTGGAAAACTGTTTAGGAATTCTTTATTAAGTTAAACTTATGATCGACCCAGCAATCCCACTCTTAGATAATTGCTCAAGTGAACCGAAAACTTATGTTTACTCAAATACATGTACATGAGTATTTATGGAGGCACTGTTTGTAATCAGCAATAACTGGAAATAACCTAAATGTTCTTCAGTGAATGAAAGGATAAATAAATCGTGAAACTTTTATATAATGGAATACTAAATATCTCAAAAGTAAAAAGGAAAAGAAAAGAAATGCACACAACAACTTGAGTGTACTTCAGAACCATTGTACTTAGTGAAAAAAAGCTAATCTTAAAAGGCTACATACTGAGTAGTTTCATTTATGTGACATTCTCAAAAAGAAAACACGGCTGGGCTCAGTGGCTCACGCCTGTAATCCCAGCACTTTGGGAGGCCAAGGTGGGCAGTTCATGAGATCAGGAGTTTGAGACCAGCCTAGCCAACATGGTAAAATGCCATCTCTACTAAAAGTACAAAAATTAACTAAGTGTGGTGGTGGGCACCTGTAATCTCAGCTATGTGGGAGACTGAGGCAGGAGAATCATTTGAACCCAGGAGGTGGAGATTGCAGTGAGCCGAGATCATGCCATTGCATTCCAGCCTAGGCAACAAGAGCACAAAGTGAAACTCCATCTCCAAAAAAAAAAAAAAAAAAAAAAAAAGAAAGAAGAAAATAAAACACCACAATGAGACAGAACGTATCAGTGGTTGCTAGGGATTAGAGGCTGCTTCAGCCTCCTGAGTAGCTGGGAGCTGAGTAGCTGAGCACCCACCACCATGCCCACTACAGTGAGACAGAACATACCAGTGTTAGGGATGGGAGGAGGTAACTATGAAAGGAAAATATGGAGAGGTTTTTGGGGTTTTGGGATTGTTCTGCATCCTGTAGTCTTTACTTACGTTCAGCAGACAGGTTAAGTCAGCTTCTGTGATTATTCCATAATCAGAGCTTATTATAATAGTGGTAAAACAGAGATTTTATTTTCTTATCTTCCAAAAATTAAGTAAAATAGATAAAGACTCAGAGGCCCCAAGAAAAGTGACCTTTTTTAGGTGAATACTGTCAATGATAGCTTAGAACAGTGCCAGCAAACTCTAGTCCTCAAGCCAAATCCTGCATACCACCTGTTTTTGTATGACGAATGAGCTAAAAATGGCTTTTATGCATTTAAAAAGTAGACAAAAATCAAAACAAAAATGTTTTATGACACATGGTAAGTATATGACATTCAGATTTCAGTGTCCATAGATAAAGTTTTACTGGAACATAGCTGTGTTCATTTAGTTTTGTATGATCTATGGCTACTTTTTGGCAGCTATTATGGCAGGGTTGAATAGTTGTGACAGGGACTATATGGCCCACAAAGCCTATAATATCTACTATCGGTCCTTTATGAAAAAGTTCGCCAACTCCTGTTTTAATATTTCATAGATAACATGCTTATTTTTATTTATTTAATAATAGCAGAACACTAAGTAGATTAAGATTTACCTATGCTTTGGCCGGGCGCAGCAGTGCACGCCTATAATCCCAGCACTTTGCGTGGATCACCTAATGTCAGGTGTTTGAGACCGGTCTGACCAACATGGTGAAACTCCATCTCTACCAAATACAAAAAATTACCCAGGGATGGTGGCACATGCTGTAATCTCAGCTACTTGGAGGACTGAGGCAGGAGAACCGCTTGAACCCAAGAGGTGGAGGTTTCAGTGAGCCGAGATTGTGCCATTGCACTCCAGCCTGGGCAACAAGAGTGAATCTCCATCTCAAAACAAAAAACAAAACAAAACAAAACAAAATTTTACCTATACTTTGACTCCATTAATAATTTTTGACGGATTTTTTTGAAAAATATTCTTACTTGTATAAACAAGTTTTACTTTGACATCAATAGTATTTCAGAAAGTGTCTTTCCCTCAACCCTATTTAAGATATTGAATCTGATATTCAATCAAGAAAAGGAAGTTAAAAAGTGTCCTCTCGGTGACACCAAAAAATGAAGAATCTGTGACCATTTTCATGATCTGTGGACTGCTTGGGAATCTGTGTATTGAGGGTTAATCAGAGCAGTTCATTCCTGGGTGATGGGTTGTGAAACCAAAAGTTATCAGAGATAAACACTGAAGATTCTGATTTACTTGTTCATGAGCGTGCCATAAAATCCTCCGTTAAATCACATTTTATGACTATGGCCTCCAAGTTTTTAAATATAGCCTTTTGATTACTTCTTAGTTGTAAAGGCTGACTTTCTTTTTTGCTATGTGGCAGTGAGTAATTTATAACGTCTGTTAAGTGAACAATGTTTACCAAGTGCTATCAAACAAGATAAAGATATATTTCACTGTGTCTTTATAGCAATGTAGATAGCTAGAGAAAATATATCTACTACTTATGATTTCACTACGTGACATTAGATTCCGAGAAGTGCAAATCTGAAACAATTTTATTAGTGTCCTACCTCTATTTATTTCTGGCTTAGTGTGTATTCTAAGGCCATTTTGGATGTCTTCTTTGAAAGAAAAAACAGTGATGCCTCAAAACGTGGTTTCCTTTAAGTGCAGCTTAAATGACTGTATTTCATGAATTGTGAAACTTATTTGCCAATCACATGTGATTGAACTGAATCATGCCACGGCTAATGTTTACAATGTAAAGGATTATATAAAATAATAACTTGCATAATAACATATATTCATTGGTTTATAATTAAATGTAATAATTGATAGGGAATGTATTACAAAATATAAAAATATCAATTATCATTTATAGTTTCCTAAATATGCTTGTACACATCTCACTTGATTACAACAGCACAATATGAAATATACAAGGCAGATATAATCATCTTAATTTTACAAAGGAGGGAATGAGGTTCCAACAGACTCAGAAGCTTCCCCAGTGACAGTTGATAAGTGGTGGGTTGAGGATTAGAACATGTCCTCTAATTCCCAATTCAGAGATAGTTCTGCTACATTATGCGTGCTACGTTATTCCCTATTAATAAAAGGATTCTTTTGTCCTATAAATGATAATGTTATTTCTAATCCAAGGTCTGACTTCTATATATTAAAAGTCAGAAGTGTAATTATTTTACATAAATGTTGCTATTCTCTTCATCCCTATTCTACTAGATCTCTAGATCTCAGCTATGTAGTGGAGTTGATGTATATATAATTTCATGTCTCAATTTGATAGAGGAGGTATTAAATGAAAAGCATTCTATGGAGAGTGAATACATGCATCTACCATTGTGAAATTAGAACAAATTGCTTTGGGAGATTTTGTTCATGCTGCGTGGTTAGAACTGTTTCTATATTGATCTTTTTTCAGCAGCGCTACACCTCATACAGCCTAAACACCACTAAAGTTTTGATTAACACCAGAGGCAGATATGTTTTCACAACTGACTCATCTAATTAACCTCATAGAATACATTGAAGTGGTGAATTCTAATTTCTCACCCCAAATCTGCAAATATAAGATAAATGGGTGGCATTTATAACCTCAGATATGTATTAATTTAACATTTGTTTTAAAACATAGCAATTGCACTGTTGGTGCCTAAAACCAACCATTATCTCCCTCTCCTATTTCCATGAGGCCAAATTTCTTTTCTTTTCTTTCTTTCTTTCTTTCTTTCTTTCTTTCTTTCTTTCTTTCTTTCTTTCTTTCTTTCTTTCTTTCTTTCTTTCTTCCTTTCTTTCTTTCTTTCTTTCCTTCTTTCCTTCTTTTCTTTCTTTCTTTCTTTCTTTTGATGGGTCTTGCTCTGTCACCCAGGCTGGAGTGCAGTGGTGCAATCTTGGCTCACTGCAAGCTTTGCCTCCTGGGTTCCAGTGATTCTCCTGCCTTGGCCTCCTGAGTAGCTGGGATTACAGGTGCGCGCCACCACGCCCTGCTAATTTTTATATTTTTAGTAGAGGTGGGGTTTCACCATGTCAGTCAGGCTGGCCTTGAACTCCTGACCTTGTGATCCGCCCACCTTGACCTCCCAAAGTGCTAGGATTACAGGCATGAGCCACTGCGCCCGGCCCCATGAGGCCAAATTTCTGATTGTGGGTGTGTTCATCAGTGCCTATGGCTATCAGTGCTCACGGATGAGGTATTTGTGTTAGGGAGAATCTTTATACTCAGAATTCTCTAAAACTATGCTTTCCAAATTCTCTTTCTGTTGGCTTTTGTATTTGTGTTTTTTCTCATTCTTCTTT
Organism: Macaca mulatta; assembly: GCF_049350105.2. Lineage (NCBI taxonomy): Eukaryota > Metazoa > Chordata > Mammalia > Primates > Cercopithecidae > Macaca > Macaca mulatta. The sequence continues at coordinate 125,911,440 of NC_133411.1, forward strand.
CATCTATCTTTCTTGGCTCTGTGGCAGCAGTCCCCAACCTTTTTGGTAGGAGAGACTGGGTTAGTGGAAGACAAGTTTTCCACAGACAGAGAGGTTGTAGGGGATGATCTTGGGATGAAACCGTCCTACCTTAGATCATCAGGCATTAGTTAGATTCTCATAAGGACCATACAACCTAGATCTCTTGCATGCACAATTCTCAATATGGTTCCCGCTTCTGTGAGAATGTAGTGCCACCGCTGATGTGATGGGAGGCAGAGCTCAGGTAGTAATGCTCACCCACCTGCTGCTCACCTCCTGCTGTGCGGCCCACTTCCTTTCCCCCAGGAGTTGGGGACCCCTGATTTATGGGATCCTGATTACTTCAGTGGACCCTCCTTTTTTAATCCAGCTTGTTACATGCTTGTTACATGAAGCTCCTACCAAGCATTTAGCAAAGTGGAGAACTTTGTTTCTGGAATTTCCCTCTCTTTGTCTCACATACTATATATATCTAGTTCCCACTTTGGCCTTCTCAGTATTATTTTTTCACTTAAATATATGTATTAAGCCTTTAACATGTGCCAGATATTGTTCTGGGTTCTAGAGATGCATCAAAGAACAAAACAGAGAAAAACAAATCCACCCTTTAGTGGAACTTGTATTTAGTCAGGGGTGGGTTTGGCAAAGGATTTAGGAAAGAAAGAGACAGTAAACATGAAACAAAATCAGCAAATAAATTATGTAGTATATTAAATGAATTGAAGGGGCAGCCAAGAGCGGGGATGAGCATTCCAGACAGTGAAAACAGTTCCAAGGTCAAAGCATGCCTGGCATAAGAACAAAAAGGAAATTCTGATGGATTAGAGGTCAGACCTGAGAAAAAGAGATGCCCTTTGCCCTGAGCAGTTGGAAGAATGGAGTTGCCATCAGCTGGGCTGGGAAAAGCTGTGAGCAGAGTAAGATTGGTGGAGGGATATCAAAAATTCAGTTTTAGAAATGCGAGGTTTGAATGATCTGTTAGATATCCAAGTGGAGATGTTGAGAGAGCAGTTGTATATATGAGTTTTCAGTCCAAGAGAAAGGCCAAGCCTGAAAATGTCAGCTTATATGTTGAATTTAAAACCATAAGAGCGGTTTATATCTCTTAGGGAGTACAAATGGAAAAGATGACCCAAAACTGAGCCTTCAGGCACTTCAATGCTAGGAGATTTGGAGGAGGGGAAAAATCAGCAAAGAAGGCCAAGAAGGAAAGCCGGGCGCTGTGACTCACACCTGTAATCCCAGCATTTGGGAGGCCGAGGCGGGCAGATCATCTGAGGTCAGGAGATCAGCCTGATCAACATGGAGAAATCCTGTCTCTACTAAAAATACAAAATTAGCCGGGCATGGTGGCACACGCCTGTAATCCCAGCTACTCGCGAGAGGCTGAGGCAGAAGAATTGCTTGAAGCCGGGAGTTGGAGGTTGCAGTGAGCCGAGATCACCACTGCACTCCAGCCTGGGCAGCACAGCAAGACTCTATCTTAAAAAAAAAATTAATTAATTAATTAAAAAAGTAGACTGAGAAGGAAAAGAAATGATGTAGGAAGAGTTTGTAGTTCTTAATGCCAAGAGAAGAAAGTGATCAAATGTATCAAATTCTGCTGATAGATCAATCATGGATCTTTCCGTCTTTAATTTCCTATATGCTAAATTATGAGTTTTTGATTTAAATTTGACTATATATGAATATGAAATAGCTATACAAAATAGACATGCATGTTTTCAAAATCCATGAACTGTTTAATATTTGAAGACTTCTCAATCATATCTCTGTTTATTTTTCCTATTAGTAAAAACAGAGAAAAAAGTAACTTGGTAAGACTATGTCCCCCCTCATGGGAGAACATAAACATTATTGCTATTTATTTATTTAGAGATGGAATCTTGCTCTGTTGCCCAGGCTGGAGTACAGTGGGGCAATCTCAGCTCACTGCAACCTCCACCTACCAGGTTCAAGCAATTCTCCTGCCTCAGCCTCCCGAGTAGCTGGGATTATAGGTGCCTACCACCATGCCTGGCTAATTTTTGTATTTTTAGTAGAGATGGATTTTACCATGTTGGCCAGGCTGGTTTCGAACTCCTGACCTCAGGTGATCCACCCACCTTGGCCTCCCAAAGTGCTAGGATTACAGGTGTGAGCCACCGCACCTAGCCATGATTGCTATTTATAATAAGATAACATTCCAAGAGACTGAGTTTTCCCCTTCGAATTCTAAGTATCTTTGATTCTGAGCTGCCTTCTCCCTTGAGTTCCTCTTCCCCAATTTAGTCATTGGTGCTCATTGCCTGAGGGAAAATATAATACAGTTTTTAAGCTGCAAGAACATGTTTTGGAAACTTTGAAACACTCACTATATAAAGTTTATGCTATAAAAAATAGATTTCAGATTAGCTGAAAATTCTTGTGACTGTCATAGGGATGGGAAAGTGAGGGAAGTAAATCGGAAAGCAAAGAAGGGAAGCACAATTATGGCGGGTCTCAGAAAGGAGCCTAAGCTCTGCCCCATTGTTAGAGTCCTAAAAAGGAGAGATGAAAGGTTTCAGTACTTTTGGGGATGTTTGGATATCCAAAGGCAAACCCTACCCAGGCTATCATTTCAAAGGTGCAGTATATGAAGCTATTTGTGTCTAGACAAAAGGGCCTTAGATAGCGCCAGCAGCTTTTCTCCAGCTCCTGAATATATCATGTGGATGAGAGAGCGGCAAGCCAATAGCTGAAAGGAAAAGCTAGACCAGAGAAGCCCATGTGCACAGGTTGGGAAGGCCCCTCATCCCCTTGACCATCTAAGTTTGTGTAATGAAATTGCGCATCTTCCTAAAAGTCAACCCCATTTTTCAAGTTGCATTGGACAAAAACTATCCAATGCAATGAAAGGGAGAGAGATTTCATTATTGCTCTCTTTCTCTCACACCCCACATCCAATTCTAGGAAATGTAGACTGCTCCACCTTTGAAAGATTTTTAGAATTCAGCTACCTCTTACCAGCTCCACATTGCTGCCTCAGAACAAGTCTCTATCCTCACCCTCTTCCAGGCCTTATTGCCACCCTCCGTAATGCTTCCTCTTTCATTGCCCTGCACATAGCAGCTGGAGTGATCCTTCTGAATAGCACTCCTGCACTCGGAACCCTTCCATCATGTAACAGCCCACAAGGTGCCATGCATCCATGCATTAGGGCCCTGCACCGTCTTTCTCATCTTCTCTCCTTCCAGCCTCCCCTTCACCCTGTCTCCTCCAGTCAGTCCCGCTGGTTTTCTTCCTGCTTCCAGAACACACCACATTTGTGGAAACTTTTCACTTACAGTCCCTCTTCTTGGAAATGTTTGTCACCTGTATTTATTCATGACAAGTTTTCTCACTTTACTCACTTTTCTGCTCATATATGACCTTATGAAAGAGGACCTTTTGACCACTTTTTTCTTTTTTGTCATTTTTTAAGACAGAGTTTCACTCTTGTTGCCCAGGCTGGAGTGCAGTGTCACTATCTCGGCTCACCACAATCTCCACCTCCCAGGTTCAAGTGATTCTCCTGCCTTAGCCTCCCAAGTAGCTGGGATTACAGGCATGTGCCACTAGGCCTGGCTAATTTTGTGTTTTTAGTAGATGCGGGGTTTCTCCATGTTGGTCAGGCTGGTCTCGAACTCCCAACCTCAGACAATCCACCCACCTTGGCCTCCCAAAGTGCTGGGATTACAGGCATGAGCCACCGCACCCAGCTTTGGCCACAGTTTTAAAAACCATCTCTCTCATCTCTCCCTCTTGCTTTTATTTTGCTTTATTTTTCTTCTTAGCATTCACTATTTGGTATAAGATATATGTATTTACTTATTATTGTCTGTCTTCTCTTACTAGAATGTAAGTTTGACAAAAGCAGTCTGTTTACTACTGTGCCAGTGACACAGTAGCCCCTCAATAAATATTCGTTGAATGACTGAATGAATGAATTAATTTGCATACTTCTCAGGGGCTTTGATACTCTGGCCCCTAGTATTACCTATTCTTTCTCTAGCTTTCGTTGTTTTTTTTTTTTTTTTTTTTTGAGACAGAGTCTCGCTCTGTTACCCAGGCTGGAGTGCAGTGGCCGGATCTCAGCTTACTGCAAGCTCTGCCTCCCAGGTTCACGCCATTCTCCTGCCTCAGCCTCCCGAGTAGCTGGGACTACAGGTGCCTGCCACCTCACCCGGCTAGTTTTTTGTATTTTTTTAGTAGAGATGGGGTTTCACCGTGTTAGCCAGGATGGTCTCAATCTCCTGACCTTGTGATCCACCCGTCTCGGCCTCCCAAAGTGCTGGGATTACAGGCTTGAGCCACCGCGCCCGGCCTTTTTTTTTTTTTTTTGAGACGGAGTCTCGCTCTGTTGCCCAGGCTGGAGTGCAGTGGCCGGATCTCAGCTCACTGAAAGCTCTGCCTCCCGGGTTTATGCCATTCTCCTGCCTCAGCCTCCCGAGTAGCTGGGACTACAGGCACCTGCCACCTCACCCGGCTAGTTTTTTGTATTTTTTAGTAGAGACGGGGTTTCACCGTGTTAACCAGGATGGTCTCGATCTCCTGACCTCGTGATCCACCCGTCTCGGCCTCCCAAAGTGCTGGGATTACAGGCTTGAGCCACTGCGCCCGGCTACCTATTCTTAAATAAACTGTGAAATAGTCTTAGTCTGAGTCCTCTCCAAAGCAGAGCCTCAGATAAAGACTATGTATAGATAACTTACTTAGAATGTGATATTAGGAGTGGGAGTGAGGTTTGAGGGAATTAAGCAGTGAAAGCCAATCTAAAGGCACTTTAACCATTGCTACGGCAGCACATGGTGTAATCACACAGGATCATCTAAGTAGGATCCTCTTCTTGACTAGTTAAGGGTGGTCCTCTGGGGCATTAACTCCTCTGCACTCTGGGTTGATTACATATGAGTGTCAAGGGAGTAACCACTAGAGTGTCACATGATGACATCAGAGAAGTGCTAAGGTCAGAAGCCAAAAGTGCATGCACAGGCCAAGGTGAGGTGCTGTCAAAATGGAGCACAAAGTTGCTTAAAGCCTATGCAGAACTAGTTGCTATACTAATGGATGGAATAAGGCCAAGAGGATTTAAAGTGATGCACAAGAGGCATGCAATGCAATCCATTCTCTCAGATTTACTCAGACAGCACATTATGTCCTCTTCATGTTGGTGGTTGGCCACAATATCTGCAGAAATTTAACACAAATGAAACAACTATAGTATCTGCTCCTTCACTCCTATTCTAGATTTTCTTTATTTTTAACCAGTCCTCTGACTGATCTACGTTGTTTGTCTGTTTGATTAACCCAGAGCCTCACCCCTGAGGGTTTGAGGACTTCAGCTGCCTTGGTCTTATCGGGCTGTGATTATTAAAGTTGCCCATGCACTACTGTCACCAGACATGTGTCTTATAACAGCATCTTTGCTGCCTTCTACTACATTTTAAAATCAATGCCATATAGGTAAGGTTTTGTTTCATCAACAACCTACTTGTAGGTACCATTTATTATATCACCCACATTTTGCAACATTTACAAACAACTGCAAATTTTCAGTGACATGCAGCAACTAGCATTTATTTCTCACTTTCACTTCTTTGGAGCCATTGGGGCAATTCTGCTCCATTTGTCTTATTCTGGGACCTGGGTTGAAAGGACAGCAGTTAAGCGGGGTATGTTTTTTCTCATGAGAATGGCTGAAGCACAAGAAATCATGTTTCAAATTTCTGTTTGTGTCATGTTTGCTAATATCCCACTGACCAAATTGAATCATGTGTCCTAGTTGAGAATCAAAGTGTGGGAAAATATAATTTTCCTGCTCTGTGGAGCGGGATTGGTGTGGATATACAATTTTATAGAAAGAAAGTAAAGAATTGAGACCAATCCACCACAGGAAGTACAACAGGAAAGGAGAGAAAGCCAGTATAGGAATGTGTACCTAAATCAGCTACTGTTGAAGCAGCGTCATTTGTATGAGGTAATACACGAGGTTTGTTGTCCCATGTCAAGGAAATCAAGGATGCAGACACACCAGGAGTGAGGTTAAGAGCAGAGGCTTAATAGTTGAAAGAAAGAGAGAAGCTCTCTGCTGCAGAGAGAGGGGTCCTGAGTGGGTCTTCTGGTCCATGATGAAGTGCAGGAGGTTTTACAAATGAGCTTGAAGAGGCAGTGTCTGATTTCCATAGGGCACAAAAGATTGGTCAGACCAGGCATACCATTTGCATAGCACGTGAAGAACTGGTTAGGACTAGGTGTGCCGTCTGCATAGTGTGAGAAGAAGTTGACTACCCCACTCTAATCTTTTATTATGCATATGGATTTTCTACCTGGCTGGTGCCATGTTGTCTGTTCCTGTACTCTACATGTGGTGACAAAGAAAAGGGAAGATGAAGCTGGGCACAGTGGCTCATGCCAGTAATCCCAGCAATTTATGAGGCCAAAGCAGGTGGGTCATCTGAGGTCAGGAGTTTGAGACCAGCCTGGCCAACATGGTGAAACCCCATCTCTACTAAAAAAACAAAAACAAAAACAAATATAGCTGGGCATGGTGTTGGGCACCTGTAATCTCAGCTACTTGGGAGGCGGAGGCAGGAAAATCACTTGAACCTGGGAGGCAAAGGTTGCAGTGAGCCGAGATAGTGGCACTGCACTATAGCATGAGCATCAACACCAAAGCTCCATCTCAAAAAAAGAAAAAAAAAAAAGGGAAGATGGAGCCTACATGTTGAACATGCTTGGGCCTCAGGTAGTCCTTTTCTATTGGCACAGCTGCCAGCATTCCCCCATGCAAGCTTCCAGCTTGCTTATCTATGTCTGCAGCTGGATCTTTTTCAGGCTGCTCTTTGATAGAAATGAAATGACTTTGGGGGCTGCTTTTCATTAAGAGGGAAGCTCTGCCGAGCACTCTCTTACCGCATCTGCCTAAATAATTTCTTTCTATCTCCTGTATCAGTGCTACACGTAACCGATATGAAATTCTGAGGGACTTCCTGAGAAGTTTTAGGAAAGGTGCCTTAGAAGTGTCTGTCTGGGGGAAAGTGGAAAGCATCCCTCTATAATTACTTCTATGCAGCAGTACATATCTGAGTGCTGAGTACGTTCCTGGAGCCGCTCCATGCTTAGATGTCACAGAAGCCATTGGGCAGGCAGAAAGTAAGAGGCTGGCAGCATGCTCCAGAAACAACACACTGTCAGTTTTCACCTTTGCAATGTGGAAGACAGGGTGGAACTACTCAAGCCAAGAGGATTTAAAATGCACAGGGTACAGCTACCATCTCATCTCCCACTTTGGTATTTACTTTAATACTTGCCTTCATTCTTCCTGAACCTGCAGTGCCACACACCAGTGGACATTTAATTCTGGCTCTCATTTCAGTAAAATCTCACTCTCAATGATGCCTTAATTTAATATATTTAATGTTGGTTGATTGAGGCTTTGAATGTTATCACACACACATTTGTTTTTCAAGAAGAGGAACATTGAGATTTTCACTTCTGACCAAGATGGAATAACAGGAATTGGGATTTATCCTCCTGCATGAAATAACTAAAAAAACAGACAAATATATCAGACCACAAGTTTGCAAGACATTGGACATCCGATAACAGAGAACAGTGATCTGCTAGAGACAGGAAACAAATGAGAGAAGCCTTATAACTGCCCCAGCTCACTGCCTAGAGAGCCTACAGGACATAGCATAGGGCAGGGGAACACAGATAGGGCCTGGTTGTCTCCAGGATTTGAAGAGACAGAGCTGGGAGCACAGAGAGGTCAAAGCAGGTAGGAGTTTGCAGGTCAGGACACCTGGAAAAAGAGCACTGCACAGAAACAGACAGCTCTGGAGATCTGTGTAAAGTCAGTCTTAAGTCTTCAGCTGAGTACAAATCTATGCACACCAGGGAAAGAACCATCTTGAAAGGATTAGAGAGCCGGGTGCGGTGGCTCACGCCCGTAATCTCAGCACTTTGGGAGACTGAGGTGGGTGAATCACGAGGTCAGGAGTTCAAGACCAACCCGGCCAAGATGGTGAAACCCCCGTCTCTACTAAAAATACAAAAATTAGCCAGGCGTGGTGGCGGGCGCCTGTAATCCCAGCTACTTGGGAGGCTGAGGTAGAGAATTGCTTGAACCCGAGAGGCAGAGGTTGCAGTGAGTCGAGATCATGCCACTGCACTCCAGCCTTGGTGACAGAGCAAGAAAAAAAAGGATTAGAAAGAACAACTCTGGTGCTCACACAGGGCAGGGCATATAGTTCTTGTTGCCACCAGCCAGAGCGGAAAATCTCATAATTCATGAGGCTCCAGGGTTTAGTATTTAGAATGGTTTTGTCTTAGTGGTGGGGCCAAAATTGACCTGATTTATCTGGTTCTGCCCAACAAATCTTACAAGTAAAACCTGAAAGGATTAAATTGTTTCCAAGTATCTTAACTGAATCCCAGAATAAAGCTCGAAAATATGTATGGGAATATAAATGTTTTCTAACACCTAAAAGTAAAATTTAAAATTTATGGTATCCAATAAAAAAATCAGCAGCCAAGCCAGGCACGGTGGTTCATGCCTATAATCCCAGCACTTTGGGAGGCTGAGGCGGGTGGATCACCTGAGGTCAAGTGTTTGAGACCAGCCTGGCCAACATGGTGAAACCCTGTCTCTACTAAAAATACAAAAATTAGCCAGGCATGGTGGTGTGCGTCTGCAATCCCAGCTAATTGGGAGGCTGAGGCAGGAGAATCACTTGAACCTGGGAGGCAGAGGTTGCAGTGAGCCGAGAACATGCCACTGCACTCCAGCCTGGGCGACAAGAGTGAAACACTGTCTCAAAAAAAAAAAAAAAAAAAAAAAAAATCACCAGCCAAGCAATGAAACAGAAAACTAGAACCAATAATGAAGAAAAAAAAAACAAAAAACAAAAAACAAATCAATACATCAAAACTGACTCAGATAGTTTTGTCACAGATGATAGACTTAACAGACAAGGGCATTAAAGCAGTTATTATATCCAGGCGCAGTGGCTCACACCTGTAATCTCAACACTTTGGGTGGCCGAGGAGGGCAGATCACGAGGTCAGGAGTTTGAGACCAGCCTGGTCAACATAGTGAAACCACATCTCTACTAAAATACAAAAATTAGCTGGGTGTGGTGGTGCACATGCAATCCCAGCTACTTGGGAGGGTGAGGCAGGAGAATCACTTGAACCCAGAGGACAGAAGTTGCAATGAGCTGAGATCATGCCATTGCACTCCAGCCTGGACAACAGAATGACTCCGTCTCAAAAATAAATAAATAAATATAAAATAGTTGTTTGTTTGTTTGTTTTTACAGAGTCTCGTCCTGTCACCCAGGCTGAACTACAATGGCACCATCTGGGCTCACTGCAACCTCTGCCTCCTGGGGTTCAAGCGATTCTCCTGTCTCAGTCTCCCACGTAGCTGGGATTACAGGCACATGCCACCCCACCCGGCTAATTTTTTTATATCTTTATTAGAGACAGGGTTTCACCAGGTTGGCCAGGCTAGTCTCAAACTCCTGACCTCATGATCCTCCCACCTCAGCCTCCCAAAGTGCTAGAATTACAGGCGTGATCCACCGTGCCCAGTCATGAAACAGTTCTTATAGCTATGTTCCCTATGTTCAAACGTTGTCATAAAAAAACTCTAAATTGAAATTCTAGAGATGCAAACTAGAATGTATGAGATCAAAAATATATTGGATCAGATTAATGGAAGATAAATATTGTAGAGGGAAAGATTGGTGTATTTGAACAAATAACAATAAAGACTATTGAAAATGAAACAGACACAAAATAATTTTTTTTTTTTTTTTTTTTTTTTTTTTTTGAGACGGAGTCTCGCTCTGTCGCCCAGGCTGGAGTGCAGTGGCGCGATCTCGGCTCACTGCAAGCTCCGCCTCCCGGGTTCACGCCATTCTCCTGCCTCAGCCTCCCGAGTAGCTGGGACTACAGGCGCCCACAACCGCGCCCGGCTAATTTTTTGTATTTTTAGTAGAGACGGGGTTTCACCGTGGTCTCGATCTCCTGACCTTGTGATCCGCCCGCCTCGGCCTCCCAAAGTGCTGGGATTACAGGCGTGAGCCACCGCGCCCGGCTCACAAAATAATTTTTTAAAAAGAGCCAAACATCGGTGAGTTGTGAAACAATTTCAAGCATCTGGCTCCTGCAGGGTGCATGGCTTCCCCAGTGCCCACCTTCTGCAGTGTAGATGGCGCCTCCTGCAGGGAGCTCGTGAAGTGTGGCCAGCTTGTCTAATGGTGTATCTGGCTTTTGCAGATACACCATTGCGTAGTTGTCAATAGCACTAGGGTGCCAGCAGCTTCTCCCAACTCCCCCTCAGCAGTTTTATAGGGGACTACCTCTACCAAGAGAGCTCCCCATCAACAGCTTTCCCTAACAACCTGGAAAGGAGATTTTTTTTTTTTTTTTTTTTTTTTTGAGACGGAGTCTCGCTGTGTCACCCAGGCTGGAGTGCAGTGGCACGATCTCGGCTCACTGCAAGCTCCGCCTCCCGGGTTTACGCCATTCTCCTGCCTCAGCCTCCGAGTAGCTGGGACTACAGGCGCCCGCCACCACGCCCGGCTAGTTTTTTGTATTTTTGGTAGAGACGGGGTTTCACCATGTTAGCCAGGATGGTCTCGATCTCCTGACTTCGTGATCCACCCGCCTCGGCCTCCCAAAGTACTGGGATTACAGGCTTGAGCCACCGCGCCCGGCCTTGGAAAGGAGATTTTTAGCAAGTTTTGGATGGTAGATTTCTTTTCTTTCTTTCTTTCTTTCTTTCTTTCTTTCTTTCTTTCTTTCTTTCTTTCTTTCTTTCTTTCTTTTTTTTTTTTTTTGAAACAGGATCTGTCTTTGTCACCCAGGCTGGAGTGCAGTGGCACAATCTAGGCTCACTGCAGTCTCAACCTCCCAAACTCAAGCTATCCTCCCATCTCAGCCTCTTAAATAGCTGGCATTACAGGCGTGCACCAATATGACCAGCTAATTTTTTTTATTTTTTGTAGAGATGAGGTCTCGCTGTGTCACCCAGGCTGGTCTGGAATTCCCAGGCTTAAGCCGTCATAACCTCTCAGCCTCTCAAACTGCTGGGATTACAGACCTGAGCCACTGTGCCTGTCCTTGGATGGTAGATTTCTATCAACTTTTGTTGGCATGGTACCACAGTGGCTTTTCTGCCATTGGTAAACCACAACTATGCCCTGGCTAACAAGGCCTGGATCTTGGCTCTACAGTAGTTGTGACTCTTCCTTGGGTGCTTTAGTTTAGCCCTAGGAGATCTATAGGAAACAGATATTCTTTTTTTTTTTTTTTTTTTCAGACTTATTAGCCTTGATCTATCATCCAGGCTGGAGTGCAGTGGCATGATTCCAGCTCACTGAAACCTCTGCCTCCTAGGCTCAAGCGATCCTCCCACCTCAGCTTCCCGAGCAGCAGGAGTGCACCACCACGCCCAGTTGTTTTTTGTATTTTTAGTAGAGACGGAGTTTTATTATATTGACCAGGCTGGTTTTGAACTCTTGGCTTCATGTGATCTGCCTGCCTCAGCCTCCCAATGTGCTGGGATTACAGGCATGAACCACCCCACTGGACCATTAATTATTCTTTGTGTTAAACTTTCCTGTTCAAACTTATTTCCTTCTTCATTAAACTCTGACTAATATACTTCCTAACTCATTCTATGAGACTGTTATTACCCTGATATTAAGTAAAATGAAGGCATTATAAGAAAAGTACAAAATTATGTCCTTCATAATTATAGATACAAAAATTATAAATAAAATTTTAAGAAATCAAATACAATCTGTCAAAAGGATATCATGTCCAGTAGGACTTACCCCAAGAATGCAAAATTGGTTCAGTATTTAAAAATCAATGTAATTGAACATTATATCAAACTAAAAATAAAAAATCATATGATAATCTTAATAAATACAAAAAAGACAATTTACTAAATCCACTATCTATTCCTGAAAAATACTCTCAGCAAACTAAAAGAAGCAAAATTCCTAAACCTAATAAAAGGCATCTATAAAACAAATCTGCAGCTAATAGCATGCTTAATGGTGAAAGAATGAATAATTTACCTCTAAAATCACTAAAAAAACAAGGATGGCTGGGCGCAGTGATTCACGCCTGTAATCCCAGCACTTTGGGAGGCCAAGGAGGGCAGATCACAAGGTCAGCAGATGGAGACCATCCTGGCTAACATGGCGAAACCCTGTCTCTACTAAAAATACAAAAAACTAGCCGGGCGAGGTGGCGGGCGCCTGTAGTCCCAGCTACTCCAGAGGCTGAGGCAGGAGAATGGCATGAACCCGGGAGGGAGAGCTTACAGTGAGCCCAGATCATGCCACTGCACTCCAGGCTGGGTGACAGTGCGAGACTCCGTCTCAAACAAACAAAAAAATAAAACAAGGATGGCCACTCTAGCCTCTGGTCCAATGTGAATAGAGCTGGTGAGAATGGACCTGTGTGTACCAGTGCACTCAAACTAGAAAAAGAAGTAAAAGGTATCTAGATGGGAAAGAAACAAATAAAACTGTTTCGTTTCTCAGACAACACGATAATCTGACGGAATGTATTAAAAAACGACTAAAGCTAATAAGTGAGTTCAAAGGCTGGGTGTGTTGGCTCACTTCTGTGGGACCAGCTCCCGCTGCTCAGAAGTCTGAGCCAAGAGGATTGCTTGAACCCAGGTGTTTGAGGTTGCAGTGGGCTATAATCATACCCCTGCACTTCAGCCTGCATAACAGAACAAGACCTTGTCTCAGAAATGAACTACAACAAAAAAATGAGTTAAGCAAGATTGTAAGATATCAGACCGATATACAAAATCAATTATACTTCTATACACTAGTAGTGAATATCCAGAAATTGAAATAAAGAGTACCATTTACACTAGCATCAAAACATGAAATACTCAGGGATACATCTGACAAAATATGTACAAGACCCAAACGCAGGACACCGCAAAGCATTTCTAAGAGAAATTAAGGACGATCCACATAATGGAGAGCTCTACCATGTTCACCAGATGGAAGAAACAACATTGTTAAGATGTTAATCTCCCCAGATTAATCTATTGATTTATGCAATGCCAATCAAAGTCCCAACAGTCTTCTTTGTAGGAATTGACAAACTGATTTAAAATTCATATGAAAATGCAAAGGATCTAGAACAGCCAGAACAGCACTGACAAAGTCATTATAGAAACGTAAATTACTTTCGGTGGGGGGGGGGGGAATTCAAAAGGGCAGGAGGAAACTTTAGAGTGATGGATATGTTCATTCTCTTAATTGTAGTGATAGTTTCACAGATGTATACCTATGTCAAAACTTACCAAATTGTACACATAAATAGGTATAGTTTTAAAAATGTGTCAATTATACCTCAATAAATCTGTTTTAAAAAGGAAGGAGTACATTAAGAAGCCTTTCACTGAGAAAGGTTTAAGAGGCAGAGGAATTTCTAATGTTAGAACTTAGACACTATGGTATACATGTGGGGATATGTGGAGGATGGAGACAGTTATCTCTGTCTCTTCAAATTATATATACCTTTTTATGGTTAACATTGATGCAGCTAGCCCTTTCCTACTATTATCGCTCTTCTCCAACCTTTTTCTTCCCATCTCTTCATTTGCATCCGTGGAAGGAAAACATTTCTGAGCAGGCTTGTGATGGGTGAAAGATGTGAAGAATTGTTTTCTTGACAGGGACAACTATACTACTCCTTTCCTGTTCTTGGAAACCCACTGTGTATACACAAGTTATTTCGAACACAAGCCACTTTGGAGATTGACCCCATAAGTAGAAAGGATGAATGGATCATAACGAGGTTTCACAGGGGGCCTCAAACTAACTTATTTCCTTTTTCTTCCATCATCCCTCCATTTCTCTCTTTATTTATTCCGTCCTTTTTTTCTTTTCTCTTTTCTTTTAATATGGCTTTGAAGGAAACAAAAATGTTTTACCCCAAAATAAACTTCTCTGACATATTTTGAGATGGCTGTTCAGAGAGCCTGCACACGGAAGCAGCCCTGCAAAGCTGTCTTTTGTGGGGGAGATTTGCGTCTGTAGAGAATCTGCAGTGATGCATCCGGGCTTTCTGCAAGGGCCTCCCTTATCTGGATCTAGGAAAGATTAACTGAGAGTCTGACCCTTTAAAGGTCTGAAAAAAAACATTTGCCATCTATTCTCCCTAAGGGCTGCTACCTGTGAGATTTCCTCTGTATAACAAGACCACTTTTGCTAGCCAGGCCTCCTCTTCTCCACCTCCCATATCTATCTTGCCACTATAATCTGATTTACCATCATAACCTGTTTTGGGCAATGCTCTGAGTTCCCATTCTTTACATAACCTCAAGATGGTATATACGCTTCTGTATCCCTTTGGGAGCTTCGGGTAACCACTCTGTGGTTTTTCTCATGCACATTAATAAATTTGTGTGCCATTTCTCCTATTAATCTTTTTTTTGTGTGTGTGCTGATTTTTCAGTGAACAACCTATGGCAAATTGTTGATAGATTGGGGAATGAGACGGTACAAAGTTGAATATATGTCTCTGTTTTCTAAATTACTTTATATTTAAATATATATTTCATTCATGGATAAAATTTTCTCAGCCAGAAGAAATTTAGAAATGGAGATGTTCTTGAGTTGATAATGTTGGGGCTCAGAGACATACCCCAGAATACGGCACTTTGACATGCTGCACTTGATACCGGAAAGGGATTCCAATCCAGACCCCAAGAAAGGGCTCTTGGATCTTGTACAACAATTCAAGGAAAGTCCATAGAGCAAAGTGAAAGCAAGTTTATTAGAAAAGTAAAGAAATAAAAGAATGGCCACTCCACAGACAGAGCAGTCCTGAGGGCTGCTGGTTGCCAATTTTCCTTCCTTCCTTCCTTCCTTCCTTCCTTCCTTCCTTCCTTCCTTCCTTCCTTCCTTCCTTCCTTCCTTCCTTCTTTCCTTCCTTTCTTTCCCTTCCTTCCTTCCTTCCTTCCTTCCTTCCTTCCTTCCTTCCTTCCTTCCTTCCTTCCTTCCTTCCTTTTACTTCTTTCTTGCTCTTTTTCTTTCTTTTTTCAAATTTTCAAATTTTATTTATTTTTTATTATTATACTTTAAGTTCTAGGGTACATATGCATAACATGCAGGTTTGTTACATATGTATACTTGTGCCATGTTGGTGTGCTGCACCCATCAACTCATCAGCACCCATCAACTTGTCATTTACATCAGATATAACTCCCAATGCAATCCCTCTCCCTTCCCCTCCTCTTTTTCTTTCTTTCTTTCTTTCTCTTTCTCCTTCCTTCCTTCCTTCCTTCCTTCCTTCCTTCCTTCCTTCCTTCTTTCCTTCCTCTCTCTTTCTTTCTTTCTTTCTTTCTTTCTTTCTTTCTTTCTTTCTTTCTTTCTTTCTTTCTTTCTCTCTCTCTCTCTCTCTCTCTCTCTCTCTCTCTCTCTCTCTTTCTTTCTTTCTTTCTTTCTTTCTTTCTTTCTTTCTTTCTTTCTTTCTTTCTTTCTTTCTTTCTTTCTTTTTCTTTCTTTCTCTCTTGACAGAGTTTTGCTCTTGTCACCCAGGCTGGAGTGTGATGGCATGATCCCGGCTCACTGCAACCTCCACTTTCTAGGTTCAAGCGATTCGTCTGCCTCCACCTCCTGTAGCTAGGACTACAGGCCTGCACCACTACACCTGGCTAATTGTTTTCTATTTTTAGTAGAGACAGGGTTTCACGATGTTGGCCAGGCTAGTGTTGAACTCCTCTGACCTCAGGTGATCCACCTGCCTCGGCCTCCCAAAGTGTTGGGATTATAGGCATGAGCCACTGTACCTGGCGCTTATGTCTTGATTATATGCTAAACAACGGGTGGATTATTTATGTGTTTCCTTTTTAGACCATATTGGGTAAATTCCTGACATTGCCATGGCATTTGTAAATTGTCATGGCATTGGTGGGAGTGTAGCAGTGAGGACAACCAGAGGTCACTCTCATGGCTATCTTGGTTTTGGTGGGTTTTAGCTGGCTTCTTTACTGCAACCTGTTTTATCATCAAGGTCTTTATGATCTGTATCTTGTGCTGACTTCTCATCTCATCCTGTGACTTAGAATGCCCCAGCTGTCTAGGAATGCAGCCCATTACGTCTCAGGCTCATTTTATACAGCTCCTGTTTAAGATGGAGTTGCTCTGGATCACATGCCTCTGACAAACTGAAGAAGATGCCACAAGGTCTCTGTGACCTTTTCTCCCAACCTTCCTGTCTCTCAATCTTCTGTCTGTCCCAAAGAACAGGATGAAGTTGTTCTCTGAAGTTCCTTATCTGCCTAAAGTCTGTACCTGCCAAAGAAGAAGACAATTACCTCTAGCCTCTTCCTAAGTTTTCATTAACTGACCTCATATCACAGGAAGGAAGACCGAAGTCTGTCAACAAACCTGGACAGACATTTGTCACAAATCATTGTCCTCTCTGTGGCCCCAACAGACTTTGTCACAGGCCATTGTATGTTCTTCAAGCCTACTGAATTCCCCTAAATATCATTTACTCTCTCCCTAAAATTATCCACACTTCCCCTATCATCCTTTTCCCTCAGAAGTTGGTTATATAAACCTGTGTGACCCACTGGGATTTTATATAATCACTCTGTGATTCTTTCCTGTACATGCTAATAGATTTGTGTGCCTTTTCTCTTATTAATCTACCTTTTGTGAGTTGATTTTTCCACGAACCTTCTGAAGACTCTTAACTCCTGCAATAAACTACAATAAGTACTCCAATAATGTGGAAGGAAGATATTGTCTTTACCTAAAACGACAAAGAATAATTAAAGCAGGTATTTTGAGGTTTCAAGGTCTAGATTTTTGCTTTTCCAATTTGGTTTAAAAGAAATACTCACTGCAACTAAAACCTTTTCTAACTCTTTTCTTTTGCCTAGATAAAAAAGAGAAAGTAAGTTTAATAATAAAAAAAAAAATTAGGCCGGGCGCGGTGGCTCAAGCCTGTAATCCCAGCACTTTGGGAGGCCGAGGCGGGCGGATCACAAGGTCAGGAGATCGAGACCACAGTGAAACCCCGTCTCTACTAAAAATACAAAAAATTAGCCGGGCGCGGTGGCGGGCGCCTGTAGTCCTAGCTACTCAGGAGGCTGAAGCAGGAGAATGGCGTGAACCCAGGAGGCGGAGCTTGCAGGGAGCCGAGATCGCGCCACTGCACTCCAGCCTGGGCAACAGCGTGAGACTCCGTCTCAAAAAAAAAAAAAAAAAAAAAAAAAAAATTAATCAGAAAATGAATACTGACTATAGTCTGAACATATTCCAGGGGATTTCAACTTGAAATTAACTTAAAATTCTATTACAGTATTAATATTTAGTATCCACATAGCACTATATTGCCCAGAGCTTCATAAGCATCTGAGTTATGCTCTTTTATCACTTTTCAAATTCCATTTATTCATTATCAAGTTCCAAGAATCTTGTTTAGTGACTAATATTTCATTCTATTGGATGGTACTCTGGTACTGAGAAGAGAAAATGTTTAGCTCCTTGAGCTATTTCTCTAGAGGAATATGGACTCTACTTCTATAGTTTACTGTGAAGAAGCTATATTTTTATGTTCATGTCACAGCTGTGCTAAGGCTTAAAAGAATAATTTGGCAACATGCTGACTCACCAAAGAGATTTTACAGTAGACACTGGCTTGTAAGGACTATGTGCTCTGGTAAAATTAAATAGTAAACGGATGCTTAGCATTCCCAGTGCTTCTGCCATGGGCCTTGTACTTCATTCTGTATTAAGGGCAGAGAGGGTTGGGAATTATTTTAGGCCCTGAGCAGTTCCACGAAGATGAAAGACACCATCACTAACATTATTCATGAAAAAATATGAAAGGTCATCTATCTCCCTTAAGGTTCATTTGGTGCACTTTTAATGAGTGATAGATGAACTGCAAAGGGTTTGTTGCAGAGGGGCTGTGCCCTGTAAAAGTTTGGATGACTGCTGCTTCTCTGAAAGTTATCCACACATTTTTCTCAGTCTCTCTCCATCATGGATTTTCCAGCTGATGGCCTTCAGACTTTCTCATTTTCTTTCTTCATTTGCATTTTGGAAATCTTACTTCCTTCAGTGTTTTTTCTGCTAAGACATTTGTTTCCACACTTTTTCTTTTGATTGCCTGAGGTAAATGGAGGTTTCCTAGGGTTGAATCAATCCAAGTGACATATTGCTTAGGCCAAGGTTAACCTATCTTGATCTAGCCTTTTAACCATTTTAGCTGATTACTCTCCCCCATGTTCCATTCCTGCTTTCCTTCATTCCTCCTTCTATGACCTCTACTCCCTTCCACCTAATGTTTCCTGCCTCAGCTCCACCTTCTTATTTCCTCTACATTTCCAAACAATCTGGATTTACCTTCCTTTTCCAGTTTGTTATCTGTTTATTTATGGAGGAAAAGAGATAGGCAGGGTAGAGTCTTGCCCAGGACAGCCAAGAATTCTGCAGGGTCAAGTCACTGTAAAGGGAGGAGAATCTAAAAGCATAGAGAAACTTTCTTGGAGATGGGCAGGGCTTTGGTTTAAGGACCAAAAGCATGAGCTGGAACAACACAAGTGAGTGAGAATGGGAAAGGGCCAAGTCAGAGGAAAGTGTCACAGGCTATCAAACTGTTGAGACCGAAAGAAAGGAATTGGGAATGGGATGCTCATTCAAAATAAATGACATTTAGGAAAGAACCTGGTTCATCTCAAGCTATGAATGAGGTTAGGCTTGAGAGCCAAGGCAGTCTCATGGATAAAATCCAGACATGGGGATCTAGCTCTCAATCATCTGGGTCCCCAGGAAAGTCACTTAATTCAGGTATGCAGCTAATTGGGCTGCATTAAATGACTCACCTGCCCATGGTGGGCAAGATCTACAAGCTCATACTGGAGCTGGAAATGCCCAAGTGTCTGTAGGCAAATGGGGCCAAGGCCACAGAGTCTCTGGTTTCCCAGCTTTTGCTTTAACTCTTACACTTGTGGTAGGGTGCCAATACAGTAAGACCAAAATAAACGAAGCTCTACATGTTGGCGTTTGACAATCTTCACCATCTAGAAATCAAATACAGAGTCTATGAAACCAACTGAAGAAGGTCAAACTTACCAGGAGAAAGTAGTCATGAAAATATGTATTGAGTTTAGGTATTTCTAGAAGTGATTTAGAACTCAGCTCCCCCTTTTTTTTTTGTGGAATATATGCATTATTTTGTTCTTTGTAAGAAAAAGTGTCAACCAATTGCACATATAGCTCCTTGCTTAATGCGTCACTGTAAATATACACAGACATGTGTGTGCATTCTTGTGAGTATACTCATTTTTGTGTGGGCAGGCTCAGGCGTCATATGTGCAGTGGTGTGCATATTATAGCAACAGAACAGCTGCTTTTCAGAGCTCCCTTTCTTGATCAGTCATACTCGTGACAGATTTCTGTGATCCTTCTTAGAAAGTATTTAAGTTTTCCTGCCTACCCTGCCAAGCTCCCTAAGCTGCTATAGTTATTCTTGTTGCCCGTCCAGGGTTACTTCCTAGCACCTCACAGTCTAGGTCCTCATTTTCTAGTGCTGATTCAAAGTCAAAGTGAGTACCTAGAAGAGCGGGCACATCTAGTGCAAGACTGCCCTCAACGAAACTGAAACAGGGAATCCATTTGTGTTCAGTCTTGCTCCCCTGAACACCATGCTCTTCACTCAGCCTTCACACCCCTCACATGGTATTCTACTAAAAAAAAAAAATAATAATGTGAATTTAGAGACAGGGTTTAGCTATGTTGCCCAGGCTAGAGTGCTGAGGTTATTTACAGGTACAATCATCCTGCACTACAGCCTCGAACTCCTAGACTCAAGCAATCCTCCTGCTACTTAGTGTCCTAAGTAGCTGGGATTACAGGCACCTGCTACTGAGCCCGATCACAGTATTCTTTTTGTTTGTTTGTTTTTTTGAGACAGAGTCTCACTCTGTTGCCCAGGCTGGAGCGCAGTGGCATGATCTTGGCTCACTGCAACCTCTGCCTCCTGGATTCATGTGATTCTCCTGCCTCAGCCTCCCAAGTAGCTGGGACTATAGGTGCGTGCCACTATTCCCAGCTAATTTTTTTTTTTTTTTTTAGTAAGGACTGGGTTTCACCATGTTGGCCAGGATGGTCTCCATGTCTTGACTTCGTGATCAGCCTGCCTTGGCCTCCCAATGTGTTGGGATTACAGGTGTGAGCCACTGCACACGGCCCAGTCATAGTATTCTTGTTATTTCTCTTTCTTTTCTTCTTTTTCCCTTCCTCCTTTCCTTCCTTCCTTTTTTCCTTCCTTTCTTCTTTCTTTCTTCTCTCTTTTCTTTCTCTCTCTCTCTGTTTTTTCTCTCCCTCTGACACACACACATGCATGCGCATGCACACACACACACACACACACACACACACACACACACACACACACCCTTCCCAGTCCAGGGCTTTCAGGTTTCAGGGCTTTGATTTCTGCCAGGTAGTCTTAGGAAACTCTTTAGGGTAGGTATTCACTGACTTTGCAAAGTGCGTATGGATACCAACAGGTTGATAGATACTAACAGATTAAACATTTCCCTTCCTAGGTAATATATTTGCATAACCTTAGATGCACTATCTTAACCAAAGACTGGCTCAAAGATGGAACTTAAAAACAGCAACAACAACAACAAACTGATGCTTAAGTGTGTAAGGGTTGGGGAGAGCAAATGTTTGAGGAAGACAAACCTTTGAGGGCCTCTGGTATCACGCCACAAAGGCCCAGTTGTCCATGATTGAAGTCAGCAGTGCAGAGACTCACCTGATCAAGGAGAAGATGCTGCTGCTTTAGAGCTATGAAGGACCCATTGCCCTCATCTGGTAAATCAGTATTGATCTGTCATGGTATCTCCTTGCAGTATAAATTGATAAAGGAGGATCATGCATTAAACCATCTGCTTCAAAGAGTTTAACTTTCTATAGGGGAGCAGTTCTAGGTTATGATCATAATGGATTATTAACTTGTTTTATGGTATATACCAGGATATTTTTCATTCTTCATGCCAGCATAGGCAGCTGTCTTTACCAATAAATCTTGGGAAGTTTTCCACTTTTGGGGACTCATCTGATTCAAAGCAGAACCGTTCTTGTAACTTCAGGAAAAAAATTAAAAATCTGCTCTATTTTAAATATCCTTAGAGCAAGACATATTGAAAAATCTTGTTTAGTATTACGTGCCTAACATTATTTACAGTAAGAAAGTTCCTCCTAAGAGCTAACTCAAATCTTGCAACAATTTAAGCCACTTTCTGGGCATGGCTGAAGTGAGAGTTAAAAACTTTCATAAATCCCTTTTGCGGCGTGAGGGAAGTCAATACCTCTACAGAGAATTTAGGAGGATACAGTGTCCTTAGAACCTTTCTGGTCCTGACATCTATTCATTTGGAATACTTTTCTTGTGATCTTTTGGGATTCTGGGTCTCCTTATAAATGACTTCTGAAGAAGGGACAGACAGCAATAGGGTAACAGAGAGCAAAGAGACTCTGTACTATTTTTTGACTTTTCTGACCACTGTGAAATTGAGGATACATTGTTTTGGAAAAGAAATTCCTTGGGTGACTTCAGCCGTGTTAGTGGGGCAGGACTCCACTGAGTTCTCCACTGAAAAATAAGAGGGTTATGCTGGGTGGCTGATAAGATCTGGCCACTAGCTGCCGGTCCCCCAGTCATTTCCTGGCCTCTGCATTAACCTCAGCAATGCTTTTTCTGCAAATGCTTCCTCTACCAGGTTCCCCAGTCGGCAATGAGCTCAGGCAGCTCAATTCAGGGGTTGTATGAGGAGGCAGGCTTGCCTATGGGAGCCCGGCAGCAACCGTAGAAGAACTGATTAGCTTTTAATAGTAGACCTCCACCAGACAGGCAGGAGTCTAAAGAGTAAATAGAGGTGCTGGCCCTGGAATTTTTTTTATAGGCCCCAGAGGGGTTTGTTCACCGGCGTTTGAATTTCTATAGAAAGGCTCTGTGAAGCTCTAAATTAAACCAAGCTGACCTCTTTCACAACCCAAGTTATTTACAGTTCACAGGTCTTTGGAGAGTTCTAGTTTGCATGCAGTTGAAAATAGGTCTCTGGTTGGCAAAGGTAGCCTACTGTGGGGCTATTTGCATTACACTACCTTGCTTTCCTTTGGTGTGGGAGAAAGCTCTGGAATGGAAGCCAAAAGATGTGGTCTAGTTGTAAACAAGCCTTTGTTTTTCAGCAAAGGAATGGCGCCGGTAGAAATAACCAAAAAGGAGCCAGCTACTAGAAAGCAAATAACTGAGTACTCTCTGTAATTAAATGCATTCCTCAGAATAATAACTAAGTAGTAGGAAGGAAACCGAGCAACACCCCCTCCCCACCACTGCAACTGATTTCCTTTGCAGCTTTAACAATCAGATCAGTCAAGAAAACTGGCACTGATTATAGCACTCAGTTTCCCCATTTTGCTCCATACTGGGAGAGTAATTAAGTTAAATTGCTTTCAGTGCCTGAGATCTGGTTTGTGTCAAAGTCAAATAAACTGCTGGTTCAGGTTTGTTCATCAGCACCTTGAACTTACCCCCTGGCCCTCACTTGTATAAAACCATGGCAAGGTTTTGTACCATGGCAAGTGTTGGATAGAGAGATCTTGAAACCCCACAAAAACCTCATTTCCTTTGGGAAATGTGGCATGTGTCTCTTTTCCAAGACTGGTAAACTTGGTTTGGCCAATATTTAGGAGAAACCTTTTGTGATCTCTCAAATAAAAGAAGACAGCTTGCCAAGAGACAAGCCCGAGTTTAATCACAATTACTGAAAACTGAATTTCATGGAAGAATAGTACAACAAAAGCTGTAATAGTCAGGCCTCTGAGCCCAAGCCAAGCCATCACATCCCCTGCGACTTGCACGTATATGCCTAGATGGTCTGAAATAACTGAAGAATCACAAAAGAAGTGAAAATGCCTTGCCCCTGCCTTAACTGATGACATTCCACCACAAAAGAAGTGAAAATGGCCAGTCCTTGCCTTAACTGATGACATTTCACCACAAAAGAAGTGGAAATGGCCGGTCCTTGCCTTAACTGATGACATTCCACCACAAAAGAAGTGAAAATGGCCGGTCCTTGCCTTAACTGATGACATTCCACCACAAAAGAAGTGAAAATGGCCGGTCCTTGCCTTAAGTGATGACATTACCTTGTGAAAGTCCTTTTCCTGGCTCCTCCTGGCTCAAAAAGCTCCCCCACTGAGCACCTTGCAACCCCCACTCCTGCCTGCCAGAGAACTAATCCCCTTTGATTGTAATTTTCCTTTACCAACCCAAATCCTATAAAATGGCCCCACCCTTATCTCCCTTCGCTGACTCTCCTTTCAGACTCAGCCCGCCTGCACCCAGGTGGTTAAAAAGCTTTATTGCTCACATAAGGCCTGTTTGGTGGTCTCTTCACACGGACGCGCATGACAGTAATCTGGAATCAGGAGAAATGTGAAGGTAAAAAGACTGATACTTCATGTTTAGGAGACAATGATGTGATCTCATACTTCCCTCCCTTTCTTCTTTATCTCCAGCTGAGTCTAAAACACATCGTTCTCCCTCTTCTGGGTAGGTAAGTATACTAGGCATGGATATTGGTAGTGAAAGAAATAAAAATATTTTACTGCAAAATATACCTATCTGACTTATTTTGAGATGGTTGTTCAGAAGACCTGCAAAGCTGTCTTTTGTGGGAGACTCGATTTGCATCTGTAGAGAAAATCTGCATTAATGCAGCCAAGTTTTCTCTGAGACCTTCCCTTTTCTGGATCTAAGAAAGATTTAGGAGAGAAAGTGTGACACCTTTAAAGATCTGAAAGAAACATTCACTCTCTGTTCTCTCCAAGGGCTGCCCTCTATGAGATTTCATCTGTATAACAAAACTACCTTTGCTAGCCAGGCTCTTCTCCCCAGCCTACAACCTGTGTAGCTGCTGGAAACTCATTTGCCACCATACTCTGTTTTTGGCCATGTTCTGTGCTCCCATTCTTTCTGTAGCCTCAAGGTGGTACATAAGCTTCTGTACCCCACTAGGGGGTTGTGGTGATCACTCTGTGATTCTGTCCTATGTGCACATTGATAACTTTGTATGTCTTTTCTCCAATTAATCTGTCTTCTGTCAGTTTATTTTTCAACAAACCTTTAGAAGGCAAAGGGGAGGCTTCCTCTGGAAGGCTTCCCCTTGGCCCCTGTAATATTGATGGTGGTGTGTGTGTGTGTACAGAGAGTGGTTGGAGTGTGAAGGAGGGATGGCAGGTAAAAGGACTGCAAGAGAGAGAGAGAAGCCATAATTTGGGTCTTTAAGTGATTTGTGCTTTATCTGGAAACTATGACAAACATAAAGGAAAATGGCATGAAAAACACGTTCATGCAGAAGAATATATCATCAGTGCCTGACACATGGTAGAAACCTAACATTCATGGAATGAATGAATGAATGGGTAGAATAGGATGGATGGATGGCGAGAAAGTCAACTTCAGGAGAAGAGAGTGCAGTCAATAAAGCATTCTGCTGGAAATAAAATTAATTGTCTGTCTCCCACTGGGAAGAAAACCTTGGGCCATATTCCTTAGCAGTATAGCTAAATTTGGACAAACATAAATATTGTGTAAATAGATTATGTAGTGTAGATAAGCAAACCCTTTTATTCCCTATGTTAAAATTATACTCATTTCAGTTCAAGGCAACAATAATTTTATGCATACGATACAGAAGTTAAATTATAAAATGTAGAAATTGTAGTGTGCTCGTTTTCCATATAAAGTGTTAATTTGGGACATACATGCAGAAAATAAGATAGGTAGGCAGTGGAGAAAGTAGTGACCAAATGGATAGAAACAGAGCCCTAACTATGAGGGGAAAACAAGTCTATATTGCGTGTTTAACTGTTACACTGGAGGTATCTACATGGCTATACACAGTTTTTCTGAACCTGTGTAGGACCTCTACTCAATCCTTAGCCATCCATATCAGATGTTCTCTCTCTGATGTTTTCTCTGAAGCCCCAGGCTTCTGGTATTGCATTGTGATTATTAGCCTTCTTTTTCAAGAGCAGGAATACAGTACATGGTAGCAGTCAGTAAGAGTTTGTTCATTATAGACCAGGAATTGTGCTAGTTTCCTTCAAATAAACCATCTTTAAAAAAAATTTTTTTTTTTTTTTTTGAGACGGAGTCTCGCTCTGTCGCCAGAATGGAGTGCAGTGGCATGATCTTGCTCACTGCAACCTCCGACTCCCTGGTTCAAGCAATTCTCCTGCCTCAGCCTCCTGAGTAGCTGGGATTACAGGCACGCACCACCACACCCAGCTAACTTTTGTATTTTTAGTAGAAATGGGGTTTCACCATGTTGGCCAGGATGTTCTTGGTCTCCTGACCTTGTGATCCACCCACCTTACCCTCCCAAAATACTGGGATTACAGGCATGACCCACTGTTCCCTGCCTCAAATGAACCATCTTATATAATCCTTGCAATGACTCATTTATTCTCAACTTATATATGAGGGGACCTAGGGCTAGGAGAGTGTGTGATATGTGTGGTAAATGGTAAAGGCAAGCTTCAAACTGGAGGTTTCCTGATAGCGGGTTCACTGCTGTTTGCACCATAGCAACTCCATTTGCTAAAGCAGTGTTGAACAATAAAATAGTAATGCAAGTTATATGTTTAATTTTAAAATGTAGCCACATTACAAAATGTACCATATTTAAAAAAATAAAAAGAAGCAGGTGAAATTAATTTTTTAAATTAAATTAAATTTGAATTTTAATCAACATAGAATAAATATACATATTACGGGGTACATAGTGATGTTTTGATGCATATAATGAATAGTGATCAGATGAAGATAATTAGCATATCCTTCAGCTCAAACGTTGACTATTTTTTTTTGTATTGGAAACATTCAGTATCCTCCTCCTAGCTATTTGGAACTATATAATATATTATTGTTAACTTTTGTTGAAACATTTAAAATAGTTTAAGATGTACAGAAAAGTTGCAAAAATGATGCAGAGAGTTCCCATATACTCCACATCCTATTTCTCCTAGTGTTGGCATCTTACATTTATTTAGTGTGTTTGTTACAATTAATAAAGCAATACTGATACTTTTATTTTTTTTGAGACAGGATCTTGCTGTGTTGCCCAGGCCAGAGTGTAGTGGTGCAATCACTATTTGCTGCAACCTTGACTTCCTGGGCTCAAGCAATCCTCCCACCTCAGCCTCCTTAGTAGTGAGGACCACAGGTGCATGCCATTATGCCTGGCTATTTTTTTTTTTTTTTCTTCTTTAGAGACATGGTTTTCCCATGTTGCCCAGGTTGGTCTCGAACTCCTGAGCTCAAGCAATCTGCTTGCCTCAGCCATGCAAAGTGCTGGGATTACAGGCATGAGTCACCGTGCCCATCTCTGATACATTATTAACTAACATCCATATTTTATTCATATTACCTTTGGTTTTACCTAATGTCATTTTTCTGTTCCAGGATCCCATCTGAGATATCCATCATGTCTCCTTAGCTTCTTTAGACTTTGACAGTTTCTCAGACTTTTCTTGTTTTGATGACTTTGACAACTTAAGGGTACTGGTCAGATATTTTGTATAATGTCCTAGCTATGGTCTGAATGTTTGTGCCACTACTCACCCCTACCTGCCCCTGCCCCATGATAAATTTATCTGTTAAAATCCTATACCCCAAGGTGATGGTATTAGCAGGTGTATTAGTCCATTTTCATGCTACTGTTAAAGACATACCCAAGACTGGGAAGAAAAAGAGATTTAATTGAACTTACAGTTCCACATGGCTGGGGAGGACTCAGAATTATGGCCGGAGGTGAACGGCACTTCTTACGTAGTGGTGGCAAGAGAAAATGAGGAAGATGTAAAAGCAGAAACCCTTGACAATCCATCAAATCTTGTGAGACTTATTCACTACCATGAGAACAGTATGGGGGAAACTGCCCCCATGATTCAAATTATGTCCCACTGGGTCCCTCCTGCAACACTTGGGAATTGTGGGAGTCCAATTCAAGTTAAGATTTGGGTGGGGACACAGAGCCAAGCCATATCAGCTGGTAAGACCTTTGGGAAGTGATTCAATCATGGGGAAGAGCCCTTACAAATGAGATTATTGCCCTTAACCAGGAAACTACAGAGAACTAGCTAGTCCCTTCTGCCATGTGAGAACACAATGGAAAGGTACCATCATTAATAAGGAAATAGGCCCTGACCAGACGCAGAATCTGTTGATGCCTTGATCTGGGACTTCTCAGTCTCCAGGACTATGAGCAATACATTTCTGTTGTCAATAAGCTACCCAGTTTATGATATTTTGTTATAACAGCCCAAATGAACTAAGATAGAATTTGTACCAGAAATGGAATGGTGCTGTAACAAATACCTGAAATGTGGAAATGGCTTTGGAACTGGGTAATAGAGAGAGACTGGGAGAGTTTTGAGGTGCATATCTAAGAAATCACAAAATCATAAACAGAATATTGGTAGGAATATAGACAGTAAAGTCCATTTTGATGACGTCTCAGATGGAAAAGAGGAACATTTGATTAGACACTGGAGAAAAGGCCATCCTTGCTGAAAAAGGGGCAAAGAACTTGGCTGAATTGTGTTCATGCCCTAGTATTTGTGGAAAAGATGGAACTTGTGACTGATAACATAGGAAATGAAGCTGATGACATTTCTAAGTAAAGTGTTGATGTTGAGGGTGCAGCTTCAACTTGGCTTCTCTTGTTCTCTTGGAGGCAGATAGTAAAATGTAAGAAGAGTGAAATGATTTAAAGATGGGATTTTTAATCAAAAGAGAAGCAGAATGCAATGATTTGGAAAATTATCACTCTGTCCATATTTAAAGGAACGAGAAAGTATATTTGAGAGAGACCAGCAAAGTTATGGCCAAGCTGCTGTTTGATAAAGAGGAGATTAGTATGGAGTTGTCAAGTGGTAGTCATTCAGACAATGGAAGAATAACAACGAAGGAAGTTTGGAGACCATCACTGATGCCCCTCTCATTGGAGGCCCAGAGTACAAAAGCCTGGGGAGCAGAATGATTTTAAAGGAGGGATCATGGACTTCTGTAGGACCTTGGTACTGGCTGCCCGACACCCCTTCAAGGCTCTGCTCACTGCATTCTAGCTGACTGCTCCTTAGCCACCCAAGATTTTAGATCCAGTGGGCCTAGGTGCAGTGCAGGTACAATAACCACTCCTCAAGAGGGCACAAATGATAAACCCTGGCAGTGTATGGGTGGTGCCATCTCTATTGCCATACAGAATACATGAGCTGTGGAGTGTGGTTACCTCAACTTAGATTTAGAAGGATGGAGCCTCCTGGACCCTTGGGCACATGACCCAGACAGAGGGCCACTGTGGGGCTAGGCCACAACAAAGAGCCCCCACTAGGGCAATGACTAGTGGAGCCATGGGGGCAAGGCTGCCCCTGAAACCTCAGACTAGTAGAGTCTCCAGGTGTGATTCCAGCCTGGAAGAGCTTAAGGCACTTGGCTATAACTAGTAAGAGCTGTGGTATGGGCTGTGCCCAGCAAAGCCATAGGGCAGGGCTACCTGGAGCTCTGGGCGCCCAACCCCTACTCCAATGTGTCTAGAGGGTGGAACATTGAGTCAAAGGTTATTCTTGAGACTTAAGATTTAATGTTGTTTGCCCTGCTGGGTTTCAGACTTACTTGGGACCTGCTATCCCTTTCTTCTTTTCTATTTCTCCCTTTTGGAATGGAATGTCTAGCCTATATCTGTTCTACCCTTGTATTTTGGAAGCAAATAATGTATTTGACACTACACGTTCACAGCTAGAGGGCAATTTGCCCCAGGATGAACTGTACCCTAAGTCTCACATATATCTGATTTAGATGATATTTAAATGATGACCTTGATAATCTGGCTGAGCTAAGTGTTTGACAGGTTTCTCCACCATAGAGTTATACTCTCATTTCTTTCCATACTGTACTCTTTGGAAAGAAAAGTTAAGGGTGAGAGTTACTTCCTTGAGAGGGAAGAATCTCCATAGGTCATTTGAAATTCTTCATGGGAAATTTATTTAATCTTCCTCCTGTATTTATTGAAAAGTATTATTTATTTATATCAGTATAGATTCACGACTATTTAGTGAAACTAATGCAAACATGTATTTTATTTAACCCAATATATCCAAAATATTACCCTTTCCATTCATAATCAACATAAAATGTTTGAAGGCTTTACATAAAAACAAAATGAAGAATATGTTATAAATAAGTCTTCAAAATCTGGCATGTGATTTACACTTACAACATAATTTAGATACTAAACTTTTATTGGAAATACTTGTTCTATATTTAGATTTTGTAAAACTCATAGTTCAAAATGTAGATTCACATACCCAAAAAACTACAGCTATACCTAAAAGTTTTCCAAAAAATGAAATAAGTACAAAAAAGTCATGTTCTTTTAATAGTTGCATCTATTTTACAAAATTAGTTCATCTTTTTTAGAATTTGTTTGACCTACTTGGGACCTGTTATCCCCATAATTTCACAATATGTTCAAATTAAGTAAATTTACTAACTCTGTGTCAACTTGGTACTATTGCCATCAAATTCAAAGTGCTATTGCAAAAATTGGAAAGCATCTTTAGGCTGGGCACAGTGGATAACAGCTGTAATCCCAGCACTTGAAGGCCAAGGTGGGAGGATTGCTTAAATCCAGGAGTTTGAGCCCAGTCTGGGCAACATAGCAAGACCCTGTCTTTACCCCCCAGGAACCAAAATAAATAAATAAATAAATAAATAAAATAAAATAAAATAAGTAGGTGGATGGAGTCACAGCTACTCCAGAGGCTGAGGCAGGAGGATTACTTGAGGCCAGACACTCAAGGCAGCAGTGAGCTGTGATTGTGCCACAGCACTCCAGCCTGGGTGACAGAGTAAGACCCTGTCTCTTAAAATATAAAAGGATCTTTAGATTTAGTACAATCAACAAAGACTTATTTAACATTTTCTTTTAGTTTTTGAAGCAGTTTACATAATGCTGTGGATTACAATGAAAAATCTTGATTTATTGATTTGCATTTTAAAATTACAAAATCATTATGATTCAATTGCATTATGAAAAATTTTTATTTCATCAATTTCCATACTATATTACTGGGTCATAAATAAGGTTTTACTTTCCTTTGAATTTCAAATATAACTCATTTATATGCAGTGTTATATCAGTGAGAAAACATAAATCACACTGTCATTTTTTTTGCTGCATGAGTCATACTGACTTTTTTTGTTTGATTATTACATATTTGGCAAGCATTCCTTTTGTTTCAAGAAAATCTTGAATTAGAGTTAACAACGTAGTAACTTGTTCTAAGACTCTTTTACAACTCAACAAACAAGCATTTGCAAAGAATACAAGATCACAAAATTGTCATTTATTTGTTTTAAACAGTTTTACAAATGAATGAATTTTCATAGTAATGAATCATTCATAGTAATGAATGATTTTTAAAACTCTACCTATGAGACTTTGCATAGAATCTGGCTCAGAAAACTAATCACAGATATTTTCAATATGTAACGTATAGGTATAAAGCAATAAGGGAAATACCAGCTTCTTTGTTTTAAAATTCCAATAAATCCAGAGTTTTCAACCTAATATAGGTAGAGTACTGCTTGTCATAATAGGAATGAATTTTTTTTTAATATCTAGCCAAATTCTTTAATAGTTTTAAAAGATTAAAAATAATCTATGCTGTGAGTGTAATTTTTTAGGCTGGAAATTGACAACTGTGTTTGGTAATTTTGGAAGTTCTTTGAGACAAAAGACTAAACTATTAATCAGACAGTGACATATCATACTACTCAACTAACGCTAAAGAGAAATAATTATCATTTTAAAAATTTTGAGTCAATTAGTCTTTTATATTTAGAAAAATATTGGATTTATGTGTAATCATTTGGTGGCTTAACTGAAGATCTTTCACTTTCCGTAAAAAACCTTTTAAAATCTGTTCTTTATAACCTTCAAATAGAATCTTAATAACTGAAGTAGCTTATTTTACCGTGTCTTTATCTGAAACTTTTTTCTTTTTTTGTGTAAGGATGCAAACAGATGTCTAGCTGGCTAGAGTTACAAATTCAGAGCCCCTGAAAAAGACGTTTAAGGTTGTATTAACAATTTAATTTTGATTTCAAGAAGCTAATTTCACCAAATATTTTTTTGTCTGTTCAGAGGAAACCTCTTATCAAGTTCACAGTGTATTTGCTGAAATGTCTTAATTTTGCCCACTTAATTTCCCATAATTTTTTTTTTTTTTTTACACAACAAAGAGGCAGCTTTTTCACTTTTCTCTGCTTCAGCAAATTGTAATTGTCATCCTTTGTGAAGAAAATTCTGACATACTCTGGTCTCTTATTTTGTATTACTATTTTGGTCATAATGCTAGCTTCTAAGATTTCCATTCAATTCTGCATAAGTAATATGTCTTTATTTTGAATCTAAAAATGTGTCCATACTTATTTTTTGTACTGAAAATATGATTTAATGGTATTATGATTAAAGTAACTAGTGTTTCAATTTATTAAGTATGATTTCCACAGATATTACTATAACTCCTGCTGTCTCTCTGAAATATTGAAATAAAAATACTATAGTGTTACACCTATGAACAGGAAAAAGGATTCAACCTGAGTCAATACATTGTCATCTGTTAGACTGGTCATACCTTTCCACGTATACTGAAAATGATGCGTGTACCAAATATTTTGCACTCTATAATATAACAATTCCTTCTTTTTTTTTTTTTTTTTTTTTTTTGAGATGGAGTCTCGCTCTGTATCCCGGGCTGGAGTGCAGTGGCCGGATCTCAGCTCACTGCAAGCTCCGCCTCCCAGGTTTACACCATTCTCCTGCCTCAGCCTCCCGAGTAGCTGGGACTACAGGCGCCCGCCACCTCGCCCGGCTAGTTTTTTGTATTTTTTAGTAGAGACGGGGTTTCACGGTGTTCGCCAGGATGGTCTCGATCTCCTGACCTCGTGATCCACCCGTCTCGGCCTCCCAAAGTGCTGGCATTACAGGCTTGAGCCACCGCGCCCGGCCTACAATTCCTTCTTATACAGTGCAATGGTTAAAGTGATATGTACTTCTACCAAAACAATAAAGTTGAGTTTAGCAGAAACATAGTTTAATTTAAATTTCAATTAATTAAAGTTAAATAACATTTAAACTTTAGTTCTTTCATCACTGTGACCATATTGTACATGCTCAATAGCCTTGTGTGGCTGACTGTCATATTAAACAGAGCAGCTAAAAATGCCAGTCTAGGTGGTCCGACTTTTTTTTTTTTAAAGGGCAATCTTCCTTTTCTTATTAACCTGAGACATAGTTTTCCTCTTGTTGCCCAGGCTGGAGTGCAGTGGCACAATCTCAGCTCATTGCAACCTCCGCCTCCTGGGTTCAAGTGATTCTCCTGCCTCAGCCTCCTGAGTGGCCGGGATTACAGGTGCCTGCCACCACACCCAGCTAATTTTTGTATTTTTAGTAGAGACAGGGTTTCACCATGTTGGCCAGGCTGGTCTTGAACTCCTGACCTCAGGTGATCCACCTGCCTCAGCATCCGAAAGTGCTGGGATTACAGGCGTGCGCCACCGCGCCCAGCCGGTGGTCTGACTTCTATTCCGAGGTCAAAGTCTACAAAAGAAAGTCCTAATCTTTTAATTAGGGCCTCAAAAAGTGAACAGAGATAATTTATAGGTGTATTGTGCCTCAATATAGTTTGTGTAGTTTTGTTACCTGGGAAAAGTAACAGAAAAACATAAAAAGAAAAGTTTGAAAAAAATATGAATCAACTTATAATGATGGTAGTTAGTAGCTAATTCAGCTCAGGGGAAGTAAATTTTCCTGGTTTTCATGCCAGAAGCCATCCTAAGGAAGGGTGAGTAGGATAGAAGACATGAATTTCTGAGTTGTAAAAGAGAGATTGCGCTTGCCTTACAAATGAGTGACTATGAAGGGGATTTTTTTTTTTTTTTTTTCAAGAGATGAGGTCTTGCTCTGTTACCCAGGCTGAAGGGCAGTGACATGATCATAGTTCACCGCAGTCTCGAACTCCTTGGCTCAAACAATTCTCCTGCCTCAGCCTCCTGAGTAGCTAGGACTACAAGCATGTGCCACCACTCCTGGCCTAATGGGAGAAAGATTTTGACCCATCATTCCGAGGACCTTGTTAAGATGAGAGCCAGACAAAGATGAGATGCACTGCCTTGGTTAACTCAGGGTCTCTGTCTCTGGGCAACCAGAGATTGAGCACAGAATCTAGGACATTCCAGAATCAGACAGGAGAATAAGTCTGAATGACCCAGAAAGTCCATTCCAACCTCTAGATTTTGTGAGTCAAAATTGGAAAGGCATAATTGGCTTTCCTTTCTATCAGCTGTTATAACTTATCCTGATTCTTTTTTCAGCCTGTGAAGTGGGTGGTGTTTTTGTATTTTGTCCCAAATCCTAAGCAGCAGAACTGTTCTGGCCATACAGATAAGCGCACTCCTTTGACAATTTCTCTATTGACTAATTCATGACTCACTTTGACTCTATTTATGGATTTATGCCCTTCTTAGTCCCAGAGAAGATTTGAAACAGTTTACAGTAAAAACAATATACCTAGGACTCTACAAAGCAGGGCCAAACAAAAGATTGTATTGTGGGTAGACTAGTCCTAATTTCCAAAGAGATTAGTGTCCAACTCCCCCATGTCTTTTTTATAAGATTGACGACTTGAGCCCAAGATGTTTAAATTTGAATCAATAGCCTATTAATGACACAGATGGGATTATCTTATTTTTAAGACATAGCTGCAAATCAAATTATCTGAACACTGTAAGAACTCTCCCATCCTTGAAGCAGTGTTTCTAAATGTAAATGAATAGCCAAAGTCAAAACATAGGAAAGCAACATGACAAATTTCAAATTAATGTTTCCCAGATGCACAGCATTTTCACATATTTAATTGATTTAATGCATAGTCGCTCTAAGCAAGAATCTGCTTTATTAGAAAACCACATCAAATCTGACCTAATACAATTAAAATTGTTTACTGCTACCGTGTGAGTAATGTAAGATGTGTTTAATTCATTGATTTACTCTAAGGGTCTCAAGCTATTATTTTTAAAACAACATTTCCAAGTGGTGTTTTACATTTAGAATTTACTCTTCTTTTATCGTTCCATAATCAATAAGTGTGTTGGGCTAGCTAATCTCTGACGCAGTGTGCTTCCTAATCTACAGTCCAATATTTCTTCTCTCTTTGCCTCCTTCACACACACACACAGTCACCTTGTTGTCTACCCTGTCGGATCCTTGCTGGGTTCCCCATCTTAGTGTCAGGCAGACTCAAGACTAAGAATCCAGGAGGGACTGCTATCCTTCAGCCTTCACCATGGATGGTCTTCTTGACCAGTGTTTGTAGTGACCACCACACACACGCAGTTTATGCAGAAAATCAAGTATGAGCTCTATAAAGGCTTTAATACAGCATTCAGATGGAAGGAGAAAGAAAGTGGTAGGCTGGGCACAGTGGCTCATGCCTATAATCCCAGCACTTTGGGAGGCCGAGGCGGGTGGATCACCTGAGGTCGGGAGTTCGAGACCAGCCTGACCAACATGGAGAAACTCCGTCTCTACTAAAAATACAAAATTAGCCAGGCATGGTGGCACATGGCTGTAATCCCAGCTACTAGGGAGGCTGAGGCAGGAGAATTGCTTGAACCTGGGAGGCGGAGGTTGCGGTGAGCCGAGATTGCGCCATTGCACTCCAGCCTGGGCAACAAGAGTGAAACTTTGTCTCAAAAAAAAAAAAAAAAAAAAAAAAGAAAGAAAGAAAGAAAGTGATAGAAAGAGAGGGAGAGGGAGAGAGATCTCAACAGAATGAGGCAGAGATAGTGACAAATTGCAGACAGAGAGAGAGGAACGACAAAGTAGAGCCACAGAGTGAAATAATTCCTAGAGGGAATTGCAAAGCAGAATCAATGAATGGTTGAAACTGACAAAATAATCATAACCTGATTTCTTGTCCACGTTTTCCTTTTATACTCTAGTGAGCAACTGCCATCAAGATCACCCATGTCTGCCCAGGAATTCTCTTCCCATAAGAACTTGCACCCCACAGGCCTTTTCTCAATATCCAGTGGGGAAATGTTGAACGTCCATCCCAGCCCTTCTTTGTCCTTTACCCCTCTGGCATGTCTTAACTCCTCAACGAAGGATTCTTTCCTGCCCAGAGCTCCTGCCTTTGCCCTGCATTCCTAATAGCAATTAATGCTCTTTCCTGTTCTAATATTCTAATTCAAGTTTTATTTCCCCCCACTCCACCACCAACTCCCTCAGTTTTTATTCTTAAACCAAATAGGCAGATGACCTCCTAATCTCACTCACCTATTCAGATTTCTCACTGTCTCCTCCTCTTTTTATTTTATTTTTTGTTGTAATTTGCTTCCATGGCATGTGACCCTTTGTTAATTCTAACTCCATAGTGATTTCTTCTCTTGTGGACTCCAGGCAACTCTACTGGTTTTCCAGACCACCATGAAAGTTGATAAGTTTGAGAACTAGACCCCTAAATTTTCTTAATTTAGGTTGAGAGGTTGAAAAACGATCAGATTAGAATAAGTAAACTGGATACAATTAACTGTAAAAGAAAACAATTTTTTTTTTTGAAATAGAGTCTTGTTCTATTGCCTAGGTTTCAGGGAAGTGTGGTGGCACAGTCACAGCTCACTGCAGCTTTGACCTACCAGCCTCAAGCGATCCTCTTACCTCAGCCTCCCAAGTAGCTGGGACTAAAGGTATGTGCCACCATGCCTGACTAGTTAAAAAAAAAAACAAAAACAACTTGTTTTTAGAGATGGGGTCCCACTATGTTGTCCAGGCTGGTCTTGAACTCCTGAGCTCAAGCAATCCTCCCACCTTGGGCTCCTAAAGTATTGGGATTATAGGCATGAGGCACCACTCCTGGCCTCTTATCTTTTATATATCGATAAGGTTTACATATCTGTGAGGTGTTAGAGACTCGGTGTAGGCAGAAAAAAAGAGGTTTAGGTGAACTCTTTAAAAACACACTCATTTTGTTTTTGTTCAATGAGTACTTGCTGAATTTTCATCTGTGCCAATACTGTGCTGGACGATACCTACAGTGCATGTGATGGACACAGCCCTGCCCTATCAAGCTTACTTTTTGGTAAGAAAGGTGAATGTTGGATAGGTAGGCTACAAATAAAGTAAGTAGTAGCAGTTACTCAACACATCAAAAGTTATTCTGACAACTTGAAAGGCAGCATTCATCTCAAAGCATCTTACCTCCCTCCAAAAAAACAAAGAGGTATCTGTTGATTTCAATATTAATGTTAAGATGCCATAATAAAAGTGCTCAGTGGACATAGCGTGCATACATATGTATATACATTTTCAAATCATTTTGTTAAGGATTTTGTTTTCTGGGAGATACAGTTGTATTTTGGGAAAAAAAATGGAATCAGATGGTCCTGGTGTAGATTTTAATGCTAACTAGCTGTGTTGCCTTGAGCATGATATTTAAACGTTCTGAATCCACTCATTAACTTGAGTGTAAAACAACCGAAGAGTAAAACAACCTACTTCAAAATATTGTTGTAAATACTTAATGAAGTAATTTATTTAAAAAAAAAGTCCTGTAGAATACCTGACATTTGTGTGGTGAGTTAACATTTGAAAAAATAATCATAATGCTTAGACACATAACCAAATTTTTCTTCAGCAGATACATTTAAAAACATCCTTCTCTAAAATTTTGAGCCTGAAATGAATTTTAAGTGAAGATAAAAATTTCAGCCTGTGGGTTGTTATCTAAAAAAATAGTTGTGCTGATATTTGTATCAACCAGTTTTTAATAAAGCCAACTCAACAGAATTTTAAGCGGCTAGTATTGATGTGTCAAAGATAAACAGTAAGATTTTTTTAGATCAAAGAAGTTTAAAATCTTTTGGGTGTATAAGACAAATATGCCAAAAATAATAATTTTTGATTTTTTTTTGTTTGGCCAGCAGTTTCTTTCTCCTGCAGCTTATTTCCTCAGCAACCTCAGAGAATGGGGCAGAGACATAGTGTATCAGTTAGCTATTGCTGCATAACAAACTACCCCACAACTCAGTAATAGAACCTGACAATTATTTCTTCCCAGTCATGTGTTTACAAATCAACCGGGAGTCTGCTGTGCTTGGCTGAGGAACTCTGACTCAAGCCAAGGGTCCAGTTGCACTTGACTTTTTAATATGGGTTGTGTTCAGTTGTGCTTCATCTGTATTCATTCTATAGCACAGAAAAAAGGGGCATCAGTTATCCAATTGCAATTGCAGAGGCATTAGAGTGCAAGTAAAAATAAAATACATGAGGCTTTTGAAAGCCTAAGTTGAGCACAGTCAACTATCACTTCTGCCCACAGACCGTTGTCCAAAACAAATCATATGGCCAGATCCCAAGTCAAGAGGCAAGGAAGTACACTTCACTGGTAGAGTGTGAAAGACTGCATTGTAACCTGGCAAAGCATAGATATTCAAAAAAGGATGAAGAAATGGGGCCAGGAACTCTTTCTACCACATTAAAGTAGGTTGAGAGTTATGTGCAGGATACAAAAGTACACTAGATCTAAGTTTTAAGAACTTTTCAACATATGGGTCAATAAGAGAGAAAGAAGAAAATGCTAAGGAAATACCAAATTGTGAATTTCTCCAGGAGGCATATATTCTAATACACCTTTCAGAATTTTGCAAGAATCTCTTGCTCAGTTGTAAGCACCACTGGATAGTATTTTGAACACTTCAAAATAAACTGTTTCAGTGAAGCTGAAATGTACTAATTTTGAATACTTAGCCATCTGGAGCATTAGATGCTTAATTACAGCTGAAAACTCATGAATGAATAGTGTGAGGCAGTTTTTCTTTCCAGTGGATCCCAATTGTGTTTGTCTTCATTCTCAGGAGACGAAAAAAGGGGAAATATGCCAGTGGTTATATTATGCCATTTCTTGGGCCTTGTCTTTTCTTCTCTTTTTATGTATTCACATCTTAAAAATATCATCAAGCCATGCCAAAATCCTTGTACCTTTACATAAAACATCAACTACAAATGCAAATCTGTCTGTTATGTAAAGTAATAATGGTCATAGAAGATTGTTTTATTTTATTTTAATTTATTTCATTTTTATTTTTTTGAGACGGAGTCTCATTCTTTCACCCAGGCTGGAGTGCAGTGGCATGATCTTGGCTCACTGCAAGCTCCACCTCCCGGGTTCACGCCATTCTCCTGCCTCAGCCTCCCCAGTAGCTGGGACTACAGGTGCCCACAACCAAACCCGGCTAATTTTTTGCATATTTAGTAGAGACGGGGTTTTACCGTGTTGACCAGGATGGTCTGGATCTCCTGACCTTTTGATCCGCCTACCTCGGCCTCCCAAAGTGCTGGGATTACAGGCATGAGCCACCATGCCCGGCCAAAAGATTGTTTTATTACGTCAACTAATAAACTCAGTTTCCTCAAAGCTTGCATATTTTATATATTTTTAGAGCACATTTCTCCCTATTCAATGTATTCAAAACTCTTAACTAACTACAATTATAAAAAGAAAATAATTGATGGTTTTATTTTCACTGTGAGAAGCACAATTCGCTTAGAATAATTGAGCTAAGAAATTAAGAACTTAAGTACGGACTTTACTAATCTCCTTTTTCCATTTCCTCCTGAACATATTAAAGGTCAGTAAAAGCCAACTCTGCAAACACTACGTAAGCTACTTAAGGTACCTTCATCCTTGGTCAGGTTGTTCAGAACTCGCAGATGTAGTTTAAGGCTCTTCTTTGCTATCAAAGTGCTTGTAGTCTGGTTAGAGAGAAAGCAGAGTGGTATGAAATAGTCAACTGCAAACCTAGCACTATATTATATGTTATATGTCTTGGTATTAGAGGTGACCTCTCTTTCTCCACCCTACGTTAATTAGCTCTGTCCCCACTCTCTTTATCTCTCAATACACCCTTCGGAGTACTTATCACAGTTTCGGGTTCTATATTTGCATATGTGTTTATTGCCTGTAGGCCCCATTAGGTTGTAGGCTCTAATGGCAGGTGCCTTGTCCGATTTATCCACTGATAGATACCCTGTGCTTCACATGGGGGTTAGCCTCTGTACATTCTGTTGAATGGATGACTGAATGAATGAGTGGAAGAAAGAAGGAAGGAAGGAAGGATAGAAGGAAGGAAGGAAGGAAGGAAAGAAAATAAAAGGAAAGAAAAGAAAGAAAGAAAAGGAAGAAAGAAAAGAAAGAAAGAAAGAAAGAAAGAAAGAAAGAAAGAAAGAAAGAAAGAAAGAAAGAAAGAAAAATATCTCTGTTGAAGTAAAATAATTTAGAGGACTTTAATTTGAGATTTAGTGTGTTAGAATGAAGACCCATACTTGAGGATTTGTTGCTGTTGTTGTGGGGATATAGTGTGTTAGGTGGAAGAAGAAAGGGCACTCGGGCAAGCAGATATGTTAGAAGTGTGTGTCCATCCTCCTCCTCTGCCACCCAGCATGTTTGGGAGCTGGGCCAGCTCTAATGACACAATTCTCTACTTTAAGGAACAGAGGGAAGGAAAGAGAGAAAGAGAAAGAGACTGACTGTGTCCACTCTGGTCTCAGAATTCTGGTTCTGAAAGGTAGCTCTTGGTCAGTCGTGTGTGGTAATAATAGGAGAACCTCATTTGTGAGCATGTAATTTTATCAGCAAGTACTGTTTACAAAGCACTGTCAATGTGCCATGTCCTGTGGTTAAGTGCTTACACAGTGTCATCTCTGATTGTGAACAATAGCCCTAAGTGGTAGTTATTACTCTTGAGCCCATTTTACATCAATGTGACTAAGGATCAGGAGAAGGCAAGTGGCAGTGAAGTGTCTTGGCTGAGATTTGAACTCAGTTCTGTCCAACTGGAGTTCTTGCTCAGAGCACATGGTTCTCTCAAAGAAAAAAGAAGGAAAAGCAAACTATAATCAATTTTTTCTTCTGATAGACTTAATTTGAATCCTTTTCCTTGTGCATGAAAACAACCTCAAGACAGTTACTTAATCATTTAATCAATTCATAGTTACTGAACTTCTAGGTCATTGGGATACAAAGATTCACTCATTCACCTAGTTAACAAATGGTTTGTGAGCACCATTGTGTCCTAAGTACTAATCTAGGAGTTTACAGTTTATCCACAAATAACAGTCAAAGATCCTGCTCTTGGGAAGCTTACATTCTAGATACGGAAACAAACCATAGCCAATAAACAAACTATTAAGCAAATCATAGCATGTTTTAAAAGATATTAGCTAAGATTGCCAGACATGGTGGCTCACGCCTGTAATCCCAGCACTTTCAGAGGATAAGGTGTGCGGATCACCTGAGGTCAGGAGTTAAAGACCAGCCTGGTCAACATGGTGAAACCCCGTCTTTACTAAAAATGTAAAAGAAAAATAGTCGGGCGTGGTGGTGCTTGCCTGTAGTCCCAGCTACTCGGGAGGCTGAGGCAGGAGAATCACTTAAACTCTGGAGATGGAAGTTGCAGTGGGCCAAGACTGTGCCACTGCACTCCAGGCTGGGTGACAGAGCGAGACTCCGCCTCAAAGAGAGAGAAAAAAAGAAAAGAAAACAAAAAAGACAACAAAAAAACCCCCAAAATAAAAGGTATTAGCTAAGATCGAAAACAGAAAATGTTAACAAGGACTGGCAAGAGGGTCAAGGAAGGTGGAAGTCCAGGTCGCAAATTTAAAGAGAGATTTCAGGAGAGGTCTCAGCAAGAAGTTGATGTTTGAGCAAAGTGAGCCATGAGATCTCTGGGGGAGGAGTGGGCCAGGTGGAGGAAACAGCTGCTGCAAAGCCTTTAATGTGGGGTAAGGACATCTTGAAGTAAGGTGAAGTCACTGCTTTCCAGGAGCTAACACTAGGGTGAAAGACAGTTAAACAAACAAACGAAGTAATTGTAAATAATTATAGTTGAGAGTAATAAGTCTTAAAGAGAAGGTGTGTGCCTAGTGTTATGAGAGCTCAGAAGTGGAGGGACTGACTGCCCGGAGGCATTTGGCAGGGCCTTGCTGAGGAGATGATAATGTTATTTTTTCCTAAAACAGGAATTTTTTCAGATTGGCTGAGGGAGGATTGACAGAGATGTAGAAGAAGCTCGATGGAGCATCGCATGCTCAGAAAGCAAGAAGTTGCCTTGCCTGAAGCCAGAAGTTGAATGGAAAAGAGATTGATAGGTTGGAAATGGAGATCAAGGTCAGATTGTACAGAGCCTTGCTTACTGCTAGAAGGAAATTTCATGTCTTGCAAATGATATGGAGGCTCTAAGAAATTTAATTACGGTGGGGGGAGGCATTTATATAAATAAGAAAATTGGGGTTTAGAGAGGTTAAGAAACTTCTTGGGCCACAGAGCTACTAAGTGGTGGAGCCAGGATTTAAGTCCAAGCTTGTTTGACCTCAGAACTCTGTGATAACAGAAGAATTCCCCCTACTGAATTCCCAGTTAGTTATTGCAGAACAGAGAACCCTTGTGAAGCCAGGTGCTTTTCTTGTTAGGGGAGCCTGGTCAGAGGTTGCCTTGCTTTTGGGAAGTCCAGAATCTACTCTGCCTAGAACTCTACTTTTTCAGAAAGTCCACAATTCCTGTCATCAGTTATTTTACCAATGCTTACATCAAAGTCATCACAAAATTTTCTCCTTTTTAATAGCTGAGTACGTGGTAACACAGATATATTAAGTAACTTAATTGAATTCACCCAGCAAGTCATTCTCAGACCTGAATGAGAAGGAGACTAAGCAAGCTGAAATGAAAATACAACATAAATGTATCCAGTCAGCAGGAATATGGAAGGCCCTATTTTTAGGAGTTAGAGCTACATATAAAAACAATTATGCTGAACAAACTTAAATTTTATGTTTAAACTCAGAGGGGCATTGAAATTAGATGAATAAATATTACATCCATGGTACAGTATAATCACAGATGGTTTTCTTTCTCTTTTCTGGAAAGATAAATGTAGAAGCTACAGCTATAACACTGTGCTTTGTAGGCATATATTTATGTCATGACTATTATAAAAAGGTAATATATTACCCTGAACTTTGTGTCTTTTTGATTTGTTAATGTAAGTATGAATGTACATAAGTCTAAAACAAGACCTGCAATAATATCCCCATTGTTTTTCTTTTTCTTGTTATTTTCTTCATGCATGGGTGTGGGTGTATATGTGTATGTATGTTCTAAGGAATGATTTAAAAAGTATCAAACGATCAGAATATACTTTTTTTAATTTGAGAAGATGATCACATTTTGGTCTAGTTGTGGTAGATCCATGGCGTATCATGAATCTAAAAATCAACATATTATTTAGGATGGGTAAACTAAGGCTAAAAAAATAGATTTCTTGTCCAGGCACGGTGGCTCACGCCTGTAATCCCAGCACTTTGGGAGGCTGAAGTGGGCGGATCACTTGAGGCCAGGAGTTTGCGACCAGCCTGGCCAACACAATGAAACCCTATCTCTACTAAAAATACAAAAATTAGCCAGGAGTTGTGGCGGGCACCTATAATCCCATCTACTCAGAAGGCTGAGGCAGGAGAATTGCTTGAACCTGGGAGGTGGAGGTTGCAGTGAGCCAAGATCGTACCACTGCACTCCAGCCTGGGCAACAGAGGGAGACTCTGTCTCAAAAAAAAAAAAAAAAAAGAAAAGAAAAAAAAAGATTTGTCAAATTCAATCACTTAAATAACAAAAATGTTTATCTCTTTCTCATTCAAGGTTCTGGTTGATAATTCAGTTCTTGTGAAGCTGTTCACCATATAGCGATTCAGAAATCAAGGCTGTTGGCTGCTTGGACATCTTTAATGTGCAGCTTCCAGGTAGGTCATTCTGAGCATTGCCATCACAGTCAACCTAAACTGGGAAAGAGAATGGAGGAGTGCACGTGCAAATCATTTATGGTCCAGATTTGGAGGTGGTACACATCACCTCTGCTAACATGCCAAAGGCGAGCACTCAATCACATGCCATGCCTAACTGCTATGTAGTTTTGGGCCAAAGGAAGGAGAATATGTATTTTGGTGGACAGTCAGCTGACTTAACTGGTAACACCCTTTTATGGCTTTGTTATTTGCTGATGGAGAATGATTCCAGAAGAAAAAAGCATCCTACCTTTACTTACCACAGATTCTGTCCACTAAATAATCATATTCATGAAACCTCAAATTCCCGAATTCAGTGTCAACTCTCTTTACTTGCATTTCTCACTTTATTACCTTTCCCATGCTTTAAGTCAATTTAAAGGCCATTTTTTATTGATGCAGTTGATTCACATTCAAGCTGATACTAACTGGCAATTATCAACTAGTGACTCTAGCTTTAGCAGAGATCATAATCACGTGGTGTAATGTGCTAATTCTAGGCCCTAACCCCACAAAGTTTCAGATTTAGTAATCTGGAATAGAACTCGATATTTATTTGCCTTTCTCTTTTTTTCTGAGACATGGTTTCTGTCAGTCAGGCTGGAGTGCAGCGGCCTGAACACAGCTTACTTCACTCTCACCCTCCTGAGCTTAAGCAATCTATCGGGGGAAACCCACC
The DNA here is from genome assembly GCF_049350105.2 of Macaca mulatta. Lineage (NCBI taxonomy): Eukaryota > Metazoa > Chordata > Mammalia > Primates > Cercopithecidae > Macaca > Macaca mulatta. Next base: position 125,955,194 of record NC_133411.1, read on the forward strand.
CCCGATAACTCACAATTCACGTGGGCTCTTTTCTATTTCCCTAAGCATCGGCCGGTCTGAGAAATAAAGGGAAAGAGTACAAAAGAGAGAGATTTTAAAGCTGGGTGTCTGGGGGAGACATCACATGTCGGCAGGTTCCGTGATGCTCCCTGAGCCGTAAAACCAGCAAGTTTTTATTAGCAATTTTCAAAAGGGGAGGGAGTGTATGAATAGGGTGTGGGTCACAGAGAACATTTGTTTCACAAGTTAATAAAATATCAGAAAGCAAATGGAGGCAGGGTGAGATCACAGGACCACAAGACTGGGTGAAATTAAAATTGTTAGTGAAGTTTCGGGCACGCATTGTCATTGGTAACATCTTATCAGGAGACAGGGTTTGAGAGCAGACAACTGGTGTGACCAAAATTTATTAGGCAGGAATTTCCTTGTCTTAATAAACCTGGGAGCACTACAGGAGACCAGGGCTTATTTCATCCCTTTGTCTACCATGATAAAAGACAGTCATCCCCAAAGTGGCCATTTTAGAGGCCTCCCCTGAGGGACGCATTCTCTTTCTCAGGTATGTTCCTTGCTGAGAAAAAGAATTCAGCGATGTTTCTCTTATTTGCTTTTGAAAGAAGAGAAATATGGCTCTTTTCTGCCTGGCTCACATGCAATCAGAGTTGAAAGTTATCTCCCTTGTTCTCTGAACATTGCTGTCATCCTGTTCTTTTTTCAAGGTGCCCAGATTTCATATTGTTCAAACACACATGCTCTACAGACAATTTGTGCAGTTAACGCAATCATCACAGGGTCCTGAGGTGACATACATCCTCCTCAGCTTACGAAGATGATGGGATTAAGAGATTAAAGTAAAGACAGGCATAGGAAATCACAAGGGTATTGACTAGGGAGGTGATAAGTGTCCATGAAATCTTCACAATTTATGTTCAGAGATTGCAGTAAAGACAGGTGTAAGAAATTATAAAAGTATTAATTTGGGGAATGAATAAATGTCCATGAAATCTTCACAATTTATGTTCTGCCATGGCTTCAGCTGGTTCCTCTGTTTGGGGTCCCTGACTTCCCTCAACAGCAATCCTTCCACCTCATCCTTTTAAATAGCTGAGACCACAAGTGTGCACCACCACACCTGCATAATATATTTTTTTATTTTTAGTAGAGATGAGGTTTCTCCATGTTGCCCAAGTTGGTCTAGAACTCCTGGCCTCAAGTTGGTCTAGAACTCCTGGCCTCCTGAAGTGCTGGGATTACAGGCATACGCCACTGCGCCCGACCCTGATATTTCCGATATTTCCATTTCTAACAAGTTTAACATGATACTGATTCTGCTGATCTCAGATCACGCTTTGAGAATAAGTACCCTAGACTTTTCCAATGATGCCTGAATTTTTCTCTGCTTATACTTTTGCCTACCTCCTTACAGCAAAACCATCCTTCCTTGAACCCAAGAGGACTTAAAGATATCTGCTCACCTTCTGTAAGGCAAACTGAAACTTCTGTTTGAACTGGTGTTTTTGCTAAAATTGTGCTCTCCAATTATATTTAATTGGACAAGTAACTGTGATTTGATTTATTGCAAATCTGAAGGACCACTCTTGCCTTCCCACTATCCAAGACTTCTTTTTGGCATAGGTTTTCTTGTCATATGCCCCAAATTTGGATTTGCTCGTCTAAACCTCTGGCTCACATATGATATTTATTTATTTATTTATTTACTTATTTTTTGAGATGGAGTCTCGCTTTGTCGCCCAGGCTGGAGTGCAGTGGCCGGATCTCAGCTCACTGCAAGCTCCGCCTCCTGGGTTTACGCCATTCTCCTGCCTCAGCCTCCCGAGTAGCTGGGACTACAGGCGCCCGCCACCTTGCCTGGCTAGTTTTTTGTATTTTTTAGTAGAGACGGGGTTTCACCGTGTTAGCCAGGATGGTCTCGATTTCCTGACCTCGTGATCCGCCCATCTCGGCCTCCCAAAGTGCTGGGATTACAGGCTTGAGCCACCACGCCCGGCCCATATAAGATATTTAAACAGTCTTACTCAAAGCCTCCAATGTGCTCCTTTCACTTCTCTAGCAAGTGGCATCACTCAGAAAGTTGTATTTTTGCATCAAATGTCTCGCTTGTCTGGGGCTTTTAAACAATGTTTAAAAACTAGCAACCTTTGTTTGCTAGCTTTGTTGAATACCTACCATTCTTTGTGTATCCCAAAGATATATATATCTTTGCTACAAAGATACATTACTTCTTTATCTATCTTTGGGATACACAAAGAATGGTAGGCACATTATTTTTTTAATGGCTCCACATCTTGATCTTTGTTCATTATTCAAAATTACATGCTTATTATTGGTTACTGCAGGCTGCCTCTATAACCCAACATTTATTACATATTTAAAAATTTTGTTCTTTTTTTTTTTTTGCTTCCAAAATAGTTATCTCAGGCAAACAGGAGTCTATGAGAACTACAGTCGTATCTTTGACCTAATTTGTCTGCTGACTTCTCTTGGTGATTCAGTGTAAAACACTACAGGTGCTAATCTGCCTGGGGCAGGAAAGAACAAAATAGATTTGATACAACAGTTTCAAAGCTTACAGGTAATTAACTCAGCATGATTAACTGGATTTGTACCAAGCATTTGTTTGCCCATGCTGAGAAAAATAATAATTTGTCTCTTTCATCAGTGGATCTCAAAATAGTTTGCAAACATTAATTAATGCTTATCACACATCTCATCATCCCCATTTCCAGATGAGGAAACTGAGCAATAGAAGATAAAAAATGATTTGCCTACAGTCTTGCAGCTGGGCCCAGTGGAGTGCAGAGTAGAACACTGATTTTGGTCTTTTGACCTTGGGGTCATACTTCTTGCTGATGGAAATGCTGACGCCACACTCTTAAATATGGACAACCAAGTTTAGTCATTCCTTCAGCCTAATCTACTCAAAACACAGAAACAAAGTGAAAATTTAGGAAAGATATGTGGCTATGTTTTATATGGATAAACTCTGGTGGGAGTGTGTGTGTGTGTGTGTGTGTAATCACATATGTGTATGCTTCTGAACTTGCATTTAACGTTGAGTTAGAATTATTCCTTAGTTAGACAGCATTTTATAAGCATTTGTTTGCCCTGTGGAGAGATTGACTGACCAATGAATGGAAGGAATGAAGGTGAAGAGTTGCCTCTGTCCATGGATCAGGTCATGAGATAGCTGGGAATAGGGGCTCACCCAATTCTCAGGGAATGGCTGCACTTCAAATTGGCTTCCCTCGGGGCCGGTGGCTTTGCCTCTCTGCAGTTGGAAGAGCTGCAACTAAACCCAACTTCACACCAAAGGTTCACCAGGTGCTAGCAGCTGGTGTTTCCAGATAGCTCCCTGCACAGCAAATGACTGACCCAGGCTGCTCAATCCCTGCCTGCAAGCCTGTTCTCCCACTTGCCTTATAGAAAGGGAGAGCAGCAGGAGGGTGGTGATGTCTCTCCTGGAGCACACTTCTAATGTGGGCCCAACTGTACTAAGCAAGGAACCCCTTCCTGCAGGGAGACCTGGGCAGGCAACTGCTGACCCTATTCTCTTGCAGTTCCAGCCTGCACCATGGGACATGACTGGTAATTGGCCAAGCCCTTTATACACGCACCTGTCCCAGGCACCAGAGTCTTGATGCTCAGAGTCAGGCTCTCAGTTCTGGTATTTATATATATCAATAGTGGGAGCAATTTTTATTGGCTTCAGTAGATAACTTTTCAAAGATGACAGAGGAATTATAAAGAGTGTCCAAACTCAAATTGAAAATGATATATATGCCTTTTTCAGGGTACCAACATAAGCACAGTATACATTTAATTAACATTTCATATGCACACATATAAACACAAATACAGATGCTTCTCAACTTACAGTGGTGTTATGTCCTGATAAACCCATTATAAGTTGAAAACATCTGCATTTAATACACCTAACTTACCTAAAATCATAGCTTAGCCTAGCCTACATTAAAATTCTTAGAACACTTACATTAGCCTATGATTGGACAAAATCATCTAGCACAAAGCCTATTTTATAATAAAGTGTTGAATGTCTCATGTAATTTATAGAATATTATTCTGAAAGAGAAAAACAGATGGCTTTGCACCATTGAAAAGTCAAAAAAGCGTAAGTTGGGGACTATCTACACATACTTTTGGGAAAGAGGGGTATTCATCAACTTCCAGATCCTCCTTACCAAAGGCCTTTGGAAATCTTTAGCTAATGTGGCAAAGGACATGGTTTCTGCTTTCCTATATCCTGGTCCTCTTTTCTTTTTTTGTCTTTGGGTTTCCCTTCTGTGGCTTAGGTCATTCTTGCCCCATGCCAATCCATGATAAGATAATGTAGGATCTTTACTACTTCCTTTTCATTATTACTCCTTAGTTTGATGTTCTCAAATGGTAGTGTTCATTAGAAGTATCTGGAGATCTTGTTTAAAAGAAAGTGCAGCTTCCTGGCTGCACTCTCAGAGATGCAGATTTAATAGGTCTAGGATGGGCCCCAACTGTCTGTGTTTTTAACAAACATGCCTAGGTCATTCCAATGTATGTGGCCCATGGATTGCACTTTAAGAAACATTGCTTTAATGTTTGCATTTGAAAACATTCCAAGTTTGTTTCAAATACAGCCTTTGGCAAAGCTTCACTCTACAAAATGCTGGTTGCCCACTTTGTTAGATAAACTCCAGGAGTAGTTTTGCTGCTTACCTCGTCTTGCAGCTCTCTGTATCTCAATATCCTGTTTGGCCTCTGATCTCTTTATCCTCATGTGTTCTCTCCTGTACACTAGGGTAAAAGAAAAGAATTTTTATTCTGCCAAAAGTGTAACTTTTAGATAAAGGTTCTAATTAAAAAGAAATCTCCTTATTATACACAGTCATGTATAATACCATTAAGCACCCCTCAGGTAGGAATTACTGGATATTTATTGTTTAAACAACTGGAAAGATATGCTTGTGGGTGGTCCAGGTTTTAGAAAACATGATAATTATCTATTAATCAAAAGGATGTCTTCTGTTCTCATTACACTGTTTACATGTATACATATACTTATTTATGTATTAGAAAATGAAAAGACAGTGTACATTCAACAAATTTGATTCCTGCTTTAACTTCTTCTAAATTATCCAATTCTCATTCCCTTTTATTGCCACTGGCATATACTAAATAATGGGCACATGGCAATCAAGGCCTATATTTGTTAACACCTGCCAACCCTTTAATTCCAAGGATCTATCAAGCAGGCAACTGCCATTTTATGTGGTTAAAAAAGAGTAAGCAAGAAGATTGGTTTTCCCAACACTGAGAAGCAGAGCGGTTTCACAACATGGCAGCTAATGTTATACCCTATGTTAGGATAGCAAAACTGTGACCTCCAGGCCAAATCAGGCCCATCACCTATTTTTGTAAATAATGTCTTATGAAAGTACAGCCATGATCATTTGTTTACCTGCCTATGATTGCTTTTATGCTACAACATCAGAGTTCAGTAGTTTCAGCAGAGACTGCCTGGCCCACAAAGCCTATCAGATTTGCTATCTGTCCCTGTGCTACAGGATGGGCCTTTCTGTGGTCACTGTCCACATGGAATAAGTAGCAAGAGCATGTATAAGATTTGATCCTGCAGGGAACTACATTTCCTGCAGGCTTTCTGGATTGGAATCACTCACTGGCTGAGTGTTTTGCTGTATTTCCTTTGGAGTTAGTATAGGGCAGCTACATTTAAAGAACATTTACAATACTTTTTATGAATTGTCTTCTTTTCTGTCTGGTTTTAAAAATGTAAATATTTCCCAACTCATTTTCCAGTTAGAAGAACTTACCGTTATAGGTACCTTGAAAGGGATCTTATATCAGGGTTTTCCAAACAGTATTCTGAAGCACACTAGTATTCTTTTAGATCCGAATACATTTCTTTCTTTCTTTCTTTTTTTTTTTTTTTTGAGACGGAGTCTCGCTCTGTCGCCCAGGCTGGAGTGCAGTGGCACAATCTCGGCTCACTGCAAGCTCCGCCTCCCGGGTTCCCGCCATTCTCCTGCCTCAGCCTCCCGAGTAGCTGGGACTACAGGCGCCCGCCCCTGCGCCCGGCTAATTTTTTCTATTTTTAGTAGAGACGGGGTTTCACCATGGTCTCGATCTCCTGACCTCGTGATCCGCCCATCTCGGCCTCCCAAAGTGCTGGGATTACAGGCGTGAGCCACCGCGCCCGGCCATTTTTTTTCTTTCTTGAGACAAGGTGCCACTCTGTTACCCAGGTTGGAGAGCAGGGCCACAACCATACCTCAGTGCTGCAACCTCAACCTCCTGGGTTCAAGCGATCTTCCTGCTTTAATCTCTTGAGTAGTTGGGACTACAGGTGGTACGCCACTATACCTGGCTAATTTTTATTATTTCTGTAGAGATGGGGTCTTGCTTTGTTGTCCAGGTTGGGCTTGAATTCTTGAGACTCAAGCTATCCAGCTATCTTCCTGCCTCTACTTCTCAAAGTCCTGGGATTACGGGTGTGAACCACTGCGCCTGGCTTTAGATCTGAATAAGTTTTTTAAATTAAAATGTTCGGTAAGTAATGGGGTAAGCAAACTTTTACTTTTTTTGTGCTGTAGAATTTCTCAGAGCTTTAATATGCCCCAACTCTAAAAATAAACTATAGCATGGAATATCTTCCAAACTTGTTTGTGTAGTGCTTACATATTTAACCAGATAATATTTTTTGAGGAATAGTAATTTTTGAGAGAACATGGATTCGAAAGTGCTAGCCTAAGTCAAGTCCTTGCCTTTTATAGTGTGGTACTAAGTAATTCTAAATAAGCATGATTTGCCTTTTTCCAAGTTTGTATCAGGAAATTCTACCCACTTAGTTGCAGCCCTGCTCACCTAGTTGAAGCACTATTAATTTGTGGCTTCAAAGTCTATATTCACAGCATTCCAGTGACTCGATCTGCTTATTCTAATTGTTTTAAACACTGTTGCTGTTAAAAACAGCCTCCAAAGACTGCCTCAAGAGCTTGCTCAATTATTTAAGATGCTAAGGCAAGAAAGCAATACATCCTGAGGAAGACACACCATTAATTAACATGTCTTCTCTCTTATCATTTTCCTTCTTCACATTTTATCCCGTTTTCAAGTTTGTTTAGTTTATTAATAACTAAGGAAGAGGTTGGGCGTGGTGGCTCACACCTGTAATCCCAGTACTTTGGGAGGCCGAGGTGGGTGGACTGTCTGAGGTCAAGAGTTCGAGACCAGCCTGGCCAACATGGTGAAAGCCCGTTGCTACTCAAAAACAAAAACAAAACAAAACAAAAAAACAGGCAAAAATTAGCCAGGCATAGTGGTGCACACCTGTAGTCCCAGCTACTTGGGAGGCTGAGGCAAGAAAATCACTTGAACCTGTGAGGTGGAGGTTGTAGTGAGCCAAGATCATGCCACTGCACTCCAGCCTGGGTGACAGAGTGGTGAGACTCTGCTCCAAAACAAAAAACAAACAAACAAACAAAAGGACGATGAGACTCCATTTCAAAAACAAACAAACAAATAAAAACAAAACTAAGGAAGAGTTTGGCTGCAATGTTTGTGGTCTTTTGAAAAAAAAAAAGTGATATTGGTCAACTCGGTGCGGTGGCTCACACCTGTAATCCCAGCACTTTCGGAGGCTGAGGTGGGTGGATCACGAGGTCAAGAGATCGAGACCATCCAGGTCAACATGGTGAAACCCCGTCTCTACTAAAAATACAAAAATTAGCTGGACGTGGTGGTGCATGCCTGTAGTCTCAGCTACTCAGGAGGCTGAGGCAGGAGAATTGCTTGAACCCGGAAGGCGGAGGTTACAGTGAGCCGAGATCGTGCCATTGCACTCAAGCCTGGTGACAGAGCGAGACTCTGCCTCAAAAACAAACAAAAACAAACAAACAAACAAAACGGTGGTGTATTCATTATCTTACTCTATGCAAGAAGCTTAGTTTTTGTTTCCACCTTCCCTTGTGTGTCGGGTTAGAGCTCTATTAGGAGCTCTATCTTGCAATCAACCAGTAGGCTAAGTTCGTGATACATATGCCTTGACAAAGTGTTTTCACTGTTTGTTCCTGTTTTTGATGGCTACAAGACTTTTATTATTGACATCTTTTTTTTCCCCCAGTCACAAATTAATTATTACATGTAGATTTGCTAATGGACTGCCCAGATGGATTGTACTGCCCAATCCATCCCAAACCACTGATACTGTCAATGGTTCTGGAATAAACTTATTATCCTTCTGCTCTGAGCCAATCAGCCCCTATTCTGGTTTGATAGATTCTGGAGACATTTATGAGATTTCAAATTAATATTTTCTCTGATAATTTAAAACATTTGGAGAGTGTCACGTGGGCCTTTAAATTACTTTCTCCAAATTACTTTAGATGGCAATCTGGAAGCCCAGCCACCTGGAGCAGTAAACAAGCAGGTGTGGACTAGGTAGCCCCAATCCTCTGACTCAGGACAGACAGTGTGAAATTAACATGGGAAACACAACAGAGAGATGCGGTGGTACCCTGAGACCTGAGCTGCCTTCACAAGTGCTCCTGCAAGTGAGTTTCTGCTTCTGGAAGCAAAGCTCTAGTTTGTGTTGACTTTCTGTGATCTATCTGTATATGTCAGCCAGCAGTTGCTATGTGCATCAGGATAGCAGTGACCAAAGGCAGTGGCTGTTTTTTTTTTTTTTCTCCCATGCCCTCTTTGTGAGGAAAACCTAACATCTTAATCAGAAATAGCATGTGCCTGTAGGAGTTTGATGTTTTTCTCATTATAATTCCCACCTGTGCAGATGGCAAAGCACCTTTGCCCTGGGACAGATGCTCGCCACACACTGCTCACCATTGGTTCTCTCTCATCTCCCAGATTGTGGATTTTCCAAGAGTTAGAGCTGTTTTTTTTTAACCAGCTCATGGGAGCCTGTATTTTACATATCTCTTCTCAACTCCGTGTTCAGTGATGCTGAGGGGCTTGAAAGCGGCCAGATTGGGAATATTTGTAAATTAAGGCTTCCTTCCCCCTACCAAGGAGATTGCTTGGTAAACATTCACTGGCAAACTATTGGTTCCTTCCTTCCTGATCTAACCTCCCAGGACTTAACTTTGGCATGTAGAACTTCAGTACCCACACAACCCAAACTAAATATTTCTAATTCTTTGTACCTGACATCTTTGGTTCATTTATTGATTTATTTATATTTGAGCACACGCCAGGCACTATGTTACAGTTCCAGGGATAAAAAACAATATGCCTTATCCTTAAACAACAACAACAACAACAACAACAAACTTACTGAAGTTCAGGTGCAGTAGCTCAAACCTATAATCCCAGCACTTTGGGAGGCCAAGGCAGGAGGATTGCTTGAGCCCAGGGCTTTGAGACCAGCCTGGGAAACCAAGTGAGACCCTGTATCTACAAAAAAAAAAATAATAAATAAAGAAAAAAAACATTAGCCAGGCATGGTGGCAAGTGCCTGTGGTGCCAGCTCTATGGTTGACTGTGGCAGGAGGACTGCCCTGGAAGTCGAGGCTGCAACATTTATATCATCCCCAAAAGAAACCGCATATATCCCAGCTTTTGCTCTCTTCCTGCTCGACCCCTTTTTCAACCATTAATCTATTCTGTCTCTCTAGAATTGCCTATTCTGGACATTTTACTTAAACGGAATCATATAATATAGCCATTTATATACCTATTTATATGGCCTTTTATATCTGTCTTCTTTTACTTAGCACAATGTTTTTTTCTTTTGAGATGGAGTTTCGCTCTTGTTGCCCAGGCTGGAGTGTAGTGGTGCAATCTTGGCTCACTGCAATCTCCGCCTCCCGGGTTCAAGCAATTTTCCTGCCTCAGCCTCCCAAGTAGCAGGGATTACAGGCACCTGCCACCATGCCTGGCTAATTTTTTGTATTTTTAGTAGAGATAGGGTTTCATTGTGTTGGTCAGACTAGACTCGAACTCTGACCTCAGGTGATCCACCTGCCTCGGCCTCCCCAAGTGCTGGGATTACAGGAGTGAGCCACTGCACCAGGCTGTTGCCTTTTCCTCTTTTTTGAGTCAGGGTCTCACTCTGTCACCCAGGCTGGAATGCAATGGTACGATATTGGCTCGCTGCAACCTCTGCCTTCAGGGTTCAAGTGATTCTCCTGCCTTAACCTCCCAGGTAGCTGGGATTATAGACGCCCACCACCATGTATGGCTAATTTTTTGTATTTTTAGTAGAGATGGGGTTTTGCCATGTTGGCCAAGGCTGGTCTTGAACTCCTGGCCTCAAGTGATCCACCCGTCTCAGCCTCCCAAAGTACTTGGATTATAGGCGTGAGCCACTGCACCTGGCCAGAACAATGTTTTCAAGATTCGTCCATGTTGTGGCATTTATCAGTACTTTATACCTTTTTAAAAATAGACAATTTTGTAGGTCAGTTTTATTTTTATTTTTTATTTATTTATTTATTTTTGTAGAGCAATTTTAGATTCACAGCAAAATTGAGAGGAAGGTACAGAAATTTCCCACATCCCCCCACCCACACAGGCATAGCTTCCCTATTATTAATATCTCTCACTGCAGTGGTACATTTGTTATAATTTATGAACCTACATTGACACATCACAATCACCCAAAGACCACAATTTACATTAGGGCTCACTCTTGGTGTTACGGGTTTTATGGATTTGGACACATGTATAATAACATGTATCTACCATTATAGCAACATGCAGAGGAGTTTCACTGCCTTGAATATTCTCTTCTTCTACGTGTTGTAGGGGAGTTAATATACCTTTTCTCTTCACATTCTAGGTTGATGTTTGAGGACGTTATGACAAAAGACAGATTAGCAGGAAGAAAGCATACAAATTTAGTCACATCCAAACACATGTTTTTCTCTTGATAATCTGAACTTGGAAAATAACTGGCAGGAAATTTTTACCTTCTTTTCTCAACCAGGCACTAAGACAAAGATCTGGGAGAGCTGACTTTAGTAAGAATTTTTACCTTTGGCCAGCTTTTATCAGTTTTGCTAGAATGCCATCCGTAGCTCTAGAGCAAATGGGGTTTTTCAGCCACCCCATGTTGGGCTCCAGAAAATGTTGGTAGTGGAAAAAAAAAAACTTTTTCTCTACTCTTCCTAGGTTTATGGCTGGCACCCCTTTAACAATACAAATTAACAAAAGAAAAGCATACATATTCGTTTCATATAAGTTTTATGTGACATGGGAATCACTGTAAAGAAGTGAAAACTCAAATAAATGGTTAAACCTGCGTATTTCTATGCTAGGTTTGATGAAAAGTGGATAGTTACGGGTAAATGTGCTAGGTCAAAAAGGGTATGATCTAACGGTAACAAACTGAGGGAACTATAGTGAAAACCATTTGTTCAGATTCTTCTCTGTGACCCTTTGTCTTCAGAGATATGGATATTCATAAGACCCCCAGGTGAGACGTACCCTCCATGTATCTATAGGACAAGAACATCCATTTCTTATGAAAGTCAGAAAATTCATCCTAGGTTTTATGACCTGCTTCAGGAAAAGGGGGTGTGGGCAGGGTGAGAGTGACCTTGTTTCTGTTGCTTTCTCAAATGCCAAGGTGCCATATTTTGGGGAAGTATATTCTGAACCCAATTGCTATTCCTCTCCTTCTTCTTTAACCCCTGGCAACCACTGATCTGTATACTGTCTCTACAGTTTTGACTTTTCCAGAATGTCATATAGTTGAGGTCATGAAGTATGTGGCCTTTTCAGATTGCCTTCTTTCAGTTACTATATGCATTTAAGTTTCTTCCCTGTCTTTTCATGGCTTGTCAGCTTATTTCCTTCTAGCAGTGAATACTATTCCATTATCTAGATGTACCTGTTTATTTATCTGCACACCTACTGAAGGCCATCTTGGATGCTTCAAAGTTTTGGCAACTATGAATAAAGCTGCTATACATGTCTGTGTGCAGATTTTTTGGTAGATATAAGCTTACAAAACCTTTGAATAAATATCCAGAAATGCAATTGCTGAATTGTATGATAACAGTACATTTAGTTTTGTAAGAAACTGCTAGACTATTTTCCAAAATGACTATACCATTTTGCATTCCGAGCAACAATCAAAGAAAGTTCTTGTTGCTCCATGTGCACTTTATTTCTAACTGCCTAACATTCAGTTGTATGAATATATTACATGTTACTTATTTTTTGAAGAAATAGCAAACTATTTTCCACAATGTCTATACCAATATACCTTCCACTAGCAATGTATTAGGATTCCAATTTGAGTACATTATCAGCAATTCCTTTTATTTTCTGACTTTAAAAAAATTTAGGGTAATTCTGGTGGATGGTATGTCATTATGATTTTGATTTTCATTTTTCTAACCCCCAATGATGTTAAACATCTTTGCATGTACTTATTGATCATTTGTATTCGTGTATCTTTTCTGGAGATACATTTATTCAAATCATTTGCCCCCTCCTTTTTATTTTTCCTTTTGTTAGTGAGTTGTAAGAGTGATTTATATATTCTAGATAGTGGACCTTTTTCAAATATGTGATTTGCAAATATTATCTCCCATTTAGTAGGTTGCATTTTCATTTTCTCAATAATGTCTTCTGTTGTGGTTGTTGTTGTTGTTGTTGTTAAGACAGTGTCTTAACAAAAGCTAGAGTTCAGTGGTGCGATCATAGCTCTCTCTGCAGCCTTGACCTCCTGGGCTCAAGTGATCCTCTCACCTTGGCCTTCCATTTACTGAGATGGGCAACACTGGAAATAAAAAGACAGGTTTTGGGAAAATAGTTAACATGCTGTTTTAGATTTGTTGATTTTTTAAATTTTTATTTGACATCTAGAAGAGATGTAGAGGACACACTGGATACAGAAGACTATAGTTTAGGGAGAGAGCAAAGCTGGAGATATAACATTTGGAAGCCAATAGCATATTTGCTCTTTAAGGTCTTGTGACTTGATGAGATTACATAGGGGCAGACTCTAATAGAGAAGTAATGAGGTCACAATACTGAACCCTTGTGTCTTTCTGATATTTAGAGGTTGGTAAAAGAGGATTCAGTAAGTGGGAGAAAAACCAGAAGACAACTTGACTTTAGAGCTGCATAAGTAAAAATTAAAATAATATTAATAGTTACAGTAATAAGGATGACTATAACACAAGGTGGGGAGCTGTCTTCATTTGGGAAATTCCTTGATAGTGATATTGAAATCTGTCTCTTAGAGTACAGATTTGAATAAAATAAAAAAAAAAGATTGCTAATCTGCTATTCATAAAAGATAAGCAGGAATTTGGAGGACAGGGAGAATTTTAGTGAGGGTATTGGGAATAAGGGCAGAGTGGATCACTAAACAACACAGTAGGGTGGCTGAAGAACTTCTAGATTTTAAGTTATTTTAATTGCTAGAAGTCAATTCATCTGTTTCCCCAAGCCTTCAGTAATGTGTACGACATAGAAAAAGATTTTAGTGGCTGGTGTGTATGTGTCTCTGTGTACATGTGTGTATTCATGTGTGCAACAGTGAAGACGCTCATGTAGATTGGGTTCAGAGCTGAGCAGAAAGGAGGGGCAGAAGAGGCCACCCGTCTTGAGAGAAGAGTGGAATGTAAACTTATGTAGGAATAGAAATTTGGAAGCAGAATGGACACAGGAAGGGAAGTCACCGGGAATGCAGAGACATCTGGGGGTCTGGGATTGAACTAGCTTCTAGGTTATACCTCTATGACCCAGGAGCTGCCTGATTCCTCCACCATGTTAACTGCTTTGGGCTAGGATCTCCTGTTACTTAATTCTCAGTATTCATGCTGATTTTCTTAGCTGCTTGGACTCCCATTCCTGTCTGCTGCTGGACAACACCATTGGGCTATCACTCTTGCTCTGGCAGTACTCTTTTCTTTTAAAATAGGCCAAGTGAGATTGATGTGTATTTCCTGATTCTAATGAAATACAAATAAATTAAATGAGAATGTGGCCTCCTCTGATGCAAAGAAGAATGTATCTTGATATGTTTTCAGCTGCCAAGCTTTCAAAATATGCCCAGAATTTTTTCCCGTGACGAGGTTTGTCTTGTTTTTGTTAGCAGTGATTAACTTTTTGTGTCATCACTTGTATAAATTAACACTAAATTAAAAGAAAATCTTGTTTGTTCTTCCTAAACAAAAGTTTGATTTTTAAGACCTTTGTTACCTTTTAGATAATGGCCAGTTGATTGTATTTTTTATAGACTCTGAATTTTTATTTCAATATCTGAAGACTAGACAGAAGATACAGGAAAAAGGACTATGTTCAAGTAACAGAAAAGATACTAGACTTATAAATTAATTTTCAAACTCCCCAATAGTTCTTCATAAATAGTTGGATTAAACAATACTATTTTTTTGGTTTCTACCTAACCTTGTTCCTTCTTTAACTAACTACCTCTTATCTCTCCCTTTGTCCCTTCCTTCTTCTATTCCCAAATGTGTCCCATAACCCCCAAAGCTAAAGAAATTAGATATACTGATTCACTGTTGAATAGAGGAAGTTAAGAGCCCAGATCTGATCTATTAATAGTTCAAATCTCAGCTTTACCACTTCCCATTCTTGTGACATTCATAAGTTGTTTAACCTTTGTGCTTTGGTTTCCTAACCTTCAAAACGTGGGTAATAATAGTGCCTTATCACATGGGACTGTTAGGGAAACTGAAATAGATTTGAAGAATAGATGAAGAGCCAGGCAATGGTCTAACTTCTTTAAGCTAATTTAGAAAATACTCTACCAGTTAGTTTGCTTTCTTGCTTTCCTTTATTTATTTTTATTTTATTTTATTTGTTTTAGAGATGGGTTCTAGCTGTATTTCCCAGGCTGGAAGGCAGTGGCATGATCCCAGCCCACTGCAACCTTGAACTACTGGACTAAAGCAATCCTCCCACCTCAGCCTCCCAAGTAGCTGGGACTATAGGTGCCTGCTGCTGTGCCTGGCTTATTTTTAAATTTTTTTTTGTAGAGATGGGGTTCTTGCTTTGTTTGTTGCTCAGGTTGGTCTCAAACTCCTGGCCTCAAGTGATCCTCATGCTTCAACCCCTGGTTTGTTTTCTTTATTGCTCTTCATCTCTGTGACTCTGCTACTTAGATGTCATTGAAAAAGAGCATTTACTTTGATGTCTGCAGGCCTTATATTGGTCTTGCCACTAAGAAAAAAAAAGTGACTTTAAGCAATTTATTTAACTCTGGGAGTCCTGATTTCTTACATCTAAAATGGAAATAGTAACTTAGAATCAAATGAACTTTGGAAATGCACTATGAAAATATTACCAAGATCCACCCTTGTCTAGAAGCTGTCTAAGATTCTGTGATTGCTAAATGAAGGATGGATATGACTTTACAAAGTTCCTCTGGTCTTTGCAGAGTGACTTACCCACACAAGTTCTACTCTATGTTTCTAGGAAAATTATTTCAATTAATCCCTGAATTGTAGCCCTCTCCCCTGGCACAGCAGACAACAGCTGTTCAATACTCCAGAACAGGAGACAGCAGTCTTGGTTTATAAAAGGGAGGATACATTTTTTGTTCAACTATAATCACAGGGGAGTTTTGGGGGTGGGTAGAAATTTTTCCAGAGGAGAATAATTTCCTCTCCTTTATTCAAAACAGAAAGCAAATACAGATTAACAGCTCCTACCTGTGCAATGACAAAAGAAACCCAATTTGGTCATGGTCCTTCTCTCTTGGCTGCTCATCCTTAGGGCCCAAGCACTTGACAAATTTCTGAATCACCAACGGACTAGAGTATAATAGCCCTTTTGGAGCAGTTATGGTCTGTCTTGTCAGAGGCCTTTGGGGGACACTTTAATCCTTCTATTAATAATACAATAGCCTGAAAATGGCTTCTTGGAAATCATCTGAATGTACCGTTACAAACCCCCCATGAGTTGGCAATCCAACTCAACTGACTAAAAACTCCTTTCCTGATTTAGACAAAAATTATGTCAGAGCATGAACAATAACACCTTAGAACAGTTTTCTTTTTTCTTGGAACTTGCAGACACTCTAAGTTTGTATTACAGGCCTATCACCTATAGGATTTCATTGGAAAAGTCATAGCTGTTATAAATATTCTCTTTTAGTAGCTAAAACCATAAGCCATTTCTTTTGGCCTTTCTAGTGGTGCCTCTCAAAAATCATCACACTGATTTACATTAAATCAAAACCATTTGCCCTTGCACAGGTCCTTGGTTTTCTTTGTGGTATGTTTGTGTAATATTTTTCATTAACCAGTTCAGGCATTTTGGCAATTTCAGTGCTAAAGCGAGATTAATGGAAGTTTAATTCAATAAACTGCATAGGATTAAACCCAGTGCCCAAAGTGAAGTGATGTGAGCTATTTTAATAAGGCTCTTAACTTTTCCTCTTTCCTCCCAAGACCCATGTTGGCTCCTGCCTTGACAAAATTATTCGTATATCTCTCAGAGCTGTTTTCCTGATTGTTCAGGGTGTGTAACCAAGGTGGCCTATTTGATCCATTTAGTTTTTTGGAAGTTTGTGCTTGGCTGAATGACTTTCTGTAAAGCATTAGAAAATGTTCTTTCCACCTAACCACAGGGAAATGTAATGAGGAAAGTGCTGCCTTTTCCAGCTGAAGGAACTGATGTTCTGTATAAAAGGAAAAAGTCAGAAAAGAAGTAGTAGGATATTGGTGGAAATAAGTCTTGGGTGGGGGAGGTCGCAAGACTGTAGGAGAGATGACTCCCAAAAGAGGGAGTTATATGCTGATGAAAAAATCATGCAGTTCATAGAAACTGAACAAGAGCAACAAATTACACTTAGTAAAGCAGGAAGAAAAAATATAACTATAAATGCAAGAATTAATGAATTAGGAAAATAACAAAATTGGCCGAGCATGGTGACTCATGTCTGAAATCCCAGCACTTTGGGAGGCCGAGGCAGGCAGATCACCTGAGCTCAGGAGTTCGAGACCAGCCTGACCAACATGGAGAAACCCCATCTCTACTAAAAAATACAGTACAAAAATTAGCCAGGCATGGTGGCGCATGGGAGGCTGAGGCAGGAGAATCACTTGAACCTGGGAGGTAGAGGTTGTGGTGAGCCAAGATTCCACCATTGCACTCTAGCCTGGGCAACAAAAGTAAAACTTCATCTCAAAAAATAAAATAAAATAACAAAATTATTAAATGCATCCTATAGTATTTCTTATAATAAGAAAACAATGATAACAAATAAAAATATTCAAATAAGTTACTAGCTCATCTATTTATGAAAAATAGCGAGAAAACACAAACACATAATTAGGAATGAGAAAGGTGAAATACTCACATATAGGATATGAAAAAAAAGTATCAAAGAGTAGGCTAGTTTATAAGAAGACCTTAATGAAAGACATTGTTTCCTAGGAAAATATGAATTATCAAAATCATTTCGAGAAAAGTTTAAAGACCTGGCCAAATGAATATTCATGAAAAAGATGAGAATATTGAAAAATCTCTGTAAAGATTTGAGCCCACATAGTTTCACACATAATTTTTTTTTAACTCTTTAAGCCACAAGTGATGCCTGTTATTTCTGCTGTTGCGGTATTGTTTGGTCTGGTTTCATTTTGTTCTCTTCTCTTTCTTCTTTTACTTTTTCTTTTTTAAACAAAGCCAGCCAACCTTGACAAAATTAACACATACACACTCACACATAAAACAGATTACTCTCACACATGAACGTTAATAAAGCAACTCTAAGTAGAAAAATTTCAATAGAACTTTAAAAAAAATGTTAACCCTGATCAAGTAGGGTGTGTTAACATTTTGTGATTGCCATGTGAAACTCACCTGTGATTCTTTAAGAGTCCATAGCAGTTTATGGACCCAGTAGGACCAGGAATTAATGTGACTTTAGACATAAAATTATCCACAGGCTTAAATAATGTCATTCTCTTTTATTTCTCAGCGCTACTTCTCTCAATATGTTGACTACACCTTCCTTGTGGGGAAAGGGAGATGGCAGTCAGCAACTTGAGGTTCATATTCTTTTTTCTTTTTCTTGAAAAAGAAAACGGAGTCTCGCTCTGTCGCCCAGGCTGGAGTGCAGTGGCGTGATCTCGGCTCACTGTAAGCTCCGCCTCCCGGGTTCAAGCCATTCTCCTGCCTCAGCCTCCTGAGTAGCTGAGCATACAGGTGCCCACCACCATGCCCGGTTAATTTTTTGTACTTTTAGTAGAGACGAGGTTTCACCGTGTTAGCCAGGATGGTCTCGATTTCCTGATCTCGTGATCCGCCCGCCTCGGCCTCCCATAGTGCTGGGATTACAAGCGTGAGCCCCCGCGCCCGGCCTGAGGTTCATATTCTTGAAGCTCAGAAGTGCCAGTCGTAAGAGACTGTCTTTCTTCCAGCAATTTTATAGCCCCCTTAGGAAGGAACTCTGGCCGATACTGTGTTGTATGCCCACCTCTGGGTCAACCCACTTCATTGTTTTCTGCTCATTGTCTTTGTGCCTTTCTGTATATGCAACGATTGAGTGCTCCACCAAAAACATGGAATGGGTGAGAGGTCGCTTCTCAAAGAAGAGGATGCTGGTCAGTCAATACAGTATGTTCACGATCTAAGGTTCATGATGCAGTCTGGCTCAATATTATATAGTATTTATTATTATTGAACTATATTTGTAGTTCAAATGAGAACAAACATCGGATCCATTTCTTACATGCCAAAAAAATGCATTTAATAAAATTCAACATTCATTCTCAAACAATTTTGTAATTAAAATGGAAATAGAAGAATATACCCCCAAAATAGGCATCTCAAGCTAACAGGTAATGTAGAGTTTAGTGGTGAAATACTTGAGGACTTTCCAATAGTAAGTAGCTTGATAAGAATAGCATCTGATCAGTATCATGACTTAAAATATTTGTGGGATGCTTGTTAATGTGTGTAGACACTGTACCAACAAAAAGACATACAAATTTGAAAGGAACAATCAAATATCATGGCTTGAAGATTTTTTAACTAAAAATTAAAGGGATCCCGTGGAGATCTGTTGGATTCTATGATACGGCATCTTGCTCATTTCCCTCTTGTCTTATTCATCCTAAAGCCGTCTCACATACTAATGATTCTCAATGTGTCATTTCCAGACACCTGGAGGTTCCCAGAACACTTGGATGGGGTCAAAACTGTTTTCACAGTAATACTAAGATCTTATTTGCCTTTGGCATTGCGTTGACGTTTGCAGTAATGGTATAAAAGTAATGGTTGGCAAAACTATTGGTACCTTAGCTGGAATCTACTGCCATGTACTCACAGTATAAGAAATTGCTAGTTTCACTTAAGAATGTCCCAATCAAGCAGCCTAAATGGCTAATTCTATTAAATCTAGATACTTGAATAATATCGTTTTAATATTCTGTGTGAGAAAATGGGAAATACACATAAACATAAACACTTCACTTGCAAATGTCATACAATGGATACCCTGAGGAAAAACATGTCATTCTTTGAGTTGTGAGTTGAATTAGCCACTTTTTACAGTCAATGCCATTTTTATTTGAAAGAGTGACTGACAGACAAATTATGGGCATTCAAATTTAGGTATTTCGTAGAAATTTTATTTGAAGTGAATGACATAAGCCTATCATTTCAAGGAAAACAATCGACAATGTTTGTTGTCAATGATAAAATTCAAGTTTTTGAGCAAAATTAGAATTTAAAAAACCTTAAATCTGTCACTAGGAGCTTGATAATTTCCAAAGACATAGAGACTGTCCTATGAAATTGGTGGTGATATTAATATATGTAATTTTATTGTTAGTATAATATAATATGTAAACATTTGGAGCACCTTCAGTTAGACCTCTGAGTCAAGGATCTAATATTTTCTAATTGACCAATGTATGACTTTGATAATCTATCAAGCATGAATGAAAGATCCATTCAAAGTACAACGTAGACCAATAGATTTTCATATACCAGGGCATGAAAAACTCATTTCTATAGTTTCAAATTTCTAAATTGCATCTTTTCTTTAAGAACTATACTTGCCATATTTTAATGGAGCATCAAAAAAATAATATACACAATTATTTGTAAAGGCTATTAATATACTCCTTCTTTTTCCAACTTTATTTTTGAATAAGATTGTTTTTTCTTCATATACTTCAACCAAAGCAACATATTGCAGCAGACTGAATGCAGAAGTCAATATAAGAATGCAATAAGAGACAGCTATCTTCTATTCAGGCAGACTGAAGACATTTTCAAAGTGTAAATCAATAAAGAAATGCTGCATTTTTCACTAATTTTTTTCATTTGGACATATACAATTTTCACAAAAATATTTTTGTGATAATATGTAATAGGGCCAGGCATGGTGGCTCACGCCTGTAATCCCTGCACTTTGGGAGGCCAAGGCGAGCTGATCACTTGAGGTCAGGAGTTCCACATCAGCCTGGCCAACATGGTAAAACCCCGTCTCTACTGAAAATACAAAAATTACCCTGGCATGGTGGCAGGCACCTGTAATCCCAGCTATTGGGGAGGCTGAGGCAGGAGAATCACTTGAACCCAGGAGACGGAGGCTGCAGTGAGCTGAGATCGTGCCATTGCACTCCAGCCTAGACAACAAGAGCGAGACTCCCTCTCAAAAAATAAAAATAAAAACTAAAAATATGTAATAGATTTATTGTTACTTGAAATATATGAATAAAATTTTAAAAAATTAGTTTTAATTTCAAATATTGAGAGATATAACTCATGTAAAAAAGCCTGTTGGAGAGCTTCAGTGACTTTTAAAGGAGGGTTTCTGAGTTCAAGGAGTTTGAGAACTGCTAGCATATCCTAATCCCTCAGTTTGAAAATCTCCCTCTCGACTACAGGCATGCCTCACTTTATTGCACGTTTCTTTATTGCACTTTACAGATATTGAGGTTTTGGTTTTTTTTTTAACAATTTGAAGGTTTATGGCAACCCTACATTAAGCAAATCTATTGGCACCATTTTTTCAACAGCCTGCACTCACTTTATATTTCTGTGTCACATGTTGGCAATTCTCACAATATTTCAAACTTTTTCATCATTATATTTGTTATGGTGCTCAGTGATCTTTGGTGTTACTATTGTAACTGTTTTGGCATCCCCTGAACCATGACCTTATAAGATGGCAAAACTGAACTGATAAACATTGTACAGGTTTTGACTCTTCCACTGATCAGCCATTTCCTCTCTCCGTCTCCTTGGGCATCCCTATTCTCTGAGATAAAATGATCTTGAAATTAGGCCCATTAACAATCCTTCAGTGGTCTCCACTTAGAGTGAAAGGAAGAGTTTCATGTCTCTCACTTTAAATAAAAAGCAAGAAATTACTAAGCTTAGTGAGGAAGACCTGTCAAAAGCTGAGACAGGCTGCAAGTTAGGCCTCTTGTGCCAGATAGATGAGTTGCTAATGCAAAGGAAAGGTACTTGAAGCAAATTAAAAGTGCTACTCCAGTGAACACACAAATGATGTGAAAGCAAAACAACCTTATTGCTGATACAGAGAAAGTTTTATTGGTCTGGAATAAAGATCAAACCAGCCACAACATACCCTTAAACCAAAGCCTAATCCAGAGCAAGGCCCTAACTCTTTTCAATTCTGTGGAGGCTGAGAGAGGTGAGGGAGCTGCAGAAGAAAAGTTTGAGGTTAGCAGAAGCCGATTCAGGACGTTTAAAGAAAGAAGCTGTCTCCATGACTTACAAGTGCAAGGTGAAGTAGTGTGCTGATGTAGAAGCTGCGGAGGTTATCCAGAAGATCTAGCTTAGATAATTGATGAAGTGGTTACAGTAAAAGAAAGATTTTTAATTTAGACAAAACAGCCTTATGTTAGAGGAAGGTGCCATCTAGGACTTTCATAGCTAGAGACGAGAAGTCAGTGCCCAGCTTCAAAGGACAGGCTGACTCTCTTATTAGCAGTTAATGTAGCTGGTGACTTTAAGTTGAAGCCAATGCTCATTTACCATTCTGAACACCCTAGGTCCCATAAGAATTATGCTGTATCAACTTAGCCTGGGCTCTATAAATGGAGCAACAAGGTCTGAACATCTGTAAACATCTGTTTACAGCCTGCTTTACTGACCACCTTAAGCCAGCTGTTGTGGCCTACTACTCAGAAAAAAAGACTCCTTTCAAAATATGGCTTCTTATTGACAATGTACATAGTCAAGCAAGAGCTCTGATAGAAATGTACAAGGAGATTAATGTTGTTTTTAATACCTACTAATAGAACATTTATTCTGCAGCCCATAGATCAAAGCGTCATTTTACTTTCAAGTTGTATTGTTTAAAAATACATTTCATAAGGCTATAGCTGCCATAGATAGTAATTCCTCTGATGGATCTGGGCAAAGTAAATTGAAAACTTTTTGGAAAGGATTTACCATTCTAGATGCCATTAAGAACATTGGTGGTTCATAGGAGAAAGTCAAAATATCAACAGAAGCAAGAGTTTGGAAGAAGTTGCTTTCAACCCTCATGAATGACTTTGAGGGGTCCAAGACTTTAGTGGAAGAAGTACTTGCAGATGTGGTGGAAATAGAAAGAGAACTAAAATTAGAAGTGGAGCTTAATGATGGGACTGAATTGCTGTAATCTCATGGTAAAACTTGAATGGATGAGGGTTGCCTCTTTTTTTAACTGCTAATTTATGTTCGGGGTACACATGCAGGTTTGTTACATAGGTAAATTTTGTTGTGAAGATTTGTTGTACAGATTATTTCATCACCCATGTATTAAGCCTAGTACCCATTAGTTATCCTTCCTGATCCTCTCCCTCCTCTCAACCTTCATCCTCTAATAGGTCCCAGTGTGTGTTTTTCCCTCTTTGCACCCATGTGTTCTTAGCAATTAGCTCCCACTTAGAAGTGAAAACATGTGGTATTTGGTTTTCTGTTCCTGCATTAGTTTGCCAAGGATAATGGCCTCCAGCTCCACACATGTCCCTGCAAAGGACATGGTCTCGTGTAAGTTGTTCTCTTATAAAGACATGTGCACACATACGTTCATTGCAGCACTATTCACAATAGCAAAGATAGAGAATCAACCTAAATGTCCATCAATAATAGACTCGATAAAGAAAATGTGCTACATAAACACCATGGAATAATGTAGCCACAAAAAAGAGAGTTGCTTCTTATGGATACGCAGACAGTGGTTCTTGAGATGGATTCTACTCCTGGTAAAGATGCTATGAACATTGTTGAAATGACAACAAAGGATTTAGAACATTCCATAGACTTAGTTGATAAAGCAGCAGCAAGTTTTGAGAGGAGTGACTTCAATTTTGAAAGAAATTCTCCTGTAGCTAAAATGCTATCAAATGCTATCAAACACTATCACGTGCTACAGAGAAATCTTTTGTGAAAGGAAGAGTTCATTGATGTGGCAAACTTTACTGTTGCCCTATTTTAGTGAATTGCCACAGATACCCCAACTTTTAGCAACTACCACTGTGATCAGTCAGCAGTCATCACCATTGAGGTAAGACCCTCCACCAGCAAAAAGACTACAACTCACTTCAGGCTCAAATGATTGTTAGCATCTTTTAGCAACAAAGCATTTTTAAGTTAAAGTATGTACACTATGTTCTTGACACAATGCTATTGCATACTCACTAGATTGCAGGATAGTGCTAACATTATTCTTATATGCACTGGGAAACCAAAAAAAGTTGGTGTGACTTGCTTGATTGCTAAACGCACTTTATTGTGATGGTCTGAAACCAAATCTCCAATATCTTCAGGGTATGCCTGTATCTCTCTTCCAGCTCTGTCTCATTCTCTACCATTGAGCTTGAAGTAAAGTCCCCAACCTCTCAATCTCCTAGACAGGATGATACCACCCAGTGAGGAGCTCCTCTGCACCCCTGTGTTTCTCCTCCAAAGCACAGTCACCAACCTCCAGGTTGCATTCCCTCTTTCTGCCTTCTTACTAAGTCAAAGAAGTCCTTTCTTGTACTTCCAAAGTATTTAAAAGGGCATTTGGATCTAGTTTCAACATCTAGGACAGTGCTTTGCTTGCAATTAGTTAAATTAGGCTATTTTCAGAATACAGTAGTCCCTCCACATTTGTGGGTTTCACATCTGCAAATTCAAACAACTGCAGATCAAAACTGTTCTAAAAAATAAAAATAAAAATGGCAATAAAACTATAAAAGTAATAGAAATAAAAAATTAGTATAACAACTATTTCCATTGTGATTTGTAGCATGTTAGGTATTATAAGTAATCTAAAGATGATTTAACATACAAGAGATGTGTGTAGGTTATATGCAGGTAGAATGTCATTTTATGTAAGGTATTTGAGCACAGTGAATTTTGGTATCCATGGGAGTCCTGGAACATATCCTTTGCAGACATCAAGGGGCAATTGTATATTGGTTCAGTTTTAAAATTTAATTCAAATACCAAATTGTAATGATTAAAATTGGTATGACCTTATTTTGGTGCCTCTATTTCATTATTATCTTATTCTCTATCATTGATCATAAAGCCCTCTTTCCTCTCCTCCTCCCTCACCCGCAGCAGTAGTGAAACCGGTTAATGTAAGATATTTTAATGCCAAAAATTGAGGGACAGACTCATTGCCAGTAATTCAGTCCAATCTGTGTAAACATCAGAGATTAAAGATTGTTGCTTCTTACCTTTCCCACTTCTAAAAATATAGGTCACTTTGCAATCTGGAATGCAGAAAGGAGAACAGTGGAATTGGTTAGTTGAGTTCTGATTATTTGATTACTGTGGGTCAGTGAGGCTCCCGCGAGGATCCTAGACCATCATTTTTCTTACTAAGCTTCCGGTATTGTGGCCAGGAGGGCTCTCTCACTTTTAAGATGCCTTGATAAATTAACTTGGGTAGACCTTTTCTGAGGGTGGGTGAGCACGTTTCTTCCAGGAATAAAAGTCTCACTTAAAAGAGTGAAATGAAAACTGACCAAGAACAAAGGCATCATTAATTTCAAGTGGAAGAAATAATTCACAAAGCTGAGATAAGTCACTTCTCATGGGTAAACCATTTCCTTTTATGTACTTTGGTCACCTTGGTATACACTGCTCTACAGAAACCTACTGGAATACTTTTATTTATGCTCTTAGATTTTCAACACCATTAGTCCCATGAGCTCAAAATGCCACAAACTTCAAAGCATACCCATAGCTTCATTATTATTCCTCCAAACCTCCCTTCTCCAGTAGCCCACAAACTTTTCACCCCCTAAGTAGGTGAGCAGTAGTTACAGATACCATATTTAAGTTCTCCTCCTCTTGGCCAGGTGCCACTTCTTGTGGTTAAAGGAAAAAGCGTAAAAACTTATTAAAAAGTTCTGAAAATACATCAAACACTCAACACAGTGTGTGCTCATGATTTGTGTGGAAATGAATTACTAAATGTAGATTGAATTTCCACCTAAATTCAAATGACTTGAACAAAATGAAAGAAAATAGTACATGGCACAGATGTAAGCGCCATGTAATTTTTCTTTCAAATAGTTTTTATGAAAGCTCACCATTGTCTATTTTACTCAGCCCTAAGTATTGATTTAGACTATTATAATTTTTAAAGTCAACATCCAAAATTATTGGACTTTTTTTCTCTTACAAAATCAAATCTATTAGTGTTTTAGAACATTTCACTTGAAAAAAAAACCCAGAATCTTCTTCATCTTCTTCTGATTCTTGACATGCTTTTGAAAGGGGAAAGTTTAGTTCATTGCTGAAAGTTACTTATAAGTTGTTGTTGAAGTCCATATAGAACCCTATGCATAGAATGAGTATATATTTACACATGTGTGAATACATTTGTGTGTATATGTATGTGTGTATATATATTTTCTTTTTGTTCTATGTTTAGTTTAAAGGCCTGATAAGTCCTGCAATCCCTATTTCTAAGCATGAACTTCCACAAAATGAAATGTTGTTGTAGCTCAGATATTATATAATTTTGAGATTTCCTACAGGCTTGTTCTAAACGTTAAAAAACAAAGCATGTCTCCAACAGTGTGTTCAATTTCCTGCATGATCTTTGGAAATGCTGTAATTAAATAAAATGTAACACATGTGGGATCTGTACTCTTGCTTATTATGACGTTAAAGCCTTCAAGGCCTTCTCCCTGCATACAAGTCAAGATGCCCAGAATAAAGAATGGCAAGTGATAGTTTTTGGTCTTGCTGTAACTTTCCACTAATCATCAGAAGGTTTTGAGACTGCATGGTAGAAATCCTGGAAAACTCCTATTTATTATTTTTTTTAATGTATAAGCAATACATGGAAGGAATACTGAATGTTTGGTATCCAGATTTCTTGTCCTCATGCTATGTACCATAAGGGAAATTGAGGCTTAGAGAATTTTTCTAGGATAAAAATAGAGCTCACACATCTAGATCACCAACATCTCTCTGCTAGAATTCAGATGTCCTATCTTTATACACTTAAAAGCACACCACAAATGCATGTGTTATTCAATTAAGTATATCCCTTGCATTTTCTTAATGCAGTTAAAATTGTGAATGCATTGTTTGATGTCTTAATTTCTTTAGGCTATTGAGATGATGTCTGCTGACTCTAAATGTCAGAGCTCCCTCATTACTGAACATGCAGGAAGTTGAACACAGCTCTTAAGAAACTTACGTAGTTAAAGGAACTCATGCAAGCTGAAATAAAAATAGAAGTCATATGAGAGTTTTTCTGTAGTTACTGTGGAGAGCAGGATTGGATGGAGGGTTTAGGACTGGAAAGTGCATTAGGGAAAAATAAATCAGATCAGCCCAAGAAATAGGGAGTCATAAGAGCGGTGATTCTAGGTTGCATTACAACAAACAGGGTTTTCTGGGTAGGAAATACAGTTAACGGTGTTGAAGAACTTGCTTTTGGACAGTAAATATTACTGGGTTTCGTGGCCCGTTTTAGGAGAGATGGGGTAAGGAGAAGCTGAGAGTGACTTTCTAGCGTCTGATACTTTCTTAAACGCCAAGGTGCCATATTTTGGGGTAGCTTGTCCTGAACTCCAACCATGTTTAAACTAGTTACTTTATAACCTCTTTTGGCTAAAGGAATAAAAAATTACCTTAAGCATACCAATAGAAATACAAGTTAGAAAATACCAATTTCATAGTAGCATTGAAGTCGATTGAAATAGAAGACAAATGTGACTCAGCAGTCATATCCCTCCATTGTCTCCCTTTGCATGTGGGCTTTATCTCCCATCAGTGTCCAGTAGAAGTTTTTGTATGACTTAGATGGAGCCATCCACCATAAAGTGGTGGCAACGATCCACTGTGGTGAACTCCACTTACAGGAGAAGAGTGTGGAGCAAGGTCAGCTCTGCCTAAAGCTGAGAACATCCTTGTGGGTGCTGGTTGTAGGAAAAATCTCCAGTGAACCCGTCTTAGGTCATTCTGTTTTCTCAGATTTGTTGCCACCACCATGCTAAAAACCAAAGAAGTCTGTATTTTCTTATGTCTGTTATTTTAAGTAAAGATGGTAGTATGGACAAAGAAAGGCACAGAAACTTCCAACATTTGCCTATTTTTTTTACTTTTCCAGGATAGCAGTTCCCTTCTCATTTGGGATCTTTTCTGCCTGTGTAAGTATATTTTTCAGGGTCCAGTGAACTGAGAAGTGCTGTTCACTATGAGGTGATGCCTCAGATCATCCTTGTTGGCGTAGAATGGAATGTCCCGGTGATGATGGCAGCTGTGCTTGTCTACTTGTTTGTTCTAAACTGTTTCTACACATTTACAGGGTGATTTATTGCAAGCCCAGCTGCTTTGTTCATTTTTTCAGTAGTTGAAATTAAAAATAATTCATTTGTAATTGAATCTCAGAGAGAAATAATATTAGATATACTTTCAGTTAGAGAAGGGGCAGAAAGTGGACGTTTGTCTCATGAATTAAAGCCATCTGTATGAAGATGCACAGTTGTGTAGGGTGGACCTGTGGATGGTGGTTGGAATGCATTTTCAACTTTAGGATACGCTTTCTTTTGGGGTTTGAGGTTAAAAATAACTGTGTTTTTATGATTAGCATGACTAGCACTAGTAATCCAGAAATAAAATAAGACTTTAAAACACATGTGCACACATTCACGCCTACACACATTTATTCTTGCGCGCACACATGCACACACACTAACAGTACTGCATAGATTCAGAATGATAGTTCAAAAAGACCCAAGTGGAAACATTTCTAATAGAACTAAATGAAAGGAACACTGGAGACTGAAGCAAAGAAGGGGTTTAGTAAAGGTGAGAGAAAGCTACAGAAGTGCATTAGCAACTGTTCTGACAACAGTTTTTGCAGTTACTGTGTCCTTCAGAATAGAGAATTGGGTTACATTGGGTTACACTGACAACTTCATTCAGGCCTTTTTTTTTTTTTTTTTTTTTTTTTTTTGAGACAGAGTTTTGCTCTTGTTGCCCAGGCTGGAGTGCAGTGGCGCTATCTCGGCTCACTGCAACCTCCGCCTCCTGGGTTCAAGTGGTTCTCCTGCCTCGCCCTCCCAAGTAGCTGGGATTATAGGCATGCGCCACCATGCCTGGCGAAAGTTTTTGTATTTTTAGTAGAGATGGGGTTTCTCCATGTTGGTCAGGCTGGTCTCGAACTCCTGACCTCAGGTGATCCTCCTGCCTCGGCCTCCCAAAGTGCTGGGATCACAGGTGTGAGCCACCACACCTGGCCACCATTTGTTTTTTTAAGCAGCATTCACTTTCTCCATTTATTCATATTCTTTCATTTGTTTACATATTTGTTTATTTATTCAGTCAGTCATTTTAAGAGGAGTTTATTGGGAGCCTTGGGTATTCCTTCTTCTTTGTAGGGTCTGTGGTAACCCAAAGTCACAAGGATGAAGCCTCTGAAGACTCTGCTTCATGTGAGTGCCCTAGGGAGACGGGTTTTTAATCCATTGTTTTTGTAGTGAGTATGTGGAGATAGTTGCAGAGACAAAGTGCTGTGGGACCACAAAAGACTGACAACAGCTTTACTAAAGACAGCAGTTGGTGAGGTTCTTATAATTGGTCCCTGACAATTCAGCTTGTCTCGCAATCCAAGATACCCTTGGATAAATCCCAGAGGAGTCTGTTTTCTCTTTTTCTATTCCTGTCTGTTTTCCTTCTTACCATACTTTCTCTAGGCTTTACATCTCCTTTCTCATTCATTGAAGACTTGAGTTAACCATGTTTTTCCTTCTAATTTGTGGGGAAAGGTGTCCTTTTCCTTGGCCTTCTGTGTTGTGTGTTGACATAAACATCAGGGAAGTCCTTTCCATCCAAACATTAATGCATCAGTCTCACAGTATAACAAATACAACTCTCTACAATATGATCTTATCATATCTGGGAACCTAGGAGTCAGAGCTGTGAGGCATAAAGAAATCAGATGCTGTGTATGATTTTGCTTGGTGGAAGAGGAAAAATCAAGGAATCACAGGTTCCAGGTGACTTCTGAGAAAAATGTGCTGCTGCTTTGAAAAGTGGGATATAGAATTCTAAAAAGGCCTCTGGGCTACTAAAGGGTTGAGAAAACACTTAGATACATTGGATTTCACCCTTGTAAACTTACTACAAAGAATATTTAAATGAAAGGTAGTTGCTATGTGACACAGATGTGGAGAAGAGAGGATGTCATTAGAGACATCTTCATTTGAATGGTATGGGCTTCACATGGAGGGTAGAAGTGAAGTCATTTCCTTCCACTCACGTCACTGCATGCAGCAGCATCTTATCCTGCCACTTGAAAAGATTCTTGAAAGCCGTTGTCAAAAGACTGAAAGAAGACAAGCAGATTAGCTGTTCTCTGGAATACAAGTCAGGGAAGACATAGAGAGCAGAGGCTACCTCAAGGCCCACAGGCTGCATCACGCAGGCTACCTGCCTACCCCTTAGGAGCTGGCTGCCTCCTGAGAATGAGGAATGCATTTCTTGGGCCTCAGTTTCCAAACATTTTAATTGAGAAGGTTGACTAGATCAAACTTTCTCAATTTATTTTCTGCAGCAAATTGTAAGTGTGATGAACTTTCCATGTGCAAATCGCAGAGCACTGATTGTGCCTAAACCCTTTTCTTTCCCATAAAAGAAATCTTAACGGAAATTAAGCAAACTACCATTATCCTAGGAATGGCCTTGAGTTCTCACCAATTTATACAGCAACTTTTGGCACGTTAATGATTATTAGTACTAAGTTACTTATGAATTCCTCACATTGTTTTTTTTTTTTTTTTTTGAGATGGAGTCTCGCTCTGTCACCCAGGCTGGAGTGCAGTGGCCAGATCTCAGCTCACTGCAAGCTCCGCCTCCCGGGTTCCCGCCATTCTCCTGCCTCAGCCTCCCGAGTAGCTGGGACCACAGGCGCCGCCACCTCGCCCGGCTAATTTTTTGTGTTTTTAGTAGAGACGGGGTTTCGCCGTGTTAACCAGGATGGTCTCGATCTCCTGACCTAGTGATCCGCCCGTCTCGGCCTCCCAAAGTGCTGGGATTACAGGCTTGAGCCACCGCGCCCGGCCCTGAATTCCTCACATTGTTATAGACAGCTGCCAAAAATGAGAACTCTAAGAAGCTGGATGATCTAACATTCTAGATTTCATGTTTCCCAGTACCTGTGAAGAAAGGGGTTAATATAGCCAGGCCTGAGATTGCTATTCTTAGAAAGGCCAGTCAGTAAGATTGGCGTTTGACTGGCATCTGGGAGCCTGACTGGTAAACAGTCCCCAGCATTGATATAAAACTTTCATTAAATGATAAGGCTGGCTCACCTGGTTTGTGCAAACATATGGTTCATGCTGAATACCTACTTTTTTTCTAAGGGTCTGGAATTTTAGTACATGCTAGGCAGAGGATGCCTACATCACCAGTCCCCAGTCATGGGGTGCCTAGTCTCTATTGAGCTCCCCTGATAAACAACACTTAACTCATATTGTCACAGTTAGCTGCTGGAGTAGAATTAAGGGCATCTTATTTGACTCCACTGGGAGAGGACTCTTGGAAGCCTGTGTCTGATTTCTCCATACATCTTTTTCCTTTGATGATTTTGCTTTGTATCCTTTTGCTCATGTCTTTATCCTGAGTCCTGTGAGTCCTTCGAACAAACCTGGTGCTGGAGACCCCTGATACAGGCCGCATACTGATTTTTAAAAAATCATTTATTAAATGTTGCCTACTAAGTAACTTTTGGGGGTGAGGAGACAGAGTAATGGGACAAAAGCAAAGATGAAAAACACACAGTTGTGCCCCAGTTTAGTGGGTGAACTTGACTTACACAAGGGAGCAAATGCAATAGAGAGTGATGGTAGGTGGGGCAGGAAGAGGGTGTGGGGTGCTGAAGGTGAGATGATTATGATGGAAATTAAGTTAACAATTATAATGGGGATAAGAGGGTTATTATACGTGGTGCTCTTAATGCCCATTGCAATGTATAGATGATTTACAGAGCATGACCCTGAGTGTGGAGGCAAGAAGAAGTCCCAAAAAAGGGTTAAAAAAAAAAAAAAAGAGTAAGGATATATTTGAGAAGGGGTGTTCTGAGATACAAGGGCCCAGAATCATGTACTTAGCTTTCTTCTAACTAAAGAAGAAGGGAATGGTATTGAGTGAGGAACAACTTCAAAAGAGTCATGAACTTCAGATTGGAAGTCAGTGAAATCAAATCTAAATCCTTCAGTAGCAATAAGCATGGTGTGATGATAATGAAAATAATAATGACTAAACGTATTGAGTGCTTCCTGTGTGCCATGTACTGTCATAAGCTATTATATGCATTGAATCTTTTAATCATCCTAGCAACCTGTGAGGTAAGTACTTTTCTCATCCTCCCTGTTTTACAGATACAGAAGTAGAGGTCCTGAAAGTTACTTTTCTCAAGGTTATAGACCTGATAGACCCTACTTAAAACGTCCATGCTCTACTGCTATGGAAGTTAATAGAAGGTTCATCTGTTGAAGGCAGGACTTTTTTCCTATCAGCATATGCTTTTTCTAGGATACTCTGGAGCTCATCCAAGACAATGGAGTCTTGAGGAGAAAGGCAAAAGCAACAACCTCTCCTCTTGCGTAAAACCATGGTCACAGGAGTATGGGGAGACAGTGGTGTGCAGCGGTTTAGTGCCTGTCTTTCGAGTCAGTGGAAATTGGACTAAACCTGCTCTGTTGCTTATTAGCTGACTGATTTGGGACAGTTTGCTTAGATTCCTCTGTGTCTCAACTCCTTCGTGTATAAGCTGCAGAAAAGTACTATCTACCTTAATGTGGCTCCTATGAGGATTGATGCTATAAGATGGTGATTCTAAATTGGTGGCACACTGCCTGGTCCATAGTAAGAACTCAACAAGTGGTAGCTATTACCAATCAGTAAGAAATAGAGTATTCTCCCACCAATTTCCATTTTATGGCCACTTTTAATTTACCACTAATTACCTTTTGATGGCATTGGCATACAGCATTTAATTGGCTGAAAAATTCCATTAATACTTCATAATGAAGTACACAAATTATATGGGGAAAACATTGTGGTGGTGTTCTAAAGGAAGGCCTACTTTTTCCTTCTTCAAATATCTAAAAATTGTGAGGATGACCATATCTCAATAACTTGGTAATTGTCAACAGTTTAATGTGAATGGGACCATTAGGCTCCTCATGAGTGAGCAATACAGTCATTTTGCAGTCTTACCTCTTTGTGTACTCCATCAAGGAAAGTGCTGTACTCTTAGTCATGTCCCTCTCTCCACAACTGCCATTACCATGTCCATCAAATCCTATCCCTGGGGTAATTTTTGTTTTGTCTTGTTTCAGATAGAGTTCACTGTTGCCCAGGCTGAGGTGCAGTGGTACAATCACAGCTCACTGCAGCCTCGAACTCCCAGGCTCAAGTGATCCTCCCACCTAGGCCTCTGAGTAGTTGAGACCATAGATATGTACCACTGTGCCTGGGTAATTTTTATTTTTATTTTTTGTAGAGATGGGGTCTTGCTATGTTTCCTAGGTTGCTCTTGAACTCCTGGGCTCAAGCAATCCTCCTGCCTCAGCTTCCCAAAGTGCTGGGGTTACAGGCATGAGCCACCACACCCTGCCACTAAGGTAATTTTCGGATTCATGTCTTTGCTCAGCCACCAGCATTACTCTTAGGATGAGAGTGTTAGCACTCCTGGTAGGTACTCATGTCCTGTCCTTTGAACCTTAGTCACATTGCTGATTCAGCACACTTGGTGAAATGGTGACAACTGTTGAGACTTCTTTGTGAACACTTTCCACCATCTTTAATCCTCTTCATCAACATGTCCCTCTACCAGTGTCCTGAATGATGTCCTCAACTACATATCAATAGCTGCCTTCTCTCTTCCCCTGGACTGCCTTGAAGAAAGGTTAAAAAAAAAAAAAAAAAAAAAAAAAAGTGCTCAGAGCCACTTATGGATTGCCAGTTCTTCTTTCTCAATGATCTTCAGTGACCTAAAGTCCCTGTGTCCAGGCCTTGAGCCCTTGCCATGGGCATTAACATTTCTTCTTACAAGGCTGAAGGGAAGGGGTCTAAAATGAACTTCCTGGCCATTGACATACAGGGACTTTTTTCTACCCACTCTGTCTCTCACTCTTGCTGGTATTCAACTCCACCATTACTCCTAGATTTTTTTCACCTGTACTTCCTCAGCCTTTATTTCTCCTCTGTTTGCATTGAGGGTGTTTGTTCTTAGGTATTACTTTACATGTACCCTTACTAAGATGTATCAGTTATTATTGCCATTAAAAATATTTTCTGGCCAGATGTGGTGGCTCATGTTTGTGACCCTAAGACTTTGGGAGGCCGAGGCAGGTGGATCGCTTGAGCCCAGGAGTTTGAGACCAGTCTACTGGTCATGGTGAGACGTGGCAAAACCCCACCTTTACAAAATAAAGAAATAAATACAAAAATTAGCCAGGCATGGTGGCCCATGCCTGTAGTCCCAGCTACTTGGGAGGCTGGGATGGGAGGATCACTTGAGTCTAGCAGGTGGAGGTTGCAGTGAGACAAGATACTACTATTGCACTCCAGCCTGGGTGACAGAGAGAGACCCTGTTTCAAAAAAAAAAAAAAAAAAAAATTCTGTTGTTCCAGAGTTCTATCTATACAAATTAATTATCTGCAAATTTGATAAGAAATTCTTAATCTCTCTTTTGAAGATAGAGACAACAATGTTTTCCATATTTCAGTTACTCATGTACAACACCTTCAAAACTTTTTGCTATATGTACATACCCTTGTACTTTTTGCTATGTGTACATACTCCTGTACTAAATGTATATACCCCTGTATGTACATACCCCTATATGTACATACCCCTGTACTTTTTGCTATATGTACATACCCCTGTACTAAACTGTTTGCTATATGTACATACTCCTGTACTATTATTTACTTCATAAAGTCAAATGTCCCTTGGGGAGGCAAAATTGCTAACAGTGGAGAACCATGATGTGGTTCATGCATATGTGGGAGAACAATGTAGGTCTCCTTGCCTTAATATTTACTCTTTGAGTACAAACTTCAGGCCAATATGACATGTAAAACCAGACTACACACATTGTTTATGGAGGCTGTCATGCTGTCATAGAAGGAGACCAAATAGGTTTGCTAAGATTTATCCTTCTTTTAGTCATATTGGTTTCTACGCAGTTCCTAAATCAGGGGTCTGTCATTCTTTTTTAGAGGGTCTAAAGAGGAGCTACCTTGTCACTCGCTTGAATATTCATCAGCAACAGAAGAGGAAGCTGATCCGGGGGGGCGGTGCTGCTGGCTGTCTGTAAGTCATACAAGGAGTAGATGGTTCACAGATCAGCAGATGCCACTGCCACTTTTATCTTGTCTGTGTGTTCTTCAGTTGTTCCTACGATAAGGCTTTTGCAAGGAACATAGTGCTCTTTCCCTTTCTATGGAAGTATACTTGTATGTGGATAAGTATCCTTGTATGCTAACTACTGTAAGAGAAGCACATACTCAGTCCTAAAAATAAAAAATAATATTTTGCTCAACTCACAGTTGGGAATGGGTTGGAGGGTCCTCTGATGCAGCTGTCCTTTAAATGTTTACTCAGG
The DNA here is from genome assembly GCF_049350105.2 of Macaca mulatta. Classification (NCBI taxonomy): domain Eukaryota; kingdom Metazoa; phylum Chordata; class Mammalia; order Primates; family Cercopithecidae; genus Macaca; species Macaca mulatta. The sequence goes on from NC_133411.1 coordinate 125,990,275, forward strand.
GATCTGAGCGTTGCTGCCTTTGACTATGTGGCTATGTCATCTTGAGCCAAGAGATCATGGAACATTATTTGGGACAGCAGGTATATAGTTCTGGTCAAAACTCTGAAGAAGGCATGTGGGTGATTACAATTTGTCAAATGCAGTGTTAAGTGACAACCTGCATCTGGACTCCTAGATAGCCGGTGTTGGATGGAATCTCCCTAATGTTGACTCTCTAGACCATTCGTTCTAGGGACCTGTCTGCCCAACTGGACTTCCTGCCATGTCTCATGGTGTCTCCCTGGTGTCTCCTCAACTGCAATTCCAAATCCCAGTCACTCTCTGTCTGCATCCCTCAGGTACACAGTTCTCTTCCTGGTCCTCTGCATGATGAGTTAAGGTAACTAGACCGGGTCAAACTTCTCCACTGGGATTACAAACTGTGATCCCAGACACTGAACCATGGCTTCCTAAAGTTATAAGCCCAGGTATTCCAACGAGACAGAATGTTGGAAAATGCCTTCTCACGTTAAATGTGATTAGGCAAATGAGAGAACATACTTTAAAAATAATAAGGTCTGAGAGAAATATGTTTTTTTAATTATTATATTCCTGTTAGAAATGGTGTTATGGCAAAAATAAGGAGACTTTCTCCGTCAGCAAAACCCACTCCAGTCTTACTACAGTGTGGTCATCCTTGACGAAGGTGAAAAGGTGAGAAGAGTTTTGATTGTTTTCATTCTGAGGTTTATTGCCAGGTGTTTGAATATACTTAGGGGACTTACACAAAAACATTAAAAAACTTACAATATTTTGGTGAAGATAATGCAAAATAAAAATGTTAAAACAAACTAAAAAGTTGCATTTTGACTGTTTTCTGTTAAGAAGTGTTTTCTCTCCATGAGGAGGACAACATAATTTTTCTTCATTGCTTGTATTCATCATACCCGAGAAATATTATTGGTTACATTTTGTATCTTGATGAGTTTAATCAAGTACATTTGATGCTAGGCCAAATTGGGAAAGAAGCAAGATGTATCATCCAGCCATCCCATTCCTGTACTTTCTGCTATTCTTGTTGGTTCATGTTTTCCTCAGATGCAATTATTCTTAGGCTATATTGTAGGCTTGGGATACTATAGATCAAAGTTAATGGATTTGGTTCTTTTGTATTTCTCTGGTTGTTTGGGCAGGGATGGTGTTTTTTGTTTTGTTTTGTTTTGTTTTGTTTTGAGACAGGGTCTTACTCTGCGGTCCAGGCTGGAGAGCAGTGGCATGATCTCAGCTCACTGCAACCTACCCCTCCCAGGTTCAAGTGATTCTTGTGCCCCAGCCTCCCGAGTACACTGAGCTGGGACTACAGGCATGAGCCACCACACTCGGCTAATTTTTCTTTTTGTATTTTATAGTAGAGATGGGGCTTCACTCATGTTGGCAAGGCTGGTCTCGAACTCCTGACCTCAGGTGATCTGCCTGCTTTGGGCTCCCAGAGTGCTGGGATTATAGGCATGAGCCACTGCGCCCAGCCTGGACAGAGATTTTAAAGAGCAGGGTACTAGATGATGGTTGCATTTAAGCCTGGCTCCTCCCTTGCCTATTGATTTTGTTTTTACTGCTATTCAGGGAAAAAAAAATTCATCCAATGAAACTAATATACACTGAGGTTTTAGGGGACTAATATGTTGCTTCCATTAGAAGAAAACTTTTTCATCTTTCCAGAAACAATAGTGATTTTGTTTGTAATGTTAAGCTATTTAGAAGAAAATGCATATGAAAGCTTTAATTGCATATGTACGTACATGTAATCGAAACTAGGGTGCCTCAGAACACACTTGCCGGTGGAAGTTAATAATGGAGCAACAATAATCACCATAAAACTGTGTTTCTTTGAAGACAGTTGGCCTGTCAATTTTGTCCTCAGTGATTCTGGGGTTCATCAGGGTATCCTTCTTCTGCACATGTGTCCTTGTGACCAGCAGTCCTGCTGTTGCCCTGACTGCTCATTCTGCTCTTGAAGTCAGTGAAGCTCTCTGAGGCCTAACAGCCTTGTCATCTTCTGATGTTATGAGACTCCTAATGTTTTCACATGCTCTAGGTACAAGCCCCAAGCGAAAAACGTCCTCTTCCCCCTGTCATGGGTGCATATATTCGAAGCTTTGGAATCTTGCTCTTTAGTGAAACAGATGCTGCAGTGCGTTGAGTGGTGACTTGCCAAAATGTTTGTTCATATCCTGACTCCTGAAACCTATGAATGGGGCCTTGTTCTGGAAAAGAGTCTTTGTCAATGTATTAATAATTAATGTAACTAATAATGCAGTAATTATTAATTACTCAGTGTAATTAAGGATCTCAAGATGAAATCACCCTGAATTATTTAAGTGGACCCTAAGTTCAATGACAGGTAGGTGTCCTTGTAAGAGACAGAAGAGGAAGAGACATAGACAAAAAAGGGGAAGGCTATGTGACAATAGAGACAGAGATTGGGGTTAGGTGACCACAGGCCAAGAAAGGCCTGGAGCCGTCATAAGCTGGAAGTGTCCAGGAAGGATTCTTAGAGTCTTTGGAGGAAGTGTGACCCTGCCGCCTCCTTGATTTCAGACTTTTAAATTCCAGAACTGAGAAAGAATTTTTTTTGTTGTTTTAAGACACTGAGTTTGTGGTAATTTGTTACAGCAGCTAATTAGGCACATAATACAAATATACTTTTCAGACTTTAATTCAACCACTTTTCTCTGAGACTCAATATCAATTCCTGGGGATTGGGTTTAGGACAGTCTACATGACAGACTGTAATATACTCAAAATCAATCCTCAGTCAGATGTTGACTCAACCTTAAACCACACTATGTGCCTCAGCTTTCTCTTCCTTTGGGTTGAAATTTTTTCATATATTTTTTTTCTCCTCAGGGACTTCCCCAGAGCCTGTGACAGACTGGATGTCACACATGAAGTGGGTTATCAGCAGCCATGTTCCTTTGCTTCTGGTCATAATGTTAGGTTGGTGCAGAAGTTGTGGTTGCTGCCATTACTTTCAATGGCAAAAACCACAATTTCTTTTGCACCAACCTAATAAGTTCAGAGGTAGACACCTGACTCACACCTAGTCATCTGATGGGGATGGTGGTATTGAAACCCAGAGCAGTGGGTGGATGAAGCTGTCATATGTAAATTTGGAAATGGGTATGGCCATGTTTCATGTAGTATACCGAGGAAGAGAGGAAGTGTGTCTGTAGAGAGAAAAAAGAATACAGGTAAGAGGAAGCAGGTCCCCAGCGTGATCCCTTTCCTTGTTCTTTCTCAAGAGCATGGCTCTTAGTTCCCCACCAAGAATATAACACATTTGCATTTTTTTTTCTTTTTTGCTTAAATAAAGTAGAATTTGTTGGTATGTGTCATGAAAGAGTCCTTAGGGAAAGCAAATCCAACTTCTGGGCTCCCCAGTCCTTCCTACAAGCACTGAGACTCACACCTGGTCCCTGCCATCTAGCACTTTGTAGGTACAAGGCACTCTGATCCACATTATCTCATCCCAACCTTGTGTGGGAGGGTGACCTTTGAGACATGGACAAAGGAGATTTGACCCATCCTTAACATTTAAAGGCACTGGACTTAGAGAGGATGACAGGGGCTCTGGAATCCCAGTGCTTCCTGATCAGTTCTATTCTATTTAAAACAAATTAACAACCAAAGCAAGACTAAACGGTCCCAGCAGGGTCTGAATATGAAAGATTCTTCAGCATAGAAGGTTCAGAGCAGAAGGAATAATGGAACAAGTGTATTCTGTGACTACATTCAGGGCAGACAGTGGGAAGGAGGGAGTTGGAGGAAAACAGAATTGCCCAGTCTGAGAACTATTAAGGGCCTCCAGCCCCAGGAAGGATGGATGACAAGGGAGCACCAAAGAGGTAATTGGGCCCCTGATGTGAGGAACAGTCACAAATAAGCCGACAAAGCCACACATAAGCCTAAAGCATCCAGCAAGGATTAAGCCCCATTAGCTAACCTAGTAGCATAGACATAACCTGTTAGAAGACAGTTTTACTTTAACCCATGCATTGTCTGTACCAGAAAACCATAAATAGAAAGCGGGCTTTGTAGGTCTACATATTTTAGATTTCAACATTTTCAAAAGAGTTTGGGAGAATAAATAGTGAATATCAGAGAGGACTCTTGTGATTCCTGTCATCCTCCTCATTTTCAAACCTCATTCAAATTTTCTGGGTTTTTTTCATAATAATTATCAGTCACTACTCTCTCTGCTGCAGCCTATTTTTCTCTCTAAGCTTTTGATTTTTATCTGCTTTTTCCCAGCAGAAACAATTTTCAGGTGTGTGAGGCCAACTACAATTGAAAATCCACCCAATGGTTCAGTTATCATTTAACTGATATTTTATCGAGCAACAAGTAGGTGCCAAGCGTTGTTCTAGGAGCTCAGGACACACAGTGAACAAACATTTCTGCCTTTTTGGAGCTTACATTATAAAGCAGGTGAAAAGGAGAAAATGTTATGGGAGAAAATAGAATAAGAGAAGGGCTGAGGAGCATGGCTTGCAAGTTTCAAAAGATTGGTAGTGGTGATTATTATTTTTGGTCCATCTCCTGGCTGCTGAAGTTTTCTCTTTGGCTCATCCTCAATCCTAAATACTTCAGGACAGGCACTGTGTCCCTTATTTTAAGATTCCTGATTCAGTTAGTTCATTAAAATTGAGATAATCCTTGCTAAGAGCCCAGGATTAGAAATTTAGCCCATTAAAAAATACTAAGCCATGAGGATAAAACATATTATATGTGTGTTACCTACTTACATCTTTAACTTATTCCAATGCCTTGTTGAATAAAAGGACAGCCTTCTTTCTTCTTTTTCATATCAGGATTTACATTAATCATGGCGCCTACTTGTCCTCCATTCACTTCATTAGGAAAATCATAGGGATGGAGGAGGAAAAGTCAATCTTCCATAATCAGCCTGGCTGTTTCTGACATTTTTAGGAGAAACAAAAGGAATGCAATTATTATTATTATCTATTTTTTCAGAAATGCAAAGAGAATTTTTTATTTATCCTCTGTGACACCCTTCTTGTTTTCTCTGCCTTCTGAAGAGTTGACATCAGTGGGGAACTTCATTTGAAGTCAAGCAAATCAATCTTTTATTGAGATTTCAGGATCCAAACTTGCATAAACTGCTTCATTCAGACAGCTTTTCTGCCTTTGTTGAGTTTTAATCTTGCCCTGTAGGACCAGCTACACAATTTTTGGGGCCCAGTGCAAAATGAAGTATGAGGCCCTTGTTCAAAATTAAGAATTTTGAGATGGCAGCAGCAGAGCGTTAAACCAAACATAGGGGTCTGCTGAATGGAACATGAAGCTTACCCTGCCTCCTATTCCTGTTTTTGAATCAGGTGTTTATTTGCTTTAAAATTCGCAGGAAAAATCCAATCCAATCAAAATATATGGTGAAACTTTTCAGCCTTTATTTTATGAGAGAAACATTTTAGTTACATATAAACTGAGACAGAAAACAGACAAAGGATTTACTGGATGTATAAAATTGAGAAAGCAGAGGCTTTTTTTGTTTAATATAAGTATGTAATTAAAAGAAAAATTCTTAAAAATAATTCATCTTAGAAATAATCTTGAGAGTATAACTTGAACACTTTCTTATTAAATACAATAATAGCTAAATTATAATCAGCTTAACCAGGCTTCCCTGGTCTGAATATCATGTTCACATTCCAGGAAACATTATGAAATAGGGAAATAGAATAAGCCAGATTTTCAAGGCTAGTATTTGGAGACAAGGGAAGTGAGGAAAATTTTCATTTTGGAAGACTGCCATGGGAATCATCTATTTAAGGTAAGTTTTCGGGCTCATAATTGCAGTGATCTTGCTCATCATCATCATTATTATATGATTTGTATTTAGGAATATGTCATACACATTACATGATACATTTAACTGTATACCATATGTCATGTAATAATGATAGGATGTCACTATCACCATTTATATTTAGGGATGTATCACTATTACATGATGTATAGTATGTCCATTGAAGCAAATACTCACCTTTGGCACTATCTGAGGAAAACTGCCAAAGGGAACTAAATTTGTATTGAGCAGTTCTGATCTGAGAGAAAGGTGCAGGGACACATACTACTACATGCACCTAGGTGCACACGCACTACTCATACTTAATACACATCATATTTTAGAGCAGGGGTTGACAAATATGGCCATCAGATCAAATCTGGCCTGCAGCCTGTTTTTATAAATAATGTTTTATTGGAACATCACCATACCCATTTGTTTACTTGTGTCCATAGTGTCTTTGCACTGCAAAGGCAGAGTTGAGTAGTTGCTGTGAATTCCACACAACCTTTTAGGATAATAAATATCTTAGAATATTTACAGAAGAAAGTTTCCTGATCCCTTGTTTACCATCATTTAACTGCTGAAATATTTTTCTAGTAAATTATTATGCCTATAAAATAAATAATAAAAGATACATTGTTTACATATATTCCTATTTATACATATATATCTCAAGGCAATGATTATTATAGTTTAATTGGCATAAAAACAATATTGAGAAAAGTTATTTTTCCCTAATTGTAACAGACAGGACTATATTGCTCTGTATTCCTGACATGATTGATTTGGTTCCCCGTTTGTCTTCTTTAATATGCAGGGCTACCAGGAGGTTAAACAGTTGTATATTTCCATTTAAAATTTCCATAATCATTTTTTTTGTGTGTGTGTGAAAACCTAAAAATTGTGGTAACTTACCTGGAGACCTTGGGGAAACCATTTTGCTTTGATTTTTCCAATCACTCATAGTAAATCAGCTACTGAATATATTTCCCTGTTAGGAGGTTTTTTTTTTTTTTCACAGTTTCAAAATTATGTGATTTACTTACTGATAACAGGGAATGAATTTAAAAGAGCAGTTTAAAAAATGAACAAAAATGCCAAGAATGTAACATAGAATTTAATTTTTCAGCAGGTATTATTTACTTACTAAGATAAACCAGTCACTTTACTTTCATAGATCAAGTTTAAACCATACACACAGTAAGAGAGGTGAGCATATTTTCTCAACCAAAAGGTAAAGGGGGTGATTGTGGAGACAGTGTGTGTAGACTCACAAGGTCTCTGGGAGAGAATTATTTGAATTGGTGACTTTAAGGAAACCTTGGGATTGGAATCACCGCTTGGTATTTATATATTCCTCCAGGTAAATTTATATCACCCCTCCTTGCCTCTTAGAAAGATTATTTTTATTGCCGGGCATGGTGGCTCACGCCTGTAATCCCAGCACTTTGGAAGGCCGAGGCGGGCGGATCACGAGGTCAGGAGATCGAGACCATCCTGGCTAACACGGTGAAACCCCGTCTCTACTAAAAATGCAAAAAATTAGCTGGGCGTGGTGGTGGGCACCTGTAGTCCCAGCTACTCGGAGGCTGAGGCAGGAGAATGGCGTGAACCCAGGAGGCAGAGCTTGCAGTGAGCCGAGATCACGCCACTGCACTCCAGCCTGGGCAACAGAGCAAGACTCTGTTTCAAAAAAACAAGAAAAAGAAAAAAGAAAAGAAACATTATTTTTATTAAGCACAGAATAGTTATCAAAGAAATCAAAGAATATTTATTACATAAAGTATAAAACATGATAATATTCACTATTTAAATTAGGGAAAAGAACAGTGCCATTGGCTTTGACATTTCCTATGTGCCCTTCCCCATCCCAGCCTGGTCTCCCCTCTCTCTCAGAAGCAACCAATATTCTAAATGTTGTTTCTCACCCCTTTCTGCCCTTTTAATGTATTTATTGTTTTATGGTTCTAGGAAATTTTATCACATCTATAGATTCATGCAACCGTGGCTATAATCAGAATCCAGTACTTTTCCATCATTGCAGATAAATTCCTTTATGGTACTTCTAAAGAGCTATACTCTGCCCCAACCCTAAGCCCTGGCAACCACAGATCGGTTCTTCATCACTATAATTCTGTCATTTTCAGAGTGGATTGGCTTTTTTACACTCAGCATAATGTCACTGGGGTTCACCAAAGCTGTTAGTGTGTGAATAGTGTGCTTTATTTCTGAGTGGTGTTCCATTGTGCTATAGCATTATAAAAAGTACTATGGTTTATTTATCCATTCACCCTTGAAGGACATTTGGGCTTTTTTTCCCCCTAGTTTTTGTCTATTACACATAAAGCTGCTATCAAAATTCAAATTCACATAACACTTTTTTGTGTGGAAATGTAAGTTTTCATTTCTTTAGGATAAATACCTAAGAGAGCAATTTCTGGGTCATATGATAAGAAGATACCGAACTACTTTCCAGAGACACTACATTTTACATTCCCATCAGCAGTGTACTAGAGGTATGATTGCTCTACATCCTTGACAGCACTTGTTATTATCAGTATTTTTTATTTTAGCCATTCTAATAGGTATCTCTAATAGGTAATATAGAGGTGTCTCATTGTAACTTTAATTTGCCTATCCCTAGTGGCTAATGACATTGAATATCTTTTCCTGTGTCTGTTTGCTATCTGTATACAGCTATTCCCCTGTATCTACAGTTTCACTTTTTGCAGTTGACTGCAGTTTGAAAATAGTAAGATATTTTGAGAGAAAGAGACCAAATTCATATAAGCTTTTATTGCTCTATTATTATAATTGTACTGTTTTGTTATTAATTTTGTTAATTTCTTTCTATGTCCAATTTATAAATTAAACTTTATCATAGGTAGGTAAATATAGGAAAAAGTCATAGAATGCAATCAGCCTTGTATCCACAGGTTCTGTGTCTGTGGTTTCAGCCAACCATGGCTTGAAAATGTAGTTAGCTCTACAATGGTTGCCTCTGTAATAATATACAGATGTTTTTCTTGTCATTTTTTCATAATCTATACCAACTAACAACTATTATCATAGCATTTATAAATATTAGGTATTATAAGTAACCTAGAGATAATTTAAAGTATATGGGAGAAGGCGCATAAGTTATATGACAAATACTGGACTATTTTATATAAATGAATTGAGCATTTGCAGATTTTACTAGCCACAGGGTGCCTAGAACAAATCTCCCATGGACACTGAGGGACAGTTTGTATGGGGACTCTTGGAATTTATCCTGTGCTGATAACGAGAGACTATGGTATACTCACTGGCAAAGTGTTCATTCAAATCTTTGACTTGTTTTTTAATGGGATTTTACATGAAAATAATGCTCAAAATCATTAGTCATCTAGTGTTGCGGGAAGTCAGGGACCCTGAATGGAGAGATCGACTGGAGCGCAGCAGAGGAACATAAATTGTGAAGATTTCATGGACATTTTATCAGTTCCCAAATAATACTTTTATAATGTTTTACGCCTGTCTTACTTTAATCTCTTAATCCTGTTATCTTTGTAAGTTGAGGATGTATGTCACCTCAGGACCACTGTGATGATTATGTTAATTGTACAAATTGATTGTAAAACATGTGTGTTTGAACAATATGAAATCAGTGCACCTTGAAAAAGAATAATAACAGCGATTTTCAGGGAACAATGGAAGACAACCATAAGGCCTGACTGCCTGCAGGGTTGGGCAAAATACAGCCATATTTTTCTTTTTGCAGAAAGCCTACAAACAGACATGCAAGTAGGGAAGATATCACTAAATACTTTTCCTAGCAAGGAATATTAATAATTAATACCCTGGGGAAGGAATGCATTCCTGAGGGGAGGTCTATAAACGGCCACTCTGAGTGTCTGTCCTATGTGGTTGAGATAAGGACTGAGATATGTCCTGGTCTCCTGTTGTACCGTCAGGCTTACTAGGATTGGGAAACTCCATCCTGGTAAATTTTTGGTCAGACTGGTTCTCTGCTCTTGAACCCTGTTTTCTGTTAAGATGTTTATCAAGACAATACATGCACTACTGAACATAGACGCTTATCAGAAGTTCTGCCTTTTGCCCTTTGTCCTGTGTCCTCAGAAGCATGTGATCTTTGTTCTGCTTTTTGCCCCTTGAAGCATGTGACCTAGTCCCTGTTCATACACCCCCTCCCCTTCTGAAACCCTTAATAAAAACCTGCTGGTTTTGTGGCTCAGGTGGGCATCACGGTCCTCCTGATATGTGATGTCACCCCTGGTGGCCCAGCTGTAAAATTCCTCTCTTTGTACTCTTTCTCTTTATTTCTCAGCCAGCTGACACTTATGGAAAATGGAACCTATGTTGAAATATTGGGGGCGGGTTCCCCCGATAATCTAGGGAAATGCAAATTATAGGGAATTAACACTACATATCCACTAAGAAGACTCATATTGAAAAGACTTAAAATACAGTGTTGATGAAGATATGGAGCAACTAGAACTTTAATGCACTACTGGTGGGAATGTGAAATGGCTCAAGCACTTTTGAAAACAGTATAACAATTTCTTATACAGTTAACCATACAACCAGAAATGAAAACATATGTTTGCACAAAAATGCCCATACTGCTTTTATTCAGAATTGTCAAAGCCTGGAAACAAGCCAAATATCCATCAGCATATGAATGAAGAAACAAATTATAGTATTTTTGTACAATTGGGTACTACTTAGCAATAAAAAGGAATAAATTACTGAAACATGCAAAAACTTGGATGAATATAAAATACATTATGCTGAATGAAAGAAACCCAAACTAAAAGGATATATATTTTTATCATTCCTTTTATAGGAAAGCCTATAGTAGATAAAACTATAGTCCCTAAAAATCAGGATGGGCTGGGAGAAGAAATGGGGAGTCTCAACAAAGAAGAATGAGGACATTTTTGTGACTAATGGAAATGTTCTGAATCTTGATTAAGATGGTCGTTACCCAGATGTGTACATTTATCTGAACTCATTGAATTGTACATTTAAAATTGATACATTTTATTTATATAAATTATGGCTCAATGGGGTGATTAAAAACACAAGAATATTTTCAAAGTTATTTTTGGGATGAAGTGTTATATTACATAATTATGAGGCAGTCTAATTTTTCTTCATTTACAGATACATTTTCATTTCTGCCTAGATTCTGAAAAGATCTTTTTCTTCATTTTTGTAGATTAGTACATATTTACATCTGAATCTCTTTTCATGAGTTTTGTTGGTGCTTTCATAATGCCTTCAATCTGAAAGATCTGGAAAGTTGTATTTTTTTTTGCTCTCTATTTTTTTTCTTCTCTTTCTCCTTCCTCTGTTGCTTATTTTGTTCCAGTAATTTTGATCTCTCCTCTTGAAACATTATATATTGTTGTTTAACTCTCCTCTATTCCCATGTTTTCTAATTTTTTTTATCTCTCTGCCTTTCTGAGAACTTCTTAAGTTTCTTCACACTGACTCCATTTTCCTGAGATCCAAAAATGCTTCTTACACTAGCACTGAAGTATATTTTAATTGTGAATTACAGCTTCAGTTTCTTTATAGCCTTTCTTTGTCTTATATTGCTACCTTTTATTTTCTCTTGAATTCTTTCATCATGGCTTTTACTCCATTTCTCCAAACACAACACTTCTTTCATTCATTTATTTCTATAATTTTATTCCGGTTGCTCATCAGAAATAATTTTGAGAGTGGTTCCTTGTGTCCACTGAAATTTTTTTGGTGCATACAACAGAAAATGATTCTAAATTAAAGAAGAAGAAACATGTTCAATGGCTTACACAACCAGGGGGACTGGAAGGAGCCAAAGTAACAGGCTGATGGTAGGAATCACGCACTATTGTAGTGATGAAAAACTCCAATCCCTCTTCAAGACTAAAATGCCAGACAGGGGTACCTAGTTTATCTCAATTGAGTCAAATAACTGCCACTTGGCTAGGAACCAGCAGAACTTCCCAAATACAGTCTCAAGGTATTGTTTCCAATAGAAAAATATTAATTCCTCAAATATAAAAAGATCTGTTAGGAAAGGAAGTAGGTTTTTGGTCACCAAACCCAAAAGATATCCATTATAATCTTCTTCTGAATTATTAGGATGGTATTTCTCTCTCATTGTCCTGATGTATATCTTCTTACATATCTTGCTTCTCTTGTTTTTGCTGTTTTCTTGTTTATTCATCCTGGAATGAGGGGAGATCTCTGCAGACCCAGTATTTGCCAGTGGTCATAGTAAAGGTCTCTTCTCCTGTGTTAATCCCATTTGATTCATTGATAACCTTATTCAGCAGGGTGGATGAAAATTCACACTCCCCAGAATGTAGTGCTTTGAGGCTTTAAAAAGACTTCCACTCTTTTACATTTTTGGACGAATTTACAGGAATTAAACTTATCAAGATGGAAAGTGACACAGCTCCTTCCTCCCTTTACTCCTGTTTTATTGTTATGGTGGAGTTGAAACTGTCTAGTGAATATAACAGGATTTCTATTGGGATGCTTTTCTCTAGCCACCTCTTATAGCAGTGGGACTGTGGCTGATGATTCTAAATGGTACAGGGCTGGGTTACTGAGTTGGAGGACAGGCAGAAGAGCAGCCCAAACAGGGGAGTATGTCTAGTTCCCTTCAGGCTGCTGTGTCGGCTTGTTTTCTGCTGCTAAAGCCTGTGTCAGTTGCCCAAGATTAATCAAAGCTTACTTGTAGGTTTTGTATAAGTAGATCTTTCTTATAATTTTTAAGTATTTTTTTTAGTGTCACTATGTGTTTTTTATGTTTTAGTGATTTTATAGATGCTTTATCAGAATATTAGAAGAGATATCAATAACCACCATTTATCACAGATTCTATTTATTAAAGTAGATAGAATATGTATAGCAGAATATGCATTTATCACATATTCTATTTATTAAAGTAGCAACATATTTAAGCATATGGTATTTAAAGAGTCCCTTGTTTGTTTTCTGTGCCAATTAGAGGTACCTTCAGGATTGCAAAGGAAGATGGGAAATGAAAATGTTTCTCTATGGGAGCCTTTTGGAGTTTGCCTACTTTTTCTCACTTCTACCTTGGCTAGCACTTTCGCTGATTCATTCAGGAAATCCTTATCCCCAGACAGGCCTGTGGTCAGTTCTCCTGGAGGCTGATCGCCATCCACAAGTGATTGGACTCCAAGTTGGGAGAGACATTTATTTTTTCAAGAATAAGGATTTAAGAATTTATTTTAGATACATTCACAAAATTACTTCAATCAAATGCATGTTTGTGCCATTGTCTTCCTTATAATGGTATTAAAATATGTTCTATTAAACATTAGAAGTCTGATTTTTTTGAATAAATATAATTTCTATAGAGGTTTATCACAATAACTAGGGCTATTTATGAAACTGCTGCTGCAAGGGCAAAAAAAAAACAGGCTGGCACACTCATACCAAGGTGGATGAGAGAACAGCAAATGAACAAAGTGAAAAGGCCAGTTTTTCTATTTTCCTTGACTATTCAAAAGTATCTAATATAATTTGTTCCAGTGCTGAGGACAATCAGAATCTGTATCTCTAAACTCTTTGACTGAAGTAAGCTCTAAGCAAAGGAAAAAAGACAAGGTATAACTCAGAGAAAAATTTAATCCATTCATCAAAATTAAGCCACATGAATAAAGCTAGGTATGCAGAAGACAGAAAATGTATTTTATTTTTATCTTTTTCTCCAAGTTGAAGTCAAATGCATGGGAAAAAACTCAGTGCATTTCATTTCTGATGCTTTTGAGGTCTTTTCTTGAAACTGCAAATTATTGCTTTGCATCTTAACATCAAGCTCTAAAAGTGATTGTTGTTTATTCTGGAAGTTCAGTTTTTTAAAATTCCTTCTTGTCAAAGAGGAATAAATCCTGACAGGCAGATGACAAGAACCAGTGCTCTTTTTTATAGCAAAGGGTCTGTAAAATAAAAATGATCCTGAGTAAAAAAAGAGACTTTATTAAAAACATCTTATTATGGCATTCAGCATATCACTTTGGAGGGCTAGTTAGGTGGCAACCATATTGGAGACCTATTATTGTTTCTGAACAATAGTAAATATCAAGATAATAAGCATTTCACTTAGTAATATAATATAATAATAATAATATGATATAATAATATTTCACTTGGAAGAAGTCAAATGTCCTGAAGGTTTTTCTGAGTTGACTGACATCTGACAGGGACTCCCTAATCCCTTCCCTGTAAATAACTGCCTGTGATCTCAGGGTTTTAACCCTGCATTTGTCTGCTTTTTGTGAGCTTCTCAATAGAAAGATGCTATCAAGTGTGTGTGTGATATGGGAATTGGCTCACAAAGACAAGGTTGTGCAGGGTTTATGTAACCATGTGTTTTCATAAAGTCTACAACTGCAATATTCAGGCAGAGAGATAAGAACAATTTTTCTTAAAGAAGAGTATCTTATTATTTTGTGAAAACTCTTGGAAATCTATGAACACTAAGGCCAAATTAAATGAAACAAATACTTCTTATGTTGGTTTTATTTTTAGTCTATTATTTCAAGTGGCTTTTGAAAGCCCTCTGCTTCATTTGAAAGCATTCCTTTGGCCATGGCACATGAGAGGGGGAAGACCTATTACAAAAGAGAATAAAAATTACTTAATCTTAATTCATAAAATCTTAGATTAGAAGCAACCTTTGAGATCGTCAGTCTAATCTCTTTCTGAAGATAATCATCTAGCCTCACTTGAGCATTTCTAGCGATTAGAAACTCATTATGTTTTAGAGAGTCATTCTCTTTGGGGAAATTACTAGAAGCTCTTTCTTATCTTGAGATTAAATCTGCATACCTGTAATTTCTACATCTCAGAGCAATACAAAGAAGATGATTAATCATTTCATTTAAAAATAGTTATCTTAGGACTCTTCAAATGTTTGAAGAAAGTTTTCAGGTCACCACCTGAGTCTCCCCCTCAACCTATTTCCCAAGGTTAGACATATTCACTTCCTTTAACCAATTCTCAGAGAAAAAAGTTTTCAGTTTTCAGAGTTTTATCAGACCAGTCACCTCTGCACGAAATGACAGTATCTCTCTACAAATTCCAGCTTGTTTTGGCCAAGTAAGATGACTTTAAGGAGTCTCAACCCTGCCAATGCATTTGAGTTGCCTGGAGAAACTTGACAAATTTTACTTCCTTTGTAGACATTTGATTTCAGTTGATATGGGATGAGACCTTGAAATTAGAATTTTTCAATGTAAAAGAAATAAAACCCCTTCTACTGAAATCATCTGAGTTCCAGGCAGGGCTTTAGAAGTGAGAGCTAGTTAATAAATGTATGAACACGCCCAGCTGAATTTTGAGCAGGCTATCTAAGCATTTCAGGAGAAGATGATATTTACCATTTACCAAGCACTTCCACAAAGCCTGGCATCAGGCTAAGTGTGAACTAATTTAAATACAAAATAATAAATAAGAGCCTGAGGCTCAGAGCAACTAAGTGACATGACCAAGATGATATTGGCCACAACAAAGAGGCAAGGAGATTCCAGACTGGGCTGTAGAGACCTTGAGCCAAGCTCCTTTGGATAAACTTGTTTCGCTTCCATTACTGGCTCTCCTAGAACAAGGGCCTGAAATGGAAATGGTGACTGTTAGACTACAAGATTCATTTGTGCTTAGGCTGCTTCCAAGCCTAGTGTGAGAGAACACTGAGTGAGGCCCTTTGCTATCCAGATTACTGAGGCAGTCCTGGAGTGGGTGGGCCTCTCCCACTAGTGCCTTTGCCCTGCATCCTTGCCTAACAAGCATCCTGAATACAAGAGGTAAAACTAGGGTGGAGGAGAGTGCTGTTCAGAGGCTGAGTGGCCTGGCCACAAGGACATTTAGCACAGAGGAAGCCTGTAGGATTTGGTGACAGTTCCTACCATGGCCTTCATGTTCATTCTCCTTCAATACTTCAAACTAGAGCAGCAGGCCTTTCTCCAAGTATGTGAGGAAAAAAAATGGGATAGATACTTAGAACTGAGTAAAGAAACAGATCAATCTGACATACTGAACATTCATTCCCAGGATCCTTATACAGCTGAAGAACTATCCAGTACATATATATCAACTATGTTTTTTTTTTTTTTTTTTTTTTTGAGACGGAGTCTAGCTCTGTCACCCAGGCTGGAGTGCAGTGGCCAGATCTCAGCTCACTGCAAGCTCCGCCTCCCGGGTTTACGCCATTCTCCTGGCTCAGCCTCCCGAGTAGCTGGGACTACAGGCGCCTGCCACCTCGCCCGGCTAGTTTTTTGTATTTTTTAGTAGAGACAGGGTTTCACCGTGTTAACCAGGATGGTCTCGATCTGCTGACCTTGTGATCCGCCCGTCTCGGCCTCCCAAAGTGCTAGGATTACAGGCTTGAGCCACCGTGCCCGGCCATATATCAACTATGTTAAATACTATTCACCACGGTCTGACCATCCCACACAAACCACTTCCTCAAGACATGTCCTTCATCCCCAGAATCCCAAGCCCCGTGCAGGTTCTCATGGAGCTTTTTTCGTAAGAACAGTCATGAGAAAGCTTGGAGTCTCTGGAGAACCATTTTGTTTTACTTACTTCTGTCATGTTGTTTTAAAAAGAAGAAAAAAAACTTTGCCTTTTTGGGTTCATCTGTGTTTGAGTTTTAGGTGATTACTTTAGCCTATGAACTTGTAAGCATTCAGGGACTGGATTAAAATCCTGCCTGTTACTTATAAATATTGACACTGACAGGTGAGAAGTAGTGACCTGTTTATGAAACGGGTTTTGTTTTTAAGTCTGTCCAGGGGCAGACTTGAGTCAGATTAAGCCTGTATCTCACTAAAACTTTAGTCATAAGAAATACGTATTGTTTTCTTAAGAGTTTGCTCATTGACTATTTTAGTTTCAGTTCCCCTGGAAGTAGACCTTGAGTCAACAATTTGAGTGCAGAAGTTATTTGGAAGTCAAGGAACACTGGCTTGGGCAAGGGGAATTGATATAGGGAAGGAAAGAGAAAATAACAAGTGAATTATTAGGCCACCTCTCACAGTGGGGTAGCATAATTGCATGGAGAAAACCTAGAAAGGTAGTGTAAAACACAAGTCTTAGAATTATCCTGCCAAGGAGTAAAGGAGAAGGGCTATTTATGCCTCCACATCCATTAGTCATTGGACAGGGACTTCCTCTGGTAGTTCTCACGTCTACTCTTTAAAGATGCAGAGGCTGGCTGGTGGAAGCCTGGTTGGGCACGCATGAAAATAATATGTGGGTCAGAGGAAATTTGAGGGAAACACATTAGACACGTTAAATGTGATAACTAAGAGAAATAAAGGAGTTTGCTGCATCTGGAAAGAGAGATATAAGCAAAAAAAGTTATAAAAATTTTGTTTGTAATTTAAAAATTAATGTTTTCTACAAGTCTTCAATCAATTTTTTTTTCTTAAGCCATTATTACCAGAACAGTACATAATTTTCTGGAAATATAAATTAAAATGGGTTTTGGTTCATACTCATCTCTAGAGATTTTTGAATACTGAGTCTCTCTTCCAAAATATTTATTATTTCTCCCAAGCTAATGTTAATTTAATTCAATCTCTGTGTATGTACTTAATGTCTAATTTGTACCCAGCACAGTGCTTGCCACTTACTAAAGAAGCTTAGAGTGAGAATCTAAGTGTTTTGATATCAACATATTGCAATTTTAAAATTTTAAACTAGGTATATCCAGGTGTCCAAAGGTGCGCATATGACCATTGTGACAGATAAAAGATAGCCACAAATTTTTTGACATTTCTCTATTGAGAGGTGGGTTTGTGTTCCCTGTCCTTTAGTTCTGGTTGGGTTCTGTGACTGCTTTGATTAATAGAACATGGCAGAAGCGATGCTGTGCCAGTTTGCAGGTCCTAACCATACGGTTCAGTGCCAGCAGCTTCTACTTCTGATATCTGGAAATGCTTATACTTGCAGTACATTTCTCTATTGAGAGGTGGGTTTGTGTTCCCTGGTTGGGTTCTGTGGGTTCTGGTTGGGTTCTGTGACTGCTTTGATTAATAGAACATGGTAGAAGCGATGCTGTGCTAGTTTGCAGGTCCTAACCATATGATTCAGTGCCAGCAGCTTCTACTTCCGATATCTGGAAATGCTTATACTTGCAGTGTTTTCTCTGGGTGATCCACCTGCCAGGATGTGAGACTCCAAAGCCACCTGATGAAGCCTTGTGTAGGTGCCCCTATCGGTAGCCACAGCTGAACTCCCAACAGATAGCCGGGATCAACTGCCAGCTATAATAACAGTCCATTTTGAGTACCGAGCCCAGTCAAGACTTTCCATGACTGCTTTGCCAGCTAATATCTAACTATAACCTCAGGGACAACCTGCATGAGCCCAGTCCACTGACAGAACCATGAGAAATAATAAAAGCAATTTTGTTTTAAGTTACTGAATTTTTCATTGAGGGGTAGGGTTAGTGGGGGGAATTGTTACACTGTAATAGATAAGTGGAACATCTATTTCGGTTTTAGGGATGGTTTCTTAGAGTTGTAAGAATGTCACTTATATAAGACCTTCTTACAGTACACAAGAAGTTCACTTATTTTAAGTTAGAGGATGAGTTTGAGTTATCCAAAAAGGAAAGTTAAAGAAAATCATAAGAGCAAAGAGAGCCTGATATGTTTGGGAAAATGCAAGCAATTTAGCTTTACTGAGACTAAAATGATAATAAAGAAAGCTAGAATATCGGGTCCGTTGTTCAAAGGTTTCTATGTACTATGTTGAGGATCTGGTGCTGAGTCTTCTAAGTGGTTCTAATTTTTCTCAGAAAGTTAACAGTCTTAAGTTTTCAACTAATTGGATAATCATGAACTCAGGGGTTCATCCAAGTTGTCTCCAAATATGTTAATCAGCTTTGATCAGGCTCATTCATTCATTCATCCAAAGATTTATTGAGCTCTTACTAGGTGCTCAGTGTTAAAAGGATCAGAAAACCAGTAAGTCATATTTCCTTTCCCTCAAATGCTTAGAGTGTATTTGATATTTAAATGTATAGAAAAAGTTTAAAAAAGACAGAGTCACAGAAGATACATGGAAAATTATACCTTCTGAATGCTCCAGGAGTTAAGAGAAGAAAACATGATTGTGGATTCCCACCCAAGAGGGTGTCCTTGAGCAAATAGACTCACTTCCTAATGTGCACAAAAGCCAATTGCAATGGCAGTGGCTTTTGAGAAAAGAAAAGCTCTATTGCAAAACCAGCCAGTAAGAAGACAGTAGTCAAGATCAAATCTGTCTCCCAGGTTTAGGGTCTGGGGCAAGTTTTAAGGAATCAGAGGGAAAGGGAAAGGATTTAGGGATGTTGGCTTGGCAGGGTCTGATTGGAGGGCTTCAAATTTGACCATTTATGATAAGGCATACTGAGGTGGATTTTAGCCCCAGATCTTCCAGGCCAATGGACACCTTGCATCTGAAAGAGCTCTTGTGTCCAGGTTCTGGTCATGTCCCAGTCTTGGCTCTGAGGAGAGAAATTGCTGGTCCTAAGTATTGTTAGAGACCAAGGCTTTTTGTATTGTCCAGGCTACATGACTTGTTTTTGGCTCTGTTACACCTACTAGGCAACTCAACATTTTGTTATCAACAGAGTAGGCTAAGTTTGGGCGGGTCCCACAGTTACAAAGGGACTGTGGTTATTTATATCTTGGGAAGGAACTAACACTATCTCAACCCAACCCCACAGGAATACTCACTTTCAAAAAAGACTGATTAGGTATTTTACAAAATAATAATAATGAAAGTAAACTCTTAAATCGCATTAACTATGTGCTGGTACCAGTCTAAGTGCTTTAAATATTTTAACTTATGGAAAGATAGTAACTTAATCTCAAACAATCCTATGTGATAATACTAGTGATATATATATATATATAAAATATATAAATATATATATATATAGTGTGTGTGTGTGTATATATATATATATATTTTAGATGGAGTATCACTCTGATGCCCAGGCTGGAGTGCAGTGATGCGATCTCAGCTCACTGCAACCTCTGCAACCCAGGTTCAAGTGATTCTTCTGCCTCAACCTCCCAAGTAGTTGGGATTACAGGCGCCTGCCACCACACCTGGCTAATTTTTGTATTTTTAGTAGAGATGGGGTTTCACCATGTTGGTCAGGCTGATCTCGAACTCCTGACCTTGTGATCCACATGCCTCGGCCTCCCAAAGTGCTGGGTTTAGAGGTGTGAGCCACTGTGCCCGGCCTAGTACTAGTGATATTATCCCCAATCTAGAGAGAAGTAATAGAGTCATTAACTTGTCTATGGTCATATAGCAGTAGGTGACAGCACTGGGATTTGAACCCAGTTGCTACTACTAGCCAGGGCACTACTGCCTCTCATTATTATACTATGGGATTTATCTGAATGTGTTTTATGCAACATAGCTTTTTAATGACAAGTTGATCTACTTTTGCTTTCTTTGTATATTAGCTATGGACACTCTTAAAAAATAACAAATATTATATAGTCAAACCATTCCTCTATCAGTCTATTATTTGGCGATTTTATACCATTTTTACCTCAATGTATAGCATAGTATATATCTTATATACTAGATGTATACTTATCAAATGTATACTTATAGTATACATTATTTAAGTAATGTATAAGATAGAACTAAATTGATTTTTATTGCTATGGATACTTTTTGATAAGTAAAATAGAGTTAGAATTTTATTTCATAGATGAGGGATAGTAACCCAAATATTCGATTAAGTTCTGAAGGCTGAAATGCATGAATGCTGCTGGTTGAAAGCATGTCTGTACCATAGTTTTTACCTTTCTTTTGTTCTTGTTTGAACTTCATTCAATTTGGCCAATGTAGCCTGACAGAAAGTGGCTTTCAGTGAAAAGAATGTAGGTGAAGAGAGAGCAGACAGCTGTGGCAAGAGAGAGCCAGGCTTTTGCTTGCGTAGTAAGGCAGAGCAGAGGCTGTCTCCAGAGACGCCACACACATCACAAGGAGGGCATCTGCATGACTGGCCGAGTTGCTGTTTCTTTTGTTTTGATTTTCCCCAGTCCCCCACCCTGCTCCATCTCCAACAAATCCGTATTTAGTTAGTGCTCTTAAGAAAATCACAGCCTCTTTAGTTTACAAAGACAATTAGGAACAAACAGACCAGTACTTGATAACTTCTCATCTTTAAATAGACCAGACCCACAGAGATGAATTGTTTGGAAATGCTGATAGAGGCAACAATAATGATAGCAGCTACCATTTATCGAGAGTATATTATATACCAGACTCTGGTCTAAGCATTACTTTCTTTATTCTTCAAAGCAACCTCATGAGGTAGGAGCTATCACAACTCTGTTTTAAAGCTGTAGCAACAGGCTCAGAGATTGTCAGTAACTCATGAGAGCCACAAAGTTGATAAGGATTCAAGTCAGGACTTGAATTGGCTGGGTTCTGAGAAGATTAACTTGTGACTCTCTTTGACATTGTTTATCAAAGGTAGGTAAGAGTGTCTGGTTTTGTTTGTTTGTTTTATTATTATTATTTGTCTGATGATTGGAAAATTCTCTTCTCTCTGAATTTGGCAATGTCACACTCATAGTTCACCTTAGATGCATTTTTACTTGTCTATTTGGTGGCTCTTGTTGGGAATTGTGAACTCTCATTGAAGTCACTGTTGGTGATAGTTGAATAAATCTAGCAGGGGCTGGAAAAACAGAGTTGGCTGCTTAAAGAGTGGTGATCAAAGCAGGTCAAAAGAATCCACATGGCCGGGCATGGTGGCTCAAGCCTGTAATCCCAGCACTTTGGGAGGCCAAGACGGGCGGATCACGAGGTCAGGAGATCGAGACCATCCTGGCTAACACGGTGAAACCCCGTCTCTACTAAAAAATATAAAAAAAACTAGTCCGGCGAGGTGGCGGGCGCCTGTAGTCCCAGCTACTCGGGAGGCTGAGGCAGGAGAATGGGGTAAACCCAGGAGGCGGAGCTTGCAGTGAGCTGAGATCTGGCCACTGCACTCCAGCCTGGGCGACAGAGCGAGACTCCATCTCAAAAAAAAAAAAAAAAAAAAAAAAAAAAAGAACCTACATGCAGAACTGGCAACCCTGTCCGTCACTGTGGCAGTTGTGGAACCAGTGCTCCTACTAGACTCAAAGCATTTGGGTAATTTTGCAGGATGTTAACTTTAAAAAAATATTTTTCTTGCTTATTTTGCATGATGCTAATTAAAAAAAATCCTATCTGCAAGATTTCCCAAAATCCCATTCTGAGATTTGCTTAGTTCCAATTAAGCTATCACGTGGCATTAATCGATTTTTTTTTTTAAGACCACGTTTTGAAGGTGCTCAGGTTTTAGAATCTGCAATCTTTTCTGCTCTCCATCCTTCTCTCATTTCCCCTCTTGGCATTTTGGGATCCGGCAGGTTCTTTTGGGATCCCCTCTTGACATCAGACCCAGAATATGTGTATTAGTGGCAGCTGCCAAGGGAATAAACAGGACACAACAGATGTGGCGACAGCCGGAGTGGACTCAGTTCATTTTCAATTATTTTTCAAGTGAGGCTCAGCCAGACAGCTCACAGACCTCATCATGTGTTTTGTTTTTTTTTTGTTGTTGTTAGTTAAAAGGCTGGTTAAAGGTACATTTGTACATGAATAAAGAAGTCTTAGAAAAATTTCAAAAATATAGTATTTTCATCTGAAGACCTACATTTAAAAGAGGGCTTCCTAGCATGTCTAGTCTCCAAAACATATGTAACTGTCTATGTAGACTGCATCTCTAGTTATTGACCATGGCAAAGCTTTCCTAGATACGTTTCCCTAGAAAGAAAGTCAACAAATCTTTTAAATCCTCAGCCTCCCAATCACTTCAGCTGGGACTTTGGGGACCAAGCCTGAACTTGGTTCCATTTGATCCATCTGGGATTTAGTCTACCCATCTGGATTTCAAAAGGCTCCCTGGGTAGCTCTATTATATAACCAAGGTTGAGAAAAATCGATCTGGAAAGATTTCGTCAAGGCAATCATGATGCCCCGGGGGTAGGGAAGTTCACAATCCTTTCCCTTTTGACAGGTTTATCATGAGTTGGGGTTAATTAAAAAGCCTATGGAGAAAGAGATTGAATCCAAAGCTGTCATCATCATTTCCTATCAGTGTGACTTTGTTTAACCTCTGTACTTTGGTGTCCTACTTTTAAAATTATAATAATAGCACCTTTCTGTGGGGGTGCTGTTAAAACTAAATGAGATCATTCATGGAAAGTTATCTAGCATAGAATCTGGTGTTTAGTAAGTGCTTAATAAAGACTGGTTTCCTGATGTGCCTCTCCTTGTCATTCTGTTAAGGCCAGCCACATTTGAGAACACCTCTGTGTACACACACACACACACACACACACACACACACACGTATTTAATATTTATGTTGACTTCTTCCTGGGAAATGGGTTATGATCTAGACAAAATGGAAATGCTTAATAAATACTTGTGACTTGAAGTGGTTAATGAGGTTGATGTCCATTCTCCGGTGGGAGATGCTATGGCTAGAGAGACATTAACACAGAGAGAAGAAGAATATTATCGAGTCTTCACCCCACAGTTTCCTTTACATGTGTTTATCCCTGGGTAACAAAAGAATTCTAAGATACCCCTTCAGAATGAAGAAAAACAGTACTTTCTGGCATCACACAACGCCCTCCAGTTTTGGCCATCAGATGCATTTTATGTGGAGTAGATGGGCACTTCACCTGCGTTAGTTTGACACTTTTGGGTTTCATATCAGATTTTAATTGACAAAAATCATTTTCCTGTTAGAGAATTTTGATGATCATTTCTAGTCTACCTTCCTCTATAGATGGGGGAACTGAGGTCCTACCAAGTTAAATGATCTGCCAAGTTATCCCTGCAAGTAAGTGACAGAACTGGGTGGTGTCCTAGGCTCTCCTAGTCTCCCCTCTGGCCTTCCAGTCTTTCCTGCATAGTCTGTGGTGGTGTTTATCTGACTTGAGTGCAGGTAAGCATCACCTGGGGATCTTGTTAAAATGCACATTCTGATGCAATAGGTCTGGGGCAGGTCTGAGTCTTCATTTCTTACATGCTCTCAGTTGTCAGAATAAAACAGCCTTTAAGTGTTAACAGTGACTTCCTAGTATTTTGCTTAGGTGCTATGCAGAGTTTAAGATTCACCTCTAACTGGCATGTTTTCAGTCTCTTACCTTTTCTAACATGGATGCTCTCATTTGCAATGAGTCTCCTCTTCTTTCCACTCATCAGAACCCCATGATTCAGCCAAGGCTTCTCTCACTATTTCAGTCCCATTCATCTTCTCTCAACTCTCACAAATTAACATTTAATTATTGTCTTGATGTTTCCACAGATTGTTTGGTACGTGTTAACTTCTTTATAACTAGATCATAAGCCCCTTTAGATGAGAATTATAGCCTGACTTTTTACATTGCTCAATATGTGTAAATGGTTAATAAATATGTATAGGCTAAGAAAATCTGCCCAAGTCAGTTTGAGTGATGTACTGTAATGAGGAATTGCTGACTTCCTTATTCGTGGGTGTATCCTAAAATAAACACCACTGTCATTATTATTATTTTCATCAACACCACTTTATTATTATTACCTCTTTTTCCCCAGGTAGTCCTCTGGGTCTTTGCACAATGATGATTTTCTGTAGAATTTCTAAAACACCATTTGCTTTACTCAGTTGGCTGTAGTCAGTTGTTGCTTAGCAATAATAATGACATGTTGAGAGTCATCTGATGGGCTTTGAACATCCTGAGCAGAGGCTAGCCAAGGGCAGCTGGTTGGTTACTTGTGGCCTCCAGTCATTACCAGAAGAGTAGTGCCAATGAGGGAAGAAAAGTGCTGTAACTGCCACAAAATGTATTTAAATCACATTTTTGGTACAAATTCATAGTTTAAAAAATTAAGTAGCAATAAAATCCTTAATATACAGACCATTTTCATGGGCTTGAAACAATAGACATAGAGACCTGGCCTGAAAAATCATATCTTTGCCAAGAGCCTGTGAGATTATTTGACGGTACGTGTGGCTCCTGCCTTCCAGAATTCTCTGTGGGTGATGGATGGGGACGACCATGGCACCGCTGGCTGCATGAGCACCTGAGGAAAGGCTGCTTGAAAAAGGTCATTTTAAAACAGAGCCATTTGTGAATGATTGGAGTTTATGTTGGTTGCCCCTTTTAATATGACTCAGAATATATTAATTATGTTCCTATGCCTGGGGCCTTTCATGTCGAGTTTAAGTCGACAGTGGATCACAAGTGCCAAGTTATAAAATCCTGAAAATAAGGGTTTCTCCTGGAAACTTTGGAACTGTATGCTAGCAATTAGAAAGACTGACTAATGCTCTGGATGACCTTATCATCTCTTTTCTCCTTCAAGTTCCACAGCTTTATGGTCATGTTGCAATTAGTGATGTAGTGATAGAATGCGTATAGAATGTTGTCACTACTGATGACTGTTTCTATTGTCATTCTGACAATATTGTTGTTACTTCATAGAACATTAAGGCCCTCAAGTTGCCTAGGTTTAGGACTGAACAACTCCGGGAATCTGAAAGATGATGCAAATAAACAGGAAGATGGACAAAATCCCAAAGGGAGAGAAAGGAACTGGGAATGGGGGATCGTATTCTAATAGCTCATCATCACCACATGAAACATACAATGCAGAGGTAAGTTCATGGCTCTCTAAGATTAAACAATTCTCAGGAGACTCACGTGTTAGGAAGGATGTTGGAAAGAGTATGGCCAATGACATTTCATTTTTGTCAGTTTTAGTGCTTGATATTTTAAAGAATTATCTTAATTAGATGTAGTTAATTCATACTTAAGTTGACTTCATCACAAAAATTCTTTTCTGTGGTTCTCTGGCTTCCGTTATTCTTAGAACAAAGAATCAAATATTTTAAATAACTTCTGAGTACTTGTCCATTAGCAGGTAGGGTTCTTGAATTTTGAGAATGAGATGTGAAGAGTGACAGTCTATATATCTCTAAAAAGTCCCCAAATGAACTGAAGTTTGTTTTCAACTATGAGCTCCACTTGGCTACAAAATGATATTTATTATTACTGCTATGGTCATACTTGCTGCCATTTTTACCGTACTCCTTTCTGGAACGTCAAGGTCCTAGAGTGCTGGCATGTTGGTGTATATGACAGAGCAGAGTCAGGAATCTGAGGACACTGAGGGAAAAATGGAAAAACTCCAACAAGGAAGAGAGAGATTATACTTAAAATATGTATTTTTATGTAAACCCGCCAGCCTCTTCCTACCCATTACAACCAGATCCATTGCTTTAAAATATTACCTTTATGATGTCATCCCCTTATTCAAAAACTATGAAGGCTTCCCCATGCCTATAAGATAAAGACTGAACACTGCATTTGGGCTTTCAAGACTTGCTGCAGCTGGCCTTCCTCTATAACTCAAAATGCACCTGCCCCATTTTCACTACACATAAGGTTCTTTATCTCTACTGTTATGTCTTTCCTGCCTGATGACATGGTAAGCACTTTGTTGTTGAGGATCTGCTTTATTCACTTTTATGTCAATTAAAGCATCAGTGTCTGCCTTTTTTGACCCTCTCTGCAGAAATCACCTATGTCCCACTCCCTCCTGTGGGCCAAGATTAACACAACCTCTTCCCTTGCTTAATCTTGACAAGGCAGCAGCTGCAGCCCTCGTTGAGTCAGAGCTGCAAGTTAAACTGTCCTAGATCAGGCAGGTGGTGTGCCAGACATGAGTGCAAACCATGCTGTGCATTCAAGCCACAGACCTTTCCTTTTCCAGAGCGTTGATCTGTGTTTTGCATGTAGGCTCCTGTCTTGGTTTCTTTATCACCCCAGTGAATCATCTGGTGGCCCAGAATCACCATGCTCTTCAACTGCATTAAACTACCGCTTGCCTGATTGCACTCAAACAGATGCCACACCCTCCGCACCACACATTTAACCTCGTAGACTTGTTTTGGCCTTATAAGCATCAAGACCTTCCTAACTCTGCCCCAGATGGACACCATGCCTTGCATTGCTCAGCTTCCTTTGTGGCTGCATTCAGATCCTAGATAACTATCCTTGCAAGCTGCCTAACTATTCCTGGATTCTAGGGTTTTGTTTCCCAAGCATATTTACGTACTCTTCACCTGCACAGCGTTTAGCAAAAGACAAAACTGTTGTTTCCCTAAGAAAATTTTAAATTCAGATTTCCCTGGAGACATAATAGGTAGCATGCCCTGAAAATGTCCTGTGTGTCTATGACTTAGTGCACTGAATTCAAAAGCGTTCCTGAAGTGTGAAATCATTAGCATACTTTATAACATTCAAAGATCATTGACAATAGGGAATTATATATAATCTGCTAAATGTGTTGTTAATAGTGCTAGAAATTTTAAGAGGAAAAACAGTTATTGATCACACTTAGGATGAGTCAATAGAGAAACGCTAAGTATTCTGAAATTCAGAAAATTCCACCTGAATTTGGTGTCTACTTGAACGATACACGTCTCAAATAAGAATATTATTTCTGCTGCATATTTTCAAGAGGAAGAACTAACTGCATTATGCACCTGAGATTATTTTTATTTTCATCATTTGTTTTTATAATTACAATTATTTCTTTTTAGATGGAGTTTTGCTCTTTTGCCCAGGGTAGAGTACAATGGCTTGATCTCAGCTCACTGCAACCTCTGCCTCCCGGGTTCAAGTGATTCTCCTGCTTCAGCCTCCCAAGCTGCTGGAATTATAGGCGTGCGCCACCACGCCTAATTTTTGTATTTTTAGTAGAGACAGGGTCTCGCCATGTTGGCTAGGCTGGTCTTGAACTCCTGACCTCAGGTGATCCACCCTCCTTGGCCTCCCAAAGTACTGGGATTACAGGCATGAGTCACTGTGCCTGGCTATAATTACAATTAAAAGGTGTCTTTTGGAAGATGTAAGAATAAAAACTATTAGTCAAAAAAGCAAAACATTTGCTATAATTGTATCCCTTAATCATAATGATCATCATTCTCCTCTCTTTTGCTCTCCCTTTCATGTCACCATACATATAATTTCTTACCAAAATTAAATCCTTCTTTACATACATTTTGTACCTAGCTTTCATAATTGGCAAAAATCTATGAACATGTTTTCATACTAATATATATTCATATTATCTCCTGTAATCACCCTATGCAGCTCCTTGGATTGATTCCCTATAGTACTACTAGTGTCTTATGAGTGGATATCATAGGGACTCATCTTTTTGCTATTTTTAAAATGTTGCTAAAATATCCTTTGGTCTACATCTTTGAGATCTACTTTTTTTTTTCTTTCTGTAAATATGCAGAAGTAGATGACTGATGCAAAGAATAGGTAGTTTTCAGCTTTCAGGTATTTACTGCCAAATTGCTCTCAAGAAAGTTTGCTTCATGTTATCCTCCCTCTGGCAGTGGATGGGACAGTTGTTTTCTGGAGACCCCATTGTAGTTCTATTGATTAACTGGGCTCTTTTAAATTTCTGTAAAGCTGACAGGCAAAAAATATTGTGTATTGTTTTATTTTGCTTATCTAATTTACTCCTTCATTTAACAGGTATTTATTGAGTACCTATTATGTACCAGGAACTCTTCAAGGAGTGAGGGGAAAGTATAAAATAAGACCGAAAAGTTCCTTTCTTCCATGAGGATATAATTCTAGTGGGAGAACCAATAAGCAAACAAATGGAAGAACCTTAGGCAGGGAGACATGCTAAGCTGAGAACTAGGCAGCCAGCACCTGGGGAGCTGCACTGGAATTGTGATTGTGAAACTGATTCAAAGAGGTAACATTTACAGTGAGACCTGAATGATAAGAAGGAGCCAAGTGTGCAGTGATTCTCCAGAAAGGAGTTCCAGATATTGAGAACAGCTGGCATAAATGTTTGAAGGTGAGTATTTACAAGGGAGGAGACCACCCCTCATATCATCTTATGTCCAATTTCTGCCTCCAAAGAAAGAAGTAAAAACTAAAACGCAGAAGTGAAATCCACAGGCAGACAGCCTGGCACCGCATCCTGGGCCCGGTAGTTAAAGATCAATCCCTGACCTAATCGGTTATGTTATCTATAGATTCCAGACATTGTATAGAAATGCACTGTGAAAATCCCTATCTTGTTTTGTTCCGATCTAATTACCTGTGCATGCTGCCCCCAGTCACATACCCCCTGCTTGCTCAATCAATCAGGACCCTCTCACACGCACACATTAGAGTTGTGAGCCCTTAAAAGGGACAGGAATTGCTGAATTGGGGGAGCTCGACTCTTGAGACAGGAGTCTTGCCCATGCCTGTGGCTGAATAAACCCCTTCCTTCTTTAACTCGGTGTCTGAGGAGTTTTGTCTGGGGCTCGTCCTGCTACATTTACAGCAGCACTATTCACAATAGCCAGAAGGTGGAAACAACCCGAATGTCCATCAGCAGTTGAATGGGAAAACAAAATGTGGTATATCCATGCTATGGAATATTATTCAGCCTTAAAAACAAACGAAGGATTGATACATGCTATGACATGGATGAACCTTGAAAACATTAGGTTAAGTGAAAGAAGCCAGTCACAAAAGGCTACATATTGTATGATTCCTTTTAATTCCTTTTATATGAACTATCCAGAATAGATGAGTCCATAGAGACAGAAAGGAAATTAACCGTTGCCAGGGACTGGGGTGGTGGTGGAGAATGACTGCTTATTTTTTATCGAGTTTTCTACAGGTGCGATGAAAATGTTTTGGAAACAGGTAAGGATGATTGTTGAGGACACTGTGAATGTACTAAATGCCACTGAATTGTATACTTTAAAAATGGTTAGTCGTTTGTTATGTGAATATTACCTCAATTTTTAAAAATGTGCTACAGTGAGTATAAACTTGCTTGGTGAGAACAGAAGGGCAGGAGCTAGGTACATGTGAGAATGAAAGGAGGAGATGAGAGTTTTCTCTCCCAGGAGCAGAAATCTTTTGCTTTTAACTTGTTTCCTAGTAACAGTGGCTCTTCCCCTAGATCCTGTGGAAAAGATGGCTTCCCACCCCCTCCGCAGCGATAGATTTGTTGTCCTAACCTGGGTCCCTCCTGGTAAGCTGTGTATGCCTGCGCCTTGGGGCAGGAGAGTTTGCTGCCCTCTGCTGGAAGATACAGGCATTCGCTTCATAGGAGAGAAGGGTCGGGGGAAATAGGTAGTGTTTTTTCCTCTTTCCAGCAGCTGTTGATCACCTCCTGCAGGCTGCAACATCCGGCTAACTTTGTGGGGTAGAGGTGGGAGATTCTCTTTTGCCTCTTTTGTTCTGCCTGCAGGCTTTCTTGTGGGAAAGCAGGGTAGCCAGGGAGCTCACTATGAGTCTGGAGTTCCCAGCTATTCTATACTGACAGTCTAGTACATGCTTGGCCTTAATTAATTTCTTAAAATTTTAGTTGACTTCTCCTTACTTGCTTGTATGCTGCCTACTTCTTTTTCTCATGCTCTGTCAAAGATGAAATAGTTATATGCCTTGTCTGTGCTTGGAAGGATTTACCTCTCTTTGGAATTTAGTTCACTTAGTGCCTAGCTTGCTCAGCTCCAGAGAAGGTATGATTTTGTAGGTCATCTGTCTTTTTCTTACCGTTAAGTTTGGAGTGATATTAACTTATGGCTTTCTACATTCTAAGTGGAAGTCTGTGTGTGTGTATATATATACATATATATAGTTAGTTTGTGCATAGTCAAATCAATCAATTTTTTTTTCCTTTATGGTTTCCACATATTATCACATTTTTAGGAAGGAAAAAGATGTCTTCACTATTATATAAATATTAATCTATATGCTTTTGAAGTTTCCATAGTTATTCTTTTTTTTACATATTTATGTCATTAATCTATCTGGAATTTATCCTAGGGTGAAATTTAAAGTAGATATCTTTACTCCCCCCAAATGAATAGACAGTTTTCAAATATAAGGTATTAAATAACCCATCCTTTTTTATTTGAATTGATACCTTTATCATACGCTTACATTTGATCTATTTATAGATTTTCCACTCCAATCCATAGATCCAATCCACTGTTTTTCCACAGTGCCACTAAGTTTTAATTACTATAGTTTTATAATATACTTTAACCAATAGGATAATTTCTCTCTCATTATTAATCTTTAATGTAAAAAAGATCTAGGTTATTCTTGCTTTTTTTTTTTTTTTTCTGGGTGATCATCGGGATTATCTTTCAAGTTCTTCAGGAGATCTCATTGAAACTTTTATTGGGATTACGTTAAATATTAGAGTAGTTCTTTGTCAGCATTTTCAAATTCTTCAAGGGTTATTTAGAATTCTAATTCTTCTTGGGTTAAATATGATAATTTAAACTTTCTAAAATATACATTATCAAGGTTTTCACATATAGTAAAATATATTCACATTTTATGAAATATTTTCTATAGGATTTAAAAATCTATAATTCTCTGGTTATATTTCTTTAAAATTTTTTTTGATTTTTAGTTTATTTGCATATATAGTAGATGTATATATTTATGGGGCAAGTGAGATATTTTGGTACAGACATGCGCAGTTTAATAATAACATCATGAAAAATGGGGTATCCATCCCCTAAGCCTTTATCCTTTGTATTTCAAACAATCCAATTATACTCTTTTAGTTATTTTGAAATGTACAGTTAAATTATTATTGACTATAATCCTGTTGTGCTATCTGATTATATTTCATTTCTGATTTTTTAATTTAACCTGATAAATCTTTCTAGAATTTATCTTTTTCAGTATGCATTTTGCAAACATCCAGCTCTGCGGTTTATCCATTCTACTGTTGCTTTCCTGAGCCTCAGCTTTTCTCTACATATATGAATCTTTTTGTCAGCTTAGGAAAAATTTCTTCTATTATATCTGTCAGTATTGTTTTTTGTTCCACTTGTTCCATTATGTTCTTTGAGAACCCAAATTGTTTATGTTTAATTTTGTTTCTCTTTTCTATCTATAAACTTTGTCATTGTTTTCCTCTGAATTTTCGGAAACCTCCTTGAGATTTTCCTCTCTATCTCTCAGTAGATTTTTCACGTAGTCTTTCCCTTTGTTGACTCCAAAATAAATTGTATTGTTTTTATTTTAAGCCATTAATTCCCTTGTAAGGTATTCTCTTTTCATTTATCTATTTTCTCTCTTACAAGTTCCTCCTCAGCTTTATTATTATGATTATTTTTGCATTATCCTGAGCATGCAATTTCCTGGAACTTTCTTCTCCATACTATAGATCATTTTTCAAAGGCATCTTTTTCCTCTGAATTTTCCAAATGTTATTTTTCTCTCTTGGTCTCTACTATTTTTCAGTGGGCCCAGTACTTTATTTTGTACCTCTTCATCTACACTTGAATAAAATATAGATTTGAGCATCTTTCAACACACAGTATGTATAGATTACTCCATTCCTGTTTATGACGTTCTTCTAAATCTATCTTATTGGACCTAAATCTGGTCCAATCTCTACACTCACATGGGGAACCTGTATACCACTAAGGTGTAACCTCTACAGCCTGCTGCTGCCCACCCCATAAATGAATATATACAGTAGAAACTCTTTTCAGTAGTCTCAACACAACCAATTTGTACCTTAATTTCTTTTCTAAAACATACACAGTATTTCTCATGCTACTCTGAATGTTCATGGATAACAGGCCACTCCTTAGTATGTCTGTATAATTCTGATTATACTTACCAGTAATCACTTTGCTTGTTCCCAAACTTGTTCATTCCAGTTGGCTGTTTTAAGAATTATATGATTTAATTGAATATTATGTAAATGGATGAATACGTTTGGAATTAAGAAAATATCATCTGTGAAATACATATTTGGAAAAGTAATTTGCTAATAAATAATGCTGTCAAAATAGATGTCAGCCAGAAAATGGTGAAAGATTGAAATATGTAAAAATCTATAAAGATTTTATACTTACATTGTTCCACAGAACATTGAGTTTTCAATATTTTTTAAAGAATTAAAATTTGAGATTATAGATAATGCATTACTCCAAGAAGATGATAGGAAACTAATCAGTGGACTTATCAAACAAAAGGCCTTAACAAAATATTTGTGAATAACTTTGTTTTACATATTTAAGTTGAAATACTTAGAATATATGTTTCACTTTTCTGCTTTAACCAAGGAACAGACCAGAGTTTAGCAAATGCATGAGTTCTGCAAATAATAGTTGTTTCTTGTCTAGAATCTTTTGCTTTTTTTCTTTGTGTGGCACTTTACTTGTGGGGGTACACTTTTAAGATTGCAAATCACTGTCACCAATATGCCACTCTATTTTCTAACCTTTGTTTTTCTGGGAGAAACTAAATTTCAATAAATATCATTTGACATGTTGTTAAAAAAGTTTAAATTCAAAATAATAAATACATATGCGTGTGCATGCACTCTCACACACACATTCACACACACATACACACACACACACATGCATGAACACTTCTTGTAAATATTATTTTACCCAGCCCTATTTTTGTAAGGATAAATGAAAGATATGACCCAGATTTCCTTGGGGAGAAAAGTTTTGGAATTAAACTACACATGATGTGCAAAATAAATGAACTCAAACAAACTGCAATGCAGTGGGAGTTCTGCTTTCATGCTGTAAACTCATTTGTCAAAATAATAGATGCTATATCTACATGGATGACCTATATGGCCTCTCATTAACTTGGTTTGATTAGACAGCTAAACTATTTAGTAGAGTCTGAAGAAGATTCTCAGTATAATTGGGAGCCCAAAGTGGATAAACCAACACTAAACAGTAAGAATCTAAATTCATTATTCAAGTAATTTTTGATGCACAAAACCACAGAAGAAATCGAAATTATCTCTGAGCATCTTTGTGCTATGATAACAACCACTTATCTGTGTACACAGATAAATTGCTAGAACATTGGATAGTGCAACGTATTT
Organism: Macaca mulatta; assembly: GCF_049350105.2. Classification (NCBI taxonomy): domain Eukaryota; kingdom Metazoa; phylum Chordata; class Mammalia; order Primates; family Cercopithecidae; genus Macaca; species Macaca mulatta. The sequence goes on from NC_133411.1 coordinate 126,024,131, forward strand.
AATAATAATGTGGAAGAAGCTGCTCATAAGAGCTGATTATATCTGTTGATTTTTCTGGTTATTTTTGGAACCCACTTAATAAGTGTTTATTGTTAAAGAACAATAGGAATAAAATCAATCATATATGTATGCTTTCAAATACTTATCTGTTCTAATTATTGGAGCCAACTTGAATTGCATCTTCTCTTTGGCAAATGACAGTTGAATTCATTGTAGAGGATACTCACATCTTTGACTCGTTAAAAATGATGACAATGGGCTGTTTTCAGTTTGTCTCTGTTGGTTGCCATAGTTTCCTAGGATACAATGACTCCCAGTTTCCATGGGCACACCACTGGCTAGGGCTGAAATGTTCTCTGTCATGATGCAAGGGCAAATCTGGGAGCATCCTCTGTTTAAAACTGCATTTTTGAAAATTTCAAGATGGAAGCATTAAGGAAAATAAAATAACAGCAAGGAGTCCTTTTGTGCAAACAAGGTACAATAATAAAGAAATGGTGATGGTAGGCAAATAGCCATAACAATGAAATTCATCAAGAAGGCAGATGGAAAGGGAAAGGGATAAAGAAGGAAGGGGGACACGGAGAAGGAGAGTTGGGAGCTGAGGGAAGAAACCACAGATTCTGTTAAATTATTTCCATCACATGAGTGAAACAGAAATTTTCAAAAATGGCCTAGTTAGGGGTCATTTATTCAACAATAAAGGCACTTACTTTATTCTTTCATTTTATATTGACTGTAGCTTTTGGCATCTTTTTACCTCTTCGTTTGTGAGTGGCTCAATTAAAAGTAAACCGTCTCTTAGCTGAAGAATTTCTAATCCTAAAAGCTGTTTCCTTCAGTGTTAAATCAAGCCCCGATCTTTTCTACAAATTCTCATGCTCACATTTTTTGTTTTATGTATGGATTTCCTTTGCCTCTTCTTGCCCGCTGTTCTCCAATTTTTGTGTGCCTTTCCTTTTTTTGTTTGTTTTCTGTGCTCAACAACCTACTTTCTCATAATCTTCATCTCAGCTGTTTTTTGTTTGTTTTGTTTTTTTTAAACATTACTGCTTTGTCAGTGTGTTTGGTTTCCAGTTTATAGTTTTATGCTTTTTTTGGGTCCTCTTTGCTGCCTGATAAGTTGCTGAGATAATTTACTAAGCTGGTTTTGCTTTTTTGTGAGGCTATTTAATGTGTATATTGCTTGCTGCCACTGAAGTTCATTAAGAAATACCTAGTTTATTCATTATTCGCATTCATTGATATCACTTCATTGTAGGGGAGGAGCTATATCTTTTCTGAACCCATCCAGATTTATGAATGGGTCCCTACAACAGAAGACAAATTAACAAAAGGGAAGCATGACATTTATTTATAATGTAAGTTTTACATGACACAGGAGCCTTCATAAGGAAATGAAGACCAGAAGAAATGGCAGAACCTGTGTATTTTTTATACTAGCTTTGAGGAATAAGTGGATAAAATAGAGAAGATGATTGGATTTAAAAGTATGATTTAATGGTAATATAAACCAGGAAGAATTTAGTAAGAACTGTTTGTTCAGATTCTTATTTGTGACCCTGTTATCTTTAGAGATAAGGATTTTACTTTCCTCTGCATATAGGGAAGGCACCTCTCAAGTGAGGGTCTTATGACTTGCCTCAGTGTAAGGTCAGATAATATTTTCTAGGATTTATGACCTGTATCAGGAGAGAAGGATGATGGAAGGTGAAAGTGACCTTCCTGCTTCTGTTTTCTCAAATGCCAAGGTGCCACATTTTGAAGGTAGTGTGTGCTGAATTGCATCACTATAAACGTTTCTCTTCATTTCCAAAAGGTTGAAAAGATCCATTTTTCTTGAAGCTATACTTGAAAATTAAAAATTTCCTCTTTTTTAAACAAATACCAAAACAATTACAAGTGTGTTAGTGCCATTTATACTCTGCTGGGTTATGAGCTTGGAGTAAGTACATTGACTGTCTTCAAATAATTCAGAATTTTTTTGAAAAGAATGGAAGTAGCTTAGGATATTAAGTTAAAGTAGTTGAAGAGCTAAACTTAAGTGTACTTGTATATGGGTTGTTCTCAAACTATAGTGTGCATCACAATTACTGGGATGCCAACACAGATTGCTGTGCCCAATCACCGAATTTCTGGTTCAGTAGGCTTGGAATGGATCCAACAATTTGTGTTTCTAACAACTTCTCAGGTGAGGCTAATGCTGCTTGTCAGGGGGCCACTCACTGAGAAAGACTGTTCTATATTAGATAGATCACATTAATGTGATCACTGAACAGTTAAGGAAGCTGCTAAATATGATTAGAAAGCTTTTGGAAACTCTCAGTACCTTAGGTGCTCTCTTCCTTCTAGTAAGAAGGGCATTCAGCCCATCCACATTGAAAGTGAGGTAGAGAACTGAGGCAATTTTCAGAGTAATGTAACCACTAGAAAGCATGTTAACCTTGTTCTCTTGCCATTTTAGATGTTGTTTAGCTTGTTTTCAAGACTATATTATTAAGATAATTATCTTGTTTTTTATGGTATTATTTATGTTAATAATGTGGGGTTTTCTTGTTTTGTTTTGTTTTGTTTTGTTTTGAGACGGCGTCTCACTCTGTCGCCCAGGCTGGAGTGTGGTGGCACGATCTTGGCTCACTGCAAGCTCCGCCTCCCAGGTTCATGTTTTAAAATAAGTTGGTTGGCACATCCGTTGCTTTTGATGGCCAGAATGAACTTACCATGGACAATTTTCAAATAGTTAGGCAAATCTCTCAGAACGTATATTATCCTGAAGTGAAAAAAAAAATATTTCACTAACAAATCAAATTCTGTAGTTATAAATATTCCATAAACAATTATAGTTCATTTCTAGAATAGAAGGCCTATTCATATTAGGAAATTTATTGATAATACAGTATGTTCTTGGATAAATGAAATAAAAAAAAAACAACAACCAATCATTTAAATATTGCCAAAAAGCTTTTTGGCAATATTTGCCATGTATTTCTGATGCCAAAAAATGAGAAAGTAGGAATACTGTAGATGGATAGTTCTTTAACATAAGAAATACATACATTCTGTCTATCTGTCAGTCAATCAATCAATCAATCATCATCTGGCCAATCTAATCTAAAGATAGATCTCTAACCAAAGTCAGAAACAAGAGAAGGATACTCATTATCACTACTATTTTTTACATTTTTATTGAGGTGTAGTTGATTTCTTTTATGATGAAATAAACTGCACATATTTAAACTGCACATATTTAAAATATGTAAGTTTTGACATATGTTTACACTTGTGGAACAATTACTATGTGTAAAATAATGAACATATTCACTATCCCTAAAAAATTCCTTGCATCCCTTTGTAATCCTTACCACCTGTCCCACCTCACCTCTCTTGCCCTGGCCATTGCTAGAAAGAAGAGTACATACTATGGGATTCTACTTATTTACAATGCTAGAAAATGCAAACTTATCTACAGTAACAGAAACCAGATTAGCAGTTATTGCCATTATTTTTCACCACTGTTTTGGAAACACAGTAGCCAACATTATTAAATATGAGAAAGAAATAAAGAGCAAAAATATTTGAAATGAGAAGAAAATAATTATTTAGAACAATGAATATTATTGTTTACACAGAACATCCAAAATAATTTAAAAGATTAGAAGAATTCAGCAAGCTAGTAGCTTCTAAAAATCAATCTGTAAAATTCAATATGTTTCCTATATATAAATAGTAATTAGATCATATAACTGAAAGAAAGTGTTTCTGATGGTGACTAAAAATTAAAATATTTAGATGCAAATTAACGAAAATTGTGAAGTCTGTATGTGGTAAATTGTTTTAAGCCCTATTATACATGTTCATTTTGCCTCAATTAATCTGTACATTCATCCAATCCCCATGAAAATAGCAGTTTATTTTGCCTAGAACCTAGAACCTAAAACAATGCTAAAATCCATCTTGAAAAATTTAGTTGTGGCCGGGCATAGTGACTCACGCTTGTGATTCCAGCACTTTGGGAGGCTAAGGTGGGTGGATCACCTGAGGTCGGGAGTTTGAGACCAGCCTGACCAACATGGAGAAACCCCATCTCTACTAAAAATACAAAATTAGCCAGGCATGGTGGCACATGCTTGTAATTCCAGCTACTTGGGAGGTTGAGGCAGGAGAATTGCCTGAACCCAGGAGGCGGAGGTTGCAGTGAGCTGAGATCGCGCCATTGCGCTCCAGCCTGGGCAACAAGAGCAAAACTCTGTCTCAAGAAAAAAAAAAGAAAAAGGAAAAATAAAATATAGTTGTGGTTGTTATCCTGTAGGGTCATTCTCTCACTATTTTTTCTTCAAGATTTTCCAAACTTGTATTGCATAACAACCACAACTATATGAAATATTATGGAAGCAATAAACACATCAAAGAAATATAATACAGAGGATATTATTTGGGATAAGCTAGGTAATAATAAAGTAACCTTGAAATCTTGAAGGTTTAACAGAATGAAAGTTTCTCGTTCATACTTCAAGTCTATTATTGGTCAGTGAAGTGTAGGGGGCTCAGATGTGTGTAGTCATTCAGGAACCCAGTGTAATGTTGACTCACACGTACTAGCAGTATCAACTCAACAAAGTTTTTCTTCAATCTTCCCAGCAGGGTAAACAACTTGGAGAATCACGAATATTTATTTCCTCTGTCTCAGCCTGGCAATGAAGTAATTAGATCAAAAATGGCCTTGCCTAATTGCAAAGGGGTTGAAAAGCACTGGCTTCTATGCACCCAGGCGATACTAGAAACGTCTGTGATAGAAAGTTCAGAAATAGCCCCCAATACAGTTAGCAATATAGTTTGCAATATAGGCGCTATGTCAAATTTATTGGAAGAAAGGATGTTACTCAATGGTTTGGTTGAAAGGTACACCAACATGGCACAAGTATACATATGTAACAAACCTGCACGTTATGCACATGTACCCTACAACTTAAAGTATAATAATAATAAATAAATTAAAAAAAAAAAAAAAGAAAGGCATCAAGCACTGAGCGGCAACATTTCTACCTTGCTCCTTATACCAACATAAATGCCAAATGAAAAAGAAGTTTGAAAAGAAAGGAAGCTCTAGAAGAAAGAAGAGACAAATCTAATTTTCAAGCGACAAAGAACTTTCTAAGCAAACAAAATAAAATTCATAGATAAAAATATGGACACCCAGAAGAAAACAGTGAGATGTTTAAGCTGGAATTTGTGGGGGGGGAGGAAAAAAGGAAGGCTGATTTCAAACTTACTCATGATTAATTTTTTTACGAAGAACAAAATATCTTTTTTCTGTCTAAAAAATACAAAATTTGATTATACCAAATACTAATATTTGGAGAAATGCATATTTCATTATCAGGAGTGCAGACATTTTTGTTTATTTTATCAAAACATATGTGTATGTATATATATTAAGCATACGCAATTTGTATATAAATTCTTTCCTCTTTTATTTAAAAGGAATTATAAGAATCTAACAGTAGTTAGTGTTCAGAGAAGATCCTATAGGGAGTTTATCTATGGAAGGGGAAAGTTTTACTTTTTTTTAGTGTTTGATTTTTACTGACCATATGTGCATACTAATTTTTTATGTTACTGTGAAGTTTATGTGGTGAGTTTTGTTTCTTTTTTGTATATCTTAATATTTAACAAAAAATTAGAAATTATATATATATATAAAGTAACTAATAAAACCATTTTCTTCAACATCATTATTTTTCAGATATTTTTCATTATTCAGATATTTTTCATTATTCATCATTATTTTTCATTATTTTAAAGGTAAATAGGAAGAAAGTAAAAAGTGAAATTATAAAATGATAGGCTCTAGTTATATATGGAGTATAGTCTGTAATAAACTATTATAATCCTGACTCTCACTTTCTCTCATTTTCTTGGTGCATTTCCTATCAGTTTCAAAGAAGCCTCATTAAATAAAGAACATATTTCTTTTTCTTTTTCTTTTTTTTTGAGACAGAGTTGTGCTCTTGTTGCCCAGGCTGGAGTGCAATGGCATGATCTCGGCTCACTGCAACCTCCACCTCCTGGGTTCAAGCAATTCTCCTGCCTCAGCCTCCCGAGTAGCTGGGACTACAGGCATGTGCCACCATGCCCGGCTAATTTTGTATTTTTAGTAGAGATGGGGTTTCTCCATGTTGGTCAGGCTGGTCTTGAACTTCCAACCTCAGGTGATCAACCCGCCTCTGCTTCTCAAGTACTGGGATTATAGGCATGAGCCACGGCGCCTAGCCAATAAAGGATATATTTCAAAGTCAAAGTTCTTTGGGTAAACAGCTTTATGAACATTTATTTTTGCAATATATATGTATATAATTCATAGAGTAATTCCAAGATCATCTGCGTACCTCCACAAAATATCTATATAGGATATGTATTGATGTGGTATTTGTAATCACACAATCACAGAAATACCACAAATGTTTCTTTGTTTTGTACAGGTTAAATAAAGCATGGTACAGCCATAAAATGGAAGTGTTACAGCATTTAAAGAGTGAAGCAAATATATGACTTATATGAATAATATCTAGGCTACAGTGCTATGTGAAAAAACAGTGTACAACATACAGTATTTGTTTAAAATAATATACCCTCTATATGTACAGGCTGTGTGTCTGTGTGTGTGTGTGTGTGCGTGTGTGTGTGTGTGTGTATAGTCTTATTCTCTAGGAATATAGTCAGTAACTGACAGCAGGGTGTTGCTCTGATGAGAGTGGGAATGAGGATAGAAGATAAATGTATTATTCTTTGTTTAGCTTTTTATATTATTTGATTTCTTTTGCCATGTAAAATATTATTTTTAAAAGTGAACCAACTAACCAAAGAAAAGCACATACGTTCTGCCTTTATTACCTTAGACATATAAGCAAACAATATTAAGATAAATACACCTTAATTTTTGAAATCTTGTCTTTCATTAACTTTTTGTAAATGGTGATGTCTATGTTTTCATGTGTGGAAGTCATATTACCTTTATCCTGATGAAAATAACTTCTCCAGTCTACAAAGAATCTTATTCAGTCAAATTTCTTTTTCTTTAAACTCAATAATCTGAAAACAAATATTGTGGACAAATACAGGCTATTAAGTAGTGAAAATGGCTGCTCACGGAGAACCAAGTAGTACACTTGTCCCCAAGGTCCCCACTTCCTGGCTCTTAGGCAAATCATGTCAACTGCGTTTCAGGCTCCCTCACCTGTAAAGTGGGCATGAAACACACATGCTGCCTTACAGGATTCATATGCGCTGCCTGTCAAGTGTGATGCAAACATGTACAAAGAGGCTTTACAAACTGTGATGTTCAATTCACATGTAAAGAGTTGGTGCTGATATTCTTTTACTGTCAGTAGAATGGATGCTCTAGAGATGTGTATAGAATATGGATATGTAGGATTAGGCATTCAAGTTTTGCCTCAAGCATATTCTAGTCCTGTACTCTGTTAAGGTATTTTAGAGAAAGGGAGATAGAACAGCTACTTAATAAAAAACCAGGAAGTACAGTGTCCTTGGAGAAGTTAGAAATCTGAGTTCTGAAAGCTCAAATGAAAGTCTCCCTGGCAGCAAGATGTTCATTCACAAATTGCCTCTACACCAAAGGAAAATCCAGGCATAGATCCAGAGAGGAATAAAACTCTATTAGAATTCAGTTACTGTTTATTTTGTTTAACTTTTTAACCCTCTGCTATTTAATTCCAGTTTTAATTACAGTGGAGGCAACACAAAAGCGAAATAAATTGGCTTTAAAAAATTCTGCATATATACATACCTGTCTATTAGCAAAAAGTTAGCAAGAAAGATATAATGACACTAATTACCTTTTCGCTGTACTTGTCACATTGTGTTTAGTTTTCTCTTTTGCAATGACCTTTTGTTCAGTAGCTCTGGAACACTAGGTGATCCAGTCCACTTTAACATCCCTGACATCTTATGAGCAAATCATAAGCAATATTTTGGGTGACTGCTGGGGTAATTACAAATTTAGTGATAATATATGCAAATCTCATGTGAAGGAAATTATAGGTCACTGTTGTTTGTATCATGCCATTTCTGTAGTGATAAAAGAAATTGCTTTTAATTATCAGATTATTACCATCCTTAATTTTGATAATTCTAGGCTATCAAAACAGTGTTTTGAATCACAAATCATATTATTTAGTTTTTCCAACAAGATGGCAGCACGGGGTTCCTCAATCATAATTCCAGCGAATACTTGAGAGTGTGTGTGCATGCGCATTTGATAAATTCATAGCTATTATAGAGTAAACAAGGATTATTCATGAGTCTTGGGAAGATGAGCAGTTTCCTTTTCACTGGCCAACATACATATTTCATTCCCCGAAAGCTTCACTTCTGAATTATTCTGCATAAATATTGCTCTTCTTATAAGCTTCCCTGTGCCCTGGAGAGAAGTGAAATGGAAAGCCAATGGGAGAGAGTTAAGGCATATTGGATAACATAACAAATTCTCAAAAGTTAAAACCTTACGGTGCAATCCACATGGTTGCTGGTGTTTCCCCAGTCATTTTCTCACTGAATGTTGGACAATAACATTGAAACTACCCTAGGAAGTGGATCAGACGGCATTCAGCCTCCAGCCAGTGTTAAAACACCCATGCTTGGAAGGCTTTATTGCTATTGAGGGCCCTGGAATGACATGAATCCTTGCTGTTGTGCCACCATTTGTTTGTAAAAATGAAATTCTATGTTCACCATTTTAAGTGAGGAGGTGACATAAATTACAGTTGGCTCTCTGTATTCATGGGTTCTGCATCCTCAGAGTCAACCAATGTTGGGTGAATAAAAACAAAAACAATAAGTATAATATAGAAATAAAAGTAATATGAAATTTAAAAACCAATACAATGTAACAACTATAATGACTATTTACAAAGCATTTATACTGTTTTACGTACTAGAAGTAATCTAGATATATATTTTTTCTTTTTTCTTTTTTTTTTCTTTTAGAGACAGTCTCTTGTTCCGTCACCTAGGCTAGAATGCAGCGGTATGCTCAAAACCCTGGGCTCAAGTGGTCTCGAGTGATCCTCCTGCCTTAGTCTTCCAAGCTGCTGGGACTACACGTGCATGCCACCATGCCCGGCTATTTTTTTTTTTTTTTTTCATTTATTTCACTTTTTGTAGAGACAAGGTCTTGTTATGTTGCACAGGCTGGTCTCAAACCCCTGACCTCAAGCAATCCTCCCACCTCAGCCTCCCAGAGTGTTGGAATTATAGGCATGAGCCATAATGCCCAGCCTAAACATGATTTAAAGTATACTGGAAGATGTACATAGGTTGTTTGCAAATGCATATTGATGTGTAGGATTAGGCATTAAAATTTGCCTCAAGCATATGCTAGGTCTATACTCACTTATTCTAGAGAAAGGGGAGATACAACAGCTACTTAATTAAGAAAAAAAAAAAGAGCAGAGTCATTGCAGTGTCATTGGAGAGGTTAGAAATCTGACTTTGGTATCCTCAGGAGTCCTCCAATGAATCCCCCAGGATACCCTGGGACAGCTGTATATACCATTGACAGCTTTATTTGACTGGATATGGTTAGCAAGGTAATTACTTCATATTCGTGGCATTTAAGTCCATGTCTTTTCTTGTTTGAATATAATGATTGAAATAATTTTTAGTGTTTAGTGTTTACGGGAGAAATTCTCACTTACTCAAGACTCAGTAACTTAGATTCAATTACTCTGTTCGTAAGTGACTAAGTTGGAAAAAAAAAAAAACTACAAAACTCTTGTAGAATAATACATGTGAAAAAAACCCACCTCATATAAATCTAGCTAACTGTACTTGCAGTGTGGCTCATCAAAAAGGCATTGTAGTGCTTACAGAAGCTACATTTCAGTCTAACACTAATTTTCCAAACTTGAAAATGTTCTCAAATCCATAAAGACAACCTAGTGGGCTATAAACTCAACATGTTTTTAAAACTCATAGTTATTTACTCCTTACTACAAAGGGACTGAAGTTGTTCAGGGGAAAGATTTAACTTTGTTATTGTTTATAAACAATGTGACAAATGCCTGTCTGCCTTTCTTTGTATTCCAAGGGCAGGGAGAGAACCTTCACGTATTTAAAGTGTCCTCTTCCTCACTTACCTGTTTTCTCACCCATGCTTCCTTAGTGTGTGTGTTTTTGAATTTTATGTATTTCTTATTTTATAGGAAACTGCCACACCCCTGCAACACTTTAGATAAGAACATTTTGAAAGAAATGTGAATGTATGGATTCAAATCTTTTTAGATAAAAGTTTCTATGGGTTCGTTGATTATTTATATCTTTGAAAATTTTATCTAAATTGTAACTAGGGGTGTTGCTCTTCTCCAGCCATGACTACTGGGGAAAAAGTTTCAAGAGTCCCTCCTTTCTCCCCAAACAGAAATTGCAGTTGTTGATTCAGACTAAATTTTTAAAATTTTGATTCTTTGTGCCAATGCAATTTATATAAAAATGACTTAAAATCTTTCAAGTTGTATAGAGCTTGCAATATTCTATAACATATTCTCAACTAGGGCCCAGGAACTTGGAATTTTTAATTAGTTTCCCAGGTGATCCTGATAAACATGACTTACAGATGATTCTTCAGAGACAATTGTCTAAGGTAAGAATAATTTGTACTGGAACTTTCCAGAATAAATATGGCAGCAGCACATATCAGGCTTTTACTAAATAGATATATTAAGTATATACACATATATACACACATGCATATATATATATACACGCACACACGTATGTGTGTACATGTATGTGTATATATATAACGTCTATTCAAAGAATAAATGATGGAAGAAATAAAAGAAAGAAGTTTCATCCCATTTGTATTCTTAACAATGTGCCCACTGTCTAGTCCTGTTTATATCATTAACAATGTGCCCATTGCCTTCATCCTTACAGTAGGGCACTTGAGGGAGGCGGAGTTACCTCCTTCCATCTCTAAGATGCTGATGCTTAGTTATCTTCCAGAATAGATAAGCCCTGACAAACAGTGGATAGAATACATTTCCTTGCAAGCTTTATTTCTCACCAAGTCTACTTTGGTTCTTAGAATGATGGTTTTAATTCAAGTCTCCTGGTTTTAAAAACTATTCCTCTTTACAGACATCTGATAGTACCTTGAGCTCCCAACATTGGGAAGTTCTGCTTATTTGAACTGCAAAGGGAAGGCAGAACAGTTGCCATGATTATTAGAGCCTTGGGTAATTCATGGTGGGCAATAACCTGACACCTACTTTAGCTGACTGTGATCTAAACGTGGAAAGTCCTAAATATGCATATGTAAATTCCAGGGAGCTGCTAAACTGTTTTTGGCAGTCCTGGTAGGCATTCATCTGAGACATTTTGTAGCGTATCTGTAAAGCAAAGCATTTCTTCACTGAGTAGGCAATTTCTATTCTGATGATCTCAGAGATGTTCTATCAGAAAATTAACAGTGAGTTACAGAGTAAAATATTGTAGGGACCCATTCTTCCTCCGCCCTTCTACTTTCCTCTTGTAGAGAAGAGTGCACAGATGAAAAGGCAGTCCAGGAATGTCTTGTGTGTCCTTCTACAGCCCCAGAGAAAACAGGGCAATGAGTACCCCCACTCTGTGCCAGCAGGTTCTGTGGAGCCTTGAAGTTCTCGGGAGCTTGTCAAATGAAGAAAGCTGGAGGAAGAGGGGAGAACAGGAACCGAAATGGATTTTACAGAAGGGAAGGGTTTATCATCCATTGAATGATGGTTGTGGGTTGATTCTCCCCATAGATGTATGTTGTGTTGTTTCTGCATCAGCCAAGGCCATGACTCTGACTTCTGTCCTTCAGTTTGTTCTTCCTAAGCCTGGCCAAGAGAAGGTAAAAAGAGACACTAAGGGACCTCGGTATCTGCAATTCTCATAAACCTGACAGGCAAAGGAAATTTTAAAGAAATATTATTTCTGTTTCAAAGTTACCCATCAAGTCTGTGTCAGATCTTGGAGTAAAAAAACTGAAAAACTTGCTTCTCAGATCAAGACTTTAGCTATCAAAAATTCTTATGACCCTGTGAACTCAATGAGAGAATTCAGTAGAACTGTAGTTCTCATTCAGAAGGCCATTTAACAGAGGTACAGACTAGAAATTTTAATAGTTGAAAACTGTTGTATTTTGGATTGAAAAATTGATTTACAGTAGATTTTAATGCTCCCAGCAAAAGATTTTTGGCATTTTATATCCCACTGTTTGTCACTTTTTTGGTACTGACATAACTATAAATCTTGATTATAGCTTCATTTCCAGTTAATATAGACTTTGTACATGTAATCTTCATCTCCTTTTTCTTCTGAAAATTGATAACATATTAAAACTAACCTTAAAATTTCTGTAAAGCAAAAATATCAAAAGTAATCATAATGATATATCCTGTGTGATGGACCATGAAATGATATTAAAAGATAATAACCAGATTTGTGGAAGGCACACTATATATAAAGAAATATGGTGCTCCATGCAAGATTGACCATTGTATTTCTAGTTAACATGTCCTATATATTCTTTTTCTACTGCGTAAGAAAGTACTTTTTAAAAATTAAACTCTTTATTTTGAGATAATTTTAGTCATATGCAATTCTAAGAAATAATACAGAAAGTTACTATGTATGCTTTACCCATTTCTCATAATGTAATATCTTGTAAAACTATGGTATAATGTGATAACCAGGATATTGCCAACGATATAGTCAAGATGCAAAACATTTTCATCACCACAAGGATTCCCCACATTGCCCTTTTTCAGCTGCACCCATCTTCCTCCTGCCTACTCTCACCCCTTAACCACAGGAAATCACTAGTCTCTTCTCCGTTTCTATCATTTTGTCATTTCAAGAATGTTATACAAATGGAATCGTACAGTAAGTGGCCTTTTGAAACTGACTTTTTTCACTAGGATAATTTTTGGGAAATTCATACAGATTGTTTAGTGTATCCGTAGTTTATTCTATTTTATTACTGAGTAGTATTCCATGATAAGGATGTCAATCAGAATGTTTAAGCATTTACTCATGGAAGAGTGTTTGGACTGTGTCCAATTTTTGGCTCTTGTAAATAAAGTTGCTATTATCATTCATATACAGGTTTTGGTATGAGCACAAGTTTTCATTTCTCTGGGCTAAATTACCAGGACTGCAATTATTTGGTCATATGGTAGTTACATGTTTAATTTTTTAAGAAACTGTCAAACTGTTTTCCACAGTGGGTGAACCATAGTACATTCCCACCAGCAATGAATGAGTATCCAGTTTCTTTTTACTTCTAGTGTGGTTAGGAGTTTATAGTCCCCACTAGACTCCACTGATACTTCCCTTGCTGGAAAGGATGGTAGTGCCTTATTACTGCTCCCTACATAGTCTCTGCTGACCAGGGGGGACGTGGGGTGGAGTGGGGTGATCTGATTACCATTAGACTGTGATGAAAGTTCTTACTCTCTATCAGGCCTCCTCTGATACCACCCCAGTGGGGAGAGGGATAGACATCTCATTGCTGCCAGGCAGGGGTGGAAGTTCAGGATCTCCATTCAACCTTATCTGATACCTCCCTAGGAGGAAAATTGGTGTGCCTCACTATAGAACTTCAGCTCTGTACCTGGCCTCTTCTGATATGGATACAGATTGGGACATAGTTTTCTGTGGTGTCTGGCAAGAGTAGGACAGTTATTGTCAAAAGTTTTATGTCTTGCTAGGCTGTCCCCTTCCTGGTCCTTTGGCTTGAACAAGCAAGTTTTTGTTGGGACCTTTTGTTTTTGGCCTGTGGCTGTTGACCTTACTGCATGATATGGTTTGGCTTGTCCCCACCCAAATCTCATCTTGAATTGTAGCTCACACAATTTCCGTGTGTTGTGGGAAGGACCTGGTGGGAGGTAATTGAATCATGGGGGCGGGTCTTTCCCATGCTGTTCCTGCGATAGTGAATAAGTCTCACAAGATCTTGATGGTTTTATAAGGGGGAGTTTCCCTGCACAAGCTCTCTCTTTGCCAGCTGCCATCAATGTAAGACATAACTTGCTCCTCCTTGTTTTCCACCATGATTGTGAGGCTTCCCCAACCATGTGAAACTGTGAGTCCATTAAACCTCTTTCTTTCGTAAATTGCCCAGTCTTGGCAATGTCTTTATCAGCGGCATGAAAACAGACTAATACACTGGGTTTCTGGCTTTTTCAGCTCCATCTCTGTGTATATGCAGCAAAAAGAAACCTTAGAGAACTCACCACTGTAACTTTCCATGGGTTCTCAAGATCTCTAGGCAGAAAACAGCAGAGAGGATAGCCTCTTTCCAACTTTCAGAGTTTTCTTGTATTTGTTTTCTATATAGGATATACGGCTATTAGTTGTACTTTGCAGGAGGCATAAGGAAGATTGCATCTACTCCATTTTCCTATCAGTGAAAGTCCTCATACATTTTAAACAAACATATTAGTTCAACTTTCTTTAAGATCATTAAGTAATTAGCTTGATTCCTTCATTCACCCAATCAAAAAGGATTTACTGAGTTTCAAGTCTGTACCAGGTACTAGACTAAGTAACAGAATACAAAAATAAATAAGATGCAGTCAAGGTCTCATGAAGTTCACAGTATAATAGATCATCAAGAAATACCAAAACACGAGACAAAATCAAAGCAAACCAACAAAAACCAATCACAACAATATAATAACAATAGCCATAGTGATACGCATAAGACATCATTTTTGGTGAGATGTCCTCTCAAAACTCTAAACTCAGGCTGGGCGCGGTGGCTCAAGCCTGTAATCCCAGCACTTTGGGAGGCCGAGATGGGCGGATCACGAGGTCAGGAGATCGAGACCATCCTGGCTAACACGGTGAAACCCCGTCTCTACTAAAAAATACAAAAAACTAGCCGGGCGCGGTGGCGGGCGCCTGTAGTCCCAGCTACTCGGGAGGCTGAGGCAGGAGAATGGCGTGAACCCGGGAGGCGGAGCTTGCAGTGAGCTGAGATCCGGCCACTGCACTCCAACCTGGGCGGCAGAGCGAGACTCCGTCTCAAAAAAAAAAAAAAAAAAAAAAAAAAAAAAAAAAAAAAAAAAAACTCTAAACTCCCACCCTATGCCCCTTATATTCCAGCAGTCTTGGAATGATGTGATACATGGCAAAGGCAAGTTCAATGGATATTTTTTAGACCTCTTATTGGAATATTAAATGGAAAAACTTAACATCATAATTGCATCACAATTCTAAGTCAGATTATGGCATATGGAAGCTAAAAATGCTCCTTGCTGGTAAGGTTTCAATCTCTGGAACAACCTTTAGTCATTAAAGGTAGTTGACAAGTATTTCTGTTCTGACTTTCCCCTAATTTCTTTTTTGTGCTCTCCGATGCAAGATTTCTGGCTTCCTTGTCTCCTCCCAAGTTGCAGATGTGGGCATCACTGTTTGCTCTTAGTGATCCTCGAGCACATACTTATGAATTTGGTTTTTAGAGTATTCGGAAATTGATGATATATATTATCGTAAGAGGTGGTGAAGCAAAAATACTGTAGTTGTTAAATATCTGGGTTTCTTTTTTGTTTTACTTTTCTCTGAAGATGACTTAACCCTGTATGATTTCCTCCAGCCCCACTCTGTCCTTCAGCACTTTCCCATTCCTATTCAATATCCATCTTTCTTTTTCATGCTGTCTTTTGTAGTTATGAACCAGGATCCTCTCCTGGTGAAAGTGGCCCTCACTCTTGCTTGATCTAGCATGCTTACTAACACATATGCTTCCTATGACTTTTCCTACTCCTGCATATTCTACTTTCGGTATCTTTGCAAATCAGTACCTGACCCAGAAGAGTTTTTTTTAAAAAATACATGTTTCCTTTTAATTCCAGAGTCTTTAATTCTATTTCTTTTTTCCAATTCAGCAAATTTTATTTCTTCATAATTTAAAGACATTATTCTGTAGTTCTGCTTCTCTGAGTTTGTTATAAAACCAGAGCCTAGAATTGTTTGGGTCTTATTGGTTCCCTGCCCAATATTCCCCAGTTAGTTAACTCAATATACAACAACCTTGATAAATGATTAGAATATTATACAAACAATGCTTTCTCTCTGCCTTCCCCATGTTTGGGAAGACCATAGTTTTAATGTCTTTATTCTTTTCTTTAGAAAATATGTGAGGTCTGAGTATCTGTCTCTTTGCACTTAACATTTGCACCCAATTAAATGCTCAGCAAGCAGACACAAGGGGGAAAAGAGGAAGAACTGATAGCTACTAGGACATACACGAGAAAGAAAAGGGCAAAAGGGAAATTCTGACTAGTAAACTGTCACGGCACATCACTTAACTAAAGTGGCACTACTTGAGAGTAAGCTTTGGCTACTCGGAGAGGTCTTCCTAGAATTTTCTGTTCTCATGGAGATCTCTTCAGATAAGTGTAGATTTCATCAGAATGAATAACTTTGCCTCTGAATGGGTACTTGCCAAAATGAATTTGTTTTGCATATCTATTCCTATTAGGCTAACATAAAGTAAAACTTAGGTGTTTTGAAAATCAGCTTGGAAAGAAAATCTCTATGCTTATGTTTACAAAAACAACATGCTATGTTTTACAATGTTTTTTAGTTGGTATCAAAAATAGTTCAGCTCTGCAACGAGGCACTGTAATCAGATTTGCTTTAGCATGACACACAAGCTAAAGAAACCAAGTCCTCAGCACTACTGCTAACAGAATGATGAATCCAGCATTCTAAACTTTTAATTAGTTGATAATGCTTAAGTAGACAATCAAGATGTGGTTTTATCATTTATATTTTGTAATGGTTTTCATTTTGACCAAAGTTTTTAGGTCTGCTCCAATTACTGCCCTAATTCCCTCATGCCTACTATTATTATTCCTTAGATCTTTAAAAAACATATATAGATTAAACTGCTGTAACAAACAAATCCCCACATGTATAATGGCTCACACACAATAGACATTCAATTCTTGCTCATATCACAGGCTGGAGTTGGTAGTTAGTAGATGGCTTTTCTCCAAATTATGATTTAGGAATTTGGGTTTCTTCCAACTTTTGCCACTGCCATCTGCTAGAAACTGGTTAAAATTGGCAACCAGCCAAGAGAGATACATCCACTCTTAAAACCCATGCCCGGAAGTGATGCACATTATTTACACTTGCATTCCATTAGTGATAACTAAGTACTTAACCCTGCCTAACTGCAAGAGAGACTGGAAAATGTATTCCAGCCATGTGCTCCAGACATAATCTGACTATAATGGAAGGAAAAAACACTGGTCTCTGCCACATGTCTACAAGTTTTTCCTTTAAAAAAAAATAAGCTATACTTCTGGAGATCAGTCTTTTAGGTGCATATCTCCAGTAGAAGTTTACTAGGATTTTCTATGTTTAAATTTTCGTTCAAATAAGAGATCTCCCTTGGGAAATGATATGATTCCTTTCCAAATTTTGATCAGATTTTACATCTAGATAAAAATGACCATGAAGATGTTAAATCAAAGATGTCTACTTTTATTTTCATCACATTTTTTTGAGGCCTCTCTGAACATTTTTTCTGAGAAAGGCCTGTGGGATCACACCCATGAATCTGAAGGATTTGAAAATTAGATGTGTAAAGTGAATTCAATTTTTGTTGTCCATGAAACGGATTCTGTCAACAATTAATTATTAATTATCATTTGTTTTTAAGAAACTATTAAATGACTAACACTGTTTAAGGTGCTAATGGAAATGTAAAGACTCATCCTGTGTTCTGAAAATCCTCAATATTGGGTTCACAATATGTGAAAATGGTGGAAGAGACAAACAAAAACATACAGAAAGTGATTTCATGGACAGGCCTAGCATTAAAATTTGTTAGAGGTTTAGTAAAGCAACACATCCATTGACCTCATATTACATATGACATGGAGTGTTAAGACTCATAGGTATGTCACAGGAATTTGCCAGCTCTGAAGGATCTGCTATTTGAATGTTAATGCAGTAAAAAATACACAACTCCATTGGATTGACTTAAAGATTCTCAAGCATCAAAGAGCAGGAAGAAAAAGTCACCACATCAAGAGTGATTCTCAAATAAATCCTGACATTAAAAACAGTTTCCACCATTAACAGTACGTATTTATGGATAAAGTTTTAGACATTTGTTTATATTAAAAACTTACATGTTATATGTTTAAACTGGTCTCCAGATCTCTTAAGTGACAACATTCATTTTGGATAGATCTGTAATTCATAAAAGTCTTCTACTCTTGGAATGGTATACTCTTTGTCACCAGAAAAGACTGCGCAATGCGGTGACTCAGTTAGAAGTTTAACTCTCAGTTACCTGACAGAGGGCACAGTTCCATCATTATTATTATTTTTAAAAATTGCCTTTATTTATTAATTTGATGTACTGGTAAAGAAAAGGAGAATCTTTTTCTGTGATAGGTTTTTCTTTTTTAAAAAAATTGAGGTGAAATTCACATGACACACAATTAACCACTTTAAAGTGTACTATTCAGTGGCATTTAGTACATTAGCAATGTTGTACAACTACCACCTCTCTCTACTTTCAACCTGTATCCATAAGTTATCAATCTGCATATCCCCCTTACGCAGCCCTCTGCACTGTCTCCCCTGTCTCTATAGATTTGCCTATTCTAGACATTTCATATACAAAGAAGCAAACAATATGTAATCTTTTGTGTTTGGCTTCTTTCACTTATTATAATGTTTTTGAAATTCATACAAGTTGTTACGTGTGTCAAAACCTCATGCATTCTTTATTGCCAAATAATATTCCATTGGATGTTTACACCACAATTTGTTTATCCATTAATTTATAACAGGGTTTCATTATTGAGGTTTTATTAATTGCATACAGTATGGCTTAACTTAAACAATGACATATTTTGTGCAGCACAATCCAATTTTATTTTTAAAAGTACGTACACACATACAGAAAGAAAGAAAGAAAAAAGAATGAAGGAGGCAACAGATAAGAAAGAGACAGAAAGGAAAAACACTTGGAAGTATGTATTTCAAAATTATTTTCTGAATTTTCTGAATGTTTGCAATCAGCATACATTAATTTTATATTCAAAATAACTATCAGTAAGCACATATACAATATCAACTCTATAAATTGCAGCATTTTATTGCATGCAGGCAGTTTCCAGGCTTTAGTGTGGGAAAGAAGAAACCAAACTGAGACTGGTGGTCTCACTGAGTTGAGGAGACGGTGATCAGAGAGACTAACACAGCTAGAATTGGTGAGGCAGAATGCCAAAATGATAGGAGCTACACAGAAAGAGATCTCCATAGATCTGCAGATGGATCACCTAGAGTCTTTGGCTCAATATTGATCTGCACAAATGCGACAAGGGCTTGCTTGACAACAGGAGAACAACAGGACACTGGAAGGAAATAGATACAATAATTTCCAGAGCTCACACAGAGCTGATAATTGTTTGCATTCTCAGCAGCAGAGTGAAATAAGCTCATAATCCATGGGCATCAAATAGTAGAATCTTCAAAAGGATATTGCCTTAGAAGTAACATACTTAGAAGTATATTAGCCCTAGACTAAAGACTGCTCTAGACTCTCCCTAAACAAAGAATAAAAGAAAGCCTGGAAAGCGCCAAATGATTTCAAATGGCTTAACTGTATGCTCCACCAAAAAACAAAAACAACAACAACAACAAAAAACAACACAATTTAAAACAATATAATACAACAAACAAAAATGCAAAATTAATACTGTATTGTTTCTTTGGTTTTCTTTGGGTTTATTTTTTTTGAGTTGATTGGGCTCCTTGTATCTTGGGATTAATATTTTAAAAAATCACATTTGAGAATATTTGGACTATTATTTCTTTTCTGCCCATTTTTCCCTCTTCTCTGCTTGTCCTTGCAAGTATGTTGGACTACTTGACATTATTCTTATGTCACTGAGATTCTGTTCGTTTTCTTTTCTTTTCTTTTTTTTTTTTTGTGAGACGGAGTCTTGCTCTGTCCCCCAGGCTGGAGTGCAGTGGCGCGATCTCGGCTCACTGCAAGCGCTGTCCCCCGGTTTACACCATTCTCCTGTCTCAGCCTCCCGAGTAGCTGGGGCTACAGGCGCCCACCACCATGCCCGGCTAATTTTTTTGTCTTTTTAGTGGAGATGGGGTTTCACCGTGTTAGCCAGGATGGTCTCGATCTCCTGACCTCGTGATCCGCCTGCCTCGGCCTCCCAAAGTGCTGGGATTACAGGCTTGAGCCACTGCGCCTGGCCTCATTTTCTTTTAAGAATTTTTTTATTTCTGCACTTAAATTAGGATTTTTAAAAATTGATCTGCCTTCAAGCTCACTGATTTTTTTCTGGTATCTTTGATTTGTGTTTAATAAAATTTTCACTTCACATATTTTATTTTTCAGTTTTATAATTTCTATTTTTAAAATATAATTTCTAATTTTCTGTTGAGATCCCTCCTCTGTTCATTCAACGTGTTCATCCTTCCTTTAAATTCTTGAACATATTTACAATACTTTTTTTAGTGAGTTTATCTGTTAGTTTCAACAATGGTGTCATTTCTGTAATTTTTTTCTATTGACTAATATTTTCCCCCTAGTTTTAGTCACATTTAGGTCTTTGCTTGCCTCATAATTTTAAAAGTTAATATTATTTACTATAAGCTGTGGAGGCTACATTATTAAGAATCTTGGTTGTGTTTTCTTCCTTTAATGGAGTTGGGTCTTCTGGAAGGCAGTTAATTTATTGAAGGGTCTTCTTGAACTCATAAAGTTTTGTTTTATTTTTTTTTAAGGCAATTCTAGAGTAGTTCTTTTTTTTTTCTTTTTCTTTCTTTTTTTTTTTTTTTGAGATGGAGTCTCGCTCTGTAGCCCAGGCTGGAGTGCAGTGGTGTGATCTCAGCTCAATGCAAGCTCTGCCTCCCGAGTTCACCCCATTCTCTTGCCTCAGCCTCCTGAGTAGCTGGGACTGCAGGTGCCCGCCACGATGCCTGGCTAATTTTTTTGTCTTTTTAGTGGAGATGGGGTTTCACCGTGTTAGCCAGGATGGTCTCGGTCTTCTGACCTCGTGACCCGCCCGCCTCAGCCTCCCAAAGTGCTGGGATTACAGGCTTGAGAGTAGTTCTTCTTCTAAGGTTAGAGAAGCTCTATTCATAGGGTGTATTTTTATGGTATCTGAATTGAGTATCAGCAGGTTCAGAAATACCTCTCTCTACAAAGGATGGTAGAAATTCCAACATCTCACAGCACTATGAAATCTCCAGAACGTGTTTTCAGCTCCTCAATTCCAGAAGCTGTTTTGTGCCAAGGCTTGCGGAATATTGCCTACATGGACATGCATAGCTTAGTATTTAGCCAGACTCAAGGGGGTCTTTATGCAGATTTCTGTGCAGTTTTTTTCCTTCAATTTGTGGTCTGGCAAATTCTAGCCTTTTTAGCAGACCTGAATTCTAAGTCCTCTACTTAGGTAGACCTCTCTTGTCTGTTGGAACTGTCCCTTTCTGTATTGCGATTTTGAGAGTACCCCTAGGCAGAAAGCCAGGGTGGATATGGTGCTCCACCCATGTTTTCTTGCTGTCAGGAATGATGGCCAGGTATCGTTAATTGTGCAATGGCTGAAAACAGTTGCTTCACTTAGTTGTGTCAAGTTTTATAGTTATTTACATTACGAGTTATAAGTATGATACCCATTAGACTATGACAGCCAAAATGGCAAGTCGCTTATTTACTTTTGTTTTCCAGACAAGCTAACATTGCATCCAAATTTCTTCACTGAGTATTTATTATGTTCTAGAATGCTCTTGCCTCCATCTTTCCTTGGTCTTGTCATCATGCAGATCTCCATTCAAATGTTACCTTCTGTGATCACCAGATCTAAAGTATGAGCTCCTCTAGTAACTATTTCAAGACACTTATTTTCCTCAGAGTCTTCATTACCACCTGCAATTACTTTGTTTCTTTATTTTTGTGTCTTAATCACCTGGGTTTTTCACTAGCATGTTAACTCCTTAATAGCAGTGACCTTTTCAAACTTGTTTACCACTGTACTCCCAGAGCTAGTACAGTGACTGGCACTGGTAGATGTTTAAGAATGTTGGTTAAGGGCACGGTGGTTCACACGTGTAATCCCAGCACTTTGGGAGGCTTAGGTGGGTGGATCACCTGAGGTCGGGAGTTCAAGATCAACCTGGCCAACATGGTGAAACCCCATCTTTACTAAAAAAAAAGTACAAAAATTAGCTGGGCGTGGTGGCAGGTGCCTGTAATCCCAGCTACTCAGGAGGCTGAGGAAGAAGAATCGCTTGAACCCAGGAGGTGAAGGTTGCAGTGAGCCGAGATCGCGCCATTGCACTCCAGCCTGGGTGACAAGAGCGAAACTCCATCTAAAAAAAAAAAAAAGGAATGTTGGTTAAATAAAGAGAGAGAGCAGAAAGTTGCCAAAGTCCTTAAACCCTGGATTAACCAAGTGTTTAGTAAATACCCCTGGCTAATGTGCCATGGAGCAACTCATGTGAAGCAGGTTTAGGTTTCAGATGTCTGAATAGGCTGTTTCATCCTGAATCTTCTTGAGGGTTCACCCTTTCATCTGGCTTGGGTAAAATGTGTTCACTTTATGTTGAAATTGAACATAGCATACTTTTTGTCACTTTATCTCGTTTTATTTCATTTAGTAATTCATATTTTATTTATTTATTTATTTATTTATTTTATTTTTTTTTTTGAGACGGAGTCTTGCTCTGTCGCCCAGGCTGGGGTGCAGTGGCCGGATCTCAGCTCACCGCAAGCTCCACCTCCTGGGTTTACGCCATTCTCCTGCCTCAGCCTCCCGAGTAGCTGGGACTACAGGCGCCCACCACCTCGCCCGGCTAGTTTTTTGTATTTTTTAGTAGAGATGGGGTTTCACCGTGTTAGCCAGGATGGTCTCGATCTCCTGACCTCGTGATCCACCCGTCTCGGCCTCCCAAAGTGCTGGGATTACAGGCTTGAGCCACCGCGCCCGGCCAGTAATTCATATTTTAATAATGTTTTACAGAAGCATACAATATATCAGAAAACCACATTCTGTAACTGGATGTATTAGCAGAAATTTTATGAAGATGTCCTCATGATTCAATGATTATTTCTGCTTTCTGAATAAATCTTGGCAATTAAATAATTAATATTTGGCAAACGTAGTTTTGTTTATGAAACTTCTGTTTAAAGTTTGAAGGATAAAGAAAAAATCAGAAATATTTCTTAAACTAAAAATATAAGTAAAATCTAAAGTAATTTCAATGTTTTCTACTACTATGTATTTTTAGTTTTTTATCCACAGAGCCTAAAAATCTATTTTGCTTTTTTGCTTCTTTCTGAATTTCTAGTTTATCCCTCCATAAAGTCACACATTTTGTCTCCTTATATATCTGATCATTTTAATGCTTTTTCCAAATGAAATTATTTTCCTGTTTTAAATAACTTATATGCTTATAAAGTCACTTATAAACATTTATTTCACATTTACATTTGTTTTAATCTTTTAAGACTAGGTACTTGCAATGAACAGAAATCAAATAAAGATATATAATTTTAGCACATCCCATATATTTTGTCTTAAATGTCAATACAGAAAATATTGGAAACAACTTTTGGTCACAAAATAAATCTCAAAAGGGTAGGAATATGCTACAATATTAGAATATAAAGAAAATGATTCTAAGTTTCTAGATCATAATTTTCCTTGTAGTAGATTTTAAAATTGAGAAGTATCCTTTTCAGAGTAGTAAGATGGAAGAGCCTATAAACATCTATGTAAACTAGTGCTTTAAGAATGTACAACTACAGGCACAATTTTGGCTTTCTTCTTTGTATTAAATGCCTTAGAGATCAATGAGGGCTTTTGTAGTATCTGTTGAAAAATAGTATGTTATGCTTGAGACACGCTTAAGAAATTGGAGCAGTATTTTCAGCACTCTTCTATGACTTGATGAGAAACAGTAAGAGCAACAATATAAGGTGCATGTCAGGAAAAGGAGGGTTTTGAAAGGTTTGAAAATATTGACACGAATTGTCTTTGAATATGTTTAGGGAAGCAAGGTCTTCTTAAAGTTTTAATGTTAGAGCACTGAGACAGTACGTAGATTCTCCTCACAGCATGATGAGCCAGGACCAGATGTGCTTATGGAACAAGTTTCCTTAATGCACATTGCATGGAAAACAATTTTCAGAATGTAGGTCTTTGTTTCATAAAGCATCCATTTCAATTAATATAAAACCAGAATCAGATTTGGCAATGATACAGCAAATTAGATTCAGCACACTCTGTTCTTGGTGGAGACATACCCCCAAAACCCTCAATCTGGGGTTTCATTAGGAATTCTACATTCTTTGTCTATTATCTGTTTGGTTTTAAAATCCAGCAGTTGTTCCTTTATCTGAAGTATTATCTACAAGGGTCCTTGTTTATCATAAATACAAGGCTAATTAAAAAGGTTGAAAATGGATCTATGTGGCATGTAAAAGACAAATGGGAAATCTTGAATTTCGATCTCCTTCAGTGGTACTCAGAAACACCTCCAAGCTCATTTATTTGTCATGAGATGATGCCTATTTGAGAAAACTGGATCATGCCTGTCAGTACATCATAGACATAAACATACCACCTAACAAATAATCTATAGTTCCTGATAACTGACAAAGCACATCTACATAACCTTCATGGTGGAACGATGGAGAATCCTTTGTGCTATGCCTGTTTTCACATGTACTTTCCTCCTGCATATTAGCTCTCTAGAATTTTGTGCAGCAATGCCAAAGTTCTCTAGTTCAGGAGCCTAAACAGAGCTATTCATTATTCTTTTATTCTTTATTTTCTTACTTTTGTTGGTTAATTTTAGATGAGATATTCAATGTTCCCATTGAGAAGTGGCTATTAGGTAAGGATCTTGGAGACTTGAGGGTACTGGCCACACGGATGTGGAAGATTCCATACTGCATTCCAGGCTGGGGAAGTGGCAAGTGCAAAGACCCTGAATCTAATAAATATCATTGGTCTTAGATTATGCATCATTTATTAATTCATTCATTTTCTTATACATACATCCACTTATTTAACATCTCGTGCATAGTTACTATTTATAAGGCTTTGGGTTAAGCATAGGAAAAAACTGAGATAAACCGTGCATACTAACTATGTCAAATAATATAAACTTTTAGATTAAAATGTAAGTAAAACATGGATAGTGTGTCATTTTTTCCCTCTGCTCTAAACACAACAGGCTCTTTGATCTTCCCAGTGCCAACCATACACAGTTCTACTTCATGCTTTTGTACTTTTTCATTCTGCCTAAAATGTTATTTCCCCATTAACACATGGTTAGTATCCTGACTGCCTCCAGAATGTTATTTTAAAAGTACCTTTTCAGTAAAGACTTTATTGGTCACCTCATCTAAAGTGTTGCCCCCTAGAATATTGTTTTCCATTTTCTACTTTATTACTATTAGTTTATGCTTAGCATGTTTCATCTAACATGTTGTACATTATATTTATTTTGTTTCTTGTTTAACTCCTTCACTAGAGTGTAAACTCTGTAAGAATGAATTTTTTTGGCCTCTTTTGCTTATTTTTATTCCTCCAATGCCTAGAACAGTTCATGACATATGATAGAATGCTCTTTAATATTTATGGTCAAATGGGTAAATTTGTTAAGTGAAAAATGCAATGTGCAGGACAACATGTAGAGTTTTGTGGGAAAAGTGATGAAAATAAGCATGTGTGTGCTTGTATGTACACAAAACACCCCTGCAAGGGATCATGAAAAAGCAAATCATTGGTTAAATAAAGGCTGAGAACAGGGTATTTGGAAAGGGAGGTTGTTCATTGTATATTTTAAAATACGTTTCAACTTTGAACTATGTGAATTAAATATCTATTCAAAACATCAGTTAAAAGTAAAATAAAATAATCACAAAAAATACAAGGTAGAGAGTAGCAAGCACAAAGACAAAGCAGAAAAAGGGCCAGATGATTTCCCATGAGGGAAACACAGAACAGGGCTGGCCCTGAAGGGTGGGTGCTGGGTGGGCACTACATGACCCTGGAGGAAACACGCTGGGTGAGGAGAACAGCACAAGTTGTCCAGATGCAGAAAAGACAGGGTACAGCTCTGGGAACAGAGGTAGTTTTGTTCAACTGGAATCAAACATTTATAAAACTGGAAAAAAATGTATTAATAGTTGAGAAAAATATTGTGGAGGCCTCAATTGCCAGGGTACACAATTTGGATTTGGAATTGTCAAATAAGTTTGCTCAATAATAATAACATGACATATACCCTAAAATTCTATGGTATTGTTAAGGGGCAGATGAACAAGAGTAGACACAAATTAACGTAAGAAGCTGGGTAAGGCCATCTTGAGAGGAGAATAGTAGAGGGACAAATCAGACATTTAGTTTTTTTACAGATTTGCATTTTTCTTACAGAAAATATGATACATATTAACTACAAAAGTATTTAATCAATATGACATAAGTGTGGCAAAATTATAGTCTTTATTGTAAATTAGTTTCTCAGAGGTAACTATGTCCTTATAGATACATGTTTACATTTTTTTTTCTGAATTTAAAAAATAAATGTATGCTACTTTAATGAATGGGGTCCACATTGTGTATACTGTTTCGCAATTTAATTTATTATTTTGGCATCATTACTTGCCCATTTGTACAGGGCTAAGACATTCATTTTATAATATATGATGTTCTATTCAGGGGATATATAATTATTTTAAGCAGTTCATTATCAGTAGATATTAGGATTTTTTTCTGTGTTTTTGTTAAAGACAATAAATATTTTCAGTTAAAAAGATCTTCAGATATTGCTATATTTTTATTGCTATTGCCCTTAAATTTTCATGGTGCTTTCATGAAGTTGATAGGTATTTGGAAGCTAGCTTCTATTACAAATTACTCAATATAGAAATTCTAACAATGTTAGAGAAAAATTGAGAACCAATTTTGTGTTTTAGTTATTTATTGGTATAACATGCCAACTTCAAATTTGTTTTTTCTTAACGCCAATTTGTTATTTCTTTCTGCTTCTGTGTGTTTACTGAGCACCTATAGGCATTTCTCATTTGGGATCATTTATGCTGTTGTAAATAGATGGCACCTGGGGCTGGAATCATCTAAAGGCTCAAGTGGGTTGGTGTCTAAGATGACCTCTGCATTCCTAGTCAGGTGCCTCACTCTCCATGCTTTCACACTTTTCATTTCCTCTCCATGTGATTTGGCTTTTTAAAGAATGTGGTCTAGTAGTGTACCTCATATATGGTAGCTAGCTTTGAAGAAGCAAGAAACAGAATTCACCAGGCCAGTTAAGGATTATGCCAAGAACTGACATAGCATTACACCTATCACGTTCTTTTGGTTAAATCTGTCACAGAGTCCATCTAAGTTCAGTAAGGTGGAGAGCCTAATTCTTGATAGAGGAGTGACAAAGTCACATCGCAGAAGAATGTGTGCAATGGGAGATCTTGTAATGACATTTTGGAAAAATACTATCTGCCATAGTATGTTATGTATGTTCTCTTAGGAGTAAAGTTTCTATTCCACCCTTTCTTTTTCTGATAAAAAGCCATCTGTGTTACCCAATTGAATTATGGCTACAAGATGTACCTGGTACTAATTGTTTACCCAGTCATTGTATTGTTTGTGCTCAACTTTCTCTACTGTTTCTCTCTGTATGTCATGCATACAAGTTGTATAAATGTAATAATTCTTTCAGTAAATATTTATTAAGCACCTAATATGCACCAAGTCCTTGCATCTACAGAGATGAACATTATACATTTCACATTTTCAGAATGTCTGTCTCACAAATGAAGTAGGAAAAACAGATACCTAACCAAATGTAACAAAGTGTTGAAGATGCAATGGGAAAACATGTCCTTTCAGAGTAGGTTGGTATAAAAGTGGGAGAGTGGTCATCAAAATGTTAATAGTGGAGATGTCAGAAGATGAGGCTTGCAGATAAATTAGAGTCACTAAAATCTGCCGATGAGATTTGAGACTCATCAGGATTGGTTAAAGTGTGGCAGGGCATTTGATATAGGGAGAAAAGTCATGAAGATATAAAACAGATGGACAGTGGGGACGCGAATGATTTTCCATTTTAGAAAAACAAAATATTGCAGCAGTGATATAGATAATGAATAGGGGGAGTATAAGATTAGAGGCAATGTATTATATTACAGTAGATTTCTTGGTGAGAGATAATGCCTACATTTAAAATAAAAGAAAGGCAAAGGAATGGACATAAGATACAGTTACAAAATGGTTTAGAAGGTAAATTTATAAGATTTGTTCATTGACTGCTTGGGTGTTAGGCTGAGAAAGAGACGGGAATCTAGGCTGACTCCCAAGTGTCCCAGAGGTCACATGGTGGCTGGAAATGCTATTCATACACACAAAAAGAATGCAGGAAAAGGAGAAGAATTTTAAGAATCTGTGGTTGAAATCTGTGGAGAATCCAGTGAAAATGTCCTTCATTGCATTCAAAGATCTTAATCAGGACATATAGATTTGAGACTCATTAGCAAGTAGGTAGCAACTGAATGCATAAGCTCAATTAGCTCCTGATATGGTTTGGTTCTGCGTCCCCATCCAAATCTCATCTCGAATTGTAATCTCCCTATGTCCATGGATGGAGGTGATTGGATCATGGGGCAAGTTCCCCCATACTGTTCTGGTGAGAGTGAGTGAGTTGTCATGAGATCTGATGGTTTTATAAGTGTTTGACGGTTCCTCCTTCACATGCTCACACTCTCTCCTGCCACCTTGTGAAGAAGGTGTCTGCTTCCCCTTATGTCATGACTGTAAGTTTCCTGAGGCCTCCCCAGCCATGTGGAACTGTGAGTCAATTAAACCTACTTTGTTTATAAATCACCCAGTGTTGGGTAGTATCTTTATATTATCTATACTGGATACAAAAGCAACTGTGGTTTTTGCCATTAAACATGTCTCTACTAAAAATACAAAAAACTAGCCGGGCGTGGTGGCGGGCGCCTGTAGTCTCAGCTACTTGGGAGGCTGAGGCGGAGAATGGCGTGAACCCGGGAGGCGGAGCTTGCAGTGAGCCGAGATCACGCCACTGCACTCCAGCCTGGGAGACACAGCGAGACTCCGTCTCAAAAAAAAAAAAAAAAAAAAAAAAAAGTAATGGCAAAAACCATAATTACTTTTGTACCAACCTAATGGCAGCATGAGAACAGACTAATATAGCTCCTGTAAAGGGAGAATGTATGAAAGAGACTGAGCAAGGAAGACAACCAGGCAACAGTGTAATAGGGAAATGGGTAGACAGAGTTGCAGGATGAGAGTAGTGAGCAGTGTGCTAGTTCAAGAGAAGTCAGACAACATAGGTCAGCAAAGAGTCCATTCCATTCGGGCATTAAGAGACACTGGTACCTTTGCCAGAGCCTGTTCAGTATAGTTTTGTCAGCTAAAGACAGTTTTGAGTCAAAAGGGTGAGGGAGAAGTGAGACAGGAGAAACTATTTTAAAATTATAGCGTTGTTTTCAATACAGCCATGCGTTACACAACAATACTTCAGTCAGTGATGGACCACATATATGAAAGTGGTCCCATAAGATTATAATAGAGCTAAAATCCCTATCGCCTAGTGACACTGTAGCTATAGTAACATCATAGTGCAATGCATTACTCAAGTGTTTGTGGTGATGCTGATGTAAACAAACGCACTGCACCACCAGTCATATAACAGTATAGCACATAGAATCATGTGCAGTACATAATACTTGACAATGATAATAAATATTTTACTGGTTTATGCATTTACTGTATTATGTTTTTTAATCATTATTTTAGAGTTTACTCCTTTTACTTACATAAACAAATTAACTGTAAAACAGCCTCAGGCGGGTCCTTTAGGAGACATTTCAGAAGAAGTGAATGTTATCATAGGAGATGACAGCTCTGTTCATGCAATTGCCCCTAAAGACCTTCTGGAGGGTAAGATGTGGAGGAGGAAGAGAGTCATATTGATGATCCTGACCCTGTGTAGTCCTGAGCGAATGTGTGTGCTTTTGTCTTAGTTTTTGTCTTTAGTTTTTGCCTTAGTTTTCATTCCTGTTGTTAAGTGATGCTAGACTGTATTTACCTCAATATTTTGGTGTATTCCACTTTTAGTGGTATTCTTTCTATGTCTAAATGTACAACATACTTTATCCTGTAACTCCCTTACATACAGCTTTAAGGCTGATTTATTTTCCGGTAACCAGTTTTCTCTAAATCTAAAAATAGTATATATATATATATATATATATATATATATATATATATATATGTGGGTTGATTTCTGAACTACATTTTTTCACATGCTATGTTAGCATCTAGACGAACTTAATTCCTTGTCTCTACAAACTATCCTCAACATGCTTAAAATATCTACTTTAGAAAATCATTCTTACAGGTTTAAATATTTTTGTTCTTATGTGACCCTCTCTAAAATATAAACTGTTTTGGTTGACATAGCATCTTGTGAATGAAATTGCATTGAGAAGGGATAGGATAGACTGTGGTGTGAAAGGATATAAACTTTCAGTGTAAGCATGGGAGGATGGGCTGCACTTCTGGCATTTGGAAAGTAACTTGAATTCCCAGAAACAGTGTAACTTCTGCTATGTAAATTCTGATAACATTTCCAGTAGGGAATGAAATAGGGGAATAGTCTTTACTGAGTACCCACTGTGTTCTCACATCTATATTATCCCATTTGATAGTCACAAATATCCTGCAGGGTAGATATTATTATCCCTATTTATAGAAGAGAATATTGAGGCCCCCAAAGGTTGAATTATTTGCTCAGGTTTACGTTGCTCATTAAAGAGTGAGAATTTGAATGAAAAATTTTCTATACCCTTTGCACTTTCGAATACTTAGGCTGACCCTATTCCTACTAACATGTGAGACTTACCAACATTCCTGGGTTTTTTTGTTCCTGTGCTTCAGGTTAGAACTGAAAGGCCTCCATCTTCTCCTTCTTACATATTTTATTGTATCAGTCAAGATTCTTTTGGTTGCTGATAACAGAAACTTAATTACAATTGGTTTAAGCAGAAAAGGTGATTTATTGGCTCACATAATTTAAAGTTCTGAAGGATATTGAAATTTAGGTATAGTTGAATTCAGGGATCACAAAAAAGGTTGTCAGGAATTTTTTTTTTCTAGGTATGGTCATTCCTTTCATTTGTATTGGCCTCTTTCTCAGAGAGGGCGTTCCCATATGGTGGCAAAGGTCACCAGTAGATGCTCCAGGTTGACATTGTACTAGTTGAGTAGAACCAGATGAAAGAATGTGTCTTCCCCAAAACTCTTCAAATACTTCCTGCTTTTGTTCTTATCTGACTGTCAGTTTCAGTCACCTGTCCATCCCTGAACTAATCCCTGGGATGTTTGGGGGCTGACTTGAGCGGACATCCTCTTGTTGTGAGGCTTAGCTTCACCCAAAACACTGCAATTAGAAGTAGGGAAAGGGTGTTTCTCCACAGGAAGCTGAGGATGCTAATAAGAAAAAAAGGGAAATAGAATCCTGGATGGTCAGAAATGATAGATGTCCACTATTCATTTTCACATTATTATCCCACTTGAGCCTTATGCTCTAGTTAGTGATAAAAACATGAGTATCGAATAATTTTCTAATTTGCACATTCCTACCTGTTGTTTCCCTTGCACTTATTCCATTCCACCAGTTTTTCCAAAGACTTGATCTCAGAGCTTTCTCCATCTTTACTCCGCATTCTGAAAGCACTGAGAGATCTACTCATTTTCTGAATTGTATTTTGGTAAATATTCTTAGGTTGTTATATATATATGTGTGTGTGTGTGTATATATATATATATATATATATATATATATATATATATATATAACCTTTGCCATATATACTAGAACAGGGGCCACCTCTTATTTTATTTATGTAAGTATTCAAAGCCCAGGAGACAGGAATCTATGCACTAAATGGTTTATAATTTAACTGGAAGACAATCAGCCTCACCCTTTCTCCAGGTTACTCAATGAAACTAAAAGGTCAAATTTAGGGAAAGTCATTTATTAGAATGCTTTGTGGTTATATTGGAAGAAAATAATTTGAACCCACCAAAAGGCATTTGAAAATAATTTTAACCCACCCTTCCATTAAAGTACTCGTTCATTCATTCATTCATTCATTCATGCAATGTTTTGTTAAAGATTTTTTGGGCCATTCCTTAGAAGGTTTCCTATTTCTAACTGATGAATGAAGTGCAGCTCCACAAAATTTGACCTTTATTCTGTCTTTCAACTTCAGTTCCTCTTCCTTTCCTCCTCGATGCTTCTCCCATGCATTATCATTGTTCCTTCCTTTTCTCTTTTTGTCCCACCACATTACTCCTTTCCCCTTCTAGCATTCCTTCTCTATTTTTTGAGTTAATTAGCACTGTAATTAAATTTTATTTGACTACAGTTTTTTAACCAATCCTTAAGAGATAAGTAGCAATAAAAATTATTGAAATTTCTCTGTTCTTCTTTTGTCCAGGATAAATTGTGATCACACCGAGTGAATGGAAAATAGGTATCATTAAGGCCCTTCCTTTTTTCTTTCTTTTTTTTTTTGAGATGGAGTCTTGCTCTGTCACCCAGGCTGGAGTTCAGTAGCTCAATCTCAGCTCACTGTAACCTCTGCCTCCTGGGTTCAAGCGATTCTCCTGCCTCAGCCTCCTGAATAACTGGGATTACAGGCACCCACCATCATGCCTGGCTAATTTTTTTTTTGTATTTTTATAGAGACAAGGTTTCAGTATGTTGGCCAGGCTGGTCTTGAACTCCTGACCTCAGGTGACCCACCCGCCTTGGCCCCACAAAGTGCTGGGATTACAGGCATGATCCATAGCACTGGGCCAAGGCTCTTTCTAGAAACAGAATTAAAAAAAAAAAGCAAATTCGTATAGAAATTCTTATTAGCATCTACTAGGTAGTTTTGTATCTCACAGTGAATATGAGAAAAAAATTTGTTCCAACAAGGTATTTACAGGGTAGCTTTTATTTTATTTATTTATTTATTTATTTTTAGATTGTACTTTAGGTTCTGGGATACATGTGCAGAATGTGCAGGTTTACATAGGTATACACACGCCATGGTGGTTTGCTGCACCATCAACCCGTGATCTACATTAGGTATTTCTCCTAATGCTATCCCTTCTCTAGCCCCCCGACCCCCAACAGGCTCCAGTGTATGATGCTACCCTCCCTGTGTCCATGTGTTCTCATTGCTCCCATTTATGAGTGAGAACATGCGGTGTCTGGTTTTCTGTTCCTGTGTTACTTTGCTGATGGTTTCCAGCTTCATCCATGTCGCTGCAAAGGACATGAACTCATCCTCATCCTTTTTTTATGGCTATATAGTATTCCATGGTATATATGTGCCACATTTTCTCTATCCAGTCTACCATTGATGGACATTTGGGTTGGTTCCAAGTCTTTGCTATTATGAAGAGTGCTGCAGTAAACATACGTATGTATATGTCTTTATAGTAGAATGATTTATAATCCTTTGGGTATATACCCAGTAATGGGATTGTGGGATCAATGGTATTTCTGATTCTAGACTCTTGAGGAATTGCCACACTGTCTTCCACAATGGTTGAACTAATTTACCCTCCCACCAACAGTGTAAAGCATTCGTATTTCTCCACATCCTCTCCTGCATCTGTTGTTTCCTGACTTTTTAATAATCGCCATTCTAACAGGCATGAGATGGTATCTCAATGTGGTTTTGATTTGCATTTCTCTAATGACTAGTGATATTGAGCTTTTTTTCATGTTTATTGGCTGCATAAATATCTTCTTTTGAGAAGTGTCTGTTCATGTCCTTTGCCCACTTTTTTTTTCTTTCTTTTTTTGAGATGGAGCTTCAGTCTTGTTGCCCAAGCTGGAGTACAGTGGCATGATCTTGGCTCACTGCAACCTCCACCTTCCAGTTTCAAGCGATTCTTCTGCCTCAACCTCCTGAGTAGCTGGGATTACAGGTGCCCACCACAATACCCAGCTAATTTTTGTATTTTTGGTAGAGACGGGGTTTCACCATGTTGGTCAGGCTGGTCACAAATTCCTGACCTCGTTGTCCGCCCACCTTGGCCTCTCAAAGTGCTGGGATTACAGGTGTAAGCCACCACTTTTTGATCAGGTTGTTTGTTTGACAAAGGCAAGCAATGGGGAAAAGATTCCCTGTTTAATAAATGGTGTTGGGAAAACTGGCTAGCTGTATGTAGAAAGCTGAAACTGGACCCCTTCCTTACACCTTATGCAAAAATTAACTCAAGAAGTATTAAAAACTTGAATGTAAGACCTAAAACCATAAAAACCCTAGAAGAAAACCTAGGCAGTATCATTCAGGACATAGGCATGGACAAAGACTTCACAACTAAAACACCGAAAGCAATGGCAACAAAAGCCAAAATAGACAAATGGGATCTAATTAAACTAAAGAGCTTCTGCACAGCAAAATAAACTATCATCAGAGTGAATAGGAAACCTACAGAATTGGAAAAATTTTTGCAATCTATCCATCTGACAAATGGCTAATATCAAGAATCTACAACTTAAACAAATTTACAAGAAAAAAGCTTTTTATTAATAGAATGAAAAAAAATCCCCTTCATTATATCTTCATTCCAAGCAAAATATTCCACTACATTATTTCATAATTTCATGAATTTTAGTATAATTTGTTAAAAAATTATTAGTATAAATTATTTATTTGCTAATACCAAAATAACATTAGACTAAAAATTTCTTTTCTTGTATTACAGTAAATCTAAATGAAATTGGTTTGTGTTGTTTTATTCCTTTCAAATATTGATAAATCTGGCAAAAAATACATCCCAACACTTTTTCTTGATAAACTCGGGTTCTAATATTTTTTCTTGTTTAATGTATGTACAACAACCAATTTGTTATATGAAGAGAAATGAGGGCCGGGCACATGCCTGCAATCTTAACACTTTGGGAAGCCAACACAGGCAGATCACCTGAGGTCAGGAGTTTGAGACCAGCCTGGCCAGCACTACTAAAAATACTAAAATTAGCTGTGTGTTGTGGCACACACAATCTCAGCCACTCAGGAGGCTGAGGCGTGAGAATCACTTGACCTGGGAGGTGGAGGTTGTAGTGAGCCAAGATCACGCCACTGCACTCCAACCTGGGCCACAGAGTGAGGCTCTGTCTCAAAAAAAAAAAAAAAAAAAAGAGAAATGAGAAACTGTTTAATCATCTTTAAATATACTTATTAGTTGCCCATAAAAATTGGGTTTTTATTGTTTTATTATTGTTTATTATTTAAATTATTACAATTATTTTATAATTGTTTATTTCTTTTCATTGTTTTATTGTTTTATTTTGGCTTTAAAAATTCTAATTGTGCTTTGTTGCAAAGTTATTGTAAATATGCCTGTTTTAAATAAAAGAAAAAATAA
Source organism: Macaca mulatta (assembly GCF_049350105.2). Taxonomy (NCBI): domain Eukaryota; kingdom Metazoa; phylum Chordata; class Mammalia; order Primates; family Cercopithecidae; genus Macaca; species Macaca mulatta. Next base: position 126,059,662 of record NC_133411.1, read on the forward strand.
AATGAACATATTATAAAGTAAGGCAAGCTTCAGAACAAATCTCAAGTGCAAATAATTTTCCTATTCTTCTCCTATTAAGGAAGAGAAAAGTAGGAATTGAACCAAATAACACTGCTGCGATGTTATGGTGACATCCATGGCAATGATCCTGGTGGTGAATTGAGAGCAATTTATTTTTTATACAGGATATTTAACCTTTAATGACAGTATGAAATGCTTCATAAATATATTTTCCTGTATTTAGTCTCTAATATCTCATGCACTAATATCCCAGAGAGCAAGTCTATGCAAGAGCTAAAGGGAGAGATGAGAATGAATAGACATAACGCTTGCCCAACAAAGTTTACAGTGTTGTTAGAGTGGCTGTAAATTACCTTTATTTTTGATTATTTTTTCTGCCTTGACTTGGCAAAATCCCAGCTAGGTAATTGTAAAAGCAAAGCAAAATAAAACAACACTCTAGTCTGTTTTTGTTGCCTGGTTGAATAAAAGAGAATATTTTAAACCATATTTTCTTTATTTTCCCTTAATATTATTGTAGTATATATGTGTATATAATGATATGTTATAATATCATATGATAATCCTATATAATACTAGAAATAATATATGATATACTACATATGTCTATGATAATACTATATATACAATATATATCTATGATAGATATATGATAACATGTCATATGATACTATATATGATAATACTATACATAGTATCTATTATATGATAGACATTAAAATATATATTACATTCGTGTATATATTTGTGTGTGTGTGTGTGTGTGTATATATATATATATTTAGAAACAGATTCTCACTGTCTCCCAGGCTGGAGTACAGTGGCATAATCATTGCTCACTGTAACCTTGAATGCCTGGGCTGAAGCAATTCTCCTATCTCTGTCCAGCAAGTAGCTAGGACTACAGATGTACTTCACCACACCTGGCTAATTTTTGTTATTTTTTTGTAGAGAGGGGGTCTTGCTGTGTTGTCTAGGCTAGTCTTAAACTCCTGGCCTCAAACGATCTTCCAACTTCAGCTTCTCAAAGTGCTGGAATTACAAGTGATAGCCACCATGCCCAGCCTGTCATAGTGTAATTAACACTCAGTTATTTGCAAAGCTTTTGTCTCCCACAATTGAGAATAGTGCTGAAAAGATATATACAATTAACATAATGTGGCCTATAAGATGATAATCATATTATATCAAAGCAAAAGGAACACATACATTTCCTATACATTGAAAAGGTGGTCTTGCATTATCTGTGCTGAGACCAAGAGTAATTTGTATGTGAAAGTTGCTCATAACACATGCACACATATGCACAAGTATTCAATAAAGCGATCACTGAAAATAATATTTTTTTGTGGCAGGCATTTACAAATAATGGCTCAAAATTGTGTAACAATCTCAGTGGTCCTGTGGCCATATCTAAAGATACCCAGAGCCATCCTAGATTTCTGCATGGCCCTCAAGAGATGGGAGACCAATAATCCTGGAGATACTATTGAAAAGTACATGTAGAGACTCAAAGTCAGTATAAGACAGAACTCTCACAAAGGATCAGAAAGTCTTAAAAAATATACAATTACAGGTTTCTGCTGAGAGGGAGTTTTTTAGCCATTTTTTATTATTACACAACTGTTTTTTAAACTAAACAAAGACTTCCCCTGCATTCCATTGGTGCTTTTACGTACTTTAAAACTTTTATTTAAAAATTTTACATGTAAGTATATAAAATAAATGTAAACATCAACTTCAATAAAATGAGTTAATTCAGTTCTTCATTTAACCAACTCTATATGTAAAAAATATATAATTCACATTCCACAGATTTATTTTACCACCAGATTTGAGATAAATCCACACTGCTGATACATCTGTTCTGCCTTCATGCCCAGAATTTTCCCTAGTGGCCTGAAAAAATGAAAGCAGACCTTCCTAGAGAGCCTGTCCTATGACCAGGGACTTAAAAACAGGCGGACTCATTCTGAATCTCTAGTAATTAATTATCATCAGTTGTCTCATTGACAGCTGGGGGCCACATTTAGCCAACCAGCTGCCCTGCATTGTACAATGCTATATTTGTTCTAAGCCCCTTGGGTGATTCTTGCTGTATGTAAAATAGCAGCAGTTGTAGTACCATTTGCTTCTGCATAGATGCTTTATGACTTGTGTGTCAAGACTATGGCAACCCTTCAGGACCAATGAATGCCTGGTAAATGCCGTGAGATGACTTCTTGGCCGTGAGCAGGGAGAACAGGAAATTATTAAACCACAAGTGGAAGTAAAATAGAACACCCAATAAAATGGCATTAAAGTGTGAAGTTAGTTCAAGTCTTATTTAATTATTTTGCTTATTAGGGATTTTATGTAGAGATTTTAAGTGGAAGTTCAAACCCTCAACAAGGACCCCTGTGAATGTTTGTGCCCAGCTATAGAAAATAGTCTGGTGCAAAACATGTCTTATCAGGCTGTGACAAACATAATTAACAGAACCTAGCCGGTTACTGTATCTTATTGATCTATGAGTTAACAGATGATATTCTGTCTGCAATATCCGGTACTCCTATCTGTTTCTTTATATATCCACAACATACTCTTTTGTAACATATCAGAACGAATCTGAGCTTTGGAAGGAACACAGTGGAGTAAGAAAATCCTGAATTTGGTATGTTATCCAAACAAAAGTTCTCAGACTGAAGATGCCAAAGGCTAATAGATTCAAAATCTTGAAGAAAGTTCAGAAAACTGGATGCCGTTTTTGTCCTGAATTTCCTTTTGGTGTTTTAAACATGAACCTATGAAATGATTTTGAATACTTTACATGTTTAGCAGAGACTATTTTTCTATTCCTGGAATGCCCTTCAGATAAACTTTTTGTTTATCTCTTTGCGTGGTTCCTATCTTCCTGGGAGTTTTCCCTTATGAATTTAATATTAATTCAAATGAATGTGGGACTGGAGGTGGGAATTAATCTCAGGGGTCAATTCTGAGTTCATACCAGCTCTATCATGTCCACATGTTTTTGACTTGATCAGATTTATCAGAGGCCAGATCTAGTAGCTTTTGTTCTGGGCCTGACTAGTTACTGCTAGTCTCTTTTTTGAAATGATTGCTATCGTGGATGTCAAGATTTATTAAAGCTCAATTCATGACAACTTTGTAGTTAACATCTAAACTTTTTTTTGAAATCCATTAACAACGGTGTGCAAAAGGACCTGTAATTATGATATATTTTTGTGTATATGTATGTGTATACGTGTATATATTTACTAATAGTGTAACTATAAACTTGGTTTCAAGCTATGTCGATAAACTTAGATTCACATTGTTGAAGACTTCTTTGAACCATTAGTCACTTAGATTTTAGTTGGAAAAAGATATCAAGTACTAAGCCAATCCTAGTAGTCACTGCAATTTTGCTCATCTTTTAGAATTTCTTTTCCTAGTTTCAGTTTGACATTCCTCTGACATGAATTTGAAAAGTATATCTTAGCTTTGTAAAATTCACATCAACATCTGTTCACCACTATAAAAGTTTATAGTTACGTGGAAATTTAAAATGTAAATCAGATATCATTTTCTGTTACAACTTTCAATTAAAAAGAAATGGCTAGATTTTAAGGGAATCTATGTTAGCAAAAGGATCCTCAAATGAATACCTTTTTATGGTAGAATCTAACTTCATGCTAGCCAATGTCATTTTTCTCTTTTGGTGTCCTTTTGTGTTTTTGACATGCATCAGGAAACATGAGTCTTCTCCAAAATACTTCTGCTAATAGAAAAAAATTAAAACTTAGTAATACAGGGTAATCTACTGTCTTAGTCTACATTTTCTTAGGAATGATAGTGGTGTTTCTGAGGAAAGTTGAAGGCTAGCTCTTCCACTTTCAAACTTGCTTCGAATTTCTCCGTCAAAAAAGAGAGGTTTCTCTGACCTAGAATGAGGTAAACTTCAATGGGGGGACAATGTTAGTGAAAAGGCTATACACACTGTTAAGTGATTTACAAAACTACCTGGCAAATAATAGAAACTAAATAATGGCTTTGGAATGAGTGAAGGTACAGAAGGAAAACTGCACAATAAAAGCAGAGAAAAATGTCAGACCCTTGCTATGTAATAGAGACTTTTTATCCAATGGCATTGTAAATTATTTACTCTTTTATTCCTCTTAACAAATAAAATGTATTAGGAAAATTAGTGTTCAGACAATATGTTAAACTTAAGGAAATCAGAACTTTGTGAGTAATTCATCAGCATCTCAAATGCTTGAGTGTTTGGAATTTAAAAATAGAAGAGTGCTAAAATTTATGGCATCTAAAGTTGAACGTCTATAATAAGTAAAAAACAATGTCACAGAGTTTCATTTTCAGTTTTCACAATTCAACTTATCTACAAACCTCTTCTGTTTTCATTGTAAATTGTAAACCTGGCTGTCACTGTAAACTCAGCTAATAGGTAAAAATGCTCATTTATCACATTTTGACTCTTTGACTCTAATCAGTAAGATAAATGAACGGACTTTGGTGTCAGAGAGACCTAGCTTTGCAATTCCTGTCAGCTCTGAAAGTGTTTCTTCATCTGAAAATGGTCATAATGATACTTAGCTTTTAGGATTGGTAAGTATTAAGATATGTGATATGTGAAAGGTGTTTCAGTACGGTGTCTAAATGCACAAGAAATGGTGGCTATTATCAAGACAACTTTTAGTGGTCCTGTCTGGTTAGGGTGACCATGTAATTTATCATCCAAGCCAGGGACCTTTTGAGAATAAAAGCAGAAGCTATTCAAATTACATTAGAACGCCAGGCATAAACCAGGACTGTGGGCAAACTGAGAACTGTAGTCATCCTATTACTGACATATCCATCCTAAAGTAAGGTGGGCTTGCTAGACATGAAGGAGAAACAGTACATAAACCTCTAGTTTAAATGTGACAAACATTGCAATTTGAAATTTTTTCTCCCCTTTTAATTTATTTTTGTTATTGCATGAATTGTAAGACAATAATTAAGAAGACAGAACTGTTTTGGTGATTTGGAATACAGAGGCTCTGTTGTAGGACAGAATTGCCTTAGACACACACACAAACAAAAACTTTAAAGGTGAACTGATCTCTTCATTTTACATACAAAGAAACCAACTTGAGAGAGGATAAATAACTCAATGAAATCCACAAAATCAGCATGGGGGAAATTAGAAGTACAGTCTGAGTTTGCCCACTGTCTACTTTAAATCTCATAAAAATGGAGTGCCTGTCCCTTCCCATCTAAATATCCCTTATAATGGACCTTTGAATGAGCTCTGTCCATATTAACCAGAAACAATCTATACTTATCAGTACAGCGTTCCACTCCCAAACGTTTAAAATAATTCAGAGTGTGTCTAGATGTACGAGAGGTTGGTGATTTTCACCATAAAATATATTTATTTTTGGCCCTGATGAATTTATGTGTACAATAAGTCTGATATTTAATTGTTCTAAATGAAAGATGTCAAATTAGACCAGAGACAAGAATAACAAAAAGAAGGGTGTCACGAATTAAGATTTGGAGCACTTTGATGAGGAGCTTAGATTATTTGAAGGTGTGTGGCTTGATGACCCAATGAGATAAAAGTAAACAATGGAATTGGAAGAGAGTAACATATTTCAGTGTAATAAGAGCTGATATTTATTGATTACTAGATATATGGAAAGTAGCATAATGCTTCATATGCATTATTTAATCTTTGAGGTTGTCATATAATATAGATAATATCATTATTCCAACTTTAAAGATAAGGAAACATTAAAAAAATAACAAAATGTTAAACAGATATCCTTAAATGTGACTATATAAACCATTATTTTATGTAGTTTACTTTGTTCACATATACCTCAACCTATACCAAACAACAGCAGCGCAACATTTAAGATGGCTTGCAAAGACAGATAAAATACATTATAATAAAATACATTTAAAAAAAGGCAATGAGGCAAAATGACCATATGTTAGGAAAATAGGAGGAGCCAGAGACAGAAGGGTACCCAAAACAAGCAATAAAATAAGCATATTTACTAAAAATGGGCCACATTAAATCCAACATGAACGAAGAAATAGTAAATTACAAGACTCATGAGGTCCATAAAGTAAAAATAAAACAACTTTTGGAAAAACTCTATTGCTACTGCTATTGAGACCAGAGAAAATTTTCTCTAAGGAGGCCTCACAAATGATAATAGTATTAATCACTAACATTTAATTCAGTACTTTGCTTCTATTACCTCATTTAATCTTCACAGAAAACGGGTAGTTATTCTACTTTTAAAGATGGGAAAACTGAAGCACAGAGAGGTTAAAGAAATTGCTTACAGTCACACAGCTAGGAAGAAACAGAACTGTGATCCCAACCCAGACCTATCTCGGTCCCCAGCCAGGACTTTTATACCAAATCACATCAATTCTTGGAAGTTTCCATGCAGTGTACACTGGAATGCATTGGAAACGGATTTTCCTGTTTCTCTCCATTCCCCCCCAGTAGGCTGCAATGAAATCATTCCAGGCAGAATTAGGCAACAACAATCCCATTGGTTGTCAGTGTAACCAAGAGTCAATAATGGATGAAGCTGGAAGTCATCATTCCTAGCAAACTAACACAGGAACAGAAAACTAAACACCACGTGTTCTCACTCATTAGTGGGAGTTGAACAATGAGAACACATGGACACAAGGAGGAAAACATCCCACTTTGGGGCCTGTCATGCGGTTGGGGGCAAGGGGAGGGAGAATATTAGGACAAATAGCTAATGCATGCAGGGTTTAAGACCTAGATGACGGGTAGATAGGTGCAGCAAACCACCAATGCAATGTATACCTATGTAACAAACCTGCACGTTCTGCACGCATATCCCAGAACTTTAAAAAAAAAGAAAAAAGAAGAAGAAGAAGAATGTATGTCTCACGCTTAATTCTTCTTAGGCCACGGTCTTAGAACAGAATGTCACAGTTTGCTGGACATTCTGTTTTGTTGTGGATGGATAACAGGGATGGGGCAAGGATCACCTAAGTCCCCTGGACAGATAGTCGTGTCTTGGATAGCCATAGTCCTAGGCTGGTTGCTTCAGGGCTTATATACTTGTTCAGTGATCTAAATAGACAGCAGAAACCACAATCATCAGTTGTCATTGCTCTTCCAAAACTACCTGAGTCTGGCCAAGGGGTTGCTACCACTTTGCCATCCATGCTAGCCTCCAGTTGTAGAGCATAACCCTTGCCCATTTATAAAGGGCTCCGTGAAAATACTGGAGCTGTTTGTATGCACTCATTCATTATGTGTTGTCTATGGCTGCTATTGCGCCATAATACCAGAGTCCCAAGTGTGACCCAAGTGTGGCCACACAAAAGTGGGGAAAGGAGAGTAAGGGACAGGGTAGTGAAGGGGTATCTGGCAGGTGAAGCTCAAGTGAACACATAAATATCTCTCTTACAAAGCAAATACTTCTGCTTGCAACTGAATGTCCTTCTGAGTTGCAACATGATGACTAACATACTGCAAATGAGAACTTCATTAAAAAAAAAACTTGGTATGAAAAAGTGTGACTGGATTTGAGATTCATTTCAACATTGCATTAGATAATAGAAGAAAAACAAGAGCTGAAGCTGCTTGAACAAAAAATGTTAACTGTTGTAAATCTTTAATTGGATGTGAGAAATAGCCCTGGACTTCTTTTGCTTTTTGTTACTAGTTTTGTTGAGGTATAACCGACGTACAATAAACTGCACATATTTAAAGTGTATAATTTGACAAGTTTGACATATGTATAAACCTGCAAAACCATCACCACAATAAAGAGTGACCATATGGATTATTCTCAAAAGGTCCCCCTTGTCCCCTTCTCTTCTACCTACTTGTCACTCACCTCTTTCCTGGACAACGCTGATCTGCTTTCTGTTACTATAGATTAAATTGCATTTTCTAGACAAGAGTTGGCAACCTACATGGCCTGTGGACCAACTGTCTGTTTTTGTAAATAAAGTTTTATTGAAACGCAGCTGCACTCATTCATTTATGTGTTGTCTATGGCTGCTATCGCGCCATAATACCAGAGTCCAGCAGTTGCATCAGAAATTCTATGGTCTCCACATATTTACTGTCATATCTTTTACAGAAAAAGTGTATTAACCCTCGTTCTAGAGTTCCTGTAGGTGGAATCATAAGGTATGTACTTTTTTTTTTTCTGGATTCTTTAATTCACTATAGTTATTTTGAGAGTCATCCATGTTGTTACATGTAACATAGCTTTTAAATTTTATTAGTAATATTTTTTATTACTGGGCAATAATCCATTGTATGATTATACCAAGATATGTTTACTTATCCACCTCTAGATGTGCACTTGGGTTTCTCCAGTTTGGGGCTATTATAAATAAAGCTTCAGTGGACTTTCACATGCAAGACTTTGTTTAGTCATACTCTTTCTTTATTTTTAGATAAATACTCAGAAGAGAAAGAATTGGCTTATATAGTAGATGTATATCTAACTTGATAAGAAACTGCTAAATAGTTTTCCAGTTGGTAGATCCATTTTTTTTTTATTCCCACCAGCAGTGTATGAGAGTTTCACCTCCTCTACAACCTTACCAATGCTTGGTATGGTCAGTCTTTTAAATTTTCACCATGTTACACACTACTTTGTGCAGTGGTATGTCATTATAGTTTTAATTTACATGTTATTGATTACTAATAATGCTGAACATATTTTAATATGTTTATTTTCCATCTGTGTGTGTGTGTATATATATATGTATATATAAATATATTTTGGTAAAGTGTCTACTCAAATCTTTGCTTATTTTTATTTGGCTGTTTGTTTTCTTATTGCTGGGTTTTGAGAGTTATATTTTAAGATCTTTATAAGACCTTTGTCAGATATATGATTTGTAAGTATTTTATTCTAGCCTATAGTTTGTTCATTTTCTTAACTTTTTTTTTTAAATTTTGAGACCAGGAGTTTTAAATTTTGATGAAGTCTGATTTACCATTATATTCTTTATGGATTATACTTTAGATGTTTTATTTAAGAAATCTTTACTTAGCCCAAGGTCACAGAGACTTTTCTCATGCTTTCTTCTAGAAGTTTTATGATTTTAGGTTTTACACTTAGATCTGTGATCCATTTTGAGGATCACATTTTTACATATGGTGTGAAGTATGGATAGTTCTTTTTTCTTTTTCTTTCTTTGGCATGTGGATATTTAATAGTTTCCTCATCATTTGTTAAAAGGACTAGATGAGGCCGGGCACAGTGGCTCACGCCTGTAATCCCAACACTTTGGGAGGCCGAGGAGGGTGCATCACGAGGTCAGGAGTTCAAGACCACCCTGGCCAAGGTGGTGAAACCCCTGTCTCTACTAAAATTACAAATATTATCCAGAGACGGTGGCAGGTGCCTGTAATCCCAGCTACTCGGGAAGCTGAGGCAGGAGAATCGCTTGAACCCAGGGGGCAGAGGTTGCAGTGAGCCGAGATCGCGTCACTGCACTCCAGCCTGGGCGACAGAGTGAGACTCCGTCTCAAGGAAAAAAAAAAAAGACTAAATTATAGCAGACTAGATGCAGAGGATGGCTGACTAGATGCAGCTGCCGCCCGGGGACCCAGACAACTGGCACACTCCTAACAGATCTCCGGAAGGCAGTGAGAGTGGACGGAGGGAAGACCCAAGCTGAGCTCAAGGAAGAGGAAGCTGGGGACCCTGCACAGCGCTACTGTGCACCAGGGCTAGGGAGAACGGATGGGTTGATCAGGAAATCAGCAACCTGCTCTCACTATGGGCTTCTGGAATCACGATAGGAGACCCTTCCACACTTTGCACACTCAAGTTGTCAGGGAGAGCTGCTTTGAGAAGTGGTAGGGGCAGCACGCCAGCTGATGCGGAACCTAGAGCGTTTGGTGCTGAGCGTCTGTAGCAAATATGGTCAGGGACAGCCACCCCTTTGGGCTCTCTTTACTCCCATACGAGACTTTAGCCCTAGGGGAACGGTGGAGCCTAACTCTGCAGCGCGGTCTTGACTATTAGATGGGGCTGGCCCAACCTGAGCACTCCTGGGTCGACTGACCCTTTCTGGAGCTTCGACCTGGCTGTGCCTGCTTGCAGGGCAGCCTCAGGTACCCTGGTGACCTACATCATAGCTCCTGTGCTGGTGGAACATGCCTGGCTGACAGAGCGCTCCAGCGGGGTGGCCCCTCACAGCCACGCACCAGCCTGCCTGCTCCCTCCACTCACTGCAACTTCCTTGGGCCCACGACAGTCTTCCACATCGCTTTGCTGGCTCCTATGTGCGTGGGCAGGTTTTGCTTTCCCTGCCCTACCAATATTAATATCAAATCAAATAAAAAGAGGCTATGTTAGTATCAAGGTAGATTTCATTGAAAAGAATATTATCAGGGACAAAGAATGTAGTTTCATAATGATAAAGAGATCAACTCATCAAGAAGACATAAAAGCCCTAAATGTTGATGCATCTAATATTAGATATTCAAAATTAATTAAGCAAAAACCGGTTCAAATATAAGGAGGAATATGTAATTTTCAATAGCTATAGTCAGAAATTTTAATATTTCACTCTCAATAATTAAGAAGAAAACTAGACAGAAAATCAGTAAGAACAGCCATGTCGACTAATTTTATCTAAATGATATTAGAGATGTCACAAAATACTCCACACAAGTGCAGAATAGACATTGTTTCTAAGTGTACACAAAACATTTACTAAGACAGACCATAATCTAGATCAAAAAACAAATCTCAATAAATTTAAAAGAATTTAAGTCACATAGAAATATGAACCACAATGAAATTACAAAAAGAATGCATAGCAGAAAGTTCTCTAGAGAATGTTTAAGTATTCAGAAACAATGCACTACTGAAAAGCTCATGGGTGAAAGAAAAGATGAAAATAAAACACAAAACATTTTGAACTTAATTAAATAAAAGGATAATATGTTGGAATTTGTTTGATGCCACTACAACTGTACATGGGGTGGGTGAGATTAGTAATTATTGCCTAATTGCTTACATTAGAGATGAAGAAAGATCTCACAGTAATGACCTCAGCTTCCACCTTAAGAAACTAGAAAATGAAAAGTAAATTAAATCTAAAATAAGAAAGAAAAACAAAGATCAAAACTGAAATCAATAAAATTGAAAATGGAAAAGCAATAGTGATAATTAACTAGACCAATTTTACTGATAATATAAGTAAAATAAGTAGACCTCTAGCCACAGTGATCAGAAAGAGGAAGGACATAAATTGCCAACATCAGGAATGAGAGAGGTGATTTCACTACACATTTACACAAATCATCAAAGGATAATTAGTGAATGCTATGAATAACTTTATACCCTGGAATTTGACTACTTAAAGGAAACAGACAAATTTCTAGAAAGGCACAAATTACCAAAGCTTACTCGAGAAGAGATAACCTAGTCAGACTTGTATCTACTAAAGAAATTGAATTTATAGTAAAAACATTTCTACAAAGGAAAACCTAGGCCAAGATCATTTCACTGGTGAATTCTATCAAGTATTTAAGGAAGGAATTGTATCAATTAAACAGAAACTTTTTCAGAAAATTGACAAGGAGGAAACATGTATAGCTCATTCTGTGAGGCCGATGTTAACCTGATGCTAATATCAGACAAAGACATTGCAAGGAAAGATAACCATAGACCAATATACTTCATGAACACAGATGCAAACATTCTAAAAAGATTTTTAGCAAATCATATTAAGCAATATATAAAAAGCATAATACATTATGACAAAGTGAATTTTATATCAGGAATTCAGGTTCGGTTTAACATTAACAAATCAATCAATGTATTTCACAATATTAAAATGCCAGAAAAAAATTAAAAGAAAAGATTATCTTGGTATATGCAGAAAAAGCATTAGACAAAAATCTATCACTCATTTCTTATTCAAAACAACAAAACAAACAAAAAACTCTGAGCAAACTAGGAAGAGATCTTTCTCAACCAGATAAAAGACATCTACAACAACAATATAAAAACTGGCTAACGTTATACATATCTGTGAAAAGCTGAGTGATTTCCTCCCAAGATCAGAAAAAAAGGTAAGGATGTCTGCTATTACTACTTCTAGTCAACACTGCACTGTGGGTTCCAGCCCGTGCAATCAGGCAATAAAAATGAACTTTAAAACATCCAGATTGAAGATGTAGAAACAAAAGTGTCTTTGTTCACGGATGACATTGTCATATATCTAGAAAGTTATATGGAATCTACACAAAACCACTAGAATGAAAAAAAATGAGTTAAGCAAGATAACAAGATCCATATATAAAAACCGCTTGTGTTTCTCTATATTAGTCACAAAAAAGCAAGTTGAAATTTAAAATAAAATATAGCATTGAAAATATGATGGGAAAAAATTCGACAAAAATGTGAAAGACCTGTGTACTGAAAACTACAGAAGAGTGCTGAGAGAAATTAAACTATTTAGTAGAATCATAGGTCAAAAGAGTCAATATTTTGACTCTTCGAAAAGTATTATTCTTTTCAAATTGATTTAAAAATTCAGTGAAAATCTAGCAGTGTATATTCTAAAAATTGACAAGCTAATTTAAAAATTCACATGGAAATGCAAAGAACATAAAGTATCCCAAACAATATTAAATAAGAACAAAGATGGAGGCTTGGTTCTTCCTTATTTAAATATATACAAAACTAGAGTAAACAAGAGTGTAGCATATTATATGAAAATAAACAAATAGACGAAACAAAATAGAGGGTCTAGAAATGCTCCCATGCATATACAGACAACTGATTTTTAACAGAAGTGAGAGAGTCATTTCAGTGGATAGTCTTCTTTTTAAACCTTTATTTTAAGTTCAGGGGTACATGTGCAGGTTTGTTATATAGATAAACTTGTGTCGTGGGGATTTGTTGTATAGATTATAAATCGTCACCCAGGTATTAAGCATAGTACCCATAACTTATTTTTCCTGACCCTCTCCCTCCTCCCACCCTCCATCCTCTGATATGCCCCAGTGTGTATTGTTCCCCTATATGTGTCCATGCATTCTCATAATTTAGCTCCCACTTATAAATGAGAATATGTGGTATTTGGTTTTCTGTTTCTGCATTAGTTGGCTAAGGATAATGGCCTCCAGCTCCATCCATGTCCCTGCAAAGGACTTGATCTCATTCCTTTTAATGGCTGCGTAGTATTCCATGGTTTATATGTGCCACATTTTCTTTGTCCAGTCTATTATTGATGGGCATATAGGTTGATTCCATGTCTTTGCTATTGTGAATAGTGCTGCAATGAATATACATGTACATGTGTCTTTATAATAGAATGTTTTATATTCCTTTTGGCATATACCCAGTAATGGGATTGCTGGGTCAAATGATATTTCTGTCTCTAGGTGTTTGAGGAATCACCACACTGTCTTCCACAATGGTTGAACTAATTCACACTCCTACCAACAGTACATAAGTGTTCCTTTTTCTCCACAACCATACCAGCATCTGTTATTATTATTATTTTTTCACTTGTTTTTTCGTTTATCCTTTCAATAGGTTTTGGGGGGAACAGGTGGTATTTGGTTGCATGAATAGGCTCTTTTGTAATAATTTCTGAGATTTTGGTGCAACAATTACCGAGCAGCATACACCGTACCCAATGTATAGTCTCTTATTCTCCACTCCCTGCTCCACCCTTTCCCCCCGAGAGTTTCCATAGTCCATTGTATCATCCTTATGCATTTGTGCCTTCATAGCTTAGGTCCCACTAATGAGTGAGAACATATAATGTTTGGTTTTCCACTTCTGAGTTATTTCACTTAGAGTAATGGTCTCCAATTCCATCCAGGTTGCTTTGAATGCCATTATTTTATTCCTTTTTGTGGATGAGTAGTATTCCATGGTGTGTGTGTGTGTGTGTGTGTGTATGTGTGTGTGTGTATGTGTATGTGTGTGCATGTATATATATCTAACATTTTCTTTATCCATTCGTTGATTGATGGGCATTTGGGCTAGTTCCATATTTTTCCAATTGCAAATTGTGCTGTAGGTGATAAAAAGTCCTAAGACAGCCATTATTAAAAGCCAAAATTGACAAGGAAATTTGGTTACTTCTGTGGCATACAACAATTTTACACAAAAATTATAACTATTAATAACATACACTAAGTTATTCAGAATTATAGAAGTTTCTTATAATTTTGGAACACATACCAATGAAACATTTATACAAATGCAGCCCCCCAAAAAGGCAAACACTATTTCATATTTGACAGTACTTCCTATATGACTTTTATACTGAATAAGCCAAATTTTACCTTTTCATTAGTGCACTATTGATGTCAAATCCAATTCTTAATAAAATCTTATAGACAAATGTATTTTGTCTTAATCAGTCTGACCAAAAGGTAAGATTCTTATAAGTCTTTTATAATCCTTCATAAATTTTTGTTAAAGAGCAGGTCAGTGCTTCAAGAAAAATCCTGTTGTACTTTTATTCTAATGTTAAATTTACAAATAAACGGAATAATATCCCTTTAATTTTAGCTAATATGTTCACTCATAGAATTATTTATTTATTTATTTTTTTGAGACGAAGTCTCACTCTGTCACCCAGGCTGGAGCTTAGTGGTGCAATTTTGGCTCACTGCAACCTCTGCCTCCCAGGTTCAAGCGATTCTCCTGCCTCAGCCTCCTGAGTAGCTGGGGTTACAGGTGCCCACCACTACACCCAACTAATGTTTGTATTTTTAGTAGAGACGGGGTTTCACTATGTTGGCCAGGCTGCTCTTAAACTCTGACCTCAGGTGATTCATCCACCTAGGCCTCCCAAAGTGTTGGGATTACAGGCATGAGCCACTGAGCCTGGCCCCAGAATTTTTTTGTAAGATTAATTTTTCACAAATGTTCCACAACTTGGTCAAACCTTCAGCGTTTCCCTAACTTAAAATAATCCTTTAACCCTTTATTTTAGCCAGAAAAATTCACATGACCCATGACTTCTTATAATTTACCAAAAACACATTTCACTTTCCTTATACACCCAAAATTACTAAAGTCATGTGAATTAAAAGGCATTACACTTTTTCTTTTCTTACAAAATATTTGATTTAAGCACTCATTATTTAAATCTAATTAAAGTTTTTTTTACATTACACACACAACATATATAAATATACAGACAGAAAAAGATTCAGTATTTGTAAGATTTTTCATTTGCCAGTTTCTTAATTGAATTACTGGCTTAAGAGTGGGGCCCTTGGAGGAAAAGGGCCAGGAAAACATGTGGTTTCTTTAGCCTAATAAGCAGGCACAGCTGGAAGGCAAAACGGATTCCTAAAATAAGGGTCCCATTTTTATATCAGATTCAAAAAAAGAGAAACTCTATGGAACAAGATAGTGCAATGATTTTTGCCATGCATTTCATTGCAAAGCAATCTGAAGCCAATCAGCCTATTCTGTGATTAGCCCACTCCCCATGGGAGTCTTATCTCTTGGGGGTGGGATGGGGACATTGCCATACCCTGCATATGGCCAAGAGCATGCTTTTCTGATCCAAATGTACAAAGAGCAGAGTATCCCCCCATAACTGCCGTTAGCTATCCCCAAAAGTATATTTCCTACTTAGTTATTATACATCAAAGCTTTCTCATAATGTGAAGTAATTTCTGATACCCCCAAAAGATAAAACTATCAGATAAGGCAACGCAAAACAGAACAACAGAGTGTTAGATTTTGAGATGGATCTATCCACTTCTAATTCCTGGCGTTTCGTGAGGAAAACAGAGGTTTTTTCCAAAACAGGGTCTGTAGCACCTCCTGTTTTGCCCAAGGAGCTCCTAGGCTGTTAGAGTTTTGATATGGTTTGGCTGTGTCCCCACCCAAATCTCATCTTGAATTGTAGCTCCCATAATTTCCATGTGTTGTGGGAGGGACCCAGTGAGAGGTAATTGAATCATGGGGGTGGGTCTTTCCCATGCTGTTCTTGTGATAGTGTATAAGTCTCATGAGATCTGATGGTTTTATAAATGGGAGTTCCCCTGCACAACTGTCTTGCCTGCTGCCATGTAAGATGTAACTTTGCTCCATCACCTTCTGCCATGATTGTCAGGCCTCTGCAGTCGTGTGGAATTGTGAGTCAATTAAGCCTCTTTCCTTTATAAATTACCCAGCCTTGAGTATGTCTTTATTAGCAGCATAAGAACAGACTAATACAAGCTTGAATATCTGCTTTTAATTAAGCTGACTTTTAACCATAGTATTTTTTTTTTCTTTCTTTTTTTTTTTTTTTTTGAGACAGAGTCTCGCACTCTCATCTGGGCTGGAGCGCAATGGCGTGATCTCAGCTCACTGCAACCTCTGCCTCCCAGGTTCAAGAGATTCTCCTGTCTCAGCTTCCCAAGTAGCTGGGATTACAGGTGCCTGCCACCATGCCCGGCTAATTTTTTGTGTTTTTAGTAGAAGCGGGGGTTTCACTATGCTGGCCAGGCTGGTCTCAAACTCCTGACTTCATGATCTGCCCACCTCGGCTTTCCAAAGTGCTGGGATTACAGGTGTGAGCCACCACACCCTGCCCATAGTGTTCTTCTTTTTCTTCTTCTTCATTTTTTCTTTTTTTAAATCCTTTTAAATCTCTTATTACCTAACTCTAGCCATGCCAAACAGCCAATATTTCTGTGCTCAGCGAAAGGAAAATTCAAGACAGTTTGTGGAGAGGAAGAGAATAAAAAAATGAGAAAGGTTGCCCGAATATCAAACCAGAAAAGAGTCATTCCCTACCCCAGGATTAAACCTGGGCTTCCTTTGTAAAATGGCGACGCCTTAACTGCTGAACTACAGCATTAGGCGGTTTCCACTGCTCTTCTCAGAAGGAGTCCACAGCAGCCAATTTTGGACTTGCAATGGCTTTTAACTACTCAAGATAATTTTTAGAGCTAACTATGACAAGAACGCCAAAATTCTTGTTTCCTGGATGACAGAGACCAAGAGAAAGTACCGCCATGTGGTTACAAGGTCAAGCTCCCAAGGACATTTTTCAACATGTGGTCTCTGGGCACAATGAAAGAATGGACAGTGGCTCTGAGTAACAGAAAAGATAGAAGAAATAAAGGAAACAAAGAGAGCAAAGCACGGCCTGCAGCTGAGTGGGGAAGGTTAGGAGCTCAGGGACGCTAGAGAAAGACCCACCCATTTCAACAACACTAAATCAAAAGTTCAGGCAGCTTCTTGTTGGTTGGAAGGGAACTTTTCAAGCAGTCTCATCAGTTCTCAAGTTTCCCCTTTTGAGGAGAAAAAGCTCCCCATGTCCTATGATCCTGTGCATGCCTAATCCTGTCGCGCATAGCTGTCAGCAAAGAGTGCAAGGCAGATTAATCCAAAGAGAATAGTGGTTAACATCCTGTAGTGCCAAATCCATTCTTAGCTGAGAGGGCCTTTACTGAGAGGGTGGCCTCTAATCCCCCTCTAACATTACTAAGTTGGGCCTTGAACACAAGTTTGGACAAGCGTCCTCGACTTTTATTAAAAAGGGCCATTAACCAGCTCTGTCTTAGGAGAGTCTAACTGCCCTTAGTTGGGCCTCTAACCTAATCCCATCCTTTACCCAGGTACCCCACCACTTACCCAAAGTCAGCCAATCAGTGCTGCAGTCTATTTCCTTTGGGTCAGGGGTCTCCTCAGTATTGTTCCTTTGGGGTTTGCCAGAAAGATGTTACCGGAAAAAAGGAGTCTCAATCTAGACCCTGGGAGAGGGTTCTTGGATCTCTTTCAAGAAAGAATTTGAGGTGAGTCCATAGAATAAAGTGAAACAAGTTTATTAAGAAAGGAACAGAATAAAAGAACAGCTATTCCATAGGCAGAACAGCCTATTTTTTTACTTTTTAATAATAGCCTTCCTAACTGGTGTCAGATGGTATCTCATTGTGGTTTTGGTTTGCATTTCTCTAATGATCAGTGGTGTTGAGCTTTTTTTCATGTGATCGTTGGCCACATGTATGTCTTCTTTTGGAAAGTGTCTTTTTATGTCATTTGCCCACGTTTTAATTTTTTTTTGTAAATTTGTTTAAGTTCCTTGTAAATGCTGGATATTAGACTTTTGTCAGGCATGTAGTTTGCCAAAGTTTTCTGTCATTCTGTAGGTTGTCTATTTACTTTGTGGATAGTTTCTTTTGCTGTGCAGAATCTCTTCAGTTTAGTTAGATCCCATTTGTCAATTTTTGCTTTTGTTGCAATTGCTTTTGGTGTCTTCATCATGAAATCTTTACCTGTGCCTGTGTCCTGCATGGTGTTCCCTAGGTTGCCTTCCAGAGTTTTTATAGTTCTGGGTTTTACATTTAAGTCTTTAATGCATCTTGGGTTAATTTTTGCATATGGTGTAAGGAAGGAGCCCAGTTTTAATATTCTGCATATGGCTAGCCAGTTATTCCAGCACCATTTATTAGATAGGGAATCCTTTCCTCATTGCTTGTTTTTGTCAGATTTGTCAAAGATCAAATAGTTGTACATGTGCAGCCTTATTTCTGGGTTCTGTATTCTGTTTCATTGGTCTATGTGTCTGTTTTTGTACCAGTACTATGCTGTTTTGGTTATTATAGCCCTGTAGTATAGTTTGAAGTCAAATAGCATTATGCCTCCTGCTTTGTTTTTGGTTTAGGATTGCCTTGGCTATTCAGGTTTTTTGTGGTTCTATATGAATTTTAAAGTAGTTTTTCTAGTTCTGTGACAAATCTCAGTGGTAGTTTAATAGGAATGGTATTGAATCTATAAATTGCTTTACCAGTTTATTAGTCCATTTTCACATGGCTATAAAGATATTACCTGAGATGGGGCAATTTATAAAGGAAAGATGTTTAATTGACTCGCAGTTCTGCATGGCTGGGGAGATCTCAGAAAACTTACAATCTTGGCAGAAGGTGAAGAGGAAGTAAGGCACATCTTACCTGACATCAGAAGAAAGAGAGCAAGGAAGTGTTACACTTTTAAAACCATCTGCTCTTATGAGAACTCACTCACTATCAGGAGAACAGTATGGGGGAAACCACCCCCATGATCCAATTACCTCCCTCTAGGTCCCTCCCTCCACAGGTGGGGATTACAACTCGAGATGATATTTGGGTGGAGACACAGAGCCAAACCTCAGGAAACTTACACATGGTGGAAGGTGAAGGAGAAGCAAGCACCTTCTTCACAAAGTGGCAGGAGAGAGAGAGAAAATGAAGGGGAAACTGCCAAACACTTTAAAAACTATCAGCTTTGATGAGAACTCATTATCATGAGAACAGTATGGGGAAACCATCCCTGTGATTCAATCACCTCTGACCCAGACCCTCCCTCGACATGTGGGGATTACAATTTGAGATGAGATTTGGGTGGGGACACAGAGCCAAACAATATCAGGCAGTATGGGCATTTTAATGATAATTGATTTTTCCTATTCATGAGTATGAAATGTTTTTCCATTTGTTTATGTCATCTTTGAATTCTTTCAGCAGTGGTTTGTAGTTCTCCTTGCAGAGATTTTTTACTTTCCTAGTCAGCTATATTCCTAAGAATTTTATTCCTTTTGTGGCAATTGTGAGTGGGAGTTTGTTCCTGATGTGGCTCTTGACTGACCATTGTTGGTATTAGGAATACTAGTAATTTTTGCACACTAATTTTGTATCTTGAGAATTTACTGGAGATTTTTTATCAGCTTAAGAAGTTTTTAGACTGAGACTATGGGGTTTTCTAGATATAGAATTATGTCATCCGCAAACAGGAATAGTTTGACTTCCTGTCTCCTATTTGAATACACTTTATTTCTTTCTCTTGCCTGATTGCCCTGGCTGGGACTTACAATACTGTTTTAAATGGGACTGGTGAAAGAGGACATCTTTGTCTTGTGCCAGTTTTCAAGAGGAGTGCTTCCAACTTTTGCCCATTCAGTATGATGTTGGCTGTGGGTTTGTCATAGATGGCTCTTATTATTTGAGGGATGTTCCTTCAATACCTAGTTTATTAAAGAGTTTTTAACATGAAGGGATGAGGAATTTTACAAAAGCCTTTTTGCATTGATTGAGATAATCATGTGGTTTTTGTCTGTATTTCTTGTTTATGTGATGAATCACATTTATTAACTTGTATATGTTAAACTAACCTTGTGTCCTCGGAATAATGTCTACTTGGTTGTGGTGGATAAGCTTTTTGATGTGCTGCTGGATTCAATTTGCCATATTTTGCATTGATATTCATCAAGAATTTTGACATAAAGTTTTCTTTTTTTGTTCTATCTGCCAGATTCTGGTATCAGGATGATGCTGGCCTCATAGAATGAGTTAGGGAGTTCATCCTACTGAATGTTTTAGAATGGTTTCAGTAGGAATGCTACCAGCTCTTCTTTGTCATATGGTAGAATTCATCTGTGAATCTGTCTTGTCCTGGGCTTTCGTTGGTTGGTAGGCTATTCATTATTGATTCCATTTCAGAGCTCATTATTGGACTGTTTAAGGATGTAATTTCTTGTTGTTTTAGTCTTGGGAGGGTGTATGTGCCTGGAAATTTATACATTGCTTCTAGATTTTCTAGTTTAGGTATATAGAGTTGTTCATAATATCCTCTGAGGGTTATCTGTATTTTTGTGTGGTCAGTGGTAATATCCCGCTTGATGTTTCTGGTTGTCTTCTTTCATATCTTCTCTCTTTTCTTCTTTATTAGTCTAGCTAGCAGTCTATCTATTTTATTAATTAAGAAAAAAATAGCTCTTGGATTTGTTGATCTTTTATTATTTTGTGTGTCTCAATCTCTTTCAGTTTAGCTCTGATTCAGATTACTTCTTATGTTCTGCTAGCTTTTGGATTTCTTAGCTTTTGGTTCTCTAATTCTTTTAGTTATGATGTTAGATTGTTAACTTGAGATCTTTCTAACTTTTTTTTGAGAGGGAGTTTCACTCTTGTTGACCAGGCTGGAGCGCAATGGCGCGATCTTGGCTCACTGCAACCTCCACCTCCTGGGTTCAAGTGATTCTCCTGCCTCAACCCCCCAAGTAGCTGGGATTACAGGCATGTGCAACCATGCCCAGCTAATTTTGTATTTTTTAGTAGAGACTGGGTTTCTCCATGTTGATCAGGCTGTTCTCAAACTCCGGACCTCAGGTGTTCCACCTGCCTGGGCCTCCCAAAGTGCTGGGATTACACACATGAGCCACAGCACCTGTCCTCTAACTTTTTGATGGAGGAATTTAATGCTAGAAATTTCTTTCTTATCACTGTGTTGGCTGTATCCCTGATATATTGGATTTTGGTTCTCATTAGTTTCAAAAAACTTCTTGATTTCTGCCTTAATTTCATTATGTACCCAAAAGTCATTCAGGAGCATATCCTCATAATTGTGTGGTTTTGAGTATTTTCTTAGCCTTAATTTGATCTGAGAGAGTGGTTGTTATGATTTTAGGTCTTTTGCACTTGCTCAGGAGTGTTTTATGTCTGATCATTTGACCATTATTAGAGGATGTGTCATGTGTCCATATACATTCTGTTGTTTTTAGATAAAAAGTTCTATAGCTGTCTATCAGGTCCCTTTGATCAAGTGCTGAGTTAGGTCCTGAATATCATTGTTAATTTTCTGCCTTAATGGTCTATCTAATACTGTCATTGGGGTTGGAGGCTCCCACTATCACTGCATTGGAATCTAAGACTCTTTGAAGGTCTGTAAAATCTTGCTTTATGAGTCTGGGTGCTTCTGTGTTGGGTGCATATATACGTAGGAGAGTTAGGTCTTATTGAATTGAACCCTTTACTATTATGTAAAGTCCTTATTTGTCTCTTTTGATCAAGGTTAAAGTCTGTTTTGTCAAAAATTAGGATTGCAACCCATGCTTTTTTTCTATTTTTGATTTGCTTGGTAGATTTTTCTCCATCTCTTTATTTTGATTCTATAGGTGTCTTCATTTGAGATGTGTCTCTTGAAGGCAACATACCAGTGGGTCTCAGTTCTTTATCCAGCTTGCCACTCTGCCTTTTAATAGGGCATATATCCCATTTACATTCAAGGTTAATATTGATATGTGTTATTTGATTCTGCCATCATGATGTTGGCTGGTTATTATGCAGATTTGTTTGTGTGGTTGCTTTATAGTGTCAGTGATCTGTGTGTTTCAGTGTGTTTTTATAGTGGCTGGCAGTGGTCTTTTCTTTCTATATTTAGTGCTTCCTTCAGGAGCTTGTGTAACACAGGTCTGGTGGTAACAAATTCTCTCAGCATTTGCTTGTCTGAAAAGAGTCGTATTCCCACTTTGCTCATGAAGCTTAGTTTGGCCAGATATGAAATTCTGGGTTGGAATTTATTTTCTGTAAGAATGTTGAATATTGGCCCCCAATCTCCTCTAGTTTGTAGGATTTCAGCTGAAAGATCTGCCATCAGTCTGATGGGCTTCTCTTTGTAGGTGACCTCACCTTTCTTTCTAGCTGCCTTTAATATTTTTCTTTCATTTCAACTTTGGAGAATCTGATGATTATATGTCTTGGGGATGATCTAGTGAAGTGGATTGGTGCAAAAGTAATTGCAGTTTTCGCATTGTTGAGATTTGTCATTTGATGTTGGAATATATTTTTAAATAAATGTGTTTATGCTATACATCATTTTAATGTACATTTCTCACTTTATTTTTTTTGTGAATGACTTATTGCTTGCTATTCATTTTATGTTTATTTTAGACTATCAAAATGATGTTAGACAAAAAGTAAATTTGAGCGATTTTCTCATTCAAGTTCAAAATGAGTCAAAAAGCAGCAGTGTCAACTCACAACATCAACAATGCATTTGGCTCAGAAACTGTTAATGAACATACAGTGCAGTGGTGGTTTAAGAAGTTTTGCAAAGGTGATGAGAGCCTTGAAGATGAAGAGCATTATGGCCAGCCATCAGAAGTTGACAATGACCAATTGAGAGCAATCATTAAAGCTGATACTCTTACAACTATGTGAGAAGTTGCCAAGGAACTGAATGTTGACCATTCTATGGTTGTTCAGCATGAGAAACAAATTGGAAAGGTGAAACAACTCAATCAGTGGGTGCTTCATGAGCTGAGCAAAAATAAAAAATTCATCATTTTGAAGTGTTGTCTTCTCTTATTCTATGCAATGATAATAAATCATTTCTCTATTGGATTGTGACATGAGATGAAAAGTGGATTTTATACAACAACCAGCAACAACCACCTCAGTGGTTAGACTGAGAAGAAGCTCCAAAGCACTTCAAAAAGCCAAACTTGCACCAAATAAAGGTCTTGGTCACTGGTTGGTTGTCTGTTGCCTGTCTGACCCACTACAGCTTTCTGAATCCTGGCACAACCACTACATCTGAGAAGTATGCTCAGCAAATTGATGAGATGCACTGAAAACTGCAATGCCTACAGCCAGCATTGGTCAACAAAGAGGGCCCAATTATTCTCCATGACATTGCCTGACTTCATGTTGTGCAACTAACACTTCAAAATTGAACAAATCGGGCTACAAAGTTTCACCTCAACTGCTATATTCAACTGACCTCTCGCCAAATGATTACCACTTCTTCAAGCATCATGACAACTTTTTACAGGGAAAATGCTTCTACAACCAACAAGATGAAGACAATTCTTTCCAAGAGTTCATCAAATCCCAAAGCATGGATATTTATGCTACAGGAATAAACTTATTTCTTGTTGGCAAAAATGGGTTGATTATAATGGTTCCTATTTTGATTAATAAAGATGTGTTTGAGCCTAGTTATAATGATTTAAAATTCATGATCCAAAACTACAATTACTTTTGTACCAACCTAATATCTTACTGAGGTTGTCTGCATTTCCTGAATTTGAGTGTAGGCCTCTCTAGCTAGGTTGGGGAAGTTCTTATGGATGAAATATGTTTTCCAAGTTCTTATACTCTCCCCATAGTTTTCAGGGCTATCAATAAGTTGTAGATTTGGTCTCTTTACATAATATCGTGTTTCTCAGAGATTCTATTTATTCCTTTTTATTATTTTTTCTCTATTCTTGTCTTCTGGTCTTTATTTCAGAAAGCCAGTCTTCAAGCTCTGAGATTCTTTCTTCAACTTGGCCTATTCTCCTATTAATACTTGTAATTACATTATGACATTCATGTAGTCCGTTTTTCAGCTCTACTGGGTTGATTTTTTTCTATACTGGCTCTTTTGTCTGTCACCTTCTGTATCATTTTATTGTGATTTTTAGCTTCCTTGGATTAAATTTTGATGTTCTGCATCTCAGTGATATTTATTCCTATCCATATTTTGAATTTCATTTCTGTCATTTCAGCTATCTCAGCCCAGTTCAGAACCCTTGCTGCAGAGGTAGTACTGTCTTTTGGAGGAAAGAAGGCATTCTGGCTTTTTGAGTTGTTAGAGTTTTTCCACTGGGTCTTTCTCATCTTTGTGGACTGATGTTTCTTAGGTCTTTGAAATTGCTGACTTTTGAATGTGTTTTTATTCTTTTATTTGATGACCTTGAGAGTTTGATTGTGGTATATGGTGGGTTTAATTGATTGGCTTCATTTCTGGAAGATTTTAGGGGGACCAATGCTCAACTCCCAACTTTTGGACTGAATTCTCTAACTCTGGGGAACTTGTATCAGGCTCTGACTTTGTTCTCTGGCTCCTCAAATTTAGGAATCCACTGCATTGTGTGGAGCTGAGGTGCTTCTAGATTACTGGCCACTGCACTCTGATGGTTGGTGCCAGTCAAAGCATTTTGTAGTGCTGTGTCAATGAGATCTGTCCTTGTTTACATGTGCCAGTAGCAGCATCAGCAATAACTTAGCAGGGCATACACTCATCAGCTGCTGCAGGTTGCTAACAGTTGCCAGGGTACCTGCCTCCATGTAGGCATTCACAACAGTGGCAGTGACAGCATGACTCAGGGGGGTGGGGATGCCTGCAGCATCTGTGCACGTGATCATGTTGGTTGTGGTGTCAGCATGGGAAAGGGACACTGAAAGACACATGTTTGTGTGCACTGTCTGTGCCCCCTCAGGCAGGGGTGATTGCTTAGGGCAAGGGAGGGTCCATTCTTCTCCGGTGCCTAATCTCACTCCTGTAGCTGTGTTTGCATTGGGGTGGAGTGCTGGCTGGCTCTGTGACCCCTAAGGCTCTGACTGCAATGGTGTTATGGTGGATCAACAGGGATGCCCTGCATTCCCACCACAGCACTGGCAAGGCAGGGCACATGCAAGCAGATACATGTTTTGCAAACATTTTCTCCCAATTATATGCTACCATTTTATTTTGTTGATTGTTTCTTTTGCTGTACAGAAGCTTTTTAGTTTGATACAGTCCTACTTACTTATTTTTCTTTTGTTCTCTGAACTTTTGGTGTCATGTCCAAAAAGTCATTGCAAAGGCCAATGTCAAGAAGCATTTCACTTATGTTTTTTTTCTAGGAGTTTCAGGTCTTACATTTATGTCTTTAATGGATTTTTAATGAATTTTTGTATATGGTGTATCATAAGGGTCAAATTTCATTCTTTTGCATGCAAATAACCAGTTTTAACACCATCATTTACTGAAAAGACTATCATTTCTTCATTTTGTTTTCTTGGTGCCCTTATCAAAAAGTAGTCAGCTATATATTTGATTAGATTTATTTCTAGGTTCTCTATTTTGTTTGCTTGATCTATGTGTCTATTTTATGCCAGTATCATACTGTTTTGATTATTATAATATTGTAACATAATTTGAAATCAGGAAGTGTGATGCTCCTAACTTTATTTTTTTCTCAAGATTGCTTTGGCTATTTGAGGTCTTTTGTGGTTCTGTATTAATTATAGGATTCTTTCTATTTTTATGAAAACTGCATTAAATTTGTTTATTATTTTAGGTGGTATGGATATTTTAACAATATTATTCTAATTTACGAACACAAGATATCTTCCCATATATTTGTGTCTTCTTTAATTTCTTTTTATCAATGTTTTATAGTTATCAGTGTATAGGCTTTTTAGCTCCTTGGTAAAATGTATGTCTAAGTATTTTTTATAGTTATTGTAAATGAGATTGTTTTATTGATTTCCTTTTAGATAGGTCATTATTGATGAAAAGAAATGCAACTAATTTTTGTGTGTTGGTTCTGCATCCTGCAACTTTATTGAATTTATCAGTTCTAGTAGGTTTTTTGGAGGGTAAGGGGAGGGTTATTGTTGACTGGATGCCAAACATTGTAAATTTTATTTTTTGGATGCTGAATATTTATATATTCTTAAAAATATTTTTGTATTTTGTTCTGGGAAATAGTTTGATTCTTTTGAGTATTAATTTTAAAATTCTTTAGGTAGGTCCAGAACAGGCCTTAGTCTGAGGTTGATTGTTCTGCATTGTGAGTCAAGACCTTCCTCATTATTCTATTCAATGCCCTGTGAATTATTAGTTTATTTTGATTTTTTCAGATGGTTTTCTCCCAGGCTTTGGGTAGTTTTTTGTTTGTTTGTTTGTTTTTTGATTTCTTTTGTTTTGTTTTTGCATATATACATTGGTCAGTACTTTGCTGAGTACTTGTAGGGGACCATTCATAGATATCTGATATTCTCTCTGTATACAGTTCTCTTCTCTCTGGCATTCTATCAGTGCTCTATAGCTGCCTTTATCTCCCTAGATTCTCACCTCCATTTCTTCAATTCTGGGAGTCCTCTGAGTTAGACTTTGCTTTTTTTTTCTATGTCTCCCCCTGAAATTCGTTTAAGGGCTATAGGTTGGGGCACTGAAGGGCTCATCATTTTTTTCTTTTTTAATGTCTCTGAGGTATCACTGTCCTTTGTTGTCTTATGTCCAGTGTATTGGATATTATTCTGTCAACTATTTTGTATGGAATTTTTGTTTGTTTCAAGTGGGATGGGAAATCTGGTTCCTGTTACTTCATCTTGGTTGGATTTATATTTTTTGTTGCCTATTTGTAGAGATAAATTTTCTCATTGATGGTGACTCCCAAGATTTTGAATACATCATTATTGAAAAATCTGGACCAAGAATTGTATCTAGCCATTTAAAGCATTAAACTTAATATTGAAAAACTGTATTCATGAAAGCAAGCCAGATTCTCATTAAATATTTTAAAATATTTTATTTGGACATATCATTCACATTTAATAATTATTAACTTCTCTAGAACTTTGCATTTTGTGCTTATAATTACATAAGAAAATGTAATGAATTTCAAAATCAATTCCAATTTAGATTCCCTTAAATCTCTCTAGTTTTCCCCAGAGTGCTATACAAATATTATAATTTTTTATTTGTACAATTACATGAAAAATGTTTGGAAGCTTTGACTTTAAAAATCTGATTCAAGCAGCAAACTGTCTCTCTTGAAAAATGCCTACAGAAATCCAATTTTATATATAATTTGGGAGCACCTTTAGAACTTCCTGAAAAATGATTCATGGGCTTCTTCAGTCAAGCCTTTCTGTTCTGGTGAAAAGAGGGGCTGCAGGCTAGCTTTCAGTAATATTGTCTCTCTCAGCTGAGCATTTGAAAAATATTTGTTAGGACTGAATTCAACATTAAGAGTAAAAATGCATCTTTAGCAAGGGCTGGGTTCTACTGTCAGTACTTACAGCTGAAATCATGTACAGTTAAATTTACTTCTGAAAATCTCTCGATTCTCCTGTAAAGTGAAATATCCATGTTTGTGTATACAATCCTATTTTTTGGTTCATAAACATGCTGAACTCTGAGAATCCCTGAGTTTTAAAGAAAAAAGGGAATTTCTATTTATAGATGTTTGGGTTACTAAAATATTACTGCCTAAGCTTTTCAATCTCTAGGTTAAATAGGATAAAGTTGGAAATGTCTAATGTGAACCAGAAGGTACAGTGTTTAGTTGAAATCGTTTTAAGTGTAAACATCTATAACCTAAATACATGTAAATAGATTACTTTGTTATTGTGAGGATTAAATAAAATATTGGAATCTTGTTTTATGAAGATTGGTGGAAAGTGAAAGTGATTTGTGTTCTAAAGTTAGGGTAGGGTTTTTTTTTTTTTTTTTTGAGAGCTCCCAATGTCAACTGAAATATCATTGCAAATATCTATAATATTTGATTCACCCCTAAGCATGAAATAAAGCATGACCTTGTAAATTTTGAAAGTCTTTAAAGTTAATGTTTTTTATATTTTAGGACATTACAAAGTTCAAATGCCTTAAGAGTTAGGCATGTATATGTCTATGTAACTTACAAGATAAAATGCAAAATCTAAGCACATAATTCATGAGTAAAAGCCACAAACTTTTCTGAGCAAGGGATTCCATAATATGCCCTAAGATACTACCTCCTTTTAAAGTTTTGAAACCCCCTTTTATGGGGAATACAATAACAACTTCAACTCAGTAGTCAGGGAAATAAGAAGACTCTTTCTAATTGTGAGAAAAATAAGAACTGAATAGCCATAGTTTACTGGGGTCTTCTTACATACGAATGCATCTTATAACAGTGGGATAATTTAGAAATATGCACAAATGATTAAAAAAAGTACATGCCTCAAAAGATTTCTTGTTTAGGCATACACATGCATATGCTAAAATATTATGCACAAGAAAATAGGCAAGGACAAAACAAACTAAAAAATATTTGAGTACTGATGGTGCTTGGTTATTTCTGGCCTGAAGCAAAGAGATAGGCTGGGGGTGGAACCCATCTGTAGAGTCAGTGTAGGTCTCACTATGTTCTACTTTTTGACTTGGGTGATGGGTTTACAGATACTCATTTTTATTACTATGCTTTACAAGTAATATATTCATTACATCCATTCTTTGAAATAGTAAATATTAGATTTAAAATAATAATTAAGGATATTATAAACTTGAGGAAAAAATTATACTATTAATATTTTTGTGTTAAAATGTTATATCAATATTATTGATATTTTAAGTAGTTATAAATATGTAAGAGAATATGTCATAAGCTTGGCAGCCCCTTACCTCTAATGGAAAATGTGTAACTGAGTAATTGATTCAGCATTCTGATGTTCAGAAAGTTTACCAAGTGATTAAACATTGTTGAGATATTAATATTATTAGATTCATTATATTTATAAACTAATTCATTATGTTTATGAGTTACTTAATTTGATAATTTGTGTTTATTAAGTCAGAGAAAAGAACTTTAAGAAGGAAGTAAAAGTCATAAATTTAAGAAATGTATTTAACATGTTTGAAGGTGTGTAGCTAAGACTTAATACAACCAAATATTATTCAAAGTTACTTAAATAGCTGCTGAAATCTGTTAGATTTATAAGTAGATGGTATGATTGGTAATCTAAATTTCTAAGCTTAAGGAAGAATCAGGATTTCTAAACTTTTTTATTTTAATAAATTTAACAGTAATGTTTAAACTAAAACTAAACTTCCAATCAATATTTTCTGGGAATAAAATAACATATTCATAACAAGTATTTAAAATATATTTAGACAACTTTCCCAGATAAATGCAGAATCTTGGTTTTTAATAATCATTAAAGCTGGGGTAGGGTTGAAATCATCTTATGAACACGTAGGTACCTGAACAGAAGGCCACAGTAGTTTCCTAATAGGAAGGCCACTTTCTGCTAGGAGATGAGTCAATCAATTCTAGCATGCTTAGTCAAACCTTCCTTAAAATGAGTTTGGGTTCATTGTGATGCAAAGATATACTGTAATTATAGCCTCAAATTTTATAACACAAAGGAAGAATGCAACCTCTTTGTCCTGGGGAAACAATTCAAATTAGCTCTTACAAAATAGCCACCTCCACTTTTAAACCATGAAAATAACATAGACTATTAATGAAGACCAACTCAAAAGTCTACTATTCAATTCAATGAATTAATGAATAAGTTTCTGTCATAAAACTGTTAGCCATTACAGTTAAAGGTGAGGTCTTTTCAAAAGGATGACACCGGTTTTCATATATAGCCATGCACTGCAGAATGTTTCGGCCAATGGCAGACTGCATAGATGATGGTAGTGCCATAAGATTATTATATCATATACCTTTTAAATATAATATTGTATTTATTTTATTGCTACATTAGAAGTGAAAATAAACTGTGAGAAGCTACAAAAATGTGCAACCTCATGAAGATTATGTAGCAACGGAGGTGCCCACTGTAGAAGGTTAAAATTGCCTTATCTTGTAGGAGGTAAAAGGACTATACACACAAAGGGCATCAATGGTAAGATTATTGACAGCATCTGCCATCTGGAATTAATGCATCAATGGGAAGTTTAAAAGTACGTTTAAGGGCTGGGAGCCGTGGCTCACACCTGTAATACCAGCACTTTGAGGTCATGAGGTCAGGAGTTCGAGACCAACCTGGCCAACATGGCAAAACCCTGTCTCTACTAAAACTACAAAAATTAACTGGGCTTGGTGGTGGGCACCTGTAGTCCCACCTACTTGGGAGCCTGAGGCAGGAGAATCACTTGAACCTGGGAGGCGGAGACTGTAGTGAGCTGAGATCGCACCACTGTACTCTAGTCTGGGTGACAGAGCGAGACTCCATCTCAGAAAAGAAAACAAAACAAAAAAGTAAGCTTAAGGAAACATTGGCCATTTCTGACCTCTTAGCCAAGGTGTACAGATGAGAAGACAATGGAAAATGTCTCACATTTCTACAAATGCACTGGTTTACAAAACCGACACTCTCAAACGATGTTGAAATTTGCCCGTGGGAGGAGATCCCTATTTTAGAATGTTTGAATACACTGATTCTCCTGCTGGATAGTTTCCTTTGACAGAAGAGTATTTTTTTCTTTGTTTTTAATTTTCTTCAGTTTTTCCCTGTCAAAGTTCCCCACTTTTGACATGTTTGGCTTATCACTCATCTTGACTAAGGAAAACCTGTGGCTCACTCTAGACTAGATAGTAGCACCATACTCTTACTGTGTTTTCTTCTATGGTTAGATAGACAAATAGCATTGTGTTCCAATTGCCTACTGTATTCAGTGCAGGTTGGTGTACAGGTTGGTGGCCCAGGAGCAATAACCTGGGTTTATAGTAGAATATGCCATCTAGGTTTGCATAAGTGCACTCTATGATTTTCACACAATGATGAAATCATCTAATAACACATTTCTCAGAATGTGTCCACATCGTTAAGCAACACGAGACTGTAATTGTTTTGTTTCTGGCTGCTATAAATGACAACATCAGCAGTTGAACAAGGCTGGTTTTGATTGTAATCATAAAAGTAATCAAAAAGTAACATTTGTAAATTTAAAAGAAAAAAGCTTATATTTTCTACAGAAGGAAGATTTACATCCAAAATTGTTTTTAAATAAGTTACAAGTTTGAAGAAATGGGCATAATCAGGTTTCAGATGGATCCCTTTTGAATCTCAACCCAGGAGCAGAGAAGATGACAGTTGAGAAAATCTTGGGCTAGTTGTTATCTTGTGTGCAGTTTTCTTAGGGTGTTCTTGGGTCTTTTACTTAAAGCCTTAAGATATTACATAACAATGAGCTTGGAAATAGTGTTTTTCTCTTTAATATATAATTAAATATATTTATTATTTAATAATAAATACCTAGTTTGCAGTTGTGGAGTCTATAATTCAGTTCTGCAATGACATTGGTGGGAGTATTAAGTAATGAGTGCAGAGAATTGAACAAATGTAACACAACTGTTAACTTTCATTCTGAAACTTCAGATCTTTTATAAATTACATCATCATCACTAGTCACCTACGAAGTTAAAAACCTGTTCTATAGTAAGAGACAGAATTGAAGAGACTTGCTGAAGGTCACCGAAGACTGAGGTTTTTATTATCCAAGAGGCCAGAATTAAAAATATTTGAACATGGATGCCTACTTTGAACTCAAATGAAGAATGGTTTACTCTTTGGGAAGAATCTGGAGATCAATTCACGAATGTAGGGATGACTTCTATTTACTCATGGGATGAGGATAGAATGTAAACATATGTTTAAGCATGAAGTGGATTGGAGTTACCTTAAGAGCAAGGTGTTATGCTACTTAGCAGACACAAAACAACATGATGAGTCAGGCTATAGTATGTATTTGGAAGACAGAGAGAGTGGTGGGCGGTGGGGGGAGAGAGAGAGAGAGAGAGAGAGAGAGAGAGAATGAGAGTTAGACAAAAAGATATATAAAGAGAATGAGAAAATAATATTCCCTATAATTATGCCAAATTATTGACATATTTTCTTAAAAAATAAATTCACAGATCACAGTTATAGAAAAATGCATTGCTGTATTTTTATCCAAGCGTTCATTATATAAGGATAGAAGACTGTGCATTTAATTATGTGAATAGCACTTAATGTCATGTAATCTTGTTTGAAGACTTATTTATTTGATCTTCTTTAGACAAAGTGATAATTCAATTTGCTTTAGCTTTGTTAGAAAACCCCTCATCTTCTAATTATATCTGTTGGTGCATGAGTAGACACAGAGCAACAGATAACACACTGACAACTTGCACACCTAGGGGCGAATATCTGTTATCACAACTCGTAGAGTTTAGACCAAACATTAGTGAAATTGATGTGTTTTTCTAGGGATGAAGTAGCAGAAAAGACTTTTTAGAAGAAAGAACTTGTCTTCTAAAATATAGGAAGCTATTCAGAGAGAAATATATTTAGACTAAAATTAATTAAAACAGATGCATAATGAAATAACTTAAAATAAGCAATGGAAATATGCTCCTCATGAAGGATAAAGTTCCTAGCTTTGTATGTGAGCAAAATGTACCTTCTTGAAAATTTTTCTAGGAGAAATGAGAGCCACATTTTCAGCACTGGCAGAGAATTTTAATTATCAGAGCAAGCTGAAGAATTAATGGGCATAGCTCTAGAATGTGAGTAAAATAAATCATGTTCCCCAATGACCGATTTCTACTTAATTTTCTGCTGGAAGTGAATAGTCCTGAAATTCTGATTACTCTTATTTTAGTGATGTCCAGTGTCCCTGCATTAATTTAGGGGTATCAGTCATTGTTGTATTCAAAACAACAAATACGTCTCAATTCAACGAATCACCAAGAATGACATAATTTATAGTGAATATCAAAATATGCATCAAAGTTTGCTCAAACAATAAAGATTCATGACTGTGAGATATAAACTGTGGATAATAAATTTGTGACTTGAGGAAGTTTTCATATAATACTGTGGAAAAAGGTATATCAAACATTTAAAAAATGAGTGTATGCTGGTGTTCTTATATAAGGAGAGAAATAAAAAATCCTTTATTTCTTCATAAAACAGAGAACTTTTATCCTATAGTGCCTGTGACCTTAACCTCAAAAAAGAAATGAATATTACCTCCCCCTGTTTCCCATCCCTGCAATCAACTTTTTTTTCTGCCAAGGAGAAAATCTGTTGTCAAATTACCCTATTGTCCTGAGCGATGGACAAATAACAGAAAAGCTTTGAACCCATAAAACATATTTCATCCACAAAGTACAAAACACTTCAAAAAAGAATAACTCATACATTTACATAATCACCAAATCTCCTGTTCTTGCTGGGGTGGTGATGGGGTTAGGGTAAAATGTTGTAATTACGTGTTGTACTATATTCAAGGAAAAAATTAAACTTAGAAAAGTAAATATTCTCAGATAAGGAAGGATTGAAAATATCACAGATGACTCAATGGGACTCAAAGCTTATTAAACTCAGTGATGAGCAAGTGGTTGAATGTGGATTTAGAAGAAATGGGAGTACACTAGGATTGGGACTGGGTAAGAGAGGAGCCTCAAATGACTCTGAAGATTGCACAAATGCCTCATTGCAGTTGTGCACTGGAGATGCTCCTTGGCCTCATCTTAGTGTCAGCAATCCTACTGCTAGGGCAGTAGTCCTGCCTGGTCTGATGTAGCACTGCTGACTACCCTTGGATATGTGCTCCTCATTCTCTCTCTCTCTCTCTCTGTCTCTCCCTCTCTCTCTCTCTACCGTGTGTGTGTGTGTGTGTGTGTGTGTGTGTGTGTGTGTTTAGGGGTGTGTAGTGGTAGTGGTGATGTTGAATTTGATTGGGTCCAGACTGGGAGGAAATCCTGGGATATGATAGGCATTGGCCAGGGGTGCCAAATGTCTGGGCCGCACCAGCAGTTACCATGCACTTGCAGCCTTCCAGGTGCTCTGCTAAGCACATGACTTACTGTATCTCCTTTAGTCCTTACACACTCTTTAAATATGTATTATATAACAGAAGAACTTTGCAGAGGCCATATGTATTTCAGGGTCAGGGTCTATGATTTAAACTCAGTCTAGTGTGACTCCAAAGGCAGTGCTCTCTATTCTGTGGTGGTATTTATCCATCTCATTTGTTAATTCAGAGAGTTCAGTTCCACAGCACTAGGTCTATTCTAAGACAGGGCAGTCTCATACATTTGGCAATGGAAAAGAAAATTTAGTATCTTATGATCCCCAAGTCATGATTCAGAAAACTATAGTGTAGATACTAAACATGAACAGGTCATTGTGACTATTTTATTGTGATAATATTCAAATATATGACATTTTCTTTAGTGATATTTGCGTTTTTAATGGAATTATAAGGAACCCTATTTGTTCCCTACCCAATAAGCATTCCAACCCTTTTTTTCTTTCTAGTAGAATTTCAATTTTATTTAGGTATCAACCCTTTTCCAGTCCACCTCTTTGACTCAGAGGATACTAAATCCAAGCTTAACTTCAGATGTGGTTTCTGATTGATTTACTGGTGGTAATCCCATCCCCACTAGCAACAATTGGTCCAGGAACCCAAACTCGAGCTAATTAGTTAATGAAAACTACATTGTATTCTTAGTCCAGGCATGGGTACTGATGTAAATTGGCCCAGTTCATTTGAAAGGAAGAGCTTCAATTGCATAATTGTGAAAGTCTGTCTTCTCTTTCTCTGGATGCTGCTATAGTTGTCACTGGCCTCCATCCGACAATCTAAAATGAACACAAAATTTCAGTTAAACAGAAGAAACAAGTCCGGGAGCCCTATTGTACATCATGATGACTATGGTTAATAACAATATATTGTATACTTAAAAACTGGTGAGTAGATTTTAAGTATTCTCACCACATAAAACATGACAGGTGTGTGAGGTAATGCACAAGTTGAATAGCTTGATTTAGCGATTCAACAATGTATACATATAACAACGCACCATATTGCATACCATAAATATATGTAATATACAATGTACTGTACACCATAAATATATACTTTATATATGTATACAAATATATATTCAACACTGTGTACATATATAAAAGCATCATATTGTATACCATAAATATATATACATATTATATATAATATAAATAAACATATATATTATAGATAATGCTTTGATGATGTATACATTGTTGCTTTGTTAAATGTATGCAATGTTGAATCACTAAATCAAGCTATTTAACATGTGCATTACCTCACACACCTGTCATGTTTTTGTGTGGTGAGAACACTTAAAATCTACTCACCAGTTTTCAAGTATATATAGTATATATTATGTAATATATAGTGTGTATATATATATTTTTTCTACCTGTCAATTTAAAAAATGAAACCTAGATGATGCAGTGAAAGGCAGGTCAGGGAGAAGAAGACAACCTGGGCTTTTTATAGTCTCACTGAGTCACTGAATCAGCAGAATCTGGGCTTTCTGTTTTTTTATGAGACAATAAATGTATTTACTGTCTAAATCAATTTAAGTCTGAGTTTACTTTTACTTTCAGGAATGAGCTTCCAAGATGATGAGAGAATCGTTCATTTTTTGTCATCAAAATATCAATGCCAATATTATCGGGTTACTCTTAACATTAGTTGGAATTTGGAATGTAACCATTTTAAAAGCATACATATAAATATTTATGTAGACTTTTTACATACATTTGTGCATAAATATGTACATATTATATAGAAATATACATAATATACATGGCAGTTAATTATGCTTCTACATTCATTTTTGTATAGGTAGGACATACATTATTAATCAATGTTTTATATTTTAAGCTCTTCATATATAGAAACTATAGTTCTAATTATTTGTTCTCTAAGATTCCCACTATAATCTTTTTGGTGAAAATTAATGCATTCTGAAATAGAGGGTCTCAATTAGCCATTCTGACAATCTATTCAATTCTCAGGAGTCAATAATCTGAGTTTAGACTGAATTTTACAAAATATGAATGAGAAGAATAAATTATAAATTTTGAGGTTAAGTCTAAGTCATGTTCTAGTAGAAGATACAAAACCAAAACAAAGGGGAAGAAATGCAATGTGTTTGAAAATCAGTAAGGGTTGTTTTTGTCTTTCACTTGCCTTAAATTTCCTTGTTTGAATTATAGTAAGATCCTGTGAGTTTGATCTAGTCATCTCAACTTCCTGTCCAACAGCACTTTCTGCTTATCCCAAAGAAATATTCAAAAGGGAAGCAGGAGGTTTCTCAGGCAAAAACCAAAATGTCTTCCAGTTTCCTTGTGTAGTTTGAAACAGCAAATTCATGTAAGTGTATTCGGAAGATCTTTTTTGATAATTTGGAGACCATGCTTTGTAAATGATAAGCAATAATTTTTAAACCATATTTAAAGACATTCAAACCAAATCTACATAAATAAAAGGCTATTAGTTACCTGGCAATAAAAGGCCCCTCACCATTTGGCAAAAATCACTTTAATATTTGTGGAGCCCCTGATGCCCCAAGTGTCAGGATTCCAAAGTTTGATAATGGCTGTACTAAGGCTGAATCACATTCAACTTAAGGAATTCTAAAAATTAAGAGCCTGGAGCCACTAGAAGTTCCTAAATATAGAGTTTGAAAAGGACTAGAATTTAATAACGTCCATGAATTGGACGAGTTTGTTGCAAGATGGATAAGGAGGATGTCATACATGTGTATAACTTAAGTAGATACACTACCAAGCCATGGGGTAGTTTTGATATTATACCAGTTGGTGAACTCCAGGGAACATTTTTTTAAAATCCTACTATATTAAAAGTGGACTTAAATTACTACATCAACTTCCTTACTCCACCTTATACAATGTATTATTTTTCATTTCTGCATCATATGGATTCCTGGTGGAAACAAAATTTGATGCAGCGCTGCCCTTAAGGCAGACAATCAAATTAAAATGAAACTGGGTACTTTGCTAAGTACCCACTAGCAAAAGGGTCTTAATAATTTGCTGTTACCACTCTGGAAAACAATTACTTTACCAGCTGACTAGTTGTTTTAGCAGGAAAAGTCCAGTTTAATGTTATAAAAATTGAACAATGGCAATACGTTTGCATTACATGATATTAATGATAGGTATATTCATCCTGCTTTCCCCTAGATGTAGCCATATTAAACTAAATTTCTCCTATATAACTGTAAATTTTAATATCTTACCAAGCCAAACATGAAAGATTATTTCAGGAGGTTATTAGAAATACTTAGGGGCTCTTAGAATTGCTCAGCTAAAGTACCAATTGGCATTTACTTGTTCTTGTTTCAGAATTTTGTTATATTTCTGACATTTATCCCACCATTTATTTGTGAGTGGTGAGAAATTAGTATATCTAAATGTGAGTTCTTGTGGTAAGATGGATTTATAATTTAATTATTTGAGGTGGAACAAAACACTAATTTGGAGTTTGGAAAGCTTTGGAATATCAGAAAACCTTGCAAATCTACATTTTTCTTATCTCTAGAAAATAATGAAAGGTCCTCATTGTATAGAACCTGTTTGACAGTAATGAGGTGATGTATTTGAAAACAATTTTTAAAAAGGCAATGTGCTATATACTATTGTAGGATTTTATTTACATACTTGAGAACTAGCATGATCAGTTTGAATGCTTTCAGCTGCAAGTAATAGAATCTGCAGTTTCAAATGGCTTAAACATAAGGACATTTATTACCTTAATTAACAACAAGTCCATGAGTAGGGTAGGTACAGGGTTTGCTAACTCAGCAGTTAAATGGAATGCTCATGGATCTGTTGAAAAGGTATTTTCCTTTTATAAAATCTTCCTACTCTTAGCTGGCCAGCCGACTCACCTCATGGTCAAATATAGCTGCATCTTTCTAGAACTTTGATGCCTTATACAAGACTTACTTTGAGTCTCTTTGAAGAATCTATGAAGCCAATCTCCTTGCCAACAGAATTATCTTCATATATGCCCCCTTCTTAAGTTAACCGTTGTCAAGAAACACTGGATTGAAATGGCTGGTTTAGACTCAATGGGTCCCTCCTTTCTTCCCTTCTGGCCCAGGACTGGGAATGGAGAGTCAGTCTTTACTGACTGTGCACAGCAGTACTGAGACCAAGGTTGGGGCAAGGAAGAAGGAGAGGTACTGACCCTTGTGTAGTGACCAACAGTTGTTGCTAAAAATGGCCTTAGATACAATCCGTTCTGTGTATGTTAGGGTACTTTATATTTTTAGCAAAACAAAACCCCTACCTAAATTGGCTTGATTAACAAAGGAGTTTTATTAGCTTAATAACAGAAAAGTCCAGAGTTCCAACTGATATCAGGCATAATTATATGCAGATGTTGAGGTGGTACTCTCATGGTTTCAGTCCCTTTTTCTATGAGCCTCTGGATTATGTCCCGTTCTGTAGATTGGCTTCATCATTGTCTTCAGTCTGGCTTTTTGGCAGCAGCATTGACAGCAGTGGTTTCAATTTTATAGCCTTATACTACATTATCTAGAGGAAAAGAGAACTTCTAGTCATTGTAGAAAAGGGAAGTTTAGATCCCAGGAACTCTAGCAAATGCCTTCTCCTGGCCCACTGGTTCTAGCTGGGGTCTGTACTCATTCTTAAACCAATAGCTGTGACTAGGGGGTGAAATACGCTCATTTACCTAACTTGGCAAGGGCCCAACCCTGGAGTTTAGGCAGGGTCTGTAATATCT
This sequence comes from Macaca mulatta, assembly GCF_049350105.2. Lineage (NCBI taxonomy): Eukaryota > Metazoa > Chordata > Mammalia > Primates > Cercopithecidae > Macaca > Macaca mulatta. The sequence goes on from NC_133411.1 coordinate 126,098,565, forward strand.
AGACCTCAACACAGATAATGGGGTTAGTTGGTTCATTGGTTGGTTCCTCAATCACAAGGAGACAAGGGAAATGGATGACAGGGAGGCTGTCAGAGTATGTCCAATGTGTAGTTAAATTACAGATAGCAAAGTCGACACACATAGACATCAAAATGGCTTGTACCAGCACATGTTGATTATAGACAGTGCCAGAATGTAGGATTTCTAACTCTCAAGGAGATGCCTCTTCCACTATGCCACATTTTTTTCCCTTTATCCTTGAATATTATCTCTCATCATAGTCTATTTATTTGTTTACTTATTTATTACAGTCTTATGAACATTTCTATTGTAGACTATTTTCCGTATTTGCACATTACATATATTTTCTTAGAACTGGAAGAGTTTTGGCTCCCCATAAATTGAGTTTTCCAGGTGTAAACATTGTTTCAAATCTGCTTTGTGCAGAATGTGCTTTGTCGTATTCTTCTCAATTTGATGTACTTCAGGAAATATAAAAGAAAGTTATGGTTTAACTCTTTTCCTATTGAAATAAACCCCTTCAAGACTCCCAACTATAACAAATCAGAGTATATATATTTTATTATATTCACAAATGTCTTTATGAATGAAGCTACAGTTAATAATCTCAAATTAATGCTTATACATTGGTTTATAAAAAAGATTATCATAATTTACAATCTGACATTTGTTCTACACTGTAACTGTAAGGTATATTCTGTTGCTTGACAGCTTGATTTGCAGAGGAAGACATTACATGTGAAGAAAATCTCATTTAGCTTCTTCCTTTGGTCTTAACTATTTGCTTAAAAAACCCGTGGGTAAATATCTAGCTATGATTCAGTTCAGACCAGCAGTTCTGTCATTTAAAATAAATTTCTACAGTGGGTTTGAGAGAAAATCCAGCACATTGAAGAGTATTACTTATCACAGTAAGGACAGTGTGACTTTATTATTTAATAAGAGTGAATACAACAACTGGATTTTGGACTTGGCATATTTGGAATAAAGTAAATATTGAGACAAGACTGTGAATCTTTGTCAGGGGAACCTGGATTTTGGTCTCAGTGAGCTACCAGTACACTTTTGAAGCCACAGGCAAGTAGCTCATTTGTCACATAAAGAGATGGCAAGGGGCTGCTGGTTGTCACATACTTTTCATAGCATAAACTTTTAAACAAAGAAAACTTTACGTGGAAGCCATTGCATAAACAAAGGCAAAAATGTTCCAGTTGAATCAATGGAAAGCTCAAAACTCGGCCAGAACCCTGTTCCACTTTTCTGCATTCCTTCTCCTCCTCCAGCTGCAACTGAAGTGCCTCAGCAGAACCCAGGACTCCACAAACTGGATTTTAACAAATTGTGGAAACAGATGATTTATTTTAGAAACATTATTTGAGCATCTACTAGGTGCCACTAAGTGGGGATACAACAGGGAGAAAATAAACCAAAACAAAGTTGCAGCTCTCCTGGAGATGATATTCTGAGAGGAAATGACCAAAAAGGCGAATAAATAAACAAACAAGATATTTTTGAAAAGTGATGAATAGAGTGCCATGATGGCATTTTTGGTGGGCCTGGGGACTTCACTGTTCAATGAGGGCAGACAGGAAGGTATCACTGAGTAGGTGACTTTCAAGCTGGCTCCTAAAAGATCTAGAGGGAGGAGCAAGCCGACTTGTTCCAGGAAAAAAAGAAAGGCCAGTGTGGCTGGAGTGTGAGGAGGGGGATATGCCATGTCAGCTCCAGGCTTTATATCATGTTGAAGTTTGAATTCCATAATAAAAACAATGAGAAACAATTTGATTATTCCAAAGAGGGAATAAGATCTAACAGTCGTTAAAATACTTCCTCTGGTTGCTGATTGGAGGAAGGAAAGACAGAAACCAGTTAAGAGAGTTTCCCAGGGGTCCAGTAAGAGCTGATGCTGATTTGCACGAGGGTGATGACAGTGTAGATGCAAAGAAAAGGGGGAAAAATAAAGTATATTTTGTAAACTGATTCAACAGGACTTCCTGACGGAGTAAATATGTGGAATGAGGGACTGAAGAGGAAACCTAGCTTTTTATTTGAGACTCTGGGTAAATGGGATGACTTTACTGAAATGATTGGGGTTTGGGGAGAAAGAGGCTGCGTTTCCTGGAAATAAACAGTTTTGTGTAAGATTTATAAAGTTTGAGTTACCTTTTAGACATCTAAGTGGAGATGTCAAGTGGGCAATTTGATATATAAATCAGTGGAAAGTTCAGGGTGATATAAATTTTGGAGTCATTGGCATGCAGATGATCTTTAACGCAAATGGAGGGGATGAGATCACCTAGGGAGAAGGAGTGGAGATAGAGAAAAGGAAAGTGTTGAGGCTTGAGATGTAAGGCACTTTAACATTTAGACCTCTTTAAGAAAATCTCTCAGGTCTTTCTTAGTGCAAAGATATCTAATTATAATTGTAAGAAATGTTCAATCTCCTTTACTGTATTTATTAAGCTCTTTCCACCTGCAACATTCTGTTATTGCCTCAGATTTTGTTTCTCTGTCTTTTGCTTCTTTCTCTCTTTCCTCTTAATTGGAAATATGTGAAAGTCACCGCTTAGCATGACACCATTAATCTATTTGTTACATATATTGTGATAGTAAGTTGGCATCTTCTTTTGTTGAAGTTATGGGCTTGTGGCTCTTAGTTATGGGACTAAATGGCTTTCAGCTGCTGCCTGTCAAGCATTTACATGAATGTTGATTTGTGGCCCATGAACTCACCAACATCCAGGACTCATCTTGGATACCGGGAACAACAGAATAAACCCTGTTTGGACAGTCACTTCCGAGGAGTCAACACTCAAAATCATGCCTCCATTTTCTGTGCCAGTTGAGAGGCCCATTGGCGAGTATTTTATCCTCTAATGGGGAATTAGGTAGGTAGCCTACTGGGCAGAAATAAATTTTACCTCTGTGTGCCAAAGGGGGTGGGCGAATTCATAAACTATAGTAGGCTGGGCTATCTATTGTCAAAAAGACATGATATTCTATGAAGATCCTTACTCATGGCTTTCAGGCTTGTTCAGTTGAAAACAGTATCATAAGCATAAACCATTGTAAACAGAAGTTGTCAATGTGACACTCACTCAAATCCAAAGATTTCCCTCACACCGATTTCCATTAATTAAAAAATTCTGAGGGTTCTACCTTTAAGATCTGTTTCAGCTCTAATGGTATCTCCTCTTTTCCATGGCCATTATTCCTATCTATCCACTGTGATGTTTCCTCAGTACTAGTCATCTGTTGTTTACTGTATTGGTTAGTTGTTACCACAGTAATATTTTGCAACAAACTATCTCAAATATCAGTGTCTTACAACAACAGATTTATTCTTAGGCAGGTGAGTGGTTAGAACCTGTCATTTCTGATGATTGGTGGTTCCACCATCTATTTGCATCCTTTATTTGTAATGGTCCTCTGATGCCCTGGTTAATGCACCATTCTACTTTTTTCAGACCCATAGGTCATTTGGTTTGAAAACATTTCTCATCTCCTTGATTATGGGGATTAGTTCAGAGATGGTCATGCATGCTGTGTAATGAATCTTAGGCCTGGGCTGTGATTAGCAGAAGAGAATCCTCCCTTCCCTCAGACAATGTGGGGAGATGTGGCATGTGCCCGAAGAAGAGTGCATTGTGTTTTCAAATGAGGGATAGCTTGGACCTGCTGGGCGATCCCTTGTGAAGTCTAAAGAATTAACTGGCAGACAGGAAGGCAGAGGGGAGAGACAGAAAGAGCAGCTTCCTGATGGCCTCATTTGTTTAAACCTTGCCTGAAACCAACAGTAGTTCTGAAGTTTTTGGTTAGAGAAGCCATCCGCTTATTTATTATTCAAGCCAGTTTGCACTGGATTTTCCCTTTCTTGAAATTGAAAATATCCTGACTGGTAGAAGATCTTAGATCACAGCATCATCTGCATTTGAGGGAATGCCAGCCCTGTCCTGCAGATACAGACACTTAAGGGCAGAAGGGAAACAAATGTTCATTAAATCCTGGTGCTATGAGGAACTCTCCATACATCACCTCATTTAATCCTCAGGCAATTCTCTGAGGTAAGGATTGTGCTGCCTAGATTTAAAGCAGTGGAATTGAGATTCAGAGACTTTAGGGGAATTCCTAAACTTGACTCTCTCACTCTGTTTCAATGCTGCATGAGGTGACAGAGAAAGCTGCATGTGGAAATGATGCTGCAATTTATAATGCCTGCATTTTAGCCTTTGACTAATCAGTGCCTCATGTTATCCTCATTTTTGTCTCCATCTTTCCTATTGATTTCTCACTTTAATACATCTAAGCTTCAGTTTACATGCTGCCATATTATTACTGGTCCTTGTAGCCATCCTGACAAGAATGCAGACATACTGCTTGATACTTAATGTTCCAGCATAAAGGTATCCACATTCTTGGTGAAGGTGGAGACAAAAGCATATATTTAACAGCTCTGATCAATAAGACATTTGCCAAAATGAGCAGATTGATTTTATTTACACCTGCAGCAATGGGTTCTCTGTACTTCTCCTTTGAGTGCGTACGGTTCAGGGCATTGACACTGACAGCAAACAGAAGCCACATTTAGCAACGGTCGGCTGCATCTGGAGATTTAGCTACTTATAATTAAAAGAATTGAAAGAGAAACAGTTGAAATCTTGCAGCCAACTCTCTATACTCCTTAAAGAGCATTTCTTACCAGGTGGAAGGTTTACATGTTGGCCATGATGTTCTGGAAAGAAACCATTAAACTGATTCTCTAAAAGGAAAGGAGGCTGAGACAGAAGCCGACTTCATCTGTGGAGGTGACACTGCAACAAGCTCATTTGTTCCATGGTCAGTGAGTTCTGGATCAGGAATTCTAGTCCCAGCTTCTGACCATCTGGGTGACTTTGACAAGTCATTTCTCCCCATGACAGCCAAGCATGCTTCTAGGACTTTGATGATATCAATCTGTAAGTTCTTTATGCTTTTTTTTTTTTTTTGAATTGGTTTTTACTATACTCTGCAGCTCACAAATAATAGCCCCAACTTCAACATTGGATTTTTCTCTTCTTACCTTGTTATTCTTCAAAAATCTATACTTTTCCTCCACAGTGACTGTTTTCCCTAACAGCAGATACGGTTTGATCTTTGGTAAATGTAGCCCTCAAAAATCCTGGATTTCCATCTGACTGTGCCAGGACTCTCTCCTGGTCCCATCATCCCTGAGTGGTACTTTGGCCAGAAATGCCAGACAGGCTCCACGTCAACTGTGAATAAATGGCCCTTGGGTTGGGATTTGCAAACCTAGCTATGTCTGGGCTCATTGAAAAGAATGATGTGATTGATTAGCAATATCTGCCATGGCTGCCCCAGAGAAGGAGGAGTGGCACAATACTCTTTACAAGTCCCTGAAATGGGGTATTAGTACCTGATATGTGTAAGTGTTAGGCATGGATGCAGAAAGAGGCAGGGCAATACTTTTTACCTTGACTTAGGCAGTTCTTTGCTTCTCAAGCTGTGGCTGCCACATTGGTGAGATGGATGAGGAGACATTCTGAAAGCAATGAAGCTGGGAGTAGTTTCTCAGATCCTGGATAGCACAGTATAAGCCTCAAGGTGAAGAGAGCTTGCAAAGGAATCTCAGGCAGGGTCCTGAGGCAGGGCTTCTCAGTGTGTACACTTAGCCTCTGGAGTCAACTTCATCTAGATATCTGGCTGCAAATCCTCAGAGGGTTAAATACAACTTGGATAATGCTAGACAAAGCCTTTTTTACATGAATCTTACTATGTACAATAACTATAATCTCTGGATAAACTTTCCAAAATTGATTTTTGCCAGGATTGTCAACTATTATCATTCTTTTTTAACCACAATTATGCTTTTACTAGTGCCTTTTTTTTTTGAGTGCCTTCTCATCTTGAATAATTGAAGCACTAGTTTTCAGAAAAGCTCTTGTTCAGCTTCTAATTAAAACATGGTAATAGATCGTAGTCTTAGAATAATTGGGCTATGTCAAATTAGGCCCCCCAAATTGGTCTACTTATTGGCCATTGAACAAATCATACTCAGATCCCACATATTTCATGAAATATTCTGTTATGTCTTATCCACTCATTAATATGGATAAATTAAATTAATATATATTTCAATTACATATACCAAATTATTTAGAATTACATCAAATTTACCTTCTTATTTTATATCATCTTCATTAAGAGAGTGATGGAGCTTGGTTTTACAAACTACCTTTTACCCTTACAAAAACTAGCACAATGCTGGATACAGTCAAATATGTTCAAACATGTAAAATATTAATGCCAATATCTTAAGTTATTGTTTTAATTACATAAGTCTTCCTTTGTTAGTCTGGCAAGAAAAGATTAATAGATCTGGTAAAGGGGAACCCATTATCTGATTCTTTTATTTACCAATATTTAGAAAAACCTCTATAGACCCAGGGTATGAGTTTGTCAAGTGCTACCTTGTTCCATGTATTGAAATCACTTGTACCCAAGATGTAAAGAATATCCAAAAAATGAAATGTATCTTTGGCAATATATAATACAACTCACTGTAGGAAAATCTATTTGAGCTACAAATGACATTGTCATGTCAGAATCACAAAAACTTTCTCTTATCTTCAGAGTGTTCTACTAATCAAATTTATGAAATCAACTTTTCATTTTAGAGGACACATTTTATGCTACATATACAATATAGCCTTCTTCTGAGTAAACTCTGAGATGTATGTAATGACTTCTTTTAGAAAAATAAGAAAGCAAAAGCTTATCTTAAACGGTAATACTTCAGAATGTTTGCATTACATCTGAAGAATTGCTGAGTATACATGTTTCAGACTTTTAAAAGTAGGAATTGTTACTATTGCTCCACACCCAACCTCCCTTTTCTAAATTTGATGTCATATGGAAGAGAGATAATTTTCTTTATGGTCTGAATTAGGCAAACAAATTGTAATGTATTGCATCTGGCCCTCTCAATAAAAAAGGACTTAAAAAATAGTTTGAATTCTATTGTGAATTAAACTAAAAATTCTGTTTTTCCAGATGTTTGTCTCTTTAGTGGGGATTATTTCCGGGGAAAGAATATTAATTTATAAAGTGTAATCTTTAGGCTTTTGGTGGTATTGTTTTATGTCCCTTACATTCAGAATGAAAATATAGAGTCTCACAAGCAGTATAAGTAAAGACCAAAATTAACTGATTGAGGTATCTAACTTCTACCAGGGATTCATTACTTTGCTTCTAAAAGCCTTTTTATTCTCCTAGAGTCTTCCATTAAGACACAAATACTCAAGGACGCTTAAAATTACCTTCACAAACTAACATAGGAGAGTGAAAGATAGATTACTTGACACCTCATTAAATTTAGGCTAAGAGAATAGGCTCCAGAAAAGGGAAATAGGTACTGGAAAGGAGACGTAGGTTCTAGAAAGGAGATGTAGTTATAGGAGAGAGAGGTAGGATATAGAAAGGAAATGTTGCCTGTGGAATGGGGATTTGGCAATGGAAAGCAGATGCAGGAAACAAAGAGAGATTTGGATACAACCAGGAATAGCTAGCTAAGAGGAGGTGTTGGGACTGGGAAAATGTTGCCTCAAAGTGTTTTGAACTGAAGGAGATCAAGAGGGCCTGGGAACCAAGAAGGTCGTGTTGACCTTTCTCACCTTTCTGTTGAAAGCTAGCCCTAAAGAAATTCTATGACCCACTGCCTGAAAGTAGGTCAAAAGACCCCCACTTTCCAGAGGGTTCCTGCCTTATACCCAGGAGGAAAGAATGCTACACAGAGAGGTCAAGAAGAACATGAACTGATAGGCCTTGCTGGGTTTCAGAGCTCACTCCATTACCATTAGATCAGACCCTTTTGTCCAATCACATGTCTACATGACTGTCGATTCTTCATTGAACCTAAGCATAAAAATGACTGCTTTTCCAGGGTCTTTGGGTCTTCATTTCTAAAGGCTCCCATGTGACATAAAACTTGATTAGGTCAATTTGTGTCTTTCTCTTATTAGGCTATCTTTTTTTATGGAGTGTAGTCCATGACCCTGATGATGAGTGAGGAAAGGTGTCATACCTTTCTTCCCCTAGACGGGGTTTTAAAATTTGCCTGATTATTAGAACCACCTGAAGAGGCTTAAAAGTAGGATAATCATGTTTTTTTTTTTTTTTTTTTTTTTCTTATCATTCAGGGAAAAGTAATAAAGTATTCTCTTTTTTCAAATTTTTTCAAACTATGGAAAAATCACAGGACAATCAAATTTATAAAGGAAACTTATGCAGAGATGCACATTACTATATGAAGAAAAGGAATGAATAGCCTTTCATTCTCGTTCTTGGTTCTATGAATTTAAAATGTAAGTTAAAAGTATTTTTCATTCTATAGACTGAAATGAATTGTTATCTCAGGTATTTCATAGATGGAATTAAGTAGTTATATCTCTTTGTGGGCCTTAAAGAGATGTAATTATGATTTTTCTTTTTTTAGATCATTGTATACATTTTAGAATATAGGCACTGATGACTAGAAAGTATGGCTACTGATAAGAGAAGATAATTATAGTACCTTAATTATTCCTCCCTAAAGCTCATGTTTTTTTTAGATAGAAAATAAGGTATTGGCTCAGATAATTAAATAAGCAATGATTTTCTTTTCTCTTTTGCCTCTAAAACCAACAAATATATGGTATGTGTGTTCATCATCTTGATATTTTTTAAAGCTAGTAGGTAATAATTTTTCTGGTAAATTATATATTGTAGTTGGTTGTCATACAATCATTTTTACATAGAAAAACTTATAAAAGACTAAAGGCTTTTTTCCATTAAAAATTGGAAAGTTTTTTTTTTTTTTTCCAAATTCTGCGTTCTGTTCAGTACTATTCAGTGATCTGAATCTTAACTAGAAGGAATAATACAGAATTGAATCATGTGCATTCCTTTGTGCATAACAATTTAGAACAGATCAGAGTGGTGAGACTCAGTCTTGGCCTTCTTTTTAGATGAAGAGTCTTCTGGATCAGAACTGTGACTACTGCCTCCACTGTGTAAAGCATAGGTCTCCTAAACAATCAGCCCATCTTTAATTATTTACTATGATCTTTCTTTATGCCCCACATGACTTAATGACCCCATAACTTGGCAGAGTCATCAGAGACAAGGCTCTGTTTTGAAGCCTGTTTCTTAGCAGTGAACCAAAGAAATGTAAAGATGATAAGCGATCTTCAGTTCTCATTCTATGGTGATTTGAAAGTACAGGAAACATATTTCAATAAATTCTAGCAAGCCGATTTTATAATACAGTGATAATAACCTATGATCATGTGACTCTAGGTCTTTTTAAGCAGACAGATTCTGCAGGCAAAACTGCCAATAGAATGAAGTATTAAGTGCTGTGTCAAATAATTGGCATTACATGTGCCCAGTGCGGAATCTGCCGATTTTGCATTTTGAAAAGGAAGAAGCTTACATTTCCTGTATTTGTTATGTTAAAATAATAACTTTACTCAAATTAAATTTAATAGAATTTAATTAAGTAAAGAATGATTCATGAATTGGGCAGCCTCCCGAGCCAGAATAGACTCAGAGAGACTCCAATGCAGCCACGTGGTGGAAGATTTATGGACAGAAAAAGGAAAGTGATGTACAGAAAACTGAAGTGAGGTGCAGAAACAGCTGGATTGGTTACAGCTTGACATCTGCCTTATTTGAACACGGTTTGGACACTTGGCTCCCTTTGATTGGCCAAAATTCGGTAACTGGTCCAAGAGTAGGTGACAGCCTCTTTACACCTCCATTTAGGTTACAGTTTGCTACGTACAAAGAATCTTTTAGGCTGAATTTAAAATATGTGAAGAGGCAGCTTTAGGCCAAACTTGATTTAACAGTTATCTACAAAACTTTTCAACCCCAGGAAATCATATCGTGCTTACAAGGACACTAAGATACAGAAAGAACATGTATTACACCCTCTCTTTTACAGAGAGAAACGAATCAGAAAAGGTTAAGTGACTTATCCAGGAACGTATCATTAGAAAGTATTCTAAAAGTAGAGAATAAAATAATGGCCTAAATTAGAACCCAGAAGTCTGGACTCTGAATCTTCTGATCCAAAGTCACATGCTGACCTCCAGCTAAAAGATCTACTGCATTGAAGTGGGAGAAACAGTTAGAGGAATCACTTTTACAGCCCAGAAGCTTATCACCCCAGGACAGAGAAAAGTGATTACTTAATCTCTGGAGCAAGACAATATGCTTGAAAACAAGGTGGGGTTAGGATGGGGATGGGGAAGGGCAAATGGAAGGAAGAAATACTTGATTCATTATTTTGAGCTCTCCTGTGACTTACTAAGGGCTTGCCTGAGAGACTTCTATACTGGAGAAAAGATTTCTTTCCTCAACCCTTGCTGGATTCATGGCTGAGCCCCCTATATCCTGTTAAAAGATAGATTAACAAGAGGAAAGCATACACTTTTATCTCATTTTACTTTATTTTATTTTATTTGTTAGTTTTTGAGATGGAGTTTCTCTCTTGTTGCCCAGGCTGGAGTGCAATGGCACAATTTTGGCTCACTGCAACCTCTGCTTCCCGGGATTCAAGCAATTCTCCTGCCTCAGCCTCCCGAGTAGCTGGGATTACAGGTGTCCGCCACCACACCCAGCTAATTTTTTGGATTTTTGGTAGAGACGGGGTTTCACCATTTTGGTCAGGCTGGTCTCGAACTCCTGACCTCTGGTGATCTGCCCACCTCAGCCTCCCAAAGTGCTGGGATTACAGTCCTGAGCCACCACACCCAGACTACACATTTATTTAATATGTTTTTTTATTTTTATTTTTATTTTATTTATTTTATTTTATTATTATTATTATTTTTTTTTTGAGACGGAGTCTCGCTCTGCCGCCCAGGCTGGAGTGCAGTGGCCGGATCTCAGCTCACTGCAAGCTCCGCCTCCCGGGTTCACGCCATTCTCCTGCCTCAGCCTCCGGAGTAGCTGGGACTACAGGCGCCCGCCACCGCGCCCGACTAGTTTTTTTTTTTGTATTTTTTAGTAGAGACGGGGTTTCACCGTGTTAGCCAGGATGGTCTCGATCTCCTGACCTCGTGATCCGCCCGTCTCGGCCTCCCAAAGTGCTGGGATTACAGGCATTTAATATAAGTTTTAGGAGACATGGGAATCTTCAGAAATGAAGACTCAGAGAAATAGGAAAAACTATTTTTCTGCTTAGGGTTGATAAAGAGTGGACAGTTGTACAGAAATATGATAGGATAAAAGGGGGTATGATCTAATGGGAATAAACTGGGTTGGGGGGAAACTCAATAAGGCCTATTTGTTTAGATTATTCCTTGTGTCTCTGTGTCTCCGTTCCTTTCTTGTGGGTAGGGGAAGGACTACTCTGGAATGAGGGCCTTATCTACTTTTGAGGAAGGTTAGAGAATTCTTTTATGGCCTGCTACAGGAAGAATGGTGAGAGAAGGTCAGAAAGATCTCCTGTTTCTGCTGTTTTCTCAAATGCCAAGGTACCATATTTTGAGGTAGTATGTTCTGAACTGGGTCACTCTGATTATAGTGATGTCCCATTGTGAAGAGAAAATGCCCCTATCTATCAATGTCATTAAGATTTAAGCATGGAGCTGAAGTCCAGGAGAAGCAGGTTATGAGGCAAAGAATGTTTTCTTCTACTCTCAGGGCATTATGGGAAGGAGAGTCCAGAATACCTCATGATAGGTAAGTGAGGTGAATCTGCAGGTGAGGTAGTCTCATGGCCTTTTTCCAGTTCCTGTGTGGTATAGCAAGGACACGTGAGTCCTTATTCCCCTGAGCATGTCCAGGAATGTAGCAGAATTGGAAGCAACAAGTTTATCATGGAGGCCGAATTGGTCAAAGCAATGTGATCCTATAGCCAAGGCAGAGAGTGGAACACTCATTTCGGAGACTCAATGGAGATTTTGTGTCTCTGTATATATGAGGGCCTAGGTTAGACCCTGTGTGTCAGGAACTGCTGCCAGGCCCTCACCAAACAAGAGAAGGAAGCAGTACAACTAGCTGGTGCTGCCCCAAAGATGGGAGGAACCAAGGACCCTGACTGAGAAAGTCTTCTCTTCTCCGTATAATCATATTTTAGAAGTCACATCTTTCATTCATTCCCCTTATCTCAGACATGCCCAGTATTGCTGATGAGAGGGCCAAACATAGAGCATTTCAAAATGTGCTGAACAATATTATTTTAAAAGATTTTTAAATGATTGGGCCAAACTGTATTTTAGGTTGAATAGCTACTCAACTAAATTATCCCATTAACTACTCAGCAGGCTCTCTGTAAGAAAACCAGATTATTTATTGACAAATTGAGAGATCTATATAAATTATGGTGTGACTGAATTTTGGACTCCACTGTACTTATATATTACAGAGAAATTGTGCACTGAAAGCTACTCAGAGTAATACATATTTATTCATTCAAAATAACTTCCCAAATCATGAGTTTTAGACTTTTATTTAGACCAACAGCTCAAACCTGGAAATGTTTAAAATTACTATAGCTTTTTATTTTACCAATATTCATGAAGAACTGGGTAAAAACAATTATAAAATAGTCCAGAAAAAGTGCTTCCCTTAATGTCACTTAAATAGAAAGTGTTACTGTAAAGAAAAATAAAAAGCGAAATGAAAACGTTAGCCTGAGGCACTAGAGTCATGAATAGCTAGAGACCTAAGGAATTCCATTTTCTCACCCATATGTGAATTGAAGGGAAAAGAGTGGAACATTTTCTCACCACCACTTTTGGACATGATATAAGCTGTCAACATTTCTAAATGTTCTATGGATATGAAAATGCAAATAACTCCATTCTGGTACTAGGGATGATGTTTGAGTTTATGCCGCATTTGATCTGGAATCAAGTGCATCTGATCATTCAACACAACTATTTCTTGACTTCTCTGGGTCAGATGTCTGATTATGCCATTGTTTTAGTGGAAACTGTAAGTTCTGTGAATTGCCTCTTTTTTCCCCATGTTTGGAAGGTTCTCGTTGTTAATATGTTAAATCTTTAATTGCCCACAGCTGGAAGTTTCCTTCGGTAATTATGAGATTCTTTCTGCATTTACATTGTTGATCATCCTGTGTGAAACTCTGTAATAGCCCTTATTTAGCTCTTCTAGAATGCTTGAAAAATCACCACTTTGGAGACAGGAACAAGATCTGATTAGATACTTTTTTCCTCCTTTTGTTGTTTGTGTGGGTTCCTTTTGTTAAAAGCAGACAGGATTAAAATATTTAAAAATCATTCTCAATTGCTTTGGGGATTTAAAGTTTATTCTAGATTCAAACTTGGAAGCCTTGATCTCAATCTAAAAATTACCTTTCCCCCCTACTTTTATGAAGGAAAAAAAGCTACTTCATCCATTTTTAATTTTTAGAAGCATAAAATACTATGTATGTGCTGGAGAATTTTCAATCTTTTCCCATTTGAAAAGGGATAAGTTAGCTGGTTTTCTTTCAAGACAGATTTATGAAATTATTATTACTTCACCTATTGTTATTTCATCCATTTTAAAATAAATTCTTTAAAATCATTTTCTGAATCTGCCTTTGGCTTAGTTTAATGTAAAGCTTTTAAAAAGCTTCAATGAGAGCCACTGAGTTGAAAATGACAGCCCTCTACAGAGATTTATTCACCATCACCACTTAGAATCGATATTCTTTTGGTTGAGAGGCATGATTGTAATATACATAACACAGTACTCAACAAACATATATTAATTTCCTCTTCCCAAAAGAGAGATGAGGTTTCCCTCTAGGGTATGAGACTTTAGCACAGGAGTTAATACATACATTTTACATTTTAAGTTTTCCATTTTAAACTTTGCCATAGCTTCTTATGTGGGTGACTAAAAGCAATTCGGTAAGTGCTCAGCATAACTGTTTCATACCACACGGAATCTCTGGGAGGTTCTCTGCATTTTCTGCATTTCCCACTATGCATGTATTCTTCAAATTCTCTCCTTCTGTGCAAAGGACACTTCCCTCCAGACCTATGTGTTCCCGGCTGGTTCACTGGACCTGAGTGAGGTTTGTTATGTAGCTCTGTGAAATCGAGTGTTCATTAACCAGTCTCCACCCTGGAAACACTTGCTGAGGGAACCATAACTGTAGGGATTCAAAAGAGATTGATGTACACCCTTAACACAGGCACGAAGTCTCTTCTTGGCCTGTCTGGGTGAGAGAGATTACTCATGTACATTATTGTGCAGTAATAATTTTTACTAATGTCAATAACTTCTCAATAAATAACTTCTCGCACAACGTAAATGCTGTGCATGGATCATGCTACTTCATCCTTATCATGTCTTTATGAAGCTGGTGCCATAATCTATAATTTTGTAACCTGAGGAAAAGAAAACTGTAGTTAGTACTTTTCCAGATTCCAACAGCCAGCAAACGACAAAGGCGATGTGGAATCTAGGCATTCTAACTCTAGAACTTGGGTATTTAATTTCTCTCCTGCACTTTATCAAGCGAGACTCCCATATCTTCATAATGTCAGCTTGCTGGATGACACCAGTGTGGTTCAGGTCCTAAAGTTAGTGTTGTCTGCAATAACTGCAGATGGAACTATAGTATATTTGATTCTATCTTACAGATTTGTTTTTTGCACTTAATTCTTTATGATGTATCACTTTCTAGACTTACTTAACATATGCATTCATATTACCTGTCATGTTATTTAGGCCATAAGCTCACTCAGAATAGGGTCCCTATTTCTCTCATCCATCCATCCATCCTGTATGTATATTGAGCTAATACCAAATACCAGGCCTTGGTATATCCTTTATCTACTAAATGCATCTGATTTCCTAAAACAACGGGGTTTAAATAACTTGTGAAGACAGGAGAAAAATATCAGGGAAAGTGAGTACTATGAGGAGAAAAAGGAAAAGAAGAAGATAAGAAAGAGTATCACAGAACCGTGGGAGGTGGAGAGGTGGGAGCAGCAGGCTGACCACAGACAAAAGGACCTGGGCTGTAGGTTGACAAAGATTCTGTGCTTGGTCAAACTTTAGTCAGACCCTTGAGCCTTCTCTTAGGCTCATCTGTGTACTTCCTTGTAAAACCTAATTTTACCAAGACTCCTGCTAAGTCAATTTAGAAAGAACCTTCTACCTTCAATAACAAGTCACCCTCAATATCAGATGGGGCCCTTATCTTCCACCATCACCCAGGTGATGTCTAATTACCCTGGCCTGTCTTTAGCATGAATCTCCCTTACCCTCATGTTTCCTCACAGTAACCTTCCATCCTCCGACACCCACCCTGCTCCTTGGCTATAAATTCCCAGATGCCCATGCTGTATTTGGAGTTGAGCCCAATCTTTCTTCTCTACGGCAAAATCCCATTGCAGTGGTCTCTGTACCTACAGTGATGGTGCCAAATACAGTCATTCTGACTGTGCTAGTAGCACTGAATAATTTTTTTTCCTTGGTGGGCATATCTATGTGGTAGGTTATCTATTTGTGTGATAAGGCACATTTCTGCTTTTGATTCAGGTGATTATTTTTTGCATCTCTCACTGCCTCTAGTTCAAAAACCTGCACATTATAGATACTTCATTAACAGTCACTTTAAGAATAAATGAATCATGTAAATGCATACTGAAAATATTAAATAAGAATGTAAAATAATCAGATAATCTGAAAATAAATTTTAGTAAACACAAAAGATGGAGTTCCTGGGTACACTGAAAGAATATTCTTTGAGGCTTGGGGGTCTCGTCTCTGATATGAGCCTGATGAATCGTTGGCTTAGCTTAGCGTTCGCTTCTCCTTGGGAACAATACTGTGAGGAAGAGCTGTTTAAACCTGAAAATCTGGTTGCTTCATTCTCGTGTTCATCTTGATACTGGTTTAGTATCTTACTCATCCAAGATACTAGGGGTACTGGTTCTATCTAAGTGACTGCATTTTAAATTTTAAGAATTCCTTATAAATTATTCTTGAGTCTGTTTTTTGGTTTCCTTCCTTTGGTGGCAAAGTGGATCTGTGGAAGTATAAAATATACTTTACTCAATGGCCTAAAAAATTACTATTTGAATGTATGTTTCACTTTAAAAGAGGCTTAAAGAAACAATTATAGAGTTGGGCAGAGAGGGGGAACATTAATCTACCGTATTTTTTAAAGTATCCAATGGCTTTCAATTTATTCATGAAATGTGATACAAACTCGTATATTTGGAAACCTCCAAGTATATGTAAATTGCATATTTAAATTCCCTTTGTCCTGAGCTGTTCAGGCCATAGAGTGATTCTGAAACGCAGCTGGAGGAAAGTTTACCAGTTGGCTGTGAGCTTGACTTAAGGTGCAGGCGTGACACATGAACTGTTATAGTCTCTGCCCAGCCACAGCTTCAAAAGGCATTCTCCCTATTCATTCCTAAGTGCATTCAATGGGCATGGACACCTGCTACGTGGACACCCGAGAGTGGAGATAAGCCTTGTATTACAGTTTCAGAGTTGTTTGTGGGTAATGTGAGAGGTGTATAGCCAGTATTTTAAAATTGCTGCAGAGTTCTTTCTGGGCATATCAAGGGCTAACCATCATGGGAGAGAAATGTGACAGATGCCCTTCAAGTTACCTTGCTGAGCGGATTTGTGGACTCGTGCTGCTGTTTGATGTGGCTTCCAGCAGACCTTTCATTAAATCCATGCCTTGGGCTGACCCACAGCACTGTGCCCCTGCTCCAGTGCCCTTCTCTGCATAGGCAAACAGCCAGGACCACAGAAGGTTGTGCTGATGAGCCCAGAGCCTCTTGGGGGCAAGAACTGCCCTGCTCCTGTCTCCACAGGCCCTGGCAGATGGGGCAGTGCCCTGCCTAGAAGAGCCATTAGTGTGACCAGATGTGCCCTCGGAGAGCCTGGACCACAATGAACCACACAGAAATAGCAACTAGCAACAAGGACTGATTATGTCTCCAAAACTTCAGCGATTTCAAATGGAAACAACTTAGAAAATGGTTGAAACATGGTAGCCTTTGCCATGGTCTTTTGCCCATTTCTCATCATTGGATTTGCTCAGCCTGCCTGAGAGCTGCAGAGCAAGATGGAATTTTACGATTGCATTTACTCAACTTTTGCTGTGCAAGGCACATGAGGGGCATGTGGTTCATGCAGAACCAAAATTTAAGTAATGGTTGATTAGTGAAAAAATGAGCCCTGACTGGTAAGGAATTCCTTCCATGTAAATGAATCCTTGTGTTTGTAACATGAGGGAATTTCTTGTTTTGCAATGCTGGAGGCATTTTACAAGGCTTTACTAATCTGCGTAACACACCTTCAGGGTTTACAGGAAGCAAACATTTTACTGTTAAAGGCTGCAACAACTTGGTATTATATATTTTGGGGAAATGGCTTCCATAAAGACACCATTAACATTTTTGTAAGATAACAGTGTTACATAACTTCTCTTTGCCCACCTCACTTTGCTCCTCTTTGCTCACTTCACTCAGCATTCCTGTCCACCACTAACAGGGAAATTGATTGCTGTTGGGATGATTATTTCAGCCCTTTGGAATACTCAGAGCACCAAGCCCTATGTAGTTTAAAATAGGATTTTGCCCTTTTTGCGGCCTATGTATGTAAAGGATGCAAAGGTAGACCAGATTAAGGGAGGCAGTAAAATAACTGATACGGGAAGCCAGTCGATTAGCATTTGCTTGCCCCATACCCCAGGTTTAGATTTTGAACATAATAGTGCCTGACATCACTGGACTGCTTTCGCATATCTCACTTTGCTTGGATTAGGGGTGCCAATTCTAAGAGAATGATATTCCTAATAAATGTACATCCAGAATCTCTTAAGCCTTGGGCAGACAACTTTAGGGGTGGTGGCAGAGCAACTGAGTGGCTATACAAATGCCACTTGATTACACTCCTGTGATCTTTCCTTCCTTCTAGATTTATCTTATTCATTTCCTACTGCAACTACCTTATCTGGTTCTCAGTGTTTAATTCTCCCTTTTTACAACTCTTTTTTTTTTTTTTTTTTCAAAAACGACGACACCACTTTCCTTATTTTCTTCCTTAGGGATAAAGTATGCTGAAGTTTTCTAAAGGAACTTTATTTTAATCCAAAAGTATGGACCAACTACTATGTGCAGGTGCCAGAGATTTAATAATGAACAAAACATGGTTCCTACCCTGAGGCTAACATGACACTTTTTATGGATTTCCCACTTCAGGAGAGAAATCTGTTGTATTGAAACATTCGGTCTTATTTTCTTCATGAAGTATATCCTGTAAACACACCCAGTACAAACATTTTATTAAAATATTTGATTACTATGAAAACACAAATAACAGCATTAAAGTTTATTGGCATATTTTGCCAAATTCTCAACCTTTTGTCTGCTTTCCCTCCTTTAAGGCTTCTTAAGGTCTTAAAGCTTTCTTTTCCTCCTTCAAGGTCATCTCTGGATCACGACTTTCTGACAGTCTTGTAACTTGCTGTCAACTGCATTACATAAGCTCTCTATTTCTTGGCTCTGAAGACTCGGACACATGAAGGAGCTCTTCTCTAGACATGGTTGACTTCCTTGATGGCAACCTAGTAGTCACATAAACTGCCCAGGAATCTCAAAGAAAGGACATGATGTACCCCTGAAGAACACCATCTTCTCTTATGTCTATTCATCTCTCTCTTTGGTATTCCACGTTCTTCTACCTCCCTCCAAAATTCTGTCTCTGAAGCACGCCTCTTACAGGTGGAGGGACACGGGTAATATATTGATATATATTAATATAATTCACCTGTCCACACGGATGTGCACTTCCAAGAATTAGACTCTTTTTCCTCCCTTTTTGGGCATTGTCCTAAAGTTTTCTACAGGGGAAAACATCCACAGAGTACAACCAGCATACCAATGATCAAATTTCTCAATATGTGTTTGGTTCTGAGAGTCATAGCAAAAGCAGCCAAACTTTTTACCTGCTCCTGTTTTGGACTAGGCCACTAAGTGACTCTGAGAAAGTCAGGTAACTCCCAAGGGCTTCTGTTTTATAACTTGCTAATTGAGGAGGGTTACAGTTAGAGACTCCTAATGCTAACGTCCCATTCAGCTGTAAAATTCAATGTCCTCAAAGGCTTTCTCTTCCTGTCTGCGTCTGTCCCTGCTTTTCTGGAATTCTTACTTTCTTACCTTTACTGCTTTGTAGTCTAGAACAGCAGCATCACCCTAGCTTGGGAAATCGTTAGAAAATACATTCTTGGGCCGCCTCAGACCTACTGAATCAAAAATCCTGCAGCCAGAGGCCGGGCGCGGTGGCTCATGCCTGTAATCCCAGCACTTTGGGAGGCCGAGGCGGGTGGATCACGAGGTCAGGAGATCGAGACCATCCTGGCTAACATGGTGAAACCCCATCTCTACTAAAAATACAAAAAATTAGCCGGGCATGGTGGCGGGCGCCTGTAGTCCCAGCTACTTGGGAGGCTGAGGCAGGAGAATGGCGTGAACCCGGGAGGCAGAGCTTGCAGTGAGCCGAGATTGCGCCACTGCACTCCAGCCTAGGCGACAGTGAGAAAAAAAAAAAAAAAAAAAGAAATCCTGCAGCCAGAAATGTGTGCTAATTTTGATGCACTGTCTGAAGATGACTGTTCTAGGGCTCTGATTATTTATATGATATTTTGGGCAGGAGTGGGGTCCAATGTGCTTTGTATTGCCTTTGGTTCAGAAAATATAATGAGTGCTAAAAATCTCCGTTAATTTATTAAGTGTATGAGCATGATATTGAATAAGTACTACTTTATGTAAATTTATCTAAATTTCAACAGTGACTTCTACCAAAAGGTACATATCTTGTGGTGAGAGAAAATAGTTCCTGTTTGGCTCACAAAGTGCCCTTTGTCTCACTCTTTCTCCCTTAGTTGACCTCTTTCTTCTGCAAAACCATTCTCTCATCTTGCATTTTGCTCTATATGACTTATTGTTTTAATGGCCAATGTCATATTTTATGGAACAAGGAGACAAAGAGATTGAAGATTTGTTTAAATATATCACGATGCAAAGCTCCCCTACCACGCCAAGTGGAGGAGCAGTGTTTATTTTAGTATCTGAGGCCATGATTTAAAGCCTGTTTACATGGCTAATTATTAAAGCGTGATAAACACACTTTTAAAAAGACACGGGGAAAAGTGCATTTTTAAGTCTACCTTCTGTTTCTATTGGGCTACATTTCCAACAGATGGCAGGAGCATCTGGGAAGCAAGCCAGTTAGACTCACTGATGGGCTCTGTACTTACTTAGCAATTGCTCCTGGTCATTTCCTTGAGTCAAGAGTGCGGATGAGAGAGGCATTAGCACTGAGCTTAAACATAAAACCTGAATGGTCTACCAGACTTAAACCGGAAATAAAAGGATCATAAATTTGATAGAACTGGGAAGAATATTGACTTCCTTGTATTTTAGAAATGATATATGTTGGAAAGAATTAATATGTGTGTGTGTGTATGTGTGTGTGTGTGTGTGTTTAATTATCAAAGGTTGTCTCTTTAGTTTAAAGGACCATAGCCAGCAGTAATTAAGCATGCCATTCACTGCTAGCAACTACTTAGTTTACGTGCTGTTTTTTATTTCCATTTACCTGTTTTCTGTTTAAAATACTCTGGAATTAATAAGGACATATATGTGACAGGGAAAACATCAACTTCTTACAATTAGTATGTCATAAAACTATGAATGGCAATATCTGAGAATGCAGTTAGCTTTACAGAGCATGCAAAATTTATTCATGAATAGATCTGCAAGGAAACTTGGGTAAATACTGCAAAACAGTCACAAGACACTGAATAACTTTGCAATTCTGATGACATTTGTTGGAGACCGTGTGTGACATAACGAAGGAATGTTAACATTTTGTAAAATGAGATGGAGGCAGCAGGATAAAAGGAGGAAAATACATTTTCTTTAAAAAGTAAAACAATTTGACTTAAAAAAGGCAGTGATGAGATGACAATTCTGAAGTATAATAGTAAGAGTATTATCCTCAGCCTCAAATACCCACACAAGAATTTCCTAATACACAGTTGTAATTGTAGGTAAAGTCGAGTAACAGAATTGTTGGGAATATCAAGATCATTTCACTTAAAAGCAAGGTTCAGTAAAAAGAAGAAGATTTCAGGGGCTATTCTCTCTGCTCTTTCACTGCTAGTCAGCATTTGTCTGCACCTGTTATGGAGCCCAGCCATTCTCCCCTCCAGTTCTGCCATTGGGCTGAAGAGTGATTTCACTAGGCTTTGAACAACTGAAAAACATTTTATCTTTTCATTTTGTGTCTCCACTTCCTGGTGTATAAGGTCTTCATTAGTGCTGAATGCTCCATGACCGAAGGAATCCATAGGGAGCCTCTGGTTCAACAAACTGCTGGCTTGATATCAAGCCCTATCCTTTCTTTATGTTCTACTTGTGCCCTCTGCCCATCTCAGGACCCTTGTTCAGATTCTGACCCCCCATTAGCTTGGCTGTCTGAACCTTGACTTTCTGATGCTTCTTAGCCCGAGAAGGAAGTAGAGGAGGGAAGGAAGAATCTCTTGTGGGGAGGTTCTATTAACAAGAAGGAAAATTGCATGGTGGTGGATTAATCACCTTATTTCCCTTCTTCTTCGTCCTGTAAAGACTCCTCAGAGTGGAGTGAAAATGCACACTCCCCTAATATGAATCTTTTGCGGTCCTTTTGCAAAAACAATCAGTTAGGTCTTTGTCATTCTGAAAAGGCCATCCAGTGAGTTGTGATGAATGTGAAAACAGGATAGGAGAATAAAACCTTGGTGTTATTTGTGAGGAATATGGCAACTGGCCCCTTTTCTATCTTCCAAATCAATCTTTCTACTACTAACAGGCCTGTAATTTTGTAGTTGGCATTTTTTTTTCCCCACTGAATAGAGAAAAACATGCAAATACAGTCATGCATTGACTAACAATGTTTTGGTCAAAGACAGACTACACACGGGATAGTGGTCCCATAAGATTATAATGGAGCTGAAAAATTCTTATTGCCTAATGTTGTAGCCATCACTACATTGAAGCACAATGCATTACTCCAGTGTTTGTGATGATACTGGTGTAAATAAATCTATTGCACTGTCAGTCCAATATAAGTATAGGACAGGCAATTGGATACAGTATATAATATTTGGTAATGGTAATAAATGACTCTGTTGCTGATTTATGTATTTACTATGCTATACTTAATTGCTATCTTGGACTGTCTCCTTCTATTTATATAGTTTTAAAAGTTAACAGCCTCAGGCAAGTCCTTCGGGAGGCATTCCAGAAGAAGGCACTATTATCATAGGAGATGACAGCCTCATGTCACGTTATTGCCCCCTGAAAACCTTCCAGTGGGATAAGTTGTGGAGGAAGAATGATATTCATGACCTTGACCCTGTGTAGACCTAGGCTAATTTGTATGTTTGTGTCTTAGTTTTTAACAAAAAAGATTAAAAGGTACAAATAAAATAAAAACACAGAAAAATATTTATAGACTATGGATATAAAGGAAGAAAATATTTACAGCTGTACAATGTGTATTTTTAGCCAAGTGTTATTACAAAAGAATCAAATGTTAAAAAAAATTAAACACTTTAGATAGTAGTTACAGTAAGCTAAGCCAACTTTATTATTGAAGAAAGAAGTTTTAAAAATAAATTTAGTGGGGCTGGGCGCGGTGGCTCAAGCCTGTAATCCCAGCACTTTGGGAGGCTGAGACGGGTGGATCACGAGGTCAGGAGATCGAGACCATCCTAGCTAACACAGTGAAACCCCGTCTCTACTAAAAAATACAAAAAAAAAAAAAAAAAAAAAAAAAAAAAAAACAACTAGCCAGGTGAGGGGGCGGGCACCTGTAGTCCCAGCTACTGGGGAGGCTGAGGCAGGAGAATGGCGTGAACCTGGGAGGTGGAGCTTGCAGTGAGCTGAGATCCGGCCACTGCACTCCAGCCTGGGTGACAGAGCGAGACTCCGTCTCAAATAAATAAATAAATAAATAAATAAATTTAGTGTAGCCTAAGCATGCAGTGTTTTTTTTTTTTTTTTTTTTTTTTTGAGACGGAGTCTCGCTCTGTCGCCCAGGCTGGAGTGCAGTGGCGCGATATCGGCTCACTGCAAGCTCCACCTCCCGGGTTCACGCCATTCTCCCGCCTCAGCCTCCGAGTAGCTGGGACTACAGGCGCCCGCCACCAAGCCCGGCTAGTTTTTTTGTATTTTTAGTAGAGACGGGGGTTTCATCATGTTAGCCAGGATGGTCTCGATCTCCTGACCTCGTGATCCACCCGCCTCGGCCTCCCAAAGTGCTGGGATTACAGGCTTGAGCCACCGCGCCCGGCCGCATGCAGTGTTTTAATAGGTACAGTAATACTAGTACTATAATACTATAATAGTATACAGTAATGTCCTAGGGCCATCACATTCACTCTCTACTCACTCACCAGTTTACCCAGAGCAACTTCTAGTCCTGCAAGCTACATTCATGATAAGTGCCCTATATAGGTATACCATTTTTTATTTTTATACTGTATTTTTACTGTACCTTTTCAATATTTAAATACACAATATTTACCTTTGTGTTACAATTACCCACAAGATTCAGTGTAGTAACATGCAGTACAGATTTGTAGCTGAGGAGCAATAGGCTGTACCATATATCCTATACCATCTGGGTTTATGTGAGTACACTCTATGATGTTCAAAGGATGAAGAAATCACCTAAGCGCATGTTTCTCAGAATGTATTGGCACCATTAAGCATTACCACATTTCTGGGAGATGTAATAATTTACCCTTTGTGCAATATGTTAGTATTAGAGGAGTACAACATTAGAATATCTAATCATAAATTTATGCCACTATAGATGAATTCACCAGATCCTTAATCAAAAAAGGATACAAAATGGTCTTCGGGATAAGGGGAGACAAATTCCTACAGAGGAAAAAACGCAAGGGTGCTTAATAGTCATTGCTATTTATCCACGAGAATGCTTACACTGCCTAATAATGTCCCTTGCCAGCTCCATCAAGTATCCCCCATGGCAAAAAGTGACTGTAGATGTGGGTGTTGAGTGTGTAAAGCCTCTTGAATACTCTGGGCTTGTCTCCAGTGTCTGAAAAGTTGTTTACGAAATGGTAGAGACAAGAACATTATTATTTAATTCTGGATATGTGAACCTAGTACATGCCTTACATTTCATAGGCATTCTGGAAAATTCCCACATTATTCAAAAAGGTGAAAACTATTTTAAATCAATTTATTTTAACAAATAACTTCATTGTCAAATTTGATGAGCCATCTCTGAAGTTAAAGAAATAAATATCCTACGTATTTGATACCTTTGAGGAATGAAGTTCATGCTTACTCTTCCATTTTTTTCTCAGTGATTTAGTTTACAATATTTTGTTTGTAAATATATTTAGTTTACAATATTTTATTTACTTCTAAAGAGTTATTTCCCATATACCTAGTCTCACCTGCAAGGAATTACACGTGCCATTCATGACTGCTTGCCTCAGTTGGGGTCTTTGTGCTTTTTCTATGCAATGGCTGAATTCTAGGTTCACTGCAGTTACCGCCGCAGGAGAGGTGATTCATACTTTATTGAAATGCCTGGAACTGATGACACTGGTAGGGCCTGTAGATCAGACTGTGAAATGCTTATCTGCACTGAGAACTCTGACTGTCTCCATTACTGTTCTGGTCTCCTATGCCTGGTTAAGTTAGAAATTTCAATATTGTTTCCTGTTGCCTTCTTTCATTTTCATTTATATTACTCTTATTAGCCAATCCATTTGAAAACTAGAATATGTTTTTTGAGGCTTCTCTTTAAAATGTGCCAGAATTCTTACACATGATATATTCCAACACATTGAAATCATGAAAACAAATGTTGCAGGATAGCAAAGCCATTTTCAAGTCCAAGACCAGCAACACAGGGAAATCAAAAAGCATTGAACTCAACAAAATAGCAGTGAAGCAAAGGAACTTGGAAGGCCCTTTGTTGGTCTGTAGTAATAGGATTTAACTGTTAATGATTTTCTTGCGACGGGAAATTGTCGTACCTCTTCTGTGGGACAGTTGCTTTTAGGAAGTACATTATTTTGTTTATTAGAACCTCAGAATTTTAAATGTGGAAAGTAATTTTGTTTTACTTAGTCCAGCCTTCCTTTAGGAGAGTATTTTGGTTTTGGGTTCTCCTGGAAGCAGAGCCCAAGGCAAAGGCTTTTGTAAAACTCCTTCACTAGAGGGTACAATCCTACAGAGCAGAGTAACGGACAAAGAATGAGGAAGGAAAGAGGTCGGAGGAGATGTTGCCAAGCAGGCTGCTGCTAAATACAACAGTTTTCTATGATCTATGGCACTCTCTTCCAAGAATCCATATAAACTGTGGCTCCTGACAGTGAATTCCAGTGAGAAATGGCCAAGAACACGTTTATTTTCCAATATAATTTCTTCTTTCTCTCTTTATTGCCTAATTTTTTCCCACCTGCAAACATTCTTGCTGGTCCACTTTTATTTCAAAATTGTCTCATGTCTATTCAAAACTGTCTTCATCATGGCCTCACCCTTGTTTGGAATTGCATTATCTCTTACCTGGGTAATTATAATCGTCTACTAACTAACTTCTCCTATTCACTTTCATCCTAACTGAATCCATCTCAAACACCATGCCCAGATTAATCTAATACTTATCCTCTACTTATAAGTATCTGTGTTTCTTCATTGTCTGCTCTGATATAGGTAAGTTTAAATTCCCTAGCCTGAGTGTATCAGTTAAGATGCTTTAAAATGCAAACAATTTAAAAACTCAAAATTCTAAATGAATTAAGCAACACTAGCTCTTATTATGTCACAAATATTAAGAAATTTCATAGATTGGCCCCTACCTTTGCTTCTTAGCAGTTCTCTTGGATCCATGTTCTCTTTCTCTTGTTGGCTTCATCCTCAGGTTGATGACAAAACAACCGTAAAAATTTCAAGTATCATATGCAGATCCAACACTGGAAGGAGCGGGAACATTTCTTTCTAATGTTTAATAGCAAGATGACATTTGCCAGAAGGCTCACAGCAGACAATTCTCTCATCTAATTGGCCATGTGCTTCTCCTAAACTAATCCCTAATAATGGGAGGATAATGCTGCCATGACTTACATGGGATGCTGAGAATTCAGCCTTGGGTCTGAGGGTAGGATTAAATATCACTGGGTTATGCAGGACCGGGCCAACAGCAAACTCTACTTATTCCGTGCACTCAACATCTGCCAGTTCTAATAAACTTTCAGCTTGATTTCCCATTATTTACTTTTACCTGCATTGTATAATAGCCATGTCCAACTACTTGCTATAGTTCAATCTTTCCTACTCCTTTACCTTGTAAAATATTATTTCCTCATTACTCCCTCCTTCTAGACTATTTTCAATGCTACTTTCTTAATGAATCGATGTCTCATCAATGAATGAAAAATGATTTTTCTCTTATCTAACAATATGTTTTTGACCTTAACATTATTTATCTATCATGTTAGATTGTAGTCTTCTTAAAGGCAGACCCTGAAATATATTTTTACATGTATCCTGCCCAAAGAAGTAAGCACCTGTCCTTATACTAAATGGCTAGCATTTATTTTATGAAAAAGTAAGCTAAATGTCAAAACATGTCAGTTGAACCTCAGAGTTTTCAATTTTTAGAAGTTTCTTGGTAGTGGAGAAGTTCTGTTTTTCCCAGCTTCCTTGTATAAGCCCACCATACAAGTGGTCTAAGTTCTTGAGCAGAATACTACAGAAGGACCAGATTTTCTACAACTAAAACAAAGGGATCACATTCACTCAGTTAATATAATCCAGGAAAAAAGAAAATTACCAATCTATGGTGATCCATTGGAAATGCTCTGACTTGTCAGTTCCTGTCTGGATTTAGATCTTATATATTTAAACCATTTTTTCTCTATAGAAAAAAGCTAGTCATCACTTAAAGGACAAAAGCATGTAACTTTTCAATGGGTGAATCTTTAAAATGTGAATTTTAGATAGTGAGAAAATGGTTAGAAGGAGGTTAAACATTATCATGTGAGAGACTTCCAGAGTAGACATATCTTTGTTAGTGGAGTGTTAAAGACTGGCTTGAATTTCCAGCAAAGAACATCATTAATTCAAACTGCAGAGACCGTGGGCTCATTCCTAGATTCAATAAAAAAAGATTTGACAACCCCTCTGAAGAGAGAATTTAACAATTCTGCTGTACCCCTAACTCCTTCACAGCCATTACGAGCATGGAACGTCTGTTTCTAGCTATAAATCTCATGTCACTAAAAAAAATTCCAAAGAAGAAGATATTACTGGTTTATAACTCACAAATTCACAAGTACATATACATAAAACATACTTTACAAAATACTTATGATGTTGCTCTGTTTAATTGTACCTTCTCCTCACCCTCTATGTCTCTGCCCATCATTCTCTATAGCCTTAACCTATTTTATTTTTCTTCATATGTATCATTTATTGATATGTTATTTATTTGTCTGTTTATTGTCTGCTTCCATTCACTGTAAAAAAACTCTTTGAAAACAGATTTTGTTGAAAATATTTATTTAGTGAAAAATCATGCAAATGTCCACTGGACTCTACTATATTAACAAAATGTAACTATATATAGCCAAACTAGGCTGCTAAATGCTACTAATGGCTTAAAAAGGTGTTTCATTATTAACACTTATCTCCTGCACACACAAACTTATTCTATCTATGCCTCTTCCACTCTTTAGACATTTTATTGACTTTGGGAAAAATTGTAAAAATATGTATTTATTATTAAAAAGTCAAGCAATACAAAAAGAACAGAACAGAATAAAGAATATATGTTGATAGATATAGAAATGAAATGAAAAAGAAAAAATAAGTAAAAAAATAACAGATGCTGGTAAGGTTGTGGAGAAAGGTTGTATATAATGTTGGTGGGAGTGTAAATTAGTTCAACCATTGTGGAAGATGGTGTGGCGATTCCTCAAAGATCTAGAATCAGAAATGCCATTTGATCCAGCAATCTCATTACTGGGTATATACCCAAAGGATTATAAATTATTCTATTACAAAGATAGATGCACGTGTATGTTCATTGCTGCACTATTCACAAGAGCAAGGACATGGAATCCACCAAAATGACCATCAGTGATAGACTGGATAAAGAAAATGTGTACATATACACCATGGAATACCATGCAGCCATAAAAAGCAATGAGACCATGTCCTTTGCAAGGACATGGATTAAGCTGGAAGCCATTATCCTCAGCAACCTAATACAAGAACAGAAAACCAAACACTGCATGTTCTCACAAGTGGGAGCTGAACAATGAGATCACAGGGACACAGGGAGGGGAACAACACACACTGGGGCCTGTCAGGGGGTTGGTGAGGAGGGAGAGTATTAGGAAAAACAGCTAATACACGCTGTGCTTAATATCTAGGTGATGGGTTGATAAGTGCAGCAAACCACCATGGCACATGTCTACTTATGTAACAAACCTGCACATCCTACACATGTACCCCAGAACTAAAAATAAAAATATAGATAAATATAGGTACATAATGATTGTAGAAGAGTTAAAAGAAAAAAGATACAGAAGGTTTTTGTTCAGCAGCATTCTTTCAACAAATGTTTCTTAAGCAATTACTATGTGCTGGTCAACAGAGTTACGTGGGAAGTCATTTCAAATTAGTGTTGGGTTGAGTTGAAATAACAACTCTTGAACAGGAATATTTCATGCCTCATAAAAT
This sequence comes from Macaca mulatta, assembly GCF_049350105.2. Lineage (NCBI taxonomy): Eukaryota > Metazoa > Chordata > Mammalia > Primates > Cercopithecidae > Macaca > Macaca mulatta. The sequence goes on from NC_133411.1 coordinate 126,127,397, forward strand.
TTACATTCTAGCAAAATAAACAACAATCATAATAAAGAATAATAACATGCTAAAAACTAACAAGTGCTATGAAAAATGAAAAACTAGAGTGGGGTTGGGGTGTGGGTGGCTATGTGAGCAGTATAAAGTAAGGTGACCAAGGTGGGCTGCCTTGAGAAATAAAAACTAAATATAAGTTTCAGGGGATAAAGGAGCGGGCCAAAGGAATGTTTGAAGGAATGAAGTCCCTGGAAAAGGGACAGTTAAAATATAGCTTGAGCCTAGATTATGCCTTAGGCGAGAAGCATACTTGATGTGTTCAAGGGACAATGAGGAGGCCAGTGGGGATAGAGCAATGAGCCAGGGCAGTAGTGGGAGAGGAGGTAAAAAAAGTAACAGGGGACCAGTTTATGCTGGGCTTTACAGAACACAGTAAGAACTCTGGCTTTTACTCTGAGTTAAATGGAGAGCCATTGCAGTCAACTGAGTTAAATGGGAAGTCATTTAAACTCAGTGTTAGAATGAGTTGAAATAATAACTCTTGAACAGGAAAATTTTCTGAGATTAAACTGAGATATATATATATATATGCTTAATGCAAGTTGCTGATGTCTGTCTTTAAGAAAATAAATGATGCCAAATGCCTGAATTTCATCAAGCCAGAACTTAAGCTTAATTCCTGTAGTGCCTATCTGATTTAAGGATACATAATCTCTTTTTAGAAAACATCATTCATATAAAGCAGATCTATAGGACTTCTAATAGTTTTACATAATTACATAACTATTGCCATATCTATCTATCTATCTATATATTTTTTGAGTTTCACTCTGTCACCCAGGCTGGAGTGCAGTGGTACAATCACAGCTTACTGCAGCCTCAACCTCCTGGGCTCAGGCAATCCTCCCAACTCAGCCTCCTTAGTAGCTGGGACTACAGTTGCATGTCACCACGCCCAGTTAACTTTTAAATTTTTTGTTGAGGCAGTCTCGTTGTGTTGCCCAGGCTGGTCTTGAGCTCCTGGGCTCAAGCGATCCTGCTGCCTCTGCCTCCCAAAGTGTTGAGATTACAGGTGTGAGTCACTGCACACAGCCGGTTAGGAAATTTTAATGATTTAATCTAGAATATCACTAATAAAGTAATAGTGGTCAACCTTCATAAAGAATAAAAATATTTGTCATGTATTTCTATTACATATTTCAAAATTTGAAACTGTGTCCCACAATAAGGGTATATACTACATAAATAATATAAAATTAATACCAAGATTCAATGTATGTAACTGAGAGTTGATTTATGGAACAATTCATATCTATGTATTCTGCTATTTTTAACTCAATTCAATTTCACTCTATGCATGTTGTGCCCTTCCACCCCAATGTTTATTCCCCCTTTCTATAATAATATCTGGCAGCTCACCCTGGACCTGCTTTCTATAATCTCACCATGACATTTAGCTAAAGCACATACAGAAATAAATTTGTAATCAAAAGAAAATGACTGAGTTCAGTTCAAGTGCTTTCTTCCCTGGAATACTCCCCAGGAAAAGAGTGGAGATTTGTCTGGAAAATGATCTGACAGAGATTCCAGACAAAGGAAAACTGGTAAGCATTGCTTTGACCAGGAAGCCTTTGCAGGAGGAGTCAGAAGTCCTTTCCTATAGGCAGCCGCAGGTGCCACAGGCCAGATGCATTGGAACTTCTGCCTGTAAAAATTCAACTGTTGCCTCTGCTTCTCAATTCAAGGTCAGCTAACCTTATTTCTGTCATGAAATCCAGAATCTGAGGGGGTCCCAGCAATCAGGGAAAGATCTCTTAGGAAGATACGAGCCACCCTCCTCTACCTGAGCATATGCTTTGCAGTTAGACAGCTGCATAGACTCTGGCACTCTCATGTCTGATTTTTCTAGGCAGTCCCCAGAATTCAAGGAACAGTCCAGACTTAGAGTATTTATTTTTAATTTTAACTAAACCTCATATTCACTAGCACATTATCCTATGACCAATTAAGTTTTCCCATGAGTCAACTATTGTCAAGTAAAGTAAACTGCTGAAAATAATATAGAACATTTTTATTTGTTCAAAGAAAATTGGTAATAAAAGCATGCAGGGGAGCTGCTTAAACATGGAACTGTGAATCTATACCAAAAAAGAAAAAAAAAACAAAAGCCAAAAAGAGTAGCTGATAATTGGGGCCGGGCGCGGTGGCTCAAGCCTGTAATCCCAGCACTTTGGGAGGCCGAGACAGGCGGATCACAAGGTCAGGAGATTGAGACCATCCTGGCTAACATGGTGAAATCCCGTCTCTACTAAAAAAATACAAAAAACTAGCCGGGCGAGGTGGCGGGCGCCTGTAGTCCCAGCTACTCGGGAGGCTGAGGCAGGAGAATGGCGTGAACCCGGGAGGTGGAGCTTGCAGTGAGCTGAGATCCGGCCACTGCACTCCAGCTTGGGTGACAGAGGGAGACTCCGTCTCAAAAAAAAAAAAAAAAAAAAAAAAAAAAAAAAAAAAAAAGAGTAGCTGATAATTTATTTATAAGTGTGAGCACATGGAATTGCTTCCTGAAAGTGCTAGGGGATCCAATTCCAACATTGCCGTGTGACTCCAAGTAAGTTATCTACTTCTTTGAATCTGAGTTTGCTCATCTGAAACAAAAACAAAAACAACAACAACAAAATGAAACAAACAGGCATCTGGCTGGATATAGCTTTGCAAATTGCTTTTCTTCTTTCCATTTCCAAACTTCTGTTACTGAACTTGATTTCACATAATGGTAGCGTTTCTGAGGTTTTCTTTTCCCCTGTCTGATCAATCCAACTGGGTAAAATCCAGACGGAAAAAGTCCTTACATGAAGAAACACACCCTGCTTTCTCCATGGCTGACCATTTATCTTCCCATTTATTATGGAAAGATAAATCTGTCATAAATCTTTCCATTTATTAGATTAAGCTGCTTGTCTGTGGAGGCTGTTTGACCACGAGGTAAATTTACCAAACTCATCTGTACGGTAGTATGCATTTGACAAGGAAACACTTCTAGAATAACAGAGAAAATCATGGAGAGGACAAAATGGCTAGTTTTTGTCCCCTTGGTCAGTGTTGGCATGTAGAATAACTTTGTGACTTGAATAAATTTAATGCTTTGTAAATTTGTGTTACTTATAAAAATACATGTAAAAGTTGTTATATTTTGAGATTTGAAGACTGAGAGGACAAGAAAATCAAGTAATCAGAAATTTTGATTCCAAAGGCATGAAATTATTCATAGTTTCACGTTTTTTCTTCTGGCATATACTTGGTGATTATTAACATTTCCAGTTGGCCAGGCACGGTCGCTCATGCCTGTAATCCCAGCATTTTGGGAGGCCGAGGTGGGCGCATCACAAGGTCAGGAGATCGAGACCATCCTGGCTAACACGATGAAACCTCGTCTCTACTAAAAATACAAAAAATTAGCCGGGCGTGGTGGCGGGCGCCTGTAGTCCCAGTTACTTGGGAGACTGAGGCAGGAGAATGGCATGAACCCAGGAGGTGGAGCTTGTAGTGAATCGAGATCACGCCACTGCCACTGCACTCCACTCCAGCCAGGGAGACAGAGAGAGACTCCGTCTCAAAAAAAAAAAAAAAAAAAAAAAAAAAAAAAATGTACTGTTGTAGAGAGAATAATAAAGAAGTAGAAGGATATTTTTTGCAGAGACAATTTATTTTGAGAATATGATTTAGCTAGTTTTCCCTTGAGAAGAATCACAACTTGTAAACTTTTTGTTTGAGGCTATGTGGTATACAATATATTTTCTTCATCTACACAAATAGCTTTATAGATATTTTATCTTTTAAATTCATCTAATTTTCAATATGATGGTTATTGCCATTTGTGGCAAACTTATTTTCCTCCAATATTTGTTTCCCCATTCTTTCATGATAACCGAGTTTTGCTGGGCAACATATCAGCCCAGATAAAGACTATGTTTCCCATCCTTCCTTGCAGCTAGAGGTCATAGGCCTATGTTATGGCCAGTAAGGTATGAGTAGAAGAACTTTTGAGTCTTGGTTTTAAAAGGGTTGCATATGCGTTTTCCTATATTCAGATCTCTTACTGTCGGTTAAGAGTTGGTGACACTGAAATCACCTCCCTGGATCCAGAGAGGAAACTCATCTGTTAAAAATGGCAGAAGTATACTTGTAGTCCCAGATATTTACCTTGGATCTTTACACATGAAAGGGAGAAGCTTCTGTCTTGCACTTTGTAATCTCTTTGTTGCAGACATTTAGTATGTACCTTAACTAATATGCTTCTCCTATTTTGAGGTCTGAGAGAGAAGAAAAGACATGAAAATAACAGACAAAACGCTTCACCCATAAAACTGCCTCTTGCTTCCAGGTGTCACTCCTTTCTCGCATTGTTGCTGTCTATGGTTGTCTCTTCTTTCATTTCCATCTAAGCAGCACCCTTGCAAGAGGAGATACCTTATCTCTGGACTCTGAATGGTTATTTCACTTTCAGACAAAAACATATCTCCTAAATAATTGAAATACAGTCTAGGGCTTCTTGCTGTGTGTTTTCTTAAAGAACTTGCCATAGGGACTTCACAGAGACTTACTGTAGATCTCTCAAATTCTGCTTTAGACCTTGCTCACTCCTTTCAAAATTTTTATTCATTGCACATCTTCACACAGATTCTTCATTCTATTTTTGTACTATAGTTAGAACTGTCTCATGCTTTCTTTCCCAAAATACATAGGTACATACATATATATAAAGAAACCAGCATTTTGTTTGATTTTTAAATGAATAACTTCATACTAAAAGTATTGTTGTGGAACTTAATTTTTTTCTCCTTGCAATATGTTTTGAAGATAATTAATTCAGTACACCTTGATTTCCTAATTCTTTTTAATTGCCTCATAGTACTTCCTAGAAAATATGTACCAAAGTTTATTATATTTATTTTTCTATAATTTGTATGATAAAGCACTTTACTCCTACAAAATAAGTATGATTAAACATTTTATTTTGTTAGATGAAAACATTTTACATTATTATTATATATTGAGAATTAAAATTATACAAGAAACAACTCAGGTATCTAACCCTTAGCTTCAGAATTGGAACATTACTCATATCATTGTAGCCCCTGGGTATTTCCTTCTCAATAAATTTCTCCACCCCATGCTCATCTCCATATATGTTTACTTTAAACAATTCATTTCGGATTCACAAGTTTTTGAAATTTAAAGAAGTTGTATTACACTGAATATATTATTTGTGACTTGGTTTTTTTTCCCATCAACTTTATATTTTTGAGGTCCATTCGTATTGAATCATAGGAAATTTGTTTTCATGGCTTTATTGAGTTCTAATTTATAATAATATTGGCTATCTTATATAGCTCTGCATCTCAGAGGCTATCCTAAATGCTCTCTCTCTCTCTCTCTATATATATATATATATATACACACACACACGTATATATACACATGCACACACACACATATAAATTCATTTAATTTTCATACAAATATGATAAGATAGTTAGCATAAATAATCCCATTTTGCACATGAGAAAAGTAAGGCACTGTTTGGTTGAATAATTAGTAAAAGTCAAAAGATTTATATGATCTGAAGAGAAACCAGGTTATAGGGGTTAATTAATTAGGTCACACAGCCGGTAAGAAGTGGAACTGGAATTCAAACCTAGGTGTGGTGACCCTGGAGCCTGTGCTCTTAACTACATTATGCTCTGCTATTTTCCTCTCCTTCTCTTTCATACAGCCACTCTCCTGTTGTTGGACATTAGGTTTGTTCAGCTTTTGCTGTTTCAAGTAATGCTGCTAGGAATACTTTTGTCATGTTACTTGGTACATTTATGTATTTACTTATAGGTGGAAAATTGCTGGATTATGGTGTATGTATATTAGTTTCCTATGACTGCTGTAACAAATTACTACTAATTTAATTACTTAAAACAACACAAACTTATGATCTTACGGTTTTGGAAGTCAGAAGTCTGAAATGGATATTACCAGGCTTAAGTCAAAGTATCTGCAGGACAATAAGCCTTCTGAACACTCTAGAGGAGAATCAGGATTCTTGCTAGCTCATGGCTCCTTTCTGTCTTCAAAGTTAGCAGCAGTGGGTTGAGTCATTACATAGAATCATTCCAACCTTGCTTCTGCTGTCAAATCTGTGTTTCTGACCCTGAATCTTCTGTCTCCTTCTTTCACATTTAAAGATCTCCTATGATTACATTGGGCCTTCCAGGATAATCCCTTCATTTTAATGTTAGCTGACGTTAAAATGTAACAGAGTATAGTAACCTGAATTCCACCTGCAACCTTAACCCCCCCTTAATGTGTAACATGACATATTCACTGGTTCTTGAGATTAGAACATGGACATCCTTGGTGGGGACGTTATTCTGTCTCCTATATGATGAATATTGTCAAATTGTCAGGTTTTCCATGTAGAAAGAAAAACTGCTTTCTAAAATGCTTTTTCCTTTTTTATCAATTTACACTTCTACAATTTATGCATAAGATAAGAAAGTCTATTGTACTATATCCTTGTTATATTTTATTTTAAAATTTTGTAATCTAGTAGATGTGAAATATTTCATTGTAATATAAGTTTGTATGTCTCTCATTCCTTGTGAAGTTGAACATATTTTTAAATATTTATGCACGTTTTTGTTTCTTTTAAAAAATTAGTATTTTAAATTGACAAATTGTAATAGTATATATTTTGGGGGTACAACATGATGTTTTGATATGTATATACAATGTGAAATGATTTAATCAGTATAATCAACATATCCATCACTTCATTTACTTATCATTTTTACGGAGAGACTTTTGAAATTTACTCTTAGTTATTTTGAAATATACAATACAGTCATGTGGTAGTTCCATTGTCAGTCTTCTGATGAACCACCATACAAATTTCATAATGTTTGTAACAAATTAGTCCCACCAAACAATGTACAAGAGTTCCCTTTTCTCTGCATCTTGTCAACATGTTTTTTTTCCTTTTGCTTTTTTGATCATAGCCATTCTAAAAGGTATGAGATAATATTTTATTGTGGTTTTAATCAGCATTTTCCTAATGATTAGTGATGCTAAGTATTTTTCAGTGTACCTGTTGGCCATTGGTAGTTTTACATTGAGAAATGTTTGTTCAAGTCCTTTTCCATTTAAAAAATTAGCTTGTGTTCTTGCTATTGACTAGTTTGATTTTCTTATATATTTTGAATATTAGCCTTTTATCAAATGTGTTGTTTGGAAATATTTTCTCCCATTTTGTGGGTTATCTCTTCATTTTGTTAATTGTTTCATTTACTGTGCAGAAATTTGTTAGTTTGATGCCATCCCATTTATCCATTTTTACTTTTGTTGCCTGTGTTTTCAGGGTCATATCCAAAAAATTGTTGCTCAATATCATGGAGCTTTTCTTCTATTTTTTATTCTAGTGGTTTTACAGTTTTGGGTCTTTCATTTGAGTTGATTTTTGTATATGATGTGAGATAAAAATCCAATTTCATTCTGTAGCATCTGAATAACAAGTTTTCCCAACACAATTTATTGAAAAGACTATTTTTTCCCTACTGTGTGTTCTTAGTGCCTTCATCAAAAACAATCGACTATAAATGTGTGAGTTTATCTCTAGGCTTTGTATCCTGTTTCATTGACCAATGTATCTGTTTTTACGCCAATACTATGCTGTTTTGGTTGCAACCACTTTATAATATATTTTTAAATCTGGGAATGTGATGTTTACAGCTTTTTCTTTTTGCTCAAGATTGTCTTGGCTATTTGGTCTTTTGTAGTTCCAGATAAATTTAAAGGCTGTTTTTTCTATGTCTATTAAGGATGACACTGGAACTCTGATAGGGACTGCATTAAATCAGAGATCACTTTGGATAGTATAGACATTATTACAATATTAATTCTTAGTTGGCAGTTTTATTTCTCTTTCAGCATTTTTAATATATCATTGCACTCTCTCTGGGTCTGCAGCGTTTCTTCTGAGAAATCTGCTGAGAGCTATATTGGGGTTCTCTTGAGTGTATTATGCTTATCTTTTGCAGCTTTCAATATTCTTGCTTTTTCTTTGATGTTTCTTAATTTGATTATCACGTGTCTTAATGAAATCGTTGGGTTGAATTGTACTGAAGACCTCTGAGTTTATGTACCTGGATGTTTCATATTTCCGTAGACTTGGGAAATTTTTAGCCATTATTTCCTTAAATATGTTCCTGGGCCTTTTAATTTCTCTTCTACTTCTGGAACTCCTATTATGTGAAGGTTACTTCACTCGCTGGTGTCCCATAATTTTATTGGCCTTTTTCATTATTTTTCTTCTCTGACAGAGTAATTTCAAATGTTTTATCTTTGAGCTCATTGATTCTTTCTTCTGCTTGATCAAGTCTACTGTTGAAGCTTTATGTTGAATTTTTCAGTTCAGTTATTTTATTCTTTATCTCTAGGATTTCTATTTGATTTCCAAAAAAATTCCTATTTCTTTGTCAAATTTCTCATTTTGTTCATGAATTATTTGCCACATTAAAAAAAAAAATGTCCTACCTGCATTTCCTTGGAATTTCCTGAACTTTAAGAAGATTGTTCTGGATTATTTGTCAGTCTTTTCATAGATCTCTGTTTCTTCTGGGTCCATTATTGGAGCTTTATTAATCTCTTTTGATGGTGTCATATTTCCCTGATTTTAAAATAATTCCTGTCTCCTTGCATTGGTCCTGCATATTTGAGGAAAGAGACATCTCTTCTGAGCTTTGCAGATGTTATTTGGCAGCAAAAGACCAGTTTAGTTTATTATTTAGTTTTACTGGGAGTTCCGGTAGGTCAGCTTGTGGTAACCATGAACAGGCAGACCTTGGTTTTGCGTTCTTTCTTTGGATTGGGTCACTTTCTATTCTCTAAGGTCAAATGGTACTGCTGGCTGTGCTTGGCAGTCTGGCAAGACAAGTGACTGGACTCTGTGTTCAGGAAGAGCCATGCTGGGCTTTGCAATCACCTGTTCAAGCAAGTTTCCAGATTGTCTTCTGTGGCCAGGTGGTACTGTTCTGTGGAGTCTACAGTTTAACAGAGCTGCATGCTGGGCTGTGAGGATGACAAAGTTGCCAGCATTGCTACTCAGCCACAAGGCGTAGGCAGGGCCAGAAGCTATGCTCTGAAGATATGTATGAATTTCTCAGCCTAGGGTTGCCTCAAGCAGAGCACTGAAGCTTGGTGGAGTCTCCCCTTAGCTGCTGGTTTTGAGTGGGGCCAGATGCTTTCTCAGCTTATAATTACAGAACTTCATTTGCTTCCGGGCCTGCGGATGACTTACGAAAGCACCAAGGCTTGGTGGAGTTGCCTCTTAGTAGCTGGGTTTGAATAGGACCAGATGCTCCTTCTATGTATTATTACTGATGTGTATTTGCCTTTCATCCCAGGGAAGCCTTAAGAAAAGCATTGGGGCCTGGTTGGGTCACTGCTTAGCCTCGGGCTTGTCATTTTTGTTTCTTCTGTTGTGAAATGGCTGCTTATTTCCCCTGCCTCTATTTTTCTATTAACTTATCTTTTTCTTATTTATTTCATAAAGTTACATATTCTTATCACTCCTTTGCCAGTCACATAAAATTCAAATGCTTTTTTCCTGTTTTCATTTGTCTTCTATTTATTTATGGTGAATTTTGGTACACACAAGTTTGAAAATTTAATGAAATCATATTGAAAACACTTTTTCTTTATGGATTTTAATTCTCATGTCTTATGTGGAGCATCTTTTTCTTCTCCAAATTATGTCTTTTCAAATATTTTCTTATGAAAATTTTAACATTTTTCTCTAAGTCTTTGGTCCACCAAAGACCAAACTTACGTGTATGGTGAGTATAAGGTACTAATATTTTTAATTTTTATAGCATTATTTATTGAATATTCTGTAATTGCTCTATAATTCCAGCTCTGTCACATGCAAAGTTTCCTTGTGTATGTTTAGTTCTGTTCCAAAAGGTACACTATTCTCCTTACTATCTCTACATAATTAGAGTCAATAATTCTTATTTTTCTTCTCAGGAGTGGTTTTGCCAACTTTCACCTTTGTTCTTTTATATCAGTTTGAGAATCAGATTGTAAGGTTCAACAAAAATACGCCTGTTTCAATCTTGATTGGAATTGTATTATAATCATAATTTACTTTGAACAGAATGGACCTATTTCAGAGACTGAGCCTTACTATTCATGAGGATAGCCTTTTTTGTTTATATTTAATATCTTTCAATAAAGTTTTGTAAGTTTGTTTAAATATTCTCCTGTTGGTTATCATATAACTTTTCCCTATTTTTTCCAACAATTCAGATTATTTTTTGCATACATATATGTGTTTTTCTCACAGAAACATAATTCTTGGTAAAATTGCTGGGGCTGAGGTTGTGTCTGTGTCAAATTTGGATACATTCTGCTAAAGTTGTTCTTTAAAAAATTTGTGTCAATTAACATTACCCCCAAGAAGCCCATATCAACATGCCCACTGCCCAGTGTAGTAAAATGGGTCACTATTACCTTACTTTTAGTTTATTTAATTTCTAATATAATTAAATGAATCTGTTGACAATTTTTACTTTCTATAAACTGTTCTAGTCAGTTCCCTTTGCTCTCATTAGCATATTTTTAGTTCTATTCTTTATTAAAAATAAATTTAGTCATATTCTTTCTTATTTGCTATACATAATAAATATTTCAACATAAACCATTGCTTTTCTTTTCATTTTAATTGCAATACTTCCATATCATCTTCAAAATTTTCAAAGGTTTTAATCTTCATTTTTAGTATCTGATTTTGAGCCTTAGTTAAGAATATCTTCATTATATCCTTTTAATCTTCATCTTTTCTTTATATTTTACTTTGTTAAATTTCTTATATGCAATTTTAAAATATGTCCAGAATTTACTTTTTATGTATTATATGAGAAATGTAATAATTTTACATTTTTCTAAATATGTAAGTGACTTCATCATAGTCACTTATTTAACAGTGCATTCCTTTCTTATTGTTTTGAAGTGCATTTTTTTTTTTTTGCAAAACTATATTTTATTATTGTTATTATTTTATTTACTTATTTAGTTTTGAGACAGAGTCTCTTGCTCTTTTGCCCAGTCTGGAGTGCAGTGGCACAATCTCAGCTCACTGCTGCCTCCACCTCTCAGGTTCAAACAATTCTCCCACCTCAGCCTCCCCAGTAGCTGGAACTACAGGCACAAACTACCACACTTAGCTAATTTTTGTATTTTTAGTAGAGACAGGGTTTCACTATGTTGGCCAGGCTGGTCTAGAACTCTGATCTCAAGTGATCTGCCCACGTTGGCTTCTCAAAGTGCTGGGATTATAGGCGTGAGCCACCACGCCCAGCCTGTATTTTATTATTATTTCTTAATGTTAGTAAGCTTTGTTTTTTAGAACAGTTTTAACTTCATAGCACAATTGTGCAGAAGGTACAGAAATTTTCCATATTTTAAAATATATACTAAATTCCCATATGTAAATGAAACTATGTCTGGATTCAGTTCTGTTCCATTTATTTAATTATTTAATTTTTCTATGTCATTTCCATAACATTTTAATCACTGTAGTTTCATGCTATGTTTTAATATCTGGTAGGGCAAATCCTGCTCTCCAGACTCAATGTTTTCTTTTTCTTGAATATTTTCTTGTCCTAATAAGTATAAGAATCAGCATTTTATATCCTGTAGCATTTCTTGATTATATTTTTATTAGAATTGAGTGGTTTTATGTAATTTTGAAAGAATTGGCATTTTTATAATGCTTAGATTTCTCATACTGTAATATTGAACATTGCATATTTTTCCATTTGCTCATGTTTTTAAAAATTCTGTCAGGAAAGTTTTATAATTTTTATTGCACAGTTTTTTAGATTTTACTTTTTGTTATTAAGCAGTGATGTATGTCATGAATATTCCACAGTTTGGATGTCTGTCTACCTGCTGACTGACGTTTGGACTGATTGACATTTTAGTTTTTGATTATTTCAAATAAAGTTGCTATGAACATTTGTTGTATTTTCATTGTAATTCACTTCAAAATGTTTTAAAAGTTGTCTTGTGATTTTTTTCTTGAACCCAGAATTATCTAGAAGTCTGTTGTTTAAGTTACAGATATTTGAAGTTTTTTAGATATCTTATTATTAATGATTTCTCATTTAATTCTGTTGTAGTCAGATAATATGCTCCATATGATTTTAGTTCTTTTAAATATATTGAGGCTTACTTTATGACAATATATATTCTTCTCTAGTGAACAAGTTATATTTATATTTACCATATAAATATGCACTGTAAAATAACATTTATTCTGCTATTGTTGGGTATAATGTTCTTTAAATAATCCATTAGATAGGCCGGGCGCGGGTGGCTCACGCCTGTAATCCCAGCACTTTGGGAGGCCGAGGCGGGTGGATCACGAGGTCAGGAGATCGAGACCATCTTGGCAAACACGGTGAAACCCCGTCCCTATTAAAAATACAAAAAATTAGCCGGGCGTGGTGGCGGGCGCCTGTAGTCCCAGCTGCTCGGGGGGCTGAGCCAGGAGAATGGCGTGAACCCGGGAGCTTGCAGTGAGCCGAGATTGCGTCACTGCACTCTAGTCTGGGCCACAGAGCCAGACTCCATCTCAAAAATAAATAAATAAATAAATAAAAATAATAATAATCCATTAGATCAAGGTGGTTGATCATGTTTGAACATTCGGTCTTTACTGATTATTTTTGTTTACTGGCCTATCAATTGCTAATTTTAAATAATTATGTAATTGCTTGTTTTTCTCTTTAATTCTGTCAATTTTTGCTTCGTGTATTTTACATTTTTACATATACACAAGTCTGTGTCTTGACTCCATTTCTGCTTCATGTATTTTAAGTTTCCATAATGGTGCACACATATTTATAATTTTTACCTCTTCCCAATGAATTGTTCGTTTTATCATTATGAATTGTCTTTATCTTCAGTAATACTGTTTTTGTTGACGTTTGCATTATTTGATATAATAATAACCACTCCAGAGTTCTTATGCTTACCGTCTATGTCAAATATCTTTTTCTATTCATTTATTTAAAGAGTGTCTGTTGTAGGCAGCATGCAACCAAGTCTTATGTTTTTTCCCACACTGATAATCTCTGTCTTTTTGGGGGGTGTTTACACCAGTACCATTTATTTTAATTATTATTATGGTAGGAATTTTGGTTTACTGCTTCATTATTTGTTTTATTTGTCTCCATGGTTTCTTGTTCCTCTGTGCTTCCTTTCTCACTTCATTTAGATTTTTTCAATATTATTTATATTCCACTGAAAAATATCTATTAATTTTAGCTACATTGTTTTGTTTTCAGAGTTGTTCCAGTGATTATAATATACATAACAAATTTATTAACTTATTAATTTGTTGATAAAACTAACTTATTTACTAATTTAACAACCCATTTAGCATTAATATTATATCAATTTATATAAAGTATAAAACCATCATCACTGAAATACCTTTACCTCACACGCTTTATGTTGTCATATATATTACATCTATGTATATTGGAAACCCCACTAAACCCCACCTTTACCTCCCACACTTTATGTTGTCATTATATTACATCTATGTATATTGAAAACCCCTGCTAACCCTGTCCAGATAGCACACCTTTATTTTCTCATTTAACTTCCCATATCCTTCATTAGAAGTAAGCTTTTCAATTGTTTAATATGCATAATTTCATTCTATTTCTATGCAGTATGTGTGTATTATATATATAATTGATTTAGATATTACTATATATGTATGTGTATGTAAATGTTTACCATATACATGCATATAGAGTAATATCTAAATCAATTTTATATATAATACATTCCTTAATATTCTCCCTTGGTGTTGACTTGTCTATAGTACATACACACATACATACATACATATATAGTATGACACACAAATGACATGTGGCTGTAGAGAAGGCAGCGCCAGTGGAGATTATTAAGGAATGCTATCAGAGAAGTAACAGGGAGTCAGACCATGTATGTCTTTGTAGGCCAGAGTAAGGATTTTGGCATTTAATCTTAGAGAAATTAAAAAAAAAATTGTTCTGAGCAGAAGAGTGGCAAATTCAGACTAATGTTTTAAAAAGCTACTATACTAAGAATAGACTTTATTGGGTCAAGGGAAGAGGTGGGGAGGCCACGTGGAAGGCTGTTAGATAAATCCAGATAAGAAGTGTTAGTGGTTCAGACCAGGAGCTAGAGATCACTCATTGAATTCCTGATATATTTAGATAGTAATGCCAATAAGATTTTCTGATGGATTGGATGTGGAACATGAATGAAAGAGAGGAGTCAAAGATGACTCCACAATTTTTGAATTGACCAATTCAAAGTTTCAGGTTGCCATTCAGCGAGTTGGGAGAACAACTAACTAGGTGGAGTAGTTTGAGATAGAGAAACGTGAGTTCAATTTTGGAGATGTCATATATGCAGTTATATATGTGAATATAATTTGCCAACTTCTATGGGCAGAAGATACAAATTTGGGAACTACCTCACATAGATGTAACATAAAGTGATGAGATGGATGAGATTCCCTGGAAAGTAAGTGTATATATAGAAGAAGAAAAAAGAGCAAGTCCCAGGGTCCTTGCTATGGTTTGAATGTTTTTGTCTTCTCCAAAATTCATGTTGAAACTTAATCTTCAATGCAACAGTATTAGGTGTGGCCTTTGAAACGTGATTGAGTTGTGATAACTCTGCCTTCACGAATGAGATTAGGTACCCTTATAAAAGGGAGTTCAGCTCTCTCACTCTTCTGCCTTTGGGCACAGCTTTCTTCACCTCTGGAAGACGCAGCATTCAAGATGTCATCTTGGAAGCAGACAGCAGCCCTCACCAGATAACCAAACCTTCTGATACCTTGATCTTGGGCTTCCCACTTCCCATAACTGTGAGAAAATAAATTTCTCTTTGTAAATTACCCAGTCTGTGGTATTTTGTTATAGTAGCACAAAACAGACTAAGAGAGGACTCTAAGAAACAAACAAAAGAAAGATCTAGAAGAAAGAGGGAAGAGTAAGGAGTTTGAAAGGAGCAACTATTTAAACAGAAGGAAAACAAAGGATGAATGTTTTCTGAAACCAAATGAACGATGTATACAAAGGAGAATAAATTAATGTTTTGTGTCAAGTGCTACTGATAGGTCAAATAAGATGAGGACTGAGAATAATCCTTTGGATTTAGTAACCTGGAGAAATTGACATCCTTGAAAAGATCCATTTTGTAGTAGTTATGGTGGTAGGAGGAAGTGTGATTGGAATATGATAAGGAATGGGGAAAAAAGGAAAGAAAGGAAGGAGGAGAATCGGAGGCAAGGCATACAGATAATCTTTTCAAGCAGATTTGCCATAAAGGTAGTAAAGAAGTAATGAAGTAGTGGTAGCGTATGGGTAAAGTAGGGTCAAGAGAAGACTTTTTTGACTTGGAAGAGACAAGAGTGTATTTGTACACTGATAGGAGAGGTCAAACAGAGAAGGATCTGACCAAGAAAGACAAAGAGGTGTACTCATTTGAACCATGTCTTTGAGTATGCAAGAGTGTATGGGCTCAAGAACATAGAGGAAAATTGATTTAAGTAAGAGCATAGATAAATCCTCTTTGTAACAGGTTAGAAAGCTGAGGTTCTAGGCATTGATGTTGGTAGTAAGTATGTGTGTTTGGTACAGTTTGTTAAAATTGTCTTCTGATTGCTTCAATTTGATTTATGAAGTAAAGCATGATCAACATCTGTGAATGAATCTGAGGAAGAGAAGATGAAGATTTGAGGAGTAAAAACTTATGAAACAGTCATCTAGGAGCATGGCAGAGTTAAAGGTCTCTGGAGTTTTTTCAGTTTTTTTGAATGTTCTGAAATTTTGCCAATGTGTGTTTTGGTGTGGCTTTTTGTTTTTTTTTCATCCTGCTAGGTACTTCGTGGGCTTTTTGATCTGATGACCCATTCTTTCTTCAGTTCCAGGGAAGGAAAACACCACGAACAAACATAGGGGTCTTCATGAAGAAGACTTCTAATGGAAAGTAAACTTGAAGTGGTAGTTTTGTGATCAGATAAAATAGGGTCTTAGATGCCAGGCTAAGTATATGGGTTTATTCAGTAGGTAATGAGAAAATATTAAATATTTTTAAGATGAGGAGTCACATGCTTCTGGTATATCTAGAAAAACATGTCTTGCCTTGTCTCTAGTCCTTTAAAATGCAATTGGCTTACCTAAATCAACATCATGTTGAGTACCTGAAAGCCAGGCTTACTGGCAATAGCATTCATTCCACTTATTTCCTATTCTCCTGTAACTGCTCTAAGACCTTGGCTCCTTGATTCTTAGCCTTCTTGCTTTTGATTTCTGCTTTTGGATTCCTTGATTTAGGAACACATTCATACTGCTTTCTTGAAATTGCTAGCTTTGTGTTTTTCTCTCAGTTCGGCCTCTCCTTGATTATAGTATCTCTGAAACTTTGGTGGTTCGTTTCCTTCAGTGGTCATTTGCTTTGTGTGACTGTCTATTGACTACTTAGCTTCTGGACCTTTTTTCCTTTTGACCAACCCCAGTAATAAACCACAGTGGTATAAGCTGGGTAAGATTCTTTAGTAGTGGTCTAAGAATGAATTAAAGAGAAAAACGAGAAACTTAGTGGGTATTTCACAGTTAGTTCAGGTGATGAGTAAGGAAATTCTAAACTAGGTCAGTGCAGGATTTGTTTTTAATCAGTTGTGTTATGACAGGCATAACTGAAAAGGTGATAATTCTCACTTATGTTTTGACTGTTTTGCATTTAATTAAGAGTAAAAGCTGAATATAATGAAACTGCTTATGAAGTTAGAAATAACTCCTGAGGCAATCTAGGTAGTACAAAAGAACAGTTGGATCCAAATTGTCCTCTGTGTGTCTTTAGCAGGGTCTGGGATATTAGGTTCTGCTTCTACCACTCATCTGTTCACTACAATCACGCCAAAGATATATAAGCTGTGGAGAATACTTTTCTATTTTTACTTTTCTTTAAGATCTGAATTTCTCTCTTCCCCTCAGCGGCAAGTCACAGGTACCTGGTCACAGCAGGCTCCAATGCTTGGTATTTAGAAGGAAAACTATATTTATCTCCTATAATGAATGTTAGACTGTTACTCTACATCTCAACTACCAGGCATCAGTTCAAATGGGATTTATTTAACAAGGAACTCATTGTAGAGATAATTTCCTGCAGAGAAATGCATTGTAGAATTTGAGGTGGAGATACTAGGAATTTCTTCTAAGTCACCAAAGACACAGGGGACTTTCAGTGTTCTCCATTTTCATACAAAAGCTATGTCACACAAATGTAGACAGTGACAAGATAAGGCAGGGCTTACCTTTGTGTTAAAATAATTACTATTTAGAAAGGATACCTCTGCTTGTCTATATAGAGCTGAAATGCTTTTATGATTGACTGACTATTTCCTTCAGACTGTAGTGTTTTGATAGCCCTCATAACTCATCCATTAACTTCACATCGAGGGTTCTGCTCAGGTCTGTGTATAATGTAGAGAACTCCAGGATACAGCTACATATTTCAGACCCCCACTCTAATTTTGAAAGGAAGTAGGAGATTGTTGGAGCTTTATCCTGATCAAATTATTCAGATATTGCTTGATAACTTATTTTATTTTTCATAGGTATAACCTTGCATATTTGCACAGATAATTTATTTTTAAATTACCCATTCCTCAGGAAGAGGAAAAAGTCTGCATTAAATTGCAAATGCCACCCAGAGAAATGTCTGAAAAAGTACACGTTAACTCGATTTTAATTTACTTCCATTCCTTTGTTATCATTTCCTCCTTTCTTTAATCCAAATACATTCACAAAGTTGGACATATGCCAATTTTTTTGGACAATTTTATGACAATTCAGACAGAAAATATCTGTTTTCCAGCAAAAACTCTGTAGCAATGGTCTCCCGCATTTTCATTCAATTTATTCTTTGAATGTCAGGAAGAAAACTGACTGGGCAGTCGTGGTAGTGATATTTCAGGGGTTAAAGTTGTTATTTTGGAAGCAAGATTATGATTTAAGCAGAATGCAAGCACACTGACCTCCAAATCCCAGCCCTGGAGTTCTAATACAATGGTCTTCTCACAAAAGTCCCCAGAGTCCTATTTAAGTCCCCTGACTGGCAGGAAAATGATGTCTTCTCATCAGGCAATGGATTCCTAAGGCCTCCTAACACATAGACAATTTTTGTTAATGGAGTTAATATATTGCCTATCACCCTAATATTTTTCTTTTACAAGTAATTATTAAACCATGCTAAAAATAGGTGTCATAAATACTATGATACAGAAAATATCCCATTGAGGGATGACAGATTCTTAGAGGGCCAAAAAAGCATGCAGTGTGAAGGATTTCTAGAGATATGGTGAAAAAGCAGTAGTACGGAGGGGAAAGACAAGGTGGGGACTATCAGTCAATGTGACCAGTGCCATTCCTCAACATCTTTAGCACTGCCTTGGGGAGCACGTCCAGATTTGATTTTTATTGGTATCTTGCTGTATTAGCCTGATTATTGTCTTGGACTACTTAGGGGTACATATGAATGCACATGATGACAAAGAGAGAAAAATGTGAGAAAGCCAATATATATTGAGTTTCTACTATGTTTCAGACAAACCACTGTGTGATTTTATGTATGTTGTCTATTCAATTTCATGTATAGCTCCATTAAAAAATAAGGAATCTAAGAATGCCTATTTTGGGACTCTAAAAATGTAAGAAGAAAGGCAATATGTGCTTATTTACTTTTATTAAGGCAGTAGCAGTCACGTTATTGCACGTCTCAGAACTCATGGGTCATTTAGGAGGAGAAAAACAAACATGTAAGTTAAGTCCTGCTTGTCAGTTAGTGGGTTTCTAGGATGGGGGAGGAATAGGTAGTCTGCAAAATTTAGAATTTAGTTTTATGAATTATTTTTTTCTGATCCTGTTTCTGATCCTATTGTCACACAGGTACTCAGCCATCCGTATAACCGATTATACTATCTGGTCCTTTTTTTTTTTTTTAATTAACTCAAGAAGAAGACCAATTCAAAGTTTCAAGAACAAAATCCAGACTATGGCTATTACTTACTGAAATAGCAATTTAAAGTATCTACCAGTATTTTTTTCCTTGGTTGATTTCTTTTAAACTTTTCTCCAACTTCTTCACATCTCTTGAACTGACCTTTGCACCCTGTGTGTTCTTATTGCTGATAGTAGGTTAGATGTTACATTCAAAGAAATGTGGAAATCGGCTAAAGGCCATACTCTTTCTCATTGCTTTCATTCATGAAAAAAGCGACCTATAGTGTTTTGCTTCTATGCTTATGAAATGTTTGTTTTAAGCATGCCTTTGAAAGGAGATGGTGGTATGTGCTTTTGGGGTCTCAAATGAATGGTTGACTGGTTCATGGACAGGCTGTCTTTAAGTAACTTTCTCCCCCTTCCACTTCCAATTTCTCTTCTTTCTGGTAATATATAGAACAAAATATCACAATTATCCCTGATGTTCATTCTTTGTCTGCCCTAAGAGGCCTCAGATTATACCTGTGATTCATTATTAAACATCTGAATTATGTCAGTTAAATTTTTTTTCATGTGTGATGCTCAAATTTAGGAAACAGTGTCCCTAACAATACCTCAAGACATGATCCTGGGCACAAATATGATACTACTGTGATACCCACAGGATTGGAAATGCTGAACAGCTGAATTTGTTTGTACAGAATGTTCCATGTTGTGTTTTTCAATCACACACAATCTCCAAAAAGTTATTAAGAGCTTCACCTGTTCTTAATGCTGAGGACAGTTTGGAGCTGAAAGGATTTTCAGCTCTAATGTCTCTGCCATGTTTGAAAAAGCAATTTAATAGTGCCTGAGACCCCTTTATGAAAGTGAAGTTTCCCACTGCTTTTGAAGAGTAGCCTATTGCCCCCAAATCTTTGAACAATCGCTGAAGAATACATTGCACAAGGGGGATGGAAATGGTGCATATTAACTGCAGCAATTGCACACAATCCAAGATGAATGGTTCTTTCTTCTCTCCCCTCATCCCTTGTGATTAAAAATAAATTTGTGAGGTATGTCCAGGAAACTAATTACATCATCATGAGGAATATCCCAGTGGGAAAATCTTTTCTTTTCAGATCAAAAGGATGGCCAGCGGCTACTGTGTTTAATCCAGTCATCTGCAGGAGATAGTGCCAGGGATGGGAAAGTGGCTCTGCTCCTCAGAAACATCTGCTCACAGAAAATGATGGAAAATTAACCATATATTGAGGAGGCAGCTGCAAAGCATGCAGTAAACAGGCATCAGGGAAAGGCTCATCGGGTCAGAGGAGATAAAATGGGAAAGGAGCTTATGAAACCTGGTGGTCCTGTGCAATGTGAGAAACCTTGGTTTACTGGAAAACGACATTGAGAGGCAGGAGTCCTGGGTTTATGAGCCAGCTCTGATCCTCACTGGCTAAAGCTGCTTTTCCTCCCATAGCCTCCTTTTCATCACCTGTAAATGGAGCCTGGAACAGTTCCCTCACTAGATTATTATGAAAATTAAATATGTTAACTATAAAGCACCAGATAGGTCTTAGCTTTTATAGTGATACTGAATCTCGTTATTCATGTTTCAACTAGCATCCACTCACTTTTATTAAAATTACAGTGTGACACGCAATCAATGGACATACTGCTCTTAGGATAGAGCCCTCTGCATGGTAATACCCTCAGTACAGTACTCTTACCTAGCGATTGAATGTCATGTACAATCAGTACTCAATCAGTCGATTTTAGTGACAATAAAGAGATATTAGTGATCCAAAGAATGGATGGTATAAAATAGTCCACATTTAATTCTTAAAAATTCAGAGAAATTGAAGTTAAATCCTGAAACACCAAAATTATACTTTATATTAGATAGTATATATTATATATACTTGAAAACTTGGGAGTCATAAGACTTTCAATGACCTAAGGGAGACTATAGAGATCATTTGGCTCAATATCCACAAATTACAGAGGAAGAAATAAAGACCAGTGCAAGCACAGAGATTGGGTTATGTGGGGTGGTAGAGAAGGATGGTTGTAAATCACAGATACCTGCTGCTTTGTCTCACCAAGGAGTGATTGCCAGAGTGACTGCACAGTGAGAGACAGTTCCCCTTTCTCTTAGCAAGGTGGAGCCACTCAGCCTGGTCTCACCAGTGGAATGCTAGTGGAAATGATGTCAGACGACTGAGAGACAAAGAGGTTAAGAAGCAGATGTGTCTGTATTCCTTCCATCATCTGTTGACTGGATGTCATTATCATGGATAGCTTTGAAAGCCCTACGTTGAGGATGGCCAAGCTTATTTTTGCATCCCTAGACAATTGTGTGAAGCAAGCCTTTTACTCTTTCTACTCTGTCCTCTTTTTTCTGATAATTGATTCGTTCTGCGCAAGACATATATTTCTTTTGTGGTAAGCCAAAGTTTACTTGTTAGAGCAGTTAGCTTTATCTTAACAATATCAAACTAGGTTCTACACTTTGCTTTCAATAATGTGTCTCTACAATGGGTTGCTGTTTATTTCTTCTTTGTGCTAGATTTAAAAAAAAAAGCCATTGGCCTATGTGAGCCACATCTTACTTTTAAGCACAATTTTAGAGATAAGTACTGTAAAAAGAGATAAACATTTCCAGAATGAAATTACATGTAATGCATAGCATCTGGATAAACCATAAATTGCACAGGCATCTCCTGAATAATTAGGCTAATAATCAAAACTCATGTTTTTTCTTCTTCTATAGAAACCAAAGTTTAGGGGAAATTTTCACAAATATTATGGTATCTGTTTGCATTTCTTTAGCATGATTGTTACTGCCATCTGTGTGTATATTTACCCTAGAGAGAAGGAGAAGCAAGGCAGAGCCAAAGGAAACTTTGGGTACAGCGTTGATTACTAAGCACACTTATTAATGGACTCTGGAGTCATATAGTCTGGGGCTAAATCCTGATGATAACAGTTACTAGCTTTGTGAGTCTGAGGATATCATATAACTTTTCTATGACTCAGTTTCTCTATCTGGAAAATGAGATGGGAATAGTTCATACTTTATAGGGTTGTTAGGAGTACTACATGAAATAATGTTTATAAACTACCCAAAACAGAGCCATACACAATAGATGCTGTATTAGGATAGAAAATAGGGAACACACTATTTGATTAATGATTTTTGAAAGCCATCAAATATTTAAAAACGAGAATGTAGTATATATACATACAGACACACACACACACATACCATCACACCATATATATAATTTTTTTTTTTTTTTTCAGAGATGGAGTCTTACTCCGTTGACCAAGCTGGTCTCAAACTCCTGGCCTTAAGGGATTGGCCCGACTTGGTCTCCCATGCAGCTGGGACTATAGGCACAAGCTAGCACACCCAGTTCTATATGTTGCTATTATTTTTAGTGTTTGAATATTAGAGAAATTGAATGCTTTCCTTAAGCAATAATGAGAGTAATCAGATGACAAATTGTTTGCCCTTAGCATGATAGAAGGTGTCACTGAAACTAGTAGATATTTTGCTACTTCTACCTATCTCTACCATTTTCCGTAGTAACTAAGATATATATGGGTTTATTAAGTATTAGCTTACATGATCACAAGGTACCACAATAGGCCATCTGCAAGCGGAGGAGCAAGGAGCCAGTCCGAGTCCCACAACTGAAGAACTTGGAGTCTGATGTTTGAGGGCAGGGAGCACGCAGCACGGGAGAATGATGTAGGCTACGAGGCTAGGCCCATCTCTCCCCTTCATGTTTTTCTGCCTGCTTTATATTCACTGACAGCTGATTAGACTCACCCAATTAAGGGTGGGTCTGCCTTCCCCAGCTCACTGACTCAAATGTTAATCTCCTTTGGCAACACCCTCACAGACACACCCAGGATCAATATCCATATCAAGTTCACACTCAGTATTAAACATCACAGTTACTTTGGTCAGTATTTACCCTGTGTGCCTGTATTGCTTAGATGCCATCGCAAAAATATCTGTTTTTTTAATCTCATGTTAATAAACAGCTGTTAGTGAAGCTTGAATTTTTTATTTTAAATGTGTCTATGGTAATAAATCAATTCGATTAGTTGCAGTACAAAGTTAGGAGTTCATATAAGAACCCATAATAATTTTTCTAAGCTCATGTTTTCTGTGTTCCCAAGGGAGCTGTTTGAATCCCTTCAGAGCTTAACAAGACTGGGTAGCAGGCATCCTCCTGACCTATTCTCACTGAGACACTCTGCCACTGCCAGGCAGAGGACAAGGTCTTCAAAACAAACCCAGGGTGCAGCCAGGAAGGCCCATGACTAGAATGAGTTGGAGACAGAGCAGGAGGAACTTTCCAGGGATATGATATTTTTTCTTCTCTATTGTCTAATCTACTTGCTGCCCAGAGGGTATGATTAACGGCACTGGGATCATAGATGTGTTTGGAGAATGATTCACTAGCAATACAGTTTTATGTTTTATTTTAATAACTTTTTTATTATACAAGTTATACACATTCATTGTGGAAAACATAAAGTATAGAAGAACAAAAACAATAACAAAAATTACCCACATACTACCACCAGTGGCTTCTAAGGCTTCTTTTATGCATATATACATATATACATTATTCATGTTGTTCTATAATGCTCATTATCATGATTATTGAGGAAAGATTGAGAACTAGTATGTTCTTGAAAATTATTATTCTGTCCCTAGCATATTTGATGTTCTGAGGTACTTTTAATATATATTTTGTCAAACATGACATTGAATAAACTCATCGGTGAGATTTATGCACATATTCTCTCCTCACTAAGTATATTCTGAAACATTGTAGTAGAGTGAAAAGAACATGTGTTTTGAAAGCAGATGGAAATGGTTCAAGTTTTGGCTTGTTCACTTAGTAGTTGTGTGACCTTGGCAAATTATATAGGTCGAACCACATAAAACTCCCAACATTTCGATCTTTTTTGGCTTACAAAAATAGCAATTGCGTATGCTTCAATTTAACTTCTAAACTCTTTGAGTGTCATTTCTTCAACTACTAAATGTAGGATGATACTATCTAACAGGTTAATGTGTGAATTAAATTAGATAATACTTGTAAAGTATCTGGCACATAGTAGTTGCTCAATAAATATATTTCTTATCCTAAAATCTTCACTGGGAGTACAGAATATTCCTGAAGGAGAAATGAATCTGGGTTCTCAGAAAAGTAGATGCCAAGATGGAATTAAATGTGCAAGAAACTTTTTAAGGGAAAAGGTTTATGGGAGAGGCTGGGGAGCCATCAGACCAAAATATAGGTCTGCCCTCAGATGAAGGAGAGAGGGAAGAAGGAGAGGTTAGGTGGAAGTGTGTTAGACCACCATGCAGTAAGAAAGTTTGTCAAGGCTGTCTCGGGTACTGGAGCCAAGATTGCTTATCAGAAGAGTCCATATACTCCTGGAACAGGCCTACCTGAGTCCCCCTGCCTAGCTTACTCATTGGCTGGTAGCAGCTATGGGGAGTGCAGCCTCTGTACAGAGGCAGGCTTTCCAGAGGGCAGTACCTGGAGACACCCAGTGAGAGATCAAAGAGACTCATTTTTATGGACATCCCTTGTCAATATCAGATATTAATCAGTGTAATTAATCGTCATTCTCAGTTCCTCTATATTTTTGGAAAGACTGAAATTAGAATGTTGGAATTAATTAGGATTTTAAAAGTCTAGAAGTTAAATTTTTCCAGTATTGTTTGTGCCTTCCCTCACACTACCTGTCCCACAACTCCCCACCCAGGTAAACCCTGACTGACTCAACTCTTCCTCTGCTGTTAGTCTTGCCCTGGACCCTGGATCTCTTCTCTTTTAGCCTCTCTTTGCACCTACCATGCCTTAAGCTGTATAAATCCCTGAGAATGATAGTGGGTTTGTGATAATAATTGACAAATTCTTTTTTGGTTTTTGGTTCTTTCTAGTGAGATTACAAGAGCCCTGCCATGAAATAATTGTCATTTTGTCTCTGAACAAGGGAGTCCCAGAGAAAGCAAATAGAAGAGCTGATTGGTGTAATACCCAGGGACAAGAATCATCATGGCTCTCAATTATTGCTGAGGATATTACTGCCTGTAGTTATGATAATAATATTGAAATCTTCTGAGTACTAATAAGCCCATTAGATGATATGATGCCTCAAGATATAGCCACTGGGTCTTTTTTTCATCATTACATAGAGACATAGGAGGAACCTATAAAAATTGATGTAATGTTTTAGTCAGGGGCCATTATAAAATACTATACTGTCACTTTTTCTAGTTAACAAAAATCACATGCTAATGTCACCTAATCAGAGCAAAAGATGATTGACAAACCTGTCATGCGTACACATTTTTCCAGCTTCTCTAGAGATTTAATACATTTCAGCAGTCATTGTAATTGTGTTAGAATTTATTCTTTGCAAACCATCAAAGTCAATGAGCTAATATCAAAGTTTATATTAACAACTCAAAATAGTTCCAACCTTTAAATTGTTGACATGGAAACACATCTTTCTTCACCTTATCAGAACTCTGCACATGTGCCTATGTGGACTTGGCCCTGGATTAGTCAGAAATATAGTATCCAATCATGCCTTCAAGTCAGCAAGAGTTATGAAAAGAAACATTATTATTCATATATTCTGTATATCTACAGAAAACAATCAGTGTAATGTTGCCACCATGTTGGCTGTTTTTCTGTCCTGTTTTATTAAACCGGTACACTCTTCATACAATCTAAGTTTTTCTAACTCCAGCATCAGAGTAATTAACAGATATTTACTTTGAGGAAGACGCAAAAAGCCTATTTCTGTGTAAATGCTATACCTAAAAGTTAAATGTATTTTGTGAATTTAGTATAAAGGATTAAGAAGAAAATATAATGAGGAGAAAACTACATTTTTAACAGCACAAATTTTAAAAATATGCTGGAAAAAGGCATTGAAGGAGTTTAGGTTAACTATGTAGCCTCAGCAACACAAATGTCCTGAATCTCCATGGTGCACTGGGCTTTATTTTAAACATTAGGACAGTCATCTGGGAGGGGGTGGATTCATTCATCTGGGCAGGAGCTTGGCTCTGATGGCCAGAGCGAGGATCCTCATGCCTGTGTGCCACTGCGCGTCTCACCTGAACGGTTTCCCCGGGATTTTGTTTCTGCACAAAACCGCATTTGGGAAATGATCCTGTGTAACTATCTATTCAGAGTTTGGCCATCTCCCAGATACGAGTGCAGGAAGAAAGTAAGATGCCTTTCTTGGAAGCAGGAGGGCAGATCAGGTGAAGAGTGACCTATTTACATATATTAAAATTCATTATTGAGATTTTCTTTTTAATACAGCACCTAGATGAATATAAAATTAAAAACAGCATGAAGGAAACTTCTGGCATATTTCACTGAAAAATAACCTAATTAATATTGCCTGTTACAGATTTTCAGAAATTTTGAATATTAAACTCACGGTGATTCTACTCTATGAACCCATCTTTTTAAGAACAGAATGTAATTTTCCTTCTTTGAATTCCAAAGATCATCCGGGGATGAGGATGACTGACAATCTAAGTGAATGAATAAAAGGAAAGAGAATGGATGATTTTACATAGGTCCTAAGTCGGGAGTGTGGTCCAGGTCACTCAGTGTGAGCCTTGAGGGCCTGCCAATTCCATCATTGATCACCTTGAGTTTCAACATTTACTAATATGTAAAAATCACCCTCATCAGTATTTTGTTAACATGTAGTTTCATACTAATCCATCCATTCATTCAAGCAACATATATTTATCAAGAATTTGCCATGTCTCAGGCACTGTGCGTATTTTGAGGGTACAACAATTACTTTTCTCAGGGATCAAAGATGATAATGGGAAGGGCTATAGGCCCAAGAGAATACTGAATTTCCCTGCCTTCTCTAACTATATTGCCGTGTTTTAGAAAATAGGGTTTAGTACCTAGTTCAGGGCTTGGCACAACAAAAGTGTGTGGACTGCGACACACTTGGAACACTGCAGGCTATAGATAATTTTTCCTTTCATTTCGAGCATATAAAGTCTATTCATTTAGATTCTTGCCAGCAGTAATAAGACAATTAATGTTATACTAGTTGGCACAGATCATACTTCCCCCATCACATTCCATCAACTCCTGCACACATCCACAGAACCAGTGGCTAATCCAGAATCCATTCCCCATAAGCCCTTCTGTCTGGGCCCAAAGAATCAAATCAAGCCATGTGGTCCCATCAGCACTTTAGCAACTGGAACAAATATGAGTTGTTATTGTCAACTCTGATAACTGCTTATGGACTTTAATTTATTAAATCAAGAATAAATCCCCATACATTTATCTTGACTCCAATGGCATTTATTAAATTTTTGGGAAAGTGTGTGAATACCCCAATTCAGACAACTTTTTCACTGCATCTGTGTGGCTGACTTCATAGTTGTCTATTCTCTCTTCGTGGACAATTTTATTTTTATCATAAAAATTGTTGTTTCCCAAGTAAAAGATGGCTATGTGATCTTTTATTTTATAGGATAGAAGATAAGAAATCAAAGTATATGAATAATACAATGAGAAGTCATTTTGAATTTGATGTTAGTTCTAAAGATGGCTGCTAAAAGGTAATGTCAATGAATATGATTGCATGAGTCCTATCAGAGCTATGATGCTATGGGAATACCACTTTCTCTAGCAGGGCAGCGCTTCTCCAGCAGCCCCATTTCCTTGGCTGAATCACCTCCATTTCCTCAGATATACCTTCTTCACATTTCATTCTTTATGGCTTTAGTTCTGAGCCAGGGGGAGGAGGCAGCATCAGAGAACTGTTAGCTGGCCTGGACAAAGAAAGGCCTCAGAAAAAGGAAGAAAATGTGAAAGAAAGAGGAATATTTTTAGTAAATATTAGTAAATATTCCTGAGGCCATCCACACATATCCAGGCAGTAGAAGAATCTTACATTAGTCCCTGTGAGTTGAATTAAGGTCCAGGCATAGCTAAGGGGTCCTTCATACCTGAGCAGCCGTTCTTTGATGCTGAGGGGCTTGGTCTCTTGACATCAAGTCCTGGAGCACATGAATTTCCATAAACCAGGCAGGCAGACTGGGCAAGCCTCAGAGATGGACAACCTGACCTTGCTACGGATACCTCACCATCACTTAGGATCAACTTAAGGCAATCTGAGAAGTCAAAGAGGGGTCAGGGCTTGTTAAGTCACACGGCTATTGGGCAAATAAAGAAATGGCACCTGAGAATTGGGGTACCCAGGGACCTGGATATCCATGTTTGGTTGTAGTGGAGTATTGTCCTTTGGCAGCTGGATTTAAGGTTGCCAGATCTTTCGATTTTTCAGGACATGAAAAATTCAACTTTTTATGTGAACCTCCGTTATCAAATGTTGGTAATAATATTTAAAATGCTGTTGTGGCACAAATAAGATATGCATGAAATGCTAGGTTTCAACCTTGGTTCAAGAATTCAGACATAATTATAACATCAATGGCCCTGGTTCTCCGTCTTCTGGGAACATGCACTTGATAGAATCAAACACCTGGACCTCAGCTACTGTCTGAAGGGCAGAGGGTTCTCTTTCTTTTGGCAAAGGGAAAGCCAACCGCTGGTGCCAAATATTCACATCCTACTCTTCCTGCCTTAAACTTCTGGCAAGGAACCAGGCTTCTTAAGAGCTAAAGGTTTGTTAGATTCCTAAAATAGATTTTAATAAGAAGTCTTTTTTTTTTTTTTTTTTTAAACGGAGTCTCGTTCTCTTGCCAGGCTGGAGTGCAGTGGCGCCATCTTGGCTCACTGCAACCTCTGACTCCTGGGTTCAAGCAATTCTCCTGCCTCATCCTTCCCAAGTAGCTGGGACTACAGGTGGTGTGCCACCAGGCCCGGCTAATTTTTGTATTTTTAGTAGAGACGGGGTTTCACCATGTTGGCCAGGATGGTCTTGATCTCTTGACTTTGTGATCCACCCGCCCCTGCCTCCCAAAGTGCTGGGATTACAGGCGTGAGCCACCGCACCCGGCCAAGAAGTCTTTTTAATCTCTAAGAAATTAGGGACAAAAGTGTTCTGCAATAAAGCCAACAACTGCCAGGATCATAGTTTAACAGATTACGGGTGATCATATATTGCTAGTCTTCTACTGAGATGCCAAGGAACTCCCTGTGCTTTCATGGCTTTAATAATTCACAAAACCCTTCCATGCACATTATATCATTAGCTTCTCATTCTGAAGGGTAAATATTATTTCTCTATTACAAATAAGTAAACCAAGGCTCACAAAAGTGAATTGATCAAACAAGTATACATAACTGATAACCAATGATTTAGGAGTTGTGGCTCTCAGCCCAGGGCGCTTTTCATAAAATCATCCTACCTCTTCCTACATGGCCACACATGTAGCCAAGTGCTCTTTTGGTGGGATTGCTGGATCACATGGTAGTTCTATTTTTAATCTTTTGAGGGACCTCCACATTGTTTTTCATAATGACTGTACTAATTTACATTCCCACCAACTGTATAAGCGTTCCCCTTCACATCCTTGTTTGTCTTTTTGATAATATCCATTCTAACTGGCGTGAGATAATATCTAATTGTGGTTTTGATTTGCACTTCTGTGATGATTAGTGATGTTAAGCATTTTTTTCATATACCTGTTGGCCATTTGCATGTCTTCTTTTGAGAAATGTCTGTTCAGATCTTTTGTCCCTTCTTTAATTAGATTATTGGTTTGTATGCTGTTGAGTTGTTTCAGTTCCTTATATGGCCTTACATCGTTTCAGGGCCTTAAATTGTTTCAGGCCTTAAATTGTTTCAGGGTCACAAAGGCATATAAAAGGCATTACTGTTTTCTTCTAGTGTTTTTCAAAACCTTGATCTGCATGTATATCATCAGGGGATCTTGTTAAAATGCAGATTCTAATGAGTAGGTTTGCGGTGGGGCCTGAGATTCCTCAGTTCTTTTTTTTTTTTCATTCAAGAGATTTTTATTGAGTACCTACTGTGTGCCAAGCACTTGTCTAGGTACTGGTGGTAGAGTAGTCACAAAACAAACATTCGTATCCCCAGGGAGCAAATATTCCAACAGAAGAAGGGGAAATAATTAAACTTAACAAATAGCTTAATTATATAGTATATTAGAAAGTGGTGAGTGCTAAGGTCAAAAGAAAAAAGTACAGTGGGTAAAGGGAAATTGGAATGCTGGAGTTGGTAAGATTGGGGTTGCTTAGATTAGGCCTTATTGAGAAGGTTATTGGTTATTCAAAGCACAGGAAACAGCTTCTACAAAGGTCCTGAGGCAAGATCATGTCTCAAATGTTTGAGGAACAGCAAGGGGGCTCACGTGGCATTAGAGAGTTAATGAGAGGGAGAAGAAGATGAGATTATGTAGGTAATTTTAAGAATAGTATATTCTTTCCCCCCATATATGTTGAGTTTGCTTTGTTAAAAAGTCTATTTCTGGACTTTATATACTGTTACATTAATCTATTTGTCTATCTTTAGGCCAGTACCCTACTACCTTACTTATTGTAGCTTTTTTTTTTTTTACGTTTATCATTTAGTTATTTTTATTTATTTATTAATTTTTTTAAAACCTTTTCTTTTTTATTTATTTATTTTTTTAATTATTATACTTTAAGTTCTAGGGTACATGTGCATAATGTGCAGGTTTGTTACATATGTATACTTGTGCCATGCTGGTGTGCTGCACCCATCAACTCGTCAGCACCCATCAACTCGTCCTTTACATCAGGTATAACTCCCAGTGCCATCCCTCCCCCCTCCCCCCTCCCCATAAGAGGCCCCGGTGTGTGATGTTCTCCTTCCCGAGTCCAAGTGATCTCATTGAGAGTCCTCATTTCTAATCAGCCTCTGGGTGATGCTGCTGCTGCTATTGCTTTGCTGGAAGGACCCTGCTGGGAATGACACGAGTTCCTGGGGGTAGAAAAACTACTAATTTATAAACCAGCCTTTCCCACATTACATGTGGAAACTTACAATCTATTTTAAGTAAATGGCTGAAAATGAAGTCCTTTCTAGACCTTCACTTTTTATTTTGTTTTCATTGCATGTTTTGTTGTAATAATGTGTAGCTTCAATCAAAATGTGTTTGAATTCCTTAGACGAGGCTTGTTATATGCCAAATCAGCTGACGGCTTCTCTCACCATTTCTGTGAGTGCCTTGCATAGCATGTGTCTCGCATTCGCTAATTTCACACGTTCAAAAACCTTTCTGTTGTTGTTGTTGAAACAGCTCATTCCAAAACTCTATGCAATTTTGTGTTGTCTTAGCATTTTCTCCCACAGTAAGCAAGTCCCTTGTGTCATGTATATGGTTACCTGAAGACACTTATGGACTATAATCATGTTCCCTGCTGAGTCTCCTTTTTTCTAGGCCATAAAGATTTAGTCACAATCTCCTCTCAGGCTTTATACTCGCGGCCCTTGTTACATGTTTTCAGTCCTCTTTGTATTTTTATAATGGTTCCCTGTTTCCTCCCTAAATCGGGGGTGAAAAGAGTGAAGAGAAGGTTGTGTGTAATTGAGAGACTGTGCCGCTTTAGTCCTTAAAAGGAGTATTTCCCAGGGAGCTGAGACACAGCAGGAAATCCAGCAGTAATTGAGGGGATAGAGCCCTGTCCTCTTGCAGCCCAGTCCCTGAGTGCTATTCACATTGATTGCCCATATTCCCAGAAAGCATATAGTGGATTTCTTGTACATAAAGATATTTATTTTAAGGGACTACTTCTTTAAGATTCTTTAGGATCTCAAAATCTCTTTCAGCCTATTTTGAATGATGAAGTAAGCAAACGCAGGTTTCAATATTTGCAGATAGTTTACTTGTGCATATATAAAATAAAACCCAATACAAAATGTCACATATATTAGTTAGGGATCAACCTGAGAAACAGAGCCAATAGGAGACACACACACACACACACGCGCGCGTGCGCATATATATGCATGTAAGAAGGAATTGCTTATACTGCTTATGTAATTATAGGTGCTGGCGAGTCTAAAATCCATAGGGCAGGACATCAGAAAGGGCAGAATGAAACTCTCAGGTATGAACTGAAGCTGCACTCCACAGACAAAATTTCTCATTCTTCAGAGATTTCAAGAGATTTGTCACCCTTAGAGGGACAGCAGATGTGGCCTTGAATCTGTGGCTCCTAGAAAAGCTGCCCCTTCGGTGAAAAAAAAAAAGAAAGAATTCTCAAGCTGGTGAAGAAAACGAACAAGAAGGCAGCAGCAAAAAAAGATGGGAAAAAAAAAAACTCCCATTAGAAATCATAACTCCAACTTTTTATTATACATAGACACAGAATTCAAATACACGTTACTTGCAAGGTATGAGAAATTAAAATAGAAACCTTTGTGTAAAATCTGGTCCTATACTCATGAAATGTGGGACACAAGGGAAGCAAAGGCATACCCCTAGTGTAAGGACACTTTTACAACACAGGGCATGTAGGAATCCCCTGGGGAGTAGAAGTACTACTGCACAGGCAACAGTGAAGATGAGCTCACAAGGCGAATGGGAGGGCAGGTGATGTATGCACTCACAGATCATGTGAAGAAATGCAAACCATGCGGAAGACGCAAAAACATTCTAAACACTTGATAAACAATCTAACACTGTAAAATAAGTTAAAACTGATTCAAGACAAAAAAGTAGGAATAGATACCATAATAAAAGATCTGGAATCTTATGAAAGGGAGGCTGTCACATTTTTAAAGAACTTCTGAAAACAAAAACGAGACATTACAATTTTAGAAATTAGTAGATTATTTTTAAAATTTTAAGAGATTACAGATCATAGTAAGTATAGTAACATAGTAACAATTTTTAAAATGTTAAATTCGTTGCTGTGATCTTTAATGTTCCAGTGGTTTTCCTTTGTTGAATGGGGTATTCACTATCACTTACTCTCATTTAATGTTAAAAAATATTAAGCTTTTAAATCTACTTAGCCCACAAACCTTTAAATATTTAATTTCTACTAATGAACAAAATGTAGACATTTGAAATTGCATGTAGACATTTGCATTCTTAGATATGCAAATATTGGTTTCAGCCAAATTTTTCAAACTTCAAAAGAATTTACAATTCAAATATGTCTATTTTTTTCAGGGCTTTAGAGGTTTTATAAACAACATGTAAATATATATATACTTGACTGTGTTGCAAACCATAGTGGTACTACTCTGTACCAAGCACAAAAGTTTTAGTATTCTTAGTTTGATTTATTTTGTTAGTGTTTTAAGTTGTATTTTGTGCTTTCCTGGGATTATAGTAATCTTTTTCATCCTACCAAAGGGAGTAAAATCATTTCACATCAGAAAGGCTGCAGATTATGTGTCATTCAAATTTTTCAGCACTATAACCCCAAGCCAGGACTTGCCACATTAGGTTTCCTCTTCAAGCATGGGGTCACTTGCTCCATCAATGGGATTTTCCCAGTTATATTTTCTAATAAGGCACTCCTTCCTTTGGCCAATATTCATAGTCACACGATGTTTGGCCTTGGTTTATAATATATTTCATAATGTTTTATTAAGGTCATATAGAATTTTATCACCCAGGAGGTGAGATGTTGAATCTGTACAGCCTCTCCTTTGAGGTATTTAACTAATCTATTATCTTTCTCTTTGAGTCTTTCTTTCTATAAGGACATTGCATGGAAATAGGTCCTTCTTCCTTCAGCAAATTGTTTTCTGTACCCACGTTTTCCTCTTACACATGTAGAAGAAAAATACTTATCTTCATTATAAAATAAATTTTAATTGTAAAAAAATTAACGCCCATGAGGATAATACTCTCTGGTAATTAAAAAAATAAAAAATTTACTAAACATATCCTATTCATTCTTTATTTGTATTATATGTCCCTTTCTGCAAACTTTTATCTTTTTGTACACTATTTTGACTTTGTATTTTATTTTTCTTTAAATACTCTACTTTTTATCTACTCAATCTCTTTTACTTAGCTGTAGTGAATTTCTTTTTTTCTGTTACTTTGTCACAACCTGGCCAAATGTTGCATGCTCTAAACAGGCTTTTTTTCACCACTACTTCAGACACTTGGGAAATTTTCACCTTTTCTGGCAACAAAAAGGCCCATATTACATTGCTTCCTGTTCTGAGACCAGGGCTCTCCTATTCTGCAAGAAAATTTATTTCCATCTAATAGAGAATAGTATTTAGAAAACAAAAATTTAAGGATACCCATCTGACGTTCCTCCTGAAAACAACGGGTGGGAAGATGATGTGACTATAGACTGAGCTGGAAAATATATTTATTTTAGGTCATGAGTTCACATCGATATTTCCTATTTTAAAATTTAATATTCTTAGTTTATTTTATGTTCTTTTACACTACAAATTTTTAAAAACTTAATTTCTCTAAAATGTGCTTCTCAAATTTTTACCTCTTTATCAGCATTTATTTTGTAGCTGTGCCTTTTTCTTTTCTTTAACTATTTGTCATATTGACCTTCTCCTTTTCATTCTATAGTCACTTTATTGCCAAAGAGAATACTAGATACAGGTTTGGAATAGAAACTGAAATATGTGACCCAGAATGAAGCACAGGAACACAAAAAAATTAAACATGTGAAATCGATGTTAAGAGACATGAAGGTGAGTTCACTGAGAATATCCAGCCTTCTCCAGTGAGAACTCCAGAAGAAGAAAGTAGAGGATGTGGGTGAGAAGCATAAATTCAAGAGATAATGGCTGAGCATTTTCAAAATAGATGAATGGCATCAGGCTCAGATCAGCAGAATACACAGTGGTAGGCAGAATTTTCAACTGGACCCCAAGACTCCCAGTCCCTGATGTACACCTGCCATATAATCTCCACCTGTGAGGGTGGGACCTGGGGCTAAGAAACGACTTCACTCCCGTGATTAGATTCAGTTCTATGGCAAAGGTGGAGGCCTTTGAAGATGTAATTAAAGTCCCATATAAGTTGCTTTTGAGTTAGTCAAGAGGGGTTTATTCTAGTTAAAACAGGCTTAATCAGGTGAAAGCCCATAAAAGAGGGACTGGGCCCTTTCTTAAGAAAGGTGTTCTTCTACTGGTCCTGCAGAAGCAAATGGCCATGTTGTGAACTCATATTTGACAGGAAACTGTCAGAAGCTTCTGGGACCTGTGGGTGACCCCTAGCCCATGGCCAGCAAGAAAATGGAAACTCAGCCATATAGCTGCATGGAGAGAAATTCTGTCAACAAACTGAGGAAGCTTGGGAGTGGATCTTACCAAGCCTTTGATGAGACCTCAAACCTTTGATGAGACTTCAGCTTTAGTCACATGTAGGTTATAGCCTTGTAAGACCTCGAAGCAGAGAATCCAGGTAATCCAGGCTTAGCTTAGGTTCCTCCACGAACTGTGGAAACTATGAGATAATAAAAATACGTTGTTTTAAGCTATTAAGTTTGTGGCAATGTGTTATGCAGCAATGGCAAACCAATACATACACATTGATAATGTTGATGCTAATGGCATGGGCACCCTGGGACATTCCCTTTAAAGTTAAGGATAGTTTGTTATATCATCTGCTTCTTGGGCCACTTTGGATATTGGAGTCATCATATAGTGTATTTGAGATTATAGCTTTGACCCATTTTTGAGTGACTCTGCAGGATACCAGATTTGAGTAATGCCCAGATCAAGAGGCCTCTGCAGCTGAGGCAGTCTGTTGTTCTGCTGCTCAGTCTCTATTACCCAGCAGATTTGAAGGCATTAAAGGTATCTATTATGGATAAAGATGCTATAAAGGCATTTTTGGCAGATTCCCATAGGAAAATTGCAGGGCTGACTCATAGAGTTCTGAAGGAAGGTCCTGCTTTCTGCAGGAAAAAACTATCCTTTGTTAAAACCACAGTTCCTGGCCAGGCACGGTGGCTCATCCCTGTAATCCTAGCACTTTGGGAGGCCGAGGTGGGCGGATCACCTGAGGTCAGGAGTTCAAGTCCAGCCTGGCCAACATGATGAAACCCTGTGTCTACTAAAAATACCAAAATTTAGCCGGGCATAGTGGCAGGCCCCTGTAATCCCAGCTACTCAGGAGGCTAAGACAGGAGAATCAATTGAACCTGGGAGGCAGAGTCTGCAGTGAACCGAGATTGTACCATTGCACTCCAGCCTGGGCAACAAGAGCAAAACTCCATCTCAAACAAAAACAAAAACAAAAACAAAAAACAAAAAACCCGCCACAGTTCCTGGTATGCTTAACCCTAGTGACTGAGGGCCTCACTAAAGTCCACCCTTTGTCTATGCAACTAGAACTACCCATCATGAACCATGTGTTATCAGTTGCACCAAGTCATGAATTGAGGCAAGGCAACAGTAATGCATTGTATGATAAAAATGCCATATTTGGGATCAGGCCTGGAGAGAATCAGAAGACACTAATATATTTCATAAACAGACAGGCCAGACCCTTGCGTTCCCTACTACCATGACATCAGTCCCTCTTTGTAAGCTAGTAGTATGGCTTCATAAGGGGTTCTCTATGAGCAACTCATGGATGGAAAAACCTAGTTCACATACGGGTTGATGCAACAGGGGTACTGTTCCAATAGAGGTACAGGTTTATTACAGCTACATGTAATGAACCACTACTGCATTACAGCCCCACTCAGAGCTAGCATTATGGAACAGTGTAATGGAAAGTCCTCGCATTAGAAAAAGCGCTGAACAATACACTTGACTGTTTACTTTGTTGGGAGAGAGAAGTGCCTGGAGATGGGAACATCTACTAAAATTCTGGGGAGTGGCAAAAAGTTTGTCTAGTAGGTTAAGGGCTTGGATCAATAATGAAAGAGTAAATATTCTGAATATGTGGCATGACAATAGGCTAATTGGCATGGCACAAATTATATGAATCTTTGTGTTTAACCTTAAAGGATGCTCTCAGAAACTAAGTGGATAGGATGACTCATTCTATGAACGTCATCCAGCTTCACTCTTCAGCCACTCTTGTACCACAGTCGTTCATAGACAGAGTGTCCATGATGTAAGGGATGGAGGCTATTCTTAGACCCAACAATATGGGCCTCGCCAAGGTAGATGTGGCTACTGCCTCTGCTGAATGTCCCTCTGGTCAACAACAGTGTGATATGCTAAGTCCTCGATCTGGCAACATGCCTGTGGTAGACCAGACAGCTACCAGGACTTGGATTGCCAGATATCGCAAATAAAACTACAAGATGCTCAGTTAAATTTGAGTTTCAGATAAACAATGAATGTCTTTAGTATAGGGGTGTCCCATGTAATATTTGGGACATACTTTTACAAACAAAACAAAACAAAAAACCTCTTAATTGTTTATCTGAAATTTAAATTGTATGTCTTCTATTTTATCCGATAATCCCAACCTTTAGACCAGTCAATTTTCCACAGGGCGGTGGGGTGAGGGGACGGAGATTGTCTTTACTATAATCAGTACCCATCATGAATATGAGTTTTCGATTTTCCCATTCAGAGTGTTTACAGAATACCTGATTTATCAACAAATATTTCACACAATATTGTCTTGGATCAGTGAACTCATTTTATAGCAACGGAGGTCTAAGAATAACCATGAGATACACTGGTGTTACATGTACTCCATGTCCCATCAACAGCCAGGCTAATAGAATGACTTATTAAAGTCTTCTCTAAGGTGCTAGTTGAGGAATAACAGTCTCGGGGGTGAGGCCCTGTCTTTATGGAATTTGTGTATTCATTGAACCTGCCATCTTAGTAGTTGCAGGAAAAATTATTTAATAAAATGCAATCACTAGTCATTTTTTTTTAAGTCTTGACTAACTGAAAACAAAACAGAGCTTCTTTAAGCTGAGGTTAAAGAACGTCTAGTTAACATCATTTGGATGAAAAAGTAGCAGTATTCCCTTTTCATTCAAAAACACTCTAAGAATGCCTGCTATTCCAACTCCTACTCAACATTGTCTTAGAGGTCCACTCCAACACAAGAAAGGTTAAATAAGATAAAGACTGAATGTCAGAAACCAGAGAGAGAGAGAGAAAGAGAGAGAACGCCTGAGAGAGAGAGAGAGAGAGAGAGAGAGGGCAGTTTAGCAGAGTGATGGGTAAAAAAGGGGAAATTTCAGTGAGCTGAAAATGAATGAGTATGGAGTGTGAGAGCAGAAAGCCAAGAGTGTAGACAGTGTTTCAATACATCTGGCTCTGAAGAAGAGGAAAATGATAAGGTGATGCCTTGAGATGGACATGAAGTTTAGGGAGATTTTAACATGAAGGCAGGAAAGACTGAAATATGTTCAAATGTGAAGAAAGAACCGGTAGAAGAGGAGAAGTTAAAGACAAAGGACAGAGGGTCCAATTTTAATGCTTAAATCACTGAAAAGGAGGGAGGAAAAGGAGCCCTGGAGGAGAAACATATTTTTCTGATTTTTTAGAGTCGTAAAAATCTCTTCTATTTCAGTACACAATAATATTTTGCTTCCTTGCACTCACTAATTTATAAATCTAATTACTTCAGAATTTGGGATTATTCAAATGGGGGCAGAGCTACAGTTGATCTTTGTGATATGCGTTTTATTATATTTTAATTGGCTTTACCAATGAAATTAATAGGTAAAGAGAATTTGGGAAGAATGTTTATCCCATGGAAAAAATCTTAAAAACAAAATCAGGCCTTATATTTGCATATCAATAATGTGCGAATTACAAATTATTCTTTTGGACTGCAGACATTAAGTGGAATCTTCGTTTAATAATAATTGTTACCCTGGGGCTATAACATAATATAATGGCAGCATTCCAAATATATTATATAATTCCTTGTTTTAACTGGAAAAGCCTAACACTTTTCCTTTTCCCAATTATTTCAAATTAATGAGGTTTTGCTGCAATGCAGAGAATGAATCCAGAGAACATTGTCCAATTTCCTCACCAGTTCTTGAAACTTTAAACTATCTGTCTGTCTGTCTTTCTTTCTCTCTCTTTTTCTTTCTTTCTTTTAACTGAAAGCACTTTTCCAGAGTCTAATTCAAGCTGAGCTCCTTTCAGTCACACCTGGTATAAGTGTTGGTTCCAGCTCTGCACTGTTAAGTGGAGTTTGCCCGACAGGGCAATGTCCTCTCAGACTCAGGGCCTCTGGATGCAGAAAGCCAATTTACTTCTTGCTGCTTTGTCTAGGGTACCTCACAATGTGCTTTAATGACAGCTCAGCAGTTTTAATAGCCCTTTCTAATGGCTAAAAACAGACCCAGTCTGTCCAAACATAGCCTATTCACCAGCTCTCGTCAAAACAATTCAGTTTTGCTATATGATGATGCAGCAGACCATGGAAAGCAGCCACACAGACTCTATTCAAGTCCAAAGCAGGACCCTGGGGCTAAAGCAAGTCAACCCAAGCAGTGGTCATATTAAATACTTTTTTTTACAGTCTGTTTCTGAAACAGGGCTTCTGTTTCAGTGGGACAATGCAGGCTCCATTTGCAAAAGCAACTCAGCACAAGTTAAAAAACCATTAGAGAAACTCCTTCCTTGAAGGGGTGAGCGATTTTGATTTTAACTGCAGGATATCATTTGTGCTTAAACACCTTTGTTCCACAGCATGGAAAAAAAAAAATCTGAGACTGGCTTGTGGGTAATTTGTTTAATTCTCAAAGTAAATGACCATTTGCCACTCTATTTTCCTTTTAAGCCAATACATGTTAAATATCTGTGACCTTACTATAACTTTTTGACTTTCATCTTTGTCATCAGGTGCCTTTCATTTCAAGTTCTTTACAGTGTCCTGACCTACAAAGATACAGCAATAAAGGGAATAAAAAGTGACACTTATAATAAAAAATAACTGGTTTCCCCAGGCTCCCTTAGGGATGTAATTTTAAAATGTAAATGTACTAATAATCCTTCAATGAAAAAGGTTTTCCCTTAAGTTTTTTTGAAGGTAAATTTCTAAGCAATATTTAGCAAAAGCATATTAATGGTGCTGCCACAAACCATTTCATTCAACTATCTTTTTTATATACACATAGATTAGAAAATATTGCTTGCTTGATGATTATTACTTATTTATCTCAGTCAATGTGCAAGCCTAGAGTTTTTATTTCAGAATAAACTGTAATTTAAAATAAAGATGGCTACACTGTTAGTGGAAGCACATTTCAAATCACTGCCTCCTCCACCGGAACCTTGTTTGTGCAGTGACAAGGACTTCTAGGCCCAGATGACAGGCTTGTGAACTCAGGACTGTTACCCTATGTAACCTTCATGAACCCTCAGGGAGATGATGGAACAATGGTTCAAAGTCTTATAAAAGGTTGTAGAAGAGAAATCCATTTATTTTAAGGGTATAGTTTCTTTAGCTGACTAGAAACTGTTCTTTTGTGTTTAAAAAATGGGGTGGTTGTTGAAGTCAGAACAAAAAGAAGTAATCCTTTCATCAACATTAGTTAATAAATGAAATCTGAAGGAATCATTAGAACCTGACCATCAGAATAGTATGGAAAGTGGGACGGTAGAGATGAAGACAGTGCTGGTAGTGGGGATCAACCCAATGTAGCTGCTGAAGGGGGATGTATGCTAGGAATCAGTGAATGAGGATCTTTGGCCTGAGGTCCCACGATCATGACCTTGCACTTCTATAGGGTCCTTTTGTTGAATCAGAATGCCTGAGATTTGTAGGAACAATCAGTAAAAGGTGAAGGACAACTTTGATAGCTAAGAGAGGAGCACAGACAGTTGCTTTCCTAGTGCTGCAGAGGGACAAAGCCCAGAACCGATGAGTGCAGTGCACTCTACCCAGGCATAGAATGGAGTTCTCCAGTGGCTACTAACTCTTGGACTAACATGTCCCTGCGAAGAGACGAAGCCTTGCCAAGTTCAAAGCAAAGGTGTAAGAAAGAGCATCAGGATAGATGCAAAGTAAAGCTGAAATCCTTGTACAGACTGAGCAGAAATAGAGTTCTAGAGTGTGGTGCAATCAACCTACCCTCACAATTAAAGACCCAGTCCACCTAATGAGGCCTAAACCTCAAGTATAGAGGATCTGACCAAAGTCCAGTGAGCCAGCTTGAGCATATGCATGTGATTTAAAATCACAAGATTTATCATAATGTGATTTCTGAGTGTCTGGGTCAGGTCTGCCCTTGTTGGAATCTGAGGATATCTAATCTGGATATCTACCTTTTCATACCCAAGTTTGGAATGGCTGGCACTTACTTCAAGAAATAAAATTGTAAGATGCAAGTATTATTTCTTGGTTACAGTTACGCTGTGCCCAATTTATACACATTCAGAGACCAGTGCATTCACATATTCATTTTGGCGGGGGGGTTGGGGTGGGGAGTGGAGTAGAGGCTTGTTATACTATTTTGTCATGCGGAGTCTGCTGCCCTATGCTCTGAAATAGGGACCATTTCCAGTTTCCCTAGCATTGTAATGCCTCAGGTGGTATATGAAGTCCACCTGGAATGTGTGGTAAAGCAAATTATTTATAATATCTCTACTTCTTTGTCCTTGGTGGTGAGTTTTGCTTCAAACTAGTTCTAAAATTCAACAAGAATGTCCCAATATTGCCTAATAGAGAGAGAAAGCATGCAAGTGGGTTGAATTTGGAGCATATTTTCTATTTTATCACCTTTAATGAGGTAGTCAGAGCCTGTCACTCGTGTGATTGACTGGCTGCCTTCAATATGTTTTCCAGGGAATTTAAGAAGTGCGGTATTTTCTTTTCTCTGTTGTCAATATCAGTGACACTAAATATTTAATTACTAACTAGGGCTGCAGTATCTGCTCCTCAGAAGCGATGAATAATGAGCTCCTGTACATTTGTGAACTCCCTGTTGTTGGCTGATTAGGTTGACTATGCATGGAGAGATTGAGCATGGATGGTTTATTGCTCATGGTGAAAGAGGAAAATGTAATTCTGAGAACCCTGATGAAGCTGCAAATGTAAAGGCTGCTTTGTCATTG
Organism: Macaca mulatta; assembly: GCF_049350105.2. Lineage (NCBI taxonomy): Eukaryota > Metazoa > Chordata > Mammalia > Primates > Cercopithecidae > Macaca > Macaca mulatta. The sequence continues at coordinate 126,169,477 of NC_133411.1, forward strand.
GCATGTAATTTTCACAGTGCCTTGAATAAAAATAGTTCTTTCAGTTTGCCTAATTTTTTTTTAAAGAGGTATCAAAGTGTCTTTTAAAGCTGTTCTGAAATTTACTCGTTCATATCCCTATGGTATATTACTGTCCCCATAGTATGATTTTTCATTTGTATAAGTGGAAAAACTGAATCACAGAGAAATTAAATTACTAATCCTTGACTGTACATCTATAATAGTATAAGGATTAGAATCAGATATTCTGATTTGTTTTAAGTGGCTTATATCACAAATCTAAGATGCAGTCTCTTCCCCTGCTTTTATAGAACCTGTGGAACTACAGTAAATGGTTGCACAGTAAGTTCTCTATTTTCCTTCAGTTCTAGTTTTCTCATCAGATAAATGCAGACAATAACACTGATTTGAAATATAAATTTGTTGCCATGGCTATAAATAATACATATAAATTGCCTAGCCTTGTTGCTGACACACAATAACCATTTTATATATAAAACTTGTTTTTGTTTGTTTGTTTGTTCATTTGTTTGTTTTTCGAGGTGGAGTTTTGCTCTTGTTGCTCGGGCTAGAGTGCAATGGCACGATCTCCACTCACCGCAACCTTTGTCTCCCAGGTTCAAGCGATTCTCCTGCCTCAGCCTCCCGAGTAACTGGGATTATAGGCATGCGCCACCACGCCTGGCTAATTTTGTGTTTTTAGTAGAGATGGGGTTTCTCCATGTTGGTCAGGCTGGTTTTGAACTCCCAACGTCAGGTGATCCGCCCACATTGGCCTCCCAAAGTGCTGGGATTACAGGCATGAGCCACTGCACCAGACCTATTGTTATTTTATTATTATTATTTAATTGCATACACTTAGCTAGTGTTTCCAATATAGTGATGATAATCAGTTTCTGACTATGTAAGTATGCCAGGGATGACATAACGAAGTACTACAGACTGGCTGACTTAAACTACAGAGATTTATTTTCTCACAATTCTTCTTGGAGGCTAGAAGTTCAAGATCAGGTATCAGGAGGGTTGGTTACTTGCCTTAGTCCTTCTCTTTGGCTTGTAGATGGCAATCTTCTTCCCATGTCTTTGCATGGTTTTCCTTCTGTATATATTTTTGTCCTGATTTCCTCTTCTTATAAGGACACCAGTCAGATTAGGACCCATCCTTATGACCTCATTTTAGCTTAACTGCCACTTTAATCATCCTATCTCCAAAAATGATCACAGTCAGAAGTATCCAAACTTAGGACTTCAATATATGAATTTTGGAGGGGACAAAATTCAGCCCAAAGAATTGAATTTGAGTAAGTCACATTGATCTGGTTTACTTTATTATCTTTTTGGGTCATATGTATTACAAGGAAGGAAAACAAGTAATATATATATTTTTTGGAATATGAAAAAACAGTTGATTCTTATGTGTAAAATCATGACCGAATCCAAAATAAATGACTTCATTTTGTGTGTCAACTAAACCTGAGTACTTTTTTTGGAGGGAGGTGACCTCAGGAAGTGCCAGTAAGGAGATGGAGAAAAGGAGAAAGAAGCCAATTCAGAAACTGTTGATGAGAGGATCTGCTGTTCGCAGCTGGAGTTTTTTTCCAGGGGGATCTTTAGGGAGACAGCTCAGAGAATGCCTCAGTTATCTCACGCCAGGGACCAGGAAGCTAGGTATCTAGACACAAACTTCCGTCTCATCTGTTGTGGGGCACTCCTGGGGGCATGAACTCCCCTAGGAGTTTTTTTGGTTTGACTTTTGTCAGTGTGCACATAGTCTGTGGTCACAAGGAACACCAGATGATTGCACTAGAAACAGTGATGAATACAGAGGTAATATGAGTGAGACATTATCTCAACATTTTTTCAGGATTAATTCTGTGTTGTTACTCCTTAACTTTGTGATTGTGCTCTCTTTCCTTCTTTTTTTTTTTTTTTTTAAGTCTTAATTGAGCCTTACTGGTAAATGTCCATTCTTAGTGGTTAGTCAAAAAACACAATTTTAATAGTTATTGTACCATAGTAAAATGCTTTCAATGGAAAGCACAATAAGTACCTATATTGTTATGAATGGAAATATAGGCCATAAGCCATATTGAATGTAGAGTAAAATGGAATAAACTGATTAACCATAGTATAACACAATAGTTAAGAGGATATCGGCTTTGAAACCATGAAACAAAACCGATCTGGATTCAAATTTTAGATTTGATGCTTATTAACTGTGGAAACTTGAACAAGACATTCTCTGAATTTTCTTATAAAGAAAAGACAGTAACTTTGGGAGGCCAAGACGGGCGGATCACGAGGTCAGGAGATCGAGACCATTCTGGCTAACACGGTGAAACCCCGTCTCTACTAAAAAAATACAAAAAACTAGCCGGGCGAGGTGGCGGTGGCCTGTAGTCCCAGCTACTCGGGAGGCTGAGGCAGGAGAATGGCGTAAACCCGGGAGGCGGAGCTTGCAGTGAGCTGAGATCCGGGCGACAGAGCAAGACTCCGTCTCAAAAACAACAACAACAACAAAAAACCAAAAAAAAAAAAAAAAAAAAACCACACAGTAATACTGGTTTTTCTCATTGGATTGTGTGAGAATATGTCAAGGTCTTGCCACAGTAACTTTTAGGTCCTCAGTGCTCAATAGAGTAACGAAGAATGATTAAGATAATAATAGCAATAAACAGGGCTTAGGGGTTTAGTTTTGGTCTCTTGGCCACGATACACATGATTATGGACTTGTCCTCCCAATTGGTGTCAGAAAACTTACTCTCTAGTCCTGAATAGCCCAAGTCACGTACTTTCTACATTTGTTAAAAACAAGCAAACAAATAGCATCAAAATCTGTGGTTATTTGCCCTATCTACCCAAGAGATTTTTGTAAGCCTCAACCCTATTAATGAAACTTCTGTGTTATAAGGTGATGTATGAATATAAGCATTTTTGGTATTCTATGCTTAACCTAGTAGTATAGCAGCCATTTCTTCTTTCGTTTTGTCAAATTGAGATTTAGAAATGACATTACCGTATTTTTACCCTAAGATTATCTCTCTTCTTTACCACAGACCTTAAGTACGTTACACCCCTAATAAGCCATTTAGAAAGCAAAAGTATCACTTTAAAATGTGGGAAAACTGGATCTTCCAATATGTCCAGATAGACAATATACAGGTTCAGAGAGTCTCCACTGAATCTGATTTCATAAATCTTCATATATTAGTCTGGTTCCTTCCATTCATTATCTGCAGTATCTTCCAGCTCTGTGGAATCTTACCCTTTTCTCTCTGTGTTCCACATGTAACCCTGTGCGTGATTTCAGGATTTCAGGTAAAAATTTCACTCTTTTGCAGACAGATGACTCTAAGCCAGTGTTTGTCATTTTATGAACTGCATATAGCATTGCTTTAATTAAACTCCCTATTCCAGGGTTCTTTCTTTCTTTTCTTCCCATGATCATTTATTTTCTGCTAGAATAAACTAGTTTTTGGATCCACTTTTTTTATACAGCACCTTTAAAAAAAAAAAAAGATTATGAATGCTCTCTCTGACCCCCCATCATCCCACAAATTTCAATTTGCCTGCCACTCAAACCCAAAATTAACCTTTCTAAAACCATTGTATTTGCTAAATACAAGCTTTTAGGGAAATTCAGTTGTGATTATAGGATATAAACTGGCAATTGGTATTTCTTAACAATGATGAGGTTTATGATTTAACAGAAATACTATAGAGCTTGAGGTCATACATGCCATCATGCTTAATTGACTGAGTATAGCCCCTTTTTGTACTGCCCCAAGCCATAAATTCCATTCCATTTCAGTCATTTTCATTCAGTTACATTTGCTTTTAATCCATTCCTATTTCATTCCATCCTACCCCATCCCATGCCATTTAATTCTTCCTAATATATGTTAGGTACCAACCTTGAGAAAGGCACTTTTCTAGGTAATAAAACCACTCTATGTAATCTGTAAGGTTTCAAGCTGTTGTAGAGACTGAGGAAATAATTAACATTAGGATAGGAGGAACTAAATTTTAGTTTATTTTTTGCTGCCAACTGTGTTATTCAAAGTTAGCTACTGTGTGTGTTTGGACTAGGAAGAAGTAAAAAATCTCCTTCAAGATACTTTGCAAGGTTAACTCAAAGGAGAGCATTTAGTCTCTGTTCTTCACGAGGTAAAGGGAGCTGGTGGTGGACTTACGTAGCCTTTCAGTGAGATTTAGATTTAGTTGCAAATTGCTGTCCACCTTGTAAATATTTACTGTAGAGGGCTTTGTGATTGAATCCAAAACATTAATTACACTTCTCTTACTTTGTGTTGCTACCATGTCGTTTGTGTGAGGTTTACCCAATCCATCCCCAGTTCCAGGATTCCTCCCTGATTAGTTTTATAAACCATTCAGGATCACCTTTAAAACACTTAAAAAATTATTTTAGGCACAAATAGATATAATAAAAAGCATAAATATTAGGTGTATGGCTCAATGAATTTTTATTTATCTATACACAATATAAAACTACAATTAGGGTAATAGTAATTCAACGTTTTCTTACTTTGAGATTGCTTCAGTAGGCCAGGCGCGGTGGCTCAAGCCTGTAATCCCAGCACTTTGGGAGGCCGAGACCGGTGGATCACGAGGTCAGGAGATTGAGACCATCCTGGCTAACACGGTGAAACCCCGTCTCTACTTAAAACAAAAAACAAAAAACAAAAAACAAACAAAAAAACTAGCCAGGCGAGGTCGCGGGCGCCTGTAGTCCCAGCTACTCGGGAGGCTGAGGCAGGAGAATGGCGTAAACCCGGGAGGCGGAGCTTGCAGTGAGCCGATATCCGGCCACTGCAGTCCAGCCTGGGCGACAGAGCGAGACACTGTCTCAAAAAAAAAAAAAAAAAAAAAAGAGATTGCTTCGGTGATAATCAAGTGACCCAGGATTAAACCAGTTAGGGCATGGCATTTCTTTTAGCTTCAGTGACTAGTTGAAGGATGGTCTAATGAGAACAAAGCACTTGCTAACCGCAGGAAATGACTGTCTCTCCAATCCACTGTGAACTAGAGCCTGTTGTCTTAGGTATTGCTGATGGTCATCTGGTGACCACAGGGAGTGCTAGCACGAAGACAAAGATTTACAGAGGAAGGTATGGATGTCAGGAACCCAGATTAATCTCTGTCTAAAACTCGCCTTTCTCCTGGATACTCTTATTGTATGTTTCAATAAATGCATTGATTGCATTTTGGGCTAGATTTTCTTTTACTCAAGACCCAAACAAAGTTAAAATAGTTACCTTTGTACTTTTTGTTCTTTTAGGAGTTGACTCACTTTTTTGTACACAAGTAGCGCCTTGTACACTTCAACATGAGACCCACAAATATCACTGATGTAGGCCTCAAATTTTGAGTGGTTGTCTTTTCACTTTTCATATTCTACATTCTAGAAAAAAAAATCATCTGGTTTCTAGCCCTTGAGAATAAAACTTCTTTCACATGGAGAAAATATGAATATGCAAAAGGAGAGGGTGAAAAGATTTCCTGCTTCATGAAAATTCAATTTGTAATGTAAACAGAAGTCTTTTAAAACCACAAAAATTCAGAACAAAGAGCCCTAGATATCATGTTAAAAGAACGGGGTTCAAGTCCCCGTTCCACCCATAAGTAAGTCATGTGTATTAGTTTGCTCTCATGCTGCTAATAAAGACACACCCAAGACTGGATAATTTATAAAGGAATGAGGTTTAATTGACTCACAGTTTAGCATGGCTGGGGAGATGGAAGGCAAAGGAGGAGCAAAGGCATGTCTTACACGGCAGCAGGCAAGAGAATGTGTGCAGGGGAACTCCCCTTTATAAAACCATCAGATTTCATGTGACTCACTCAGTATCATGAGAATAGCACTGGAAATACCTGCCTTCATGATTATGATTCAGTCACCTCCCACCAGGTCCCTCCCACAACACATGGGGATCGTGGGAGCTATAATTCAAGATGATATTTGGGAGAGGACACAGCCAAACCATATCACTGTGTGACATAAGTCAATTTCCCTGTTTTAGTATTTTTAACTGTAAAACAAAAGAGTTAGATTATGTGCTTCCTAAAGTTTTGCTAACTTACAAATTACTATGAATCTTTATAATACTTGAAATTTATCAATGTCTGCCCTTTTATCAGACATTGATATTCTGCCCAGAATTATTTCTCTATTTCCTTCCTTTTCATTCTTTCATTTTTTTATTGTTTTAGAAATAAGTATGCATCTTTAATGTCCTCTATATCCTAGAAATGTTTTTATTCATAATTTCTTGTTGGCTATAACTAAACTATATGGAATGAGGGAAAGGAATATATAATTGTAGCTGCTCCATTTTTAATTTAATTTAGTTTATTTATTTATTTGCCTACTTACTTTTTAGCTACATACACAATGCTTAGCTGACTTTGAAAGTTGTCCACTATCTTTTAGCTTCCACTTGTTGGTGAAGGAGATAAACTTCTCAGCTCTTCTAACATAATTCTTTCTCCAAATCCAAGGGTAAACAATAAGATTATGTTTAACCTTGAGTTAGAGAGTTAAAACATTGCAGAAAGATTTTTTTTTTTTTTTTGTTTTTTTCTGAACACACTCTCACTTCCTAGGATTACTAGGAGAGATCTTAGAGCTTTATATAAATACAGAAGCTGCAGGCCTGTTGTAGCAGAATCTCTGTTGGAGCAAACCAGAAACAAAGGATTTGAAATATCTGTAATATTTTTAAAAGCCTCCCTATGGCTAATCCCCAGATCTTTTGGGACCCACTGACCTGTAGTAGACTGTGCTTAAATTTACTTCTAAAAATAGCCTTTTATCCAGAGATATGTAAGATTCCTTATTATTCTAGTTGTGACAGTCCTTTCATGGCTGATGACTCAACTGTATCCTAGATGACAACTACCATAGAGTTTCACTATGTTGATAGGGTTAAAATTACTAGCTACCAGAGTCTCTTGTACTTATCACATGAACTGATTCATACAAAGTTAAATATGGATAATAGAAATAATGTGCATGTGGAAACTTGTTTGCCTATCCCAGAATTGGGGCCCAAACATAAATGCTGACTGGGGCCGGGTAAGTGATGTAAGCAAAGAAGTAGCCTGGGGTAAGATAATAAGGAAGGGCAGAGACCATTGCAGCTAAGCGGCAAGTTCCGCAGTCTGAAAGGTTTTGCTGTAGCTCAACTCCAGCTACATACTTTCATTTGAGAATCAAGCACAGGGTTGCCAGATCTTTAGACTGTCTTTTAAGTTAAAAATCTAGATTTTTTATGCCAAAATTTCCAGATTTAAATTTTGGCACATTAAAAAAAATAAAAGTACTGAAAGCAGTAAGGTGGGGCCTAAGTCTGTGGGGCAAAATTTTGTCTGTAAGCTTTTAGTTTATGGCTGTGCCTATATAATCTATGAATTCTGGGAAGTGGGAATAGGAAGAAGTTTCCAGAAGAAGGAGACTGACCTTGGATAGTGTGCAAATGAGTGGGCATCATGACACCTCAGCCAAGGAACAGGGCCCAGGAAGACAGGTGTCTAGAGAGCTCTCTTAGGCCACAGGATCTCCTGGTTTTTGGTTCCCTCCTCTCCTAGAATGCCGTTAGTCCTGGGGAGCCTACTGTACTAACAAGGGGCGGGTATTTCATTCACCAGCTGAAAGAGTGACACATTTTCTGTTTAATATCTAAGAAGTGAACAAGTTTATTAAAAATATTTGTACAGCAACTAGACTTAAGACAATTGAATTCAATGCTTCATTATGTATTTTCAGAAATAAAGGCATTTATTTCATAAAAGGAAATTGCCTATTGGCTTGGTTAGTTTATATTTGATTTTCCAACTAGCTTTTTGGATCATTCACAGTTCATTCCATATATAATATGCATTACAAATGGAAAAATTTGCCTCATGTCAATAACTTTATTTTGAATAATGGTAAAAATTTCTAAGATATACATAGGTCTGTAGAGTTTTATACCACTAAGTAGATTTGTTTCCTTATTTATCTTTTTATTTTGAAATAATTTCAAACAAATTTGGAAAAATACTCTAAGAATTCCCATATATCTTTTATTCAGATTAATCGTCAACATTTTACTCTATTTGACATTTCTTTCTCTCACCCCATTTATTATATATACTACTAATAATATATGAGAAATATATATATTATTTCTTTTTAAATTCATTTGAAATTAAGTTGTAGATATCACATTCATCTTCCCTTAAATACTTCAGTCTTGGGCTGGGCGAGGTGGCTCACGCTTGTAATCCCAGCACTTTGGGAGGCCAAGGCAGGCGGTTCACGAGGTGAGGAAGTCGAGACTGTAGACTCTACTAAAAATACCAAAAAAAAAAAAAAAAAAAAAAAAAAAAAAACACCAAAAAACAAAAAACAGCTTAGCCTGGCGTGGTGGCGGTTGCCTATATTCCCAGCTACTCTGGAGGCTGAGGCAGGAGAAGGACATGAACCCGGGAGGCGGAGCTTGCAGTGAGCCGAGATCACGCCACTGCACTCCAGCCTGGGCGACAGAGCAAGACTCCGTCTCAAGAAAAAAAAAAAAAGAAAGAAAGAAAGAAAATTTCAGTCTCAGTCTTTATTTACTAAGAATAAAAACAATATCATATATAATAAGCTCAATATAATTATCACAATCAGAAAACTTAAAGTTAAACACTTAATATAATACATTTATCTAATCTATAGTACATATTCAAATTTGCTAATTGTACAGTTAAGGTCCTTTAGAATTTTTTTTTTTTTTTCCCAGCCCAGAATCTAATTTATGATCATGCATTGTATTTTCTTTGTCATGTCATTTTAGTCTCCTTTAACCTGGAGCAATTCTCCAGCATTTTTGTTGTTCTTTACAGGGGTCCCCAACCCCCAGGTCCGGAACCTGTATGGGTCTGTGACCTGTTAGGAACCAGGCTGCCCAGCAGTGGATGTGAGCAGCTGGTGAGCTAGCATTACCACCTGAGTTCCGCCTCAAGTCAGATAAGCGGTGGCAATCGATTCTCATAAGAGCTGCAAACCCTACTGTGAACAGGACCTGTGAGGGATCTAGGTTTTGTGCTTTTTATTGGAATCTAACTAATGCCTGATGATGTGAGGTAGAACAGTTTCATCCCAAGACCATTCCGCACCCCCAACCCTGACAGTGGAAAAATTGTCTTCCACGAAACTGGTCCCTCCTGCCAAAAATGTTGGGGACTGCTGTTCTGTGATACTGACATTTTTGAAGAATACAAGTCATTCATTTCATAGTTTGTCTGAAGTTTCCTCATAATTATGTCCAAATTATGCCTTTACTGAATAAATGATGTGTCCTTCTCAGTGTGTTATTTTAGAAGGCTCATGAAGTCATTTTTTCTCTTAATTTTGATCACTCGGTTAATACCAGATCACTTAGTTTACACCAAATTTCTCCACTCTAAATTACTGTTTTCCTTTTATACCTTAAAAGTAATTCAAGAAGAGATACTTTTTGGCTTTGTAAATACCCTGTTTCTGATTAAACTTTCACTTACCAGGCTTAGTGTCCATTGATGATTCTTGCCTGAATCAATTATTACAATCAATTGTAATGGTTGCAAAATAATGATTTTTCTAACTGTGCCATTTTTTCCTATGTTTATTAGTTAACCTTCTACTCGCTTTCTTTATTCTTCCTTATTTATGTATATCAGTATATACTGATTCTTATTTAATAGATTATAATTCATTACTATCATTATTTATTTTGGTGTTTAAGTGTCGAAGTATTGATAAAATATTTTTAATATTATGATTGCTCCAAAATTCAGTAATGTATACTTTACTACAAGATAGATAGCGCATAAACTGGAAAAGTAGTTCAATCTCTTTTATTTACACCTCTAAATGTATTTCCATCCTCGTTCACCTTGCTGACTATCCCTGGAGCCTAAACTATATGAACTGCATCCATAGGTTCTTTTGTCCAACCGTTTCTAGATGGGGTTGGCCCATGAGGAGTGCCCATAGGCATTTGGAGGGAAGGAGGAGAATGAGATTCAGTATTTGTTTACCAAATGTCATCACTAAAAGGAATTTTACTTTTCTAAGTATGTTGAATTTTAAAATTATACAGTATAGAGCTGAGGGTTGGCAGTTGTTTTCTCTCAGCACTTGGAAAATATTGTACTGTCTTCTGGTTTCAACCGTTTCTGGTAAGAATTCTGCTGTCTATAAATTTAGCTATTTGTCCTTTAAAGGTAAATTATCTTTTATTCTGGTTTCTTTTAAGGTATTTCCTTATCTTTGGTGTTTACGGGTTCGCTCTAATATATCTAGGTATAGATTTCTATTTTAGTTATCTTGTTTAGGATTCATCTTACCTCCTAAACTCAGTACTCAAATCTTTTGATATCTAGAAAAATTCCAGGTATTTTCTCTTTCAATATTGCATTTCCTTCTTTTTTTCCTTCCTTTTTTTAATTCTTTCCTTTTGGGAATAATTTTATAAATAGTTTGGAACTTCTCATTTATTCTTCTTCACTCTTAAATTTTTTATATATATAAAAACTTATGAGGCACACATTCAATGTTGTTACATGCATAAATTGTGTAGTGGTCAAGTCAGGGTTTTAGGGTATCTATCATGCAAATAGCAGCTTTTCCATATTTTAGCCATATTTTCCATATTTTTTCTTTCATTTTAGATAATTTCCTCAAATCTACCTTCCACTTCACTCATCTTTACTTTAACTTTGTTTAATCTGCTATTTACTCCAACCACTGCATTTTAAATTGTAATGAATGTTTTTTCTTTTCCGAATTTCTATTTGATTTCTTTTCAAATCTCTCTAGTTTGACTCATGTTAACATTTTAAACATACTCATTTTATAGTTTCCGTCACAACTTGACTTTCTAAGGGTGTCTATGCTAATATTTGTTCTAGCTTTTGATTCTTGCTCAGGAGATTGTCTTACTGTATTTTGAAATTTTCAGATATGATCTTATGCTCAGTTGTGATTTCGAGGTAGGAAAAACTGTGATGCCTCTAGCATGGTTTTGCACTTGATTTTTCCAGAAGCCCCAGTGTTCTCAATATCCTGGGATACATTTTTATTTAATTTTCAGTTTGGAGATTTATGAACCTCATAAACAGCATAAATTGGAATTCCAAACTGACAAGAGGTATAGGACATTGTTATGAGTCTTACCTCAGTTCTAGATAAGATTTGCTGATGGCACCCTGTGCAGGCAAATGGTTTGTTCTAGTCTGTACCTTCACTCAGAATCTTACTATGGGGTCTAATTTAGTGCAGGAAGACTCAGTTTCAAATCCTTGCTTTTTCTAGTGCCAAGTATTTTCTCCTTAATTTTTAGATACTATCATTCAGATGATACCAATAATTCTGCATAGGAAAGCTGCAGCCTTATACATTTACTATTCTATTTTTGTTTTGTTTTGACCTGTATGAATTTCCTTTCCTTCTCTGGGAGCTCAGTTAAGAATTCAAAAATATTTTAAAGCAGTTTTCTGAGATATAATTTATCTACCATAAACTTGTCCATTTAAAGTGAACATTTTAATGGGCTTTAATATTTTGATACAGTTATGCAACCTTCACCACAGCAATTTTAGAACATTTTCATTACCTTAAAAAGAAACCACAACCATTTAGCAATCACTCCCCCATTTCTCCAACTTCCAGGGCCCTAGGCGACCACTAGTTTATGTTCTGTCTCCATAGACTTGCCTATTCTGAACATTTCATATAAATAGAATCATACAAAAGTAATCTTTTGTGCCTGGCTTTTCACATAGCACAATGTTTTCAGGGTTCTTCCATTTTGTAGTATGAATCAATATTTAATGTCTTTCCTTTTTCCTAACTAATAAACTATTTTAGAGTAGTTTTAGATTAACAGCAAAATGGAGCAGAAGGTACAGAGGTACAGCCTTCTGCTGTACCTTCTCACTATTGAGGAACTCCAGTTCCTACACAGGTACAGCTTTCTCACTATTGGCATCCTCCACTACAGTGGTACCTTTGATATAATTAATAAACTTACATTGACACATCATTATAATTTACCTTGAAATTCACTCTTGGTGTTGTACGTTCTATGAATTTTGACAAATGTGTAATAACAAGTGTGCACTATCATAGTATTACATAAAAAATTTTCAGTTTTTAAAAATTCATCCTGCTATGTCTGAAACTAATATAGCTACTCCTACTTTCTTTTTATTAGTGTTAGCATAGTATATCTTTCTTCATACCTTTACATTGAATTTGTGTGTATATATTTAAAGTGTGTTTCTTATAGACAACATATAATTGAGCCTATTTGTTGATTCAGTCTGACAGTCTCTGCTTTTTAATTGGGATATTTAGACCCTTGATGTTTAAAGTTATTATGATACAGTTGGATTGATATCTACCATATTCTTTACTGTTTTCTATTTTTTGCCCTTGTTCTTTGTTTCTATTTATGTCTGCCACATTCTTTCTGCCTTTTACACTTTCAACTGATTCAAATTTCTCCCATTTTTATTTTCTTGTTTTGCTTTTTAAAGTGGTTGCGTTAGAGTTTGCAATATACACTTACAAGTAATTCAAATTCAGTTTCTTTTTTCTTTCTTTTCTTTTTGAGACGGAGTCTGGCTCTGTCGCCCAGGCTGGAATGCAGTGGTGCGATCTCGGCTCACTGCAAGCTCTGCCTCCTGGGTTCACACCATTCTCCTGCCTCAGCCTCCCCAGTGAGTAGCTGGGACTACAGGTGCTCGCCGGGCTTAGTAAGGATGGGATTTCACTGTGTTAGCCAGGATGGTCTTGATCTCCTGACCTTGTTATTTGCCCACCTCGGCCTCCCAAAGTGCTGGGATTACAGGTGTGAGCCACCACACCCGGGCTTCAAATTCACTTTCATATAACACTATACTTCTTCACAGGTAGCATGAGTTTTTTATGATAATAACGATAATGATCCTAATTCTTCTTTCCTGTTTGTTGTATAATTTCTTTCATACATTTCACTCGTACATAAGTTTTTAAATATATATGCATGTACACACACACATAAGCAAACACAATCAAATAGATTATTTTGAGTATACTGTTATGTTAGATTAACAAAGAATTAGAAAGGTAGAAGTGTTTTTTCTACCTTTACTTATTCCTTCTTCAATGCATTTTGTTTCTATTTGTGTATCTGATTTTCTGAGCTACATAATTTCCCTTCTCTGTAAATAACTTCTTTCAACATTTCCTGCAAAGCAGGTCTACTCTCAGTCAATTTCCCCAATTTTCATTTGTCTATAAAAGTCATTACTTCTCCATTACTTGTGAAAAATAGTTTTGCAAGGTACAGAATTCTAGATTGAACTAAAGTTAGGTATTTCCCTCACCAAAGTGGAAGGCTAGAGCTGGCTGGAGTTGAGTGTATCTCTTCGCCCAGGTCAGTTGGACACTCTTAAAACCCCAGCAGGTTAGGATCTGGTAAAGGCAGGTCATATTATGAAAAACAAAATTCTCTGGCATGTTTATAATCATTTAATTTCCCTTCCTCCTGATGGAAACATGGGAGGACTTTTCTTCAATATTCATTGTGAGGACGTGGTAGAGTTCCTGGAGGTAAAACTTGCAAACTCTTAAGGTGTCTTCTATGACTGGGTCCCCCTACAGTTTTAAACTCTTGAGTGTTGTCTACACTAAGCTTCTAGCAATTTGTCATTTACAGTTCATTCAGATTTCTTTACCCCAGCCCTGGTTTGTGCAGAGGTTGGAGCTCATGAGTTTCTACTTTGGTAAACTGTGATTTTTTTGTATCCCTTTGTCCGTTTCTCCACTTTTTTGTGTAGTCATTTGCCCTGTGATTTCATTTCTCTGATGGATTGAAGAAGAGTTGTTCATTTTTCAGTTTGTTCAGCTGTTTACTTGCTGTTGTGCGGGTGACTCTTACATGCCAGATCAGAAATCTGTTAATTTAATTTCATACTGAGTAATGTTTTGTTGAGTGGATATACCATATGTTATTTATTCATTCATTAGATGAGGAATCTTTAGGTAGTTTCTCTTTTTGGCTATTATGAATAATACTGCTATAAACATTCAGGTACAAGTTTTTGTTTTGGCATATGTTTTCATTTCTCTTAGGTATATGCCTAGAAATGGAATTGCCGAATCTATGGTAATTCTACTTTTAACCTTGAAAAAAGCACCAGACTATTTTTGAAGGCAACTGCACTGTTTTATGTTCCCACCAGCAGTGGATAAGGGTTTCAATTTCTTTACCTGTTTTCTAACACTTATTGTTTGTCTTTTTGATAATAGCCATCCTAGTAGGTTTGCAGTGGTATCTCATTGCAGTTTTGATTTGCTTTTCCCTGGTGGCTTATGATTGTTAGCATCTTTCCACATGCTTAGTGGACATTTATATCTCTTTTTTGAAATAATGCCAGTTCATATCCTTGGCTTATATTTTAATTAGGTCATTTGTCTTTTACATTGAGTAATTACATATTCTAGATACATTGAGTAATTACATATTCTAGATACAGGTCCTTTATAAGATATGTAATATGCTCATTTTTTTCCCATTCTGTGGATTACTTCTTCATTTTCTTGTTGTTTTTTGAAAAACAATAATTTTAAACTTTGATGGTGCCCAATTTCTCTGTTTCTTTTTCTTTTTTGCTTATGCTGTTGGCAACATATCTAAGAAATCATTGCCTAATCCAAAGTCACAAGGATTTATGACTATGTTTTCTCCTAAGGGTTTTATAAATTTAGCTTTTATATTTAAGTCTTCAGTGTTAACTTTTCAGTTTGGGTTAATATTTTGTGTATGGTGTGAGGTAGGGTTTCTAAATTCATTATTTTGTATTTGAATGTCTAGTCTTCCAAGCACCATTTATAAAAAAGACTGTTATTTCCCTATGGAATGATCTTGACACCCTTGTCAATAATCAATTTACTATAAATGTGAAGATGTACTTTTGGACTTCTCAATTCTATTCCATTGATCTACATGTCTATGTTTATAGCAGTACCACATTTTCTTGATGTGTACTTACTGTAGCTTTTTGTAGTAAGTTTTGAAGTGGAGAAATGTGAGTCTTTCAACTTCCCTCCTTTTAAGGCTGTTTGGTTATTCTGGGTCCCATATTTCCATATGAATTTTAAGATCAGCTTGCCAATATTTACAAAATAAAGTCAGGTGAGATTTTGATAAAGATTGCATTGAATTTGTACATTCATTTGATAAACATTGACTCTTAACAACTTTGTCTTTTAGTCCTTGAACATGGAATATCTTTGTAGTTATTTAGATCTTTAATTTCTTTCAATATTGTTTTTATGTTTTTCTGAGTATACATTTTATACTTTTTTTGTTAAATTCACTTTTTCATATTATTTAATATAGTTTTTTATTTTATATAGAATTTTATTTTATATAGATTTTTAAAATATATAATATATTTTTTTGAGACAGACTCTTGCTCTGTCACCCAGGCTGTAGTGCAGTGGTATGATCTCAGCCATAAATCTATGATGTAGTTTGTTTCTCTCAAGGAACTATCAGCCTCTTCTTAATTGTTACCAACAAAATCTCCATTGTTTTTTGAGAGATCCCTTAGGTTTGAAATTCTCCACACTGTTTTAGATGAGTCATTTTCTTTGGTGATGCCTTTAGAAGTCTTCGTTTTTGTGGACTGCTTCTCACCCTGTGCAACATCTTTGAGCCAATGCTCTAGGTGTAAGGAGCAGAGAGTAGCCTCTTTTGAACTTTCTTCTCTGGGTGTAGAACTTCCACAATACATTCCAAATTTTAGAGTTTGGCACGTGAGTCATATATGCCAATTAGAGCATTCCATCATTGGCAATAGCGATTAACATCTGACTTAAATGTGGACAATGATTGTTGTTGACAGTGGTGGTAGCGGTGTCATTTGCTTTTGTGTGTGTGTGTGTGTGTGTGTGTTGTGTGATTAAGTTAGTGTATGTGCACACATATTTTCCATTGAGATTTAAACTTAGAATTTTTTTCTGGAAGCGTGTGAAAAATGATGCTTTTTTTTTTTTTTTTTTTTTTTTTTTTTTAAGATTGCTGAAATAAAAGGATGTCAATCTAGAAATTCCAGAGGCTATTTTTGTTACCATTTGGGGAAATCTGTATGAGAATAAAGTCATCAACAAAGAAGGTAGACCTGAGGAATAGAGAAAATTCTAGCCAACAACATTTAATATGATATGGCAATGTCTAATTGCAGCAAAAGTACGGATTTATCATCTACCTGAACATACCTTGCTCCCCATTTCTAACCTAGTTCTTCTCCATACATCCTTTCATCCCTTGCAACTGGACCAGCTTGAGCTGACTTTCGTCATTTGACAAGTTCCTGGACAGTATGTGCGTTAATATTAATTTTCCAAAAATGTATAAATCATATGTCACATCCTACTTTGGCATTAGACAATAAAATTACTCATTGGTTACAAATACGTCCAAGTTTCTTTGACTTCCTAATATACACAGGTTACTAGTTTTCCTGATAGCTTTGGAGGTTGTTAGGTTAGGAGTTTGAGAAGGGTGTGGACTAATAGTAGTTTTATAACTATTTAGAGACTCGTAATTTTTTTTAAACTAGTATCTATTTCTTCCAGGCAGAATCTCTTCAGATTCATAGTCATTCAGGGAAAGCATGTATTTTATACAATTATGTAGTTAGGTAATTCCTAGGAATACCCAATTACAAAGCCCCTATATCAGCAAGTCTGTTGCCCCTAAACAGCAAAAATCAAGAATAACTCAAGCTTTCTCTTGAGCCTTCATTCTCACCCAGAACTCTAAACACGTACATCCAAGGAAACAAAGAGAAAAAGACTATGTCACAACTCTCGTAGAGCAGCAAGCATATTTTTAAACAAATTCCGAAGTTTACTCCTATAGAGATCATTGGAAAAGTGACACAATCTGCAAGTGTAGAGTCCATAACTGAATTATATTAAGGCATCTTGATTTTGTAAATTGTACTTCCTTGTGTTTCTGAAGCTTTGGGAGCATGAGGCCAGAGAGTGGACTTTTTGGATTTTCATGGAGTGCTTGCTCTTGTTAGGGGACTGCTAGGGAACTGGGCCACAGGACAGTAAGACTGGGCCGCGCTGGAATGACCTACTGTCTTCTCCAAGAACGCCTAAGAAGTGGAAGGGCTCAGGGAAGTCTCGATGCCCAAAAGAGCTGGTTGTGGGTAAAGGCTCATTTTTGTGAGTGGACCAGGATTTTGCTAAATTAGGAAACAGGAGAAAGAAGAAAACAAAACGACTCTTTTGTACCTTGGTCTTTTTTTCTTTTCCCCACAGTGAGATAATTATTTTCTAGTTTGGTGTGGATCTTGGATAGAAGCCACCTATCTTTACTGTTCTAACCTTTCTTTTTTGTTCTTTGCCTCTCTCATTTCTGGAAAACCTCACTGAGACCTCAGTTATTACTTGTGTATGAAAAATATTTTTATCTGGTTATTTAGAAAGAATAGGCCACCTGTTTCTTGTACAAATTTCTACACCTCTATGTTCCCCAAGTCCCTGCAAAATCCCTACTTATATTTGCTTGTTGAGACTACTGTGTTTAAGTCGTTGCAAGTAGACACCTAGAGGCAGATGAGCAAGAACAAAAAAGTTTTTATTTGTTTCACAAAAGTTTTATTGTTTCACGATATTGACTTATCCAGTGATTGATAGTAGGGACTGTAAAACAAAAAGTTGAGATTTTAAACAATGCGATTTAAACCTTAACATAAACCCCTTTAAAAATAAATGAAAGCTTAACTTTTAATAACAGCAATAAAGTTTAAGCAATTGTTGCTATGACACTATTATCTTTCCTTTTCAGTACACTAGGCCCACAAAAAGCTTTTAAAACAGTACCTTTTGTTTACATTATTAATCTGCTTAGCAAAATATTTCTTTGAGATAATATAAAGGTAAATTTCAGTCTAATCTATGGTAAATGATTGCCAAATTGCTGAGTTGAACTGGAATTAATGAACTTTTATTGTGGGAGGATCCATTTTGAATCATTTTTTTCCTCCAATCTTGTCAAACTGTATTACATTAGGATCTGTTTTACAATCATGTTTGAGTCCTCTGAATTCTTGGTGACTTGCTTCTTTTGACACTTACTTGGTTCTTTTTATTTATGTTTACTCTGTGGCCTAGACCTTGAAATATGATCTAGAAGCAATCAGAACAACCTTGAGCACAGAGAGAATAGTCATATATTTCTTATTATTATTCTACTAACTTTCTAAGAACTTGGATCATTATTCTACCTATAGTGTGACTGCTGTAGCCTTGAGTTCTTCCTTTGGTTTAACTCATACAATTTCTATTATTTTTGTATTTGGATTCTTCATTTTTGTTTCCTGAATACTAGTTATTTATATTTTCCTATTAGTGCTATTCTGATTTCTTTTGTTGTTGTTGTTTAACTTTTATTTTAAGTTCAGGGGTACATGTGCAGGTTTGTTACATAAGTAAACTTGTGTCATGGGGATTTGTTGTACAGATTATTTCTTCACCCAGGTATTAAGCCTAGTAATCATTAGTTATTTTTCCCGATCCTCTTCCTCCTCCCACCTTTCACCCACCAAGAGGCCTCAGTGTGTGCTGTTCTCCTCTATGTGTACACATATTCTTATCATTTAGCCCCCATTTATATGTGAGAACATATTGTCCAGTCACTCTGTGGAACGTCCCTTAAATTGAATTATCTGCTATTTTTTCCTTACTAGATTGATGTCATGCATTTTTTTAAAGAGTTCTGCAAAAGTGAAGTTGTGCTGTTGTTGGTTCATCATATGAGGAGGGAGTTGATGTTGTCATGTCTTTTAATGAATGATGTTAACTTTGATCAGTTGGTTAAGGGGGATACCTGACAGGTCGTTCTCCTGCAAAATTACTGTATTAGTTTTCTACGGATATTTGGTTTCTGCGTTTGCTACAGATAATGGCCTCCAGCCCCATCCATGTCCCCAGAAAGAACATAATCCCATTATTCTGACAAAGGATATTTAGTGATATTTCTAATATCAGCCCTTATCCCAAATCTCAATTCTCCCTCTAAGGAAAATGGAATGAGTAAACAAGAAAGAAAAGCACCCTTGAACAGAGACAGAAACATTGACCCTTCAAACTCCTTAGTTAGCCACGAACTAGAAAGAAATTACATTGACTAAGAGTCAATATAAACAGAATTCATTCTGCGTTTTCCTGACAGACAAATTGTCATTTATCATTGCTTTCATGGTTAGCCAGAGAAAGTCAACTCTTATTTAATTTTTTTGAGTAAATGTATTTGTGAACAGCTTTTGCTCAAAACTCTTCCTAACTCATTTGCTCAAAACTCTACAGAGCTTCCATTCTGCAGCCTTGTGAGGTTCCCGTCTGACTTCTGGGGACTTTTCTTGCCCAGAAGTTCTCTGCAGGTGTCAACATGCCCTTCCACTGCTGGCAATACAGACCCAGCCAGTTGGCTTCTGCTCCTTCCTTTCTTGCCTTTGTTCAAGCCTGTCTTTTATGTAACAAGGGATCTGTTCTCTTACTCATCTTGCCTGATCCTATCATTTTCCCCCTGCATCTTAGTCACAAATTTCTTAATAATTATTTTACTTTAAAATACTTTTGAATTTTAAACAACTTGCAAAAAGATTATACTGAGTTCCTCAATGCCCTTTGCTCAGGTTCCCCAGTGATAACATGTTATCTAACCAAAGTCCAATGACCTAAACCAGAAACTAAATTCACCTACAGGCATTATTCGAATTTGCTAGTTGTTCCACTAGCATCTTTTTTTTTTTTTTTTCTTTTCTCTGATTCAGAATTCAATCAAGAATTCTACATTTTATTTAGTTGTCATGTCTCCTTAGTCTCCTATTTGGGACACTTTCTCAGTCTTCTTTTTTCTTTTCCTTTTTGGGCTTTTATAACCTTGACATTTTTAAAGAGTACTGGTCAATCACTCTGTGGAAGGTTTCTTAATTTGAATTATCTGGTATTTTCTGCGTACTAGATTGATGTCATGTATTTTTGTCAAGAGTACTGCAAAAGTGAAGTTGTGCCATTCTTGGTTCATCATATGAGGAGGTTTTTGATGTTTTCGTGTCCTTTTTATGAATGATGTTAACTTTGATCACTTGTTTAAGGCAGATATCTGACAGGTCTTTCTCCTACAAAGTTACTGTATTAGATTTCAAGGGCTCC
This sequence comes from Macaca mulatta, assembly GCF_049350105.2. Taxonomy (NCBI): domain Eukaryota; kingdom Metazoa; phylum Chordata; class Mammalia; order Primates; family Cercopithecidae; genus Macaca; species Macaca mulatta. Next base: position 126,189,728 of record NC_133411.1, read on the forward strand.
CATAACAAAGTGCTACAGGCTGCGTGGCTTAAAACAACAGACAGTTATTGTCACAATTCTGGAGGCTAGAAATCTGAGTCATGCTCCCTCTGAAGCCTCTAGGAGAGGATTTTTCCTCTTTCAAATTCTGGCAGCTGCAGGGATTTCTGGACTTTTGGAGGCATAAGTACAGTCTCTGTCTCCATGAACACATGACATTTTCCTGTGCGTCTGTCTCTTTGTCTCTTTTCTTCTAAGGACTCCAGTCATATTGAATTAAGGGCCCACCCAACTCCAGTGTAACCTCGTCTTAATTTAACCAATTACATCTGCAAAGACCTTATTTCCAAATAAGATCACATTCTGGGTTCCAGAAAGGGTATGAATTTTTTGGGGGGAGGATGCCATCCAACTCAGTAAAGTTACTATTTCTCATTTTCTAATTACTAAATGCCATGTGGGGAGTGACACTAAAACTGTGCAAATGTCCTTTTTCTCCTTATACTCTTGCCCACTAATTTTAAAATCCAAATGCAATTCTTGTCTGCATAATCATCACTCTGCTGTTTGCAAAATGATGAGTTGTGATTTCCACGATTTTTCTACCTTTATCAATTGGAATTCTGTCATTAAAGGAACTGTCTCTTCTCTCTCATGTACTTATTTTTTGTTTGTTTTTTCTTTTTTCATGTACTTATTTTAAAAGTTATTTATTTACATTAGTATGAACTCACAGATTCATATTTTATGGGTTATAATCTATTATTATAATAATAATTATTGCAATTATTAATTGGCAATAATTGTCCAAATTGTTAACATTGCTCAAATTGTCCTAGATTGCCCACTACCAGTTCCTGCAAGTTGGTTTTCATTTTTGGCATCTTGCCATGTGCTGATAGATGAAATTTTCCCTGGTGATTCTGCTCCTAATTTTGGTATCTCTTTCTGAATTCCTATTGTGCTCTATCGTTAGTGCCACTTTTCAGCAATTAGTTTTGTTTACTTTTAATTTTACCTGATTTTTTCATTCTCTAGTCACACCTCTCAGATTAGACATGGTTTCTAATATTTCTCCAATTCTCTTTACTCTCAGAATTAAGAATACAATCTCAGGACTAAACACATAGTACGTACTTGAATTACTCTAGCTTGGTCGGTCGATTAGTCTACTAATTTATGAAATCACAATTTCTATTCACGTAACATCCAATGTTCTATGGTTCTTTGCCTGGAATTTGATAACTGAATGTATAATGTTCCGTTCTGAATATAACAGTATTCTACTTTCTTCTGGCCTAAATATCTAAGCATCTGGATGTGTTTGTATTAAATACTAAGTACTACTGACAATGCTTGCTTGGCTGGAAGCTTCCTACTAACTTTAATTAAATACACCAGGCAGCTTTTTACTCATATTCCCAAAGCCTTAATTATAAGAGCATACCAGTACACAGACACAATTACTAGTTCCTTCCTGTGACAGGGTGGAGTAAGTGCATCTGGATAAATGTTTGCTGGAGCATTAAACTGAAGAGAGCCAATTCTCATCTACATTTTTTTGAGTAAATGTATTTGTGAACAGCTTTTGCCAACTTCATTTTAGATTCAATTTGTGAACACTAATACCAACAATAACTTGATTAAGGACAGGGGATTGTTTGCAAACCTACTGCATACCTGCCATGAAACTGCTTAAGAAATGAATAGCATCAATCAATATTGCTTCTGCTATGCAAGGTCAAGTTAAACCCTCAGTGTGCTTTTTATTGCATTTTTAGAAGACTGAGTACACCTAAATCAAAGACATGCACATTGCAAAAATTTAGAACATTTTGTTTCTTTTAAGTCATTGACCTCTGCAAGAAAGTAGAAACACATAGCATTAACACAATTGAAGAGGATTACTTGTCACACATGGCTGCACATTAATCTGCATGGAATCATAGTTTCATATACTCTTGAAAATGTAACTAACATAGTGTAACTTACAAGACAAGACTTCAGTGTGAGCAGGAGACTTTATTTACTTAGTTTTCTATATCTATACTTATCTTTTTTAGACAGTTACCATAAGTGTTTGAGACTAACATCAGACTAAAAATGATCTGAAAATTATACTCATAATGATAATTAATGTTTGAGGATATTGTGGAATGGAAGGATATTTGTAGGGTGAGTACTTGAAGGGTTGGGGTATGTGAGTTTGAAAGTCACAGTGTGGGGAGCAAAGTTGTTCTGCTAAATGTAGTATTCTGAGGAGAATCTGGGAGGCAGGAGATAGCCATCAACTATAGAATATCCTTTTTTTCCTTATACTTTTGCCCACTAATTTCAAAATCCAAATACGATTCTTGTCTGTGTAATTGTCACTCTGCTGTCTGCGAAATGATGAGTGTGATTGAAATTTGCACTGGGGAAAAAGGATCATGAGGGGACCCACGAAGGTAAAAACAAATAACCCCCCAACCAATCAAACAAAAGATTCAGAGAACAGGAATATATGATATGGATTTTGAAATCGCTTGCTGTGGGATATGCCATGTAGCTCCTATCCCATAACCAGCAGTTTTTTGGCAAATTCTAAGACACAAATACTGGGCACAGTCAGAGTTTTGCTCATTTCATTTCATGCAACTGTGATGTATGCAGCTCATATTTGAAAGCAATTGTTCAAGAGGTGGAAGAGACCACAAGAAGGAAAGCTTTCCTCTTTCTACTTTACAGTCATCTCATGTTTTTAAGTTCTGAGGGTGTGAAATGGGCTATTGAGCTAATCTTACTTTGCTCCTGAGGGATAGTGAGGAAATGTGCTAGCTGATATTATACTTAAAATACAGAATTAGGTATTATCATTATCCTATTTTACACATAAAAGAAATGAAACTTAGAAAAATGACATGCAAATGGCTAGATTTGAATCTAGGCTGTCTACCTCTAAAACCACTCTGCTATCCTAATTTCTAGGGTTTAGAATACAGTAAGTTCTCAATCAGTGCAAATAGAATTGTATGAGTAACAGGTTGAGGAACTCTTTTAAACAGAACATTTTGCTGCTGATAATAGGGGCAGGGTGGTGACAGGCACAAAGTCACAGTGCTCACTCTTAGCACAAATGAACTAATTTATGCCTCAGAAGAGTCCTATGCAGTGGTTGATGTAAAGGAACAAAGTAGCCTGCCAAGGTTCCAGGCGTTTAAGTGGTAAACCAGGGATCTGAATGTAGGCTGCCTGGCTCTAGAATCTGTGCTCTGAACTGTGTCCAATGCACCCTGACCCTCAGAAGAATGTTTACATTTGATGAAGAGACACTAATCAACAGATGGGTTGCTATAATCATCCCAATAAATGCTCTAGTTAGTAGTCAAATAGAACTATCAATAGAAGAAAGTCTGCTGGTGTCCCCTGGAGGGACCCAAAAGTAAATTCCCTGAAGTTCAGGCAGACTTAGAGGCAGTATTACTCATTCTATCCCTCTGTTTTGTACAGTTCATCTCTCCCTGACTATGCTGGCTTCATTCATATTAAGATAATGAATCATGGTGATGTTGACTCCAGTTAGAATAATTATTCTCTACATGCCTTCATTTTTTAAAGAGGCTGTGTTAGGAGAACCAGAGAACCACTCCAATTAAAGTACAATTTTCTATCTTTCCAGCACTCTTCCTTAAACTTGAGAAGTGAGGAAAAAAGACCAAGTGCCCTGCCCTAGTTATTGAGGTGAATAAATCCCAGCTGTCAGAGAGCAAACCTCTTTTACTTTGGTTCCAAACCTCCATGGATGTATATTTCAGCTGTTTTTTTTTTCCCCATCCTTAGCCTTATTTCCTCATGAGTGCATCAGCTCACACAAAGATTCTCTTTCAAGTGAGCTGGCAGGTCCGTGAGTTCCCTGTGGCTGTTCTCAATGACGACTTTCGCAATCAGGACATTGGTGAGAAGATCTACTATTTCTCCTTAATTCCAGCCTGGTCAGACTGTGCAAGGACTTGTTTGTAGAAAATAATAGACAATCACTGCTATAGAAAAAGATGGGTGGCTTTTATGGAGTTGATTAACATCAAACCATATTGCTTAAAACAATTGTGGGAAGGGTGTTGGTAATGGTAAAAACATACGCTGCCGATTCTTGCTTTGTCTTCTTTTACTTGGCTGCTGTCATAAGCCATAAAACTTTTGTGTGACTGCTTGGCATTGTCGTAGGTGAGAACTAGAAAACTTGTGTCCTATTCCTGGCTCTGCCCTTGGTTTATCACCTAAGCAAAACATTAACCACAGTATGCCTCTTTTTCTTCCCTTTTCTAAGGAAACAAAAATGATCTTACTTGGGCAGGTTTGGTGTATTTTTCCTATTGTGACCCAAACTGCTTTGCACACATGGGGCTCTAAATTGTCATATAAAACTGGAAAACAGTGAGAGACTGGCCCTGATAGGGAGTTCTGTAAGTGACTGAATGGATTCAGCACCTAAACTGGACTATTAAGATTGACTGTGGCCATTCCCAACAGATGGAAGCCTAGATCCTTTGAGAATAGGAGAGCTCTGAAATCATCTCTTCCATTCACTGCACAAATGGTATCAGCACACCATTGTGCAGTCCATCTGGTCAACTCTTGGGCCTAAACAACTCTTTATTTTCAGGGAGAAGGAGAAATACTAAAAGAACAAGCAGTGTGGAATAGATCACTCATTCATGTAACATATAAACACATAAGTGAAACTGCCTACACAGATTCTGGTTGGATTAGAAAGTGATCATTGTGGAATGCTGTCATTTGAGAAATGCTGCTACATCTGTTCCTTTCCATTTCAGGATGTTGTCCTTAGAATAGTTCACCTTAACCCAATTCTATACTATGCAGGAATGATTTTTGTGTAGGTGCCAAGGGAAGGAGTACCACATACACATAGGGTGCAAAAAGGGCACACATGACTCCGCCTGTGCTTTTCTATCTTGTCTGCAAATGGCCATGACAACAGGTCATTCCATGTGTGGAATGACGGGCCTTACTGACTGGAGCAGCAGCAAATGTCAGAAAAGAGTGGAGCCTCAGGTATATAGCAAGTTTGTCACAGAAGTCCCATTGCTCAGAAGGACCATAAGACTCTCACTATAAGTTAACTGCAGATGCTAATGCTGATATTGTACCAAAGATGACAAGATAGTAACACGTCACTGGGATTAAAGTTCATGTATGTGTGTATGTGTATATATATATGTGTGTGTGTATATATACTTACATGTAATCATGTACATATATCTATGATCTCCCAAATTTTTATATATACTATGTAGTATACTGAATTAAATTGTTAATAATAAATTTCAAATTTTTATTTCCTCATGGTCTAGGAAACATAGTTTTTTAAATAAAGGAAGCTTTTAATATGGACATTGTTCTTATTAAAACCATTGCTTACGTTTAAAAAGGAAGAGTGTTAAATGCTTGTGACTTTCTTGTGTTTTTATAGTGTAAAAGTAAAGAAAAACATTCTTAGCATCAGTCAGCCTTCCTTCATTAAGCAAGTAATGGTTCTTCAAAATATCATTTTTAAAAGAAACAATGCTTTAGAGTTAGATTTTCTACTAGCTCTAAAGTGTGAGATCTAGTTAAGGTAGCATCTCTCAGTGCCCATACCAGCGTCATAGCCCTGTGCAAAGTTCCTCTGATGCTGGCAGGAATTGGGACAACTCGTTTAATACGTAAAGAGCTGCTGATGGAACAAGTTCTTATTTATAAAACTTTTAGCATACTTTGCTACCCCTGTTTTGTTTTGGTTTTCATATTTTATGAGAGGACAAGACAATCATTATTTTCTCATATTTTACTAATTTAGGTACAACTGAGTGATTTTCCAGATCTTAGGTGGTTTTCTTTTCCCTCCTGACCTTTCTAGAAGCTCAAGGATTCAAAGCCAAGTTGTTTTCCACATAGTGAGATCAATAAGTATTACTAGTGCAATGAGGTGTTCAGTCACTACACTACCTATTTAAACTCCCATTAGTTACAATTTTAGTTGTTAAGCATCATTACATAAGCATTTTCTGGCCTCAGCATCTAACACTTCAAAGTCATGCAAATGCTGGTTCATGAATTTTGATAAATATCTGCAAACAGTTTTGGGTGTAGGACATCAAGCTTTTCAATCAGTATAAGAACCTGTCAAGGATAGCTCATTGTAATTAGGTATAAATATTGAAAACATTGGCAATTGGGAAAAACATATGCCAATGTGCTTATTGGCAAGCCCTGTTGTAAATAATAGTGTATCTGGATGATGATCAGTACATAAAGTGTTGTTTGTAGTCCTTAAGAGCTACTGTTCAACGATACTAGATGTGTTGACAAGTAATTCCTGAAGGCCCATATGAGTTAAGTGGTCAATGTGGAGGAGATCAAGAGGTTCAAGGCTAAACTCTTGTCCATAAAAAATGCATAATCTTAATAGTCCAAAGTGCAGGCAGCAACAATTTTGGAACCGAAAGACCAACAAGAGTTGAGGAGTTAGGTGTAGAGACAAGGAACCAGCAGAATGAGAACCATGATTTATATTGACCCAGGCAAGGGACCTTTAAGGTTTCTTATCAGAACAGAAGATACTCCCAAGTGAATTTGCCTCAAATTTGCCTGAAAAGATGTTGTAGATCATCTTCTAGCAATCAACGCAGTCTCTATTTCATTTACAGTAAAAATGGGTGGATTATCTTCCTTTTGTAACCAACTCCTTAGAAGCAATTTATTTAAGTTAAATTTTTTATTAGCTACAAATCTTAATTCTAATTTTTCAGCATCTTAGCTTATAAACCAACTTTTATGCTAAATATATAGACAACTAGATGCTATCATGTTTCACTTCTCCAAAATGGATCAATGTTTTCAAATAAAGCCATGGAGATATGGAACTGGAAGACAATTTAGGAACTCATTATAAATGACAGACTTTGAGAAATTATTTGTGTAACACAATATAGAAATATATTACCATTAATAATCTAAATATTATAGATAAGAGTGATACTTTGGCTTTTATTATACAAATAAATTTGTCTTACTTCTTTATTTCACTTTGTATGCAGAGACCAGCTTACTTTTTATGTAGTCAGATGGTATAAATTTCATTCTTTTAATCTGGTATTCTAAATCAATAATTTCTGCCTTTTAATAATTTCTTTTTTAATGGTATTGTCTTTCAGAACTGAGGTAAATTTTTTGAAGCTGTTTTATTAAAATCATAAAAGGAAAGAAATAAGTGAATATATAGCAAACATCAATCTATGCAGGACAATTATCAAGAAAATAAATAGAGCTGAATGTGAAGTGATCTTAGAAATCCCTTCATAAACCACAATATTGCCTCATATACATTTAATAGAAACCAATCAATTTTCCCTCATTATTATTTAATGTCCATGCAGTGCAAAAATATATACATGACTCTAAACTAAATGTAATTGTGTCTAAAATCTGATAATATTGGGCTAATTTAGCATCTAATTCGAAGAAGGATTATTACCCACAGATATATAAGTACGATCCTGTCCTGAGATATATATAAGATTGCATCAGATAAGTATACACAGTTAATATAGTGAATTATAATAAATGAATAGTTGCTATTTTTTTGAAATTGATAGACAAGACTTTTATTGGAATGACATAGTTTAGCTTACAAAATTCCATCCCTGGTAAAATTTTATGTTGACTTCGTCTGAAAAGGGATTGCAATCATTCAGTTTGTGAGAACTACCCTCTCCCAATGACAAACAAAAGGATTAGGCACTTGAATTAAGCTTAACTTCCAAAAGCTACCTAATATTTTATTAAAGTCTACTCTTAAAAGTGCTTCCACAGAATCGTGACAGTATTTTTACTGGTGAACATGGAAGAGGAAGGAAGCTTCAACAACTTGAAAATACATAGTTGTTTTCCCTTTTTAAATTTAGAGAATGAATAAAAAGTCTACATGTAAAGATATATTGTATTAATCAACTAATAGTGATAGAGGCACAATGTGCCCTGGCGGATTATTCAAGATGCTGAGAATGGCAAACTCTTCAACTTCAGTGACTACTTACATTTATATGAACCAAGAGACCTTGAGAGTTCTTTTTTCTCTTTCTTTTTCTTTTTTTCTTATCAGGGACGTCTCAAGTTAAAGCAGGAAAAGAATCTACTCTTTCAAATTAAGGCTGAGAAGGAGATGTCATGGAGTCCTTCAGAACCAACTGAAACATCTAACACTCTAACACCCTGTATTGTTGATACAAAATTCTCTTTCACTTACTGTGGATAAGTGAGAGGAGAGGGGTTTTGACAGAGGCCTCTTAAAATAGACTCATTAGAAATTCATCAGGGTCAGGTTAACTAGCTAAATGAAGAAAAATAAAATGTTCTAACAATAATGGTGAATACAAATACAGAAATATACTGCTGGTGAAGATTTTTCTTTTAAATACATGCTCAGAGGTTCTGAAACAGAACAGTGTTTCCTATGCCTGGGTGCATTTCTCTTCTTTCTCTGTCAAGTAACATCTCTGTGAAGCTCATCATGTATAGAATTACTTGAATGACTCATTTTAAATATAGTATTCCTCTTTATCACTATCCCCAGCTAATATTCAGAGTTCTAATTCTATGTATTTTTCAAGGTGTGAACCGATATACATTATTATCCTACTTTATAACTGAAGAAACTTTGTTGTATGATTATATATATGTATATATATGGCCAAATGCTGAAATTGACCTCTTTGTAATTAGATCAACCCATCAGCAATTCAAAGAGAAAAACAGTAACAGTAAAGAACAAAACAATGTCAGAAATTTTAAAAATCAATGAAATGATCTGCTCTGTTTGTGAAATTAAAGCCATAAATTTTCTTACTATTTCATGGGAAAAAAATCATCTCATTAAATAATATTTCATTAACTAGTAGCTGAATATGTGGATTTCAAAACAAAATTATTTCTTAATTCACTATTTCTCAACTCAGTAAAAGAGTATAAAAGTAAAGTTTGATTTTAGTCACTAAACTGATTTTTTCTCTCTAGACGTCGCTACCCAAGATGCACTAGATAGAAGACACTAGTTCCTGTATCCTAACATTTAGATAGTGTTTAGATAATGTCTCAACATATATTTTTCGCCCTTTATCTGAGCTCCTCATATTTTACATGGTATAGGCTTCACAGCTCTTTATTCTTTTCAATCGTATCTGAGTCTTTTTTCATTGTGAAAACTGTAGGAGTGGAAAGAGAGTAATCCCATTCCTCCCAATCACAAAGAGGCATGGCTGACACCCCTATAATAAAAAGGTTTCAAAGAGAAAAGCATAACAAACTTATGCGCGCACATGCACATGAAAGTCATATAAAATATGAAAGCTAAAAAAAAAAAGACATGTTTGACAATTAATACCTTCTTCATTGGGAAAAGGGAAGTGGAGGGTCTGTAAATAAGTGAAACAGAGAGCAGACAATGGTTTGTAAATGATTCTCTTTGGGAATTGAATGGGACCTGAGGACAGACAATAGTTTGGGCCAAATTTCTCCTGGGTCCTAGGTGGGTTTTTTGTTGTTGTTTGTTTGTTTGTTTGTTTGCTTGTTTCTTCCTCTGTGATACAAAGTTTTAATCTTCTCTGGTTAATGAAATTTCAGGAAAGGGATGAAGACACTTGTGTTCTTCTTTGGGGTTCTGACTTCTAGGTAGGTAATGGAACTTCAGAAAATAGCCTCATTCTGTGCTTTGGAAGGACAGAGAGAGAGAAGGGGTCGGGGGAGGGTCAGGGAAATCATGAGACTGCTTCCTTAGTTCAGCATGTCAAAGAGCCATATTTTGAGGTGTCAGTTTCTGAGCCCCAATAGGACTTCATATGCCACTGGAAGCTGCTATGACCTCTAGACCAAGTTGACTTCCAATATTCCTCATGTTATTGGGTCAGTAAGTAGATGGGAGGCCAATTTTGGATCAAAGGAGACGATGGTAAGTGCATATATAGGTACATCCTAAGGAGGGAAAGTCAACACTTTTAAAGAGTTCACACCTGATATCTACAAGGAGAGGTTGCATGTTGAGAGCAAAGGGATTGGTGAGTCTTAGATGGTGATGTGATAGAGAGGTTATAAAGCTTTCATTGGCTGTGAGACATTGGGCAAGTCATTTTCTCTGACTCAGTTGCCTCATCTGTGGTGTGGAAATAATAATAGGACTAAATTAAATTGATTATTGTGAATAATAAATGAAGACAGTTGCTTAATGCTTGTAAAATGCATATCACTATGCTTGGAATATAGTAGGTACCTAATATTTATTACAAGACTGCTTTATCTTAACGCTATATTTAAGTTTGTAATTTTACCTTACTTGTGCAATGCTACCCTGTTAGCACAGTCTTACCTTGCTGTTTCACTTGTCTATGCTTAAGCACTTAAGAGCAGGAAAATAGTAAAATAAAGATTTGTGGCTGTGATTCATCTGAAGGTGCATAGTAACACTTGTAAACTAAATTCAAATAGGTTAATCCAATAAATGCAGCCACCTAAGCACACATCAGTCCTTCCTTTCCTGCAGTTTTCTCTTGTGGAAGGCAAATTTCTCTACATTAGCTCTTGAATTGATTGCCTTTCTTCTCATTGGTTCTTAAATTATTCCCTGGTTTCTCTCTCTCATCAGTGTTTTCCTCTATAAGCTCTTTCCTCTGATCCTGTGAACTTTCCCCATTCCTCCCATTCAAAAAACAAAATTGTGTGTCCCTTCAAGGAAAGGATAGGGTGGGAGTAGAATTATCTGATTATATATTCTCCGGCTAGAGAATATGTATTTTATATATTACATGTATTTTAAAAATGAGTTTCTATTGTTTGTTTTTCTCTACTTCTATTTATCCATTGTACTACAATGAAAGTGCCCCAAACCCGACTGCAAAGATACCCAGTGACCTCCACATCACTAAACTGCAAAGGAAAATGTTCCAGATCTTACTTTACAGGAGGTAACTGCTCCAGTAACAGTTTTCCCACTCTCTCCTTGAAGTGGGAGTTTCCCTTTGAATCTCTTTGGCTTTTATGAGTCCCTCTTCAATTCTGTCCACACCTCTGAGATAGTCTTCCTTGGTGTCCTTTAACCTTGATGAAAAAGGAGTTTGGCAGGATTGGTTTCACAAGACACAGATCATAAAATCACTACTGATGGAACAGGAGGTGGTAACGAAGCTGGCCAGACCAAGACGGCCAATGAAAGTGACCTCTGGTCTTCCTCACTGCTCATCATACACTAATTATAATACACTAACATGCTAAAAGACACTCCTACCAGCACCATGAGAGTTTACAAGTGCCATGGCAACCTCTGGAAACTACACTGTATGGTCTAAAAGAGGAACCCTCAGCTCTGAGAATTCCCCACCCATTTTCCAGAAAACTTATGAATAATCCACCCCTTGTTTAGCATATGGTCAAGAAATAACCATAAATATAGACAGCTAGTAGCCCTTGGGGCTGCTCTGCCTATGAAGTAGCCACTCTTTTATTCCTTTGCTTTCTTAATAAACTCGCTTTCACTGCACTCTGTCAGCTAATTCTTCCTGTGTGTCAAGCCAAGAACCCATATAGCCTCCTGGGCTGAACCCCAGTTTTGGGGTTTGCCCTGTGACATTGCAATCACCTAAGTCTCTGTTCTGTGCCCATTTCTAATTTCAGTTCTACACAATACCTTCTCTGCAATCTCAATCAGACTCACCATTTTAATCATTTTACACAATTGACTCCTAAATCAGAATTGACATCTTTCCATGAGAAGATTTACATTAAGAAACCCAACTAACTTCCTCCTGGGCATCTAAAGGTGAAGCCATCTACCTCAAGGCTGCTGCTGCTGCTGCTTCTTTTCCACTGCTGCTACTGCTGCTGCTTCTGCTGCTGCTGCTGCTTCTGCTTCTTCTTCTTCTTCTTCTTCTTCTTCTTCTTCTTCTTCTTCTTCTTCTTCTTCTTCTTCTTCTTCTTCTTCTTCTTCTTCTTTTTCTTCTCCTCCGCCGCCGCCTCCTCCTCCTCCTCCTCCTCCTTCTTCCTCTTCTTCTTCTTCTTCTTCTTCTTCTTCTTCTTCTTCTTCTTCTTCTTCTTCTTCTTCTTCTTCTTCTTCTTCTTCTCCTTCTCCTTCTCCTTCTCCTTCTCCTTCTCCTTCTTCTTCTTCTTCTTCTTCTCCTTCTCCTTCTCCTTCTCCTTCTCCTTCTCCTTCTCCTTCTCCTTCTCCTCCTCCTCCTCCTCCTCCTCCTCCTCCTCCTCCTCCTCCTCCTCCTCCTCCTCCTCCTCCTCCTCCTCCTCCTCCTCCTTCTTCTTCTTCTTCTTCTTCTTCTTCTTCTTCTTCTTCTTCTTCTTCTTCTTCTTCTTCTTCTTCTTCTTCTTCTTCTTCTTCTTCTTCTTCTTCTTCTTCTTCTTCCTCTTTGTTTAGAGCAATGGCAATGGTGTCAACTAAGGAGAATATAAAAACCCCAAACCTCTCTGCTTTGCTATAAAATCAGTCTATACAATTATGTGGACTTTTTATTTTATTTTTGATATTTTAAATATGTATTAACTATGTTCTTGTTGGGGTTCAGAAAAAAAAAAAAAAAAAAGATACTGCAAAGTGTGGTGCCTTGACATGCTGAGCACTTTGAACTAAAGAAGTAGCCTTAGTGCCAAGGTGTCTCTGACCTTCTCCCACCCTCCTATCTCTCACTCTCTGTCTTTCCCAAAGCACAGAGAAAGGCTTTCTCTAAAGTTCCCTCATCTGACTAAGGGAAATTTCTCCAGAAGGAATGCAGTTATCTTAAGCTCCCTCCCACTCCCATAATCTCATCAAACGAGGAAGATTAATTCCAACAAAGAAGACAAGAGTTGACACCATCCAAAGAGCCCAGAGGATCTTTTTCTGAGGCCGTTGTCTGCTACTCCTGCCCATTAACCTCCACTAAAAATCATTTGCTCTTCTTCTAAAAGTGCCTGCAGCCCTCCACTTCCCTATTCCCTGTGAAGAAGGCTCTATTAGCTTTTGAATCTCATTGGGTTATTGGGTACTCACGATGATGTCCCCATGCAGGTGCTAAGTTTTTATGCCTTTTTTCCTGTTAACCTGTCTATTGTGAATTTATTTCAGCAGACTCAATCATCGAAACTTCAGAGGGCAGAAGAAAGGGTCCCTTCACCTGGCTGTCCTTTTGTGTTCATGTCTACAACCACTACCTTACTTAGATCTCAGTCATCTTATACCTGCTCTTTACAATATCCTACACACCAGTATCTTTGGCATCAATTTTACTTCATTAAGATTTGCCTTTCTCATTGGTATAATCTATTCAAAATGCATGTCTGTATGTACTATGACATATGTATGTGTATGTATGTATGCATTTCCCTTAAGCTACGGAGTAAGATTTCAATTCCTTAGCATGACATTCTTGGCCCTTTGCTACCAGACCATTGCTCATGACTTCATTCCATTGCCTGCCTGGAATTTCTACTCACAAGTCTAAATTCCAGAAATTCTGACCAACTTATTTTTCCCTGTAAACATTATGCTGTTTCCAAACTCTGTGTTTTGTCCCAGCTATTCTTTCTTTCTGGAATATTCTTTCCTCATTTTCTTTACCTTAATAAAACCTATTCCCTCTTTAGTGCTCACTTCAAAAGTTACTTCAGGAGATGGTTCCCTGCCCTCCCACTCTACATATCCCGAGTTAGATTATTTTCTATGCTTTCATAGCACTCAGTGGAAGCTACAATCAGAATTACTGGATTATCAGTGACTATCTAATTATTTCTTACAAGGATATTGAGAGTGGAAACATTACTTTCTACTGTATATACTGTGAGTTTTCATTGATTAGTTTCAGTGTAAATAATTATTGAGGTCATGTGAATTCTAGCCAGATAAAGCTTATTTGACTTGTCATAAAACAGTTATCTCAGAGTAAAAGTTGTGTGTCTCCAAAAAATACAGCATACATAAATCACTGTGAATATTATTTTCCAACTTAAAAAAATATTCTTTGTCTCTTCCCATGAATTTTTTTCCTATGTAGTAAGAACAATATACTGATTAGGTAATTCTAAGATTGTTTATGACCTTGTAAGGGTATATGGAATAAATTAGACTGTTTTTGAGCACCACAAATCTTTCTCCAATAAAAAATACTCAATGGCTGAAAAATTCTAATCCCCCAGCTGCACTCGTCTGGCCAGAATGAACTGTCAGTGACTGAATGAAGTTTCTGTCCAACTGGTCACAGTCTGAAATGCCAGCTTGGAAATTAAAAGAAGGGGTTTGTTAAATGGGACAGATTTCTGTTCTATAAATGCAATAGAGTACAAATGCAAGGGTTAAAAATAAACTTCTAAAAGTTTATAGCTAACGGAGATGTCCTGATATAAAAATGCTAGGGGCAAACAACTTGAGAAAGAAAAAATAAATAAAAAATAAAAAGAGACTATAAATATATTGTGTGGAAGTAGTAGAGATCGCCAAACACAGAAATACTTTAGAAATTCTCTGGAGCATATTAAGTTTGTTTAAATATACAGTAATCCTATATGTCCTTAAAAGGTTGGTAGTTGTCATTAGCAACAGTGCAAAGGGATGCCATTAGAAGTTTGTTTCCCTACTTGAATTCAGTAAAGAGTATTCTTTTAAAGTCAATAAACTATGGTTTATTTTTTTTTTTAAAGTCTTGTTTGTTACAGTGGGCTCGGAAAATGCGACTAGAAACATGAAATGTCATGCTGATAATGTGTAAAGTAATAGAAACATCATTATTTAATACAAATTTCAGTTTCTAAAATATGATGAGGAATATATAAAAAATTCAGCAACTTGTTTCCCATAGCTATATCTGGAGATGAAAAGACATTTTTATACACATGTACATTTTAAGATTTACAGAAAATGAATTTGCATATTTAAATTAAGAATGAGGTAATTAGTTTTAAGAAATTAGTCTGAGAAAGCAGGAAATTCACTTAAAAACATGCTTATCAAACTCTTCATAGAACTGTAGATTTGGGAGTCCAATCTTCCTACTCATGCTTAAATCTCTTTTATAAAACAATAATGCTCACAGGCTTCAAGAGCCCTACTGGGAATCTCAGGCTGCCCTCCCAAACCTCACCTTCACCCCACTTACATTTTCAAGGTTCATTATTTTGCTGTGTAATTTGTCAATATTCGGTCTATGTTAATCCTTTCTCATCCTTTCACTATTATGAACTCACATTCTGTTGCATAGGGAAAAAGGCCCCAGAGCCAGTAAATGAAGGTAGGAGTAGGGAAAAGCACAGATATTCAGGGAGAAGTTTGGAATGCTACCGTGGAAGTTTCTAGAATCACTGTCACCCTTGGTGCCTGCATTTAATCTGTGAAACAGTTCTCTCCACTGGTTTCTGCACATGTCTCCTCTCCCCACTGAGGCTGCTGCTTCTAACCTTACATTTAGTTTCCCTCTTCCCAGGCCCTCCCCGTCTCTACCCACTCACCCCTAACTTGACATTTTGTTTACTCTTACTTTTTCTCTTCTCCTTTTATTTTAAAAGTACTGTTGACCCTCAAACAACATGGATATGAACTGTGTAGGTTCACTTATATACAAATATGTTTCAATAAAAGTTATGTTAAGTGTGCCCACTTCTTCTGCCTCTCCCTTCACCTCCTCCACCGCTCCCACCTCTGCCACACCTGAGTCAGCAAGACCAGCTCTTCTTCTTCTTCCTCCTTGTTAGCCTACTCAATGTGAAGACAATAAGGATGAAGACCTTTATGATGCTCCACTTTCAAGTAATGAATAGTAAATATATTTACTCTTTCTTGTGATTTCCTTAATAATATTTTCTTTTCTATAGGTTATAGTAGTAATACAGTATACATAATACATATAACATACAAAATATGTGTTGACTGTTTATGTTATTGGTAAGGCTTCTGGTCAACAGTAGACTATTAGTGGTTTCGTTTGGTGGAATCAAAAGTTATACTCAGATTTTTGGCTGTGTGTGGGGTTGGCGGCCCTAACACCTGCATCGTTCAAGGGTCAACTATAATAATTTTCAAAAATTGGCTTAGAACAGAAGGAAAAGAAACCTGCACTGATACTTAGGAGCTATGGCTCTGGCTAGAGCCTCTGGCTCCTAAACCATAGCTTATAAATTAATGAGGTAGCATATAGAATCATTTTTTCCTACCTTTAAAGGTACATGATTTATCATCCACTGTTTAATTCTTTCATTGCTCAAGTTCAATTTTTAAATATCTGTTGTCAATGCTAAATGATGCGAATTTCATACCAATTTTGTAATTGTTTATTTCTTTATGGTATGAGGCTGTTGTGATCCTGCCTGGAGAATAATTATGACATTGAAGAAGTTATGCTTTGACATACCTAAACCTCCTTACAGTATCCTTTCTTTTTGCTGTCTCACTGTCATGTCCGAGCCTCAAAAAGCTCATAAAGAATGCTAAATGCAGCTTTACTCAGACTCACTTTTTCTTCAACCCTGGTACTGGTTGCGTAGGCTCTCAACACTAGTCTCCCATGAGTACCTGAACTTTCCTCCAACCTCCTCCCAAAACTGCCCTCTATCTTGTTTTCATTTATTTCACAAAAATTTCGCAGGGCAGAATGTCCAGAAGATGCTATTTTTCCTATTTGTGTATTTTTAAAAGTATATAAAGTTTGAGCCAAGGAAAGACACACAAATGACAGAATTTAAGGCAATTTCAGATGGGCAGGGGTGATGAGGGTGAAGCGGGGATAGAAAATTTGGGGTAGAGAAGTCTTTTCTGAACTAATTTCCCACCTAAGGTTTAAGATACATGTTTAGGGGGCATGTAGTGTGTGAAGACTCTAGTATCAGATAAACATGAGCTACCTAAAGTAGGTCATAAGTCTTCACTAACCAGCCTTTGGGAACTCATTGCATTTGCAAGTCTTGCTTGCCTTTAACTTTCTTAAGTCTCTGTTACCCTCTAAAGTATGGATCTTTTACTGGTTTATGCATTTGTCTGTCTCCTGGCATTTCTCAAGTTATAATTTTTACTTTTTTGTACATGTAGAGCCTGGAAGATGATACAATATCTTCATAAACTACATAGCCATTCTGTTCTTTCTGAAGTAAACCTTTTTCAATTTTTCATTTTTAAAACAGGGTCTTTCTTGTTGCCCAAGGCAGAGTGCAGCAACATCATCATGGCTCACAGCAGCCTCAAACTCCTGGGCTCAAGTGATTCCCCTGCCTCAGCCTCCCAAGTAGCTGGGACCACAAGTGCATGCCACCACGTCTAGCTAATTTTTTGTAGTGATGTGGTCGCACCATGTTGCCCAGGCTTTTTCTTTTTCTTTTTTTTTCTTAGTGAGACAAAAAGGGTCCCAGTCTCTATCTGCAATATTATGTATTATCATTTCATGAGGAATAAATATGCAGTAAACTATAGAAATTCATAAATTTTCTGTCTCTACAGACAAAAAGGAAACTTTGGCAGAGTTATACCCAAAGTTTACTGTATCCAGATCATTTTTGCCTTTTAGTAAACATTGAAAAGTTGTTAAGAGATCTATTGCTGTGGTGCAGTCCTTTTTCATATTTTACAAAATTCTAAATTACAGTTTCTTTGCTACTGTATTGTCCCAAAGCTCCACTTTTCTCTCTTTTTTATTCCTCTAGACAACTGTCATTCACTACTGCTTTCTTTTCAGTATTTCACTTACGTTCTAATTTGCTTTGGACTCTGTTTCTTCTTTGTTAGAAGAATGCTTGAGGCTTCAAATCCTCTATAAATTGTAGAAAATGGAAAATATTTATTTTTCATTTAATAAAGCATATATTAAAGTTTATATTAAGATATCTGTCTCATCTAATAATAAAACATTTTCAGATCATCTTTGTATCATTGTCCACATGATGTTCTTCAGTTACGTCAAGTCTGTTAGATGCATGTTATAATCCTCTCTTTTTACAAATAAAGAAACTTGGGGCTCTGAGACATTGCAACCTGAGTAACATCACACCCTGTGACGAGTGAGAACAAGAACTGAGGGCTCCCGATTCTCTGTATTGTGTTCCCCCAGTGAGTGAGCCTAGGCTGGGAGCAGTAATCAAACACTGTTTCTATCTGCTTTGAAAATAAATTTTGGACAAAATGTTTATCATCATAATCAATACATGCATATCAGGTTTTCTCTTACTTAAGGAAAATCATCAGAAAGGTGAGGCTAATATTCTATCTTGGTTTATAAGTGACAAGCTATTTCTCAGTAGACCTTAAAAATTGCCATACACAGAAAGAAAAATGCCACATGTTCGCACTTACATTTGGAACCTAAAAAGTTCAACACCGAGAAGCAGAGAGTAGAATGGTTGCTACCAAAAGACTGAGGTCTGGGTGAAAGGAGGGAGGTTTGTGGAGATATTGGTCAAAGGATAAAAAATTTTAGTTAGGCAGGAGTAATAAGTTGAAGAGATCCACTGGATATTATGGGGACGATAGTTAATAATAATGTATTGTACTCTTGAAAACTGGTAAGAGAGTAGATTTTGAGTGTTCTCACCACGAAAAAAAAAGATAAGTATGTGAGGTAATGCATATGTTAATTCACTTGATTTATTAAATAGCTATTCCATAATATATACATATTTAAAGATATCACATTATACTCCATAAATATATACAATTTTTGTCAATTAAAAATAATAATTAAAAAGACACAAAATGCGTTACTCTTCCATTGACAGTTGATGTTGAACATTTTTACATCTGTAACAGTGAATTCTGCTGCATCTATTTTTTAAAAAATAGGAAGTGACATATTTTAAAATCAATAATGTTAGAGTAGACATGCCCTTATTCTCTCAGTTAAAGCTCTTAATTCTCTATCCATCATAAATTTCATTCTATACAACAAGCTCACTCAAACCTAAGGGCCTTTGTCCTTGGTATTGCTCCAACTGAAATTCTTTTTTCATAGATTTTGTGGCTCTGTTTTGTCATTAAGTACTCAACTTAGTTGTCAACTGTCATCTCAGAGAACTCTTTCTTGAAAAACTATCTAAAATATTTTCCCACTTTTGATTATACTTTATCAATCACATCATCGTTTTGTAGCATTTATCAATATCACAAATTAACTTATTCATTATTTGTTTGTTGTTTACTTTTCTTCCCTTTCCAGAGTGGAATCTTCATAAGAGAAGAGGCTTGTCTTTTGTTCAATACTTCTTTTTTTATTTTATAAATAAATTAGAATTAGAATTTGTTCTTACTTTATAAATGTCTTTCATCTCTTGCTCTCATCTCTAGTACTTAGAAGAATGTGACTCCCTCTTCATCAATTCTTCAATTAGATGAATTTAATTCAATTCTAACAAATGAATTAATAAATCTGGGACAGATGTTTCTTTTGTAGATTCACAAAAGTTGACAGTCTAGCCACTGTTTGAGATAGGAATTCAAAAATGCTGGATACATTTTTGAACAGTGTTAATTGTTACGTTTGTTTAAACGTTTATGAAAATCTGCCTTCCCTAATTTTTGTTCATTCTCTGGCAGAAGTCAGCTTTCCTTTTATACACTGAATACATCTAATCTCTCTTCCATCACTTGAAATAATGAATGTCAGTTTCTTTGTCCTTTCTGTGCCTCCTTCTTTCAGAGTCAACTTTTTCACTCTCTTTTGCCATTACTCATATTCATAGTTTTCAAATGCCCATTGCACTTGCCCCACCCCTCCCTGCTTTCTTTGGCCAGCCTTTACTTAGCCAACGTTTCTCTTCAAACAAGTTATACTAGGTGTGAGAGGGCCCTTTCCTCCCTCATCCAGGAGGGTTGGAGTAGAAGTATAGTCATGGGGTTTTAGAGTCCATCAGATTCAGGTTCAAATTTTCCTTTTACTTATTAGTTGACTCCATTAGATATGTAAACTCTCTAATCCTCACGTTTCTCATCTGTAAATGAGAATCATAAGAGGAAAATTGTAATTATGTATATAGACCACTTGTTTGGGTTTCATCAAAATGCCTGCCCTCGCCTGCCCAGCCTTCCCTCCACCCCTGATGATTTCTGATTCAATCAATACATTGATACAGGTATAAACCAGGAATAAAAATATCAACTTAATTGCAGGTAAAACTGTACTAGAGAGCACAGTTTGTGCTGTTGCTAAAATTGGCCTCCTAATACTTCTTTCACTTGTTTAGATGGTGAATGAATGGTCAACTAATTCCTCTGATTATTTTATACCATAACTGCTCTTAAATGAAGTTTCTCTAACTTTTTTCTTTCATCTATTAATTAGACAAATAATTTTATAAATCCAGTATAAGATTCTATGCATATTATATTTCCTTTGAAAAATATAGTCCCATTATTCCAGCCTGTTGATCTTTTTGAATTAGTCTTTGATAAGTAAATTAATTAGGTATCCCACCAGGATTTTGTCACCTATGAATTTGGTAAACTTACTTTCCAAGTTTCCTTTTATGCCACTTAATATAAATGTTGATGAAGGCATGATTAATAATAGAATCACGTGGCACATAATTAAAGGCTTTGCTATATGTGGACTTCTTGAGTAAGGTTGAAACTATGACCAATTCTGCTTTCATCTTAGCCATGTTCCCTCACCCTGTAAAGCAAGGATATTTTTGGAGATATTATCAGATCCCCATTTTAAAATATATTCTGCCGTGTCTGGAACATTGTTTTTTTATGCCAGTACAGTAACCTTATTTTTTCCAATTTCATTTTTTTATGTTTAGTACACACGTAGAATCCCCTAACCACATCTTTTTCTAAATGCTCAAGAATAATTCTGGAACTTTGTAGGGATTCTATATTAAGTCAATTTGTAGACCAGAAATCTTTCCTTTGAACTATGTAACACTCGCCCATGGGACTCTTTCACTCGATTCCTCAAAGATAACCAGAAATAGAATAGCAATCACATTTTCAAAGTTTTCTCCATATCCTAAGAAGTAATTTGTATGGGTCTAGAGACTCAACCTCATTAAAAGGTTGGGTGTTTACCTATTATCATTTTCCGTATCTTGGGCTCCAATTTCCTTTTAACCGTGTCTGTTCTACACTTTCCGTTGCAACAATTATTCCCTTGATAGCCTGTCTGGAAAAAAATAATTCTGCTTTTTGTTAGTATTTAACCATCTGCCCCAAGCAATGGGGCCAAACCTTTCTTTCTTTTTATCTTCAGCATCTTAACATGTAGATAAAAAAATTTCTGTTAATTATCCCTCACTTTAACAAACTATTTTCTATTTGTCTTTGACTTTGTTGACACTAGTCTTAAGATTTGTGCTACTCTTGTATTTATTTATTCTAGGGTAGATTCATTTCTTCCTATACCGTCCATAACCATCCACCACGCGGAACCAAACCAAGCCAAACAAAACAAAACCAGAAACATTTTTTAGAATATTTGCGGTATTTCAAATTGCTTTTCTGGTGGATGTTCGTGATTAAATTGATATTATTTTATTTTTATTTTGTCAACTTTCTGTCCCTACCACGTCATGCTTCCTTTCAGAATCTGTGGAAATGGGCTTATATTAATAACTTTTTGATTTTAACATTAATTCTTATAAAACCTTAACATAAGTCATATTGCTTTTAGTACTGGCTCATCACTGTTTTAAATTCTAAGATATTATGGTCATTTTTTCATTTCCTTTGCAAGAATTAAGTCCATAGTACAATTCACACTGGTGATTTCCTCAACCTTGTAAAAGAGCAAGTTGTTAGAAAAGAAAGTTAATAATTTATAAAATATCAAAATGAATAAGAGATCTGTTAATTATTGAGCATATATACATGGTATAATGGTACGCAGGCATTAAAAGATTTATGAAAATGTATAAATAATATGGTAAAATCTAATGGATGAAAATTACATCAAATGATATACTTGAAACAGGGAAAGGCACCAAAATGTTTATTGGGTTCATTTATATTGGGATGAGAGATCAGGAGTGATTTACATACTCTTGTCTGTACTATCATATTATTACTTGCTTTTTTTATTACTACAGAACCAGTGAAATAAATATATTATCATTGTAAATTATACAAATTAAAGTATGAAAATCACTTTATTACAATCACCCCTTACTCTCAAATCAATTAATGCCAACATAGGTAACTGTGATTAACATATTAAGAATACAATTTTAAATGAACCTTTCAGTTTTGCCTATGCATGTTGCTATACTGAAGTTTTTCTAACATCTCTTTTGTCACATTTGGTGATTTATATTTTCCTGACTATATCACTGTTGATGACTAATTATTTTTGTGCATGGATGCTGTCTCTCTCTCTCCTTTCTGTCCCTGTCTCTCCATCTCTCTCTTTTCCTTCCACTGTCCCTGCCTTTTTCTTTGTCTCTGTCTTCATTCATCCATGTTTTTCTCTCTCAGAGATACTGACCAATAGACAGATAGATAGACAGATAGATGACACACAATACCAATGTTCCACTTTTTCTACCAAATATTTATTGTTTGTACACCGTGTGAAATGTTGGGGCCGTATTCTAATGATGTGACTTAAGCCTCTCAAAACATATCTGGGTGGTACATGTGTATGTTATTATTAACATGTTACAATTTTAAGTGTCCTGAGCTTATTATCCATACTCTCTGAGAAGCAAGCACGTAAGTATGTGAAGCTGTAACAATTATTCTGGTTCTCTATCTTGCATTCTTATTGTAATTTCTACACTTATCAACCCTTTCTCCTTCTCTTCTTTTCCTTCTATTCTTCCTCCTTCTTCTCCGGGTTAATATCTGCCATTGTTTATGCCACTTTAGCTAAAAATTTCATTTAGATATTTTTCTTCTTCCTCAATTTTCATTTTAGATACTTTGATCAGACTGGTTATCCCCCCTTAAACATGCTTTATATCCTTAGAAGATACATTTTATTTGAAAGGAAATTATTCTTCAGTCTTGAGTATTTTTCAAAAACTAGTCTTCATAATGTCAATATCAAATAAAAATATAAAGGCAAATCTCCAAGCAAAAGGTTTTGTTTGGAAATATACAAAAAATAAAATTGTAATTCGGGACATATGCACAGACTGAGGTGGCTTTTGAAATGTCTGAAGAACAAAGAAGAAGGTAAAGGTTTTACAGGGAAAGAGAAAAGATAGATGAGTTGTTTTGAAAGAAATCTCATTGGCATTTGAGACATTATGCCAGGGTTGGCGAGCAACAGCAGGTACTAGTAAAATTAGTCTCAAAATCATTCTTGAAGTGGGCATTTGTGATCTCAGTGTTTTGTTTTCTTTTGTTTTGTTTTGTTTTTCCTGCCTAGGTCTCTGGACTCTAATTTAGTCGGGTGTGAAAGGATTGACCTCAATTTGTTAAATTAATTTTCAGAGTACCAATGGACTGCCTTGGATAGCAACCCAAGCGCTCGTAAAAAATGAGTTTTTTTTTTAAATTTATTTATTATTATTATACTTTAAGTTCTAGGGTACATGTGCATAACGTGCAGGTTTGTCACATATGTATACTTGTGCCATGTTGGTGTGCTGCACCCATCAACTCGTCAGCACCCATCAACTCGTCATTTACATCAGGTATAACTCCCAATGCAATCCCTCCCCCCTCCCCCTCCCCATGATAGGCCCCGGTGTGTGATGTTCCCCTTCCCGAGTCCAAGTGATCTCATTGTTCAGTTCCCACCTATGAGTGAGAACATGCGGTGTTTGGTTTTCTGTTCTTGTGATAGTTTGCTAAGAATGATGGTTTCCAGCTGCATCCATGTCCCTACAAAGGACACAAACTCATCCTTTTTGATGGCTGCATAGTATTCCATGGTGTATATGTGCCACATTTTCTTAATCCAATCTGTCACTGATGGACATTTGGGTTGATTCCAAGTCTTTGCTATTGTGAATAGTGCTGCAATAAACATACGTGTGCATATGTCTTTATAGCAGCATAATTTATAATCCTTTGGGTATATACCCAGTAATGGGATGGCTGGGTCATATGGTACATCTAGTTCTAGATCCTTGAGGAATCGCCATACTGTTTTCCATAATGGTTGAACTAGTTTACAATCCCACCAACAGTGTCAAAGTGTTCCTATTTCTCCACATCCTCTCCAGCACCTGTTGTTTCCTGACTTTTTAATGATCGCCATTCTAACTGGTGTGAGATGGTATCTCATTGTGGTTTTGATTTGCATTTCTCTGATGGCCAGTGATGATGAGCATTTTTTCATGTGTCTGTTGGCTGTATGAATGTCTTCTTTTGAGAAATGTCTGTTCATATCCTTTGCCCACTTTTTGATGGGGTTGTTTGTTTTTTTCTTGTAAATTTGTTTGAGTTCTTTGTAGGTTCTGGATATTAGCCCTTTGTCAGATGAGTAGATTGCAAAAATTTTCTCCCATTCTGTAGGTTGCCTGTTCACTCTGATGGTAGTTTCTTTTGCTAAAAAATGATTTTTAGGCTTACCTCACGACAACTGAGCATTCATTGTTGGTGACCAGGCTCAGGGATCTGTATTTTAACAAGTTTTCCAGGTGATTATTGTGTCTAGCAGAGTTTGAAATTCACTCAGCAAACTTTGTTACAGAAAACTAAGTTTGTTCTGTTGCACCATTTAGAAAACCAACTTGTTTGCTTCCTTTTCTTATTCTCCCCTTCCCTCTCTTCCTTTGCTTCTTCTTTTCTTCTTTCTCTTCCTCTTCCTCCTCTTCTCCTTTTTCTTTTTTTTTTTTTTTGTGGCGGGGAGGGTGGGGGTTTACTTCTTACAACACGCTTTCATATCCACACCACAAACTTGGGATAAAGTGGATATAAGAAAAATACCAGGCCCAGAACTGTCTATTGAGGATTCCACAGACAGTAGAAACATATTCCAGTCTTCTTATCATGTAATTACTTGTTTTTTTTTTTTTTTTTTGAGACGGAGTCTCGCTCTGTCGCCCAGGTTGGAGTGCAGTCGCCGGATCTCAGCTCACTGCAAGCTCCACCTCCCAGGTTTACGCCATTCTCCTGCCTCAGCCTCCTGAGTAGCTGGGACTACAGGCGCCCGCCACCTCGCCCGGCTAGTTTTTTGTATTTTTAGTAGAGACGGTGTTTCACGGTGTTAGCCAGGATGGTCTCGATCTCCTGACCTCGTGTTCCGCCCGTCTCGGCCTCCCAAAGTGCTGGGATTACAGGCTTGAGCCACCGCGCCCGGCGTAATTACTTGTTTTCTTGTGAATTTGTTGACTTTGTTAAGACATGAAATACTCCATTGTGTGTCAAAACGTGTTCTAAAAGATTATCTTCCTCCTATTACTAATTTCATATTCTTCAGGGAGCAACTTTCATTGGATTCAGTATTACTTAAGTTCTTTTCTTGGTATTTTTTTCTATTTCAGTTCCAGGAATTATGTTAATTTTAGGTTATTTGTCTATTGTGTTACTGATTTTAGGTAACTTTAAAAACAATTTCATGGAGAAAAACACAAAATATAAAAGTTCATCTATACTATAACTATGTAAAACAAGTAAAAGGAAAAGTACACAGAAAAAAAAAACAGGATACATTAATATATCAACAATAGCTATCTCTCACTGTGGGTACCATTGATTTTTTTTTCTTCTTTCTCCTACTTTTCTGTATTTTCATTTATTCTTTACTGAAGAAATTATTATTAGATGAAGAAATAAACTTCACTGTTTTAGACAACATCTACATTTCAGAATTAAAATTATGAAAAAAAATCTGTTTTTTTCTTAAACCTGTAAAGGTGATAGAAGTAGTAGCCTACATTTAGAAATTGAAAAATTTCTAGCATTTAGAAAAAAATTAGGTGTCAATCTTCATGCACAATTGTTAATCAAGCAATTCATCATTATTATGGATTATTTGAACAATCAAGAGAACTAGAAAAAAAATCACTCCAGCTAATCCACAAAAGTAATGAGAACTAATTATACTTTTCTAATTCCTGTTTTATGGATAGATTCTTCATATTTGATTTAATTTGACATCTAGTTTTTAAAATTTAATATTACAGAAAACATTTCTTCATATTATAATGAATTTTTTGTAAATATATTTTAGTGATTGCCTACCAAGTCTTCTGAGTGTCTATGCCATAGATTACACAGTTATCTCCTCCTGTGAATATTTATTTTTTTTCAGTTTTTATATTGTAAATAATGCAAAACAATCCCCAAACCGCCTAAACCCTTTGTACTATGACCAGTATAACCTTATTTCTCCCTCTCGCTTTTCCTCCTTTTCTCCCTTTCTTTTCCTTTTTATCTTTTTTCTTAATATAGATTATTTTCGTAAGCTACTTTTTGAGAAGTTTCATTACTGGGTCTGTTAAGGTATGTCCCTGGCCAACAGACAAAATGGACTCCCCATGGCTAAATGAGGTGATCAAAGTTAAAACAGAATCAGGCAGCCATGGCTCAGTGAGGGACCGGTCACGCACTGTGTTCTTGGAAAGATATTTTAAAAATATCACAGGATGTCCCTTCCTACAACAGGCCAAAACAGTTCCTGTTGTTGCTGCCAAGATTAACTGTAGCAAGGAACCCCGATCTCACCCCAGTGCCATTTGAAATAAACATCTGACAGATTCTTCTGGTTTGGGTCTTGGAAACCACCCAATCAGAGCTTGGCTATTTTGACCAATCAGAATGAAACAAATTTGAGTCCTTTATTTGCATAAACAGACCTGATTGGGAGCTTTTCCTATTTAAGCCTTTGTTCTCAGGAAAGCAGACTTTCACTTGTATTGGAAGTTGTGCCTCCCCAATCAATGGATTGTTTTTATAGAAAATAAAGCCTTTCTTTTTTCTCCATGGATCTCATGGTCTTTTATCAACAGGTTAAAGGGAATTAATATTTTTTAAAAGCTCCTAATACATACTGCCAATTGTTTTTTCACAAGGAGTTTAAAAGTTTACACTCCTAACAGTAGCATGTAAGAGGATCTGGGAACTTTAAAAATTTTGATATTGGAGATTCTTGACAATAGCAAAGACAAAGTAAAGATGTTTCCTGAGAACAGCAAGGATAATATTGGAGATTCTTTTGCTATGTTCTTTCTGAGCATGTAATCATACTGACTGGTAACTTGTCACAGATGAGCCAAAGCAGATATTTTCTTTTATATAAAATCTGAAAAGTTGCCTTTTTGGAGATATTTGCTGGTAAATAGCTTAACCTAATAGCTCTAATAAAAAATGCTGGTCTCATCCCTTGGAGACATTTTTGATAACAAATCCAACTCACCAGATTTCAAGGATGCATTTGATGTCAGATTAGGGTGTGTATGTATGTGTGTGTACAGAGAGTGTACTTTATGGCCAACATGGTAGCCTGGGCTAAATTTTATATAGCAATAATCAAAGCACAATTTTAAATTAGACACAGACCTCCTCAATTACATGGTACCAGAATGCAAACTTGGCTGAATGGATCTGTAGCGATATACACAAAATTTTGCAAACAGAATGAGAACTGTTTAATTTTATTCCCAATAATAAATGAAAGTTGTATTTTTTTAATGCTTTGTGTTCTAGTACTAAATAATCCAAAAATCTTAAATCTCAAAAATGTTTAGGGTGGTTTCTACTCAGTGTAAAAATTTCTTTCATGCTAGTTTTTCTGGCATCAGACAGCATTCTATGCCATGACAACATTCAGATTTCTAGGTATAGTTCACTCAGATCTGTCTCTTCTTCTATGAAATATTAAATCAGCAGCTAAGCTTGTTTTGCCATGTAGAATAATGGTGGTTATAACAAGTTAGTTTGCATTTGTATGTACACGTCTTTGGATGGACATTCAACCTTCACAACAGCATCATAGATAAGGCAAGTGAGGCTAGATAATACCACCCCTTGACCACCTTCATCATCTTATAACAGGAATCTAAAGCTGAGAGGCCTCAAGTGACTTTCAGATCATAAAACAGAGCAAATGACATGAACAAGGTAGGTCTTCTGACCACTAATACAGGATCTTTTCCCTTTACCACAGATAGATAGAAGCCAGCATTAATCCTTGGTAAACAACATTCTAACCCAATAATACAGTTTACCAAAATCATTCAAAGTTGAGGAAGTGAGGTGTTTTTATAATATTAAGAAGATACATTTTATGGTCAAGCAGAACTAAATTTGAATTTCACTACCAAGAAGCATAAGAACTTTGGGTAAATTCCTTAACCTGTCTAAACAAGTGTTCTTGTTACAAATTTAGTATAAAATAAGTTGATAGATATAAAGCTGTAAAATAGTGTTTGGCACATAGCACAAGCTCGATAAGCACATGCCCTTACTTCTTTATATTACATTTATTATTTTAACATTATATTTTACTTATTATTAAAAGGGTAATCTAAAACTAGTTTATATAAATTTTACTGTGAAATATATTAATATTAATGTATTACATTTTACCTGATATTTATGTTAGATTGTCTGTGTTTTAAAAATTACTACTTAGCCTTACATTTTATTTTCTAATAAAATGTGAATGTATATCATCAGATTATTTATATTGTAAAAATGTAGAGAAATCTTTGTACCTCAGACTCTCAGTCACTATGTTAGTGTTACCTGTAGCAAATGTTTTATGAGACTATTACAATAGATGGCCTTAGCCAATCTTTGTTGTCTTCGGAGACCACAGCAAAACAGATGAGGATTAATATTTTGTTGAAGAGGGTGCTGGTAGTGTAGTGATACATAGGAATTAACAAACTCTGGGACAAAGAGGCTGAAAATGTCTAAGGATAAAAAAATCTCAACTATATACTGGGATTCAGAGCTAGTCAATGTGAGTGGCAAGTTATCTTCCATATCTGCATGAACGTGATGTTTATAGGGAAGGAGACGAAAGAGGTCAAGTACATTTAAAATTCAAGGGATTATAAACTTTAGACCTAAAAATCTTTACATTCCCAGTCTTTTAGTCTATTAATTACAAGTGATGAACTTTGAAAAGAATTAAGCCAATTAACTCCTGTGGTGCCAATCTAAAAAGCTTTAGAGAGTAG
The DNA here is from genome assembly GCF_049350105.2 of Macaca mulatta. Classification (NCBI taxonomy): domain Eukaryota; kingdom Metazoa; phylum Chordata; class Mammalia; order Primates; family Cercopithecidae; genus Macaca; species Macaca mulatta. The sequence goes on from NC_133411.1 coordinate 126,218,762, forward strand.
CTGGTAGCTCTGGAAGAATTTAGAAAACATTTTAATCAATTCTTAGATTATCCAAGATTTTATTTTTTATTTTTTTATGCCATATGAGACATCACAATAAAAGCACCTCTTATTTCTTAAGTTCTTCGTCTCCTATGTCTGCATATTACACCACCAAAGAAAGCATTTTCTATTAATAGCATTCAACTAGCTTCTATTTCAAAGGTCATAAAGTAATAATTGAGAATTTAACTTCGATTGGACAAAAAGCGAAGGAAATGAATTGCTATCTCTATCACCATAAATCTACAGAGCTACAGAGCTGTTAGCCACTTTCTGTGTCACGTGTCAAACATGAATTGTTCACAGGTGGCTAGAGTGAACATTTGATTCTTGGTTCCCTCAATAAGCAAACAGTGTTGCAGTTTTTTTCTCAAGTCTACCTGTTCCCGTAGGATACTATTTGGCTTCTGTATAAATTTCTTGAAGGTGATCAAATGACTGATACACAAATTTAAAACATCTCTTAGTGTAAGTTTTATAAGTCTGTTGCAACAGGTCCCAAGGCATACATAATATTTCTTTTTTTTTGTCATATGTCACTCAAAATGGAAAACCAAAATCATACATGATTTATAGTCTAAGAATTGCTCCTTTTTACAGTGGTTCTCAAACAAGCCTGAATTTAGAATCACCTTTGCTAGAAAGTAAAATGTCCTTCACTCTAGATTCAGAGCCATTAATTCTTGAATGGGACCAAGAATTTGGACTTTAACAAGCAGCTCAGGGATGTTTTGATTGGATGAGTTTCAGCCATGTCTTTCGTTGACAGCATTCAAGTGTGGAAAGTCGACAGTTGATGACAGTCAGTCACTTACTTTTTTAGGTCCCAGGACAAACCACTGAGCCCCTGAGCTCAGACCTGCTCACACCACTTTTGGTGATGCAGACAGTTGAAACCATCAGTTAAAACCTGCTAAGCTTATGGAAAATAACACCAACATGTTATGGCCTCCTTCTGTTTTTGCCTAAGAAAACCAACAAGCTCTGAAGCAATTCCTTTCAAATGTATATGGGGTTCTTGTTGCATTAGGAAATGCATGTGCTTTCATCTCAAACATACTTTTGGGTAAAAAAAAAAAAAAAAAAAAAAAAAAAAAGGCTTGATTTTCTACTGTGTTTCTTGTTAAGATATTAAAGCAATATAAATAAAAATTGTGAGATTTCCCAACCAGTAGAACTGCAGACTGAGAGCATAAGATAGGAATGAGAACAGATGAAAATAAGAGAGATTGTTTTTAGATATTTTTCCACTAAATGTTTGAGATTAAATTATATTAATATTTACAGCTAACTAAAGACGTTTTTTCTTAACTTACTTTGTGAAAAAGTTGTCAATTTTTTCTACCCAGACTGTATCATTTTCTTTCATCCTTATTTCTCTCCTATTTCTTGTATTCTCACTCTTTTTTCATACTTTCCTTTCCTTTCACAGTTAGACTCCGTTTCCATCTATTCCTTCATCCATTTTTGTCTCCTTGTTCAGTTTATACAATCATATGGCATTCACCAGCTAACCAGCCAGAGACCAACATTCAGTCTGAAGATCATCCTATGTTTATAGGGACATGGTTATAAAACTCTTCAGAAAACCTGATGTTGATGATACTTTCTGTTAACTAATGTTCTCTGGAGTTGCAGTGATTGAATGTAGTTATCGCAGCTCTCCTTTTATCTTCTCTAAGTTCACGTCTGGGTCACTGCAACAGAATTCTCTTCTTAGCTCCTAGCTGTCCATGGGCTTTGTGCCCTCCTCAGAGGCTGCTTTATTGTTGGTGGATGGAGTGGGTGGTGGGTGGTCTGGAGGTATTTTGCACTTAAATTTCTATTCCCATACTTTCCAGTGTCCAGGCAATAACTCTGTCGTCACTCACCTTACTCTTTTCCTCAGCATCTTATTTTTCAGGTGAACATTAAAAAATATCTCTTTATGGCAAAATCAGCTAATCCTTCATAAACTAAATGCTAAGCCATCTTTTGCCATTGATATTCCTGCTTTGTTTGGTTATGGAGTTTTTAACGCTAGATAATGACATTTGTTTTCCCTTTGGGACTTTCAATGTTGAAATTCTTAAAAATTGTAGATAAACATTGGGCTGATAGTTAAATTGATCATGGGATGTAGAATGTGCCCCTTATTATGCAGAATCTATGTCAAATTGTCTGTCCTACACAAAAAGAGAAAAAAATGTGTGGGGGGAGGAATTGGTTCTAAAATCAGAGGGGAATGAGCACATAAAGCTTTCAGAAGTCATCCATCCGGAAATTTAATATAGCCCCATCTCAGAATTACTTTTACAGGGGCCAAATAGAAATGAAAACCTTTAATTTGGTTTACTTCCCTGGTGAAAAGATGGCTAGAAAACAAAGAATTTCAAGAAACTAGGAAATAGGTGGAGGATGAGAATGTTCAACAGGTAATAATTTAAGATTTAATGTTAAGGTTAAAATACTAGCCAGACATTATACTGAACCTTTAAAGTTCCAGAGTCAGAGTACTGGAGAGTCAGAGATTTCGGTTAGTTGCATTTAGCTAAACTCTAAGATCCTGGATGAGTCTAAATTGTTTACATGGGTCATAAAGTGCTTTATGGATGAATGGCCTGATCTGCTACAAGACTAGCTCGTGTTCACTGTTGTATATTTTGCCTATTCATCGTTTTTTATAAGTCTTCAGACACTAAATCTTGGTGTTAAAAGATGTGAGTTACAGAGAGCTCTAAAGTTAGCCAGCTGTTCTCAGAAATGTTTTATGTTTAGTGGGTATTTGTTTCTTTAATCATCTAGAAAAAGTTGTCATCATACTGGGCAAACCAGCTTTTCTTTGTCTTTCTTATGACAGACTATTGAACTGTTGAAGACTGTAAGATGCATGCACATTAATTTTTATTATTTGGTTTGCAATACTAGAGTTTTAGTGTCTGAAAAATATAGTAATATACACTTAACATGCCCTGTTGTAACAATTTTACTATCATCTTTTCATCCTGTGAGTTACTTCCCATTTTTCCTCTAAATTCCAGTATACTGTACAAAATTTCAATCCAGTTAATTCTTACGCTTAATCACATGTAGGATGAGGTAGCATTTGCTTTCACACTTTGTAGAATAAGGATTTCACAATGCTCTCATTTTCTCTACTCACAAACTATGAGCTACTTCACCCTTTTCTCTTATTTAATATATTCTGTTCCCCAAATCTTTCTGATGTCTCCTCTTAATAAGCATTATTCTCTGAATTTTGTTTTCCTGAATCATTTTTCCAACCTGAAATTTAACAAAAGCTATACACCACAGAGAAGAGAAAATATATGATGTGTTATCTATTAGTAACTGAGTTCCCTAAGACCAAATTATATTGGATTAATTTAAATGTAGCACAGCGAATTTCTGTAGTTAGTCTTTATACTTCCTATCTTTAAATACAAAGGTCATGCAGAAAGTCATATAATTAAATTAGGAATTCCTTAGGAGAAGGAAAAATAAATAAATAGTGTCATTAATGAGACCATAAAACTGCAAGGAGCAAAGACTGCATAGAGGTCAAAGGAAATGGAGTACGGGTTGTCGAGAGAAAATTCCCCGAAGAAGCATATTTCAGACAACTACTGTTTTATTTAATAAAACTACTCCTTGGCACAAGCTTAAAGTTAACCTCTAGTTACTGTTTCACACCGGATCCAGGACAGAGGAGGTCACAGTATATAATAATACTATTACCTCCTTAATTTAGGACTTGATAATTTTTCGAACCTTCTCTATCCATTAATACTATGATGTCAAATCCTTCAAACATGCTCAGGGAAAGGAGAGAACAGAGGCCCACGCCTGTAGTCCCAGCTACTCAGGGTGCTGAGGCAGGTGGATCACTTGAGCCCAGTAGTTTGAAGCCAGGTGGGTTTCAATTCTCTCTATTCTTGGAATACTTTTTTTGAGCACTCCCCTTCCTAGTGCCGTCTGAACACCCACGGATCTCAAGGTCTGTTGTCTTCCTGAAGCATGCTTTGCAGGGTAGATTTGGTCTAATTAAAATGATTTTGCCAGACGTTCTGACCTGTCAGCAGAATTGCATGGGGAATTTGCAATAAGACGATTGTCCAAATGGTTCTTACTGTATTCCTTTTCTGACCTCAGAGGGGTATTACATGCAGGGGGATCTTTATCGAAAATACTGTATAATGGAGAACAAATCTGAGGGACCCTGGAAAGGAATATGGCATTAAAACAAAAGGACTTTCAGTGCCTCTCACTGCTTTCTGACTTGTAATCGCTTTTCAGTGGCTTCCAGACAGCTGCAAGAGGCCCCAGTAGCTTTACTGTGTGGTTGTGACATGTGTGAATGGATTTCATGTAATTCAGTGTGTGAAATGTGAAACGTGTGTTCACTTCATGCTCAACTGAAGGCTACAATTCTATCTTGTAGTATTGGGGATTTTGTAAGTTTGGCTTTCATGTTTTGTCACTTTAGAAAAAGCTGCTGATAGAATTTACACCTCCTTTAACTCTCACAGAACTCTATAGAGTAAGATTCTTTACTGAAAATTTTATGAATAATTGAAATAACCGATTAAGATAAACATATGTAAGAAGTTGGCATCGTGGCAATGTCTAAAAGTGGCACTAGGTTTTAAGAGGTGAAATGGAAGTTTTAAATCTCAAACAATTGAAAATTACTCAGACATTTTTAAAAATCTTTCTTACTGGATTAAATTACTTGTTTTATAAACATCTAAGCTTTAAAACTTTTTGACTACTTGGGCCAATCTCAAAATAAGCTAAATACAGTATGACACTTCTTATACAATATGCACAAAAATGTATGGCAGACTAGCAGAGTAGGTTTTTTTCCCAGATCTCCTAGTTTTTACAATTATAAAATTATGCAAAATTATTTTAGGGAAATTATAAAACATAGTATAAAAGAGCCGGAAAAAGTCACTGATAACTGCTATCTCCTGCCCTACCTCCCACTGTCAAAAATGTTGAGAAGATGATATAGTTCTGTGAATTCATTTGTGTGTGTGTATGTTATATTCACAGTATGCAAAAAATACGTGTGATATTATGTATTTCTTCTTTTTTACATCACACATATTTTCCAGTAAGATAAAAAGGTCTTTGTAGATATTGTGTCTGGTCATTGTATAAGAATATATAATTGAGCACAGTTAATCTAAACACAGTTTAAACTGGAAAACTGTTTGTGGTGTGTGTTGTTAACCTGTTTTAGAGCAGCATAGAATAATTGTTTGCAGCAGATTCTGGGGCCAGGGTTCTGTCACTTACTAACTGTTAATTTGGCAAATTCTTCTACCTCTCTGGATGTTAATTACCCAGCCTGAAAAGTGGCAAAAACATGGTATCCATTTCACTGGTTAGTTCTGAGGATTCAAATAACAGTATAATAATTTCCTGTAGAAGCAGAAGTTTCATGAATACAAATATGAGGTTTAAGTTTTTTCTCCATTAGCTGTTTCCAACTGTGATAGTCAATCTTTCTTTCTGTCTCCTTAACATTTGTTGGAGTTTTTAATACTTTGTGATCATTTTCAGCTATCAAAATGTCAGTGCAGTTCAGTTGAAAACTTCAATCATACCTTCACCCTGCACAAGTTTGGGCTTTCAAATAATGGAGAATGGTCTACATTTCTATTAATCCAGTCTGCGAGGGGTGAGACAGGATTAGATCAAAGAACACATGTCATTTTACCTATGTTGTCTTCCCAAGTTCTTTGGCTGAGGCCAGTTGACCACTATTGATGACCTCACTGTGGCAGTAATTCAAGCACTTGCTTTCCCAATGGGCACTCCTGCACAGTTCACACTGCGTCTGCAGGATTTTCCCACTGCACACTTATTTTGACTCTAGTTCAACTCTTTCATTCCCCCTCAGCTCTCACCAATGGCTGACAATTAGTAGTTCTTACCACGGTAATTCCCTTAGACTGTTGGAGTGGGATGGAGAATGTTGAGGAGACAGTGCCAGACAAAATGTTGAGGAGACAGTGCCAGACAAACTTCTGTGGCATTTTTTGATCAATGTTACCCCAAATTAATGCTGTTTGCAGCTCCCCTGGTGGGTAGTAATGTCATCCAAACATGCCTATACAGTTGGGCAAATAAGAGAGAATTCTCTACTGTTCCATTTGCAATGAAAACATCTCAAGGAAGACAAACTGAAAATGTTTGGTCTTTGGAATCTGTCAGATCTGACCTTAAGGCCTGGTCCTTCTGTTTCCTACTTTCTGAATATGTGACTTTTGGTATATTGCACAAACCCTCTGGCAATCAATTTCCTGAACTCTGGATATGTAACATGGAAATAAGGAGGCCATATACTTGTTATAAAGATTCAATGATATGTGGTATTCCGATAAATGTCTGTAACTTCTTTATTCTTTCTCTTTGTTCATTCTATTCAAAAGCATGCAGCCTATGTCTTTCCTTTTTCCCTGTGTTCCCCTCTCCTCCCCTCCCCTCTCCTCCCCTCCCCTCCCCTCCCCTGTCTTCCCTTCTCCTCCCCTCATCTCCCCTCTCCTTTTGCTGTTGAGAAGAAATGGAAAAGTATTTGGAAACAGGGGTAAATGAATGACATGACTGGCCAGTGCCAGGAGGAGAGTGAGACTATCACTGTGCTATAGGAGTCAATCCCCACACCCCAGACACAAAGCTTTCTATGCTTTGACTAGAATATGGAGCATTTTATGGCTTTCTCATTTTGATGGAGTATAACGATAAGAAAGGTGAACACGAAAGAAGGGGTCTATCCCATTTAATCTGTAAGAATGTAGCTTCAAGATCAAAGGATAGAATGGTACAGACGAAAAATTTCTTTCAAATGAGAGGAGTATAAAATGCATATGAATAAATTCATAGATCATCATATAGAGTTTCCAAATAATTCTTAATGCAGTTTGCAATTTCCCTGGTTATCTGCAATGATGTGAAATTCAAAATCCTATGTCCCTTACTTTAATATTTATAAGAAATATGTAAGGAAGAAACTCGAAAATACAGACTGAGAATTGAATCACCAATGTTTTCAGAAACACATTAAGATTTGAATTAACTGCCTTCAAAATTTACTTTTGATAGAAAATTCTGAGCTGATAGGTATTTCTAAGTTGCTAAAATAACTGTACAGGCAATAAACTTTAGCATTGTTTCCCCTACAGGAAAAATATGCTGAACAGGTTTGATAAAATTTTGTATTGAGAAATAGGGAAGCAGTGGGTCAGGTGGGGAGAAAAAGGGGGAAGGGATGATGAAGGGAAGAGAGAACTAACACATAGCAGAAGCACTGAATCTTTAACTTAAATACAAATGCTTTTCAGATTGTGTTCTAGAATACAAGGGTGATAGTCATAATTGCCCAGCTGTTGTTTGGGCAGCAGCTGCACATAAGTGACTATACAGATACAGGGTTTTTTTTTTTTTTTTGTCTTTTCTTCAATTCTGTGTCACTCTTGGCAGTGGGAGACTTTTGTTTGTTTCTTTTTTTGAGATGGAGTCTCACTCTGTCGCGAGGATGTAATGCAGTGTCACGATCTTGGCCCACAGCAACCTGTGCCTCTCGGGTTCAGGTGATTGTCCTGCCTCAGCCTCCTAAGTAGCTGAGACCACAGAAGCATGCCACCACGCCCAGCTAATTTTTGTATTTTTAGGGTAGACAGGGTTTCACCAGGTTGGCCAGGATGGTCTCAATCTTTTGACTTGGCCTCCCAAAGTGCTGGGATTACAGGCGTGAGCCACTGCGCCTGTCCTGGGGGATATTATTTTATTTGTGAATGAAGGGAGAAAACAGTGTTTTTCTAAGAGATTTAGACAAAGCAAAGAAGCAAGAGAATTCAACTCTATCTTATCATTATTTTGTTGAAATATTGATTCGAAAAGCAATTAATAATACTTGCTTCATTAAGACCGTTTAGAATATCCCAAGTCCTGATTTTTTAGTTCCTTGAGACATGTAGATTTAGAAAAAAAGTATTTATTTATGAGTACTTTTTTCTTCCTTCAGTGAAATAATGAAATAATAAAAATGTAGTAAGATTTCTTTCTTTATTTAAGGCAATCAGTGCTTTATTTCCTATAACCCGGAAAGTATTAAAAATTAAGTTATGAATGGAGAGTTGCTTTAATGTAAAGGAGAATTTAATAGAAATCACAAAATAACCCTCCTCTCTGAATTTTAGAACTCCATGGCAAACACTTACTATTGGCTAAATGTTACATGGAAGTATAGTAATTAATGTAGAGACCTGCTCTTGGCAGATTTTAACATTTCAATTGTCCGAAGATTAGAAGCCTTTATGATACCATCCAGTTACATTCTGATGTTCTTTCTCACTTAAAAGTTTCTGGATTTACTCCCTTATAATTAAAAACACAAAACAAAACAAAACAAAAAAACTTTGGTTAGAACCTGCAATCTAATTTTATTTCTTTGAATAGCTTTCTATATGTAACTACTAATTTAATACCAACTTAGAATTATTTCTGTTTGTTCTTTTCTTTTCCTCAACTTGCATATAGCTTTCTTTTCACTGATTATTGAAAGTTATTGTATTACTTAAAAAATAATTTTGGCTGCTTCCGCTTTTTTTTCTATTAAAACTATGGATATTTTCGCAAATAAACTATGGCAGACAGTTGTTGAACCTGACTGTGTGTTGGGGATGTTGTTATGTGTTTCACTTGGAATTATTCCCATTAATTCTCCAACCAGCCTTGGTAGTTTTTATTACGATTTATCCCCATTTTGAAATGAGAAGATTGAGGAATGGTGACGCTAATTTGAGTAAGTCATAGAGGTGGAAGATTGCACAACTAGGACTCAGATTCTTGTCTTCCCTTTCCTTGGTCAATTTCTGATGTCGGTGTGCCCTATGAATAATCTCTGTTCAACTTGCCCTGCTTTGTTGGTAACCATGCTCTTGTTTCTTGCTCTAAATAGTTATGCGATTGTAAAATTCATTCTCTAGACCTGACCTCTCCTGAAACTCTAACATAATATATGCATTTGCCTGGTTGGTATCCCTACTTGGATATGAAATAGACATGTTAAACATAACTGGTCAAAACAGAAGTACTGTTTATTAATAAATACCTCATACTGCACAATGAGCTCTAGGTCTTTCCTGTGTAGTCAGTATCACACTCTTCCTCCCACTTGCTCAAATAAAAATTATTGAGCTTTTAAAAAAATCATTTTTTGGTCTCATCCCTATATCTAATTAATTAGCAAGCACTATAAATTTTACTCATATATTATATATAAATTTCCCTCACTTTTCTCCATACCTTGTGTTACTATCCTATTCCAAGATTTCACACAGTCTAGAGCAAGAGCCTTCAGATAGGTCTCTCTTATCCTACTCCTGCTCCCATGTAACATAGTGTCAATGCAATAGCTGCAATGATGGTTCTAAAATGGAAATTATATTATTTTAAAAATCTCTAGAGTGGAATCCTATTACATCTAGGATAAAATCAGAGTTTTTTATTTGTTAACTTCTTGTCTGAATCCCTTTTTATCATTCAGATCTTAGCTTAAATGACAATTCTTCAGGGTCACTCTCCTTGATCATCCAGTGTAAAAGCAGTCACCTTGTTACTTGCAGATCATTATATCCCCTGATGGCTTTTGTAAATACATTTGCTTATTTTTTTCTCTTTTCACCACAAAGAGATTCCATGAGTCAAGCACCTTGCCCATCATAAGTGTTAAGAGCAACACTCCTATTACAAAAGACAGGTTAACAGATGAAAGGTACAACGATGAAAGAAATTGATTTAATCATAGTGTTATGTGACACAGGAAACTTCAGAAATGAAGACCTAAAGACCCAGGGAAAATTGTTTATTTCTATGCATAGGTTTGATGAAGAATAAATAGCTGTTCATACATGTGATTGAACAACAGGGTAAGATCTAATAATAATAAACTGATATAGTTTGGATATATGTCCCCACCCAAATCTCATGCGGAAATGTAATCCTCAATATTGGACGTGGGGTCTAGTGGGACATACTTGGATCGGCAGATCCCTCATGAATGGCTTGGACCATCCCCTTGGTGATAGTGAACTTTTGACCTGAGTTCACACAGGTCTGGTCTCTCTCTCTCTCTCTCTCTCTTGCTTCTGCTCTGGCCATGTGATGTGCTTTCTCCCACTTTGCCTCCTGCCATGAGTAAAAGCCTCCAGAGGCCTTCCTAGAAGCAGATGCTGGAACTATGTTTCCCGTACAGCTGGCAGAATCATCTTTTTTAATTAGAAAAGCTAATTAAAACTTTTTCTTTGTAAATTATCCAGTCTCAGGTATTTCTTTACAGCAATGCAAGAGTTGCCTAATACATAGATTGAATGGGGAAACCCAGTAATGATTGTCCGGTCAGATTCTTTTTTATCTCTCTGTGTAGTATCTTTTCCTCCTGAGTATAGGACAGCACCCCTCTGGAATGAGAGTCTTCAAGGAACAAAGGAGAAAGTAGGACTAGGTTTTATGCCTTGCTTTGGATAAGAGAGGTTCTACTTTCTATTTCACACCTTGGGGAACAGGAATTCTGCTTCTTATGACTTGCTTCAGGAGAGAAAGTGGGGCGATAAGGCAGGCGGAGGTCAGAGAAACTTCTGACCCCAGAAGTGGTGGCATGTGCCTGTAATCCCAGCCACGTGGGAGACTGAGACAGGAGAATCACTTGAACCAGGGAGGGAAAGGCTGCAGTGAGCCAAGATCAAGTCACTGCAATCCAGCCTGGGTGACAGAGTGAGACCCTGCCTCAAAAAAATAAAAAATAAATAAATAAATAAATAAATAAAAACAACAACAACAACAACAAAAAACATCTGCTTGATATGTTTAAAATCTTGGGAAAAGAAAATCTTTCTTGGCCTAACACAAAAGAAATAAACTAAAAAAGCTATAAATATCACCTGATAAAAATTAAAACTTCTCTACAGCATAAATGTAGGTAAAATATAAGTTTTAAATGGCTAAAATTATTTGAAATACAAATGACAAAAAAAGGGCTCTCACATATCCATAGTAAATTGAAACAAACAGAAAAACAGGCATTAGAATATGCTGGAATAGAGAATCTACTAATTCATGGAATTCATAATTCATAAAAGAAGAAATGTTAATGTTAATTAAATTCTGAAACGAATACAGATACAACCAAGATGGTGTCAGGGCTCAGAACATGATAAGCACAATATGGCTGATATGGTTTGGCTATGTCCCCACCGAAATCTCATCTTGAATTGTAGCTCTCATAATTCTCATTATTATGGGAAGGACCCAGTAGGAAATAATTAACTCATGGAGGTGGATTCCCTCATACTCTTCTCATGATTGTGAATAAGTCTCATAATATCTGACAGTTTTATAAAAAGAAACCCTGTTCACTTGATTCTCATTCTCTCTCTTGCCTGCTGCCATGTAAAACATGCCTTTCGCCTTCCACCATGATTATGAGGCCTTCCCAGACACGGAACTATGAGTCGATTAAACATCTTTTTCCTTGTAAATTACTCAGTCTCAGATCTGTCTTATCAGCAGCGCGAAAGCAAACGAATACAATGGTTCATTAGCATGCTGAGTAACTTGAACTGAAGAACATTGGAAGGGCCTCACTATTGATATGTGAGAGCTCTTGCTATGTCATTTATATTTCAAATAGTTTTAGCCATTTAAAATTTATATTTTATCTTTATTTATGGTATATAGAAGTTTTATTTTTTATCTGGTGATATTTATAGCTTTCTTTAGTTTATTTCTTCAATGTTAGGCCAAGAAAGATTTTCTTTTCCCAAGATTTTAAACGTATCAATCAGTTTTGTTTGTTTGTTTGTTTGTTTGAGACAGGGTCTTACTCTGTTGCCCAGGCTGGAGTGCATTGGCTTGATCATGGCTTGCTGCAGCCTCCACCTCCCAGGCCCAAGCGATTCTCCTGCCTCAATATCCCAAGTAGCTGGGATTACAAGCACATGTAGCCACTCCCAGTTAATTTTTTGTGAATTTTAGTAGAGATGGGGTTTCATCACATTGGCCAGGCTGGTCTTGAACTCCTGACCTCAGGTGATCCACCTGTCTCCCTAACTGCTGGGATTGCAGTTGGGAGCCACTGTGACCAGCCATATTAACCAGTATTTTGAATTTTTTTCTTTCAAAGTTTTAGTTTTTTAATTTTAAATTTTGATTTGCCTGAAATTTATTTTGGTATAAGAAATGTTAGAAAACTAGCTACTGTTTCTTTCTTGCATTTTTAAAAAATACAGTTAGTCAGTTTTCCTGGTATCATTATTCTTCCTACTATGCCTTATTGGCTAATTAAGTTTTCTCTCAACGGTTTTCACATTCTATATTCCCATACACACTTGGGTGGATTAGTAGATTCTCTATTCCATCATGTTCCAAGTAGTGTTTTTGGAAGATAATTTTAGAAATTATCTTCAGAAAAAATGAATGATCATGTAAGTATGGAAAATTTGGGACTCTATAAATGGGTTTCTAGAGTAATAGTTTTCAGACTCCTTAATATACTAAAATGGGTTTTAAATCTCCAGGAGATGGATTTAAAAGTCATATTTTTGATGAGTGTTTGCCCATGTGTTTTTCTTGGGGTGGGGGAGGGAAAACATTTCAATTGCACATAACGTGGGAAACTTGATCTGTTCTCTTTTATTCATCTGTCTATGTCTAGGCCAGTGCCACAACTTCTAATTAATGTATCTTTATAATACATTTAATACATTTTTATCATTTGATGAGGCACGTTCTCTCTCATCAGTGTCTTTTTCTCAGATTAGGAGAGATTTATTAAATAATAGTTTGCACATCTCTTACAAAACAGGAAATTTTACTTTCCTTATTTAAGAAAGGAAAAACATGCCATGAAAATTCTAGTAATGTTGTGGTGGTAGCTTGAATTCATCCATGGTGGGAATTTGTACACTGTGGAAATTGACAAATGCTACAAGTCAGGATGCTTTTGTTGCTACTGTTGTTTTCAGAGAGTCTATATCAACATGCCATATCTGTATTCCATACCATTTTCAAAAAAATGTTGGAAAAATGACATGATTTTAATAAATGTGAAATCACGGTGTTCATTAATAACCTTACCCAACTGAAGGTATTACATTTAACTTGATTATTATCCCTGAATACTCCTTTAAAGCTTGAAACTAAAAACTATAGATTTCTAAAAAGGGCAAATTTTAGAGTACATAACTGTCAATTGTTCATCTTTAGCTAATTTTGGAAATATTTTAAGTATTTTCATAGAACAGGTATTTTCTATACATTTGTTTTGATATTTAAATAAAAATGGGTATTTTATGCATTATACTTCCTGAAATTTTCCTTAATTGTTGTGATTTAAGCATTGAAAACTAATTAAAATAGTAAATCTGAAGCTCAGAAAGATCACACAGTTCTTCCCATACCATAATGCCAATGTAGTTTAAATTTTCACTCTAGGTAACTATAGATTATGTAATGTCAAACTTTTTTCACCCAAAAATCTTTGAGTTATATTCTCAGCTACTTTCTGACTCTGACTACTCTAAATACATTAACAGAAAATCAAGGGACAACTCCAGTCAGACTTACAAATGCTTTTTGGTATAGTGAAAGGGAATGCTGAATTCAGAGTCAGAAAAGATGAATTCTAATTCTTACTATGACCTTCATAAGAGGATAACAATGAAAAGAAACCATGAGGGAAATTTTATCTCAATTTCAAATAGAGTATTGTCTCTAGCAATATTATTTTCCTTTCCTTTTCCTCTCATTTCCCCTTCAAACCATTGGTATGTCACTTCTCACAATTCTATCACTGCACCTTACATGGAATGAGTGTTGGAAGGGCTCTGCTTATTTAGAAAGAATTAGTAATATATTTGATGAACATTAAAGAAAATCAGAAAAAAAATATTTGGCAAGAGATCCTTACATTAAAAATCTGGAGGTCACTAAGAATCATTTAGTTCTACAGTCAGGTCACCCTACTGATTGTATTATCAATTTGAAGATTATAAAATTGCCTCCAGAATGCTCTTTCTTGAGTTGTTGGTTTGAGGTTTGCTCTAACTTTACTTATACCTAAACTTACTTTTTGTGTTGTTCAATCTCATTCCCTATAATAGGGAAGTTTTTACATCGATTGCCTGATAATTCTATTTAAATATGCCTGATATAAAAATATTTTCAATGTGTAGAGATGAGAACTTTAGCCTGATTAGGTTATCTGCTTAAGAAAAGTCCCTTTCATTGCTTTCTAGTAGCATTTGATGAGTTAAATTCAAAAGTTTTTTCAAAGTTTTACCTTTTGCTAACATCAAGAGACTGCTAACTTTTCCTACTAGAGTAAAAATCCTTAACCATACTTAATAAAAGTCAAACTTGTCTCCTTTAGATTAAGTTTTTGTTGATACTTGTTTTTTTTTTTTTTTTTTTTTTTTTTAGAACTTGAACTTTAGCCAGACGAATGCTTTGGTGCAAACAGAAGACATTAGTCAAGGGACCACTAGACTAATGAAAGAGAAAGCGAACCAAGAGAGGCCAGTTGAAAAGTGGCTAGATTTCTATACTCAGCAAAAATGCAAATGCTAATGATATTGACAAATCTCTAATTAATCAGGTGATGGAGTTCACTATATAATCTTTATCCACTTACTTTAATGAAATACCAGAATATTCTTAATATTAAACAAAAGTAAAATTTACTTTGATCTGGGCAATGGATAAAGAGCCAGGTTTTGAATTAAAATATGGACTTTGTAATAATCAAACTCAGCTCAGGTCTTATGCTTAGAAATAAATCTTTGGTTTCATAAAATTCAGCCCATTTAAGCTAATTTAATTTGATACTGAAAGTCAGTATTGAATTTTACTTTGATACTTAGAGTTAATGTTAAAATAATATGAAAAATCCAATTACCCCTTTACTTCAGTACCACTGTTAGAATACTCAGAGCACATCCTACCAGGAAGCAGGAAGTAGTGGAAATCCAACAGAAGAGCTGGTTTCTTTTAGATTGCAGGTCAAGGAAGTATTAATGTTGTTGTTTTTATTCTGATATTGGAGGGAATACAGAATTTTAACCTATCATCTAATTTGCTTATAAGAAAGACACATTTTAAGCACAAAATTAATGCCTTTCTCTTTTTTGTTAAATAACTTGCCAAAAAGGGAAGTGTTTTAGTGGGTAAAATGCTCTAACTTTACTTCACATTTTTTCCATATCTACTGATCCATTGGTTAAATTCTCGTCTCACCCGCTTTGTATTCATTACCAGATGAGGACCTTTCTTCTGCTGCTATAATTTATTGACAGCATCTTGAGAACTTCTTTCTGCTTGTTTGTATCTTATCCGTTTTTCAGGGGTTTGCTCAGTGACTTCATGACCATTCCAACCCATGTTGTAGTTTCCCACCTCTCAATATTTTTAGGAGGTGGAGTCTATATCAGTCATCTTAGTAAGAAATAATCAGGAGGTTTATAGTATTCTTAAAATGTTTTAAAGTTTATAGCTCTTGTCTCTTTAAAATACAGGCTTCCAAATATATGTTGATACAAATTCCAGAATTGCAACATGTACATTCCTTGCAAATTTATTAAGTTGTTTTGTTTTTTTGTTATAACATATTCCTTTAAATTTAGTAATTCATTACTTCATGTTTGTCATTTAACATATATTTATGAGCTATATATCTTATATATCAGGCACCATAGTAGTGCTGGAAATATAACAGTAAATAAAGTTGTATATTCTTGTGTACGTGTAGAGACAAATAGGTAAACAAACAAATGAGCTAAATAACTATAGCTTATGACAAGGCTGTGAAGTGAAGGAAATAGGCAAAGTAATAGACTATAGGCAGACAGGGGACTATTTTCCTTTCTCTCAGTTTTACAGATAAGTACATTGAGTTAACCACTTGTTGACAGCCTCTGGCCAGCTGTAGCTAGCCCAGGACTGTTGGAGTCGATAGCCCTATATGTCCCTCTGCTACATGCTGCCAATAAAGAAAATTCCATTAAAAGTTATTCTTATGGGATCCAAATTTTTATCTGGGGAACTTGGGCTAAAACATCTTATAAAACCTTTAAGTTATTATTTAGAAAATTCATCATCTGTGTTGTCTCGGAGAGAATGGCATATCAAGAAAACAGAAGTCAGAACCCAGAAACAAGCATATCACAAAAGCATGTTCTATACCTGAGACGCTTTCAGAAAGCATTGGTAAAAGAAGTGAGTATTCAGTAAATGGTGCTGGGATAATTAGTTATCCATACACAAAAATATAAAATGAAATGTGACCCCTACTTGGTACTATACACAAAAATAAATCCTGAAAGGAATAAAGATATACATGTAAATGTAACTATAAGTTTCTTAGAAGAAAACTATAGAAGACCTTCTTTATGACACTGAGGAAGTAGGGGATTCTTAAGTCACAAAATTTACAAATAATACAGGAAAACATTGATAATGTGATCACATCTAATTTTTTTTTTTTTAAATCAAGCTTCAGACTGGGAGAAAATATTTGTAAAACATACAACGGAGCAAAGAGATAGAGCCTGAAATTGATAAATAATTTACACAAAGTAGAAGAAACCTATTGAAATAAGGGAAAAGAGTATGAACAGGCAGCTTACAGAAGAAATAACATTTGTAAAGATGCTCAACCTTGTGAGCAGTCAGAGAAATAAAAATTAAAACCACAGTGAGATATATCTATATCCATTAGATTGTCAAAAACTGACTGATAGTATTAAGATTGGAAAGAATATAGAGGAACAGAAAATCTCATATATTCTATCCATTAGATTAAATTCTATAACTCTTTAGAGAGTCATGCGGTAATACCTTTTAAGGCTGACTGAGTATCAGCAATGAGTCAGCAATTTCACTTTTAAGACCTTTGTCTGGACTCAAAAGCCAACCAATCAAACAAAATATATATGGATCTTGTTTAACCGCATTGAATATAATGGTGAAAAATTAGAAATGATCAAAGTCCATCAATGTAAAAATGGAAGAATACATTGTGAGTTTTATCAACATGAATTAATTTCAAAACAGTTTTAGAGGCCAGGCACTATGGCTCACACCTGTAATCCCAGAACTTTGGGAGGCCAAGGGAGGCAGATCATGAGGTTAGGAGATCGAGACCATCCTGGCTAACACGGTGAAATCCCATCTCTCTAAAAATACAAAAAATTATCCGGGCGTGGTGGCACATGCCTGTAGTCCCAGCTACTCGGGAGGCTGAGGCAGGAGAACAGCTTGATCCCGGGAGGCAGAGGTTGCAGTGAGTCGAGATCGTGCCACTGCACTCCAGCCTGGGCAACACAGTGAGACCATCTCAAACAAAACAAAACAAAACAAAAAAACAAAACAGTATCAGGAAAAAAAATTAACCACAATATGATACCTTCTATGTGAATAAAAGGACACTTTATATATGGTTATTAGATAAACACATTTGTAGTAAAAATATGCACTAGAATATTATATTCAACTTGAGGAAGTAGTTACTTCAAGGAGTGTAGGAAATGATAAAAGAGGATTTAAGTTTATCTGAAGCATTTTGGTTTATAAAAAACCTAGAGATTAAAATAGCATATGATAAAATATTAACATCTGTGAAATCTGCATTGTGAGTAAATTAATGTTCTATCATCTGTACATTTGAAATATTTTGTAATAAAAATAGCCACAATCTTAAAATTTTCCTTGATAATTGCATTTTTTCATATCATGAAGGTTTTTGTGGTATTTATCACTATGTCTTCCTCTTTCTTTTCTCCTTCCTTCCTTCCTTCCTTCCTTCCTTCCTTCCTTCCTTCCTTCCTTCCTTCCTTCCTTCCTTTCTTTCTTTCTTTCTTTCTTTCTTTCTTTCTTTCTTTCTTTCTTTCTTTCTTTCTTTCTTTCTTTCTCTCTTTCTCTCTCTCTCTCTCTCTCTCTCTTTTTTTTTTTTTTTAAGATAGGGTCTGTCATCCAGGCTGGAGTACAGTGGCGTCGATACAGACTTGAACTCCTGGGCTCAGGCAATCTTCCCACCTCAGCCCATGAAGTAGATGGGACTACAGGTGTTTGCCACCATGCCCAGCTACATTTTTTTTTTCATGTTTTTTATAGAGATGAAGTTTTGCCATGTTGCCCAGGCTGGTCTCGAACTCCTGAGCTCAAGCAATCTGCCCACCTTGGCCTCTTAAAGTGGGGATTACTGGTGTGAGTCACTATGCCTGGCCTATCACTTACTTGTTATAGTTATAAATTCTGCTTTTTTTCTCATTTCATTATATACTATAATGGCATTATAAATGGAACATTTTACTCAAAATTAAAGTATATATACTTGTACACTCATTTATTCACACTGACTATTTTAAAATTAAAAAAAAAATATATATATATATGTAATGGAATCTCTTTGGAAACAATTGAGACTATTGTAGACCAAGGTGGCATAACACACAGTTGCAAGACAGCTGTAAAAGTTAATGGTGAATATGATTGTTTTCCATGAAGAAGGAAGAAGAAACTTTATGAAAATCTTTCTCGCCTGTCCTCCTGGGCAAAGCTGGCAATCTGGTGGTTTTAGCTGAATAGATAATACTCTGGGTAACAGCCACAGCTGGTGTTGAGGCAGGGATAGGAAGCAGTAGAATCAATGCCTCTGACTTTGCCATGCCTTCTTCTTCTTCTCCTTCTCCTTCTTCTTCTTCTTCTTTTTCTTTTTTAGATGCATTTTTGCTCTTGTCACCCAGGCTGGAGTGCAGTGGCGTGATCTCGGGTCACTGCAACCTCCGCCTCCTGGATGCAAGTGATCCTCCTCCCTCAGCCTCCTGAGTAGCTGGGATTACAGGTGCCCACCACCATGCCAGGCTAATTTTTGTATTTTTAGTAGAAACGGGGTTTCACCATGTTGGTCAAACTGGCCTCAAACTCCTGACCTCAGGTGATCCACCCACCTCGGCCTCCCAAAGGGCCGGCATTACAGGTGTGAGCCACTGTGCCGGGCCAGAAGCAGACTTTAAATATTCAAATATAGGCCATGTGTGGTGGCTCACGTGTGTAATCTCAGCATTTTGGGAGTTCGAGGTGGGTGGATCACTTAAAGTCAAGAGTTCAAGACCAGCCTGGGCAATATGGTGAAACCCTTTCTGTACTAAAAAATACAAAAATTAGCTGGGTGTGGTTGTCCACACCTGTAGTCCCAGCCACTTGGTAGGCTGAGGCAGGAGAATAATTTCAACCTGAGAGGCAGAGGCTGCAGTGAGCGGGGATCATGCCACTGCCCCCCAGCCTGGGTGACAGAGCAAGACTTGGTCTCAGTAAATAAACAAATAAATACTCAAACGTAGGGATCTTCCTGTTCATAGCATCCTGTTTCTTCTCAGCTCTGCTTCCTAGCAGTACATCCAGGCACTAAGCTATGACATAACAGATATGAACTATTAAAGTGAGTAAAC
This sequence comes from Macaca mulatta, assembly GCF_049350105.2. Lineage (NCBI taxonomy): Eukaryota > Metazoa > Chordata > Mammalia > Primates > Cercopithecidae > Macaca > Macaca mulatta. The sequence continues at coordinate 126,238,297 of NC_133411.1, forward strand.
TGTCTATTTTATTTTCCAGGAGGAGCATGGTTTCACATTATACTGTCTCAAAACTCCTAGATACTAATATTATCAAGTGATTCAGACAAGAAGTAGAATGCTGAAAATATAGAACAAAAGACAGATCTTGATAACAGAATGAGAGGCCATTCCTTTACCATTTCTGTCTAATATGTCACAAAGATTACCTCACTGAATAAAATTTACTTCTTTTAAAGGACACTGCCAAGCATTTTGATACAAGGCAATGTAAATAAATAAATTAGACCAGAAGTGTATACTTTGTCTTTTCAGTCATTACAAGTTCAAAATGTTAAGTGCAAACAGGAAGTCATAAATGCCTGTCAATCAAGTGGCCTAGTTATTGACAACCATTCTTTGAGAATCCTTTGAACTCTATTTATAGCTAAAGAGCTACAGATGTGTTTCTGTGACTCATTCTCATTTGTACCACAAAGTACAAGGTGAAGACTGGACTTTCTTTTATAAAATTCTAAAGAACCTGAGTTGACCCCAAGTTATCTTTGAAGTCGTACAATTACATGAGAACATTACTGAACTGTGTATGGGGCAATTTTAGATTTCACATAATATTGAGCTTTTAATATTATTTGAGATATAAGATTTTTCCATCTCTAGTGAAGAGCCGGCTGGTAAATGATATGATCAAAAATCATTCGCACAAGGCTTTAGGTCATAGGGCTGCCTTTGCAGTATAACCCATTTCATTTGAAAATGGTGGTCTGGCAGAATCATTGTGTGCTGAGAGGAACTAAAGGTTCCATGTGTTAGCCTACCCAATTTCAGTTTGGAGCAAGTGATTTTTGCTCCTAAGAGTGAATAAGAAAGCAAGATACCTTCAGGTTGGGATGCTACAGAGATTCAAGTGTCTGATTTGTTAATATAAGTCATCTGAGAAGTTATAAGAGCTTAACATACTCACATAGCTTCAGGCTGAAAAGGAAGATTCACTAGGGAGTTACTGAATTAAATCCAGTAATGAACTGAGGTGGGATCATGGGATTCAAAGATAGGGGCAAGGAAGACAGAGGCAAAATTTGACACCAGAGTTCAGGACTAGACAAGTCAAGTAGAAACAGCAGTTTTCAAACATTGCTGTGCATGAGAGTCATCCAAAGAGAAAGTTAAAAATACAGATGCCAAGACTCATTCTGATCCACTGATTCTGAACCTCTGGGATGGAATGTGTTCCAGATGCAGGTGTCTTTTAAAACCTCTGGAGGTAATTGTCATGTACAGAAAAGTTTGTTAAAAACTGGATTGGAACATCCAGAAGGGTTGGAGCTCTCTAGTATATTAGATGAGTGAAGTACTTCTCTGAAAAAGGAAGCAGTGCGTTTCATGAACATGTCCACAACCATCCAGGTAATATTATAATATTTGGTCCCAAGAGTTGTTGGAAGCGGTATGAATTAATGTATTGTGGGCACCAAGCTACAAATGAAGTGTAGGAATCAATTCACTGTCATGCCTAGCCTTCAATTATTGTCTCACACCACTTCCAAATTTCAAGGATAAGCTGAATTGGACTTCATTGGGTCAGAAAATTTGTTTTGAGTCTTTCTTTTGCACTAACTGGTTTGTTTGTGACCACTAACTGGTTTGTTTGTGACTTGAGCGTTATTTTCTTTTTTTTTTTTTGTTAATGGGGTGAAATTTTTTGCCTTCCTATTAGGTGGTAGAAATTACTTTGAAAATTTTAAGCTTTACTCAAATGGAAATTTACATGGATTAAAAATGTAAACACTTAGATGTGAAAAAGTAAAAATATAAATACATTTTATATAACTGAACAAGACTTTGATGACTTGAGTCTTCACGGAATAAATAACTTCTTTCTTGTATTCCAGCATATTCAGTCTGATCTGACTCTTTTCTACTCAGATTTATACGTACGTTTGTTTTCTGTAAAATCGCAGGCACTGTGTAGATTAAAATGTAGCACTTTTGGGCAAATTCTCAACTGCTGTAGTTTCTTCTCCATCTCTTTTCTGCAGCATTTTTGCAGGGAATGTGGGAGAAGTCTTGAACAGGAGATGCTTCTGCAGTAATGCAGGCAGTTGGTTAGGGGCTTTTACCCTTTGAGTTACACTTCAGACCACTGCTAAAATCTGCCACTGTTGGTAGATTCCTACATCTGCTGATGTGGACTGGTTGCTGTATCTGTTGGTATGTGGCTAGTCTTGGGGTATTGTGCTGGCATGTGGCACCTGTCATGATGCAGGGGCAAATTCTATGAGGCTTCAGGTCCTCTCTCAGTCTTCAGTACTTCACTGTGCTCATTCCTTGTTAGAGGAGCTACACACTAAGTATGAAGTGCTTTAGGTCCAGGTCTGGTATTTGAGTGTATGTAAATTTGTAAGTAAGTACTCCCAAAAGAAACTGATGAAGAAGCAGGGGAAGCAGGGTATGGATCAGGAAGATCCACCAAGGGCCCAGGGTCAGGTAAAGTTCTAGTCTCAGCTAGATTCTGCAAGAGTTCTGGATATAAATTATGCTTTAGAGTTTGCATTTTGAACTAAGGAAGGTAGGCCTTTTTACTCCCACATCAATTACTCATTGGTTAAGAGGCAGGGGTGGGAAGTGAGTGGTGGTCATAAATTACTTGGCACTTCTAACAAGGTTGCTCCTGTATCTCAAAGGCAATCTTCTGTAAAATATCAAAGATGCAATTCTTTAGCAGAATAGCAGAAGCTGAGGGACAGATACACAGAGCTGTTAGGACCTGAGGGTATTTGGGCAGGGGCCCAGAAACATCTGCTTCAGTCTACCTTGCACTGCTTTTGCATTAAGTTCACAGATTTTTCAAAAACCCGACTGGTCACAATTTCTGCAGAAAAACTGATGAGACATCTTGATGTGACAAGCTTTAATTGTCACTGCTATAGTTGGTCTCAAGAGCAAAACAGACTCTCATAATTTCCCTCCTCTAACACCCATTTTAAACTCGCTCTAGCATCCTGGTATTATTCAGCATTCTGTGCCAGTAAATAAGATATTCTGTAAGCCCTCAGATATGGTACATGCCAAGGCACTCAGAAAAGACAATATAGTTGATAGCTGTGTGGAGTGAACCCTAGAATCATTTGAGTGGTTTACTCTGGTTACCATGCAGTTATAGTTGCTGCGACTGTTTATTCACAGTTAAAACTTCTTCTGGGAGTCACTGTGATACACTTCCTGTATGACCAAGTAAGCTTCTATCCAGTAACATTTGCACAGATAACAGATGCATACCCTAGAAAAAATAACAACAACAACAACAAAACTACCCGAAGGCATTGGAGGCAAAGTGAAAGAAGATTTTGGAGACAGTCAGTAGCTGGATAAAGAAAATGTATGGATAAAAGGCATTTTTCATTTTCATGGCTTCTAAATTGGAGATAGTTCCCTTTCCATTCTATATGGAGCATGTAAAATTGTCATTTACAAACCTGCAGTATCTCTAGCCTAAAGAATCAAAGGACCAAGTTTGAGGCAAGCACAATAGCTGGAAATATAGGAGTCTGTCCCTCAGACAGGAGGGGTCCAGAGAGAGAGAATTCTAGATTCTATGCACAAATCCCATGCACATTTGTGTATAAACTCTAAAAGTCTCTGGATAGCCCCCGAACCACTCATATATGGGAAAGATTCCAAACTACCCAGTTAAGAACAAAACAAAACAAAAGAAAACATCAAGAACAAAAATAGATCTAACATTTGGACTGCTGCTTGGGAGACAGAGTTTCTAGTTTCTGTCCAATCAATAAACTACCTGATAAAACAAAACAAACAAACACCAGATATCAACACTTTCTGGAGCAATATACCAAAATCCAGTCTCCGAAATATATATTCACAATTTCCACAATACAACTCAAAGTAATTTTGTATATGAAGAAATAGAAAAATATAGAATAATGGGACCCATTCTCAAGAGAAAATACAATTAATAGGGACTGACCCTGAGATAAAACAGATTTGAAAATTAGCAGACAAAGGTTTTACAGTAGCTATTATAATAATGCTATCAGGAAAATATGCTTATAATCGATCAAAAAGCAGAAAATATCAGCAGAGAAATAGCAACTATAAAAAAGAATCAAATGGAAGTATTAGATGAAATAAATATAATACCTGAAATAAAAGTTGAGGCTGAGAATGAAACTCTAGCTCTGTTACATAATAGCAACCCTAAGTCTTCATAATGATTAAGGTCATTTATTCCTGTCAAAAATGGTATTTTTTTTTCCTACTGGTTTACTAGTGTGAGGAGTCAAAGAGACTCAATGGCAGCCAACGTTTTACACTCAGTGGGCTCTTACTTGTGACTTGATAGTGCCACTTCTCTATGAAGACTAGGACCTTTGAACTTTCACAGCTTAAAGATGCAGAGAAGGGAAGCACACATTCCCAAATATGTCAGTGGGAATAATAATGAGCAGGGAAATTATACTTCCATCCATTGGTTCTGGGACTCACGCAGTTTACTGTTTGGGGACCCAGGTCCATACAAAGATTGTTACTTTAAGGTTTATATCATATTCCGAACGACAATTCCCTACCTTCACAACAGGTCATATCTAAGATAATGCCTCAGCTGTACCTTTAAGACTATATTTCAACATTGTGTCAGGCCAGCAGTTTCTGGATTGTGTGGTATGTGATAAGATCAATGGATCATCTGGTCATGTGCCTACTGCTGCACATCTTTTGCTATTAAGTAGGTACTGTGGCCCAACATGATATTATTCAGGATTCTGTGCCTGTAAATAAGGCATTCTGTGAGCCCTCAGATACAGTGCATGCCAAGGCACTCTGGCTGGAAGAGACAACCCCCTTTTCTTTTTTCTTTTTTAATCCTGAAAAAGTGCTTTCCTTTCTAGGATAAAAGTGGTCCCATGTGATCAACTTGCTATGAACTAGAGTTTTTGTCTCCTTGAGTGATTATAGTACATCAGGGACTCAGCATTGGTCTCTTTGGCTGATAAATTTGAAGAGAATGTTTTTAGTGTCAATAGCTAAGTCATGGATAGCTTCCATCCTTGACATCATGGCTAATCTGTTTATGAATCTATTGTGCAAGCACTGGGGTAATCAAGGACAAATGCCAACTAACATCTGTTTGATGAATCATCCTGTTCACCTAATTGTTTAGTCCCTCTTCTGCAATGGATGCTCTATAGTGGGTATTGTAGTGTGATAAAAATATCTTTTCCTACTATAATTGTTCTTGTTAATGGATCAAAGAATCAATGTTAGGGTTTTATCAGCTCCTCAGTATTTCCATTTCATTTATTCATCAAAGGAATGATCATTGGATAAGTCTGTATTCATGAGACTCTCTATTGGTTAAACCTAAGCCAGAAATCTAAGCTGGGCACAGTGGCTGACGCCTGTAATCCCAGCACTTTGGGAGGCTGAGGCAGGTGGATCATCTGAGGTCAGGAGTTTGAGACCAGCCTGGTCAACATGATGAAACCCCGTCTCCACCAAAAATAAAAAAAAAATTAGCCAGGCTTGGTGGCAGGTGCCTGTAGTCCCAGCTACTTGGGAGGCTGAGGCAAGAGAATCACTTCAATCTGGGAGATGAAGGTTACAATAAGCCAAGATCATGGCGTTGCACTCCAACCTGGATGACAAGAACAAAACTCCACCTCAAAAACAAATGAACAAACAAATGAAAAAAAAACCTAGGCCAGAAATCTATTTATTACTTGATACCCACATGCCTATACTTTAATAGAGGAATGAGCATAATGCTTTGCATTCCTGATATCAGGATTAGTTCAGACCCAACCACCCTTAAAATCTGTGTATTTCTCTTTTTTGAATATACAATTACTTAGGTAGATGGCTGCAAGGGCTGGTTGGGAAAGGACAAGGAGCATCACTACTGTAAAGCATGTTGTCACATTGCATCTTCCTTCCTTGGGAGCTTAATATCTTTTAATCTTTGGATTCTAGATGTGGAAACTGGCCCAGTTGTAGAATTTTCAACTGAAGTGATTGATATCAACATTTTTGATCTCGCCCTCTTAAGAAGATATAAAACCTCAGCAACTCATCTCTGTTGGCCCTAGACACACCATCATCTTTTAGTCATTGACATAAATCCCCTGAGAGCCAGGATCCATGGCTACCATTTTGACCTTATTTTCTGTTAGGGTAATTACATCTCCTCTGCCTCTAATGGTTAAAGTCTGCCACCTGAATCTTTCATACTTACTGTTAATAAGAAGCCCAGTTCCATAAAAGCATCTTGTGTTACCAATCCCAGGCTTCAGCAGACAGCTGCTGTAAGATTCTTGGCAATATTAGAGACCCTGTCACTAAGGGAATTCATTATTCCATATTGCTATAGTAAACAGAATATCCCTTAGGCTTTCCTGAACGTAGTCAACTGGTGTTTTGGAGGGATAGGGGTTACATATTAGTTACATACAGGCATGCCCACTTATCTGAGCCTTTTGCTCTCTTTCTCCATACTACACCAGGTCAGCTCTTCCGTTTTCACATCACGTAATGAGGGCCATTGTTTCTTACAGGCTCACATGACAAAAGTCCTTAAGCAACTTATTAGATCCAGCTCCAGAGGGCTTTTCTAAAAAGTGAAAAATCCTGAGTTAGAGGATTTTGTCCCCAAATAAACAAACTTTGTATTATCCAGCTTTATATTCTAAATTCTCCTCTTTAGCCATCTAATACCCTCAAAATTTATTCCAAGGCATTTTTCTAGTATATGTTGCTACAAATTAGTTAGGTCCTGAAGACCATTCAATCTATAATCCCTTTCCTTCTTGAGCAGGACAGCACTTCCCCAGTGAGCTTAGTTCTTGGTTTGGTGTCCAGGATGGGAGATAGGAACAGATCTTGAGAAGTGCAGCATTTTTCTACAAAGTCTCTGTCTTGGTTGAAACATCTGCATAGTCTTTAAACAAGAGGAAGGAGGGTTACTCTATCCTCTAACAGGCCCAGAAGGTTTTGATGAATCTGTGGGTACCAGGTTGCCATATGCATCTACCATGTGTTTCTATCCCAAGTCTCAGGATCTCACTACCAGGTAGCTACTTTTGGAGTGAGAGACTTAATCAGCTAGCAAATTCATTCTGCATGGAAGTTACGATACTTTATCATTAAGTCCTGTGCCTGGTCATAATTTGGGCTTTCCTCTGCCTACAGATGGTAAAGGTTTTTTTAAAGGTTGCCTTGGGCTCTCTGTTTTTCACATTTTGTGGTAAGTTAGTAATTGGTTAACTTCAGCCTGTCATTTTCTCCCTTCAAAGCATCAATGCCACTTAGCAACCACCAACTAATTTCAAAGTCCTTGTAAGTACTATTTCCTTTATACCTCTCAAATGCAAAAGATATTTACCAAAGCCAGTGCATTCCCTTCTACTTGTACCTTTTCTTAGATAATAGCAACATTACTGTGGCCTAGCAGGGCTTATCAATATTCCACACACCACTGTGATATGATTCTCATTCATATCTGTCCTACATGTTATCCAAAACCTAGAATCCCATTTAGACAGTCTATAAGAAGGACCACTTCATGTACCAATTGCTTTAAGTTAGTTTTCCCAGAAGTGGATTTGAACTAAGGATTGGACTACAAGTGGATTATTTAAACAATGCTTCCAGGAGAGAGTGGAAAGAGAGTGAATAATTAGAATATTGAAGAAAAAGAGATTATGATTGCAGTTTCAGGGGAAGCTCCAGGCTCAGACTGATCCCAGTGGACATATACATTTTATCTTGGAGTTTGTTTCATCTTGAGGCAAGAAAACAGAATTTTGTGATTCTTTCTTGGCTGATGTCCTAGATCCTCACCACCTTGAAGGGATTGTAAACTTCCGTGTACTTCTGGCTCATTACAGGAACAAAACCCTGAAGGGCATATGGGCACAGATTGTGACAAAGCACACATAATCAAGGGGATAGAAACAGTAGTAAAAGAGATCTGAGAAGGTCTGAGTGGGCACCAAGAGCATCTGCTGCAGGAGATCCTCCTAGAGGCCGGCAGTAGCCCAGGGAAGCAAGGTCTCAGCACACAATGTTTTTAGATTTTCCCAAACCAATCTGGGTGTTTTTAGGATATGCCTTAATCCCTTAGCCCTGAGTTTGGAGAAAGACAAGAGTCAGACAACATCCCTCACATCAAACACTTTGCCCTTCTTTTACTTTTGTCCAGCTTCTCCCAGCACCGGAAAGGCTTTTTCGTGTTGTGTGTGTGTGTGTGTGTGTGTTTTGGTTTTTTTTTTAATATTCTCATAGCACATATTTCTTCTTCCTTATTCTATGACTCACAGAAGAAATTCTGTGATCTTCGTCTCCCATAGCATGACACCATATTTTAAAAAAAACTTCTTGTATTTTTAAGAAAATCACTTTCTCTTTCAAAAAAGCCCAATTCCAGAAAATAAAAAAAGAAATACTTGACTTAACATGACGCCTCACACTGGGCTAAAAAAAATTCATTTTGGAACTTCAAACTAAGTGATGACTCTTCTGAACTTGACTGAGTACTGCTGCCCCTTGGAACAACTGATGCCACTGATTCAAAAGGTAGTATCGCTAGGGGGCAAGTGAAAAGAACAAAATGTTGTTTTGCTAGCTCAGTAATGTCATCCTTGTCAAACGAATTATTGTAATATTATTGAACATTCCCAATTTTTCTGAGCTACATAGTATTTTTATAATCTGCTCATGCTGTTTAGTTTATTTCTCCAAGTAGTTAGCTGTCTTCTTACTGGCCTTTTTCTGCTTGCCTCCAGATATCTCTCCCTTGTCCTCCCACCCCTCCCTAGCTTGTTTCTTCTAAATTGCTCAGGGCTAGGAAACCACCATGTCAAGGTCATGTACTCACATAATAACATTTTGGTCAATGATGGATGATATATATGACAGTGGTCCCATAAGATTATAATACTTTATTTTTACTGTCTTACACCCTTTCTGTGTTTAGATATGTTTAGATACGCGAGTACTTACCATTGTGTTACAATTGACTAGTGGTATTCAGCACAGTAACATGAAATATGGGTTTGTCATCTAGGAGTAACAGGCTAGAGCATGTAGCCTAGGTGTGTAGTAGACTAAGCCATCTAGATTTGTGCAAGTACACTCTATGATGTTCACACAATGACGAAATTAACCAAACGACACATTTATCAGAATGTATCCTCATCATTAAGCAATGCATGACTGCATTTAAGAGTTTCAACAACTTCGATGAGAAACTAAATCTTCACCCATGACATCAAATGAATGGTCTCTTTGTGAGTCCTCACGACAAAAACTTCAGGTACTCAGAGATCTGTGTGCGTGTGTGTGTGTATGTGCATGCACACATGTGTATGTGTTTGCCTGGATATATTCAATTTATTCTTAGATTCTTTTTAACAGATGATTGTGTTGAAGTTGCCAGAAATGTGACCTTCTATAAGTGGGAAGATTCTATTCTCAATATAATGATATTATCAGTTATATATGAAGTCGGCTCCATCTTTTACAGATTAAACAAATGTACACATGGACTATTCTGAAACTTTTTCAGGCCATTCTTTCTTTATGTGAAGACCCAATTTACTAAGGGTCCTACAGATCTGCATGCCCTTTGAGATGGATTAAAAAAGAAAACTGGTTTAATTTCCAGGGGAGAGGCAAATTTGAGCAAAGAGAAAAGAAATACAAAACGCTCCAGGAACATGAATGGGCAAACCAACAGGACAATCGAATTAACAGGCCATGTGTGAAGCTGATTGTACATGTAGGGACTATGGCTTTCAATTAACCAGACCATACTGGGACATCTGGCACTCCAAGTGTGTTACATCTTCACCACTGGTTTTCAAACTGAAGGCTGATGTGTTTTCTCGAGTTTTTCTTTGGAAAAATACTTTTATCTTCTCTAATGGAGAGAACCACGTTGAAGGTTGTATCATGAGCTGCTGTTCTTTCCTCAGTTAAATAAATGAAACTATTGACATTATATTGAATTAATTTCACTGATGTTACATTCCTGATGAATATATGTGTTCTGAGTAAATAAGTTTAGATAATTTTGCAGCTATTACTTCAGTCATGGTAGTGAGTACTAAATTGGTAAAATGAAGGTCATTTTGAAGGTGTAAGGAATATGTAGGGAGACTTCTGCTGCTATGAGTTATTATGGAATTCATAAGACTTTATAGTAGTCTTTACCCATGGAAGCAATTACTCAAAGGATATTCCTGATTGATGGACGTCTGCCTCATCTTCCAACTTTCTAATGGCGAGTTCACTTAATGTGCTGATTCCACTGTTGGAGAGTTGTATGTGGTTGTCAGAAAACATCTTTCTACGGTAAAGCATGATCATCCTCCTCACTCTCCCTGTATCTTTTGTCTCATCTCTCTCTCTCTCTCTCTCTCTCTTTTTCAATTGTGGGCTGGAGCAGCAGAGAATCAAGTTATTCTCCTTGCTTCTTTGACTACTTAATAATGTCTATGATGTCCTTACTAATATATAAATATATATAATAAAGAAAAATGCAATATATTTAGGTTAGTTTATTCCTTTTGAGATCCCACAAGGGTTTTGTTTATTTTTTATTTTATTATTATTATTATTTTTTGAGATAGAGTCTCGCTTAGTCGCCCAGGCTGGAGTGCAGTGGCCGGATCTCAGCTCACTGCAAGCTCCGCCTCCCGGGTTCACGCCATTCTCCTGCCTCAGCCTCCCGAGTAGCTGGGACTACAGGCGCCCGCCGCCTCGCCCGGCTAATTTTTTGCATTTTTAGTAGAGACGGGGTTTCACAGTGTTAGCCAGGATGGTCTCGATCTCCTGACCTTGTGATCCGCCCGCCTCGGCCTCCCAAAGTGCTGGGATTACAGGCGTGAGCCACCGCGCCCGGCAGGGGTTTTGTTTATTTTTGCAATCTTGTGCTGTATAGCAAAGACTCAGGGCCAGGTTAATCAGATGAAACTTTGTTCTAATCAAAAAGTGTTTGTAAAGACTCTTTACCATTTCTTTTTGACTTCATACCCTCTTCTCATCCTAATTTCTTTTCCAGATATTCATCTTAGGTCCCAGAGAGAAGGCATGAGCTGCAAGCTTCCTCTTATGTTATTTACAGTTAGTTGTCCATGGCAGTGGAAGTTGCACAGGAAGAAGAGAATATTGATGTTCCTAGAAAGTTTTTCATGGCTCAGTTCAGAATCTTGCAAAACAAAATCTGAGGATTAGATACATTTTAATGGAAAAAGTTTAGCATTCAATTATGGGAGATGGCTAAGACCAATAATCTGGAATGCTAATATGTGAACAATAAGTAAGGTGTTTATTTTGGTTCTATTTCAGAATAAAAGACTGCTTCATGGTCATTTAAAGAGCCGTACTTGTTTACAAAATACTTTCTTTTCAGGGAAGGATCCATACAGTGATGAAATATCTGTCAGTGAGATTACAGAGAGGAAGTACAGATTAGTGGAATTTTCTCTCTTCATAACTTCTATTTGCTTTAAGGGATCAGAAAGAACATTTACATGAGTCATGCAAACTCTTACAGACATGCTGAGATCTGAAGGCATTAAATGTAAGCAGAGAATACAACACAAGTTCTATAGCACAATTTTGACATGACATTGATTATCACGCCAGAGATTTGAACCTGCTGAGTGTGGGTTGAGCTGGTGAGACCTGTGTGGACAAGCATAAAATGCTATATCTGCAGGGACAGTTGGATCCATCTGCTGACTTTATTCATGTAACGACACAGATGTGAATGCATATGACATTTTGTTCACCTAAAGTGCCAAATCCCCATTCTGTCTCTTGACAGATCCATGCAGCTTAAAGCTAAGGAACAACTTGAAAGGTCCTAAAGAATACCAGTCTTGAGGCTTCTCTTGGCAGTATTTTAGTCCACATTTCTCCCTGCCTATAATTATACCTTTTCTTTTTCTTTTTTTCTCTTTTTTAACTTAAAAACAAAAAACAAAAAACTAGTGTTGAATTCTCCCATTGGAAAGTTTCTGGCTCTGATTATAGGAGGTTCTCTCTACCCAGAGTTGCTCAGCCTTACTCTGTACTGTTTGTCCTTGCAAGCCAGGGAGAACTCAAGCTTTTTGTTTCTTCTTCTCCTTTTCTTCTTCTTCTTCTTACATTATTGTTATCATTATTATTATGATTTCTTGTTGGCAAATATGTTTCTGTGTTGGGGAGGAAAGCAATTTTAGTTCTTCTAAATGGATGCCAATATATGTTCATAATTAGCCCAATCACAAGGCATGCCTGGAGAGGAAAAAAGCACACAGATATCTGATAGTGCATAAGTACATCATTTGGATTACCTGGAAAGGAATTAAAACTAGTACTTTAAGAGCCAGAGCAAACGTCTGCTCTTTAGCTTTCCTCTAGTGTTATTAAACAAATATTTAATTTATATCCATGTTACTGGAAGGATAAGTCATGGAATGTCCTCACCACATTCCTCACTTCCAAGCAGCAGCAATTTGTTGGGTGCTGGGGAATCTCCCCTCTGTGGTACAGCCACCTTTGCCTTTCAATCACCTCCTGTGACTCCTCTGCCATTAATTCAAACTTTTTAGCTCCCTTTGAACAGAATTGCCCTTCACAGCTGCTCAGCTCTCTCCTTTGGATTGTAGGTCTCTGGAAGTCTCCAGGCTTCAGAACTTACCCGCCGGCATCAGAACTGATGCACCTCACAGTGCTCCTGCTGCTGCTTCTCTGAGCTTGACAGAAACAGTGCCCTCTGGGGCATATTACAGCTATTTCAACTGGACAAGTCAAGAAAAATAAATACCACTTAAGAAGTAGTAACAAAAAATTGGCTTTCAGTCTTTTTGGAGCTTTATGTTGAAGGAAAAGGATTTATTATAGAGGTCATCAGGCGTGGAGGTGGGCTAGAGGTGGAGCAAACAGTGGGTGGGTCTAGACTTACTTGGCCAACATTGCTCAGCACACAAAGGAAGCAAAGCTGGCTTTGAGAGACGGTTCGAATCTGGAGATAACATCTTCCTTATTGTTGAAAGAGGCATTTCCAGAATGCCAGCTTGTCACAAATAGTATTTCAGAAACGGTGGACTAGGTTGTAAGTACTTTTTAGCTTTCACAGCTATAATTTGGACAGCTCCTTTCTCTGGCTCAGGAGGAGAAGGCGATGGAATCAAGCCTGCCAAGACAATAAAAGCTTTTCAAGACCATGATCTGTTAGATAAACAATTTTCCTTCTGTTCCCCATGCCATAAATGCTGCTCTGACTCTGACTTATTAGTGTGTATCTAAGAATGTAAAATCTTCTATTAATCACAAAGTCCTGGAACCTATTCATTTAATTGATCACCCCTTCTCACCCCTAGTACATCTATCTAAAGTAGCAAGGTAATGGAAAGAACACAGAACTGAGAAAGATAAGCAGAACTACAGCATTTGTTGCAATCAGTCAGTGAATACTATATTCACCTTTTACTCAACATGCTCTTTAGATTTAAACTTCTACAAAACTTAGTAGAAGGGCTAATATTTAAAATTTTATTCAAGACGATTCATTGCATTTTTTTTTTTAATTTTGGAAGTCTAAGAAAGACCATAATTTTCTCTTCCTAGGTCATTCCAGACAGAGAGAGAAAGAGAGAGAGCGAGAAAATATGTGCAAAATAAAGAACTATTGTATCTGGCATACATCAACACGAAACTTTCCCTTTAGGATTCTCCCTGCATTTGCATAGACACAGTTTATTGAAGTTACTTTATAATTATAAGAAGGCAAGTAAATAAAGCCTGTTTGCATAAGGAATGTCATGTACCACTTTGAGTTGTGATGATCATCTCCTTCACCCATTTCTTATCATCATCCCAAAATTAAGCAACAAAATTGAATTTCTTTAGACTGTGAAACATTTGCACTAGTATTGCTTATAGAAAATGAATACTGAAAATGTAAGACGTTCAACTTAATCAGGATTAATTTGCAGCCTCAAATGATTAAAAGGCAAAAGACGAGTTTAGTTCATTTTAGGTTTTGAGTATTTTATCCATATTTTAAAAATAAGTTGAGTACTGGGCTTGTTTTTGTTTTAATACACAAAAAGTTCTGGGCTTTTACAAACTCTATATATTTAAGTACCATTGTCATTCCGAGGGCTAATAAAATACCACTATTTGAAAATCACTGAAACCCCAGTCACCTTTCAGTGTGTGGTCCATTTAGCCAGGTATATGAGTTAAAAGCCCAGCTATGTACTGTCTATCCAAATAGGAAGTATACATACTAGGTTCACAATTAGACAAAATAAATGTTCATTTTCCTTCTTTTCTTCTGAAGACATAGCGTATTTATGTGTCTATATGTATGTCAGACATGTGATTTCTACTTTCTCTAAAATTAGAGTGCATCAAGGGAAGAAAAATAAAAATTCCTACTTTATCAAAATACTAATATGAGAATAAGACTTGGATTTATAAGGAAGCATTTGAGGGAGAGGGTGTGCATAGTTAAAATTTGAATGTATAATCATAGTATTTAAATACAACTTGACAAATGTCAGGAAAATACATGGAAAACACTTGCTGAGAATTCTTGATGGAAAAGTCTTGCCTAGCTCTGCACTTTTGATTTTCCTGTCTTTTCTATGTCACTTTTTTCTCTGAGTCATACTCTTTAAGAGGATATTGCTTACGTTTAAATTCCTACCCAACTCCACTTCAATCTCCATATTCTAAGATTATTATATTGTCCTCTAATTTCTAATTTCCCTCTTTCAACATGTGCTGAATACCTTCATTAACTAAGTGCCTACTGCGTGTTATACATTTCATTAGACATCCAGATCCAGTTTTGCTGATGAAGAGCAAATTTAATACAAAAGACGTGCTTTGGGTTGAGACTGAGTCATCTCAGGCATTTCGTTTTCTATGAAGGAAACTGCCAATTGTCTCATCTTCTCCTGAAAGCCTCAGCCCTAGCACCCAGTAGGTGCTCACCCAGCTTTTATTTCAGAATTAACCTAGTGGCTAATGGTTTCTATAAACAGGAAAGACATTTAACTTGTTACAGATATTGTAATAATAAAGGTATATTCAAAATTATTTTGGCACAATATATGTGTTCCATTACTTGTTTTAAGATTACATTTGACTCTACTTTCCCTTTTATCAATTTATCTTTTTATTTTTTATTAATCAATATCTATTAACCCCACTATGTGCTTAGCATAGTCTTTGAAACAATGGTATTCCCCATATATACACTGTATAATATAGTATATATCAAGCAGAAGTTTTGGGTCCACTTGGGTAAATAAATTACATACATATTGACTATTAAATAATGACACAGTGATACGATAAAAGAAAAGAGTCTCATAATCAAGAGCTGCCTCAGTGGTACAGACAGTGATTTAAATTTATAACAGGTGATCACTGATTTTGAATGGGCAGGAAAGTTTTGTAGAAGTTAGTGAGCTTGAGGTGGGTCTGAAAAGACAGGCGGAATTTGGAGACCCATAACAACACCATCTGTGCACATATTTCTCTGAAGTTTACCGGTGTTTATCCAGGCAGTGACTGCTTTAATCATCTCCTGTGTGCTGTGAGTAAAGTACCCCCACCTCCATTTTATGTATGCGAAAAATCTCACCAGAGTTAAAGTAACTTGCCCCATGACATAGAGAAACCTGGACTTGCAACTTAAAACTTCTGATTAAAACCTCCTTTCTTCTCCATCACAGTTGCTTCTAGGTATAAAAATGATGTGAAGGGAAAGATAATTGACATAAAGACAGACCCAGAGATTCATGATCACGAACTCCTGTAGTCATTTAAAGCTAGATTTTGTGTAGAAACCAAAGAACAATGCAAAGGACCTTTTATATAAAAATTCTGTGATAAAAGACTAATATAAACATGATGCTTAGAACACACTAGCATAAAACGTGCTTTGGAGACAGACTGACTTGGGTTTAAAGCCTGATTCTGCTTCTTAATTATCACCTCATTTTCCAAGTTCCATAGAAATGCCTTCTTTCTTTCTTCAACTTTTCCTCACTCTGTATGTGTAATTACTTGCTTCCTCACCAGTTTTCCTATTGTTGACTAACTGATAATAATACTTATTTATATGCATATACACACATATATATAGTTGATATAGTTTGGATATTTGTCCCTACCCAAATCTCATATTGAATTATAGTCCCCAATGCTGGAGGTTGGGCCTGGTGGGAGTTATTTGGGTCATGGGGGCAGATCCGTCATGGCTTAGTGCTGTCTTCCTGATAGGAAGTTCTCGTGAGGTCTGGTTGTTTAGAAGTGTGTGGCACCTCCCTCCCCCACTCTCTTACTTGCTCTGGCTTTTGTCATGTAACCTGCCTGCTCTCACTTTACCTTCTGCCATGATTGAAAGCTCCCTGAGGCTTCACGAGAAGCCAAGCAGATGCTAGCACCATGCTTTCTGTAATTCTTGCAGAACGGTGAGCCAATTAAACCTCCCTTCTTTATAAATTATCCAGTCTCAGGTATTTATAGCAATGCAAGAATGGCCTGATACAACAGTATATATGTATTTATGGGTATATATAATATACATATATTTTATAAAATTTTATATGATTTATATGTACCCATATGTTATTTGTCTGTCTATATTTTATAGTGCTTCCTATCTAGGCACTGTTCGAAGGAATTTACAAACTATTTACTCATTTAATCACTGCAATACTCCTCTAAGATATGCTCTTTATACCATTATTTTATTGACAAGTTATCTATTACTAAAACACAGAGAGGCCAAATTCTAGGTCTTGAATATTTGTATACCTCTAAATTCTTATGTTGAAACCTAATCACCAGGGTGATGGTAGCACAATGTGGTGCCTTTGGAAGGTGATAAGGTCACAGGGGCTCCACTCTAAGAATGGAATTAGTGCCTTTATAAAATAGTCCTCAGAGATCCCTGTTTGCTCTTGCATCATGTGAGAACATAGCTAGAAGGCACCATCTTTGGTGCAGAGAGCAATCTCTCACTTGACACCAAATCTGTTGGCACTTTGATCTTAGATTTCTCAGCGTCCTGAACTGTGATAAACACATTTCTATTGTTTATCAATTACCCAGTCTACAACATTTTGTTATAGCAGCCAAAATGAACTAAGACACTAAGTAACCTGCTAAATGTCCCTCAACCAAGTGGAACAATGGAATGCGAATTCAAATAATGCCATGCCATGGTCCATGTTTAAACCACTATACTGAGCTCCTTCTCATATTGTCTCTTTATATTATCAAGATGTGTTTGATTTGGTTGTCCCAGCTATACTGTAAACTTGTAAGCTTTTTGTCTTTTTCATATTTGTATCCTCAGAATCTGGCATAGTATGTGGAACACAGAAAGGATGTAATCTAGTGTGCAAAAACGTCCAGTGACATTGGTTCTATGGGAAAGGAGAGGTATTATCCACTATGACTTTTGCATGAACTCCCATGGCAGGTGGAGTAGCACTGAGTAGAGGTGAAGGGAAGCAAGGCAGGGTAGATATGTTGGTGTTGGAAAGGCTTTTTATTCTATGTTGATCTTTTTGTAGGGAAAAGAAATAATTGTAGGTCTTTAGTCAAAAAATGACATTTTAGGAAAATAAGCAATAGTGAGATGTGCTTTTGAAAAGGAAAAATACTGGAGAATGGGGTATCCATACATATATTCTAACAATATCTCAGGAAGGAGACAAAAATTTTTGGCAGAGACAGTGGAGATGGAGAGGAAGCTACAGAGTTTACAGCCAGTTAGATGAAACCAGGAAAAGTTGATATGGAATTGGAAGGAAAACAAAACATTAGAGTATTTCAGGGAGTAGTTATATTCCTATGGCTAAGTAGGATATATGGCAAACTGGGTGGAAAGAAAACATGTTCTAATTTGGACATAGATTGATGTATCTTTAATATGTCTATATATGAGCTCCTGGTTAGAAGATATATGGTTAGGTGTGGTGCTCTGGCATTTAGAGAAAGGTATGGACTAAAGGTAACATTTGAGAGACATCATTTCTTAAATGATAAGTGAAGTCATGGGGATGGCTTAAAAATATATCACCCCTAACAGCAGCAAATCAAAGAAAAAATATCCTTTGAACAGTTAGCATTTTGGGGCAGATGAACGAAAACATATTAAGGAAGCCTGGAAAGAACTTCACATTTTTGGCAAAACAAACAAATAAGCAAACAAACTAACAAGAACAACAACAACAACAACAAAACCCTAACCAATCAACCAACCAAACAAAACACACACACACAAACACACACACACACACACACACACACACACACAGAGAGAAATGTTCTTTCTATTAAATATACTAGGCCAGAGGTTAGCAAACTATGACCAGTGAGGTAAATCTAGCCTGCTTCCTGATTTATAAACACAGTTTTATTGGAACTGAGCCATACCCATTCATTTATGTATCATCTATCGTTGCTTTCACACTAAAACTGCAGAGTTGAGTAGTTGAGACAAGGACCATATGGTTGCAAATCCTAAAATATTTACCATCTGGCCCTTTACAGAAAAAGTTTGCTGACCCCTGTTTTAGACACAAAACAAGAGAGAAAACAATTATTAGATAAAATAAACTACTTAATTTTCAGAGTTTTTTTTTAGGAAACAAACACTTCTATAAATGAAAGACCACCATTTCACTTCATGTGGCAGGATACAAAACAACATATATACAATTCTACAGCATTGCTTCAGAATACAAGGAGAGTAGAGCATTTTAGATTTATCCTACAGGAAAGGCTCTGCTGTATAAAGGAGACAATAGGTCAGCTAGCTTCCTTTACATAAAAAAAGATTGTTCTCTTCCATCTATGTCAGATCTTTGAATTTTTCACTTACTGTTGGCTCCCTTTTTATGAAGACACTACTTTATTCAGCTTCATAAATCACAGTAGGAAAATACAGTTAAGAAAAAGGCTTGCATTATGGACTCATTCAATTAAACATTCTGGAGGGCATGATTGCTTTAGGCCTGAAAATGGAACAACATCTCAGTATAAATTAAAAACATAAAGGAATGTGTTCAGGTAATTGCTTATTAAATTTTCAAACCCCAATGACAATAACAAGTTTAAATTGATTGCTCAATATGTTTAAACTAGATGATGCTGAATGTACAACCAAGCTGCACCAGCGAGGCCTGAAAGTAAACCTTATTGAACAGTTAAGTACAGCAGTACCTTTTTGCCTCCAGGGGCTTGGAGAGAATTCAATAAGGCTGGCTGAGATAGTCCAAATTAAATTGGTTAGTAGCAAGTGCAACTGTTTCTAGTCTGTGGTGACCCTTAGCTCAGAAGGTTTCAAATCAGCTGTGGGTCTTAATAATAGAAAAGACAAAGCACTCATTTTCTTGCCTCTAGAGCAGTGGTCCCCAACCTTTCTGGCATCAGGGACAGATTTCATGGAACACATTTTTCCAGGGACTGGGGTAGGGGTGGGGGGGATGGTTTGGGGATGATTCAAGCTCATTACATATATTGTGCACTTTATTATTATTACATTGTAATGTACAATGAAATTATTTTACAACCCATTATAATGTAGAATCAGTGGGAGCTCTGAGCTTGTTTTTCCGCAACTAGAAGGTCCCATCTTTGGGTGATAGGAGACAGTGACAGGTCATCAGGCATTAGATTCTCATAAGGAACAGGCAACCCAGATCCCTCACAAGCACAATTCACAATAGGATTCATGCTCCTATGAAAATCGAAAGTACCTGCAGGCGAGGGGTTGCGGGGGGTGGGGTTGTGGGGGTGGGATTGGGGACTCCTCTAGAGTACACTTTCAATGTCATTTATTGTTTTCCTACAGGAAATTCTCCTGGTTCCCCACTTCTCTTCCTCACTACTCATCCATACATTGGACACCTGCAATAATTTAATTTTGAAATAAATTTGTCTGATCTTCTTAAATGCCTAATTAGCGTATACATTGCCTTTAGATAAAACCTTGTAAGTCGTTATTAGGACTAGTTCTATAAATACTCCGAATATTGTCTTTAGGGAATTCCTATCTCAACCTTAATACAAGATAGCTTCACTTAACTAGAAGTTTTAAAATTTACTCTCCTATAATTATATTTTTATTATAGATGCTATACACTTTCTAATCTGTAAGCTACAAACAAAATTTAATGTCTGAGATTTAATTTTTACTCCTCTAGGAATGTCATGGAATAAATACATATTCACATAATTTTCTACATTATTTCCAGCTCTACCTATACTACCATACAATATTCAATGATGTATAGAATGGTGATCTGGAGACATTTGATCAAATATAACAGCAACGATTACATTATAGTGTCAAAGCTAAAGAAGGGAAGTAAAATAACATATATTCATCCTAAAGGTGAAATAAGAGCCAATCATCTCTATCCATAAATGAGAAAATTTGGTTACCCAGAGCATCCCACACCCATTTTTAAAACTGGGGCTGAGTATCCTTTCCTTTCCTTTCCTTTTCTTTTCTTTTCTTTTCTTTTCTTTTCTTTTCTTTTCTTTTCTTTTCTTTTCTTTTCTTCTTTCTTTCTTTCTTTCTTTCTTTCTTTCTTTCTTTCTTTCTTTCTTTCTTTCTTTCTTTCTTTCTTTCTTTCTTTCTTTCTTCTTTCTTTCCAGCTGGAGAGACTGGAAATTGAACTGTGATATATAGAGAAGGATGCTCTGGATATAGTCCCTGTGATGGGAAGTTTATTGTAAATACTTGGAGACTCTTAAAAACTGAAGAGTACCATATGGAATTTAAAGTCATTTTTTCTAATTCTGTGGTAATGGTAGCTTGATGGGAATAGCATTGAATCTATAAATTACTTTGGGCAGTATGGCCATTTTCACATTATTGATTCTTCCTATCCATGAGCATGGAATGTTTTTCCATTTGTTTGTGTCCTCTGTTACTTCTCGAGAAGTGGTTTGAGTCCTCCTTGAAGAAGTCTTTCACATCCCTGTATAGCCAAGACAATCCTAAGCAAAACGAACAAATCTGGAGGCATCATGCTACCTGACTTCAAACTATACTACAAGGCTACAGTAACCAAAAGAGCATGGTACTGGTAACAAAACAGAGACAGACCAATGGAACAGAACAGAGCCCTCACAAATAACACCACGCATCTAAAATCATCTGATCTTTGATAACCTGACAAAAACAAGTAGTGGGGAAAGGATTCCCTATTTAATAAATGATGTTGGGGAAACTGGCTAGCCATATGCAGAAAACTGAAACTGGACTCCTTCCTTACACATTATACAAAAATTAACTCAAGATGGAATAAAGATTTAAACATAAGACCTAAAACCATAAAAACCCTAGAAGAAAACCTAAGCAGTACCATTCAGGACATAGGCATGGGCAAAGACTTCATGACCAAAACACAAAAAGCAATGGCAACAAAAGCCAAAATAGACAAATGAGATCTAATTAAACTAAAGAGCTTCTGCACAGCAAAATAAACTATCATCAGAGTGAACAGGTAGCCTACACAATGGGAGAAAATTTTTGCAATCTATCCATCTGACAAAGGGCTAATATCTAGAATCTGCAAAGAACTTAAACAAATTTACAAGAAAAAAAGAAACAACCCCATCTAGAAGTGGGCAAAGGATATGAACAAACACTTCTCAGAAGAAAACATTTATGTGGTCAACAAACATGAAAAAAAAAAAAAAAACTCATCATCACTGGTCATTAGAGAAACGCAAATCAAAACCACAATGAGATACCATCTCACACCAGTTAGAATGGTGATCATTAAAAAGTCAGGAAACAACAGATGGTGGAAAGGATGTGGAGAAATAGGAACGCTTTTACACTGTTGGTGGAAGTGTAAATTAGTTCAATCATTGTGGAAGGCAGTGTGGCGATTCCTCAAGGATCTAGAAATTAGAATATCATTTGACCCAGCAATCCCATTACTGGGTATATACCCAAAGGATTATAAATCATTCTGCTATAAAGACACATGCACATGTATGTTTACTACAGCACAATTCACAATAGCAAAGACTTGGAACCAACCCAAATGCCCATCAATGTTAGACTGAATAAAGTAAATACGGCATATATACACCATAGAATACTATGCATCCATAAAAAGAATGAGTTCATGTCCTTTGCAGGGACACGGATGAAGCTGGAAACATCATTCTCAGCAAACTAACACAGGAACAAAAAACCAAACACCACATGTTCTCACTCATAAGTGGAAGCTGAACAATGAGAACACATGGACACAGGGAGGGGAACATCATACACCGGGGTCTGTCAGGGGCTGGGGGCTAGGGGAGGGATAGCATTAGGAGAAATACCTAATGTAGATGATGGGTTGATGGGTGCAGCAAACCATCATGGCACATGTATACCTATGTAACAAACCTGCATGTTGTGCACAGGTATCCCAGAACTTAAATTATAATAAATAAGTAAATAAACGGGAGTAAAATAATCAAAGGAAAAAGGCATGAGGGTAAGAGTGGCCTGGAGAATAGCCATTTGGACAAAGAGAAAATAGAAAAAGTAATAGGTGCTCTAAACAGGAGAATTGTGATCCATGCAGAGCTTATGAAAAGAGTTTCAAATCAAAACTGGGTTTTCTAGAGTCTCCTTTTATGATCCAGCACTTGACTGTGACCACAATTGAACTGAAAATCCTTAAGGATCAGATTTTCCCAGGTGAAAAGCTTCTTCACTTTACCACCTTTCTTACAGACATTTTGTGGATGTTTTAAATGTAATTGGTGAGTTCTTCTGGTTTTTGCTTTCACGTGAGTTCCTGTCACAACTCTTCACAGACGCACTGTTGTTAGTTAGATTGGCTAGTTGTTATGCAGAAAAAAATACGGTGATAAAATTGCAAAGGTTTGCTTTTCTCCCAGGCCCAGCACAGGTCCACTGGGTACTCTGCTCCATGTGGGCTTCACTCTGGAACCCAGGCTCTTAGAATGGCACCTATTGGGATCTTATTGGAAAGTCACAGCTGAGGGACTAAGAGACAGGGAATTGCACTGTGACTCTTAAAGCATCCACCTGGAAACAAAATCTGTTCTCCTCACATTTCACTAACCACAACTGGCATACAGTCATGCCAAAATACAAGAGAGCTGCTAGATACCATCAGCTTATGTGCTGAAGAAAACGAGAAATATTTGATGGAGAGTCCAATGAACTGTTCCACACCTCTAACACATAAGGCAGTGGACAAGAGCATCAGCTTTTAGTGGGCCATGTCTCCTAACGGGTGATGAAAATTATATGCAAGCAAAAGCAAGCTAGCCAAATTAATGAACTAGGGGCATCTCAAAGAAGTCTCAAGGAGGAGATGCAATAATGATGTGATTAGCATTTAAACACTGGCTCTACCATTGACTAGCCCTGTAACAGTGGACGAGTGACTTAATTATATAGATGACTCTGTCTTCTCATCTTGCACAGTGGGACGATTGATAATGCTTTTCTTGTAGGTGTTTTGTGAGAATTATTTGAGATAATGTTTATAATGTGTTTAGATCACATTGTTGAGCATGAACAGGAACTCTGGCTCTTAGTTCATATACTTATCTCTGAGGACCTCGGGTGACAGGGAAGTCTTTACAGAACAAGATGAAAAGGAAATCTGAATTTATTTTGAAAAAAAAAATTGATGAGACAGTGATTGAGGACTTAGAATCAGGGTGTGACTATAATGTTTAGGAAGAGTAAGTCGACTGTTTAGTTGTATCAGAAGGTATTGTGTAGGGTCCTTCTCTTGTTGCAAGTCAGGACCCCATGAAATTTTTAAGCACAGGATTTCAAAGCAGAGTGTAGGAAAATTAATTTGACAGAAGTGTGTGGGATAGGTTGGAGAAACGACAGTGCAGAGACAGAGCTATTTATGTAACAAGAGGAAATGGTGGTAGAAAGAACAGAAGATGTTCTCCTTATCTCCTTATAAACATCTTATAGATGTTTTATCTAATAGGAAAACATGAAATCTAGTTAACCATGGTTACCTGATTATAAGGTAATGAGAAAGAAAGGTAGAGAGTTGTGAGGACCAAAACATCTAGTATATTATTCTTCAATACCTAAGTACAATGAGGCATGTTAGATTTGAGTGATTACTCTAACTTAGTTTCCTGTCCCTAGGTGACATATCACAGCTCTGAAAACTACCCAGATGCACTTTTCCTTATGTATTGATGCTATACAGAAAGTCAAAGTGTGCCTGTGAAATTATGTATGTGTACTTGTCTGTTCCTTGGAGAAAATGCCAAATAAGTGGCTGTCAAATAAATATAACAAAAGCTACGAAAGAAATAAACACAAGTGCAGCCAAGTAAACCAATCAGCTTGAAGTTAAGAACTAACATGAATTCAGTTGTTACAGCCGTAATAATTCCATGGCTGTGAACACACCAATGGCTGGATTCCTTGGCAGGCAATGTGAGATACAGCCTGCTGCCAGCTGCTGTATTTAAGGTTGCTTTAGATTAGAATGCAGATGTACAACATTTAAAGTTTATGGTTTAAACATGGATTCATGAATCACTTGAAAGTCACCCCAACCTGTGAAGTTCCAGAACAGCTTTAGACTAAATTACAGATTAACCTAAGCTGTAAGATGCACTAGACACTGCCTTGCGTAGTAGGGACTGGAGACAAAACCTTCTCAGGACTTTGCTTCCAGAGAGCTCTTGACAGATGAACTTTGTGAATGTGTGGATGAAAATGAAATAAGATATTTTTTTAACCTCATACCCATAGGAAGAACAAAGCTCAAGTTTGAGAGTTTCAGTGAGCATAACATTTAAGAGAGCTAAATAAATTTTCTCAGCACAGGAAACACAGTCAGATTTTTCTGTTTTATTTTCCTCTAATAAGATGCAACTAGGAAGATCTCTATTCAGTTTGTGACTTCATAGCCGACATATTGAGGGACCTGTTAACTCTTTTTATAAATTGAGATTAGCATACATTTCTTTGGGGAAGAGAGGGAGGGAGACAGGGAAAAAGAGCTTACTGCAGAAATAAAAAGATCCAACATTTTTATACTGGGCTGAAGAACATATATATCTGAATATTCATAAGGGGTATGATTTAAAGAGTATCTAAGATTGTCTGAAACCACAAGCTCTTCAGTTGTAGAATAGTTGGTGTTGCCTTAGGATTTACTTCTTTTCTTAAAGCCTCTACTTTTAAAGCTTCCAATTTTACTTTTTTGCTCAAAAGTTCAATTCTGTTTTCTTCATTTAACATCAGAACTTGTTTTGCTTTCTCCTTCTCTTTACTTTGATGTGCTATCCTGAAAAAAAATATCAGTAATACTCTTTCATCTTATGGACCTCTGTGCTATTTAGATTTTTTTATTTTACAAATGGAGTCAGTTCCTTTTCACTGACTTAACTCTACCTGAATTTCTCTCTCCCACTGGTGCTCATATCAGAATCTGAGCCATCTTCCCCAACAGTTTCCTGCTGCCTGGGGCGCACATATCTCATCTTTTGTACTTTTGCTTAGGCTCTGGTTCCCACATATTCCCATTTTTAATGCAGAGCCATTGTGAATTTTGTGAGCCTGCACAAATCTTATTCATTCTCTTCTCTCTGCATCAAGGCATCAGAGGCAACATGCATTGACCACATAGTTACACTCTGCTATGCTGTCCACTCTTAGTGTTTAATGCCTAATGCCTTTTAAGTGGTGATACTGTGTAAGCAAATACAGACATAAGTATAGACACACACAACACACGAACATATACATGAAAGTGAGTGAATAATGTAATGAAATAATTTTAAGTGGCAGGAAGGTGAAGGAGACCTTCTGACCTTTCCTTGCTGAAATTGGCAGTTAGTGAGGTCTTAGATGTACTTTAGGAGACGTGTTGTTGTTGTTGTTGTTTAGTTTTTTGAATTAAAATTCCAGACATGGGCGGGCGCGGTGGCTCACGCCTGTAATCCCAGCACTGTGGGAGGCCAAGGTGGGCAGATCACGAGGTCAGGAGGTGGAGATCATCCTGGCTAACACGGTGAAACCCAGTCTCTACTAAAAATACAAAATTTAGCCAGTCATGGTGGTGGGCGCCTGTAGTCCCAGCTACTTGGGAGGCTGAGGCAGGAGAATGGCGTGAACCCAGGAGGCAGAGCTTGCAGTGAGCCGAGATCGTGCCACTACACTCCAGCTTGGGCACATCCAGACATTGAGGCTGGGCACATTTTCGCTAGTTCTTCAAGAGGTGGAAGGGCCCCCATATCCCTGCCAGCTGGTTTGCTTCGCACATTTATGTGGCCTTGTTGACCTCTAAAGGTATTTTAGTTTGACTCTTGCTCTCTATATCTCTGCATTGTTTGGACTTTCCATGTTAAGACTACAGTCAAGAAAGCACAGGAAAAATAAAAGAACAAAAAAACACGAATCTAAGAATGTTTGTGGCCGGGTATGGTGTCTCATACCTGTAACCCCAGCACCCTGGGAGGCCGAGGTGGGTGAATCACCTGAGGTCAGGAGTTCAAGACCAGCCTGGCCAACATGGTGAAACCCTCTCTCTAATACACACACACACATACACACACACACACACACACACACACAATAGCTGGGCGTTGTGGCTTACACCTATGATCCCAGCTACTCGGGAGGTTGAGGCAGGAGAATCGCTTGAAACAGGGAGGTGGAGGTTGTGGTGAGTTGAGATCGCGCCACTGCACTCCAGCCTGGGTGAGAGAGCAAGACTCTATCTCAAAAAGAGAGAGAGAGAGAGAGAGAGAGAGAGAGAGAGCGCATATTTGCGCTCTGCCACAGTCATTCACAGGGAATGATCACGAAGAGAAAGACCAAAGAAAGTTTTCCAAGACGCTATGCAAAGTGACTATTGGTTGAAATGACTTGGTTCTACCCTTGCATTCTCAGAGTCCAAATATATTTTGTAGCAAACTAGAGCAGCAAGTAGATCTCCCAGTGTTTTCATTATATTATTCACATTTTAAGAATATAGTGCATACCAGATTCAACTGGTTAATAAACAATAAGAGCTAAAACTATCAAAGGAACCTGAAAAGTACAGTTATGGGACGGCCCCCAGTCTCTCCCTATAGACTTTCAGAATGCCATGTCACATGACAAATGACAAATTTATTGCTTTTTAATGTTCAGGAACTGTCATGGAAACTGGGAATCCTGAAGTATATATGACAAGGTGCTACCTCTCCCCACCAGAGTTCCCTTCATTACCACTACCCATCCCGACCCAACAAAGTGAGGCATAAGGTAGAAATGTATTACACAAAAGTGCTACTATGGTAGTGCAAATGTATTCTCCTTAAAGTGTGTGTTTATCTTTTCGGGAAGTCCGTGGAAAGGTTTGTTCCTTCTCTCTGTATGGGTGGCAGAGAATACATAGGCATTTTCTACCACTTTTCTGTTTCTCTTTCCCTATGCTTTTATAACCCATTTCTTATTTCCAGCACCATTTTTATAAGTCATGTTTTGGCCCCCATTTACAAGGGCATTGCACAAATCCTGTCTGAAGGCCTCATTTTTTCCAACAGAAATAACTTGAGCAAATATACAAGGTTAAGCACCAATTAAGGTGGAAAATGCTGAGTTCTGATGCTGTTCTTGTTACGTATTCCTCCCAAGGGACACCTTCCAATGTGAGTGAATAGGCAGGTGAGTTCTGCCATAGATTCAGAGTTAGTCTTTCATTTATTCTTGCTTATTGTGGGAAAAAAAGGTCGTTAATTAAAATGGGTATAAATTCTAAGATACTGGTCAAAATAAGTAATGCAAATATTCTTTGAGTGAGGTTAATTATGAACTTTCCTTTTGATTGTCCTTTCCTTTCTGGTAGAACAACAGAAGCTTGTTCTCTGTAAACAAGCTGGGTGATGTATGTGGCACCTGACAAGAGAGTCAGTGCCAAAACCTGAAATTTACAGGAGTGGCTGGCGAAGGGGGAGAGGGAGGGATAGAAATGTGATGAAGGGTGCATATACCACTGCCTTTGTTCAAAAACTTCACTGACTGCAGGTCTGCCCAGTCTCTCTAGTCTTCTGCCAACATAATCATACTATGCTGAGTTTCCTTAAGACCCCACTATTTTCTTTAATATCTCTCATATGATTTGTTCCCATCTCAGCGGAAAGCACATCTTGAACAGAGCCTTTTTCTAACACATCTCTGTGCTACCCTGAATACTGCTTTGGTCAGTGTGTTTCTATTGCTTGGGAATTAAAATACACCTTTAAAAATTTGCACAGGGAGGCAGTTGGGCCTCCCAATGGTTAAAAACAAAAATATTCACTGGAAGTCCCAGTTGTCTGCAATTTGAAGATGGCGATATGTGGTTAACATTAGCCTCTGCTAGGGTTAAAAACAGAACAAAAAAACCCTTCACGCCAGAATCCACAAAGATCATCTGCCATCACAGGGTCACTCATTGCAAGTAGCAGCAGGACAGGCACCACCTGCCAGTCCCACCAAGAGGAGAGAACAGTTAGGAACAAATGAAAAGAAAAATGGAAGCTGCTGTCATGTTCAAGAGCTTCAGGTTGCGTGGATGTTTCTCTTGAATCTGAATACATTATTTACAAAACCTAAGGAATCTGTTTTGTATTCCACATTGCATTCTTAAAAACATTTTCTTATTAGATTTGCTAAGAAAACTCCACGCTTTAGGCTTCCAACAAGTTTCTGTGTGCAATAAGCAGAGGGCTGGAAATATCTGCCTCTGTGTCCTGACTGGTCCCATCTGTCCATGTTTGGCAAGCCTAATCTGTATTTCTGCTTGTATTCAGGATTGGTTATCACACAACGGAAGGACGTGGGTGGAAAAGCTGTAGACAGTCAGATAACTGAGCTGACCAGGCAGAGGTCTGTGTTTTTCAGTGTAGAGCCACTGCATGTTTATTTCTTTTCATTCTTCGTGCTTGTTCTTTTCTTAGTCTAGCGAGAAGAAACAAGAAGAAACTATTTCTAAAACCTATTTAGAGTCGTTAGAATGTGAAATCAGACTCCCCTGAGGAGGAATCAGACATAGCAGACAGTGTGAACTATAAGCCCACCACAGGCTTAGACAGAAAAAGATCAAATATCTCTGACATATGGTGGGAGGATTTTAAGGTCCTGATATTAGACATGCTAGCAAGGGGGGAGGCCGCTTGTAGGAAAGAGAGAAAGAAGTGGAAAGCAGTTTTTTGGTTACAGATAATTAGCCATACGTGTTTCTGAGCTTCAAAACCTCCTTTGTTAAGTACATTAAAAATGACACAGTATTTGATTTAGATCCACAGGAAAAGGAAAAGATGAAGTCAGAAATCACATTAGTAATTCTGTTGTACTTAAAAAAATTAAAGGCAGAGTACAAATTGAGGTAAATGAAAGTAAAACAAAGATCAGTCAGAATAATGGCATAGTGGATGGCAACAGCTTGTTAAACCTATGCATCTAGAACTTTAAGGAGACTGATGGAAATGCACTTTACAACCCTAATGGATATATTTTAGGATGCTTTAAAAGCACACAATCTTCATGTAACACTTTAAAATGATTCAGTGGCCCCAATTAGGTACACTAGAGAGGTAAAACTAATAAAAATACTGTGACGTTAGGACAAAGAGTCTATGCTGGTTTATTCTATGCAACAGGTGTTGTGGAGTTGACGACTCTCTGAATTTTTTTTCTCGGATGTGTCTTATAAGAACCCAAGGCATACATCTTCAATTGGTTTTGCTTTTTCTCATTATTGTTATTGTTTTGTTTCTTGGTTAGACTATTTTGGAAGAAATATGCAGACGGTAAAGATCTAAAATTTCTTCTAGTTTTTCTTAAAATTCTTTACACATTTAGAGATGTAGTTAAAACTACTAATCTGGAAAATTGATTTTAAAATAAGTAAATAATTACACATGAGTAAATATCAACCTAAAATATGTTTTTAAAACTAAATATTCCACTTTAATTTATAATAACTGATTTTTGTAATACATATGATACATTGCAATTACTTATTACAGATAAACTCTCTTTTTTTTTTTTTTTTTTTTTTTTTAGCTAGGCCTGTGATTTCTGTTGATGACAATAGGGCAAATTTCTAATTATTTTCAGTTGCATAGAGTCTCTAGTTTTTTATTAAACCAAGGGTTTCCTCTCATTTAATCTGCCTGTTTGTGGTGAACTTGCATATTAAATTACTGTTATTTTATCATTTTTGTTAGATCAAATTTTTTCCTTAACTTACGTCTTTTTACCTAATTTGTCTATTACCATGAGACCTTGCTGATCTCATGTTTTTTATTCATCCAAATTACCTATATTGGTGAATAAATGTATCATCTTTCAACATAACACAACCTCAAGACAGCAATCTGACAGTTTTCTAGGTCTGACTCATCCAGGGGTCATAGCTTGGTATGGTGCTAAAGAGTGATTTTGAAAAGATTTAATAGCCAATTCAGCAAAGACTGACAAATCAGAACAAACAATAAGTCATTAGGGCTGAGGCAGAGTCCTAGAGGTTCAATTAACACTTGAATTGCTGAATTGATTGTGGCCTGTGTAGCTAACTGGGAGATGGCCCAGGCTAGCTGGTTGGCGAGCTCCTAGCTGTGGTCATTCACCAATTTCTAAGTCTTTCATTATTCAACAGCAAAAATGTTTATGCAGGATCTGAGTGTGTGCCTGATGCATGTGACCCCTCGGGAGGCTATCTCTCCAGAGATCCATTTTGATATGGTTCAGGTGTGTCTCTACCCAAATCTCATCTTGAATTGTAACTACCACAATTCCCACATGTCATGCAAGGAACCCGGTGGGAGGTGACTGAATTATGGGAGCAGGTCTTTCCTGTGCTGTTCTCATGATAGTGAATGAGTCTCACGAGATATGATGGTTTTAAAAAGGGAGTTTCCCTGCACAAGCTCTTCTTATCTTGTCTGCCACCATGTGAGACGTGCCTTTCATCTTCTGCCAAGATTGTGAGGCCTCCCCAGCCATGTGAAACTGTAAGTCCAATAAACTGCTTTTGTTTGTAAATTGCCCAGTCTTGGGTATGTCTTAATAGCAGTATGAAAACACATTTCTTCCTCAAATACTTGTAGGAAGTCCCCGTTCATAAGTGATTTAGCACCTTGCTACTTGCAGTGTAGTATATGGCTCAGCAACATCTTAGCCTCATCTGGAGTTTCTTGGCAAGACAGAATCTCAGACCCTACCCCAGTCCTACTAAATCAGAATCTGCATTTTTGTAAAGTCCCTGAGTGACCTGTGTGCACCTTGAAGTTTGGGAAGCATTGGTTAGCACCTGCAGGAGGTAAAAATGAGTCTATTCAGTATTTCTTAGTCTAGACCATATATTAGAAGCCACTGGGAAACATTTAAAAAATACACATGGCTAGGTCCTATCCCATGAGAATCTAATTTAATTGGTCTGGGATGGGGCTTATAGTAGCATTTTTAAAAAACTTTACTTGGTAATTATTCTGTGCAGCCTGGGTTAAGAATAATGACATCTCTATCTGATGTAACTGGAGTAGGTACAATTTGTTTCATCTGGGACAAAAATGGACAGAACCACAAGGCAAATTTACTCATATTTGCCACTGGGCTTGAATATCAAAGTTGGCTTCAGGCCCCTCTGCTATCAGGAAAATTTAGCAACTAGTACAGGTGACCCCTTTGAACAGAAATGTATCTATTAATTGTGGTTTTATGCCTAATTTCTTTAAGACAGAAAATTATAAGACATGTGGAAAGAATCTGCTGTTATTTTAGACTGGTAGTATCAGGAATTAAGATTTTATCGTGTGCAGTTCATGTCCTTTACAGGGACATGGATGAAGCTGGAAACCATCATTCTGAGCAAACTATCGCAAGGACAGAAAACCAAACACCGCATGTTCTCACTCATAGGTTGGAATTGAACAATGAGAACACCTGAACATAGGGTGGGGAACATCACACACCAGGGCCTGCCGGGGGGTGGGGGGATGGGGAAGGGATAGCATTAGGAGATATACCTAATATAAATGGTGAGTTAACGGGTGCAGCACACCAACATGGCACATGTATACATATGTAACAAACCTGCACATTTTGCACATGTACCCTAGAACTTAAAGTATATATATATATATATAAAAGTAAAGAGAGACATAATAGTCAGAAGAGATATACTTATATTTGGTCACTAATAAATAAACAATCCCAGGAGTCACTTAGCAGTGGGAAGGCCAAACAGGTAGTCAATTTTAAGAACTATTTGAGAAATATCCTTCCTCTAACAAATAAACTGACTTCAATCTTCAGGATTGGATATAAGGGTTTCCAATTATTTTAAGTTAGGCATTATAACCTCAGGACAAAATGTATCTGCAAATTTCCCAATTTTTCAAGTAAATATAAGCCTCATTAAAAAAAAAGATTTTATCGTGTGCAATGTACAACTGGCCTTCTATGTGAGACTTTCCTCTCATGCCAAGTTAGAGTTCATTCATTCATTCTTCATTCATGTATTTATTTAATCTTTCATTCAAATTATATACATGGATCTCTTACATGTCACCAGTAACATAACTGGTAAAAAGGACAATGTCTCCAGTTTGATCTTCCCTTTGCTATCTGCCTCTCAATATGAAAATATGACCATCTTATTTTCTCTTCAAGCTGGAAAGGTAGGTTTTCCTAAATATGAACAAAATACATTTTCTTTATGATATAGAGAAATTATCTAACATTAAAGGACAATTCTTGAATATAATAGATTTTGTTCAGTTTCCACAGGTATTTCTCTATCAATCAGTTTCCTGAGACATGAGGCACCAGATAACAAACGCACCCCACCAAGCTGTTGATCACACGCTACTGCCCAGCTATTGCAAACCGGGACTCTCATCATCTAGAGGGGGAGAGGAAGAAAAGGTGTTTTTGCCAACACCATGAAAGGCATCAGTAAGGCAACTTATTAGAGATAATCTAGTAACTAACCTGTGAACTCTAACTCGAGATACAACTTCAGAGACCACGCACAGTATATGGTCCTGAAATAGTGAACCATTGTGCACTTTTTTCACCAATGCCTCAATCATTGCAATTGATTTTTTCATGCATGCATGCATTCATTCAACAAACTTTTATTAAGTACCTGCTATACGGGTTGTACTCTGTTGAACTTTGGAGAAATAAAATAAATTAAGAGATGTTTTCTGGTCTCACATTGTTTCTAGGCTAGATAATTGCTTCTATGAAAACATCAAATGCATTATATTATAATTAACTGTTTCTTTTTTAAAAAAAAGTTTATTTAAGTTCCAGGGTAGATGTGTAGGTTTGCTGCATAGATAAACATGTATCATGGGGGTTTGTTGTACAGATATTTCATCATCCAGGTATTAAGCCTAGTACCCATTAGTTGTTTTCCCTGATCATCTTCTTCCTCCTACCCTCCACTCTCCAATGGGCCCCAGTGTGTGTTGTTCCCCTCAGTGTGTACATGTGT
Organism: Macaca mulatta; assembly: GCF_049350105.2. Classification (NCBI taxonomy): domain Eukaryota; kingdom Metazoa; phylum Chordata; class Mammalia; order Primates; family Cercopithecidae; genus Macaca; species Macaca mulatta. Next base: position 126,271,830 of record NC_133411.1, read on the forward strand.
TCATTTTTTAGCTCCAACTTATACGTGAGAACATGGGGTATTCTCTGTTTTCTGTTCCTGTGTTAGTTTGCCAAGGATAATGGCCCCCAGATCCATCCATGTTTCCTGCAAAGGATATGACCTCTTTCTATTTTACGGCTGCATAGTATTCCATGGTGTATATGTACCACATTTTCTTTATCCAGTCTAATGTTGATGGGCATTTAGGTTGATTCCACGGCTTTGCTATTGTGAATAGTGCTGCAATGAACATACATGTACATGTGTTATTGGAATAGAATGATTTATATTCCTTTAGGTATATACCAAGTAATGAGATTGCTGGGTGGAATGGTATTTCTGTCTTTAGTCTTTGAGGATCACCACACCGGTTTTCACAATGGTTGAACTAATTACACTCTCACCAACAGTGTATAAGCATTCCTTTTTCTCCTCAACCTGACCAGCATCTGTTATTTTTTGACTTTTTTTGACCATTCTGACTGGTGTGAGATAGTATCTCTTTGTAGTTTTGACTTGTATTTCTCTAATGATCAGTGATATTGAGCCTTTTTTCTTGTAATTGTTGGACACATGTATGTCTTCTTTTGAAAATTGTCTCTTTATGTCATTTGCCCACTTATTAACAAGGGTGTTTGTGTTTTTCTTGTAAATTTGTTTAAGTTCCTTGTAGATGCTGGATACTAGAACTTGTCAGATGCACAGTTTGCAAAAATTTTCTCCCATGTCTCTATTTCACCCCCTAGGCCAGGAACTCCTTGATGGTAAAGATAGTGTCTTATTAATTTACATATATCTAGAATGTTTAGCACAATTTTTGGTATATTACATACTCATTCAATATTTTGTGGAAATAAATTTGTGAATACATCTCACAGTCTTGGATTCTGAGTAATATAAGTAAATTTAACATTCTTGTTGTATGTGCTGCTGTCTCCCTACACTGCCTAGATAATGAATAAGAGAGGCAGTGATTCTAGGTTTTTACTTATACTTTGATTTATTACAATTAGCAATGACAGGATAGATTGTTGTGTCAGAGTCTTAAAAATTAGTAATCACTAGAATCTCAAAATGATAAAAATGTCTTGAAATGAAGTGGATTTCCGGTTTTTTTTTTTTTTTTTTTTTTTTTTTTTTAAATTCTGAGGCCATTTTACTTCCTCACAGACATGGAAGTCTATGTTAACACTGTGTCACTATAAAAGAGCCAGACTTACCCTAGATGATCTCTTGATCTCTGTGTGGACTATTCAGTTTAGAGGTTAATTTGTGGTGATAAAATTATCTTAGGTGGACTGGGGATTCTGGCTCTGTGTCTACAATATAGTACTAATTAATAATTAACACATAAAGAAAGGAAAGTGTAAATCAGTAACTCTAGTTCCCTCAGGAACATCTAGGCCTCTTTCTCAGATTCATAAGCTGACCCTGAAACACCCCAAATTCCTCAGAAATGACAGCATGATATGCTAAGTCTCTCATCCTTTACTTGCCCTTTGATTATGTGATACTAACTTTTTAATTACACAATGGTTCCCACAAGAGATGTCAGTTCTCATTTCATCTACCATTTATTGAGAGCTTAGTCTTCTCCAGCCACTGTAGCAAACTATAGCTATGTAATCCAACTTACGATTTTGAAATACTCTTAAGAGTTGGCTGTATAAGTTCTCATTTTGCAAATTTTAAAAAAAGGCTCAGAGAATTGCTCTACATCATTTGGCTACTAGTAATTGGCAGAACTAAAATTCTCCTAGATTTTTATGATTCCAAAGTTGTTCTGTTATTTATTGCCCCTTAGGACAACTTTTGTTTTAATTTCTTGCATAAAAAGGAACACAACTGGCTATGTTTCATTGAGGAAACTGCCATTTCAGGTTATTTATTTTCCCTGAACTTTGCAGAGACAATGCAAGAATTCAAGCTAGTGAGTCTCTCTATGATATCACGAAATTTGGTGAATCACAGAAACCACAGATGTTCATGAAATGTGATATTGAATGAAAGGCCATGTATTTGTGAAAGAAAACCTGTCTGAGAAGTCTGCTGGCATTCTTTTAGTTACTCGGATAGGAAAAAAATTTTGCTATGTGGAAGAAAATATACACTGGACCAAGCGGCAGAGAATGTGGGCCCTGATCCCAATTCCCTGACATATTAGATTTGCCATCTAGAAACAAAGCATTATTTCCCTCTCTTTTGCCTCAGTGAGAATGAAGTAAAAAAGTGAATATGAACATACTTTGAAAATGTTAAAGCACTCTGCAGATGAATGTCTTAGGAGTATTTTGTATTTAGTATGAGAAATTATCTGAGCATGAAATGTACTAGGTTTCTATTCAAGCACACTGGTCCTCCATTTTGAAAACTGGGAAGGAATCTTTGGGAAAATGAGGGTTGTACTCCACCTACTTCTTTACTACGATAACCAACCCACCCAAAGTCTGGTCAAATTTACATCCTAAATACCTCAATTTACCCAATTCTCCCCATCCGTATCACTAGTACCTAATTCAATCAACCAGTGTCTTACATCTGGACTCCTGTAGGAGCCTCCTAAGTAGTTTCCCTGTAACTATTTGTTGTTTCTTCCAATCCATTCTTCAAACTATAGGCAGAGTAAACATTTCATAAAGCAAAACGATTTGGATGACTGTCTTAGTTCATTTGTTTTGCTGTAAAGGAATACTTGAGGCTGGGTAGCTTATTAAAAAAAGAGATTAATTTGGCTCACAGTTCTGCCGGCTGCACAAGAAACATGGTGCCAGTATCTGCTTCAGGTGAGGGCTTCAGGCTGCTTCCACTCATTGTGGAAGGCGACGAAGAGCCAATGTGCCCAGAGCTCACATGGTGAGAGAAGAGGCAAGGTAGGGGTGGTAGGCAGCAGGCTCTTTTTACAACTAGCTCTCACAGGAACTAACAGAACAAGTACTCACTCGTTACCATGGGGACAGTACCAAACCACTCCTAAGGGATCTACCCTTATGGCCCAAATACCTTTAATTTGGTCTTACCTACAATATTGGGGATCAAATTTCGACATGAGGTTTGTGGGCAACAAATATTTATAGTATAGCGGTCCATCTTTGATCTTTTAAATCACACATCCTTCTTCTCACATATAAAATGCAATCATTCCATCCCAATAGTTTCCAAAAGTCTTAATTTGTTCCAGCACCAACTCCTAAAAGTCTAAAGTCTAATGGATTTTTGCTTTGGTAATGACCCTTCTTGGATTTTTTAATACTTTCCCATCATTCTTAAGATATTTCAAATACACTGATGTCATCTGCAGGGCCAGCACCCCACCCCACCATGCTGCACTACTCTCCTCTAAGTCCTTGACAGTCCTTTGTCCCTTTTCCTTGAACATGCCACGTTTTGTTTTACCACAGGGCCTTTAGTCATGTGGTTATTTTGGCATGGAATGCTCATTTTGCCAGTCTTTGCTAGTCAACTCTTACTTATTTTTCAGATTCCAGGTCAATGTTCCCCCTCTGCCTTGAGAATGTTTGATTTTATATCCTTCTGCTTTGCACTCTCAGACAGTACATTCCTTGCTTCATAGCCCTGCATTGATATGTGAAGTTTTTTTGAACTGGTATCTATTTTGCCTTGAGAAATGAACTATGTTGATTTTTTTGCTTACCTTTTATTTCCTTGCAAAGTGCCTGATAATTCCTCAAATAAATGTTCGTTGGCTAACTGAATGCATAAATAAATTTAAGAGATGTATGACCCTATTTCTAAAGAGTTTTTAGTTTAGATATATTGATGAAATAAACTCATATATAAATACAAATTCAGAGATTTAGTAATAAAAAAGTAGGAGAGGTAACATTTATTTGGCATTTACTATGTCTCAGCCATCATGTAAGCAATTTACTGTTTCTCGTTTAATTCTTTCAACTGAACTTAGAGGTGAGTACTATTTCCCCATCTCCCAGTGGACAGTGGCTGAATGACTTGTCCAAGGTCACATAGACAGTCAAGGGTGGGACTATGCTGGGTTTTTATTGGAAGAATACCGAATCATTCACAAAATTGATAGAAGACTAGAGAAGGAGGTTGGAAGCATAGTTGAGTTATTCTAGGCAACAGAAAAACCCAGTCAAGTTCAGACCACAGGAAAGATCTAAAGTGTCACAGTGGACTTTGCTGCCCTAGAACGTTGTGCATCCCTGTGGCTGATTTTTCCACTCTGTTGCCTTTTCTATGAACAATTTGTATATTTGTGGCGTATTTTCCAGGTTCTAAGTCCTGAGTAGGAACACCTCATTGGTTGAGTCTAGGCCATGTATCTGTGCCCTGTCAGTGCCAGGGGACAGGACCCTGTCTCCTGCCAAGACTCCAGTAATGTGGGATTCCCCCAGGATCATAAGGAAGTTTTACAATGGGCAGCTAAAATTGTATACATACCTAGTACTTTGATATACCTCTCTATTCTTTGACTTGTGCTCAATATGTACAGACACATGTGCTATTATAGTTCCAGTATGTAGGAACCCAGTCTGTCAAACAAGCCATATCTCACCAGTGCTACCTTCCAAGTGTATCAGAGAGCATGCTGTCAGTAACTTCAAAGCCCTCCAGTACTAGAAGTGAATTGGGCAACCTAATTAAGAACCACCAGGGCCTGGGGTTAAGTGGCAAAGGTCTGTTCCTCAACAGCATGGCACAGTGTGAAAAATAATGACTTGGTGCCAGATGATTCTTGCATATTCCTTCCTGAAGCTATGCCTGGCTTTCATACAGACCTCCTGTGTAGAAGGTGACACAGAGAAATAGCCTATTGAGGTGGAGTAAGCAAGAGTTGCATGAATAACAGAATGGAGGCTTTAAAACAAGGCAGTGTGCAAAAGCAAAGAGGTCCCCCTAAAGAAAATTTCTAGAGGCAGTTGGGTCCAGATTGTCTTAAGAGATGCACACAAAGGCCAATTTAATCTCACTGAAGAACAAAAATATTTTCCTATGATGAGGAGAATAGAAGACTCACTCTGGAGAACCTTCCACATAAATATGTTAACACTTGAAATGGAGCAAACCAGCTTAAATAAAGTAATCAATGATCCTCAGGATTAGAACCATACTTTGCAAATCCAAACAGTTGCACGAAGAAGTTTCCCAAGTCAGAGATAAAATGAACTGGTTCTGACAAGGGCTATTTGTCTTTGTTTTCTCATGTTGGTAAGGGAAATTGTCCCCCTGCCACCCACCAAAGAAAACTTACTCAAAAAAAAAAAAACAAAAAAAACAAAATGACAACAGCAATAGGGTTCAAGAAAATAACAGCAATAAAAATGGCTATTTACTAATGGGTAACTCCCATTATAATTTTTAAATTTTCTGAATTCCTTGCTTTTCCTTGACAAGTGTATAAGAGCAGAATATACCCAGGATATGCTAACCAGGGAAACTGGCATCTCTCAAGCCTGGACTTACTGAAATATACTTTTTTACTTTGTACTTACACCTCCTTTTCTCCTTCTTTTGGCCGTTTCTTCAGTCTTGTGTTTTCCATCACACTGATTCTTTATTCAGTATGCCCATGGCACACAGTGTAGTTGCTGGGAGAAAAATAACAACATTTACTTAACATTTATCTTATTTACTTTTCACCACCACACCAAGAAACAGGTGCCACTATTATATCTAATTTAGAGATGAAGAAATTAAGCAGAGATTAAGGTGACTTGGTTTATGTAATTTCTTGAAGCAACTTGATTCCCATGGGAGGTGTTAAACATTCTGAGAGAATATTAAGGGAGGGTATGTGCTACTCCTTCACTGCCACTTTCACGTTGATTTTGGAGTAACTTCTGGTCCAGGGTGAACCAATGCTTAAAATGAGGAATAACTCCTTTTCTTCTCAGCAGCCCTCACCTGCTAGCCTGTTTGAGTACAAGTGGCTACCTGTACAGTCAAAAGTCCTCAACTGAGAATTGGGAGGCCCGGCCTTAGTCCCAGCCCTTACTAACTATTGATGTGCACTTGAGCAAATCAAATAACCACTGTCGTTCATAATTCTCTTACCTGCAAGAAAAGAGTAAAGAGACTAACACTGGTATGAAGAGTACTAGAAAATATAAAGCACCCAGAAGATGAAGACAAAAATAACAAGAAATCCAGAAAGCATTTGACAAGAGTATGGGTTAAAGAAATTGGAAAAAAGTTTAGGGTGGAGAAAATTAAAGGAAACATGATGACTGCCTTCACATATTTTAAAGAAGAAAAGGGATTGAATGTTCTGCATGTTTCTGTAGAGGGAAAAATGTATATGGTTGGTATAAAAATATATAAAAGCAGATTTTAGCTGAATATAATGTTTCAAATGGTTAGGGCTGTTCAGATATGAGATTGAATGCCTCAAAATGCAGAGGCTTTTTCTAATCCTGGAAATGGTCAGAACTTGAGTTTCTTTCAGAAAATATTGAAAAATGATGAATTCCTACAGTGGATAGAGCATTCAGCTGGATCAGTGGTTTTCAGTTGGAGTGATTTTCTCCTGCAGGGGACATCTGGAAATGCTTGAAAACATTTTCAGTTGTCACAACTTAGGGGTGGGTAGGTTGCTACTGACATTTCTGGGTGGAGTCCATGGATGCCACTGCATCCATAATCCCACGTGACAGTCTCCCAATAAAGAAGTTAAAAAAACCTGTCAGTCCAGGCCGGGCCTGGTGGCTTACACCTGCAATCCAGCACTTTGGGAGGCCGAAGTGGGTGGATCACGAGGTCAGGAGTTCAAGACCAGCCTGGCCAAGATGGTGCAACCCCGTCTCTACTAAAATAGAAAAATTAGTCAGGCGTAGTGGCATGCACCTGTAATCCCAACTACTTGGGAGGCTAAGGCAGAGAATTGCTTGAATCCAGAAGGCAGAGGTTGCAGTGAGCTGAGATTGCACCACTGCACTCTAGCCTGGGAGACAGAGCGAGAGTCCGTCTCAAAACCAAAACAAAACAACGATAACAAAAAAAAAAACCTGTCAGTCCAAAATATAAACAATGTCAAAGCTGAGAAACTCTGAACTAGATGAACTCTAAACACTTTCAAAAATTGGACTCAATGATTTTACAGTTTTCATAAGGTTTCCACAGATGAAAATTTTAATATCAGCCTTACATCTAAACAATTTAAGGAATCTTAAAAATAAACGTCAAATTTTAACTTTAACGTGTTATTTGCCCACTGACACTAGTTCCATCCATATCCAAAGCTGTTTAAAAATGACTCAATTAAATCTTAAATATTGTTTGGTTATGTTATTTTAGTGCATGACTTCAGGTTCATTTGATTGTTTTTCTGACTTAAGTTCCTTTTTAGATTAGTTTTAAAATCTATTGCTCAACTATTGCACAGATTTTACTTTTATCGGCCATCTCTCTTTTTTTCCAGTGTCTCCATATTTATGATGCATATGTTTTCCTCTGGAGTGATTCCCATCATTAATCATCATACCAATATATGGAAATGAGACAGTGGGTATTGTGAGTTGGTGCTAAGCTAGGAGTGAGACGACTTGGCTCTGCAGCTAACTGGTACGACCTTGGGCAAATCACCCAAGATCTATGCCCATGCCTTCCTCATTTATAAAAGGACAGCACAGGTCATTCATACCTCAAGCCCCTTCCAGCACTAACATTTTATAGGGAGCAGGAAGAAAAAGATTTATCAAACATTTCCAGTATAACATACAAAGTAGAGTGCAAGGCACTTCTTGTGTTTAAGCTTTTAATCCTCATAACAAACCTGTGAGATTGGTATTATCGCACCCATTTTTAATTAATGAGGAAGCACGCTCAGAGGGATTATGCCAGTTGCCCTATAGCACAGAGCTAAATAGTGTTGAGCTTTGATCTAGATGAAAGACAGTTCAAGCATTATCTCCTCTAGAAAATCTTCCTTGATCCCTTGGTCTGGCCTGAATTCCCATTCTGGTGCTGTTACAGCATTTAACAAATTAAATTGAAATTAACTGTATACGGTCTGATAATCTCCAGAATGCAATTTCCTCTAGGGTAGTGACTATGCATTTGTTTCCTTTATATTTCCAGCATGAAAAACAGTGACCGGTACATAGTAGGCATACTAATGTTTCTGAACTAAACTCATGATATAGCTCTCCAAATTAATATTGGCTGAGATGAACATCCTCAATGCAGTAGACCATGATGATCCCATCAATAAAATATTTCAAAATTTTCTACTCTGAAGTTGGTATTTGTCCTTTGCAAAATATGTGTTGATTGTTTTCTCCCCCTCTCTTCAATCAGCCTTTTCTCTATCCACTTTTTGTATTCTCGTCTTCATTCTGAATGTTGTGGCAGATGTCTCTCATTTCTCCCACATAGTTCTTTTTGTGTCCTTTAGACAGGCAACCTTGCTCCCTGTAGGGTAAGAGGGCAAATTAGCTTCCAGAAGCCTGCCCTACCAAGCTGCTTGTGTCTGTGCATATCTTTGTTGCTGCATCTACTGTTACCTTTCCTTCCTCGCTTTCTCTTTGTGTTTAAGAATCTTTTAGAAAAGGAGCAAAATGTGATGTCTGGCTACTCAATTTAAACCAGAGCTTGGTCCACTGGTTAACTGCAGAGGTTGTCTCCATGGGTCAAAGCTTCGGCTTCCTTTCCATGCCTTTCTTCTTCATTTAAAGACAGGAATTTAACATGAAGAGAAACTGACCTTCAAGCCCAAGAAGGTGACCTAGCTTTTGCGACACACACAGGCTGAAAGATCATATTGCTGTTTTCCTGAGTTTCAAACAATAAAAGCACCGTTCTGGGGATTACCTTTCTAGATGGTATTTTAAGTAGCAGTCATTGAACAAAAAAAAAAAAAAAAAAAAAAAAAAAAAAAAGAAATCAAACTGATAGGCTTTTATAACAGGAAATAATAAGAGCCAGGGTATCTATAATCCAGTCACTGAGAGAGTCTTTATTCCTACAACGCTACCTGCTGAGAATTGTATTTTTCAACCCATCTAGGTGGGTTACAATGAGCCTAATTAATTTTATACACAAATGCTCAACCTCTAACCAGAAACAAAATGACTTCCTAGGGCTTTTCTTTACCACTAATCTGAATTTTAGTAAGAAAAAGGGATGATTTCTGTATTAAAATACAAATTTTATTAAATAAAATAAAGTTTTTAAGGGGAAAATTATATCCCCATGCCCACTTAGATAATAAATAAGAGAGAACAAGGGGATTTTGCGTTTATTCTCTGTGTGTATTTAATTTAGAGGCAACTTAAGTGATGATTGACTGAGGCAAGGTGGCCTTGTAAGATATTTAGTTCTCTGTTACTTAAGGCATTCAAAAAAGTTCCATTGTGCATGGCTACCTACTGGCCATGATATTGTAAAGGGAAATAAAACATCAGTTGGGGAGTCGGATTAAATACCTCCCATTTTCCTTTTAGCCTCAGGATTTGATAAGGCCCAAATATTAGGCATAAATCTGTCCATCTCAGCTAAAGCCAGATCAAACCTGGATGAGTATACAATGACTTTTACTTCTGTGATAATTTCCCCTAGGGCTACGCTATCCACTTGACTAACGATAATAGGGCCCCAGCTCTCTGACACTACAGGGAACAGCACAGCTGCTGGATGGGAGTGGAAATATTCTATTACTGATAAGGCCCATTCACTGTTTTTAAAAATGGTGATTCACCTTTGGTAATAATTACTTTGGCTCATCTTAATATTTTGGAATTTAGTTAAAATAATATTCCAGTTCCCTCAAATATGTTCTTATCATTCTTTTTTTCCAATATCTGGGTCTTTTTTGAGAAAATAACTAATATTTTATTGTCAAGTTGCTAATTCTTATTTATGATCTATAGTAATAGGAGTCCCCCACTGAAAATACTTTGTTCAAAGAAACAGTAACCCTGAGTACAATGCACACTTTTTATGATTATTCATTTGCTCTTTTGATAAGATCTTTGAAGAATGTTTGTAGGCCTCAGTATCTTTGTTAGTTTGTTTGTTTGCTTATTTAGAAAAGTCAGGAGTTCAACTCTGCTTTTACAGTAAATTATATAATTTTTGTTCAAACTTTATAAAACAAAAACAAAACAAGGTAAAAGACAAATTTGTAAAAATTAGTTGATATGTGGGAAATAGATATACTTCAATCCTCATTTATTTAGCTTTGGTGTTCAAATTGATCAAAAATGAAAAACAATATGGTGACATGTATGGACAAAACTATATGCTTGACTGCCCCTGCAGACATGATGTCATTCTAAGGCCTCCTCCAATTATAACATTGAGTTAGCACAACTCTCTCCATGGCCCTGGAGCACAATGGGAGATGGAGCACTACCCACCTGGTCATTCAGTATCTGTAGAACCTTCAGCATCCCTCACCCTGGAGACCCAAGAGGATACTGCTCTATTTTAGTTTTTATTGCACCATTGTTTTGAAATATTCAGCCGCATGATCACAGGCCATATGTGAAGTAGAGAAAGAATTTATTATTCATTTTGTCAGTCCCTATATTTAAAGGTTTTATAGCATGTTGGAAATTCTGGCAACAGCCTTTTGTATAATTAGTTGCCTCATCCTTCAGAGCTAATGGTATGAGTTTGAGGCCAGAGTGAGGTTGTTTATGAGATATATTTCCTCCCCTGGTGCTTCATCAGAAGCTGTCCCTCTCATCAGGGTAATTGTCAGAGTAATTTTTGTCAGGTCTTTCATAAAAAGGGAAAATATTAAGGTCAGTGTGAAAGAACCAACTGGAACATGATCAGCTCAGGGTGTATTGAATACATTCCTCTCGCTTTTATTGTTGGGAGGAGGTAGATAAGAGAGAGGCAAATGAGGACAAAAAGAACTTAAATATAATTTTTAACCTAATTTCTTTTGAAAACATGTAATAAATTAATACCAATAATATGATAACTGGGAATTTTACATCCTTGAGGTAAATTATAACTTCTATAATCCTATTTTGTAAGACAAAATCATATTTGAGATGAGCATTCTCACTTTTTTCCTCCAAGTCAGACTCATCTCATTCCCACAAGCCATTGTTTATAATAAAGTCAAAACAATCTTATGAAGTTGATTACTTAAATCAAACTTTTTTAGGTCTCTTTTTTGATTCCCCTTTGATAGTAAATATAATCAGAACTTCAAAGGGTAGCCCAGGGAAGAGAGAAATTTATCTAGGAATGTGTACAGTGTAAACTAGGGAAGTCATCAGACATCATTCGATTACATTTGAGAAACAAAATAGAGGGGTCAAAATTGCTTCCTCCTGTGATTGGTCCTAAACTAAACACATATCTCTTTATAACAATGTTAGATTATTTGAAAATGCTATTGAAAAACCTGAGGTTATAAGCTGAAGACTGTGCAGCCACAGTTGAGCATCTGTCCTACTTTTGCTTTTCCAATCTTTACAGTGACACCCAACTCTTTCCTCCACTCCTCTGATATGGTTTGGCTGTTTCCCCACCCAAATCTTATCTTGAATTGTAGCTTCTACAATCTCCATGTGTCGTGGGAGGGACCCTGTGGAAGGTAATTGAGTCGTGCTGTTCTAGTGTAGTAAGTCTCATGAGAACTGATGGTTTTTTAAATAACATTTCACACGTTTTCTTGCCTGACACCATGTTAAGATATGCCTTTGCTCCTTCTTTGCCTTCCATGATTGCGATGCCTCCCCAGCCATGTGGAACTGTGAGTCCATTAAACCTCCTTTTCTTTATAAATTATCCAGTCTCGGGTATGTCTTTATTAACAGTGTGAAAACAGAAATGTACATCCTCCTTTCCTAAGTGCCTGATGTTTGGGGTTCTTTATAAAACTCCTGCTGTCTTCCCTCTAGTGAGCAAAAACTCTGCTTTTCTTCCTAGTGAGTTTCTGCTTTCCTCAAAAGTACCCATCAAATCTAACTGTACATTGGCTCTGGGGATCAGTCTCACCTCATGCCTCTGTGTACTCTTTGGCTTAGAATCCCTTCCTCTGCCTTGGACCATGGTTAAATGTGGTTCTTAGGAATGCTTTTGCCTTCTCGAGAGAGGACACAGACAAGAGCCCAGGACCCCTGCCACCAGAGCTGCGTTATGCTATTGTACTGTGGATCTCTTCATATTAAAAAGGTGCAGCCCAGAACCTCACCTGATGACCCCACCAACCATGCATATTCCTCAACGTAGTTTTTGTTTGTTTGTTTTTGTTTGCTTGTTGTTGTTGTTATTCTGCTGCATGTGACTCTTGATAGAAAGAGTAGTTCATCTCTTCAGGCCTCTTGGTATGTAGTTGTGCTTGTACTTCTCAATGGTTGTATGTATATAAAACATGTCCTTCACTGTTATAACAAATTTATTTATCTTTATTGGGATTTACATTTGATATTTTCAGGTCTCCAAATACAGTCACTAGCCTAATGACTCCTACCGAGAACAGATGGAGTCCATATGTGACATTCTTCCTGATTTATAGGCGTTATGAGTCGCAGCCACTAGCCGAAATCACATGATTTTGAATTTTCCTCTAGACCAGTGCAATTAAAAATGTCATCTGTGGATAGATTCTGATCTGCCAACTGAGTGTTACTATTTAATAATGAGATGAGAATCTTACATCAGAATGTAAATCAGCACCCTGCTTCCTTCATCAAATAAGTTTTGCTATTAAAAAAAAAAAATCAGCTGGCTGGGCGCAGTGGCGGCTCACACCTGTAATCCCAGCACTTTGGGAGGCTGAGGCGGGCAGATCATGAGGTCAGGAGATAGAGATCATCTTGGCTAACACGGTGAAACCCTGTCTCTACTAAAAATACAAAAAAATTAGCCGGGCGTGGTGGCGGGCGCCTGTAGTCCCAGCTACTCGGGAGGCTGAGGCAGGAGAATGGCTTGAACCCGGGAGGCGGAGTTTGCAATGAGCAGAGATCACGCCACTGCACTCCGCCCTGGGCGACAGAGCGAGACTCCATCTCAGGGAAAAAAAAAAAAAAAAAAAAAAAAAATCAGCTGAACTGAATTAAAAAGACCTATGCAGTAGTCCTCTCTTATTCACAGTTTTGCTTCCTGCAGTTTCAGTTACCTGTGACCAACTGAGGTACAAAAATATTAAACGAAAAATTTTGGAAGTAAACAATGTGTACGTTTTAAATTGTGCACCGTTCTAAACAGTATGATGAAATCTCGCGAGCACCATCCAGCTCCATCCCACCCTGGACATGAATCATCCCTTTGTACAGTGTATCCACACTGTACACACTCCCTGCCCATTGGTCATGTGGTAGCCCTCTCACTATCAGATCAACTGTTGCATCTAGTATATATAGGGTTTGGTACCATCAATGGCTTCAGGTGTCCACTGATACTCTTGGAACATATCACCCGTGGATAAGTGGGGACTACTGTAGTTGACTTATTTTCTGGCAGATGCTACTTATAATATAAGGGACTGATACAAACAGTTCTGGAGCCAACAATTCGTGTAGAACTGCTGTGGATAATTTATGTATGAGAAAGTCTCTTCTAGCTTAAAAAATTATTTGTCTTTTAATGGAAACTGGGTCAAGGCTCTCACCTCTCCTACTTAGTTCTATTCATCCACACCACATACTTTCGTAGCTTTTCAGGGACATAGGAATGTCAATGAGGGCATAAGAAGTCATCTGTGAAACACTTGGATGTCTTTTAAAAATTCTCGTTTTATTCCTCTGAAGTAAGAACTATCTTTTGAATTGGCAGTTCAAGTTTAAATGTTTTTAACACTATCATATTCCTTGAAAGAGTAAAAAAACAAAAAAAGATTTATACATATATATAGAATAAAAGGTAATATTAATAAATCATATGTTCCCTTTTTCTCTTTCCTATTGCGAAAGTATTACCAAGTGATTACTTAATTATGAGTATATTAAAACTCAGCATGGAATTGTGTCTTGAGTTTATAAATGACTGAAATATATGAAGTTTATTATTATTGTGATCATGTCATAATTAAAAAAAAAACCCACCTGACTTAGGATTGACTTAAGATTAAGATAAATCTAACATCTAAAGTGATTAAAGGGAAAACAGATATTGCGGACTATAACTATATTAAATATAAACTAGAATGTGCACATATATTTACGATGCTTTGAAATCTCTGCATCTGCTCCTTGTTTTCAATATCTTGCCTTCTTGAATTTTGTAACAAGATGATAATATGACTGAAATTTATATATGTCCAGGCAGGCGTTCAGACACATAAAAATTCATTATTCTGAGCTAAATAAATAAAAATGCAAAGAAAATTATTCTCCAGTTTATTTCTCCATAAAATATGAAAGTCTGGTAATATATTAAGCATAAAAATACATTACTATGGGTTGTTACTAAATTTATCACTTTTAAATGAGTGCATCTCTTGGTACTGCTATGTCAGATCAGGGACTCTGCATTTTGATTTGCATCATTCTTTGGAAGAGCACAATGGGATTTATCATCTGCTTGTTTTTTTCTGCTCAATCTTTCTATTTCTGCATTACACAAGCCACTTAGAAACACCCCAACAAAATAAGATTCTTGAAACTAATCTGGGTTGCTAGCAGAAGTCAATTTGTAGAATCCTCAAATATCTAAGACCACATCAAGACCAAGTGGTCTTGGTATCTCTGACCAAGTCTCTCTGACTTTAGGTGGATGAAAATGACCAACCTTCTTTTACATTAACCATGCACAGTGTGTTTAACACAGGAGGTATTGATGATTGAGGCTGAAAGAAAGATTGTAGGGCTTCATAGCTAGCTTTAAGTAAAACTTTTTCCTGTCCTCACCCTGTGTCTCATTTTTACAGCCTTAACTACTATCAGGAATCTTGAGGATCTTCAAAGCAGACTCCTGAAACACTTACTGAAGATAACAAAAGTAAATAATATAATCATTTCTTTCTTCAAAATACCCTCATGGCCAGATCTTTCTCAGTCTTCAAGACTAGCTTGCATGTCATTCCCCCCCTATATATTCCTTCTCTGACCAATCTATCTAAAGTCATCTCACTGGTTTTTTTTTTTTTTTTTTTTTTTTTTAATTTTTTCTCTACCATATGCCACTCATCATTTCCTTCAAAGCACTTACTGAAATGATTGCTTTTGTTTACTTATTTGTTTAATATATGTCCCTTTCTGAATAATGCAGACTCCATAAGGACAATGAGCAAGGCTTTTTTATTTTTTTTTAACCTCAAGGCCTAGCACAGTGTCTGACATGGATTAGATACTCTAATAATTTCGAAATTTGATGACTGAATGAATGAATGAATGACTTCTATATGTGTAAGTTTGTCTTTTGGATAACCTGATTATTTTAGAAAGAGTGTTATGTCATTTAAAAACATGGCAGAGGGGAATGGAAAGTGCATTTTGAAAATCTTTGTATTATCTTCGTCACGTGATACAAAGGCAGCAGTTACATTCCTTGTCCCTTTCTACCAGGTAATATTGAACTGGAAGTTAACTTCAGATGTGTCTCTGAATTGTTAAATCAATGTATTTTGGTTTTGGTATTTATTAAGAGAGATTCTGATCATCGAGAAGCAAAAAATATATGTTCTCTTACCTCTAATATAAGTAAATAAGACAGTTCTAAGGCAGTCTGTTTGCAAAGTAAGCTGTGTCTTTCTTACAGCATTCATATTTTTTTTTAAAGCTTGAATATGAGTTATTGTTCACAGATATGGGGTAGGTCACACAGTAAGGCTTTTATTTGAATTAAATGGGAATGAACTGTTTGTTTCTTTAAGTGAAATAGAAAGTTTAGTTGATTTCATCTTCAATATTATTAACTGCTAATCTTCCTTAAGAATTGTACAGGAAAGAGCAACAGCAATTAATATCTCAGGTATAAAAAACATAAACTTGTGAATAAAACTGTGAAAAACAGTCAAAAATTTTAAAATGTTGATCATGTCTCTTTACTGAAATAATATATTCAAGAGGAAGTAAACATTTTGGGGTAAGAATACAGCCTTAGGTCATTGGTTATTTCAAAATACTATGTGGGAACCTCAACCATAAGCAACCCCAGAACTAGGTTTGACATTCGTCATGAGCTTGATCTCCTTCCCGATGCTATGTAGTAAAAAGCAATGCATGAGAGAAGCTATGAAAGGTGGGAAGAAGAGAGGCCAAGGTGGAATCCAGACTGAATCAAAGTGGCCATTCAGGTTGATGCTGGCTGGGACTTTGTTGTAATGGCATTTAAAATGACTAATGTTTCAACAGTTAGGCAGACATATTGGTGAAATAGTTGCGACATTTTCTAAATTGATCTGTAGATTTAACACAATTCCAAAATACTTCAACGAGGGCCTTTTTTGTTAGAAATCGAGAAGCTAATTCTAAAATATATGTGAAAACACTAAGAAATATTTACTAGAATATGTAAAACAATCTTGCAAAAAAACCCCAAAGTTTGAAGATTAATACTACCTTAATTTAAGATTATTATAAAGCTACAGTTGTTAGAAGATGTGGTCCAGACATGAAGAAGGATATATAAATAAATAGAACAGAATGGAATAAAGAACTCAGAAATAGACCTCCACTGACCTGGTCAACTTTTAATGAAGTCATCAAAGTAATTCAATGTAGAAAGAAAAGTCTTCTCAACAAGTTGTGTTAGAACAACTGATGTGAATATGAAAATAAAGGAGTCTTAACCCCTACCTACACAAAAAAATAATTGAAGAAGGATCAATTTAATGGACAAGATAGGACTAACCAAAAAAGCAAAAAGTGTAAAACCAGAATAAAAGAATATCTTATGAATTATGTATAGTTAAAATTTCCTAGACAACACAAGGAAGCAATAACCACAAAAAAATTGATAAATGAGAATCCACCAAAATTTAAAACTTTTGTTTATCAAAATATGCAATTTAGAAAAAGAATTGACAACCTGCAGACAAGAAGAACATATTTGTAAGACATATCATGCTGAAAATGACAAGAGTTCAGGTACACTAGAAATACTGAAAATTTAACTATAGGAAGATAACCCAATAGAATATGGACAAAAGAGCTGAACAGATACTTTACTAAATAATGTGTACAGATGACTAATAAATGATAAAACATTGATCTTCACTCATCTTAACTAATTTTTAGGGAAATGCAAATTAAAACCATGATGACATACCATTACATGCCCATGCAAATAGCTAAAATTAAAAAGACCAACAGTACCAAATATTGGAGAGGATGTGAAGCAAATGGGAGCTTATATGTTATTTAAGCAAGTGTAAAATGATACAATCACTTTGCAAAATGACCTGACAGTATCCCATAAAACTAAGTATACATCAACCTTATTGTCTATCAATTCTACACCCAAGTGTTTTCTTAAAAGAAATGAAAGTATATGCCCACACAGCAATTTCTTCAAGAGTGCTCCTAGCAGTTTTATTCATAACAGCCAAAATATGTAAACAGCTCAGAGGTTCATCAAGCCTAGTATAGTCATACAATCAATTGAACACAGCTCAGCAATAAAGAAAAGTGAACTATTGATACAGAGAAAAATCTGGGTGACTCTCAAAAATATACTGAGAGAAAGATTTAGACAAAAGAGAACATACTGTATGGTTTCATTTATATTAAGTTCTGTTGTAGGTAAAACCAATCATGGTGAAAAAAGAATCAGAGCTATGGTTGACTCCGGTGTGAGTTTGGAGAGAGAGAGGCAGGTATTTACTTGGAAGATACATGAAGGAAATTTGGGGGATGATAGTAATAATTGATATTATGGTAAGAATTGGATCCACTTAGGTGATATGTATTTGTCAAAATCAATCAAGTGGTTTGCTTTCAATTTACCACAGTGAAATATATTAATCTTACCCAATGCAAACAAATAAAGACTTCACGTGTACGTGAAAGCTTGGTTTCCTATACAATAGTGTTTCAGAATCTAGGCTTTATATGAGCATCAGTGTATCTATAAACCCTTGACATTTTATGTAAGCTTTGGAAAGGAGAATAAACAGTCAAGTGTTCAGGTGGAACTTCATCTTTTATGACCTCCATACAAATTTTAAGAAACACAAAGTAGAATGTTCTTTCAGATTAATAAAATGATTTATAAATTTATTTTGAATATAAATACTATTACATTTTACATTGGAATTGATTCAGATATTTTTTGGCATCATACTTTAGGTTTCTTTTCTATATTAAATTTATAGTAATGATTTACCCATCAAAAATTTATGAATAACCATTCTAATATTTTCCCCGATATCAATTCTTAAGGCGGTGGTACTGGATAGACATTTATTTTTGATATCTCCTCTGCTAGCTAAAAAGACAGTTAATATTATAATTTATAGATAATGCTCAAAGATTCAAAAATTAAATTACTCCAAGTCAATATAGGATGTTATTGTTTGTTGAAATGCTTTTATTAGGTTATATTGCCCATCAACTCTAATTATAATTGCTAAATTTCTGTGTTCACAAAAAGTCAACTACGTATACATACTGTATGCATTCTGAGTTTAGTAAGAATCATTGAGGCCGCAATTAGTATTTAGTAATGAATTCCAGAAAATACTTTTCAACTACTAAAACTTGTTAAAAATTATGACGTTTTATAATTAATAAAGAATATTAGGTTTGTAAAAGCTCTTTGTTAACCTCACTTACCAGTTTGCATTTAATTGTCTCTGATCTTTTGATACCCATGACATACTAGAGTAACTTTGTTTAAGAATTCAAAGTCATGTAATTGGGTTGTAAAAATGCAGATGCAGGCTGGGCGCGGTGGCTCATGCCTGTAATCACAGCACTTTGGGAAGTCAAGGCGGGCAGATCATCTGAGGTCAGGAGTTCGAGACCAGCCTGGCCAACATGGCAAAACTCCGTCTCTACTAAAAATAAAAAATTAGCAGGTTGTGGTGGCACACACCTGTAGTCCCAGCTTCTCAGGAGGCTGAGGCAGGAGAATTGCTTGAACACGGGAGGTTCAGTGAGTTCAGGTGGAGGTTGCAGTGAGTCAAGATTGTGCCACGGCACTCCAGCCTGGGTGATAGAGTAAGACTCCATCTCAAAAAAAAAAAAAAAAAAAATGCAGATGCCAAATCAGTGCCCTCATATTAACCAAAAAGAAAAAAAAAAGATGGCATAATTAGATCAGGAAAAACTTAATAACCAAAATATATTATTTTTTCTATACTTCATAAAATAGCTGTTATTGATGTATCAAGGATAATAAAATTGATCTTTTCAGAGAATGCAAGAAAAAAATGATATCTGTGTTCATTATTTAAAGTAGTTACAAGTATGAAATATTTGATTTGAATGAATTATATTTAATGGTAGCCTATGACTGGATATCATGCCTACAGATCTGATCAATATCCAAATGCTGTAATGCTTTAGGTAAAGGGCAAATGTAGGTAGATTCCATATTCTATTTCACATTGTATTAAAACTATGACCATCAATTTCAGTACAGTGCCATATTTGATCTTAATAGTAACATGATTTTAAAGGTCAGCTTTAGCTATGCCCATAAAAATGTTAGGGAACAAGAAATGGTTTGATTAAGTTAGATTTTCATTTGATTTTTATTAAGTAATATTTTTAATCATGTAAAAATACATCACTCTATTCCTATTTTGTTTTGTAACTAGCTAAATTACCTGCTTATGAAACTCTAATTGCTTTAAATGGCCACACTATTGAAAAGCTGTTAAACATGTAGTGTATTAGTCATTCATTAGTTGTCATTAATAGGGAGATGTTTAAGCATAATCCATTCATGAAATGGTACAGACACTGGAGTAAAAGTCCTCAGGAAGTCAGTCTAATGAAAGGTCATTGAGTTTCATTAGGTCAATGGTGATAGGTTCCTCTGGCTCTTTATCTTTCTACAGAATTCTGATTGTCCCATGAAAAAAATTGTCTCACCTGTCATAATTAAGATTGCAATTATCCTTCCTAATTATCCATATGAGGTCAAATAACTATATCTCTATGACTTGCAATCCTTTTCCGACATTTAAGGACCTCCATGATATCTCCTACAGTTCTAGTACCTAGTTATGTGTTAAAAAATATATTCTGCAGGCCTAGAGTGGTGGCTCACGCCTGTAATCCCAGCACTTTGGGAGACTGAGGCAGGTGGATCACGAGGTCAGGAGATTGAGACCATCCGGGCTAGCATGGTAAAACCCCATCTCTACTAAAAATACAAAAAAATTATCAGGGCGTGGTGGCATGTGCCTGTAGTCCCAGGTACTCGGGAAACTGAGGCAGGAGAATTGCTTGAAACCAGGAGGAGGAGGTTGCAATGAGCTGAGATTGCGCCACTGCACTCCAGCCTGAGTGACGGAGCAAGACTCCATCTCAGAAAAGATAATAATAATAAATTCTGCAAAGTAGAAAGTATGTATTCATTAACCTACAGAGATAATGTGTGTACAGTTCATGCTTAGGAAAAGGAAATCAATTGACAGACTGACACTACTACTGCTAATAATAATGATGGTTCTCATTCATAAAACTATAATCAAGTATAAGTTAGACTGGAGTCAGTGAAGTTAGATATAAACATCACTCACCATGATGAAAACTATATTGCTTGTTTTTTTATTACTATTATTTTAAGACACACTGCAATGTCATGACAACAAACAATGTATTAGTCCATTCTCCTGCTGCTATAAGGACATACATGAGACTAGGTAATTTATAAGGGAAAGATATTTAATCGACTCATAGTTCCACAGGGCTTGGGAGGTCTCAGGAAACCCTTAGCCATGGTGAAAACATCCTCCCTCACATGGTGGCAGGAGACACAGAAATGAGTGCCCAGTGAAGGGGGAAGCCCCTTATAAACCCGTGAGATCTTGTGAAAGCTTACTCA
Organism: Macaca mulatta; assembly: GCF_049350105.2. Taxonomy (NCBI): domain Eukaryota; kingdom Metazoa; phylum Chordata; class Mammalia; order Primates; family Cercopithecidae; genus Macaca; species Macaca mulatta. The sequence goes on from NC_133411.1 coordinate 126,292,713, forward strand.
CCATCATGAGAACAGGATGGGAAAAACCACCCCCGTGATTCAATTATTTTCACCTGGTCTCTCCCATGATTCATGGGGTTATGGGAACTATTTGATTGGTGCAAAAGTAACTGTGGTTTGTGCCATTATTTTAATGGCAATTCCTTTTGCACCAACCTAATCCCATTCAAGGTGAGATTTCGGTGGGGACAAAGTCAAACCATATCAACCAGCAACTTGGACTGGCAACACAAACTTCTTTGAAATAAACAATTATCAAAAGAAGGCAGTTTGTTTCTAGCTTTAGTTGTTTACTATACATATTTTAGAACAGTTATTAGCGCATTATAAAAGTGCTCTAGGCAGAAAGAAGAAAACTGAAATTCTTAAGCAATTTTTGTCATTTTTAATGTTTCTTTTCATTTGAGATTAATAGGTAGCTGAGGCATCTATACGAAGCAATTTCAAAAGTGTAACTGGTGTGCATGCATTTCAGCAGCTGAGATATAGAAAAAAATGAACATTTCTCGATAGCATTCTATTGCTATAATGAAACTCAGAACTCCTCTGTAATTCAATTATCAGCATAAAATTTTTCACTCTCATTGCGAACACTTTACTCTAATTTTTATCTTGCAACTAGACATATTTTGATATAATTGGACTTTATATTTACTATAGTTATAGTAATGCTGTGCCCAGATGCCAACTAGAGAAAATACCCAACTATGTCCTACCCCTCCATGCCTACTTATTTTCTTCCCTTTAAAATAAATATGAAGTGGAATGAGGCAATCTCTCAGCTACTGTTTGAGGTCAAAATCTATTTGGGCAGTCACTTTATTATTATTATTATTATTTTTGTCATGTGTTAATTCATTGGGCTCTTGGGAGGACGAGAGATTAGCTCTCTAAGCTAGAAAATAGGACACAGAAATTTAATGATACAGTAACTGGTTCACTTGTAACTACTATTTGATGAGAACAAAAGTCTGTGATATTAACTGAGGGAAGGAAAGCTCTGGGCAAGATGTCAGAGTTTGGTTTTACTCTCATCATATATGTGTGTGTCTCATCATGCAAGTGTGTGTGTCTTGTGTGTGTGTGTGTGTGCATGTGTGTGTGTGTGCGTATGTTGGGGGAGTATGGTGTGGGATAAGTGAGCTATTAACAGACAGCTTAACCTGAAATTGTTAGTTGAAAGCAAGGCCAAAGTTGAAAAAGATATTCAGTAGTAGATTGACATCTCACAGATCATAGCCTGTGTCGATGTATTCATTTATTTATTAATTCAACCAACTCCTGTTGAATACTTACCATGAACCATCTCTGTTCTAGACATTTGTAATAGATGAATACATGATTTATTAAAGACACCTCTAATAGAGAAGACAAGTATTTGAACCCTTGCATTTCATACATTACATTATGTTGATGCTGACATTAAAACATGAGCAAGATGCTTTCAGAGTACAAAGAATGAGCACAGGCTTAAACTGGAAACTCACAGAGATAATTCTAAAAGATATGATTACCTCTGATATTAAACCCAGAGGTAACAATATATATCCAAAAAATGCATGCCAAATTTTAATGACCTAGAAGAGACACAGAAGGCTGCAGGGTAGAATGGTGGAGAGATGCAGTAGGAGATGGAAATGGAGGAGTGAATAGGGTAGGACTAAATGGGCCTTGTATATCCTAATGAAGATCAATATTCTAAAGTCTAAGACAAATGCAAATGGACAGATTTGCATTTTAAAAAGGTCCCTCTAGCTGAAAGTTAGAGAAAAGATTAGAACAGAATAGAACTGGAGACTGAGGGCCAGTTAGAAAGTTACTTTCCTAGTCCAAATAAGCTCTAAGTAAGTATCAATGGTGAGGGAGAAAACAGAGTGATTTGGGAAATGTTACTGAGGTATAATTGATTGCAGTTATTGATGCATTGAATAGAAGGTAAGATACAGAGAGAAGTGAACGATGATGCTTAGATTTCTCTCTTGCATATGCTACCAGTTCCTGAGACTGGGAATACAGGCTTGGAGTGTGGTTGGGAAAGACAGAGATCTACTGTGGTAGGACTTTTTAGGATTCTGGAAAATGTACTAACAAAAGCCAGTCATTCAAAATGGAAGTCTGATTATCTGAAGAGATTCATTTAAAAGGATAATACTAAAAATACAAAAAGGAAAAAACATCTCATAGGATATTTTACAGATAGGCAACTGGTCATATATACTTCCTATTTTCTTTCTACCCCTTCTCTTTTTCTATATATTTATCAAAGAACAGAAATGTCAAAGAACATAGAGAGGAAAGGATAGCACGGAGGACTGGACAGGACATAGATGATAAATAGGCAGTTATTTGGTCGGGAGAAGAAAACAGTGGTTTAGTGTTTAAGAGAGCAGTATTTGAATCCAAGTGCTGGCAAATATTTACTTTATAGCTTTGGCTACCTTGACATTTCTAGATCCACTTTATCTGTAAATTAGTGTTGGCCTGTGGCTCTCTGTGAATCCTTCTAGCTCTACTATTTCTGATTATGAAAGGGAACAGTGGAAAATGTGAAAAAGTTTAATAGAACCAGGGAGCAAGCAAAGATTCCCCAAGCTAGAGCTATGTCATATGATTCCAGTAATGTAAAATGGCAAAAACAATATACAACAGCCATTTAATGATAATTTTACCTAATAAATGGATTAGGGAGGGAGAGGATTTGAGGATCAGGGCCCTGAGTACAGGGATGATGAGACGGGTGGAGGACGTGGGGAGGATGCTAGGCAACATGTGTTAGTTTTTTTTATTTTGCCTACATAGTGACACTCGGAGACTTTGGAGTGATTAAATCCTTCAAGGTGGAAGTGACAACTTTGTAGACTCTGGGGCAATACTTCATAATATACCCTTAATTATTTCCTATCATCTAAAGTACAGATTTGCCATAATTCAGATTTCTTCCAAATGACTTACACGAGCATATTGTTTCAGTGAGGAGTTTTAATCTGGTTACAAGTAGAAAGAAAAGCCAAAATACTGGTAGCTTAAGATAGAAGGGCCCTGGGTTATTGGGTACATTATGGACCATGGCCAGCACACTAGCCCTGAAGCCCATATTTTTATCATGCTAACATTGGGATGTAAATATCTACCATTTCTCTCTGATGTGCATAGATATTTGCTCTAGCTGCAGCTAGAGTACTGTCCTGGCCACAGTTCACTTGGCAGACTCAAGGAGAAGGTGGAAAGAGTATACTCTCTTCCTCGGTGACAGCATCTAGATATGGCACACACTGCTTCCACACTAATGCCACTTCCACCCTCTTGGCCAAAACTTAGTCATGGTAACAACAAGCCCTAAAGGAGGTTGAACAATATATTTATTGGAGTAGTTATATGCTTGCTAAAATGTTTGGATTCTATTAATAAAGGCAAAATAGAAGAAAGATAGTAGAGGAAACTGGTTTTCTATGCTCTATGAGTCATAACTTTAAATTCAATTGGAACTATTGGGCATATATATATATATGTATATGTATACACACATACATACAGACACACACACATATATATATCTTACTCTAAGTGAGCCTCTTGGTTAAATTATTTTAAAATCATTTTCTAAGGATATCAGTATGACAAGTATGATTTTTCAGTCAAAATAATCAGTAACTTTTAAAGAAAAAAATGAACATAAGAACTTATTTGTCATAAACGGAAAAAAATCTGTTGTTACCAAGTTTGTCTACTAAACTATTTCCTAAACTTCTATAGCAGTGGTGTCCAATCTTTTGACTTCCCTGGGCCACATCGGAAGAAGAAGAATTGTCTTGGACCATACATAAAATGCACTAACACTAATGATAGCTGATGAGCTAAAAAAAAAAAAAAAAAAAAAAAACTAAACTAAAAACTGCAAAAAAAAATCTCATAATGTTTTACAAAACTTTATGAATTTGTGTTAGGCTGCATTCAGAGCCATCCTGGGCCTGTGGTTGGAAAACATGCTGCCCATGGGCTGCAGGTTGGAAAAGCTTGTTGTGTGGCATTATTGCAGACCTTCAAGTTTATAATCAGTTAATCCTTGTGTTTGACAGACTGACTTTTAGTTTTTCTAAACCCTTAATTCTTCACACAAGCAAAATGGGCTCAGCTTTGCAATCTATTTATAAATATCAAGCTCTCTTTTTCAAAACAAAATTGTAGTACCAAAATATTAATCACTACTAAATTAAGATGTTTAGTCAATATCTAGATAAATTTCTATGTGTTTTATATTAACAAAAATAGATTTAGACATACTGGCTCCTACAAATGTTAGGTTTGGTTGTTCTTGATTGATTTTCCTAAGGCAAATTGCTTTTATATATTAAACAAGTGAGATTTCCTGATTCTTCATATTATCGTTTTGCTATAAATTTTAATGCCAGTGTATTAGCTAGAAAATGAAGATTAAAAGGTGTTATATTTGTCCATGTTGCTATATTGGCTCTGAAATAAGTTAATGGCACTAAATTTTATTTGTGAAAAAACTGTCTTTCTTTAATGGAGATTGTGGAAGAGGCCTCGACATGGACTATTTTTGTGCCTAATTTTTACATCTGGTTTTGGCCAAGAAAGTTCTGTGGGCTCAGCATTTCATGTATCTTCTGCATTTTTACAGCCTCTGATCCAGCATTAGTTATAAAGCTGTTTAGAAAATACTTATCTTGATTTCCAAAGGTGCTTCCAAGATCCTGAAAAGATAGCCTTAAGTTGCAAGAAATTAGAAAAGAAGTAAAAGAAAGGACTAATAAAATAAATGAAGACATACACAAAAAGGCCTTCAAAAGATTCTCCAAACAGCATCTAGACTTGGCGAGGAAAATTCCCTGACAATTGTCTTATTATTGACTATTTCTCCCATTCGTTTCATTGGAAAGCTGGATGATGTACCCAGATGACCAGCTCTCTTTCACTTGAACTAATACAAAAATTTCATTTTGGAAGATCATTTTCTTTTGATTGCCATTTGCTGCCCAGGATTTTCCCAGAATGTGGTTCTAATCCTAAAGCAGAGTATACTGCCCTGCTCAGAGTCAGCTTATGTTATAGACATTGTAATGGTGCAATCTTCTTTAATCCATAAAAGGACCAAACCAATGTCAGAAAGATATAACGTGTAGCATTAAAAAAATGCATTCATTCCCAAAGCTATTGAAAAGCAAAGATAGGTCTAGAGGTAATTCATAGCACACTTACAAGTTGACAGAAAAAGTGATAGGAAGCTCAGTTATATTCTCCGTGGCCCTGATCTCAAATGGATTTACTCGATTCCAGCTAATTGAATGTGAACAGCAAAGCAGGAGTAAGGCAGTGAGCAAAAAAATCTTATCAGTTGCTGTAGCTGTACTAAGCAAGGAAGTGCAATTTCCTGATTGCTGAGAAAGAGCCTGTGTAAATCTTGGTGACGTATTTTATATCCCTGCTAATGAAATGTGTTTTAGTAATCTAACTCTACTGTTAGCTTGGTCTTGGCCATAACGCAATGCTGCTATGTTTTAGAAGTTTGTGTTTGTTAAGAACATCAAGTAGCTATCAGCAAGTTAAACTTTGCTAGCAAGCATGTTTTCTCTGTTGAAAATATTTGAGATACTGAGTTGTTCTAAGAGTATTATTTTAATGGAGGGGAGTGTTCTGTGAGGGCAAAGGGAGTTGGGCTCAATGACCATTGAATTAAGGAACAGAATGATAAAGACTCAAAAGGAAATGAATCAATATTGAAGAAATCAATCACAAGGGCAGTGGAATGTGGTGGAAGCTCTTACCTATCAGGGTTTGAGGGCTAGTTTGACATTTTTTAGCTGTGTTACAATTGGAATCTACTCTACCTCCCTACCCCATCTTTTTTTTATTTTTTCCTCTGGGGATTTTTTTTTTAAAAACTATATATATATACACAGTTTATATATATATACACAGTTTTTATATATATAGTTTATATATATTTACATTTATATATATATAAAGTGTGTATATATATACTTTAAGTTCTAGGGCACATGTGCATAACGTGCAGGTTTGATACATAGGTCATGTTAGTTTGCTGCACCCATCAACTCGTCATTTACATTAGGTATTTCTCCTAATGCTATCCCTCCCGCATCCCTCCACCCCCGGACAGGCCCCAGTGTGTGATGTTCCCCTTCCTGTGTCCATATGTTCTCATTGTTCAATTCCCACCTATGAGTGAGAACATGCAGTGTTTGGTTTTCTGTCCTTGTGATAGTTTGCTGAGAATGATGGTTTCCAGCTTCATCCATTTCCCTGCCAAGGACATGAACTCATCCTTTTTTATGTCCCTAGCCCATACTCTTTTCCTTTAAATTTGTTTCTAATGGTAACTACTGTATAGGGTTATCATGATGATCAAGTGAGATTATAAACCCTAGGCTCCCTCATGGTAGGTACTGAACAAATGCTACTCAATGCAACCAAGCCTAGTGTTCAATATGAAATGTGTTATGTGTTTGGTTCCTAGAGTTTAATCTTTATAACTGGCATAATCAGCTATAACCAAACATAGTCAGCTACCTGAAATGCAAAGCTGATTGTTTCCCTTGAAATTCAAGAAGAATGTATGTCAAGAGATCTTTCTAACAAATTAAAAGAATGTTGCCAATCCTGATCTGATGTACCAAAATTACTGGATCTAAGAAGTCACAGTAATGCTGCTCTTGCACACAAGTGCATGTCAGCCATCATTACATTTTCAAGTATTTGGTCTAGGTCCACAAATTGGGGTTCTGCAAAGGCATTTTGTCTTACCTTAGACAGTTTACAACATATACATAACCCACTAATAAAGAAGACGATCACATTTTTTACTGTGTGCCAAAGATCATTTGAATTAATATGTATATATTTGGTTATGCATAACTTATTCTATAAAAAATATATAATGTTTTTGTGTTCCTAAAAATGACTTTAAGTATTTTATAAACTATTAAAACTAATATATATGAGACGAGGAAAGAAGAATACTAACAATATCATAAAAACAAGGGCGATGAAGTAAAAAATGTGATTAACTGTCCAACTGGTTAAGATTCTAGAAAACATTTTGTACCCCACTGTGACTTATAAACTTCTAGAATTTTAACCAGTTTCATCTCCCATCCTTACGTCTATTTTCTCTACCCTATCTATGTAGCCCTGAGAGATACACCGTAATAATTTGTGTGTGTATGTGTTCTATTTCCTTAGATGATGCTGAAGTATAGACCTTATTCTTTTGCTGTTTCTTTTACTTAATATAATTTTCTAAAATATATTCAGATTAATAAATATAGTTATGTCTTTACTTCTTACTGCTCCATGGTATTCCACATTAGATGTATCCACCTCATTTTATTTCAGCAGCCTCCCAGAGTTGTATTCCCCTAGGTTGCCTCTGATTCCCCGCAACCACAGTAACTCTGAAACAAAAACATTCATGCATATTGCTTATGGAACTGAGATTATTTCCCTTGGTTGTGGATTCAGGAGTGGAATGTTAAAATAGAGGCTAAATACAGTACAAATACAATTGTCCTATGTTTTACCAAATTGCTCCCCAATACAATTTTACCAGTTTTATTCTTAACAGAAGTACATAAACGTTCCCATTAAAAATCTTATTATCTTCCATCTTGAGTAACTGATAGGGCAAAGGAAGACTTGGCCAGTTTAACTTTAGAGTTACGTTTAAAGAGAATTAACATGGTGCTGACAGTATTGATGTAAGCTTTTTGTGGTTACTGGGAATTTATACATTTGATATTCAAATGTTCTCAGACTGTGAAAGTACCAAAGCTGACATTGAATTGGAAACAATGTATAAAAATAAGTACTTTCCCTTAATTTATCTTTGAAAAATGCAAACAAACCCTGATATTATAGTATTATGAAATAGTAGTACATTTTAAGAAGAAATTTTAAAATAACTGACACAAATGAATGATGATATCTCTGCAACATTTTAAGCAGTTCCAGGAATAGGGTTGTTTTATAATTGAAACCACAGTTTATTATGAATTCACTAGGTAATTTGGGGGAAAAATGTGTGTCCTATTGCTCATTTGTTTCAAACATAATTAATGATATTTTGCTTTTGTGTGGAGATGTAATTATATTGTTACCTGAGTAAAATTTTTATTTTTGATCCATCTGTGTTGGAAATGTAGAATCTGAAAATCTCTGAGGGATTTACAAGTGAAATCAAGTTAGAGGACATGACTGAAGTGAAAATATGTAATGCTTCCAGCTACTGTTGGATTTTTCTATTTGATTTTCATGTTGCATTATTTCTGGCCTTTTCTGAATTTCATTGCTAGCTCCTTCCTAGCCTCTAAAATGTAATTTCCTTCATATCATAGTCCCGAAATGGCTTTCCTCAAGGACAGATCATTTTATTGCCAAATATGAAAGCATCTCATCAGTCTTTATATTTTTAAAATCTGTGTTTACATTTTAATGTTCCTGATACTTTCATTTTGAAACTCTTTTCACTTAATTTTTTGATCCTTTACTGTCCTGCCTCTCCTGCTTTTCTCTTCATTCCCATTTGTATTGCTTGTTCTACCTTTTCTATACTGCTACTGTGCCCTACATCTTTTGTTGCCCTAACATCAGATATTTTTACCATATGGTTTCTGGTCCTCTGCAATGTAAAGTTCTAGATTTAGGTCCTAAAGAGTAATTACACGAGCACAGGGTGGGTGTACTTGGGCTTGGAATTAGTTCCTCTTTTGATGCATGTCTGAACATCTTAGGTATCAAAAATCACTCTTTCAAAATTGCAGCAACCCCATTGTACTCCATACTCATCACAGAGCATCTTTAAGCCTATATTAAATTCTGAGCATCATATATTGATGGCAACACTGCTAAACTTGGATACCTCCAGAGAAGATGATCACAGTAGTGAAGGATTTGGAAAGGATTTGATGAGAGGAATGGAAACTAGGAATATTTATTTTGGGAAAAGAAGACTAAGGGTATGCTTAATAACTGACTTCTAATATTTATATACATACCAGTACTTGGAAGAGAAGGAAGATTTCTCACTGTGCTCCAAGTGACAGTGATAGAAAAATGGGTAGAACATTCAAAAGGGAACATTTGCATAAGGAAGTACCGAATAATAACTAAGCCTCTCTAATCTAACTATAAAACACATTGCTTTGTGAAAAAAAGTTTAACGTTACTAAAATTAGATAATAAATCATCTCTGGTAGATGTTGTACTGAACTAGGTTCCTTCTAGAATCATTTGCCACTCAAACTTCCTCTCAATTTTCCCTGGTTCTTTCAAGAGTATGGCCATTTTTCTAATCAACTAACTCCAGACTTAAAAATACTTTTCAATTAATCCATTTTTATCTACCTCTTATAGTAACTTGTTTACTTTTTTGAGATGGAGTTTCACTCTCGTTGCCCAGGCTGGAGTGCAATGGCGTGATCTCGGCTCACTGCAACCACCACTTCCCAGGTTCAAGCGATTCTCCTGCCTCAGCCTCCTGAGTAGCTGGGATTACAGGTACCTACCTGCCACCATGCCTGGCTAAGTTTTTGTATTTTTAGTAGAGGCAGGGTTGCACCATGTTGGCCAGGCTGGTCTCAAACTCCTCAAGTTTTCCACCTACCTTTGCTTCCCAAAGTGCTGGGATTACAGGTTTGAGCCACCATGTCTGGCCTAGTAATTTAAAAATACTTATTAATTCCCCAAACAGCCTTTGCAGCTTGCACTTCTACATTATTTTTCTTAATTATTATTTTTTCTACATTACTGCTGTAGGCTTCTGGTAGTCTGCTCTAGTTCCAGTCTTTCCCACATTAACCCATGAGGCCTTGATACAGTTTGGATGCACGTCCCATCCAAATCTCATATGAAAATGTAATCTCTAATGTGCGGAGGTGGGCAGTTACTGGAAGTTACTGGATCACAGCAGTGGATTTCTCATGACGATGTGGCACCATCCCATTTGGTACTGTCCTCATAATAGTGAGTGAGTTCTTGTGAGATCTGGTCGTTTATGTGCGTGTGTCCCATCTCCTCTAGCTCTATTGCTCTTCTTTTTGCCGTGTAATGTGCCTGGTCCCTCTTTGCCTTCAATGGTTAGAAGCTTCCTGCAGCTTTCCCAGAAGCAAATGCTGCTATGGACAGCCTGCAGAACCATCAGCAAATTAAATCTCTTTTCTTATAAATTACCCAGTCTCAGATATTTACTTATAGCAGTGCAAGAATGGACTAACAAAGAAAATTGATAACAAAGAGTGGGGCATTGCTATAAAGATACCTGAAAATGTGGAAATGGCTATGAAACTGGGTATGAATAGAGATTGGAAGATTTTGGAGGGCACAGAAGAATACAGGAAGAGGAGGGAAAGTTTGGAACTTCTTAGAGACTGGTTGAGTGTTTGTACCCGATATGCTGATAGTAATATTAATGATGAAATCCAGGCTAAGGAGGTCTGAAGTGGAAATGAGGAATTTATTGGAAATTGGAGCAAAAGTCATGTGTGCTATGCCATAGCAAAGAGCTTGGCTGAGTTGTATCCATGCCCTAGGCATATGTGGAAGTTTGAATATGAGAGTGATGACCTTGAGTATCTGGTGGAATAAATTTCTAAACAGCAAAGTGTTCAACATAATGGCATAGCTACTTCTAACAGCCTAGCTCAGATGTGAGAGCAAAGAAATAAATTGGAACATATATTTAAAAGGGAAGTAAAGTATAAAAATTAGCAAAATTTGCAGCCTGGCCATGTAGGGGAGGAATTCAAGCAGGCTATGGAACTTTGCATACATAAAATGGATGCAAGTGCTGATAGCCAAGACAATGGGAAAAAGGCCTTGAACACACTTCAGAGAACTAAGAGGCAGCTCCTCCCATCACAGGCCCAGAGGCCAACGAGGGGAGAATGGGTTCCTGGGCTAGACCTAGGGCCTTGCTGACCCGTGTATCCTTGGGACACTGCTCCCTGCATCCTGGCCACTCCAGCGCCAGCTAGCTCAAATGGACCCAGCTACAGCTCAAGCCACTGCTTCAGAGGGTGCAAACAGTAAGGCTTGGTGGCTTTCACATGGTGTTAAGCCTGTAAGTGCACAGCGTGAAAAAATTGAGGCTTGGGAACCTCTGCCTAGATTTTAGAGGTTGTCTGAAAAACCCAGCAGTGTCCCTGCTTCAAAGGTGGACCCCTCATAGAGAACTTCTACTAGGGCGGTGTGGAGGGGAAATGTGGGGTTGACATCCCCATACAGGGTCCCCACTGGAACAGTGCTTAGTGGAGCTATGAGAAGAGGGCTACCATCCTCTAGTTCCTGGAATGGTAGATCCACCAACAGCTTGCACCTTGCACCTGGAAAAGCTGCAGACATTCAACCCTAGCTGGTAAGAGCAGCTGCAGGGACTGAACCCTGCAAAGCCATGGCGCAAAGAGGCCCAAGGCCTTGGACATCCACCTTTTGCACCAGTGCATCTTGGATTAGGGACATGAAATCAAAGGAGATTATTGTGGAGCTTTATGATTTAATGACTGCCCTGCTTGATTTCAAACTCGCATGAGGCCTGTAGTCCCTTGGTTTTGACTGATTTCCCCCCTTTGGAATGCAAGTATTTAACCAATGACTATATTCACTAGCGTAGGTAGATAGCTAGACATAAGCAGGTGAGGAGAGCCTATGAGAAAACGGAGGTCTCCCCAGGGACCACCAAAAACTTACATACTAGATATAAGCTGAGAGGAGGGGAAATACCTAAGCAGAAAAGATTCCCCCTTAATATGTCCAGTAATTTCTCACTGCAGTTAACCTATCAGAATGTAGTTACCTGCTGATAGAGAGAGAAAAGGAGAAATTAATAAGATATGCACAGGCATAAAAAGTACAAATTTAACCCCTATGACCTTCTTGGGGTTGCAGTTATGAGCAATGTAGCCATTAGGTAGGATTTGTATCTGGTACTGGGCCAGAGCATGCCACCAACTAATAGTAAGGGAGGGTCATAACTATTAGGTAAACTACAGTTCCTCGCCTAGTCTCACCTCATCCCCACCTAGCTTCCACCCCATGTCCATCTCTAACACATGCTTATCTTTTTTTTGTTGCTGATTTCACCACTCCATGGTAGAAACTAGGTGGGAACAAGGCAGAGACCTAAGAAGGGAGTGGAAACACTAGACAAAGAAAAACGGTGGAGACTTACGACAAAGGCAGCAACTTCAAGAAACAGTCTGACATAATAAAAACCCAAAACGTAGAACTCTCAAGCTGCTGGTGGCTCACTCTCCTCAGCAGCCCACTCTGCCTCACCTATGCAAAGCATACTCTCCCTTTACCTAATTCTTTGCTCTCTAGCTTCCTTCCATAAGTTCTCTTTTTAGCTAAATCAGTCACTTGGCAGAATACCTTCTCCAGGTAAGACAAAGAATTGAGGATTATTGCACTTCCCAGTAAGAGCCCCATTGTATCTTGGAAATAACTAACTTGCTTTTGATTTTACAGGCTAATAGGCAGAAGGGACTCCTAGTCTTGTCTCTTAAGAAATTTTGGCCTTTGGACTTTTGAGTTAATACTGGAATGAGTTAAGAGTTTGGGGATTATTGGGAAGGCATGATTGTATTTTGAAATGTGAGAGGGACATGAGATTTGGGAAGGGCAAGGGTAGAATGATACAGTTTGAATACGTTTTTCCGCCCAAATCTCATATTGAATTGTAAGCCCCAATGGATTAGGTGGGGCCTGATGGGAAGTAATTCGATCGTGAGGGTAGTTTTCTCATGAATTGTTTAACAGCTTTCTCATTGGTACTGTCCTCATGATATTGAGTGATTTCTCATGAGATTTGATCATTTAGAAGTATGTAGCACCTCCCCTCATTCTCTTGCTCCTGCTTTTGCCATGTGCTGTGCCTGCTCCCTCTTTACCTCCTGATATGATTGGAAGTTTCCTGAGGCCGCCCCAGAAGCAGATGCTGCTATGTACAACCTACAGAACCATGAGCCAATTAAAACTCTTTTTTTTAAATAAATTACCCAGTTCCAGATATTTCTTTATAGCAATATGAGAATGGACTAATACAGGCCTACAAGGCAAAATATTCCTTAACATCATCCTCAGCATATGGGCCTCCCTAAAATTTCTGCAGAAACTTCTGGTTTACAGTCTTTGCCTTGCTCAAAATTTTCTATTTCTTGGCCCCACTATAATGATTTTATTTACTATATTTGATATCTTATCCTTCTTTAATTCAGTCATTTCAGTCTGGACTTATTCATGCTCCCTGAGTACTCCTTCTTCACACCTTTTTGAACTCACTCATCTGCTCTCCTACCATATAACAAATATTCCTAAGGTGTTGTGTTCCACATGCCTCAGGGGATCACTGGACCCAAAACTTTTGGTACTTTTGGTCTCAAGACTCCTAATTCTGCTTCCTAATTCCAAAATGTAGCCCACATTTTGAAACAAACTCTTTGCTTCTCCTTCTTCCTTTGGGAGAAAAGCAACAGTGACAGTTGTAGTAGCAACAACAACAAATAGCTCTATACAGTACAAAATGGCAGCTAATGTTTTGCAAAAATAGGCTAAAATATCTTTTACTTTTTCACGAGGAGCCTTTAACTAAGAAAATGAAACTCAAGTAGTAATTCAATTATTTACCCCAAGTCAATGCTGATTCATAATCTAATGAACCAAAATTTCCAGTGACACAGAAATAGCTATATGTCTGTATAAAGTGTATACTCTGTTGTCCAGAAGTAACTACGGTTGATTCTCATTATTCCTGCATTCTGTACTTGAGAATTCATTACTTGCCTAAATGTATTTGTAACCCTAGAATCAATAATCCCACTGCTTTTGACATTGTTTGTGGACATGAGCAAGGTGGCAAAAAATTTGAGTTGCCTGACTCATATGTTCTCAAGTTAGGGTAAAACAAGGTGACACTACCTCTTTGTTTTGGCTCTCATGCTATAAACAAGTGTCCTTTTTAATGATCTATGCAATGAGACATTTTTTCACTTTTCTTTATTGGTGATTTCACTATTTAAAATGGTCTTCACACATAGTACTGAAGTGCTGCCTAGTGTTTCTGAGCTCAAGAAAGCTGTGATATGCCTTAGGGGGAAAATATGTGTGGTAGATGAGCTTCATTCAGGCATGAATTATATTGCTGTTGACTATGAGATCAATGCTAATGAATCAACAATATATATTAAATGAGGTGCCTATAAACAGAAACACACATAAAAAAAGGTTATGCATTGATCAGATGACAAAAAATGTTATGACCAGAGGCTTGCAGGAACCTAACCATGTATTTCTGCTAGGAGCAATGTTTTAAAACTTGCTGATTCAGTGAGGTGACTTTACAGATCATAACTATCACAAATAAGAAGAATTGATTGTATAATTCTCTAACTAGGGAATGGGTAAAATACATTATAAATATGGAAAGAGGTGATTATTTTTCCCTACTCTTTCAATTAGTAAAAAATCTAATTTGGAGCAAGGGAGTAAAAGAATGTGGACACACCTCTTTGGCCAGCCAAATTTAACATCAAGACATAATTCAGAAAACAAGCGGTATAGCAAGCACTGTGCAAACTGTCAAAGATGAAGAACTGTATTAGAATTGGCAAGAAGACAAAGAAGGAGGAGGAGAAAGGTGGGGGACAGGAGGAGGAGGAAAAGTGAAGGGAAAGGCAGAGGAGAAAAAAATTCATAAGAAAATGGTAAGTCCAATAAATCAATGTAAAAAATCTAAAGATTGCCAAGCTGTTGAAAATGGAAACTGTAGTGTGGCTGGCAAAAGGTCTTATAATGACTATGCTGTTTAAAGCTTGTGTTTCATTCCGTTTTAGAGTAATAAAAGTATGAGAAACAGAGTGCAGTTATAACGATTATATTTAGAGAAAGGAAACTGTCTTAAGATATGCTCTTTAAATTACCATTCCAGCTTTTCCCTCATCTCAAAGTATTTCAAAGACTTATTTCAGAGAGGGGGCTTGATGAGGGTGGACAGGAGCAGACTCAAGGAGCTGTGTTGTGTCTGGGCTTTGTAGGGAGCGAAGCAAGGCACTGCAAGAAATAACTGAGAAGGCTTACTGGAGAGAAAGAAGAAGGAGATGGGGAGGATTCAGTTTGCAAAACTGCTGTGACAACAGCTGCTTGGCATATGAATTCCATTATTTTGTGCATTCTTTTCTAAACCTTTCCACCTATAAGGGACCAGAATCTGCAGACCATTGGGAGCTTTCTATAGAAAAGCTATTCACAGGATCTGGAAGAAAATGAGATAATTTTTGATTTGGTAGTATTTTGATTGTTATAAACTGAAAAGTCCTGCTGTACTTCCTCCCACTCCTCCCCCAACACTGATCCTCCCTTTCAATCCAACTTTTATCCTATTATATAATTTTTACAATGGAGCCATTGGAGTGTAAAAAGGACCTCTATAAGGGTGGTCTCCTTTCAAAACTGCAGCACTGTACCCTTGAACTTAAATGGTTTCTATTAAGTTATATTTGTGATGTCTGGACCATGTGAAATAAAGGGCCATTATGATTGTTCAGGTGTATGAGGCTCTTACTTAAAGAGGAATTGGCATAATAACTTTTTCATTAATGGTCTTCATGTAGTAGGGTGAATGTGGAAAAGAGTGTTTTATGTTCAATGTACTCAAATTCTAAGGTAACAGGAATTAAGCAGAAAAAAATGGCCTAAGGAATTTATACTCAAGATAAAATACAGAAAGGATGAGGAAACTTTTCTGGATTTTGGACTGATATATTTGTGGATTCAATAAATGACTTTCCTCTAGTGTGCAACAGCAGGCATTCAGAAGGCACAGAGCATAGTAAGAACCAGAAACATTTGCTGTCAAAGAGAACCCAGAGTTTCCCATGTTAGTTAGGGGTTTCAGAACTGGACCATCTGCAGCAGGGACAGGCATTGTAGCTGCCTCAGCCTATTCTCTCTTGTTGATATGTATTGTCTCTGATCTCTCCCTTTAGTTTTCTTTCTTTCCTGAGCTGCTGTTTGCCTGAGGCTTAATAGGAAGGGTTTGGGCAACTTCAGAGCATTCAATTGATTGATTTGTTGATCTTTAAGACTTACTCCCACCCTGCCTGGAGCCTCCTGTGTTTGCAGAGTCTGATTGTGAAGTATTTATGAGCTTCTCATAGCTGGTTCACAATTGGTTAGGATTGCAAATGACAATAACAGATGTAACACAGGATCTTCTGCTAAACAAGCCAATGGTGTGTCACATGAGAAGGATGAGCTAGGGCACTGATCATGATTAATTTTAAAATGACATTTAATTAATATGGACATTCATGGGCATTAGTGTCTGGAATGACATCCTGTGATCTCCATCACGTTCTAAAATCTGAAACAGAGATGCCTGCTTTATATGGCTCATTTACCTTTGAATTCTCATGAGTAAACTAATTTCCCTAAAGCAGCCTCAATAGGTACAGTTGAATGAATTCTTTGAAAATACATGTCTGTTTTTCATTTACATCTTTTAGGAGGCAAAGTTTTTGTATATGATTTCACTGAAGTAATCAACAGTATATCAGCTAACTGTAGCTAATGATATCATACTGTGTATCAAGAACCTTATTGTCATTTTTTTTTTCCAGAATTACTAGCTGAAATCATTCCTCATAGAGGAATTTTTCTTCAGTGACTAATTTATTGGGGGTTTCTCTGAATTTGGAGTTTTGCCTTTATGACCAAAAGCCATTTTCTGGATGAATCTGGTCGAGATGTCAATTTTTCCAAACTTGCTGCCCTGCCCTTGACAAAGAACCATTTGATTGGTTCTTAAATAGATTCTCCAACAATTGGGTTCTATTAGAAGATGCTGTCATGTATTCACCTCACTTACAAATCTCCGTCATGTCTGAGAGAGATGAGTAAAAATATGTTAGTCAAATGGTTTCTCGGTATCAATCCAAATGCTATTACAACTTGTTCCTCTAGACTGTACCAGGAATATTTTGGAGAAGTAAAGTAAATACCATTTGTTTGATGATGGGGAACCTGTTATACATTTGATGCTGTTGTCTCTGGCTATCACTGTATGGCAATCATAATAATAAGGATGAAGATGATGGTGATAGTGATGATAGTCATCTACTACTTACTGAAGACCTTCTATATGCCAGGCTCTATATACATTTTCTAAATGAATAATTCAGTGTATTTCCCACATTAGCCATGGCAGGTGGTTTTCATTCCCATTTTCTAGACAAAAAGTTCAGTCAGGCTATGTAAATTGCCAATGACACAGTGCCTTAGTGTCAGAGCTAGGTTCCTACCCCAGGTCTGATTGATTTCAAAGCCTACTTTTAATCTTTACACACTAAAAGATGTAGGATATCAAAACTGGAATGCCTATTTGGGCCATGCAGGTAAATTAATGTGATGGGTGGAAAGTAGTAAGACCTCCAATCAAATGTATCACAACTTCTCAAACTGTTCAGTGCACAGAAGTCACCTGCTGATCTTGTTCAAGTTTTACGTGCTAATTCAGTAGTTCTGGGATAGAGCCTAGGATTCTGCATTTTTAGCAAGCTCCCAGGAGCAGCCAACCTGCTAATTTAAGGATCACAGTTTCAAAGAAATAATTTTTTAAGCACATTATCCTGGTGAAGTAGAACAAGTCGCCTACTTTACATATGCTGGGTAGGGGTTATGCTCAGTGTGACTTGGCTCTAGGCTAGAGAAGCACGCTGTTAGGGTGGCAAGAAGATTTTGTGATCTCCCACATTTTTTAAAGATGAACGTTGTCTGGCCCTGAAATTAATTATTTACCCAAAACCACCCCATGTATTAATGACAGAGCTACGGGCTGAAACCATGTCTCCAAGCTCTGAGTAAAATGATTTCAACTGTGGTACTACACTTTGCTGCCTATCTTACTCATAAAGTTGTGATAATATTTTTGTTGGTTTCTCTGATTTATTTAAGCCAGCTATGTCTTTATGTATTTGTTCTTGGCAAAAGTGAAATTCTGTGTGTGCATGTATGTGAAATCCTGGTTAATTGGGTTTTCTGTTACTTTGGTTCTGGTCTAAGGGGATTTTCTGTTCTAAGACAAAATTACTGTTTTAAATGTACCTTGAGTATTTGGATACTCAAGGCCAGTTTACGAAGTATTCTTTTTCATTTCTAAAATTAATTAAAGAGTTACTCTGCATTATTCAGGAGCCTCTCTTATTGCTCAGAATACTTCTTAGTAAGAGGTTCACTATGAGTCAGAGTTTCCTGTTTTAATAAAATTTTGGGGAAACAGGCATGAAATTATCACTTCACTGAAAACCTCCTTTCCCTATTATATAAAATAGTCTTAGATTCCTTCTTGCTGCATGGTTGTGCTTCATCCTGGGGAAATTGTTTGCAGGAGTTCTGTTCTTTCTTCTGTGGAAAGACAGTAATTAGATCACATGATATAAAAAATTGGTATCTACCACCCCATGCTTGTTAATTTTTTAAAAAATAAAACAATGACCTAAATAGGACGTACACTAAGAAGTTTTCTTTTAAATATGAACTATAAGAGTTCACACCCATTCCCTCTTCTCCCCGCTTTCTCTTGTGCTGGTGTGATTTATCAATGCTATCTTTGTGAAGCAGGGAAGTGATACACAAAGGGCTTGCTGAAAAATGCTATTTTTGATTTGCTAAATTCTATAGGAATATAGCCTGGAGGCAATCCACTAAAGAAAAACATCTAATGCGGATGCATTTCTCACTTCTGCCAGGATTGTGCAATAACAAGGCCTATAAGGGACACCAACATGGATGTGCTAGAGCTGATAAAACTTTTAACCAGTGGCTTAGTTTCCTTCTTTGCTTCCCTCTAAAGGTAAATACAATGGATGCAAAGCAGTCACTTTCAGTCCCACTTTTATTCTCTTACCTTTCAAGTTGTAAACTTATGGTCTGCGTAGGTATCAAGCTGCCCACCTAGAAAGCCTGAAAAATTATGACAGATTTCAACACATTTCCTTGTGGGGTGTTCATAAGACGGAGTAAATGTCTCAGCAACCCTTTAGTATATAGTAACCCACAGTAGAAGAGCGAAGTCAATAGCTTCCATTGTTCACATGGCACCATTGGTTGCATTGTTTTTGCTGGTGAAAGAGAGCCCACACACAAGAGATTAAACAAAAAAATCAAGTATAGTATGTAGCTAACAGCTTCACTGTTCTATGGAAAATAATAGATTTTATTCAACTTTAACAAAATAGAATTCACGATTCAAGGCTGAGTAGATAATAACTTGCTATGCAGTTACGTGTTTTTTTGCAAGCATTGTGCAGGTGATAGAAATTCTTAGATTTCTACCTCTCCTTCATACTGATTACAATCTGAAAAAAAAAAAAAGTCGTTTTAAATTACCTGTGGTTTTTCAAAATCTTGAATGAAAAATCCATTTGAATAGAATACATACTAAATTCTCAAGATATTATAAATAAAAATCCAAAATTAGAAGCTATTCCAAATCAAAAGCATATGTTCTCACTATTTCCAATGTTGTTCACATTATCTTAAGTTTAGAGAAAACTGGATAACAATTTTTTTTTTTTTTTTTTTTGAGACGGAGTCTTACTTTGTCACCCAGGCTGGAGTGCAATGGCCGATCTCAGCTCACTACTACCTCTGCCTCCCAGGTTCAGGCAATTCTCTTGCCTCAGCCTCCCTAATAGCTGGGACTACAGGTGTGCGCTACCAGGCCTGGCTAATTTTTGTATTCTTAGTAGAGACGGAGTTTCACCATGTTGGTCAGGCTGGCCTTAAACTCCTGACCTCATGATCTACCCACCTCAGCCTCACAAAGTGTTGGGAGTACAGGTGTGAGCCACTCTGCTTGACCATGATTTTTAATATGGTCTTATCACTCTAGGATGATATGTTTATAAGTTAAATAAAGAAGTAAAAACAGCATATTGGCTGAGTAGATTCCTTTGAGCCAATACTTGACCTACTCTAAATGATTTCAGAGATGCTTTTTGCATCTATTTATATCAGAACTGTTCTATCAGAAGTAGATATATAAATTCACAACATTAATTCCGTGAAAGCCATACATGAATATGGGTTAGTTCATGTATTTGCATACTAATATAAACTCTCTTGAACTGTTAAAGAACCAACATACCTATTGCAACTTTACCAAAACATTAGGAAGAAGAAAATAGTTATTCACATTACCACCACCCTGGTTCAAACAAATTTAATTCATTGCACTCTATTTCTATCTATTAATCATCTGATTTTCTGCCTGTTGCATAAATATCAATTGATATTTTAAATCATTTCATAAAGAACTTTATTTCTGACTTTTTTCATTTAATATCACATAATGAATATTGTTCCTTGCTGGCCCATGGGCTTCCAAATTATCATTTAAGTTTTTGCATAGCATTCAATTTGCTTGATGATGCTTTATTTATGTAATCATGTCCTAATTATTGGGCTATTCATTGGTTCTTAGTATGATAATAATTGAAAAAGCTACACTGAATATATTTACCTTATTTTATTTAAAATATTTATTGGGCCAGCCGCAGTGGCTCACGCCTGTAATCCTAGTACTTTGGGAAACCAAGGTGGGTGAATTGCCTGGGCTCAGTAGTTCGAGACCAGCCTGGGCAACACAGTGAAACCCTGTCTTTACTGAAATACAAAAAAATTAGCCAGACGTGGTGGCGCACCTGTAGTCCCAGCTACTCAGGAGGCTGAGGCAGGAGAATTGCTTGAACCCGGGAAGCGGAGGTTGCAGTGAGCCGAGATCACACCACTTCACTCCAGCTTGAGAAGCAGAGTGAGACTCTGTCTCAAAAAACTATATATATAATTATTTTTATTTTAACATTGTACTTTTTGTAGAATACTTGCCTTTTGTTATTAATTTAAATAACTCAAGAATGATATAGAATTTATAAGAAATATGCTAACAAACAAAACAATAACAACAAAACAATGACATGCCACTATTCATAACTAACCATTACTTATGAGACCTCAATGCCAGATATTGTCATTTTCTACTTTTGTGCATAATATAAATAGAAATATAGGTAGATCTATACATTTCTATTTTTATTATATTAGATTATTTGATTTTATTATATAGCAATTTAGTATTTACAGCTAATATGTAATAAAATAATTACATTAAAATTTTCTTATTTTAATTATTGGAAAACTCTAAGAGAAAGTAGGTTACTAATTTTTTTTTTGCGTCTCCCTTTTCCCATATTAAGAGTTACTAAATTTTAGGTAAGTATTTACCACATGAATTTATTTTCTAAAAAGACAATTCTATGAAAGGAAACTGTGAAAGAAACATTAAAATTAGAATCTTTTTCAAAACCTTTACACATTAATTTTAGATAATTCTGACTGAGTTCTTGCTCTGCAAATGTAAACATTAAAATACAAAAGTACCTCTCCACTTTCTTCTATATTCTTATTTTGTTAGTTTTATAATTATTTTCATATAATCAGTATTTATATTTTGTTGTGGTAAACACAAATCATATAACATTTATTATTTCTAATAGTTTCATACTCTAAGATATTAAAATCTCACCACTATAATTTCTCAAGTGTTTTTTAAAATCTGTTCCTGAATTGATGATTGCATTTAGTTTTGAAATGATCATTTCAGGAAGGGTTCAAGGTTACGTATGTTTGAGTTGTATACATTTGAGGTTTTCTGCCTGTTGCCTGGCTTGAACATGTTTGGGTGTAATGATTTTGGCTGATGAGACAATTTGCACTCTCTCCTGCCAGTGACAGTTGCTATCTACAAACTTGAGAGCTGTCTCAATTTTTATCCTTTGTCAATGCTTCATATTTCCCATGTAGATGCTTTGAAATTTTCCCACATTGCTTCCTGCATATGTGCAAAACAAGGCATATTTCAGATTATTTATCATCTTTGCAATATGAAAATGTTTAAAATGTCCCAGATGTTCACTGATAAGGATTGGTTAAATAATTTGTATATATGCATATGCAATGGACTACTTTGTTGCTGGAAAAAATATTGAAGAAGCTATTTATGTACTGCTGTGAAAAGATTTCTAAAAAAAATTGTTAAATGAAAAAAATGCAGAATGGTTCATTGTTAAAAGTATAACTTTAGACAAATTAAATTTAGCAGAGTTTGAGAAAAGAAATAGTTTATGAATTGGGCAGCACCCTGAACTAGTAAAAGTTCAGAGAACTCCATGCAGCAACGTGGGCAGGCAGCATTAATAGATAGAAAAAGGAAGTGACTTCCATAAGTAGCCTGATTAGTTAAAGCTCAGCATTTGCCTTATTTAGGTATGTTTGAACAGTTTGCAGCCTGTAATTGGATGACAACTCAGCTTCTCTAATTGTCCAGGGAGACTCAGCTACTTGATACAAGAATATATTCTTAAGTTAGGTTGCAGTTTGTTTACATACTAAATAAGGTTGCAGTTCACTACATAGGGAGGCAGCTGTAGGCCAAACTTAATTTAACTAACAATACTTCCATTTTGTAAGAAAGGGAAAAAATTAAAATACATGTTTTTGTTTTTAGGCATTCGGATAAAGAAACTCTGGAAGAATTCTTTTAAGATTAAGGAAAGAGATTACATGTGATGGAGATGAGTAATGAGCAGATGGCTACAAGAATGAGAATCAAAATTTTTATCTTGTACCATTTTATATTATTTTAATATTTAAATCATATAAAAATAAAATAATAAAAATACATTAATTTAAAAAATACTAACATAGCCATACTGATTAGACAGAAATTGAAACTTGATTTGCTTCTCAATATTTTAAAGCTGATTCAACATGCTGGTTCATATGCAGATTTATTTATGACAACAGTTTCATGGAAAAATCGTCTATTTTAACAGCTATTTAGCAAGCAGGAAACTGAGCTCAATATTCTTCACTCCCCCACTTTCCACTGAAATATGCTACTTCTTCCATTTTTTTTGTTTACCTCATCGGCTTGGGAGTCAAATAGGGAATTATTTATGTTCTGTGAGGAAATACTAAATAAAAATCAGCTCTCCTTCCGACTTTTGCAGACTCCCTTAACATTTCTGACAAATATTGATTGTTGATTTGGCTCTAGTCATGTTAACAAGCAGAACGAATTAACTGTAGTTATCACAAAATAAAGTTACTCTTATGACTACCAACAGACGCTTTTAAAATATTGTCCATAGTCTTTTACTTGGGGGGGGGGGAAATGAATTCATTGATCTTAGGTCTATGAAACCTCTAGTATTCCAGATTAAACAATGGCCACAATAAAGTGTTTTTCCTGCTAGCTTTATCTTTTGAATTGTCATTCTTTTCTGTACAATAATAAATAATCTCATATAGAGTAAACATCTAATATTGATCAGGCACAATAAATGAACCAAATAAGCATGAGATAATCTTACAATGAATTTAGGGTCAGAAAATTCAACAATCTTACAATGAATTTAGGGTCAGAAAATTTAATGACCTCAAATGATCAGACAAATATGTTTATATCACCTCAGAAGTGATATCATAACATTCTTTGAAGAAATTCTTATGCTTTTTGTAATAATGTAATATTTTCATATTTAATGATTTAGTTTTGCATTTTCTCCTTTTTTATACTCAGTATTTTAAAAATAAGTAAGAGTATTAAAATGGTGACAAGATTTCCTCATTTTGCTCTAGGAATGAACTGCATTATTGTTTGCGTCACTGAGATGCATTGTCAGCTCTGTCTTGATCAGTGACCAGAAACACTCATCTGGTCACAGTGCACAGGTTGCGTTGAGAGACAGATGAATGAAAGTTTGGTGAGAGAAATCAGTCCAATTTTTTTTTTTTAATATAATAAATCGGGTCTTGCTCTCTCACCCAGGCTGGAGTGCAGTGGCACAAACATGGGTCACTGCATCCTCGACCTCTTGAGCCCAAGTGATCCTCCCACCTCAGCCTCCCAAGGAACTGGATGCCCTGGCTAACTATTATTCATTTTTTGTAGAGACAAGGTCTCTCACTATGTTGCCTAGGCTGGTGTTAAACTCCTGGGCTCATGAATTAGGTGTTGCTCTCATAAACAAAGTTATTTCCATGTCCTGGACTCCAGAGTGTTGGAATCACAGGCATCAGTCACTGCTCCCAGCCAAAAATTCTTAAAATGATCCCCATGAGATAGAATGAACCCGTATGAAATTAGCGGCAATGAGATTAGAAATGAAAGGAGAGTAGAAAATGCTATTCAGGGACAGAATCTATAGAATGTGGGGCTAACTGGGGACAGCAGTGAAACCAGTCATGAAAGAGGAAGGTAGTATCTTAGTATTAGTTTGGAATAAAATACGAAAATAAAATTACATTTTTCAGCATGTTTTGAACCTTTTTTAGAATAAGGACCATGGTTATTCATTAGTTAATTCTTTCAATAAATATTCAAATGAATTTATAAGAATTTACTTGATGCTGCTAACCGAAGTAAGTGCTAGTAATGTAAAAATGAGAGGGCACAATTCCTAAATTTCTTCTTGTGGAATAGGGAGGTAAGAATCAAGGTAATAACCCCTTCTCCTCCACCTCTCATGTGACTTAGAATTTAGGTGCTAAATACAGGTTTCTAATTGTCAATTATTTTTTGCTATTTTCTTCCTTCAGAGCTATGCATTAGGACTTTGCTATATCTGACTGCAAAGAATAAGCTGATAAGATTCCAGTTATTTCAAAGTGGTA
This sequence comes from Macaca mulatta, assembly GCF_049350105.2. Classification (NCBI taxonomy): domain Eukaryota; kingdom Metazoa; phylum Chordata; class Mammalia; order Primates; family Cercopithecidae; genus Macaca; species Macaca mulatta. The sequence continues at coordinate 126,317,481 of NC_133411.1, forward strand.
ACAGGCAAGGATGTAGTGCATCATAACCAGAGTTGAGAAGAGTGTCTATTTTTTTCTCCTTTTCTTACTTGACAACAAAAGCATTGTTTAACATGTCAAATCACAGCAAATAATCCCTTTTTTCTGAGTAAAAATCAATTATTTTAAATAATTAATTCACAAGTAAGTGCATGCATGCTCTTTCCACAAGCTGCTGTCACCACTAAGGAGGTGTAGGTGATTGTCAAGTGGCCCATTCTCCTTTAATGTAAACCTGTTCTTAAAAGTACTCGCCCTATAGACTTTGCTTGAAAAGAGAGGAACTCTTCAACTCCTGCGTGTAACAGTGAAAGGGTGGACAATGTCCTTGACTTTTGCATTATGTGGTGATCATTAATAATATCAACCATGAAATGATGTCGTCAGCTTAAAATCCAGCCTTTGAATCTTTGGCCTGCTGAATTCAGCTTCCCCAGGAGACTGAAAAGCTGTGCAAGAGTGTTACTCCTATTTGCTCTGCACTGATTATTAGTTTCGCTGACTGACCTCTTGATGCCTCTATAGAGCAGAATGTAAATGGAACAGTGCCAGAACTTCGCTCCAGAGAATGCCTTTTTTCTCTCAGTGACAGCAACAAAAAAAGAAAGCATAGTAGTTTTTCCCTTCCTAGTGGAACTGAACATTGGAAATGGTGCTTTGGGATGGGTCTGGGGCAAGGGGTAACAATGCCTCCAGTGTCTTAACTACTTGCAGGGTGTGGCTTCTAGGACCTGCTAATGACCAGCATGCCTCAAGAAGGAAAAACTCCCAATACCTTAGCAGACTTCATTGATTTCTGGAACGCCAAAGAACAACTGAGCCCTCCAAGGAGAAGCAGAGAATTTACAGCTGGAAAGAGGTTGAGAAGGCTTATTACTGATTCAATATCCTTCACAATTTCATGAGGTACTTGAAAGGGAACAGAGTGACAAGATTTTAGAAGAATCTTGAAATCCAAAAGAAATTTCCAGATATTTTGGGATTCTTACAACACAAGCAGAGGGTCTTGAATCACTTTGCTATTTCAAAAAGACTAATAAAAATTGTGCCCAAATTCTAAATGAGCCCCTCTTCTCCAAAGCATCTAGTTGCTTTGATTTTGGTTAGGCTTAGTAAGGTGATGTGCTTGTGGCTCATGAAAGCCCTATTTGTATGTCTTTGATTAAGTCGTATGTCTCTGCTTAAGATCAGTAAACAAGTACACTGTTATTGAAATGTGGTTGGCAAAATCCTTTAAGCATAAAGATCTCTGGGAGAAAAAAAGTAAAAAAGCGTTTTTGATAGTAAAAGATTAGAAACTATTTATCTAGAGCTGTAATGACCAATGTGGTAGTCATGAGACATGTGTTGGTATATTCATTGAAATTAATTACAATCAGCAAATTTAAAAATTCTGTTTCTCAGTTATACTAACCAAATTCCAAATGCTCAAAAGTCACATGTGGCTTGTGGTGATTATATTGAGCAATATAGAGACAGAATATTTCAGAAATTCTGTTGGATAACACTAAACACAAACACTTTTGTGTAGATCCGAGTTTCTTAAAACATAAAAATTACATACATCTATTTTCTCTGTATCCATATTTTTACTATAAAATTAAATAATTAATAGAATGATGAAAACTAAAACAGTACTAACTGATATAATAGAAAGCAAATCCTCTTGCCTCTACTCTATTATCATTTGTTTTTAATACCTCGGGTGGGGTCAGCAACCTCCATAATTCTACATAATCCACTTGTACATATATTTCTTGATCTGTCAATTTCAATTGGTATTTACAGACTCCCTGACATAGAATATTACACATTTGGAACACACTTAAACATTTCTCTATAATTATTTCCCAGGCCTGCCAGATCCATTTTTTAATTTTCACTTCTACTGGTGGTCATTATAAAGTAACATAATATTCTAATGCAATAATCATTTTGATTACTTAAGATGTTATTATCTGCCTACTTTATGATAAGAAAACATATGCCCCTCCATTTTCCTCGCCTCTTCTTCTCTCAATACTTTTCCAAATTAATCCGCCATATGATTATTTTAAATAATCTACCATTAGGAAACCCAGGGCTTTGGGAGGCCAAAGCAGGAGGATCACTTGAGGCCAGGAGTTTGAGACCAATGGACAACAAAGCAAGATCCTATCTCCATAAAAATGTTTTAAAAATCAGCTAGATGTCTACCTGTAGCCCTAGCTACTTGTGAGGCTGAGGTGGAAGTGTTGCATGAGCTTGGGAGGTCGAGGTTACGGTGAGTTATAATCATGTCATTGCATTCCAACCTGGGTGACAGAGTGAGACCCTGTCTTAAAATAATAATAATAATAATCTATAATTATAAAACATACATACACACACAGACACGCACACTTTAGTCTTCCAAGCTTTGCTTATAGTTTGGGTCTAAAATTGAATCTAAGAATCAACATTTATAATATTATGATCATGTAAATATTAATTATAGAAGTATGTGAATGACTTAAAGTGCTGGACACATATTCCTTTGTCATTGACCTATTTCTACTAATGTAGAATATAGTTAATATAAGTTTATGGGGTTATCTGTCTTAATGTTATTCTAGATAATCTATGACTTTCTATTCTAAATTATTATTTACTGGCATGGTGTGTGACTCACATCCTAAGATTACTTTCTTTTATTCCTGAGAGTACCTTCTTTATTTTACTTTTAAAACCAATTCTATTTCTTCTTCCTCTTTGTATTCCTTTTTCATTTTCTGCAAACTATTGTCATGAAATTATTTTATAAAGGATTTTGGAGTGGTAGGTTTTCTGAGTTTCTGTATGTGAAGTAATTTTTTCCTCATACTTGGTTAAATATTGGAGTAAAAATGGGATTCTAGATCCAAACATTTCTATTAGAATTTATCATTTTCATTGTGTTTTATTCTAACATCTAATCTTGCTGATGCCTGCCGCCCCGACCCCTGTTCTAGTATTCCTATGCATTTCTTTTCCAATGGCTTAAATTATATCCAGTCTCTATACTTCCTCATTTGGCAAGCCCTCTCATTTGGTGGTTGTCATAGTAGTTGATGTGATTCTATTGATAAGGAAAGACCAAAGATATGCTTTTCTTGTCTTTCTAGTAAATTATCTTGTTAAGTCTGCAAGGAATTCTGAAACCAAGGTAGGGCATGCCAATTGTTAAGCTCACTGAGAAACTCTATTGACTCCTGAGGAATTATTAGATATTTTTGGTTTTTGTTCTGTATTTCCATGGTCTGTGCAAATAGAATTACATGAAATTACATGGTACATAAAATATTTCAGCTTCTGCAGAAGGAGAGGAAATGGTTCTTCCACAGTTCTCTACAACGAAAATTTCTCTCTGTTCAGGGAAAAATGGATGTTGATAAGTGAACTTGATAGGAATGGAATTAAAAATAAACCCTTTTTATAATCAAAGTTACGGGGTTTATGACATAAGATGGTCATCTGATTTATTCTGTTTTTTCGGTCAAGATTATACTATACCATTTCAGAAAGCTATTTGGATATATCTGATAATTCTAAGTTAAAGAAACAAAATAATTTATTTTGCTAGGTCATTTTGTTCTGCCTGAACGTCCTTCTTTTATGTCCTATTCTAAATAAGGAAATGAAGAATAAAAATCTAGGCAAATAGAACTTTTTCCAATTATATGCATTGAAAATTCACAGTTGGCCGGAGAAAATGAGTATTTACTATTTTGTAGCTGGAAGTAATTTAAAAAGAGAAAGTCAAATAGATCCATTTTCAGTTGGTATGTGTGTGGGCTACTAAAAAGAATAAAATGAAAGAAATGTTGTTGGTATTCAGTCGAAAAAAATGAGGTAGGAAGTCAGAAAGCCCAAGTACACTATGGAGAAATAAATGTTAATGGTCAGAGTAGAAAGCAGATTGTAATATGTTCTATAATCTTTATTCATGGCAGAACAATTGAGAAAACCTACTTTTATATATGTACATGTACATATACGTGGTAGTTAGAATCAGTCATGGTATGGGAATGATTAATAAAAGGTACTGATTACTAGAATAAATTATTAATATTATTACCTTACTTTTGGCCTAGACTTTTAAAAGATTTATTTTGTTCCTACTGCAAGTTTGTTAGTCAGTCAGGGCAAGGTACAACTATGACTTTTTCAAAGAGGTTAATTGACTTGCCCAAGGTTAAATAGCTTGTCAGTGGAAGCATTTGTGCTAGAACCATTATTTGCTATCAATTCACTGTTTTATTACAATTTTGTTGCTATCCCAACCCCACTCCAGAGAAGAGACAGAGAAAAATGTAATTTACTCACATGAGGTAATAACATGGGAAAGTAATGCTCAGCTTTTGACAGTGATGGGAGACTAAATAGGGCATGATGGGACTGGATTCTAGAGTTGGAAAAAGCATTATGGAGAACATAAGATTTGTGCTGGTCATCTTAGAGCACACTTAGGTGCCTTCATGAATTCCAAGGCTAGAATGAAATTCACTTCTCTGGCGAGGCTTTTGTATAGATTGATTTGGTGGCTTTTATTGGGATGGCTTAAAATTTTTTTTCCCTATATGAAACTTTCAGAATTACGTGCCTCTCACCAATCACTACATTAAAGTACAAATGTAGTAATAATGATGAATGACTACTGAGTTGCTCAGTGTATTAGAGGAGACTGTCATAATTTTGATTAAACAAACATTTCTTAAATGAGACATAGGAAAAACATCAAAAATGGAAAATTTAATAAAATAGACAATACTTTAATTGGAAATCACTATATAATTAAGAGAAAATACAGAAAGCGGCCAAGCAACTGACTGGAAGAATGTGTTAGTCATGGGTAGAAATAACAATAAATTAGTATGAAGAATTTCACAAATAAGTAAAGCAACATAATATGCTGATTTAAAAAGATGGGTAAAGAACTTGAACCTGAATGACTACAATTCTGGTAAAATATCTATAACATCACCAACAATTCAGAGGTTAAAATAATAAAATGTATATATTTTTGTATTATATTGGCAAAATAATGAAAATTACAAAACTACATGTTGAAGAAGCCATTGGAAAATAAGAACTCAATAACTATTAGAAGTTTTATAAATTGCTGCAGCTATTTAATATAGCACTATGACAAAATGTACTGAAATGGAAAATGTACACATCTCATGACCTAGTATCACCATTTCTAAGTACATTACTTAGAGAAATTCTCATACATTTGTGGAAGGAGATGTGCAAACCACTACAGTCTAGCATTATCTGTAATAGAGATATTAGATAATGTAATAGACACATTATCTATTTGTGTCATTGGAAATGCATTTTACATGTAATATGACATTACTTGTAAATTTTAAAAAACACATAAATTTGTATAATGTTCCTGTATACAAATGTTGGTAGTGAAAGTATAAAAAATGTAACAGTTATTTACGTTCCTTATACTAGTGGTTGTCTCTGGTAAGTAAGGGAGGAGAGCATAGGAGATTTTGATTTTGTCTATAATATTTTGTTCTCTACTCCTCCAAAACGACAAAAGGAATCTTTAGCTAATGTTTTGTCTTTACATTACTTTTTGAGTGAGTATTCTTTAGGGTTTTTTTTTTAATTTAAAAAATGGAAAAATTGTTTCACATTTGATGCAAGGGCCAGCCTCAAATTACAGAGAAGTCAACCCTCTCCATCCTATCAAATGAGTGTTCCAGTGGATAGATATTTTATCTGGAAGCATGAGTTCGCATTAACTGTCAATCACATTCATTAGAAATACTGCATGGAGAAGGCATGAAATCTCTGAATTGGCACCCTGGACCATACCTGGTTTGTTCCCAAGTACTTGTGTTTCCCTTATTGTAGAGAATATGTCTTTTTTATCTCATTATCTTTTTATTTTAAGCCTGACCTTCTCCTCTCCTCGTTAGAGTTTAGAACCCTCCTAAACCTGTCATTTTCTCATGGTATTCCTTAAACTGCAGCACCTAAGGGGCTAGTGAAATGCGTGTTTCACTTTACATTTCTATCCATAGACTATATCAGTTCTAGAACCAGGCTCAAATCTAGGTTTTGCTTAGCTTTCTGAGTACATTTGCACACCTATGGTTTACAAGGAGTAAGTATTGCATAGGGGTTACCTTGTGAATTCAGGAGTTAGACTGTTTGGCTTAGTCTCTCAAACATGATGACATTTTGAGTAAGTTATTTAATCACTTTAAACCTCAGTTAACCATTTGCAAAATAGGGATCATAAGAACAACTCAAAGGGTTGTTGTGAGAATGAAATGAGTTATAGAGCATTTAGTGATGGTCTTGGTGTATGATATGCATTCAATAAATACTATTTATTTATTTATTTTGAGACAGAGTTTCATTCTCATTGCCCAGGCTGGAGTGCAATCGTGTGATCTCAGCTCACCACAACCTCCACCTCCAGGATTCAAGCAATTCTCCTGCCTTATCCTCCTGAGTAGCTGGAATTACAGGCATGTGCCACCACACCCAGCTAATTTTGTATTTTTAGTAGAGATGGGGTTTCTCCATGTTGGTCAGGCTGGACTCGAACTCCCGACCTCAGGTGATCCGCCCACCTCGGCCTCCCAAAGTTCTGGGATTACAGACGTGAGCCACCACACCCGGTCAATAAATAGCAATTAGTATTTCAAGGTTTGAGGAATACTAGCATGGTATGCTATGGTATTGACTGTATTCCAGCTCACAACACTTGATTAGTCATTCATTCTGTGCAACTAAATCACCAGAACATAGTCACATATTGCAGCTCTAATACTGACAAATTAAGGAGGAATACTTTTTACACGTAAGAGACATGAATACCCAGAAATAAAAGACGCTGGGCAATTAAAACAAACTATTCCATGCAAGTAAGTTCCTTCAAAAAATTCAAAAGGCTAATCATTTTGATCATTTTTTAATAGCAATGTGAAGTTCTGCATTTATCGCCTGATGAAACTCCTGAAATGTATTGTGCAACTCAAAAGGAGCCCAGACTTCTGAATAGGACACTGTAAACCTGATTTCAACAGATTGAAAACAAGATGTGACAAGCAGTTTGACACTGGCCCTCCACTAATTTCCGCTATTTGTAAAGAGGCACATCTGAATGGAAATAGCTCTGCAGAATGGATCGGTATGGTTGGGGCCATGTCAGTCCACACATAAAACTGCAGTGCAGGGGAAAATAAGCAGCCATTGATTTCCTGTGAAAGCCCCCCCGAGTCTGGGGAAAGCAGCCAATATGGGGCACCAGCTGCTCTCTGCTGGAAATCCTTTGTGGAGGGTATGAGGAGTGGGAGAAAGCTAGAGAAAGCTGGTGGATATAAAAGAGAGAGGAAAAAAAAAAAATCCTTATACACCAGAACTCAGGACAGAAGAGCTGTGATGACTGCCTGAGCCAAGCTTCATTCCTCCAGTTAAGCATGCTTCTTTTTCAAAAAATGAAGAGGGTGGGAGGGGAGCTTCAACAAACCCTACCTTTATTTGTGCAACACGTTGGGAACAGTTCCAACGAGAATTTCTCATGCTCCTTCACGTTCCCTGAATTCTGTTGGTGGTGAGTTCTTGTTTTCTTTAAACTGCTCTGATCTAATAAGTATTTGCCTCAAAACCGGAACAAATACTCAGTGTGATTGCAGGTCCTCATTTACATAATTGCATTATGACAACAATTTTAGGAGGATAATAAATGAGGAATATTTTGATGTTTGCTGGCTCTGATGCATAAAATACTCCCAGATTCCTTTCTGAGTACCTCTATGACAATTTTGCTGAGTAAATGAGAATAAAAATCTCTTTCAAGTTTGGGCAGTGGGCAATCATTCTTTGTTTGCAACTCAGACACTGCAAGCAGCGTGTCTTACAATGGAATCAAGTATTCATAAAGGTGTTCCAAGAAAGCACACAACAATAAGTTTCAGATGTCCTCCAAAGTTGGAAAATATTTGGCAGTGTTTCTCCTTTGTGAATGTTAGTTGTGAGCAATGCTATAGAGAGAAATTGGCCAGGAATAAAAAGTATTTTTTCCAAAGCAGTTTGGTCATTTGCCTAGAGAGTCATTGAAAAAATATGGAATATTCTAGGGGATGGAATTGCCCTGCAATGTAAATAGTAAGCCAGCGGAAAAAAAAAATATTTCTAAAAATAAAATAAGACATCTTATACTAGAATATCTGATCCTCGTTGGATTTTGCTATATTTTTATTCATAATGTTATGCAAATAACTTACTTAAAATATTTGACTACTAAACTTAAGGACATTATAGTTTAAACATAGCATCTATCAGACATAGAGATACATTTAAGACAACTTTAAAATTATAGTAAAAGTCCATTTATTTATAGCTTACTGATAATGAGTATTATTTTTATTGACAAGGAATAGAATAACGTTTTAAGTTTTCACTAAAAATATAAAACCAGTTTGCTAAGTAACTTATTTGTATAAACAAATTTTAGGGAAAATAGATAATGTACAATTTTTTCAGAACTCAGGACAAATCAACCATCTTTATTTCACATGCTAATGACAAATAATTTATTCATTATCTTCAAGTGATGTGCCACATCTCTGATTGGCAGCTTATTTTACTGTATATTTAGAAAATAGTAAGGCCATTTCTCTAAAAAATATTTTATATTTTAAATGTTTCACATTTTATAATTTAAATCATAGTACTACTAATTCACTCCAGTAAGTGAAATTTCTCTATGCTGAACTATCCTGGTTACTTTTATATCCTTTTCTCTTTTTATCCCAAGTGGTTTCTACAATTCCCTTTCCCAATCCTATCTTTGCTACATGGAATGCTTGTAGGTGGTTTGGGAGTAGAACTTGCCATCCATCACTAGTCCTGCAGGGCCTGAACTAAGCCAACTGCATCATTGGTGATTCAGGAAAATATTGATTGCCCCATATAGCATAAATAAATGCAGCCTGCTAATGGCTCCTTTATCCAGAATGTGGATATTGACAACAAAGCACTTTTAGAGAATAGCTGGTGACTCTGAATCCTAGAGACACAAATTCTGGCCTATGACCAGAGACTATCTCTAAACAAATTACACAATAGCCTTTAAATAAATAAAATCAAGTTACCATTCTATAGTTTCTGAATCAGCAGGAAAAGGATGGATGCTAATTCTTTTTATTCTCGTGTTTCAGATCTTCTTAGTTTGCACTTAGTGAATGCTTTTACCCTATGGAGTATGCAGGCTATTTGGAAATTTTGATTCTAAACTGCTCAAGGACTACCTGTAGGCTACTTAGAGCTGAACTATGTGAGATTTGGCTCTTGTGCCCACAACATAAAATTGAGCAGTTCTCATACAAAAGTCAGAAGGACAAAAAGGGGAGGTCAAAAGTGTGATAATAACTAGACAAGAGTCAGCATGCTCCATAATAGTCACAAAGAACCAAATGTATACTTACTCTATAAACAATCATCCAAATAGCAATACTTTTGTTATTCACCAGGTATCTCAGTAATGACTCATTTCAAAATCTATACTTAGCATTTTTTTGTTTCTTAATGCTTCTCCTAAATTCTACGACTATTTTCATTTTACTTGAAAATCATCTCTCAATATTTTCTTTAAAGAATTCTGTCGTATGATCTTGGTCTTATAATATTATTGTACCTTCATTGCTAAAATGTATTATCTTGGGAAAAGAATATTCTAGATGAACAGTAATTTCCTTGCTTCAATTTAAAGCTATTCTTTCATTGTCCTCTGGCTTTCATTGTTTCTGTTGAAAAGTAGAATATTTGTTGTTCCAATTGGAGATCACTTTTTTTTGTTGTTTTCTTTTTTCTTTCTCTTTCTTTCTTTCTTTCTTTTTTTTTGGAGACAAATTCTCACTTTGTTGCCCAGGCTGTAGTGGAGGGGCATGATCTTGGCTCACTGCAACCTCCGCCTTTTGAATTCAAGCTATTCTCATGTCTCAGCCTCCCAAGTAGCTGGGATTACAGGCATGCACCACCATGCCTGACTAATTTTCATCATTTTATTAGAGATGGGGTTTGTCATGTTGGCCAGGCTGGTCTCAAACTCCTGGCCTCAAGTGATCCACCCACTTCGGCCTCCCAAAGTACTGAGAATACAGGTGTGAGCCACTGTGCCCAGTCAAGATCTTTGAAATTTCATTTTTTTTTTTCCTACTCTGGACATTTTAAGGATTTTTTTTCTTTCATGTTTTTGTAGTTATTCTAGGATGTTCCTGGGTATTTAGAGTTCATGAGGCCTCTTGAATGTGTAGACAGATTGTTCACTAGTTTTGAAAGTTCTCAGTCAGTATCTCCTGAAAGAGAACTCCTGCTACATTCTCTCCCAATTTTTAAGAAGCTGAATTATAAATATTTTTAAATGTTTTTACTGTATTATTTATGTCTTTTACTTTCTAATGCAGTTTTCATTACTTTAGCTCTTTATTCGTCATTCTAGATAGTTTCTTCTGACCAGTTCTCCAATGTCTTAATACTCTCTGCAGCTATGTCTAACCCACCCTTAAACTCATCTAATGACTTTGTAATTTCGGATACTGCATCTTTCAATTCTACTATATTTTTAAGGGTTTTCTTCAAAGAATTTTCAATATTGTCTTTTCTCTTCCTGCATAGAGCAAGTAAACTAAAATACTGTCAGATAATTCATATACGTTTTTCTCTGAAAGTCTTTCTCTACTGTCTGGTATGTTTTCTGAGTTTTTCTTTTTTCTATATTTTCTTATGTCCTTTTATTCTTAATATTTTATTTTCAAAATTGTTTGTAGAAATAATTTGAGCTTAGGACAATATTATCTTCCAATAGGAATAATTTTCATTTGTTTCTGCCAGTTAACTGGGAGTCCTAACTTATTGGGGTTACCTGAATAAAATTTAGAGACTGACATTTTTTGAGCTGAGCTGCATTGTTTGTGTGTACCTGTCTACTTTTGGTTTACTCTTACTCCTGAAAAGAGTACTTTTGGTTCCCACCTTATAGAGAAGGTTTAGTAGTCCGTTATTCCTAATTGGCTCTAGACTATATGCCTTTTCTGTCAGCTCTATTTAGCTGTGACTCTCAAAAGTGACATCTAGTATCTTAGTAAAGCAGGGGGAAAAGTAACCTTGAAAACATGGCTCATGTTTTTTGGCAGAAATTCTCTCCTAGTTCTGGGCCAGCAATTCTTTGCAATCTTGGTAGCTTCCTGAAGCCTCAAAGAAATTATTTTTAATAGTGCTCAACTTTTACAGTTGTCCTTAGTGGGTAAGTCCTCCCAATATATTAGACTTCTATTAACAGAAGATGTAGCTTCAAATTAAACTAAAACTTAATTGAAGATCGGAGCTCTTTGCTCTGTATGACTATTCCCTGTTTCATGAAGCAAAATACAGTGCATGTATTCAACCAATATTAGTGTGTAACTTTAGAAAAAAAAGTGTGTCTCAACTTATTCAATTTTCTTTGAGATCTTATACATTTAACCTTATCTTACACATGCCCCTATTTTTAATATTTCTTCTGCTTTTTGGCTCCTTCTCATTAGAATAGCTGTTTTTACTATCTACTTTACCTTGTAACTACCTTCACCTTATTATGTGACCTGAGCTGCTCATTATGAGCAGAATGTTGTCACAGTCACCAAGCCATAAAGTTGGCATGGGCAGAGAATTAACCATCGGGCAATAAAAATACAAAAACATTAATAAAACATAAACCAATAATGCAATAGAGATGATGAATTAAGTAAAAATTGGTTACTAAAACTCCTAATAAAATAGACATAGCCCCAGAAATATTAACCAAAGAAAAAGAGAATTTATAAATAAAAATTAAGAATGATAAAAACCCATAGGTATAGATGATGCTGAAATCATAAAGAAAATGAATGAAAATTATTAATGCCTTTATGACAAGAAATTTGAAAATGCAAATGAGATTAATATATTTCTAGGAGAATATAACTTATTAAAGCTAATTGCAAAATAATTAAAAATTCTTCATGACTTATTAAAAAATTTCCCATAAGGAAACCAAGGATCTAAATATTTTAAGAACAAGTTTGTAAAATTCTCAGCAAACAATCTTATAGCAATTTTTCTATAAGTATTAACGGAGGGCATACACCCTGTTCATTCTATAAGACCAGTATAATCTTGACACCAAAGTTTAATTCTGACAAGTGCTGGTAATGATACAAAAAGAATGGAAACCAGTATATACTGCTACTGAAAGTATACACCAATATATTCATTTTGCAAAATCTGAATATGTAGAATTACATTCCTAGCTATATATCCTAAGTAGAGCTGCTTAAAATCTTTTCACTAACTTTACATTGTGACTAGGCACACACATACACATACATGGAGATAAAATATCAATCAGCAATCGTTACTCTTTTTATGTCTAATGTTTTCAATATGTTTAATTCTATTTCTTCACATTTTAATAAAATTGTGGTTAAGTATGGCTAAGTTGATATCATATTCTACTAATGGTTCTCAAATCTCATTTTGAATAACTCTACCCTAGAGAAACTTTTACAAATGAACAATAGATGTGCAAATTACTATTAGCACCATCTATCAAAATAACAAAAATATGCAAAAAATCAAAATGTCAGTCAATAAACACGTGTATAAATAAATGTGAGGTATTTATAAAATGGATTATTATAAATCAATCAAAATGGTATAACTATCATTGCACACATCAATAAAAATGAATCTTAAAATGTAATATAGACATGGGCTGGGTTGACCCATGAGTTGTAATTTACCAACTGCTGGTTTAAAGAATGTCTGAATGAATAAATTGTTGGTAACAAAAACAGTTCCCTAATCTCGAGAAAGAAAAAATCATGTTTATGTTATTAGGAGGTTTAATCAAGAAATACTTGAGGTTTAATCAAGAAAAAGATATAAATATAATGTAGTCATACGAAAATGCTAGAGTTATATTGAGCTAAAAAAGCAAATTATAATAGAATACATATTGTGGCCGGGCACGGTGGCTCACGCCTGTAATCTCAGCCCTTTGGGAGGCTGAGGTGGGCGGATCCCGAGGTCAGGAGATCGAGACCATCCTGGCTAACGCCGTGAAACCCCTTCTCTACTAAAAAATTCAAAAAAAATTAGCCAGGCATGGTGGCAGGTGCCTGTAGTCCCAGCTACACGGGAGGCTGAGGCAGGAGAATGGTGTGAACCTGGGAGGCGGAGCTGGCAGTGAGCCGAGATAATGCCACTGCACTCCAGCCTGGGCGACAGAGCGAGACTCCATCTCAAAAATAATAAAAACAAAAACAGAATACATATTGTGTGAGTCCATTCATATCAAATGTAAACCCAGATGAAAGTAGATACTAAATTGAATATAATGAGTTCCCTGAAAGAAACCGTTTTCTTAGATTTGAGATTTCAAAAAATTTTAACACAAAGTCTGTTGCTACAAATGGCTGAATTACAATGTAAACTCACTCCTCACCCTTGCAGTATATCTTATTTAAAGTTAGAATACCATGGAAGGAGTGGGACCCAAAAAGTCCGGATGGATAAGGATACCTCCACAATTTCCTTAAACATGAGGTCATCATTTTTACAGTCACAGTAACTTTAGTTCTTTGATGTTGAGCAAACTAACCCTCTTAAATACTTCTTATGATATTATTATCGAAGTGGGATAAGAAAATGGAAAATAAATGCTATAATGCTATGACAATGAGTAAAAGACAATTGAACCTAGTATGGACTAAAATCCATACAAGATTGCTTTATCAAAATTATGTTCTCACCTAGTGACCCACATACAAGTCAACTAGTGTTTAACTTCTGCTATAAACTCTATCAAAACTAGATTAAACCAATCCGTCCTTTTATTTGACAAATATGTAAGTACCCACAGTATGCTGGGTATTGTATTATAAACTCAATCACAAATCTTATATTATTCTAAAATAATTATAAATAACTTTTTTTATAGAAATGACATCACTTCAATACATCTGAATTTATATTTCCATGTATTTCTTCTGTTGCACTTACTCACCAAAGTGTAACTAGATTTGCAGTCATTGGCTATCTCCATCTCTTCCACATTATTTATGAATCCCTGCCTTTAGTCTTCCATTAATTGTTTGCAGACATCTTGTAGCCATGTTTTTATTATAAGTTACTTCACAACAGTTTTGAAGGAAGGGAGAGTATAACAAAGTTATAACTGAAATATTATTTAATGATTCTGATTCGCATAAAAATCACTGACACATATTAAAACAGTAGATCTCTGGACCCCTTGGAAGGCTTTTCTCAAAACTTCAATTTAATACCTGAGTCATGATTAAAGAAATAAACAATAGGCCAGGTGAGGTGGCTCATGCCTGTAATACCAGCATTTTGGGAGGCTGAGGTGGGTGGATGACCTGAGGTCAGGAGTTCGAGACCAGCCTGGTCAACACAGTGAAACCCTGACTCTACTAAAAATACAAAAAAATAAAAAAATTAGCTAGATGTGGTGGCACATTACTGTATTCCTAGCTACTCGGGAGGCTGAGGCAGGAGAATCGTTTGAACCCAGGAGGCAGAGGTTCAAGCCAAGATGGTGCCACAGTACGCCAGCCTGGACGACAGACTGAGACTCTGTCTCAGAATAAATAAATAAATAATATATATGTCTCAAAATAAATAAATAAACAAATACATAAAATAAATAAACAATAAAGCAAAAATGCAGCCTTATTAAGATGAACAAAGTTAAGTTTACCTTTGCGTTGAAGAATGCCCATATAATTTTCTACAGCACAGAGGAGAGTGATTTCAGGTTCAGAAGAAAGACTATCTGTTTAATACATTAGAGGTCAGAAGAAAAACGTCAAGGAGAGTAATTAGAATGCATGTTGTGCCTTTAGACACATTGAGATATTTACATGTATTTCAAATTTATATTTCTGAAATTAGAATGTCATTCACAGCTTAATTGAAAGATACTTGTTTTGTGTTTTATATTTATCTATGGGTGGGCACATCAAAGCCAAGGTCTAAAGTGGTTAGGGCAGGCCACTTAGAAGATGACTGGCTTGATGTCATAGAATAAAGTTAACTTAAGTGTTGCTGCTTCAAAGAAACCAAATAAAAATAAATTGTACATAAGTGTCTGCAATGTCATCACCATCTTTGTGCTCAACCTTCACAGTACAAAAGAAATATGATATTCTGATTTCCCACTGGAGAAGAAATATATAAAATAATTATCAGGTATAATGAAAACGTTTAAAAATCACATAAAATTGATTTTTTTCTCCATCTGCAGATATCTCACTTTGAAATATAATCCTCTGGTAGAATATTGATTGATAGCTTCCTCATGATGTGGTCCTTGAAGAAATAATATTAGGAGTCATGAGCATTAGAGAGTAGGTTAAAATTTTTGTGTTCTTTCTCACTGTATTTAAGAATACATGATAGGTTTCTTCAATATTATTTTAATTAATGGAGAACGCCTTCCTCTTCAGAGCTTATATTATCTATTTGAATAATATGTCTAGTTTGTGTCCTTATTCTTCCTACTGATATTTTCTGCTACCAAATCCATCATGATTTAACTACGGAATTTTGGAAATATTCATCACCATTACATTTTTGATGCTCAGCACAGTGGTTAGTATAAAATATGTGTTCAATAAATATCTGTTTAACCTAAGGTTCGTAAACTTTTTCTATAAAGTTTATATTATAAATATTTTAGGTTATGCCTGGGCTTTGTCATAGTTACTCAATTCTGCTTTTGTAGTGAGAAAACAGCCAAAGACAATACATGAACAATTGAGAATATCTGTGTTTCGAGAAATCTTTACAAATATGGGTGAGGTTGACCAATGAGTTGTAATTTACCAACTGCTGGTTTAAAGAACGTCTGAATGAATAAATTATTGGTAACAAAAACAGTTCCTTAATTTCGAGAAGAAAAAAATCATGTTTGTGTTATTAGAAGGATTATTTGATAATACTTGAGGTTTAATCAAGAAAAAGATAAAGATATAATGTAGTCATACAGAGATGCTACAGTTGTCTGAAATGATAGCCTCAGAATCCAATGAGGTATATTTTGTTCATTCAGAGCCAGTTTCCTAAATTAATGATAAATAGAAACAGAGAAGATCCACAAGCACTGAGAGTGAACCCCAATCCATTTCTTGAGAAGAGCAAGGTTGTATTCTATTCAGGATCATTAAAAAAGAAATCCTGGTCTAAAGCTGGTAGAGACTGAACAAATTGAAAAATGAGATAAATTATTTTAAATATAATTTTTGTTGTGCTAATTTGTGGCCCACTCTTTTTAGAATTGCTCATAAAGAAGGCTGCCAAATTATGTAAAATATGCTGAGAAGACTTGGTCCAGTAACATTCCGGAATACAGTCTATAGCGTCCATGGTGACTACAATAGCTAATTATCCCCATATGTCACATTCTTAGCAGTAATGACATTTTAACAGATTCCAAAAGCTATGCATTCTCTTCTAAGTTCTTTACTTGGGCATGGACCATGCCCAGTGTTAAAATAGCTTTGGCTAAATAGTCCAAATTTTAGGAAAATATCTGCATGTTTAGGAGAATAGTTATGTGTGGCCTTTTATGGGTGTGATAAGCTATACCATCAAAGAAAGTATATCTTTTTGTCATATAGGCCATTACCAACAGCAGATTACACATTATATATAAGACATAGTTTAGATGGAAGCATAACAATTCCTTGGGATGCTATGCAGACTTGTCACATCAGAAAGTTTCTAATCTTAATACAGGTTATAATTAGGACACATTTGTTCTTTCTTATTTCCTAGGTTATGCAAGTAAACTTGATACCTGGTCACTTGCAGGTATCAAGATACCGGGACTCAGAAAAGCATGTAACTTCTGATTAAATCATTTTTCAGGGCAGAGTGACCTTTGTGCCACTTGCTTGTAGCGAAGAAAGATAGACAGAACTTCTTCAGCTCAAAATAAACAGTTCTCTCTGAAAGTCAGTTTTCTGAGTAGTCTACCTATGGGCTTTTTTGAAATGAGGTGTGAACTGCTTTCAGACTCAAACTAGTATTAATTACTACCACTGTGATACTTTTAGGGTAGGGGGGATGTATATGTTGGAGGACAGGAGAAAAATGGAGATTACCTGGAGATGAGAGATAAAAATCCTGTGTAAGGGAATTTGGACAGAGAGGTAAAACTGAATTCTTTTATTAAACACGTTCCAGAGAAACAAGAGTGAAAGCTTCAAAACATGTGAGTCTGAGAAGTATGTACTTCTCTGTCTGCGTCATTCTACTTGTTTTGTGTGTGTGTGTGAGGTTCTGTGTGTGCATGTGCACATGAGCGTGAGTAAACGGCTTTTGGGAGTAAGATTTTCAGATATTCCCCCTCAGTCTCATTTCTTATTAAGTTTCTACCTCTGAACTCGACAGCCTCTAAGAGCTATGTATATCAAAAACGTCTAGGCACCTGAATTCTGAGAGACATACAGTTTTGGCTGTACTAACAGCTATTTTACATGACATTAGATTAATCATAAGAGTCACCAAATAGTTTATTAGATACTATTTTATAATTAATATGGGATTAAGCTTGCAATAAGTGGCATAATTAACATATATGTCAACACTTCCCTCTTCTGTATGAAAAAATATTTTCAATAATAATTATGTAAAACAATAATTATAATAGTTTTCTGGATTTATTATACATTTTATAACAATTATAGAAGATATAAATATCAATTTTAAAGGCTTTCAAATTAAGTGAAAGATTTAATGTGGGAACTAAGATTTACACATCTCAAACAAAAATATTATACTTCACGGTTCATATTCTAGTTCACTGGTTTAAATTTCAAACGCCATTAAAAACTCTAGATGGTTACAAAGAATGATAGAATTGATGCAACTCAAGTTCTGTCTCTTCATCTTTCCCATAACGGTGCTAATATTTTTAACTTAGAATCAATTGTTTAAACAAAGGAATATGTAGTGCTACAGAGGTTGGAGGTACTGTGGCCAACACAAGGTTGAACAATGTTGAATTGTTATAATCTTAGTTCTAATGCAGATGTGTAAGTGAGTTCACAGATGTCATGGTATCAAACCTGATGAGACAAGAGTAATCGTCCAAATTAACATCCCTGTGGAATACACTTTTTTCTATAAAGCAAATGATAAAAACGTGCTATTTTGAAGGTTAACTAAATATTATTGAAATTCAGCAGTAAACAAAGCAACTGTTTAGAATTTGGCCAATAAAATATTTTTTCAGGAAAATACTTTATCACTGATAGCATTTAAATGTCTGGCTCATGGTGATAAAAAGCGACTGGCTTTTGGTTGAGTTCTTATTGTTTGTTAATTCTCTAGATGTGACTCATTCTTCTTTATTGTTGGCACTCAGGTTGATTATTTGTGGGAGGGATGTTTTACATCTCATATTCTGCAGAGGTGACTATTTAACCAGAATTTATTAGCTCTCCACTGAAAAGTGCCAGCTTTAAGTTAAAAAGAAGACATTTTTGGATATTATGAGCTTTGATATCAGCGAACTTAAATTTTATCTCACAAATTACTAGCTAGGTAATCAATATACTGATGGTTATTTTAAGCCATTTCTGACCTTACTTTACTAAGTGGATTGAATATGAATATACGTATATGGGTGACATGTGGGTGACAACAAAAAATGCTTGTCAAATGAACACTAAGAGGAAAATCAACTGAGATAAAGCCAAGACAAAAAGAAAGATACCTTTGAAAGAAAAATCAGATTTGTGCTCTTTCTAATCACAGACAACCAAGAAATGGAAGATTGTGCATGTGTGTCGGAGAAGAGGGTATAATTCACAAGAACCTGGTTCTAGCATGCATTCGTATTATAGCATGTATCAAGATGCATGCTTTCAATTTTTTTCTCTGCAAATGTGTGTAAGGCTGAGCGTTTGTGCCATAAGAAAATGTAGTCTGTTTTTCATTTTTCTTCTTGAGTTGTATTTAAAAAGCATGTTCGTATTTTATGACCTCCAATCGGAAGGAATTTAAGCTGCTTTGTCTATTCATATTATTTTGGGGCATTTTACACTCAGGGCTGCAAATTGTATACTTAAAATCTTTTATTGGAAAAGATGTCTTCCTTTGTTTATGAGTGCATCAATGATTATAGAAACAGGCAGCTCCATCCCAAAAGGAGTGTGCTGACCAGGATGTATAATTTGTCTCACATGCCCCAAATAGGGTCAAAACATTCATAATTTAAACCTGACTAGATGGAGTTCTCTAACTGTGTTCCATAGTAGACCCTCAGAGAAAAGTTCTGAATATGCTCTCAAATCCCATAACAACTTGAATGATGACTCCAAGTCCTTATTATAGAGAATAAAACGTTGTCAATAACCCCCCAAATTTCTTAGAGACAACCCACAAATGCTTTCTTCATGATATGCTTTTACAACATTGGAATGAAAGTTTGACTTCTTCATTGTCTTTTTCTATCATATATCAGTATGAATATAATTTGGGTCAAAAATATATACGTCGACTTATACTTTAGGTTGTGATATTTGTTTTGCTTTAAAAAACATATTGAACCCAATTCTCCCCATGTGTAAAAGACATATACATCCAACTACAAGGGCAAAGGTATTATAAACACAAGGATATTTATACTCCAATTTCCCTTCCCTTATTTAAAACTCAATTTAGATTCTCCTAAAAAGCAGTAGAAAAGACTTTACAGCTTAGGTTTACAAAAATGTTTTTCTGTGTACTAAACTAAAGGAAAAATAGGTAAAATAAAACTATAAAACAACACTCAACTTTAATTAGAATATGCTTATTCAGTGACCATGTTTTACACACTATGTGAATAGGGAAAAACCAAGACCTTGGCATTCTACAAATAGACTCACAGTTAGCTAGACTTAAAATGTAGATTTTATTACTCTCTCCAAGTAGATCACCAAATTATTCCTGTTAATCACAAACAGTATGCTTCCAAGCTGACCTTAGTCGTTACTTCTCTCTCAATCTCTCAGCAATTGAGTGATAGGTCTACCAAACTTCATTTGGTTGAAAGTTCTAAAATATTTTGGGATTTGTTGCCCTGTAGAAATGAAGAATTTTTAGATAAAAGACTTGTCTAAATATGTAATGAAAGTGATGTATATACACATAAAACATTACATAGGAATTCAGGGGGATTACCAACCCCTAAAACCCTGTCATAGATCCCATTTTGAGGTCCTCTGCTCTGGGGAACCCATGATGAGTGTTTGCTTACTCTTAGTGAGCACAAAGCATCTCATATCGCAATTTTACTCAGAGAAGATGGCAACATTCAGCTTTATCCAGTAACTCAATAGTTTCCTTTACATTAAAAAGAATGTCTGAGGAAGATATTAAAACAAGTAAGTATTATTTGGTTTTTAAACATCTGTCAATATACAAAAAGAAAAAAAAGAAAAGAAAAGAAAAGAAAAAGACAACTCAGCTTAGGAATGTTTTTGTTGTTGTTGTTCTGTATGTTGTTGGTTCTGTAAAAAAGGAATAACTATAAATTAAGTGGATTATCAAAACATCACCTCCCTCAAGACAGCAGACTTACCAAGGGTCACAAAACAACATGCAAACAAGCAAATGAACTGGCACTATGAAAACCAAACATCTTTTATCTTGTCACTAAAATGCAGGTGATTCCTGGAGCACCTAATATGTAACTATGTATTAGTTACACATGAAATGCACAACTTCATGTTGAAATGTGGGGAAAGGTTTAATTTTCACTTTGATAACTGTGTCATTGGTTTTGTTAGAGTAGGTAGGTAGGCAGACATGAGCAGGGCAGAACCCTTCCCCCACTCATCACCTTGATTGTCAGGCGACCATAAGGTGATGGTAAGGTGGTTGTTAAACTGTCTCTCTCTAAAATAATAATAGGATGCAAACAGCACCAGGGAAAGACAATCTCCCAATAGATAAAAATCACCAGAAGCTGGTGATCAGCAGCTTTCTGATAAGATCACAGGAGTTGCGCGAGTGGGCTCAGGCATGTGCACTAAGAGGCAAAATGGCAGTTTAACTGGTATATGACCTTCCTATAGGAACACATGACTAGTAAAGTAAATGGCTCAAATGAACATGCACACAATTTCAGTAAACTCACTGTGCATGCAGTCCCTCCCAAGGGTTGACCGGCTACTGCTCATGGGGACAGCCCACCCCAGGGGAAGAATTAGGAGAGAAGAGCGGCAAGACCCCAAAAGCATGACAACATATAAAACCCCAAAAGAAAGTGAAACCATGTACTTG
Organism: Macaca mulatta; assembly: GCF_049350105.2. Taxonomy (NCBI): domain Eukaryota; kingdom Metazoa; phylum Chordata; class Mammalia; order Primates; family Cercopithecidae; genus Macaca; species Macaca mulatta. Next base: position 126,338,847 of record NC_133411.1, read on the forward strand.
AATCTCCCAACTCTCCCACTTGGCCTTCTTCCAAGTATACTTCACTTCCTTTCATTCCACTCTAAAACTTTTTAATAAACTTTGACTCCAGATCTAAAACTTCCCTCTGTCTCTCACTCTGCCATATGCCCATTGGGTGAATTCTTTCCTCTGAGCAAGAATTGAGTTGGTGCAGACCCACACGGATTCATGCTGCTAACAGTTTTGAATAAAAAAGTTAAAATGAATCTTATTCTCAATCAACAGTTAAAATGTACTATATGGAGTGGAAATGGGTCTGATATGTAGGAAACACATAATTTATTTCTAACATCATTTAAATGTGCATGTCTGCTTTTTTTAAAATAATCAGTTTTGCTCCAATTCTGCAGTCAGCTACAATGCAATTTATTTGCATGATCCTTTGGACTTGTTCATGATATCTGTTTCATGTATTATTATAACTGCAATTGTAAATACATAAATTCCATGTCTTTTTCCAAGATAACACTTTTTATGGCGAATTTTTTTTAAATGCTGCTCCTTCTCAGGTTCTGTGCGGAGTATCTGCATTTGTTCACTTAATACAATCACCCTATGTGAAGAAGCTAATTATTGTCTGTGTTTCAGATGAGAAAACAGACACCAAGAAGCTGAGTTGCTTCAGGCAATAAATTGAGTCACAGTGAAGCTGAAATTTAAAGACAAAGCCCCCTGACCCAGAGCTTGAGCTCTTAGTTACCATTTATCATATATTATGTGGAGTACATTATTTACTTGAATTATCTAAACATCCTTCCTTCCCCACATCTTTTCTCTCCTGCTTGGCAGAGGTATTAGAGTGAATGACAATAAAGACAATCTCTGCTTGAAAGATCAAAAATCCAAGTTCACCATCATTGTTTACTGTCATAGGCTGCCAATAGAGCAGCATATCAAAAGTGGTCCCTTCAAATTCTGAGAAAAGAATGGTGGCTATGCTGTTTCTTTATATCATGCAACATCATTCTTGTCCCTTGATTTACAAAATGACTTATTCAAAGAATTCGCAGTTAAAACACTTGCTTATTGCTGGTGAGTACTAGGAAACAGTATGGAAAGCTTGTCTATATATATATATATTTTAGTTTGTAAAGCAATTAAGTGGAAAGTTATCTCAGGCCTTTTTGCAACTATACAATATGAGAGGTTTTTGCACATAAAATTATAATTAAAAAACATTAAAATAGTCCATAATCTCGACATCCAGTTAAAATAAATTGGTACAGTATTTATGCAGGTTTTCTTATCTGTATCTCTAAATAGTTATGCTTAGAGTAGTTAAACCATAAAGATGAGCAACATGTGAAGCCTCCTTTCTTATACCCTCAAATCCCTTATCAAAGATATCTACTGTTAATCATTCCTTGTGATTACTTCTAGAAATACATTTTTTGTGAGCACATCTTATTTTATTTACACAAAAAAATTTAAACAAGCTTCCATTTTCTGCCCCTGAATATCTTTGTTTAACATACCAAATATTTTCCCATATTAATACATAGAAATCTACCTCAATCTTTTAATGCCTTATTATTTCTTTTTTAAAAAACTTAATTTATTTAAGTTCCAGGATACATGTGTGGGATGTGCAGGTTTGTTTCATGGGTAAACATATGGTGGTTCGCTGCAACTATCAGCCCATCACCTAGGTATTAAGTTCAGCATCTATTAGCTATTTATTCTGATGTTGTCCTTCCACTGCATCCCCCTGACACACCCCAGAGTGTGATGTTCCCCTCCCTGTGTCCATGTGTTCTCATTGTTCAGCTCCACCTATAAATGAGAACATGCGGTGTTTGGTTTTCTGTTCCTGTGTCTGTTTGCGAGGATAATGGCTTCGAGCTCCATCCATGTCCCTGCAAAGAACATGATCTCATTCCATTTTATTAATGCCTTATTATTTCTTAATTCAGATACCTCATAATTAAATTGGTTTATATCACATAGGTGGATATGTAGACTGTTTGCAGGTTTTTTTTTTTTTTTTTGGTAGCAAAAAAATCCTGCCAGAAATATTGTTTTACATATATCTTGAAATAATTTTGTATGTAAATTTTCAGGCATCACATTGCCGTGTGCATTTAAAAACCTACAATATGGTCAAATTGCTTTATGAAAAGGGTGAAATTTATTTTCCTCCAAGAATGTAAGGGATTGCCTATATTTCTAAACTTACCACCATTAAACATTATAACTTAATGTGTTATTCGGATAGATGAAAAGAATTGTGTCCTGCTGATTTAATTTACATTAATGTAATAAAGCCATTGACTATATTTTAACACATTTTTTGGCATTTAGGCATTTTTCCTCAAAGTGTCCTCTCACATTTTCACATTTTATTCCTATTAACCATCTTTTCTTATTTGTTTTTATGAACATTTTATAAATTTTTTTAAAAAGTGACCTCTTTTAAGTATTACTAATACCCTTTCTAGTTTATCATTTTGTTGTTGTTGTTGTTTGTTTTTTGACATTGCACTTTTCTTACCATGTGGAGCTTTTTATTTTCTAAGTTTTATATTCTGTTTATAAAAGTCCATTCCACTAAAAAATAATTAAGTTCATTTCTTAATACTCTGTATTAGTTTTGCAGGGCTGCTGTAACAAAGCACCACAAACTTGGTCCCCTAAAACAACAAAAATGTATTTTCACACAGCTCTAGAGCACAGACATCTGAAATCATGGCATTGGCAGGGTCTTGCCCTGTGTGAAGTCCTTACCCTAGGGGAGGATCCTTCCTTGTTTCTCCCAGCTTCTGGTAGTTGCCCACAAGTTTTGATGCATTTTGCTGGTGGATACATTACTCTAATTTCCACCTCCATCATTATATGGACATTCTCTTTGCATATCTGTCTATGTTCCTTTGCTTTACTTGAAGAACACTAGTCATTGGATTATTACCCATCCTAATCGAAGATAACCTTATTTTAATTAAGCTAATTATATCTGCAAATCCCTTTTTTCATATAAGGTTACATTCTAAGCTTCAGAGTGGACATGAATTTCTAGGGGCTCACTATTCAACCCAGTGCTAATTCTTAGTTTTATTTTTTTACTTAATAATTTGGAAATTATTTTTGTTTAAGGAGTAGTTTTCAAACTTTAACATGCTTCAGAATCACCTGGAGGACTTGTTAAGATACACATAATTGGGCCCCACACCCAGAGTTTCTGATTCTAGGTTGAGATTTAAGATTGCTGGTGGTCTGGGAGCCCAATTCCTAATGAGATTAATATGTCCTGTCAGAATTCAGATATTGAAGTCCTAATCTCCAGTATGCAGAGAGGGACTGTATTTGGAAACAGAACCTTTAAAGAGGTAATGAAGGTAAAATGAAGTCATTAGGGTGGGCCCTAACCTAAAATGGCTGATGTCTTGTCTGATAAGAGAAAAGATTAGGATATTGGGGAAGACCATGAGGAAAAACCAGAAGACAGCCATCCACAAGCCTTTGAGAGTAGCTGCAGAAGAAACCGTCCCTGCTGACATCTTAATCTTGGACTTCTAGACTCCAGAATTGTAAGAAAATAATTCACTGTTGTTTAAGCCACCTAGTATTTTGTGTGTATTACAGCAGCTCTAGGAAGCTAAGGCAGAACCAGTTGCGTAAAAGGAAAAGTTTATGTTTACACAATTCTAAATGGCAGCCTGTTATACACATACCATCCACTGAATGAGTCCTTCAGTCCCTCTGTATTAGTCCATTTTCACATTGCTATAAAGGAATACCTGAGACTGGGTAATGTATAAAGGAACGAGGTTTAGTTCTGCAGTTCAAAGATGGCCGAATAGGAATAGCTCCAGTCTACAGTTCCCAGTGTGAGTGACGCAGAAGATGGGTGATTTCTGCATTTCCAACTGAGGTACCAGTTTCATCTCACTGGGGCTTGTCGGACAGTGGGTGCAGCCCATGGAGCATGAGCCAAAGCAGGGTGGGGCATCGCCTCACCCGGGAAGCACAAGGGGTCGGGGAATTCCCTTTCATAGCCAAGGGAAGATGTGACAGATGGTACCTGAAAAATCAGGACACTCTCACCCTAATACTGTGCTTTTCCAATGGTCTTAGCAAATGGCACACCAGGAGATTATATCCCATGCCTGGCTCAGAGGGTCAAACACCCACGGAGCCTCACTCACTGCTAGCACAGCAGTCTGAGATCGAACTGCAAGGTGGCACTGAGGCTGGGGGAGGGGCATCCTCCATTGCTGAGGCTTGAGTAGGTAAAAAAACTGGCTGGAAAGCTCAAACTGGTTGGAGCCCACCGCAGTTCAAGGAGGCCTGCCTGCCTCTGCAGACTCCACCTCTTGGGGCAGGGAATAGCCGAATAAAAGAAAGCAGAAACTTCTGCAGACTTAAACATCCCAGTCTCACAGCTTTGCAGAGAGTAGTGGTCCTCCCAGCATGGAGTTTGGGATCTGAGAATGGACAGATTGCCTCCTCAAGTGGATCACTGACTCCTGAGTAGCCTAACAGAAAGGCACTTCCCAGTAGGGGCCGAGTGACACCTCATATGACTGGGTGCCCCTCCAAGATGAAGCTTCCACAAGGGAAGGATCAGGCAGCAACATTTGCCTTTCTGCAATATTTGCTGTTCTGCAGCCTCCACTGGTGATACCCAGGCAAACAGGGTCTGGAGTGGACCTCCAGCAAACTCCAACAGACCTGCAGCTGAGGGTCCTGACTGTTAGAAGGAAAACTAACAAACAGAAAGGACATCCACACCAAAACCCCATCTGTACATCATCATCATCAAATACCAAAGGTAGATAAAACCACAAAGATGGTGAGAAACCAGAGCAGAAAAGCTGAAAATTCTAAAAATCAGAGCACCTCTTCTCCTCCAAAGGAATGCAGCTCCTTGCCAGCAGTGGAACAAAGTTGACAGAGAATAACTTTGACGAGTTGAGAGAAGAAAGTTTCAGATGATTGGTAATAACACACTTCTCAGAGCTAAAGGAGGATGTCTGAACCCACTGCAAAGAAGCTAAAAACCTCAAAAAAAGATCAGACGAATGGCTAACTAGAATAAACAGTGTAGAGAAGACCGTAAATGACCTAATAGAGCTGAAAACCATGGCATGAGAACTACGTGATGCATGCACAAGCTTCAGTAGCAGATTCAATCAACTGGAAGAAAGGGTATCAGTGATTGAAAATCAAATGAATGAAATGAAGCAAGAAGAGAAGTTTAGAGAAAAAAGAGTAAAAAGAAATGAACAAAGCCTCCAAGAAATATGGGACTATGTGAAAAGACCAAATCTACGTCTGATTGGTGTACATGAAAGTGATGGGGAGAATGGAACCAAGTTGGAAAACACTCTGCAGGATATTATCCAGGAGAACTTCCTCAACCTAAGAAGGCAGGCCAACATTCAAATTCAGGAAATACAGAGAAGGCCACAAAGATGCTCCTCGAGAAGAGCAACCCCAAGACACACAATTGTCAGATTCACCAAAGTTGAAAGAAGGAAAAAATGTTATGGGCAGCCAGAGAGAAAAGTCGGGTTACCCACAAAGGGAAGCCCATCAGACTAATGCTCATCAGACTAACAATGGATCTCTCGGCCGAAAGTCTACAAGCCAGAAGTGAGTGGGAGGCCAATATTCAACATTCTTAAAGAAAAGAATTTTCAACCCAGAATTTCATTTCCAGCCAAACTAAACGTCATAAGTGAAGGAGAAGTAAAATCCTTTACAGACAAGAAAATGCTGAGAGACTTTGTCAACATCAGGCCTGCCCTACAAGAGCTTCTGAAGGAAGCACTAAACATGGAAAGGAACAACCAGTACCAGCCACTGCAAAAACATGCCAAATTGTAAAGATCATCGATGCTAGGAAGAAACTGCATCAACTAACGAGCAAAATAACTGGCTAACATAACAAGGACAGCATCAAATTCACATATAACAATATTAACCTTAAATGTAAATGGGCTAAATGTTCCAATTAAAAGACACAGACTGGCAAATTGGATAAAGAGTCAAGACCCATCAGTGTGCTGTATTCAGGAGACCCATCTCATGTGCAGAGACACACATAGGCTCAAAAAACAAGGGATGGAGGAAGATCTACCAAGCAAATGGAAAACAAAAAAAGGAAAGGGGTGTAATCCTAGTCTCTGATAAAACAGACTTTAAACCATCAAAGATCAAAAAAGACAAAAAAAGCCATTACATAATGGTAATGGGATCAATTAAAGAAAAAGAGCTAACTATCCTAAAAATAAATACACTCAATACAGGAGCACCCAGATTCATAAAGCAAGTCCTTAAAGACCTACAAAGAGACTTAGACTCCCACACAATAATAATGGGAGACTTTAACACCCCACTGCCAATATTAGACAGATCAACGAGACAGAAAGTTAACAAGGATATCCAGGAACTGAACTCAGCTCTGCAGCAAGCAGATCTATTAGACATCTACAAAACTCTCCACCTCAAATCAACAGAATATACATTCTTCTCAGCACCACATCACACTTATTCCAAAATTGACCACATAGTTGGAAGTAAAGCACTCCTCAGCAAATGTAAAAGAACAGAAATTATGACAAACTGTCTCTCAGACCACAGTGCAATCAAACTAGAACTCAGGATTAAGAAACTCACTCAAAACCACTCAACTACATGGAAACTGAACAACCTGCTCCTGAATGACTACTGGGTACATAACAAAATGAAGGCAGAAATAAAGATGTTCTTTGAAACCAACGAAAATAAAGACACAACATACCAGAATCTCTGGGACACATTTAAAGCAGTGTGTAGAGGGAAATTTATAGCACTAAATGCCCACACAAGAAAGCAGGAAAGATCTAAAATTGACACCCTAACATCACAATTAAAAGAACTAGAGAAGCAAAAGCAAACACATTCAAAAGCTAGCAGAAGGCAAGGAATAACTAAGATCAGAGCAGAACTGAAGGAGATAGAGACACAAAAATCCCTTCAAAAAAGTCATGAATCCAGGACATGGTTTTTTGAAACGATCAACAAAATTGATAGAACGCTAGCAAGACTAATAAAGAAGAAAAGAGAGAAGAATTAAATGGATGAAATAAAAATTGTTAAAGGGAATATCACCACTAATCCCACAGAAATACAAACTACTGTCAGAGAATACTATAAACACCTCTACGCAAATGAACTAGAAAATCTAGAAGAAATGGATAAATTCCTGGACACATACACCCTTCCAAGACTAAACCAGGAAGAAGTTGAATCCCTGAATAGACCAATAACAGGCTCTGAAATTGAAGCAATAATTAATAGCCCACCAACCAAAAAAAATCCAGGGCCAGATGGATTCACAGCCAAATTCTACCAGAGGTACAAGGAGGAGTTCTTATCATTCCTTCTGAAACTCTCCCAATCTATAGAAAAAGAGGAATTCCTCCCTAACTCATTTTATGAGGCCAGAATCATCCTGATACTAAAGTCTGGCAGAGACACAACAAAAAAAGATAATTTTAGAGCAATATCTCTGATGAACATCGATGCAAAAATCCTCAATAAAATACTGGCAAACCAAATCCAGCAGCACATCAAAAAGCTTATCCGCCATGACCAAGTAAGCTTCATCCCTGGGATGCAAGGTTGGTTCAACATACGCAAATCAATAAACGCAATCCATCATGTAAATAGAACCAAAGTCAAAAAGCACATGATTATCTCAATAGATGCAGAAAAGGCATTTGACAAAATTCAACAGCCTTTCATGCTAAAAACTCTCAATAAATTAGGTATTGATGGGATGTATCTCAAAATAATGAGAGCTATTTATGACAAACCCACAGCCAATATCATACTGAATGGGCAAAAACTGGAAGCATTCCCTTTGAAAACTGGCACAAGACAGGGATGCCCTGTCTCACCACTCCTGTTCAACATAGTGCTGGAAGTTCTGGCCAGGGCAAACAGGCAGGAGAAAGAAATAAAGGGTATTCAATTAGGAAAAGAGGACATCAAATTGTCCCTGTTTGCAGATGATATGATTGTATATTTAGAAAACCCCTTGTCTCAGCCCCAAATCTCCTTACACTGATAAGCAGTGTCAGCAAAGTCTCAGGATACAAAATCAATGTGCAAAAATCACCAGCATTCTTATACACCAATAAGAGACAAACAGAGCGCCAAATCATGAGTGAACTCCCATTCACAATTGCTTCAAAGAAAATAAAATCCCTAGGGATACAACTTACAAGGGATGTGAAGGACCTCTTCAAGAACTACAAACCACTGCTCAATGAAATAAAAGAGGACACAAACAAGTGGAAGAACATTCCATGTTCATGGATAGGAAGAATCAATATCATGAAAATGGCCATACTACCCAAGGTAATGTATAGATTTAATGCCATCCCCATTAAGCTACCAATGACTTTTTTCACAGAATTGGAAAAAGCTACTTTAAAGTTCATATGGAACCAAAAATGAGCCTGCATGGCCAAGACAATCCTAAGTCAAAAGAACAAAGCTGAAGGCATCACGCTACCTGACTTCAAACTATAGTACAAGACTACAGTAACCAAAACAGCTTGGTACTGGTACCAAAACAGAGATATAGACCAATGGAACAGAACAGAGCCCTCAGAAATAATACCACACATCTACAACCATCTGATCTTTGACAAACCTGACAAAAACAAGAAATGGGGAAAGGATTCCCTATTTAATAAATGATGCTGGGAAAACTGGCTAACCATATGCAGAAAACTGAAACTGTATCCCTTCGTTACACCTTACACAAAAATTAATTCAAGATGGATTGAAGTCTTAAATGTTAGACCTAAAAACCATAAAAGCCCTGGAAGAAAACCTAAGGAATACAATTCAGGACATAGGCACGGGCAAGGACTTCGTGTCTAAAACACCAAAAGCAATAGCAACAAAAGCCAAAATTGACAAATGGGATCTAATTAAACTAAAGAGCTTCTGCACAGCAAAAGAAACTACCATCAGAGTGAGCAGGCAACTTACAGAATGTGAGAAAATTTTTGCAGTCTAGTCATCTGACAAAGGGTTAATATCCAGAACCTACAAAGAACTCAAACAAATTTACAAGAAAAAAATAAACAACTCCATCAAAAAGTGGGCAAAGGATATGAACAGACATTTATCAAAAGAAGACATTTTTGTAGCCAAAGGACATATGAAAAATTGGTCATCATCACTGGCCATCAAGGAAATGCAAATCAAAACCACAATGAGATACCATCTCACACCAGTTAGAATGGTGATCAGTAAAAAGTCAGGAAACCACAGGTGCTGGAGAGGATGTGGAGAAACGGGAACACTTTTACACTGTTGGTGGGACTGTAAACTACTTCAACCATTGTGGAAGACATTGTGGCGATTCCTCAAGGATCTAGAAGTAGAAATACCATTTGACCCAGCCATCCCATTACTGGGTATATACCCAAAGGATTATAAATCATGCTGCTATAAAGACACATGCACACGTATGTTTATTGCAGCACTATTCACAATAGCAAAGACTTGGAACCAACCCAAATGTCCATCACTGACAGACTGGATTAAGAAAATGTGGCACACATACACCATGGAATACTATGCAGCCATAAAAAGCATGAGTTCATGTCTTTTGTAGGGACATGGATGAAGCTGGAAACCACCATTCTCAGGAAACTATCACAAGGACAAAAAACCAAACACCGCATGTTCTCACTCACAGGTGGGAATTGAACAATGAGAACACTTGGACACTGGAAGGGAAACATCACACACCGGGGCCTGTTGTGGGGTTGGGGGTAGGGAGGAGGGATAGCATTAGATGATATCCCTAATACAAATGACGAGTTAATGGGTGCAGCACACCAACATGGCACATGTATATATATATGTAACAAACCTGCCCTTTGTACACATATGCCCTAGAACGTAAAGTACAACAAAAAAAATAAAACAAAATAATTAAAGGAAAGAGGTTTAATTGACTTATAGTTCTGCATGGCTGGGAAGGCCTCAGGAAACTTCACAATCATGGTAGAAAAGGAAGAGGCATGTCTTACATGGCAGCAGATGAGAGAGCAAGTGTGTGTCAGCTACGGAAAAAGTGCAATTTATAAAACCATCAGATCTTTTGAGAATTTCACTCGGTATCACAAGAACAGCATGGGGGAAACCACTCCAATAATCCAATCACTTTCCAACAGATCTCTCCCTAAACACCTGGAAATTATAATTCAAGATGAGATTTGGGTGGGGACACAAAGTCTAGCTATATCACCTTCTTTCCCCACTGGTTTGCATCCTTGTAGTAAATCAAAATCCCATATTTATTATCATTTATTTTGGCCTCTATTGTGCTCCATTAAACCACTTTGTATTTATGCAGCTCCAAAGTACTTTAATATGTTGACACAATGTGAGTTTAATATATTAATATGTCAAAAGTTTTGAAATTTGTATGATATTTCAATATCTAGCCAGATTATTCCCTTTTCACCAATCTTCTCAGAATTGTTTTAGATATTTCCATCTCCTTTTCAAATGGGGACTTGATAACATTCTGCCTTTTGTTATTTAATTATAATCACATTTCATATACATATGAGTTTGGAATGAATTAATATTTATAAACTTCCTATCCAAGAATGCATTCTATTTTTGCATTTACTTAAATACAATTTTACATCATTTCATATATTTTTGTGTAGATTTCCCTAAATGTCTTGAATATTGTTATGTTTATTTGAATGTATTATTACTCTGTGTGTGAGGAGCAGTGCAAATGGGATTTTTCTCTTCTATTGCACCCCATATATGTTTCCTTTTTTTACATGAATATGATTACATTTAATGACTTCTATTATTATTTCTAACATTTTTTAGTTGACTGGAGATTTCTAGATAGACAATTACATCATCTTAGATGTTTTGATCACCCAATTCAATATTGATCACTTTAATATTTTCTATTGTCAATTTGTGCTGGCTTGTTATATCAATTGGTATTTTTAAGTGAAGCAATAGTGCCTTATTCTGGTTTCTTTAATCAGAAAACGATTTTAGATGATAAAATACCTGGAAGAGTAACAGAAGACTGTCAGCAAAAACCAAAGCAAAATCATGTCATGCAATCTTTTTGGTGACAACCTTGCTGCCAGTCCTCTACACAAATGCCAAGACAAGCATCACCTATCCTGCCAGCACTTGATAAAGCACCTCTGAGCCTGGCATGGCTAGTTTGCTGCCACTGCCTGCACACCCTCCTTCCTTGATTTTCAACACTCCTGACTTCTTTGCATGGTAAAGCTTCAGTCAAAGTCATATGCCTTTTTTCTATGGGCCATAAGGACCCAGAAAGTGAGAAACTGGCTCTACCAGTGAGATGAGCTCTGCATAATCGGATGCCAGAGCTCTGGACAAAAATGGTAAGTGACTATTACATTAGTACTTCCAGATCAAGGTTAACTAAATGTGCTAATAGGGGGTGTTATGAGCTACCTCCCTCCCCTACTCTTTGATTGTTTTTGGTTCTTGGCTCCAATAGAGTAGTTCAAATTTTTATCATGAAAAATCATGCTAACTTAAGATGACATATATATATGCGTATATATATATACACACACACACGTATATATAAAATATATATAGACTTATCAATTATGTATTGCATTAATTGATTTCCTATTATTGAGTAATTCTTATATTTTTGTTATAAACTTCCTATCATCCTAAGGAGCTATTGTTTTCATCTATCACTGACACCCATATTTCCATTTGAAAATGTCGGATTAAAAATAAATATTCATTTGAGAGATTGGTCGGTATTATCTGTGTTGTATTTGTCACATATTATATCAGTGTTTACCTGACTTCAAAAAAAAAAAAAGATATAATTATTTCACTGTAATATAATACAGTGTGAAATTTGTTTATCAAGTAAAACTACAAAGAAATTTTTGTGTTAAACCGCTTATTTGGAAATTTTGTGCATATGTTTTAGTGTTTAATTGTAGTTTATTTTTATTTTCACAGAAAATAATAAAATTTAGTTTAAAAATTTATGCAGAGCTTTAAAATAATTCCATTGTTATTTTTTAACTTTTCTCAAGATCTATGATTAGTATTCTATTATTTCTAATTTAGAAATTTTTTGTTTTGCCCTTTATTCTTAATTAGTATCTTTTATGATCTATTATAGTTTCTTTCCAAATAATTAACTCTTCCTCTAGTTCCAACTACTGGGAGACTGAGTTGGAAGGATTACTTGATCCCAGAAGTTTGAGTCCAGCCTAGCCAACATAGAAAGACCCCATCTCTAATAAAAAAAATAAACTAAAAAATATTTTTTAAACGACCTATTCTTAATGCTATTTTTTCTGTTTCTTAATGAATAGATTTATAAATTTATCATCAACTTCTTTCTACAGAATTATAAATGCATTCTATAGGTAATTTTTAAGGCTATCTTCTTGATTCAGTCACTGAATTGATTCACTGTAATTTGTCTGGTTCTGTAATACATTTTCTTCTGTGGTATAGCTTTAGCTATACTATGTAGGTTTCGATATGCTTAATTAATTTCTACTAATTTTGCAATTTGGGTTTTGATTTCTTCTTTAACCTTGGGATTGCTTGAAATGTATCTTGACAGATTGTTTTTGTTTATACTTTTGTTATTAATTTTAAGAATTTTTATAATGAAAGTGTCTGCAGTACCCACATTTTGGGAAATATATGAACATTTCCATTATGTCCTAAAGTATGATCAATTAACAAAATATTTTATGGATACCATAAAATAACATAAAGCTTCTCTCTTTGAAAGATGTAGAACTTGATTTGAACATTATTATAAATATATTTAAATAAAATAAATCTATAAATGAATATAAATATAGCATACTATATATAAATAAATATATACATTTAGAAATGCTACATATTTTTTGTTGTTTTGTTTTCTAGCACTTTTTAGATGTAAATTAATATCTGTTTTCTATTGATTTTTAATGTATTTTCTACATTTCATTATTTAGGTACTGTGATGCTTTGTTATTTGTTGGATAAAGATTTATTATTAGAGTTGTAACCTCATCGTATGTTCTTTTGGCCTCATTAACTTTTCTTGTATTAAACTTTCTTTGAAATCAATAATACTTCTATAACTTTTTTCTTAAAATAATTCCTTTGCTGTAAATCTGTCCATCTTTTTACTTTTAATCTTTCTTAAGCAGTTTTTGTCTTTACATGTTTTATATACAATATAGGACAAATTAAGCAGTTAAGCAGTTTTTATCTTTACATGTTTTATATACAATATAGGACAAATTATACATTTTTGAACCAATTTAAATCTTTTTATATTAAGTTAGGATGTTTTATGCCTTTTTGCCTTCAGGTTTTTATGTGATTATGCTTTAGCATCAAGTTTTCAAACATTTGCCAATTAAAATTTTATTTCCATGTAAATTCATCTTCAGATATACAAATATACGTTTTTTCCAGTGTTCAATCTGCTTCTCCTGTTCATTTTTTTTTTTTTTTTTTTTTTGACGGAGTTTCACTCTTGTTGCCCAGGCTGGAGTGCAATGGCATGATCTTGGCTCACTGCAACCTTTGCCTCCCAGGTTCAAGTGATTCTCCTACCTCAGCCTCCCGAGTAGCTGGGATTACAGGCATGCGCCACCACGCCCAGCTAATTTTTGTATTTTAGTAGAGACGGGGTTTCACCATGTTGGCCAACATGGTCTCAATCTCTTGACCTCGTGATCTGCCTGCCTTGGCCTCTCAAAGTGCTGGGATTACAGGTGTGAGCCACCACACCCGGCCCGCTTCTCCTGTTCTTAATCTTGTTCTTCTTCCTTTTGTCTTTTACATCTATTGTTTATGACAAAATTTTGATGTCATGTTATTTTCAAAAAGGAATAATAATTTCTAATTACATCTTCATTTTTAAAGATGTTTCCCTTAAATTTGAATATCAAACTGTATAAATAGGTTTCAGTTACTACTATTTTTTCCTTCAGAATGTTGTTGATGCTGTTGTTAAGAAGTTTGAGCTAGTGTATCATAGCAACCTCCCTCTTCCTCTTTCCATCCCATCTTTTTTAAGTTCCTGAATTTTTTTTTGCCTTAAAATTTAAATTTTTTTCCTTGATTTTGAAACCCAGAAATATATCTTGTGTGATCATCTTGTATATTTTGTTTTTCCTGTTGTATGGAATTTTGTTTATTTCTTTTTAAATTAGTGATTTGGATTATTGGCAAATTTTATTCTAGTCTATCTTTGCCTATTCCATTATTCCATTCTAATTTTTCATTTTCCATATCAGTTGTTTTCTGAAGAACCACTGATCCTGTTGATGTTCAACCAACTTTGTCCTCCTTATCCAAGGATTTGGTCCAAGAGAGAGAAAAGTTCATTGCCCGTTTATTCTTTTTGTTTGTTAATTTGTTGTTGTTGTGAAGAGGAGATGAGAAAGGTAAAGTGAGAGGGAGATATTGAAACTTAAATGATTCTTAACCATCAAAGTTGAAAAGCTTTGGAAATCTGGTTTGATGCTTTTAATTTTCAAAGCAGAACACTGAAATTAAAAATTTAAGTGATTGAACCAATGACACACACTTTGAGGAAAACATTTGGAAAATTTAGATGAAGTATACTATGTTGTTTGTTGCACAATTTGCAATTAACAAATTTTCACTTCCTTTATCTTCTAAAAAAGGATTTATAAAACTTATTTCATATATTTCATGTGATTCTACCTGGAATAGTATATATTATTTTATTAGCATAAGACATAACCTATAATTAGGGTTCTATAAAAACTATTATAATATGAAAGTGTGGAGGAGGGAAATGCTATTGAAATATTGGCATATCACTACTCTAAGACTAATGCATATTCTTTTCATGTGAGATGAAAATATAGCCTTATTCAATTATTCATTTAACTAAAAGTGGTCACTTGGCATCTCACATATCACTCACTGTTTCTTTGTTTTGCCTCATGTTGCATTTTCCTGCTAAGCATACTATGCAATCTCTTCTTTGTTAATGTGCTAAAATCATTTCTATCAAAATTAAAGTCAAGACATCCCTACACACAGCAATCTTCACGACTCACCTTTGTCAATGCAGCTTGTATTACCTGGCAGAATTCTAATTTGTTTCTATTATCTAGGTGTATGTTTTCATGCTTGCTTTCTCTTCCTGAAAATATTTTAAGTTCTTTAAGACTAGAAACTCTGTATTCTCATTTTGTATCCCTCAAGTGCCTAGTACAATGCAGTCTGTATTGTTAGTATTTGTCAAATGCTTCTGGAAGAAGGAATACCCAGTTCCGCCACTTTCTTTCCCACAGATTTTGCCCTCTCACTAGCTACATGATAATAAGGCACTGAGTAAATTAGCATTTTTATGTAGTTTTTTTTTTAATATATATATACAGTTAAAGACAGAACATTCAGTAGTTTTATATAGCATCTGTGCTGTTCAGAATCTCCCTTTCGTTAAATTTCTCTCTGTGCCACAACAGGTAAAGAATATCTCAGGGTGAGTTATTTTCATCCCTTTTTGGCTATATGGAATGCTCCTTAAGAGTCAATTTATTTTTTTATCCAAAACATTTAGTTGGAAATTGTTAAATTTCCAAATTGTAAGGCAGTTGTTGACTTTGTTGACTCTTGACTTCATGACTTCATGTAGGGTTCATAGCATAGCCAGGAAATTTGAGGTGTGACCATGTAGCTTTAAGTTAGAGTACCCTTTTCAATCTAGATGTGTCTTAATTTATGTTTTGGTTTACTTTATAATATATACCTCCAAATTAACTCTAAAATTCAAAAATTATAGGGCACATTATATTTATCTGTCAACTGAAATTTTATCTCTTAGTGAAAAAAAATCCAAGATTGGTTCAGAAAATTTGGCCTTTAAACAGGATCATACTGACTTTCATGGGATTAATAATTCATATGTTTTATCGCATTTGGGGCATTTCAGTAAGTCCATTATACCTATATTTTCTGTGCAGTCAGTAAATTTTGTAGCTCTTAAAACCCATGAAATGAAATATAGGTTTGAAAAGCCATAACACTATCAATACATTAATATTTATGTAGCTCTTTTCATGACAAACATTCTAAAATGCGCTCCAGTAAAATAAAGTGAAATAAAGCATGAAGAGAATGTGGATGATTACAAGTCAAAAGGTTGCTTTAAAAGAGAAATCAAATGAATCTGTTTGACAAAGTGATTGACCAGTTTACACCAAAGATAGCAACTCTACTTAGGTGACCTCTTAGCTTGGGAAGCTAGAGGGTCAGAGGCAGCCCTTCAACAATGAAGCAAGTGTTATAATTAACAAGTCAAATTCAGCAAGGCCTTTCTAATCACTCAGATAAGACAGCTTCATTCCTATTGGACTATAAAATAACCAGGACTTCAGCCCATGGGCCATTTTCATAACTCTATTAATGTGAGTTTGCAGTTCTAAATATAAATAAGGGTAAATAAGCTGATAAAATGCAGTCATAAAATATCTTTAATTTATTGTGGGCTTCTTCACACATCACAGAAACAAATTATTGATATAAATTGTGCTAATTTCTTTCTATGATGAGGTCATTCATGAGTAAAAGATAAATCTAGAGGACAAATGCCCTTTAATGCCTACCTACTGCTTCTCTAAATGTGGGTTGTCTTCACCTAATTTACTGTGAAAATGAACGATGCTATGCAAAGATATTCTTCACTTTAAGACTGTTTAGTTTAAAATGATGGGAAAGCAGGGGGAATAGGTGGAATAATAACATAGGATGTTGTTGAAGTATATAATCACAAACAAACAGGCAAGAAAGAGCCTGGAAGGCCATGTGATCCTGAAATACTGTTGTTGTAACATTTTGAACTACCAATATTCTTCCAATGACTATGGAAACTTATTTTTTTCCCTAGGTATGCCTCATCACCCTGCAAAAAAAGTTACTTTAAAGATATATTACTGATTTCCCCCCCTGGATCTGAGAAGCCTTAGGAAAAAGATGACCATTATCCATTCATTTTAGCTACATATTCATTCATGTTATGAAGAAGTACAGGAATGAGAAATAACCAAGAGTGATCATCACACTTATGATACTGTCATATTCCACTAAGGATCAGTGTTCTTCTAACATAATTACACACTGTAGTAATAAAATCTATTGGCTTAATGCTCTCCCTTTCTTGGGGCCCAGCATTCCTAAATGAAAAGAACATTCATGATAAGTAATACTTTCCTTTTTTTTTTTTTAATTTGACATGGAATCTCGCTCTGTTGCCAGGGCTGGAGTGCAGTGGTGCAATCTCAGCTCACTGCAACCTCTGCCTCAATTCTCCTGCCTCAGCCTCCTGAGTAGCTGGGATTACAGGCGCCTGCCACCAAGCCTGGCTAGTTTTTGTATTTTTAGTAGAGACAGAGTTTTACCATGTTGGCCAAGCTGATCTTGAACTCCTGACCTCAGGTGATCCACCTGCCTCGGGCTCCAAAAGTGCTGGGATTACAGGCCTCTGAAAGTGCTGGAATCGTGCCTGGCAGATAAGTAATAATTTTCTAATTAAAATAAGGCTTACTTCTCTCTATGATGTCCTTATAGTGATTCTCTGTTCCATTGAGAATTCCCTTGTCTGACTCTAATATTTCAAAGCTCTACATGGCTTTTAAGATAAAGTATACCCTGATCTGGATCCTTCATGACTTTTCAGCTTCATGTGCTATCACTCAATTACTCACATGTTATGTTCTGGAATACCTTGAGATGCCTTCCTGACCCTGCCTTCCTAACTTCTATTTTCCTTATTTAAGACTTAATTGAGGCATCACCTCTTCTTGAGATATTTTATAACATTTCTTTCCTGTCGTGGGAAGTCAGGGACCTCAAACAGAGGTACCGGCTGAAGCCACGGCAGAAGAACACAAATTGTGAAGATTTCATGAGCAATTTATCACTTCCCCAATCAATACTCTTATAATGTCCTATGCCTGTCTTTACTTTAATCTCTTAATCCCGTCATCTTCGTCAGCTGAGGATGTATGTTGCCTCAGGACCCTGTGATGATTGCGCTAACTGCACAAATTGTTTGTAAAACATGTGTGTTTGAACAAAATGAAATCTGGACATCGTAGGAAAGAAAAGGATAACAGCGATTTTCAGTGAACAAGGGAGATAATCATAAGGTCTGACTTCCTGTAGGGCTGAGCAGAACAGAGTCATATTTCTCTTCTTGCAGAAAGTGAATGGGAGAAATATCGCTGAATTCTTCCCCCAGCAAGGAATAACTCTGGAAAACGAGTGTATTCCCAGGAGTAGGTCTATTGACAACTGCTCTGGGAGTGTCTGTCTTATGCGATTGAAGATAAGGGATGAAATATGCCCTGGTCTCTTGCAGTGCCCTCAGGCATAATAGGATTGGGAAATTCCAGGCTGGTAAATTCTAGTTGGACTGGTTGTCTGCTCCCGCACCCTGTTTCCTGTTAAGATGCTTATCAAGAGAATACTTGCCCAGTGGGACATGGAACCTCATCAGTAATTCTAATTTCACCCTGGCCTTATGATCTTGCTCTGCCCTTGTGCCCTTGTGATCTTTTATTGCCCTTTGAAGCATGTGATCTTGGTGACTTACTCCCTGTTCATACCCCCAGTCCCTTTTGAAATCCCTAATAATAACTGGCTGGTTTTGCAGCTCAAGGGGCATCACAGAAACTGCCGACATGTGATGTCACCCCCAGAGGCCCAGCTGTAAAATTTCTCTCTTTGTACTCTTTCTCTTTATTTCTCAGACCAGCCAACATTTAGGGAAAATAGAAAAGAACCTACGTTGAAATATTGGGGCTGGTTCCCCCAATACTTTCCTTTCTTTGAACCTGAGACAGTGACCCACTTGGGTAGGTATTACCACAATGCCTTATGTTTTCCTGTATCACTATGTTATTATTATAATTAACCAAGTCACAGAATGTGAACATTAGAAAGTAGACACTTGGGTTAATTTACCTCTGCCTTCTAAACACCTGTGAGACTTCATGACATTTAGTAGAAGCTCAAAAATTATTTGAAGGAATAAATAATGTCACCAGGCAAACAGTTTAACTTTACATAGGTGCTATGCAGGAAAAACTCAATTGCATCTGAGTGGCCTGTCCAGAGATCCAGAGACAGTCATTCTCTTCTTATAAATAACCACCTACAACTTGTAGCATTGCCAGGTGTTTGTATCTGGCCCCTAAAATTAAAGAAGTCCAAGTTTCTGCCCGAAAAGAGTATATATTAGAACCATTAGATAACCCAAAGGGACTCTTTGAGAATTAAATTAAGAAACAAAACAAAACAAAATTAAAAATTGAGTAAAATACATCTATGTGAGATGTATTTGGCTAAAAGGTCTGCTAATGTCATGAAATTTGTGGATCCCAGGCTTTTTGCTGGGCTATCAAAACACTTGCTTATAAAACCAGAATGCAGTTAAGCTTCCTTTTTAGATAATTATATACTTTTTCATCCCAAATTGTAGACTTACTAGTTCAACATCTATTCCTTCTAAAACGCTTTGCTAGATAAATTATAAGCCTGAGTTTTTCAAGCAAGCAAGTATTTTTTTTTTTTTAAAGCATAGATTTTTGACACAGGTATTCCACTATTCACCTCTATTTTACACTTTACCACCTTGAGGAGTAATTGTTGGTATTAACATGATAGTTTACAGCTTTAATTGAGACACCTTCCCTTCCCCATACACCATTCATCATGGATAGAAAGCAGATAGGGGCTGAGGCCTTGGGCTGGTGACATTCATATAGAACCTACAGTTAACATTTGCAGTGCTTTTGAGACCTTAATTTCTGGATCTTTTGCATCTGAATTATCTAGGATGATTGTTAAAAAGTGGACATTGTAACCCTTCCAGAAACTAAAGCAATCTTAATTTCTGAGTGTGAGCCAAGAAATACACATTTTAATCAGTTACTTTAAAAAATGTATCACTGATCGAGAAAGGTGGGCTCTGTTATAACTTCTTTCAGTAGGATATATTGTGAATGTCTTATTTTGACATGGATTTATCATTCAATAAATATTTATTGACAATTTTACTATGTGTTAGACTGCTTTCGTAGTGGAGGAAATGAAGGTGAGAAAAGGAATTAAGAAGATTTGGGTGTAAGGGATTGCCAGACAACATACAGAGAAACAACTAGTTGTAAACAAGGATTATGCCTTTCCCTTCACTCTGAAGTACCAGAAACAAAGCATTTTCTTCTGTGTAGACAGCAACTTTTTAATACCAGACTAGAAACAGTCTTCATAGCAGAAAAGATCACATATCAACTCTTCCAAAACTAAGGTGTCATGTTTGTTTCCACAAGCCTCCAGTTTCAAATTGGTATATAAATAATAACGCTGCTCCATGACAGGCTATCTCATCCGGTTGATGCTTAGAAATCTAGATTGCAATGATTTTTATCTTTTTAGGGCATACCAGGAAGTTTTATTGCTCCAAGTTCTAGACTTCAAATGAATGTTTTCTAGAGATTTGATTTATTATTTAACAGGCAAGGTAGATTGTTTGGTTTTAGTTGCTTTAAAATTTTCACATACTTAAATTACAGTTATGTTTTGTGGCATAGAAGCTGGGGCTCCCACCTGCTCTGTTGTCTGTGTGTGGATGACCTGTGTTTTCAAGGATGACCTTGCCTTGCCAGTGGGTTCTCCCTTAGTCTCCACATAGCATGAATGGCTTGACCTTCCATGTTGACACTTGTCCCTGTTAAAAAACTCAGTTTCATTAAAAAATGGCATTTACACTTCTGGCTTGGCAGACTGATAAAACATTTGGCTGGTCACTGAACTGTCACCCTGAATTTCAGATACTCATTCCAGTGGACCATCTTCACTGCACTACCATCCCATGGCTATTGAGAAGTTTACTACAACAATATTCTCAATAATATAGAAATCCATCATTGGATTAAACCAGATCACCACATTTTATCAACATTCCTGTACTATTGATTTTATTATACTGTCACTTTGGCTTATGTTGTCAGCTTATATTGAAGGATGTCATCAGAAACTACCCTGTGGGGCTTTGTGACATATTTACTGTAGGGATTAAGTTTCTCGGTTCACCACATGACAGAGAAGGAGTCTGTGAGAGAATTTCTGTCTGTGCTTCTGAGAAATTGATGTATCTTTATCTTACACACACAGTGAATTACATAACTAGTCATGTTTTTCTTTTCCTGCTGACTGATCAACAGGTAGTGACGTATTTGTGATTTCTCTTTACTATGTTCATAGAATCTTGTGGTAAGTATGTTCTGTACTTAGTCCTGGCACCATGTCACATTTTATTACCCTTAATTTTTTGTTGCCTCGAATTTCTTCCAAACTAAAAACATTTTATTTTTCTACTGTATGTATTTCTTAAGATGTCCTAAATTATTTCCGAAACAAGACAAGTTACAGTTGTGAATTTTTTGAAGTTTGTTTGTTTTTGATTTTTAAAGTAAGAAGTGATCACTAAAGGTTAAGTTGAAAAGCTCCAACCTATAACAATGAATAATCAAAATAATATTAGTGAGATGGCATTAGTGAGAGTGGGGTGGAATAGAAAATGAGGTAAAAGAGAGCTTGGAGAGACTTAAGTAACAGAATGGACTTTGGTAAGCACTTGTAATATAGGCCCATATATTTTCCACATTTGGCTTTTGTAATTTCAGCTATCTGTTTCCTTCACAAACATTATTCCTACTGTTGACAGTATCAGACTCAGGCAGATAGGAATTAGACAACCAACCACAGCAAGTTTGGTCCAGTTTAGCATTGAGTGCTTTAATTGTGATGACTGCTGTTCATTTGATATTTGGTAATATCAAATTTGACTAATTAAACCTTAATTACTGTAGATTGTATTCATGAGAAAGCATTTCATTTACTATTGGAAACATTGAATATAAAAGCCAGAAAATCAATTAGAGAACATCCAGTCTAATGTGTTTATTAATAATTGCTGAAACTGGGGATCAGAAATGTAATGTTACTTGCCCAAGTTACTTGCAACCAATTAGTGGAAGAACCAGAACTAGAACAGAAATCACTTGATCCATGGACCAGCAACAACTCAGAATGTAAAGTTATTACAAGTCCTCCTGTTGAGGGCTTTGCATCATTTTCTTTAAAGAGGCCAAGTTCAATATCTATCAGATGTCAAAACAGAGAAAGAGGTTACTGATATAAGAGGATACTTGGAAGTGCCATTCATGGTCTATGCTGTTTCCAGCATCTGAAGATGAGGTGAGCTGAAGGTGAAACATGGGAAGAGGACAATAAGGGCAGTTAAATGACAAAACTATGTCAGAATGGCTCTGGTAATTTGAGTAGCTAATGGATATAAATATAGGTAGATCTGTGCTTGCTCGTTAAGTGTATATTGAAATAATTATCTTGATAATCTAAGTAAAGAACCATAGTTTTGCCTAAAATCGAGATGAATGAGTCAAATGGTTTTAAGGATTTTATTATCTCATTTTTTAAAAATTTATTTTTGATAGTGTAGACAAAGCAATAACTATTAAATTTCTGCAGCTATAGATTAAAACATTTTGTGCTTACAGAGCAAATTGTGATTAAGAAGTTAGAATTTTGGGAATTTGTTTATTGTAACCAGTCAATCTGGAGAGGTCAGTTGAGGATAATATTGTTGCTATAGCACAGGAATTTCTTTGTTTCATTGTGAGTTGTAATTGCTGGAGATTCTAATCATACAGGTGATGGCCCTAGTTATATTTATTTTATTTCAGTCATCAAGACTACATTTACATGAAGCTGACACAATAATTCTTCCTGGTGTTTGACCCTCAATCTCTACAAATCTGTTACATGAAATAACAGTAAAAACAGTTCTACTCTCTCTTGTTCACGCTTCTGATAATAATAATGACCTCACCTATTTTACAAAAGCCTTTTTTTTTTTTTTAACTTTTAGGTTCAGGGGTAACAGTACAGGTTTGTTACATAGTAAACTTGTGTCATGGGAGTTGGTTGTACAAATTATTTCATCACCCAGGTATTAATCTTAGTACCCATTAGTTATTTTTCCTGATCTTCTCCCTCCTCCCACCATCCACCCTCCAATAGGCCCCGGTGTGTTTTATTCCCCTCTATGTGTTCATATATTCTCATCATTTAGCTTCAACTTATAAGTGAAAACATGTGGTGTTTTGTTTTCTGTTCCTCTGTTAGTTTGCTAGGGATAATGGCCTCCAGCTCCATCTTTGTTCCTGCAAAAGACATGAACTCACATTTTTATGGCTGCATGGCATTCCATGATATATGTGTACTACATTTTCTTTATCCAGTCCATCACTGATGGAAATTTAGGTTGATAACATGTCTTTGCTATTGTGAATAGTGCTGCAATGAACATATGCATGCATGTCTTTATAATATAAACATTTATATTTCTTTGGGTATATACCCAATAATGGGATTGCTGGATCAAATGGTATTTCTGTCTTTAGATCTTTGAGGAATCACCACATTGTCTTCCACAGTGGTTGAACTAATTTACATTCCCACTTACACTGTGTAAGTGTTCCTTCTTCTCCACAACCTTACCAACATCTATTATTTTTTGACTTTTTAATAATAGCTATTCTAATTGGTGTGAGATGGTATCTCACTGTGGTTTTGATTTACATATTTTAATGATCAGTATTGTTGTGCTTTTTCTCATATGATTGTTGGCCACATGTATGTCTTCTTTTGAAAAGTGTCTGTTCATGTCATTTGCCCACTTTTAGTTTGTCTAGTATTTACTCTGTTAAAATTTAATTTAATTTTAGGTTCTGGGATACATGTACAGGATGTGCGGGTTTGTTACATGTGCCATGGTGGTTTGCTACACCTATCAAACCATCACCTAAGTATGAAGCCTCTCATGCATTAGCTATTTATCCTGATGCTCTCCCTCGACCCCCCAACAGGACCTAGTGTGTGTTGTTTCCCCCAGTGTGTCCATGTGTTCACATTGTTCAGCTCCCACTTATAAGAGAGAACATGCAGTGTTTTGTCTTCTGCTCCTGCATTAGTTTGCTCAGGATAGTGGCTTCCAGTTCCATCCATGTTCTTGCAAAGGACATGATCTCATTTCTTTTAATGGCTGCATAGTATTCCATGGTGTCTGTGTACCAACTTTTCCTTCTTTCTTTCTTTCTTTCTTTCTTTCTCTTTCTTTCTTTCTTTCTTTCTTTCTTTCTTTCTTTCTTTCTTTCTTTCTTTCTTTCTTTCTTTCTTTCTTTCTTTTTTTTCTTTCTTTCCTTCTTTCTTTTGAGACAGAGTCTCACACTGTTGCCCAGGCTGCAGTGCAGTGGCATGGTCTCGGCTCATTGCAACCTCCACCTCCTGGGTTCAAGCTATTCTCTGCCTCAGCCTCCCAAGTAGCTGGGATTACAGGCACCTGCCACCACCCCTGGCTAAACTTTTGTATTTTTAGTAGAGGCGGAGGTTCACCATCTTGGTCAGGCTGGTCTTGAACTCCTAACCTCGTGATCCACCTGCCTCGGGCTCCCAAAGTGCTGGGATTACAGGTGTGTGCCACCATGCCCGACCCACATTTTCTTTATCCAGTCCATCACAGATGGGCATTTGGGTTGATTCCATGTTTTTACTGTTATGAATAGTGCTGCAATGCATGCATCTTTATAATAGAACAATTTATAGTTCTTTGCCCACTTTTTATGGGACTGTTTGGTTTCTTCCTATAAGTTTGTTTAAGCTCCTTCTAGATGCTGGATATCAGATCTTTGTTGGATGCACAGTTTGCAAAAGTTTTCTCTCATTGTGTAGATTATACTTTTACTCTGATGATAGTTTCTTTTGCTGTGCAGAAGCTCTATAGTTAAATTAGATCCTATTTGTCAATTTTTGCTTTGGTTGCCATCGCTTTCAGCATCTTCATCATGAAATCCTTGCCTGTGCCTATGTCCTGGATGGTATTACCTAGGTTGCCATCCAGGGTTTTTATAGTTTTGGGTTTTATATTTAAGTGGTTAATCCATCTTGAGTTCATTTTTGTATATAATATAAGGAAGGGGTCCAGTTTTAACCTTTTGCATATGGCTAGCCAGTTATCCCAGCACCACTTATTGAATAGGGAAGCCTTTCCCCATTGCTTTTTGTCAGATTTGTCAAAGATCAGATAGTTGTAGGTGTATAGTCTTATTTCTGTTTTGTCTGTTCTGTTCTATGTCCCTCTATTCTGTCTATGTTTCTGTTTTTGTACCAATACCGTGCTGTTTTGGTTACTGTAGCCCTGTTATATAGCTTAAAGTCAGGTAGCATGATGCCTTCAGTTTCTTCTTTTTGTTTAGGATTGCCTTGGCTATTAGGGCTCTTTTTGGTTCCATATGAATTTTAAATTTTTTTTTTTCCTAGTTCCGTGAAGAATACCAATAGTAGTTCAATAGGCAGAGTATTGAATCTATAAATTGCTTTCGGCAGCATGGCCATTTTAATGATGTTGATTGTTCCTATCCATGAGCATGGAATGTTTTTCCATTTGTTTGTGTCACTTCTGATTTCTTTGAGCAGTGATTTGTAGTTCTCCTTGTAGAGATCTACGAAAGACTTTCTAACACATCATCTTTAAGTTTCATAGCTTTATGAGGTAAGCAGTACAAGTTCAGTTATTCCCATTTTATAGGCAAGGAAGCTGAGAGCCAGAGGAATGATCTCCCATGTCTAAAGTCAGTAAGTGAGGCAGGGGTGGAACATAGACCACAGCCCAGGTCTTTTGGCTCCTGGCCCACGGCCTTTATCAATCCTATTACCATAGCAATAGTCTTGGTCAGTGTGACCTCTCAGGTGAATCAACTAAAAAAACATGACAACCTGCATTCCTGTTTCTAGTTTGCTTCTCCAACCCTTCCTCTACTTGCTCATTTCAATAGAGTAAGCTTCGTAAACTTGAATTTAATATGGAAGATAATTGACCTTTGGCTTTTGTGTTGATGGTGTAATGGGAGCTTATTGGGGGTTTATACTCAGGCATATCTAATCTGGAAGTGCGGGGGACTTAATGACTCATAAAGATAACTTTTGACCAATGGGAACTGGAAGTCAGTAGTGAAATTCCTCCACTTTTATCCCCTTTTTCCACCCATTGACAGGTGGTTCTGAAATCAAGTTGGCCCATGGGGATATGTTTCCAAGAATGGAGTAATTGGTTGTAGTTAGCAGTGCTAGCTCCAAAATGTATCATAGTGACTCTCTCTTCTCTGCTTCACTCCTCTTCTTACTCCTTTACACCTGTTTCCTGGAGTAGTAGAACCTTATAAAATAATACCACATGAGCCCTCAGTCTCAGGCTCTGATTTCTGGGGAAGCCAGCTAAAATGCCAGATTCATCTTTGTCTCATCTTTTGCTTAAGGAGTTCTTCCTTATATCCCCACCTGGATTACCTGACGCCTCCTCTCTATTCACCCAAATTTTACTCCTCCTTCAAGGTAGAGTAATGTGCCACTTGTTCTAGGATTGTTTGCTGTAATGTTCTTGGCCCCATGTGATTTTTTTCTCTCAGGAACCTCCATCTTTACACCCGACGAAGAAAACCACAATATGTTTGTATCTCTTGTAACAAATAGTAAGACAATTTTGCGTAAGTTACCCTTCTTTGCTAGTTCATAATCAACTTTAAGACCTTAGGTTATTTATTTTTGTATCCTTAGCACCTGACATAGTGTTCAATGATTATTTCCCGATTGCTCGTAATACAAGGGAAGGGAGAATTGCTCATTCTGATCAACATAATCATCCAT
This sequence comes from Macaca mulatta, assembly GCF_049350105.2. NCBI lineage: Eukaryota > Metazoa > Chordata > Mammalia > Primates > Cercopithecidae > Macaca > Macaca mulatta. Next base: position 126,365,706 of record NC_133411.1, read on the forward strand.
CTAATTGATGGAAGATCACTTTGGATGAATCATGTCTGAAAGAGTGTGACAGTGCAGCTCTGCTGTAGTTTGAATATTTGTTCTGTGTTGATATGAGAATAATTGAGAGTCATAAAGTACATCCTGTATGTCATGGTTCCTTTATTTTTACTGTCTTTGACTGGACTGAAGCATTTGGAAATCAATGGCGAGGAGAATATTTAAAGGTTCTAAGCATTTTTATTATTCTGCACCTCTTGTTAATTCATTTAATATTTCATTTTATAAAAGAAAAAATTAGACACAGAATATTGGCATAGACTACAAAGGATCTCATGACCTAAGGAGGTCCTGCATGGTGGTATAGGGGACATTCTAGGAACAAGAAAATCTCTGTATACACAAAGCAAGTTTTATGATACTGTACGGGGGTGGGATGCTTAAGAAAGATTTTTTAAAAATAATGTTAATACATATAAAATGGACTGAGCAATCTAACAGTGTGTGTGTGTATTGCTTTTTAGCTTTTGGATTACCATATAGATAAGGCTAATTTCAAAGGATCCATGCCGCTGGAAATATGGCTTAACATAAGAAATTAATGAGCTAAATTTCTCTAATATTCAAATCACTTCTTAGTATTAACTTAAAAACTTATCAAGGCAAGTTAATTATTTCAGACTGTTGGGTTTCCACGTAGAACATTTTTACTTAAAAAATGTTTAGCACATTAGGTGGGGAAAGGAACTTGCACTGGGGTAAAGGGAATCTCTTTTCCCTTGGCTTCATGTTTCCCTGTGAAAAGTTCTCAGTGCGAGTAACGTACCTGGTCTTTTAAGCCACTGACTTAGCTTTCAGATGAAACGAGTGATCTGATGGAGAGTTTGGGAGGAGTTAAGCCTGTTCTGTTCAGCCTCTCTTTGTATTCTCTCTTTTGAGCCAACTCTCCTCAGGGCACTCACATTCTTCTCGGAACCACCATGCTGGAAGTTTCAAGTGTGAAGGCTGTACTTCTGCAGTGAGGCCTGTGGTCATTCCAATTAGCCAGGGACTGGGGAGGGTGAATTTGCATAATTCAAACATGAATCTTACTTGCTTTGTTTAGTTAAGCCACATAAACAAATATCAATTTAAGAATAGAGGTGCATTTTCAATGTACATCTATCTGACACTTATGAATTTATATTGGTTCTAAATACAGACAAGTCAGAGAAAGAGTAGTTATTTATGGACAATATCAAACCCTGACAGAGCTGTCTTTACTTTCTCAGTGGTAGCAGTGAAGAGATATCCAACCTGAAGGAACCAGAAATGCTCATTCGCCTAAAGGGAAACTCCGCTAACTGCAACATCCCACAGAAATGTCCTTAAGAAGAAATCGTAAATAGTAAATAATTGTACATGTACATAAGCCAATTTATTAATTCTGAAATTAGTTCTTTTTCTGCGTGGGCATGCAGTGATAGATGTTAAAAATGCTAACGCTTCTCTCAAAGCAACAAAAATGTGTTTCTTTTATGATTAGACAGATTCAGGGTAGTTAAAAAAACAAAGCAGGTTGCATTTGGAAAGCACAGTATCTAATGCTGTTAGTTAACTCTGCAACCTTTATTCTGTAGAGTGATTTGAATTCATTTTTCAGACCAAACATTCAGCATTGCCCTCCAGCAAACAGCTCTGGAGATGAAAGGTATCATTTGTAAACTGGTACCATTTGCCTTTGAAGGCTCAAATTCCCTAATCCATCCCTTCCCCCAACTCTCCTTGACGTCTATGTGAAAGTAAAAGATTATTCAGCTTAAAATAGGATCTTGTAAACATTAAAAATATTTTCTGGAATAATACATCTTGTTTCTTTTTTACGATAGTAGATTACAATTTTCTTATGGGATGCTAAAAAGAAGTGTTTTGACTCTAAACATTTATTTATTTATTTTTTGGAAAGTGACATTATTTATCAGTCCAAGGTTTCAGATAAATTTTTTACTTCAGCCCTTGGAAAAGTCCCTAAAATATATTCCAGAACTATATGTATAATTTTACCAGAAAGTAAGCAATGTTGTAATATATATTAGGTACTTGAATAGAGCAAGCGCTGAATATTTGATAAACACAACCTTGACTTTTACTGCCTTGCTATTTGGTTAGGAATATATGGCATAGAAAGTGTTTTTATACTCCTTTTCTGCCCATTTCCAGACACATACTTACCTAATCTTGATTAAAAGCTCTTTAACAGACATTAACTAGCCCTCTGGAAGGACAAACGGCTATTCAACGTTTGAGTGTTTTACCCCATGTGAGTAACTTGTGCTTGATTGTTTCATAATAAATAGCGTAATTTGATTAGATATTAATTGCTGAGCCCTCTCACATAAGTCCCATTCCACTTTTTAAAATTTTGATGTGACTTTTATCTTTTGGGGGTTTGTTTTTCGTTTGCCCCCTCTCATTGTCAAACCCCATGCTTCAACAAAATGCCACGAATAAAAAACACTTTCCGAAACCAAATCAGATAGAGCAATAGCCCTGTTAGATTAACCACAGTTCCTCCCTTGTCAGCTATAAACAAAAAAAATCTTTTTTTTTTTTTTTTTTTTTTTTTTTTAATACAAGGAAAGAATGAACCTTTGACCTTTGTCTCGGACTTAACCAAAAAAGGAAGGAAACTACTCTCGCATCCATCCATGTCATCTACATGATTGTGTAGAAAATTTTGTTTCCTGAGCTATCTTGATCCACAGGGCTTTTTGATCACTGGGTTAGAAATTTCTCCTGCACTCTCATTTTGAGAATAAATGGCTTGTGGGCTACCCCCACAACTGTGGGGAGAAAAAAGAAAATTGACTGTGCTTATGAGTTGGACACATGAAAATGAACAGATATGAGCAAGCAGAAGTTGAGTTAATCACTCCCTCAAATTTAATCATGAGGAAAGCTCCCCTCTTCTCTCAAAGATTTCCATGTGGATATGGTTGCAAGTGACCCTGTCCTTTCAGTCATGGGTCTGGCGAATGTGAAATTATTTTGATATGTCGATCTGAAATGCCTCCCATGATTACTTTGGAGTTATCAAATGGAGGTCAGAAACAAGGCAGTAGGGTCTGTCACCTTTCAAAAAAACAAGATTTGAGGAGAGCATAGTTTCTGAGTGGGATAATTCAACAGAATTGGGAATGAGAAGGGTCTCAGGGCTGGCATATAGATGCTGCCTGTCAAAATGGAAGAGAGCAGCTGAGGAGATGCGAGCTCAGACTGCTTCAGGCAGCACTCCTCATTACTCATGCTTTCATCACTATTAAAATGCATTCCCCGGTCTTTCACTGTGCAAAAATGATTTTGGTCAAAATGCATTGAAAATATAATGGCATGAATAGGAGAAATACCAGTTTCCTGCTTGTAACACTACTCAGATTTAGGATTTATTATTTTCAAAGTTAGTACATAAAATTGTCTTAGAAAGAGTCTCCTGCATTTCAAGTAGCCTTTCTCTTAAGAAAAGTCTTCTGAAGTTGAGTTTAACTGCAATGGAAATACAACGTGAAAACACAGTATAAATTAGAGTGGTTATTGCTCTGCATCACTTTGTGTGTTCCTATAGCAACCCCTCCAATTTTACTTGCCCCTTATTGACCAGGCATATTTTTAGTGACTGCTCACAGCAGAATAAAAAATGAAGAAGGAAAAGAAAATGAGAGGGAGGGGGATGAGAATTAAAGCTATCTGTTGTTCTTTTACAACCACAGGTTAACTGGTTATAAATGTCTCCCTTCCTTCAAATAACTGTCATGGAGTTTTCCTTGCTTAAATTAATTCTTTCCAAGCGGTCCACAGAAACAATCAGCCCCATATTCTTACCCGAAGCATTTGGATTCTGAGATAAATGCAGCCCCATGACTATGTATATTAGCCAGATGCAGGCTATATTTACCCACCCTATGCTTACAGCAACTGTGCTGTCAAGAGAAATGTAAATATTAATGAAGGATGTTTCTCAGGATAGGATCTTCAGTGAGTGCTCTTCATCTGTCAAAACTGACTCAATCAGTACACACTTTCTGGACAGATCGAATGTTTATAGAGCCATAAATCGACATTTATCTGACAATTTTTGTATTCCTATCAAATGGCTTTCTTTACTAGGCCTAGGCATTTCAACACACCATTGGTGTTGCTGTGGAAAAATTAAACATACACTCTCATTCACATTTTTCAAGTGAAGATAAGAATAAACTGAACGCAGAGCTAGTGGCCTTTTCAAGAGTTATTTGGGTATGAAATGTAAACACTGGCCTAAGTAAAAAGGTAGAGATAAATCCTAATACAGTACTTTACCCTTGTGTGTTAGGAAAGGAAAAAATCCTATTATGAAAGTACTCATTATTAAATTAATTGTGACATAAAATGATGTATATGCATAAAGAGATACTTGTGTTATAGTCTCCAGAATATTAACAGATGATGAGATTGCTACTTTCGTTTCTGTGACTTCTTTTCCCCAAAACAAAACAAATCTATAAAAATAAATCTACACTACTTTGTTTTTCAAAAGTAAAATATAACAGTTAAAAGAATAAATCTTACATAATATATGTACACTCAAACATACTCACACATACACACAAACCCTGTCAGTTAAATAACTCTTAAGAATAGGAAGAACCTAGCTGTTAATGACATTTCCCATATGCTTGCTAAATGCCAACAAGACCATATTTTATAAAATGAGCCATATTATGTTTACCTTATGTATGTGATAGGATTTGTTGCCTCCCAACATAAAGATTGTTAAGCAATTTCAATATACATTTATAATATAAGTTGGTTTTTGTGGCATATACTTGAAAGCAAGTTTTACTAAAGGAATTAGAGACAACCTAAATATTCTGGTGTATCTTCAATATACCTTACTACCACACTTGTCACATTATATATTTTTTTTAAATTTTGTACCTGTTTATTAATATACTCCCCCAATTCAACAATAAACTTAAACTCAAAAATTACTAGGTGCTCAGAAATGTTTTGTGTTTTGATTTTTGTTTACTCATTCATGTCTAAGAATTAAATATGTCAGGGGCTGTGAAAGGAGAAAAGGGTGGTGATTGTTTGATTCCCTAAAACAGAATAAAGGAACGTAGATCTTTTACCTTCTTGGTCTGCTCAGCAGTTTTTTCATTTATAGATTTTTCTTTCTCTACCCTGACGGAACTGCCAATCACATAGCTTCACCAGTAGTACAAAGGTGCATGGCAATGATGCTAAGCCAACCAGAATACCCTATCTCTCTAAAATTATTAATTAAGTCACCAGTAACAAAATGGCTCAGCCAAGCCAGAGTTCTTTTTGAGGGACTGATATGGACCTTGAAATTTAAGATTCTTTCTCTAGAGATCCAGACCACTGAAGACTATTAAGGATCATCATTGCTGAGAATGAGGCCTGTTAGGAAAAAGGAGAGCTAAGAGAAAGAAAAAAAATTGGATAGATTTCCTAATGACATCATTAAATTCTTAATTCAAGGCATACCCAACATTGGACATTCCATAGATATTTGTATGTGCCAATATGTTACTTAATTTGTTCGTTCAAGTTTGTTAGAGTAGAGTTTGTCATGTCTTATAACCTAAAGTCTTAACTAATATATGAGGTGCTATAGAGTTTACAAAGCTCCAAGCATTAAAAGCAAAATATGACTGGATAACACAAAAGAGCTGAGCCAAGACTACTTTCTCCATTCTTTGTGGAGCTAGTGGCCTCTTGCTTCTGCTTCTTATTAAAAATATGCTTCAGTTTCTTCCTGTCTCTGCAATTTATGTATTTCCATTCTGTATTTATAATTGTGCCTTCTTTTTTTGTGTATAACAATGTCAGAGAGTTCGCATGTAACTGAGAGTCAAAGCCAGGATTGCTACCATTCCTCAGAGCACTATGGAGCATATTGTCTCAGCTTTCTCTCTGACTCAGCTTCCTTTCACAACATTCCACTAGAGACTCAAGGCAATGGGAACGTGTTGATATACTCTACATGAGTCAGCACCCTAGGACAGACAGTAAGGGGGTAAAGTGAATCTGGAAAACCAAACAATTTATCTGATAGAATGAAGCAATGAAAATTGAAGGAGAATACAGAATTTGTTCAAAGTTTTGCTTTGTTTGCTAGTTTAAAGTATGTGCAAGTCCTGCTGGAAAGGTCTAATTTATATCTGAGAAGCAAGCTGTTTTCTGGCTTAAAGTATCTTTTTAGTTTAAAAGGATGCATTTTAGCAGCAAATTTTCTGGTTAGCTCAACAAACCTTGCACTGGAATCTGATTACACATACTGGAGTGAAGCATCATCATGCCCTTGGGTCACGAGGAAGAACTGCATAGTGATAAGATAACCAGGTCTACCTTTACCCCTAATAACCGAATTAATTATCCTGTAACAAAGTTTGTTTCACCAAGACTTAATCAATTCTTAGAGACAATTGGAAAAAAAGTAAAGCATTGAAACCTAAATGCAACTATTAAATTTAAAAGTATTGTCCAGATAAAGTGGAGTTCAAAATTAAATATATAAAACACGGTGATTTTATGACTAAAAGTAGCTTTACATAATATACTTTTAATGTTTATGCTCATTGGAACTTTATTTCACTCCTTTCCTTTGGAAAATAGTACATTAAAATGTATTTGACCTGCTCTTTCTCCTTTCAAGAGAATGAATTATTTGCTATGGGCCATGCCACCCACACCTTCCTTTCTTATCCCCTCACACAGATTTTGCCAAAAGTTAAAATAATTCCACCTAAGGTATTTTTTTTCCTACATTTTCAGTCCTCCTCCACTTCAAGTAATCTTATTTTCACTTTTAGTTAAATCTCCTATTTCTCTAAAATAATCGCTCAAAGGGATTTGATGCCTGGAGTCCACATTAGCACAGCATTGCCCCATAGCCCTTCAGAGTTCAGCTTTGAAATATTTGCACTGTGTGCCCATGCAATTAAATGACAAACCAGTAGTTCCCCTGAGGGAGTAGGCTGGGGTGATTTCACATTACGGAAGTTTTATACTATTCTATAATTATGCTGAGATCTATCTCTGTTATTAGCAGGCTACTTCAATTTATAGAAATAGAAGATTGTAGATGTAGATCATCTATAATTCCTTCACCTTCCGGATTAGGAAACCAATACCCACTCAAGTATTGTGACCGCCTAAAGGTCACATAGCTACTGATTACTAGGTGAACTTTTCCTCTTTCAGAGGTTTTGAAAATCAAAGAAAATGTGTAATAAATTGTAATAGCTCAATATCCTAAAGTCCCAGAAGCTCAAGTTACACTGTACTCAATGACTAATGTCTGGGTGTTACCTCAGAACTCCCAAGTTTCCAAAACCAACACTGATTGCCTGAACCAGATGATTTTTTCCTATACATTTCTTATATATTATTCACCAAATCAGAAGGAATCATTCTGGAGACTTAAGTATATCTCTTCTTATACATACACGAGACATGATAGATTACTCAAAATACAGTAAGAACTGTATTGCCTGTGAATTGGATGTTCATCCTGAATCCATGTGTGGAAGACAGGAATGTCGGTAACACTAGACCCTGCTTCCGTGTTCTTCAACTCCAGCAGCAAAGAGACGCTTTGCACAAGGAACATTCTATTGCACGACACATACAAAGACCCTCAGGAAGTTTCTTCTGGAATGAAATTCCAGGTTCTCCCAAATCCCATCCCTCTCATAATATAGCACCAATAATTTAGTGGCCTCAAACATCCCACTTGCTTGCAGACTTTCATTACTTCTCTTCCATTTTCTTTAGCAAGTGATGGGGATTGGTTCAAAATAAATCAAACTGTAACACAAATTTGGAAAGGTAAAAAAGCCTTCTTCAATGTGACCAATATAGTCACTTTGATGTCTTCTATATTTAAGATTTTATGAGCTTCTTCTGAAATAAAGCTTAGTTATTTCTTGTAGTATTTATAAACTAAGAAACACAAAAAACGGAAATTCTAATTTTAAGGTATTAAGTAATTTTTCAGAAGAGCTTATCGTTTCGATATAAAATATAGAACATGCTAATTTTATAAGTAAAGCAGTTTTACCTAATGTGTTCTGTCTGTACCTCTGATGTCTTTTCTTAGACAACCGTATAAATTGGCTTTGACTGATAATGTCATGTGACGGCCAAGTAAATTCCATAATCCAGTGTATTCCTTAATACTTCTTTCTCTTTCCCATTGTTGCCTCTCCCTCTTCTATACTTCAGCCCTTTGAAGTTTTAAGACTCATGGGTAGATTCAGCTCATCCCCAGACTGCATCTTTCTTATGTTTTCCTTTATATTCTCTTCTCTCGCTCTTTGGATAATTTCTGAGTAGGAGATATGTTTTTTTTTGAAGCTCCCTTGATTTTGCTAAATCTTTCTTTTTCTTTGAACTGGGACAAGGCTCTTTATATTAGATATAGCACTTCTAAAAATATTGGTTGAACACCCTGTTTAAATATCATGAATTCATCTTCTGGACATTTGTACTGAGTACCTACACAGTGCCAATCCTCAAGGCATTTATAGTCTATCAGGGGAAGATCTGTTTTTTTAGTATCTTCTACCTCATTATAGAAAACATAATTTGTGTTAGTGATTTGTAGGAAACAGATGAAAAACAGAATTGTTGAGTTGTAGAGTGTCATATAATTGATACATTAAGCTAACACAGTTTCTCTGTATCTTCTAAGGCAGAATAAATAAGTTGTGTATGTATATGTTTGTGTGATTCCTTTATTGGGGGAAAATTTTATTCCTAATAATTTGGAACAAAATTTATGTTTCTTTATAACTTCTAATTTCCATATATTTTACATCTTATGTCTTACCCTTTTCCAAATCATTGATTCAACATCCTCTATTTTGACAGAGTGATAAAGTATAGTCTAAAAATAAAGAAATTGAAAATCAATTTCTGACTGATCTGTCATGGTTTACGTCACTATACTTTGCTTTAAGTCAGAGACACCTATTTTGGTCTCTTAGTATTCAGAAAGGTGTTGAACAAGTTATTTAAATTCTCTGGGACTCAGTTTTCTCATCTGTAATATGAGGATGATATGAACATTCTCTCAAATCATAAGAATTAATTGAGATAATAAATTTAAACTGTCTATAGTAGGTGTACAACAAATAAAAATGTGTTATTATACCCCAAGCAAAGTCCATGTCAGCTATTTAGAGCAGAGGTTGACAACGTTTCTCTGTAAAGAGCCAGATAATAAGTGATGTCTCTACTGTCTCTGTTGTAACTCCTGGACTCTGATGTAGTGTAAAAGTACCCATGGACAATATATAAATAAGTGAGTATGACTGTGTTCCAATAAAACTTTATTTACAAAAGCAAATGGTGGGCTAGATTTAGCCTATGTGTTGCAGTTGCACTTAAAATATTGCACCTACATTTTACCTTTTGCTGCTGTCTACTTTATATAACCCAATTCCACTTAACTTTTCTATGAATTCAGTAACTAATTCATATTTTCTTTTAAAATCTATTAAAATCTATTAGATATAAAATGTATTAATGATAATACCTGTTAATTACCATTCAGATAAAATAATATAAAATATTACAGGTGTGAGTGGAATCTTCCTAAGTATCTTTTCTCAAATCCATTCCAATTCTCACTCCCAGAGATAAATGCCATGTTCATTTTACATATATACTTAGGCTTTTAGTTTTACCAAATATGTATATATTCTTTAAAAATATTCAGTCTATTTGACTATTTGCTATGATCTGAATGTTTGTGTCCACTCAAATTCATAGGTTGAAATCTTAACCCCAATGTGATAGTGTTAGGAAGTGGAGATTTTGGGAGATAGATTATGAGGTTGGAACTCTCATAAATGGGGTTGTTACCCTTATGAAAAGACACAAAGGAGCTCTCTTTCTCTCTCTCTCTCTCTGTTTTCAGTCATGGGAAGATACAATGAGAAGTTGGCAGTCTGCATCTCAGAAGAGAGCCCTACAAAACTTGACCATGCTGGCACTTGGACTTGATCTTGGACTTCCAGTTCCCAAAACTATGAGAAACAGATTTCTGTTGTTTAAGCCACTCAGTCTGTGATACTTTATTATGGCAGCCAGAACTAAGATAGTATTATATTATATTTATATTATATTATATTATATTATATTATATTATATTATATTATATGTATGTATCCCATCTTTGCCTTTTCAGTTAAAAAGAAGTGTTTAAGATCTACCTATATGGATATATGTAGAATGGGTGCATTAATTTAATTTACACTTCTATATAATATTCAAATATATGCATATACCACAATATATTTATTGATTCTTCTCCTCACACAGATTTATGTTATTTGTACCTTTCTTTTTGGTTTTCTAAACACTTTTGCTATGTATATTCTTATATACATGTTTTGCATGTATGAAGATTTATCTAGAGTTAAATACATAAAAATAAGTTGCTAAATCATTTTCCACTTTTCCAAGTTTTGCCAAAGAACCCTCAAATTAGGCCGGGCGCGGTGGCTCAAGCCTGTAATCCCAGCACTTTGGGAGGCCGAGACGGGCGGATCACGAGGTCAGGAGATCGAGACCATCCTGGCTAACACGGTGAAACCCCGTCTCTACTTAAAAAAAAAATACAAAAAACTAGCCGGGCGAGGTGGCGGGCGCCTGTAGTCCCAGCTACTGGGGAGGCTGAGGCAGGAGAATGGCGTAAACCCGGGAGGCGGAGCTTGCAGTGAGCTGAGATCCGGCCACTGCACTCCAGCCTGGGCGACAGAGCGAGACTCCGTCTCAAAAAAAAAAAAAAAAAAAAAAAAGAACCCTCAAATTGGCTTTAGGAATTTACATTATTTTATGAAGATGGGAGAATACTAACTAATTTATATGCATTCTCTACTGTCAGGCTTTTAGTGTTTTTCACAAGTTGTTAGGTACAAATGGTATTTTATTATGATTTTAACGTGAATTTCTTTAAAAATTGGAGATAATTTTTTATGTATCTATTTGTTCTTAGGTAAGGTTGCCAATACATATTATCAGTTTTTCTACTGAATTATTTCTATTTCTCTTATAAATTTATTTATTTATTTATTTTTAATTTATTTATTATTATTATACTTTAAGTTGTAGGGTACATGTGCATAACGTGCAGGTTTGTTACATATGTATACTTGTGCCATGTTGGTGTGCTGCACCCATCAACTCGTCATTTACATCAGGTATAACTCCCAATGCAATCCCTCCCCCCGCCCGCCTCCCCATGATAGGCCCCGGTGTGTGATGTTCCCCTTCCCGAGTCCAGGTGATCTCATTGTTCAGTTCCCACCTATGAGTGAGAACATGCGGTGTTTGGTTTTCTGTTCTTGTGATAGTTTGCTAGGAATGATGGTTTCCAGCTGCATCCATGTCCCTACAAAGGACACAAACTCATCCTTTTTGATGGCTGCATAGTATTCCATGGTGTATATGTGCCACATTTTCTTAATCCAATCTGTCACTGATGGACATTTGGGTTGATTCCAAGTCTTTGCTATTGTGAATAGTGCTGCAATAAACATACGTGTGCATGTGTCTTTATAGCAGCATGATTTATAATCCTTTGGGTATATACCCAGTAATGGGATGGCTGGGTCATATGGTACTTCTAGTTCTAGATCCTTGAGGAATCGCCATACTGTTTTCCATAATGGTTGAACTAGTTTACAATCCCACCAACAGTGTCAAAGTGTTCCTATTTCTCCACATCCTCTCCAGCACCTGTTGTTTCCTGACTTTTTAATGATCGCCATTCTAACTGGTAAGAGATGGTATCTCATTGTGGTTTTGATTTGCATTTCTCTGATGGCCAGTGATGATGAGCATTTTTTCATGTGTCTGTTGGCTGTATGAATGTCTTGTTTTGAGAAATGTCTGTTCATATCCTTTGCCCACTTTTTGATGGGGTTGTTTGTTTTTTTCTTGTAAATTTGTTTGAGTTCTTTGTAGGTTCTGGATATTAGCCCTTTGTGAGATGAGTAGATTGCAAAAAATTTCTCCCATTCTGTAGGTTGCCTGTTCACTCTGATGGTAGTTTCTTTTGCTGTGCAGAAGCTCTTTAGTTTAATGAGATCCCATTTGTCAATTTTGGCTTTTGCTGCCGTTGCTTTTGGTGTTTTAGACATGAAGTCTTTGCCCATGCCTATGTCCTGAATGGTACTACCTAGGTTTTCCTCTAGGATTTTTATGGTATTAGGTCTAACATTTAAGTCTCTAATCCATCTTGAATTAATTTTCGTATAAGGAGTAAGGAAAGGATCCAGTTTCAGCTTTCTACTTATGGCTAGCCAATTTTCCCAGCACCATTTATTAAATAGGGAATCCTTTCCCCATTTCTTGTTTCTCTCAGGTTTGTCAAAGATCAGATGGCTGTAGATGTGTGGTATTATTTCTGAGGACTCTGTTCTGTTCCATTGGTCTATATCTCTGTTTTGGTACCAGGACCATGCTGTTTTGGTTACTGTAGCCTTGTAGTATAGTTTGAAGTCAGGTAGCGTGATGCCTCTAGCTTTGTCCTTTTGACTTAGGATTGTCTTGGAGATGTGGGCTCTTTTTTGGTTCCATATGAACTTTAAAGCAGTTTTTTCCAATTCTGTGAAGAAACTCATTGGTAGGTTGATGGGGATGGCATTGAATCTATAAATTACCTTGGGCAGTATGGCCATTTTCACTATATTGATTCTTCCTATCCATGAGCATGGTATGTTCTTCCATTTGTTTGTGTCCTCTTTGATTTCACTGAGCAGTGGTTTGTAGTTCTCCTTGAAGAGGTCCTTTACATCCCTTGTAAGTTGGATTCCTAGGTATTTTATTCTCTTTGAAGCAATTGTGAATGGAAGTTCATTCCTGATTTGGCTCTCTGTTTGTCTGTTACTGGTGTATAAGAATGCTTGTGATTTTTGCACATTAATTTTGTATCCTGAGACTTTGCTGAAGTTGCTTATCAGCTTAAGGAGATTTTGGGCTGAGACAATGGGGTTTTCTAAATATACAATCATGTCATCTGCAAACAGGGACAATTTGACTTCTTCTTTTCCTAACTGAATATCCTTGATTTCTTTCTCTTGCCTAATTGCCCTAGACAGAACTTCCAACACTATGTTGAATAGGAGTGGTGAGAGAGGGCATCCCTGTCTTGTGCCAGTTTTCAAAGGGAATTTTTCCAGTTTTTGCCCATTCAGTATGATATTGGCTGTGGGTTTGTCATAAATAGCTCTTATGATTTTGAGGTACGTTCTATGAATACCGAATTTATTGAGCGTTTTTAGCATGAAGGGCTGTTGAATTTTGTCAAAAGCCTTTTCTGCATCTATTGAGATAATCATGTGGTTCTTGTCTTTGGTTCTGTTTATATGCTGGATTATGTTTGTTGATTTGCGAATGTTGAACCAGCCTTGCATCCCAGGGATGAAGCCCACTTGATCATGGTGGATAAGCTTTTTGATGTGTTGCTGAATCCGGTTTACCAGTATTTTATTGAGGATTTTTGCATCGATGTTCATCAGGGATATTGGTCTAAAATTCTCTTTTTTTGTTGTGTCTCTGCCAGGCTTTGGTATCAGGATGATGTTGGCCTCATAAAATGAGTTAGGGAGGATTCCCTCTTTTTCTATTGATTGGAATAGTTTCAGAAGGAATGGTACCAACTCCTCCTTGTACCTCTGGTAGAATTCAGCTGTGAATCCATCTGGTCCTGGACTTTTTTTGGTTGGTAGGCTATTAATTATTGCCTCAATTTCAGAGCCTGCTATTGGTCTATTCAGGGATTCAACTTCTTCCTGGTTTAGTCTTGGAAGAGTGTAAGTGTCCAGGAAATTATCCATTTCTTCTAGATTTTCCAGTTTATTTGCGTAGAGGTGTTTATAGTATTCTCTGATGGTACTTTGTATTTCTGTGGGGTCGGTGGTGATATCCCCTTTATCATTTTTAATTGCATTGATTTGATTCCTCTCTCTTTTCTTCTTTATTAGTCTTGCTAGTGGTCTGTCAATTTTGTTGATCTTTTCAAAAAACCAACTCCTGGATTCATTGATTTTTTGGAGAGTTTTTTGTGTCTCTATCTCCTTCAGTTCTGCTCTGATCTTAGTTATTTCTTGCCTTCTGCTAGCTTTCGAATGTGTTTGCTCTTGCTTCTCTAGTTCTTTTAATTGCGATGTTAGAGTGTCAATTTTAGATCTTTCCTGCTTTCTCTTGTGGGCATTTAGTGCTATAAATTTCCCTCTACACACTGCTTTAAATGTGTCCCAGAGATTCTGGTATGTTTTATCTTTGTTCTCATTGGTTTCAAAGAACATCTTTATTTCTGCCTTCATTTCGTTATGTACCCAGTAGTCATTCAGGAGCAGGTTGTTCAGTTTCCATGTAGTTGAGCGGTTTTGATTGAGTTTCTTAGTCCTGAGTTCTAGTTTGGTGCACTGTGGTCTGAGAGACAGTTTGTTATAATTTCTGTTCTTGTACATTTGCTGAGGAGTGCTTTACTTCCAATTACGTGGTCCATTTTGGAGTAAGTATGATGTGGTGCTGAGAAGAATGTATATTCTGTTGATTTGGGGTGGAGAGTTCTATAGATGTCTATTAGGTCTGCTTGCTGCAGAGATGAGTTCAATTTCTGGATATCCTTGTTAACTTTCTGTCTCGTTGATCTGTCTAATGTTGACAGTGGAGTGTTGAAGTCTCTCATTATTATTGTATGGGAGTCTACGTCTCTTTGTAAGTCTCTAAGGACTTGCTTTATGAATCTGGGTGCTCCTGTATTGGGTGCATATATATTTAGGATAGTTAGCTCTTCCTGTTGAATTGATCCCTTTACCATTATGTAATGGCCTTCTTTGTCTCTTTTGATCTTTGATGGTTTAAAGTCTGTTTTATCAGAGACTAGGATTGCAACCCCCGCTTTTTTTTGTTCTCCATTTGCTTGGTAAATCTTCCTCCATCCCTTTATTTTGAGCCTATGTATGTCTCTGCGTGTGAGATGGGTCTCCTGAATACAGCAGACTGATGGGTCTTGACTCTTGATCCAGTTTGCCAGTCTGTGTCTTTTAATTGGAGCATTTAGTCCATTTACATTTAAGGTTAAGATTGTTATGTGTGAACTTGATCCTGCCATTATGATATTAACTGGTTATTTTGCTTGTTAGTTGATGCAGTTTCTTCCTAGCCTCGATGGTCTTTACATTTTGGCATGTTTTTGCAATGGCTGGTACCGGTTGTTCCTTTTCATGTTTAGTGCTTCCTTCAGGGTCTCTTGTAAGGCAGGCCTAGTGGTGACAAAATCTCTAAGCATTTGCTTATCTGTAAAGGATTTTATTTCTCCTTCACTTATGAAACTTAGTTTGGCTGGATATGAAATTCTGGGTTTAAAATTCTTTTCTTTAAGAATGTTGAATATTGGCCCCCAATCTCTTCTGGCTTGGAGAGTTTCTGCCGAGAGATCTGCTGTTAGTCTGATGGGCTTCCCTTTGTGGGTAACCCGACCTTTCTCTCTGGCTGCCCTTAAGATTTTTTCCTTCATTTCAACTTTGGTGAATCTGGCAATTATGTGTCTTGGAGTTGCTCTTCTCGAGGAGTATCTTTGTGGCGTTCTCTGTATTTCCTGGATTTGAATGTTGGCCTGCCCTACTAGGTTGGGGAAGTTCTCCTGGATGATATCCTGAAGAGTGTTTTCCAACTTGGTTCCATTTTCCCCCTCACTTTCAGGCACCCCAATCAGACGTAGATTTGGTCTTTTTACATAATCCCATACTTCTTGCAGGCTTTGTTCATTTCTTTTTCTTCTTTGTTCTTTTGGTTTCTCTTCTCGCTTCATTTCATTCATTTGATCCTCAATCGCAGATACTCTTTCTTCCAGTTGATCGAGTCAGTTACTGAAGCTTGTGCATTTGTCACGTATTTCTCGTGTCATGGTTTTCATCTCTTTCATTTCGTTTATGACCTTCTCTGCATTAATTACTCTAGCCATCAATTCTTCCACTTTTTTTTCAAGATTTTTAGTTTCTTTGCGCTGGGTACGTAATTCCTCCCTTAGCTCTGAGAAATTTGATGGACTGAAGCCTTCTTCTCTCATCTCGTCAAAGTCATTCTCCGTCCAGCTTTGATCCGCTGCTGGCGATGAGCTGCGCTCCTTTGCCGGGGGAGATGTGCTCTTATTTTTTGAATTTCCAGCTTTTCTGCCCTGCTTTTTCCCCATCTTTGTGGTTTTATCTGCCTTTTGTCTTTGATGATGGTGATGTACTGATGGGGTTTTGGTGTAGGTGTCCTTCCTGTTTGATAGTTTTCCTTCTGACAGTCAAGACCCTCAGCTGTAGGTCTGTTGGAGATTGCTTGAGGTTCACTCCAGACCCTGTTTGCCTGGGTATCAGCAGCAGAGGCTGCAGAAGATAGAATATTTCTGAACAGCGAGTGTACCTGTCTGATTCTTGCTTTGGAAGCTTCCTCTCAGGGGTGTACTCCACCCTGTGAGGTGTGGGGTGTCAGACTCCCCCTAGTGGGGGATGTCTCCCAGTTAGGCTACTCAGGGGTCAGGGACCCACTTGAGCAGGGAGTCTGTCCCTTCTCAGATCTCAACCTCCGTGTTGGGAGATCCACTGCTCTCTTCAAAGCTGTCAGACAGAGTCATTTGCATCTGCAGAGGTTTCAGCTGCGTTTGTTATTGCCCTGTCCCCAGAGGTGGAGTCTACAGAGACAGGCAGGTTTCCTTGAGCTGCTGTGAGCTCCACCCAGTTCCAGCTTCCCAGCAGCTTTGTTTACCTACTTAAGCCTCAGCAATGGCGGGCGCCCCTCCCCCAGCCTCGCTGCTGCCTTGCTGGTAGATCACAGACTGCTGTGCTAGCAATGAGGGAGGCTCCGTGGGTGTGGGACCCTCCCGGCCAGGTGTGGGATATGATCTCCTGGTGTGCCTGTTTGCTTAAAGCACAGTATTGGGGTGGGAGTTACCCAATTTTCCAGGTGTTGTGTGTCTCAGTTCCCCTGGCTAGGAAAAGGGATTCCCTTCCCCCTTGCGCTTCCCAGGTGAGGCAATGCCTCGCCCTGCTTCAGCTCTCGCTGGTCGGGCTGCAGCAGCTGACCAGCACCGATCGTCCGGCACTCCCCAGTGAGATGAACCCAGTACCTCAGTTGAAAATGCAGAAATCACCGGTCTTCTGTGTCACTCACGCTGGGAGTTGGAGACTGGAGCTGTTCCTATTCGGCCATCTTGCCCCTCTTTCCTTCTTTCTCTCTTATAAATTTAAAAAAGTAATTTATGTATTATGGTACCTAATTAATTGACACTTACTAAATTAGAAAATAATCTTCCAGTGAGTTACTGGACCTTTTACTTTGTTTCAATGTATTTTCATGCATGGAATTAAAATGTAATGTAGTATCAAATTTATCAATCTTTCCCTGCAAAACTGAGTCAATTTTAGAAATACTTTTCTATATTAATGTCATAAAAACATTTTTTTTCTCCAGGTTTTCAAATTGTTTTCTCACATATTTAGGCCTATTATTTATGTGGAAATAATTTTCACTTTTCAATGTGTAAGTTAAGTATCCAACTCAAGTTTTTTCTATACAAATAATTTCTCCAGTAACATTTATTGAACAGCCAGTGTCTTCCATCAATGGTTTTCAATTTAAGTTTTCTGATATATCATATTTATTTATGTGATTTTTCCATTTTTTTCTTGGTCAATTTTTCTATCTTCATTCCAATACCATGCTTCTTAATTACTTTAATTTCATAACAGCCTGATGTTGTAGGGCAAAGAGCTTGTGTGTTGCCTATTTGTGACTCTTGGCCTTTCCATATAACTTTTGTTGACTGGTTTCTTGAAAAAATTCTTGTTTCATTACTTTTCCATATACTCTCTTTTGTAAGTTTCATGAAAAAAAATCTTGTAGGGGGGATCCTGTTACACATAATTTTAGATTTATTTGGGAGGTATTGATAGCTTTATGCCAGTAAGTCTTTTTATCCATGAATATGTATATCTCTCCAAATGTTTAAATTTATTTGAATAAAATATGGTCTACTGATACTATTCAAATCACTTACTTTTAGTTTATTACTTTATATCTGTTTTTATAGAAAAAATGTTTTATTTAAAACAAATAATCCCATAAAAAAGTGAGTAAAAGACATGAATAGATATTTCTCAAAAGAAGCTATACAAATGGCCAACAAACCTATGAAAAAATGTTCAGCATCACTAATCATCAGGGAAAGGCAAATTAAAACCACAGTGAGATATTACCTTACTCCTCCAAGAATGTCCATAATTAAAAAGTCAAAAAACAATAGATGTAGGTGTAGATGTGGTTAAAAGGGAACACTTTTATACTGCTGATGGGAATGTAAATTAATACAAGCTCTATGGAAAACAGTATAGAGATTCCTTACAGAACTAAAAGCAAATCTACCACTGGATCAGGCAATCCCACTACTGGGTTTCTACCCAAAGGAAAATAAGTTGTTATATGAAGACACATGCACACATATTTACGGCAGCACAATTCACAATTGCAAAGATATGGAACCAACCTAAGTGCCCATTGACCAATGAGTGGACAAAGAAAATGTGGTATATATACACCATAGAATACTACCGAGTCATAAAAAGGAACAAAATAATGTCTTTTGCAGCAACCTGGATAGTGCTGGAGGCCGTTATTCTAACTGAAGTAACTCAGGAAGAGAAAATCAAATACCATATGTTCTCACTTCTAAGTGGGAGCTAAGCTATGAGGATACAAAGACATTCAGAGTTATATAATGGGCTTTGGGGATGTGAGGTGGAAGAATGGGGAGGTGAGGGATAAAAGACTGCATTTGGGTACAGTGTATACTAGTCAGGTGATGGGTGCCCTAAAGTCTCAGAATTCACCACTATAGAATTCATTCATGTAACAAAAAACCACTTATACCCCAAAAGCTATGAAATAGAAAGAATGAAGGAAGAAGAGAGAAAGAAAGAAAGAAAGAAAGAAAGAAAGAAAGAAAGAAAGAAAGAAAGAAAGAAAGAAAGAAAGAGGAAGAAAGAGAGAGAGGGAGAGATGGAGAGAAAGACAGAAAACAAAAGAAATAAATAAATATATTTTATTAATAAGATATTACCACTCTGTGGCTGCTGTATAGGAATGCAACTATTGCTATATATGTAATTTTTTATACTCAGCAATATTGCCACTCATATAATTTATAATGATTTCTGTGTAGAGTATTTCATGTTTTCTAATTCAGATAATTTTATCAAATAAACATAATGACAGTTTAGTGTCTTTCTTTCCAATCCTTATATTTCTGACTATGGGTTTGGCATAGTAGTCCTGGACTACATGATTTTATTTATTTATTTTTTAAGTGAGGCAGACATAAACATCTGACTTCTTTTAATCATTGTCCTTATAGCAACTCAATCTCATTCTTAATAGACAGATTGATTCTATGAAGAGTGATAGCATATAAACTTATAGTTGTGGTAGCTCATTATCAAAACTGGACTCAGCATGTCTGTGAAGGAATCCAACATGGAGGAGTACAGAATCAAGTAGAAAGTGAGGAATGGATTTGTGACAACCCCATGAGCATAGCCTTTGCCTGCATTCCTCAGTTATGCCCCGTACTTTTCAATTATGAAAGCCAATACATTATATTTTTGACTAAGTGAGTTGAAGTTTTATTGTTGTCACTTTTTCCAGAAAGGATCCTGACTAAATTATTCCCAGTCAAAACTCATCTTTCCTCAGCAATGCTCTGATCTTTACTTACAGTCTCTCCAATTTTCCTGAGACTTGTGATACTTTGTACTCTTGCTTATCCACTGAGCCTGTCTCCCCTACCCAGTTTCCTCAATTAGCCTAATCCAGTTACCAAAGTCAACTGTCCTGCTCTATTCTAGGAGGCCAGCTCCTAGGGTCTACTGCCTGATGCCACATGAACATTGAGAATTCCAATATTGTAACCATCAATATTGTTTACACATCTATCTTCCAGAAAAACGAAAGTCTTATTTGAAATTGCCTGAAATAAAATATTCATTTTTATTTGTATGTTCTCCATGAATTTAATAGTTTGTTAATCTTTTCATTTCTCTTACTAAACCAAGAACTTTGTGAGGTTGGGTATATTATCTTTACAATCTAAGGACCTATGCAGTGCTAGAAGATAGACAATATTGGTTGAGTTGAAATTATTGTTAGTCATTCAATACTCTTTAATAAAGATATCTAATTTGCATATACAATTGTTTCCCTCTTGACATCATTAAGAAAATTCTATTTTATAGACAAATGAAAAACATTTCAAAGGTCAGTTTTTTATTGCCAAGAATTGGGCCCTTTCCAGTCAAAATTTTATGTTAACCTAGTTGAAATTAGACCAATAACTTAATTTGGTTTCCAAACAGAACATTTTGTTACAGCAAAAGCTGGATACATCATTCTGTGCCTTTATGTTCTTTTTTGCAGTGAATGGAACACTTGAGATTTAAATTCTGGCTGAAAATTGGAATCATTTATTTGTGAACATGTTGTGAACACAGGAGCAAGAATGGAACATGACTAAAAGGAAACTAGGTTTCCTCTCAGATTTTACTTTAAAGATTTTTTTTTTCTCCTGCAGCTTTCAGAGAAATGGAAAATTGCCTACCTTCTAGTTTCTCTTCTTCACTTTTATGTACAGGAAAGCCTGTTAATCAAGGAAGGGTGGAAAACAAAGCTGAAGCACACACCCATAATTGCAATTGCCTTTTAAAAAGGTGAGCCTTTCTACATCCCAAATAGGATTGACTAACTAGTCACAGATTGAGCCAAAATACAGCCCCAGTGCATTTACCTTTTCACTCTTTATGCAGTCATTTGGTAACTAATTACAAATACGCGTGGGCCGCTTCTGATAGTATTTCTGCTATTACCAAAAACTTCCTTCTACTGACTTCACATCAATGTACCATCCTGTGCAACATTTAAATGAGCAAACAATGACAGCAGCAATACATGGGCTTGGATGCCTCCGGACTCTTATCTTTTTAGGTGTAACACTAAGAAAGTTACATCTTTGAACGTCAAATTATAAATGGTCGTTTTACAAAGTTTGCTGCTTTGAGAGTGTGACAACGATGTCCTTTCTGTACATTTTTGAGGGGTCATTGATTTGAATATTTCTTGAAGGCATAAATGTTTTAAAGACAATATTTGACAGAGATTAGTTAGGCATGAGGAGAAATTTACATTGACTGTAAATATAATTTATATTTGAGTAAAATATAAAAACTTGAATAAACATGTAATTGAACCACTGCAATGTGTCATAATTTGCCACTGGTTTAAAAATCCACAACCCTTGGTTTAAAAAAATCAAGTGAACAAAAGCAAAAGTAATTATTTAAATGAGGAAAGCATTGATTAAGAATCCTGAAAATATTTTTATCAAGTATCATTTTGTTATTCTTAGAAGGACACGCTGTTGAATATCTCTTCTTCCTTGATAGTTGAGTAAATATATGTTTAAGTAGTGAGAAAACATCAATAAAATGAGATTTATCTGAGTTTTGAATTTTTTCCATCATTATTGTTATAGAGATTAGGTGTAGATAGAGAGAAATTGTGCTATTGTTGTTTCTAAGAATATCCCTAATTTTTTGCAAAGGTTCATCAGAACAGGTAAGTATTTTATTATTCACTGTTACTGGAAGACACTAGACTTATTGTGGCTTTATCACCACGTGCATCCCCAAGGTCTTTTCCTCCTCATAGTATTCATCCAATTTTGTGGTAATTAATCGCATAATGTTTATCTTCTCTCTCAAGCTATAAGTTTGGAAAGAATAAGAACTACTTTATTTTTATGGCTGTATTATATTATGTGGCACATATTAGATAATAAATGTTTTATTGAATGAATAAATTAATTAATAAATCAAAGTCTGGACCAATGAAGTGGATTGACCAATAATATTTTGGTAACACGTAGAAATATTTAGGATTGAGCATGCTTAGATAGAAGTAGACAACATAATTTATCATTTTTTATTATTCAGTAGACATTTAAAGACTGGCTAGTATAATAGGGGAATCTTTATAATGTATTTCCAGGTATACTCTTCTCTAGAGAATGAGGCCGATAGAGAAATGTTCTGACTTTCTTAATTTCTGATTAGACCGGAGCTTGAACTGTATCTCAGTCTTTGCCTTTCTCAGAAACCCCGTACTAACTCTGACAAACTCTAGATGAGAGTGTTAAGAGAAGTGAGATGGGAGGAAGGGCTTTAATCTTTTACCCTATTCTCAACTTTTACCTTAGAACATTCTAGAATCTGAGTCATCGGAGCACTTTCATTAGGGTGTGATTATATTTTCATAGGCTGGCTTTTATATATTTTTAATTTTAACTATAGTTTTGTTTGTTGTTGCTATTAGAAAAAAGAAATCCCTCCTTTCAGGGCAAGCAACTTTTTGCACATTATGAAAAAATACAGTTAACCTTGATGTAAGTTTCCTCTTCATTTAACAATGCTGTCTTTTTCCATTTTTTATTCTTAGCAATAGAAAAGAAATTTTCCTTCAGAATGCATTCCCATTTTATTCAAGGTTTAAAAAGAGTGGCAGAAAATTTTTTTTAAAAAAGCAAAAAGCAATATTAAATTCCAGCCCAAGGAACATTTTTACAATGGTTGCATACAATTCCAGATGTAGATGTTTATGATGGAAAATCTAATGTATTTTCACCCCACAGAATCACAGGAAGTAATACTATAATTCTATTCATTCATTTTCCCCAAAATTAATTATTAGGATTAAACCCAAAAGGAAGGTTACACAGGCAAGGGGAAAAGAGAGAATCTACTGATTTCTCCATCACCATAGATTAACAACATATAATAATGGCTATAAAAGGGCCATCTGTGCACCTCAGAGAAAGAATCTACTCAAGTCCATGAGACCCTAATGCAAAACGAAAAGCACTTAATAAACAAAAACTGCATACTCAAAGCATTGTGCTTAGGATGACGGCCATTGCTACTGTGTACATCTTTGTTATTCTGTAAAGATGTGTGCTTGGGATGGATGATAATGCTTCTTGACAAATGAATGTAAGGTAGAATAGTGAATATTCCATTTTGTTCAGAGCAGATCCCCTGCAAAGAAAATGAAGGCTATTAAAAATGCCTCCTGCAACTTTTGGAGGTGGGAATGGCTACTAATGCATCAATTAGTTGCCTTATCTTCCATTCCTTTTGTACTAAATAGTATGAACAATTAACTCTCATGAAACCATACCTGAAATATCTCTGGACAATGAATGGCACTTATAGGAGCCAACATTATTTCTGAAGATGTATGTATTTTTTTAATTTCTACTAAAACTTTTCCAGTGAAGAAATTTCTGGCAAAACAGGCAATGCATGTTTTACTAAACAGAAACAAATATATTTTTCAGATAATTTTTTTCTTCATGCATCAGTTGGCTTTTTAAAACTACTGGTATTAAGTATACCTAATCTTTGAAACTTTATTAGAAAATGCAGAAGTTTTATACTACTTATCTGTCTCTAAGGCAAGACTTTCAGATATGAGTTTGAATTTAAAATTGAGCAAAATCCTAAATGTAAAACATAAACATTTAAAAATTATAAAAATTTTCTTAAGGTATGACTTTTGAATATAGTAATATTCAAAACATTTTCTTGAAATACTTTATAATGTTTCTGTGTTAAGCACAAACATATTTAAATATTAAAAAGGTTTAAATCTTATGAGCATCATGCAATCACTTCATTATCAACAATTACTGAGAGGCTATGATATATGAGATATTGCATAAGATGAGCTTAATTGATTGAATGAGGACTTCCCTTCACAAAATGCTTTTAGTCCTGTATGATAGAGAAATTTTTAAGCATATACACACACACACACACACACACACACACACACATATACTCACACACACAAATAAGTTTCATGTCAATTTAAAAAACTGTGGCTATTCAGAGAAAGAGACAGGAGAGGTTATTTACATTTTGGGAACCAGGGAGCTGGATAAAGCATATAGATTTAGGAGTAATAAGTCTAGATTCGTTGTCTCACACCTGCAATTCCAGCTACTCAGAAGCTTGAGGCGAGAGGATTGCTTGAGCCTAGGAGTTGAGGCTTCAGTGAGCTGTGATAATACCACTGCACTCCAGCCTGGGCAACAGAGTGAGACTCTGTCTCTAAGAAAAACAACAGAAAAAATGAAATAATAATTGCACTTAAGAAAACTATTTTAAAAATATTTTTTGCTAAAATTTTTCTTCTATGCATATGTCATTAATAAGATTGCTCATTTTTTTTTTCTTTCTGCCATCTTTCATTATGAAATCACCACTGAATAACCAAAGGAGTTTGTTTTTTTACAATTTCAGGCTTAATGTAGCTAGCCTTCAATAAGATGCAAATATTGGTTATCTAT
Source organism: Macaca mulatta (assembly GCF_049350105.2). Taxonomy (NCBI): domain Eukaryota; kingdom Metazoa; phylum Chordata; class Mammalia; order Primates; family Cercopithecidae; genus Macaca; species Macaca mulatta. Next base: position 126,390,190 of record NC_133411.1, read on the forward strand.
GTTTAGATGGAAAAAAATCCTTTTATTTAGATAGCTTAGGATGTTTTGTTTTTCTCCGCCAAAGTTCCTGACTGATTGAACAAACCCATCATGGCCATAACTGTTACTGATAAATGATAGCTCTGATGTTGCCTGAAACAGCAGCAAATTTATTCTATCTGTTCTGGAGCCCTCTATAAACTCTCATGACTATAAAGTCCTTGTTTCCTTTACCCTTTCCCTTCTTTATTAATTATTTTCCCTTCCTCCTTTTTTTTTCTTCTTTTTTTTTTTTTAAAAAAAAGCCATTATAAAAATTTTCTGCAGTTTATATACAAGAAGCTACAATATCAAATTTTATTACAGATGTCAAATTGTGTTTCATTTTGAATTGATTTTGAATTCAGAGATAATGCCAAATGCAATCTCTAGCTCAATGCAAAGTACTTCCAAGTGTGACTATCTAATTCATTTTGCGGGAAGGGTATAATCAGATACAGTGATTGTAGTAAGTGGATAATTTCTTTGTCCACAGATAATTCACCAGAGCAAATACGCACCACCTGTGTATTTCTACTAATGGAGTTTTATTATAACAACTAATTATTCTGGATGTTCTGTATATTTGGCTCATTATGAGACGGATATTTGAGGCCAGGGAAAATATAGCATAACATACATGCCTTAAGGAAACTACTAAGGAAGATGTGGCCACATCTTGATTTAAGATTCTGAGTATTTGAGCTCAATCATGGCAATAGAATAAGATTTGGAAATGATGATTTGCATAATCAGTATGTACTATATTATACAGATCATCACAAAATAACCTGAAATATGTGAGGTAATTGGTATATCATGCTATTATATTTACAGTTTCTTTGTTAAAAAATGACTTTCATAAGTTTTATTTTCACCAGGTCACTTGATATTAAGAAATCTATGGTAGTTTTCAGTTGTGTTCTTCTTTAATCTTAAACATTCCAATATGTACTGAAAAGCAACTTCTACTCTGTTGATCTGCTGTTTTGGTGTCTTTTCATGCACTGGGGGGAGTTTTGCTTAAAGAAAATTCACCTGTTAAGTTGCTCGTGACTTTAGGATATCTTTCCATTTAATTTTTTCTTCCAGGGTACCAGTTTATATTCTTTCCTCTGACTTATGTTTCACTTTTTGTAGGATGTTTGATTAAAATTTACTTGCCCCAAACCTTTCCAGGTTACCAATCTCACATTTCTTCCTCTTTGTCCCAGAATTCCTTCAGCACATAGGGATGGAAATCTGTGTTTCCGATTTCCTTTGTGTTTGTCATTCAGATTTAAAGCCCGAGTAATCTCTTCTACATGTATTGTATTATCCCAAGACACATGTTACACAGAAAGGTGGAGATGGTGAATTATCATAAATGATGCCTGATGGACTGATTTAATGAAGAGTTCATCATTACCCTCTTGTTTTTAAGAATCCCTATACATATGGCATTTTGCTGAACCATTTTTGTTCACAGACCCATAGAAACTGTTTTGAATGTGATGATTATTTGGGACTGACTTCTCTTCTTAATAATTCATTTTGTAATCACAGTCTCTTACATATGTTATTCCCCTTCCCCTGGGTGGTAAGGGTCAGAGGGATCAGATTCTCACAGAGTGAGAGTGCTCTCTTTCTAAGATTTCCATCACTGACTGGAATAATAAGTGAAGCTCACATGCAGGATATGAACATGTAAATTAATATGAACATGGAATTTTAGTTTAGTTACCTCTGGATATACATTCCTGGCTCTAAGACTGGTTATAAGGGAGAGAGAACAATTGTATTTTTATCCAGATGGTTACTGTTAGTGCCTGATTATTACCTAGAACGCCTTGTCCATGCTTCAGCTGAGAATAGTTGCTCCCAATAGACCAAGAGTTCCCTTCAGATCCTGAAATTCAATTGACTTCCCTGCTAGAGCCCCAGTGGGAGGTGCCCAAGAGTATCTGAGGGCAGGGTTTAGACACTTGTGAGTTACAGCCTGTCAGTTTCAGGCTTCACATTTGTTGTTCTTAGTTCCCAAGTGGCAAGTGTTGCCTCTGTCCTGCTGACCGCACTGTCTTGTGGACATAAGACAAATGGTTCCAGGTTCTCTGTTAGTCTAGCAAAAGCATTTTTAAAATTCAGTTCCTTTCCAATCATTTTGAGTTCGTGGAACTATATTGACAAAATGTGTAGGTTCACCATCTACAGGTCTTCAGTTATTAATTTTGAAAAACCCTGGTGTTTATTGATTTTTATTCAGTAGCCCCTTCCACACCTGATATATACCATCCTTGACCACATTGATAATTAGACATACCTTCATTGAAAGCATGGTTGATTAGCTACACAACAATTTTTGTCATAAGCCAAAATTAAAAACAATAAGGTTGTATAAAACTATACTTTTCTCCTAACGTCCAAACAGGAAATAAAGATCTAACGTCATGCCTCCTAAGCTAAACATTGTCCTTAGTTCGAAATATAATAATATTCAAGGTTACTCTGAAGATTAAGGCTCTTGAATTATGATCATGCACTCAGGAAAATTATACTTTGACAACACTAGGTTATCTTAAACCTTTATCATTAAACATAAAGAAATTAATCAAAATCAAATGGTCTAAGCTCTTCTGTCCATGAAGAGTTTTGATCTTTATCCTGAATGCCCCTCAGGATGCCACATTGAGATTTATAAGAATTTTGTTCCAGTCTACTCCTACAGCGATATCACTTGATGGTGATACTGCTGCAATACGTTAATTACTGGGTTGTCAAAGTGCCAAGTCCTTGCCTGGGATTCTCCACTATATTTCAGTAGGCCCCTAATAAACATCTGTATTTCTACCTTTCAAAATGAGTGAAAAGGGATCATATAGTACTCTACCTAGAAAAAGTCAAAGTACACATTTTTTTCCTCAACAAAAAGTCTATCTATTATACAGATCAAACAATTGTTATTGGTTTCTATATTTTCTTTTAATTCTTACCCATGCAGGTTGTTAGGATCGGAACTTGTATTAGTTTACTAAGCCTGCCATAACAAAGTATCACAAACTGGGTGACCTAACAGAAATGTAGTTCTCACAGTTATGGAGGCTAGAAGTCCAAGATAGGGATGTCAGTAGGGTTGATTTCTTCTGAGGCCTCCCTCATTGGCTTGTAGATGGTCATCTTCACCTCCCTCTGTTTACATTGTCTTCACTCTGCATATGTCTATGTCTAATCTTCACAAGTCATATTCAGTTAGGGCCCACTGTAGTGACCTCATTTTTATTTCATTACCTTTTTAAAAACCCTATATCCAAACACAAACACTTTCTAAGGTACTGGGAGTTAGGACTTCAACATATGAATTTTTGGGGAATAGAATTTAGCCTGTAAGAGAGCCCTAGAAAGGCAAGAACATGTCTTTAAAATAGTTACATATATTGCTCCACAAAATATATAGACAGCTACAATTATTTATTCATTTATTAAAAACAAACTCAAGAAGAAAGAAAAAAATATACCATTGTGTTTTAGGTGGCTATATTTAATATTCAAATTCTAGAAAGAAGAAAATGAAGCATGCACATAATATTCTTTCAATTTCTGTAGTCACTTGATTAAATCACTGCTCTTAGGTTTCAAAGGAAACTTTTGGGTCCATTTATCATATCTGAGGAATCAAGAAGTACAGGAATTATATAACTCATATGATGTCAAACTGAAGAAAACCTACTCCAGTATGCAAGTCTTCAGAGTGAAATGAGCATGAATTATTCTATTGGAGTGCTGAATATTCACACTTGTTTGATTAATTCAAGTTTATTTAGTCAGGGGAGAAATAGAAAAAAAAATGGCAATTTTCTTGAGAAGAAAGTCCTTATTTTATGGAATTAGTATTTTAGATAACTTTTGGGGTTCTAATTTGAGCTTTAACTTCCTTCTTTATTTGCATGATTGTACTTGCGACACTGCTAAGCAGTGCCACAATGTGCAATCGTCTAGTTGATACAGGAAAATAACTCCATGTGGATTTTTTTTGTCTGGATTGCTATATTTTATGGTTGTGATTAAGTATGGAGTCCATTTATTTTTCTACTTTGTATCTGATTTTTGTTTTGTTTAAAAAGTCACAATATATCAAATGATACTTAACAAATGTTGAGTCAATTGCAAAAATGATGAATTGCCTATGGCCCACTTACACAAATTGAAATGACAAGGAATCAGTAAAGACAAGATATGTTGTAAGGCATATAATTTCCCTAAAAGCTAAGTGACCAATGAGTAGGAAAACTCACACATACCCCAAAGGAGGTTAGACAATTAACAAGATTGGGAAAAATTCTAAGAAGCATTGCATCTTCCCAATGTAAAATAATTTTCATTCATTAATTAAGATCCATGAACAACCTAGGATGTTTAACTTTATTTATTGCTCTATTGGAAGAGCAAAATTAAATGAAAATCTCCTATATTTGAATGTATTCTCTCAGACATTTCATTTGTCTGACCAATGAAAATCTCTGTATCTACTTTTTAAAGATTTGTCCCACCACTTTTTAGACAATTTATGGATCTTTAAAGTCACAAGAAAGAGGAAAAATTTCAACTAATTGTTACATAATTGCTTCCTTCAATATTAAAAGTGTTTTGGCATTCAACATAGCAAGATACTGTCTTACAGAAATAAATAAAACTTTAAAAAATTAAGAAAAATAAAAAAGATAAGACATTACTTATTTGTATATTTCAAAGAAGAGATTTTAGAATTTGCTCTAAATTGTTTACTGACTGTTCTTCATGGCAGTTGATCCAGTAATATTGTGAACTACTAAGATGTCATTTTAGGCTTTCGCTAAGAAGACCTTCTCACCTTCTGATGCGCTTGAATGTGTGTTCCCTGCCCAGTCCCTGCCACCTCACCAACCACTTGCAAATGTATATATTAAAATCCTAATCCCCAATGTGACAGTATTTAGAGATGGGGCATTTGGGAGATGATTAGGTCATGGGGGCTCTCTTAGTTTATTTTCTGTGACTTTTATCAGAATACTTGAAACTGGGTGATTTATAAAGAAAAGGAATTCATTTATTCTAGTTACACATGCTAAGAAGTCCAAGGTTGAGAGGCTGCATCAGAACATCTGGTGAGGGCCTTTTTGCTGGTGGGCCCTTTCTACTGAGTCCCAAGGCAGTGAAAGTTATCACATGGCAAGGGGCCTGAGCATGCTAACCTGAAGGTCTCTCTCTTTTTATAAAGCTACCAGTCCCACTCTCATCATTCCTTGTTAATCCATTAACCAATGAACCCATTAATCCACAAATGGGTTAATCCATACATGAAGGCAAAGCCCTCATGACCCTATCACGTCTTAAAGGCCCTGCCTATTCACAGTGTTACATTGAAAATTGAATTTCAACATGAGTTTTTGGAAGGGATGAATATTCAAACCATAGCTGGGGTAGAGCCCACACACATGGGATTAACACCCTTATGAAAGAGGCCCTAGAGATACCCTTGCTCCTTCCACCATGTGGGGACGCAGCAAGAAAGATCCAGGAAGCTAGCCCTCAACAGAAGCCAAATTTCTATGAGAAATAAATGTCTGTTGTTTACAAGTAAGTATGGGTTACCTTATTATAGTAGCCTGAATAGGCCAAGGCAGTTAAAATAAATATAATTCCTCTACCACATACTCTAGTGTGCATGTACATACATTCCTCCCCCCAACCCCTGTAAAATTGGTTGAAGTTATGGAACTGGTTATTGGGGAAGCTATTGGATGGGTTTTTCTTTTGAAAATTTTCAGTACTTTCTGAGACCTTCACCTTAATTGATTAATGTATTTAAAAGTTATAATTAATCTAATTAGCACAGCTAATTAGACTGTAATCCTTTCTTGCCTTATCTCTGTGTGTTCTTGAACAGTGTTGAAAATGCAAATACAGATTAGGCAGTATTTATTACAAATATTACAGTTGTGGTTTCATGTATGTATATGCATGTATTTTTGTGTGAGAAATAGACAAAGTAAGAGAATAAATCACATAGCTATTAAAAGAGTTTGAATGTTCAGGGGCAGGAGTAATTCCTTTATCATTTATTAATACATCTTTTATTTATCAATTTATTCATTCATTCTTTATTTTCTCTATTTAACCATTAATTCATGAAAAACATATTTATGTTATGTTTATTTTTTGTCAGACTAAGTGCAGGTGACATAATGTTTAATGAGACAAGAATTTCATGAAGTTTCCATTCTAATGGGGGAAAGAGATGATAAATACTGTATTTTTTAGAAGCTTATCAGAGAGTATAATAAATGCTCTGTGGGAAATAAAGGGTGAGGACATAGAGAATATTTATAGAATACATCTAAAAATAGAATTGCAGAGAAGATCTCTCTAGCTAGAGTGTTATATGACTGGTTGTTAATAAGTCAGTCATACAAGATGCTACCAGGAGAACATTCCAAGTAGAGAAGATAGTAAGTCAAAGTAAAGATTTTAGCAAATAACCCGACTTCTAGAAACACAGAAAGTATCTGTGTACAAATGACATGAATAAGAGGAAGGTGTGTGGTAAGAAATAGTATTTCTGACTTTCTCTTTGGGTTTGTGTAATCTGATATTAGTGGATATGGGAAACATCAGAAAATTAGGTGCTCAAAATACAACTTTTGATAATTGTTAGTAAAACAAGATGGATAGGAGTAGAAAAGGCTGGAAAGGTGAATCTGAACAAAGTCTACATAAAATACTAAAGGAAGGGAAATCGGGGAGAAATCACTGGAGGCATGCTCAAATTTTATAAGTTAGATTGGAATTGGGGCTGAGGAGCCACAGGTCACAAGGAAGGCAAAAGAATGTTTCATTATTGCTTTAAACAGAACTAAAATATTTGAGACTTTATGTTCTGCACAGTAGATGTTGCTTTAGTGGGTGTTCAGGATAAAAGTCAAGGAGAGAGCCAAATAAGTAGTTTATAGCCAAGATTTCATTTTCTTTCTAGTTTCATATCAATTGATATGAAACAATTGATGAAGTTTCATACCAAATGAAAATTGAAATCTATTAAATAGCAGTTCCTAAGAGCCTGGAGAAGAGCATGAAGGAAAAATTTTCCTCTACTGAGGAAAGCAGAGCCAGACCTAATAGGCTCTTTACCTCAAGAGCAGAGCTCCTCACGGTTGGTCAAACACAGGCCTTATCTGAACTGAAACCCTAGTTAATCAAAAGATTTTCTCTTACTCAAAACCATAACCCTTTCTGGATAATAAAGATAAATATTTTCCAAAGGTATAATTGCTATTAAAACTGAATTTTAATATCTCAAAGGGATCTTAAGTTATCTTTAGTTCAAATGTAATACTATCCAATAGTTACTGCAGGTCTGAATTGCTAATTCAGAAACCTTCCCAGATTTGAAGATGCACTAGAACCTTTAGCAACATCCTTGGTCTTTGATTAAGTTGCCCAAAACAATGATTTTGTTTTGCCTTTTTTTTTCTGACAGAATTTCAGGTCAGTGTAAATTTAGTGGGGGATAACTATGAACTAAAGAAGAATCACTGGAGGTACTAGCCTACAAATATTTACTGAAACTCTAAAAAGATCTTAAACCACACTGAAATCTAGGCACTTCTAGAGAGGCACTATTATCAGGATCATGGCAAAATCTAGAAAAGTGAAGTAACATGGCCTGCTGTTTTGTTTTATTCTGTTCAGATTTCATGTCCTAGAGATTGGCAAGCAACTTAGTGGTGTTTTAATTTAACCTTTGTAAAATCAGAAAAAATACTCTGATAACTTATATTTTTAAAGCTCCAAATGTCAGCTAGAAAAGAATGATGCTTATTTCCCTCTTATTAACATATAGGCATGCTATATTAAAACAAAATCTATAATACCTCTAATATTGAAATCTGTCATATAATGGAACAGAATAATTGCTGTTATGTTTAATAATAAAGCATCTGTATAATCATTTTCATTGTAATAGCCATTAAGTAATTTTATTTTCTTGATGTAAAATACACTTGCATAGAATAATGTGTTAGGTTTAAAAAACTAGACAGGGTCCTTTCCTTATAATACAAAGGTCACAGACAGCTTATGCATATGATTACGTACAAAAGTAACAAATTCTTTTTTATTTACTAGAAGGAATTAACCATTTTAAAACAGATAGATCAAGCAAAGGCTGAATTGAGCAGGAAATGGACTAAGGACTCTCACACATCTTCGGCTCAGATTCCCAAAAGGGATGGTTTCCACATAAAAGTGAGTTTTCATAGACTTACAGCTGGGGAAGCAAATGCTTATAGCTGGAGAAGTTGAGCTACAAAGACCCCTGGATAGAAGAGTAAAAATAGATAACACTAATCAACAAATATATGCATCACACTTTGATAAATACCTCCCCCCAAATTGCTTCAAATTAGCCCATTTTATAGATAAAGAGTTTCGGCAATGCATCAGGCAACATTGCGGAGTCAGAATTGGAACTGATGCAGTCTGACTACAGAACCCAAACACTTAATATCTACTCTAAGGAAAAATAAATAAATTCTTGAGCAAGTGAGCTATGCTTTGATATAGGGATAGAGTGGACCAGATTTCCAAGTATGATTTACATGTATAATAATCACTATATGTCATTTACATTGGTTTAGGACATAGAACATTGTTGAAGAGTATCTCTCCAGGAATTTTCAACATGCCTTGACAGATAATAAGGGGGGCAGGGCATCTATACCGACAGGATATGTGGGTTGGTGAATTGAACAAATAATCACAATTCAGACATCTTAGGTTTGCATCCTGAATTTTCTGTATACCAAAACCCATATGAGAGTTATGAAAATATGCTAATATTAGTCTGTTTTCATGCTGATAATAAAGACATATCTGAGACTGGGTAACTTATGAAGGAAAGAGGTTTAATGGACTCACAGTTCCACATGGCAGGGGAGGCCTCACAATCTGGCAGAAAGCAAGGAGGAGCAAGTCACGTCTTACGTGGATGGCAGCAGGCAAAGAGAGAACTTGTGCAGGGAAACTCCCCCTTATAAAACCATCAGATCTCATGAGACTTATTCCTTGTCATGAGAACAGCATGGGAAAGACCTGCCCTTATTATTCAATTACCTCCCACTGGGTCCCTCTCATAACATGTGGGATTGTGGGAGCTACAATTCAAGATGAGATTTGGTTGGGTACACAGCCAAACCATATCAATACCCTACAGCCCTTCAACTATAGAGAGAATAATTCACCAAGGATCCCAGGCAGGGCCAACTAAATAATTTCTAGGGACTTAAATGAAAATATGATGCCCCTTGTTCAAAAGGCAGAAAAAGTGTCAATAAAGGTAATAAAATCTACCTTTTTTTTTCTTCTGCAGTCCCTGTCTTGATTTTTTCATGATCTTTGAAGAAATTGATACTTAATATTGCTCTAAGTCAAGGAAAATTAAAATCTACAATTACTATTGAATTTCACCATTCATCTTTATGCTGTGCAATGCCTGTTTTAAATGCAAATATAAGAGCATTTAACTTTTGTGCAAGATCACTTATATTCATTCATATTTTGTAACTTGTACATATATATGTATTTTAATCTTAACAGAAAAATGCAAACTACACAAATGTAACTCAAGGGTTTTTATTTCACTCTTGATACACATGCATCCTACTAACATTTTCTGCCTTCAGTTTATAGATGAGTAAGGAAGGACTAAAAGAAAAAGGAACTATGAGCTGCCCTACCTTCCTATCTCTACATTATCATTTTCAGCATAAGTCATGGATTAATATAAAGTAGAAACAAAAATTATGATATGATTCCTTGGTTATTCATGTTTCTTAGGATGCCTTCCCTTATTTCTCAGTTTGAAGCAAATTCTGATTAGTGACATCTTGGCCACTCACTGTCAGTGCTTCTGCTTGCTCAGTTGTATATATAATACAATTATTTTGCAGTGGTTTGAGTCTTACTTGAACTTCCTTATATTGTGGGCCTACCAAGATTTTTTGCTCTTGGGACATCATGAACCCCATATGTGAATGGGGCAGCAAGGAATGGCAGACCTACATATTGCAAATGCTCCTGTTTCTGTACACTCTCCATTGTTCCATTGGACTTCACTTGTGAAATACAAGTTCAAAGATAAAATAACAAAGAATCTCAAGATTAAAGCAGAGCACTAAAAGAAGTGTGAGGTCCTCTGTAACTGCACAAGCCACATGCCTATAAAGCTGTCATTGGCCCCAGGAACAGATTCTGAAATATTTCCCCATGTTGAGGTCAAGGGCATGTTTACCAGAGGATGCTCCCAGATAGGGATTGGGTGTGGCAGGGCTACAAACACAAGCTCATTAGTGAGAGATACGGGAGTCTATTGACAGCTGACACTGGCTTATGGCCTCCCAAATGGCCTTTCTAAACTTTTCTTCAACTGACCAATGGGCAAGATATTTTTTATTAAACATGTCATTCTTTCTCCTTTTCCTAGGGTCACATATCATGGTCTGATGTTTGTTCCAGTCATTCTCACTTCTTGGCCATTTTTTTTTTCATAGAGATTAATGCAAATGGTACCAAGTGGTCTGAAAAAATGGATAGTAAGATGGCGATGTGGAACTGGGTCACCTACTAACTAGCAATTGAAAAAAAATGGGATCCTGATTAGTAGATGGGGCATGAAGGAATGGCATGCTGAATTGATAAAAATTTCCCATTGATTTCCCAGTGGAGAATGCTGTGACAAGTATGACAATGCATTTGAAAAATATGGAGGAAACAACTCCTACAAAGGCAAAAAAGTTGGCTGGTTACTAAACTAAATTTTATTGACAACTGGCAGAAGGATAATGAAGGACTCAGTGCTGTTAGCTAAAAGTCAATGGTTAATTGCAAAAGCCAGAAAGTCTTTATGGCATCTTACAAATAGGCCTTTACCACCTACAGTGAAAGAGTGGATAACGCTGGGCTTTAGGCTGAAAATCTAATTGTGAGAGTCATAGGGCTCTAAGACATTAGAATGCTCAGCCAAGGCAGGATTGTTGTAGAAAATATTCCTCCACTAGGACTCTGGTTAGCATGTACTGGCAAGAACCAGGAAAATACTACTGGAATTAAATTTTGAGTATGCCTAATCAAAGAACAGGTTTGTAAGTCTGGCTGAATAAGAATTATTGGCTTGAAGGCACTCTAGTGGGAATCAATATTTAATGTCCAAGCAAGAATCTTGGGGGATGGAGCAGATTAACCACTGGGTTAGTTCTTAGAAGCTTGGAATAAACAGTGCCTCACACTCAGTGAAATAGAAATGCCTGAGTTTTCCTGGGTGATGGTACAGGAGGGCTAAAAAAGGCAGAGGGAATGGGTTTATTATGCAAGGTCAGAAGATACATCAGAGAATAATGTTTCACAAGAAGGCTCAAGGAACACATGATTCACCAAGGCCACCAGCAATGTGATGGTGTGAAGAACACTAACACTACTAAGAAGTATGATGGTGCTTCTCCTCTATATATCAAGACTGATGTGGTCCCAGAACTGAGCTCATTATTCATGGAGTTGGAGAATGAATAACCGATGTAAGAATGACCATATGGCAGCATTTAACTTCTAGAAGCTTAGAGGCCCACAATTAATGTAATGACTGGTAACCAAGAAGGCTTGACCAGCTGGGAGTTGTGAAATGTTAATAGAAAATAAACTAACAAAAGAAGCCATAAACGTAGGAGCAAAAATTAAACAGTGGTTGCTTCAATAAAAAGTCATGATCCTCTCTCAAGTGTCCAGACCCTAGGCCATTTTTATATCTAGAAAACTTCGGGGAAAAAGCACTTTGCAACATCACTGCAAGTGTATCTCTAATTATATCCCTAATTTTTCTCAAAGGAATTTTCAGCCATTTATATATATGAACTTAAACTGGGAAAATGAGTCTAAATTCAGACACTTTTAGGACTATGGGACGCAGGTTCAGAGTTGGCATTGAAATCTATACACCCAACCATCATCATGGTTCCTGTGTTGGCGTAGATGTATATAAGGTCCAGATAGTAAATGAAAACCTGGCTCATAATGGGTCCACTGGGTCCTAGATCCATCTAGTCATCATCTCTCTAATCCCCAAATGCGTAATTAAAATCAGTATATTTGGCAATTGGATTAACTGTTTCATTCATGGTCTATAGAGGAAGAACTATCATTAGATGAGGAAGACCAAATGGAAACTTCTGAAACTGCCTTTCTGGGACAACATGGTAAATACAAAACCCTATGAAATCTCAGCGGGATGGCAGGGATCAATGCCATGAATGAAGACCTAAACCATGAAGGGCAGTGGTCTCTATAATATCTTTGTTTAATTAGCCAGTCTGACCCCTTTGGAATTTGGCAGACTCTGGAGAATGATTGCAGACTACCATGGACTTACCCAAAGAGTACACCCTGTCACAGTTGCTAGGTCAGATGTGGTATTTCTCCTTGAATAGATTAATAATACTTTGGGTACAGATTATGCCACCACTGATTTGGTGTACGTTATTTTCTCTTCCAATTAAAAGAGGATCCCAAACAGTTTGTATTCACATGAAACAAACAGCAATATTTAGTGACAGTGTTATCTCAGGGCCTTGTTAACTCTCTGGCCCTCTGTCGCAACATAGTTCAAAGAGATCTGGACTGCATAAACACTCTACCAAAAATGGTACTGATCTATTACATTAATGATATCATGCTGATTGGACACAATGAGCAAGAAGTGACTAGTAAACTGGAAGCATTGGTAAAACACAGGTATTCCAAAGCGTGAAAGTTAAATCCTATGAAAATTTAAGGAATGGTCACATCAGTGAGATTTATTAGTTCAGTGGCCAAGAGTATGCTTGAATATTCTCTCCAAAGTAAGACACCTTTCTGCATTTTGCATCTACTACCACCATGAAAGAGGCCGTCTATGGTGCCTGGCATACTCTTTGGATGCTGGAGGCACATATAGCAAGTGATACAGAGGCTACCCACTTAAATAGAACCTGGAGCGGGAAAGGCTACCACAGTAATTTTAGGCTGTAGTGCAAGCTGCCTTGTCATCTAGCCTAAGCAATTCATCAAGTGCTGTGATGTTACAAGTGCTACTGGTGGGAAAAGATGCAGCGTGGAGCGTGTGGCAAGACCCAGTGAGAGAGTCACAGAGTAGTCCCTAGGATTCTGGAGCAAAAGTATGCCATTCAAAGCAAATAATTATGTGCCCTCTCAGAAGGAGCACTTGGCTTTGCTGAGCCCTAATGGAGATGGCTTAATCCTGGGCAGAAAGTGACCATGCATCTATAACTTTCTATTATGATCTGTATTCTTTTGGGCTTACTATGTCATAAAATTGGGTGGGGACAACATCTGTTTGTCGTAAGATGGACATAGTACATTTAAGATTGAGTCTAAGCAGGACCAGAGGGCATTAGGAGATTTTCATATCACACGTTGCCAGTTTTCTTCCTCTGACTTGCACCTATATCAATATGGGAGATCCTGTATGACCAACTCTAAAGGAAGGGGAAAAGCCTGCATTTGATTTATGGATGGGTCAGTGAGTTCCTGGATGCAAGCCAGAACTAGATGTTGGCTGCGGTGGAGCCACTTTCAGGGGTGATCCTGAAAGGCAGTGGGGAGAAAAAAATTCATCCCAATGAGTAGTGCCAAGAGGACTGCACCAAGTTATGTACTTTGTGTCAAAGACAAGTGCCTTGTGATATTTAATTTTAATGTGTTAACTTGACTGGGTTAGGGCATGCCCAGATGGGTGATTAAATATTATTTCTGGCATGTCTGTGAGATTACTTCCATAAGAGATTAACATTTAAATTTAGGGACAGTAAAAAGATTGCCCTTACCAATGCGGGTAGCTATCATCAAATTTGCTGAGGACTGAAATAGAACAGAAAGGTGAAGTAAGGGAAAATTTGTTCTAGGCTTGAGCTGGGACTTCCATCTTGCCCTGTTTTTGGACATTGGTGTTCTTGGGCCTTCCAACTATGACTGAGACTTACACTGATTGCTTCCCAGGCCTTTGGGTTTGGAGTGGAGCTACATTATCGGCCTTCCTGGTTCTCTAGCTTATAAATGACAGACTGTGGGACTCCTTAGCCTCCATTATCATGTGAGCCAACCCTTTGTAATATGTCTCCTCCTGTTTATCCCTATATCTATCTATTATCTATCTATCTGTCTATCTATCTATCTATCTATCTATCTATCTATCTATCTGCCTATCTATCTATCTCTTTTGGTTTTGTTTCTCTGAGGAACCCTAATACATATATATGATAAAAACATATATAGGTTATTGGGCAGTGATCAATGGCCTTGCTTTCTGCTCAGTAGCCTAGAAGTTAAAAAGGCTAGAATATCAGATATAAGCAGGTCTATTATGTGGATGGAGTTGTAGAAGTGGGCACAACATGTGAAGGCTGTTTATATTACATATCATTGACCACAATAAAATATCTACCATGGTAGATGCATTGCAAAATGGACACAGCCACTTTTTTCATTGAATACTCTAGAATCTGCATGATGAACACAGAGATAGAGTGGCAGTAGTGGCATAGACTAAGATATTAAGCATTTCCTCCCACTTATGAAGGTTAATCTAGCTATTGATGCCTTGAAATGTTAGTAATAAAAAACATTTAGCTTCCAATATCACACTATTCACTATTCCTCAAAGAGACCAACTCACCATTTAGTAGAACTGACCATGTGGAATGCCTCTTCTTCTAGAAGGGACAGGAATTTATACTCACAGAGTTACCTTTTCCAGGTATGAATTTACTTCACTTGTTTGTATAATCTCTTCATCACTGTCTAATAGTGTATGTAATGCCTAATTGATACAGGTTTGAAATCCCACAAGTGTTCACACTGAAGGAGATTGAGAGTGAGACATTACCTCAGGATTTACTGCAGGTATCACATATTACACTTCCTGGAAACAATCAGCCTTAAGAATGCGGGCATGGCCTTCTAAAGACGCAGCTCACTTCTGAAGTGCCATCCCAGAGAAAAGGTTCTGAAATCATGGGATGGCATTGTAGAGGATGCAGTGTATTTATTAAATCAGAAGCAACTATGGTTCTTTGAGCCTTAAAAAAGGCAGACTCTATGGATATAGAAACCAAGGGTTAGAAGCAGGAGAGGCCCTATTTACCATTATTACAGTCATTTACCATCATTCTGAGTGAAGATTTTTTGCTTTTTGCTTCCTTTTTGCTTCCCTTCTCCACTACTCAGGTTTTTACTTAGATGAAGGTCCTAGTCTCAAAAAAAAAAAAAAAAAAAAAAAAAAAAGTTGGGGGGGCACTCTCAAGGCAGAGGACAAAGCAAGGATCCAAATGAACCACAGTATACCTTGGACTCCTTGTGCTTCCGAGACAAGCAAGTAAACAGAAAAGAAATTATACTAGTAAGGGTAATTTATGCTTATCAGCAGGAGGAGGTAAGACTATTAAAGGGAGCAAGGTGGAAACTGTGTAGAGCCCAGGTGACACACTGGGGCAACTTCTGATACTCCTTTGCCCCACTGTAACTGTAAACTACAGTTTGCAGCAACTCAAAATTGAGAAATATATGATTATCAAGGGTTCATACCTTTTAGCTATCATCTACCAAGGTGAAAGGAATTTAGAAAGGATAATGGAGGAGGAAAAGGACAAGTACCAGCTGTGGCCCTGGAATCAACTGAGAGACACGGATTATATCGATAACCTCCCACTTGGGAATTTCAACTTACAAATACAAGCTGATTCGAATATATAGAAGAGTTGTTCCGTGAAGCTTTATAGAGAAGATCTTCCCAGAGAAGTAGATCTGGGAGGTGCAAGGCGTGAACTCTTGCAGTGTAGAGGTGTATGCAAACTTTTTGTTAAAGGGCTAGAGTATAAGCTTGTGGGACATATAGGTTCTTTTGTAACTACTTAACTCTGCTGTCGTAGTGTACAAGTAGACATAGATAATACATAAATGAATAGGTGTGCCTGCGTCCAATAAAATTTTATTTACAGAAACAGAAATTCTGCCCACTGGTTACAGTTTGCCAATTTCTTGTTGCCAGTTTCTTGTCTGCAGAATGCCCCTCTTAGACCTTCGACCACAGGGGACTTAATTGACCAAGAACCCAGCTGCTGTGCTCTGAAACCCATTTCCATGTTTTGGCAAAGGGCAGATTTCCTATGGCTGTTCCCAGACGGTGACAAAACATAGCAGGGATACATAATAAGACCATTAGTTCTTGGGGGTCATAGGACTCATCTGGCAGCTGATTTTGGCTTGAGGGCTCTCTGGTAACCTTACCAACACTTCCATGGACCTCATAGCAATCTAGGATGGCTGTACCCAACATTTTTTCCCTTTCTCCTGTACTAAGGGTCAGAATGGTTACTGGGTCTCATTGCTTTCTCAGACTAATAGACACCCTCCCCATTTTCTCTCACATGTAAAATCTTTGCACATATACTTCTTTCTTAGGATATGCTTCTTTGAGTGCCTGGACTAATACAACTGAAAATCTGATCTTCTGTGACTATTTACAAAGGAATGGGAAGATCCCACTCAACCTCAACTCTACAGGAGCAGGATGCTCTTCTCTTATTGCTACTATCTAGAGTCCTCAGTTTAGGGCTGGATTGTGTGAAATTTGTTTCCACTTTCAATAGGGTTGACCATCATGTTCAGTGGTTACGATGAGAAGGATATCTTAAATAAGATATAACTTTCTATATTGATATTTCAACTACCTGGTTGAGCTGCTTCTCTTATTCCTTGGCAAAGACTGCAGAAAGATTGTACAGGAAAGGCATTCAGGGCAGAAAATTAATTCCTAGTTAAAAAGGGCCAACACTGCCACAAGCAAACAATTTTTTTTTTCTTTTTTCTTTCTTTCTTTCATGATAACCCTTTGACTACAGATCACGCAGGCTTTCTAAAGAAGCAGCTGCTCAGATAATAACCTTTGGCCATGATGCAGCCAATTAATTACTGTGCCATCCCATAAAAGGCTCTGCAGAGCCATGTTGTCTTTTGCATATTAGTGTCTCAAAATTATGGTAATATTCCAATAAGCTAACCTCAAATACAAATTTACAAATCACCATTTTCTCCTGTCTTGCCTCCAAAGTTCAATTATCTATAAAGCATTTGATATATGTAGATGAATGAGGCTATGGACTTGCCAAACATATTTGTGATTGCATGACATGTTAAAGTCAGCACTCTGTTGGTTCACAGAAGCAAGAACTGATAAAGTGGTTATACACACACAGACACATGTGCAAACATCGAGTCTTCATGTAAACCTTTGGTAAATGGTATGATGACATTATGTATTAACATGGAAGTATGAGGCATCCAGAATCCATATGACTGGCCTGAAGATTTTTTTAATTCTACCATCCATACCCAGAACTCAAGTTTAAACTTTTTTCTATCATTGTGGTTTTGCTTCTTTATATGATATTTTAATAACATGGCATAATTTAGGACTTAGAAATGAGCAGATACTATAGGGAAGATCTTTACAAACTTTAATGTAAGCAGAAATCACCTCACCGAATGCATATTTTTATATTCAGTAGGTCTGAAGTGAGGGCTGGGATCCTGTGTTTCTAACCTAGCTGACAGGTGCTGTAGATACTGCTATTCTGTGAACCACACTTTGAGTAGCAAGACTGCAAGAACTGTTTTATTTGTGCCTTTGTCTCTCCAATTTCTGCCAGTGATTGGTTAGAGACAATCGTGACAGAATTCTTACTAATGAGATTTGATGGAGAACTGTAGAGCAGTGGTCTCCAAGATTTTTGGTACCAGGGACAGGTTTTATGGGAACACAATTTTTCCATGAACCGGGGGTGAGGGAATGGTTTCAGAATAATTTAAGTGCATGACATTTGTTGTGCATTTTATTTCTATTATTATTACATAGTAATATGTAATGAAATAATTATATGATTTACCATAATGTGGAATCATTGGGAACCCAGAGCTTGTTTTCCTGAAACTAGATGGTCCCATCTTGGGGTGATGGGAGACAGTGACAGATCATCAGGCATTAGATTCTCATAAGGAGTGTATAACCTAGATCCCTCACATGGGCAGTTCATAGTAGGGTTTGTGCTCCTGTGAGAATCTAATGCCACTGTTGACTGATACTGGTCCATGGCCCTGGGGTTGGGGGCCTCTGTGCTAGAGGGCTCCTGGGAAAGTGATTCTCACACCTAAAAAGAAGACATTACAAGGTAAAATATTTGTTTTTGTATGCTTTTATTTCTGGATTTGATGACTGAAATCATTGCCAGTATCTTGCAACAATCCTGTGGATGAAGCCAGCACAGGGAAAAGGTCAAAACCAAGATAAAAGCAGAAAACCTAAGCAATATGACTGCCGTCATCCTGTCTTTGGATTTCCTATTTGAGATAATTGCTTTATTGTTTAAGACAATTTAAGCCATATTTTGAAAGTTACCTCGACTACAGACAGAAATTTAGAAATCGCCTTAGCTCCACCCTGTGTTATCTGTACCTAGGTTTATGTCCTTGGACATGGTTTGGTTTTCTCATTTATAAAATGGGTGTGATAATACTAGTGACCAGACCACCATGTAGGATTGTTGTGATTTTTAGATTGGATTTTTGTGTTAATCGTTTAGTGTGTGGAATATACTGCATGTTCCATAAACAAACCAAAGAAAAAAAGATTGTCCAGAATCAAATTGTGTACTTCTAGTTTTGGGAAACTCACTAACTCATGTGACAGCCTACTGTTATGCACTCTCCATTGTTAAAAAATGATTTTTTGTTGAGCTAAAAGATTTATTTTCCTCTTTCTTTCAGTCTTTAATCCTAGCTCTGACCTCTGAGGCACAGGAAATAAGTATAACCTTCTTGTCCATGGCAATTCTGACAGGATTTACAAAGAGTTTTCATGATCTACTGCTAAATCTTCTCTTTCCTGGGTAAACCACCTCAGGTATTTCAAATGTTTCTCTCATGTCATGGTTCCTATTATTTTCTATTCTGGTCCTTTATGTTCCTTCTTTGTTTTAGATAAAGACTACATACTTAATGGTACTTTTTTTTTCTAACCAGAACTGTAGCTCACAGTTCTGTTTCTAAGACTAAAATTCATGCATTGCTTATATACAATTATCTACTTAATTGATTTAAATTGTCCAGTGTCTTGTTTGCACATCCTCTTTGTCTATTAGTTCTTGAGTGGGCTGCCTTAAATTGGGTATGCTCTGAGGGCAAACAACATCTACCATAGAAGTGTATATTTCTGGTTTGCCCCTGATAAATCTTTCTGGTTTGCCCCTGCACTCTTACTGTAATTATTAACTCTTATTTTTACTTTTAGAAGTGTCTTTATTTAGAGGATAAAGGATGTCATCACCCTACTTCTAAGCTGTAAATAGATTTTTAATAATAGTTCTTGATTGATCCTTCAAAAGCTTTTCACTTTTAGTAATGACTAGAAGTTCTCATTTCTAGAGGATTTACCATTTATAGAGCAAATAATGTGGTTTGTCAACTCTAATATTTTCTAAGTAAATCTTGTATTTTACCAAGTCAGTTTCCAGACTCCTTATAATCTCTTTACCTTTCAGTAATCTCAGTTTGGTATTTTTTTGTTTGTTTGTTTGTTTGTTTTCAATTTGGCTCAATAGTTAGTAAATGGAATGCCAATTGATCCTCATACCCATTTATATAATATACTATCTTGAGACTACTTCAGAAATACAAAGATAAATAAGAAAATCTTCCATTCACCCAGGAAATGGTTATGGCAGACGAGAAAAGGCAAAACAAAATCTGACGAATAATAAAGGATATTAGTCTAGAAGAAAAGTCTCCTTTACCTGTGTTGTTAAATAAACCATGAAGAAGGCACCCTTTATTTAGGGGAAGTATTCCACTTAATGTACTTGGGAGATCATTGAGGTGGCATTTATGTCTAAGTTAGAACTTGAGTTTCCAGAAAACTTTCCAACAGGCTGAAACTGTCAACTCTATGTAAATGAAAAGTGTCAAGTTGAATTTCATTGTGAGCGGTGCAGAAGGGTTAGTGTGCAGTGTAAATGAGACAGTACAGTCTCCTTAACAGACATCTGATTTTTGCTTCTAATGAACAAATCACCACAGTACTATGTCAGAATGAGACTTTGACTTTTGAAGAGGATAGAAGATTGTGATTCAAGTAGGTATTTTGCCTAAGAAATAAATATACAGTAAATGGGAAATGTTGCACCATTCTTCTCAGCAAAAGATCCACTTTTTTTCCCCCTTATTCTTACCCAGTATTCAAAATAGTGGAATAGAATCCTGTTTTTTATTTTGAGACAGGCAACAGAATGGAAATGGAGATCTTAGAATCAAATTCTCATTAGTAATTTGAACACATATTGAATTGTGTTCTTATGTAATAGAGCTAACACACTGATTCTGATGTTTTATGGTTAACAAAAAAATTATCAAGAAAATAAAACTGGTTATTTTATATTTAAAATTTGTTTTTAAAAATATGATCATAACAATGTTTTTGGTTTTCTTTTGTCTTTCTTTTGCATTGTTTTTAATAAGTGACTGAATTCTAAAACTTGGGCAGAATATCAGATCTATTTTACTTTTATATTTTAGAAAAATGTTTATATTACATAGTAAAACTTTCAGAATTCCCCTCAATTGCTGAATTTGATTTTAAGCCCTTGTTCTGCTTGCCACTGTGATAATTCTTCTGAAATGCATAAACTTTTGTCAGATATTTATGAGAATTTGAGTGGAAATTAAGCATTACCCTATCTCTGGGTAAGCTCTCCAATCCCTGAAGTTTAAACTGACTATGATTCAACAGAGCAGGACTGCAACATCTGCACAGTCAAAATGATCAGACAAGCTACATCAGTAAAAAAGACCGTATAGTTGTCAACAGCCTTAAGGTAGTGTTACTCTCTGAATGCAATGAAAACACAAACTCCAGGGTTTCAAGAAAACATTTCAAATTTTTGTAGATTTTTCATGGTACTATGTCTAATTTATTTTATTATTTTTTTAAATTAGTAAAACATAGGCCTGAGATATTGCCAGCCCAGGCTGTAGTATGGGAAAGATGTGAAAGTGGGTTTTATCTAGGAGGGCAATCTCCAGTGACTGGCCTGGCTAGGGATTTGTTTGGCCAGGGCTCCAGGAAGCAATGAGGTAATCCTATCAATGGGCAGCGCATGGCAATAGGGTTCTAGGGTGGGCAATAAAACCAGAGCGTCAGAGGCTATATTTGGTTTAGAAGAATGTGTTTGGAGTTAGAACTAAGTTATGCCAAATTACTTATCTTACCTCTTTGAGCAATCATTCTCTCATCTGACAAAATGCTGATAATAGAATCTCCTCTATAAGGATTAATTGAATTATGTATGTAAAGCTCTAGGATTTTACCTAGCTCAATGCTTAATAAATGGCAATTCCCTTCTGCCCCCAAGGAAGGATATTGGTAAGGGACATGCAGATCCAGTCATCAGAGATGAACGAATTAATCTAAAAATCCAAGTCGTTAGAATCTTTGCATGAAATACTGCCAAGGCTAACTGCATAATTTGGGGGACCAGTACAAAATGTGAATAACCTTATCAAAGATTATTTAGAATTTCAAGATGGTTGTAGTAGAGCCAAATAAAGAACAGTGCCCTTCTGTAGGGTTCTGTGCAACATGCAGGTCATACACCCCTGAAGTCTGCCTTGATTACTGCAATTATTTCCTGTTTTCCTTGCATTCATCTTGTTCCTCTATAATCCATTCTTCCCACATCAGATGAGGTGACCTTTTAAATACATAAACTTCATCTTGTTATTGCATCCCTTAGTCTTAAACCAAATGACAGTATAAGACAGAGAGAGAAGGCACAAAGCACAGGGCTTAAGTGTGTGGACTCTGAAGCTAGAGGTTCCTGTCTTTGTTTTGCTGTTTGGATTCTATCTTTGGTTTTTAAAGATTATAAACTCAGTAGGCTGTGCTATAAAATGGATCTGTTAATAAATATCTACCCATATGGAGTTGTTGTAAGGACTAAATAAAATAGCTCATATAGAGCACTTGAAATACTGTTTGGTACATAGAATCACTTAATATTATTATTGATATCAAAATATTAGACTATTATGTCAAGTAGGACAGTGTTAACATGGCCCACAAGCTTTCCATCATCTGCCTGTGTCCAGTTCTCCAAGCTCACCTCCTGCTGCTCCTCTCTCATTACCCACCAACAAACTAGTATTTTGGATTTTGTGTTCTAGTTTCTCAGGATCAACAAATGTTTTACACTGCCAAATCTTTGTTATTCTCTCCACAGGGGATGTTGTTATCAGGTGTATCTTCTAGTTTCAACTCAAATATCCTTTTCGCAAAAAGACTTCCATGGATCCCTCATTGAAATTACCTCCATCTGTGATTATCTAGCACATTACCATAATCTTCTAATTTGTGTCACATTTTATAATTTGAATTTATATTTAATTGTATGCTTATTTAATGTCCACCTTTGCATGAGTGTAGGAAACCATGCATGATTGGTTTAATACTTTACCTCAAGTACCCAACAGAGTGCTTGGCCATGGAAAGTGATCAATAGGTATTATTGAATAAAGGAATGAATAATCAATAACAGATATTTAGAAAGCAGGACCTTTTGGATACACTAGGTATTTGGGTGAGAGGCAGCAGTTGAAACTAACATAAAATATTAGAAAGTCTAACAGAGAAGATACTAACAGGGCAATCAATTACTTAAATAATTTGCCTTGGTGATAATAAAATAGTAGTTTTTGAGTCCTTGTTACGTGTTAGGTATTTGACTAAATATTTAATATATCATCTCCTTTAATTTTTCAAAATTTCTAAAAATTAGATACTATTGTTAGCCTCCTTTGGCACAGCTTGGATGTGGTAAAACTGACATTTTAACTGATCTGTTTGACTTCTAAGGTAAGCTGCTCTTGGGAGCTGAAGTACACATGTTTGCTATTAATTTTTACCTCATTTTGAATGCTGTCTCATTTAGGCTATTATCCCCTTGATTGAAATATACCAATTTAAAAAAATTATTGAAATGTAGTTTAACGCAACAAAATTGACCTAATTTAAGTGTACAGCTCAAAGATTTCTGATAAATGGACAGAATTATATAATCACCACCATTATTATATAAAAACATTTCCAACACCAGTCAAAGTTCCTTTTTGTCCTTCGGCAGTTTATCCCTTTTCCCATTCCTTATCCCCAGCAACTACTGTTCTACTTCCTATCACTCTAGTTTTCCTTTCCCCCAATGTGGTGTAAATTGAATGATACAGTATAAACTCTTTTGTGTCTAACATTATTCACTTAAGGAAATGTTTTGGATCCATCTGCATCAAGGTAAAACCATGGCTAATTCCTTTTTACTATCAAGTAGTACTCTTGCATATGCATGTCACATTTTTGTTATCTGTTTATCAGTTGATAGATAACTTGAGTTGATTCTAGTTTGGTGCTAATATGAATAAAGTTGCATGAACATTTGTTTTCAGGCCTTAACGTGAACATGCATCCATTAGATTTTAGACAGTGAGGTATTTGAAAATGGACACAAAGTCAGCCTTTAATGAGATGCTTTCTGGAAGATCTTTAAATGAGAGCCATTAGTAGTTAATTTTTCAACTTTATGTGATCTCTCTTTTCAATGGAAACTTTCTCTACTGTAATTAAAACACATGACTTTAAAGC
This sequence comes from Macaca mulatta, assembly GCF_049350105.2. Lineage (NCBI taxonomy): Eukaryota > Metazoa > Chordata > Mammalia > Primates > Cercopithecidae > Macaca > Macaca mulatta. The sequence goes on from NC_133411.1 coordinate 126,413,999, forward strand.
CATGAAAGACATATCAATAATCAATAACTTAAATTTCTTGATTCTTTCCATACAGAATCTTTACTCCTTCATTTGTCAACTAAAGAATGGCAATACACGGTAATAATCTTTAATTTTCTCAATATTGGCAAAAAGAACTCTCAGATACAACGCTTGGACTAAGGCAGTCCATAAAATTGCAATGTAATTTCCAAATCCATGGGTGTGTACTTTACATGAGGAAGAAATTAATGCCCAAAGTATTGGGAAACTAAAGATCTTTTTAAGAAAGTGACTGAGTAAAATGAAAGGGCAAGTGATAAACTATTACAAAGTAAATACACTATGATTAAAAATGTTAATAATGGATTTTCATGAGTGATAATGTTGACATAGTTTAAAGCTCATTCTTTGAGACAAATATGTTTTAAGTAAGGCTTAAACTCTGTAAAAATTGTTTTGGTAACTGATTTTTCCCACAAATGAATCAGCATTAGTTTTCCATCATAATTGGTATTGCAATTCTTCCTTGCTTTTGACTGGCCAGTGGTTAAGGATGAGGCTTTCTAACATATCGAGTGGTGTGTATATTTCCACCTCAATATATGTTGGAGAAGAGCTCTCAGAAGTTTTCTTTCCCAGGAGACTCAAGTCTTTGCTTTCAAATATCCTACAAAAGTCAATTTATGATTAATCCCACAGAGTTATATTTTTTGTGTCCACATATATTTTAATTTCCTTGGATTTTGAATGTAACATTGCTAACCTTTCTATATTATAAACTTATACAAATATTTTCGTTTTCAAAGTAATCCCAGGGCTAGGAAAATACAACATTTGAGAGGCAGTATTTAAATTTTTATATTTGCTATGGTTGCCTAAAATCCTAACAGAGAAATGTGTTGTGGAAAAAAAGCAAAACAAACCAAAAATTCACTCCACTGTAACTTCCAAAGCAGCTCCAATACCTATTTAATTACAGAAGCAGAGATATCAAGCTGTGAATGAATATTGCTCTATCTTTTATCACCTCTCTTCTTTCTTTCTTTCTGTTTCTCAGTTTCTGAAGGGAAATACATGAATACAGGACAAGGTCAGGCAAAGGAACACTCATTACTAGCTAGCATTTTGGCCCCAAACCCCAATGCAGTGTCTTGTTCAGCTAAGTAGAACATGTAGAAAACTAATTTGCTCAGATTTATAGCTATATCAGTCAAAGCACTCTCTTTCACATCATATCTCAGGTCTTATGACTTTAGTAACAAAGAATGGCCAGGCTAGATCATACCAGATGAAAAGAATAGAGATTTCCTCGCTGTCTCAAACAGAATTGGACTAGATTACTCATGGCTTGATCTACTTAGCTTGAGAAAAAAGGCCTCACACAAAGGAAAAAGAGTCATGAGGAAGCCGGAGAAAGGGAAGATGGATGACCTCAGGCCTCTCACACACTCTCCTTCAATTTCAAGGGCTAAGCATTCTGGTACCCTATCTTACCCCTCAAGACCTATGAAAGGAAATTCATATAAAAAGAGACAGAGGGGACATTTCCCTCAATACATTTTCTTCTGTTCCCACTAAATCCCATCCTCTCTAATTCATCCCAATAAATGTTTATTATTTTGATTAATCAATAAGCAACAGACCTCCTTCGTGGAGGTAGGGTGAGAAGGGAGACAAGTTTTGAACTGGCTGCACTAAGTTCACTATGTATACATTAAGTTTCCTGAGCCTTGAGTGTAACACCATCAACTCTCTTCTACTCTGATTACCTCACAGGCTTTTTGTTTTGAGATAAATTACAGTTCAACAATATTTATTCTTCTGTACTATATTGATTCTGTTAATCATCTAAAACTTTATTACAATGGAGTTGATGTTGGAAAAGATGACTGAGCCCCAGTCCCGGGAGCACTATCATACGTACCTAGTTTACTTTTGGGGGCATCCATGATCTTACTTTATCAGTCTACAGAGGCAGCCCTGCAAGGCCTCCAAGCAGACTTAACACAACTCACAGTTTAATATCAACACAATTTCATGACTCTGTTTCTGATGTACTAAATGTTAGCAATCATCAATAGTCTGAAGAATACAATGGATTTCTTTTAAGCCAGAAAGCTATTTGTTTATATTCATTTACGTGGCTGCCTATGAGTTTATGAAATATCCAATTATTGCTCTCAGCTAATGTATGGTTTTACAGATCTAAGGTGATATTGAGAATCAATTTTGATTTAAATGTGCTTTAAAATTGCATTTAATAAAATGTGTAGGTCTTTGGTGCTGGGAGGAAAGAGGGATACAAGAACCAACTGAATATGCCCAGAGAAAGTAATTTAAAACGGTTTTCTTTATATCAGAATTTCTGCACGGCACTGTGATATAATCAAGTAATAATGTACATTGAGCCCTTTCTTTCCCTGAACATCATTCAAGTGGAAGCCATGAAGATTGGTGACAAAGTGATGTTTTATCTGTTCCTGTGTGTCAGCTGGGCTGGCTATAAATGTAGGCCAGTGATTTCACCTTTTTAACTCTCCATAAATAAAACTTCAATTCATTATTCTAACTCAAACTAAATTCACCCAATACGCTATGTCGTATTTCTTCAAATACCCAGATTTCAAGTGCTTTCTAATAGATAAAAATTGGGAAATGTTTTCTGGAATTAATGAGACATAACAGACATATCATTTAATCCACAACCCCTCATTTCCTTTGCTATTCATATTGTTTCTCAGAGATTTTAGTATTAATATTTTTTTCAGCTTTGCAAGAACTTCTTGTAAAAGTAAACTGTTCCTTTTAAATAATCTAATCTTATATCTGAAACAAGCAACGTGTTTACTAAGTTGAGTAAATATTTCACTGCCAGTATTAAAATGACGTGTAAAGTGTTTTATAATGGTGAAGCACAAGCCTCATAATGTTAAAACTAGGAAGAATAGTCATTTCAGAGACAATATACTAGGGAAATGTCTTATGAGTTAAATATTACTTAATTGAGAGAAACAGAATAAATCGTTACCCTACTATTACCAAAATATTTTAATAACTTACATTGTTGGAAATCTGATTTACTCCTCAAATTTGGGGAGTTTATTTTTTGGTCATTATATAGCCAGTATCCATAGATTTCTCTCTCTTTTTTTTCTGGTTTCTAGCGTTAGTTCATTCTTTTTGAATTGCATGTCTTATTATTGTTTTCTCTGGAAACATGTCCTTGAGTGAGTTTTATAGGAAATAACACTGCTGAGCTCTTTCGTCTCTGACACAGTCCTTGTGTTCCTACCTTACCCTCACATATACTGGTATTTTGGCTGGGTGTAGAATCATAGGTCAGTAGTTACCTTCCTCATAGAGCTTTGATGGACTCCATCATTAATATTTAGAAACCATAATGGCAGATAAAATTATTGATACTAATTTAATTTTGGTTCTTTGGCAGGCAATTACTTTTTTCTTTGTCAATGAAATATTTAAACCATTCTTTTTGACCTAGATATTCTGAAATCCCAAATTTTATTTTATATTATATATATATATTTTATTATACTTTAAGTTCTAGGGTGCATGTGCACAACGTGCAGGTTTGTTACATATGTATACATGTGCCATGTTGGTGTGTTGCACCCATCAACTCATCATTTATATTAGGTATATCTCCTAATGCTACTCTCCTCTTTCCCCCCACCCCACGACAGGCCCTGGTGTGTGATGTTCCCCTTCTTGTGTCCAAGTGTTCTCATTGTTCAATTCCCACCTATGAGTGAGAACATGCTGTGTTTCGTTTTTTGTCCTTGAGATAGTTTGCTGAGAATGATGGTTTCCAGCTGCATCCATGTCCCTACAAAGGACATGAGGTCATCCTTTTTTTTTGGCTGCATAGTATTCCATGGTATATATGTGCCACATTTTCTTAATCCAGTCTATCACTGATGGACATTTGTGTTGGTTCCAAGTCTTTGCTATTGTGAATAGTGCCACAATAAACATATATGTGCATGTGTCTTTATAGCAGCATGATTTATAATCTTTGGGTACATACCCAGTAATGGGATAGCTGGGTCAAATGGTACTTCTAGTTCTAGATCCTTGAGGAATCGCCACACTGTTTTCCATAATGGTTGAACTAGTTTACAATCCCACCAACAGTGTAAAAGCGTTCCTGTTTCTCCACATCCTCTCCAGTACTGATTGTTTCCTGACTTTTTAATGATCACCATTCTAACTGGTGTGAGATGGTATCTCATTGTGGTTTTGATTTGCATTTCTCTGATGGCCAGTGATAATAAGCATTTTTTCATGTGTCTGTTGGCTGCATAAATGTCTTCTTTTGAGAAGTGTCTGTTCATATCCTTTGCCCACTTTTTGATGGTGAAATCCCCAATTTTAAATGTCAATCTTTGTTTCACTCATCCAACTTAGTCTTTTTAAATTTGAAGATTAGTATCTTTGGCTTTTGAAATTGTTTTCTTTTTTTTGTTTTGTTTTGTTTTTTTGTTAGACTAGCTCTGTCACTCAGGCTGAAGTGTGGTGGCATGATGTCCGCTCACTGCAAACTCTATCTCCCAGGTTCGATTTATTTTCCTGCCTCAGCCTCCCAAGTAGCTGGGACTACAGGTGTGTTCCATCACGCCCAACTAATTTTTGTATTTTTAGTAGAGACAGGGTTTCACCATGTTGACCAGCCTGGTCTCGAAGTACTGACTTCAAGTGATCCGCCCACCTTGGCCTCCCAAAGTGCTGGGATTACAGGCATGAGCCACTGTGACCGAACTTTTTCTTTATTATTATGCAATTATTTTCTTATTCATATTTCATCTTTTCAGAACTTTTTGTCAGGATGTGTAATAAATAGATTTCTGTAACTTTTCAGAATGTGTAATAAATAGATACGTGTAAACCTATGAAAGTCCTCAAACTCAGTATTTCTCATATTTTTTTTCCCATCTCTTGTTCTCTTTCTCTTTCTCCTATCTGGCAGATTATTCTAGCTTTCTATTAATATTTATTTTAGAAATCATAAATTGGATTTCCATAACTCTTTCTTAGTCTCTAATTTCAAATTTCTAACATCTTTTGTGAATTAAAATTTTTTCATATGTTAAATATTAATTATTTTAAAAAGTTTATTTTTCATTAATTATATTCATTACCACTATTATCTATTCTGTTCATATTTGTCTTTCAATGATACCTATTAACATATTTTTTAAACAAAAATGAAAAGGCAATGTGCATACAATGTAAACATGAAAAATAAATGTCTCTCTTCTCTGTCTCACGCTCATACATATACATGTATTTTACCGATATGTGAGCTTACTAAACTAAATAAATGTCTCTGCCTTGTATGTTTTTCTTCTAATTTTATTTTTGAGGTAATTCCATCATAGCCTATATCAGTAGATTTATTATATCATTATATGGATCTAATAAAATTTGCTTTGCCAATCCAATTTTGATGGCCATTTACATAGATTTTAGCCTTTGTCTTCCATGAACAATGCTAAAATTCTTCTATGGATAACTTTGTGGATAAAGTGTGTATATCTGGAAGAAACATTCCAGATATCTAAATACTGGATAATAAGATACTTGCATTTTATATTTTTAAGATATTGTCAAGTTGCCCTACAGAGAGGACACACTCATTTATATCCTATTTACAGTAAATTCTTGTTTCTCCATATTTGACAATGTTGACCATTACTTTGCTTTTCGATATCTACTGTTGATATTGGTAAAAAAATATATAGACTTTATCTTTTAGTTTGCAGTTACTCAAGTGAGTAAATCAGAGCTTTTTTCAAATATTTTAGTGCTAGTTGTTGTTTCTGTTGTTGTTGTTGTGTGTGACTGTTTCCTGGGTATTCAATATCTTTGATGTCCTACTATGGTTTGAATGTATCTCCTCCAAATTTCAGGTGTTATCAATGTGATAGTATTAAGAGGTGAGACTTTTAAGGGGTGATTATGCCATGAGGACTTCTTCCTGCAGTGTTAGATAAGCTTGTCTGTCCATCTTCTTTCATGTGATGACACAGAGTTTCTCCTCTAAAAAGGATGACTATACAACCCTCACCAGGCAACTGAGCCAGCTAATGCCTTGAGGTTGGAATTCTCAGACCCCAGAACTGCGACAAGATAGATTTATTTATTTTATAAATTATCCAGTTTCAGGTACTCTGATGTAGCAGCCCAAAACTGAGACATGGTTTCTACCTATTTTTTCCTAAGAGTTTATCTTTTTTTCTGATTTGAGACCTATTTATGTAAAATAAAAATTCTTTTGTATATCACATGTGTTAGTATTTTTCTGGCTTGTAATTTTTTTAAAACTTTGCTTATTGCATTTTTAATGTGGAAATTTCATATCCTATGAGGTAAAATTCATCCATCGTATCTCTTATGGCTTTTCTATTTTGTGTATTACTTAGAAAGATTGCCCCACACTAAGATGCACACACACACCTTATGTTTATATATACACACAAAGATAATTAGCTTTTTAAAGCTAAAAATCGCTATGGTTACTGGTATTTCTTTTAAGGTTTGAAAGTAGGAAATATCACCTGAAATTTCCCTCAATGCATTATTTATGAGAAAGAAACAACCAGTTTGACATTAAAATTGCCTTTAGGTTAAAGTAATCTCTACACATTTTGATACTCATCCTATAACAGAAAGAAATGTTTTTATGTACCTATAAATTAAGCAAGAAGTATCTAATTAGTTGTCTTTAAGATGAAAACCTTTCCTCTCAAGGTTACTTGAAAAATTCTAGGGCTATGAAAAATCAAGAACTATGAAAAGCCATGATTTATCTTATTAAATGTATCAGGTAGCTATATCTGTAATATGGGTAGTTCTTCTGCCTTATGTGTTTATTGGCAGAGATAAGAATAGAAAAAGTACGGCTAAATCTCTAGTGAGTGTGAACTACAGGTCAGGCACTGTCTGAAGTCTGGACACACAGACTGCTTTCTTAGAATGCACAATAGCTCCTTTTGGTAGGTACTATTATCTACCACATTTTACAGGTGGGTAAAGGGAAGCTTTGGGGCATTATGTAATTGTTCAACATCACGTATCTGGTAAGCACTGTGAAAAGAGCAGATGCCCAGTCTTTCTGATTCCACAGCCCTGTGCACTTACCGATTATTTCATACTGTCTCTGGTGTTTGTTACAATAGTAAACCTTTGACATGGTGTTTGGGGAGGGTTCTAGAAGAAAGTAGCTGGTTTTCTGAGATTAATTCTTCTTATTATAATTATCTTTGTGTTTATATACTTCAATGTCTTCAAGATTAAGAAAATTGCTACCAGTTTGTGGTCAATTTGAATTTATTATACATTGGATTTTTTACTTAAGATTATTAAGAATTCAAGCTCTAGAGTCACTCAGACCTGGATTCACAGCCTGTCTTTGAACTTAATAGCTATATGACATCAAGCAAATTAATTAACCTCTAAATCCCACTATACAGCACTTATCTTCTGAGAAATTGAGTTAATAATAGCACTCACTTCAGGAGGTTTTGAGAGGGTATTAAGTGAACGTAAGCTTTTTAAGAGAAGTAACTTTGGTTTTGCTTATTGCCATATCTCAAGCACCTAAAAGAATGCCTATACATAGTAGTTTCTCAATAGATATTTGTTGAATAAGTGTATAAAGTGCTTATTGAACTATTTGTTACTGCCTTTGTCACTGTCAGATAATAAAAACAATAATACTACACATATACCTACTTCTCTTTAAATGCAAAGGATGATTTAAGAGTCCCAATTAAATGCAATTTCTCATTCTTTCTCTTGATACTGTCAATGAAAATTGGTATAGATGGAATTCTGTTAAATCTGGTTTGTTACCTCTTACCAGCCTTTGCTACTTTTATGTATCTCTTCTTTGACAAAACAGAAGAAGAAGAGACCAGCAATTGGTGACAAATCTAATTTGAATTTTTAGTGTTGAACAATGGTATTTCACTTCTTTAAGCTGTACTTTTAAAATGCCACAATTTACTGAACCATGTTATAGGGTCACATGGCTGAGTATAGTTTGAGGAGAAAGACATTGGAAGGCAGACAATTTTCAAGACAATTTTCAGGTGATATTGTAATGTACTTTCCCGTTTTAAAATTCACATGGGAGCTTTAGCTGTATTAATTCTAGAAGCAGGAGAACTGGCTTCATTGCCAGCTCAAAAAACACCTCAATGCCCCCAGGAAGGAGGTTGCTGGGGAACAAAGAATCAATGCTCACTCCTGAGTTCTCATTCAAAGGTCTTTTTTGGATGGATTCAGCCACTGGAGTGCAAATTGTCTTGAGGTCAAAAGACTCTACTTTATTTCTTGTGGTTTCTCCAGTACTTAGAAGTAAGTGATTAAAAATATTTGCTAAGTGATACAGTTTGGACATCTCCCCACCCAGATATCATCTTGAATTATAATCCCCATAGTCCCCATGTGCCATGGAGGGACACAGTGGCAGGTAATTGAATCATAGGGGCGGATCTGCCTATGCTGTTCTCGTGAAAGTGAGTGAGTTCTCAAGAGATCTAATGGTTTTATAAGCATCTGGCATTTCCTCTGCCGGCACTCATTCTCTTTCCTGTCGCCCTGTGAAGAGGTGTATTCTGCCACGACTGTAAGTTTTCTGAGGCTCTCCCAGCTATGTGGAACTGTAAGTCAGTTAAATCATTTTTCTTTACAAATTACCCAGTCTTGGGTATTTCTTCATAGCAATGTGAGAACGGACTAATACACTAAATGTAGGATTGCAGTTAATTACTGGCAACCTTTATGTAGCTGTTCCCTTTAAACCAATGTTTATAAATTGTAAATGTATTTTTATTTTCAAGGAGAAAATATAAGGAGAGTATACTTATGCTGGGAAATTTAATAAGAAATACAATTTTTATTTGTGTATTATTTATTTTACAAATTAGGAATAATTAAAGAAACATGAGTTCTTAAGATAGTTACTTTTAAACTGAAATTAAATGATCATTCCATAGGTATAGACATGTAATACATCATTAACACATATTACAAATGAAAAAACTAAACAAAACAAAAAAACCTCTAAAGACAAATACCCCGTCATCTTGTGTGATCTGCAGCAGGGCAGGAGCTCAGGTGACTAATCTTTTAGGTCAATGTTTTTTTCTCAAATATCAAGCAAATTAGTTTCAAATAAAAATATAAATATAGCAAATGTGTATTTTCTCTACCATAGTTCTTTGGATTTTTGAACATGGATGTCTTTTTCATGTTGTTTACCAATATAGAAAGAAAACATGTCAGATTCCACAACCTTGAAGAATATTTCTGATATACGCATGCATATGTCTACGCACGCATGTGTAACCACCTCACATGGGTGAAAGATGAGTTGCATTTGGGATTTAAATCATTGTTTTGTAACCTGACAAGATGCTTTGACAGACTGTTAAGATTGAAGCTACTGTGAAAACTGTTCTCTCATTTACTTTCCATTGCTCAATTATTTTCAACCTTACCCAAAACAGGGATTCATCACCTCTAGAGACACACCAGAAGATGTCAAGATGTAGATTTGTCTTTTTTATCCTTTCCTTGCCAATGAGATTCAATTGTCAAAATGACAAAAGATTGAAGCTGGAAAGAAGCCCCCAGTAAAATGTCAGAACTTCATCACAGTAGGAGTTGCAGCAGGCACATTAGTAAAGTTGGTTCAAGTTGGGCTTGACCTCAAGCCAACCATTAGATTTCTGGAGAGAAATTGCATAGATTTAAAGGGATATAATTTAAAAGGTACAAGATAGGTTCATTACATCAGTTATTGATTTGTTCCTTTTTGAACTTCAAAGAATTTCTCGTGTATAACTTTGTGACATGGAAGCCAATAAAAACATACAAAAAAAGTGTTGTTTATGGTGACCTCATTATTCTCAGTGTTCAGATAATGATCTCGTCTTACACCAAAGACTTTGATTTAGAAAACTGTGCTAGGAACTTTTCTGTTCCAGATTCTCCTGTGACATAAAAATAATTTCGTGCCTCTGTGTGTACGGTAAAACAGGCCTCATTTGGCTTAGGCATCTCTTTACCCATTTTTGTTTACTCTGGATGTAAGAGTCTTTAACTTTGATGTACCAAGTAAAATGTATGTCTTGGACATTGGGGTTAACTCTTCAACATTCATGCCAGGTCAAACTATTCCTGTAACTTAGCGCCAGAGATTTTAATTCTATTGTAGCAATAGGATTAGTTTTAGGCCTGTGATCAAATTCTTGCCAGTGAGATAGATATCAGTTTCAGGACAAAAAAATCCAAACTCAAAAAAAAAAAGCCCAGATACCCTTTCCACAGCTGGACATTGGCATGTGCGGAAATGACACTGGGGACAACCTCAGCTTCCTTGTTTTCGTGGTGAGGAGGGAACAGACATTCAGCATGGAAAAGCCTGGCAATAACATGGATACATGTTACTATTGCTGAGCACCTGATCAACTAACCTTGGGACTCACTACACTCAAGTCTTCTTTTTGTAGGAGATAAAGCATTGTCTTACTCTTTAATGCAGTTTAAGCTGCTTTTTCTATTAAAAATCCTAATTGAGATAGACTAGCTGAATAAACCGGTATCTCTCTATTATAACTAGTATATGGGTACTCTAATTTTATATTTTAAAAGGAGGACAAAAGTGTTTTTTAAAGTGTCTGCAAGTAGTTCTACCATGACAATCATATGTTTTTATATAAAAAAATTTTGAAAAATATTTCCAACCAGTTCTTTATCCCACTAGCCTTTGAGGCTAAGATGTTATTCTGGCTCAATAGCTATCATGGCAATTTACCACAGTGGTTTATCCCATGAAGTTTGCACTGGATTTAGGACACTGATAGAAAATAATTTGTATTATTATTATTATTACTATTATTTTATCATAGCTCGGGGTTTGTCAATTGGTTTCTATCTAAAGCTTTGCTATTCTAAGATGTGTTGTTCAGTGCTATGCTGAACGACTGCTGTGATTCTGCCATTTTATCTTTCTATTCTGAGTATGCTGTCTGCTTTTATCTGTTCTATTTGTCACCTGCATTGTCCACATTAGATCAGAAGCATCATTAGATATCAGGATATTGGAAATTGCGTTTACATTCTATTTTAGCAAATAAACTTTTACTTGAAAAAAAGAGCTAAAAATGAATGGTATATTGTACAAAACATGAAGGTCATAATGCTCCCTGTCCAAGTGTGGGTTTCTCCAGTGGCAGAGCCATACACAAGGGCTTGCCTGCAGGTTGTTTATTTGTGCAGCAATCCCAGGGAATAGAGTAAGGGACTATGGAGAGTGAAACAGAGAGGAGAAAAGCAATTAAAAGGGTGCACAATCAAGTTGATACCTCTGTTAGTAACTGGGACTTCATCTTGTTGGGATTTTCTGACTCAGAATGGACCTTAGAATTGTCTGCCTAAGAAATATAGGGAGCATTGTTTATCCAATAGCTCTCATAACCCACAAGTCAAGACTCATTCATAACTATCATTTTTCCAAGCTGCATAAATGACTGCCATGGGTGTTCACAGAAGTATCTCATGAAATGACCTGTTATGAAGCCCAGACAGGAAACAGGAGGTACAGGATACAACAGAGGTGAGGTGTTGGCAGTGTACCCATGTGTGAGTTTGGCTACTCAAGTGATTAGAACAAAAGGTTGATTGACAGGCGTCTAATATATGTATTTTTTTCTAATACTATAAACTAATCTCTTCCCCTACAGTAAAAGATAAGGCATTTCTGTTTAAGAATTCCATGACTAATATTTTATGAGCAACATTGATTTTAGAAAGCAAATAGCTAAAAGAAGGGCTATGATAAAAACTGGGAAAAAAAACAAAATGGATTTGAAGACATAGATAATAAATCATCCATAGACGTAAACATTGAGGAAAATATATAGAAAGTAGGAGGACACAGAAGAATATTTCTCAAAGTTGGTGTGTGGAAGTAGTGGGAACCAAATAAGCAAGACATTATTCTTCATTAATGAGTGGCCTGGCTAATTTAAGAGATTGGAGATTCTGTGGAGGTATGATTGTATACTATTTATGTGAGGATTCATCACAGATGTGATTGATGCTTGGTTAACAACACCACATACTACCAACACCACTAACACCACATAAGGTGGTGTTAGTGTGACTGTAAGACCATAGAGAAAAGTGATTCTTAGCAGAAGTAAATGCACCACTTTGCATGTGTGACTTCAATGCAGAAGGAATGAGAAGAGACACACAAAAGCAGACTACACAGTAAGAGCCTGAAGGAAACATGTATAGATAATTTTATGATAATGTCTGCTAGAATTATATGATTCCATTAACAGTATATACATATGTGTGTGCCTATGTACATATATGTAAATACACAATTGCATTTATCTACATATATTTGTCTCAGGTTGTTAATGATACATAAAGTGACATCAAGATAACCGCAATTCCTTGATTTCAGCAAGTTTTTTGACAAATCACTATATTCTTGTAAATATGATGATGATATGTGGATGGGGCTCTTGCAAAATCAGGTCAGTTTGTGGCTGGTAGAATTACCCTTCTCAGAGGGTATTGACTAATGAACAGGCCATTGCCAAGAAAAACAGAATTTCTCAGTGGCATGCCCCAGAGAACTGTCCTTGGCAATGCCATGCTTAATTTGTTTATAAATAACTTGGATAAGATTTGAAAAGCATACTTTCCAAAATGTTAACAAGAATAGTGCTGAGGGGAAGAGTTGGTACTCAGCCACACTCTGAGGCTGTGTAGTGTTGTGGAAGGAAGATTGGCCTGAAAATTCCTAGCCTTGCTATTTATGCTTTGAGTAGTTGTTGTCAAATTTCCTAACAAGTAAAATAGAGGCAGTTATCTTAAAGATAATAAACGAAATGTTTAAAGTTATTTTACTCATTTGCGGGCCTATAGGAAACACTATATTAGAAACATAGCAAATTAGTCCAATTAGTTTGATAAATGGTAATAAACAGTCAGAGATGTATTGTAAAATTTATTCCTTTAAAGTTGATCTTAAAAGTTAATTATCTAGGTATGTAAGAGAAATGCATGAATTTACCTAAATTATGTTTTAATGCTGGGCGTAGGAAGTATAACTCATTTCAAATCCAATATGAGGCAGAAATATACATGCATCTTGTCAGAGTTAATTTATTCAGGGCAGCGATCTTACAAATTTAATGTTCAGACCAAGGCAAGCATTCATTATACTACACTTTGCTGTGGGTACCATCACATTGGGATATTTCTGTCTGGCTTAAGGGAAACATTGACAAAGTCTGACATATCCATAAAAGGCTGACTAGGATAGCAGAACTTCTGAAAATGTGTTTTATAAAGATAGTCATGAGAATTACAAAAGAGACATTTAGTATGGCCATGTGAAGAGATATTTGAAGGACAGCATTCTCAAATAAGGACTCTATGCTTATATTCTCTTATCTGCACAGGGTGGAAAGGTAGGTGGAAATCATAGGAATAAATATGGCTGAATTTCCAACTGGGTAGTCTCCTATTTAGAACTGTCAAAAATAAAACAACCCTTTTTACAGGGGAACAAGTTTCATTATTAATATAAGTCCAGGGGCATCTTTTCTGAGTCCTGAATTTGAAAGGCAAATGGCAGAGATTACCACCAAAGCATTTTCTGACACACATTTTCTTAGCCTTCATAATCACATAAGCCAATTCTTTATATGAAATCCCTCTCTATATATATTAATAGATACACACACACACACACACACACACACACATATCCACACATCCCGTTAGATCTGTTTCTGTGGAGAAGTCTGACTAGTACAGCATTCGTTTCTAAACTCAACATCTTGCTTCTTAGAGTCTAGTTTTGTGCCTGAGGAAATAAAAGCAGTCCGGATTTTACATTGCAGGCAAACTTATATGGACCACCTGTTACTGTGTGGAGTACCCTGTAGATAATTTACCCAATGCTTCAGTTCTCAGAACTTCTACACAGGCTTTTACCTGAACATCCACATCATAGTAACCTGTATGCTGTATACAGAAAGGCAAACAATGTGGCCCATGACTCTGGCTCATTCAAATAGGCACACATTTTAAAAAGTTGATACCTTTAAAAAACATTAACAGTGCCTAGGGTTTAATTATTGTTATGGAAATAGTGTGTGGGTCAGTATAGATAACATACAATAATACAAATGAGGAAACAAAAATCTATAATAATCCATAGTTTTACTTATATTTGTTGTGTGATAGGCCTTATTAATCATAACATAAATTAAAAAATCTTCAGAATAATCAAAATAAAATAAATAATAATGGTTAGTAATTTAACCATCATAAAAACCTATGCAGTGGCTAATATTATTATACTCATTTTAGAAAAGAGATAAAACCAAGTCTCAGAGAGTTAAGTAATTTGCACATGGTCACGCAGGTCCTAATTGGAGAGCCAAGATTGGACCTCTGAAATTTGACTTCAGAGTAGCATGTGCTTAACCGTTGTGTTTCCTGAGACAAAGTCACCTAAGTTTAAAAATGAGACAGAATGGAAAACAAGTAAGGGTTCACTGAGTATATTTATATTTGAATGTTAGTATCCAACATATATAAAGACCTTCAACATGGTAATAAGATACAGGTAGTTGATCTAATATTGAAAAAGGTAATGAATATGATTCGGTAATTGAAAAAACATACAAGTGCATTCAAGCTTATCAATGCCATTGTCAATCAGAAAAATACAATTGTAAAGATAAAGCTTTGTTTTTTCGTTAAAATAGCGCAATTTAGCAGAAAATTAATAATAACTAGCATTGATTGGCAAAATAGTGAAAAATAAACATTTTTATACAGTATAACTAGAAATACATTTTTTCTGAGGGAAATTCAGTATTATCAAAATTTTGAAATTTGAAGTTCATATCCTTAACACTTCTAAGACACCATCTTATAGATACACACACATGTACAAAAATACATTTATGAATAACTTGAGCATTGTTTTTAATAGAACAAAATTTGCAAAGAACTCAAATGTCTACCACAGGAGTATATTCAGCTTGTGATAATAATAATGATTTTCATATTTATGAAGACTTTATTGTATCACACATTGTACCAATATTTTGTAGGCATTTTTTTGTAATGGAAATAAACATTAATCATCAAGTTTTATTAATGTGCCCATACTTATACATGGAAACTGAGTCTTAAAAAGGTTTACTTATTTGATTGAGATCACATAGCAATAAAGTGAGAAATCAGGACTTGCACCAGAAGCTATGCTCATCAATTCTGTAGCGTTCTTTGATGTGACTAAAAGAAAGTGGCTCTTGACACGGAAATGTCAGTAAGACACACGTTCAATAAGGAAAGTAAGTTGCAGTGTGTACTCTTGATCAGTATTTGCTTATTGTCTTCATTGAAAAATTAACACAATCAGTTTTCCTATTGTGCTCCTTAATTTTTGTTGCTTGTTTGCAAGGGCTTAAACTAATTTTGCTTACTCTTGTGTTTTCCAAGTTCCCATGAATCTGTTTCTTAAATACATCTTCTGTGTAGGTAATTTTATTGTCTTTGTTACAGAACAATTCTGAGGCTATTTTTTATTTTAATAAAGTTATAGATTTAAATTTTGATATCTATGATCTGAATTGTATCATCTTATGTGTTCTGTTCTGGTTTTTAAAGCTTTATTAATTTGGTGTTTCAGCTTTATAACCTAGACTTACACTTTTTGTATTGTGTGAATATATATGATTGTTTTCTTAATGTTATTACATGTTTTAGGTTTTTTAAAGATCGTCTTTCTAATATAAAAATCTTTATTAATTATAAATATATAATTTATTACTATAGTTTAATATTAGTAAAGTATAATAGTTAATTGTTAGTATATAGTGCATTTATTTATTAATAACTATGCAATTATAAACATTTTATATCAATTGATACATTATATACTAATAAATATTTATTATTATAAATATTATTTGCTATTATAAACATTAATAAATATTTATTAATATAGCTTACCAAGTATTTTAAGTGTCCTTTGACTTGCATATCAGAAAAATGAAGAAATTACTCTGTTTTACCCTTCTCACTGCTGCCTTCATCCCTATAATTTTATTCATCTTCCTATTTTTTATTAGCTTTTGTTGCTCTTCCTGACTCTGCTACTTACTAGCAGTTTAACTTTTCACAGTGTTTTAATCTATGACTCAGTCTCCTCTTCTATGAAATTAGAATAATAATATCTCAAAGGGTTGTTGCAGTCTTACTTTTATTATTTGTCTTCTTATTATTCTAATAATGCCTGTGATAGTCTTTAACTTGAGATCTTTTTTTTTTTTTTTTGAGACAGAGTCTTGCTCTGTTGCCCAGGCTGGAGTGCAGTGGCTCGATCTTGGCTCACTGCAAGCTCTGCCTCCTGGGTTCACGCCATTCTCCTGCCTTAGCCTCCCGAGTAGCTGGGACTACAGGCGCCCGCCACCACGCCCGGCTAATTTTTTGTATTTTTTAGTAGAGTCGGGGTTTCACCGTGTTAGCCAGGATGGTCTCGATCTCCTGACCTCGTGATCTGCCCACCTCAGCCTCCCAAAGTGCTGGGATTACAGGTGTGAGCCACCGTGCTCGGCCAAGATCTTAATTTATTATTTTAAACATTTACTTTCTACTATATAAGATGAGGAATTTAGCACATGTACTTCTTTAAACCCCATATATTTTTCTCCTGATATTTGTTACTGATATTTTTGTATTAGGTATTATTTTTCTTAATATTTAAATTTTAACTAATAGACTCTAATGAATATGCCTTGATTTTTATTATAAGTATAATTTTTCCTCTGAGATATAAATATTAATCTACTTTTATTTTTATGATTTCATTCATTTTTACATTAAATAAATACAGTATGAAGTAAGAAATAAAGTTGTCTTTGTTTTCTAAAATGTTAATCAGTTGTCCTAACACTAATTATTGGATTGTCTCCCTTATTTCTATTTATTTAAAATCTTACTAATAATATACAGAAAATACTTAAAATACCTTTATTTTGTTGCTTAACATTTCATCCTGTTTTGTTTTTCTAACTGCTTTATGCAATCATTTAGTCATTTAACATTTACCAACTGAGTGCCCCCAGTATGCCTCTTAGTACCTAGTCAGAGGACTGGGATAGGAAGGGGAGCAAAACAGATAAAATATCTGCCCTCGCTGGTTACTCTCTAGTGAGCCGTCGGTCATTGTAAGAGCTTAAGACGAGAATGGAGGAACAGTTTGCAAGCTGTTTGTACACAGAACCACTGTGCTAAATTTGAGTAAGCAATGGTATGCCTTCTTATGATTTCTTTCAAGTCCACACATATATGAATAAATATGTATGTATGAGTTTTTACTGAACTGTAGAAAACAAACAATAAAATTCCTGCCAAACTGGCTTTACTATGTTCCTTGCTCTATCACAACAAAAAAGTTAGTATCACACTGTTTCAACTATTACAATTCAATTATACAATTTAAAATGTAATACTACAAATTCCTAATACAATTTTGCTTTCAGAAATTCCTTGACTATTGACACATTTAATTACCTAAATAAATATTAAAATGATTTTGCTACTTCCCTTGAAATGATTTAACATTATGATTTACATTAAAATATACAATGTATTGATTTGAAATTTATGTCTTTATAAAATTGTTTTTCCATGAGAAACAAGGTATGTCTATACATTTCAATCTTATTCTGCCCCTTGATAGATTTATATAATTGTATTCATATGGGTTTTGCATATTTTTGTTGGAAATTTTTTGATAAAAATAGGAATGAAATTTTTTTTTAAAATTTATTTATTATTATTATACTTTAAGTTGTAGGGTACATGTGCATAACGTGCAGGTTTGTTACATATGTATACTTGTGCCATGTTGGTGTGCTGCACCCAGTAACTCATCATTTACATCAGGTATAACTCCCAATGCAATCCCTCCCCCCTCCCCCCTCTCCATGATAGGCCCCTGTGTGTGATGTTCCCCTTCCTGAGTCCAAGTGATCTCATTGTTCAGTTCCCACCTATGAGTGAGAACATGCGGTGTTTGGTTTTCTGTTCTTGTGATAGTTTGCTAAGAATGATGGTTTCCAGCTGCATCCATGTCCCTACAAAGGACACAAACTCATCCTTTTTGATGGCTGCATAGTATTCCATGGTGTATATGTGCCACATTTTCTTAATCCAATCTGTCACTGATGGACATTTGGGTTGATTCCAAGTCTTTGCTATTGTGAATAGTGCTGCAATAAACATACGTGTGCATGTGTCTTTATAGCAGCATAATTTATAATCCTTTGGGTATATACCCAGTAATGGGATGGCTGGGTCGTATGGTACATCTAGTTCTAGATCCTTGAGGAATCGCCATACTGTTTTCCATAATGGTTGAACTAGTTTACAATACCACCAACAGTGTAAAAGTGTTCCTATTTCTCCACATCCTCTCCAGCACCTGTTGTTTCCTGACTTTTTAATGATCGCCATTCTAACTGGTGTGAGATGGTATCTCATTGTGGTTTTGATTTGCATTTCTCTGATGGCCAGTGATGATGAGCATTTTTTCATGTGTCTGTTGGCTGTATGAATGTCTTCTTTTGAGAAATGTCTGTTCATATCCTTTGCCCACTTTTTGATGGGGTTGTTTGTTTTTTTCTTGTAAATTTGTTTGAGTTCTTTGTAGGTTCTGGATATTAGCCCTTTGTCAGATGAGTAGATTGCAAAAATTTTCTCCCATTCTGTAGGTTGCCTGTTCACTCTGATGGTAGTTTCTTTTGCTGTGCAGAAGCTCTTTAGTTTAATGAGATCCCATTTGTCAATTTTGGCTTTTGCTGCCGTTGCTTTTGGTGTTTTAGACATGAAGTCTTTGCCCATGCCTATGTCCTGAATGGTACTACCTAGGTTTTCCTCTAGGATTTTTATGGTATTAGGTCTAACATTTAAGTCTCTAATCCATCTTGAATTAATTTTCGTATAAGGAGTAAGGAAAGGATCCAGTTTCAGCTTTCTACTTATGGCTAGCCAATTTTCCCAGCACCATTTATTAAATAGGGAATCCTTTCCCCATTTCTTGTTTCTCTCAGGTTTCTCAAAGATCAGATGGCTGTAGATGTGTGGTATTATTTCTGAGGACTCTGTTCTGTTCCATTGGTCTATATCTCTGTTTTGGTACCAGTACCATGCTGTTTTGGTTACTGTAGCCTTGTAGTATAGTTTGAAGTCAGGTAGCGTGATGCCTCCAGCTTTGTTCTTTTGACTTAGGTTGTCTTGGAGATGCGGGCTCTTTTTTGGTTCCATATGAACTTTAAAGCAGTTTTTTCCAATTCTGTGAAGAAACTCATTGGTAGGTTGATGGGGATGGCATTGAATCTATAAATTACCTTGGGCAGTATGGCCATTTTCACGATATTGATTTTTCCTGTCCATGAGCATGGTATGTTCTTCCATTTGTTTGTGTCTTCTTTTATTTCACTGAGCAGTGGTTTGTAGTTCTCGTTGAAGAGGTCCTTTACATCCCTTGTAAGTTGGATTCCTAGGTATTTTATTCTCTTTGAAGCAATTGTGAATGGAAGTTCATTCCTGATTTGGCTCTCTGTTTGTCTGTTACTGGTGTATAAGAATGCTTGTGATTTTTGCACATTAATTTTGTATCCTGAGACTTTGCTGAAGTTGCTTATCAGCTTAAGGAGATTTTGGGCTGAGACAATGGGGTTTTCTAAATATACAATCATGTCATCTGCAAACAGGGACAGTTTGACTTCTTCTTTTCCTAACTGAATACCCTTGATTTTTTTCTCTTGCCTAATTGCCCTAGCCAGAACTTCCAGCACTATGTTGAATAGGAGTGGTGAGGGAGGGCATCCCTGTCTTGTGCCAGTTTTCAAAGGGAATTTTTCTAGTTTTTGCCCATTCAGTATGATATTGGCTGTGGGTTTTTCATAAATAGCTCTTATTATTTTGAGGTACGTTCCATCAATACCGAATTTATTGAGCGTTTTTAGCATGAAGGGCTGTTGAATTTTGTCAAAAGCCTTTTCTGCATCTATTGAGATAATCATGTGGTTCTTGTCTTTGGTTCTGTTTATATGCTGGATTATGTTTATTGATTTGCGAATGTTGAACTAGCCTTGCATCCCAGGGATGAAGCCCACTTGATCATGGTGGATAAGCTTTTTGATGTGTTGCTGAATCCAGTTTGCCAGTATTTTATTGAGGATTTTTGCATCGATGTTCATCAGGGATATTGGTCTAAAATTCTCTTTTTTTGTTGTGTCTCTGCCAGGCTTTGGTATCAGGATGATGTTGGCCTCATAAAATGAGTTAGGGAGGATTCCCTCTTTTTCTATTGATTGGAATAGTTTCAGAAGGAATGGTACCAACTCCTCCTTGTACCTCTGGTAGAATTCAGCTGTGAATCCATCTGGTCCTGGACTTTTTTTGGTTGGTAGGCTATTAATTATTGCCTCAATTTCAGAGCCTACTATTCGTCTATTCAGGGATTCAACTTCTTCCTGGTTTAGTCTTGGAAGAGTGTAAGTGTCCAGGAAATTATCCATTTCTTCTAGATTTTCCAGTTTATTTGCGTAGAGGTGTTTATAGTATTCTCTGATGGTACTTTGTATTTCTGTGGGGTCGGTGGTGATATCCCCTTTATCATTTTTTATTGCGTCTATTTGATTCTTCTCTCTTTTCTTCTTTATTAGTCTTGCTAGTGGTCTGTCAATTTTGTTGATCTTTTCAAAAAACCAACTCCTGGATTCATTGATTTTTTGGAGAGTTTTTTGTGTCTCTATCTCCTTCAGTTCTGCTCTGATCTTAGTTATTTCTTGCCTTCTGCTAGCTTTCGAATGTGTTTGCTCTTGCTTCTCTAGTTCTTTTAATTGCGATGTTAGAGTGTCAATTTTAGATCTTTCCTGCTTTCTCTTGTGGGCATTTAGTGCTATAAATTTCCCTCTACACACTGCTTTAAATGTGTCCCAGAGATTCTGGTATGTTGTATCTTTGTTCTCATTGGTTTCAAAGAACATCTTTATTTCTGCCTTCATTTCGTTATGTACCCAGTAGTCATTCAGGAGCAGGTTGTTCAGTTTCCATGTAGTTGAGCGGTTTTGATTGAGTTTCTTAGTCCTGAGTTCTAGTTTGATTGCACTGTGGTCTGAGAGACAGTTTGTTATAATTTCTGTTCTTGTACATTTGCTGAGGAGTGCTTTACTTCCAATTACGTGGTCGATTTTGGAGTAAGTACGATGTGGTGCTGAGAAGAATGTATATTCTGCTGATTTGAGGTGGAGAGTTCTATAGATGTCTATTAGGTCTGCTTGCTGCAGAGATGAGTTCAATTCCTGGATATCCTTGTTAACTTTCTGTCTCATTGATCTGTCTAATGTTGACAGTGGAGTGTTGAAGTCTCCCATTATTATTGTATGGGAGTCTAAGTCTCTTTGTAAGTCTCTAAGGACTTGCTGGATGAATCTGGGTGCTCCTGTATTGGGTGCATATATATTTAGGATAGTTAGCTCTTCCTGTTGAATTGATCCCTTTACCATTATGTAATGGCCTTCTTTGTCTCTTTTGATTTTGATGGTTTAAAGTCTGTTTTATCAGAGACTAGGATTGCAACCCCCGCTTTTTTTTGTTCTCCATTTGCTTGGTAAATCTTCCTCCATCCCTTTATTTTGAGCCTATGTATGTCTCTGCGTGTGAGATGGGTCTCCTGAATACAGCAGACTGATGGGTCTTGACTCTTGATCCAGTTTGCCAGTCTGTGTCTTTTAATTGGAGCATTTAGTCCATTTACATTTAAGGTTAAGATTGTTATGTGTGAACTTGATCCTGCCATTATGATATTAACTGGTTATTTTGCTCGTTAGTTGATGCAGTTTCTTCCTAGCCTCGATGGTCTTTACATTTTGGCATGTTTTTGCAATGGCTGGTACCGGTTGTTCCTTTCCATGTTTAGTGCTTCCTTCAGGGTCTCTTGTAAGGCAGGCCTAGTGGTGACAAAATCTCTAAGCATTTGCTTATCTGTAAAGGATTTTATTTCTCCTTCACTTATGAAACTTAGTTTGGCTGGATATGAAATTCTGGGTTTAAAATTCTTTTCTTTAAGAATGTTGAATATTGGCCCCCACTCTCTTCTGGCTTGGAGAGTTTCTGCCGAGAGATCTGCTGTTAGTCTGATGGGCTTCCCTTTGTGGGTAACCCGACCTTTCTCTCTGGCTGCCCTTAAGATTTTTTCTTTCATTTCAACTTTGGTGAATCTGGCAATTATGTGTCTTGGAGTTGCTCTTCTCGAGGAGTATCTTTGTGGCTTTCTCTGTATTTCCTGGATTTGAATGTTGGCCTGCCCTACTAGGTTGGGGAAGTTCTCCTGGATGATATCCTGAAGAGTGTTTTCCAACTTGGTTCCATTTTCCCCCTCACTTTCACGCACCCCAATCAGACGTAGATTTGGTCTTTTTACATAATCCAATACTTCTTGCAGACTTTGTTCATTTCTTTTTCTTCTTTGTTCTTTTGGTTTCTCTTCTCGCTTCATTTCATTCATTTGATCCTCAATCGCAGATACTCTTTCTTCCAGTTGATCGAGTCGGTTACTGAAGCTTTTGCATTTGTCACGTATTTCTCGTGTCATGGTTTTCATCTCTTTCATTTCGTTTATGACCTTCTCTGCATTAATTACTCTAGCCATCAATTCTTCCACTTTTTTTTCAAGATTTTTAGTTTCTTTGCACTGGGTACGTAATTCCTCCTTTAGCTCTGAGAAATTTGATGGACTGAAGCCTTCTTCTCTCATCTCGTCAAAGTCTTTCTCCGTCCAGCTTTGATCCGTTGCTGGCGATGAGCTGCGCTCCTTTGCCGGGGGAGATGCGCTCTTATTTTTTGAATTTCCAGCTTTTCTGCCCTGCTTTTTCCCCATCTTTGTGGTTTTATCTGCCTCTGGTCTTGATGATGGTGATGTACTGATGGGGTTTTGGTGTAGGTGTCCTTCCTGTTTGATAGTTTTCCTTCTAACAGTCAGGACCCTCAGCTGTAGGTCTGTTGGAGATTGCTTGAGGTCCACTCCAGACCCTGTTTGCCTGGGTATCAGCAGCAGAGGCTGCAGAAGATAGAATATTTCTGAACAGCGAGTGTACCTGTCTGATTCTTGCTTTGGAAGCTTCCTCTCAGGGGTGTACTCCACCCTGTGATGTGTGGGGTGTCAGACTGCCCCTAGTGGGGGATGTCTCCCAGTTAGGCTACTCAGGGGTCAGGGACCCACTTGAGCAGGGAGTCTGTCCCTTCTCAGATCTCAACCTCCATGCTGGGAGATCCACTGCTCTCTTCAAAGCTGTCAGACAGAGTCGTTTGCGTCTGCAGAGGTTTCAGCTGCGTTTGTTATTACCCTGTCCCCAGAGGTGGAGTCTACAGAGACAGGCAGGTTTCCTTGAGCTGCTGTGAGCTCCACCCAGTTCGAGCTTCCCAGCAGCTTTGTTTACCTACTTAAGCCTCAGCAATGGCGGGCGCCCCTCCCCCAGCCTCGCTGCTGCCTTGCTGGTAGATCACAGACTGCTGTGCTAGCAATGAGGGAGGCTCCGTGGGTGTGGGACCCTCCCGGCCAGGTGTGGGATATGATCTCCTGGTGTGCCTGTTTGCTTAAAGCGCAGTATTGGGGTGGGAGTTACCCGATTTTCCAGGTGTTGTGTGTCTCAGTTCCCCTGGCTAGGAAAAGGGATTCCCTTCCCCCTTGCGCTTCCCAGGTGAGGCAGTGCCTCGCCCTGCTTCAGCTCTCGCTGGTCGGGCTGCAGCAGCTGACCAGCACCGATCGTCCGGCACTCCCCAGTGAGATGAACCCAGTACCTCAGTTGAAAATGCAGAAATCACCGGTCTTCTGTGTCGCTCGCGCTGGGAGTTGGAGACTGGAGCTGTTCCTATTCGGCCATCTTGGAATGAAATTTTTTATTGCATCCCATTTATTGCTAGATCTTATTTTTTAAAAGACATTTATTGCACACTTTTTTTGTGGCTACTTTTAAAATGATTAGTAGTCCTAATAGCATTTTAGTTGAATATCTTAAAATTAATAAACAACTATATTGTCAGTAAACTATTATTTTGTCTTCTCATGTTTGTTTTTTATCTTATTGTATGAAACTTCATTTAGAACATTAACAAAAATTGTGACAGTACTCATGTGTCTCGTCTTACTCTTGATCACAGTGAGAATGCCGCGAAAGTTTTCCTAACTATGATGTTTACTTTTAGTTTTAAACATCAAACTATGATTAGAAAGATGCTTCTTAACATGTTTGTTTTCAATGGAGGCATAGTTTATGTACAATTAAACACCCATATCTTCACAGTTCGGTTATGTAAGTTTTTAAAATTGTATACGTCTATGTATCCGGTGTCCCTCAAAATAATACAAATATTTATCTTTTCCAGAAAGTTTTCTTGCACCACTATCTAATCAGTTTCTCATACTTTACAGAACAATCACCTTCTGATTTCTGTTGTCACAGATTAGTTGTGCCTATCCTTTTAATTCATATGAGTGGAATCATATTATGTACTTGTGTGTGTGTGTGGCTTCCATCATTCATTATCCTTTGGAGACTTTTTTTTTAACATTAATCAGCAGCTTGTTCTTTTTGCTTACTGAATAATATTTCATTATGTGGCCATGCTGTAATTTATATATCCTCTCTCCTGATGATGGATATCTGAGTTGTTTTCAATTCTGACCATTTTACAATTTTAGATAAGGCTTCTATGAACTTTCTTGTACAAGTCTTTTTTCTAGACATGTGTTTTTATTTTGGGGTGTAAGAATGGAATTCCAAGAATGGAATTGAAGTGTACATTTAACTTTAAAAGAAACTGCCAAATATTTCTTCAATGTGAGAACAGTATATGGTAGTCTCTGTTGTTCCACATCCTCACCTATATGTAATGCTGTCAGCATTGACTGATAGCTTATAGACTAATGATGAAAAATTTTCTCTACTTAATGGCCATTTATATACCTATTTTTTGTTGTCTTTTCAAACCTTTTGCCCATATTTTATTATTGTTGTTGTTTTTAAAGTTGAGTAGGAAAATGTTTTTGTATATTCTAGATACAAGTCTTTTGTCAGATAAGTATTTAACAGATATTCTCTCTAAATCTGTGGCTTGCCTTGCGTTTTATCAATGGTGTCTTTTAATGAGTAATTATTTTTAATTTTGTAAGTCCAATTTACCACTTTTTCTCTTTCATGGTTGGTACTTTCTGTAACCTATGCAGGACATCTGTGCCTGCACCAAGATGACGAAGATATTTTTTTCCATCCTTCAGAAGTTTTATGGTTTTTGATTTTACAAGTTTGTTTCTCATCTTTTTTTTTTAATAAACAGGAATGGGTATTAAATTTTCTTCAAACATCTTTTTAAATCAATTCAGATAATAAAAAAGTAATAAATTAATTTTAGAATAAAGTTCTTATTTCAAATTTTGAATGCTATATTTTATGGGTGCTGAGGATCTTTCAAAACCCTCTCCTTACATTTTATTGGTGTTATTTGCTTGTTTGGATTTATTTACTCAAATAAATTCCTTACATAAACATTTTAACATCAGTAGATGTTAAAATATGTTAAAAGTTATTGTTAAAGTGTTCTCAAGGAGCACCAGATGCAAATGGTAACTATGGGTGGGGAGGACAAATGTATTAATTTGATTCTGGTAATAACTACACAATGTTTATATCAAATCATCATGTTATACACCTTGAATATATGTATATATAATTTTTCCTGTTAATACTAAAAGATGTTCCTCCAGGTTTTTATCTCTATTCACATGTTTTTTATTAGAATATTCTTTGTCAAATGATAAACTCGAAAATCTTAATAGTATGTTCTCCTGGGCAAGTTTCTGTCATGTAGCTAGAGTGGATCTCCTTAAATAGATTCCTATTTTCTATACACTGTAAAAGAAACCAATTCTTAGGCAACCTAAATCACTCCATAGTTGTTTAGTCAATCTAGTAATGCATTATTTGAGCAAATATTTGTTGAATGCCTACTAGGTTTTGGGGATAGTGTTGGATTGAAGGTGCAGCAGAGGGAAATGTACACAGTGCCCACATTTATGGGGCTTATATTTTAGTGTGAGACGAACATTAAATAATAAATTATGTTACTATTAATTTAATTTCAATCAGGAGGGATGTTATGAAGGCCATGTACAAGGTGCTAAAGTGAGCCCTTTAGAGTAGAGACTGACCTGCTCAGAAAAGATCAGGGAAGATTTTTGAAGATATGTTTTTCTTAGAGTGAGTTCTGAAGAATGGATAAGAGTTAGCTAGGAGAAGGGAGGGTGCACAGGAAGAATATCTGAGGAAGAAGGAACAAAGCAGACAATGCAGAATAACTCCTGTAGATGACTCTTTAAACCTCGGGCCATGGGTCCTCACATCCATGGATTCTGAAATTTGTCTTCATCTTAAAAGTTCCCTTATGCATTACAGCAGATTTCAGTTCTGAAATGTGTGTGTCAAAATATTTTTAAGAATATATATATCAGTCTGGGCACAGCGGCTCACATCTATAATCCTAACACTTTGGAAGGCCGAGGTGGTTGGATCACTTGAACTCAGGGGTTCGAGACCAACCTGGGCAATATGACAAAACAATGCCTCTACATAAAAATACAAAAATTACTAGGTAGACATGGTGATGCACCCCTGTGGTCCCAGCTACTGGGGAGACTGAGGTGGGCAGATCATTTGAGCGAGGGAGGCGGGTTGTAGTCAACTGACCTTGATCCACTGTGTTCCAGCCTGGGAGACAGAAGGAGACCCTGTTTCAAATATATATATATATATATATATATATATGTAATGTATGTGTCAGATTTTGTTAGTGCTGAGCCTGTATCTCCTTCAAATTCACCTCTACTTGCCAAGGAATTTTTTATTTTCAAAAATTAAAAAAATTTAAAGTATTTAATTGCTAGATAAAAATTATATATATTCAGGGTGCATAATTATATATATATATGTATACATAAACATTGTGCAATATTTACCAGAATCAAATTAATATATATGCTCCCACTCATAGTTACTATTTAAGCGTACATTGAGAACACTTAATATTTGCTCTCATAAAATTTCAAGAAGACATTAATAAAGTATTAGTAATTAGAGCCACCATAATTTGATGCTGTACACTAAATCTCCAGAACTTACTCATCTTATAACTAAAACTTTATACACTTTGACAAACACACCTTCATTTCCCCTACCCTCTAGCCTCTGACCACCTTTGTTCTAATGTCTATTTCTATGAGTTTGACTGTCTTAGGCTCTATATGTAAGTGAGATCATGCAGTATGTCTCTTTTTGTGTCTGACTTATTTCACTTGGCATAACGTCCTCCAGGCTCATTCTTGTTGCCACAAATGACAGGATTTCCTTCTTTTTTGTGGCTGAATAATATTAAATTTTTTATTTGTATATAAAATATATTAATGAATAGGCCAATATATAAATATACAAAATATTAACATCCATTATGTAAAATATAAGATGCATATTAATATGTAAAATATATTATACACATTGCATTTTTTGAATCCATGCATTCACTGATGATTACCTAGGTTATTTCTGTATCTTGACTATTGCAAATAATGCTGCAATGAACATAATACTAATTTTATTTCCTTTGGATATATACCAGATGTGGCATTGCTGGGTCATATGGTAGTTCTATTTTTAACATTTTAAGGAAAATTTCATAGTATTTTTCGTAACAATTAAAACTTCTGCATAGCAAAGACTATAACAAAATAAAAAGGCAACCTATGAAATGGGAGAACATATTTGTGAACAATGTATCTGATGAGTTAATATCAAAAACATATAAGGAATTCACACAACTCAATAGCAAAAATAAAAATAACCCTACTAAAAAACGGGCAGAGGACCTGAAGAGATATTTTTTTTTCAAAGAAAACATGTAAATAGTCAACATGTATGTGAAAAGGTGCTCAACATCACTATCACAGAAACACAAATAAAAACCATAACATGATATCACATCAGAAAGGCTATTATCAAAAATATGAGAGATAACAAGTGTGGGTGAGGCTGTGAAGAAAAGCAAAGCCTTGAACACTGTTGGTGGGAATGAAAATTGTCACAGCCAAGAAGCCAAGAGATTCTAATTGAGAACGCCTATACTTCTTTGCCTCAGAGCCTTTTTTGCTGGAGCCATGTTCAGCTCAAGCAACGGCAGCTGAAAGGGTCAGAAGTCCATGCTCTAGGGAACACTTTTCAGCCAGTGGATGCCAGTGTCATAGGATAATTAGCATCACCTTGTCCTATAGTTGAGAAATCTTTAAGGGGCATTTTAAACTCTACCCCAGTATACCTCAGTGGGACTGAGTTGTAGTTTTCTTAATAACACAAACTATTTTGATTTCGTTACACTTTTGTATCTTCTCCCTACTCTACTTCCAGTGTTTCTTAGTATTATCTCCTAAATAGATAACCTGGTGATATGGTTTGACTGTGTCCCCACCCAAATCTCACCTTCAATTGTAATAATCCCCATGTGTCAAGGGCAGGGCCAGGTGAAGATAATTAAATCATAGGGCGGATTTCCCCTACACTGTTCTCATGGCAGTGAATAAGTCTCATGAGAGCTGATGGTTTTATAAATGGGAGTTCCCCTGCACAAACTCTCTTGCTGCTACCATGTAAGATGTGCCCTTGCTCCTCATTCTCCTTCTGCCATGACTGTGAGGCCTCTCCAGCCATGTGGAACTGTAAGTCAATTAAACTGATTTCCTTTATAAATTACCCAGTCTCAGATATGTCTTTATTAGCAGCATGAAAAAACAGATTAATACAGTAAATTGGTACTGTTAGAGTGGGGTACTGCTGTAAAGATACTTGAAAATTTGGAAATGACTTTGGAACTGGGTTACAGGCAGAAGTTGGAACATTTGGAGAACTCAGAAGAAAACTGGAAGACAGGAGAAAGTTTTGAGCTTTCTAGAGACTTGTTGAATGGCTTTGACCAAAATGCTGATAGTGATATGGACAACAAAGTCCAGTCTGAAGTGGTCTCAGATGGATATGAGGAACTTGTTGGGAACTGGAGCAAAGGTGATTCTTGCTATGTTTTAGCGAAGAGACTGGTGGTAGAGATTTGTAGAATTTTGAACTTGAGAGACATGATTTAGGGTATCTGGCAGAAGAAATTTCTAAGTGTCAAAGCATTCAAGAGGAAGCAGAGCATGAAAGTATAGAAAATTTGCAGCCTGATGATGCATTAGAAAAGAAAAAACAATTTTCTGGAGAGAAATCCAAACCTGCTGCAGAAATTTGCAAAACTAACAAGGAGCCAAATGTTAATCATGATGACAATGGGGAAAATGTATCCAGGGCATGTCAGAGATCTTCTCAGCAGCCCTTCCAACACAGGCCTGGAGGTCTAGGAGAAAAAAATTGGTCTCCTGGACTGGGCCCTATGCTGAGTGCAGCCTAGGGACTTTGTGCCTTTCCTCTCAGCTACTCCAGCTGTTGCTAAAAGGAGCCAAGGTACAGCTCGGGCCATGGCTTCAGAGGGTGCAAGCTCCAAGCTTTTGCAGCTTCCATGTAATGTTGAGCCTGTGGGTGAACAGAGGTCAAGAATTGAGGTTTGGGAACACTGCCTAGATTTCAGAGGATGTATGGAAATGCCTGAATGTCTAGGCAGAAGTTTGCTGCAAGAGTCGGGCCCTCATGGAGAACCTCTGCTAGGGCAGAGTAGAAGGGAAATGTGGGGTTGAAGTCCCCACATCGAGTCCCCACTGGGGCACTGCCTAGTGGAAGTGTGAGAAGACAGCCGTCTTCCTTTGGACCCCAGAAAAGTAGATCCACCAACAGCTTTCACCATGCACCTGAAAAAGCTGCTGACACTCAGCACCAGCTGTGAAGGCAGTCAGGATGGGTCCCGCACCCTACAAAGCCATGGGTGGAGCTGCTCAAGACCATGGGAACACACCTCTTGCATCAACATGACCTGGTTGTGGGATATGGAGCCAAAGGAGATCATTTTGGAACTTTAAGGTTTAATGGCAATGGCTGCTCAATTGGATTTCAGACTTGCATGAGGCCTTTAGCCCTTTTGTTTTTGACAATTTCTTCCATTTGGAATGGGTATATTAACCCAATGCCTGTACCCACATTGTATCTAAGAAGTAACTAACTTGCTTTTGATTTTACAGACTCATAGTTGGAAGGGAATTGCCTTGTCTCAGATGAGAGTTTAAACTTGGACATTTGTGCTAATGCTGATAAAAGTTAAAACTTTGGGGGCTTATCAGAAGGGCGTGATTGTGTTTTGAATTGTGATGACATGAGATTTGGGAGGGGACAGGACTGGAATGATATGGTTTGACTGTGTCCCCACCCTAATCTCACTTTGAATTGTAATAATCCCCACATGTCAAGGGTGGGGCCAGATGGAGATAATTGAACCATAGAGACAATATCCCCCATATTGTTCTCATAGTAGTGAATAAGTCTCATGAGATCTGATGATTTTATAAATGGGACTTACTCTGCACAAGCTCACTTGCCTGCCACCATGTAAGATGTGCCCCTGCTCTACATTCTCCTCTGCCATGATTGTGAGGCCTCCTCAGCCATGTGGAACTGTGAGTTAATTAAAACTCTTTGCTTTATAAATTACCCAATCTTGGGTATGTCTTTATTAGCAGTGTGAGAACAAACTAATATACCTGGTCATATCTTTGTCCCTGTGATAAGCCAAACAAAGCCATTCATTACTGGAGGAAGTCCCTGAAAAAAATTCTTAGCATAGGTTCCTTGAATGGAATCACTTATCTCCTTGAATAGCTGAAGTTTTTAGTTTTGATGAAGTCCAAATTATTAATTGAGTTTTCTTTTAAGATTAGTATTTTTAGGCCTGGATGGTGGCTCACACCTATAATACCAGGACTTTGGGAGGCTGAGACAGGCAGATTGCTTGAGGCCAGGAGTTCAAGACTAGCCTGGGCAATATGGCAAAACCCCATCCCTACCCCAAAAAACATAAAGAAAATTTAGTTGGACGTGGTGGTTTGTGACTGTAGTCCCAGCTACCCAAGAGGCTAAGGTGGGAGAATTGCTTGAGTCCAGCAGATGGAGGTTGTAGTGAGATGAGATTGCACCACTGCACTCCAGCCTGGGTGACAGAGTGAGACTCTGTCTGAAACAAACAAACAAACAAACAAAAAACCACATGAGTATTTTTGGAAATTTGTTAAGAAATCTTTGCCTATTTACATAAGAGTTCCAAAAATATTTTAATATGTTATTGTCTAGGAACTCCATACTTCTTGAATTTTATATTTAATCTGCATTCTATTTTAAACTAAAATTTATATATGGTGTGAGGTATGATTACAGCACCAGCTGTTGAATTGACTTCCTTTGCCCTTTAAATTGCTTTGAATTATGCATCAAATATCATTTGATTGTATTTGCTTGAGACCATTTCTGTCCTTTCTTTTAAACTGTATTCCACCATTTGTTTATATTTATGCTAATACCATACTCACTTAAACATATAGTAAGTTATTTAAATACCACTTAAAACAAATTTTTAGTAAAACTTTAAGATCTCTAAAATTGTCCACTTTTTTCAAGGAAATTTTGACAATTTTAAGTTCTTTATATTTTCTTTGTTCTTTTTTTTTTTTTTTTTTTTTTTTTTGTGAGAGAGTCTCACTCTGTCGCTCAGTTTTGAGTGCAGTGTTGTGATCTCAGCTTACTGCTACCTCTGCGTCCCATGTTCAAATAATTCTCCTGCCTCAGACTCCCAAGTAGCTGTGATTACAGGCATGCACCACCATGCCCGGCTAATTTTTGTATTTGTAGTAGAGACAGGGTTTCACCATGTTGGCCAAGGTGGTCTCAAAGTCCTGACATTATGGTCTGCTTGCCTCGGCCTCCCACAGTGCTGAGATAACAGGCGTGAGTTACCACGCCTGGCTTGGTTCTTTATATTTTTATATAAAATGTAAGTTAATCAATTTCTGCTGAAAAGCCCTGATGATATTTTTGTTGATATAGCATTTTATTTTTTTTTAATTAGGTAAGATTACTCTATTTAAAATTTTTCTTCTTTCTACATGTAAGAGTGACATTTCTCTCCTTTTATTTAATTATTTAAACTTTATCAGAAATGCTATACAGTTTTTAGTACATTAGAGTTCTTGCACATGTTATTAAATTTGTTCTTAAGTAGTTTACATATTCCTGTGCTATTTATTTTTAATTTTATTTTTCAGCATTTTTTGTTAGTATATTGAAATACAACATTTTATTTATTAGATTTAATATTTTTGTAGATTTCTTTAGAGTTTCTTCATAGAAATGATGCTTTCTGGAAGTTTGATTTCTCATATTCCAACCTTTATACATTTTATTTCTTATTTTGTCTTACTTCATTAGACAGAATCTCTAGTATGAAAGTGAATAGAAGAGATATGAGTGTATATCCTTTGCCTCATTCTGATTTTAGTCTTAGGGTAAAAGCACTCATGACTTCACCATTAAAAGTGCTTTTAGATATGTGTCTTTTATCAAATTTAGGAAGTTTTCTTCTATTACTAGGTGGCTAAGTGATTTCATCATGAATAGGTGTTGGATTTTGTCAGAAGACTTTTTCTGATTCTAGTAAGTGATAACATTATTTATCTTCTTGATTCTATTTATGTGATGAATTACATTGTCGATTTTAAGTATCAAATTAAGTTTGCCTTTCTGGACACACTCCACTGGTCATGATTTACTATTATTATTAATTTTTATATTGTGAACTTGATTTTCTTAGACTTTGCAAGGATTTTCTGTTTCATGAGGGATATTGGGCTGTATTTTTTCCTTTGATGTCTTTGTCAGCCTTTGGTTTTGCTGTTAATCCAACCTAATTAAATAAAATGAACTGTTTCTCCATTTTCTATTTTCTGAAAAAGTTTGTGTAATTTTAGTATTAGTTCCTCTTTGTATGTTTAGTTGTATTCATGGAGGAAACCATCTGTACCTATTTTTATCTTTTTGAGAAGGCTTTGGAATTTATTTAGTTTCTACATATTTTTTATTTATTTTAATAAATTACTTTTGGTCAGTACCTTTTTTCATTTTATCTACATTACTAATTTATTTCAGTAATTTCTAATATTAATTTTAGTGCCTATTGGATCTGTAGTGATAGCCCATTTTCATTCTTGATATCAAGAATTTATACTTTTTTCTATTTATTGATTATTTTTGCTAAGTTTATTACTTACATTAATCATTCTAAAGAAACAAATTATGACTTTGTCAATTTTATCAATTATTGTCTGTCTTCTACTGTTATATTTATTTGTTTTTCTCTACTTACTGTGGGTTTATTTTGCTCTTTTTTCTGCAAACATTTTTAGGTGAATACTTAGATCATCAACCACAAACTACAGCCCATAGGTGAGATATCTGTTTTTAAGAATGAGGTTTTATTGGAACATAGCTACACTCATTCATTTATGTAGTATTTACGGCTGCTTTTGTATTACAATGGCAGAGTTGAATAGTTGCTGTAGATACCATTGTCCGTAAATCTAAAATATTTTTTGTCTGACACCTTAAGAAAAAATATGACAATCTTTAGCTTAGATTACTAATTATAGAAATTTCTTTTCCATTACAAACTTCTAAAGGTTTGGAACATCCTTTAAGCTGCACCATAATTACATCTTACAGATTTTATGCTGTGCTTTTATTTCTATTCATTTCAAAACATTTTCTCATTTCTCCTTTCTTCTTTGACTCTAGGGTTATGTAGCTACCTGTTGCTTAATTTACAAATAATTGAGAATTTTGCCATTTTTTTGTTTTTGATTTCTAATTTTGTGTTTATCTCAGATACAGTATGCACAAAATCATAATTTCAGTTATTTGAACTTTATTAAGATGTGTGACCCAGTATAACATCTACCTTGATATATGTTGCATATGCACTTGAAAAGAATACATCCTCTGCAGCTGTTAAGTATGGTATTCTTTAAATTTCTATTTGGTCAAGTTGGTTGACACTGTAGTTTAGATTTTCTATATCTTTACTTGTTTTTTTTCTACCTATTCTATCAATCAACAAAAGGAGGGTATTTATATTCAAATATGAGTGTGGATATGTCTATTTTTATGTTTAAAGCTATCAATTTCTGCTTTATATTTTTAAGAATTCTGTAACTAGATTCATGTAAACTTGGGATTTTTCATGATTCTTTGAATAATTGGTGCTTTATAATTTTAAGTTGATCTTTATCTCTGATGCTATTTCTTGTTCTGAGATTTACTTTGCATATAGCCAAACTAGCTTTATTATGATTTTTGTTTGCAATAGTGTATTTTTTTTTTTTTTTTTTTTTTTTTTTTTTGAGACAGAGTTTCTCTCTGTCGCCGAGGCTGGAGTGCAGTGACTCAATCTCGGCTCACTGCAAGCTCTGCCTCCCGGGTTCACGTCGTTCTCCTGACTCAGCCTCCCGTGTAGCTGGGACTACAGGTGCTCGCTACCACGCCCGGCTAATTTTTTGTATTTTTAGTAGAAACAGTGTTTCACCGTGTTAGCCAGGATGGTCTCAATCTCCTGACCCCGTGATCCACCCGTCTTGGCCTCCCAAAGTGTTGGGATTACAGGCGTCAGCCACCGCGCCCGGCTGCCATAGTATATCTTATTCCATACTGTGCTTCCAGCCTATCTGGATCTTCCTATATGTATCTTTACATTTGAAATGTGTCTCTTTTAAGAACAATACAGTTGGGTCTCTTTTGTTTGTTTATTTCTAATAATTCACTCTGAAAGTTTCTTCCTTCTAATTGGAGTTCTTAGCTCATTTACATTTAACGTTAAATGTTGATATTGTTTGGTTTAAGTCTACCTTCTGGCTATTTGTGTTTTAATTTTTTAAGGGACATGGTCTTGCTATGTTGCCAGAGCTAGTCTTATACTCCTGGCCTCAAGTGATCCTCCTGCCTCAGCCTCCCAAAGTGCTGAGACTACAGGCATGAATAAATGAGCCCAGCCCTGGCCCTGGCTATTTGTTTTTATGTATTCCCTTTGTTGCTATTCTTGTCCCTGAGATTCTTTTTTTTTTTTTTTCTGTTGCAGCAATCATGTAGTTTTTAGTATTTCATTTAAAACACTTTATTCATTTCTACCTATACCTCTTTATTTATCCAGTTTTTAGTGGTTGCCCTAGAGACTAGAATACATATGCTTAAATTATAAAAGTCTGTCTTGAAATAATGTAATGCAACTTTACGCAAAATGTAAAAATCTCTCAATGCTATAATTTCATTTAGTACCTCATTCTGTATTTTTGTGATATATTTACAACTACATATGGTGAAATTCCATAATATAATGCTATTATTATTCTTCAGCCTGGAGAACTTACTTCAGTACTTTGTGTAAAGTAGGTCTTATACATCTTTTGACGTGCTAATTGGACTCAGAATATTATACATGTTCTTATAATTATAGAATAATGTGGTCTTAGCAGAGCCTGATTTATCTGTATTACATGCACATTTCTAAGTGGAAGGATTATAGGGACATGACTGAAAACAGTCAGAACACCTAGACCAAAACCCAGAAGGAGTAACCAAACTGTAATTATAACCAAATGACCAAATATTTAAGTTCAGATATTCA
This sequence comes from Macaca mulatta, assembly GCF_049350105.2. Classification (NCBI taxonomy): domain Eukaryota; kingdom Metazoa; phylum Chordata; class Mammalia; order Primates; family Cercopithecidae; genus Macaca; species Macaca mulatta. The sequence goes on from NC_133411.1 coordinate 126,449,807, forward strand.
GACTAAATATCTAAGTTCTAAGATTAGTTATTGTCAACATCCATGTCAAGTCAGTTTTACTGCCAAAGACATGTCATCAGAGCTGACAGTCAGTGGTGACGCTTGGAGACATAAGAAGTAAAGATTCAATGATTACAGTATCAACTATTTTCCAGTTTTGTATATCTTATCTCATAGAGTTAATTTGGTTCTCAGAACAATTCTGCAATACAAGTTTTATCACACTTATTTCACAGAAAACGCAAGTATTTATGGTAATACATATGGCTGGCTAGAAAGGACCCCAGCTGGTAACTATGAGTGTAATAAGTACGGTCTAAACCCTGAATTAGGAGGTTGACTAGACTTCAGAATAATTAAGGAAACCAGTGTTACTCCATCCCAAACCATCATATGAACTTGACACACCAGATATCAGGTGAGGCCTGGAGTAAGGTCACAGCTCAGTAGTCACATAATTGCCTAGGGCTAAGACAAGAGACTGCAAGTTAATTGTATTTCTGGATGAGGATGAGGATTCCAATGTCTTACCTTCCTTTTTCACATCCATTCTGGGAACTGGTTAGCACCAAATGAAGACATCAGTGCCTGTAGCACAGTAGGATTGTCAAAGGTGGGAATGACAAAATAGAAGTCAGATATAGACCATTCAGTTATTCCCTATTGTAGGAAACCAAATAAAATAACATTGCTGGATAATTTTTCACTAATGGAACTCTTGCCTACTTTTCCAGATCATCACAGAATATTGGCAGAATGTCCGTTATGTTTCTAATAGGACAAGTCATCATAAACGCTGAAAGCAGAAATTGTGCCCTCCCACTGTTGCTCACCTAAAAGCTATGCTATCATTTGAATTCCTTTCTTCTAGTTATATTGGTTATACATAGAGTAAAAATGCTCGTCCTCTTCCTCTGCTTCCCTTCTTCCCCACGAATTCCTGTATTTATTAAAAAACGTATGATTTACCATCAGACTTTTTGCCCATAGCCTAAACAATTACCTTTTTTAAAAAAAACTTTTTAGTATGGGTTCTGTTTTCTCATTCTTTTATACTTTCTATGTTCTCCCATGAGAGATATTTTTCTTTAATTATAATGAATCTTAAGTGACTCCATCATAATATACATTTTTATTAGATATTATTGGAAAATATAAATTAAAATTTCTAGGAAACCAAATCATACATTTCCTATGGTTCTGTTCAAGGTGGAAATGAAAGCCATTTCTGGGTATCAAGGCCAAAGCAACTTGGGCAAAGAAACAGTGAGATGCTGCGGTTGTCTTGCATGTTTATTAGTGTAATGAATCACATTTATGAAAGTATTGCAAAGTTATAAACAGTTATAACAGTGCAGAGTGGTCCACCCGAGATACTCAATATATAATGATTTTACTACTGCTGTGGACCAACATTACAATTAACTAAGGAAACAGGGTACACATAAGTTATTCCAAAACAAACAAACAAAAAAGAGTGACTTTCTGGACTACTTTAAAAGTATATTCTCATAAGCCACTAATAATTGTACAGCTATCAAAACATTGTGCATAAACCCATAAAGGCACTCTTTCCACAACACTATTTAAATCTCGTAGAACAAATCTTGAATGGGATGGAGCATTTTGGCCTTAGAGCTGTGTACAATGAAGAAATTCAAGTCAAAAAAGTACAAGAATGGTTTCATACATTTAGAAATATCTCTGTCAATAAGATCTTGCTATCTAGTCTGTTGATCATTTTCCATTTTACCCAAGAATCAATCTCAGTCAGTGATGCATGCTTACCTCTGTGCTGGTTCTTCCAAGCTCCACTTCCCTCTGCCAGCATAAATCTCTGCAAATGGATGACAGTAAGTTACCTTGTCTCTTATCTCCCTGTTTTGCACACTCAAATGCCTTTTCTTGTCTTAAAGGGGAAAGCTATGATGACAGATTATAAGGACAAGATATCATTTTGTAATTTGACATCATTATTTCAAAGACTCTAACATTTATCTGCATAGTGCTCTTTGAAGGAATTGCTTGCTGTTAGCATTGACTCAACCATTTATTTTAAAGAGTGGAGAAAGTTCCAGAATTCATTAATCTTCAAACACATTTCTTAAAAGCTTTGTGTTCAGCAAAATCCAAATTATATTTTGAAGCATTTTCTTCTTACCTTAGAAACCTTTTAGTGCTTAGGAAATATATAATCAATAGCCACTCTTCCTACATAAACTTTAAATCAATAAAATGCATGTGTTTTAAGTTATTTGACATCCCCAAATATTTAATTTTATCAATAACATCAATTTGTCTGTTGCAAGTTTTAAAGGGTTCCCAATACTTTTTTTTAATTCCTTACAACTTTTTATTTGGAATTGCTAATCTAACTAGCGAAAACCTTGTGGATTTTAATGTGATCTTTAGCTGTTTATTTATTTTTTTCTTTTTTATTATTCTTTAAGTTGTAGGGTACATGTTCACAACATGCCCCAATAATTTACTTATAAAGCACTACCAGTACATTTGAATATTTAAACAAATTATGAAATATCAACACTTGTGTTGGTTAAAAATATTGTGAATATAAGACAGTGACTTAACCTATGTGATAATTTTCCTATTTATTGTAAAGTTGTTCCTCCAAAATGTCATTGTTCCTAAAGGGTGATTGAGGCCTAGAAATTAGTGTTCTGATGTTAAACTTACTTATTAAGCACTTTACCCTAAATATGTACATAGTCCTGGCAGTGATGAGTGAACATATTCAATCTTAGTGATCAATTGCTATGCTTTTGGCTTCCATAAAGCACACACTGTTTACTAATTATAAGTTCAGCAATGGAACCCACTTTTCACTTATCACATACAATCAAATGTCTAATGATGATTCTGAGCTATTAGTAGCAATAGTACCTGGGTGCTTCAACTGAGGGAATCAGGTCTTGTCTGGGTCTGACTCTTGTAGTTACCACTTTTCCAAGATTCTTTCCAAAAACAGAGGCCTAAAGCTTACTGACTACATGAGACTTCTATCTAGGAATCTGTTTCCTGTTCCTCTTTATAGTTCTCTGCTGGAAGGTAGTATGGAGTGAACTTTAAGTAGGCTGATGAGAAAATTATGTCAGGTCAACAACTGAACAAGGCCTTCCATACTTTTGTTGTAGTAACGGGGCAAAACGCCTCTTTCCTCCGTCCTAGCTCTAGATACTGAACATATTCAAGCACAGATGTTTTATGATTTCTGATATGGTTTGGCTATGTGTCCCCACCCAAATCTCATCTTGAATTGTAATAATCCCCATATGTTGTGGAAGAGACTTAGTGGGAGGTTATTGAATCATGGGGGCAGGTTTTCCCATGCTGCTCTCATGATAGGGAATAAGTCTCATGAGATCTGATGGTTTGATAAAGAGGAGTTCTCCTTCACATGCTCTCTTGCCTGCCACCATGTAACATGTTCCTTTGCTCTTCCTTCACTTCCACCATGATTGTGGGGCCTCCTCAGCCATGTGAAACTGTGAGTTAATTAAACCTCTTTCCTTTATAAATTACCCAGTCCCAGATACGTCTTGTTAGTAGCATGAGAATGGGCTAATACAATTTCAGTATTAAAGGAATGGTGGGTGTGGGATTGAATGCAGAGGAGATGTCTAGCTCAAGTTCTCTGGTCCTTAAGCCAATAATTGGGGTGGGAGGTGGTATCTGGCCCTCTTCCCTTGAATGAATAGCTGCCTCCTTTCTGAAATTCCAATATAATTCTCAGCTCTTACCAGTGATTTGAACCCGAAGGAAGCAGTATCTTCAGGTAACACAATTAGAGAATTAAAAATATTTCTTAGCTCTCTGGTAATAAAACTTTCTTTTTGTTATGTAAGCTTATATTTCAACTATTAGGCATTCCATTATTAAATGTATTTTCATAAAGCAGTAAGTACTTGGCTTTTGTCACCTTGCTATCCTACAACGAACTTTTAAATTTTGTGAAGGCTGGATCTGTTTTATACAGTTTATTTAGGCTTGTATCTGTCTTACTTTTGCATTTTTTTTTTCCTGTGGGACAGTATGCATTTAGTTTTGTGAGATAAACTATAAAACATAAATAGTTCTTTGTCTTTGCTTATGTATTTATTCACCTTATATCGCTTAAATCTTTTTTTTTTATTATTATACTTTAAGTTCTAGGGTACATGTGGATAACGTGCAGGTTTGTTACATATGTATACTTGTGCCATGTTGGCGTGCTGCACCCATCAACTCGTCAGCACCCATCAACTCGTCATTTACATCAGGTATAACTCCCAATGCAATCCCTCCCCCCTTCCCCCTCCCCGTGATAGGCCCCGGTGTGTGATGTTCCCCTTCCCGAGTCCAAGTGATCTCATTGTTCAGTTCCCACCTATGAGTGAGAACATGCGGTGTTTGGTTTTCTGTTCTTGCGTTAGTTTGCTGAGAATGATGGTTTCCAGCTGCATCCATGTCCCTACAAAGGACACAAACTCATCCTTTTTGATGGCTGCATAGTATTCCATGGTGTATATGTGCCACATTTTCTTAATCCAGTCTGTCACTGATGGACATTTGGGTTGATTCCAAGTCTTTGCTATTGTGAATAGTGTCGCAATAAACATACGTGTGCATGTGTCTTTATAGCAGCATGATTTATAATCCTTTGGGTATATACCCAGTAATGGGATGGCTGGGTCATATGGTACTTCTAGTTCTAGATCCTTGAGGAATCGCCATACTGTTTTCCATAATGGTTGAACTAGTTTACAATCCCACCAACAGTGTAAAAGTGTTCCTATTTCTCCACATCCTCTCCAGCACCTGTTGTTTCCTGACTTTTTAATGATTGCCATTCTAACTGGTGTGAGATGGTATCTCATTGTGGTTTTGATTTGCATTTCTCTGATGGCCAGTGAATATCGCTTAAATCTTGAGTGTTTTTGTTTTCTTTTCATTTAAGTCATTTATTCCTACACTATTTTCTCCATAAGATAAGCTGATTAATAAATTTAGAGATAAACACAATTCTGCAATATTACCACTCCCTAGATTTCCATATGAAGTAATTATTGGATCCTAAAATTGGGTTACTTAATGCGACTTTTCTCCCTGCATTTACTAAGGTCAGTAAGATAGGGAGTTTTTAACTCCTTTGGACAAGAAGATACATTAATTTCTTAGGACCAAGCTAAAATCATTATCTCAAGCCAAGACACTTATACTATTATATTACTTTAATATTATTCAATATTTCCATTGCAATGTAACTGCCCAGTGGGTTCACCTTGCCCACTGCCTAGACAGAGTCACTTTTTCAAGACAGGAGAATTGTAATAGAGAAAGAGTTTAATTCATGCAGAGCCAGCTGTGCGGGATACTGGAGTTTTATTATTACTCAAATAAGTCTCCCAAAAAACTTGGGGATCGGAGTTTTAAGGAAAATTTAGTGGGTAGAGTTTCGAAAAGTGGGGAGTGCTGATTGGTTGGGTTGGAGATGAAATCATAGGGAGTCGAAGCTGCTGAGTCAGTTCCTGGGTGGAGGCCACAAGACCAGATGAGTCAGTTTATTGAGCTGGGTGGTGCCAGCTGATCCATTGAGTAGAAAGTCTAAAAAATATCTCAACCACTGATCTTAGATTTTACAATAATTTTATTATTATCCTAGGAGCAATTTGGGGAGATTTAGAATCTTGCATCCTCCAGCTGCATAGTCCTAAACTGTAATTTCTGATCCTGTGGCTAATTTGTTAGTCCTGCAAAGCCAGTCTAGTCCCTAGGCAGGAAGGGGATTTGTTTTGGGAAAGGCCTGTTATCATCTTTGTTTCACAGTTAAACGATAAACTAAGTTCTTCCCAAAGTCAATTCAGCCTACACCCAGGAGGGAACAAGGACAACTTGGAGGTTAGAAGCAAGATGGAGTCAGTTAAGTTGGCTCTCTTTCACTGTCATAATTTTCTTAGCTATAATTTTGCAAAGGTGGTTTCAGCAATAGTAGCCCTGTATAGTCCACCTACCATAGCAACCCTAAGAGGTTAGTATTAGCAAATTCATGTGTGTCACTAATTAGCAACCTGAGAGCAGGAGCAGTTAAGGGACCTACTCAAGATTAATAGGCTGGTAAGGATTTCTGAGTTTAAGCAGAGAACTCTCTCCTATAACCCCCAGCTGCTTTTGGTGATGGCAGCATTTTGTTTTTGTATATGCAATGTGATATTTTCCTTTGTAAGAAGTGGAAAAGACCAGATCAAAGACTTATTTAACTAAAGTACAGTTATCTCATTAGCAAATTTAGTTTCTTTTCTGTAATATGATAGTTATGTAAAAATAAACCAACCACCCAGGGACAAGCCATCTGCTCCTTAATCAGGTGTGTTCTTGTTTAAATGAGAGTCATCAGTGCAGAGGTGACACAAGGGGGAAAAACAGACTTTGTTAAAGACTCTAAGCTATAACAGAAATAGAAAGATAAATTATTCTGGTTAAGTTGTATAAATCTTATACTTAGTTCTCAGTAAAATGCAAGGGGAAATAAGGCATTTTTTTCCCTGTAAAAATTCAAAGACTACAAAAATCTCTGTATTTTGAAAAAAGCTTTTTCTGGCAATCCAAATTTCCACAGATGTCCTTTATCTGAATAAGGCCATTCCATTTTTTCCCCTAAATTTGTACATTTTCTTCTTATTGCTTTCTCTACTGGCAGGGAAATGTATAAAATTACAATATTTCAAGCACTCAAAAATGGCAGTCTCTCTCTCTCCTCTCTCTCTGATACACAAATGTATACACACCACACACACACAGGTAATACAAAGAGAGGGTGAGCTAATTACTGTTCTTCTGTGTCCAAAGGTTAAATTAATTTTGACCTCAGGCTCACAGGTTCATGCAGAATTGAATCCTTAAGTAAGCACCAACACTGGACTGTATTTTTGTTTCCAAGTGCCTCAATTCTTCAGGAGTTTCTCAGAGATAATAATTACAGTGGTGATGGTAATGTGGGAAGCAAGGTTGTGCTCATACCATAAAAGTATTTAAAGGTATATGAAAAAATATGCACTAGGACAAACAAGTCTACCCAACTCTTTAGTCTTTCAAAACTTGCAATTCTGGAAGGGTAAATTTTTGTTCTACCGTCCACTTTGAGACAATACTGATATTAAAAATAAACAAAATTTGCTGCTCTATAATTAACTCAGCACATCCCTCCCTACTAGTATAGCTTTCTACAACTTTGCTCCCTAACTTCCTTCCTTCCCTTCTTTCTCAGTTCCCTCCTGATATGGTTTGGCTGTGTCCCCACCCAAATCTCATCTTGAATTCTCACGTGTTGTGGGAGGGACCCAGTGGGAAGTAAGTGAATCCTGGGGGCAAGTCTTTCCCATGCTGTTATCATGATAGTGAATAAATTTCACAAGATCTGATGGTTTCAAAAGGAAGAATTCCCCTGCACAAGTTCTCTCTCTTTGCCTGCTGCCATCCATGTAAAATGTGATTTGCTCCTCCTTGCCTTCCACCAAGAATGTAAGGCTTCCCCAGCTACGTGGAACTGTAAGTCCAATAAAACCTCTTTCTTTTGCAAACTGCCGGTCTCAAGTATGTCTTTATCAGCAGTGTGAAAATGGATTAATATAACTCCCTGCCTCTCTCTTTTTCCTTCTTCTCCTTCCCTCCTTCTCCTGCCTCTCTATGTTGTTTAATGAAAATCGTTCCTCTTGAGAAACCTATTATAGTCTGGGTGATCTCAGTCACAGGTGATATTATGTGAAAAATTAGGAAAGAAGCATTTAACTATTTTATCCATGAAAGAACAAAAACATCAGAGCAGTACATGAAATTTTGACAAAATTTTAATTTTGATATTTCCTAAATGGTCATTTCTTGCTTCTAACCGCATTGCATTTGTCTACAACTTTCTCCAGATAATGGCTTATCAGATAATACTTTGTATTCATTGATGTTCAGAGATATATTTGGGAGAAAGTGTAAGAAAAAGATTAGTTTAAGAAGGAATCAAAACACAATATAGCACACCTGTGAAATAAAACAAGGCACTGGCTGGGTGCAGTGGCTCACACCTGTAATCTCAGCACTTTGGGAGGCCGAGATGGGTGGATCACTTCAGGTTAGAAGTTTGAGACCAGCCTGGCCAACATGATGAAACTCGGTTTCTACCAGAAAATATAGAAATTATCTGGACATAGTTACATGTGCTGGTAGTCCCAGCTAGTCAGGAGGCTGAGATTGGAGAATTGCTTAAACTTGGGAGGTGGAGGTTGCAGTTGAGCCAAGATCACGCTACTGCACTCCAGCTTGGGTGACATAGTGAGACCCTATGTCTCAAAAACAAAGAAGCAAACAAAAAAATCAAAGCAAAACAGAAACAAGGCTCTAAAGGAAATTAGCAATAGATGTTCTCTAATTGGAACTTCATGTTCATAGTACAACATACATAACAAATCAAAGAGAAATCCGATTTTATATTTTCCCAAGCTAGTGGCAGCAGGACGTATCTGAGTCATGCAATACCAACATATGTTACCAGCAGGAAATCCATACAGGTCTGCAGCAAGCTCAATTCTTGCCTCCTTAGAAGAAAGAACTTGACTGAGGGGCACAAGGCAGAAGGAGAGACTCAGGCAAGTTTACCTTTCTCAGGAAACATGTATTTACATGTCTGCCGAAAGATATATTCTAGGACCTCTGAGATGGAAAGAGTGGAGTTATTTTGACTAAGTGTAAAGCAATAGACTCTTTTTTTTTTTTTTTCATCTAACTGGGCAGAAAGATAGCAATAGAGAATATTGTGGGGACTTACTTTTCCCCCATGGACTGTTATAGTTATTAGATAACATTAAAGTTAAAGTAAAAACAAGTGAGTCACTGAAGACAGGATGCTAAAAAATAATAATAATAATAATGATAGCTTGATACTATTTAATAGCAAGAATGGGACTCTAAGTGCTCCCAAAGCAATATCAAATAATTCATAACTATATAATTTTAATGAGGCAACCTAGAGCTCAACATAGGTGATCTGGCACGTTTTAAAATAATGGATGGACCATGTATATAGTATAATATGATTTAACTTTATAAATGTACAGTCCTCAAGGATTTTTCACAAGAAACTTTATTTCTTATAAGATTATTCTTGTCATAGAAGTGAATATATTATATTTAAAACTCATCCTGAAGTTTGAAAATGGGGATTCACTCATTAATTGGGTGAATAATTATATTCTTGATAAGGCATGCCTTCTTTTTAACCTTCTCATTTCTTTGTATGTACAATATCTGTGAAATCTAACTTTATATATTTTACGTCTGCTTTTGTCACTTGGAGATATATTGCTTTTATTATGGTAAATTATAAATGTGAATAGAAATATCTCTACAGTGGATAATTTACAACAGTGAAATCTATTGGCCTTATTTCTAGCATGAGGGAAGACTTTGTGTACACTGTTGATAACACCAAATTTAAAAATAATAGGCAAAGGTGGTTATGTATCATACTCTGAGAATGACTATTATTTGTCCTTTGTATGAAAGCAAATGGTCTGAGAGCTCTTCCAGGCACAGCAGGACAGGGATAGGACATGGAAGAAGGTCATTTTTAATCCATTTCCATATCCCCTATTCCTGGCTCACTCTTTGCCTATGTGGGAATTAAGTTACCTGATATGAGTACAAGGTTTATTCATTCCTAGGCTCTAGCAGGAACATTTCTGGTACTTGTGCTTATCTAACAAAACAATTTATCAGTGGATTTATTCTAAATTATATCTTTACCTCAAGTAGCTGAATTCAACCTTTTCCCTAAATGTCAATAGACACAATCCGTTGATTTAAATTCACCCACATTTACCTCCAAGATGAAGTTTACAGGATTATGTCCATTCCAAGTCTCTATTTGCCCAAGCAAGTAGAAGGTAAATTTAAGCATCATTTTATTCATCTATTCAATAAACAATTGTTAAATAAATGCTATGTATCTTCTTTAGATCTTTACAATGCAATCTCTGTTTTCAGAGGTAAGCATAGTCTAGTGAAAAAGGCAGGTAGATAAGAAGATGACTTACATTATTATATGCTATGTACTGTAAGAAACCTGTAAGTAACATGCTATAGAAGCATGACTCGAGCTAAAGAATTTGGGAAAGACTATGGGTGCTTCGGCAAAGATGGCTGTCATGAGTTAGATTGAAAGGACTCTTTAAAGAGCCCAGATTCATGAGCATGACATAGTGCCTCATGATGACTATGTTATTTATGCCAATCATTTGAAAACCACAGGTAAAAATAATCAAGCTCCTATATATTTAACATTTTTGAACATATTAATCATGTGTTTCTATTATTTTAGGCATATGAGTCCTAATTATTTTTTAGTTTATAAATTTATAAGCAAAAAATGCCATTTTTCTAATTACATGTCTATGTTCTGAGTGATCCCCAAAATGTATATGTTGAAACATAATCCCCATTGTGGTGGTATTAGGGGGTGGGTCCCTATGGGAAGTAATTAAGCCATGAGGGCTCTGCTCTTCTGGATGAATTCATATTTATAAAAGGGCTGAAGGGAACTAACCTAGGCTCTTTTTGTCCTTCCTCCTTAGATCATGTGAGGACACAGCCACAGTGTTTGTCCCTTCTGCTATGTGAGGATGCAGCAAAGAGTCCCTCATCAGACACCAAATGCCAGCGCCTTGATTCTGGACTTCCCAACCTCCAGAACTGCAAGAAAAAAAAAAATTTCTATTGATTTTTAAATTATCCAGTCTGTGGTATTTTGTCATAGCAGCATAAATGGACTAAGACACATATCTACCTTCTAAGCATTCCAGGGTGATTAATTTAAGATATGCCTAGCATTTGGTAGATGATAATTAACAAACTGATTTTGAAATTGGGATGAGAGATAGAGAAGAAGAATAACTTGGCTGTGGTATTTCCTATGTTGTGATTTGGAGAGAATCATGTAATCCATCATGTTCTGATCTATAAAATGTGTAGTTGGATAAGATGATTGTTACGACCACAATCATGTCTTAAGTTTTATGACTACTAATGATGGTGGTGGTGGTGGCCTATCTAGAGCAGCTGCTGTGGAGATGCTAGCTGCAGCAGGGGAGGTGTGGCCAGGGCTGCATGCTCCGTGGAGCCAAAGGGAGTTAGGAGCAGGCAGGAGAACCAACCCCTACTCAACTAGCAGGTAGGAGTCCTGTGCTCCTGGGTACAACTGCAGCCACCCAGCCACAGTTCTGGACCTTGGCATCCATGAACTCTCTGGGGCCCAGAAATGCCCCCTGTCCCACTAGGCTCAGAAGTGCTTACTTCCACACCTTGGCTTTTCTCTGCTCCCAGTGACCACTCTAATTTCGGAGCAAAGTTGTGACTGAGTCAGAACTGTTGTAACCTGGTCAGGTGTGTGTGCACTCAGGGCTGTGCTGACACACCAGCCCCCTGCTACCTTGGCCCCCTCTAGACTTTAGGCACTGACAAGCATGGGAGGGAGGCCAGGGTTGCTGAGGGCAGGTTGGAATGATCCTGCAGGAGCCCCTCGTTGCAAACAGCTTGGGTGCCGTGGATGGTATGTCGTTGGTGGCAGGAGGCAGACAGGTTCCTAGGCAGGAAGGAGCAGGTCCCCAGTGAAGCCCACCTTGAAGCCAGGGATGGCCTGAAGCCTTGGGACCAGGCTGCCAGTTCTGGGTAGAGTCCATGACCCAGAGTGAGAACTTATGGTGCTTTTTCCAGGCCCACCCATGGCTGCCCATGGAGCACTCAGCATGCTCTTCCTCCCTTCTGAGTGCATAAAAACCCCAGACTCAGCCAGACTCAGACACTTGTTGGATGACCTGCCTGCAGATAGGAGCTACCCACTTCAGGTCTTCTCTACACTCATCAGGATGACTTGCCTGAAGAAAGGAGCTGCCCAGCTTCGGGTCTCCTCTCCACTGAGAGCTGGACACTTGTTGGGACAACCTGCCTGCTGAAAGAAGCTACCCACTCCAGGTCTCCTGAGAGCTGTTTTGTCATTCAATGAATCTCCTCTCCACCTTGCTTACCCTCCAGCTGGCCATCTACCTCATTGTTCCTGGTCATGGAACAAGAACTCGGTCCTGCTAAATAGTGGGACTGAAAGAGCTCTAAAACAAATAAGGTTGAAACACGCCTCCCACTCGCCACGTTGCAGGTGACTATAAGGAGAGAAGAGCTGTGGGTCTTTTGGGAGCCCAGACCTTGCGGCTCCATAAGCCAGGGTTGTGATACTGCATCATCATCTTTGGGACTCTGTGGTTCCTGGCATCTTTGAGCTTTTGGGTGACATCATGTTCCCCTTGTCCAACTGCTGCTGCCTACACTGGAAGCTGCTTGTGGCATATCTGGTCCAGCTGCAGCCTCAAACACTGTGCTCACTTGCTCACATACCCCTTGTGACTCTGCACCTGACTCACCTTTAGCAGGGATGGAATCTGGGCCAGTAACATGACCCACACTTCCAGAATACCAAAAGTGTTCTGGAAGTACTTTACCCTAGATGCTAGGTTTTTGACTTTCACCTCAATGTAAGGATCCCCCAAAATTTACTCTTCTAAAAAACAAATGATGAATGGCAAAAATGGTAAAAAATCAACTTCTTTGGTACTTTGGAAATTGAATGAAGGTTTGCAACAATCCAAGGAGCATTTATTCAACAAAAACAGCTGAATCTTTGTAAAAACAGAAAACTCTGTGGTGTTTTAATTTTCCCTTTACCCATTCCCATCTCTGAAGATCAGCAGTGTGTTTGTAAACCAACAGCTTTGCAACAGGAGCTGTGGAAACCAGTAGCCTGGCAACCACCAGAGGGGCAGGATAGATTTCAGATAGATTTAAAAGTGTTTTAAATGCTTTTTAAAATTGGGCAAAACATGTTTAGAACTCACTAAAAGTTCCATCCCCAGAGACTTATCTTTATTTAATTTATATGCGAGTTCCCTGGAAAACTCCATTGTCCTGAATTAGAGCTTGCTCTGTCTAAACAGCTTTATCCTTTCTTTAACCTTATTCCTTGGATGTTTGTCAAAAACAATCAGCAGCAATTTGTTAATATTTCAGTTTCCTGCAGTTGTGGTAACAGTTAGGACTAATGAGAGGTGACCAAAAACCTTTTTTAAAAAATGGCAAATGAATGAGTTGTTCATATGGGGCTTTGCAAAGCTCTGACATACACCTGGGAGTCTAGAGAAACATGTATGTAGGCAGAGTTGTGCCCCAGAAAGACATGGGAAGGCACTAATGTCACCTTTGGATGACCTTGAAACTCTTACAAGCGGGACGTGAAAGCTAAGTCAAAAGTATAAACTTCCTCATGGAGCAATGAAAATGTATCTCAATACACACATAGAACTCCTTTGACAATGAATGAAACATTTAACAATACAAGATATTTAATGATCAAGCAAGGATTTCTAATCAACCATGTTTTGGCCACAACTAGATACATCATAGTCAGATAGTTGAAATCGAAACACAAAGTTAATAACTTGAAATGGTAAGAGGAAGGGAACTTGCAGTAAAACACTAAATATTACCTTTCAGCTGGATCCAGTTGAATTCATACTAATAGTCAAATATGCATAGGAGAAACAGGCTGAGGTTCCACTTTATGAAAGCTATGACTTGTGAGAAAGGCAATACTACTGACAACATTTTGTATTAAATTGTTCCTCTGTAAAACTATGTAAAACACTCTTAAATCAATGAATCATGGCAAACTTATAGTCAGTGTGTATTTGGGAAGCTTAGCAGGTACTTAGAGATCATAAATACCTATAAACTGCCATCAAGGGGTCTTGCTCCAAAGCTGACACTCCACAGGAAAAAGTTGATTAATCAAATTCATTTTTCTTCAAATAAGGTCATTAATCAAAAAATTTTTTTCCAACTGTAATAAATGAGATTTGCAGGAGAAGAGATCCTGCAGAATGTAGTCCTGATGGAGAAAATACTTGGAGTCCTTTTCCATTTCTGCCAGTTGACCTAAATTTAACAAATAAAATCAATGACAGAAAGCGAGACAAGTCTCCTCTAGCCTGTCTAGGAAGAAGGTCTAAGGATCAAACATTCACATGCCCTCAGAAGTGGTTAAAATTATTCTATTTAATCCCCTCAAAACATTGATTCCACTGAGGGAAGACACATACAGCCTATTAGTTAAGACAGTCTGAATTCTTGGTTATATTTGAAATCATAAAGATAAATGTGTCATTATATCTGGTAGAGGTAATGTGATAACCAAAAATGTATATATCATAAAAACAATAACACATTAGTAAAGTTTGTGAAGTTTAATAAAGTTTAATAAATTAGTTAAGTTTCTTTTTCTCTTTTCTTCACTTTTCTGAATACTCCATACTTGTCTCTCTATTCTTTCAGAATTGGTGAAAAATATCAGGGTTGTATACCTAAATCATCGAGAACAGAATTAAAACAGTGGAACTTTGTTTTTTACAATATTTCATCTTCTTTAAACTAAAAAATTATTGAAATGTATTGGCAATGAGCTAACAATCAGGATGAAGTTGTTTTGTTTTTTTTAATTCTGAGAAGAGCAGACAAAAATTTGTGGAGTTTTAAGGACTTTTGAGCCACATATTATATAATCAAAGAAGCTATATTTTGAAAGAGTTTTTTTGAGTAGTATAATTGTGTATTTCATAAATCAACATTTCTGTTTATTTATTGTTGATTTTAGAAAAATTAGAATCCTAACACTAATCTACTGAAGGGCCTCCAGCCAGAGTTAACACTAAGAAATTTATATCTATTATGAGGAAATAAGCAACTTCTGATAAAATTCAGACAGAATCTATTGTGTTTGTAAGAAGTTAAATCAATGAAAATATAACTAGAAGATTGGCCTTTTGCATTTGAGGAAAAAAAAATAATCTTTAAATGCATTTATTATGGTTTTTTTTTTTTTTTTTTTTTTTTTTTTTTTTTTTTTTGGTATCTTGTTATGGTTTGGATCTGTGTCTCTGCCCAAATCTCCTACAAATGTTGAATTGTAATCCCCAGTATTAGAGATCAGGCCTGGTGGGAGACAATTGGATCGTGGAGGCAGTTTCTCATAAATGGGTTAGCATTATCCCCTCGGTGTTCTCATCATAGCGAGTGAGTGCTCATGAGATTTGGTTGTTTAAAAGTGTATAGTACCTCCCCTCTCTCTCTCTTACTCCTACTCCTGCCATGTAAGACATGCCTTCTCCCACTTTGCCTTCAGGCATGATTGTATGTTTCCTGAGGCCTCCCCAGTAGCTGAGCAGATGCCAGCATTATGCTTCCTGTATAGCCTATGGAACCATGAGCCATTTAGAACTTTTCGTTTTAAATTAATCAGTCTCAGGTCTTTCTTAATTGCAAAGTAAGAATAGATTAATATATGTCTATATCATTTTAAAACTATAAAGTTGTATCTAATATGATTTGTAGATGCAATTTCTTTAAAGGAGAATCAATGAAGTTAATAACTATCCTAGGTCACACAGCTGGCAAATATTTAAATTTAAGTATGTGTGATTCTGTCTGTTTTCTCAAGTTTTTAAATAATGCAATTATAATCATAGTAACAATCCAAATAGCGAAGTACATGCCAACTTTTTGCATATATCATTTCATTAATCTTTATAATAGCCATATGAGGTACAGGAATTTTGAAGTTAGACATAAGTAGTTCTATCTGACTCCAGTGCCTGAATTCTTACTATATCATCCAGTTTTCCTAAAAACCGTTAGCTTTATTGGAGTCTGGTATTCTACTTTATACAAATACTCTTTCCAATATAGTAATATTAAATAGTTATATTAGAAATCTGTGTAATCAACATGTGTGGAGCAGCTGCTATGTGCATAGCATTGCAGTGGTGCTCAACCCACTTTTTTGTTTGTTAATTTTTCTTTCTGTCATAGAGACATGTAATTAGATTGTGTATTTTTGTTTTTATTTATTTTTTTATTGCCTAATGAATTGGCATCCTGCAGAGTGTGAGTAGGAAGAACAGGAAGAATCCCACAATCAAGAAATTTATAGGCTTATAAAGAGTTGGACAAGTACATATTATTAGTTACTTTAGAAATTACGCTCTTCCAGGAAATTATAATCTTTCTGTAGGTTAGAAGATCACAATTTCAATCTCCATAACACTTATTGAGCAGCTATGTGTCTGAACCATGCAGGTCAGCATTCTTAGAGTTTGATGAACTTTACAGTAAAGTGCAATCGTATGTGAGTATAGTGGTCATGTGATACATTGATGATAGAATTAGATGCAATTATAGGCAAATATATTGTTATTTAGAGGAGTTACTGCTTACATCTGGGTCAGCCTTCAAAGAAGATGCCCTCTAAGCCTGGTTTTAAAATAACAGAAAACTTTTCTAAGGGGACAAAGTTGAAGAGGATTTTCCGATGTGGCCTAATATCTGTTGTCACAGCTAGTATTGGAAAGTACAGATCATATTCTGGAAACAGAAAGACACGAGGGTTGTTTGGCATTTGGAAAAAGAGATTTGAAAAGAGAGATTGGGGGCCTTCGATGTTATGAAATTTGGCACATGTTCCAGAGACAAGTAATACCAGTTATATTTTAGCAAAGGGTAGTGACTTTATAAAACATTTGTTTTAAATATTAATATAAAGGTGGGAGAGATTGGAGGCAGAGAGATTAGGTGACAGACTGCCATAAGGAAACTGTTAAGAGAAAATAAAGACTTAAACCATCTTATTGCCTTGAAATAAAGGACATAGAGGATGTCTGTAGAAGGCCTGTGTTTGGGAGAAATGTAGAAATTCTTTTTTAAATATAATTAACAGAGTTAACAGAGAGGAGAATCTATTGGCGACATTCAGTGGAGAGTTTAAGAACAGAAAGGTGAACGTGGGGCCCATATCTGTTAATAAGCACATATGTTCTAAAGAATTGAAGCTAGTGAACACATAACCAAAAGCAGGGAGAGTTTGTGGAATAGCTAAGAAAAGAAAAGGGTCAAGAAACAAAGAAATCTTAGGGAGCAACTTAAGGAGACAGAGTTTCACAACATTTGGAGATGGTAGATTAGTTCTCTAATAAGAGTTCTTTTAGTATAATTGTCTTTATTTCTCATTAATTATTAATAGATTTATCTTTAATGGACTTTAACTGATTTGATTTTACTGTCTTAAAATATTCTTTCATTAAATCACCTCCTTCCTATCATCCTCTGTTCTGAGAGATTATATTTGTGTCTTTATTAACATTAGATTACTAAGCTTGCACTGCACACCATTGCTCATTTTCTTATCTTTTTAAATTCATCTCTAAGCCAGAATCAAGTTCACACATGGACAATTACATCTTTTATACAAGATAGAAGGAAAATTTTCCCTAACTTAGTCAACTTAAATTTAGTTACTTACCAGTATGAATATCTGTTACAGTAGATATTTTCCATTAGTAACCTAAGAATAGGCCACTCTGATTATTTGATTTTTTTTTACAGAGTCGCTCTGTCACCAGGCTGGAGTGCAATGGCGCCATCTCTGCTCACTGCAACCTCAGCCTCCCGGGTTCAAGCAATTCTCCTGCCTCAGTCTCTCAAGTAGCTGGGAGTACAGGCACGTGCCACCATACCCAGCTAATTTTTTGTGTTTTTTAGTAGAGAGGGAGTTTCACCATGTTGGCCAGGGTGATCTCAATCTCTTGACCTCGTGATCTGCCTGTCTCAGCCTCCCAAAGTGCTAGGATTACAGGCATGAGCCGCCGCGCCCAGCTCTAATTATTTAGATTTTTAAGTTACTGCTTCTTTTATTGATACTATGCTTTTCTTCTCGTCTTGCATAGACTCCTTCAAGTTTCATTTTAGGTGAGATTTCTTCTATTAGAATATCTCGCACATCCAATTGACTTGTCTCTTAATTCTGTCTGCACCGCACAGTTTATACTTCTCTTGTGTTGATTGCTTAAAATGCATTTCCTATCTCCATGATATAGTTTAATCTTCTGGTGTATAGGAATCATTTTTATTTCTCTCTCCATGAATAATCCACTGCACAGTCTTAAGCACATAGTAGACACTCATTTAATATTTGCTCAAATCAACTGCATTGTACTGTTGCCATTGTGACTTTTACTGAGTTCAATATTGGCCTCTATCTATCACTATCATTCTTCCCTTTAAGAACTATCTCTGGTGTGGCATGATATATAGGAATTATTCTAATCAGTCCCAGTCAAGCCTGGAAGTGGAAAGCAAAATGCTCAATTGAGGGCATGTGGCCTAAGAAAAAAGCTCTTCTGTGGGAAAAGCAAGTAGTCACAAAACATGTGGCATTATTGTTTTTCAAATTTATACACAGTTTGTAACCAAATTTCTTCATTTCTACTGAGGGCTAAATCAGAGGAAATGGGTTCATTCTGAAGCCAGGTGGATTTTGTATAAAGAAAAATTGTATTTCTGTATCCAAAGACATTAAACTGGAAAAGGTTGAAGAAAGGGAGTATTTAGATAACCTTAACTCGTTCCTCATCTGTCTGAGATGGTCTGCCTTTCCGAGCTATTCTGAAATTGCTGACATCACTAGGTCCTTTCAACTCTAGACTCGATTTCAAGACCCTTAATATTAAACTCTAGTTCTTTGTCAGGATTTGTCATCCTGAATCATAATTAAACCATGGAAAATTTTTGTCAGAGCTGAATTCAAATAAATGTTGGCAGAATTTACTCCAAATTAAGTCTGTAAAATGGATAAGCACCTGACTGACTTACTCCATTCACCACCTAAATATGCCTTATAAGGATATCCTTTCTCATGGCACTTAAGAATTTCCTGTTTTATTCCTGGCAAGAAATTTTACTGCTTACACCTTTTGGGAACGTTGTAAAGAAAAACTAAGCAGTTGTTGTAAAACATGAGGAGATTTTAAAGTACTCTATAAATATTAACTAATGATCAAATTAATTGTAGAAATTCCAAGTAATAAAAATATGAACCAAATAGTATAGTATCTAAGGGAAAGTTTGACTAAATTTGGTTTTGCTGTAAAAAAATCTCTTGGGTTTTCCTAATATTTCCTTTTCTTCATCCTTTAAGTACACAGCATATTCTATAATGTTTTAAGTCCCCATCAGATAATTGAATAATTGCTGAAAGATCTATGGGTAAAAGAAAATGTGAGTATTTTACGTTGCAGCTTTTATGGCTGATAAACAACAGTATTTGCCCTGAGATGTGAAACCATGTTGTGCTAATAAAAATAAGAATGAAGTAAAACAATGACATTCTAACAAGAAAATTAACAATATAACAAAGATACCAAATTGCACTAGCTTACATTATTACAGTACTTCCCCAGTTTTTGTGTTTTATGCTTTCTTCTGAGTAAGGAGAGGTATGAAATGCTCACATATTGCGTGATTTTAGATTTTATTGTCTCCACCTTCTAACTACCTCTGCTCCCTCTACTACCTCTCAGTGATACCTGGCGCTGTGGCATAGAAAGACAACAATCTCCTGGAGATTTGGAATAACATGATGCCCTGACAGCTTTGGCAGTCCTTCTATGCACTCAACAAGACCTAATTTTCTCCAAGAATCCTTGCTGTGAGGGTACATGAGCACTTAACTTGAGTGGCTCCAGGGCTTGCATCAATTTGAATTTCTCTCTTTCCCAGGGGATCTGTCTTTCTGATGCATTTACTTGGCTTGCTCTTTGTTAGTGCCTAATTGGGACATTTGGGCCAGTGGTGATGAGGGTGCCAAGGGTGTCAGAGGCACTTGATGGTAAACCTAGGCCAGAGCTCCCAGGTGGAGTTTAGCTCGTGATTTTTCACACCTGCCCTATTACCCCTGCCTTGCGGAAAACTGCCCAGAGTGCTTCTAGAGTCAAAGCAGTGAAGTTTTTATTGCCCTTTGGCAACCACAGTGAATGATTTGTTATATGGCTGAATTCTCTTGAATGACCTCAGAACTTTATGCAAGCGAGTCAGAGTGCTAGCAGGTTGGAGCAGAAACCCAATGGCCTCTCTTTGTCTGGGTCTGCTCCTCAGTTATGGTGAAAGTTGGAATGAATGGAATAGGTTTTGCCATGCATGGCAGCAGGGCATGATGTAGTTCTCAGAAGGAGACATAGCTGGGTGGACCATTTATAATTTTAATTGCCTATGTTGTACAGGGCTCAGCTGCATCACAGAGCAGAAACTGGGGAATGTTCACTGCTAAATGGATCCTCAGAGTCTTGCTTTACTTTCCAGGCTGTTGTCCCTTTTACACAGATTGGCTTTTCAGTCCTCCACACATGTTTTCCCTCTTCTCAAAATCTTAACCCTAGACAACTATTAGTTGCTTCATTATTTTAAAATTTAAAGAACACTACATTTAGCAAGCAAAGGAAAAATTACGAGGAATTTGGCCAGAGTAGTTAAGCAGCAGGTGTTACAAGGGAAGTTTATGTCCATCCTTACCTTGAGAAGAGTATAAACATTCTGTTTGTTGATTGGCTAAATGAGGTGTTTTTCTTCTCTTTTAGTTTTGGAAAGACAGTGGAACCTACATCATTTTGCCTAGGTACTAGGCCTCCAGCTCAGGTAAATGCTTTCTAGTAATGTCTTCAGCCAGCAGAATATTGGCCTTAGATGTAGAAAACTCAATGCTTATTTAGCTAATTTCTCCTTTTCATGCAACCTAAACTTTTTAAAAAGATTACCTATCAAATGTTGACAAAAAATTATTTTCTGCCTACAAAATGTAATACAATATTACAGGCATGGTTTTGCATTACTCAAGATGTCAAGTACCTATAAGGGCAGGTAGTGAAAGAGACAGAGAAAAAAATACCCTAAGTTGGGAATACTGGGAAATAGAAAGGGCGGCTTTATCTAAAGCTGGCTGTGATAACTCAGCTTCAGCGGATTTAGCCCTAAAATAGTTCATACTTTTTATTTCTAAAGAAAAGACAGAAACAGATATTTCTCTCCTATTTTTAAAATATTAACATCAAATTTATTTATTTTTTAATTTTGAAGGGAGTTTTGATAGACAGACTCATCCATGAGTTGACAGTTTGTGATCTCTATCTTAAAGCCAGATGGAAAAAATAGGAGTTAGATTAAGAAATTATTATTGATGACCTAACAGAGTGAGAGTTACTGTATGTAAAGCCTTTTGTAGTCTCTCATTTACTTTTATAGTATTGAAAAGATATAGTGGTGTCAAAAGCCCTTTTTAGGGAGGTTTAACTATGGACCGTAATTTCTTTTTTGTCCTTATTAGAGAAAGGGCCTTATATGTCCGCTAAGCCTTCCCAAATTGTCATCAGAATTTATTTCTTATTCAGTTCCTTTGCAATATCCTTTTCAATACCCTCCCAGCAGCCTGCCTTGAATAAAAATAAGCCTTTCCTTTCTGTAGGCAGCTTGGTTACAGGAAGGGAAAAGGGTTTAGAGCTATACAGCAGGAATGTTCATGCGACACGACGCTACTTCAATCAGGAAAGGCTTCCCAATCAGCTGCACCAGTGTCACTCGTTCTCCCCTCCTCCATGATGAATTTCTTCTTTCCTCTGTGCATTCAATATTAACATACTTCTTCTTGAATTTAAATCCTGGTGCAGCCATGATTTTTAACTTCCTAAGCCAATTCAAATACACTTGCATGCAACTATTTTTGAATTGAGAAATACATTTGATTTTCCTGCATATGCCCAGAGGACAGCATCTGTCAATTCCACTCCTAATTTTTCTTGGCACATCTCACATGAGGATCAATATTTATCTTGATAAAATCTGCATGCCGTTTTGAAGATGAGTTTTCTTTTCTACTGTTGTCTGCAAATGCATGTGCTGTTTGCTTACTGTTTTTTTGAACTTCATCATCAGCCACTACAGAAGGAGATTGCCACTGGATCTACTTATAGCTAGTGTGCATATTACCTCCTTTTCCAAGTCATTCTTATTAAAGGGAGTAGGAAATATCACCCCATTGAATATCATACAGTGAGAAGATAATACATGTACAAGGAAGAATGAGCCACATTTTGATTTTTGCATCTCTAACAGTTTTAGTCACTCCATTTACCTTGATTTGATCAGCATTCTTAGTTTATCTTCTCTCAGCCAAGCTTACAGTTTCTATGAGGTGATGCTGTTCATTTTCAAGCCAATTTGAATTAAATCTTTGGTAAGATGACTTGAGGCAATGTACTAAAAAATTTAGCAATTACTAAATTCATTACATTTATTGCATTTTATTTGTGTAATAATTGAAACTCTTGGCAACAAAATCAGCATTAAAGAAATAATTTCAGCCCTTTTCTCCATATTCTCTTTATCTTTCAGGCATTCACAATAGACTTCCCTGTGTCTTTCTGATAATCTACATCTGCATGATTTACATCACAATAATTTTTGTTATTGTATCCCAGATGTTTCAGATCATTTCTCTATTCCCTTAACCTCCACAGCTCAAATCAACCTCTGCCCATTGCTGTATTTTGGGCCACATATTTATACATTATTTTTAAGGCAAAAATCTGACACTAAAAACAATTTTGGTTATCAGAACTTGTGTTTCAATTCTTTCATACTCATAAATAATAGCACATAGCATAGAAATCTGTGTGGATATACTTTGATGCAGAACAAAATATAACATATGTGACATATGATTTTAAATTAAAAACTTTCCTCCCAAATGTCTCAGTAGAATAAATCACTGTAAGAAATGTCCATTTCTCCTTCATCATTAAAATGCCTCCTTTCCAAAACTTTAACTCTGAGTCAGCCAGTGACTCTTTCTGGCTCTCCGGAGTCCATGTCACCAGCATACAGAGGCCTGTCCCCTTTGTTCAATACAGTTTACAACTTTACACAACTTTAACCATTACTAATCTCCACAAGGCTGAAAAATATAGAAGTGAGATGACACTTGTAGAGTCGCAGAATTTCAGTTTAATATTTTTCTGTATTTCCTTAAGTTTCTCTCATCTTACCCTATGTTTCCACACTTCAGCACTGATTGAAATGCTGCATTTTAATCTTTTTATATTTTTTTGGTCTTACATTTTTATTCTTTCCTTGAAGCAAGGAAAATGTGAACTTAACTGCTGGGATGCCTAATTTGAAGTGACTTCAAGTGGTAGATGTTAATGATGTGTAAAAAGCCTAAAGCCAGAATAGTTTTAAGCCCCTTTTTATTATACAGCGTAAGCTTCAGTTACACCTGAGAGCCTTCTTTATTGTTTCATAAAGGCTCTATTTTCCTCCAAATTTTCATTTTTTAATGTTTAAGCTTGATATGCATTTGGTATGTCATCGTCTTTTCAATTTCTAATGTAAAATAACTTGCATGTATTTGTGTAAGTATATGTGTGTGGTATATTCATCCCAGTTTCACAAATAGCTTAATAAGTATAATATCTCCTGAAGGAATGGCTTACTGGTTAGGGGGGAAATGGGATTTATTTTTAGCACCCATTTACACTTGGATCTTACCTATACTTATAATTCTCATTCTCTAAAAAGCATCCTTCTTAGCAATTATTTACAATGCTTTTGATAAGGCAGAAAATTCTGTGCTTAACATTCCATGATTGGCCTCAGTCCAGATGCAGCCCCTCTGTGTCCCTCACTTGGCATTCTCGCATGTGCATCTGGCTGCTGCTTGTCATGTATTGTTTAATTTGGTATTAACTCAGGCCATCTTCTTTTTATCTGTACATATTACATTGCTATTCTTTATTGCAGCATCTGTGCCTTAAGCAGATAGGAATGTAAGGTATGGTGACAAGATCAGCAATCCAAGCCCTTGTTAATAAAATGGCTTTTTTTCCCCTAAAGATAATGCAATAAATTATATTCCAAAAAATCCATGTTTGTAAAAATTTGAAGAGTTTTTGCCAAATTGCTCTTTATTATCTCAGAAAATTTCAGTCTATCCATCTTTTATTTGTTTGTTCTTAATCCCTCAAAACAATAGTTAACAAGTTATACGTTTTCTTGTGAGACTTTTAAAATATGTCTATTTAGTAAACGTCAATTGTATATAAACTAGACAGAACAGTACCATGAGCCTTGTGCATGCATTGCCAACTGCCCGCAACCATCAACTCCTGCCAACTCTGCTTCATCCTTGCCTTTAGCCACTTCTCCTCCTCTACTCTTAATCCACAGCAAGTCTCAGACATTAAACTGTTTCACTAATAACTACTCAGTTTGCATTTTTTGTGATAAAAGTATTCTCTTTAACATAAAACTAACAAAACATTATCTTTTTCAAAAAATTAAGAAGAATTTAACATCAAATAGCCAATCCATTCAAATTTTCAATTAACTTATAAATGTCCTTTGTTTAAAAATATAATATCAACTAAATTAAACTCCTGGCATATGAATTGATTGATATGTTTCTTAATTCTTTTCTTAAAAATACTTTAAGAATAGTTTGAGATTTATAGAAAAACTGTAATAATAATACTGACTGTTCCCATATTTCCTGGACCCAGTTTCCCCAATGATTAACATCTTATGTTCATATGGTATATTTGTCACAATAAGTGAGCCCATATAAGTACCATATTAATATTGTTAGCTAAAGACTACACTTTATTCAGATTTTTATACATATTTTTTCTATTCTAGGCTCCTATGTGGTAACAATCAACATTGCTATTATTACTTCAAATATTTTTTCTACTCTATGTTTTCTTCCTTCTTCTTCTGATATTACAATTATATGTATGTTGCACCTATTAAAATTGTTCCGTAGTTCTTGGATATTCTGTTCTCCTTGTTCGTTTTTTTTTTTTCCTTTTGTTTGCATTTCAGTCTGTGAAATTCCTATCAATCTGTTTTACAGCTCATTGATGATTATTTTTACAGCCATGTTTAATCTACTGATAAGCCCATTGAAGGTATTATTTGTGCTTTTTTCCCCTCTAACAATTTTTTTTTTTTTTTTTTTTTTGGAGTCAGAGTCTCACTCTGTCACCCAGGCTGGAGTCCAGTGGCAGGATCTCAGCTCACTGAAAACTCCACCTCCCAGGTTCAAGTGATTCTCGTGCCTCAGCCTCCGGAGTAGCTGAGATTACAGGCATGTGCCACCACGCCCAGTTAATTTTTTGTATTTTTAGTAGAGGCGGGGTTTCACCATGTTGGCCAGGCTGGTCTTGAACTCCTGACTTCAAGTGATCCACCTGCCTTGGTCTCCTAAATTGCTGGGATTACAGGTATGAGCCACTGCACCTGGTCCCTGCCCATTGATTTTTCTGTGTTGCCTTCTTTTTTCATTAAAGTGCTTAGCATACTAACCAAAGTTATTTCAAATTTCTTGCCTGATATTTTCTACATCTATGTCATGTCCAAGTTTGGTTTTCATGTTTGTCTCTAGATTGTATTATTTTTTGCCTTTGTCATGTTTTATAATTTTTTGTTGACAGCTATACATGATGTGTTGGGTAACAGGGATGTTACATAGAATGTTATTGTGAGAATTTATATTAATTTAACTGGGAGTTTCTATAGCTACAGAGGGCAGAGCTTCAGGTTCCTTTAGTGTCCTTGCTTTTATCTCTCCTGACTTTGTTCTTCCTCAAGTACTCCTTCTCAGAGACAATCTGTGTTATGCAGCTCTTTCTGTTGTAATGCACTCTTATTATATTGGAGACTATTGGCTTAAGGTAAGGTTTGGGGTAGGGGAGTCTTCTATGATTTGCATTCTGTTAAACCTGTCTTTTAGCAGACATGTCTCAGTGGTTTTCAAGAGTGGTTCTTCCATGATACAGCTTTTTTATTAATTTCTATTTTTTAACCCTACCTTTTACTTCCTTCCCTGCTGCAGCATTGCCAGTCTGTTTCCTTGAAAGCCTGACCCCTGTTGACTATGTTTTCTTTCTTTTTTTTTTTTTTAACTTCCTTACACAAGAGACAAGGCTAGAGGGTTCAGAGAGACGCTTTTCCCCAAGGTAGAAGAAGGCTCTGGCAAAGTTTTTTCCCTGGAGGATAGACCCAAATATGGAGAAGGCTTCAATGATATTTCAAATGATTAGCCTTTTTCCACTTCAAAACCCATGATGGAATCTTTGTCAGATCTTCACTGTGAGAACCTGGAGACAAACCCTAAGAAAATATTGGGCTCCCCTAAAACCACAACCTCCCAGACTTTCTCACTGGTACTAGTCCACACTCAGCCTCAAGCAATTCATTAAAGTTACAATTTAACTAGAGTTTCAGAGGCTTCTTTCATTTCAGGTAAGCAGATTTGGACTGTGTTGTTTGGGATACATCTGTCTTCAAATTTTAGAGAGGTAGTTTATTCTACCATGTTTTTTCTCTGATAGTTTCATAAAAAAGTCATTCATTTTTATTATTTTCAACTTTTTCTTATTGCAAGAATGTGAGTGATGACTTTGAAACTCTCTTCTCAGACGGAAATCAGAAGTCTTCTCTTACTTAGCTTCTAATCTGTAGGTTCCACTTTTTTCTTTGTTATTTTTTTTTAAATCTTTGATATTTATGTGTAGAAGAAACTCACATATTTTTTCCTGTAGAATTTTCCACACTGTGGATTTTGCCGATTACATCCCTGTGTTACCATTCAGCATGATCTTCTGTCCTCTATTTTTGTCTGTGAACTGTTAGGTGGATCTAGAATATTTTGGTAAGATTGTTTCAGAGGTGAAGTTGTGCTGTTCAGGAAGCCCGTCATATCTGATTTGTGAAGTTAACAGTCATTGATGATTTATACCTAGATCCATTAATTAATTATGGGTTGCAAAGTGGTGATTATCCTCTTTCATTGTAACTTTTTGATTTATTGGCTAGAATATTTCCGAAACAGATTTCCTCATTTATCATTTGGTTACCTAGTTGTACACTCTTTAAAGGAAAGACTGGATACATGCCAGGTTCTTTTCTTTGACATGTCAGTTTTCAAAATAAAAATTTAATTGCCTAGAATCCCCTCAAATGGATATATATGACTGTATACATTTGAACATATTCAATGAAGTTCCATCCCTGACAGGTTTAACCTCATTAATATTCAAATATTGTTTCATCTTTAGATACAAACCTAAGTATGGAAACCTAATACTTAGGCTTATTCACATACCTCTTCTTGAGAGCTTCATGGCTATGTTGTAGTCTCATGTTGTATATTTCCTGTTCCAGATCTAAAATAAAACATTTCACTGAACTGTCCCATTTTTTTTTTTTCTTTTTTCATGGAAACTGGTATTCCAAAACTACCATCTGGGCATTTGCAGTGCTCATTGCTTCTGAGCTGGTTATTGCTTCTAGACTTTTCAGCAGATGGAACTAAAAAGTTATAAAAACAAAACAAAACAAAACAGAATAAAGATAAAACCAAGCAAACAATAGCAGTACAGATGCTCCTCAACTCACGATGGGGTTACATCCTAATAAACCCACCAAAGTTGAAATATCATAAGTCAAAAATATCATAAGTCAAAAATGCATTTAATGCATCCAATCTACCAAACATCATAGCTTTGCCTAACCTCCTTTAAATGTGTTCACAATACCTATATTAGCCTATTGTTGAGCAAAATCGTATAAGACAAAGCATATGTTATAGTAAAGTGTTCAATATCGCATATAATTTATTGAATACTATATTGAAAATGAAAAATAAATAGTTGTATGGGTACTGAAAGTATAATTTCTACTGAATGCATACTGCTTCCACATCATCAGAAAGTCTGAAAATTTGTTATGTGGAACCATTGTAAACTCGAGACTTTCTGATATATGAGTATATATATGTACATATATGTGTATGTGTATATGTGT
Organism: Macaca mulatta; assembly: GCF_049350105.2. Taxonomy (NCBI): domain Eukaryota; kingdom Metazoa; phylum Chordata; class Mammalia; order Primates; family Cercopithecidae; genus Macaca; species Macaca mulatta. The sequence goes on from NC_133411.1 coordinate 126,477,629, forward strand.
GTATATATATGTACACACATACATGCATAGTCATATGTATAATATGTATAGTATGTATGTGTATATATGTATATAGTTGTTTGCTTACATTTTTGCTTTGTTTTTATTATTTGAGGATAGAATACTTTTATGAATTACTTTCTACTTATCCAATAAATTAAAATTAAAAATCAGTGAATTTATGTAACTTCTTCAATCTTATATCTCTCCACAATTTTTTCCACATTGAGAATCTCAGCAATGATAGAGTTGGAATATCACTTGATTCTTCATTTGTTTTTTATCCCACATTATACACATTAATTGTCTCAAAATCACAATGCTGACACAAGAACAGGATCTAACTACTGAAAACCGTTTACATGGTTGGTGTTTTTTTTTAAGTTCTTTGTGCTCTTAAGTCATATCCTATTAGGGAAGTATACTCTAATTACTGTTTTTGACAGTCATTTGAAATAATTTCTCTTGAAATGAATATGCTGCCAATAGGATACACATTTGATTTATTTGATTCATTTTTATATTTAATTTTTAGGGATTTCTCTTCCCTTAATGTTGTTTCACAATCATACTAAACTTTGTAATTATACAATTATATATTTTCATTCTTTCCCATTTCTGATAGGTTACCATATCTACACCATTAAAACATACAGCCGCTTCATGCTATAATCCATGCCTTATAACCATGTTTATTCCTAATCCTATATATTAAATGCTCACCACCAATCCTCTTGTGGTTTCTGCATTCATTTTGATTGTCTAAAGTCCATTCTCTAGCAAATTCTTTATAAAGTGCTAACAGAAACAGAATTTTCCAAGTATTTGATTGTCATAAAGTTTACCTAAATACTTTATAGTTGAAATTCAGTTTGCTTGGATCAAATCCTAGTTCATAGTTCATTTTCTCAGGTATTCTTTTATACCTCATCTTCCCTTAGGTATCCCTCACTTTCTGCTATAAAATACTGTTATTGAAACGTCTCATGATAATCTAATTTTCTTTCCCTAGTAAGTATTTTTATGTTTTTGCTTAGATGTCCAATGGACTTTTGGTTGTAATTTTAGTAATTTTATTTGACTAAACCTCATTATTGGTTATTCTGGGTCTATTTGTCTATGTTTGTGTTGTACTCTTTTATTTGCTCTTTTAAGTTAAATTTTTTTTTTTTAATTTTAGGAATTTTCTTGCATTATAACTTTTATTATTTTTCATTCTCTGACGTACCTTTTTATTTCAGGGAATCATAACATGTATCTTGAATCATTTTTATCTATCTCCTACATCTGTTGCCATTTCTCATATTTTTATGTAGCATTTTTTATTTTTTGTTTATTTAAAAATATTTCCTTCTCTTTACCTTTGTCCTTCTCAGTCATGATCTGTTATGCTTACATGTTCTTGTGTTTTTCCTAGTTTAGTCTTCAATTCTAAATAATTTTTCTAAATCTTTCCTAGTTCTATAATCTCAGTTCTAAATTTTTTCCACTCTTCCTTATGTTGTCATTCAAATAATTTAAAAAAAAGTATTTCAGTTCATTTTGAAAGATTACATTACAGTGCTTTCTGATTTATCCATGTGTCTAACAGCCTATTCTACATCAATTGTAATGACCTAAAAGGGATCATGTTTACTGAGAGACTGTGATAAAGCAGTTACTCAGCATATATCATTAAATATTGAGTGGAACGTTCCTGTCTACTTTAGTCCACACACTCCCTTCCTTCTAATAACCCTATCGGTGTTATTTATGAGGTCTTCATTCACTTTATAAGATTCTAGATAACTTTGTTCCAATCTTGGCTCTGCTGCCATTTTTAATAGGTAACTTCAAAACAATTACTTAATTTCTCTGAGTCTCAATTTTCCTCAATAAAATGTGAGTAATATTTATTTATACAATTATTATACAAATTAAATAAATGTAAATGCTTAACACAGTGCCTCACTGTATGAGTGGTTGTTACTTTTGTTTTTACTTGATTAAGCTTGTATAAATTATTAAATTTGCTGAGCAAAAGCGCTCAATCATCTCTTTTCAGTAATGTGAAAATGACATTTTCTTCTAGCTCAGTAATATCATATTTTTCATTGATAATTTAAATTCTTTTCATGATATACTTTCATGTGCCACTGCTTTTCTAGCCCAACCTTATTTTCCCTATTTTACTGGTTACTGTAATTTTATTTGTATCATTTTTCTGACTTTTTTTCCAATAAGACAAAATTCCTCACATGCCATAAAGTTGCTCAGTTATGAATTACTGCCAAAAATTAAAGATCTGCTTTACAACGCTTGCAGATAACACCTATGCCATGCATGTGGACAAAACGAAGAGAAGGGGGCTGGGGGTGAAGGCTGAAATGCCTGTATGATAACTCTAGACCTACCATGATTCTTTTCTCCACTCATGACTTGTATTTCCTCCTCGTTTTTATTTACTTTTTATTTTATAGCATGTTCTGATTTCAAACACATTTTTTTCCCTTTTATTGTTTTATTGGCCCTGAGTTGGAGACACAAGGCATTTAAACAAATGGGTGGAAGGGGAGAGAAGGGACTACTATCTAACTGTTCCCTAGAGTCCTGTCTACATTGATACTTGCAGACTATTAATGAACCAACTGAACTATGTAACCAGGTTCATTTACAGCATTTTGAGACAGGTTGATTTGAGTTCAGGGTCCAGATAATGAGGTGAATTTTTGTTTTATTTCAATTTTGTTTTCTAAACATATTCATTTAGATGATGATTCATATATCCAAGACTGTTGTAGATCTGTTTCCACACATTGTGGGTATAAGGTAATGATTACTTGCCCTGGTTGTGTACCAGGATATTTTTAGAAATATGAGCCCCACTCCTAAGACAGCTTTATGTGGGAGGTTAAAAACAAAGGCATAGTCATTAATATCCAGATTTATTCTTCGCTATGCAATTAACTAGTTGAATAGGCTTGGACAAGTTACTTAATTTCCGTAAGAATTATTTGATTTTTAAAATGAAATGATGGTAATAAAATATCTGTAATAGTTTTGGAAAGCCACTTATCATGGTACTTGGAGAGAGCATGTTTTAATAGCAAATATTAATATTCCTAAAAATACATTCAAATTGTGGAAGTTGACTGAGCAAAGGTATTGATTTGTGAGATGCCGAAATTCAAAGTCAACTTTAGAATAAGTACCTTTTCTGCTCCAGCTCATTTGTTTCATCTCCTGAATTTTAACTGAGACACAAAAATAATTTTGACTGTACTCAGTGGCATTTGAAGATAGTTTTCCATCGTTATCCCTCCATAACTATTCAATAGTAGATCAAAGAAAGAAAGAAAAATCACAGATCTGAAACTGATCCTAGCACATTCTTCAGAGAGGAAATGCTACCAGTACTTGCTGTGACCAGGTCACTATCCCTGCCCTTTGGCTCTCACAGTAATGGCTGATCCTCAGCTGGAAAAGAGTGGCCTCCTGGGCACCCTACTTTTAGGGTAGAAATACTTACAGTTTATCTATGCAGCTTTCTGGAGTTCATGGACTTCACAGTTATCATCCACATGTCTTTGTTAACTATTCTCACTGGGAAAGTATATATTTTGTGTTTAAACCATTTTCTTTTATCTGCTCCCTAATCAATTATGGCAGGAAAAGAAGAAAAATCTATTTTAGAGGATATAAAGGGATATGAAACAGAGACAAATTTCAAGATTGCTATCCTTTTTATGATATGTAGAGAAAGCAAATTTGAACAATTTATTATAAGTCAATTTGAGAAAAATATTCCATCAAATACATCTGTTTAACTGTATTAACAATTTAGTATTGCCAGAAAGTAATTCCTTCGGCAGATGTGTTGCTCACAAAAATCATCCTAACCTCATACACATAAATAGAACCCTTGTTATTATACTATTTGGCTAGTTTTTGGTCCAGTTCTAATATTTAACTTACTTTATTTAAAACATTCTCTACACATGTTCTACATTTTTACCTTTTTAATTATGTCTAAGATAATGCCAACTATACTCATTTCATTTCATTTCTTATTCATTATGAATCTTTCTAACATATACTTACAAATTTTTCTGTTGCCCCTCTCCTCTTCCTTCTTTTTAAATTTTGCATATATCTCGGAACATAATATTTTTTGGCTTGCCATTCTATTCCCTCCTACCTTTGACATATTACCTTTTTCGTTTAAACAAACTTGAGCTTTTATTCTACTTTCTTTGCTTTCAAGAAACACATTTTTGAGAGTTTTTGTTTTTGCTTAACTTCAATCTAATTATTTTATTATTTTATTTTTTTGAGACAGAGTCTTACTCTGTCATCCAGGCTGGAGTGTAGTGGCGCAGTCTTTGCTCACTGCAACTTCCGCCTTCTGGTTCAAGCGATTCTTCTGCCTCAGCCTTCCAAGTAGCTGGGATTACAGGCACACAGGCATGCGCCATCACACCCTGCTAATTTTTGCAGTTTTAGTAGAGACGAGGTTTCGCCATGTTGGCCAGGTTGGTCTCGAACTCCTGACCTCAAGTGATCCACCGGTCTTGGCCCCCCAAAGTGCTGGGATTACAAGCGTGAGCCACCGAACCTGGCCAACTTTTAAGTTCAGAGGTACATGTGCAGGTTTGTTATATAGGTAAAATTGTGTTATGGGAATTTGTTGTACAGATTATTTCATCACCCAGGTACTAAGCTTAGTACCCACTAGTTATTCCTGATTCTCTCCCTCCTTCCACTCTCCACCCTGATAGGCCTCAGTGTGTGTTGTTCCCTTCTATGTGTCCATGTGTTCTCATCATTTAACTCCTGCTTATAAGTGAGAACATGTGGTTTTGTTGTTGTTGTTTTTCCTGTCTTAGTTTCCTGTGGATGATGGCCTCCAGCTCCATCCATGTTTCTGCATAGGACACGATCACATTCTTTTTTTTTTTCTGCATAGTGTTCCATGGTGTTTATCTACTACATTTCCTTTATTCAGTCTACCATTGATGGACATTTAGGCTGATTCCAGGTCTTTGCTATCTGAATAGTGCTGCAATGAACACACACATGCATGTGTCTTTATAAGAGAACGATTTATATTCCTTTGGATATATGCCCAGTAATGGGATTGTTGGGTCAAAAATATTATAGATCACATTGTATTTCTTTCTTTAGGTCTTTAAGGATTTGCCGCACTGTCTTCCACAATTGTTGAACTAATTTATACCCCCACCAACAGTGTATAAGCATTCCTTTTTCTCCACAACCTTGCCAGCATCTGTTGTTTTTTGACTTTTAAATAATAGCCATTCTGACTGGTGAGAAATGGTATCTCCTTTTGGTTTTGATTTGCATTCTCTAATGATAAGTGATGTTCAGCTTTTTTCTCATATGCTTGTTGGCCGTATGCATGTTTTCTTTTAAGAAGTATCTGCTCATATCCTTTGCTCACTTTTTATGAGGTTGGTTGTTTAAGAGTTTATTTCCCTTTTGACTCCATCATTTTTTTTCTGTGTCTTCATTTCTGCTTGATCACATTGTGCTTATCTGCTTACATTTATATATTTTATTCTCATTCAGTCTTCTATGTACTCTCTTTCCACATATATATATTTGGCTTATAACTTCCTAATTTGAATTCTACGACCTCATATATCTCTACAGATTGGCTCTTTTTTTTTTTTTTTTAATTTCCAAGATGGAGTCTTGCTCTGTCACCCAGCCTGGAGTGCAGTGGCATGATCTCGGCTCACTCCAACCTCTGCCTCCTGGGTTCCAGCAATTCTCCTGTCTCAGCCTCCTGAGTAGCTGGGATTACAGGCACCCGCCATCATGCCTAGCTAATATTTGTGTTTTTAGTAGAGACAGGGTTTCACCATGTTGGCCAGGCTGGTCTCAAACTCGTGACCTCCTGATCTGCCCACCTCAGCCTCCCAAAGTGCCGGTTTTATAGGCGTGAGCCACCGTGCCCAGGCTCTTTTGCTGTTTTATTGTTGTTATTGGTTTTGTTTTTTGTATGTGTGTGTGTGTGTGTGTGTAATTTATGAATCTGAGGCAGAGAAGAATGATGATAGGAGAATAGGCGGGGCTTAGACTCTGCTTAACTGAGTTCTAACTAGCCTGGAACTATTGAGAAGAAAAGTGGTAGTTTCTGAGAAGTAGGTATGAATATGGACTGCGTCAGCCACTAGGTGTTTGACCACTGACAATGTAAACTTACTTATTCTCAGTTTTCTCCTCTATCAAATGGAAATAAAATACTTGGCTTGTACAATTGTTGCTAAATTCTGTATGTACACTGGCATATATTGGTCGCCCAATAAATTGTAAACACTAATGTTTTTGACGATTTTTAATAACTGTTAAAAGTCTATACACTATTCAAATTCAGCAATGAGATATTAACAAGATGAGTCAATTGCTACATAGGTTTAGGTCTCAGATTTTCTTTGTATCCCTAAAAGTTATTAATGACTCGAAGAGCTATTTTTGTATGGGTTATATCCATTGAAAGTAGAAGTTAAGGCAAAGAAATTGTCAACATATATATTTATGAATTTATTAAAATAATAATAAATCCATTAGCTGTTATACCTTTGCAAATATCATCTGTTTACTAGAAGACAGCTAGTACTCATATCTGTGTCTGTAATCCATCTGGTGTAGCATCACATATCTTGATGGTTCACTATGAGAGTATAAAGTAAAAAAGATAGTAAGTTCTATTACTGTTAAGAGAATAGATTTGCCTTTGTGGTTTCCATGAATAGATCTTAGAATCCTATGGAATCCTGAATCACCCTGGGGATCACTAATTTATAGCAATCATGATCTCTAATTTTCAGTCTTATATTAATGTCCACTTGACCTAAAGCCTTGTGGACTTTGGTTAGCTATTTTTGTTGTTGTTGTTGTTGTTGTTTTGTTTGTTTGTTCTTTTTTGCTTATGTATTTGAATTTTAATATAAAAAAGGGGAAGTTTGGACTGCGTGTTCTCCAATATTTCTTTCAACTCTTAAATTCAATTGTATAAAATTGTTTTATTCATTTTCAACTTATTTTGGTACAGTATTCAACATCTCACTTTTTCAGTATTTTCAACATTTCACTTTTTTTTTTTTTTCAAATTGGGGCAACAAGCTGTCTTTACTTGCTGAGTAATATTACTATATTGAGTAATATTGCTATATCTGAGTTACAGGTTGTATTCAATAGCTCATAGCATCTTCCCCTAAATTGGGTAAACATAATGAATTCAAGAAAAGTCTAAGACAGGCTGAATGTGTTTAGCAGTGAGATTTCTTGCTTCACACTAAGGAATTCATGAAACTGCTTCAGTTCTCTAGAAGTTACTCAATCTCTCTGACAATCAAAATCAGATATGCATGCATTGTGCATTACTTACACATTGGAATTTTATATACCCTGTCCCATTTAGAATGTGAGCTTCATGAAAGCAGAATTTTTTTCCTGTTTTGTTCCTTCCTCAGCATCCAGACAAATACTGGCACATTGTAGATGCTCATTAAATGTTTGTTGAATAGAAAAGGTCATTCAGATATACACTCATGAATCATAGTATTGTAACTTAAGATTATGTATGTTGGCAATGAAGTATCAGCAGAAAATTTTCACTGAAATAAACCAGACTGCTATTACCTTTCCCTCTCTCCTGCCCACATTAATAACATATCCTAGAAACCAGAACTTATCGTTTATTTTTAAAAATAAAAATAATGTGTTGAAATTTTATTTGATTACTAGTAATATGGTGAAAATACTACCTTGCAAATGAAAGCGTCCTGGAACTTTCTCCATAGAAAAAATAGTGTAGCTTTAAATTTATGAGGATTGTGGCTTCTGAAAACATAAAAAAAAAAAAAGAATAGTTTCAAATGGCTGGGCTTCAAATATCATTTCATTTATGAAAGAATACTCTACCTGAGAGGAGGAATTTTTCATAAACCTACTCTCTTCACTCTTTCACCTCCTAAATTATTTCTAGGCTTGTTACTTGAAATTGGAGTATGGAGTTGAGTTCCAACCAAAAATCCTTGGTACTCAGTGGCCCATGCTCTTCTTGTTGTGCTAATCCTTTGATTGGGATTGTGTTGCATTCTGTGCCCAGCTTTGCCTTTGCTCAAGATGTTCAGTTGTCCTGAATGAGTCCTTCCATCTTTTTGCATTTCAGCTCAATGAAATCCCTGGAAACACCTTGAAAACAGGATCTGTATCTTTTCTCTATATCTCACTAGGGTCTTATCACGGCCTTCTTGTCTAACAAGGAAATACAGGACAAGAACACATTTCATGAATTAATTCAGTGAATAAATGAAAGAACGAAATCAGAAGCAAATACAATGCCCTTCTTGCTCAACTTCCTGTTTTTAGATAATATTATGCTTAATCATCTCTAAAGAATGGAGAGGATCCTCTTAATAAAGTCTGTTAGTCCTCACATTCCTTTGTTAGCAGCAGGCCGTAAGCCTCAGTGTTTATAGGAAGGATGATATCCTTAATGCCTAGCAATCAATTTAGGTTTATTTCTACCTTTTGGCTTGTGTTCCACAGACAAATTACAGTGTTCAGGCAATTATTGAGATAACTCAGGTAATAAACCTGCTTTTGCTAAAAGATCCCTTCTAGTGCAAATGAAAAACAGTTGTTCACAATTAGGTAACATTTTTATGGGCATGGTTGAAATCACCACTTAATTGTTTAGAGGGAGGCAATATGTAAGCATCAAAAACTTAATATTTCTTTGCTAGTAGATATATCTATTTTTCATTTCTTTTATCATTTCGGTCTTTGGTTTCTTCTGGTTTTCTTGTGGATATTTCTTGTACAATATTTACAAGTTACTTTTTTAATCAGTGTTTTCAGTTCTACTATCTCCATCACTGTTAATATATATGCAAGAGATATATTTGTAGAGAACTTTAGCATTAATGGCTGGATTTTAGGAATCTTTAAAATGTAAGGAAACACCAAAAGGTCCCCCAACGGTACAATATTCCCTGAAGACTTGATGATCTATCAAAATTATATCCCATTCTGCAATATAATTTTGTAAATATTTTCAGATTACGTAGCTAGTAATATTTTCATAAGAAAATAATGTCAATAATAATCAGTTCTGATACCACACACAGCACCTGAGAGGCTCACTCAATGACTTGTTGTGGTGTCAGCAACTGTGAGAGCTATCAAGATTTAAGGAGGTGGATAGAATATGCCACATGGCAGAGTTTCTTATGGAAGGCTCCTGAGTGCTATTTATATGGCACAATAGGTTTAAACAGTACTGATGGACACCCAGGAAAGATGAATTTGGGCTTGAAATTGTCAGTCTTTAAGAAACCAGAAACTAGGGCAGAATACTAAATTACTGCAAATGAAAACAGAATAGTGAGTGTAAGGAAGTTTGCCTAAAGGCACAAATCACTCTGCCTTTATCCCCTGATTAGACAGATAATAACAGTGAATTATAACAAGGCTGCTCCAGAATCTGAGTCAGTGAAGAGAGTTTATACAGAGTCTTAATATTTGTAAACCCAGCTAGAGATATTGGATATCAAATATATTATTTTCCCCTCCTCTACATTTTAACATTTCATCAGAGTAAGAGGTGAAATCTTTTTGGTAATCTATAAAACACAATAACAATTACAATTTTCTATAAAAGGTAAATAACACATAATTGATGGATTAGTAGTTACCAGCACTTAGCTGAGAAGCTTTTCTTGATATTTTCCTCTGCCCGCTATTACTACTTTGGAGCCAAATCCCTTTGTCAACTAAACTGCAATTTTAAAAAAATGAAACAAAAGAAGAGAGCAAGAACACACATACTATACATATATTCTGTATATACCAGCTAGTGATCAATCACTGTTGATGGACAGCACATTTACGTCTCAACTGTTAATTCATTACTCTGGGCACCATATTGTTCTGCAAAATATGCAATGTTTTAGAATAACCCCTGGATGAAATTTTACCTTTTCTGTTAGGGTTATCAGTCAAAACTTAAGAGCTATATATATGACACATCTTGGGGACATGCAACTCAAAAAGAAAATATATCCATGTTAATTTTATAAAAGTTTCTGAAAGCCTCAATGATAGTTTGCAGGGCTTGAAAATCAGATGGGTGCTTTATATGAAGCTAAATGTGACCATGGAGTTCACAAGGTTGAGCACCTATTATTTTGCACTTTGAATTCTCATTTGTTCTTTCATTAAAAAGAATGTGAACATTTTAACAGGTTGATATACGAGCTCATGACAGTTTCTTACAGGACTTGCCACCTAGAAATACTCTAATGGGATGTCATCTACACTTACCAAATCATATTATATGACTTAGCCATAGCTGTGAAAAAAGCGATCTGAGTGCCTCTTTTACCCTATTGAAGAATTTAAATAAAGTTCCTGTAGCCTTGGCCAATCAGGCATATTACACTCCAATAATGGAATTGCAGTCACTTGCTGTTCCATTTAAAGACAGCATTAAAAATTTTCTTGTCAGGAGACTCACATGGCTGGAAAGAATGGTCCTTGATGTTGAATGGAAAGGAAATATTTTTCTGAGACAGTTTGGAAACCAAGTTCCAGATGACGGCATCCATAGTATCACATAAAGATTTTGCCAGAAGCAGGATGTATTTGACTTAGTTGCTCCCTGTTAGCCTGAGAAGGGGATGAGAAATTTCATGACAGCAGAACTACTTTTGAAATGTTGTGCATCATTTCTTCTTTCAGATGTGTTGGATTTCTAAGAAAATCATATTTCTTTGAGGAAATACAGTTATTTTGCTTGTAGCTACTCACTAAAAAGGGCAATAGAAATTAACAACAACAACAACAACAACAAAACAACCAAGAGTGAATGTAAAGCAAAGTAGTTAGCATAGTTAGCACTAGAGAACTCCAATAGACCTTCAAAGTTTGTCACATTTCTTTCTCCAACTACAAAGTGAGAATATGCTATCAGAGACTGGTGAGAATTAAGGACATTTCAACGGACCTTATTTCCAAAGAAGTAGGACTTTCTCTGTTCTAAAGGAGACAGTTAAAGATCAGAAGCCAAGAAAGATGTGTCACTTTTGGATAATCTCTGCTTTTCATAAAGTTTCACTAAGGAATGGGGTGTCATTTGTTGAACGTTTACTATTTGAAGAGCTAACAAAATAGAAGTATTATTAAAATAATAATTTAATTGAAAATGTGGGACAATACTGACTTCCTTATACAATATTGCAGATCCAAAACTGATTTGGGAAACATATGATTAGCCATCCAAATAATTTAAAGCTTTAGCTTTTGCTTAGTAAATCATGTTTTAATATAACAATTCTTTTGGGTAATGTGGAAGTCACTAATATGGCTCATCAAATGTTCTCATCTTTTTGCCTACTAGGCACTCCCTGGCTCTCTTATGAGAGGGATGGACGCGTGACTAAATATGGCTGGACAATGAGCTCTGAACAGGAGTGATGCATGTGACTTCTGGGCCATAATATTTGACAGCTGAGACAGAATATTCTTTTGATTATTGATCTAGAGTTATCTGTGTCTCTGATAATATACCCAGTCATGGCTGCTGTATCTGCTTGGCTCCAGGATATGAACAATGTTTTGTTACGAACTATGCATAACAGAATTCTCAGCCATCCAAGATAGACACAAAGCAGAGATTTAAAATAAGCCATACCATTTCAAATCATGGAGATTCTGATGCAGTTTGAACAACCATAATCTAGCTAATTATGACTTGATAAAAGAGAGTTTTTGAATTTCTAAAAACATTTTTCTTTACAAATGAAGGTGCTGTGGTCTAAAATTGGTAAACTGTTTGAGAATTTTAGAGTTGGGAGGAACTTCTGTATTAAGCAGCCCATTTAAGCTAAGTTCTACTGGCATTTAAGCTAAGTTCTACTGAATACTGTATGCTGATGCAATTGTTCTTGAGAGAGTTAGGTCCAGAATGTTGCTTAGTTTCTATTCTGAAAGCATCTCTGCCAACTCTAGAGAGTTTAGACATCTACTTATTTATATCTACATATATCTATATTTATATTAAACAAAATTGACAGAACATGGTAATAGATTCGTTGTAGAGGTGAATTAGAGAGAGGTATCAAGCTTGACTCCCAGGTTTCTGATAGAATGGCTGAATTGATGGCAATACCTTTCACTGAGAGAAAACCTTGGCAGAAATCCAGTGTTTTGAATGAAGTTGTAAGTGTATTTTTGGACATGTTGACTTTGAGTCACCTTTGAGACATCAAGTAGATATCAAGATGCTAATTGGATAGAGAAGTCTGAAACTCAAAATAGAAATCTGGGCTTGGATATACGGTTGTGAATTTTTTTGTATATGGTGTAATTTAGTGTTTATAAATGAGGTGGTGGAAGAAGAAAGAATGACAAGAGAAGAAGAGACTTTGAGTTAAAACTTTAAAAAGTTTTCCTATTTAAACAAAGTGCTTACAATGTAAAAGGAGTGATAGAGAAGGGATATAGAAGCAAAATCAGGGAGTATTGCATGATAAAAGTCAAGAAAAGAGAGTATTATAAAAATTGGTCAATAATGTTAGATGGTGCTGCAAATTCAGGTAAAATGAGGACTGTTGTATTTAGTAAAAATGAGATTACTGTTGACTTTAGTAAGAGCTGTTTCAGTGGAGCGTGAAACTAGGACAACATTTTAAAAATAGCATATGATGGTATTTTAAATAGGTTTGTTTTTCCCTCTTCATTTCTAGTTAGTGTATGAGTTTGCTGCCTTTTTTGATTCCTAAAAGAAATGATGCAGAAAATACATTTTATAAAATACAGACAGTGCTTCAAATCCTCAAATCATTGTAATAACAATAAAGCATATAGTAAATGAAGTGCTTTCATGTACATTAATTTGTAAAATGCCCCAGAGGTGAGAATCCTTCATTCATGATCAGTGTTCTAAAATTCATAAATAAACACCTATTCCACTGTCTTAAAATTATCATTTATGAACTAGCATGATTTCTTCTCAATATTTTGCTCATAAGTCAGAATAATTATGAAAATGGCAACTTAAATTATTTATTTACATGCTAATTTTTATTCAGAAAATATGAATGTTTAAATGCACAATTTTAGCTAATCAAAGAAACGCTGTTAAATTACAATCCAAACAGATTGTGTGACTATTAAAACTCAGCAAGTCAAATGTTCTAGTGGTCTAGCAGGAGGATTAAGGCAAGGTCGCCTAATGGCAGACATACCACATAGAGCTCCATTTATGAAGAGAACAGGCAGGCGATCTGGCTGAGCTTCACCTGTTTGGACAAGAATTTCCCTAGAAACTCATGAAGGGCAAGTGTGCATTTCTGGTTCTCCAAATAAGGCATCTACAATTAAATCCAGCACATGTGCTATTTCTTCAAACATCTGTGAAAATAGGTTCTGAAATATAGAGTTAAATGAGTAACAGGCTTTGAAAATACTTTCTCTCATTTTGAATTCACATAAATGCCATGCATGAAGTCATTTTATAAAATGCTTTTAATCAGTGTCTATGATACTGCATTTGTGGCAGAGCATGAATGAATAAAAAGAAAAAAAATATAACAAATCTGTTCATTGATTAGTACATAATTTAGTGTAGTTTAAGTTCCACTTTCCTAACTTAGATGCTCAAGCCAAAAAGTAGTATCTATTAGATTGAAAAATACTTACTTCTTAGTGTCTATTTTTCTTTAAATTTTCTAAATATTTGCAACAGTGAACAATCTAGCTCATAGCTTCACTTATATATTATTTAGATTTGCTCAGGTATTTCGTTTAAATGCTCATTTTGCTTGTTGCTAATTGTTATCACTGAGGAAAAATTCTCAAATTCAAATTTAATTTTATTAAAAGAAACCTCTCTTGATTTATGTGGAAGCATATGCTGATTTTAATTATAGAGAGAAATTTTATCTGAACAGCAGCTGGACATTAACCTTCACATCCTAAAATAAAAGTCCTGGAAAACCATTCAATCAGCCCATATTATCTTTACATCAATACCACAGTCAGAGGATGTTTAATGGTAGCAATCCAACAAAAGGTTAGAAAACTAATAAATATTTAGGCTGGAGTCCATGGCTAATTAAAATCACATAAACAGATAGTCAGATATCCAAACCTCCAAGTTTATTGTCCTTTTCAAACTCAAAAATCTAATGAGCATAGCCTTTAAGAATAAATTAAGAACTCAATATCGAGATCAAGCAGGGGAGTGCATGTTTATAAGAAAGTCTTTAAAAAAATGCCCATTATCTTTTGGCCTTTGGGCAAGTACATGATATTCTCATACGGAGTAAGCCCCTTATGGATATTTGGACTAATGAACTTAGTGTGTCTTCCAATCGCAATGTACTCTGATTCTATTATTGCAAGCAACTCCTCATTTCTACTCCAAATCCATCAACTCTAACGAATAAGAAAACCACATGAATTTGCACATTATCAGCTCAATTATGACCTGATAAACAATTTCAAGACTGTTCTTAAAATGGTCAAGAAAAAACATTTTTCTTTTCTAATTAACCTGTTTATCTTTGGCTTTATGGACTTCATTGATCATCAAGCCTTAAATGACTATTAAAGTCATTGCTTTCCATAAACAATACTTATGATAACTTTACAGATAACTCACTCAAAGGATTTTTTAAAATTACCCTTTAAGGCAAATATGTCACTGTGATTGAAGCTAAATGAAAATAACTGGCTGCATCAGTTTTGACTATGTGTTTCATTAGCAAATATTAAACTGTTTCTAATTATGTTTTTTTTGTCTTAGGATGTATAGTCATGCTAGATGACAAGTGAGGAAAACCTGCATTAGATGCAAGTAGAGATATTTGTCATGTTTTAAACCTTTCTGGGCCCAAAATGAGTGAAATAGTTTTATCCTGTAGTCACAAAGGATATAGCAACTCTTTGTAGTTTTTGACATATAGTTATTAATTGGGTTCTAAAAGAGCTTTTTACCTCCCTTGGCTTACATTTGCTGTCACCCAACCAATCTCATCTACTTGCTAAAACAGGAAGAAGGCCATGCATGCTTTTCATTCTACTGTGAAAAAAGTCTATGGCAAGAGATCAACTCATTGCTCTAGAAATGTTATCAAAGGTTTTATCCATGACTTTAATAATTTAGTAAGCCTAAAATAAATAATTTTGAAGAACATTAATTATTCACCATAAAAATTTAAAAATAGCCACGTTTTTCTTCAAAACATTTAGGAAGAAAAAAATCAAATGAAATAGCGTGAGTGGTAAAAGGGAAAACAATAAGGCAATAAGAAATATTTTTTTAAATCATAAAATAAGAGAAATACCCATTATAGCAATATGACAATAAATTTGAATGAGAAGAATTCTCTAATAACATAACAAAGCATTTTAGAATGAACTTATTTATGTCAAAAAAAACCTCTTCATTTTGTGATGAAGATATATCAGATAAATAGGAAGATAAGAAAACCAGCGAGAGTAATGTTGGTATCACATACTATACATGAAAGAAAAATATTTCATATGATATAAAATCACATTTTTTTGAGAAAAGTGTGTTAGCAAACATATGAATCATAAAACTGTATTAAATATCACAGCAGCAATAAGTCACAAAGTAAAAGCAATTTGGAATAAAATGACCTATTAATAAAATCTATTACAAAAGTTTTAGAATGCCATTGTGATTCAATGGCAGATCAAATGTACAGAGTACTAATGAGAACTGCCATTTACTTGAGGAAAGGGATTTTTGGTTGGTTTTTACTTGTTTTTGCATTTTTTTATTGTGATAATATACATATAAAATTTACCATCTTAACCATATAAAATATACAATTCAGTGGTATTAGACACATTCATAATGCAGCACAACTGTCAGCACCATCCATCTCCAGAACTCTTTAATCTTGTAAAACAAACTTTATATGCATTAAAATATAACTTTCTGTTTCTCCTCTACCCAGGCCCTGAAAAGTAGCTTTTTACTTTCTATCCCAATTATTTGGACTATCCTAGGTACCTTACATAACTGAAATCATATAGTATTTGTCTTTTTGTGACTTAGTCTAATGTTCTCAAGTTTCATTCATGTTTTAGTATAGGTCAGAATTTCCATACTTATTAGGGCTGAAAAATATTTCATTGCATGTATATGCCACATTTTGGTTATTTATTTATCTATATATGTACACTTGGGTTACTTTCACATTTTAGCTATTGTGAATAATGCTGCTATGAACATGAATGTGCAAATATCTGTCCGGCACCTCACTTTCAATTTTGGGATATATACTAAGACATGGAATTGCTGGATGGTGTGATAATTCTATTTTTGATTTTTTGAGGAACTGCACTAATGTTTTCCACAGTGATTGTACCATTTTACATTACAACCAACAGTGTACAAGGGTTGCAATTTTTCCGTATCCTGACCAGCACTTGTTATTTTTTGTTTTTTTTTAGTGATAGTCATTCTAATGGGCATAGGTGGTATCACACTATAGTTTTTATTTGTATTTCTTTAATGCTTAGTGATGTTTATCATCTTTTTATGGGTTTTGTTCATCTGTTTTGGAGAAATGGCTATTCAAGTCCTTTGCCTGGATTTGAATTGGGTTGTTTGGTTTTTTTGTTGTCGAGTTTTAAGTGTCCTGTATACATTTTAGATATTGTTCCATTATCATATATGTAATATGCAAATACTTTCTTCCACTCTGTAGGTTGCTGTTTTACTCTGGGAAAATAGTATCTTTTAATGTGCAAATTTTTATAATTTTTATGAAGTTCAATTTGTCTATTTTTATCTTTTGTCATTTGATCTTTGGTGTTATGTCTAAGAAATAACTGTCAAATCCAATGGCATGAGGATTTTATTTTTTGTTTAAAGCTATCAGTTTTATAATTTTAGATTTTACATTTAGGTCTTTGATCCATTTTCAGTTAATTCTTTGTATTTGGTGTTAGGTAATAGTCCAACTTCATACTTTTGCATGTGGATATCCAGTTTTCCTACTACTGTTTCTTGAAAAGACTGTCCTTTCCCCATTGAAAGGTCTTGGTGCCTCATCAAAAATTATTGGATTATACATATGAAGGCTTATATATAAACTTTCTATAGTATTTCATTGTTCTATATGTTTGTCTTTATGCCAGTAGCACACTGCTTTAATTACTGTAGCTTCGTATAATAGTGAATTTCTCCAGCACTTTGGGAGGCCAAGGCAGGCAGATCATGAGGTCAGGAGATTGAGACCATCCTGGCTAACACAGTGAAACCCTGCCTCTACTTAAAAAAAAAAAAAAAAAAAAAAAAAAAAAAAAATTAGCTGGGCATGGTGGCAGGTGCCTGTAGTCCCAGCTACTTAGGAGGCTGAGGCAGGAGAATGGCACGAACCTGGGAGGCAGAGGTTGTAGTGAGTCGCGATCATGCCACTGCACTCCAACCTGGTTGACAGAATGAGACTCTGTCTCAAAAAAAAAAAAAAAAAGTAAGTTTCAAATCAGGAAGTGTGAGTCCTGTAGCTTTATTCTTTTATAAAATTGCTTTGACTATTTGAGGTTTCTCAAGATTTTATATCAATTTTAGAAGATTTTATATAAATCTCTTTCAACAACTTTTATAGTTTTCATTCTACAAGTCTTTTATCTCATTAGTTAATTCCTACCTTTTTATCTTTTTGGTTACTATTTTAATCTCTTTATTAGTTAGAGTCTATTGG
Source organism: Macaca mulatta (assembly GCF_049350105.2). NCBI lineage: Eukaryota > Metazoa > Chordata > Mammalia > Primates > Cercopithecidae > Macaca > Macaca mulatta. The sequence continues at coordinate 126,495,388 of NC_133411.1, forward strand.
ATTTTCTTTTTTTTTTCTTTGATACAGGATCTTGCTTCGTCACCCAGTTTGAAGTGCAGTGGCCCAATCCAGCTCACAGCAGCCTTGATGTATAGGCTCAAGTGATTCTCCCACCTCAGCCTCCCACAAAGCTGGAACAATAGGAACATGCCACCCATGCCTGGCTAATTTTTCAAGTTTTTTGTAGAGACAAGATATCACTATGCTGCCCAGGTTGGTCTCAATCTCCTGAGCTCAAAGGATCCTCCTGCCTTGGCTTTCCAAATTTCTGGGATTACAAGTATGAACCACTGCACCTGACTAGACGTTATTTTTCTTTATGACTTAGTCTTAGCAGGTTTTGTATTTCCAGGAATTTGCACATTTTTTCTAGGTTATTTAATTTGCTTCTATAACTGCTCTTGTATTTAATTTTAACAAAATACTTCTTTATTTTGTCTCATATTTCTATTTAGTGTCCTTAATTTTTCCTTGGAGGAGTCCTTTGAGTATTTCTTGCAGAGAAGGTCTACTGGTAATAAACGCCCTGAGCTTTTGTTTATCTTGGAATATCTTAATTTCTCTCTTACTTTTGAAGAACACTTTTGTTGGATATTAGATTCTTAGTTGACAGTTTTTTTTCTTTTAGCACTTTGAATATATTAGTTCACTGCCTTCTAGTCTCTAAAGACTCTGATGAAAAATTTGCAGACAATCCAACTGAAGATCACTTGCATGTAATGAGTTACTTCTCTCTTGCTGATTCCAATATATTCTTTTTTTCTTTGGTTTTGAAAAATGTGATTATAATGTGTCTTGGTATGTATCTATTTGAGTTCATCTTACTTGGAGTGCCTTGAGCTTCTTGGATATTTGTATTTATGTATTTCATCAAATTTGGAAGTTTTAATCCTTCAGATATTATCTCTTCCTCTTTATCTCTTCTCCTTTGGGGATTCACATAATATGCATGTTGGTCCACTTGATGGTGTTCCATTCGTCCCTCTAGTACTATTAACTTTTCTTCAAATTTTTTTCTTTCTGTTCCTCAGACTCAGTAATTTGCATTTTCTTATTATTGTTTGCTCATCATTTTCTCTGTCCAGTCAAATACGCCTTTGAATCCACCTAATGAATTTGTAATGTCACATATTGTACTTTTCAGGTCTATAATTTTTTGTTTGCTTCTCTTTGGATTTTTTATTGTTGTTAATATTTTTATTGTTGTTGAACTTCTTCCACATCTTTTTTTAGTTCTTTGAGCATCTTTAAGACAGTTGTTTTAAAGTCTTTTTCTAGTAGTTCTGCCATTAGGTCTTTCTCAGGGAGAGTTCTGTTGATAATTATTATTTGAAATTGTGAGACCTTCCTGTTTCTTTGTATGCCTTCTGTTTCTTTATTTAAAAATAACATTTGAATGTAATAATGTGATAACTTCCAAAATCAGATTTCCCCCTTCCTCAAGGTTTTCTGTTTTAGGTTATTGTGTTTGTTTCTTCTTATTATTATAATTTTTATAGGCTATCTCTGTACCAACAATTGGCCTAAGGTATGTATATATAGAATATATACATAAAAACAGTAAATTATATTGATTGAATTATATTGTTGAATAATGAACCAACCTTGCGCTCTTGAGATAGAACTCACTTTTTAATGATGTATTATGTCTTTTATGTATTGCTAAATTCAACACATAAAATTCAATTTGGAGCCAGCAGATATCATCTGTCCTGCTAATATTTGGTTGGATATTTATCTGTCAATGTTCATGAGTAATGTCCTTTGCAGGCTCTGATCTTGGGTTAATACTAGAATTATAAAATGACCTGGAAACCGTTATTCACCTTATATTTCCTGAAAAAGTTTGTGTAAGATTGTGCAACCAGTTTAAGATCTACACAAAAAATTGATTTCAGAGGGATATCTATTATGGTTTTGTGTCATTTTTTCTGTTAGTCTTTAATAATTGTATTTTAAAAGACTTTTGTACTTTATATATTCTGTCAAATTTATCAGTATAAATTATTCATAATACTCTTTATTAATGAATATGATCCAACTAATATGCACCCTTTAATACTTGTATTGGGAATTTGTCTTTTCTTTTTTTTAATGTGTTAAATCTTGTTAGTAGCCTGTTAATTTTATCAATTATTTAAAGAATTAATTTTTAGCTTTAATAATCTTTCTAGTATGCATTTTACTTTTATTGCCTTTTGCTCTTTTAATTATTTCTTTATATTTACTTTGAGATTAATTTGTTCTCTTTTCCCTGCTTATTCAGAGAAAACTTAGGCTTTTTAAAATATTTTTTCTTCTAAGCTTCTAAGTACTGTTTTAGCTGCATTCTATATCACGTGATACCTGTATAATTATTCAGTATGAAATATTTTCTAATTTACCATTACGTTTTTATTTTGAGTCATGAGCTTTCTAAAGAAGTACTATTGAAATTCTAAATATTTGGGATATTTCTAATAACTTTTTATTATTGAATTCTAATTGAATTACATTTTGATCTAATGATAGTAATATTTCAGTCGTTTAAAAAGTATTACAATTTATTTTGATGGCCTAGCGTGTGGTATAACTTGGTGAATATTTCATGCACACTTGAGAAGAATATGTACTCTGCAGTTGTTGGATGCTGCATTTGATGAAAGTCAGTTAGGCCAAGGTGATTAATATTGTGGTTCAAATAATAAATACCTATATTCTATCTGTTTCTGAAATTTCCAGTGTGATTGTGGATTGATCTCCCTCTTTGGTATTATCAAATTTTGCAATATGTATAGTGAGATATTAGCTTCAATTTTGAAAGACAGTTTATTGACTAGGGAGTTTAATTGACTTTTTTATTTGTTTATTTAGTTATTTAAATATACTGTTTCCATGTCTTTTGGCCTCTATTGTATCAAATCACTTTGGTCTCTAATAACCTGTGGGTCCTATATACAGAGCTAGTCTTGTTTTTTCTCTATGGGACAGATATAATTAATGCAAATTTACAAATACATTTTTAAAAACGTTTAAAGTGCATCATACAAATATGAAATTGGATACTGTAATCTCTCCCTCTCTGTCTTGTCACTTCAACTACTTTCCGATTTATTGATCATGATGTATATTCTAGTCAGATTTCTATGCAATTTAGATATAATATCTCTGAACTTTTGCAAAGCAATACAACTGTGGTATTAATATTATTTTTCCTTATTCTCAGCTGGGCACAGTGGTTCATGCCTGTAATCTCAGCACTTTGGGAGGCAGAGGCAGGCAAATCACCTCACATCAGGAGTTCAAGACCAGCCTGGCCAACATGGCAAAACCCTGTTTCTACTAAAAATACAACAATTAGCTGAGCATGGTAGCGGGTGCTTGTAATCCCAGCTACTCGGGTGGTTGTGGCAGGAGAATCACTTGAACCCAGGAGTTGGAGGTTGCAGTGAGCAGAGATTGTGCCACTGCATTCCAGCCTGGGCAACAGAGCAAGACACTGTCTCAAAAATTTTTCTTACTTTCTTCATCTATAAAATGTGTATAATAATAGTAAATACATTATATGGTTTTAGTGAGAAATAATGCAATAATGATTATGAAATTCTTAGGAAAATGTATGCTTCTTAGTAATCATTTATTAAATGACAGCAAATAAATTATTTTTGTTATACCCATTTTACAAATGCCAGTTGCTAATTTATTGCCTCTCAAGTTTGAATCCACCTTATTTGTCATGCTTTTGATACTGTTGCTGGCCCCAATAGATTTCTTTTTTCATGTGGCTCAATGTTAGACTCTGTCAGTAGAGAGTACTGCTTCAGTGTGTGGTCTCTTTGGTGCAGAGTCAGCAGATATCTTCTCTCATGAACCAGGTCTTGCTCGTACCCTCTGGATAGTTTCTTTGCAGTCGACAGACTGCTTATTCCTGTGATGGCCACAACCTCTCCAAAGATGTTCGAATTTCAGTTTTGGGGATAGGGGCTCTTGTTAACGTTTTAGTTTCTTCATTGCTTACTGTCTGTCAACTTTTGATGTAGTAGCTTTGCCTTTGCTACTTCTATACACTTTAGAATCCCTCACTTGGTTTAGTAGTTTAGTAGTTACCTGCATTTTAACTAGCTTACAACTCTTTATATATAAAAATTTTTTATATAAAATTCGTTTGTTCATATTACTGATGAAGTTTCTGTCTCTTGATTGGACCCTAAGTGAAGGCACATACAACATCTAAGTGTTAGAAAATTGACTAAATGTCACAAAATGAATGACTTGTAGGGCTTAGAATTAAAACCAGTTTTACTTTTGTGCAGATTATTATCCATTAAGGCCTGCAGATCTGCTCTCTATCTCCCTCCATCTTTCTTGGTGCCATGAGAGGCTGACTAAATCAGTGAATTCATTTGTCCTCTGTTAGTCAGTGGGGAGTACCAGCAAGCCATCGGGGGTTCGGGGAGAGGGGAACAGCAGAGTATTATTCTCTCAGCTCTCTTCCTGCAGTGTTGCTATAGTTTGGCTTCTTGTTATATGGCTTCAGCTTCTGTGACAGTCCTCTTATTTCCATTTTCTAATAACACTTTCTTATCTTGTCTTTTTAAACCTAAGGGAGGTATCTTAGCCCTGCTATTTCTGGCTATAGAATACTGCACTGTCCCCCATGGTTTCCCAACACCTTGCCAACGCCTTTGAAAAAAGTCTCTTTATTAGATATGCCTTAAATTTTACTAACTTTATTGCACCATCTGTTTCTGCAGGGATCTTGACCAAAACAACAGTATTCAAAAGTCTGTGCTCAATACCTTAACCTTATAATGCCTCATTGGAAGCCAAATATCATGCCAAGTGCAAAAGTTTCTCTGCCAAATAGTTTAATGTTTCATGTATTTGAGTTGGGATTTACTTAATTTTAAAAAGTTATCTAGAGAGGAAAATCCAATTTGAATGTTGGAAAATATTATTTAAAAATACAATTAAGTTTATGAGGAAAAGAAACTCTAGCTTCCACCTATATCATCTAAGCATTCATTTTCCCCTCTTGGAAGTGAACACCTTTAAGTTTCTTTCTTGTGTTCTCTTCCAGAAATTGTTGGTTCATTTACAAAGATTTTGATAAATAAATGGATGTACAGACAGATGATAGATAGATTTAAAAAATCTTTACACAAGTGGAAATTCAATATGCACAAAATAAAGCTTCACTTAAAAACTACTTGGAGCTTTTTCTGTATCTGTCTTTATTTATTTATTTTAGAGACAAGGGATTGTGTTCTGTTGCCCAGGCTAGAGTGTAGTGGCACAATCATAGCTCACTGAGATGTCAACTCCTGGTCTCAAGTGATCCTCTCACCTCAGCCTCCCCAGGCAATAAGATTACAGTTATGAGCCGCTGTGCCCAGTTCTATCTCATTTTTAAAGTAGCCGTTTAGTATTTTACTTTGAAAATATGCCATCTTTTATTTAGCCAGTAATCTGATGGCGGTCAATTGACTTGTTTCCAATGATTTACTATCACAAAAATTCCACAATGAACATATTATATGTTTGTAGAAGTGCACATGCATATGTATTTGCACACAACAATATACTTTTAGGATTAAACCTAGGGGTAGAAAGTGTACACTTAAAATATTGACATTGCCAAATTACTTTCCATTGAAGTTGTACTGAATTATATTTCCACCAATAATAGATTACAATTCTCTTTTTCCTACAAATTTCCAACACTAATAGATAAAAATGCAGTATAATTATACCTTTAGTAGCATTTATCTTCTGTTTTGCATGGGTGAGATTAAGTACCGTTTCATTTATTTAAGGACTCTTTGTATCTTATTTTTAAGTGTAACTGTGTACAATGTTGTTTATCTATTTTTCTACAATGCATTTTTTTGAGATATTATATTGATAGAGCTTTCTGTGTACTAAAAAATATTTATTTGTAATGATATGAAAATATTTTTTTCTTAGTGTTTTTTTTTTTTCCCCTTTGGACATAATTTATGGTTTGATTTTGCCATTCAGACATTTTTAAATTTTTTTTTTTTTTGCTTTAAGTTCTAGGGTACATGTGCACAACATGCAGGTTTGTTACATATCTATATATGTGCCATGTTGGTGTGCTGCACCCATTAACTCGTCATTTGCATTAGGTGTATCTCCTAATGCTATCTCTCCCCACTACCCCCTCCCCACAATAGGACCTGGTGTGTGATGTTCCCCTTCCTGTGTCCAAGTGATCTCGCTGTTCAATTCCCACCTATGAATGAGAACATGCGGTATTTGGTTTTCTGTTCTTTTGATAGTTTGCTGAGAATGATGGTTTCCAGCTGCATCCATGTTCCTACAAAGGACACGAACTCATCCATTTCTATGGCTGCGTAGTATTCCATAGTGTACATGTGCCACATTTTCTTAATCCAGTCTGTCACTGATGGATATTTGGGTTGATTCCAAGTCTTTGCTATTGTGAATAGTGCTGCAATAAACATACGTATGCATGTGTCTTCATAGTAGCATGATTTATAATCCTTTGGGTATATCCCCAGTAATGGGATGGCTGGGTCAAATGGTATTTCTAGTTCTAGATTCCTGAGGAATCGTCACACTGTTTTCCACAATGGTTGAACTAGTTTACAATCCCACCAACGGTGTTAAAGTGTTCCTGTTTCTCTACATCCTCTCCAGCACCTGTGGTTTCCTGGTTTTTTAATGATCACCATTCTAACTGGTGTGAGATGGTATCTCATTGTGGTTTTGATTTGCATTTCTCTGATGGCCAGTGATGATGAGCATTTTTTCATGTGTCTGTTGGCTGTATGAATGTCTTCTTTTGGGAAGTGTCTGTTCATATCCTTTGCCCACCTTTTGATGGGGTTGTTTGTTTTTTTATTGTAAATTTGATTGAGTTCTTTATAGGTTCTGGATATTAGCCCTTTGTCAGAAGAGTAGATTGCAAAAGTTTTCTCCCATTCTGTAGCTTGCCTGTTCACTCTGATGGTAGTTTCTTTTGTTGTGCAGAAGCTCTTTAGTTTAATTAAAAGTCATTTGCCAATTTTGGCTTTTGTTGCCATTGCTTTTGGTGTTTTAGACATGAAATCTCTGCCCATGCCTATGCCTTGAATGGTATTACCTAGGTTTTCTTCGAGGGTTTTTATGGTTTTAGGTCTAATATTTAAGTCTCTAATCCATTTTGAATTAATTTTCCTATAAGGAGTAAGGAAAGGATCCAGTTTCAGCTTTCTACATATGGCTAGCCAATTTTCCCAGCACCATTTATTAAATAGGGAATCCTTTCCCCATTTCTTGTTTCTCTCAGGTTTGTCAAAGGTCAGATGGTTGTAGATGTGTGGTATTATTTCTGAGGGCTCTGTTCTGCTCCATTGGTCTATATCTCTGTTTTGGTACCAGTACCATGCTGTTTTGGTTACTGTAGCCTTGTAGTATAGTTTGAAGTCAGGTAGCATGATGCCTCAAGCTTTGTTCTTTTGGCTTAGGATTGTCTTGGCAATGTGGGGTCTTTTTTGGTTCCATATGAACTTTAAAGCAGTTTTTTCAAGTTCTGTGAAGAAAGGCATTGGTAGCTTAACGGGGATGGCATTGAATCTATAAATTACCTTGGGCAGTATGGCCATTTTCACAATATTGATTCTTCCTATCCATGAGCATAGTATGTTCTTCCATTTGTTTGTGTCCTCTTTTATTTCACTGAGCAGTGGTTTGTAGTTCTCCTTGAAGAGGTCCTTCACATCCCTTGTAAGTTGGATTCCTAAGTATTTTATTCTCTTTTAAGCTATTGTGAAGGGGAGTTCATTCATGATTTGGCTCTCTGTTTGTCTGTTACTGGTGTATAAGAATGCTTGTGACTTTTGCACATTGATTTTGTATACTGAGGCTTTCCTAAAGTTGCTTATCAGCTTAAGGAGATTTTGGGCTGAGACAATGGGGTTTTCTAAATATACAAACATGTCATCTGCAAACGGGGACAATTTGACTTCTTCTTTTCCTAACTGAATACCCTTGATTTCTTTCTCTTGCCTGATTGCCCTAGCCAGAACTTCCAACACTATGTTGAATAGGAGTGGTGAGAGAGGGCATCCCTGTCTTGTGCCCATTTTCAGAGGGAATGCTTCCAGTTTTTGCCCATTCGGTATGATATTGGCTGTGGGTTTGTCATAAATAGCTCTCATTATTTTGAGATACATTCCATCAATACCTAGTTTATTGAGAGTTTTTAGCATGAGGGGCTGTTGAATTTTGTCAAAGGTCTTTTCTGCATCTACTGAAATAATCATGTGGCTTTTGTCTTTGATCTGTTTATATGCTGGATTATGTTTATTGATTTGTGTATGCTGAACCAGCCTTGCATCCCAGGGATGAAGCCCACTTGACCATGGTGGATAAGCTTTTTGATGTGCTGCTGGATTTGATTTGCCAGTATTTTATTGAGGATTTTTGCATCCATGTTCATCAGGGATATTGCTCTAAAATTATCTTTTTTTGTTGTATCTCTGCCAGGCTTTTGTATCAGGATGATGTTGGCCTTGTAAAATGAGTTAGGGAGGATTCCCTCTTTTTCTGTTGATTGGAATAGTTTCAGAAGGAATGGAACTAACTCCTCCTTGTACCTCTGGTAGAATTCAGCTGTGAATCTGTCTGGTCCTGGACTTTTTTTGGTTGGTAGGGTATTAATTATTGCCTCAATTTCAGAGCCTGCTGTTGGTCTATTCAGGGATTCAACTTCTTCCTGGTTTAGCCTTGGGAGAGTGTAAGTGTCCGGGAAATTATCCATTTCTTTTAGGTTTTCTAGTTTGTTTGCATAGAGGTGTTTATAGTATTCTCTGATGGTAGTTTATATTTCTGTGGGGTTGGTGGTGATATCCCCTTTATCATTTTTTATTGCATCTATTTGATTCTTCTCTCTTTTCTTCTTTATTAGTCTTCCTAACAGTCTATCAATTTTGTTGATTTTTCCAAAAAATCAGCTCCTGGATTCATTGATTTTTTGGAGGGCTTTTTGTTTCTCTATCTCCTTCAGTTCTGCTCTGATCTTAGTTATTTCTTGCCTTCTGCTAGCTTTTGAATGTGTTTGCTCTTGCTTCTCTAGTTCTTCTAATTGTGATGTTAGAGTGTCAATTTTAGAACTCTCCAGCTTTCTCTTGTGGGTATTTAGTGCTATAAATTTCCCTCTACACACTACTTTAAATGTGTCCCAGAGATTCTGGTATGTTGTATCTTTGTTCTCGTTGGTTTCAAAGAACATCTTTATTTCTGCCTTCATTTCGATATGTACCCAGTAGTCATTCAGGAGCAGGTTGTTCAGTTTCCATGTAGTTGAGCGGTTTTGATTGAGTTTCTTAGTCCTGAGTTCTAGTTTGATTGCACTGTGGTCTGAGAGACAGTTTGTTATAATTTCTGTTATTTTACATTTGCTGAGGAGTGCTTTACTTCCAACTATGTGGTCAATTTTGGAATAAGTGTGATGTGGTGCTGAGAAGAATGTATATTCAGTTGATTTGGAGTGGAGAGTTCTGTAGATGTCTATTAGGTCCGCTTGGTGCAGAGTTGAGTTCGATGCCTGGATATCCTTGTTAACTTTCTGTCTCGTTGATCTGTCTAATGTTGATAGTGGGGTGTTAAAGTCTCCCATTATTATTGTATGGGAGTCTAAGTCTCTTTGTAAGACTCTAAGACATGCTTTATGAATCTGGGTGCTCCTCTGTTGGCTGCATATATATTTAGGATAGTTAACTCTTCCTGTGAATTGATACCTTTACCATTACATAATGGCCTTCTTTGTCTCTTTTGATCTTTGATGGTTTAAAGTCTGTTTTATCAGAGAGTAGGACTGCAACCCCTGTTTTTTTTTTTTTTTTTTTTTCCATTTGCTTGGTAGATCTTCCTCCATCCCTTTATTTTGAGCCTATGTATGTCTCTGCATGTGAGATGTGTCTCCTGAATACAGAAAACTGATGGGTCTTCACTCTTTATCCAATTTGCCAGTCTGTATCTTTTAATTGGACCATTTAGCCCATTTACATTTAAGGTTAATATTGTTATGTGTGAATTTGATCCTGTCATTATGATATTAGCTGGTTATTTTGCTCGCTTGTTGATGCAGTTTCTTCCTAGCATCGATGGACTTTCATTTTGGCATGTTTTTGCAATGGCTGGTACCTGTTGTTCCTTTCCATGTTTAGTACTTCCTTCAGGATCTCTTGTAGGGCAGGCCTGGTGGTGACCAAATCGCCAAGCATTTGCTTGTGTGTAAAGGATTTTATTTCTCCTTCACTTATGAAACTTAGTTTGGCTGGATATGAAATTCTGGGTTGAAAATTGTTTTCTTTAAGAATGTTGACTTTCGGCCCCCACTTTCTTCTGGCTTGTAGAGTTTCTGATGAGAGATCTGCTGTTAGTCTGATGGGCTTCCCTTTGTGTGTAACCCAACCTTTCTCTCTGGCTGCCCTTAACATTTTTTCCTTCATTTCAACTTTGGTGAATCTGACAATTATGTGTCTTGGAGTTGCTCTTCTCGAGGAGTATCTTTGTGGCATTCTCTGTATTTCCTGAATTTGAATGCTGGCCTGCCTTACTAGGTTGGGGAAGTTCTCCTGGATGATATCCTGCAGAGTGTTTCCAACTTGGTTCCATTTTCCCCGTCACTTTCAGGCACTGCAATCAAACATTTGGTCTTTTTGCATAATCCCAAATTTCTTGGAGGCTTTGTTCATTTCTTCTTACTCTTTTTTCTCTATACTTCTCTTCTCACTTCTTTTCATTCATTTGATCTTCAGTCACTGATACTCTTTCTTCCAGTTGATCAAGTCAGTTACTGAAGCTTGTGCATTTGTCACATAGTTCTCGTGTTATGGTTTTCATCTCTATCAGTTCTTTTAAGGTCTTCTCTGCATTGATTATTCTAGTTATCCATTCATCCATTATTTTTCAAGGTTTTTAGTTTCTTTGCACTGGTTATGTAGTTCCTACTTTAGCTCTGAGAAGTTTGATCGACTGAAGCCTTCTTCTCTCAACTCGTCAAAGTCATTCTCCGTCCAGCTTTGATCCGTTGCTGGCAATGAGCTGCGTTCCTTTGGAGGGGGAGATGCGCTCTGATTTTTTGAATTTCCAGCTTTTCTGCACTGTTTTTTCCCCATCTTTGTGGTTTTATCTGCCTCTGGTCTTTGATGATGGTGATGTACTGATGGGGTTTTGGTGTGGGTGTCCCTTCTGTTTGTTAGTTTTCCTTCTAACAGTCAGGACCCTCAGCTGTAGGTCTGTTGGAGTTTGCTTGAGGTCTACTCCAGACGCTGTTTGCCTGGGTATCAGCAGCCAAAGCTGCAGAAGATAGAATATTGTTGAACAGCGAGTGTTGCTGTCTGATTCTTGCTCTGGAAGTTCCATCTCAGGGGTGTACCCCACCCTGTGAGGTGTGAGGTGTTGGTCTGCACCTAGTGGGGGATGTCTCCCAGTTAGGCTACTCAGGGGTCAGGGACCCACTTGAGCAGGCAGTCTGTCCATTCTCAGATCTCAATCTCCATGCTGGGAGATCCACTGCTCTCTTCAAAGCTGTCATACAGGGACATTTATCTCCGCTGAGGTTTCTGCTGCTTTTTGTTTAGCTATGCCCTGTCCCCAGAGGTGGAGTCTACAGAGGCAGGCAGGCCTCCTTGAGCTATGGTGGGCTCCACCCAATTCAACCTTCCCGGGCAGCTTTGTTTACCTACTTAAGCCTCAGCAATGGCGGGCGCCCCTCCCCCAGCCTTGCTGCCACCTTGCTGTTAGATCTCAGACTGCTGTGCTAGCAATGAGGGAGGCTCCATGGGCATGGGACCCTCTGGGCCAGGTGTGGGATATAATCTTCTGGTGTGCCATTTGCTAAGACCCTTGGTAAAGTGCAGTATTAGGGTGGGAGTTACTTGATTTTCCAGGTGTGTGTGTCTCAATTTCCTTTGGCAAGGCAAAAGAATTCCCTTCCCCCTTGCACTTCCCAGGTGAGGCGATGCCTCGCCCAGCTTCAGCTCTCACTGGTCGGGCTGCACCCACGGACCAGTGCCAACTGTCTGACATGCCCCAGTGAGATGAACCCAGTACCTCAGTTGAAAATGCAGAAATCACCCATCTTCTGTGCTTCTGTGTTGCTCACGCTGGGAGCTGGAGGCTGGAGCTTTTCCTGTTCGGCCATCTTGTGAGCTGGCATTTTTAAATTTAACATGGTCTAATATGTTAGGCTTTTTTGGTTTGGGGGTTTATTTCATACTTAGAAAATCATACATTTTCTAATTGTTTTTTGTTTTTAGTCCAATATAATTTTTGTATGCATTTATATTTGTCATCCATTTTGATTTTTTTCAGTGTGGGTAATACAGTGGTCCAATATATTTTTTTCCAAAATGATGATTGATCATACAACTATTATAAAATCATTGATTGAAAATCAATCTTCACTATTTATTTTCAGAATTACTTTATCATGTAATACATTTACACATATATATTAATATATGTATTTATACATATATAACACCACCTGTACTCTTTGTTCTATTTGTATTTCTATGTTATTGATATATTTCATACCATTTTAAATATATTTTGTAATCTAATAAAATATTTTCTCCTAGTTTTGCATCTTTATTTTACCACATGACTTTGGATCTTTCTTATCTGGATCTAAAATCAAAGTCCTGTTGGTATTTTTATCGTGGTTTTATTAATTGAAATTTAGTAGAAGCGTTGATAGGGTTGTGATACTGAGTCTTCCTCTAGGAATGGCATATTGAATGGCTTACTCTTTAGCATAGTTTGTTATTTTCTTACCTCATTGCCATATAATTGGTTAGGTATGTTTCAAACAATATATTGTGAGAAAATTCGCCTTCTGTTCTTGACCTTTCTGATTTGTGATGAACTTTATCTGCCCTTTCCTATCAGCAGATGACCTAACCCTCTGTTTCATGGACTAAATAAAATCCACAAAATTTAAATTTTCTGCCACAATATCCTTATTTACTTATATCCATATCAAAGCTTCTCCTCTTTTCTTTAAGAAAAAAACAGAAATGGTTCTTTTCTTTGAGAAAGGCATTCTCTGTTATCCAAGTAATTTCTTTTTGCTCTTCGGAGCCATAACTTCATGGCCTTAGCAGCTAAATATTTCTTCTAACAAATTCCAGATATATTCTCTTCTTTTGACCTACATCACCGTCATTGTTGTCCAGAATATCAACAATATTTTCTTTGGTAATTGGAATAACTTCATAACAAATCTGCATATCTCCAGTTGTGACAATTTCCCCCAATCTCCACAAATTAATTCTTCAACTTTCATTGATAGTGTCCAAGTGAATTCATAATGTTCTTGTTCAACTACACATTTGATGGTTATACAGTCTTACTAAAACCCTTCAGTAGGTTCCCATTGCTTTTCAGATGAGGGCCAAGCTCCCGACTATGGCTTGTAAGAAGGAGACCACACATTCTTGCTTCTCTTTATCTTGCCTGCCTGATCATACTATAGTCCTTGTTTCACTTTGTGAGCTCCCAAGGTACCCAGTTTAGTTTCCTGAATCTTGAGTCTACCATGCACATGCACCTCTCTTCCAGTGCAGATATATATATACACACACATATTTTTTTTTTTTAGCTGACTTTCTCTTTGTCTGGAACTTTCCTCTATCTACTCCTCTCCTACCCCTAAAGGAAAACTGTTTTAATTCAGGTCAACTTTACTATTTACCTGACTTATTACAGGCAGTAGAGCATAGTAATCAGGAATATAATATTTAGGACAGAAAATTCACTTTTTGAATCCTGCTTCTACCACATACACACTTTGTGTGATCTTGGGCAATTTTCTTATCTAATCTGAGCCTCAGTTTCTGATTTACATAAAATAGTGATAAGATCTACTTCACAAAGTTATGACAATTAAGAGGTATAAAATACATGATGTGCTTAGGACATGGTCTGGCTCTGAGTAAGTAGTCCATACTATTAGTTCTTCTGTTATGTCCAGTGTTGCCTTCTTTCTTTAGGCTATTCTCCACCATACAGTGGCCTCGTCAAGTAACACATGTGCTTAAAACTCACTTGGACCTATTCAATATCTATATAATAAAGAACAACTCCTTTCTTCTTTTACTCAGCATGTATTTGTTGGGAACATTTTATATGAAAGTTACAGTGTGATGAAACAGTGAATGGTAAATGAAACACTTTCAATATACTGTCTTAAAGAGCTTATATTCTAATAGAGTAGACAGATCTACTATTTATGTCTAACTTTATAGCTAACAGATCTGTGTCTATATCTAATTAGATTTTAGGGTGCTGTTGAAGCAATGAAATCATGTATCTTGTGCCCTCATGGTTTAAAGACCCAGAAATTGTTTCCTTAGGGGAATTGTTTTAACTGAGCCTGATAATATGAATAGAAATTACAAATGAAATTTCAGCAGAAGTAGATTTGACTTGCAAGTCTTTAATGTGGCTATGAATGAATCATTTTATAATTTTGTCCCTTCTGGCTTTTCCACATCTTTCTGTCATTTTCCTTTCGGAAGCTTTGCTTAGGCCATAAAAATTATCTATAGTTTCCCAAAGAGACCAGGTTCTATTGGCATAAGCCCTTTGAATATGTTACTGTCTCCTGTTTGACTCATTTTTCTTAGCTAACTCATCGTATCCTCCAGGTTTTAGCTTCTTCTGGCAGCCAGTTGAATTTGTTGTTCTATAGATTACATAGTATCTACTCATACAACATTATACTGGGTTTGCCTTTGTAGTTTGCAAAGCTCCACAAAGGCAAAGGCAAAATTCTATTCTACTTTTTTCCCTTAGTTTCAAAAACAGTGCTTGGTACATCATTACAGGTTGTCAATAAACATTTGTTGAGTAGATACATGAATTTCTAATATAAAAAGAAAATGCATTTAGCATATTCAAACCAGAATGCAATATTTTCCAATATGTTGTTGAATAATTTAGTGTGTGCCAAAAATTTAGGAAAGAATATATCTTAATCCAAAAAATGGAGCATCTGTCTTCCTAGCAGAATATAATCAGGAAAAATTTATGGCATAGAAACGGCTTTGGAATGTGAACTGTCACTTTAAATTAATACCTTTTATGGAAAAACTGCTACTCCTAGCAATATTGAAATTTTTTTTCATATAACAAGTGAATGCACATATATATATAAACATACACATGTGTATTCTCACATTTAAAATTGATGTATTAAGACGGTTCTAGCAACATTTAGGGAAACATTAAAAATCCATGTCCATGCAAAGACTTAAACATTTTTATGGTGGTATTATTTATAATTGCAAAAAACTGGGTAACAATCCAAATATCCGTCAACTGCTGAAATGGTAAACAAAATGCATCATATTTATACAATGGAGTGTAATTTATACATAATAATGAACAGACTACGGATATGAATAAACCTCAAAAGCATTATAAAATAGTGAAAGAAACCAGACACAAAAGACTATGTATTGGATGATTTCATTTATATAAAATTTCTAAAAGAGACAAATCTCTAAGAGACAGAGAGCAATGCTTGCCTAGGCCTAAGAAATGGGAGTAGGGACTGACTGCAAATGGACAAGAGGGAATTTTATAGGGTGATGGAAATGTTTTAATGTTACAATGATGCTTACACAACTGTGTAAATCTACTAAAAGCCATTGAAATATAAACGTCAGTGTGTGACTTTTATGGTATATAAATTACACCTCAATAAAGCTCTTTACAAAAAGATTGAAATAAACATATCCTAGTGCATTTTCTATTGGAGTATAAATTAGTACAGAGTTTTGGAGGATATTTTAGTAATATGTATCAAAAGCCTTAAGATTATATTGTCTTTGACATAGCAATTACGCTTCTGAGATTTTTGTTTTAAGGAAATAATTAAGACATTATTTATGTACACAAACATTTAAATATAAGAATTTTATTTCAGGATGAAAATTTTTCTTTGTTCAAAATAAAAGTTTTCTTTACTTATAATTGCCTCAATTTTTCTATTTTGGTTTGCATATAATCAGTGCTTCAATAAAAAATAATATTTGGTTTTTGGATGAATATTAACAGAAAAAGAAGTTGGAATTAATCTAAATGTTCCAAGGGAACTATGGAAGCATTTCCTAACTCTTCTTCATGGATAGTTATTCTCTTTTTAATTCAAATAATATAGCTCCATGGCTCCTTTTTTCTTCCCCACCCATACCGTCGTCAACTTTAATTGACTATGTAAACATATAAGAGAAAAACTACTTTCCTAGCTGACTTCACAGTTAGATGTACACATAGTATGAACTACTGACCAATGTATGTGAATAAAACTAATGAGTCCAATTTCTGAGCCATGCCAATTAAAGTCATGTAGCTTGCAATCTAACTCCGTTTTTTCTTTACCCATCCTGTGCTTGGCATGTAGATGTGGTATTGGTGAGCCACTTTAAAACTCGTGGATGAGGACAATGTACTATAAGTTATGACAGAGTGACAAAGTAGATGAAACCTAGGTCCCTGAATGACATGAAGCAGAGCTGTCCTTTCAGCCTAGACTGGCCAGAAGGCTAATATAAAACAGATCTACAGCATGTCCTCCAATAACATCATTTCATTCAAAGTTCCTTCGTCATTAGGTTGGTAAGAAAACAAATAAAAATAATCCTGCCTGGGCCAACTCTCTGTGTGGAGTGTGCTCATTCTCCTCATGCCTGTGTGGGTTTTCTCTAGGTACTCTGGTTTTCTTCCACATTCCAAAGATGTCCATATTAGGGTGAATTGGTGTGTCTCAGTTGTCTCAGTGTGACTGAATGTGTATGGGTATGAGTGCACCCTGTGAGGGTATATAGCATCCTGTCCCAGGTGGTCAAGGTCCCACCTTGCACCTGAGCTTCCAGGATAGGGTCTAGTCACCCATAACCCTTAACTGGAATAATTGGGTAAATAATTATCTTACTTATTATTATTTCTCAAATATATGTAAAGCTTATATTTACTTTAATGTTTAAGATTAGAAGTGTTTTGGTCTTTTTTTTTCTTAGAAGTTTGATGATGCATTGTAACCAGAAATATGCCATTGGAATTTGTCCCTTGTTTGTATCAACTTGCTTATGGTAAAAATTGGTTTTGTTATATATGGTTTTGCTTACAGTCACAGCTTCCAAGAACCTATTAATGTTTAGTGAAGACTTAATGTACTTTGATTGTATGCCAGCTGCTCCAGTTCTTGTTCTCATGTTATAGAAGCTTAAAGTAGCACCTTCTACTATAGGAGAGGCCAAATCAGAAAAAAAAAAGATGATACAATTAGGTGAAATTTAACCATTAATTATATACTGGAATCGAAAGAGAGCTGTAGGCATGGGACATGCTTTATTTCTGGACATATCTATACATTTCAGCAGCTGACACACCAAGTTATAATGGCACTAAAAGTTGAAAAAGCATGTAAATAATTTGCCTAGTAATACACACACACACACACACACACACACACACACACACACACATATATATATATATATATATATATATATATATATTTTTTTTTTTTTTTTTTTTTTGAGACGGAGTCTGGCTCTGTCACCCAAGCTGGAGTGCAGTAGTGGGGTCTCAGCTCACTGCAAACTCTGCCTCCAGAGTTCAAGTGAGTCTCCTGACTCAGCCTTCCAAGTAGCTGGGACTACAGGCATGCACCACCATGCCTGGCTAATTTTTGTATTTTTGGTAGAGACAGGTTTCACCATGTTGGCCAGGCTGGACTCAAGTCCTTTGACTTCAAGCCCTCCACCCGCCTGGGCCTCCCAAAGTGCTGGGATTACAGGCGTGAGCCACCGTGCCTGGCTTGGGATTCTTAAGGTAAAAATGTATTATATGCAGGATGGTTAAATGATGCTAAGATATTTAGTTATAGCCCACAGAACATTCCAGAATGTGACAATATGGTATTTTTCATTCTTGTTCAATGCTCTATCTTCGAGAACTCATTAATTCATAGAACTTCAACTTCTACTACTCTGTATACCAATCCCAGATCTATTTCTCTGAGTGCAAGAAATTCTCCTAAAACATAAGGGACATGCAAAGCTGGGGCACATATCATGTCTGTTCACTTGAAAGGGGGGTGTACTTGACTACAAAGAATCTATGGGCACCTAGGACCAATAACTCTACTACCAAGATAAATTCCAGATTGATATTACATTGCACAGGGAAAACTAACTCATATGAAATGAACTGTCTTAGGAGATACTGGCGTTATCTTAATATAATCCTGTCAAGTGTTGTAGAAACTAAAGATAAATTAGAAAAAATTATAAATATACATTTTGACCTAAGTGACCATTCAGACTTTTGGTTGTCTCAGAGGTCACCACATTATTTGTTAAAATGCATGACCAAATAAGGCCACAGTTTGAAGGCAATGCTTTGTACAAAAAGACTTTTTAGAAATTATATTTTCCTTATTTTTAGAAAATAATATTTTTATATTAAGCTTCAAAGTCTATGCTATCTATATTTAGGCATGTCTTTATAATCAGACTTTTAGCTAAATTTCCTGGAAACTCACTGTTACAGTGTTCTCTTACCTGAATTAATTTTGTTTTACTCTTTTAGGTCCTCAAAGACTGAATTTTTGGAACATTTTAGCACAAACCACACACATCTTTAAGGAAAAATAAATAAGGTACTTTTTGACGTCTGGAAATCTTACAGTTAATTTTTAGCTTATACGTTTGTTCACCATTCATAAATTTACTTACAATAGCAAGTACATTTTATATGCATTTTACATGTTGGTGTAATATAAGATACAGTGAATGTTGACTTGGAAAGATACACGTAAAATCTTTGCAAATTTTGGGGTAGAAAAAACTACTGTTTTATATGTCTCCACTAAAATGACAAAGATGCTTAAGTAAAGTTACAATGCATTTATGACTCATTTTTTTCTATTAAAAATAAGAACTGAGATAATGATTTTCAGCACCTACTATTGATTTTCTACAGACTGGTGATTTGATCATGAGTAAAGGAATGGTGATTGATTTTAGCCTTTGGAGAGTTGAAGAGAGCTAGCTAAAACTGCAGGCTGACTGCAGGCTGTGATTCAGGAATCCTATAACTGAGAAAGCCTAACATTCAAAAAGAGCATGTTTGTTGTTGACACAACATGGCCTAAATTAATCTGAGTATATTCAAATACAAAGTGAAAATGCTAAACATTTAAGTGCCTTCAGCTCCTGTTCATTCCCCTAAATGGAAAAGCTGCTATGATGAAGAAAATACCTGGCAGCAGACACGGGGGCTTGGATGTGGCAGGCAGAAATGAGCTGTTTACACACCCACGTACTCCTCTACAAACCATGTAATAAATGTGCATGGGTCACTGGGAAGTGAAATGATTAGCCATATAATGCAAAAAGGTGTATTTTCTTAACACATCAGCAAATTAAAATATAGCCTGCCTTCACTGTGTGATGCAATTTCTCTTTATTTTATATATATTTCCTCCAAGCTGGTTCTCTGTATTTTAATTTATTGAACCCTCTTCCCACATTTTGATGGAGTCAAACATTCACTAGCTCTGTTATCCCCACCTCTAAATGGAATAAATATGATTTAAGTCTCAAAGGTGCTTGCTGCTACATGAATAAAGGTAGCAGGCACTTGCCTCAGCAAAACAACAGCAGCTGAAATGTGGTGAAATGCACATATTTATAGATGACACTGCAATATTTATAATGTGAGGCTGGAGTCTCTACAATGGAGACCTGGCTCTGTGTGACTGTGCCACTGAGGTCAGTTCAGGGCAGCTGACTGGCTTTCTATATATGACCTGGGGAACAGCTGCTAAATTTTGAGACTAGAGCATTTAAAACAAGTCTAGGACCTGTTAAAATCTAATAATTAGAATGAGAAATGGCAGGACTGGGAGTAAAACATGCCATAGTCTTGACATTAGGGAAATATTTCCAAAAGAAATGATTTTGTGTCAGGTTGTAGTTATTAAAAGGAAAATATTTAATTATTTTTTGTGGTCAGAGTAACAAGTAGAACAAAAAAATCGATGCAATAAAGTTTATAATTTTGATTATGTGACTCTCTCTTTGAGCAGTACTATAGCAGAAAAGCAGATGGGCTCTGATTAGGCTTATAAATATAGAAATGTATTGATCACACACAAAAAAACTCCTTAAAGTGTTCCCTGCATGAGGTCAATGCATCTTTATAAAAAGTAAAAAGATGTAGCTTGTCTCTCAAGGCTCCAACAAAGTTTGTGGAGCTGACATCTCAATAAATTACAGAAATATATTGACTTCTTTATGGACTATCCGCAAACCAAATGGGATTATGTTGAGCAGTGTTCAAAGAATGTACAGAACCTTATTTTGATTCCATTGTATGGATGTAAATTTTGTCAATGTTATAGAGTCCAAAGGAGCAGGGTGAGCTGTAGAATAGACACATTTGCATGAAGGAACTGGATTTTTTTAGCAAAGTTGTGAAGATTTTGGTTGCAACAAATTCTAGCCCATTTACCTCAACACCCTTCACTTTTGTTTTTATAACGAATGAGATATGTTTTCACCTTCCAAGGCTCTTATGCATCTGTAGTTTTAGTTCCTCTGAATTATCCTTGACTACATTCTCCAAACCCAAACAAGAGAATGTTCCTGCTGAACATCATCCTGTCACTGCAGAAACTTTGGAATCTTTGTAGAACATTTCTAATGGGTGGTAGAAAACATTCCTTTTCAGAAGTACACTTTTGGCTCAGTTCCTTTTCCCAGGGCAAATAAGGAGTTTTATCATTTCTCTTAGTATCCAAATACACACTTGTAACACAGTAACATTTATATAAAACTCTTAGAAAATATAAAAGAAAGCTCAGCATTTCCATATAAAGCAGTCCCTGTGGTCTAAAAGGATGTTTGTTAAATTATCAATTATGTAAAATTCTTTCAATTATTTCTTCATAGCATCAAAATTGCAGAAACTCTTTCAAGACCAAAGTAGGCAGCATCCACTGAATAAATGTTAAAGCTGTCACTTATCACAGTCCTATTCTCTAATCACTCAAGCATTTTTAGGAAAAAGACTCATACTTCCCATCTTATAACAGGCATTTTATCCTAGTCATTAGAGATGTAACAGCCCAACATAAACCAGCCTAGATCTGAAGGGATTTATACTAGAGACATAACTATTTTAAAATATGAGAATTAAAATCTTATTAACTTCAGTGTCATGTTTTCAGAGCTGCATGAGACATTTATCCAATTTACTATTTTATACCAATGACTTTGAGAAGATGTAGAGTAACTATTTTGAAAAATAGGGAATATCAAGATTATAATTACAGAATAAACAAACTTAGAAAAATCAGAGATAAAAAAATACAAGTCTTTAATTGTACACATTTATTTATGTCTTCTCAGTTAAAAAAGAAACAATTCTCTTGAGTGCTTACCATGTTGTAAGTAGGTATCATGTGAAGGGTTTTGCAGGTGTCAGTTCAACCATCTCAACAATCATTTAAGTTTGATACTATTAACATTACTTCTATTGTAGGAATGATGAAACTGACACTTCATCATTAATTAAATAAACTTATTGGTGGAAGAGAGAGTCAAACTCTGGTCGGTATCTACCCCTTAAACAATATTGTGCTGCATTTCTGATGGAAAACAAGAGCAACAAATAGAAAGTCCAGGCCAAGCAAGTTCATTAACTGAGGTCACTCATCTACCTAATGGCAAAACACGAACTGAGACTATAATCTACTGACTCAGAACCATTAAGATATTTTTATCCCATAAAAATATGAAATTTGTGTGCACATTTTGTACTATATGCCATCTTATAGCTACTGTTCATAACTCTTACATAATTTATAGCATTATATGAAAGTGATACAAGATTAATATATCTTTTTAATGATACACTTTGTAATTTTGTCTATTGTTGCTGAAAAGGGCACTCAAAAACGTCTTTCCCAAATACTCCACCAAAAGTGTTGTGGAAACCCCTCGAGAGAATTACTCTACGATAAATGAGTCATTCACTCCTCAGGGTGGTTTACTTTAGTTGAATAATTTAATTACTCTCCTTTTACTACTAGCTGAGTTTAATTGCATGGAAGGGACAGGGATGTATTTTATTGGTCACCATTAATTGTTGAATTACTTAATTTTGGGTTGGCATAGTGAAGGAATTCAGGAACGGAAAGATTTGATTTTGTTGCCCCCTGCCCCTCGCCCGCCCCCCGCTCCAGGTGGTTTGTGTGGAATAAACTTGGTAAGTTTTAGGTTTCAGAGGATGGGGTAGGGTAAATGCAAGATAAAGCAACTAGGAATAGCGCCAAAAGGGAGAAAAATATACCACAGATACTTCAGCTACTTGTTCATTTTTCCCAATGACTTGGTACTGGATTTCATGTGGTGCTATAACAGAAACAGACAGACAATATCTCAAATAAATGATAAGCAGTTTGGACCGTGAGGGATCAAGAATTAGAAATGACAACTTTGTCTTTACTCGCACTATTTTTTATTTCCCTGGGAAACCCTCCTTTCTCCCTATGCTATAGTTTGGTGTGTTTGACCCCTCCAAATCTCATATGGAAATTTGATCCCCAGTGTTGGAGGCAGGACCTAACAGGAAGTGTTTGGGTAATGAGTAAGGATTTCTCTTGAATGGCTTGGAGTCCTTCTCCAAGTAATGAGTGAGTTCTCACTCTGTTTGTTCCCAAGAGAGCTGATGGATAAAAATGCCTGGAATATCCCCCCTCCATCTCTTCCTTCCTCTCTCACCATTTAATCTCTACACAGGATGCTTCCTTTCCCTTCTGCCATGAGTGGAACCAGCCAGAGGACCTCATCAGAGGCAGATGCTGGCACGTTGCTTCTTGTACAGTCTGCAGAATGGTGAGCCAAATAAACACCTTTTCTTTATAAATTACCCAGCCTCATTCCTTTACAGCAACACAGAAATGGAGTAAGATCCTCTCTATCTACCTGGAAAATCCTACTTCCCAGAGAGTTTTCTTTTATTTGCCCATACCAACAAAGTAGGGTCAACAGCTTTAAACCAAACCTTGTAAAGGTTGCTAATCTGTGGTTTTAAAAATTCAAATGCCTTTAGAAACCAGGCAGGGGAACTTTATGTGAAGCAGGAAGGATTATTCTAACAAAGGATTATGTGCACTAAAAGGGGCATCACCCTCAGACACTGAATACTCAGCAATTATTTGAACAACTTGAGTTAGGATTTCTTCTGAATTGTGCCGGATACTGCTTTGGCAACTTAACAGAGGCTTGAGAGTATGTTGCCTCATGATTGTCAAAGGAAAGTCTATTATTACACTCCACAATGGCGCTAAAATCTGGGAATGGGCTAGCCTATTTCTTACTATATTAAATAACTTCTACGTCTAATGGCAATAATTTTTCAAGGTTCTTGAGCCCAATTTTTATAGATTTTTAAATTACCTATTCACTGTATATATATATATCAGTTTATATTCACCACTTCCAAACTTTTTCTTCTAACTTTCAATGTGCTGCTTCTAATTTTTTGTGGCCTAGGACTATGGATAAGTACCTTTTTGAAATTTTGCATAAAATAAAAATAAGGTTTGAGTAAGCAATCTTAGAGCTGTGTATAAAGTGCAAGATACATTTTTAATATAATATTTGATAGATATTAGGCAATATATGTAACATTTAAGTAAATTTAAAACTTAATTGAAACATTAACTATGACCTCACTATCAAACTTATAAACTATTAAAATACTAGTAATATTAATATCTATTGTCTGTTCTTCCCCTATTTCATTTCTAACTTCCCTACTAGAAAAAAAACTACTCTTAATTTTGTGCTTATCTTTTGTTTGTTGTAGTTTTTTAATATAGTACTACTGTGTATTTAAGTGTTAAACAATATGTTGCTTAGTTTTCTTGGTTTTGAGCATTATGAATTATCAAAATTATATTATCCACTATGAATTGCATTTCTTTCTCATTATATTTCTCACATTTATCCATGTTGTTTTATGCAGTTGCAATTTATTCTTCTTATTCTTTCAAAATATCCCACTGTGATTATTGCAAAATTTATTTACCCACATTCTAGTCAATGCATCATTTCTGTTTTTTTTCAATTCTGTGAACAATACTGTTATGAACATTATGTCTTTCCTGGTATACATATGTACAATTTCCTCTAAAATATTGTTCAAATATTTTACTGTGATTTATACCAAGATATAAATTTTAAACAATAGCTTGGTAGATATTTACAATAAGGAGTCTTTTAGTATATGAATATGGTATATCATTCCAATTATTTAAGCCTTTAAATCTTTCTCCTTTTTTTTCTTCTTCCAGAGACAGAGTCTTGCTCTGCTGCCCAATCTGGAACGCAGTGTTATGATCAGTCCCAAACTCCTGTTTGGGAGTCCTATCCTCCCACCTCAGCTTCTTGAGTAGCTGGAACTACAGGTACATGCCAACATGCTTGGTTAATTTTTTAATTTTTATTTTTTTATACATTTGGGGTCTTACTTTGTTGCCCAGTTTGTAAATATCTTTTAATAAAGTTTTCTTCTTCTTTGCATAGAAACCATTAGCCACATTGAATTTTTCTATTCTCTCTTGAGATTACAAGTAGAAAGCAGATCTTGTAGTTTATCCCTTAGTTCTTTTAACATTCTTTCATATTTCCCATTTTCTTGTATCTTTAAACTATGATGTTTATGATGCTCCACATCTATCTTCCAATTCTTTTATAAGCTTTGGCTGCTCTCTTACCTAAAAATTAATTGTAAATTTTTGATCTAGAATTTCACTTTATTCTTTTCCAGATAAGTATTGTAATTGTAATAGTTTATTTTTGGTTGTTCACTTAAACAAAACAAAACAAACAAACAAACAAAAACTTTCTTCTTTTTCTCTTGAATATATTACATGATTTTATATTTTTTCCGATAACTATATTATCTGTAGTCTTTTAGAGGCCTAAAGTTGTTGCCTTTTTAGTTTCTGCTTACTCTATCTCATGTTACTGTGTTTTCTAGGTTTATTTGTTTGTTTTTGAGATGGAGTCTCGCTCAGTCACCCAGGCTGGAGTGCACTGGCATCATCTGGGCTCACTGCAAGCTTCACCTCCTGGGTTCAGGCCATACTCCTGCCTCAGCCTCCTGAGTCCGTTGGGACTACAAGCGCCTGCCACCACACCTGGCTAATTTTTGATTTTGTATTTTTAGTAGAGACGGGGTTTCACCGTGTTAGCCAGGATGGTATCTGTCTCCTGACCTCGTGATCTGCCAGTTTCAGCCTCCCAAAGTGCTGGGATTACAAGCATGAGCCACTGTGCCCAGCTAGGTTTGTTTTTATGATTAAAATATATTAGCTATACTTGGTTGAACTTAGTTTGTAAAAAACTGGGTCTGACTCAGCGATGTTAACCTCCAAAGAGAATTTTTATTTGTTCCTGCTGGATCCCAGAACCTGCTATTAATCTGAAGCCACTTTAACCTCCTCAGTGTTTCAATCTTAATCCAGTGATTTTAGGTCCAGCTCTTCCACTGGTATTCCCAAGGCCTTGGCTCTAATTACAGCATCACCAGTGATATTAGTTTCCAGGGCAATTATGTACCATTCACAGCTACTTTCTCTCATTGAAGTTCATCGTTTTGTTGTGGTGGTGGTGGTGCTTTTGGCTTAATTTTTTACTCTTTGGAGATTTTCCTTATTTGTTGTGAACCTTGACCTCAATGTCTTTCAAAGTATGTTTTATCCAGATTTTAGTCATATTGTAGCCAAAAGACCTTTCAGAGTAGCTAGCTTACCTCCCTTATTTCCAGAAGCCATGCATGATACCAACTTTATGGCTCTACTGACAGAATGACATCTACTGACGGAATGATATAATTCATTAGCAAACTAAAGAACATAATCAGCTTATGTGTGAATGTGTTGGGGAGTCTGCTTACATATATATGTTTGACTTATACAAATAACTGCACATGTTACTTTGGATAGATGAAACTGATGAATCTCTTTGGGAACCATGCAAATATTAAAAAAGAAGACGCTGAAAGTTTTATCTACTGGATTTAATGTGGGAATGTTAATAAGAGTTAGATTATAACTTCTGTTAATAAGATATCTCTGGTGCTATAAAAAGGTTTTTGCTTCCTTGATAGTACAGTGAATTTAAAAACGTTAAGTAAATACTTATCTTCACGTATCCACATTAAGAGGAGAAGGCAAGTTCTTGTTGGAAAAGTACTAATAGGACTTCATTCTTCTAATTAGATTGACTTTTGTTTCTTTTCCTTTTGGCAGCTGCCTGGGAAATATATAAAATGTAGTGAGTTGAATGGCATTAAAGATTTAATAGTGTCTGAGAAAAAAGTCAACTATCTGTGCATTGTTTTAAGGCAAAGAAATACAATAAATTATCCAATTAACCTTACAGTCCTGTGGGTCTTTAAGTGTTATGTTGTACATATTATCTTTCAATGGACTATTCCACTCTCTTTATGGTTTTGCTTTATCATTTTGGTAAGTACTTTCAAGTTTGTGTACAAATCAGGATGGCTGAACAGGTTTCTTAATACATCCCATGAGGTGGTGACAGAGAAACTCCAGGGTTGAGGTGGAGACAAGTGATGCTACCTTTATGGTACAGTGCTACCATGTTACTCCAACTACTTGCCACAGCAATGGCTGGAGTGCAGGAAGGTTCTGAGGATGTGAGGAAGAGGTGTATAAGACACAACTGTGCCTAGAATGCTCATTTTGAACAATCAGTTAGGACTCTCTACAGTTTGCATACTCCTTAGTCTCTTGTACATCACATAGTAACTACTCCTTAGATTTCTCTTCCTGTTCTTTTTGCAAGTTAGGGATTATTCACTTCATTAAGGTGTAATCTAGTACACTGGAATTGTCTTTTCCATAAATCATAAAAATAACAGTTCTATAGTGTCCTTTTAATGAAAATTCTTACATGTCACTTAGATTTTATGGTAAATATAAATACCACAATTACTCCTTTGTGTTTAATTACAGAAAAGCAGAAAAATATTATTTTATGCCTGTGACTTGCAATGCAGGAAATTGAATTCAGGATATAAATCAAGCAGCTGAGAGAAAAATCCATGATTAATTTGATACTTTATTGAAAAAGGCACTTCAGAATTGTCACAAATGTAGTGGTGTATTATAGATAATCTAATAGTTTATGTAACTGCAAATTTTTTAAAGGCAATGTCTTTAGTTTTGCTCATAAAAATAAAACAAAACAAACAAACAAAAAACCAGCTTGAGCCCACAACTTCTAATCCCACATCCAAATGTATTCAAACTACAGATATTAATCACTCAATTCATCTTTCCAACTGTGATGAAGATGAGGTTAGGGTGAAGTTGAGTGTATGAGTTTTTCAAGATAACAGATTATTGAAAATCTGGGCATCTACCTGGGTTTTGTTGTTTATCTTTGGAAATAAGAATGGGTCAGAGCACATAAGAAAAATGTTAAAATCAAACTGAAATCTGCGAAGAGACAGTCTCTCAGAGAACCAGCAAGCCTGAATGGGATAGAAGAGAAAACTTAAATTAATTAAAAGGCGGACTCGAAACACTGCTGTGAAACAGCGTTACTGATGAAGACTAGTTTCAGAGAACATAAGATAGGAAGATGATTTAAAAAGCAATGACTATGGACCAATCAGATGAGAACAATCAGAGATGAAAAAAAACAATTTCTGAAAATATATCGGGTAGCTTATGCAGCTAAGGGCATGGGATGACACCAAGGGCAGAGCCTGATGTTCGCACATAAGTCTCTATAACCTCTCAGATAGATAGATGCACTAAAGACATGCAAGGGCAGTTGAGAGGGCAAATGAGTTTTCAGCAATGCTGTCCTAATATGCACAGGCACATGTTTCATAGCAATTCTCATACCCATGTGAGAAGGTGTTAATTACAACAATGTTTATGATAGTCAGGTGTTACAGGCAATTTGGGTGACATCACCAGAAAATGTGAGTATATGTAAGTAAATGTATATCATGATAAATCTTTCAGTGGTTGAAAACAGTGAATTAGATGTATTTATGGCAAAATGGATATATAAATAAATATATATAACATTTGTATATATTATATATTATATATTTTATATATATATCTCCTTCCTGATATTGATCAATCTACCTAGAGTTATATCAGTTTCATCAATCTTTTTAAAAAATCTGCTTTTATTTGCTTTTACTTTAGTTTTTTTCTGTTTTTTTAAATTAACTTTTGCTCTTACATTTATTATTTCATTTCTTCTACTTGATTTGAGATTTTCTTCTCTATCCAGTTTATTATATTAGAAGCTAATACCACTATTTGAGACTTTTCTTGTATTATAAGTATTTAATGCTATAAATTTCTTTCAAAACATTGTTCTAGCTACATTCCGCAAACTTTGATATACCATTAGCAATTTTATTTAGTTCAAAATGTTGTCTAATTTGCCTTTGCTTTCTTTGAACCATGGGCTACATAGAAATGTGTTGTTTACTTTGTAATTACTTGAGAATTTTCCATACATATTGCTGTTTTTTATATATATATATTTGATATATAAATATATGTGATATATATAAAATATATGTGTGTTAATATATAGTTTAATTCTATTATGGTCAGAAAACACATGTTGTATAATTTTAATTCTTTTAAATTTATTGATTTTGCTCTGTGGCTCAAATTATAGTCTCTGTTGTTATGTATTTATTTTTTGATGAGGAAAATAATATCTTTATTTTTCTTTTTTTATTGTTATTATACTTTAAGTTCTAGGGTACATGTGCACAACATGCAGGTTTGTTACATATGTATACATGTGCCATGTTGGTGTGCTGCACCCAATAACTCATCATTTACATTAGGTATATCTCCTAATGCTATCCCTACCCTCTTCCCCCACCCCCTCAGCAGGCCCCGGTGTGTGATGTTCCTCACCCTACGTCCATGTGTTCTCATTGTTCAATTCCCATCTATGAGTGAGAACATGCAGCATTTGATTTTGTCTTTGTGATAGTTTGCTCAGAATGATGGTTTCCAGCTGCATCCATGTCCCTACAAAGGACATGAACTCAACCTTTTTTATGGCTGCATAGTATTCCATGGTGTATATGTGCCACATTTTCTTAATCCAGTCTATCTTGATGGACATTTGGGTTGGTTCCAAGTCTTTGCTATTGTGAATACTGCCACAATAAAAACATACGTGTGCATGTGTCTTTATAGTAGCATGATTTATAATCCTTTGGGATTATAACCCAGTAATGGGATGGCTGGGTCAAATGGTATTTCTAGTTCTAGATCCTTGAAAAATCGTCACACTATCTTCCACAATGGTTGAACTGGTTTACAGTCCCACCAATGTGTAAAAGCATTCCTATTTCTCCACATCCTCTCCAGCACCTATTGTTTCCTGACTTTTTAATGATCGCCATTCTAACTGGTGTGAGATGGTATTCCATTGTGGTTTTGGTTTGAATTTTTCTGATGTTAAGTGTGATGAGCATTTTTTCATGTGTCTGTTGGCTGCATAAATGTCTTCTTTTGAGAAGTGTCTATTCATATCCTTTGCCCACTTTTTGATGGGGTTGTTTGATTTTTTCTGATTAATTTGTTTAAGTTCTTTGTAGATTCTGGATATTAGTCCTTTGTCAGATGGGTAGATTGTAAAAATTTTCTCCCGTTCTGTAGGTTGCCTGTTAACTCTAATGATAGTTTCTTTTGCTGTGAAGAAGCTCTTTAGTTTAATTAGACCCCATTTGTCAATTTTGGCTTTTGTTGTTTGCTTTTGGTGTTTTATTCATGAAGTCCTTGCCCATACTTTTGGCCTGAATGGTATTGCTTAGGTTTTCTTCTAGGGTTTTTATAGTTTTATGTCTAACATTTAAGTCTTTAATCCATCTTGAATTGATTTTTGTAAAAGGGGTAAGGACGGGATCCAGTTTCAGCTTTCTACATATGGTTAGCCAGTTTTCCAAGCACCATGTATTCCTGTTTTTGTCAGGTTTGTCAAAGATCAGATGGCTGTAGATGTGTGGTATTATTTCCGAAGGCTCTATTCTGTTGCATTGGTCTATATCTCCGTTTTGGTCCCAGTACCATGCTATTTTGGTTACTGTAGCCTTGTAGTATAGTTTGAAGTCAGGTAGCATGATGCCTCAAGCTTTGTTCTTTTGGCTTAGGATTGTCTTGGCAATGCGGGGTCTTTTTTGGTTCCATATGAACCTTAAAGTAGTTTTTTCCAATTCTGTGAAGAAAGTCATTGGTAGCTTGATGGGGATGGCATTGAATATATAAATTACCTTGGGCAGTATGGCCATTTTCACAATATTGATTCTTCCTATCCATAGCATGGAATGTTCTTCCATTTGTTTGTGTCCTCTTTTTTTTCACTGAGCAGTGGTTTGTAGTTCTCCTTGAAGAGGTCCTTTACATCCCTTGTAAGTTAGATTCCTAGGTATTTTTTTCTCTTTGAAGCTATTGTGAAGGGGAGTTCATTCATGATTTGGCTCTCTGTTTGTCTGTTACTGATGTATAAGAATGCTTGTGACTTTTGCACATTGATTTTGTATACTGAGACTTTACTGAAGTTGCTTATCAGCTTAAGGAGATTTTGGACTGAGATGATGGGATTCTCTAAATATACAATCATGTCATCTGCAAACGGGGACAATTTGACTTCTTCTTTTCCTAACTGAATACGCTTTATTTCTTTCTCTTGCCTGATTGCCCTGGCCAGAACTTCCAACACTATGTTGAATAGGAGTGGTGAGAGAGGGCATCCCTGTCTTGTGCCAGTTTCAAAGGGAATGCTTCCAGTTTTTGCCCATTCGGTATGATATTAGCTGTGGGTTTGTCATAAATAGCTCTCATTATTTTGAGATACATCCCATCAATACCTAGTTTATTGAGAGTTTTTAGCATGAGGGGCTATTGAATTTTGTCAAAGGTCTTTTCTTCATCTACTGAAATAATCATGTGGCTTTTGTCTTTGATCTGTTTATATGCTGGATTATGTTTATTGATTTGTGTATGCTGAACCAGCCTTGCATCCCAGGGATGAAGCCCACTTGATCATGGTGGATAAGCTTTTTGATGTGCTGCTACATTCCGTTTGCCAGTATTTTATTGAGGATTTTTGCATCGATGTTCATCAGGGATATTGGTCTAAAATTCTCTTTGCTGTATCTCTGCCAGGCTTTGGTATCAGGATGATGTTGGCCTCATAAAATGAATTAGGGAGGATTCCCTCTTTTTTCTATTGATAGGAATAATTTCAGAAGGAATGGAACCAGCTCCTCCTTGCACCATTGGTAGAATTCGGCTGTGAATCTGTCTGGTCCTGGACTTTTTTTGGTTGGTAGGCTACTAATTATTGCCTCAATTTCAGAACCTGTTATTTGTCTATTCAGGGATTCAACTTCTTCCTTGTTTAGTCTTGGGAGGGTGTATGTGTCCAGGAATTTATCCATTACTTCTAGATTTTCTAGTTTATTTGCATAGAGGTGTTTATAGTATTCTCTGATGGTAGTTTGTATTTCTGTGGGATCAGTGGTGACATCCCCTTCATCATTTTTTTATTGTGTCTATTTGATTCTTCTTTCTTTTCTTCTGTATTAGTCTTGCTAGTGGTTTATCAACTTTGTTGATCTTTTCAAAAAACCATGTCCTGGATTCATTGATTTTTTGAAGGGTGTTTTTTTTTGTGTCTCTATCTCCTTCAGTTCTGCTCTGATCTTAGTTATTTCTTGCCCTCTGCTAACTTTTGAATGTATTTGCTCTTGCTTCTCTAGTTCTTTTAATTGTGATGTTAGGGTGTCAATTTTAGATCTCTCGGGCTTTCTCTTGTGGGTATTTAGTGCTATAAATTTCCCTCTACACACTGCTTTAAATGTGTCCCAGAGATTCTGGTATGTTGTGTCCTTGTTCTCATTGGTTTCAAAGAACATCTTTATTTCTGCCTTCATTTCATTATGTAGCCAGCTGTCATTCAGGAGCAGGTTGTTCAGTTTCCATGTAGTTGTGTAGTTTTGAGTGAGTTTCTTAATACTGAGCTCTAGTTTGATTGTCCTGTGGTCTGAGAGACAGCTTGTTATAATTTCTGTTATTTTACATTTGCTGAAGAGTGCTTTACTTCCAACTATGTGGTCAATTTTGGAATAAGTGTGTTGTGGTGCTGAGAAGAATGTATATTCTGTTGCTTTGGGGTGGAGAGTTCTGTAGATGTGTGCTAGGTCCGCTTGGTGCAGAGTTGAGTTCAATTCCTGGATATCCTTGTTAACTTTCTGTCTCGTTGATCTGTCTAATGTTGACAGTGAGGTGTTAAAGTCTCCCATTATTATTGTGTGAGGGTCTAAGGAGTCTAAGTCTCTTTTTAGGTCTCTCAGGACTTGCTTTATAAATCTGGGTGCTCCTGTATTGGGTGCATATATATTTAGGAAAGTTAGCTCTTCTTGTTGAATTGATCCCTTTACCATTATGTAATGTCCTTCTTGGTCTCTTTTGAGCTTTGTTGGTTTAAAGTCTGTTTTATCAGAGACTAGGATTGCAACCCCTGCCTTTTTTTTTTTTTTCTTTCCATTTGCTTGGTAGATCTTCCTACATTCCTTTATTTTGAGCCTATATGTGTCTCTGCACATGAGATCATTCTGAATACAGCACACTGATGGGTCTTGACTCTTTATCCAATTTGCCAGACTCTGTCTTTTAATTGGAGCCTTTAGACCATTTACATTTAAGGTTAATATTGTTATGTATGAACTTAATCCTGTCATTATGATATTAGCTGGTTATTTTGCTCATTAATTGATGCAGTTTCTTCCTAGCATCGATGGTCTTTACAATTTGGCATGTTTTTGCAGTGGCTGGCACTGGTTATTCCTTTCCATGTTTAGTGCTTCCTTCAGGAACTCTTGTAAGGCAGGCCTGGTGATCACAAAATCTCTCAGCATTTGTTTGTCTGTAAAGTATTTTATTTCTCCATCACTTATGAAGCTTAGTTTGGCTGGATATGAAATTCTGGGTTGAAAATTCTTTTCTTTAAGAATGTTGAATATTGGCCCCCACTCTCTTCTGGCTTGTAGAGTTTCTGCGGAGAGATCCACTGTTAGTTTGATGGGCTTCCCTTTGTAGGTAACCCGACCTTTCTCTCCGGCTGCCCTTAAGATTTTTTCCTTCATTTCGACTTTGGCGAATCTGACAATTATGTGTCTTGGAGTTGCTCTTCTTGAGGAGTATCTTTGTGGTGTTGTCTGTATTTCCTGAATTTGAATGTTGGCCTGCCTTGTTAGGTTGGGGAAGTTCTCCTGGATGATATCCTGAAGAGTGTTTTCCAACTTGATTCTGTTGCCCTGTCACTTTCAGGTACACCAATTGGACACAGATTTGGTCTTTTCACATAGTCCCATATTTCTCAGAGGCTTTGTTCATTTCTTTTTATTCTTCTTTCTCTAAACTTCTCTTCTCACTTCATTTCATTCATTTGATCTTCAATCACTGCTACCCTTTCTGCCATTTGATCAAATCAACTATTGAAGCTTGTGCATGAGTCACGTAGTTCTCAGGCCATGGTTTTCAGCTCCATTGGGTCATTTAAGGACTTCTCTACACAGTTTATTCTAGTTAGCTGTTCGTCTACTCTTTTTTCAAGGTTTTTAGCTTCTTTGTGATGGGTTCAGACATCCTCCTTTAGCTCGGGGAAGTCTGTTATTACCAATTGTCTGAAGCCTTGTCTCGACTCGTCAAAGTCATTCTCCGTTCAGCTTTGTTCTGTTGCCGGCGAGGAGCTCCGCTCCTTTGGAGGAGAAGAGGTGCTCTGATTTTTAGAATTTTCAGCTTTTCTGCTCTGGTTTCTACCCATCTTTGTGGTTTTATCTATGTTTGGTCTTTGACGATGGTGACGTACAGATGCGGTTTTGGTATGGATGTCCTTTCTGTTTGTTAGTTTTCCTTCTAACAGTCAGGACCCTCAGCTGCAGGTCTGTTGG
Source organism: Macaca mulatta (assembly GCF_049350105.2). Lineage (NCBI taxonomy): Eukaryota > Metazoa > Chordata > Mammalia > Primates > Cercopithecidae > Macaca > Macaca mulatta. The sequence goes on from NC_133411.1 coordinate 126,529,471, forward strand.
AGTTTGCTGGAGGTCTACTCCAGACCCTGTTTGCCTGGGAATCACCAGCAGAGGCTGCAGAACAGCAAATGTTGCTGCCTAATCCTTCCTCTGGAAGTTTCGTCTCAGAGGGGCACCCGAACTTACGAGTTGTCAGTCGCCCCCCGTACTGGGAGGTGCCTCCCAATTAGGCTACTCGGGGGTCAGGGACCCACTTGAGTAGGCAGTCTGTTCCTGCTCAGATCTCAAACTCTGTGCTGGGAGAATCACTCCTCTCTTCAAAGCTGTCAGACAGGCGTTTAAGTCTGCAGAAGTTTCTCTTGCCTTTTTTTCAGCTATGCCCTGCTCCTAGAGGTATAGTCTACAGAGGCAGGCAGGCCTCCTTGAACTGCGGTGGGCTCCACCCAGTTTGTACTTCCCAGCAGCTTTGTTTACCTACTCAAGCCTCAGCAATGGTGGACGCCCCTCCCTCAGCCTTGCTGCTGCCTTGCAGTTAGATCTCAGACTGCTCCATGGGCGTGGGACCCTCTCAGCCAGGCACAGGGTATAATCTCCTGGTATGCCCTTTGCTAAGGCCTTTGGAAAAACTCAGTAATAGGGTGGGAGTGTCCTGATTTTCCAGGTGCTGTCTCTCACGGCTTCCCTTGCTAGGAAAGGGAATTCCCTGACCCCCTGTGCTTCCCAGGTGAGGCGATGCCCCACCTTGCTTCTGTGGGCTGCATTCACTTGTCTGGCAAGTCCCAATGAGATGAACCCAGTACCTCAGTTGGGAATGCAGAGATCACCCACCTTCGGCAACACTCACACTGGGAGCTGGAGACTGGAGCTGTTCCTATTTGGCCATCTTGGAACCACCCCCTAGTCTCTCTTATTAAATGTTTCATGTCCACTTGAAACTAATGTCCATTCTGCTGTTAAGTTGAAAGTTATTTAAATATCAATTAGTTGATTTTACTCCCTGGTAAAATGTCTTGTTTTGAATTACACTTTTTATCATATTTAAATAGCCACTACCGTTTTCTTTTCATTTTTATTTTAATGGCGTATCTCTTCCCATCCTTTTGCTTTTTCTATAGGTATCTTTACATGTATATTTTGTAAACAGCATGCAATTCAGTATGGCTTTGTTATCCAAATTGATAATCTTTGTCTTTTATTGGAGTGTTTAAAACAATTACATTTAAAATAATAATTAATATGTTTGGGTTCAAATATTTATTTTTACTTTTGTTTTCAATTTGTAATATCTGTTCTTTGTTCTAATTTTCCTCTTTCCATGCCTTCTTGGATTATTTTTATTATTTCATGTTATCTCCACTAATTATTTATTGGTTACACTTATTTTTTCTTTCTTTCTTTTTTTTTTTAGTGATTGTTATAGGGTTTTATATACCTATGTCTCTCTCTCTCTCTCTCTCTCTCTGTGTATGTGTGTCTTTAGCTTATAATATCCAAATAATATTACACTACGTTACAAGTAGTGTAAGAACCCAGAGTATACATTTGTTTTCTCCTCATCTTGCTTTGTGCTATTTATGTCATTCATTTTACTGTTACATATATTATAACCACCAAAATGCACTGTTACTATTTTGGTTTACACATTTTAATTTTAAAGAGATTTAAAATAAGGAAAAATATAGTTTATACATTTTCTTATATTATTGCTATACCTCATTTTTTTGTGTATTTATAAATGTATCTGTTATATTATTTCTGCTTAAATAACTACTTTTAACATTTATTTTAAACTTTTGATTTGGCTGTTTTTGTTTGAGTACTGTATATTACCTCCTTTTCTTTGGACTGTGTACTTTTAAATGATATATATGATGTAATTGTTACCTCTGTTCCCTCATATAAAGAATGTTTCTAGCTTGTCCAACCTTCATTACTTTTTACTCATCTTTGGTTTTCAGCAGTTTGACTATGACATGCCTATGTATGTTATTCTTTATATGTATCCAGACTTGAGTTCTCTGAATTTATTAGAGCTGTGGTTTATTTAGTCTTTCATTAATTTTGTAAAGTTCTCCCCCATTATCTTTTCAAATGATTCTACAACCCTATTCTCTTTGTCTCTCTTGTCTAAGGCTGGGAATGCAAATACACATATATTTGATCATTTATTAATGGTCTTGGATATTTTATTTTTTCACTATATTTCATTCTCTCTATGCACACACACACACTCACACATACATATTATATTTTGGAAAACTTTAATCAAAATATATTCTAATTTACTGCTAACTTTCTGTAATGCCTTTAGTCTGCAAATAAGCATGTGAAAAAAAATTTCAACTTTGATATCATGTTTTCTTAATCTGTCATTTCACTGGATTTCATTTATAATTTCTGTCTTACTGCTAAAATTCTCCATCTGTTCCATACTGTTCTTATTTTCCATAGATTAATGAACATATTCATTATAATTATTTAAAAGTCCTAGTCAAATAGTTTCAAAATGTGTTCATTTCTGGGTCTGGTTCTGTTGACTGCTTTCTCCCTTGATGATGAGTTCTTTTTTTTCATGCTTATTCATGTTTCTTGAAATCTTTAAAATTAGATTTACGTATTGTATGCAAAAGAACAATAGAGACTAAAGTAAACAGTGTTAACTCCTGGGAATTGGTATGCCTCTGCTTCTGTCAGGTTGTCTGGGGAATTGAGACTTCTATTAGTCTCTTTAACCCTGAGTCTCAGAGAATGGGGAGAGAGCCTATTCTCAGTATTGTTGTCTTTTCCTCCACAGCAACAAAACTGCCTTTCATAGTTAAGAAGTCTTGTCCAGGTGGTCTTGAACATAAACAGTTTTTTTACTTCTCCTCCAGTAGCAACAGCATAGTGCTTTGTATTTGCGTAGGAGCCTTGAAACAACAGAGAATTTAAACTTTCTCCAGCAGTAGCCAGCCTTTGCTTGGGATAAAAAGAAGAAAGATTTTCTCTAAAAGACAGATAGATTTTCCCCTATTTTTTCTCCAGAGGCAGCTTACTTATGTCTGGAATCTAAGCTGAAAGATTTCTTGCCCCTTACCTAGAGGAAGACAGTTTTTGCTTTATATGAGAGAAGAGTTAATCGTGGGTTTCACACCTGTTCTATAGTAGCAACTTACCTCAATGTTTCATCATTAAGGGAGACTTTCTCAGGTGTCCTTTTTTGAGTCCACTCTATAGACACCTGGTGGAGGTTCATGAGAAAGATCTGGCAAGTGGGTGAAGACTACTTTTGTATTTAGAACTCTCAAGAATTTTAATCTGTCCCACTAGCCCACACCCTCTGTTTACATGTTTGTTAACATTGAAGGTTTTTTTTTTTTTTTTTTCTTACTCACTTTAAAGAGTGTCATCTCTGTTTGATGTTGTGCTTTGCCAGGGCAAAATACTTAGCATGGCCTGTCCTGTCTTTCCTTAGAGGAATTTGTTACCCTTTGAAAATCAAAGTACCTCATTGCCTTGGGATTTCAATTCATTGAAGAATTGAAAAGAAAGCAAATAAGCAAGCAAACAAACACAACCCCAATAACTCTGGTTCCGAATATTTTCTTTGTTTTACTTATTGTTGGGTGGGATCTGCGTTCTCTTATGGCTTTCTATATTCTTAAGAGAAGTAAAATTCTGATTGGTTTTTAGGAATAAAGCTTAGCAAAAGAAATAGGAACTATAATGACATAGATAATACCATTTAAGTAAATTGAAGTATCTTCACATTATGCAATTTGCATTTTCTAAAAGAATTTCAAATAAAATTAAATACATTATAATTGTTGCCTGAGGAAGAAGCAAAGGAAAGTAATATATATTAATATAAATGAATGAATTAAAGATAAATGAATAAAGCAAGAAAGGAAACTTTCATTAAATAAAGTTGATTATGTGCAATAGACGGTATGATAAACTTTGTCCTTTGTACCTGAAATCCAAAAGGTATTGACAAACAAACAACCAAACACAAAAGACTGGATATATGACATTATCTTTTTCCACTTGTATTACAGTACTGTGCATATACATCATCTTACAAATCAGAGTATGCTGCTTATAAAACTTTTTTACTTTAATAATATTAAATGTATTATGAAATATAACATTTGACTCATTGCATTTCTGTAAATATTCTAGTGAGTTTTTTGTGAGAGTCTATGTAGCTAATTGGAGGATGAAATATAATGTTTTAAACAAGTGTGATTAACGTAATAAAGCACATGAATTACTACATTTTTGTGAAAAGATTAAAGCAAAATACTATGAATATACATCATGGAGGAAATATTTTATTAAAATCATGTCTACTTCTTTAATGGAAATAATTTTAGTTCTGTGTATCCATCTGAAATAAAGCCAATGGACAAAGTGATTTGTCTAGGCTATGAAAGATTTGTGGTACCTTGGGTCAGCTATTATGCCAATTATGAGCCTCAGTGTTTTTCATCAGACTCATGAAGTAATTAGATTTTAATGTCACTTCCAAATCTTATAATAAAGAATAGCCTAAAGTAGATAGCTGGTCTTGAAAATGTTTGGATAAGATACTGGAGAGTGCAACCCTTTAAGGCAGGACACCTTGATAAGGGAAAATGAGAGAGACCTTTGTACGTTGAAGATTTATCAAGGTAGTTAAAAAAAGAGAAAACTATTAGAATGGTAAAAGTAGGAACAATTTTCACTGATTGTAAGTAGCATCATGTAGTAAGCTTTGGGTAATACTGAATAAAATCTTAATTCAATTCCACTCTCTTGTGCCTACACATACATTTCTGGATGAGTCTTGTTGGCTGTGCAGGTTTAGAAAATTGATAGTTCTACCTCAAAACCACTATGAGTATTCTAAATAGGATTTAGATTCATCTCGAATTTAGCTTGGTTTTTCACCAAAAACAGAGACTGTAAAGGATTTGTACATAGGTGGTTTATTTAGAAAGTGATGGAAGCTCAATTTAGAGAGCTAAATGAGTTTCCAGCAAGAGTGGGCAGCAAAGGAAAAAGAGTACATCCGAACATACATTATCGGATTACTCAGTGGATGCATCAGTTGGAGATAGATCTCTTTAAGTCCTTCTGAGGAGTAAATAAAATGTTTCTCAAATTTTCCACAAAAGATCTCTAAGCAAAAAGCGCATGACACACTTATCTTGAAATGCAAGTAATATCTTATACTCTTGAACTGTGTGTGTATGCATGCCATACAGTCTCTCAACACTGCTCCATATCAGGACTTAGAAAAGCCCAGGAAGAAAGAAAAATTCATGCAAAAAATGTTTGAACCAAGGCACTGTCAATATAACTAAGTCCAGTCTTATCAGAAACTATTTACAGAACCAGGTGAGTCTGAGAATGATGTGGGATGGTGTGCAAAAGGGTCTGATATAACTGAAGCTTTGGCATGGAAAGTAAGTGACTAAATTCCCTCCATCTGGGATTTGTAAGACAGTCCTTCTGTGTGATTCATAGAAGAATTGGCTGCTTATCTTCTCCTGGCTAAACTTAAGACTGAGCTGAAATCTCAGACCATTGGCAGAGTATCTGCCTAATCTTTCAGTATACTCAAGGATTGGCATGGGGATGTTGGGATGGAACATTTCTTCTATGTACATTTAAGTTTCATGGAAAAAAGCTAGTATATATTTTATATGTGATGCTTACATAGGGCAACGATGATACTGAGTTAAGTACTTTTAGAAATAAGAAACAATATTTTTATTAATTTACACTTAAGAAATAATTTCTCCCGCTGTTTCCTGTGCTTTCTTCACTCTACTGGCAGGGGGTTTTGGGCCTTTGGAAAGCTTTCCAAGTGCTAGAGTTGCTTCATTCAAAGTTTGCTTTCTCAAAGTTCCAATAAACCTAAAGCCATATTATCCTCATAGTAGAAAACTCAATGTGCTACTTTTCAACTAATCAGAATACATACTTTTAAAATTTCTGGTTGCTTTGTTTTCACCTTACTTAGCTTCACAACATAAAAATAAAATAAAGAATTAGAAGTGTTTATTTTCTCTGCAATAAAGATATATCTTGAACAATAGTATTAGTTATCAAAAGTGACTTTCACCTCTAGATGAAAGATACATTGCTTAAAGAAAGGAAAAGTGTGGAAATTTCCACAGAACTACTTTTTTAAATTACTGTTTTATTCATTTTGATATACTTAGAAAAATGGGAAAAGAAGTCCTTTTGAAGTGGTAATAAGACGTAATCTTTAACAAAAGAGAGTTTATGGATGCATTACTAAGAAAAAAGTAATAGCTTTGTCCTCAATAAGGGAGATGTCATTGGGTGACTATGAGAATATTGGAGGTAAAGTGGTAATGCAAAAAGGTGACAGAAGCCAGCTGAGAGGTTAGATTTAGATCATAAAATTCTGAGAAAAATAGATGAAGCTTGATGAAATCTCAAATACATTTTTAGAAGTAAAACAATTGCAATCTCACCTTCTTACCAAGTATCAAAGGTACTTGAAACTTCTAATTCAAAAGATCAAAGAGAGTGGATTCAATGCATTCATATTGTTCTTTTAGTATAGTTTTATGCTTCTCATGGACTATAAACATTTTTACATTCTTTCATAATTATTTATGCTGCACAGTTTCCTGTCAGTGTGAAATCAAATACCATTTCATTACTTTTTGGTAGACCTTTATAAAAAGATTACACTATAAACCAATCAACAAAAGATGACATTTAAAATAGCCATCTACCTTTTGGCATTGTATACTGTAAAATTTAAAAAAATAAATAAAAAATTGAAGCAGTGTTTACCTCCCAACTGTCCTTGCCCAGTCACACAGGACATGAAAAATCCAAATCAGGGGGCTAACATTGCCACTGTTGAATTCCATGTCCTTCAACTTCTTACACAAGTAAGTGCTCAACATATCAATGACTTTTTCTAACCCAAACTATTGTAAAGTTACTGTTTCATTAATCTGGAATGCATTTTCTTATGGAAACAATATCATAAACTAAATGGAGTCCCAGATATACCTGTTAAAGCAGTTTTAGTATTCATTTAACAACTGGAATATTAATTGGGACAGTGCTGTTGCTGAGTCTTAAATTGGCTTTGGGGAAAGGATGAGGAGAGATATACAGTCAAGCAGAAAAAAGAAGAAGAGATAGTCTCCTTATTATGGGTTCAGGCTAAATCATGGGAAGATGTCAAAATAAGGCATTTGAAATAAAGAGGAACATTCTCTCTTGCGTTTTCCGTTCAGAACTCATGCTCTAAGTCTCCCTTAGTTGGCATCTCAGATAGGTGTAAACAGGGAAGGCATCTGATTCAGTTTAATTGGTTATGATTGATGCATCACCTTTTTAATTCTGTCAAAAGGTTAAAAAGGAATATTAATCAAAAAATCTGTAACTACCATGCATGGCAGGCCATATCAGCCTTTGTCCCAAATCCTTTTTACTTCTTATCTGGGCTTTTTTTTTTTTTTTTTTCTTTCTTTCTTATCCGGACAACAAGGAGTGATGAACTCCTCCTTCTCGAAGGCAAAGTTCACATCACTTCACTTAGCAAAACATCTCCATATTCTGAACTCCCATATCATTTGGCTGTTATTTGATGAAGCCAAGGTTTTTTATATTTAATAAAGAAGGAGTAGAAGGAAGACAGGTAAGGAGAGAAAGGAAAGGAGGAGAAAGACAATAAAGGGAGAGAAGGAGAGGAGAAGAAAAAGAAGAGCAAAAATGTTTTATGCTTTCTTTCTTTCTCTTTATAACTCACAAGGTATGACCCATATCCAATAATATTTGGTACTTTCAAATCTTATTTAGAGTATTTGATACTTCCTTGTAATAAATTTTATTCTTTTAAAAGCTAATAGGATTTAATATTTAAGGGTTATTTTTTGAAATTTAATATTAACCTAATGCATATTTTGATTAAATAAAATAAAGAAATTATTCCCTACAAAAAAGTCCCTTTGGGGAGTTTATTGTCTTTATATTTTGCATTCTATTTACATGCTTTCTTACAGAGTATCTGTGGTGTGATTTCTACTTTGTAGAAGGAGTGGCTAAGAAATGGTCTGAACACAGGTCAGTTCAGAAATCCCACTACTCCATTTATCCAAATAGCAAATTCTTAACAAGTGCTATGAATTAGAGTTACATTTAGTGACATAGAAACACACTTCCAATTATAAAAGTCCTTCCTTCCTTCCTTCCTTCCTTCCTTCTCTCCTTCCTTCCTTCCTTCCTTCCTTCCTTCCTTCCTTCCTTCCTTCCTTCCTTCCTTTCTTTCTTTCTTTCTTTCTTTCTTTCTTTCTTTCTTTCTTTTTCCTTCCTTCCTTCCTTCCTTCCTTCCTTCCTTCCTTCCTTCCTTCCTTCCTTCCTTCCTTCCTTCCTTCTTTCCTTCTTTCTTTACCATATTTTCACAGTAATGTCAGCCCTATGTCAAACATGAGACAGGCTGGCCCAAGGTCAGGTTCAGAAAAAGTAGACAGAGAGAGTACACTATGAATTATCTGTGTTTCTTGAAGTTGTGTGTATGTGAAATGCATTAAAGTAAATATATGCCATTATTTGATTAAAATATTAAATTTATCATGTATATTATAGGGTTTACTTTTCCAGAAATTAAATTCTGGCTTACGTACTTCAGAAACAGCATTTCTTCAAGGAATTCCATCACACTTGTCCCAAATTCAAAAAAAAATTCATTTTCACAGATGTTTGCAATTTTTTACCCATTATCTCTTATAGTAGTATATGATTTTCTAGAGGGCAAACGTATTTTTTAAAGTCTTTGCACTTTGCTGTCATTAGCAAGGATCTCAGTGTAAGACAGGTGTTCAATAAATATTGAATGACTGAGTGGAAATTGTGCAAATGTTCTGCTTTCTGTACAATCTTTTCATCCTTTACTTTTACATCACAGATCCTCTAATAGTTTCTATTATTAAATTATTAACTCAATTAAACATTAGCTCCCTTGGGGCCACAGGAAGGGCTTCTCCTCTATAACTACAAGGTCAGCAAGAGCAATCACTTGTAAATTAGCTGTAATGGGATGTGATTGCTGATGTTTCTCTGTACTTATAAACCTCATTTCTTATTTTGCAGGCATGTTCCTAATGGATAATATGTTGTGATTTTGGTGATTTTGTGATTTTCACACCTATAGTAATTGTTTTGAGGGAACTAAAAAAAAAAGTCTCATAGCAGATAATCTTTAGAAAAGCAAAGAATCATGTCTCTATCTATAGTCAACTTTTTACAATAGATCTGTATAGTTGGATCCTACATTTTATACCAAGTATTCATAACTCTAGATATACTTATTGCTCAATTAACACCTTCATCAAATATTTTTCTTCTTTCAAAAGTCTAAATTACAGATACACAATAGTTATTACATGGAGCTTAGTAAACTGAAAGTAAACTTCTTAAAATAATTTTTAGATTTACCTTATTCCCATCTTCTCATAAAATATATCACTCTGTCTAGATGAATGGGAAAAATGAATAACCACAGAAAAGAAGTTTTTGGTTGAGGATTCTAGCGATAAGAATATTAGTCTTCCAGCTTTTGTTGAACCCTCTGGGCTGACAAAAACTACTCTTTCCCCTCACCAGACATGAGCAACCTCATCCCAGCAATCTTTACAAAAGCGCCATTTGAGGAACATAGCTCAGAAGATAGCATCTTTTCTCCTCAAGACGCTCCCCAACCATTTTTATTGTCTCTAGATGGATAAGCAGAGTCCACTTTCAGTTTAAGCCATTCAGAAAAGTGTAGTCTGTGGTCTGGAGGAAATAGATCATACCCTGAAGAAATTTTAGGAGTACACTAATATACACTAGCCGACCTAGACCTGGGGGAATATGTGTGGAAGGAGTACTGGACTGTAGACTTATGCAGGATTTATCAAAGTGTAGTCTGGGGTCAGTAGCATTGCATCACCTACAAACTTGCTAAAAATGCATTTTTGGGCCCATCTCAGACCTACTGAATCAAAAACTCTGGGGATGTCACCCAGCAATGTGTGTTGTGACAAGTTCTACAGGTGCTTCTGATGCCTGCAACAATTGGAAAACCACTTATCGTATGCATCACTTTACATCATTTGTAGCTTCATTATGCTTTGTTCCAGCCACTGCTGTGGTCATCTGCTCTGCATGGGCTCCAACAAATGCAACCTAACAGTACCATGCCTCATGCATGTGCCCTGAACCTCTTGCCTCCTGCCCTAAGGCTATCTTTGGATGCCAAAGGCACAAAATGCTATGGGATTTAGTTTACTACCATACATATGCAATCTGGAAGGATAAAAATTTTCCAGTATCCCTAGAGACAATCTTTGATACATGGGAGACACTGGGGAAAATATTTTTTATCACTTTTCCCCTCTGGATGGAGTGTTTTGCCTTCTTAGAGAATACTTCTTTGAGATCAAGCAATCACCACTAATTCAATAGCACATTTTTATAGTATACTCTACTTTTTAAATACTGTTTCTCTCCCTTTGTCTCTCAGGTCAGCTCTCTGGGATTACATTTCCTAAAACAGTAGTAGCACATAAGCCTTTGCCTCAAGCTCCAATTTCTGGGGAAACCAGACTAAGTCAAAAGATGCCCAGTATGTGAGATTCATTGCAGTATCATTGTGGCAGTTCTGATGTGTACTTTCTACACAGAAAATTACGTGCAAAATTTGTATTTTTATAAAATATTATAATAAAAATTTGTTACATTTAATATGTTAAATGATAAAGCAAATGCCTGAGAGCACACTAAGAAATTTAATATATGCATTAATTTTCTAATCATTATTTTTAGGCAATTCTACTGGCTACTCAATGAGATTTTATTGTATCATTTATTTATTTATTTAATTTTTATAGATTTTAGGGGCATACATGCATTTTTGTTACATGGATATACTGCGAGCAGTGAAGTCTGAGTTTTAGTGTAACCATCACCCAAATAATGTACATTGTACCCATTAGATATTTTCTCATCCCTTACCCTTCTCCCACTGTCCCACCTTTTGTAGTCTCCAAAGTCTATTATTCCACTCTGTATATCCATATGTACACATTGTTTAGCTCTTATTTATAAGGGAGAACATGTGGTATTTAACTTTTTGTTTCTGAGTTATTTCACTTAAGATAATGGGCTTCAGTTCCACCCATGTTGCAACGAAGGATGTAATTTCATAATTTTGAGTGGCTGAATAGTATTCTATGGTATGTATATACCACAGTTTTTCTGTCCAATAATCTGTCGATGGACATTTAAGTCATTTCACATCTTTGCTAATGTGGACAGTGCTCTGAAAAACATAGAAGTGCAAGTATCTTTTTGATATATTAAGCTCTTTTCCTTTGGGCAGATATCCAATAGTGGGATTGTTGGATTGAAGGATAGTTCAAATTTTACTTATTTGGGAAGTTTCTACACTGTTTTTCGTAGAGGTTGTAATAATTTACATTCATACCAACATTGTGTAAGCATTCCCTTTTCTCTGCATCCTCTCCAACATCTGCTATTTTTTTGACTTTTTTAGTAAAAGCCATTTTGATTAGTGTGAGATGGTATTTCAGTGTGGTTTTAATTTGCATTTCTCTGATGGTTAGTGATGTTGAGTATTTTTTCATATGTCTGTTGGATGCTTGTATGTCTTCTTTTAGAAAGTGTCTGTTAATTTCCTTTACTCACTTCTTAATGGAATATTTTTGTTTGTTTAAGTTACTCATACATTTCTGATATTAGACTTTTGTGGGATGCATAGTTTGCAAATATTTTCTCCCACTCTGTAGGTTGTCTGTTTACAATGTTGAGTATTTATTTTGCTGTGCAGATGCTTTTTAGTTCAATTAAGTCCCATTTGTCTATTCTTGTTTTTGTTGCATTTGCTTTTGATGTCTTAGTCATAAATTATTTGTCCAGGCCAATGTCCAGAAGAGTTTTTCTTAGGTTTTCTTCTAGAATTTTTATAGATTGAGGTCTTACATTTAAGTCCTGATATGGCTTGGCTGTGTCCCCACTCATATCTCATCTTGAAATGTAGATCCCATAATTCCCACGTGTCATGGGAGGAACCCAGTAGGAGGTAACTGAATCATGCGAGCAGGTCTTTTCCTTGGTGTGGTGATTTTCTCAAATGGTGGTTGTAGTAGTGATATACTGGGCATGTGAGTAAATGTTCAGTCTCCTATAGAGACACAGAGGTGGAAGCCTCAAGAAGCTTATCTCATTTCCATGCCCTATGCTCTGGTGTCAGATTTTGTATTGGTTTATGCAGTTCAACCACCCGGCCAGTAGGTGGCACTAGTAAGAACCGGCTATGGCGGAAACAGGTAAGTACAGGCTTAATCTTTATTTTCTAGGAGGAGCTCTCTGTTGCCTCAAGCGATGGACTGGTCGGTGGGATGTCCGGTGCCATGAATTACCTGCTCAGCCCTGGAGCAGGGGTCAAAGCTGGGCGGAGCTGGACAGCCAGTCTGACCCTCAGGTACTCCAGTGAGCAAAAGCACCAGTGCTGATGAGGGTAGCAGGGCAAACTGGTGAAATGTGCCGAGGTCTCTCCAGAGGTGGTAGGGGTTTGCGCCAGCTTGTCATCCTGGACAGGCAGCAATGTAATCCATTTCCCTATCATACTGCTGTAACGGGTCTCATGTGTCTCAGTTCAAACAGACACTGCCATCTATCTTCAAGCTGCAATGAAGCTGAGAACCACAGAAAACACTTGTACCGTGGTTTCAGGGAGGAGCCTCTTCCCTCAGCACAAAACAGACAGCTCTGCTGGTCATCTGTTCTCCACTGCCAGGACGCTGCCACTCAGTGTGGAGACAGGAAGGGGGATTCTGCCTATGGTGCAAGGAAGGTCGGGCTCGGCAGGTAGGCACACCACCAATGTCAGTGTAGCTGCTCCTAATAGTCCTAGATTGGCTGTCCACAGGCATCCACGGCTTTGTCTGCAGCAGTAAGCAGTCGGGAAGGAGAAGTCCTCTCTACTACTGTGCCTGAGCACTGGGGCTGCCTGACCACTGGGGATAAAAAACACTTCCCCCCAGAGCACTGAGCATGGTGCCCGTTTCTCTGCTGGAAAGGGTGCTGTCACCCTCAGTCCCCAAGCAGGAAACTCTTGGGCACAGGAGAGCATACGCTCTGGCTTCCTTTGTCCCAAGAGGCACTCCCCAGGGACACTGCACTCTCCCTTCCCCTAGGAGCAACATACCCTGAGGGTCAGACCACTGGGAATTCTGCAGCTACCTCGGGTACATCTGGCCCCATGTGTGGCTGCTGCAATCTGAGCAGGTGCTAGGGAATGTCTGCGGGGGATCTGGTGATGTGGAGACACGAAGGCTGAGATTATCTGGGCAGGACAGAGGACCGCAATGATGCACACTTGGTATGGCGCATACCACAGCAGCTCAGGTCTGGGGAGAGGGTAAGCAAATTATACAAGCTGGTAGCCTGGTGCAATGCCCTCAGTAAATTAATAAATCACCACCCACACCGGCCCTTGGGCTAGGGCGACCAAAGGAGCTCTCCTACAGTTCGGAAACCCAGTCTGCCACAACTGTGAGTGGAACCCAAAACACCGCACCTACCTTTTCCACCAGACTCCAAGTTTCTTGGGATTCAATCTCTGCCACTCTCTTGCTTCCTTCTTTTTTCTGTGCCGTAGCTTCTTTCTGTGAGTTCTCCAGTAGGTTCTGGCACTCTCTCCTTAATCTTCTATTCAACTTACGATTATTCACCTGTAACTTTGGTTCTTTCTGAGGAGAATTGTCATCTGACATCTCAACTCAGCCATCCTGAAAAAGCAGAATTTTGATAAAACCAGTAACACTATTTTCTCCATTTACTCTGCATCTCAAGAGAATGAAGCAGAGTTACGACTTTTTTCAACAGAATCATAAACTTCCGTACACCATTGAGGAATAAGGAGCATATTCCTTCAGCACAAGATTTACCTTTCTTCTTAGTGGCCTGATTTTGATGCTGCTTTTTTGGATTAAAAAAAATCATTCACTTTGCAAATGGGATAATGAAATGTATATAACCTAATTTCTTTTTGGGATTCAGTGGATCTTAAGAGAAATCAAGTTTCAATGTAATCAATGTCCCGGAAGACAGAGGTGCACTTACAGAGACATGCCGATGCTCTTGTAAGATGAGAACGGTCATTTATTCCTCTCTAGTCTGAAAAGTCCTTCCTTAAGTGCCGAAATTACTCTTAGGCGTGCATCTCCAGCTCAGGAGAAACAGAATTCTGAGACAAGGCTATCTTTTGTTTTGTAATTTAGGGGACGTTTTGAAAAAGCCCCTGAAGTGAAATATTCCCTTAACCTGCTCACAACATTGTCTTACATTTTTCATTAAAATCATTTTCTTCAACATAAATTTTGGTTTCCAGGAGGCTAGTGTTGAAGCTTTAAGTGAATTTCTTTGAATGTCCAAAAAGCCTTTAAGTGGAAAAACAGATATTTTAGGTCTTTCTGTTGAAACCACCAACCAAACACTATTCAGATCAATGCATCTTCTCTAAGGATTCTATATTTAGTCCATTATTATGCATTGGGACATGCATTAAATTCTTTTTCTTACATTTTCAGACTCTTCATATTTTAGGATTCTGGACTAAAATCCAAACCTATCTTCTTTTCATACATCCACATGCTTCTGTTATAAACATGTCCCTGTTGTCAGTTTCAGCTCCACTCTACAGCTTATCTCTGGCTGACCCTCTCCATCTCTGACTTATTGGATCCTCATGAGATCTCCACGTCTTGTTCTGAATAAGGCCTATCCCAAAAGATACATCAGTAGTTATGTCATTGCTAACTCACAGCCACATCCCTAAAGTTCATGCTAACAAAATAATCAATTGAATAAAATTATACTGGGGGATGGAGTAGAAAGCAAGTCCAATGGGATTTTACATTTTAGAAATGTGAAAGTAAAAAAAAGAGAAAAAGTTGTCAATTGGTCATAAGAATGGGACAGACTAAGCAATACAAATGTCATTTATTTAATCTTCTTTGATAATAATCCATTTATGTTATACACATTTTCATGAGTTTTGATATATGACTTTTAATGACAATTGTTAGTAGTTTTAAAATATTCATCTAGCCTAAATAGATTATGTTTGATTTGATCATTTCTATATTTGTGGCCATATTGATTTTCTTCAATTCTTTAAAGATAACATTTATTGCAATAAAAATCTAGTTCTGCATATAAGTAGTCCTCTTCTGTGGAATTATGACTCTAGGATATATATTCCCAAAGGTGGAATTACTGACTCAAATTGGATAAACATTTTATCCTTTACTATATATTGTTTATTATAAAGCAAACAGCGGTGTTCAACTGTGTTAGTTTCACCACAATCTCACGAACTTTGAGTGTTTTTATTTAAGCAATAGTTTTATCCATAGAAGAATATAGTGTGTCCTGAAAAAAAATTATTTTTTATTTCTTCAATAATGGACAGAATGCACATTTTCCATGTTTTTATAATCTTTGCTTATATAAACTGTTTGTTCATATCCTTTACCTTATTTAATATGAAAAGTAAGACTCCAAAAATACTATGATAATCACAATATAAACACTTTGGAAATCATGTCTGATGCAAATGTGTTCCTAACATTATTTTTATCTTAGGCACGTTCGTTTGTATGGAATTTTTATTATTTGGTATATGTTCATGTTATCCTATCAATAATTTCTTTGTATTTTTTAATCTCTGCTCTTCCTCACTTCTAGAGTTTGGCATTCCCATGGATGAGTTCTGTATGTATCATCTCTTCTATATCTGTTGTCATTTGTAGGTGATTTCACTTGCATGTCACCCCTTTGGCTTCAAATATCATTTATATGCAGATGATATTTATATTTTTATGCTCAGACTCTACTTCTCCCCTGAGTTTCACACACATGTTCAACCAGTTACTCTTCGTCTCTACTTACACGTTTATCTCAAACTTAAGATGTCTAAAGTAGAATTTTTGATTCTATTCTCTAAACCTGTTTCTCCCCACTCTATCTCATGTTAGAAAATAGATCTACACCTATTTTTGTAAGTCAAAATCTAGCATTGGTTTGATTCCATTCTTTCCCTCAACTTCACCTCTAATCATCAATAAAGACTTTCATATTACTTCCATTTTTCCCCAACTCCATACTAGCTGAAACACCATTATTGTCTGCCTAGGATACCAAAAGAATGACAATCTGGTCACCCTGCTTCAACTCTTGCCCCCTAAAATATGCAACCAGATAGCAGAGTCAACCCTTTTACTTCCATAGATCAAATCACATGATCCTTCTGTGTAAAGCTTTCCAATGTCTTCTCACCCCATGTAGAATGCAATCCAAATCTCTTGCCCTGGTCATCCAAGGTCCAGATAGTTACACATAATGAAGCTACACTTACGTCTCAATTCATGCCATTCTAGTTCTTCTTCCTTTCTCTGTACTCACAGGGCACTTTTTTTCTGTCCATAAAGCATGAAGAATTTGTTCTTACTCCAAGCCTTTACTCTTTCTGGACTCTGCATAAAATGCTTGTCTTTTTGATATGTGTACAATTGCCTCCTTTTTGTCACTCAAATCATAGTTCAAATGTCACCTCCGTCGATTTTAATTTTGAAAGAGACTTTCTCAGACCACTCAGCAAAAAAATAAAAGCTCCCAAGTCACTATCTGTATAGTATCATCCTATTTTATTTTAGTAATAACACTTAACTGTTTTTCTGTTTTTTTTTTTTTTAATCTTTAACTTGTCAATTTTTTATTTTCTATTTCATGGAAATAATAGAAGCTTCAGGGGAATCATCATCTTGCATCTCCAGCATCTTAAATCATGGAAGTAATTCAATCAACATTTATTTGATGAATTAATGAGTGAGTTTTTCCCCCCCTCCACTGCTATAAATCTGATAGTGTTATTTTGTGATGAATTTGGACACTGGTAAACTTTATTTTTATTTGCTTGTTTTTCCTCTACAATTTCTTTCTTAATTAAATTTTAATTTTGTGAATCAGAAATTTATTTGCACGCCTCAAAAAATTGAAGCTATAAAAAGCAGTATATTCATATCTTTCTCCACTCTCTCTTTCTTGTCGCTTTAGTTTCATCACTCAAACAGGGGAACAACTGTTTTTAGCTTCTTATAGCACTTCCAAAGTTTGTCTATATAAAAATGACTAAAAATAAATATTTTTATTTTCTACCTATTTTTAAGCACTGAGGTTTCATAATATAAAAGCTGTATTGACTTAGATTTTTTCTTTCATCAGTCATACATCCTGGATATCTTAGGAGAATCCTCATTATTTCTATAACTACATCATATTTTCATTGACTAGATATATTATAATTAACATAGCCAATTATTGTCCCCATCAATGCATACAGGATTATTCCATTATTTTACATTTAATAATAAGGCTACTATGAATAACCTTGTACATACTTCATTATGCACATACATACGTCTCTACGATACTACCCAAACTGGAATTTCTGTGCCAAGAGGTATGTGCCTTTGTACTTTTCGTAGATATTGCCAACTTGCTTTTCATAAATCTTGTACAAATTACATACCCATCAGCTATATATGATGATAACTGTTTCCTCAGAACTTTGCCAATAGGAAGTTTTAGCACTTGAGTTTTTGCCAATCTAATAGATAAAAATGTTATAATTTATCTTATGACTGATGAGAGAACATCTTTAAATATGTGTAAAAGCCATTTTTACTTTATTTTTTACAGACTGTGTTCTTTGCCAAATTTTTCAATTGGATTTATGCAGTCATTCAATAAATATTTATTATGTGGCAGGTAGTGTTCCAGATACTTGAGATACAGCAAGTATGTAGATGAGTTATATATTGGAAGTATATTTAAGTTTATATGTTTGACTTTGCTTATGTTTTCTTACCTTTTGGCCATGCAATGGTTTGTTAGGTAATTGAATTTCTACTTTCTTTCTAAACCTTGTCTAGGAATCTTCTGCTGCCACTCTGATACAAGTCATAATTTTTGCACTACTGAATGAATGACTCCTCATCTTTAGGAAGTATATTTTTCTGGTGCCTTTGAAGTGCTGCCACTGCTGGGTCTTGCTTCACTCTCTTTTTTCTTCTTCTTCTTGTTCTTGTGCAGCTTCTATATATTTTTCCTAGTTTCATTTTAAATGGGGTGTGTGGAAAAGATCTTTATTGCTTTTATATAATTTCCAGGAAGAACAGGTTGGCAGGAGAAGTCGATATAGACAACCATGTTCATACCAGAAGTCTACTTACATTTATTTTTATGAGATATATGTAGTTATAACCCTATAATAGCCATTCTCACAAATAGTAGCCAAAAAAAGTTTTGGAGGTTTCTACAGTGGCCAGTTGGGACAAGTGATGTAGGAAAAATTTATTATTCAAAGGTCATTGATATTGGAAGTGAATTATCCAATCAGAATACTATTAAGAAGGTAAGATTTTCTGTTCTTGCCATAGTTTGCTGAGAATGATGGTTTCCAGCTGCATCCATGTCCCTACAAAGGACACAAACTCATCCTTTTTTATGGCTGCATAGTATTTCATGGTGTATATGTGCCACATTTTCTTAATCCAGTCTGTCACTGATGGACATTTGGGTTGATTCCAAGTCTTTGCTATTGTGAATAGTGCCGCAATTCTCAGCAAACTATTGCAAGAACAGAGAACCAAACACCGCATGTTCTCAGTCATAGGTGGGAACTGAACAATGAGATCACCTGGACTCGGGAAGGGGAACATCACACACCGGGGCCTATCACGGGGAGGGGGGAGGGGAATGGAATGGCGTTGGGAGTTATACCTGATGTAAATGAAGAGGTGATGGGTGCTGACAAGTTGATGGGTGCAGCATACCAACATGGCACAAGTATACATATGTAACAAACCTGCATGTTATGCACATGTACCCTAGAGCTTAAAGTATAATAATAATAATAATAATAATAATAATAATAATAAAAAAGAAGGTAAGAGACACAAAATTGAAAAGTTCAAAATGGTGGAGAAACTCTGACTTCCAAGACAATGTAATTCTATATAAAATCTCTCTCTAATATCTTCACCAAGAAGTGTAAAGGTGTTCATATGGTGACAATATTATATTCTCAATAAAAATGAGAATCCCATGCAACCTGCACCATGGATGCTAAATCATTGCATGTAATATTTACCTATTTCTTGGGAAAATGTAAGTCAGGTTTCTGTTTCTCAACTGATATCTTTCCACGAAAACTATTAGGGATGTGCTCAGTCTTGACACTGCCTATTTTGCATAGCATATATTCCTGTGCATATTGAGAGGATTAGTGATACAAATGAAGGGGAAACGTTTAGATCACAATTTGACCAGTTAATTGAAGACTACATCTGACTAACTTTCCATTGCAATGAAATGAACGTAGAGATCACTTTTGATTTTTCAAGTGCACACTAACTAATTTAAAAATAGCTGGGATTCAAGCACAAAAAGGAATGGGCTGATCTGTGGTCAGGTAGGAGCCTTGTAGCACTGGTTGTCTCTCCCTCTGACTAGAAGCTTGATGGTGTTCAGCAGGATAAAGGGGACAATAAGGGAACTGAGCAGGGACATGTAACATGGTCAACATATTGAGAACTTTCATTATAGCCAACTAAAATTTATATTGCTCTATTTTTGATAATTTTTGTTTTATAATCCATTTACTCCAACAAAAAGCAAAGCCAATTCATTTGTTTTCTGCTTTTATAAAATAAGAACCTCATGGAGTTAGTTGTGAAACAAGATTCCACTGAAGGAAATATCCTCAGTAATAGGAATAGTAGACAATACCGTCTTTATTTCAGACTAGAAAAGAAAAACTTCTAGTATAAGGAAATCCTGTTATTATTTGCCAATAATTAGATTGTAGATTTGCACTTTGAGGTGATGGACACAGAAATAGATTATGGGAATGAACTGCACCAGATATGAGTAATGTAGAATTTTGTCCAGAATAATTCAATTATATCAAAGAACATTCTTAGGGAACTATGTCTACCCTGTTATTTAGAGTCTATATAGACCTGAATGCCAAGGGATCCTTCCCATCGCAAGTCCAGAAATGCTAAATTCAGTAAATTCAAGCCAGCTGTTTCTTGATGATTCGTTGGAAAACACTTAGTAGAAAATAAGCAAAGTTGAATGCTACAGGACATAGTCTTTAAGGAGTTTATTTGTCTGGAAATTACTTTCATCCCATAATTTTAACAATGAGTAATATATTTCAAATTACATATTCTTTAAAAAATATTGTTGATATTTTACAAAGGTAAATACCCTGTGCTCTTCACTATAATAATAACAATTTACTAATGGCTCAAACTATATAAAAAGCAGTTAACGTTTTTAGAAAGAAAGAAATTTAGGTCAAAGGAGTGCTGAAGCCCAGATAAAGAAATAAAGGATCATTATATTCACATAGGCAAAATTTAATTTTCTGCTGTGCCTTGTGTCTCTAAAATTTGGGCATTAACATTTTAAATGGTATTGTGCTCACAAGAAGTAGGTTGTGTTCAATGATCAAATCATCAAAAATGATCAATGATCAAAAAATGATCCAGAAAAGGAAGTTTCATTTTATATGATACTATTGAAAGTAAACGGGTCTCTTCTGTCTCGCTGATGAAGGAATATGTGCTACATCTACACTTATTTTACACATAATCTAGAAAAGCAATGAATTAAGATAATTACTTAGAAAATTGAGAACAACAAATACCTTTATTGAATCAAAATGATAATTTGAAGACAGTACACTTTGCAGCTATAATAATAGGTGAGTATCCCATGCTTTGAAATCAGAAAAGAGTTAGAAAATGAGTGTATATATGTATATATATGTGCATGCATTTTATATGAGTGGTCTGGATTTATTGTGCCAATACTCACACAAAATAAAATGTTTTTATATGTTTGTATGTAAAAATATTAGCATTACAATCATATATTTTCTCTTCCATAATACCTGAGAATTTTCCCTTTTCTATTGTTTTCATATTTTTCTCAAAATAAATGCTAAAATACTAGATTATATTTTAGTACATAATACTTAAAGTAGATAATTGATGACTTTTTATTTACACATACATATGAATTCAAGATACTCTAGGAATTTATAATTCTTTGAAAAACAAATATAACTGCAATGAAAAGGTAAAAATTCTGAAAGTATTCTTCAATTCAGTTCAGGAATCCTGACCTTTGGATACAAAGGACATGCCTGAAATAGTCTGCTCCCTCTGTAAGTTTGCTGATTTGTAAGAGTTTTGCTTTTTATTCCTCCATACTAGCAGAAGGTTCAAAAAGATTTTTATTTTTGTGATACTATTTATATCAATTAGGTATGGCTCCAAAAAGAATCATCACATTTACTTCATAAGGCAGATAACTGAAAGTTTATCCTAGAGGCAAAATACTTTTTATTTCTACCCTCAAGCATATCCCTATAATTATCTATTCCTAGTCTTTTATTAGTACATGTTCTGCACACAAATAAAGCAGGTTAGTGATCTCTACTCCCGAAGGTCATTGTTTCCTAAATCCATAACATTGAATGTACTCCTAAAATGTGCAGCCTTTATTTTATCACATTAGCAATAGAAGATCATTCACATAATCTTTAACAGTTTTCCACGTTACTTTTTAAAAGTTAAAGAAAACTAGTGATTATTTGGAAAGTAAGGTCTTAAATATCTTTGATATGTTGAAAGCCTGTTATCATGTATTTCTTCTGAAGCGTTTTGTCATTCAAAGTTAGCTGTAGGCTTAGGGATATTTATCCAGTGGCAACATGACTATAAACATGTCTCACTGCCCTCCTCGCCAACTCCCTATCCCTTTTATTGGTAAGACTCACGGTTTTGTTATGAAATATTCATGTTTGGAATTTCAGGCTGCTCCATCCTGTCAAGTGGATGACAGTCGCCTGGAAGGCAGCTGTGCATGTAAATTAATCAACCTTACGTATCTGCCCAAATACATCTTCTGTTTCTTAGGGATTGAAAAAAATATCTAGCCATTTCCAAAGCACTGTGCAATGAATGTAGACTTGGAAGATTTTTGTAGATTTGACTGCTTTCTTCTCCAATATAGCTGGATAGTTGCCATTATTATCTTCTTGAACACTTTGCAAAGCCATTTATGAATAAACAGAAGTGCTGCAACTGGCCTTTCTCACAAAAATTTTCTGTGGGTTCATTCAGTTGCTCAGGACACAAAGACACAGAGTGTACTTCACTGGTGTCCTTGCCTTGTACTCTGGTTCTTAAACTGATCCTTAGAAAGGTTGTGGCAAAATAACCTTATAAATCAGAACTCTTGGACGGAGGCCAAAGACATTATTTTGCACATGCATTTTCACTGAACAGCTTGGAGTCCAGATACCTTAACTAACATCTTTACAGTCTGGCTCTAACAGATATTCTACTGCTCCTGTTTGATCACTTTACACTGAACTGTTCATGTATTTTGGCATGCATACTCTCCAGTTCCTCCATGCCCTTGTGGTTTTCTCTGCCTAGTCTACCATTGCCCTTTTATGTTTAAAAAACTCTTGATCATTATTTTTTCATAAGAAGCATGCTTAGATATACTTTTTATTTACATATGTATATTAAATTTTTAGGTATATATAACAATTGCACATTTTCATGGAATACATGTGATATTTTGATAATCATATAATACATGATGATCAAATCAGGGTAATTGGGATATTCATGACCTCAAACATGTATCTTTTTTCTGGTGTTGGTAACCTTCCAAATACACTGTAGTTATTTTGAAATATACAATGCACTATTGCTAACTATAGTTGTCTTCATCTGCCATAGAATACTAGTTCATATTCCTTCTCATTGTGCATATCCATTAACCAACTTCTATTTATCCCCTTCTCCCCCACTACCCTTCCCACCCTCTGATAACCATCATTCTACTCTCTACCTTCATGAGACCAATATTTTGAGCTTCCATGTATGAGCAATAATATGCAATATTTGTCTTAATGTGCCTGACTTATTTCACTTAACCTAATGTCCTCTAATTCCATCCATATTGCTGTAGAAGACAGAGTTCTATTATTTTTATATGGCCGAATAATGTCCCATTGTGTATATGTGCCACAATTTATTTATCTATTCATCTGGGTTCATGGAAGTTTGGTTGATTCCATATCTTAGCTATTGTGAATAGTGCAGCAGTAAATATGGGAGTGTAGCTATCTCTTTGATATACCAATTTCCTTTCTTTTGGATATATACTCAGCAATGAGATTGCTTGATTGAACAGTGGTTCTATTTTTAGTTTTTTGAGAAATCTCCATACTGTTTTCCATAGTACCTACACCAATTTACAATACCACCAACAGTGTCCAAATGTTCCCCTTTCTCCACTTTCTCACCAGCATTCATTATTGTCTTTTTGGTAGAAGCCATTTTAATGGGTGGTATGATATCTATATCTCCCTTTGGTTTGTATTTACATTTCTGTAATGATTAGTGATGTTGAGCATTTTTCATATAACTATTGGTCATTTGTATGTCTTCTTTTAAGAAATATCTGTTCAAATTTTGGCCCATTTTAAAATCAGATTTTTATTATTATTGTTTTGCTATTAAGTTATTTGGGTTATTTATTTGTTCTGATTATTAACCTTTTGTCAGTCAAATTGTTTGAAAATATTTTCTCCCATTCTGTAGTTAGTCTCTTCCCTTTGTTGATTGTTTCCTTTGCTGTGCAGAAGCTTTTAAACTTGATGTGACCCCATTTGTCCATTTTTCCTTCAGTCGTCTGTGCTTTTCAGTTCTTACTCAAGAAATTTTCTCCCAGAGCAATGTCTTGAAGTGTTTTCTCAATGTTGTATTCCAGTGGTTTCATAGATTCAGGTCTTAAATATATGTATTTAATCTATTTTGACTTAGTTTTTCTATATAGTGAGAGATAGAGCTCTAATTTCATTCTTTGGCATATGGATAACCAGTTTTCCCAGCACCATTTGTTGAAGAGACTATCTTTTCCCCAGTGTATGTTATTGGCACTTTTGTGAGATATCAGTTGACTGTAATGTGTGAATTCATTTCTAGGTTCTCTCTCTCTCTCTCTCTCTCTCTCTCTCTCTCTCTCTGTGTGTGTGTGTGTGTGTGTGTGTGTGTGTGTGTGTGTGTGTGTATTTTACTGCTATTAACATGTTGCTTTAGTTAGTATAGCTTTGTAGTATAATTTGAAGTCAGGTAATGTGATACTTCCAGCTTTAGTTTTTTTTTGCTCAGGATTTATTTGACTCTTCTGGATCTTTTATGGTTTTACATAAATTTTAGTATTGCTTTTTCTATTTTTGTGAAGAATGTCATTGATATTTTGACAGAGATTGCATTGAATCTGTAGATAACATTGAGTAGTATGAACATTTTAACAATGATGACTCTTTCAATCCATGAACATGCGATACAGATATCTTTCTGATTTTGTGTTCCCTCTAATATATTTCATCAATGTTTAATCTTTCACTTGATTGGTGGTTGAATTCTAGGTATTTTATTTTATTTTATTTTAGCTACTGTGCATGAGATTCCTTTCTTGGTTTATTTTTCAGATTGTTTGCTGTTGACACAGAAATGCTACTGATTTTTGCATGTTGATTTTGTAACCTACAACTTTACTAAATTGATTTATCAGTTCTAAATTTTTTGTGTGGAGTCTTTTGGTGTTTCTCAATAAAAGAGTATATAATATGCAAATAAAGATAGCTTGACTTCTTCCTTTCCAATTTGGATTTCTTTTCTTTCTTTCTCTTATCTAATTGCTCTAGCTAAGACTTCCAGTATTGTATTGAATAACAATGGTGAAAGGGGCATCCTTCTCATGTTTCAGATTATAGAGAAAAAGATTTCAGTTTCTCCCCCATTCAGTATGATACTAGCTGTGGATCTGTCATATATGGCCTTTATCATGTTGAAATATGTTCCTTCTGTATCCAATTTGTTGAGAGTTTTTATCATGAAGGGATGTCGAATTTTACCCAGTTCAAATACTGTTTTTTCAAGCAGAGTCTATAACTCTATCTTCTATGCACCTACAACTAGTTGTATCTTTCTGGCATTATTATTATTATTATTATTATTATTATTATTATTTTTGCTTCAGGATACAATTAAGTATTTGCTAATCTAATATGCTCTTGGATTTTGAATTCTGAAGTAGAAGAGTTATATCTTTCTTTTAAACCTTGCTATTACTGGATTGATTTTCTAATGGTATTTATTCTATTTGCAACAATCTGACAAGTTCAAATTTTGAAAATGATTTTTAAAATATAGAAATTGTTAATGCTTTCCATAATGTAAGTGTCCAGTGTTCTTACATTGATACTTACAGTGTAAGGTTACATTAGACACTTACTTTTTCATATATGTATACACAAATACATATACACACATATATGTACATATATACATACATATATGTATATGTTTTATATGTATTGTGTGTATATAATATATATGTATGTATATATAATATACACCTATTAATTTGGAATACTTTTAAAGAGCTTCCCAAAACTTTATCTATAGCAAATCATGAGTTCATAAGTTTGAGCTTCGTTCATTAAATGAGTTGAACAAAAAATATACCTTCCTAGCCTTGAAACACTTGTCAGTCAATTGTTGTCATGAGGTTCAGTTTACAAAAGTTATTTTGAAGAAATATGTAGAAATCTTCAATATGCGTTTAAGTTGTTGTTTTCTATTAATGAACCTTAATAGGAGTCATAAGAGATCATCTTTCATGACCTTGTCTCTAGTTTGACCCAAACCATTTATTTTTTATGAGTCTTTATAGAAGAAGAGCCTATAGCCTGAATCATTTCAGTGATTAACAATGTTCACTACCAAGACAGTTTTATTTGTTTTTAATCTAAGTTACTAAATGTAAGTCTATTTCCTTTTGTCTTGTCTTCAGAAAAGATGGAAAACAGCAGGTTACCATCCTTTGCAGAGAAACCACTCATATATTTGAAGACCATCAACAAGCCATCCTCCTCCAGGCTAAACAATCTCTGTCCCTTTAGCCTCTAAAATTGCTCTTATAGTCTAACATGTTAATCGTCTTTGTAACTCTTCTCTGAACACTATCCTACTCCTATAAGTTGTAGATTGCATAATGCTTTTCTAGGTGAAGATTCAGTACATTTTGTTTTGATTGATTACAAAAAAGAACATTTTTTCCATAGGCAATTTAGTAGACCTTTAGAGTCACATATTTTTCAGAACATTCTCTACTGAAAACTCTTCTATGTGCTCCAAATATGGTTAATATAATGAATTAAATGTGCAAGAGAGAATATCCAATGGTTACTTTTATTACAATTTAAGTATGTAAATTTAGCCACTTAATTACACATCAGAGTACTTTAAATTGATCACTATGACTTAACTCCAGCAACTCAAAATAGAGCCTGGCTCCACTGAGTTTAACTGCTATAATCAACTTGAATTTAGAAATCCATAGACATTTGGTATAATACATACAATGGAGAAAGATTATAAACTGACCCTGAATGGGTCATTATTTTAGAAATGATGTTGCACTATTGTGGTTCTAAACACATCAATCCCATTTTCTTTTTAGTTGCCCCTGGTGACCAGGCATCTCCAGTGCATTACTATGGCTCCCAGGTAACCTATGGCCAAGAAAAGATAGTAACTATACACATGGAAGCTAATAAGGCTCCCATTTAGTACAGGGACTGTGACCATTAGAAATTCTCCTTTAGATAAAGACATGCAACCCTTTTGGTTTTAACATTTTCCTTTTACACTATTTATCCGTAGAAGTAGTAGACTAGAAAACTTAAATGCAAATAAATGCTGAAGAGAAGTTGAAATAATATTGATATTTTTAGAAATTTTAGTCATTCCAAGGAGATGCTACTTGTATTATTTCTAGTCCTTCTCTATTCCTGATACAACATGTGTATTCTAAGCAGTAGATCCTTCTTTAGTGTTAATAGCATACTCCAAATTATATGGAAAATGTAAGGCCTCATCTTTCCGCTGCCCATACTTGTCCCAAAGTACAGTGATATTATGAGTAAAGGCCAAGGATATGTATCTAAGTGTGAAAATTTAGGTTAATAAGGAAATTTGGATTTGTGTCTGTTGGATTGTGTGTGTTAGTGTGTGTTCTTTTATTAGGCCATCTTTTTGTACTTATTTTTTCCATTAGAATTGTATTAGCTGGGCTGCTACAACAAGCTAAGCCTGGGTATTTGTACTGCTGGGAAGAATATGCATGCCATCAGCAGTTTAATTAGGCAACTGGATGGAAAAGAGGAAAAGAGTCATTTTCCAGACCTCTTAGAAATGTTTTGTTGAGGGAAAAAAGCAGTCAATATACATATATTGATATACTAATAAAGATACAAATATACTTATCAATCAATCCATCAATCTATCTATTTATCTTTCCATTATCTGAGCTATCAGAAGGAATTGGTTTACATGATTGTGGGGAAGTAATTTGAATCCACAGAGCATGAAGTCAGGAAGTGAAGATCACAATCAGACTGAAACTCTGAAGCTTCATGACGTTACCTATTGTCACAGGTAACGAGGAAGGGAAGGTTCCATGAAGGAAAAACAAACTGTAGACCAAAAAATATCAGAGCATGGCTAAGGGCAATGCCTAAGTCTTTCTAAAAAGGCTTACACTGATTAAGTCAGGCTCATGAGGATAGACCTTGTACTTTATTTGATTACAATTTTAATTACATCAACAAAATACCTTCACAGCCAGTACCTAAGTTAGCATTTGATTGAAAGACTGGAAAAAGATGTATGTATGCTACAAAATGGCTGCTGTACTTCCTTCTGCCCTCATATTTTGTGTTGCCAATTTGACACATTAAAAAAGTCATCATAAACAGGTCTGGATGTTTTTCTGAGACATTTTTCTCAGTGGATGTCTATCAGGGATTCCTCTGATCATTGCAGTTGTGAGAGCAGAATTCAGAGGTCTGAATCGTGATCTTTTGCAGACAAGTCTATAGATCAAACTATTATACCTAGATGCTAAATTAAAAACAAAACAAAAAACAAGCAAAAAATCCCTCAAAAATTGATGATGGCATAAAATTTGAGAACTAGAAGAAATCGTAAACATTACTGTGCTTATTTTCTCATTGTTATAGTGCTAGTTAGTAATAGAGTCACATCGAATGGCCTAATCATATCATCTCTTAATAACACTTAAAGACACTACTCCATGATAGCTACCTGTGGGAACCAAGGAAAAGGGAAGCTAAATAACTTCACCAAGTTACTGTTAGTAAAGGAGGTAGGATTCATATCATATCTTAATAACACTTAAAGACACTACTCCATGATAGCCACCTGTGGAAACCAAGGAAAAGGGAAGCTAAATAACGCCCCCAAGTTACTGTTAGTAAGGGAGGTAGGATTCAACATAGATGGCCGAATTTCCGAGGCTGTTTTTAATCTGCATGCTCTACTACATAACCCAGACTAGAATACACATATCATAACTGCTGGTCACGTAGTGTCTTTTCTTTTCTAGTAGTTTCTCATTTAGTATGGAAAAATCATCTCAAATTACTTTTATCATTTGGCAGGTAGGAAAATCCGTCATCTAATGGCTTTTTTTCTTTAGTTTTAATTCTTCCCTATTTTAACTCCATTCTTTCTCTCCTAAGAAAAATACCTAAAATATATTTCTGTGTTTTGACTTGTACCCATTTATTAATTTCCATTAATTTTCTCTTTCTGTGACTTCAATAGATGAATTTTATCAAAAGGTTGTTCAGATATTCAAGGGTCCCCTTGTTATTTTCACTAGCTTTTTAAGCCATAAGCTTAGCAAGATTTCAAGCTTATAATAGCTATTCTTTCTGAATGTTTGAAGTCTAGAATTTTAGTTTAACATCTATTTTTCCTAAATCACACACATTTAAAGATTTTTAGATGTGGCATATACAAACGATTGATCACACGTCTAACATGAATCTGGAAAACTGTTATTTCCTAGGGCAATATAGAATTACAAACCTGTTATTCGTTATAGGTTTTTTTTTTTTTTTTTTTTTTCTGTAGATATGATTCTGGTGGATTGTACTAACTGCAAATGACTTTCATCCAATAGCAGGTTTGGAATGACTTATTTTCATACAAAAATGAAACCATATTAAAAAATCAAAAACACTAAACAACAACAAAAAAGAATAATCAAAGAATCTAAAGTAAAGATCATATACATGCCAAAAGAAAATAACACACTTTTGATAGCTATATTGGGGCATAATTTATATACCACAAAACTCCCCTGTTTAAAGTATAAAATTTATTATTTTCTTAGAATATTTAGAGAGTAAACAATAAAACTGTCTTTGGAGAAACAGCTATTCAAATCCTTTTCCATTTTTAAATTGTGTGATGCACCTTTTTGTAATTTAATTGTAAGCATTCTTTATGTATTCTAGGTACAAATCCCTTACCAAATATATGATTTATAAATGTCTTCTCCCATTCTATGGGTGGTCTTTTTACTCAAGGATGTTCTTCAAAGCACAAGGGATATATGTCATATTTTAAAAATCACCAATTTATTCAAATAGTTGCATGAATCTAAACAATTAACTGGTTAATTGGAGGAAGAAGTATTCTGGTTCCACTTCTAATATCATATAACATAAATTAGAGACAAGTAGATTACATGGTATTTAATGGTTGTACCTTGGTCAAGGATCATTGAAATGACTGGCTTAGTATTCTAAAATATTTGGAATAAGTGTTTATATCTGCTTTTATGCATTTTTTAAAAAATTTTCAGTTAATACTCTCAGATAATGTATTTAAGGATGCTTAAGGTAAGCCATTTGAATATTATCTGAGTCTTAGTTTATAGATACAATAAGATTCTACCTACTGAATTTTCTCTTTTTCTAATGAGATTTGGTTAGCCCACTTTCTAGCAAACTAGGACAAATTTCTGTAATTAGTATTATACATATTTATAAAAGACTACAGTAGACACAATTTGGCTTTTTGAATTTTGCATAAATGCTACCTTATTCACTATGTTGAGTATTTCCCCTACAAATTAATTTTTATACTAGTGCATTCAAAAACAATGTCTTGAGAGATTTCCCACACCTATTGAACTAGAGATGACACACTGCTATTGAAATAAAATACAAGCATTTTCCAAATGTCAACATTTGTTTACATTTTACATAGGTTTCTAGAAGGAGTCTTATCACAAACTGTTATAAACAAAGGGGGGTGCAATCTAGTACATTGTTTTTTCCTGCTCTAGTTGACTTACTCATTCAGTTATCTAGAAACACCCATAACTTTAAATCTATATATCACAAGTTAATCATCTTAATATATAATTACTTTTATGGTTAGTTTATGATTTTATTTGAGCCCTTTGTGTGAAGATAGTGAAAGCTTTATATCTTACACTAATTTTATACCATCTTCAGCTTTATAAGAAGTCTTTTAATAAGAAAGGCTAAGAAGTTAGTCAATAGTATTTATTTGAGAATATAGTTTTAAAAAGGTACAAATATTATAGGTTTGCCATTCTTTTCCAGGTCATAAAAATTATGTATTAGTTTTCATAATGTTAACAGTGGAAGTAATGGGAATAAATATCAATTGGGCAATTTTCTACTTGGAGGAAACCAAGGCAACATAAATAATCATTAAGTGATTTAGTTATGTAAAATTACTTATTGGTCTTTTAAATGACTCTATTCTTGTTCATTTAACTAGGTCATATCACACATAATCATTCATTGTAAAATAAATTATAAATTGTACTTCTAAAAATATTGCAATATTCTCATCATGATTTGTTATTTTTCTAGCAACAATGTTAAAGTGATTGATGCATTCTAAAGAACTGCAGAACAGAAACAAAATAAAATAAAAAAGTTTGAAAGTGTAAGTTTTTATAATTTCATAGCAGACACACCATAGATGAAGTTAGGGATATTAACAAAATTCTTTGTAACAAGCAAGAGTGCTGAAGAAATAAATAGGTTGCAGCTTCATATAAAGCTCTTCTCCTTCTCAAGAGAAAATTACTTTTTTACATGACATCTCTAATTTAATATAATGTGATTTGAATCCTTGTCCATGAAGTACGTTGTGCTTTTCTTTTTATTGTCGTGGTCCCAGCCCCTGCTGGGACAAGTCTGCTATGAGAGATTGAAATTCTCTCTTTCACTTCAGCTGCAGTTGCCAAGACTCTGCCTTCCAGGCCTGTGTTCACCCAAAACAATGATTACCTTGGACACTTGCTAAATCATGGAAACCTCATTTGCACCTAAATACAGTCTATGTACATGAATAATAATTGCTCATCTTTCGGGTGAAATTACATAAACATACAGAGAAGCTACATACTTGGACATATTTATGGCAGCTTGGCTAAGAGTTTTCAAAAATCATTACATCAGGCTAATTAATCTTTTGAATTTTGCACAAGGAGATCTGTTCACATTACCCGATGCCAACATTTCTTTCTCCCCATCTCCTGCTATTCCACATCTCAAACCAAACTGCCTTGCCCGACCAATTTCATTGAACATAGCCTTAATAGACAACATTTACTGAGCATTTGACATGCATGAGACTCTAAACTAAATATATGAGCAAAATATATTTTGTAAAATATTGGAGAGATAGTCATGGCACAATAATTTAAAACAGCATGAATTTTGTATTCAGATATACCCGAATTCAATTCTTGGCTATGTCTCATGCTAACTTGGACTTAAACTTTCTGTTTCAGTTTCTGCATCTTGGAAGTAAGGAGGGTAATTATAACTTGGAAATTTTTTGAGAGACTTCTCCCTGGACATGGAGCCCGTCACTTGAGCAATCAACATAAAAACCCAGGACTCAAATCCATATTCTTATCAGTATGTTTTACTGTCACCATTAACTTTTGGTAGCTCTTCCACTTTTAACAAGGGTGTTGAGACCCTTTGAGGTATTGAAAAATATTGCTCTATTTATGGCTTATCAGAGATAGGAAAATATGATCTTATTTTATGTTTCTGAACAATTTAAATTCATACCATGCATTTTAGGTTTTGAAAACTATCCTACAGTATTTCCCACAGCTCATCCACTCCTGTCTTTCCAATTACTTTTCTTAACCCAGCTCTGAGAAATAATTTTGTACAGTGTGCAGGGTTGTACATGGGTGGCTGGGCAGGGAGTCATGGCATTTGTATGAGGAAGGAGTCACAGAACTGAATACAAGTAGTGGATTTGAAAAAATAAAGAAACTTGATTCCGTTTTCTAACTTCTGATTTTGTCACATGTGTTCTGTGACTATGAAAGTGGTGTGTTTCTCAGTATCGATGACTATCACTCATAAACTGGAATCTTTTGGCTCTAATTGTTTCTTTTAACACCAATTTATAATATGGTAAGGAAATATTAAGGAAAGGAGTGAGGGAGAAAAGATAAAGTATTTTTGATGTTATTAAAATCTAAGTAATAACCATAAAGGGTTACATAAATGAACATAAATCTATAGGCCTTTATAATGAATTTGCAGGTTGTTTTATTTTATGAAGAACTTGGGGTGAACCCTTGAGCTCTTGTCATTATGTGTATTTCTTCCAAAACTATCCTATGGGCTGGATTAGAGGAAACACAGTAAGATTTATAAAATGTTATTTTAACTCTCTTTATTGGCACTTTGTGCATGCACACACAAATGTAACTTTACAGCTCCCCTGCATTGTCCATGATAACCTGAAGATGCTGAAGAAACAGAAACTCAGATTTCATTGGATTAACACTTATTTTTACCCAATGGAGTGCAAGTCAAAGGCACTCCATAAACTGAATTTGTAAGTCTAGGAAGCAATGTTCTGAACCAGAAAGCAGGAAAGAGTATTAATCAAAAGTGAAAAGGTTCTGCTAAAAGCAGAACAGTCTTGGAAAATGACTTTAAAGATCACTTGCCATGCACACAATTATTTTGTAGTTGCAGTTCATGTCAAGATTTTAAAGAAAACTGATGGGAAATTTCATTATTCAAGTATGCACTGTATATACAATGTAATCCAAGTCACTCACTGAGGCAAGGCAAAAGTGACATTAAGACACAATATTTTAAAAATCTAATTGTTCCATACTATACAAAGTGAGCTTTCATTGCAAATATTTATTTCTATTATGAGGTCTACAGAGGCATAATATTGTTAAAATGAGAATAGTTTCTGAACCATATAGACTTTTATGGATATTTTAAAAATACATCTCTAAAGTGTTGAATAACTGGTACTGTTATTCCTTATTTTCATTTTTCAATGTATTTTACCAGTTCAGGAAGGATGTAATTCAATAAAAACTCCCGTTACAATCTGAAACTTCCTCTCCATTTTCGTAGTAGTAACTGGGGACACTGCTTCAACATGGTTAAGCCTGTTAAAGGTGTTGAAGAGACAGCTTCTGTCATCTTTAAAAGATACTTATTTCTTAAAGAAGGGATAAGGTTGATAGACTCAATATGATAAGAGATTCTGTCTTACAGAAAAATAAAATCAACTCAAAGAGATGTTTTTTCTCTTTCCCTTACGTGCCAAAGTAGTGGACTACTTTCTTGTCCCAGGGTTTTCTAAAGAAGCTCAAGAACATACATCCCATAATATCTGTTAAATGAAAGGAATGATTAACCTTTTACTAAAAAGATAATAATAGAATTAAGTGAAACCATTTACTACATTGAAGGGATTGATGTTTTGTTGAAATAACTGGTTAAACTAAAATATTTTGTCCATTGTCTCACTCTTATTCTAATTCCAGTCATAGATTTACTTGTTTATCTGACAAAAGATAGTGCTGCTGTGGATAATTATGAAATAAGTATAAATCTTCATAGTGTAGGTAAAATACACTTTGAAAAAATAATCCGGTGGAGGAAAGAGGCAGTATCTTTTGAGACTCAACACCAGTTCCAGTCTTTGAGCTTTGAACTTTGCCTGTTCCACTTTCATGGGACTAACTCTGTATGATTCCAAAGCTCATTCTCTGAGGTTGAGGTTATAATGACAGTTCTGCAAAGCTTTTATTTTTTCCTCACCCAGATTACCATTCCTTCTTAGGAGTTTAAGCAAACTATACAGTAAATACAAGATACCATGTAATAAAGTTAGTACATGCCTTTGATGAGTTTTACCTAAGTTGCATCACTTTTTTCATGGCTACGTTATCTTCATTTCTCTAGCTAATATATAGAAAATAACTTTACATTAATACACAGACCATTAACATATATTAAAATCTCAATGAAATTAGTCATTTTATCCTCTTTTCCTGAGCTTTTTAATTGGTTGTTACTTCTGTTTCCTACAATGTATTTGTTTTAATATGCTTTTTAATTCAATCCTCAAATATTTATTAACTGCCAACTATAACTATGGCAATATATTTTGTTCAACAAATGCTTCTTGAATGCCTAGTGTGTGAAAGGAATTATACTGTAAAATTCAGGTATAAAAACATATGTTTTTGATGGTCTTATCTTCCAAATGCTTATAAAGAGCTAAAAAGCCAAATGCTATTCAACATTAAAAGTCATTGTGTAATTTTAAGACCTTCATTACCGTCACCAAGGAAATATTATGAGACAAACTCTAGTAGCTCATTTTGTGAACATTACTCATTTTGATAATTAAACTGATAGCACTTAGAATATAGTTATGTTATACCTTGCTTTAAGTTGGATAAATTAAAGTATTTTTTTCTAATGCAGTTGTACCTGATTTTGCGAAACATTTTAATTCCTAACAGCCTTATAGGCATATCTCACTTTATTGTGCTTCAGTTTATTGTACCTTCTAGATTCTATGTTTTTACAAATTGAAAGTTTGTAGCAATCTGTATCCAGCACGTCTATTGGTGCCATTTTCCAACAGCATATGCCCTTTTTTGTCTCTGCGTCACATTTGTTAATTACTACAATAGTTGAAACATTATTAGTATTATTATTATATCTGTTCTGGGGATCTGTAATCCATGATCTTTTATGTTACTGTTGTAATTTCTTCTGTATGCCATAAACTGCATCCATGTAAGATCTCAAACTTAATCAATACACGTTTTGTGTGTTCTCACTGCTCCATTGACTTGGTGTTTTCCCATCTTGCCCCTTCTCCTTTAAGGAGAGGCTCTTTATTTCCTGAAATATAGCAATATTGAAATTGGGACAATTAATAACACCACAACAACCTCTAAGTCTTCAACCGAAAGAAAGAATTGCACATCTTTAATTTTAATTAAAAGCTAGAAATGATTAAGCTTAGTGGGGAAGTCACGTCGAAAGTCAGAACAGGCTGAAAGCTGGGCTTCTTGTGCCATTTAGCCGAGTTGTGATGCAAAGGAAAAATTTGTGAAGTAAGTTAAAAGTGCTACTCTAGTGAAAACATTAATCATAAGAATGCAAAACAGCCTTACTGCTGACATGGGACAAAATTTGAGTAGTCCTAATAGAAGATCAAACCAGTCACAAAATGTCTTCAAGCCAAAGCCTAATCCAGAGCAAGATCCTAATTCTCTTGAATTCTATGAAGGCTGAGAGAGGTGATGAAGCTGCAGAAGAAAAGTCTGAAGCTAGCACAGGTTGGTTCATGAGGGTTAAGAAAAGAAGCCATCTCCATAACATAAAAGTGCAAAGTGAAGCAATAGCTGCTGATACAGTGGCTACAAGTTATCCAGAAGATCTAGCTAAGATAACTGATGAAGGTGGCTACACTAAAAAACAGATTTTCAATGTAGATGAAACATTCTTCTATTGGAAGAAGATGCCATCTAGGACTTTGATAGTGAGAGAGGAGAAATGAATGCCTGGCTTCAAAGCTTTAAAGGACAGACTGACTCTCTTGTTAGGAACAAATGCAGCTGGTGACTTTAAGTTGAAGCCAATGGTCATTTACCATTCTGACAATGTTAGGACTGCTAAGAATTAGGCTAAATCTACTCTGCCTGTGTTCTGTAAGTGGAACAACAAAGCCTGAATCACACCATATTTGTTTACAGCATGGTTTACTGAAATATTTTAAGCCCACTGTTGAGACCTACTACTCAGGAAAAGAAATATTTCTTTTAAAATATTACTGCCCATTGACAATGCACATGCTTAACCAAGAAGACTGATGGAGATGTACAAGGTAGTTAATGTTACTTTCATACCTGCTAAGACAGCTTCCATTCTGCAGCCCTTGGGTCAAGGAATACATTCCACTTTCAAGTCTTATTATTTAAGAAATATATTTTGTAAGGCTATAGCTGATGGATCTAGGCAAAGTAAATTAAAAATACCTTCTCGAAAGGATTCACTCTTCTACCTACCACTAAGAACATTCACAATTCATGAGAGGAGGCCAAAATATCAACACTAATAGGAATTTGGAAGAAGTAGATCCGAAGCCTCATAGATGCATTTGTGGAATTCAGTACATCAGTGGAGGAAGTAACTGCATGTGGTGGAAATAGTAAGACAGCTATAATTATAAGTAGATTCTAAAGAAGAGACTGAATAGCTGCAATCTCATGGTAAAACTTGAATGGATGAGGAGTTGCTTCTTAGAGATGAGCAAAGAAAGTGGTTTCCTGAGTTGGAATACACTCAGTGGATATGTTGTGAACATTGTTGGAATAAAGACAAAGGATTCAAAATATTATGCAAACTTAGTTGATAAAGCAGTGGCAGTTTGATAACAGTGACTCCAATTTTGAAAAACGAAATTCTGTGGGTAAAATGGCATAAACCAGTATTACAACTTACAGAAAAATATTTCGTGAAAGGAAAAGTCAATTGATACAGCAGACTTCATTATTGTCTAGTTTTCAGAAATTGCAACAGCCAGTTCAACCTTCAGCAACCACCAAACGGTAGTCATCAACATGGAGACAAGACTGTACACCAGCAAAAAGATCCCAACTCAATGAAGGCTCAAATGATTTTAGCATTTTTTTAGCAATAAAACATTTTTAAATTAAACTATATACATTGTTGTTTTAGACAATGTTTTTGCACATTCAGAATACAGTAAAGTGTAAACACAACTTTTATATACACTGGGGAAACCAGAAAATTTCTGTGACTTACTTTATTGCAATATTTGTCTTATTGTGCTGATCTGGAACTAAATATATCTGAGATATGCTTGTACTGATAATTATTTTAACACCAAGATATTTTAAAATTCATTAAATAAATTTTTATTTAAATAGACCTCTAGCATAAATTTATTGGTAACTAAAGGCTTATTTAACAAAAGGAAATACTAAATTATTAAGGTTTTGCATGACTTTGAAAATTTCTATATTGAATTATAAATACTATGGAATTACAGCCATTTTTTGTTTTTTTAAATCAAAGATTTAGTTAAATTTTTCTCAAATGCATCTTCAGGGTTGAAGTCTGCTTATCATTAACATTTGATATCAGAAGCACCAATTCTTTGTTGTAGCCTTATTTTATCAAAAGCTGATCAACTATATCTGCATGAGTCTCTGGGAGAGCTGCAAAAGTAATGAAAGGTCAAAATGGAGGCTACAGCTACATACAGTATCCCTGTGCCAACTCATGAGAGCTGAGAATTATGACATGGACAGTTCTGGGTGAAAAGCTTACTAGTAATAGAATGTAATATGTTTTAATTTAAAAACAATTTACTATATTTAATTCAAACTAAAATCATAAAATCATTAGAATAAACTGTAGGGATAAATTTTAATGATCTTGGCAACAAAAGAAAAAGTAAAAAAAAAAATGTCTTCACAAATATTAAAAACTTCAGTGCATCAAAGAACATTATCAAGAAATTGAAAGGGTCTCTGGAAGAATGGGAGAAGATATTTGCAAATCATATGTTTGGTGGGGGAGCAGGATCCATAATATGTAAAGATTTCCTACAACTCAGCAACAAAAAGACATACAACCCAATTAAAAAGTTGGTAGAAGACTTGAGTAGATATTTCTCTAGAAAAGATATACAAACAGCCAACAAGCACATGAAAATATACTCAAAATCATTAATCATAAGGTAAATACAGATCAAAACCATAATGAAATACCAGTTCAAATATATTAATATAGTAATAATAATAATAATAGGGTGGGCACGGTGGCCCACGTCTGTAATCCCATCACTTTGGGAGGCCAAGGCAGGTGGATCACCTGAGGTCAGGAGTTCCAGACCAGCCTGACCAACATGGTGAAACCTTGTCTCTACTAAAAATACAAATATTGGCTGGGCGTTGTGGTGGGCACCTGTAATCCCAGCTGCTCAGGAGACCGAGGCAGGAGAATTGCTTGAACCCAGGAGGCAGAGGTTGGAGTGAGCCGAGATCATGCCACTGCATTCCAGCCTGGGTGACACAGTGAGACTCCTTCTCAAAACAAAACAAAAGAATAATAAGAATACTAATAATCAGAAAAATAACAAATGTTGGTGAGGATATGGAGAAATGGCTGATAGGAAGGCAAAATGGCACCGCCACTGGGACAAGCAGTATGAGTTCTTCAAAAAGCTTGTTATGGACTTGATGTGTCCACCCGCATCCACTGCCAAGTTCACACTCACTGTGATGGTATTTGGAGGTAGGGCGTTTGGGAGGTCATTAGGCTAGGAGGTTAAAGCCCTCATTAATGGGATTAGTGCCCTTATCAAAGAGACCCCAGGGAAGCCCCTTACCATGTAAGGGCGCAGTGCAAAGACAGCTATCTACAAATCAGGAAGTGGTGCCTCACCAGGTACCTAATCTACCAGAGCCTTGATCTTGGACTTCACAGACTCTAGAACTGTAAGAAATAAATGTTTATTTTTTAGGTCATCAAGTTTATGGTATTTTTATTACAGTAGTAAGAACTAAAACAAAGCTAAACAGAATTACCATGTGACATAGCAATATCACTACTAGGTATAATGCCCACTGTAATTGAAAACAGGGACTCAAACAGATACTTTTATACTAATGTTTATTGCAGAATTATTCACAATAGTCAAAAGGTAAAAAGCCCAGTGTCTATCAACAGATTAATGCATAAACAAAATGTAGTATGTATCCATACAATGAAATATTATTCAACCATTAAAAGGATTGAAGTTCTGATACATGCTATAATATAGATGGATCTTGAAATCATTATATTAAGTGGAATAAGCTGGGCACAATAGGACAATATTGTGTGATTGCGCTTAAATGAAATATCTAGAGTAGGTACATGTAAAGACAGAAAGTAAGTTAGAGGTTACCAGGGTTAGGGAGGAGGTGGGGAACAAGGAATAATTTCTTAATGGTTACAGTTTCTGTTACAGGTGATGAAAACATTTTGAAAATAGATAGTGGTGATGGTTGAATAACACTGTGAATGTAATACCACCAAATTGTATGCTTAAAAATGTTTTAAGTGGCATTTTACAATATATATAACCACAATAAAACATATTTTAAAAATTTAAAAAATTTTATACTTAGTTCATTTTAACTTATATCTTTCTTTATATAAAAACTTTATATCTACTTGACTAAATGTGGTAATTCTACAAGAAAATTGAAGAATATATTATTTATATTTTCCAAGCAGTACTAAACATGTCAAGAAATTTTATTTAGTGCTACACATTTCCAGGCACTGATTTAAGAACTTTACCATTCTTAACTATTTCCTACTCATAAGAACCCTATGAAAGAGTAATTATTATTACTTTAGCCATTTTACAGATGAGGAAACTGAGAGGTAGAGGGTTAAGTAACATGTTCCAGGTGCAGTAAG
Organism: Macaca mulatta; assembly: GCF_049350105.2. Classification (NCBI taxonomy): domain Eukaryota; kingdom Metazoa; phylum Chordata; class Mammalia; order Primates; family Cercopithecidae; genus Macaca; species Macaca mulatta. The sequence continues at coordinate 126,569,324 of NC_133411.1, forward strand.
CAGCAGGTGGTCAAGCTGAGCAGCAATTCCAGTCTGTTTCCAGAGTTTCTGCTCCTAACCACTAAGTTTGGCCATTTTGACATTTTGCATTTAAATTACTTGAAATTTAATGATCACACTGAAGCCAGGGAATGCCCATGTACAAGTGGAAGAATTCTTTCAATTCCTTCAAGAAAAGTTTATTATGCTACCTACAAATTCCCCCGGAACTGATTTAATTGTTCCTACTGCTAGTTATTATTAAAACTTAGCAAGTGGTTATCAGTACTTTTGCATTCAAACTATACATGTCATGTCTCGTTTTCAATGTGCCACTTGAAAATTGCTCTTTAGTCAGTTCAGTTCTCAGAGTTGTGATGCCAAAAGGTCAGTTAAAACATGGATTGTATTAGAGAAAGAGTCTTTTCCCCTCCTTTATGAACCCTCTGTCACAGCAGTCTGTTATCTCTACAGTGACTGGAGAATGGATGAAATTTGTTGGAAATGAGATCCACACTGTATCTCATTCATCTCTGTGTCCCCAGCACAAGGTATAGTGCTTAGCATGTGGTAAGGGCTAAAAAATTTTTGCTACGTGAATGAAGAAAGGAATGGCGCAAACACTGCTGAGTACTTTTCTAAAGACCTTCTAAGGTGTCCAAATTAATGGTGTAACATCACAGGAAGGCAAAGAACTGAATCCTCCTGCTCTTTACATGTGTGCCTGTGTTATGACTAGGTGTGAATTCTACCACACTTCTGCAGTGTTCATGACACTGTGATTGTACTCTATGTTGTTTTATCTTTGGAGTTTATGCATTTGAATTTGAATGTGTTGATAATCCAAAACACATCGTTGGATGTGAAAAGGAATGGGAGGAAGGATCAATTCTTTCTGGCCAAAATGGAGACAGTATTCTTTTTTTTTTTTTTGTACTATTTCTTGAATGTGCCTAAGCAGAGCTGGCACTCTGCCCAGGGGTAGAGGAATGAGACATCTAGAGTGCAGAGTTCAGACACTCACTCTGAGGCTAGTGCAAAGACAGAGTTAGCACAGACATGGACCTAAAAGTAAAGGCTTCCTAATGTTTGCACCCTAGGCACCTTTTTCCCCCTGAGCCTACAATATAAAAGGGCAGCACTGGAGCTAATAATGAATGAGTCTAGGGCACACTGTAAATGGAAGTGAAAAGCTGATGTGGAGACGGAAAGAGAATATGACAGTTTTGAAAGACAGGGAGAGGCTTGCAGGTGCATGTTTTCCTTCTGTATGTTGTCACAGGCCCTACTATGCACTGGTGCAAGCAGGCTGCTCAGTAAATTTAACTGGTTGGTTAGCAGCTTGTTTGTCTGTGTGTTTAGGTATCCCACAGTTGTAGTTCAGGAAAGATCTTTGCTACCGGGGCAGAGAAGGTGAGGGAGACAATGAAATCTAGAGGGGATTAATTCATGTTGTCTTTTAAGGAGACCTGAAATATGAAGACAGAGATTCCCATGGTGGTTGGTCTAAACTTTCAACTTTGAGTAACTATGGACTATCTTACTGTGGGAATTCCAGGTTTGTTCTATGGAAGGAAGAACTTTCATTATTTTTAAATATTTTTAAATAATTGTAAATAAATGTAAATCATTAGATGACATTGTTTATAAGTCATTGCAAAATAATTTTAGTTTATTGATAGAGCTATAATGACTAACATATTTGTACCTGGTGAGTGCCAGTGATGTAAATAATGTCTATTTCATCCAGATACCTTTGGGTTCCTTTGTATTTTTACGGTGTAACCACCCACTCTCAACTATTCTGTCTTCCCAGTTCATTATACTGTCTGTGTGCTTTGGTTTCTAGCAGCTAGTCTCTGCCTCTCTCTGCAGAGGGCCAACTGTGGATGCTGTTGGCCATGCAGACAGCTCAGAGGACCTGGGAGTTCCTGCTCCTTCCCTCCTCAAAGTCAGATGCCATTTCTTTAACACTCATTATATGGCCATCATGACCTGCTTCCTGCCTGTCCTGTGAAAAACCTGCATCACTCTCCCCCATAATCCTTTCATTCCAGAATGCTCTCTCATAGCCCCTTTGTTTCTTCTGCTATAAACAGTCTTTCTCTTCTTTTACACCTCAGTCAGTTAACTCTGACTGGTCCTTATGATCTCAGCTGAAAATTAATTTTCTTCTTCATCCCCTAAATTTGGGGTTAGGAGTACATCTGATGCAATCCCAGAATGCTTTGTACTTCTATGACAAGCTTATATATTTACTAATGTACTATTTGTACATGTTTAATTTATTTTCCTACCAAGTGGCCTGTGAACTTTGGAGACCAGGGATAGACGTTTTGGCTTCACTGTGGTAACCTGAGGGTGTACAAGTGCCTGGCATATACAAAACACATAATAAATATGTATTCACTAGATGAGTAATTAGATGAATTGATTTGCCTAATTAATGTATGGCTTATAAATATAAATAACTTGACATTGTGTCTTATTTTCTTGACTCACATGCATATTTGCCAGATTCTACACAGTAACCTCATATATGTTATTATGAGGGATATTAATATGTATATGTATGCTGCCTTCTCTAAAAAAGTTCAAAACCACTTTAAGAAGCAACAGTTAAATACATTTAAAAACTAAATATTTAAAGATCACTTTCTGTTGATTTTCTAAGGGGTTAGATGTTAACATGTAACCAAAAATTCATGTTTATTCACAGAGAGTATTTTCTAACTTGGGGCAATCCCTGGCCACAAATGTACAATGTTTTCTCCTGCCCTCTCTCCCAGCTTAAGTGTATTCATTTAGATATTTAAAAATCAGAGTTGGCCTGTAATCTCAGCACTTTGGGAGGCCGAGGTGGGTGGATCACCTGAGGTCGAGAGTTTGAGACCAGCCTGACCAACATGGAGACACCTCGTCTCTACTAAAAATACAAAAAATTAGCCAGGCATGGTGGCACATGCCTGTAATCCCAGCTACTTAGGAGGCTGAAGCAGGAGAATTGCTTGAACCCTGGAGGTGGAGATTGCAAGCCGAGATGGCGCCATTGCACTCCAGCCTGGGCAACAAGAGCAAAACTCCGTCTAAAAAAAAAAAAAAAAAAAAAAGTTAGAGTTGGTTGGGATCTTCTGCTATAAATATTCAGTATTATGTGAACATAAAATATCCCTCAGAAAAATTAGAGAGGCCTTTTAAATATTTTCCTAAAAGCAGAATTTGCAAAATGGTAGAACCTTAGGAGGAATCTCTTTTGAAAGCAGAGCCCAAGGAAGATTTTGTTTTTTGTTGTTGTTGTTGTTTTGTTTTGTTTTTCCGATTTCTTTACAGCAGTGAAGCTCAGGAAAATTAAATCAGAAGGGAGAGAAAGCCAATATAAGGATGTGTTCTCAGCCTTTGTCCACCACTGTGGTTGTTTGTACATGATCCATGTATGTGAGCTTTGAGATCATTCCACCAACGACACAGAAAGGAGAGTGTTTATTGACTAGCTTAGGTACCGCAATGGCCAATGTGTGCTCCACTTGCATTTCCAACTACACAGACTCTGACACTGGGTGACTGCTTAAGTGTAGCTTGCTGAGGGTTCAGAAAAGCCCTGGATGAAAAAGTGAAATCTACTCAGTGTTGCTGAACAGAAGTACATCAGGTTCCCCTCAGAGGGGTTGATTTCCTCAGCAACATCCAGAATATTGTAGGGTGTAGATGATGTAAGTTGAAAAGCAAGAGCTATCCAATACACTTAGCCAGGTGGTGGGGGAATGAACACCTCTGGCAGATGTATTTTGTTTGGTTGTTGCAGGATTTTTTTTTCCAGTTAATTGTCAATATTTAAAAATCAGTAGAATTCATATAATAACCCAAATGTTGTGCTTCACCTCCAAAAATGAGACGAGTCTCTCATAGATGTGTTTTGTTTAGCCATCATGAAATCCAATTGTTTTGCCAATTAAGTTTTAATCTCTAAAATGAAGGTGATGTCACATAGCTATCTGGATTATAGATCACTGCAAAACTCAAACTCCTGGGCTCTAGTGGTCCTTCCACCTCAGCCTCCCAAGTAGCTGATTTGCTTCACTTCCTAAAATGAATCTTCTAGCCTTGATGGATTCACATTACCTCAAGGCTGGAAGGAAGTTACATGTGTGGTGTTCATGCCCTTTTTAGATGGGGACATAGTCAACAGTCTCTCATTCACTCATGTTGCTCCCTCTTTCTATTTGCATACTTGTCTGTCCACCGCAGATATTTGCATGTGAGACCATAATTCTAAAGACCGGGACCCCTTCCCAAGGTAGATGGTTAATGTGTTTGCGTAATTGGAAACATCATTTGCCCATCTCTATTCTGCTCTGTGCCCTGAGCAGCTGATGTGCACAGATGGCATCTCTTGGGCACCTTTTCCACTGTGGCTTCAGGTTGTTCTCACCAATGGGAGCCATTGGCAAGAAATCAGAGGGCAGGAGGAAAAACAAGTTGGGGAATATTTTCTTCACTCTCTCCCAGTTTCAGCATCACAGCTATGAAAGTGGCTGCATCCCTCTGTAATAACAGCTCCCCTGAACTATTACTGGTCTCTAGCAGCTTAATATTCTCCCCTTTCCCTTTTAGGCTGTTACTAAACTTTGGATAACTCCACAGTATTCTTTGGGTTTTCAGAAACCTGATCTCACTACTCTATGCTGTCCCTTCATTAAAATAACTTCAGCGAATTCACCTGATCGAGATTCTGTTTATTGGCAGGGTCCTGACTAATATTAATAATAATAGAGCCACCCTTCTCTCAGCAGTCATTTGTCAAACCCTCTTTTCACTTTAGGGAAAGAAAAAAATCATTCTATTCTGAGCTGCTTTTACCTTCACTGCTGATCATGATCCAGTCCTGTTTTCCCACTTAGCTGACCACGTGCACTACTGAGGCCTAATCTGCTGCCTTGCTTTGGTTTACACTGTCTGCCTCAACCTGCCAGCAGATTGATTGACTACTGGGCCAAGAGACTCCTTGCTGGGCTCTCAGGTTACCCACTGTACTTGCCAAGGCTTCAAGTGACCATAATGAGTTTCCCATGCACCAGCTGTAGCCCAACCTGTCTTGCTTGCAATAAGCAAGGGCAGTCAAGTCTCTTATCTTTCTTCCCTCCTCCAGATCAGTGTTTGTGACTTTAGATTATTTACTTTCTTGATAACAATCTGTGTAGAAAAGCCTGTGGAGACCACCTTTTGATCCTGGTATGGCAAGGCAAAGATTCCTCCAGAAGAGAGGGCACTAGAGGCTTTACGAAAGTTGTGACTCTAACCTTTGCACAGCTTGAAATGATGAGTAAGCTTTGGATCACTCCTTGCTTCATCTTGCAAAATACCGAAATGTCTAACTCTCCAGGCATGTGCAGACTCCTGACGATCTTCTGTCTCCACTGTAGCCCTAAGCAAGTTCTAAGCGAGCTCTATCAGCACAATTTCAGATTCAATATTTCAACAGCTGTCCGAGCTCCTGCTCTTACCACCGCATCAAAATATTAGAATGAGACAGACTTGGGTTTGAACACCTATTTTGCCAATATGAACAAGTTACTTAACTTCTCTCAATGTATTTTTTTTATCTTTAAAACTGGGATAATAATTCCATTCAGGAAGATGGAAGTAGATAAGTTATGTTAATTACTATCCTAGTGTCTATTATATAATAAACATTTAACAAATGTTAGTTTCTGTCATGAAGTCCGAATAATTCATCCCTATTATCAAATGCCTGCAAAGCATTAGCCAACTTTGTTAAATTCTCAATCACAGCATAGAATCATGTGGTTAAGGGTATAATCTGTGGGCCGGGAGCGGTGGCTCACGCCTGTAATCCCAGCACTTTGGGAGGCCGACATTGGTGGATCACAAGGTCAGGAGATCGAGACCATCCTGGCTAACACAGTGAAACCCCATCTCTACTAAAAGTACAAAAAAAAAAAAAAATTAGCCAGGCTTGGTGGCAGGCACCTGTAGTCCCAGCTACTCGGGAGGCTGAGGCAGGAGAATGGCGTGAACCCGGGAGGTAGAGCTTGCAGTGAGCCGAGATCACGCCACTGCACTCCAGCCTGGGCGACAGAGCGAGACTCCATCTCAAAAAAAAAAAAAAAAAAAAAAAAAAAAAGAGTATAATCGGTAAAAATCAGAAAAGTCTGGGCTGAATTCTGGCTATATACCTTCCCAACTGTATGATGCTATAAAAGTCACCTGATCTTTCTGCATCTGAATGTATTAATTCTGGATTTATTTTGCCTGGGTTCACATTCTAGCTTTATCCCCTTACTACCCATGCAAACTTAGACAATGTACTTTACTTCTCTGTGCTTCTGCTTCCCCATCTGAATTTAGATTTTGACTGGAGATCATCTACCTTATTGGGTCATTGAGATAATTAAATGACTTAATTCTTATCAAGTGCTTAAAACAATGTCTGTTCAACATAAGTTAACAAATACTCATATCTTTATATGTAAGACTGGTATGATATTTACTCACAAAATTATTGTGAACATTAAATGAAATAATAAATTGTGCCGAACCAGAGGAAAGTGCCAACATCTGGCCATATGGCATTTTCTTAAGTAACACAATAAGCTGTTAACATAATGGCTGACACATATTTAGTGCTCAATAAATGTTACCTGTCACCATTTTAATATCATGTTAAGGTAAAAATTCACAACTCGCACCGACGTCTCTGCATGTAATTGATATCATTAACACCCTATACTTTCTCCTCAATAAGCCACCCTAATGCAGCCCAGCCTCAGATCTTGCTTTTGTAGGCTGAGAATACTGGGTCTATTTGGTCTAATCTTCTGTAGACAGAAGAGATATGAGCTTTCTTTCACTCCCAATACATGTTTTGAATCCAAGTTCCAACTCTAAAGAGAGTATCCTTTAATAGAGCTTTACAGGGGACCTGGCCAACTTGTTGTCTAAAAGACGTAGTGTTGTTCTCCTCCACCCCTCAAGGCTCTGTGAGGCTGTGTGTGCTGGCAATTTGTGTCCAGAAATTCCTTCTGGTTTGGGCCACTTCCAGATTGTTGCAAGCTATAATTCCATGAGTAGCTTCAAAGTTGCGGTTTAAAAACCTCTTCCATCTACTGTCTCTAGTTGGCTCTTGAACAGTCATCCTCTTGAAGTGATGGTTATGTCAATAAAGAAATTATGGCTTTTGGTGTGGAGCAAGAGAGCAGCTGGCAAAACTCTCCGGTCTCTTTCACTGAGCTCAGCTAACTTTCTGCCACTTCCGTCTAACATCAGAGAAACAGGATAGCACACCCTCCAGAAAACAAGGCAGGCTTGCCTTTGCCAGCACCAAGGAGAGAAAGGTGGTGGGAGGGCAGAGGAGTGCTTGGGCAAGAAGCTCCTCTTGTAATAATAATCCATGAGAAAATGACCAAGAAATGTACTAAAGGGCTTCTGCTTAGACATTTTCTTCGAGAGTATTTATATAGATCCACACAAATGGATAAGTTTATAGAACCACTACACTGAAGAAAGCCCTCTATTCAGGCCTCTCTCCCCACTTCTAAACAGGACTGAATGAACATCTCTGCAGACGATTTTTCAAAACTCATTTGAACAAAAGTGGCTACATGAGGTAATGACCAGTTAGGTAAAATGCGCTGGGAGAGAACAAGGGAAAATCCTTGCTATAAAAATATTTTTATTAAATAATTGGAAAAAAGGAATGAAACACCTGCAGTTTATAAATCAAAGTTACCATATGGTATAGAATATTTGCTAATAAATTCTTATAGGCACAACCTTAAAAGTGAAGCCTTTTAAAAGTTTTTGCTATGCTGCAATATCTTTTTATATTAGTTTATTTCATCCTATGACTTTTATTTCAAACTTTAAGTTAATAGATTATTAAATTGTACTTTGAAGCTCATTTCAAACTCATACTAGTGATAAAAACGCACAGCAGAGCAAATTACTGAAGAATAAATGGCAACAATGAATTAACAGTTGGGGAATTAGAATAATCTTTGGGCAGCTTTTATTCCACTTTTTGTTGATGCTCAGTTTTATGTTGATGCTTTGGGGTGATGAAAGCAATAGTTTGTTAATGGTAAAGTGGTTGTAGCAAGTATCTTTTCATTTTCAGACACTATATTGTGTATACTTTTAATTGTCAAATATTCGTTAGCATCAGCATTTTTTTCCAGACCTTCCTTCCTCTTTCGAAAAGAAACAACAGTAACACAAAAAAAACACATAATAATCACTTCCTAATACTCCATTTACTTTTGACATGTAAAAGAAAAATTTTGTTTTTAAAGACAGATGGTACATCGCTTTCTCTATATTATAAAATTCTTCCTGGACACATATTGCCATGGACTCAAGTATCAAATATTCCAGCCACCATTTACTTTCCAAGTATTTCATGCTGATTAATTCTTACACCTTAAATGCAGGACATTAAAATGTAGAAATGGGTTCATTAAAAATGTATTATATGTACATATCTGAAAGAGTGTTGCAGAACCAAAGCAATACCAATGTCTAAGGTTTCGAAATTTGTATTGAATTGGCTTTAGTGTCTTGGCATATGCTTTTGAATATCCTTAATGATTCTAGCTCTTTGTCCTCTGATGGTAGATTTAACGCTTCCAATTGTCCAAAGGGCTCTGGGAGCCAAGTTCAGTGCAAAAGGAGTATGAACTGGCTTTATTAGAAATAATTGCACTTATAAAATATTAAGTCCACTTTTTCTTTGTTAGTAAATTCACAAGTCATTTATTTTTAAACAACTCATGTAGTGCTACTATTTTAAGTTAAAAGAAAATTTTTATAGAGGTATTTGTAAAGTTTGACGTGTAAATCTGACTTGGTGAAAAGCGCAAATTTAAGATCAGTGGAATAAATGCTTCAAATATGCTGGATAGCCAGCAGGATTATAATTTCCTGTAAAAATCCTATTCTAGAGCAAATGTTTATAAAAATCCTGAGGAAAAAACAAAATCTAATGGGTAAATGGTGATTTATATTGAATCAGAAAGGTTATCATTGACATCTCAGCCAAAACTATTTGCTATGTCATAAAATCTCTCTCATTTTTAAAATCATAATTTGATGTCATTTGAAAGAAAGACACATGTCAACCCTGTACTGAGCTACTAATTATGTGTGTATATACATATTTTTATACCATATACATTGTATACATTAATATATAACATTAATATTTGTTAATATACATATATTTTCAATAATGTGTTATTGAATATATTGAAATTATTGAATAAAAATAATAATATATATTTTTAATAAATTTCAATGCATAATATACTTAACTATTTTAGTTAAAGTAAATCAGAATTCTACTTGTATTATTTGACACAATCTATTATAAAGTTTTTTAAAAAATTAAAATTGAAGTTTGCAAGAATATTTGGCCTTTCACATTCTTATTTTGAATAAAATAACTTTTTACTCTAAATCAATAAAAATTATTGTATATAATTTAAGAAATGTTTCTCATTTTTTTATTTCTCTTCCTAATCTTTTGCTATGAAGTAGGTTAAGTAGCAATTAGTGAATTATGTCATTAGAAAACATATATTGTTTTGCATTAAGATAATAGTAATAAAAAGCACTTATTTAATAAACAGATCTTTTTTCATGCAATTCCTCTTAAATTGCTATAGTTATTATCTAACTACTTTAAAAATATGCACAAACCCGAAATTAAAAATTAAAAATTAACTAGAGCTCTGAATGACTATACAGTATTATTGAAATTACATTTGGAGCCTCTGACTCCAATAAAATTGATTTTAGTAGATGTAAGCAGAATGGTACACTAATTTCAGGGGTGGTAGTTGTCACCATACAATTTTCTGTCTCAAGAAATGATGTAAAGACTTGAATAAATTACCTTCAATCTATACCCAAAAATATTCTGACTATCCTTCACTCCCCTCCTTAAAAAGGAAAAAATAATAGAAAACCTCTATAAATGTTAAACCTCAGAAAGGGAAAGGGCAGAGTGATAAATTATAATGCTTCCTAAAGTACTATGGTCTCCCATTTGCTTTCTTTCTTTTTTCTTTTTTTTTTTTTTTACTATACTTTAAGTTCTAGGGTACATGTGGATAACGTGCAGGTTTGTTACATATGTATACTTGTGCCATGTTGGCGTGCTGCACCCATCAACTCGTCAGCACCCATCAACTCGTCATTTACATCAGGTATAACTCCCAATGCAATCCCTCCCCGCTCCCCACTCCCTGTGATAGGCCCTGGTGTGTGATGGTCCCCTTCCCAAGTCCAAGTGATCTCATTGTTCAGTTCCCACCTATGAGTGAGAACATGTGGTGTTTGGTTTTCTGTTCTTGCGATAGTTTGCTGAGAATGATGGTTTCCAGCTGCATCCATGTCCCTACAAAGGACACAAACTCATCCTTTTTTATGGCTGCATAGTATTCCATGGTGTATATGTGCCACATTTTCTTAATCCAGCCTGTCACTGATAGACATTTGGGTTGATTCCAAGTCTTTGCTATTGTGAATAGTGCCGCAATGAACATACGTGTGCATGTGTCTTTATAGCAGCATGATTTATAATCCTTTGGGTATATACCCAGTAATGGGATGGCTGTGTCATATGGTACATCTAGTTCTAGATCCTTGAGGAATCGCCATACTGTTTTCTATAATGGTTGAACTAGTTTACAATCCCACCAACAGTGTAAAAGTGTTCCTATTTCTCCACATCCTCTCCAGCACCTGTTGTTTCCTGACTTTTTAATGATTGCCATTCTAACTGGTGTGAGATGGTATCTAATATATTTTAATTTCTTTTTGCAAATTGTGATGATAAAAACATATAAAATATTTGGATTATTATATTTCTAACCAGGAGAAAAGTTTATATAAATTATAAATGAGCTCAGAAAAGAGAAATATAAATTTCAAAGCAGCAAATGTGTGAATATTCCTTGCTTAAAATCAAATACAGAACTACGGATAATGATCAAAAATTCTTAAACACTATGTCAATGATTTTATCTCAACAGTGAAAATACTCTTATGTGTAGAATTCCATGGCAAAACTGAAAGAAAAAATACTAAGTCAGTTATTAGACAAACTGCCTATTGATGAATTTTATAGGCATGGTTCTTAAGGAAAATAAAGTGAAACTGATTCACTTTTGCCATGATGAAGGGGGAGGCTGAGAAATTCACACCATAAAAAGTGGCTACAAAGCTGTATGAAACTGTCAAAAACAATCATTTAAACGTTTGGGAATTATAAAAGGTGCACATAACAAATCAAGGAGTGTTTATTCATAAAAATGGCTAAACTTTGAATAATAATAGTGAGAGCATGTGGCATTTTTATTGGTGATATTCCTATCCACACCTCATCTTTTTTGGCAAAGGAGTTCAACCAGGAAGAGCCAACCTTGAAAATTAACAGTCTGATTGCTGCTGCTAGTGGGGGCTCACTGATGTAAAGCACTGTCAGTAAAAGTGATGATCTCAGTGACACATGAACATGAGGGGTCAGCAGCTATATTAGCCTGAGATTGAAATCCTGTTTGGGACACACAGCAAGTTGACAGCCAGGGACTTTCCAGGGAGTTCCAGGATGTAAGGTAGCTGTAGCAGGCTTGATAAAATCTCTATGTATCCTGGGTTGGCCCAAGGCTCAGCTCATGCACAACAGAGACTGAAGGAGGCCCAAGCTCCCCATATATCACTGGCTAAGGGAAGATAAAAACACATGCAGAGGATATGTGAAAGGGCCTGGCATAAAGTAAGAACCAAAGCAGACTTGAAAATGGCCTAAAATTTGAGTGTGTTCCCCAGGCCACACAGAGATTTATCAGCAGAGAATGGAAGGGAACCTGGCTAAACATGACTTTTGACAAATGTTTTGCTTAACACCAAGATATTCAGACACAGGAGAAACCCCTGAGGAGCCAGAATTAAAAATAAAAACTGCAACAAAAAGAAAACAAAAACTGCAAGTTCACACTGTAGGGAAAAGAAATTTCACAGATTTAATCCAGGGAAGTTACTAAGCAAGCAAACAAGCAAAACACAATAACAATCCTTAATAAAAATATCAGAATCCAAAGCTACTAAAACCTATAGTAAAAAATGTCCAATATTCCACATTATCTTAAGAGACCTGAAAAAAAAGAAAGAAACGTGATATTCAGCAAAACTGAAAACAAAACCAGTCAATAGAAACTACCATTAATTGTCCACAGATACTAGATTTAGTAATGACTGCAAATGAGCTAGTATTTTCAAAGAGCTAAAAACAATGATATTTAAAGATTTAAAGGAAAGTATGACAATAATAACTCAACAAATAAGTAATATCCACAAAGAGAAACAAATTATAAAAATGAACCCAATGGGAGTGCTCACAATGTGATTATCAAGGTTAGCATAACTATTGAAAAGCTCAAAGTGTGTGAATTCAGACATTTTCAAGTTCTCCGGATGTTACAACTTGAATTCATTTTAGATACATATATATTTTTTTCTCAATAGGTGTCTAATGCTGTGTATAGCATTTAACAAAAGTTGGTGCTTTCTTTCTGAAAAAATAGGTCCTGGAATTTTCTGATCCCTTTTTTCCTCCTCCACCCAATACAATACTCACTTGCTCAAGAGCAATAAGTAACTCATCCTGGCAAATTTTGGGGGAAAAAAAAAAGACTAATGAAAGCAAATGTAACAAGTTTTCACTCAATCCAAGTAAAAAAGAAAAGATAAAATTAATATGTTATGCATTTTTTCAGGATAAGATTGATACTCCATTGACGGATGTGTATCAGTTTGCTGCTAAAAGAACAAAACCTAATTGAAAATGGTTACTAGAGTCCATCAATTTCACGTGTTGGTGTTACCAGCTGTACTTCCTACCAAGTTTCCAGTTCACTCAATAACCCAGAAACAGAATAAATTCAATTGTTTCTTTTAAGGAATAATATAGCAAAAAGCAATGTGAGATCAAATTAAATACAGTAATATTAAGTGTTGGAAGAGTTCATAATTGGACAAAAATACCTATGGCCTTTGTGATCAGAAAACCGTCAAATAAAAAGTTGCATAAAAGGCTGCTGTGGATTATTGGCTGCATATCCAGATTGTATAAGGAAGACTCTCAACAAAGTGAGTTAGCCACAGCATCTTATAAGATCAATATGATTGAGCTATACAATCATTTTTTTTTTTTTTTTTTTTTTTTTTTTGCAGGGAACTGATGAACCAAAGGCTTGAAAAGTAGGATGGAGTTAAAGAATTGAAGCCCAGACTAAGATATCAAAACTTTGAATTCTTGCACTCAACTGCTCAAAAATCATTAATTGTTCCCCATTGCTAAATGTGAACAGACAGCCTGGAAAGATCAGTATGGTACTCACATTAGGATAGATTGGAGACGCAGTGTGTTGGAGGCAGAAATAAGATTTCAGAAAAAGATATTTTCAGAACAGAGATTTGGCATCAGAGGAGGCCTGTTGATCACTTCCAGATTCCCCACACCAAATAAAATGTTAAACTTCATTTTTATAAACATGAACCTTCTCAAACTCTGACAAGTTTGCATGCGTAATTGAGTAACTTGTGACCCCTGACTCAACTTTAACATTCTTCAGTGACTTTGCAATTTTTTCTCAAGTCTTTCACACTTTATGAAACACATATTTTCAGAAAATTTTATATATATGTATTTATATATATATATCCTAACAATGTAATTAAACTTGAAGCTCAGTAATATATATCTTTAAATACTATGCACTATCATAAAAATGTTATACATAGCACCATCTGTTGGCTGAGGTATCTTTAACAGATGAGAAATGTTTTATGTAAATTGGATTAGAATATCATTGAGAAATTTGAAAAGAGAAAGGGAAAATAGTTTTAATTAAGATGAGGAAAGGATGAAGTCTATATGTGGTCACCGATAAGGAATGAAGCCTGGTAATTCAGATTATTTTGGCCTCTGCTAAGAGTAACAGCAACAACTATGACAAATTGATCTTGTAATAATTTATATTAATTCAAGATAATAAAAGTGATTTTTAAAAACCATCCTTCATACATTTTAGGTACACAGATCTCAAGTAAAACAGGTATAGACAGTAAATGCAGTCACCTTAAAGATGCAGTGCAATATGTAAAACAATTTATGAAATAGAGACACTATTTACTATGTAGTTAGAAGATGGAATTAACTAGATAATAAATACTTTACATGTTCCTCTTTGCTTCACTTTAGCCCATCTCTCAATATTCAATAGTGTAAAATGTATAGACATGCTGCATGGGAAATTTTAGTTATACTCACATGCACATCATTGGAAATTCAGTAATGGAATAAAACTCTATTCTTAATATTTATTTCTTAATGGGTGTTCTTCACAAGGACAGTTATCTGGTGGTTATAATTTTTTTTTTTTTTACTTTTCCCTAGGTTGTGTCTGTTGTTTTTAAGAAATACCAACAACTGAAAATTATCAGAGAAGTTCAAGAATACTATCTTCAATATTAGATTTTCACCATCTACTATATCAGAAAATCAGTAAATATACATTAGGTGGCATGGCCCAATATTAGGCAATCCCTGTCTCTAAGGACTGCCGACACGTTATAATAAATGAGAAGATTCACATAAAGGGCAACACAGAAAGAAAGGTTATATGATTTTAATGTGTAACAAATATTTGACAATAAATGATAAAGGTGTTCACATGTGAGAGTTCTTTTAGACCTGAAGTAGTAGGTAAGACTTAGTGCTTATGTCTCTTGTCCTTTCCATGCTTATTCATCAGTCACTAAACTCCAGTCCATTATCCTATTGTTATTTTCTAAATAAGGTTTTCATAGTTCTGTGTGTTTGCACAATGCATTCTCACCCATTCTCTCTTTCTAAACTCAGATTCGCTCTTTAATAGTCATCTTAACATGACTTTCAAAGTGCTTTATCATATAGCCTCTGCTCATTTCCCAACTTCATTCTCATCAACGTCTCAATGATATGATATGCTCCATGTATGCTGAACTTACTTATGTTTCTAAAACATGCTAAATTCTCTTTTCTGTATAATTGAAATTACTGTTTCCTCTGTCTACAATGCGTTCTTTTTCCACCACATCTCATCCTGTATCTCATTATTATTTTGTAATTCTAACTCATTCTTCTTCTCTCAGATTAGAAATCATACCGTTTTCAGAAGCTTTCCTGTTTTTCCGGTATGGATGAAGAATTATTCGTAAGTATTCTCCTGTATGTCTGTGTATTAGTACTTATAATAACTATACTGTAAATTCTCAGTTCCTTTCTAGCCTGTAATTTCAATATATATTCTTTAAGACTGAGATCTTACCAGGTAATACAGTGTCTAATATATGGTGTTGACACAATAAATATTTACAAGTAATTTAACATACAAATGAATTATCTCTCTTTTAAAAGCAGAGTTAATTGTTACCCTTTATGTTTCCAGTTTTTTTTTTTTTTTTTTTTTTTTTTTTTTTTTACCTTTTGTCATAAGTTACCATATTTATTTTAGGAAGTAGTTTAATCTTTACGTGCAAGGATAGGGACTCTCTTGGCAATTCCAAACCTTAGCAGAGTGGATAGCAGGATAGGCTTTAAATACATGTTTACTGATATGTTGATGATAATGATACAAAATCAGATTGGTGGAAGATCTTGAAAACTAAGATACTACAGTTTGTCTCTGATTCTGCTACAAATCAATTATAAATGCAACAGATATTTTTCATCAGACAACCAAAATTCAGAACTTTAGTCCTCCAAATAATGTTTTACAGCTATTTCTTTTCTTCATTTTTTCTCTCTGACAGACGTCAGTAAACATGCTTGACATACTTGAAAAAAGTTATTATTTTTAAAGAAAATCTCTTTACTGTGGGATTTGCTGTTATTACTTCTCTTTTTCTATAGTAGTAAATTTGCTGTGGCAGTGAACACAAATATAAATGGCAAGAACTTATTTGAACTGGTTTTATGCATTAGAATAAAAATTTGCAGTTTTATTAGAATATTAAACACCTTTTGTTTTTATTCTAAGATCTTGAATTTGTCTGTATATCCTGGAAAAAGCAGAAAATAATCTTGGGAAGCTGAATTTAGTAGACATGCATACTGAACCCAAGTAATCTCAGGAGGACTGCAAATATGTAGTTATTCAGCATCTGCTAGACACTCTTCTGGATGCTGAGATATAGCGGTGAAAAAAAGCTCAACTGTTTTCATGGTGCTTATGGAGTTTTAAACATTGGGAAAAAAAAAAAAAAGAAAAAGCAAATACAGAAAAAGAAAGGAAGTTAAGATCAAAATAATTAAATAAGGTAATTTTATATGAGTATAACTTCCATTGAAAAAATTAGAAAATGACAGGTTTAAAGAGAGGTAGAACTTTAAATACACTGGCCAAAAAAAGAGTTGAGATCTGAAAATGATTGAAAGGGCAAATGAGGGAAAAAAAAAAGTGAAAAATGCTTTAAAATAGAAACTAATTAAAAGTGTGTTAAGCAAATTATCAGTTTTCTTTGATACAGTTTACATTTTATTAAAGGTATATTAAATCATGACCCTTGGTTGTTCCACCAGATTGGGCAATTTGGTGAATTAAAAGGAGTTATGTGAGTACAGCATCTCACTACAGATAATAGCTCTTGGTAGAGCCTTGTGTATTTAATAAGTGCTTAGGAGTACCTGTTGACCTGATTTGAGAATTTCTACTGGGATACATTGCTTTTTCTCTTTTATGACAAGAATAGTTTTAAAATAAAGCACATTGCTTAAAATCAGGACACAAGACCACAGAGACCACTGTGTAAGGCAAGTCCATTTTTAAGCCTAACAACCTTGAGGGTGTCCCTTTGAGCAGGAAGTATTACGTGTATACTGGGAAGAAATAGCTTTATTACTGCATCCATTCTTTAGGAATCACAACTATCCTTTCAACTACATAGTTTGCTTTTGTCTCTTGGGATATGATTTGGATCTTTGAGAAGGAATGCAAGATTGTTGGTCTGGCTTGAAATATTTGCACATGGTAATCTAAATCCCTGAAGAAACTTTCAAGTTTCTGGCCAAGGCTGCTGCTATTGAGAACAATAAATATGTTTTCAGAAACTCAGAGCAATAGAGAATGAAATAATTTACTGGTAACCTTTTCAAAACTTTAGTTTCCTATTGCGAACATAAGTTTGTTTTTTTGTCTCATTTGACTATCAATTTTGAGTTGCTTTGCTAAATTTTTCACTGGGTCAGGGCCAGGTTGCTCGAGGGGTGGGGAAGAAGCACAGAAAATTGACTAGGTGTAGGCTGCTTTTGAGACATGTTTTCTCCTTTGCATTCTGTGTTTAATGTGTTTAAAAGCTTTGGGAAAAGGAGTTGTATTACCTGCTGTGGGACAAATTCCGCCCTCAAAAACAAAACATAATTGATTTATAAGTTAGCAGTAATATATGCAGAGAAAAAGTTATTGATACTTTTATTTATCAATATAATTATTAGGGTGCAGGAAGGGCTAATTGACATAAACATTTAGTTGCACAATTTCACTTTTAAAAGTTAGCCTAGTTCAACTCTTTGTGTATATTAACACAGATAATCATAGAAAACCCAATCATGGAAATTTATTGACAAACATGATCCCCGTTATATGTGGGAATTAAGACCATTTCATTATGTACACTTTATTTCAGGTATTGGCATATCTGTCTTTATTATCATAATCACTGAGGTATGTATGAAAGTAGATGTGTTCCTGGAACTCTTTATATAGCTTTATACACTTTATCTCATTTAATATATACAATAACCCTGTAAAGTGGCTATTTTTTTATGGCTACATATTATGAATGAGAAACAAAAGAGTCTGAGAAAGTTTAAGTAACAGGCCCAAGGTCATACCCAAAATTTCCAAGTTGTGCACAAGGTAATTTCCAGTACCATAAATAGACAATAGGAAGATTCAAATCAAAATGTAGAATTTGGTCTATTTTGTGACTGCTTTGATAATCAGTGATGATCAGATTATCAGTGATCCTTGATAATCTCAATTTTTTTGTGTGTGTGAGAACAAGAAACCAATGTGATGGTCAAATTAAAAACATTTTCTCTAAAAATACTAAGCATTTTGGGAGTCAGTACTAAGTCGAAAGGAGCAGAGAAGTAACCCCAGGAGAGTAAAGAAATCCCACTTGCATTTCTGTTTTCCAGTCTAAGAAGTACTAGGTAGGCTCAGCTAACTCTGTAAGCTTACGATTTCTAGAAGCGAGCAAAGAAATCCTTGGCTTCTTCAAGGTGTCTCTCCTGTATAGCTACTCAAACGTTGCGAGGAGAGTATGAGAGAGTCAATGCAGTCCAGAGAACAATGTTTGGGTTAGGGAGGCTGAACGCCTCCACCTTGACGATTCGTCTTAGGAGCAAATCCCCAAATCTACAATGTAAAAATGGTGGCTTTGATACAGTTACTATCTGAGGTCTTCCCCAGATATATATTTTTAACTATATGCCTTAATTTTTGCCTTCACAACTTTCTTAATGGGCCTCTTCTATTGAAAGCATTGTATTTTAGCCACAGGAACTATTGTTCTATGGAGATCTGAATCCAGTACCTAGTTCACCTGTGACTTCATCATTTAATATAGCAAATCAGTTTGTTATTATGAAAATAAAATTCACGAGTAATTTTTAATGTCAGCTTTGTGTATTATAGCTAGACATCCTTGACACAGATTTATTGCACTTTGTGGCAAAATATGTGAGCCAAAGGAACCTTCAAGACAGCGATGAGAAATATTACAATAATGCAGTGTTTTGTGATGAGATAGGTTAAATCAAGTAACACTGGTGTATTGTGAGGAAAAATATACAAACAGTTATAAAGAGAGGTCACGACACGAGTTCATTCACATTTAAACAGGCTAGAGGAAAAGAATCAGGTTATTTCTGAAAGTCGTTGTGAGTGAGATTGATGCTTATAGTTTTAGGAAATCAATACTGTGCTGTGTCTGTAGTACATCTTGATTTGTAATTCATACCGTGGTATGAAATGTTATAAATCTTCAGGAAGAAAAGGGGCTAAGCCTGAGGAGTTCATTCTGCAGAAACTAATGTTAGAGCAAAATGATGACTATCCCAGATTTTACACTTATTTCCTTCTCTTTTACCTATTAAATCTAGCTTTACGGTAAAAAGCCATGATATCTGTCAAAAGATATAATTGAAGGTAAGCCATATTTGTTTTTCAGTTATTGAAAGTCTAATTTTCATGCTAAATGTAACTGAGAAAATGTTATGATATATAAGGCTTAGTTAAAAAATGTCAATAGAGGGGATGTATAATTTTTAAAATTACTTGAAAATATTCAAATCTTACAACCTTGCATTTCAATTTATGACCCAAGTGGTGAGCATACAGTCACCATGAAGAAGAGAAATAAGATCTAGTTTCATTTAATAGATAAAATATGACATGATATTTTAAAGTTTAATGAAAACTACCCTATTTGTTTCTTTGAGTACTTATTACATAATAATTTATTGTAAGTTTTTAGAAGAAAGTGATGGTATCTATGTTTCATACTCCATACTGAATAGAAAAATTTGGACACATCATTAGAGTCACAGTATATACATATAGAATAGCACAGCACAGTATAGTGTAAAATTGAGTAGATCACAAGACCTTCTCAAACACTTTCAGTTAAATCCATCTATATTTAATAGCATAAACACTGTACTACCTTACATTATTGCTTGTAACTACAGAAATATTTTAAAAAATGAAAATTTAGGCTCACTAAATTAATGACTGATTCTGATCAATTTATCTGCAAACCTAACATCAGTCTGCTAAATTCTACTTTTTGGGCCAGATGATAAAACTTTTTCAACACTGAGGCATGTTTTTATTCAGCCTTTCATTTTTCGTTAGCACACTACAACATATTTCCTCATCACAATCATGGTAACATTATGCCCTACAATATTCATTGTTTTAGAATCAAATGAAGCACATCACACTTGATTATATACATATGTTCCAGCTACCTACTCACCCTGCTATCTGCAAGAAATCTTGACCCTTAAAAGATTGCTAGCTCTATTCTGTGGGCAACCAAGATGGTTTTTCAGTAGCGTTCTAGAGACGGTGTTCACAAGAGCCAATTTTTGCACAACTTTTTCACACTCTATGTTAACTGGCACAACACTGGTAGCTTGAAATTGACCGTGGAGGAAATATTTATACTATGGAAATTGGCAAACCCCATGAATCAGGCTTTTTTTCTCTCCTCCCCCGCCCCGCCCTCGGCTCCTGTGATAGCCAAGCACGTTAAGTATACCAGTCTACCACCGGTTTTCCTTTCTTTCTCTCTCTTTCTTCTTCTTCTTCTTCTTTTTTTTTTTTTTTTTTTTTTGAGACGGAGTCTCGCTCTGCCGCCCAGGCTGGAGTGCAGTGGCCGGATCTCAGCTCACTGCAAGCTCCGCCTCCCGGGTTTACGCCATTCTCCTGCCTCAGCCTCCCGAGTAGTTGGGACTACAGGCGCCCGCCACCGCGCCCGGCTAGTTTTTTGTATTTTTTTTAGTAGAGACGGGGTTTCACTGTGTTAGCCAGGATGGTCTCGATCTCCTGACCTCGTGATCCGCCCGTCTCGGCCTCCCAAAGTGCTGGGATTACAGGCTTGAGCCACCGCGCCCGGCCTTTTTTTTTTTTTTTTTGAGACAGAATCTTGCTCTGTCGCCCAGACTGGAGTGCAGTGGCGCAATCTCGGCTCACTGCAAGCTCCGCCTTCCCGGGTTTACGCCATTCTCCTGCCTCAGCCTCCCGAGTAACTGGGACTAGAGGCGC
Source organism: Macaca mulatta (assembly GCF_049350105.2). Lineage (NCBI taxonomy): Eukaryota > Metazoa > Chordata > Mammalia > Primates > Cercopithecidae > Macaca > Macaca mulatta. Next base: position 126,590,200 of record NC_133411.1, read on the forward strand.
CCGCCGCCACGCCCGGCTAATTTTGTTTTTGTATTTTTAGTAGAGTCGGGGTTTCACTGTGTTAGCCAGGATGGTCTCGATATCCTGACCTGGTGATCCGTATTGTCTTTTCTATTGCTTCCCATTTTTACTGAAGAAAAAACAACAACAACAAAACATGGTGATGTTTTAACTACTTCTGTTATAAACTCTAAGCCACAAATAATCATGGGATACAGCAGGCCTGCAAAAATGGAGATTTACAGATTTATTTTGGAAACGAGACATCTTTATTTCTTACCATTTGTAGTAACTGTAAGTAAGAGGAAAACATGTTAGTTTTAATACCCAATTCAAGTATATATTTTGATACATTGTATTTTCATACTCAAACTCTGATGAACTTTACAGCCTTTGATAATGGGAAATTTGGAAAACATTCCTTCCTATCTGGGCTTGTAGACTCATTTCATTTGGAGATTGAATTTGTCTTTCTATTATTCCCTCCTTGTTAAATTGAACTTTTGGAGTAGTCTTCAAACAGTGATGGAATGCATAATATGATTATCTTTTAGAATGAAAGTATTAACGAAACAACAAAAACTAGTACTAGGGTTAAATTGTAACAGGTATATTTAGCCATGTATGTTTGTTTACTATACTTGCCTGGCATTTTTTCTCTTCTATTTTATATGTGGGCCTAGAATCTACTTAGCATTTTCTCTTTCATTTTTAATTGAAATACACTTATGAAATAAGTATGGAATTCACATGGGGAGGCTTTCCATTTGTTCCACTATGTATGTCAAAGTACATGTGATTTATACTTTTTTCTTTAAGTCAAACAACATTAGTTTTCTTTGAACATCTGGCGGGCATCTGGGAGATCTACTCCACGCAATATTAATCAGAATATCATTGTGCAGTATGGGTAATGACCGATGTGAATAGAATATATTTTTACGTAGAAAAGTTCACTTTACGGATTTAATACTACTCAGTGTCCTGAAGTGCTTTGGTTTTCAACACAATTTAAGTATACTGCCAAAGTTTTATTTATTTTGTCAATTTACACAATATTTTTCTTCCAAAGTGCTGTATAGTAATCACGACCAGGCAAGACCCAAAAAGCTCTTAGTCTTCCATCTTCAGTCATTTTCACTGAACATTTTCCTAGGAGCTAACTTTATAACCAACAGCTATCTGGTTTAAGATATAATGCAGCTGGCCAGGCAAGGTGGCTCACACCTGTAATCCCAGCACTTTGAGAGGCCAAGGTGAGTGGATCACCTGAGGCCAGGAGTTCAAGACCAGCCTGGCCAACATGCCGAAACCTAGTTTTTGCTAAAAATACAAAAAAATTAGCCGGGCGTGAAAATTGCTTGAACCCGAGAGGCGGAGGTTGCAGTGAGCTGACATGGTGCCATTGTACTCCAGCTTGGGCAACAAGAGTGAAACTCCCATCTCAAAGAAAAAAAAAAAAAATATATATATATATAAAATTATATATAATAAATAAATATTATATATTATTATATATAAAAATATATATATAAATATATATATACAAATATATATATATATAGAGAGAGAGAGCAGCCTTTTTCTTTTTTTTCCCCTTCCATCCTCTTCTGTGTGAAAGGGACACTTTCACTTTGTTTTGTCAATAGTCTGCTCCTCTCTCTGCCTCTATCTCTCTTTCACTCCCTGTCCATCTCTTTCCTTATTAGGAAACATTTCAACTTCTGATCATGGAAAACATAAAAATTCAATTGTTGATGTCGTGCCGTGTGTTCTTTTTTTTATTTTTTTTAATTTTCATGCAACTTTGCCCTCCTACCCTATGTAAATTGTTTGCTTTCTTTTTGTTCTTCTCTGAGTGTCTCCTATTCTTAGTCCAGTTTAAAAGCCCTTAAAGTCAGGGCTATTTATTGTTTTATGGGGGTCAATCTTACTATCTCAATTTATGAATGAAGAAATAAATAAGAGAAAATAGAGAGACAAATATAAGAAATGTGAATTAAAATGATATAAATCTAAGGGCTTTTAGTATGTTATTTAGTGTTTAAATTATTTTTGAAGGCATTCTTGAAACCCAGATTCCCAAATAACGAATAACTGGCATGTTTAAATTTTTTTAAAAAATTTATTTCCATTGCTTTTTAAAATATTTGTTGAATGTTCCAGTGTTTTTTAATTGTTAATCCTCTGAAGGGAAAGACTCTGTTTAAATCATCATGTAAAGAACATTATGCTAAATAGAAACAAAAGATACATTTTTCTGGTAATTAAAATAATAATCAAATATTAACTGGTTTTGCCATTTTCCTTTTACTTATGGCAGCAAATGGTCAGTATGGGAAGAGGCAGAGTGAGTGAGTTATCTCTGAAGTTCCTTTTATCTTATGTTTCTTTAACAATTATACATAAATATGTCTGTAGCTTTGAAATCTAATTCTGAAGCCAGGATTACAAATGTGAAGGCAGTAGGAGTACCTGCTGAACATATTCTTCCCAACAAATAAAACCAATAGCCCAAAATTACTAGAGATGACTGCTCTCTTTTTATCACATTGGATCTTCTTCAGATACCAGAATCAATCAGAGATTCTTGATTTCCAGATAAATATGATTGCGGTAATCTTGATTTTAAAACATAGCACATACTTTTAATTTCTACAAAGATATAAAATTTGATATTTCTCTCTAGTTCTTATCCCAGTTTCCAAATGAATTTGCCTGTGATGATTATATACTATTAAACTTTGACTGAGGTCTTCCCCAGATATAGCTACATGAGTCACTGTTTAAAACATTTCTTTACAGATGTTTGGAAAGTGCTCTGGGAGTTGGTGTAATAGAGGGTGTTTACTTATATGCTGCCTCAAGTAAATCAGAGACTGTTATTTCACATACCGGAAGCCTAATGAGCCAATGGTGACTGCAAAGTAAAAGCAAACTGGGTGTTATTCATCCCACACATAGCTATTAGGAAGAAGAAAAACCAGCTGTAGATTACGCTAAGTCAAAACAGCAGAACAACCAATTTTACCATTTCCTACCATTGCTTTAACAATTGAGTTTAGCACTTAAGAGGTCACAAAGCAGTTCTGTATCTAACAACTGTCATGTATTAAAATAATTTAAATAGACATCTCTCTTCTTAGAAGAGAAAATAAGACAGTTTCTGGCAAAAGATTTATTGAGCAGATAACAACTCAGAAAGCAGTCTAAATAGAGGAGAGTGGAGCAAAGGCACAAAGAAGGGGCGACCCTTGATTTCCTCTGTGTTTCCCTGCAATCCCCTAAGCCCCTTAGTAGCTATTTTCTGCTGGCTATGTAGGTCATTATTATGGCTGGGAGTGCATTAGGGATTCACTCTTTTACTCCTATATTCTGAGATGCATTTTTCTTGTACATATACACTTACAAACACAGACATATACTCTTTTCTAATTATACTGTTATCCTGGAAATTTCCACTTTTGTGATGAGGATACTAAAAGCACAGAGTCAGGAAAAAGTGACAAGAAATTTCAAATTTTAGGGGGGTGTTTCTTCTTTCTAGACTCCAATGGCTTGGAACTTCTGTTCTCTTGGGAGAGCAGTGTTTGTGCTGATTGAAGTGACTGAATTTATAAGCAAATTGCTGAGCTGGAGATAGGAGAACAGACATCAACATGAGAGGAGGAAGAGAGAAAAAGCCTTGGTCACAATGAAATAGTAGCATGTAATTTTTAGAACAGTAAGGAAGGGATCAAAAAGTGGAGAAAAATACAAATATTTGAGGAAAATGAAACAATGCCTCTACTTGATTAATCAAAGCTGGATTTAGCCCACACATTTGTGATACACACACTTACGCACACATAGAGGCACACAAACATTCAGGCTCACATTCCCAATGAGGGAATGTCAGTTACTTTTAAATGTTTTTACTTCACTATCAATAACCAAAATTAGTGCTCTGATTGTGTTTTCAATGTCAAAATATTGCGAGATAAAACAGAACTGTTGTGCCAAATTGTGCTTTCTTGTTTCAGGTTCACTAGTCCACTTGTTAATTCCTTACAAGAGCCAAGGATTTGAAACTCAGTTGGCGTGAGTGAAGAGGTGTACCTGTCCTTGATCCTTGTTTTTCCGAGCTTGTGGACAGTCATGATCTTTTCTTTCATTTTATGTGATCTCATGGGAGAGAGAACTGCACACCTGCTTGGCTCACACTAAACTACATTTTTAAAAGCCTAAATACATAACAGATGCACCAGAGGATTTATTCTGGGAGAAATTTTCTTATAAATTCAGATAGTTAACACATACCCCACAGTCATAATCTCATCCCTATGCTGTAATTATGGTATAGATTGAGTAAGTTGGCATTGTGTATTCCTTATGGGAATGAATCCAATATATTTTCTACATATTTGTTAGATATACTCAATAAAACATATTGCACATATATTTAAAATACGGGACAGCTTTATACGTGCTATTGGAAATATAACCTAGTTAAATATTTCTAATGACAGTAACAGTGTTGACAGGTGATATTCTGTTTGCAAATCTTTCCAGAACTTATCGGGACCACCAAATCTGTCAGACACTCCTCTTTGTTTTTGTTTTTGTTTTTGTTCTGAGACAGAGTCTCACTCTTTCGCCCAGTCTGGGATGTAGTGGTGTGATCTAGACTCACTGCAACCTCTGCCTCCTGGGTTCAAGCAATTCTCATGCCTCAGCCTCCCACGTTTCTGGGATTACAGGCACACACCAAAACACTCAGTGAATTCTTGTGTTTTTAGTAGAGACGGGGGTTAGCCATGTTGGCCAGGCTGGTCTTGAACTCCTGGCCTCAAGCAATCTGCCTGCTGTGGCCTTCCAAAATGCTGGGATTACAGACATGAACCACTGCACTTAGCCTGTCAGATAGTCTTGAAACCTACTTCCTCCAGGAAACTTTCCTCAATTAATTCGAGTGATGCTGAAGCCCTTGACATAGAAATTCCACAAATCCTCTGTCTTCGTGGTCCCTCTGAATGTGGCTTTACAAAATCAAAATGCTTCATTTACTCCTTCTGATTTTCCAGAAAGTAATTATTCTGTGTCATTGCTCTTGAGACAGTACATGTTACAATCACAGTGTCTCAAACTTACTCATTAGTGTACTGCCAAATGTTTACCATATTCAAGTTATCAATTGTAATATGTTATAAATTTCACAAAATTGGCTAATTTTTGTATTTAAGTCATTTATTTAAAAGGGACATTTTAATTACTACTATACATCTGAAATTAGTATTTTTCACAAATGAAAGATAAATATAAAGGTAAAACAATAATAAAAACAAAATAATGTAATTAAATTTCAGCTTGAAACCTTCGCCAGCTGAAGCTAATTTAATGCCTGATTCCCAATTGTCAGAAAGGACATAAGCAAGTGTTAAATGTTAACGACTTAATAGTAACAGGCGTAGACTTGCCTCTGATGTAAACTGAGAGAATAAAAAAGCAATCTTAATACTTACAAAGAATTCTTAGAAAGAACAAAAATTAAAAAGGAGTAACCTTTTCACCATTTTTTAGTAATGTACTTGTATTACTGACTACAGTCAATGTACCATCGCTGTAGTAAGTCACATATTTGGGGACCTTCTGCCTTGCTGATGTGCAGTATTATGTCATCTGTAAAGTATACAATATGATATAAAATATAGACAGTAACTTTTTTATACAGTAAAAAAAGGTAAAAGGAAGTCCACTTATGTGAAGTTCAAAAACACTCTAATCATGGTAATAGGAGTCAAATTAGTGATTACTTTTGTGGGTTAGTTCATGACAGCAGAAATGCAGGATACTTCTGCAGTGGGGGGTGGTAATATTCTATATCTCAGTCTGGGTAGTAGTTACATGACTGTGTTTACTTTGCGAAAATACATTCAGCTGTACACAGTGAATGTACACATTTAAGTTGTGTGTTATGCATCAATAAAATATTATTTAATACAATAAGAAGAAGAAGATATACTTGCTTACTTAGGAGGAAATTCACAGAAAGGATGGCTTCATGGTAAGTAGACTCCAGTGGTGTGTTAAAGATGGCTTGCACGGGCTTGTGAGAATTAACAGCTAATCTTCTGGAGTTTTGTAAGCTGGCTGTTAAACACAGTCATTGCCAAAAATCAAATTATATAAAATTATGTTAAAATTAAGGGTCATAAATATAACTCATTATTTTCTAATTAGTATACTATTGTTTATATTCTTGAGGTTATTTACATCTAAGTTCTATGATGAAAATACCATATAATGTTCTACTCCACATCTTTGCCCAACTCTGCTTAGTGACATCAAGGTTGTTACCTTAAATCAGCCATGCAGGGAGTATTTCCACCACAAAAATTATCAAACAATGTAAATTAGGGCTTCCTTTACATCTATAGAGCCAATTGTTAAGTATTTATAGCACAACACTGCTACATACAGTGTTTCAACAATGACATCAAAAATCAAAGACATCTGCCTGTGCTTTTGAGGTCTTACTCATGAATTCCTTGCCTAGACTATTATCCAAATGAGTTTTCTCTAATATTTTTATAGTTTCAGGTCTTACAGTTAAGTCATTAATGCATCTTGAGTTGGGTTTTGTATATGGTGAGAGAGAAGAGTCCAGTTTCATGTTTTTGCGTAAAGAAATTATTCTGGTGTTGGACACACAAAAAGTCCTGACATCACCACTACGCACTACAGTCATGTAACAAAATTACATTTGTACCCCATAAATTTATACAAGTAAAATTTTTTAAATTAAAAATATTTGTAATACGTACAACTAATAAAAAAACTGGTATCAAGAATATGCAAAAATCTCTATAAGTCAATAGAAAAAATGATAGACACCCAAACAGAAAAATAGGCAGAAGGCCCAAACCTTGCAAAAATGTATATATGTGATCAAAAAGTATGAAAATATGTTATACTTCATCAGTCATTAGGAAAATATAAATTAAAATCATAGTGAGATACAAATATAATTGCATTGGAATGGATAAAATAAATAAACTGAAAAATCTAAATGTTGGTGGCATTGTGGAGCAACTACAACTTTTATACCCAACTGATAAAAGTGTAAATTTGTACAACTCACATGGCAGGACTTTATAAAGCCACCACACATATGAAAACCCATGACCTAGAAATTCCGTTAGATATATACTCAACAAGAATGTTCACATATCCAAATGGACCTAACAGATACATAAAGAAATTTCCAGCCAACATCAGCAGAATACACATTCTTCTCAATTTCATATGGCACATTCTCCAGGATAGATTACATGTTATATCACAAGTCTTAACTATAAGATATTGTACCAACTATCTTCACATATCTGTAACAGAAATAAAACAGAAAAATTTAAAAACATGTAGAAACTAAACAACACACTCTTGAACAACCACTGGATAAATGAAAAAATAAAAAGAATATCCAAAAAAAACCTTGATTCTAAAATAAAAATACAGCTTACCAAAACTTATGGGGTGCAGCAAAAGCAGTACTAAGAGGGAAGTTTATAGTGTTAAGAACTAGATTAATAAAGAGAAAAAATCTAAATTAAAAAAAAACTAACTTTATAACTTAAAGAACTAGAAAAAGAACACGTTAAACAAGGAAATATTGAAGATTAGAGCAAAAATAAATGAAATAGAGGCTAGAAAAGCAATAGAAAAAATCAATAAAACTAAGTGTAGTTTAAAAAAAAAATAATATTGACAAACCATTAGATAGGCTATAAAGAAAACAAATTAATTATTTAAAATCAGAAATAAAAATATATTACAATTAATGACAGAGAAATGAAAAGAATAATAAGAGAATATAATAAACAACCATACGCCAAAATATTAGGCAAATTTAAAAAATGACAAATCCTAAAAAACATACAACCTATCACGAATAAATCAAGTAGAAACAGAAAGCCTGAATAGACCAAAACAAGCAAGGAGTTGAGTCAGTAATCAAAATCCTCCCAACAAAGAAAATTCCAAGACCAGATAGCTTCCCCCCTGAATTCCACCAAATATTCAAAGGATAATTAATATCAACCCTCCTTAAACATTTCCAACAAAATAGATAAAGAGAGAACACTTCCAACTCATTTTATGAGAACAGCACCATGCTGATTCTGAAACCAGACAGAAACGACACACATAAAAACTGTTGGTAAATATCCTTGATGAATAAAGATGCAAAAATCCTAGCAAACCAAATTCAACAGCACGTCAAAAGAATGAGGCATTATGTTTAAGTGGGATTCATCATTGGGATGCAAGGTTGTTTCAACATGAGAAAATCAATCAATATGATATACCATAGTAACAGAATGAAAGACAAAAACCACATGATTATCTCAAAGATGCACAAAGAGGATTTGACAAAATTCAACATTGTTTAATGAAAAAAAATTCTCAAAAAGTAGACATTTATAAATGAAATTATAAAACATTTACACATTTTTTAAAGATACAAATAAGTGAAAAGACATTTCATGTTCATGAATTGAACACAATTAATATTATCAAAATATCCACATTGATCATTCACAGGTTGCCAAGAACACACAATAGAGGAAAGAATAGTCTCTTCAACAAATGGTGTTGGGACAACTGGATATCCACATGCTGAAATATGAAATTGGACTCTATCTCACACTATATACAAAAATCAACTCAAAATGGATTGAACACTTACATATAAAACTTGAAACTGTAGAATTCCAAAAACAAACAAACAAAAAAAATTAGGATAAACTTTCTTGACATTAGTCTTGGTAATCACCATTTGGATATGACACCAAAAGCACAGGTAACAAAAGCAAAACTAGACAAATGGGATTATGTTAAAAATCTTCTGAATAGCAAAGGAAATCAACAAAATGAAAAGACAACATACTGAATATTTGCAAAAAGTATTTGCAAATAATATATCTGGTAAGGGACTAATATCCAAATATATAAGAACTCATACAACTTAATACAGATAGTACAAATAACCCAACTTAAACATGTGCAAATGACCTACACAGGCTTCTTAAAAGAAGAAATTTAGATGGACAACTGGCATACTGAAAGGTACTTAATATCTCTAATCATCATGGAAATGCAAACCAAATCCATAATGAGATGTCACCTCATAGCTGTTAGAATCACTATTACAAAACAAATGTATCAAGTGTTGGTGAGGATGCAGAGAAAAGGGAACCCTTGCATACTGTTGATGAGAATGTAAATTAGTACAGCATTTATGAAAAAAATATGAAGTGTCCTCAAAAAATTATAAATAGAACTACCATATGATTTAGCAATTCCACTTCTGGGTATATCCAATGGAAGTAATGGCACTATCTGAAAGAGTTATCTGCATTTTCATGTTTGTTGCATCATTATTCACAATAGCCAAGATATGGAAACATTCTAAATATCCTCTGATGGATGAATGCAGAAAAAAAACAAAACAAACAAACAACGAAAAAAACTGTGTGTGTGTGTGTATATGTATATATATATTATTCAGCCTTTAAAACGGGTGGAAATCCTGCCATTTGCAACAGTATAGATGGAGCGGGAGGACATTATGCTAAACAGAAAAGGTAAGACACGGGAGGAAATACTGTACAATCTCACTTAATATGTGGAATCTAAAAGAGTATAGTAATAAAGAAGAAAGTAGAATTATGGTTTCCTGGTTAAGGGGTGGAGAGGAATAGACTGATATTGGCCAAAGGATGTAAAGCTTTAGTTATGCAAGGTGAATAATTTCTGGATATGTAATGCTGTGCATGGTGACAATAGTTAAAAATACTGTATTGTATACTTGAAATTTATTAAGAGGATACATCTTAAGTCTCACCACACACATACACACATAAACATACACACACATAAATGGTAACTATGCAGAGATGATAGGTATGTTAATTAGGTGGAATATGGTGATCATTTTATAATGTATACATATATCAAAACAAAAAGTTGTACACTTTACACATACGCCATTTTATATGTCAATTATATCCTAATAAGCCATTGAAAATGAATAAAAATAAAAATAAACTAAAAAAAATGACCAGCACAAGAGAGAGTTTTCTCAATTCTCTCTTTAAGGATTGAAGAAGACATTCTCACAACTCTACAGCTATTTTATCCTTTTATATTATTTGTCAGAAGTGTCTTCATGCTTATTCTATTAAGGAAATGATATTTTCTTAATTCCAGTTCAAGTAATAGGCCAGAATGGAGTAGTCTTCAACCTTTAAGCTATTTAACAATGCAGGGAGGATAGAATAGATGTTAGAGAATCACTTTCAACACCCAAGCCATCTTGGTGCTTTCCGGTGGATACTGTTAACTTGTGGTCCATACTTAAAGTCACATTTTTACATCTGGAAATTTCTCAGCACAAACCATATCACAGTTTACATCATGATGTAAAGCAGTGATTCTCGATTCCTTCAGAACCAATGATCCCTTCAATGTCTTGAATGAAATCTACAATTCTTTATCCCACCTTCTTATATCAGTTTAAAGTTTCAATATAATTTTCTAATAATTGAAGAAAAATAATTTATAGTAAAATAATGTTTTATTTTTCAAACATATAGGAATAACTACCCTAGTTGACATAATGAAGTAGCCAGATGCTTGACAGCATTTTATGATGAATAAAGTTGTTTTTAGGGGAAGAAAAAGAATAACCAATAGAATATTTTGACTTCTTTTTTTTTTTTTTTTTTTTTTTTTTTTTTGAGACAGAGTCTCACTTAGTCGCCCAGGCTGACTTCTTTTCTTTATAGTTGACATTTTATTATGAGGACTGTATAAGCACATGACTATGTCAGCTACGATTGAAGATTGACACAGATGACTTAAATGGTTATGGCAAGTTAAATACCATGAGTAGCAATGCCTTGAGCAAAGAGATCTTTGAAATGGTGAACAACTTTGGAAAAATTTCCAAACAAAACAAATTATAATCTTCTATTGACTTACCCAGTGTTCTATTTCTGGAAAAATCAACATATATTAAAACTTACACAAATCCTTCTTTTTATATGGAAAGAAGAATTAGATTTGAGGCTTGTGAAATTATTAACAGGTAGCTTTCTTTGATAATCTCTAGTGAAAATTTCAAAAGTCTCATAGCACACAAGTAATTTATGCCTAAAATCATCTCAATATTATTTGAGACACTATCCCTGGACACTACACTAAATGCCAGCAGTGAATCACAAACATTTGGATAATCAAAAATGCCCTCACATATTTCTAAAAATGTCCCTAGGGCCATTTGCAACAGGGTTATAAAAAACACTCTTAAAATGAAATGAACTTAGATCTTTGAGTTAGAGAGTCTTGGTTTTAATCCCTTATCCTATCCCTCTTGGTTGTGTGGACCTGATAAAATTAATTCAAGGTCTTAATTTACTCTTCTGCAAAACAGAAACAGTGTTCCAGGATTTCTTTTAACGATTAATGAGGTTACTAGGCACTGAATAAATACTCCCAAGTAGTTACTTATTTCTCTTTGCTTCTGTTTTTCTTTCCATATTACTGTACATTATTCTTCCCAGCATCTTTATTTCATAAGAGGTTATCACCAAGAGGGGAAATTAAACATCAAAAATAGACTCTAATCCAGTATAGGAGAAGATATTGGCAACCATGTGGAAAAATATTGAAGGATAAAATTGGTTACACTTGTTTTTCTAAAAAAAGAGATGGTTGTAGCAGTCAATTTGGTAACTCCTATACCTAAATACTAACTCTTTCTTTAGCTCTTAAACTAGTAAAATAAATTAAACACTGTACTTGGAACAAAGACCCAGGCTATGTAAATGGCACCTCTCCACAGGACATAGATAATATCATTAGAGTCAGATTTTTTGAAATAGCAATGTCAAAAAAAAAAAAAAAAAAAAAGGCTTGGATAAGTAACCCCACAAACCCAGCTACTAGAAATACATTAAGGTAGTTTTTAATTTATGTGTACAGTGGGTTAGGAAAGGAGATATTAAGTCAATTTTGTCTTGTTAAAAATTCACAGATTTAAAGGGGTACAAAGCAGAGTATAGCAATGCCAGTTTCTTCTACATAAGTTGATTAGGAAATCTTGATTGATGGCCTAAAAACTACTGGGATTATTCTTTGGAAAAGCTGAAACTATTTCTTCCATGTTCTCAAATGGTAAAAAGGTCTTTTATTTGCTATAGTTGAAGTAAGTCTTCCCCATTGACGGCTGCATACATTTGGAAATTTGAAGAATGTGAGTATAACACACTTTTTCGAAGGTCGCCAAAAAGCCCCACAACACTACTGCACTAAATATTAAAGTATTCACGTGAGAATTTTACAATTGTTTCCTCACTTCCTCCATTACTTTAAAATTAGGCAAGATGCTCTTTTCATAATTAAATTCTTCGATAAAATATATATTAATCCTAGATTTAATACAATGAAGTCACATTTAAGACTGGGTTATATTTCTAGGGCTAATATCATCGGTACAATAAAAATAACCCTCAAACATTTCTTGATCCTTATGAAGGTGCTATAGTGAATACTGGTGCATTGTTGCTCATTTTTCCCGTGCATTGTAATAAAACCCTGCTTTTTTGATGGAGAGGTAGGTGATCTACTTTTCTGGCAGCTAGGGTTTGTTTTGTGTGAAATATACACATCTTAAAATATTGAAATCATATTTACTATGTAAGAGATATTCATATAATGAAAGAAATTACAAACTGAGGCTCATTGGAAAAACAACAGATTTATGGTTTCTAGAAATAAATTTAAATAAATAAGTATAAAACTCTTTAAAAATAAAGATTATTGAATCCCACAAAAGTATCCTCAATTAAAGGGAAGATGATATTTTCATCCAAATGAAGACTCACTGTCTTAAAGAGATAACTGTTTAAGCTCCAACAAGCATTGGTAGAAATTAAGAAATTGGTTATAAAACTTATGTGAAGGCATAAATGTCCAAAATATCCCTTGTTAAAAACAAGGAAGGAAATACTGATTTCTAGATATCAGCTCTTTTTCTAAAACAAGGTAATTAAACTTGTGCTATATTAAAACAGAAAAAATGACAGATAGATGACATAGAATTCAGAAACACATCCACTTATGTGATAAAATCATGAACTATGGGTAGACATTACAAATAATAATTTTTGACAGTTATTTTCCTTCAGTATTTGATAAACATGTGCTGCATCCTTGTGGCCTGTATGGCTTCAGATGAAAAAGTCTGTTATCCAAATTGTCAATCCTTTGTAGGTAATGCGTAGATGTTTTAAAAGAAACAACATTATAGGAGTTTAAATGAATGAGATATATATCAGTTTGAATAGTTCTCAGGAACACACTGTTGACATGAAAAGCAATCCAACAGTGAAAAACTATATGCGTTCAAACAGAATTTACATACACGTAATACTTTTGAAACAAACTATATTGAATGTGTGTATGCATATGTCTAAAATTTTTAAAGTGACTCAGAAGTTTCCATATGGAATTTTTTTAATTGTAGAAACCCCTCTGGGCAGAAGAGAAACAATAGGATAGACAAAGGGAGAAAAAGATTGACTTTATTTGTAATGTTCGATTTCTTCTGTAAATCAGATTTGAGGAAAGTCTTATGATTCTTTTATTCTTAGCAGCGCACACAGGTATATATATAATTTTTTAGGTTCATGTTTTTTTCTTGTAAATATCTAAAAAATGGAAGTTTCTACTTGTGCACATTCTCATTTCAAACTGCTCTACTAATGGTAATTGTGATACATAATTAAAATATTAAACTTTATACCACCTATAAAATGTGCTCTAGAGAACCTCATGCAGTTCAACGGATATATTTGGGAAAATTTTTGTGCCAAAGATGTAGGAGCTGGGCTTTGGAATATATTACAGGTTATTCTATTGTCAAAATGTGAACATTCTTGCTGAGAGCAGAGAGGTGTAATTAACCATGGCTCTCTCTGAACTATAATTCTGTCCCCAGGTGTCTAGAAAAGGTATGCTTAGAATTAAAAGGAGAAATCTTACGATAATAAGTAATTTACTCTCTTACTATAAATTACAAAATTGACCTCCAAATCTGCTTTTTCTCCACATAAACTATAGTAGGTAGTATTCTTTAAAAGTTATATTCTGTGAAGCAGTGAATTACAGGGTTTCTAAAACTACTAGCTATCATAATTTTTAAAAACATACAACTCTCTTCACTAATGCAACTGTACTTACCCAAAGTTAAAATATTACATATTTAGGTGTTGAAAAATTTATATAGATGCTTCTTTGCCAACCTACATCATTTACAGACCTTTGTTAATGTGCTGACATTTTGATTTAGGCATACAAAAATTTCCTTTTATTAGATATTTTAAATAAAGTAAAGACAAACTTCTGGAAGAGAAAGTTTTATTTTTGAGGCTTTTGACAGTTGTAAATCTCAGCAACATTTACCTTGTAAATTTCCTGTGCATATGAACAGATTTCATTTGTCAAGAGTAGAGGCTACAACACCATCACAGTGAATGTATGATGCTCTGCACACATTGGATCTAGTCTACTTAGTAAAATAATCACGTCTCTTGACCTGTTATATTAACTTAATGTCAGGGACTTTTAAGTTCCCAACTGAGCTTTTGCTTTTTTTTTTTTTTTTTTTTTTTTTTTTTTTATATATATCAAAAGGATTAGAGAAAGATGTAAAAAGAGGAAGGGAATTGAGAAAACTTGCCTTATGGGGTAACAAACAACTAATGAAAATAAGAAAATATCTTACACTTCTATAGCTCTTAGAAGGAGACACTGTTTTAAGCAATTTACAAAATGTTCCTTTATTTTCACCACCACTCTCTGATATGTACACATTATTACAGTATTCCCATTTTACAAATGAGAAATTCGAATCACAATGAAGTTTAGAAACTTGACCAAGATCACACGGCTCATATAGTAAACAAAGAAGTTGAGATTTGAACCCAGGCATTTTAACTGCAGAATTTATATTTTTGGTTGCTAACCATATTGCTACTGAAAACTAAACCAAGGCTGTAAAAAGGTGACTATGAAGAAATCCTAAATCAATATCGATTTAGTTAAAATGAAATATTTTTATAAACTTTTTTTCTTGCAAAAAAAAAAATGCTGCTTCTACCTCTTATTACCTATCTTAGTAAATGTGACCAATAATAATCTTCTAATACAGGCCAGAGAACATAGACTCATCCTAGATTTCTACTACTTTTATACTTCCAGATGACCAAATCTTACAGGTTTACAATACGAATCATTCAAACAGCTATCATTTACTGAGCATCTGTGGTCATAAACTGTGCAAGTTACTTGATCTCTGATTCTTGGGTATCTCATTTCATGAACACAATTTTAGGTGGGTATTATTATCCCCATCTAAGATTCATCAAGTTGCATTAATTTGTTTAGATTACATTGTTAGTAAGTGACCGAACTGGGGATTGGCCCACACTCTTTCCACTATACCATACTATATTGATTATTAAGTATCTCTGCAGTGTAACCCATCTTTTCCATCCCCAGTGCCATATCCCTCAGTCATCTCATCATCTCATCTCCATTAGTACAAAATGTTTTTTTAGCAGATTTTATTGTTTTTAGTGTCAAAATTCTCATACTCTCATCCATCCATATCCTGTTGACTATTATCTAAAGGGCACATTTGATTATGCCATACCCTTGTGAACAATCACAACTGTTTATTACAAGATAAATACAGTTTCATACATTCATAAGGCACTTCCAAATGCCTCCTTCCTTCACTAGTTTCTTATTTGCCCAGACTATCTTCATCCTTTGCACACAGGCACACACACACACACACACACACACACACACACACACACATATACACACACCACGCTCCAGTAAAATTAAACAATGGAAAGGTCTCTGTTTTCTCTTGCTGCTTAAACAGAAGGAAAGGTCTCTGAATGCATATTAGTGTTTCATGTTTATATACACTTATTTATTTAAATTCCCTTTGTTGTGATTGCCGTAGGATTTTTTCTTAATCCAACTACAAACTAAATTCATGTCTTGTTGCTTTATGCATTCTTTCCCACATTCTTCTTACTCTTATCCTAGTCTGAGTTATCTCTCTCTCTGTGTGTTTGCATAATTTTTATAGGACTAGTAATTGTTGATTTTATTTTCTTTATATATCACATACAATGTAAGAATTTTCAGGATATAATTTTAAAGAAGACTAGGAAATCATCAATTTTTTAGATTTTAATGAAAGAACCAGCAGCTACATTTCTGAAAGGGTTTAAGTCAAGTCAGTATGTAGGCAGTGACAAGGGCCATACTCTCACACTTCCAGCTTGGTAGCATGTAGTTAAGTTAATAAATATTTCCGGAGCAGGTCTGCAAATGAACACTGCTATAAAAGAATCTTACATGATTATTTATTTCATTTTGAAAACATGCTCTTTTTATCCAATGAAAATATGCATTAGAATGCTGAGGAGAATGTATTAGAATGCTAAGTGTGGGTAAACAATAATTTTGCCTTGTGTAAAGAAATATGTGGTTTAAAAAAGCACATATCTATTTATGTGCATTAGTCGGAATATCAAGCTCATAAGATTAAATTAATTTGGTGCTCATGTTGATACAGAAATCGTATTTAGTCATTCACTCAACAGATACATACTGAATGTCCCAAATAGAGGAGGAGAGGAAAGGATAGCTCATTTATGGGCAAATTATGAGATGTGACATACAGCGATGCTAGTCCAGATAGGAGAGGAATTGAGTGGTGAAAGTGCACTGTGGGCACTGAGAACAGTGAATAGGAAGCAGTGGAAAGCTGAAGGGCCTTGTGTGCCAATGTCTGAAGATATGATTTTGCCCTGAAAGTATTGTAATCCATTTAAAAATCATAAATTGATTATTGTCTGAGAACTATTACTCTAGCACCATCATGAAGCTCAGATAGGAGAAGACTTATTGAGTAGGGTTATTTTGAAGTAAACTGTTGGTTGAAAATAGGAGGACAAGATGGGAGGATAGTCAAGCAGGCCTGGAGATGAAGCACATAAAAGTCAGTGACATGGGATAAGGAATGACCAGCAATGAACAAGATGAGGGAGTTCTCACAGAACTGGGTTTCTGATGATTGCATTAGTTTCCTTTTGCTGCTGTGACAAATAATTACAAGCTTACTGGCTTAAAATAATATAAATTTGCTATGTCACACTTCTGCAGATTAGACATCTGAAATCAGTTTCATTGAGATAAATCGAAGTGACAGCAAGGGTTTCTTCTACAGGCTCTAAGAATAATCTTTTTTCTTGCTTTTTCCAGTTTCTAGAGATCACCTGCATGCCTTGGCCTGTAGATCCTTCCTCCATCTTCAAAGCTAGCAGCATAGTGCCTTCCAAACTCTTTCCCTCTGAACTCTGCTTCCCGACTTTGCCTCTCTCTTGTAAGAATTCTGTGATTCCACTGGGCCCACCTTTATAATCCAGGATAATCGCTTCAACTCAAGATCCTTAACCTAATCCCTCATGCCATGTAAGATAATGTATTCATAGGTTCCAGAGGTTAGAATGTGACATTTGGTGGGGGAGAATTATTCTGTCTACCACCATGATAAAGGAAAGATTGAGTTGTAGATTAAAATTCACATATTTGTCTCAGAAGTTGGTAATAGTATTTACTGATACAAATAATGAAGGGAAAGAAGGGTGAAGTAAAAGGGAATGAATTTTTGTATGGCATTTTGAATTTGTGCTAACTCAATATGGGATATCATATAGTTGACCAAAAGAAAGGTGGCTATATGTACTAAAAACCTAGCAAAGAGGATTTATCAAGATGTATTGATTTCAGAATTATCAATATTTAAATGAATGGTAGGAATCCCACTTCAGATCATGAAGAAGTAACTGGTTCTGAACTTGCTCTCTTTCTGTCAGCTATAAAACTAGACAAATACATTAGGTGTTGGTTTTCAGGCAATAAACAACAGCCATTAAAAATTATAATTATTTGGCATTGGAAACCTTAGAAAGATTTATCCACAGACAATGTCACTCTTTGCTTGGGTAATACCTCCTGACCAGAGTGCAAGGAACTCTAACACAAAGTATGATGATCTTATTGAATGAAGGGGCAGAGATCAGAATTCAGAAACGGGCACCAGAGAGGAGGAAACTAAACAGATACAGTACTCAGATACTTATGGGAGTCTTTTTTCTAAGTCGTTGACTGTAGGCTTGGGAGCACAAGTACAGAATAAGACTGGTAGGTTTACCAGGGAGTAGCTGCTTCACAGTTGAGAGCTGAACAGAGATATTAATAGTGGCGAGAGACATTGGAGCTCCAGTTCAGCCAAAGAGGACAGAATTTTCTGAAAGTTCTGGAGATCCATCTGAAGCAATAAAATGCCCAACTTAGGTGTAAGAAAAATGTCCTATAAAAGAGCCAGCAATTTTTCAGGATATGGTGAGAGAGTAAACATTTTAAGCTTTGTAGGCCATGTGGTCTGTGCTATGTTTACTCAACTCTGCTCTGTAGAACAAAATAGTCATAGATAATACATTAACAAATATGAGACTTTGTTTCATTGAAACCACATTTACAAAATCAAGAGTCAGGCTTGATTTGGCACTATACAGGCTGTAGTTTGCCAGTCCATGTACTGGAATAAGATCTAGTCTTGACCTAATAACCCCCAACATCTAGCAAAAAACAAACAAACAAACAAACAAACCCTGAACTCCCCCTAAAATCCCTGAAACCAAGCCCTGGTAAGATCCCATGAGAGAACCAGAGATTGAATCTGCCAAGTTAGAGAGAAAGGAGGACTCCCTGGGCTTGCCATCATTCTGCCTTAAAAAAACATAAAAACAAGCCTAAATAAGGTGATCAGCTTTTACATGAGCAAACTAAATAAATAAAAATTAACATTCTCTAGAGGACAATAATGGAATGTAGATTCTTCACAATTCTTTCCTCGTATGTTCACCATACAATAAAAAGTACTAGATGATCAAAGAAATAGGAAAATGTGATCCATATCCATGGAAAAATGCAATTAATATAAAATAACCCTGACATCTCCCAGATGTCAGATATAACATAATAAAATATAATAACTGTTTTCTATGATAAAGTACTTAAGGAAGCCTTAATAAGTCTTAATATGTGAACAGACAGAAAACCTCAGCAGAAAAATGAAAATTATGAAAAGAAAACAAATGGAAATTCTAGATTTAAAATCACAATAACTGGACCAGGCACAGCTGTAATCCCAGTGCTTTAGCAGGCCAAGGTGGGAGAATCACATGAGCCCAGGAGTTTGAATCTGGCCTGAGCAACATAGTGAGACTCTGTCTCTACAAAAATAAAAATAAAAAAAAAGTTAGCCAGGCATGGTGGCCTACACCTGTAGTTCCAGCTATAGAAGAGACTGAGGTGGGAGGATAGCCTGAGCCCAGGAGTTTGGAGCTCCAGTGAGCCATGATTAACATCACTGCACTCCAGGTTAGGTGACAGAGCAAGACACCGTCTCTAAAATAAGTAAATAAATAAATAAATAATCACTGAAAAAGCACTTACCAGCTTATTGGGAATGGCAGAAAAGAGGCTCAGTATATTTGACAGATCATCAAAAATATCCAAAACGAAGGAATAAGAATAAAAACTGAAGAAAAAGAAATCAAGTTACAGAGCTGTATGGCACAATATCAAGCAATCTAGTATTCATGTAAATTTATACCCCAAAAGAGAAAAGCATGAGAATATAGTAGAACAAATATGGAAAAAAGAAATGGTTAAAATGTTCCCAGTTTAATGAAATGATTTGAGTTACTTACTTTCTGAGTTACTCTTACTTTCCTGTAAGAGAAATTCAAGCAAGATAAACAGATAGGAAACCGTGTTTGGAAACATTATAGTTGAACTTCTACATACCAAAGAAAAAGGAAAAATCTTTAAAGCATGCAAAGAAAAAAGAAACCCAATGAAACAAAGAAAAAACACTATAAAGAAAGGAACAATGGCATGCATGATGAATGACTTTATGTAAGAAACTGGAAGGCCTGAAGAAAAGGAAACATCTTTGAAGTGATGAAAGAATCAATTGAGAATTCCACACACATCAAAGTTATACTTCAATACCAACAGTAAAATAAAGACATTTTGAGATAGAAGCTGGGAGAAATACTTTCCAATAAATCTACCAGTCAAAGCCAGGCACGGTGGCTCATGCCTGTAATCCCAGCACTTTGGGAGTCCCAGATGGGTGTTATCACCTGAGGCTAGGAGTTTGAGAACAGCCTGGGCAACATGGAGAAATCTTGTCTGTACTAAAAATGCAAAAAATTAACTGAGCATGGTGGTGCACACCTGTTTTTCCAGCTAATTGGGAGGTTAAGATTGGAGAATTGCTTGAACTCAAGAGGTGGAGGTTGTAGTGAGCCAAGATAGCACCACTGCACTCCAGCCTGGGTGACAGAGCAAGACTCTGTCTCAAAATAAAATAAAATTTGCAAGTTAAGAAATGCTAGATGATGTGCTTCAGGATGAAAGATTTGATGTTTGTTGAAAATGTGACTATATGGGAAAGAATGAAGAGCTCTAGAAATTATACATAAATGGGTAAATATAAATAACTTTTTTTCTTTTCATAACTTCCATAAAATACAACTTATTTTAGAGCAACAAATATTTAATATTATAAATATCAAGATATGAAAACAATAGCACAAGGGTTCAGGAAATGGGTTAATGGAATCCTACCATTGTAAGGTTATTGCATTTGTCAAGTTGGAAGTGGGAAGTATAAAATGTAAAGGATACAATCTTGACTCTAAACAAACTTTAATACATTAAAGATGTATAACTTTTAGACTTAGAACAATGCTGTAACTAAGACACACACACATAAGCGTAGGCTTTTACAGGGTCAGGATCATCAAGGTATCACTAGACAACAGAAATCTATTCGCTCCATTATATTATGGGAGCATCATGATATATGCAGTTCATCATTGATGGAATCATTATGTGGCACGTGACAGTGTATATATATATATTTGCTTTAACATTAACAGATTTTAGAGAAGTGTTTGTGTCCCTAGGAAACATTACCTTTGAAGTTATCTTTTCCCATCAGAGAATCAAGAGTAATAATGTGAGATAACATTTTAGGTTTTTAATCCTCTGCTACTCCTGATTTAGCTAGGCACAGTTAAAATATCTTCAGTAGAGCAATGCAATTCAATAGGAAAATATCCCTTTTCTTTATCTCTTCTTGTCAATTACAACACCTAGCTGCAGATTTGTGGTAGATTTTCTTCAAGAAACTGTTTTGCTTCTTTGTGATTTATACTAGCAATTGTACTAGAGGACTGGGGCTGCAGATGCTAAATTTCTTGGATGCAGAATTAAGTCAAAGATGAAATGGAAGCCAATATCAATAAATAGCTTAATTTGTCATGTAAGAATGAATTATTTCATGCCAAAAAAATCCTTTCCTAATTTGATATTGCTTTGCCTTTGAAACTTTCATTTCTTGCCATTACTTTTTTTTTTGGTATATTCCATATTCTCACTATAAATAGCATATATGGTCTTCTAATTCAACAATATTTACATTTATCAGGTCTTTTAGTGCTACTTGTTTGTAACTTTAAATATGATCACCTCAAAAAAATAGGAGACAGAAGAAAGAAAAAGAAATTACTAAATTACACAATACCCTGAATGCTAATTTCAGGGAGTATCCAACAGATTAAAAATGTCAAACTGGTAACATTGTGTTAGTGGGATTTTCTTTAACAATGATATTGACATTTTTTGCTTTAACGACATAACAGATTCTATCTCAGGCACTGGAACTTGTGAAAAGTTAAAAATACAGAATGAGAGGATTAAGAAAAGGAAGACAAACTAGGGAGAGGAATAATGAAGAATTGCAAGCTGGAAAGAAATAATAGATATGCAGATGCGGGTTGATAGAAAGCCTTAAAAATGAATAAAAGATTAACATAAGGCAAAGTAAATGGAGAAATTTCTTTAGATGCTGACTTTTTTTTTTACAATTTGGATGGCAATTATGATAGTAATAATACACAAAATAGTAATGCATTTTTTCGTTAAGTTTTTCCTAGATCCAGTATTTAGGAGATCCCCATTTGATGGTATTCAAGTGGATTAAACACATTTGTTCAGCTTCAAGGAAAATAGACTCCTAGTGAAAAAAAGAAAGAGGTTTTCCAGTAAATGATTATAACAAGTAGGAGGTAATACAAAGTAAAGATACTTGAACTATTAAAATACATAAAAGTGTGATAGTGAAATGCATTGCTATTTTCTAGTTCCTCACAACTATTTTCTGAGTCGTTACCTCTAAAATATTTTGTGGACCAGGCGCTGTGGCTCACACCTGTAATCCCAGCACTTTGGGAGGCCGAGGTGGTCGGATTCCCTGAGGTCAGGAGTTTGAGACCAGCCTGACCAACATGGAGAAACCTCCTCTCTACTAAATATACAAAATTAGCCGGGCGTGATGGCGCATGCCTGTAATCCTGGCTACTCGGGAGGCTGAGGCAGGAGAATCGCTTGAACTTGGGAGGCAGAGAATAGCACGCCATTGCACTCCAGCTGGGCAACAAAAGCAAAACTCCGTCTCAAAAAAAAAAATTAAAAAATTAAAAATTAAAAATTTTTTTTTAATTTTTTTTTTTAATGAAAGCAGATATATGATCAGTCTTTAAAAACTGCCTATGTTGGGAAATGGGAAACTTCTGCATCAGCTTGCTCACAGGACAAGACCAAGTCATGATGGTCTATTGATGTTAGTACATTAAAAATTGCATTGTAGGTTTTTTTTCTTTTTTTAATACAACTTTGGCTCCTATTATTTAAATTGTTTACAAACACGTAACCAGTTTTTCTCTGTTGCATCTCTGCCAAGTTTCCCTCTCTATTTTTCCTTTTTAGACTCAGTTCCCAGTTCCACACTCTACTTTTCCATGTTTACTTCTTCCAGATCTTTTTCTCATTTTCGTGAATCGGCACTAAAATAAAAATAAACGAAATGTATGACATCTTGTCTATAGACTTGTGCATGTGTGCTTGAGCCTGAGTATGTTTATGAAGGGAGGAAGACAGAGAAGGGGACAAGAAAAAGTGGTGTTAAAAAAAGTCATGATATCGCTGCAAGTTCTTACTACGAGTGACAGGGGAGTTACTGACAATGGAACAAGAAAAAGACAAAAAAAGAGAAAAAAAATAATGTTTTTATTTCTTGATGAATAGGAAATTCTCACCTTCAGAACAGGTGACCTGGAGATTTTGGGTCAATATTTATATAAAAAAAGTTTGGAGATACTGGTTTATACATTAGAAGCAGAAGAACAATTATAGTTGTGTAACAAAGATAGAAGGGGACTCTAAGAAAATAAACTGAAATAAACTAGGCAAGTGCTGACTATTGATTTTAAGTAACGATGAGAATAACATGACTGTTATCAGTTGCTGAAGGACAAAGACAGGTGGGTGAACATAGAAGTAGGATCCATACAAAGGAAGAAGGGAGCCTTGGGAAAGTATGCTCTAATATTTATTTCTGTTTTTTAAAAAGGAGGTGCAACAAAGTTGGAAGTTTCACTAAGCGAAGGGTTTTCTCAAAAAAGAAAATGGAAAAAAGTCTTGGGAACGGAGGAGTTGATCGAAAAAGTTTAGTCTACAAGTCCAGGGAGGATTTATAAGCTCTCAATCTGATAGGATTTGAAGATAAAAGGAGTAATTCAGTGAAGAGGTTAGAGCAAATAGTTGATTATTGCTCCACTTTGTGTAATCATGTAGTGGCTTGGCCTTAGGATGACCTTCTAAAGTTTAGAGAATCTCAAGAACAAAATTGTACCAGGGGGAGCTATAATAGTTAGAAGTGAAAATTAGACTTCGATAGTCTAAGGTTCAGCATAAGGGTGAATTCTAGCAATTTTCCATAATCATTATTCATAAAAGACCACTGTCTTAACCGTAGGGCTGTATTTGAGGTTGACAAAGTGGAACATACACAGACCCTAGAAATAAATCAGTGTATAGGTGAGGTGGGTGATATTTCAAAGACATATGATAAAGAAGATTTTTTGTTATTGTTTTTCTTCTTTATTAAGCATAGAAGAAAGACAGCATTCTCAAAGCCTTCAGAGGGAGTTAGTCATTTAAAGCAGCATCTAACAGTTCAGGCAAAGAGGTCATGAGGAAGCTACTGATCTGAACAAGTGGGTATTAGATTGCTGCGAAGAATTAGATATTCTTTTCAGACTCAGTCAGGTCTGCACCCTACTTTTAGTGGCTTTAGTGACCCTTGCATGTTCCAGTAAGATGACCTTCTATTCCAGATGTGTTATTCTTTCAGAAGATTACACACTTTCCTAAGAGTCTCTGCTTACTTGCTGAGAGTTGATACAGTAGAAAAAAGGAAAGAATGGATTTAGCTAGGAGCTGGAGATGATGGTGCCTCCATTTTAAGACAGAGAAGTAAAGAAGCGCTCAGCACTGAATACCAAAGAACGTATGCCAATGGAGCCCATACGCAATAGCCCTTTAAAAAGAGGACATCAGAGTCACATTTTCTTACTGCACGTGTTACTTGATGATTGTGATAATTTTTTTTTTTTTGAAAACTGCAGTCATGACTAGACAAGGAAGAGATCATTTATTGAAACTTCCAAAATAGTCTAACCTTCCCCTAAGGCTTTGCTTGTATACATATGTTCAACAACTCTCATGACTTAATAACTGAGCCACGTTAATCTGAGCAATAAGTTTTAGAGGCTACTAAATGTTATTTATTAAATTAACATTGTAATACAACACTTTATCCTACATTGATTTTTCTCATTGTTGCAGAACTACACATTCCCCTTTAGTGTTGAAAAATTTCCAGATTCAGAAAGAAAAAGCTGTAGCCATGTCACCATGATCCCTTGGGGTCAGAGATTAGGCCACATCAATGAGCCTAAGGAAAAAACTGTTGTAAATTAAACATAATAGAGGGAAACAAGATTGCCTCCTCAATTTCAAGTGACAAGAAAATGAGGAGGAATTCCCCAAAACCCAGATTTATGAATTATTCCTACACTTTAGTAAAATAAAGAAATAAACGTTTAAAAATGATATTCATTTAAAGATGGCTATGTTCAAGGTATCTATTAGGATGGTTTGTATGCTTAGATTCTTATAAAGTGAGACTGATAAAATTGTTCCATCAGTTCCATGATATAAAACATGATCTGCTTTATATATATTCCATATATACACACACACACACACATTTATATTTATCTCATATGTATATAAGGCCATGTTATATGTAAATATATGAATATATGTAATATATATTTATAGAGAGAGATGGGGTCTTGCTCTGTCACCCAGGCTGGAGTGCAGTGGCGTGATGATAGCTCACTGCACCCTTGAGCTTTTGGGCTCAAATAATACTCCTGGCTCAGTGTCCAAAGTCGCTGGGACTACAGGCAGATGCCATCATACACGGTTATTTATTTTTATTTTTTGGCAAATATGGGGTCTTAATATGTTGCCCAGGCTCATGTTAAATATTTCTGTATACTCACCTATTAATGCTTCTCCTTTCAATGTTGGATGTATTCATTTGTTAAACTTTGGGTAATCATTTTTATTTTTGAGGTATATATCAAATTTTAAAAGTAAATAAAATGTGCGTATAGAACATACACATGGTGTTCATGAATTCCTTAGATCTTCAAGTGACTTTATTAAGAATCCTAATTTTTACAGATATTTTTTTTTAAAAAACTTGTGCAGCATTTAAGGATTCCTAGAGTAAAATCTGAGATGTGCCACGTATGGATGGCTTGAACTTTGATTATTATTCTTGCTGCTTTTTAACTTGGTAGGTCATGGTAATAATTGAACAGGTCACTATGTATATAGAAAATGTGGATAAGAGTAAGAGAAGAATAAGGAGTGATAGAGAGATAAAGGGATCAATGGAGAGAACGCAGAAGGTGTATATAGTAAAAAAGTATAAAATAAACCAGAAAACAAGCAAAAATGCAAAGAATTTTAAATAATCTTTGGCTCAAAATATTGTATCTCCCTAACATGCTACAGAGGAATCAATTTCTAGGCTTCTCTGAAACCAGGATGTGACAGGTGGCTGATCTCCACCCTCTAATAAATCCAGAGCCTCAATTATGCATTGAATTCCTGTCATTCCTTATATTTTTTGTTTACTTTTCACAAGAACTAAAATCAATGGTGTGGTGAGAAGAAATGAGGTGGAGAATAGGGAAGAGAAAATATTATATCGACTAAAG
Organism: Macaca mulatta; assembly: GCF_049350105.2. Lineage (NCBI taxonomy): Eukaryota > Metazoa > Chordata > Mammalia > Primates > Cercopithecidae > Macaca > Macaca mulatta. The sequence continues at coordinate 126,616,608 of NC_133411.1, forward strand.
ACTATTTCATACAGATTTCCTACTCTCTTAAAAGACCTTGTCCTTCCACCTGAGTCCTTATCTTCTAATGATATTTCTTTTGAGACAGGTGGAACTCACACAGGAAGTAAGAATGTTACTCTAAGCTCATCTCTTTAATTTACTAATTTTTGTATGGTAAGCCCATTTTGAAGAGTACTCTTGGGTTAAAATGTCTTTGAAGTTATACTGCAGGTCCCAAAAACAGGATGTGGTGCTTTTTTGTTTGTCAGTTTGTTTTTGAGAGAGAGAGAGCGAGAGAGAGAGAGAGAGAGATTAACTTAGGCCCTACATGGAATTATTTCTGGTCCTAAGAACAATTATCAAGAGGTTAGGACTCTCTGAAAAGCTGGTTATTGACACAATAAATAAAAGCAGCCCCAAGGTAAACATGTCTATATATTTCATAGTATATAAAGCATACCTGAAGAATACAGATGTGCTTTCTTCTAAGATAGCCCTTGAAACACTGAAATTTATTAGTTCACCTTTACCAGCATACCCTACATATTCTATTTTCCTTAGACAACCAATTAGCAACTCTTTGATGTAAAATTATGGCAGACCAGGCTAAGAATTATTTGTTTCTTGTTTTATTCTAAAGAAATATAGGCATGACTGAAAGGCAGACACCCAAGTCCGTAGAAGTCATCCAAATGTTGTTTAAAAATATATTTGTTATACTTTTAGGTTTGAAAATGAGCCATGGTTCATGTCCCAAAAAAGCAAAGAATTCATGACTAAGACCTCAAAAGCAAATGCAACAAAAACAAAAGGAGACAAATGGGACTTAATTAAACTACAGAATTTCTGCACAGAAAAAAAAAAAAAAAGTACCAACAGAGCAAACAGACAACCTGCAGAATGGAAGAAAATATTTGCAAACTATGCATCTGACAAGGAACTAATATCCAGAATCTATAAAAAGCTGAAACAATTCAACAACAATAACAGCAAAAAATCCCATTAAAAAGTGGGCAAAGGATAAGAACAGACATTTTTGAAATGAAAACATACAAATGGTCAAGAAGTATATGACAAAATGCTCAACATCACTGATCATGAGAGAAACGCAAATTAAATCCACAACGTGATATCTTACACCAGTCAGAATGGCTATTAATAAAACATCAAAAAATAACAGATGTTGGCAAAGACGTAGAGAAAAGGGAACACATATATTCTTGATGAGAATATAAATTAGTACAACCACTATGGAAAACAACATGAAGATTTCTGAACGAACTAAAAATAGAACTACCATTTTATCAAGAGATCCCACTACTGGGTATCTACCCAAAAGGAAAAGAAATCATTATATCAAAAATATACCTGAACTCATTTGTTTATTGTAGCACTATTCACAGTAGCAAAGATATGGAATCAACCTAAGTGTTCATCAATGGATGACTGCATAAAGAAAATACCTTTTATATATACATATAATATATGTATATACCATGGAATACTACTCAGCCATAAAAAAGAATAAAGTCATGTCTTTTGCAGCAACATAGATAAAACTGGAGGCCATTAAGTGAAATTACTCAGAAATAGTAAGTCAAATACCACATGTTCTCGCTTATAAATGAGAGCTAAATAATGTGTGCACATGGACGCAGAGTGGGGAATAATAGACCTTGTAGACTCAGAAGTGTGGGAGATTGGGAGGGAGTAAGAGATGAGAAATTACACTCTAGGTTCAATGTACATTATCTGAGTGATGGTTACACCAAAAGCCCAGATTTTACCACTATACAATGTATCCATGTAACAAAATTCCACTTGTACTCCCAAATTTATGCAAGTTTAAAAAAAAATTTTATTTTAGGTATAAGCAAAAAAACCAAAAACACAAAAAATAAATAAACAAAAAAACAAGCGAGCAGGATCCAGTTTTCAGATAAAAAGGCAGTGGGGGCCTTGTGAAAATTCTTACATGTTCTTGATGATATTATGCATTACATTTTTTTACATTCAATTCAAGCACAAGTAATTAAGTGATCGATCTCATGCAGAGTAGAAAGTGATTGCTTTATGTTAGAGAAAAGCCAAGGGGATTTGTGGCACAATCTGGCATAGGATTTTGTATGCTCTGGTCACTGTTTTCTACTTAATATTCTTTTAGAACTGTTAGAGACACAATTAAAATAGATTCTCTCAACTCCCCAGTGTGTGGATAAATTTTACTGCCTTTTAGGCCCAAAATGGAAAGCCTGAATTGTTGAATGAGATTTACATTGATAGATAAGGGTCTCTCTTCAATTTTGGTATTTCTATCATTTCTAGTGATTTCAATAGCACTGAGATACATAAGAACAATAAATCTGATAAGAAAAGTAAAAAAAAAAAAACATTTCCACTCATTACTTTTTACTTTTTAACTCCTTTCATCTCCTACTACCCAGGCTGAGGCCAGCTATAAGTTGTAGATAATATAATTAGCCTCAGATGGGAAAGTAACTCTGTCTATCTAGAGATGAGAATGTTATGCTGTTCCTTTCTACTTCTCAGTAACAATAGTAATAATAGCATAGTTACAACATCACACAATATGCATGAGTACAATACAATTATGTGTGGCAATATCATTTGCAAATATATGCAATTTTATACTCCGTAAGTCATTGTTGTATAAATAAATGAATCTTAAAATTCATAAATGAGTTATTTTCAAGTAGTTTTTCCTTTTTAATCTCTTTAACAAATATTGGGATCTCAAGATGAGACAAGTGATAACCCAGCAAATTATATGAGTAACTAATTTTCATGACTTAGTGAATGATAGAGGCAGAACCAAAAGCAGCTCTGCTTTCTTTGCCTGTGCTGGATTCTTTGGCCCATGCCAGTGAAAAACTAATTTGCAGTTTCTAGTTGTTAGAATTGAGTCTTCCCTGAGTCGTACTAAGGCCCTAACCCCTATTGGGGCTGAGGAGGTTATACCATTTTTTCCATCCCTTTAATTTAATAGTACTTTCTTCCTATTTAAGTTCATCATGGGTCCTCTAGAAATCTCCAACCTTTGTGAGGAAAGATTACTGCAGGCTGGAAGACAGGTCCACGATTGCCCAGGATGCAGTCCAAGGAGGTGAGCACATTTCAGTTTCTCTCCCTACATTAGAAGGAAGACATATCTAGGTTAACAATCAGATAAATCTTTACATCCTAATGACCCCAATGAGATTAACTTTCACTTTTATATCTGAGTCGGTGCCAAAGGAATGACAGTCTCCCTTCTCTTTTTGAGAAATTCATTTGTTCGTATTTGCAACTGAGTTTTTTGGGTACCTAGTATGTTATAAGGCCTGTGAGGTGCAATGAGTACAAGGGTAAGCAAATGAGCCATCATAAGTCCCTTACATGTGGATTGTGTGTTTGAGTGGGGAAGACAAATCTGCACACTTGGAGTAGTAGTTACTCCTCAGAGCCAATCACTTATTACCAGAATCACTGTGCTTTAGGCTTTGATCTTTGCTCACATATATCTTCTTGGAGGAAATAGGTTACATCTCTCTATAAAAATCAGTGGTCAGAGTCATTGGTGAGAGGAGAGTTGGCAAGAGAAACAACCGACTTCTGAAGCTACCGTCTAGCTGGGTACTTTCTCAGATTGTAGACTCAATAATAGTTAGATCCCCAATCATTTGCACTGACATGCTGTGTCACAGTTGCAACTGGTCTGGAGCCCGTGTGCTGGACTAAAGCTTTTTCAGTGCCTCATACGGAAAATGAGGAATGGATATTCTGAGACTATCACTGTCCTTACATGCAATTGGAATTCATGAGGCTCTAGTTTTGAGAAAAGGAGAAATGTTGAAGATGGCATGCCAGCTGGCCTTGATTCATTATATGCCCCGGCAACACTGGGCTTTAAGACTCCCCTGAAACTCAGAGCTGTCTCCCTTAGCAGATGTGTGAAACTCCAGCTCTTCCCATGGTAGTTTTGCACTATGACAATCCCTGAACAATGCTGTTGCCACTGTATATGAACACTGAATGAAGAAAGACATTTTCTAGCTGAGTAAACCACAAGCTCAGATTTATTAAAATGCCAAAGAGGTTAGTTATTATGGGAGATTAACAGAGCACTGCTGATCCTATTTTTTTAAGCAAGAAGACTTGATAGCTAAAGTCGTATGCCTCCTGAACTTACATGATTATTGCCCTGCTCCAATCCTTCATTTCAATGCAGGGTTCTTAAAACATCAGACAGCAGTCCTGTATAACTAATAGAAAAGCTAAACTTTACTTCCCCTCATTCTGTGCTTTACCAGTATAAGAATGCTTAGATGTTTTCAAGAATGAATCATGAGTGTTCTGAACTTTGGGAAGGTAACAGGTCAAATTTTAGGGTGTGTACACATTCTCAACAAAATAGAAGTCCTATCACCTTCTTCACCAGGTAAAGAGTAAATTCACCTTCACATCAATGCAAAAATCACTGGAAAATAGTCATTGAATGGAAAATATATTTCGTGTTGGGCTGATAATCTACAACTTGGTGGGAGAAAAGGCTCTTAGTTGTTGCAGTTCCTAAATTTGTAGTATAAATACTTCTATCATGTAAGTTTAACAAATGACTCCCCATATTCCTAAATACTTAAAAATTGGCTCTTGCAAGCTATTATCAACTAGTTTCAGTAGAGCCTTTATAAATGACATATTTCCCACATAGGGAACAAATTGACCTTGATATGACCTAGTTTGCTCTTTTTGATCAATTGAAAATAATTACAAAGAGATTGATTCTCTTTCTCCATTTGGGTGGAAATTATGCAAGAATTGCACCCCTCTGTTCAGGTTGCCAGGCCACTAAAGCATCCCCCAAGGATACACTTATCCTTGACTGGGATATACTGTGCTGAGCTTATGAACTAAAGAGATGTCAAAGTTAGATACACAGAGAACAAGACCAAACTGGGTTGCCAAGAAAAGAACCTGAAGGAGTAATAATGGTATGAAATATAAAATCAAAAGGACATCAAGAATTGTAAAAAATTCCTAGGATGACACAATTCATGCATTCAACACTAATCAGTTTTTGCCCCTAAGGACTGTATATTCTTATGAGGAATAGGGAAAACAATAAAGAAATCAATGAAAACAGAAAGAACAGAGATAGGGAAATAACAATATATTCAATAAAGAAAATTAAACAAGTTAGTAAGACAGTTTGGATTTAGATGAGGAATGCAGAGGAGTGCTTTCTGAAAAAGTCACTTTTTAAACAAAATATTTCAGGTGGCTTTATTAGCTTTCTATTGTTTCTATCACAAAAAAGTACCACCAAATCTTTGGTTGAAAACACCAATTTATTGTTTTACAATTCTGGTGGTCAGAAGTCTAAAATCAGTCTCACTAGGCTAAAATCAAGGATTGGGAGACGTTCATTTATTTCACCTGAAGTTTGAAGTGCAATTGACTATTACATATTGGCCATGTTTGCCCGTGTTGCAGGAAAATTGCCTTTTATTTCAGTAATACATCCTTATATTATTTTAGATTTTTCCTAGATAGAATTGCATAGTCCATGAGTAATATTATATAATTATCATCCATTTCAGTGCTGACAAGTGACAACAAAAGAAATGACTTTTGTTTTGTTTCATTTAATTGGTTGGTACCTGCAGTGCCATGCTGAATAGAAGTCATCATAGGGAACAAACTAGGGCCATTCCCAATCATAGGGGGAAAGAATCCAAGTTGTCACCTTTAAAAATGATGTCTAGTGTAGATTTTAAAACATGCCTTTAAAAAGTAATATTTGAATCAAGCCCTCAGTGATAAGACGGAGCCAGCAAAGCAAAGATTTGAAAGTGGCTATTAGGTAAAAGTAACAAAAAAACCAAGTACTTTGTGGTGGAAAATGCTCAGTAAGTTCAAGAGGCAGCTACTGTGGCTACAGACTGCTGCATGAATGTCGACAAGATTAGTAGAAGATGAGGCTGAAGAAATAAGCAAGGGTACATTATTTAGGGCCTTGCATGCCATATAAAGATTTTGTGTTTCATTCTAATTTTAATAAGAAATCGTTACAGTCTTTAAAGCAATTGGTGATATCTGATCTATACTTTCTAAAAGATCACTTGTTTTCTATAGAGAGTGCAGGTGGCAAAAGAAGTATAGAATGGATGTATATGGGCTAATCTGGAACAATTCAGAGACAGACTCCTATGGTTGTTTATTATACAATCCTGGCATGGATTTGCAATTGAGTAGTGCTTGTCAGGTGCAGAAGAGGCACAAAAACTTTGCTTTAAAAAGAATGGGCAATTCGACATTGAAGTAACATAGAATCACAGCTTTTTGGCTTTTGTTGTTGTTGTTGTTAAGCTTAACTGAATGCAATAACACCAAGTGGCAAGGTTTCCTGCATAGCCAGTTCAATTGAACCTTTAAAGTTAAATGTTTACATGGAAAGGAGCCCATCTCAACCTTTACATTGATGGTTGCTACTGCAAATGATTGGTTTGGTCAGCAAAAAGCTAGCAGAAAAATGAAACTTGTAAACTTTCTGACAAATAATGGCTCATAGTACAAAGAGTCAAGTTTAATGAGTATCTTTTTCCCCTCAAAAAAATAGATTAAAGAGGAACGACTTATTTTCTATTTAATTGGGTAAAAAGTTGTTCATGTGATGACTTTCATTGTGTATCACATGGGCAAACATTTCATGAATTCACCACTGATTTAGAACTTCATAGACAACAAAAGTATTTCCTTCAGTATGTCTATTTATGGATTCTAAATTGCAGTAATTAACCAAGAAATAAAATACACCATTTTTAATTAACCTGAAGATAAAACCCTTAATAGATTCATTTTTCCATAAAATTTTAAAATGATTCTTTATAATTATTTAATTATAATTACATAGAAATATGGTTTTAGATGCTATTTTGAGGCATACTAATGTGCCTCAAAATGAATTGTTACTTATAATTAAGAGTCACACTTGCACAGTAACTTGCAAATCTTGCCTGTGCTGAATTTTCAACCTTGTCATGATAATGTTAATATAATGGTGATAAAATGCAGTAACTACCTGATGACTTTGAAGTGGTCCTCTTTACAGAGTAATTTCTTATATATGTCTATAAATTAGATATAAGATGATTCTTTTTGCAAGCAAGTTTATTGCATTAAGCTGTTTCAAACCTATTACCAAAGACCAAAGGCATGCTAGTAAAAAAGTAGATAGTAATAAATTTATTTCACCACATTTAAAATTAATATTCAAAATTAGTTATTGGCAATATGTACAAGGGCATACATGAAACACATACGCATATTATATACAATCTATTTTTTGAGTATGAACTGTCCTGCAAGGAATCTTGCATGCAAACAAGTTTGTTTACATCATTATCTTCTAGGATAATTCTTGCTACAAATAGTAGCCTGAGATTCATAATATGGTAACACTTATACTATTGGCTAGGCAAATAGTATCAGAATTCTGATAGGGTAGAATCAGAAAGGGAGGAAGAAAGAGGGAGAGAAGGAGGAGGAGAAAGTGGAGGAAGAAGAGATCATAAAACCGTAGAAGAACAGGAAGAGGAAGAAGAAAAGAAAGAGGAGGAAGAAGAAGAGGGGAAGAGAGAGAAGAAAGCAGCAGAAGAGGAAACAAGAGCAGTGGGAACTGTTATCCTTAGTCCATTGGGTGAATCCAAAAAGTGGTATTAGCACTCTCCCTTCTCCAAGATGAAATCAGGATTGAGTGGTAACTTTCCAGCCATCCTTATGATAAGACATCAAAACTTTCTTTAAAATATACCAATTTCCCGTAATGTCTGAAGGCCATTTTTCATATGTAAGCTACAGAAATAATTTTTAGGTCAAACATAATTTGGGGAGGGATTTTATATTATTTAGTATTACATAACACTCTTCTGTTTATGAGAAGCAGAAGCTCATTCAGGTTATTTCAACAATAGAAAATGTATTGTACAGATACATCAGGAGCACATGTGTCAGGTCTCAGAGAAACCTAGTGAAATATAAATATCTGGGCCTCCCAGGAAGAACAGGAGCTGCAGGACAACCATGCCTCATGATAGGTTCCCAGGATCCTTGAAAGTTCTACTGCATACATTATTTTATCAACCCCTCAGCAGCAGAATTTCATTGCTTTTCCTCTGCCTCTCTCAGTACCAATCAACTGGTCCTCTTTACTTTCCCATTTAAACCCACTCATCCGTTTCCCCTATCTGATTTTCCATTTAATCACCATCTTCCTTATTTCAGCAGAGATTTGGCATTCTGCCACCATGAAGGCCACGGGCAGACCTATGCATGAATTTTTTTATGGGCTACATGTTACAGTCAGCTGTGGCCAGGAGACTGGCTTAGTAGTAGTAGCAGACCCTCTTCCATGTGGACCATGGGAGTGGCTACAATTTGGATGTTTGGCTTCTCTGGTCACCATATATTTGAGAGATGATTCTGATTACAGCTTTGAAAGTTTCCACCTTTCAGAATCTGAATATATAAGTTTTTTATATAATAAAAGGGGAAGGATAGAATAAAGTAGAAAAAGAATATATAAAGTTGTCACGGCAAGCCTATCACAATGAAAACTGAAACGTCGTAAGTAAGCAAGTCCTGGACTTTCTGAAAAACATCACATTGATTCATTCTTTCACTCATTTAGTTATTCATGTCACACATGCTATTGATCTTCTACTGTATTTCACAATCTCAACAAACGGGTTCACAGACCCCACTTCCAACTTCTCTCTTTGCCTTTAGTGTGGCTTAAGTTGCTTTACGAAATGACATGCAATTAAACTAAATACATGAAATTAAATGGTGATATGTATTTTCAGAGATTACATGACAGAGGCCACATTAGAGAGTGTGCTCAGGAAGGCTATCTCCGCTACTTGTGCTGAGACACAAAGAATGAGAAGGAACCAGCCTAAAGCAATAGCGTTCAATGGCAGCGTTCAATTTTGCAGTGCCCCATGGTGACAAAAATTAATAGAATGCAGTTTTTAACCCCAGCTTTTCACCTAGCTAATTCACTATGTAGAGCAAAATATGGGTCCAGTGGCAAAGGTATGGGAGGCATTTTCTTCACATTAGTCCTTTAGTACTGCAGTGGTATTGTTATAATAAGCCATTCATTGGCTTGCTTGAAATGTTTCTGTAATTTGGGAATAAGAAAAGAAATTGCCACCTGGAAGAGAATATTTTTCAGGAATGATAGGACAGCCCATACCACAAAATTATACTAACAGCAGCTGAACATTGATCCATCTGGAAACTTTAAACAATGCATCTGGCAATTTACAGGTAATAACTTGCCACATTTGACAGAAAAGGTCATAAATATTTCTTATTATTACCAAACAAGACACCTGTGAGCTCCAAGCTAATACTTATAAATCTATGGGCCATATTGGCTGGCTGTCCTGAAGTAAACATAAAGTCAGCTAATCTTACAAATTGGAAAATGCCATAAGCACAGCCAGAAGAAAGACTATTTGTGAATAAAAGTAATCTGATGATGAGATGTAGTTGGATTTCTTCTTAAGTCAGCCATTGATACTACAACCTGTGATATTACAATCACAGATCCCTGTTTTCCTGGAACTCTCCTGGTTTATGCCAATTGCCTTGGTGTATTGAAAGATAAGTTATATTGTCTCCCTAGTCCTAATACAACTGTCCTCCAGAAAATGGATAGAGTGAGAAAGAACGGAAACATAACTTAGATTTCCAACTGTCTTAAAAATAGGAGATAAGAGTTGTTCATTTTATTGAGGATATCACTTCCTTAGTCCCTCCTTCTGCATTACTGGCTCATGCTGAAGGAGAGCTCTATCAAAAAAAAGCAGGCTAGCGTCCTGATATACATATATACACATATGTGTATAGATAAGGACACACATATATATACATATACATACATATATACATATACGCATATATACATACATATATACACATACATACATATATACACACATATATCTCTATATAATATAGAGCTGTTATATGTTATATATCATATATGTTAGTCTATCATATATACGATAGGCTAACATATATATGATAGGCTAAACTCTATACTCAGCTAAGTGTAACTCCTCTAATGTTCTTTCTGAGAAGTAATGCCGGCTTACTAGCATTTTCTGAATCTCCAATAATACAATTCTTTTTTGAAAAATCAGTAGATGTATTGTATACACACCCTAAAAGCACAAAGAAAAAAATTATTTACAAAGAATGTCAACTAAAGACTAATTTTATAAATATCAGGAATAACTATATTAAGCACAGAAATTTATTTATTAATTTTTTTAAATTTATTTTTTATTATTATTATACTTTAAGTTCTAGGGTACATGTGCATAACGTGCAGGTTTGTTACATATGTATACTTGTGCCATGTTGGTGTGCTGCACCCATCAACTCGTCATTTACATCAGGTATAACTCCCAATGCAATCCCTCCCCCCTCCCCCCTCCCCATGATAGGCCCCGGTGTGTGATGTTCCCCTTCCCGCGTCCAAGTGATCTCATTGTTCAGTTCCCACCTATGAGTGAGAACATGCGGTGTTTGGTTTTCTGTTCTTGTGATAGTTTGCTAAGAATGATGGTTTCCAGCTGCATCCATGTCCCTACAAAGGACAAAAACTCATCCTTTTTTATGGCTGCATAGTATTCCATGGTGTATATGTAAGCACAGAAATTTAAATTATTCTAACTAAAATGCATTAACTTAATATGATGAATTCTAGTAGATGTGAAAATTATCAAATCATCAGTCATTTGAAACTTGCAACATTTGCAAAGGCTCTTGAAAGAATTCAATGTCACTAACATCTCTTTTTAAGAAAGATAACATTTTATTGCAATAAACAAGTTCTTCATTACAAACTAGTTTTGCCTTTCCTTTTTAAAGTTCTATGTTCCCAAAGTTTTGAGCTTCATTTTCTTTGCATCAGATAACTTATTTGATAAGAGTGGCTAGCATTTTCTACATAATAGAAGTCAAGTCAGGCAGGGGGCGGTGGCTCACACCCGTAATCCCAGCACTTTGAGATGCCAAGGTGGGTGGATCACCTGAAGTCAGGAGTTCAAGACAAGCCTGGCCAACATGGTGAAAGCCCATCTCTACTAAAAATACAAAAAATTAGCTGGGCATAGTGGCAGGCGCCTGTAACCCCAGCTATTCAAGAGGCTGAGGCAGGAGAGTCACTTGAACCTGGGAGGCGGAGGTTGTAGTGAGCTGAGATCATGCCACTGAACTCCAGAATGGGCTACAGAGTGAGGTTCCATCTCAATAAATAAATAAATAAATAAATAAATAAATAAATAAATAAAATAAAAGTCATTTAAATTTCAGGATATGATTAGCAGAATTAATAGAAGTAAACCAATGGTAGTAAAAGCAGATTAAAACTACTCAAAATAATGCTTTTCCTGAAAAAACGTATACAAATGGTCGTGAATTCAGATTATGGGTTAAATAGTGAGGGGAGTTGGTAAAGTTTAAAAATAATGTATTAGGAAGCTAAACTAAAATGTATATAGTTTATGTAGTGTTCTTTGAAAATTATGTCAAAGTCATGTTATCTATATGTGCATACATCTTAGCTAAAATCCACCCAGGTAGTAAAGAGAGAGAAGAATACTAATGCATTAATTATCCCCTTGCCCCAGTTAGAAATACATGTTAATTAGGATCGCCTACTTCATTAACACCCTAAGACAACCATGTAATATCCAAATTTCACAAGTTTAAAAAAAGTTCTGTGTTCAGGGGAGCAAAATTGAGCAACATATTAAAATATTCATTATTAAAATTAAAGTGTAGAGTATTTGCAAGGTTTTAAATGGCTATTTTCCAAAAGAGAAACATAAATAAAAACTTGCTTTTTGGAATTTAAAACATTATTTTACTTTTAGCTAGTAATTGTATCTGTCTTTACACCTTTTCAAGACCATCCTTATCCCAAATGTATACTTCTATACTGCTTTTATTGATGATATTGCTTTAATTGGTTCTTATTAAAGAACAATTTTTATCCATCCATTAAAGAACATCCATTAAAGAACAATTTTCAGCCTTAGTCTGTAGTGCTACTGCAAGGTCACCTTCAGGAAAGCAAAGTATCTTTGAGGAGAGAGAAGAATCTCTACAACTTCTGATTTGATAGGTCTCCTAAGTCTTGTCTTGATTGATGGCAAGATCAAAGCAATACCTGTTTAATATAGCTAGAAGCATTCATTCCTAGGTGCCAGGGGCCCTTCATTCTCATGTTTCCAGAAAATGCAAGATCTGGAATCACACCAATTAGGAGCACAAATGTCTCAGACATGGCCAGTGTAGACAAGTGTCCCTGGAAGATCTGGTTCATACCAGTTGCCTTGGTGTATTGTAAAGTATGTTTCCTCCCTCTCTTTCTCTCAGAAGCTTCCTTGATGACAAAGAATAGGTACTTGTATGTACCTATGTACCTAATGTGTCTGTCTGATCAGGTACAAATACCTATTCTTTCTCATCAAAGAAGCTTTTGGCTTATATTTAAGGATGGTCAGTATTGCTACCCTTTTCATTTATTTTCCATCTCAATCTTTTTCTTCTTTTAGGGCAAGTAAATGTTCTAATTCCCAGAGAGGTCAGGAGAAGGGATCAATGGTGGGAATGTGCCTAATATTTTTTGATAGCTCAATAAGGAGAATTTTCTATCAGTTTCTTTTAATTCATAATTCTACATTTTCCATGTATTATATAATGTGGAATTCTAAATATCTGCAAATCTCAATATTTAGTGACAACATTCCTGCATTGTGTATCATCTTTTTGTCACTCTTTTGACTTTCTACCCTCTATTTTATTGCCAAGTAATCAGTCCTAAAAGTAGTAGCCTTTTATAATAGAAATGCTTCCAGATATTAGATCAGAAATGGTCCCCTCCAGGCATCAGCTAGCATAATTAATCTGAATTTCATGTACCTATCTCTCCAGGAAAGAAGAATAAACTTGCTTCTGAATCTCAGCTGAACCAAACTTCTTTGAATTAAAATATCTGCTTTGATTTTGTATAATGGTTGAGTATTTTATCCTATGTCAGTGGATTAAAAATTTGAAATCATGATAACAAATATAATTGAGAGTAAAAATTTACCTTTGGCATCATTCCTTTCCCTATCATTACTCACTCCACAGTATGATGGTGCCGTATCTCATCTCACACCTCAACTGAACATCTAAGAAGAATCCTTCTGCAGATCCCATCTAAAATTACATTTCCAGGCATTCCACATAACTGGAAGAAAAAAATATGGATGGTATGGAAAGTAGGTAAGTAAGATAGAGTTCAGTTTGAATCTAGTCTGACACCTCTGTAACATTAAACAGGGTGTTTTGGCTCTTTCACTATGCGCTTTCTTATCTAAAAGTAAGAATACTAGCAACTCTCTTTTAAACTCGTTGGAAAAGTTAAATGAGATATAAGTTTAAATCACTTTTGTGTCTGGCACATAGTAGGTACTCAATGTACAATTAACTTTTCTACTCTTTAATCCAACATATCCACCTTGATTAATAAAAATGCATTTATCTTGGTGTACCAATGTGTGAAGTGGGTCTTTAATGCCTTATTTTTTTCATGAAAAATCAGAATTAAAACTCCAAAGCATCACAGAATCTATAATTTATCCATATTTTTACACATTCCTAAACAGAATCTAGTTTTACTTTTTAAATTTTCCATATGTTGGAACGTATGCAATTATAGATTTGAAACATATGTATATACATAAATAAATCATTATTTTCAAATTTTAAAATTATTACTTTCAATATTTCTTCATAGTTCATAGTTGTTGCCTTTACAGTTGCATAACATCCTCTTTTACTGTTATTGGAAACTTACAACTATATCCAGATTTTACCACAATAAATAATATTGCTATGAAAATTTTGTTTTATATAATCTTTTTCAAAAATTCTAAGAAGCGGCCGGGCATGGTGGCTGACGCCTGTAATCCCAGCACTTTGAGAGGCCGAGGCGGGCGGATCACGAAGTCAGGAGATCGAGACCATCCTGGCTAACACGGTGAAACCCCGTCTCTACTAAAAATACAAAAAATTAGCTGGGCGTGGTGTCGGGCGCCTGTAGTCCCAGCTGCTGGGGAGGCTGAGGCAGGAAAATGGCTTGAACCTGGGAGGCGGAGCTTGCAGTGAGCCGAGATGGCGCCACTGCACTCCAGCCTGGACGACAGAGCAAAACTCCGTTTCAAAAAAAAAAAAAAAAAATTCTAAGAAGCAAAATGACTGAACCGATCTGGGTAGTCACTATCTTTTAAGTGGCTCTTGATAGCAGTATGTGAAAGAACCGTGGGTTTTACTCAAAGGAGTCATGTTAAACTTGATGTTTAGTTAACAATGTGTTTCTATAGGACTTAGAGAAAAACCTTACAGCAGCCAGTGCCTTTGACTTCTTGAATCCTTCACCTATATATACAGCTGACTATCTTACTCATGAACTTCCAAGCAAATCACAATATAAATCTGGAATTACTCTACAAATATGGACCTCTATACCCAGTGGAAAATAATTGCCACAACCTTTCCTCTAGGATAATTAATGTTGTTTACATATGCAAGCAACAATATGTATCTTCAAAACACTGAATTCTGAAGAGTTCCATAAACAACAATTTTTCAAATAATGTCTTCATATGCAAATTTGCTTATCTATTTTCATGATTTTTCTATTTTGTAGTTTCATTTTGATTACTGTTAACACCTTCACTTTTATCTCAAAAGTATGGCATCTTCCTAATGACAGTTTTTAATTCAGAGTTTCAAATCATTCAGAATACTGAGGGTTCTTTAGTATAAAAATAAATTGCCCATATCATGCATATTTCATTTCCTTGGTATGAGTTTCTATGTTCAACCCTGTTAGGACATGTTTGACTTCTCTCTCTTGATTTATGTCACTTTCTTTTTTGTTCTCTGCAAAGCCCTCTCGCCTTCCAGCCTTTCCCCCTCATTTGAGAATTCGAAGGTTTGATATAGGTGAATTGGCCTCCCTGAAGACAAGGAGTGTGACACAGATTGCAGAAACTTTCCTCTAAAGTTGTATATCAGATGAAGGGTTGTTAAAAGAAATAGCTGCCTAAAGCATCTCATTCCACGTTACCTGGAGTGGGAGTTTTTGTCAGAAACCATCACACTGATAGGTGAAAACACATTGCCCAGCATATTCACCACGACACATATATGCTACTACCATGAATAATTGAAATTGTATCCCATAGAGTTAACCTTATTAGCATTCAATTGAGCATATGACAGTAAATTTAGAGAAAAATTTCACTCCGAATATTTAATAATAATATTTAGCACTTTTATGGAATATTATATTTTCAAAATGAGGTATAAAGATTTATAATGAATTAGTGAGCTCCATGGGATGTACCTTGGAGGCATGTCTGGCTCATTCTGCCCATTTTACAGTTGAAGAAACAGAGGACTTGGGAGATTAAGGGATTTGCTCAATCTGTCTCCATATTTTCCTTTTACTGAGTTCTGCTGGCACAAGACATCCACTAATTCTTTTAAGGGGAAGTTAAGATAAAAATGTAATATACAATGTTTTATATTGAAATTCAAATATTCAAATAGCACTGACAATGACTTCTTACTGAATATGGCATATGAAGCAAATAACACTGGCTTCTTAATTCTTCAAAAGTCTTCAAAAATAAAGATGATTGTAAGTAGGTATTGGCAGGAAAGATAACTGTGGAGTCATGGAGTTTTGGAGCGAGTTGCCCTTGCAATTCAGGTCATGAGGCTTCTTAGCTGAGAAGCAATTCTATAAACTGATATGTGGGCATGCTACAATACATATAATTAAGGGATTCCCCTGGGCATCCTTGTCTACAAGCAGATTTCAAAGCATTTTGCACTTTGCCATGAGAAATTCAATGTTGAATATTACAAGGTAGCCAGGCATTCAAGGGAATTAAAAACATTTCTATTTTCTGAAAACTAATAAAATGAGTAAGACAATTTTCAAAATATTTTCAGTTTAACTTCTGATCAAGGAAGAGTCTAATGGCCATTAAACATGTATATCCTTTTTAGTTAACTTTGGTGTGGATTTTTTTTTTTTTTTTTTTGCCAAAAAATGAAACTATTGAGACTGTCTTCCATTTTTAAAATCTTATAATACTATAAACAAAAGTATATTTGAATAACTTTGGCAAATGTCAGAGTCAAGAAAAAATGTGTTTTCCGACAATGAATTAAGAATTGTAATAGGATTTTGGAAACAGAATGTATTAGTATTAAAAGAGATCTAGTAAATCTAGGAGATTATGTGTCTAATTTCCTCATTTACAAAAGCACATATTGGGGTATGGAATGACTTATTTATTGTCACAGAACTGATTGGGGCAATGGTCAAATCACAATTCTGATTATTTAACCTTTACTTCTTTACCTTTTTTTAACTGTTTCTTTATCTCTTTGATTCTTGATTGGAATGACAGAAAATTGAGAATTGTCTTTTTTTTTTTTCTTTTTTTGAGGAGTCTCACTCTAGTTGCCTGTCTTTTTGAAATTAATTTTTATATTTTAAAACTAGACGTTATGAAGTTAAGATACATTTTACTTAAAATATAAACTCATGGTAGTAGAAGTTGATTGTGTCAACCACCTTCCTTCCACCTCCTATCCTAAAATTGTAGTGATTCTTTATTGACTACAGAAAAAAATCCCTCCCATTTGGTTTGATGATTAAGACATCTCCTTATTTATCCATAAACCTGTATTAATTTACCTTTAATTCCCATTGCCAATCTGTGTTCTTGCCGCATTGAATTATTTATTTGGAGTTTCTTTTTCTAATATTTCTGGTTCCCTGGTTTTTCTCATGTTCTCATTGCAGCAAATTCTATTTGCTTTCTCTTCGCACAGAGTAAATCTGCTCAGCAACAAGGCTAATCTTAAATTTTATACCTTCTGTGAAGTCTTCTCTGCACCCCAGAGCAATAAGTGAGTTCCTCCTTCTCTGAAGTTTCTGAGCTCTCTAGCTGGAGCTTATCCATTTAGTCACATACAACCTGCCGGACTGCAGACTCTGCAGGTTAGAGTTCTAGCTTATTAACCTTTCTACCTCCAACGGTAATCCCAAAGTCTAATGCTTTTTATTCATCCATTCATTCATTCATTCATTTACTCATTCATTCACCCATTCAACTAGTAACTGCTTTAAAATCCTCTGGATACTAGGCACTGTCTGACTAATGACTAGTTACTCAATAACTATTTTGTTAAATGAACAAGAGTAAGCTAACAAAGGTCAGTTTGAAAGGACCTAGAAGCCAAAGATGTTTACCTGGCAACAGAAATAAAGTAGACTAATTTATTAGAATTAAATGCAGATTAGTGATATTGTTGGATAAATTCCTAATGGATATAGATATCTATATCTATCTACACACACACACAGCACACACACACACACACACACACACACACACGGCATAGATTCTTTTCTTTCCTATCTTTGACATAACATGACTGACTGAACTAGCTTTTGTGGCTCAGAATTTACTTTGAAAGTTAACATTTATCTGAGTTTTGAAGGATTGGTTTTTATTGCCCTCCATACAGTTACTTTTCTGTAGGTAAAGCAGCTTCCTGTGAACTTAATGAAAAAAATTCACATAAGACAGATAAAAATAGGAACAATTGTTCCTTAAAGGTGGATATCAAACACATGAAAGAAAACTTGAAGACTTCAGAAGAAAGTCTTTTTGCATGACCAAGACAGACAAAAAAATAGCCTCCAAAAATATAAGTAAAAATTACATAGGAAGAGTTAGAAGTCAGAATGTGAATATCTATTATATACATCTATATTGATACCGATATCTATGTAAATCCAACAATTACTTTCAAATATCTTGATGTCTATATGCTAAATACCCATAATATATGCAAATTCATACCATTAAAAATTATAAAATGTATGTGCTAAAATTTTCCAATAAAATTCTTTTCAAAAAAATTTTTTTTGCTATTAAAAGATGACAGCATAGCTAGAATATAATATCTGGTACCTTTCACAGGCTTCCTTAAAGATTAATAAGAATTCTTCATGGTGTACATCTTGTTAGCAAACCAAAGCCCAAAATATGAGTTGTTAGGAAAAAAGATAATCTTTAGCCAATTTATTCTTTTCTGGAGGGAGAAAGAGCCTAGGGAATTGTACATCAGTCATGTAAATTAAAAGGGAATTAAAAATATTATCAGAGTTACACACTTGCTGTCAGCTTAGAAGCAAACAAAGCTCGCTGTTAAATGAGGTGTGCTTGTCCTTACGTCTTTCTCTGAACTGAATCACGTTAATAGAAGTAACAGTTTGGCAGGTAGGAGCTGAACTATTGATTGTTGCTCCACAGTGTTCATTGCAAACTTTGACAATTTGGCCTCATTGCTTCAGTTCACTGGGGAATCGATACTATCTAACCCTTTTACCAAGCTTATATATAAATGTTGTAAATAAGGTCATCATAAATTTTACTATATTTCTATTTTTCTGAAATAGTAAATTTAAATCTCAAAGCCATGTCTGAGAAGGTAAAACTGCTTCTTGAAACTGAGTAAATTTGGTTATATCTTTACATAGGGATTTATTTTTCTTCTGAATATTCATTCTTCCCACAAGAATAATCTTGGCCATTTGTTTCAATGTAGATGAGACCTGCGTACCTCAGTATATGATTTATTTACTTTTTCTTTTCTACTTATTTCCCTATCAATTTCTTAGTCTGCTTTCATATTTACCTACCAGAGTGTGAGATTACTCCAGCACCTCCAAGCCTATTTTTAATGACTGTGAACTCTATCTGCACCTTATAACCACATATTTAAGTGATTCCACATATTCCACATCAGATAAAATTTTCCATTGTCTTTGTACTCTATTTCTTATTTCAAATTCAGGATCATCCACAAATTTGCAAGTCACACTGTTAACATTATCTGATCACATCCTTTTCTTGTCCTTTCATTATTTAAAATACTCATGAATGCGCCATCAGATAAATGCAAATCAAAACCACAATGAGATACCATCTCACACCAATTAGAATGGCAATCATTAAAAAGTCAGGAAACAACAGGTGCTGGAGAGGATGTGGAGAAATAGGAACACTTTTACACTGTTGGTGGGACTGTAAACTAGTTCAACCATCATAGAAAACAGTATGGCGATTCCTCAAGGATCTAGAACTAGAAGTACTATATGACCCAGCTATCCCATTACTGGCTATATGCCCAAAGGATTATAAATCATGCTGCTATAAAGACACATGCACATGTATGTTCATTGCGGCACTATTCACAATAGCAAAGACTTGGAATCAACCCAAATGTCCATCAGTGACAGACTGGATTAAGAAAATGTGGCACTTATACACCATGGAATACTATGCAGTCATAAAAAGGATGAGTTTGTGTGGATGCAGCTGGAAACCATCATTCTTAGCAAACTATCGCAAGAACAGAAAACCAAACACCGCATGTTCTCACTCATAGGTGGGAACTGAACAATGAGATCACTTGGACTCAGGAAGGAGAACATCACACACCGGGGCCTATTATGGGGAGTGGGGAGGGGAGAGGGGGGAAGGATTGCATTGGGAGTTATACCTGATGTAAATGACGAGTTGATGGGTGCTGACCAGTTGATGGGTGCAGCACACCAACATGGTACAAGTATACATATGTGACAAACCTGCACGTTATGCACATGTACCCTAGAACTTAAAGTATAATAATTAAAAAAATAAAAAATAAATAAACTGTAAAGAAAAAATAATACTCATGAATGCAAAGCATGTTGGCTTCTTGGCATAAGAGACTGTTGTCTTGTCTAAATGTATCTCACGAAGAAATAAATCTAAAAAGAAGAATCCTTACTTACCTTTGCCTTACCTTATATTCTGTAAATACATTTTATGTAATGTCGAAACACAGAAGTAATAAGTAATACTAAATTGCCCATTACCAATACAGCTACACGGTTTCAGTTGCCATTTCGGGAACAAGAGAATTATGAAAAGTAAAAGATAATATTAAAAGTTCACCTAAAATTTGAAAGCAAAAGCAATCAAATGAGAAGGATAGTGATAATTTCCACAACCCCCAGACACACATTAACCTGTGTAACAAACTTCCACATGTAGCTCTGAACTTAAAATAAAAGTTAAAAAAGACTAGAGAAATAACTGTTTTTGAAATAAAGTTATTTAGAATCTCATATTAGTCTAATGAAAGATGAAGCTAAAAATACAAATTATTTAGCATTTTGTTTAAATTAGAATATACATATAAAATTATGTCATTCATAAGTGTCAACATCAGCAAATCTTTCACAAAGCTAAAACACTCAGGAAATAATAAGTCAGTTTAAGAAAGAGAACACTAACAGTCCCCAGAAACTTCTACTGTGTTTCCTGCCATCTACTACCTGCACTGCAAGTTTACCATATTCTGACTTCTACTATCATTTGATTACTTCACTAGTTTTGAAATGCATATAAATGTTTTTCACCCAGTATCATATTTTTGATTCATCCATATTGTTTCCTATAAATATGGTTTGTTCATTTTTATTGACATACTTTTTTTCAGTGAACAAATATATCAAATTTACCCTCTCCCTCACAAATAGGCATTTTGGCATTTTTAGTTTTTGGCTATTAAAAAATTTTCTGTGAACATTTTTATTTATGTCTTTTGGTTAAATATTTGTGTGCATTTTTTTTGGTGTGTGTGTACATATATATGTATGTATATGCAATCTCACAATGTCAACAGTTTTTTTTTTTTTCCTTTAACAATTGACTAATTCTAAAATCTACAGAGGCAAGCAAAAGTCTTGGAATTGTCAAAACAATTTTTTAAAAGAAAAGCACTGTTGGAGGATTTATGCTATCTGATTGAAAGACTTATGGAACTATAGTAATCAAGATTTATTTTATATACATTATGTGGAGAGATATATAATATCTAAGACTGGAACTGCTGAATTACTTAGAATGCGTATGTTTAGGTTTTTTATTTTCAGTTGAAAAGGCAATTATTTCTTTGTTCACTTATCTTGACTCCTTAGCCAAAATTATTGCCTTATTTCTAGACTATTCTGCTCCATTAAGATATGTGTATTATGAAAGACATAATATATATAATATGTAATATATATGCTTTATATATGTGTGTGTGTGTGTGTATATATATATATAGTCTTTCCCTGCGTCCATAGCCCAATATTTTGGTTACTGTAGTTCCGTAAGTCTTAAGTTCCATAAGTCAGACAGTATAAATCTTCAAATAGTGTTTTTCTGTTTTAAAATTGTTTTGACAATTCCAAGTCTTTTGTTTGCCTATGTAGATTTTAGAATTAATCAATTGTTAAAGAGAAAAAAAAACTGTTGAGATTGTAAATGAGATTACATTAATTCTATTAATCAATTTGAAAAAAAAAATAACATCTTAAAGTTGTTGAGTCATCCAACTCACAAACATGGCCTATGTCACCATGATTTTAGGTCTTATTTAATTTCTCCCAGTGATTTTTTATTTTGCTTTGTTTTGATTTTTTTCATGGAGCAGGCTTTGTGCATATTTTGTTAAATTCTCCTAAGTATTTTGTGATTTTATTATGTTATTGTACAGATCATTCCATTTCAATTGTTTGTTGACAGTTTTAGAAATACAATTTATTTTTGTATATTAATTTTCTGTCCTATGACCTTGCTCTGCTAACTTTTTAGTACTTTTTTTTTCTAGATTCCTTTGGATTTTCTACAGTCACAATCATATCATCTACTAATGAAGAGTTTTATTACTTCCTATTCTCTATTTTATATGCATTTAATTTATCTTCTTTTTCAACTGCATTGGATATGACCTTCAGGGCAATGTTGAATAAGAGTAGTGAGAGCAGATATCCTTGTCTTGTGCCTGATCTTAGGGGAAATTTATTCAGTTTTCTGAGATTGTGCATGACATTGGCTTTTTTCCATAGCTATTATTGAAAAGTTTTGGTTTTCTGCTTTTTAAAACCTTTTCATTATGAATAGGTGTTGATTTTGTCAAGGTTTATTTTTTATCTACTGAAATTTATTTTTCCTTTTATAAAAATTGTAATAATTTTCAATGTTAAAACAACCTTGCAGCCTAGAGATAAGCCACATTTGGTCACAGTTCATTAATCATTTGAAATATTACTGAATGCTCCTCATTAATATTTTGTTAAGTATTTTTGAATCTGTTTTCACTAAATGTATTAAGCTGTAGTTTCTTATCTTGTAATTTCTTTGTTAGGTAATTTCTTTTTGCTACCAGGGTAATGCTGATTTCATAACACTATTTGGAAAGTGTTCCCTCTTCCAGTATTTTCCACGTTTGTGTAGAGTTGGTATTGTTTCTTTAACTGTTTCTCAGAATTTACCATGAAATCAATTGAGTAAGATAACATCTTTCTAGGGAGATTTTTAATTATGAAATTTACACCTTCTCTCTCTATATGTGTATATATAGGAATATATAGGAATATTTAGATTTTCTATTTATTCTTGAGTTAGTTTTGATAATTCTTTTCTCTCAAATTTATTGGTATAAAATTATTTCTAATATTTTCTAGCTGTCCTTTCAGGATCTATACTTATGTCCTCTCAATTATTTTGATATTGGTGACTTGTTTCATGTCTCTTTCTTTCCTGATAAATCTGGTTGAGTTTCGTGCATGTCACTGATTTCAAAACAAGGGCCTTTTGTTTTATTGATTTCCTCTATTGCTTGAGTATTTTATATTTTATGGTTTCTGCTCTGCTCTATTATTTTAGTTATCCTTTGGCTTACGTTAGATTTTATTAGCACTTCTTTTCTAGGATCTTATTGTGTGTGATTAGGTTCTTGACTTTTCAACTGTTTAAATCTAACATATGCATTAAAAAATACGTAATTTCCTCTAAGTCTTACTTACGTGATATATTACCAATTTTGATAGGTTGGGTTGTTTATGGTTACTGAGTTCCAAAATTTTTTAAATATATACTGTGATTTTTCATAATCTCATATGTTAATGCAAAATATGTTATCTAATATTCAAATAATTGTTTTATTCCCATACTTTTACTATCGATTTTTAATTCTTGTATGGTCAGAGATTGGTATTATTTAGATCCTTTTAAATCTGTTGAAATTTATTTTCATGGTTCACAATATGGTTTATTATAAACAGCACATATTCTGCTGTTTGTACATTTTGAATAAATGTCAATTAAATTCACACCAGTTGATTGTGTTGTTCAGGTCTTCTGTTATACTTTCTGAAAATCTGCTGAATTGTTCACTCACTTAGAGAGAGTGAAATGTTGACATTTCCAACTATAATTATAGATATGTCAAATTTTCTTTACAATTCTGTCACTTTTGTTTTTGTTTGTTTGCTTTTGAGATGGAGTTTCGCTTCTGTTGAGTGCAATGGCATGATCTCTGCTCACTGCAACCTTCGTCTCCCGAGTTCAAGGGACTCTCCTACCTCAGCCCCTGGAGTAGCTGAGATTTCTGGCACCCTCCACCATGTCCGGCTAACTTTTTGTATTTTTAGTAGAGATGGAGTTTCAGCCTGTTGGCCAGGCTGGTCTCGAACTCCTAACCTCAAGTGATTCGCCCGCCCCAGCCTCCCAAAGTGCTGGGATTAAAGGCGAGTGCCACCGTTCCTGGCCTGTTTCATGTAATTTCAATCTATTTTAGTGTTTGTACATCTATTTATGACTATTTTTCATGAAAAACTGACTCTTTAATAATTGTGTAATATCCCTCTTCATCTCACTAAACACTTTTTTTCCTAAAATCTAATTTTTCTTAAATACAGCCACTGTACTAGTTACGGTTAGTGTTTTTATAGTATATCTCTATTACTCTGTTATTTAACCTACTTGTTTTTTTATATTTAAAGTGAATTTCTTATACACAGTATGTAATTGAGTCTTGATTTTTTTATTTTTAATTTTAATTTAATTTAATTTAATTTAATTTAATTTAATTTAATTTTTTTGAGACGGAGTCTCACTCTGTCCCCCAGGCTGGAGTGTAGTGGCTGGATCTCCGCTCACTGCAAGCTCCGCCTCCCAGGTTCACGCCATTGTCCTGCCTCAGCCTCCCGAGTAGCTGAGACTACAGGCGCCCACCACCGCGCCTGGCTAATTTTTTGTATTTTCAGTGGAGACAGGGTTTTACCGTGGTCTCCATCTCCTGACCTCGTGATCCGCCTGCCTCAGCCTCCCAAAGTGCTGGGATTATAGGCGTGAGCCACCATACCCGGCATATATATATATATATGTACACACACACACACACATATATACTTTTATATATATATATATTTAAATTTTATTTTTTGACTGAGTCTCGATCTCTAGCTCAAGCTGGAGTGCAATGGCAAGATCTCGGCTCACTGCAGCCTCCGCCTCCCAGGTTCAAGTGATAGTCTGCCTCAGCCTCCCCAGTAGCTGGGATTACAAGCACCCGCCATCATGCCCGGCTAATTTTTGTACTTTTGTAGAGAAGGGGTTTCACCATGTTGGTCAGGCTGGTCTGAAAACTCCCGTCCTCAGGTGATCCGCCCACGTGGGCCTTCCAAAGTGCTGAGATTACAGGCGTGAGCCACCGCGCCTGGCCTGAGTCTTGATGTTTTGAGTGGTCTGACAATGTATGTTTTTTAGTTGAAGTGTTTAGCTTAGTGTTAAAATTGCATTTACATTAAATGCAATTTTCAATTGTATTTAAATCCACCGTTATAGCCTCTGTTTTCTCCCTTCCCGTGTGGCGCTGTTCACTTTCACCTCTATCTTCTTGGATCGAAGACATTTTGAATAATTCAATGTATATTCACAATTAAATTATTGAGAATAATTTTATTTTTAAGTGTTTCTCTAGTGCTTATGATACACATCTCATATTTATCTCATTATAACCCCAGATGTTGCATCAACATACTTACAATGAGGAAAATTGCATCAATACATTTACACTTACCCCCTCCAGTTTTTGTGCTTCTATTGTTGTTACAGCCACAAATTTTAATTTTTCAAATATTATAAGCATCACAGTACATTATTTTGTTGTTTGTAGTGGTGTTATTTTGGTTCATAATCTTTTAAAGATATTTTTAACATGAGCATTAAATTATTTTATATTTAGAAACTTTTTTGTTGTTTTTTAGTGCTTTGCATAGATCTGAGTTTCTATTTGTTATCATTTTCTTCTGCTTCAAAAATTTTTAAAACATGTATTGTGTAGATCTGCTGATGACAAATTTAATTAGTTGTCTGAAAATGTGTTTATTTTTTCGTTGAATTCTAGATTTGAAAATTTAGCTCCTTATTTGCCACCTTAAAGACATCATGCCGTTGCCTTTATAGCATTCATAGTTTCAGACAAGTTATATATAGTCATTCTTAACTTATTTTTGTGAAGGCAGCAAGTATTCCTTGCCTTCCTTTTGATTTCTTTTTATTTTCTTATCTGGTTTTCAGTTACTTAACCATGATATGACATGGTGTGATTACCTTTGTAGGAATAACTTTAACATTTTTAAATTAAAAGTATATATCTATGTATTCAAAAAGCTAAATATTAAACTGCTTGATATTATAGCAAATTATTCTAGAGCTCTTTTTATTTTTTAACCTTTATATTTTTCTCTGTGCTTTTTTGTTTAGTTGAACACTGCTATGTCTTCAAGTTCACTGATCATTTTTACAGGTTTCTAGTATGATGTTAATATATTATGTATTATTTTTAAATATCAGCTATTGCTGTTCACAATTGCAAACACATGGAATCAACAAAAATGCTCATCAATGATAGCCTACATAAAGAAAATGTGGTACATATACACCATGGAATACTATGCAACCATAAAAAGGAATGAGATCATGTCCTTTGCAGGGACACAGATGGAATTGGAAGCCATTATCCTCAGCAAACTAATGCAGGAACAGGAAACCAAACACCACATGTTTTTAGTTATAAGTGGGAGCTGAATAATGAGAACACATGGACACAGGGAGTGGAACAACACACACTGGGGCGTGTTGGGTGATGGAGTTGGTTGGGGGAGAACATTAGGAAAAATAGCTAATGCATGCTGGGCTTAATACCTAGATGATGGGTTGATAGGTGCAGCAAACCATCATGACACATGTTCATCTATGTAACAAACCTGCACGTCCTGCACATGTACCTGCAACTTAAAATTAAAATTAATTAATAAAAAAGAAAGGTGGGTGGGGGCATAAACTAAAGAATTCAAGCAGCCTGTATAAACTATAAAATGCAAGGAAATGGGTTCTTACTTAAAGCCTCAAGAAAAGAAGGAATACTTACTAATTTCTTCCTGCAATTTTAAGCTAATAATACATAGCATCATTTTCATTTTTCAGAAAATATTTTCTTAATACAGTCATCCTTCACTGTACATGGGGAATTGGTTCCAACTAGCCTGAATACAGCAAAATGCACACCCACTCAAGTCCCATAGTTGACTCTGCAGAACTCACATATATAAAAGGTCGGCCCTCCATGTATGCAGGTTCACAAATACTATATTTTATATATATATTATACCGCATTTGATGGAAAAAGAAGCACATGTAAGTGGATCCATGCAGCTCAAACCTGTTATTCAAGACTCAACTACAGTAGATATGCTGACCACAGGTTTTGTTTTCATATGACTAAAAATGTCTATTTTACACTGTTTTGAATCATGCAATAATAAATTATGAAAGTCTAGCTTAATCATTATTTTCTTATAACTCTTTGAGGATATCACTTTGTTGGCATGGTAGAAAAATTGATGTGCCACACAAATACTACCATCAAGAAAGAACTTGTCCTTGTTGTCAGCAGACATTCTCCAGCTGTCAGTAACTTCATGATTTGCCTCCAATACAGATAGCTGTGTTTTCAAAATGTGCTATTTTTGGTCAACTGATACCCGAGGACTGCAGTGGAAATATAAAGAGACAGTCCATTGATTGGCCCAACATGGGCTAAATCATAGAGGCCACAGATTCCCATGAGATTAGCCAAGACGTTGTTGTATCTTCATCATAAATTTTCAGTTTTCACTCAAAATCCAGCCTCTTTCCTGCTTTATGCTGCATGTGTTAATCACTAATAAATGTCCTGCATGCTAAACTCTGTCTCAGCATTTTCTCTAGAAAACCCAAACTAGAACAGTTGGTATCAAAACTGATTTGAAAAAGCATATGATAAAATAAGAATTTGGAACTTGATTATTCACTGCATAGCTAGAAGTGAGTGATCTGTCATTGGTCTTAAGTAGAACACAGACCCAGTGACAGTCCAACTGTTAAAATCCTGGGAAAAAGAAATACAATAGAATGTGTGGTATAGCTGGCATGTGAGATACACAGAGGGAATCATAGCCAACAAGTTTCATTATTTTTCAGTTACTAAGCGCCACTGGAATCCTAAAAGAAGAAAATGAAAACCTGCAAGTGATTATCAGGCAGGTAAAAGCCAAGAGTGAAAATCAGATACCTTCTTTTGTGATTCACTGCTGCTTAGCTTTTACTTGCAGCAGTAGGACAGAGAAAGCTGGGAACCAGGATGAGTGCCAGTGGCTGGGCTCAAAATTGTAGCCCCTACTGCCTGTAGTTGATATCAGAGCCTCAACTGATACTAATTTTTCTCTCATCCACTTTTTAGTTAACATTACTTTAGCACTACATCTGCTGGCTGCAGTGGCTCTCCTGGAGACCAGTATCTCTGAAGGTCCTGAGTTCCTGTCTTCACGTCTTCACTCTCAGGCTGGGGTTGCTTCTCTTGCCCATTTACCATCACAATTGGACAAGGGAACCCAAAAAAGTCTAAATGGATTGCCAGGATTTTGCACAAATTTCTCCCTGGCCACATTCACTGTTACATGCATGCCTCCTCATGAAGATCACTGTCAAATAGTCCTGTCAGCCAGATCCGTTTCTCCTTCTTCCTTCTTCCTTCTTCCTTCTTCCTCCCTCCTCCCTCCTCCCTCCTCCCTCCTCCCTCCTCCTCCTCCTCCTTCTTCTTCTTCTTCTTCTTCTTCTTCTTCTTCTTCTTCTTCTTCTTCTTCTTCTTTCTTCTTTCTTCTTTCTTCTTTCTTCTTTCTTCTTTCTTCTTTCTTCTTTCTTCTTTCTTCTTCTTCCTTCTTCACTGCTAATCTCTGAGCCAAAAGCAAGAAAAGGGCAAGGGCAGTTGCTACATCTTATAATTCACTGGGAGTCCTACTATGATTATGGCAACAGTGTGTCCATGTGGGTACTTGGACTTTTAACCACTTAGAAGCTATAAATTGGGGAAAGAGAAGTACACATTTTCCCAGTGGATCAATGGGTGATGGATAGTAGGGCCACTGCATCTTCCCACCCTTGGCTTTGAGATCTAAATGTTAATATTCTTCTCTTTTGATGATAGTATCATCTAAGGGTCATTGACTTGATGTGTATTCTTTAGTCTGGAGAATGGGAGCCCATTCCCATAGAATATCATCTTGAAGCCAGTGGTTGAACTCATCCAGTATGATATCAGGCTGACAGCTTCTGAGTGGTGTGACATGTGATATCTCTAGTGGGTTGCATGATTATGGTCCCACTCCCACACCCCCTTTGTTGTAAAGTGTGATTTCGTTCTTAAAATAAGTTATGTGATACCACATTCTTACAGATCAAACATTCCACACTTCCTTAGTTAGCAGTGCTGCCTCAGGTCACATAGGTAGAAAAGACAATCCCCATATTTAGAATATGCTTTTTTTTCCCCCTCTAATTAGAACAAATTACAGAATTAATTACATGGAAACAGGCCAATGTAATCAATTTTCTGTTGTGTAGTCCATTGGTGTCCTCAAGGAATGGTGCCATATTGGGAGCTCAGTACAAGTCTCCACTGCTGGCAGTTTGAATATTTTGTGATGGCAATAGCTACATCAACCTTCTTCCACTGGGCCCATACATAGTCTTTCTTCTTTACTTATGGTCATTCTTTTCATATGACCATCATGCCAGCATTGGTGTAGCTGTTCCCTGAGGCTGGCTGATGTAAACTGGCTGATTTATTATGTCTACTTGGTGGATTAGTGTCTCTTCATGGGTATTCCTTGGTAGGCATTAGTATAGGATACAGAGATCTTCAGGTTTTGATTTATATCCATCCATTGACTCTACCACAGAGAACTTTCCCCAATCTTTTAATAATTCTTTCAGACTCTTGATACATCTAGCATAGCAGCTGGAATTGAGCCTACTACTTGGGTGAGTTGGGTTTTACTGTCATCCTTCACCCGAATCTGCAAGGCTTAGAGTGGTAAGTTAAAAATGACAAATACACCCACTACTACATCTTTTTGATCTGTGAAGGCAAGGCAACAACTTTTGCCATCTACCCAAAGGTACAATATGGGTAGGTTGCAAGAGTTGTCACCTTTGTAACGTTGCTTTTATTATGTTAACTAGGCTGACAATGTCAAAAGCTTCCTCTCTATCTTTGTCAGTATCATATCCCTTAACATACAGGTCAGGAACCCAACACTGGTTGCATCTACTGCTGCTCTTCAAAGATTCCTCCAGGAACAGAGGATAACCAGAATCTTTTCAAAATGTATGTGAAAAATGAATTTGAGCAGAGCAAAGATTATATTGTTAGGAAATAAGGCTAGATACCAATACCGACTTCAAGGGAGAATTCTTTACCTCAGCTGCCAGAAGAAAGCCTCTAGCTGTCTGAAACATCACAGTTGATTCAGCTACAGAGAACCACTTCACCTAAGGGCCTTCCTTTCCTGCAACAGCCCATATTCCATGAACAATTGCAGTAAGGAACAAGAAAGACCCAGCTATTATGGCAGGACAACTCTCATGGGCCATATATTCTCCCAAATTCCAGTGGGGTTGGCTGAGGCATTTTTAGGCTAGCATCACCGCATAATTTCTCCCTCTGCCCACTCCATCTTTCATTTCCATGATATAGGTGTGTATTCTTAGTAAATATCCTATACACCAAATACTCTTTCACTGTCTGCTTCAGTTGAACCCAAACTCGGACAATTGTCATCTGGTTTTGCTTCTGATTAAAAGTTTAATATCCGTGTAATATTTTCTTCTATGAAGAAAATCTCTTGTTCTGATTGATTTCAAGTTTTTCTTTTAAAATTTTAAAAATTATTTAAATTTTTTTGCAAAGATTTGGTAAATTATTTTTGAATTTTATTTTAATGCTAGAAAAATCTCTGGAATATTCAAGAAGATAATGTGGCATATGTGAAAAATAGAGTCCTTGCAGCTAAAAAGCTCTACATTTAATTTGGTTATGTTGTATAAAGCAATGTAATTTTTAAAAATCTCCTTCAAAAGTAGATAAAGTGGTTTTCCTAATGATAACTTACTTTGTAAGGAAAACTATCCATGGTGTTATTTTCTCAATGTTTTACTTTGTCTCCAAACTGAACCTCATCCTTAGTGGGATTATCTGCATCTAACCTCAAACCCCCAATCAACCCCCTACCATCACTCTAGGATTTCGAGAAGGCTGGATACAGTTCCATGATCCAACTTCAATTATCAAACTTAATCCCTTCTGCTGTCCCCTTCCAGTTTTCAATTTGCAATATGGATTTGACTAATTTTTAGATTAAATTATTATCTCTATAAGTTAAGAGGTGAACTAGATAAACACTATAGTCCCTTCTGAGTCTCTATTATTCCATGCAATACATCTCTTGGAAATTCTGAGTCTTATAAGAGGGATAATACCTTTCAAAAATTTTTTATTTAAAAAATCTATTTATAAAACAAGGTAAAATTTTTTAAACATATTTATTACTCACCAGTTTTACTATAATAATCTTCTTTTTATTTTGCCTCCTAGGTTTTATAGGCTTCTTAAATATAATGTTTGATATCTGTCATTATTTTTTAAATCTGCTAGGTATTATCTCCTCATATGCCATTTCTCCTTTCTTACTGGAATTCCAATTACCTGATATTAGACTTTACTATTCTCCCAAAATTTTCTTATGCTATTTTCTGTTTGTTTGTTTATTTGTTTGAGACAGAGTTTAGCTCTTGTTACCGAGACTGGAGTGCGATGGCATGATCTCGGCTCACTGCAACTTCTGCCTCCTGTGTTCAAGCAATTCTCCTGCCTCAGCCTCCCGAGTAGCTGGGATTACAGGTGCCCACCACCACGCTCAGCTAATTTTTGTATTTTTTTAGTAGAGATGGAGTTTCACCATGTTGGCCAGGCTGGTCTCAAACTCCTGACCTCAGACGATCCCCCCTCCTCGGCCTCTCAAAATGTTGGGATTACAGGCATGAACCACCACGCCCAGCCTCTTCTGTGTGTTTTACACTTGATCTTAGCCAAAAGGCCGAGAAGCAATCTTCTGTGTGTTTTTAACGTTTCTGCCTCTCCATTTTTAATTTAGGTTGTTTGCTTTTGACCTCTTACTAGTTATTGAATTAGCTAGTGTTTTTTAAACTTGCCATTGTGTTTTTATTTTGTCTGTGTATATATTTTTTTATTTTTCTAAACTACACTTTATCCTTCTTTAAAATTTTTTATTGTTTGTCAAAATTCTCAATGACAAATAATTTTGGCTCCTGGAGTAACCTGTTCTCAGCTATTTTTTCTGTTATCATCGTCCCCATTAAGGGATTCCCTTGGGGCAGAATTACAAGATAACAGAAAAAAAAATGAGAATAAATAAAAATGGGTATTTCCCTTATTCTTTCTGAGCTTTCAGTATTCCTTTGTCCACTCCTTAAGACAGTAGTAGATTTCTTTTGTATCTTTCTCTGCAGTGTAAAGTTTACTTCCAGTTTTCAAATTATACTGAGTTAAGGCCAGAGGATACCAGAGTAGGAAAAAAAAAGTGGTAAACACAACACTGTTTCAATGGTACATAAAATTGTGCCATTCTTTCTTTATCTACTTCCTTATATTTAATTTTCAGAGTTCCCAAATGATAACTCCTGTGTATCTATCTAGGTTTCTTTGATGAATTCAGTGAGATATGGAGAGGTGTGTGTTTATCTTACTCAGAATCAGCAGGATCTACCCCAACTTTATCCTTTATTATCTAGAATATAGTGACCATAGTTATTTTTACATTAATATCTGGCAATTACATTATCTCCATTTCTTATATTTCTGTTTTATTGTGTATCGCTACTCTTGGTTTTCATTGCCTTATCTTATCTCTTGGAGTATTTTTATTGTGTTACTCATATTTTATAGAAAAATGTTATACAAATAAAATGTTGACAAGCTTCTGTCAATTCCTACTTCTGTCAAGCAGTAAGTAGCAATAACGATCACTGATGATCTTATTTCAACTTCAAGAACTAGATGTGAGGTCCAGTTTATTTCTAATTTGGCCTAATTCCTAAAATGTAGTTTTCACGATTTCAACCCACTGGTCTCCCTTATCATTAGACCTTGAGTTCCAATTTTGCCATGCTAGCCCAGAAGTGCTAACAAAAGCTCTATTCAGCTTCTCAGCCATTTAGAATATATTAATTATCAAATACACATACCTAGTAGTCTTCAGAGACTAATGGGAAAGACTTGTGATTTCTTTCTAGTGGGTTTTCTCAACAGCACTCTGAGAAGGTTCTCAGTGAATGCCTGTTACTATTGTTGTTTCTTGCTTTAAGAGATTGTTGGGTCAATATGGCCATGATGACCACTTATTTTATTAATTAAGAATATCGTCATAGTGTGCAGTATTGCATGCTGTGCTTTCCAGGTCACACAGAAATACAGCCTTCAAAATAAAATCCAAGAAAATATGGAAAGAAGAACTTAGCATGGAATTCATGTCATGCATTAGAAGGAATTGATTCTCAATCAATGTAGGAAATGTGACTTGCCATGAAAACAGAGACTAAAAAATACAAATTAATTAATTATCTATTAAGTGTTAGTCAATACACTAAACATGTTCCCCAAATTACTGTTTCTTGTGGTGGGTCTGGATTTGTTCATGCTGACCAAAGGCACTTAAATTTTGTCTGAGGTTTTAGGTCCTTTTCACACCTTACATGGCCTACTCTATGAGACATCATTCTTTCATGGGTTTGTTCATTGAATACACATTTATTTAACACATAACTTATTTCAGTCACTGTGAAAGACATTAAATATAAAGACTGTATGTAATAAATGCAGAGCTTGCTCAAAAGAAGTGTTTAACACAATGGACGTTGTTATTAGTTCAATGAAAGAGCTATTAAGTGTCATTTTATGCTGCAAAAGCATGTGAGCCATCACATATATAGAAGTGAAAAGAAAAGTGGATAATCTTTCTATTGTAGGTATTAAAAGGTCATTGAATTTTGAGGGGGTTGCACATAGTAGACACTCAATATATGTTTTCATAACTCACTACAATTTTGCAACTGGTGCTATGATACACCATGTTTAAATCTTTAGTTCTAACAAAACTGGAGTGTAGGTTACATGCCTTGCCTGCTTTAATTACGTTTTCTCTCCAACATTTACATAATACATTGACATCACTGTGGACTCTCATAAATTAAAACAAACTATGACTCTACTGCAAGTTTGGATCACAAATTCCTCCAAGAAACACTTAAATAGCTTTCTAATTATATGGAATTTATACACAATTTGTATTATTGTATGATTTCCCTTGACGTGTAATGTTTAAAAGTAGACGTGAATTGAAATTCTGAGAAAAACATATTCTTTAACTTCAAAGTCCTTTAGGTATGCCTACAGCAGCCCTTCACTCCAGGGACTCTATTGAAAGATTGCCTGGGCAATGGAACTGTCAGGAATGTCTGTCTCCTTGAAGCCAAGTTTTGGATTCTATTCACTTGACACATGAACCAAGCAGGTAGAGATCAATCCAATTGCATCTGAACCACTGAAGTCTCATTAAATGATACTGTTTAGTAACCACCTTCAGCCCCACGTTCTACTAACCCAGGGGGATTTCAGAAGCATTGCCAAGGTCTCTTCTGTCTTAAAAAAAGGGAGGGGGGCAGTTATAATTCAACGGCTTGGGCAACTTCTTCTTTCATTGTGTGTAATTTATAAAGCCAGACAGATGATATTTATTGTCTGTATTGTGGCTAAATAACAAGAAATAGTTTTTCTGAATTACTAATGTCCTTTTCCAGTCCATGCATTATAATACTCAGGGGTCTGTGTTGTTTTATCAAAAGGCAGTAAAGATGAGAAGCAGAATCCGCTAGCCTCTGCCCCTACACCGCTAATATGCTGGCTTACCTCTGAGTGCTTGCAGACTCTACCACCTATCATAGGCCAGATATTATGCTGGGCTATGAGAACACAAAGTTGAGTAATACACACTATGGCTTTCTGGTGTGACCCATCTACTGCTGGCCTTCCACTAATAGACTCTTTCCAGGAGTTTGCCTCTATCTCTGCCACATTTTTTCATTGAAGATTTAGAGTGTTTCGAATTTTAAGTATTGTATTTAAATCCTTGGGACTGATGGAAATGTATTTTTCGAGACTGTTTATGTTGTTTTAGATAGAACAAGATAGAATAATCTTGCAAATGTCTGATATGAAAGAGTTTGAGGTCACTGCAACTAAAAATTTGTTGTTGTTTAAGAAGCAGAAGAATGATTTCTGATAATAGCCACTAGAAAGTATACAAAAACAGCTTAAAAACTGAAAGCCTCTGAGATTACAGTACCTATATGTAACAAGATTTATTCCTATCAATCAGGAAGTTGCTAAAATAAATCTAACAGCACTTCATCCAGTTAAGTCAGATCAGTTGGAAAGAGAATTTTCAGACTAGTAATGCTCTCCACTTTTTTCAAAGGAAGAAATTCAGTGCCCAGGTATTTTTTAAAAATTATTTGTCATCACAAAATTAATGTAAGCATATTTATTGTAAAATTGTGGTGAAAGCCCTATAATTTTCCTCAGTTAAATATTTAATGTAGTAAAAGCTGTCTCAATAAAAGAGGTTATCAGTTTGTAAGGCAGTCAATGCAAATGAGAGCTTTGAACTCATTTAGGTTCCTTAATACAATGGTAACTGGGGAAGCCTTAGGATTAAAAAAAAAAAAAAAAAAAAAAAGAAAGAAAGAAAAGAAAAAAAGTAGTCACAAGATTGGAGAGTCAGGAAGGCATAGGGTTCCACCACAAGAACTGCATAGAATTACCCTAAAGAAAAAGAGACTAACAGAGAGAATGGTCTTCAAACTGTTGAAAGATCAACAAATATAAAATTAAGTAGACATATATAAGTCAGCACAGGACCAACTGGTGGAAAATAACAAGGAGAAAACACTTCTGCCCTGCATGAACATGAGTTTCCTAACAGTTGATGCAGCCCAATTGTAAGATGAGCTGCCCTCTGAAAAATAGAGCCTTCCACATAGTATATGCTTAAGAAAGAACTCTGTGGCTATCAGTCAATAACACTGTAAGAGGGTTTCCAGCAATAACACGGGAGATAGGTTTATGGGCCTTTCATTAGAAAGCCTATTTCTGCTTCCTCTCTGTGTTTCCCCTCTCTCATTTTCTCTCATTTCAAACATTTAATTTCAGGTGGCTCCACCCCAATAAAGACAAGAGAAATAAGCATTTGGCTTAAGGTAAATGGACGAAAGAATGGTAGGAAGTATTTTTAGCACTTTGTGGAATCTCAGTCCTCTTGAGATGAGAGCCTTGGGCACTTTCTTTCCCCAGAGCAGATGAAAACAACAGGCACCAATGTAGCACTTTTATTTGCTTTGGTTAGCATAGTTATATTTCTTTAGTATACAAGGTCTAGCACCATCATGCTCAGCTTAAAGTAAACACATTTTCCTGTATCTATATCATGGGAGAATATAGAATTTTTCCAAGAAAACTTCAGAAGAAACTCTTGAATGAATACAAACATATCTGAAATGCTATTTTTACCACATGGCCTGAACATTGAACAATAATCAAAGCTTATGAAATTCTGTTATACTTGTGTTCACTAATTACCTCCTCCTCTTCCATTTCTAATTTCAGTTGAAGAGTTTCAAAAATAAAAAGAAAAATAACAGAACAGTGTGAGAAGACAGATGGCTCAGCTGACGACAAAATCCATTTGACTTTTACCACACTGGAAGATGGAAAGCTTGATTAATAGTCAGTCAGCCAATGAGACAATTTAAAAAGAAAAACTACTTGGCAAAATATGTCTTAACCAGATACGGCTATCTTACAATTGCTTGACTTAAATGTTTCTTGTGGAATTACCATTTTGCATCAGACCTCTTAAATATGCCTGTTTGAATAAGCTCAAACCAACATAAAACTGTTTATAGTATTAAGTTCACAACATAAGCCAATATAAACCTATTTTAACTGCATCTACTGATTAGGTAAAAAAGAAAATGCCACTGAAAACTTCTTAGTGCCTTTCCCTGAATGGCACTATAATCTATTACAATTACCAAAGAGAAAAAAGTTCAAAGAATGCCTGCCTATACAAATTATTCTTAGAATAATAGAACTTCAGAGTTGGAAAGAGCCTGAAACTTCTTCTAGCCAATTACCTTTATTTTACAAGTGAAATTAATGAGGCACAGACACATGAAGTGATTTTGCTGAGACCACACAGACTTGGAGCAAAAACTATGCGAGAACATGAAGTTCTGGTCTTCTAATTCAATATGCACTATCTTTTATTTTATTTTATTTATTTTATTTTATTTTTTTTACTATTTTTTAACTATGTGCATAGTCAGTATCTTAGAAATGTTGATAGTACTATTATGGCTTCTTTTTTAAAGTTGGAGAGGACATTGCCCATTAAATTACATGTGCCTGTGCTTCAGAGTTATACAAAATCGGAAATTGTATATCTCAAAATAAACATGTGAATAGCATTTTAAAAATGCTGTTTAATAGAACATATCTCTTTGTAAAAGCCTGGGGATACATGATAATATCTGCTAATTTTAACTAGATTAATTTCTAAATAATAATTTGGAAGGGGGGATAATTTTTATATCAATGATTTACTTGTTATTATTGACCAGATTATTAGTAACCTTTAGTTTTGTGAACCCATCATAATATTATAAGGAAAATAGACAAGAGGAGCAATGACTTTAGAGCAGATGACCCCTTGAGCTAAACTTTTCAAGTGAAATAAATCACAAGAAAAAATTATAGCAATTTTAGCTTCAACTTGAGAATAGATGCTCAAAATGTTATGAATGTGATTATTACACAATGATATATTATGTGAGTGATTTCCTAGGGAATCTTCTCTTCATCTTGTTATTGTTATTTGGCCATACTGGTTTATTTATACAATTTTATACTTGATGCTTCTCTCATTTCCTTGATAACACAGCTGCACACACAACAAATGTCTCTGTCTATTGCTGAACAATGTTAAGTAGCATAATTTGACACATGTACATTGCAAATCAATAAATGCGACATTTTATTTTCCTGGTACATTCTGTGTAACTTATAACACAGCTTCAGGTATATGATGTGTCAAGTCATATCTTCTGTATTATATCAACTGAATAAAGGAAAAGGCTGATATAATTTAATTTCTTAGGGTAGATTACTTTTGTCTCCACTTAAAAATTGCCTCTCATGTCTTGAATTAAAAATTGTTTGTCAAATTGGATAAACCAAATAATTGCATTCCTAGCTGTCTATATTAAAGACATTTAAACATTACATATATAATTACTACATATATATTAATAATACATAATGTATATATACACATCATATATATAATTAATATGAGAGATACTGTTGATCATCTTTTTATGGTCCCTAGACTGTGATTAAAAAATGTTAAATATATATATCCTGAGTGTATATCTAATAGTCACACGAATGTGAGATACCCCATAATTCATCAAATGATAGTATTAAGTTTTGTGATCTTTAATGTATGTAAAGTTATACCTTCTGAAAAAATCCACATAATATTATTGAATTCTAGTTGATCCTATGCATGCAGAAATATTTGGAG
Source organism: Macaca mulatta (assembly GCF_049350105.2). NCBI lineage: Eukaryota > Metazoa > Chordata > Mammalia > Primates > Cercopithecidae > Macaca > Macaca mulatta. The sequence continues at coordinate 126,654,736 of NC_133411.1, forward strand.
GCAAAGTGTTCTAATTTAAGCAAGCTTTTAAAAAATTCATCAAAGTAAACATGGATATAAATATAGACAGAGAGTTGCATAGATGGACATGTGATAAAGCAAATATAATCAAATAATAATGTAGAATTTATAAAATCAGTATATGAGTATTAACTGCACTATTATTTTAATATTTCTGTATAGTTGAAATTTACATAAAAATACTGGAAAAACATAGATATGTCCAAATTGTGGCTTACGACTTGAGATATTCCTTCAAATTTCTCTAATCTCATAGATTATTTTACAGTTTCAGAATAAACAATCAACTCAGATTTTATGAGAAATGACTTGTGACAAACGATTTTTAAATTTAATAATTATGGCCTCAGAAATGAATGACACTGTACTTTAGATCAGTTGCTTTCAATATTACCCTGTCTCTAAACACTGGCTTCCAAGTACAAGCTATGGATAATTAAAGAACTCTAACAGGCAGGTCAGCTCGTCTCACTAGCTGGGAATACAGCATGCATGCAACTCATCCTGACAGCCTTCAGGGAAGTCAGAGCTGGTAACCATCACTCTTGAACATTATATCCACTGCCTTGTGGAATGCTGGCATCTCAGTTATTCATTGGTTATGCTTCTTAAGCAGATCTGTTGTCCCTCTCTGGCAACCCCTTGGCCTACCTTCAATGGCAGTGCAGTGGTCTGCTACCTAAAAACATCTGTCAGATCCTTAAACTCTCATAGTGAATGTCAATCCAACCATTTATAGACTATGAGCATTTTCCTTCAATTAACATCAATAAAGCAAGTGCTACTCAACTTGTAAATATTTAATAAATGCCTTTTATGTCAAGCCTTGTGCTAGGTTCTGAACATAACAAAGATGAAAAAACTACCATGGGATATTGTTTTCATGGACGACTTAACAAAAACTGTTGGCCACTTAGTTCCTATCTAAATTAATTTTTTTTAAGAAAGTCACTCTAAGGCAAAGTCATCTACTGTATCGGACTCTCAGGTTTTAATTTAAATTATCAAGTGAGACCATCAGACAGCCACTTATCTGCATCACATATGACATTTTAATATTAAGCCTTCAGATTCAAGGGAAATAAAAGAACAACAACAAAAATCACTTCTGTCTTGATACTAAAACTGATTTAAAAGGCATGGTATATACCTGTTCCCTGTGAGGTCAATAATCAATTAATTTTATAATTAAATACTAAAAAAAAAACCCTCATATAAAATTTGATACACCACTTCTATCAGACAATGAAAAATATGTAATCTCTTTTTACCCAGATTTCCAAGAAGTTCATAGTGAAATTAAATGTTTAATAGCTGTAACTATATTGTTTTTCTACTTCTGTTTTACCAGGCATAATGTATGAGGGTTTAAAAAATGTCAAATCACTTTTAGGAAGTGGAAGATCATAAAAATACCTACAATATTAGGCATGTGCATCAAATGCAGATGTGTCACCCAATGTAGTTTAAATGATTTTAAATGAAGTTGTTGAGCTGTATTTTAATTTATTGCATTGATAAGAATGTTACCCTACACTTTCTGACTACAGTGTTACTTTCTCATGATCTAAAAGCCAAGACAAAATATATACTGAAAATCAAATAGAGTTTTAAAATAAATCATTAAAATCATTTTAACAGGTAGAAAGTTATATCTGTGTAAGAATTCTGAAGTCAACATAGGGTCACTTCATATTTATCGGTGAATGATGAGTTGGCATTTATTTTCCCCTCACTGTGTATCTTGAAGAAAGTTGAAAAATTAGCCGCACTTCTTCTGATAACAGGTTCAGGAAATGAGATTTGAAAAGAACTGGAAGCATTTTCTGTGACAAACAGCGAGCTTCCTAATTCATTTTAGCAGCATCCTTGCTATTCATCTTCAGGCTATTATATAGTCTCTTGTGAGCCAGGGATAGGTCTAGGGAAGAGAGGGAACAGGAGAGACAGAAAGAGAGAAAGAAAAGAAGAGAGAGAGGAGGAAAAGAAGAAGAGGAGGAAAGGGAAAAGAGAATAAAGAATTTTAGAGCATTTATATTTTCATACCTTTTATTCAAATCTATCCATCTCATATACCAAAAAAAATGCTGGGATTGTTAAGAAAATAAGAAGTGCAACACTCCAAGTCCCTCAGAAAATTTAATCTTACTTAAAATTATTATTATTATTGACTAAATATCAATTACATATAATAATTTCTGAAAACAGTACTTATTGATTGAGAACTGTAGGGCAGTCTCTCCCTCAGGTAGGTTTTGTACAGCTTATAGAATATGTTTCATTACGGTATTGAAATATTCTGATTCTCCCCAAAGGTCTTTTGTTAAATATTTAATCATTGAGGCAGTCCTAAATAGTCTTGTATCTCAGCGAGTGAAAGCCAATATAATGCTCCATTAAGTTTATACAAGTAATTGATCTATATTATCAGTCAATTATAAATGACTTAATTTCATCCATGCGTATTACTCTGGAAACTGTGGGATAGAGTTCACCTGCTTTATTCCATATTTCATAAATTTCCAAAACATAATACTTAATCTCACAATCACTAGCTCTATGTCCACAAGCACCATATTATTTGTATCAAGGCATTATTAGTGAATAACCTTTGGTTCTAATATTGTAGCAGTTTACACTTTTTCTCCACTCAGTCCATCTTTGTTCACTCATGCTTTCCTTGAGTGGGCATTTTCAATATTGGAAGGTCTACCATTCATTTCAAATTATTATTTTTACTGTGTTCAGGAAATTAATATCAAGTGATAATTATTGCCAAATATTGATCTCATAAGTATTTAAATTATTTGATGACTGCTCAGGTAGAGAATAGGATATTTTATTGTTGTTGAAAGTGAGACACACAGGAAGGGAGAATCTGTTTGGGCAATGGATCACGAGGTCAAGAGATCAAGACCATCTTGGCAAACATGGTGAAACCATGTCTCTATTAAAATACATAAATTAGCTGGGTGTGATGGCGCACTCCTGTAGTCCCAGCTACTCGGTAGGCTGAGGCAGGAGAATCGCTTGAACCCAGGAGGTGGAGGTTGCAGTGAGGTGAGATTGCGTCACTGCACTCCAGCCTGGCGACAAAGTGAGACTCTGCCTCAAAAAAAAAAAAAAAAAAAAAAAGTTTCAGCAGTTGTGCTTAATGCCAAGCTATTCTTTCAGGAATTTCTTTTGACATGTTGTTGATAAATCAGTGGTTCTGTTCCTATATGAGCAATAGCAAACACATCTAATCACTATGTGCTAGTCACTATATGTATACATATATATATACACACACTAGTTACTATATGTATACATATATACACACAAACATATATAGACATACAATATATTAACTCAGTTTAGCAAACAATTTATTAGGTGGGTACTATTGTTATCTTCATTTTACAATGGAGGAAAGTGAGGCATAGAGCAATTAAATAACTTAATAATTTAGTGGTAACACATAAACACAGAATCATGGTATAAATTCTCTTAAAGGACAACTGAGTTTAAGATGCCAACCATTTTAAAATCAAAATACTGAAAAACAAATTGTACTTCTGTATTTAGAAAATGTTTGAATATCTAATGCTTCCTATTTCACAATTTAACTCATTTATTCTTGTCTACTCCTGAAGCTATTACAAAGTGAATTTCTAGCTTTTAAATTTTATTCCTAAATAACCTAGCTGTTGTGGTTTTAGCAAGTTCAAAGATTTTTTTAAAGTAAAATGTATTGAGTACATTTAAGGTATACAACATAATGTGATAAGATACATGTATATATAGCAAAATGATAATTATCCTGGAACAAATGAACATATCCATCATCTCACATAATTACCCATCTCCATCCCCCATGGCAAGAGCAGCTATAATCTACTCATTTGCCAAATCTCCTGAATACAAGATATTTTTATTAACTATAGTCCTCATGTTGTATGAAGAAGGATGGACGAGTTGAAAGATCTAATGTACAAAGACATTTGAAGAAATCCTATGTTCTAATGAATTCAATTAATTAAATTTATACAATATATTAGACATGATATTTTCATGAATCAAAACAAACAGCATGGTCTCTGCCTTCAATGAGCTAATATTCTAGTGGGGAGAAAGTTCTAAGAAGTAGGAACCTTGGGAGATAAGTGTACATTGTGAAGTCAGATCATAGAAGTAATTGCTCACAATAATGAATTCAAATCAGCAAATAAGCAATGAAAGGGGTACAATCTCATGTAACATACACTGTGAATTTTTAACTAAAGAAAGTAAACAAACCTTTCTGCGCTCCACAGTGTGGTGCCTTATGCACTACCAGCATCATAAAAGGCACTAAGAAGAGAGTCAAGGTAACCACTGAGAATTTTCAGAAAGACCAATGAAGAAGGAAGCAGAAAGACTAGGTATGAAGGCAGCATGAGAAGTCCATTTACTGCGGCACGATTTCAGAGGAGGTTCAGTAGAGGCTATTTTACAGGGTTCTTCATTATATTGGGTGAAGAGCTAGAGGTTAGACAAAGGGGGATACTCCCCTGCCTGAATGGAGCTGACCCTGGCAGTAAAGTCTGAGGTTGGAGAGCATGGTTCAGGACTCCAGCAAAGGCTGCCTAGGGCACCAGTCGAGCTCTCCTTCTCTGTATCCGTCTTTTATCTTCAGACTACAAGAAAGTAGATAGAATAAATTAAGGTTTGTGGTAGAAGACAAACATGTATCAAAAAGCACTAACGGGGCCAGGGAGTATGCAAGTGCACTAAATCAATTAGAAGTTCCATTCATAGAACCACACAGAGATAAAAAAGACATGATATGGCAGTTATGCCAAATACATAAGTAATAAGAATAGAAAAGAATATTATAGAAACAGAAAAAAAAAAGGAATAATCAATTTAGAAGACACTTAATGAGAGGAACAAAAGAAAAAAAATCTCTACAGTATTTCTGTGTAATTTATCCTGTGGAATATTTTAATAAGAACATGAATTCAACAGGCCAATAAATGAAAAACAAGATAATAAAACAATAGACTGATGTGGTTGGAAACTAAAACTGAAAATAGTTTCGTTGTAAGACTAAGGGGAAGAAAAGGAAATCATATATGAAAATTATGAATACTATTGAAAATCAAGTTACTATCATAGTGAAGGGCTTCAGTTAATCACCTTATAAGCAGAGAAAAAATTCAGAGATTTTTAGTAACCGTGGGAAGATGATAGATATGGAAACAGTCAAAGATGACCCTGAGTAAAGATAATTGGTGACCCTTAAGAAAAAAAAAATTCATTATAATGAAATGGCAGACAATTTTTCTGGAATAAACGAAGGACTTAATATCCATTTCAAAGGAGTGCATTCAGTTACAAGAATGGTACTACAATGAACACTGAGACATAGCCTGATTAAGTTTCTGAATTGCAAAGGTGTAAAAAACATTCCTTAGCTATGCAAGCAGACAAAAGCAAGTCACTTTTGTAGGTGAAAATTTCAAACTGACCTCTACAATAATATTCAATTTCAGAAAACAGTAAAGCAATTTGTGTAAAATGGCTGAGGAAAAGGTAAACCTAGAATATGATGTTCAGCCAAGTCTTTGTTCAACTACGTTAAAACCACAAACAGACATTCTCATACATAAACTCAGCTGATCGATGTCCTCTTCTTAGTTGTTTTGCTAATGGGCTCCAATCTCTCACGGAGGTGACTTCTTGTATGTGGGAAGATGCTGCTGTCATTCTCAAATACACAGCAACAGTGGATATAGGATTAGAAACAAGGAATGTTCACAAAATTATAGCACAATCGTTTTAAAGTGAGGTCCTCTGGCCAGAAGAATTAGTATCACTTGGAAACTTGTTACAAAAGTAAAATCTTAGACACCACCATCAATCGTACTGAATCAGAAACTCTGGGGACGGGGTCCAGATATCTTTGTTTTAGCATGTGTTGCAGGTAATTCTCATGTACACTAAAGTTTGAGAACATTAGTGCTAGTGTATTCCTTTTACAGGTAGATGTTGACACTCAATGATCAACCCCCAAGAAGAGTCTAGACTGTCCAGGATTAGGATTTCAACAGCAGTCCTGAGTCTAGAGGGCCAAATATAACACACACAAATTCTGGGGCCAAGGCTATGTGCTGAGCTGTGTGCTGAGTTATTCCTGCAAGTATTGATTGACTTCCCACTCCTGCCTGTGAATGATTACATGAATTGAATGGAATTGGCCATCTAAAAAACAGCTTGCCATGACCAATTAAGTCTAATGTCTTTATGAAAAACAACTGAGGAAACAGATGGCATATAAATTTGGAAATAGGTAACATGAGGGTGTAGAAAGAATGACAGAAAATGGCAAACAAGCACAGAATCACCTGGGGATTATTATGGCTGTTGGGGCGATTGAAATCAGCCTTGAAATGAGCCAACATTCTGAAAGGAGCCCTTGTTACAGGTGTGATGTAGGCCAGCTGGTCTCGAAAGTCAGGGGTGCTTTCATCTTGGAAATACAAAAGTCAAATGCATGCATGGAAAGAAAATATTAGGACTTTATATCCTTTAAAAATGCATTATTTGAGTGCATGATTTATAAACTACAAATTAGTACATTAGAGAATAGATAAATAAATATGCATTGAAGAAATCCTTAGAGGCTACAAATGTATGAATTGAAGACATTTCTTGGTGATGAAATCTAGTCAGCAGTGAAGTGAATAAAAATATGAGACTATTAAAACCATTTAAATGAAAAGTCAAGGCCAAGTAATTGGGAGCATTATGGTTGCAGAACAGAAAGTGTTATTTACCTTGAGAAAGAAAATATTTATCATACAACCCACATAGATTGGAATGTGGGAAGAATAATGATTGCTGTATTGCACAACTCCAGGGGGAGTCATTCCTATAACATAAAACGTGAGTTGTACATCCTGGAGTTACACTACGCAAGAACTTGAGGCAAAGGGATGTGAGAAGAAGTATGGGAGAAATAAGTCCCTTATATTTCATATCAAGTAGTCAACAAGTATTGTTTAAAAGTGAAACATACAATTGAAAGGAAATGATGTAAAATGATTTTTGTGTTCTTTCACAAACTTAGTATTTATATACTGATATATCGTGTATATGAATAATTGAAGTTTATTTAAACTCTTTGTTTTCATTCAGCTTCTATTAAATTCAAGTACAAAGAAATTATATTTCAGTTAAGAGTAGCATGAATTGTGAAATCTCACTTTTAGATACTTAGATATCTGTGAGTAACTTCTTGTGGTCTTTCTTATTTTGCTTGAATTTTTAATAATATTTACAGAAAATCATTATTTTTTAATAAAAATTCCCCAAACAATGTCCTTTTTAGCACTGTGACCTCTCCTTCTCATGGCCTCTTGTACTCACCTTTATACCGAAGGCAATTTAGATTTATTTTGCCAGTCAGTAACTATTATAAAGCCATGAAGTTAATCTTGCACTCAGCTATAAACACTAAGTCTTATTTCCAACACTTTTTCTCCATCTTAAGTTTACAGAACTTTATATAACGAAAGCAAAATGAGCATTTAAAACAATGTTGCATCCCTCTAATATTGAAAAAAACAATTTTATGCTCTCAAAATTAAAATTTTTCTGTCAAACCAAGGAAACAATACACACACAGGCATGCACACACACATACATATACACTTTTGATCTAGTGTTTTTGAAAAGAAAATTATAATTGAACTATATGAATAAATGGGGTTTGAATATTTATCAGGGAAAAATGTGAAACAGTAATATACCTTGTTTTAATTCTCACTTTTTAGTATGTGCCGCACCCCCTTGAGGAAAAGACTCTATCTCTCTGTTAACATGAAATGTAAACAAGCTTGATTAGAGGCCCATGCACTTGATGATGAAAGTACCATATTGGAATGGCTTTCTAGAATATCAAAAAGTAACCCCACAGCATCAGAATAGAATATTGGAATCTTTGGCCATGCAGCCTATCCCATCACTTACCCATCACTTACATTGGAATTTTGTAGGTAAGTATATTATTCCAATTCAGAAATAAATAAATACTTACTCTAGAAATCTTGGCGGTGGGGGGAGGTTGGTGGGGGAAGCGGCCCAGTGATGGAAGAGAAAAAAATCAATCAATACACTTATTTTATTATTTGCACTTATTTTATTATTTGCATTAAGGGAATTATGTGTCATTTGTAAGGGTGACCCAAAAGTGAAGCCTCAGGGGATTTACATGCAGTCAACACTCATATGCAAACAAACCTTTTGCTCACTTAATCTGTTTTAATCTTTCAACAACTATTTATATCATATCGCTTTTTTCAAGATGAGTAAACTGAAGCCCGAACTTCAGAGAGATACCATAACTTGTCTAGGAACCCAGGATAAATAGGAGTAGAGGTGGGATTCAAAAATTGGCATGGCATTTTTTAAAGCCTAACCTTAAACTTCTATCTAGCAGTCCCCAACACCAGCTGCACACCGCAATCTCAGGAGAAACTTTTTAACAAATCTTGACACCTATACCAAACTCACAGAGATTCTGATCTGATTGGTCTGGAATGTGGCTCAGATATTGGTAATTTTTAGAAAGCCTTCCAGGATATCTACTATATGGATGGTTGAGAAGCAGGTCCAATGCCAAGCTACCTCACTATTTGATGAAAAGTCTCATAGCTCACCATAGACCCCATTCCTTTACCTTGGATCCAGATGATAAATAGTTTGCCCTTGGTTAGTTTGTGTGTTACAATGAAGACACTGGATATTTCCATTCCTCATGTCAAACATATTTATTACCCTAATAAATTTTAGTACAAGACATGGTATAATAAGCAAACTTATTCAATTCTAGCTAATGTAAATTCTGACAGTATGTGTTTTAAAGATGGGTCCAGCATCAAAGTAAATCTTTGACTTCTGCCTTATTCCAGGTATTTTCAAGGTAGAGAGAGGGGGTGCCAAAACAATGGTTGTTAGCTTTGCATTTTATTGAGATTTTAATCAAGTTCTAGGTGTAAGCATTTATTCATGTCCATAAAGACCAGATTAATTCAGCTGGAAATTTTGTCACTCAAATAATAATTAGATGGAATAAAATAAAGAACATCATTTGTTGGAAACTGAAACTGTTTTGTAGGTTAATTTTTGCCAGAGAAGCCAAACCTGTGGGTAATCAGCTATACCCTCACCAATAGGTGTCACTGCAGTCAACAATTACCAGGTGAGGTCCTCTTGTTGAGGCGGTGAAATCAGATCAAGGTGCTAAAAGTTAGTAACTAAAATATTTTTCTTTCTTTCTGTGTCTCTCCCCCCCGCCCCCCCCCCACATATATATGTAGATTATCTTTTGTCACTTTTTTTCCCACTTCCCTCTTTTTCCCCTTGAGTTATTTCTAAAGAGGATAGCCTTAGTATAAAAGAACAGTGGTGCGCAAAGGGAATTGGAGGTACAAATTACTTATACACGCACCGCTGGACCTGTATTCTTGGTTTTCATTTGCCACCCTGATGATCATTGGTGCTGTTCAAATTTTTTTCATTCTCCAATACTTGTATTTTGTTTTTTATCTTAACAGACAAAATTGTATGTACTTACTCTGTACCACATGATTTTTTGAAATATATAGACATTGTGGAATGACTAACTGACCAATTAACATGTGTATTCTCTCACACAGTTATTGTAATGAGAACACTTTACAACCACTCTTAGTAATTTTTTCTTTTCTTTTTTTTGTTATACTTTAAGTTCTGGGATACATGTGCAGAACGTGCAGGTTTGTTACATAGGTATACAAGTGACATGGTGGTTTGCTACACCCATCAACCTGTCATTTACATTAGGTATTTCTCCTAATGCTATCCCTCCCCTAGCCCCCAACCCCCAACAGGCCCTGGTGTGTAATGTTCCCCTCCATGTCCATGTGTTCTCATTGTTCAACTTCCACTTATGAGTGAGAACATGCGGTGTTTGGTTTTCTGTTCCTGTGTTAGTTTGCTGAGAATGATGGTTTCCAGCTTCATCCTTGTTCCTGCAAAGGACATGAACTCATCCCTTTTTATGGCTGCATAGTATTCCATGGTATATATGTGCCACATTTTCTTTATCCAGTCTATCACTGATGGGCATTTGGGTTGGTTCCAAGCCTTTGCTATTGTGAATAGTGCTGCAATAAACATACGTGAGCATGTTGTGGAAGACAGTGTAGCAATTCCTCAAGGATCTAAAACCAGAAATACCATTTGGCCCAGCAATCCCATTACTGAGTATATACCCAAAGGATTCTAAATTACTCTTAGTATTTTGAAGAGTACAATATATTGGCTGGGTGCGGTAGCTCATGCTTGTAATACCAGCACTTTGGGAGCCCAAGACAGGCAGATCACCTGAAGTCAGGAGTTCAAGACCAGCCTGGCCAACATAGCAAAACACTATCTATATTAAAAAATACAAAAATTAGCCTGGAGTGGTGGCGGACACCTGTAGTCCAGCTACTCAGGAGGCTGAGGCAGGGAAAAATTGCTTAAACCTGGGAGGCAGAGGTTGCAGAGAACCGAGATTGTGCCACTGCACTCCAGCCTGGAAGAGAGAACAGGACTCCATCTCAAAACAAAAAGAAGAATACAATATATTATTAAATATAGTCACTATGTTGCATAGTAGATCGCATAAACTTAGTGATGTGAATTCCTTAGATAAATAAATTGTGCTATCTGAAAACTATTAGCACTATAGCATATGTTTCACCATTTATATTGTAATTTCATGTACTATTAGGGCGATAACATATGTTCTACCCTTTACATTTCAATGTCATGTACTTTTGATCTTTCTGTTATGGACTTGGCAATACTACATTGTATAATACTATATTGAGGGACGGACATGAGGAATATGAGTGGAATTTCTTCATAACATTCACATATATCCCCCATCAATGTTTTGCTTATTGTATGCATTCATATCCCCACTAGAAAATAAGACTTACTTTGAGGAAACATGGTGGGCCTTATCCATCTTTGAATCTACCATTGTGTCTACTAAGGTATTTTGAATTTAACATTTACTGTTTAAGATGCCTTGAACTAATTAAGCAGTTGAGTCTGGTGGCAAAACCAAACTTAAGTCACTTCAAAACAAAAGGAAACAAGTAAGCAGAGCCCACCAGAGCAGAGTAGGTTTTCTTGCATGTGGATCATTCCACGTGCTTGTGAATTAGGTTTTTTCTGGAAATGAGCAAAATAGCAACAAATCCAATTTGGTCAACTCTGAAAAAGGAAGCATATCTCAAGTGAGGATGAAATAAATTGTTTCAGAAAACGTAGAACACAATATTCACATTGCATTTCTTACAGAGAAGGTGCTCACAAAGCAGAAAGCATAATTTTAAAACTTCCAGAGAGTCAAATTCCGGCATGCAAGATTTGGATAGAGAAAATCTGAAAGAACAAGAAAGAGAAGCAAGAAGAAGTGCCAGCTTGACATGGATATAGAATATTAAATAAGGTTGGGGCTGTGTTGAGACTTGAGAAGCAGTTAGACTTCCTTTGCTAGTTCGGGGAGTCTCAAGTGGGAGAAAGGACTGAACCAACGACAGAGTCAAGAGAGACGGAGAGCGGTTGGGGGACGGGGAGGGAGAGAGAGAGACAGAGAGAGAGAACAAAGAATAAAACTCAAGGAGAATAAAAACAAGAAAAGGGAATGAAGATGGGATTGGTACAACAGCACAAAGCCAAGGCTAGTTTCCTATTATCTGAGCTAGTGGGTGCCTGGCAACTGGAAAGAACAGGAAATATCCCACAGGCTGACGAGGAGGAGGAGGTGCTGCAGCGAGCGGCACACATGGCCCACAGAAATGTCAGCCCAGAAGGAGAGGCAATTGTCCCGCTTCCAAACACTGCCAAGGCTTATTCCTTAAGGTTAAGCTTGGAAAAATCACGAAGGTCTGTGGATATGAGTCATATCTAGAACACTGTAATGATTTCTTCATCTCTCAACATGGGAACTAGTTGTTTCTGGAACTAATTGTTTCTTGGAATTCAAACGTTTTGGTTTCATAACAAATACAATTTGTGGAAGTATTTCTCAACGCTTCCAGATCTTATTGGAAAATAAGATTTTTCAATTAGAAAACAAATATATCTTTGGTCTGATTCCTTCTTTAGAGGGGTAACATATATACTATTTTCAGTAAAACCAACAATATAAATCATCTTATTGAAATTTTTTGAAATGCTAAAAAAAATTATGCATCAAAAATAAAAATAATTTCATCCAGGCGCGGTGGCTCACGCCTGTCATCACAACACTGGGAGGCCGAGGTAAGTGGATCACTTGAGGCCAGGAGACTGAGACCAGGAGTCTGAGACCAGACTGGACAACATGGTCTCTATTAAAAATACAAAAATTAGCTGGGTGTGGTGGCAGGCACCTGTAATCCCAGCTACTCTGGAGGTTGAGGCAGGAGAATTGCTTGAACCCCGGAGGTGGAGGTTGCAGTGAGCCGAGACAGTGCTGTTGCAGTGAGCCAAGATAGTGCCACTGCACTCTAGCCTGGGCGACAGAGAGACTCCATCTCAAAAAGAAAAAAATAAATAAAAATTAAAAATAAAAACAGTTTATGCATACACTAAAAAGTAGCAAGACAACATCCAGAAATATTTTTTTCTTTTTGTTAAGCATAAAAGAAAGGTTCTTTGTATCAACATATTTGTTAATTTTGTTAATTTGCTGACTGGTACAAATGAGAATGCCCAGGCTGCTCTAAAGGAGATTGAATTAAGAGATGTTTTTTCCATCTCAACAGATATATTCAACTTTTAGTTTGCAGAAACTTTCTAAGAAAAAGAAACAAATATTCATTTGCTTCTGATAGCCTGCTTTGAAAGAAAGCACACAGCAAATTATTCTGAAAGAAGTGCCACTCTGAAAAATACTGGCAGTCATATCATTAAAGAAACATCACTAGACTAATTCAGTCTCCAATTATATTTTACATTAAATGAAGATAACTCCTTATTCATTTGTTGTAAAGTCATCCATTTTAATACCCTCAGGTCTTTGGGGGCATAGTGGTATTTTCTTAACAAACAAGATAAATATTTGCAACTTCGGTAATATACTGAAGACTACGTTACAGTGCCGTAGAATCACCAGTGTCTACATGTGTACCTATACACATATACATCCAAACAGTTCGCTTAAACCGTGAGAATTCTAAACTCACAGATGAACTTCAGGTTATCTATTATTGTGGTCAGATTATTTTTTAGCCATCATACTACTTTTAGAAGAGCATTGGAAAATTCATGCAAAATTGCTGCTTGAGTACAATAGTGAAGGTCTAAATACTGTGGGTAAAGAAAGTGAAAAAGTAAAAAGCAGTTATTAATTTATAATACATTTGTGCAAAACTGGGAGGAATAACATTACATTTCAATTGAATGAGCTATCAGGCTATTGAACCGTACAAATCTCCTCAATATATTTGGATCCTATGAAGTTCATTTATGCAAGAAATGTCAAAACCCATTTAAGGGAATGATCAATGAAATGTGACAGCACCATGTAATAAAACAATGGGTATCAATCACGGGATGAACACAAACACTGAGGCAAGTTACACAGGCGAATCCTGCCCCTTGTATTGTATTTCCCTCTTTCCTGTGCCTAGTAGTGTAGATGAACACACATCACCACTACTTCAATTTTTTTTTTTACTTTAGAGAATGATCCATAAATGATACAGATATTAAAATGGGGAGGAGAACAAACCAAAACAATGCATTTTGGAGTGTGTAGGCCTGGATATGAGCCCCTGCTTTACTCCTTCTTAAATGTGTGAAACTGGGCAAGTCACATTCTCTCTAAAATAGAGATAACAATATTTGACTCTCAGTTGTTACAAGAAAAAAAAATACATATGTATGCTTGTAATCGAGTATGTTTGTCATGAAAGGTCCATGCACTGTTGCATAATGCTAACTGGAGAATATACTACTTTGTGTATTTTTTAAGTCATTTATTAGTAAATAAATGTAAAGTATCTAACATGAAAGTTAGATTATTTTAGTGTGTTCTCGTTTTGTTGATCTTAAAATTATTCATCTCTTCGTAGCCTTCTTGTATTAAAGAAGTTGTGCAGCTGATGTTTGATGAGACGTATATAAGAACATAAGCTATGGGTGAGTTGCCTGTGCTCTAACTCTGGCTTCCTCTGATTTCGAGCTGTTTGACTCTGAATACGTTACTTACCTTGTCGAAGTCTCAATTTTTCACATATAAAGAACGGATAATAACTCATACAGTCATTGTGAGAATTAAACGTGTTAGGAGCACGTATAAACATGCCTCACACATGTATTCAGTAGATGTTATTATTATCATTCTTAATGATTCCTGGAGAGTCCCACAGCCAAACTCACAAAGCTCATGCAAACACTAACGATAGCCAGGCTAGCTGTAGGAGGGTCAAGAAGCAATAAGGCATTTTATGCCATAGTGGATGGCAGGGAAAATTCCTCTGACTTCTATGTTATCAAAATTCTACTTACAGTTGCTTTTATGGAGGAAATCCTCATAAAAGTATATATCCCAGATGTATTAATGAGGGCATTATTTGGTCTCATTAGGAGTTGAGTAGGAGTACAATAACTTGAGACTAATTTAGAAATGTTGATTTTGAAAAGTTTCAGTTGGAGCCCAAACCGCTCTCTCCATATAATTTAAGTTATACAAATGATTCTAATACAAAGTCAGCCTTGAAAGCCAATACATTATTGTGTCCCTAGAATATGTTGGTTGGGTAGATGGTAAAAGATACAAATACAATTAAAACTGTCCATTTCTTCAGAGAATCTATTAGAGAAAGGCAAAACAAATAAATTATACTGCTATTATTGAGACCTGTGAATAAAGATTTTTGAAAATTCAGAGAAAAATACAAGTAATTTTTTCTAGAATTTCAGAAAACATCAAATGCATTCTGAACGCTATGGCTAAAGAACAATTTTTCAAACAGATTCTGGGGAAGAGAGAGTGTGCCAAACATATGAACTGCATCTGTAAAGTGTGGAGGCAGGTGATCTGATGACCTATTAAAGCAATCTCAAGTAATAAAGTATACTGAGAAAGAAGTATGTGTACGTATGTGTAACAGACATTAGTAGTTTATAAACAGATATGGGACACAGTCATAGAGAAACCTGACTACTGTAAAGAATAGATAATTAATTCAGTTAAGGAAAGAATAGAGCTGGAGGCCGAAGGGAAGCTGTTCAAAAGCTTAGAGAATACCCGATTAAGCGCTGACCTAAGATGGCAGCAGTGGAAATGATGGAGAGCAGATTTTAGAGATATCTCAAAGCTGGAAATGGCACAACCTTATGACAATGAGAGTGTGATGTTAAAGTAGAAGTTCAATATTTTTATTAAGGAAGAGGATAAATGATATATAAAATACTAAGAGAACATGAGAGAATCACCAATTTTATAAGTAAGTGTGTGTTTACTATCTTTATCATGAGGAACTTGTTACTAGAATTAGGGCACCTCTTCTCTTTAGCTTTTTCCTGAGGTCTAGAGTAACTTGGGGAAGGCAGAAATAGGTTGGCCTAAAAATATATATAGAAACTTACACAATACTGCCCCATATTGGGATGGCAAAGTATAATCCACACTGGCCACAGAGAAGTAATCTTTTAGAAATAAAGGTATGAGACCAAATGCTATGGAAACTTCATATAACTCCTGCAAATTTTACCCATGGCTGACTCATAAGGCCATGATGATTAACACTGAGCTTTTGAAGATACAGCCCAGTGAGGAAGAGAGAGAAAAAATAAATAATTTAACATGCACAATGTTGGGAAACTTTAAAAGCTTATGTATGTTATTGTTCAATATCTACCTAAATTAGAGTTACATATTCATTTATTACTTGGATTTAAAAAGGTCTCATTCAGGTCCAACCCACCGTATTTATATTTTATATCAGAATAGCTGAGTGTCTCTCAGAAGTTTGCACAACAAAAGAAACAAGAAAAAAATGAGGAAAAATAAAGCCATTCAAGTCAATTTGTTGGTTTAACAAAAGGGAAAATAAGGAAAGGCATCATAAAGCTGTTAAATCGTAAAATTTATTTTACATAGAGATAGAAAAGCTCACTTTAGACCTAGTGTTCCTGCCTTTCTATCTACTTCAAGGTAATTCTATTTGAATATTAGTGTTTCTTATGACAGAAATGAGAATTCCAAGTCTTCACCTCTTCAACTTTAATTCATTAATAATTCCTGAGTAAACCTGGAAATATTTGGAGGTTTGAATTTTGGTCTATTAAACTGTCTGGGAAGGTGACATTTAAAAATATGAATAGATGACTTAAATAGAACGCTGAAAAAAGCAATAGGTAATGCTGATTTAAAAAAATGCACTGCAAGAGACCAATCCAAAATGAAAAAGGAAAGAAGTAGAGACAAAAATGTCGAATAGGAGTGGGTGGTGCTTTCCCTAGATGCTTTGGGGTTTGAAGATGAGTCATTTCTTGATACACTGAATATGAGGAGCTGTTAACACATTAGAAACACTTCAGAATTTTTAAAGTACTAGCTAAATATTATACTAATAAATACTTCTCCTACATTCTTTAATTCTAGGATTAAGATGCAAGGGCATCTGAGGATCGACTATTTGAATAAGAAAATATGAAGCATCCTGATTTGTATTAATTGAAGATTCCACAGGCAATTAAAAGTTATATTATATCCTGTCCCGACTTATGTCAGCAACTGCTAGAAATTATGTAGTGTTAAGCTATGGGTTACAGAAGATCTATATAATTTACAGCAAGTAGTTTACCTTAAGGAATAGTAATACAATTTACTACAATTCTTTGTCATATGGGCACAGATAAGCTATTGTTCTTACCTCACAGAGGGCTGAGGCCTATAGAAAACTAACATGGTGGGAAGATCTCTTGGATCCAGAGGTTAGAGACCTAGAGTTGAGCCTATAGAAAAGCTTCAGAGAGCTGCTTAGGGTGCCAGGTTTTAAGTGCCTATGCAATGGGTGGAAGAAAAAAGGAAGACTTTGAGAGTGAAGAGAAAAGGGATCGTGTAAATCAACTCTCCTTTTACATAAGTAGGCTTGGATTGGCCCAGGGCTAAATGGACTTTATTATGTTCACCTCTCAATTTGGAGTTTAGATGGCTGAAGTTATTATTCATTGACATTAACTCAATAAGAGCATACAGTATAAATTTAAAACTGTACTGAATATTCAATCACATAGAGATAATTTGTCACAGGGAAGAAAGATTGACTGGTGAAGCATAAACTCTCTATTTTTTCTTCTTCCTGTTCTAACAAAGCTCTATTTAGCTATTTTTAATAATGTACAACACACTGTCAAACAATGAGCTGCTCCAAATGTTAAAGTTTTAGTTTACAGACCATGTATTGTCTTTGGACACTAGAAAATGTCAGGAACTGAAAATCCACCAGAATAATAAGGTTTAGGAGCCTTGTCAGATGAACAAAAAATATACAGTCAATTATATTCCTGTAACAATGATGATCAATTATATAAATAAAAGAGGTTCAATTTATAATGAAAAAGACATATATTTTAATAATTTGTGCATGTATAGTATTATGGTTTAACATTAAAAAGATGTTTTGTGAGTCACCTAAAGAATGCTAAAAAATTGTTAAGCAATATAACATAAACCTGACCAAATGGACACACCTCACATGTTTCTGTTCAATAGAAGACTAAATATTTTTAAAGAATTATTCATTATTTTAATTTAATAATTTAATGCATTTCAAAGTCAAATTTCAATAAAATTCTGAAATATTGGTAATGCATAGGGATTTCTTTCAGATTTTCATCTGTGAAGAGGGTGGAGAGAAAAAAAGAAGAAGGAATTTCTAAGTTTGCTTACCAATTAGAAATTGTGGATAAGAATGCTAAAGTAAATTTTTGTGCTGCTAGCCAGTGTTGACTACAAAAATATTTTAGTTCCTAGCGTTACACTGAAATTTTTCATATCATGACACACATAAAAAATGCGTGTAGCAATCTAAGGGTAGTTAACGAGGCTCTTTATATATTAAAAAAAAAAACTCTACCAGCTCTCCCAAGGGTTGAGGGGATCCATATCTTGGCATACCTGCAACCCAATTCCCATACACCAGGGTGTCCTATCACATACCCATTGTGAAACTCTGGCTAATGGACTGGACCATCTGTACTTTCACATGAAAATGACAGAATCTGTGAAAAACAAGTATATCATAAATAATTAACAAAGGCACCATTGCAGTCATAGCTTATATTCCTCCTGGATCATTCCATGAGTTGATAATCTGGGAAAAAATCTGATAAAATGGAATCAAGGGAGGGGGAAAATCAAATGCATTATGAATTCTCTGTGCCTTTCTCATGACACTCTTTGCATGTATTTAAAATTTATTTATTTATTTATTTTTTTAAATTTATTTATTATTATTATACTTTAAGTTCTAGGGTACATGTGCATAACGTGCAGGTTTGTTACATATGTATACTTGTGCCATGTTGGTGTGCTGCACCCATCAACTCGTCAGCACCCATCAACTCGTCATTTACATCAGGTATAACTCCCAATGCAATCCCTCCCCCCTGCCCCCTCCCCATGATAGGCCCCGGTGTGTGATGTTCCCCTTCCTAAGTCCAAGTGATCTCATTGTTCAGTTCCCACCTATGAGTGAGAACATGCGGTGTTTGGTTTTCTGTTCTTGTGATAGTTTGCTAAGAATGATGGTTTCCAGCTGCATCCATGTCCCTACAAAGGACACAAACTCATCCTTTTTTATGGCTGCATAGTATTCCATGGTGTATATGTGCCACATTTTCTTAATCCAATCTGTCACTGATGGACATTTGGGTTGATTCCAAGTCTTTGCTATTGTGAATAGTGCCGCAATAAACATACGTGTGCATGTGTCTTTATAGCAGCATAATTTATAATCCTTTGGGTATATCCCCAGTAATGGGATGGCTGGGTCATATGGTACATCTAGTTCTAGATCCTTGAGGAATCGCCATACTGTTTTCCATAATGGTTGAACTAGTTTACAATCCCACCAACAGTGTCAAAGTGTTCCTATTTCTCCACATCCTCTCCAGCACCTGTTGTTTCCTGACTTTTTAATGATCGCCATTCTAACTGGTGTGAGATGGTATCTCATTGTGGTTTTGATTTGCATTTCTCTGATGGCCAGTGATGATGAGCATTTTTTCATGTGTCTGTTGGCTGTATGAATGTCTTCTTTTGAGAAATGTCTGTTCATATCCTTTGCCCACTTTTTGATGGGGTTGTTTGTTTTTTTCTTGTAAATTTGTTTGAGTTCTTTGTAGGTTCTGGATATTAGCCCTTTGTCAGATGAGTAGATTGCAAAAATTTTCTCCCATTCTGTAGGTTGCCTGTTCACTCTGATGGTAGTTTCTTTTGCTGTGCAGAAGCTCTTTAGTTTAATGAGATCCCATTTGTCAATTTTGGCTGTTGCTGCCGTTGCTTTTGGTGTTTTAGACATGAAGTCTTTTCCCATGCCTATGTCCTGAATGGTATGACCTAGGTTTTCCTCTAGGATTTTTATGGTATTAGGTCTAACATTTAAGTCTCTAATCCATCTTGAATTAATTTTCATATAAGGAGTAAGGAAAGGATCCAGTTTCAGCTTTCTACTTATGGCTAGCCAATTTTCCCAGCACCATTTATTAAATAGGGAATCCTTTCCCCATTTCTTGTTTCTCTCAGGTTTGTCAAAGATCAGATGGCTGTAGATGTGTGGTATTATTTCTGAGGACTCTGTTCTGTTCCATTGGTCTATATCTCTGTTTTGGTACCAGTACCATGCTGTTTTGGTTACTGTAGCCTTGTAGTATAGTTCAAAGTCAGGTAGCGTGATGCCTCCAGCTTTGTTCTTTTGACTTAGGATTGTCTTGGAAATGCGGGCTCTTTTTTGGTTCCATATGAACTTTAAAGCAGTTTTTTCCAATTCTATGAAGAAACTCATTGGTAGCTTGATGGGGATGGCATTGAATCTATAAATTATCTTGGGCAGTATGGCCATTTTCATGATATTGATTCTTCCTATCCATGAGCCTGGTATGTTCTTCCATTTGTTTGTGTCCTCTTTTATTTCACTGAGCAGTGGTTTGTAGTTCTCCTTGAAGAGGTCCTTGACATCCCTTGTAAGTTGGATTCCTAGGTATTTTATTCTCTTTGAAGCAATTGTGAATGGAAGTTCATTCCTGATTTGGCTCTCTGTTTGTCTGTTACTGGTGTATAAGAATGCTTGTGACTTTTGCACATTAATTTTGTATCCTGAGACTTTGCTGAAGTTGCTTATCAGCTTAAGGAGATTTTGGGCTGAGACAATGGGGTTTTCTAAATATACAATCATGTCATCTGCAAACAGGGACAATTTGACTTCTTCTTTTCCTAACTGAATACCCTTGATTTCTTTCTCTTGCCTAATTGCCCTAGCCAGAACTTCCAACACTATGTTGAATAGGAGTGGTGAGAGAGGGCATCCCTGTCTTGTGCCAGTTTTCAAAGGGAATTTTTCCAGTTTTTGCCCATTCAGTATGATATTGGCTGTAGGTTTGTCATAAATAGCTCTTATTATTTTGAGGTACGTTCCATCAATACCGAATTTATTGAGCATTTTTAGCATGAAGGGCTGCTGAATTTTGTCAAAAGCCTTTTCTGCATCTATTGAGATAATCATGTGGTTCTTGTCTTTGGTTCTGTTTATATGCTGGATTATGTTTATTGATTTGCGAATGTTGAACCAGCCTTGCATCCCAGGGATGAAGCCCACTTGATCATGGTGGATAAGCTTTTTGATGTGTTGCTGAATCCGGTTTGCCAGTATTTTATTGAGGATTTTTGCATCGATGTTCATCAGGGATATTGGTCTAAAATTCTCTTTTTTTTTGTTGTGTCTCTGCCAGGCTTTGGTATCAGGATGATGTTGGCCTCATAAAATGAGTTAGGGAGGATTCCCTCTTTTTCTATTGATTGGAATAGTTTCAGAAGGAATGGTACCAACTCCTCCTTGTACCTCTGGTAGAATTCAGCTGTGAATCCATCTGGTCCTGGACTTTTTGTGGTTGGTAGGCTATTAATTATTGCCTCAATTTCGGAGCCTGCTATTGGTCTATTCAGGGATTCAACTTCTTCCTGGTTTAGTCTTGGAAGAGTGTAAGTGTCCAGGAAATTATCCATTTCTTCTAGATTTTCCAGTTTATTTGCGTTGAGGTAATTATAGTATTCTCTGATGGTACTTTGTATTTCTGTGGGGTAGGTGGTGATATCCCCTTTGTCATTTTTAATTGCGTCGATTTGATTCTTCTCTCTTTTCTTCTTTATTAGTCTTGCTAGTGGTCTGTCAATTTTGTTGATCTTTTCAAAAAACCAACTCCTGGATTCATTGATTTTTTGGAGGGTTTTTTGTGTCTCTATCTCCTTCAGTTCTGCTCTGATCTTAGTTATTTCTTGCCTTCTGCTAGCTTTCGAATGTGTTTGGTCTTGCTTCTCTAGTTCTTTTAATTGTGATATTAGAGTGTCAATTTTAGATCTTTCCTGCTTTCTCTTGTGGGCATTTAGTGCTATAAATTTCCCTCTACACACTGCTTTAAATGTGTCCCAGAGATTCTGGTATGTTGTATCTTTGTTCTCATTGGTTTCAAAGAACATCTTTATTTCTGCCTTCATTTCGTTATGTACCCAGTAGTCATTCAGGAGCAGGTTGTTCAGTTTCCATGTAGTTGAGCGGTTTTGATTGAGTTTCTTAGTCCTGAGTTCTAGTTTGATTGCACTGTGGTCCGAGAGACAGTTTGTTATAATTTCTGTTCTTGTACATTTGCTGAGGAGTGCTTTACTTCCAATTACGTGGTCCATTTTGGAGTAAGTATGATGTGGTGCTGAGAAGAATGTATATTCTGTTGATTTGGGGTGGAGAGTTCTATAGATGTCTATTAGGTCTGCTTGCTGCAGAGATGAGTTCAATTCCTGGATATCCTTGTTAACTTTCTATCTCGTTGATCTGTCTAATGTTGACAGTGGAGTGTTGAAGTCTCCCATTATTATTGTATGGGAGTCTAAGTCTCTTTGTAAGTCTCTAAGGACTTGCTTTATGAATCTGGGTGCTCCTGTATTGGGTGCATATATATTTAGGATAGTTAGCTCTTCCTGTTGAATTGATCCCTTTACCATTATGTAATGGCCTTCTTTGTCTATTTTGATCTTTGATGGTTTAAAGTCTGTTTTATCAGAGACTAGTATTGCAACCCCTGCTTTTTTTTGTTCTCCATTTGCTTGGTAAATCTTCCTCCATCCCTTTATTTTGAGCCTATGTATGTCTCTGCGTGTGAGATGGGTCTCCTGAATACAGCAGACTGATGGGTCTTGACTCTTTATCCAGTTTGCCAGTCTATGTCTTTTAATTGGAGCATTTAGTCCATTTACATTTAAGGTTAAGATTGTTATGTGTGAACTTGATCCTGCCATTATGATATTAACTGGTTATTTTGCTCGTTAGTTGATGCAGTTTCTTCCTAGCCTCGATGGTCTTTACATTTTGGCATGTTTTTGCAATGGCTGGTACTGGTTGTTCCTTTCCATGTTTAGTGCTTCCTTCAGGGTCTCTTGTAAGGCAGGCCTAGTGGTGACAAAATCTCTAAGCATTTGCTTATCTGTAAAGGATTTTATTTCTCCTTCACTTATGAAACTTAGTTTGGCTGGATATGAAATTCTGGGTTTAAAATTCTTTTCTTGAAGAATGTTGAATATTGGCCCCCACTCTCTTCTGGCTTGGAGAGTTTCTGCCGCGAGATCTGCTGTTAGTCTGATGGGCTTCCCTTTGTGGGCAACCCCACGTTTCTCTCTGGCTGCCCTTAAGATTTTTTCCTTCATTTCAACTTTGGTGAATCTGGCAATTATGTGTCTTGGAGTTGCTCTTCTCGAGGAGTATCTTTGTGGCGTTCTCTGTATTTCCTGGATTTGAATGTTGGCCTGCCCTACTAGGTTGGGGAAGTTCTCCTGGATGATATCCTGAAGAGTGTTTTCCAACTTGGTTCCATCTTCCCCCTCACTTTCAGGCACCCCAATCAGACGTAGATTTGGTCTTTTTACATAATCCCATACTTCTTGCAGGCTTTGTTCATTTCTTTTTCTTCTTTTTTCTTTTGGTTTCTCTTCTCGCTTCATTTCATTCATTTGATCCTCAATCGCTGATACTCTTTCTTCCAGTTGATCGAGTCGGTTACTGAAGCTTGTGCATTTGTCACGTATTTCTCGTGTCATGGTTTTCATCTCTTTCATTTCGTTTATGACCTTCTCTGCATTAATTACTCTAGCCATCAATTCTTCCACTTTTTTTTCAAGATTTTTAGTTTCTTTGCGCTGGGTACGTAATTCCTCCTTTAGCTCTGAGAAGTTTGATGGACTGAAGCCTTCTTCTCTCATCTCGTCAAAGTCATTCTCCGTCCAGCTTTGATCCGTTGCTGGCGATGAGCTGCGCTCCTTTGCCGGGGGAGATGCGCTCTTATGTTTTGAATTTCCAGCTTTTCTGCCCTGCTTTTTCCCCATCTTTGTGGTTTTATCTGCCTCTAGTCTTTGATGATGGTGATGTACTGATGGGGTTTTGGTGTAGGTGTCCTTCCTGTTTGATAGTTTTCCTTCTAACCGTCAGGCCCCTCAGCTGTAGGTCTGTTGGAGATTGCTTGAGGTCCACTCCAGACCCTGTTTGCCTCAGTTGAAAATGCAGAAATCACCGGTCTTCTGTGTCGCTCGCGCTGGGAGTTGGAGACTGGAGCTGTTCCTATTAGGCCATCTTGCTCCGCCCCTCCCCTAAAATTTATTTAAGTTATTTATATACTTGTCTTATCACCCATTAACAACAAAACCCTTCAGTACCAGATTACTCTGAGATAAGCTGTATCCATCACATATACTATGTGTTTAATAAATAATTATAAAGATGAAAGGGAGGCTGGTGAAAGAGAGGAAAAGATATAGAAAAGGTGAAAAAATTAGTAAAAAGTAAGAGAAAGTGGAAAAAGAGAAGAAAGGAGGAAGGAGGGAAATGCATTTAGTACTTTTGCATGTTTGTTTTGAATCAATTACAAATTTTGTTAAGAGTCACCAATAGAAACCATGAGTCCTACTATTAAGGTATCTCCTCTCATTTAGCAGAATGCTAGTCGCATAATAGACATACAATATTGTTAGATAAAATGAAAAGTAGAGACAAGGGAATATGGAAAGAGAGTGATTTTTGACTCATTTAATGTAAGAGTTGTCTACTTTGTGAAATACATGCCCACTGCCTGTGCTGAAATATAGACTTAGAAATAGAAGTCTACAGCATTTTGCAAACTGCTGTAAGTTTCTGGTGAAACAGCTAGGTTCAATACTTCTTCAAATCGATGGAAACATTATGGATGAGTCCTTACATTTTCTCAGTGAAGTTGTCACAGGAGTTTTATGTCGATTCTTTGTTACTTAGTTCCTGCAGCTAATCCATATTAGCCAATATCAGTTTGATTTTAAAAAAGCTGATAGATATCACACCAAAGGCTTCCACATATAACCAGAAATGTAGACAACAACTTTGTCCTTGACCAATAATGGTAATTTTAATAAGAAAAATACAAGAACCAGAATATATAACTGTAGATTAACTTTTGTTTTTCTTACTCTTTTCCTGAGACACAGCATTTAAGTAAAGTGGAAAAAATTTATGAAGGCACTTCCTCTGCATATAGAAGTTATAGATTTTTTCTTCTTTACATCTTTTACTACTCATTGATTTAACATACATAGGTTTCTGCCATTCTAAATGATGATTATTTCAGATACATTTATTAAACACTAGATCTTCCTTAGTTAATACTTATATATCAACCTATTCTGATAACTTATTATATACATTCAATATAGAATCTCAATATATTTTTAAATAAATACTTTCTTAAATTTAAATTTTTATTTTATTTTAAATTTAAATTTTAAATAAAATACTCCTTTGGACAAAATGAACAATACCCTGATAGTCAGTCTATATAAAATATTGGAAAAAGCTGCCCCAAATAGGAATATTAGAAAAGTTCTATTTTATCATAAATAGATTTATCATACTTTAAAATGTTATATGGTTTTCATCACTATTTAAATACACTGGTCAGATTATTGTGAAAAAATCAGTAGCCATTATAAATATTATTTACCATAGTAATAACTCATCATCATCTGCTAGCTCATGTCAAATATTTAAAGCTCAGCATGGGTATATGATGCAGTGTTGATGACTGGATGGAAATTACTATTCAAGATTTATAGATAAGGAAGAACTGAATATTAAGTCTAAGAATGTGCAGTGGCAAAAATGTAAAAATATATTTAGTGTGATTTTTATGGTAATGCTTAAATAAGAGGATGTTTACCTTTGTGAGTTTTGTGCTTATTGCTCTCAAATTTTGCAGTATATAATTTCTTAATATTATAATTGACTCAAGCAGGATACTTTAAAGGTGAAAATAAACTCATAGCATTAGGAGAAATACCTAATGAAGATGACAGGTTGATGGGTGCAGCAAACCACCATGGCACGTGTATACCTATGTAACAAACCTGAACATTCTGCACGTGTATCCCAAAACTTAACATACTATAATAAAAAATAGAAATGTAAAAAAAAAAAAAAAAACACAGTGAAATATCATTACACACCTATCACAACAGTTAGAAAACCAGTGGCATCACCAAATGCTGTTGAGGATGTAAAGAAAAAAAAAGAAAAGAAACTCATATATTTGGCAAACACGTATACACAGATGCAGTGGCACAGTCCCTGGCTTGGAGGAGCTTATCGACATTCTGATACTTGGTATATAATCATAACTGACCTTTCAGTGGTTGACCCTTAACAATATTTTACTCTTTTGTTTTAAATTGTGATTTTAAAACATGATAATGACAGTTGATCTAAAACTGTAGAACTCCAATCGCAGAGCTTGTGTTTATGAACTCAACAAAAATGACTCACTGTTGACTGTCTAACATTATCCCTGGTATAATGCAGTCCTTGAACATGTACATACCTCCCTTCTGTGCTAAATATCTTCATTGTGTATAGAAGCAAAATGCATCCAGTTCATTGAAGCTAGAATAGTTCTACCACATTTAAGCTGAGGGTGTTGGCAGGAACCTACCAATATATTAAGGACATGATACAAAAAGATACATAGATGTCAGCCAAATAAGTGGCAATGTTGAAAAACGCTGTATAGGTACTTTCTAGGAATTGAGGCTATAAATTCTGCATAGGAAGAATACTATATTGAGCATAGGTAGCAACCGTCAACATGTCAACGATAAGGACATGATTACGCAGCCTTTGTATATAACAATGCTATTGATCTCTCACCAGTGGGGCATGTATTTGGAGCTATTTGGGCTGAGAGGGATGATTGAGCTGAGCTGGTCTGCCTAAATGTCATTACAAACAACAACTGGCAGTTGGGAAACAGATTTTTCTCTCCAAATGAATCTGCCTGACTTCAACTGGCCTATTTCAAAGGATTGATCCTACCTACTAGCCTTGATCTGTATGTGGCTACCTCTGCTCTCATATGTAGAAGTTGTGAGATAAAGTATGCTAATGATTTTAGATTCTATACCCTAACTAAGTTATAATTTATATTATAGAAACTGTTTATCATTCAAAGGCAAGGGTTTCAGTCCTATTGGTAGAATTGTAATAGTACCATTAAAAAGTGTCCTTAAAATGGGATGTTCAATCAGCCTCCTGCTCCCCTCTCTTGGAGGCTGACTGTACAATTGTGCCCTGGGAATAGTGACCATAATGGTGTCAAGAAGTTTATGTTTTTAATATGCTTATATAAAGACTGCAGGTGGTGGAGTTACTTAGATGTGGTTCTAAATCCCAATATAATAATATGCTATCTTGAACAAATTATTCACTAGGCCTGAGTTTTATTATCAATAAAATAAGAATACTGACAAAATATAAATACAAAGAAAACAAGAATACTAATGTTTATTCACAAGGCTGCTATAAAAATTGAGTGATAATTGACTCAGAGTAAGCACTAGAAAGTTTTAGTTCACATATTTATCCATTCAACAGTATTTGTTGAATGTCTACTCTTTTCCAAGCACTGAGCCAGAGATAGGTTTATTTATGGTGAATAATACAAATGTGGTTACTACTATCTCTTGAAGCTTACATCCTACTTCCCTTTACCCAGTTCCTCCATATTTCTTCCCTCCTGTAGTGTTCAGTGTTGATAATCTTTATGAAAGCATGTGAAAACTGTTCAGAAATGTCTCCTTCAAAAT
This sequence comes from Macaca mulatta, assembly GCF_049350105.2. Classification (NCBI taxonomy): domain Eukaryota; kingdom Metazoa; phylum Chordata; class Mammalia; order Primates; family Cercopithecidae; genus Macaca; species Macaca mulatta. The sequence continues at coordinate 126,682,178 of NC_133411.1, forward strand.
TATAAGTCAAGAAATTCAAAGCAATTGATTTGACAAATTATTTCGTCTGGTTAATATGGTTTTGATACTAACCTACTGTCATTTATAACTTAATGCCTAGATTATAGAAATATAAATATATTTCTTTTCTAAATATATTTTTGCAATCTTGCCAACATAGTCTAAGCCTCATGGCATTTTTGAATTTCCTGAAAGGGTTTTACAGTAATTATGATAAAATAAATGTCAGAAAATAGGAAAAGCAACATGAAATACTGGCTAAAATATGACCTGTGATATGTGTTTTTATTCTTTCTGTCTTGCAAATCTGTTAATGTAATAAGAGGTAATTCTAACCTTGGCGATGTGAGAAACAAAAAATAACATGACAAAACATTTGCATGTATTTACTATATGCTAGACACTAAATTTGTACATATTCACTCTGTTAACCCTTATGGCAATCACTATGAGGTAAGTATTATTAATTTGACAAGTTACAGATCAGAAAAGTGAGACATAGAGTTTACGTAACTTTCCTCAGTCACAGGCCTCTTTGATTCCAAGAGTCAGGGCCAGGATTCACATATAGGCTCTAGGGCTTTCAGAGGCTATGTTCTTTTTCTAGTGCAGATGCTTTAGGAAAAATAATGCAACAATGCACCCAGCAATTACATTCTATAGTCTACATACATATCCACACATTTCGACACAACCCTACTTCAAAATGAAATTGGATGAGCATTGTAATCCTCCACTTTGTTAGCTCGGGACATTTGGCAAATCTGAGTCCACATCACGTCTGTGCAGACCCTTCCTCAGAAATCTTGACTTTTTTAAAAAATCCGTTTCTTTTTAATATAGTTTCCTGGTTCTAACTGTTGCATTTGATTTCCCAGGATGTTAATTTCCTATTGCTGCTATAACAAATTACCACAAAATTTGTGGCTTAAAACAACACACATTTATTATCTTATATTTCTGAAAGTTATAAGTCCAACATGGGTCTCACCAGGCTAAAAATCAAAGAGTCAGCAGGAATGCAGCATTTCTGGGGGCGGGGGGCAGGGGCTGGATCTAGGAGAAAATGCACTTCTTTATCTTTTCCAGCTTCTAGAGACCTCTTGCATTTGTCGATTCATGGATTTATCCTCCATCTTCAAAGGCAGCAATGCAGCATATCCTATTTCTCTCTCTGATTTTGGCCCTCCTGTGGTGCTCTTATAAGAATTCAAGTGATACATTGGCCCAAACAGAAAATCCAGGATAATTTCCCCATCTCAAGACCCTTTACTTATCACATCTGCTAAGTCCTTTGGCTATAGGAGGCAACATATTCACAGGTTCCAGGATAAGAAAGTTGGCACCTTGGGGACCATATTCAGCACATCAGACCTAATATCCCTGAATAGTCAGCACTTCCTGGATGCTATTGATTTGCTTTGTGACATCATTGTTCTTCTTTCAAATAAAGCTGATTGAATGCAAAGTGGCCTTCAGTGACTCCAGCCATGTCTTCCTTCCAAGTCCCTGCTGCTTCACGTGATCCTGCTGACTCTGGCCTCCTTTGTAATTAAGACTCTTCTAATTAGAAACCCCAGGAGTTATATTAAAAAATTCTTTTACTCTACTGAAGACAGCATTTACAATGTAGGCCCAAACTGTAAAACCCTTTATTAGTCTCTTTACCAGTTTTACATAGAAGAATGACAATTCTGACACATACCGAACCCACTAAGCTGAGAGCTGTAGCTTCTCTGAGTCATGACATGCCCACATGTTACAGAATTCAACAGTTTATGCTTTGATGAAACCTAAACTTGGTTCTTCAACATTCCCATGGTATGCTTGTTTCAGATGAGGTAATAACTAACATTGGACCTTTAAACTGGGCACTTCTACATGCCAAAATATTACGGATATTATCTGATTTGACCCTCAAAACAACCAGATACCTGAATTCTGACTACTTCTGGAGCCTTATTTTTGAATTTCCTCTCACTATTTCTCCGAGTGGCAGCCAGCCTGGATGCTTTGCAACACCTCAAATACATGAACCATGGTCTCTGCTCAGGGCCTTTGTACTTGTTGCCCCTTAGAAGTCATATGGTGTCTTCATTTTACTCAGGTCTCTTCAAATGCCACCTATTCATGAAGGATTTCTTGGTCATTCCATCTATCATAGCCCTCAACCTCTCCGCTTTTTCCTCAGGGCGCTTGTCTCTAAGGTCATTATATATTCTTTTTAAATGTCTTCAGTGTCCATATCCTCCATTGGCATTCCAGCAAATCAGGGACTCAGCAGAATTACTGGCACAGGATTTTGTCACCAGTTCCTACAATCATGCATGTCACCAAGAAGCATCCAAGAGATATTTTACAGACCAAAAGAAATTTGCTTAAACAACTTGTTTAACAAATTTAAGCAACTTTTCCAAGATTATGATTATGGCAAATCCATGTCCAATATATTATATAGCTGCTGTTTCCAAAATGCCATTCAATCCTATTGTCTCGGTTCATTTTCAATGTAGGAGTATTCCCTCAATTAGACACAAAAATTCACATAGACATTTGGACTAAAAATGACTCATAAACTTTTATGCCTTTTTCTGATATAGAAAATATAAGGATTTTGCTGCTCTTACCTCCAATTTGCCTTTCTCTGCTGGGTGCTGCCTTCTGGCCTCTGCCGTGCCAAGATCCTATTATCTCCCTTGATACTATAGAGTCCGGGTCTCCAGCATGATATGCTCTGCTCAACCCTGGTGCAAAAAAAGCAGTCAGCCCTACTCAGCAGCTCAATTTTTTATATTTATCTTAAATTAATATATAATAATTGTACATATTTATGAAGTACATAGTGATGTTTCAGTGCATACAATGTATAGTGATCAAATCAACGTAATTAGCATATCCATCATTTCAGACATTTAACATTTCTTTGTGTTGTAAACATGTAATCATCCTTCAAGCTATTTGAAGCTATGTATATAGTTATTAACTGTAGTTATCCTACAGTGGTATAGAACACTTAATCCTCCTACACAGCTGTAATTTTGTAACCTTTAACAAATTTCTCCATATCCCCCCTTTCCTTCTACCCTTCTCAGTCTCTAGTATCCTCTAGTGATAGAAATTATGTGACCAACATTTTTTTAGCTTCCACTTATGAGTGAGAACATGCAGTGTTTAACTTTCTGTTCCAGACTTATTTAACTTATTGTCCTCCCGTTCCATCCATGTTTTTGTGAATGACAGGATTTCATTATTATTTATGGCAGAATAGTATTCCATTTGTGTGTGTGTGTGTGTTTGTGACATTTTCTTTATCTATTCATCTGTTGTTGAACACCTAATTTAATTCCATATCTTGGCTATTGTGAATAGTGCTGCGGTTTTAACATGACGGTGCAGATGTCTCTTTGATACACTGATTTCCTTTTCTTTAAATAAATGCCCAGTACTGAAATTGCTGGATCATATGGTAGTTCTATTTGTAGATTTTGAGGAATACCCATACTATTCTCCATAATGGTTGTATTAGTTTACATTTGCACCAACAGTAGATTAGAATTCCTTTTCTCTGCATCTTTGCCCTCATGGTATATATATATTTTTTGTCTTTTTGATCATAGTCATTCGAACTGAGGTGAGATAATACCTTGTGGTTTTGACTTGCATTTTCCTGATGATTAGTGATGTTGAGCATATTTTCACGTATTTGTTAGTCATTTGTGTGTTTTAGGAAATATCTATTCCAGCCAGGAGGAGTGGCTCATGCCTGTAATCCCAGCACTTTGGGAGGCCGAAGTGGGTGGATCACGAGGTCAGGAGATTGAGACCATCCTGGCTAACATGGTGAAATCCCATCTCTACTAAAAATACAAAAAATTAGGCGGGTGTGGGGGCAGGCGCCTGTAGTCCCAGCTACTCTGGAGGCTGAAGCAGAATGGCGTGAACCTGGGAGGCAGAGCTTGCAGTGAGCCGAGATTGCACCACTGAAGTCCAGCCTGGGCAACAGAGCGAGACTCCATCTCAAAAAAAAAAAAAAAAAGAAAGAAATATCTGTTCCAATTATTTTGTTCATTTTTTAAAACTTTTATATTAGATTCAGAGGTGCACGTGCCAGTTTGTTATGTAGGTAAATTGAGTGTTGTGGGGTTTGGTGTACAGATTATTTCATTACCAAGGGAATCAGCGTAGTATCCAATAGGTAATTTTTTGATCCTCACCCTCCTTCCACCCTCCACCCTTCAGGTAGGCCCTAGTGTCTGCTCTTTCCTTCTTTGTGTCCACATATACTCAATGTTTAGCTCCCACTTATCAGTGAGAACATGTGGTATTTGCTTTTCTGTTTCTGTGTTAGTTTGCTTAGTACAATGGCCTCCAGCACTATACATGTTGCTGGGAAGGACATGATCTCATTTTTTATGGCTGCATAATATTCCATGGTGTATATGTACCACATTTTCTTTCCAGTCTACTGTAGATGGACATTTCAGTTGATTCCTTGTCTTTGTTGTTGTGAATAGTGCTGCAATGAACATACACATACATGTGTCTTTATGGCAGAACAATTTATATTCTTTTGCATATATACTCAATAATGGGATTTTTGGGTTGAATGGTAATTCTGCCTTAAGTTCTTTGAGAAATCCCCAAACTGCTTTCCACAATGGCTGAACTAATTTGTATTCCCATCAGCAGTGTATAAGTATTCACTTTTCTCCACAAACTTGCCAGTATCTGTTATTTTTTGACTTTTTAGTAATAGCCATTCTGACTGGAGTGAAATGGTATCTCATTAGGGTTTTTGATTTGCGTTTCTCTAATGATTAGTGATGTTGACATTTTACCCATTTTTTAATCTGATTTTTTTTTTTTTTGGCTATTGAGATGTTTCATTTCCTTACATATTCTGATTATTAGTCCCTTGTCAGACAAATTGTTTGCAAACATTTTCTCCTATTCTGTAGCTTTTCACTCTGTTGATCATTTCCTTTGCTGTGCAGAACCTTCATAGTTTAATTAATATAATTCTATTTGTTTATTTTTGCTTTTCTTGCCTGTGTTTTCAAAGTCTTATTCATACAGTCTTCATATTGCTCCAGTGAAGGGAATGTCTTCCCACGGAGCAGAGCTAGGTGGTGGGGTTTCTATATCACATATTAAACCTATTCAAATATCTCCATCTCTCTGAGTCTTCTAAACTTTTCATCAATATCCATCCAAGGCAGTTCCAGTAGCTTCTCCTCATTTACCTGAGACTATTGAGTAAGCTCCAAGAGTCCTCCTGCAGTGTATTGTGTGGCAAACAGACCCAAAGATTTTCAGTTTGCCTCTACATATCCCTGCCTCCTGGTCCTCATGATCTTGTATAATCCCCTATACTTGAGTGTAGGAAGAAGCTGTCACTTACTTCTAACACATAGATTATGGCAAAGGAGAGGGGATGTCATCTCTGCCATCATGTTATATGACATTGTAATCCATCCTACGGGGAGACTTTGCTGGCTTAGATAAAGCAAGCAATCATATTGTGAGCTACCCTATTCAGGGACCATAGATCAAGAAATGAAGTCCCACAGGCCACAAGGCACTGAATGCTGCCAATAACTGCAGGAGCTTGAAAGTGGATACCTCCTCAGTCAAGTCTTGAGATAAAACTTCCAAATTGAGTGCAGTGTATACTGCTCGTATGATGGGTGCGCCAAAATCTCACAAATCACCACTAAAGAACTTACTCCTGTAACCAAACACCACCTGTTCCCCAATAACCTATGGGAAAAAAAAACTTCCAAGTTAATACCTTGATTGCAGCCTCGTGAGGACCAGAAGCAGAGGAACCAGCTAAGCTATGCCTAGGCTACCAATCCACAGCAGCTAGGATAATAAATATGTGTTTCATAAGCTGCTAGTGTGTGGTAAGTTATAATGCAGTAACAGATAGTTAATACAATTAAGAAATGTTCCACATGTCCTTGCCATAACACAGCACTTTACATCATAGAGTAGCACTCATATGTCAATACATTTTTTTTTATCCAAATTCATATTCCACACATCCCCAGTTCAACATTTTCAAGACCTAGGGAGTCCGTGGAAGTCTAGGGTTGGGAATTCAAGAATATCAGATTTTATGTATCCAAATGTCAGAGTCCCACTATTTTCCTGAGCACTTAGTCCCATATTTAATCTCATGTGAGGTTCTATTGCCTTATAATTAAATCTTGGAGCTGCTTTTCAGCAGTGAACCCTATGGCTGTAGGTGATAAGTGTTTCTTCAAACTCTGCTAATGCAGCCTTCTCAATTTCATATCATACTTTGAATTGATTATTGATTGAACTAAGCCTGTCATTTTATTTTCTTAAGGCTTTCAGAGCATTAAAGCAGGTGATTCCATAATTTATCTACTTATTACTGACCCTATGATGCTCAAGTGCCACAGCTGCCACATAAGCTGATGCTTTACTTTCATTTGTACTTCATCCCAATCTAACTCTCAGTAATTGGGAAGCTACAGAATGCCAGGGATTAACATCAACCCACACTGCATCAGCAACAGGGTACTTATCAATATTTCACTCTTCAATGCAGTTCCAAAATTTCATTCTGTGGATCTGTTTTCTGCCTAATTTGATACTTTAGTGGATCAAATGTATTAGCCTGTGTTTCCTCTGGAAATAAGAACTAGGGCAAAGGACTTGCATGGGGCAGTTTATTTTGACCAGTGATCAGATTGAGAATGTAGGGTCACAAAGACCAAAACAGAAGAGGGGCCAGGAGCAGTGGCTCATGACTGTAATCTCAGCACTTTGGGAGGCCAAGGCGGGCAGATCACTTGAGGTCAGCATTTCAAGACCAGCCTGGCCAACGTGGCGAAACCCCATCTTTACTAAAACTACAAAAATTAGCTGGCATGGTGGCAGGTGCCTGTAATTCCAGCTACTCAGGAGGCTGAGGCACAAGAATCGCTTGAACCCAGGAGACGGAGGTTGCGGTGAGCCAAGATCATGCCACTGCGCTCCAACCTGGGTGACAGAGTGAGATTCCATCTCAAAATTAATAATAAATAAAATGGAAGGGAGTTATTGAGTTAATTACTGCTGTAGGTAGCTGGGACTTGGTCCAGATGGGAATTTCTATAGAGCTCATTAGGATGTATTTCAGAATTGTTCACCTGAAGGATAAAAGGCATTTGGATTTATATGTTAGCTCCCATCACTCATCTGATGAGGGTGAGCATGCATGGGGTGTTATCCTTCCCACATTTCTGAGTTGTCTGTAAAAGCTATGATTTCCTAGTAGCCTTTCATAGGTGTTCCACACCATGTGGTGAAAAATACCCTGGCAAAGAAGGTGAAAGAGGGACACGAGATGTCCAAGGTTAGATGTTGTTTGAGTAAAGCTGGGAATAATCTTTTTGAGTCACACTTTCTCTGTTTTAGAACTGTGTTGGTTAACATTGTTCTATTGTCTTCTGTTGTATACTTTGTTCTATTTTTCTGTTGTATACTTCTGTTGAGAAAGAGAATAGCTTAATGTTTCTAATTTCTACTAGTTTGGTGTATCTAGATGATTGAGGAAATCTATCTTAATCTTTGAATTTTGAATTTCATTACCTTCCCTGGAACACAGGGAGGCATTTTTAATTGTAATTTTTATACTTTTCAATTTTTAAAATAAATTTGAATGATTTGATCAATTTGAAGTGTTCTCCACTCTAGCAGAGCAATTACCATGAAATTAAATTATTTTCTGTCTTTATTGTCTACTTTCAAATTGTTTTCATCTTGTAGGATCATCTGTATTGACTGTATCTCAAGATTATCCTTTATGTCACTTTATGGTTTATAGCTGTACCCATTTTCTAATTTGATTGTTATTTTATTGTTGAGTTTTGAAAATTCTTTATATATTCCAGATCACAGTTCTTTGTTAAATATGTGATTTGCAAATATTTTCCCTAGTCTGTAGCTTTTCTTTTCTTCCTAACAGAGTCTTTCACAAAGCCAAATATTTAATTTTGATGAGGTTCAATATCTCCATTTGTCCTTTTATGAACCTTTCATGTTTATTTTCAATTGGAGATTTCAAATAAGTTGATATGCTTACAGATTAATTAGTCAAACAAGAGACATTGACTCTAAGGAAACAAGAGGAGATTACAGAAGAAAAATACCTGAGGGGGAAGTAAATTCAGATCCAGAACATGATTAAGGATTGGCCATTGGCAAGCCTGAGCTAAGTTCTGAGAAAATTGTGTGAGAGTCATATGAATACTGGGCAAACACAGAAGCTCCTCCTGGGGCTCGGGCTAGGGTTCTCAAAATCTTTAACCAGTAAACCTCTTGTGTTAGACTAGTGAATAAAAAATACCACATGTAAATTCACTAAGGGGGCTCACTAAGTGGGTACATACTCTTCAGTTCTACGTGGATTGTAACACTCTTCTGTCTTATATGTTGTACTCTTAGAGTTTCAGACCTTTACTTGAAACCATGAATGTTGTACTCCACATGTCCAATGACTGGCAATACTCAGGGACTTTGATCTTAGCTGTACTCTCTTTTGACACTACTGCAAACTGAAGCAAAAGTTGTCACATTAGCCAACTCATAAGAAAAATGGGGTTTAGGTGTCTTGTTCAGACCCTGTTGTGATTCACTATAAAGATTGTCCTTTTTAAAATATTTCCCCCCACCAGCTGTTGCTCATAGAATACATTCCTATTTTACTGGTTATTTTAAATAGAGTGCACTTGTGTTTAAAAATTCAAGATGTCATATATATATTTTTGTCACCAAATTTTTCACTATCAATAGGACATATCATTTTTATTGGAAAATAGAGTATACATCCTAATACTTGGTCAAAGCAAGTATCCACATTCTTTATTATATCCAAACTGTTCCAAAAATAGCAAAGTGGCAGATGGAGATTTTTATAGTCCTTGTGATTGAAGAATGAATCAGAAAAGTACTTGTCAGAAGCCCACAGTCTTTGATGGGAAAGAGATTAACTGGGCAAAACATATCTGCAATGTCACTGAGTAACTTTGAAGAACGTACTTTTATTTCAAAGTGGCAAATATCAATCTTAAAGGTCTCAAAAATATTTCAGAGTGTTGCTCTTCTGGATTACATTTAAAAATTTTTCTTTTTGGAAATACAAAAGTCCAATTATTGTTTTAAGTTCATGAAAAATACCCACAAGTAACAACCAAGCGTTGAATTGGCTTTATATAATTTTAAGGCAAAAATGTGAAACCATATTTCCAACTTCCAGTGGGCAATATAAGAATCAGAACTTGTAGTGCATATTATGTGATCTAGTTTAGCACTACGAAATTTTTAACATTTCAGAGTGGTAAATTATACAAAAGGGGTCACAAGGGTTCCAGTTTCAGGTTAGGATTTGAATTTAATAAAATTTTTAGCATTAGTTCCATTCCTTGCATACTCAACAATGTAAGAATTTTTTAAAGTGCTTAAAAACACACAGTAATTCTTGTATTTAAAGATGCATCTTAATTCTTTACCCAATTTTTAGTCTAGATAGTTACTAATTACATATGTCTCTCTTCCTTGCAAATGTGTAAGCAAATTAAACCAGTTCAGAGACATGTTTTAATGTTACCTAGAAAACATAAAACCTCTGTAATTTTATCATAATGTGAATCAGAGTTTCTACTTCGTTACTAATAACGAACTAATAACTAATTATGGAAAAACTGTTTACTGTATTTTCTTTAGCACTTAATATACTATCTTGCACATTTTAAGTTCTTAACAATCATCCTATGTGATTTTAACAAGAAATGGGTATGAGGTTTCCCGTCTTATTTTAGAAATGAGGTTATAACTCAAAACATGGTTTTGAAACTATGTAACTATGCATGTTGAACTGCTCTTCCTAAGCAAGCATTATGTGATTCTTTTAAAATGGGATTGTAATTATACATTTTATGGGAAAATTCAAAAACCAATATTATTAAAAGAGAAGGGGAAAGGTAAATCAGATGGAAGTAAAAAGGGAATGCGGTCAGATAAATATGGAGATGATGCCTACAAGCATGCAATGTTCCTGAATAAGTTTCAGATGAAATAATGCAAAGAAATTTGAGCTATGATTCCTTTATAACCTTTGTTTTCATTATATCTGACTTTGGCAGGCAGGAAGTAAAGGAAGGTGGGAGAATTACCTGGGTCTTCAAGCTGAGTAGCAATGGATGGATAAATTCATGTTGGACTTTATTAAAACCTAGTAGCATAAAACATATGAAAGAGAAAGCATAAAGTGCCAAAGAACACCATATCAATTGTTCACTGCCTGGTTGATAGAACTCAACAGTTACCGTTTTGAAGCATATTCTGTAAAACATTATATCACTGTATTTCATATATCTCCTCTCTAGCTGTATGTAGTGTTTTTGATAAGAGAAATAACACACAATAAAATTAATCTTAAAAATTAGCATTTTTAATGCTAATTTAATGCATGAACTGATGTAGTACTTAGTTTTTCCTGTTGATAATTCTATTGATCATTATGATATAAATGATGAGACAAACTTTCTTTAAAATGTAAATAATTATAAGGGCTTGAAAGTAGACATAGCAATACGTTATCATGTCTCAATGTGCAGCAAGACAAATTTGTTTGGCTTTTAGCATATCTTTTGTGGGAAGAATATAGAAATTAATGTGTCTTTCCATATGATACTCTTCTGAGTGCACCCTGATTGATTCACAAATAACTTCCCATAATTTGACTCTTCTTTGAAACAGGATTCCATAACATCAATTCATTTTTGATTTAATAATTTTTCTAGAAAAATATTGCCGATTCACTTTTTCTTTTTATAAATATTGCCCGAGGAACTACTATGTGAAGTATTATTTGTAGCTGTGGTGAGGAATATATGAATGGATAAACAATATCCTTCCAAGTTTAAAGAGAAAACTACTCAGGTAAAAACATACTCTTTTAAACAAGGTAAATATCACCATGGTCTGCTTCCATGCAGGATCTATCCCCTTCACAGAAAAACACAAAGAATTAGAAATAGGCATTTCCTAGGAAGACCAAAGAATCTGTTTACTGCAGCTTTTAGTTGAAAATTCATCATCATTGAGTGTTTGTGGTCATTGTAAATTATAAAATATCTATAACCATGTCTTCTACAATACAGAAGGAATCATTTACAAAGACCCGAAATGAGATAAGAAAAGATGAAAGAAATCAAGAATGAATGTCTAAAGAATAATTAAATTTTTTTTGGCTATGTTTATAACTAAACAGAAGGCAATTTAGTCAGTAACCCTCTATTCCGGCATTCATTAATTTATACGGTACATTAACAAAACTTGAGGATCCTCAGAAGGCACTCCCAGCCAGTAGCCCTCTTCTTGATATTCCTTTATAAATGTGTTTCAGTGCTCCATTTTATCATCTTCCACTGCCCAGATCAAGGGGATTAAGAGTGGGGATCTGACCCAAAACAGACCAATGGGCTATGATATGGTTCAGAACGAGGGTATCTGCTTAGCAGTCACACTTCACACTCTATGGTAACTGGCTAAATTAATTATGCCTTATCCTTCTTGTAGAGTTTAAATGTGAACCATACAAGGTACATGCACAGAAGAGGCATGTGGAAAGAATACAATGGACATGAGTGATAAAAAGCAGGTGGTGTAGTGTAGAAGAAGAGTCAAATGTAGAGTCACTAGAAATGTGGTTGCAGGCACAAAAGACAGAATAGCTGAGTACCCATAAGCATTAAACTTTAAGGAACAAAGTATCAGGTGCTTCTCTTGAGAATTAGATAGCTAAAGTTAGAGGTTTAAAAGGTTTATTGTGATTTGTTCTTTACTCTGTAAGGCCTGGCAATGAGAATGCATTCAGAAAGAGGAAATGACAAGCTTAAAGTCACTGCAAATACAATGAGTGTAGCATATTAAGGCATTGAAAGTCATTCAATGTGGTGAGCAAGAATACAGTGAGTGAGGAGGAAGCTTTGGTAGACAAGGGATGTATCGTTTATGCTCTAGTCAGTCTGGGACAGGGTGTGAATTTTATTTTAATTGCAGTAGGAAGCTATCAGAGAGTTTTCAGCCCAAAATAAATAGTTATGATTTCAATTGTAAAAATCTCATAATATTAAACTACTGTCTTCTCAATGGATACTATGGGACAAAAATGGATAAAGGGAAGTCAGTTTTGTTTAATATCAAACAAACTCAGGTAGCAACTGATAGTGTTTGGGGCTAGAATGTTAACATATATTGAGAAAAACACCTATACAGAACATATTTTGGAATTAGTGTAGCTGGCTACAGAATTAAATAAAGGGTACTAATGAAAGAAAGGAAAGAAGGATATTCCCTAAGGATTTTAGCTTAAGCAATTGAGTGGATCACGGTGCCTGCAGTCTACTAAGATGGAGAGAGATGTAAGACTAGCAGAGGTATGAAGCATTGAATGGAGATTTCTATTCTGGACATGTGAAGTTTCAAGTGTGTATTGATCTCAAAATGAAAATGTGGAACAGGCAGTTATATATACTGTCTAGAACTCAAGGGCTAAAGAGATACACTTTGAAAACATATGTGTACCGATGACATTCAAAGCCTAGATGAGATAACTAAGGGAGACTGTACAGATGGAGGTCATAGAATGCACTTTCCAGCATAAAAATTAAGGTGTCTGTGCATAGCAAAGGTGAAAGAGTGACTCTTGAAGGTTAAACTGGAAGAACATGTTCAACGCAATCAAGCCAAGGGGTTAATATGTCTCATTGAAAAATAGTTACTCCAACTTGATTAAAAAATAAGATAAACAAGCCAATACGAAAAAAAAAATGGATAAAGAATATAAACAGTGTCAGGAGCAGTGGCTCACGCCTGTAATCCCAGCACTTTGGGAGGCTGAGGCAAGTGGATCACCTGAGGTCAGGAGTTTGAGACTAGCCTGGCCAATATGGCAAAATCCTGTCTTTACTGAAAATAAAAAAATTAGCCAGGCGTAGTGGCAGGAGACTTTAATCCCAGTTACTTGGAAGGCTGAGGTGGGAGAATCACTTCAACCTTGAAGGCAGTGGTTGTCGTGAGCCGAGATCATGCCACTGCACTCCAGCCTGGCGACAGACCAAGACTCCAACTCAAAAAAGAAAAAAAAAAAGAATATAAACAGGTATTTTATAGTAGAGGAAATACAATTGGGCAACAAATATGAATAGATTGTCTACCTCATTAGCCATCAGGAAAATGAAAATTATGGCAATTGAATATCATTTTTTCATTCATCAGATTCGCAAGAGTTAAAAAGAAAATTAAGTCCCTTGCTGAAGTGGATTTATGGAAATAAATAGTTTTATACATTGATATTGGGAATATGAATTTTTACAGAATTTTGGGGAAAAAATCTGACCTTATGTATTTAAACTAAATATACTATTTGACTTAGCAATTTTCAATTTTAAGAACCTATTCTATGTGCTTAAGGACAAGTATATCAAAAAGCCTATTTTTTAGATATACAAAATAAATTGAAATTCATCATGGGAGACAAAATATAGTATGTAGTTATAAAATAATTTTTAGACATTTTCAATAAACCTGCTTTTAAAAAAATTTGGAGTTTGCTTAAAATTAAACTCATATATATATATACATGTATAAGTGTGCAACATTGTCTTAAAAATATATATCAAATAATCACTTTTTAAAAATCTGAGGCGTCTAGGCTTGTGGGTAGGTTATTACTTTTATTGATCTTTTTATTACTTGACTTATGGAAACAACCATGTTATACTCTTTTAATTAAATTAAATATAAATATGTTCATTTTTAAAGAGATAAAGAATAGTTTTTTAAGGAAAAGGGACAAAAGTATATTGTTAGAGTTGTTTGATATTCAGCACTTTTTTTTTATACTGGCTTTTCTATATGGTTTGGCTGTGTCCCCAGTCAAATCTCATCTTAAATTGTAGCTCCCACAATTCCCATGTGTTGTGGGAGGGACCTGGTAGGAGGTAATTGAATCATGGGAGTAGGTATTTCCTGTGCTGTTCTTGTGGTAGTGAATAAGTCTCACAAGATCTGGTGGCTTTTTGAAGAGGAGTTCCCTGGCAAAAGCTTTCTCTTTTTTGCCTGCCACCATGTAAGACATGCCTTTGCTCTTCCTTCATTGAATGCCATGATTGTGAGGCCTTCCCAGCCACATAGAACTATGAGTCCATTCAACCTCTTTTTCTTTATAAATTACCTAGTCTCGGGTATGTCTTTTTATTAGCAGCATGAAAACAGACTAATACACTTTTACTACCGCCTACACCTTCAATTAAACTCACCTGAGCACTGCTGAGGTAGAAGAGAGAGAGTAAGGAGAGATGAAGTGGTTTCAATCTTTGCAATAATAAAGTATTTGTCCATCAGCAAGAAAACTCAACCTTGTTTACTAATGGGCTGTGTGTGAAAACTATGAAGCTTGTAAACTAATTCTTAGCTGCATACTTGTCATGGAACATTTGCTAAAAAAATCTAATATAATGAGTCAGAGAAGTTGCTGCACAGACCAACTGATGAACTGTCCTAATTTTAATACTTTTGTGAAGACATCAGATATAAGTATAAAAATAGCATACAATTTTAACCTGCATAATCATCTACCAGTGAATTCTTCTCATCCCTAAAAGAACTCACATGAATAGCAGAGTCACTACAAATATATTAACTTTTTAAATAAGTTTTGGACCACTTATGGAGAATAAAATGTTTCCCTACTAAATATACTATATATCAGACTAATAAAAATCAGAAGAGATAACTCTAACAACTTGTATATTACCAGAGAAAAAGACAAAAAAAGTCTTCTTAATTTTCTCATACACTAGTTGAATGCTGATTTTAAAAGCTGTGAAACACATAACTACTAAAAACAGAAGCCATATGCATTTCTAGTAGGAATGGCAATGTATATATGTTTGTATAGCAAGTAGAATGATTCATAGCACTTTTAAAATAGAGTATATAATTATAGGCCTAGAACCATACCTGGGTTTACCTGTCTGAAAATGTGCCTAAAAAGAGAGATCTATTTTTCCTTTTTCTACTTGGTGAATGGGCTATTCTTAATTGCTGAGTTTGAGATAAGGAATTGTTTACCCCTTTTCTACATTGTCCTTAGAATATGCAGAGGAAAAAAAAGTCACAGTCAAGGGAAATTGCAAATCACACAATGGTGATCCAACTGGAAATTTTAAAAAAAAGCACCTCTCAAGAAGCAAACATAAAATAATACAATAAAATAGAAATAACATGGATTCTAAAGTCAGAGAGGAATTATAGTCATACAGTCTGGTAGTGTCTACTTTCAGAAGTAAAAGCAGATAATTCAGTATTTTGGAGCTCTGTTACTGTCTCAACAAGGGAGTCAGCCCACTGGTCAGGAATCATGACTGTTACATCACAGGATTTATGGCTTTGTACTTCTGTGCATTTGCTATTATATCAGAGGAGTTACTTAAAGCTACTTTCCATGCCAGACTGTCTTGGGTTTGGATTCTGGCTCTGCCAGTTGCTAGCTGTGTAAACATGGGCAAGTAGATGAATTATTCTGTGCCTTTGCTTCTTTGTCTCCAAGGATGGTAGTGATGTAGAGCCTAATTCTGATGTGAGATGGTATAACTAGAACATATCATAACAGCAATAATAATAGGAATAATTTTGAAGTTACCGGGTGTCTTTGTTGCTCTCATTGCTTTATACATATTAAATCCTTTCATCTTCACAACCTTATGCTACAAATACTTATGAAAACAGTAATATTATTATCCTAATTTTATGAATGATGAAATGTTTCCTTAAGAAAGAAATACAGGTAAAGTTTTACAGCCAACCCATAGTGGAACCAGAATGCCAAACTGGGCAATATGGCTCCAGAGCTCTTCATTTCTCCACTTCTCCTCACTAAAAAGATGTTCAACTCTCTGTACATCACTTTAATACCTATGCCATGTTGGATGAATTAGGGTCAAAAAGCAAAATAGTCAAAGAAAAGAGGAGTAACTATCTGTTCACAGTTTATGTACACCGTCCAAAGGACACACATTGTTGCTTAATCAAGTACTGCTTCTCCTATTCGTTCTTCCATATTTATGTGTCCTTCATCTCTACCATGAAGCAATAACCCTCCTGACAGCACTAGGCAGTCCAAAATTCTTGATTATTGCCAGTGTTGATGGATAAGGAAAAGATGAAGAGATTGCTCACACTCCATTCATCTTTCTCTGATCATGTAGTAAATAATAGTTACTGGCCTGACCTCCCAATAGTTAGCAGTCATGGCTTTCCAGTCTGCCAAGCTGATTGGCAGGCATTTCAGACCTGGTTGGCTTTCAGTTGGATATATGTCATTTATAAATTCTCGATGGCTATCTCTTGCCACATAGTTTTCTATGTTCCTGCAGATGCCTATTTGCAGTAGAAAAACTCAGCTCTTGAACTGAACAAAGGCAAAGCATTTGTCTCATTAGACAGAAAGTATAGAGATCTACTGCAGAAGAGTTCACATAAGCTCTGGATTTACACATAATCTTCATCCTGGCACAAATACAATCATAAGGGAAGCAAGGTGAATGGTGTTAAAATCTGAGAAAACAAAGGCAGATGGATAGTTTGTACCAAATGGTCTCCTGGGCACAGGCACAAAAAATATGCAAATACTTGAAAGAAAGTGTAGGTCTGCTCAAGATGTAATATTACAAGCTGAGGAAGACCCAAACAGGAGAAGACACATCGCATCAAGATTTTGAAGGTCCTGTTTGGTGTTACCTAATCACTTTTTTCTCCGTTTGCTTTAAAAAAAAAATACGTTTATTTGTTACAGATCTTCAACCTCTGCATGTTCTTGCTTTTCAAGTTAGAATCTTTTCCTTTCTGACACAATGCAGCAGGAATCTTGCAAACTAGGGTATTCAGCCAACTGCTTGCTAGACTGTCACCCTTTTAACCTGCAGCTGTGCAGGCAAAGTGCTGACAGTTCAATTACTGTGAGGAAGGAAACTTCTGGGAAGGAAACAAAACCTGCCCACTAAGAAGCTGATGCTTTGTCTGATACATTCAGGTGGCTGCCTATACACATGGTACTGAGGTAGGGCGATGATTATGTGTAATGACTCAGTATATTGTTACTGTGATTAGGCACTCATACTTTAAAAGTGAATATAGTATATGGAAGGTAGGACTCATGCTTTTGCAGAAGACCCTTGTTCATCTCATTCCCCTTACTATTTCCAACATTGTCCTGTGATTTATATACTCATTTTTTTTTCAGTAAAGTATGTACTGTCAGCTCTGTGCCAGGTGTGATGGTAAGCACCAGAGATACAAAGGAAGTGAAAAAAGTGTCCCTGTTTTAATAGCGCTTATTTTCTAGGTGGAATAAAACACAATAACATATTAACAAACAAATGAGATACTTTTATGTGTAGATACTTAATATGAATAAAATATAACAAAGTGATATAAAATAAATGAATTTGTGTGGATGAGGTTACATAAGATTGGGTGGTTAGGAAAGTCTTCTCAGAGCACATAACTTCTAATCTGAGATAAGAAAGTCAAAAAGAAGCCATACATATGATAGTCCGAGTGGAAAGGGGTAGTTAGGATAGAACTAACACCAGTGGAGCAATCTCAGAAAAGAACTAAGCTTGCCAAACTGAATATGTTCAGGGAAAGACAAAAAGGCCTGTATGGTAACATGTGGCATTACCGACTTGAGGATTCAGGGGATGGAATATGGCATTGCCAGGAAGCTGACAAGTGACAGAGGAAATTTTTCAAAAGAGGAACCCACCAGGTGAAAGTGAGTCCAACATCTATATATAAATTCTGATCAAGCCATCTGATCAAATAGCTTACTTAATTAGCCATTGAACTGCTAAAGTGTAAAAGAAACTCCATGAGGGCAAAAGAAAAGTAAGAGCTGGAAAGCTGAAAAACCAAACAGAAATGTTAGCCACTTCTTACCATAATTTGGAATTGAGTCCAGCTTGGTCAAGTACCTGCTAGGACAAAACTCAACAATCTTCAGGGGAAGTTTGGAAAAATTCAGAATCTTTATAAAGTATCTTTGGCAATATCTAGTATAAAATAAAAATAAATGCAAAAGAACAAAAATCGTGACCATGCGACATCCATAGTCAAGAGAAAAAACAGGCTATCAAAGCTCACCTGAGGAGAGTAAGCGCCTGAATTAGCAGACAAATACTCTAAAGCAGTCATTATAAATATATTTAAATGCTAAAAGAAAAATATGATAAATGAACAGATAAAAATATTAATAGAGGAATATAAAATATATGCTTTTTAGGAATCATATAGAAATTTTAAAACTTAAAAGATCAGTATTCAAAGAAAAACTCACCAGATGAACTCTAAGTCATACCAGAGATGGCAAGAGAGTGAAAGTCAGTAAAAGTGAAGATACATAAAATTATTCCATTTCAAAGGAACAACAAAAAAAGATTAACTTATGGAACAATATTAAGCAGTCATATACATATGTACTCTGAGTTTCAAAAGAAGAGGAAAGACAATGGGGCAGAAAAAAATAAATGAATGAATAATTACTGAAAACATTCTAAATTTGGCCAAAAAGTTAAGAAAGATCTGTGGTCCAAATTTGTTGAAAAACATTAACTTACAGATCCAAGAAGCTTTTTATTCTAAGCAAAATGAATCCAAAGAAAGTTATACCAAGGCATATCATACTCCATAATACATACTCTGATAACTAAAAAAATAAATAAAGAGAAAATCAAATTTAATTCACGGTAACAATAGTAAGGATTCTCATCAGAAACATGGGAGGAAAGAAGACAAAGTAATTGCATCCTTAAAGTGATGGGGGAAAAATCAGCCCAGAATTCTTTAGTCAGAAAAAATATATTCTTCAAAAGGGAAGATAAAGACATTGTACATAGATTAAAAATGAGATAGTAGACTTACACTATGAGAAATGATAAAATGTTTGAGCCAAAAATTATCCTAAAGATTTCATTTATTCTAAGATTACATCTGGTTTCAGCTGTACATTTGTCTATTTTTTTTTTCCCTGTGCTTTTGAAGTCTTTGCCATAAAGGTCTTTGACTATACCAATGTCCTAAAGCATTTCCCCTATATTTTTTTCCTAGTGGTTTTACAGTTTGGGGACTTACATTTGTTTTTAATCCACATTGGTTGGTTTTTGTATATGGTAAGAAATAGGGGTCCAGTTTCTTTTTTCTTTTTCTTTCTTTCTTTTTTCTTTCTTTTTTTTTTTTTGCATATGGATAGCCAGTTTCCAAGCATGATTTATTGAAGAGGGTGTCCTTTCCCCTAACTATGTTCTTGGTACCTTATTGAAAATCAGTTGGCTATAAATGCATGGATTTATTTCTTGGTTCTCTATTCTGTTACATTGGTCTATGTTTCTGGTTTTATATCAACATCATGCTGTTTGGGTTACTATAGCTTTATATTACATCTATAGCTTTATAGTACATTTTGATATCAGATAGTGTAATGCCTTGAGCTATGTTCTTTTTGTTCAGGATTGCTTTGGCTATTTGAGGTCTTTTGTAGTCCCACAAGAATTTCAGAATTTTGTGTTTAACTTCAGTGGAGAATGTCATTGGTATTTAGATAGGAGTTGCATTTAATTTGAAGATTGCTTTGGGCATTATGGTTATTTTAACAATACTAATTCTTTTAACAATATTAATTCTTTAACAATATTAATTCTTTCAATTCATGAACATGGAATGTCTATTTGTTTGTCTCTTCCTTAATTTCAATTATCAGTGTGTTGTGTTGTAGCTTTCATTGTAGAAATTTTTCAATTCTTTGGTTAAATGTATAACTAGCTATGTAATCTGTTTTTGTAGCTATTACAAATGATATTGCTTTCCTTTTCAGCTATTTTTATTATTGGCATATAGAAATCATATTAATTTTTGTATGCTGGTTTTGTATCCTGTAGCTGTACTTGTTTATCAGTTCTATGTGTTTTTTGATGAAGTCTTTAGGTCTTGTTGTCAATAAGTAAGTTCATGTCATCTGCAAAGAGAAACAACTTGACTTTCTTGTGTTTATTTTTATTTTTGTTTCTTTCTTTCTTATATTTTTTCTTTTTTCTTTTTTTCTTTTTTTTTTTGAGACAGAGTCTTGCTGTGTCACCCAGACTTGAGAGTGCAGTGTCGCAATCTCAGCTCACTGCAACCTTTGCCTCCTGTGTTCAAGTGATTCTTGTGCCTCAGCCTTCTGAGTAGCTGGGATGATGGCACCTGCCACAATGCCTGGCTAATTTTTGTATTTATAGTAGAGATGAAGTTTCACCCTGTTGACCAGACTGGTCTCAAACTCCTAACTTCAGGTTATCCACCCTCCTCGGCCTCCAAAAATTCTGGGGTTACAAGCATGAGCCACCACACTCTGCCTTGCCTTTATGTATTCATTTTTTTTAAACTAAATTATATTCCTTTCTTTCTCTTGCCTGATTGCTCTAGCTAGGACTTGTAGTATTATGGTGAATAGGGTTCATGAAAGTACACTAGCTGTTTAGCTTCAATTCTTAGAGGAAAAAGACTTAAGTTTTTCCCCATAGAGTATAATGCTACCCATAAGTTTGTCTTATGTGGCCTTTAATATGTTGAGATATGCTTCTCATTCTATGCTAATTTGTTCAGAATTTTCTTCATGAAGAAACGTTGAATTTTATCAAATGCTTTTTCAGTGTATATTGATATAAAACTTTTTTTGTCCTTCATTATGTTGAGGTGATATTTATTGATTTGGTGTACGTTGAACTACTTTTGCATCACTGGGATAAATCTCAACTTGTCATAGCATATCGTCTTTTTGATGTGTTATGGATTTGGTTTGCTAGTATTGTATTGAGAATTTTTGCATATATAATTATTAGAAATAATGGCCTGTAGTTTTGTTGTTGTGGTGGTGGTGGTGGTGGTGGTGATGCCCTCATCTGGTTTCACTATCAGAGTAATGCTAACTTCATAGAATGAGTTAGAAAGAATTCTTCACCCTGTTGACCTGACTGGTCTCAAACTCCTAACCTCAGGTTATCCTTCATTTTCTGGAATAGAGAATAATTGGTGTTAGTTCTTTATATTTTGGTAGAATTCAGCAATAAACTCATATGGTCCTGGGCTTTTCTTTGGTGAGAAACTAGTACTTATTCAATCTCATTATTCATTACTGGTTGCCTCAGGTTTTTAATGTTTTCCTAGTTGAATCTTGGTAGGTTGTGTGTATACATGAATTTATCCATTTGCTTTAGGTTTTTCCATTTGTTAGTATATAGGTGTTCATTTTAGTCTCTAAAGATCTATTTTATTTCTGTGGTATCTGTTACAATGTTTCCTATTTCATTTCTGATTTTATGTGTTTGGATTTTCTCTTTTTCTGTCAGATAATCTATTCATGGTTTTCTATTTTCTTTATCTTTTCAACAAGTCAGCTTTTTTTGCTGATCCTTTGTATCTTTTTTAGTCTCTATTATGTTTAGTTCTGCTATCTTTATTATTTTTTTCCTTCACTAACTTTGGGCTTGGTTTGTCCTTGCTTTTCTAGTTTTTATGAACTAGCATAATTAGGCTGTTTATTTGAAATCTTTCTACTTTTTGATTGAAGTGTTTATTGCTGTAAATGTCTCTCTTCGTACTGCTTTTGCTGTATTCTATACGTTTTGGTATGTTGTGTCTCCATTTTTGCTTGTTTCAAAATTCTGGTGATTTTCTTCTCAATTTCTTCATGAATCCAATAGTTGTTTAAGATCATGTAATTTAATTTCCATGTATTTTTACACTTTTCAAAGTTTATCTTATTTTTTATTTCTTTTTTTTTTTTTTTTTTTTTTTTTTTTGAGACGGAGTCTCACGCTCTTGCCCAGGCTGGAGTGCAGTGGCGCGATCTCGGCTCACTGCAAGCTCCGCCTCCCGGGTTCCCGCCATTCTCCTGCCTCAGCCTCCTGAGTAGCTGGGACTACAGGCGCCCGCCACCGCGCCCGGCTAATTTTTTGTATTTTTAGTAGAGACGGGGTTTCACTGTGGTCTCGATCTCCTGACCTTGTGATCCGCCCGCCTCGGCCTCCCAAAGTGCTGGGATTACAGGCTTGAGCCACCGCGCCCGGCCTATTTTTTATTTCTAGTTTTGTTCCATTGTGGTCTAAATAGATACTTTTGTTTATGTTTTAAATGTTTGTTGAGACTTGTTTTGTGCCTCAACATAAGGTCTATCCTGGATAATGTTTCATGTGCTATAAGAAGAACATGTATTCTGTAGCTGATGGATCAAATGTTCCATAAATATCTTACTAGGTCCATGTGGTTTACAGTTCAGATTCATTCCAATGTTTCTTTTTTGGTTTTTTGTCTAGATGATCTCCCCAATGCTGAGTAGAAGTAGGGTATTGAAGTTCCAAACTATCATCTTATTTGAGTTTATCTCTCCCTTTCAATCTAATAATATTTGCTTTATATATCTGAGTGCCCTAGTTTTTAGTGCATATGTTTTTATAACTGTTTTGTTCTCTTGGGGAATTGATCCTGTATCATTATATGATGACCTTCTTTGCCTCTTTTATGATTTTTGCCTAAGATTATGATATGGTTTGGCTGTGCCCCCACCCAAATCTCATCTTGAAATGTAGCTCCCATAATTCCCACATGTCATGGGTGGGACCAGGTGAGAGATAACTGAATCATGGGGGCGGTTCCCCCATGCTATTATCATGGAAGTGAGTAAGTCTCATAAGAGCTGATGGTTTTTTAAGGGGTTTCCTTTTTTGCTTGGTTCTCACTCTCTCTTTGCCTCCCACCATGTAAGATGTGCATTTTGCCTCACGTCATGATTGTGAGGCCTCCCCAGTCATGTGGAACTGTGAGTCCATTAAACCTCTTTTTCCTTATAAATTACCCAGTCTCAGTTATGTTTTTATCAGCAGTGTGAAAGCGGACTAATACAGATTACTTTGACTGCCATAAGTAAAGCTACATTTTTATGCTTACATGATTTTTTTTTCTATCCTTTCACTTTCAGTCTGTGTGTTGCTACAGGTGAAGTGAGTTTCTTTTAGGCAGAATATAGTTGAGTTCTGTTTTATGTACTTTTAAATCCATTCAGTCATTCTATAACATTTAATTGGCAAACATAAATGGTTAACATTCAAGGTTGTTATTGATAGGTAAGGACTTACTCCTCTGATTTTTGCTGTTTTCAGATTGTTTTGTACATTGTTTGTTCTTTGTTCCTTTTTTTTTTTATCTTTATGATTTGGTGATTTTTTTTAGTGATAATATTTGTCTTCCTTTTTTCTTATTTGTATATCTTCTCTACCAGTGAGTTTTATATTTTCATGAATTTTCGTGATGGCAGATATTATCATTTCACTGTTAGATGTAGGACTCACTTAAGTATTTCTTGCAGGTCAGTCTAGTGTTGATAAATTCTCTCAGATTTTGATTGTCTTGGAAAAACCTTATTTCTCCTTTTTGAAGGATATCTTTGCTGGTTATTTGATTCTTCACTAACTTATTTGTTCTTTCATTACTTGACTATATCATTCCATTACATCCTGAACTGTAAGATTTTTGCTGAGAAGTCTGCTGTTATTGTCATGGAGATTCCCTTAACTGTAATTTGATGCTTTTTCTTGCTGTTTTAAAAATTTTCTTTCTGTCTTTAACTTTAGATAGTTTGACTATAATGTGCATCAGAGAATACCTTTGGGATTAAATCTGCTTGGAGATCTTTAAGCTTCTTGGATTTGGGTGTCTATAATTCTTCAAAGACTTGGGAAGTTTTAGCTATTATTTCATTAAATAGATTTTCTATGCCTTTTCTCATTTCTTCTCCTTCTGGAACATACAAAACTTGAATATTTGTTTACTTGATGGTGTGTGTCCCTTGTGTCACATAGACATTCTTCATTCTTTTTATTATTTTTGCTTTTTTGTTACCTGACTGTGCTGTTTCAAAAGACCTGTCTTCAATCAGACATTCTTTTTTTCCTGATTGACCTAATCTATTGTTAAAGCTCTCCTTTGTATTTTTTTTTTTGTTTTGTTTCATTCTTTGAATTCTTCAGTTCCAGGATCTGTATTTGGTTCTTTTTTTTTTTTATGATATCTATCTCTTTGTTGAGTTTTTTCATTCAGATTATGAGTTGTTTTCCTGATACTTTTATATTTTCTACTTGTGTTCTCTAGTATTTTACTGTTTCCTTAAGATTATTATTTTGAATTTATTTTTAGGCATTTCATAGATTCCCTTTCATTCGGGGTCTATTTTTGGAGAATTCTGTTCCTTTGAATGTGCTGTGTTTCATTGCTCTTTCATATTTATTCTCTCTTTATGTTGACAGAATGTATCTGTGTATCTGGTGTAATGGTCACTTCTTCCAATTGTATTAGGTAGCTTTTGGAAAGAAAGACATTTTCCTGTAGATATTACATAGTGTGGATTGAGTAGGGTACATTGGCTTTGATTTTGTGTTATGCCATATTGTTTATTCAGTTGTAATAAATGTCCGTGGTGTCTGTGACTCAGTAACTTAAACTGAGGTTGTTCATGGAGTCTATTATGAGGCTTTGTTGGGAACAGGAGTACCAGTTGGGCTGGTCTTGAAACTCCTGTGTGGTATATGCAGGCATTCCTGGTGGCAGTGAAACGTTGTCTAGATCTGTCCTTGAATCCCTGAGTGGGGCACATGAGTACCAGCAATGGTGGCAGTGATCTAGGACAGCCTGCTTGAGGTAGAGTGTTTTAATGGAAATATATTGCTGCATGTAATGTGACATGTTAAAATGTGAATTCTAGCCAGGTGCAGTGGCTCATGCCTGTAATCCCAGCACTTTGGGAGGCCGAGGCAGGCAGATCACAAGGTCAGGAGTTCAAGACCAGCCTGGCCAACATGGTGAAATCCCGTCTCTACTAAAAAAAAAAAAATACAAAAATTAGCCAGGCATGTGGCATGCACCTGTAATCCCAGCTACTCAGAAGGCTGAGACTGGAGAATCCTTGAACCCAGGAGGCGGAGGTTGCAATGAGTCAAGATCACGCCACTGCACCCCAACCTGGGTGACACAGCAAGACTCCATCTCACAAAAAAAAAAAAAAAGAAAGGTGAATTCTACATAGACTGAGATAAGTCACGAATGTGTAGAGAAATCTCTACAACAGCCATTAAAAATAAAGAGGAAACTAAAATTTTAATAGGTAAATGAAAATTGGAATTTTAATGAAATATTTACAAAATTCAAGAAAGAATGGGAAAAACACAGTAACAGCAAACAGGTGACACAGATAGGAAACAGCAAAATGGTTAGCCTAAATCAATTAACATCAATAAGCTTATCGGCTATAAATGAAATACTCATTGGATAAAAAAGCAAGATGTGACTATATACTAGTGCCAAAAGATGGACTTTGAATATAAAAAGAGATTATTTGAAGGTAAACGTATTGAGAAAAAAGATATTATATCATACAAATAGCACAACAAAGCTGGAGTGATTATATCAGGCAAAATAGATTTAAATGTAAGGAGTATTACCAGATATAATTAATAAAGGTAATTACACAAAAAAATTAATTCACAAAGATTTAAACATTATAAATTTGCATGTACTTAATAATAGAGCTTCAAACTACATGAAACAGAAATTGACAAAACCAAAAGGAGAAAAAGACAATCTACAAAATAGAGATGGATATTTTAACATGTTGATTCAGTATTTGGAAGAAAAAAACTAGGCAAAAAATGTTCAATATAAAAATAGAAGACTTGAAAATCATTAAAATCTACCTTAACCTTACCTAACTGAATTTATATTTTACTGCACACAACAGCAGGTTAAAGTCTTTTTAAGTGTATCTGGAATATTCATCAAACATAGACTATAAATTAAATTATAAAATACAAATGATTTAAATCTTACAGAATATAGTCTCTGACAACACAAGAATTAAATTAGAAATTAGTAACAATAAAGCATTTAGAAAAGCCCCCAATATCTGAAAATGAATAACATACCTCTAAATAGCTCATGGATCAAAGAAGAAATTACAAGGGAAATTAGAAAATATACTAAACTAAATGATAATGAAAATATATCAAAATTTGTGAGAGGCAGTTAAGATTATTAATACTTTTCTTGTTCTTTTCTCTTTAAACTGCAGGCAGAAGAAGGAGTAAAGAAAGCGTAAATTCTGTATCTGTGTTTGGGTAAATATATTATATTTTTATTGGGTATGCCTGGCACAGAGATTTACTTGGAGTACAGAGCGATGCCAGATACTTAAAGATTGCTTCCCACTTCATGATTCTAATTTTATAAATATTTCTATCAATCTGTTGGTATCTATCTTAACCAGTTCTCATGACTAAAGTCTCTGAACTACTCTACCAAGAGTGACACAGTCTCCAACAAGCTCTGGAGCCATGTAGTCATGGCAGAGCAGAGTATTTAGCTCAATGGGGATTGGAATTCAGCATCGTTACAAATGGACACAGTTCACACTGGGACACAATATCTCCTTGGATGTCTGGATAATCTCCATGTTCTTTGTTGCCCTCATAGCTGATAGAGCCCAGGGATTCTGCCTCTTCTACATTTTCTACCCTGTTAGAATGGAGGTCCTAAATCCAGTCAACTGACTGGAGCTAGTATTCTTCCTAGGCCAGGCCAGCCCTTTCCTAAATGTAGGCAGATTGGGGCAAAATAATGATTGTTGAAAATGATATAGAAAGATGAATAGAACTGTGCTTTCTTTGCTATCCTAGGGTATGAAAACATATTATGTTCTCCCTTTTCCCTGTAGTTCTACAAATACCTACTGTACACTTAAACAGAATGTGCAAATTTCTCCCCTGAAAGCCAGAGAAGTTTCTCTGTCACATACCAGCTCTTTCTCTTTGACACATAAGAAGATGTATCCTTTTTCATCAACCAGCAGAAACTGGAACACACACACCCTACCTGTGCCCTCCCACCTCCTTCCCAGGCTTTCCTTCTTCCACCTGAGTTGACACCTTTGCCCTTGAGAGATTCTCCTGATTACTCAAGACATTCCGTCCACTTTTAGTACAGGGCACGGGCACCATGGCAAGAGCATTTGTCTCTTAACATGTAGGAGTCTTTGTATATTCCAGTCTCTAAACTAATGATGACAGGGTTGCAGTGGGCTCTTAATCCTTAATTTCTTATGGAGTTTTAATATTTTTAAAGGCAATCTAGGCCTTGCAGTATCTCTTCTGAATTCTATGACACATGAAAAGTGCTCAAATATTATGCCAGCCCTCATGATTTCGCAGTTCAAACTTTATCCCATCATTCTCACTTCACAAAATGCTTCCATCCACCAGAAACCCCATTTCTGTGGAGAAATAGAGAAATATATTTACCCTCTAACTGGCACACTACATATTTTAAGTGCCAACCACACAATCTTCAAACCATTTTGGTAAGACATGCAGTGAGAGCATAGTTAGAGCTAAAGATTTTCCTTATTAAAAATTGCTGATTGCTTTTCCTTTCAGTATAAGAATGTGCACCTTATATACAAAGCCCTGCAATTTGAATGTAATTAAAACACATCCATTACCTCACACAAATCCAATGACACACAAAAGTAGTTTAAATGGGCATATAGACCCCCAAAAGCCTTTCTAACATCAATGGGAAGTAATTTCCCATAATTATTTGATAATGATCAGGGCCAAGAAAATTTCATGAAATAGCTGCTATTTCCATGATCAATAGGGTAATCTTCCTTGACACATTAAAAATAGCCAGTAATAGGTAAAAACAACTCATGACAGATGAGATCAGCAACTTCTTATATTTTGAGAGTGTTTGTTGTGTCACATTAGAAGGCTTTATTTTTTCTTTGCTATTTATCTCCAGAGCTCTGCCTTGAATTGTGACACTAACCACTGCATGTCAGTTTGTAGCTCTTTATTCCAGACTTTACATTTTAGGCACTGATGTGGTTGTGGCTTTATTGCCTATGAGCACAGGTACCTAGGACTTTGGGGCCATAAAGCTGCCTTTGCAGCTTGTACCTGTTCTGACAACGCAAGAAAGGTAGCTTTTCCATATTTCCTTCATGTTCCTTGTCTATGACATGAAAAGGGTTTGCAGCATGGCCAGATCAATCATGAGCAGAAAACTAAAAGCTGGTGGCTGAAAAAACAAAAAATACTTTTGGTGAAGCATGATTTTTGGGCGAAGTTAAAGGCAGGAAGCTGGTAGAGCTCATAGGTTGTTTAGTGGATTAGTTGACAGCATGTAAATATTTAAAATGTTTATTTAAAACTATAAGTTTCTAGATTCTTTTGAAACATCAGAAGCTCTTGAAATAAAAAGTCTGGTCCTCAAGTGTCCACATTCAGTTGATTTTTCTGTTTAGGCTGGTATCTCTCTGATTGGCCAATCTCCACCTGATTTATTTTACACATGTATATTTCCTTTTAGCCACTGTGAGCAACTGTGTTTCAGATCCCTGGTCAATGACTTTGTTTCTCATCAAAACACCAGTATCCTTGGGAACAATAACATATTAACTGGACCTTATGAACCATTATACATTAATATGAGTGTGTTTGTCTGATATTTTGGCAGTTTTAGCTAGTATTAACTCTGGCTAGAACTTGTTTGATGGTTCAACTTTAAGTCTTACAAGCATGTATCACAATGATTTAAGTCCCCAGACACACATTATCCAATAGGAAGGGGTTATTTTCATTGAAATATAAATGGTCTACTAAATATTGCCAAAGGAGGAATAGATGCACCTGAATTGTCCTGAGAAACACCCTCACTGCACCAGATCATCAACCCAAGATATGATGCTGGAAATCACTAGGGTTCCTGTATGCCACTGAGTTATATTCAGTAACAAAGCCACCGCCTCAGATGCCCAGGAACATCTCCCTTTTCTGTCAATCATCTCTGATCATTTCTTTAGCAGGAAGAATATCAATATCCCTCAATCTAACTTCTCAGTTGGGGTGAGTTTTCTAAGACATTAAGAGACAGATGTTAAAGCTTTGGGTAGCCTACGAAATTATTACATTATTATTCCTTACAACTTTATTCTGGTATTGCTATACTCCATGTTACCTGGCTAACAGTTTCATACTTTATATTGTATATTGTATTTTTATTCCATGGCAAAACACACATAAGCTTTCCAGTCAGAAAGGTTTTAGTTTTACTCATGTTGCCATTATTTCTTAGCTGTTTGACCTTAGGCAACTTGCCTTAAACTCTCAAATCCTTACCTGTAAAATTGATATAATACCACTAATTTCAGAGTTAAAATGAGTTACATAAGATATTATACATGACAATATCTGACATATGCCTGGTACTTAGTAGTCATTTAATAAATATTATTTTCTCCATTTGCCAACATCTGTTTAAAAGCATAGCTTCTGGCATTACATGCTTTCCAGCATGTCTTTGCTCCACTTATTTATACTGAAAATCAACCTCTCCACTTCCATTTCTGTAAAGGTACAGCTTCATTGAGTCTTATGAAGTATTAATTGATAGGTTTATAGTTGCGAGATAACCCAACTTAAGCTTTAAATAATGAAAGGGATATGCTGGCTCAAACAAATGAAAACTTAAGGTAAGTTTTGACCAATGACCTAAATGACATGAACAATGTCCACTTTCTCTCTCTCCATTCTTAGGACTGATACCACCTTATTAACCGCCATCTCAGGCAAGCTTTACCCTCAAGGCCATAAATTGCTATCACCCATAGCAGAGATTATATGTGTCCTCATTTACATTCAATAAGGAATATAAACTTTTATTTTTCCCATAGTTCACATATAAATATCAGAATTGAATCTCATTGATTTGGTTAAATTTAGCTACATAATATTCCCACAATAGTTGAGGAATTAGGACATGTGTACCGGTACAGTGAAATTTGGGTCTATTCCCATTACTATAGTGGGTGATTTTTTTCATGCAAATATTGTGTCTGGGAAATTTAAGGCTGGGATAGGAAGATAAAGGGGGAATATGTGCTGAGGAGGCTAACAACAAATGGCTACAAAGCCAGATTGTACTGGTTCACCATTCATGCCCATCTTAAAAGCACTTCCTTTCTGATACTGTGTATTCTACACCACATGCTGCCCTTTTCAGAATGTGGATGATACCTCCTTAATCAGAGTTCCTAGAACCTTGTCTCTCTTTTGTACCTAGTAACTTCTTCAACAGATGGGGGCCTCATGGAGTCACAGCCAGCAGGGTTCGGATTTGAGCATAAGCTGTGAAAGCAGAATCCGGTTCCCATCCCTGGTCTGCCTCCCCTCATTGTAGGATTAATCATTGTTCTAATGCTAGAGGACATAATTCTGTCTTTCCCACACTGAAAATAAAGCATACTTAACAGTGTGCTTGGCATACAGAAAGTGCCTAATAAATTAAATAATGGTTCTTCTTACAAAAATGAGACTAGTCTTAGAGAATGTGTCTATAAAACATTTCCCAACTTCTCCCAGGCAAAGCCTCTGTCTCAAATCTGCCCCTTTGTGCCTTATACAAGTACACAAAAATAAGTGTCTGCAATGTGAAAAGTGACACATAACTACCATTTCCCCTGCAGAAAATTGTAAACCCTTAACAGCAGGAATTTACCTGTTTTTATTTCCACCAGACCAATTGAAAATGTTACCTTATATGAAAAACTTCCTGCAGGCCAACATTTACTATAGATTGTATCACTAGTGCTTAGCCCAATTTTAGGTGCTGTTGGGTATTACCAAAATGGCACTGTCAAGAAGCTCTGGGCGCTTTCTACTTAACAGAAATGTTGCTGAAAATATAGGGACATACAAAGGAAAGTAGGATTTTCAGCACTACAGGCATTCCTCAGGGAGGGAGATTACCGAGGCTAAGCCAGAGTATATATCTTCACTCAAAGTAAAATTAGGTGAACCCTGAGATGGACCTGGCTAGAAGCTCTGGAAACAGAACCTCGTCTAAAGGGAGAAGTCTGCTTGTAGTAATGGGAAAACTTGCACATATGTTGGTATCTCTGTCCAGAGAGAAACAGAAAAGGTAGTTGTGTGGCTACTAGATATCAAGGCAAAGGATTACAACCAGAGAAATATAATGTATAAGAAAATTGGAAAGGATCACAGAGCTGACTACAGAGGATGACAGGCTTTACCTATTAAAATTATGAGCAGTGCCTCCTCTTATGAGTCTCACTGACCTTCACATATTTTCCTTTCCACTATTTTTCTTTCATCAACATAACCTCAAATCAATATTGTTATTTTTCTTCTTCTACCTCACTACAGACCAGACTTTCCCTTGTGGCATCATTTCCTGCTTCTGGAAAATGAAAACAGACACATTTCTACATTTTTATATGATTTGTCCATAACATTGCTCTCGGGTTCTCCAATACTGCTATTTTAGCATCTGTAAGCATTTGGCTTCATCATTCTAAAAAAAAAAAAAACCAAACAAACAAAAATACACTTCACGTCTTTCTAAACTATGCAGAGGTTATCGAGGTACAACAATGCTACATCTGCTACGATTCTAATAAATTCTAAATTAAGAGTATGAAATCCAAAATGTCTCTTGTTGGTAGCCCACGTCATGCTTAAAGAAAAAAAAAATCACTGGCTGTCTTTGCTTCTCTTGACTACTTTCCAGATCCCCTCATGAAGTAAATTTGAATGAAAAGGAAGGATAAAAGGAATACTGTTCGACCATGGGCAATGTTGAGCAAGAGGCTGGGTTAGAAAAATGTTTAAATGGAAAATTGGCCGGTGGCAGGGGATGATGACAACTTGAGCTGAACATTTTAAGAGTGCTTTCATGTTGTGCATATGCTTTTTCATGAACCTGCACATTTATGGATATTAAATAAAATATTCTGTGCCACGTAAATGTACCTGACAACAAATATATGCTGTTCTCCATTTCATCCCATAAAGAATTAGCTATTTTTTTTCCCAGGAGTGCCTAAGGAAAATTTCGGTTTAGGAAGTCATTCTTAGAAAGATAAATAATTTTGAGGTTTCTTTTCTGGGGCAGGAGAAAGGGCTTTGACTTTTCATTTATGACCTCAAATATGCTTTTTATCAATTATTTCCCTTTATTTTCCTTTACACTTCTATTTGAGGTGCCCAACCTTTAAGAGTCTTACTTTTAAGGGTACTGATCTTTATAGAGGAGACCAGAGCTACCACAAAGCTGGTACTGATAATAAAAATATGTTTTTGGCCATCTCTACTAAATTAACTCACAGGCGAGTTTTAGACAAGTCATACTTGTTTGTTGGATCTCAGCAGCATGCATAAAACAATTGGAATTGGACTAGATGAAAAATAGTCCTTTTGCATTGTTGGTATAGTGATTTCCAAATACTTTACAAACCTTATATTTAGTATCTACAATAAAACCCTAGGGGTATATTTTAGCAGCTGCGGGAACTGAGGCTCAAACAGACGGAGCGGCATGAATAAGTTCACTCAGGACTGCAGAGTAGAGCAAGCATTTGAAGCCAGAGCTGTCGGGCTCTGCAAACCATGGCACTTTTATTAGGCTACTGTTATCAGCCCTGAGGTGGTAGAGGAGATGGCTATCCAGATTCTTGGCTCCAAAAGAGCAGGTCAAAAACTTAAAAATATATAGGTTTATTGAATATCTGTTACATAGCCAAGTACTATGATAGGAACTGAAGATGAGAGACAGAAAAGGTAACATTTCACTGAACTTGAGGAACGTGATAGCATCTATTGAAGAAGGCAAAAAGAAAAAAAAATGGTAAAGCTAATTACAATGCAATATGTCAAATAGTTGGATATTAGGACATTTGTCTCTCTTACAGCATAGTAATTAGCATTAAAAGAGACTTGAGAGAAGAGACTTTGTTGATTAAATATTGCATTTCCTATCACTCCTAGTACTTGGGTGTGCATTCCTCATTGTTTAAAGGAAAAGTTACATTTTTGAAATAACTGTTACATAATTGACATTATCAACCACATTGAAAATACATAAATATATTTAATTTTTAAAATTTTACTTTAAATATTTAAAATAATCTAAATCAAGAATCTCTGTGAGAAAATACACACATGTGGTACACAGCTCTGCAGAGCATCGTGGACTGGAAATCCACAGGAGGCCATGGCAGCTACTTCATTTATTTTATAGCTAGTAAGTGGCCAGAGAGCTTTGGAGGAAATGGAGAAACTCAAGTAAGTTAGACAGGAGCTAGGTGAAGGCCATGCAGGCAGTGGTTAAAAAGACAGATATTTTTATTATAATTAATAAGAATTAATGCATTTTTAGGAGATAGAAGTAGCAATTGTAAATAATGAAGGTAAAAATTTAATAACTGAATGAAATTTAAAATTAATTGTTATTGATAGCCAAAAATCTTCCCTGCAAGAAGGTACTTATGTTAAGCTAAATTGGTTAGAATGATTGATTCTTTGAGTGGAGGAGTGTGAGCCTGAAAAGTCTCAATGAGAGAATCCTGATATAGTTTACTTAACTAGAAGCAGGTGCCTAAGAGTATAACAGAAACGGAACACTATTTCTGCAAGGCACAATATCTATCTTTTAGTCAAGTGCTATTCAAACCATCTGTATTAAATGAATATTTTTATCTAAAATAAATGAACGATTATTTTTTAAATTTCTAATCCATGGTAGAGCAATATTTTGTAAAATTCAATAAAAATAGAGAAATAAAAGACATAC
Organism: Macaca mulatta; assembly: GCF_049350105.2. Lineage (NCBI taxonomy): Eukaryota > Metazoa > Chordata > Mammalia > Primates > Cercopithecidae > Macaca > Macaca mulatta. The sequence goes on from NC_133411.1 coordinate 126,715,988, forward strand.
ACAATATAAGCTTAACTTTAAAAAATATGTTGTTTGGTAAAAGTATATTGTTTAATTGTTATACATTTCCTAAATTCTTATTATTTAATTTCTACATTTAAATAACCAAGAACCAATAAAGGTTTGTAGATTACTAAATTATTTTTGGAGTAGTCCACCCACATTATATTAGTTAAGATAAAATTAGCTAAGATAACAAGTAAACTCCCAAATATGCAAAGGTTCAAACACAATAGAGGCTTATTTCTTGCAAAAGAGTCTTAGGCGGCAATCCTTAATGCAATAGTGCAGCAATGAGGTTCTTCCATCATACAACTTTCTCAGGCCTTGTGTGCCAAACAAGCATCTTAATTCAGACACAAAAGAGAGAGAGCAGGTATGCAGAGGCATCCTGCATCCCTGCTACTCATATTGGTAAGAATTATGCATGTGATCATGCATAGATACAGGGATTTTCGGCAATATAATTCCTGACTGCACAGACACCTCCCAGCAGTTACTCTGTATTATTGTAGAGGAAGCATGGGCTTGGGTGGACAGTCAACTCTCTCTAGCTTGCCTCATCAAAATCAAATCATTGTTTTGGCTTCAGTGTATCTTTTGTAATGAGAGTAATAACAAAAACAAAAATGATTATAATAATGCCAAATAAAATAGTCAATATTCATTTAGAAACTCCGGTATACCAGATATAGAAGTAAGGACTTGTAGTCATGATTTTATCGTAAATAGATAAATTCACATTTCCATTATTAGTAAGGATTTGTAAAAGGTATTTTGAGTCGATTGCCTCTGGGTGGGCTAATAGGAGGGACTTCTATATTTTTGTGGCTGAAGTCAGGATTTTAGAAGAAAAATGCCTCATAGAAGAGTATATATATATCTCTTTCCCTTGTATCACTGCTTTCCACTGTGAATATATCAATAGAAACACAGGAGTTTAAACATATACCAGAGGTTATAGAGGAAGATGCTCTGGCTTATATAGTATTTTGGATTGGTAAGATAATGAGTCAAAATAGTATTGTTTTTCTTCCCACTTTGGCTCGGAAATTTATAAGACAATGAGAACTCTCTTCCAACATATTTTGGCTGATATTCATTTTGATTATGTGTCAACGTCTCAGGCAGGATGGAGCACAGGGAGAATTTCCATAGTTAGCAAGGCAAAAAGTCATTTGGTCAGACTGGAAAATAATATCATGTGGTTTCCAAGGCAATTTTTTAAATATCTTCCCAAACATAGAGGTTTTTATTTTCTTCCTTAAAGGAAAATTATTGCAACTGGGAGTAGTTTTGATTTGACATCCCAAAAAGAAAGCAAATGTGTCTGAGATGAAATAGGAAGTGGAAAAAGAAAAAATAAAATGAATGAACCTACTTTTCCTTACTATTTTATCATTTTACCTTTAATATAGAGTGAAAACCCAGATATATATTATATATAACATATATATTAATATATAATATATAAGCTGCTTTGATGTGACAACAAAATCACATGAGGAAGCATTATATTTCTATGCTGTTGATTCCATTCTAGCAAAAATAAAATTCAAATAATCTACAAAATCTTAATTTTTCTTGAGACCATCAGAAAGCTGAGATTACAAGGCAACCAGATGAACTGAATTTCAGAGGATATGAGACCCATGGAGAAATGGGATACATAGACTGTTTTATCATAGAATACCAAAAGAAGAGGTGGCTCCCTGAAAAGGGATAAGATGAAAACAACTAAATTTCAGTAATTTCTTCAAGACTTAGTGATGGTTAGTGTGACAAAATTAATTCTTCCCATATTCAATAAAAGTCTGCACATACTTGCCAAGTTATTTTCTATGTCTCTATTTTGGTTTACCAGAAAGAATGTGGGTAGGGCAGGAGATATGTGTGAGAGCACCCTTTGGTGTCACACAGGAAAAAAAAAAAAAAAAAATCCTGTTCTTTTCCAAGATCTGTCTCCTATTCAAAGCAAAAGGTTTAGACTGATGGGAGAGGACTCGGAAATATTTTCATGCCAAGGGCTCAGGCAGGGTTTGCTACTGTTAGAAGACAGAAAGAAGCAAAAACTTCTGCCTTAGGAAGGGGCCAATAACTTGTTAGGGCTCAAGGTCCTGCACTGAAAAAAAGCAAATATCTTCTCCCAACACTGGTGGAAAAAATACACTGAGCCTTTCTCTCCACCTGTCCCCAGTAACTGGACAAAATTTGGCTGTCATGGGGGTTGCATATGGTGGCTGAAACGTGAGGGAATTCCACTCCAAGGCGCAAATGCACAAGGTCTGCTTCAATCTGAGCCTGGAGCAGAGGAACCAAAAACGCCTCTTTATATTTCACAAACACTTCACAGCAAATAACAAACAACAGTTACTGACCCCTTGGGAGGGACAGGAGCACAAAGGCAGACCTCATCTGTGGGGTAAGCATGTAGGGCCTCCTGAAAACTGAGGATAGAAAAAGAACCCTGAAACAAATTTGGGGACACTCTAGGAACCAAACCAAATGAGATAGTATGAGGACACTGCTGAAGTAAGTATGGTACACTGAATGTAAACATAGTAACACATTTGTAATCTCAGTTTCACTACTTGCCAGATTGATTTATTGCCTTGACACCTATGCATACTTCCACAGCCTTACAGAGGAGGCATGTTCTTTTCCAATTGCTACAGTTAAATACTATTGACTTCACTGTCTGCCTACATACATATACAGAGTTTGTTTTTTTTTTAATTGAGACCTACGTAAAGGAAAAGATACACTGTTAAATGATAAAAAAGTTAATGGAAATGGACCCAAAGAAAAAGTTAACAGAAATCTCCAAGAAAAGCCAATGATTTGGAATTATTCAAAAGGATATACAAAGAGTTAGTTAAGTTTTAAGAAATAGGGGAAAAGTTAGAATATATATATATATATATATATATATATATATATATAAATAAGTGAAGAATTTTGACAGAGAAAAAAAGTTATAAAAATTAATCGAATAAAAATGCCAGTTGCATGTGTGTGAGAGAAAGAGAGGAAGAATTATTTATTTCACTTTAAAGAAAAATAAATATAAACCAGGATTCTATAACTAGTGATGGGTATCTCTTAAAACAAAGGTGAAATAAAAGCTTTCTCAGACAAACAATATCTGAGCTAATTCATTGCCAGCATGCCTACATTAAACACATATTAAAGGACATTTTTTAAAGAGAAGAAGTATAATCCAGATATAAATTTCCATGTGCAGAAAGAAAAAATGCATAGAATTATTAAAAGAAGAGGAGGAGGAGGAAGAAGAGGAAGAAGAGAGATTGAATATTAAAGACTTTTTTCCCACATTTAATCTCTAAAAACAATTGCTGAGAATAATTAAGGGAGAGCAAAACAAATGGAAACCACTACCGTGTTCATAGATTAGAAAACTCAATATTGTTAACTTATCATTTTTTCCCAAATTGATATTGCAGATTCAGTGTAATCCTTACCATATACAGTTTTTTTGGTAGAAATTGACAAACTGATTCTAACATTTATACGAAGAGATCCAGAGTATGTATTCAAAACAACTTTGGAAAATAAAAACAAAGTTTAATTTGATTTTAAACTTTATAAAGTTATGATAATCAAACAATATGTTATTGGCCTAAGAATAGGCACATGGATTAATGGAACAGAATAAATAGTTGAAAAACAGGCTCTGACATGTATTGTCAATTTATTTTGAACAAGGTGTCAAGGTAATTCAATAAAAATAATCTTTAGCACAAATGATGCTGGAACAATTGGATATTCGTGTCCTCCCTCCATCCAACCCTCCCCCAGAAAAAAAGAAAAAAAGAGAAAGAAAAAGAAAACTGACACATTACATTATATAAAAAATTATATTCTAAATGAAGAGTCATCCTAAATGTAAGAGTTCAATCTAAAATTCACTGAAGGAAACATACGAGAAAACTATTGATGTTTAAGGTCAAGCAAAACTGTTAGTGCAGACAAAATGTATATAAAACTTTAGAAAATGGTAAACTTAATTTCATTCTGAAGAAAAACATTTGCATTTTGAATGAAAGTATTAATAAGATGAAAAGATGATATATCCTGGGAAATCACATTAAAAAAAAACACATCAATAAAAGATTTGATATAAAAAAATTCTTATGACTAAATAAGACAGTAAATGATCCAATTAAAATGAATAACTTATTTGAATAGATAATCAAAGAATATACACCATTGTAAATGAGCATGTGAAAAGATATCCAACATTTGCCATCATGGAAATGTACAGTAAAACCATGATGAATTACTACTAAACACATATTACAATGGTGAAAATCAAAAGGGTTAACAATACCAAGTGCTTGTAAGAATGTGGAACAACTGAGAATACAAAATGTTACCCTTATTTTGGAAAATTTTTGTCAGTTTCTCATAAATTTAAACACACATTTTCCATACAATTCAACATCCTCAGACCTAGATATACCTAAGAGAAATCAAAATGCATAACCACTCACAAATACTTAAATGCTATGGCTGCTTTGTTTATAACCTCCCCAAACTGGAAACAATCCAAATGTCAATTAACTGGTAAGTAGATACACAAATTGTGTTATATCTATATAATGGAATAATCCTCAGTGATAAAAAGGAGCAAACTACTGATACATACAACAAAATGTTTACATGTAAAAGCATTATGCTGAGAGAAACAAGTTAGACACAAAAGCCCACATGATTCCATTCATATAGCATTTTGGAAAAAGCAACACTGTAGTGACAGAAATCAGATCACTGCTTGCCAGGGGCTAAGTGATGGGGGTGGGGTAAGGAAAGGATTGTCTACAAAGGGTACAAGGAAACTTTTGTGGGTGATGGAAATATTATAAATCTTCCTTGTGGTGTCAAGCTCATAACTATATAATTAATAAATTTCATTGAACTTTATAATAAAAGGAATATATTTAAATCATACTTCAGTAAACCTGATTTAAATAATTGAAGAGAAATTAAAGAAAGGATGGAAATCCCAGATGGAATATTTTGATAGAAGAAGGTCTCCTTAACACAATTCTTCATCTAAAATTGTGACAAAGTCTTTCTGTTGCGTCTTAATAAATGGAGATTTCTAGATTTCACTGACATTGCTGAAGACAGGCAAAGTAGGATTAGGGCTACAATTCCAGAGAATTTATTATTATTATTATTCTTAAGTTCTGGGATACATGTGCAGAACATGCATGTTTGTTACATAGGTATACATGTGCCATGGGGGTTTGCTGCACCCATCAACCCGTCATCTACATTAGGTATTTCTCCTAATGCTGTCCCTCCCCTTGCTCCCCACCCACCTCCAGACCCCAGCGTGCGATATTCCCCTACCTATGCCCATATGTTCTCATTGTTCAACTCCCAATTATGAATGAAAACATGTGGTGTTTGGTTTCTGTTCCTGTGTTAGTTTGCTGAGAATGATGGTTTTATGAACAGACATCTTATTTATTTATTTATTTATTATTATTATTATACTTTAAGTTCTAGGGTACATGTGCATAACGTGCAGGTTTGTTACATATGTATACTTGTGCCATGTTGCTGTGCTGCACCCATCAACTCGTCAGCACCCATCAACTCGTCATTTACATCAGGTATAACTCCCAATGCAATCCCTCCCCGCTCACCCCTCCCCATGATAGGCCCCCGTGTGTGATGTTCCCCTTCCTAAGTCCAAGTGATCTCATTGTTCAGTTCCCACCTATGAGTGAGAACATGCAGTGTTTGGTTTTCTGTTCTTGCGATAGTTTGCTGAGAATGATGGTTTCCAGCTGCATCCATGTCCCTACAAAGGACACAAACTCATCCTTTTTTATGGCTGCATAGTATTCCATGGTGTATATGTGCCACATTTTCTTAATCCAGTCGAACAGACACTTTTCAAAAGAAGACATTTATATGGCCAAAAATCATATGAATAAAAGCTTATCTTCACTGGTCATTAGAGAAATGCAAATCAAAACCACAATGAGATACCATCTCACACCAGTTAGAATGGTGATCATTAAAAAAGTCAGGGAACAACAGGTGCTGGAGAGGATGTGGAGAAATAGAAACGCTTTCACACTGTTGAGAGTGTAAATTAGGTCAACCATTCTGGAAGACAGTGTGGTGATTCCTCAAGGATCTAGAACTAGAAACACCATTTGACCCAGCAATCCCATTACTGGGTATATGCCCAAAGGATTATAAATCATTTTACTATAAAGACACATACACACGTATGTTTAGTGCGACACTATTCACAATAGCAAAGACTTGGAAAATGTGGTTTTTAAGAACTAGAAATAATATGGTAAAAGACTTGTAGAAGGAGCCCACATGATGTGATAACACTTCTCACTAGCAATATTATGTCTTCAAAATGGCTGTAAGAAGAAATTTTACTATTTCCTTTGAAATCACTGCCCAAGATTTTTTTTTTTTAAACATGACCTTTTAAGTCATCTTGAGTCACCTTATTTGATTGTGAAGAAAATAAGAAATTAAAGGTGGGGAGAGTTGGGTTACTTACCTTTTAAAAACATAGTTTTGGATAAAAGATATTAAAAAAAAATTCCTACCTTTTGAACCAGAATTTTATCCCAAAATCTAAAATAAGAAAAACAATACAGAAAATGCTTTTAAAATGTGTGAAGTTTTATAAATAACACTTTTATTAAAAAGTTGGATCTTTAAAATTTCCCATAGTGCTCAATGTGATTATAATTATGTCAAAAATAAAAATACAAATATATACACAAACATAGAAATAAATATTTAAATAAAATCATGTTGTGTTTTCTAAGATGGCTGGTATTATGTATTTATTATTATTTTCCTTATTTTAAAGGGATTAAATTAACACTAGTACCATATTTTTTCATGGTACTAGTGTTAATACATGCAACGTGCTTTTGAAAATCTCTTGTTTTCCTAATTTGGTCCCTAAAAGTAATCCAGAGAATCTAAGATTATAGATCTTAGTAAGAAGCCAAGACTCTATGTCTTAATAAGGTTAAATCTCTGTGAGAAAAGGTAGCTGTGGTAGAGAGGACAATTCATAGAGAAAAATTGCTAAATTGTCTTTAATTGACCAACGTTTGTTATTACTGTTTTTCCTCTGTGGCAGGCTGCACTAGAATGCATATTAGGCAATCAGAATATGCTCTGCTTCGAACTGATAATCCATTGCTGTATATTATTTTAAAACTTCTCGGCATTAAAAAAAAAAAAACAACGAATATTTACTATCTCAGAGTTTCTGTGGTTCAGGAATATGGGTGTTATTTAGCTGGAAGCCTTTGGCTCAAGCTCTTTCAGGAAGTTGCAGTCAAGCTGTTGGCAGGAATTGCAGCCCCATCTGAAGGTTCCACTGAGCAGGGGGAATCTGTTTCCAAGCTAACTCATGTGGCTTTTGCCTGGCCTTAGTCCCTAAACATAAAGACCTCACCGTAAGCTGTCTAGGATCTTCATGACATGGAAGCTGACAATGAGACAGAGAGAGAGAGAAAGACAGAGTTAGATGGAGAAACAGAGAGAAATCACCCCAGATGGAAGTCACAATCTTTTTATAACCCAACTAAGAGCTGGCATCGTGTCTCTTCTGCCGATTCCCGTCAGAAGTGAATCAGAAAGTCTAGTCCACACTCAGGGGGACAGGATTATCACACACAGGCGTGAATATCAGAAATTCAGCATCACTGGGGGTTAGAGACTTTTCACCGCAACTCACATCAGGTTTTCTATCACCAGGGCTCACCCTGGCCCTTTAGGGACTCTGATCTTTCTACCTGGTTTGCACCTATGCTGGCTGTCACATTCACTGACATTCACAAAACGTTGATCATTTCTAAACTGGATTACGGAATGTTAATGCATTAATTATTAAACTCAGATTTCTTCTTAATATGCTAGTTGCCTTCTTTCTTAATCACAATTTTTTTTTTTTTGCTGAGTGATTAATAAAAAAATCAGTGGTTTGAGGGTCTGTAAGAAAACCACATTTCTAATTATTTATATTGAGTAACTGATCTAAAATGATAGACAACAGATATTGAGCTTATTTGTGTTAAGAGTAGGATAAAAACAGCCATAATTTCTACAATAGATTTACAAAACAAATCTCAATGACTAAATACTTGGAAGTGTAAAGCATATTCATAAACACAGTTCAATGTGTAGGCAGTAAATGCCATAAGTAATCTTACAATTCTAGATATTTCTTACCGCTGAAATGGAAAATAAGCAACTTAACCTACAACAAAGCTTGAACCCTGTGAGATTAATAAATACCTAAAAGTTTAAATACTTAGTTGAATTTTAGGATGAGAATGACATAAGCTTATTACTCACATAAAACTCTCTTGAATTTTCTATGTTATCTACCAACTATAGCCACTGCAAACATGTTCTGATTGATAGTTGTGGTTAAGTTTGGATATTCATTGTTTGACTTTTTTCTCCCCCAAAGTACCCAAGACTTATTTTGAAATAGCACACCCTTTACTTTGTAGAATTAGTCTACTTGTCCTCCCTCCCACTATAATATACAGTCCCTAAAGGAGATGCCATTTCCTTAAATAATCTACCTTCTCCCAGCCGTCTAGAGTCAGGGCCCTGAATCATTTCCAGGTATGTATTGTACTCTATTTTCTTGGGCATAGTTACTGATTTTGGATTGGACCCACGACCAAAGGTGAGCCAATCAGGACTTTATTCTGTGATATTTTGAATAAGCCCAAATGAAGAGCCCTTTCCTCCCATGTGACAAAGAAGAGAAGCTGAGAACCTTGGCCTACTGTCTCCACTGTTCTGGAGACGTGGGAATGGGAGGTCTGCATGAAGCCAATTCCCAGAGTCAAGAGCTTGGTTATTTTAGAGTTTCTTTCAGTCATCTCTACGGTCGGCACTGCCTGCTGTTGCCAGATATGTTGCATGGGTCCATACTGTTTATAAAATTTTTGTCTAAGCACATCTAAATTAGGTTAATATTACTAGATATAAACACATCTCACCTCGTGCAGATACATTCATGTTACTTACATTAAGAGGTAATAATATGAATGAAATAGAGTTAGACAAGTAAAATGGAAAATAAATAGGTTAAGAAAAATAATGCATTCATATAGGCTAATGGTAAGTGATAGAGAAATAGAATTTGAATGAACTTGCAGAATAACTGAGATTGAGTGAGTTTTGATTTCAATAACTGAATTTGAGCAAATTATTAATTTATGTTTAAACAGAGAAATGGCTATAGTTTATTGACGGCTTATTACAAGCCAGATGCTGAACCATGGTTTGGACTTATGTGGATAAAACTTCTTAATTATTACCTTATTTAAAGCAATGCCGTGACATAGGTATTATTATTTTCATTTTACTGATGAAGAAACTGAGTCTAGTAGAGGTGACTACCCTTACTCCAGGCATTCTGGCAAGTGCAGTCAGGATTTGAACTGTTTGACTACAAGTATTTATTAAGACCAGACTAGGCAGATTACAGATTATTTTTGTTCTGTAGGCAGTTGAGAGATACTATTTTTGCTGTGTGTGTGTGTGTGTGTGTGTGTGTGTGCGTGTGCGCGTGCGTGTGTTTAAAGCAATATCTACCTTTGTGAAAGCTCTATTTTTAGATGAGTTTTCACAGCAGTGTGCAGAAATGGATTGGAGAAAGGCCAGGCATATGTTAGGAAGCCATTCAGTAGGCTAAAGCAGCAGCCCATGTGTGGGATGATACCGGGAAACATTTAAAATAAGCAAAGCGACAGGCTTGGTGAGTGGGAGAAACTTCCCACTCTGTAAAATACAGGACCAGATTTTGTATGTATGATTTACTATTCCCCAGGCAATGTATATGATAGAAAATCTTATTGTTAGGAGAAATGAATAACACTTCTTATCTGATCAGTGTCAACAGCAGCAAATGTGACCTTTCCTCATAGAACAGTAAGTAAAAGATGGCGGGCCACTGGAACAGATTCAGTGACGTTGTGCTACCCAGCTTGGATCACATGGAATTGCTGGATTGATTTACAGTTACTATTTGGACCTATCTTCCCATATATGTGGAAAGCTACGTATACGTTTAGCTTGTATCTCATTACTCCTAGTTTTTTCCACTTTGCTTATATTTTGAAATTACTTGCAAGACAGGGAGTTGTTTAATACATTTTATCATAGTCCTGGTGAAGATGACACACCTTTACTATGTTGGATTTTTGTCTACCTCCCCGGGAAGGAATATAACACAAAGGCAGAGCAAAGGGTAGGTCCCAGACATCCTGCATTTCTTTTTATATTTTTTATGTTTTTAAATTATACTTTAAGTTCTAGGGTACATGTGCACAATGTGCAGGTTTGTTACATATGTATACATGGGCCATGTTGCTGTGCTGCACCCATTAACTCCTCATTTACATTAGGTACATCTCCTAATACTATCCCTCCCCTGTCCTTCCACCCTACCACAGGCCCCAGTGTGTGATGTTTCCGACTCTGTGTCCAAGTGTTCTCATTGTTCAATTTCCAACTATGAGTGAGAACATGCGATGTTTGGTTTTCTGTCTTTGCAATAGTTTGCTCAGAATGATGGTTTCCAGCTTCATCCATGTCCCTACAAAGGACACAAACTCATCCTTTATCACGGCTGCATAGTATTCCCTGGTATATATGTGCCACATTTTCTTAATACAGTCTATCATTGATGGACATTTGGGTTTGTTCCAAGTCTTTGCTATTGTGAATAGTGCCGCAATAAACATACATGTGCATGTGTCTTTATAGCAGCTTGCTTTATAATCTCTTGGGTATACACCCAATAATGGGATGGCTGGGTCAAATGGTATTTCTAGTTCTAGATCCTTGAGGAATCGTCACACTGTCTTCCAAAATGGTTGAACTAGTTTACAGTCTCACCAACAGTGTAAAAGTGTTCCTATTTCTCCTCATACTGTCCAGCACCTGTTGTTTCCTGAATTTTAATGACTGCCATTCTAACTGGTGTGAGATGGTATCTCATTGTGGTTTTTATTTGCATTTCTCTGATGGCCAGTGATGATAAGCATTTTTTCATGTGTCTGTTGGCTGCATAAGTGTCTTCTTTTGAGAAGTATCTGTTTGTATCCTTTGCCCATATTTGATGGGGTTTTCTCCTAGGTTTTCTTCTAGGGTTTTTATGGTTTTAGGTCTAACATTTAAGTCTCTAATCCATCTTGAATGAATTTTTCTATAAGGTGTAAAGAAGGGATCCAGTTTCAGCTTTCTACCTATGGCTAGCCAGTTTTCCCAGCACCATTTATTAAATAGGGAATCCTTTCCCCATTTCTTATTTTTGTCAGGTTTCTCAAAGATCAGATGGTTGTAGATATGTGGTATCATTTCTGAGGGCTCTGTGCTGTTCCATTGGTCTAGATCTCTGTTTTGGTACCAGTACCATGCTGTTTTGGTTACTGTAGCCTTGTAGTATAGTTTGAAGTCAGGTAGCATGATGCCTCCAGCTTTGTTCTTTTGGCTTAGGATTGTCTTGGCAATGTGGGCTCTTTTTTGGTTCCATATGAACTTTAAAGTAGTTTTTTCCAATTCTGTGAAGAAACTCATTGGTAGCTTGATGGGGATGGCATTGAATATATAAATTACCTTGGGCAGTATGGCCATTTTCACAATATTGATTCTTCCTATCCATAGCATGGAATGTTCTTCCATTTGTTTGTGTCCTCTTTTATTTCACTGAGCAGTGGTTTGTAGTTCTCCTTGAAGAGGTCCTTTACATCCCTTGTAAGTTGGATTCCTAGGTATTTTATTCTCTTTGAAGCAATTGTCAATGGGAGTTCACTCATGATTTGGCTCTCTGTTTCTCTGTTATTGGTGTATAAGAATGCTTGTGATTTTTGCACATTTATTTTGTATCCTGAGACTTTGCTGAAGTTCCTTATCAGCTTAAGGAGATTTTGGGTTGAGATGATGGAGTTTTCTAAATATACAATCATGTCATCTGCAACCAGAGACAATTTGACTTCCTCTTTTCTTTATTGAATATCCTTTATTTCTTTGTTCTGCCTGATTGCCCCGGCCAGAACTTCCAACACTATGTTGAATAGGAGTGTTGAGAGAGGGCATCCCTCTCTTGTGCCAATTTTCAAAGGAATGCTTTCAGTTTTTGCCCATTCAGTATGATATTGGGTGTGGGTTTGCCATAAATAGCTCTTATTATTTTGAGATATGTCCCATCAATACCTACTTTTTTGAGAGTTTTTAGCATGAAAGGCTGTTGAATTTTGTCAAAGGCCTTTTCTGCATCCATTGAGATAATCATGTGGTTTTTGTCTTTGGTTCTGTTTATATGATGGATCATATTTATTGATTTGCATATGTTGAACTAGCCTTTCATCCCAGGGATGAAGCCAACTTGATTGTGGTGGATAAGCTTTTTGATGTGCTGCTGGAATCGGTTTGCCAGTACTTTAATGAGGATTTTTGCATCGATGTTCATCAGGGATATTGGTCTAAAATTCTCTTTTTTGTTGTATCTCTGCCAGGCTTTGGTATCAGGATGATGCTGGCCTCATAAAATGAGTTAGGCAGGATTCCCTCTTTTGCTATTGATTGGAATAGTTTCAGAAAGAATGGTAGCAGCTCCTCTTTGTACCTCTGGTAGAATTTGGCTGTGAATCCATCTGGTCCTGGCCTTTTTTTAGTTGATAGGCTATTAATTATTGCCTTGATTTCAGAGCCTGTTTTTTGGTCTATTCAGATATTCAACTTCTTCCTGGTTTACTCTTGGGATGGTATATGTGTCCAGGAATTGATCCATTTCTTCTAGATTTTCTAGTTTATTTGCGTAGAGGTGTTTATAGTATTCTCTGATAGTAGTTTGTATTTCTGTGGGATTGATGGTGATTACCCCTTTATCGTTTTTTATTGTGCCTATTTGATTTTTCTCTCTACTGGGTACATAACAAAATGACAGCAGAAATAAAGAAGATCTTTGCAACCAATGAGAACAAAGACACAACATACCAGAATCTCTGGAACCCATTTATAGCAGTGTGTACAGGGAAATTTATAGCACTAAATGCCCACCAGAGAAAGCAGGAGAGATCTAAAATTGACACCCTAACATCACAATTAAAAGAACTAGAGAATCAAGAGCAAACACATTCAAAAGCTAGCAGAAGGCAACAAATAACTAGGATCACAGCAAAAGTGAAGGAGATAGAGACACAAAAAACCCTACAAAAAATCAATGAATCCAGGAGCTGGTTTTTTGAAAAGATTGACAAAATTGATAGACTGCTAGTGAGACTAATAAGGAAGAAAAGAGAGAAGAATCTAATTTCAGTATAGAGTTTTCAGAATTGTTTGCCAGTACTCACATGAAAAACAACTTTAACAACTAGAGTATTATGCTCATGTACAATTCCTAAAAGGAACTCTACTCATTTCTAAAGTTACTTAAGTCAATACCTGTCCCACACCTGCTTTAGTAAAGTAATTTCATATATTTGTAACACAGTTAGATTTTGTTATCATAGTATTCCTTCTATTCTGGGATCCACTGATGTTCTAAATTATCTTTTTTCAATTGCATACATTAATATTCAATTTGTGCTTTAAAGTTTATGCAGATTAAAAAAATTTTACAGTATCAAGTATCCACCACTGCAGCATCATAAAAGATAGTTTCATAAATAAATGAGTAGAAAAGTATGGATAAATTTCCAGTGCAGAAAATTCTAAATAACATATGCATATATTATACATTCAGGATGATGGAATAAAACTCCCTGTTTCTTAAGTGTGGATTGCACATAGTGACTTCCTTTTTATGAGTATAGTTTGGAAAGAAGTAAAAAGAGTAATTTAATTGTGGAGCAACCTGATAAACTACTTCAGCTTGGTGATCAAGATTAACATCAACAGTAGTAAGTCATGTTATTGGCATGAGACCTCGACATGATGTGATGAGAATGGCCCTTTATCTCTTCCTTCTAAAAACCCATAGCCCCAGTCTACTTATGAGAAAAACACCAGACAAAGCCCAGTTGAGGGATAGTCTACAAAAAAACTCATTAGTACTTTTCAAAATGGTAAAGATCATCAAAAACAATGCATGTCTGAGAAACTATCATAGTCTGCAGGAGCCTAAGGAGACAGGGTGACCAAATGCAATGTGGTATCTTGGATAGGATCCTGGAGCAGAAAAAGGACATTTGGTAAAAAGTAAGCAAATCTGAATAAAGAATAAACTTTGCTTAATAATAATATATTAATATGGCTCATTAATCTTGAACAATGTACACTTCTAAAAGATGCTAATTATAGGAGAAACTGGTGTGTGTTTGGGGAGGAAAGTATATGAAAATTCCTTCCTATCTCTATACAACTTTTCTATATATCTAAAACTATTCTACTATAAAAAGTTTATTTAAAAATACATAACATATGAGGCACAACTTTAAAAGAAGTATAACTATGGCACAGATCAACTTCTTGTAAACTGGATAGATATGTATCAAAGTGATGATGAGAAATTTCATGGAAAGAGTAACTCTTAAAATTCCAAACTAGAATTTGAAGAAAGGCAGACATGGGCAATCTGAAGGCAATAGGTCACTGCAAATTGGAGGTAAGTTTGAGGACAGGTTTGGATGGAAATTTAAAAATATGCCAAAATACTGAATGCATGTGAGAAAGATATGCAATTTATGATCTTCTCTATTTTCAAGAATATACAAATATGTGAAGTGTGTAATTGGCAAATAAGATTTAAACAAATATAAGTTTCACAGGTTTCTGGAAAAAGATGATAGTGCTTTTCAGAGAAGATGTTAATGCATCTGCTGAACTCTGTTGGTCCACTATAGTATCTTCCTTAAGAAGGTCAAGCATTGCAAGATTAGCTAATGTAATTTTACTTGCCCAATTCCATAGATTTCACTGAATTCTAAATAAAAGACTTATTCAAAGGTACTGTCTTTTTCATATCTTAGAAAATAAGGCATTTTCAAACCAGAGAATTTTCTTCCCTTCCAGGAGTCAACATGTTTTTTATTCCTATATTCTGCATAGATGAATTCACAGAATATTTTATTTTCCTTCTTTGTTAGGCAGGATTGGTCTGAAGTATTTCTTCTCACTGACCATGAGAAATCTGTGGGGTTTCTTAAACTCGAATTTGAACACTAGTAATAACCAATTGGTCTTACACATTTGAACTGAGCACATTTATTCTCTTTGATAATGATTTTCTAATATTAATTTCCTGGGGATGAGGAAGAAAGGGTAGAAGAAAAGATGTACCAAATCTATATGTCAGCTTTTTCAAAGACTGTATGACAGTTGTGACTCTAAAAGAATCTGTAAGGTGACAGTAATCCCTTTCACAAAGAAAAACGAGGGCTTGCTAATTTTTGGACAAGTCTTGGGATATGTGAAAAGATTACATTCTAGCAAGTAGTCACATCACACTTTTAGTTGGTTATAAGATAGGCAGCGCTCATTCTGGAGGGAGAGATCTTGGCAACCACTGCAGCCAAATCCTTAAAATGGCCGCCAAACTTCCATCTTCTAGTGACTAATTCTTACACAGATTTTTGCTTAAATATAGCATCATGAATGCACAGCTGCAGAGGATGTGCAAAACAGCCAAAATGTACACATTGCAATCTGTGAGGAGATTTTTCTTTCTTTTTATGTCTGGGGTGTTGTTTCAAACAACCATGTGGATGCTGTCTTTGGCAATCTGCCATTTCTCTAGCACATTCATAAAACAATTGGAATGGCAGTACCTGGGTGCTGTTCCCAGAGAGGCATATAATGTGGAACAGCTGCTCTTCTATTGAAATCATTATCGAGTGTCAGCCTGAGATATGAGTGGGCACTGGTTTAAGGATCACTGACGAATAATGACTAAGTGGGTTTTCAAAGAAGAAACTTGAGGTTCCCCCTCTCTGTCTGGCATTTTTGCACAGGAGATGCCTGCTGGGAAGCTCAAGAAGAATCTTAAATGTCATTTGGAAAAACTGTCATATCAACTTTGGCACAAAATATAATAGCCGTGTCCATGTTAAGCACAATAGCCTACAGTGAGTTATCATGAGGGTATCATGGTTTCTAAGGAGTATGGCTTATAGAATATGTATAATTGGAAAGAGAGACATTAGAAATTTCTGTAGATTTAAAGACCTGTGAAGTAAATAATTGCATTGCTGAAAATAAAAAGTATTAATCCTATCACTTAACAATAGGCTGTGTGTGTGTGAGACATTTCATTCTATCTGTAGCATATTTAGTAAATATTTTCATAAACATTCATCACACACCACCTATATATGTTAATCAGTGAACTAGAAAAGAAGCTACTAATTGAATGGAGCAGGGACATGCCTGCCCTTGTGGAGTTTATTTTTTTAATAGGGGAGATAGAATCTCACATGGCAATGTGATAAAGTTATGAGAGTTATAAATATAGGTCTTTCTTCCTTTTAAACTCCCAAAGCATCCATATTGCTCAAGATTCAGGAGAATACAACAGCTTCAGAGAAAATAACATTTGGGCTGTTTCTTGAAGAATCAGTAGGTCATCAAGTTGAGCAGATTGGATACAGGGAGAAGTGTAGGAGAATGTTGGAGGGGAGTGTTTCAGAAGCTAATAATATGATCTACAAATAAGGGAGAAACTACAAAGACTGTTATTTGAGAACGAGAATGACAAAAAGTGAGTATGAAGCAGAGAGAAGCTAAGATTGAAGAGAGGGGTAGCCAATAAATGTTGTATATACGTGCTCAGAGGCTCAGACTCGCCATTGTGGGCCAGCATTGCCTCACATGTCCCTGCACTGTCGTTCCCTAAAAATGCTCTGTTAAAAAAAAGTTTTCGGCCGGGTGCGGTCACTCACACCTGTAATCCCAGCACTTTGGGAGGTCGAGGTGGGTGGATCACGAAGTCAGGAGATGGCTGACACAGTGAAACCCCGTCTCTACTAAAAACACAAAAAATTAGCCGGGCGCGGTTGTGGGCGCCTGTAGTCCCAGCTACTTGGGAGGCTGAGGCAGGAGAATGGCGTGAACCTGGGAGGTGGAGCTTTCAGTGAGCCGAGATCACGCCACTACACTCCAGCCTGGGTGACAGAGCGAGACTCAGTCTCCAAAAAAAAAAAAAAAAAAAAAAAAAAAAAAAAAAAAAAGGTTTTCAGTGGACAAATGTGTTGCTTCTCATCTTAGAGATTCACAGTGACATTAGGAAATAAAAAGCTTGTCGTGGACTTATAATAAAGAAGGCAGTTTAACTAGACAGTAGGGAGCCAATCAAAAGATATAAAACAAGAAAATGTGCGAATAAGTTTACTTTCAGAAGAAAGTTATGCCAGAATTGTGGGAAATAAACTAAAATAAAGAAGTCTGGAGAAGAAAGCAATAACAGTTGAGTCCATGGGACCGTGATGAGACTCAGAGAAAGAAGTGACAATACGAATCAAATGAATCAGAAATGCATCTCAGAAAAAAAATGAATCTGGTCCATGAGAATAATGAGAGACGTAAATCCAATGTCATGTTTTCTATTGGATCACAGTAAGTTTGCAGGGATAGTACATTGCCATATTGATGGTGATAAAATTAACTATCATAA
The DNA here is from genome assembly GCF_049350105.2 of Macaca mulatta. NCBI lineage: Eukaryota > Metazoa > Chordata > Mammalia > Primates > Cercopithecidae > Macaca > Macaca mulatta. The sequence continues at coordinate 126,733,650 of NC_133411.1, forward strand.
ATTGAATGCCTACTCTGTGACATTTGAAAAGTCATATCTCATTTCATCTTCACGACAATCGAGAAAAGTAGGCAACATGGAAGGAAATAATTCTCATAAAGTTTAGATAAACTAGCCCACAATCATATACTTAGTAACTAACCAAGGTGTATTCTGGTACTGATTTTCTGACTTCAGAGATTCTGTCATTGTAACACAGGCAGCAAGCACAGACATTGGGGAAGAACTCCTGCCTAGAAGGGACACCACAGTGCAAGTACAGATGGAAGAAAAGTTACATTTACTAAGTCTGACATTCTTCTTGGAGAAGACAGCCTTTTAAACCTCACATGGTGATGGTTTGAGGGCTGCAGAGTTTGCCAGTATAATGGGGAAGAGGTAGAGGTTTAGAAAATGTAGTTTGTAGCTAATGTTTTACAGTGCTGCTCTACACTTGAAGAGTCCATTCAACCAGTAATCTCAGTTTCTCACAAGTTTTCAAAATATCAGAATGAAGAACAGAGTCATTTTATCCAAAACTGATGACATTAAAGCCCTTATACAAGTGCTCACGAATCCAACTTATTTGAGGATATCTTGGATTCTCACAAGGACCCTAATTTTATTCATTTCAGATCTAACTCTTAAGTGTGTTTGCAATTGAATTTCTTAGATTGCAGCAAGAGAATGCATACCCAGTGATGAGCATGGGGGCAGCTCCCAGAGCTAGCACAGGGAGAGAAGCAAGGAAGGATCACAGAGCAAGAGTGAGGACATCTGTGGAAAAGGGTCACCATTTCTGGAAGAAAATAATATTCAAAGAACAGAACCAGCACATGCTAAGGAGAACCTTTAGGAAGAACATACACAAATAGCATGATGAGAACGAAGTAGCAAGGGCACACTCTTATTTATTTATTCCACAAAATGTATCACATGTCTTCTAGGTGTCAGGCTCATGCTTAAAGTTGGGAAGTACACAAGACATGAAATATGTATGGAAATGCTGATGAGATATTCTTTACCCAGCCCCTGCAGTACAGACTTAAGACATTCTTTCTTTCTCACCAAGGAACCCTCTCCAACACCATACTTAAGGAGATGCTGAAGACAGTTAGTTCCCAGTACAGTATATGTGAATGTGGCCACAGCTATAGAACATGGTAGGAATCAGATCCACTATGGTTTAAGAGATGCTTGAGTTTACAGTCCTGCCAGTTTTTTTTTTTTTTTTTAATAGTATTTAACAGTCCCTGGGTAATTTTTGACAGCAGCACAGACTTTTTTTTTTTTTTTTTTTTTTGAACCTTTAATTGATGGATTCCAGTTGGCCTGGAACTACTTTCACTTCCTCTAAGAACAGAAGCAGTGTTTCCTGGAATCCATTTCTTTGTGAGAAGTAGCAAAAGATTTGAAAGAGGGAAATGAAGACAGTTTTTAATATCTAGAAGCAGTTACAGCTGGGTGAACATAGACAAATGAGAGATTCCCAAATAAAATCTGAAAACTCTTTTTTCTTAATGACAAAATTCTCTAATAAATAATACTGTAAAACATATTAAAGATAATAGTCTAAAGCTATAGGTTGTTTGTTATAAAACAACTGCACAGACAGTAAAATTATTTTTGAAACTGAAGTCAGAGCATCATCTTTAAGGAAGGGTTTGCACAGAGTTAATTTACAGTACCATGTCAGACCATGTCTCTTTCTCAGGAGAAATTCCACAGATGTTCTAATATATAGCTGGAGAAGAAGATGAGCTCTGAGCTCCTAATCAGGATACCTTACAATTCACTTTCTTTGGTATCATTCCAATAATCACAACTTTAACAGGAATTAAGATATTTGCCACAAAGGAGAGAGGCTTTCCATGATCACAGTATAGTAACAGAACTGCTTGTGGTTTAAGCAACTACCCACACTACCTTGATCATCATTCTGAAGGCCAACTAAGGTATAAGCGAGGTGTTTTTGTAGATGGTAGAGGCATGGGAATAAAATGTGAAAGTAATAAGAGAGAAACACAAAAGACAAACTTCACTTCATTCTTCATATTGCAGAGAGAGGGGCAGGCTTGAATATGTTCACAATGACATGGCTACGATAGGCAAGGTTAAACTACACTTTTCTACCACCATCTACGTAGACCATTAATTGAATTAAACAAAGTTTCCCCCAAGAGGGAAAGAGTAATTGTATTCGTGATAAGAAATATTGAAGGACTTTACAATAACAAACATTTAAAAACCCAAGCATTTTTCTTATGGGTGTCTGAAAGAAAATCAGAGAAAACAGCTTATCACCCAATGTAACTTTTTCCTTGGGGCCGAACCATTATGTCCTTTAAATGGAGTAGATTAATGCTGATATTCATTGTAATCCTGTTTTAAAATGTCAAACTAGGATCAAGAGCTAGCTCTCTCATTTTGGAGATCCATTCATAGTAACATTTTATAGTATAATGGTAAAGCAGTTAACAAGTCATTAATTGCAAGTACTGTATATTGAAAAGACATACCAAAACATCAAACTGTTTTTTTTAACAGCAAATACATGGAAGAAAAACATTCATGCCTGGGACATTTCCTCTGCATTAAAAATCCCTACTGTAGGATTTTGCCAGAGTAAATATATTTCATCCATATGCAGAAAAAGGTACTGTGGGTATGTAGCTGAAGTAAAATTTTGAGTAATTTCAAAACACAATTTTATTTTCTCTGGCTTTTCATTTTTGACTCCATCTCCAAATCTATTTACATTGATTGAAGCTTTAGAACGATTTCAGTCATGCTCCAAATCCCTAAATGCCTCCATCTGAATCGACATCAATGGAAGTGAGACACAGCCCATGTTACAACCATTGCCAAGTCGGGGATTTTACCACAAGCCTTGGATTTCCTTTAGTGACAACAGCCAAAGAAACATTTATCCAGACCCTTTTCTTCCCAGCCACTAAAACACAATTCAGGTTCTAATATTCCAAAACATTCTTTACCTCCCTCTCTCCATGAGGTAAGTACATGACTCTTCCCTTCAAGGATGAAACCTGAAGAATTTTAGGAGCTAATTGTCACCAGCACTTAGAAGTCTAATCACAGTGATAAAAAGGTGCTGTTTGGCCTTTACAGTTTTCTAAAGTGCCTATATTGAAAGCATGAAATATTATTTCAGGCATGCCAGAGAGTGAATACTTGTTATTCACACTTGATTCAAACGAGGCCTTTTTAGATCTAATGCTTATCTTGTAAGATTAATGCAAGCTATAATCAATACAGTCAAATTTCAGCACTTTCCTGAAATTAATACTGAAAGTCCAGAAGGGAAAATAATTGTACATTTAAAAATACAGAGCAGGTAATAATGCTTTTTGACAGTTTATGGTACTGATCACTAACCATAATGGCTTGATAAAACAAATACGATTTTACTTGAAATTTCAGATCATTATTTCTCCCTATAAAAATGAAAGATATTTCTACAAGGTATTCCCAGGTTCTAGCATCCACTAAAGTGGGTAGCAAACGTGTTTATAGTTGCCTGTAAAATATAATCCCATGTACATAACCCTATGTTTCTATTGGTGTGCTTTGTTTTCTTGGTGATTGTCATGAACTTTTCAGACTGCAGTGAAGACTGAAGCTACAACACAAAGATGGACGATGCTCAGGAACAAAAACAGCCAAGTTGCAAATACACTAAACTTCAAACAGAAATCTAATCACATCTGTTTATCATTGTAGAAATTCCATTGCACCAACATGTTACACACAGACTGGTTGCTTTAGGCCAGGAGGATCTCTAAACATATGTTATACTAAAGAAACTTTTAAGTACATCTTGGTTTTATAGAAAGTAATGGGATCTAATTAAACTAAAGAGCTTCTGCACAGCAAAAGAAACTATCATCAGAGTGAACAGGCAGCCTACAGAATGAGAGAAAAATTTTGCAATCTATCCACCTGACAAAGGGCTAATATCTAGAATCTACAAAGAACTTAAACAAATTTACAAGAAAAAAACAAATAACCCCATCAAAAAATGGGCAAAGGATATGAACAGACACTTCTCAAAAGAAGACATTTATGCAGCCAACAAATATATGAAAAAGAAGCTCATCATCACTGCTCATTAGAGAAATGCAAATCAAAACCACAATGAGATACCATGTCATGCCAGTTAGAATGGCAATCATTAAAAAGTTAGGAAACAACAAATGCTGGAGATGATGTGGAGAAATAGGAACACTTTTACACTGTTGTTGGGAGTGTAAATTGGTGTAAAAAGCCATTGTGGAAGACAGTGTGATGATTCCTCAAGGATCTAGAACTTGAAATACCATTTGACCCAACAATCCCATTACTGGGTAAATACCCAAAGGATTATAAATCATTCCACTATAAAGACTCATGCACACGTATGTTTATTGCAACACTGTTCACAATAGCAAAGACTTGGAACCAACCCAGATGCCTATCAATGACAGACTTGAAAAAGAAAATGTGGCATATACACACCATAGAATACTATGAAGCCAATAAAAAGGTTGAGTTCATTACCTTTGTAGGGACATGGATGAAGCTGGAAACCATCATTCTCAGCAAATTAACACAAGAACAGAAAACCAAACTCCACATGCTCTCACTCATAAGTGGGAGTTAAACAGTGAGAACACATGGACACAGGGAGGGGAACATCACACACTGGGGCCTGTCGGGGGTGTTGGGGACTAGGGGAGGGATAGCATTATAAGAAATACCTAATGTAGATGATGGGTTGATGGGTGCAGCAAACCACCATGGCACGTTTATACCTATGTAACAAACTTGCACGTTCTGCACACGTATCCCAGAACTTAAAGTATAATAATAAATACACAAATAAATAAATAAATAAATAAATAAATAAATAAAATTTTTTAAAAAGTAGGGACAGCAGTTCAGGTCAAAGGAAAGGCTGGTCTTTGGAGTCCATCGCCCTGCTTTTATATCTTAGCTACCATGATCCAAATGTGTGATCTTGGGTAAGTTACTATTTTCACCGAGCTTCGGTGTCCACATCTATAAAATGATAAAACGAATATCTAACCTTTCATGAAAGCCTGTGAATATTCAATAAGTTAAAGAATAAAAAGCACCTGGCTTGATAAATGGTGCCTTATTGAAGCATTTGAATTTTCTTAGAATTGCTTCTAAGTTAAGAAGAATAGTTAGTTCTCTCTTCTTACCTTCTTCCATTCATCTTTCCCCACCCCACACAAAAAAAGTTATATAAGAGGCAAAACTAATAGTAGGGGGTAGATTTATGCTTATTCTTGGGTTCTGTGTCAGCATCTCTTATTTAAGACCCTAGATGGTCATCCATACAAAAAGAGGGAAATTCTCAATGATAAATAAATACACCTAGTTCTCCACTGAGAGCAGCAAATTCCCTGCTTGAGAGATTTCCTTGGCTTCCAGGAAAAGATGCATGTTGCACTTTTCTTTCAAAAGGCCCCCATGAGAGAATATTTATCATCTTTAAAGCAAAGAGGCTGTAAGCAGCTGTGCCCATTCTACCACTGAGCCTTGGAGAACCGAGCCTTGGAGAACACTCTAAAACCACTTGCAGTCAGGGGGCACACCACAGGCTTTTAACTAACATTTTTAAAGGCTGTGTGCCAAGAGCCAGATCCAACTGATACAAAGTCATCTAAACAATTCTACACCAATATGCCCACCTGTTATGTTATGCAATAACCATGAAAGTTTCTCTTCATCATAGCAAAAGTAAAGTCCCATGAGGCTCTCCCAAACCATGCTTGTTTTGCTTCTCAGGCCAACAAAGTGGTGTTCTATCATTACATTCTTAATTGAAAACTCACCAAATGCAATTGAATCTCTTTTCCTGGAGTGTTTCATAGCATGTCTCTCTTACCCAGGCTGCCAGATAAAAGACTAACTTTAGAAAATTCGGTTTCTCTCCAGTTCCTTCTTCTAAATTAATATGTTTGTGTTTATTTCACTTTTATGTATGTTCAATATTTAAAATGTTCATTGGCGGCCGGGCGCGGTGGCTCAAGCCTGTAATCCCAGCACTTTGGGAGGCGGAGGCGGGTGGATCACGAGGTCAGGAGATCGAGACCATCCTGGCTAACATGGTGAAACCCCGTCTCTACTAAAAATACAAAAAAAAAAAAAACTAGCCGGGCGTGGTGGCGGGCGCCCGTAGTCCCAGCTACTCGGAGGCTGAGGCAGGAGAATGGCGTGAACCTGGTAGGCGGAGCTTGCAGTGAGCCGAGATCGCGCCACTGCACTCCAGCCTGGGTGACACAGCGCGAGACTCCGTCTCAAAAAAAAAAAAAAAAAAAAAAAAAAAATGTTCATTGGCAATAAACTTTAAAGTGCTTTGTGAATCACTCATCAAGTCAATAACTGCACAAAATAGGAAATGCTCTAACATGTATTTATTTCCAGTATGAGTAGAGGATTACATTTATGGTGAGAAGTTTCATATGGTCAGAGTTGGTGTGGGTCTGCTATTCTGATCCAGTGAGACCCTTCTGATTGGAGGGAGCAATTTAAATTTTGACGTGATTGACACAAGTTTCTAATAAGGTATTCTGAAAGGAGTATTAATATTCTAAATGGCCCTGATTTCTAAGTTCAGAAACTCCCATCTGTGCCAATTAGCTGGAAATGATTGCACATATATTGGAATTAATACCCTGCATTGGTTTTCCCAATCACAGTATAACTGCAAAGGTCAATTTCAACTGGTTGTTAAATGTTCCTATTAATATAAGAATGGAAGTTAAAAATAGCATCACCTGTTTGTTTTTAAAGTCTTTAGCCAATCATAAAGCATTATGAATGCTTTATGATTTAATAATTCAAATTTAGAGGAGGCCCGGTTTGGACTAAAGTCCTGTGTTAGGCCCAACAGACTGAACCAGAACTGAGTCACTCATGCTGTATTTCCACATCACAAAGTCAAAATTCAATTGTATATCTGACTTTCAAAAAAATCAAGAGAGAGAAAGAGAATAGCCAAATTCCCAAGCAAGCCATTTCTTTCAGCATGATAAGGGAATCCCTTTTGCTTTAACCTTAACAAAGAAACTTTGAAAGAACCAATCTGCTTTTTGTCTTCTCTTTCTGTTTCTTCAGCTCCTTTTTGTCTATAAAACTAAACATCTCTGCACAGCTCATTGAGACACTCATTTTTCTTTATAAAATGTGGTGTTGTCTGATTCTAGAATTGCAAATAAAAGCCAAATAAGATCTTTAAACTATTTTGTTTTGTAATTTTTCTTTGACAACACCACCATAATGTTTTAAGTAAAACCCACTTTTGCTAAATTGTCTTGCATAATTAAACAATGACTCATTTATATTTTGACAAAGATGAGTGTTCTAAAATTATTAAGTCTTTCCCAGTTAGACTTACTTGCCTAACGGAATCTTAGTGCCATCTTAAAAGAACCATGAAACATATCTTTTTCTAAATGATTTATTCTTAGTGAATTTGCAAAATATTTAAACCCTAGTCTTTCATCTAGTTTCAACAACTGCAGCGAAACTTACAAGTAGAAAAGGTCTACATATTGAAATTTCTAGAAAGGAAACATATTTCATTTTCTTCTTACTTAGTGGTTAAATGCAGGAATCAGCAATTGCCTTAAGAAAATCATACTTTATCAGTGCATGGAAAGGGAGGGGGTTTGTAATTGCTTGGCCTAGAGTCAGGAGTGACATACACATCTGTCCTCAAAGAAAGCGAGCATTCCTAGTGCTAATGAATCAATCAATCCACAAGGAAATGCCAGAAGAAGGGACTAAAGTCTAGAAATTCACTGTTCCTTTGGAGCGTGTTTGTCAGGTGAACTGTTGCCTTAGCTAGGCTGCTGAGGGGCGCAGCTGTGAGAAGGGAAGGAAGCTTCTTATGCATTTTACGCATAGTTCTTTTCAATAGAAGGCAATAAATGATATTAAATTGCAAAGACATTGACTGAATATTGGGATGCCTTCAAACTTAATTTTTCTTGGTTAACTTGATCATACTAACCATCAAGGTATAGATTTAGTAAGATAAAGCAAGAGTTCTTAAAAGCAAAACCCAAAACCAAAAGCTTCATTAATATACTTCTCTCAACCAGATTATACACAAACACACACACACACACACACTAGTTGTGTATACTAAAAGTCAAGAGCCAGGGTCTTCTTATAAAATTTACTTGAAAAATGTATACACATATATCTCAAACATAAACTAATACTTCTAACTGAGCTGTTAAACATTTAAGGATTTATCTATCACAGCCTCCCTAAATGTATATCCAGCATTTGGCAGGATACCATAAGTAAACAATAAGTTACCTTTCTCTGAATTTTTTTTACCAGAACCAATTTTTTAAAAAGTAGTTTGTTTTTTTTTAGAGGGGCTGGGAATGGGGTTGGAGAAGGGTGTCTGGTTGCTGTAATTTCAAGTGTAGAAGTAGTTCACTTTATTACCCTACAAAATACTATTAGATATATAAAGACTATAGAGTAGAGAGAAAATTTAAAAAGGAAATACTTAAAGTGACCTACAGAAAGTATTAAAAACAACTGAGTTCTTGCCAAAGAAGAATTCAGCAAGTTAAGTAATTTCTGTAACTCGTATGTATCTTGGGCTAAATGTTAATAGTTAATTTGTTGAGTAAACATTCTCTTCATCCTATTACATGTAGAATGACCGCAGAAAATTTCTCATATATTACCTATTTGCAAATACCCATCCTTCACATTCATATTTATCTCTACATATTAGAACACAGAACGTTAACCACAAAATAAAGGTCTGAAGATTGATTTATTAAGAATTAAAATGAAGTTATGAGAAGTGTCAAAATAATTATGCATCTGGAAATTTTTGTAATATCAATAATTTAAAAGCCTATTTCAATTTTATACAAAACAGTATCAGTAATCGTCAAAGCTGATATTGGATCAAAAATGAGACATGGCTCCTGTGATTATATTTTTAGATAGATTGAAGAGATAAATCCAGATTTAAACATAGATATAAAGTAATATTTATTCAAATATAGGATATTTTAGTCACCAGATTTCACACATGTTCTGTGATTGGAGTTACCGTTAGTGAACGGCTATGTATTTACCATGGAATTTTATCTGCCATCTAGGAATGCAGTATTTCAGGCATAGAAATAATTCTGGATCATGTGAATATTAACAAAGAGGGGCTTTGGAGAGTCATTAAGTTCTCAACAAAAAAATTCAAAATAATTTTAGAGGCTATCACAGCAAATATCTGACTTTGGATTCTTGGGACCAGCTTATTAAGAAAGACCCCTTCTGATTCTGGGCTTCATTCAAACATTATATTAACTACTTTTAACAAAAATAAAAAAACAAACATTTGACATTTTTTCATGTAACAAAGATCATTGTTAAAACAAGGATTATATTATAAGATGTCTTTGAGTTCCCTAAGATGATCTTATGAATGTACTTATATTCTTTCCACTGAGTGCTGCTCTTCACAATTGGCCCCTTACTCTAGACATAGCCACCATAAATGTAAGAATATTAGAAGGACTAGCGATAATAAAACACTTAATAACTTATAAAAAGTTAATAAAGTGAAATAACCCAAAACCAAAGGGAAACTGAGTATATATATGTGCATATACATAAATAGGTGGATATATACATGATTAATCAAACAATAGGTGATAGTTAAACATAGAGATATAGTTTGTTTCATTTTCAAAGAACTTAGGACCGTGACGTCCTCTCAAAATTTCATTTCTTAGTTACCAGCATACCTAGTAAAGTTCTAAAACATGAAACTTCTTTTGTAATTACACAGACAAGTTCTCTTTATTCTATAAAATCTACTATAGTTAATGCCCTTTACTAGGTTATTGAAAGATATCCTCTTCAAAGACGCTTAAGAATTGTAAAAATATGCATATATTCCTGTGTATTGGTGGGGTTTTTTATATGTGTGCATAATTAAAAGAATGACGAATACCAATTTCAAAACAGTAATTACTCCTGGGGAGAAGCTAGGGGATGAGTTGATGTAATTGTCATTTGGAATGTGTCTTTACAGCTAAGTGGTTGAACTAATTCCATACTAGCTAGTAAGTTAATGCTATCCCAATTCATCTGAGTGTTCCCTTTACCCATCCTCCCTTCAGTCCGTTTTCTGTGCACCATCCTCATAGCAAGGGGGCTCCAGAACTTGGCTTTAGAACTTGGGCCTGTGTCAACTCCCTTTGTGCTTCTTTCTTATATGTAATTAGATAATATGCATATCACTGTACATCTTTTGTATACTGTTTCCTAAAGTATTAATTCTTGGTTTGGGTTTTGAAAATATAGATGTTTTATATCATGAATTAAATATGCAGCAAATAAAAAAGGGAGAAGGGAACAAAAGACAAGTGGACAATTCAACAGAACAGTCTTCTATTTGTGACAATTTTTTTCCTAAGCTTTGTGATGTACTGCATAATGGGCTTTGGTTTCTTTTCTTTTTTTTTTTCTATATTTAACTGGGGCCCAGCCAGAAAATTTATCCTGCATGCTTCTCTGGGAGACATAATATTCACTGACATTATCAATACCGGGCGCACTGCCCAGTGAGTGAGATTCAATATTAATTATTATTACTTATCGAGCACTGACTGTGTACTTTGGGTTACTAAAAACACAAGAGACAAGGTCTCTGGCCTGAGGGTGTGCAGAGAGCTTAGGTTAGTGAGGCAGGATAATTCGGCTGATGCATACACAGCAGATCTGAGTTCAGTTGTGTTCCCTCTGCTGGCCACCTCGTGGTTACCACTCACAACGGGAAAACAACTTGGTCATTATTAATCCTGATAGAGACCTCACCCAAAGACTTATGCTTTTTCTTGCTGTTCTTTTTAGCTGTTATTATTTATTTGTCTAGTTTTAATGCATTTCGCATCTTTACATATAGGCAGTTTTAAGGGATATAATTTGAGGAGTACTAAATGATCCACTGCCCTAATGTATCACCAATAAAAATATTTGCTAACATTTGTTTCTGGCTATGTTTCTGGACATGTGCAATGCAGTTTACATGTAGTATCTCATTTAGTGTTCAATCATAAAAAAACAAAACCTTTGGTGTAAGAGTTTGTAAGAGTTGGTAAGAGTAAGAACATACAAGCAGTTTGAAATGGTGGAGTGAGAAAAAAGCAGAATCTTTTATAGGAAGAAAACTCATTTTGTTAATGGGCATATTTAGATATAAAAAGCTATTTTTTTACAGATCCAAGACTCTCAGAAATGTCTCTAAGGAAAGTGTGTCACCAAATTATTCTGTTTGTGGAAGTAACAGGGACTTGGAAGATCTCTGAATCTGGAAACTCTGAAGGATCCGGAAAGTAGAGGACCTAACAACTGAGGTACTTTAAACTTGGCAATAAAGAAATATAAGAGGGAATAAAAAGGAGAAGAGATCTCAGAAAACACTGGAAGCTAGTCCTGGCTGAAGGACACATTAATCATGAATTACCTCAGGACAGAAAACAGCCAAGTTTTTAAGGTTATGATATCTAACATTGTATTTTAAGCTACTCTGTGTGTTGAGTTACAGTCCTCCCTGCTAACCCAGACTATGACTAAAAGTCAATTATACACTCCACATGCTAGTGGCATGTCTGCACACGGAATAAAGAAGTGTGGCAGGAGGAATTTATAAAATGACTCCTCAAAGATATCTCAGCCTCATCCCTATTTATATCTATTTATATACCAAGATACCACACTCGGGATTATGTTATATAGCACAGTTGACCTAAACTGGGAGACTACCAAGTACGTTTAACCTAATCACATGGGTCCATAGAAGAAGAGCGTTTTCTCTGGCTGATGGCAGGAAGACAAAAAAAAGTCATGAAACATATTGACCCGATGCATGGTTGCCTTGTTGAAGATGAATGGGGTTACACGAGAAGGCACATGGGGGCCTTAAGGAGTTGAGAGAGCACCCTGACTGATAACCAGCAAGGAACTGGGGGCCTTAGTCCTACAACTGCATGGAACTGAATCCTTCCAACAACCTGAGTGAACTTAAAGTAACTGAGCCCAGGTGACACCTTGATTTCAGCCCTGAGCATAGAACCTAGTCGAGTTCACCTGGACCTAAAGAAGTCTGCGCTAGCAAGTGGGTGTTGTCTTAAGCCAGGAAATATGTAATAGTTTGTTACACAACAATAGAATACTGATACCAGTTATCACCATTACAGACCAAAAAACGAATGCACATACGAAAGGAATCATGACTCGAGACAGAGAGCATACAGGAGGAATAGGACAAAGACGATAGATGGAAAGAAAAATGTAAGCTCCTTGAGAAGTGTCAGCTGCATTAGGAGGACTCAAGATTTCCCACAGTGGGATGGATGCTTATCAGCTTTATTTGAATGTTAAACACGTGTGAATCTTCCAAATGTCCTGATTTAGAGGAATATCCCGTGAAAGAGACATAAAATCACTGTCCCCATTTTATGAAAGTATTAGTGAGTAAGGAATTTTAGTGACCTGGTGCAGGAGGGATATTAGAAAATCCCTAACTGTGGTGAATAAATAAAACTGCATTTATCCCATCTTGGATTATGTTTTCAATGGAAGATGTGAAAGTTATAATGTGTTAAAACTATAGTAGTTAACCATGGAATATTTCACAGGTAGCAATCAGAGGTCAGAGATCTTTTGTTTGCTTCAAGATAGTATTAATTATATCTAAAAATACTAGTATGCTCTAGGCTATAGATTACACTTGCAATTGGATGGCATTAAATTAAGGCCAGAATATCAAAATACATATATACACACACACACACATATACACACATATACACACATATATATACACATATATACCTATATATACGTATACATATATACCTATATATACATATACATACATACATACATATATATATATATATATATATATAGTGTGTGTATGTGTGTGTGTGACGGAGTCTCGCTCTGTCACTCAGGCAGGAGGAGTGCAATGGTGCGATCTCGGCTCACCGTAACCTCTGCCTCCTGGGTTCAAGCAATTCTCCTGCCTCAGCCTCTGGAGTAGCTGGGATTGCAGAAATATACATACATTTTCTAAGGACTTCCAGTTAAATACAGAAAACTGATCATTCATTTTCACTGGAAATCCCACCTGAAACAGCACTAAAATATCAGTTAAAGATTTTTTTATAGGCAAAAACCAGAAAGAATAAAGAAAACAGAGGAGGGAAATACAGCAACACAATTTTAAAAACCAGAAAACATTCGAATGAATGGTTACTGACCTATAAGTGGTCACTACTATCCAGATGTACGCACATTTATGATATAGCACCCTGAAAAATCTCAGGAATTGATGGTACCAAGCACATCTGATAGAGAGTAGGTAATGCTGAAAACAGATGAACTGTTTGCATGTCTCTCAAATCACACCTCACACACTATAAAATTGCTTATCCCCCCTTTTCCCTTCACAGCCAAAGACTGTGAGGTACGTTAAGCTCAAGAACATAGGTTCCAGCGGAGGAAGGGGAAGGGTTATCATGCTGGAAACAAAGGCATTTAGTGAATGACAACACATTCAATGGTGAGGTCTCAAGCCTCCATCTTCTACTAGATTCTGTGCATAATGGCAGTCAAGTTTACGGCTTATGGCAAGAGATTAGGTTAGGGGTTTGAAACAATGGCCTGCTGCTTGTTTTTATAAAATTTTATTGGTACATAGCCATATCTTTTGTTTATGTATTGTCTGTGGCTACTTTTGTGCTACAATGGCAGAGTTAGCCAATAAGGCATAAAATATTTGCTACCGGCTTTTACAGAGAAACTTTGCTGAACCCTAGGCTAGAAACTCTTTTCAAGGAAACTGACTGGAACAAGTAAACAATCTATAGATAATGAAAACTAGAGTTTCCAAATGAAATTGCTCAGCAAGTATATCAATCCTACAATAAATCTACCACTAGACAAAGCCCATCTATGCAAACAGAATTGGCAAACTGCTTTGCAGTGAGTGCTTAGCTTCCCCTTTAAATATAAAATAACATCCAAGGATTACCAAATATTTAAACAAAGTCTATAACATGAAATACAAAGATTAGAAAGAAAAATAAAGAGATTAGAGCTAACAGAATCAATGAAGGTAGCAGAAGAAAAAATGAATATAAATACACATATATACACAATGTCCTTGGATAAATAGATGACATCAATTAAATGAAAAAGAGTTATACAAAAGAAATATTCAGATAAAACATTTTAAAATGAGATATACAGTAACTGAAAAAAAAATCAGATGAAATTCTGGAAGTTCAAAGAAATCTAGGAAGTAGAAGAACAAAAAAAGGAAAGCAACAAATAACTAATCTCAGAAATTTTCTAAAGTGAAAACACTAGTGTTTCCAGATTGAGTGGTGAAACTGAGTACTCACAACAATGTAAGAAAATAACACGTATTTCTCCTAGGGCTCTGATATCAAATTAACTGGCAAATCTCAGCTTTTGAAACCAGTAGAATTTATATTAGGTTGGTACAACAGTAATTGCTGTTTTTGTCATTAAAAGTAACACAATTACTTTTGTTGGTTATATTGACCATATGTTCATTACATATAATACAAATGCAAATTCTGTTGAATTTGAGAAAAGAGCTAATATATGGTCAAATTAACCAGTTTTTGTTCAAGTAATCTCATTGTAGATGTTTTGTTTATCACAAGTTCAGATTCTTTTGCAAAATGATTCCAAAATACCTAGGCTAGATGCTTCACAACTAACTTAATGGCTCAACAATCCATATAACATTATAGGACATTCAGTGATAGTACTGTCCACTTTGAGGCAGTACAGCTGTTTACTAATAAGTAGTCACAGAAAGTACGAAGTTCCCAAAAATAATCCAGGAGAGTTCATTTGGCCAAAGAAAATCCCAAAAGTATTTTATGAGAATATATATATATACACAAAAATGCTGTGAAAAAAGCATTAATAGGAAAAGAGATTTAAGATTTTTTCTTCCTTCCTCGTCTTTTTGCACCTACAGATATAAAATTCAAAAATGATGTTTAGTTAACTTTTTTATTAGACAGATTTTAATAGGTTTATCTTTCTATAATAATGGAGAACTTCTGAAAACCAAAATAGAAATATGGGTTGTTTGCGTAAGAGTTCAGTGCATGGCTCTCAGAAGGTAATCAAAATTTTAGAAGGTAATCAGAATTTTAAAATTTAATTTAAAAGTTTGAATTGTATTCATGTCTTTAAATTCAATAAGAAATAAGACATATGATATGTTCACATTATTTTCACCTCTTTATGAGGTGAAATTATTTACAACTGATTTCAAAATGTCTCCAAACTTAGGTTTGGTGATTTTGCCAATATAACTTTAACATATTCAGAATTGCTTCATAAATATCCATTCATATCAGTTTATAGCCTTGACTTTGGTCTTAATGTTATTGACTGTACATCTTCATGGGCAGAAAGACAGGAAATCTTATAATAAATCCTAGAATCTCTTTCTAAACCTTCCTTTCCATCTATTCAATTTTTAAGTGCATTTAATTAAAGTATATCACACATATATCTTCCTCTCTACTGCCATAGCTAGTACTCTAGTTCAGGCTCTAGTCACTTAGGGCTAGGCTAACCGATACAGTAGAAATCCGAGTGGTCTTTGTGTATTGAGTCTCTTGTCTAGTATATCCTGCAGGCGAATTACAAGGAGTTACTCCTTGGCTCAAAATCTTTGAGTGGATTCCAGGGCTTTCAGAAAAGTCCAATATTCAGTATAATGATAGCCAATAACCATGTGACCTGCCACCAATCTCTAAGTCTGACCCTATTATAAACATAGACACACACACATACACACAGACACACACACATACACACCATCCTCTCAGTGTTACCGGCCTTGCCTTACTCTTTTCCACATCACTTTCTCTTCTAGAAAGCTCTCTCTTTTATATTTTCTTATACTAATAAACATCTTCCAAAGACCCAGATATAACACAGAGACTGCAAATAGGTGATTTGGTGGTTTGCAGGTCAAAAGTGGGCTTCAAATATATTTTGTTAAACTGACTGTGTGTGTATATAATATATATATATATATAGGCATATATGAGTTTATATATGAAATATAATCAGTTTATACCTTATATATAATTTTATAAAATATAAAAACATAGATAGATAAATAATATATACATATATAAATATACTTTAAAACATTTAAAAGGTTGAAGATTGCACGTAAAACTTCGACTTTGTAGCTTCTCTTGAGAAATCAGAAGTCTTTGTCACATAAGGGGCCTTATCCCTAGAAGGTAATAATTAGCTAGAGCTAAGAAATGTCCTCTTTAAAAGGAGATACACTCTCCAGTTTTCCTTGGTCCCTGCCACTCCCCTTTATATTACAAATGGTTTACCCAGTTGTTCATTTATGCCACTCTCCCCTCCCCTGTAGACCTTTGAATTGGTAACCTCTGTTACCATGAAAACCTATCTGATTACTCCATTCACTTCAGATCCCTGCTTTCTCTGCAGTCCTATAGATTTTTAAAGTACGATTTTTCCTTCTTAACAACAAAACAAACAAATAAATACAAAAATCTATGACCAAAAGCAACATTAGATACCTTTCTCCACTAATGCCTTTTAAACTCCTTGAGAGTTGTATTAAGTCTCATTTGACATTTTTCCTCTCAAGGAATTTAGTTCAGTAAAGCACAAATATTTTGCAATATTTTTTTTCTTCAGAGGGTGAATGAGTAAATAATGAAGCTTCCCTAAAATGCTTTTCAATAAATATAATTTGCCACTTTCACTAAAATGACAAATATACAGATATAGCTCAATGAGATCACTGACATACATAACAATCATTAGGAGTTGCCACTTAACTATTTCTTTTATTGTATTTTACTTTCCATGGCTAAATAATTTGCCATTCTTTAAGCTCTGCATTTGGTAGTCTCATTTGCACATGTGTTTTTCTCATATCTTCTACAATTATCTTAATGGAATGCTTATTTGGGCCCTCACAGATCTCGCCATATGGAAATAAGTTGTTACTTGCTATGATCTTACATCATTATTTCAGCATCTCCACACACTTTTATATCCAACATGCAAGACCCAGTCTTCATTAGTGGTAGAGTGATTTGTTCAAAGAGACAGGATAATTAAATCTCACAGAGTCAACCTATTAAGCCCAAATTACTTAGAAGACTATAAATTTAGAGCCATTGCCCTTCTTTTTAAGTTGGGTAAAACATGGAGTTTGGTTCCATGGACTCTTGGTCTTAGATTTGTTTGAATGATTTGATTATCTGGTTCCAGGGAATTAGGGAGTGGACTCATATTTTAAAAATTGACAAAAATGTAGCTGTTAACACAGAATAAAAATTGACTAATGGATTACTTGAAAATTGACAGCACAACTCCTGATAGATTAGAAGCCCTGACATCTTTATCATTTGATCCAGGAGGAGAGAAACATAAACCATCCCTCTACAACTTAAATTTGGACCTTCATTTAACCTTCTAAATATTCTTTCATTTTGTATGTGTCGGCTCTGGAAAACATGAATGATATGCTCATCAAGAGAATTAAAGTACAGTTGTTGTATATTAGTATAAGGGAATTGTCAGGTCTCTTTAGTAATAGGAGTGTGTCTTTGCAATCAATCAGCTATTAATTAATGGAAATAGCAAATTTGTCTTCATTTAAAAAAATATTATTTAGTTAGACTGAGACTCTTCCTACATGTCTTATAATTGCTTTACAAACCCTTTTAAAATTATTATCATTTTTGCTTTTTATTAGCAGGGTTCATTTTTGTCATGTCTGTGTGATTGCAACTAAATCAGATTAAACTAAAAGATCTAGTTTGGCTGATTTATATACCACTAAGTGTTGTTTTTTGTCTTGATAAATCAAACGGAAATGTTGTAGTTTGAATATAGAGGTATTCTGTATTACTCATCATATGTATGTGTTAAGAAATAAAAAACAAGCTGCTTAGATGACAGCATCAGCTTTGGCAGACAAAAATGTTGAACTTGGGTTTAGTGTCCCCTTTGACAGTAACTTCCTTAGACTTCTGAAAATTTATGCTGAACCAGTAAGACTACGAGTCTAATCTGTTTTCCTGTTCCTACTATCTTTCTAAGAGTGTCGAGTTAAGAAATATCTTTTTACTTCAATTTGCTCCCTGCAGAATAGAAAAACATGCAAGTTTAAATAATTAAATAAAGATCAATTTAGTCCGAAACGCTGAAAAGAGCAAAATATAATTAGCCTTGATATCTGCATGCCTGTTCTTTAAACAAGATTTTTAAAATATTTAAAGGTTATTGGCATTACTCACTAGTTTCCTATGTAAATAAAAAGTGTATGGACTTGGTATCATTATTCAGGCTGTTTTCTAAAAAAATCATTAACAGTTTATTTTATATACAGTTAAAGGACATGATTAGTAAACATCTCAATAATGTTCTCTTCTTTTTCCTTTAGGTAAACTTTTACTGATATTTTCAGGTAAATTTTTCTTTCAGGCAAATTTGTGCTAAATTGTTATACCAACAAAAAAGCATATAAATCATAATTATTTAGCTTTCTCTGTACAATTGTACACACAGTGAACACAGCCATATAAGCAGTACTCAGATCAAGACTCAAGACACCGAACATTACCAGCAACCCTGAAACCCTCTCATATCCTTTCCCAGATACTGTCCTTCCAAAAGTAACTACTATTCTGCCTCTAACACATAGATTAATATTTTTCTGTTCCTTAAAGCACAATGTATATACCCTTTTGGCTGACTTCTTCTTGATCTCATTTTTTAATTCAACCATGTTGTTGCTTGAAGCAATAATTTGTTTGTTCTAATGATGCACAGCATTTCATCAAATGAATAAAGAGTATTTGGTTTGTTTCTCCTTTGATGTTTTTATAAATAAGGATGTCATAACATGATTAAACATGTCTTTCCATTGGGCATGCACCTAGAACTGCTATTGTTAGGTCAAATGGTAGGCATATATTCAACCTGGTAGATGTTGCCAAATAGTTTTCCTAAGTGATGTTTTTCAATTTACACTCCCATCAATAGTGTACAAGAATTTCATCTCTTTCAAAACCTTGCCAACACTTGGTGTGGACTGTCTTTTTCATTTCAGGCATTCTGCTGGGAATATAGAAATATCACTTGGTAATTTAATTTGAATTTATCTAATAACTAATTAAGTCAAGAATCTTGTCATATGTTTATTTGCTGTGCAGACTAGTATTCTGGGAGTTTGAATAAATTCTAATCATATCCATATGGCTTCTTAGCATTAGTGCTCAAACTGTCATTTTGTGAGACTGGGACTGTATCAGTGATATGCCATTGGGAATAAAATAATGAAGCAAAAACATTCCTCCTACACCCCTCCAATACCACCATGCCTATCCTTAGTGCTTGCAAAAGCAGATCAGGTTAGGGTGAGGGATGATTGGGTAGATATAAAAGAGATGTCTAATGGAGCTAAAGATACAAAATGTCATGGCATGCATGATTTTTCTGTTGTGGAACATAAATTTAACCTAAAAAAATGTCAATCAATCTAAATCAAAAAAGGAACATTGATCACATCATAATGTAGAGCACCCATAGTGAAGACTGAGAATTAGATGAGGCAGCACACAAGCATTCCCTGCCTTCTGTGGTCCACATTGAAGGAAACAATCCTCCCGTACCACCACCACTGTCCCTCCCCACACACTATCCGTTAGATATCAGCTAACAAAGACTGTGCTAAAGGAAACTTGAAGCCAGTGTATAAGCAAATACTCAGTATTTTCAGAAAATAGCAAGGGTCTTAAAACAAGAAAACACCAACACCAAAGGTCAGCAAGAGATAATAGTAGCAAAAGCCATAAAAGAAAGAAATAGAAACTAGTCTCTTGGCCACATTAATTCTAGTTCCTCATAATATACTGAACAGGGAGGGTCTAGAAAACTATGTTAGAGTGGAATCTCATAAGACTTAAAAAGGGTCTTAAGCATGAGAGGAACAGAATAGGCAGAGGGGAAAAAAACTTGAAGGGATTATATTCTTTACACAAATTATCCTTGATCTAATTTTAAATATAGGTAAATTTCTCAAATGGCCCAAGTGAAGATATTTTTAAGACACAGTAAATTAAGAAAATGCAAAAGGGAAGAAAGTCAATTGGGACAGGTAATTTGGAAAGTGAAGAAGACAGAACTAATAAGCCAACATGTAGGGAACATCTTTTGTGTTCTGAGATATGGAGTGAAGCACCCATCTGAAAGCAAGTGTATGAACTTCAGGAGAAAAACCAGCTCGGGAGCAATGATTTCACACATCAGTCCTTGGAGGTGTGCTGTGCCCAATGAGGAACCAATCACGGTGTCATGCAAATGTTGCCGCTATGTACTCTCTCCTTAATCTTTGTCAATCCAGTCTTTTCTATGGATTTGAAATAACAGATAGAAAGAAAAATTGTAAAGTTGTTTTGCTTCCTTTTTCCGTCTTGTCTTGTCTTGTCTTGTCTTGTCTTGTCTGGTCTGGTCTTGTCTTGTCTTGGTCTGGTCTTGTCTTGCCTTGTCTCGTCTTGTCTCGCTCTGTCACCAGGCTGGAGTGCAGTGGTGTGATCTTGGCTTACTGAATCCTCTGCCTCCTGGGTTCAAGTGATTCTCGTGCCTCATCCTCCTGAGTAGTAGGGATTACAGGCATGTGCCACCACAACCAGCTAATTTTTGCATTTATAGTGGAGATGTGGTTTCACCAGTTGGCCAGGCTGGTCTCAAACTCCTAACCTCGTGATCTGCCTACCTTGGCCTCCCAAAGTGCTGGAATTACAGGTATGAGCCACCGCACCTGGCCTGCTTTCTTTTCTTTTAACAATATGACCATGTGGCCCAATTTCCTGCCTTGAGTCTTATGAATGGATCTCCTCTTTTGGCATTTTGATGCATGCAGTGTTCCCTTTGCCATCTCTGCCTTGCCATTGCTCCTCTTGCCATGCCCATCTACTTTCCTCTTTTGATAGAGACATACATTTGTCTCTCCATTTGTTTTACAAAGGAATGTGGCTGGCTGTGAAGGAAGGGCTATTTTTCCTGTTGGCATGCTGTCAGGCATTTGTGGCATGTTGCAGTTGAGACTGTGTTTATTTTTGCATTGTATATGAGTCTAATTTAATATGATTGCTGCATAAAACTGTCCACCCATACACACACATTTATATATTTTATTTTATAGTCAGGGAATAAGGATTTTTCACCTCTAAAAGAACAAATGGCAGGCTGTGGTTGCTGCCTGCCTACTGAATAGTTTATTGAGAGCATAGTTAAATTAACATGAGACGTGTCATAACGTTTTAATTTATCTTTGGAATAGGATCCATGATTTGGCTGACACTTTTTTCTCTTCTTTCTTTCTTTCTTTCTTTCTTTCTTTCTTTCTTTCTTTCTTTCTTTCTTTCTTTCTTTCTTTCTTTCTTTCTTTTCCTTCCTTCCTTCCTTCCTTCCTTCCTTCCTTCCTTCCTTCCTTCCTTCCTTCCTTCCCTCCCTCCCTCCCTCCCTCCCTCCCTTCCTTCTTTATTTCTTTCTTTCTCTTCTATTTAATGTACTTCCATGCTATGAACTTCAGGGTAGGCTTAACTCAGTAACTTGGACTTGAAATCATACCTAACTTTTAATTTTTAAAAATTCGGGTTTGAGAAATAAAGTTCCAGATCTGATGAAGGACTGCATGGTGTTACATTTGATAACTACCTCAATATAGTACATCAAATAAAAAAAAGCTCCCATGTTTTCCCTGCTTCAGGAAGCTGGAGTGGTAGGACAGTCCACCTGCCTTTATCAAACAGTGTAACTCCCATTCCTCCATCCTGTCCCTGGCAACTTTGTATCCTCATTTATTTTATTTTGCTTATTTGAGGTAAGAAAGGATAGGGACAAATAAAATAAATCACTGGAGACCTCAGAGTAAAATCGTACTGTAGGACATGTTAGCACTTACCGGCCTATTATCTGTGTTCTACTGTGTCTCTACACTATAGAATTATTAAGTTGATTTTGATCCATACAAATCATTGTCCTGTGAATAATGTGATACCCTAAAAGCATCAAGTAAGAAGTTCTGCTCTCTCTGCTATTTTAAATGAGCCTGTGTAGTTTCACTTCTCTTCCTCTCAATTGACTCCTCCCAAAAGAGTATAATTAGCAATAACTTCTGGGTTACTGTAGCTATTTAGCATGTCAGTAAAGACCTAGAGATCAACGGGCAACATCAAGGCAATAGTCCAGGTTTCATGAATAAATTTCCCCAACCATGAAATTCAAATCGGTTCATCCGGATGCCACATAGAAAGCTGGAATGTGATGCCTCCCAAATAGAATCCCAGGGAGTGCCTTCAGCGGGGAAATAATGGTCTAGCAGACACTGCTCTCCATGAGGGGTAAGCAACAGCATCATGGAGCTGGAATCAAGACTCATTACAGGAAACTCTGAACATTTGCCTCAGATGCTACCACCCTGAGACCCCAGGCTTTCTTAGAGAATGAGTCCAAATGAATACATCTGGGACATAATAAGCCAAACCACAGAGATTTTACACTGAAAAATAAAAAGCAGCAATGCTGGAAGTGAGCCAAGGTTACAGTAAGGCATAATCATATCATATACTGTGGATGTCCAAGATGAAATATGGATGTGCCCATATGATGAATGGCATATGGCCAAAACAGAAAACACACTTGCCCTTTGACATTACGTTCCAGGCATCTATGTGTGGGAGACATTTCCATAAAGGAAAAAGTGCTCAAAATTGGAAAACAAAGCAGTTGAGAAGTTGATGTTGATGGAAAGATGAAATGAGTTAAATAGAGACAAGTTGCCCTTATAAACAAAAAGACAGACAAAGAGTTATACAAGATCTTGAAGAATTTGTTCTCTATATCCCTAATATCTAAAAGAGTTCCTGGCACATGGTTATTATTCGATACACACCAGATGAATGAATGGCTTTCGAATGTAAACATTACTATAAAGAAGTCATCACTGTGCCCTACAGGAACATACAACCACAAAATATTTTTAATGTTTTTCTTTAAATGCTTGAGAAATAATTTAAACAGAGTAGACTCAGATATTCTTTCTAACCTCAAGATAAAGCTTATGTGGTCTCATAATTCACAAAGGGAAGGTGAACTTTTTAATAAAGCCGACGAGCAACATTCTCTTGAATGTGGGACATTCCAGGCCTGTGAACAAGCCTTTACAGCTGTGCCAACATTCATAGACAGAAGTAGAAGTTTTTAATTGATCACATATCATAGATTCTCCAGAAGAAATTGCAAACTCTAAAAGCATGCGCCCCATCTGCCACCTAGTACCCTGTTCTTGCTCCTATTTAGATGTATAAATGAAACTTAATAAGTTATATTTTGCTGTATATGAGGATTTGGGGCTTTGTCTCGGCTTTGTCTCAAATAACTTCAGAAATAGAATTATACTTTAAATCTTGGCTGATTTTTGAATAGCCAAAATGTATTCATTGTGTGGCTGCAAACATGTAATGTGGTATGCACTTGATCAAAACTTTTAACAAATTGCAGGAAAAGATATATGTTTCCCATATGGGAAGTCGGAAATGAAAGGGCAATGCTTATGATTCAACACTGAAATGTTTAAATAGTTGTTCCTGGTAAAATTAATTCAGTATTCTAGCTCTGTAAAGGAGATCAAAAGGAAAATTGTAGAAACTGTTGCTATCTTTGACAGATCATCTGTAGCAAAAACAAAAAAAGAGTAACTTCTATGGGAAGATTAGGATGTGTGAGCACTGAGGCTTTATGAAAAGGTGCATTCAAGGTCTTTCTTTTAATAGAGTTTGAATGGTTGATAATAAGTATATTGTTCACAGAGTTTTGGGACATGATGATAGAGTCTATTTTGTGACCACCCTGCTTCTTCTGGCTAACATTAAGTATATGCAGAATAAGAAATACATGTAAGATGTTAAGTGGATGACTGGAAAATAAACATACCAACATGTGGATGGGCTTTCATGTAACTGGATCACCTTCTGCTTCTAAGTAGTTAGAGTCCTACGTGGTTACTCTTAGCCTCCTATTGGTTGAGGCTATCCTTCAATTCAAATCTCAGATGAGCTATCAAGTGCAATATTTTCTACACTGAATACCTGTTCTACGCAAATTAATTAAGGGTTAGGTTGGCATTAAATGCAATTATTAACTTGTTTAAATAATGTGGAAGGAATACAGCCAGGAAGAGACATGTCAGACCATTTCAAGATCTCAAAACAGAAGAACATCACGTGGGTCCTCTACTGGCTCTTTAGATAGCATTTTGTGCTCCACACTGGGTAGGGTTGCTTCAAGCCACATTGTTCTTATGTTCCTCTTCTTTTTAGAAGTTGGCAGTGAAGCCCAAGTTACAAACCCTGTGCATACCCTCCTTGTCCTCTGCAGAATTTATCTCGTTGTTCATTGCCCTTTTCATTGGATTCCAGGCCAATGAATTGTCCTCTTCCTGCCATTTCTCTGACTCTAACTTGGATGCTTAATGTTTCTCTCCTTTACATTTAATGTAAATTTGCCACAAGATTCTGCCCTTACCTGTCTTTTCTTTTCCCTTCTAGAGTTGATCTTTCATTCATGCCTTTTGCTGAAGAATCCTAAACCAATACTCATATTTTTCACTCCCCCTATTTGAGAGGGACAACAGCCATTCTCCTCATAAATGTCCTGTCAGCACGTCCAATTTGGCATGCCTATAACTAATCATCTACTTTCTCCTTATATATGCTATACTACGTCTCATCATACTCTCAATTGGCAGAAGCTATTGCTCCAGTCGGGCAGACTCAAAACTGTACAGTCCTTCCTATTGTAGGTCTGCATTATAAATTTAGTGCTAATCTTATAAGAATGTAAGGAAGTAAATTGCACTTCTTTACTGTCTTTCACATATATAACTTTCCTTTCTATTATTGCTACTAATCATCTAGCTAAGAACTGTGTCTCTTTAGTAAACAATATCCATAAGAGGATTTGTCCTACTGCAATTCCTTCCTTGAACTTACACCTCTGTTCATCAGACAAGCATTACTACTACCATTACCATTGTGTAGAATGGTAAGAAAAGTATTATTAAAGCAGAACTCTGGTCAAGCCATCCCCAATTATATAACTTTGAATGGTTTCCAAATACTTCCTAAAAAGTAAAGTACAAGAAAAACAAGGAAGACTAATTCTAAAGCAAAAAGGCATTGGGTTATATGAAAGGAAGACTGGAAGAAGAATCAAAGGTAATAGCAAGTGCTTTCCATGCATAAGCTGAAGGACTGTGGATATGTGGTAACTTATCACTAAGTTATGCAAAGAACCATAATTTGCTTATTCAGATCATTACTCTCTTAGACAACTTCATTTCCTAGACACCTTAGTATTATTCTATAGTTATACATATATAAAATGAATGTACTTCCCAATGATGTATTATGGAATACAATCAGACATATGGTTGTAGAAATGGGGCTGGGAAGACAAGTGAGGAGCCTGTGGGATGAGGCCTGCAGCTTGGGGTGACTGGCGGAAGGCTGAACAACTTCTGAATTGTGCCAAGTCTAGAGAAATTCTGCTCTGGTGCATCTCTAAATATCACCAGGTCTCTTTTTGGTCAATGACTAGCTGTGACACCTAGCAGGGAAGCAATGATATGAAGAGTTAATAGCTCTTCCCAATCTGTACCAATCACATTTATTTCTGAAGAAACCTTTTGATGTACTGAAAGCTCTAGAACAAGAAAATTACTTTCTATCTAAAAGGTTCCATTATACCTAACAATGTAAATCACATATAATCCTTCAAATCCAAATAAAAGTTCATTTTCCATAAAGCCTTTCTAGGTTATTAGAAAGGTTTTTGTCCTCTGTATTTTATAGCTATTTGTCTGAATCTCAGTTATAATCTATTATGTCAAGTGCTGAATATATTAGAAATATAATATAATGTATTATCTCTTAATGTATTCAACATTCCTCAATGTCTACACTGGAAGGAGAGAATATGAAATATAAGATCAAAAAACATGTGTCTGAGAACCATCTCTGAGACATATGAGTTTTGTGATGGACTTTGAATGAGGTCCATAACCTTTTTGCTACCCACTTCCATAATCCGCAAAACACCAACAATAATAATATTTTCTCAAACAAGTGGTATACAAGAACCCTGCTGATTAATCTAAAGGTACTTTGTAAATGATAATGTGCTCTGCAAATATTACTTACTATGCACATCCTACTCTGTACCTAACCAGAATCTTTAATATATGAGGCACTCAATAAATGCTAAATGCCTGTAGAATCAAATTGAATTTCAACCCTTCAAGGTGAAATAGGAAATATTAAAACAAAATTTAGAAATGACATTTTATATACACAGATTGTTTTTATAGATAAATGATTTCCCAGATGAATACCAACAAATAGGAAATTGTATTGGTGGTAGCTCAATATCTGGAATGTTCTGCTTTAAACCAATATGTATCTTTATCATTTTCATTTGGCATTATCAAGAAAATAGAATATAGTCAGAGTTGATGGCAGTGCCTTAGGATCTAAAAGACAGAAAGAGCACATTTATAAAAGAGAAACAAATAGAAAGTGAATGAGAAAAAGGGAAATTAATCACTAGGGAGAGACAGGGAAAAAGTAACCTCAGTCTAATGAATGCTATGATTGCACTTCCCTGCTTTCACATCAGTGGGGCAAGTGAGCATCCAGAATAACAAGGAATCACTTTGCTTTATAGCACTTATGATCTTTACACGAAGCATGAATGTTTTCTGAAATCTGATCAGACCTGCATGTACCTTAAGTTTGAGGAGAAGAGATGAGTCTGTTTTAGGTGCTAGATACTCCACATTCAACATACAATGAAGGTCCTACTACTCCTATTTTACAACTAAGAAACCTGAAATGCAAAGAAGAGATTTCCAGTGATGTTTAAAGATAATTTAAAAGAGCCCAAAGTTGTATTGCCTTTGAGCCTAGGAAACAGAGTGAGTGCTGCGGATAAGATCCATATTCCATGCAGAACCAGTGTATTCTAATTCATCAATGACATTCACCACTCAAGGCCTGAATGACATTCACCTCTTGGGGACTGGAGGATAACACCCTGGTTACAGATAGTGTTTTAATGGTGGAACCAACCATGGTTTCCTACAGACCTGTGATTCCTAGATGACTTATCAGGAAGACGTCCTTAACAAGAGAGCCAGAGAAAGTGGGGAAAAAATAGGGCAGGCCTAACCGCAATCATAAACATAGCTAGCATTCTCTGAATGCTTACTATGTGCTGGGAAATACGTGCATTCTTGACAGCTGGTTCCTTGCTGTTCCTCACAGTGACCCTATGAGGCAGGTACTCTTATTGTGCCATTTTACAGATCCAGAAATGGAGGTAGAAATAGCCACTTGGCTCCAAACACTTTGCTCTTAACAACTGAAGGTGTCTTCATGCTACACCAATCATGTGAGATAACTAAAGCCAGCAGAGTGTTTTTGAACAGGAGTGTCAGATAGTTCACATGGTAGTACCTATAAACAATATGATGAGTTTGAGAAGGGAATTAAGGGACTACGTGAATGAGTGGGGACCTAAGCCCTAATGGGTTTTCACTGCTAAAGAAATCCAAGTTTTTCCAGACCTCAGTAGCCTGAAAGTACAACTAGACCTGCAGTTCTCTGGATACTTGGAAGATGCTCATGGGGCTCACATTCCTTTCAGAAAAATTTCCTCGATTTTCTGGGATCTGTAGACGGTGGAAAAAATATTTCTCTGCTGCTGTTTTATTCTAGTTTTCTGGTTAGTATCTTACCAAAGCTACTCTTGCCATTGTAAATCTTTTGGTTCAATCTTAGTGTGTTTTGTTGTCTTCTGCCTTCTTATGGGTGGAAGTGTCATGGACAACAGGATGATCAAAATATGTATTAGAAGAAGGAAGTGGAGGATAAACATGTAAGGTGAAGAAGAAAGGCTGACCTTAGAGTGTGTGTCTAACAGCTGCTTCTTTGCAATGCTTTGGGGTCTGTTTTTTTGTGGAAAATGTAAACATACAGGACTGTGTGTTTTGATGACCCCAACTTGTCAGAACCTTGTTCTTCATGCATAAATTCCCTCTAAAACCACACACATGAACTACGTTTTCTACTAGTGAAAATTGCTTCTAGATCCTTCCTCCATACTATGTGAAAATTATGAGAATGATAACATTATAACTAGTAAAAATGAAATGTATGATAACAATTTAAAGCAATGATTCTCAAACCTAACCCTTTTGTATTTATAAATCACTTTAGCAGTATTGTGATACATATGGAACTTCTTCTCAGAATACTGTTATTAAATGCATAAAATATTTAAAAATAAAAGTAAAATGAAATCATTTATACTGAAATACAATTATCAAAATATTAAACAACAAATTTGTGATATAATAATCCATTTTTATTAGCATACTAAATAAAGTTCTTAGCAGCAAGTGTAGTAATTACTGTGATTTCTGAGTAATCATGAGGGTCGACAATATTTTACCATATTTGCAACAACTGTAATATGATTTGAAAATAGCTGTGATTTCCGTGGGAGATGAAGTAACTGTTGCTGCTAGTGTTACTGTGCATGTTGCACAGGAATGTTAGCATTAACAATGGAAGGGTATGTAAAATTTCAGTTAAAGATTGGTGAAAATAAAGAGGTAATTTTTTCCGTCTTTGATTGTCATTCATGATGTCTTGGAGATTCTGTGGACCCAAGGTTTAGAAGGCTGAATTAAATTGGTGTTCTCTCCAGAGACTCTGCTTCTGTTTCTTTCTTTCTTTTTTCGTTTTTTTGTTTTTTTTGTTTGTTTTGTTTTGTTTTGTTTTAACAGAGGCTCACTCTGTTGCTAGGCTGGAGTGCAGTGGTGCAATCTTGGGTCACTGCAACCTCTGCCTCCCAGGTTCAAGCAATTCTCCTGCCTCAGCCTCTTAAGTAGCTGGGACTACAGGCATGCACTACCCACGTTCAGCTAATATTTGTATTATTATTTTATTTATTTTAGTAGAGAGGGGTTTCACCATGTTGGCCAGGATAGTCTCGATCTGTTGACCTTATGATCCATGATCTACCTGCCTTGGCCTCCCAAAGTGCTATGATTACAGGCATGAGCCACCATGCCCACCATCTGCTTCTGCTTTTTAAGCTTATTAATGATGAACTGTTGAATTTTCAATATCAGTTATTTTAAAACAGAGAATTTGGGAAAGCCATTGCCTTTTTCTCATTCCTAAAATGCCATAAACTAGACTACCTGGTGTACACACCGATATTTCTGACGTCAATTCTAACCATTTGCAATTGTAGGGGGTGTCAAAAGTTACAATTGCTATGTGGGTGAGGTAATGCAATTAACACTTTTATTTCTTGTCTCAATTAATATTCAATTGTCTATCTAGTTATATGCCAAAAGAACTAATGAAAGAAGTCACAGGCCAGGTAATTTTGAAGTGAGATATCTGTGTGTGCAATTACTTATAAGGAGAATTCACAAAGCACATGTATCCTAAAGAGCCAAACCGCAATTTAACCACCCTTGATATATAAAAGAATAGTGAATGGAAATAAACATGGGGAAGGATTATTTGAGGTGGATAAGTAGGTACTACAAACAAAATTTTCCTGTGTATTGCCTGCCCAATGGATAGCCCAGAAATCAGTTCATCTGCCTCTGAATGTGGAATTCTGCACTCCATAGAATTGTTTTATTTTTTATAAAAATTACCTTAAACTAGAACTTTACAAATTATTTTAATTACATATGTGATACACAAATGCATTGTTATATAATATTAGCTATTACAGATAAAACCAAAGGTCCTTTATCCCCCCTGCACAATCCAACTCCTTCTCTAGATGTGGTTATGTCTATTAATGAGTAAATGTCCATACTTTTCTATTACATATATATAGGTTCATGAGTTTATTTTTATATCATATACATATTTTATAGTTTTCTCAACAATATAATTTTGACATGTTTCCACGTTACTAAACACATATCTACCTACTCTTCTTAGCTACTGAATATGGATATACCATAGTTTATGTAACGATTCCCTTTTTATCCAGCACTTGGGCTTTTTTTCCCCAATATATTTATGTTAAAAACAATGTAGCAACAAACATCTTTTTACAAACTTCTTTGAGCTCACATGATTGTGCTTTCATCATGAATAAACTGATAAGTAGACTTGCTGGGTCTTTGAATGTGTATGTGATTGTATATACACATAGTTGTGTATATAGCTGTAAGAGACACTGCCATATTGTACTCCACAACGTATAGATTTATACTTTTGTCACTGCTGTGTAATATTTCCAATTATCTGTACTCTCGCTAACACTTGACTTTATGATATAAAATGACACTAGACTTTTATTTCTTTAGTCAGTCATAACTGGAAGAGATGATGCAAGGTTAAAGTGATTTCTAAACAGAAATTTCCAGGTCTTGTTTGTCCAGATGTCCATGCTATAAGAGCAAGGACAAGTTCTTATCAGTTTCTTAATCAAAATGAGAAAAGCTAAAGACTCTCCTCATAATAGCATATATAACCCACAAATTCAAATGTGACAGTATAATGTTTAGTTTTCAGTGTGAAAAGAAATATGGGGGAGAGAGATAGAGAGGAAGACATTGAAGGACAGAGTTATGGGAATGCTCTGGTAGGTGGACAAAGGGTTCCCTAAAGAAACTCCCAATCTAGAGTGAAAGGAAGTAATGGACATTTATATTCAAGTATAATATGTGTTAGGATAGAGATGTGGGAACATGAGAAGGGACACCTGACCCCACTATGGGTCCAGGCCCCCCGACACGCTGAGGAAGGTCGGCTGAGAGAGCTGCCGTGTTTGCCAAAGCAGCCACCATGCTTGACTTTGGTGTTTACAGTGGGGTCTGGATACAGAAAACTAAAGAGGCTTTTCTCATAACACATATAACGGAACAGCCTTATAACTCAGACAACTTCTTATTTCGTTCTTTTGCGATTTGGATGGAATTCAACATGGCTCTGCCTCCTGATGATTTCATGCTCAAAAGAGCCTTTGATGGTGGTCCTAATGCCCTTAAAACTTTGAAAAAGGAAAAAAGGCTCATAGATATAAATACCAAACTGACAAAAGAGGCAAACAAAAATATTTGAAATGTCTTTCTTTTCCTATTTTCTTGTTTCTTTGTTTTTTGTTTCCATTTTCTTTCTTTTCCTTTCTTTCTATTTTCTTTCTTTTCCTCTTTTGGGGTTTTGTTGTATGCATAGAAGTAATTCTTAGAAAATGGGTAGAATGGCAGGTGTGTAACTACTGTTGTCATGCTGTCTGTGGAAGTGGACTGAAAATAAAACTTTGTAGCTATGGAGAGATGTCAAAAGAGCAGTAGAATGGATATGTCCATATTGATACTGATTTACACTTATGTTTATATAAAGCATCTGCCCATTGCCAAAGTCTCCAGGTTTATTTGCACAATTAAAAACAACATATTCGGTGTGCCAGAAGAACAACAGTAACTAGATAGTGCCCCACACAAACTCCTCTGAACATTCTCTAGGAAATCATATTCCTAGTGAGCTCCATCAAACAACAAGCTGAGCAAATTACTGAGACATATTCAGTGCCCTGAAGGTCACTTTCTTTGAACAAGTATAGATACGGCATTTTATAGTATGAGAGCTTTGCCTAGAAATATCGTTTCAAATATAGAAATTTCCTCTAGTGAGCTCTAAATTCAGCAGGGCTCTTAGGAAAACAAGTGGCTTCTTTACAAGGTAGAATAAAACAATACTTTCCAATTGTATCCAGGAGCACTCAGAGAGTGTGGCTGTTTTGTTCCTGTTGTGTTTGTGAGGCATCCATGCTGAGGGAATATCAAGGAGCCAGCTGCTGCCACAGACAGCTGGAGCCAGCCCACCTCTCTCTCTCCCTCTCTTTCTCTCTTAGCAACCTCTCCTGGAAGATTATAGGATGCCTGGAAGGTTTTCTTCCCTAGATCCATGATGTGTATATAGTGAATTTTATTTCTACTTTCTACAGCTCCCAGTCATGTTCAAAGTCCCAAATGTGTTGGTTTATTTCATGCCTCTATTCAAGCAGAAGTGCTTGTGAAATTAATGAAAGAAACACTAATGGAGAAGAAGTAAAAAGGACAAAGTATTTTCCCATCCTTTCCCACTGTCATACTCCTATGAGAGAGGTGCACCACAAGGTAAACAGGGCTCATGTGCTCCTTGAGTTTTCTGAGGCAATAAAGACCCCTTTGCTCTCTATGTGGGAACAAGACTAATATTTTGTCCATGTTTATTGTGGACACTAAGTGGAAAGCATATTCTCTTGCAACAAGATGTATCATGTCACATCCACTTTCTCTAATGGTCAAAAACAGTCTGGGACCTGGCTGAGTCCGAATACAGGAATTTTTTCATGCAAAATAATTTCCTTGTCATTTTATTAAATCTTTATGAAGTTCCCTCTTAATAAATTAACATGTAAAGGATTAACATTTTCCAACCTTGGTGGATATAGACTGCTTGTTTTTAATTAAAAACATTGAAGGCTCCAGAAACAGGATTTGGTGCCAAGTGAGTTTCCCTAATGGAGCCCTGGAACTTGGACACAATTTTTGGCTTGGGGCTGTCAGTTCTCTTTTCTCCTGATTGCATCTCTCTGTAGAATATCATTTATCCTAAGAGGGCCTAATGTCATACATCTACAGGGCAATAAGCATAGCTACTTAAAACTGTGGATTGAGAAGGGATTGAAACTGAGCTCAAAATATATATAAAGATTTAAAGGACGCTTCTTTTTCCACATTTGTCCTTTAGGGAATAATTGTAATTGCCATATATTCCAATTTCCATAGCTTAGTTTTTGGCATCATTTTGCAGAGTATGAGGAATTCACAGAATGAACATGCAGTGTTCAAACTTGTAACCTTGAGGATGGTTACTGTCAAGTTTAGCTTCAACTCAGTACTTTCTCCCATTCCTCTGGGTATTCTCTTGTATGCCATTTGTGTACACGCCTCTATTTTCTAGTAAATGTGAAGCTTCTGTTAAAACCTAGATAATATTTTATTCAACTTTATGTATTTCCCAACTTATCTTCTAACACAGTGTGTTGTAAGCAGAAGCAGTTCAATAAATATTGGTTAGAGGGAGAAATAGAGGACAGTGTTTCACAAAGTCAGCTACCTAACATGATTACAGACAGTAAAAAAATTAATCTTTTCATGTTAATAGTATTATAATTATTTTGTGCTTATTATTAGAAATCACAGAGCTTATGATCAGATCTGCAGCTTCAATCATATTTTTATAAGTTAAAATGCAGACAAATTTCAAAGAATAAATATTAACAATATTAAATACTAAAATAGGTTTTACGTGAATATGAGAAAAATTGTGACACTGGCATATTTCAATAGCAACAACATGAGAAAACTCAAGGGTCCATAACTCACCGGTAGTTGTTATTATCCGTGAGTTTTAGCAAAAAAGACAACATGCTGAAGTCAGTTTCAGAACCAAGAGTAGAACTCAGAACTCAAATTATATTGGGATATTGGGCTTCTAACTCCTCTAAATCTTGACTTTCTCATCTAGAAAAGAAGCTGATTGGACTAAACTGGGTAGTCCCTCCTGTGCCTGTAAGTCCAAAAATAAGAACCAAATAATAGTATTCAATGGTGTTCATGAGTACTTTAAAGAGCCATTTATTCGTTGCATTGCTATGTTTTTTTTCTCTGTAATTTCTCTGTTCATTCTCAATTTATACAGCATGGCTCTGATCCAATTTGCTGCCAACCACTATACAATCTATCTCTTTATTATATAGGCCAGAATGTGAGGATAAACTTAATTTTGGGCTCTGGCAAGTCAGATCTTGATATGCTATGGTTCCCCTGGTAGCAATTTAAACAAGTTTCAGTGTCCTTTCAGAGTACATGAATGTAGGTGCTTTTTTACATTTTTTCACCTGCAGAAATTGAAGTTTTAGATAACACTTTTCTCTTGGTAAATAACACATTTTGTATAACCAGTTTATACTCCCATATGTTTCTCATGGTGATATCTTTCTATTAAGGACTTTTTGAGCACTTATAGGCCTGCTTCATCAATAAAACTAGATTTGTATTGCTTTCATGAGTTCTAAAGTAGTAAATGCTTTAAACAAGGTTTATGGTAAATATAATTGAATTATAGATCAAAAGTTCATATTTATAGAGGAATTACATTACTGGAAGCCTGTGGAAAATATAGCTGATGATAAGTACTAGAATATTTACATTAGGTACAACCACACCAACCTGTAGTCCTGCCTGATACTAATGTTCATATTCTCTTGCTTTCCTAAGTATATTTTCTAGAAATAGAGACATTTGCAATTAAACTGCATACATTTTTCTTAGATTTCCATCTTTTTCTCTGACTTTAACTTTCTTAACATGTCACTCAGTGGGATCTGTTAGAATGGCTAACTGGAAGAAGGTTCCCTTTTGCTACATTTCAAGTCCGTTTAAACTCTAAAATGAATAGACAATTTTACTTTACTCCTTGCATGAAATGACATGAATTAGAACAGTCTAATATGAAATGTAATTGCTCTAGTAATGCTTGCAACTGGCCTCTGAGGAACAGTGTTTGAAGATCTCAGTGGGACATTAATGCAGTTGAAATTGTAGTATACCTCAGGTCAGCCCAACTTCCCAATATTTCTTTAGTGATATAGTAGGACACTATAGAAGTATGTTCACAATCAAATTTACTCCCCTAAGCAGATGATACAGCAAATCTTTTATTCACCTAGGTCAGTTGGCGTGATCTAAGCAAAATGCCTTATTAGATGAAATGTTCCCAGTTACTCCCTGGATTAATACAAATCTGTTTATCTGAATCTACAGCTGGCAGTGTAAACCCTTTTGTGAGTTCATTGCTAACCCTCTAAAAAACAAGGTCACATTGCAGAGTGGGAAAAAAGAAAGAAGACAGGGAAGCAATATAGTTCTTTCAGACAAATAGGGCACACTTTTGAACAACCCAGCAAAGCAACTGAGTAGAGACTGTATATCCCTAAAGGACAAGTAAGAAAGCATGATTATATCAATTGTATCCTTGAGAATTCAAAATATCAATTCCCCTCTTAAAACCTTTAGACCAGCAACCTAGAATTTCCGGAGTCATTTATTTTCATGTAATTGTCTTAACTGTCTATTTTGCTTTGGCAGCAAAGCATAGTCACACAGAAAACGTACATGTATGTAAGGGTCTACCATGAACCACTCATTACATTAAGCATAGTTACACACATTTTCTTATTGAATCTACTTAGTAACAATATGAATAAACTGTTATCATCCATATCTTTCAAGTGAGACAAAACTGAGATTCAAGGAGACAGAGTAATATTTCCCAAGGTCACGTTACTGTAAGGTCGAAAAATTAGGGCCTTAACATGGACTAGTATGGCTCCAAGTCCTGTGTTCTCTATACTGTATCATGCTTCTCAAAAAAATTTGCTATTTTTATTAGTCACAAACAGTATAACCTAAGCAACTTCATATGATTCAACCTAATAAGTTTGCAGTTGCCAAACTTCAGGTGGTGCACAGAACACATTTATTTCATATGATTGCTGGCAACACAAGAGGTACTCAATTTGGGGGACCACAAAATCTCAATTAGTAGCTTTGGATGATTTTAGGGAATGTTTCGTATAATAACCTATATACTTTTGAACAAGGTATAGGCCAATTTTTCCCAAGCTTTTATGTGCATACAGTCACCTGGGAATCTTACTAATGTACAGATTCGGATTCAGTAGGTCTATGGTAGAGTCTGAAATTCTGCAGTTCTAACAAGCTCCCAGGCGATGTCAATGTTGCTGGTCTGGGAACCAAACTTTGAGTAGCAAGAGATTAGGCAACTATTCTTAAAAATAAGCATTCATTCTTTGAGAATAGTCTGGCACCAAGAGCAGCTGTCTCTAGCCTGCAAATTTGCTAAGAGTCATTTATGTCATGCCTTGCTTTCTGAAGCCAAGAAATTAAGAACCAGGACCTCTGGACTCTATGTAAAATGCACCACAGCATACCTCGTGGCTCTGATCTCTTCCTAACAGGAAGTTCTTCCAGGCCTAAATAAGTAGGAAATATTTAGAGAAATAATCCCTCATTCTAGCTGGATACCACCAACTCTGTGATAATTTATGTAAGTTGTAAGCAGTGAGAAAAAAACAAGATTAAAAATTTCCAGTTATTAAGTAAGCAAATTAATTAATGACTTATTAATCTTGAGAAGTTATATTATTAATTCGGTAATGAAGACACCGAAAACTAAGACTGATCATGATTATAATTACTTCGTAAAGACTATAGGTTATTACTTATTTTTCTTTTGCTGAATAACACACCACTTTAAACTTTAATGGCTTAAAATAATAAATATTAAATACTGCTCAGAATTCATCAGGATGTCTACACTGGGTCAGCTAGGGCCGAGTGGAATAAGATGGTCTCGCTTACAGGACTGAGACCTCAAGTGAGACTGCTCTGTCATCTTGGAGCTGGGACCTCTCTATGTGATCCCTCATCCTCAAGAAGACATACTGGATTCATTTTCTCATTCTTCTATTTTTTTTTCTAGTTTTACTGAACTGGCTGGAGTTTTCAGTAAAATGCCAAATATGAATATTAATAGTAGAGCCCATGTCTTTTTCCTGATTTAAAGGGAAATCTTTCAACATTTCCCATTGAGAATATTTGTTGTAGAGACTCTTTATCAGGTTTTTTTTTTTTTTTTAAAGTTGTCTTTACCATGTTTGCTAAGAGGTTTTTCATTACTTATTTATTTATTTTTTCAAATACCATATGTTCTCACTTACATGTACCCGATGTTAGTGGAACTAAACACTGGGTACTATGGTCATAAAAATGGGATTATTCACAGGGTGATTGCAGAGTTCCCAGGAGCAAAAGAGGGGAGGTGCCAGCGTGAAAGCTGATTTTTAATTCTCTTCTTGCATTGTATTTGCTTATATCCCATGGTCAAGGCAAATCATGAGGCCAAGCTAAAATTCAAGGGATGGAGAAATAGACTTCACTTGCTGGGAGGGGTTGTGAAATACTGAGAGCATCTTTTCAATTTAATACATTTTGCTCTCTGACTACAATTAGTGATACTCCATCCATAGATAAAATATGCTTATACCCATCTCAGGATCCCTCAAAGTCTTACCCAATGTTGTCATCAAGTCTTAATCCAGATGAGGACCCTTGCATGGAATTCTTCTTGATTCAGAAACCTGTGAACTAAAAATATAAGTTGTTTACTTTCTATCTGTCCCACATACAATGTTGGACACGGACTGAGTAACTGCCACAGATACTCCCACTCAGAAAGATGAAGAAAAGGAAGGGCATGGCAGTCACTGATTTATAGCAATTCTGAAATCCAGCCAGGCTCATATTAGCAGGTCTCACTATTTGCGGGGCAAAAGATGATTTCTGATTAGGCCTAGTTCTGGTCTTCGTGATTGACTCTCTAATACTACAGTTCCATATGGCTTTTGGCTCCACTCTGGGTTTTTCACTCTGCTCATTGAGACGTCCTTCTTTTTCCACAAGAAATGGTTCCTATTTGCAGCTGAGTAATTTTCACCTTGCTTCTTACAGTAGAAAATATATAAATTATCTTTGTTCCTTTTAGTCTAAGACTGGTTACCTATTGATCTGATTCAGGTTCACTCCATGCCCTGAAAGTCATATTTCTTTTGTTTGTTTTATTTTTAAAGACCAGCCTCTATTTGGTGCCATGTGTCAAATTGGCATGACACAATCCTCTTAGGTTCCTAGATCGTTAATCCAGCTATGTCTTCAAGAGAACACTAACAACAGATCTTATAGTCACTTCCTTGACTTCACTTTTGGCTCCGTACCTTGTTTCACATTTAAATAAAATTATTTTTATAAGATAGACAGACCATTTTATTTTCCAACCATGCAAGTCCTGGCTTCTCTCTAAATTCTGCCTGCAAGTTGAATAGTTCCTTCTGTAGCTCATTGACATCTTCCTCAATTTTATTATTCACAGCCATAAACATCCACTGACACTTTCAACATTCTAGTTGTAGATTTCCTTAGTCAAAACCCAAAAGCTCACTAGGTACACTCTCAGTCTTCCAAATTATCACAAACAACAGTTTTTCCAATTTGGTTTGCTTCTATATCATGAGTTGCTATTTTTTAAGTGTTCTTTAGAAATATTCATGCCACTTTCCCAGGCTTCACTAAGAGTTTACTACCCACTTTTCTAGACTTTATTAACACTTCATTCACAATTTTCCAGTCTTTTCCTATTCGATGGCCTCAAGCTCAATGCTACACATTTTAGATTTGTGTTCAACGCCACCCGACTTCTAGTATCAATTTATGCCTTAGCTGTTGCTGTAAAACAAATCACTCTAACACCCAGCAGCTTAAAGCAATATACATTTATTCTTTTTCAAAATTCTTTGGATTTTCTGGACCATTCTTATGGTCTGAGTTCTCAGCTGTGATGGCTGAGAGTTTATGAATGTCTGGAACTCTTTCCACAAGATTTCTCAACCATGGAAAGTCCTTGTCTTGGCTTCTGCCCATCATGGTCTCAGGGATCCTAGTAGCAAGAAATGGCAAGCCCCAAGGTGATATAGTATGTTTTAAAACACTGCATGTATCACATTTGCTAATATCTTACTAAAAAACTAAGGTCACATGGGCAAAGAGAGATTCAAGGGGTAGAGACATAGAGTTTGTGTCTTGATGAATGGAGCTGTAAAATGTTGTGGGTTTTTTTTCTTCTATCTATTATTCTATATTCCAAAGAAATATATTTCTATTCTACTGGAAAACTATTTAAAGAAATAAAAATCTATTTTTAACATAGAATATTAGAATTGGCATTTCATGAAACATGCACATCTATAGAGAGCTATAGATATGCATTATACAGACATATATACACTTATACACACATATGTATGTGCATGCATATGTGTGTGTATTCCTAAATCAGATGTGTCTCTTCTGAGTAAAAAGCATTAGATTCTTATCTTCTTCTAGAATTTCTGTGCAATTTTTTCTCCATTCTATTTTACAGTTATACTTTACATTAATTCATGTTATTTAGCTAAGGAACTTTTAAGATGGGAATTTAGTTACTCAAAATCATATTAGTTATACATAAAATTTAGCATCAAATTTGCGTGAATTATGTAGGTCAAATTATCAATTTTTTTATACATAGTTACATAACGCATTCCATATTATAAATGTTCTTTTAAGAACACCATTTCTACAATTAGTACAGTGTTTATTTTCTATGTGTAAATTTAAGTTAGGTAGAATGTTAACAAACGTAGAATTGAGTTTGTTACCTTCAGTTACCAGTATTTGTCTTGGGCATTCTAATTTAAATTATACATTTAAACATTTCCAAGCAAAATAAATAATTTTTACATAATTGGAATTTATTTCCACCTAAAAAGTAGCCAATTGCTTCAATATTGAAAATTTAATTCATTTAGAAAGAGAAGAATACCTCTAATCATAGAGTTTATCCATTACTCTGCTTATATTTGGAATAATTGAATATGGAAATATTTTGACAATATAATTACAAAGAAGTATGTGGTTTTTACTTCTCCATGACATATTGATTTTATTCAATGTTGCCAATTTTCAAGGAGACTGTGATAAAAGGAAAATGACGAGAGAGAACTGGAAATATTGGAAAGAAAATATTGATTAAGGATATACCACAGATTCTAAGCTGAAAAGGAAAGTGAATGGTAGAAATTGATTGAGACAGAGAAAGTACAAGGTTAATGGGACAAAATAACTCAGAAATGGTCTTAAAAAGAATAAGAAGGAAAATAGCAGTGGAGAATATGTAAATGAGACAATTATTGATGTGTTTCTCAGAATATCTCCCTGTTAATATTTCCCATTAGACTGCCGCTTTGTTTTCAACTTTTAAATGTAGTAGAATATATGTATCTCGTATTACAAAAGTTTTCATTAAATATTTCTAAAGTTTTTATGTATGCTCTTGTAACAGTATAATATTTAAAATATATTAATCTTTGTTTAATTCCTATTTTTATCATCTACATGATTGCACAAGAAGTGCAAAAACAGCAGATAATTAAACAATGTTTTTTTAAAATTCAACAATGACCCCTCATCTCTCATTTCTCACTCTCACTTTTTTGGCCATACAGACTAAAAATCCTGTTTGTTTTTCTATTTTAAGCATTACCTATTGACCGCCCACTGTGGATGAGGATTTTCTCTTTCATCCCTTCTTAATTACCAGCACACACATGTCTTTTCCATAATCCTATACTTGCTAAATATTGTAAATTAGGTTAGATCAACATGCAGTATTTACATTAACTCATATTATTATTATTACTACATAGGATCTCTATTCACCATCATCTGGGGAAAATATCCTTTGTCTCTCGTTTGTATTGTGTCTCTTGTTTCTTGTCTCCCACGTCTTCTTCCTTCCTTGGGTTACTCTCGTTGTGGGAGATCATAGCCTACAATAACTTCCTGAAAAAATATACATGGGATTATGGGAGGTTTTCTTACATGATGATATTTTGGCTAGGCAAAGCGTACTCTATTGGAAATAATTTCTCTTCAGAGTTTTGACGGCATTGGCTCACTACTTTCTAGTTTCAGAATTTGTTATTCAAAAGGCCCAAGCCATTCTGATAGCCTAATTCCTGTGGAAATCTAAATCCTCTCCCCTCTCTAGCCTCTGTGGAAGCTTGTAAAAAGATCCTTAGTTCTCTGAAATTTCATAGTGATTTAACTTTGTATGATTTATTTTAGCCATGTGTGTAGGTAATTAGTAAGGCCTTTCAATATGATAATTAAAGTTCTTTAGTTCATGAAATATTTTTGAATTGTTTCATAAATGATTTTCTCTATTTGTTTTGCTCTTGTCAATCTTTCTGGAACTTCTTGTATTCAGATGTTGAACTTTTAAAATTATTTGTTTAATTTTTTAACATTTTCTCATATATTTTTCCATGTATGATTTTTTTGGCTCTACTTAATAGGATTTTTTTTTTACTAAGTTTTTCAGCATTCTATGAGTTTTCCTTTCTGTTATCACTTATTTACAAAAAATTCAAAAGCTCCGTTTGGATCATTGAGTGTCCTTTACAGATTGATAGACATCTAGATATAGACACACATTTATATATAATTACGTATATTCTGAAATTTCTTTGTGTATATATATGTGTGTTCTTGCTTCATGGATGCAATATATTCTCTTACTCATCTAAAGATATTAATAGTTTATTTGAAAATTGTTAGATTTGCATAATATGTTTTATGTTGCTTTTGTTTCAAGTGTGTGCATGGGTGTGTGTATGTGCTTGTCTTTGTAAATTTTATACTAGGAATTTCTCAGATATTGTTTTTCACCTATTTTGGTCTTTGACTTATTATTATAGGTTTTCTTCAGATAGTGAATAATCCATAAATTTCTACTCATATTATAGTGTGGAACACTGAATAGATCATTGGAATCCCATGGACTTGCTGACTGAATTTCACTATTGAGTGTGCTGCCTGAGCTTTTCTTTTGATAGACATAAGATGCCCATCATTTTGTGCCTTTTCTTTGTAAAGT
This sequence comes from Macaca mulatta, assembly GCF_049350105.2. Taxonomy (NCBI): domain Eukaryota; kingdom Metazoa; phylum Chordata; class Mammalia; order Primates; family Cercopithecidae; genus Macaca; species Macaca mulatta. Next base: position 126,775,532 of record NC_133411.1, read on the forward strand.
CTAATTCACTAGAGAAGAATGTGTCAACATTCCTGCTAACATTCTGTAAGTCAACTGGCGAAAGAGGAGGGGTTCAGGAGTCTCAGGAATTGGTATGTAAATATCCACTTAATGCCACCTTCACCTCTCTCATTTTCAGTAGAGTATCCCTATCCACAACTATGCCTAATTTTTCCTACTCCAGAGACTCTCTTTTTTACCCTCTGGAGAGAGCAAACCTCCAGAGTTCTGCTGAAGTACTGGAGGGTTGGTTTCTTGGTTAATGGAACTGAGGGTGGGGATTGGATCAGAGATAGGCAAAGCCCATTAGGGGATCTCCTTGGTTTCAACTAAACATTCAGCTTCACAACACATAGGCCACACTGGGACCAAGCTATTCAGAGCGATCTAAGCAGGAAACACAGCTTGGCAGGAGGGCAACATCAGGCATTCCTTCAAAAAGAGTCCTTGCAGCAGCTCACATGGCAGTTCACATCCAGTAGCTACTGTCATCCCAGGTCACAGCTGGAGGGCTAGGAGGTGAGTCCGTATTAGGATATGTAAGAGTCACTTTGGCTGAAAAGACTCATGACCCATAGTATAACTTCCAGAGTTGCATGAAAAACTTACCAGCCATTACACTCAGAATACGCCAAAGCTACATCCAATCCAGATATAGTTTATCAGCAGTCATTGCATTCTAAACGGTGTTGCCTGACAACATGGTTCATATACTATTTTTATCAAGTTGCCAGAGGATCAGAGTTAGAGAGTTAAATAAAGTTTAAATTCTGAAGCAAAAGGAGTAGCTTTTCTTAAAACTTTATCCACACAATCTAATTGCTTCTTTTACTTTTTATTTTTATTTTTTAATGAAACAGGAAGGAAAAGAGAAAGTATGAGTAGAAATATGGGAATAAAGGCAAATTAACATAGTGTGAAGATAAGGGCATTTCTGTCTATTTCCTCATTTCCCAGGAAGTATGCGGTAAGAACATCATCATAGGGAAAGGATAGATAAGGAAGTGGGTGATTTGTGGGAGGAAAAAGTGTGAAGTAGCATTTTGGTAAAGTATATAAGGAGTACCCTAACTCCTCCAAAATATATCATGGTCAGTAATTTTTTTATTTAAGAGTATTGGTGTATTACTTGCAACAAATGAAATACAATAATATGTATAATGACTTGAACACGATAGAAGTCGATTTCATGCTCATATAATCGAATTAGGCAGGAAGACAAGGTGATGGCAGGACCCTCTTCCATGTAGTCTAGTTGGGACTCAAACTGGCAGAACCACAGCCATCTTCGAAACTTAACCTACAAAGTTATTGGGTCTTCTTTCTTCCAGCCAGAATGGAAGAATGCAAATGAGAATTTTGTTTGCATTAGGCTTGGAAGTGGCAGCTATGCTTGCAAATGAGCATACCTAATTGCAAGCAAGGCTGAGAAATATCCAGCTATGTGCCCAGTGTACTAAGGAGAGCATGGATTTTGTTGTACGGTTAGTGAGCATTTAGATTTTTTAAATATTTGTATTGAATGCATAAAAATAAACATGTTAAAATCAAAGGATATATGATAGTCAGTTATTTTTAAAGACATTATTTGAAACATCTAATTTCTTAAAACAGTCATGTCAATAAAATGCTGTTTAATGAATTAGTAGCAATGATTTCAATAGCATGACATTAAGGATTATCATTATGTCATTTTAATAGTGATTTACATGCATGTAAAAATGTATACTGTTCTGTTATAAAACATACCACTAGACTTTCCAAAACTGCCCATGGATCAATTACCTTCTTAATAAATGAAGAATTCATCTTTAGTTTTAAAAAATAAATTAATAGCTTATTTTTATCTTCCTGTCTTATTTTCATAGGTATTTGTTTTTTAAAATTCAGGTACCACCATATTTTGCTCAATTGTACATGGCATCAATTTACTATCTTACAGTGGGTATGCCATTTTATAGGCTCAAAAGAAGCCAAACATGGGAGTAGGACTATCCAATTTATTAAAATAAGTCTGTTACTCTTTCTGATATTGAATGAGCTTATTCTTTTTGGTTATCTTACATTTCTTAATGTAATATGGGAACCACAGGGGGAGGTGAACAAATATTTCTGTCTAAAAATATTCTTTATGACATTAAAATAAATTAATAATAGAAGGATATAGCTTTTCAACTTATAATTAAGATTAAATATTAAAATAGGTATTATCCCCTTAGTTTATAAATGGGAATTGTTTTAATTTTACCAGTAATATTGTCCCAGTTTTATGTATTTATGAAATGTCTTGTGTTTTACTGATGGTAGTTTAAAACATATCCATATTATTTTCTTTTTAAAAATGCAACTTCACAAAAAAGAGAAGAAAAAGAGGGTAAACCCACCATTTGACAGCCTGTTTCTATTCTTTCACATCTTTCTGTAACATTATCCTTTTGATGTATCGGGCTCCAGGAAACAATGAAAGCTTCATGGTAAGTGAGCCATACTTGCATTACTGTTTTTCAGTTACACAGGGATGAAAGGAAAGTGCTATTCCTACTCTCTGATTATTTTTGCATATGTGTAACTTAGAAAGTGACTGTGAAAACTGAAAACTTTCCATCAGTCTAGTTTGCAAAAAGAAAACTTCTCATGGAAAATGTAGAAGAATAAACATCCAAGTTCGGATGTTGGGAAAATTAATCCAAGGCCAATTCCTTAGGATTTAAAACATTTAAATTTGCCTTCGTTAATGATAGTCTATCCATTACTAAGGAGATTCACGTGTACTACATAATTACTTCATATCTACCCAGAAGTGGACTCTTTGGAAGCCCCTCCTTTTACTCTCCAGTGGAGAAATAACCATGAACCAAGAAACCAAAGTAACTCTCAATTTCAACACTACTGTTCTGCACAATATCAGTGTGTCTGTAATCCCTCAACTTCAGGAAAAAATAGATACAATTACAAAGGAGAACAGGTCTGGATATATTGTTTAGACATATTTCCTACACTTAAAAAAGAAACAAAAAACAATATACATTTGCTAAGAACTTAAAAACCATCAGGAAATATATTTGTAGTCAGAGGTTACAAGACAACATATTCACTTATCTAATTTTCTTTGAGGATAAGGAAGAAAACTTGCTTTGATGCTAATTTAGCATTCCAAGCTATATGAATACAAAGGCTGGTAAGATGTCTCACTGCCAAATGATGCTTTTTCAGAAATTAATGCTAAAAAGATTACAGAATTGAAAATTATCTTATGGACTATCCTTTAAAAAGTCCCTCCTTTTATTGATGACTAAAGTAAAATAAAGTGAGATTATACATTGACGGAGATAAAAATCAGAGATGCAAGGTGATATCTGGTGTTCCATATCTAGCTGGGTTTTCAATATCATACCATGGTAGGCACAGAATCTGAACATCAGTTCTCTAAAAGTGTGAGCAGAATGGCAGAAGACCTAGATTTTTGCTCATTTTCTTTTTTTCTTTTGAGTGAGAGTTGCATTCTTATATATTGTAGAAAGGATAGACCTCTAAAACACTGCTCCCTTAAAATTTAGTGTTGTGTGATATTCCTGATCCTATAAGGATCTTTGGTATTGGATAAATGATACATGAGCATGTTAAAGAAGCTCTTGAAGATTATTTATGATTCAAAGTAATCTAGGCACATACCATTTAAGAAACCACAATTAAAAAAAATAATCTGCCTAGACCTCATTCCACTTCTTTCTTTATCCATCAATTTGTCAAGTTTTTATTAAGCATATATATATATATATATAAAGCATATATATAAAGCATATATATATATATATATATATATATATATATATATATATATATATATATAGCATATATATATTTCTTTTTCCTGTTCTGGGTGCTCTTCTAGGAAATCAATTCATAAATAAGATTGGTAATATTCCTCCCCTCATGGAGCTTAGAAACCAGTAGTAGGACACTCATAGAAAACAAGAAAAAAAATAAGTTAATTTCAAAAGTGATATTTCCAGTGAAGAATATAGAAGAATATGATAGTGTTTGGGAGGAATCATATTTCACAAAATGATCAAGGAAGAACATTTTAAGGAGGAGGATTGAAAGACAATCTAAAAGATAAGAAGACTCTAACCATGAGCAATTTCGGGAAAGAATGTTTCCAAACAGAGGGTTAAGCAAGTACGCAATGAGGGAAAAATCAGGGCTGGGAGGGAAATAGAATTCATGTAAATAGAGCACAAGGAATGAGGATAATTTTGGTGTGTAACCAAATGGAAAAGTTGGCAGGGCAGATTATGAAGCACTTATGGGCTATCATAAGAAGTATGGATTTATCACACTTCGAAGTTGAAAGAAACAAAAACAGTACAACACAGACTGTCCTTTAAGGCAAACATAATATTAATGTTGTTTATTTCCTTAATACTTACCAGATTGTCTGATATGTAGCAGACAATCAGTAGGTATGTGCTTAAGTAAACATATAAAATTTGTTGGTAGGAAATGGCTGATATTGGTAGTATAAGCAATGTGTTTTTAAGAACCTCACATTTTCATTTCATATCCAGTTCTTAAATAATATGCATATGAAGAACGATGTGAACACGGGTGTGGAGCCCACACAAGAACATAAGTTTAGTGCATTTCTTTTTGGGAATCTCCAGAGTATCTACTTCACAATAAAATGGAAAGCTCTCAATTTGAGAACCAAACATTTAAAATGTAACCCAGACTGGACCACGCTAAACTGCCTGGGATTTCCTGGCAGGGTCCATTTGCATATATTTTTGAACATTTAAGTAAATTTTCATCTCTTTCATTGCAATTTTAACATTTTTTAAAAGACTCACCAGAAAAGATTCTGTGATGAAGAACATTACAACACTCACAGGGCATCCACACATGCATCCCAAAGGCTTCAAACTGAATGGGCAGACTTTCAACAACACATCCTGTATTATTATAGCATTGCTCTGGGATAGTCTGATTCCTGATGTATATAATTATAGGGGTCTAAACAAACCTCAAATCTTTAGCATGTCCCTGGCCTACATAACCATTACCTAGAGTTAGCTTTGGCTGAGGAGGAAAGTCCTTTACTGCGGGACTCCCGCTTTAATTTTGTAATTTCTCTCAAAGTCAAATTTACCACGAGCCCTCAAAATACAGAGTAGACTTTGAGTGCAAAGTGAAATGCCTGCTTTGTATGTCCACAGAGATATTAGTCCAGGGAGCTCCATGGTTCAAATCCACTCATGCTTTTTTTTTTTCTTCGCTGAATCATACTTGCTTTTGGAGAAATTAAGTCTCACCATACAAATTATATCTCTAGAGTACATTGTACACCTGGAGAATGCAATGAGTTTCAGGCAATTCTGATGCCATGGGGCAGATTCAGATCATTTAGCAATTGACTGATAGCTTTCACCAACTGACAGCCAAGCAGCTTGAGAGTTAACGTAGAGATACATGGCTGCAATACTAAAAAGGAATGTTTGACTATATCTGAGTCATACATTCTCATTACTGTTGGAAAGAAGGATTTACATTTGGCAGATCTTTCAGTTACACACTATAAAAGAAGAAAATGTTTTGTTCATCCTGGCAGAAACAATATTTTCCCTTTTACATTTATTTTAAAAATAATTTGCTGATTGAAAAGTCACACAGGTAAAACTTTTTTTAAAAAAAGAAATAATGACATTCCCAGGCCAGCAGACTTCAGTTCAAAATGTTAAACCATGCACTGTCTGGAATATTCATTTTCAAACTCTATGCCAATGGGATCAAACCCTGGCATGCTCAATCTACATTTGATTAACACTCTTTTAATATAGAACTGGCAAATCAAAACTCCCTTAGATTCCTGACCTTTGCTCAGAGATATAATGACAAACTTGAGATGGCCTTTGCTATTTAATACACAAAACATCGACACCTGGCTGCAGTGAAGATGGAATGGAAGAAGGTGATATTTAATTATTAGAAAAGTCACACAATTGTCCAGAAACAAAGTCTGTGAATTAAATGTATATTGGAGAGCTTAGAAATGTCATTTAAATGCTCCTACTCAAAATTCTACTGCTTATTAATCTCGCCTAGACATTCTCTTGCATGAGTTATTCACTATTCAATGTGGTGAGAGTTTGGGTTTCCTAATTGCATCCTAAGTTCTGTAAGGGTAAGGGAAGGTCCATCCATTATATTATTTCTTCTGTAGCCTCCATCTCCTTTTTATTCATTGTTTCTTGAGTGCCTTCTGTTTTCCAAGCAGCAATACTGAAGGTTGCAAATATTAATATCAGTGTTCCCTGCTCTTGGGAACTTCAATGTAATGGAAAAGACAGTTACAAAAACAAATAATTATAATGCATTGGGAAAAGAGGTATACTATAGGCATGTAAAGAATGTTATGGGACAAGAAAGGGAACCACCACATTGGCCTGGGGAGTTAGAGAAAACTTCCCAGAGATTACTGGGGACTTGGCCTTAAAAAGTGAGTGGAATTTAAACCACAATAAGAAGAGGAATACCATTTTAGGCAATGGCAAAGGCCTGGAGGCCCACAGGACCCTGTAGAACATTAGTCCTTGTCCTATTTAACTTTGGCTGGAAGAGAACACCTTCCCTAGAAATCTTGCTATAATTATATGATTTTTGTAAGAGTAATAGGAACATAATAGGAATGTAAATTCTGAGCAATATAATATATCAGAAGTATGTGGTTTAAGGCAAGTAATTTTGAGCCAGACTGCCTGGGTATAGATTCCAGCCTGAACACATAAATGCTTTACTACTTTCAGCAAGTTACATAAGTATTATAAGCTTCAGTGTGCTGGCCTGTAAATTAAGGATGATATTAGTAACTACCTCACATAATTATTGTACAGATTAATTATTTTAAAATTCTTGGAAAAGTGACAGATTTGTGAAAACTTTTTATAAAAAGTAGCTACAAATGTTTGAATTGCTTTTTAATAGCTTTATTGAGTTGTAGTTCATATACCATAAAATTCACCCATTTAAAGTGTGTAAGTCAATGAATTTTAGTAAATTCATAGGGTTTTGTAACCATCACCTCAACTTAATCTAGAATTTTGTTTTTTACTCAAAAAGAAACCTCATACATATTAGAATTCAATCCTTATTTCCACCCAATCTGTTTCTCAGGTCTAAATAAACACTAATCTTTCTGTCTCTGCTGATTTCCCTATTCTGAAGATTTCATATAAATACAATTATATGTATGTGTTCTTTGTATCTGGCTTCTTTCACTTAGCGTAATGTTTTCAAGGTTTGTCCATGTTGTAGCATGTATCAGAACCTCATTCATTGCTGTGGCTAAATATTATATTGTATGAATGTGCCACATTGCATTTATTTATTTTTTTGTTGGTGAATATTTTAGTCTGCATTTTGGTTATTATAAAAAATGATGCTATGAGAATTTTTCATAAGGATGTATAAGTTTTTGTATGAATATATGTTTTTGTTATGTTTTTGTGTATCTTGGCTGTATACATAGTAAAATTGCTAGGTTTTATGGTAACTTTACTTTTTTTTTTTTTTTTTTTTTTTCGAGATGGAGTCTCACCCTGAAACCCAGGTTGGAGTGCAATGGTACAATCTCGGCTCACTGCAACCTCCACCTCCCGGGTACAAATGATCATCCTGCCTCAGCTTCCCAGGTAGCCGGGATTACAGGTGCCTGCCACCATGCCCAGCTAATTTTTTGTTTTTAAGAGAGACAGGGTTACACCATGTTGGCCAGGCTGGGGTAACTATACCTTTAACATTTTGAAAAACTGCCAACTGTTTGCCAAAGCAGCTGCACAACTTTACATTTCCAAATCTTTTACCCATTTTAACAATTGAGTTGTCTCATTACTGTTCAATTATTAGAGAGTTGTAGATTCTTGATACAACTTGATTAGATAAATGATTGCAAATATTTACTCTCATTCTGTGGGTTGTCTTTACTTTTTTGATGGTGTTCTTTGAAACCCAAATATTTTTAATGTTGATGATGTTCAAGTCACCTTTCTGATGTATTGTAAAGAATTAGTTTCACTACCTTAAAAGTCCCCTATGCTTTATCTATGTCCTTCCCTTCCTATCTCCAAAAACCTAGGAACTACCCACCTTATTTCTGTTTTGCCTTTTCAAGAATGTTGAAAACATACTGTAAGTAGCTTTTTCAGATTGGCTTCTTTCACCTAGAAATTTGCTTTTATGATTTCTCTAGTAAAAAAATCCTTCATGTCTTATTTCTTTTTATTGCTGAACAGCATAATTTGCTTCTAAATTCACCTACTGATGGACAGTTTGGTTGATTCCAAGTTCCAGTAATTATGAATAAGGCTGCTATAGATATGTGCCGGTTTTGTGTGGCCAAAATTTGCAATTTATTTAGGTATATCTGAAGAAGCACAATGGCTGGGTCATATTGTAAGAGCTTGTTTAATTTTGTAAAATACTGCCAAATTTTTCCAAAGTGACTACCGTTTTGCATTCCCATCAGCAATGAATGGTAGGTCCTGTTGCCTTGCATCCTCACCAGCATTTGGTGTTGTCAGTGTTTTGAGTTTTAGTCATTCCAATAGGTAAGTTTTTGTTGCTGTTGTTTTAATTTTCAGTTTCCTAACGACATATGATGTTGAGTATCTTTTTATATGCCATTCACCATCTGTGTATCTTCTTTGGTAAGATATCTGCTCATATTTTTTTTTCCTTTTTAAAATTGGATTGATTTTTTTTTATGTTTAAGAGTTTTGCATATATTGAATACCAGACTTTTTAATTATTATTTTATTTTATTTATTTATTTTTTTGAGATGGAGCCTCCCTCTGTCACCCAGGCTGCAGTGCAGTGGCACAATCTCAGCTCACTGCAAGCTCCGCCTCCTGGGTTCACGCCATTCTCCTGCCTCAGCCTCCCGAGTAGCTGGGACTACAGGCGCCTGCCACCATGCCCTACTAATTTTTTGTATTTTTAGTAGAGACGGGGTTTTACCATGTTAGCCAGGATGGTCTCCATCTCCTGACTTCATGATCCACCCGCCTCAGCCTTCCAAAGTGCTGGGATTATAGGCATGAGCCACTGCGCCCAGCTGGATACCAGTACTTTATCACATTTTTGCAAATATTTTATCCCAGTCAGTGGTTTGTTTTCTCATTCTCTAAACAGTGTCTTTCACAGAGCAGAAGTTTTCTAATACACCTAGGTTTTCTTTTATGTTATCTTTCATAAATTTTATAGTTTCACCTTTAACATTTAGTCTATGGTCTCTTTTGAGTTTTTTTGTATGTGTGTGTGTGAAAGTTACAAGGTAAGTGTCTAAGTTCTTTTCTTTGTATAAGGATGTCATATTGTTCCATCAACTATCCTTTATTTATTGAAATATCTTGGATTCTTCATCAAAGATCGGTTGACTATGTTTGTATGACTGTATCTATTTCTGGGTGTTCTATTCTTTCCCACTGATTGATTTATCTTTTTACCATTGGTATTATTTTGCCAATATCATGCTGTATTGGTATTGGTAAGATAGCATTTTATTACTGTAACTTTATAGTAAGTCTCAAAATCAACTAGTGTCAATATTCCAATTTTGTTCTTCCTTTTCAGTAGTGTGTTGACAATTTTAGGTTCTTTTACCTTTCTCTGTAAACATTATGATCAATTTGTTGATATCTACATGTTAAGTTACTGAGAGTGAAATTGTGTTGAATCTAGAGATCAAGTAGCAGAGAATTTACATCTTAACACTATTGAGTTTTCTTACATATACATGAGCATGAAATAGCTCTTCATTTACTTGGGTCTTTTAAATTTTTCTTTAGTATTGCAATTTTCCTCATATAGGTGCTGTACATATTTTGTTAGATTTATACATAATTTGGTTTATTGGTAATGCCAATAGTATTGTTTTTAATTTCTTATTTCAATTATCAATTTCTGGTATATAGGCAAGCAACTGACCTTTATATATTAACCTTGTATGTAGCAACCTTGCTGTAATTGCTTATTACTTCGGAGAGGTTTTCTTGGTTAGTTATTGAAGACTTTGTACACAGAAAATTATGTCATGTGTGAACACAAATACTTTTCTCTCCCAACCTTTCTACCTTTTATTACCTATTATTGTCTTATTGTATTAGTTTTGACTTTCCATAAAATTGTGAGTAGGATTGGCTAAGAGGGGATGCATCTTTGGCAGGAAGGTTCTTAGGCAGAAAGCACAACATTTACTATGATGTTAGCTGCAGGCTTTTAGTAGGTATTATTTATCAGAATGCAGAACTCCCTCTCCATTACTAGTTTTTTGAGGGTGTTATAATTCATTGAAGTGTATTTCTCTATTGATATAATATGATCATCTTAATTAGTTTGTTGATTGGATGAATTATATTAATCGATTTTCAAATGTTGAACCAGTATTGCATACTTAGATTTTTAAAATATATTGTTGGGTTCAATTTGGAAATACATTGTGAGAATTTTTTGCATCATTGTTAATGAGACATATTTGTCTGTGGTTTTGATATCTTTCAATATTTTTATCTGGTTTTGGTGTTAAAGTAATGCTGTTTTCATAGAATAAATTTGACAGTGTTTTGTACTTTTATTTTGTAGATATTGAAACAACTGAAGAGTACACACTTTTAAAAAAGATTGTAGGGAACTGGTATTGTTTCCTAAATATTAGGTAGAATTCACCAGTAAAATCATCTGAGCTTAGCACTTACTTTTTAGGACATTTATCAATTTCTTATTCAATTTATTTAATATAGGCTGTTCAGATAAACTAGTTCTCCTTGTGCCAGTTTTCAGTTTCTCTTTTTCATGGAATGGGTCAATTTTATGAAGGTTATCAAATTTGCGTGAGTATAGTTGTTCATAATATTCCCGTATTAATCTTAAAATATCCACAGGATTATCTCTCATTTTTGATATTAGTAATTTATGTCTTCTCTCTTTTTGTCTTGATTTTTAAAGAAGCAGCTTTGGTCTTGTTGATTTTTCCTATTGACTTCATGTTTGAAACGTTAATAATTTTCTCTCTAACTTTCATTATTTCTATCTTGTTGTTTTGGTTTTCCATTGCTCTTCTCCAGTTTACTAAGTTTAGATGATCAATTTTAGATCTTTCTTCTTTCCTATCATATGGATTTCATGCTATAAATTTTCCTCTAAGCACTGTTTTTGCTACCTCTCATAAATTTTGATAAGTTGCATTTTCATTTTATTTGCTCAAAATATTTAACAATTTTTCAAGACTCTTTAAATCACTTTATTTTAGGTTCGGGGTACATGTGCGGTTTGTTACATAGGTAAACTCATGTCATGGGGGTTCAATGTACAGGTTATTTCATCACCCAGCTACTAAATGTAGTACCTGGTAGTTTTTTTTTTTTTTTTTATTATTATCTCCCTCTTTCTACTTTCCTCCCTCAAGTAGGTCCCAGTGTCTGTTGTTCTTGTCTTTGTACCATTACTTTTTATTATTTAGCTTCCACTTAAAATTAAGAAAATGCAGTATTTGGTTTTCTGTTCCTGTGTTAGTTTACTAAGGATAATGGCCACCAGCTTCATCTATGTTGCTTCAAAGAACATAATCTCATTCTTTTTTATGGCTATATAGTATTTCATGGTGTTATATGAAGCAGAAAAATGCTAAAAAGAAAAACAAATTTCCTTTCTCCTTTGGCATAAGTAAACTGATGAGCTGATGGATTCCTGTTTTCTGTAACTAGTAACTTCAAGTATTCTGTTTGTCATCTAAGCAGCACAGTGAAGGTCCTGAGATGTCTGAGCAGGCTTGGATTGCAGCCATCTAGGCGCCATGATGAAGGTATTGAAATAAGCCCATGCAAGGCACTTGAGCAAGCCCAGATAATAGCCATTTGGCCGCATAGCAAGAATCAGATGTAAGCCTGAGTTATGAACTTGTCACAGATTGATTAACTGCCTTTGTTCTGCCCCTGTACATTTGCTTTCATGCCGCTATGCTTCACGCCACTGTAAGCTTGTTTCAAACTAGCCAACCCCCTTTTTGAAGTATGTATAAAAGTCAAGTCCTGTCTTTGTTCTGGGCCCAGTCTCTGGATGTTAATCCACTGGGTGTGAGTGCACTCAATAAAGTCCTCCTGTTCTACCTACTGGTCTCTCCAGTCTCCCCAATCCCACAAAATACATGTACCACCGACATTTTCTTTACCCAGTCAAAAAAGTAGCCCAAATAGCCAAGGCATTCCTAAGCAAAAAGAACAAAGCTGGAGTCATCACATTACCTAACTTTATACTACAGGGCTACTGTAACCAGAACAACATGGTACTTGTACAAAAATAGACACATAAACCAGTGGAACAGGATAGAGAACCCATAAATGAGACCACACATCAACAACTCTCTGATCTTTGATACACCTGATAAAAACAAGCATTCAGGAATGGATTTATTATTTAGTAAATGGTACTAGAATAACTGGTTATCCATATGCAAAAGATTGAAACTGGATCCTTTCCTAACACCATATACAAAAAATCAACTGAAGATGAATTAAAGACTTAAATGTAAAACCTCAAACTATAAAAGCTCTGGAAGATAATCTAGGAAATACTATTCTGGGTATAGAAACTGTCAAGAGACTTCTTATTTGACTCATGTGTTAATTAGCAGTACTTTTTTATTCTCCAGATATTTGGGGATTTTTTTTAGCTATCTTTATGTTGCTGATTTTTTACTTGTTAATATGGTTTATGACTCAACATATACTTTGTCTAGCTGTATGTCCCATGTAACTTGAGATGAATGTATGAATGTGTATACCACATTTATTGAATGAAACATTCTATAAATATCAAATAGATCTAGATAATTAATGGTGGTTTTCTGTAAACTGGATGAATTAATTAATTGGAAACTTTAACATAACAACCATAGTAGCTGTACATGCCAGAGACTTCAAAGTTTTTATGTACTAGTTATTTTTTCTCCCCTCTTTTCTTTGGGTTTCCCTAGATACTTTCTCTTAATTAGAGACTGTGTATCAGAGACTTAATTAGAGACTATGTATTATAGCTCTTCTAGCTAATTCACTGTTTGTATACTGAAGTCTGGTTGATCTGGTTGTAAGGTTTTGGGGAGGGAAGCATTCTGTAATCTTATGATTAAATCCCATTGTTTTAGTGGTTACGAGTCATTGGGTTATGACCTTTGTGAGCATTTCTTAGCTTTTTAAAAATCTCTTCTTATGTGAGAAAGGAAGACTAAGGAGTTTGGAGTTGTTTAACTGACATTTTCCTAAGTCAGAAAGGTCCTACGGTGTAGGCGTTTGTTATGAAGAAGTCTCTCAAAATATTTCAAAATGGTTGCTTCCTTCCCAGGTTTATTTCAAAACAGTGACTGTTCATTACTCCTGCCTGAAACAAGATACATTTTTCTCATACTTTCATTGTGAGTACCTGGTGGGGCTACAGGAGGTTAAACTTCTAAGATTTCCTGATTGGGACCCCAGGAGTTTTCAATTCTCAAGATTAAGCCCCCTTTTGAAAATACGATTTAATCCTTTATTATTGGATATCTTGGAGGTGCTATCCAATTGAAGTTTACATTTTTTGCCTCACTTTCATCCAGGGATAATTTGCTAACAAATTTCCTCTCTAGTTGATTTTAAGAGGGCACACAGCACAGTCACCATAGATATCCATTCCTTCCTTGAGATTGCCAGGGAATAATACATACCTTTTTAATCCTGGCATTCTGAGAAATATCCCTAGGACAAAGTAGCTCATTGTGTAGTCAGTTGTGTTTAATCTGTTTGTACCAGTGTACTTAACTGTGTTGATGTGTCTGTGTATGCTTAAGAAACGTTTCTGAGTCTTCTTGATTTCTTGATCTGATTGCTTCTGAATGAGTATAGCTTAGCACACACTCACAGCCTTCCAAACCCCAGCATGAAGTGTGATTCCAGCAGGGCTCTTTTTGGCAATCTTTCTATAGTTTCCTCTATATTACCTGTATCATAGAACCACCAGTTTCCTCTTGATTGCTCTCCACAAAAATATCCAATGCCCATAGGCATGCAGTTCTCTATGCTCTTTTCAAATAAATTCACTCCTGTCAATTTTTATGGCCTGCCTTTACCCTTGGCAGATCTCAGAGCTACTGCACTGCAACTAGGGGTGGGGCAGGGAGGGGTGGGGGGCCTGGATTTTCCTGAAGTGATTCCCTCACATTATGAATGATCACAGTGGGGTGGTCAAACTGAGAAGACCAGACCACACCTTCTTGTCTTTTCAGTTTGACTCTTTCCAGCATGGAACCACCAATCTATGAACATTCTGAGACAAGGGTCACTGGAACCTGATTTTTCTCAGATTGCTCTATGTGGAGTAGAGCTTCTACTCTATGAGTGGGATGGGGGGAAAGCAGAGGCAGGGAGACACCTGGTTCTTTTAGCTCTGCTTGCATGGAATAGAACACCTGCAACATGGGGTGACAAGGCATTAGAAATCCCAGCAGCCTTCCCTACCCAGAGTGAAGCCATAGCCCAAGAGTAGACAGTGGTGAAGGGAGAGAGCCCCCATCTTCTAGGTCTCACTTGCAGGTTGTAGAATTCCCAGGGCAAAGCTTCTGTTATAGAGAATTTGGGGGAACAGTGGGGGTGGTAAAGGATTGGGTCATGGCTCCAATGCCACAGACTTTTGCCATTCTTAGTGAGATTTAGTACATTTTCTTGATGAAGATTTCTCCATTTGATGTATCCCTTAGGAAAATTTCTGAAGACTTTAACTGATTGTTAGACAACTGCCTTGATTGCTTTTAATTATGGTAAAATATATATATAACATAAAGTTTACTATCATAACCACTTTTAAGTGTATAGTGGTATTAAATACAACCAAAATCTTGTGTTGCCTTTACCACTATTCATCTTCAGAACTTTCTTCATCTTGTAAAAATGAAACATTATACCCAATAAACAATAATTTTCCATTCCTCTCTTCCCCTAGCACCTGGAAACAACCATTTTATTTTTCTCTCTGTGGTATTTGACTACTCTAAGGACCTCACATAAGTAGAATCATATAATATTTATCTTTTTGTAACTGGCCTATTTCACTTAGCATAATGTCCTCGAGGCTCATCCATGTTGTAACACAGGTCAGGATTTCCTTCCTTTTTCAGGCTGATTAGTATTCTATTGCATGTATACACTGCATTGTGCTTAACCCTGCATCCACAGATGAGTGCTTGGGTTGCCTCCACATTTTAGCTGTTCTGAATAACACTGCTATGAACATGAGTGTGCAAATATCTCCTTGACACTTTGTTTTCAATTTTTTGAATATAGACTATATACCAAGAATAGAATACTGGATAATATAATTCTATTTTTAATTTTTTGAGAAACCACCAAACCGTTCTCCACAGCAGCTGTACCATTTCACATTCCCAACAACAAAGCACAAGGGTGTTATTCCTTTAGTCCTTTACACTATCTTGTCAACACTTGTTATTTTATAACTTTTGGTAGTAGTCATGATAATGGGTATATGATAGTATTTCATTGTAGTTTTGATTTGCATTTCCCAAATGTTTACTGGTGTTCAGCATCTTTTCATCTGCTTACTGGCCATTTGTATATCTTCTTTGGATAAAATGTATATTAAATTTTTTTGCCCATTTTAATTTTTACTATTTTTTATTTTCTGTGGTAAACAGAAAATGATTTAATAGAAAAGAATAAAAGATATGAAAAACTAATGAAAATATGAACAAAAATCTAACAAGAAATGCTATTAAAATAGGCATCAATTATAAGACACTCTAAATGCATAATTAAAACAAACAAATAAAAAAAACCCCCCAAAAATTACAGCTCTTCCCAGGAATGCTGTTTGCCACAAAATGTTTCTTACTGAGCAGAGTAACATGAGTTTTACTTTGCCTGTGGTACCTATCATAAATGCAAATTTCATAGCAGACACTAGAGACAATGTTTCACTGAATACACTTTTTAAAACAATAGCTGACGTATTACAACATTCTTGCCTTCTAAAGAGATATTCACTGATCTTCCCACACTTATCAGATATTTAATAACTTTTTTTGTTTTCTTTTTTGACCGGGGCCTCATTCTGTCACCCAGCCTGGAGTGAGGTGGCACAATCTCAGCTCACTGCAACCTCTGCCTCCTGTGTTCAAGCAATTCTTCTGTCTCAGCCTTCCCTCTGGAGTAGCTGGGACTACAGGCACCTGCCACCACACCTGGCTAATTTTTGTATTTTTAGTAGAGACGGAGTTTCACCTTGTTCATCAGGCTGGTCTTGAACTCGTGACCTCAGGTGATCCATCCACCTATGCCTCCCAAAGGGCTGGGATTACAGGCATGAGCCACCGTGCCCTGCCTAAGAACATTTTGTTGTACTAGAATGTTAGAAATATTGAACTTTGTTGGAAGCCTGGCCAACAAAATGGTATTTGTGAATATGATTGGGTGGGTGGGGGGAGAAGGATTAGGAAATTAGGGGGTGAGGTTTAACAATCACCAATGCGCGCTTCTTATTTCTCTTAAAAAAATAAAGTTTCATAATATTAGGAAATACCAATGTGTCATAAAATTAAGAATTGAAAAAAACATTTACAATAGCTTTTTTACATTTAAAAAAGTGAAATCATAGAAGAACTGACTGATAGTTGTGCCTATATTTTTTGTGTGGACACTCTATACACTGTACATATATATGTACATATGTTAGCAGCAACTTTATAATTTGCACCTCCGTATTGATTCCAAAATCAAACCAAAATAAAATTTTCTTTGACTATTTTAAGAGAATGGATACTTTCTTACCAATCAAAACTGTACAGAAGTTTGTACCAATCAAAACTGTACAAATCTAATCAGATATTATTATCTGCATATATATCTGTAGATATATCTACAGATATTATACTGTAGATTAAATTATTGTACAAAATATGCAAATTTTCAAATTATTTGATATTTCTAGAGCAATACATTACAGATAACAGTTCTACAGCTTAAAACTAGAATCTGGAAATAAAAAATAAAGAATTATGTAACTTTAAAAATTCACTTCATTGAATCATAAATTTTGTTGAAAAAAGTTTACAAAGTTCGAAATGAAGTACAGCAGATCTTTACAATACTAAAAAAATTAGTTCAAGAACTTTCTTTTTAAACATTCCCACAGCCTTTCGCCTAAAATCTTATGAGCAGTATGGCGGAAAGGAGTGATGTCAAAGCAGAGTCCGTTTCATTGTAAGGAGCCACACCAGCACACATCTTGCAGCGCTCAATTTCTCTTCACTCCTATCAAGCAATCCTGAACGAGGTGGTTGTTCATTACTGTGATTTCTTCTGTCCTTGATTTTGAATCCTTGAGGTATCGGTAAATAAAAACCTGCAGATGCCTTGTCAGTAAGGATTCAAGTTAGGTTATTAAAGTGTGAAATCTTACTCCACTGGAACGATTTGGTTTAATTGTGTGCATGTGTGTTATAGTCCCACTAAGTAGTTGTTAGTTAAAAGTTAAGAAGGACTTCTCAGACTCCATGAATATTGAAGGACTATAGTAAAAATCCAGAATGGGTCAGAGATTTCTACATTGTATATTGATCAAAGCTGCCCAGCTACTCTAGGACAACTCAGTAGCAAAACGAATGCTCATTCTCTGTTTGTACCATGGCTGGCCATTGTGTTCTTAATGTTTTGGTGGTCTGGAAGATATCTACAACTCCTTCATACTGATTATTTCCAAAACAATGCTCAATGTTGTGAAGATTTTACTTCTTCCTAGCTCACATTACAATGAACTGAAATAGGTCCATCTTGACCACAGTACTCTTTTGTTTTTATGCACTTGGTCAATGAAGTCAATAAATCTTTTTCCAGACTTTGGCACTTTTTACTCTGGCCAGTCAGTAAACCGGAACTGTCTCACTGTTCAGGACCACCTGTCCTTGGCATCTATTCCCTTGAGATAAACTATGGCATCTTGTAGTCAGCCATAGGATCTACCACAAAGTACTGGTATCTTGTGGATTATTATTTTGGCCAGTATTGGTGACAATTTTCTCTGCCCATTTCACACAGCTGGATGAAACTGTGTTTCCAGAGCATCCACTAGAAGTCCTCAGTGATCTCTTTCAAGGGTCCCTAATGTAAGCTTTCTGTTGTTCTTTACTCATCAATAAAACTGGCATTGATGTAACCAGATTCTTCTACTCCATGGATAAGCTGCAAGTACAAGTACAACCTTGTGGATTCATGTGGTGTAATATTAAAAAGGCGATTTTTGAAATTACTGCATGGAAGATTGGCACTGATGAATCCTGAGATTTGAGCTTTTGAGCTGGTTAGATGCTTAAATTTGAGCACCATTCCTATGACATTTTGTCCCGTCTCTATTTGTGTCAGCTTCTAATATATGCATACAAGTTTCTAGCTGGCACTTTGGTATTTACACAAGTAACTGCTTCTAACCGTGCATCATGGACAAAGATAGATTGGTCTCCTGCTTGAACCATGTAATTCCTCTGGGGTCTCATTAAAGTTGCATGGGCATAATTATCTATAGTTTTTTCATGCTTGATTCTTTCTAACATGGCATCTATGACAATGAAGCAACCAGTTCAGCCAACTCTTGCAGATTCTGCATGGTGGAAGCTAAAGGGGGAGTAAGTATGTCACATGGTGAGAAAGGGAGCAACACAGCCCTTGTCAATTTTTAAATCAAATTGTTGTTGGGATTTTTTGGTTGTTTTTAGTTCTGTATATATTCATGATAGTAATCCTTTATAAGTTATATGATTTGAAAATATCTTCTCTCATCTTATGGTTTGCATTTATCACACTTGGTTGACAGTGTCTTTTGATTCACAAATGTATTATTATTATTATTATTATTATTAGAGATGGAAGTCTCCCTATTTTGCCCAGGCTGGACTTGAACTGCACTCAAGCGATCCTCCTGTCTTAGTCTTCTGGGAAATTGGGACTACAGATGCATACCATCACATTCTAATTTTAAAAACTTTTTGAATTCCTATTTCTCTATTTTTGTCTTTTTCTATGCCTTTGGTGTCATATCCAAGAAAGCATTGCCAAATAAATGTCATGAAGCTTTTTCTTATGCTTCTTATAACAGTGTTAGAGTTTTAGTTTACCTTTAGGTTTTTGGTACATTTTGAATTAATTTTTGTATAAAGGATCCAACTTAATTATTTTGCATGTGGATATCCAGTTTTCCCTGCACCATTTATAGAATAGATAGTCCTTTCCCCATTGAATGGTTTTGGTACCTTTGTCAAAAATCATTAGACCATGTATGTGAGGATCTATTTCTGGGCACTCTATGCTATCCCACTGGTCATAAGTCCTTGATGCTAGTACTTTATGGTTTGATTATTATAGCTATGTAGCAAGTTTTCAAGTCAGGGAGTGTGTGTCTTTTGGGTTTGTCCTTTTTCAAGATTACTTTGACCAATGTCCCTTGAAATTCGATATAAATGTTAGGGAGGTTTTTTCTATTTCTGATAAGTACATCACTGGGATTTTGATAGGTATTGCATTGAATTTGTAGCTCACTTTGGGTAGTATTAACATCTTAATCATCTTAATAATATTAATCCTTCCAATTCATGAACATAGAATTTCCAATTATTTATGTCCTCTTTAATTTCTTTAAGCAATATTTTGTAGTTTTTGTTGTACAAGTTTTTAACCTTCTTGACTAATTCCTAAGCATTTTATTCTTTTTGATGCTATTGTAAATGCAATTTTTTAAGTTTCCTTTTCAGATTGTTCAGTTCGTCTATGAAAATGTAACTGATTTTTGTGTGCTAACTTTATATCCTCCTGCTTTGTTGAATTTGTTATATCTACATTTTTTGGTAGAATTTTTAAGGTTTTCAATATATATGATTGTGTCATCTGCAGGGATAATATTACCTCTTCCCCTCTTCCTTTTCATATGTGTTGTATTTCTTTCGTTTGACTCATTCATCTGGCTAGAAATTCTAATACTATACTGAAGAGAAGTGCCAAAATTAGCAACCCTCGCCTTGTTCTTGATATTAAAACTTTTAGTTTTTCATAATTGAGTATGATATTCACTGCAGGTTTTTATATATGGCTTTTATTATGTTGAGTGGTTTCCCTCTATTCTTAGTTTGTTGAGTGTTTTATCATGAAAGGGTGTTAAATTTTGTCAAATGCTTCTCTTTGCATCAATTGGGATGATAATGTGTGCTTTTTTTAGTACTTTCTTTCTGTTAATGTGGTGCCTTGCATGGATTGGTTTTTGCATGTTGAATCATCTTTCCATTCCAGAAATAAATCCCATTTAGTCATAATGCATAATGCTTTTAATATGTAACTAAATTTAATTTGCTAGTGTTTTGTTTCAGATTGCTATATCAATGTTTATCAGAAATTTTGGTCTGTAGATTTGTTTTTCTTGTGATGTTTTTGTCTGACTTTAGTATCAAGGTGATACTGGCCTTATAGAAAAATTAGAAAATGTTCTCTTCTCTTCCATTTTTTGAATAATTTGAGAAAGATTTGTGTTAATCCTTTGAGTCTCCTTTAAACGTTGGTAGAATCCACCAGTGAAGCCATCAGGTCCAGGAATTTTCTTTGTTGGGACATTTTTGAGTACTGATTTAATCTTCGTACCAATAGTTACAAATCTATTTAGGTTTTCTATTTCTTCAAAATTTAGCCTTGGCAGGCTTAATGTTTTTTATGATTTCTCCATTTCACCTAGATTAGCCAATTTGTTAGTGTACAATTATGAATGTTTAATTTTAATTTCTCTGGAATCACTAGTAATGTTCCCATTCTAATTTCTGAATTTAGTGATTTGAGTCTTCTTTTTTTATAACTGTTCTATTCGAAGTTCTGTCAATTATTTTGATCATTTCAAATAATCAACTTTTGGTTTCCCTAATTTTCTCTATTGTTTTTCTATTCAGGGCTTCATTTTTCTCTGCTATAGTCTATTATTTCCTTTCTTCTGCTATATTTGGCTTTAAATTGTTCTCTTTTTCTGGTTCCTTAAGTTGCCAAGTTAGGTAGTTGATTTCATATCTTTGTTGATTTAAACATGTTTATAGCTATACATTTTTCCCATTAGCACTACTTTCACTGTGTCCTATAAGTATTGGAATATTGTGTTTTTGTTTTAATTTATTTCGAATTATTTTCTAACTGTTGCTTGTTATTTTTTCTTTGATCCACTGGCTGATTTGGAGTTTGTTTTTTAAGTTCCACAAATGTGTTCATTTTCCCATTTTCTTTGTGTTACTGACTTCTAACTTCATCTCATTGTGTACAGAGAAGATACTTTGTACAATATCTATATTTTATATCTATTAAGACTTAGTTTGTGGCCTAACACGGTCTGCCTGGAAAATGTCTCATCTGCAGTTAAGAAGCATATGCATGTAGTTGTTGCTGAGTGAAGTGTTCTGTACATGTCTGTTAGATCTAGTTGATTTATTGTGTTAAGTCCTCTGTTTTTTTTACATATCTTCTGTCTGGTTGTCTATGGATAATTGAGGATGAGATATTGAAGGCTCAGACTAATACTGTATAACTTTTTATTTCTTCAACTTTGTCAGGTTTTGCTTTATATATATTTATAGTCTGTTATTAGGTGTGAAAATATTTATAGCTTTTATATCTTTTTGCTATATTGAAACTTAAAAAAATAGTTATATTTTAAGTTCTGGGATACAGGCGCAGAACGTGCAGGTTTGTTATATAGTATACATGTGCCATGGTGGTTTGATGCACCCATCAACCAGTCATCTACATTAGGTGTTTCTCTTAATGCTATCCCTCCCCTAGTTCCCCATCCCCTGACAGGCCACAGTTTGTGATGTTCCCCTCTCTGTGTCCATGTGTTCTCATTTTTCAACTCCCACTTATGGGTGAGAAAATGTGGTGTTTGGTTTTCTGTTCTTGTGTTAGTTTGCTGAGAATGATGGTTTCCAGCTTCATCCATGTCCCTGCAAAGAACATGAACTCATCCTTTTTCATGATTGCATAGTATTCTATGGTGTATATGTGCCACCTTTTCTTTATCTAGCCTAACATTGATGGGCATTTGGGTTGGTTCCAAGTCTTCGCTATTGTGAACAGTGCTGCAATAAACATAAGTGTGCATGTGTCTTTATACTAGAATTATTTATAATCCTTTGGGTATATATCCAGTAATGGCATTGCTGGGTCATAAAAATAATGACCAAAAGAGAGCAGAGGTGACCATACAAAATCAGACAAAATAAACTATAAATCAGAAAAGTTGGCATGAACAAAAATATTATATATTAATAAAATAAAAATGTCTGGTTAGAAACACTAAGATCTTGGAGAGAAAGAAAATGCACTTAGGTACATTTTTACCACAGTTTTCCAGCACAAGAAACTTGCAAATAAAAACGAAAAGAAAGAGATGCTGAAGGAAAAGTAGCAGCTTGAACATTTGCAAAGTCACTGGGCTAGGAGAAAAGAAAACAAAAATAAAAACCAACATTCTTGAAGCTACCAAGGAAGATAGCACTTAATGAGGACAAGATCCTGAAGAAAAAAGTTATATATGCATGAAGTGATATGTAGGAAATTAAAGAAAAATCATATACTAAAACAGCTAAATAGGAAAAAAGTTTATAGAATAAGAATATGAAGAAAAAGTATTTTATACAGCTGTACAATGTATTTGTGTCTTACTTTAAGTGTTCTTCCAAAAGAGTCAGAGTTAAGAAAAATAAGTTGATAAAGTAAAAAAGTAATAAGGAGCTAACGTTAATATATTATTGAAAAAAGAGTTTTCAAAATGAATCTAGTGTAGCCTAAGTGTACAGTGCTGCTAAAGTCCACAGGAGTGTACATAATGTCCCAGGTTTTCATATTCACTCACCACTCACTCACTGACTCACTCAGAGCAGCTCCTAGTCCTGCAAGCTCTATTCGTAGTAAGTGATTTATACAGATGTACCACTTTTAACCTGTTTTAATATATTTTTACTTTTCTATGTTTAGATACAGAAATATTTATTATTGTGTTATAATATCCTATAGTATTTAGTACAGTAACATAATATACACGTTCATAACCCTAAGAGCAGTAAATGACAATATCATATACCCTAGATGTCTGGTATGCTATATCATCTAGATTTGTATAAGTACACTCTATAATGTTCAAATAACACTGAAATGGCCTAATGAAGCATTCCTCAGAATGTATCCCTGTACTTAAGTGACACAGGACTGTACATGATCAAATGTGTTATACTATATTTGTAATGAATTGAACACCACAGACTCTTTAGCAATTCTACCAGATTAACTCATTTCTGTGCATATATAAATAAAACTTTTCTTTCCATCTGTATGTACATGAGGGGTATACTGAATTGGCATGAGGAGTAGTTAAATTACTACAACCCTTTGCAAGTAATTACAGAATGAATTGGATTTAAAAAATATTATGCAACTAAAAGATATGATTGAGACTGAATTATAATAAATACAATAGAGACTGAATTGGGACTTTATAATATAAAATCGAAAAATAGTGATTGTATCATTTTTATTATTTATAAAGTTTTATAAGTTTATATTTATAAAAAATTCATACTAATAAAGTGTCAGTTCTGTGGTTTCATGTGTTTATTAGCAAAAAATCAAGTTGCTTCTATAAAAGTTGTAAAACTACTAAAGAAAAACTTTAAGAACATTTATGGAAGAGTTTGTACCTGCAGTGCCTAAAGAGTGCTTGATGATGCTTATTTGATGATTAAATGGATAAGCTAACTTATGTGGCTAATAGCCATGTATATATAAGCCTATATTTGATGGTCTTAAATTTCTTGGGCAATAATACTTTTCATATCCATGTATGAAAATAATCGACTTTTACAAATCGTACACATCTTCTTAGTTACAAAGCCAAATGACCAAATGGCTTCCATAAATATGTATCAAATGTAATCTCTGTTTCAGCTACCATTGTGGCACAGGTGTGAACTTAACATCTGCATCAAATTAGGATGATCTTTTTAAGAGGTGAATTGGAATGCTGCAGAATTCCACTAGAGACTGCGTGAAATGTGGATAGGAATAGCTAAAAACACTACAACTACTGAATTAGCCAAATCCTTCGAAGCTGACAATGCTACATCCTGGAATGTAAAAATAAAAACAAGGATGCAACTGGAAAAATACATTTGAAGGTGCAAAGCATGCACTTGGTTGAACACTTATGCCAAGGATAGAGGAAGTAAAATGCAGCTGCACAGAACTGAAAATATTTTCTGGAAAGTAATGCTGACAGGTGATATGCTTTTGAAGAATGACTTTTTATTAGCCATGCAAAAATATGCAAAGGTTGTTTTCACCCAGCATGTTCTGGGTCTACAAGACATTCTGCAAATGTACTGAGGTCTGCTACCAAAAAAGGAAGAAAAACAAAAATAAATATTTCAATATTTCTAATATTTCTCCTGGTAAAAGCCCTGAAGTGATGTAAAGTGCCTACATTATAATGAAAATGAACTTGAGCAAACCCTGCATTTGGATGTGGATTTTTCTCATGGATCACAATTGTTGCGTATGTGGGAAAGAAAAGGAGCATTATTTGTTATAATACTTTAACAACTATTTCAACACTGCTTGTTAGACAATTTTTAGTAAGACTACACAAAGCATTTTAGGAGATATGTGGAAAAATAGATGTTGACCAGTATTACTGTGGTATATAGGTGGAATGCAATTGCTCTTTGATACAAAGCTCCACAACAAGTTTTGTTTTGTTTTGTTTTTTAATTACAGGTTTTCCCAGTTAACCTGTAACTGTATTTTTTTTTGTTAGATAGATAAAGTGATGGAAAAGAAGGATGAATAGTCTGCCCAGGACTCAAAATGTTGGTATTTCTTTCTTATAGTTAATTCACAGAGGTGGTTATCACTGGTAAATCTTTGTGGAAAATTCTCCATTCTTTTTTCTTTAGAAGTAAAAAGGGACTGTTTCATGTTTTATCCAAATTTACAACCAAATTGGTAAGGAAAATATGAGTCAAAGTATTTTCTAAGTCATAAATATTTTTGAATGTTTTTGCTACTAAAGTTTCACCATAACAAATCTCAAAGAAATAACAATATACTAATAGGGCTTTTATGCTCTTCAAGGAAGTTCTGATGGGAGCATTTAACTCTGGCCCCAACCTGGAGACTACCCGGTTACTTATTGTCCCTGAGGTTATAATCAAACCCTGAGGTCAATGGCTTCAATTCTTCTGTAGTTGCTGGTCACCTGTGGGACAGAACTGAGTCCACCTCACATTCTGTGTTGGGCACAGCTGAAATTTAGTGAGTTCAGTTGGGCACAAAGCTGAGTAATGTTCAAATAGAATAAAGTAAAGCATAAAGCTGTATCTTTTTCTTAACCACCCTCTGTACCTACCCATTAGTAATAAATTTGACTGAGTGGTTAGAGTTTGGGATGTAGAAGCAACTCTAATGTTTAAGAGATGAGTCTGATAGTTTGCTCTTTTTTAAAATAACTTTTGAATACTGAAATTATTAATTTCTAATATTAATTTCTAAATAACACTCTCTAAAAAATCTAGATCAAAAATTGTTATTTCATCAGGAGCATTAACTAAATAAACATTGCTAATAATAACATTGAAAAGTATTACACACCTATTGGCTCAAGATTATGGCTTTTGGTAGAAGAAATAGCAGACCATAATTCAGACTTCATTCATTTTACTCTCAGCAGTGCCCATCAGGAGGAAAGGGTTTGCCAATCTAAATTTGAGCAGGTTGGTGAAGTATGCATATGTCTTTACAAACTTACTGCATAGTTTCATTTAACAAATCTTCAGGTTCAATTTCACCCTCGATACTTGCCTTATAGAGATACATATCACAATTATTAGGTGAATTTATGCTTTTAGGGTTTGCAACATACATATATATTCACAAGTTTATAAATTCTGTTTTTAAAGCCATCAGATGTTGTGAGACTTACTATCATGAGAACAGCACAAGAAAGACCTGCCCCCATGATTCAGTTACCTCCCACTGGGTCCCTCCCATGACATATGGGAATTCAAGATGAGATTTCGATGGGGACAGAGCCAAACCATATCAAGAGCTTAATTGACAAGTGCAATCATCCCACACACCTGACCCCACTTGCCTATACCTTTCATCGGAGGTCCGATAAAAATGCCTGAAGCTCAGTGTCCATTTAGGGTTCCACTTTCTCACCAGGATGTCTGTACAAGAGATGCATAGTCTTATGAGAGAGTAAAGTATATACCTTTTTAAAGAATTTGTTTACTATAATATTCTACTAAGTGCATTTATTATCTTGCTTTCTCGCCTACCAAAAAAGGGAAAAAAATCATCTTAAATACATTTTTATAGATGATACTATCTTCAAACTTTCAACAAATGTTTTCCTGTATAATTTTTTAAAGGTTTATTGATAATTACTTACTGATAGATTATTGTATAGAAACTTTACTGGAAGGGATTCAGGAAAACTGAAGAATTGAAGAAATCACAGAGAAGTTCAGCTTCTGAATCACCTTTGCGGGTGATATGGTTAGGCTCTCATCTTGAATTGTAATCCCCGTGTATCAAGGAAGGAGCCTGATGGGAGGTGCTTGGATCCTGGGGGTGGTTCCCCTATGCTGTTTTCTTGATAGTGAGTTCTCAGGAGAGCTCATGGTGTTAAAAGTGGCTCTTCATTCTTCACTCTCTCTTTCCTGCTACTATTTAAGACGCGCCTTGCTTCCCCCTTAGCCTTCTACCATGATTGGAAGTTTGCTGAGGCCTCCCCAGCCACGTGGAACTGTGAGTCAATTAAACCTCTTGATATGGTTTGACTGTGTCCCCACTGAAATCTCATCTTGAATTCCCACGTGTTGTGCGAGGGTCCCAGTGGGAGGTAATTGAATCTTGGGGGCGGGTCTTTCCTGTGCTGTTCTGGTGATAGTGAGTAAGTCTGATGGCTTTATAAACAGGAGATTGCCTGCAAAAGCTCTCTCTCTCTCTCTCTTTTTTTTTTTTTTTTTTTTTTTTTCCGGCCGCTATCCACGTAAGATGTGACTTTCCCCTCTTTGCCTTCTGCCATGATTGTGAAGCTTCCTAAGCCACGTGGAACTGTGAGTTCTCCATTAAACCTCTTTCCTTTGTAAATTGCCTAGTCTGGGCTATGTCTTCATCAGCAGTGTGAAAACAGACTAATACACCTCTTTCCTTTATAAATTACCCAGTCTCAGGTAGTATCTTTGTAGCAGTGTGAAAACAGACTAATACAGCAGGCATGTTCTGCTCCATACAATCTGACACTTGATTATAAACGACCATTCATATTGTCTAATTGTTGGCTCTACGTTTGTTCTTTTATCTCAAAAGAACCTGTTTTCTAATTAGTGCTTTATAGAGTGTTACTTTAGCCTTAGCTTGCTGCAAAAGAAAAATTTGGCCAGAAATTGGCTGTGTATCTATCTGATCTCTCTTCCCTCCTTTTCTGCCTTTCCCTCTCTGGCGAATCTATTATCTGTGAATGATGGCATTTGAAAGCAAAGCAAAATGCAAAATAAGCAAAAATAAAAGTTCTCTGGTGTTAGAAGACAGAAGAATCTTTTGAAAATTCAATTAAAAATTAAGTTACCAGGCTTCTTCCTTAGAAATTCTGATTTGGTAAGTCTGAGGTGGTATCCAGGAATTTCCACTTAATAAGCTTCCTTGTAATTCCATTGCAGGTGATTCTTCTACCCATGTTGAAAACACTGGTTTAGGGAATCTATATTAAGGATGATTCTGGTTGGCAGAATTTACCTATTTTCTAGCTATTCTACTGATATTTCCAGAGCTGGTGGTCTATGATAAAGTGTTTGAAACTTAAGTATTCGATTTTGGCTATTCAAAACCCAGATTTTTCCCAGAAGGGCATTATTATCCTACTATGAACCCAACAGCCATTCCTGCTTTCCTTTTTATTGACTTTTGCTTGACCTACTCAGAAATAACTATTATTTGGGTCCAGCGAGGCCCCAGGCTGTTACATATTTAGCACTTCTTTCTCCAACTCTAAGCCATCCAGCTTGGTTTAGCTATATAAAAAGCCCTTTCACAGTGGTGTGTCTGCCTGGTTGTTTATTTAGTGCATATCAGTTCACTGTTGCTTGCTGAATTGTTTCTTTTTGCCAGGCAGAGATGTTAAGTTCCCTGCTCCTATTGCTACATATTATCTGCAGCTTTCAGCCAAAATTATTAAGCAGATTTTGTTTAGTGAAGCTTCATTTATCTAAAACAATTTTCTTTACCTGTAATCATTTGACTTTTTCATGATTTTCCTGTCTGATTTGCTTGAGATTTTTAATGGTAATTCACCAAATAGTATATGGAAAGGTGGTTTATAAAATCATGTAGGTTTTTGAACAGTTCAAAGGATTTTACTGTTCCTCCCACCCCAATATGTACCTCTCTTCATTGTAATTTGCTTGTGTGTGTGTGTGTTCATCCCTTCTCAGTTCTTGAAAAAGAAGTTGTGCCATATAATTAGCGGCCATTTAAGTCAGAGGTAATTTTTGGTTTTACAGTAGCCGTATGTCCTGACAGCACAGTTATTTCAGATACATTATTCTATTTTCTTCATGAATGTATTCATAGTTAACATGAGTGAGTCCTGAATTATGGGTGAGGGTTTATTTTCACCATTGCTCAATTTCAACAATTTGTGTTAATTCTACCTTCTAAACATCTTGTGTGTTCATTCTCTCCTTTCCATCTCAACTGTCACTGCCTTAGTAAGCTGTCACTGTATTCTGCGGTGGACCATTAGGGGCCTGAACCTGCACTTCTGTTTGCTCTCTGGATTACTCTGTTTAAATTCTTTCACTACACTTGAGTGATCCTGGACAATCTGCTTTTTCATCCCTCTATATCAGTGGTCCCCAACCTTTCTGGCACCAGTGACTGGATTTGTAGAAGACAATTTTTCCACAGACTGGGGTGGGGGGAAAATTGTTTCAGGATGATTCAAGTGCATTACATTTATTGAGCACTTTATTTCTATTACATTGTAATATATAGTGAAATAATTATGCAATTCACCATGATGTAGAATCAGTGGGAGCCCTGAGATTGATTTCCTGCAATCAGATGGTCATGTCCAGGGGTGATGGGAGACAGTGACAGATAATCAGGCACTAGATTCTCATAAGGAGCTAGCAACCTAGCTCCCTCACGTGCAACCGAGCTCCTTCAGATGCGCAGTTCAAATAGG
Organism: Macaca mulatta; assembly: GCF_049350105.2. Taxonomy (NCBI): domain Eukaryota; kingdom Metazoa; phylum Chordata; class Mammalia; order Primates; family Cercopithecidae; genus Macaca; species Macaca mulatta. The sequence goes on from NC_133411.1 coordinate 126,804,885, forward strand.
GTTTGTATTTGCTCTTGTTAGAGTCCAATGCTGCTGCTGATCTGATGGGAGGTAGAGCTCAGGAGGTAATGCCAGCAATGGCGAGTGGCTGTAAATATAGATGAAGCTTTGTCCGCTTGCTAGCCACTCACCTCCTGATGTGCAGCCCCGTTCCCAAGAGGCCTCAGACTGATATCTGTCTGTGGCCCAGGGATTGGGACTCCTACTGTATGTGTTTGCCTGTGGCCTTCCCTGGCTTGAAGTTCACACTGGCAATTCCTAAGCATTATTTAAGAAAGTTAGTGTAAAACTCTTCTCAGTAGCTTCAAAACTCCTCTCTGTGTCAAGTGGGCCACTTGAGTCCTTGTTCTCATCTATCTCCTGTGTCCTTTTTTGTTGCAGAAGTTGTGACACGTCATGGAAAATATTGATTTCTTCATCTGTTTCTTTGGAAAATTGAGGTCATTTTGCTTATTAAAAATCTTTTGCCTAGCCAAGTATCTTGCAGGAAATAGATGTTGATTTAAGAAATAAGTATTTACATGTGATAAAGGAGAAAGAATATAGCAAATTAACATTTGTATTCATTGGCCTCCATTATTTTTTATGTAAGCCCTATTTCACTTGCCAATTTTTTGAGTCTACAGGAAAGTTATTTCCCTGCCTGTTATAAAGACTTTATGTTTTTATGTCTTTGTTGAAGAGCTGAGCTCCAAATAATTTTTAAGAGACCGAGATGGCCAGGTGCAGTGGCTCACACCTGTAATCCCAGCACTTTGGGAGGCCAAGGTGGGCAGATCATGAGGTCAGGAGATGGAGACCATCCTGGCCAACATGGTGAAACCCTGTCTCTATTAAAATAGAAAAAAATTAGCTGAGCTTGGTGGCACATGCCTGTAGTCCCAGCTACTCGGAAGACTGAGGCAGGGGAATTGCTTGAACCCAGGAGGAGGAGGATGCAGTGAGCCAAGATCGTGCCTTTGCACTCCAGACTGGTGACAGAGTAAGACTGCGTCTCAAAGAAAACAAAAAAAAAAAAGAGAGAGAGAGACAGGGTCTCACTCCATCATCCAGTCTGGAGTGCAGTGGTGTGATCATAGTTCACTTTAACCTCAAATTTCTGGGCTCAAGCAATCCTCCCACCTCAGCCTCTCAAATACCTAAGACTACAGGTGTGAGCTACCACACCTGGCTAATATCCTCTGTTGACCTCTGTTGTCGTTGCTTCAGGTGGCAGTTTACATATAATCTAAGAAATGAAACTTGACCTCAACTCACTACAAACCTCACCTACATGACAGTTATACCCATGGGAGAACATCACGTATATGTTTATCTCTGTTCCCATATGAAAATGACAGTTTTGAGTCTCTTTAACCTAGTTTTTATCCTAGTAATTCCCAGAATATCAGAACATTGTTTAATTTTTATATTCCTACTACAAGATGACACATTGTTCTGTCTAGATCTTTCCCTGCCTGTTCCCTACAAAGCTATTCTGTGTTGCCTAACTCATGGGTTTAGTTCAGATCTCAGCTGAAACTTCAAGAAAGGTTTTCATGATTGTCTAAGGCAAAGCCCAATGATTGTCACTTACCTCCCTGAGCCCTGCTTTCACTCCTATGAGAGCATTTATTACTTTGCAATATGACAACATATTCACATCTCTGTATTTAAATGTTAAACTATAAAATTGAAAACAGAGATTATCTCCTTCACTGTTAAACCCATGTACTTAAAGAAGTGTCTGTGTAATAAATATTTATTACATAAATAAAAACATTTTTGTGTTAGAACTGACATTACCGTTGATCCTTGAACAACATGAGTTCGAATGGTGTACACTTTCACCTTGATATTTTGCAATAAATATATTGAAAAATTATTTGGAAATTTGTGAAAACTCGAAAAAACTAACAGATGAATCCTGTAGCCAAGAAATAAAAGCAATAAGGAGAACTTAGTTGTGCTGTCAATTCATAAAATACATGTAGATACTACTTTATTTTAGCATTTGCTATCATAAAAATACAGAAGTCTATTACAAAAATTTAAAATTTATCAAAACTTACACATGCAAACACCTACAGACATGGTGCTATTTGTAGTTGAGAGAAATGTAAAGACATATAAAGATGCAGTATTAAATAATGACTGCATGTAATTAACTGCAGTACATACCATACTACAGTAATAATTTCATAGCTATCTCCTGTTGCTATTGTGGGGATCTCAAGTGTTGCAAGGATCTGCTAACCTGCCATGTAACACTAAGTATCTCCTTTTGTGCCGTTCTCTCCAGTTAATTGTGTATCTCAGTAAAATTGATCTCTCCAAGTTCTTGCATATTTTTCATTGTGTTTCGTGTAATACCTTAAACATTAAATAACACCATGGGACCCACATAACGTGTCACTAGTGTTTCTGGGAGTGCTCCCAAGAAACAGAGAAAAGTCATGACATTACACTAAAAAGTAGAATTACTTGATATGTATCATAGATTAAAGTTTGCAGCTGCAGTGGCCACCATTTCAGACAGATTATTTATCTTGTAAACAGATGACATAAACTTACAGCATCAATGAATACTGTACATTTATTTTTCTTCCTTATGATTTTCTATCATGTTCTTTATCTTTATTGTAGGAATACAGTATATAATACATAGAGAAAATGTGTTCATCAACTTTTTATGTTATTGGTAAGGTTTCCAGTCCACAGTAGACTAATAGTAATTACTTTTGGAGGGAGTTAAAAGTTACATGAGGATTTTTTATGGCACAGTCTGGAAACCCCAACCCCTTCATTGTTCAAGGGTTGGTTGTAAACGTTTTGAAAATGAAAAGTACATTCTTTGAAATGACCATATAGAAAGATTCAAGCCAGAACCTGCAAAACAAAGGTTGGAATTGCCATTTTATGATTCAATATAGGCTTTCTTATAATTAAGAAAATTTAATCTATGTTATCTTCTTACATGACTTACGACAAATGAAAAGTAGCATGTGTTGTTTTTATGCTAGGAAGCTTTAAAAGTGTTATTGTTTGGCTCTGTTTGAGAGCTTTTGAGTTGCCCTTTTAAAAGTAGCTGACTTAGAAAGTGCTCAGGTAATGTCAGTGTCAGTTTTCTTATGAGCTACCAAGCGCCGGTGTGCTCCTGAGTGAGGGCACAACCATGTTTGAGTGAGAGTCTCAGCTGAGTGGACAGGTGGTCATTTGGCTGGATAACAGTAGGGCTGTCACTACAGAAGAATTCACAAGGTGATGACAGAAGTAGAAATGAATCCTTTATGGGCATGAGGTAGGTAGATTCAATCATAGTTAATTAAGGATGACAGAAAAGACATAAACTGAATTACAGTCTAATGAAGCACTTGGCCTTATTTGCTGTGTGACAGACATTCTGGCTATTGGCCTTCTTTTACTGTGAGGACATTTGTATTTTGTCTTTTAGACACACATGGTCTTGTGCACAATAACAGAGTCTGAGTGCAGACTAATCCCATGATAACCTTGGATATTGTGATTATTGTCCCCTATGCCCCAAGAGCTCTGATTCCCACTTAGGCATGGAAGAACCAGTATAGGTACCTGGAGAATTTTGCTTAATGACCTGCCAGTTGCTCAGTGATCTGATGGTTTGTGTCTGAAATTATGGAGGCATACCGCTCTTCTTTTTGAATCAATGAATATGCATCTATTTGACTAATTAGTACTCCCAAATATCTAAGCTCTCAGGTTTCAGTATATGCCTTTTATTTTTTCTAATAACCTTCTCACTTGAATTCTTTTCATAAATGATGTTTAGAAGATACACTTATGAAAATGACAGTGCACTCTATGCCAGGTCTTATTATTGTGACTGTCATTCCTGATGTTTAATAAACCCACATGTATACATAGCCCATCCATCTCTTCCCCTTTCCAGGACACAGTGTTGTTTTCATTTTACCCAGGCACCTTTCCTTTTAATGTTCACTGCATTGTCAAACATACCTTATCTGAAGTAAATGATGTTACTGGCTGTCCTGGGGGAACACAGTAAATATCAGTAGGTAAATAGAAGCTCTGGTAACTTCTGCAATGTCAACTTTATCTCTGTCACCATTATGATGATGGAAAGCATGTGAAGCCTGCTGGTCTATTTCATCTCCCTGACTGCATCTCTTGCAGTTGGGGGAATGTAACTGATGTGCAGCTACACAAGAGTTTTAATTAACGTGAAATACCACAGCAGCAAGTAGAGATAAAGTTTCAATACTCAAATGTATTTAGAGGCCCAATATCATTAGCAACATTGTCAAAATTCATTCATCTATTTATTCATTTATGGGAGTCTCATGCTTATATAACTAGGAAGATTTGAGCTGTTTAGGGAGATCAACCAATCTTCCCATGGGGAAGGGACACTTGTTCTAGTATATTAATGATCAGTGGAAATTAAGTTACACAAGAAGAAAGAGAGGAGCATTCCAAGTAGTGACTATATAAAATTATTTTAATATGAAAAATCTGTTGAGTACAAAGAATAGCAAGAACATTTGTGTGACTAGACTAAGAAGGATAGAGTATGGTTTGAGATGATGTTGGAGAAGTACATGGAAACCATATCGAGCTAAATATTGTTACCCATGTTAGAAGTTTTTGTCTTTATCATTAAAACTATGAGAAACCTCTGAAAGTTTTAAGAAGCACGACTGTGTATCGTTTGTGGTATAAATATCTTTCTGAGTGTGTCTATTCGGTATCTTTAAGTCTGTGGCATGTAGCTGTGTTTCTCTAGGTGCATGTGTTTGGATGAGCTGCATAATCAAATTTTATTAACCTATTCAACTAGTATTTTGAGCACCTGTTCTGGGTACTCTTCTAATTCTTGAAATGAGACCTATAGATAAGATATACACGATTTTTGATTTCATGGGAACATTCTTGTGGGAAAACACAAAAATACCCAAAGTCAAATAATGAGATAATATAATTTTGTGTACTGATATGTGCCATGAAGAAGATTAAGTAAAGTAAGAATGTAGAGGATGTGATGTGACAGTGATTAGGGGAAACCAAAGTGAGGGAGTGTATTATGAGAAGATGTAGGGAAGAGCATTCCAGACTGTTATGAGTAAGTGAAAGTCTTAAGAGGGGTATGAGCTTAGGGTGTTTGAGGAGCAACAAGAAGACTATGAAAGAGGCACCAGGCTAGGACATGAGTTAAGATGAGTTCAGAAAGGTAGTTAGGGTTTAGATTTAAAGGCCTCACATGGCATATTCATTAGTGCCTTCCCACTATGAAGTATGGTTAAAAGATTATAGAGAGCAAGGGAGGATATAATGATAGATGCAGAGAGTAAGAAGTCTGTTGCAATAGATTTGGTAAGATAGAGTAGTTGTTTGTGGAGGAAGATCAGATTCTGGATACGTTTTGAAGGCAGAGTCAACAAGACTTACTTATGGATTAGATATAGACAGTAGGTGGAGAGATAATGGACAGAAAAGCTAATTTTGTTTTGGGCCTGTGCAACTGGGTAAATGGTGATAGCACATACTGAGATGGAGAAGATCAGGGGGAGAATGGAATTAAGGAGAAATTATTCTATCATGTATTTGGGATTTTTTATCATGTCAGAATAGGCATTCTGACATTCCTATTAAGTATACAAGCCAAGATCAGATTATGAAGTTGAACATGAGTATGGTTTGCATTTTTAAAATGTGTCTACCTTTGATGTAGAGCAGATTGTTGTGAAAGCACTCTTGCCTCCCACCCTATTCTCTTAGTAACCAAACTGTAGTCAAAGTGTGATTTAAATGTACATACTTAAAGGAGGAGGTGGTAGAAGGAAGTGGTATAGTAACATTGAAGAGTTCCAAATGTAACTTGAGCTTCACAGTGGAGTGGGATGGAGGAGATTTAAAGATTTCCAGGGTGTTGGCTGTGAGCCTAATGAGTTTAGTCCTAATTTCCTGATGGAGGAGGAAAGTGAGATATCCTCCCCTTTCCCTCCAGTTATAGAACCCTCTGCAGATCATCATGCAAGGCTATAGACTGTGCATGTACAACTTCAGGAGCAATGGACCTAGAGTGAGACAGGAGAGGTGACTGGTGGTCCTCGGAGTGGAGCAGATTGGCAGACCTCCTTCTACCACTTTCATTATTACAAAGCTATGCTGTCTGATACAACAGCCATTAGCCATAGATAGCTACTTAAATTTAATAAAATCAAAACTAAATAATATTTAAAATGCAGTTGTTCAGTAGCACTAGCTACGTGTCAAGTGCTTAATTGTCACATGAGGCTAGTGACTACCAAACTGAATGGGGCAGATATAGAACATTTCTATCATTAAAGCAAGTTCTTTTAGACAGTATGATATGTAGAAAGAAGTGGATTGGATGATCTGCTGCATATCTGCCTTCTAGTTCAATTTCTATCTCTTGAGACTAAATGCAAATATTTTATATTGTAGAGAATCCAGTATGAATTCAAATTTAATCAGGAGTTTGTGATAGGAGATATCCAATAGGTTGGAGCCGTATACTCCTGCAATTTTCCTATATGGGCTTTACCTTTAAAATATTAAGCGTGTGTATGTGTGTGTGTGTATACACATACATATACATACATACCATCTTAGATAATAAAACCAAAAATAACTGCTATTCTTACGTTGAGATGTGGGAACACAGCTTCTGCATTAATTCAAAGAAACACAATAAAAAGTAGAGTTGGTCAAAGCTTGTTTGTTCTATTTAGAGTCCCAGAAATGTACTTCCTATTTCTTTTGTTCCAATTTGATGAAGCTTTGTCACTACAGCGAATTATGTAAGTTATAAACAAAGAACTACATCATTATGAGCAGAACCTAACATAATATCAGCCTTTAATGGTCTTTTGTAAACCTGTCATATGAATAGCAGTGCCTTACAGAAAATAGCACAATTGATCTAAAGAAAGCACTTTCATTCTGCACACCAACTCATTCAAGAATGAAGGACACCACACCATACAATGAAGTGTATTGAAATAGAAAAGTACATGAAGCCAAGACTGCCAAATTATTTATCTTTCATTAAAAGAGAAAATCACACATTATTATCTCTGGTAAATGAACGTGTTTGTCAAAGTTGGCAGTGGGCTCAGAAATAATAATCATAAGAAATTCTATCCTCAATCAAGTAAGCATAACTGTGTGTTTTAATATAAATTTTAGGAAAGGGATTTCTGAGCATGGAATACTTTCAAAGGAAAGTGTAAATAGCCCTGTGGGTCTTGCCTGACCATCAGTAGGGATAGCACATGCATCTGTGCAACCTGGTGGAGTGGCTCATCCAGGCTGAAGATATTTTTCTATCCCTGTAACTTAGTTACTGATCAATTCATGCATAAGCAAGAATCTTAATAACGGTTGAAGATTTTCAGCTATAGAAGCTTGGAATCCTATGCCCAGAAAGGAAGCAGATATGCAACACTTTTTAATTTTAATAAGTCTTCCTTTTTGCTTTTTTGAAAATTTAAATAATATGTGCCAGAGAAAGATACCAAACAAGAATTTGCATTTCAAAACAGTTTCATTTGAGGCTATACAATGAATAGCATGGAGATAATGTGCAGGTGTCCTCTCTTGGTTCTCACTGTCAAGAGAAAAAGTTTCAGCCTACTAAGACTGAGAGCTTTCAATTTAGAATCTCCTTTGGTTCTAATGATAAACCTATGCATTTGCAGAAAGCAAGGACATACCAAATTAAATAAAAAAGTTTCCTTTCCTGTTTCAGAGAAACTCTGAAGAAGGTTTTCCTTTTCTAATTAATTATTTATTTATTTGCTTTTATTTTTAGGAGCAAACTGCCAAGTCTGTGAATATTCCTGGAATAAAATTCTGAATAGGCATCTCTTGATATTTTCATTGAAGAGTCTTGTCACCTTAGAAAAAGGGAAAATATGCTGCGTCCCTTAGCTATTCAGGGAGAAACTTGAGTTACAGTGACAGATTTCTGCTATGTTTTTAGTATGATTTTCTGAAAGTTTTGTAGATGCTGAAACTTCTGAGGGAAGTTAGAACCTTTAGAACCAACCTGGCTGACTCTGACCACTGAAATGTTTTCCATTATTCATAGTTGCTTCAGGAGCTCATATTAACTTTCACTAGTACTGTTGTGATAACTAATGATTATGGCACCTCCATCCTCCAGGCCCTGCCCCTTTATTTTGCTGTCCTCTTGATGGAGGTTTAGATTATCTTTCTATAGAAAATATTTCATTTTAAAGAAAGTTGTGTGCATTATTTTATAAAACAATATATTCGGGTTCCATCTCATTCCTCTTTTTCTTTTCTTTTTCTTTTTTGGCTTGGGGGAATCTATTGGATCTTTCTCCTATTCTTACTACATTCCAACTCACAGAGATGGTCTGAGTTCACACCTCTTTTTTGTCAAAAGAGGAGAGACCTTTGGAAGCCACACTGGTGTACTTTCAGGTACCAAAGGAAGAAATTTAGACTTAGAACTACCAACTATTCAGAGCATTGTAGAATGCCAGAGCTGGAGAAAAACCTGAAAAAAATGCCTGAGAAACATAGCAAGACATTGTCTCTAAAAAGTTGTTTTGAAAGTTAGCCAGGAGTGGTGGTGTATGCCTGTAGTCCCAGCTCTTTGGGAGGCTGAGGTGGAAGGATCGCTTGAGCCCAGGAGTCCAAGGCTGCAGTGAGTTATGACTCTGCCAGTGCACTCCAGCCTGGGCAACAGAAGGAAACCTTGACTCTATAAGAAAAGATTGAAATTTTTTTTTAAATCTCTAAAAAATAGAGTCTATCTCCTTATATTTTAAAGATGAAGAGAGATTTACATACAGAGAGATTTTGTGAATCAAAGCTGAATCTAAGTTTCAGGTCTCTGGATTGCCAGTAGAGCGCTCTTTGCCAATACCCCGTACCCTCGATGCTGTCTTTCCTGAGTAGCATTTAGTCTCTCTAACTTATTTGCATTAATCCCAAGTGGAGTTGCCTACATTACTCCCTTTCTGGTCTCTGGAGCGTGTGACTCTTTGCTGTATGCCCCAGACCCATCCCTGGCCCTCTGGAAACTTTGTGACTACCACCCACAAACAGCTCCATCCCTTTCTGTGAACCTCTGATATCCATTTCTCTAACCACCATTTTCTTTCTTCTCTTTTGTCTCTGTTCCTAAGGGTTTATCTGAAATCTGTTCTCAGGGTAAACAAGTCAGGCTATAAATTCCCCTTACAGGAATTTTGGACAGGAACAGCCTGACTTATCTTAGAACTTTGACACTTCAGAGAATTAGAAAATTTACTTCATCTTCTTGCAGGAGGCATCCCTCAGCATTTTTAGCAGGAAAAAAAAATTTTTTTCTGCTAAGTGCTTTTAGTGCTTCTCAATCATATTCTTTTCTCTTTCTGCTTTTCCTTCCAATTTTTCAGTAGGTAATCCACTTGGATTATCATGAGCATGTGAAATTTATAATAACAATAATAAAAACTCATAATGATGTAGAGTATTTAGGGTGAAAATAAATGATGGACTGAGTAAAGTAGATTGAACCATATTCCACCTGGAATTGATTTTATCTTCTCAGAAAGATGCAATTCCCTCCAAGTTGGGGAACCTACTTCATCATAGGCAGGAGTTGGGAACAGATAAAAGTCCTGATGGAGATTCCTAAGGTAAGCAGTAGGTTATGAGACAGAAACTCAAGGGACCAGCCTCCTCCCAGCAATCTCCTCCAACTCAATCACCCTGTCTAGTCCAAAATTGTGCACTAATGGAAGTGAGGCTCCATCCAGTCTTCTTTATCAGGGAAGTCCCTCCTTTCAGGAGAAAGGAGGAGTGTGGAAAGATTTATTTCGAATACATCTAGAAAGGTGGAAAGTGATGGTGAAGCCACCCATTTATGTGTGGAATCAGGAATATGGGAAGAAAAACTTTAAAGAATTTTCTTATTTCTGTCTAAATAAGAATTAACTAAGTTTAGAAAACGATGTTTCTCTTTACAGAGCATCCATCATGCATTAGAAAAGATGCTATTGTTTTACATACCTTATCTCGATCCTATCAATAACCCTTTAAAATGGTATGACAGAACAATTCACCTCTCTCCCCATATTCTTCCCAATTCAGTCATTGTATAAGCCTCTGGAATCTAAATATCATCCTAGTGAAAAGTAAGGAAGAAAAAAACTGAATCGATCAATAATAACTGAATTCACCTGAAACTTACTAAGATCTCAATATTTTCTAATGGAGCAGAACAGGAAAAGATAAATAAAGGAAGTTGCAATTTAAATATATTTGAGTGCTTGGATTTAAAATTTGTGAATTTGTTACAAATTCTTATATTGCAATGTTACAAGTGATACATTTGTAAACATTATGAGGTGAAACTGGCAAGCACGAGGCCAATGGGGTTGACCTTGGGAAGGAAGGCTTCTGCCCATGGATAGTATTTTAGGTTTAGGAGAACCACAGGAATAAGACAGACTGCTAGGAGGAGTTACATAGTCTTATTTTTGAGGGAAGAACTTAGACACAGCACTTAGGCTCAAAGCTAACATGAGGTCACAACCACTGTTGTTACACAGCATCCCGACCTCCTGGTCTGGGTTCTTCTTGCTCAGAACAACAACAACAACAAAATCTATCCTGAGGTCTAATTTAGAATTAACTCAGCAGGTAGGGACTATTTGGCCCAGATAAGGGAACTGGCGAGCGTAGCAGCAGGTGGCTTCGTTTCTTATAATTGAAATGCACCTGGTTTGTATTTCTGTTAAAACAACTCTCACTGCCGGCCTTGAACATTAAAATACAGTGTTTCAGACTGTCCATATGAATTTTAGTAGTGTTAAGTTTCAGCCTCTTCTTGAAAAAGCATTTTTCATTCCCAATCACGTTTTATGTAGTATTCTTATAGATGAATCCTAGTTGTACATATTGTTGGCATATTTGTGATATTTTGATACATGTATGCAATGTGTAATGATCACATCAGGGTAATTGCAGTATCCATCGCTTCAGACATTTACCTTTTCTTTATGTTGGAGATTTCACAATTCTTCTGTTCTAGCTATTTTGGAGATAGAATAAGTTTTTGTTAAAATTTTCTACTGTACTATTGGATACTAGAACTTGTTCCTTCTATCCTACTATGTTTCTGTAACTGTGGTAGTTTTCATTCTACTGTGGTGGTTTTCATTGAGCTGCATGTTGGAATCAATGAGAAAAGTAAAAAATGTTCTGATGCTTGGACCACAGGAAATTCTGAGGTAATTAATCTGGGGTGTGGTCTGGGCATCATCAGGCTTTTTAAATCTTCCCAAGCATTTTGAACATGTAGCCAAAATTGCGAACCACAGTACAAGTGTAAAATAGGTAATATTTTTAATTTAAAGCAAATATTTTATATTGAATTCTGTGTCATACTCAATATCAGTGCTATATATATAGCATATAAACTCTAGAAAATGAAACAAGTTAAGAACAATTTTTTATGAGAGTTATTGTAATTAAGAGACCAGATATGAAACTCCAAATGGACTTGTAATTATAAAGCTGAAACATGATGGTAGAAGAAGAGAATAAGACTTATAAAAACATCTTAATCAAATGATTATTCTTGGGGTACATTATCACATTGCATTTTGACACCTGAATTCTTTCAGACAAGCCACAACATGGCAGTAGTGTTTTGAAGCAAAATTAAATAATTTGCTTTGAAAATAAATGTTTTTCTTTCGCATCTTTTCTTCAATCCAAAATCTTTCCTTAATGAAAAGTTGTACACAGGTAAGTGTAAGTGTATGTGGCTATCATGTTTCTTCCAGTGAATAGGGAGTGGCTATTGGACATGAATGGTTCTTAACGCACAATTCTTACTTCAGACCATGTACCTAGTACCCCAAATCCAAGAACTTATATATATATTTTTTAAGTTGTGAATTTATGCTTGTGGTGGACAACTTGAAGTAGTAGGTTTCTTTTTTTTTTTTTTTTTCCCCAAAAAAACACTTTTCTTTTGGAAGAACTGACTATCCAACTGTATCACTACCTCCTCCTTGTGTCAGCAAGTCCGAACATGTGGAGCTCTTTTTGAAAACAGTGCCTATACAGGTTTGCATTTAAATACGTCTCTCTCATGCTTATTTATTTGCTCATTTGAAATGAAGTAGCCTGAGGGCTTCTCAAACTTTAATGTGAATACAAATCACCAGTTGTCAACAAGAATGGAGATTGAGATTTTCCCTTACCTGCAAACTAAGTTAGCCTCCCACAGTTTCATGTATTTTGGCAGAACACATGAAGTTTGTGGTCCAGAGAGAACCTATTACTCATGACACAGAAGACAGAATAAGGCTTACGTTACCATTGTTTCCCCTTACTCCTCAAGTACATGCTGAATATGCAGTGGGTTTGTATCACTGTTGAGGAACTTCAAATATGGGAAAGTCCAATCTTTAAAAAAAGTTGCATACAGCTCTTCTCTACCTTTCCTCCAATGGGAAACATTATTTTTATTACCTTGGTCAGCAAACGAATCTGTCGTCTGCTTTTCAGTGAGATACCACGTCGTCTTTCTTTTGAGACCATTTGCTATACAAACATCCTTGAAAACAAAAGCTGTCAATGCCTTCTTTCAGAGGACATGAAGAAGTATGAGATACCCATGGAGAACTGTGTCCCAACACTGAGAATTTTGTCTACATAAAAATTCTGATTCAGGTGGTTTGGGGTTGGACCTGATATTCTTCATTGCTAACAAGTTTCTGGGTGATTGATGCCAATGACCAAACAGCAAGCAGTAGTGGGCATGTTTATTATACTCTCTAACCTAGCATTCTGTCTTGATTTTAATATTCGGCAGAATCCTATGTGGGTATATGATGACAATGCTATGGTGGGGGAAGGGGAACAAAACTGATGCATCTCCTGACATACTGTTTGTCTGTCTGTGTGTGTGTGTGTGTGTGTGTGTGTGTGTGTGTTGCATGCACTGACAACCTGTCTAAATGTGGCCAACTTGGAACACTGCATAATGTCACATACTACATATTCCTGGCATTATAAGAACTCTTTGCTACCTAGGCTTTTAAGGAGAAAATCTTGTGCAGTGATGAAGAGTATGGACTCCAGAGTCAAAGTTCCTAGATTCACATTTGGATTTTGCCATTTACTAGCTCTGTAAACTTTAGCTACTTATTGAACCTCTTTTTGATTCAGTTCCCCATTTATAAAATTGAGATGATAAAAGTCAATAGGGGCTAGATATTATTCTATAATAGCCCCTATATACAGGTGTGAGGACTCACACCTGTAATCCCAGCACTTTGAGAAGCTGAGGCGGTTTTATCACTTCAGGTCAGGAGTTCGAGACCATCCTGGCCAAGGTGGTGAAACCTCATCTCTACAAAAAAAAAAAAAAAAAAAAATCAGCCAGTATGCTGGCATGTGCCTGTAGTCCCAGCTACACAAGAGGCTGACGGAGGACAGTCGTTTGAACAGGGAGGCAGGGGTTGCAGTGAGCTGAGATTGTGCCACTGTATTCCAACCTGGGTGACAAGAGTGAGACTCCCCACACCCCAAAAAATCAATAGGTGTCAAGTGCTTAGAAATACCAATCCACTGATGATAGCTACATGAATCCTTGCTATTATTGCTGGGTTCACTAACACACTTTTTGGATTGATGCGTTAGTTAAAATCAAATTATGAAATGAATTGTCAAAAATACTTGCTCTTCCATAGAGCAACATGAAATATGAAGTTTATGACCTTAAAAATTTAATCAAATGATTCTCACCTATATCATGTTATTAAGGACTCAGTAGCTATAAACTTCTAGTTATTAAAAAGTAAAATTATTCTCTAAGTTACATAAAATAATTTTATTATATGAAATATCACAGATTGTATATATGATTAATACACCTTAAGTGCCATATCTTAAGAATAATACCTTAAAGTAACCAAAGTAATTACTATGCTATTGAAACACTGAGGTGAATGAATGTTCAATTAATACTTTTGTTGGCCTTTTTGAATTTAGGAGAGGCTTTTGTATAATTCTGTTCAACTTAGTGAAACGACTCTGTTGTCTGGGGTATACATCCTGGTTCTTGGTCTCAGTCGAGAAAGAATTCTGGACATTGATGCACACGGGAGTGGGTTTTAGAAGCAGAAAGTTTAATAGAAAAAGAAGAGAGATAAAAAAGGCTTCCTCATATTGAGAAAGTGGGTCACCCAAAGGAGGGTCTCCTCTTTGTGGTGGAAGGCAATCAATTTTGTACAGGGGCTTGAGGAGGTGATTGATTTACATAGGGCTCGGGGATTGGATCCACCAGGTGTGTCATTTACATAGCCAGCGAAAAGACTGGCCCTCCCACCCTGGTCTTTTATTATAAGAATGTAGCCTCCACCTGGCTGGTCGCCATGAGGACTGTACACGTGGGTTTATCTGGAGGCTGCCATGACACCTGGCACAAGTAGCGACTAGAAAAAGAGGGCAGGAGACACCAGTTACGTATTGAATGTACCTGGCTTCCATATACAGCTGCCAGCATTTGCATATAAGAGCTTCTAGTTTGCATATCTATGCCTAACTTATCAGGCTGCTTTCTATTAGAGAAGAAATGGTTTAGAGGCTGCTTTTTGCTAAAGGAAAATTCCGTGAAGAACTTTTACCCTTTCTAGCTGCCTAAAAACTATTTCCTAATAACTTCTGTATTATCAGCAAATATAAATAAATATCTCTTATTTGATGGTTGTCTTACCAGACATTGGGGATATAGAAACAAGTAAGACCTAGCTATTAAGTACCTCACAATATAATGGAGGAAGAAAGGTACTCTTTATATGCCATTATTTAATTAGAGATATAACATGAGAATTTGTGGATACTGAACAAGGAGCAATAAGTTTTGGCTTCCTAAAACATGAAATACATCAGAATTTGACATAATCGTGAATTGTTTTCCTCTCAATAACATTCTCCAAAATAAAGAGCATCTTTCCTTTCGCCATTCATTTTATGCAATCTATTTAAAAAATCATTAATTCAAAAATAATTTATTAACTGTCCTGCTATGTGCAAGGAATCTAAAAGAGGTGCCAGGGTCTGTGGTCTGTGACTTCAAAGATGCACCATGTGTAGTGAAGGAAGACAAATAACCGGCTGCATGAACCTTGATGTGATGATGATGGAGGTGACACATCTGGCTGTGAAAACGTGCCTTGAAGATCATGCCAAGGCATGCTTGTGTTCTTCAATTTAACTTTGTTTTGGGGGTAATAGAGTGACTTAAACTATTTTTGCATTTATTATCTATTTGTGTATTTATTTCAGTAACTGCCTGTTCATGTGCGTTATTCCCTTTAGTTTCTATTGAATTATTCATTTTCTTTTAAACTAATTTCCAAAGTCTTTATCTTGATGGCACTGCAGCATCATTAAAGGATTTTAATAAGGGAAGTAGGGAAAGGGTTTATGAGTGCACATAAATTTTGTAAAACTTATCACTATTCTATCATGTTTTTCTTATACCCCATATGGATATTTCAAAAAATCAAGCAATAGAGTGGTATAGAGCAAGAAACAAAGTCCTCTGTTGTCTGACTCCAGCAGTCCTACTCTCTAATGTAAGCACTTTTAAATTCATTTTGTGTTTGTTTCAATAAACTTTATAAACAATCAAGTATGTACAGTTGACACCTTTGAAAAACATGGGATTTAGAGTTACCTAAACACACATACCCCTCCCCGTGCAGTTGAAAATCTGTATAACTTTTGACTCCCCAGAAACAACTGTGAATACCCTGTTGCCCAGAAGCCTATATCAACAGTCTGTTAACACACATTTCATGTGTTATATTTATCAGAAGTTGTATTCTTACAATAAACTAAGCTAGAGGAAAGAAAATGTTACTAAGAAAATTATAAGAAAGAATATATTTACTATTTATTAAGTGGAGGTGGATCACCATGAAAGTCTTCATCCTCACCGTCTTCACATTGAGTACGTTGACAAGGGATTGGTCTTGCTGTCTCAGGGTGGCAGAGGCAGAAGTAAATTCCAGGATAAATGGGCACACACAGTTCAAACTTGTGTTGTTCAGGGTCAAGAGCATCTATTTCTATCTTTATCTACCTATATATAGATATACATATATAAAGCTTAATAATAATTTTAATAGCAGTGAAATCATTCTATTTGATATACATTGACTTTTCTGTTTAATGTGATGTCTTGAATACTTTTTTATATATCATTTTACTTAGATTTATCTCATTCATTCTAGCTTTTTAATATTAGTAACAGCCATTGTTGATTTATAAATATAATGTTAAATATGTTTTCAATCTTTTGTAGAGTGCGTTAATGGAAATAAAATTGCTGAATTAATGGACATGTGCATTTAATTTTAGTTGATAACACTAAAATATTTTTTCACAAAGACAGTACCAATTTACACTCCCATCAAAAAAATTGATATTTTTATTTATACCAATACTTACCAACACTAGCTATAGTAGGCTTTCTAATATTTTCTAAACTGAATAAAAGTTACTACAATTTTTTAAGGTGCAGTTTCTTAGTTATAAGTAATTTAGGGTATGCTTACAAAATCGTATTGGTTACTTTAAGGTGTATCTAAGGGGATGTGTGTGTGTGTGTGTGTGTGTGTGTGAGTGTGTGAATTGCCTGTTCATGTCCTTAACTGATTTTAGAAATTGAGCTGTTTTTCCTTAATCTCAAATGTATTTATATTAATTATCCATGTTAAAACCTGGAGTTATTCAAAAATCCATAGATGCTTTAGAGGATGGGGTTTAGTTTTGCCAATATTGTTTTCAGATAAGGAGTTTTCAAGAGAGAACTTTGGTAAGAAATACTGGGGAAAGCCACAGAAGTTAATGGCTAAAGATTTACCACTCAATATTCTTTCACCTGCACCAGGCAATTAGCACCCTACTCGTTCAGTCAAGAATATCTTTGAAAAATAACATGAAGTTGAAGTTCATTCTTCTTTTAAAGCATAATATAATTCTCTTTTTCACCTTATGAGCACTTTAGTTTTAGGTTCTTAGACTTTTTTCCCCCCAATACATTTGTGCAGCTTCCATGCTGAAATATTCAAGAAGAGTAAAACACATCAAACATATTTAAAGATAATGCTTGGGCTTGTGACCTCTGTATACTTGAATATATTGCTTTTATGTGTTCTGAATAACTTTCTTCCAAAATAAGTTTCCACATCATTCAGGTTTGTTAAAGTAGTTAACACAAGGCTATTAGCAACTTTTAGTAATATACTAGCTCTAAGTTGTTCATTAGACATATTTTCCTTGGAAAATATTAACAGTATAAACTTTTCATGATTAATAATAAATATATATATTTTGTTTATATATATATATTATTATTATTATTATTATTATTTTGAGACAGAGTTTCACTCTTGTTGCCCAGGCTGGAGTGCGGTGGCACAATCATGGCTCACTGTAACCTCTGCCTCCTGGGTTCAAGTGATTCTCCTGCCTCAGCCTCCCAAGTAGCTGGAATTACAGGCATACGCCACTACGCCCAGCTAATTTTTTTGTATTTAGTAGAGATGGGGTTTCACCATGTTGGTCAGGCTGGTCTTGAACTCCTGACCTCAGGGTGATCCACCTTCCTTGCCCTCCCAAAGTGCTGGGATTACAGGTGTGAGCCACTGTGCCTGGCCATGTTTGTTTGTTTTTTAGAGATGACGTCTCACTCTTTCACCCAGCCTAGAGTGTAGTGGCATGATCATAGCTCGCTGCAGCATCAAGCCCCTGGGCTCAAGTGATCCTACTGCTTCAGCCTCAGTAAGTATAAATATTATCCATAGTGACAATCACATACAAGCAGATACAAATATATTCATTAAAAGTATGAATAAGTTTATTTTAGGATATATGGCAAAAACTAAATGGAAAATTTCAATAAAATTTACCTTAATTAGAAAGCAATCTTGGCCGGGCGCGGTGGCTCAAGCCTGTAATCCCAGCACTTTGGGAGGCCGAGACGGGCGGATCACGAGGTCAGGAGATCGAGACCATCCTGGCTGACACGGTGAAACCCTGTCTCTACTAAAAAATACCAAAAACTAGCCGGGCGAGGTGGCGGGCGCCTGTAGTCCCAGCTACTCGGGAGGCTGAGGCAGGAGAATGGCGTGAACCCGGGAGGCGGAGCTTGCAGTGAGCTGAGATCCGGCCACTGCACTCCAGCCTGGGTGGCAGAGCGAGATTCCGTCTCAAAAAAAAAAAAAAAAAAAAAAGAAAGCAATCTTTACAAAACATATTTAGATGTTAAAATGTTGTCTTATGAGGGAATTAGCCTGATTTAAATGCTTTGTACAGCAGCTATTTTAGAGATGAGTCTCTATTGCTTGATATGATCCTCTTTTTAAAGATGCTGAATATAGATTTTAAGTTCTCAGAAGAAATTTAATAAAAATCTATTTTATGGTTCTCCTTATATATATGGAGATATTTCTGGTCTATTGGTAAGTTTATCTTAACTGGTAACTGAAAATAATATGTTTCAAGAAATGAACTCATATAATCAAAATATGATTCCCTTTAATACACTATTATATTTTTGCAAGACTTACCACTGTTTTTGAAGAAGTTAGATAATATACTAAATGAAGTTTTTGGTAGATGTTTAATAGTAGTAGATTAGGTATGTGCATTTTATTCCCAATATTTCATTGAGTAGAGACTTAAGTGATATTTTAATTCAAATTCAGAAGAATGAAGAAGAAAACCGATTTTTTTTCCTTATTAAACCTTATGTGTAAAATGCATTCTATCTTATAAAAAAATGTTATTTGCTGATTCATGCAGAAAACATTGATCCCAGCTCATATCAATAAATGGAATTTGTTCCAATATTGATTTTTAATTTGAATTACTGAAGATAGCTCTAATCAAAACAAATCTGAAAAATATCACTTTCTCCAACTATCACTGAGTAGGGTCAGGAAATTACTTCCATCATTATTTGTCTTCATTATTTAATGCAATATTGAGAGTTATCTTGAATTTGCAGGAACACATAATTTCAAGGTGACTATAAAACACGAAGCCTTTTTTTCTGGTGCATGTTCTTTGAACGTTTGTTAGAAGGCAGTAAAATATGGAAGGTCAAGGCAATGAAGTTTGGTGCTTTAGACCAGGGCTTCTCAAACTTTAATATATCTGTGAATTACTTGGAAAGTAGGTCTGAAGGGACAGGGACTTAGAATCTTTATTTCTTTATTATTATTTTTTTAATTTCTATGTCAATGAGTTTTGAGGTACAAGTGGTTTTTTGTTAAATGTATAAACTTTTTAGTGGTGATTTTTGAGATTTTGGTGCACCCATCACCCAAGCAGTGTACATTGTACCTAATATGTACTATTTTATCCCTCACTCCCTATCATTCTCACCCCTCAAAATCCCAAAGTCCACTATATCATTCTTAAGCTTTTGTGTCCTCATAGCTTAACTCCCACTTATAAGTGAGAACATACACTGTTTAGTCTTCCATTCCTGAGTTAGGAATTTAATCCACTTAGTTCTCAGTTCACTTGGAACAATGGACTCTGGCTCCATCCAAGTTGCTGCAAAAGACACTATTTCTTTCCTTTTTATGGCTGAGTAGTATAATTAAATAGTCAAAAACCAATAGATATTGGCAGGGATGTGGTGAAAAGGGAACACTTCTACACTGCTAGTGGGAATGTAAACTAGTACAACCACTATGGAAAACAGTATGTAGAATCCTTAAAGAACTAAAAGTAGAACTACCATTGAATCCAGCAATCTAATTACTAGGTATCTACCCAAAGGAAAGGAAGTCCTTATATGAAAAAGACATGCACATGCATGTTTATAGCAGTGCGATTCATAATTGCAAAGATATAGAACCAACGTAGGTGCCTATCAGCCAATGAGTGGATAAAGAAACTGTGGTATATGTAAACCAGAGAAGCTTCATTTCTAACAAGCTCCCTTTTGATGCTGATGCTTCCAGACTGTCAGCCACGCTTTCAGTGGCAAAGCTTTAGGACACTTTTTACTGTGGAGTCACATGATGTATCCTAGCCGTTGCCCAAATGTGAACCTGGATAAATTACACTGTACTTCAGTTTTTGAATCTGTGAAACGTACTAATAATGAACTTACCTAATAGGATTGTTGTGAGGTTTACACGAGTTAATATACAAAAAGTTCTTTTAATAGTCCCTTATAATTAGTAGACATTTCTGAAGCTATCATTTTTTTTTATTTCTTCCCAGTTGAGCAATAATGTGTTGTGATAAAGATATAGAAATTATCATTAGAGAATTTAGTTTGTTTAAATCTAGACTTTAGAAATAATCTAAGGAAAATCCTATATTTTACAGTCTAAGGGTTCAGATTAGCTAAATACAGAGAAATGGGGTTTGTTCATCTCCTGGTACACGTTCTGCTTCCTTTTGCCACCCTCACCATTGTCCACTGTAAATGATTTTTTTAACTACAAATGTCTCAAATGCTTTTGAGAAATCAATAATTTACCATGTGGAGGTAAAAAAATGAAAAAAAAATTGTGAAAGGCAAATAATACACATTGTTACCAAGAAACCCCAGATTTTCCTTCAATATGATGCAATAGTATTGACTTGCTGTGCTAGCCTCTGTATCTTTGTCCTTAGCATTTGTTACAGTAGTGAAACATCTGTAACCTCAAAGGTATAAGTGATGCCCCTTCCACTTAATTATTTTTGAATAAGATAGAGTGGTGGAAAAAATATAGAATGGGCTTCAACTTCAACCAACTGCAGCCCGTGCATTGATGATCTTTGCTAATAAGAATGTTGAACAAAATGAAACATGCATGAGAAGATTGAAAAGTGGGTCATAAAAAACAAAACGCCTTTGCTGCCAGGATGCCACTCCGGCTTCTGGGTTAATCATGCACTGCTGGAAAAAGCATTTGTGTTCACCTGCCCGAATGAATCTAAAGACCATAATGAACAAAATCTTGTTTTTTTTTTTCTTACCCCTGTATAATGGATATTGGTATTTGCTTTTCTGGGGATGTAATTGTAGCTATCTTTCTCTCCCAGGGTTTTTTCTTTTTTATAGCCTAGATAACTGGATAATGCTTTAACAGTTATTAAATAATTACTATATTTGGCATTGAAGTAGCCATAGAAACAGATAAAGCAAAGTTAAGCTTCCAAGGAACTTATAACTTAGAACAGAGTATAATGTTTCTCACAGATACCATCCAATGTGTGAGATAAATGCATGAGATAAACATTATAAATGAAATATTGCTGATATTAGGAGAAGGGAAAAATTATCACTGGACTTTCCTTGAAGGAAGTAACAGTTCTTTGCTAGGAAAATTAAAGAGAATTTTAACATGAAAGGAGGAAGGGGCTTGTCAGATAGATTTATAAAAAAATCCTAGGCAAGCTCCTGTAACAGCAACATTAAAATCTGGCCGCCAAATAAGTTGTGTATTTGACAGTAATGGAATAAGAGTACTTTAGGGTCAGATCATAAGAGACTTTACTTGTGCTAAAGAATATGGACCATTTTTCTTCTAATGGAAATGGGGAGACTTGAAGTTTTTTACATAGAAAAGTGTCATGTTTAAATTGTGCTTTCTGAGCATGCCATAATCAGCTGGAGGATACGGAACAGACTAGTGAAAATACCAAGAAGTCAAGTCAGGATAATCTGTGGCCTCTTCCTACTCGATGATGTGTCAAAGGGCTGAGATTAAATAACTCTTAGTTTCTATATAAATTGACTTTCCATGTAACCTCAATGTTATATCTATTAAGCTCTATAATAAAAATCAATTTTCCACTCTTATCAAGACAAAGGAGTAAATATGGAAGCCATGGAAACTGTGGCATGAGTACCATCTGAAAACAGTTATGCTGCTTTCTAAATCCAGGATTGTGACTCTTGGCCAAATCTAAAGAATACAAATTACTGACTTTGACACAACATATTGTGTTTCTAATGGTAATAATGAGAACAGAAATTATTACAATTAATCCAAATTGATGACAGTCAGAAGGAAAATTGAAAATAAATGAAAAGTGAAAAGATTATAAGATTTAAGGAACAACTAGTGCATTACAATGTTACTTTTACTTTGTATCTTGTATCTAATAGTAATCTAAATTATAGAAAACACTTTTGTTTTCTATCAGAAAATGTCTGTTATAAATTTTGGAATAAATTAGTGTTGAAAAATTTATGTATTGTCAAAAAGCATTCTAGGGTTCTTTTGTGATTACCCCTCAAAACAGCCCTATTTCATAGTTGTTATTAACTTTCCATTTACAGATGAGGAAACAGTTCCGGAAAGATTTAATGATTTTCCCACTTTATTTTTTCTGTAAGATACCACAACCAAAGTTAGAACCAAGATCTATTGGAGCTAAAGCTCATGCTGAAATTGTTCACTAGCGTTGCTTAAAGTCTACTAATGTATTTTACGGAAGAATCACAAAGCATGACTATTTCAACCAGTGAGTCTGAAGTGATAATACCTAAGTTTATGTTTGGGCTCTGCTCCTTAACCAACTTGGCATAATCATACAAGAATTGTTAGTTATTTTTAGACTTTATTGTAAAATGGTGGTTGTTACCTGCTTTATGGTTGTTTTCTGGAGTAATAGAAAAGCTCAATGTGAACTCACGGGCTTGATATAAATCATGATGAATATTTTATTAATACCAAAGTTTAACATTTTATTTAGCGCTAAAATGATGGTAATAATATTTGGGCTTCGTGAAGCTCATACATTTGATTTTAATATGTTCTGTTGGTTCTTGTGTTTAAATAAACCTTGTTATTTCCATTTGTCTAAATACACATAATGTCAGTTTAGAAGCAGAAAATCAACTCTAATTGGTATGTAAGAAGTAATTTGGGATAATGGTGGACATTCGATTTTGAAGTCCCACAGATCTGGTTTTATTTTTTAAATCAGACACCCTAGATGTTTGTATTTAGGCAAATTACTTAACTTGAAATATTTCCATATTTACCAAATGAGAGATTAAAATATGTAAAGTTATTATGAGTATCTGAGATAATATACATAAATTCCCTGATACACAGTGAGTGCCTTGTTGAAAGGCAGAGTCTATTGTAGCTATTAAAGCTAATTTTCCATTAATTCCCTTGTGTAGATAAAAACTTCACAGTATCATGATGAAGAAGACAACACTGGCAAAAAAGAAACTTCATTTCATTTTTCTTCTGAAAGTTTAATAATAACAACAAACAAATTGGTCACCAGGGCTAAATATCAGAAGGTTGACACTCTCAGGTCATTTATTTGGCCTTTAATATTATATCAGGGCTGAGGAACATGAAATTATATACTGGCAAGGAAATTGGCAGTGGGCTCCTGTGATTAAGGTCCATATTACAAAACAACTTATATTTAGGTACACAGATAAGATTTTTTGTGATCATTATATATTAAACTCATATATATTTAGAAAGTTTTTATATTAGTTGATTTGTCATCCACAATAGGATTCACCCTCTAAAAATAATGTAAAAGGAAATCGTTAACAATAAAAGTATACCAAAATATATCTTTCTTTGATGATTGCTCTGTAGGGTCTTAGAGTCATAAAATGAATAGTCTTTGAGGTCCAGACTACTTAATTTTTGCTTTTCTCTGCTAGCTGTATGGCATTAGATAATTTGACTGTAAATTCTAGCTTCTTCATCTGGTAAGAAATAAAAAAGGGCAAACAGTTGACTCTTAAGGTTGTGAAAATTAATATAATCATGTATATAAAATACATAATATGATGCCCAATACTTTGTGTTAAGTACCCCAAAATGTAATGATTCTTGCCAGTGGCAAGTTGCCAGCTGTCACTGTGGAGGTCTTTGTCCTCCAGAAGGCACTGGGCTGAATCTGACCTCATTTGAATGTTCCTTTCAACATGTATATAGAATATACAACTATTGGTTTATTTTCCTGAAGTTTTTAAATTCTTTTCAAAATAGATGAGAATTTATTCTGGTTGTTTGAAATTTCTGGTTCTTTGCTTACAGAGCAGTGGCCATTTCTATTTCTGTCCCCCAATGTCTCAGTTTGTTTCAGTACCAAATTTAAAATATGGAACTAATTGAAGCCAACTGAAAAAGGCAAAATCAACTTAGCTTTTGAGACAAACCAGTAATTTTTCACCACTGTTTTCTCTGCCTGACAAAATACAAACTTTCATAGGCAAATCTTACTTTCCTTTGAAAATCCATAGGTGTAAATTTGCAAGCCGCTTTCAAACTTTTGCCTCATTAAGCCTAATGTTTTTTTGAATCACACTGAACTATTTGCTTCAATAATTTCTTTTGGTAACTAGTCATAGGCACTAATTCAGCTTTACCCAGAGAAGTAGTTCTTTCTACCCATTCTTTATTTCTTGCTTTTTAATATTATTATATCTTCTTCATGTGAAACACCAAACTTATATTCTCCATACCACTGATTGATCCTGTAACAAAACAAGTGTGTGGTTGAAGGGACTTATGCATATATAGATATTATTTTGTAATGTTGATGTCCTATCAGAATAGTAAGGAAACATGAAAATACCATAGTCTACAGTGTATTCATAAATTGGAAATCAGAGTTTCATTTGTAAGCTTATTTTGAACATGAAATAGAATTTTCATGACAATAATTTAAGAAATAGTGATTAGAATACAGGCAATTAAATTCAGCATCTACCTATGAAGCACACTATGTGTAATGCTCTGTGTCCTATTTACTACTGGAGACACAGTATCTGACTTCATGAACTTCATGTACCTATAAATAGTGATACTAATAACTAGCATTTTCTGAGAACTTATGCTAAATATTGTATGTTCAACATACATTATCTCATTTATCTCTCCCAATGAAGAGGATACAGTTGTTACACCCATTTCATAAATTAGGAGCCAAGACTTAGAGATATTTAGTGTCTTGCCTGAAACCAGAAAACCAGAAAGAATCCTTATTTGAAACCAGGCCTGCCAGAACTCAAAGTTCATGTTATTACTTAGTAGAGGTAAAGTCTATTTCACTGTCACATGTTCTCACCTTTAAGTACCACTATTAGCTAGATGGATGTTTGCAGGCTAAGTTGAGCCTTTAACTGCCATTTACAATATTGCATTCTTCAGTAGTGTCCCACAGATTGTTGATAATATATCTGCCTCACATTTCAAAAAGTTAGCAGAGGCTCCTTCCAACTTCAGGTCCAAAATTGAGCCCTGTTGGCTTCACTACTGGTAGTGGTGGCAAGAGTAGGCATGCCAGGTGAAGGGAGTAGAAAGGTGTTAAGGTCCCACCCAAGGTTAATGCCTTTGGCCTGAGGGAAGTTTGCCCTCCAGATATAAATGAATGAACAGAGTTTGGGCCCCCAGACATGGATTGGTTCACCCTCATACTCTATGTGTACATTATTACGTTGATATTTTAAGAAAGAAATTGTCAATGGCAAGGAATTGTAGGGAAGAAACAGCTAAATAATGAAAGAAGAAAAAAGAAATTTTAAAAGAATATAGTAGAAATCTCTTAAAAAACAGCAAACTTTTTTTTTTTTAATCCTCTAAAATTAGATGGGTTTGTGTTATTTAGTAAGAAGACATTTTCACTGTAAGTGAAAATCTCAGGACTTTTCTAATCTTAGATTCAAAGTGTTTAAAGATATGATGGGATAGAGCTTAAGAGATTATATTATTCACACATATGTGATAGTGTAGTAAATGGGCTACTGAGGGACAGGAGGTCTTTAAAACTCTGTGCTGGAATACTCATGGCTTGCATAGGCTGGAAGAATTTATGATGCCTGCAAGCATTTTAATATGGTGGAACAAATCTGAATATTTTCCTGGTGGCGGGGGGTTCATGGGCTAATCTGCGGAAACTTTTATTTATCTCTGTATTATACAAACCCATGATTCTGTCATTAGAATTGTCTGAATAATTACCAAGCATAAAAGCTGCATCATGATTAAAAGATGAAATACAGAGGATGTTTATCAGAAAATTATCCAGATCTCTTTGAACTTTTGCTTTCACAAGAGTAGATGTTTTCTGAGATTACCTCCTGGGGAAGGCATCACTGCCTAATCATAATAAAAGTCTTCCTTCCTATGTTTATAAAATAGACTGATGTGGTTTCCAGAAAGTCAGATAATTTAGAAGTCGAGAAAAAGACAAAACTAAATGGTACGTTTGTAAAATGTCTTAAATGATTCCAACTTCATTTTTCCTTTAGATCAATGTCTAAGTTTGGAGTCCTTGTAGACATTTTTCAATAAAATGATTTGTGTTAATCTAATACAATGTATCTGAAGGAAAAGGTCAAAAAATAAGAACATTTTTAAATAAGGCATTTGGTGAAAGTAAACGCTGAAAACTCTGAGACTACATGTCAGATTTGTCTCTAGAAAATTGTCCAGGATAGCTTAAAATTCAGGAGATTATAATGCTGAATCTTTTAGATTATTCTTGCACACGTATTTTTACAGATGAGGAATTTCAAACAAGGAAAATTATGACTCTGATAATAGAATTTGGCAAAACTGTTACTCTAAACTAATCTTTTCAAATCTGTTTATTGTTCTTTGTACAGAATCTTTTTTGACTCTATGATTATGCAATATAATTGTCCTTAAGATAAAAAAAAAAAAAGAAAACCAACAACAACAACAAAAACCTTCTGGTTTTACTCTTCATTTACAAGAGGTATCAATAGTGAAAATTTAAATGATTTGTTTTTGAATTTATTAATAAAGTGATGTAGCTATGCAATTCTATGCTAGTTTTTTATTTATTTGAGGACACAGAGTTTTTTTTATTTTTATTTATTATTATTATTATACTTTAAGTTCTAGGGCACATGTGCATAACGTGCAGGTTTGTTACATATGCATACTTGTGCCATGTTGGTGTGCTGCACCCATCAACTCGTCATTTACATCAGGTATAACTCCCAATGCAATCCCTCCCCCCTCCCCCCTCCCCATGATAGGCCCCGGTGTGTGATGTTCCCCTTCCCGAGTCCAAGTGATCTCATTGTTCAGTTCCCACCTATGAGTGAGAACATGCGGTGTTTGGTTTTCTGTTCTTGTGATAGTTTGCTAAGAATGATGGTTTCCAGCTGCATCCATGTCCCTACAAAGGACACAAACTCATCCTTTTTGATGGCTGCATAGTATTCCATGGTGTATATGTGCCACATTTTCTTCATCCAGTCTGTCACTGATGGACATTTGGGTTGATTCCAAGTCTTTGCTATTGTGAATAGTGCCGCAATAAACATACGTGTGCATGTGTCTTTAGAGCAGCATGATTTATAATCCTTTGGGTATATACCCAGTAATGGGATGGCTGGGTCATATGGTACATCTAGTTCTAGATCCTTGAGGAATCGCCATACTGTTTTCTATAATGGTTGAACTAGTTTACAATCCCACCAACAGTGTAAAAGTGTTCCTATTTCTCCACATCCTCTCCAGCACCTGTTGTTTCCTGACTTTTTAATGATCGCCATTCTAACTGGTGTGAGATGGTATCTCATTGTGGTTTTGATTTGCATTTCTCTGATGGCCAGTGATGATGAGGATTTTTTCATGTGGGACACAGAGTTTTATTAGATGACAAAAATGGCTAGCCTAGTGTGGATGGGTCTGCCCATATACTCTATTTCTATTTTATTCATTGTGCAGCACTGATGAAAAAGAGAAGGTCTAATTTTCCTGGTTCCAGTGACCCTCTGATGAACACCAGGTGCTGGAGGTTTCTTCTAAAATATAGCAAATTTAAAATCGGAACTAGTAACAAAATAAAGTAATTCATAATAATGCTTACTTAATAGGGAAATAAAAAGAGGGACTAGGGTAAATGCAGATGAAAGACCTTAGCTGTGCTCTGTGTTTCTGTGGGTTAACCTCATATTGGTTAAGAGAGTGCTTTAGAACTAGCCAGTCTGCTGAGCAATACTCCTGACCAGTTCTCAATGGAAGCCGTGAGGGAGTACTCTGTTGCTCTCCAGAGTTCTGTCTGTAAGACCCTCTCCTGTCCTGTACTCTGCCCTGACATTGCTAGCTGCCTTGGCCTCCTTGACATCTCACTCAGCTCCTGACTTTCTCTCTAAACCTAGGCTAGTGTGAGGTATAGAAAGATGATCAGAGACTGGGAAGAGCTCGGGTATTGGTTAAGGGAAACCTGATGCAGTAATGTAGTCAGGCATATATTTGTAGTATTTTATAGAGTAAAAACTCAATGCTGTTATATTTTATTGTTACAACATAAGCAAATCAAACTGCCCAACTCTCTACCTTTCTCCTGTTGCTTACTAGATTTGTTAACTTTAGAAAGTAATGGATAGATTGAGGTTCACATCTTTTTGTCTCCTATAAACACCTGCCACAGTAATATAGTTTTTATTGATTACACACACACATATTTTTCCTACTTTTCACACTAGTTGATTAGTGTGCAGACCACAAAGTTTAGAGTTCTAGTGAAACATGCGCTATCTCTTTCCTTGGATTTATGTAAACAAATACAAACATAAAAAGAAATTTGACACAGCTTCTGCTTCTCCCCTGCAGTGGCTTTGTGTGTTTTCATTCCAATTCTCAACATCCATTTTTCTTACGGCAACACTTTCCCTCTCCTTAATTTAGTTTTTGTGTAGAAATTTGCCCAAGAAATAACCTAGTCAACCTCAACTTCTGTTTCAGCATACTTTGACATTTGTTAGCTGGAAAATTATTTTTGTGGCTTTTTCAGCAGTAAGGGAAGTGTCTGTATTTAGAAAAAATATGTTCAATTATATAACTTATTTTGAAATTAACCATTGAAAAAGTCACACGGAGGCAATAATTTAAATGGTTTTGATTCATATATTTCTTATTCAAAAAATAACTGGGACCTTCATAGTAAGAGGGGGGCATGATGCTTGAGAACAGTACCTCTGCGTCTCTAAATCTACAAAATAAACCCAAATAAATAAAAAAAATGAGAATAGATAAAACAAGAGGGAATGCAGTAAGTTCTATCTTTTAAAAAGTCATAGGTAAAGGAAGACAAAAAAGGAAGCTTTAAAATAACATAGTGATTTCATCAGCTTTCAATTTCCTCTATGCCAAATATATTGATATGTTAAGAAATAAGTTTAAGAGACAATATCATAAAAAAGTCTCCTCCATTGCCACCCCCCTCGAAATAATAGAATGAGCGCAGAGGCCGAGTTCTTAACATGAATCTCAGGAAGTCTTTGGCCCATAAAGTGCTAGGTGACCTGACCTCTAGACAGGTCTCTCTTTCTCTCCTATCTCATCCCTTAATTCACCCAGGTCTGTTTTCTTTGTCCTTAATTTTCCAAACATATGCAAACCCTAGAGTCTCTTCTGAAGCTTGGTCATGTGACTGAAACATTCTTATCCAGTCTTCACATAATTAGCTTGTTTTATTTTTGTTTAGATCACTCTAAAAGTGATTGCTATGGCAAACATTCATGATAGGAATCAATAGCAGCATTCATTTAAACTACAAAATCAGATAGGGCTTGCCCTCTTTAGAGTTGGTGATGGGTTAGGCACTAACTAGAAGTACTTCCAGCTTGGAGATGTGCAGGTATGTTTCTGTTTCTTAATGGGAGTATGAGTAAGGTTTGCTTCCTGGATGTAGACATTGGTTTTTGAAGGTGCTTAGTTTGTGAAATGTATTAAGCAATAAAATGATATTATGTATGCTTTTCTGTGTATTATACTTCAACAAAAGGTAGCAAAATACACATACAGTTACAAATATTATCTCATGTTACTAGACACTGTATAACCACAAGCAAGTGGTACTTAAACATGTTTATTTGGATTTTGTTTTGCTTTGCTTTTTTGATCCCATTACTTTATGTTTAGCCTCAGATAACATCTCCATCCACTTTTGGAATTTTAAATGCCCAGAACTGAAGGCCATCTTCTAGTTCTTTGGACTTAGACCAGGCCAAGCCTTGGACATGAAATGTTTCATTCTTTCACCAAATAATTCTTACTCACGCCAACCCCACTAAGAGCAACAGCTACAAGTTTTTATCTTCATTTTTTCATCTGCAAATTTCACTCACATAGTCTTTCATTGGCAAGTAGTCATTTTATTTGCCTTGTGAGTTTATTTTGCTAAGTGTTGTTTGTATTAAGTATTCTTAACATGATATTATAACTTTCACTTATAATATGGAATATATTCATTAGAGTACATAAGGTGAGAAAGTCTGTAATTAGGACTGTTCAGAGCCCGTAGCCTGGAACTATATTGTACTGCAAGATGGAAAGCAGTCAGGATGTCAGCAGGAAGAATACAGGTGTTCTTCTTAGAAAACTAGGTTGTTCAGAGAAACAGTCTGATGGTTACATTGTGACTGAAGTGTATGACTTACCAATCATACAACTTCATTGAATTCCACTACTAATTTGACGTATAGTTGTATAGGTTTTTGGCTTTTAAAAAATCCTATAGTAGCTCCTTTTCCTGAAAACCCCATCTCACAGGGACTAAACCCTTTTTGTTGGGTGAGGGTTTCTCTGCCTTAACTAGCAACCAACTCAGGTGAATTTTCATGATGTCTCCAAGTCTTTATTTTTCCCTTGTCAACTCAAAATATAATTTATAGTTAGTGTTCTTTCACGCATTCATATACAGGACTTTTATGTATATTACTTAAAATATGCCCTTTCATGTGTTTATTGAATAGATAATCAGTGTCTTGAATATATCATACAATAAAGGAATTCTTAGTCAATTATTATATAGGTCTTTAAGGATGTTTTCTTAGTGTCTGAGGAAAAATTGGCTGGGATTTTGAAATTGCTTGGGAATGAATTATTTTTTACACTTAAAATAATAGAACAAAGGCTTCTGTTATTCAAAAACTTGGTATTCAACTCATTTTCAGGATTGGGCTAGAGTCAGATAACAAGGAATGCCTGTATTAGCAAATTGAATTAAACGATACACAAGTATAATGCAGCATTATACAATAGCCAGTTGAGGTTCATGCCATGAATTAAAAAATGACTCAGTCTTAATAAATATAATACTATAGAGA
This sequence comes from Macaca mulatta, assembly GCF_049350105.2. Taxonomy (NCBI): domain Eukaryota; kingdom Metazoa; phylum Chordata; class Mammalia; order Primates; family Cercopithecidae; genus Macaca; species Macaca mulatta. The sequence goes on from NC_133411.1 coordinate 126,836,023, forward strand.
ATAAGCCCATTGAAAAAACTGCTAATTTCATCACCAGTCCAGTTACTGAATTCTTATTTTTTCAATTTTTATATATCTTCTGAAGTTTATCAAATTACATTAGCTACTTCTACAAAAGGACAAAACAACAGTTGTAACATTGGGAATCGATGTCTTGTCCCTGACTTCAGAAATACAGGTCTTTTTTTATATGATAAAGCTTCATTTCATATATATGAGGAATACAAGGATTATTCCACAAAGATGATTAAGCTAACAAGACATAATATGAGTGTATATATGTGTCTGTGTGTTTATATGTGTATGTACATATAACAAAATAAATCCCAGATGCCAAAAAGCCTTAATTGTAAGAATTTATTTGTAAAGATATTATGCAAAAGTAGGATAAATTTGTTTATTGGAGTAGAATAGGCCATTCTGAATGAGATAGGAACCAAGAATCTACAAAGAAAAGTTTTAGGTAGTTTTACTGCTTAATAATGCACTACTTTTATATGATAAAAAATAACCTAGACAAAGTTAAGTGACAGATGATACATTGTGAAAAATAAGTACATGGCTAATTTCAGGCAAAAGGCAAATTTGATTTGCAAAGATCTCCTGGAAGTTAGCAAAAAAATGTATATCAAAAAAATTGAGAAAGTTATATACATAACTATTTCACAGACTAAAAATATAAATGTTAAAGAGTGTATTAAAATTCAATCTCACTTGAATAAATATGAATAAAAGTAATAAATAGATAATATTGTAACCTATCAGATTGGCAACTGTTTAAAGGTTTTGATGCAATTCAATGTTGGCAAATATGTGAGGAAACAAGATATCTTTAATACTTCACAAAAGATGTCAAGATAGCTGTACAGGATATTACCATTACTATTACCATAACTATTCATAATAGTAATAAAGCCATGTTAAATATCCATTAGTCAGGAGATAGTTAAAATGTATAACTATATACTGTAGCTATTAACCCAGAATGAGGTAAATCTATGTGTTTGGGTATGATAAATATGGAATCACATTGGTGAAGATAAAGAAATGTATATATGTGAGTATAAGTGCTTTACTAGGAAGATAAATTTTTAAAAATGTAGTTAATTTTGAGGAAATGTATGGATGTGATTAAATGTAGGAAGGAGAGAGAAGGACATTTCTATTTCACATCAGAGACTTTCATATATATATATATATATATATATATATTTTACCATTTACATGCAATATACATTTTCATGTCAGCAGGGTTCCATGAGTAATAAAATTAAGTTTTTTTTTTAAAAATTCTTCTCTATAATTTTTAATAAGCAGAACGAAATAATTAAGATTAAAGTGAAAGTCTGCTATCTCAAATATTTTTCATGATTAGATTATTTTTAATTTGTTTTATTTTTTGAGACAAGGTCTCACTCTGTCACCTAGGCTGAAGTGCAGTGGGCTCAAGCAATCCTCCCACCTCAGCCTCCCAAATACCTGGGACTACACGCACACCTGGCAAATTTTTATTTTTGTAGAGATGGGATCTTGCTATGTTTCCCATGCTGGTTTCAAATTTCTGGCCTCAAGTGATCCTCCTGCAATAGCCTCCCAAAGTTCTGGTATTACAGGTGTAGGCCACGGCATGCTCAGCCTGTGAAAATATATTTTTACAAGCATTTTCCTCCAAACTGTACTCCTGGGTGTTTTTTTTTTTCCTAGATATTTTAATGCCAGAGTTGGAGTTAAGCCATGTATTGAATAATCATAGCTTGAAGTGATATTAAACTTGAAGTAGAATTTTCTCCCATCACTCTTTCAAATAACATATATTTATATGTATCGAATCATCCTTCCTAGTTCCTAAATCATTGCACAGTTTTCTAGTCCCTTTCAGTTAATTAAAATCACAATCAAGTCCACTTTAAACCTCTGATCTCATTTCTTCTTCAGCCTTGACCTTGGCTGGAGGGACCTCGGTAGGAATAGCTCTTTTAATCCTTTTCATCCCACTTCAACGTTGGGGCAGGAAAGAAGCATTCAAGGAAAGAGAAAATCTTTTCACTGCATTGGGCATGACAGAAGCACAGCATTTCTTTGGGGTGGCTGTTTCCAGAAGTCCCCTTTAACACATGTGTCACTTCTTTGGAAGGCCCTTTGGAAGCGTGCTCACTGCCCAGTTGCCTAGTGTATGAGACCTAATTCTAACCCCATCACCCTTTTTTAACCCATTCCCTTTCCCTATGGGATGGAAAGCCTCAGTTAGGCAAATCACTGGATTCTACTGACTAATTCTCACTCTGATTCCTCTTTTACTGTTGCACCTTTATGTTGATGTAGACAGGGGACTTGGAATGTGAGTAGAGCCACTCAGCCAGCCTCTGATATGATGTAGAGGCTCGTATTGGGTCTAATTCCAAGACAACAGGAAGATTACTACTCAATTTTATCTTCCACTAAATTCTTCCTAAATATACTAAATATACCCCAACAGCTGGTTATCTTTGGAAACTTAAGTAAGTCTTTGGTGCTAGAATTCTTTTAACATATCCTAAATTTCTTGTTAGAGTTAAGCTTTCTTGAGAACATTACTAATTTAATAGTGCTAATAATATGTGCCTAGAAAAGGAGAAATGATAAGACGTAATGCTGAAGACATAAACCAAAATAAGATTCTATATAGCATTGTATTCCATAAAAATGAGCTTGGATTTTTCCCTCTCAGTAATGAGAAGCCTCTGAAAATAACCCTGGGTCAGAATAACTAGATTTTTCATTTGAATTTACCCTGGCTGCTGTAGAATGTTTGAGGAAAAGTTGGCTGTTTTGAAGCAGCAGACTCACACCTAAATGAGTTTGTTTCTAAATTCAATAAGTAAAGCCAAAAACATTGAAGGTGGTCAGAAACTCCTTAAAAATTAACTGGGAAAATGCCAGTTTGAGATCAACAAACCATCTCTAAATAGTCACAACACAGGCAATTTTCTTTCCAATTGGAATATGTCTGCTGTGTGCTTAAGTGGTTGGTGAGTTCACACTTAGTGTTACGTTGTACTTCTATGCAAAGTCCAGACTCACTTAGGGAAGCAAATAGCTCAGGCATGAAAGACATGCAGGAGGGGCCGGGCGCGGTGGCTCAAGTCTGTAATTCCAGCACTTTGGGAGGCCGAGACGGGTGGATCACGAGGTCAGGAGATCGAGACCATCCTGGCTAACCGGGTGAAACCCCGTCTCTACTAAAAAATACAAAAAACTAGCCGGGCGAGGTGGTGGGCGCCTGTAGTCCCAGCTACTCGGGAGGCTGAGGCAGGAGAATGGCATAAAACCCGGGAGGCAGAGCTTGCAGTGAGCCGAGATCTGGCCACTGCACTCAGCGTGGGCGACAGAGCGAGACTCCGTCTCAAAAAAAAAAAAAAAAAAAAAAAAAAGACATGCAGGAACCAAGACCTCTTGCTGATTTTGAAGTGAAATAGTGGATGGAATTGCCTATGCTATTCAAATATACTTTTCCTCTTTAGTTTTAGAGAATGAGTAAAGCTAGTTGTGTTAAAGTTAGTTATATAATATGGCTCCATCATTATCTCAAGAGAGCATTTAAAGGAAAATGTAGAAAATTATATCCAAAGCTGCAAAAATAAAATTAGATGAATATATTAGTTTTCTAGTTCTTCTGTAACAAATTACTACAAACTTGATCTCTTAAAACAACATATCTCCTGAGGAGAATGCAAAAAAGTCAATGTTTACATGGAATCTTAGAAAATAAAAAAAAAAAAAAGTTATTTGGTCAGACGGGGTGGCTCAAGCCTGTAATCCCCGCACTTTGGGAGGCCGAGATGGGCGGATCACCAGGTCAGGGGATCGAGACCATCCTAGCTAATAAGGTGAAACCCCGTCTCTACTAAAAAATACAAAAAACTAGCCAGGCGAGGTGGCGGGCGCCTGTAGTCCCAGCTATTCACACCGGAGGCTGAGGCAGGAGAATGGCGTGAACCCGGGAGGCGGAGCTTGCGGTGAGCTGAGACCTGGCCACTGCACTCCAGCCTGGGCGACAGAGTGAGACTCCGTCTGAAAAAAAAAAAAAAAAAAAAAAAAAGTGATTTGGGGAATGACGGGATTTAAAGGAGACACAAATTATACTCAAGATATCAGTTTGGAATATGGACAAATAGTCGTTATTTATTAGAACTTTAAAGGGTTTAATGTAAACTTGGAAAGAGATTTTTATTTTAATTACATTTAGTATTGCTGTCGATATACATATGAGTCTACAGTTGTGGGTAAATATCTAATTTGAAAAAGAAGATTTGGAGTCATTCACCTGTATGATATTTAAAGCGGGGAGCATAGATCAGGGTTCTTCGCTTTGGCACTATTGACATTTTGTACAGGATAATTCTTTATGTGGTGAGCTGTCCTGTGCATCGTTTAGTGGTCTTTTTCCTCCAGAAGTCTATAGCACCCTCCAGTTGTAAGGAAAATATCTTCAGACATTTTCAAACGCTTCCTGGAGGGTAAAATTGCCCCTGATTGAGAACCACTGGCATAGATGACAGAACCAAGGCAAAAAGTTTGATTGAAATTTGGGGGGTGAAGAGGAATCACTCGTGTTATGCCCATATTTATTGATAGTCAGAAAAGGGGTCATCCCAAAAGGGTACTGATAAGATTTGCTCAAATCTCATGTCAAATTGTAATTGCCTTGCCAAAATCTCATGTCAAATTGTAACTCCCAGTATTGGAGGAGGGGGTCTGCTGGGAGGTGATTGGATCATGGGGTCGATTTCCCCCTTGATGTTCTCATGATACTGAGTGAGTTCTCAGGAGATCTGGCTGTTTAAAAGCACCTCCCGCTTCTCTCTCTTCCTCCTCCTCCAGCTATGTAGGATGTGTCTACTTTCCCTTCCTCTTCCAACATGATTGTAAGTTTCCTGAGACCTCAACAGCCATGACTCCTGTATAGCCTGTGGAACCATGAGTCAATTAAACCTCTTTTCTCCTTATAAATTACCCAGTTTCAGATATTCTGTTATAACGATGTGAGAATAGACTAATACATGTACTGAGGGGAGGGTCTTTTCTAAACAAAGGAGGAAAACCAGAATAGGACATCAAAAATATTAGAGGAGATTGAAGAGGCAGAAGATCATAGTAGACGGGAGGCAGGATTAGATTGCAGCTCTGACTCGGATGGACAGAAAAACATGTGGAGGCTCGCATCATGAATTTTTGCTCCAGAATGACTGCAGGAATGTATCATGATACCTGAGAGGACCCACAGACCCCCTGAGGGAAGCGGATTGCTCCTGCAGGACGTGGGAGACACCCCAAATACTGTGAGTGCCCAAACTGTGGAAGTGGGAAAGGGAGATCATCCTCCCATGAACACACACTCACACTGGGGAAACTGAGAAGATTCTGACCTTACCTGGAGCTGAGTCAACTTAGAAAGCCGAGTGAAATACAGGGGTAGAGGAAGCAGCAGGAAAAGCCTTGGGAGCTCACTGGGTCCCCTAGCACCTCATTTTTGCCTGGCCTGACAGGGGCCCTCCGGGAAGTCAGCTAGAGGTGCTGAGAAAAGGCCACACAGAGAAGGAAACCTCCAACTAAACTTTGTAACAATTTGAACTGATCCAGAAGCCTCTTGGCCAGAACTCAGGGGAGGATGTGAATTCGGGTGCAGACACCAGAGTTGGGGAAAGAAGGAAAGCCATACTTGATTTTGCTGCTGGGAGGTGGGTAGCCTGGGGAAAGTTCTCAGTCCTGCTCACCCACTGCCTGGAAACAGACTCAGGGCTGTTGTGGGGAGCATGGTGGAAGTGAGACCAGCCCTTCGAATTGCAAGGGAACTGAGCGAGGCCAGCTTCCCCCAGTTCCCTGACAACCTGCATGACACAACGGAGGCAGTCAACCCTCCTAGGAATATAACTCGCTTGACCAGGGAACCTCACCCCCATCCCCCACAGTAGCCACAGCAAGACCTGTCCAAGGAGATTCTGAGCTCAGACACGCCTAGCCCTACCTCTACCCAATGGTCCTTCCCTACCCACCCTGTTAATTGAAGACAAAGGGCATATACTCTTGCAAGTTGTAGGACCCTGCCCACCACCTGTTCCTCCTCATACGACCACAGAGGATGCTCTCTGGAAAGCACCACTTTCTATCAGGAGGCTATCCAGCACAAAAATCGTTCATTAAACTGCCAAAGGTAAGATCCCTAACAGAGTCCATTTCACTTCCCTGCCACCTCCACCAGAACAAGTGCTGGTATCCACAGCGGAGAGACCCACAGACGGTTCATATCACAAGACTCTGGGCAGAAAACCCCCCAGTACCAGCCTGGAGCCTGATAGACTTGCTGGGTGGCTAGATCCGGAAGAGAGATAACAGTCACTTCAGCTCGGCTCTCAGAAAGCCACATGCAAAGGAAAAGGGTGAGAGTACTATATCAAGGGAACACCCTATGGGGCAAAAGAATCTGAACAACAGCCTTCATCCCTAGACCTTCCCTTTGACAGAGCCTACCCAAATGAGAAGGAACTGGAAAATCTACTCTGGTAATATAACTAAACAAGGTTCTTTAACACGCGCCCACCCTACCAAAAAATAAAAATAAAAAAAATCACTATCTCACCAGCAATGGAGCCAAACCAAAAATCCCTGATTTACCTGAAAAAATATTCAGGAGGTCAGTTATTAAGCTAATTAGCGAGGCACCAGAGAAAGGTGAAGCCTGAAGTAAGGAAATCACAAAAATGATAGAAGTGAAGGGAGAAATATTCAAGGAAATAGCATTAAAAAAATCAAAACTTCAGGAAACAATGGACACACTTACAAAAATGCAAAATGCTCTAGAAAGTCTCAGCAATAGAAGTGAACAAGTAGAAGACAGAAATTCAATGCTCAAACACAAGGCCTTTGAATTAGCCCAATCCAACAAAGACAAAGAAAAAAAGAACAAGAAATATGAACCAAGCCTCAAAGAAGTATTATCTTAAATGACAAACCTAAAAATAATCGGTGCTCCTGAGGAAGAAGAAACATCTAAAAGTTTGGAAAACATATTTGGAGGAATAATCTAAGAAAACTTCCCTGGCCTTGCTAGAGACCTAGGCATTGAAATACAAGAAGCATAAAGAACATCTGGGAAATTCATTGTAAAATCATCACCTAGGCAGATTGTCATCAGGTTATCTAAAGTTAAAGGAAAGAATCTTAAGAACTATGGGACAAAAGCACCAGGAAAACTCTAAAGGAAAACCTATCAGATTAACAGCAGATTTCTCAGCAGAAACCCTACAAGCTAGAAGGGATTGGGGCCCTATCTTCAGCCTCCTCAAACAAACCAAATATCAGCCAAGAATTCTGTATTCAGCAAAACTAAACCTCATATATGAAGGAAAGATACAGTCTTTTTCAGACAAATACTGAGAGAATTTGCCGTTACCAAGCCACCACAACAAGAACTGGAAAAGGAACTCTAAATCTTGAAACAAATCCTGGGAACACATCAAAACAGAACCGCTTTAAAGCATAAATCTCATAGGACCTATAAAATGAAAATACAATTTAAAAAACAAAAACAAAAACAAAGGTATACAGGCAACAAATAGCATGAATGGAATGGTACCTCACATCTCAATACTAACATTACATGTGAATGGCCTAAATGCTACATTTAAAAGATGCCGAACTGCAGAATGGAAAAGAACTCACCAACCAACTCTCTGCTGTCTTCAAGAGACGCATCTAATATATAAGGACTCACACAAACTTAAGGTAAAGTGGTAGAAAAAGACATTTCATGCAAATGAACACCAAAAGTGAGCAGAAGTAGCTATTCTTATATCAGACAAAACAAATTTTAAAGCAACAGCAGTTAAATAAGACAAAGAGGGACATTATATAATGATAAAAGGCCTTGTCCAACTAGGAAAATATCACAATCCTAAACATATATGCACCTAACACTGGAGCTCCCAAATTTATAAAACAATTACTAATAGACCTAAGAAATGAGATAGCAACACAATAGTGGGGGACTTCAGTACTCCACTGACAGCACTAGACAGGTCATCAAGACAGAAAGTCAAAAAAGAAACGATGGGTTTGAACTATGCTGTGGAACAAATGGACTTAACAGTTATATACAAAACATTACATCCAACAGCGGCAGAATATACATTCTATTTAACAGCACATGGAACTTTCTCCAACAAAAAACACCAAAATTACAAAAATTACCAAAAAAAAACCAAAATTACCAAAATTACCAAAAAATTACCAAAAAACAGCACATGGAATTTTCTCCAAGATAGACCATATATTAAGCCACAAAACGAGCCTCAGTGAATTTAAGAAAATTGAAATTATATGTAGCACTCTCTCAGACCACAGTGGAATAAAACTGGGAATCAACTCCAAAAGCAACCTTCAAAACCCTGCAAATACATGGAAATTAAATAACCTGCTCCTGAATAATCATTGGGTCAATAATGAAATCAAGATGAAAATCAAATTCTTCAAACTGAACAATAGTGACACAACCTATCAAAACCTGTGGGAGAAAGCAAAGGTGATGATAAGAGGGAAGTTCATAGCCCTAAACACCTGCATCAAACAGTCTGAAAGACTGTGGACAGACAATCTAAGGCTACACCTCAAGAAACTGGAGAAACAAGAACAAACCAAACCCAAACATAGCAGAAGAAAGGAAATAACCAAGATCAGAGTAGAACTAAATGAAACAAATAAAAAATATGAAAGATTAATAAAAAGCTGGTTCTTTGAGAAGATAAATAAAATTGATAGACCATCAGGAAGATTAACCAAGAAAAGAGAGAAAATCCAAATAAGCTCAATAAGAAATGGGAGATGTTGTAACTGATATCACAGAAATGCAAAAGATCATTCAAGGCTACTATGAATACCTTTACATGCATAAACCAGAAAACCTAGAAGAGATGGATAAACTCCCGGAAAGATACAACCCTTCTAGTTTAAATCAGGAAGAAGTAGATACCCTGAACAGACAAATAACAAACAGTAAGATTGAAGAGGTAATTTAAAAAATTACCAACAAAAACAAGTCCAGGACCAGACAATTCTATCAGATATTCAAAGAAGACTTGGTACCAGGAAAAAGAGGGATCCCTCCCTAATTAATTATATGAAGCCAGGATCACCCTAATACCAAAACCAGGAAAGGAGATAACCAAAAATGAAAACTGCAGACCAATATCCCTGATGAATATAGTTGATAAAATCCTTAACAAAATACTAGCAAACCAAATCCAACAACATGTCAAAAAGATAATCCACAATGATCAAGTGGGTTTTATACCCGGGATGCAGGGATGGTGTAATATATACAAGTCAAGAAATGTGATACACCATATAAGTAGTATTAAAAACAAGTATCACATGATTATCTCAATAGGTGCAGAAAAAGCATTCTACAAAATCCAGCATCCCTTTATGGTTAAAACTCTCAGCACAATCAGCATACAAGAGATGTACCTCAATATAATAAAAGTCATCTATGACAGACCCATAGTCAACAGAATACTGAATGGGGAAAAGTTGGAATCTTTCACTCTGAGGACTGGAACAAGACAAGGATGTCTTCTCCTTCAACATAGAAGTCCTAGCCAGAGTAATCAGAAAAGAGAAAGAAATAAAGGGCATCCAAATAGTAAAGAGGAAGTCAAACTGTCACTGTTTGTTGATATAATTGTTTGCATAGAAAACCCTAAAGACTCCTCCAGAAAGTTCCTAGAACTGATAAAAGAATTCAGCAAAGTGTCTGGGTACAAGATTAATATACATAAATCAGTAGCTCTTCTACACACCAACAGAGACAAAGCTGAGAATCAAATCAAGAACTCAACCCCTTTTACAATAGCTGCAAGAAAATAAAATATTTAGGAATATACCTAAGGAAGTGAAAGACCTCTACAATGAAAACTACAAAATACTGCTGAAAGAAATCATAGACAACACAAACAAATGGAAACACATCTGTGTTCATAGATAGAATTAATATTGTGAAAATGACCATACTGCCAAAAGCAATCTACAAATTCAATGCAATTCCCATTAAAATACACCATCATTCTTCACAGAATTAGAAAAAAAGCAATTCTAACATTCATATGGAACCAAAAAATGAGCCCGCATAGCCAAAGCAAGACTAAGTAAAATCACATTACCTGATTTCAAACTATATTATAAGGTCATAGTCACCAAAACAGCATGGTACTGGTATAAAAATAGGCACATAGACCAATGGAACAGAATAGAGAACCAGGAAATAAACCCAAATACTTACACCCAACTGATCTTCAACAAAGCAAATGAAAACACAAGATGGTAAAAGGACACCCTTTTCAACAAATAGTTCTGGGATAATTGGCTAACTACATGTAGGAGAATGAAATTGCATCGTCTCGCCTTACAAAAATCAACTCAAGTTGGATTAAGGACTTAAATCTAAAATCTGAAACTATAAAAATTCTAGAAGATAGCTTTGGAAAAGAGCCTTCTAGACATTGGCTTAGACAAAAATTTCATGACCAAGAACCCAAAAGCAAATGCAATAAAAACAAAGATAAATAGCTGGGACTTAATTAAACTAAAGAGCTTTTGCACAGCAAAAGGAACAGTCAGCAGAGTAAACAGACAACTACAGAGTGGGGAAAAAAATCTTCACAATCTATACATCTGACAAAGGATTATTATCTAGAATCTACAATGAACTCAAACTAGCAAGGAACAAACAAAATTCCATCAAAAAGTGGGCTAAGGACATTAATAGACATTTCTCAGAAGAATATATACCAGTGGCCAACAAACATATGAAAAAAATGCTCAGTATCGCTAATGATCAGGGAAATGCAAATCAAAACCACAATGTGTACCACTTTACTCCTGAAAGAATGGCCATAATCAAAAAATCACAAATTAGTAGATGTTGGCATGGACACAGTGAACAGGGAACACTTCTACACTGCTGGTGGGAATGCAAACTACTACAAGCACTATGGAAAACAGTGTGGAAATTCTTAACTAAAAGTAAAACTACCATTTGATTCAGCAATCCCACTACTGGGTATCTACCCAGAGGAAAATAAGTCATTATACAAAAAAGATACTTGCACAGGCACGTTTATAGCAGCACAATTCACAATTGCAATAATGTGGAACCAACCCAAATGCCCATCAATCAATAAATGGATACACTGTGGTATATATACTGATGGAATGCTACTCAGTCACACAAAAAAAGCAATGAATTAATGGAATTTGCCACAACCTGGATGAGATTGGAGACTATCCTAAGTGAAATAACTCAGGAATTGAAGAGCAAACATCATATGCTCTCACTCGTAAGTGGGAGCTAAATTATGAGGGTGCAAAGGCATTAGAATAACACAATGGACTTTGGGGACTCAGGCAGAAGAGGTAGGAAGGAGGTGGAGGATAAAAGACTACAAATAGGGCCGGGAGCGGTGGCTCACGCCTGTAATCCCAGAACTTTGGGAGGCCAAGGTGGACAGATCATTTGAGGTCAGGAGTTTAAAACCAGCCTGGCCAACATGGTGAAACCCCATCTCTACTAAAAATACAAAAATTAGCCAAGTGTGGTGGTGGGTGCCTGTAATCCCAGCTACTCTGGAGGCTGAGGTGGGAGAATTGCTTGAACCCAGGAGGTGGAGGTTGCAGTGAGCAAAGATGTGCCATTGCACTCAAGCCTGGGTGACGAAGTGAGACCCCATCTCAGGAAAAAACAAAACAACAAAACAAAACAAAACAAAAAACACACACACACAACTACAAATAGGGTGCAGTGTATACTTGGGTTTCATTGGTGATATAACAAATAACTACACTCTTGGTGGTTTAGCAAAACCCAAATTTGTTTTCATATAATTGTGAACAGCAGACATCTAATAAAGGTCTTCATGAGCTAAATTTAGGAGTCAGTAGGGCTGTGATCATTTCTGGAGACTCCAGGGGAGAATCCGGCTCCTTGCTGTTTTAAGCTTCTAGGTGTTGCACACATTCCTTGGCTTGTGGCAGCTCTTGCGTCTTCAAAACCAGCAACATTACATCTGTCTGATCCTCCTTTCGTTGTCAAACCTCCCTCTCTGTTTTGAGCCATAGTTGGAAAATATTTTGCAATTTGAAGGTTTCATATAATTAGATAGAACTCACCTGAATAATCTAGGTAATCTCCTCATCTGACTCACCTTAACTTAATTACATCTCAGAGTTTCTTCTGCCATGTAAAATAACACATTCGCAGGCTCAGGATTACGACACTGACATTTGGGAGAGTTTTATTTTGCCTACCACAATGAATACATTAAACACATTTAGATTTAGCAGTAAGAAAATCTCATTTCAGGAATGGAAAATGAAATATTGTATGTTCATACAAGTGGGAAGTAAGCTCTGGGTTCACAAAGGAATATGCAAGACACTGGGGACTCAAAGGAAGAGGGTGGAAGGAGGGTGAGGGATACAGAACTACGTATTGTGTACAATGTACACTACTGAGGTGACTGGTGAACTAAAATCTCAGACTTGACCGCTATACAACTCACCCATGTAACCGAAAACCACATGTACCCCAAAAGCTACTGAAATAATAAAAGATGATCACATTTTACCATGTTGAGAGCATCTCAGAGGAATGGGGAAGGCGAGAAGTTAGATTTCAGTGGGTTAAAGAGTACATAGCAGCTGAGGCAGAAGAACCAGTAAGTAGATAAGCTTAGAGAAAAATATAAACAATAATATAATTAAATCTAGGGCACATGCCACATAGCTTTAATTTTTAACACCTTGCTGTACATGCTACAGATCATTTCCCATTTCTTTTCTCTTCCTTTCTTTGCTTGCCTCCTTCTCTTGTCTATCTGTTCCCAACTCCATTCCATTTCCTGTTTGTGGAGAAGAAACCACTCCCGATCTTTTATTTCATGGATGTTTTAAGATTTTTACCATGTTTTAAGAATACCAATATGTTTATGGGTACAAACATTTTTTTTGCATGTTTTTGAAAGTTTTTAAAGTGTCCTTCTGTACTCTGTTTTTGAAATTTACATCTCTTGATAAATATACTAGTAATTCATTTGTAATAACTGAATAGTATGCTATTGACTGAATATAGCCTAATTTATTTATCCAATGCTCTGCTGATAAATAAGTTGCTTCTGATTTTTATACTTTTTTCTTTTTTAATCAATCTTGCTGATATTTTTATATTTTAAAGTGTTTCTTAAAAAAATCAGTTTCTATTCTAGTAATCTCTAATATAGCTTTACTTTGTTCCATTTAGTTGTCTTTATTTTTCCACTCTTCCACTTTTTTTTTTTTCAGTGACAAGTGAACATTTATTTTTGTGTCTTCCTATGTGTATATCAAGTCTTTCCAAAACAAGGCCCCAGGCATCTCCAGATTCAGTTATGTCCCTGGGCTTGGTTGACTGCTGCAGGAGTCTTAGGGAGCCTTGTACAAATGCTAGAGTTACTCATTTTACCAACATTAAACCCTGGGATAGATGATGCAGCAAAGCAGGACTCCTTCCTCCATGGAATGTGGTGATTTCAGACGAGGTGGCAGCCAGTGTAGAAAACGCTGGAATGTTTCCTTGGAACTGGATGGTGATGAGAGGTGCTTGCCGTGAACATAAGCTCTTGTCTTTCTTTCTTTCCATTTATTTATTTATTTATTTATTTATTTATTTATTTATTTTGAGACAGAGTTTCATTCTTGTTGCCCAGGATGGAATGCAATGGGGCGATCTCGGCTTAACTGCAACCTCTGCCTCCTGGGTTCAAGCAATTCTCCTGCCTCAGCCTCCTGAGTAGCTGGGATTACAGGCATGCGCCACCATGCCACCATGCCTGGCTAATTTTTGTATTTTTAGTAGAGACAGGGTTTCTTCAAGGTCAGGCTGGTCTTGAACTCCCGACCTCAGGTGCTGCACCTGCCTCAGCCTCCCAAAGTTCTCAGATTACAGGCGTGAGCCACTGCGCTTGGCCAGCTACTGTCTTTTCTTTGACCCTTCCTTTCCAGTTTTTGAAGATAAAGCAGGAAATAATCTTCTCTGAAGATACTTGATAAAAATTCCCCCAAAAGCAAAAACACATGCTTCCATTTAATTCATAAAAATTTGCTGCAGTTTGGCACCTGGTTTCAGCTGGTGGATGAGCTGATTGATGCGTTCACCCCGATAGCCAGGTATGCCCATCTCCCTGAGGAAGCCCACTCTAGTTTTGGTAGCATGAAGGGCCACTGAGAGGCGGAAAGGGTGCAAGAACCATGAGATGTCCTGGAAATGCTTTCTTGGGAAGGCAGTTTCAGGAATGAGGTCTTCCAAGCCAATGACACCAACATTCCCCAGATATTCCTCAATCACTGTGTTATCTGTCAGAGGGATGGTCTTATTATTGACCTTGGCTTGTCCACATTTCAAAATGAGTTACCAGACAGACTTCAGATTTGGAAATCCCCAGGTCACATAAGGTTCCACTATACTCAGCATTTTTAGGTTCTGTGGGGCAGCCGGGCGGGTGGTGGGGTGACTTTTACAAAGACACCACTAAAAATTTTCTTTAGGTGAAGTCTTGCAATGGTTCTCTGCACCAGTAAACTCATGCCATCAATCCATTTGATGTGTACAACAAAGGCCAAGGAATGTTTATCTGGCAATTCCAAGGATGAGGTTTCACATCTAGTCATCTGAGACTCACCTTGTCACGTTTCTGCTGCTAGGAATCATGTAGGAATGATTTCAGTCGCTTAAACCTGAGTCCTTTTCCTTTCTTCCGCTCCTTTTTTTGCCAAAAGTGTCTGCTTTGCCTGGGCGGCTTTGGGGACTTGATAAGCTTTTCTCTTTTTTCAAGAGATTTTCTGGAACTGAAGGGATTTTTCTTTGCTCTTCCTCCGCCATCTTTCTAGTGTTGCAGCTACTGATCCACTCTTCCAGTTTTTTATTTTCTGTGTCCTTTTTGAATTATGTGAAACCTATTCTTTGCTCAATATGCAAATAATAATCAGTATTTTATTGTAATATACACTTTTCAGACCATAAAAATTCTTCAAATTAATGTTTTATTTGCCTCTCAGCTTTTTACATGTAATATTTCTTTTTGCTTTTAAATATTTTCTAATTTTCACTAAAATTTCTATGTGTGTACGACCATAGCTGTTTAGAAGTATGCTTCTAAATTTTCAAATGAATGTGTTTCCTTTTGCCATTATGTTACTGATATCTGACTCAATACAGAAAATATGGTTTAATACAGAATTTATTTTAGTTATAAGGGAACCTTCTTAAAGCATTTGCTTTGAAGAGGCAGAAAGAGTGATAGGCTTGGTTTATTAAAGATAACATATTTATAATGAATGATGGGCTCTTTTTCCATCAATGAAAAATTTGAGAATAAGACACTAATGAAGGAAGCAGGAAGGTATGAGAGGGAAATTGAGTGGTCTGATTTCCCTGAGCTGTGGAGAGGTGATGGATCCCCCAGATTTTGTTGAGTGGTCTTAGAAGGGATAGGGGAACCTCCTTCACTGTAACATGAGAATGAAGAAAAATGTGTGTTACTGTAGGAAACTTTGTTGGGGGTTGAGAATTTACAGAATTGATGACCATTTTCTGAAAAAAATATAAAGCATGACTATCTGGTAAAGTAGATGGCAGGGATTAGTAGGAAGTTTGAGAAAACTAAAAAAAAAAAAATGAAATTTTTTCTTAGACAATAGCAAAATAGGAAACTATTAGATGTCTGTTAGACAGTTTGCTCTAGTAGCTAAAATGGGTCTCCATTAGTGATCTCTACGTGAGCTCAGAATAAACTATAAGCAACTTTCCACAGACGCTCATATAAAAGTGTTGTTGAAAACTGGGAGTAACTTTCCTCAAATCCCTATCCAAATTATATAGCCCATTGTTTCCAGTTCCAGGTCCTTGGGGAGCACATCCTTAATGTTCCACTCCATGCCACCTGGCACCAGAACAATTTATATCTTTTCTTTAAAAAGAGAATTTCATTCTGGAAATGCTAAGCAGGTCTTAGTAGACTCTAGTTATATTAATTCAGAAATATTTAAGGCATTCCACTTCCAAGATTTAATTTAGGAATAAAACTTTGTGTTTAGCATGCACATTGTACAGGTCTCGGTTTTGTAACTAAATACTCTTTCTACTTTAAAATCATTGTTGGCTTCAGTGCTGTCCCCAAATATCATATTCATTTTGTGTTCACACTGCTGTTTAGATCCCAAACACTCCTTAAATTTGTGAATTTTTAATTCCTTTTTCCTGCTTTTGTCTGTGTGTGTATATATATATATATACACACACGCATGCTGCCAATTGAAACAGTATCCACTCACAAAAACATGTGACAAATAATCTCCAAGTTGAAGTCTGAGATCCTTGTCTACCATAGACATTTATGAGTAATCAAGCTGTACAATATTTTGTTATAGAAGGTCTCAAATGGTTTGCCTATTTTATCCATATTGATTATTTTATTCTAGTGATCTCAAAGTAGGTGATTAAAAACCTATGGTATATACATTGTTGGTGATATTTTGTATGCTCTTCCGGAAAAAAGATGACCAACAGTCCAGGACTGAGTTTTTCCCAGAATTAAGGGCTTCCCAGGATGTGATTATCAGTTTTAAAAATGGAATAATCCTGGGCAAATTCGGACAATTATTTATCCTATCTGAAACCCAACTAGATTCAAAGTTTGGGTTATCTAGGTTTCTAGCCAGAATTCAGTGTTTCAAACAGTTTGTCATTATTTATTTATTTTTTTTTTAAGAAGGAGTCTCGCTCTGTTGCCCAGGCTGGAGTGAAGTGGCACAATCTTGGCTCACTGCAAGCTCCACCTCCCGGGTTCATGCCATTCTCCTGCCTCATCCTCCTGAGTAGTTGGGACTACAGGTGCCTGCCACCACGCCCGGCTCATTTTTTGTATTTTTAGTAGAGATGGGGTTTCACCGTGTTAGCCAGGATGGTCTCAATCTCCTAACTTCATGATCCGCCCGGCTCGGCCTCCCAAAGTGCTGGGATTACAGGCATAATAATTTTTTACTCATATTCATAAATGTGGTAGTTCCTCTCATGTGTTCTGTCTCACAAGTTAGTCTCACAAGTTTTGTAAAACATGCATTTTAAATGAGGTATATTTTAAAAAGGTAAGAAGCTAGCTTGGAGAAGTAATACTTCCTCCATAAAACTCTATTTGCTTTTATGTATACGAACATTTACAGAGAATGACATCTTAAAAAGTCTGGCAATAATTTGAGGTTACAGGCCATGAAACTTCATGCTTTAGGTCTGCAATAAAATGTCAAAATACTTCAAGTTTTTCAGACACAAAATAAAATAGGACAAATGTATGATTTGGGGAAATTTGAGATGAAGGATATTATTTGAATACTACAAGCAGAGAGCAAAAGTAAAACTTAAAGTTTTTCACACAATTATGTTAATTTCTTTGGTTTGGACTTTAATAATACTTTAATAATGCATTAAATTAGAATATAGCACAGGTGATTGTGGAGATAAGTATTTTATTGTAAGGTTTCAAGGGCATATTCTAATGCGTTAAAATGGTCTCAACTTCTTTGTCTAATATCCTACATTTGATGTTACAGGAGGACTAAGTGCAAATTTTGATGGAACACAAAGGAGCAAGTGAGAAAATAGGCATTTTCCACAAAGTAAATGGGCAAATTTTTAGCATGAGATACCAATTTTTGAAAACCTAAAGCATAGGAGAGGGGGCATATTTACAGGTAAATAGTCAAATCTACTTGTTGATTTTGGTCCAAGTAGAATGGAAGAAAACAACTTGCACAGAGTGTAGTCTAACTTCTATTACACAAGTGTATTTCTGGACACTGTGTTCTAATGAGAAAATATTTTGCAGACTTGGAAATGCATGGATATCACTGAGAGATGGGGATAACCTGTTAGAAATAAACCAGCAATGATATTTTAAAACATCTTTGTTTTCCCACATGATAATTAAAACAAAGAGTTACTACTGTTCATAGAAAGAACGGGAGGATGGTATCGCTATGTTTTCCTAGGAATACAATCTGTGTGGACACGGTCTGAAGATTTCCCAAAGGGGATTCATGACTTTTGAGAAGCAAGCCTAAACAATATTACCCTCCTTTGATGCAGGAGAATGAAGGAAGGTGAGAAGATCAATTACTTAGCATGTGCACAAAGACTGTACAGTCAGAGGAGTGGAATCTTGATAATGACAGGCTCCTGTGACAAAGCCTTCAAAGCACATCGAGGAGTTGATTGAGCTGCTGGAGCAGGCAGGCATGTGGAGTGGTGGTTAGCTTTCTTTGTAAAAGAACAATGGAAACTGGTGTCACCAGGTGACTTATCTAATTTTCACCTGTTTCCCCAGATGGTAGTGAAAGAAGGATGGGGGGGAGGGTGGAGGTAGAGTCAGCAGCAACTGCCTTGCTCTTCTCTCCTTCCCTCATCTATCCCCGTTTTGTCTGACAGAGGGCAGATTAGGGCAGCTGAAGGAGTTAGAGGGACCCATGTTTTATAATAAACCTTCCCTGCTCTGTGGATTTGTCCACAAAGTTAATATGTTTTATGCTGGATGGTAAGTTTAATTTGTGCTTTTAAATATAGATCAAGGACTTCATAGATTGCTTCCTCTAATCAACATTTATGGAGCACTTCATCAGAGCCTGGCACTGTGCTAGGTGGATTTTTGTAAAAACTGAAGATAGAAGGATTTTGAAATAGGTTTTATTCTATTTTGTCCATTTAGACTTTACCATTAGCTATTAATTCTGATAATAAAGGGCAAGAAAAACAGAACATTGCTCTCCTCTCCCTAACTGCCCCCCCCATTTCCCATGATGTGTGTTTGACATTTTCATGATAATTAAAGTTTGAATAATGAAATATTTGGGGTTTTGTGCATATTTCCCCCTTTACCTGCTAATTTTTAATGAGCAGTCAAATTAAGACATGACAGGGCAAGGGCAATGTTGCGGGAAGGTTCTGCATTATTTAAAACTGAATTATTCTGTTCCTAAATCTGGAGGACTTCACAACATGGAGGCTGTTTTATCTAAATCTGGAGAGTACTTCTGGAAGTTTCTTGAAAGTCCAATTTTTCTTCCTTTTTCGTATTAATTTGTTTATAACACTGCCAAATACATTGATTTATCCTCTTACCTACTGTCAAAGCAACCCAGCTCTGATGTTGAACATGGGCCATTTCAGGTAATCTATCATGAAACAGCTCAACAATGCCAAGTTTCTTTAAACCTCTTTCTGAATGTGTTTTCTTACTGAAAAGCAACTGTTTCGTGGAGTGACCCCTGCACCTGGTGTGTCAAGATTCAATAACTAATTGAATACACAGTGATTTCGGTTCTCCACCTGAGACAGCACTGATAATGAAATGGAGACCTATCTCAGACAGCAGGACCTATAAATTAGCTTAGTAGTCTATCAATCTAAGCCCTGTCAAAAACAAATGAGAGAAAGAGAAAAAAAGAATAACTGTTCGCAAAATTATACCCTTCCACATTTGTATCCAACAAGCAAATAATCATCAGCACATTGAATTTGTGTTAGGAAGTGGAATAAATATAGTCTTCTATTAAAATCCTTAGCACATAGAAAGAAATGAAAGCACTTATTTGGGCTGAACACGTTTTATTTAACAACAAAGGTCTAAATCCCAATTTTATCTTCACTGTCATGAGCACTCCCTATTTTTATATATAATAGGTACTATTGTACAAAATATATGCTCCTTACAATATAAGAGTGAGGCGACCTAACAAATCTGATGCTTCGGGTCAGTTCCCAGAGACACAGGCTCTGAAATAAAGATTAGTATGCATAAAGTTTATTAGGAAATGTCCCAGGAAGGGAATGAAGGTGGATCATGTGGAGGAAGAAGCTGGGCTCCAGTGCAGGAATACCAAAACCTCAGCCTCCTTCATGAGGAACTTGATGCTTGGATTTCCCCTCCAAGTTGCCCAGATTTGGGATCAGACTCTTACACACTTGAACAGTCTTTGTATGAAGGCTGCTCCAAGGAGGCACCATGATATTAGCTATGGAGTCTCGGGGTGGGCTTGGGCATCAAAGGCTTAGCTGAGAGCACTTTCTACACTAGAGAGAACAATCTTGGGACTCCTGAAAACGGGGCCTGAACATAGCACAGTGTTCACTACATCACGTAAGTGACAGCTGTCACAAGCTAGCGTAAGCATCCGGACAGATTCAGGAATTAAAAAGAGTTCAGGAGAAATCTAGGTAGTTAACTGTTATATTTCTTCTCAGAATGAGTGCTACTGAAACCCCTTGAACATGAACGTCCCACCCTAAATTTCCTGATTTTTTTTTATTCTTTAGGCGTTCTTTGGTAAGATGAAGTAGTTTGACTCTACATAGGCATATCATAAATTTTACCTGAGAGTTTAACAGAGGGGTTTTTAATAACATCCTCCAGAGCAGAGTGTACATAAGATCAGAAAATGATCTGTCACCAGTGTCATCACCTTCCCGGCGTTTTTCGTTATTGTTGTTGTTCATGGAATATTCTGGAAAGAAATAGGTAAGCTGCTACAGACCACAAAGGTTGGTTCTGTGGACTGAATTCTGTCCCTTGCCTAAATCCATATATTAAAGCTCTAATCCCCAAAATGACTGTATTTGAAGATAGGGCCTTTATGGAGGTAATTAAATTTAAATGATGTCAAAAAGGTGATGCCTTAATCCAATAGAACTGGCCTCCTTATAAGAGGAGGATGAACTACCACAGTTCTTGTTCTCTCTATGTGAGCACAGAGGGAGGAAGGCCACATGAGGATACAGCGAAGACGTTTGTTAAACCATCAGGAGGACCCTCGCCAGAAACTGAGTTGGTCAACATATCGAGCATGGACTTCTAGCCTGTAGAACCATGAGAAAATATTTCTGTTGTTTAAGCCAGACTATCTGTGATATTTTGTTATGGCAGCCCAAGCAGACTAATATAGCTGGTTACATGGTTAGCAAATAGAGGGGCTGTCAGTTTAGTCTCTTTGCACTATATTAAACTGGAGATAACGAATAAAGAAAGACAACTTGTATGTAAAAACAAGTTACAGGAGTTTGAATGGTTGACGTAAGTTAGTTGACATAAAATAGTTGACTATTACAAGAATAGGCAACTGATGCTTTAGAAGAAAATTCTATTACAGGATGCAAAAATCTTCTCAAAGGAAAGATGTGAAGAAAAGTTCAGGATAATGTGGGGTTGACATATTAATCTAGGTCAAATCTTCAAAACCTCAGCACTATTGACATTTTGGGCCTGATAATTCTTCGTTGTTGGGGGCTGCCCTGTGTGTTAGAGAATGTCTAGTAGCATCCCTGGGTTCTACCCACTAGGCACCAGCAGCAATCCTTATCCCAAAGTTATGACAATCACAAATATCTCCAGACGTTGCCAGAAGTCCCCTAGGAGACAAAATTGTCTCCCTACCTCTTTTTGAAAACAATTGATCTTTAAGTAATGTATTCTCAGAGATAGCCTAGAATATGAGTGCGTGCACTGTTAAGGTAAGCCTAGGGAAGAATTGTGTTTTAATTACACATTGAAAAAAAAAAACAGCTGTTTTTGTGTGTGGACAATTGTGTCTTTTATTCCTTGAATGAATGTATTCCTCACTATATATTTATCATTTGCTAAGTCAAGGTCTAGGTAGTTGTGTGTGCAGTGGAAATGGTGTAATTGAAAATGATGAAAATTGGGTGAAGAAAGAGTGAAAAACACAGTGGAGAAAGTAGCTGGCTGTTTAATGTAATCCTCAGGAGATTTTTTAACTTCTGGGGTGGTTTATCACTGGAAATATCTAATAGTTACATTTTTTAAAGGCAAATATGATAAGTCTTTCTTGGACTATTTGATAAGAGCCAAATTATTTCATTCTTTATCTGAATTTTTAATAGAAGTTTTGAATGTTATGCATATATTAGGAGTCCTTTTCTCATTTGCCAAATATATGAATTGAAGAAAATGCAATTTAATGTTACCTGATTCTAAGCTACTGGATATGTTATATTGCATGAGACAATAATATAACATAATGTTAGATAAGGAAATGGACATTTCAGATTATGCTATCACTTTTTTTTCCTCTTAGGGACAGATTTCTTATGATGTTTAAATGTTTAATGCTATGTGAGCTTTATTAAGCAGAAGCATCCCATTTCCTTTCACACACTTAGAAAATAAACATTGTGCCGGATTTATCTGTTCCCGCAGCTGTGTGTTTGTAAATGTCAGAGCAAGACATGTTATGTTAGATAGGAATCTATTATCACTCATGAAAATAAGTTGCATTTGAATAGTTATGAGTAAGGGACAGAAAGCAACTATAGGAAATTCACAATTACATTCTTCTAGAACCTAAAGCCATAATAAAACAATTTATAATTTGCCTAGTTTTAATGAAAACTTTGCTTTCAAATTTCTTATCTTTCTCGGTCTTGTGCCAGTTTTTGAAACCCCGAGTAGATTTATATTTGAGGCTTGTTCTTTTAGGCAATGGAGATGTTAACTGTCTTTGCAGTTGTGGATTGTGTTTAGCTTAGTTCTTTGAGGATCCTATTCCTTTTCCCTCGATGAAATGAGTATTACATCCATCAACCGAAGGCGGCATTGCTGTCCATTTGCAAGTTACTACATAACCAGTGAGAGAAAAACAAAAATGCAGCATTTTAAGAAATGAATAGTAACAGTCACCAAAATCAATTATTACAGTTGTCTTTCAGCAACATTAGACTCCTATTTCCTAAATCATACTTTGGATTTATTTTCTATTTGTTATTTTTATACTTCCCTCCAAATGAATACCTTCATACCTTCAATCTCGGATTAAATGATCCCGAATTTAAATGCCATCTCTTTTATGACATCTTTAGCGACCAGAAAATACATTGTTTAAAAAAATTTTCTAGGTTCCTTTGGCCTTCAACTCCTGTGAACAACATTATGCCTTCCCTTTTGCTGATAGCTTCCCACCTCAGCTCCTGGTGCTCAACCATTAACCACCCATTTTTATTTCCAGATGTTCTCCTTTTAGCTGGACATAAAATGACTCCAGGATGACTTTGTCCCTCAAGTCCTCCATATCTGTGTTGGGAAACAATTCTCCACGAATCTTTTCTACTTCTATGTCTTTTGGGCAGAGGCACTGTCTGCATTTGTGCTAGACTCTCTTTTCAAGATGTGTGTACAGGTAACAATCTGAGAAGATGGAAAATTTCAGGCTGGGTGCAGTGGCTCACACCTGTCATCCCAGCACTTTGGGAGGCCAGGGCAGGCAGATTACTTGAGGTCAGGAGTTCCAGACCAGTCTGGCCAACATGGTGAAACCCCATCTCTACTAAAAATATAAAAATTAGCCAGAAATGATTGCGGGTGCCTGTAATCCCTGCTACTTGGGAGGCTGAGGCAGGAGAATTGCTTGAACCTGGGAAGCGGAGGTTGCAGTGAGCTGAGATCACGCCACCACACTCCAGCCTGGGTGACAGAGCAAGATTCCATCTCAATAATAATAAAAGGAAAATTTCTACTCTAGAATAGACTGCTTTGTTTACTGTTCAGTATAATAGAGATAATATTTCCCTCTGATGCAAATGCAAAGCTCATACTAACTGCTATTGCTTATTATAAAAGACATGTGTTTCCTAAGCTCAGGATTCCTCTCCTGTAGTACATGCCACTGTGTGTTCAAGTCTCACTTGGTCTACTTTATATAACTCTGTGCGAAGCTGGGCTTCCACTTCTACTGCAAATGCTGATTATCTGGCTAGGGCTATTTCTTTACTTTTTTTCCTTTTTTCCCTTTTTTTTTTTTTTTTTTTTTTTTTTTTTTTTTTGAGACAGAATCTCCTTCTGTTGCCCAGGCTGGAGTGCAAGCGGCGTGATCTTGGCTCCCTGCAACCTCCGCCTCCCGAGTTCAAGCGATCCTCCTGCCTCAGCCTTCTGAGTAGCCGGGAATACAGGTGCTCTGCTACCACACCTGGCTAATTTTTGTATTTTTAGTAGAAACGGGATTTTACCCTGTTGGCCAGGCTGGTCTCAAACTCCTGACCTCAGGTGATCCACCTGCCTTGGCCTCCCAAAGTGCTGGGATTATAGGCTTGAGCCACCATGCCTGGCCATTGCTACTGCTGTTTCTGTGACTAATTAATCATCTTTTGTTTCTGACTCAGAAGGCTTGTGTCTCCTGTCAGTATTTCTAAAACTGGGACAGTCTAACTTGTTAGCTTGCAAGTAGCATAAAGTTTCAGACCCTTAACAATTCTTAACATTCTGGCCCATGGAAAATGTAGTGACTTCTTAAACACGGCCCTCCTCTCTTCCTTTCTGCCTTATCTTCATGTTCTTAAGGCATGTGTCAGATCATAGTCAATCGTTAGTTCAAACTCAAGGAAAACATCTCAAACTTCCCCAGTGATCCCATGATACTTCTCTCTGGAGTCGTGCTGAAGGAAACAGCATTCATTCCCCTTAAAATGGGAGATCATCATTGGATGCTTCCAAATATGCTTCTCACCGAAGAATTTCATTAATGTTTTTTTCCTCCACTCCCTTGACCTTTTTATATTCTCAATCTGAACAAGAGTACCCAAGAAGAGCTCTAGAATAATAAAACTCATTTTTGACAAACTACATTGAAATGTACCTTTGATATATTCTCACTAATTTATTTGATATATATCACAGGAGGGGCTTGGTAGAAACTGAAGCAAGGAAAATCGCAATTTTCTTTTTATGTATAGTTTAAATGTGCAATATCTATATATTAATAAAACTTTTCTGAATAAGTTATTAAAACATGCATAATAAATATAAACATCAAATTCAGGCAAATACAAACCCCCATCCATGAACAGAGAATAAGCAGAATGAGATGAAAGAAGAGAAACAAGTGCCTTCCACTGTATCTGTAAAAGTAGAAGTAGATTTGGGAGCAAATGGCAAAATGATAACATTTGACAGGATAGAACTGAGTGCTAAACACATGGTATTTGCTATCTTAATGTCTGTACCTTTCTCAAATCTTCCCAGAATTTATTGTAAGCATATAATAAGTAAAGTTTATAGTGCTGTATTTGCTTTCCTAGTTCAGAATTATGATTTGGTTTCCTAATACTTGAATAACAATCTGGCTTTTATATACTACTTGGGGTTCACTTCACTTCTCAGAGTCCTAAATTCATCGCTCTATAGTCTTTTGAGGTTACATATTGCCTTAGTTTAAGTCAAGGCCAGTAATATCATCTTTTTTTGGTTGAATTTTTTTTTTGCCTATTTGTAAGATTCCTTTTGAATGCCATATTTATAATCATTTTCATCTAATTTAGTTCATAATAACCAGTATTTTTTATTCCTTTCTATGTATCGAGCATGGCTTTAAACAATTATATTAAATTGTTTAATCCTGATTGTAACCATATAAGGTATGAGACATTATAATTGACCCTTTATATAGAGAGAAACAGGCACACAAAGCACATTGTCCCAATTTATACAGTAATCGATGATTTTAAGCACAGGCAATATTGCTCCAGAGCTTGTAGTCTTAACCACCATGCTATATTGCTTTTGAAATTATGCATTAATTAATTAGGTAAAATATAAATACGTATTTATTTTATAAGCATTAACATAAAATGTATATCAGAAATTCTCATGTCCATGAACTCAATCTGCCTAACGTTTTCAGGTACTGCAGAGCATTCCAAATATTCATATGCCATAATTTGTTTAACCCATCTGTTTATTGACATTCCACAACTAAGCCTTAAAGGCACACAAAAATATAAATTATTTATGTGATTTATAGTTATTTTGTAACTGAGGTATATATATTTCTTATATTCAGTTGATGAAAATAGTAC
Source organism: Macaca mulatta (assembly GCF_049350105.2). Lineage (NCBI taxonomy): Eukaryota > Metazoa > Chordata > Mammalia > Primates > Cercopithecidae > Macaca > Macaca mulatta. Next base: position 126,861,995 of record NC_133411.1, read on the forward strand.
TGGTATGATATGCTGCCCTCTGATAGGCATCTTTCTTCACCGCCAGAGACACACAGGACACACCAGAATAAGAAAGATGACTTCCTCTGGATTGAGCAGATTTAGGCTGCACTGGATTTTTTCTTAATTTCTTGTTTACCAAGATTGGAAAGATCATAGTATTCACGCTCAGGATTCTCAGCGCTATATCATATGTGTCAATAACTATCCTAAAATACATACTTGAGTGGACCAATTAAAATCTGGATTTAAGAGATAATCCAGTTAGGTGCTTGTCAAATTGCTGTTGTCAGGAACTCTTCAATTTAAGGCTAGTTCTCTTCAAGTTTATCCTTGCAAACACCTTGTCTGTGAAGTAAGTGTCATTTGGCCATTTGAGTCTTTCATTTGCAAAGGGTTAACCTATTGGATATAAAGTAGACACTGACTATTTCCCTGATTGACCTTGAGCACAATAATTTAACCTCTACATTGTTTTTTTGTCTTACCTATCATTCTATCTTAGCTTGTGCCAACCTACTCTTCAGGGAAGATTTAGTTTGTGCTTGTCAAAGCTCCTTAATATTCTTAGCTGAAAGGTGTTCTAATAAATAGATTAATGTTAACATAATAATTTGAATGAGAATAAAGAGATAGGAATAATGAACTCAGAACCTTTAGCTAGCTCATTTTAAAATGAAGATATTAGATCATAGATGAAGATCCTCTGTAAGCATGGTATTTGCATACAGGGTTATGAGGATTTGATAGCAGGGCTTTGCACAGCAAAGCTTAACAGTCTTATCCATAGATTTTATATGTTTAAGAAAAGCCGTAATTCAGAGTTCTGTATTTTCTGTGGCAGTTAAATGATTTAAATGAATCCTGAAACAGGCCCTTTCTGTTAATTTCAGAAATAAATAGCATGTTTTAGGCAATTATTCAAAGGCTGTTTTTCTTTAAGCTGATGGCAGGAGATAGAAAGGAGATTTATTTCAAAACAAGTTGAATATTCCCTCAGTATGTGTGCTTACCACTCCAACAATAATAGGAAATTAAGTTTCCACAATGATACCAGTTTCTTCAACTAGAATCGACAGGAGGGTTTCTCCACTCCACCAAAGACTATCACAAGTATAAGATGTTTGAACAAATAAAATTATTTCAGATTTACTTCAATTTGAATCTCAAGAGTAAACTGTTTACACAATAATTTGTTATATAATTCAAAATAACCAGAGGATTTGAAATGCCTCAACACAAAGAAATGATAAATGTTTGTGGTAATAGATATGTCAATTACCTTGATTTAATCATTACACATTGTACTGAAAATATCATATGTACCCGATATATATGTACAATTATGTGTCAAAAAAGAATAAACTGGTTACATGTGCAAAGAAGGTGGTAGGCATGGGAATGACTGAAAATAAGTGCATTTATCGTTTTTTTTTTTTTTTTGTCTCTAATACAACTGTAAAAACATGAGTCCTAACAACTGAAAATCTTGGTGAAAGTGTAACAGTTTCTGGGATATTTGTTATTTTCACTATTCTTTCAAACTAATTTGTTTCTTTCATCTTGAACTTGAGAATCCTTTCTCAGTTCTCCAGATCTCTAAGAAATTGTTTTATCTTTTCATTTTGAATCTGGTTCCATCTAACTCAGTCTTGGGGTTCCTTAACTAGTGCTTTTCTTAACTAGTATTGTAAACGCACCAAAATCTTTTGAATCCTGTTCCTTATGATGTTTACAATGATAGGTAACATTTAGTGAATAGATAGACCATTTCCCCGAGATCTCAGTGACAATATTTCTTCTTTAGTAAGTGAATGGAATCACTTAACTAAAGTCACTTACTAAGTCAAAAGTAAAGGCAGATTTAAGTAATGGTGATCCCGGTGATAGCCAGAACACAGGAGAGAAGCCACCAGGATTTTGTTACCACTACTCAGTGAAGAATTTGAGGAGTTGAGCTCCAGCTGTCAGAGGCTGGAGTGTTAGGTCTATCTAGAATGCAGTGGTGTCACAACATTCTCCAAGCACTGACACTAGGCCAATGGTGGTCCGAGGTTAAATGGAACAGTCGTTGAAGATGCTGTAGCTGGCTGATGAACAAGAGAGACTGGAGTTGGAATAAGGTATGTTGCAGTTGGGAACTGGGACAGTAAATGAAAGCATTTAAGAACAGCTATTTTTAGGGAAAATTTTAGTCTGATAGAAAAAAATATATAGATTTTTCAAAAGAGCTGAGCCCCAGTGATCTCAAAATACATTGTTCTGTCATTACATTAAAGCCTACCATATAGGCTTTTGTGGTGGAGAATGCCTAGTTGTTTAAACCAATCACCCTTCCCTTCTGGATCCATAACTAAATATTTTCCAAGCTCTATTGCAGCTGAGTGAGGCCATGTGACTGAGTTCTGTAATTGCATTAGCAAGATGTCAAGAATAAGATGAGAGTGATTATGAGAGCTGACATTTTGTATTTTAGTAATTTAAATATTATAGTTTATAATTTTAAAATTTTAGAGAAAAAATTCAATATGCATTATTTCATTTTTACTGGCATTCCAAATATAGAGTGGATATTTTATATCATCACATGCCATTTTAGAATTTATGGAGAGGACCAGAGGCAACTCCCAAGTAGATAGGCTCATAAAATGAATAAGCAGAACAAAGATACCCTGCAAAGTATTTTCTGAACCTAGACGACTTCAATTTATGATAAGCTGAATAAATACTCATTGGACCCTCACTAGCTTTATCTCTTCTCTGCCTTGACTGCCTAATGAAAATACCACTAAAGTAATTCTTGAGAGTTGTCTTTTCTTTTCCACAGGCACAGGCATAACTTTTCATATTATATAACACTTTTTTTTTAATTTTAAGAAAAATGGAATACTTGTAGAAATCATGAAAAGTAAGATTACAATTTATGACTTTATGGATAGAACGGGGTGTTTCTCCTTAGTTGTCCCAAACTCAACTACAAGAACAGGTGCTTCATGCAAGTAATAAGTAGTTTAAGTGTTTTAACAGGTCAGTTTTTCAATAGCCTCTATCCATTAAAGTTATTTTAGCCTCCAAATGTATTCATACATCTTCAAGAGTTTATCCTAAAATACCCTGAAATAGCTCACAGAGTATGAACTCTTGAATTTAATAAACTTTGAATTAAATAAACTTTGAATTAAGCAAAAAAAACATAAAGCAAATATATACGAATTTTCGACTGGTTAAGTAGCACCCTATTGGAAAATTATTGGAAAGAATCATTCATTTGTGTTTTATAGGAGTCCCAAAATTCATTCAGAGCTGAGAGGGTCTCTTGTTCTTAGGGTTAGGATGAGTGTCAGTGAAGAGGAGGCATGAAGTATATAGAATTTTTTTCTTTCTCCTACACACCTCAATAGCCCCAGCTATTCTTTGAAAGTATTAAATAAACTCCGCTTACTATAGTAGACAAAGCTAATCTCCTTTTTATTGGGGAAGAATAAGGTCTTAGGTTCTGGATTCTAGTACAGGAATCAAATTTGTCTCCATACTCAAGGTCAACATCCTCCCTCACCCTTCATACTCTGACATTTACCGTGAAGTTTTACCGGTGCCTGTGCTTTCTGTCCTCAGCATTTAGATTGGATTTGGCTTACTTCCACCCACTCTGAGTGTTGAACAGACTTGTGATTGCTTTCAATCAGAATAAATAAGGAGCTTACTGTGCATAATAAACAAATTGTGGGCTAAGTCCTGTCATAATAATAGTTTTCATTTTTGTAACAGATTGTTTTGGGAGATCTTGAAGAATTTGCAAATATGGTTTCCCGTGTTTTGCTGATAGGAAAACAAAGTCCCTGGCACCAGTCTAGGATTACAAATCTCAGAGACTGCAGCCGAAAACACAGAACTCGCGTTTTGGAAATTTGGACTCGGTTCATTAGAGCAGGATAATAAAAACATGACCAGGATCCCCATCCTCCTGCTATTTGGAGGATGTGGATTTGCTGATTCTGCTAAAGAAATACTTGGCAAAGAATTTGTTTTCTGTTTTGAGACTCCAAAATCATTTACAAAATTCAGAATGTGAATCCTAAAAAATAATAGCAGAGGGTCATATGCTAACTGCCATCTCCAAGGAAAATCTGAAAACAAATTTGCCACTTTGAATAAGCACTTTTATTTATGCAGTACAATCTATCTGTCAAAACACCAAGAGGCTCTGCTCAGTTAAATATTCTAATACAATTAGCAAAGTAATGTAATTGGCTGGCCTTAATAGACATCAGCTCTACGGGCAGCATCACTAAAGTTAACAGTCATGCTGGAGATGGGACCGAGATGCTCCAGATGAAGCCAGATGTATACACAGAGGGGTTATAGACCCATCAGGATTTCCTGGGGGAAATATTCATTAAACTGTGCATCTGGTAGAGTGCTTCAGATGTCTGCTCCTCCTAAATGATTGTTGGGCAGATTTGTTTTTAAAAATACCTCACCCCCATTTGAAAGGTAAATCTATATATGACAGTCTTTAGTAAATTGATATATTATTACCAAAAGTATTAAGTCAAAATGATAGTTTCTTATAATGGTGGTGATGCAGAGGGATGGAATCCTCTGTATCTCATATTGTTGAAGAAATTTGAAAAAAAAAAAAGACTAATATTCAGATTTATTTATTTTTTGACACTTTTCTCATCAAGAGACCATGGTCTGTATCCCTTGTCCCTTCCCCCTTGAATCTGGGAACACTCTGTGACTGAAGCAACTAATAGAATATTACTGAGTGGTATGTCAGTTTCTGTACTCAGGCGACAGAGACATACACTTTCCATTTTCCATTTTCTATCTCAGAACACTCACTTTTGGAATTCAGATGTGAGAAAACCCAAGTCCTCTCATTAGAGAGGATCATGTGTAGAGAAACTGAGACTCCAGGTGACAGTTCTAGATGAGCTTCCAGCACGCAGTCAACACAAAATTGCCATCTTTTAAGTTGTCCACCTACCCTGGTCCAGCTGCCTCAGCTGTTTCTGCATGGAGCAGAGCTGAACTGCCTCCCCAGATGCCTGCCCACATTACAGATTTTTCACCCAAATTATTGAATGCTGTCATCTGAAGCCACAAAGTGTTTGGGTAATTTGTTATGGCCACGATAGGTAGTGGGAATGCTCATCAATAGGTAACCAAACACATTGAAAAACATGTATATTCTTTTCACAATTTCTTTTCTGTCTGGATTTGAAAACAAATTTCCCTCAATAAAATAGCTCAGTGGCTATTTTCTCCAGGTCAATGTTTTTAATTTGTAGCCTGAAATCTGTATGTTTAACTTGATACCAAATTTGTTCATTCTCTAATCTAGTTGTTGCCGTTCACTTACACTCTATAGATATCTCTCTAGGATTCTTCTGAAACTCTCATCAGGAAAAATACTGCTGACAATACCTTCTTTAGTGGTCTCAAGGACGGTGGAGAAGAACAGTGGATTCCCACAAGAGTTAGAGGCCTTTACTTTGATGTTATTTATGTATTTAGTCTTGCATGTTTTTATAGGATGTGGTACATCTTATTTCTAAAAATTAGTTAAATATACAAATTACCATGATGATTACACTATAGGTGAATTCATAAGACTCATCCCTACACCAAAGCTCTGAATTTCCCCTTTCTTCTTATAGATTCCTTCTGAATTATGACTTTTCCTTTTACATGTCCAACTTCTTGATGCCTACTGACATGCTCAAACTTTTCCTCTTACTATAAATTGAATTTATTCCTCAGCCTAGCTATTCTTCGAAGCTACTGATATTTCTTTCTTATTTCCATTTGTTACCAGAATTCTTTAAAGAGTAGTCTACCCTTGATTTCTCTCCCTTAGATCCCCATGGTTCCACTGACATAAGTCGCCAGGTGACCAGTGACCCCATACATATTATGCCTAAAATATGTTTTTAGCCCTAGGTTATGCTTTACATGACATACAACCTTCATAAGCATTTATTTCTTCTTAAAATACTATTTATTTCATCTTCATGGCACTGTCATCTTTGTTTTTCTCCTATCCCTGCAATTGCTCCTCCTTGAGTTTCTCTTTTTTCCCATAAAGTGCTTTCTTCCCTCTTTCTAGATGGTCCCCTCCATACTCATGGCAAAAATTGTTCTTTGGGCCATATTTCTCTCCTGAGTTCCAGACCCTTGTATTCAACTACCTATTGGTTATGTCTACATTTCCCATGTTGAAACTGTCATTCTCTACTTTCTATCGACCTGTTCAATACTTTGTCTACAACCCCAGGTAAGTGGCACAATCCTCCATCCAATTGTCCAAGAAACAAACAAACAAACAAACAGGAATTAAGTTTATTTTCTAGCTCATATTTTCCAAATTCAATTAATCACCAAAGGTTCCTTTTCTTACCTTCTTCAACTCACCCACTTCTTTCACTTCTTTCTAGTTACACTGTTCCAACCATAGCTTAGGAAATCATCACCTCATGTTTCTAATTCTGTCTCTCTGCCTCCTTTGTTCACAACTCCAATCCGTTTTTTGACATTGCAGTCAAAGTGGTCTTTCTAAAATCCAAATCTGAGCATGACATTTCCCAGTGTAAAAATCTTCAGTGACAACTATTCTCTGTTTGGACATAGTGTCTTTTACATTTTCTGCTTCTCAGAGCTCTACTCCCCCATCCGTCTTTCAGTGGTTGTGCACTTTGCAATGGTGCCATTCAAAGTCCTTTTCTAAACCATCATTGGAAAACACCAGCTTGCAGTTAAAATTGCTGTGATAAATGGCAGAGGGCTAGGTCATCTTTCTTCATAGACTCCTTTTCTGTGACATGATGGGCAAACCTCAAGTTGCACCACATTTAAAATGAGACCAAAATCATTTGAACTTTGATAAAACAGAGTCCTACCTGCTAACTTTATGGAGTGCCATTTATTTTGATTAAATATCCCCTTTGAACCTGCAACCTTCTGTTGTTCTCTATGAGACAGCTCTCGACTATATTTTGCTGAATGATAGCCTCACATGTCGCTTTAATTTGTTTTTGTCTTGTTCTTTTCTCAGACCAAAGCTAGTCTGTTCCTAGAGTTTACCTGTCGATAGACGATGCTAGGACCCTGTGATGGTGTAAACCTATTTTTATTATCTTTCTCCACTAACCGTAGTTGAAATGTATAGATTCTCATTTGTAATGACAATCCCCAAACTGTGAATATTTTTCGGATGCCATCTGATCATTACAACGTAAATCTGTATGTTTCCTTTTCATATTTTTATAGTTCTAGTTTGTATTGTGTGGCAGCAAGCCAAAATATATCTTTTAAGACTAAGTTTTTTTACTCTTAAAACTCAGCGTTTTATATCAATGTTTTAAACAATTCTAGTTACACTCTACTGCAATAGCAAAGCCCTAGGAAAAGCTCAAAACAACTCAGCTTGTGCTTATTGACTTACCTATTGAGTAGTTGATCTTATAAACAATGCACTGGCTCAAATACCTCTAAGCTTTAACTTTTAATAGCTATGTATATCTAGTAATACTTTGCCAGTTACAAAAGTTAAAAAGAAAAATGTTTTAAAAGTCTTTCCTTCTTATTGTAGAAAGTAGAAAGTACAAAATGAGAGAATCAAAATTTTACATCTTTTATATAAAGGATAACAGCACAGTTAACTTTCTACAGTGCTGTCCTTCAGTTAAATAGTTCCTAGCACATAATAGACACTCAGTAGGTATAATAAATGGTTGTGGAATGTATGAAGAAATGTATAAGAATGAAAATAACAGTATATTTTATGAGGTACTCTTCTAATATGATATTCCCAAAATCCTATTATCTATATATAAACAACAGTTCCTCTATATGCAACCATTTCCCTATTGCTAGGTATCTGAATAATTCTTTATCAGAAATAAATACAGATAGGATATACCTTCAGTCTATATCTTTTCTGCTTCTGTGATGGTTTCCCTAGACTAATATATATGCATTCCTTTTTATAAACTTCTCTTATTGTCTTTTTTCCCCAGAATAATTTAAATAACTCATGCACTAAAGGAGTCAGAAGGTAAGGTGTTTCTCAATGATTCTTAGGCATGCTAAGATGCATGCTTAAAGCATATTTCACAGATTTTACTAATTTCACCTTATGGGCTATTTTATTCTTCTATCATCTACATTTTTAAATTCAGTTAAATGTGGAAAAATCTGTTTTTCTCTTGCCACATCTGATCTACTGGATAGTATCTGGATATATTATACTTTCTTATATAATAGCATAAATATATATCTACTAGGTGACATTGATTTTTTCTATTTAAAAATTTTAGTTGGTATTGCTTAAATCTGAAACAAAATGAAAATAGTACATATATTTTGTTTACATAATTAATGCTGTAAGTTATAGGTCTCCCATGCTTCAGTTATGTCTGAGATGAGCCAAGTCAACACCTAATGTATGGGCAACATCTAAATGCATGGAGCTTTCAAGGTTTTGCATGACAAATGTGGCAGTTGACAAAGGTAGTAGTATTGTAAATTTCCCTTTTTTAACTTCTAAGTTCAGGGGTACAAGTGCAGGTTTGTTACATAGGTAAACTTGTGTCTTGGGAGTTTGTTGTACAGATTATTTCATCACCCAGGTATTAAGCCTAGTACCCATTAGGTGTTTTTCCTGCTACTCTCCATCCTCCTACCCTCCACTCTCTGAAAGGCCCCAGTGTGTTTTTTCCCACTATGTTTCCATATGTTTTAATCACTTAGCTCCCAGTTATAAGTGAGAATAGGTGGTATTTGGTTTTCTGGTTCTGTGTTAGTTAGCTTAGGATATTGGCCTCCAGCTCCATCCATGTCCCTGCAAAAGACATGATCTCATTTTTTTTAAATTGCTGCATTGATACAGTATTGTAAGTTAAAAGTGATAGATTTCATAGGATGGTTTTTGTCAAAAAAATGTACTTTAGCTATCATCTAATATAATTAGATAGTATAGTTTTTGAACTGTTTTCCAATGTCATTTAATAGGGTTTATGTGACTAGTATCTTAAAATTGTTATGAATTACACTGTTATTTTGATGGTTGAGAAAGTGCTTCCAAGTGCTTAAATTGTATGCCATCACAGCTCAGTTAGGATAGAAACTGATTGTATGTAATGTTGTTTTGCATAAAATAACTTTGAAAAGTGCTTCATTTATTGTCTGCATTGTGGTAGATTCTGTGCCAGGTTTTTAATATATAACCTTTATATCACTTTCATCAGCTGCATTTTTTCATACCTACTTTGAAAGGTAAGCAAAATTATAGAAACTAAAACTCAGAAAGTTCAAATTATTACCTGAAGGTCACACAGCTAATAAGTATTAGAGTCAACACTTGAACATATACGTGTCTGAATTCTTTCTCTATGCCAAAAGCTGTTGGTGTCTTCTTGAACTCCAGAATAGTTTCATTAGAATACATGAATTGCTAAATTATCTGCGTAAGGAATTCAGTGAAAGTATGTGAAGTCAGAATACATTTCCACAGGTAACAATATTAACCTAATTTTATTTTTTTTTTTTTTTTGTATTTTTCAGTATACCTTTTTATTTTTTTAGGAATTACAGTACAATATAGGTTACTCCAATATCATTTATTCTTACTTCCTTTCATTTGATAAACTTTTTTGAATGAGAGAGTAGTTACAGTAGAGTGTAAGAACTGTACCTATTATGGTTATACTGTCATGGTGATTAAAGTTTTATTGCTCTAAATTTCTTGTAAGGTTTTCCATAAGAAAGATATTGATTTTAGGTTTGTTAAGTCAAGTGTAAATGTTAGAACTTAAAGTTAACCATAAAAATGAGACCATATATAACTTCTGAACAAGTAGAGGGGAAAAAGCATTAAAAAGTTCAATCAATACAATAGAGTGCAGGAAATTATAAAAGAGAATGAAAGAATGGGTGGAGGAAGAAGTAAACAAATGCTAGTAGAAATAAAGCTAAATATCTTAGCAATAAACATCATCCATCGTGAGTGCTAAGATAGAAAAGAAGTTGGAAATTGGTGATACATTCATCTCAATAGACAAAGAAAAAGCCTTCAATAAAATCCAACAATCATTCATGATTAAAAAACCCTCAACAGACTAGGCATCAAAGGAACATACCTCAGATAATAAGAGCCATCTATGACAAACCCTCAGCCAATTTCACACTGACTGAGCAAAAGCTGGAACCATTTCCTTTGGAAATGGAACAAGACAAGGATGCCTACTCTCACCACTCCTATTCAACACAGTACTAAATGTTCTATCCAGAGCAATCAGGCAAGATAAAGAAATAAAAGACATCCAGATAGGAAAAGAAGTCAAATTATCTCTCTTTGCTGATGATACCATGCTATACAGAGAAAATCATGAAGACTCTGCCAAAAGGCTTCTGGAACTGACAAATTCAGTATAGTTACAGCATACAAAACCAATGTACAAAACTCGGTAGCATTTTTATACACAAATAACATTTCAGCTCGAATTAAATCAAGAACACAATTTCATTTACAGTAGTCATAAAGAAATGAAATACCTAAGAGTTCATCTACGCAAGAGGTAAAAGATCTCTGCAAGGAGAACTATAAAATATGCTGAAAGAAATTAGATGACACAAATAAATGGAAAATGTTCCATGCTCATAGAACCAATATTATCACAATGGCCGTAGTGCCCAGAGCAAATTATAGGTTCAACACTACACCAATCAGAATACCAAAGTCATTTTTCACAGTCTTAGGAAAAATGTATTCTAAAACTCATTTTATAAGTAATAAAAGAACCCAAATAGCTAAAGCACTCCCAAGCAGAAAAAAAAAAACCCCTCAAAGTCAGAGACATCATATTATCTGACTTCAAAGTGTAATGTAAACTTACAGTAACCAAAACAGCATAGAACTGTTGCAAAAACAGACACATAGACCAATGGAACAGACTAGAGAACTCAGACATAAACACACAAACCTGCAACCATCTGATTTCAACAAAATCAACCAAAATTAGCAATGTGAAAAGGACTCCCTATTCAATGAATGGTGCTGGGATAACTGGCTAGCTATATGCAGAAGAATAAAACTGGACCCCTACCTCTCACCACATACAAAAATTAACTGAAGATGGATGAAATATTTAAGATCTCAAACAATAAAATTCCTAGAAGAAAATCTAGGAAATAACTTTCTTTACATTGGCTTTGACAAATAATATATGACTAAGTACTCAAAAGCAATTGTAATAAAACAAAAATTGTCAGGTGAGACCTAATTAAAGTGCTTCTGTGCAGCAAAAGAAATTACCAACAGAGTAAACAGACAGACTACAGAATGGGAGAAAATATTAGTGAATTATGCATTTGACAAAGGTCTAAATATCTAGAACCTATAAGGTACTTAACAAAAACCAAATAATCCTAAAAACACTAAAAAAATTGACAAATGACGTGAACAGGCACTTCTCAAAAGAAGATGTATAAGCAGCCCACAAACATGAAAAATGCTCAACATCACTAATAATCAGAGAAATGAAAATCAAAACCACAATGAGATACCATCTCACACCAGTCAGAATGGTGATTATTAAAAAATAAAAACATAACAGATGCCCGCAAGGCTGTGGAGAAAAGGGAACACTTATACGTTGTTGATGGGAATTCAAACTAATTCAGCCAATGTAGAAAGCAGTTTGGAGATTTCTCAAAAAAACTTAGAACTACCATTTGACCCAGCAATCCCATTACTGGTTATACCTCCAGAAGAAAACAAATCTTTCTACCAAAAAGACTCAAGCACTTGCGTGCTAACATTAGCATTAATCCCAGTAGCAAAAACATGAAATCAATTTAGGTGTTCATCAATGGTGGACTGAAAAAGAAATGGGCTACATACACACCATGGGATACTATGCAGCCATAAAAAAATAAGAAAATTATGTCTTGATATGGCTTGGCTCTGTGCTCCCACCCAAATCCCACTTTGAATTCTAATGCTCATAATCCCCAGGTGTCAAGGGTGGGACCAGGTGGAGATAATTGATTCATGGGTGCGGCTTTCCACATACTGTTATGGTGCTAATGAGTGAGTCTCCCTAGATCTGATGGTTTTATAAGCATCAGGTATTTCTCCTGCTTGCACTCACTCCATCCTGCCACCCTGTGAAGAAGGTGCCTGCTTCTCCTTTGCCTTCCATCATGATTGTAAGTTTCCTGAGCCCCCCAACCCAAGTAATGCAGAACTGTGAGTCAATTAAACCTCTTTTCTTTATAAATTACCCAGTCTCAGGTATTTCTTCATAGCAGTGTGAGAAGAGACTAATATATGTCCTTTGTAGCAGCATGGATGAAGGTCATTATCTTAAAAGAATGAACACAAGAACAGGAAACCAAATACTGCATGTTCTATTTTACAAGTGGGAGCTAAATATTAAATGCACATAGACAAAAAATATGGGAACAAGAGACAGTGGAGAGTACTAAACAAGGAAGAAAGGAGGGGTGCTTTGATTTAAAAAATGATTTGTAGGAACCCTCTCTATTAGAAAAATTAGTATTATAAAGAATCACATGAACTGACATGTCTTTTGACCTAGTGACAATGAAAAATGTGAGATTCTCCATAACAAAATATATTTTAAAAATTTTACAAAGAAAATTCCTAATATGGATGATAATCTGCAAACCAAGGACCTTGGTAGGACTTCTGACATTTTGGAAAGCCATACAACAATTTTGGTTATGGCATAATTGCTGACCAAGAGTTTTGGTTTAAGAGAACTTTGGGCAGAATCTCAAGTGTTGAACATTGGTAAAATTTCTATTTATTCATGCTAAAATTACTGTCACCCCAACTTAATGAGTTTTTCTGAATCATTCCCTCTTGCAGTGCCTTATTCTTTTCCTACCATAGTTTGTAACTATATAGCATGTGTTTGTATATTAGCTTAATATCTATCTTTATAACTAATTGGTGTCCCTGACAAGGCTAGACTACTGTTGTGTTCTCCAATCTCAGGAATACCACCTGAGACAAAGGGAATATTGTTAAATATTTATTGAGTGCAAAAATGAATACAACTGATTGTTGAGAGAATTTTCACCCTATGAGATAAAAAAAATTAGCCATCTAAATTCATTTCCATAGTTATGTGACAGAAGAATTCCATAACAAGAGCTATCTAGTCCTTTGTGATTAAAGTGTAGACTTTCTGAAAATATATCTGGGCAATTAGATTTAGAGATTATTACCAGCTTTATATTCATCACATTCTTTCTAGTATCATGTGTGGCATATTTAACCTACTAGTCAAGAGGAAATAGGCTTTATATATACTTTGAATACCACGAGCAACAGGAACTTGCTTCATTTGCTTGCATGTAATTCTCAGTTTATCTAGAATAACAGCAGAAGATGAAATTTCTGGCAGTTTTCCTTTAGTTTGGGGTTAGCCTCAGCACTTATCAGAGTTTGTAATTGCATATTTATTTATGTTTGTTTAATATCTGTATTTCCTTAAGGCAAGGATGATTATCCTCCTGACTGTATATATTCTAGCATCCCGTCAGGGTTACTATTTTTCTGCCTAGGAATGACAGATATGCACTATACAATCCCTTAGAAATGGAGTCATGGAGACTGTATGCATTTGTAATTGCCTTAGTATCTGGAGACATTCTAGGATATCATTAAATTTTATTGTGCATTTCAGGAGTATTTTTATTCCCTCTAAAGTTCTTGGTATGGATTTATACCAGAAATTATTTTTAGGGCAAAGCAGAAAATCTCTCTTAAAAAAAAAAAAAAAAAAAAAAAAAGCATACCTCTCAGCCCCATTTAAAGTTTTCAAAAATTAAACGCTATCATAAAATCTGCATTTGAGTTTAAACTCAGTTTTTTTGTTGTTTCATTTTGTTTTACAGTGATAAAAGAGAATATTTATTTACCAAAGAATAAATATAAATAATATTTGGTGTGTTTTTTTCTAAAATACACATTTCCAAATTTACTTAGGAAAAGGTTTCAATCAAAAAATTTATTAAGTGCAAAACACAATGAAACAAAGAGCAAATGTTACCTCCTTGATGAAGGGACAAAAGCAAAAATTTTCCAGAAAATATACTTCATAAACAGATTTTAACTCAAAGTTGTTGGTATTTAAATATATAAAGTTAGCCAGAGAAATAACTTTATAGCCAAGTACCTCATAATTACCAAAGAATATTAGCTTTTGCTTGCTAGTGTTCTGATTATTTATAATTATTGCTATATATTTTGGAATGCCTTTTAATTATAGAATTAATTTTGTTTATTTTGCTTTGTTTTACCAATGGAAAGATATCTCTGTAATAGGAGACTATGGAGGAGAGAGGTGCAAGTGCGAGAAGTGACAGGGAGAAGGGAGGCTTTTCTCCTCTCTGACTAAGAATGATTTATTAACATTTGTGTTATCACACTCTGGAAAAGGAAATTAATTGTATTCCTGCTCTTTAATTTTTTTTCATGCAAAGATGTTGAAAAAAAGGAAAATTTTCACACTAAACAGTTCTACTTCATTTCATAACAATTGATTCTGCACGTATAAGGAATTAACCTAATGTCTCAAAGAGTTCACATAACAAGTTAATAGCAACAGATGGAAATGGGTATAGATAATAATCCGATGTCTTCCAGGTTTTACCTTTATGGGTGATAGTTTCTCGAGTGTTGAGTCTATTCGAGGATACACAGGTATGATGAACATTTCAAGGGTCTCTTTATACAGAAAAGAAGTGGTGTAAAAGAAAAATTGCATCTATTAGAATTAAATGGGCAAGAACAATTTTATTCTAGAGTATTTCAATAGGGGTTAAAACTATTACAACAGGGGAGCAATTCAACTCAAATTCTCAAACAAAAGGCAAGAGACTTGAAAGCACTGGGGTTAACTAGTGGCAAAGTACTGGAGAAAGATAGTAAAGAGGCTGGTCAATGTGATTAGGCCCTCTGTGTTTGCTAATTGGTGCTTATGGAAGGTCGGCACAGATCCTGCTGTAGACGGTGACTAGGGCACCATTTTTATTGATGATTACATTTTAAAGGGATGGCTCCTAGGTCCTTGGGAAAGACATTCCTGGGCTATAGAAGATTAACATCTTAAAGAGGAAGAAAAAATTTACAGCAGCAAGTTTTCTAAAGTAAATACTCTAAGAAAAGGGAAGTCAAGGGCCTATACTCAGGAAGAAGCCTGTCTAAAGTTTAGTCAGCTGGGGAAATGTTAGAATCATCTAGGTGAATAGACGTGACATGTGTAAGTAGTAGAGTTATCTTGGTTCATGGTTATGGACAGATTTGAAGTCTCAGTCGATGTTTGAGAGCCTAATTATTTTCTCAATAGTTTACAACAGTTTCCTAAATGTAATAGTATTTGCATAGGCTTTCAACTCAGAAAATCTCATTTTTTATTTACTAGTTGAGGCAAAAATAGATTATAACATTTCTTGTGACAACTCCAAATTCTTTTACTTCTTGATTTTTCTCTTCCAAAAGTATAATATAAATATTAAACATAATGCTAAATTTTAAGGGGTATAACAAATCTTGTATGCAATAATTTTAAATGATATACAGTGCTAAACAAAAATATAAAATCAGATCTAACACCATAATTATATTTTATTAACTATAAGGCATTCTTTTTAAAAGCATTTAATACTTGGGTGATGAATACCTTAAAATTGGATCTAACACCATAATTCTATTTTATTAATTGTAAGATATTCTTTTTAAAAACATTTATTTAATACTTGGGTGATGAATACCTTAAATATCCTGATTTGATTATAACACATTCTGTGTATCTAAAAGGTTTTCACATGAACCCCATAAATATAAATATAATGCATGAAAAAAAATTTTAAAGGTACATTTAATAAAATTTTTTTAGTTTTGAAATTGGGATGTAAATTATAATCTATAGCATCTCACATTTATAAATATCAGTTTATTTTCTCCCTCCTTCTCCTCCCTCTCCTTTTCTTTTTGAAATTCTCAAACCCTGACTGGATTAAATCACCTGAGATGTATTTTGTTTCACCACATTTTGTTTTGCATTTAAACACTGAAACACGAATTCCTGGGTTCTACTACCAGGTTTTCCGATTTAAGCTGTTTATGGCAGGCCCCAGGCATTTGGACATTTTAAAAGGTCCCAGATGATCTTAATGTACAGCCAAGAATGAGAAATACTAGTCCAAGTAATTGAGAGTTGATTACATATAAAATAAGGGTTTCAAAACTAGCTGATTACCAACATAGAGATTGCTGAGTCTCTTCCCTAGAGGTGTATTTAGGTTGAGGCCTTGGAATCAATATTTTAAAAATCCAATACAAAGGTTTGCACTGCCTCTTGCTATAGAACAACTCTTTATCTCATTTTGTTTTCATTGCTTTTACTTGCAGGGTCTAGGATCAAATGGTATAAAATCTCCTTCTCAAAAAGTAGCTAAGTAAGAATAAACATAGTTTTGGAGTTTGTTGTTGTTGTTGTTTCTTTTCTTTTTTTTTTTTTTTTTTTTTTTTTTTGAGGGTTTTCACTAGTAGTAACAAGTAGAGACCAGAAGAATTAAATAAGTTTATCAAGGTTTAAAAATCTAAAGCTATCTCAGTGTTTTTTGAAGTGTCACTGCTAAAGCAGCCTTTCTTCTTTTAACTTCTTTTGAAAATTAGAGATAGCCAGGTAAACTTTCTAACTATCTTTTAATTCTCTGGACAAATTTATTGACATACTCTAACCTCTAATATCCTTTTTTTCACAGTCAGTTGTCTTCAATTTTACCCTATTTAACGTAAGTGGGGGCCAGCAAATCTGGCACTAGCCACTTGGCTTGAATCACGAAACAAAGATAGGTTATTTTGGCAAAAAAAAAAAAAAAAAAGAAATGTTTTTTTTTTTTTTATTCTCACAAGTTAGAATATAAGATTATTTTTCTGGAGAGTGTGTTATTTCACACAAAGCCTGCAGTGCTTTGAAATGCTACCATTGTTTACACAGGTTGAGTACTCCTACATTGTTGGTACGAGTTGGTAAGGTTGAATATTCCTTATTCAAAATGCTTAAGACCAGAAATATGTTGGATTTTAACTTTTTTAAAAAATTTAAGGATATGTACTAATTCAAAATTTTCAATGAGTATTCCCTTTGAGCATCATGTTGGTGCTCAAAATGTTTGAGATTTTGGAGTAATTCAGATTTTTAGATGAGGAATGCTTAATCTATACTTGTAAGAAGTAAAAGTTATAAGCACAAAGTGTGGTTCCAAAGAGAACCTGTTGCTGCCTTTCATGTTCCTCCTTTATGTGATTGCATTTATCACTTTTCTTTAAGATTTAGCAAGATCAACAGTGGTCTAAAACCTCAGAGTTAGAAGTGTTCTCAAGTCATTTGGTTCTGAGAATTAAGCAGATGTGATGGCGATTGACTTTTTTCAATAAAAGCATGACATCATTGGTAGAACTGGGCCACAGAGCCATAAAGAAGATTGAATGGCTCACTTACTCTGTACACTCTAATTTAGATATTGGAGTTGATACTTTTTGCTGCCTATCTTGCTTGTCATTTTATTAAAATAGGCATTGGCTTTGTTAATTCAATTTGTTTTCTCTGTGTTTATTAGTGCCTTATTTTTTTTCTACTAAGGTGGCAAAATTTCATGACAGTTTGTAACTGTCTCATCAGTAGAAATTACTTGGGATATAAATTGCTTTTGGCTAGGAGTTGCTTATCAGTAAAAATTGTTTTTGGATGTAAATATGTTTTGGCTGTGATGTGCCTGAAGTTTAAATTTTGTATTATTTTAGAACATTGTTGTTCTACCATGAGTACTAAATTTGAAAAACTTGCAATAAATTGTTCAGTTCTAGTCAATTAAATTGAATATGTGATTGGAAGTTAGTAGGTGTTGAACATGTGTAAAAGTTCAAATTTAGCATAGGTATAAAGGCATGACCTACCTTTGGAAAAGCCAAAGTCAAATATATAGTTTATATGCCTAAAATTATATATATTTAATGATTAGAAGATCAAATAATAAAGTTTATTGTCAAAATACTATAATTGATTCTAATTTTTAAACATTTCCTGAAATTAGACTATGATTGTATTTGTTATACATATATAAGGCATAGTGTCTTCCTCTTCTTCTCTGCTCATAACCACTGACAAGCTGTTTTTAAAAGTATGGTTTGTTATGGCTTGTTTTCTTACCACTGGTATCATGTAATGTGCTGGAGGGCAATGATTATAAATGACAACTTTTATGACAATAAGTTCTATGGAAAATTTAAAAGTAAAAACCACATCACTGAGTGAAAAATATCCTGGGTATGAAGTATCAAGATGTGATTGATATCACATCTTGTTCTTGTAACAAGAACAGAGAAGTAGTAAAGCCACAGCAGGCAAGGAATTAGAGGAGAAACAAAAGCCTTAAATGTTGAAATGAGCACGATATGATCAGAAGATGTAGATATGGGTTATCTGTAGTGGAATGTGACTCTGTAGGAGTAACCAAGATACTGATGGGCAGAGTGGCTCCCGATAATGAAGTATGGGCTTGTGTTGACTCAGTTTGCAAAGTTAAAGAAAACCTCTTTACAGACCCCAACAGGAAAGTAGCATGAAAAAATAATGTTTCCAACTTTACTGCTGCCCTATAAGTTGGGAACAAGCTACTGGGAGAG
Source organism: Macaca mulatta (assembly GCF_049350105.2). Lineage (NCBI taxonomy): Eukaryota > Metazoa > Chordata > Mammalia > Primates > Cercopithecidae > Macaca > Macaca mulatta. The sequence goes on from NC_133411.1 coordinate 126,880,728, forward strand.
CTATCTGGACATAGGAAACAGTAAGAAAAAGAAGAGATGTTTGAGTTCATATACCTATTTAAAAGAAGAACTATTGGCAGGAAAGTCTGCAAAGCAGTAAGTTCTGTCTCAGATTAGACAGCTCATGTGCAGTGTGCACACAGTGTGTAAACCTTTCGTAGGGTATACTGTAAATGTTGAAGTCTAGTGTACTTAAGAACATGTCACTGGGCTGAGTGTGCAGAAAAATTCAGGTGGCAAGGTGTGTATAAAATAAAAGGAAACAGTGATAAAAGGGTAAGGAATATTTGAGGAAGAACAGTAATTTTAGTTCAGGCATGAGAATAAAGTAAAATCAAGTAGCATATTAAATCAAGTAAGCAGATATTAGCTTCTTCATTAAAAAAAAAAAAAAATCATACCTTGAAACCTGAACTTACTCTCTCTATAAGTTAAATCAGTGAATCAAAGAAGAAGTTAGAATTTAAAACAAAAGTGGCTCTTGGGTTTTGAGATGCAATGATTAAGGAGTGGATGGCAATTTGTGGTGCAGTAATGTGGTAGAAGAGTTGGCCCCAAAGATGTCTACATCCTGTGATCCTGTGAATATATCAGGTTATATGGCAAAGGAGAATTAAGGTTTCTGATGGATTTAAGATTGCTAATCAGCTGACCTTAAAATAGGAAGATTATTTCTGATAATCTGGATGAGCCCAATATAATCACAAGTCTCCTGAAACCATGGAAGAGGGAATCAGAAGTGTCAGTGTCTGAGTGATGCCCTGTGAGAAAGACTCAACTGGATGCCACTGGCTTTGAAAATGGAAGTGAGCCAAGGAATGCAAGCCATCTCTAGAAGTTGACAAAGCAAGAAAATGCTTTCCCCTAGAGACTAGAAATGTACCAGACCTGTGATGGGCACCTTTTCTTTTCTTTTCCTTTCCTTTCCTTTATTCTTTCTTTTCTCTTGTTTTTTTTTTTTTTTCTTTTCTTTTTTTTTTTTAAGACAGGGTCTGTGGACATCTTTTTCTTTCTACTCCTTTTCCCCTTCCTTTTTCCTTTTCTTTTCTTTCTATTCCTTTTCCCCTTCCTTTTTTCGTTTTCTTTTCTTTCTATTCCTTTTCCCCTTCCTTTTTTCTTTCCTTTCCTTCCCTCCCCTTTTTCCTTTCCTTCCCTTCCCTTCCTTCTCCTTTCCTTTTCTTTCATGTTTTTATCTCTTTTTTTCCTCCCCCTCCCCCTCCCCTCCCCCTCCCCCTCCCCTCCCTTCCCTTCCCTCGCTCATCCCTTCCATCCCCTCCTGAAAGTATTAGTTTTGATATTTGAAATACAGACTCTGACTATCTGGCTGGGAAATCTTAGGGAAACTGCTTAACTTCTTTTGATGAGCTTCCTCATCAATTATTCTCCTAGAATCCAGAAACACTTGTTCTTAGTTTTATTGCTGCCTCTGGCTGACCATCCTCTGACTCTTTCTCTTCACTCTTAAATTGCTGATGGTCTCCAGCATTCAGATTTCCTCATTTCTGATTTCTTTTCCAGAATATACCTCTATACTTTAGTGATTCCAGTTGTCACATATTTTCCCAAATGATAAGCACATTTATCTATTCAACACCCAATCATTTCTTCAAATTACAGTCGTATTTCCAAATAACTCCCTGGCACCTTTACAAGGACACACCAAGCTCAACTTGTCTGCAGGCAGATTTACCACATTCTCCTTTGCCCCAGTTTCCTTTTAGTAATTTTAATTCCATTTAAATAATTAAATGCCTTTTAAATATCTCAAATACCAATATTTAATATTTCCTGTTAAATCACATACCTTTATTCTTTTTTAATCCTTATTGAGGAGAAGAGGAATTGAAAGAAAATTAACATTTATTGAACACTAAATATTTGTTAGATATTGAAATCTCTTACACATACAATTGGGATGTAAAAAAAATGTTAAGCTAATATATTTAAACTGAAGTAGTAAGTTTTGCTGTGTCTCACCAAGTCTTTAAGCAAAAGCATCAATCACTTCTGGAGGAAAGAAGATACCATATAGAATAAGGATTCACAAACTATTTTCTGTAGCTGACCATAGTAAATATTTTCATCTTTGTGTACCGAACATCATCTTTGTCTCATATTCTTCTTTGGTTTTTGATTTGCTTGTTCATGTGTTTTATTTAACAATACTTTTTAAAATGTGTAATCTATTATGAACTCATGGACTCTACGAAAATAGGCTTGATTTGGCCTGCACATGATATTTTGCCAACTAGAACAAATACAGCTGAGTGTCATCCATAGTGAGAAGACATTCTGAAACTTAGACTTTGTTGAGAAATAAAAGTGTCTTTTCTTTCTAATTTATCAGTATTTCCTTTTACATATAAAAAATTAGTTCTAATGAAACTGGATTATTTTTACTATTGGATAATGGATTTGTGGGATACTCCCAACAAACAGGAAGGGGAAGTAGAAAGACCTTCTCGAGATGAGAGGGTAAGCCAAGGAAAAAGTGAGAGAAATTAAACTTCGGCATGTACTCCTGCATGTCTCCTACCCCTCAACATTAGAGGTGGCAAGAATATTCAGTAAGATTTGAGGGTGAGGGAAATTTCAGAAGAGAAGGACTTATCCTATTTTCCCCAATATAACCTAAGAAAATAAGCAGCTCATTAAAGAAGCACCATGTCTCAAATGTTTTAAAAGTGATAGAACAATTTTGGCAGAGGATGTTGGTAGACAGGGTCTAAGATATATCTTATGATATACGTAGCTAGAATTAAGCCTGTACAAGATTCAAAAGTTCTCAAATGTTCCAAAAGCAAGAAGCTAAATTGCTGAGAGAGATGGTGTGCAGGAATAGGGCTGGTGTGTCAGATAAAGGGCTTCAAGACTTCATAATAATAGGGTTGTAGGGAGTTATGAACTTCAAAAGCAGGTACAATTCTGATACCTCAATAAACAGGTTTAGCAGTAGATTATCCAGGGACCAGGCTAGAATGACTATCTCCCAGGGAGTAGCTATAGAACAGTAAAGTGAACCTTACAATTTCTTCAGATTTAATCAGGCAGTAGTGTAATTTAAAGATGGTTAAAATTTCTGATACTCCTATGATCATGATGTGGGGATTCTATGATTGCTTTGAACAACATGGTATGGTGGGAATAACCTGGTGCCAGTCTTCATGCCCAAGCCCTAAGTGGCAGGCAAATTCTTCTATCTCTTGGAACACTTGCTCTTGGGCGCTACCTTTGGAAATCTCCAAACTCAATGTTTTCAGAAGCCCAAAACACATGGGGAGGCTACATGCAGGCACCAAAGTCAACAGACCCAGCTGAGCTGCTGGTCAATAGCCTTCATCCATTAATGTGAGATAGTCATTTTGGATGTCAAACCCAGTTTATCCTTTAGATATCTATGACCCCAGTGGATTTCTGGCTGCTACTATATGGTAGACCTCAAGTGATAAATCAACCACAGTTAGCCTAGAGAGCCTTAGGAGATGATAAGCAATGCCACAATATATAATCGCAACACAAGCCAAGAACACTTCATCACTATGTGGTGAGGAGCTGCCAAGGTGAACTACGCATACCAGGAGTGTATTTCTTAAGAATGTGAAATAGACTTTAATGTATGGAGCCATTTTGAGTTCAGGCTTAATATACTAAGCGACAGCCAGACATTTGAGTTCTCAAAAGTGAGGTTTGAAACTAAGTGGTTATTAAAATATAATCTTCAGACCTCTGATATTATTTTAGGCAGCTTTTAATATCAAAACTATGTTTATGTAATTCTAAGATATTAATGATGTTTGCATTGATGTTAAAAAAAAAAACAATAAAGGTCAAAATTGCTGATGCCTTAGCACAGATCAAGGCAGGAGCAATGAACTGTACTAGAAGTCTTTATGTTCTTCACTGGCAAGTATTTTGGATTAAAAAAATATTTCACTTAAGAATTTCCTCAATAAAGAAGTAAAACAATGGTAACTTTACAAATCTCAACCCTTGAGAATATCTTTTTAATGCTGTGCTACAAAATGGAAGTATGCATGTCAAAGTACGATGTTTGTCTTAAGGAAAAGTGCATGTGTGATTTTTGAGTTGTGAACTAAACTAGCTGTTTTCATGGATCACCTTTTCTACTTGGAAGAACAACTGACATACAGTGGTTATGCAGACATGGATTTCAGGTAAAGACTCTTGAAACTGGATAAAGTGAGCCTGCCATTTAAAGAAAAACAACTGATTATATTTGTTTCCAGTAATAAGTATTTTCAAGGAAAAAATATAAATTTGGCATAGTAGAAAAAAGAATTCCCTTCCCTTACAAGACTCATACCCTAGGCCCCATGAGTATGTTATGCTACATGACAAAAGGGACTTTACAAATACAATTAAGGTTCCAAACCTTGAGATAGGGATATTATACTGGATTTCCCCAGCAGGATCAATCTAATTGCATGAACTAATAAATCAAATAAATAAATAAATAAATAAATAAGCAGGAGTCTTTATCTGGAAGCAAAGAGATGAGCCATAAGAGAAAGTCAGAGAAAAAGTATAAGAAGGACTCAACATGCTGTTGCAAGTTTGAAGATGAAGAGAACATTATGACGTCCTTAATGAGCTGAGAGCTTCCCTGGATGACATGCTATCAGGAACTGCGGACCACAGACCAATAACCATATGGAACTTAATTCTGTTAACAACCTGAATGAGCCTGGAACCAGGTTCTTCACCAGAGCCTACAGGCTGGCCAGTACCTTGATTTCAACCTTGTGAGACTCAGAGCAGAAGAACAGCTGAAGCCAGCTGGACTTCTGAATTACACAAATGTGAGATTATAAATGTGTGCTGTTTTGAGATGTTAAGTTTTGATAAATTTTATAGAAACAATAGAAAATGAATACATTTGAAATATTTTTATTTGCTACCTTAAGCTTGACAGACATTTCTCATAAGATCAATGGTGATATTAATATGTTTTTGACATTATATAATGAAATGTGTCAACATATGGAAGATCTGCATTAACTCATTCAACCAATATTTCTCAAAAGATACTAGAAAGTCATGCATGAGAGGAAAATCAATTCAGATTATAAGTTGGTCCAAAAATACAAAACTTTATTGATATGGTTTCAGGTTTTCAGGTACTGTTTATGTTTAAAAAGCTTTCACTTACTGAGTTTTTTGTTGCAGCATTAAAGAAGAATAGCCATATGATATGAAAAGACTATTAGGCTACTTTATCCTTTTCCAACAAAATATTTCAACTAAAAATATCTCAACAAGGCTTGGCGTAGTGGCTCATGCCTGTAATCCCAGCACTTTGGGAGGCCAAGGTAGGCGGATGACAAGATCAGGAATTGAAGACTAGCCTGGCCAACATAGTGAAACCCTGTCTCTACTGAAAATACAAAAATTAGCCGGGTGTAGTTCCATGCACCTGTAGTCCCAGCTACTCGGGAGGCTGAGGCGGGAGACTTGCTTGAACCCAGGAGGTGGAGGTTGCAGTAAGCTGAGACCATGCCATTGCATTCCAGTCTGGGTGACAGAGTGAGCCTCTATCTCAAAAACAAACAAACAAACAAACTCAACAAACTGAATGCAGAAGTACTTATGGGAATACAACTACCTTCTATTAAGCCAGATACCTAGACATTAAGCAGATTTGCAAAATGTAAAAAATGTAAAATAATGCCACTCATATCACTGTTATATTTTGCAAAATGGAATCATTAACACAAATTTCTTTACAAAAAAATGAGTTTTTATTTTGAAATTAATGTGAATTTAAAATTGTTTTAACTTCATATATATAGAAAGACATCGATAGATAACCCATATAAATATATAAACATTATAACCCACATAAACATTTTGGATTAATATATTTTTTTTGAGACAGGGTTTCACTTTGTCACACTAGCTGGCATGATTGTGGCTCACTGCAGCATCTGTAGCCTCCACCTCCTGGGCCCAAGTGATCCTCCTACCTCAGGCTCCCAAGGAGCTGGAACCACAGGCATACAACTACCATGCCTGGCTACTTGTTTATTTTGTGTAGAGTTGGGGTCTCCTTATGTTGCCCAGACTGATCTCAAACTCCTGGTCTCAAACAATCCTCCTGACTTGGCCTCCCAAAGTGCTGGGATTACAGGTGTGAGCCACCACTCCTGCCCTGCATTTCTTAATAGTTTCCAATGTGTAAAGGATTTTGAGATAAAAACTTTGGGAACCACTGACCTTGCTGGCACCCTAGAACACAGACTGGCTGTAAAGAAAGCTGGCTGCTAAGTTCCATACAAAAAGATAAGAACCCTATTTCTACCTGTACTGTAGTTTTGAATTTGAGCTTTGAACTGACTGAAAAATCAACATGATAAAAGTCTGTTTTAAACTTGTATAGATCAGTCTTCTTTTAATTGTCCAGGTTAAGTTTACTTTCCTTGCATTCTCACCCCGTTTACCATCAGGAAAAACATGAAATTCAAAACAAAATGTGATCAGTTATAGAAATAAATTGTACTTTACCTCTATTCTATAAATGAGAAAGTTGAGGTTCACAGAGCATTAACATCACTCTTTGCTTAAATAGTTTCCTATTGCTCTTTGAGTATTATATAAATTCCTGTGCAGATACTTCCTAGTGTGTCCATTTTCTTGGTAGTGTAATCTGCAACCAAAATTCTATGCCCTATGTACTTCAGGTACTACAGAAATCAAGTGATTTTATACATCTTGAATATATCAACAGGTTTTTTTTCCCCTCCTAAGTTCTATAAACATATTTTTCTCTCTAGAAGATCCTTTTCTTTCTGATCCACCTGCAGATTCTATACCTATAAAAAGATATTACATATGTCATCTCTTATCTGAAGCCTACTTCGTCTAACTTCTTTAAGACCTTGACCAAGCATGATTAATTTCTTGCTTATCTTTCTCCTATTTTATACTTATTTTTATAATGGTATTATACATTTTAATGGGATGATTTGCAGAATTCTACTTTTTCACTTTTGATTTTCCATTATACTTTTTATTTCTTCTCTACTCATCCCATGTGGTCACTGAATTCATATTGGCAGCATAACTTTTAATTCACCTGAATAAGTCAAAATGTAGTTTCCTAGGATGCTGAATACATACTGCAATAGAAAAACAAAATAAAGTTGTTAGTCTTGCCCACTGCACTATGCATCCTTGGAAACAGGATTCTGTCTTCATATTTGCAACATAGTTCTTGGCACATTTAGATGCTGAGTAAATATGTGACTGATTCATGCATGAATGACGAATTGTTTGAATTGGATAGTCTCTCTAAAACTCCTCTTCATTCCTTAGCCCTCTTTTTCTCTGAACCCCCTCACCTCTTTTTCATGATTCTTTTCTGCTTAGTTTTGTTGTTTTGGATTTCCTTTGTATTATATATATCTCCTCATATAATTCAAAATTATATAACTATAATTATATAATTATATATAATTCTACATCTATTTTACATATAGATGTAGAAAAATAGATGTAGAATTATATATAGAATATTTTTCTTTTCTATTTTCCTTTTAAAATAAAAACACTTGCACAGACCTCTGTTTTAAAATGGCATTTAGTCAGCATCCTCAGATGTAGAATTTCCCATCTCTCATTCTTTTCACCAATGGGTGCTTGGAGATAACTTGGAAATGTCACATCACTTCACTAATAGAAGCAAAGACAAATTACCTACCTTTTGCCATAATACCAAAGTATATCAATCTTTTTTCTATTTTATTTGAAGTTCAGGGGTACATGTGCAGGATGTGCAGGTTTGTTACATAAGTAAATGTGTGCCATGGTTTGCTGCACAGATCATCTCATCACCTAAGTATTAAGCCCAGCATCCATAAACTATTCTTCACAATGCTTTCCCTCCTCCCGCAACCACCCTTAGACAGGCCTTAATGTGTGTTGTTCTGCTCCATGTGTTCTCATTATTTAGCTCCCACTTATAAGTGAGAAAATGCAATATTGGCTTTTCTGTTCCTGTGTTAGTTTTCTGAGGATCATGGCCTCCAGCTCCATCTATGTCCCTGCAGAGGACATGATCTTGCTCCCTTTATTGATGCATAGTATTCATGGTGTGTATGTACCACATCATCTTTATCCAGTTTATCACTGATGGACATTTATTCTGTGTCTTTCCTATTGTGAATGGTGCTGCAATGAACATATGAGTGCATGTACATTTATAATAGAATGCTTTTTATTTCTTTGGGTATATACCCAGTAATGGGATTGTTGGGTCAAATGGTATTTTTGCCTCTAGGTCTTTGAGGAATCACCACACACTCTCTTCCACAATGGTTAAACTTATTTATACTTCCACCAACAGTGTAAAAGTGTTGTTGTTTTTTTTTTTCCTCTACAACCTCGCCATCATTGGTGGTTATTTGAGTGTTTAAATAATAGCCGTCTGACTGGTATGAGATGGTAACTTATTGTGGTTTTGATTTACATTTCTCTAATGATCAGTGATGTTGAACTTTTCTCAATGTTTGTTGGCTGCATGCATGTCTTTTGGAAGTATCTGTTCATGTTCTTTGCCCACTTTCTATTGTTTTTTTTTTTTCTTGTAAATTTGTTTAAATACATTGTAGAGACTAGATATCAGAGCTTTGTTAGATCGATAGATTGAAAAAATTTTCTCCCATTCTGTAGAATTTCTGATCACTCTGATAATTTCTTTGGCTGTGTAGAAGCTCTTTGGTTTAATTAGACTCCATTTGTCAATTTTTGCTTTTGTTGCAATTGCTTTTGGTATCTTTGTCATGACATCTTTTTCTATGCCTTTGTCCTGAATGATATTGTGGAGATTTTCTTCCAGGGTTTTATAGTTTGGGGTTTTACATTTAGGTCTTTAATCCATCTCGAGTTGACTTGTGTTTATGGTGTAAGGAAGGGATCCAGTTTCAGTTTCTATATATGGCTAGCTAGTTCTTCCAAAACCATTTATTAAACAGGAAATCCTTTCCCCATTGTTTGTTCTTGTCAGGTTTGTCAAAGATCAGATGGTTGAAGGTGTGTGGTCTTATTTCTGAGTTCTCTGTTCTGTTACATTTGTCTATGTGTCTGCTCTTAGCAGTACCTGCTGTTTTGGTTACTGTAGCCTTGTAGTATAGTTTGAAGTCGGGTAGTGTGATGCCTCCAGCTTTGTTCTTTCTGCTTAGAATTGTCTTGGTTATTCAGGTTCTTTTTTTGTTCCATATAAATTTTAAAACAGTCTTTTCTAATATTTTGAAGAATGTCAATGGTAGTTTAATGGAAATAGCACTGAATCTATAAATTGCTTTGGGCAATATGGTCATTTTCACGATATTGATTCTTCCTATCTGTGAGCACGGAATGTTTTTCCATTTGTGTCCTCTCTGATTTTTCTGAGCAGTGGTTTGTAGTTTTCCTTGAAGAGGTGCTTCACTTCCCTTGTTAGCTGTATTCCTAGATTATTTTGTTCTTTTTGTGGCAATTGTGAATGAGAGTTAAGTTATGATTTGGCTCTCCTATTGTCTCTTGTTGTTATATAGGAATGCTAGTGATTTTTGCACGTTGATTTTGTATCCTGAGACTATAGTGAAGTTGCTTATTAGCTTAAAGAGCTTTTGGGCTGAGACGATAGGGTTTTCTAGATAAAGGATCATGTCATCCGCAAACAAAGACAATTTGACTTCCTCTCTTCCTATTTGAATACCTTTTATTTCTTTCTCTTGCCTGATTGCCCTGGCCAGAACTTCCAATATTACATTGAATAGGAGTGGTAAGAGAGGGCATCTTTGTCTGGTGCCAGTTTTCAAGGGGAATACTTCTAGCTTTTACCCATGCAATATGATATTGGCTGTGAGTTTGTCATATATGGCTTTTATTATTTTGGGGTATGTTCCAGTATCATCCTGATACTGGCAGAGATACAACCAAAAAAATGAAAAAAAGAAAACTTGATGAACATTGATCCAAAACTCCCCAACAAAATACCAGCAAACCAAATCTAGCAGCACATCAAAAAACTTATCCACCATGATCAAGTAGCCTTCATCACTGGCATGCAAGATTGGTTCAACATAAGTAAATAAATAAATGTGATTCATCACATAAACAGATCTAAAGAAAAAAAACCACATGATTTAGCTCAATAGATGCAGAAAAAGCCTTCAATAAAATTCAATTATCTCTTTATGATAAAACTCTGAATAAACTAGGGGTATACATTGAGAAAAACTATCAGTTACCCATTCCTGGTTCAAACAATTAGATGGTGATGACCCTCATTTTGACTCTAAAAATGTTGCTACCAATTAGCTTGCAATGTTTGCTGAACACACAGCAAATCAATAATACGGTCATTGCATTTACCCTTTGAGTTCAATAAACCCCTTTTAGGTTTTTATATTTTTCATTCATTTTACAAAAAAGTAGAAGGAAAAAAGAGAATACAAATAACTTTAAAATATTAAGAATCTAAACATAGCTACACTTTTGTTTTAAGAAAATATTGGTGTGCAAACATGAAAGATATAGGAATGAAATGTCAAAGGGCGCTGTCATAAATACATTTAGCAAAATGGGATGATGTAGGTTTTCTTGTAAAATATTGAGAAATTCGATCCTTCACGTTTTATGACTAACAGGTTGAAAATACATATTTTCTTTATGGTCTTAAAAATACTTTGTTCGGGGCCAGGCATGATGGCTAATGCCTGCAATCCCAGCACTTTGGGAGGCCGAGGCAGGTGGATCACCTGATGTCGGAAGTTCGAGACAAGCCTGACCAGCATGGAGAAACCCTGTCTCTACTAAAAATACAAAATTAGCTGAGTGTGGTGGTGCATGCCTGTAATCCCAGCTACTCGGGAGGCTGAGGCAGGAGAGTCGCTTGAACTCAAGAGGCAGAGGTTGCAGTGAGCCGAGATCGCATCATTGCATTCCAGCCTGGGCGACAGGGTGAGACTCCACCTCAAAAAAAAAAAAATCCACAGAAGCAAGAGTGCACATGTGTCTTGATTAGTGTGGCAGTCATTAGGGATATTGATTGAACATATTCAGTGACCTTTTTTAGGATTTACAATAGGATTGCACTTCCTTGTCTCTCAGAAGTTGGGTTTCACCATGTGACTTAGTTTGATCAGTGAAATAAGCACAGAAGTGACATGAATCTCTTCTGGGTGGAAGTTTTAAAAACCATTTTATGAATAACCACATTCTCTTGCCCCTGCTTTAGAAATTTGAGAAGTATGAGTTGAGATGGGTCCTCTGTCTGTCAGACTGTGCCCATGAGTGAGCACAAGAAATAGAAGCTCCAGTTAATCTTTGATGGGCAACAACTTCTGTGGTTATAAACTCCCTTAAAAAATCTTTTTGGAAGGTACAAGATGAAAAGCCACTAAAGAAAGAGTAACATGATTTATAAAAATATAGAAAAATAAATATCATGAAAAGTATGAAGGGAGGGTTAAAAAAAAAAAAGCTTCAAACATACCCAAGCTACTAATGAAGAGGGATGCGGAAGAGGAGGTAGAGGAGGATGAATACTAAAATAAAGTTGTGTCCAAGAGCAAGAGGCCATCTATGATCCATGAAGGAAGAGATTCTGTGGTGGGGGAGCCACAGTGTCAGAACATAGCAAGTCACTAAAGTATTCATTCCCTTGTGTATTCTCCTCCCCTTTAGTGTTGTCTTGACCTAATAACTTGCTTCTACTGAGTAGAATGTGGCAAACTAATAGTACATCACTTCCAATATTAAGTTACAAAGAGACTGTGACCTAAGTCTTGGGTGTGCTTTCCCTCCCTTTCCATAAGACATCTCACCCTTCCTGAGGTAAGCCAGTTGCCATGTCCTGAGGCAAACCTATGAAGAGGCCCATGAGAGGGAACTTAGACATGAATTTCTAGGACCTGACAAAAAACACACAAGTGAGGTTGGAATCAGATCTTTCAACCCCAGGAAAGCTTTGAGATGACTGTTCACACCTGCTGACAGCTTGACAGCAACCTTGTCAATAAGAACCTTAAGCCAGAGGCACCCAGTTACACTGTGTTGGGATTCTTGATCCACAGAAACTGTGAGATAATAAGTGCTTGTTGTTTTAAGCTGCTAATTTTGGGGGTTATTTATTACACAGTATGTAACTAATGTTCCATTAAGGCAAACGACACATAAGATTATTCAGTGGTATTCTTATCACCCCAGACTTCTTTACATTCTTCTCCTGAGATTATTTCCCTTGATTTCTTATGTTCTCTTCAGTGTTGCTATAACCCAGTTTCCTCTGTACCTAGCTATCTTTGACTTACATGTGATATTATAATTAGATCAGTTCCAAGATTGGGTCAGCCTGCATAGTAACTCTGCTCTCTTGACTTTGAGAGTAAGGTTGACTGGCATAGGTTGCCTCTATTTACTACTTCTTTTTAAGCACCATTGGCTTTCAGCATCAAAATGACTCCATTGAACTGTACCCTAAAGGGTCTGTGCAAGGTGCTAATACAATAGTGTCCTTTCAAGAAGTTGAGTTGCCCAGGTCAGCTGAGTTTATAGGATTAGAAATTATTCGAAGATATTTCACATAAAGATGATAATTAAGTCTAAAAAAGAATAAGCCTTCTAAAGGTGAGAATGTAGAGCCTCAAAAAAGTTAGAAGTAATGTGTTTGTGTGTGTTGCCAAAGGGAAGGAGAGCAGAATCATTTCTGTTAAAGTTAGTCTTTTTTTTTTTTGGTCTCCTCACCATTCAGTAGCATTTGCTGACACCATCTAATTCATAGTAAAATACACGATGAGAACTCTGGAAAAGCATTATTACCACTAACCCATTTCTCAAGAATATTGAAGAATTTTTTTGGGGATAGCCAAATTTCTAAAGTAATTGCCTGAGAGTAAATCTGTTGATATGGCAATAAGATGATGAAGAGAGCATGGCACTGTCCTCTAAATTTTCCTTAAGCCCACTGAGCTGTGAAGGCTGGGTCTAATGCACTTTGTTGTGGTTTGAACCTCTGCTGGGAGTACATTATTAACAGTGTTGTAAAACAAGGTTGCCAAGGACTCGGGCCAAGAACCTCCCTGTAGTATAGAGGAGCTAGGCGATGACTTTGCCTGCTGAAGCCAAATCAACTGACTTGTTCTGTCAAAACTACCAGTCAAGCTGCTTATTTGACACTAGGGAGAGAAAATGACCTGAAGATTGTCTGAATTTTGCTGTTAACAATCATCTCTGCTGGCACCATCCATGAAGACAGACTTATTGCTAAAACTCTATTTCCACCTTTTATTCCCTAAGCTAATTGTTAGTGTTAACACTGTACTGATTAAAAGGATGGACTTTATCACTTCTTGGCTTCTTGACTAAGATCAACTGTAGAAACATCAGCTTCAAGGTCAAATAACTGGTCAGGAATTTGGCTTCATCCCCTACTAGTTCTATGTCCTTTCCCCAAAATAGATGAATTATCTGAGTCTCAGTTTTCTCATCTGTAAATAGACATCATAATAGTACCTAACTCCTAAGGTGGAGAGGGTCATAAAGACAAAGAAGGAAATATATGGAAAACTTTTAGAATGCTGGCACTCAGCATGTAATAAATTGTAGCTATTAATATTTTTGCTATTACTATTAATAGCTCTTAATTGTATTAAATTATCTATAAGCTTTAGTGAAAAATCCTTTTATGTTTTAATTCCACTTATTTTTATTTTCATAGAACATTGAGCTCTTTTAAAGGATTACTGCTCTGATCCAAGTTAATCTAGTTTACAAAATTTAAAATATTTTCCTAAAGTTAAAGGTATAATTAAATATCATGATTACAAATATATCGAACTCTATGACTTTTGGGTCTTAAAGTGTATATTTACTTCTCCATTTGATTTTTAATTTAAAATGTAATAACTGTACATTTATCAGTATTAAATTTTCTCTATTCACTGAAAAATCAACATAATTGGGTTTTCCTTTAAGTTTGGGAAGAGATTGTCCCAAGTATAACTTATGTGAATATAATTTTTCTTCACATCAGTTGTTCTTGGTGTTTTATGTTTTATTCATTACTAATGAAAGAGCCATATTTTTCTATATGTTTGCATATATAAGGAATTGTGTGTTCATAATGCTTTCATATATACCTCAACTTAAGTGCTTTTCTGATGAACAGGTAAAAGTAGACAGATACTCATTTTTCTGCCAGTATGACCAACATTTAACTGAGAATGCTAATTTTTTAATTTTTTTAATTCACCTTTTTCTCCCCAGAGACCATTATAATTCAACCGTCTTACTACATGAGGGTCAAGGTTGTTGTTTTTGTCTTTTCTGTTGTTAGAATATACACACTCTAAATATAGACAAAGAAATACATGTTGGCAAGAAGACTGAGATGCTTGAAGGCCTTGGCCAGAACTTTCCATTAGTCGCAGTTTGATTGATTAAATACTATCTAGGGCACTTTATTTAGTGGTATTTACACTAATGGTGGCATGAAGTGTTGGTTTATTTACAAGAATTTCTGTAAAACTATATGGGTTTTTGAGAACAGTTCCATTACAGTCTATCTTGCTTACAGATTCATATATGTCAGAATCATGTCCATAATGACTGGACCCTCTAACCTTTTCTTAAAACAGATTTCTGGTTTTGAAACTTTCTTTTCTAAGTGTAATGACACAATTTAGAACAGTCCTAGAATTTCAAAAATATCCCAAACCAAAAGATGTTTGATACTTTTACCAACTACAGCTTTGGAAATGCATTTATTCTTGAGGGATATTAAATAAACAATAAGTGAATGTTCTAGATATATTCATTTCAGAGCTATATGGCATGGATGTGGATTTCTAGCATATTGTAAAATATTAGGCCACAATATGTTTTACACCTAATTCAGTTCTATTATTATTTCCAAGAAGATATTTTGCACTCTTGGATGTTGACTCATTAAATCACTCATTCAATGATTATTTATTGCCTGAAGCAATATTTTGAATTCTGTAATTACAGTAGTGAACAAACAAGGTTATTTTCCTCAAGGAACTTACTCTTTGGACAAATAAGTCAATTCATACTGTATCAGATGCTGAAAAAAATGCAAAGAAAGGAAATAAAGCAAATGCAGAAAAAACAGGAAAGCATTAAAGTTGAGAGGGATGGTATAATCACTCTAGATAGATAAGACTTCTGTACAGTAATTATAAGGCTAAGGCAAAGGTAATTTTGGAGTATATAAGGAAATGAGAGGCCTAGCCATATTTAGGGTACTCCAGTAGACACGAGTATGATTGAAATAGTCGAGAAACAGTGTTAACGATGATGTGGCTGAAGCAAAGTGAAGAAATGAGAAAGTAGTTGGGAATGAAGTTAAATGGTGGAGATGGAGTTACCATATTGAGCCATTGGAAAACATTGTAGGGACCCTGGCTATTCCTCAAAATGAAATGACAAACATGGGAGAGTTTTTAGTTGAGGAGGGCAATAAGTTGTCTTAGGAGGATTCTATTAATGTTTTAGGAGGATTCTCTGGTTGCTATTCTGTAAGAAGAGGCTGAAGAAAATGGAGCATGAGAACAGTCAGCAAGGTCAATTAGTAGTCCAAGTATGATGAGAACTGAAAATTGGTTATTGAATTTATCATTGTGAAGACCACTATGATGACCTGATAAGAAAGCCACCACAGATGGAATTTTCCATAAGCAGACCCTGAGATGGACTTTGGTGTGCTAAATATTTATTAGAGATTTACACCTGTGGGAGAAAGGAGAAAGCTGTATAGGTAGAGGAATAATTTGAATGGAACAGTGATGCAGGCTCAAAATAAGCCTTGGACAATCCCATACATACAGGAATTTAAATGAAATGTCAAAAGTGTCCTGCATTAAGCTTAAATATTTATATCATCAAAGTGTACCACAATAGTCACTGGATGTGTGCCTGCTAGGGAGAGGCATGTGGTTGGACAAGGTATGCCTCATTTCTCTTCCTGATAAATAGCAATGATCCTGATGATCCAATAGCAATGAAAAATACCAACATAGGGGGAAATACTGGACCAGTATCCCCCTGAAGCAAGAGAGAATAGGGTCTAGTAGATCTTTGTAGAAAATAGTGTTAACCAGTAGTTATCAAGATGTATGCATAATAAGTGTAAGTCAACAACTTTTCTTAATTAAATATCTTTAGTAAAATTAAATTTATGCCTATTGAAGGGAACCATATTAAAGGGAATTATAATTTTTTTCTACTCAATTAAAATTTCTCACTTTAGTGGGTGAATCTAGAGATATTTTCTTTCACAGACCTCTCATTGAATTATTGATTTCAACAACATATAAAGATGTCATACTATCATTACACTTAAAATTTGCTAGAACAGTAGGAGATCACATTGAAAAAATGTTTGTTTTTCTATTTGTGAAATTTTGACTCTGAAGGTTTCTTGAAACCCGTGGTAGTGGCATCATATCTTCACCCTCACTATAGGGCATGAAATGCACCCTTTAGGAGTGAAGGTGAGGTGATACAGAAATCCAAGGTTGGGCAATAGGGTGAAGGTTAATAACTCCTCCTTGGATGACAGATATATTTCTTTTCACCTCAACTGTCTTTCAACACGGAGCATGCTAGACACATGGATACCCTAAATGGAATAGAAACAAAATATGTAAAATAAGCTGCTTTTATTCAAATTCTGTTTATGGCAGTGCCACTATAACTCATATTTTGAAGTCTAAAACGATGGCTATTATTAAATCTTCCTGGCTTTGTAGTAGACATGGTTTTAAAATTTATACTAGAAATGAATAAAACTACTAATGTGACTTTTATGTGGAGGCAATTGAAAATACTAGGAAACCTATTTGTTGTAGTGATGTTCATTCTGTTTAAGTGAGTTGAAGTCAGACAGAAGCAGTTTTAGGCAGAGATACCTAATGCAGGCTCTTAAACTTTTGAGAAGTTAGTGAGAAAGGACATAGAAATTTCTCCTCTGGAGGACACTGAATAATACAGAGTTTGCAGACAAATGAGAATGGCAATTGATGACCTCTGAATGTTTCTTCTAACCTTAGGATTCTCTTCAACTCTGTCCCAGAAGCGCTGTTTGCTGAGGGCTGAACTACTTTATTTCTCTACGCCTCATTTCTCTTCCTGATAGATTTGTGAATGTTCTTCTAACACATCTGGTGGAATGGTTGTTAAGAAAACCCACCCCTGAAGAGTATTTTAACCTATAGTTTTGATTCAAGAAAGTTATATCACTTGACATTAAAACAGTCCATATTTTCACAAACCTCTTTCTCAAAAAATGAATGAGAAATATGTTATTGTATTAAGAGCTAGTCATAATTACTTACCAATGCCATGGCAAGTAAGAAAGGAATAAAATCAGTAAAAATTCTCAAGCAACCAAATGTAGTTCACATTGGATTCCATGATCTTCCTTTTTTGTTTTTTTATTTAATCCAAATTCTTTTCCACTATTCTCCAAAATATGCCAACCTCTCCAAATAGGATATTCTATTGCCAGAAATATTCTTTCTGCTCTAACTTATGCAAATCCTATTCACTCTTCAAATCACTATCTCTCATTATATATTCTTTGGCTATTTCAGATCTCATTGATCTTTCTTTACTCACAAATTCAATAGGCTTTATACTTTGCAGAATATTCTCCTAGATTTAATTACACAAGGTCAGTAGTTTTGACTAGAGTTTCAATTTTCATATCACCAACTATACTATAGCCTCTTAAAAATACGGAATTCAATATCTCCATTGCACCTAGCACTCTTCCCTGCTACTAAAAATCCCTTGATAAATTCCCTCTTAATACACCAAATTAGTAATGAGATTTCTAAAGTAACACTTTGTGCATCTCTAAAGGGTATCCTTTAGATATGGTTTAAATATATACCTTTTAAATCAATGTGTAACCTTTTAAAGCTTTAATAAGCTATGTTTTAAAGTATTGACTGCAGTTTTCATTTTTCAAAGAGCACTGGCCTAGATAATTTGGATCAATTACCCTGAAAGTAGAATTGGCAGCCATTGTTTATTTGTGAAGTCAGTGAAAAAGCTTTTAAAATCTCACAAAGAAATACAATTTTATTCTTTAATCTTAAAATAATTCAGAAAAGATATAGCAAAAATAATTATTTACTTAGGGAATATTCCTTAATGCTCTGGGCTTATAAACGATATGAAAAGACATTCATTTAGAACAAAAATCTTGCAAAGTATTAACATGAATGAATGTGTGTACATATCAAAAACCCACCTCTAAAAGAGAGATTGGAATAATAGAATTACATATATTCAATGTTAACATTAAAAACATATTATTATGAAAAGTGGAAACACGAATGAGACAAACCAAATTCAGGGTAGTAGTTCCCTGATGAAATCAGGGAGGAACATAAGACTGGGGAAGGTTATTAAGAGAAATTCAACCATATCTGTATTGCTTATTTAAAAAGAAGAGATCTGAAGCAAATGTGGCAAAAAGATAAAATTTTTAATTCTGAATTAACTACCAGATATGGATATTGTTATATTCCTAATACATTTTGTATATTGTAGTTTGATTTTTTTTAAATTAAAAAATAGTGGTATGTTACTTTTCAAGTTCCCTATTTTGACTAGAAAACCAAGAGGGATAAATTCATTGACACCTATACTCTCCCAAGTCTAAACCAAAAAGAAATTAGCTCCCCAAACAGATCAATAATGAGCTCTGACATTGAATCAGTAAAAAACAGTCTACTAACAAAAAGAAGGCCCAGGACCAGTCAGATTCATAGCCGAATTCTTACCAGATGGTAAAAAGAAGAGCTGGTACCATTCCTACTGAAACTATTCCAGAAAATTGAGGAGGAGCATCTCCTTCATAACCAATTCTATGAAGCCAGCATCATCCTGGTAGAAAAACCTGACAGAGAAACAGCACACACACACACACAGACACACACACAAAAGCTTCACGTCAATATCCTTGATGAACATCGATGCAAAAATCCTCAACAAAATACCTATGAACTGAATCTAGCAGCATATTAAAAACTTAATCTACTATGATCAAGTAGGCTTTATCCCTTGGCTACAAGGTTGGTTCAACATATGCAAATCAATAAATGTGATTTATTACCTAAGCAGAACTAATGACAAAAAACGCATGATTATCTCAATAGACGAAGAAAAAGCTTTAGATAAAATTCAACATCCCTTTATGTTAAAAACTCTCAATAAACTAAGCATTGAAGGAACAAACCTCAAAATAAAGCCATCTGCAACAAACCCACAGCCAATATCATACTGAATGTGTAAAAGCAGAAAGCATTCCCCTTGAAAACTGGCCCAAGACAAGGATGCCATCTCTCACCATTCCTATTCAACATAATATTGGAAGTACTGACCAGAGCAACCAGGCAAGAGAAAGAAAGGGCATCCAAATAGGAAGAGAGACAGTCACACTATCCCTGTTTGCTGATGACATAAATCTATATCTAGAAAACCCCGTAGTCTCAGCCTGAAAGCTCCTTCAGCTGATAAAAACTTCAGCAAAGTTTCAGGATACAAAATCAATGTAAAAATATCACTAGTATTCCTATAGACTAATGACAGCCAAGCTAAGAGTCAAATCAGGAACACAATTCCATTCACAATTGCCATAAAATATACTTAGGGACTTAGCACAGTGACTCACGCCTGTAATCCCAGCACTTTGGGAGGCTGAAGGGGCGGATCGCAAGGTCAGGAGATCGAGCTCATTCTGGCCAAAATGGTGAAAACCCATCTCTACTAAAGAACACAAAAATTAGCTGGGCATGTGGCGAGTGCTTGTAATCTCAGCTACTCGGGAGGCTGAGGCAGGAGAATCATTTGAACCAGGGAGTCAGAGGTTGCAGTGAGCCGAGATTGTGTCACTGAACTCCAGCCTAGTGACAGAGCAAGACTCCATCTCAAAATATAAATAAAATAAAATTAAATAAAATAAAATACTTAGGGATACAGTTAACCTGGGAGGTGAAAGATCTCTACAATGAGAATTATAAAACATTGCTCAACAAACTCCGAGATGACACAAATAAATGGAAATACATCCTTGCTTACAGATAGAAAGAATCAATATCTTTAAAATAGCCATACTGCCCAAAGCAATTTATAGGTTCGATGCTATTTGTATCAAACTACCAGTGACATTCTATACAGAACTAGAAATAACTATTTTAATATTCATATGGAAGCAAAACTGAGCCCAAATAGCCAAGACAGTCCTAAGCAAAAAGAACAAAGCAGGAGGCATCATGCTACCTGACTTGAAACTATGCTACAGGACTACAGAAACAAAAACAGTATGGTACTGGTAAAAAACAAAGACCAATGGAACAGAATAGAGCCTGGTAATAAGGCTACATGCCTGCAACACTGTGATTTTCAGTAAAGCTGACACAAACAAGCAATGGGGAAATGACTCCTTCTTCAATAAACAGTGTTGGGATAACTGGCTAAACATGCAGAAGATTGAAACTGGATCACTTACTTACACCATACACAAAACTCAACTCAAGGTGGATTAAAGACTTCAATGTAAAACCAAAAACTATAAAAGCCCTGGAAGACAACCTAGGCAATAGCATTCTGGATGTAGGAACTGTCAAATATTTCATGACAAAAATGCCAAAGCAATCACAAAAAAGCAAAAATTGAAAAATGGGTCTATTTATTTATTTAGAGACAGAGTCTGGCTGTGTCACCCACATCCTGGCTCACTGCAACCTCCACCTCCTGGGTTCAAGCAGTTCTCCTGCCTCAGCCTCCCATGTAGCTACACATTCACTACAGGCGTGCACCACCACACCCAGCTAATTTTTGTATTTTCAGTAGAGACGGGGTTTTGCCATGTTGGTCAGCCTGGTCTTGAACTACTGGCCTCAGGTGATCTACCCACCTTGGCCTCCCAAAGTGCTGGGATTACAGGCGTGAACCACCACCCCTGGCTAAAAAATGAGTCCAATTAAACTTAAGATTTTCTGCACAGCAAAAGAAACAAGAGAGTAAACAGACAACCTGCACCATGGGAGAAAATATTTGCAAACTATGCATCTGACAAAGGTCTAATATCCATCATGTATAAGGAACAAATTTACAATAAAATAAAACCAAACAACCCCACTAAAGTGAGCAAAAGACATGAACACTTTTCAAGAGACATACATGCAGCCAATAAGCATGCATTTCCCCTACGCAGTATTAAAATAAAAACCTCACTATCACTATTAGAGGAATGCAAATGAAAACCACAATGAGATACCATCTCACATCAGTCAGAGTGGCTATTACTAAAATGTCAAAAAATAACAGATGCTGGTGAGGTAGCAGAGAAAAGGGAACACTTATACACTGTTGTTGGGACTGTAAATTAGTTCGGCCATGTGAAAGACAGTGTGGTGATTCCTAAAAGAGCTAAAGAAGTACCGTTCAACCCAGCAATCCCATTACTATATCCAAAAACTCTAAGTCATTTGACCATAAAGACATATGTACAACGATGTTAACTGCAGCACTACTATTTACAATTACAGAGACATGGAATCAATCTAAATACCTATAAATGGCAGATTGAATAAAGAAAATGTGGTACATACACACAATGGTATAATATACAGCTATAAAAACAGAACATGATCTTGTCTTTTGCAGGAACATTGATAGAGCTGGAGGTCAATATGCTTAGCAAATTAAAGCAGGAACAGAAAACCAAATAACACATATTCTCACTTATAAGCATGAGGAAAATGATGAAAATACATGGACACAAAGAGAGGAAGAACAAACAGTGGGAACTACTTGTGGGTAGAGGGTGGGAGGAGAGAAAGGATCAGAAAATATAGGAAAGGAAAGGAATAGAAAAAACAACCAGCAGGTTCCAGACTTAGTACCTGGATGACAAAATAATATGTACAACAAACCCCCATTACATAAGTTGTCCTATATAACAAACCAGAATACCCCCAAAAGTAAAGTAAAAGTTAAAACATAGTTCCCTATTTTGAAAGATTAGGGCCATATTTAATTGTTGATAGACCTTTAATAGCAGTCAAACATGCCTAATATATATTAAACATCTACATGGTTCTATGATAATAACATAAACCCATAACCAATGAACTCCTATTGTCAAGAAGCTTATAGAGTAGAAGTTGAATAAACAAGTGAATTATTTTTGTAATATAAAAATGACTCTGTATTATAAATGTTAAAATCGAGTAATTTTAAAGGTAAAGTTGAGGTGAAGATTCTAGAGAAGATACATCTGAACAAAAGCATATAGGAAACTCTATATTTGGGAAAGAGTAGATCATATAATTCAGTTGAAAGACTCGTCACAATGTGGAAGTAGGGAGAAATTAAGCTGGCATGCTTCCTTGGGGCATCAAGCACACATTTTTCCCTACACACTGGTGGCAATAAAAACTGGACTCTAACTTCCAAATCAAAGTAAGAAATAACACATTGTTTTCTAGTATTTTTATTATATATCATTTTCTTATGATGAGAATCATACCCATTTTGGATTTAAAAGAAGTTGGGGCAAAGGTGAGTTTTGGGATAAACAATAGTTATAAGCAAAACATAATATATCACAGCCTCCCACCTCTATGCATTAAGTTAGCAATTTAACACTTAAGCGAAGACTATTGTCTTAACTTGGACTGCCATGACAAAATATCCTAGCCTGAGTGGCTTGAATAACAGAAATTTATTTTCTCATTGTTTGGAGGCGGACATCAGCGTGCCAGAATGTTTGGGTTCTAGCAAGGATCTCTTTTGGTATGCAGATGCCCACGTTTTAACTGGGGCTTCACATGGCAAGGAAAGAGTGAGCAATCTCTCTGGTGTCTCCTTATAGGGGCATTAGTCACATCACAAGGATCTCACTCTCATGACTTTCTCTAAACCTAATGATCCCCCAAAGGCCCCGTCTTCGAATACTTAACATTGGAGGTCAAGACATTCATTTTAGCATGTTAAATTTGGGAATACACAAATATTTAATCCATATTGATAGGAAACCAATTCTTAGTAGACTTTAATATATCACTTTTAGTTTTTCTAGAAAAAAGCATGCAAATAATGCAGTATTATATTGTTTCTAAATAGATACAGATATGTGTACCTTGGAAACATAGATTATGCCTCTGTTCAAACATTCACTTAATATAGGTAATATTTGAATAAAAGTTAGTTCATTCTCAGAGTCAATCTAATATAGAAGCTGATACTGTCTACTGTAGCACAGCACTGTCCAATACAACATTCTGCAATTATGAAAAAATCTGTGACTACACTGGAGACTACTGTAAGCTACTAGCCACATGTAGCTTTGGGGTATTTCAAGTGTTGCTAGTGTAATTGAGGACCTGAAGTTTTCATTTTATTTGACTTTAATTCATTTACATTTAAATAGCCACATGCAGGCTAATGGTTACTCTATTGAACAACCCACCTCCAGTATTTTATATGTTTACATTTCCAAGCGGTTGAATTTTTAAAATTGTTCCCATGTACTAATTTCAAGTTTTGCTTAAATGTAGATATAAAAGTGGTGTATATTATTTTGGAATTGGGGATTAGTTACTACTTCATCTGTAGCTTAAAGTAGATTCCAATTGTGTAAGTGTTCTTTGGATGCACACAGCTCACTATATGTAAGATTTGTAACAGTAGTAGCTCAATTGCTGAAAATGGAGTGGATATAATTACAATCACTTGGCACATTGATACTGTTGTGTTAAAAAAGATGCCTGACTTGATTCTATACAGCATGTGCATTTAAGGATGCTTTCTCGTGAATAATTTTGTTAGGTCACCAAAGAATTAAATGGTGCTTAGCTAAGAAATAACTAGGACAGACGTCTTCTCACCAAAATGTTAGCCTAACAGATAAATATCATAATGTAAAGTTTCTTAGCTTTCTGAAAGCTAGTGAAAAATAATTTGAGGTTGTAAATATATTCCGTATTCATTTATGAATATATCTCATGGATGTTAATACATTTTCCTGTCACCTGACTAAACAGAAAAGCAAGATATTTCAAATGTCTGAAACTTGAAATTGTACAATAGCTGCACTGTTTATCTCTGATTAGTTTTAGAAAGTGGCAATTTATTATGACAGTAATTTAAAGGAACTCTTTCAAGATTAGTATTTTAAACCTAACGTTTAACATATTTCTCCTTGTAACACTTTTGCAATCATGTGTTCTCTTTTCAAATAAATGCAAACATGAATCTAAGTTATCAAGGAAATAAATGAACCAAATCATTCCAGTGACCCATAAATGAAGCTACTATCATAACAAATGAATTTACATCATTTAGGGAAAGCACACACATTCAAATGTGGTCAGGAAAACAGAGCATCGCTACAACCGATATGTGAAAACTAGGGTAGGTATAATATTTCAGAAACACCAAAAGCAATTTGAGAAGTGTTGAAGAATAAAAATAATTGTAGACTAAGTAATTAAGCTACAGAGCATTCAAAATACAAATGTACAGTGGGTAGGAGTATTTTCTAAAAGTGTGAACCAAATATAAATCTTAATTTTTCAATATCTCCTGAGGATAAACAATGGAGAACCACCTCATGGTATTTTCATATACATCATAAGCATTGTCAAATAACCATTAGTAACATCAGAAATTACTCTCACCTTTATTTTCACTCTTTTACCTTTTTACCTAGATTAAGCCTACATATTGTCCCAGAGAAATGTAAGGTTACATTCATATCAACAGGCATTAGCTTGTGTGTGTGTGCACATGTGCATTTATATGTGTGTGTATTTGTATTATATACATATAATTTTAACCATGAAATCATGCCTATTTACCTAGGTGTTATTTGTATAAAGGCTAAAAATATAATTTTAAAAATTAAGCTACTATGGCCGGGCGCGATGGCTCACGCCTGTAATCCCAGCATTTTGGGAGGCCGAGGCGGGCGGATCACGAGGTCAGGAGATCGAGACCATCCTGGCTAACGTGGTGAAACCCCGTCTGTGCTAAAAATACAAAAAAATTACCCGGGAGTGGTGGCAGGTGCCTGTAGTCTCAGCTACTCGGGGGGCTGAGGCAGGAGAATGGCATGAACCCGGGAGGCAGAGCTTACAGTAAGCCGAGATTGCGCCATTTCCTCCCAGCTTGGGCGACAGAGTGAGAGTCTGTCTCACAAAAAAAAAATAAAAATAAAAAAAAAAAAGCTACTATTTACTTCTTCTAATCTACCTTATGAGAATTCAGAGAGGAGTTTGTTGCATATTATATAAGTCCTTTGTTTATATGTTAATTTTAATATTAAAGTGCATGTATGTGTGTGCGAATATATATATATATATATATATATATATATATATATATATATATTTTATATTTTATTTTTTTTTTTTTTGAGATGGAGTCTCTCTCTCTCTCACCCAGGCTGGTGTACAGTGGTGTGATCACAGCTCACTGCAACTTTCGCTTCCCGGGTTCAAGCGATTCTCCTGCCTCAGTCTCCCAAGTAGCTGGGATTACAGGTGCACGCCACCAAGCCCGGCTAATTTTTTGCATTTTTAGTAGAGACGGGGTTTCACCCTGTTGGCCAGGATGGTCTCCATTTCCTGACCTCGTGATCTGCTGGTCTCAGCCTCCCAAAGTTCTGGGATTACAGGCGCAAGCCACCATGCCCAGCCCACATTTATATTTTTTATAAAAACATAAACCTGGAAATAAGGCACGAAAGGGCTGCATGAACTTTCAATGTCATATTAGAGCACTATCACACTAGGTCGTCAGACGTTCTAAGGGATTACAACTTCTATAACTTACTGTTTAGTTTTACCCAGGAGCCGGATTCTGTAAAGTTATAAGAAAACATGAAGAAAATTGATAATATGCAAGTTATTTTTTCCCATAGTGTGCAATTGATTTCTGCCTTGTAAAGAAGATAATTCCTGTGGGTATGATATTCTTAATCTTTTTTTAAAAAAACTAACAGCTATCCTTTTCCAAAAACTGTAATTTTAATATGCCACTTTTGAAAATATTCTCTTCAATCATTTTTTTTTTGCAATTCTGTTGGCTTACTATTGATGACTTAAAACCTTGACATGCTTGCTATGAATTTATGACAATTATGCTTTTAACATTTTGGTTTTGATCACATATTTTGTTGGTGAGATTATTTTAAAGCTAGTAGAATTCAGCTAATGAAATGCTTGGCAATATGTATCATTAGGAGGAAACATAAGGTTAAGTGATATTTGAGACTGAGGTAAGCTGAGAAAGAATATCATCTCTGTGTGAAATAGCTTACAATTCTCCACACACCATCTGTTCATCACAATCAATGCAATGACCATCAGAAGTAAGAGGAAACAAATCTGTAAACTACCAATTTAGTAGTGTTTTTAAACCATCATTATCATTAAGGAAAAATTCATTAAATTATCTGTTGTGCTGAGTAGTATACGGATCAATTTAGCAACATTGTTCTTGCCTCCTGGGAGCAGACAAATTAAAATAGATACTAGTGGTAAATTCAAGGGCAAACAATACAAATAAGTTTATTACAATGAACAGATTAAATGAGTAAGATGAATATTTATTTTAAAAAAGAGAATGTGACGATCCTATGCAGAGTTTTAGTAACACTATACTCTGTCTGAGCAATCAAGTTGTGACTAGATTAGAACTAGATTTGAACTCCCATTTTAGAACTTTTGAAATTTGATCATGAGAGATGACTGTGAATATTTTTGTAACTTTTTATTTTATGTAAGGCTAATTGTTATTACTGAGACTCTACTATGAAGTACTGAAAATAAAATCCTAGAAACTATAAAAATTGATTTCTGGGCTTAAGAAACTTGTTCATACATTGTTTTCTATTAGTCACTCTTGTCTAAATTATGTTATTCTTTTTTTATGCCACCTGTTTGTAAGTGATTGTAAAACTCTGCAGGAGCCCTTGAGATATTTATTTAGAAATCAAAATGTGGGTATTAAGTGGGCTCATTGATACTGGGGTATCATTTTTTCTAGGCTGCTTCGAGAGACACAGGGCTAAGAAATTTAATTACAACTTCTTATAAATACCTCCACCCTCAGTTTAATTACACAGACTTTTCCCTTACCTTTCCACTATTCATGCTTTCCTTCCTTTCATCACAGTGAGGACTCTGACTAGAATCTGTTATAATGCCTCCTCTCTCAATCCTGATATTATTATTATTATTATTATTATTATTATTACTACTACTAGTAGTAATAGTAGTAATTGCAGTAGCATTTTACAGGGTCTCATTCTGTCACCCAGGCTTGGAGTGCAGTGGTGTGATCACAGCTTAGTGTAGCCTTGACTGCCGAGGCTCAAGCGATCCTTCCACTTCAGCCTCCTAAGCAGCTGGGACTACAAGTTCATGCCACTATGCTCAGCTAATTTTTATATTTTTTTAGTGACAGGATTTTGCTAAGTTACCCGGGCCTCCCAAAGTTCTGAGATTATAGGCATGAGCCACTGTGCCCAGTGTATCCTGATATTATTAATATGTATTTTCTCTCCTCACTGGTTAACCTGGTTAGGAATTTATCTATTTAATCCCAGAAAACCAGCTTCTGTTTCCTACAAAGTCATGTGGCTGGCAAGAGGTAGAGTCAGAAAATGTGAGATCATAACTCTGATATGTAATGATTTTTCTCTTTCTGGATGATACTAATTTGAAAATTGGGCATTCTCTATCTTTAAGTTATGATGAAGGCATGGTTATTGTAGTTTGTCATTGTTCTTGTTCTGTGTTGGTTTTGGAGAGATGAGAGATGACTATCTTGGGATCTATGGCTCTCTTTCCCTATCTGAATTGCAGAATGTAAGTTTGCATTTACTAATCCAAAATTGGTTTAAGAATGTTTTAATATAAATCATTATTAATTATATTGCTATAGTGTCATATTAATATTTAAAGGACATTAACTATTCATAACTCTTTGAAAGTCTTAATATATTACAAATGAGTATATATAATAAATGAAATTTATATCAAAATAGCTGTCTCCGTAATATACACTGACCACAAGCTCAAAACTTTCATTAATATCAGTGATAAGCCACGTATATCAGCTATCAATGTTATTGTAAGTTTGTTTTAGTAGATATACATAAAGCAATACACCAAGAAAAAGGAACAGAGGTAAAAAAGTTGGAGAAAATGAGTAAAATACATTATTTCAAATGATATTTAAATAGAATTTGAGAGTTGACCACTTAACAACTATGTAAGTGACTAGTGTAGTAGAGACAAAATAAATACAGACATTTCAAAGACTTGGTTAAAATGATCAGTCAGAAATCACAAAACTAAATCATATATATTTTTCAGAAAGAAAAAAATGTGGAAGCAGATATAAAATACTGAAAATTTACTTAGAATAAATAGTAGAAAATAAGAAAATTATAGTTGATGACTCAGTTTTGAAATACTATAATATAAATTCTAATGAAATTTGAAATCATTTTGGCAAGTTAATTAAAAACAAAGGAATAAATACTCGTCTATATTGCTTTATGTTTACATAGTTCATCTAGTAGAATAAATATTTTGAAAAAAGAAGAGTTCTTAGTAGGAAATACAATACCAAAGTTTAAAACATACTAATTAAAACAGTCTGTGATTGGAGCAAGACTAGATTGATTTTGTATGTATGAGAGAATAGCATTTGCCAAGTAAAAAATATTATATTTGCAAAATAATATGAAATTATCAATATTTTCCTATTTGTATACGATATTTGACTAAAAAATCAGTGTGTATGGTATTATTATTTTTAGAAATCGTGTGCATTCAAAAATAATTTTAGGCAAAATCTTGTACCTTTTTATATTTTCTAGATTTTTTATAGTAACATAAAATTCAGTGTTTAAAAATTATTTAGAAAATCTTTTCTTTACCTCATGATTTTAAAACGAGAGATATTCACAATAATTGATTTATGTGTATATTAACTACAGTTTTATTTATAATTGTTAATAAAATTTTTCAATTTACTTACATGCTAATATAAAATTAAATAACATTACCTTTTAAATTTAAAATGAAATTTCAAAGTCTACTTAATGTTCAAAATATTGCGTGAAAAGGCAGTGTAAACCTATATAACTGTGGATAATTATAATACAACGGAAAGCAGAAAAACAGAATATTAAGTATAGTTATCCCTGTATAGTGGTATTATACATGGTTTTAAAACATTACTTTCTTTATTAGACACTGAAACTTGTTACAGCAATCAGTAAGTGAGAGCTTATTTGAAAGAATGATAAGACAATAGTGTCAAATGCTACAAACCTTTTGGTGGGTGGGACGGGGGTTGAAATGTATCACATTTGCACCAAAGTCTTGCGCCAAAGTCCAGTGGCAGATGTCACCTCTCTGTGGTAAGTGGTCTGAGCAGTCGATGAGTATTAGAGTTATCTGTCTACTTTTTAAATGAAGCAGTGAAGATAGAGAGTGGTAGGGCAATGGTGGAAAACATGGGGTAATAATAAAGAGAAGATTTGAGCCTAGTTAAATTGTCAATGGAAAGACTGATGAAAGGGGGGAGGGGAAAAAATACAGTAGAGAGAGAGTATCATTGAAATTCTTGAGAGGTAATTTGAAGTTCTTGAGGAAAAAGAAGAAAATAATTGAGATGTAGAACATAGATGAACTAATTAGATAACTGTTAGATACCTTTGACAAAGTACATAAGAAGAGGGAGGTGAAAGACAGAAAATTTTTAAAATATTTAGATTGGAGCCAAAATATGAAGTTTTTTTTGGTAATATTTGCAGTTTTGTCTTTGAAATAGAGGAGCGGTAGGCTCAATTAAAAGTATTTTAAGAAAATTAACTTTTTTTTCGCAGTACAATAATTGATATGACTACCTTTAGCTGTGAAAATAATAGTTTTTCAGTCATCAGTTTCGTAACATTTAAGACATTTGAAATGCCAAATATTGTTAAGTCTTTGAAAAATTAGAACTCTTGGACATTGTTATTTTGAGTGAAATTAATATAACCATTCATTCTGGAGAATTATTTAAAATTCTGAGTAAATTTAGGTAGCACTTCTGAAGTCTATCCTTCATAAACTTTCATGTGTTCAAGAAGATAGACATAAAGATGTTCAACATAGCACTGTTATATTAACAAAGGAATAAAAATAATTTAATTTTCCAACAGAAGGGAAATGAAGAAAGTGTGGTTTAGTGGCGTGACGAAATGTTACTAGAGACATTAAAATGAATAAGTTACTCATAAATAACTGCCAAAACTTTATATTAAATTAACTCAAGTTTCAAAAAGATACACATAATTATTAATATCTTATAAGTATAAACATTTATTGATAAATTATCAAAACAAATATGGAAACTATATAAAACAACCTTAGGAAAGCGAGAACCAATTGTCAGCAAAGGAGAAATAATAAAGAACAGAACTTCAGTTGCATCTGTAACTTTTTGCAATCAAATTTCTTAAAAGGCTTATTTTATGTAAATCAAATACAGTTATTTATCTAACTGCCTATGTTGAAGACAGATGAGCATTAACTCAAGTTGTTACTAATTGGGGACTTAGATAAAATTTAATATGTAATATAAAGCAGCACTGCCCAACCTTTTGGTACCAGGGACCCATTTCATGGAAGACAATTTTTCTACAGATGGGGTCGGGGAGGTAATTTTGGGATGAAACTATTCCACCTCAGATCATCAGGCATTAGATTCTCATAAGGAGTGTGCCATCTAGATCCCTTGCATACACAGTTCACAATAGGGTTTGCACTCCTGTGAGAACCTACTGTCCCTGCTGATCTGACCTGAGGTAGAGCTCAATCGATAATATTCTCCTGCTGCTCACTGCTGTGTGGCCAGGTTCCTAACAGGCTATGGTCCAGGGCTGGTCCCTTGTCTGGGGGCTGGGGACTCCTGATATAAAGTCTATTAACATGTAAGTTTAAGAATAAGTATTTATGAAGTAGGATATTTGAGAAGACAAGTGAAGTAGCCCTGCAGGCTTAACGTCTACCCTGAATCTGTCAAAGAACTCAAGAATAATTGACCCTCATCTAAGAGTTATGATTTTGAAATTCAAACCCAACACAAATGTTTAAAGATCTGTTGAAATGTGAATTAAATATTTGTGTTACATAATATAATATTAGGATTGTTTATTGAAAATTATAGAGACTTCATTATAAGCTCAAGGACAAACTGCCTAATGATTAGAAATATATCTATTTAAACACATCCATTGATGAAAAATTTTATACCTCCTAAAAAATAAATGCAGTAGCCCAATAGGAGTTAGGATTTTATAGAAAATGTAAATAATTATGTTCCCCTAACTCAAAATATCAGGATGCTTTTCTGTGAGATTTATGCATGTATGGCCTGATTGAAGCAGATTTAATGAATATGAAGATTGTGGTTTAGCTTAGACTAAAAATAATTGAAAGAAAAAGGGTGGGAGGGAAGAAAAGAGGAGAAAGGCAGGGTTCTTCTTTTCATGTTTAAAGAAAGTGTAGTTCTGAGGTGTTGGTAATGTTTTAATTCCTTGATTGGGTGAACTTTCACAAGTGTGTTCAATTTGTGATGATACTGAGCTGTCTATGATTTGTGCACTTTTTGTATGTGTACCTTATTTCAATAAAGAACTCTGTAGATTTTAAAATTTGCAATTTTGGGAAACAAACTGCAGGTAAAAGTCAACATGATGAAATAAGTCTTTTGTATAACACTGTAGGCATAAAAAGTACCATGACCTCAAAAATCACTAAATCTCACTTTTTTACTCTTTGAGATTCATAGATGAAAAGCCCAACACGAAGTAAGATAATGAGTCTGTAAAGCTTCTCTGGGGGCTTAATGAATTGAAGGAGAGAAAGGACATTTCAAAGTTTCCATTACTAAAATATTAATGTCAATATTTAATCAAGCACAGCAGTTTTTTTCATCAGTTTCAATTTTTATTGATCATGGTGTTGAGATATTGGCTTTCCATTATTATCTGGATGCACATTATCCCATATCTTATCCAAATATATTTACTTCCTGATTCTCAGTGAACATGGAACAGTATGGAAATGAACATTATCGTATGAAAATGAGGGCTATTGTACTTTCAAATATGGAGATAGAATAGAGCTACAAAAGTCCAGACCGAAAATTTGTATATGAACTAATAACTACAATTACCAACTTGATATTTTTTGTGAAAGGCTTTATGAATTTCTATTTTATCTCCTTTCAGAACCAATTACCTTAAATATATCTTACATTACAACCAGCTGTGATGTATCAAGACATCTTCTGGGACATATCTCAAACATACTTTTAATAAAGGACAGGGGAGAAATTTATTTCTTTATAATTTACAGACTCATACCAGTGGTCTTCTTACCTTATCGTAGAAGCCACTTATGCTGTGAGTTCATGCAACTGATGTCTTAGCTGAACTCATTTCTGTGGCTATTTTTGGGGAGAGCATTTTGACTCCTAATTAATTTCATCTATCAAACTCTTATCTAAACAAAGCCCTCTATTTTTCTCATGACCTTTTGAAAATTTTCTTATTTTATTTTTAGAGCAATGGTCTCACTCTGTTACTGAGGCTGGTCTCAAACTTCTTACCTTGAGCTGTCTTCTCACCTCAACCTCCCAGCTAGCTGGGATTATAGGCATAAGCCATTGTACCCAGCTGATCATGACTTTGTAATAGGTCAAATGGCAACAATATACAAAATAATAAAATTATGATATTAATGAATAACTTTTGCTAGTATCTCAGAGGCACATATTTTGTTCTGCTAAATTAATGAAAATAGTTAACATTTTTTGTACTTTACAAACATAGTCACAAAAATCCGATAAAACAGTTATGATTTTACTTGTTTTTTGGCAGTGTAAGTTGAATTTAACTTTCCAGCCCCCAAAACGAAGTTTTTTCTATCCTGGCTTACTCTTTGACACTTCCTTCAGCGTGTTTTCTATTTTGTGATGGTATCTTTGTTCTTGTAATCACCTGTGTTCAAAATCCTAGGGACATCTTTGGCTATTTCTTACTGAAACTCCATTCACCAATTGCAGATGGATAAGTTGTCAATGAAAAATAAAACAATATAAAACAAAAAACAAGAGCTCACAAATATGCTGAAAATATCTTACAAGGGGAACAGCTTTACTAAGTTTGATATAAAATATAAAATATGTCATTTTATCAAGAATACTGTCAGAAAACTTTGACCATAAAATCTAAAATGTTAAACATGAATACAATTCTGTATTTTCAGAAAACACAGTATAAAAGTTAAGACAAAGACCAACCAGGAAAAATTAGCAAAATATAAAGAATTAATATTACTAATAAGGATAAATTTTCAAAATCAATTATTGATTTTAAAAAAATTTAACAGGAAAATGGGCAAAAGACAGGCAATAAGCAGTTAAGTACAGAGAAAATATGGTTGACTAAGTAAAAAAAATGCTCAATCTCAAAGAGTTAAGGAAATACAATGGGGTGTCAGATTTCATCTATCAGGGAACAAAGACTGATCAACTCTTGGTTAAAGCGAGGGGAATTAATTATTGAAGAAAGCATATTTTGACAACTTTTAAAAATTCGATTAAAAGGTTTCTATGTATTTTTCTTACCAATACCAAGGAAAATATCCAAAATGAAATCATATATCTGAGGCAAAGTTTTTCCTAAGGGATAGTCATTGTCATAAGTAACAACCATGTTAAGTATGAGAAAAATGTGACAACTACTAATATGTCTTAAGAGTTGGGAAATAAACCCAAATGCCTCTTGACCAAGCGGTGGGCTCTGTTCCTGTAACCACTTCTGCTTTCTGTCACTGTCCAATGTGCTCTCAACTTTTTTGTCCTAAACGTTTTTCCCCTAATGTGCTGTTTATTTTCTCAATCGATGTGATGTTCTTATCTCTTCACCTAGTAAACTCTTCTTCATTCTTCATCTCTCACTACCTTCTAGCCCATGCCCACCAGTCTTAGGTATCCATAGTAATTTAGGAATGCTCTCTCCTCTCTCATTCCATGTTCAATATCTTTCTCCTCTGCTGTATTTTTAAGTTCAATGGAGACAGAGATCGTATCTGATGTGTCTGACCTTTGCTGTATGCCTAGCACTTAACGTAATGACCGGCACCTGTTAGGCACTTAATAAATTCTTTCTGAATTAACTAATGAAATTACCTTGTGTCTATACCATGGAATTCATCCTATTTATTCATTACAGTGATGTCATGAGTACACTCAACTATTCATCCATTACAATGATGTCATAGCATATTTAATGAAAAGTACTTCATGATATAAAACTGATTAAAAGCACTTATTGTCATACATACCATCCCTAACTCTCAGGTCTCAAGACTACTATCTGCTTTGAGGTCATTACAACTAACCACTAATTATGTCTTCAGATACAATGTCACTGGTCACAAGAAGCTCAAGGCTTCCAGGTATTCCATTATACTCTGAATTCTAATCTACATAAGCATCAGATATAGGTTTTTTTTTTTCCCGACTCTTATCTTCTTTTCCCTCTTTCAACCTTTCTGCTGTGCTCTCCGAAAGCCAACATCAGTTTTTAAAAAACTCTATAACCTCAAGGTTCCCTTCTCCTCTTGCCCTAATGAAAACCCGACTTCTCTGAATTAACCCTTTCCCTTGAAGCCTCCTTAAAAGGTGCTTCTTTTGTTCTTTCATATTTCTCATAGTCTGGGGCCTGAAGTAGAAGAGGTATTCTCCCTGCTCATTACCTTTTCCAGACCATTTTCCTCCTTCTAAAACCCCTTCAGCTTCTCATGTTCGATATTATCAGACAATATGATCCAGCAATACCGTTACATCACACACATCACTTCTACTCAGACCCTGAATATTTTTATCACTGAGATCCTCCTAATTCTACTCCTTTCTCTTGGTCATGATCTAGACAATTACATAACCTATAACTGCAGATTTGATAAGTCTCAATTTTAAGCACCCCCACATTCTGCCAGTTACAAATGAGTTTTTTAGTTTATCTTTTTTTTGGCCTACTCTATCAACTCCTTGACCCCAATAAATATTAGTATAGTTTATCCATTGAGTTCTTCCCTTAAACTCTTTAAATTCTATAACTCTTCATTATAATTAATTTCTTATATAAAAGTCAAATTTCTTACCCATATTCCTTTCATTTTATTTGTCTTGCAAGCATCCAATTTTGGTTCCATGCAACTGCAAGCTGGAAAAAATAAAACCCACAAAACAATGCTGGCATTGTCTCATTTAAAATTCATGGTTATTAATCTTAAGTGGGTCTTTATTACCATGTAGCAACCTTTCTAAATATCCCTAGTCAATCTCCTCCACTCTCCCAGATGATGTTTTCATACTGATGTTTTGTGTTCTCAGGTACTCTCCATGCTTTCCTCACTCTTATCACATAGCTTATCTCCTTTTATGAGAAGAAAACTGGAAAAATAAGAATCCTAGTCTTTACACAAGTATCAACTACTTCGTCATCCCCACCTACCTTCATCTGTATATTTTGCCTTTTCTCTGTTAGTTTGGATTAATTTTCTGTGTTTCTGTTTGAGGACAACCCCTCCACTTGCACACTAGGGACACCCTTTCTTACCTTTTCACTCCACAAATCCTTCTTTCTCTCCTGCATCATTTTTTTTCCTCTCTACCAGATCATGCCTACCAGCTTAGTGGGGAAAAAAAAATGCTATTATTTCTCTCATCTAAAGAAAGAATCCTCTATTGATCCCAAATCCCCTCAGCTACCACTTTTTTTTTCCAGGATATCACACAGACACACACACAGGGTAAAATAACTTTATTCTTTTCCAAAACAAGTAATGTATTCTTCCTTGGTAGATGATTATTCTCAAGACCTTTTCTTTTCAGACTGAAATCTTTGACTGCACAAGTTTCCTCTGTTGGTGCCTGGGGTCAGTATCCGAAACATCATCTAAACCTAGGGAAGGGTGCTCAGCAGAAAATTCCCATCTCCGGAATTCAGATTTTATTTTTCCTCACTTCTTATTGCCCATATAATCAGTATCAACTTCTCTTTTTGTCTTGTATTTTTGCTCTCTTCCTTAGATAGGGACACTATATTGATCTTACATGACAAATCTATGGGCTCTGCAATGATAGAATTCTGGTTTATGAGATATTACATCATTAAAAATGAGACTATGACATTTTATCCATAGCTGGGCTTATAATGTACATGTAGGAGTATGGTGTGTGCATGTGTCTGATTCACTGCTAATCAGGCAAGTCTTACTGTCACAAATGAGGAAACTTGGGCCCAGGGAAGTGAATTAACTTTTAAAACTATCATCCACAGAAGAATCAAAGTTAGGAGAGCAACCGCTCTTCCAAATATCCATGCCATGGCTAGACTCACTCAGACTTTGCCCACAAACTGAATACTTTGTCCACATATGAAACAAAATTTATGTTTAAGTTTTATCTCATTCCTTTTTTTTTTCCACCAAATAACATGAATGCTTTAAGAACTGATGGATGTCATGGACATAGGCAGAAAGGAGTATTGAAAGTGTGCAGTGAAAAAACAAAAGATAACTTGTGGTTTTGTTGGCTGTAAAATCCCCTCTGCTTTCTCTCTGGACCTTAGCTGTGTTGCTTTTCTCCTTTACCATTGATAAAGAGAACATTAGTAAGTTCTCTTGTTTCTTTGCCCATTACTCCAAATAGAATATTTTGTTACTTAGTTCCTCTTTTTGTTTTCCTCTTTATTTATTTTTCTTACAGTCAGCTATTGCACAAGTACCAGGTTTGTTTTAGGAAAAAGACACATTTAAAATATAATAATGCACAAAGAATGGATAGCTTTAAACCTGGCTGTTAGTTTATGTTTGTTTACCATATTTATTCTAAACACCTGTTGTGAAACTAGGTGAGAAAAGGTAAATTAGACACTCTCCATGGACTTCTGTTTTGCCGACACAGCCCTACTTACCAAGGCATTTCTAACTTACATAAGACAAAAACAACAAAAACCTTAATCATAGTTTCCCTGATTTCAGCATTGAAATGAAGTCATTAAAGAGTGCAAAAACTAAAAAGGATCAAAAAAAACCCTTCAGTCTTTCAAATTTTCAATAATGCAATATTCATGATAAGAAATGAACTAATCTATTCCGTGAAATTCAGTGACAATTTAAAAAATAAAGGAAAAATAAAATTTCACACACTAAACTATATTTAGGCAATTTTGAAATAGGCTTATAGACCGGAGTTTTGCTTATAATACGACTTTGTAAGAATTGAAGCTAATTGAATTTGGGAAGTGTCAGGCACTATTTATAAGCAAAACCAAATGCTATGAGCTTTTCAAGCTCAAATCTGGTTTAAGCTTGAATGCACTCAATTTACAAATTCAGACTTTAAACTTGCAGAATAAAATGCATATAGGGAGAAAATATGCTTTCATCAGCAACTAATTTGGAGTTTATATCCATACATTCTATTCTATTTTTCCAAATGATGGAAATATTTTTGACCTTGAAGTGAAGGTTCGAAGGTGAAGGATGGATAAAAAAGCAACCAAGATGAGTCCATTTATCTCCTATCAGTCAGAAAATTTGTCTGAGAAAGCTAATGAGAATATAAAATATTTTAATATGTTTATATTGAGAATTTATTTAGGCTGAGACTACCAGAATGACTACCTGGTTGTTATCTATCTAATGTGTAAGTATAAGCTTTCACAATCAGAGATTTAAATGGCATAAGCACAATTTAGAGTAGTCTTATTCCTGGTTCCAGATGATTCACCATCCTATAACAGACAAGACCCCTGAACATGTAGCCCCAAGGGCAAATGCTTAATAATAGTGCAAACCATGAAGATGAAGGGTGAACAAGATGACAGGATTAGCAGGAGCCTGTAGCCTCGTAGTAGGAAACAAGATGAGTGGATAATGGATCTAAAATTTTGGACACCAATAAGAAGATGACAAAATGATGAAAGAGATCATTAGAGGAACTGAGATGACAGGCTCTTCTGATGACAATGCGCAAAGGAAATAAACTGTGTCAGTGAATCTAGAAGCACTGCTACTATCAACTCTGTGAGCACCCAGCTGACTAATTGTCAGCTAGGATTGTTTTGTTTTATAAAAGCCTTTGCTGCCTTTGTGCTGTAGGAGTAGGAGAATTAGAATGGTGGTCCTTTATCAGAAGGCTGAGGAACAATACACATATCCCCACAAGTGCAAGAAGAGAAGAGGATGCCATGAGAGAGGACTGGCTTATTTTTCATTCTAGCAAGATTTCATAGGTTCAGCTCACTTGGTCCTGTTTATTCAGCTGTCTCCAAGGATATTTAAAAAACAAAAAGTATTAATGGTTTCCTTTTTGTATTTTCTCTATTCCCTTTCTTCCATTCATGTCTTTGACACAATTGGAAAGAGAAGTTAGAAAGTATTTTCCTTTTATAGGCTCTTCTCTGGTGTTCCATTGAACTCAAGTCTCCAGCCCCAGTCCAGTGTCAATGCCTACTCACTGCTTGACTGGGATCTGTTTTGAGCTCTGTCCCACATCTTCCAGGCCATTGTCTTGCCAAAACTGAATGATGCATAATACCTGCAGGAATCTACAAAGCTGTGCACATATAGGTATGAACTTCCAAATATGTGTGAGTTAACTTGGGGGCAACTCTTAATTAGTCAAGGACTGCAGGATCAGGTGGATAAATGCTTCCCACTTAAGTCTCTCCTGTAGATAATTTGGAAAGACTTACTGCGTGGTTTCTGAAAGGACTGCAAGAACCATCAGTTTCCAGCTGCCTATGGCAGAGATCTACTCAGTGAATCTTTGGATCCTTTTTTTTTATTATTATTTTTTAAACCTTCCTACCAGTTTCACAATAACTACTTTTTAATTTATATTCCTTTTGATCACTTGAGGTAACCAACAAGCAACCCTTTTTCTCAGTCTTTACTTTATAGGGGGTCAAGACTAAGATAGTTTTTGTTTTATGCTTCCTGGACTGGAATAGTAATCTGAAGCTGGTTTTCTCAAAATGTTATATGGAACACAACTTTCTCAAGATGTTATTAAATCAAAAAGTTTTATTCTGAGATGAATTTGGAAAGCACTTTATCCTATAGCATACTAAAGGGTTTGAAATGTTTCACAGTTAAATTTGCCTATTTAAATTGGTTTAAACAATCATTTCCTCACATTTTTTGACCAACAAAAATTTTAAAAAGCAATAATTAGTAATCAACAGCAACAACATCAACAGCCGCAATATAGTATTCCATGAAATGTATCAAAAGAAATGCCATGAATTTCATAGTGTAGTATTTATGTATTACTAGGAAGTCTCTGAAATCATACATTGTGCTCAGGAAATGCTTGGCTTCCACAAGTTTTCTGATGTTTGAGCCAATATCTACATTTTCCTATAGTCTGTCAAGGAAGGCCCAGTTTTAACTATGAAAAATTTTGGTTACATGTGATCTAATATAATCCTGCCTGCCTGCCCTTCCTTCTTTCCCTCCTTTTATTTTTTTATTATAAGACTTTATTGAGGGAGGGGGGAATGACTGCACAAAATAAATACAAACATTATCTAACAATGTATCATATTAAAAACAAAATGTATCGAGTAATATGATTTTTAAACAGTATTTATTGCTCCATACATTAGGCAATAATTCTGCTTTTCTTCTGTAGCTTTACTTTTTATTATAAAAATTTTAAACATTCAAAATATATAACACCAATGTACTCGTTAGATTTAACAATTGTTAACATTTGGAAACTTTGCTTCATCTATTTTTTGCTAAAGTAATTTTATAGTAAATTATAAAACTGACAGCATTCACACTATCTACTTCAGTACTGGAATCACTAATATAAATAAAGACAGTATGTTAATACTACCCAACACCTTGATCACATCTAACAATAATTCTCTATTATCATCTAACATCTATTCCATATTCAACCTCTTGATTGGATGAAAACATTGGTTTGTTCGAAATAGAGCCCAGTTAATGACACTAGGTTTTTATTGCTCCCAAGTTTCTTTAAATTTAAATTAATACCTGCTTTTCATGACTTTTTGAAGAAACCTGACTAGTTGTCTTATAGAATGTCTTACCTCCTAGGTTTCTCAGATTGGTTCCTCTCAATACCAATTTTCAAAATTGAATTTGTTCCTTTATTCCTACATTTTCCTAAAATCAGAAATTAGATGTAAAATATTGACAAATTCAGAATAAATATTTTCAAGAGGAAAGTTTCATAGAGAATGCAGCAATATTTTCTTTTGACATATTCCCATATGAAGAATTAGATTTATTGAGCCTATTCTGTAGCAGACTGTATCCACTGGTGAATATCTGTCAGGAGACTCATCAAATCTTTCTCACATAGAGCTCCTACTCATGCTTTCCTAGTTCTCTCAGTAGACATACGACCCTTTCCAGTTGAGAAGACAGCTTTTACGCTTATCCTTTCCCTTTAATCTAGAGAGTTAGACTGCTTCTCCACTTGCATGTGTAATATAAGATATTCCTGTACCATTTGTGTGATGAAATGTCATAACTAATGACCCCTTGTTTCTGTTTTCTGAGTGCATTTATGAGGATCTTATTTTCTACCTTTCTTCATTAAAGAATCCAGCACATGGGATCTGGGATTCTGGAGCCTAAAATATATGTGCCTAGTCAAGTTTAACAGTTTAGCACCTAATTATTTAATTATATTCATAGTGAGGACCTCAGATTCTCTGCTTATGAGTAAATTCCCTGATAAACCATTTCTTATTCTGTT
The DNA here is from genome assembly GCF_049350105.2 of Macaca mulatta. Lineage (NCBI taxonomy): Eukaryota > Metazoa > Chordata > Mammalia > Primates > Cercopithecidae > Macaca > Macaca mulatta. Next base: position 126,921,657 of record NC_133411.1, read on the forward strand.
AACCAATTCCTGTTGAACAATTCAACATATTCTATATTCTAGCAGAAACTTTCATCTAATTTAATATTTTATCTATCATTTTCCTTCCTAGAACAGTCCAATTTATTTGTTTTTTACCTATTACATTTACCTTTGAACCCCTTGCACTTTTTATGTTTCTCACAGACATTAAAGAAAAAAAAAAGAAGCTAGTTCTATAAATGTTTTCATATGGTTGCCAAATACAAAACCACCACCCACTTCCCCTTCCCAAACCTCATCTCATGCCAACATGGTAGAAACGCTCTTCTTACTTTTCACTTACTAATGGTAGTATGTAACTTGTTTTTCATTAGAAGGTAACTTATTTAATATGTTGACATTAATACTATGATATTCAGAGTTGAAGTAAAGATAGTGACTTTTTTTCTGCTCACAATTCTTAGAAATACATCTTGCTAGTAAGTCAACATTAAGAAACCTCTCTCAGTAGAGAATCATTTATTTGCAATAGAATGTAGACATAGTTTCTGTTATCCTAGAACTACTTCTAGCCCAGTGGTTACCAAAGTCTCAAAGTGTAGTGCCGAAACCAGTAGCATTAGCATCACAGGGGAATCTACTAGAAATGAAAATTCTGGGGCACCATTCTAGCCCTCCTGAATCAGAAACTCTAGCAGTGGGGTTCAATGACCTGTATTTTTACAAGCCTTGTGGGCAATTCTGATGTGCGCTAAAATTTGAGAAATATTGTTCTAGAGTAAGAGATACCATCGTAGTGTAATAATACCAAATAGTAGAAGTTAGATTGCAAGCAATCTGTCTCCCTTCAGTGTGATGTTGTCGGTCAGTCTAACTTTAAGCTGCCTTCAATTGATTCAGACATTAAAATATAAATATGGGTGTAATTCTCTTGCCATTTCCTTGGACTGTGAAAAATGTGAAATGTAAAAAGAGGAAATTGAAGGAGAATAAATATAGTCTTTCCTCAATAATACTGCAAGTGTATTTCCCTATAAGTTCCTACATACCGGTAAGTTTGGTGATACCTGTTTTGCGTTACAGGGCTGAAGCAAGACAGAGAATGGTTATTGTGTTCATTTTCTCTTGAACTGGAGGAAAAAATATAACAGTGACTCATAAAATGTCAGAAATTAGAGATGAAGGAGATCAGATTTCATATATTATCTAGTTTATTCATTGGCAGAACAAGATTATTTCTTACAATATATTAACTGGTGTTTTGTCGAGCCTAATTTATTTAACTGGTTAACATATTTAGTTTTACAAAAAGCAGGACATAGATTCAACCTGATATTTTTCTTTTTTTTTTTTTTTTTTCTTTTTTTTTTTTTGAGACGGAGTCTCGCTCTGTCGCCCAGGCTGGAGTGCAGTGGCGCGATCTCGGCTCACTGCAAGCTCCGCCTCCCGGGTTCACGCCATTCTCCTGCCTCAGCCTCCCGAGTAGAGTAGCTGGGACTACAGGCGCCCACAACCGCGCCCGGCTAATTTTTTGTATTTTTAGTAGAGACGGGGTTTCACCGTGGTCTTGATCTCCTGACCTTGTGATCCGCCCGCCTCGGCCTCCCAAAGTGCTGGGATTACAGGCGTGAGCCACCGCGCCCGGCAACCTGATATTTTTCTATTTTCAATACATTTTGGTAGGTAGTTACATTTGAAATAGTCATAAGTACTCTATCTCATGTGCCTATAGGCATATACTCTCATTCCCTGTTCACAACTTTATTTAGCCCTGAGTGGTGTTCTCAAAACAAGTTTCTAAAGCTGAATTTCTTGATGTACTCATAAATATTTTTAAAGTATATGGCTTAAGCAAAACATGCAACTAGAAGAGTTAAGTAGAATATAAAGTGTGTGAGTGTATCTATGGCATTGAGATAAAACAAAACCAAACTGAAGCAAAAATCACACCATTTTTAATGGATTTTGCAGTATCTTGAATTGTTCTGGAAAAGCTTCAGGTAGTGACTGAGTAGTTTGGAAGGCTATACTTTTAACTTGTGTAGCAAAATTGCTTTTCAGTTATCTACATCAGAATTTATTCATTATTCATTTATTTCACAAATATTTACTGAATAATCAGCATATACCAAAAGGTACATGTGTTACCAGCTATGTCTATTTACTAACTATGTAAATTTAGTTGGCATTTAATATTGCTAGCTGCAATTTTCTCTTCCGGAAAATGATACAAACCTCTAGGAATTGTTGAGAGAATTAAATGACATATTGCATGGGAAAGAAGCTGAGAAGAATTTCAACACATGGTTAGTAAGATTTAGATATCAGCACCACTACCACCACCAGAATAATCACCACCATCATCATCATCATCATCATCATCATCATCATTATGTATAAGGAACAGTGGAGTAGAAAATTAAATAAACATCAAGAATATCATTGTTCAATATTGATAAAGATATTCTTTATAAAGATCTAAGTAATAGTCTGTTCCAGGTGGCCTATACATCTAATTTGGTGTGTCTTTTTAAAATATGTACAGATTGAGTGAGAATATGGGTTTGCTTATGCACATGCGTGAATGCTTGGATGTGTTTTAGAAATACGTAGACTATCTCCCTGATAAATAAAGCTCCAGGGAATCTCTTACTGAAGCTGGTTTAGTGGCTAACCATGCATTTCTAAAAGCCTTAAGAATAGTGAATTCATTGCCCAAAGACCCACACATCAGATTAGCATACTTAGTGAATTTAGAAAGCCTGGCCTGCAATTTAAGTGATACACAAGAAGAAGTTTTTAAAAATATTTTTCTACTTCCTAGGTTCAACAAGTAGCTCTTAGAAGTGGAAAGTACATACGTGACATACATGTAATTTCATTGCACATGTATTCGATCTATATATATACACATATATAAGATATAAAAATATATTTATATGCTTAAATATTATCATAGTTTAAACCTTGTCTAATCATATATTTTAAAAAATATTTTTATTATACTTTAAGTCCTAGGGTACATGTGCACAACATGCAGGTTTGTTACATATGTATACATGTGCTATGTTGGTGTGCTGCACCCATCAACTCGTCATTTACATTAGGTATACCTCCTAATGCTATCCCTACCCCCGCCCCCTCCCCACAATAGGACCTGGTGTATGATGATCCCTTTCCTGTGTCCAAGTGATCCCATTGTTAAATTCCCACCTATGAGTGAGAACATGTGGTGTTTGGTTTTCTGTTCTTGCGATAGTTTGCAGAGGATGATGGTTTCCAGCTGCATCCATGTCCCTACAAAGGGCATGAACTCATCCTTTTTTATGGCTGCATAGTATTCCATGGTGTATATGTGTCACATTTTCTTAATCCATTCTGTCACTGATGGACATTTGTGTTGATTCTAACGCTTTGCTATTGTGAATAGTGCCACAGTAAACATACGTGTGCATGTGTCTTTATAGCAGCATGACTTATAATCCTTTGGGTATATCCCCATTAATGGGATGGCTGGGTCAAATGGTATTTCTAGTTCTAGATCCTTGAGGAATCACCACACTGTTTTCCACAATGGTTGAACTAGTTTACAGTCCCACCAACAGTGTAAAAGTGTTCCTATTTCTCCACATACTGTCCAGCACTTGTTGTTTCCTGATTTTATAATGATTGCCATTCTAACTGGTGTGAGATGGTATCTCATTGTGGTTTTGATTTACGTTTCTCTGATGGCGAGTGATGATGAGCATTTTTTCATGTGTCTGTTGGCTGTATGAATGTCTTCTTTTGAGAAGTGTCTGTTCATATACTTTGCCCACTTTTTGATGGGATTGTTTTTTTTTTCTTGTAAATTTGATTAAGTTCTTTGTAGGTTCTGGATATTAGCCCTTTGTCAGACAAGTAGATTGCAAAAATTTTCTCCCATTCTGTAGGTTGCCTGTTCACTCTGATGGTAGTTTCTTCTGCTGTGCAGAAGCTCTTTAGTTTAATTAGATCCCATTTGTCAATTTTGGCTTTTGTTGCCGTTGCTTTAGGTGTTTTAGACATGAATTCCTTGCCCATGCCTATGTCTTGAATGGTATTACCTAGGTTTTCTTCTAGGGTTTTTATGGTTTTAGGTCTAACATTTAAGTCTCTAATCCATCTTGAATTAATTTTCGTATAAGGAGTAAGGAAAGGATCCAGTTTCAGCTTTCTACTTATGGCTAGCCAATTTTCTCAGCACCATTTATTAAATAGGGAATCCTTTCCCCATTTCTTGTTTCTCTCAGGTTTGTCAAAGATCAGATGGCTGTAGATGTGTGGTATTATTTCTGAGGACTCTGTTCTGTTCCATTGGTCTATATTTCTGTTTTGGTACCAGTACCATGCTGTTGTGGTTACTGTGACCTTGTAGTATAGTTTGAAGTCAGGTAGCGTGATGCCTCCAGCTTTGTTCTTTCCAGCTTTGTTCTTTTGGCTTAGGATTGTCTTGGCAATGCGGGTTCTTTTTTGGTTCCATATGAACTTTAAAGCAGTTATTTCCAATTCTGTGAAGAAAGTCATTGGTAGCTTAATGGGGATGGCATTGAATCTATAAATTACCTTGGGCAGTATGGCCATTTTCACAATATTGATTCTTCCTATCCATGAGCATGGTATGTTCTTCCATTTGTTTGTGTCCTCTTTTATTTCACTGAGCAGTGGTTTGTAGTTCTCCTTGAAGAGGTCCTTCACATCCCTTGTAAGTTGGATTCCTAGGTATTTTATTCTCTTTGAAGCTGTTGTGTGTGAGAGTTCATTCATGATTTGGCTCTCTGTTACTGGTGTATAAGAATGCTTGTAATTTTTGCACATTGATTTCGTATCCTGAGACTTTGCTGAAGTTGCTTATCAGCTTAAGGAGATTTTGAGCTGAGATGATGGGGTTTTCTAAATATACAATCATGTCATCTGCAAACAGGGACAATTTGACTTCTTCTTTTCCTAACTGAGTACCCTTTATTTCTTTCTCTTGCCTGATTGCCCCGGCCAGAACTTCCAACACTGTGTAGAATAGGAGTGGTGAGAGAGGGCATCCGTGTCTTGTGCCAGTTTTCAAAGGGAATGCTTCCAGTTTTTGCCCATTCAGTATGATATTGGTTGTGAGTTTGTCATAGATAGCTCTTATTATTTTGAGATATGTTCCATAAATACCGAATTTATTGAGAGATTTTAGCATGAAGAGCTGTAGAATTTTGTCAAAGGCCTTTTCTGCATCTATTGAGATAATCATGTGGTTTTTGTCTTTGGTTCTGTTTATATGCTGGATTATGTTTATTGATTTGCATATGTTGAACCAGCCTTGCATCCCAGGGATGAAGCCCACTTGATCATGGTGGATAAGCTTTTTGATATGCTGCTGGATTCGGTTTGCCAGTATTTTATTGAGGATTTTTGCATCTATGTTCATCAGGCATATTTGTCTAAAATTCTCTTTTTTTGTTGTATTTCTGAAAGGCTTTGGTATCAGGATGATGTTGGCCTCGTAAAATGAGTTAGGGAGGATTCCCTCTTTTTCTATTGATTGGAATAGTTTCAGAAGGAATGGTACCAACTCCTCCTTGTGCCTCTGGTAGAATTTGGCTGTGAATCCGTCTGGTCCTGGACTTTGTTTTGGTTGGTAGGCTATAAATTATTGCCTCAATTTCAGAGCCTGCTATTGGTCTATTCAGGGATTCAACTTCTTCCTGGCTTAGTCTTGGGAGAGTGTAAGTGTCCAGGAAATTATCCATTTCTTCTAGATTTTCTAGTTTATTTGCATAGAGGTGTTTATAGTATTCTCTGATAGTAGTTTGTATTTCTATGGGGTCGGTGGTGATATCTCTTTTATAATTTTTTATTGCATCTATTTGCTTCTTCTCTCTTTTCTTTTTCATTAGTCTTGCTAGCAGTCTATCAATTTTGTTGATCTTTTCAAAAAACCAACTCCTGGATTCATTGATTTTTTGGAAGGTTTTTTGTGTGTCTATCTCCTTCATTTCTGCTCTGATCTTAGTTATTTCTTGCCTTCTGCTAGCTTTTGAATGTGTTTGCTCTTGCTTCTCTAGTTCTTTTAATTGTGATGTTAGGGTGTCAATTTTACATCTTTCCTGCTTTCTCTTGTGGCCATTTAGTGCTATAAATTTCCCTCTACACACTGCTTTAAGTGTGTTCCAGAGATTCTGGTATGTTGTATCTTTGTTCTCATTGGTTTCAAAGAACATCTTTATTTCTGCCTTCATTTTGTTATGTACCCAGTAGTCATTCAGGAGCTGGTTGTTCAGTTTCCATGCAGTTGAGTGGTTTTGATTTAGTTTCTTAGTCCTGAGCTCTAGTTTGATTGCACTGTGGTCTGAGAGACAGTTTGTTATAATTTCTGTTCTTTTCCATTTGCTGAGGAGTGCTTTACTTCCAACTATGTGGTCAATTTTGGAATAAGTGTGATGTGGTGCTGAGAAGAATGTATATTCTGTTGATTTGGGGTGGAGAGTTCTGGAGATGTCTATTAGGTCAACTTGGTGCAGAGTCGAGTTCAATTCCTGGATATCCTTGTTAACTTTCTGTCTCATTGATCTGTCTAATGTTGACAGTGGGGTGTTAAAGTCTCCCATTATTATTGTATGGGAATCTAAGTCTCTTTGTAAGTCTCTAAGGACTTGCTTTATGAATCTGGGTGCTCCTGTATTGGGTGCATATATATTTAGGATAGTTAGCTCTTCCTGATGAATTCATCCCTTTTCCATTATGTGATGGCCTTCTTTGTCTCTTTTGATCTTTGATGATTTAAAGTCTGTTTTATCAGAGACTGGGATTGCAACCCCTGATTTTGTTTTGTTTTCCATTTGCTTGTTAGATCTTCCTCCATCCCTTTATTTTGAGCCTCTGTGTGTCTCTGCATGTGAGATGGGTCTCCTGAATCCAGCAAACTGATGGGTCTTGACTCTTTATCCAATTTGACAGTCTGTGTCTTTTAATTGGACCATTTAATACATTTACATTTAAGGTTAATATTGTTATGTGTGAACTTGATCCTGTCATTATGATATTAGCTGATTATTTTGCTCGTTAGTTGATGCAGTTTCTTCCTAGTATCGATGGACTTTACATTTTGACATGTTTTTGCAATGGCTGGTACCTGTTGTTCCTTTCCATGTTTAGTGCTTCCTTCAGGGTCTCTTGTAAGGCAGGCCTGGTGATGACAAAATCTCTAAGCATTTGCTTGTCTGTAAAGTATTTTATTTCTCCTTCACTTATGAAACTTAGTTTGGCTGGATATAAAATTCTGGGTTTAAAATTCTTTTCTTTAAGAATGTTGAATATTGGCCCCCACTCTCTTCTTGCTTGTAGAGTTTCTGCCGAGAGATCTGCTGTTAGTCTGATGGGCTTCCCTTTGTGTGTAACTCGACCTTTCTCTCTGGCTGCCCTTAACATTTTTTCCTTCATTTCATCTTTGGTGAATCTGACAATTATGTGTCTTGGAGTTGTTCTTCTTGAGGAGTATCTTTGTGGTGTTCTCTGTATTTCCTGAATTTGAATGTTGGCCTGCCTTACTAGGTTGGGGAAGTTCTCCTGGATGATATCCTGCATAGTGTTTTCCAACTTGGTTCCATTTTCCCGTCACTTTCAGGCACACCAATCAGACGTATATTTGGTCTTTTCACATAATCCCATATTTCTTGGAGGCTTTGTTCATTTCTTTTAATTCTTTTTTCTCTACACTTCTCTTCTTGCTTCATTTCATTCATTTGATCTTAAATTGCTGTTACTCTTTCTTCCAGTTGATTCAGTTGGTTACTGAAGCTTGTGCATTTGTCGTGTAGTTCTCGTCTTATGGTTTTTATCTCTATGAGTTCTTTTAAGGTCTTCTCTGCATTGATTATTCTAGTTATCCATTCATCCATTCTTTTTTCAAGGTTTTTAGTTTCAGGGTTTCACCATGTTGGCCAGGCTGGTGAACTCCTCTACCTCAGCCTCCCAAAGTGCTGGGATCACAGGCATGAGCCACCACACACAACCTGATGGTTCTATTAATTGGTAAGTTAAATGGAGTTTTAGATTGTTTTAAACAATTGTTCTTTAAAATACTCATAAGAGGAGAACAGCTTCAGATTTTAGAGATGGCACACTATTGGTGGGAATGTAAATTACTAGGGACACCATGGAAAACAGTATGGTGTTTCCTCAAAAACCTAAAATTAGAACTGTGATATCATTCAGCAATTCCACTGTTCAGTATATATCCAAAAGAAATGAAATCGGTATATTGAAGAAACATCTGCACTCCCATGTTTATTGCAGCACTATTCACAATAGCCAAGATATGGAATCAACCTACGTGTCTATGAACAGATGAATGGATCTTTAAAATGTGGTATATATACCCAATGGAATAGCATTCAGTCATAATAAAAGAATGAAATCTTGTCATTTGCAGCAATATGAATGAAACTGGAGGACATTATGTTAAGTGAAATAAGCAAGGCACAAAAAGGCAAATGTTGCATGTTCTCACTAATATATGGGCACTAAAACGAAATTGATATCATGGAAGTAGAGAATAAAATGATGTTTAGCAGATTGGGCAGGATAGTGGGAAGGAGGAATAAAAAGGAGTTGATTAATGTGCAGAAATACAGTTAGAAAGAATAAGTACTAGTGTTTGATAGCATAACAGAGTGATTGTAGTTAAGAATAATTTATTGTATATTTCAAAATAATGAGAAGATTTGGAATGTTTCCAACACAAATGACAAATGTTTGAGGCAGTGTATACCCCAATTGATTTGTTCATTACACGTTGTATCCTTATATCAAAATATCACTTGTATCCTGTAAATATACACAACACACACACACTCTCTCTCTCTCTATATATATATATAATATATATGGATATATATGGAAATATATATATAATATATATGGAAACATATATGGAAACATATAAATATATATTTCAGCACATGGTTAGTAAGATTTAGATATCATCAGCACCACCACCAGCAGCATCATCATCACATCATTATTATCTATAAGAAACAGTGGAGCAGAATATTAAATATATATATACGTATCTGTATTTCATGTTTCCTATATTATATATAGGAATATATATTCATATATTTCTATATATAGAGAGAAACACTTCAGTGATGGTAAAATATGAGGCTCTTTTGGCTGAGTCCTCACACTGAAGACACTGTGAATGAGACCAGCACTATGGAATTCTACAACCACATTTTATGTACTTTGCTTGCAAAGTATCCAATCCAGTCACACTTCATATACTTCAGTTAGTTTCAACATGGCCAGACGTTAAATTTTCAGAACACATCTGGGAGAAAGAAAAAACACAACTTTATCCTGAAGGGATCCCTACCTGTAATATCCTCCCTCAGATGAAAATTGCATAATTATACCAACTTAATATTCATGGGACTTTGTTGCAAAGTGATAACAAAATTTATGTGTTTGTGTGTGTGTGCATAGATATATTATTAGGACTCAAAAGTATCATTAAATAGAAGCAAAAATAAGGATAATTAAGATATGAAAAAGGTACATACACATAAATTATGAAAATGTATTCATGTTTATATGTTTTCTTATTCTATTTCAAACTTTCTTCAATTATGGGAATATGCAAAGATAGCTACACTCAAGATTTTACTCTTTTGTCAGTATTAATAATTATAACCTCCAGGTATATATTTTTATTTAATGTATAAATTTTTATTAAGTGATATAAGAATTAAAGAGAGTTAGAAATTTTAATATAGTACCTCTGTTTTTTAGAGTTAACATTTTATTGAAATACAGTAAGTATTTAGAAGATGCCACAAATCACAGTTATTACAACTCAAAGATTTTTAACAAAATGAACATAACCATATAAAGAGCTCCTGAGATAGGACATGGAATCTCACAAGTCCCTCCCATATCCCATCCTGCTCACATGCCTCACACCCCAGTGGTCTTCCAGTTCCAGAGGGAGCTGCTGTCCTGACTTCAGCGCTATGCATCAGTTCTTTTCTCTTTTTGAAGTCCATACACATTGAAGTACTAGCTTGTGCTCCTTTTTGCCTGGCTTATATTTTTTAACATTATGATTGTGAGACTCAACCAAGTTGTTGCTTGTAGTAATGATCTGTTAGTTCACTTTGATGCTGCTTTTTTTTTTTCTTTTTGCATTTCAACATATGAATGAGTACATCACAAATTACTTAGTCTGTTGGTAATAGACTTTGGTTGTTTCCATTTTTTGCAATTGTTAATGCTGTTATGAGTGTTTTACATGCCTTTTTGTGTACATATATATATACACCAAATATCTATCTATCTATACATACATACATTCTTGTTGGGTATATTCCAAGAGTGAAATTGTTGTATCATATGATAGACATGTATTGAATATGACACACTTCTTACAAATGTCTAGCATATGAACTTTTTTTTTTTTTTTTTTTTTTTAGTGGTGAAAGCTGTTTTAGGAAGAAAAATATCCGTGAGATTTTATAGCATTTTACTCATATAACTGTGGATTTGTGGTAAATTTCCTCATGGAAAACATAGCTTTTGCCATTGCCTTAGCTATCACTTTCTCCAGAAAGTAAATTGACTTAAAAAAAAAAAAAAACTACATAGTAAATTAAGTATGCATTTTCCTATGTGAGAGATTGATAAATGATTCTGACACATAATGCAGTGCCTGATACACAGTAAGCATTCACTAAAAGTATGTGGTTTGCCAAGGAAGATACACAGATGGCAAATAAGCATGTGAGATGAAGTACAACACCATATATCATCAGATAATTTCACATTTAAACAACAATGAGACACCACTGCACACTTAGTAGAATGGCTGGAGTTCAAAACAGTGACAACATCAAATGCTGGCAAGAAGGTGCAGCAGTAGGAACTCTGATTCATTGCCGATGAGGATGAAAAATGATGCAGCTACTTTGGAAGACATGCTGGCAGTTTCTTACAGACTAAATATATTTGTATCATATATTCCAGCAGTCATGCTCTTTGGTGTTTACTCAAACGAATGGAAAACTTATGTTTATACAAAAACCTAAACATGAATGTTTATGGCGGGTTTATTAGTAATTGCCAAAACTTGGAAACAACCAAGATGTCCTTCAATAGACGAATAAGTAAACAAATTATGGTATTTTCATACAATGGAATATTATACAATGATTTTAGGAAATAAACTATCAAGCTATCTAAAGATATGGCAGCATCTTAAAAAGCACAATGCTAAAGAAAGAAGACAATATAAGGAAGTACATACTTTATGGTTCTAATCATACTATGTTCTGGAAAAGACAAAACTGTGGAAATGGTAAAAGCATCAGTGCTTTCCAGAGGTTCAGTAGAAGTGAAGGAGGGACAAATAGGTGAAGAACAAGAAATATTTCAGGCAGTGAAACTATTCTGTATGATACAGTAACAATGGATACATGTCATTAAACATTTGCTAAAACTGATAGAACTGCCCAACACAAAGAGTGAACCCTAATGTAAACTCTGGACTTTAGTTAATCATAAAGTATCACTATCAGTTCATCAATTGTGACAAGTGTACCATACCCAATACAATATGTAATGGTAGGAAAAGCTGTACGTGGATTGGGAAAGGAAGTATGTGAGAACTCTCTGTACTTGACAATCAATTTTTCTGTAAACTAAAATTGCTATAAATAATGAAGTCTACTAATTTTTTAACAAGGTGTTCCTAGTGAAAGCCTGACCACATTTTCCTCAACTCCTAATGTTGTCCATTCAGGTGGAGTATCAAAGTACTAAACCCAGATCCAGGACAAGGTAGAAGTAACCCTTTTGATTTTTGTATACAACATTGTATCAGTCAACTATTCCAATAATCCACTTTTTTATTATTATTATAGGTTAAGTTCTAGGGTACATGTGCACAACGTGCAGGTTTATTACATACGTAATAATCCACTTTTAATTGAAGAACACTCGAATTATTTTAAATGTATATGTTTTAAAAGACAGTAAATATTTGGAGGACAGTATTAGGGAATTGAGCAGATAAATTATGATGCTTGAATGAATGACAATTATCTTCTGGAGCTTAATCTTTTAAAAGCCCATTTATATGGAAAATGAATCATAATAAGATATTAAGCCCCAGGGAATATAATAGTTACCTTCTCTACACTTTAGAGTGTTTTCTCACACTTTAGTGCTTTCCACCTTGAAAACTTGTCAGAAATGTTCCTCATATTTCAGAGACGGTACATTTAAAAAATTAAACTCCACACTCTTCCAAGATATCAGAAAGGTACACCCTGTTCAAATAGTCTCCCTGATGTATGGTTTTAGACTCTAAGTATATATATGAATAAAAATCAGAATTAACTAATTAATGAATGGAAAGAAAAAACCTTTATAATGAGCCTGATGTTTTCTAGGCATCTGGCTCTCTATTTTTTCCTGCTCCCATCCCATTCTGAAAGAACTAACTTCCCATCAGTCTATATGTCAAAAACAGTGTCCTTTTCACTGTGTAATCTCAAAAATGAGGGTTCATTAGTAAAAATCAAATAGAGTAGACAGATGAAAATGTGGATGGTAAGGTTTTAGAAACAGGAAGGAAAACATTTTTTATAGAATTTTGCTCTAGCAAGGAGCATAGAAGTGGGGCTACTGAAGAGGAATGCAATGTCTAAAGAGGACTGTTTGAGGTCAAATACCTAAGTATGCTGCTGAGAATGATACAGTAGAGATGGAAAATTGGATGGGAGAAATGGGGGCAGTTGGTGGAGAGAAGTCCTTGAGTAGGTGAGAGGGGAGTAGCAGGGTTGGCCTTCAATGTGAGCACAAACAATTTATCCAGAGTAAGAGAATTGCATAGAAACATTTGCAGGCAAGTGGTTAGAGGAAAGTATCAGTAAATTTCAAATGTTTTCTAATTGCATCTCTTTTTCTCAGGAAAAAAAAAAAAATGAGAAGAGGGGTTAACAATTAAGTGATGCTCGTAGAACACTCGGAGCTGGAAATTTGCAAAGAGAAAAAAGGTTAGAAAATCTGACATAAGCCTGGTACAATAAATCGAGTGACAAAATATAGCAAGACATGTATCCTACTGTGCATGCTGTTTGAATTACAGAGTATAATCATAGCATCAAATAACTGTTTGGAATTCTAAGAAATAATAGTTTAAGTCATTATTTCTGAGAAATTGCTTATACAAATGACCAATGGCCAGAGCATTTATGACAATAGGTCTCTGACACATGTTTTCTGCAGCAACTAGCCCAGGAAGCCAAACTACCGTTTCTGCAGAATGGTCAGGGCTTGGTCAATGACTGCCAGCTTCCAACGCAGAACCAACCAGAGAAAGCCAAATATGCTCCTCGAACCTATCACATAAGATTCTCCACCTTAGTGAGCTTGCTTCCAGCATGCCCATTTCGATAACCTCCAATTGTAGTATACCTGAAGCCTTCTAATTTTTTCACTATCATACTTTCCTATTCCCCTGCCTTGTAGTCTCCAACAAATTCAAATAATGGTGCTATCCCCATGTTATAATAGGCTCTGAATAAATAATCTGTTTGTTCTCAATTGTGTGTCCTACATTTTTTCCACAGTAACTTTTATATTGTGTAAATATTGCCTTTCAAAAAACTATATACAGTATGTGTATCACTTCAGTAGAAAAGAAGTTAAACTACTCGGTATCCTTTAACAACAAAACTGGTGAGCTTATTGTTTCCGTTTTTCAATTACATGGAAGAGAACATAGTGTAGTGACAAGAGGATGTGGTGCAGAGGTGCCCCCAAAATGGGGCTTAGCCCAGGAGAGTTCTAGGCTTCACTAAGGAAAGAATCCAAAAGTGAGAGGAAAATGAAAGCAAGTTTATCAGAGCAATAGTTTATACCAAAATGGCTGCTCCATAGACAGAACAGGGCTAACCCATAGGCAGAGGAGCCTAGAGTAGCCATATACACCAAAATGACTACTCCATAGGCAAAGCAGGACTACCTCATGGGCAGAGCAGCTCAGCAAAGCAGCAAAGGCAGTTCTGAGACGCAGCAGGAGCTTACAGCAACACTAGCAGTTCAGAGGAGGAGCAGCAGCAGCTGCAGCAGCCTCCCCTACTGTGAATTGCTGCCTGACTATATTTATACCTACTCTTAATTATATGCTAATTAAGGGGCAGGTCACTCAGAATTTTCTAGAAAAGGGGCGAGGGAGTTCCTAGAAGCATATAAGGTAACTTCTAGGTCATTGCTGTGGCATTTGTAGAACGTCATGGTGTCAGTGGGAGTATCTTTATACTAATGAGCAGTGAGGGCAACTAGAGATCACTTTCATCACCACCTACTGATGTAAAGAGGCTTTTCTGCTGCATTCTATTTTGATCAGCAGGGTCATTTTGGGTGCTTAGAAAAAGTGTTGATGGTCTTCTACCTCAGATGGGCTTTGGAACAGGCATATGTAGTCTCAAGTCTTTGTTTCTTCATGCATCAGTTGAATCACTTTGGTAAAGTTATTTAATCTCTAACGCTAGAGGTTTCTGATGAGTAAAATGGGGTAATACCTGTTATCTCAGATGACTTTTTGAGAAGAGTATACAAACTATACATAACTCATGGGACTTAACAGACTTATAAAATAAATTATTTTCCTCTTGCAATTCTCCTCCTTCCCCTTGACCCATTCAATTACATTGAAAATGTGTTTATGTAAAAATAGCTCCAAAATAACAAAAACTTTTTAAAAAGGCTTTGTTTTCTATTCCCAGTAGTCTGAAAACCACTGTGTCACTGGAGCAAATCTGAAAAGTAAAAAGGATTGTGTGTGTTTCACTAAGCCACCGTTATATGATTTGTTTTGCTCATAAAGGTTTACATGCTAGGAGATTTTTTCAGTGATTTCTTTTTAAGGGAGTAAAATTTCTTTCTTCAATCACCATGTTCAAAGTATCTTGTCAACTTTACTTCTGACAGTTCCAATATCTGCACAGCGCTGGGCACAAGGTTGATGCCAGTGTGTTCTGGATTGAAATATGTATAGATGAATAATTGTACTTCCTCAATCTCCATATAGAATTTCAGAGCAGATTTCCAAACTCCTTTGAGAAAGAGTTCTATTTAATTCAAGGAAACAAGACAGTTACCAGTAGGTGTAATTCCAGGAATTGAATAATTGGCTGAGAAGAGATTTAGATAAGTAACTAATTATTAAGGACAAAATTTGTATATTAGTTCATCTAATTCTTCAATTGTTAAGATATGAAAGTTGCTATCCAGAAGTTGGAGAAACTCATTAATTTATATCTAACTTTCACAATTAGGTTAGCTTTGTACTTACAGAAGCTATATTTTCAGCATCTAAAACTTTCATTTCACAAATCCAATTATACTTAATTAGATTTGTGAAAAGAAAAAACACAATTCTCATTTTTGTTCAATATATAAACTAAATTTCTATTCATTTTACATATCTTTCTAAATTTCGTTAATCTTTGTGGTAACTTATATTGTTATACTTATAAAATTGGTACTTTTTCAAATGATGCTGATACTGTTTATATAGTATCATTTATTTTTTTCCTACAAGTGGTATAGAATATAGAATGTTAGAAGCTTTTGTTGACACTAAAAGATAAACTTTTTTAATGAAAGGGATTCATTCAAATTTTATTTACAAAATATATTTTAGTAGGTTTTTACAAAATAAAGTTCTATGAACCATCAACTTTGGATATCAGTTCATATCATTAATTAAATGATATTGAAATAATTAAAATCAGGTTTCTTTTTTAAAAATTATACTTTAAATTCTGGGGTACATTTGCAGAACGGGCAGGTTTTTAAATAGGTATACACGTGCCATGGTGGTTTGCTACACCCAACAACCCATCATCTACACTAGGTATTTCTCCTAATGCTATCCCTCCCCTAGGCCCCAACCCCCTGACAGGCCCCAGTGTGTGATACTCCCCTCCCTGTGTCCATGTGTTCTCATTGTTCAACTCTCACTTATGAATGAGAACATGCAGTGTTTGTTTCTCTGTTCTTGTGTTAGTTTGCTGAGAATGATGGTTTCCAGCTTCATCCATGTCCCTGCAAAGAACATGAATCATCCTTTTTTACAGCTGCATAATATTCCATGGTGTATATGCGCCACATCTTCCTTATCCGGTATATCATTGATGGGGATTTGGGTGGGTTCCACGTCTTTGCTATTGTGAACAGTGCCACAATAAACATACATGTGCATGTGTCTTTATAGTAGGATGATTTATAATCCTTTGGGTATATACCCAGTAATGGGATTGCTGGGTCAAGTGATATTTCTAGTTCTAAATCCTTGAGGAATTGCCATACTGTCTTCCACAATGGTTGAACTAGTTTACACTCCCACCAACAGTGTGAAAGCATTTCTATTTCTCCACATCCTCTCCAGCATCTGTTGTTTCTTGACTTTTTAATGATTGCCATTCTAACAGGTGTGAGATGGTATCTCATTGTGGTTTTGATTTGCATTTCTCTAATGACCAGTGATGATGAGCATTTTTTCATATGTCTTTTGGATGCATAAATGTCTTCTTTTGAGAAGTGTCTGTTCATATCCTTCACCCACTTTTTGATAAGGTTTTTTTTTTTTTTTTGTCTTGTAAATTTGTTCAAGTTCTTTATAGATTCTGGATATTAGCCCTTTGTCAGATAGAGAGATTGAAAACATTTTCTCCCATTCTGTAGGTTGCCTGTTTACTCTGATGATAGCTTCTTTTGCTGTGCAGAAGCTCTTTAGTTTTATTAGATTGCATATGTCAATTTTGGCTTCTGTTGCTGTTGCTTTTGGTGTTTTAGTCATGAAGTCTTTGCCCATGACTTTGTCCTGAATGGAATTGCGTAGTTATTGTTTTAGGGTTTTTATGGCTTTAGGTCTTATGTTTAAGTATTTAATCTATCTTGAGTTAATTTTTTGTAAAAGGTGTGAGGAAGGGGTCCAGTTTCAGTTTTCTGCATATAGCTAGCCAGTTTTCCCAACACCATTTATTAAATTGGGAATCCTTTCCCCATTGGTTGTTTTTGTCAGGTTTGTCAAAGATTAGATGGTTGATATTTTTTAATAAATTACTATCAATATAGTATATCAAAAATAATCATTGGCACAGAAAAATACAGAAATATCTTTTAGAAAATGTATAGTTAATTGGAGCTACCAATGATGCATATACAAAAAACCATAATATCATTTAAGCTAGGATTATTAGATGAAAGAGGCAACTAATAACCACATAAGGGATAGGAGGCCAACAATGGCATCAACTTCTGATAAACTAAGTGTAAATACAGAGAAATGTGAAGCTTCTTCTTGTTCACAAACTAACAAACCCCTCAAAATAATTTTCTTCATAGACTGTGAAGAGAACTAGCATACATTTTATAATTTTGATAAATTTTAGCTAGGTAATGCAAAACATCTGAAATAAAATTTTTATTGAAGTAGGAAAAGTTACTGATATAGCATAAAATGTCGTGATTCTATCTTTACGTAAGCTATGTGGAAAGCACCTTAGAATAGTGTTTTGTTGTGTTTGTTTTCCTTTTCCTTCTGCAAAGGCTGGAGACTGTTCAATAATGGACAAGCACCAACAGTAGGATTTAACAAGACACTCTGAAAGATGATGGAACTTCTACTGCAAACTTCAACCTTCTTAAAACAATGAGACAACGCATCAATCAGATGCCTTGTTTTGAGGAACCAAAACCTGTTGCTGTAAAGGTGCTGTGGCTTCCTCACCAAAACCTTTATTTATATCCTCCTTAAAACACATTTTCTAATTGAATAATCATTAACATGTAATCATTAATATCATATTTGAAAATAATACAGAGTCATTTCTGTTTCAGTGAAGCACTGATGGAATATTCTGAAGCTGAGGATAAATAATACAAGGTTCATTTGGTTAGAAAGATGTTCATTATTTTTTACTACCCTTGCCTTCTGGCTGATTGAAGATCAGGGCCTTGCTCCAGTGTTGGCTTTTGCCTCCTGCATTTAGGGAATACTCCTGTGTTGTAAAGTCAGAATCAAGTAAGATGATTCACTAATATTTGCAGATTTTCAGTTATTTTTCCAGTTCATTTGAATCACTCCATAAATGTTTTTAAAACAAATTTAACAAGGTAGTTTTGTGAGGTTGAACACTCTACCCTGAAGCATGTTGAATGGAGATAAAGACTGAAAAATACAGTGTGATTCACAGGCTGTATTGGGAAAATAAAGGTCCATTGATAAGTTTTTAAGGCGATAAATTGAGATGATTAATTTCAACACTCCATTCAATTGTTACTTAATTGGGCAATTTCAAAAATTTTCTTTAAAACTCAGTAAACTGCAAAGAGTTGAATTCTGTAATGAGCCAAAGCGATATTCATGAGAACTGTGCTATGTTATTTGTGCACAATCTGCATAATAACCAGTTCCAGAGCCACTCAACTTCTCTCAACAGTCATGGCTTAATGAGATAGTTATCCACTCCTAACTCCAAATGTTTCTCTTTTTTTGGTTTTATTCAATATCAGTAAGCATCTGTCAGAAATGCTTACAATTATATAGAAGCACTGCCTTCGGTTTTTCTAACTGGTACCAAAGTGACTTGAGCTGGGCTTCTTGTTAGCTAGGAATTTGAGCTGCCTTCCAGCAGCATTTTTGGAATAAAGTACCAAAACCTGGGTGACTAAAAACAACTGAAATTTATTCTCACAACGTACTGGAGGCTAGAAGTCCAAAATCAAGGTGATGCTCTCTCTGAAGGACTGGTTTTAGGGGAGAATCTGTTCTATGCCTTTCTCTCAGCTTCTGGTCTTGCTGCAATTCTTGTCAGTTCTTGGCTTGTAGACGCAACACTCCAATCTCTGTCGCTGTCAACACACAGAATTCTTCTTTGTCTCTGCACATCTTCTCTCTGTGTGTCTTTCTGTGTCTCGTCTTGTGACATCAGTCATATTGGATTAGCAGCCCTACTCCAGTATGACCTAATTTTAACTAATTGCATCTGCAGTGACCTTATGTCCAAATAGGTTATCATTCTGAGATGCTAGGAGTTAGGACTTCAACATGTCTTTTTTAGCGGAAGACAGGGAGGGGGACACATTCCATGCATAATGGAGAAGTTTTATGATGGAAATAGTACATGAAGTTGTTAGCTGCTCATTAGGCATTTAGTTCATGGTTATTTTAAGTTTCATATTGCTATATTAATATGTACTATATGTTTATTCTCTACTTCATTTTACAGAGGATTGGACACAGCTTGAACAAACACATAATGTAAGTGTGATTAAAGAAAACTTAAACAGAACTAAAAAATGTAAAATGTAAGTAAAATTAAGACAAGCAGGAAAAGAAGACAGTTTAGGAAAGGAGAGTACATTCCTGAACAGAGAATGGACAATTAGAGATCATAGCTTAAATTATAGCTTTACTGTGTACTGGCTGTATGAACATGGGCAACTTCCCTTTCTCATCTATTATAACAATAATCTTACCTTTTATTTAACATAAAGCTTTTCATTCAGCTTAAAAAACAATGAGGTGATTTTGTTAAGTTGCTTTGCCCTCTGCCTGACAAAAGATGTGTGCCCTAAAAGATAGCACTTACTAATGTATTAACTTTGAAAAACATAAATATACCAATATTTTTACTGAAACAGGTTTCAAATTTGCCTTTAAGCTCCCTAGAAGCCAAAGCAAAAAGAGTTATATGATTAAATAAATAATCATCACATTCACATAAGAGAAAGGCCACTGATTCCTTAGAGAAAGCCAAACTTTGCATTTATAATTTCCCAGAGATATTTCTCATCTAAGACATTCTATTGAGAATTCTGAATTATTAGTGAAAATGGTCCTAAGAAATGCGGTGTTGAATATTTTTAGTGCATATGTCTTATAATATTCTCTGAGAAAATTTCAAGTACATAAAAAATTCAAATCCCTGAAGATGTAAGATAGTTTTACTAGGGTACATTGTATTTGATAGAAAGAATATACAGTTTTTATTCTTCTACAATGCCACTTTTGTGACTTAACTTTTTTTTATCAAGTCAACATACAATTTGAGTTTGAGATGAGATGAGAATTTGCATAATACTTATTATGTTGACCCAGTGGCAATACTCTTCAATTTATGTCATTTATTTTGCTCAACTAATATTTAAGTGCCAACTATACATCAACTTTACCGAGTGCCCAGGAATTGATAATAAATGAAAACAGTTAAGAATTTCTGTCTTCATGTTGCTTTCTTTCCAGCATAAGGAGGCAGAGAACAAAGCCTGAAATAGTGTTCCTCCACCCACCACCTATTCTTCTATGTCTAGCAGCCCAGTCAGGCTAGTGTGTCATTTCAAAGCTTCTTAAACATCTTACGATGACTTTTTCTCTTTCATTAAAAATCAAAATTGTTAATTTTGTTTTCCTCATGACCTGAGAGAAAGTAGATTGTAGAAAGTGTCTGTTCCATTGCTATGAGGTAGAGTTTTCATGGATATTGAGAAAGATGAGAAAATCATCTGTTACTCTCTCATACCCAGTTGAATTTTCACCATAACAGACTAGGATGCTAATCCAAATTACTCCCGACTACATACATCTATGCAACTATAAAATAAGAATACTATTTTAAAGAATTTTGAGACTATCCATGTGTATAAATATATTAGCAAAAGTTTTAAAGGTTTTAAATAAGTGGCAGCAACATTGTTGAACTTTATTTGAGCCTTGTATTCCCAGAAAACAATAATGGTTGAGAAATTTCTCCACCTTTTATTCTCTGAAATCTATCTTCCTTTTTTTTTTTCCCCTGAGAAATTACCAGAAAGGGCCACTTTATGCTTGCATATTCTAAGACCCACCTGTGCCCCTCCTTATGGCTCTTCTCTTTTGTAAAACCCCAATTTTCTGCCTTGAAAAAGTTTTCCTCATTAATAACAATTCTCCCTATTGCAATAGCCTGTGTAAAATCATCTCTTTAATTATCTCATGCATTATGTCTTTGACAGCAATTATAATTTTTCTACTTTCATAAAGTCAGTGCATACTTTTGCCCATGTAATTTAATTATGGCATAGAATTAAACAGTTATGCAATGAACCAAGCCTTTAGGAATATTATTTCATAAAGACTTAAAGAATATGCTCTATTTTTCTTCTTGTATAATTATGTTGACTAAGAGCAATGAACATATCTTTTAAAAGTCTTACCGAAAATACACACAAATGAGAATAGATTAGTTATTTGCAGGGTTTTTTTACATCTGCTTTATGAGAAATATGTTTTTGGTGTGGTAAGAGCTTATTTATTGTATATTTAACCAACTATTGTGAAAGTCCTTAAAGTTTCATAAAAATGTGTTTCATTTTTTTCAGATAAAACTTTTGACCTGGAAAGTTCTTTTAACCCATCAGAGCAGTTAATCTTCTTTACCTAAGCCTGTGTCTATGCATAAATATTTTGCTAGACTCTCTTTGGGTAAATTTAGGGAGCCAGAGAGTTGTAATCCTCTAAAGAAATATCGACATTTGTTTTCCATTTAACAGAAGAGTTCCTTTTTTTCCATGCGTTTTTAAAGGATTCTGCCCAATTTTAATATTAGAATATTCTGAAAACTGGAGATACAGATTTTTCATTCTGAGTCAAATTATCAGTTTCTGCAGGATCAAAAACGTGCATGCCAAAAGACCTCTGGGAATTTTTATTTAAGTATTCAGGTATAACTGGAAAGTATACATCCACGCGCACTGGGTAATTTAAAAGTACCCATTTCCTCACAAGTTCTTGCTGCTGCTTTCAGATCCAGAGGCTGTCAGGATTTACAGGATACCTTATTAACTTAGAATAATTCAAATACCTTTTCTTTTTGTCCAAAAAGCAGGGAGAGAGTACATATGCAAATAGTTTAAGTGAACAAAATTATGAGAGATATATTTACCTACCTAAGAAAATGTACAGTTTTAAAACTCTTTAGACGCAACTGTTTTTATGCAATACATTTGCAATGTAAACAATGGGGAGCTATATATATCCAGGCCAATGCTTTGATACATTTATCAAGGCCATTCTTAGCTATTCATTAAAGCAAAACAAAACAAGGGACATTCTGCCAGTCAATTGTCCAGTGCTGGCTGCCGCCTTCTCTTCACTGGGAAAAACAAACAACAGTAAAAACCCCAGCATTTATTTGAGGACATTGTGTAGAGTAATAATATCATTGAGTACATGCTTTGAATTTCCTTTGGAACAAATTGATTAATTACTGCAACAAGTAAGCTTTGTGATTCCTATTACCAATTAACTACTTTAAATAAGAAAACTTTTTTTTCAAATAAGATAAACTTACCCACAGCAGGAAAATCCAAAGGAAGATTATTTGATCTCAAATTTACATTTTTCTGACTCTAATTTTACTCATGTTCTTTGGTTATCAATGAGAAAATGGAAGAATTTCTTCCATTAGTTTGTCTTGTTCTTGAATTTCTTCCAGTTAGTCTTGTTCTACTGTCTTAGTTGGTACTATAGCAGTGGGTTGTTCAATATAGAGCTTTCTAAAATGTGAAATACTGAAAATTAGTCTGGCAATATGCTGCTTGGAAGGAACATATGCTGCACCGTCTGGCAACATGTGGCATAGTCACATAGTGCAGAAACACTGCATACTCTATTTACTTCTTGGAGACCCACAATGCACTTTCTTATACTGAAGGTTCTGATAAGTCTTGCAATAAGTATGTTTAATATTATTTTAAAGTGTTTAATGTTTAACGGTGATCAAATAAATTTATGTAACTGTACACTAATATATTAAAGGGCTTCATATAACAAACTAGATATATTATCTGGCATGATGAACCTTATTATAAACATATGCAAGACAGTGGGTAGCCTCTCAGTAGCCTCACAGCCAGGCTTCACAAAGGAATGTTTTGTTCCCCATGGTATATAGTCATCTAAATGACCTTCTGGGTAGAAAAGCAATGCTAGGGTGATCTGTTCCTTCAGTATTTTCAGTAGTCATTATTATTCCTCTTCTCTAATGCCATTGTGGGAAGCCAGTAGGCCAGTTGTGGAAGCAATGGGAGCAGTAGAAGTAGTGAGATGATCACAGATTGAATCCTCTCCAAAGACACAGTTAATTGGATTTTTAATCATAAGTCAGTACAGGCAGCTCCTTTCCAAAATACCTCAGAGATTGCTGGCCAGGCTGGACAATTTTTTAAATCACAGATCAACGTGTTTTGTGCCATATGACTTACTCCTCTGCCCACAGTTGACTGGGCCAATGATTAGCAGTTGACTGTAAGTCAGAGGCTTTATTTGTTATATGTTAAATTTTTGTATTTATAAGGGTCACTTTATGAATTATCTATTCTTTAAAATTGGATTAGATGTCTTTCTGTGTCACTCAAATGAATTAAGAAAAATCATGTATATTTTAACTATTTGACACAACTTGTGAAATAGTTCGATGAGGCTAGTATTAGTACCATAATTAGTACTTAGCTAAAATTCAGTAAATCATTCCAGTTTTAGTGTCAGAGATTCAAAGCCTACATGATTTAACACTCAAGCTAAAGCTTTTTTTGTATCTGTCTCCCTCTTTCTTATTTACTGTACATTAAAGGTAGACTCAAGATTGACTCTGCACCAATCCTCCATGATCCTTCTGTTCGGTCTTGCTTCATCAAGGAGAATTGTTGTGGAGTGCTGCAGATGTCCTTGTATCATCCTTATTATTTTCTCCACCTCTCAGAAACAATTATATGAAAATCAGTATTATATCTGCTGAACTTAGCCTAATGTACATAAGCGGGGAATTGTTGTTAGGGAATATATTGACCTCTATTTTAGTTTTGTTGTAAAGTATATTCACTCATTACATTTACCCAGATCCTGTTTCTGCCTTAAAATTGCCTTTATGTTGATATTGACTGATGCAGATCCCCTATTAGGAACAGAAAATGACTGTGTTTTCTTCCTTACTCACAATGGGAAATTACCACTCAGCCAAGAAAAACTAGGTCTATGCAAATGTATGTTTTTGTCACATGTGAAATAAGATAACAGCATAAAGATAAATCCATTTGCTTGCTATACTTCTTTTTTTTTAAGGGGATTCTCCTTTCTCTTCCTCTGTATTACAAGCTTATGTTCTCATAACTGTTAAATTATATATGCATTAAGAGGGGTGGTTATGGCTTGGCGCGGTGGCTCACACCTGTAATCCCAGCACTTTGGGAGTTCTAGGTGGGTGGATTACCTGAGGTCAGGAGTTTGAGACCATCCTGACAAATATGGTGAAACCCTGTTTCCACTGAAAATACAAAAATTAGCCAGACGTCGTTGCGTGCACCTGTAATCCCAGCTACTCAGGAGACTGAGGCAGGAAAATCGCTTGAACCCAGGAGGCTGAGGTTGCAGTGAGCTGAGATCATGCCATTGCATTCCAGCCTGGGCAACAGAGGAAGACTCCGTCTCAAAAAGAAGAGTGGTTACATAGAAAGTCTCAGAGACGAAAACACTCTTAGCATTTCATGTAGTAGTTAATCCTCCCAAATTTTCTCACGAATAATTGGTTTTTAGTATGTGGTGAGGGAAAGGTGACACTCAGCACTATCACCAATGTTGTCTCATATTGTGATTCTTTCACACATTGATGTTGAAAGATGCCCAGTTTTCTTGATCCAGCCAATGTATTGCAAAGATAGTCTAGCACTTTGAATTTTCCAGTCCTCCTTACTGTGGAATACCACTATGGACAGCATAAGAAGATACTGTGCAAAACATTCAAAGGCCTGAAAAGCATTCAATCTTAGATAAATAAATAGATAAAAGGGTTATTCCTAGGAAAGGATGGCATAGCTCAACCTCTGAGGGATAACTGGTTGTAAAGAAATATTTTTGTATCCACTTAAAATATATTATTTTAGAAGAAGGCAAGAAGGAGTAAGGATTTGGTAGTTCTACTCTTGAGCCCCATAATGTATTAGTTCATGGCTGATGTGCAGAATATTCTAACAAGATCTGTCAGCCTGTGGAGACGAGCCATTAGTGAGAATCCTCATTTATGTAGTACGTATTTGTGTCTTCTGGGTATCACCTCTCTTTATTCCACTTTTATCTAGCCTAAACATCTAATTTTTCTTAACAGATTTGATTCACTATTTGGCTTTCAGATACATTTACATCACCTACTATCATATCCTACGTTATTATGTCACAAAGAACAGACACAAGAAAAGCTGTCTTTCCATGTTCGCTCCTCTTTGACCTGTGGCATGGGCTCTACTTTCTCCCTTAAGATGTTCTGGATATTTTTCTCCCATGTCTTTTGCCTATTTGGAAGGGTAATCTAGAGGATCCATAGTAACCATTTTTTTTTTTCCTTTCCTGTGCTGTTTTCCTGTTTCTTCTTTAGCTGACTTTATTACTACCAAACACCTCATTTTTCAGTCTGGCTCTACTTTCTTTTGATGTCATAAACTTAGGGCTAAGCTGTTTTGTCAGATACTTGGTAAGCATTTTTATCTTTAAATTCTGCAGGACTTTCTTTGATTTTTAAATGTGTTCTTATGTTTTATTAGACTTTATTTTTACAGCAGTTTTAGGTTTGTAGAAAAATTTGCACAGAAATCCCAGAGACTTTCCATACCTCTTCTCCCTCATCTCCTATCCATTAACATCTTGCATTAATATTGAATATTTGCTACAATTGATGAACCTATCTTGATACAGTGTTATTAACTAAAGTTCACAGTTTATATTAGGATTTAATTTTTGCTTTGAATAGTTCTATGGGTTTTGATAAATACATAATGCCATGTATCCACCATTACAGTATCATACACAATGTTTTCACTGCCCTAAAATTGCCCTGTTCTCTGCCTGTTCATCCCTCCTCCGTCCCCCTGAAAACCTGGCAGTTACTAACTTCTTTACTGTCTCTATAGGTTTTCTTTTTTCAGAATGTCATATAGTAGAAATCATATAGTATGGGTCTCTTCCAGATCAGATTCTTGCGGTTAGCAATATGTGTTTATAGCTCCTTCATGTCTTTTTGTAGCTTGATAAGTGTTTCTTTTTTTTCTTTTTTTTTTTTTTTTTTTTTTTTTTTTTTTTTTGAGATGGAGTCTTGCCCTGTCACCCAAGCTGGAGTGCAGTGGTGCGATCTCGGCTCATTGCAACTAACCTCCGCCTCCCGGGTTCATGCCATTCTCCTGCCTCACCCTCCCAAGTAGCTGGGACTATAAGCACTCACCACCATGCCTGGCTAATTTTTTTGTATTTTTAGTAGAGACAGGGTTTTACCATGTTGGCCAGGCTGGTTTTGAACTCCTGACCTCAAATGATCTGCCCACCTTGGCCTCCCAAAGTGCTGGGATTACAGGAGTGAGCCACTACGCTCAGCTGTAGCTTGATAAGTTTATTTTCTTATCACTGAATAATAAACTTTTGGTGGGTGTACCATTATATATTATTTATTTGTGTACTTTTGTCTGTTCCAGTTGGCCATTCCCATCTCTTAGAGTCCCTAATGTGTGCTCTTTTAGGCCTATTCTCCTAACATGTTTCTCACCATAAACATCCTTTTGTCTTTTCATCTGAATTTTAAGAGATGTCACAACTTCTCTTATAACTGAAGTATTTTTTTCAATTTACCATTAATTTCCTCCATTGCAGATTTTCATCAGAAATAATGCTTTCATTGCCATGAATTACTTCAAGATCCCAGTGATTTCATTCTATCTAGATGTCTCCCTCCTACATCAAGTAACTGTCGACTCTCATCCTTACTGCTTGAACAGCTTCCTAACTTGTCTAACTTTATATTCCCTTAATCTTGGTGAATCTATTATCCATACATAGATTTGCCAAAATGATATTCTAAATACAAATCTGATTTTGTCATTTTCTGGCTTATAGCTCTTCAGTTCTTTCCCATTCTAATTTTGGATTTTTAAGATTGATATATTTGTACATATTTTAGGGGTACATGTCATATTTTGATACATGTGTATAATGTGTAATGATCAAATGAGGATAATTGAGATGTCCATCATCTCAAATATTTATCTTTTCTTTGGGGAACATTACAATTATTTTCTTCTGGCTATTTTGAAATATACAATAAAGTATTGTTAACTATAATTTTCCTACTGAACTATTGAATACTAGAAGGAATTCCTTCCACCTAGCTGTGTTTGTGGACCCATTAAACAGCTTCTCTTCATCTTTCCTAACTCTGTCCCCTTCCCAGCCCCTGGTAACCACCATTCCACTCTCTATCTTCATTAGAGTAACTTTTCTAGATCCCAGATATGAATGAGAACATGCAATATTTGTCTTTCCATCCCTGACTTATTTCACTTGACAGAGCAACCTCCAGTTCTATCCATGTTTCTGCAAATAACAGGATTTCATTCTTCTTTATGAATAAATAATTTCCCATTTTATTTCCCATATACCACATTTTATTTATCCATACATCCCTTTTTGGACACTTAGGTTGATTCTCTATCTTGGCTGTTGTGAATCGTGCTACAAAAAACATGAGAGTGCAGATATTTCTTTGACATACTGATTATACATATATGTATACACATGCACATATATATATATATATGCTAGGTGTATCTATTTTACACATATACATACACAAATATACATACACACACACACACACACACACACACACATACACACACACACACATGCACGCACACTTAGCAGTAAGATTGCCGGATTGGATCATATGGTAGTTCTGTTTTTAGTTTTCTCAGGAGCCTCCATACTGGTTTCCATAATGGTTGTACTGCTTTACATCCTCACCCACATATATGGGCATTCCCATTTCTTCACATCCTGACCAGCATTTGTTATTGTCCTTCTGATAATAGTTACTCTAACTGGGGTGAGATCCTACTTCATTGTGGTTTCGATTTGTACTTCTCTGATTGGTAGTGATGTGGAGCATTTATTCTTATACCTTTTAGCAATGTGTACGTTGATTTTTCTGAGAAACGCCTTTTCAGATATTTTCCCATTTTTAAATCAGATTTTTTTTTTATATCGAGTTGAGTTCTTTATACATTCTTATTTATTCCTTGTTGAATGGATAGTCTGCGAATATTTTCTCGCCATTCAACAGGTTGTCTTTTTGTTTTTGCTATGCAGACACTTTTTAGCCAGATGGAAATCCCATTTGTCTATTTTTGTTTTTGTTGCCCGATATTTTGAGGTCTTACCCAAGAAATCTTTGTCCAGATCAATGCTCTATAACATTTCTCCAGTTTCATAGTTTCAGGTCTTACATTTAAGTCTTTAATCTATTTTGAGTTGATTTGTGTACATGGTGAATTATGAGAATCTAATTTCATTCTTCTGCATATGAATATCCAGTTTTCCCAGCACCACTTATTAAAGAGACCATCCTTTTTCCAGTGTATGTTCTTGACAACTTTGTCAAAATGAAGGCTGTACATGCGTGGATTTCTGAGTCCTCTATTCTGTTCCATTAGTCTATTTTACATGTTCCTAGGATAAATATCAAAATCCTCAGCATCCTTCCTGGTCCCTGGATGAGCTAGCCATTGCTTCCCTCTCCAGTCTAATCATATCTTTCCTCCTCACTCTCTTCTCCTGACCTCCTGGACTCTTTCTTCTTTGAACATATCATTAATTTTTCTTATTTGTAATGCTTCCCATTTGACTTTTCCTCTCTTTGCTTCATGCTTTCCCCAAGTCTTGGCCTGGCTAATTCCAACTCATATTTTCCTTCTGAAGTGTCACTTGCTCAGAGAAGTCTTCCATGATTCCAAAAATTCTGTTGACCGCCTACTGTCATCTGTGCATCTGTTATGGAGGTGGTAGAGTTCACCTCCAGAATGTTACAACCACTTGCAATTAATTCTAATTAATTTTGACTAAGGGAATAGCTTACCATTTAATGCAAACATTGTTAAAGGCAGGAAGTGTGTTTTCATCATTTACAACAGTGTCTTCAGAGCTCAGCTCAGTGCCTCCAGCAAAGCAGCTGAACAATAAAGACCTTTGAATGACTGATTTTCCTCACCTCTTTCCCTTTTTGCATAGGGCTATTCTGGTTTCACAGATGCAATATCTCAAAATCTTGTTAAAATACAAATTAAACATTTGAAAATGTCTTTTTTGTTATTTGCAGTACTCTATTTCAGAGGATGTATTTGGTCTGATTTCTTGGAACATATTATCTTTTTAAAGATAGGTGATTTTTCCCCCTATTTACTGGAAAGTATTAATCTCACTGATAAGGATGAATAAATTGGAATAGAAATAAGGTTCCTTTGGGATTGGTGGGGATATCTATCTGAAATTACAGTAAATCTATTATTTTCTTTTCAACTTTCATCTGAATTGGAAACATTCACTATGTAAATTCAGAGATATGGCAGCCTGAGAGTAAAGAGAAAATGAAAGCTAGAATCGGAAAGTTTGCCTCTGCAAAGAAGAGTTTCTGCTTCATGTTTTCCCAAACCATCAGAAGCTCTGTTTTGGATCTGACACAGCTGCTCTTGTCAAAAGCCAGTCTCTGTGGGTTCCCTTTTATAATCAGAGCAGGAGGCTTGCAGCTCAGTGTGGCTTCAGCAAACGGAACCCATCCCATAAGGATCAGTGAGTTTGAAGCAGGTCCCCTGATTGCCCCACAGCTGGCTTCACCTCTAAACTTACCCTGTTTATTAAAGATTGGACAAGGTTCCACCAGTATCTCCTTTGGTTATTTTTTATGCAGACTGTTCTTAGGCAAACGAAACACATCTGTTTTTTTCTCTAATCTCATCTCATGTTCTCTAGATTTAGTTAAAATTTCTCATTGTTTATGACGTGGATCTAATTTCTCTTGTACGTGTTTCTCCTTAATTTGGATCTTTTCATGGACGTTTTAGAAGGAATTGCTCCCAAAGCAGCTAGTGTTCACTTGGTTTTCTTGTTGTTGTTGTTGTTTCCCTTGCTCATATCCATTTAAAATATGATTGGCTTATGTCAATCACAATAGCCTCAGTGTTTATGTATGTCACAGAATATGCAGAAGGGAGGTTGAGACAGGTAGGTGCTGGGAGACTGGCAACCTCACTGTGCAGTCAGGAGGGATGAAGGCCTAAAAGAAGGGTGTTGGTGATAGAGGGGGTTAATCAATTGAGCTTCTCCAGTAGACTGGACCTTAAGTAGTCAATGGTATCCTGTGTCTTGATTCCACTTCCTTTTTTCCCAGACATCTGCTATGGTATATGTCTGTCTGTGGCATTTTCTCTTTGCCTAGGACTTTGCATTCTCTCTTTCCTAGGATAATTGACATTTTCTATCCTCTGTCAATACAAATTTATTGGTTCACCTCTTCTGCACTCTGTTGGAAGTAGACCAATTATTGCAGTTTACCCAGAAACAAGCACACATCTTGAGCACTAGAGAAACATTTGTACATTAGTCATTTCCTTTTACAGATTGAATCTACTTTGTAGCTTACACATGTGATGCAGAAGCCATTTGATGACTGAGTTTGAGTGTTAACGGATTTCTCCAAAAGAACCTGATAAGCAGTATGATCATTTTCTTGATACTTCAAATAGTGACAATTTGGAGCATTAGATCTTGCTTGTTTCTTCAGTTTGAAGGGAAAATTTAAGCAGCTTTATAGTTTTACTTTTATGTAAGTCAAACCAACATTGCTTTTGAATTATCATTTCTACTAAAATTCATACTTGTCTATAAGAAAGTGGAATGACCCTTATTTCAGATAAGTCAAACGAAAGATTAGCTTGCTTTTGAACAAAATATGTTGCCAAAATCTATAAATGTGTCTGGACTTGATTAAAATAACTTCATCTTTATTTTTTTAACTTTTTTTGTGATGGTAAATGCTAGATAAATTATTGTTGTTGTTATTGTTATTATTATTATTATTATTATTATTGGGATGGAGTCTCGCTCTGTTGCCCAGGCTGGAGTGCAGTGGCGTGATCTCGGCTCACTGCAACCTCTGCCACCCGCTTTCAAGCAATTCTCCTGCCTCAGCCTCCTGAGTAGCTGGGACTACAGGTGGCCACCACCACACCCAGCTAATTTTTTGTGTTTTTAGGGACGGGGTTTCACCATGTTAGCCAGGATGGTCTCGATCTCCTGACTTTGTGATCTGTCTGCCTCGGCCTCCCAAAGTGCTGGGATTACAGGGGTGAGCCACCGCACCCAGCTGGTAAATTATTGTGAATTATAACTGTGTGAGAATCTATTTTATGAAATATTTTACCAGAATAAAAGTACTAAATGTAACACTAATGGTTGCATTCGTTCACCTTTCTAAAAGGGAAAATAAATTAAAATTACTGACTAATACTTAAGGTAAATATTTTCATGTCTGATCTGACTATTTAACACGTGGGAATGAGCTGATGCGATTCTGAAAGGACGCACATAGTCTGTTTTTATATTATCAACTGAAGCTTAACAATTGTGACTCCAAAGGAGAGGGAAGAGTCAATTGCCTTTTCCTCTTTATATTTTACTTTTCATTTGTGTCATAGACACTTGGATAATCTGGGAACACAAACTAGGGAATTTCTTTTCTATTTCCAATGTGAAGAGGTTTCTTCATCTGTGAATATGTGAATTTGGAGAACTCTCACTAGAAGAGTACAGTCCAGTAAGTCTTAGGCCATTTCATGCCCAAACTACTAATTATTTAGTTGTTAGTATGTGTCAGGCACTTTCCTGGATACCAAGTGATGATTAATTACCATTTCTCGGTTAACGTAACACTCACAGCAACCTATGAGTTAGATGTTATTTTTATTCCCATTTCAGGAATGAGGAAGCTGAGGCATGGAGAGGTGAAGTGGCTTGCCCATAGTCACATAAGTAGTAAGCTGCAGAATGGGAATTAAAATCCTGACAGTGTGGCTTCAAGAATATAATAAACCATGGAATGTTTATATAATGTCATGAAAATTTTTTTATATACTTGATAGTTTATAATATCTTTTTTATGAGGAGAATAAAGGATTACCCTTCTATGATTCAAATAAAAAATAAAATAGTTCTATAAGTGTCATCATTGTCAATCATCCTTACTGTAAGATGATCACTTAGAGAGAAACAGAAACCAGGTCCTGTCAGAAGTAATTAGTCACAAGACAATGGGCTTCTGGAATCTTTCCTTGGTCTTTTAAAACAGATCAACCTCAAGAGAAAGCCTGATCATCTGTTATGGACTGAATGTTTGTGCCCTCTCAGAATTCATGTTGTTCTTACTTCCAAGGTGATGATAATTGTAGGTGGAGTGTTTGTGAAGTAATTAGGTTTAGATTAGACATGAGGGTGGGGCCGCATGATGGGATTAGTGTCCTTGTAAGAAGACGACGAGAGACAAACTGCTCTCTCTCTCTGACATGTAAGGATACAGTGAAAAGATGGCTGTCTAGAAACCCTGAGGAGGGCCCTTCTGATCTCAGACTTCCAGTTTCCAGAACAATGAAAAATAAATGTCTGTCATAAACCACCTAATCTATGGTATTTTTGTTATAGCATCTTGGAGTAATATACCATCAGTGGTTGAGAAATTAGTGTGGCTAGTAGTACCTAGATTCTTATTTAATATTGTCCTAAATATAAAGTAAAGGAGTATCGATTAAAAAACAAAACAAACCCTGTGACTGCTGCCTGTCCCGTAGAATTATGAAACTTTTACCCCTTGATCTATAAACTGGACCTTTTAATAAGTCTGGGAGTCTGTCATGGCAATTTTCCTGATATTTAGTTAAGAATTCCCCTGATCACATCGGTGACAGTGATGACACCAAAATATCATCAAAGTGTAAATTTTATACCCATTCTAATTTTTTTTTGTTTGTTTCCCAACTAAGGCAAAGAAACAAATAGCCAGCCTCAGACATCTGTGTCTATACCTAGGTATTTTTCTCCTCACCTGGGAATGCTTGTCTAGTAGCTTCTTTCTTGTTATGGCAGAAAGAATTCCTGTGAAGTGGCAATGAACTCAGGTCACATACACAGTTGGACCAAATTTTACTCTTAATCAATTGTCTTAGCCATGTTATGGTTTTTATCTAATTGTTTATTCGTGGGATGAGCTAATACCTTGCAGCCAAGCAAATTTTTATGGCTTTCTATATAATTTCTGAACAAATAAGGTGTATAATGGAAATGAAAGTGCTGACCTTGTGCTTTCTATAACGGCATGAGTGGACTCAGTATTACAAAGTGCACTTTTATTGCATCTTTCCATCAGGCCATTTATATGAAGCATGGATTGAGATGTAATTTAGAAGTGTGATATTAGGACTTGAACCCAGTATGAAAATCATACAACAAATAGGCAAAACAACTGACTCACCAAGGCCTCTGATAATTTAAACGTAGCTATTAGAGTCTTTCCGAGTGTGTTCTAAATCAGGCTTTGAATAAATACTTTTTTTTACACTTAGATCCAAATCACTTTAGACTTAAAATATTAGGATAGTTGAGACTAAGTCCTTTTCTCCTTGAATTAAAAAAAAATCTGAAGTAATTGTAAATTTGTTTTTAAAAAATAGAGTCCCATTTATCTGTGTATGCTTGTAGGGTAAATATTTCATAGGGACTGAAATTTGAGGAACAATATTATTGATTCTATTTATCCTTTCTATAATTTAACCTGAATAATTTGTCCTTCATTTCAAGAAAAAGAAAAATAGGAAAGTAAAAGAAGTTAACTAGGAAGTAAAAGAAGCAAGAATAAATGAATAAGGCCATTTCTTTCTTTGTCATTATTTACTAAATATTGCCAAAGTGGTTACAGCAGACTATTGGATGGCTGATGAGGACGGTTGATTCTAAAATCCTACATGTTGATAAATTCAGCAAATCTCATTGGATCAGTCTTCTAAAG
The DNA here is from genome assembly GCF_049350105.2 of Macaca mulatta. NCBI lineage: Eukaryota > Metazoa > Chordata > Mammalia > Primates > Cercopithecidae > Macaca > Macaca mulatta. The sequence continues at coordinate 126,955,595 of NC_133411.1, forward strand.
GAAAGGAAGGAGGAGAGTTAGTAGCTGTTTATTTCATCTTATTTAAAGTGTCTGCTCTTTCGTCACCTTCTTCCTTTTCTCTTCTCTTTCCCAATCTTACCATTCCTCAGCCTCACTCAATACAAAAATGAGAATTAGTCACGAAGATAAGAGTAGTCTGAAAATATCTGAAGTATTTATTTAATTAAATTAAAGAATGGATAAGCGCAAGAAAGAGAATAATAAGCTGAACTGGGGAAAATTGGTTTGCAGCTGTCTAACGGACCTTATTGTGTTAATTCGGTGTTTGTGGGCATTTGTTTATACTAGAATTTTAAGAATTCAAAGAAGTACAATTTTTTGATTGTTATTCCTCCTATTTGAACACTTCTTTCACCTAAAGTTTCTTCTCCCCTGTCTCATGAGCTTTCAAGTGCTTTTTTGCCTGCTTTTGGGTCATTTGAATTATTCCATTCTATATAAGTTTACATACTTCCCGTTATGTTTTCTTTTCTTCCTCCTCTACCCAATCAAAATTTCGAAGAAATGGTGATAACTCAGTTAGCTGCAGCTCTGATTAATATAATTCACACTAAATCTTATGATCTTATGATAAATAAGATTGTAAATTCACACTAAATCTTATAATAAATAAGAACCAAGTTCTCAGAAGGGCTTTTTGCATTTCAAAAATAAATATTATCTTTCCGAATGATTCTGGAAATGGAAAAATATTTCAGTAGAGTGCTTTTGCATTCTTGGTCTATGCTAGCCACCATCTTATTTGCATACTCTCAGATATTTCATTTAGTCATTATCTTTAGCATAGGTGGAATAATGAAAGAGCATGGACCTTGGAATTGAGACCCAGCCTCAAATACCAGCTCCACCACCAATTAGCTCAGTGGCCTTGAACAAGTTAGAAAACATTAATAAGCTTTTGAGCCCTCTACGAGAAATTTGTAACAGCTCACTCCTGAGAATGATATAGGATAGTGTATATAAAGCACCTAGAAAAATACCTTGCACCTTGCAGGCACTTGATAACTATGGTATCTATTGAGTAAATGATTTTTATTTAATAGAATCACAAAATACTTAGGTAGGAACATGCTCAAGACGTAACTGAATGCATCTTCCTTATTTACAGATGAGGAAGCTGGGACTCAGTAAAGTCAAGTGTCTTACTAAAGGCAAATAAATAATTAGAAATGGAGTGAGAATCTATGTCTAATTTGTGGTTTAATTATTTTTCTTTATATTATTTTATACAACTGCCCCTCCAAGCCCTGTGCCATTCTTAATTTTGCTGGCTTTTTACTGTGCCAGTTCACCCATACACTAAGATAAATCACCATTTTCTTTGTCATTATTTTTTTGTCTGGAGGAGAAATATTCTTTTGCCTTTTTCTTATTTCATAATTGTGGTCTATGAAAGTAACTGGCCTATTTTTCACAGGGTACTTTCTTCCCCCTTCTGTATTTTTTTTCTAACAGTAGTAGTTTTATAGCCTCTACTTTAGATCTGCCACATTTGATTCATTTTCTGAAATATTAATTTTCCCTCAGACAATTGGTTCTTCGTTCTGCTGCCCGTAATATCTTCTAACAGGAGATTCAGTTGAAATGATCCTCCTCTTTAACAATATTATATTTTCTAGATTTTTTTCTAGTTCAGGATTTAATACTTACATATACATTTCGTGGTAATGTGAAATGATTTCCATTGTGCCTTAAAATGATTTTAAAACACATTACAGATTTAATTCCTTCTCACAGAAAGACACTACTTCCAAATTTTTCCACCTCACTGAAAAACAGGGGTGGCAGTGGGGGATCTGTGGGAGAGGTGAGGAGTTTACATTGTCTTGCAGAAAGGAAATACTTAGGTCAAAACTGTCAGATGCAACAATACTCAGTTTCTGGATTTCTACTTCTCTAATTATCCAACCTATGTTTTTCTCAAGAGTTCTGCTAAATGTCTACGCTGCTAGACAAAAATCCCATCTAATTTATGTAAATAGTTCTGCTAAATGTCTACACTGCTAGACAAAAATCCTGTATAATGTATGTAGTTACTTAAATTTGTATAAATTATGAAATATTTTAAAAATCTATAAAATGTATATTTTGGTTTGTAATATTACAAAATAAAACTTCAGAGATACTGAAGCCCCACACAATCTTTTTTTTTTTCCTCTCAGAGCAAACATTAACCTGGAGTTTGCCCTTATTAGTTTAATTCATGTTTTTACAAAGGAAATCCATACAAATATACATATAAACCATAAATAGCACTGCTATGTATTTTAGATAAATCATAATATCCTATTGTAGGTGTCTTTTTTGTAAGTTTTTCTTTTCAACATATTATGTTTGAATTATGTATTAAAAGTGGATTTCCACTTCACAAATTTTAACTGCTAAAAAGGGTTTCATTTTGTGACTATGATGACTATGCCAGAGTTTATCAGATTCCATATTTGGGCTAAAATCAGTCATGCAGTGTGAACATTTCTAGACATGCTTTTTTTTGCACTTATGGAAGAGCATCTTTAGGGTGACTACCTAAAAAAATTATATTTGATTTCACGGTGGCTTACACTTGCACCATCATATAAAAAAATTTCCATTTTATGTATCTCCTTGATAAGTGTGTGGTGCTAGTTTTTTATTTTAATTTGCTGTTTAAAAAAAATAATTTAAAAGTTGTCATCAGTTTTTTTAAATCTTAGATATAGAAGATGTTTTCAAGCCTAGAAGCAATAACACCCCAAAATAATGAGAGCATCTCCCTCCTAGATCTTCGTTTCCAAATAAAATTCCTTACTCAAAGTAACCAGAGTGCCTAGGAAAAGTGACTGATTCTAGGAATGGTTCAGGGAAAATTTAAGATGGGCCAGGAATGTCTTATTGTTCCAGAAATTACTCAAGAAAGAAAAAGAAAAAAGTGCACAGGAGCCAGTTTAATGAGACTTCCATTAACCAAATCTGTAAAACTTTAAGCATCAAAAATGAATAACTATGAAGCAAAAAACTTCTTTGAAAAGATTAACAAAATCGATTAGCCTCTAGCTGAGCTAGCTAACATAGAAAAGAGAGATGACACAAATGACCATATCGGAAATGAAAGATAAGATATCACTTACATGATCACATGTACATTAAAAGGATAATAAAGGAAGACTATAAACAACTCTATGCCCACAAATTTCATAACTTACATGAAATGAACCAATTCCTTGAAAGGCACAATATGCCAAAACTCACACAAGAAGAAATAGACCCTCTAAACAAGTCTATATCTATTAAAAAACTTGAATCAATAATAAATAGCCTTTCAAAACAGAAAGGAACATGCCCTGTTGGTTCACTGGTGAATTCTACCAAAAAGTAAGAAAAAAAATATACTAGTACTCTACAATCTCTTTCAGAAGACAGAAACAGGCATAATACTTCCTGACTTATTCTATGAGACCAGAATTACCCTAAGATAAAAACAAAGTCATTACAGCAAAATAAAACTTACAGACCAATATTTCTCATGAACATAGATGCAGAAATGCTTAACAAAATATTAGCAAATTGAATACAACAATGTAGAAAAAAATATATACACTACAGCTAAGTGGAATTTGTCCCAAGTATGCATTCAAGGCTGGCTCACATTCAAAAACCAATTAATATAATCCATAGTATCAACAAGCTAAAGAAGAAAAACCACACAATCATATCGATGCATACAGAAAAAAAATTGAAAAAAATAATTGAACACCTATTCATAAAGAAAACAGAAACTAAGAATAGAGGGGAATATTCGCAACTAGATAAAGAGTATCTACAAAAATCCTACAACTGACATTATACTTCATGGTGACAAACTCAAAACTTTCTCATAATAGGAAAAAGAGAAGGATGTCTCCTCTCATCACTGCTTTTGAACATCATACTGGAATTCTAATGCAATAAGAAAAAGGAAATAACAGATGTACTAATTGTAAAAGAAGTAAAACTGCTTGTTCGCAGATAGCATGACTGTCTATGTAGAAAATATGAAAGAACTGACAAAAACTCCTGGAACTAATACATGATTATAAGAAGATTATACATTCCAGGATACAAGGTTAACATACAAAAGTCAAACACTTTCCTATTTACTAGCAATAAACAAGTGGAATTTGAAATTAAGAACACAATGCCATTTACACTTAGCAACCCCCAAAATGAAATGCTTAGGTATAAATATATCAAATTATTTATAATAACTATTTGAGGAAAACTACAAAATTGTGACTAAAATAACTAATAAATTGAAAAATAGTTCATGTTCATAGATGGAAATACTCCATATTGTTAAGACGTCATTCTTTCTGACTTGGTCTATGAATTCAATTCTGTTCAAAGAAAATCCCAGAAAGTTATTTTGTACATATCAACAGACCGATTATAAAGTTTATAAGGAGAGGCAAAAGACCCAAAATAGCCAACACAGTATAAAAGAAGAATGAAGTTGAAGGTCTGACTGTATTTGATTTCAAGACTTACTGTTAAAGTCATAGTAATCAAGACAGTGTGGTATTGGCAAGAGAATAGACAAATGGATCAATGGAATGGGATGGATATTCCGGAAATAGATCCACATAATTAAAGTCAGCCAATCACTGACAAAGTAATAAAGCAATTACAACAGAGTAAAAATAGACTTGTCAACAAATGCTGCTAGAATAACTATACATACACATGCAAAAAAATTAATTTAGACACAGGTCTTACACCTTTCCCAAAAATTAACTCAAAATGGATCATGGACCTAAATGTAAAATGCAAACTGTGGAAGTCATGGAAGATAACATAGAAAATCTAGATGACTTTAATTTGGTAATGACTTTTTAGATATGACAACAAAGGTATGATCATGAAAAAAATAAACTGATCTTCATTAAAATTAAAAATTTCTCCTCTGTGATACTGTGAGGAAAATGCAAAAAAAAAAAAAAAAAAGTCATATACCAGAAGAAAATATTTGCAGTCAAGCCATGAAAGGTACTGGAGGAAACTTAAATGCATATAATTAAGTGAAAAAGGCCAATCTGAAAAGGTGACAAACCATATGCTATCAACTATATGATATTCTGGAAAAGGCGATACTAAAAATATCAGTGGTTGCCAGGATTTAGGAGGGAGGGTGAGATAAACAGAGCACAGAAGATTTTTGTTTGTTTTCCTCAACAGTTCAGTGATACATGTGCAGGATGTGTAGGTTTGTTACATAGGTAAATATGTACCACGGTGGTTTGTTGCACAGATAATCCCATCACCTAGGTATTAAGCCCAGCATCCATTAGCTATTCTTCCTGATGCTCTCCCTCCCCCAAACCCTCCCAACAGGCCCCAATCTGTGTTGTTCGCCTCAACATGTACGTGTCTTCTAATCGTTCAGCTCCCACTTATAAGTGAGAACATGTGGTGTCTGGTTTTCTGTTCTTATGTTAGTTTGCTGAGGATGATGGCTTCCAGCTCCATCCATGTCCTTGCAAAGGACATGATCTTCCTTTTTATGGCTGCATGGTATTCCATGGTGTATATATACCACATTTTCTTTATCCAGTTAATTATTGATGGACATTTAGTTTATTCCCTGTCTTTGCTACTGTAAATAGTGCTACAGTGAACATAGACATGCATGTATCTTTATAATAGAATGATTTATATTCCTTTGAGTATATACCCAATAATGGGATTGCTGGGTCAAATGGTATTCCTGCCTTTGAGGAATCACTACACTGTCTTCCATAATGGTTGAACTAATTTATACTCCCATCATCAGTGGGAAAGCATTCCTTTTTCTTTGCAACCTTGCCAGCATCCGTTGTATTTTTACTTTTTAATAGTAGCCATTCTGACTGGCATGAGATGGTATCTCATTGTGGTTTTGATTTGCATTTCTCTAGTGATCAGTGATGTTGAGCTTTTTTTTCATATGTTTGTTGGCAGCATGTATGTATTCTTTTAAGAGGTGTCAGTTCATGTCCTTTGTCTACTTTTTAATGGAGTTGTTTTTTTCTTGTAAATTTGTTTAAGTTCCTACTTGTAGACTCTGGATATTAGACTTTGTCAGATGGATAGATTGAAAAAAATTTCTTCCCATTCTGCAGGTTGTCTTGTTCACCATGATGATACTTTCTTTTGTTGCACAGCTCTTCAATTTAATTAGATCTCATTTGTCAATTTTTGCTTTTGTTGTAATTGCTTTTGATGTTTTTGTCGTGATATCATTTAGATTTTCTTCTATATTTTTCATAGTTTTGGGTATTACATTTAAGTCTTTAATCCATCCTGAGTTAATTTTTATAGATGATGTAGGGAAGGGATCCAGTTTCAATTTTCTGCATATGGCTAGCCAGTTCTCCTAGCAACTATTAAATAGGGAATCCTTTCCTCATTGCTTGTTTGTGTCAGGTTTGTCAAAGATCAGATGACTGTAGGTGTGGTTTTGTTTCTAAGTACTCTATTCTGTTCCATTGATCTCTATGTCTGTTCTTTTACCAGTACCATACAGTTTGGGTTACTGTAGCCTTGTAGTATAGTTTGAAGTCAGGTAGTGTGATGCTTCCAACTTTGTTCTGTTTGCTTAGGATTGTCTTGGCTATTCGGGCTCTTTTGTTTGTTCCATGTGAATTTTAAAATAGTTTTCTCTAATTCTGAGCACTGACTTTGAGGGCAGTGAAATTACCCTGTATGACACTGTAATGGTAGATACATGTTATTACAAATTTTTTGAATACCATGTAACATGCAACACCAAGAGTGAACCGTAATGGAAAACTATGGACTCTGGGTAATAATGATGTATCAGTGCAGGTTCTTCAGTTCTAACAAATGTATCACTTTGGCAGTGGAGGGATGTTGATAATGGGAAGGCTATGAATACATGGAGGCAGGAAGTTTACAGGAAATCTCTGCACTTTCCACTCCGTTTTGCTGTGACTCCAAGAGTGCTCTATTAAAAAAAAAGAAAAAGAAAAAAAAAAGCAAATCTATCTAAAAATCTAATTTTGCAACTGTAAAAAATGAGAATGGCCACAATGCATTATAATATATTGGGAAAATAATCTATACTAATACCAAAAAACAAATGACAAAAGTTTATAATAAAGTTAGAAAAAAATTATAGTTATAAAACCACCATTTTGCAAAAATCATATTAAAAATTGACATGGATAAATATTATTGATGTAAAACCTAGGGGGTTAAAGTTTGTTGGCAAATAAGAGATTTACATACGTTCAAATTGTTTTCCCATCAATTACTCACTAATTATGAAATGATTAAAAGGTACTTTTATAGCAATAAAATTTAGAAGAAACTGCCTTAACTAAGCGATCAAGATTAACATAACCATGCGTGGAACAAACTGACATGAAGTACCTCCTGATATCATACACTGGAGAAGATACTATATCACATATGTAATATTTCTGCAAAAAACTCAAAAGCATAATTATAAAGAAGCAACAAGAAAAACCCAAATTGAGAGAAATACTGCAAAACATTATGCCTGTACTCTTAATACACCAAGGTCATAAAACACAAAGAAAAGGGAGGAAATGTTACATATCAAAGGAGAGAAAAGACATAATATGACTAAATGTAAACCTCTGCATTGGATCCTGGTTCAGAGGGCAACATTGCTATAAAGGACACTTGGAAGACAATTAGTGAAGTAGGAATGCAAACTATATTACATAATAGTTGCTGCAGCTTTGGGTCGATATCTTTTTGTGAACTCATTTGAAGCTGTCTTTTATTCCTAGTTTACTTAGAATTCATTTTTATTGTTATGAATGGTTTTAAAATTTATCAATCTTTTTTTCCTTCTGTAAATATTGGAATGATAGTATTGTACTTTTCTTTCATCTGTTAATGTGATGAATTTCCTTAATATTTGTTTCAAAAATAATAAAATATATTTGGATATTTGGAATAAATTCTTCTTAGTCTTGAAGAACATATTATATATATTCTGAAATTATATTGAAAATACGTCGAGTCTCCAACTCCCAGCGCGAGCGACACAGAAGACCGGTGATTTCTGCATTTTCAACTGAGGTACTGGGTTCATCTCACTGGGGAGTGCCGGAGGATCGGTGCTGGTCAGCCGCTGCAGCCCGACCAGCAAGAGCTGAAGCAGGGCGAGGCATTGCCTCACCTGGGAAGTGCAAGGGGGAAGGGAATCCCTTTTCCTAGTCAGGGGAACTGAGACATACAACACCTGGAAAATCGGGTAACTCCCACCCCAATACTGCGCTTTAAGCAAACAGGCACACCAGGAGATCATATCCCACACCTGGCCGGGAGGGTCCCACACCCACGGAGCCTCCCTCATTGCTAGCACAGCAGTCTGTGATCTACCGGCAAGGCAGCAGCGAGGCTGGGGGAGGGGCGCCCGCCATTGCTGAGGCTTAAGTAGGTAAACAAAGCTGCTGGGAAGCTCGAACTGGGTGGAGCTCACAGCAGCTCAAGGAAACCTGCCTGTCTCTGTAGACTCCACCTCTGGGGACAGGGCAATAACAAACACAGCCGAAACCTCTGCAGACGCAAACGACTCTGTCTGACAGCTTTGAAGAGAGCAGTGGATCTCCCAACACGGAGGTTGAGATCTGAGAAGGGACAGACTCCCTGCTCAAGTGGGTCCCTGACCCCTGAGTAGCCTAACTGGGAGACATCCCCCACTAGGGGCAGTCTGACATCCCACACCTCACAGGGTGGAGTACACCCCTGAGAGGAAGCTTCCAAAGCAAGAATCAGACAGGTACACTCGCTGTTCAGAAATATTCTATCTTCTGCAGCCTCTGCTGCTGATACCCAGGCAAACAGGGTCTGGAGTGGACCTCAAGCAATCTCCAACAGACCTACAGCTGAGGGTCCTGACTGTTAGAAGGAAAACTATCAAACAGGAAGGACACCTACACCAAAACCCCATCAGTACATCACCATCATCAAGACCAGAGGCAGATAAAACCACAAAGATGGGGAAAAAGCAGGGCAGAAAAGCTGGAAATTCAAAAAATAAGAGCGCATCTCCCCCGGCAAAGGAGCGCAGCTCATCGCCAGCAACGGATCAGGGCTGGACGGAGAATGACTTTGACGAGATGAGAGAAGAAGGCTTCAGTCCATCAAACTTCTCAGAGCTAAAGGAGGAATTATGTACCCAGCGCAAAGAAACTAAAAATCTTGAAAAAAAAGTGGAAGAATTGATGGCTAGAGTAATTAATGCAGAGAAGGTCCTAAACGAAATGAAAGAGATGAAAACCATGACACGAGAAATACGTGACAAATGCACAAGCTTCAGTAACCGACTCGATCAACTGGAAGAAAGAGTATCTGCGATTGAGGATCAAATGAATGAAATGAAGCGAGAAGAGAAACCAAAAGAACAAAGAAGAAAAAGAAATGAACAAAGCCTGCAAGAAGTATGGGATTATGTAAAAAGACCAAATCTACGTCTGATTGGGGTGCCTGAAAGTGAGGGGGAAAATGGAACCAAGTTGGAAAACACTCTTCAGGATATCATCCAGGAGAACTTCCCCAACCTAGTAGGGCAGGCCAACATTCAAATCCAGGAAATACAGAGAACGCCACAAAGATACTCCTCGAGAAGAGCAACTCCAAGACACATAATTGCCAGATTCACCAAAGTTGAAATGAAGGAAAAAATCTTAAGGGCAGCCAGAGAGAAAGGTCGAGTTACACACAAAGGGAAGCCCATCAGACTAACAGCAGATCTCTCGGCAGAAACTCTCCAAGCCAGAAGAGAGTGGGGGCCAATATTCAACATTCTTCAAGAAAAGAATTTTAAACCCAGAATTTCATATCCAGCCAAACTAAGTTTCATAAGTGAAGGGGAAATAAAATCCTTTACAGATAAGCAAATGCTTAGAGATTTTGTCACCACTAGGCCTGCCTTACAAGAGACCCTGAAGGAAGCACTAAACATGGAAAGGAACAACCAGTACCAGCCATTGCAAAAACATGCCAAAATGTAAAGACCATCGAGGCTAGGAAGAAACTGCATAAACTATTGAGCAAAATAACCAGTTAATATCATAATGGCAGGATCAAGTTCACACATAACAATCTTAACCTTAAATGTAAATGGACTAAATGCTCCAATTAAAAGACACAGACTGGCAAACTGGATAAAGAGTCAAGACCCATCAGTCTGCTGTATTCAGGAGACCCATCTCACACGCAGAGACATACATAGGCTCAAAATAAAGGGATGGAGGAAGATTTACCAAGCAAATGGAGAACAAAAAAAAGCGGGGGTTGCAATCCTAGTCTCTGATAAAACAGACTTTAAACCATCAAAGATCAAAAGAGACAAAGAAGGCCATTACATAATGGTAAAGGGATCAATTCAACAGGAAGAGCTAACTATCCTAAATATATATGCACCCAATACAGGAGCACCCGGATTCATAAAGCAAGTCCTTAGAGACTTACAAAGAGACTTAGACTCCCATACAATAATAATGGGAGACTTCAACACTCCACTGTCAACATTAGACAGATCAACGAGACAGAAAGTTAACAAGGATATCCAGGAATTGAACTCATCTCTGCAGCAAGCAGACCTAATAGACATCTATAGAACTCTCCACCCCAAATCAACAGAATATACATTCTTCTCAGCACCACATCGTACTTACTCCAAAATCGACCACGTAATTGGAAGTAAAGCACTCCTCAGCAAATGTACAAGAACAGAAATTATAACAAACTGTCTCTCAGACCACAGTGCAATCAAACTAGAACTCAGGACTAAGAAACTCAATCAAAACCACTCAACTACATGGAAACTGAACAACCTGCTCCTGAATGACTACTGGGTACATAATGAAATGAAGGCAGAAATAAAGATGTTCTTTGAAACCAATGAGAACAAAGATACAACATACCAGAATCTCTGGGACACATTTAAAGCAGTGTATAGAGGGAAATTTATAGCACTAAATGCCCACAAGAGAAAGCAGGAAAGATCTAAAATTGACACTCTAACATCGCAATTAAAAGAACTAGAGAAGCAAGAGCAAACACATTCGAAAGCTAGCAGAAGGCAAGAAATAACTAAGATCAGAGCAGAACTGAAGGAGATAGAGACACAAAAAACCCTCCAAAAAATCAATGAATCCAGGAGTTGGTTTTTTGAAAAGATCAACAAAATTGACAGACCACTAGCAAGACTAATAAAGAAGAAAAGAGAGAAGAATCAAATCGACGCAATTAAAAATGATAAAGGGGATATCACCACCGACCCCACAGAAATACAAAGTACCATCAGAGAATACTATAAACACCTCTACGCAAATAAACTGGAAAATCTAGAAGAAATGGATAATTTCCTGGACACTTACACTCTTCCAAGACTAAACCAGGAAGAAGTTGAATCCCTGAATAGACGAATAGTAGGCTCTGAAATTGAGGCAATAATTAATAGCCTACCAACCAAAAAAAGTCCAGGACCAGATGGATTCACAGCTGAATTCTACCAGAGGTACAAGGAGGAGTTGGTACCATTCCTTCTGAAACTATTCCAATCAATAGAAAAAGAGGGAATCCTCCCTAACTCATTTTATGAGGCCAACATCATCCTGATACCAAAGCCTGGCAGAGAAACAACAAAAAAAGAGAATTTTAGACAAATATCCCTGATGAACATCGATGCAAAAATCCTCAATAAAATACTGGCAAACCGGATTCAGCAACACATCAAAAAGCTTATCCACCATGATCAAGTGGGCTTCATCCCTGGGATGCAAGGCTGGTTCAACATATGCAAATCAATAAACATAATCCAGCATATAAACAGAACCAAAGACAAGAACCACATGATTATCTCAATAGATGCAGAAAAGGCTTTTGACAAAATTCAACAGCCCTTCATGCTAAAAACGCTCAATAAATTCGGTATTGATGGAACGTACCTCAAAATAATAAGAGCTATTTATGACAAACCCACAGCCAATATCATACTGAATGGGGAAAAAATGGAAAAATTCCCTTTGAAAACTGGCACAAGACAGGGATGCCCTCTCTCACCACTCCTATTCTACACAGTGTTGGAAGTTCTGGCCGGGGCAATCAGGCAAGAGAAAGAAATCAAGGGTATTCAGTTAGGAAAAGAAGAAGTCAAATTGTCCCTGTTTGCAGATGACATGATTGTATATTTAGAAAACCCCATTGTCTCAGCCCCAAATCTCCTTAAGCTGATAAGCAACTTCAGCAAAGTCTCAGGATACAAAATTAATGTGCAAAAATCACAAGCATTCTTATACATCAGTAACAGACAAACAGAGAGCCAAATCAGGAATGAACTTCCATTCACAATTGCTTCAAAGAGAATAAAATACCTAGGAATCCAACTTACAAGGGATGTAAAGGACCTCTTCAAGGAGAACTACAAACCACTGCTCAGTGAAATCAAAGAGGACACAAACAAATGGAAGAACATACCATGCTCATGGATAGGAAGAATCAATATCGTGAAAATGGCCATACTGCCCAAGGTAATTTATAGATTCAATGCCATCCCCATCAAGCTACCAATGAGTTTCTTCACAGAATTGGAAAAAACTGCTTTAAAGTTCATATGGAACCAAAAAAGAGCCCGCATCTCCAAGACAATCCTAAGTCAAAAGAACAAAGCTGGAGGCATCACGCTACCTGACTTCAAACTCTACTACAAGGCTACAGTAACCAAAACAGCATGGTACTGGTACCAAAACAGAGATATAGACCAATGGAACAGAACAGAGTCCTCAGAAATAATACCACACATCTACAGCCATCTGATCTTTGACAAACCTGAGAGAAACAAAAAATGGGGAAAGGATTCCCTATTTAATAAATGGTGCTGGGAAAATTGGCTAGCCATAAGTAGAAAGCTGAAACTGGATCCTTTCCTTACTCCTTATACGAAAATTAATTCAAGATGGATTAGAGACTTAAATGTTAGACCTAATACCATAAAAATCCTAGAGGAAAACCTAGGTAGTACCATTCAGGACATAGGCCTGGGCAAAGACTTCATGTCTAAAACACCAAAAGCAACGGCAGCAGAAGCCAAAATTGACAAATGGGATCTCATTAAACTAAAGAGCTTCTGCACAGCAAAAGAAACTACCATCAGAGTGAAAAGGCAACCTACAGAATGGGAGAAAATTTTTGCAATCTACTCATCTGACAAAGGGCTAATATCTAGATCCTACAAAGAACTCAAACAAATTTACAAGAAAAAAACAACCCCATCAAAAAGTGGGCAAAGGATATGAACAGACATTTCTCAAAAGAAGACATTCATACAGCCAACAGACACATGAAAAAATGCTCATCATCACTGGCCATCAGAGAAATGCAAATCAAAACCACAATGAGATACCATCTCACACCAGTTAGAATGGCGATCATTAAAAAGTCAGGAAACAACAGGTGCTGGAGAGGATGTGGAGAAATAGGAACACTTTTACACTGTTGGTGGGATTGTAAACTAGTTCAACCATTATGGAAAACAGTATGGCGATTCCTCAAGGATCTAGAACTAGATGTACCATACGACCCAGCCATCCCAATACTGGGTATATACCCAAAGGATTATAAATTATGCTGCTATAAAGACACATGCACACGTATGTTTATTGCAGCACTATTCACAATAGCAAAGACTTGGAATCAACCCAAATGTCCATCAGTGACAGATTGGATGAAGAAAATGTGGCACATATACACCATGGAATACTATGCAGCCATCAAAAAGGATGAGTTTGTGTCCTTTGTAGGGACGTGGATGCAGCTGGAAACCATCATTCTTAGCAAACTATCACAAGAACAGAAAACCAAACACCGCATGTTCTCACTCATAGGTGGGAACTGAACAATGAGATCACTTGGACTCGGGAAGGGGGACATCACACACCAGGGCCTATCATGGGGAGGGGGTAGGGGGGAGGGATTGCATTGGGAGTTATACCTGATGTAAATGACGAGTTGATGGGTGCAGCACACCAACATGGCACAAGTATACATATGTAACAAACCTGCATGTTATGCACATGTACCCTACATCTTAAAGTATAATAATAATAAATAAATAAATAAATAAAAAAGAAAATACGTCATTTAAAACTTTTGAATTTATATTTATAAATAAAATCAGCCAGTGCTTTTATGGGCTTAAATTTTTCCTATCTTATTTATTAACAATAATTTATTAGTCCATATATTTAGTTTTTTCTATGTTGTGGATCTTTGATTTTTGAAGACTTAGTAGAAGTCACTTGTAAAATTATATGGGCCTGGTAATTTTTTAAAAAGTTATTGTCATGCAAATATTTAAAATTTATAAAAGTTATTTGGAGTAGGAATTATATGAGGATTGCAGGTATTATTATTCTCATTTCTATAGTTGAAAAAATTAAGGTATAAAAATCGGAAGCCTTTTCTTATGTTCCTGCGACATTTACATAGAAAACCAGAAACAAAATCAGTCTTCTCACCAAATCAACAACTTCTTTTTCTTCCTCCCTACAACACTGAATCTGTGGAAGCACACCTAAGTAGAAGCTAAAGCCATTGGGGTTGATGTTACTCTGTTTTCAAGGCCTGGCATGAGTATTCTGTCAACACTAAGGCCACAAGTGACCAAAGTGTTAGCAAGTGATGCCCTTTGGTAGATGATCTCCAAGAAACGTAATTTTGCAAATATGTAAATGCAAGGAACATTTGAAACCTTGTGGAATGCCCAGTTAATCTTTGAATCACCATGCAGGGTTTCTACATTGTTTTCTCCAGGGAAAAGTAGTAATGTCCTAGAAACCAGACGGATTTTTATTCTTACATCTGTTGCTTTTCCAAGGTCTTCATTTGATTTTATAGTACTATCGATAGGGACTATGAGGTGGTTGACTGTATTACAGGCAGACTCTAGAGTTTCACTCACTCCTGCCACTTCACAAAAACTCTCTTGAGAGCACAAATGCAAATATTCTCACTTCAACAGGCAGAGTTTAATCTGCAGCGCTGGTGTGTGGATTCTCCATCATAGAGCATGATTCACTAAATCTGTCTTTTGCTATGACTCTAGGGAAACCATCACTTGTCATTCTGCCCAGTAGAGCATGTTGTAGCACCTGCTTTATATTGTACCTTGCCACAAAGTATCCTCTCTGGTAGAACATCAAACAGCCAAGTATTCCCATTTATCCAATACTGGGGGGAGTTCAGAGGGATTATATGGTGAATTGAGCCAAGCTTCAGCTGTGCCAGTAAGGCATTAACTGTGACTACTTTTCTCCTTTTCTTATCACTGAAGAAAAAATAATAGAATGAAATATAATAAACAGACACTGAACTTTCCAATTTTAAAGGACATTTTCATCCACTGAGAAAATTGAGTTAGGTAAGGTAAATCATAAGGTAAACTTTCACCTAAGAGACAATTTTGCACAAATAATTGTTTAATTCGATTATTTTTAAATTTTCATTTTATTTTAAATTTCCAAGATTTTTGGACTTTATTTTTTAATTTTATTTTCAGAAGCATATCTGGCATTTTTTATAAAGCAAAAATATCTGAAATACCTATATTTTCATATATTTTTGACCGTTTAATATTTGTGATAATGCTATGAAAAATGTATTGTCATTTCTAATATATAAATTAAGAATTTTAAATTAGGAAAGTTTAAATATATGCCAAAGGTCATTACAAAGCTAGAGACTTGCCTTTAGTTTGTAGCAGAAACTGTTAGTTATCTGTCCCAAATCAATTCCCCACTATACGCCATTTCTTTCTGGGAGTAGACCTCAGATGTACTCTTTTGCCTCTTGTCGCCGGTGCTAGTTACTATGTGCTAAGGAAAAGCAATCCTATATTCATCTGATGGGTAATTTGAATTATCTACGTCTATCACAAGCACTCAGCCCTCCTGCTCGTTTGTTTTAGTATTGAACATATGGCTGAAATGTGGTCTATGCGATACTAAGAAAGATCTGCTAGGGAGGGATTCTGACAAGTTTCCTTACTCTTAGAGGGAAACTCAAGGAAGAAGAATACTCTTCTTTTCTGTTCATAAATAGCAGTCTCGGCCGGGCGCGGTGGCTCAAGCCTGTAATCCCAGCACTTTGGGAGGCCGAGACGGGCAGATCACGAGGTCAGGAGATAGAGACCATCCTGGCTAACACAGTGAAACCCCGTCTCTACTAAAAAATACAAAAAAACTAGCCAGACGAGGTGGCGGGCGCCTGTAGTCCCAGCTGCTGGGGAGGCTGAGGCAGGAGAATGGCGTAAACCCGGGAGGCGGAGCTTGCAGTGAGCTGAGATCCGGCCACTGCACTCCAGCCTGGGCGACAGAGCAAGACTCTGTCTCAAAAAACTAAATAAATGAATAAATAAATAAATAAATAGGGAATCCTTTCCCCATTTCTTCTTTCTCTCAGGTTTGTCAAAGATCAGATGGCTGTGGATGTGTGGTATTATTTCTGAGGACTCTGTTCTGTTCCATTGGTCTATATCTCTGTTTTGGTACCAGTACCATGCTGTTTTGGTTACTGTAGCCTTGTAGTAGAGTTTGAAGTCAGGTAGCGTGATGCCTCCAGCTTTGTTCTTTTGACTTAGGATTGTCTTGGAGATGCGGGCTCTTTTTTGGTTCCATATGAACTTTAAAGCAGTTTTTTCCAATTCTGTGAAGAAACTCATTGGTAGCTTGATGGGGATGGCATTGAATCTATAAATAACCTTGGGCAGTATGGGGAAAGGATTCCCTATTTAATAAATGGTGCTGGGAAAATTGGCTAGCCATAAATAGAAAGCTGAAACTGGATCCTTTCCTTACTCCTTATACGAAAATTAATTCAAGATGGATTAGAGACTTAAATGTTAGACCTACTACCATAAAAGTCCTAGAAGAAAACCTAGGTAGTACCATTCAGGACATACGCGTCGGCAAAGACTTCATGTCTAAAACACCAAAAGCAATGGCAACCAAAGCCAAAATTGACAGATGGGATCTCATTAAACTAAAGAGCTTCTGCACAGCAAAAGAAACTACCATCAGAGTGAAAAGGCAACCTACAGAATGGGAGAAAATTTTTGCAATCTACTCATCTGACAAAGGGCTAATATCTAGATCCTACAAAGAACTCAAACAAATTTACAAGAAAAAAACAAACAACCCATCAAAAAGTGGGCAAAGGATATGAACAGACATTTCTCAAAAGAAGACATTCATACAGCCAACAGACACATGAAAAAATGCTCATCATCACTGGCCATCAGAGAAATGCAAATCAAAACCACAATGAGATACCATCTCACACTAGTTAGAATGGCGATCATTAAAAAGTCAGGAAACAACAGGTGCTGGAGAGGATGTGGAGAAATAGGAACGCTTTTACACTGTTGGTGGGATTGTAAACTAGTTCAACCATTATGGAAAACAGTATGGCGATTCCTCAAGGATCTAGAACTAGATGTACCATATGACCCAGCCATCCCAATACTGGGTATATACCCAAAGGATTATAAATCATGCTGCTCTAAAGACACATGCACACGTATGTTTATTGCGGCACTATTCACAATAGCAAAGACTTGGAATCAACCCAAATGTCCATCAGTGACAGACTGGATGAAGAAAATGTGGCACATATACACCATGGAATACTATGCAGCCATCAAAAAGGATGAGTTTGTGTCCTTTGTAGGGACATGGATGCAGCTGGAAACCATCATTCTTAGCAAACTATCACAAGAACAGAAAACCAAACACCGCATGTTCTCCCTCATAGGTGGGAACTGAACAATGAGATCACTTGGACTCGGCAAGGGGAACATCACACACCGGGGCCTATCATGGGGGGGGAGGGGGGAGGGATTGCATTGGGAGTTATACCTGATGTAAATGACGAGTTGATGGGTGCTGATGAGTTGATGGGTGCAGCACACCAACATGGCACAAGTATACATATGTAACAAACCTGCACGTTATGCACATGTACCCTAGAACTTAAAATATAATAATAATAAATAAATAAATAAATAGTAGTCTCTTCATGTGATAACTGCTATGGAAGCCATTTTGTATCCTGGAGGAGAACCAGCTTGAGAATAAGACCAATTCTCTGAGGATGGCAGAGCTGAACATATAAAGTATTTATGCCTATGAGAGCATCATTAAGTTGCTGAATTGATGAATTTTGGGGATAATCCACTTTAGGCCTTCTTGCTTTTAGGAAAAATATATTTAACTCTGTTGAAGCCCCCAGAGTCATCCTAACTGACGCAGAATTCAGAATGTGTAACTCAAAAGCCAATAATTCTTCATAGAAATACCACAACAGGTAACCTCCACAAGTAACCTTTTTTTTTTTTTTGAGATGGAGTCTCGCTCTGTTGCCCAGGCTGGAATTCAGTGGCACAATCTTGGCTCACTGCAAACTCTGCCTCCCAGGTTCACGCCATTCTCCTGCCTCAGCCTCCGGAGTAGCTGGGACTACAGGCGTCCGCCACCACACGTGGCTTATTTTTTGTATTTTTAGTAGAGATGGGGTTTCACTGTGTTAGCCAGGATGGTCTCGATCTCTTGACCTTGTGATCCACCCGCCTTGGCCTTCCAAAATGCTGGGATTACAAGTGTGAGCCACTGCACCTGGCCACAAGTAACCATTTTTAACAGAATATAGCTGTCAATTAGAATTAACATTATTTTTTAGAACAGAGTTTACTAATTCAACCTAAATGAGTGGGGTAGGTTTTTGGAAGCCCAAAACACATTAAAGGATAAGAAAGCTAACCTCTAGAAGGATACTGCTCAGACCTTCTGGCTTTTACAGATCATCTGGTCTTTCAACAGAAGGTTCTAAATCTAGAATTTTTAAGGTACAGTATTTTGATTTTCAAATTTTGGCCACAAATTTTTTTTTTTTAATAAGTCAATCAAAGAATGAGCATGAGCTATATTTGGTCATTGAGCTCTGTAATTCTGCAACCTCTACCTTTGAAGATTTTAGCTCTTATTATAGCTATAATTTCATTGTATAATACATGAAATAAAGTGTATGCTTTTTACACTAACCTTCAGAGATAAATCCATCAATGCTGAAAATGTGTTTCTTTATCACTACTTGAACTCCAGCTGAAACTACACATATTCGATCCAGGGCAAGCTGCATGATTTGTTTCCAAGAGGGTGTTTTGTCTTGAAAAATTATTGCATCTTCAGAAATTTCAAGTTTGGGTTTTCAAGAAAAATAGTGTTTTCTGTAAAAAGTTTGCTTCAATGACTTCAAAATGTTCCAGATAATTTTTTAAAGGTTTAGGACTGTGGATAGCTTATCATAAGATTTTGAAATTCACCTAATGTCAGATAGAAATGTCACAGGCTTACTCAAGTCTTTAAGGGATAGCCAGAGCTTAAGAATAAATGAACTCAGGAAATGGCTTCAGAATTTTATGATTTTAATTTGATATATCTTAGCCTGGAAGTATCCTACTGCGAGAAATTATCTTCTCACTTTCTCTCTCTCTTTTTCTTTTGCTTTTTACCTGTATTTTTGCCAATTATTAAAATAATGCATGACCATTCCAGAACATTTGAAAAGTAGAATAAAAAACATACAAGATGAGAATGTACATTAATAAAATTCCCACCACTCTGAGAAAACTGTGAATACGTTGGCATCATTTCCTTCAATGTACTTATTTTTCTACATTTTTATCTTACCTATTTGGAATCATATAATCACTTTGTATCCTGTTTTCCCTTTTTAACGTAATTGAACGTAGACTGTAGGTCTGAATCTTGAAGCCGGCCTAATCTTTAATTATTTTTAGGTAACAATACATTTATTTCCTCTCTGCCTAGGAACCTTAGAATATTGTAAATTTACATTTGCAATTCAAAAATTGTGCCAGAATATACCTTATGCTAACTTTGCCTGGAACTCAGTAAATGCATTTGATTTATAAAAATAATTATCTTCATCACTTCATGACATTTCTTTTAAATACTCTGCTTCTATCTCTATTGTTTTGGGTGCCTTTGATTCTTTAACTTAAGAATCAAATTCTTAAGTTAAATCTCAGTTGCCATTTCTCCTAGAGTTTTTGTTCTTTTTAATATTTTAGGGTTTTTGTTTGCCATTTGAGACATTTTGTTGAAAATATTCAAACTCTTGGCTCTCTCCCATATAATATATTTTATAGGCCCAGTTGTATTTCTTTTTATGATTTATATATCATCATAAAGAAATATTACTTGGAGGAGTGTTTTCTGTTTTTTTTTTTTTTTTTTTTTTCCTGAGACGGAGTCTCGCTCTGTCGCCCAGGCTGGAGTGCAGTGGCCGGATCTCAGCTCACTGCAAGCTCCGCCTCCTGGGTTCACGCCATTCTCCTGCCTCAGCCTCCCGAGTAGCTGGGACTACAGGTGCCCAGCTAGTTTTTTTTTTTTATATCTTTTAGTAGAGGTGGGGTTTCACCATGTTAGCCAGGATGGTCTCGATCTCCTGACCTCGTGATCCACCCGTCTCGGCCTCCCAAAGTGTTGGGATTATAGGCTTGAGCCACCGCACCCGGCCAGAGGAGTGTTTTCTAAAGGGCAAAGTGAAGAGTGTGTCCTTAGGCCCCTCCCAGTCCCTATTACCAGCAAGAACAACCTTTGGGCACATGCCTGCTGCTGGTTTTCACCCTGCGGGCTTATCCGCTTAGGACATTCTCAGTCAAGTAAGAGTTGTAGAGTGCAATGCAAAACTTTCCATCTTTGGCCTCTTCTTGCCATGTGCAGGCTCGAAGTTACCATACCTGAATGACACATTGGGCGTTTCAGCACTTAGATTTACAGTTGATCATAGCAAGTTGATTGTATGCATTTCTCTTCAGGCTCACATGAACAATTGAAACAAAATGAATAAATAAAGTTATAGACAGAAAAATTTTATATACAAGAAGGACTAAGAGACTTAGTCTTAGTCCTTGTTGTATAAGAAATACCAACCAGTTTTGGAAAGCTGTAAGACAGAAAGTAGAGTACTAATGAGACTGGCAGAGGAGGCTAAAGTCTAAATACTCCCAGAAAGGGATGATAATAAAATAACTCTATGCATTAGCGTACTAGAAAGCCTCAGGGAACACTGAAGGGCCAGGGTGAGACTTGAAATAGAAAACTGTGGATAAATGTTAGAAGGGTAACTCCCGGCACCATAGCAACATAGCGCCATTCCTCCTGTAACCAGCCAGTGGGTTCTTCCTGCAGCACGAACAAAATCAATTCATGGCATTGAAGTAAAGAGTTGAATTGACATGGGGCCAGCCTTGCCACATGGGAGATGGAGTTCTTACTCAAATTAATCTCATAGAAAGCTTATAGGTTAGGGGTTTTTTAATTATTATAATTGAGACAGAGTCTCACTCCATCACTCAGGCTGGAGTGCAGTGGTGTGATCTCAGCTCACTGCGATCTCCGCTATGGGGGTTCAAATGATTCTCCTGCCTCAGCCTCTTGAGTAGCTGGGACTACAGGTGTGCATCACCACACCCAGTTAATTTTTGTATTTTTAGTAGAGACGGGGTTTCACCATGTTGATCAGGCTGGCCTTGAACACCTAACCTCAAATGATCTGCCTGCCTTGCCCTCCCAAGGTGCTGGGATTACAGGTGTGAGCCACCATGGCTGGCCAAGGTTAGGGGTTTTTAAAGGTAGTTTGTGGGGAGTGGGGAGGGTGTCTAGGCAATGAGCGTTTGCTGGTGATTGGTTAGGTTGGAGATGAAATTATAAATTGAAGCTGTCCTCTTGAGCTGAGTCACTTCTGGGTGGGGCCACAGAAGGGACTGGTGGGTCCAGGGGGCCATGGGTGTTGGACATGCAAAAAAAACCTGAAACAGTATCCCAAAAGTCCAATCTCAGATTCTACAATAGTGATGTTATCTGCAGGAGTAATTGGGGAAGTTACATATCTGTGATCTCCAGAATAAAAGCTGGCAATCATGTATGTATACACCTTAGCAGAATTCAGGTGCCTCTGTCCTCCTTGTCTGGTGGCCTCTCATTAGCATTACAAAGGCAGTTGAGTTTGGGGGAAGGGGTATTATTTAAACTATAAACTAAACGTCTCCCAGAATTAGCTTTGCCCAGGAATAATTAAGGACAGCTTCAAGGCTGAAGGCAAGAGGGGTTGACTCGATCAGACCTCCCACACTGCCAAAGTTTTCTCACTGATGCAGTTTTTGCAAAGGCAGTTTCATTTCTAGCCTGTGCAGGAGACCAGTCTCTTCACTGGAGCAATTAAACAGGGAGATTTCCTGACTGTGGAGCAGCAGTTACAGAGGAGGGTGTGATGAAGGGCAAGACTGACACTCGGAGATAACATGGGAAACGTTCTTTATAAATCTTGATGCCCCACATTTCTTCCTCTGTCCATGCTCAGAAAGCAGATAATTAGGCAGTTGGAAGATTCCTCTTTAAAGCTATGACCAAGATGATGGCCTTAACGCTTCTCTCAACTGACTAAGCTTTAACAGTCCTCTTCCTAACTATACTCCTTATCTCCCATTTCTTAGCACATTTACTTTCAAAAACTTTCAATCGTAAATTCTTTCTCTTCCCTGTCGAATTGTAAATCTTCCACAATCCAGGAATATCTTTCTCAAGGGCCTATAGGAGCCATCTCTTTGAAACATGATCATTTGTAAAGATAGTTCCCCTGTATTTGAGTCTCTGTGGGAGTGTGGGAGCCTAACTTCCCAAGATGTCAGTTAGCAACCAGAGGCAGCCCAGTCACATAGGCCAGCCTTCTCCCGATGTCCTCCAGTGCTTTTCCGCTAACTCGCCTCAGTGCTTAAGAACTCTCCCACCTTTTGTTTCAGAGTGTTACCGTAGGTAGTCAGGCAGACATGAGCAGGGCAGGAGAGGGGCCCCACCCACTACCCAGGAAGGAGTGTCAGGCAACCATCAGGTGACAGTCGACTGGTTATTAGAATTGTCTCTCTAAAATAATAATTGGTTGCAGCTGGTGCCAGGGAACGGCCGTCTCCCAATAGATAGAAAACTGAAACTGCTGGTCAGCAGCTTCCCCCGATAAGATCTCAGGAGTTGGGTGAGTGGGCTCAAACATGCACACTAAGAGGCAAAAGAGTGGAGTTTAACTGGTATATGACTTTCCTCTGGGAACACACAACTGATAAGGGAAAGATGCTTCAAGTGAGCATGTGTACAACTTCAGTAAACACACTGTGCATGTGTCCCCCTCCCAAATGCTGGCAGGCTACTGCACACAAGGATACCCCACCCCAAGGGAAGAATCAGGGGAGAAGGGATGAAGCCCTCTGGAAGTATGCCAATGTATAAAACCCCAAATCAAAGGTGAAACTATGCATTTGAACTGTCAACTTGCCTACTTGGCCCTTTTCCAAATTACTTTCAGTCCTGCTCTAAAGCTTTCTTTTTTCTTTTTCTTTTTTCTTTTCTTTATTTTTTTTTGAAACGGAGTCACGCTCTGTCGCCCAGGCTGGAGTGCAGTGGTGCGATCTCAGCTCACTGCAAGTTCTGCCATTCTCCTGCCTCAGTCTCCCAAGTAGCTGGGACTACAGGCACCCGCCACCGCGCTCAGCTCTTTTTTTTTTTTTTTTGTATTTTTAGTAGAGATGGAGTTTCACTGTGTTAGCCAGGATGGTCTCGATCTCCTGACCTCGTGATCCACTCACCTCGGCCTCCCAAAGTGCTGGGATTACAGGTGTGAGCCACTGCGCCCGGCCTAAAACTTTTTAATAAACTTTCGCTCTTGATCCAAAACTTGCCTCAGTCTCTTTGCCTTTTGTGTCCCTCAGTTGAATTATTTCTTCTGAGGAGGCAAGAATTGAGGTTGCTGCGTACCCATACAGATTCGCCACTAACAAGAGGAGTTTGGTTCCATCTCTTCCCTCTACTGCAAGTCTTGAGTGAAGTTTTCCTTACTTCTTCACTTCATCCAAGATAGTTGATGCAGCTTCGTTGTGTAGGGTAAATACCCAGGGTTTGTCGTCTCGTGCCAAGAAAATTTAGGACACAGACACACATGAGAAGTTCAGAAGCAGAGGTTTAATAGAAGAAAGAGAAAGAAGAACAACTATCTCTCTCTAGTGAGAGAGGGGCTACCAAAAGGAAAGACCAGCCAGTGGCAGAGTCCACTGGATTTTATAGGCAGGCTTAAGGAGGCAGTGTCTGATTTATGTTGGACCCACAGATTGGTTCAATCAGGTGTGACATTTTCATAGCTCACAGGAAAGGCTGGCCACCACCCTAATCTTATTAAGCAAATGGGCTTTCCACTTGACCTGTGACATCTTGTCTGTTCCTTACTGTACACATGGCTGACAAAAAGAAGAGAAGATGGAGCCACCATTTTGAATATGCCTAGGTAGTATTTTTCTGCTGACCTTCACCTGTGCAAGCTTCCAGCTTGCTTGTCTATGTCTGCAGCTCAATTTTACAGGCTGCTTTTTGTTAGAAAATGATTTGAGGGCTGCTTTTCATTAAAAAGGAAAACCTTACTGAGGACTTCAGTACCCTCATTATCTGCCTAAGTAATTTCTTCTTTACTCCTATATTATAATTTTCCTTTGAGAGTTCAAAGATCTCCAAGAAAAGACCTACAGATGAGGAAATGTGTGAAGTAATAACTATTTCATTTTCATACTGCAACGAGGTCCATTTGTGGCAAAACCCGATCACATACATATAGCTTTTCATGCATCACTGTTACAGAGGAACTGGCAGTCAGGCTCATCAGCCATTTGTTGAAAGCTTTCATTCAGAATTCAGAAGAAAAGCCCAACAGATCATTGAACTAAGTGGGAGGTGTGGGTGGGGAGGGAGAGAGAGAATGAATACTGTATAACAAAGTAAGTCAGAAGAGTTATGGAATGAGAGTGTTATCATTTATATTGTTCTGGAAAAGGTTAGGATATTGATTATAGTGTACTAGTAAGCATGGTAAGATGTCCAGGGTTTAAACTAAAAGAACAAAAATACAATGGTAACTTTACAAAAGGTGTGAGAGAATAAATGAAAGATGATCACAAAAGAGAAAGAATGCTCTGCAACCACTATCCTGCAAAATGAAAAGGGAGAGAATGGAGGAATAAAAGAAACAGAATAAATAGGAGCAAGGAAAATGGTAAAAAATTAAAGTCTAGGAGAACCATTATGTACAATAAATATAAACTTGCCAATTAAGAGATTGTGAGACTGTACTTTTAAAAAATGTTGGATTTGTGCTATTTACTAGAGACATACCTAAAATATAAAGTCACAGGAAAGTCAAAAGGACAGAAAAAGATGTGCTAGGTAAATACTAGCCAAAAGAAAGGTGACACATCTTTTCTTTCCTATGTCCTCTTTATATGCCACTGGCTCAAGTTTATTGGTAGTGCTGCTAAAATATTCTATATCTTGTCAATTTTAATCTTTTATTCCATTACTGAAAGAAGTATGTTAAGTTTCCCATTATGAAGCTTATCTTATTAATATTTTCTTAAAATATTGTCAAGTTTTTTGTGTCATGCATTTCGAGGCTACATTATTAAGGACCTGGACATTTAGAAATACTATTCCTTAGTAAGTTTTACCTTCTTGTCAAAATGTAGTTAGTCCAATTATTTTTAATAACGTTTGTTTTCATTAAGTTTGTTTGATATAATATTCATATAGCCACGTTGGCTTTATATTGCTTAGTATTTTCTTGATCTGTCTTTATTTTCCAGTTGTTTCTATCATCTTTCTTTTGACTCTAAACTCTACAGTTCTACTTATATTTGTCTAAGAATGTATTTCTTATTATTTATCCCACAATATGTCAGGCTCTGTGAATTTGAGAATTTGAGAAGTTCTCAGAAGTTCTTTTTGGACATTACTTCTCTCTTTCCCTGTTCTATTCTGGAAACAGTTGTATTTTCAGTCTGATTCTTTGCTCTTATATTTCAGCTTCTCTTGTTCTCCATCTCTTTGTCTTTCTAGGCTCTCTTCCGATGATTTTAATGAGGTTAAACACATTCTTACATTTTGAGTTCTAACTTACATATTTTTTTTAATTGATATGATTTGGATCTGTGCCCCCACTCAGATATCATGTTGAAGGTCATAATCACCAGTGCTGGAGGTAAGACCTGGTGGGCAGTGACTGGATTATGGCGGAAGAGTTCTCATGAATAATTTAGCACCATCCCCTAGGTTCTGTTCTCATAATATGTGAGTGAGTGAGTTCTTGTGATATCTGGTGGTTTAAAGTGTGTACTACCTCCCCCTCTCTCTCTTTCTCCTGCTTCAGCCATGTAAGACATGACTACTTACCCTTTGCCTTTGGTGAAGTAAGTTTCTTGAGGCCTCCCCAGAAGCCAATGCCACTCTGCTGCCTGTGCAGCCTGCAGAGCCATGAGCCAATTAAACCTCTTTTCTTTATAACATACCCAGTCTCCGGTAATTCCTTAAAGCAGTATGAGAACAGACTAATACACCATATTAAGTACATATTTAATGTTTGATATTTAGTAACTCAATTATCTAAAATTATTTTCAGCATTTTTTTCTCCTATAGATTCTCATTGATGGTGGCTAGTTTTATTATGTGTTTTTAAGAATCAAATTGTATTTTTAGAATTGGGGAAATCCTATGAGGCCCAAGCTGTTTTGTTAATTATTTTTATTTATTTATTTGTTTATTTATTTTTGCATTTTTTGACAGGAACTCTGGACTGTAACTAAACTCTGACCCCTCTTAAACTCTTTACTTTGGACTTCCTGGATCTTTCCAATACTGGACATTTGAATCCCTAATGGTGAGAAGATCAACTTTTATTATTTTTTCTGGAGAAGGCATATAACCCATCCATATTTGAGGTCAGACAGTTAAATGTCCTTTTGTATTTATTTATTTATTTGCTTATTTGTTTTTCTGAGACAGGGTCTTGTTCTGTCACCCAGGCTGGAGTGCAGTGGCGCAATCTCAGCCTACTGCAACCTCTACCTCCTTAGTTCAAGAGATTCTCCTGCCTCATCTTCCCATGTAGCTGGGATTACAGGTGTGCAACACCACATCCAGCCAATTTTGGTATTTTTAGTAGAGATGGGGTTTCACCATGTTGGCCAGGCTGGTCTCGAACTCCTAACCTCAAGTGATCCATCCACCTGGGCCTCCCAAAGTGCTGGGATTATAGGCATGAGCCACTATGCCAGCTCTACTTGTTTTTCTTTTAAACTTGCAGTTGAGATCTTTTTTTCCAGGATACCTTCACTGAAGGTAGCTCTTTAAGGCAGCAGGATTCACAATGGTGGAGACTGGCAACATGCTATAGTACAGTTCTAATTTACCTTCACTTTGTCTCTCAGTGCCAGGTCCCCAGAAATATTTCCGAGCTCTTGAGGGGCTCTTTTCCGCATTCAAAGGAATATTTGATATTTTATCCCAATATTTCTTGATGTTTGGTAATAGGAGATTTTTTGGAATATTTAGTCTGTTGTTATAAATAGAGGTCAGTCTAATAATTTTTTATAATGAAAGCCTAATATTTAAAAATTCATAATGACAGGCACTGAAATATGTTAAAATGAAAACATAGTAGAACAAAGTTGAAAGTTTTATTTAGATCCTTCTTAGTGTTGTTTTCTAAAGATTTTTCTCTTTCTTATGCATTATATTTTTAAGTAGAAATAATTTCAAGGTAGAAGAAAGAAATTGAAAAAAAAATTAGACAGAAGATCTACATAGATTTCTTTCTATTTGAAATAGTTAAAGAGGCTGTGGAAATACATCTGAGGGCCTGAGGTTGATCATAGAGAAGGTAATAAGACAAGATGCTCTGGCCTCAAAAGAAAAAAAAAAATAATTCTAAGTACTGCAAGTGAAGAAAAGCTTAATTTTTTTGTGTTTGACCCTTGGAGACCCTTTTCTGTTACTATGACATTCTAGAGCCCACTCTGCCCTTTCTTCCTGCATTGGTTCCAGATAATGAAATGCTTTTGGTAACTAGTCTATCAACAATAAGAAAACCATCTATTTTAAATGATAGACACTTCTTGTTCTTTATTATTAAGTCAGTTTCTCTAGTCTCTAAACTTATTTTTTTCTAATAGCCCAGATTTCAGTTATTTACATATTTTTATTAGTATGCCTGCCAAACCCAAAATTGGGTAAGGCACTGATGTTTTTCATTTGTATAGTGCATCTTGTTTGTGTGTTGAGGTTTGATATTACATGCAAGATAAGAACATAATTACAAGATAATTTAAAAGAAACTGGCGGTACATTTTTCTCTCTTCCTCCTCCTCTCTGCACTCCCTCTAACCCCTCTGTACTTTAAGACAAGAAAAATGGTGCTTCTCCAGGAAATACCAGGAAGAAGCTATAATGAGAAAGAGTTCAGCAGAAGCAAAACTGAATATATCTCTAACCATTGTTAAGTCTTTAAAATTTGCTGCCAAACCAAACCTAATGGTTTAGATAGACCAACTACTATATCCCCGACATTTCTACATTCCTTGCATCCATAGCCATTGCCATGTATCTTTGGAGTTCATCCCATCAAGACTCTGAATACGTTCACACGTCCCTGGTTTTGTATTTGGTTCTGTGACTTGGTTTTGTGGTGTGACATGTGAAAGATATTCAACCAGAACATTGTTAGTAGTACCCTGGAATTATACTATCAAGAATGCCAAGCATGAGAAGTTTTTGTTAAAGCATTCTAACTGGGGAAGAAGGGCAAGATTTTTATGGGGGCTTTAACGTGAGGGAACAAATCAAAGTTCAATGAAGCTTAACAGGAAGACCAAAGTATGATTAATTTTGGAAATGGGAATAGAAAAATTGATCTCATGAATTAGCAGCCTGGATTTTAAATAACTTCCTATTTACTTTTTCATAGGCAAAAGTTAGGGTCATGGTTAGCCATTTAACATAGTGTACCACTTGGTCATATGCATATATTTAATTTAGAAGATATTTTTTGTTACTCTAGATATTACCATTCTCTGCCTCTCGGACAGATCTTTGTTTGATGGGTAACTGGAGTAACTCACACTTTTCTTGTCCAAACAGTAAAACTCCTTCTATTGGATATATTTTAATATAAAAACATTTTAAATATAAAATTTATTGAAATTCTTTAAAACCAGGGACTATATGAGTCCAATAAGAATATTTTGATTTGAATTAAAATTCAAGTAATTTATTTCACTGAATCCAATCTAATTATTGGTATGTGCAAATTTTACCTATATGAAAAAATTTGGAAAGATATTTGAAAAATGGAGTAAAAGACATATATCTGATGTATCTGATAAAATACTTTAGGAAGTATTTTCAGATTAAAGATGTATATATAACACCTGAAATTATAAAACTACTAAAAGAAAACATAGGAAAAATACCCCAGGACATTGATCTAGGCAAAGATTTTATGGCTAAGACCTGGAAAACATGAATAATAAAAATATAAAGAGACAAATGGGAGTATATTAAGGTAAAAAACTCTGTATAGCAAAGGAAACAATCAACAGAGTGAGTATACATTCTATTGAATGAGTGAAAACATTTGCAAACTATTCATCTGACAAGGGACTAATACCTAGAACATGTAAGGAACTCAATACTAAATCAAATAATTCCATTAAAAAGTGAGCCAAGGGGATGAACGGACATTTCTCAAAGGAAGACATACAGATGGCCAAGAGGTATATGAAAAAATGCTTAACATCACTAATCAGGGAAATGCAAATCAAAACCACAATGAGATATCATCTTTCCCCAGTTAGAATAGCTATTCTTAAAAAGTCAAAAAATAACAGATGTTGGTGAGGATGTGGAGAAAAGGAAACTCACATGTTATTAATAGGAATGTGAATTAGACCAGTCACTATGAAAAACTATAGAGATTTTCCAAAAAGTTAAAAATAGAACCACCATATGATCCAGCAATTCCACTGCTAGATATGTATCCAAAGGAAAATAAATTTGCATACCAAAGGAATACCTGTACTTGAATGTTTATTACAGCACCATTCACGGGAGTCAAGATATGTAATCAACCTAAGTATCCATCAAAGGATGAGTGAATGAAGAAAATGTGGTGCACATATACAATGGAATACTCTTTGGCCATATAAAGGAATGAAATCTTGTCATATGCAGCAACATGGATGAAACTGGAGGTCATTATGTTAAGCAAAATAAGCCAGACACAGAAAGAAAAATATTGCATATTCTCATTTGTATGTGAGAGTGAAAAAACTTTTACCTCATAAAGGTATAGAGTAGAATGACAGTTACTAGGGGCTTGAAAGGATGAGTAGGTGGTGCGGGGGAGTTAGGATAATGAGTACCAACATACACATTAGATAAAAGATATAAGTTCTGTGGTTCAACAGCAGAGTAGAGTGACTGTAGTTAACAATGTATTGTATAGTTCAAATTAGCTAGAAGATAGGACTCAAATTGTTTCCAACACATAGAAATGATAAATACTCAAGGTGATGAATACCTCAGGTACTCTGTCTTGATCATTATACATTCTGTGCATGTAACAAAAATCACATGTACCCCATACATATGTAAAATATTATGTGTTTATAAAAATACACATTAGTTTTCAGTATTCCCAGTGCAGCCTTAAATCAAATATTTACTGAAGATTTCCAGTATATTTAGAGTGTATAACTCACATCTATTTTCTGCCCTCAAGGACTACAATCAAAGTGGGTGGAGTGGAACTGACTGTAGATGCTGTGGGAATGCCAAGAGGCAGACAACTGTGGGCTACAGTAGTGTCAGAATATTTCATTTTTTTGGTCACACATATTTTCATGTGTATAAGAATGTATCACCTTCTTCCCTAATGCAAATACTAATGTCTTCCTATTTTCTCCTTGTCCTTTGCTCACCTTAAATAAGCAGATTTCAGCTAGAGGCATTATCAGTGGGCAACTGATGACAATAAAACATGTATCCTAGAATATCAAATATCCCCCATTTCTATGGAATAATTCACATTAGTGTTTATAATAAAAATATGAAGAGACCAATGGGACTATATTAAACTAAACAACTCTGTACAGCAAAGGAAACAATCAACAGAGTAAGGATACATCCTGTTGAATGAGAGAAAATATTTGAGAACTATTCATCTGACAAGGGACTAATACCTAGAATATGTGAGGAACTCAATGCTAAAACAAAGGGGAACTGGATACTACAAAGAAGCTGACAGAACACCTGTCAGTGAGTGGGGCTCATGGCCCGGAAAAAAGTGGATACATTTTCCTGCAGTTCTAACTTAATGCTTTTAAACTGATTGAAGTACAGATGATAGAAACTCAGAATTATGAGCTTTACTGATCCAACAGTGACTATTTAAAATATGCTGTTTACCTTTTGTTTTGGTAACAGAGATAAAAGACAACAACATGGTCTCCCTAGGGCTCTACATAAAGAGTTAATTTTTCAATCCTTTGATTTATTCATGATTTCATTTCGTTTGCACATGGGCTGATGGCTTCCGCTTTCCACACACACACACAAAAAAGATACTGAGACCTAAAATTCTCTACTAAGTCTTAAAAGTGCTTTTACTTCTATGGTATTGAAAGCAAAAATGAAATTTGAATCATGAGGTTATCCAATATGTAAAATAAAAATAGATATTTAAAAATAAAATGTTTTTTTCTAATTTTTTCTTCATATTTATTTGAACTAAAGTAGACATTCCGAATTACATACTTAAAAATGTCAATCTTATGGCATATATACATTAGCTCCACTATACATACTATCTCCCAGAATGTGTCCACAAAAGACTTAACATGAAGTATGTATCTTTTGACTTAGAACATTGTGCTTCTGGTCTTACTCTGGTCTTACCCCATGCTAGAGTTAAAATATTCCATTATAACGTGACACAATTTGAGTTCTATCAACCCATTTATCTTTAAGTCAGGAAATCATCTTGCAATGTATTAACATACCAAATGTCTAAATAGTTTTATGCAATGCACTTAGAAAATTGACTTATTTTTATTTATTTATTTATTTTTTATTATTATTATACTTTATGTTCTAGGGTACATGTGCATAACGTGAGGGTTGGTAAATATGTATACTTGTGCCATGTTGCTGTGCTGCACCCATCAATTCATCAGCACCCATCAACTCGTCATTTACATCAGGTATAACTCCCAATGCAACCCCTCCCCCCTCCCCCCTCCCCATGATAGGCCCTGGTGTGTGATGTCCCCCTTTCCGAGTCCAAGTGATCTCATTGTTCAGTTCCCACCTATGAGTGAGAACATGCAGTGTTTGGTTTTCTGTTCTTGTGATAGTTTTCTAAGAATGATGGTTTCCAGCTGCATCCATGTCCCTACAAAGGACACAAACTCATCCTTTTTGATGGCTGCATAGTATTCCATGGTGTATATGTGCCACATTTTCTTCATCCAGTCTGTCACTGATGGACATTTGGGTTGATTCCAAGTCTTTGCTATTGTGAATAGTGTCGCAATAAACATACATGTGCATGTGTCTTTAGAGCAGCATGATTTATAATCCTTTGGGTATATACCCAGTAATGGGATGGCTGGGTCATATGGTACATCTAGTTCTAGATCCTTGAGGAATCGCCATACTGTTTTCTATAATGGTTGAACTAGTTTACAATCCCACCAACAGTGTAAAAGTGTTCCTATTTCTCCACATCCTCTCCAGCACCTGTTGTTTCCTGACTTTTTAATGATCGCCATTCTAACTGGTGTGAGATGGTATCTCATTGTGGTTTTGATTTGCATTTCTCTGATGGCCAGTGATGATGAGCATTTTTTCATGTGTCTGTTGGCTCTATGAATGTCTTCTTTTGAGAAATGTCATATCCTTTGCCCACTTTTTGATGGGGTTGTTTGTTTTTTTCTTGTAAATTTGTTTGAGTTCTTTGTGGGTTCTGGATATTAGCCCTTTGTCAGATGAGTAGATTGCAAAAATTTTCTCCCATTCTGTAGGTTGCCTGTTCACTCTGATGGTAGTTTCTTTTGCTGTGCAGAAGCTCTTTAGTTTAATGAGATCCCATTTGTCAATTTTGGCTTTTGCTGCCGTTGCTTTTGGTGTTTTAGACATGAAGTCTTTGCCCATGCCTATGTCCTGAATGGTACTACCTAGGTTTTCCTCTAGGGTTTTTATGGTATTAGGTCTAACATTTAAGTCTCTAATCCATCTTGAATTAATTTTCGTATAAGGAATAAGGAAAGGATCCAGTTTCAGCTTTCTACTTATGGCTAGCCAATTTTCCCAGCACCATTTATTAAATAGGGAATCCTTTCCCCATTTCTTTTTTCTCTCAGGTTTGTCAAAGATCAGATGGCTGTAGATGTGTGGTATTATTTCTGAGGACTCTGTTCTGTTCCATTGGTCTATATCTCTGTTTTGGTACCAGTACCATGCTGTTTTGGTTACTGTAGCCTTGTAGTATAGTTTGAAGTCAGGTAGCGTGATGCCTCCAGCTTTGTTCTTTTGACTTAGGATTGTCTTGGAGATGCGGGTTCTTTTTTGGTTCCATATGAACTTTAAAGCAGTTTTTTCCAATTCTGTGAAGAAACTCATTGGTAGCTTGATGGGGATGGCATTGAATCTATAAATAACCTTGGGCAGTATGGCCATTTTCACGATATTGATTCTTCCTATCCATGAGCATGGTATGTTCTTCCATTTGTTTGTGTCTTCTTTTATTTCACTGAGCAGTGGTTTGTAGTTCTCCTTGAAGAGGTCCTTTACATCCCTTGTAAGTTGGATTCCTAGGTAGAAAATTGACTTATTTTTAAGAGCAAGCCACCTAGATTTATAATAGACCAATTGACTGAATGCAAACCATCTCTCCTTAAAAGTCATAATGGGCAGCTCGTTAATAATGTTTTAAAGAAAATAAAACATAAATTGGGAGAAGGTCCAGGATAGAGTGTACTCAAAAGGTTAATCTTTCATTGTCATAGGGAAGGAAAATCTTGTAAACCTTTATGCTTTGAGTTGCATGTCACTATATATATGTGTGTGTGTGTGTTTGTGTATATATGTGTGTGTGTGTTTGTGTATATATGTGTGTGTGTATATATGTATATATATGTGTATATGTGTGTGTATATATGTGTATATGTGTATATATATGTATATATATATAAATATGTTTTAAAATATAAAACATATATATAAAATATGTATTAAGATTGGCTTTTGTAAGTATGTAACTCAGAATGTCTACTTTTGTTCCTGGATAACAAACTTAATTTGAAGAATAAAACATTTTGGATAACCATTTCATTTTCACTAACAAAAGGTAAAGAGCAGATTTTAAATAGCCACTGTTAGATTAGTAAAGATCATAATTCTGGCTTTGAATCATCTGCACCTCAATCAATTTATAAACATCAGTTATTTGATTCCTATCAAATAAGATTCTTATCAAATGTTTTATTATGAATTACTCTCTTTACCTCTAGCAATGTTTTCTTTTTTTGCCTTGAAATCTATTTTATCTGTTGTTAATGTAGCTTTACCAGTCTCTTTTGGTTAGTGTATGTTTTTACTATTCTCTTACTTTCAAATATTCTGTCTTAGATGTGGCTCTTGAAATAAGCATACAGTTATATTTCAGTTTTTAAACTTATTTACAAATATTCATCTTTTAAATAAAACATTGTCTCCATTTACATTTATTTCACTTAATAAAATATTACAACTTAAATTTACTATCTTGTTCTGGGATTTATATATTTATATTTTTTGATGTTTTATTTTCTCTACTTATCTTTTTTGGATTGATTATGATGTTTTAGCTATAAATTTTTTAAAAAACAGTTTATTTTGTCAGACACATGTATTCATGTAACTACCACTACAGTGAAGATATAGAATTATTCCACCACTACAAAGTATTGTTACACTTTGTGTTACCTTTTATAGTCATAGTCAATCCCTCCTTCCCCATCATCCTTATGACTGGCAACCATTAATCTGTTCTCCATAAAATTTCATAATTTTAAAAATGTTTTATAAATTGAATTTCATTTTATCTGTAATGTTTGTGAAGGTATCTCTGTATTAGTTTGCTAGGGTTGCCATAAAAAATAGTGGGTAGCTTAAATAACCAAAATTTCCTTTCTCATAGTTCTAGAGGCTGGAAGTCCAAGATCAAGGTGCTATCAGGGTTGGTTTCGGCTGTGGCCTCTCTTCCTGGCTTGTAGACAGCTGTCTTCTCGCAGTGTCCTCACATGGCCTCTTTATGTGAAGGTATGATGGTGGGTGGAGAGAGTTTTGTTATTTCTTGGCTCCCAAGGTCCCTACCTAGTCTGCCTTTTCTCTCTACCTTTCAATGTCTTCTTCTGTTCATTTTATATATAATGTCCAGGGATCTTAGCTATACATAGAGGAATAAAGATAACTGTGTTTACTGCATTAACTATGTTGAATCATTTCATTGCTTTTTTGGCTGGTTTAGAAGTTTTTATTTAGTTACATGGTTAAACTATAGATACTAGGTTAATCAATACTTTTATCCTCTTTCTTGGAAATACAATGACCTTTGAATAGTTTGATTCCACTTATGTATCTACTCCCAACTTATCCTCATATATTTTAATTTTATACTCGAAAACCCCACAAGTTGTTATTTTTAATGTTTCATATAATGATGTTTAATTTTTTCCACCTTTTAATCACTTCATTTTATTCATTCCTCTTGCATATCATATTCTCCATCTGGGTTTATATTTTCTTTTGCTTCATGTACGTTGTAAATAATTTCTAGTATGGGTTTATGAGTAGCAAGCACTTTTAGTTTCTGTTTGTCGAAAGGAATACATTTTATGGGCATCCTTAAAAGATGATATTACTGAGTAGAAATAGTTATTTTCTTTCAATATATTGAATATATTATTATGTTGTTTTCTGTCTTTTTATTTTGGGAGGTTTTCTTTGCTTCCATTTATGCTCCTGTAAAACTTATCTGTCATTTTTCTGATTGTTTTAAAATGTGGTGTTTGTCTTTGGCATTCTACAGTTTAATAATGATGAGTTTATGTGCAGATAAAATTGTTTTTATTTATTCAGCTTGAGATTCATTGATATTTTGTATATGTGGATAGGGATATTTTATTATTTATGGAATAGTCAGCTATTATTCCAATGCCCCATTCCTATTTTCCCCTCTCTTTTCTTTCTGGAACTCTGTTTTAGTTTATATCAGTACTTTTCCATATATTCTTTATGCCTTTTATATGGTCCTGTATTTTCCTTTTTATATTTCTCTATACTTTCAGTTCACAAATTCTCTGTCTATATATATCTCTGTGACTGTATCTCTTGGTCTATCTGTATGACTGCTAAATTTATCCAATGAGTTTTTTATTTTGATAATTATATTTCTCACTCCTTAAAGTTGCATTTTTATTACTAGATTTATATTTTATAATTTCTTTAATATGTTAAGTTTGTTTTACTTCCTTAAATAGAGCAAGCATAATATTTTATAGGTTTTATCTGAAAAATGACAATATTTGAAATCTTTAGAGGTATGTTTCTCTTGTTGTATTTGCCATGCTGCCATGTTTAGTTGTCTTTGTGTCAAGTTATCATATGTGAAAATATATTCACTAAATAGTTGAAGTACCTTCCTCTAGAGAGAATTGCTGTTTGCATCTGTTATGTAGATTAGGGTATTACTAATTCAAGAGCACCAAATTCCAAGTTTAAGTCTTAAAACTACATGTTGACTATTAATTTCTAGTATCACACTATGAGATTTTAGCCTTTTGGGGTCTCAGATTATTGGGTTAAATTTCCTTTATTAGGCTTTACTTTTATGGGTATCGGGTTTAATTTTTATTCTTCTTGCCGGCAAAGATTTTAACACAAAAGTTCGAATTTGTTAGTATAGGCAAATGCCATCTGGGTAAAAACAGCATTAATACTTGGTTACAGCTGGTATTTTACATTTTCTATTAGTTTTATCCTAGTGATTTCTTATTATCTTTTTATATTACCTTGCTTTTAAGAAAATTTAGGAAATATTTCATCTGGTGGTTTAAATTACTTTTGGTAAAGGAGACGTGGTCTGAATAGCTTAGAATGCCATTACCAGAAAGCAGACCCTTTTACCCTGTCTCAGATATCAGCAAATTTCTAAAGTTTATAACATTAGAAGCATCATTTTATGTATTTAGGAAAACTGAACATAATCAGTCTAGGACTTTAAAAGATGAATTAAGTCTTACAACTGATCTTCTTACTTGATGCTTCATGGACTTCATAGCTCTTAGTAACATCCATTTCCAGCTCTTTTGAGGAGATAGACAGACAGACAGATAGATGTGTGTGTGTATATATATATACACACATATAGTTATAGTTATAGATATCACTTGGATAATAGTAAATGTCTTTTTCCTTTTTTATGCAATGAAAGCAGGTCCTAGAACTACTTTCAGGAAATATTACTGACATCTTACATATATGATAGTGAGGTTAGATGTGGGTGAATTAAATTGGGATGCTTACAGCTAAACATTATCCCAGGAAAAAAAAGGAAACACGTATTACAGTGCAAGAGAAGCACAGCATCAAATGGAAAATTTATAACCTCACTCTATGTTCTCAACATCAGAGAAAGATATCACAAATTTCTAATTTGAAAGGAAATACCAAATTCTTAGGGTGGCAGAGGTTTAGAGAATTTGCCTGAATTTTATCTCACAATGATTTTAACAAAAATAGGTGGAAAAGCTGCGTAAGTCTGGCTTAAGAGTAGCTCATGAGGAGCAGTGCCTGGTAAATGTGGTTCCAAAACTTCCAGCAGGCCATCAGTCATGATGGGAACAGAAATACTCAGGGATAAGAGAGAAGAAGAAACCGTCTCAGTGTGGGCCCAAGGGTAGAGTGGAGACATATTTATCCAGAACTTCACAGGCCAGACACCATACTGGGTGCCACGGGTATAGCAGCAGCTGAAATATTTTTCACTTTTATAAATTTCCAGTCCAACATAGAAGATGACATGAAACAAGATAGTAACTAAATAATTAAGTGTAAAGATGCTACAAAGGAAACACATTTCTTTGTAGGAATTTGGAGGGTTAACTAGGTAGCCTTGACCTATTTTTGTTCTACAAAAATTCGTGTTATTTCAATTCTTTTTATCTTTGGTTCCCAAGAATGTCAAATGTTCTAAAGACTCCCATTTTTTATCCTTTTCTAAATATGTAAAGATACATGAAAAGGTTGTATGTATATTCACTCTGGAAAGCAGCATGGCATCTGACCTTTTGGCTAATGTCACTAAAATAAATTCTTGATCTATTTCCCTGCGGCACAACATATGTGAACACACAGCAAACTTTCACTCAGCCTGGAAAATTCACAATCCAACTTATGAAAGTAGTACTTGTTTTCTACTAACGTGTCTAACCAAATTATATAGTCTACTCTAGATACAACTCACTTAGGCTTGTTAGAATGTTTCTGTTAGAATCCATTTGTGTTATTTGTGGCAGAAATTTCATGCCATGATGTACTGTGGAAAGAAATAAAAATGACTGAGAGCAAACATATTTCTTCCCCTGTCAAATTACCTGAATTTCGAAATAGTTCCACAACACTACAGTGTGATCTATTCCCTTTTGTTAGCTGATCAGACTGAACCCGAAAGCCTCCAGTATAATCAACTTCTTTCTTATATACCAGCAATTTTGTTATAAATGGCTTGTTGACTGAGGCCTAAAAGACCCAGGGTTAAAAAATGATCCATGATCTTACTGTTATGAGAACCCAAAATGTATTTTCTAAATTCTGAAAGTCAGTGGCATTGCTGGGCAGTGTTGCTTTAGTCAAATAAAGTGACTCATCTCTGGGAAATCAACTATACCCAAAGATTTTCTTCCTCCAAAACCTTCTAATTCACAGCCAGGCAACAAGTGATCTTCAGGAAAATCCAAGAAGTCAGTTTTCCTATATGCCTGCTTCATATGGATAACTTCCTATGGATGACTTCAATTTTCTTGCTGATAACTCTTATATCTAAAAATGCTGATAACACACGTACACGTCTAGATAATACCCACAAGGTCACATACATATTAAAAACAAAGTCATCAGCACCACCTGTAATTCACTGGTCACATGTAGCTGAATGTTCATCAATCTAGGGATATTTGTTCCTGTGTTCATTGCAGTGACAGAAAGGGGAAGAAAAACCCACCATTACCTCAGTTTAGTTTTTTTCTAAATGCTAATAGAATTCTGAGCAAGATTTAAGATTTTGAAAAATATCAGTAATGAAAAAATAAAACTACTAGAAAAGGGACTTCTAGACAAGAGTAATTCATACTTGTATGTCACAATTAGCTGTTAACTCTTTAGCCCCACTGCACACTCAAAACATCAAAACAATATGTCCTTCTTACTTCCTGGGTAGGGATGCGCTTCAGTTGAAGAGTTGGAAGCAATTTTACTTTGACGTTAAGCAAAGGCATTGAACTTGATGCAGAAAACTAGAATTGGCAGAAAGATCGAGATGAGCAGAAGCGTGGCAGGTGCCAGTGCCTCCCCACTGTCACTTCAGGCACCTATGGGGCACTCTAAGTAACCAAGGGGAACTTGCAGAGGGCCTATGGGAGAGCAACTGCATACACCCTGTTGTATTGCTTGTCAAACAACCAAAGGGAGAAATTACATCATTTTTCATTAGGGAGCGTACATTTGATTACAATATATATCCCAGGAATGTATTAAAGAATTGCAGTAAAAATAACCTTAGCATATCAATGCTGAGCAAGACATAAAAATACTGCCATATGCCATATATTCGTTAGCATATAAAAGTGCCACACAAAATGAAAATTTTGGAGTATATTTGGGAATGTTCACTAGAAATTTAAGTACACTTACTACTCTCTGCTATGCTATTTTAAGAAGATAGCACAAAAGAGATTTTACTCAAAGAATTGTACATTAGGCTATTTTGAAGTTCAGACACCAAGTGTTCTTCATATATCAAATGTTATTTATCTATGTAATGACTTCTTGAGAATTAATTTATGTAAAAAAGTAGCTCTTTGCATAATGAATTATAAATTTTAAAAGTTGTGTGATAACATGAGCATAGCTGTAGTATGATGAAATAGTACTGAATGACATGTGTCAGAGTTATATGCACAACATAATTATACTCACTCTTGCTAGTAAATAAAGACCATACAGAACTTCTCATGGGATGAGAAGTGTCTTCCAAAGAGGTCTTCTAATTTCACTATCCCATCAATCTCTCTACATGCATACAAATGTTACTAAACTACTCTGTGGAATAAAAACTGATATCATGCAGGGAATCAGTACCTGGCTTAAAAATGAAACTATGAATTAAAATCAGAAACCAGGCTTCCAAATGATTACTCAAGGCTCAGATTATGTAAAATTCCTCACTGTGTGTTTTGAGTATGTGATACTTAATATGCGCAACCTCTGTTTAAGACCTTCAGTTTAGAAAACTGCAATCATTTCATTTTAAAGCCCTCACAATATATAAAACTATACATACACACTGCATTTACTCTTTCAGACATGTTTATTCTTGGCTGATATGACCAAGAATCATGATCTCTCTTTTGTATTTTTTTTCATTTTTTGAGACAGTCTCCCTCTGTCACTTAGGCTGGGGTACAATGGTGCGATCCTAGGTCATTGCAACCTCCACCTCCTAGGTTCAAGCAAGTTTCTCGCCTCAGCCTCCCTAGTATGCTGGGACTACAGGCATGCACCACCACTCACGGCCAATTTTTGTGTTTTTAGTAGAGACCGAGTTTCATCATGTTGGCCAGGTTGGTCTCGAACTCCTATCCTCGAGTGATCCGCCCACTTTGGCTTCTCTGGGTTTACAGGCGTGAGTCACTGTGCCCAGCCCATGATCTTTTAAATTACTTTATGAAGTTTGTTATTTTTATTATTTTAAAATTATTTATTGAGAAAATCACTGGGGCAGTGCAAAGACTTAGATTTTATTACATGTTACCATTCAGGTCTCAGTTTCCACATAGAGAAATAACTGTCCTAATCATTGAAGTTGTTGTTCAGAATTGAATATAAAATGTATTCAAAAGTATTTGGGGCACTATAAATTGTTGAATGGATATGGCCATTACTATATTGAGCATTTGATCCGTAAAACTGATGCTGTCACAAAATAAGTATTTTGTTTAGTTTTTCACATGAGGTTAATATAGACACATGTTCAAAATATTTTTAAATGAATACATTTCTCAGGTCTTTGCTCCAGATTAAGTTTCTCCAGCTGCTATCCTTTTACTTGACCCTGATTTATCCAAATCCCTTCTCTTATATTTAAACTCTAGGAATTCTCCTATGTTAATGGTAAAGGGCAATTGCTTTGGAAAGCATTTTTTAACCTCTCCAGCTGGACTGCATAAATTGATTCAGTATGTATTTACTGAGAAGCTACATTGTGTTTGACTCTGTGGCCATGCTGTGTATTCTTTTTCTGACCTTCCTTAGCATGTTTTCCTTAGGAAACATGTCCTTTTTACCCCCAGCTATTTACTACAGCACATCTCATCTCTTACTTTAGTATACAAGCTCTTGAAAGCCTGACTATGTTTGATTTATGTTTCTATTTGCTGCAACATCTTTTTCAGTACTTCATAATGCATACTTAATAGAAAGTTCCTGAATGTATCAATGAATAAATTAATATATGAATGTAATTCTTAGCTTAATTTTCTCTGATATTCTTGCCTCCGAGCAGTGTTCTGTTTATTTTTACACATTCTCTGACATATTACAGTAACACTCTTAAAATAAATATTAGCCTCATGCAATACAAAATGTGTCTTTACTATGGCTTTTTTTATAATTAAAATAAGCTTGCTTTCTTTCTGACAATATTCCTTTGTTCCAGCAAAAAGGAAAATTCCAGGTTTTTCCTTTTTGGACTGCCCTTTAAATGCCAATAATTCTTAGGATTTTATCTTTGGAATTTCTGTTCTTTCTCCATAATTTTCTCTGAAAGGTTTCACCCATTTCCACAGTCATATTATATTTATTTGAGAATGAATTTCAAACCTCTAGTTCAAATTCAGATTCTTAAATCTTATATCTGCTTATCCAACTATATATGGTACAGGATCACTTAGCTAACCTAAGGACCCTGCTACTCAAGATGTCCAAATGTGAGCTTATCATCTCTGCCAATCCCTCCTTTCCAATTGCTCTTCCTTTTTAAAATATCTCCCAGGGAATGTCCAAACACACCCACCACTCACTCAAGATGGATATCTGGGTACTCTTTCCAACTCTGTCTTTTTTCCTTCCCATACCCGTAATGCTAATCTGCTTATCAATGTATCTCTGCAATCCATTTACCTCACTGTACTCTTAATATCATTTTACTACTTAAAGCCATTATCTCCTTCAAAGTTCATTAATGTCTGCCAACTCTAATATCGTTTTTCTATATTACAGACCTTGCTTCCTTACCCGTTCACCACTCTAAATCTGAGGGAATTTTTCAAAAAAACAATCCTGTTCTCTCATAGCTACATCTGGAACTCTGCCTACTCCAGGCTCCACTCCCTCACCCCACCCACCCAGTAGCGATGGTGGACTATTTTCTCCCCATCTTTCAGATCCAAATCCCACATTACTCTTTCAGATCTAAACCCCAGAAAGTACTGTTAAGTACTTTCCGAGTACTTTCTGGGTACATTGGTTTCTTTCATCATAATGTTTGTAAATATAGCTCAATTTTTTAAAGCTACTTCCTGTC
This sequence comes from Macaca mulatta, assembly GCF_049350105.2. NCBI lineage: Eukaryota > Metazoa > Chordata > Mammalia > Primates > Cercopithecidae > Macaca > Macaca mulatta. The sequence goes on from NC_133411.1 coordinate 126,998,457, forward strand.
CATTATTACCCTTATTTATAAACTTTTCTAATCTTATTTCTGGCTTTTATACCTACTTCATGATTTTTTTTCCCTCTTAAAACACTTATTGGCACTTTGTGGTATTAACACTTCATTATATTCAGAGGTAAGTTTGCATAGTTATTTGCTCACTCATTGCTTGTGTATAGATATCTTATTTCCCATCTTTTAAAAACAGACTTTTATATGAGCAAACTCTCATACATTGTCAATTATTTGTTTTGATTAGCATGAAATGTATTTTTTTATAATTTCAGGACTTTGCTATTTTCACATTTTATAAATAAAAGAGTATTCTTTTTTTTTTTTTTTTTTTTTTTTTTTTCAGGAAAAGAGTATTTTATTTTTGCCTCTTACCTAACAAGTTACAAAATAGTGACTTTAATGGTACTGTTCACTTAATTATGTCAACAATTAAGAGAGTGTTAAACAACAACCCATAACTTGTCTTGTTGAGTTTGATTCATTTTACTAGTTTTCTTCTATTACAACAGGTTCCTTTAACCATTGCGATACAAGCAATGATACAATGAAATAAAATACGAGAGATGCTGCTGTTTTGATTGGGTAGGCTGTATAATAATAATAAATAAATTTAAAAAAAAAAAAAAAAAAAAAAAAAAAAAAAAAAAAAACCAATGATGACATTGTGACTAGAGAGATTAAAACAATACCCCTAGGGCATTGTGTTCAGAAATACCAGATGCAGAACTCAAATAGCGACTGTCTGTAAACAAAGTCCAAGTTCAGCATAATAATTTTGAATCCTCAAAATACAGTACAATATAATATAAATAAAATCAATTAAATATATTTAAATTGCATATTGCAATTTATTTTTAATCTTATTTTTAATTAAATAAAAGAGTATTCTTAAAATAATGATGGATATTCCAAGTGAAGAAAGGCCCTTACATTTCTGCTACAGAGTTTTCTTAGACATCAAGAATAAATTTTAATGTAGGGTAATTTTAACTTCTCAAGTTAATCCATTCTAGAATTTAGAATCTCCATTGATGTACAATCTTATGCAATGAAGGAACCCTTTACCTTGTTCATTTCCCTGAGACAAATTCATGATCATTTGCTTTACCTCTTGGCATTTTATAGTATGATCTTATGCTGTTACATAGATTCAGAATGATTCACACAAGTATGCATGGCTAAATATGACTTAAAGTGAACATTTGCGTGGTATTTCCTTTCATGGTTAGTTTAGGCCAAACCTTCTCTGTTGTCTTGAATAATTCAATGATCTTTTATTTTCTTCTTTCCAGAAGAAAAATGAGAGAAGTGATTCAAGCTGAGGTAGGCTAGGCATTTCCAATTGACAGCTGTAATCTTGTATAACTAAATCCATCAGAAATATCCTGTTACAGATAAGAGTGCTGAATGTTTCGTTTCCTTTTTTTGTAAAAAAGGCCAGTGTGTCCAATTCATAGTATCTTAGATCCCAAGGGAGGTTTGCAATGTTATTCTCCATCTAGTAAAATGAATTAAGACTGTTTATTCAAACATAGTACAGGGGTCAACCTTTTTTGAATTCTTAGAAAACTTTATATGGACACAGAGTAGGAAAATGCCTATTTAACCAAAAGTAACTAGAACACATCTGTCAGGTTTACACATTTGGTGTGTTATATTTTCTAATATATGTGGATTTGGAACTATTTAGAGAGGTGAAGGAAAAGTAAAATATCTTCATCCTGGTTCAGTAACTGATTACTATTTAAAAGTGATGTAACTAATACATATACTTAGAATAAAAATCTTGTCTTAGTAAATTTCTGAATTGACTGTATTTTATAAGACATGATTAAGTCTAAAGAGTCAGATTGACAGATGATTTCCATTTTAAGCCAAGAAAGATGTATGAATTCTATAATAGCAAAGCCTTAAAACAAAAATACTCTCCTTAAAAAATATAAAATCAATCACAAGATCATGGAGAAAGTTTTCAAGTTTCTTTGTTATGTATACATGAAACACTCAAAGTCAAAACGCTATTTTAAACTCATAAGGAAAGTCGGGACAAAAGAAATACTGTTTTGAATCTCTACAGAGGGAATTCAGGAGGATCAAGATCACAAAAATAACTGAAGGAGGCATTGCTGAGATAAAATCAGCATTATGCTCTGCAAGGCAGCAGTGCCCTTGAAAACACAGCTTGGATTAGCTGTAACTATTGCAGGGTGAATAACATAATCTTGAAAAGAAGATATATGTATATATATTATAGACACTCTTATAGGAGTGCTGGTTATAATTAAGTGTTATCAATATATGAGGCCAAAAATGCAGTCCATGTAGAGCAATAGATATATGCTTCTCAGAATCTGTCTCTTCATTTTTTTTTTTTTAATAAGGATGACTAAGAAAGAGGAATTGGGAAAAAATAAATTTCTAAAACTTCTCCCAGACTAAGATTGTTATATCTGCTGTAATAAATCTGATAGCCCTTATAAAATTTTGGCATGTTAAAGTGGAAAAATAGAAAATATTGTATTTTCTCCAAGCACATCTTTTATATTCATCTTTATTTTTAAAACAAACTTTGAAAGTTTCATTTTGTGCTATACATTTCCCAATTACATTTTTTCCAGTGCTCTAAATTAGTTGATGCTACCCTACATGGTCTGTATTTTTCTTTTTTACAGTACAGAAGATTAATAGCTAGAAATTAGAAGACTTACCATGTTCTAGACAAAATTCTAAGTACTCCATAGGCAGTTTGAGTCCAGAGCCCCCAGCCTTTAATACCGTGCTGTAAATGTCATTGCTTGTTTGGGATTTGTGGTTTCCCCCATTTTTTGATCCATATTCTGTACATATCATGAGGCTTGTTCAAGAGTGAAAGTCATTTGGTATGGGAGTGAACCTAGAGTTCAAAGAGTAATTTTTTTTTTTTTTTTGGTCTGTTTCTTATTAAGTATGTGGAAGTTCCCATGACCTGATTAACTGTTTTTTGTTTGTTTGTTTGTTTGTTTTCCACTTTGTGTAGGATAATTCAGGCAAGAGAAATAACCGCATTTGTTGCTAGTGCAAATTTTCAAAAAGTAAAGAGGTCAGAGGAGTGATCATTTCTAGCTCAAATGGTTTTGTATTTTAAAATAATGAACTGTCCAAGACCTTTTTAGCATTTATACTTTATCACACTTTATGGAAGATAAAATGAACCATAAGTGGCATTTGAAAATGTTGTGAAACTTGAAGGTCTTGTTGTTATCAAGGTTATTCTCCCTCAAGCCACTTTCTATTTACTCTCAAGCAAGTCATGTCAAGCTCTGCTTTTTTATTTTTGTCACCATAATTTGGATCTTCCAGTGTCCTTCAATTTTTCAAATCTATCTATCTCTAAGTCCCATGCTTAATGCCCACTGCTTTGGGAAAGAGAACTTCTACAACTAAGGATCTTTTCATTTTTAATTAAGACCTCTTTCTCTGAATGTTTGTTACAACATTTGCTAATTGCTGTTTATTAAAACACGCCTGTCATCCCAGCACTTTGGGAGGCCGAGATGGGTGGATCACCTGAGATCAGGAGTTCGACACCAGCCTGGCCAACATGGTGAAACCCTGTCTCTACTAAAAATACAAAAGTTAGTTGGGCGTGGTGGCAGGTGCCTGTAACCCCAGCTACTCAGGAGGCTGAGGCAGGAGAATTACTTGAACCCAGGAGGTAGAGGCTGCAGTGAGCCTCATTTGCACCACTGCACTCCAGCCTGGGCGACAAGAGTGAGACTTCGTCTCAAAAACAAACAAACAACAACAGCAACAAAAATTTACCAGGTATGTGTGTGTGTTGTGTGCATGTGATTCTGTATTGACTTCTACTTTCTTCTTCCTCATATTATATATTTTTTCTTCCACACCGAGGGTTGGGATATTGCTGGTAATCTATAGATGTTTTTAACTGATTGATTTATAAAGCAAGTAGAACTTGAGTTATCCATTTTACTGAATTATATTTCAGTGAGTCTAGATGAATCGTGCCAAGGTCAAAGGAACTTACACTTTAAATTCAACATGGTCTTCAAATTCAACAAGAGCGTTGCTTTGACCTTTCCTTGTAATTGCCTGAAGATGTACTCAGGGATTACGTGGTTCACTCTGAGGCATTCTACCTTGGGGTCTCATAAATCATGAATCTTCAAACTAAAGCACTACAAAAATAAAAGTTTGCCACTCTGTTTTTTTAAAGTACAGTGACTGAGTGATTCTGCCCCAGATTGGAGTGGGTAGGCTTCTGTAAGCCGTGTATGTTAGGTCACCGGATGAGGAGGATGCAGGACCAAGACGAAACTAGATTACGGCAGTGGACCTAGCAGTAGGAGGGAGATTAAGACCATGGCTACAGAAGCTTGTCCCTCAGAGACAGAGGAACAACCTGAGCAGTACTAAGCCTTGGTCTGTAGACTGAAATAGTTAACTAATTCTGCAGCCATCAGGCAGGTGTAATGAAGCAGCTTGAAATTCAGTATTAGCTAACTAATCCAGGTCAATTGATTAACTAGGCAAGTGTGACAGAACCCCAGTGAGGACGAGTGGTAGGAAGGGGGGACACTAGCTAGATTCTGGCAGGGTATATAAGTCCTAGCTTATGGTTCCTGAGGGGAGAGGGGGGAATGCAAACTAACCCCGTGTCTTAGCCAGGTATCTTCCCAGGAAGCAGAGCCAGAGACAAGCAGGTAATTTATTTTTGGAAAGTGACGTTTGGAGCAAGAGTGGAATAGAGCAAAGGAGGAAAAACCAATACAAGGATGTATATTCTGTTGGTCGCTGCTTTTGGCAATTGGGTCTTAATTCTGCAAACATCTTTGGAGGAGCCTCAGAATTGGCTCTTAGTGGTATGAAGAAGGGGATAATTTATCCATGGGCTTTAATTTGTAGTTCCAGGGCATTTCTACTGGACAGATTTCTACAACTTGGCTCTCCACTGACTCAGAGAAGTCCCAAGGCAATAACATGAAATACTTAGCACAGTTGTGGCAAAATACTATCACCTTGTATTAGCATAGCTTAAGAGGATATGAGAGAGGTGTACGAGGTTTTTATTTATAAGGGAACTTAAAAGAATAAATAAAAGATCAATTTAAAGATTAAGCCAGTGTCAGGACTCAGTACAAAATAGAGAGATAGGAAAGAGAATAAAGTAAGATTTGGAGGATGGATGGAATGTGAGTGGTATGTAGAGTTCTAAAATGACATCCAAACTTCTCACTCCCTGGAGTATTGCTGTATAACTTAACCTCCTAGAGTGTAGACAAGACCTATGAACATGACAGTCACTCCCTTGATGAGGTCATAGTACATGGCAAAGGTGAGGGAGAGTCATCCAGTGATTGTAATGATGTTCTGTGATGTAAAGGGACTGTATCTTATGAGACTGGAGAGTTAGATTTCCCTGCAGGCTTTGAAGAAGTAAGTTATAAGAGGAACACATGTGACAAGGATGATCAGGGCTAAGAGCGGCCAGTAAGAAAATGGGGGCTTCAGTCCTACAACTGCAAAGAACCAAATTCTGTCAACAATCTGAATGGACTTGGAAGAGGACCCCAGACTCCAGATGAGAACGCAGTCTGTCCACTGCCTTGATTTCAGCCTTGTGAAATCCCGACCAAGCAAAGACTCTAGCTACCCTGAGCCTGAAATACTGACCCATAGAAACTGTGAGCTAATAAATGGGTTTTCTTATACACTGCTGTATGTGGTAATTTGTTACACATCATTAGAAAAACAACACAACATGGAATGACTTTTTCAGCACTTTATTTTTGAGGCATTGATTCAGGCTTAAACTGTCAGGAAAGCATGATAACATGAAGCAAATTAGAAATTAGCATCTGGAAACCCGTTCAGACATGATTAAGGAGGGAAGGCCATTCTGTGTGGTGACTAGAGCCCAGATTCTAGAATCAGACTTCCAGAGTTTGAATCCCGACTTTACCAATTAAAAAAAAAAAATTCTTTTGCCATGGGAAAATTGCATAATCTTTCTATTACACAGTTTTCTCATTTGGAAAATAGTAGCACCCACATCACAAGCATAAATCAGAATTAAATGAGATAAACAAATGAGTTAATAAATACGAATTAAATGAGATAAAGCACAAAGATATTTACAACAGTGTCTTTCAAACTATGAGTATCAATAAATTAGCCATCATTTAGGAAAAATTTAAAAAAATTCCCTTCAGATAGTCCAGGTAGGAAATGAAGGGGGAATGACGGTGGGGACAGAGAAAGAAGTCGCAAAAGTAGAGACGATAGTTATTCTTAAAGGAAAGTTACAAACAAGAAATGTACATAACTAACATTGAGCATTGTTATGGATTGAATTGTGTCCCCTCACACATTCTTATGCTGAGGTCTTAACCTTCGCTATTTTAACTATACCTGTCTTATGTTGAGGTCTTCACCTTCACTATCTGCAAATGTGTTTGTATGTAAGATAGTATCTTTAAAGGGGTGGTTAAGTTAAACTAGGGGATCACAGCATGGACTCTAATCCAGTCTGACTGGTGTCCTTCTAAGAGGGACTCTGGGCACACAGAGACACCAGGGTGCATCTGCACAGAGGAAACTCCCGATGAGGACAGAGAAAAAGCAGACATCTGCAAGCCAAGGCGATAGGCCTAAAAAAGGTTTAGGAGATGGCTGCCTTCTGCTGGCCCTGTTGACACCTTGATCTTGTGCTTCTAGTTCCTGAACTCTGAGAAAATAAATTTCTGTTGTTTAAGCTACTTTGTATATGTTATTTCATTATGACACCCAAACTGACTTATGCAAGGGTATACTGTTTGTTTCCTATTTGGCCTCCCCAGATCCACTCTTCACGTTCCTCCACCCTGCTCTGTCCAACAGGATGCTGCCCTGCCCTGCTTTAGTTCAGAATTTCTGGTGGGCACCAAGGGTCCCGCTTGTACTGGACTCCTATACCCTGTGTCTTTTCCTTGCCCCCTCAACAATGAGATTAGCAAAGGTCTTTTGCTTTTTTGAGCTTCTTGGTGCCTCAACCTTCCAGATTTGTTTCCTTAAAAGTCCATACCATCTGAGGTGAGTTCTGCTTCCTGTCAGGACCTGACTGAGGTGGGGGGAACTTAGATAAATGGACAAAGTGGTGAGTAGAGGATAGGAAGGTAAAGCGTCATTTGGGAAAAACTGGTATAACCAAAGGGTATAATTGTCTCAAACTAGAAGAACTGAAGAGGCTGTGAGTAAGGAGTTTATCAGCTGATCTCATCAGCCCCGGGAGGCAATAGATTGAGAGGCAGCAAAAAGAGTTCACCTCCACTCCCCCATCCCACATTACTCCCTAGATTATCTCATAATAGCAAGGTTTTCAATTTCATCTATATAGTGAGAACTCATATGGGTGAGGGTTCATAGCAGCAAACAATAAAACATTTAGATACTTTAAGGGAAAAATAATTATAGGTTATGTAGTAGTTACTCAAGGAATCTTCTATGGGACCTGAGAACCAGGATTGCAGGTTGCCCAGATGCCCTAAACTACCCAGTTCGTCCATTGAAAACACTGCCCTGGCCATGTTTGTGCCTACAATGCCATCCTTGCAGCCATTCTGGGTCTCTCTCAGAGCCTCTAGAATATTGATGTCTACACTACTACCCTTGCCCGAGTAGACATCACTCAGCATTTGCCTTCTCTGTCAGGAGCCATTGAGTAGTTTGGAATTCCCTTTATTCTTCCAGCAACCCATGCTCATTTTCCCTTTGAAGCCTTTATATCTAGAGTGATGATTAATTTTATGTGTTAGCTTGGTTGGGTCATGTGTGCCCAGATATTTGGCCAAATATCACTCTGTGTGGTTCTGCAAGGGTGTTTTTGGATGAGAGAAACATTTAAGTTGGGAAACTGGGTAAAACAGATTGTTCTCCATGTGAGTGGCCTTCATTCAGTCAGTTGAAGTCCTGAATAGTAAAAATAAAATGCTGAGCCTCCCCTGAGTAAAAGAATTCCTCCTGCCTGGCATCCTCTGGACTGGGACACTGACTTTTTTCCTACCTTCAGACTAGAACTGTAACATTAGTTCTTCCAAGGTGTTGAGACTGCCAGCCTATGGATTGGAGATACATGGTTGACGCTCCTGGTTCTCAGGCCTTTGGACTTGGATTGGAACTGCACCATTAGCTCTGCAGGTCTCCAGCTTGTCAATTCACCCTTCAGAGCTTAGGACTTGCCAGCCTCCATAATCAGTGAGTCAGTTTCTTATAGTAAATCTATTGTCTGTCTGTCTGTCTAATCTGTCTATCATCTATCCAACTATTCACATCCTATCAGCTCTATGTTTGTAAAGGATCCTGACTAATACCTGTACCATTTCCTCTATCTAGATTGCCTTTTTCCTTTTCTTGGCCTGACTCACTCATTTAAATCCTTCAAGTCTTAGCTCAAATATTACTTCCACAAAGAATCTGTCCCTGAACACCTTAACTAATATTTACAGCTTACGCTATGACCCTCCATCCCTTTATTCTATATTTTTCAATAGAAGTTACCACTATCTGAAACCATATAACTTAATTATCTTTTAATTATATTTTCTTTAGAACCTCATTAATATTTAAGCTCCATTAGATGAGTTAGAATCAATTAGATTAGGGTTCTTCTCCATCTTGCTCATTTATGTTTTCCTATCCCTGAGAATTGTGCCTGGCATAAATAGATGCCCCCAATATTTTTATGAATGAATAATTGAAGTACTCAAGAGGTCCAAAAGAGAAAATGTCTAACCCTGGTCAGCTGGCAAAGGATAAGAGAGAAGGTTTTGCTTGGTACCAACATTTGAATTAGATCTTGAAGAACAAGGAATTTTTCAGACAGGGATAGAAAGATATCAGGCAGAAAGCAACACTTGCACAGAAGTGATGAAAGGCTTGGAGTTAGCTGCATGATGAGCATCTCAGAATTGTAGGAGCAGAACAGCACATATGTGGTAGGAGTGGCACCCAAGAATCTAAAGGCAGGTGGCATTCAGATTGTCAAAGTTCACCAAATTCAGAGTTTATTTGCATGGCACTGGAAAAAAAAGTTGAAATTATTTAAAACAGGCTGATATGTCAGACTTGTTTTAAAGCAGTGATTCTCTAAGTGTGGCCTGTGGCCTCTGGGGGTTCCTGAGACACATTTGGGAAACTGTGTCTTCACTTTGCCTGGCTTTATGTTATCTGGGGTAAAAATCTCTGATATGCATGGGTTTCAGTTAATAAGGTAACATACCAAGTGTGAGGACTATTTGTATATAGTAAATATTGACATGATGTAACCCACATGAAATTAGTTAGGGTCCTCAATAATTTTTAAGAGCATGAAAGGGATACAGATACCAAATTTTGAGAACTGTTTAAAGAAAAATATCTGGAAGAGTAACAGATGAGCACAACCTGTTTGTAAGGAAAATAGACAGGAGGCTGCTGGGACACTTCCCTTCTCCACAGAATGAAAACAGAAGTGTTAACTGCTGCTCTAGGGATAAAAGGGAAAGCTAGGATTTGAGAGACTTTGAGAACGCTGAATTCATAGAAATTTATTGTTAGTGTCTGAGTTCACTATATATATTTTTTGATCCAGGGTCTCACTATATGGCTCAAGCTGGTCTTGAACTCTTGGTCTCAAGTAATCCTCCTGCCTCAGTCTCCCAAGTACCTGGGATTACAGGCATGGGCTACTGCACCCAGTATGTCTGAGTTTTTTAAGCTGGGCTCTTAGGTGGATGATCGTCAACTCAGAAAACTCTCTCTCTCTCTCTCTCTCTTTCTATATATATATACACACACACACACACACACACACACACACACATACACACACACACACACACATATATACACACACACACACTTTTTTTTTTTTTACTTCCTTCTTACAAGGTTTTCAACATTTGAGCCTAACATTATTTTTGTGATCCAGCTACTAAACTTGCTAAGGCCTCTCTTGAATGAATATTGGATTACAACACCAACTTACCTGGAAGACTCTCTTGCTGTGTGTGCCCAAGATTTTTAATCTGGTACTAATTTGAACAATTTGTATTTTTCCCCATTTTACTGGATAATTTTATTTATGTGATTATTTATACAAAGTTTCTTTAAAAACGTAACTATGATTTTTAAAATATTAGAACAGTGTTTGTAAGCATATTTTGAAAGGAAAGGTTAAATTTATTGTGTGACATGAGCCAGAGAGTAATGGATCTATGGTGTTATTTTTTCCCTCAACAAAGAAAACCAGTGTTTTTGATCTGCAATCTTCAGTCTCAGCCACAGTCTGTTGCAATTGTCAGAGTATTTGTCCCAGAAGACCCTGCTCCCACGCTTCCTCTGGCCATCTGGAACAGCCTTTCTATACCTAATTGACTCCATGATTCTTTCTTTCCTATTTCAGAGCTTCCTGTTTCTGCTTTTCTATTTCTGACCTCTCACCTTCCTTCTAATAAAATAATCACACTGCTTCTCCTCTTTTCAAATGCTTCGTCATTTTTCCACTTTAATGTGGCTATTTGTAACCTTCTCAACCCTGTTCCTAGTAATAGCTTGATATGTCACCTATGAAATACTTCCTCATCAGAATCTTATGGTTTTATGTGAATTCATGGTCACTGAGTTAAACTCAGTTATAAATGATGACATGAAAAAGTAGCAATGTTACCATTTTTATAAGCCAATGTGCAAAGCATGAAGGACTAATTCTACTTTGTAATTTTAATGCACTATATAGTTTACAAGGCATGTTTATCACCAGTATCTTACTTGGAACTCTCAATAGCTCTATACAGAAGGCAAGGCAGGTATTAAAATGCTAATACTATTTCCTTCTTCATAAAAGTAAGTAAAAAATATTCTAGGGTACTTAAGGTCATATTTTTCACAGTCTCTAAGGCTCAAGATATAAGAGTCCCAATTCAGTGCTATATTCTCTAATTCATGTCACTCTCAAGAGTCTTAGAAATTGTTTACAATGGGGTGGATAAAACTATTATTTACTGTTTAGTGATATATAAGGGGCTTTTCCTTACCATTGCTAAAATGTATTATTGTTCAAAAAGCTCAGTCATTTGAATTTCTTCTTCTCATCACCCTGGTTAGGTGACCAGTCCTAAGTGGTGGTCTTCTAGTAGCTTCTAAGCACTTAATTCCAGAAGGTGAGACAGATCCTAGAACCAGACATACCAAATACTTGGAAATAGCTCAAAGAAAAATGATACAAGGAATGGTAAAATGTATGCAGGAAGAAAGACTAAAGGAGCTTGTGTATTTAATTCAATAAATAATAAGGAGCATAAGAAGAATATTATATTTGAAAGGTACAAATATCATATTTAAGCTCATAGTTTGTAGAAATAGTATAAGTAATAAGCAAAAGTATATTTTGGTTGAGAACATAGAATTATCAAAAAATACTATTCTAAGAGAAAGTGAATGTATCACCATGAGTTATTTAAAATAAGCTAAATAAAGAATTGGGTTTGAATCATGAATAACACCCAAATTGGTGCATCCTTCTGTCAGTTTCCTGGAAAGTGTATTTGATGAAACATTGCTTTATTGACATTTGCCTTTCTGTTCTGAACCCTTGAGACTACTGGATACACCGAAAAGGTACCTGGCCCACTCCTTTCTCTTGCTAACATCTGCTACATGAAGTTATATTAATCAAAGTTTAATTAGTGGGAAATCATATGAACTGTAAGTCAGCAAATGTTACCAAAGTCCCAATGTAAGGGGAATCTCTCTTCTTTTTCTATGAATTCTTGGGCCATTATTTTGGAACCATGTCATATCCTAGAACAAAATGTTGTCTGTGGAATTATTAAGATATTTTGAAAACATCTACTCATTAAGAATTTTAAATGAAATGAAAGAAATAGTTTTTCTATCTTGAATAAAGTTCAAGTTTTTATATTTTGTCTATGTGTTACTACCTTATTTTCTCTTCAGCTTTACTTTTGGTAGCCATAAATTGATGTTTGATTTTCTTTCTTATCCTATTCTTTCCAGATACTCAGTTAACCTCTGTTTCAGATTACATCAGGGCCTTCTTTTGTCCCTTGTAGTGACAAACCATAGTCTGCATGAATCATGACCCATGTGGCATACGAAACTAATTTTGATTGGAATGGGAGAATGATGGGATGACTTTGGATTTCTGTGTTTACTTTTTTCCCAACAGTTTTGGTGTTGTATTTGCTGTATAAATGTATTTATGTTTTATTCCAAATTGGTTGTACTTGGTCACAGAATAATTTCATTTTGAATTTATAGGGTGTTTATTAAGTGCTATGCACATTTTAGGCACTGGAAAGAAATCAGATTCATTCCCTCCCCCGCTTCCTCCATAATAGGTCATAGTCTTCCAGTTGAGAGAGCTCCTCTCACATCAGGTTATAATTATTTATGTGTCTGAGCTAACGGTAAGTATAGTAAGCTGTAGGAAGTTATGGAATGGGACAATTAACCCCCAGAACAAGTAAGTCTTCCTTGGGGAGAGTACATTGTTTCAGTAATAGTTTCAATTTCTATAGCAATTTTTTTTTTTTTGAGATGGAATCTCATTGTGTCGCCTAGGCTAGAGTGCAGCAGCACAATCTTGGCTCACTGCAACCTCCGCCTCCCAAGTTCAAGCAATTCTCCTGCCTCAGCCTCCTGAGTAGCTGGGACTACAGGCACATGCCACCACGCCCAGCTAATTTTTTTGTATTTTTTGTATTTTAGTAGAGAGGGGATTTCACCATATTGGTCAGGCTGGTCTTGAACTCATGACCTTATGATCTGCCTGCCTCAGCCTTCCAAAGTGGTAGGATTACAGGCATGAGCCACTGCACCCGGCCAACCATTTCTTATTAACAAGATATATTCTCACTTAACTATTTTAAAAATGTTTGTGGCATAGAGATTATTCATTGCTATCTGCCTTTCAGAAAGCAAACCTATAACACAATTTATGTGATTAGTTTAAGATCACATAGAGGATAAGGCAAAGAGATTTTAGTCTAGATTTCCTGCTATGGGTAATTTTTCCTCTTGCGTCATTTTTAGAAACCATTGTCTCTTGGCTTTTTCAGAGTCCATAGAACTATCATAGTTAAAGATAATAGTGTGTCTCTGTGTAATTCATCTAAATAAAAACAAGTAAAATAGTATACATTTTGGACTCATACTTTTACCAGGGAGGCTACGTACAAGTTCTTTTTTAGCATTACTAGTAGGTGCATTCTAAAGATTATGCCACTTTCATTTTTTTACTTATTTAGTTTGGACTCCCTTTAAAATGGTAATCCACTTTTCTTTATGTGCACCTTGATACCGACCTCAAACAAAAAAGTGTTCTGTCCTGCAGTTCAACATATCCTCTCTGGAGTCACTAGTGAATAGGCACCGTTTTTAAATTTTTCCGTTCTGAGTAAACATGTAACCCTGAAGGCAGCCTAAAGGGAGGTTTGCTTTTGGTAGAGAATTAAGACAAATAGAGAAGCTGGTCATTATTGCCATATGCCTTGCTAGAAAAAAAAAAAAAAAAAATCAATCATTTTCCGAGTGTGTGAGTAAAACAAATATGGTTGAGACAACTGTATTTGGTATGTGTTTCTGCAAATCTTTAATTCCTGTGATGCTTTATAATGTCTCTGCTGGAGGAATAGGGCCCAAACAGTTGAGAGCTGTAACTGATTGAGCAGGAGGAAGTCTTCACTCCAAGCTTTGTAAATTCATGTTTTCAAAATTGGAGACCTGCTTTTTAATATTCCTTTTTAGGTGGCATTTTCATGTCTGAATTCTTGCTCATAATGCTCAAAGATTGCACCCTTTGGAATATTCCATTTTTCACCTTGGAACCTGTCATCCTAAACTGTCCCTGAACAGTTGAGTTCAATGTCACCCATACCCTAGAAAAGAGACTAAATAGCATTTTAACACAAGTGCTAAGCATCTGTGGCAGAATCGGGTATTTTTCAGTGGCTGACAGAATGATGCAGCTATAGAACGTCTCAGTGAAGCAGATTTGGTAGAACAGTTTCAATTATGTACCCAGAGAAAGATTTTGGGCCAAATGCAGTCTCATCAAATGTAGCTCAGTGAGTCTGAAACCAGGTGTAAATGTAGTGGAACCAGGAATTGCAGACCATGTAATTTGAAAATGTTCATCATCCAATATACTATGAAGATTATAGACAAGGGCCAGCCTTGTTAAATAAGTCACCCTCCAAAAATCTCAGTTTTGGATAAACACAAAGAACAAATTATCACTGTTGTGCTTTGCTTAAAAAATAAAATTAACATGCACAATATCGCCATGAAATAGAGTTATTATGACAAAATTTCATTATTTTCCATAATGTAATCAGCTGAAAAGATATAAATAAAACAGAAAATACTTTTTCTTATTTCTTTCCCTATTGTAACCTCAATTTAAAATTATTTCCTCCTATATCAAAAGATGCCTTTTCTTCAGTCATATATTTATGTAACAGACATTTGTGAGTGCCTAATAGCTGCCTGTTTTCTATAGACGATATACCAGCGCAAACATGTTGATGATGGTGAGAACGACCTATGTCAGTAGATGGTTGCCTTTTTTCGTTGGTAATGAAATGAGCTGAGTCAACTTAGTAAGTCATAAAATAACAAAGGATGTGAAAGATAGATATACCTCATCGGAGTCTGCTATTACCATAAATATCAGCTAATATCACCTTGTTCATCAGAGGAAAGTTCTTCAGAGGTGGTTTTTTTGCCTTCTATATATGTGTCTATTGTTGTGCTTTATTTTCAACACAGAAGCTAATTTTAAAATTTTCAGGCTTCAATGAGCAGATTTATTTTTTTGCCTCATGAAATAACATCACCTCACAGAGCCAATGTTTGCTAGTGTTATCATGGTTTAAATGCACAGCTGTAAGAACTGAGACCAAGCTACGAAGGAGTAATTATTATTATTATTTTATCTTATTTTATTATTTTATTTATTTTGAGACAGTGTTTCACTCTGTCGCGCAGGCTGGAACGCAGTGGCACAATCTCGGCTCACTGCAACCTCCGCCTCCAAGCAATTCTCCTGCCTTAGCTTACCGAGTAGCTGGAATTGCAGGCGTCTGCCACTATACCCAGCTAATTTTATGTATTTTTAGTAGAGATGGGGTTCCACCATGTTGGCCAGGCTGGTCTCGAACTCCTAAGACAATGAGAAAAATATACACCTCTTCTCTCACCTCCCAAATCACAGGAAAACTGTCATAGGTGAAATTTTCCCATCGTCTGTTAGAAAAATAATCTTTTACAAAGGGAACCCCTAAAGTGTAACATGTCTTAGCACTGATGGAGAGAAGGGTGGTCAGTACAACTGCTCACTGTTCAAGCTCACCAAAATATAGCCGGACAGTCTCGGGAAATAAGCACCCTCTTATATCACTAGTGGAGGTGCAAAATGATTCAATGTTTATTAGAGAAAATTTGGTGGTATCTAACAAAACTATATATTTAGTTATCTTTTTACACAGTAATTCTGCTGTTAGGAATTTATCTTAAAGATGCAGCAGCAACAATGTAAACATATATATGCATGAGTATTTCATTGCATAATTATTTCTAATTACAAAATATTGGAAACTACTTA
This sequence comes from Macaca mulatta, assembly GCF_049350105.2. Taxonomy (NCBI): domain Eukaryota; kingdom Metazoa; phylum Chordata; class Mammalia; order Primates; family Cercopithecidae; genus Macaca; species Macaca mulatta. The sequence continues at coordinate 127,014,106 of NC_133411.1, forward strand.
GGCATCCCAACATATGGATAAAGATGAATAAGCATTGAATAAACTATGATACAATATATATACACAAGGGAACAATCTACAGGCAGAGAACAGCATAAAGATCTCTGCAAACAAATAAAATATGATTTCCAGAGATATGAAGTAAAATAAAGTTTAAAAAGCTTACATATATGTTTTTTTTTTGTGTGTGTGTGTGTGTGTGTGTGTGAGAAAGAAGAGAGTAAAGGAGAGACATAATCTGGTTATTTCAAAGACAATCCCAGGAAGGATAAACCAAAAAATAAAAAAGTTAGGTGATGTGTCAAAGGAATATGGGGTGGAATTAGACGTCTCTGAGTGTATCTTTTTTATATCTTTGAATTTGAAAGTCTCAAAATTCCAATCTTGAAAATTAAAAAATCAATAATGAAGGAAAAGAAGAAAACAAAAAAAAAAACCTGACAAATTTTAATCCTGGTTGTATTTCAAGTGAAAGCTATAACTAAGCTGAAGGGAGAAAGAATGTATGAGAAGAAGATAGATAGAATCATCCAGTATTTATATGTAGAAAAGTGAAAATTATAGAGACATAAAGTAGAATGGTGATTTCCCGGAGCTGGGTGAGACAGAGGATTGGGGAATTAATGTATAATGTGCATAGAATTTCAGTTTGGGAAAATGAAAAATTCTAGAGATGGTGATTATACGATATTGTGAATATACTTAACACTACTGAACTGTACACATAAAAATGGTTAATATTATATATTTTATGTTACATATCTTTTACCAAAAATAAAAACAAAACTTATGCTATGAGAAGAAAGGAAGAGGAAGGAAGGAAGGAAGGAAGGACAAGAAAGCAGGGAGGAAGGAAGGGAGGATAAGAAGGAAGAAAGGAAGACGGAAAAACAGATAAATGAATCAATCAAAATGATTCATAATTTTATAGTATTAGACTATATGACTTCAATCTTGGGCAGGGTAGGGTGTGATGAGAACTGCTAATGAATCTTGACTCTTTTTGGTATTCTTGTTTATTTATTGCAGTGACATAGAAAAACAACTATTAACTATTTTGCATCTATTATTGAATTGAACAAATGAGTGAATATGTTGATTTTGTTGACAACCAGGATTTTCATTATGAAGGAAGGCACATTCAAATACAGAATGGGGAAAGCTATCCCTGTGAGTAGAAATTAAAGTATTGGCATGAACTTGTATTTGCTAAAATATATATTTTATGTGCATAATGCATATTTATGTGCACATGCAGATATATATGTATGCATATATTTAGTGTATATGTTATATATGCATGTATGCATATATTTCCTAGTCATCCCTCTGAGATAGCCAAGAAGTAAACATGCCTGCTGGCAGTGAGCATACCTGGTGCTGAGGTCTTGGGTTCTAGTTGTATTCCCCACTAAAACAAATGAGGACCCCTCAGAGAAATGGCTTACTTTATAGCTGGCACAAAGCAGGTGCAAGATGAGCCTAGAACATCGTGCGATACTACAACAAAAGCTAATGCTAAAAATATTTTTTTTTAAAGATCAAGGAGTAACACAAAAACATAGGAGCAAGCTTAAATGGCCTCTAACTGGCCAAATCTAGGACCATTTATATGCCAAAATAAATCATTAAGTACAGTAATAGATTTTAAACCATTGAAAAATAGGAATTCATCCCCATATGAATAATAAGATGAATACGCATGTACATAAATAGAGAAGAGTGGAAGGTTCTTACAGTAGAATGTAAGCACTGACTGATACAGAGGAACATCATTATTTTATCATCATCAGGATAAAGATTACATCAGACGAATTATCAATGGTTGCTGTCTAGGAAAATTGTGATAATGAGAAGGATATTTTCATGATCTTTAAGTATCTCCTCACAGGTTGCTTATTAGTTGCAAGGGAAAGAAACAATAATTATTGAGTGAATAAGTCTGGTAACATTGAGTGGGTGATCAAAATTAACATAACAAGGAACAGATGGTCATGTTTGACACTAGACTAAGGCCCTGCAAAGGACACAACTTCATCTATAATATTTTGGCTAAGAATGCATAACCTTAATTTACTCATGAGAAAATATTTGATGAAAATAAAATGAAAAACTTATCAAAAGAAGGTGTATTCTATGTCACTTCCATAAAAGAAAGTTTATTGAATTTTTAGGGTTCTTTATTCTGGATACAAGTCCTTGGTGACATATAAAAGGTACAATTATTTTCTTCCAGCTTTTGGCTTGTTGTCCATTCATGTAACAGTGTTTTCTAAAGAATAAAACTGATAATTTTATCAAGTCAAAGTTTTTATTTTTTCACTTTTTTAATCTAAAACTGTTTTGTCTATCCCAAAATCATTTTTTCCTTTTTTTAAAAATGTTGTAGTAGTACGTTTTAAATGTATTTACTTCTGTGGTGAATTTCAAGTTAATTTTTGGATAAGTTGGGAGGGTTAGGTTAAAGTTCATTCAGAGAAGAAATTGAGGACATTTGAGAATTAGACAACAGATCTTAAATTTCACAGTTCACTATGGAAAGATTTGAAGGCAAATGGTTGTTTGACTTGAATTAAAAAATATAACAGAAATATGAAAGTCAGAATCCAGCAAGTGACCACTGGATGTCTTTTATTTCCTGTGTTTAATGTGTAAACTAGGAACTAAGGCACAGTTGGTCCTGATGGTCTTTAACTGATGTTCACATGTGAGGCTATGAGCATTGAGATGTTCCACAGTCAGTGTGTGATATCACAGATCACCTCTGCCATGCTGAAGTCCTCTTCCCTAAGCCTCCGTCATTTCTTTCACTTTCTACTCAGAAGACGTCTAGAAATGGCTTGTTTCATTATTTTTGTCATTGTGCTAGATGAATACTATGTTTATTACCTTCCCTTCCCAGGGTCAGAATGCTCCAACTACTATGAAAGGTACCAGTTTCTTATAGCCTTGCTGTAGATGTTCCATGAGTCCAAACAATGAGTTGCATGTGTTTTGAAGCTGTGGCTAACGTGGCAATTATCCTCATGCCCTCCCTCCTTTCCCACAATGTTTTCCTTGGCCCCTCACTCCATATTCTCTGGAATTTCACTCTTCAATAAAAAGTTAGCATGCCAGCTTCTGCTACAGGCTGCTTTCTAGAAAACTCAAGATAAATCAATAAGAGAAGAAAGAGAGGAGCTCAATGAGAGAGGGAAGAGAGGAGTATGATCTCAAGAGGAAAAGGAGTTCACTGAGACCCTTATTAAGTCATTTTTTAGTGGGGCCATTGATAAGCCTGGACTATGCCCTATTCAGCCAGTAGCAGCATGGAGGCTGGCTGATAACAAGTGGCACCTGGAGCATTTGAGCCCTGTGCATTCTAGTTGATCCACAGTGACAGGGAGTGGCACAAGGAGGAACATGCTAAGCTCTCTAACTGATTCCTTTCGTCATGGTTGATAGACATATGGAAGCCCACAGAAAGGATGGTAGCATTTGGAGCATCTAAGAGGACTATAGAGTCAAAATGCTTTTAGATAACCAAGGGAGACATGAAGAGATGTGTACATATCACGCATGAAATAAAAGCTCTACCCAAAGGAGTGACCAGCATATTTTGGCTACATTGGCCAGAGTTATCATTTGAATTCTTTGAAGAAGTCTATTTGCTGACATACTGAGTTTTGTAAAGGAGGACACTAAAGATATACAGTATATTTCTTAGAGTAGAAAAGTGTTTACGGATATGATAAATATATTAAATGCTAATAATTTCCCAATATATATGCTAAACATTTTACCAATATGTATTCAGCTTTTATTTTAGTTCATTAACTCTAGTAACAAAATGATGTCTAATGCTAGAAAAGTTAAGACAATTAGCTTTATGTTTCTGCAACTTCATTAAATACAGTAACATTATAATCAATTGCCTGCATTATTTTCCTATTGCTGCCAATGCATTTCTTCAAATAATAGTTTAAAGCAGCACCCATTTATTAGTTCACAGTTCTGTAGGTCACAAGTCTGAGCACGAGTTAGCTAAGTCAACTGCTTAGGGTCTCACAGGCTGAAATTAGAGTGTCAGCACATTTGTATTCCTTTTTCCCAGAGGTTCTGGGGGAAGAATCTACTTCAAAACTCATGGAGGTTTAATATGGTTTGGCTGTGTCCCCACCCAAATCTCAGCTTGAATTGTATCTCCCAGAATTCTCCCATGCTTTGGGAGGGCCCCAGGCCTGGAGGTAATTGAATCATGAGGGCTGGTCTTCCCCATGCTATTCCCATGAGAGTGAATAAGTCTTACAAGATCTGATGGGTTTATCAGGGGTTTCTGCTTTGCTTCCTCCTCATTTTCTCTTGCTGCCGCAATATAACAAATGCCTTTTGCCTCCCGCCATCATTCAGAGGCCTCGCTAGCTATGTGGAACTGTAAGTCCAATTAAACCTCTTTCTGTTCCCAGTTTTAGGTATGTTTTTATCAGCAGCAAGAAAACAAACTAATACAGTAAATTGGTACCAGTAGAGTGGGGCATTGCTGAAAAGGTACCCAAAAATGTAAAACGACTTTGGAACTGGGTAACAGGCAGAGGCTGGAACAGTTTGTAGGGCTCAGAATAAGACAGGAAAATATGGGAAAGTTTGAACCACCTAGAGACTTGTTCAATGGCTTTGACAAAAATGTTGATAGTGATATCAACAATAAGGTCCAGGCTGAGGTGGTCTCAGATGGAGATAAGAAACTTGTTGGGAATTGCATCAAAGGTGATTCTTGTTATGTTTTAGCAAAGAGACTGGCGGCATTTTGCCCCTGCCGTAGAGCTTTGTGGAACTTTGAACTTGAGAGAGATGATTTAGGGTATCTGGTGGAATAAATTTCTAAGCAGCAAAGTATTCAAAAGATGACTTGGGTGCTGTTAAAAGCATTCCATTTTAAATGGGAAACAGAACATAAAAGTTCAGGAAATTTGCAGCCTGACAATACAGTAGAAAAGAAAAACCCATTTTTTGAGGAGAAATTCAAGCTGGCTATAGAAATTTGCCATTTGCCTCCTGCCATGATTCTGAGGCTTCCCCAGCCATGTGGAACTGTAAGTCCAATTAAACCTTTTTCTTCCCAGTCTCAGGTATGGCTTTATCAGCAGCATGAAAATGGACTAATATGAGATTATTGGACAATCCAAGAGTTTCTTAGGACTGAGAAACTGAGGTATACAATTTCTTGCTTGCTGTTGATAGAGGATTGCTCTTAGGTCTTAGAGAGGGCTTACATTTTTGCTACATTCCTCCAGTCTCTGTCTTCAAAGCAGAAACATAAATTCTCCTCACATGGAATTTTTCTCATAATTTGTCCCTTTAAGGGCTCAACTGATTGGGTAATCTAATCATAATTATAATTCAGAAACAATCATAGGAATTAATCTCAATATATTTACAAGTCCTACCCACTCAAGATGGAGGGGATTATACAAATATATGAGTCATAGTGGGTGATGTTGGAATTTGGACTACTACACTGCATCACAGATGGAGAATATTAGAGCAAAAATTATTTTTGTCTTTAGAGAGAATGTGGAAGTACTTTTAGAGTTTTTCCTAATGCTTTAAGAGAATATTAGAAATGAATTATGGCTAAGAAGATTCCAGTACTATGGGTCACTCATAATGATAACCAAAACTCAATAAAACAGAAGACAAAGTAAAATATAACTTCAGTATATAGATGGCATTAGAAAATGCGTAATAATTGTCACTTATGTTTTTTCTTTCCTTTTAATTATTCGTATTTCTTCCTCTACTATTTTTCTGAGACCAAGTCTAGTCTTTCTGCCTGTAATATGACACCTCTTCAAAAGGATTTGTCTTTTATTGAATCATCTGTGATTGACCTGGCAATAATTAACTAATCACTAAAATGAGTTAGGAAGGGCAAATAAAGATTTCTTCTATATGTCTGCCAAAAGAAATACATCTTAACAGAAGCCTTTGACAATTTTTTTCAGGCCACATCAATTTCTTACAATGATAATGGTGATGATGGAGCTGGTGGTATCTATTGAGATGGGAACCAATTTATTAAATAAACTGGGCTCAGAATGACATTGGAAAGAAGTAAAATAATCATTTTTAATGAGCTTTACAACTGCTATTTTTAATCAGCTCCATGGGCTTATACTGTTCTTCCCATTGTAAAATCTAAGACAATTTCTTTGATTTTTGACATCCTCAAATAATGTATTAATGGTCTCTTTTTTATTTTATTTTTTAATTGGCACATAATAATTTTGCTTATTTGTGGGGTAAATAGTAATGTTTTGGTACATATAATGCATAGATCCGGTGAGACTAATTAGCGCATCCATCTCAAACATTTACCATTTCTTTGTGTTGGGAACATTCAATATCTTCCTCCTAGCTATTTGAAACTATATAACATATTTTTGTTAACTATAGTGATCTACAGTGGTATAGAATATTAGAACTTATTCCTCCTATCTAGCTTTAATTTAGTGCCATTTAACAATGTTCTTACTACCCTTCTCTTTACCCCACCCTTCCCAGCCTCTAGTATCCTCTGTCCTACTTTTCACTTCTATGAGATCAACACTTTTTAGTTTTCACATAGGAGTGAATGGTCTTTACTTTTGAAAAAATATAAATAACAGTCTAGTACAATATTAAAATTCCAAACTATCATCCATCTTAAAACTTATCTCTTGAGTTTTCAGACAATTAATGGCTGGCTCTTGTTTCAGTTATTATTGCTACATAATAACTTCAAAACTGCAATGTCTAAAACAACCATTTGATTTTGCTCACTGCTTTATGGCTCAAGAACTTGGGAATGGCTCATCTGGGCAGTTTTCACTTGGATTTCTTCTCCAATTGTGGTCATATGTTGGTTGGTGCTGCAGTCATCAGAAGGCTCATCTGGGCCGGATGTCCCGGATGGCTCACTCACATGACTGGCTATCTGTTGAGTGCTCAGCTGTGGCTCTTGAAAAGCATGCTTACACATGGCTGTTCCATGTGGCTTGACAAATGAGCAATTGTTTGAAGTTCAGGGCTCATTAAAAAACAAAAAAGTGTTCTAGAAGAAAGCTGGAAGTTACACTGCATGTATTATCTAGCCTGGAAAGTCATATACCTTCACTTCTGCCAAACTCTTTGAATAAAAGGGGTGATGAACCACTCAAATTCAAGGGAAAGGGAAAAAGATTCCACTTTTTAATTGTAGAAGAATATATAAAAATGCATGTCTACCAATGAAAGCTATCATGGCCTGTTTATACAAGGTGGAAATCTTGTTCACTATAATTGCACACTTTGCTCTGATGTCAGTGGAAGGTCAGCTTGCTACCAATGCAGCTCTGTCTCTTCTTGCTAACCTTCTATACTCAGGCCCCACCCCAAGCTGGTAAACTATCCACAGCCTTTTACCTTTAGATCACAACAAATATTAGGTATCACCCTATACATCAAAAACATTTCAGGGGAAACAGGCAAATCCTCTAAGTACATTTCATGGTTTTATGTGATGAAGAAGTGCTCCTTCTTTACATGTGCATATATATGTGTCTGGGTGGCCACTCATGTACACTAACAACTCTCCTTCAAGTCCTCAATAAGGACTCCATAGGACTTATTGAACTTTTATGTTGACCTTATTAAAATAAGCTTAAGTGGTGATGAGCTAAGTATCCCCAAACTTATTAGAATTATCTTTGAATGCTATAAAGTTAGTGTGACAATTAGCTGAAATATGCACAGCAGTGTATGATGCATTACCATACCATGTTACAGATATACACTTCTAATTATACAGGTTTCTTGATTTTCACTTATCCAAAATCCTGAAAAATAAAATATTTGATTCCACCTTTTAACGATGTAAAAGTTGTGCATCTTCTAAAGATACCCTTACCTCCAAATTGGGTAAATCTTAAAGTCTCCTGAAAAATAGTTTCAGTGTTTGATTAGTGAGATTAGAAAGATTCCTGCGGGTGTCTGCAAGCAGAAGAGAAGGCTTGAATACTTGTCAAGTATTCAAGTTTTCCAATGACAGGAGTCTTTTTGTAGCATCTCTTAATTGGAGCTTATATGTTCTTTCAAATTGGTTTAAAACTTTTTAAAAAATTTATTTATCGGTGTAAAAGTTGATTTTGTGTGCGGTCGTGTAGTATGACAAATGACCCATCATTATATTGGGGGCTTTATTTGAAATTAGATAAACTTGAAATTTTATATTATTTATTTATTTTCTGATTATTCAATATAGGCTCTGTACAGAGTATGAAAACAGAAAATAGCCAAATAGCACTTCACAGCATCAATCTGTACAGCTCCCTTGAGGTTCAGAACATACGGAGACTCCATTATTTATGCTGATGATCACATTAGTCACTTGATACATAAAGTCATCCATATTTTAGAGTAGTTGGCTTAGAAGAACTTGGCACTAATAAAGAAAAAATTATATGCAAGAAACATTTTTCAATCTTTAATTTATCTAGAATATGTATCATTTAACATTCAAGAACTATGAAATGATTCCCAGAAAGGAATTACCAGCAAGCAACCTTAAAATACTTGCAAAGTAATAGAAAACACATCAAAGTTAAATGATGAAACTCCTTCCTCCAGGGCTCCTAAACTCATATTAATAATGTGAACATTGGACATATATGAATAAGTTTTAGTGTTGTTACTTGCAGTAAAGTTTGTATAAGAGAAATAGGTGTGATTCTGTCTTCCAGGGATTTGACTTTAGAGGATAACACATTATCGATAGCTCATAAAGCAAAATGCTTTTACTGACTGCCATAGGCCTCTGGAGAACTTTGCAGAATGTTGCTGTTATCATCCAGCAAGAAGATTTGAGAATCATCAGTTGTATTTTTTAAGTGCATGTCAGACAGGCCCACAACATTCTTGCATGGGAATTATCTCAGAGCTCCAATAGAATCCCAGTTGGGAGGGTCACTTGGAAGAAGTAAAGAAATCTGTAGTTGCTGCTTTTGTAAATTGAGTGTGTGACACTTTTATTAACCATGTCCCAACTTCATGGATTGCTTAAAAGAAAAATTTGGTTCAGTATCTATCCAAGTTGTAAATTTAAGTAATGAGAGTTATAAACTGTTATATATATTTTTAGTCATTTAAAATTAGTGCATTATGATCATCAGCCTGGGATAGCAATGGAAGTTTAAAAGTCAACTTCTTATGAATACATTTAAACTGAGTGGTGTGTGTGTGTTCAGGCACACACACACACGCATCTAAGCCCTAGGAGTGCATCTTTTATGTTTAATATTTTATCACAATATATTTTAGTCTTTTTCAAGACATGAGGGAAAAATCTTCATTTTTTATAATATTATTTGAATTGTCCTTTTCACTTGGCGTTCCTTCTTATCTGTATTCTTTAAGTGACATTATATAGGAATAGTGCAATAGAGTGTGTCAGATACAAATTTTTAAGTATAAATCTCAAGTGTGCAAATATGTAATTGCCTTTATTTCTATAACTAAATTGACCATTGATCTGGTTTAATTATTTATGTTTGAAGTGGAAATTTAACCTTGCAAAGTCAAGTCAACTCGGTCAATTTTAGTTGAAAACCTAGTCCCTTTGGCTATAAATACATGATCAGGTTAAGGTTTTCTACTCACCCTCCCCTTCTCTCCCTGGGTGACATAAAAGTGCAGGCAGAGGTGAGGGGTGGGAATGCACATGTTTCATGTTATAATGGCAGAAATATACTTCCGCTGACTTCTGTTGAAAGAGGTATTTCTGCACATGATTTTGGTTGTATTCTGGCATCTATTTCTGGCATAGGTAGTTTCACTATGGACTCCAAAATCCAGAGCACAGATTTTTCTGTTCTTGTTTCTAGACTTACTTCACAGTCACACCTCCAGGAAACACTGGCTTATCAACAGAGTCCATTTTCTTCGATGTAAGATTGCTTAGATTCTTTAATATTCTAATGAGAAATATTAAATATACAGAACATATTTGTGACACACAGCTGTTTATTTAAGAGCGGTTTGTACTCAGTTTTCAGGAGCCAAAGTTGGCTAAAAGCACCCCGTTCTCCAAATGTTGAGAATCTGTGCTCTCATCTCTGATTACTGCTTTTGATCACAGAAGTACAGACAAAGAGGGAGGAACATTGTTGTTGCGCCTCCACCCATTGTTTCACTCCCACTCCAGCTGAAATGACTTTCTGGGCACTTAAAGGGCTGGCACACCTTTTTACTCCCAGTTTCAGTTATCTCTCTCTCTCCTTTTGGGAGCCAGACTTTAAAGACCAGGATATTCAAAAACAACTGCATACTAGAAAGTGACTGCACATGCGGTTGGCTCAGAAGAGCTGAGAAGTTTAAGTTAACATCTCAGATTGATGCTTGGCACAGAGACAATCTACAATTGGGGGAAAAAAAAAACATTAAACACAATAACAAAAACAAAAACCCTACAGACATGGGAAATCAAATTTCTAGAGATGCCACATTATTAGATTTAAATATCCAGTTTTCAACAATAACAACAAAATCACAAGATACACAAAGAAATAGGAAAATATAGCAATTCAAAGGAAATAAAAATAAACTATTCCTTTAAAAGTTCTGATGGTAGATATTCTAGACAAAGGTTGTAAAACAGTTGTCTTATAGATGCTAAAAGAACTGAAGGAAGATGTAGGGAAAGTCAAGAAAATAATGTGTGAACCAAGCAGAATATCAATAAAGAGTTAGAAACCCTAAAAAGAAACTAAAAATAAATTGTGGAACTGAAAAGTACAGTAACTGAAAGTGTAATAACTAGAGGCATTCAAAGGAAGATTTGAGCAGGGAGGAAAATAGAATCAATGAAGATAGGACAATGGAAATTATGTCTGAGTGACAGAAATAAAACAAATTGAAAAAACATTATTAGAGTCTAAGGGACATGTGAGACGCCAATCAATATATGCATTGGAGTCCCGGAAGAAGAAGAAATAGAGGAAAAAAGGGCATATTTGGAAAAATAATGGTTGAAAACTTCCCATATTTGATGAAAGACAAAAAGCATTCAAGAAGATCAACAAATTATGTGTAAGATGAACTCAGAGAGTCACATTAAAGCAAATTATAATCAAAGTTTTTTTTTAAAAAAAACAAACAAAAAAAACAAGACAAAGAGGGTCCCTTGACAGCAGCAAGGGAAAAGTGACTTTAGTCAAGGTGTCCTCAATGAAATTATCAGCAGATTTATTATCAGAAACTTTGGATACTAGAAGGCAGGGAGTTAATATATTCAAAGCGCTAAAAGAAGAAAAAGAAAAAAACATCCATGCATCCTAAATTTAGCGAAGCTGTTCCTTAAAAGTGAAGGAGAAATAAAAACATTCTGAGTTACAAGCTGGGAGATATTATTACCACTAGACCTGCAGTTTAAAAATATTCTTGGGAGTCCAACAAAGTGAAAGGAAATAATACTAGACAATAACTCAAAGCCACATGAAGAAATAAATGTTTCAATAAAAGTAAACACATAGGCAATGATCAAAGCTAGTATTTTTGTAACAAAGGTTTGTAACACCACATATTTAAACATAATTTAAGATAGTAATGTATTTTAAAAGATTGATTTATTGTGGTGGAAACACAATGTTTAAATGTATAACATTGTGAAATCAGAAGGGGTGGGAATGGAGCTGTAAAGAAGCAGAGTTTTCGTATGTTTTTGAAGTTAAGCTGGTATAAATTAGAATATTATAACTTTAGTTATTAAATATAATTCCCATGGTAACCACTAAGAAAATAAGTATAAACATATACAAAAGGAAATTAAAAAGAAATGTAAATGTTTCATTAAAAAATCAACTAGATGTAAAAAAGAGACAGTAATGCAGAAAAATGAGGGCCAAGAAAGCTAATACATCACGAAACAGCAAAATGACAGAAGTAAGTCCCTCTTTATTAGTAATTACTTTCAATGTATATGGATTAAACTCTCCAATCAAAAGACAAAAATTTGTAAAATGAATTTTTTAAAAAATTATTTTTTTAAAAAACTCACTTGAGATCCAAAGACAAATACATTAAAGAAGAAAATATGTATATTTTTAATTTTGTTATTTTTATATTCCATAAAAATGACCTAAAGAGAGCAGAGGTGGCTATACAAAATCAGACAAAATAGACTATAAATCAGAAAAGGTTGCAAGAAACAAAGATATATTAATAAAAGTTTCTGACCAGAAATGTTTCCAATATACCCAACATTTTGGGGGGTGTTTTATTTAGTTATTCTTAGTAGATGGGTTAGCCTGATAAAAGCTACTTCTTCATAGTTGGAAGATAAGGTATATTATGGTAATTTTGTTATCTTGATTTCTTGGGAACATGCCTGATACCAGTACAATGTATCTTCCTACTGAAGAAGACATCTAGAGTGGTCTCTTTGCAGTAGTCCCCTTTACTATTTTTGAGGTGAGGGCCGGATCCCCTCCTCTTTCCCTCCTCAAAGTTCCCACAGCTTTCTCTCAAAGCTCTGCTCACAAAATCTCGCCTCTCCCACCCACACCTTTGGCTCTTGAGACTTTTATATCCTGATGTTGGTGTTAGAGTCTATTGTTCTCAACCACTGGTCTATGCTCCAATTAACTTCAGAATGTAGCTTTCTTATCTTCATCTCCGATCAAAACTGAGAGCAACCGAGTCCTTTGAAAATATTCTGATGTATTTAACTTAAAATATCTATTAAATGTTTAATTTCATACCATCCAAAAAAGGTAATGACTCATGGCTCTATCTTAATCTAAATCTACATAAAATTTTCCCTAAATATCTTCCTTTTTGACATCAAATACAAAACCAAAAGTTGAAGTCAGAAATTCCGGTTTCACTGAGTTATCCTAAACATTGCATAATTGATTGTAAGCTCTGTATCCACATTTAATATAACCTTAAAAATCCTTTCCATTGACCTTAAGCTTTTGGTAAGCCTTGTTTCATTTTATAGTTTGGCCTTCAAAATTCTACTATCTGAGTTTTCAATTACTCGCATATATTTGTCTTTTTTTCTCATCATTTTTACCTGCATATCTTAAACCAAAATTTAAATGTTCTTGGATCCGCACTGGATTCTTTCACCACATTCTTACTTTCTTTTTTATTTAAATGTTTTATTGTATAATCAATACTGAAGTTCTGAAAGCCTTCAAATGTTAGAGAAAGCTTTTTTCTCCCACAATCTTATCGTATGTAGTAATACCTCTACCTTTTCTAAAATGTTTGATATCTAACTTTCTTCCTGTCATCTAGTACCTAGGGATATAAAAAGAGATACTAAAAATGATCTATTATGTTACATTGACTTATATGTTTTCTTAGTTGGCAAATTACAATTTACTCAATGAGTTTTACTTTTGTTTACCTTAGTTTTATACTATACTAAAAATATTGCCTGATACAATAGAATAATATTTTGCAAAATATTTTATCTGCTGGGTAAGATGCAATTAAAATTTACATTGCATTCAATATACTCAGAAGAACAGAATATTGATCGATATTTATAGAAGGACCAAGCACAAATGAGGTTTTTTTATTAACAGTTTTTCAGTATAATGTTCTATTTTGGTGCATATTCTTTACCAGCATATTCATTATCATAATTTGGCTGTAAAGTTATGCGGCAAATTAAATGAAAATCTTTTAAAATTTAATTTATCCTTGAGTAACTTTGTAAGCCTCAGAAAAGAAGTATGAATAAAGTCTGTTTTGCAATAAATCTTCATTATCCTCATATGTAAATCTCACTGCTTGGATTAGTCAGTACACTTAAGAGATTAATGATAATAAATAAGCTTCATACCTCACACATAGCTGATATATCCATTTCCAGATCCTTATGCATAGGCAGACATTATATGTCATATTCCTATAAACTTCTTGTTATAAATATCAGCACTGTAACGATAATGACCTTATCATACATTTCACAAATCAGAGAAGTTACTTGTAGAGAATATAAACCATTAGACATATTTTAAATGTGATGGTTGATTTATTTTTGGTATATACAAAAGTCTCTGTAGCTTTTCATACTGTCAAGAACCTGGAACTATTCAAGAAATATAAGTCTGTTGGCTCTGGTGTGGTAAATGACACTAAGTCCAAAGGGGGGAATGAAACAGAAGGCCTCAGAGCTGAGTAAGACACATTTAAAGGTCTCATCCAATGCGAGATCTCAGTGGGATTTCAAGCAGTGTGTAATGTGGAAGGTCATAGACAAAAACTTTATAATAAACCTTTCTAGCCAGAAAGCAGTCTTCCATGCAATCTATCCCCAAAATGGCACACTAAATAAAAATAACTTGTCGCTAAGTTCATAAGTTCCAATATACTACTGGCATATAATTAGATATCCAAATATTTGGTCATTAATTATGATATGGGTACATTATTGTATCTAGCACTCCTTTGTCATCTCCAAATAGTGAAACAATAAAAGCAAGATGGATACACAAATAACGGACAAAGGTTAAATATAATCACAAAATGAATTCTCCATAAGAAAATATACTTTGTTTAGTTCAATGAAGAAAATAGTAGTTTCTTCATGTGGCCAGTGATCCTTATTGCTTTATTAATATATTCAAAAATGGTTAGTGGGCTTGTATCACATAAATAGCAAACTATGCCACCTGGATTAATCAGCAAAATTAAATCTTAAATTATTAGAGATGGTCTCTCCATGTTTATCCTTTTAGCCACCAGTTATCTCCTCTCCCTCAAGTCTGCCTTGTAGCTGAAAAGACATAAATAGGTGTGAGTTTAGTAGGTGTTTTATAAGAGAGGAGAAAATTTAAAAGTGTAGATAGCTATTAAAAAATCTTTAAATATTTGCATGCACTAAAGTGTATTGCTATGCATCAAATTTATGTTTGCTGTCTTTTAGTTATAGCCTTAATTGCTTCCTTTTTGTGTATCATCTCACATAAACTATTTTTTATGTATTAAATCAAAGAAGCTTTGTTCACACCCACTATAACTCACCTCACTTTCTGCTTTACCTGCATACAAATATTTAATACCATCTTTTGTATCTACACTTCTTGCAATATCTTACTTTTGCATAAAAATGAGAGCCAATAATGTAAGCTTAGTAGCAACACTGATGTAATTCTCAGGTTGAGTTTTATCTCTAAATGTTTTTCTTTAACATTGAGTGCAATAGAACCTATTAGCTTGCTCTGGATAAAAGTGTGAGACTGGGCTATAAAGATTGCAAATGAGGGTTAGGATTCACTTTTGGGAGTCCTTATTTTTTTGCAGGAAATCTAGAATCCTTCATGCTTACCTTAACAAAACCCCAGTTGCCACTGTCTCTGCTGACAACCTCCATCATTTTCGCACCAATAAGACATAGGAAATAAAGGGCAATTAATGTTAAATTTATTTTGCACGTGAAGTACCAATAATTGT
Organism: Macaca mulatta; assembly: GCF_049350105.2. Lineage (NCBI taxonomy): Eukaryota > Metazoa > Chordata > Mammalia > Primates > Cercopithecidae > Macaca > Macaca mulatta. The sequence goes on from NC_133411.1 coordinate 127,029,568, forward strand.
TCCTTCACACCCTACTCTGATGCACTTCAGCCTGCAACTTTGAAGTGGAGTATTTCTAAAGCAACATCACACAACAGTTGAACTCAAGGATGTTATTAATTCAAATGTTCTTCCAGGTTTGAGAACAGATACAGGCATCACTGTCCACCTTCCATCTGATGAGCCTTTCTGGCATTTTAATTACCTGAGTACTGGTTTTATCTAGCTAGAAATTTATCTTAGTGTAGTGGCAGCAGCAGCAAAACAAGGTCACAGTCACAATAGCACCAGGGAGATCCAGACACATCACTTTCAAAACACCTATAATAGTCTAGCACTTTGGGAGGCCAAGGCAGGCAGATCAATTGAGGTCAGGAGATTGAGACCATTCTGGTCAAAATGATGAAACCCCATCTCTACTAAAAATACAAAAAGTAGCCAGGCAAGGTGGCATATCCCTGTAGTCCCAGCTACTCTGGAGGCTGAAGCAGGAGAATTGCTTGAACCCAGCAGGCAGAGGTTGCAGTGAGCTGCGATGGTGCCACTATACTCCAGCCTGGGTGACAGAGTGAGACTCTGTCTCAAAAACAAAACAAACAAACAATACCCATAATGGGACAACATTGAAGCTGTACCTTCTGCATAGCCATCTCTTTTCCTCTACTTACCCCTACTTCTCCGGGGTAATTCTGATTCTCCGTGTGTGTGTGTGTGTGTGTGTGTGTGTGTGTGTGTGTGTGTTTGTGTTTGTTTGTTTGTTTGTTTTCCCCAGTATCTGAGTCCATTACATACCCTGGTTCTCAGCTGGATGTCAATTAATCCCTAGTAACTAAGATGTTAGCCAATAAAGCTTTATATGTTCCCTCCTGCAGTTATTCACATATTAAGAGAGGAAATAATCTTGCCAATCTAGAAGGATTGAGTTTTCAAAAAGAAATTATGCCTATCTCTCCTCAATAGTTCCTAATCAGTGACTTCTAATTCCAGGTGCTCTCATCAAGTAATACAAACTAAAAACACAAACTGAAAAATCTATATGTACTAACCAAACAGCTGTCCAACAATGTCTTAGAAACAGGGGGGTTAATCTAACAAATCACAAAGTAATGCTAGAAAGGAGTTGGAAGAAACCAGTAAGCCTTTTACCAGAGCAGAGCTCTGTTTTATTCCAGATACCCACCAGCAGCTTATATAAAAGTCTAGAATCAGATTAAACATTTGCATAATTCTCTATATCATGTAGTCAGCTATACCTCACATTTAATACTCATTATCATTATCACGGAGATAATATAATATTTTAATTAGAATTTTTAAATATACCTCAAAACCATATTGTAACTTACCAACAACAGAATAAAGGTAAACAGAGAAAAAACGAATTCTCCAACAACATTTTTGGGATCAGAAATACCACCCAAGGTCCAGAAGCCCCACTGTTTGTCAAAATTAAAAGATGATAAAAATATAAGTAGGTAATTTTTCAACTTCAGATAAAACTAGAACAAAAATTAAGCTGAATAATCAAACTCTGACTAGGTCAGAGTTTATTGCTTGGAGACTCCGATCTCTGAAACAAGGTAAGGCCAGTGAGAAAATCTTTCAAGGAGTTAATGAAAGATAAGGACTTTGTTCCTCCCGATTTACACATGTTCCTATTACTGTTACCTGAATGAAATGTCCTTCCTGAACTCAACCCTCTTAGTAAAAAGGATAGCAAAATCTACCTGGTAAAGTTACTGTGAAGATTATTGGCTCATTCCGTGTAAACATAGTTGAGTGCTTTATGTGCCTTTCTCAATATAAAATATGCGTACTCATTTCAGAAAATAAAACCTCGCTACTCCTTGAAAACACTTCAGCATTTTTTCCCTAGTATCACAATCTTAAATCCTGCTTTATTCACTAAACATGTTATCATGAGAGGCAAATGCTGCTAAACAGAAAGTGCAAAAAGCCTAAATCTCAGATCCTTTCATGGAATTGAACAGGATGCTAAACCTCTATGAGTCTCAATATTTTTACTTTGATGATGGGGATATTATTAGCTACTTCATAGATTCATTAAATGAGATAAAGAATGTAAAAAGCCTGGCACAAATTGGGTATATATAATTTATCAATAAATTATGTCCATTCCATCCTGAAAGCTAGTGAAATCAAGACAAGGGAACTAATAGGCAAAACCATCCATCAAATAGCTAGGAACTATCCTCAGGACTTCAGTGCTTTCAAAACAGGAAGGGGTGTGTGCACACGTGCGCATTGTGTGTGTGCATACACGTGCATGTGTGTGTGTGTACATGCCATGGTTATATGTAAATGTGCACATATACATGCTTTGATGTATATTATCTTAGGACCCTACCAGAGTGGAAGTCTCTTCTGGGGCAGGGACGGGGAGATGGATGCCTTCTGAAGGAGAAAACTGAGGCAGGCTGCTGATCACTATGCAGTCCTGCTAGACATCTCTGTCACTGTGAAAAAGGAGTCACCATTCATGATAGAATCTGCTAGGCCTTTTGCTCTTGTACAGTCTCTAAGTAGCAGGCATTCCTATCCTGCACTTTGGAGCTGCCATGCCAAGATGGCATGCTGAGATTTTGCTAGCACTGGACCAAAAGGGTTATTTTTGAGCTAGATGTGGCTCAGGGAATCTAAGGAGAGTACAAGGTAATAAAATCAAGACTTTACCAACAAAACTACCTCCTTATTTCCTGTCATTAAGATAGTTCTGCTTTACTCCACAGGACATAAAGAGGATTTAGTTGAATAAGTCCTATTATTTATTACATCCACCATTTACAACAGAAATAGTTTCCACCCATCTGCTTTAGGAAAATGGATAAATTACTAGATCATCACTTATGGCCACAGAAACATCAGTTTCCTAGCCAATGGAACTCCACACTGCAGATAAAAAGATACAAGATGATAGAGACAGAAGGCGATAGAGCAAGGAACGGAACCTTCTGACTTTCTGGCATTGACTTTGAAAGTTATAGAAATATGGGAAACTTTTAGAGGCAGCAAAATGGACTGCAAATGTGGACATGAAGGCTTCTAAGTACACCCACACAGAAATTTAACCTCAAAGAAAGACAACGATTTTTACCACAGTTCACTAATGGGTTAAATTTCCAGCTTTCATGTAAAGCCACTGAAAATAAAAGTAAATGCAGTCTTTTCAAATAACCACAAATATCTCTTTTGTTCTCATTCAATCAAATTCAAAATGAAACACAATGTCTGGATACATTTAAGTTTCTTGACAGTCAAATGCATTTGTAACGTTGGTAAAGGAAAAATTACATATTTTAATGCACTAATGCAAGAGAGACCTGTATCTCCTGACATCTTTGAAAGTATATATTTATAATTTTTCTTTCCAAAACTATGATTATCCAAACCTGTTTCTTAAGTTAAAAATAAAATAATTGCGTTTTAACAATCACAAACATTTTGAGTATTTTTGAAGAGTAATAGCCTTTAGTTGGTTTCTAACTTGATAACTCTATGAATATGAATAACATTTATATATAATATATGTGGATAATTTTAAACATATTTAAATAGCCACCACTTTCTTTTCTAGTTTAGTTTCTCTTTAATTAAAGGCTGTAAAAATCCACAGGTACTTTTGTATAGCTGTTACTTCTGAGAAGTCAAATAGTCTGGAGTTCCTAGTCACCTGGGGATCTGGAAGAAAACTCACTTTAACAAAGTACAGGTGCAGTTGCCTAAAAATCTGGAGTCTGACTTCTGGTACTACCACCTCTTATGAGCATTTGACTTGAAAAAGTGACGTAAGTCCATGAAACCTAGTACACACGTCTTCCTACATTAGATTACAGGCCAAGAACAGGGTGCTTTAAAAGAATTAAAAATATACAAACTTTGTGGAGTTGTTTGGATTGAAAAAATTAGATGTTTTATAAATATGTAATAACAAAGTGGAATTCCGTCTATTCCATTCTCTGGCGATAATTGCCTTCGACAGTTCTATTTCTCTGCTCATCTTAGTGTATTATTATTTTTATTGTGGTTATTTTATTTTATTATTATTATTGTTTGAGACAGTGCCTCACTCTGTCACCTAGGCTGGAGTACAGTGGCGCAATCTTGACTCACTGCAACCTCTGTCTCCTGGGTTAAAGCGATTCTCCTGCCTCAGCCTTCCAAGTAGCTGGGATTACAGGCACATGCTACCACATCTGGCTACTTTTTTATTTTTAGTAGAGACAGGGTTTCACCATGTTGGCCATGCTGGTCTTGATCTCCTGACCTCAGGTGATCTGCCCGTGTTGGCCTCCCAAAGTGCTGGGATTATAGGCGTGAGCCACCATGCCCAGCTGTTCCATTTTATCTTAAGAAGTTTCCCTATCTAGTAGACTCTACTCTGAGAAATTCAAATATTATCTGATGCATAATTTCCTTTTTTCTTAGCAACAGTATAACAACAGTATCCCTTGCATAAAATGAGAGACACTTCTATTCGTTGCAATTTCAAGTCATTCCAGTTCTTCCAAAGTTCAAGTTAATGCTATCCCCAAATAATTTAAACACGTATAATCCTTTGCCCTCTAGGAGTTAAGGAGCTTCTAAGCAGAACTTGCTTCCAGGGAATGCATTGTGATCAGAGAAACTTGCTCATTAGCCTGAAAAGAGAGTTAACATTTCAAAGTGTAAAGGCATTATAATTGTATTTTTGGTGTAGTAGAGAGCTCCTAATGAAAATTATAGAGATGCTACATTTGTTTAAAGATTTTAAAATACAAATGTATACTCTAGAAAATACCAAAAGGATTACACAACTAAGTCTCCTTTGCTCAGAAGCCACAAGTTATATTTTAACAATCACAATTCATGGAAGCCTGGAATTTTAAATATTATAAATAGATCTATTTGGAATGCTTGTTGAATCTGTGATATGTAATATGACATTTATAAACATATATGTAAATATCCACAACTCTATATGTCGATAGCTGTTTAAAAATGGATGCTTTCATTCACTCATCCAAGCACATGTTGTAGCATGCTGACTATGTGCCAACAACTATAATAGTTTCTATAGGGAATAAAGAAGAAAGGAAAGTTTCAAGGTGCAAGCACCCTCGCACACTGTTGGTGGTACTGCAAATTGGCATACTTTTTGCAGGGAAGATGGACAGACTTTATTAAAATCTGAAATGTGAATAGTCTTTTATCCTGCACTGCCACTTCTGAGAGTTTCTCCGAAAGGAAAAAGTGTAGGTGTGTGCTTGTGCATGCATGTGTGTGAATGCAGAAGTTGCAATGAGCTGAGATTGAGCCACTGTACTCCAGCCTGGGCAACAGCGCAAGACTCCATCTCAAAAAACAAACAAACAAACAAAAGATAAAGTGGAACATAGTTTACAAAATAATTGGAGGCTTCTTAGTAAATATTTTTATGATTGTGATATTTTTGGAGTTATAATTTCACTTTAAGATTTCATAATTGGCACATATGAATCACTTCAAAGAATGAAATCCAGAACTTGAGTTCAGTATTCAACGAAAGCAACATAGTGATGTCAAATCTGTTAGTTCATTTGGGCAAGACGGGCAAGATGGGAATGATTCAAAACCTAACAGCTAAGGTCACACTCAGCAAGAGAACAAGGTAAAGAAGTGGCTTAAATACAAGTAAATATTACAGAGGCAGAGGTCATGAAGATTCAGACTCAAGACAGACAAGTGACAGAAATGTGGCAGACAGATGGAAAAAGAACTAACATGCATTGATTTTTCAACATAAACCAGGCATGATGGCAACATCTTTTCAAACAGCTCTTATTTCTCTTAATCCTTCCAACACCCTCTGACAGTCATTTATACTGATATTTATAGAAGAGGAATTGAAGCTCAGAGAACCTAAGTGGCTTTCCCAAGGGTTACTCAGTTAATAAAAGTTAGGGTTAAAGCAACAAAAAGTATATTCTTTGAACTGCACCATGCTACAGACCAGGGTGAAGACCCAAGTGAGAACAATCTGTCTTATAATAGGGAGAGAACCTGTCTTTTCAGTAAGTTTCTGAAACTCTTTCTCTGAGAGTGGGAAGTAAGAACTGGTGTCCTAATATGGGATTAAGTTTAGTCCAGCAGTTTCTGTAAGCATCATTTTAGAACCACATCTGTAAATATTGCCTGGATCCTATTAAAATGCAGGTTTAAGAGTTTTAACAAACATACATGAATTTTAAGCACAGTAATACTTCAGAAATACTGAGTTAAAGGCTCAAAGTTAGTTGTAATCGTATAAACCTTGATACCTAGCATATCCAGAGGAAACTGGTATTTAAAATTCAGAGGAAAGCTATCCAGTTTTGCAGTTTCTAAATATGATTAAAAATAATCATGAAATGAGGAGAGCAGAATTAATTCTACCCTTCGTAACAAATTAAGTCAGAGCAGAAAAAGAGAAATACATACTAGAAATCGATTTCAAGGATTATCAAATAACAAATGACAGAATTACTAAACACTAATAACAGAAGTGTCGGTTACACTAAAACATGTGAAAAGCATCTGAATGGCAAACTATCATATGTTGATAGTTCTAATGGGTTTTCAGACCTTTGAGGTAAGATGGGTTGTAAGTAGTTGGAAGAGTATTTTCTAAAGCAGCTGTTCACCTAGTATTTTCAGACATATTAGAATAAGGGCTCAGGTAATTAAAGTTCCACCTTTAATTTAATTGCCAATTACTCTAAGTGAATCTGGTAGATGCTGTATAGGAAAGCCAAGGAGTTCAAGGGCCCCAAAAACTTAATTATCAATTGGGAATTGTACATACAAATTGTCTATGGGGGAAAAATGGGATTCTTTCTAGAGCAATCACGTTTCGTACCTATGATGGATTCTACCAATGTCAAGAAGGAAAAAATGTTATTCAGGAAACACATTTCCTTTCCTTCATTCCACATGCCTTTCAGAAATACGATTTTATTTCTTATTTTTTGTTTTCACATTTCAAACACTACATCCACAATAATTTCCCAACTCACCTCAAATAATATCATGTTACAACTTCCAGGCATGGTATTCAAACATAAAGGGATTTGTCATCCATGAACACATGCGTTAAGTTCTAAAGTGACTCAGGAAAATTCAGTTAACATTTATTTTGTTTTATATAATCTCCTAGCGCTATTCAAATTATATCAGTCATCTGCTTTAATTCTCATCACAGTTCTCTCAGGTATGTTATCAATATATGCATTTTACAAAGAAGACTAAGACTCAGAAAAGAGGAAAGCTGCCCAAGTCACAGAGTCTGTAAGTAGTGGAGCCAGGATTTCATCCCAGGAAATCTGACTGTAGAGCACAAACCTTAACCACAGTCCCATGCTAACAGCAATGACAAACACAAATGTGAATATATGTGGTATCCAAATCAGCACAAATGTCTCTAACATGGGGTACTTAATGCTTTCAAGAAAATAAATGCAAAATAAATGCAAAAATACGCCTACTGCATGTGTTTTAAATAAAGGAGCTTTACACAGTTGAGTATGGATTTAATTTTGATTCTGTGTAGCTCAATTTCTAGTATCTATGACTTTAATAATGAGAATCAAAGTTCATACTGACAAAGCTGCATCTCTGAAATATTCTAAAGTTTCTTTACAAAAATGAAAAAAAATTAAAATGTCAGTATAGTCTGATTGTTATGCACTTTAATTATTTGAAAATTGACAATTTGTTAATAGTTTTGGAATAAGATAAACTAGGATCAAATCCAAGCTTAGTCATTAACTATTGCTGTGATCTTGGCCAAGAACTCATTGTTAGAACTCATTGTTGTAATTCTGTATGTTAAGAAGGTAGACTAATTATTACCCAAATGCCCTTCCTGGTCAGGCTACCTCAGAATCCTGTAGGAGACTTGCTAAAACTTCACATTCTTAGGACTTAGAACAAAATATGTTGAATCACAATCTCTGATGGTAGAGATTCACATTTTAAATAAGTCCTCCAGGTGAACATGTGAGCACTGAATTTTGAAAACTAATGGACTAGATGACTGAAATATTTCCAAGATACAATTTCCCAATTAAAATAAATTACAGCTTATTTTTTCAAATTTTAAAGGAAAGAGCTAAAAATTATATCAAAAATATCATGAACTATAAGTAATACTCTATATGTTATTTTCTTCCCAATAGAGAAATTTTACTCATTGCCATTCTTTTTGCCTGTATTTATATTTTTCAGATTTTTTACATGTATTATAGTACATAATAGTTGTATATTTTTCTGAAGTAACTGTGAATTTCTTTAATACACAGGTCTCACTCTATTGCCCAGGCTGGAGTGAAGTGGTACGATTACAGCTCACTGCAGCCTTGACCTCCCAGGCTCCAGTTATCCTCCTATCTCTCAGCCTCCTAAGTAGCTAGCACTACAGGCACACACTACCACGCTTGGATATTTTTCTTTTCTTTTCTTATTTTTTTTCTAAAAACAGGGTTTTGCCATGTTGCCCAGGCTGGACTTGTGGTGTTTTCATAAAGGCACACAATGTGTAATGATTAAATCCAGGTAACTGGGGTACCATCTCTATTAGGCTGTTCTTAAATTGCTATAGTGAAACATCTGAGACTGGATAATTTATAAAGAAATAGGATTAATAGCCTCACGGTTCTGCAGGTTTTACAGGAAGCCTGGTGCCAATAACTGCTTGGCTTCCACAAGGCCTCAGGAAGCTTAAAATTATAACAGAAGGTGAAGGGAGAGCAGGCACATCATATGGTGAAAGCAGGAGTAAGAGAGAGTGAGGGGGGTAAGTGCCACAGATTTTTAAATGACAAGATCTCACAAGAACTTACTATCATGAAGACAGCATCAAGCCATGGGGGATTTGCCCCAATGACCCAAACACCTTCCACCAGGCCCCATCTCTAGCACTGGGGATTATAATTCAACATGAGATCTGGGTGGTGACAAATATTGAAGCTATATCATTCTGCCCCTGGCCACTTCCAAATCTTATGTCCTTCTTGCATTGCAAAATATAATTATACCTTCCCAACAGTCCCCTAAAGTCTTATTCCAGTGTTAACTCAAAAGTCCAAAGTCCAAAGTCTCATCTGGGACAAGGCAAGTCCCTTCTACCCATGAGCCTGTAAAATCAAAACCAAGTTATTCACTTCCAAGATTCAATGGGGTTATAGGCAATGGGTGAATATTACTATTCCAAAAGGGAGAAATCAGCCAAAAGAAAGGGGTTATAGACTAGGAGCAAGTTTGGAACCCAGTAGGGCAATCATTAAATCTGAAAACTCTAAAATGATCTCCCTTGACTTCATATCCTGTATCCAGGGCACATTGGTGCAAGAGGTGGGCCCCTGTGGCCTTCAGAAGCTTTACTCCTGTGTCTTTTCCACGCTGAGATTGCAAGTTACTGATTGCTCTACCGTTCTAGGGTCTGAAAAGTAGGGGTTTAGTTCCCATCGCTCCACTAGGCACTGCCCTAGGTGGAATTATGTGTGGAGACTCCAACTCCACATTTCCCCTTCACATTGCTCTAGTAGAGGTTCTCTGTGAGGGCTCCACCCCTGCAGCAGGCTTCTGCCTGGGCACCCAGGCTTTCTCATACATCAAATGAAGTCTAGTCAGAGCCTTCACTTTTGCACTCTGCATGCCTGCAGGCTAAACACCATGGGGAAGCTGCCAAGGCTTGCATTCTCCAAAGTGGCAACTCCAGTTGTACCCAGGCCCCTTTGAACAACAGCTAGAGATGGTGTGGCCCGATGTGGGGAGCAGTGTTCAGAGACTGCGCAGCGCAGCAGGCCCTAGGCCATGAAACCAGGCTTCTCTCATAGGCCTCTGGGCCTGTGATGGGAGGGGCCACTGAAAAGATCTCTGAAATGCCTTCAAAGCATTCCCCCACCACTGTCCTGCTCTTGTCTCAGCTATTAGTACTTGGTTCCCTTATAGTTATGCAAATATCTCTAGCAAGTGGTTGCTCCACAGCCTCCTTGAATTTTTCTCCCAAAAAAGAAAAAGCTTTCTTTTTCCTCAGAATCACATGTCCAGGCTGCAAAATTTCCACGGTGTTTTACTCCACTTCCCTTTTAAATATAAGTTCTAACTTTAGGTCATTTCTTTGCTGCCACATTTAAGCATATGCTGATAGAAGTGGCCAGGCCATGTCTTGGATGCTTTGCTGCTTTGAAATTTCTTCCATCAAATTTTCTAGGTCATCACTCTCAAGTTCAAATTTCCACAGGTCTGTGGGGCATGGATACAATGCAGCCAAATTCTTTGCTAAGGTTTAAACATGGGTGACTTTTGATATAGCACCCAGTAAGTTACTCATTTCCATCTGAGATCTGAAGAACCTGGATTTCACTGTCCATATTCCTATCAGCATTTTGATTACAACCATTTAACCAGTCTGTAAGAAATTCCAAACTTTCCCTTACCTTTTTCTGAGCCTTCCAGACTTCCAGCCTCTGCCCATTACCCAGTTCCAAAGCTGCATCTACATTTTCAGATATCTTTTGAGCAACGCCTCACTCCTTGGTACCAGTTTCTGTGTTAGGCCACTTTTTCATTGCTATTAAGAAATTCCAGAGACTGAGCAATTTATAAAGAAAAGACGTTTAACTGGTCTACAGTTCTGCAAACTTTACATGAAGCTTGGTGCTGATATCTGCTTGATTTCTGAGGAGGCCTCAGGGAGTTTACAATCATGGCAGAAGGCAAATGGGTAACAGGCACATCATGTGGCAAAAGAAGGAGAGACAGAGTGAAGGAAAGGTGCCACTCATTTCTAAATGACCAGATCTCACGAGAACTCACTCACTATTATGAAGATAGTACCAAGCCATGAGGGATCTGCCTCCATGACCCAAACACCTCCCACCAGGCCCTACCTCCAGCACTGAAATTTATAATTAAACAAGAGATTTGAGTAGGGACAAATATCTAAACTGTATCACAATCATCTTAAGCATTTATCATTTTTTTTATCAGGAATATTGCAATTTCACTTTTTTAGTTATTTTAAAATACACAATAAAATATTGTTAACTATAACCATCCTATTGCACTACTGAATACTATATCTTATTCATTCAAATTACATTTTTGTATCCATTACCCATCCCCATGTTATCCTCATCCCCCCATTATCCTTCCCAGCCTCTGGTAACCATCATTCTGCTTTCTATCTCCATGAGTTCTATTATTCTTTTGTTTTAGCTCCCATATGTGCATTAGAACCTGTGATATCTACCTTTTTGTGCCTGGATCATTTCAATTATAATGCTCTGCAGTTCCATCCATGTTGTTGCAAATGACAAGAACTTCTTTTTTATGGCTAAATAATACTCCATTGTGTATATGTACCATGTTTTCTTTACCCACATTTATTTTGAGTTGTTGGACAATTAGATTGATTTCATATCTTGGCTATAATAATAATGCAATAAACATGAAAATGCAGATATCTCCTCAGTATATTGATTCCCTTACTTTTGAGCAAACACCCAGCTGTGGAGTTTCTTGACCGTTTTTTCATTCTATTTTTAGCTTTTTGAGAAACCTCCATAGCATTCTTCACAGTGGCTGTACTACCTAAATTCCCACCAACAGTGTGTAAGATTCCTCTTTATCCACATCCTTTCCAGCATTCATTATTGCCTGTTTTTTAGATAAAAACGATTTTAAGTTTTGATTTCCATTTCTCTGATGATTGATGTTATTGAACATTTTTCAGTATACCCGTTGGCTGTTTGTTTGTCTTTTGGGAAATGTCTATTAAGATCTTTGGCCATATTAATTTTTTTAAGCTTTTTATTTTTAGAGACAGGATCTTACTCAGCTTGCAGTACAGTGATATCATTGTATCTCACTGTAACCTTGAACTCCTGGGCTCAAGTGATCCTCTCACCCCAGCCTCCATAGTAGCTGGGACTACATGGACACACCATCAGGCCCAGCTAATTTGCTTTATTTTTTAGAGATGGGGTCTTGTTATGCTTTCCAGGATGGAGGCCAATTTTTTAATTGAATTACATTTATCCTATAGAGTTGTTTGAGCTCCTATATTCTTATAGCCTTATATATTTTAGCCTTATATATTCCCTGTCAGATGGGTAGTTTGCAAATATTTTCTCACTCTCTCTGGGCTGTCTCTTCACTTTGTTGATAGTTCCCTTTGCTGTGCAGAAACCTTTGGCTTAACGTGATCTCATTTGCCCCTTTTTACTTTGGTTGACTATACATTAGAGGTCTAACTCAATAAATCTTTGCCCAGAACGATGTCCTAGAGTTTCCCTAAGGTTTTCTTCTAGTAGTGTCATAGTTTCAGGTCTTAGATTTAAGTCTTTAATCCATTTTGATATGATTTTTGTATATGGTGAGAGAGAGGAGTCTGGTTTCATTCTTCTGAAAATGGATACCCAAATTTTCCATTTATTGAAGAAGCTATCCTTTCCCTAATGTATGTTATTGACATCTTTGTCAAAAAATGAGTTGCCTGTAAATATGCAAATTTATTTCTGAGTTTTCTACTCTATTCCATAAGTCTATGTGTCCGTCATTATGCCAGCATCATGTTGGTTTGGTTACAATAGCTTTGTAGCATAATTTTAAATTGAATAATGTGGTTCCTCTGGTTTTGTTCTTTTTGCTTAGCATGGCTTTGGGTGTTTAGGGTCTTTTGTGGTCCCATATCAATTTTAACATTATTTTGTCTATGTCTGTGAAGAATGTAATTTGTGTTTTGGTAGTAATTGCAATGAATCTGCAGATTGCTTTGAGCAATAAGAATATTTTAACAATATTGAGTCTTCCATTCCATGACTGCAATATCTTTCTATTTTTTTGTGTCCTCTTCAATTTCTTTCATCAGTGTTTTGTAGTTTCATTGTAGGGATCTTTCACATCTTTGGTTTAGTTTATTTCTAGGTATTCTATTTTGTTTGTAGCAAATATGAATGGAATTACTTTGTTGGTTTCTTTTTCGGATTGTTCACTCTTGTCATATAGAAATGCTACTGATTTTTGTATGTTGATTTTGGATCCTGAAACTTTACCAAATGTATAAGTTTTAATTGTATTCTGGTAGAGTCTTTAGGTTTTTTAAACATAAAATATGTATGCAAATAAGATAATTTGACCTCCTTTCCAATTTGGATGCCTTTATTTTTTTCCTTCTAATTGCTCTTGCTAGGAAATCCAGTACTATGTTGAACAAAAGTGGTGAAAGTGGGTATCCTTAGCTTGTTCCAGATCTTAAATATTTCATTTTTCTCTATAAAATATGATATAATAGCTGTGGGTTTTTCATATATGGCTTTTATTGCATTCCTTCTATACCCAGTTTATTGAGGGTTTTTTTTTCATAAAGCTATGTGGAATTGTATCAAATGCTTTGTTTTTAACATCAGTTGTAATAATAATAGGTTTTTTTCTTTATTCTTTTGATATAAATGTATCACATTTATTGATTTGCATAAGTTCAACCATCTTTGCATCTCTGGGATTTATCCCACTTGATCATCATGAATGGTCTTTTTAATGTGTTGTTGAAATCAGTTTACTAGTGCTTTGTGAGGAGTTTTACATCTATATTCATAAAAGATACTGGCCTGTGGTTTTCTTTTTACCTTGTGTTTTTATCTGGTTTTGGTACCAGGTTAATATTAACCATGTGGATTGAGTTTGGAAGTATTTCTTCAGCCTTGATTTTCCGAAACAGTTTGAGTAGGATTGGTATTAGTTCTATTTCAAATGTTTGGTAGAATTCAGCAGTGAAACCATCAGGTCCTGGACTTTTCTTTGACAGCAGACATTTTGTTTTTGCTTCACTGTCATTGTTATTGGTCTAGTCACATTGTGGATTTTTTTCATGGTTTAATCTTGGTAGGTTTTATATGTCTAGAAATGTATCCATTTCTTCTAGGTTTCCTGATTTATTGTCATATACTTGCTCATAATAATCTCTAATAATTTTTGAATTTCTGTGGTATCAGTTGTAAACTCTCCTTTTTATCTCTGATTTTATTTATTTTGATCTTTTCTTCAGTTAATCTGGCTAAAGTTTTGTAGATGTTGTTTATCTTCTCTAAAAACCAACTTTTCATTTACTGATATTTTGTATTTTTTTGGTTTGTAATTTTTTGGTTTCAATTTCATTTATTTTTGCTCTAATCTTTATTATTTCCTTCTGTTTTGGGGGTGTTTGAGTTGTTCTTGCTTTTCTAGTTCTTTAAGATGCATCTTTGGGTGTTTATTTTAAAATTTTATACTTTTTTGATGTAGGTGTTAGTTACTATTTACTTCCCTAGTAGGATTTTTTTTTTCTCTATTACATCGGTTTCGGTATGTTGTGTTCCCATTTTCATTTGTTTCATGAAATTTAAAAATGTTCTTAATTTCTTCATTGACCTGATGGTTATTCAGGAGCATATTATTTAGTTTCCATGTGTTCGTGTTATTTCCAAAGTTCCTCTTTTTATAAATATTTAATTTTATACCATGTGGCCCGAAAAGATAATGTGATTTCAAATTGTTTGAGACTGATTTTGTGGCCTAATATATGGTCTATTCTAAAAAAATGTTTCATGTGCTATAGAGAAGAATGTATTCTGCAGATATTTGATGAAATTCTTTGCAAACATTTATTAGGCCTATTTGTTCTATAGTGCAGAGTAAGTTTGGTGTTTCTCTTTTGATTTTCTGTCTGGATAATTGGTCCAATGCTGAAAGTGGGATTTGAAGTTCCTGGCTGTTACTGTATTGGTGTCTATCCTTCTCTTTAGCTCTAATAATATTTGCTCTATATATCTGGATGCTCCAATGTTGGGTGTATACATATTTACTGCTGTTTTATCCTCTTGCTGGATTGATCCTTTTAATATTATATAATAACCCTTCTTTTTTTTTTTTTTACAGTTTTTGTCTTGAAATCTATTTTATCTAATGTAAGTATAGCCACTCCTCATTTTCTCTTTAGTTTTTTTTTTACAGTTTTTGTCTTGAAATCTATTTTGTCTAATGTAAGTACAGCTACTCCTACTCATTTTGTTTTCCATTTACATGAAACATCTTTTCAGTCCCTTTCTTTTCAGTCTATGTGTGTCTTTATAACTGAAGTTAGTTTCTTATATGCAGCTTATAGTTGGGTTTTGTTTTTAAATCCATTCAGCCTTACTATGTGTTTTGGAGTCCATTTTCATCCAGTGTTATTATTGATAAGTAAGGACTTACTGCCACCATTTTTTAATTTGTGTTCTGGTTGTTTTGTTGATCCTCTTTTTCTTTCTTCTTTTCTGTTTTCCTCTGCATAAAGGTGTTTTTCTCTGGTATTTTAAAAAATTTCTTGCTTTTTATTTTCTGTGTACCTGTTATAGGATTGTTTTGTGGCTGCTATGAGGCTTGCAAGTAAAATCTTAAAACCACTTATGTTAAACTGATGACAAGTTAACTTTGATTACAAAGAAAAGACAAAAAGGCAAACTAGCAAAGAGAAAACTACGAAAATTTTACTTTATATATTATTGCAAAATTATAAAACAAGAAGGAAATTTGAAAGCTGTTTGACCTTTTACTTTTAATTAAGACTACTTTTATCGGGTTTTAAGTACTACATTTGGAAGATTATTTTCTCCATTATTCTCTTTCTCCAATAATTCAGTTGACTCCAAAAATGATCATCAGCAGATGCCCAGATAGTTTACAATCCCATATAAATACTAAATTCTGCTATTACAAGCTTAAGGGGATATTGCTTGAAAATTGCTCTATGTAAAAAAGTAATTTATTCTTACTGTAATTTATCCATTACAATTAAACAGTAAACTTAAAACACTGGAGCACCATAAGGTTTCTAGGCCGTGCCTAAATCAATTACAAGGAAAAAATTCTAAGATTCTCGTTTGTCTCACAGAAGTAATTCTTTCACTGTTTGGACTCTAACAACATAGGACGAATTACATTAGCTGAATATAAGCCAGAATGAAGTGAATTTCCATATATCATGTAGAAATATAATTTCTAATAAAACTGCCTCAATATAGTTAACACTTGATATATAAATAGTGCTCAATAAATATTTGCTTAAATAATTAATTAACTTAAATTTCTTAGACTTACAACTTAACAAGTAAGCAAATGGAACTCAATTAAAAAATGGACAAGGAACGTGAATAGACATTTTTCCAAAGAAGATACACAAGCACATGAAAAGATGTTCAACATCACTAGTCAGTAAGGAAATACAGATCAAAGCTACAATTGACACTACCTCACACCAACTAGAATAGCTTCTATCAAAAACGCAGAAAATAACAAGTGTTGGTGAGAATGTGGAGAAACTGGAACTCTTTTGCACTGTTGGTAAGAATGTAAAATTATGCAGCCACTAATGGTAAATGGTATTACAGTTTCTCAAAAAATTAGAAGTATAAATACTACATAATCTAGAAATTTCATTTCTGGATATGTCCGCAAAACAATTAAAGCAAGGACTCAAATTGATATTTGTACACCAACATTATTCACAATAGCCAAACCTAGAAGCAACCTAAGTGGCTATTAAAAGCTGAATGGATAATGGGCTTGGTGGTGCACACCTGTGGTCCCAGCTACTCGGGAGGCTGAGGTGGAAGAATCACTTGAACCCAGGAGGCAGAGGCTGCAGTAAGCCAAGACCGTGCCACTGCACTCAACCCTGGGTGACAGAGTGAGACTCTGTCTCAAAAGTTAAAAAGAAAAAAAAAAAAAAAACTGAATGAATAAGCAAAATGTGCTATATCCATACAATGGAATATTCAAATTTCACATTTAAAAAGGAAGAGAATTCTGATACATGCTACAACATAAATGAAACTTGAAGACATCATGTTATGTGAAATAAAGTAGTCACAAAAGACAAATACTGTGTAATTCTACTCATGTGAGGTATATAGGTAAATTCCTAAAGACAGATAGTAAAATGATAGTTGCCAGGGGCTAGGGAGTTGAAGAGAATAGAAAGTTATTGTTTAGTAGGTCGAGTTACATTTTTATAAGATGAAAATCGTTATGTGGATACATGGTAGATGGTGGTTATGGTAGCACAACAATGTGAATAAATTATGATTAATGGTGAAAATTAGAATTTTGGATCCTAAAGTTAACATATCAAACAAGGTGCCCTAGTTATTTTAAAACTATCATGAACACCTTGAGCAAAGTAACTGTATGTTACATTTTTGTACCCTCAGCAGCTAAACTAGGACTCAAAATTCCATTGCTTAACGATTATTTAACTGATCTGCAAAATGAACATTTTCAGTGAAAGTTGGTTTTCCTTTACTCGTAAGATGGAAAAGTGAGTGGGGCTTGAGTTATATGAGCAACATGGCTTGAATTTTAACAAAACCTTTTAATAAATGACTAAAGGAGCTACAATCTATGGGCCAAATGCAGAAAAATCTGAAACGTATATGAGGAATCTCCACATAGAATAAAATTGTCTTTCCCAGGGAATAAAACAGAAGTGTCTAGAAATGTAAAGTAAGATGATTAGATATCTGTCCAACGAGGATTTTTAAATCAAAATGGAAAACCATGACAAGTTTGACATCTATGCCTCTGATGATTTAAATAATCCATTTTAATCTGATTAGAATGACTTAGAAATGATTTTGCATAATATTTACAGAGGAAGGCAGGGTAAAGTAGCTTTTCTGAAAGCATAAAATTTTATGGAATATCTTTACTCTGCAAAGAATATAATTTAAATTATAAAAATACTATTTGATTTGAGCAATGTTATGTGGAATGGAAAAACATTAGGATACAAAGTGGTGCCTTAATAAACGTAAAATTCTAAAATTGTAACTATTCTTTGAATTATGTATATTAAATTATATTTTATTTCAAAAGAATTCAATTACAATAAAGCAATGAAACCCACTAAACACATAAAAATCCTGTTTTTCCATCTTATAATGTTATTGGTGACTCCATTTTAGGATATAGAGACCTGTCTGATATTCAAGTATATTCACCTTATTTACAAATACAATGATATCAAAGTGAAAAAGAACAAAACTGCTTTTATGGAGGGTAGGAGGAGGGAGATGATCAGGAAAAATAATGAGTACTAGGCTTAATATGATACATGGATGACGAAATAATCTTTACAACAAACCCCTGTAACACAAGTTTACCTAAAACAAACCTGCACATGTACCCTTGATCTTACAATAAAAGTTAAAAGAAATGAAAATAATTAAAAAAAAAAAATTCAGAGAGAAAAAAGGAAAAAATTCTAGGATGTTAAAAAAATGAAGTAATTTTTTCTGCTTTACTTTTACCTAAAATACAAAAATAAATCAACTATTCATGAATTAAATACATTACAGGAAAAAACGTGCAACATAGAGTTGTACGAACACACAGGGTTGTAGAGTTTGCTGTATGTTATTTTTCTTTTTTCTGACACATGCTGCCTTCTGTTTAAGGATCTGCATACAAAGCTTCCTAGGGAAAGCAATTCTCCTAGCGCCTATTGAAGCTGTGCGTTGCAATTTCATCACTTAAAATTCTCGGTTTTCTTCTGACTCTAAAAGGGAATTTTTTTTTGGAACCTAGAGGTCATAAATAATTAAAAGTCACTTCTCGATCTCCAGACTAAATTCAGGTAGGAGAAAAGCTGGAAGTGACAGCCTGCCAACTGGTCCCCAGTCCTCACATGCACACTTTCCCTTCTGGCTCTGCTCTGTACCTGCAAATACCGGCCTCTCCTGGCATTTCTCAGGCTTCCCTGCCAGGTGACTTCCCATAGGTTTGGTCTATGACAGGTCTTGGCAGAAGATTAAAAGCTGGAGAAAGGGAGATAGGAATGTTCCTCTTTTCCTCTCTCTGCCTTGGGTTTTTTGTTTGTTTGTTTGTTTGTTTGTTTGTTTTCTTATCTAGCTATGTCTGAGTGAAGCAGAGTGAGATAGTTCTTGGAAGAACATGAATTTTGTCCAAGATTCAAGAGCTAGATGTTAACTCAGACACTCATGCCAGCTTCTCTCCTAGAGGAGGCACAGTGCTGTCTGGAGTATCACATTTGACTTTTTCTTCTAAACTCTCATTCCACTAATCTAGTCTTAGAAGTAATTAAGCAGGTATAAAAAGAAGGTTTTAAAAAGAGTCAGGCAGGGCGCAGTGGCTAACGCCTGTAATCCTAGCACTTTGGGAGGCTGAGGTAGGTGGATTGCCTGAGCTCAGGAGTTTGAGACCAGCCTGGGCAACACGGTGAAACCCCATCTCTACTAAAATACAAAAAATATATATATATATATATATTATCCAGGCGTGATGGTGTGAACCTGTAATCCCAGCTACTCAGGAGGCTAAGATAGGAGAATCGCTTGAACCCCAGAGGCAGAGGTTGCAGCGAGCCGAGATTGTGCCACTGCACTCCAGCCTGGGCAACAGAGCAAGACTCTGTCTCAAAGGAAAAAAAAAAAAGTGAAAGAACAAAATATGCCTCTTGATCAATCATCTTAAATGTCAATGGTTTAAGAAAAATAAAGTCCATGATGTTTAGACCATTCAATAAACCAGTTAAAAATAAATATTTAAGTCAATCAGTTTATAGACTTCACTAAATGTTTGCACTGGAAGTCAAGAACTTAATTACTTAATTTGCCATGCCCCCCCACCCTGCCCGCTGTATCTCTAATATCCGAAACCCAGCCTAACATAAAGTTGGCTCTCAATAAATGTTTGAATAAAGGATTAAATGAGCATTAAAGAAGGATCTAAAGAAAATTTCATACCAACAATAAAATTATACATTTAGCTTAGTTTTTCTTGTTTGTTTTTTACTCGTCTCTAGTGTTTATGATTATCATAAAATAATTGTAAAGGTGTAAATTTTTGTCAGCCATGAATTTTCTTTTATTCATCAAAGAAGTTGGAGTCTCCATCCCTCACCCTGCCCTCATAAATATATGAGATATGTGTGTGTGTGTGTGTCTATGTCTGTGTGTGTGTGTGTGTGTGTGTGTGTGTGTGTGTGTGTGTGTGTATATATATATTTTTTTTTGAGACGGAGTTTCATTCTTGTTGCCCAGACTGGAGTACAGTGGCATGATATCAGCTCACTGCAACCTCCGCCTCCTGGGTTCAAGCGAGTCTCCTGCCTCAGCCTACCCAGTAGCTGGGATTACAGGCTCCCGCCACTACACCCAGCTAATTTCTTTTTGTATTTAATAGAGGTGGGGTTTCAACATGTTGGCCAAGCTGGTCCCAAACTCCCAACCTCAGATGATCCACCTGCCTCAGCGCCCCAAAGTGCTGGGATTACAGGCATGAGCCACTGCGCCTGGCCATGTTTGAGATACATTCTAAATCAGTTGCCCATTTTTTTTTTTTTTTTTGGCTGACTCTTTAATGGAATAACCAGATATTTTGGTTTCATATCATCACAGCCAAGTGTGCAGTAATTAAAAAGATGATTTCAAATGATATTTACACTTAACAACATGCACCAACTTCACCATATGCTTTCTACCCTTGTCAACTTGTTTATGTGACATTTTATCTGCAGGCAACAGCTTTGTTCCTCATGGCTAGAGTCACATACTGTGAAAACAAACAGAATGAGAGGGAGATAGAAACTGCTCAGTGAACTCACCTGTGCTTGAGGCAGCCTCTCACATTGAGATTCTAGTGACTTCATTCTAGGGAAAC
Organism: Macaca mulatta; assembly: GCF_049350105.2. Lineage (NCBI taxonomy): Eukaryota > Metazoa > Chordata > Mammalia > Primates > Cercopithecidae > Macaca > Macaca mulatta. Next base: position 127,050,262 of record NC_133411.1, read on the forward strand.
TCACAACCAAAGAGGGTTCCTCAAAGTCCCTTTTCCTGAGCTCCGAACAGAGGGAATCTATACCGCAGTGGCAACTGACTGGTGAAAGTTCCCGCATGTTTGTGTGCACACAGCTCATGCCGCATACATGTTTGCTTTTGTCCCCTACAAGATGCTCCCTAAACCCTCTGCCAAAGTATCAACAGTAGTTACCTTTAGTGAGAGGGACTTGTGGAACAGAGGGGAAATTTTGATTTTGTTTTTTTGTTGTTGTTGTTGTTTTGCTTTATAACTTTCCATATTAATTATGTATTTTCCTTTCAAGAAATAAGATGACTTTAAGAGGAAACATTAAAAATTTCAATAGGCAAATGTCTCTCGAATGGGTTTGATCATAATTTCTAGTTCGAGATTTGCAGCTAGACTTCCCCACATGACTAGGAGCTTGATGTGGAGAAAAAGATTCAAAATGTATTTAAATACACCAGAAGCATTCATTATCCCTGTGTCCTCTCTTTCAGTGAGGAAGAAAAGGATAATCATCAATTAAAACAAAAAGTTAAGTTTTCACCACCTTAATCTAAGTTTTGGAGAGGAGGGACTATTATGTCCTTATAGGTTCTGTCCTTGTCCAGTCATTGTAGAAATGGCTTTTTTTTTTTTTTTTTTTTAGACGAAGTCTCAGTCTGTCACCCAGACTGGAGTGCAATGGCAAAATCTTGGCTCACCACAACCTCCCCCTCCTGGGTTCAAGCAATTCTCTGTCTTAGCCTCTCGAGTAGCTGGGATTACAGGTGCCCACCACCACACCCAGCTCATTTTTGTATTTTTACTAGAGATGGGGTTTCACTATCTTGACCAGACTGGTGTTGAACTTCTGACCTCATGATCCACCCACCTCAGCCTCCCAAAGTGCTGGCGTTACAGGTGTGAGCCACACCTGTAATAGCTTTCTTAAGGTGACCTTAGAGAATGCAAAATGACAGCATTAACTGAATGTGTGCCTTGTTGCCATAGTCTGTCCCAGAGAATTGGTCATTGAACACATTAACTTAATGGATGATTTGACTGTAGCACCATCAATAAGATTGACCAAGAAAGCATTGAGTGCATCAGTTACTCAGTGTTTGGGCTTTCCAGGGACAAGTAACCCACATATCATTATAAAACATTCAGGTAAAAGCCAATATACTATTACATTAGAAACATATTTAAATTTAAATTGCAGCATAATATTAGGTTACACCAGGCAATAATATTTCCAAGGCATAGAGACTTAATGTCTGGCCACCAAAGAAAGAAAGTTTCATTACCAAGTGGCAATTGCTTAAAGATCCTTACAGCCCAGAAAGAATGTTGTCTCAGAATTCATGGTGTCAAGACCTGTCTTAGTGTGACTTGAGTTAGGTTACCTGAGAAACAGACTTTGATATGGGTACTTGCTGGCAGGAAGGTTGTTGGAGAGTAATTTGGGGAAAAACTTTAAGGAAGTAAGGGAAAAAGGCTTGGGGAGAGGAAGAAATTTAAGTGTGATTCGGCTTAAACAGAGACCTCGGCCAGTTCTACAGGGACCTCTGGAATTGATATAGCCATTCAGAACCGTCCCAATCCTACGCAAGGTAGCCAGGCTTTAATACCTCTGCATCAACTGCTCATCAGATGCAGATGTAACACTGGACAAGGCAACTCTCTTTGGCTGAAGACAAGTCTTGATAAGGGACTCAGATGTGAGTCATCAGTAGCTGTCATCCCTTGAAGCTCTGAAAATAAGTGCCTTGGTCCCAAAGGATGGATAGGGTGGAATATTACAGCATCCTATACATAGGATATCTAAACTACTGGGCATGTACCTAGTGCTAACAAGTCTGTCTCATGTATCATTTGTCAACTTAAACTGTGTTGAATATAGTTTTAAATAACAGTTAAGGCCGGGAGTGGTGGCTTATGCCTGTAATCCCAGCACTTTGGGAGGCCAAGGTGGGCAGATCACGAGGTTAGGAGTTTGAGACCAGCCTGACCAACATGGTGAAATGCTGTCTCTACTAAAAATACAAAAATGATCCGGGTATGGTGGTGCACACCTGTAATCCCAGCTATTTAGGAGGCTGAGGCCGGAGAATCACCTGACTCCAGGAGGCAGAGGTTGCAGTGAGCAGAGATTGTGCCACTGCACTCCAGCCTGGGCAACAGAGCGAGACTCCATCTCAAAATAAATAAATAAATAAAAATAACAGTTGAAAGTCTATAAATTTTGTCTTCTTAGAATATTTGATTCTAGAAGTTGAAGACCATGTTTCTGAATGACAATAAAGTATTCCGCAAATATTAAGCGGATATGGTGTTGGTAAGAAAGTATACAACATTTCCTACACTGTTCTCACTAAATTAAATGGTATTAAAAGTTTCAGAGTAATGGACTAGCATTGACAGCAATAACATTGTTATTTGGAAGTACTGATCATTACAATGAGCTGTGCTATTGTATGTAAATGTCTCTGTCATGTATCTGTCTAATCTATCTACTATCTACCTATAATTTTAATCAGATTCTAGGACATATCTGTGACCCCAAATAGTTGAGAATCAAGAGTTACAAAGATAAATATTACAGTCTCTTGCCTATGGTTCTTCCACCTCACTAAAGATACTGCTAATAAGGCCCCTTTCATGGCCACACACTGAAAATGAGCATAATTATTAATATATAAAAAGAGTCTTTGCTCAGAAATTATAGTCTGGGATTTCAAGATGCTGACTTTCTCACTTACTATAATAACATTAACAACCCTTTAATCTTCCTAGATTTCAGACCCTTTATGGGAAATGGGAATAAGAATCCCTGCCTCACAGGGCAATGGGAAAGCTTAACCAAACTCTGGTATGTGCAGGGGCTTGTACTGTACTTAGCACAGAGGATGCGGACACTCGGTGTTAGCCAGTATTACAAATTATTGTTCTTATCGTCCCACTCCACCTCCACCAACACTTACTTCAAAGTCTGATGAGTTCTGAGGAGTAAGAGGCGATCACAGAAAGGAAAATGGTAGATGAAAATTGTTTAAGTCTCAGAGAGAAAGAGCACTGAAATGCAAATTTCACACATGCTGAATATGATTTCTCAATGAAAAGATGTTACAATATCTTGTAACTGGTATGAAGTATATCAGGGACTAAAATTAGTGTCATATATTGACATAAAGTGTAATATATAAAAGGTGAAATATTTATATGATCTGAAGAGAAACCAGAGTATACTGATATTACATGTAATATGTATCACAATTAGAGTCAACTGATTATCAAGGGATCAAGTGGTGGTGAAAGTCTAAAAAAGTAGCTTCTGGGAAGAAGCGAAAAGAAAAATAATATGTTGATACCATACCAATATTAAAATCAATCATAAGTTAGATAGTAAACAAAATTGAAAATATAGTGAATTGATCATAACAGTGCATAACAGTGTCCCTTTCTTTGATCCAAGCCTTCAAAATAAAGACATTATTCCTTCAAGGGAACAGTTTTAAAGTCCTCCCACCGTCTTGTATATAGAAAGATATACTATATTTATACTTACATTATGAGAAACCTAATACTTCTAAATGTTAAATTACTTAAAATTAACAGTGTTTATTTTGTATGTTAAGGGTGTAGGACATCCCTCTTGGAATAGTTTAATTTCCACTTTCAGCAACCAAATATTATTTCTATTCCGGTTTGGAGATTGGCATGGAAGAGGATTGGAGAATGCACGTGTAAGATGAGGATCGAAATGAGAAAAGATAAAATTAATGTCTCATTTTTCTTTGAGGGACTAATTTTGATTATGTACAGTATTTTCTCTAGCACTGAATCAATTAGGACTCTTAATTGCAAGCAAAATAAACCAAATCTGACTGACTTAAAAAGAATTTAAAATGTGTTTAAAGTAATTTATATTTAAAAAAACAAAAATATTCTGGGGTGACTCACAGGCTTATGCTATCTAAGAAATCACATTCTAAGCAGCTAGAACCACATTCAAAACCACACACTATAGGACCAGTGTGGTGGGGACACATCTGCTGCTACCTCTTGATGCCAGACACCAGGACACAGGCCTGCAGTGGCACCATTTCTTACGCAGAATGCTACCTGCTTCTGGTGCCCCTATACCTCCACCCTCAGAACCTGGAATTGGTTTCCACATCCCACAGTACCCAAAACAAATTATCTCCCACCTCTGCCTTTTGTATTAATATAACAAGATGCAGATTCAACTTTCAGTTGTTGGAGCCTGCCTGCTCTGCATAAAATACTGAGGACCTGTGTTTCTGAGCTTCTATAGTGGGAAGTGGGCTCTACTTCCCACCATGACTTATATGGCAGAGTTTATCAAACTAAGAAAGTTATTCAGAGGCTGAAAAGCTAAAAAAATGTGACAGATTTCTTTCTTCCTTTTTTTTTCTTTGAGAAGTCTTACTCTGTCTCCAGGCTGTAGTCTAGTGGCATGATCTCAGCTCACTTCTCCTGGGTTCAAGTGATTCTTCTGCCTCAGCCTCCCTAGTAGCTGGGATTACAGGCGGGCACCACCACACCCAGCTAATTTTTGTATTCTTAGTAGAGATGGGGTTTCACCATGTTGGCCAGGATGGTCTTGATCTCTTGACCTTGTGATCCACCTGCCTTGGCCTCCCAAAGTGCTGTGATTACAGGCGTGAGCCACCGTGCCCGGCCAAAAATGTGACAGATTTCTACTATAAGACCCAAGAAAAAGTAATACTTTGCAACAGCCCCCAACTTGTGGTATATGCTCTCATGACTTTCAAGTTAATTCTTTATATCTCTTCAGCTTTTATATGCCCAAGTCTCACACAGATCACTTGGGTAATTAGTATTCTAATGAAATTATCTAGAGTGTATAGATAAATTTGGTTTCATTACATTTAAAATGCCTGGCCAAAGGTCACACACCAAAATACTAAAGAAGATCCAGATTCGGGGCACAGATATTGGGTTCTTTGAACTTAGTACTAAAGACATTGTGTCCTCTTTGTGTTTTCCAAGGATAACTATTCATTATTCATTCAAATTGAATTGTTCTAGTGAACGACATGAAAATTATCTTACTTGAGTTACACAGAGCAAACTACAAAGCCAAATGGGACTTCTATTGAATATTATAATGGAATAGGTCCCAATGAAGCCCTTTTACTTGATAATGTTCATTGGTAACTCAATTCAAAAATTACCTTTAAAAGTTCAGCTGTGAGGCAAGGCATTCAAGTGAATTACTTGAGCATGACCTAAAGGATTTGTGCCAAAAACTAACTCATTATTTTTCAGTGCCGCTCTAAGTAATCGTCTTTGGCTACTTGATCTACATATATATATGCATGTAGGTTATCTGATGTGAAAGCCCCAAAGAGTAGTTGAGAAACTAACACCTGATAGATTGGTAGAATCTCAGCCACAAGATGCAGAGGGATCAAACGCAACCAGACTGGATGGAGAAATTAGGCTTTATTAGGCTGTGGTCTGTTTTGAAATTTTCTGTTTCCCACCCTTGTCTTGGAGGATGCTTTGCTTGAAAACTAAGAATTGCATAGCTACAGTGGGCAGAGTAATTTTTAAATCTTAGAAAAAAAAAAACAAAAACCTATTTTGCAGTTTCAAAGAACAGCTTTTACTTCCTCTTCATAATATACATGCTTATGGACTGCATGCAGTAGAAAGTTGGCTGCCTTTTATAGGCCAAAGAGTCCTTCAGAGAATTCAGCCAGCTCACAGAGGAGGGCTTTCAGGTTAAGAGCAAAATATCCTTAAGACTGATGTGTGCAATTTTGTCCATAGAGGTGTGTGTGTGTGCACGCACGCATGGTGTTTACTTCCATATGTATGTGCTCATATCTCCCTTGTGAACTTAGGGTATTGATAGAGAAAAAGTTGTGAAGAGACAGGAGGGAATGAATAGGATTCAGATTTTGAATCCAGTTGACGTCTAAATCTAGTTTTCCATGCCACAGAAACTATGACAGTTGTATGGAAGACAGACCACTCTACTCTTGACTTCCCATTTAATGATCAACTGAAAATTTAACAAGCTGCTAGCCACCCTTTAAGTGCTCACAGCAAGTCCTAAAAAGACCGATTTCCATTCTAAAAAGGGTCTTTCTAGTAAGTATACCTCCCCCTCCCGCAATAATTGAGTTGTGAGTTCCTGATTCCTGAGGCATTTTAGCAGAGGTTACATAGCAGTGGGTCCTACATCCTCCAAAAGGGACTCAGTCAATGAATTAATGACGGATAGTAGTTGGTGCCTATGCAAAATGCCTGCTAACTCTAAGACTCTGTAATTTTAAAATCCAGTTGTTACAACTAGAACTGTGCTCACACCAAATAGCTGCCAGATGAAACAGGTAATAAAGACAACCATCTATGACAGGATGGAGCCTGAAGAACTAACTCTCAGGATCAATACTCCAGTCACCAAGTGACACATAGCAAAGACACCTGCCAGAAACTTGCTAACCTCTCCCAGTCAAGTCAACCACCCTGACTTTAATGTTTGTCTATTTGGCAGCCCTCCTAATATAACTATTGCTGAACTTCTATTTAACTTCAACAACAGTATAATGTATTGCACTGGTATGAATTTAATTCTCTTGCTAAGGCAATTTTACAAAGGAGCACTATATTTTGAATTATCCTTATAAATACTGGCACTATTTAATAAGCTCAATGCAGCATTGCAAGTTTGCAAGTTCTATGGGATGGCTTGAGTGGAAATGTTATAAAATGAGATTTCAACATGTAAATCCTCAGAATTTGTATGTTGTAGTATGAGAAGATCATCACTTTAAGTAAAACTGTAAAGTTCTTGTACATTCATTTCATTTTTGGCTCCGTTGCTTTTGTTTTTGTTTACATATGTGTGTGTGACTTTATCTCTTTTTTTTGCCACTGGATTTAGTAGGAATGAGGGAATAATGGGCGTTCCAGGTTCAGGGAACATTTGATCACACTAGGCAGCCAGTATTCAACTCTCTGTTTTGCCCCAGCAGCCATTTCTCTCTCAACTAGTAGCCAGAAATGAGAGCTCACGTACAGGGAGGCCATCCATTCTGCCCTCAAACTTTTCCAGAACAGCTTTGATTGCTGCTCCCAAACCACGGGCTTCCCGGGAGTAGGAGTCTTTGAGCAACATTCAAAATCTTTCTAAATTTCATCTTTGAATCTTAATTTTTAACCTCTTACTGATGCTTCAGATATTTTTTCCTATTCATTAGACAACATTGTCAAACTGCATTTCCCTGTAATTTGTACCTCATTTAACATTATCACTTGAAATTATTCTGGGATGTGGTTAGTTCCAGAGATTTCCCACAAAATAATGTTGCATGGCCTTGCTCAGTTAAGGACACAAGTTAACTTAAAACAGATAGGAATTCTAAGCAACATGATCTGTGGCACCATACATATGTAAAAATAAACAGATTCATATGTCTGAATTCTAGTATCAGATTTTCTCTATCTTTGATAGAAATAAAATTTGTGAAACATTTTTTCATAAGCAGTTTCCAGAAGAAAAAAATGGTTCACTTCAACTTCTGCTCTGAAGACAAATAGTTATCTTCAGTTTCTCCCCCGAAGACGACTACAATTATAATTAGTTATTGGAAATTTGATGAACTTCTTGCAGGCTGTTCATAAAGAGTACCTGAAATTACCCAATCTTTTGCCATTTATACCTACTTCAGTACTGTGTTTCAAGTTGAAATTGCTGCACTGGGGGTTAAGCAGGCATCTAAGAGAAGTAAGACAACCTAAGTTATGTAAAGCAAATTTAATATAATTGATAATAGGCATTAGCCCTGGGGTCAGGGAAATCTTACAATTGGAAATAATTGAGAATATATGAGAGGAAATATATGAGAGGAAAGAACTTAGGCATAGTGCAACTTTATCCTTTCAGCCTTAGATTTTGGCATTTATAATAACTGGTAGAGAAATAGATTGCGGTGGAGGAGGGTGGAGTGGAGAAGGTACACTTTCTTCATAGTCATAAAAATGGTCAATAGAAAGCAGCTCTCTAGGCTTTCTTGAAAATAAACTCTGTTTAATGGAGGCATCACTTTGCGCCTTTCTTGGAGGACCCACAGGGGTACATCTGCAGAATTGGTCACTTGTTATCTGCCCTTTCCTTCTGCGAATGCTCCGGTTTCCATTGAGCCTGGTTCTTCTCATTGGCTGCCATGTCTGTATGGTATCACAATCAATTATTTTTTATTCCAACCTCAACTCTGCTTAATCACTACCACTTAATCCTTCTTTAAGTTCACATATATTTAATCATAAAAATTAAATGGAAAAATTAGTGTAAACCACTGACTCCTGTGCCAGGATCAGAATAATGGATTAGGAAATGCTACCCTATCATTATCCTCATTAGTATCATCAGGAGCAGCAGCAGCAGCAGCAGCAGTCTTCTTCCTTCTCGCTTTATAATATTGTTTATATAATGCTATGAAAAGTATTAACAGTAGTTCTATCCATTAAGATACATAAATGCTTATATGCAATTAGATTTATGTACCACTTTTTTTTCTAGGAGGACAGCCAGGTCTTTTGGGGATAAGGGAGAAAGTAAAAATACTAATGGCATACTTATGGAAAAAACATTTTTAATATATATACATATTTTTGAGTCAGAATCACTCTGTTGCCCAGGCTGAACTGCATGGTGCCATCTCAGCTCACTCTAACCTCCACCTCTCAGGTTTAAGAGATTCTCCTGCCTCAGCTTCCCAAGTAGCTGTGACTATAGTCATGCACCACCATGCTCAGCTAATTTTTGTATTTTTAGTAGAGACAGGGTTTCACTATGTTGGCCAGATTGGTCTTGAACTCCTGACCTCAAGTGATCTGCCCACCTTGGCCTCCCAAAGTGCTGGGATTACAGGCGTGAGCTACCACATCTGGCCATTATTTTGAAATATTTTTACAGAAATAAATAGAAAATATAATTGAGATATATTTTACAAACAGCAGTATTATAATATTAAAGTATCTTTACAGAAATAACCTTACTTTCATTATTTTTTCCTTTGATTTATCTCTCATGTTTTCTTAACAGGTTTAACCAGTCATTGGCATCAGCAGTTCTTGTTTTCATACTCTTAACAAGAGTTCAAAGGCTAATTAAAAAAAAAACACACACACACACAAGAAAAACTAATGGAATTCCAGACTAACAAACATAGGAACTAAAGGGAAAATTTCCTACCATGTTACCAAGTAGATATCAGACTTGAGATATTTAATTGTGTTCCTTTCTATCTATCCACCAAGTTTGTTTTCAGTGAGGCTCTTGACACTACAGTGTTACTCCTGGACAACTCCAGACAAGGCTGTAAATCTGCTGACGTTCCCCTTTGGCTGAAGTGTCTTCCAGTTTAATTGCCTCTTCTCTTCTGTTACTTCTTCTGAGTTTAACAGCCTCTTTAAACAGTCATCTCTGGAAGCATACAGCCATTTCTCTTTACAGCAAAGTTTTAAACCAACAAACTGGTTTTTGATTTCTGAATACTTTGAATTCAAACTCCAAAAGGGAGATTTTGATTGGTTTTGGCAATACCTAGTATAGGCTGTGGCTATTGTGTAGAACAGTTAACAGTAGACCACTGTATGAGCCACTGTTCAATTCAACAAGAAATGTAATAGATGGCATGGCCGTCTTGGGTCACATGCTCTCTTCCACCCAATCAGCTGCAACTCAATGGAGTGCTGATCTTAGTGACCATGGGTAAGAAACCATTCTGAAAGAAGCTGTGATTTGTTTGTCACTTACAAATATGAAGGAGGAATTTTAATAGCAGCTTTATTCATAATTGCTGAGACTGGGAAGCAACCAAAACATTAAATTTTTATCCACTATTGGGTTAATGGATAAAAAACTGTGCTACATTCATAAAATAGAATATAATTTAGTGATAGAAGGAAATGAGTTGTTAAGTCACAAAAATGTATGAGGAAATCTTAATATTGCTGAATGAAAAAAGCCAATCTACAAAGGTTACATACCATATGATTCTAACTATATAACATTCTGAAAAAGACAAAACTCTGGAGACAGTGAAAAGATCAGTGGTGGCTAGGAGTTCATGCGTATGGAGGGAGGGATGAATACATAGAGCAGAGGATATTTTCAGGGCAGTTAAACAATTATTCCATAAGATACTGTAATGGTTGATACATGCACTTACACATATGTCAAAAATTATAAAATGCACAGCACAGCATGAACTGTAATGTAAACTATGACATTTGTTAATAAAAATGTATCAATACTGGGTCACCAATTGCAATAAAGGTACCACACTAATGCCAGATGTTAATATTAGGGACAACTAAAGTGTGGGAGGAAGGGGCATATGGGAACTGTCCGTGCTTTCTGATCGATTTTTCTATAAACCTAAAATTGCTCTAAAAAATGAGTCTTTTTAATGAGGGAAGGGTACAGAGACAAATATATGGTGAGCAAGAGGGAAATACAAAAGATCATAAAGTCTATAAAAATGTCTCTAAAACACTGCTTTTTCTGTAGGAAAAAGTACTGAGTTCTTAATAAAAAGTACTGAGTTATACATGTTATATTAGTTGTTTGTTTTTTTAAAAAAAAAAAAACAATGCTGGTAAATCCAATTGAATTTCACCATTCCTCTGCTGGCAAATAAAAATCTGAAGTAATATTTTAAGGATACTGGCAGATTTGGAGTGAAAATTCTAGCAATACCAGAATTGCTGAAGCATTAGAATATGTTTGTTTGTTTGTTTTTAGTTAAAAATCAACAGAACAACCTTTTTGTTTGAAAAATATAGTGAAATTAGCAATCAAGAACAATTTTCTAAAATGAAAACATCCAAACAGGATACTGTAAAGACATTCAGGGGAAAATAAAATAGGTATGTATATATTTTTTGTCAAGATTGAAATGAGGCACTGCTTCTGACCACAGTAGTAAAAAGAAACAAAATGTATCTTTAATTAAAAATTTTAAAAAGTACTGGCCACATTCAGACTAGAACTCAATCTCCTGTCTCAAAGTTCAGAGTTATTTCCACCACATCACGAGTGAAAAATAAGGCTGGAAAGGTGGTACAAGCTTATAAAAAGTAAGCCAGAGTACAAAAGCCTTAATTACACACAGAAAATAACATTTTGAACAAGGTTTTTATGAACCAAGAGAGGTCAGCGTAGATTAGAGTGAAGAACAAAAGTCAGTCTTGACAGGCACCTACTTGACATTATCATTAAAAAATCAGAACTTGAAATGAAAGGGGAAGGCACATAAAAAAGATCTTGAAATAGATACCAGTGTTTTTCACCCAGAAAGCGATCTGGGAGCTCATGAAAGACAGGAATCACAATTTCTCTGAAAATTGAAAAAAGTACTCTAGAGTTTATGCAGGGAATGCCTTTCAAAGTAAAGTTGGGTCAAGAGAAGTAATAACTTGTAGGAAATGAGAAGTACTCAAAAGATATATTAAGAAAAATCTTTTATAAGAGAACATAAAAGAGACTTCTTTAGCCAACAGATAGAAGAAATAATATTTAGAATGAACCATTTCCCACCATTTTATTACATAAAAGGATGTAATATCATGTAACTGTAGCCTAGCCACATGACAATTATCACTCCAAAAGAAAGCCTGCATAGAAGGTACTCAGGATTGATAATCTTGTCATGGATGTAAGGGTGGGATGGGTATAATTATGCTTTACATAGCATAATATAAAATAAAATAAAAAAAAAAAACAATTGCCTATGTATTGTCACTCTGCTATTTTGTGCCAATCACTCGAAATTGAAAATCAAGTTGAGTTTATTACTGACAGACAAAAAAGTATGGATAAGACTAAAACAGAATTCCAATGTTCACTTAGGATGTAGAAAGGCAGAAAAATATCACCGTTACCCTAGCAAGAAGGAAAAAAATAAGGTGAATCTACAAATCAACCTTTTAAAAACCCATTGAAACCAAAGGTTCACAAACCAACGCATAGCCTGAAATCTAAGGAAAGACAGGAAACTTCAAGGAGAAGGACTCAGCGCTGGCTTACCTAGGGCAGAGCTCAAGAGGAAGACAGGTTTGTCATTCAAGCAAGTAAGAAACTTTCAGCTAAAATCTTCAGCAAACTGCTAAAGACCAAGTGTGAGCCAGTGCGAGAGCATAGAACCCTAGCCACCACAGACACTAGGGGAGCTTACAAACACTTGCAAGCTCTTCTCCACAGACCTCATAGGATGCTCACAAAAAAGACTCGGGATGGAATGGGAGTGGAAACCTTCCTTGTGGTGCTGCCTGAAGGTAAGAAGTGAACACTCCTGCAAAAAAGCCATGAAGCCTAGCCTGGAACTTTCTTTCCTTAAGAGCAAAAGCCTTAAGCAACTAGGAAGGGCAGCAAAAACTGTTTCCCCTAGGACACGTGTGAAGACTCACTGGCTGAGAAAGAGGCAGGAAACTGACTTGGACCCAGACTTACTGAGGGGCAGGATCCCTGAGAAAGCTCCACTCCAAACACCTGGTGATGCGGAGGCTACCTGAGACTGAGGATGAACCAGGACAACAGAGAACAACATCCCACCCTCTCAACCACAGGCCATGCAGAGTAAGAAGTATGAGGAGTGTACCCCTGGTTGAGTCTCTCTGTCTCTCAAAAACTCTGAGACAGACCCTATCTGAGGTGTAAGCTCACAGGCAAGTTAAGATGAGACTGCAGGTAACCTTAGCAACAACAAAATTCCAAGAGAGCTAATAAATAAATTTTAAAAGTTGCAAGATACATATTTAATATACAAAAATCACTTTTACTTCTATGCATTTGCAATGAACAACTGTAAATTGAAATCTTCAAAAGCATAATTTTCAGTGGCATCAAAAAGTTTGAAATAGGTATAAGTCAAAATTTGTACCAGAGCACATCTGTGCTGTAATCTACAAAATAATGATAAAGGAAATCACAGAAGACCTAAATAAATGGAGAACTGTGTTGTATTCATGGAAAATTCAATATAAAGATGTCAGTTATTTCCACATTTACCTATAGATTCATTGCAAAACCAATCAAAATCCAAGTGGAATTTTTTTTCTGTAGAAATTGAAAAACTTATTTTAAAATGTGTTGAGAAAGGAAAGAACTAATCTACAATAGCAAAACAAGTTTGAAAGAGAAGACCGATATTGGAGAGTACAAACTACATGATTTCCAGACTTTCTATGAAGAGATACTAATAAACTGTGCTTGTGAAAACACAGACATGTTCATCTAAGTGAACAAAGTAGTCTAGAAGAAAGCATAGGAGAAAATCATTGTGACCTTCTATTCAAGGCAACAATTTAAGATACCTAAAAGCATGAACCACATTTTCAAAAACTGGCAAATTGGACCCTATCAAAATTAAAAACTTTTGCTTTTCAATTAAAAAATTATGAAAAATAAGTCATGTGTTGGGAAAAATATTTGTAATATTTATATGTGATGAAAAACTTTTACCCAGAGTATCTAAAAAATTCTCAACACTTAAGCAAACAAATAACAATAAATGATAAAATGATTGAACAGGACTTCACCAAGACATAGTTAACAAATATGCATATGAAAATATGCTTAATACAAATACAAATTAAAATCACAATGAGATGCCTCTTTATACATATTAGAATGGCTAAAATAAAACACACTGACAATACCATGTTCTGGGGAGGATGGGAAACAACTGAAACAATGATGCCTTTCTGGGGAGACTTTAAAATACTATATTTACTTTGGAAAATAGTTCATCAATGACTTTTCAATTTAAACATACATTTATTACAAGACCCAGTGAACAGCCCATAGGTACTTACTGAGGTGAAATGAAAACTTATAATCATTTTTACCCTGGACATGGATGTTTTAGCAGTTTTATTCGTAAGTACCATAAAATGGAAACAACTCACATGCCCTGCAATTTGTGAATAAAACAGTAGTTTATCCATAAAATGAACTCAACTTAGCAACCAAGAAGTGAACGAAGTATTGATTCTCACAACTTGGTTGAATCTCAAATACATTATGCTACATGAAAGAATCTAGACTCAAAGACTGTTTACTCTACAATTCTGTTTATGTGATGCTAAAAAATCAAACCTATAAGGACTGAAAACATAACCAGTTGTCAGGGTAGAGTGGAGAGCGTTTTTCTACAGAGGGGCACAAGGGGATTTTTTTTACAGGATGAAACTACTATATGTTGACTGTACTAGGGGTTTTATAATTGTATGTTTGTCAAACACTCATATAAATGTACACTAAAAAGGGTGAATTCTACTTTAGGTCAGTCTTACCACAGTTTTTAAAAAGAATTTATGGAATTGATTGTAACCACTCTAGTGTGCTCTTTCAGATTTTCTCCATAGTTCCTCATCTTTATTAATCAGGAATTCAGAGAAAAGTTATCTAACAAGAAAATGATCACCATGAATATGATCAATACTAACTATTAGAAAAAAAAGTTGAGCACATTTTATATATAAAATATTGAGTCTATAAAGTAATGTATACCAACATAATATTGGTTTATCAGTATTACAGACAAGTGTAGCTGTCCGTGCTGATGCAGTTGTCTAGTATATCTGGCATGAGCTCTGAAATGAAGATGTCTAATATCAAGCCTGATGCTTACATAAAAACTTTTAGAGTAGGTACATACAGCTATGTTCTTGACTGGTGAAATAAACTTATCCTGAGAAAAATGTCTTCTTTCTCAGGTGATCATCTGTTGGTCAACTTGAATTTATAGTTTCTCTTTGGAATCTTCTTCCGACCCTGCAGTGCCTTCTTTTGATGGTCCTTGGTATGAACTCATCATTAATGTTGAAAATTCTATTTAATTTTTAGAAACAATCCAGTTATTTGAAGTATGGTGACTAATCACTATTTTATCTTTTCCATTGTGTAGCAAAACAAAGCAAAGGAAAAAAAAAAGAGTAAAGTGAAGTAAAGCAAATAAAATAAGTAGATGAGTCTTCTTAGTCATAAATTGAAGGCTACACCAAAAGAAGAGTTTCCCAAATATGAGCAAGGACAATGTAATTGAATAAGCATGTAACATACAAAATGAACTATTCTGAAAGTCAGCTTTTCTTGAATGTACATGTTTGGCCACTCTTGTTATTGTGTATCTAAACCTCTTCTATTATAATTTCTGGTTAAGAGTTCAGAGGAGGATTTTGTGAGTTTTGTTTTTGACAAAAGAAACCACCTCTGACTAATTCAGCTAGTGATCAGCCATAACCCCAGATCCCTTACACTGTATTTGTCCATAGCCACTGATGCCCTATTTTTCATTGTGTGCAATCTCTGCCCAATTACCCACACTAATGGAGAAGAGCAGCGGTGCAGATAATCTCAAGCAGCAGATGATGCAAACACATTTCATTTTATTGTTTTGTTTTGGAATGCAGCATATGACTATTTTTACAGAAGGTGTACACGTTCCTATTTATAGCTGACTTAGGCTATGGTCAAAAGTGATGTGTCTGTTCTCACATTCACTGCTAGAGCAGTAGAAAAAGTCCTCCAGGAGCAAGCATGGCATTGAGGAGCAGCTGGCTAATAGCTGGTCAGTATTGAAACTGCATCAAGAATAGTTAAACATGATAATTGCTTTATGCAGTTTATTAAGTTTGGTTTCTGTGTGTCTGCCTTCAATACACTGACTACTTTACATTTTCCTTTATGTACATCATTTGCTGCAGCCAAACTGAAATATGCTTTCATTCATTCACTTTCTTTCATTCATTCATTTGTTTAATAAAAATATATTGAGCACTATCTGTCAATTATTATTACAGGCACCAAAGAGAAAAAGAAACAAAACCAAAATTCTAATCTTGCCCTGACACTTTTCTAAAATAATTCCCTCTGCCTGATATTCACTCACCTTCTGTTCTGGGCACTCTGGGGGCATCTTTTTTTCCTTTTCAAACCCTGCTAATTTCCATTTGGAATCCAGACGCACTGGGAGACGTGGCTCCTCTAAGAGGTGTAGCTGTTAAGCATGTGACCCAGGCCAGTCAAACACAGTGAACCCCAGGACTTTCACAAGGAATCCCCAAACATTTGTGCTCTACTCTGCTCTGGATTCTGAAGAATGTTGGCGTGAGCAAAGAAACTGCTGCAACAGTATCACCATGAAAGGCGATTACTGATTTGTAGCCAGAGTTGATCCGCAATTCGCAAAGCTGAAAGAAAAAGTCCAGAAACATAGAGGTTTTCTGTCACTTACAAATAAAAATATCATAATAGATAAATTCACATGGCTTGGTAAAATGCTATTGGTATTAATACCTCAAGGGCCATCTTAAAAGTTTTCCCAATCCTTGAAATACATAATATACTGGGTATTCCATGTGAAAGGCACCCCTGGGTCCATAGACTAAAATCAGAATGTGAGCCCCTCCAACTGTACAATGTTGTAAGTTTGACTTGAAACAAGAGGAGATTTGATTTTTCACCACTGAACTTTTCTGACATTTCGTATGAACCTCTCTTAGGCATTGTTTTAAGATTATTTCTATATTTATATTCTTTCCCCTTCTACTCTTTAGTCCTTTAATTGAATCATCCCTGCTGAATTTCATTTGTTTTCTTTTCCAGCTTGACTCAGTAATTTTAAATTTTAATGTCAATTTCTCTGTCACTAGACTCTCCATCCAATATAATGTCATTAGAGAACCAAAATAGCTCATTGTCTGTGGCATAATCCAAGATCAATACTTAAATAGAGGTTATAGTAAAACTCACAGTAAATTACCTATCAGAGTTTAGTCATTTAAATATTTCATTTTCACTCTATGACTTCTTCAAGTAAATCTAAATGGAGAAGAATGATTAAGACTCTTCACATTTCTGAAATCAAGAAACCTGGGCCAAGTACATCACTTACTAGCGATGTGATTTTTAGCAAGTCACTTAACCTCTCTGAGCCTCATGTCACCCACTGACAACATGAAATACCCGAACTGCTCAGATTATTTTGTAAACTGTAAAACATCTTATAATTTTAATTCTCTTACTTTTTTATCCAACAATATTTATCGAAAAATCTAAGTGTCCCGTCAATATGCAAGTCACCAGGGATATACAAATAAATGTTGTCAATAAATCCATTAAGGGGGAAAAAACATGTAAAGAAAAATGAAAATCCACAGGGAGACAGCATGGGAAATGTCTTCAGTTAGTATGAAACAGACTGCTAGCTATAGATCCATTTAGTAAAATTATGTTTCTTTTTATGAGGTAAACAGGTAGACCATATTTCTTAGCCTCACTTGCAGATAGGTGTGACAATAAAACTAAGTAATAGAAGATGGGAGGATATATAGAAGTAATATGTATACAATTTCTAGGCCAAATAAGTTAAAAAGTGTATATGCCCCCTCTGACCATCTTTTTCCTGTGAATTGCTAAATGCAAATCATAATGAAGCCATAGGGGGTGGAAGAACAGCCCTAATTTAGGGGGAACATAAATACCCGACTGACTGATGAAAGACAGGTGACTCCTGTTCTGGCATATGTGCTTCAAATAGTTATGTGAAGAAGAAAAGGATATTTATTGTGACTAAACCATTAAATGTTTGTGTCAACTTAATACTTAAGCATAACCTATCTTAACCAATAATCAATAACCCAGAATACCATGATCTTTTGTTGTTGTTGCTGTTGTTGTTATTTTCTACTTAACTGGCAGTTCCTTCTTGGTCTCTCTTCTGGTTCCTTTAAATCCTTAATTCGTAAATTCAGAATGTCCCTGAATTGTCTTTGAATGTTTTTTTGTATCTATATCTGCTTCCTCAGTGATTATAGGATTTAGCTTTTACTCTGAGTATAAAAGAAAGTCATTTAATCACATAGATTTGAATATTGTTTACATGATGATAATTCTTAAATGTATATCTCTGACAACTTTTTCCCATGGAATGCATGAGGTTTAATAGATGTCAAGTATGCTTGACATCCCTGCTTGGATAACTCAGTCATCTCAAATTTAACATGCCCCAAACTGTGCACCTTATACTACTTCCCAAACCTCCTTCTCTCTGTGTTTTTCCATCTCAATTACTTATGCCAAAATGTCACCCTACATCTCAACTCTCAGCTATACGCTCAAAGCATATGGACAATTTAATACTACTTATCAACTCCATTACTACCACCCTCAATAAACCATTGTCATTTTACAATGGATTACTGCAGTACCCTACTAAGCAATCTTCTAACTTCATCCTTTGCTCTCTTACAATCTATTCCCAACAACAGCCAAACCCTCATCTGCTTTCCTTGGAAAATGTTCCAGTGGCTTCCTTTCCACTCAAAAAAAAATGGCAAAGTTGCAAATGCATATAGGATAGATAAACTACCTCTTTAACCTCATTTCTACAATTTTCCTTTCACTAAATGCTCCAGTTTCTCCTGTCCTCTTGCAACTCTTCAAGAACTCCAGGTACCCTCAGACCCCAGGTAATTTAAACTTTGCACTTACTTTTCCTCATGCCTGACCTTCTTTTTTCCAGGATATCCTTATGACATGCTTCCTTACTTTCTTCAGATCTTTACTCGAAAGTCACCTCATTAGAGAGCTCTTCCCATGCCATCCTATTAAAAATTGCAACCCCAAAAAATTTTTATTGCTCTTTCCTGTTTAATTTTTCTCTTTGTCCCTTCCCCCTAGCTAACATTTTATTTTATTTATTTACTTTATTGTCTACCTCCTCCTCAAGAAATAGGAGGAGATGCATGTGAGATATATTTACAATGTAGAAATAATTGTATTTGGTAACTAATCCACTATGGAGATTAGGATACAGAAATGGGTTCAGAATAAGGGATTGGAATGACATCTGCCTTGTAAATGTTCTCACATTTCCCCAGTTACCTACTTTCTCTCTCCTTGGGTTGGTACTCCACCCAGGCTTAAATTCCTGAGTGACCACCAAGAGCCTAGATGATGCAACCTAGAAGTTAGCTCCTCCCAGTGTAAATACTAAGGAGTGGAAAATGTGAAGCTGTGGAGGAAATCAAGCAGATAAAGTTACCCTTTGTTCTCGTTTCTGTAGACCATTTCAAAGAATGGTTTCAACTTGCATCACCGTCTGAGAAGTTTGGCATGCTCCGAAAGTACACCTTATGAAAGACCTTCGTGTCCTTTTATAGTTTATTGTAAAGCTGGAACCAATATGATAATGCATAATTTCACATGGCATACATCTTTTCTTGCTTCAGATTCCTTTTGTCCTCTTCCTTACTATCTGGGTCTTGCATTTCTCATGTGAAGTGTTAGCACATTAGTCCTTTTCTCAGGATATACTCTCTACAGCATCCAGGCTAACATACATAAAGTCTAATGTTTTAACTTGGAGTTTGGCTAAATGGTTATTCCATTCAGGTGTAGGGGCACATTAATAAATTCTATATTGATATTGTAAGGCATAAAGTACTAAAGCAACATACAAGTAAATATTGTGCAGTCTGCAATGGAGATCAAGAGAGAAAGTCTGAATGAGAGGTAGAGATTTGTAAATACAAATATAAAGACTTTGGTGGAGTTTTGAGATTAGGGTAAGAAGAGAAAATGTCTATGAAATATAAACCTATGGAATATGAGCAGAGACCAAGAAAGAATTACCTGAAATACATAAAAATTAGTAAAAGAATGCTTTAATGAAAGTTAAGGGGGAGAGAGTTGTAAAAGGGATAAAGTGCATGAAAGTGTCAAATATAATGAGGACTACAGGGTGTCAGATTTTGCAATTAGTCTCTTATTGTTGATATTGTTGGGAGTTATTTCAGTGGAATGGAAGTGTCACGAAGCAGACTGTAGCAGGTTAAGCAGTGTCAGTGAGGTTACAAAGTAGAAAAGATGATAAATTCCTCTTATAAAAAAACAGTACTTGGAAGGGAAAGAGGTCACTGGCATTTTCACCTTGGAAAGAAATATCACTAAGAGCAGGCCTTTCTGAATGACAGAAAATGGCAGTGGCATTTAAAAATTATGCAAAGCTTATTAGAGGTATCCTCCTTCTAGAGTCACTCTAATATTAAAACCAGTGATTTTGGTAGCTAGAAGGCATTGCAAATCACATATAAGCGTTACATTGGAGTGATTGGATATGTTAATACTGTTGCAACAAAGTAATATGGAATTAACAATTCCCTTTTCCACCACAAGATAATACTCATCCTGGAAGACAGCCCCTCCCCCATTGTGTGTGTGTGTGTGTGTGTGTGTGTGTGTGTGTGTGTGTATACATATATATTATAAGTGTGTGTGTGTATATATACATATATATTATAAAATATACTAAGGAGTGGAAAATGTGAACCTGTTCACATAAAATATATATGTATATACACACACACACACATATAAATCTGTAGAAATTCTTTCACTATCACAGAGCAAAAAATAGGCTATTCTGGCTAAGATACAATTTTTACAGATAATAGAGAAGAAGGAATCTCCTCAAATATCAAAACCATACACATGTGTACAATAACAAATGCAGGTCCAATGATAGTCATAACCATAAATGTACAGTTTATAAAAACTCAGTACTTAAAATCCAACCTATGAATAATTTATTCAAGAATATTAAAATGTTTCTATTCTTATTAAAAACACTCCAAGTCAAGGTGACAATTCTAAGTCTTGATTATTATTAAGTACAACAATGAAAGATTAAAAAAAAAAAAAAGCTGATGACCTGAGTAAATAAATGATGAGAAAAAATCAGAAACAGAAATGTTTGAGACGAAGACTTTTAGCCACATGTGGTTGTGGTTTCACCAATACATTAACTAGGGAGAAATATTGGAATTCATGGCTTAACCATGTTATAATTTGGTAGCTATATTAGTAGGAATATATGATCTGTAGATCTTCAGACATTTCTCTTTAATATCTAAATAAGAAAAGTGTAAGTCCCCATAAGAATTGACCACCGGAAATTCAACTTTATTGGATTTTCCTCTCCACATATTTCTGGGAATCCTCATGGAAATATGGAAATTACTAAACATTCCATAAATACAAGTGGGCTGACATTTGTCTGCTTAGTCTCCTGCCTCACTACAGACATCTAGCCAGAGTTTCTCTGTTGATCACACACCAGTCCTCTCAGATTGCCCCCACTCCCTCTGCCCCACTTAACCTAAATTTAGATACAGGCTTCTCCCTAAATTTCAACCAGTCCAAATATGACCATATTGCAACATTTAAACTTTGCTGAGACTTCAAAATAAGAGAATTGAAACTCATAAAATACATATAACTAGAAATAAGTTATGACCAGAATCCATAAGGCAAGACACTTCTTGAATATCTTACTTGTAAACCCCTGGTTGGTTGGTTAATTCTGTAGGGATCACTTATGTCCAAACCTTGGAATATAACTCAACTTACTTCCTACCCTGGAGTCCAGATTCTCAACCACTCTAAGGCCCTCATAGGGTAAAGGCATTTATTTTCTAAAATTAGACTATTTAGATGCAATACAAATACATTTTTGCAACTTCATTTTATTGAAATTGCCAACTTATCTGATTCAATTTGCATAATAAAAAGGTCCATTAAGCTGTTTTTTCCTAAAACAAAGGAAATCTGCCCTCAAAGGTGGACTCAACCACATCTCCAGCCTCATTATTGTTATTTTTTAGATGGAAGGAATGAGGTTCAGTCTCAGCTAGAATAGATCTTATGGCATGTATAAAAATTATTTTCTAACTTCTATCAAACAACAGAAGTCAATATATTGTACGTTAGGATCAGGCAATGAAGCACAGTGATTCCTGAAAGATGGAGAACAAATGAGGTGGTCCCTATGACTGCAGCAGTTTGCTACCTGGAAAAAGTTTCCGAGGAGGAGAACATAAGGTAGAGTTCAATAGTCTCCCTGAATTAAAAAACATACTGGGAGCTCAGGGCATCCAAAGAGGCAGCTAGAGTTCACAAGGCACTACTAATTTAAATCCTTTAGTTTGGCATGTAAGGTTCTACATGATTTGATCCAATCATCTAACTCCCGTTTTATCCATTCGGGAATCGCCTCTGAAAGTCATTTTTCAGGCAATTCAAACCACTTGCAGTTCTCTGAACATGTCTCTCCTTGCCTTCCACTGTGAAAATGTTTCACACTGCCTCCCTCTGGAATAGCTTGGTGTTCCTCTGGTGAATACCTCATGACCAAATCATGACTCAAGCATTACTATCTCAATGAAGCCTTTCCTAAGATCTTGCCTCCACCTTTGGAAGCTGTGAGATAATAATTCTGTAAGATGACAATAAAAAAACTGTAATATAACAATAAGTGCTAAGTCACTAGGTTTGTATGTGTTTGTTACAGCAGCAATAAGATGTGAATAAAATAGCCTGTGATCACTTCTCTCATGGTCGCTATTAATATAATACATTAATACATGAATGTATTTCTTTGTTTATGTCTCTTACTGCTAGTAGAATGGAAACTTTGTGAGCAACCATAATCAGGGCATATTAATCTCTAAGTTCTTATCCCTTAGCATAATACCTGGTATCACTTAGCATAATACCTGGTATACCTGGTATATTAGTAGGCAACTAGTAAATATTTGTTGCCTGAATGGTTGAATAAAAAAAAAATGGCTTGTCAGTATCTCTAATACCTAACCCATTTCCTTCAGTCCCTGAGCTCCTGCCCTGGTTTCGGTGACTGAATGCCTAGAATAAATGAATCCTCCTTTTTAAATTTTTTAACTTGGAAATAAAGTTTAACCTTATCTTATTTATCACCAATGTGTCTTTGGACTATCACCCCAAGACTCCTTGTGAACTCTAGCTGCCTCCTTGGATGCCCTCAGCTCTCACTATGTTCTCTAATTCAGGGAGACTATTGAACTCTACCTATGTTCTCCTCCTTGCCCCGCAACCTGGAAACTTTTTCCAGTTAATAAACTGCTGCAGTCATACAGACCACCTCATTTGTTTTCCATCTTTCAGGAATCACTATCCTTCATTGCCTGATGTACAATATATTGATTTATGTTTTTTTTATAGAAGTTAGAAAATAAAGCCAGGTGCAGTGGCTCATGCCTGCAATTCCAGCACTTGGGGAGGCTTAAGTGAGTGGATCACCTGAGGTCAGGAGTTTGAGACCAGCCTGGCCAACATGGTGAAACCCCATCTCTACAGAAAATTAGCCAGGCATGGTGGTGCACACCTGTAGTCCCAGCTATCGGGAGGTTGAGGCAGGAGAATCACATGGACCCAGGAGGCAGAGGTTGCAGTCAGCCAAGATTGTGCCACTGCACTACTGTCTGGGCAACAAGAGTAAAACTTCATCTCAAAAAAAAAAAGTTAGAAAATAAATTTCATACATGTCATAAGGTCTATTCTAGCTGAGACAGAACCTCATTTCCTCCATCTAAAAATTGAAGTTTAACCTTCTCTTGTTTATCACCAATGTGTGTTTGGACTATCACTCCAAGACAGGTCCAAATGGAAAGAAACTGAAGAATCGTAGAAGTATGTTAAAACAAAAACAAAACAAAAACAAAACAAAACAAACAAACAAAAAAACAACTAAAGAAAAGCTAAACAACACTGGTTTTGTTTCAGGACCAGAAGATGGGAGAGAAGCTGTAAATCTATGTGGAGTCCAGCCTGAGTAAATAGCTGCTAGTGCCAGAGAAAGGGAGCCCAATTATAATTTGGGAGCTGGACTGGGCAACATTCTTGAATTGTCTGTCCTTAGATATACACTTCTGCCACACATCCCCACTCTTAAAATTCAGTCCTCAGTCTCTGTTTGCATGCCCCAGGCCCACCCCAGTTGGTGGGAGCTACCGTCAGTGACTTGTTAGACATTACTCCCGTACCAGGCCCACCCCAGTTGGTGGGAGCTACCGTCAGTGACTTGTTAGACATTACTCCTGTACCCAGGACCTTACAAGGAGTGATGTTTCCTGTCAACCCAATTTGGATATGAGTGCATTTTTCTGTGAAAATAGTATAATGTTTCCAATCAGGTTTAACATATAACAAAAGGATTCTATCCATAATGTCTGTTGTGAGTAGAATGTATCTTTTTACATTGGTATGTGAATTTTAAATGTTTTTCTAGGAAATGACTTTGGGTTCCCAGGAGACTATTTAAATATCGTACTGCATATAGCTCAAATAGAGTCTGGATTTGTAAGCAAATAAACACTTCTATCATGCCAAGTAAACAACTTTGGGAAAGGCATATTTTTAGTTCATCAGAGATTCAAAATTTGTGCAGAACAAAACTGAAATCTGACTTTTATTTACAGCTGAAAAGTTTTCTAGTGGTTTTTAAACTAGAAAGTATAGGTACCTTACGCTGTCTTTCCCTGGCAGTGACACCAAAGAGCCACCCTACTCTGAAGTGCACTCTCAAAAAGGGACAAAGTCTCATTTGCCAGGAGCAATAAGAAAACAGCTTCAATGATTTTTCTCCCCAAGCATCTCTTGTTGAGCATCAGCCTTTTTCTCCCCTGTAATGCCAGACAAATTAAATGATCTGGGCTACTGCTCGTTATTGAACATCCAAAGGGATTAAATTTCAAATATTCAGCAATAGATTGATGCTGCTGGAAGAAACACTGGAAGCCAATAAACTGCTAGATTGAGTTTATGGCTCCATATGTAATGTCATCCGAAAGAGTATGCGACAGTTTGCAAAACAAGCAGGCTCTAGGCAGCATAAGCACTTGGCTCAGGCATTTACATGAGAATGACAAAACTAGGTTTTTATATCTGCAGTGCCTCTAACCCTATGATGGTTTTGTCACCATTTGGGCTTTTCTCCTATGGTGACCCAGCTAGCAAACTCAGAGCAAAGTGACCCAGCTGAGAAGTAAACATTCAGCAGCTCTTGGCTCAAGGAAACAAAAAAAATAAAATTGCATGACATTTGGAGTAAACATTATGGATTTGCTTAAACAAAATAAATCAGTCTGATTTCAAGACATTCACTAGTTCTAATGCAATGGGAAAAAGGAAAACAGAAGGAGCCAGCAATCTCTGGTTTTCATCAGATTTTATGTATAGGTAGCTGGCATAGCCAAGCCATTTCCTTAAGAAGCTGTTCATTATCAACAAAAGAAAAGGAGATGGCACTATTTAAATACTTTTCCAAAGCAATTATCTATTTCATTGTAGTTTCAGAAATGAACTTTGTTTACCCCATCCTATAATTGTAATTATTTCCTAACTCCTTGAGAGAAATTTACAGGGACAAACGGGGTTAATATTTTTCATTATGTTCCTTTTAAACTTTTCCACTTATGCCACTTATACTATAGATGATAGATTACCCTAGTTCCAAATCTACTTTGCAATAATTAAAGCAAATAAAAATATCATTCAGCCTGATTTCCACATGGAACTTGTGTTAAAAAGTGTTTTATGGTCATAAAGAAATCACTATACTGTTTATATGAACAGATTTCTAGCTACTGATCATAATTAAGTTATTTCCAAACATTTTGGTGTAAAAACGATTTTGGCAGGGCAAAACCACTTTACTTTCCCTGGGATACTACCCAGCAAATAATAGTATACTATTATTTAGCCTAGCCCTTGGTATTTCTCACACTATGGAGAATAGAACAGAGTGCTTTGGGCAAGGTGATGCGGAAGGGAGAGCAAAATCAGAGTTGGGAACAAATGATCTTCTTACTGAGGCTTTGTCCTATTTCTCTTCTCCTTCTTTTACTTTGGCACATAGCTATGAATGAGAAGGATTCCACTGAAAATGTTCTATGACAAGATCCAGGTGTTAGCAACATCATTAATTCTACCGAATCTCCTAACACTATATAGTCATTCTTGGCAAAAGTTAATTTCAACTGTTTTATCTTTTTCAGTCCTGATAATCATGCTATCTCATCTTCTCTCAGTGTATGAATTCATTTCTTTAAATTACAAATAGCACATGCTTCCTTGGGTATATTTTAAATAAACAAAACTTTAAGTTGTCATCTTTCTTTTGAAAGAGTCTCTCTTCTCATTCAGACTTTTTTTTTTCTCCCTTTCCAATTTTTTTTCCTCCCTTCCTTCCTACTTTTCATAAACGTAGCCTGAAGCTAATTTTACTTTACTTCTAAAGTTCTTACATTTTCGAAGTAGGTCAAATTAGAAATAGATTATAAATAATTTGAGGTTTGAAGAGCTAATAATATACATACTATATGTCAAACAAAATAATTGTATAAAAAAGGAAGGTGGCATACTTCTTAAGGAGCTTTAGTTACAAAACTGTTTTAGACATTTGCCTGACATGATTAGTTTATAAGCTATATCATAACACTAAAACAAAGACTAAATTAAATTAATTGTTTCTGAAAGTAAGCTACTCACAGAATATGGAATGTAACAGGAGGCAGGTTTCTATCTGAAATCCATTTAATATTTCTGTTTCTACCAAGGTTTTATATTTTTCCTAATGTGCTGTCATCATTATTTTAGTTTTAGTGCTTATAACATTCCAATCCATAAGCACATTTTAACTTAATTATTTTTAGTACAAAGCTATATTCTTGGAGAAATGTAGCCTCACTTAATGTTCTACTCTGTGTGTACATTGCATAGTACCTGAAGGAGCAAGTACTAAACATTTTTCTCAGTCCACTCTGGCGAACAATGTGAGATCTTCTTTTGATATATTCATATTTTTGTGAATCCTACATTTTTATACTTATAAACAGAGTAAAGTTTCAAAATCTGCTTTGATTTTTTCCCCAAAATTGTAATTAACAAATAAAATGTAATACTTGGGTATGGAGGAAACGTTGACTTAGTTACGACCTAGCAGTATCACCTGGAATTTCTACAAAGCAATGAAAAATGTCAGGAGAATTCAATTCTAGTGCTGGATCTGCTCCATATCAGCTAGGTAACATGAAGAAAGTCACTTACCATTGTAGGTCCTAAGCCTCCTGAAATATTAAATAAGAGGATTTTAAAAGCTGGTTTCAAAATCCACTTTCAGCTCTCACAGATCATAAGCCTTTTCTTTGTTTCTTTGCTTGATTTGATTTTATTCTTAAATCAACTTTATTAAAGCATACTTTATGGACAAAAATATACCAATTTTGAAGTGCACTGTTCAATGAACTTTGACAGTTATACACACACAAATAACTAGCGATCTGAACAAAATATAAGACATTTCCAACTTCTCAGAAAGTGCCCTTGTGGCTGTTTTCAGTCAATCGTCCCCCTTCGCCCTGTCTGCAGGCAACCCCTGATCTGCCTTTTGCCCATTCTTGAATAGCATGTATGTGGATTCAGACAGTATGCCCTCTTTTTTGTCTGGCTTCTTATACTCACCCACATGCTTCTGCTGTGTATACATATTTTTGCATATACTAGCAATTATTAAATTTTTATTGATGGACTGTATTTCCTTTCATGGATTTATCATCTTTTGTTTACCTGATCATCTCCTAATGGGCATTTCTGTTATTTCTAGTCTCAGACATTTTGAAAAAAGTTGCTCTGAACATTCGTGTGCATATATATGTACTGTCCTTTGTGGACATATGTTATTTCTCTTAAATACCTATGAGTGGAATTTCTGGGTCATATGATAAATATATGCTTAACATTTAAACAAATTGCCAGTATTCCAAAACATATGTACCATTTTGACTCCTAACTGCAATGTATAAGAGCTCCAGGTCTTTACCAGTACTGAATATTGACACTCATTTTTTATTTTAGGCATTCCAATGGATGTCTAGTAACTAGTCCTGGTTTTAGCTTATATTTCCCTTATCACTAGTGATAATAAACATCTTTTCTTCTGCTTATGGACCATAAATGTATCTTTTGTGACGAGTGTATTCAAATCTGTTGCTCATTAAAAAAATTATATGAATTTCTGTTTACAATTGAGTTATAAGAGTGTTTTGCATATATTCTAGATGTGTTTTTGGCTAATATGGATTTTCCAATACAATCATGTATTTTGAATATTTTCTCCAAGTCTGTGATTTGCCTTTTTCTTTTCCTATGTATGGCTTTTCAAGAGCAGAAGTTTTAATTTGATCATCTTTTTTCCTTAATAGCTAATGCTTTTTGTGTCCTAAGATATTTTTGTCTTCTCTAAGATTGTGAGGATTTTCTTCTAGGTTTTACTAAGAATTTTATAGTTTCAGATTTTGTGTTTAGGTATGCTATTTTATTTCTGTTTTTGGTACAGTGTGTGGCAAAGGTCAAAGGTTGTTACTTTCCATCCTTTTATTCATCTGTTCCAGCACCATTTGTTGAAAAAATATATAATTCTTTCCCCTTGAAGTATCTTTGCCCTGTTTTTGAAAACTTCTTAACAGTATATTTATAGGTCTATTTCTTGACTCCCTAATCTATTCCATTATATGTCAAACCTTAGACCAGTATCATACTGTCTTTATTATCATAGCTTTATGATACTGAAGACTTAATCAATAGTATAAGTCCTCCACCTTGATTTTTCAAAACTATTTTGGCCACTAAAGGTTTTTTAAATTTTATTTAAATGTTGTAATAAGTTTGTCAATTTCTAAAAATAAATACAATGTTATTTATGTTTGGGATTGCGTTGACTCTATAGGTTAATTTTGAGAGAACTGATAATAAGATTGAGGCTGAATCAAAAAACATAGCATATCCCTCCTTTTTAGGTTTTAAATGTCTTTCACCAATATTTTGTACTTTTCTGAGTACAGGTTTTGCATGTATCTTGTTAAACATATCCCAAAGCATATGTTGTTTTTGATATTATTATAAATGTATTTTTCCCATTTGTCATTTGATAATAGAAATACTATCCACTTGTGTAACTAGAGATTTACTTATTCTGGACATTTCATATAAATGTGATCACACAATATATGGTCTTTTGTGACTGGCTTCTTAGGCTAATGCTTTCAAGTTCATCCTTATAGTAGCATGTAACAATATTTATTGCTTCATATTGCTAAATTATATTACCCTGTAGGGATATGGCACATTGTATTTTTCCATTGATCAGCTATGTATTTGGATTGTTTCCACATTTGTAATATTATAAATGATGTTAGTCTAAGCATGTATAAGCTTTTGTGTGGACAAATGTTTTTATTTCTCTTGGATATATCCCTTCGAGTAGAATTGCTGGGTCATATGGGGTAACTGTGTTTAACCAACATACTGTTTCCAAAGGTGACTTTATAATTTAACATTCCCACCAGTAGTTTATGAAGGCTTCAATTTCTCCATATTCTCGCCAAAACGTTATCAACTGTCTGTTTTTATTTTAGTCATCCTAGTTGGTATGTAGTAGCATCTCATTGTGGATTTGATTTGTGTTTCCCTAATGGCTAGTTATATTGAGAATATATTCATATGCCTACTGCCAAAAAAATCTATTCAGATACTTTGTCCACTTTTAATTATTTCTTTTTCTTATTGAGTTATATGAGTTCATTATATATTTGGGGTACTAGACTCTTATCAGATGGATGATTTGAAAAATATTTCTTCTACTTTGAGGGTTGCCATTTCATTCTCTTGATGGTGACCTTTGAAGCATCAGAATTTTTCGTTTTGATTATGTTCAATTTACCTATTATTTTCTTTGGTTGCATGGGCTTTTAGTGTTATATCTAAGAAACCATTACCTAATATAAGGTGATAAATATTTTTGCCTACGTTTTTTCTAAGAGCTCTAGAGTTTTAAATCTTATATTTAGGCCATTGATCCATTGCGAATTATTTTTTTGTATATAATATGAGGTAGGAGTCCAATTTCATTATTTTGCATGTGAATATGCCATAGTTCCAGCATTGTTTGTTGAAAATTCTGTTCTTTCTCTATTGAGTTGTCTTGATATATTGTAAAGAACTTATTGATTACAAGTATGAGGCCTTATCTCTGGACTCTTAATTATATTCCACTGATTTACATGGTTATCCTTATGCTAGAACTGCACTGTCTTGATTGCTGTAGCTTAAAATAAGTTACTAACCTTTATGAATTTGCTAAATTTACTGAATTTACTTAATTGTTCTAGTAGCTTTTGTATATTTTAAAGAATATTTTACATTTATGATTATATCATCTTAAAATAAGCAATGTTTTACTTCCTTCTTTCCAAACTAGATGACTTTTATTTATTTTTCTTGCCTGGCTAGAATCCGTGGTACAATCTGAGGTGAAAGTGATGAGGTCGATAAGATATTTGACAAATCCCATATGGTTTGGCGACCACTCCATATACTAAACAAGATAGTGAATAGATCAAAGTAAGCGAAAAAATTCACGAAGATACTGCTAGATAACAAGAAACTAATTTGACAGTCAACTTCTCTGCATGCTTATGAAGCATAATTCTAAAAAAGTCAGTCTTTAATATACTTCTCTTTTACTGCTGTATCATATGAGGAGCTATACTCCAAAATTTTGCAGTGTAGTTTCCCATAGAATCAGGGTCATGAACAAATGATTGTGTCGCCACAACAACACAAAACAGTCTCTGTAACTCCTGGTGATGGTACAGTGCAGCATTCAAGATTGGTCTCTGGAATGAAGCCACTTGATATTAAGTTCCATCTATCCCTCTTGCAAGCTGTACAACATTGAACAAGTTATTTAACTTCTTGTTTTATCAGTTTACTTATCTATACAATTGGGATAGTCGTATATCACCCGCCTTAGAGCATTATTTTGAATGTTTAATGAGATAGTGCACATAAAGTGCTTAACACATTGCTTGGTATATTCAATACATTATAGTTATAATTTTACTTTGACTCAGGTACCCCTGAAACAAAGCATTAATTATTTCGTGTGTTAATAGAATTACTATGTTCACTAATTGAGTGAAACCTAACCAGAAAATGTTTCCATTGCTCCAAACTTTTGTATGAGTACATCCTAAAATGATGGTATGTTAATTTTTACCACTGAAATCCCTACAATAAAAACAATAGAAGTATCCACAAGGGGGTCTCCCTGCATTACGATACATTGCAAATTCTCCATTGGTCATATCCTATCATGTGTACATCCTTCAAATTGTGCTTTATCAATTTGTTGTGATCCATTAATTTATTCCATGTATGTACTATAAACCAAGAGGAAAATAATGGCTTCATTCTAAAAAGAGTTCCTTAAAGTCCTGAGGCTTCATATGTGTCTTAGTTGTGGGGTGTTTTTCTCTCTCACTTTTTTTGGTTTTATTTGTATTTCAGTTTCCAGCAGGTACAAAACTGTATTCAAAATATTCAGAGTGTTAAATATTCTACAAAGACCAGATGTTTACCCAACTGCAGTTTTTAAAATTAAGCTACTGGATTGCAGGGTTTCAAAGGAAACCAAAGACGGGGGGTGGGGGATGTTGGATGAGCACACAGGAAGGTGAAAGAATTTGTTTCTATTTTAAGAAAATTGCTAAATAGTTCAAAATACTGTTATATACAAATCTAAAAATGTGTCCATATATTATATGTCTAAGGTTAATGGACAAAATAAGATTGTCAATAACTTTGTACATTAGTCCAGCTATACTTTTCCAATTATACCCCAATTATGTGTTAAAAAATATCTTTCCTGTCTAAATAATAAACATATTTTTTCATTAAAATGTCATGAGGAAAATTTTTAATGAAGAAACAATACACATCAAATAACAAATAAAATAATAAAAAAGTCATAAAGACTAAGATAAAATTTTTACATAGGAAAATTTAAACCCGAATGGACTTGGGATATGACTGAGTCATGTAGCATATAACTGAGATAAATATTAAATCTCAGCCATCAGTTTTCTAATACAGATTTCATTTCAACCTTAATTATATCTATTCTCTTGGTACCATGATTATAAAAATTCAAGGAGAAAAATATTTAAGAATAACTTGTCATTCATGAAAGAGTTTCAGTCCCTTTGGAATGTATCATGGTTCAATATGACTAGCATGATGATTCCTATTCATCACTTTGCTGGATAAAATACTCTAGCCTTTTCCCCTCTCATCTCCACCTCATTAAGAAAACCGTGAAGCCATATTTTTTCTCTTTTTGCCCACTCTTACTAGAGTAACTATTAATACTGATATGCTAAAACATAATTTCTATGTCTTTAGAATATAGCACATTAGGAAATAGGTTAGTAAGGGTAGTTTTTGTCCAAAGTTAAAGAAATATAATTTTTGGTTCTGTGTGTGTGTGTGTGTGTGTGTGTGTGTGTGTGTGTGTGTGTGCATATTGAGAAGCAGAGAGAAAGAGGATACAGCAGTGAGTTAGTACACAAACATTACTGGTACACAATTAAATGCTCCATTTTCATTTCCAAACAATAAATTCAAACGTGTGAAATAACAAAGAGTAACTGACTGTCACAAACTCAGTGAGGAAGGCTTTATTTAGAGAGAACAGCATGATACGATGTGGCCATGCCATTCTTATTCACATTTGCTAAAACCAGCTCCCTCATTCCATCACCTGAAGGACCCAAACTTATGCACAGTTGATCATGGACATTCCTGCAGTCCGTGGAGAGTAGAAATTATTGTAGTTTATGCGCAGCCTGCATCACCTAGATGCCTGGCAACCTCTCATATTTCTCCTTTCTCCTCTCCATTCTACCCAGCTTCCCTACTCCAAAGCTTCCGGCTTTTTTTCTGTACGCAGCCCCACGTCATCAAGTCAACAAGTCCTGATAATGTTGCTGACCCAGATAGTTGAGTCAGCAAGTCTCATTTATCCCGGATCCTCACAATGTTCATAGTGAATCACGAGGAATCATCTTTCTTCTTTCTTGCATAAAAGACTAGCTTTCAGTATTGCCTGAACTGGCTCCTCCACCAACTAATGATAAGTAAGGAAGAGTGAATAAAGTAAGTCCCCTCCTGCCCCTGTCATTAGATTGAGAAAGAACAAAGGAACTGCAAGATATTCAAAGACTGAGAACTTCCATACTGTCATACAGACAATCAGAACCTAACTTGTGCAAAATTGGTCACTGAAAATAGAGCAAACAGAAGTTGCACAAAGCAACTCTTTGTAGTCAGGAAGCATATTTTCTGAAGTTTTCTTTTTATCACAAGGAAGTATGAATCTATATTCAAAGCTATCTGCCATTTTACTTTGGCATTTGTAAATCTAGTATTCCCTATAGTGTAAATAGCAAGAAACCCTGTAGTAATTCTCAAAATAAATAAGAAACAGATTATTATATACCATCAATTATATACTTTTTATCAGAATAGGAATTGATTTTAAAAGATATTGTAAACATTGCATAGAATACTATATGAATGTATGTAATTTATATATAATGGGAAGGCATTTAATTACCTCTACAATAAGTCTTACCTCTTATTTCCCACTTTTTAACTGTAATACTCAATTTATGCCTGTATGCCAACATTTTCCTCTATCCCAAGATAAATATTTTGTCTTCTAAATAACTTCCAAGTCTAACTTTTCTCTACTGACTTCATTAATTAGATATAACCCTCATATGATTAATCAGTATTTTCAGGTGTAGCGAGTGTTGGATAACTCTTCAAGGTTTCAGAACAACTTCCTACCAAAAGCCCTCGAAACAGTTTTCATTTATAAATTTCTCTCAAGAATACTTACCACTGGTTCTCTTCTACTTAGAAAACCTCATGGGAAGGCCCAATTTGCCTTTCCATTTTTTAAATTTTTTTCCTAGGCTTCTTGTTTCACCTCATGATCAAAAACATAATTTCTAAACGTAGATAATGTTATTTCTTCACTGTAAGACCTCTTAAATAATAGATAATTAATTTCAATCCTTTCTCAATGAAGCCTAAAGACTTTCTAAAAAAGCACTTATCTCTTGCTAAGGTTAACTACACAATTTGAACAGAAAAGCCTTTTGTTTTTCATCCACAAGAAAGTGTTTGATGCAAAGAAAGATTTGCTGGTTTTTGAATGAATATGATTAATAATAGATTCAATCATAGGACTGCATCAAAGATTCAGGTAGAGAAAATGGGAATGAAATTGATAGAAAAGATGCTTAGATGATGCAAATTAAGCTAAAGAATAATGTAAAAGGATTAGCAATCAGCAAGTCAGTTTTTAATTAAAAATAAAAATTCATGAGATCCTGTGCAAGCATTAAAGTACAGAAAGCTAATATTTGTTCATAAAACCATCTCAATGAAAGTTGAAAGCAGAATATTAAACTATTAGATGACTTATGAGATGGAGCAAAGAAGTTCATTCAATTCCTTAATAAATGGAAATAGAAAAATATACTCTGAAAGGAAAAAATATGCAGTAAACGCCTTATTAAAGATACATTGAGCACTGAAATACAAGATTAACAAATACACTTTGTGGGATGATTTTCATTAGAATAATAGACTTTTTGTTTGTAGATTTTATGCTTATAAAGATATGATTTTTTCTTCTTCACTCCCTACAGTTCCCTAGTCATTAAGCCCAGCTGGTCTTTCTCCATAACTTTAAAATATGTCTCCTTTTCATTCTACAGGCAGTATCCTAATGCAGACTCTGTCATTTCCTATCTGAATTCTGATTGTGATCTCCTAGCTGATCTTTCTGCTTTTAATTTTTTCTCCATGTAATTCTTTTTATCTCCCACTTCCAGAGTAAAACCTCTTTGGTAATGCAGTTACCCTTTTCTAAAACCCTTTAGTGAATCTTTGAATCCTGCTAAATAAGTTATGAAAATTTAGCTTAGTGCTAAAGGCCTTTGGCGAACTGATCACAGCAAACCTTGTCTCTACTTTTCTCTAATTCCCTGTATATAGCAGAGCTGAGCGACCTGTCAGGACCTGCACACATTTCACGTTCTCAGACTTCTTGGTTTTGTTCCAGTAATTTCCTCACCATGAAATGCCCTTTCTTTCTTTCTTTCTTTCTTTCTTTCTTTCTTTCTTTTTTTTTTTTTTTTGAGACAATCTTACTCTGTCACCCAGGCTGGAGTGTAGTCATGCAATCTTGACTCACTGCAACCTCTGACCTTTGGACTCAAGCGATCCTCATGCCTCAGCCTCTGGAGTATCTGGGATTACAGGTGCGTGTCACCACGCCCAGATAATTTTTGTATTTGTAGTAGAGATGGAGTTTAGTTATGTTGGTCAGGCTGTTCTCAAACTCCTGGCCCCTAGTGATCCACCAACCTTGGCTTCCCAAAGTGCTGGGATAATAGGCGTGAGCCACTGCACCCAGCCTTTGGAATGCTATTTTTATCTCCTTTGTCTCGATCTGAATTCTACTCATATTTTACAGCCTTCTCAGCTGAAATGTCATTTCTTCCATTTTTTTCATATTCTGAAATTGAAAAATATCTTTGCCTTTAAACTACAAGCTTCATTTTGGCATAAGTAAAAAATCATAAATCGTACTTGACCAAGTGCCTTGTATTTTCCCAGTCCTGGCACTTTATCTATTTGTTTCATCTACTGTTTTTAGATGGCCAAAGCACCAAGCCTAGGACTGTCACATACAAGTGACACACTGAACCATTGTTGAACAAATGAGTTATGTACAAAAATTCAGTGGTAACTTAGTGACGAGCCATGCTTTGCATGTGTATAACCATACTTGTTGAGCTTACAAACTAATTACCAACAAGTATTATTGTTGGTAATTATTATTAAGTAACCACATGTTACTTAATAAGAAATTTACCAAACATGTATATCAAATGATTAGCATAGTGCCCAGTACATATTTAGTGTTCAAAAATGTCAGTTGTTGTTATTAGTATTAATAGTACTTCTATTAGTAGTATTCATAAAATGGGTTGTGTGTTAGAGCTTATGTGTTGCTTTTCTGAATTGGTTTTTCATGTTTTCACTCACCATTGAGTTAAAATGTATTTACATAAAAAAGTAAAAAGAAAAATATGAGGAAATTAGGAGAATGGATTAATGCTAGGATGCTGATAAGACATAGAAATTAGAAGTCCAGCTTCCTAATATAAAAAGGAATTCATTTTTCTTCATCTTTCCTAACGTAAGGGTATCATGTCTGGCAACCTGTGAACTACTTGATGGCTTAAACTAAAAATTCAGCAATGCCCTGCATTCTCTCTGCAATACTTCTCTTTACCTTTTCTAACTTTCAAGGTGTTTGACCTTGTTTCCACACTTACAAACTGACATTTTCTGATCTGGCAATTGTACTTGATGAGTATAGTTAAAAATTCCTCTTGTACCAAAATAGAGATGAGCTCTTTGGAAAGCCTTTCTTCTTATTTATATTTTGCAAAACAAAATTTTCCTGATCTAAAGTGTAGCTTTTCTCTGGATAGGCTGGTCATTCCCTGAGCTCAAAAATCCCATGAGTGAAAATGTTGTAACATCCATAAAGAAAAACTTATTTCTCTGAAAGTTAACTGCTATAAACTATAGAATAAACAGCTGGGGAAGACCAAGATGTCAGCACTCCAGGAACAGTATAGCCTTAGAAGGAAGCAGGGTGATAGACGATGATGAACCAGCTTTACTTACATTGGAGCCTGGCTGAAAGAAATTAAGTAGCAGTTATCTGGCCTAATGTCTTTGAACAGGCCCTTCATATGGATTATGTCCTTCATGGAACATTGTAAAATGTTATATTTCTTCAGTTCTTTTGTTTTGCAATATTCTGATCAGCTCACACTCAAAAAAGGAAATATATTATCCTACAAAAAATTTGGATAAAAGGATGAGTCCCCTTAAGATGTATGTAAGGACGCAGCAATAAGCAAGACCTTGGGGACAGGGTGTCTCTAACACAGGGAATTTACATCTAAATTGTCTACTTGAAGCAGTAGTTAAGGCAGAGCTGGTAATATTTACCCAGTTTAGCTTTATTTGCTCTCAAATATTTATTTTCAGGTTCTGAATAATCTGATATCTTTGAACAATGAGGTTATCTTGTCGAGTGAGTGGGCAACTGGGTAAGGAACATTTCAGTCAAGGAATACAGAAAAATAAATAAATAACAGCAACCTATGTGCCAAGGCTCTACCAAAGAACATGATTTTAAAGAAAATGTCATATATGTTCAATTTTGGGAAAGTTCTTTTTGTGTGTGTGTGTGCCACTTGTGTAGTACATTGGAGAAATTAGAAAGCATATTTGTTATAGACTGAATATTTGTATACCCACAAAGTATATATGTTGAAATCTAAATTTCCAATGTGATGGTGTTAGGAGGTGGGACCTTTGGGATGTAAGTATGTCATAGGCTGAAATCCTCAAGAATGAGATTAGTGTTCTTATAAGGAGATAAAGTTTTTTGTCTCTGCCACATGATAACACAGTCCAAAATATATAAGGAAATTACCGCAGCTAAACAGTAAAATCACAAATAACCCAATTAAAAAATAGGCAAAGGACCTGAATAGACATTTCTCCAAAGAAGATATACAAATGGCCATAGATACACAACAAGTACTCAACATCACTAATCAGGGAAATAAAAATTGAAACCAAAATGAAATATCTCTTTTGCTGTGCAGAAGCTCTTTAATTTAATGAGATCCCATTTGTCAATTTTGGCTTTTGCTGCTGTTGCTTTTGGTGTTTTAGACATGAAGTCTTTGCCCATGCCTATGTCCTGAATGGTACTACCTAGGTTTTCCTCTAGGATTTTTATGGTATTAGGTCTAACATTTAAGTCTCTAATCCATCTTGAATTAATTTTCGTATAAGGAGTAAGGAAAGGATCCAGTTTCAGCTTTCTACTTATGGCTAGCCAATTTTCCCAGCACCATTTATTAAATAGGGAATCCTTTCCCCATTTCTTGTTTCTCTCAGGTTTGTCAAAGATCAGATGGCTGTAGATGTGTGGTATTATTTCTGAGGACTCTGTTCTGTTCCATTGGTCTATATCTCTGTTTTGGTACCAGTACCATGCTGTTTTGGTTACTGTAGCCTTGTAGTATAGTTTGAAGTCAGGTAGCGTGATGCCTCCAGCTTTGTTCTTTTGACTTAGGATTGTCTTGGAGATGCGGGCTCTTTTTTGGTTCCATATGAACTTTAAAGCAGTTTTTTCCAATTCTGTGAAGAAACTCATTGGTAGCTTGAAACTACCATCAGAGTGAACAGGCAACCTACAGAATGGGAGAAAATTTTTGCAATCTACTCATCTGACAAAGGGCTAATATCCAGAACCTACAAAGAACTCAAACAAATTTACAAGAAAAAAACAAACAACCCCATCAAAAAGTGGGCAAAGGATATGAACAGACATTTCTCAAAAGAAGACATTCATACAGCCAACAGACACATGAAAAAATGCTCATCATCACTGGTCATCAGAGAAATGCAAATCAAAACCACAATGAGATACCATCTCACACCAGTTAGAATGGCGATCATTAAAAAGTCAGGAAACAACAGGTGCTGGAGAGGATGTGGAGAAATAGGAACACTTTTACACTGTTGGTGGGATTGTAAACTAGTTCAACCATTATGGAAAACAGTATGGCGATTCCTCAAGGATCTAGAACTAGATGTACCATATGACCCAGCCATCCCATTACTGGGTATATACCCAAAGGATTATAAATTATGCTGCTATAAAGACACATGCACACGTATGTTTATTGCAGCACTATTCACAATAGCAAAGACTTGGAATCAACCCAAATGTCCATCAGTGACAGATTGGATTACGAAAATGTGGCACATATACACCATGGAATACTATGCAGCCATCAAAAAGGATGAGTTTGCGTCCTTTGTAGGGACATGGATGCAGCTGGAAACCATCATTCTTAGCAAACTATCACAAGAACAGAAAACCAAACACCGCATGTTCTCACTCATAGGTGGGAACTGAACGATGAGATCACTTGGACTCAGGAAGGGGAACATCACACACAGGGGCCTATCATGGGGAGGGGGGAGGGGGGAGGGATTGCATTGGGAGTTATACCTGATGTAAATGATGAGTTGATTGGTGCAGCACAGCAACATGGCACAAGTATACATATGTAACAAACCTGCACGTTATGCACATGTACCCTACAACTTAAAGTATAATAATAATAAATAAATTAAAAAAGAAATATCTCTTTACACCTATTAGTATGGGTATTATCAAAAAGTCAAGAGATAATACATGCTGGTGAGGGTGTGTAGAAAAAAGAACTCTTGTAGACAGTTTGTGGGAATATAAATTAGTACAGCCATTATGAAAAACAGGATAGCGGTTCCTCAAAAAATGGAAAATAGAACTACCATATGATCTAGCAGTCCCCCTTCTGGGTATATACCCAAAGAAAATAAGATCAGCAGCTCATAGAGATATCTGCATTCCCATGTTCACTGAAGCCTTATTCACAATAGCCAAGATTTGGATCCAACCTAAGTATGTCCATTGACACACAATTATATATGTACATACAATGGAATATCATTGAGTCTTAAGAAAGAAAGAAATCCTATTATTTGTGACAACATAGATAAACCTGGAAGACATTATACTAAGTCAAATTAAGCCAGACACAGAAAAAAAATAATAATGCATGATCTCTTTTACATGTGGAAACTGAGAAAAGAAAGAAAACCCAAATATATAGAAACAGACTGTAGAATCGTAGTTAACCAAGGGGATGGGGGTAGGAGGGATAGTGAAGAGGATTTGATATAGGTCAAAGGGTACAAAGTTTTATTTATGTAGGATGAATAAGTCTAATGTTTGAAAATACAGCATGAGGACTACAGTTAATATTGTACTGCATATTGAAAAATTGGTAAGAGAGTAGATTTTTGTGGTCTTAACCACACACAAAAAGAAAAAGCTAACTCTGTAAAATGAAGGATATGTTCATTGATTAGAGTGTATGAATCATTTCACCATGTATGTTTATTTCAAAACATTATTGGATACCTTAAATATACACAATGAAAATATCAAGAAAAGAAAAATAAACTGGAGATTATTTACTCCAAAAGTATTCTCTCTAACAAGATTGGCAATTGTTCTTGTGGCCTCAACCCTCAGAAATCTGAAAATGCTGCCAAGTTGTGTCTACATTTGAAGGCTTTCAATAGATTATTCTAATAAATTATCCTTCCTCTAATGCTAACCAAAAATAGTTGCAATTTTATATGAAATATTCCAGATAAAAGATTTACATGATAAAAAGCAACAGCTTCCCTTTATACTGTCAACATATAACTTACATGGATCCCATTCCTAAATATAGTTGATTTCTTAAAAAGTATCCTAGGATAAAGCTTACAAGTACATGAAAATAATAGAAGAGAAAAATTATAAAACTTTATCAGGGGACATAAAGTTAATTAGAGTTGCCACATTTCTGTAGAGAAAGACAAAATATGTTAAATGTACTTTCTTTATAAAATAATGCATGGTATTGATGTGACCCCAAAGAAAAATTTAACAAATTTTAACCGAATAGGTTAAGCTAATTTAAAAGATTATATGAGGAAAACTTGTGATAGAAAAACCAAAAATCTTTTTAAAAACACAATTACAGGACACTTGAAAGGCAAAGTATCTATGTACACAAAGTTTGAGAAATTTTAAGAGTTATTTTGGTATTAAAATGTATAAATATATTAATGAAAAACAATGTAAAGTCAAATATCAGACCCATGCATTCACAAAATTAATTTTATAAAACATGTAACATTGCAAGGAAGTAAAGAGTTTCAATAAAGGGTTTTTGGAAAAATGTGAAAGAAACAAAGTTGCCTGCCTATCAAACTCCATGCCCCCAAACAAATTCCAAGTAAATTATAGTGTGAAAACAATAATATAAATTTTAAACTCGAATTTAAATGTAATTAACATTAGAAGGGCGTGTATACGATCTTGGTTAGAAAGTCCCTTGTATATAAGATCAAAAGGAAAAAAAAAACACAATAAAAACCAAAAAGAACCCATAAAGGAAAATATTGATAGTTTTAGCTATGTAAAAACTTTTAAATTATTTCAAACTAAAATATACATCATAAGCAAAATGAAGAGACAAACCTTGAGATAGAGGTTTGACACAGATTAAGGAGGGAATTGAATGCCAAACTAAGGGCTGTGAATTTTCATCTGTGAGCAACTGAGAACCATAAAAGGTTTTTGACAAGGAGGGTAAAATGATCAAAGATGCCTTTTAACAAAGGAATTTGTTCAGTCACATAAAGAATGAATTAGAGCTGCAGTGTCGGCCCATGTTGGGAGGAGAGTGCTGTGAACACAGCTGTTCAGTTTGGAGTCAAGATCAATTATAAAGCAGTTGCAATGGTCCAGGAAAAGCAAGGCCATTTTGGTACTTATGTGAAAAACGAGACTCACATTTAAGAATCTGAGAATCACAGAAGAGGTAGAGAACTAATATTTATTGAATGCTTATATGTACTAGAGATTATAATTTATCTATAGGCAAGCAAAAATATGTTGCCATGTCTGATCGCTCCAATGTCAATCCTATGCTTTTTATTCCTCTATATATTTCAAGTTGCCTCATATGTAACCTACCCTTAGCTTACGTATGGCCACCCTTGGTCCAGTCGGGAATAATCAGAGTCAGTGCATAAGACAGAAGTATCTGTGAGTGAGGTATGTGTAGGAAAGGGTTAATTCAGTAGGTTGAGTTGCTCAAACTCTGCACATTCCAAAGAAAGGCCTGCCTTCATGACTGGCCCTTAGTCAAAGCTTTGGAGATGACCTCTACGTAGTTGACCTATTTTGTTGGACAAAAGTGTTTTTGTACGCCTGAGGCATTAGGCCATGCAGTACCAATGTGATCAAGTAGTTTATGCTAAAAATGTGATGTATTATGGTAAATGCCTGTTTTTACTCAGCTCTGGAGTTTGAATAACTATAGTCAGTAGCATTGGTGCTTCATACCTATGTCACTGTTCCCCCACTAAAAATTCTAGACATCATGCCTTGAGTCAGCTTCCCTGGTTGGCAAAACTTTGCACATACATCATATGTTATTGCTGGGAGAATGAAGGAAGTCCCATAAAACTCCACTGGGAGTTGATAGGTGAAATATTGCACCTCGTTTTACCTGGACTTTCCCCCCATGTCCCTCTTGCCTCTTCCCTTTACTGAATTTACTCTGTAACCTTTTCATGTAATCTATAACTGTGAGTATAACTTTGCTGAGTCCTATGAGTCCTTTCAGCCAATCATTGAGACTAAGAGTGGTCTTGGAGACCCCTGACAAAGGGCAGTTGCCCTATGAAGGGCTACTCTCTGATGGATAATAGTTTTGTTTTCTAATAGGGCTAGTGAAGGAAGCCACAAGGAATCTGAGAGAGACAAAAGAAACAAGAGTGCACTGTCTTGGAAAACAAGAGAAGATGGATAGCTACCTAGGAGGATGGAGAGATGATCTATCTATCTATCTATCTATCTATCTATCTATCTATCTATCTATCTATCTATCTACCTACCTACCTACCTATCATCAAGACTATCTATATCTATCTAGAGAGCAAGAAGAGGACCTTCAAGGTGAATAAAGAATGAAATTAGGTGCTTGCAAGAGGGTATTTGAAAATCAGTGATAATTATGAAGAAAATAGTTTCAGTAGAATGAGGAAAACAAGTTGTAAAAGACTTTAAGAGTCAGTAACCTGTGAGACTTTAAGTGTAGACTATTGGTAAAACTTAGGGGGTCAAAGGAAAGAGTCCAAAATTTGAGCACAGTAATGAGTTTTGTTGTTTTGTTTTTAATAGCATGTTAACAAGATGTATGAGTTAAATCACATAACATAGGTTCAGTTTCTGCTCTGTCACTTATTGTGTAGGTACCTAACACTTGTCATAAAATTTATCTGGGCCCAGGTTATCTCATTTTTAATGAAATGGGCTAAATCTATTAATATTTCTCTCCGATTAGGTTATTGTGACAATCAAATGATAAGTTGTTTATGTTTTGAAAGTCTAAAAGACTGAACATTTATATTGCATTATTTTTTACCTCCACTTGATGTGTAAACAGGAAGTATAGTTAGGCAAAATAATAAAAATAATCTAAATACCCTTATTTTTCTGGTATTAGTTAAGGGGTATTTAGTAAGTACATGTAGTAATGTACAAGTAATATATCATTATGGTCTATACCTCTCTCTGCTATTGCTTGTAAATTCCTAGTTACTGAAGAAACATCTAGTTGACCTTTTTAATCTTATAATAATATATTAATAAACAGAAAATGATTTCAAGTTAGGTTGGAAATGAGCCCCAAATATCACCTTCCTATGTTTGAGAAGCTACTGTTTAACCATCTAGTAAGGACATTATCTACCATATAAGATTGTTTTTGTTTGTTTGTTTGTTTTCAGAGATGGAGCTTTGCCGTGTTACCTAGGCTGGTTTCAAACTCGTGGGCTCAAACGGTCTGCCTATCTGAGCCTCCCAAAGTGCTGGGATTATAGGCATCAACCACCATGCCAGACCAAGGTTAATTCTAGAGATCATTATTATATAAAAAACTGAACAGATTGCAATTTTATTTATCTTCCCCATCAATGTATTTTTCATGAAATAGAAACCATTATTTTAAAAATAATTGTGTTGTATGCACAATTTAAATACATATACCAACCAATTTAAATATTATTTTTTCCCTGAAAATAGCTAAACTAGGTTATAGCAGAATTTTTATTCTTTATTTCAAAGATTTTTCTCATAGCTGTATGATAAATGTCATCTCTGAAGTGCCCTGGTCCCATAAACATAAACTCTGTAACCTCCTGAATTATGGAGGAGAATGCTTGAGTCAATAGAACAGAGATTACTGGAATCAAAATCTGCCATGTGAAGTCAAGGAAAAAACAATATTAACACTCAAAAGTCGATTATAAAACAAATCAATCAATTTCAAACTGGCCCCATTTGTGGAAAGCTCCTCTCTAGTTTGTAATATACCAGTGAAAATGCCATCCTACTTAAGGATCTTAAATCTACCATGTAGTTTCTAAAAAGGAAGACAGTGACAGTGAATCTGCTAAGATGTACACAAACAAAAAACTAATCAACAGAGTTATACAAAGATAGCACTACAATAAAGCACTATGTGGTCAATCATATCGCCGTGCTTCCTTCTCTATATATTCTGATACAGTCTTAA
This sequence comes from Macaca mulatta, assembly GCF_049350105.2. NCBI lineage: Eukaryota > Metazoa > Chordata > Mammalia > Primates > Cercopithecidae > Macaca > Macaca mulatta. The sequence continues at coordinate 127,094,401 of NC_133411.1, forward strand.
AACTGAGCAACCCTTAAAAGGACAAGTGTTAAAGACACATGGGTATAGAGACAAGAAAGTAGAGCTGCCAATATTTGTGGTTTCAGGAACCAGTTATAGGTCAAGAATAAATGGAAGATCAAAATAGATTTCTGTTGATTGGCTTTCTTAGGTTTCAGCAAATGTTTTCTCTCTGAGAAAATAAATATTGAACACATTTAAATATCTCTTCCTAGATCTTAAAAGATGAAGTGTGCAAACACATTCAAGAACACCTATCTTTTAAAAACATATGGACTGCTGCTTACTTAACATTAATGACTGATTACACAAAAACTAGTGCATAGATCAAATTTTGCTAGAGCTTAAGCATCTGGTTCATAGATTTGACCATTAGAAGCAAACAGTGGTCCATTTCAGAAATTGATTTATTCATTAGAAAAAGACAAAAGATAGTCTGGCAGTCAGAGATAATTTTGGATATTAACAGTTTTTAAATTTTCAAGTGTATATTCATGAATCTCTTTTCAAAGAAACTCAAAATTACTCAGTTAATACAGACTGAACCTCACTTAGCCCAACAATCCCAAGAGAGAGAAGTCTCAAAAAAGGCAGGTATTTAAATCCTGTTGGAGTTCTAGCATAAACCAGCTGCTCACTATAAATTGAACACACAACATTTGCCTGTAGTTCGCTACTTTTAGAGAATTGCTAGCATGTTGAAGAATAATTATTACATTGGTAACAACTAGCAAGTATCTTTTACTATCTTAAAACCCATGATTCTAGTTTGAATCTATCCTTCCTTTTCTCCTTCACTTTCTCTCTTCCTTCCCACCTTCTCCCCTCTGTTCCTACTCCCCTCCCCTCCCCTCCTCTCCCTTCCCCTTCTCTTCTCCTCCCTTTCCTTCCTTCTAGGAAAATGGAAATGTATCAAATGAGAACATTTGATGTTAGAAAGCAAAGGCAAATAGACATTCAAAATGCTAATTGGTACCTGCTAATATCACTTGTGTTGTTAAATAACTATTGAGTAATTGTATTGCTATTTTTTAGGTGTAATATTGGGCCAAATAGGTTTGGTGGGTCTGTCAATTAAATATATATTTGGATTATCATTTACAAGTATGAGTTTACTTAAACATTTTAAGTAAATAGTCCCCATGATTCCAGCCAACTAATACAGATTAGAACACTGTATAAAACATGCTTTAAAAAATGTTGGGCCCTTCTTATTTACTTCTGATAAGATACTCACTAAATCTCTAAACATTGCCTCTCAGTTTATGAGTATCTCTATGTTCCTGTCAAAACAAAACCTAAATTACTGTGTGTATAAGGAGGAGAATAGCAACAAGAGTACACAGAAATAATTGGATTTTGGAGTCTGTAATTATTTTCTTTCCTCACTCCCTTCCCCACTGCCCCCGCCCAGAGCCAATATGCTGAAAAGCACATTGTTTGCTCTTTGCCACTTAAGTCCGACTAGTTTTCTTTGTCTCAGAATGAGTGCATTCTGGAAAATACAAGAATTGGGTACCCAATCATTTTGTCTAAGCTCTGTGAAAAGAATTACTGAAGAGGTCCAGATATAATGGCCAAACTTTCACAGTATCTCTTAGACAAAGCTGTGCCCAGTCGTCACTGGTTCCAGGAAATCATTGCTTCTTTTACCATCTTTACTGAATGGCCATTAGTACCTAAAGTGATGCAATAATAAAAAGCAGCCAATCACAACTGCTACAATGAACTATTTTAAAAATGTGGAGAAGATCACTAAATATCATCCCATAATTTTCTGCTCTGACCTCCACAGTAATATAGTTGTTTCTGGAAAGCCACTGCCTAGACAAAGATGATAGTTCCCAGCTGATCTTACAACTTGGTATAGAGAAATGAACAGCTGCCATACTGGAATGGAAGCATAAATGGCTTGCACCACTTCCAAGATGGAACCTCAATAAAAAGAGGTTGTACCTCCTCAACACACTCTTTTCTACCTAGAATGTTGATGAGAAGAATGATCCTGGAAGAAAATCTGCTGAAGACAGCAGAGCCACTTTCAGTTTGAGTCCCTCAATGACTAAGGAGAGTAGTGCTACCTGTCACAACACAATGAATTATTGCATGAAAGAGAGATGAACTTTCAGTCACTGAGTGTTCAGGCACTTTCTTGTTATAATGACTAGAATTGTGTTTGCTAAAACAGCAAGAAAGTAAATAGTTAAAAGAAATTTATGAACACTGACCACCAAATGCTTGCAAGGATGTGGAGCAACAGGATCTCTCTTCATTGCTGGTGGGAGTGCAAAATGGTACAGCCATTTTGAAAGACAAATTATTATAAGGCTTAACACATTCTTACCATATGATCCAGCAATTTTACTCATTGGTATTTACAAAAATGAATTGAAAACTTATTTCATACAAAAACTGGAACACAGATAATTACAGCAATTTTATTCATAATTGTCAAATTTGGAAGCAACCATACTTGCTTCCAAAATAGGAAGCAATTTTGGTAGGTGAATGGATAAATAAACTAGTAAATCCAATAACCTACTAAAACATATCCTCGTTGCTCCTGGTATGTACTGTAATGCATCTATTCAATGAAATATTATTCAATAATAAAAAGAAATGAGCTATCATCTAGCTGAGAAAGAAGTCAAGAAAGCAACACCATTTACAGTAGCTATAAAAATAAAAATAATAAAAATAAAATATCTAGAAATAAATTTAGTCAAGGAGGTGAAAGACTACAGGAAAACTACAAAACACCCATGAAAGAAATTGAGAAAGACTCTAACAAATGGAAAGACATTCCGTGCTCATGAATCAGAAGAATTAATACTGTTAAAATGACCATACTGCCCAAAACAATCTACAGATTTAATGCAATAACTATATACAGAATGAAACTGAACCCCTCTATCTCAACATATATAAAAATCTAATCAAGATAGATTGAAGACTTTAAAAAAACTGGAACAATAAAACTACCAGAAGAAAACATTTCAGGGCATTGATCTAGGCAAAGATTTTGTAGATAAGACCTGGAAAGCACAGGCAACAAAACCAAAAAAAGACAAATAGAACTATATTAAACCCAAAAGCTCCTGCAGAGCAAAGGAAACAACAGAGTGAAGAGACAACCTGTTGAATGGGATAAAATATTTGCAAACTGTTCATCTGACAAGGGACTAATATCTAGAATATACAAAGAACTGAAACAACTCAACAGTAAAATAAAACAAAAACAAATTGCATCAAAAAGTAGGCAAAGGACATGGATATTTTCCAAAAGAAGACATAAAAATAGCCAAAAATATATTTGAAATACTCAACATTACTAATCATCAGGAAAATGCAAATCCAAACCATAATGAAATATTATTTACCCCAGTTAAAATTAGTATTATGGAAAATAAATAAACAACATTCTGGTGAAGGTGTGAAGAAAAGGAAACTGTTATATGCTGTTGGCAGGAATGATAATTAGTACAGTCACTGTGGAAAATAGTAGGGAAATTTCTCAAACAACTAAAACTAGAACTATATGATCCAGCAGTCACACCCTTGAATATCCAAAGGAGAATAATATATCAGTATCACAAAGGGATGCCTGGACTCCTGTGTTTATTGCAATACTATTCATAATAGCCAAGACATGGAATCAACCTAAGTTTCCATCAACAGACAAATGGATAAAAAAAGTGTTATGTATACAAAATGGAATATTCAGCCATAAAAAAGAATGAAATTACTGTTGACGGTGGTTCATGCCTGTGATCCCAGCACTTTGCAAGACTGAGGCAAGAGGATCTGTACTAAAATTTTTTTAAAAAATTAGCTGGGCCTGGTGACACCATCCCTGGAGTTCCAGCTACTCACGAGGCTAAGGCAGAAGGAGCCCAGGAGTTCAAGCCCATGAGTTCAAGGCTACAGTGAGCTGAGATTGTGCCATAGCACTCCAGTCTGGGCAAAAGTGAGAACTTGTCTAAAAAAAATAAAAGGATGAAATCATATAATTTGTAGCAACATGGATGGAACTGGAGGACAGTATGTTAAGTAAAGTAAGTCAGGTCAGAAAAAAAAACATATTGCATGTTGTCATTCATATGTGGTAGTTAAAAAGTTTGATCTTATAGAGGTAGTGAATAGAATGATAGATAACAGAGGCTGGGAAGAGTGTGTGGGTAAGGAAGGGGCATAAAAGAGATTGGTTAGTGGTTACAAACATACAGTTAGAGAGAAGGAATGAATTCTAAAGTTCAAAAGCAGATTAGGGTGAATATAATTAACAATGTATTATATATCTTTAGATAAAAGAAAGGACGTGAAATGATCCCAACCCATAGAAATGATACATATTTAGGTGATAGACACCCCAAACACCCTAATTTGATTGTTATATGCATATTATAAAACATATATGCTCCATAAATATTTACAAATATTTATATCAGTAATAAGTAAAAATAATGATTCAGAGAAACTCCCCCCACATACAAAGAAGAAAATGAGCTATCAAGCCGCAAAAAGACATGAAAGAACTAAAAATTCATATTGCTAAGTGAAAGAAGCAAATAAGGAAAGGATACATTACTATGGGATTCCAACTATATGGCATTTTGGAAAAGACAAAACTATAGAGACTATTAAAAAGTTAGTGGTTGCTAGGGGTTCCACGTGAGGGAGGAGGGAATGGATAGGTAGAGAACAGTGGTAATTTAGGCAGTAAAACTATTCTATAAGATACTAGAGTAGCAGATATATGTCACTATACACTCATAAGAATCCGTAAAACTATACCGCAAAAAGTAGACCCTAATAAAAAAAAAAAAAAAACATGGACTTTAGTTGATAAAAATGCAACATTGATGGTTCAAGAGTTGTAAGAAATAGAACTTACTAATAAAAGATGTAAATAACAGAGGAAAGAATGTATGGTAGAAGAGCTAGGCTATGGGGGATTCTCTGTACCTTCTGCTAAATTTTCCTATAAATCTATAACTATTCTAAAATAAATACTAATTTCTTTTAAAATTTATGTTTGCTTTCATCTATAACCCCACACACAACATACACACAGACACAGAGGACTGGCTGAGAAGGTGAGGAGCATAACAATGGAACTTAAATTGACTGAAAGAAGTGATGAAAATAGAACAAGGGAAACATGAAGAGAGGGAATTGAAACATTAGTGAGACAGCAGTGAGAGTACACAATACCTTAGGTTTAGATAGGAAGATTTAGGACAGGACCTCATGGCTGGCATCTCATCCTACTACTGTCTGCTCATGGAAGAGTAGCAAATTCCGAACTACCACTAGTGATACCTAGGCCTCCGAAGATCCCTGTATTTTCTATAATTTCTTCAAGTGTCATCACTCAAGCCCTGCACCAACAGCCTAAACCATATGCAAAAGTGATTCTTACTAAAGCAATATTTAAATATATACCAATCTTGATTGTTTACTTATGTTATGGACACTTTAGCTTTATTACATAATTTAATAATCCCTGACTTAAAGAGAAGAGAGGCAAACACCTTGCCCAAAATTTTCTCATGAGTTACAGAGCTTGACTTTGAACCCTAGTGATCTTACCCAAGGCTCTGGCCTCTGGGTGTCCACGTGTTGCCAACAGTAATGACTGAACTTGTAGAAAAGACTCTTTGTTGACAATCCAATTTCTACTTTATAATCATCCCCCTACTGACCAAGAAACTCTAAGTCTGATCTTAGCAACACTTCTGTCACTTGTGCATTGTTTTTCTTGTACAAGGCTAATCACTTTGATCATTTTTTTCTACAAGACCCATTGTCTGGATCCACAACATTGCTGTCTATGTTACTTTTTATATCAATAACAGGAATATCAACTAAGCAGAGAAGTTTAAGCAATAGCTTAAGCCAAGCCTTCGTCTATAGGTTACAAACAATTCCCCTTTTAAATCATTTTCATAGGTGGCCCCTAGTCTCTCAGCCAGCTCACCAAACCTACATCAAATATACCAGATTTACTATAGTCATCACCGTGCTGGAACCTGAATTATTTGGAATACATTTTAAGATATACCAGAGAAGAACTGGGAAGGAAGTAGAGCCATCAATTTCACAGTCATCACTTTCACAACCATGGCTTCCATAGTTTCAAATTGGATAGCAAAATTTATCTGAGCAATATGATTAAGCTATTAGTGAGTTTCTGAATAACACTGAAATGCTTATGAAACACAAGTGAGGAGTGTATATTTCATTGAATTAAGCAGCCTAAAAATAAAGGAGACTTTGTTAGCTCTTGAACTAGATTTTTTGGTGCATACACAGTTTGTTAGTTCCATGGTTTGCTTCATTCTTGCTCAAAGTCCTAGGATTGGTTCTAAATGACCGTTGTGGTTTACTTTATTTTTTTTAGATTAGTAGTTTTCTGCTAAGTTAGTTTTCAAACTTTATAGATGGATGTTACAGTTGTTTCATTAATAATTTTAAAAATATTTATTTCATTTTTTAAGAGATCAGAGTGCACAGAACAGGTAGGTTTTTTTTGTGTGTGTGTGATGTGGGTCAGCAAAACTGAGAAGATAGCACAATTTCTATTTTAAAAATATTGGGTTTTTTTTTTTAGCAAAAGGACATCAAAGAAATCACACATATGATGAATTCTCAAAATCATATAAAGCTACAGCTATTTAGTTGCAATCTCAGTGCCTCAAAGGAGCCTAAGATGATGTAAAGAAAAAGAGAGGGAGGGGGGAAGGAAAGGAAAGAAGGGAGGAAGAAAATGAGGGAGGGAGGGAGGGAAAGAATGAGTTGTATAAAAGTGTATACCACCACAGGGGGAATAAAGAACACCTGCTTTTAAATCAGAAATAAAATAAACGAAGTTTAGGTTATTTTAAATGGTTTTAATCACAAAGACAGCTTTTAATATTGGAGATTCACAGGAATAAGTATCACCGCTTCCAAAGTAGGTTGATAATAATATTCATTGATTATATTAGCCCAGTCACCATAAATGTGCACTGTGCTACTTCAATTATGCTGGCACCCTTTAAGTGCCTGACCAGCAAACCCCAAAGATAGTATTAGTCCAAAGAAGATATAGCTTAAAATGGTGGCCTATAAACTGGTGTCTAAGTGGAACCAGAAGTATAGTTTTAATTTAATAGAATAACCAGAACAAACAGCATCTGAAATTTCAGTAAAACACCTCATTTGGTGTAGAATTTCCTCCGGAACAAATGCTAAACAGAAGAAACCAATTTTGGTGTCATTCTGCAATGGATCAAGAAAGGATAATTTAAGCTAACTTTAAGATATAGTGTGTATATTAGTTTGCTTTCTGTATCTGCTTACCACACCTATTATGCAACTGAACGAATGATTAGCTATATACCCCTGTAGATTAAATTCTAGCACTGTCTCTAAGGGATATATATGGACTTAAAATCTACAACTGGGAAGTTGATTTTGTTTTGTCTTTTGAGTATGGAGGCATCACTATCATCATTAATGATTTTATTAATGAGTAAATCAACAATATTTACAGAGACAAATGTTACTAGGGAATTTCTATTCAGAGGATAAATGGTAATTAATATATGCTATAGAGTTAAAGTGAGCTACAAAGAAACATAGTCATTAATCAGGCTCACTTCTTATGTCAAGTTAATTCATTCAACCACTTTGGATGATCATTCATAAACAGAGTTACGGCCAATGAAAGAGAACTTAGCAAGTAGGTGAGATCCCCAGAAATATTTCAAAGAACAAGTTGAAGTTTATTTTCCCACTATATTAAAATTTTACCTTTACTCAGGGAGAAATACAAGTCTATTTGTGTTTTAAAAAATGGAACTTATTATTGATATATATACAAACATATGTATTGAGTTTATTTTTAAAGTAATAAATATAATTGATTCATGCATTTTTACAGAATTTTCCAAAGAATAAGTTTTGTATCTGTATTTATGCACACATCCAAATATTGTATGTAATGTAAACACAATGAGTAGTATTTTCTGGTTTTGCTTATTAATAATAATTGTGTCTACTCATGATTTGAAACAGCAACACCTTGAAGAATCATAATAAAGTCATAATTTCTAGTCCAGTGCACAGATATCCTAAGAAAGCACAATCAATGTACATTTCTATATAAATTATGTGAAATGTGTATCTGCAGCATTGCAGAAATGGCAGACACGCAGGCTTCTGACTCCTTGCTTCATTGCCTTTAATGCAAGTCATCTACCAAAGTAATGAGGTTGACTACAGAAAACTTAATATTAATTTTATGTGGCTCACTCAAACCTTTTTCTCATAAGGAAAAGATTTTGTTGTTTTACTTAAACTAACATCACCTCATCAGAGATAACACTCTTTGGATTTATATACATGAAACTAGACTACTGTAGTAGAAAAAAATTGCACTATCCAACATTAACCTTAGCCTAGAGCAAAACAATAAACCCTCTACGTGGTAAAGCAAAACTGCTTTTATGAAATGCAGCACTTGATTTCCTTTTCAACAATTGATTTTGATTATATTCCATAGTCAAGGACTTTCAATTAACTTAGAGATTATCTGCTATATGTACTCTTAGAAGAAAGCTGATTCACTTCTAAAGCTAAGTGATTTTGAAACTATTTCTGTAAATATATCTTGCAGTTTACTGTCATCAGGAAAATTAAGTCCTTTGCCTTTTCATTGCTGATCATAGCCAAAACATATGATAATGATAAAAGCTACTTTAAGAGCAACATAAATACACTAGTTATAATTAAAAAAACATGGATATGAAATAAATTATATTAGAAAATAGAACGGCGATCATTAAAAAGTGAGGAAACAACAGGTGCTGGAGAGGATGTGGAGAAATAGGAATGATTTTACACTGTTGATGGGAGTGTAAATTAGTTCAATCATTGTGGAAGACAGTGTGGTGATTCCTCAAGGATCTAGAACTAGAATTACCATTTGACCCAGCAATCCCATTACTGGGTATATACCCAAAAGATTATAAATCATTCTACTATAAAGACACATGCACATGTATGTTTATTGCAGCACTATTCACAATAGCAAAGACTTGGAACCAACCCAAATGTCCATCAATAATAGACTGGATAAAGAAAATGTGGCACATATACACCATGGAATACTATGCAGCCATAAAAAAGGATGAGTTCATGTCCTTTGCAGGGACATGGATGAAGCTGGAAACCATCGTTCTCAGCAAACTATCCCAAGACAGAAAACCAAACACTGCATGTTCTCATTCGTAAGTAGGAGCTGAACAATTAGATCACATGGACACAGTTTGGGGAACATCACATACCAGGGCCTGTCAGGAGGTCAGGGGCTAGGGGAGGGATAGCATTAGGAGAAATACCTAACGTAGGTGACGGGTTGATGGGTGCAGCAAACCACCATGCCACATGTATACCTATGTAACAAAACTGCATGTTCTGCTCATGTACCCCAGTATAAAAAAGTATTAGTATCCTTGATTCTTTCATTGTTTCCCAACTGCCTTTTGCTCATGTCAAACTTAATTTTTCCTCTTTTTTCCATTCAGAAGTTTCTTGTGTGAGAGGAGGAATGAGAGCTGTGACATGCTTAAAGAAATTCCATTTTCCACTCTTAATATACCAGTTTTACGTCTTGTCTGTTAAAGCTTCAGACTTGGCAAGACTCTTAATGAATTGCTTCTTCTCTATCAGGCAGTATCTGCTATGCCGACACTTCAGAAAATAACTTCTGGTACATTCGCATGTCTTTAACCCTGAACTCAAAAAACAAACTTTTAATCTGAAAATGACCTACTTCCCTGGGGATGAGTGGTCCTTTACGAGACACTGAGCAGTTCCCTAGGCCTATGCTTGTACCTCTGCAACTCTTGTGCCTTCTCTTACCTGTCACTCATTTGCTTAGAAAAAACATTGAGAATAAAATTAGTTTTTAGAAAATCTTACTAGTAATTTAATATTGTAAAAGTGTTATTATTCTTGCCCTCTAGTACCATTCAACATAGTGCCATTTCCCAAGTTACTGCAGTTCATTAGCTGAATAAAAGCAGCTCTGCTGGTATAAATTTTTTTAGATAAGTTCACCTTTCTCAAGGAGCAAATGAAAAGGGCAAAGCATGACAATTTCTCATTTTATAATGGGAAATTTATTCAAGACTTTTTTTCCCCATTTATCACTGAAGACATGTTACAATTAAATGCCTTCATTTGCACATAAGTAGCCTACAAACCTTTTTTTTTAATTCCCCAAGTATTTACAGTGTGTTTCTCTCTAGCTATTTTATGTTTCATTTTTACTCTCTTTACCTATTAAGCAGTCTGACTCAGAACCTGCATTAAGTTTGTCAGTAACGACAAAAGAGCTGGTAAAGAATGGTTTTCATTAAGTCCTGCACAAGTAAGCAAAATAAAAATGAGAGAATAAAAGTTATTGAAAGAAAACTATGTATTTCTCCTCCCTGATAATCTACATGCTGAGTCATTGAACAATCATTTTTATGACAATGTTGAAAGAAAATCAGAAATTAAAAATTATGAGAAAGAGAAATGAAATATTCTGTCTTTGGTAGAAAACAACTTGTTCATTTTCCTTACAACTTAAAATTCCATCATCTTAAAAGTTCAGAAGCCTAGGTACACATGCCCCATGACACTGAATGCCTTCTCCTTTCATTTACATAGAAGTAGTGGGGTTTACTCCTAGAATTAAAGGAAAATTGTCCTGATATTTTCATTATGTTAATAATTGCTATCTTTGTAATTGTCCCTTAGCGGTCTAGAACATAAATCTATTTCCTTTTAGATTTATTTCACTTAATAGGCTAAATCTTTCAATTTTACCATTCCATTTCCCAAGATGAACTATGTATACCAATGATCGTGCAATATGAAGATAGAGGCTCAGATCTGAGAATGTAAAATCTAGTTCAGGGCTCTTTGACCTTGAATGAGACTAATAACGTTTTCTGTTCCCATATGTTCTCTACAAAAATAGATATTATTATATATTTATAAAGTTAAGGAGTTAAAGTAAATAATTTGTGAGATTATTTCAAATTCTATGAACATTTGCTCAAATATGTATAGTACCATTTCCATGATTTTAACTAATTCCAAACATGAGCATTTATAAGACCAACTACCTTATACAAATCACTAAATAGATGATATATTCCATATCACAGAGAATAGTCTGGGTATTAATATTCAATGAGAGTACAGAATACAATTTGAATTTCTTTTTGATTATAAGAAGATGAAGGTTATTTTCATAGGTCATTAGAAAGGTAATTTTCCCTAGATTTTAAATAAGGGCATGAATTTTACCCATGGTTTGGACTATAGGTCAACTCTCAAAAGGTAATCAGTACAAAAATTCATTTTCAAAGAGAAACTCTTTAAATTCTTAATTGTATAAAGTTAAGTTTTTCTTGATTTTTTTCTGTATTTCTAAGTTAAACCTGACACCATTTGATCAGTGGTCTGCAGACTTTTTAAAACTGTAAAAGCCTTTTTATTAAAAAGAAAGAAACTCAAGTTGTGTAAAAGAATGGTAACCAAATGTGTGTGAGACAGACCACATTTGTCCCAGACAAATCTGCAGTCCAGAATCTTTTCCAAAGTTAATGTATATGTAAACAGTCAGTGATATTTAAAAGAGGATCTTTGTAGGGAAAAAAATCTTTCATACTGCCTTGACTATATTCTCCGTCTCTATGAAAGATAGAAGGGAGATGCATTTCTCATCGTATCACATTAATGTTAGCTATAAATGCTTCAGAGGAACTATTTAGACATCTTGGTCGGGGTTCTCTGAAATTGTGAGGGGTATATGAACTAACCCCTGACTTTCATCTGAAAAACTAAAAAAGTTTTAAAAAATTGCATCTGACCCTCAAACAAGAAAATCTAGAGAGCAATACGTAATCTGACCAATGCCTTTCTTTAGTGATAGAGCCAGGAATATGTAATTTGCAATAGGACTCATTCGCTATTGCATTGGTATCAACTATGAGTTAGTCCAAAGGAGGTGTGTGAGTTTCCTGTGAAAAAAAAATGAAGACTATCGGAAGAGTAAGATAACAAAAGACCTCAGTAGAAACACCTAGATGCCTATTACCAAATACCAAAATCTGAGAAATTAACCAAAAGATAACATAAAAAATACAGTCAAATATAGAACCAGCCTCTTACTCAATGCCCCTACCAGGAACCTATGAAGAACATATGAAAATACCTCAGGAGAGTCAGGTTTAGTATTCATCAGAGACAATTCAGGAACTTCAACTTTAACCACCTTTAAAACCAAATTCAGTGGTTTCATTAATATCTTAATTTGCATATTCTAAAAATTGACTTGAAACTATGTTTACAACTGAAAATGGTATTAGGGCTGATATTTATTATCTAGAGGACAGCAGAAAAGTCATGAGATCAGCTAGAGTTGCCATCTAGGGGCAAAGAAAGGAGATTATTCCACTGAACAAAAATACAAAAATGAATATATACAGAAAAAAAAATAAATAAACCAGTTCTGATTTACTTGGTCTCCCCAAAGAGTGTTAGGAACATAGGAAGTATTTGAATGAAATTAACAAGAAATGAAGATTTGTTGTATAGTGTTTAATTGCATGTATATATTTTTAAATTTTCCCCAAGAAAGAATCAGTTGCTTAGATTGCCAGTAATTACATTCAAATTAGAGATATTAAACCAATGACATAATAAACAGACTTTGCACCTGACTTCACCAAAAGTGGTAAATATTTTATTTTAGTTGATTTTAAGTAATGAAGTCTGAGGTGTATTTGTACAAAATGAAGCATTAAACCAAATTGTCATTACTTTTTTCTCTTTAAATTCAAAATTAATCTGATTTCTACATTATTTTCTGAAAAAGAGTTGTAAATGGAACAAAGAAAAGAAAAATCAAGAGAAGAAAAACAACATAAAAGCTCAACCAGATGGTTTTGTAGTTTGTCTAATGATGATTTCATTTAAAATATTAATTTATGACTTTGAATAAATAAGATCTTATTAAGAAAAGGTTAAGTTTCAGCAGCCTACAATGATGGAACTGGAGGTCAAAATTACACTAATTACTTATATGTGAACTTAGGCTCTTTAGATGTTATTTTGTAAGCTTAAGGGAGATGAAGTGAAGACTAGCACCTGGTGAAATGTTAGCAACTGCATGCATGTTACCAAAAGCAGCTATCAACATTGAGTTAGCCCCATTTACTAAACTTCCATGAGGAATACACATGCAAATGCACAAAGGTACATATGAATGCATATACATATAGATGCATGTCCTAGAAAGAGACTCTCCTGGAACAACATCTATATTTATTCAGGGAAGGGACTGCTCCAGTATTTCAATATTTCAAGTTTTGCAGGAGCATTGTATTTCTTCATTTAATGTTTCCCTACATTTATTTCAATTCCAGATTTATTTGAAGGAAGCAATATCTATTTGGTTTCAATTCACTTATAATTTATCAAATGTTATTTTAAATATTTTTCTAGGTATTTAAAGATATAAGAAACTGAAAGTTTTATCTGTCTTTATTACTTTTTTTATTTGAAAATTACACTTAGGTATAAAAAAGCAAACTTGAATGTCAAAAGATTTGCATTTTGGTTTACATTAACCCATAAGGCAGTTCAAACAGAACATCTATTTTCTAGGGCATTAGTGCAGTAAAATAATTTATTCTCTATTAGGTTAACTAAGGATAATGTATACTTCAAAAATATTGGAACAGATATTGAGGCTATAGATTTAATGGCTTACCAAAGATGTTATAATCTAGCTAGTAACATGCATTCTAAATTGGTAAAATATTTGGGTACTTTGCACACTGATGAGCTTGCAGCCCCTGTGGAGGCATTGCAATCTCTTGTGCAACACTGAGTTGGTATTTGCAAGGGAGGTTTTTTTCTCTCTTTTAAAAAATGTCATTTTATAAACCCAAGGAGCCCTGAATCCAAACACCAAATACATAAAAATAATGATTCTGTTTACAACTTTTCTCCATGAATTTCTAAATAAAATTCAAATGCATCTGCTTTCTAGAGGATATGAAGGTGTTTCTATTATTTTATGCTTATTAAGTTGCAATAGTGATCATCAAATGTTGGAGGGAAGGAGCATAACTGACGATGATAAGTTATTAAGTCATTATTTCATTATTTCTGCTACAGAATATATTTAATACAAATTTTCCTGCCGCGAATTCATTCCATCTTTCAGAATGTGTGAACTCTGAGGTCACAGACTGGTACCCTGTATGCAAAATTCATTCCCAGAGACAATTTTGATGGCCTCCATGGTAGGATAAAATAGTTGATTTGTTGCCAACATTAAAAAATTATGATATTTTGCAAAAATTAGATTTCCAAACTTTTTGAAAGATGAGAGATCTGGCAATATGTGGGTTTGCATTGTCTTAGGACAATAAGCAGAAACTGAGAGTGACTCCCCCTTTATAAAGTCATTCACTCTCCACCACATTAGTCACCAACATTCCCTAGTGTCTTGCCGTTTTAAAGGTGAATATAAGTTACAAAGCTTCGGCATTGATTTTTATTATCTTTTTTTGTTTTTCACCTTCGAAACCTCTTTCTTTACTCATTTCTATTACTACCTAGTCCCTATGAAGGGTATTTAAGACTTTGCTTTATCTATTCAAATCTTCCCATAAAATCTATCCAACCTTCTATGACAGCTTAATGTTTTCACTGCTCGTTCATAAAATCTTTACATTGGCTGACCTGCACTATCACACATCTTATCATCTCTCCCCGAATGGACTGTAAGCATTAGGAGAAGTGAAATCATGCTTTATCAGGTATTTGCATAACTTTCAAAGTTTGTTCAAAATATTCTTGATTCCTAATAAATGATGATTGTATTATTGGAGGAACTGCTGGTAGTGAAACTTGAATTCTGCTTCAGTCACTGTCTACCAATTTTCTCACAGGCTTGAGGTGATATGAATGTCAATACTACACAGAAATATGGGTACTTTGGAAAAGGAACAAGTACGGTGGAGTAATGCTCATTTAATAATATAAAATATACTGAAACTGCACATACATTACAGTCTTTAAAATAATGAGACTATTTCAAATGTCTAAAATAAAATTGGTGTTTTATGGCCTTAGATATTTACATGGAAAACTTGATCAATTGTATTTCCACATCCTGTCATGTTCAGAGTTAATCATACTAGACTTGCCCTCCACTCTAAACAGTGGTAGAAACAGTACATATGAAGCAAATGTCTTAAGGCACTAAACAACAGGCAATATAGGACTGTAATACTTGGAAAAAAAATACAAAGGACACAAAGTGGATTCCTACAAACATTCTGATTCTCTGTAAGAAAGCACTTCCTGCTATATAACAGAGAGGCAGAGCCCAAATAGACTGCTGATCCACTGACCTAAGGAAGCAGACATCAGAGATTATGACCTTGATTGGGGTGGTTGCTCAACCTACCAGGAGACCATGGGAGTGAGATAATAAACTCACCACAAATCTGGCTGACTACTAAGGTATACATGATTGTGGGAGACTCAAGAGAACCCAGCAAAAATGAAAGCCAGGGAAGTCTTGATACATTACATCAACTCACACACTGACTGGGTGGCAGAAAAGAAAATCATTATGGACTGAAAGTGTCTGAGCATGGATAACCTCCGCCACATCAGTGACTGGCACACAGATCCAGGGGATATATACGTAGGGAAACAGGAAAAAAAAAATTGAACAGAGATAGCAGTGGCTACACATCATTATAGGGAAATAGATTCTGTGATTTAAGTCAAAGTTGTAAATAAAAACAAATCCAGCTGAGCATGATGGCTCACGCCTGTAATCCCATCACTTTGGGAGGCCGAGGTGGCGGATCTCCTGAGGTCAGGAATCAAGACCAGCCTGGCCAACATGGTGAAACCCTGTCTCTACTAAAAAATAAAAGAAATATTAGCAGGGTGTGGTGGTACGCACCTGTAGTTCCAGCTACTTGGGAGGCTGAGGCAGAAGAATTGCTTGAACTCAGGAGGTGGAGGTTGCAGTGAGCTGAGATTGCACCACTGCACTCCAGCCTGGGCAACAGAGTTAGACTCTGTCTCAAAAACAAAACAAACACACACACACACATACACACACACACACACACACACACACACACACACACACACACACATATATATCTCAAAACTTTCAGAGAAATAAAAAGATAATCTAGATTTGCTATAATATACTATCAACAATGACCAGTTTTCAACCAAATAGTAATAAATGTGACTTATACCCAAGCTCAAGAATCAAATTATTCTAGTTGATAGGAACTGGTTTTAATACTCAGTACAACCAGTTAGGGTGAGCCCAGATGTTGAATTTAGAAAAGAATTTCGAAGCAGATATTCTAAGTATGTTAGAAGAACATGCTATCAGGCCAGACATAGTGGCTCACATCTGTAATCCCGGCAATCTGAGAGGCCAAGGCAGGAACAGCCCTTGAGGCCAGGAATTTGAGAACAGTCTGGGCAAGGTAGCAAGACCTCATCTTTAACAAAAACTTTATTTTTAATTAGCTGGGCATGGTGTCAAGTGCCTGCAGTCCTCCAGAGGCTGATGCAGGATGATTGCTTGAGCCCAGGAGTTCCAGGTTATTGAGTTGTGATTATGCCACTACAACTCCTGACTAGGTAATAAAGTGAGATCCAGTTTCTAAAAAAAATTAAAACAAAAAAAAAGTGATAATTGAGCCAACAAATAAGGTATCTAACAGAAAAGTTAACAAAGAAGAAAGTTAAAGACATTAAAAGGATAATAACAAGTGCAAGTTTCACTAGACGGGTTCAACGGCAGATTTCAGATGGCAGATGTAAGAAACAATAACTCAACTAAAAATCAGAATTATCCCATCCCAAAACAATGAAAAAATCTTGAAAGTAGCAAGAAAAGGCACCACACATGACATACACAGTAACAATAATATAATTAATAAAACAGTTCTGAAAACTCTATGTGTGTGTATGTATATATATATATATATTTTCTTACGCTCTTGAATAATCTTACTGTTTAAAGAACAAACAATAACATTCTATTGTCAGGTTTATAACATAGCTAGATAAGGGAGGAAACTGAGCTACATCATTGTGAAATTAATATATCTTACTGGGACTAAGTCATTATTTGTGGTCAATAGTGGCAGTTTAAGTATGTTTATCATAATATCTAGAGTCACTAAAATTGACTAAAAAATTCTTAAACATTAATAAAAGAATTTAAAAATTGTTTAAATTTTTAATAAAATTGTTTTAAATTTTATTTGTCCTTTAATAAAGTTCTTCAATAAATATTTTAAAACAAATTAGACAAATGGAAGATAGCGATGAGACAAATATAAATGGAAGCAACATAGCAGATCTAATCTTAACCATATCATGATTACATTAAATATGAATTGATAAAAGGCAGAGATTGTCAGACAAGATTTAAAAAGCAAAATCCAACTATATGCTATCTAAAAGAGATGAACTTTAAATTCAAATACAAATTCAAATTCAAGCACAATTCAAGTTTATGTATATATAAATAGGTTGAAATTTCAAAGAGAAAAAAGATACACAAACAGTAACCATAAGAGAGCTGGAGTGGGGCTACTTTAAGCTCACACAAAATAGACATGAAAACAAAGTTTAATGCAGGAGAAAAGAACATTTTATAATGATGAATGTGTCAATATATCAGTATATATTAACATTCATAAATGTATATGCAGCTAACAACAAAGCCCCAAAAAGATACAAAGCAAAACTAACTTCTATTAAAAGAAGTAAAGGAAAATTCAATAATTACAGTTGTTAATTTTAACACTTTAGTCTCAGTAATTGATAGGACTAGTAGACAAAAAATTGGTAAGGAAACCAAATGTAACAATTTTATTAACCAACACAACCTATCTGACAAATATAGAACACTCTATTCCACAACAGTAAAATATAAATTATTTCAAGTGAAAATAAAAATATACTGTGGGAATAGAATAAAATTTACATTAGACTATAAAACAAATCACAATACATTTTAAAGAATTGAAATAATGTGTTTTTCTGACCACACTAGAATTAGAAATCAATAACAGAAAAAATCTAGAAAATCCTAAAACATGAACAATCAAGTAATATACTCCTAAATTAACATGGCTCAAAGAAAAAGTATACTGAAATATATTAAAAACACAAAATATTGAAACTTTAGATATTTCTTCTAAGAGCAGGGAATGAACTAAAATCAACTCATATAAGCTTCCAAAATCAACTCATATAAGCTTCCAACTTAAGATTTTAGAAAAAGAAAAACAAATCAAATCCAGGTAAGTAGAATGAATAAAATTTTTAAAAAATCACAGTAGAGATCAATACATTTTTAAAATAAATTACAGATAAATTCTTTTTTCAAGATTTTGTGTGATTTATTTAAATTTCAGATATTGATAAGTCAGTCTACAGTGTTATAAATCAGGTAATGAGGGCTTGAATGTGGCGGTAAGCCCATCTAATCTATACAAGAACAGTATTTTATCAAATAAGTACTATTACTATTCCCATTTACATATGAGAAAACTGAGGTCCAGAGAGGGTAAGTAATTTGCTAATTTTCTCAAAAGCACAATGCTAATGGCAAACGTCTAATTCAAATTTAGTCTGTTGAACTCCAGAGTTCCAGTTACCAGCATTCTAATAGATAAGAATCAGAAATAAAATGACTTTTCCATGGAAGACAATGAAGAAATTGTTAACAGGAGAAAGTATTTTCAATCATTAAAGAATTTTTAAATCAAGGCAAATAAATTGTGACTGCAATCTGCCTAATAGCTATCAAATTAGCTTAAGACTTCCTCTGCAACAGATGTAAGAAAGAGAATGAGTGAAGGGAAATTGGCACATTTTGAAATAAAGAGGAAAGAGTTCATAGTAGATACTTTTTTTCAAGCCCACTCTTCCTTAACCATATTCTTTCTTATCTCCACTAAAAAATTGTTCATTAATATTCTTCTTCCCACAGACTCTTTATCCTATGAAATCAAAAGTTGTTTATTTAAAAGGAGAAACAAAATGACAAACATGTAGCCTGACTCATCAAGAAAAAAGAAAACTTATTAATATCAGGAATTAAAGAGGGAGGAAATAACTAGAGATGCTATCTATATATGGAAAACTATAAAACATGGCTTAGAGAAATTAAAGATCTAAATAAATATAAATATATACTCTTTTAATGGGCCATAAGATTTAATAGTGTTAACCTGACAATTTATCCTAAATTAATATTTAGACTCAGTGTAACCCCAAACACAACCCTAGCAGGGTTTTCTGTAGAAATTGAAAAGCAGACTTCAAAGTATATATAGAAAACCAAAGGATTAAGAATAGCCAAAATAACTTTGAAAAAAAAAAGTTGAAGATTTTACACTGCTGATTTTAAAACTATTATAAAACCACAGTAATCAAAACTGTGTGGTGTTGGCTTAAGAAGAGTCATATATTTCAACAGGAAAAATAGAATTCATAAATAGACCCGCATATTTACCATATACATATATATACACACACCATACATATGTATATATTTACCATATGTGGGTAAATATACAATATGTGAGTCTATATCTATTTACATATATATGTACTTACCACATATATATTTACCATATACGTATATATACACATTGCAGTAAATATGTGTGTGTGTATATATATGAGACACGTGTATCATATGGTAAATTTTTTTCAAAAATTGTGTCAAGGTAGTTCAATGAAAAATAGTATTTTTAATAACTGGTGCTGAAACAATTGGATATTCATGTACACACATAACAAAAACCCAGAACAAAACTAACCTCAATTTTAATATAAGAGCATAAATGAAAATCTCCTAAAAATGCATCAAAAATCTAGTTGTAAAACATAAGATAATAAATCTTAGAAAACATAGTAGAAAATTTTTGTGACTTTGGTTAGGTAAAGATTTCTCAGTACACAAAAAGCAGAAATTATTAAAATAATTGAGAATTTGAACTTTATCAAAACTGAAAAAAATTGCCCTAGAAGAAAAAACAAAAAAGGGAGCCAAAGATTGAGTAAATATATTCAAAAAATATATTCAATAGGGCAATTTTATCCAAAAAATAAAAAGAACATTTTAAAAAGACAAATTTAATAAACCTCTTACTAAAGAAGATATGCAAATAGTAAAAAGCACATGCAAATATGCTTAACATGATTAGTCATTAGGGAAACGAAAATTAAAATCGCAATGAGATACCAGTAAACCCCACTAGAGAAATTCAAATTAAAAAGACTAACAATATCAAGTGCTGGCAAGAATGCTAAAAACCTGTGACACCCATTAAATGATGTTTGGAATGGAAAATGGAAAATGGTGAAGTCACGTTGGAACACATTACAGAATGTTTGTTTAAACAAACACCTGATATATAAGTAGCTATTCCCCTCCTAGATATCCCTAGGTATTGCCATTACCCAAGAGAAATCAAGACATTGTTCACACGCAGTCTCATATGTGAGTATTTATAGCAGAGATATTCATAATAGCTAAATATTAGAAACAAAACATCAATAGGTGAATAAATAAACACACTGTGGCGTATTTAACAATGAAATACTATTCATCAGTAAGAAATATTAAACTTGATCCTCACAACAACCTGGAATAATTTCAAATACATGTTTAGTGAAAGAAGTTAAACACTTTATAAAACTACATATTGTAAGATTTTCGTTATATGAAATTTCTAGAAAGACAAAAGTAGTGACAGAAAACAAATTAGTAGTTATCTGAGTTTGGGTATGAGGCAGGAGATTAATTACAAAGGGATATGAAGGAAGTTTTTATGTTGATGAAAATATTCTAAATTTGGATTGAAGTGAATGCTGTACAACTATATAAACTTATTAACATTTTTTTGAACTGTACATTTAAACTGGATGATTCCTATGGTATATAAACTATTCCTCAACAAAACTGTTAAGTTCATCTTTAAGATATAAAAATTTAAAAAAATGTGTCTACACCTAATAAAAGAGCTTCAAAGCACATGAAACTTGACAGACCTAATTGGAGAAAAAATAATACATTAATAATTTGAGATATTAACACCCCTTCTTCATACTGACAGATTTGGTATACGAAAACATCAGTAGGAATATATTAGATTTGATGGGAATGTTGATTACATGGTCAATATATTTGTCAAATTTGAATTGTACATTCAGGATCTGTTCATTTCCCTACATGGTTTAACAATTAAAATCTGAATCATTTAATAATGCAATGGAAATAGATAAAAAGAACTGGACAAAGGTGATCATTAGATAGGTATGTCATTGACAGAGGGTAACAAGTCGCAAGGTAGAAAAAGAGCAAATCAAACCCAAATAAGGACTGTATAGTTTCTAAGGTACTCTTATTTGTCACACTTTCTTGCCATCCATAAAATCCTTATATAGTTGAAAGCATTTATGGCACTAACACAATTTTTATGATTGAATATCCTTATTTGGAAAAGATTTCTGGAAAAGATGATTGATTTGATTTCAAAAATAAACCAAAACTTTGATATTACAAAACTACCACAAACCATTTTACTAATTGAACCTAGTATATTCAATTGTTAGGCTGGTAAACTGGAAAACATTTTCGAAGCACAAAACTCAAAAATATCAAAGAGAAAACAGTTAACCCCAATAAAAACTCTAAAAATTATACCAATAGAAAAAACAATGCCCATTATTGAAAATATATCAAAATATGTTAATCTCGAGAATAATCAAAATAAAATAAAAATATAATTGCATGACACTGAGATAGTTATTTTTTATCTATTGTCCACGTTTTTTTTTTTTTTTAATTGTATTTAAACAGATGGGCATTGTGTTTGTTAGGGTTCTGGAAGTGGAGTTTTTGAAGGAAATTTAATAAAAGGACCGCTTAAAAGGTATGGGCAGAGTTTAGCAATAGCAACAAAGGAAAGCATTTCTATAATGGGAACAGTGGGAGCCATTGCCACATCAAAGTTGGTAGGTGCAAGAGAGGTAAGAATTAACCAAAACCCCTAGGGAGAAGAGAGACCAGCATAACAAAGGCCAGATTACAGGGCTGTGGCCTTTGTTCCATAGCCCTTGCAATCTAGGAAGGAGACGGAAAAGAGAATAAATATCCCCACCTCACTTTCTTCCTTCCATTGACTTCCAGTGGGTGCTTTCCTTTAGTTGAACTTCACTAGAAGCCAGAGGGGAATGGAGGTTCACACAGGACAGACTTCAGGTCACAAAGGGGCATGGAACAAAGTAGGAGGTGGATGCAGAGGGATAAACATCAAATAAGCAGCACAGGGGCACTCCTGCAGGGGGAGCTGATGTAATTTTTATAAACTTTCATCAGGTACTTTGGCAATGCACATTAAGAGCCTCAAAAATATTACTTGCTTTTGCTTAGTATTTCTATTCCTTGGGAATTTCTCCTAAGGAGATAGAACAGTATAACTATCTGTATTCAATTATGCTTATTGAATAATTATTTATTATAAAATATTTGAAATATTTTAGCATTAAATATGAATGAAAATATTAAATATATAAGCTCTGTAAAAATATGACATGAAAAACCACTTACAAAAACTGTTAAATTTATTAAGCAGGAAATAAAATTATCTAGATAGTATAATAGCACCACATGGGCACAGGTTTGTTCACTCTTATATCTTCAGCATCTAGAAGAGTGCCAAGTAACAGTATTTGTTATGTGCAAATATATATTCATAAGAAAAAACTAAGGAACATAGATAAAAAAATATTCACAGGATCTCTCTCTGGATGGTAGAATATAGGATGATGTTTGTTCCTGTCCATTATACTTTTAAAATTATCTTCTTTATATAAAAAAGACATCATTAGAAATATTTTCTAATTTTGAAGCATCTTTATAGGGACCCTATAAAAACCTATAGGATTCTGATAGATCTGAGCTGTTTCCTTCCATTGAGGTCAATCACTGTCAGTGGGAAACCCCTATAGGAAAGTCTAGAGATTAAGAATAAAATCTAAGGAAATATAATTTTAAAATTCACTCACACTTCTAGCAGCATTGGGAGCAACTTGTAAGACTTGCACTCTTTTGATAATTATAATTCAACATGTTCCCTGGGGCTGTTCTGAGTCATCTTCGGTGGTGATAGAAGCCTTAGCCTTGAGTTTCTTTTCCATAAAATAATCTAACATAGTTCACAATGATGGGAGTGAACCACCGTTTAGAATAGTTAAAGATTGTTAATGAAAACATTATAAATACTTTCAAAGATAAAGGTTAGGAACTCTAAAGGGTCATAAAAACCAAGTACAAATTTTTTTATTTTGCCAGATTTGGACAATGAAACTTAAAAGCATTCAGCAACTTTCCTTAGTTTCATGGTATGGATAACAAAAAGCTGTCTGCTGAGTCCTGGTCTAGTGTTTTAGTGTTTTTGGTATGTAAAAATTAGTTTCCATAAAACAGTTCAAATCCCAAACTATGTCAATCTGATTGAAACAAGAGTTATGTAAGAGTGAAAGAAATGAGCTGAATTGGCCATTTAGATTTAATTTGCTCTATGCGTGTGTGCTAATTCAAATTAATGGGTATATATTTTTAGATTGCCGATTTCAAACTATGCTTGAGAGTTTAGTGTTTCCTCTGTGATACCTGAGGGATCAAGGGGAAGGTGTATCAATCTAGGTCCAACCAGAAGAAGGAAACCACACAGTGATTCAAGCAAGGGAATTTTAATGTAACAAATCATTAGAGATGAAGAGTAACTATAACATGTAAAGAGAACCTTAAAAGGGCACAGTATGTCTGAGAGAGTATCCAAGAAGGGCAAACTTGGAAAGGAGGTGTCCTCTCCCAGGGTGAGGTTCAGAACACATTGGAGAAGGCATGGGTGCAGCCTGCTGATTGACAGTGAAGCTCGCTGAGGTGCCCAAGTCAGAGTTGGATCACAGTAATCAGGCAAGCAGGACACAACCCTCTGGAGCACCGGTGAGCCACAGCTGGTGGAGAATACACTGCTGGGAAATGGTGCATACAGCTGCTGGAACTAACGAGAGAAGCTATCTCCTTCTCCAGTGCCCCTCCAATGCCCTCTACTGAGAAAGTTTAACATTGTGCTCACTGTAAAGAAGAACAGTTTAAAGGAATTCCATCCACTTTTGCAGAGCAGGTATTAAAAATTAACTTTAGACCGGAGAAGTAATAAACTGATAATTGGAAAAGGAGGCTTATAAGAACAGGCTCTGGGTTCCCAGGTCCACCAGAGAAGTTCTGCTCTTCCATGTTTAATAAAGTATCGTTCCCAGCAAAGTTTATTTGGAAGCCAAAAACACTGAAAGACATTACAGAGGAAAAGATACAACAACATAAAACTTTTCATTTTAGACATAAAACTATTAAAAATAAAAATGTTAGTGACATTGGAAAATTCTTAATATATAATAGTACAGGTTAGAGAAGGAAAAGGGGTTGCAAGACAGAGCTCTAGAAAATAAGTAGAGCTAATAATTTGCACCAAAGTTTTTGAAAAATTAAAAGTACTAATTGTAATATGACATTAATTGAGTATTTGACGCTTACAAGTCTATAGAAATCAAGCAAATAGAAAAGAAGAAACTAATTTTTAATGTTATATAAGAAGGAAAATAATCACTCTTGGTCCTTGGTTCAGTAGTGAAAAATACTTATTGTGATGGTTAATATTAGGTGTCAACTTGATTGGAGCAAAGGATGCCTAGATAGCTGGCAAATTATTGTTTCTGCATGTGTCTGTGAAGAGGAGACTGACATTTGAGTCAGTGGACTGGGTGAGGAAGA
This sequence comes from Macaca mulatta, assembly GCF_049350105.2. NCBI lineage: Eukaryota > Metazoa > Chordata > Mammalia > Primates > Cercopithecidae > Macaca > Macaca mulatta. The sequence continues at coordinate 127,119,371 of NC_133411.1, forward strand.
TGGACCCTCAATGTGACTGGGCACCATGCAGTGCCACTAGGGCAAAGTAGGCAGAAGAAGGTGGAATAACCTTGCTTGCTGAGTCTTCTGGCTTTCATCTTTCCACTATGCTGTATGCTTCTAGCCCTTGAACTTCAGACTCCAGGTTCTTCTGCCTTTGGACTCTTGGATTTACACCAGTGGTTTGCTGGGGACTCCTGGGCCTTCGGCCACAGACTGGTCTGCACTGTCAGCTTCTTTACTTTTGAGGTTTCTGGACTCAGACTAAGCCACTACTGGCTTCTTTCTTCCTCATGGCCTATCGTGGGACTTCACCTTGTGATTGTGTGAGCCAATTCTCCCTAATAAACTCCCTTTCATATATACATGTATCCTATTCATTCTGTCCCTCTGGAGAACCCCAACTAAAACACTTAGGTAATCATGATAAACACTGATTGGACAAAGATTGTGCTGCCATTATGTCAAATTATTGATGTAAGAGGAAATAAGAGTGACATTGGGAGCTAAATCTTACCAAAATAACCAGACCAAAGATTCACTATGTAATGCCACAATAGGGAAATTGATAATTGCATATGGTTCTCCTTGTTTTAGAAATATGGAAGCAAACACCAAATACCATACAAAATGGATAAAAGTTTGCAAATGGCTCTGGGAATTGGAACTGAAGGTAAAATAGCTAAGGGAAAATGTTGAATTTCATTAAAAATGTTTTAGCTTAGTTTGATTATTAAATTACACACAGATTTGAATTTGATAGGAACAAACGCAAATCTTATACATAGAATGATTTCTACAATGCAAAAGTCATAAGAAAAACATTGGAAGAAAATAAAACAAAAGTGATTGCTTCTGGGGGCTTATTTCTATATGCCATTTAACAATTTCTTTGTACATTTATTCCTTCCAAATATCCTAAAATTAGTATCATCTTAAAAAATATATAATGAACAAAGCAAGTGAAAGATTAAGTGAAGTCATAAGATACATGAGAAAGCATGAAAGATAAACTAAGTTAAAATGAGTGTGAAAGGATCATTCCATTGGGTAAGCAATATTAAATGACCATTGTGAAGCTAGTACTGAAAGAATAAACAAAAAAATGAATGAAACATTCTCCATTCCTTTCAGGCACTTAAAAGTAAAATAAAAAATAAATGGAGGAAATAAGTTAGATATGTTTTATTTTACTGAAAAGTAAAAAACAAATTAAAGCTCAGTGGATAAGTTTAGAGGTCCTATAACTCAAATTCAGTCAAAAATGAAAAAATAATTTCTTCTCTGAGAAGTTCTGCTCCTCTATGTTTAATAAAGAGTGGTTCCCAGTGGTTCCCTGCTCCTACTGTCAAGAATTGTTCACTGTAAATAGCTCTCATATACAATTATGAAGATTGTTATAAACTCCATAAAGTATTATTCAATTTGCAAAATGCAATATTGGACAGAATTTTTTCTTAAAAGTTAATCTTGTGGATTCTTAGGAAATCTGCTCATCCAAATACCAGTTGTAATGATTTTTTATTCTTCTGCAGTATTTACTGTTTGCTTGAATTGGTTTTTTAAATATCAAGTCCAAAAAGGGCACTTCTTGCCGGGCGCGGTTGCTCACGCCTGTAATCCCAGCACTTTGGGAGGCCAAGGCAGGCGGATCACAAGGTCAGGAGATAGAGACCATTCTGGCTAATGTGGTGAAACCCCGTCTCTACTAAAAATACAAAAAATTATCCGGGTATGGTGGCGTGCACCTGCAGTCCCAGCTACTCGGGAGGCTGAAGCAGGAGAATGGTGAGAACCCGGGAGGTGGAGCTTGCAGTGAGTCAAGATTGCGCCACTGCACTCCAGCCTGGGAGACAGAGCGAGACTCTGTCTCAAAAAAAAAAAAAAAAAAAAAAAAAAAAAAAAAAAACAAAAAAACACTTCTCTCCCATATCTGCCTTTTATTCAGATGTGATTAACCAACATGCTAATGAAGCTTAAATGTCAGAGCCATTCCTTGTATGGTCCCCTTCTAGTAACTTGCTCTACATGTTTTTGTAGGATTTGAAAAAGCAGGACACTTCAATCAAAATGAGTTAAGACTGCTGCGTCTTTCCACTTCGATTTAACTTTCAACACACTTCTGTTGTATAGGATCATATTTGGAGTGTCTATGAAGTAGCTGAGCTGGAAACAATTGGGTTTGATATTGTGGTCCACATGGACCACAGTCATGTTTGTATATATTTGAGTTATTGTTGGCCATCCTGGTATAGATATGGCTTTCAGGGTTACTCCTGCAGCCCACTGTGTTAACTCCCTCAGTGCTGAGACGCAAAGATACAGAGAAGAGGTCTCGTGGAGCTATTAACCTGTTCTACTGGGGGTGGCACTGGAAAGATACAGGTAACAAAGAAAAAGGGGGTTGAAATGCATAGTATGAGAAGCTGGACTGAAAAATTTATCCAACTCTTACCTATCATAAATAAAAGAAATTTTAATACAACTTCTACTCATATTTGACAGCAATAGCATGACATTTATCAGACATTATAATAGTCGTGAAGCTAAAAGAATATTTTAAATTATCAATAATGTAAAAATAAATTTCAATCAAATGACTCAATTGCTCTCTAGTTTCTATAAAATCTAAATCATTGACATCTAAAGTGGCAATCAAAGTTTGAAGTAGGAAAGAGCAAGAAGTCTATCGGGCAATTATTTAATTAAAATAAAATAACTGTCCTCTGTGTTTTGTAATTTTACCAGGACTTGACAGCTTTTTATAATTTGTAATTTATGGCAATTTATTTTTTCTTCATAAATGTTAACTTTTGTACATAATTTTCTAGTTGTAATTTTTATTACCTTTGTCTCATAAAACTGAGGCCACCCCCCTGAATTTTTAATTGTTATTTTAAAACATTTACTATGCTATTTTTCATATTATTTTAAAATGAAACAAGTGTTATATGGTTGATCTCAGTGTAGATCACCTCAATAGATTAATGGACCTGTTCTCCCTTTTAGCTTCATGTGCAATGAATTCAGATGGTCCCGCAATATGAGAAAAAAAATTCAAGAAATCAGCAAAACCTGAAATAAGTCAAAGGAAATAACAGAGTTTGTAATAAAATATCCTGTACAAAACGTCTGGATGGAAGCTGCCAACTATTTCAATCCATTCCTCCGCTTCCACCCACATTAACCTTCAAAAGGTTATTGGCCCCATTTAAAGACGAAAAAGTGTTATGTCCCTATATGAGAACTACTAAACAGACAAACACAACACAAAACTAAATCCAAGAAAAAAGAAAAAAAGAAAAGAACATACATAAAAGATGGATGAATAACATATAGGAAGTATGTTAGAAAATACAGAATGATTGAAAAAATCAATTTCTATTACCTCCATTGAAATCATAGGCACCTTATTTCTTTGGAAATATGACAATAAGACCAGAAATGAGACAAGTGTTAAGAAAGAGATTTTGATTCAGAGAAGAAACTGAGTGGCAGTATTCAGAAAATAAATGGAAATATATATATATATACACTACACAGAGTATCCTGTATGATATGGCTTAAACAAGAAAATAAAAACCAAAAATACAGACACATTGTGAATGATCTTGAGGAAATTAGAAATGGAAGGAAAGAATAGAGACAAAAAGACAAAGAAATAAAGAGAGACAGAGGCAGTGATAGGAAAACAAAGAATATCCAGTAAACACTTACTTCTTGTCTCTAAAGCACAACAAGAAAGATCTGAACCAGGAAAAAAATAACAGAATACTTAAGAAAAAAGTATATCCTCAGAAAGATGCTGAAATAAGATGAATAAAGAATCACACAGGTACTGTGGCATAGAAAGTAACTTATAAACAACAGGAGAAAATCAAATTGGCCTCAGTCGTCTCAATTCCATACAAGACCAGAGACAAAAAGAAAGAAACAGTTCTTCACTCAGTGTTGTCATCTGAATGTATCATTTGGAATTGTGGTCATCATTTTGGGACCAAGAGTCGAGCCAAGAGGATAAATCAACATATAACAGAAAAAGCTGATGATATATATGTTTGTTTTTGTTTTTGTTTTAAGACAGAGTCTCGCTCTACTACCCAGGCTGGAATGCAGTGGTGAGATCTCAGCTCACTGCAACCTCCGCCTCTTGGGTGCAAGTAATTCTCCTGCCTCAGCCTCCCCAGAAGCTGGGATTACAGGTGCCCGCCACAACGCCAGACTAACTTTTGTATTTTTAGTAGAGACAGGGTTTCACTATGTTGAGGCCAGGCTGGTCTCAAACTCCTGACCTCAGGCAATCTGCCTGCCTCGGCCTTCCAAAGTGCTGGGATCACAGGTGTGAGCCACCGCATCTGGCCTACCTGATGATGTTTTTAGCCAACTCTGGATCCCTCCATCACCTTTGGATGATAAATTTTTCTTATTGCTTAAGCCATTGTGGTTTCAGTCCTTGGTTACTTGTTGAAAGCTTCCTACCTGAAGCAAAGAAGATGTAAATGTTGTTAAACTTCACCACATAAAAATAGTCATATAAGTAACACAAATCAGAATATGAAGGTAAAGATCAAGAAGGTTGGGGAAAGTTTACTAATTTCCTTATCTTTTACATCTGAAATTCAAAAAACACAATCTAAAATTGAAACAGCACAATTCCACCCTCAAAATTACTTTTACCTACCATTATAGAAATCATTAAAGAATTGATATTTCTTATAGTGAAGAAATTGAGTACTTTTAGCAAAATAGCACACTTCTCATTTCACTTTAGATGCTTTATGTTAAAATAAAAAAAATAATAATTTTAGAGAAAATCATATATAGTGGAGATTTGTTATTAAAATTCACCTTCAAGATACAAAATTTTAAAGCCTCAATTTTCTTCTTTCACATTTCCAACATATTATTGAAGGGAAAAAGGCAAAATTATGCACAAACCATAGGTGCACAAGTTGATTCATTTTCTCAAATTGTATATACTTTTCAAGTCAAGAAATAGAATACAAGCAGGGCATCAGAAATAGTCAATAACGCAAAAAATCAGACCATGTCTCTCAGCATAAGTTAATTTTGCCTGTTTTTTGAAACAGATATAAATGGAAACAACAATATTATTTTGTGTCTGTTTTTTTCATGCAACCTTATGTTTGAGAGAGTCATCCAAATGTGCCAGGCATACTTACAGTTTTTTCATTCTTTTTACATTACTATAGCATAATTTAGGTATTTATTTCACTGTTGATGGGCATCGAGGTAGTTTCCAGGTTGGGGAAATAATGAGTAGGGCTGTTTTGAACACTCTTAAATATATCCACTGATGTATAGATCTGTGTTTGTTTCTGTTGAGTGTATAAATAGAAATAGTATGTTGCAAAAGTAAAGGCTATACAAATAGGTAGTTTTAATGTATGCTGGTAGTTTTGCAAACTGGTTGCACCAATTTATACTTCCCAAAGCCATGTCTATGAATATTGGTTATGCTACAGTTACCAAAATTTGTATCTACTTGATGAGTAATACAGTTGTTCATATTTTCCTTTTTCTTGGCAATCTGTATATATCACAATATTTAAGTGGTTTTGGAATTATGTCCTCTTTTATTTGTCTGAAGTAATTTGTTTTTTCCAACTAGGGCAAGAAAGTGATTATTTTAACGTCTAAATCATGTATTGTGTGAACCCTTCCTTTAAAAATAGCTATATAAAGTCCAAAGGTTTATCAGTTTTGCTTAGAATAACACCCATACATCTTAATAAGGTCTATAATTTATTGCATGAAATTATCTCCTTTCAATTCTGCTGTACTCACAACATCTTTATTACTATTTTCAGGTTACACCAGGTTTTTGTTCTTATAACTATTGTTATTACTTTTCTTTTTTCTTACCACAGAGTCTTTCTTCTGGTTTATTTTAATCCTCTGATTACTGATTATCCCAGAAATCACATCTCTGTTCAACTGTCATATAACAAGAAATGTAAAAGCAAGCCTAATTTTTCTTAGGCTTCAAAGTTCAACTTATAATTTGAAGGGTTCTGTTTATAAATTTTAAAAAGTTGTAAATCATATAACTTTTAATAACATTTGATCACCTTAAACATTTAGTTAAGTAAATTCCTCCATATATTCTACCTTTATTTAATGTGTTTAATTTCCTTTTAAAATTATTTATATTTTTAATTGACTAATAAAAATTGTAAATATTTATGGTATACAGCATGTTGTTTTGATATATGTATACATTGGGAAATAATTATATCAAGCTACTTAACATATCTGTTACCTCGTATAGTTACCACCTTTTGGTTGTGATAACATTTAAAATCTACTCTGTTAGGAATTACAAAGCATAAATAATATTATTAACTATGGTCACCATGTTGTACAATAAATCTTCAAAGCTATTCCTCCTGTCTAATTGAAACTTTGCATACTGTGACTAACATCTCCTCAATCCCCTACCGCCACCAGCCTCGACTCCTAGTAACCTCATTCAACTCAAATGTTTGACATTTTTAAATTCTACATATAATTATATTACACAGTGTTTGCCTTTTTGTGCCTGGCTTATTTAACAGCATAATGCACTCCAGGTTCATCCATGTTTACACAAAAGACAAAATTTTGTTTTTTAAAGCTGAATAGTATTCAATTGTGTATATATACCGCATTTTTAATCCATTCATTTGTCAATAGACATACAGGTTATTTTCAGATTGTGGCTAGTTTGTATCACCCTGCAATGAATATGAGAGTAGAGATATCACTTCATAATCCTGTTTTCAATTCCTGTGGATATGTACCCGAAAGTGGGATTGCTGGATGACATATTAGTTCTATTTTTAATTTTTTAAAGAATCTGCATACTGTTTCCATAGTGGCTGTACTAATTCACATTCCCACCAACAGGGTTCAATGGTTCCCTTTTCTCTACGTACTCCTCAACACTACCTCTGGTATTTTTGATAACGGGCATTCTAACAGGTGTGAGGTGGTATCTCACTGTCATTTTAATTTGCATTTCTCTGATAATTAGTAATGTTGAACTTTTTTTTCATATAATTGGCCATTTGTGTGTCTTCTTTTAAGAAATGTCTATTCCAGTCCTTGGCCCTTTTCTTTAATTGGGTTACCCATTTTCTTGCCATTGAGTTGCTTTTTTATAATAGCCACGTATCAGACGTATGGTTTACAAATATGTTATCCTTTTGGGAGGCTAAAAAATTATTTCTATTTGTCTTTCTATCCGTGAGTCTTTATAGAGAAATATTTTATTTTGAGGACATCAAACAGTAATAATAGTTATTCCTTAGTAGTGAAAATTAGTGATAGACTCTACTTTTATATTTTTGCTCTGAGTAATTTTATAAAAGCAATAAAATTATTTTTTAATTTCAAATTGTATTTTCCACACAGGGGATATGTGTGCATGCAGGTTTATCACAAGGGTATATTGCACTCAGGTAGTAAGCATAGTACCCAACAAGTAACTTTTAAACCCATTCCCCCATCATTACCCCACCCCAGGAGTCCACACTGTCTATATTCTCATGTTTATGTTCATGTATGCTCAATGTTTAGCTCCTGCTTTTAAGTGATGTCATGCAGTATTTGGTTTTCTCTTTCTGAATGAATTCATTTAAAATTATGGCCTCCAGCTGCCAGGGACATGATTTCATTCTTTTCATGGCTGCATAATATTTCATGGTGTATATGTACTACACTTTATTGATCCAATACACTATTGATGGGCACCTAAGTTGATTCTGTGTCTTTTCTATTGTGAATAGCACAACAACAAACATATGAGTTCAAGTGTATTTTAGGTATAAAGATATATTTTCCTTTAGGTATATACTCATGGGATTGCTGGGTCAAATGGTAGCTCCGTTTCAAGTTGTTTGAGACATCTCCAAACTACTTTCCATAGTGGCTGAAGTAATTTACATTCCCATAGTCTCCTTTTCTCCACAGCCTTGTAAGCATCTGTTGTTTTTCAACTTTTAGATAATAGCTATTCTTACTGGTGTGAAATGGTATCTCATTACGGTTTTCATTTGCATTTTTCTAATGATAAGTGATGATGACTGGTTTTTTTCATGTGTTTGTTGTCCACTTGAATGTCTTCTTTTGAGAAGTATCTCCTCATGAATGTTGTCCATTTTTAATGGGGTGATTTGTTTTTTCTTGTTGATTTAAGTTGCTTATAGATTTGAGATAGCAAACTAGATACCTACGTATTTGTCAGATACATAGTTTGTGAATAATTTCTCCCATTCCGTAGGTTGTCTGTTTGTTCTGTGAATGGTTTCTTTTGCTCTGAAGAAACTCTTTAGTTTAATGAGGTTCCACTTGTCAATTTTTGTTTTTGTTGCAACTGCTTTTGGGTACTTAACCAAAAATTATTTGCCAAGGGCGATGTTGAGAAGGGTATTTCCTAGGTTTACTTCTAGGGTTTTTACAGTTTGAGGTCTTACATTTAAATCTTTCATCCTTCTTGAGTTAATTTTTGTATATATTGAAAGGAAAAGTTAAGAGTCTAGCTTCATTCTTCAGAATATGGCTAGCCAGTTATCCTGGCACCATATCTGAAATGGGGAGTGATTTCCACATTGCTTGCTTTTGTTGTCCTTGTTGAAGATAAGATGATTGTAGATGTGCAGCTTTACTTCTCAGTTTTCTATCCTGTTCCATTGGTCTATGTGTCTATTTGTTTTCTGCTTGTTGATTTAGGTTGCTTATAGATTCTAGATATCAGACTAGATATCTATGTACTTGTCAGATACATAGTTTGTGAATATTTTCTCCCATTCTGTATGTTGGGAAAACTTCTGAGTTTTCTATTCTATTCCATTGGTCTATGTGTCTGTTTTTATACCAGTATCATGCTGTTTTAGTTACTGTAGCCTTATAGTATACTTCGAGGTTTGATAGTGTGATGCCTCCAACTTTGCTTTTTTTGCTTAGGATTGTTTGGTATTTGGGCTTTTTTTTTTTTTTTTTTTTTTCTAATTCTGTGAAGAATGACATTGGCAGTTTAAGTATAGCATTGAAAATGTACAATCCTTTGGGCAATATTGTCATTTTAACAACATTCATTCTTCCAACCCATGAACATGGAATGTTTTTCCATTTATTTTGTCATCTCTGATTCCTTTCAACATTGTTTTGTAGCTCTCCTCTCAGAGAGCATTCACCTCCTTGCTTAGCTGTTATCCTAGGTAATTCATTTGTGTGTGGCTATTGTAAGTGGGATTGCATTCCTGATTTGAATCTCATTCTGGATGTTATTGGTGTATAGATATGCTACTGATTTTTGTACACTGATTTTGTATCCTGAATCCTTGCTAAAATCATTTATCAGTTCTAGCAACCTTTTGGTGGTGTCTTCAGAGTATTCTAAGTATAGAATTATACCGCCAGTGAATAGAGATAAACTTCTTTTCCTTTGTGGATGCCATTTATTTATTTATTTATTTATTTATTTAATTTTTTGAGACGGAGTCTTCTGTGCCACCCAGTCTGGAGAGCCATGGTGCAATCTCGGCTCACTGCAACCTCCGCCTCCCAGGCTCAAGCGAATCTCTTGCCTCAGCTTCCCAAGCAACTGGGATTACAGGCACCTGCTACCACACGCAGCTAATTTTTATATTGTTAGTAGAGATGAGGTTTCACCATGTTGGCCAGGCTGGTCTCAAACTCCTGACCTTGTGATCCACCCACCTTGGCCTCCCAAAGTGCTGGAACTACAGGTGTGAGCCACCAGGCCCAGCCTATTTATTTCTTTTTCCTGATTACTCTAACTAGGACTTCCAGTACTATGTTGAGTAGGAGTCGTGAGAATGGGCATCTTGCCTTGTTCCAGTTCTCAATGGGAATAGCTCCAGCTATTGCCCATTCAGTACGATGTGGCTTTGAGTTTCTCATAGATGGCTCCTATTGTTTTGAGGTATGTTACTTCTTTACCCAGTCTGTTGAGAGTTTTTATCATGAAGGGATTTTGGATTTTATTGAAAGGCTTTTCTGCATTTGAGATACTCATATGGTTTTTGCTTCTAATTCTGTTTATGTGGCGAATCACACTTACTGATTTTTGTATGTTGAACCAACCTCATCCCAGGAACAAAGCCTACTTGATCATGGTGCATTAACTTTCTGATGTGCTGTTGGATTCAGTGTGCAAGTAGTTTGTTGATTTTTGCATCTATGTTTATCAGGCATATTGGTCTGAAGTTCTTTCTTTGTCATGTTTCTGCCTGATTTTGGTATTAGGCTAATGCTGGCTTTATAGAATTAATTAGGGAGAAGTCCTTCCACCTCAATTTCTTTTTTGGAAATAGTTTCAGTAAAATTGGTGCCAGTTCTTCTTGTACAGTTGGTAAATTTTGGCTGTGAATCCATTCAGGGCTTTTTGTGGTTGGTATTTTTGGTTTTTGTTTTTGCTGATTCAATTTCAGAGCATAATATTGTTCTATTAAATATTTCAACCTCTTTCTGATTCAGTCTTGGGTGGTTATATGTTTCTAGAAATGTATCCATTTCCTCTAGATTTTTAAATTTGTGTACATAGAGTTGTTCACAATATTCTCTGGTGATATTTTGCTTTTCGGGGATCACTTGTAGTATCATCGTTACTTCTGATTATACTTATTTGGATCTTCTATCTTTTTTTTCTTTGTTAATCTGGGTAGCAGTCTAGTAGTCTTGTTTATATTTTTGAAGAAACAAATCTTGGTTTCATTAATCTTGTATATGGATTTCTACATTTCAATTTCATTATGTTTTTCTCTAATTTTAGTTTTTTTTTTCTTTTCTTCTGCTAGCTTTGGCTTGTTCCTTTTTTGCTAGTTCCTTCTGGTGCTTAGATTGTTAAATTGAGATATTTCTAACTTCTTGATGAAGGTATTTAGAGCCATATGCTTTCCTTTTAAACCTGCTTTAGCTGCGTCACAGAGACTCTGGCAAGTTGTGTTCCTGTTTTCATTAATTTCAAAGACTTTTTTGATTTTTGCCTTAATTTCAGTGTTTACCTAGGAGTTATTCAGGAGCAAGTTGTTTAATTTCCATGTATTTATGAAGTTGTAAGAGATTGTTTTGATATTGATTTCTTTGTTTTAGCACCGTGGGCCAAGAGTGTGTGTGTATTTCAATTTTCTTTGAATTTATTGAGACTTGCTTTATGACGAAATACGTAGTTGATCTTAGAATATGTTCTGTGTGCAGATGAGAATAATATAAACATATATTCTGTGGTTGTTAGGTGGCGTGTTCTGCATATGTCTTAGGTCTAATTGGTCAATTGTGCAATTTAAGTTCAGAATCTCTTTGTTGGATTTCTGCCTCTAAGATCTGTCTAACACTGTTTGTGGAGTGTTCAAGTCTCCACTTTTGGTTGTCTAAGTTGTCTTACAGGCCAAGAAGAACTGGTTATATGAATCTGAGTGCTCCCATGTTGGATGCATGTATATTTAGCAGAGTTAATACTTACTATTGGATTATACCATTTATAAATATGCAGTGCTTTTCATTGTCCTTAATTTTTATTGGCTTAAAATCTGTTTTATATAAGAATAGCAACTCCTGCTCTTTTTTGTGTTCATTTGCATGGTAGATTTTTCTCCATTCTTTTACTTAGCAGCTGTGGATATTGTTACATGTGAGATGGGTCTGTTGAAGACAACAGATCGTTGAGCCTTGTCTTTTAATCCAGCTTACCACTCCGTGTCTTTTAAGTGGGTAGTTTAGCTTGTTTACATTCAAGGATAGTATTAATATATGTAATTTTGATTCTGTCATATTGTTAGCTGGTTGTTACGTAGACTTGATGGCACAGTTCCTTTACAGTGCCTGTGGACTCTGAACTTAAGTGTGTTTATGTTGTAGCAGGTGTCATTCTTTCTATTGCATGTTTAGCAATATTTCAACGGGACAGATACTATTTGGTATCTCCATTACTGCCCATTAAAAAGCAAAGCACAGAAAGATTAGGAAACTTTGTAAGAGTACACAGTTAGCAAATAGTAGAGAGAAGATAAAATCTCAGTCCATCCACTATAAAATTGTATGGACTCACAATTTGTAGAAATATTCAGAATAATTTTTCCTCTTCAAGTATTTGTATTTATCTGCTCCCTTTGCCTTGTATATTGGTAAATTTACAACGTCTCAACCCTACAAAGATTATTTTATATGCAGACTTTCACTGATAACAAATGCGCTTCTTAAACTCATGTACCTTTAAACTTCCTTAAACAATTACATAAGCATGTATTTACTCAGTCACTTTAGAGGATTTATCTGAAAATTTTCCTAATGAAGACTTGGTTCTACTTTCTGAATTGCTACAAAACTCTCTTTAGTTTTATACCCACACTCAAATCCTACAGATACTGAGAATTTTTGAAATATTTTGAAATGATTATTAATCACTGTGGGATGACTTAAAACTAGTGTGAAAAGAAAATGTGTATCTCATCAGATCCTTTAACAGTTACTGCTCAGATAAAGTAAATAGTGTGTTTCATAAATTGGATTAATTGAAAGTCATACATTTATAACAATATTTAAGATACAGCATAAATTATCAAAGTTTAAGATGGTCATATTTTATGTGAGTTCGCCTTCATGTACACATGATAATAATATTCTTCTATAGTAAACTTAGAACAAAATATACTCAGATTGCATAAGAACAGTTTGATGATCATTTCTACTGAATTTTACTTGGGGCCATGCCCAATGCTTGGGCTCTACACAGGCTGAAATTTTTGTGTGTAAAATTATGTCAATTTATTTTCATTTTGGAAAAAAAAACACATTACCCTCAGTTTCTTAAAATGACAAAATCTCAACAGATTAAACCATTCAACCATTCAATATCTATTGCTAGAATATTTTGGAGCACAGCAAAGATATAGTTCAGTAATCCAAATTACCACAAGGCTAATTATCATTTTATCTTCATTATGTGAGCTGACTATAGCACTTCTTAATTCCATCATTCCTTTTGGTATTCTGGCAAAACCACCAGCCTGCAGGTGCTTTGACTGTGACTCCTGGAATTCTGCCTGAGCTCCATCTTTGCAAGCTGACGTTGCAGCCAGAAAACAGATTAGATTATGCTGATGCTGAGCTGTGGAAAAACTGCTCAGTCCAGCATCTTATAACAATTCAAAATATCCATCAACAATAGCCTGGCAGCATCATAATTGAGGGTCAGTTTGAAGCAAGTTTAATTCCATCACATTATGAGGTGTTGGCCATGTAAAGAAATTACTCAAGTGAGAAAAAGGGTGGAAAAATGATTTAAAGATATACAAATTATCAAAAATATAAGGAAGAAGAATAAAAGGGGTCAAAATGTATACAAAGATTGTTTTTCTTTCTTTAGCTAGTATATCTTAGCTGAAAGCTTCATGAGGTTAAAACCTTCTGAAGAATTGTTACCATGTTTCCCTGTCATTAACTGTCAAAGGGAAGATTGTGGAAATATGAAAAAAAAATGAATCTCCAATAAATTTCTATGGCAACATATGGCAATATTCTATGCATGAAGAGAAGTCACTGTATTCTGATTTCTTGACAGGCTTACTCTATGGTTCATGGATCATCTGTCAGAGGGTGTGGAGACAGAACACAGGATATGCACTGAATCACTCAAAGAATGAATATATCAGTCAGCATCTGTTAATTATATGCTTGCATTTCCTACTGGCTTCTCATTACTTTGAAGGGAAACTAGCTCCTAGAAATAACTCTTTGGATATTGCCGGTGGTCCAGAGACAGATAACGGGTACATCTAGAAGAGGCAGAGCAGCTGAAAGTGAAGATGGACTAATCACATCTTGAGTTGGTTACTTTTGGTGGAAATAGTTGTTGCACTAAATATATGAAAGTGGGAAAGATTGAAATTCCAAATAATTTATCATTTATTTATGTGTGGTGGCTTTTCTCTTGGAAATATGTGTCAGATATTGTGTTATGTAGAATTATAAGATTCACCGTCTCCTAGTGTACACATCCTCTGTACTCTTCCCTTGAGTGTGGGTAGAACTTATAAATAAAATAGGATAGTGTTTCCATAATCGGTTACTAATTGGAAGACTTCCAGTTAATTAAAAGATTATCCTAAGCAGACCTAGTTTAATCAGGTGAGTCCTTTAAAAGAAAATGAAATATCACCTCCTGCTGGCCTTAAAGCCACAGTCTCCATGAATTCTACAGCTGCAAGGAAGTGAATTCTGCCAACAACCATGTGAATGTCCAAGAGGATTCCCAGCCCCAGGTGTACTTGTGTAGAGCAGTAATTTAAGTCTATACTTGCAAGCTAGGAGCTCGGAGCTTCATGGGTCTCTCTGAGTTTACTTTTCCTGTCTTGACAAGGATTCTTCTTTAATGTGCTTCAAACTGTGATATAGGATGGCAGATACTTATCCTCAATTCTACATCCTTATTTCCTGTGTGCTTTCTAATCAAAGCCAAATACCGCATATTATATTTTCCTAGATTTTCATTAACATGTGATGGCACAAATATGTTAACACAAAAAAATTATAAATTCAGATATACAAGAATTTTAAATTTATCCAATAATTTGGCAATTTTTTCACCTTGTTTTCCTTATAGTTCATAATAAAGGGTAAATAGATTATTAGGTATTTCTCATTGAAGATGACTTGCTGCCTGAAGCTCACAGTCTATACCAGAGCTAGTTCAGTGGTACTATGGATTCATAATGTCTATCACCACTTCCTACATTCTCTCAGTGCTATATTCACAAGTGCCCCAAATGACTACCATAGTACATGATTTTACTACTTGAAAGACAAAACTAATTATTCCGGATGTGTAGTCTGCTAAATAATGATAGCTGTTTTCAAATATTTTAAATAAAATCACGAGAAAAAAGAATTAGGATGTTATTATGTGATTCCAAGAAACAGAATTAAGATAATGTGTGAAGTTAGACAGAAATGTCAACAAAGCTATCTAATATGGTAGTTAATTAGGCAGAATTCCCCAACAATGAAGGTATTCAAAGCACAGATAGATAAGCCTTTCTCAAAAAAGATCTGGAGAGCTAATCAGCAGTTAACTTTGAACCTAAACACCTTTATTTCTCCCAGCACCTCACGTAGTATCTCACGTATCGTAATTATCAAACAAACATTTGTTGACTGAATGAATATAAATAGGAAAATTTAATGTGTATAAAATGTCAGTTTCCATTTATATTTTCAGCATAATAAGTACATGATACACATTTTTACCATGGGATTCCACAATTCTGTACTGAGAAATAGCACATATATGAAATTCATAATATATTTATCAGACAGATCAAATAGACATCTCTCATGAAATGGAGACATGCAGGTCATTCTTTATTTCTTGATTGTTATACACTCTCTAGGGTGTATCTAGGCAGTCATTTAATGAAAGGAATGGAGAGTTTCTGATTTTGTTTGAAACTACTTCTTTTAGAGCCTCAGCAAAAGACTGATACATAATTAACTAATGCTGGATGAGCTTTCCCTCATATTTCCATATGACTCTCTAATTTCCCTCTATCAAACCTGTAATATGGTACAGAGTGGAGGAAATAGTAAAGAAGCAGGCCTACTCCTAATGGAGGAGAAAAAGCTTTCAGAAATTTTTCAAGATGCTTTTTATGAAGTGCCATAAAATTCATAATGCCTCCTTTGACATCAGAGGGTTACGAGTTATGAATTACCTCCACCATGGAGAAAGCATAAGGTATATTTGTGTAGAGCAATAATTTAAGTCTATACTTGCTCATGCTGTTTAGAATCATTTGCTCCAATATCTCCAGTTTCTCTATACTTGCCACAGTTTCAGACACCCACATTGCTGCAGGTTTCATCCTGCAGAGCTCACTTCCCTTGCTTTGCTCCTTCAGCTCAGTGAATTTTCTGAGACTAAGGTATCTACGTATAGAGCTGTCATGTGTACCTAGCTATCCCTGCAAAGAACTTCTGAAGGGCACAGGGAAACTGCTCATCTTGACACTTCTTCATTTGAGAGACTTGGACATGTCTTAGCATTTGTGCTATGAGGTTGTACCTGGTTCCTCTAAGATTGCTCTTCTTGTTGACATTCAAAAGAATCGTTCCAGTGTGGAAAGAGGCCATCACTAAAACCTTTTTGTACTGATCTGAAAACATGCAGCTGAAAACACCAATTACATGATTTCAACATGTTTTAAACTAAGGGTTATGCAATATGCAATCCATGGTTTTCTTTTTAACAAATGTAGAATAATTTATGTACTGTGTTAAAACATACAAAACCATTAAAACATTTTTAAAAAGTTAAGCTTCTTCTGTGTGATGTTAATGACAAGTGTGGTCACATCAGAAGTATCGCCATTTCATGACTACAGAATACAAATAGAAAAAATAAACAAAAATAATTCTTTGTACCTTGATCAACCATCAGAAGAGATGGTATATAAAGTATAACCAAAGAGAACAATTATAAGAACGAAGAGTTCTGAATTTCATGTGCCATCTGCCTATTCTGAGAGCAAAAATCTTAGACTCAAACATATATGCAGTCAGTATATTAATTAATATCCAACTATAGGTGAACAGGACAAATATTGAGTCATCCAGGGACTTAAAAAAATCATATTTCTAGGCCTTGTCCAGGTGTCATTAAAATATACTCTCTGGGAGTGTTGTCAAAAAATAGGTATTTTTGAAAAGAAATTCCTTGATTTTATTATTGTCCAGGTTCAGAAACCAAACCAGGTGGATATTGGAGTTTGTTGTTCAGATTCTCCCTTCCGCAAGAGCCAACTGTTTCACACTGGTCTCTCCCTGGGTGGTCTCTCCCTAATTACTAGATGTTGTGATAGAACAAAGACCTCATGCATGCCTCTATTTGGAGTAACTCTGAAGGAGTAACAGCTGTAAAACTCCCTGTGGGGTTGGATATTTCTTTCATTCCCTCACAAGCATTGTTCCCAGGAGCATTCCCCAGTAAAGTTCCCTCAATTAACTCTCCATATTATTAATAAAATCAACTTATCAGGGGACCTAACCTAAAATAGCTGGGTATTAAGTGGTCTTTGAATGCAGACTCTAAAATAGGCAGTAGATTATGGTGGAACAATGTGAGAAAGGTGTAGGGATAGGAGGAAGAACCAGAAGTCCCACAACATTACAAGTTAGAGAGTGAGCAAGGTAGGCATTCAAGTAGAAAGTGGCACAAAGGGGTAAACCAAAGTCTCAGCAGAGTAAGGAGGACATCAGAGAAGAGAGTGACCTGTATAGAGTATCTGAAGTGGAGTGAAGAGGAATTCTACCTGACAGAAGAGGTCAGCCTTTCATGGACTATTAGAATTGAGGAAGGGTAAGAAAAAAGTCCCTCCAGGAATATAATGTCCTGTGCAAGCTCAACATTGGGTTTTGAAACCCAAACAGAGCAAGAAGGACATCTGTATAAGGAATGGTGAAACAGTAGCTCAGGGTGAAGAATCTGTCAATGTGAGTTTGGTAGGATGTCTGTGTGAGTACTGTAGGCCATTGTTGAACAGAGGCAAAGTATTGGTTATGTAGATAGATAGATAGATAGATAGATAGATAGATAGATAGATAGATAGGATATATATATAGGATACATATATAGAGAGAGATAAAATGTATGTAAATGCCACTGTGTATATACATTTTATATATACATACTATAGCTCTGTGCCATGAGAATACCTGATAGCAGTGATACCCCAATGGCAATATATATACCTAACACCCATATTTTGGCTTCTAAATTTTATTATCAACTTAAAGGAACCAGAACTACTTAGAGAAATGACTAGAAATGACTAGTTTCTGGGCTGGGTCAGAGGAAGTACAAGGTGAGGCTGGAACATCTTTTTGAGACAAAGTAAGAATATGCTCAAGAATGGTGGGACACACTGAAAGAACATAGAAAGCAGCTTGAACAGACTCCACTGGCAAAATTTGAATCAATTTCATCATCCACATGAATTGTTAATGGGAGCAAACTCCAGGTGCCTCTGAGGAACAGTGATGAGGAGAAACCCTCACTGGGCAGTGCTAATAATATTAATGAACTTGGACTACTGAGCAGTGGTAATGAATGGCTTGTCTGGATGGCCAGAGTCCTGGGAAGAAAAGATTGGTCTATTATAGAAAAGGATTTCTGGAAAAGAAAATGTTAGTGCAGACATGGAAGAGCACATAAGGACGAAGGTTACTGCATCATATGTTAATACCCATTAGAGAGCAACCACAACAGAAGAGTGACTCAACCAGCTTGTGTCAATTAGGCTGTGCCATTGCCCACCCCAGTGATTGCAAAATGAGCTCATGAATATAGTATTCCTGGTGGCAGAAATGGAGGCTATGCATGAGCCCAACAGCAAATACTGCTGATCATTACTGACTCAGCTACTAATGATACTAAATCTCAAACCTTCCTGCAATAGAAACTAATACTGAGTCCCAGATAAAACACCATTCTTTGAAGAGTCCAACTAGACAATTGGTGGCAAGTTGACTACATTGGACAATCCCTGTCTTAGGAAGGGCATCTATTAATATTGTTGAAGTGGAGATATGAATGGATTTTGTTTGCCTCAACCAAAAATGCTATCCAAATTCTTACTGAATTTTTGATCCATCCACATGATATCTATAACATCATCTTATCTAAATGAAAGGGTCTCCAGGAAGCATCTAATTTAGATGGATTGAGAAGAAAGAATAAAACTATTTTTCAAACTCCTGGCATACCTCCAGTATTATTCTTTAGAATCCTGTAGAACAAAATGCAAATAATAGCCCTGAAAAGGGAAGGAGAGAGAGGAGCAAAAGAGTAAGACATTGAAGGAACAGAAGCAGCAGCTTTTTATGTCGGGCACCTAGCATGTGCCCTAGGATGGAGGCTTTATGCATTTGATCACATTTAATTCTCAACAAGCACACAAAGAATTTATTACCCCAATTTCATAGTGGAAGAAGATAAAAACTAGAGGACTTTAGAAACATACACAACCACTATTGTGCCTACCACTTGAACCAAAAATGTATTTCATCCATCCTAGAATCTCCTCTTCTATTTATAAGAATCAGGGTTAAAGGATACAGGACTGAGAAGAGTGGCAAAGCATGTTAGGCTCTACTCAATCAATTATAAGTGGCTTAAGCATCAGAGTCTAACAGCTAATAAGGGCTAAAAATTATCAAACAGTTACTCTGTGCCAAGCACTCTCTTAAGTTACCTACATGGATTCTCTCATTTAATTTTTAGGAACACTGTCTGAGGGGAGATATTATTTACCTCATTTTATCAGTGAGGATACTGATGCTCAAAGGAGTTAAATAACTCATGGATCATACAAATGGTGTAGTCCAGTGGTTCTCAAACTTTAGTATGGAGAACATATGGATAATTTGTTGAAATACAGAGTACCAGGTCTTATCTCCAGAATTTCTGATTGAGAAGGTTTGGAATAGAGCCTGAGAACATGCACTGCTAACAAGTTCTCCTGTGATGCTGATGCTGCCATTCCAGGGGCCACATGGGAGAATCACTGGTAGAATCAAGGACAATTTTCAGAGTGACACTTAGGCATCCCAGCTTCAGAACCAACGTTTGACATTTTTAACAGAACTAATCTGGATAGGAATGAGAAACATTGTTAGTATCAACCTGACTTGCTTCACGACAGTATGCAGGAGGCATTCTGTGTTTCAATTTCCTTAGCCAAACCTTCTGCCAACCTATGGGAAATTAATTTTTTCCTAATATTAATACAAATTATATTCAGTAGTATATCCAAGTAAGCCTAAATAACAACTTATTTCCAAAGCCATCCAGAGGTATACATTCTCAGGTGGTTCACACTAAAGACCCTTGAGAGCAAAGAAGTGACAGGAAGTTGGTGGTGTCAGGCTAAAGAAGAGAAGTACCAGAAAGTGGGAGATGTGAGGAAAGGGAAAGTTAGTAACCATTTCACTTACTGCAATTTCTCCTAAATTTGACCTTAAAATGGGACACCGTTGTTTTTCCTCATCCTTTGGGGATTAGAAGACAGATGAATAGATCCCCTGCCCTAAGAGGGGCTTGAAGTTACTTGAATCCTATTGCCTAGCTCTGTATAAGGTCTATATGAGGACAGATAAAATGTATAAACTCAAGTGGAATACAGGGTTTTGAGGAAGACATGGTTTAAAGTTGTGTAACAATTAGAAAACAGCACCAAACAGAATATGATCAACTACATGTAGCATTGTTAATGTCAGTCCAGTAGAAGCCACAAAGAATCAAATAGAGGAACTTCAAGGTAGAAGCATCAACACTTAGCCCTGGGCCTCCCAAATACCAAAATAATAGAATTCAACAAGGAAATAACTGAAGTAACCTTCAGGCAAACACCACGAAGTAGAAGCAGTTTAATTCTCTAATTCTCTCTAGCACCTTGGACAGAGTATGTTCTACTGTCCTGGCAGTTTTATTCTTATTAACAATTATTAGCCTAGAAGTAGACATAAACAACTGTATTTTTTTAAGAAGGAGAAGTACTATATTTTTTTAACATAATTCTTCTGAGAAGCTAAAAATGCTTTTAATGTTGTCTAACTAATCTCTTTATCCACTAGAGAGTGAAACAAGTGTAATTAAATAGAAATTACCTCTACTGCTTTTAAAGTAAGATAACTTTTGACCTATCTTCCAAAATACTCATGTTGTTCTATATTATCTTTTTTTTCCCAAAGAATTTTCTTCCCTTTAAAGTAAGAAGACATTTTTCAAACCAATACCATTTAGGGATTAACTAGTATATGTTCAGGGAAAAGAAATGAATAAAACCCAACTTGGAAATAAGGAAAAAAGATTTTTTAGTTTTTAAAAAAATGTTATACTAGAACATTTTCTAATAAGACTTCCTGAGAGTCATCTCATTCTCTCATGGAATATAATTCTGATTTACTAGTTACAGTTGATTAGGATTCACATGTGTTATAACTGTAAAGTTAGAGGTTGAGTTGTAGAAAATTAACCAGGTGTCATTTTTTTCTGTTTGATAGAGAAGATAACCCCTAAAGGTTATAATTTTATTTCCCTGTAGTATTTTAATGTGTTTCATATCATACTAGGAAATCTTATTCCAGATTTCTTTTTCCACTGACCTTGTAAGTCTTAATTTCTCATGTCCTCTTTGAATCGGGTTTTCATTCTGTGGGTTCCCACATGACTGTAATTAGTTAAATAAAACTTTGACACAGGCCACCTATTTGTATGAGTACTTTTTAACAATTTGAGAGTCATACATTTGCATGTAAATGAAATGAATCCATGTTTAAGTATTTCATCTACATTTTTTCTTCATCTCATATTTAACTTGGATGAAAGGCAGTGGTTTGAATGAAACTCAAATGAACACGGTAATGTCAGCAATCATATCTTGGAAATCAGGCAACAAGACTTACATTTTTTTGCTACCTTATCCAGGGCTCTGAAAATTATAGAGTATTAATGAATATTTTTATGTAAAGATTTAAGAAGTCTTAGATCAGCTAAATCAACTAAACTACTCCCTTGGAACAGACCTATACTCTGTCTTACAAAGACTGGTCATATCCCTGCACATTTTCATAGTCACTACGGAAACAAGGTTAATCTATTGCAAAGTTCTGCCAAATTATTGCAAATCTGGTAGCAGGAAATATGGCAGAGTCTTTATAAAAAGATGAGAATTTATTCAAAACTAGAACTCCAAAGTCCATATGTCTTGTTCTACTTGTACCATGGACTTGTGCACATTTGTAGCTCAGTTCAATAAACATTCTGATTAGTAACAAAAAAACAAAGATGAGTAAGGCAGAGCTCACATCCTTGTAGAGCATAGAGTTTATTCCATTTTAAATAATTTCATATGTATGTACGTAGTGTCTTTTCAGTATCCACCCTTGAGACAAGCAGTAAATGATTTTTGCCTTTCACTTAGAATATTTTTCAGAAAAATCAGAAAGAGAGACAAAAATAGATACATAAAGTCAGCTGTTAATAAGTGCTAAGAAGAAAACTTAAGGGGAGTAAGAAGAGTAAAAATTATGAAGGCTCTTATTTTATACGGTCCTGGTTTGTGTGTATGCGCTGGATTGGGGTTTCTACGAAAAATTTTACGTTTGGGTCAGGAGTAGAATGAAGCGAGAAGGGAGTATTATTGATATCGAAAGGGTGCAGGAAAGTGCTGAGAAGAGAAGGGCGGGTCCCTAGCTAAGGTTCCAGCCCTGGGCCTGTGCCCATGGAACAAGGTGAGGATAGGCACTCCTGCCTTTGTGCCCAAATGCTTCATTTCCAAAGACCACCCTGGCCTGTGATGCCCCCATCCTATGCCTATAAAATCCCCTGGGATTCTAGGAGGCAGGCACACAAGTGGCTGGATGTCAAGAGGAACACATTGGCAGAAGAAGACACAAGCAGCTGGATGGCAACAGAATGTTGAGGGGAGCATGCAGCAGAAGGGCACACCGACAGATGCTGGCCATCCACCAGTGGAAGGCCATAGAGGCTGGCCAGGGTAGTTGGACAGCCCGGCCACCAAGCAGCCTGACTCCAGGGGAAAACCATCTCCCTTCTGGCTCCCCAATCTGCTGAGAGCTACTTCCACTCAATAAAACCTTACACTCATTTTCCAAGCCCACATGTGATCCGATTCTTCTGGTATAACAAGGCAAGAACTCTGGGATACAGAAAGCTCTCTGTCCTTGCAATAATGCAGGGGTCTAACTGAGCTGACTAACACAAGTCACTTACAGACAGCTAAACTAAAAGAGCACCATGTAACACACGCTCACTGTGGCTTCAGAAGCTATAAATATTCACCCCTAGACACTGCCATGGGTTTGGAGCCCCCCAGCCTGCTTGCCTGTCTGTATGCTCCCCTAGAGGTTTGAGCAGTGGGGCACTGAAGAAGCGAGCCATACACCCATAGCACGCCCTGCAAGGGGAACAAGGGAAGTTTGCCCATTTCATTATTCTTAATTTATAACGGGCCACAACCAACAATAATATGAATATTCATTTCTGTCTTACAAGAGTGCTTCAAGAAAATTTCTAAAATATGTAAATAGCTATAAATTGAAAAATGAATGATAATCTAAAAGAATTTTTATCATAACATCATCTAAAATTTATTAAAAATTAAAATGAATTTTTGTCTTTTTAAACTGTAAACACAGTTCACTATATAGTGAAGGATAATAATTTCTGTTTTCTGAGAATCTCTTTGATTCCTAAAATCAAAGTCAAAATAATTACATTCTATTATTATTGCTCAATTCCTCGAAACCAAATCAAAACTTAGCTTGCTTATGTTTAGAATACTAGTCCTTAACCTTGGCTGCACATTGGAATTACTTGGGGGAACTTTTTATATATATATGTTTGCCTAGCTCCCCAAAACCAGATTCTTATGTACTTGGCCTGGGGTGTATTGTGAACATCACTATTTCAACAGCTCCCTAGATGACCTCAATGTGCTGCCAAAGCGGACCACACCTATTTAGACCATGACTTTACCAGTCAGTTTCCTGCTTGCATCTCCCCACGACATCCTCCCCTAAAGTTTCTAGTTGTCTCCTTTCATTTTTTGACAGAAGGCCCATGCCTTGTTCATCACATTAACAATATTTTACAACTCTTACTAACTCTTCCTGTGGGATATTTTAATTAATTATTTATATCTGAAGACTGTTTTTGCTGTAGAGCTCACAGATTTTCTGTTTTAATTTAAATGAATCATTCTCTACACATAGTTGTATTAGTCCATTCTCACACTGCTATAAAGAACTACCTGAGACTGGAAAGTTTATAAAGAAAAAGAGGTTTAATTGACTCAAAGTTCCATAGGTTGTACAGGGGGCATGGCTGGGGAGGCCTCGGGAAACTTACAATCATGGCAGAAGGTGAAGAGGAAGCAAGCACATCTTCATATGGCAGCAGGAGAGAGAGAGAAAAGGGGGAAGTGCTTTTAAACAACCAGATCTCATGAGAACTCACTCACTATACTGAGAACAGCAAGGGGAAAAAGTCGCCCCCATGATTTAATCACCTCCCATCAGGTCCCTCCTCCAACACGTGGGGATTAGAATTTCACATGAGATTTGGGTGGAGACACAGAGCCAAACTATATCACTCTTCGTTGCCATCATCCTTGAATTTCTTTTATTGAACTCTTGGTTTAGTTCCACAATTTTATGTAAGCTATGTCTAACCCTTTTGGTCCTTGTCCTTGTTTTCCTGGAATATACCTTAAATGACTTCCTTAGGAATAATGTATGAACATCCTTTCTGAGTCCTTGTAGATCTGAAAATGTTTTAATTATGCTTTTATACTAGATTAATAATTTAGCTGTGTCTAGAATTATACGCTCAAACCTGATTTCCCTTGAAGATATTTGAAGATTTTTAAAAATTTTATTCTAACTCCTAAGGCCGTTGGTGAGCAGTATGATATGTCCCTCTACTCCTGCTAGATTGATTCTATTATTCCCAAAACATTTTACCATTTTCTGTGTCCCTTCTTTTAATTATATGGTCTATATCCATTTAATTATCTTTACCATTGCTAAACCTTCTATTCAATAATAATAATTTCAAATATCCACATTATATTTATTTTCTTAATGTTTTTTCTCTCAACATCTTCTTACAATGTTATGGATACAAGGTGAACTTGAGTTTCTCTGAAAATTTTTATGTTTTCTGTTTTCCTTCTTCTGTCCTCTGAATTTTCACTTTTTCTTCCAGGATCAGTCGTGTCTTTTTTTGTCTTTTTCATATTGCTGATTTATTTATTTATTTATTTAGTATATGGTCATCAGGTTTTAGCCTTTTATAGTTAAAAATAAGGGGGACAGAAAGATTAACTTAGTGTTCTCAGTATATAGCTATAGCTTGATGACTTGTAGGATTTGCTATATGTGACAGGAGGAGGAGATTTTCACTAAGTTGGAACTTCCCAAAGCTCAGAATAAGGAGGACATCATTTTGGACACAAATTCTTATCCAAGTAGCCCTATTCTTCTTTGATCAGTTAACTTGATCTCCTTAGAGAAGAGCCTTTCTTTTTAATGGGAGGGCACATATCAATATGCTGACAAGCTAGTGCGGAAGGCGGAGGCAAGAGATAGATGAGAATGCTAGCGCATATGCTTCATGATAGACTTTCAATCAATCACCCTGTTTTTAGCCTCTTCTTCCACCACCATCTGAACCCAAATCTGGAGCTTCTGTGAATGCCACAAGGAGAGATCATCTGTCTCCCTTCACTGGGGTGTCCCTCTGGGTATTCTGGGCTACAACTTCGTTCTCTATGCTTGATTTATAAAAATGCTCCCATTGACTTCTGTCTTCTAGAAATTTGTTGAAATCCATCATCCACTAATAACCTCCCTACATCATATTATCTTTACTGGCATAAATTTATTCCTTTTAAATATTTTTTTCTACTATTATACAAATTGCTTCTTAGATGAAGGGAGAACACTAAGCATGCTTATTCTTCCATCTGAAGTCAGAAAAATTGAAGTTTCATTCTTCTGTTACCTCTTATAATTTAAGTTTGACCTAAAGTCTTCCCCAAATTGTTTCAATGATAAGTAGCAGATCCATGTACAACTGACAGATGAATTACATCAAGAGTTTTACCCCGTATTGACTGTACTCAATTAATAACATCAAATCCAGATTTTTAAAATATATAAAACAGATAGTAGGACTAGAAGAGAGTTGCTTATGTTGGATAGGCGGACGTCAGCCTATGAGCCAATGTTTGTAGAAAGGGCTGGAGAAGCTGGAGAATCGTGATTCTCTCTCTCTCTGCTTTTTTTTTTTTTTTTTGAGATGGAATCTAGTTCTGTCGCCCAGCCTGGAGTGCAGTGGCATGATCTCAGCTCACTGCAACCCCCACCTCCCAGGTTCTAGTGATTCTCCTGCCTCAGCCTCCAGAGTAGCTGGGATTACAGGTGCCCACCAACGTGCCCAACTAATTTTTGTATTGTTAGTAGAGACAGGGTTTCACTGTGTTGGCCAGGCTGGTCTCGAACTCCTGACCTCATGATCTGCCCACCTCAGGCTCCCAAAGTGCTGGGATTACAGGCGTGAGCCACCACGCTGGGCCGATTCTTAAAGTTGGTAAGCCCAGTTCTCCCCACAGACAGCGACCACGTGAACTCCCCCTATACTCTTAAGCTTCTTTCTCAGTTCCTAGGACCAATTCAACATGAGATGGTAAAAACTGAACAGCATCTGCTTAATTATTTATTCTCTCTAGATCTAGACAGGGTTGAGGCTCTGCTTTGCTTGACACCTTTTTGTGGACTTGACACCTGCACATGTGTTCAGCCATTCTGATGCTGCTGCCTGCCTGCCTTGAGTTGGTTGACCTGGATGTCCCACTTTTTGCTCCTCCTACTGTTGGCACAGAGCTCCCTGACTCACAGCCTCCATGTCACTGTTCACAGTGATTTGATGGCTCTGTTCTTTAAGCTTCTTGCTCATCAGCCTGAAATCCTGTCTACATCTTGTTATGGTTATTTTCTAGGACTTGTCTAGACACATTAAGCATGCTACAAGTCAATTTATGCAAACTTTGAGATGGGATAGGATGATAAATTATCTGAAATAATCTTTAAGCCTCATTTCTAACAATCTCCACTGCCTCATCCCAATGTGAATTATCTAAACCTGCTGTAAGAGGCAGAAGAGTAGAGACTAAGTGTGTATTTGGATAAAATCACTGCTGTAATAATGATACACTTTATGACTATGCTAGAGTGTTTGTTTCTTCACCCAAGAGTGTAGAAAATAACAGTACTACCTAAAGGTTTTTTTTGAGATTTACAGAGATTATTTCTGTTAAGTAATTAGAACAATCCAGGTATTTGTTCTGTTTATCCATAGTGCCCACCTCTATATCATATGTACACTCTCGATGATCCTACTTAACTTACTCCATGTTCCCATGAGAATTTGAGTGTGGCCTCAGCCTGGGCATTCAGCTGAGTGTCCTTGATTCTGAACTGTATTCCTATCTCTAAAGGAAGAACCTAAGAGCTATGCAGCTGCCTATGAATAGTATGCAATTTTAATTACTGTAAATTGAGGAATATTTATATTACAACTTAACTTTTAAAATCGAAGTTAATTATTTTTGGAAAAACTGTTGCTTATTTTCAGTAAATGCTAACTGAATATTAACCTATGAAAATATATTATTGACATAATTTGGGGAGGAGAAACAATGGTAGGAATTTGGACAACTCCTCATTTAAAATTTGATTTTTTCCGGTATAATGAAGATAGGTGTATTTATCTAGAGTCTTACAACTACCACAGCTTGTCCTAAATAGTTAGATGAAGTTTCTAAGATTGTAGTGGTAAAGGTATTTTAACAGCTTTTTTTTTTCAGTTATGTTAATGCCGAGTAAGTTCTGTTTGAAAAAAAAAAAAAGTAAAGAACAATTTTTTTTATGATTTAGTATAACCATTTCTTATAACTGTGGTTTCAGCCATCTAGCTGGTCACTATGTTTGCAGAGGAGGTTTGAGCTCAGTAATCAGTATTTTTAAAAGCTTCCAGGTGATTCTAATATACCAGCCTTTTGGGAAGACTCCTCTCATATACAAAACAGAGAATGTAAACACTTGCATCACATTTAAAAAGAGCAAGTATAAATTTTCACCCTAAATATAATGCAAATTGACCATGGTGGATGTCACAGCAGTATTACTTACAGTAATATTTACCAAGCTTGCCTAATTATAATAATCACCCAGGGCAATTGTTGAAAATGGCCCTCTCCTGACTGAAAAAAATCTTCTGATTCACCCCAGATTCAGTAGGTCTATTAAACACACACACACACACACACACACACAGAAATCTGAATGCTAACACACATCCCAGCTGATACACATGATCATATATGTTCAGCAAATATGAGCATATAGGACTTCAGTAAAGATGTAGGCTTTAGGAGACTGTAAAGTAGTGTTAAGCTCACAGGCATGTGCCAGAGTTCCTACATACATAACAACACTAGAAGTCTTGCCTTATTTGGAGTTATAGAAAAATATGTAGTGAGATAATGGAAACATCATTAGACATACAGGTGTTTGGATAACAAGATAATAGAACCCATCCCACCAGGGTGGCAGACAACAGTTAGCAGCATAGGAAGGAAGCTGTACTGGACAATGTAGGTAACCATGGATCTCAGCCTCTCCTTGGCCTTAGTATAAAGAATCACTTTGGTGAACCTCTCCTCGTCTGCTACTGTTTTATCAATTTGTGTTCCAATGCTGGCATTAGTATGCAAGTATGAGGTCCATGACTTATATTTCACTAGGGGGTAAGGAATCACTTTCCCTTCTGGACACAAATGAGAGAAGATGTAAAAATAAGTTCTGCAGAGTCAACAAATGCCAGCCCAGTTCATGTTTTTGTAAACAAAGATTCCAGGGGAAACAGTACATCATTCTTTCATGTATTATGTGTGGCAGCTTTGGAACTGCAATGTCAGAGTTGTGTCATTGGAACATAGGTCTCTGTAATGATAAAAGCATTCCTATGTAGGCCTTTATAAAAAAAGTTTCCTGGCTGTTGTGCTAAGACCACCTTGCCACTGTGAAAGTATCCACAATTGTGTCAACTCAGAACAAAGCAGAGTATGGGGCAGTGAGAGGCTGAGCCCTGAATACTGCAGATATCTGAAGCTATCCCTACTCCTGGGCTTTTCAGTTCAAGACCATGAATTATTTTTTTGTTTTGCTTTGTTTTGGTTTTGATTTGTATTTTACTTAATCTATTAGAGTTGGGTCTTCCTTTATTTATATCAAAAATAGTCCTGACTAGTAACAGTTACAATAATTAAAAATATACAGAGCAGAAAAAAATCTAAATTTGTGTAGTTTTTAAATACCTAACCAACACTGGTGACATTAAGAAGCTAAGTGCTTTCTGCAATGGATATCAAGACTACTACCTAAAAGTAGCAAATGTTTTCAGAAACAATTGAAGACATACTGATAAGAGAATGATTTCTATCAATACCAAGACAGAGACAACATGCTAGCCATTCTGTGATGAGGTCTTCAACAACAGCCTAGAGAGTAGGGATTAATGGTATATATATTTTACATGCTAGGTAATTGTGTTTCGTATTTGGTTGCTTGTATTAGCTGCTGGGTGAAAGTCATTTAGCTATAGAGTCCCTTTTTTAGTTTAATTCAGAAATGTGTTATGTTCACACATAACTCTCTGTTTTGAGGCACAGAATCTGGCACAAGGTAGATGCTCAGTAAATAGAACAAATGAGCCTAAACTGCCTGACTCAACATTTTCAACCTGGATACAGATCAGAGTAGTATGTAACAAGAGTATAAAGAACTGGTCCCTTCAGCTTTCCTATCTGAAAAACACAGCCCCTAAATATCCTTTTACTTTTTCAAAGGGATAAATCACCCTGACATATCCAGTCTATCTTGTAAATTCTTAATAGCAATGAGCTAAGCTGCTCAGTGCTTTCTGCAACCATACAGCCACCTTATTCATGGCCCCTGATCATTTTTTTTTCATTTAAATACTGCTTACTCTTCACCTTATAGAATTGAAATAAGCATGAGACCTGGTGAGATTGATTTCATCTTCTGTTCACTGTGTCTTCTTTTGGAGGAGATGCCCATCTTGGATTTGAAGGAAAAGGAAAGCCATTCATTATTGCATGAAGCAATAATGTTCCCTATGATATGATCAAGAATATAGTGAGCCTTTGTTTTTTCAGAGCAAGAACTTTCTATATTCCAGGATTCGTGTATAAAAATTGTTTCTGTGAGTCTAGTGCTTAATCCCTTTGTTTCCATTAGGATAAAACTTGCTTTACATAAATCTTCTTTGAGACCTCAGTTGAGAACAAGAGGCCTTGGATGAGATTTACCCTAAGAGTCAGATATTCTTCATTTTACTGATAGCAAAGAGTCATATAGACCACTTATTCAGCAAATCTTACTTGAAGATTGGAGAATAAGATTGATGGTTAATCTTCCCAAGCCCCAAAGGACTTGCATTAATCACCTGAAGCACTTACCTTTAGTTGAGATTATTTTTATTTAGAAACTACCTCTTAAACTCACTGTATTACTCAGAGCTCTCCAGAGGGACAAAACTAATAGGATAGATGTACATATATAAGGAAGTTTATTAGGGAGAATGGGCTCACATGGTATGACAGCAAAGTGCCATGACAGGCTGTCTGCAAGCTAAAAGAGAGAAGCTGGTAGCATGCTCAGTCCCAGTCCAAAAGTCTCAGAACCAGGGAAGTCAAGATTGCAGCCCTCAGGCTGAAGCTGAAGTCCCAAGAGCCCCTGGGAGGTCACTGGTGAAAGCCCAGAGTCCAAAGGCTAAATAATCTGAAATCTAATGTCCAAGGACAGGAGGAGAGAAAGCAAGCACTTAGCTTGGGACAAGAGAGACCACCAGAGGACTCAGCAAGCTGCTTCTCTCTTCTTCTTCTGTCTGCTTGTTTTAGCCATGCTGAAAGCTAATTCGATGGTGCCCACACACAATGAGACTGGGTGGTCCTCTCCCAGTCCAATGACTCACATGTCAATCTTCCCTGGCAAATCCCTCATAGACATACCCAGAAACAATACTTTAGCAGCCATCTACGCATCCCTCAATCCAGTCAGTGGACACCTACTACTAACCATCATGTTCACCATGCACCTAGCTTACAACTTGCTCTCTATTGAAAATAATAAAAGAAAAATTCCTAAGAGAGAACATGATATCTGTATTTATTATTTAGAGCTGTATAACACATTATCTGAAAACCTAGTGACTATAGCTAACAAAAATGTATTGTACTCAGATGATGGAAACCCTAAATGCTCTAACTTGATCACTAGACATTATATACATGTAACAAAATTTTACATATACCCTATAAATTTGTGTAAGTAACAAAAAACTTAATGGTTTAAAACAACAGTATTCATTATGTCACAGTAAGTCAGGAATCCTAGCAAAGTTTAGCTGGGTCCTCTGCCCTGACTCTCTCACAAGGCTACAATCAAGGAGTTGGCTAGAGCTCTCATCATTTCAAGGTTCAACTGGGAGCAAGATCCATTTACAAGCTTGCTCACCTGGCTGTTGCCAAGATTCAGTTTCTCATGAACTGCTGCACTTAGAGCCTCACTTTGTCAATAGCTATGAGCCAGAGGCCTCCCTCTTCGGTGCTTGGCCACATAGATCTCTCCATTGGGTAGATCACAACATGGCAACTGGTTTTTATCAGAGTGAGCAAGTGAATAAGGAAGAGTAAGTGCCTTCAACATGGAATCATGGTTTTCATAACCTAATATCAAAAGTGACATCCATCACTTTTGGTATATTCTACTTGGTAGAAGCAAGTCATCAAGTCCATCCCACATTTAAAGTGAGAGTATTACACAAGGTACGAATGTCAGGAATTGGGGGTCATTGGGAGCCACTTTTGAAGTAGGACTACTGCAATGTCTTTATGAATCAAGCTGCCAAAAGAGATTGCAATCTTCAGGAAAAATAGACCGTAGTGTAAGAGTTTATCTGCTACATTTATTTGCTAGTCTTACACACTTTGAATACCATCCTGTTGCCCTCCAATTAGCTACTTACTTCTACTTCCTTTCTCAGTACACTAGAATGTGGCTAGACTTAGCTGTCAAACACTGTAAAAAGATTTGCCTCTTTCTTATCATGGACAGCTACTTTAAACTTACTTCTCACAAATCTCTCTAAACCAGGGGTCCTTAATCCCCATGCCATGGATTGTTACCCATCCGTGGTCTATTAGGAACCAGGCCTCACAGCAGGAGGTGAGCAGCTGGCAAACCAGCATTACTGCCTGGGCTCTGCCTCCTGTCAGATCAACGGCAGCATTAGATTCTCATAGGAGTGAGAACTCTATTGTGAACTATGCATGTAAGCAATCTAGGTTGCATTCTCCTGAGAATCTGATGCCTGATGATCTGAGGTGGAAAAGTTTCATCAGCACCACCCCTGCCCCTGCCCTGTACCCTCAACAACAGTCCCTCTGATGGCTTCTATCATGACATCAAGTGCTCAGGTTTTTCCCATGCTCCCCTTGACCCCTTTGAATACTACCCCATTATTCCCCAGTTAGCTACTTACCTCTGTTTCCCTTCTTAAAACACTTGAATGTGGCTACTGCTGTCACCAAAGCACTGGTCCAATGCTTGTCAGGATTATCTGTTCATAGTGAAAGTCAACTGCTTCTTTTCAGATCTTAGCTTAACTGGTTTTCTATATCATTTAGTACTTCTGAATGTGCCCACCTTCTAGAGATACTTTCTTCCTGAGGCTTCATGACATCATCCTCTTAGTGCTGCCCTACCTCTCTGTCCACTGTTTCTCAGTCTTCTTCACAGAAAAATCAGTCTGAGTCTAGCTTATAAATGTTCACTTTTAGATTTCTAGGTCAGGCCCTCTCCTTTTATTTTTTATTATGCAAGTGCTCCTAGGAAGACTTTAGCCACTATTCCTATTTTAATTACCTTCTATATGTGAACCACTCCTAAGTTTTATCTTCAGCACATGTTTCTCTCTACTAAACCTCATGCTCCTATTTAACTATGTAAGAAACATCCATTTGGTAATTCGAGTTTAATGTCAAACGGAGTTCTTCACCTGCTTCAACCAAATCTACCGCTCCTAAGAGCCTCCTCCTCTCCATGATTAGAAGTTCTGCCAGCCAAGCCAGAATCCCCCTAAATCCTTGGCTCCTTCCTTTACATAAATACGTCTATCCAATCAACCATCAAGTTTCAATGAGAAGGAAAAAGAGATTGAGCACTAGGATAATCCTTACCTACTACTTCACAACCCTCATACTCCACACTTAACCTTCACATTACATGAAAATTATATCTGGATGACCTAAAAGGTAGGCAGAATAATATCTTCTGCAAAGATATTCATGTCCTAATCTTCAGAACATGTGAATATGTTATATTACATGACATGAAGGAAATAGGCTGTAGACAGAATGAAGGTTGCTAATTAGCCTTAAAATAGGGAGAGTATTTTGTATTATTTATGTGGGCCTAATGTAATTATAAGTGTTCTTAAAGGTAGAAGTGAGGGGTTCTTAAAGGTAGAAGAGTCAATATCAGAGTAATATAAATTTGACAAAGACTAACCCAGCTCTTGCTGGCTTTGAAACTATAAGAGGCTATGAGTCAAGAAATAAGGGAGGTCTCTAGGAACTGGAAAAGTCAAGAAAATATATTCTCCCCTAGAGTCTCCAGAGGGGAACACAACTCTACTAGTGCCTTCATTTTAGCCAATGAGATGCTTTTCAGACTTCTTACCTCCAGACTTGTAAGATAACCTACTACATTTGCATTGTTTTAAGCCACTAAGATTATGGCCATTTCTTAGAGCAGCAATAGGAAATTAATACATCTTATTTTTCATTGAGTCATCTTTTATTATTTATGTTAACTAAATCTGATAGACTCTGAATGATAGAAGCATATCATCTCACTCTTGTTAAATAATCAAACCCAAGAGAAATTCCAAAATGCCTTTACAACAGGTGGGAGGTAAGAAGCAAAGCTGAACCAGACCACTAAACAAGATGCTACTCTTAGATTCAATAGCATATTTACCCTGGTTAGATTTTTTAAATTCCTGAAACTAAATTAAGGAACCCAAGTTCCCTTTGAGAGAATTATCTTCTGCAAGGTTTTGGAACCAGGTCATTGTCATTAAAAATTTACCTTTCATAATATTTTTGCTTCAATTTCTATCATTTCAGTTTAGGAAATACTAAAACAATAACAAATAAATGTTCAGGGACAGAAAAAATATAGCTGAGAAACTAGATATACATAAAGCAAGGAAGAATGTGAGAAAAGGTATAAAAATAAGATATTTTTTCTTATTCTTAATATATCTGAAAGGTAAATATTGGCTTAAAGTGGTAATAGTAACAATGCATCACTTGATAATAGAATGTGAAAAAACAAAACAAATAAGATAAAGGTCATTAAAAGGAAGAAGAAATTTGGAATACTATGCTATAAGTATGAATGAAGTAGTGCAGGTAGACTTAGACAAATTAAAAATGTATATTGTGGGGCCAGATGTGGTGGCTCACACCTGCAATCCCAGTGCTTTGGGAGTCTGAGGCAGGCAGATCACCTGAGATCAGGACTATAAGAGCAGCCTGGCCAACATGGTGAAACCCTGTCTCTACTAAAAGTAAAAAAATTAGCCAGGCATGATGGCAGGTGCCTGTAATCCCAGCTACTCAGGAAGCTGAGGTCAGGGAATCACTTGAACCTGGGAGGGGGAGGTTGCAGTGAGCCAAAATCGTGCCATTGTGCTGTAGCCTGGGCGACAGAGTGAGACTCTGACTCAAAAAAAAAAAAAAAAAAAAAAAGTATATTGTGAACTCTAGTACAATCACTATCGAATGCGCAAATGAAGAAAAGGTGATATATTAATGGAGGAGATAAGATAAACCAATACAAAAATGCTCAAATAAAACCAGGAAAGGAAAAAAAAGAAAATAACAGAAAAAAAAAACACAAAAATAGAAAGCAATTATACACGTGGTAGATATTAATTCAACTATATCATTAATCACTTTAAATGTGAATTTTCTAAATACACCAATTAAAAAGCAGAGATTGTCAGAGTAGATTAATAAAATAAGACCCAGCTAAATGCTGGCTACAAGAAAACTACGTGTAAAAATCAGAGAAGTTCAAAGTAAAGAGGTGAAAATAGTTGCAAAATATTAACATTTACATTAATCGAAAAAAAAAATCAGGAATACCTATATTAATCTTAAAGCAGATTTCAGAACAAGGAAAATTATCAGGGAAAAAGAGAAGTATTCCATCATGATACAGAATTCAATTCTCTATGAAAACATAATCATAAATGTATATGAACCTACCTAACAAGAGCTCATCAAAATATGTGAAACAAAAGTTGATAGAACTGCAACAGAAACAAACAAATCTACTATTATAGTTGGAGACTTTAAGACCCCTCTTTCAGTAATTGATACATCAGGTAGGCAGAAAATCAATAAGGATATAATTGACTCAAATAACACTACGAATATACTAGCTGTAATCAACATTTACAGAATCCTGCATCCAAAAACAGCAGACCACACATTTTTTTTCAAGGTCATATAGAATCTTCATCGAGATATAAAACAATCTTGACCATAAGACATACTTTAACAAATTAAAAAATAA
This sequence comes from Macaca mulatta, assembly GCF_049350105.2. Classification (NCBI taxonomy): domain Eukaryota; kingdom Metazoa; phylum Chordata; class Mammalia; order Primates; family Cercopithecidae; genus Macaca; species Macaca mulatta. Next base: position 127,154,708 of record NC_133411.1, read on the forward strand.
CAGGAATTATACAAATTATATTCTCAGACTATAAAAGAATTAAACTACAAATCAGTAATGTAAAGAAGTTGAACAATCCCAAATACTTGGATATTAAATAACACAATCCTTGATATGATTTGGCTGTCTCCCAACCCAAATCTGTTCTTGAATTGTAGTTCCCATAATCCCCATGTATCATGGGAGGGACCCAGTGGGAGGTAGTTGAATCATGGGGCGGTTACGCTTATGCTATTTTTGTGATAGTGAGTGAGTTCTCAGGAGGTCTAATGGTTTTTTAAAGGGTTTTTCCCCCATTGCTCAGCACTTCTTTCTCCTGCTGCCATGTGAAGAAGGATGTGTTTGCTTCCCCTTCCACCATGATTGTAAGTTTCCTAAGGTCATTCCAGCTATGCTCAACTGTGAGTCAATTAAACCTCTTTCTTCTGTAAATTACCCAGTCTTAGGCATGTCTTTATTAGCAATATGAGAATGGACTAACACACTCTTATATAACACATGAGTCGATAAGAGTCTCAAGAGAAATTTAAAATATTTTGAATTAAATGAAAGTTATATGTTAAATCAAGTTTAGCCTAAAGCTGTCTTCTCACATATTTTAAGTTTGGTTTAAAGATTTACCTATATATAGTGAAATGAAACCTAACTGACTTAGGATTGTCTTGGAGATGCGGGCCCTTTTTTGGTTCCATATGAACTTTAAAGCAGTTTTTTCCAATTCTGTGAAGAAACTCATTGGTAGCTTGATGGGGATGGCATTGAATCTATAAATTACCTTGGGCAGTATGGCCATTTTCACGATATTGATTCTTCCTATCCATGAGCATCGTATGTTCTTCCATTTGTTTGTGTCCTCTTTGATTTCACTGAGCAGTGGTTTGTAGTTCTCCTTGAAGAGGTCCTTTACATCCCTTGTAAGTTGGATTCCTAGGTATTTTATTCTCTTTGAAGCAATTGTGAATGGAAGTTCATTCCTGATTTGGCTCTCTGTTTGTCTGTTACTGGTGTATAAGAATGCTTGTGATTTTTGCACATTAATTTTGTATCCTGAGACTTTGCTGAAGTTGCTTATCAGCTTAAGGAGATTTTGGGCTGAGACAATAGGGTTTTCTAAATATACAATCATGTCATCTGCAAACAGGGACAATTTGACTTCTTCTTTTCCTAACTGAATACCCTTGATTTCTTTCTCTTGCCTAATTGCCCTAGCCAGAACTTCCCACACTATGTTGAATAGGAGTGGTGAGAGAGGGCATCCCTATCTTGTGCCAGTTTTCAAAGGGAATTTTTCCAGTTTTTGCCCATTCAGTATGATATTGGCTGTGGGTTTGTCATAAATAGCTCTTATGATTTTGAGGTACGTTCCATCAATACCGAATTTATTGAGCGTTTTTAGCATGAAGGGCTGTTGAATTTTGTCAAAAGCCTTTTCTGCATCTATTGAGATAATCATGTGGTTCTTGTCTTTGGTTCTGTTTATATGCTGGATTATGTTTATTGATTTGCGAATGTTGAACCAGCCTTGCATCCCAGGGATGAAGCCCACTTGATCATGGTGGATAAGCTTTTTGATGTGTTGCTGAATCCGGTTTGCCAGTATTTTATTGAGGATTTTTGCATCGATGTTCATCAGGGATATTGGTCTAAAATTCTCTTTTTTTGTTGTGTCTCTGCCAGGCTTTGGTATCAGGATGATGTTGGCCTCATAAAATGAGTTAGGGAGGATTCCCTCTTTTTCTATTGATTGGAATAGTTTCAGAAGGGATGGTACCAACTCCTCCTTGTACCTCTGGTAGAATTCAGCTGTGAATCCATCTGGTCCTGGACTTTTTTTGGTTGGTAGGCTATTAATTATTGCCTCAATTTCAGAGCCTGCTATTGGTCTATTCAGGGATTCAACTTCTTCCTGGTTTAGTCTTGGAAGACTGTAAGTGCTGGAGGCATCACGCTACCTGACTTCAAACTATACTACAAGGCTACAGTAACCAAAACAGCATGGTACTGGTACCAAAACAGAGATATAGACCAATGGAACAGAACAGAGTCCTCAGAAATAATACCACACATCTACAGCCATCTGATCTTTGACAAACCTGAGAGAAACAAGAAATGGGGAAAGGATTCCCTATTTAATAAATGGTGCTGGGAAAATTGGCTAGCCATAAGTAGAAAGCTGAAACTGGATCCTTTCCTTACTCCTTATATGAAAATTAATTCAAGATGGATTAGAGACTTAAATGTTAGACCTAATACCATAAAAACCCTAGAGGAAAACCTAGGTAGTACCATTCAGGACATAGGCATGGGCAAAGACTTCATGTCTAAAACACCAAAAGCAACGGCAGCAAAAGCCAAAATTGACAAATGGGGTCTCATTAAACTAAAGAGCTTCTGCACAGCAAAAGAAACTACCATCAGAGTGAACAGGCAACCTACAGAATGGGAGAAAATTTTTGCAATCTACTCATCTGACAAAGGGCTAATATCCAGAACCTACAAAGAACTCAAACAAATTTACAAGAAAAAAACAAACAACCCCATCAAAAAGTGGGCAAAGGATATGAACAGACATTTCTCAAAAGAAGACATTCATAGAGCCAACAGACACATGAAAAAATGCTCATCATCACTGGCCATCAGAGAAATGCAAATCAAAACCACAATGAGATACCATCTCACACCAGTTAGAATGGCGATCATTAAAAAGTCAGGAAACAACAGGTGCTGGAGAGGATGTGGAGAAATAGGAACACTTTTACACTGTTGGTGGGATTGTAAACTAGTTCAACCATTATGGAAAACAGTATGGCGATTCCTCAGGGATCTAGAACTAGATGTACCATATGACCCAGCCATCCCATTACTGGGTATATACCCAAAGGATTATAAATTATGCTGCTATAAAGACACATGCACACGTATGTTTATTGCAGCACTATTCACAATAGCAAAGACTTGGAATCAACCCAAATGTCCATCAGTGACAGACTGGATTAAGAAAATGTGGCACATATACACCATGGAATACTATGCAGCCATAAAAAAGGATGAGTTTGTGTCCTTTGTAGGGACATGGATGCAGCTGGAAACCATCATTCTTAGCAAACTATCACAAGAACACAAAACCAAACACCGCATGTTCTCACTCATAGGTGGGAACTGAACAATGAGATCACTTGGACTCAGGAAGGGGAACATCACACACCGGGGCCTATCATGGGGAGGGGGGAGGGGGGAGGGATTGCATTGGGAGTTATACCTGATGTAAATGACGAGTTGATGGGTGCAGCACAGCAACATGGCACAAGTATACATATGTAACAAACCTGCATGTTATGCACATGTACCCTACAACTTAAAGTATAATAATAATAAATAAATTAAAAAAAAAAAACAAGTTTCACTAATTCGATAGACAAAAAAAAAAAAAAAAAAGAAACCTAACTGAATGTGTAAACAGACTGTAACCTACTTTGTGCCAATTACCAACTTTTGGTCAATTAAAGGTGGGTGACCAACCATTCAAATCATGTTGAAATAAGGCAAACACCAAGCTGTAACCAATCTATTTGTTTCTATGCCTCACTTCCGTTTTCTGTACATCACTTTTCTTTTTCTGTCCATAAATCTTCTTCCACCATGCTGCTGTACTGGAGTCTCTGTGAGCCTACTGTGGCTTTGGAGGCTTCCCGGTGGTGAAACAGTCTTTGGTCAATTAGGCTCTGTTAAAATTAATTTGTCTAAGGTTTTTTGTTTTTCTTTTTGTAACAAATAAAACATCAAATCTTGTGGTATACACTGAAAGCTATGCTCAGAGGAAAATGTATAGCATTAAATGCATATATTACAAAACAAAGTTCTAAAATCAATAATCTAAGCTACCACCTTAAAAAATTAGATAAGATCATTTCAAGCCTAAAACAAGCAACATTTAAAAAATAAAAATTACAGTAGAAATCAATTAAATTGAAAACAGGAAACTGAAAGAGAAAATCAATGAAATCAAAAGTGCTTATTTGAAAAGACCAGTGAAAGTGATAAACGTCTAGCCAGGCTAACCAAGGGAAAAAAAAAAAAAACATAAATTGCCAAAATCACAAATACAAGAGAAGCTGGCACAACTGATTCTATAAACATTAAGAGGATAATAAAAAGATTATTATGAACAAGTCAATGCTCACAAATTTGATAACTTAGATAAACCAATTATTTGAAAGGCACATCCACTAAAACTCATACAAGGAGAAATAGAACCTGAAGTATCCTATATATCTTAAGGTGATTAAAAAAATTTAATAAGCTTCCAAATAAGAAAGCACCAAGGCCAGATGAGATCACTGGTGATTCCATCATTTAAGGAGGTTGAGTTAGGAGGATTACTTGAGCCCAGTACTTTGAGATCAGAAGGAAACAGTGAGAGAAGAAGGAGGACAAGAAGAAGGAGAGGGAGGAGAAGAAGGAGAAGAAGGAAGTGGGGAGGGGGAACTGCAGACCAATATCTCTCATGAAAGTAGATATAAAATACAAAGTCCTCAATAAAATATTAGCACATCAAATCCATATATATATATATATATATTTATATATATATATATATATATATAAAAAACCCAGTCTTAGGCATATATATATGGCATATATATGGATTTGATGTGCTATATATATGTGTGTGTGTGTATATATATATATATATATATTTAGTTTGGAATAATTTAGTTGGAATGTGTGTGTGTGTGTGTGTGTGTGTGTGTGTGTGTGTGTGTATATATATATATATATATATATTCCAAACTAAAGGGATTTATTTCAGGTAGACAAGACTGGTTCAACATTTGAAAGCCAATTAATAGAATCTACTACATCAGCAAGCTAAAGAACAAAATTACATGCTCAATAAATTGATGTAGATAAAAACATTTGACAAAATCTAATATGTATTTATGATAAAACTCTCCACAAACTAGGACTAAAAATACACTTCTTCAACTTTATAGAGAATACCTACGAAGTCTACACCTAACAACATACTTAGTAGTGAGAAACTGAGAGCTTTTTGCTAAGATTGGGAACAAGGCTAGGCCGTCCTGTCTTAGCACTTTTATTCAATATTGGACTGGAAGTACTAGTTCATAATAAAGACAAGGAAAGGTAATAAGACATATACTGATTGGGAAGGAAGAAAGACCTAAAACTGCTTTTATTTGCAGATGACATTATTGTCTATGTGGAAAATTCCAAAGAATTGACAAAAAAAGAAAAAAATCCTGAAATTATCAAGAATAGCAATGTTTCAGGTTACAGGTTAATATACAAAAGTCAGTTGTTATTGTATTACTACATGAGCAATGAAAAACTAGAATTTGAGGGTTTTTTAAAAAAATTACCATTTACAACGGCACTCAAAAATACTCAGGTTTAAATCTAATGAACATGTACAAGATCTCTATACATACAAATGACAGAATTCTAATGAAAGAAATCAAATATCAAAATATCATAAATAAAATGTGCGTAGGAATCAGGGTCAAGATACCATATTCACTAAAGTAGGCAGAACCTCAGTAGGAAGCTCAGGATGTGCTTGATATTTCTCTTTATTCAGTTCCCCACAAGCTTCTGTACTCTTTGCTCTTCAGTTAATATCTTTTCCTATCATTAATCTATTGAAATATAACTTGGAAATCACTGTTAATTTCAATGTGTGTTTGCATGAATGCACACGTGGGATGTACGTGTGTACACATAAATACTTATTTTTGCTTGAAGAGCGCATTTGATTTTTTTTTCTCTGGAATGACAAACCAATATGTGCTAATTTTATTGTTTGAAAACCTATATGCTCAGTAGCTATTAATGTTATAGAAGTAATTAAATAACATTATTCTCCTTCTGTTTACAATACCTGTTTTATCAATGGGATCTAACCATGATCAATGTATACCAAACCTATGATGAGATAAACAACTTATTAAATAAATGCTCATATTATGCAAAACTGCCCCTTTTCTCCTCCTCTACTAAAAATGACTCCAGACAATCCTCATATATTATGAAGAAAACAAAAGAAACATTTAAAAACTACCAGAACTTGATATGGTATATGATATTTTTAAAATCTAAGCTACACCCTCACTTTTTGGATGATAAAACTTATTTCTTACCCATTGCAAAAAAAAGTAACTTGGCCAACCTGATTGTGTCAATGGACAAAATAATGCATGAAGTATACTTCAAGTTTGGTGAATAAGCAAAATTCAGAAAGATGTCACAGACTCAAAAAATAAGTTGAAATAAAATAGCCCCGAGATTTAAGAATCAGAGTGGCACTGGATTTACTCTTCCAAAGTTCAAAAGGCATGTCTGCGAAAGAAACTAGAGAATTACATATTTTAAGAGCATTAGTAATGTTTTACATTTCTTAAAATCTATTAACAGTAGTATTTTTTACATGAAGCATCAGTTTTCATGGAGCAGTAGAAATGCTACTGAGTTGGATGTCTTCACTTGTTTAGAACTCCAAATCAAAGGTTGGAAAATTGGAAAAGAGTGTGAATTAGAAAAATAAAAATATTTGTCACATTCAATAAATTTCCGAATAGCACTTTACCCTGACAGTCATTTAGAACTGGATCACACACAGAAACTGTACACTTGGTAGAGAGTGATTGAAAAATCGTACAAAGTGCTTTATTGGCTTCATGTCATTCTTTGAACAGCAGCAAGTAATGAACTCCATTCTCAACAGAAAGAGGCCACTTGTATTCAAGGGCTAGTTACTTACATTTCTAATCACTTATGTCATTTTTCACTTTGCTGTTTCCTAAGTTAAAGGAGTTGGGGACTCAAGAAAAGATAGAGTGATGTTTTCCATTGTTCAAGTTACAAGACAGCATATTTTAGTAATTAATGCCACATTTGCTAAAGATATTATCAAATTTGGAATAGCAGGAGCATTTACTTGTCAACACTGAAACAAAATTCCAAGTTTCCTTCTGAGTTATCTAACAGTTCAGTATCCTACCACCTCCATCCAGAGCAGGTCATAATAGTTGGAATTAGCTATGTACATTTCCATTTCTCCATAGAGACTAAAGAATAATCACTTTTATATGTAAATACATTTAGTGTAACTACTCTAGAGACCACAGCGGCTGCTGCAGTTATTAATGAAGCTGCACTTAATTTGATACTCATCCAAATTACTCTCCAGGAATAATTCAAGAAACTGAACATGAGCTGAGTTCATCAGATACCACTCTTACAATGTTTGATAAACTGGGCTAGCATGGTAGTTTCTTTTGCTGTGCAGAAGCTCTTTAGTTTAATGAGATCCCATTTGTCAATTTTGGCTTTTGCTGCCGTTGCTTTTGGTGTTTTAGACATGAAGTCTTTGCCCATGCCTATGTCCTGAATGGTACTACCTAGGTTTTCCTCTAGGGTTTTTATGGTATTAGGTCTAACATTTAAGTCTCTAATCCATCTTGAATTAATTTTCATATAAGGAGTAAGGAAAGGATCCAGTTTCAGCTTTCTACGTATGGCTAGCCAATTTTCCCAGCACCATTTATTAAATAGGGAATCCTTTCCCCATTTCTTGTTTCTCTCAGGTTTGTCAAAGATCAGATGGCTGTAGATGTGTGGTATTATTTCTGAGGACTCTGTTCTGTTCCATTGGTCTATGGCAACCTACAGAATGGGAGAAAATTTTTGCAATCTACTCATCTGACAAAGGGCTAATATCCAGAACCTACAAAGAACTCAAACAAATTTACAAGAAAAAAACAAACAACCCCATCAAAAAGTGGGCAAAGGATATGAACAGACATTTCTCAAAAGAAGACATTCATAGAGCCAACAGACACATGAAAAAATGCTCATCATCACTGGCCATCAGAGAAATGCAAATCAAAACCACAATGAGATACCATCTCACACCAGTTAGAATGGCGATCATTAAAAAGTCAGGAAACAACAGGTGCTGGAGAGGATGTGGAGAAATAGGAACACTTTTACACTGTTCGTGGGATTGTAAACTAGTTCAACCATTATGGAAAACAGTATGGCGATTCCTCAGGGATCTAGAACTAGATGTACCATATGACCCAGCCATCCCATTACTGGGTATATACCCAAAGGATTATAAATCATGCTGCTATAAAGACACATGCACACGTATGTTTATTGCAGCACTATTCACAATAGCAAAGACTTGGAATCAACCCAAATGTCCATCAGTGACAGACTGGATTAAGAAAATGTGGCACATATACACCATGGAATACTATGCAGCCATCAAAAAGGATGAGTTTGTGTCCTTTGTAGGGACATGGATGCAGCTGGAAACCATCATTCTTAGCAAACTATCACAAGAACACAAAACCAAACACCGCATGTTCTCACTCATAGGTGGGAACTGAACAATGAGATCACTTGGACTCGGGAAGGGGGACATCACACACCAGGGCCTATCATGGGGAGGGGAGGGGGGGAGGGATTGCATTGGGAGTTATACCTGATGTAAATGACGAGTTGATGGGTGCTGACGAGTTGATGGGTGCAGCACAGCAACATGGCACAAGTATACATATGTAACAAACCTGCACGTTATGCACATGTACCCTAGAACTTAAAGTATAATAATAATAATAAAAAAAAAAAACTGGGCTAGCATGAGTAAAACTGCTTATACTTTAAAACAGTGACTGTTTTTCTGGTTAGGACATGAAATGTGTAATTTTTTTGCTCTCCTCCCAAGGTTATTCAATCCTCTGTTCTGTGTGTGTTACTTGAAGCTCCTGGTGTCCACCTCTCTAGGGCCATTGCCTACTGTTCACCACAATATGGCCAACAAGAATCCTGAATCAGTAGTAAAAGCCAAAGTGAGGATGGCCAGCTGCTACAGGGGCTATGCCATCACCACTATCCTTTTGGCATTTGAAAAACTTCCACCAATATACATATACACTTTAATAGGGTTATGCCTCATAGTAAACTCAGAAAACTTGGTTGACTACAACTTAACATACAAATTTCTTTCAAGACTCCCACTGAAGTCTATGGAGGGGCTGTTTAGGATTCTCTGAGGGGATTTACAGTGTAGTTCTTTACACTTATATTGTCACCTCCACAGGACTTATCAGTTAATGCCTGTGAGAAATACTATTTTTCTTGACCATCTTTCAGGACTTACTTGTTTCCACAGTCTTTTTTGCCCTCCTTATTCCTACCTTTCCTATTCTATTTTTCTCAACCAGATAAATCATTAATTTCCTCTCTTCATTTATGTTTTCTGTTCTTGCCTTTTCTCCATCTCATATCTGTCAGTAAAAACTTACAATCCATTTCTGTTTGATTGGTTTCTATTTTGGCTAATGAATTTTTTTGGTTTTGAATGTTCCCCAAAGTCAAAACACCACAACAAATTCAGCAGGTATTTGGTAAAAGCAAAAATTGTTCAGGATTGACTTGAGAAACTTGTTATTTCTACTAGCCTACCTGCTGTAAAATCATAACTTCAGGCCCTGGCTTAGTAGTTGGAGCTCAAAATTATGATTAATAATTGACATTGTTCCTAAACGGGCTACATTTTTTACTCAGAAAAATAAACATTTTACTAAGTTCTATCAAAATCTCACTTGCTGAACTGTACATAGGGCTTTCTTAAGGATCCAATTGAGCTGAGTAAGAATTAATTTAAAAGCTTAGATGAAAAACAGAGAAAAGTTAGGAGCTGCCCTTGCAAGAGTCTTTTTTAAGGATCAGTGTTGATAATTTTCTAAACCTTCTCTCACTTGCCTAAATGTAGAAGCTTCTTTCTCATTAGGAATTAGGTCCAGGATAATCTAAAAAGGATGAAACCTCTTATGTACTAAATAATATGAATTACCAAATGTGGTACTTGCGTTATGAGGTGTTTGTGTGTTGGGTGGTGCAAATTCATTTTGACAGGGAGAATTGGGACCACGCATACTTGTGTTTATCATTCCACGCCTGAATTTTTGATCCAGTAAGATATTTTGGTTTTTCCATAAATTATTTCAAGTAAAGAGAACAAAGACATAGATACTTATTGAAACTCAAATTTATCATCCATTCACTCATGAATACTCTGTGACCCCTAATAGTCCCCACATCAACCTGAAGGGAAAACTTATAAGAAACTTGATTCACCAAGCATGTTGTCATTTTAATAGTCTTTTTAATTGCAGAATTGCAGAAGAATTTTTACTTAAATTCACATTAAATCCTTCTATTTTCATTTACACTGAAATCTCTACTCAATCATGGATTTTTTTTCTTCTATATCCTTTTCGCTTACACAGTATTTAATCTCTTGCTCCAACCCTCTGTATTTTCCGTGAGTACTTAAAAGTTTCCACACCTACTGCACAGTGCAATTAACATCACTACAATTGCTACCCCAAAACACATATATCCAAATTCATTACAATGCTCAAAACAACAACAACAAAAAAGTCCTCAACTTCAGTGAGGTGTCCTTCTATGAGGACACTCGAGCTTTTGTGACTTCAAGTGGCTTTTGGAGTCTCCTCCCTGAATCACACCTCCATACATTCAGCCCTTAAAAAAAAAGATTTTGTTTCAAACTCTGCAAATTCTACATAAGACAAATATTGGTGAATCTAATTTCCTCTGTCTCTTTATATGCATGAAAAAATGTCAACACTGAATTGGTGTCTTTTAGTCATTCAAGTAGAGGAATTTTTACCACATTATTTTTGTCCTATTCCTTTATAGCACATTCATTGATTTTGAAGATTTCTTTCTCTTAAGAATTTACTGAATTATGAAGAAAATTCAGCACTCTTGTTATCATCACATTATTTGCTGATTCTGAGAGGCAAAGTAAAATTCTTTACCCCTCCTATGTATATCTCCCCTCTCTGTGTATCTGAATAATAACAGAGAAAACTGGAGGATGGGTACATTGCTTCTCTCATGCCCTACAAACCCTGTATTTTCTGAGATTCTGGGGGAAAAATGGGTATTTATTAAACTGACCTGTAGTAAGATTTCACTCTATAAATTACAGATAATACTGGGGCTCGTTCCCATAAAGACCACTAAGAAGTGATCTTAGAATTAATTTTTACAACATCTTGAATATTGTCCAAACCTTTTAGAAAAACACATTCTATTTAAAATGCTATAAATTGTTAATCAGTTCAAGCATTTAAGATGTCATTTTTTATCTTGTTCTTCATTAACCAGTGCCCTTTTTTTCACTTGAAAAATACATGTCCTTAATTTTCAATTTAGAATTAAATTTGATTACCAAATGGCATTATCAATGATCTCTAATTAAAAACATACATTCTGAAAATGTAACCTAGAATTTTATTCCTGTGTTAGCCAGTAATTGAGAGATGCATGATTTAGCAGGGGTTTTTTTTGTTGTTCTTTATCAACACATATGCACCAGTTTATTAAGCATGATTTAGAGTGATGTAGCTTTTACAATTTTACATCATTTGATCGCTATCAGTAATGAAATGTGCTGTAATTTAAACCAGGAGATAGCCATTAATCTCTAAAACAATGATCACTGACATTTAATAAAATATATTACATGAAAATCATCACTTAACTGTACTTCCGATATACCCTATCACATCTGTTCTTCTATATACTTACTCTTATAAAATAAAACTGAACATTACTATTCTTTGAGGCTGATGGCTGGTCCAATAAGATTGGTAGTATAATTGCTAGCCTACTATTATAAGTCATGATCTAGTAATATGATATAAAAGAGTTAGGCAATTTCAGTTTCATATCCCCATTATGCAACTCTAAATGATAAACTTTTAACATGGGGAAAATGCATCACACCATTGGACCCAGCCTTTTATTTCTTCTCATTTTGTATCATATATTTAAGGTTAAATTAGCCACATTTCTGTTAAAATTGCCTTTATATCCTGACTTTTCTATTTCTTTAAATATGTATGTTTTCTTCGAGTTATCCAGGCTTGACTTCTAAAAGTATTCCATGACTTCTCTCTTTCCTTAACACCCTATATTCAATCATTCTAATGCTTAGGTATCTCTCATATTCATTTAGTTTTGTTTTTCATTTTCTATTTAAAAAAATCTGATCTTCAACAAGCCTGACAAAAACAAGCAATGGGGAAATGAATCCCGATATAGTAAACAGTGCTGGGAAAACTGGCTAACCCTATGCAAAAATTAAAACTGGACCCCCTCCTTACACCTTATAAAAAATTAACTCAAGATGAATTAAAGACTTAAATGTAAAACCCAAAACTATAAAAACCCTAGAAGAAAACCTAGGCGATACCATTCAGGGCATAGGCATGGGCAAATATTTTACCATGAAATAGCAAAAAGCAATTGCAACAAAAGCTAAAATTGACAAAAAGGATCTAATTAAACTAAAGGGTTTCTGTAGAGTAAAAAGAAACTATCATTGGAGTGAACAGGGAATCTATAAATTAGGAGAAAATTTTTGCAATCTACCCATCTGACAATGGTCTAACATCCAGAATTTACAAGGAACTTAAACAAATTTACAAGAAAAAACAAACCTATCAAAAAGTGTGCAAAGGATATGAATGGACACATCTCAAAAGAAGACATTTATGTGGCCAAAAAACATATGAAAAAAAAGCTCAATGTCACTGATCAATAGAGAAATGCAAATCAAAATCATAATGAGATACCATCTCACACCAGTCCAAATGGTGATTATTAAAAAGTCAAGAAACAACAGATGCTGGTGAGGCTGTGGAGAAATAAGAATGCTTTTACACTATTGGTGGGAATGTGAATTAGTTCAACCATTGTGGAAGACAGTGTGGCAATTCCTCAAAGATCAAGAACCATAAATACCATCTGACCCAGCAATCCCATTACTGGGTATATACCCAAAGGAATATAAATCATTCTATTATAAAAATACATGTGCATGTATGTCCACTGCAGCACTATTCACTATAGCAAAGACATAGAACTGACCCATATGCCCATCAATGACAGACTGGATAAAGAAAATGTGGTACATGAACACCACGGAATACTGTGCAGCCACAAAAAGGAATGACACCATGTCCTTTTCAGGGACATTGTTGAAGCTGGAAGCCGTTATCCTCAGCAAACTAACACAGGAACAGAAAAACAAACACCGCATGTTCTCATTCATAAGTGGGATTTGAACAATGAGAACACATGGACACAGGGAGGAAACAGCATACACTGGGGCCTGTCGGGGGTAGGGACAAGGGGAGAAAGAGCATCAGGACAAGTAGCTAATGCAAGTGGGGCTTCAAACCTAGGTGATGGGTTGATAGGTGCAGCAAACCACCATGGCACATGTATACCTATGTAACAAACCTGCACATTCTACACATGTATCCCAGAACTTAAAGTAGAAATACATATATATATATATATATGTATTTCTGTGATATACTTGGGGAACTATGAATACACAAGTACAAGTATATATACATATATATATTATATATATTATATATACACAAACACCAGCTTATTAAGCATGATTTAGAGTGGTGTAGCATATATATATATACATACATACACACACACTCTCACTTCCACTTTCTAACACTTTGATTCAAGTCTTCATTGCATTCATTTGGACTATATTGGACTATATTCAATTGCTTTTCAACTAGTCTTCCTACATTCAACTTTCTACCCTCCAATCCAAACTCCTTACATCTTATACATTCATCATTTTAGCTCACATCATGTCCCTTCTGTTTCTAGACCCCCACAGCCCCTAATTGCTTAAAAATAAAACCTGAACTCATTAATTTAACACTCAAGGCCCTACACAATCTGATCTCAAATTTCTTCCTGTTGTTTAAGATGCTAGTCATGACTTTTCCTCAATCACACCCTTACTTTTCCCCCTTCTACCATTATTCTTTGTCATCTCCTATACATTTTAAATATTCTCCATGTTCTTTTACTACCTGTTCTTCTAGATCACATCGCCATACAGTTTGCAAGTCTCTCCTCTTATCTCTTAAGAGGGTTTATACTTGCAATCACCATGAAACACTGTGCCCTTTTTTCCAGTCTTTCAATTACATTTATAGGTTTCAAAGCTACTGACATCATCATATTCTTTTCTGAATCTAATACAGGATATATAGGTAGTAGTTCAATAAATGTTTACAGATGCTATGCTTGAAATAATAGCCTGCATATAACTAAGGGGTCAGAAACTACGGCCTGTAGGCCAAACATGGCAGCCTCCAACCTGTTTTTGTAAATTAACTTTCTTTGGGACATGGCTATGTCTATTTGTTTACATGTTGTCTATAGCTGTTTCTGTGCTACAACAGCCACAGTGAATAGCTGAAGCAAATGCTCTATGGCCCACACAGCCTAAAATATATACTGACTGACTTTTTACAGGAAATGGGCTGACTTCTGATAAAGTACATTGAAGTAAAGTGGGAAAAATTAAGCTTTATTTGGGTGCCTGAAGAGATTTCAGAAGTGCCCATTCCTGGCCCTCTGTTTCCATTTCTCTCACTGCCTTTGCCTCACTGCAAGCACACCCACCAGGTCTGTAAGGAAGATAATGTTGGACTTAGCCATCTGAAGCTGAGCTTTTGTAAAGTGTCTCCCAGAAACACACTTGTTTATAAGCACTTACACTGAGATACCTTAGATAAGCTTCTGCAATCGATATTTAAGGCATCTGCTGATCCTCACATATGGCCACTGACAAGTGACAGCTGCCAATCAGTTGGAACTAACATATAAATTTCACTCACCACAAGACACAAGCTTAGAGGAGGGTGAAAGCAGTCCAAATGACAATGGCGAATGACCCAATTAACCATTAGAAATCATTTCAGTAGGAAAATTCCCCTTGATGTGCCAGAAGAGTACATTTAGCTGATTTATTTTATCAAAATAAAATTGATTTTGACAATTTCAAAACTTTAAAAAAAGTATGCTCCAAGTAAAGAACTTAAAATAGCACTTTGTACATGGGAACTGGAATAATTATTTTTGTACTTGTATATTCATAGTTCCCCAAGTATATCACAGTGTGTTCATATACATATTTCTATATCTATCTAGCTATGTATTCTCATTTTCAAATCTAAAAATTCATAGGCTTACATGTATTCCAATTTAAATTCTGGGTAAAAATTGCATAGATTATTTTAGATTATCCTAGCTACATATAGTTTGATGCTCATGTATTTATTCAGTGACTACCTCTTAGGAGTTTTCATGTTCCAAGCATGATAGAAATAGCATAGTACAGTAAAAAAGAGCACCAGATTTCTAGCAATCAAAACTGGGTTTAAATCCCATCTCCATAAGCTCAGTGACTATAGATAACTTATTGACTGTCTTTGAGACAAAATTTAGTTTTGGGTACAATGTGCAATATGGTATTTTCCTCTATGAGAGTTGTAAGAATGACATGTGGTGTCTGTATTAGTCTGCCTGGTATATATCTATCCACTTCAGGCTTCTACTGCCTTCTACTGGGAGTCAGTGCTGTGTGCTGACCTAGGAATGATCACTAGATCCAACATGGACCAACTATAGTAACCCTATATCCCTGGTAAATTCCCAAGGATGGACCTTTGCCCCATGTCAGGACAGTCAGTGTCCTTTCCAAGAATTTTTTATAACCACATTTAGAGTACACATCTCTTTGCTTATGAGATCATGAGACTGGAAGGACAAATCTAAGGATGTTGGTTAAAAATGCCTCATCGAGTAGTGAAAGACTGTAGGAGAGAATAAAGGTGATTAAAAAAAAAAAAAAAAAAAAAAAAAAGATGGTTGGAGAGTGACTGAGTTTCCCTAGTTCCAGCCCCTAGGTCACAAGGGCTGTCCTGACCCAGTCCTTCCAATACAATGCCTTCCTGCTAAAGCTGCCTTGTTGTAGGTTAAGAATCCTAACTAAAACAATACAGAAATGCTTAGCAAAGCTCTAAGTCACTGAAAAACAGATGTTGGTGATCTTATCCTATCTCTGGGAACCTGAAAATAAGGAGATGAATAGTTTACGGTCCCTGTCTTCAAGCTGTCTCTGATTTAGTGTGTTCGTCACTTTTTAGACAGTAGGGGCCTTATTTCTTGTATTTTTTCCCAACACCAAGAGCAGTGTTTGACACATACTAGGTAAACAATACTTATTTGTTGAATGCATAAAAGCATGATTAAATAACTGTGATATTGACATACTGAGTATCCTAATGGATAAATAAGACATTCAAGAACATCAAGAGGAAACTTATCTGAAAAGGTTTTTGCAAGCACTGTACATAAAATGTATATGAGCACATAACAGGAAGCTAATTAAATTGTTGTTATGAGTTTTGACAGGAATTAGCTTCCCTGCAGTAATCAAGGAGAAATGCCAATATTCTCTATTTTTTTTATATTAAAGAAAATACAGTTCTGAAGACCTACTTATCAAGCCGGCACAGGGCCCAACACTGGGCACAACTTGTGTTCTCTGCCCTCTCCATTGAATCTCACAAAGTACCTGGACTGGAAAAGTTAAAAGAGGAGGGTCCTGGCCTCAGACCACAATGCCACTGAATTACTTGAGGTACTGCTATACATTGCCTCTCTCTTGCCCTTGTCTATCACCATCTCTCAGACACTATCTGTGCAGGTCACTGCCACAATGATCATGCAGCAACCCCTTTGAAGTTGCATTGACAATATTTTTGGCATAATACCCAAAGTCACATAAGTGAATGACCAGGCCTCCCCAAATACCCACTCTGCATATCATTTTGTACATCTCCAAGATGTAGCATTGGGACAGAGTTCTGATCTATACCACCACGTCTGTCGCCTTCTCATTCTGATAGAAGCCAACTCCATAGAGGAACACACTTTATCAACTTTACATCCTATCTTTTCTCTGAAGTAGCATGAAGATTGATTTCCCAAGTTCAGTTCAGCTAGACTTTCACAAATGGCCTTTTTCTGAGAACACAAAGTCAAACTCCTTAGAGGAGAGTTTCTTTCTTTTATCTTTTTTCTTTTTCCCATTGTGATCCCACTGGTGATCAAACAAGAAACACTTTCTTAGTCAATTTTTTTCTGGCACCTTTTTACTTAGGAAAATTTGCTTTTCTGTATTAACGTAATCTTTTTTTGGTGTCATTGTGATGGTGATGATGGTGGTGGTGGTAGTGATAAAATGAACTGAGAAAAGATGAACACAAATGCAGATTGGACCTTTTTTATTATATATTTGGAAGAAAATGCCTATTATGATGCATTTTCCCCAGGAGAAATATTACTTTAAGGAATTATAATTGCTGGTTTGAGTCCAGTGAAACAAAAGTTCTCTTGATACCTCATTTTAGACAAATGTATTCATATTCCATTCAAGCAAAGATAAGCATTATTAGTCTAAATAAACGTGATATGAGCAGAAATCACTATACATTGACACAGAGAGAATCTGTACACTCCTTGTTTATTTCAAGTCTGACATAGTTGAGGGCTTTCAGATGTCATCCCAGTTTCCATATTTTGCACTGAAAGCTTCTTTGGCTGGAAACTCAACTACTAACCCACTGTAACTTCATCTGTTTTTCATGTCACTTTGTGACGAGCAACCACAGCAGTCTTGTATCGCTCCCTCTCAGTTCTGACCCTTCACTGAGTTTCAATAGCATTAGATGAGCTAGATGCTCTATTCCTAGGCAACCTGTGGTAAAATAGAAATTAAAATACTAAAATACACCAAAGAGACTACAGCTTTTGGTTTATAATTTGTTAGGATCAAAAGAGGCATTAGCATCAACAGATTTAAAACTTACTTCAAAAGAAATATACTTCTAAGAAAGAACTTTATTTTCCTTTTTAAAGCTAGGCAGAGAGTTTTTTTCTATAGTAAGAAATACTGGCAATTGACTTGATAATTATAAATGCAAGTAATCCAGTTACAACATCACAGATTCCGTATCTTTTGGGTGCAGAAAGTTATTATCATTATTATTATTATTTTTTTTTTTTTGAGGCGGAGTCTCGCTCTGTCGCCCAGGCTGGAGTGCAGTGGCGCGATCTCGGCTCACTGCAAGCTCCGCCTCCCGGGTTCCCGCCATTCTCCTGCCTCAGCCTCCCGAGTAGCTGGGACTACAGGCGCCGCCACCACGCCCGGCTAATTTTTTTGTATTTTTAGTGGAGACGGGGTTTCATTGTGTTAGCCAGGATGGTCTCGATCTCCTGACCTCGTGATCCGCCCGTCTCGGCCTCCCAAAGTGCTGGGATTACAGGCTTGAGCCACCGCGCCCGGCCAGAAAGTTATTTTAAAATAGAAAAAAAAAAGAGCTCAATAGCAAGAAACATGGAAATTCCCCAAACCAACCACAAGATTGATAATATTATTTTGACCAAAATTTTAATTCATTAGGTGCTTTTCTATAAAAATGAAATGAAAATATCTAGCCCACAAAGTGATGTACCTTTTCTAAAATTGTAGTGAGTTAAAATAGCATTAACCATATCAGCCTAATGTACTATTTTTTTTTAATTTTATTATAGTTAGCAATTTGTGAGATGTGATTAATCCTAAACTATTTTCTGTTTCTTTAACATATGTATCATCCAAATGATTTATCAGTGCTTTAAATGTGCTGTGTACTTTATAAAGAATAGCATTTGGTATTACTTTGTCCTTTAAAATATTATGTGATTTGATTGGCTAGTGAGAAAAAAAAATGAAATCGCTTCCTAATCTTCATTTAGAACACATAAAAACTTAAAGTGCTTATGTCAGTAAATTTACTGACTATTAAGTCTTATCACTTCTTCTTGTCTCAAAAGTGGCAAAACAAAAGAGGGCATAGAAATACTTTCTCCCTTGGACATATTTTATAATAATCTTAAAATTATGCAAAATTGGCATATTTTGCTAAAACTTGTAAGACAACTTTGAAAATAAAAAAACTTATTTGTAAAATATTATATTCAAATTGTCTAGCCTCCTGAATGATGATCAAAGTAATATATATTTTGGAAGTAATTCCTTAAGGAAAACTAACTGTGGAGCCTATGAGCCAAGCAATTGTATTTTTAAAAAGTATGTGATGCAAGGAAAAGTGAGTCATTAACAAATATCCATGCTACATAACATAAGGTTGATATGCATTGTTTTTATGAAACATGAACATTTGGCCAAAATTTACACAGTGACAAAATAAAATAACAAGCATATTTTTAAACCAGTCATATACACGTCTTAGGTTCCAAATGCAGATGTTTACTTCCTCGTAAATATATCTTTGCAAGAATGTTAGTTTGAAGCATTTACAATAAAACTTGCATTTACTTTGGCCATTCCTAGCAGAGTGCTTACTTGGCTAACATTTCCACAAACTTCTGCTAGTTTCTAATCCTTGGCTAGCATTTAACAACTACAGGGAGAAAGGCAGAAATATTTTCAAAATATATGCCTTGCATATATACTTGCCTTTTGGATTTGCCTCAAAGTTTATGAACGTCTTTGTATACTTTTACATATTTTAAAACTATTTTACCTATCATTGCAAATACAGTCTTCATTTTAGCCTAACTTAACTGATTAACCATAGGCTTATAAAATTAACGCTTACTGACAAAAAGTTTTCACTCATGTTCATTAAAGTAAATTTTAACTTAATCAAGGGTATGTCAGTTCAGGGCATTTTAATATGTTAAATTAGATTGTTCTAGCTTCAGAAACAGAATTTAGGTTATGTCTAATAACTTTTATATATGACTGGGACATACTACTTTGCAGTCTCATCTGTTACTTTTAATTTGAAGTATGAGAGGCAGAAGCCCACCAGATAGAAATGGAAGCAAAAAGAGTCTGCCTTTCACCAAGGTCTCAATCTCCCGCATCTTCTATGTCAACAAATTCCTATGTGCCTAGGAGAGTCCTGTGCAGAGAGACGACAGCCCAGTGTGGTTCTGTGTCAGTGTCATGACAAAGAAAATGGCTATTAACTCCTGAGTGGGAACCTCTCTCAGCAGATCATGGCTTATACACAGTGACTTATCCAGAATCCCCTTATCCTGTTGCTACTGTTGCAATAGCTCAGTATTTCACCCCTAGAAATAGCAATTCTTGAGCATTAGCTTCAGTAAAAATTAGTCTTTGGCAAACTGATGACTGCACTCTGGATCAAAGATCTTTAGATTACCTATTCTAGCTATCTTTACAAGTCAAGAGTCGTGATGGAATGCAAGCAGACTCTTTTATGAAGAGCTATAGCATAAGATCAATTTATTGGTAGGAAAGTTTCATTAGGACAAAGACTTGACCTGTTCTGTTCTCTGCTGTAATCTCAGCATATACAGCAGAAACTATAATATAGCAGACACTCAAGTATTTGGATAAAGGAAAGAACAAGAAATGAAGGGTGAAAGGAATTTGGCATATAATGTACTGATGCCTGTGCTCTATCCACTGGAAAGTATTGACTCTAATGAGCAATGATGCAATCAGTGTGGATCTCTACAAATGTTGCAATGGCCCCATGGTGAATTCTCTTGGAATTCACTCCATATTTTAAAAGCCACATTCACAAATCTCTTTAAGATAAGCCCCTCTCAGAGGCTTTAATTTTTATTGAGAGGACCTGTGAGGAGCACCCTTATTTTCTTTAGAACATTTTGTCTTTTAATATCCTGATATACCACCTCAGATCTTTCTGAAACTTAAAAAAACAAAACAAAACAAAAAAAAACAAAAATAAAAACAAAAAAACAGGATTTTACGGTCGTACCCTCAGCTTCACTGTGCCTTCTAGCAATATCTTAGGTTTGATTCTTGCTTGGAAGCCATTTCTTAATTTAGCAAAACTGGCCTTCTGTAGAAACTGAGAATTTTAAAAACCATCAATTCCTGACTCTTCATGTTTAAAAATCCTTCCCTTAATCTACCTTTTTCTGTTTGCAATTTACCAAAAGAATCCAAATAGCACTTTCATCTTTTTCCTTGGAAATGTTTGCTAGATCATTCAGTTCATTAGGCTTATTTTTCACTTTCCATATTACTGCAGGCATTAGTGTTGGTAAATGTCTGCCACTAGATAAAAAGCACTGCCTTTCCTCCAACTTCCTATAATATTTACCTCATTTTTCTACAAGGCTTCATGAGTAACTCTATCAAAGACTGTGAGTCTTCTACTAATAACTTATTTAATCCACTTTAGACCTTCCCTAACACTCTCCTTAAAGTCTACTGCAAGTTCCAAAACCTCTTTCACATTTCAGGTTTTTGTTTCAGTTGGACCTCACTTTTGGTGCCAAAACCTACTTTGTTTTTCTGTTTTATGTAACACAAATTACTCATAAAATTTAGCAGCTTAAAACAACAAACATTTGTTATCTTACATGTCTGTGAGATGCAGCTTAACTGGATATTTCTGGCTCAGGGACACTTAAACGTTGCAAAAACCTGTTGGCTCTGGCTGCAGTCTCATCTGAAAGCTGAACTAGGGGGTCTTCTTGTACACATGGTTACGGGTAGATGGTTACAGGTAGACCTCTCTGAAGGACTTCCTCAAAAATGTCAGCTGCTTTTCTCCAAGTTCAGCAACTCAAGAGAGAGCATCCAAAACAGAAGCCATGATTTTTTATAACAAAGTCTTAGAAATAATATTCCATCACTTCCACTACAGTTCATCAGAAGCAAGGAAGTGCAGCCCACATGTGAGAAGAAATGATTACATAGGGAGTGATAAACAGAAGAGATCATTAGAAGCCATCTTAGAGACTGTCTACCACAAGAAGTCAAAGGACTTCAAATATAATTTGTTCATTAAGAAATGAATTTATGGCCAGGAGCGGTGGCTTACGCCTGTAATCTCAGCACTTTGGGAGGCCAAGGTGGGTGCATCATCTGAGGCCAGGAGTTCAAGACCTCTTAGCCAACATGGTGAAAACCTGTCTCTACTAAAAATACAAAAATTAGCCAGGCATGGTGGTGCATGCCTGTAGTCCCAGTTTGAGTAAGGAGAACTGCTTGAACCCAGGAGGCAGAGGTTGCGGTGAGCCGAGATCACGCCACTGCACTCTAGTCTGGGCAACAGGGTGAGACTCTGTCTCAAAAAAAAAAAAAAAAGAAATATGAATTTAGGTTTAAAAACATACCATCACTAAGGAGCTTGACAAGTTGGTGATTTTTTTGAGTAGTAGAAAACATTAGTCAAGAAGAAATAAAAGCTATCATAAAACAGTAAAAATAGCACACAAGAAAGAAATCATCCAAATAAGAACCATTATAATTTTGAGCAAAATATTATGTTTAACGCAAGAACATTTATTTTATCTTGACATTGAAATATCCTTAGTCATGTAACAGGCTTAATGATACATGATTACATATTCTTCCCTACAGTGTTAATCACACCATTTATTTCTGAATAGTAAGAGTTATATAAGTTAAACAACTTTATACCTTCCCAACAAAAATTTTAGAATCAATACATAGAGAATTAAAAATTTAACTAACTTTATAAAGAGATTTTAAAAATTACAAATCTAATTTAAGTAGATTTGTATAAAAGTATAAAAGTAAGGTTATTACTGTGAAGTATAAAGTAAGAAATGGCAGAGTATAATAATTTCCTCCATTTTAATAGTGATGAATCAAGAAATACTGATATGGTTTGACTGTGTCTCCACCCAAATCTCATCTTGAATTGTAGTTCCAATAATCTCCATGTGTCAAGGGCAGGACCAGGTGGAGGTAATTGGATCATGGGGGCGTTTTCCCCCATGCTCTTCTGATAGGTGAGTTAGTCTCAGGAGATCTGACGGTTTCATAAGCATCTGGCATTTTTCCCTGCTGGTTCTCATTCTCTCTCCTGCCGCCCTGTTGAAGAGGTGCCTTCTGCCATGATTGTAAGTTTCCTGAGGCCTCCCTGGTCATGCTGAAGTGCAAGTCAATTAAACCTCTTTTCTTTACAAATTACTCAGTCTCGGGTATTTCTTCATAGCAGTGTGAAAACAGACCAATACAAATACCCTGTACTTTTAATTAGGCATATAATAGAGTTAAATATATTCTTCAAAATTATAAGGACAGCAATAAAATACGTGAAGTATAAGAACAATAAAATTGATGTGGGACGTACAAAGAAGTATAAAGAATATATATTCATACAGGAGTTTCAATATATTATCTAACGCAATATATCAAGCAATAGAACTGTAAACATGTTATTCTGTTTTATGATTGTGATGAAGAAAGTAGCCTAAAAATGCTTTTAAGGAATGTAGAACTGGGATTATAGAAGCTTGTAGGGGTATAATTTTCTTTTAACTTGATAACATTCTAGAATGTTTGTATTGCTATACATGTCTAAATATTATTTTTTAAATTCACAATATAAAAATACATACCTGTAATACAAAATGTGGATGCTGTTTGTTAAGTGTGTCAATAAACTGCTTTAGTTCTTAACCCTTTGTTGTATCCATTCTACAAATATGAGCCTTCAGCAAACCTCCGTTTAGTCCCCTCAATATGAATCTCGTTCAGATCTTTGACCTGAATATGGCTGATAGAAGGTGACACATGTGATGCTGTATGGATTCCAAGGCTAAGTCATAAAAAGTCTTGCAGCTCCTGCCTGGGTCTATGGGACTTTTCTCTACGAAGTCAGCAGCTATGTAAGATGTATGACTTCCCTGAGACTACCATGGTATAGGGAATCCCAAGCAAGTGATGCAGAGAAGTCACAGGAGGAAGAAGTGCTTGGCAAGACCCAAGCTAAGCCTTAGATATGTGAATGAAGAAACTATCTTAGCCATCTGTTCCAGTTGAACCTTCAAATATCTCCAACCCCAGACACCATGAGAAACCCCAAGTGAGGACTACTCAGCTGTTCCTGGCCAATTCATAAAACCATGAGCATCAGTTGTTGTTCTAAGCCACAAAGTTTTGAAGTAGTTGCCATTTAGCAATAGATAACCAGAACAGCCCCCTAATTTAGATACTGCTTCTAGTTAAAGATTAGTTGATATATTTGAAATGTCTCTCTGTCTTCAAATTTATCTTTATAGCTGATGTTCTATATTTTCTGGTTTATTTCTGCATCAATATTTTCCCCTGGGTTTTGTCATCAGTTCTACTTTTGCTATGCATCCTTTAGTCATGGTTGGAACTTTGCCACTCATTCCTGTGATGCTCACTCTTGATCTCCTTTGTGTTTCTCAGAAGAATACTTAAGTTACAATGGAAGAGCCTAGGCATAATCACAGATAATTCAGGGTGGGATCACCTTGGCAAATTAGCCATGTTTCTGACTCTGATCTTCAGTGCTATAGGTCCAAAACTTTGCTTGCATTAGTGTCCAGAGTTGTTCAGGCTCCAAATAAACCAAAGATCCATGTAATGCAAAGTTTTATAAACCAAATTTATAAGCCATTAACCTGCAAACCAGAATGCTCAATTGTACTTTACCCTTAAAAATTATACATTTCATTGGGATGGGATAATCCCATTTATCAACTAATTGTGTCATTTCCTGCAGGAAAATCTATTTAAAAAGCCAAATTTAAATCCAATTTTGCTTTGTACACATGGAATCACAGCAGTGAGAATTCACAGTACTATTTTAATGACCCATGACATCAGGTTATGACAATGAATGTATAAGACTTGTTACAGGCATCTCTGGCAATAAGGAAAGCAAGTTGAAGCAGTTTGTAAGTGACCTCTCTTTCTGGACATTAGTGAAAGGGCAAGTCAACAGTCATCTTTTTTGTCATCTTTCCTAGATTGCATGTTGACCATTTCCTCTTTGTGGACTTGTTCTTTCTTTGCTTGTTAATGTGGGGTCTCATTAGGACAGAAGCAAACACTATTAACTGAATCTTGTTTCTGGCCTAGAGAATGTTAGGTCTCTGAAGTAACCTAAGCATGGCCTAGTAAATTGTTAATTTCATACATCATGTGTTAATTTTGTGCCTATCACGATTTAAGAGCTTTTCTGCTGGGATATCTAAGAATCACCACCAGTAATCTAAATATCATCATCAGAGAAGCAGTCCTGGGTTCTCATTTTGGGCTCATCAGCTCCAAAGTCAAAGCAAACCAACAAGAATGCAGTGAAATATTAATAAATGCCATATTCACAAGCAGTATTGTAAAATTTAAATAAACTGACAAATTCAAATAGACAAAGAAGCCCCAAATGCAAATTTGAGAAGAAACAAATTTTTATTCAGTCAAAAAATAATATAAAATTTTATTAAAATGAAACTCTTGTTTCTTAGAGATACTTATTTTATGTATCCCTGGTGTAATACAATCGATTAAAGCAAGTAGTGGAGAATCTATGTTGAAATAATTTTATTTCCTATTCAGGGCAATGCACTTATTCGAAACAAGGGAGTTTGGCCATTAAAATGATGTAAAACATCATATGATGTTTACAATATAGTATTCATTAACCTTAAATTCAATTATTGTAATACCACTGAGCTGGTATTGAAAATGTGATTGTATATTTCTTTCTGACTTATTCATAATCACCCATGTACATCTTCCCATAGGAAAGTAATCATGAAATATGACCTACAAGGCACCAAATTCATGAAGGTTTTGTTTTTTTGTTTACTTTGCTTTCCAAATGTGACATTCCAGGTCTGATATTTTATTACATTGCGCAGAGAGGAAACTAGCCTAGAAAATGTCTCTTTTTTCAGGCAGTTCTACAGAGGATAAAGAAAAATCCAAGGAAGGAGGTCAGTGCCAGAAAATTTAAGTCATTCCCAAGAATGTTAGTCCCTCAGAACACAGCACAAATTAAAATTTACATATGATTTCAGGATAGTGACTTAAAGTATTCAGAACTTTGGGTAGCAGCTACATATCCCTGAGAGAGCCAAAGAATCTCACAATTTCCCCCAGTTAGGTGATCAATCACTCATTTATTCATCTATTATTTTAATAAAACTTTGTTGAGTACCTACTATATGGTAGGCACTGATTTAGAAGCTGAGGAAAAAAATATGGAAAAATAACAGTGTTTACCTTTAAGGAGTGATACGGGTTGGCCCTGTGTCCCTACCCAAATCTCACCTTGAATTGTTATTCTCGCAATCCTCATGTGTCAATGGCGGGACTAGGTGGAGGTAATTGGATCATGGGGGCGGTTTCCCCCATGCTGTTCTTATGATTGTGACTGAGAGTCTCAGGAGATCTGATGGTTTTATAAGCGTTTGTCATTTTCCCTGCTGGCTCTCATTCTCTCTCCTGCCATCCTGTGAAGAGATGCCTTGCTTCCCCTTCACCTTCTGTGATGATTTTGGATATTTTGAGGTCTCCCTACCCATACTAACTGTGAGTCAAATAAAGCTTTTTCCTTTGTAAGTTACCCAGTCTAGGGCACTTCTTTGTGGCAGTATGAAAACATACTAATACAAGGTGCAAACAGCTTAGTAAGGGTTACAAGCAAGTCAAGAGTCAGTTACAACAGTGAGGGTTAAGGGAGCAGATAGGAGACAGTTTAAGTTGAAAAAGAATAGATTATTGAAGAGTTATGTAAAAGGTTGCTAAGGTGGCTGGGCGTGGTGGCTCACACTTGTAATCCCAGCACTTTGGGAGGCTGAGGCAGGTGGATCACCTGAGGTCAGGAGTTCGAGGCAAGCCTGGGCAACATTGCAAAACCCCATCTCTACTAAAAATACAGGAAAAAAAAAAGAAAAACTGGGCATGATAGCGGGCGCTTGTAATTCTAGCTACTCAGAAGGCTGAGGCAGGAGAATAGCTTGAACCTGGGAGGTGAAGGTTGCAGTGAGGCGAGATCGCACCACTACACTCCAGCCTGGGCAACAAGAGCGAAACTCCATCTTTAAAAAAAAAAAAAAAAAAAAAAAAAAAAAAAAAGTTGTTCAGGTGATAAAGTTAGATGTGGTGAATATTTTATTGTATATATTTAAGGTGCAAAACATGTTTTGCTACACATATACATAGTGAAATGATTACTGAAATCAAGCAAAGTAACACATATATCTCCTCACATACTTTTTTAAACAACAGAATGTATTTATAAATTATTCAGACACATTTTTCATTATTTTATCAGATGAAAAGACCCATTTGGTCCCCTCTCATATTTGTCTCCTGCCCCATGAAAATACCTTTATACATTCTATTCCATCTGCATAGAATGTTATTACATTTCATTTCTTTTCTACTTCCCAACTCACAGCATTTAACATCTTCTACCTAGAATATCACAATAACCTCCTCTGTTATTGATCTGCCTATATATACTCCTCAATCTAGTCAATTTTACATATCACTGTCAACTATATTCTGAAAATGCAAATTTGATCACATCATTTTCCTGCTTCAAAACTTTGTTGTAGCTCAGCTAGCTAAGACATAACATCAATGGTACCCTTACTTTAACTAAATGTATTTAATATCCTATTCTATCTTATCCTATCTTATCCTATCCTTTCCCATCTCATTCCATCCCATCCCATCCCATCTTTATGCTACCCTGTCCTGTCCTCTCCTATCCATCCATCCATCTGTCCATTCATTTATCCATCTATTCCCTCATCTATCTATTTCCAAAACATGAATTTAAGTGATAAGGTTCCTTGCTAGGCGCTGACAATATAAAGGTAATGTGAAGTTTCTACCTTCAAGGCATGCCTAGCTCAGTGACCTCAAACTATTTCTCCAGCCTTATCTCTTACCACTCTCCCCAACTCCTACTGATCTGATTCAAACACAAATATCCACATTCTCTGTGCCAGTCACACTAATTTTCTCATCTTTCCCCAAATACTTCATACTCCTTGGTGATCCTACATATTTTCATATGTGGTTTTATCTCCTGGGATATCCATGTTTATTTTCACCTCTTGGGGAACACCTTTAAAAGCTAAACTGGCCGGGCTCGGTGGCTCATTCCTGTAATCCCAGCACTTTAGGAGGCCCAGGCGGGCGGATCACGAGGTCAGCAGATCGAGACCATCCTGGCTAACACGGTGAAACCCCGTCTCTACTAAAAATACAAAAATTAGCCGGGCGTGGTGGCGGGAGCCTGTAGTCCCAGCTACTCGTGACGCTGAGGCAGGAGAATGGCGTGAACCCAGGAGGCGGAGCTTGCAGTGAGCTGAGATCGTGCCACTGCACTCCAGCCTGGGCGACTGAGCGAGACTCTGTCTCAAAAAAAAAAAAAAAAAAAAAAAAAAAGCTACATTGTATGTGACCTCTAAAGATCCAGCTCATATATGGCCTTTGTAGGACCTCTAAGATCTATCCCATGACTTGGACACTGTTATTTTTAGAAACATTTTACAGATTGAGAAAATAAGAGTCAGAGATTAAAGACTGGTCCAAGATTGCACAGCTAATAAGTGGTAGAGCCAGAATCTGAATTTGAGCACAGTTCCTTTCATTGCAATTTTTTGTGTCCCATTCTATATAGCAACTTTCAACTCAACCTTCTTAATCTTAAGTCTGAGTCATTAGTCCGAGGCACCCAGAAATTTCTATTTTTCCCAAACCTCAGAGGTAGTTTTTGTGAGTGTCTCCAGATGCTTTCAGTCTATTATGAAAAACCAGTTTCACTGGGATGAATAGTGGTTCACACTCAAAAACATGTGTTCTGCTTCCATCTCTGATAATAACTCTCCACAGAAGTGTGACTATGTTTCCTCTGTGCATCTGTTTTCCTATCTCTAAAATGTGCTTAGGGATAACTATGTCATAATTCAGCCAGACTGAATTACTCGTACTTTTGCATATGTTTTCTCTCACTTTCAGTCCTTTGCTCATTATTACCTGTACCCACAATACTCCATCCTTCCCAGGGCCCTCCTTCTTTCAGTTAACACTTACTACATTTCTCCATCAGAGTATATCACAAGACTCAGCACAAAGTACAGTGTGTGTGAGCACATGTCAGATGAATGAATGAATGTCCTCAACAGTTCTCATGAGAAGCTTCAACTGATCCTCCAGAAAAAGCAAGTGCACCTTCTACCTTTGCCTTCAAATACCATTTAGTAACAGGAAGTGAAAAGAGTTCCCTATAAAAAGAAACAGGGATGAAGGGGATAAAGGCCTTATTTGTGTAACACATATCTAATAGAAAACACTAAATTCTTAATCGGAACATAACTTTCTGCATAAATCTTTGCACCTAGCAATTTTTAAGTCAAACTTTATTATAACTGCATTCTGCAGTTTAGTGGGAGTTTTTGAATTTGTTATTCAATTTACCTTGTAGAAAACATCAGTAAAGTTTCATGTATCTAAAAATAGAATGCTCTGAGGAGAAAAGGGCTTTTGGAAAGATATGACTGTATTTTACAAGCCAGCACAAACTGCTTAAGGGAAATTCATTAAAATTACTTTTAGCTTCTCTAAGAGTTCTTGCTTTGAAAGCAATTAAATTTACCTCGGAAATCCTTTCTTTTCTTTCTAATTCCACTTAACACTTTCATCTTCAGTAGAAGGTACCTACAGCAAAGTTGTTGGACAGAGTTTTCCACACTCATGGAAATGTTCTCTGTCTGCACTGTTAGGTAGCTACGAACCACATCTGTCTATCGAGCACTTAAAATGTGGCTACTGTGACTGAGAAGATGAATGTTAAATTTTGTCTCATTTTAATGAATTTAAATTTAAATATAAATAACCACATGTGCTAGGGGCTATTTTACTGAAAAGTGCAGATCTAGCATACACTCTTTCTCTAAATGTCTTGACCTTAGTTAGATGTCATCCTTGGATATTATTTCCCAATTGCATAGGGAAACCAGAATTCTTCCACGTGAGAAGAAGAACATATCTATAGGGGCCTATTTATAAAAAAATGATCTCAGGCAACTATACTTACATATGTAATTTGTATCTTGCTATGGATAATGTAGACACAATTTGTCACCAATTTTCTCATGAATTGAGGAGAACTGTATATATTGTATTGTTACTTCTACAAAAATCTCCCCCTTCTTCCAAAGGACATTTGACTTAGAATGGCATCCAAGGCTTCACAACCTAAGTGTGCCTAACTTAACATCAACTAATGGCACTATTATCACTCTAAAATCACTGCTGAAGTGCTAGATCTTCCATGTTAGAAGATCTCCTTTGCACATGATCTTACATCTGCTTAAACACTCTTTTTACCAAAGACGGCTCCAACCGACCAAGAACTCTCCTGGAGTCAAATAAAGTTGGGTTTATTGGCTTGTTGAAACAAGGGATATGGCATACCATAGGGAATTGTGGGATGACTCAGCAAGAGGGAATTAGGAGAAGTTTGTTTGGGAATATGTGTTTGTGTTACATGATTTTGGAAAGTGTTTAAGGAAGTAAAGTTTCACTCTAGATGGGGCACTACCAACTCTATGACTGGATATCTTAATTATTTTTTATCTGGAAGAAAAAAGAAATGGAGCATGGCTAATGCTATATCTTGTAAATAAGCAGTAGTCACTCATACCAGACTGGTATGGGGTGGGTGTCTGATCATTATTTTTTTGTTAAACTTTGGTCAGTATTTTTTTTTAACTGTGCTTAAGCATGATTATAAAGTTATCTTCTCTGATATTGATGTTATATGAAATCATTTATATTCAACAAGAGAATACATAGCCCAGGGTTTACAATCAGACCAGTTCAGCTGACAATGAAGAGAGAAAGCTTTTTGGTTTGTTTGTTTGTTTCTATCGTCACTGTATTCCTACCACCCCCATTCAATAATTATTCACAAACTTTTAGGACACACATCTGGAACTCAATAATGTTTTACTTCATTTTTTAAAACAGTTTGTTGCTCCCTTCTCTGTCTTTCTATATCACTGAAAATGTTTGTGAGTGCTTCTGTATATAATACATATGTGTATTTAACCTTAATGAAGTATACATATTGAGAACTTTTTATGCACCATCATTATATTAAGCAGTGAAAATATTAAGTGAGCAAAAAGGACAATGCCTAGTCTCATGTACCTCAAAATCTAGTGGAATAGTAAATTAATATATATCAAATTTGCAACTATGAAAAGTGGCATGACATAATGGTTCATGGTACTATGACAACATATAATAGGAAAATTGGCTTGGTCAACCGAAACACGAATGATGACGTGAATGATGAGACAGATTTGTATTACACATAAAACGGAAGTTAGAAATATTCTAGGCAGAGAGAAAAGCATGTGAAAATATCCTGTGGTGAACAGGACCAGGATGATCACAAATAAATGAAGAAGCCCACTGTGCCTGATAGGGCCCAGACAATAAATGACCTTGTGGGCCATTTTAAGGCATCTTCTCTGCTCATCATTAAGAGTCCTAGAAAGCTATTTAAAATATTTTAACACTGAAAATGTGACTTTGGCTTTAGTGGTTTGGAGTTGGGTGTCAGAGCCTATTTTTACAGGGAAACCAGTTAGAAGACTATTTGAGAAGTATAGGAGGGGTCTGATGGGTACCTTGAGCTATAATGCTGGTGGTGGGAATGAAGAAAAGTGGATGGATTTGAGGTCACTCCAGAGATGGATGGAAGGAGTTTAGTGAAGGAAAGGTAAGAATCAAGGATGACTTTTACTTATGTGACTGAGAAACTCAGTGAATGGTGGCACCATTTACATAAAGAGGACCATGATTTTGTTTTATTTTATTGGTGGATGGAGTAGAAATAATGAATGACTTGTTGAAGTTCCACTATGAGATTTCTATGAAGTGATTGAACACATTAACTTTGCCCTTGGAAGAGAAAACCGAACTAGAGATAATAAATTGTAAATCAGTTGTATATGAGTAGAAATTACGGCTGTGAGGAGGGACACATCTACTTGTCTATAGAGCAGGAAGTGAAGGTTGTGTCTAGTCATTTGAAAAATCTACATCTAATGAATAGTTGGAAAAAGATGATCCCACAAAAACTCCAGAGAAGTTATCAGAAGTAGGAAGGATAACCAGGAGCCTATGGCATCACAGAAGCCAATAAAGAAAATTATATATATTTCCCATCTCATAAATAGAATTTGAAGGGTTTAAGAAGGTGTTATACTTCCAAATCTTTTTTTAAAAAATAAGTTTTCTTTAATTTTAACTTTTATTTTCGATTCAAGGGGCACACTTGCAGGTTTGTTACATCAGAATATTGCGTGATGCTGATGGTTGGGGTATGAATCAAAACATGTACGTAGGAGCATAATACCCAATATGTAGTTTTTCAACCTGTGCCTGCCTCCCTCCCTCCCCACTTAGTAATCTGCAGTATCTATTGTTCCATGTTTATTTTCATGTATGCTCGATGTTTAGCTCCCACTTATAAATGAGAATATGCATTATTTGTTTTTCTGTTTCTATATTACTTTAGAATTATGACCTCCAACTCCATCCGTGTTGCTGCAAAGAACATGATTTCACTCCTCTTTATTGCTGCATAGTATTCCATAGTGTATATGTACATTTTGTTTATCCAGTATGCCATTAAGGTGGTTTAGTAGTACATTTAATAAAAACAAGAGAACAAAGTTAAAAGAAAAGTAAATTGGACAGGAAAAACATACAGGTAAGAAAATAATTCTAGGAGAAGGCTATTTTTTCATTTCACAGAGTTTTACGCCATTGCTAAAATGTAGACAACACATTTTCTCCTGAGCTCCTTTGTCTCCCATAGTATTTTATCACATGTAAAATAGGGACAAAGTGGAATTTATAGTGTTATTATGAGGGTAAAATGACAATGCCCATCAAGCAGGTTCAGCTTCAGTGGTAGGTTCAAGGTAATCATGTCTATTAGAAGTGGTAGTACTGGAACAGTGCTCATGGTTCTAGAAGATATGTTGTCTCCACTTTATTATAAAATATGTTGATGGTGTGCTAGTTTCCCCCTAGACAAGAGAATCTATCATGTTTCTCTCTGTATTTCTAGTGGCTGACAGCCTGGCATTTAATAGATATTCAGGGATACTGTTTTAATGCCCCTCAACTATTCCTTTGAATTTCTCAGTCATTTAAAATATCTGCTCAGAAATTACAGAATAGGATTGGTGAAGATGCTTAAGCTAACTCTTTTGGATATACTTTGGGAAATTTACTCATAAATGAGTGTGTGTTTCTAAATTACAATCCACTGATGACAATGAAGTAATCTTACCATCAGTAATGAGTTCTTTTTCAGCTGCCATGTACAAGTGAGCTGAAGTATTTTTACTGGTGAAAACCCTGTAAATTACCCTAAGTCATTTCCTGAAGGTAGCATATTAAGCTCAAATTGTGTTTTGGATTAGTGGTTCAAGGTTATGTCCGTATAACCAACTTTTGCAGATAATTGGGGCTAGGATACTTCAGACTTTTCCACGCTGTACTGCATATCCACTAATCTTGACATGTATTCTACTTCTATTTCTTTCTATCAGTGAAAAATTGGCCAGTTAATGAGAAGAAACCTGTAGTCATCATTAAAACCACCTTACTTGGAATATTTTAACTTCAGCATTCTATATGAAAACTAACCATTACAAACCAACCCATTGGCTTCTGTGCTTTTATTACAAATATGAAAGTAGCCAACCTAAGCTATAATCAACTGGTCAATCCGTGGGTATTGATTAAATATTTAGCATATGTGAGTAGAAAACTAACCTGAAACTATACACTAAAAATGCATTTTTTATTAAGCAACCTGTTAATAGCTATAAGTATTATTTACACTATTTTAAGTACTTTGCAGATGTTTTAAAATTTAATCCTAAACAACAAATCTGAATGTTAGGTCCTAAAGTATAAAGCCATTGAGAAACTTGGTCAGTGTTCAACATCAGTAAGTGGGACAGCCAGAATGTACCCCAAGAATCCCATACCTGCCTGCACTTTTAGCTACTGCATCCCCAGAGCCTGAATACCTGACTACATTTTACCCACAAAAGACGTGCTGCATCTTTTATTTTTTGGTGTAAAGTTTTAGGTCAGAAAACTTTTTATGACACATTGGATAGACCCTAAAAATTGTTTTATTTTATCTGTCCCTTCTGAGATATATATGACATTAAGTATTTTCCAAATCAGATCAGACAGATTTCATTTGCTTGCTTGCTTTTTGAAAGTTGCCAATCTTCAAAGGAAGAACTTTTATTTTCTTTTACATTTCTTCAGAACTTGGATGTGAATTACATTAATAATGATAAACATCAGTCTCCACCTGCAGCCTAAACTGGAGTTGTATATATGAATCTTCCAACCTTGATGAAAACAAGGCACTCTTGACTATTTTAAGTCCAAAAATGTATTTCTTTCAACCACATATAATAAATGCTATTTTGGTATAAAGATTGGAAGCACCAATCATAATTTTATTTCTTCTACTGAACATCTTGCACAGGTATTATAGCATGACTTTACATGTTATAATGGCGTTGAAAATTACGCAACACACTATAAATTCCAATTGGAATGTAACATATTTTTACATTAAATTAAATATAAGGAAAGGGTATAACCTTTGCTGCAGTATTCTCCCTAGCCCTGGAAATATCATATGATGATGTTTTATAAATACAATAGCTAGAATTATCTGTGCACCACTTACAACCTGTATGTAGTCAGAAATATTATATATTCTCTGCAAGACCAATTCAAATTTAACGATACCCATGTCCAAATGAGACACTGTGAATGGAACAGTAAAACATATTTTTAAATTATTAAGTTCTGTGATACATGTGCAGGACATACAGGTTTGTTACATAGGTGAATGTGTGCCATGGTGGTTTGCTGCACCTGTCACCCCATCACCCAGGTATTAAGCCCCACAGACATTAACTCTATCCTGATGCTCTCCCTCATCCCACCCCCCAACTGGCCCCAGTGTGTGTTGTTCCCCTCCCTGTGTTCAAGTGTTCTCATTGTTCAGCTCCCACTTATAAGTGAGAACATGTGGTTTTTGGTTTTCTGCTCCTGTTAGTTGGCTGAGGATGATGGCTTCCAGCTCCATCCATGTTCCTGAAAAGGATATGATCTTGTTAATTTTTATGGCTGCATAGTATCCCATGGTGTATATGTACCATATTTTCTTTATCCACTCTAAAATTGATGGGCATTTGGGTTGATTTTATGTCTTTGCTATTGCGAACAGTGCTGCAACGAACATACATATGCATGTATCTTTATAATAGAATGATTTCTATTCCTTTGGGTATATACCCAGGAATGGAATTGCTGGGTCAAATGGTATTTCTGTTCTAGGTCTATGAGGAATTGCCACAGTGTCTTCCACAATGGTTGAAGTAATTTACACTCCCACCAAAAGTGTAAAAGCATTCCTATTTCTCCACAGCCTCGCCAGCATCTGTTGTTTCTTGACTTGTTAATAATCACCATTCTGACTGGCATGAGGTAGTATCTCACTGTGGTTTTGATTTGCATTTCTCTAATAATCAGTGATGTTGAGCTTTTTTTTTTTCATGTTTGTTGGCCACACAAATGTCTTCTTTACAAAAGTGTCTGTTCATGTCCTTTGCCCATATTTTGATGAGTTTTTTTCTTGGAAATTTGTTTAAGTTCCTTGTAAATTCCAGATATTAGACATTTGTCAGATGGATAGATTGCAGAAATTTTCTCCCATTCTTTAGGCCGTCTTTTCACACGGATAATTGTTTTTTGTTCTTGTTGTGCAGAAGCTCTTTAATCTAATTAGATCCCACTTATCAATCTTTGCTTTTGTTGCAATTGCTTTTGATGGTCTCTCATGAAATCTTTGCCTGTCTCTATGTCCTGAATGGTATTGCCTAGAGTTTCTTCTAGGATTTTTTAAGTTGTAGTTTTTACATTTAAGTCTTTAATTCATCCTGAGTTAATTTTTGTAGAAGGTGTAAGGAAGGGGTCCAGTTTCAATTTTCTGCCTATGGCTACCCTGTTTTCCCAGCACCATTTATTAGCATTAGTAGACACCTAAAACTAAATATACCTCAAAACTGAGGACAGTGGAAACATTGTCCATTTAGAATCTTTAAAATAACACAGGCTTTTAGTCTAAATTAATAAATATTCCAGGTAGAGGGTATTAAAATCCCATGAGGATTCTGTTTTCTGGGAATAATTATATGGAGAAGTATATGTTTCAAACCAGAAACCAAATGATTTTAGTGAAAAACTATTTTGAAAAATAAGCATATATAACATTTTCAAGGCACTTTTAAAAAAGATTTTTGAGTTATTCAATAAATATGCTTTAAATATGTTCTGTTCCTACGACCATGGATTGGCTTGGAAGGCATTCATGATACTGCAATAGAACAACATAACATGCATGTATATATATACTTGGAAGAAATATCGTAACATGCTTGTAGTAGACCATTCTTGCATTGCTATAAAGAAATGCCTGAGACTGGATAATTCATATGAAAAGAGGTTTAATTGGCTCATGGTTTTGTGGGCTGTACAGGAAGCATAGCTCTGGCATCAGCTTCTAGGGAGGCCTCAGGAAGCTTACAATCATGGTGGAAGGTGAAGTGGGGGCAGGAACATCACAAGGCAAAAGCAGGAGCAACGAGAGAGTGGGGCAGATGCCACATTCTTTTAAAACAACCAGATCTTGCAAGAACTCACTATCATGAGAACCGCACCAAGAGGATGACACTAAACTATTCATGAGAAATCCACCCCCATGATTCAATCACCTCCCACCAGCACCACCTACAACACTGGGGATTACAATTCTAAATGAGACTTGGGTGGGGACACATATTCAAACAATATCAATGCTATTGCAATTTTCCATTTTGCTAAAGCAAAAACTCTTTTAAAATTGTCAATGTTACCCTATTCCCAATGATGGTAATGATATGTCTACTTTTTTTTTTTTTTTGCCTTAAGTTATTGATACTAGAATAGGATTTTCTAAAAGTAGTAAGCTTTAGGAAAACCCTAGTTTCAATATTCATCTATCTCAGTTATCAATAAAGGAAGAAGTATGGCTCTGCTACACCTTGGGCTAATACTGACTGATAAAAGCAACTCATATTACATTTGACACCCTCCTAGGCTATGTTTTCAGTGCTGTCTTCTGTTTTTCTTATTCATCTTTATCTTACATTTGGCCCCACAATCACGATTCCTGATACCTATTAATTATAATCTACCTTAGAGTTCAGTTTACCTAAATTGTAATCCTTTTTACACAAAAATGTTTGAAGACTAAAAAGCTTTTGACTCCCTGTTCATGGAATTTCATATTTCTTGTCAATGTAGCTATTTGTACAAGAGTATTTCTACAACAGTATTTATCAAAAGTATGCAATGCATGCTGCTAGGAGCATGCCTATTGATTTTAGGTAGTATAAAATCCAAAATATTTACTTAGTTTAATAAAGCACTGAGTTATTTATGCTAAATAATATTTATGAGATGACCTTGGAGTGTATGTGTGTATACAAATATATTTAGAAATATATGAATTTATATATACACATATGTATATATATTCATATTCATTAAAACTCATAAGTAAAAAGTAATTTTAATTAAATAATAGAGCTATTCACAATTGTGTTAAAGAATTGTAATGGATGACAAAATTTGTAAAGAACAAACATAAACCATATAATACTTGATTTAGCATACTAATATTATAACCTAAAGTGGCAATATCTCTAAAAAATATGTTTCTTAATATTCATAAATAATATACTAAAATGTGGCTAATATTCTCTGAAGGTAACATAAATGGTACAGAAAAAATAAAAGTGTTGGTCCTTGTTTCAAGAATATTATTTACTTAATCCTTATTTATTTATTGTTATATTTGTATCTTTTTTACTCACTTTTCTTTTAATAGTCAACATTTCATGCTCCATGTATACCTCTTCATAGAGGAAAAAATAGTTGTGTCGTCAGCATGAGTGCACAAATTCTGTGATATAATACAAATGTTATCATTGTGTTGGAAGCCAATGACCTAATATAGATTTCTAAAATCTTGAAACACCTTTTATGCAGGCTAAGGATAAAACAATTTGTAAGTGGTTTAGAATTATATTATTAAATTTATTCTGGTTTCCTGGGGTCTTCCATGCCAGATAATTACTGCTTGTTTTCCCACTGACTTTTGTGATTGTAGCAATGGTTACCTCAATTCAGTGGACTTTATTTCCTCATCAGAGTCTTCAGACAGCTACAGTGTTTCAACTGAAGGATAAAGCAGCAATAAAATTATTCAAATATGAAGAAAAGAAATAATAATTCCTGGCAATCAACCTAATGAGGTCATGGTATTAAAACTGGAGCAATAATTTTTTCTCTTGAAAGAAAAAAAGGAAGGGAGAAGACACATTAAAAAATAACTTAATACACTGAAAAACTTACATTGCGTATAATACTAATTTCATGTCAAAGAGTTACTTTTACTTCAAAAGGTAAATGAGTACATATTAAGCAACATAAAAAGCAAATTTGCATGGTATATTGAAAAAAGCATCACATATAGCCAAAAGTAGACTGGGTATAAATTTAAAATTTATTACCTAGAATCAAATTATATAACTAACTTGATAATCAGTTCTTTATTCACGGTTAAGAAAAATAGTAACATCTATCTAACAAGATGAACGGGGATGTCTGTTGCAGAATAGATGCCTAGGAAATGTTAATTAACTTTATTTGTTATTAACAGGTTATAATGCTAGTAATCAAAAGAATAACAAATTTAAAAATCCACTAATATTAACCCACCCCAAAAAATGTAAAGGGAGAAAATGACTTATGTAACCAAATAGATGTTTTTTTTCCTCAATTGCTTTGATTAAGCATGTTTGTATGGAACAATTGGGCAAGATAAAGAAATTAAAGGCTTCTAGATTAAAAAGGAAGAAAAATACTGTTTTGATTCATAAATGTTATGATCCTTTACATGGAAAACTCTAAGGATCCACTACAAAACTACTGGAACTAATAAACAATTTCAGCAAGGTTACAGCATAGAAGTCAATTGGATTTCTATACACCAGCATTAACAATCTGAATATAAAATTAAGAAACCATTTCCATTACAAATATCATCAAAAATAATTAAATGCTTAGGAATAAATTTAACAAAACAAATACAAGACTACTTAACGTTGTCAAAAAAGTTAAAGATGATCTAAATAAGTTGAAAAACATCCTATGTTCATGCATCAGAATACTTAATATTGTAAGATGACAATACTTTTCCAATTGATCTACAGATTTATCACAATTCCTAACAAAAATCCCAGCTTCCCTTGTTCAAGAAATGGACAAATTGATATGGAAATAAAAGGACCCAGAATAACCAAAACGCTCTTGAAAATGAACAAAATCTGAGGACTTAAACTTCCTGATTTCAAATTTACTACAAAGTCACAGTAATCAAGACAGCAAAATATTGGCATGAGGATAAATGGGTAAATGCAATAGAATTGAGAGTCTGTAAATAAACGCTTAAACTTATGTTCAATTGAATTGTAACAAAGTTGCCAAGAAATTCAATGGAAGAAAAATAGTATTTTCCAGAAATGGTAATTAAATGATTATATATGCCCATGTATAAGTAAATTTGGACTCTTACCTCACAGCATACCCGAAAATGAACCCAAAATGGATGGTAGATTTAAATGTAAGATCTGAAACTCTGAAACTCTTAGAAAAAAAAGAAGACAGTCTGACCTTTGTTTAGGCACTGTTTTCTCAGATATAACACCAAAAGAATAAATTATAGAAGAAAAAGTAGACAACTTCATCAAAAATATGAAACTACTTTACTTAAAAGGATACCATCAAGAAAATAAAAAGAAAACCCACAAACTGGGAAAAGTATTTTCAAATTATATATCTGATAAGGGACTTGCATTCCAGAATATATAAAGAACACTGACATCTCAATGATAAGAAGACAATATAATAAAAACATGGGAAAAGGATTTGCATAGACATTTCACCAAAGAAGATATTGGAATGGCTAATAAACACATAAAGAGGTTTGCAACATCATTATTCACTAAGGAAATATGAGCTAAAACCACAATGAGATCTGCAATTCACAATGAATCAAAACAACCTCCTATTCATTAAAATGTCTATAATCACAAGAACAGAAATAACAAGTGCTGGCAAAAATGTGGAGAAGTTGAAAGTTTTGAATACTGTTAATGGCAATGTAAAATGGTGCAGCCACTTTGGAAAGGAGTTTGGCAGTTTCTCAGAATGTTAAACAGAGAGTTACCATATGACTCAGCAATTCCACTCCTAGATACCTACCCAAAGGAAGTGAAACATGCCTATGCAACAATTTACACACAAATGTTCATAGCAGCATTAATCAGAAGAGTCAAAAAGCAGAAATAACCCAAATATCTGTCAACTAGTGAATGGATAAAGAATGTGACATATCTATAAAATGTAGTAATATTCTGCATTAAACAACAATAACAAAAATGAAGTACTGGCTAGGCACCGTTATGGATGCCTGTAATCCCAGCATTATGTGAGGCTGAGGCAGAAAGACTGCTTGAGAAGTTTGAGATGAGCCTGGGCAACATAAGGAGACCCTGTCTCTAAAAAAGAAAGAAGAAAAAGAAGAATAAAAGACAAAGAAGAAGAGGACGACGATGAAGAAGTACAGATGCATGTACAACATGAACTAATATCAATTATGTCAAATCAAAGAAACCAGGTACAATATACCACATACTATATAATACTGTTAACATGAAATATCCAGAAAAAAGCATATAGGTGCAGAAAGTAAATTGATAGGAATAGTGAATAAAAATAAGTAGATTTTCTGTGTGGGATAATGTAAATGTTCTAAAATTAATCATGGTAATTATATAACTCTGTTGATACACAAAAACCATAGAATCATATACTTTTTCAAGGTGAATTTTCTGGTATGTCAATTATACATTACTAAAGCTATTACAAAATTTAGAGGAAAAATAATCTACCAAAAATGGAATCTGCCTAGCAGTTATTGTGATTATATAGGGGGTAATATTGTTGTTATTTAGGAAGTAATAGTGTTGTTATTTGATTGCTGGTTTGAGATGGTTTTCTGTGTATTGTGGGGCAAAGAAATTTAGTAATTTCTTTAATTCTCTGATTCTAACATCTTTTTTGCTCTTGAACGCAAAGAATCTCAATGTGAAAAAAGGATAATACAAATGTAATACAGAATAGTTTAAGTAAAAACTCTGTAGTTCTAAACTTGTTTGGAATTATCAATGAGAAGTATCAATTCATAAAGCATTATCACATAGATATAAATGTAGATAAAAAGATGATAGATCGCACCACTGCACTCTAGCCTGGGCGACAGAGCGAGACTCTGTCTCAAAAAAAAAAAAAAAAAAAAAAGATGATAGAGTATAGATATTGATACAGGTATACATACCTGAACAAATTTATCCTAACTTTATCCAGTGAAGAGGCTTAGACACAATGAGCAATCCAACCTCAATGGACATCCCTAAAATCCAGATTCCCTTCATGAATTTGTATTTCAAAGTTTAAAATTAAAAGGACTTTTTGAGAAAACGACAATTTATAGAACTAGGACAGGAAATATGCAAGATCAATCTAAAAAATTTCAAGCAGGGGCACACTCAAGCACTCATGTCAAAAAGACTCAAGAGACAAATTGAGAAAGCTTCAAATGACCAAAGATGGATAATTTAGAGTTTCAAGATGGTAAGATCAAATGTTTAAATGCATAAATTAGTAATAATTATATTTCTTAATGAGTTGGTCATCTTTGGAGATTGATAGATAATTCATTATCTTGAAAACTGGCAAGAATGGAAAAGAAGTAGTTATCTTGCCT
The DNA here is from genome assembly GCF_049350105.2 of Macaca mulatta. NCBI lineage: Eukaryota > Metazoa > Chordata > Mammalia > Primates > Cercopithecidae > Macaca > Macaca mulatta. The sequence continues at coordinate 127,196,548 of NC_133411.1, forward strand.
TATATGAATTCACCATCATATAATAATTAATATATTAGAGAAAGGATTATTAATATATTCATACTAATACATGAGAAAATAATTATAGATGGTGAAATCCTCAATTAATTAGTGAATCTAGACATTGAATATAATAGCTGTGACATCACAAAAAGACCACTAGGTATTAAGTGCTTCTGCTGAAAGCAGATTACCTCTTCTACTGAAAGGATAAAACCTGAGTTGGAAAATGTCCCTGGATCCAGTAACTCATTTTAAGAAAATACAGATGAAAAAAAAAAAAAAAAATGTGATGAACTGCTTTGTTAGTATTTGATAAACTAAAACCAAACTGACCATCTCTACAGATCAAATGCTCATTTTTCTTCAGGTACATTTTGAAATGAAAATAAATGAATGAGGAAACAACCAATAAACTAAAAGAGCTTTAAAAGACATAGCAGGTTTTAAAATGGGCAAGATTCAACTGTACTGTGTATGGATGCATATTTGAAATAATACAACCGTAAAACAATTAAAAAAAGTAACTACTAGAACAGTCAGAATAATAGTTAATTTTTGGTGGAGGGAGGGGCTATGATTGGCACAAGACACAAAGAGATTTCTGTAGTGGCTGTCAATATTCTATTTCTTTATATAAGCAGTGATTATAAGACCATTTACCAGGTATTATCTCTTAAGCTACTTATGGTTTTTGTGTTTTGTGTGGTTTTCTGTTTTTGTCTCTTATTTTTCAACAAAAAGTGTCATATAACTTTTAAATAGGTAACATTTGAACCTCCAATACAATGAAGAAAATTAAGGCAAATGAAGCATAGTCATAAAAAATTTAAAAAGTTAACCATCGGAGAATTAGTAAAATATAAAGTATGAGCAAAATGAAAGATGCGGTAGTCAGCCTTAGTACTTTCAGACTCACTAGAATTCTGCAGCTCACACATTCCTCAAACTTCAGAATCAAACTGGCATTTTTATTTTTAAATTTGAGCAAATATTCTTTTTTTTTCCACCCTAGTGAGTTACATCATATTTTAGTGATTTTATTTTTTTTTAATCTATGTGACATTTTATGGCTTGGAGACGAGTTCAAACCAATCAGATGCATTCTAAATATGATTTGTTTGGTTGTATTTCTGTTATTTTGTTTCTTTCACTATTATTTCTGCTTTGTAAAGATTTATAACATTTAGATTCATGTCTGTGACTATAATTTATTCTTTTCTTAATGCTATATTTAAGTGGATTTAATGTTCACTATAAGCTCTTGTAACAAAGAAACCACACTCCTTAGATTCATTACTGGTTTGTCTGAGTTTTTATTGGTGAGTTGTCTTTTCAACAGGAAGTTGTTGATGAACCTTAGTAAGATTTCTCAACAGACACAGAAGAGAAATTTTAATATATGGTTTCAGAAATATAAACTATTATAATTTGTTCTGGAAGAAAATATCAATATTTCAGTGAGTATGAAAAAATATGCAAGTTTTTTCAAAGAAATAGCTCCAAATTATTGCATTACCAGTGGCATAGACAAACATTCAAGACATAAAAATTCTACATGTTACACAAACTATTTTAGAGCAAACAAAAGCCAACAGGCAATAGCAACAGAACACATTAAATACCCCCAAAAGATCTTATACATCATAATTTGACAAAGTTTGAAATCTTTTGATTAAATGTTACTCTTTCTACCAGAATTCAACAGGCATCTTTTGTTTATGGCTGAGAATTTCACATTTTTCTTAAGACTAGAATAAAGGTTAATGTCAGAGACATTTATTTTGACTAGCTAAAATTTAGATTTTTTTTTCCCATCTACTTAAGTGCAAATTTAATCCATAGTTATTCATTACTTGGATGGTCTCTGGTAAAAGGTAATTTGCCTTTGATGCTATGTTTAATTCATTGAAAATATCTTTAACTCTTAGCAATTTTTTTGTGGGTTTTATCATTTGGCAAATTAACAGGAAATTTTTGAGTAGATACTTTAGGTATTCTATCCTCAGTGGCATCAGCAAACGTGACTGTTATAAAGTTAAGACTCCGTATATCTCAATATTTTCTTATTATAGTCTATAGTCTTGGGTTTTCTTAGAACCGAAACTTTTATGACTTACATATGCCAAATGGTGGCAAATTCTCTATTCATTAGCTATTCCTGTAGTACTAGAAAATTAAGTCAAGTAAAATAATGTTTTTATATTTAAACATAAACCCATATTTTCAATAAAATTTTTATATATTCCATAAAATACATCTTACACCTTCTACATCCTATGGTTATTAGAAGTGAATTCTATTCAGTCTCTATACTGACTAGTTGTGAGAAATCATTATGTTGCCTCAATTCTATCGTTAATGTGATCATCATATGATCTTCCCTATCCTTTGCAGGTGTAGCACAGTGTGCTTTCATAATAATATATGATCATTATGTTTATGATTTTTTCACCAAACGTAAGTAAACTATTTCTTCACCAAACAAAAGTAAAAGTTGACATCCTTCAAAACTTCTGCTTGCAAATTTTAGCAATTGAAAATTGTTTTGCCTGTGTTATCTAAACTGTTTCAAAAACCACTTTTGTGTTTATCGTTGACATTTATCTTCTATATCATATGCTCAACATTTTGCTTTCCCCCTATATTCCCTAAAATGCTGTTAAAATTAGATTTTTAAAGCACCAGTGGCTTCATCCTTTGAAAACTTTACAGCTTTCACTGCCTTTATCAGTTTATTTGATATCCTTCTTAATTCTCATCACATCAACTACCAGAGCAATTTTATATTTTATTATGATCATTCGATTTTCTTTCAGGACACTTTAATTCCCATATCAAATCCAAATTCCTTATCTTTTCTTCTACAAATGAATATGCATTTGCATGAGGGTTGTATATTAATTAATTGGTATGAATTTTTCAGGCCTTGTATTAATTAGTAATTACATGCAGCTGTTAGTAACAGTCCTGACTACAGCATTTTTAAAATTTCAGAGATTTATATTCTAATGTAAAATAGAAAATTATGTTTTCCAGTCCTGATATATCAGCTATAATAGTCATTAGGGATCCAAGCTTGTGTTATCTTTCTTTCCACAATGTTAAGCATGTGTCTTCTGCTCTCAAAATCATAGGATGGCTGCTGAATTTCCAGCCATCACATTCATTTTCCAGGATGACAAAAGAAGGTGGTAAGGGGCACAGCAACAGTTTTCCCAGACAAGTCAGAACCTTTTAAAGATCTATTCTGGTAACTCTGCCCAATTACTTTTATTTGTATCTCATTAGTCACCCCTCAGGAAACTGAGGCTAAAAAATATAATCTGGCTAGATACATTGCGGCTCCAAATAAAATCAGGGATCTGCTAATTGCATTTGTGTCCAGCTCGCAGCTCTATTTCCAAATATTAGATTAGACTTATATAAATAATTCTTATCTGTGTTTGCAATAGCCAAACTACTTTTTTTTCAAACTTCATTTTAACTTAATTGCAGTGCATTTTTCTTAAAATAAAAACATGTTTGCTTTTATGAATGTATTTAAAGTTTACTATTTGAGTATTTGTCACTTAAATATTTGTTACATAGTTTCTTTTTGGAAAGATAGCAAATATTTGTCTCAGCAAATTAGATGTAAGTTTGTTGAACTCAAAATTAATTTTCTTGAACTTAATAGTTTACATTTGTTTAAGGTTTTATATCAAACATAAAAATGAAAATATATTTTGTTGATATTGAACAAACTTTAAGTTATAATTGCAGTTATATACTTATTCAAGACAAAACCAAATAATATTTCACATCTATGGTTCTTCCTCACATAACATTTTCCACTAAAAGTATATGAATGCATGCCTGATGTGTCTCTGCCAGGCTTTGATATCAGGATGATGCTGGCCTCATAAAATAGTTAGGAAGGAGTCCCTCTTTTTCTATTGTTTGGAATAGTTTTGGAAGGAATGGTACCAACTCCTCTTGATACCTCTGGTAGAATTTGGCTGTAAATCTGTCTGGTCTTGGGCTTTTTTTGGTTAGTAGGCTATTAATTACTGCCTCAATTTCAGTACTTGTTATTGGTCTATTCAGGGATTTGACTTCTTCCTGGCTTAGCCTTGGGAAGGTGTATGTGTCCAGGAATGTATCCATTTCCTCTAGATTTTCTAGTTTATTTGCATAGAGGTGTTTATAATATTCTGTCATGGTAGTTTGTATCTCTGTGGGATCAGTGGTGATATCCCCTTTATCATTTTTTATTGTGTCTATTTGCTTCTTCTGTCTTGTCTTCTTTATTAATCTGGCTAGCAGTCTATTTTGTTAATCTTCTCAAAAAATCAACTCCTGGATTCATTGATTTTTTGAAGGGTTTTTCATTTCTCTGTCTTCTTTAGTTCTGCTCTGATCTTAGTTATTGTCTTCTGCTAGCTTTTGAATTCGTTTGATCTTGTTTCTCTGGTTCTTTTCATTGTGATGTTAGGGTGTTGATTTTAGATCTTTCCCTTTTTCTCATATGAGCATTTAGTGCTATATATTTCCCTCTAAACACTGCTTTATCTGTGTCCCAGAGATTCTGATACATTGTGCCTTTGTTCTCACAGATTTCAAAGAACTTATTTATTTATGCCTTACTTTCCTTATTTACCCAGTAGTCATTCAGGAGCAGGTTGTTCAATTTCCATGCAGTGGTGTGGTTTTGAGTGAGTTTCTTAATCTTGAGTTCTAAGTTGATTGTTATAATTTCCTTTCTTTTGCATTTGCTGAGGACTGTTTTACTTCCAATTATGTGGTCAATTTTAGAATAAGTGCTATGTGGTGCTGAGAAGAATGTGTATTCTGTTGATTTGGGGTAGTGAGTTCTGTAGATGTCTATTAGTTCCACTTGGTCCAGAGCTGAGTTCAAGTCCCACATATCTTTGTTAATTTTTTTGTCTCGTTGATCTAATACTGACAGTGGGGTGTTAAAGTCTCCCATTATTATTGTGTGGGTGTCTATGTCTCTTCGTAGGTCTCTAAGAACTTGCTTTATGAATATGGGTGCTTCTGTATTGGGTGCATATATATTTAGGATAGTTAGTTGTTGTTGCATTGATCCCTTTACCATTATGTAATGTCCTTCTTTGTCTTTTTTGATCTTTGTTGGTTCAAAGTCTGTTTTATCAGACACTAGAATTGCAACCCCTGGCTTCTGGGTTCCCCCCCTCCCTTTCCATTTGCTTGGTAAATATTCCTCCATCCCTTCATTTTGAGCCTATGTGTGTCTTTGCACATGAGATAGGTCTTGACTTTTTATCCAATTTGCCAGTCTGTGTCTTTTAATTGGGGCATTTAGCCCATTTATATTTAAGGTTAATATTGTTATATGTGAATTTGATCCTGTCATTATGATGCTAGCTAGTTATTTTGCCCTTTAGTTGATGCAGTTTCTTCATAGTGTCAATGGCCTTTACAATTTGGTATGTTTTTGCAGTGGCTGGTACCAGTTTTTCCTTCCCATATTTAGTGCTTCCTTCAGGAGCTCTTGTAAGGCAGGCCTGGTGGTGACAAAATCTCTCAGCATTTGCTTGTCTGTAAAGGATTTTATTTCTCCTTCACTTATGAAGCTTAGTTTGGCTGGATATGAAATTCTGGGCTGAAAATTCTTTTCTTTAAGAATGTTGAATATTGGCCCCTACTCTCTTCTGACTTGTAGGATTTCTGCTGAGAGATCCGCTGTTAGTCTGATGGACTTCCCTTTGTGGGTAACACGACCTTTCTCTCTGGATGCCCTTAAACGTTTTTTCCTTCATTTCAATGTTGGTGAATCTGACGATTATGTGTTTTAGGGTTGCTCTATTCAAGGACTATCTTTGTGGTGTTCCCTTTATTTCCTGAATTTGAATGTTGGCCTGTCTTGCTAGACTGGTGTAGTTCTCCTGGATAATATCCTGAAGAGTATTTTCCAACTTGGTACCATTCTCCCCATCATTTTCCGGTACACCAGTCAAATATAGGTTTGGTCTTTTCACATAGTCCCATATTTCTTGGAGGCTTTGTTCATTCCATTTCTTTCTATTTTTCTCTAATCTTGTCTTCATGCTTTATTTCATTAATTTGATCTTCAACCACTGATATCCTTTCTTCTGCTTGATCGATTTGGCCAGTGATATTTGTGTATGCTTTATGAAGTTGTTGTGCTGTGTTTTTCAGCTCCATCAGGTCATTTATGTTCTTCTCTAAGCATGATACAAATATCTTTCACATAATATTTGATTTTCATAGCGTAGTTATAAAGGCAAGTGCTTTTGTGACAAGCATTTGAAGATTTCATCAATTTCCTCAAAGGCCTCTTAAAGATATCTATAACATTTTGTAAAGTATAGAAACAGTAGATTTTAAAAAGAGGCATGAGCCACATCCCAAACTTAACAAATGTTAAGATTTTGCCGTATTTGTTTCAGATATTTTTAAATGAATTAAACATTACAGATAAAATCAAAATATTCTTTGGTTCATGCACATTTAATATGTAGAGATCCATAAAATATATATTGTGTCAGCACTCATATCTTTGAATAAATTTTTTATACTGTTTATATTATTTTATAAATTATTTTAAAACTCATTATTTTTTATATATATCCTTATTAATACATAAACTTAGTTCATTTATTTTAACACATATATAGCATTACATTGTAGAAATATTCCACAAATTATTTATTGGTATGTAGCTGAAGTTGAAATAAACATCCATTACATAAGTTTCTCTAAGGTACATAAGTTTCTCTAAGGTATACATTCAGATCTAGGATTGCTAGTCATAAAACATTTACATCTTTGATATTGCCAAATTTCTCCCTAAGATGGCTGCACTTGTTTATAGTTCTGCCATCTGTGTGAGAGTTTCTGTCTCCCCACATAGTCACCAAATTTTGGTATTGTCATCATCCTTTTAAATGTTTGCAAACCTGATGAGTTTGAAATTATATCTCCTTATTTCAATTTGCATATGCCTCAACACTCAAGTTTACTTATTGTTAATGTTTTTATTGGGCTTATTTATCTATATGATTTGCTAACTATTTGTCATAGTTTTTGTCTTACTGATTTGCAGAGGTATTTATTAATTTAGGCTATAAGTATTTGCCTGTCATGTGACTATATCAATATTGTTCATTGTCCTCAAATTTTACTATTTTAAATCTCCTTTTTATTTTTGAAATAGATGCATAACATTATATGTAGTATATATGTTACGTTAACTTGTGAAACATAACACTATAATAACAATGTGTGAATTTACTGCTAGACCATTATCAATGTCTGCATTCTCTTCCCCTATCCCTCATTCCCCTATCCTGTCCTCCTTTCCAAAGCTAACCACTGTCTCATTTTAAATTTCCTTGCATTTTAATCATACATATCTTGTTTTCTTTTGTTTCTGATTAACTTAGACTATGTACTTGTACTATACATTACATCTGAAAACAGTATTTGCAGAAATAATATAAGGATTATTATAAGAAATAATGTAAGGATTATTTTACCATTTTCTAGAGCATACTATTGCTGCTTTCTGCCCTTCATTTGGAAGTGCTATGCATTCAGAGCCATATCACTTCATTATTAGATTTGAGGTTCCTTGAACCCCCAGCTGATGGGAAAACAGGTTTGCTCCTCTGAGAGCTGGTAAACTAACAAACAGTTGATTATCACATGGAGAGCATAGCCGTTTTGATGCCAGTTCAAAGTGAAGGGTGACCAAGGTAGTGACCAAGGTAAAGTGAGGCACCTAGGGTGCAACATTTAAGGCATTCAGTCTTAGGGTAGTGCACGTGCTGACAGCAGCCTCAGAAGGCTAATAGATTTCAGATATATTAACATCTGAAAGACACTAAAGTGTAGTCTAACTATGAAAATTTATTATTTACAAATATAGAATCAATTTTTCTATTTTTATTTATTGAGGAATCTATAAGTTTAGTAATTTGTGATTTAAAGTCATATATCAAGTTTTGAAAAATATGTCAACCTATTTTTGATCTTTTCGCTTTCTTCTATGGGTTTGCTTTTTTTCTCTTGATTGCTGTGGGAAAATACTATACTTTTTAATATATCTGATGTTTAAATATTTCTTATGTTTGGGTTGTTTTCAAAATTGCCTTCAAAATATTCTTGGCCTATACCCTTCCACATATTTGTAGAATTCCACCAGAAAAACTGTTGGGATTTTGGTTTGGTTTGGTTTGTATTAAAATTTTAGACTAATTAGGAGGAAATTAACATCTTTCAAATGTCGAGTTTTTGCATTAATAAATTTGGTATTTCCATGTATTGTTTTATTTTTAATAAATAAAATATTTTTATTTTATTAAATTATATGTAACAATTTATAAATTATTTTTTAAAAGTACATTCATGTGAATTATTTTATCATAGAGCTTTATAAAGGTATAGGTAATATACAATGAAAGGGACATATTTCAAATGTACCAACTGATGAGTTTTCATTACCACCAAAATCTTTTTTTCTGACACTTTGTAAAGCATCCTCCCTTCCAGCCCCATTCACAGGCAAAATCAGATCTGCTTTCTGGTCCTATGTATTAGATTGCCTTTTTTAGAATTTTATATAAATGAAATAAATCAGTATATACTCCTTATTAGGTCAGGTCTCTTTCACACAGCATAAAGATTTTCAGATTCATCCATGTTGTTGCATTTGTCAGTAGTTTATTCTCATTTATTGATAAATCATTTAATTTTATGCTTATGCTACAATTTTTTTAAATTAATTCATCTGATAGACATTCGGGTTGTTTCTAACTCTGGGATATTGAGAATAAAATTGCTTTTATCATTTGTGTACAGATCACTGTTAGATATACACCTTCATTTTTAATGAATACATGATCTAGGAGAGTAATAGCTAGGTTGTATGGTAAGATTATGTTTAAATGTCTAGGAACTACTGGACTGTTTTCCAAAAGAGTTTTCAACATTTTATATGTCTACCTGCAGGATATGAGAACTATAATTGCTCCAGATTCTTGCCAATACTTCGTATGCTTAGTCTAATTTTATCCATTTTAGTGACTGCATAATGGGTTTTTATTGTGGTCACTGTAGAGTATGTGTAGTGGTATCTTGTTGGAACTTTGCTTGTATTTCTGTAATGACTAACAATGTTAAGCATTTTAAATATGTTTAGATGCTGCCTATGTATCCTTTTAGGTAAAGAGTCTGTCAGAATATTTTGCCTTTTAAATTGGGTTGTTTATCTTATTATTTAGTTACAAAAGTTCTTCATGAATGCAAATACAAGTCCTTTGTTAATCCGTGTTTTGTTAATACTCTCTCCCAGTCTTTGACTTGTCCTTTCATTTTGTAAATGGTACGTTTTGGAAAACAAATATTTTTTATTTTGATGAAATCCAATACTGTTTTTTTTTTTTTCTTTCCTAGTCCACATTTTTATTAGGTTGGTGCAAAAGTAATTGTGGGTTTTGTCATCACTTTTAGTGGAAAAACTGTAATTATTTTTGTACCAACCTAATTTTTTTGTTTAATTAAGACATTTTTGCCTGTTCTACGTCATGTGATTTTTCTGTTTTCTTTTAGAAGGGTCCTAATTTTGCTTTTATCATTAGGCATTTATTCCATTTCAAATTACCTTTGTCTATGATATGAGGTAAGAGTCAAGGTTCATTTTTTGCATGTGGATATCCAATCGTTCCAGCACCACTGGTTGAAGAAACATCTTTTCCCACATTGAATTTCTTTGGCATCTTTTTACATAAAGTTAAGCTTCCTGATGAATGAAATACAACAGACTTTTTGAATGTATATTCAATATATTAAACATATATTTAATAATGGATACATATATTCATATATATGAATATATTATGTATATTTTATATCGGACATATATATATCACATATAAATTATCACATATATTTTATATATGTAAAATGTATTCATATAATATAATCATAATATATAGAGGATATATGTATATATCTCCAATTCATTTTCAACAAATGCTACACTGTCTTAATGACTGTAGCTTTATAATAACTTCAAATCAGATAATGTAAGACTACCATCTTTTCATCTATTCACTTTTTTTTCAAAATTGTTTTGAATACTCTTGGTACTGCCTATTATCATATAAATTTTACAATCTCCTTGTCAATTCTTACCCCTTCTCCCAAAAATCCCATGTTTAAATGGGATTGAGTTATATCTGTAGAACAATTTTGGGAGAATTGATTACAATATTAATCTTCAGATCCCTATGTATAGTAGAGCTTTCTATTCACTCAGGTGTTTAAATTCTCTCCACCCAGTTTTGCAGATTTCAGTATGTCTTTTGCCAAGTTTATCCCTATTTTTTTCATACTATTGTAAGTGGTGTTTTAAATTTTAATTTCTGAGTGTTCATTGTCAGAATATAGAAACACATGTTTTTGTACATTGGCCTGTATCTTGAAAACTTGCAAAACTCACTTGTTAGTTATTTTAGCATTTTTGGTAGTGCCTTATGATTTCCTACACAAATGATTATGTTGTCTGTGAATAACCACAATTTATTTTCTTTTCCAATGTATGCCTTTTTTTTTCCCTCCTGCATGATTACACCAACTAGTACTTCTGGAACAATGTTAAACAAAGTTTTAATGGCAGACATCCTTGCCATTTCCCCCCCTTTAGGGAGAGAGCATTCAGTGTTTCATTATTAAATACAATGTTAGCAGAATCTTTTTGTAGATTAGATACTCTTCATTTGGGTTGAATAATATTCCCTTTATTCAAATGATGGACAGTTTTTATATTGTGTATATTGTTTGCAAAATGCTCTTTCTGCAACTATTGAGATGTTCCTAATGCTTTTTTCCTTTGTTTTTTAATATTGGGAAATGCACTGGTTGATTCTCAAATGTTAAATTAATCTTATATTCTGAAACAAACATAATTTGGCAATAATATACAATCTTTTTTGGAAAATACAATATGCTAGCATGCTAAATATTAAATTCTAGGTAAAATTTTTTGCATCTGTTTTCATGAGAGAAGTTTGTTTCCAGTTTTATTTTCTTGTAATATCTTCATCTCGTTTTGGGCTCAGTGAATAAGGTATTAAGTGTTCACCTAGGATAACCTATCAGCTTATTTCTTAACCAGTTTCATCCTATGTATACAGGTGTAAATAATTCATATTCTGTCTCCCATAAACTTCATATACACACATACTGCATAGCATAGTTTACTCTTAAGTCTTAAATTCATATTAAATGAATATATAAGCAGTAAATATGTAAGACAAGTAATTATAAAAGTACAAGTAATTAGCAGCAAGTGCTTTATCACATTATAATAATTCCCTTTATAATCCTCAGAATAAGCTTATGCATAGGTTCTATTTACTGGCATTGTATAAATAAGAAAATTTTGTTTATAGAGCTTAGGTAACTTGCCAAATCTAATAAGCAGCAGGGCAGGGGTTCTTTTAGACTATGAGTTGAAATGCTTTTCATTTGTTGGTGTCTATAAAATCATTAAATCATACTCTCTTTGTTTTTCTTTTTTGTTGTTGTTGTTGTTGTTTTGTTTGTTTTTTTTTGTTTTTTGTTTTTTTTTTGAGACGGAGTCTCACTCTGTCGCCCAGGCTGGAGTGCAGTGGCCGGATCTCGGCTCACTGCAAGCTCCGCCTCCCGGGTTCACGCCATTCTCCTGCCTCAGCCTCCCGAGTAGCTGGGACTACAGGCGCCCGCCACCTCGCCCGGCTAGTTTTTTGTATTTTTTAGTAGAGACGGTGTTTCACCATGTTAGCCAGGATGGTCTCGATCTCCTGACTTCGTGATCCACCCATCTCGGCCTCCCAAAGTGCTGGGATTACAGGCTTGAGCCACCGCGCCCGGCCTCTCTCCGTTTTTCAATGGCAAATGAATAAGAAGAAATTTCTAGATAAATTAGGCAATTTAGAATATTATATTCTTAATTTACTGCTTTCTCAATATCACATTCTAAGATTCTAAGATTTCTTATGTAAACTGAAATTGTGCAACATCTGAGTTTTCTTATTCTGAGGAATATTTACAGAATATAAAATGTCAGGAAAATCTAAACATGATAACCTAACAAACTTCTTTATCTGCTTGTGTATTGGCAAAATGAGTGAAATACATGAAAAACAAAAAAGAAAACAGAAATAGAGTAAAGCAGAGAAACTAAAACAGATAGAAGGCAGACAGGTAGTTAAGCAGAGCGGAAAAGAAAAAGGCAGTAAATGGCAGTCCTCATCAAATTTTTATGCTTTTCTTTCCTTTTCCTTTTTTTTTTATTTTTGCTCAGTACCTTCAGTAACTCTGATATATTATACTATCTTCATTCAAATCACTTCGTAAATTAAAGCCCTCCGCCCCACCTCATACCAGACACTTCAAGATTCACATATTATCTAGCCATCAATGAAGACAATGGAAGAGAGAACAAGACAAAGAATAAAAAACTTTCACAACTTTAAGACAGGTCCACGTTTTTATCTAAGGCTTGCTTGCATTTTTCTTTTGATTGAACAGGCACAGTATATTTCTAGATGGGACCTCCCAATGTTCTAATATCTCATAATTTATAAAACAGCTTTCTTCCCTCAAAAGCTCAATTTGCTTTACAGATATCTCATTGATTGTCACAGTATTCCTTCCGTGAACTTAGGTGACAAGAATTGTTATGTACTTTATTGGGGGAAACAAAAAGACTGAAGCAACAAGAACCCATTATCACTAGTGAGTTACAGAGGACTAGGAATTTCAAATTCAATGCTGTTACCTCCCTACATCTCTCTTTAACCTCTAAAGTCTTTAGGCTCCTGAGTTCTGCTACTCGGGAGGTTAGGGTTTCACAGGGAAGAAAGGTAGGTATACAAGTAACTATTAAATGCCTACATAACCTCTGCACTTGAATGTCTGGTAGTCAACTCTAATTGAACAAGAACGATTTTTTTTTTCTCCTGAAACCACTTCTCTTTCCAGCATTTTTATCTCAGGAATAGGACTGTGGTCCACCTAGTTGATCAAACAGCCAAAATAGTACATTCATTATTTTTCCTTTTCTCCTGTTTTTCTGTTTTTCTCATCTCCAAATTCCATTGACACTACCAACAAGATTGATTCCAAACAGATGCATCTTGACCGCTCTTACTGGTAACACTCTAGCCCTGATTGCCATTATCCATCCTGACAGTCTGGTAATCAGACAAATGGAAAACTTCCCAACATCTACTACTATAATGCCCTGGCGTTATTAGGATTAATGGCATTATTATCCCCCTGATGGCTGCAATACCCTTCCTCCTTTCATGCTTACTTTCACTGCACCACAATACACTCTCAGCAAAACAGGAAGAATAGTTATAGATGTTAATGGTTTAAAAAACGAAGTTTAATTCTACTAGTTTTATTACCAAAGAAGTCCCCTAGTTCGTAGCCATATCATGTGCATTAGAGTTAATTACTTTCATTCAATTCATTTGGTATTTACCTTGATGTATGTGTGTCTCTGTGTGTGTGTGTACAAACCCTGCTATATTTATATAACTTTCTTAACTTTTCACTTTTAGGCATCATCTCTTCACTTCCATCTATAAAAAATACAAAAAAAAAAAAAAACTAGCCGGGCGAGGTGGCGGGCGCCTGTAGTCCCAGCTACTCGGGAGGCTGAGGCAGGAGAATGGCGTAAACCCGGGAGGCGGAGCTTGCAGTGAGCTGAGATCTGGCCACTGCACCCCAGCCTGGGCGACAAAGCGAGACTCTGTCTCAACAACAACAACAACAAAAAAAAAAAAAAAAAAAAAAAAAGATGAGGATTTGGCTCTTTTACAATTCTCCTCCAGAAACCACATACTCATTTTTTATACCTTCATCCCTCTAATATAGGTTATTGTAATTTGTGTTATGTAAGTATGCAATATTTATATTATCATGACTGTACAAATGCAAGTTATACCTGAGCCATACACGTTTTATTAAGGAGAATTAATATTCTAAATCCTGATAATAAATTTAACCTCTACTCTTCCCCACCAAAGTGACTCTCCCTTAAGCACATTTAAACATAGGACATAGTCTCTGTTTCGTCTTCTTAAAGAAATTTCCTCCAAAATCCTTTCAAATATCCTTTCTGCAAGCTAAGCCTGATATACAGCTGTCATTCTGGCATCCTCTGCTTCATCCTGAAGATTCTCTTTGCTTCTCTTTGGTATCTGTGCTCTGTTTTATGAAACCTATACTTCCTCCTCCTTCATTTATTCCTCTTTTTTGTGGAATAAGTTCTCTGATAGCTTTCTGAGAAAAAGACAATGAGAGGTAATTTTTTTAGACATTGTGCATATCTGAAAATGTCTTAATCTATCCTTATTCTTAATTGACAGTTTAGCCAAGTATGATAATGTAGATTGGAAAATGTTTTCACTCAGAATTTTTAAGGCATTGCTTCATTGTCTTCTAGGTTCCAGTATTCTTTTTGAAAAGTCTGAAACGATTGCAATTTTGATAATTTGGATAAAACTTTTTGCTAATTCTGGAATATTTCTCCTCAATGCTCTAAAGTTTTAAAATAATATGACTTGACATGGACCATTTCCATCTTTAGTGCTGGTCACTCAGTTAATCCTGTGAGTCTGCCAATTTATAACACTCAGTTGTGAGAAATATGTTTCTCTGATAATTCCTACTTCTCCATTTTCTCTTTCAGGAATTCCTATTATATGTAGGGCACACCTACTGAAGTAGTCCTCTAGTTTTCTTATCTTTTATCTCCTATATTTTATATCTCTTTGTCTTTTTGCTCTATCCTCTGGAAGATTTTCCCAACTTGATCATACAGTCAGTTTGTGAGCATTCTATCATCGTATTTTAATATCATAAGATCTCTACTCACTTTATGTGATTGTATTCTTGGGTTACTGGTACAGTACCTTTTATTATCTAATTGAAAATACTACTGATTTCTTAAAGTTTTCTATACCTTGCATGGTATCAATTTCTACCAATTCACCGTCTTTAACTGCAAGTGTTGCAGTGATCTTTTTTTTTTCTTTTCTTTTTTTTTATTATACTTTAAGTTCTAGGGTACATGTGCACAATGTACAGGTTTGTTACATATGTATACATGTGACATGTTGGTGTGCTGCACCCATCAACTCATCAGCACCCATCAACTCATCATTGACATCAAGTATAACTCCTAATGCCATCCCTCCCTGCTCACCCCTCTCCACAATAGGCCCTGGTGTGTGATGCTCCCCTTCCTGTGTCCAAGTGATCTCATTGTTCAGTTACCACCTATGGGTGAGAACATGCAGTGTTTGGTTTTCTGTTCTTGTGATAGTTTGCTAAGAATGATGGTTTCCAGCTGCATCCATGTCCCTACAAAGGACACAAACTCATCCTTTTTGATGGCTGCATAGTATTCCATGGTGTATATGTGCCATATTTTCTTAATCCAGTCTGTCACTGATGGACATTTGGGTTGATTCCAAGTCTTTGCTATTGTGAATACTGCCACAATAAACATACGTGTGCATGTGTCTTTATAGCAGCATGATTTATAACCCTTTGGGTATATCCCCAGTAATGGGATGGCTGGGTCATATGGTACTTCTAGTTCTAGATCCTTGAGGAATCGCCATACTGTTTTCCACAATCGTTGAACTAGTTTACAATCCCACCAACAGTGTAAAAGTGTTCCTATTTCTCCACATCCTCTCCAGCACCTATTGTTTCCTGACTTTTTAATGATTGCCATTCTAACTGGTGTGAGATGGTATCTCATTGTGGTTTTGATTTGCATTTCTCTGATGGCCAGTGATGATGAGCATTTCTTCATGTATCTGTTGGCTGTATGAATGTCTTCTTTTGAGAAATGTCTGTTCATATCCTTTGCCCACTTTTTGATGGGGTTGTTTTTTTCTTGTAAATTTGTTTGAGTTCTTTGTGGGTTCCGGATATTAGCCCTTTGTCAGATGAGTAGATTGCAAAAATGTTCTCCCATTCTGTATGTTGCCTGTTCACTCTTATGGTAGTTTCTTTTGCTGTCCAGAAGCTGTTTAGTTTAATTAGATCCCATTTGTCAATTTTGGCTTTTGTTGCTGTTACTTTTGGTGTTTTAGACATGAAGTCCTTGCCCATGCCTATGCCTATGTCCTGAATGGTATTCCCTAGGTTTTCTTCAAGGGCTTTTATGGTATTAGGTCTAACATTTAAGTCTCTAATTCATCTTGAATTAATTTTCATATCAGGAGTAAGGAAAGGATCCAGTTTCAGCTTTCTACTTATGGCTAGCCAATTTTCCCAGCACCATTTAGGGAATCCTTTCCCCATTTCTTGTTTTTGTCAGCTTTGTCAAACATCAGATGGCTGTAGATGTGTAGTATTATTTCTGAGGGCTCTGTTATGTTCCATTGGTCTATATCTCTGTTTTGGTACCAGTACCATGCTGTTTTGGGTACTGTAGCCTTGTAGTATAGTTTGAAGTCAGGTAGCGTGATGCCTCCAGCTTTGTTCTTGTGACTTAGGATTGTCTTGGCAATGTGGGCTCTTTTTTGGTTCCATATGAACTTTAAAGCAGTTTTTTCCAATTCTATGAAGAAAGTCATTGGTAGCTTGATGGGGATGGCATTGAATCTATAAATTACCTTGGGCAGTATGGCCATTTTCACAATATTGATTCTTCCTATCCATGAGCATGGTATTTTCTTCCATTTGTTTGTGTCCTCTTCTATTTCACTGAGCAGTGGTTTGTAGTTCTCCTTGAAGAGGTCCTTTACATCCCTTGTAAGTTGGATTCCTAGGTATTTTATTCTCTTTGAAGCAATTGTGAGTGGGAGTTCATTCATGATATGGCTCTCTGTTTGTCTGTTACTAGTGTATAAGAATGCTTGTGATTTTTGCACATTGATTTTGTATCCTGAGACTTTGCTGAAGTTGCTTATCAGCTTAAGGAGATTTGGGGCTGAGACAATGGGGTTTTCTGAATATATAATCATGTCATCTGCAAACAGGGACAATTTGACTTCTTCTTTTCCTAACTGAATAAGCTTGATTTCTTTCTCTTGCCTGATTGCCCTAGCCAGAACTTCCAACACTATGTTGAATAGGAGTGGTGAGAGAGGGCATCCCTCTCTTGTGCCAGTTTTCAAAGGGAATGCTTCCAGTTTTTGCCCATTCAGTATGATATTGTTGTGTGTTTGTCATAAACAGCTCTTATTATTTTGAGATATGTTCCATCAATACCTAATTTATTGAGAGTTTTTAGCATGAAGGGATGTTGAATTTTGTCAAAGGCCTTTTCTGCATCTATTGAGATAATCATGTGATTTTTGTCTTTGGTTCTGTTTATATGCTGGATTACGTTTATTGATTTGCGTATGTTGAACCAGCCTTGCATCCCAGGGATGAAGCCCACTTGATCATGGTGGATAAGCTTTTTGATGTGCTGCTGGATTCGGTTTGCCAGTATTTTATTGAGGATTTTTGCATCGATGTTCATCAGGGATATTGGTCAAAAATTCTTTTTTTGTTGTGTCTCTGCCAAGCTTTGGTATCAGGATGATGTTGGCCTCATAAAATGAGTTAGGGAAGATTCCCTCTTTTTTCTATTGATTGGAATAGTTTCAGAAGGAATGGTACCAGCTCCGCCTTGTACCTCTGGTAGAATTCGGCTGTGAATCCGTCTGGTCCTGGACTTTTGGGTTGGTAGGCTACTAATTATTTCAGAGCCTGCTATTGATCTATTCAGGGATTCAACTTCTTCCTGATTTAGTCTTGGGAGAGTGTAAGTGTCCAGGAAATTATCCATTTCTTCTAGGTTTTCTAGTTTATTTGTGTAGAGGTGTTTATTGTATTCTCTGATGGTAGTTTGTATTTCTGTGGGATCGGTGGTGATATCCCCTTTATCATTTTTTATTGCATCTATTTGATTCTTCTCTCTTTTCTTCTTTATTAGTCTTCCTAACAGTCTATCAATTTTGTTGATTTTTTCAAAAAACCAGCTCCTGGATTCATTAATTTTTTGAGGGTTTTTTGTGTCTCTATGTCCTTCAGTTCTGCTCTGATCTTAGTTATTTCTTGCCTTCTGCTAGCTTTGAATGTGTTTGCTCTTGTTTCTCTAGTTCTTTTAATTGTGATGTTGGGTGTCAATTTTACATCTTTCCTGCTTTCTCTTGTGGGCATTTAGTGCTATAAATTTCCCTCTACACACTGCTTTAAATGTGTCCCAGATATTCTGGTATGTTGTATCTTTGTTCTCATTGGTTTCAAAGAACATCTTTATTTCTGCCTTCATTTTGTTATGTACCCAGTAGTCATTCAGGAGCAGGTTGTTCAGTTTCCATGTAGTTGAGTGGTTTTGATTGAGTTTCTTAGTCCTGAGTTCTAGTTTGATTGCACTGTTGTCTGAGAGACTGTTATACTTTCTGTTCTTTTACATATGCTGAGGAGTGCTTTACTTCCGACTATGTGGTCAATTTTGGAATATGTGCGATGTGCTGAGAAGAATGTATATTCTGTTGATTTGGGGTGGAGAGTTCTGTAGATGTCTATTAGGTCCACTTGGTGCAGAGTTGAGTTCAATTCCTGGATATCCTTGTTAACGTTCTGTGTTGTTGATCTGTCTAATGTTGACAGTGGAGTGTTGAAGTCTCCCATTATTGTTGTATGGGAGTCTAAGTCTCTTTGTAAGTCTCTAAGGACTTGCTTTATGAATCTGGGTGCTCCTGTGTTGGATGCGTATATATTTCGGATAGTTAGCTCTTCCTGTTGAATTGATCCCTTTACCATTATGTAATCGCCTTCTTTGTCTCTTTTGAGCTTTGATGGTTTAAAGTCTGTTTTATCAGAGACTAGGATTGCAACTCCTGCTTTTTTTTTGTTTTCCATTTGCTAGGTATATCTTCCTCCATCCCTTTATTTTGAGCCTATGTTTGTCTCTGCATGTGAGATGGGTCTCCTGAATACAGTAAACTGATGGGTCTTGACTCTTTATCCAATTTGCCACTCTGTATCTTTTAATTGGACCATTTAGTCCATTTACATTTAAGGTTAATATTGTTATGCGTGAACTTGATCCTGTCATTGTGATATTAGCAGGTTATTTTGCTCGTTAGTTGACGGCAGTGATCAACATAAAAGCTTAATTTCATAATGTCAACATAAAAGCATAATGTCATTTGCTTTTTTCCTGAAATGCCTTCAAATATCATTGCATCGTATTTAGACTAAATGTCTTACGACAATTTAATTGTAACAGTTTCAGAGGCTAGGAAATCCAAGATCAAAACTACCTGAGGTAATGTTTGGTAAGGACCATACGCTTAATCGACATCCATTTTCTCACTGTAAGTTCACAGTCGGAAAGGGGCAGACAATCTCTGTGGAATCCCTTTTATAAAGGCACTACCTCCCTTCATGAAGGCTTTATTCTCATGACCTAATCACTTCCCAAAGGCCCAGCTACAAATCCCCTCACGTTACAGATTCAATTTTAACACATTAATTTTAGGAGGACACAAACATTCAGGCTATAACTCTCCAATTCACCTCATTTCATTTTCATAGCTAAAAGACACTCAATATCTTTTAAATAAACTATTGAGGCAAGATTCAAATAAAAATTTATGTAACTTAGATTTCATTGTTTTTCTATCCAGCATAATATTTAATTATAATGTCAACTTTCAATCTATTTTTCACCCCAAATTATATTACCTACCACGATAGGCTGATCTTTCTGAGGTGTGGCCTAATCATGTAGTATTCTTTCAAAACCATTCTGACCATTTAGTGATAAATTAAACAGGAGTAAATGTATCAGTATGGTTACCAAGGCTTTCCTAAATATGACTTCAACCTGACTCTCCAGTCTTGCCCATAAAACTGGTTCCTGGTAGAAATAAAGAGAATAACCTCATCTGCTTATTCAATCAGTGGATAGAAACAGATTAATTAAGCTACCTCTGCTGGAAAAGACTAAGATGTGATGTTACTGAAAATGCCATTTTTTTTTTTTTTTTTTTTTTTTTTTTTTTTTTTTTTTTTTTTTTTTGAGACAGAGTCTGGCTCTGTCACCCAGGCTGGAGTGCAGTGGCCGGATCTCAGCTCACTGCAAGCTCCGCCTCCCGGGTTTACGCCATTCTCCTGCCTCAGCCTCCCGAGTAGCTGGGACTACAGGTGCCTGCCACCTCGCCCGGCTAGTTTTTTATATTTTTTAGTAGAGACGGTGTTTCACCATGTTAGCCAGGATGGTCTCGATCTCTTGACCTCGTGATCCGCCCGTCTCGGCCTCCCAAAGTGCTGGGATTACAGGCTTGAGCCACCGCGCCCGGCCTGAAAATGCCATTTTTAAATGTTAGAAAACAAAATGTTCATTTAAAAGTTTTCATGTAGAAGATGACTTGCTCAAGATAGTTCCAGAATCTCCTTGAATAGCAAAAAGGTGAGAGTAAAAAGTGGGAAGGGCAATGGCAATGTAGGGAGATTTAAAGCTGAATTTAGAAGTGAGAGTACAGGAGAAGACAGCAGGGGAGTTGGGTTGGAACCTATGGTAGCAGTTATAACCCAGAGATAGAGTCCATTTTCATGACAATTAGGAAGAAGGTAGGGAAAAGAGACTAGATAGAAGGATGCAATTTGCCTATTCATTCTTGTGTCTAGCCTTTGCATAGTTCTTGAACCCATCAAGAAGAATCTCCTTTCCTAGCGCCATCACCCTCACCAGGGCACCATTATCTCTCATGGCAGTGTTGAAATAGCCTTGTAATTGATTTCTATGTATCCAATTTAGTCTAGGTCTGTTCTTTACATAGCACTGAGAGTGATCATAACATCAAAATCTGATTACCTCACTCTCCTGCTTAAATTTTTTAAATATCTCCAGTTGATCTTGGGATAAATCCTAAATCCTTAAGTGGGACTAGAAGGTCCTGGATCTTCTAGCCCTGGTCTAAGCCTATGGTTATATATATATGGTTTTATATATATAGGTCTATGGAGATATACACACACACACACACACACACACACACACACACATATATATAGCCCTGGACTAGGCCTATGGTTATATATATATTTTATATATATATAAGTCTATGGATTTTATATGCACACACACAAACATATATATAGCCCTGCACTAGGCCTATGGCTATATATATATTATGTATATGTTATATATATATAAGTCTATGGATTTTATATATACACACACACACACATATAGTACCTTGGATAAACATGATGAGGACTTAATGTAAACTATAGGTGAGGAAAAGTAGTCACTTCTATAGAGAAATTTTTTCTCACCTAAAGATGACATTAAGTAATCATCATGTCATTTAAATGTCACTTCCATAGGGAGATTTTTCCCAACCTAAAGGTTACATTAAGTCCTCATCATGTTTTCCAAATGTACCTTATTCTTCTTGGCAGTACTGATCACTCCTGTAAACTTTTTATTTAATATATTCCATCTCCTAGATTGTAAGATACACTAAAGAATATTTAGACTCATACCTGTTATATAATATATATTCAATAATCATTACTATGTCATAATAGTAGCTATTTCTTGAATGCTTGATATATGCCAAGTGCTAAGTGTTTTATTGACTTTACTTATTCCTATTTTAGAGTTGAGGAAACCAAGGTACAGACTGATTACAAGAGAGCTTCAAAGCTCATAAGGTAATGAAGACACTAAGTCTGGAATTAGATCACTGGGCTTAAATCCCAGTTCTGCCACCTGTTGTGTAATCTTAGGCAAGTGACAGATAAATAACAGCACTTATAGGGTTTTCAGTAAGATAAAATGAACTAAGACATATTAAAATTTTAGAATAACATATGGCACGTAACTGCTACATAAGTTAGCAGTTATCATTGAGTATTATTATAACCACTATACCATGGCAACCCCAACAAATATTTATTGACATTTCTAGAAATGAGAGGAAGAATAAATGGAATTATTCACTGAAAATATTCAATGCATTTTTCTGGGGGTTTGGTTTAAACACTTCAGTGTACTACCGCTAATTTTCAATTACTGAGATTTTATACACATTAGTCCCCAGTAGCTCTAGCAGTGCCCACCGGGAAATAAAATGGAGGTACTGTTTCAAATATACATGTTGTAGCCATTAGCTACAGTGCTAGAGCATGTGTATTACAAAAAGAGTGGGACCATGAGCCATCCTGCAGGAAATCTGAGCTCCCCTAAATGAATTGAGCATTTCGTAGCATCTGGAGTTAATATGTTAAACAAAGTAGTGCTCACCACTGCTAAAGTGAGAGGTAATATAATTTAACATTTTAGCATACCATAGTATGAGGAATTTCCTTCCTCACATACTCTCCATTTCTCATACAGTCAGCATTTTAATAGAATTTTTAAGGAACATTCCACCAAATAATATTCCTGACTTTGTTTCTCCAAAATTCTGCCACCATAGAAAAAAAAGTTTCATATGTAATTCTATATCTTAACCTGATAAAATTGAGAATAAAAAGCAGTTAATGCCATGGAAGTTTTTCCATTTTAAACTAATAATATTAGTGTGGGCACTACCATACTAATTATATACCATAATAATATATGTGTGGCAAGCTCTACCCTATTTCTAGTTGTGAAAATGTAATAGTAGAGTTTGATGTGCCCTTCAGTATACCTGGAGATGAGACTACACTGGTTCTGAAATACCTGAGAAGTGGAAAACAGTTCTTCTCTGGCATCTAACGACAGTTTATTAGGTTGGTGCAAAAGTTATTGCATTTTTGCCACTGAAAGTAATAGCAGAAACTGCAGTAACTTTTGCACTGATCTAATATTATGTGCTACATTAATGTCATGTCCATTCAAAGTGAAACTTCTAAAGGTCTTTCAGAGTTGCTCTTCAATTTATTTTTACCCTCAGTGCATTATTATGTTCCTACTTTGAGGAATGTCTACTTGAGACACACTATCTGCTTAGGTAAAACTAGGTAACTATAGCTATAGGGCCATTGCAAAGTAAGAAGTAGCTGCAGATTATAATGAAACAGTGTGGGTCTAGATTAGATTCTGCTTACTGATTAGTTGATTGAATACAGAAGTAACTAATTCCAAGAAACCAGCATTAAGTAAGTCTGTGAGTTTGCAATGACAAGCTAGCTATATACAAAACAGATCAGACTCTTTAAAATTGTAAGACATTATTAAAGAAATAAATCAGGGGATTCTGAGAAAATGGCAATCATATTCCATTTTTCTCCACTAATAATTTCAAGCTGTCTTTCTTGCCGCTAATCCAGCAGTCTAATAGCTGCTGGATCATAAGAGACATTTTGGTTCCGTGGAAGTCTACCTGAGGCTAATTTTGGAGCCCTGGCAAAGAACTCTAAACTCCTGAGCACTGAGAAGAATTGGGCTTTAGGAGATCTGTGATGCCCAGTGAATATTTGAGACTAGCCTTCTACTAATTTGCCTTAGTGTGTCTGCATCCCTGGCCTCCGACATATCAAAATAATGCTGAAAGGCTGATTATTACCTTGCCTAATATTTGATATTAGACTATTATTACAGATAAGAGTATATTTTCCATAGACATATATGTATATATACATGTCAAAGCAGAAAAACAAAACTTAAACTTGAATCTGAATAGTTTATGAGATAACCTCACAGTACCCTAAGAGACTCATACATTAGAAAAGAAAAAAAATGCTTACTAAGAGAAAGGAAAGCACATGGAAAAAGACTCAATACAGTGGAGAGTATTTGGTGATGAGGCCACAGTGTCAGCTGCATGTTCAGTTCAGTATGACTGCTAACTTGACCAGTAGTAGGATGTCAGAACCAAGGTGTTTGTTAGTTACTCAAATGGAAGGCAGGAAAAGATTGAGGACTAGCCTTGCCATCTGCCCTTACACAGACTCTGACAGTCAAACCTTAATGGCAAATGAAGTCCAAAAAGGATGTAAAAAATTTAACTTTCTTCATTTTTAAAAAGCTGAACTCAGGAAGCCCCATTCTGTCTAGAAGTGTAAAATACCGTCTTTCTAATTAAAGCTGAACTCAAACCCTTCAGATACACTCAGTTTGTTTAGTTTTCATTTCCCTTCCTCTTTCCCCAGCATATCATCTCAGTTTTGAGTGTTCTTATGCAATGTCATGCCTAGAGGAAGAAATATCCTTGGCAACTGTGGGAAAAGACCTCTCAGCTTCTCTGGTATCTCTTTCTCAGAGACCTTCTTCTATGTTGTACTTTCCCATTCCTTTCCAATTCTCTTTTTCCTCCTGAATTCAGAAAATCTTTATCTCTTCTAAGGGAAAAGGTGGTTCTACTCAACTGCACAGTCTTCCACTTGAGCCACAGCTTCAGAACATAAAAGCCAAAAATTGATATCTTTGTTCTTTGATTATATAACAATCAGCTTTCCCAAAACCAAGTATTGCTCATATGTAACATCTGGAATGGAGAAGGGTCAAGGACAAAACGTAGAATTGGGGGCGGGGGAGGAAGCACACCTCAAGTAATTCACAGAACAATTTAAATTATTATTTAGCCACATTCCTACCTTTAATCTTGCATCTTGATAAAGAAATTGTAGTTTTCACACTGGTGTCCCTTTCCCCACTTTAGGGTCCATCTACAAAATCCATTGTTTCAGAAAAGCTATTTCCACACACAAACTAATGCACAGCAATGTGGGTATTAGGTCTTCCAGGCTGCCCCAAATATGGCTGAATGCTGTGAAAAAGCCTGGATTCTGGGTAAAGAACAAACTTCCTCCAAGCATATCATTCTGGGAGAAGGTAAAATAGCAATTTGAGTTATCTTTTGGAATAGACATGTCTACATTATAATTCACTATGTTTTCACTACATAAAGCAATGCCCTATGTAATAGGTATTTGGTACTTTTCATTTTAACATTCAAATGTATTTTGAATAAAATTTGATGAACTTTCACTTAGCCTCATAAAACCGTCAGAGTGATGGCACTTAGAAAATGAAAAAATTAAGACAAGAAAATTAAATGACTTGGCCTGCAAACAGTGTTGAAAGCAAACTTTTGCAACCGATGACTATTAATACCTTGAGAACATTTGTATTAACCATTTGGCTATTCTTGGGGTATGAGATATAGAAACTCCAACATAAACCTGTATAATGCCCATATTCAACATTAAGTAAATGAAAGAAGCTAATAATATTCTCTATTTTTTTTTTCAGTTTGCAAAAAACCTATAGTACAAAAATATAGGTAATTTGATGTCACTAGATACCAGCATTATAGTTCACAATAAAAATGTGAACTTCTACAATGCTACTATTTCACTCTCATGTTGTCGTTTCACTTATTCAACTAGTATTAAACTAGTCAATAACATATTCCTTAAATACCTAGTCTGAAAATGTTATGACTTTCTCAGAAAAACTCTTAGTTTTTGTAGAACTAATATATTTATGTAACAATATGATGCCATTTTAATAGAGGTATTTATGAGATAAAGATAAAATGATGTCAGAATTTAACCATTTACTAAATGGGACTCTGTTACCTTCTACATAGTTAATTTTACTAATTTTATGCAGGACTGTGGGCCTGAAACTATCCTAATTAAAATTATAAATGTTAAAAACTTGAAAACACTCCATAAAGAAACCCACAGTGTATCAGTGAGGAGTGCTGTAGCAAAGCTTAATTAGCCAAGTGCATCAACATTCCAAAATCCACTGAAAGTAGGCAAACTACTGTTCGTAGAAACCATGGCATCTGATAACACTCTGAATGCTGATCTGTCTGAATCACCTTTTAGACTTTCTGAACTACGTGACTCAGTTCACCTTACACAGATACATGCAGGATGCTCTTTTATCTCAAACATTCTTCAACATTTAAGATTCTCCCTCAGATTATATCTTCCAAACTGTAAAATAAATAATAACCAAGAACAGTAAAACTTTCATTGCACAATACATATATTATTTAAAAGCTAGTTAAAAATGATTTTTCTGGAAATAAAAATAAAGCATTATAACTTTACACAGAAAAAGATACATGAACAGTCACTTTTCTGACAGGTTCAAAATTTATTACACTTAGGTAAGTTTATTAAGCTTAAATTTTTGCTTTTTCTTCAATAGCAAGTTTTGTGACAGTTGCTAAGTACCAGTATTATAGTAAGTACAAAACACTCAAAATATGTTTCCTGCCTTCATTTCAAGGTTAAAGAAATATAAATGCAAATAACTATATGGTATGTCAAAATGTGACTTTTATACAATAGTAGCAATAATAAGGTATCATGGGAGAAAAAGAGAAAGAAAAACTAATGACATAGCAAAGGTACAATTGGACTTGGGTCTTGAAGACCAAGTAGAATTTTAACAAGCCAAAACAAGGACGAACGTGCCTCTGATCCAAGGAAATATTCTGACCAAATACAAAACAAAGGATATTCTCTGAAGTTATCAAGTAGTCTGGTGAAAACTGAAGCAAATTTATATTTGTGTCTTTTACCTAAACATGGTGAATTTTCATATAACAGTTGACAGTTAATCATACCAAACTTCACATTTTAGAAGCTACTGTGTAAGTTATTTTGTGGAATGCCATAGTAATAAGACTGCTGGTAATTTCTTCCTATTTTTTACTCATGACTCTTCAAATTAATATTTATTCTTATCTATTATTTTATAATTTTCATTTATTTTTACATAACCATCAGATTCAAATCTAAGTGCTCAAACTTATGGTCCTAAATTTTCTACTTTTTTGTAACTTTAAAGAGAAAACGAAACTACTGAAACCAACCAAGTAGATCTATAATATTCATCTCATCAGGTACTGCCAAACAGACCACCAGCATTTTCAGGCTCATAGTAACTTATGCCTTGATCCTAAGCCTTAGATTGTCACAGAAATTAAATGGTATGGAATAATTCTAGAAGTCTGCCATACTCCATTTTCAGCCCAAACTATCTTTTATAAGAAAGAATAGCATATGTCTGCATTTTTAAGAAATCTCTATTCAGATGAATCACAGTAAGCTTACAATCCATATTCAAAATCCCACACTGATTCAAGAAACATAAAATTAAGAGAGTAATAATATTTTGACAGTTTTTGCATGTAGAGTGACAGGATGTCAGAAATGGGACTTTTACTGTCTCAATTTTAACTGAAACCCCAAAAGTCAAGAGCAAAACAACAGATGCCAAGTATACCACATTCTATAGAAGAGGTCAGCAAACTTTTTCTCAAAGGACCAAATGGTAAATAGTTTAGGCTTTGCAATACATAAGGTTTCAGTCCTTCAGCTCTTCCATCCTATGGAGAAAGCAGCCATAGGTAGTATGCAAATGATGGACATGTCTATGTTCTAATAAAACATTACTTACAGACATTGACATTTAGATTGCATACCTTTCCACGTCATAAAATGTTATTCTTCTTTTCTTCTTTTTGATCATTTAAAAACATAAAAATCATTCTTAAAGTACAAATTATATAAAAACGCAGTGAGCTAGAGTTTGCCAGCAGACTAATCCCTATTCTATAATGAGGTGCTAGACCACCTATGCTATTATAAAATGATTGTAACAACATTTATGTTCTCCCACTTCCAGTATATATAGTTATAGGGGTTTGACAGGGTGAAAAATATATTTTAACTTTAAGGGAAAATATACTCAAGTGCTGTGTCATTTCCTTTCATCTTCCCACCTGAAGGCAAGAAAAAAGAAAGTTAAAGCGGCTGAGAAAAGTATTTTCTTGTAAGAGATTTCTCAGTATGCTACGATGTCTCTCTACTATTCCCAACATTGGTGGTCAGAAAGGGATGTTTCCTAGTACATTGAGACCGTGTGTTTACCCTGAAGTTTTAGCTTGAGATATCAAAGAGAAGTAGAGTTTCAATGGTGGACCGCTGTACTTCCTTCTATGGCAAAACAACAATATTTGAATTCTTGCTTGGGTCCAGAGAGGGATACCCCCCGAAATTCTTATAAAGAGGAAGCTACCCAGGAGATTACACAAAGGAATAAGAAAAATCCCAACAATGAAAATCTGTGTTGGAAGTCAAAGGGTTATCCCATTCTCTGGCAGACGTGAAAGCTAAGGTTTCACATCTGGCTAGGGTTAGGTTTTAACAGGGAGTGTCAGAAAAGAATAAATTTGTTTTCTGCTTCTATTCTACCAGTTTCGTCTTATTCAGCAAGAGTTAGAATAGTAATGGTAGTTATAATATTTTTTTAGTTATACTTTCCTAATCCCTCAGAATTGGTTTAAATGCAAAGAAAAAATTTGTTAAATTATGTACACAGTCCTGCCCTTAATTGCACTTTGGTTTCATATTGACATAACATGTTCCCCTTGCCTTTGATAGTACACATTGATGATTTCAGAAGCAATTTCAATATTCTCTAAGTGATAAAAGAATCTAATGAATTTCTCAAAAGCAGCCTATTTTTCAAAGGTGACTGTAATATCATCAAATATTTATTTTTCTGAACTTTACAGATGGAAATGAATCGCTCCCCACTTAGCATTACTTACAGAAGGAAATATGTAGCATTTTTGAACTCTGCCTTTGACAATATTTTCAAGCTATTACATTAAGCAAAATACAAATTTGGCAGTAAGTTGCAAATGGCACAATTATAGCTGCATTCACATTTTTCTGTATTTCGAGAAGTTGCATAAATGCAGACATTTTTACTGTTTCTAAGACATCAGAGGTTTGAATCAGAGGTCACTTCTCAACTTCCCATTCAGAGAAAAGTAAACTGGATGGACTATCTGAATTCACAAGTTGGATTTATACATCAAATATCACATTCATTTTCTATTGTCTAAGATGAACATAAAATTCATCTCCCAAGCCACAGTAAAAGGAGGGCACTATTAACCGTTACATCAAAGACAACAGGTGTAACAGATTGCTGGACAAACCATGTGTACGGTAACATTGCCTGTAACTGACAGGCTATAAGTTTCCAAAGTGTCTTTTAAGCAACTCACAATCATTCAATCATGTCATCATAAATAATTTTCTTCAGAAGTAATAAACTATTTTATACATGTATTTCTAAAGAAGAAATTTTGTGGACTTTGGAAGTCCTTTTTCTTATATTCCATCTTACCATAACCATAATATTTCACTTTGACAAACTTTATGTTTTGTGTTGGTTCTTTGCCCAACTTTCAAACTCTGAGCTCCAAACAAATAGCAAGAACCTCATGACGTGGGTTACTGCTGCTTTTTAATTTCCATAATGGATGTCAGTAAATATCAAGGAGATGGGAGGGAAAATATGCACTTTAGGCAGAAGTAGGGGAGCTGTGTTGCTTTTGCAGTCTCTTTATTTTACTAGATGACTTGGGATTTGGGAAATTAAACATTTCAAAGATTAAAAGAACTTGGGAAAATGATTTAATAATCATTACAATAATTTCTGCAACCTACTTCACAGCAAGATGTAGGTCTCATTAAATTCAGCCACAGATGAGTGAGCTGGAAAGATGTGGTTGGGCACCCAGAACAAAGGTGACTTGCTGAAGTTAGAAGCAAACAGAATAAAAGTGCTTTTCATCAGTTCCAAGTGAGCAAAGACACTGAGACAAATTTCTTGCATTGAAATTTTGTCTAATTAGTTAATGGATATGTTAGAGGGCAATGTTGCCAATTTGTTGATATAAATGATTTTCCCATTTCCTCCCTTGTTGAAGGCTTTTCTTTATTACTTGTGAACTTTTCAAATTGCACCCAAGGCTCAAAGCAGTTTGAACTCAACAGGAAGTCACCATTCCAAAAAGACTCCTAGAACTGATCTATATCTCATATGAGAAATTCAGAATCGTATAAATTGAGTGGCTGGAAGCTCCAGGCTTTTGCCAAATCTATGATCTGAGCATTGCTGATGAGCATTTCCCCCTGCAGATGCTCAAACACTAGAGGACTCCTTACCTCTTTTTAATTTTGTTCTCCTTATTATCTCCCTAAATTATAATACTAAATGGGAGAAATGCTTGGTTTCTAGTATCATTCACAATTCCTTTTATATGACCCCATTTGGTAGATTCAACCATTTCCCATAATGGCTGTTCCAACTGTACATTGACCTCCTCAAGCTCATTCCATCAGAAAACACTCTGCTGTTTATGAAGAAATTGAGGCCCTAACTTTCTCAAATTCTTTCTCCTGCACTGACACGTCTCACTTACTATTAATATGTCTTTGCTCCTTCAAATCTCCTTCTTGACAGTGCCTTCTATGTTTCAGAATCAATTGTACCACCTCTGCCTATACTCTCAGAAACTTGCTTATTTCTTCCATATCCTATAATGCGATGCTTGTTCTCTATGCTGTCCCCCTTATCTCCCATCCCTACAACCTGTAAATGTGTACAAGTTTCTCCCATCTAAAAAGATAACACAAAACAACATCACCTAAACAAACAAAAGATCTCTGGATTCTGTTGATTTCTAGGTCTCTCTTTCTGTGTGTGTCTCTTTCTCTCTAATAATAAAACTCTACATTTTCACATTGGCCCTTCAAGTCCCGGGAATTGTACTTCTACCTTCACTTCTCTCCTAAAACTTCTCTTGTCCAAGTCTCTAATTACATCCATTCATTCATTCATTGATCAATACTTTGGATATTCTTCTCTTCATCTTTTTTGACTTCACAGTATTCCTCAATGTCAAAAGCTTTCTTTGGCCTCTAGAACAGCATTCTCCGGTAATGAATTTTAATCTCACTGCCTGTTTAGTTTCTGCACAGGTCTGTTGTATCTTATCATTCCTTAAACTTTGGTGTTCTTTAGAATGCAACACTCTCCATGTATACACTGGATATGGCTTCAGCTCCTTTCTGTTTTCTGGTATTCTACACTATATGTCCAACTAGGCCACTTTTTTAAAGGTTTAAAGCTATATATTATATTGATTCCCGGATGTAGTATCATAGATATCTCAAAGTCACCATATTATAACTTATTATTTTCTTCCCAAACCTGTATTCACTATTTCAGGACTGCTACAACCAGCAGTACAGTCTCTGAAATTAGAAACCTTGGAATCATCCTATATAATCTGCTTCAACTAATCATCTTCAACATATTTAAGAAGACTTTTCCTGGAAACTTTACCTCCTAAATATTTCTCTATTTCTTCTCATCAATCTGGTCCAACTCGCTGCTGCCTTAGTTTAGGGTATAATCATCTTTCACTTGAACTAATAATCTGGATACTATCTTATCCCAGCAGCTTTTCTGATCAAAGAGAAGGAAAAAAGAGTCAAGTGTCTGATCCTTGAATAGCAGACACCCTGCCTGGTAGCAAACATGGGCTAGCCAGTGTCCTGGAATTATAGCCAATTATACCTATCCCTGCTTCTTTTGATTGAGAAGGGGAAGGGGTGTCTATTTCCTTGTGTCACTACTTTGTGGATAGACATGAGACTAAACATCTGGCTTTTGCCTGTCTTCTGATCAATTCCTGGTCATCTAGCCTCTACTGGCCTTTGTTATTCACTTGATGCTGATGCTAGTTTCACCTGTCACATTTAGGCAAGCTGTAGGCAGGACAACATAACATACAACTATTCCCTGAGTTCCTCGTAAAGAGTTTTAGAGTTCTCTAAGATGGATTTAAAATTGAGAGCATATCTTTGTTTCACTTTTTTATGAATTATTAAAATGACAAGAAACCAAGAAATGGCAGAATAAAAGGAATACAAATGATCAAAATCATGATATAAAAATTCAGGGAAAGCAAGAATGTGAGTGTAAGAACCATTTTTAGAGGGAGTTGAAAATCATACACTTTCTAAATTTTTGAAATAAAAATAAAACCTTCTCAGTATCTGAGAAGACCCTGAGCAGAGGCTGCAGTGGTGGCATTAGGATTCTCACCCACTAACTGAAATACTACTGTTTTGAAAATTGTTTAGGGAAATCTACTGCCATATAAAATCCAGCTGTTCTAAACTATATGAACAAAATTATTACTAACAGACAAATAAGAATTTGAAAGGAACTGTTGAAAACATGAGAATCTGGTGCTGATCACCCCTTTAAATGCCCCTGAATCCACATTTTCTGACAGTTGTCAGCTCTACTAAACTACTGATGGAAAACTAGTTAGGTGAAGCCCCTAGAAATTCACCTAAGGCCTAGCGGTCATAAATCAATGCTCATCTTGCTGGAGCAAGAAGATGGAAATATAAGTAAGTTAAAATGTTGACACGATGAAAATTTGAGCCCAACTCAAGTTTGCATTGCTAAGGTCAATAGCTCTCAAAATAAGTCATTAATGTCCTCATAGTCCAACAGAAAAGATACTTAGATTCTTCCATCTTCTAATATTAAGTCACAGCTTAACTTATATTATTGTGGACAAATGAAAAAAGTTCTCAATTCTTTAGTTTTACTAAAGGGAAATAATGTATAAAAGAAAAATTTAAATGAGCATTTAAATGCAAGACACTATGTGATACCAAGTGACATGTTATCTGGTTCCATCCTCACTTTCCTGTGCACAAAGAAGCAGAGTTAAAAAATTTAAAGAGCTTGATGGAATTTTACAGTTGTCAAGAATATGGCCACAGACCACCTTGGATGATGGCAACAGCTATTCATATTACCTCCAATACATTCTCAGACTGTAAGGGAAAATAAAAGAAAGTTTTTATGCATAAAGATGCTAGTTATGATTGTATTCTAATTTATATATGTGAATATATTAACTACTGTATATCTATTAGTTTCTAGAAAAAATTTTTACATGTTCCAAACCAAAACCCTGTTCATAATTTTTTATAACTTGAATTTAAGGTAAAATTTCAGTGTTAGAAAATTTTACACAAAACTCCAGAGCATGGGCTTCTCTTGAAAAATTAGACTCAGGGCTATCATTCCTATATGGGATCCATATTTTGAAGCTAAATAGTGGTGGTGTCATTAATGCAACATGAAGTCTCCATGTGACTCCGGATACTTATTCAGCTCACCTGCACAATCTCTGCAGGACTGGGGCTTGTAGCTCCTATACATCATCTTTGTTACACACTTCATGAACTCTAATTACTTTTAGTGTTGCAACCGTTTTTTTTTTTTTTCTGCAGATATTTTTAAGTTTAAAGAAAAAGTCATGATAAAGCAATAGAAATAGAGCAGAAATAACTATCTATTCCTAACTTCACAGAGGATATTTACTCAGGGAGTAGATGGGTAAGAGATAAAATGGAACTGTCAGTAAGATCTACATGTGAACATTTAACTAGATTCTATTAACTAATTGGACGGTAAGACACATTGCATTATCAATACAGACAGACCTTCCAAGAGCATTGTCTCTGCATCCCAGTAGAGAGCATGGTCTTGGGTGCTACTTCAATCCTCTGACCCATTAGTGTAAAGCCTCTGTTCTTTTAAAGGAGAAAAATCCTTCATATCTTATAGCGTCTTCTTATTATGCCCCCCAAAAGTAATTCTGGAGAAACTTGGGTTTAGGAGGGATGTACCAATTTTCAAAAGAAATGACTTCAAAAACATAGTCAATGAGCTTCAAATTTGTTGAGATCAACATGAGATATAACAGAAAAACTGTTACCACAATTTGAGTGTTTGCCTATATGTGTCTTGTTTGTTTCCTTGCTTGTTTGTTTATACAAATATAGAACTACAATGACAAGCTTATTTATTTTCTAATGCTACAAAAGAAATACATCCTAAGAAATCGATGTCTATTTTATGCTAGATATGGGTATTCGTCAAGAACTGTCATATCATCTTAGGATTTAAATTTTCTGCTTAGTATTAAGTGAGAGAATTAGTAATATCACCTAGCAACTGCATTTCCTTTTATCTTGCTTAGCATTTGTCATGGTGAAAAAACAGTTTTAATCATAGAAAGGGAAAAACTGTTAGCACATTTATTCATTTGTGTTACAATAATTTTAGGCCAACTATATTTATTTTTCAAAATTCTTTACTTGGTTACTTATATCAATAAGAGATAATATTAATTTATACATATATTGATACTTATATATCATTAATATTTAAGTCATAGAGGTTCAGGCTCAATGTTTAAACGCTGATAATTCCTGATAAGGTGAAATGTTAACTAATTATATAAAGTAATAGATAATTTTTAAGAGCAGCAATATAAACTAAAACCTTATTCCTTGAATTGACTAATTTTTCCTTCTATTATATCACGTTAGAGATCAAACATCTTTGTGTTTAATACCTAAACCACACACATACATGTGCACACACACAACAGGATGGAAATTAGAGCTCTTAAAGGATATTTTAAAAACGATACTACAAGAATCCATAGAATGATAATGACTCCATAGGATTGGGGGCAGGGGTTAATCTTCAGGGAAGAAATACCCTGGAACAAATTTAACCACAGATCTGTCTTACAAATAGAAAAACTTTAAAATTTCATTAAACAGAAACTAAAAAGTGGGTCAGTTGTCAGTAATGTATTAATTTTTCAACGCAAGAATTTAATTTTCTTATACCCTTTTTTCAGGTTTCCTTTGAAGTTAATAGCAACCAAAATGGAATAAGTTTGAATATAGAATCAGCACACTGCATTTGTTGATGCAGAGGATTTGCAGTACAAAGGAAATTAATGAGTCCTTTAAACTAACACAATTTTATGTTTTGCTTTGAACATGTAGTTGCATTGAAAGGCAATGTTTGCACTAAACTGGTAAAAACAAGAAAGACATAGCAAGTAGCAGGGTTTCTGTAGTTCAAAGAAATTCCACAGAGAGCCTGCTTCAAACCATAAAACCCCTACCCCTCATTACCCATGTCTAGTAGCCAAGCCCCATTATTTGGCCAAGAAGAAGGCAAGGGTGCATACTGATCCATGCAAAGAAGGAAGGTAACTTTCTTACGTTTAAAAGAACTTTGAGAGAAAGAGAGAGATAAAAATATTTAAAATAGAAAAAATACAAATAAAAAATAAAAGAATATCACAGTTCTGATATATGGATAACTATCATAAATCAATAAACTGTTCTAAATATCATACAATCACATTGTCATCTTTAATTCCAATAGTAACTGTTTCACAATTGATATTCTAGTTGATTATTAATAAATTCTATAATATCTTTTAATAAGAAACCAAATATACCAATTTCTGGCTTTCAGTATTAAGAGCACATCTCATAAAACTTGCTTTTGAATGAGCAAACACCCTCTGTTATATTACAAACCTTTCTAGATATTTGGGGGGCCAAGATAAGTGACAAAGTCACAGTGACCTGAGGGAAGCTGTTACCCTCTTCAGGACACCTTCCTGCCACACACTAACAAGTGGTTCTGGGTTGCTATTTCAGGTTCTATTTTTGTACATCTATTGGGAGAATTATACCTCCATATGAAGCATCTTCCTTTGTCCAAACTCAGAAGCTAGCCCAACATAATACTGATTCCAATAGCATTGACTTCATATATTGAAACATTCTTGTTTATTTCATTATATTCAAGGCAGGAAAGCCACCACTGCAATTCGTTTTTATAGAAAAAAAAGAACTAAAAAATAATTCTGCTTGTTCTGCTGTCAATTCCATCTTCTTGCATTACCTAAATTAATGATCAGCTATCTCTAGATAATTTCACATTAATTCAATCATTTATTCTATAATTAGGTATCTGGCTTTATCATACATCCAATAATTTAGAACAGTGAATCTTGATACGATATGTTAGAATCACCTGGAGAGACTGATACAAATGCTTGAGGCTCCATCCCCAGAGATTCCAGGTGTGTAACAATCTTATACTAAAACATTAAAAACATACCCAAGTTAAAAGAAAACATAGCCAGTGTGGAGATCCTTGGTAATCATGAGAGATTTGTTGTGTTTGTAGTTTGTGTGGCTGAGTAATGATATAAAACCAAAGAAACAGAAATTATTAAGCAACTACACAATAAGCCAGAAGAGAATATCTTATCTGCAAATACCAAATTCTCATACCAACCCTACTCATCAAGGGGGCAAATGGTTATTACAAACTCATTTGCCCACATACCAGAGAGCAAACTACATCAAAGCTGAGTCAACCTACCAAGCTCCAGCTTTACAACAGGAAGGCTTGACATCTAGAAAACCAAGCAATAACTAAAACAGTCTGAGCTAGTGACCCAGATATTCCTAGTATTCAAAAATCCTTTATTATAATTCACAAGAGCATTTCTTTTCTTCCTAGTGTTATCTTACTTAACGTTAACTTTTCTCCCAAGGCAGAGTGGGAAGAGGAATGAAAAGATGCTTTAGGTTTCCCTCAGTGATTTTCTGCAAAGGGCAAAACATCTACTCCTTATACTCCAGGGACATGTTAAGCTTCATGAAGTTTCAAGCACTTAGCATGAGAGGGTCAATGATTTGGGACATGTCAGGGTACACATATTCCACTGATGTAATCTCCCAGTAAAGAATCTGCAAACACAGATACCTCAAAGGTACAAGGCTGTCACTGTCAGAACAACTTATAGGGAGTACCCAGTAAATATGTAAAATCATAAGTTGTCACCATCAGAAAGAACTGCTAGTATCCACTTATGCCCTCCACATGATTAACTAATTCTTAGTAAGTCACCCAGCTTCTCCTTAAAGTCTCCAGCTACAAGAAACTAAATCATTAGTTCCTAAAGTAATATATTCCATCTTCAAAGAGCTCTAACTCTTACACAATTCTTGCCTTTTATTGAGGATAAATCTGCCTGGCCCAATTAGACCTATTGGTCCCCACAGTTTCTCCTCAGAGTCACCCAGAATAAATCCTATTTTAAATAATATTTAAAGATGGTATCATATTAGGTTGATGCAAAAGTAATTGCAATTTTTACCACGAGTTGTTTGTTTTGTTTTGAGACAGAGTCTTGCTCTGTCACCCAGGTTGGAGTGGAGTGGCAGGATCTGAGCTCACTGCAACCTCTGCCTCACAGGTTCAAGTGATTCCCCTGCCTCAGCCTCCGAGTAGCTGGAATTACAGGCACCCATTACCACAACCAGCTAATTTATTTTTAGTAGAGACAGGGTTCTGCCATGTTGGCCAGGCTAGTCTCGAACTCCTGACTTTAGGTGATCTGCCTGCCTCAGCCTCCCAAAGTCCAGGGATTACAGGTGCACCTGGTCCTTACTACAACTTTTAATGGCAAAAACCACAATAACATTTGCACCAACCTAATATTTCATTACTAAGTCTTCATTTCATGAACTTGAGTAACTTCTTTTCCACAGTCCCACAGCTACAATCTTCAGACACCTAATCATCTCAATTACTCTCTTTGGACATGCCTCACTATGTCATCACAGTATGTTGCCCAGAACAAAACCAAAACAGAGCATGGTATGATGATGGAACCATATTCTACCCAAAACATCTATCAAAAAGGATTTGCTTTTCTTTTTTCAGTGACCTCCTATTTAAACACACCTTTGTAGTCTTCCACTCAGTGGATTTCCCTTTTTCTGTTTCTCTCTGTCCCATTCTTTCTCTCCTGCCCCCACCCCCCGGCCCGCCTGTCCTCCCTCCCTCCCTCCCTTCTACATCCAAATTCAAAAGAGTCCAAAATCAAAATTTGTTTTAAAAGTTCCCACGAGAACTGTTTATGGTTTCCTCCAGCCTATGCTTTCTCTCAGTTGGCATTTACTGTCTTGGCAGCGAAAAAAGAGAACATGAAGAAAGTCTGGAAGCTTTTCCCCATAGTGACACAGCCAAATTAGTCTAAACTGCCTTAAAACAAAACCAAAAAAATATGGTGACTACTATGAAAGATATTATTTTTCTTCAAACTTTGACACATATGATATGCCTGAAAACTGAAAACCCTGTGTTAAAATACTGCCATGAAGATAATAACATTTTATTAGTCTTTTAAATATCACTCAATAAAGATGATGTTGTTTAGTGGAAAAATCCATTTGTGTTGTTTCTAAATTCTCAAATCAATTGGTAGGTTTAGAACCACATGCTTCTTGATGGGAAAAGGAATTATGTATGGATAATTTTCATACCTTGATTGAATACTCTCATCAGAAATGAAATGGGTATTGGGCTCTGAGGAGGAAATTCTGGAATCATTCCAGACTGATCTATCTTCACTGGTGCTTAGATTGTAAGGAGCTAAATGCATCACAGTATTAGAATGAAATGAATTATGCAGAACCTTTGATAGAAAGCATGTGTAATTTCTTCTTTAAAGACTCTTCAAATCATTCTGTTCCATCTTTGATTATGTGGTAGTTATGCTGAAAATAAGTAACCCCTGAAATGTTTTAAAACACATATACATATGGATTGTATAAAATTAATATCTTTACCTTTACAAAAATCATTCCAGGAGCACATTTGCCAGTAAAATACATTTAAGACAGTTTCAGTACTCCTACTAAACTCTATTTTCAGAGGTTTATAATGTGGTCATAAAAATTCATTCCAGACTAAAATTCAGCACCAAGGAAAATGTGCTTTACACTTGGTAGATAACCATTTCCTCTTCTTTCATTCCTCATGACTGTTTTTTTTTTTTAAAGTTTTCACTGTGTTTTTCAAAAGTTGAGTCATTAACCAAACTGGCAGGAACCAAATCACAAATGAATTTTTGTCATTTTTTAATTTATTTGCAACTTTCACCTCCTCTCCCCTTCCATTCCCCAGTCCCCCTCCTTGCTTCCAAAATACATGAGATTGGAGATTTTTTTTTTTTTTTTACATAACACTACAGATTTAAAGAGTGTACTTCAAAGACTGCACCCTACAATGCTTCAGAAAATCTGTATAAGTACTATCTACCTCTGATGGTATTACATTTACAAAGACTTAATCCAAATTTGTTAACATCAGCTATTGGTTTATATGTAGTAAAGACATACATGAAAGATCACATTTAGCAAACTGTAAATGTTTATTGTTCAAAGAAGGAATGAAATCATTTTTTCAGCACTCTGCAGCTCCTGCACTGAATCATGACTAGTACCTTGAAACCCATGAAATAAAGAAGGGTGAAGCTGGATAGAGAACACCTGCCTAAACCCAGACTCATTTCTGGAGAGCAGAAGTTTGATGGACCAACTTTTTCATTAAAAGTTACCCAGTTCTTCTGATTCTAAAAGTGAAACTAAAGATCTGAATCTGAGCTCTTTTATGCTTTTACTTCTCGTCTTTGGGCACTAAATAACTTGGTTCTGCTTTTATGATTTTTTGTGTGCCAAACCCTTCCAACCCATAATCCTTAGGAGGAACCCTATGAGTATATTTGGAAATATTGCTACAGCCTTCTTTTCACTGTTGATCATAATGTTGTATCAAACAAATGTGTAATTTTTAAAAATGTTTACATAATATTATTTCATGCTATCCTTATGGTAACTCTATGAGGAGATTTACCTAGGGTGTGTCGGAATCAGAGACAAAGCTTTAAGGGACAGGGGGGGAATTGCATGACTGGTCTGGTTTCCTGACCCCCAAGGCTGGAGGACTTTCAGTGAGAAAAGTGACATTCCCTCTCCACTCCAGTGAAGGAAGATTGACGCAGCATCTTACTCCCTGCAATCCCAATTCCCAAACATCCAGCAATACACTCCTGCTGATAACAGGAGTTACCCTTCGTCTCAACTGCCAGAGCCAGAAAACAGACTCACAGGAATAAAGGGCTTGATAAAATAAATTGATCCAGAAATGAAGTAGGGAAACAAAAAACAAGATCACAGCTAAGTGTTAATTTGGGGTGGTTATTGTGGTCAGGTAAGATTGAGAAATGGGTGAACTTTGAGATCTTAACTCATTCAAAATGATGCAATTTTAGATTTACTGAAAAATATCTAGATTACATGTAATTTTCACATCACTAACAATCAGATTAAATCCATATTTGAAAGAGTATGATTACATATTCTTTTTCCTCATGTGAATTTTTGTTTCTTTTTCCTTTTTTTTTTAGAGACAGAGTCTCGCTCTGTCGCCCAGGCTGGAGTACAGTAGCGCAATCTCGGCTCACTGCAACCTCTGGCTCCTGGGTTCAATCAATTCTGCTGCCTCAGCCTCCTAAGTAGCTGGGACTACAGGCACATGTCACCATGCCCAGCTAATTTTTTTTTTTTTTTTTTTTTTTGGTATTTTAATAGAGTCAGGGTTTCACCGTGTTGCCAAGGCTGGTCTCGAACTCCTGAGCTCGGGCAATCCACCCACCTCAGCCTCCCAAAGTGCTAGGATTACAGGCATGAGCCAGCATGCCCTGCCTCTCCTGTGAATTTTTCTAAAGGTACAGGTGAAGCTCAACAAGGCTTATTTGAGTTTATCTCCTTATTGTTCATCTAAAACCAGACTTTAAAATACAAACTACTTAGGCAACTACCTCGGGTTTCTAACAATTTTTGAAGCCCAGAAAATGTTTTCCTCATTGCTAGCGTTTCTACATATTGCCAGTTAACATCCTGTTCAGGAGGGAGAAACGTACTTGCAGAACCTCTCTTGTTTGTTGAAATTGGTGGAGGAAATGCATTCAAAAAGAAAAATAAGGAACAGACGCATCTGTTTTTATCACTGCTTAATGTTTTTCTTGCCTTAAAAATGTCCATTTTTATGTAAACAAGTTTGCTTTTCAGTTACCTTTATGTTAGACAAAAAAATGTCATTAATTCTCAAATGTCTTTCCTTAGGCAACAAACTCCTGGGTGCCACTTTAGCCACATATCAGAAGAGAATATTAATTTAAATAATGACAGGAAATTGGTTTTTATAATCGTCTTTGCAGAGTAGAAAACAGAGGGAGAAAGCCCCGTGCACCGTGGATTTAAAGGAATGCAACAGTATTTGTGCCATTTTACCTGAGAGCCCCTACGTTATATGCCTGTTTGCTATTGCTGGGTCACCATTGCTACACACTGAGCATATATGCTACTCTATACATATGCATAATATGTATAGAGAATATCCCCTTTCTCCTCACCCCTAAAAGAATACAATATTTTAATGTGTTTACCCACATATCTTACCATTTAAAAAACAAGGATTTTCTTGCATAGTTGTATCCCATTGAATAATGTACACTTTTATCATGTTTAATGCTTATCTGACAAGAGTTTTCCCAGTGGTCACTAATAGTGGCACCTCAGGTCAAACGTTAATATCTCAATAGCTTTTTTTTCTCTCCTCAGACTATTAATTTTTCACTATGAGTCCTGTGAGTCGTGGAGAAATTTAGTACAAATGGTAAATGCATAATAAATATTTGTTAAACATATAGACAACTACACTGTTCAAAATTTGTTAGATAACTTGATAGTTATTTTCTACAATTTAA
This sequence comes from Macaca mulatta, assembly GCF_049350105.2. NCBI lineage: Eukaryota > Metazoa > Chordata > Mammalia > Primates > Cercopithecidae > Macaca > Macaca mulatta. Next base: position 127,237,917 of record NC_133411.1, read on the forward strand.
CTATGGAAATAACACACTGAAATATAAAGCCACATAAAAAGCTCAAACTCCTTGGCATGGAATATCAGGCCCTCCAAGAACCTACCTTTGTGGACCTGAACAGCTTCTTATCTCACTGTTTCATCTGAAGGCTAAGCTCCATTCAACCGAAATTGATTAGGTTATTCAATATTTTACATTGATGTAATTCTCTTTGACATGTCCTTTTTTCTGTCTACCAGGAAGATCTCTATTTCTCTTTCACAATCTGGCCTCAGCTCCCCAGCCCTACTGCACCTCATCCTTACCTCTTTAAGAAACACTTCTCAGATGTGCTGAAGACAGTAGTTTATGTCTCTGTCCACTTGAGGTTTTGTGTTTTCTTCTGCGTATTCCCTGGGCCTACTACAATGGTGTGCACTCATGGCTGGTACTCAGTAAATGTATCTGACTCAATAACTAAATAAGGTCCTGTATAAACGGAGTCTTCATTTTCTATAATCCTTTGAATAATGTAAATATCATTTGGAATTCACTAAGTAATTAGAAAAACACTTGTTCTCCATTATTTTTAGTAGCATCATAGTGACTTCCATAATTAAAACACAGACTTCACAGATTATCTAGTCATGGGATTAATGTAACCAGCACCAGCCCAGGCACTGGGAGACAAGTCATGTAATTAATGTTAGAGGGTTCCAGCCCTACTACTGACCAGGTGAATTTTTGAGAAAAATCTTGATTTCTCTGGACTTCACTTTCATCGTCAGTTAAATATAAGAGGCACAAGATGCAAGCTCTGAAATCCTTTTCTCTCTGACATTCAACCAGTTTGTCATGGGAAAACGCCCAAGTATGCTGGTCATAGGCAACACTTTTTCTGTCCGTTCAACCTTAACTGAGTGTCTACTACACACCAGGCATTGTACTGCAGCCAAGACGGACAAGACAGGGGACACAGTACTAGCACTGTCACATTTTTAACTCACAACCACACCCTGATAGATATAACTATTCCAAGTTCCCAGGTGAGAAAATGGTAGCTCAAAGAAGATAAATAATTTGGCCAGTCTCATACCTGGTAATGACAAATCTGGAATTGGAATCCCAATCTTTTGAATCTTAAACTGCTAAGCCGATAAACTGCTTCCATTCTGCCATAAACAATTTAAAAAAAAAAAAAAAAAGGCTGAGGCAGGAGAATGGCGTGAACCCGGGAGGCGGAGCTTGCAGTGAGCCGAGATCCGGCCACTGCACTCCAGCCTGGGCGACAGAGCAAGACTCTGTTAAAAAAAAAAAAAAAAAACAAGATACCAAGAAACAATGTTGCTGTGCACTAAACACAAACACAAATATTCTCACTATATAAAACGTGGCTGAATGAAGTTGTTGAACAGGTAATGAAATAAAATTTTACTGTATTTTAAATTACGCATTCATTGTTATAGTGAGTTTTACTTTCTATTTTTCCAGTAATATAACTGATTTTTTACTGTGTTGCAGAATTTTTTAAAAAATGAAAGGAAAGTGTTTGTAAGTCAGTGTTTACGTATCATAATTTTTTAATATTTATAATCATTTTCAGAATTTAGAGCTTAATGTTCCAACATGATTATACCCACATAGATAGATATAGTAAGCCAAACATGAGGGACATGGATGTCTGGGGAAACAAGGAGCATGTTGACTTCCATTATTTAATGTAAATTATTCCCTCAAATTTTTAACTTATTTTCTGTGTGTGTGTGTTAGTGTATTATATAGTGTGTGTTTATATAAACATATTTATATTTACATATTATAGTTTATTTATATATATATACTATATAAAACAAACTACATATATAGTTTATATATAAACTATATATAGATAAAATATATATAATATATATTATTTATATATAAACACACATATAGACACTATAATACATAAACATATAGACATGTAATATACATATACATGTCTATATGTGTGTTTAACATGCATACATACACATGTGTGTTAATATATACAAACACACATATGGACATATGTATATAAACACCCATATAATACATATAATGTGTTTATAGGTATAAACACTACATTTATAATATGTAATATTTATATATTGTGTTTAAGCCACTGGTATACTCTGGCTGTATACTTAAGCTAATGTAAGTAAAAATATTAATAACAAGATTTGAGAGAAATGTGTTCTCCCTTCATTCACTGTCAATGGAAAGGAATTGAAAAGGAACTACGCAATTCAAACTGCAGGAAGGTAAATGGCCAGGAGAGATTTTGTTTTGTTTTATAAAGGAATTCAAACTATGACCAAAAAAAAAAACCACACAACTAGGTTTTTTAAAGGTTTTGCTATGCCAAGGAGAACCTAATACATCACTATAGCTCTGAACAGAGAACAGCAGAAAGAGAAGGGGTCACAGCTATCTATCAGCCTTTAAACAAACATCGTCTAAGTTGCCACAGGTAGCACAGTACATAACATCAAGTTATGTATCACTGAGGTGCAGCTGCTCACCGCTTAAAATAAAAACCGAAGATTTATATTATACCTACTTGCTGCCACCTACCTGTCTTCAGTTTTCGGCCTGGGGAAAAAGGAAATTAGGTCTTTTTTTAAAGCTATAAACAAAGATAATTATTAATTTTTAATTTTCTGTAGACCAATATTTTAATGGGGTGCTACAAACCTTAGATTCTTTGATTTGTTCAGAGTTTTATGACATTGTTCCACAAAAATAATAAATAAATCTATAACTACAGGTAGAACCATGACAAAGTCTGTGAGACAATTCTGTGTGCAGTTTTAGGGTGCTTTTCAGACTTTCATTTGGTCAATACACATGGCTGGTACAGCTCTAATTAAATAATCTCCATTGGTAATGACAACTGTCATATAGTAATCAGCTAATTAGAAGACAGAACTTCAAGTTTATTGAAAGAACTTCTAATAGTAACGACAAGAATTGCTTGATAAATGAACTGTGTACAGCCACAAAGCTTATGTCTATGTTTTCATGACTTTACTGCTATTATTCAAGAAACATCTGTCCTAGGGAGATGAAATTGCACATAACTTTTTGTTTGTTTCAAGAACTTGCTGAAAATCTATTTATCCAACTAATAGACTACTTAACTAAGTCTCATCAAAATAGTAGCCTTTTGCAGAACAATAGATTTCTCAATTAGGCTTATGAAACAACTATTTAATCTTCAAAGTTCATTTTAAAACTTTCCCCAGCTGTGTCCACCAATTGTAAATTATTACATCTCAAAATGCACAATCCCAGTCAAGCTCAGTCCACCTCACCCCATATGGAGACTCCTACCTCTCTTAAACCACTATCCATGTTATACAAATGTCATCCAGGACCTTGTACATTGGAGACATTACTAGGACTTTTCAGGATAGAGATCTCTTTTGTCTGATGAATAGGTTATTTTGATGGCCTGTTTGGGGACTTAGAATACAACATATGCCTTTAGAGGGACAATATATGTTCCACACTTCTACAGGTTTTAATAGTAAAATAAAGACAAATGAGTCATAATTCCATACATCTTATATCAAGTGAGTAAAACCTTATTCTCTTCGGGTTTCCACCAAAGTTAAATTCCAGATGACAGTTGGACTTAGAGAAATCTAGTTTTGACTTCTATTTATATGCTTGTCTTTCTCAACACGTTCTGATTTAGTTAAATAACTCATCTATACCTGATTAAAAACTAATGTTAATTAATATGAACAAGTTAGTTGATATCTGTAGAAACAGCCACTAAATTTTTTCAGTTAAGGTTATTTCACACTTGTCATTGGAGAAGAATAATTACAGAAGTAAAGGTTTTAATATCGAATACAGCTAAGTATTTATTTTGGTATTTATTTTAACTGTAATTTGTTCTTGTTACTGAATTTTGAAAAATATTTTAAGTGATTAACTTAAAAATCACCATCATCATTGTATATGCCTCTTTAAAGTTGAATGTGATATTAAATTATGGTCCCAAGGCTTATTCCAACCTGTTTATCTAGAATTGGAGATAAAAGTGTTAGTGAATTTTAACATCTTTTTCCCAGAGGTCTTATTCAAAACTAAATTTTGGTTTGATGGGAGAGTCAGCAAGCCTTTTGTGTTTCACACTTCTAAATGAATTCCTATTCACTGTTTATATCTTTCTGTTTGTTTCAATTGGTGCATTTTTATTTTTTTAAATTTTGGTAAAATATACCTAACATAAAATTTAGCATTTTTACCATTTTAAAGTGTATAGCTCAATGACATTAAATACATTCCCATTGTTGTGCTACCATCACCACTGTTCATCTCCAGAATGTTTTAATCTTGAAAAACTTATTAAACAGTAATTCCTTATTTCCCTACCCTACCCCACCCCGACATCTGGCAACTACAATTCTACTTTCTGTTTCTATAAATTTGACTACTTTAAATATCTTATGTAAGTGGAATCATACAGTATTTGTGACTCACTTTTTTCACCAATATGTCTTCAAAGTTTATCCATATTGTAACATTTGTCAGAATTTCCTTTTGTGAAAGCTACATAATCCATTGTATGTATACAACACATGTTATTTACTCATTCCTCTGCAAATGGACACTTGAGTTGCTCCTACCTTTTGGTTATTTTGATCAATGCTGCTATGAATATTGGTGTACAAACATCTGTTTGTGTTCCTGTTTTTCAGTTTTTTTTTTTGGCCTATATCCAAAAGTTGTTGATTACTAGTAAAGAAAAACCCAAGAAAGGAGTTAAAAATTGCTCCTGAAATTAAATGCATTTAAAAATTTTGGCCGGGCGCGGTGGCTCAAGCCTGTAATCCCAGCACTTTGGGAGGCCGAGGCGGGCGGATCACAAGGTCAGGAGATGGAGACCACAGTGAAACCCCGTCTCTACTAAAAATACAAAAAATTAGCCGGGCGCGGTGGCGGGCGCCTGTAGTCTTAGCTACTCAGGAGGCTGAGGCAGGAGAATGGCGTGAACCCAGGAGGCGGAGCTTGCAGTGAGCCGAGATCGCGCCACTGCACTCCAGCCTGGGCAACAGCGTGAGACTCCGTCTCAAAAAAAAAAAAAAAAAAAAAAAATTTATATATTGCAAAAGATGTAATAAATACACAAAAAAGAGGTAACAATTTAATTGACAAAATCACCTTGATTGTGTTAAAATATTCATCTCCATAATGTTGTATGCCCATCTATACCATTTTACCGGATTCCAGAAAACAGTCAATATAGAGCCATGTAAAGGAGAAAATCATTCTATTTCACTGTTTCATAAATCAGGTTCAGTCAGTCAAGGGATATAAAAAGAAAACAAAATAACATTTGAAAACATATTTTGGCTTTAATTGTAGTAAAAATCTTTTACATAGACTTAGAGTACGTATTAGGCATTTTGTGCAGTTTCTTCTATTCTCAAATCCCAAGACAATGATTCTCCACTAGGTAGGGTAGACAAGGGTCTTACTCGTCTTTTTAGCCTGAACAGAACTTGGCACATAACAAGCAATAACTAAACATTTTCTATGAAATATTTGTTGATTATTGTGAAGCTTTGTCCAGTCCCATATGTATTTTATAGATACAAGGAAAATTATGATTTTCCACACTTAACATTGTACAAAAAAATACATACCTAACTCAGTTCAGGTAGTCTGTAGCTGTGTGATATTATAAAAACAGCTAAACTGGAAGCGGGCAAACTGGAGTTTTGGTCACTATTAATCAATTACCTTTAATAAGTCATCACTTTACCTCTCCAAGAGTCACTTCTCTCACTTATCAAGTAAGCCTGAATGAGAGATAATGTTTCAGCTCACACCTTCTGCATGGGAGATTAGCTTCTAACAATCCCAGTGGAAATTAAGCTGTTTCACAGTGAAACACTGTCAAAAGTGACAGTTTGTTATAGGTGTTATTATTAGTACCTCAAGTGATTTTTAAATATGTTTGAAATTAAATAAGATTCTCAAGATTCTCATAGTACCCAAACACCATACGTGACTTTGTTTCTATGGAAAAAAAATCTGTGTTCAAAATTATAACCTAAAATCGATAAACACATTTTATTCTTTTAAAACTGTATATATTACCATGTGCTTTTTGTTAGCAAAATTTATAGCCCAAGAAGTCAAAAATCATAAAATTATTTCCTAAACATTAGTGACACAATCAATTACAATTTCATTTTACTTGCTGAACTCCAACTACCTAATAGGTTTTCTTTTCTTAACTAAACAATTATTGGACATTATAAAGGTGTAACCCAGGCTAAATCTACAAACATAATATATAATTAGATAATATTTTGACTATTTTATAGGAGAAAATGAACAGAAAATAGTAACTACTTTTATGAGCTTTTAGTTTAATTTACCTAAGAAGAGATCTTCAATCTTGACTTGAGAATATTGATAATCAATAAGTAAAATGTGCATCTCTTTCTAGACTTTTATTCTTAAGGTCTTTTCTAGATTTAACATTTTATTATAAAGTACATATTTTTAGAAAGTACACTCCTTTGAATTTGTTAACATATGCCTTTCAAACTAGAAACTAATCTCTAGGCAAAGTCTCATAGTTTACTTAAAAAAAAAAAGTTTTCAAAATGAAAATGTATGACTAATATGAGTTTTATGAATACATATATCTACTTTTTCAAATAATATTGAAAACCTATATATGCTAGGTTTTGATGTGGTGCAAATCAGAAAAAAAATGCACTTTGCCTCAGTTGAAAATGCTTCACAACTTATTACTAAAAAGATACAGGCAAACCTTGGTAACATGTTGATTTAGGGTACAGAAAAAAAAAAGCTGAGATAGGTTAAGCTGATTTTAAACTTAAAGTAAACAAACAAAATTTATTTCTGAGGATGCAGAAGATACTGACCTGTGATAAGAGATAAAGCCAATTCTCTGTAAATAGATTGCTACAAAATTTACAAGACCGTCTTTGGGGGAATGGGAGGAACTGGAAATTCTGTTAGAAATTGAATTTCATAGAAGTTTGCAAGAATCATCAAGACTCTAAGAACAACTTGTCAGATGATAGTGGTGAGCAAGTGATTACTAAAGAATGCAGTTCATAAGGGACAGGCTTTAAGAAGAGAGAATAATAAACGAAGACTCCAATCACCCTAGAAAACCCTGCTGGGTCACAGAAATGGCACTGAGGAGGCTTTCAGCATATGGCTGTTATTTTCAATGGTTTTGGAATGGCAGCCCTCATGCACTACAACTTCCATTTCTGATATCAATGCTCATATTGATATCAGCAGGTTAATACTGATGAAGTTCATGACTGCCGAAGAATCCTCATGGTTGGACTATACTCCTCTCCTTCATTTTCACCAAGTATACTTTTTCAAATTAAATCATCTGAGGAAATTTTTGGCAAACAATAAAACTTCTGTTCTTCTCCTTTCAGACCACATAGGCATCATGGTTGTTTATTCACACTGGGATTCTGTTACAGTGTTTGCCAGATCACCAATCCCTCCTAAAATTGAGGAGCCCACTTTAGTTGAAACAAAACTGTTTCTACCATAGTACAAGACAATTTCCTTCATTTTTGTCTTCACTACAATTTTGTTTAGATGAAATGTGAGTCTTAGATTTGCATAGATGCTGAGATTAACTGACAGTATCTCACAAACATGAACTTAATATTTACAAATATTATCAAAATAAAAATACTTTATGCCATTGTGTTTGCTTTTTTTTTTTTTCTGTCACCCATGTTGGGGTGCAGTGGCACAATCTCGGCTCACTGCAACCTCCACCTCCCAGGTTCAAGCAATTCTCCTGACTCAGCCTCCCAAGTAGCTGGGACTACAGGTGCCTGTCAGCAGACCTGGCTAATTTTTTGTGTTTTTAGTAGAGGCGGGGTTTCACTGTGTTAGCCAGGATGGTCTCGATCTCCTGACCTCATGATCCTCCCACCTCAATCTCTCAAGGTGCTGAGATTACAGACGTGAGCCACCACGCCCGGCCTCTATTTGCTTTTAAATCATGTTTTGTTTTAAAAATATTGAAGGATGGAGATGAGTAATGTGAAAATGAGGATGTGATCAGCTTAAGGCCTTTCGGAAGATATTTTTAGTTTATTTTTACATTTTTTTTAGTTAAGATTGTATGTGCTCACAGTTAGTAAATTTTCAAAGGTGAAGGAAATTCACCTTTTATTTAGTTCGCCATTTTCTTTTCACCATTCATCATTCTTCTGTTGCATTATCTAGAAAAGTTGAAATTGTGCCCTATCACACCCATGTTGAATAGAGATTGATGGTGCGATGTCCGGTAAGGGGTTGAAGAAGACAGCTTTGAATATCAGCAGGATGCTGCTCAGTGGCAGAGGGAAAAAACAATAATGTGACATCTAAAAATGCTGAAAAAAGGTTCAGGTCTTAAGAAATTTATTTTTAAAAATAGGTTGGCAGGTTGCCAGATACATAATATTAAACCAAACTTAATTTCATTGGCTTCTTGTTTAGTATTTAGTTGCATCTGTGTTTGGGAGCAAGAGATGGCAGGTATACTGAAAGGCTGTTAAAGTAAAGAGAGAAGATCTTATTCCCTAGAAAAATGCATGGGCAGGTAAGGCAATCAATTTCCACATGCCCAGGGTTTTCAATTCAGCCCTTTCACAACATTTCATTGTCACTACTTCCAGCCGCTATGAGAGCATTTACTTCGCATATTTTTATGCCTATTGGTATGTCTTCAGGGAAACATTTATTTATACTCAGAAAAGGTTTACATTTTTTGTAAAAGGCAAGAGAATATTTCTCAAGCTAAATCATAATGGATAAGGTTATCTATTGCTGAAGTTGGCTGATCCTGGGGATTACTATGGATGACAAAGATCATGATCCAACAGGATCTGTAGCTTATCTACGTCAGATAAATATAACTGAAATGACTATTATAAGGTAGAATTTTGCTCCAAAGCAGAAATTCAATACCAAAGGACTCAAAGTGTCAGAATTAGATGGTAGATGAAAGAAGAATAAAAAGATAACCCCAAGCTCAATTCACATTAATCAATATATCATTAGTTCCTCTTAACCAAGCTGTCACCATGTTAGAAATCTCTTCACAAAAAGTCTCCTCCTTTCTAAAACTTCAATATAGCTCTTGGAATGTGTTCATAAATAAAGTACAAAAGGTACACAATTTTTCTTTGTGACTAAAGGAAAGCAAAGAGTTTGTCTTTTTCAAGCTGCACTGGGAGGCTTACCATGAAAGAACAGTAGCAAATTAGTGGCACGATAGGACCCCTCCTAATATCCTTATAAGATATTCATGAATATCTCATAAAATAAGAAATATATATATGTTTGAATTCACTAACACACATTTTTACAGTATATGTGTGAGTATATATATGTGTGTGTATATATGTACACACACATACACACACACACACACAGTGAAAACCCCTAGAAACAAAAACAGTCGATAATTTGCCAAAGTCCTAGGTAAGTTTTCAACCTGAAGGAAATTCACCTTTTATTTAGTTCACCATTTTCTTTGCACCATTCATCATTTTTCTGTTGTGTTATCTAGAAAAGTTGAAAGTGTGCCCTATTTTCTCCATTTGAATAGAGATTGATGGTGCAATGTCAGGTAAGGGGTTGAAGAAGACAGCTTTGAATATCAGCAGGGATGCTACTCAGTGGCAGAGGAAAAAAAACAACACTGTGACATCTAAAAATGCTGAAAAAATATTCAGGTTTCAGGTGAGTAAGATGATAGTTTAAATCAAGGGGGAAAGATTTAAAAGTACAGTTACGTATCACTTAATAACAAAGATAAATTTTGAGAAATGCATTTTTATGTGATCTTACTATTGAGCAAACATCTAGAGTGTACCTACACAAACTCAGATGGGATAACCTACTACACATCTAGGCTATATGGTATAGTCTTTTGCTCCTAGTCTACAAGCCTGTACAGCATGTTCCTGTATTGAATACTGTAGGCAATTGTGGCAGAGTTACAAATATTTGTGTATCTAAACATAGAAAAGGTAAATATATGGTATTATGATTATAATATGACATTATAAAGATTATAATATGGTATTATAATATTATGGGGCCACTGTGATCTATATGGTCTGTCCTTGATTGAAATGTCATCTGGGGTGATGACTGTACATTTTTTCGTCTAACCCATTCTGGAGGGCACTAACCACACATGTTCCCCATACCATGCGAAAGGAAGAAAATACATCTCCTACAGTCCTAAATCCTACATCTGATACAACATATCCACTGACCAATAAAAAGTGCAGCTATTCCTCAAATCCATGTAACTGTCTTCCAAATCAGCCAGATTCTGAGCCATTCCACCTAACCCTTATTTCCATTAACGCTTCTCTTCCTACAGCAATTTAAAACAGAATTTGGATATTAGAAGAGTATAAGACCATGGGGTTCTAAATTCATAAATAAAAACTAACTGCAGAGTATTCTGCTTATTTAGACCACTGCTTCTCAAATTATCTTTCATGAAGGACTAGTTTATTCATTTTCCTAAATTCCAATCTGTTACACATGAAACTGGCAAAAAAAAAAAAAAAAAATGAATCACTTGAAAAATTAAACTAAAATGAATCATACAAAATAATATATTGATTTTAATAGAGACAGGGACTTGCTATGTTGCCCAAGCTAGTTTAGAACTCTTGGGCTCAAGCAATCCTCCTGCCTCAGCCTCCCAAAGTGCTGGGATTGCAGGCATGAGACACCATATCCAACCCAAAATAATATTTTTAAACTATTAGATTCAAGAGACAAAAAATTACTGTCTGTGATTTTTTTTTTAAGTTTCAGAAGGTTCACTTTCAATTTCTTTAGTTATCTCTTTGTGGACCTGTAGCAAACGTTTTGCATACCAGTACCAGCTGTAAGCAACATTTTAAGTATTACTGACTTAGATAACTCAACATGCAGCATAGAAGAGCCTGTATCCGTTCAGCTTTTTAAAATAAAATTAATTCTTGCCAGGCTCTTCAGGCAGAATTTAGCACACCTTCCTTTCCTTCAGGTTTAGATCTGAGAGTCTATAGATGCTAGCAGTCAAGTGGAAAGAAGCTAGAGACACTCCAGCCAGCCAGCCTGTTGGGAAGCATTGAAATTGGATAAAATTCCTGTGCAGACTTTAAGAAATACTAGAGAAAAAAAAAACACGTTACTCCAAATCTGTGAGGAAGTTCATATCTCTACAGATAATTAACAAGAAATATGGTTTCAGAAGTCCATCAAAAAGGAAGAAAGTAACAGGCAATTGTTAAATCAAGAACAAAGAGACACACAAAAAGAACATGATGAGCTATAAACAAAAATTCAACAATTTGACTTAATAGAAAAAAATAGAAAAAAATAATGAAAGATTTAGCAGAATGGATTTTTAATCCATTTTGGATTTAAAATCCATTAAAGTCACTAAAAAGAATGAACATTGAAAAAAATTGTATCAGTTGTGTTGAGGATAAACATGAATGCTATTCTAGAGGAAATAAAAGAGATGGAAATGCAGGAGGATGAAAAATATGAGAGATAAGAAATACAGATTCAGTCTAGATTCCAGTCTAGATTTTCCTGAGTAAACAACAAAAACAGAAGATTATAGATCCAAAGAGCTCAGTAGGTTTCAAGAAATTTTGAGAGCAGTTTGCCAATAAATATTGGATTAATGATTAGCAACAGAAAGACAATTCTAGCAACTTAATCACATTCAAGTAGCTGTTTAGCTATTCTTTAGAAACTGCTTATATTGAATTCAAACAAAAGCAAATGATATAAGTAGAATTCCAGTATTTGATGTACTTTCTGTTCCATGAATTAGGAAGGGGTGAGGAGATGGTCAAAAGCAAAGAAATATGTATATGCACACAGATGCCACAGCAGTGGCCCTCATGTGATATCATGGTGCAAAATATCCAGTGAGCCGTGCCGTCTTGGTTTGCTTCACCTTTTTGTTACTTTCAGTGGTTATAGCTAGTATATGAGTCACTGCTAAGAAGACTCCAGAATGCTTTCCAGGAGATGCTTAAGAGCAGCAATGTGGGCATTTGCAGATTAGCTTGTGGGAACTTGAGGAGGAAAGACAGGGTTGTTGTTGTTGTTGTTGTTGTTGTTGTTGTTGTTGTTGTTGTTGTTGTAAAGGCCTTCTTTACCTTCCCAAGAGCTGTCATTTAGCACTGCCATGTTAGGAAGAGCAGAGAGACGCCTCCTAACATAGCTCCATCTATCCACATAAGCCACTCTTCTTATTGTTTCCATACTCGGGCCCTATCTTTCCCCCAACTTTTATATGCTGTTTATTTTTTACTACACATTATTTATCTGAAGACTCTTCCATTGAGTTATACCTTAAAACATGTATATTCCTTATGGCACTTGCTCAGTATGAAATAATCTTCTACATATTTTCATAAAAAGCTCACATCATAAAGCAAAGAAACAAAAAAAAACAGGGAATGCTTATAGGAGACTGTTACATAGTTTTATTTTGTTTTGGGTTTTTTGTTTTTGTTTTTTTTTTTTTTTGGTGGGAGTAAAAGAATTGTGTGCATGTGTGTGTTGGGGTGTGGGTAATATTGAATTTCTGACAGAATGTGGAGCTTCTCTCTTGGGACTATAACATGCATATCTGAGAAAGGCCAAAAAGAGGGTAAACCTATGACTTAATATTAATTTTTCCTGCATAAAGGTAACTGGACCATTTCTTGTATTAGTACTGTTTTTGAGCCCCATAGGCCTTGAATTATGAATATATTAAAAGAGAGAGAGAAGATAATGGATGGTCTAGTAAAAAGAAGAAAATTTGTAAGAAGAAACATTATTGAAGGCACAAAATTAGGATGCAATCAGGAAAAACATATAGCTCACTTGTATTATATTTGTATTACTGACAGACAATACAAAAATATAAGTGCATACCATACAGGCCATATTGAATATCAGAACAAGTAGTTAGACATACAGCCAACAAATATTTCCTGGCAAAAGCATCACTGGACAAAAGTGAATTTAACTGAAGCAACTCCTAGAAATATATTAGCCTTTGTACAGTCAAAAATGACTACTTGTGTTAAGAAAAAGTAAAATAAGCAAAAGGGTTTTTTAAAGTGAGAGTAATAATGGTGAAATGAGATTCCTTAAAGAGAAAAGAGTCTTAGCTGGTCATAATAACAGTTACACATAAGGTAAGGAAAAGTTTTGGTAGAATCTAGTATCATCCTTTCAATGAATAGCCTACAAATGAAATCTGTGAGGAATAGTCTAAATAAATTTATGTCTGTAGTTCTAAAATGCTAAATATGACTAAAAGGTAAAACTAAAGAAATGAATATAAATGAATTTACAAAAGTCTAGATGAGAAATAATAAGAGCTAGATCAAACCAATATTTTGCAAAAATTGGATATTTTAAAGGACATTAAACAAACAAAAATGGCAAGATTAATAGCAGCAGAAAAATGGTAAGTTAAAATAAATCAATATAAAGAAGAGCTAAAATAGATCCAACAGTGATCCCATGCAAATGGAAGAATTTGTCCACTTGACAAGCAGTGCTGAGAGAAGACGAAATGTTTACAGAACACATGAAACTGGAGTTTTTTGTGCTGGTCATTGAATTGTAATTAATTGAACCATGTTAGGATATAGGCAAGAGAAGACAGATGCATAATGTCATTTGTACCTAGAGGAAAAAAATTAACATTATCAGAAAAATTATTTTCACAATATACTATAAATTTATAAAATTAGACTGTATAATGCACTAATTAAAAAGTTTAAAGGTATTCATGCTCTGAGTCAAAGCTGGCTTCGGATACTTTTTGATTCTAATAGTACTAAAATTCTTTTGGTCCCTCTAACAAAAAGTACTTAATTGTATTAAGGAATAATTTTCTTCTAAAGAGTACATTACATCCAAACAGGCATTTTATACACTGCCTTAAAAAGAGATGACTTGATCCATGGGGATAAGCACAACAGATTCCAAAGGGAAGAATCTACGTAAATAGCGCTAAGTTCCTTAACTATTAAATTGAATAACAGTAAAAGTGACTAAGTACACTGGCAGTCCAACTATTTTATATTAAAGCTAATTTTTGTTGCCATTGCCACTGCCACCCTTAAGCATTTTAAATACAGCAAAGCCCAGTGAATTAATTTGTCCAAATAATTGGTAGCAAAATATTTGACCAATAAAATTGAATAAGACCATTTGTTTGTGATTAAGTCAACAATGTTTTTACAATCATCAAGTATTAATCTAAATAATCATGTTTTGTTAAGGTTTATTCACTGAACAAGAAACAAGTACTATATAGAGAAAAATATGAAAATAAACTATTTGTGTCTTTAGGTTAAAACAAAAAATCAAATGTCAGTAGGCATATATAAAATTTAGAAAAGGAGATGAAGGAAAGCAAACATTAAAATGTCAGGAATTTAATATAACCTATTCTAAAATTTAAGAGTACCTGAAAGATAATAAGATAAATGAAGAATAAAGACCATGAGGGAAAGACTATTAAAGATCATAGATTCAAATAAAGAAAGAGGAGGTTTGAAAGGATAATCATAATTAAATAGCTGTCTTTTGTTACTGTCTCTCCTCAACTCCAACCTTTAATTCAAACTCTATGAGAAAATTAAATGACTCCATGATGAAGCCAGCATTTAACACTATATCCTTAGGAGAAAGTGGATTTCAATGGCTGAAAATAATTGAGAGTGAAATACAGCTGCAGCAATCAAGCAATTTTTAAAAGTAGTGTCATCAGTAGAAAAGCATTATGAAACTCTTTATGGAGCACAGTGAGAGAAAGCTTAGTTTATAAAACAGCAGAAGAAAATGATATCAAAAGAGGCGAAAAGTAAATATAATAAATAGGAAAGATCCACATTTGTATGGGCAGGGGTAAAGAAGTAAAAGTGAAAGATATAGTCTCAAATACATTCTAAAATTTTAAAGTACTTAAAACTTTACAAGCATTTTCACATCAAGGCCTAGAATAAGTTTCATAAACCATAAAGTCAAATTAAAAGGATATTATACTGGAAATAAATAACAACCTAGTGGATGGTACAACCAACATCATGTATCAGATCTTCCATGGTTTACAATATGGAAATATCAATTATAAGCCCTTGAAGAAAAGTCATATGCCCTCTTACTTTTTTAATAAATAGCTTTCATATTTCCCCATAGAAGATATATTTGAAAAAAAGGCTAAAATATAACTAAGTAAAATTTATAATAAAGTAAATGCAATTATTTGGTGAAATTACACACTGCACAGTATAAATGAAAGAGTTCAAAACTATTTGTACTCTGAGCCACACTTCAAATAGCAGCTGTCAAATAGACATTTAACTCAATACAAAGATAAAAACATAATTTATTTTCTAGTTAAGCATCAAATATTTAGTCCAATTGTAAAAATATATTTTCCTTATATAAATTAATGAACACTCCTTAGTTCTTTTCGTGACTTGAATACCACAAAACTCTTCAGCAACATATTAGATAAGCCAAAAACTTTAAATTAGAGATTATTCACATTATAAACAAAGAAGCAACAGTAAACTGAGGAGAAAACAGAACAATCAATGTTAATCAGAATTCATAATAAAGATGTTCAAGTCACAAAATTTTATAAATTTTTAACCTTGTTAAAATTTTTTAACCTTGTATATTTTCAGTTTTGTTTTCATGGGGCCATTGAATTCAGTATTTTAATAAAAAATATTGGGGATTCATTTCCATGGCAAAGAATTGTTTCTAGTGGTGACTTTGGACTTTCCTTCTATATAGCTATGGGTAAGTGAATAGGGTGGTCATTTAATCCAGGGTCTAGGGTACACAGGAGTCAAACCAATGAGAGAGCAACACAGTCCAAAGATAAACTAACAAAATAGTGAGATTAGGTTTAAAAGATAAAAGAGAGAAAGAATAAAAAGCTAAGATACAGGGGAATGATTCCAGCATCACAATGGTGAATAGGTAACCAGCCCAGAAGCAGGGGCCTGGCTATTTAATCTCCTTGCAGTCTGCGCACCACTCCTTGTAGCTAATTAACCATGAGTGATCATTTTAACAACCACTAATTCAGCCAGCCTGCTTTCTCAGTCAGATTTAACATTCAGTGGAATATAGATCTTTTTTATGAATATATTTCTTCTACATGACAACAACGATTCATGAGTAGTCCTATGTTCCTCACTTTCTAAGTAAGCTTAAATCTAACTTCAGTACTGGTCTGGAGCCATCACACCACTATGCAATGCAGGACAAACTTGAGCCTCTCAATTGTGAGAAGGCACTAAGATCCTCAAGGGATCAACTTAACCTCCCAAGGATTGAGTTCTAATAGATTCAAGCAATGGGAAGCTGAGCTGCAGAGCAACTGAGAACCCAGACATATATCTGAAGATGCTGAGAAACATTGTAATTGCAGGGTAGAGTATTTCCTTTGTGAAAATCCCATTTGGATGGGATTCTTAATTCAGTCTTTCTATTAACTATCTCAAAATGCCCAACACTTCGAATCTATTACATCTTGAATGTACCTCTCAAATCTTCACCCATTATAAAGCCAAAGCAATTTTCTAAGCTCTGACTCAGATAATTTTATTTCATGATTTTTAATAATTAGGGCATTTTTATGCCTAATAAAAGACATCTGAGCCTCAGTATTTTTCATCCACAAATCACAAACAATTTATTTTCCATGAAAGCTATTCTTAATCTCTATCTACTTAGGAAATCTTCCTTGCAATTGCACAAGTTTGGGAAACTGCTTCCTATTTACTAGGGGAATACTTGGAATATTTTCTCCTCTAGATAATATTGGAAAACATGCTTTGGGGGCTCTAATAAGCCAATTGGAAAAATAAAAGTTAATTCACTGCAAGAATCCCCTCTCTGTACCTGTAGCATTTGGTTTGGTGCATGCAACACAGAAACTGTGGAATGGGTGACATGGTATCATTTTTTAAATAATTCCCTGTATTTGTATGCCAGAAAATATTTTTTAAAAGGTTAAGTGTGTGTAACATTGCTGCATTTAAATATTTTAAATATTATTCTCATGAAGCTAAGTGTATCATTTAATTCTAGCTATCGACATTATATAATAGAAAATTTTTCTTAAAAAATATTAGAGTAGCTACAAACATGTAAGTTTTGTGCTGTTGTTCACAGGAATCATGGAATGGTTTGAATTTATTAAGTATGGCATATATATATAGAGAGAGAGAGAGAGAGAGAGAGACGGAGTCTCGCTCTGTCTCCCAGGCTGGAGTGCAGGGGCACAATCTCGGCTCGCTGCAAACTCTGCCTTCCAGGTTCACGCCATTCTCCTGCCTCAGCCTCCCGAGTAGTTGGGACTATAGGCGCCCGCCACCACGCCCAGCTAATTTTTTTGTATTTTTAGTAGAGACGGGGTTTCACCGTGTTAGCCACAATGGTCTCGATCTCCTGACCTCGTGATCCGCCCGCCTCGGCCTCCCAAAGTGCTGGGCTTATATTTTTATTTTATTTATTTTTATTTATTTATTTTTTTTGAGACGGAGTCTCACTCTGTCGCCCAGGCTGGAGTGCAGTGGCACAATCCCGGCTCACTGCAAGCTCCTCTTCCCGGGTTCCCGCCATTCTCCTGCCTCAGTCTCCCCAGTAGCTGGGACTACAGGCGCCCGCCACTTCGCCCGGCTAATTTTTTGTATTTTTTAGTAGAGACGGGGTTTCACCGTGTTAGCCAGAATGGTCTCGATCTCCTGACCTCATGATCCACCCACCTCGGCCTCCCAAAGTGCTGGGATTACAGGCGTGAGCCACCACGCCCAGCCTGGGCTTATATTTTTAATATATCATTTGTTGTATATTTTTTAAACATAAAAAAATGTAACCTCAAAGCATGAAACAGAAATGTACAGAAAAATATAAAGGAAAGAAAACCCTTAGCAATTTCACCATCTAGAGATAAATTATGACTTATCAGTTTAATGTGTAATTTAAGGTTTTCATTCTATAATTATATTATGAATACATTTAGCATATTATCATTAATGGAAAATAATGCCTTCAGCTTTTTTCCCCATCACTCAGTCTTCCACAGATTCAAGGCAGATAGAGAACTGGGAGGTAGGAGAGCTGAATGGATAAAGCTTTGGTGTCACACAGACTGGGTTCACATTCTAGATATCCCACTTACTAGTAGTGTGCTCTAAATACATCAATAATACTCACTGTCCTCATCTTTAAAACAAAGATGATAATGCTACCTTGTAAAATAGCTATGAGGATTAAATGAGATAGTGTAGGTTAAAACACTACAAACCATGCCAGGCACATGGTAAGTGTTGAAAACCCAGGACTCAGCTTACCTTAACTCCTTCTCTCCTTTCTAGAATAAGACAACTGAAAAGTAGATAGTGATCCAGCATTAAGCAAAGACTCTTCTATCTCAAAGATTTTGAATTGAAGCCCCTGTCTTGGAGAGGCTATTAACAGATGGAATATATATGAGGAGAAAGCATGGCTCAATTTCTTAGTACAAATGGGAAGCCCATTGCTAGTAGTTTTTTGCTTGTGAACTCCCCAAGAAACAGAACACTGTAACAAGTGAAGGGAGTTGTACTCAATGAATTATGAGTTTTTCTGGATCACCCTTTAGCAGCCCATCTCTGGCATAAAAGTTTCTGCACTCTACCCAGCATTCAGTACCTGCCATAACTTAAATCCTATCCCTAAAAGCAGCAGCTTTAAAAACAAATGAAATTAAATGTTGGCGTCCGTGCACACAGTGAAACAAATTCCTCTCTTGCTCTACTGCTTTACAAAGCTCATCTGGGATTATAGATCAAACTGAATTCAAACCTCACTCTCAGATTAGGCCTTCAGCCTGAAAGGACAAGGTGAGAACTTGGCCCATTAAACATTATGGAGTAGGTCAAGTAATGAAAAGTTGTGCAAAGCTCCAAGCATCTCCAGAATGTTTTCAGCTTTTTACATCAGAGACCTTTGAGGTTTGATTCCAAATCAGGGCTCTGAGCTGTGTGAGTTCATACTGTCACATTAGGAAAATGCCAGGAGAACACCCGTCTGTGCAGACAAAACCTTACTGATTCCCATTAGGGCTCAGTGGCGCCTGTTCTCACATTACTATGGTTAACCTTGGGTTAAAGAGCATTTGGATAATAACGGCATAAACTTTTCACAGTTCACTTAAAACTTTATAAGGGTTGGTTCTTTGTAGAGGAGAGTGCATTAATATATCAAACAAGCATGTTTTTTAGTTTAACTATTTGGCTTCGTGTTTTTCAGGGTCACTATTCCAGCAAAATGTAGGCAATTTCAATGTTTTTTTAATAAAGCGAGAGAATGCAAACCTTTACAGTTCACTTGAATAAAGCTGTATGACCTACATACCATGCATTTAAAACAATTATGATGCTGTTGCCAGACAGTATGGGGTATATTACTGGAGCTACCATCATTAGGCATGCCTCAGCATAGCTCTTAAAGAATCCAGATGGTGGTTTTCAACTTTATCTCCATGGTGTACCCTAGGAAGTATGTATTACAATCACAGTCTCCTTCTTACTTCAAAGTTTTATAAGCAGAGACAACAGGAGAAGGGGCTTCCTGCTGTTGGGCTGTAACTGCACTAGCCATTATCCTCAACAGAAATCATATGCAATACAGTGCCCCTGATCCACAACAGTGAAGATGTGGCCCAAGGGCAAAAACTGGTACATAGAGGAATTTCTCAGAACAAGGCCAACTGTTTTTAAAATTACATTTTTTTCTTTCAAATGTATTTTATCACTTCGACAGAAATGGAGAGGGGAGAAAATGAATATATCATTTGATTTTTATATAAAAATGATTTCTAATCAGTTCTTATTATAATAAACAAATAGGATAATAATAAGATAAATCAAACCAACTGAGGGTCAAACTCTGGTTATCTTAAGGATATAGGTACGCTAGAAATACTGCCTGTGAATCTAAAAAAGGATTTCCATAATTTAAGCATAATTTTCCTCAGTGTAATCACAAAGGCAAAATGATTTCAGCTTGCTGAAAATTGTGGTGGAGGCTGTTTATTATGCTGTAGTGTTTTATTATAATTGTTTACATACTTAACTTTGCATTAAGACTCTATATGTGTTCCAGCATTGTACAGTTTTAAGTTTCAATATTGGTTTCACTAAATATTTAATTTGGATTCACTGATATTTCTGTCAACTAAATCTATAGAATACATTATTAGATTTTTAAACATACGACATTAAATTGATATTATCTGACAAAATTTAAAATACACACAACCTTGGATCCCAAAATTCACTTTTAATAATTCATCCTATAAATGTTCTTTCAGTTATACACAGATATGTTCAAGCTAACTGAAACATTTTTATTATCAAAAAACCCTAAGAATAACTAAGTTTCCACCAATAGGAAATTAGTAAATGTACTAGGAATGCTACAAACGAATTAGATCTTTCCATACTAATATGGCAAGATATCCCAGATATGTTAAATTTTAAAAAAATAAGATGTACAATGTTGTGTTTAGGATAAACTTACTAATATTTCCTAAATGCTTCATCTGTTAAAAGATTCCATTCATTTTGGGTTATGAGTTGCTTTTATAACTAATTTTTTTACCTGTATTTCTAATGATCTAAAGAGGAGTGAGGGAATATATGTGATATTGTTTGGCTGTGTCCCCACCCAAATTTTATTATGAATTGTAGTTCCCATAATCCCCATGTGTTATGGCAGGGATCAGGGATCGGGGGGGGGGGTGGCGATAATTGAATCATGAGAGTGGTTTCCCTATCCTGTTCTCATGATAGTAAGTTAGTTTTCACGAGATTTGATGGCCCTATAACGGGCTTCCCCCTTAGCTGAGCTCTCAGTCTTTTCCTTTCTGCCACCATATGAAGAAGGACATGCTTGCTTCTCCTTCTGCCGTAATTGTAAGTTTTCTGAGGCCTCCCCAGTCCTGCTGAACTGTGAGTCAATTAAACCTCTTTCATTTAGAAGTTACCCTGTCTCTAGTATGTCTTTGTTAGCAGCATGAGAACAGACTAATAGAACATGTTCTCAAGTCTCCCATTTTAGCTGAACTCAGTTCATCTTAATTGTGTTTCATAATATTATTTTTTAAAATAATTTTAGTTTTGTCCCATCTAAAGCATACAGAAATGATGGCTTTGGTTTTGTTTGTTTGTGTTTGCTATATTATGTGAGTAGGATCCTATTTGCTATGCAGGAATTACATGACTCAAAATTAAGGCATGAATAGTTGTCAGCACTCTGACCTAATCGGTCAGTGACTACTCTCTTTATCAGATCTCTCATTATTTTTTTATAAAAAATATTAATTTATTATTTTTTTTAACATGGTGTGGTGATATGTTCCTGGTTGGGATAAACAGAAGGCACAAGTATTAATAAGATGTTAGTACATACCAGAATTTTTCATTAATAATAGAAATAATTTTAAAAATATTACAGAAGGGGGAAATTATGACAGTTATGAATAATTTCTTTTTAAAATTTTAAATATAATTAACATACTAATTTTCAGACCAGTTTTAGGATTACAGAAATGTAAGTGGAAAATATAGCATTTCTATATTCTTATATTCTCTCCTCCCAGGATCCCACTGTCCCCTATTTTAACATTTACATTAGTATAGTACATGTGTTACAATAGATGAGCCTATATTGATACATTGTTAGCCAAAACTGTTAGTTTGCATCATATTTCACTATTTGTGTTGTACATTCTACAGGTTTTGGCAAACATCTAATGACACAGAGCCACCACTGCCAATTTCACCACCGTCTTTCACCAAGTTGATTCATTTTGAACTGGCTCCAGCAATCTACTCAGAGTTGACCTCAGAGCAAAAAGTTGAAGTGGGTAATATATTAAATATTTTCTCTCTTCACTCTCTACCTGAAGCACCCAGTGCCCTCTCATGGCCACAGGCTCTGCAGTCATAGATAACATTTTTTCAGCAACAGAAAGAAACTTGTGACTCCCAGCATCCCTCTATGTCTCTCTTCTCAGGAAAGCTTGCATTAGAAACTGTTGTCTGGAGAGCTGGCCATTGCAGCCCGAGGCATGGGCTGCTTACAGCATTGTTCCAGGTATCTGAATTAGAAGGTGGCTGGGCCCTTAGATTTGGATTTGCAAAGTACAGCACTTCAGCAATGAACATGCTCTGTTAACTGTCCTGTTAAGATGGTTCTTTTATTTTAATAGGCTTTAAAAACAACTAGAATCCTATTTCTTTCAATAGAGACTTATCAGGACGCTAGTTGAATTCCTACTCATCAATTTCTCTCTATAGATTTGTTCCATTGTAGGACCTTGGAAGGTTCGTGGTTTAACTATTTACTGTTCAGTCATACTTGAAGTTTGTGTTAAAAATACACTGTTGATACAGCTACTATGGAAAACAATATGGTGATTTCTCAAAAAAACTAAAAATAAAACTACCATATGGTCCATCAATTCCACTACTGGGTATTTATTTAAAGGAAAAGAAATCAGTATATCAAAAAGGTATCTTCACCTCCATGTTTATCATAGCACTATTCACTATAGCAAAGATATGGAATCAAGTGTCCACCAATGGACAAAAGAATAAAAAGAATGTGATACAAATACACAATGGAATATTATTCAACCATAAAGATAATAAAATCCTGTTATTAGCAGCAACGTGGATGAAACTGGAGGTCATTATGTTAAGCGAAATAATCCAGGCACAGAAAGGCAAATATTGCATGTTGTTACTCATATGTGGAAGCTAAAAACGTGGACTTCATAAAGGTAGAGGGTAGAATGATAGGTATACCAGAGGCTGGGAAGGCTACAGGGAGGACAGTGATGAAGACAGATTGGTTAATGGGTACAAACACACAGATAGATAGGAAGAATATTCTCTAATGTTTGATAGCCGAGTCAGATGACTATAGTTCACAGTAATGTGTTGTAATTTCAAAATAACTAGAAGAGAGGACTTGAAATGATTCCAACACGTAGAAATGATACTCAAGGTGACAAATACCCTAAATACCCTGACTTGATTATTACCCATTTTATGCATGTAAGAAAATATCACATGTACCCTACAAATAAGTATAAGTATTATGTGTCAATAAAAAGGACATATTATAAACTCAGATCACCTGGCATAGGATCTACTCAATATGTACAAATTTAGCAAATACAAATTTGTCATGGGCAAAAAAAGAGAAAGGAACAAATTATTTACCTAAAATGAGGAAAAGTAACCCAACAATATTATTGGAAAAATCTCATTCCTAAAAGTGAATCAGGTTTGGCATTTTTAATACAAAAATAGAAGAAAACTAAAATGTAAGACCTGAGTTCCACTCCAGTCACCAAATTAAAGCAAAATATGCACAGAGTAGTATATAGACATCAGCCTTTAACAAAAATAAAATCTTGACTCAGATGATGTAATTTAAATTAAGTGGCTTTTTATAATTATTTAATTATACAACTTATATAAGGTTGCACATCCTTAGGATGTCAAAATGTGCCACCTTTTGCCGCTAAAATTTCAGTGAGACATTAAGAATTGTGTAAGAAAAAAAAAGCCTGCCTTCTAGAGTAAGCTGTACATTTTTTGAAGGGTGCTGTTTAAGAAAAATGTCTAATTTTTGTCTGGTTAATCAAAGAGTGGGAAGTGTTGTAATGGATAATTGGGCTACCCAGTTTATCATTATAATTTGACATTTACATAGGTCTTTATATTTTCAAAATGTTATGCAACCATTTTTCTTGATTCCATCAATATTACCTTGAGAAGTAAATTAATTCTTCAATTCACATTTTACAAATGAGCACAAAGGAGGAAAGTAGGACGAAACAAGTCAGATGCAAAACTAGATAAGAGCTTCTTGTTCTGGCAGGTCTAAGCCACTATTTTTCGTCCCTTGAGGAAGCCTAAGCCTTTCTGTTTGAAATTTTTCAAAGAGAATTAAGCTGTCAAACACCCGTTAACAACCAAGGCCTCTCATTTTCTAGCCCAGGTGGTCCAATTACAGATTTAGCCTAAAGTAAAATCAGATATAAAATAATACAGCAAGTCATGGTTGCTACAGTCTTAACTATCTATCTTTAATTTTAAAACAGACTTCAAAGATTAAAAATAACATGTATTTACTCATGGGTAAATTTTTCTTTCCAACTCTTCCTCCTCAGTCTTTTTCTGCTTTCACTGAAACAATATTACTACTCTGCAGGGTCTATTTGCAACAACCAAGGAAGTTCTCTGGGTTTGCCCCAATGTTACAAAGCAGAAATGACCATAAAAATAGCACATAAACATGGGGATTAATAGGGTCAGTATTTGACATGTGATTGAAAAACTTGATCAGAGGACAGATCACATATTTCAGCCTCAATGTCTTTATGTATATGCCATTTTCTTCCTTTGATTGCTTGGCTTCAAACCACTCCATCACCATCATCCTCAGCTCATGGTGAATGCCTACACACAGAACTACCACATGAGGTGGCAGTGTTCTCCCCATTGATAAAGGGGCTGAAAGAAGTCAGTTCAACTCAGGATGTAAGGATGCCACTCAAAGTACTAAATGTTCATTTATACAGTCCATCTGAATGATGGATTTTCAGCATTGAAAGGATCCTAAAAGAATTCAGATATTTAAAATGGAATATTTGAATTTTTTAGGAGCTTCAATAGGGCTAATGTAACTTTTTTTAAGGATAAGATGTATTGCAAAACATCTAGACTCACAGGATCTGGATCAAATCACAACTCCACAAAATTAAATTGGGTTAATTTATAATTAGGCTTTATGGCAATAACATGCTAGCTGGATAACTTGAAAATAAATAAAAAGAGCAAAGTCAATCCTGCTGTAAATACTGTTACTCTTGGTAAATGGCATTTTATGTTGAGCTCAGAGTGTTAACAATGCTGTCAAAAATAGGTAAAATTATTAAAGAAAAATTAATTTCTCATTCTTGGAGAAGAGTACCTTCCTCCAAGTGCAGAATTAGAAACTTCATCAATCTAAAAGAAACCTACTTACAAATATTTTTTATATGCTTGGAATGGCACCAGAGTAGTTAAGTAAAATATAACTTGAAATTTGGCAGTACATATATAAGTATGTGGATGAGTGTATATATGTGCACTCTCAGAGTTAGCTCTTTTAAAATTAATTTTATTGTTGAAGTTGTATATTGATCCTCAAGTTGGAAGACAAATAAATACACAAACAAAAAGATGTAATAGGGCATATAATTTGAAATTAACACTTTTGTATTCATTGAGTTTATTCTCAATGTCTCTGGAAAATAATTATGAGTATTATATTGATACTATAGGTATTCTATATATATTTGTGAAATAAATTATATATGTATATATCAAGTATAATTACATATTTAAATGGAATTTATTAAATTTCATCTTAAATGAATATATTTTTATAATTAATCATGAAACATTGTTCTAAACAGCAAAGTCCCAGATGCCAAACCTACATTGTTATTCATTCTTCATTCATCTACTAATTCACACCTGGCATTCTAGTTTCAAAGTCTTCTCTTATCATTTTTGTTGAGAATTATAAAAACAATTTTAAAAGGATAACATTCATTCTGATATATAACTTCTGTAATTTTATTATTTCTATCTTAAGGATCACATGGATTTTGTTTTACAATTGAACTCCCCCTACCTATTAAAATAAAGAAACAAAAACAACACTTTTCATAATTCTTAACACACTTTCTTGCTCATGAAATTGAATAATTAGAAAGTGTTCTATTCCATCTATTCCTGACATTTTGACATTAATAAATTATCCAGGACTTGTGTTTGAATGGCAAAGTTGTATTCAAAAGTAGAAAGACTCTCAGTACCCCGAGTCAGGTAATGAAACTTGTATTTTATGGAGGTAGGACTCTGATTTTTACTAGCCTTTTCTAAGTACATTAACATTGTAAGCTATATTTTTTAAAACATCTATAAATTATAAAATACTGTTGCTATAAGAGTGTGTGTCTATAGTTATATGCTTAAAAACCCAGAGAACATACTGGTGAACACCATCTCTGTAGAAAGGACAAAAGGATGCCCTTGAAATTCATTTTAACTCCTTCAAAATGACCTGAACCACAAGTCACGAATGAAAATCAATGCCTATTTACTTTCTATGCACCAAGCATTGTGAAATTACAAAAGCAATATAAAATGGCTGCCAGTTTGTCATTTTTTTTGTTTTATCACTGTTTGAAATTACTTACATAATATATCAAAGAAACAAAATAAGAGTAATTATATAAACATTTAAAATTAAGTCTTCCTAAATGTGCATATTTAGGAACATTAGTGTTTAGGAACATAAGTGTTCCTAAATGTTCCTAAATGATGCACAGAAATTGGTATGTTTATAAATTAATTCTACCACAAATTCTACCAGCTCTCTTTAGTGTTTTCCCTCACACTCTACCCCAATATGGTGATTCTAGTTCCAGATCCCAGCTGCCTTGTAAATCATGTCTGAACATAAGAAAGGTTTGAAATCTCCTATACTCTAATTTCTCCTTGAGTAGACCTTATTATATCCAGCCCTTCTTTAAGCTCAAAATAAAATTGCTGACATAGCTAATGACGTTGCGTTGTTCATCTCAAAACATTCTCTTTGCCTCAGTGTCTTAAATGATATAATAAAAATAACATATAAGACATAAAAGTCCATAATCATAGAATCATAAACAACCTTAGAGATTACTAAGTCTAGAGTGGTGGTTTTCAACCATTTTTTTTTATTATCACCTTCCAAGGAGAATTTTCAAGCATTGTTATCCTAGTCAGCCCTTCCCTCATGAAATTTAAATATCACAACTACACCCTATATTTGATTATCTACTCTCTATATATCTAATCTATATGCTTTATACATTAAAAGTGTAGGAGCTTTTTTGGTTCCCCTCAGAAAAAATTTATGCCCCATTGGGGTAATATCATCTTTGTGGTAATGTATTTTTGTTAAGGGAACATGACTGAAATAGAGCTAGTAAAATAATAAGATACTTCTATCACAATGGTATTAGTCAATTACAGTGGGGCAAGAGTTGTACCAACTACCTTTGACAATCACTAGTGAGATATTAAATATTTTATTGCAAGAAGTGTATCTAAGGAAGCAATGATACCACTAATAAGTTATAATGTTTTCCTCCTGATCTATTATTTTTTGTTATTTCTCTTCTGTTGATTATGTGGATACCACTCCATTTTTATGCTAATAACTCTAAAAGTGCACGTTACTTCTTTCTTTCTCAAATCATTTATGACTTCTACTTTTTCCATTCAACTTTTCTGTTTATAGCACTATTTTACAGCATCTTCTACCAATAACAAATCAGTTTAAGGATACATAGTATGTAAGAATATATGCACACTTGCATAATACATATATAATACATATGTAAACACATGCAAACATATTATTCGAAAGTGGAGAAAATGCTAAATATTGTGGTACACATTCTTCACTGCTAATGACCAGAGGCCACCATGTGATATGACAGATTATAGAGGTTGTTCATGATGACATTTAAACATTTCAGTTTTTCATCTGATCATGACAACTTTCTGACTAATGCAGTTCCTTTTAGTAAAGCTTAAGTCACAGCGTGGAACCAAACCATTTAATATAACAATATTTGACAATGTAATAGTGAGAGGTTCAGAAGCACAATCAATAAAAATAGATCCTAACCACAGCAAAAGGCAATCAAATACACTCAAAAGAAGGTAGCTGACTCAGCTCCTAATTAATCAAATGAATCACTTAAACCCCACGGAAATAATGGCAAAAAAAGAATCTCAGAAATTCTGCACTAGCTGAATTTTTTTTTTTTTTTTGATGTCTGTTGGTTTTTGTTCCCAAAAAGGACAATCCTGACAGGACTTAAATTTCATGGTTAAGTTTGTATCATAGAGGTTTTTTTTGTAGTTTTATGAAAGGAATATGGAAACAGAATCTGGACCCTTGCCCTAGCTTTCATCATCACTGGTTTTCTTTTCCTTGGCAAGTTCCTGAACCTCTCTGATTCACTCTTGCATTATGCATAGGTTATTGTGAGGTCAAATGAGATAATGAATATGAGTTATAAAAGCTGCTAGGTTTCATAGGAAGTCCTATTTTATCATCATTGCTATCTTCCTAGGAAGGTAGGAAGTGACTACCTTCCTATTATTTCCTATTTCAAGCAAGACATAGCAAGCAAGATTTTGTTTTGCATTTAGTTTCAATGGGACAATAGTAAACTATAAACAAAATATAATTTCAGGAACATTACCTTAATGTCTTGATGACAGGTTCCAAAAGTTACAGACAGTGAACAATGAGTTCCGTGAAAAGAATTCTGAGTGTTGATCACATTCCTGCTCATTAACATGGTTGTCAGACTTTCCCCCATATATCCCAGGCTTCACTTTCTCAGTTTTTCGTCTATTGAATAATCATTATGTGTGTCACATGGTTCTAAACACTGAACCAGGTGGTAGTAATGAAGAACTGACCATGAGGGACTCAAGTTGGAGAAAATACTGCAGATAGTGAAGAGGCTCAAGTGTAATTCCCACTCCTGTCCCTTTCAAAAAAAAAAAAGAGAGAGAGAGAGAGAGAAACTGTCCCTTACATTATTTTGGCCAGAACTAGTAATCACAACACCCCTTTTAAATTTCCTTAGTGCTCAGATCACATTCTACCTTGTGTTATAGCTCTTTGTAGGTACATTATACATCTATTAATCACTCTCCCCACTAGATTGGAAGCTCCTAAAGATTAGTGATTACATGTTAGTCATTTTCCTATCCTGAAAATAACAGGAACTACTGTAGCATATAATACACACTGACAAATGTTTGCTAAGTTAAAATGAATGGAGAAGACACAATTTGAGCTTAAAATTTGCACTTTTTATGTTATACTTTGTGATCATGACATTCTTTCTATATTATAGTGTATCTTTAAAATTTCCTTATGTACTAGTTTAAAATATAATCTGAATGTGAGAGGGAAAGGGAGAGAGAGGGAGAGAGAGACACACAGAGAGAAGATGGAGGACTTTGAAATATGGTTCTAATGAAAAAGGGAAGAAAACAGTAAATTATTAAAACGCCCCATTAGAATTTATCATGGTAAATTCTACTCCTAACCTTTACCTCAGCCTCCCATTTGTAACGCTATTGATCTTCCATGCAGTTTGTTTTAAAGCATGTTTCTGAAGGTTAAATTGGACTGAAGAAGGGAATTTCTGCCTTTTAGGATGACAAACTACATACCTGCTCCTTGAGGAGAGAGTTAAAAGACAGCTAATACAAATTTCAACACAATTATTATCTGACTTGCTTTTTAGCTGAGCAAGACTATGCCTCATCCAAATTAGGTTCAATGTTAGTCTTGCTTTTGATTGTGAAATTATTTCCTATTTTCTTAATTGTTCTAAGTTATTAATTGCTAGTCAGCAAAAGACTTCCATGTAACCAAATGTGTTTCATGTGGAGGAGCTAGAGGTGAGAACGGCTTGAGCCTCTGATAACAGTGCTCTTCACTAGTCATTTCTAATCATGAGCTTCAAATCAATAGGCTTAAGAGCTGTTTCTAGCGACCCAGATCAGAAGTGAAAGTTGGAGCTTCTTTGAGCTGAGAGTGCCCGACAGTAATTCATGCATCGTACACAGTCTGTCGAGTTGTCCCATGCCTCAGCAGTTTACAGGGAGTACAGATTATTAAAATAGAGCTGGGGCTCGATTTTTGCTTATGCTTCTGTCATGGTCTGTTGCTATTGATTTTTTAGGAGGTACAGATTCTGTGTCTGTCCACCCAAGGGATACTTTTGGTGCATGGTTGAACTCTATGAAAAAATGATCTTATTTGTTTATGCCAGTTTTTCTCTAGAGTATGTTTTATATTTTTGCTTGATGCCCAATAAATTTGTTATGTGCTCATTTTTACATGTATTAAAAATATATAACCAGCACATCAGAACCACAATTTGTTATATCTCATTTCACAAAATAAGGCAAATAATATTTAGAAATAGAAAAGTTATGCCAGTGATGTAAGTACCATAAATTCAGGAAAACACTGCTTTATACCCAAACTTGATGCCTTACAAACAGGAAGTAGGTAAGCCACCTAGATTGAGTAGTTGTTTCATTTGGACCTCTCATTCCACTTTCTGATCTAACAAGGCAAAGTATCATAGGTAAGTATGATCAAGATAAAGATGTATGAAATCTTCAAAATGAAAATTTTTAGAATATTAATCAGCTCAAGTGACTTGTGCATTTAGATTCAGCAAAAGTCGAATCATTTCCCCTAAAGCATAACTGCATGCAGTAAAAAAAAAAAAAAAAAAAGGATACAACATAATTAACGTATATACAGTTTTAAGTTTTGTTCCAAGGCATCAGCAGCATAAGGAAGCACAATAATCTTACTCTGGTTTATCAAAAATAGGAACACATTTCCAGGAGGCATTTTTCTGAATCTGACTCAAATGAGTGGATATGTTGCTGAACAAGTAGCTATATTTTAATGTAATTCCTGACACTGATTTCCAAAGAAAAAAGGCAAGAGCTCATTGCCCTACTTTGGGTCTCTTCCCATGGGTTTCCACTGCCCTGAGAATAAAGCCGACTGCCACGCCATGGAACAGAAAGCTCATCATGATCTAACTCCTACTAATGTTTCAGGTTCATTCTTCCCATCTTCTTTATTTGCTAGGATTCACAAACGTGAACTTTCTGTGATTCTGGACCAAATTCCTTCTTTTTCTAGGACTTTTACGCATATTCCCTTTGTCAGTAACACTCTTCCCCAAACTCTTTACATATCTATTACCTTCTCACTTTAAGGCATCTGCTTAAATTCATCTTCTCAAAGAGGCTTCTCTAACCATGCTATTTTTAAGCAGATACCTTCACTATGTCTCATACTTTTTCTCTCTGCTTTTCATTTATTTCTTTCACAAGAAATAGTAATTAACTATTAATTTCTTTTGTTATGTGTGTGTATATGTGTGTTTCAGTCTCTTTTTTCCTTGAATAGAAAGTTGATTAGGACAAGGACTACTACCTTATTCACCAATTTTTCCCTTAGCATCCTGCATAGAGTCTACACACAGTAAGTCTTATTAAATATATTTGAATGGCTTAATGAAAGTATATCTTACTGGTGATTTCATTTTAATTATTTTGAATACTCAAATCATCCTAGGTTTTTTGAATAAATTTCATTTTCATCATAATATTAAAAACATAAATTAGGACAAATTAGACTTTATCTTTTTAAAGTTGTTCCTACAAAACTAAACTCAAGGCATGATTTTCAGCTCTCGGGTTCTGCAACCTCAGCTTTGCATTGGGAAAGTATGATGAATCTCTCTCTTAAACACAAAGTCATACCAATTTAAAACCCTAAACTCAGGGGTGTCAGGAGCCATCCTGCTCTTTATAGTCTTAGCAGTACAGTTTTTCTTTCTGCAATGTGTTTTTTGATTAATTATCCAACTAGTAACTAACCGGTCCTTTCATCAGTTTTCTTTGTTGAAATCTATTTTTCTCTTTGACATTTAAGTTTTTCTATCTTCCTCATGTCATTTTTCCATCTATCATTTTCTCTTTCATTTTCCTCAAGAAACAAGTCAGTTGAAAAGTAAGTTTACCCGTCTTCTATCAGATGTGAAAGAAAACCTATTTATTGACTTATTTGTTTCAGTTCCAATTATATGTTTTGAATTACAAAGTGTAACTTTTAAATGAAAATATTTTCTTTTTTCACAAAGCCATATCATTCCAACTATCTTCTTTTTATAAACTAATTGATTAATCAATTCACCAAGAACTTTTTTCAACACCTACAACATGATTGACATTGTCTAGACTCTGGTAAACAGCAGGAAACAAAATATTAAGTCCCTGCTTGAATAGACTTCCAGCAGGGCAGGAACCTGCTGATTAAAACGTATGTTCTTGTGCATGCATGCATGTGTAACTGCACACCCACACACCACCACACACATACACACGCTTATCTTACCCGCTGAAATGTGGAGAGTCTATAGAAGGGAAAGGAGAGAATACAAATTGGGAGACAATCCCGCAGTACTTGCCACAACATTTTTACTGCATTGTATTAACTTTACCCAGGAAATGAAAAAAATGTAAAACTTTCCAAATAATTAAGAATATACCATGTAATCTCTAGGTTCCAGAAACACATAATCCGGTTGGGTAGAAGAGCCAAACAGTAAAGCTAGATTTCCTCGCCTCTCTCTCCAACCTCAATTTCAACTATTATGTGGACTTCATGCTCCAAGCATTGACATTTTGCTGAAGATACCATGTCATTTCACCATCTCATGTTCTTGCAAATGCTGTTCCAACTTCATAACATTCCATTTCCACATTTCTATCCGCAAAAGTTTTCTTCATCCCTCGAGACCAAAGTAAAGTGATAATACCTAATACAGACCTTGGTTCACAAAGGTACTTAATAAATGGTGTTGAATGGATGAGTTTAGAAACAAAGATAAAGCTGATATGATTCTACATCAATGATGCAAATGTATTAGTCCTGGTAGGTTCAAAATGAGAGAGAGGACTCAGAATAAGCAATCATGATGGAGAGGTGCCATTATTAAGAATTGAAGAAAGCTTTTTTTTAAGTGGCAGAAAGAGAATGAAAGCTATTTTATTTTGGAAGCATATAACACATTTATTTTCTTCATAATTAATATTTGTATTCTGCATAACACTGGTGACTAAATAACAATAAAAAATTTTCATTTGTACTGAAATGTCATTTATGCCACTATGGTATATTTATTAAGAAATGATCTGATGCATAAGGTTGGTGACCTTTGTTTCCTTGAATAAAAAACATTTGTTTCCTTCACAATTAAGTGGATTTTCCAGATCAAAGTCTTCTGATATATTGTTGGTAAGTTCATTTCTAACTCTGTTAACATTTAACACCTGTCCTGGATATTTATAAAACAAAAATAAATTTAAAATATTAACATTTTACATTAACCACAAAGTCCATTTGGAATACACTTGTCTCCCAAAACCATTAGTCTAAAATGTTGAGGATGCCAATATTTACATAGCATAATAACAATGACATGAATAATTTAGAACACAAATAATAAAGTCAAAAAGTCATGTCAAGGTAAAAATTTATGAAAATGAGGCAAATTGATAACTGCATTGGATTGATGTGTTCTACAGTACAGAAAACATTACTTTATTAATAAAGTTCATTTTTTCTATTCCAAACATACTCTGCATAGCTTTATAATAGTTCCATAATTTCCACTAATGTGGAAAATGCCAATCCAAGCCAGAAATTTCTTGCTGTAAGTTTAGTAGACCTAATCTTAGCCTTGGGATTGCCTCTGCCTATAACTCCTTTGTTGGAAGACTGAACATATTAGTGGAGCTGCTGAGCTTCTGCTTCATCCTCTACAATGTGAGGAGAGTATGGAGGGGAGTCATGATCTCTAGAGTCAGCTTGTGCAGCTCTGGAATTCTGTGAGTCTGTGAGTACTTTCATAAGCTCCTCTGGGTACCTAGGAGAGGATTCTCTTTTGGAGCGATTTCTCTAAGGCTTGACCAAGAGTGAATCTCCAGACCTTGGATTGGTTACCTAAATCTCACGTCAGCAAACCATTAAATGGTAATTTTTATAAAAATCTAATATCATTACTCATACAAATATAAAATGATCTCTTGCAAAATACTTTAACTTATTCATTACTGAGGGATCCAGTAAGATATTGATCTCACATCCATAGGTCAATCAGAATTCTGAAATGTATTTATTTTAAAAAGCGAAACTCTAGGGAAAAATCACATGAACTAGAGAATATATTTGCAGCACATTTTATGAATAAAGGGCTGGTTTTCTTGATATATAAATATCAATAACTAACAAAAGAACTAAAGAACTAAGAATGTAAGAGCCCTAGAAATGACTGAAACCTCTAATCTCTTCCATATGGAGTATCATATTAACCAAGGATAATTAAAGGTATTTCTAAAAGTACAGAACATAGGAGGCAAGTTTCATATAAAGCTATCCATATAAACCTATTTCACATAAAGGCAACAAAAAATGAGAATCAAAAACATTTCAGCTGATGAAAACTCTCTGACTTTACCTGCTAGGGTCTGAATATTTTTGTCCCCCACCATTCATGTGTTAAACTTAATCCCCAATGTAATAGTGTTAAGAGGTGGAGCCTTTGGGAGATAAATGGTCATAAGGACTATACCTTTTTATGAAAAGAGGTCTGAGTGAGCTTATTCACCCCTTCCAACATGTGAGGACCCAAAGAAGGCGCCGTCTATGACAAAATGGGCCCACACTAGACACTAAATCTGCTGGTGTCTTCAGTTTGGACTTCCCAACCTCAAATAAAGAAATAAATAAAATAAAATTTAAAAAAATAAAAAGCAAAATTCTCTTTTCATGAAACAATAATTGCATTTCATCAAATGAGTTTCATTTGCATTTCTACAGACAAGAATTATTTGCATTTTTAAGTTTTCTACAATGTACAGTTGTAAAATATATCAAAAGCATTGAAAGGTGGATAGAATACAGAGGAACACACAAGATATAAAACTCAGTAATATTTTGGTAGTATTGTTTATAGGCTTTAACAATTTTTCTCTACAGTTTGTTCAACTTAATTAGAAAACATTATCCCTTTTCTCCTCTTAAGGACCTTCATTTCATTTTTAAAAAGTTGTGTTTATTTTAGACAGAATCGTTTGTTCAAACAAAATGTCAATCACAGAAAGGTGGAGTTGACCTGGTTAAAGTTGGAGGTTTCAAGAATCAGTATCAGAGTCTCCTCAAGCTCTTTCCTGATTCCTGAGGTGGCTCCTAAGTTTTAAAAATTAGGTATGTAATGTTTTGTCTCATTTTGGAGACAGACATTAATTCAAAACCATTCTACTTAATTGTTATACAATCTTTGGCCGTGTGTTTTGACTAACTTCTGTTCAGGATGTTAAGAGAATGATAATAATTGTGTCTTAATGTTGCTATAAGAACATTAAGGTATTAGGTATTAGATATAAATATAGATACAGATAGATAGATATATCCAAAAGGTGGAAACAACCCAAATGTCCATCCACAGATGAAAGGATAAACAAAATGTGGTGTGTACATATTATGAAATACTATTAATCCTTAAAAATAAATGAAATTCTTCTCCATGCATGGCATAGATCAATCTTGAAAGTATTATGCTGGCCGGGCGCCACGGCTCATGCCTGTAATCCCAGCACTTTGGGAGGCCGAGGGGGAGGATCCGTGAGGTCAGCAGATCGAGACCATCCTGGCTAACACGGTGAAACCCCATCTCTACAAAAAAACAAAACAAAAAATTAGCCAGGCATGGTGGCATGTGCCTGTAGTCCCAGCTACTAGGGAGGCTGAGGCAGAAGAATGGGATGAACCAGGGAGGCAGAGCTTGCAGTGAGCCAAGATCATGCCACTGCACTGCAGCCTGGGCGACAGAGATAGACTCTGTCTCCAAAAAAAAAAAAAAAAAAGAAAAAAAGAAAAAAACAATGCTAAGTGAAATAAGCTAGATACAACAGGACAAATATTGTATCATTCTGCTTATACGATAAATATAAAATAGATAAATTCATAGAGACAGAAAGCAGGCCTGGCGGGAGGGAAAATGGGGAGTTATTGTTTAATGGGCACAGAGTTTCTGTTTGGGATGATGAAAAAAGTTCTGGAAATGGGTATTGTGGGATGGTATCACAACATCATTAATGTACTAAATGCCACTGACATGTACATTTAAAAATAGTTAAAATGGTAAGTTTATGTGTATTTCACCACAATAGAAACACACACAAAAAATAATGTGTTGTAGTGTCTAATCCTGACTCATAATAAGGAGTATATAAAAGGTATCTCATCATTATTGTTGGTATTTTATTTTACTTACTACTTTAATATTTCATTTTACTGCTAACAATAAATTCACCCTGCTAGTTATGAACCTAAATCTCTCCTTGTATCTAGATTTTCTGGCTCCTAATCTGATATTATTAATGAGATTCCATATATTTAACTTTTTTTAGAGATCTCTCTCAGATGCTTGGGCACATGACTTTATTCTAGCAATTACTTACCTGGTATGCTTCCAACAAGTCACAATTAGTAATGCAATTGTAAAATAACGATTACAAATTTTTGCACACATTAATGAGATAAGTAATTTTTTGGTGATTACCAAGCGTCTATAAGAGTGCCTCTCACTCAGGGTACATATCTAATAAATATTTGTTTATTAAATGAATAAATATATGTAAGCATGTGAACACATAAATTCATCTCTCTTCCTTCCTGTAGTCCCATTAAAATGACATTATATAAACAGATCAATCATAAACCCATGAACTACTGGAAAGAAAATTATAAAAGAAAAAGATGCCAACAAAATTTTGTAAACTGGACACCTGGCAATAAATTTAGCTGAGTCAAAAAAAACTAAAGCCTGTCTTGTAAAGGAGGAAACAGAGTCTTCCCACACCAAAAAATTCCAAAAGGCTCAGGAAGTGGAAACATCAGATACCTCTAAAGACCAAGGGCCAAAGGGGAGCTGAAAACACGAGATAAATGTCTTTTAAAAAGGACAATTAGATGTCCAGATTTCAAACTAGGCAAACAATGGACTCACCAACTCACAACAAGGCAAAATATGGTTAGTTAGCTTTCTGGAGTGTTTAATCACGGAAGAAACAGACCTTGGACTATTCATAGCTATAGCTAAGGTAATAAACCATACTGAGCAGAAAGATTAGGAATGAGGCTGCTTATTGTGTTTGCTTAATAAGCAGAATTGTTTTTCATCATTTTGGAACCTCACAATTATAGGCAGTAGGCAAAGAACACCAGTTCTATGAGGAATGACACTTACATGAAAGTCTGAGAGAAAAAGAAACAAACGAAAAACAGAGAAAACATAAAATGCAGAAAGCCAGAGAATGTTTAACAAGGAACTATGATTCTCAAAGAGACAAGATAAGATATTGTGATTATAAAATAAGAACACAGACAAGATATCGCTATTATAAAATAAAAGCAAGACAAGGGAGAAACAGGTTTCTCCCTGCTCATTCTCATACAGCATAATTGTAAATCCTGGAAATAATGCAAGATACAACAGAGGTGAATTCCAAAAGGTAGCAAGAAAGAAGAACTGATTTGGGAAGCCAAGACTGGAGGAACAACACAGCATCAGGGCATCTTATGTCTCCCTCCTCAACAGGAGATAGTGACTCAAACCCAGCACTTCCAATCCCCAAACCTAGCAACAAAAAGCAGTCCACATAGGGAGATTATTTCCCAGGAAAAGAATCTCTTTGACAAAATTGTCAGCCCTAAATCACCACAAGCAGGATTGATTGGATGTTCCACCCACAATGAGCTGCCCGGGAAAGTGCTCTTCTTTTCCACTGAGCCTGAGACATTCTTTTCTACCAAGAAATATGGAGGTAGGCAGGTACAGCTCGAAGGAAGGACCCAGTCTCAACAAGTGAACTGTCCTTGGGAAGCCTCTTGGATCCCACAGGCCTGAGATTCCCCTCCTCTGACCAGAAACACTGGAACAGCCAAGGGATACCCATGAGAGGATACCACCACAACCCGTCACCCACAAGAGACACCTGACAACTCTGCTTGGGGAAACCACTCACATTCCCTAAGGCAGCACGAGCAGGGGTCAGTGGAAGCCCCACCACCTGCACCAGATAAACCAAGCAGACCAAAATAACATCAGAAAGGTTCTGAAAAACTGCCATTGGGACCATAGCCCAGAAAAATAGGCAGAGATCTGTGTGCTAATCCTAAACAGGGTGATGGCCTGGTAATATAAAGGATTTAAGTAGGACCCAGGATCTCATAACATAATAAATAAGTGTCCAGCATATAATCAAAAATCACCTGTCATATGAAGAACCAAGAAAAATCACAACTTGAATGAAAAATGACCATCTACAGATATTAACTCCACGGTAAATCAGATGTCAAAATTATCTAACAAGAATCTTTAAACACCTTTCATAAAAATAGTTCAATAATCTGTAATAAAATCTCTAGGAACAAATGAGAAAATAGAAAGTTTCAGAAAATAATTAGAAGTTACAAAAAAGAAACAAATGTAATTTATAAACCTGAAAAAAAGCATTAAAAAACACCAAACAGCTCATTGGATAGGCTCCTTAGTAGAATGGAGATGATGGAGGATTCAATTCGTGAATCTGAAAACAGAACAGTGGAATTCACACAATCGGAAAGAGAATAGACTAAAACGAAATAAAACAAAACAAAAAAATGCTCAAAAGAGCCTCAGGGACCTTTAAGACAATAACAAAAGATCAAAGCAATAGACATGTAGATCAATGAAACCCAGTAGAAAACCGAGAAATAGTCCCAAACGAACATACGTTCTCTCTTTTTTTTTTTTTTTCCACAAAAGTAGAAGATCCATTCAATGGAGGAAGAAGAACCTTTTTACCAAATGCTGCTACAACAACTGGACATCTGTAGACAAGAGTACAAACTTTGTCCCAAACCTCATCCTTTAAACAAAATTAATTCAAAATGACTATAAACATTTTAGAGTTTTAAACACAAAACTATAAAACATTTAGAAAAAAATAAAGAAGAAAATATTCAGTATCTACAGCTAAGCAACAAGTTCTCAGAGTTGACACCAAATCATAATCTGTAAAAAGATTGATAAATTGGGCTTCATCATTTGTGCTCAATAAGAAAAAAGTAATTCAGTTAGAAGATGGACAAAACATATGAAGATATGGCAATGAAGAATATATATAGACTGAAAAGAAGCACAGGAAGATGTTCAGCTTCATCGTCATCAGGGAATTGCAAATTACAACCACAGCACTGCATACCTATATGGAAGACTAAAATAGCAAATGGTGACAATACCAAATTCTGGTGAGGCTGAAGAGAAAGTGAATCAACACATACATTACTGGTGCAAATGTAAGAATGTAAGAGACAGTTTGAAAGCAGTTTGATAGTTTCTTTTAAAACTAAATAGGCAATCACCATGCAACCTAGCACCTGCACTCTTGGACAATTATATCAGAAAAATAAAAACTTACATTCACATAAAATCCTGTGTATAAATGTTCATAACAGCTTTATTTGTAACAGCTAAGAACTGGAATCAGCCCAGGTGCCAGTCAACAGGTGAACAGTTGAGCACATGGTCTATTCATACCATGGACTATTACTCAGCAATAAAAAGGTATGAAATATGCACACAACAACTTGGATGAATCACCCAGGTATTATCCTTAGTGAACAAAGGAAGTCTTGAAAAAATACATATTATATGATTATACTTAAATAACATTTTTAAGAGATAAAATCTTAGCAACATAGGTTAGAGAAGTAAGAGGATGTAAGTTTGGTTATAAAGGGGTAATATATGAGCCATCCTTGTGGTGATGAAACTTGACTGTGGTGGTAGAAACACAAACCTACACATATGATACATATGTAGAACCAAACACACACACATATGCTCTCATACACAAGAACAATGAAAACTGGAGAAATTGGAATTAGTTTGGTGTATTATATCAGTGTCAATGACTGTAATATTATACTACAGATTAATACAATTTACCATTAGTCCTAAATGATGTACGTACAACTTTCTGTATTTTTTTCTCAAAACTGCATGTCAATCTAAATTATTGCAATGAAAATGTTGAAATAAAAAGAACAGAAACCTACATAAAAAGAACATTCAAAAACCAGAAAAATATCTAGAAAATTACAAATGAGATATCAGTAATTCAAATTAAAACTCAATAGAAAAGTTGAGCTAAAAATGGAAGGAAAAATAAAAGATTTAGCAGCTGTT
The DNA here is from genome assembly GCF_049350105.2 of Macaca mulatta. Classification (NCBI taxonomy): domain Eukaryota; kingdom Metazoa; phylum Chordata; class Mammalia; order Primates; family Cercopithecidae; genus Macaca; species Macaca mulatta. Next base: position 127,278,010 of record NC_133411.1, read on the forward strand.
TCCAGGAGGTCAAACATACAAATAATATAAAACCAGAAAAAGTGATCAGAGAAAATAAACAGAGGAAATTATTAAAGAAATAAAACAAACATTGCTAGCATTGAAGATCTCAATCTACAGAATAAACACGACATATAAATGCACAGAACAGTGAATAAGAGAGACCAGCAACAAGGCACACCATTTTTAAAGGCACACCATTATAATTTCGTTATAAAATTCTAATTTATAATTTTATAAAATTTTATAATTTTATAAAAATAAAGACAGGAGTCTGAAATAGTTTATGTGGAAAAAAACCCTAGGTCACATGAAAGATTAGGAATAAATATGATCATTTAATTTTCATATAGAAGCTAAAATATGTAAAATAATAAAATCTCAAGACCCCAAACTTAACCAAACCAAACGGAAAGTTAAGGTGGGAAACTGAGTTGTGGAAAAAACAAAACAAAACAAAAACATAACTTCCTTTTGTTCCCGAATATAGATGTAACTTCACATGCTGACTCTAATCGTATGTAAAATTAGATTTACTGAGAATGAGAAGTATACAGAGTTGACTTCCTCCCACTTCCATCTTTTCAGATGTAAAATGTAAATTCACTGAGTGCTAATCAAAGCCTCACAGGAATGAAACCACTTGCCCCACTGCCTACCCTCCCCATTTTTTCTTTCTTCCCGTTTTCCTCTTTAAATATTGAAGTTCTCAAAATCCACTTTCGAAAAAGCACAAGATACAAATCTTATGTGTCTTGTACTTCTTTTTCCCTCAGCACATCCTGAACCTTGGCAGCATAAACCTATAAATCAATTGAGATCTGCATTGGTCACTTCTTAGTTTACAAAGACAATTAGGTAATTTCCTGCAAAATTTCAAGGGGAAATGAAATGCAGTCTAGAATTCTACACTCAGCTAGACTACCATCAAATAAGAATGGAACAGTGGAATTTTTAGATGTTTATGCTCTCAAAAAATTTAACCTGCCCTGCAGTCTTTTTAGGAAGCTGCTAAAGAATGTGCTTGACTAAAGGCAAAAAGCAAAAGGAAGTCATAGCATCCAGAAAAGAGGATCCATCAGGCACACAAAGAAAAGCTGAAGAGAATTCCCATGATATTCAGAACCCACCAAAGACAAAAGATTCTGGTCCAGATCAGAAGAGAGTGAAATGCTCTGAAGAAGTCCTTCAAAGACAAAATTAAACAGAGTTTAAATGATGTGCTCGACCACAAAAACAGGCTTCTTGCTCTGTAAGATTTCTGGAATTAGTGATAAGTGAAGATAAATATAAGCAAATTATCACAACAAAGTGAACACATACCAATAGACCACATGGATGAGCTTTGGAAAATATAGATATAGGCGTAATGTAATTCCTTAATTTCTGGGAGGTTGGAGGGAGGGAGTTTGAGAAGGTAAAATGTGTGTGTTAAGGGTGGGAGTGGGTAATATGGTTAGGCTTTGTGTTCCCACCCAAATCTCTTCTGGAATTGTAATCCCTATAATCCCCACATGTCAAGGGAGAGACCAGATGGAGGTAACTGAATCATTGGAGGCGGTTTCCCCCATGCTATTCCTCCGATAGTGAGTGAGTTCTCATGAGATTTAATGATTTTATAAGGGACTTTTCCACCTTCACTCAGCACCTCTCCTTCCTACCACCTTGTAAAGAAGGTGCCTTGCTTCCCCTTCACATTCTGCCACGATTGTAAGTTTCCTGAGGCCTTCCGAGCCATGCTGAAACTGTGAGTCAATTAAACCTCTTTCCTTTATAAATTACCCAGTCTCAGGCAGTTCGTTTGTTTTGTTTTATTTTATTTTATTTTAAGATGAAGTTTCACTCTTGTTGCCCAGGCTGGAGTGCAATGGTGTGATCTTGGCTCACTGCAACCTCTGCCTCCTGGGTTCAAGCAATTCTCCTACCTCAGCATCCCAAGTGGTTGGGATTACAGGCACGTGCCATCACGTCCAGTTAATTTTTTTTTTTTTTTTTTTTTTGTATTTTTAGTAGAAATGAGGTTTCATCATGTTAGCCAGTCTGGTCTCAAACTCCTGACCTCAGGTGATCCGCCCACTTCGGTCTCCCAAAGTTCTGGGAGTACAGGCATGAACCACCTCACTTGGTCTGGCAGTTCTTGATAGCAGTATGAAAATTGATTAATAAATAAATTGGTACCACAGAGACTGGGATGCTGCTATAAAGATACCCAAAAATGTGGAAGCAACTTTGGAAATGGGTAACAGGCAGAGGCTGGGACAGTGTGGAGGGCTCAGAAGAAGACAGGAAGATGTGGAAAAGTTTGGAACTTCCTAGAGACTTGTTGAATGGCTTTGACCAAAACTCTGCTAGTGATATGGACAATGAAGTCCAGGCTGAGGTAGTCTTAGACAGAGATGAGGAACTTGTTGGGAACTGGAATAAAGGTGACTCTTGCTATGCTTTAGAGACTAGTGGCATTTTTTCCCTGCTCTAGAGATTAGTGGAACTTAGAACTTGTGAGAGATGATTTACAATATCTGGCAGAACAAATTTCTAAGCAGTGAAGCATTCAACGTGTGACTTGGGTACTCATAAAAGCATTCAGTTTTATGCATTCATAAAGAGATGGTTTGGAATTGGAACTTATGTATAAAAGCAAAACAGAGCATAAAAGTTTGGAAACTTTGCAGCCTGACAATGTGATAGAAAAGAAAAACTCATTTTCTGAGGAGAAATTCAAGCCAGCTACAGAAATTTGCACAAGTAACCAGGAGTCAAATGTTAATCACCAAGACAATAGGGAAGATATCTCCATGGCATTTCAGAGGTCTTCATGGCAACCCCTCCCATCACAGACCAAAGACCCAGAAGTCTAGCAGGGAAAAATGGGTTTGTGGGCCAGGCCCAGGGCCTTGCTGCTTTGTGCAGTCTCAGAACTTGGCACCATATATCCCAGCTGTGGTTAAAAGGGGCCAATGTACAGCTCAGGCCACTGCTTCAGAGGGTGTAAGCTGAAAGCCTTTGTACTTCAATATGGTGTTGGGTCTTTGGGTATGCAGAAGTCAGGAAGTGAGGTTTGGGAACCTCTGCTGAGATTTTAGAGGAGGTATGCAAATGCCTGCATTTCCAGGCAGAAGTTTGCTGCAGGGGCAGAGCCCTCATGGAGAACCTCTGTGAGGGCAGTGCAGAAGGGTAATGTGGGGTTGGAGCCCTCACACAGAGTCCCCACTGGGCCACTGCCTAGTGGAGCTGTGAGAAGAGGGCTACCATCCTCCAGACCCCGGCATGATAGACCCACTGACAACCTGAACCTTGCACCTGGAAAAGCCACAGACACTCAACACCAGTCATTGAAAACAGCCAGGAGAGAGTCTGTATCTTGCAAAGCCACCTGGGCAGAGCTGCCTAAGACCATGGGAGCCCACATCTTGCCTCAGTGGAACCTAGATGTGAGACATGAAGTCAAAGGAGACCATTTTGGAGCTTTAAGATTTGACTGCCCTGCTGGATTTTGGACTTGCATGGGGCCTATAGTCCCTTGGTTTTGGCCAATTTCTCTCATTTTGAATGGGAACATTTACCCAATGCCTGTACCCCCACTGTATCTTGGAAGTAACTAACTTTCTTTTGATTTTTCCAGGCTCATAGGTAGAAGGGGCTTGTCTCAGATGAGCCTTTGGACTTGGATTTCTGGGTTAATACGGGAATGAATCAAGACTTTGGGAGACTGTTGGGAAGGCATGATTGGTTTTGAAATGTGAAAGGAACATAAGATTTGGAAGAAGTTAGGTGCAGAATGATATGGTTAGGCTTTGTGTCGCCACCCAAATCTCACTTTGAATTGTAATCCCCATAATCCCCAGGTGTCAAGGGAAAGACCAAGTGGAGATAATTGAATAATAGGGGTGGTTTTCCCCATGCTGTTCTCATGAGACCTGATGGTTTTATCAGGGGCTGTTCCCCCTTCACTTCACATTTCTCATTCCTGCCACCTTGTGAAGAAGGTGCCTTGCTTCCCCTTTGTCTTTTGCCATGATTGTAAGTTTCCTGAGGCCTCCCCAGTCATGCTGAACTGTGAGTCAATTAAACCTCTTTCCATTATAAATTACCCAGTCTTGGTCAGTTTTTTAAAGAGTATGAAAATAGACTACTACACTGGGAATGGGAGATAAATTATGGTAAAAATGTCAAAGCATCATCTCTCTCGTAACAATCAGTAGGATATATCTGCAACTTTTTAAGTAGCCATAGAAATATATTTTTATATTTTTATTTATTGATTTATTTTACCTTTCAATAGTATTTTTATTTACCACTGTTATAAAATACTTTATATGCAAAATAGATAGACTAGTATAATGAATTTCCATGTGCTCATCAAATATGGTGGTAAAGAGCAGAACAAACAAGTGTTGGAAATAAGGAGAGGTAGAGCAGGAACTGGTATTTTTAACTGTATGCCATCTAGCACTATCTTAAGTTTTAACTACTTTTATGTCTTATTTTAATTACATAATTATATAAAAATAAACATAATGCAAATAATTTTAGAAATTGACCAAGCATAAAAAGATTAAAATTGGCTTTGCATGGTGACTCACACCTATAATCCCAGCACTTTGGGAGTCTGAGGCAGGAATATCACTTGCACCCTGTGGCAGGAGCTGCAGTGAGCCGAAATCTCACCTCTGCACTCCAGCATTGTTGATAGGTGAATAAGACTCCATCTCAAAAAATAAAAAATAAAGATTAAAATTACCCCTATAACCCTGTCACCCAGAGGGTACCACAGCTGAAATGCCAGTTTATTTCTAAAATTATGGTGTAAAGCTCAAAAATAAGATAGTTGATTCAAAGAAACCCAAAACCTTCAATCTTCAGATCTAATCTCTTCCTTTGGAAAATACTCTTAATCTTCAAGCACTCTTTGGAAAACAGTAACATTACAATTGACATCGCAATTGACACTGGGGAAATCTTGGCAGGAACTGAATTGAGTAGCTTGGAAAGGAATCACCCACAGCTGTCCTTGACTGGATGTATCCAAATTTGACCATTAAACATGAGAAAAACACAGGGTCCACTAACTGAGTTATGATAATCAGCAGCCTATCTTAGAGTCACTTTTGTGAAAGTTAATTCAGTTTGATTAAGCCTCCAAACTATCACTGTTAAGCCTGAAGCAATATTTCACGACTGCTATTTCTCTCTAATGGATTACATTATGACCTATGAGTTTTAGCCTTTTTAAATTTGAAAATGTTATATATATCTTATCACCAGTTACTCTTACCTCTTATCTTTAAAATGTTCCAACGTAACTGCAAAATTACTATACCCTAATATCCCATCTATACAGATAACAGGTCTCACCATAAAATCTCATTCTATTTTGCAAGTCATTTATAAAGATACTGGCTGTTACTTTGTTCATATGACCATTGATTTAAAGAGTAGTTAAAATGTCCCATTCTTTTTCCTTTAACAGAATTTTGTCACTTCTTTGCCATTAAAGAATAACCTAACTTAGCTGCTAGTCTTGGGTTTAAGATGTTAATTTTTGTATTTAATGTTTCTATCAATGACCCTGTAATGTGGAAACTATTTTAGATTTGTCTACAAGTGCAGATATTTCTATTTAGGGAGGGCAATTTTATTGAGGCCTTTTGGGCTTTGGGACCATTTCTAAACATCTCTCTTAGTCCTAAGAGTGAAAATATTGTTTTCACAATACAAACTCAAGAAAATGCAGAAAAATTAGCCTGTCAACACTTTTCTTCTTGTTAGATTTCTGTTTGATACTTGGGGCTATTGTATAAATTTCCATAATTTATGCAAACAACATAAGTAAATCACATATCAAAAACAATCACATTAATGATACAATATTCTCTTGAACACTGGTGGGTTGGCATCTTTTTAAACTGGAAATATAAATGTACATTTAAAGTATACAAGCACACATGGATTAATATTTTATACTATTAGTAGTACTCTATCATCCCAAGAGTTATATCCCCTAATGAAGTAAGCTATTGGTCTTGAGGGACTCAAAATGGGCACTGACAAGGGTGGGGACACAGAGAAGTATACCAACTGACAAGCTATTTCACCTAAAAGAGGAACGTTTTGAAAATTGCACCTGGAAGGGCATTAGTCAGGACAGAAGAACTGTATCACTACAAAGATTCTATATATACAATATTTTTATTATCCATTTCTATCATAAGTCTTATATTAGTCACATTTTGAACATATACTATTTTATCCAATTTGAGAAACCTAGATGTAACATTTGAATTTTGTGGGCTGATAATATGTTATAATTTGAGGAAATTTGTTACACATAGGGGGTCATATAATGCTTATTTCCTTCTGCATCACCAACCCATTCCATTCTTTGTTATTGCTAGTTACCCCAGAGAAACAGAAGTGAAGCTCAGTAGATGCTTCCCTGATCAAAAACACAGAATGGGCCCAGTGCAGTGGCTCATGCCTGTAATACCAACACTTTGGGAGGCTGAGGTGGGTGGATCCTGAGGTCAAGAGATCAAGACCAACCTGGACAACATGGTGAAACCCCATCTCTACTAAAAAAAAAATAGAAAAAAATAGCTGGGTGCGGTGGTGTGCACCTGTAGTCCCAGCTACTTGGGAGGTTGAGGCAGGAGAATCACTTGACCCCAGGGGGCAGAGGTTGCAGTGAGCTGAGATCACACCACTGCACTCTAGCCTGGTGACAGAGGGCGACTCCATCTCAAAACAAACAAACAAACACCCACACAGAATGATATTACAAGGCTACAGCAAAGAAAGTTTCCATACAAGAGCTTACTACCATTAAAACCCACAAGTAACCACAGGTATTTTCTGTTGTTTCAGTTTATTCTGGAAAAAAACATAAAACGTGCTAAAAATTACCACCTTTTTACCCATACCTGTATCTCTTCTTGGCTCTAAACTGTCATAGCCAGCTGCAAATTCAAAACACATCTCCCATTCAACATACCCCGAAAATTTAACTCAGAATTTTCCACCCAATTTTGTCCTTCCCTCTGTTTCTACCACCTTAGTAAATGACAGTGTCTGAAGTAGAAACCTGGGAGTCATGGTAATTTCTGTATTTCCCAAAACACCCACATCAAGTTCAATCCACCTACTATATCATCTTGCTCATCACTCACGTCCAGCTCACCATTCTCTCATCTAGAAAATTACAGTGGACTTCTAAATGTCCCTTTATGCTTAAAAAACCCGCAAAGGCTTCTCATTGTTCCTAACAAAATATGTGAACTACTAATGAAAATGAAAAGCTTTTGTGTGACCTGGTCCTTGCCTACCTCTCTAGAGTCACTTCTTGCCACTCTAACTTACTCTTTCAGATAAACAATCTTTCTGTTTTTGTATTGCGCTGTCTTGTATTGTGCTGTTCTGTTTTGTATTGTGCGTCCCACATGCTGTCTCCTTGTCCCAAAGGATTTAGTGATTCTATTTTCTCCCTGTTAGCTTGTGAGTAAGTCTTATACATTCTTAAGTGACCATTAGACCAATTGCCATTGCCTTGTATCCTCAGAAAGACATGGCTCTCATGTTTATGCCAAGACTCTCTATTCTTCCTTCTCAGTAACTCTACTTTACTTGAGGTTTTGCATTTAATTGTTTAGTGTCTCTGTCATTTGTTAGACCAGCGGTTAGCAAACCTTTTCTGTAAAGGACCCGTTAGTAAATATTTCATGCTTTCCCAGGCATATGGTCTCTGTTAAAACTACTCAACTTGGCTCTTGTGAAAAAGCATCCATAGACACTAAGTTAACAAATTTGTGTATTTGTGTTCCTGCAGCCTCTGTGTCATAGTTTATCCATTCTGTTATTCCAGTATAAAATCCATGAAGGCACTGAGCATATTTGAATTTTTCACTGTTGCATTTCAGTTCCCACTGCAATATTTGGCACACAATAAGCATTCAGTACATATTTATTAGATGAACAAGGATCAATAAATGAACAAGATTTTGGATCAATATTAATCAGTTGTGAGGGTATATATATCTTTTCATCTGTGCTTCTAAGCCGTAAGAAAGCAATTGTTTGACAAAGGAGATTACTCTTAAATGATCCAGTCATTATTCAGATTTGCTGTTGATATGCTTGACGATCTCAGACAAGCTTAAAGCACAGAAATTTAAGTAATTAGTGAGGGAGTCTCGACTTGTTCATAAGACCCCTTAAACAAAACAAGAGTTTAAAGGAGAATGAGAACTGAAGAGAAAAACCATGTTCCAGTATTCTGTTTTCACCTATCAGGAAAACTGAAGGAGCAACTAAGAATCTTTACCTTTTAACCAGTGGACTAAGCATGTAAGTACAGAAACAGTAATTATCAGAAAGAGGAAAAAACAAAACAAAACAAAAACTCTCAACAAAGCCCAACAAGGAATCATAAAGGCATTCACTCCAAATTATGGCTGAGAACTTCAGTAGCAGCCAATTAGGCACTTAAGCTTTACTTAGAAAGATTTTTATCCACAAAAGAATAGTTTCTGGGGCTTCCAGTCAAGATGTTAAATTGAGTATACACAGGTATATTTATCACTTCTCAGTTAAGGTTGTTTGGAACCAAGAGAAAACCCAGAAAGATTTAAAGCCATGTGACTATGGGGAAATGAGACTGGATGTATGCCCTAGGGACTGAGGCTTTAAGCCAATATCGGAAAGACAGTAGATTCAGGAGGTGCTATCACTAGTCAGTGAAAAAGCACTGGGCTCCCTGCATAGAGCTTGGGCCTAAACAAGGGCTATTATTTACATGAACAGTGACTTGAAATTTCAGCAGCCAACTGGTAGCAGCCACAAACAAAATGCTTACCCAGGACATATGTGAAAAAAGAGAATACCCATACTATAAGAATCACAAGCACATGCACTGATTACTATGGGGGTCTGAACTGATCCCACCCTTTAGTTACAAAACTACTGAACTGAGAAATAAATCTAAATATTGATTCAGTTCTGATGAAACCTATAGTGTCACCTGAAGAGAAAGTGAAGAATTCTCCAGAATACATATGAGAAAAAATACATATTAATTCCATAAAATAGGATCCACAAAATGAATAAACTAGGGAATTTACAAAGAACCACACCACAGTACAATTTACAAGGAATTTTTAACACAAATACGTTTCAAAAGGGCAAAAATGAAATCCATAAAAAGAAGATGCTATGAAAGAACAACAGGCAGACATAGAAACAAATCAGAAAAGACTCAAAATTATATATAAAGCACAGTCTTTGAAATAAAATAATAACTAAAACTGTAGAGATGCTAAAGAATAATTTACTACAATGGGAGATCAAATCAAGTCTCAGAGTAGAACAGAAAGCTATACAGAGACAAAAAGTATCAAACAGAAGGTAAGAAGTATTACTATTTTGTGGTATGAGAGAATGGAAAAGAAATATTTAGATAATACAGAATGAAAATTTTCCATAGTTGAAGATATAATTCTTCAGCCTACAAGTGTTTCCAGAATTTCAAGGATGATTCTTGGAAATTCTACCCAGACATGAACATTAGCAAAACTTCTTAACATTTTGCAAATAGGGGAAAAATCAGTACTCAGAAACTGGTACCTAGGATGGAACCCATCAGAATGAACAAAGTCCAATCAGAATGGATAGCAAACTACTTAACAACAATAAAAACAAAAAAATGAGATGAAAATAGTGTAATAAAATCACCAAAGTATCAAGGAAATGTATTTACCAAACAAAAATTTCACAAACAAGCACAAAAATGGAAAAAAAAAAAAATTTTTGGACATAAGATTTTCAAAAGAATTTCTACACACAAGTGTGCACCAAAGGGATTATTAAAGGATATATTTCTTGAATAATAAAAATGATTCCACAAATGGAGGATTGGGATGAAAAGAAGTAAGTGTATGAAAATAACAGTTTTATCTGGGCGTGCTGGATCAATCTGTGATCCCAACAGTTCGGGAGGCTGAGGCAGGCAGATTGCTTGAAGTAAGGGGTTCAAGACCAGTCTGGCAAACATAGCGAAACGCCATTTCTACTAAAAATACAAAAATTAGCCACGCATGGTGGCACACGCCTGTAATCCCAGCTACTTGGAAGGCTGATGCATGAGAATTGTTTGAACCTGGGAGGTGGAGGTTGCAGTGAACCAAGATTATGCCACTGCACTCCAGCCTGGGTTACAGAGTAAGATTTCATCTTAAAAAAAAAAAAAAAAAAAAAAAAAAAAAAAAAAAAAAAAAAAAAGACAATAAAAATTTTTAATTTTATCAAACTCTCCAAATTTCTTCCAGAAAATAGAAGCACAATCATTACTTCCTAACTAATTCTATGAGGCCAGCAGTACCCTAACACCCAAAAGAGAAAAAGACATTACAAGAAAAAATTACAGACTGTTATCTTCCATGAACATAAATATAGAAACCCTCAATAAAATATAAGTAAATTAAATCTAACAATGTACAAACACAATTATACGCTGTGACAATGTGGGATTTATCCCAGGTATGCAAGGCTAGGTCCACTTTCAAAAATCAATTAATATAGTTCAGATAAATTGACTAAAGAAGAAAAAAATCACATAATTTTACCAGTAGATGCAGAAAAAGCACTGGACAGAATCCAATATCCATTAATGATATAAATTTTAAAACAAACTGAAAACAAGGAATTGAGAGGAACTTCCTCAACTTGATAAAGAACACCTACAAGGAATTGACAGATAATATGCTATTTCATGATGAGAAACTAGATACTTTCTCCATAAAATCGGGAATAAGATGATACGTGTCTCACTACTCCTATTCATCATTATACTGAAAGACCTGGCTAATGCAATAAAAAAAGAAAAGGAAATAAAATACATACAAATTTGGAAGAAGGAAATAAAATTACCTTAGATCACGGATAATATCATTGTCTCTATAGAAAATCTCAAAGAAAAAATATCCTGAAACTAATAAATGACTATAGAAAGGTAGGAAGATATAAATTTAGCATATGAAAGTCAATTGCTTTCTTGTAAAGCAGCAATGAATTAAAAATTTGAAATTAAAAACACAATGCCATTTACATTAGCACCAAAACAAACAAAAAATACTTAGCAGTAAACTAACAAAATATGTATGAGATCTACACAAATGAAACTAAAATATACTGATGGAGGAAGGCAAAGAAGATCTAAATAAAGAGATAGTCCATATTCATGGATAGAAAGATTTAATATTGTTAAGATGTCAGTTCTTCCCAATTTCTTATATATTTATTGCAATTCCAATAAAAATTCCAGACGATTATTTTGTGAATATGAACAAACTGATTCTAATGTTTATATGGAAAGGCAAAAGACTCAGAATAGCCAACATAATATTGAAGAAGAATAAAGTTGGAAGACTGGCACTAACCCACTTTAAGATTTACCATAAATCTACAGTAATCAAGACATTGTGGTGGTGGTGAAAGATAGACAAATAGACCAATTAAACAGGATAGACACCCCCAAAATAAGTCCACATAAATATAGTCAGTTGATCTTTGACAAAGAAGCAAAGGGAATTCAATAGAAAAAGACGGTCTTTCAGGAAACGTGCTGGAACACATGTTGGGAAACATGCAAAAAAAGAAAAAATAATCTGGACACAGACAGTACATATATCATTACATTATACATTACATATTACATTACATATATCATAACACATATCAGAAAAATTAACTCATAATGGATCATACATCAAAATATAAAACATAAAACCTGATATGGTTTGGATGTTTGTCTCCTCTAAATCTCTTGTTGAAATGTAATCCCCAATGTTGGAGGTGGGGCCTCGTGGGAGGCATTTGGGTCATGGGGGAAGATCTCATTAAAACTCTTGTTCTCACTGTCTCTTGTGCCCTCTTTAGCCATGTGATGTGCCTGCTTTTCCTTTGCCTTTCACCATGATTGTAAGCTTCCTGAGGCTCTCAGCAGAAGCAGATGCTGGCACTACACTTCTTGTACAGCATGACAAACTACGAGCCAAAATAAACCTCTTTCCTTTACAAATTACCCAGTCTCAGGTATTCTTTTATAGCAATGTAAGAATTGACTAATACAAAATCATAGAAATCTAGAAAATAACAGAGGATAAGATTTAGGTGTCCTTGGGTTTGATAACTTTTTAGATACAACACCAGAGGCATAAAAGAACATTTAATAACTTGAACTGCATTAAAATTGAAAACTTCTGCTCTGCCAAAGACACTTTTCATAGAATGAAGAGGCAAACCACACCAAGAAAATATTCACAAAGTGCATATCTGATAAAGGACTATGATCTAAAATATACAAAATACTCTTAAAACAAAATGATAAGAAAACAATCCAACAAATTGACAAAAATCTGAAAAGACACTTCACAAAAAAGATGTACAGATAGCAGATAAGCATATGAAAAGGCTCTTAATATCATATGTCATTAGGGAATTATAAATTAAAACAACGAGACACTTCCACATGTCTATTAGAATGGCTAAAATAGAAAACATTGACAAAATAAATGCTGAAGACGATATAGAGCAGTAGGAAATCTCATTGATTGTTAATGGGAATAAAAAGAGGTATAAAAACTTTATGAGATAGTTTGGCATTTCTTATCAAGCTAAGCATTGGTTTACTGTCTGATTCAGAAACCATGCTCCTTGGTATTTACCCAAATGAGGTGAAAACGTTTCGACAAAAAAAAATAAAAATACACGTGGATATTTATATTAGCCTATGCATAATTGCCAAAACTTGAAAGCAGCCAAGATGTTCTTCAATATTTGAATGGATAAACTATGGTACATTTATACAATGGAATATTATTCAGTGATAAAAAGAAATGTGCTATCAAGCCATGAATAGAGATGGAGGAATCTTAAAATTCTATTTCTAAATAAAAGGAGCCAATCTGAAAAAGCTAATATTATATGCCTCCAACTGTAAGTCCTACTGAAAAATGGAAAACTATAGAGACAGCATAAAGGTAAGTGGTTTCCAGGGACTAAAAGAGAAGAGAAGAAGGGAAAACAGGTGAAGTACAGGGGATTTTTCAGGAGGTAAAACTCTTCTGTATAATAGTCAATGAGGGATTCAAAACATTATGCATTTATCCAGACCCACAGAACTTCACAAAGCTAACGCAAGCTATGAGCCTCTGTGGATAATAATATATCGGTACTGGTTCATCAATGGTAACAAATGCACCACGAATGCAAGATGTTAATAACAGAGAAAACTACAAGGGGAAAGGACAGTATATATGGAAACTCTACCTCCTGTCCAATTTTTCTGTAAACCTACAACTTCTTTAAAAAACAAAGTCTATTGGTCTATAAAAAACCTTGGTAAATATGGTTGGTAAATTTAAGTGATCTTAAAATATAAATTAGAAAAATTTGATGTATTTTAAAGATGCCTTAAAATTCTAGATAAAAAAATAAGAAACAGTAAGAGGCAGTTTAGAAGCAAATTAAGTCCTTTTACTTTCTGAAGAGAAAGAAAAAATTATTAACTCGAGACTCCTTAGAAATACAAAAGTTGATTTCAAGTTTTGTCATGAAATGACAGCAATTCATTCAAATCTTCAGGCTCCATTTCTAATTATAGTTCTCTTGCTATTTCTACCAAATATACAATTACTTCCTTCACTGAAGCCTTGAAGCCCTCAAAATCATTCATGAGAGTTGGAATCAATATCTTCCAAACTCCTGTTAAAGTGGTTATTTTCACCCCCTCCCATGAGTCATGAAAGTTCTTAATGGCATCTAGAATCATTTCCAGATGGATTTCAATTGACTTTGCCCAGATCCATTAGAGGAATCACTGTCTATGGCAGCTAGAGCCTTACAAAATGTATTTGTTAAAAAAAAATAATAATAATAAGGCTTGAATGTCAAAATTCCTCTTTGATCCATGGGCTGGAGAAAGGATATTGTGTTAGCAGCCACAAAAATATTAATTTCCTATACATTTCCATCAGAACTCTTGGGTGACCAAGTGCATTGTCAATAAGTAGTAATATTTTGACAGAAATCTTTTTTTCTAAGAAGTAAACCTCAACAGTGGGTTTAAAATATTCAGGAAACCACACTATAAATTCATGTGCTGTCATCCAGACTTTATTTTTCCATTTTGAGAGCACAAGCAGAGCAGATTTAAGATAATTCTTAGGTGCACTAAAATTTTCAGGGTGATAAATGAGCAATCACCTCAACTTAAAAGTCACCAGCTGCATTAGCCTCTAACAAGAGTCAGCTGTCATTTGATGCCAACCATTGACTTCTCTCTATGAAAATCCTTGACGGAATCTTCTTCCAAGATAAGGCTGTTTCATCTACATTGAAAATCTGTTGTTTAGTGTAGCCTACTTCATCAATTATCATAGCTAAATCTTCTGGATAACTTGCTACAGTCTTCTATATCAGTACTTGCTACTTCACCTTGCAGTTTTATGTTATGGGGATGGCTTCTTTCCTTAAACCTCATGAACCAACCTCTGCTGATTTCCCATTTTTCTTCTACAGCTTCTTCACCTCTCTCAGCTTTCACATAATTATGGCCTTGCTCTAGATTAGACTTTGGATTAAGGGAATGTTGTGGCTGGTTTCGTCTTCTATCCAGACCACTAAAACGTTCTCCACATGAGCAATAAGACTGACTTGTTTTCTTATCATTAACGTGTACACTGGAGTAGCTTTTTAAATTTCCTTCAATAACTTTTCCTTTGCATTCACAACTTGACTAACTGTTTAGTGTAGGAGGCCTACTTTTGGGGCTGTCCCAGCTTTTGACATGCCTTCCTCACTAAACTTAATTATTTCTAGCTTTTGACTTAAAATGAGAGGCAGGTGACTCTTCACTTGAATACTTAGAGGTCACTGTAAAGTTATTATCTTAATTTTAATATTTTTGTGTCTCAGGGAAAGGCATGAGGAGAGGGAGAAAGACATGAGAGAATGGTAACTGGCTTATTTTCACATAGCATAGCATCTTCCAGGTCCATCCTTATCATTTACCGCAAATGGTAGGATTTCCTTCTTCTTTAAGGCTGAACAATATTTCATTG
This sequence comes from Macaca mulatta, assembly GCF_049350105.2. Taxonomy (NCBI): domain Eukaryota; kingdom Metazoa; phylum Chordata; class Mammalia; order Primates; family Cercopithecidae; genus Macaca; species Macaca mulatta. Next base: position 127,293,120 of record NC_133411.1, read on the forward strand.
TATGTATACACCACATTTTTTTATCCATTTATCTCTCAATGGATAGTTGGGAAATATATTTCAATAGACGTTTAAAAAGGAAAAAGCAAAGAACAAATATCAATGAAATGGGATAGAGTTGAGAACCATGCTCATACATAAATGACAGTTTTGGAATGGCAAATCAATAAAAATTAGAATGAATTAGTGAATAATTAGCAACAATTTTTTCTCAATATAGAATATTTTTGAAAAATAGTTTTCTTACCAAATACCCACAAAAATAAAATCCCACTGAACTAAAATACAAACATAAATAAAAAACTTTAAATTTATTAAAGCAGACACTTTATAAGAAGTCAGGTGGAAAAGAATTTCTTAAATAAGATTTTGAAATTATATACCTTATGGGAGACAGTAATACATTATATCAAAATGAAAAAAATTTAAATATCAAAGTTTATCATGAGCAAGGCAAAAATACAAGTGACTGCAGTATTACAACATGTAATGCAGTCAAAGGATTAGTATGCATATTCCAGAATTTATAAAGAACATCTACAGATCAGAAGAAAAATTTTAATCATAAATTAGAAAGTGAAAACCAGAACAGATAAATTATAAAAAGTTGTTCAATCTCACTAAATTGTTGAATAAATAAATTATTAAAACAACAATTTTCTACTTAATTTGTCAAATTGATAAAAATTTATATTCTGATAATGTCAAGTATTAGGAGAATTTGGGGAAAAATGGTTTTCTCAAATACAACTAGTAGAAGCATAAGTTGATACAACTACTCTGGGAACAATTTGGCAATATCTAGTTAATTTAAGTATATGTATATCACACAAATCAGTTCAACAATTGTACTTCTGAGTATATAATAGAATGCTCACACTGGCTGACGTTGAGTGGCTGTGGCCTTTCTAGGTACACAGTGCAAGCTATCAGTGTATCTACAATTCTGGGTTATAGAGGATGGTGGCCCTTTTCTCACAGGTCCACTAGGTCATGCCACAGTAGGGACTCTGTGTTGCCAGGGGCGGGGGGTGGGGCCTCCAACCCATATTTCCCTTCTGCACTGCCCTAGCAGAGGTTTTCCATGAGGACTCCACTCCTGCAGCAGACTTTGCCTGGACATCCAGGCATTTCCATACCTTCTCTGAAATCTAGATGGAGCTCCCAAACCTCAATTCTTGACTTCTGTGCACGCAAAGGCCCCACACCACATCGAAACGCTGAGGCTTGGGGCTTGCCTCCAAACCTTTATGCTCTGCTTTCCTTTTAAAAATGAGTTCCAATTTCCCACCATCTCTTCATGGATGCATAAAACTTAACATTTTCAGAATAATCCAGGTCACCTCTTGAATGCTTTGCTGCTTAAAAATTTCTTCCATTAGATACCCTAAATCATCTCTCTCAAATTTAAAGTTCTACATAGCTCTAGGGCAGGGGCAAAATACTGCCAGACTCTTTGCTAAAGCATAACAAGAGTCACCTTTATTCCAGTTCCCAACATATTCTTCCTGTCTTCTTCTGGGCCCTGTAAACTGTTCCAACTTCTGCTTATTATTCAGTTCCAAAGTTGCTTCCATATTTTCAGGTTATCTTTATAGCGGTACTCTACTCTAGTGGTACCAGTACTCTGTATTAGTCTGTTTTCACAATGCTATAAAGAAATAACAGAGACTACATAATTTATGGAAGAAAGAGGTTTAATTGGCACACAGTTCTTTATGACTGTGGAAGCCGCAGGAAACTTACAGTTATGGCAAAAGGTGAAGCAGAAACAAGGAATGCCTTACATAGTGGTAGGAGATAAGTGTAAACGGGCAACTTCCAAACATTTTTAAAACCATCAGCTCTCATGAGAACTCCCTCACTGTCATGAGAACAGTATAGGGAGAAACTCACCCCAAGATCCAATCGCCTTCCAACAGGTCACTCCCCACTTCCCTCGACACACGGGGATTACAATTTGAGATGATACTTGGGTGGGGGACACAGAGCCAAACCATATCAGGGTATAAACATATACTTAGAAGGCATAAGTTCTAATGTCTGGCATCAGAATAGGGTGACTAGAGTTAACTGCAGTGTGTTATACATTTCATAGTAGCTAGAAGAGATAACCTGATTGTTCCCAACACATAGAAATAATAAATACTCAAGGTGATGGAAACCCCAAATACCATAACCTGATCATTACACATACCAGGCATATAAGAAAGTATCACATGTACCCCATAAATATGTAAAATATTATGTATCAATACAAAATTAAAAAAATAAGAATAGCATCTTCTCTACATAAACTTTACCTTCATTTTTGTACTAATTGAATCCTATGAAATAACTGTTTTTGGCTACCATAAATTGCTCTTCCTCTTTCTTACAACACGTATATATTTCACATTTACCTATTTCCCCATAGAAAATAGATTTAAAACACACACACACACAATATACTGAAGAGTAAGATATATTAATTTATAATTACTTGGGTAAGAACCACGCAGGAGAGAGAGAAAGAGGAAGAAGGGACCTAATCAATGATATATCTATATTTGGGGACCTGAAAGAGCCGTTTCTTTTCCGCTGAACATGAAGTTTTCATGGATAGCAGGATTTTTCCTTTCACTTTTTTCTTAATATCAAAGGAATCATTTAAGATTGTGGACTCACTAACCACAGGAAATGATTGTGCTGTGCTTCTCCCCATCCATTCAGGGTCTATTTATGTATTGAAAGTTATTTTCCAGAGATGGGCCCAGAAACCACAGATGGGAGATGACTCAGGAGAGTGGGATAGGCAAGAATTGCTGCATTTAAACTATGTTCTTACTCAGATACCACTGTTCTAATCAGGTCAGGAAGAGTAAATAAGCTTCTCAAGGCACTAGCTTGGTGTTCATGAAGTAAGTTACTTTCAAGAAGGATTCTTCTGTCAGTAAAAGAAACAAAAAATGGACTGAAAATCAATACATCTGACATGCAACCTGACATTGCTAGTAACACTAACTCTCTAATCCCCTTGCACTGTTTTTCTGTAATAATGAGAATTAGATGAGTTGATACTCATTCTGCAACATAGTCTCAAAATGAAAAGATGTGAGTTTTCATTTTGCTTCTGCTATTAATATACTCAGGGCTTAGAATTTCACAGATGTTATATCAATCGATTGGTCATTCAATAAGTAGAGAGAGAGAGAGATGTAGTATACACATAGATGTGTGAGTGTAAATACATATATATGTGTGTATATTTTATAAAATGGGTGTGACAATATCTAATGTCTTTAGTTGTTATAAAAAATAATAGTTATTAAAACGCCAATGAACTATATTGAAAAGTGAGTAATTTTGGTTTTCTAATATAAAAGTTGGTCTAGAATAATATCACTGATTGGAAATATTTTAAAAGCATGAATACAGGTCTTATAATTTAGAAAGAAATATTTTAATTTTAGAGGCATTTTCACTTTGAGTTTTTCATTTCCATGTATTTCTTAACAAGTGCTAGAGAAAACTTACTTTTCATTTGATTTCTGCCTTTTCACATGAGTACAGATAGTTTCATATTTCTCATGGTTTTCCACATGTCTCTCCTTCTTCTCCCTCCTATTTTTTCTCTTCAGCTTTGATAATATGTAAGTTTAGCTATAGGACATATTGGGAATACTTTTCTTCTAATATATTTTCTAGAATAAAAATGTTGTTCTTCAGGACTCCTGAAACCACATGTAATTCATGGTTAAAATCCTTTACAAAATCATGAAAACGTTTATTGTTGACACAGACTCCTTTATATAATATTTTTTTCTTTCCTTTGCCTTCTGTCACAAATCAACACTCAAAATGAGAGCTGATATGGTCATTGATAAAAAATGTATAAAATACAGATAAAAGGAATAAATACATATGCTTACTACAAGGGCTGACTAATCTATTGCAAATATTCACCCATCCCAGTCAGTTAATAAAGGGGATATCACCACTGACCCCACAGAAATACAAACTACCATCAGAGACTACTATAAACACCTCTATGCAAATAAACTAGAAAACCTAGAAGAAATGGATAAATTCCTGGACACAAGAATGATCCTAAGCTTGTATTCATGCTCAGTAGGATAATAAGCCATGCATAGTGAGTAACTTTTCATGAGCTTTGTCTAAAGTAGACCTCTTCCAAAAGTGTTTGCAGTTTTTCAAGGTAGAGGTAACAGTGAATTAGATGACTACTAGGTAATGGAAAATATATTTGGAAGGAAAAATTTTCTTAGGTACTCCTGTTCTGATTTATTCTGCTTTTCTAGCCACACACATATTTCCTAAAATGAACTGTTGTGGCAACATCTTAGAAATAATGAGTTGCTAGGTCTTGTAGAAGTTTTTCTCTTCAAACACCTTATGGAGGATATTGAGCGCAGCATGTACTTTCTGAGGGCTGTCCCCTTTTTCTTCCCCAGCCCTGCTCCTCTCACATGAATTATCATTTCCAACAGCTCCAAGAGATGTTGCCTGGTTTCCTGATGCCCCCAAATTGCCCTTAATCAACATACAACACGTTACCATGTGGAACCTTCACCTATTGTTCATTTCCTTCATTAATAAAAACTTCATCTTTCTCTCCCCTAAATACTACCATAGATTTCTATGACAATATTACTCAGACATTAGTAGTATGGCTTCTATCTTTCTATTTTTACAAGACTATATAAACCTGAAAAAAAGCCAGACCAATTTTTCTTATGAAAATATAGCATATAATAATAAATTTCAATGTTGACTTTCATCTAAAAAATGGTAATTTTTTATACTCTCTTCTGGTAAGACTATACATTATATCACTTTTCTAGTGGGCAGTATGAAGGCACATATCCAAATTACAATATGAATATTATCTGAATTTAATGTAAAAAAACAGACATAGGCAAAGAAATATACGCAATCTGATATATATATGCAAACATATATACATATATACTTATATAAAAGTGCTATATTTGTTAACCTAGTAAGTTGCAACCCAATTTATATATTACATATATATATGCAACCTAATTTTTTTATATGTGTGTGTGTATATACATATATGCTTTACATATATATAAAAATTGGGTTGAAACTTACTAGGTTAAAAATATAATACTTTTATATAATGGATATCATTGCAGCCAATACAATAAATAAGATACGAACATGGAAATGAATTGGTATTGAGTAAACTATCTGTTTAAGAGTAAACAGCTTACAGAATGGGAGAAAATATTTGCAAAGTATGTATCTTCCAAAGGTCTAATACCTAGCATCTTTAAGGAACTCAAACAAATTTACAAGAAAAAACAACCCCTAAAAGCCCACTTAAAGTGGGCACAGGACATGAACAGACACTTTTCTAAAGAAAATATACATGTGGCCAAGAGCATATGAAAAAAAAGCTCAATATATATTATAGAATATATTGGTCATTATAGAAATACAAATAAAACCACAATGAGATACCATCTCACACCAGTCTGAATAGTTATTATCAAAAAGTCAGAAAATAACAGGTGCTGGTGAGGTTGCAGAGAAAAGGGAATGCTTATACATTGTTGATGGGAGTATAAATTAGTTCAACCATTATGGAAATCAATGTGACAATGCCTCAAAGAGCTAAAAGCAGAACCACCATTTGGCCCAACAATACCATTACTGGGTATATATACCCAAAATAATATAAACTGTTTTACCATAAAGACATGCACACAAATGTTCACTGCAGCAGTAGTCACAATAGCAAAGACATGGAATCAATCTAAATGCACATCAACAGTTGACTGGGTAAAGAAAATATGGTGCATGTATACTATGGAATACTACACAGAAAAGAACAAGATCATGTCCTTTGCAGGAACATGGATGGAGCTGGAGGCCATCATCCTTAGCAAACTAATGCAGAAACAGAAAATAAAATACTGCATGTTCTCACTTGTAAATGGGAGCTAAATTATGAGAACACATGGGCATAAAGAGGGGAACAACAGACACTGGGGCATACTTTAGGATGGAGTATAGAGGGTGAGAGGAGAGAAAGGAACAGAAAAAATCACCTACAGGTACTAGGCTTAATACCTGGGTGATGAAATAATCTCTACAACAAACCCCCATGACACGAGTTTACCTACATAACAAACTTACACACGTATCCCTCAACCTAAAATTAAATTTAAAAAAACTATTTGTAGTTTCGTATTTGTACTCTAAGCTATGTTTATATATTAATTGTCTTGGTAAGCCAAATATATAAGTATATGTGTGTGTGTGTGATATGTGTGTGAGATATATGTGTGTGAGATAGATATGTGTGTGTGTGAGATACATATATATGTATGTGTGTAATGGTTATCTCTGAGGAGTGAATTTATAGAACTGGAAGAGAACTTAATTTTCTATTTCACACACTTTTGTTAGAACTTTTGTATAGATCTTTATACCTTTATAATTTAAAGTATTTCTCCATTTTGAAAAACATTATTAGCGGGAGAGGACACAAGGCAGATAACCTAATGAGAAACTGAATCCAGGAACAATTGAAAGCTGGCTTGTACAACAGCTTCTTACTCTTATTCTCTTTGCATGCACGTCACGTAAGTATTAGAACGTATTTCCCTTATATGTCATCTCATTATCATCCAGCACCCTCAATTTCCCAAGATTCTTGAATTATGTCCCTCGTTTCTAACTACATTTGCTTCTAAGTAGATTTTATTCTTCTACTGTTTCTCCTTGTGCTGAGCACTGTCCTTGGCAGAACAAGACAGCAAGTGCAACAATGATTCAGACAAGAACAAACACAGCTCTCCCACAGGACAGCACACACAAGGGGCAGGTCCCCTGTGCCCATGGAGGGGAATCGCTAAGTGAACTGTAGTTTAGAAATTCCTGGCCAGGAAAAAGTGATGGGCTTGTCAGTAGTTCTCTGATTGCTCACTTACAGTTAGCCTGGATTCCTTGGAACAACGAGGTCATCCAATCTCTAGGATGTAAATCCTAATAATTTCTGGGCACACAAGACATATTCCTCATAGTATCTGTGGATATCAAAATTGGGCTATATCTTTTGGTTCTCTTTTTTCCCTCAGACTCATTTTTTGGGGGGTTCATGTAGTATTTCTCATTCTTGTCTCTATACTAAATGCTCTAGTTTGATTTTTCTGGCAAAAATAAATTATAGCCTGGAAGTTGCTTATGAATCTATTTCTATCCTTTTGACTTCAGATAAATCCTTTGAGAATAAGCAAAAGAACTGACCCCCGTTACGGTTTTAGCTTTCACTGCACTTTAGTATAGAAGTATGAAATAAACCCTTCAGTCAGACATGCAGGAACACAATATGAAATGAAGCCTTGGGAAATTTGGCTATTGTTATGGGATTAGAGCCAGCCACAATTCATAGTCAAAATTTTAAAACTGGCTAGCTATAATTTTGGGACAGTGAATATACTTCAAAGTGAATATATCCGTACAAACAAATATAGACATAGTTATATACACGCAGATTAATGAAAATGTGGATAGGGGCTGTTCCACTTAAATGTTTTCAACTTATACTTTCTTTTTTTTTTTTTTTTAGACGGAGCCCAGGCTGGAGTGCAGTGATGCAATCTCACCTCACTGCAAGCTCCGCCTCCCGGGTTCACGCCCTTCTCCTGCCTCAGCCTCCAGAGTAGCTGGGACTACAGGCGCCCGCCACTACGCCCGGCTAATTTTTTGTATTTTTAGTAGAGACGGGGTTTCACCGTGTTAGCCAGGATGGTCTCCATCTCCTGACATCATGATCCGCCCACCTCGGTCTCCCAAAGTGCTGGGTTTACAGGCGTGAGCCACTGCGCCCGGCCCAGCTTTACTCACAGAAAAAGTAGATCAATGTGTCCACTATCTAGAGTTGGCATTAGCATTAGTGCCTTATAATTTTAGACCCTGTGATATTTTATGTTGGCCTCTATCTGCAGAATACTTAGTGAGATTGGCTTAGTTTTGAGATGTTTTACCAGCATTATTTGCTGTATCTTTGGTAACTGTTAGTTTAAAAAAAGATTTAAATTTCTACTAAGCAGAGCTTACAATCACAACTGAAAGGAAAGCAAATTTAAAACATGCACATAGATTGAAAGTGGCAAGAAAACAAAAAATACCTTCCGTGTATATCGCATAAATCATTCCACAGTGAGAATGACTCTGAAAAACCACGCACAAATCTTGCAGCAGGTGTGTAGCACTCTGTGCAATAAATGCTAACAATATTAACACAGCCTCCCAACTTGTCTTCCTTATTTTACATTTGCTGCCCCCCATTCTGGCCCCATGTTGCATTCTGATTCCAAACACAGGAGCAGAGTGATCCCATTAAAACACAAGGAACATCATGTTACTCCCTTACTCAAAATCTTCCAATCCATTTTTTTTTTCCTCAAAGATCTATTAATCTTTCCCCAACCCCAGTTGCCCTTCTTGCCCTTCTAGTTTCACTCTCCTTTTTGTTCAAGATGTTTCTTACACACTGGCCTCCTTTCAATTCTAAGAACTCGTTAGCACTCTCCCACCCCTGTGCCTTTGTGCCTAGCGTTTCCATTCTTTGGATCGATTTCCTTCCAAATACACAAGACTCTTCCTTTCCCTCAAGTATTTCCTCTGACTTCACCTTTCCAATGAAACCTTCCTTGACACCCTACTTAAACTCTAACACTCCTTTTCCATTCTAATTCAGTTCACCCTTTCCCTGTCCCTGCTTTAGACTTCTGCACCCTGCTTACTAGCATGTGGCGAACTGTATGTATTTACTTATCCACTGATTTCTGTCTTCTATTTGAAGTAAGTTTCCTGAGGGCAGGAAATTTTGTCTGTTGTGTTTAGTCCTGGATACCTAGTACACAGTAGGTACCCAAATAAACCTTTGTTAAAGAAATAAGTATTTAGTGAATTGATTAATGAAGAATAAAGGATGACTACGTCTGCAATGAAGGAAAGTGACTTGTGAACTGGGCTTTAAGTTTCTAGCTAGAAGATCAAGATCCATATGGGTACCTGTTTGCTTAATGTTAATTCAAGAGAAGACTAACAGCCTATTGAAGATCAGGTCACATGGCAAAGATGAAAGAACTACATGCTCATCTAGGAGGGAATTTAACAAACTTAATGGATTTCCAAAGTAGATAAAACTGGTTAATTAAAAAATTTAAAGCCTAATAAAATATATGCACTCAATAATAAGAATATAGGAAAGTATTCAGGTTGAAAAGAAAGGCATAAACTCCAGGCATAGAAATTCTCAGGTTATCTTTGATGACAATCTAACTCACATCCAATTCACCAACAAATCTGACTACTTCCCAGCTCCACCACTATCCCACCAGTCCAATCCACTATCAACTCTAGCTGAGACCCATATGAGATTCCTGAATAGAATCTGTGCTTCTACTTTTGTGCCCCTCTGCCCTGCTGACTCATAGCAGCCAGAGTGATCTTCAAATTTAGAGCAAATTCCTAAGTCCACCACACCTTATAATACGCTACATGATTTGCAGCCTGGCTACACCACTGACCTCATTTCCTAGGCTTTTCCTCTCCATCGTATGCTCTGGCCATGATGGTCCTTTTGCTGTTCAATAAGTCAAGCAAACCCATGCCTCAGGTTCTCTGTACCCATGTCCTGGAACAGGAACATTAATTCTCCAGATATGCAGGTTGTCCACATCCTCACTTGATTCACTACCTCATTCCTTTTTTTGTTCAAATGTCAGCTCCTCAAATAAGCCTTCTCTTTGTTATTTTTTTTTTTAATTTTTTTGTGATGGAATCTCGCTCTGTCACCCAGGCTGGAGTACAGTGGCATGATTTCAGCTCACTGCAACCTCTGCCTCCTAGGTTTGAACAATTCACCCTGCTTCAAGCCTCCTGAGTAGCTGGGATTATAGGCACCTGCTACCATGCCCAGCTAATTTTTGTATTTTTAGTAGAGATGAGGGTTTCTCCTTGTTGGCCAGGTTGGTCTTGAACTCCTGACCTCAGATGATCCACATGTCTCGGCTTCCCAAAGTGCTGAAATTACAGACGTGAGCCACCACACTCGGCCAGAGAAGCATTTTCTAACCATCAAATGGAAAATTACAGTCCTTGTCATTCTTTATGTCCTTCTATACTTTTTTATTTATAGCCCTTCTCATTTCCTAACATTATGCTATAGATGTATCTATTCCTATACTTTATTGCTGTATCCCTGGTGGCTATAACTGCACCAGGTACAGAGTAGGTACTCAGGAATATTTATTGAAGGCATGAGTGCTGAATGTAATGTATGGAGGGATTGCAAGTTGAAGTTCATCTTAGTCACTATGCATAGGAAGAAATGAACTTAAAATACAGATTTATAGGCTTTCAGGACTCAACATGTTCAAAATTAGAAGAATGCTTCCACATTTTTACGTTCACAATCACTTCCTGCTCTGGGAGAAACCATTCATAACCACTGTAAACATTTCTGGGGTTTCCAATGGGGTATGATGACTGAAAGTTCATATGACAACGTATCTTACTTTTTCCTGAGCCCAAGCTTTTATTTTTCCAAATTATAAAGTTTTTTTTCCTCATCTGTATTTAAAACAACCATGTTTGTGACCTAACCCTTATTATTTTAGCAAATTGTGCATTTACTAAAAGATATTGAAATATTCAGGAGGAAATCATGCATTTAAATCCCCAAATCCTCTTATAGGAAGCATTTCCTAATTCTATATAACTTGTAGAAAATATTCATCTAATCTTCTACTCTATTATGACTCCTTATAGTTAAAGGTAATAAAAAAGAAATTAAGTTGTATGTTTTCCATACTAATCTGTGTCTACTTAAAAAAAACAGAGAAATAGAAGAGTATACATATGTAATGTGTTACTTGTTAAACTGCTATTTTCCTATATTCTAACTTTTACAATAAGTCTGTATTCTATATCTCCCCATCTGAATAAAACGTTTTGTGCAAATACTTTAAGAAACTTCTGTGATTGTAAAATGTCAAGCTCTCATAAAGCATGTTTCTAAAGCAGAGACAGAAATATGTGAAGATGTTAGAACTGAGATAGAATTTTAAATACCTAGATTCTCTAATCCTTATGCAACCTCCTCAGTCAGTGGGTGCTGCTGCTTTTTCTCTCAGAAGTAGAATTTCTAATAGATTTTCCTCACTGGAAAAAAGAGATCAAGGAAGACATCATTCTACAGATATACCAAGTAGCTGATGCACATTTGTGTGGATATCAATTGGTAAATAGCTACATTGTAAACAATCTTCATTTTAATTTTACATAAAATTATCTATAATGCTTTCAGGATTCATTTTTAAAATAAATTGCAAAGTATTGTCTGGATATTAACATATTTTCTACTTCGGTTCTTTTTCTTTTAGCCAAACATTCTTAGTATACTGTTAAAGCAACAGTGTCTGTCATTATTCAGTTTAGCAATATTACTTCTAATAAGTAGAAATATAAATGATTTGAAATCCATAAGGCAAACATCCATTATTTGTTTTGACTGCATCAGGATATTATTGGGAAATCAGGTATTAAAAGACATTAACATTTTGTCTTTAAAACACAAACTGTGGCAAATTTACAGGTAAGCTGGCACCGCATATATAGACAGCCTGGAGAATTCTAGACTATCATTCACAAATGTATTTTTCAAATATTCATAGGACCTTATACCTATGCCAATCCCAGCTGTGGCAGCAAGACTACTTTGTTGAATGAACTGACATGGCCTCTTCCCTCAAAAATTTTAGACCATCACTGCCTGACTTTGGATTATCATATGTACATGCATGTATGTGTGCACACATGCACACACACATACATACACACACCCCTTGATGCAGGTGCATTTGATCTTTTTCGAAGAAAGGAAATGGGCAGTTTCAAAGTCACTGCCTGCTGCTTAGAAAAGCAGAGGTCATGAATGTTTCATTGATATAGCTCAGATGTTATCCTTTATGAATGAAGGGTTTCTATGCAACTTGATTGTGGAAATTGTCTGCCTACGGGAATTCACAGAAAAAAGAAAACTATTTGAAGTGGGTGTTTCCTGCATAAAAAGAGGATTATGATGATGCATTTTCAACTTTAAATTTGCGGGTTTTTTTTTTTTTTAAGTCATGACCACAACTGCAGCAATGAAAATACCATCAGTAGTTCACTCTTCCTACACCAAAAAACTTGGCCAGGAATAGCACATACTTTTGGCTACATTTACATCTCTGATTAATTTTTTGAATGCAAGAAATGTACAATCACGGCATTTAAACAAATGAACACTGACGCATATTGCTTCAACTTAGAGAAAAGAAAAAGATCAAATTTCATTATTACAATACACACACTAAAAAAGAGTTTGTGTGAATGATCAGTTAGAGGATTTTTAAATGCATTTTATTTACTCCTTGACATACATCCGCAACTCCAGTTGACATTAATGGGAATTACTCAAGTGTATTGAGAAAGAATAGGCCTTTTGTGTGTATACTTGTACATTCAAGCAATAAATTTACATACTCTCAAAGAAACCCATTTGGTTTTTTTAATATATTGAGTTAAAATCACTGGCATATCTCAAATGAGGTAGTAAGTGAAATATGGTTAGCCAACAGAAGGTTCAGACACTAAGTACCTCAAGACGCATTTCATAAATTGTTCCTATTTCCCTTAACCATCCAGGACAGAAACTAGTTTCTTAATTTATCTTTCTTACTGCATGGGAATTGTATTTTCACCACGTGGAGAGACGAATGACCACAGGGTAATCCCAGGGAGCCACTGCAGTCCACTACAATTGACGCAACAAGAGGGGCTGACTGTGGCCTCAACTTCCTACAAGGTCTCCAGTCGCTGGCAGCCCTACACACAACTCTCCTAGGCAACAGTCAGCAAGTACAAGGTCTGTCTCTGCTCACAAGATCCCTCTCATGCTGACAAAGGCCTCCTCCTAATGCCCATGCTAGGAGGAGTCAGACTGTAACACAAGCAGGATGCATCCAGCACGCAAACCCACATGCCCCTCTCTGTGAGACTATGAGAGACTGGGAATCTCATACACCCTTGACCGGGGATTCTAGCTGGCATCACGTGATACCTGATGAATTTGCTCAAGCCCTTCACCCCACACTAGTTGCCTCAGAATATCTTTTAAGAAAACAGTTAATATTTCTTGGTGATTATTTTACAAGTTCATTAGATGAAAGGTTTGTAAGCAAAGAATCACTTTCAGTGGAAAAAATCATAATATCATAACTAACATAGTTATCTGTCCACCCTGGCTGCTCTCTCATGTATTTCCTAATCAGGCCATGGGCTTCTAGCAGAAGGGACAATGAGAAGAAAAATCGAGGCTAATCGCAGTGAACATAAAACTAAAAAAAAAAAAAATTAAATTCTGTCTCAGAAGGTTTGAGTATTATCAATGTGTGTCTTTGGAGTGACATACAATTTGCTATTGTGGCTTTTAGTATCTTCATAGGGCAAATAGAAACATGAAGAGTGACTGCCAGACAAGGTGTCTGAGGAAGTTTGGGGCAGAGGAAGTTGTCAACAATGCTTCTGAGATAACTAAAACAATTTCAGGTAAATATATCTGAACACTTTAGGAAAAAATGTCTTCTGTCTCATATTCAGAACAAAGATAAAGTACCAGTCAAAAGTGTAGATTTTCTACTTAATTACTCAAAATCAAAATAAGCAGGTAATCTCTGATTAAGCAGAATGCAAATGAGTAGGATTTGACAATGATGCTTTAGCAGCATGTCTGAGAACACCAAAGCTACAGCTGTAATCTAAAGAAATTAAGCATATTAATTTGTTTCAGTGTGTCCATTGGGATAGATGACTGATGATCTGCCAGCTGCTGTTTTAAATCACAGAATTTCAGAGTAGAGTTTGATGACAGCTTACACAGTTGGATTCAGTTTTCTATTAGGACTACCTACTACAATTCCACAATTCACAGTTAAGTGAAGACAAAAAGAGCAGCAACATTAGAAGGCAGAGAAAGACCCTGATGGGGGTACGTACAAGCGTCCCAGTGATTCAGGATTCATTATTTTAATAATGACAAAATTAAATCGTAATATCTAAATGACCAGGTATGAGGTTATGCACTTGGATCTTCTCCCTTCCTCGCTATACACCAAAAACATTAGTAAGTCTCTGGTGAAGATATTTGTAGGTTCAATATTTCTAGATTGCTGATTGCTGTGTTTGGCTTCAAGTTTTGTGGTAATAAATAGTGATGCCCAATCCTCTCAACCATGTATAGCTATTCTGTTGACTGCTTTAATAAAGAAGTAAAAGGAGAATTACTACTCAGAAGGTACTTTTTTTTTTTTTTTTTTTTTTTTTTTTTTTTTTTTTTTGAGACGGAGTCTCGCTCTGTCCCCCAGGCTGGAGTGCAGTGGCCGGATCTCAGCTCACTGCAAGCTCCACCTCCCGGGTTCACACCATTCTCCTGCCTCAGCCTCGCGAGTAGCTGGGACTACAGGCGCCCGCCACCGCTCCTGGCTAATTTTTGTATTTTTTTAGTAGAGACGGGGTTTCACCAGGTTAGCCAGGATGGTCTCGATCTCCTGACCTCGTGATCCGCCCGTCTCGGCCTCCCAAAGTGCTGGGATTACAGGCTTGAGCCACCGCGCCCGGCCTCAGAAGGTACTTTGTAATAAACCATTATTTTCTTTAGCTGCCAACATCTCAATGGTATTAGAATTAGCTGTAGTTTCCAGTTTCCCAAGATCACAAGCGGAGAAGCCTGAAAAAGAATCATATGTTTGGACAGTTAAACTATGAAAAGTTTACTATGCACTGACTGTGCTTAAGAGTCTAAAGATATTGGTAAGTCTAAGGGACTCCTGCCTACATCGAGACAAGGAATGACCCTGCAGTTTATCTCATTTGGTGTCAACTTCCTGTATTAGAGCTACAGAGATTGTGAGTCTTGGAGAGTCAGACACACCTGGGAAGACAAACCTCAAGCTGCTACTTACTGGTTAAGCGATCCAAAGTATATTAGTTGACTAAACATGTAGTTTTCTCACTTATAAATTGTACATGAGCACCTCCCTCATGGAGTTGTTTTAAAAATTATGTGAGATAGGGATTCTGTAACTACAGTTACTGAAACCACCCTACACAAACAAGCACTGAATGAATTTCAGGTAAATAATAGTAGGTATTATATGTTACCTACTATTAGGTTAATTTTAGAAATGAGGAAATTGAGAGCCACTGAAAACATGTGAGAGACTGTTAAGCACGGAACCAGAGCAAAATCTCCCTCAGAAAGTATAGTCCTCTTTGTAGTATATGGAAATAATATGTCTGTGTGTATGTGAATGTGTGTGTGTTTAATTCAAATGATGTGGTACTGGTGCTATTTCTACTAAGTCAAGACAGCAGTCTCATGTCCAGTATCACTTCTTCTATTCTCTGTGTCCATTAGACTCTCCTTTTTTTTCCTATTAGGAAATTTGAACAACTCTTTGCAAGCAGTAATGACACAAGATCATGTTCTGAAACATCTCTGCTTTTTTCTTACTTGGATATCCCCACAGTGGGAAGCCTTCCTGTGTACAATGTAATAACTTGGCACCACCATATCAACAAAATATATACATGGATACAGTCATGTCTAATGATCAAGATAATTTATTCATTCTTACTTATTAGGAATGTCAGGGGTCAATGATACAGAAGTGAACAATACAAGGAAGGTCTTTACTTGTTTGAGCTTAAACACTCAAAGAGGAAATAACAGAAAAGTAAGCACACAAGCAATTAATTTGCATGATCTTGGGCAAGTAATTTTACTTAACTGAGTCTCAGTTGTCTTAATCTTAGAATTTGAAAATTATTTTAGAAAAAAGCCATCATTAAATGGGAAAATTATGATTAATAAAATATATCAAAATGTTTACTACAGATGTATCAAAGAACTAAATGTAAAAAGAAAAATAATAAAATTTTTAGAATGTAATAGAATTTTTTTTAACCTTGTGCTTAGGAAGATCTTAAATAACAGTATATACTTATAAGTCAAAAAATATGTTGACATAGTCAATTCAAAAACAAAACAACTATATGGCTATAGAACCCCCCCCAAAATAGTCAAAAGATACATAAAAGATTGAGAGAAAACATTTGAAAAACATACGATACCCCAAATTTGCAATAAAGCTCTGAAATTGATAAACTACCCATTACAAAATGAACAAAGACTGTGAAAGGTGTTTCACATATCAGAAAATGCAAAAGAAACACAATGTCAGTATTAGCCAGAAAAATACACAAATTATAAAAACAAGAAACTACCAAACTTCTGTCATTAATTTGACAAAATCTTTCAAGATTGACCATATGCCCCACTGAAAAGGCATAGGAAAACATTTCTTCTCATACACAGTTGGTAAGATTATAAATTATAACAAATTTTGGAAAGAGTAATCTGGAAATATTTATTAAACTTTAAATCACATTAATTTTGACCTCAAAATCTTTCTCTGGGAATGTATCCAACTAAAATAAAAGTACATGTACTTCAGGACATATGTAGATAGATTTATGTATGGCAGCATTATGTGTAGTAGAAAAAAATACTTGAAACAGCCTGAAATGTCTATATATAAAGAAATGTTTTTATCAATTATGCTATATCCATTCAAAAGACTTCTCTGTGAACTCCTAAAAAGAATAAAACATATGTATGTGTGTTAACTTCAAAAAAATTAATATGTTGTTTAAAAAATCAGGATCCCTAATAGTATATATATATTTGGTTACAATATTGTTATTAACTATATGTATATATTTTTTGTTTGTATAAACAAAGAATATAGTAACGGAAGTTTTGGGATTCATACAAATAAATACCTAAGGGATTCCATTACGAGGTGGGATTAGAAAATTAAATGAAAGTTACCTGTTTACATTTGATGTTCCTATACTATTTGCCTTTTTGCTTTACAAGTGTTAATGCTTTAATTTGCAAATCATTGAGCAAGACATACCCCTGCACACACTGTAGTGAGGATTTGAGGAGAGATGTGCACAGAAATAATCCAGCACATGCGAGGGGCTGGTCACTTTTCCAGAGCAGCCAGAGAGGTTACCATAGAGGGGATGGCCTTTGAGCTAAATATTGAGACAAATATAGAAATGCATCTTCCATTGGTTTATGATTTTGGAAATAGCGGATTCAGATCTGATCCTCTTATTAACACCAGAGATGTCCTTTAATAGTGTGAGTCTACCTTCTAAATCTCTGAAAAATACTCTCTTCTGAAATATATATGGCTTTTAAACCTATAAAAATGTACTCCAATCATTCACAATTTTACAGATTCAGATTCAAATAATATACTATTTAATATACATCTAATTCAGATTGGAAAAGTCTGATCATCAATCTTCTGTCATTAAAAAAAATCGGATAACACTGTTAGTTAAGATATAAGAAAAAAGTATTCTCATACCATTTGTGGAATACGTACATTGTTACAAAGTCTGAAGGACTGTTCGGCAAAATGTTATGAATTTTAAATTTGATCCAACATTTCATTTCTAGGAATGTATCTCACAAATGTACCTACAAAGATACACACATGCATGTGTTCAAAAATATACATGACAGTACTCTTTGTAATAGTAAAGTGTTAGAAATAATGTAAATAAGAAATGGATAAAATAATTTGGGCAATGGAAAGAATAAGAGCAGGAAAAAATGAAGCCTAGAATGAGGTTTTCAACATCCAATATGCAATTTGTCTTCTTTCATAGCAGGTCTACCTTTCTGAGTTGAGCCATGTTGTAACTTAGCCCTCTTCAGTGACTCATAGGAGTATAGTAATGACTGAATTATGCAATATTTTAGAAAATGGATAAAATATTTTATTTGCAATTTAAATACTCTATAGTCCTCAAATTTCCATTTCATGATAGAGTAATAACCTTTCTGCTGAATATATCCACAGTAAAGAATTTATACAAACGTACTGACTCCTCAAATGCTTCCTCATGAACTGTCTTTGAAGGTGGAAGTGTTGAATCTATTAGTCCCCTGTCCCAAATGATATTTTAACAGTAAACTCATTTCACTAACCATGATTAACTATTTTTTCCTGTTATGGACTGCATGTTTGTACCCCATATTCCTATGAAACTCATATTTTGAAACCCTGTGTGATTGGTATCCCCAAGGTGATGTGTGGTATTTGGAGATGGGGTCTTTGGGAGGTAATTATGTCATGAGTGTGGAAATCTAATGATAGAATTAATGCCTTTATCATAAAAGACACAGAGAACTTGCTTCTCAACTTCTGTCTTCCATGTAAGGATACAAACAGATTCTGACCATCTACAAGCCAGGAAGAGGGCCCTCACCAGAACCTAACCATGCTGGTATTCTAAACTTGGACTTCCAATATCTAGAACTGTGAGAGGGAAAAAAAAAATGCTTGTTTGTAAGCCACCAAATCTATGGTGGTTTGTTATAGCATCATAAACAAATAAGACATAAGATATAAACTGACGGAGACAACCATAATAACAAATATTATCTGAATATTCTATTATTTAGCCTTTTGTCTTGGCATCAGATGGACACAGCTTAAAACACAGCTGGGATAATAACTTTTTAAGTAAGAGAAGTAGTAAAACGACTAGAAATAAAAATAATGTTAGGCTATATTCGGTAGAGAGAGCCAGAATTGGAATCTATTCTGCTCTTCGCTAAATACTGGCATCTCTTCTCTAGATCTGATCCCATCCCTTTAAACAATTGTGAGCACTGGATTAGATCATTTGTAAGGACCCTTTCAATTAAGGAGCTCTTTCTAAATATGAACAGAAGACGTTCTATCAGAAAAGCTGTTAGACTATCATTTTAAAACATAGTTAATACTAGCCAAAAAAAAGGAGAATCAGGTTGACTCATTTATTGAACTAAAAACTCCATCTACTCTTCTAATTGGTGTATTTGAATAAGAATTTTCATAATTTTGTTTCCTGTGACTTGTCAAATGATACACTGTACAAAAACGTATTGACATAAGCTCTGGGTAGGCAGCAGAAAAAGAATCAATGCATTTTAAATGCCAATGCTTTTAAATTGATCATTGTCCTCGTTCATCTCAGACAGTGAAATGACTCACATAGGACGAAGATATTTCCAACCGGGCAAGACATTTTTCCTGATTAAATTTTTCTTATAAAAACCAAGTGATTTTTATAATAATTTTTGTTACTTTTCCTTACATATTCTTTCATATGCAAAATATATTTTAATAAGAAAAAAATGCAACCTATACATCAAATATGAGTCATTGAATAAAACACAGCCACGCTGACTTTGAATTATACTTACAAGGCAGGTAAAGTAGTTCATGGGCTCACAGGAAATAGAGTTTATACCCAATTAAGTGGGAGAAGAGGGAAGAAGCAGGGATGCAGAAATATCTTCACAGGGAAATTTGTGTTTGAAATCAGCCTTAACAAATGAGCAAAAAGGCAAAAAGCAAAGGTAGAAAAGTATTCTAAGGAAAGGAGTCAGCATTGGGAAAAAAGATGGAACAGAGAAAAGCACAGACAGGCATGCTACTGTCTGCTTTCCACTGACACTTTCCCTTAATGTTTACAAAATCTGAGTATTATTAGCATAATTTTAAAGCTGTGTAAACTAAGGTTCAGGCAGATTAACTTTTTTGTCCAATGTTACATACCTAATTATTAACTTGTCTTAGGTTACACACCTAATAAATAAATAAATAAACAGCTCTCAAACCCTATTATGAAAAATTTCAAAGCCATATTATACTGATACAGTAATTTATTCAAAAAGCATTTATTGAGAACTCACCAGGTATCAAAGACTACAGTTAAAACTAGTGATGCAATAGTCACTATCCATAAGGAGCCTGAGGACTCTTAGGCTGGGTGAGGAGATAATGAGCTTCCTAGTTGATATGCAATAACCTTTGCCTGCCTTTTTTTTTTTTTTTACTTCCTGGACTGGTTTTTGCTCCACAAAGTACCCTTTGAGTTCATCCTCATAAGGACCATTTAAACTGGTCCCTATTCTCCACTGAATCCTCTTTGCAACAAGGATTATTCCGGTACAAGTAGGAGCCCAGCACAGGGCTGTCTGGAAACAACAGCTAAGAGAAGGTCCTATTTTGAAGATGCTTCCACTGTCCCAGGAGGAAGCCCAGACCCAGTGTCTTAATCCTCAAGTTTCCTTCATTGACCTTGGGCACCTTGAATGTATGGTCAGGAGCAGAGGCATTCCAATATGTTCTCCTTTCTTTCACCAGGGAGAGTTCATACTGCCCAGGAAAGGTATGGCTCCCCTTCTGCCCCTTGCCTACTGAAGCTCTTAGAGGCCAGAGTTGAGTAATACCTCCTCATAGCTTTCTTCTCTTTCACCTTCTCTTTGTCTATAACAATGCATTCCCATGATTCCTTACTTTAATCCTTCTTGATGTGCTTAAACATGAAACAACCCGCCCTTATTCTCAGGAATTCAAAAGTAGACAAGCTATTTTGTTTTCTAGCATTGCAAAGCTTACCCATCTCCTCCACTGTGAGGGAGACTTCTTACTGCATGCTGAAATTAGTTTATGCCCGATAATGTTTTGAGCCATTTCTCTGGGCCGCAAATAAGACTTGTCTGTATGTTTGAACACTGAGCATAAGGAATATCCAGGTCTCAGGGGCTAGTGATAAAATATAAAGGTGCTTCCAGTTTTAGATGACCATTACTAGGGTTGAATTCTATAGAACATTTCCCTGAAGTACAATTATTTATTGGCTAGAAAGCCAAATTATCTCATGTTATCTTCATCTGAAGGTTAGAAGTAGAAATGCCTTAACAAGAGACTAGGAAAAGATGACATCAACTAAGTATTTGATAAGACATACACACACACACACACACACACACACACACACACGTTTTTATTTTTTATTTATTATACTTTAAGTTCTAGGGTACACATGCACAACATGCAGGTTTGTTACATATGTATACACGTGCCTTGTTTGTGTGCTGCACCCATTAACTCATCATTTACATTAGGTATATCTCCTAATGCTATCCTTCATCCCGCCCCACTCCCCCGACCCCACGATGGGCCCCAGTGTGTGATGTTCCCCTTCCTGTGTCCAAGTGTTCGCATTGTTCAATTCCCACCTATGAGTGAGAACATGCAGTGTTTGGTTTTCTGTTTTTACGATAGTTTGCTCAGAATGATGTTTTCCAGCTGCATCCATGTCCCTATAAAGGACACAAACTCATCCTTTTTGATGGCTGTATAGTATTCCATGGTGTATATGTGCCACATTTTCTTTTTTTTTTTTAATAATCAGATTTGCATTTTATTATTATTATTATTATTATTATTATTATACTTTAAGTTCTAGGGTACATGTGGATAACGTGTAGGTTTGTTACATATGTATACTTGTGCCATGTTGGTGTGCTGCACCCATCAACTTGTCATTTACATCAGGTATAACTCCCAATGCAATCCCTCCCCCCTACCCCCTCCCCGTGATAGGCCCCGGTGTGTGATGTTCCCCTTCCAGAGTCCAAGTGATCTCATTGTTCAGTTCCCACCTAGGAGTGAGAACATGCGGTGTTTGGTTTTCTGTTCTTGTGATAGTTTGCTGAGAATGATGGTTTCCAGTTGCATCCATGTCCTTACAAAGGACACAAACTCATCCTTTTTTATGGCTGCATAGTACTCCATGGTGTATATGTGCCACATTTTCTCAATCCAGTCTTTCACTGATGGACATTTGGGTTGATCCCAAGTCTTTGCTATTGTAATAGTGCCGCAATAAACATAATGCACAGACACATATTTTTAATCTGTTATAATGGCAAATATCTTACTGTTCATGTTTTTCTATTCTACTTTTCAGGGTAATGGGGTAGGCAATTGATATTTCTTTTAGAATATAAGGGGTATGAACAGATGGCTGGAAACAGGAATAGAGGCAGTCTATATCCTAAAAAAGAATTGATTTAAATTTTCCTCTTTATTCTCTTAGGTGAAGTTTATGTCACTTTTTAAAATTCTATAGGATGCAGGGAGAGAGGAAGTGGAGGACATCTAAGCTTCCACATTCCCACCATGATCTTTTATAATCCTAGCTACTAGAAAACCCCTTAGCACTTGGGGTCTCAAGACTAACATAGGGAGCTGGCTAGAGATAGCACAGAGGCATTGCTTCAGAGAGGGAGCCCACACTGTGACCCACAGGCCCCTGCCCTTGAACAGCTGGAGCACGGCACCATTCAGAAAGTCCAGCTCACACAAAACTGCTTCCTGCCCTGGGACTGACAACACTGCCGCTGCTGCCAGGCCAAGGAGGGAGAGGAGAGGCCAGGCACTTTTACACACTCCAAGGAAAAACTCAGTGCTGTTGCTGTAGGTTGCTGTGGAACTAAGGAGTGAGCAAAGCACATATCCCTTAGCTGCCTGCCTACACTGCTGGCACTGAGAGTGGCCCCACCCTCCCCTGGGGCAGGCCTGCAGGGCAATTGCTACTGCCTCTACCTAAGCATTCTGCTAGCAGCCTGGGGACTGCAGCCCCACGGTGTCCTGCCTATCACAGCCAGCACTTGAACACACTACCAGAGACCTAAGGACAAGTCCACCAGCCTGGTCCTGTCACCCAGATATTTGAACATGCTGTCTAGGGAACTGGAGATTGGCCAGTCCAGTCCATCACACTCAGCACCTAAGGGCTTCTTCTAGAATCTGAGGTCAGGCTGACCTAACCTGTAATATCACCACAGCTGTCACCCACCTGCCTGTGCCACTTGCTCCCTGGCCCACTCACACCATTACAGCCACGGCCAGCACCAGCTCAAACCACTTAGGTTCCAGTGGATAGTTCCACCACTGTATTGCCATTGCACATATCACGCTCACTGCCCAGGAGCCCAAGGAACCACCAATACACTTGGCTCACCACTGCCACTATGAGCAGCCAAGCAAGACTCCTGGAGGCCTTACAATCAGCCTACCTGGACCCACTAACACTAGAGCCAGAACACACTGCTCCAGGGCTCAGGGACAGGCACGCTCACTGCTGCAAACATGAGGCCCAAAGACTGACCCATCTGACATTCCAGTCCCCAGCAAAACTTCACCATAGCCACCATTAATAACTGCACTCTAAGCCACTGAAAAAAATCACAGATACCATGGATGCTATTTACAGCTGAAGAAATCATGCTGAGACTGCACTATTGCATACAGCCAAAATAGAAGTCAAAGAGGACTATTCAACCGACACCATAGATAGAGCTTTAGAAAAAGTACTCCCCTATGAAAGCAAATTTTAAAAATTAGAAAAAGTAACTTTACACTGGATGCAAAAATATCAATGTGAGGATATAGGAAACATGAAAAAGCAAGAAAATGAAAAACAATCCACTCAAAAGAAAAACAAGTTTCCAGTGTATCCCCATCAAAAAGATTTGTGAAATCTGGATAGAGAATTCAAAATACTGATTTTAAATAAGCTCAGTGATATATAAGAAAACGCTAAAAAAAAAAAAAAAAAAAAAAAAAAAAAAAAGAAAAAGGAAAGAAATCAGAAAAACATTTCAGAACATGAATGAGAAATATTTTTAAAAAGAACCAGGAAAGAAATTCTGGAACTAAAGAATTAATTGAAGAAAATGCAAAGTACATTTAAAGCATAAACAACAGACTAAATCAAGCAGATGAAAGAATCTCAGAACTTGAAGACAGGTATTTTGAAATAATCCAATCAGACAAAGATAAAGAAAAAAGAATTTAAAAAATGATTGAAGCCTCCATGACATTTGGAACAACATAAAATGACCAGATACTCAAATTATCAGTGCTCCCAAGGGTGAAGAGAGAAGAAAAGAGTTAGAAAACCTATTTAACAAAATAACAGGTGAAAACTTCCCAAGTAGAGCAGGGACAAGATATCTAGGAGGCACAGAGATTTCCAAACAGATACAATACAAAAAGATATTCTTCAGGGCAGTTTATAGTCAAACAGTCTAAAGTTAAAAAAAAAAAAAAAAAAAAAACTCTAAAAATAGCAACAGGAACTATCAAGGAACCTCCATCACACTAATAGCAAATTTCTCAGAAGCCTTACAGCCAGTAAAAAATGGAATGACATTTTTAAACCACTGAAACAATAAAAATGCCACCCAAGAATACTATATCCAGCAAAATTATCCTCCAGAAATAAAAAGGAATTAAAGTTCCAGACAAGCAAATAATGAGAGAATTCATCACCATTAGAACAATCCTACAAAACTGCCCAAGGGAGTTCTGCAACTAGAAGCAGAAGTACATTTACCATCCCCAAAGCACATGAAAATATAAAGCTCACTGGTAAATGAAATACACAAAGGAGGAAGAGAAAGAGCTCAAATGGTACCACTACAGGAAACCACAAAACCACAAAGACAAACAATAAGAAAAGGAAAGAACACCACCAAAATAGCCAGAAAACAACTAGCAATATGACAGAAACAGAATGTCACATATCAGTAAATAACCTTGAGTATAAATGGGTTGAACTTTCCACTTAAAAGATACACACTGGATCAATGGATTTAAAAAAATAATACATGATCAACCTATATGTTGCCTGCAAGAAATGCACTTTAGCTGTAAAGACACATATAAACTCAAAGTAAAGTAAGAGAAAAATATATTCCTTACAAACAGAAACTACAAGTAAGCAGGAGTAGCTATACTTACATAAGCCAGATAAAATATATTTTAAGACAAAAACTTTAAAAAGATACAAAGAAGGTCTTTATATAACGATAAAGGGGTCAATTCAGTCAGAAGATACAGTATTGCAAATATATATATGCATCCAACACCAGAGCACCCAGGTATATGAAGGAAATATTACAAGACCTAAAGAAAGAGAAAGACCCCAATACGATAATAGCTTGGGACTTCAACACTCCACTTTCAAATTTTGACAGATCATCTGGACAGAAAGTCAACAAAGGAACATCAGACTTAGTTTATACTGTAGACCAAACAGACCTAGTAGACATTTATAGAACATCTTATTCAATAGCTGCAGAATACACATTCTTCTCCTCAGCACATGAAATATTTTCCAGGACAGACCATATGTTTGACTACAAAACAAGTCTCAAAAAAATTCAAAAAATAGAATTGAAATTATATCAAACATCTTTTCTGAACACAATGAAATAAAACTAAAAATCAATAACAAGCAGAACTTTGAAAGCTATACAAACATGAAAATTAAACAACATGCTCCTGAACAAGCACTGAGTCTTTGAAGAACTTAAGAAGGAAATTAAAAAATGTCTTCAAACAATGAAAATGAAAAACAACACACCTAA
Organism: Macaca mulatta; assembly: GCF_049350105.2. NCBI lineage: Eukaryota > Metazoa > Chordata > Mammalia > Primates > Cercopithecidae > Macaca > Macaca mulatta. Next base: position 127,318,570 of record NC_133411.1, read on the forward strand.
ACCAGTGGGAAACAGCAAAAGCAGTGCTAAAATGTAAATTTATAACAATAAACATCTACATCAAAAAGTAGAAAGATGTCAGACAACATAAATAATATAATGCACATTAAGGAACTAGGAAAGCAGGAACAAAACAAACCCCAATGTAGCAGGAGGAAAGAAAAAGATGAGAGCAGAGCTAAATAAAACAGATACTAAAAAACAACACAAAAAGTCAATATAACAAAAAGTTGGTTATAAAAAATAATAAATTGCCAGCAAGACTAAGAAAAAAGGAAAGACGACAAATAAAATCAGAAATCATATGATCATCTTAACAGACACAGAAAATTTTCTTGATAAAATCCAATATCCTTGTATGATAAAAACTCTCAACAAATTAGGAATCGAAGAAACATACCTCAAAATAATAAAGGCCACATAGGACAAACCCACAGTTAACATATTGAATGGGGGAAAGCTGAAAGCCTTTCCTCTAAGATCTGGAACAAAACAAAGGTGCCTTCTTTCTTCATTCATATTCAGCATAGTACTGGAAGTCCTAGCCAGAGCCAAAAGGCAAGAAAAGAAAATTAAAGACATCCAAACTGAAAAAGAATAAGTCAAGTTGTCCTTTTTTGCTTACGACATAATCTTACATCAAGCAAAACCTAAAGACTCTGAAGAAACTCCTAGGTTTCTTAAATAAATTCAGTAAGGTTGCATGATACAAAATCAACCTACAAAATTTAGTAGTTTTTATATATCAATAATGAATTAGCTGAGAAACAAAAAAAAAGTTAATCCCATATATAATAGTGACAAAATATAAAATGCCTAAAAATAAATTTAACCAAAAAGGTAAAAGACCTCTACCAAAAAAAAAAAAAAAACCAAAAAACAAACAAACAAACAAAACCTCAAAACACTAAAATTGAAGAGGATACAAACAAATGGAAAGATAGCTCATGCTCATGGTTTAGAAGAATTAATATCATTAAAGTGATCATATTGCCCAAAGCAATCTACAAGTTCATTGTAATCCCCCATCAAAATACCAATGCCATTTTTCATAGAAATAGAGAAAACAATCCTAAAATTCATATAGAACCAAAAAAGAGCTAGAATGGCCAAAGTAATCCTGATCAAAAAGAATGAAGCTGGGGGCATCCTACTGTTGGACTCCAAAATATATTACAAAGCTATAGTAACCAAAACAGCATGGTATTGGCTTAAAATATATGCATAGACCAAAAGAACAGAATAGTGATTCAATTAATCCATGTATTCACAGTCAACTGATTTTTGACAAAGGCAGCAACATTCACTGGGCAAAGGACACCCTTTTTACTAAGTGGTGCTGGGAAAATTGGAGAACCATATGCAGAAGAATAAAACTGGACCCCTACTACTCCTCATAAACAAAATTCAACTCAATATGGATAAAGACTTTATCATTGTCTTCTTAATGTTAATCATTAAAGTTAGTAAAATTTAAATCATTAAGTTTGCCTAAAACTTCTAGAAAAAAAATATAGGATAAAAGACTTCAAGAATTCAGTCTAGGCAAATATATCATGGCTAAGACCTCAAAAGTAAAGACATCAAAGAAAACAGTCAACAAAGTGAAATTGCAACCTGTTGAATGAGAGACTATACTTGCAAACAATGTATCTGACAAGTGACTAATACCCAGAATATACGAGGAACTCAAAGAACTCACCCTAAAAACATAAATAATCCCATTAACAAGTGGACAAAAGACACAAACTTTTCTCAAAAGAAGACATATAAACGACCATCACGTATATGAAAAAGTGCTCAACATTGCTAAGCATTGGGGAAAGGCAAATCAATATCACAATGAGATATAATCTCACCCCAGTTAGAATGGCTTTTATTACAAAGACAAAAAATAGCAGGTGCTGGTCAGGATGTGGAGAAAAAGTAACTCACACACTGCTGGTGGCAGTGTAAATTAGTAAAACCACTATGGAAAATGGTACAGAGATTTCTCGAAAACCAAATATTGAAGTGCCATACAATCCAGCAATTCCACTACTGGCTATTTAATATATTTTTCAAAAAAATACCTGAACTCATATGTTTATTGCAACACTATTCACCATGGCAAAGATACGGAATCAACCTAGTTGATCATCAATGGACAAACAGAAAAACAATATGGTATATAAACACAATGAAATACTATCCAGTCATACCAATGAATGAAATCATGTCATTTTCAGCAAGATGGATGGAACTGGAGGTCATTATGTTGAGTGACAGAAAGATACCACATGTTCTTCCACATGGAAGCTAAAAAAGTCCATCTAATCGAGATAGAGGATCAAATTATAGATACCAGAGGGTAGGTAGGGTGTGTGAATGGGAATGGGGATCAAAGAGGTTGATTAGTGGGTACAAATATATCAAATATATAATTAGATAGAAGAAACAAGTCCCAATAACCAATAAGAGAGTAAGATGACTATAGTTAGCAACAACACAGTTTATATTTCAAAGTAGCTAGAAGACTTGAAATGTTACCAACACATAAAAATGACAAATACTCAAGGTGATGGATACCTCAAATACCCTAGCTTGATCATTACACATTCTATGCATGTAGCAAATACATGTACCTCATAAATATGTAAAATACATTGTGTCAATAAAAATTGCAAAATTCTATATAACTCTTTCTAATTAATTTATTAATATATGTTGTAAGCGCATGATATATTTTGGTTGCTAGCGTTGCACTGGACTTACAGAAAAATCAAAGTCACAAATCCCCTCAGCAACGGCCTAAAAAACATCTTAAATGTTATCAGCTTTAAATGTTGCAAAGCTGTGTTTATTTGGCTTCTAATTTTGAATATATCCCAAATGACAAATTAAGAGCTATTAAACCCTGGCTTAGTTTGAGTTCCTCTTACGAGTCTATTCTTCTATCAAAATAGAATGGGACCCAACTGCTCAAAGACATAAGGTTTGCTTTATCTCAAACAAACATAGCTAGAATTTTAGAAATGAGGAAGAAGCAACATTTTCTGGAAAGGCTTAACATTTAATTACCAGTGAGTATATTTGCTTTGGAAAAACCTTTCAACTGAACAATGGTTTCCATTATCCTCAGCCTTTGGTTTTCCTCTAAATCCTCTTTTGTAGGCATTTCTTAGCTCTCTCAACACTGCTTGACAGTTTTGTTATTTTAGTCTGATTTTCTGCAATTCTACTTCTCTGCTGTCTGGATGATTTTATTATTTACCATATTCTCTCTTTCCGATTGGGAGTCTTATTCTGGTTTTGGCTTGCCAGAGTTTTGGCAGGCTACTGCTATAAAATACAAGAGATTTGGAAGCTACGCAGATGGCAAATGTAGTGTTGTATGCTTTCATTCATGATGGGCTTCCGTCTTTTTTATAACAGGCAGGAAAACTGCCAGCTCTTATTTCCTGTGCCCGCTTCTGACATATTTAAGCAAGATTGTGGTAGTGATTTGCAGGGCTGCAGGCTTTTCAGTTGGGGTACACTCTGGTGGTTAGGATTTAAAGGAAAAAGTTTCTGTTGATACTTAGCTTTGATTTTCTTACATTTGTTTTCTATCTTGGTGTGTTTTTAATGACTCCATTTACTTTTGAAGTTAACATCTTTCCTTTAGAAGAGTTAAAAGATTACCTAATATTGTCTTTGGTTTTTATTGTTTATTTTTCCCAAAGCTAGTACTCATGATAACAATGAAATTTATTTTTTTGAAAGAACATCTTGCCAAGCATTACCACTAAAATAATAAGATCTACTCTCTCGATTGGAATTGAATAAACCTGTTTCTGGAAATGGCTCCTGGAAAAGAGAAGCATTCATTTCAGCTCATTAGATCCATGAGCTTACGCTTAGATAAACAATTCCTGTTTAGAAAAGGTAAGACAATTTTGCCACAGCATAGCTTGGATGTTTAGGATGCTCTAGTAAATCAAGAAAAGTGCAATCTTTTGCAAAAAGTGAAATATTGACTGGCATTGTTAATGAAAGTACATTTTTCCATCATATAATTATGGCACTGTAAGAACCAAAAATAATTAAGTCTTCCTAGTGCCTCAGTTTCCCTTGATTATGCCTTTTTTCTCTCGTAGGGAGATGTGTTGAGGAAAATATCATTCTAATTACTTTCTATACAACTTAAAAGTTCAGGACAGGAATATACAAGCATCAGCACAAGTAAAACAGGCCTTCACAAATACAGCTTTGTTAATATAAATTAATATATTGTATCAACATATCAAATTTTATTCTATCATACTATATGATGTCTATTAATTTATGGATTCTACTATAAAAAGGCACACAATTTTGCTCCCAGTCATACATAAATAGTATGACAAATAAGCAACTGGTCTGATTCTAACCTCCTCTGCAGCCCTAAATATTATGTCCTCCCTCAATAGCAATCTGAATCAGTAGGAATTCTGAATGCAAAATTAATGGAGTTCTAACCATGAAAAACAAAAATAAGGATTTCAGATATCCCAAGAGAGTTCCAGTACCAAACCCAGAACTTGGCCTAGTCAATATAGATTAAAGACTTAATCATTAAGTCTTCTTAATATTGGCCAAGTCAATTCTTCACCACAGAGGATTCTGCCTTTATAACAAGGCATTTGCTTTCCTGGTCCTCCCTACAAAATGCCAATAATGTCTTTCCCCTCAGTTAAAAGGTCAGAAAAAAAAAATATCCCTGACCACTCCCAGATACCACATGGACGGCAAGATACTGACAACCTCCATTTGAGAACCACTGCACACACAATATTGGCTTGGAAGTTCTTCAACTCTAGAACTCCAAAGACACAAAGACAATTCTGTTACACATTAAATACTGAGTTCAGGCCAGGCATGGTGGCTCATGCCTGTAAGTCCAGCACTTTGGGAAACCAAGGTGGGCAGATCATGAGGTCAGGAGTTCGAAACCAGCCTGGCCAATATGGTGAAATCTCATCTGTACTAAAAAATATATATATTATATATATATTATAATATAAATTAATATTAATATATATAATATTAATATATAGAAATATATATAATAACAACATAAAATATATATATATAAAATACAGGCAGGAGAATCACTTGAATCCAGAAGGCGGAGGTTGCAGTGAGCCAAGACTGGGTCACTGCACTCCAGCCTGGGTGACAGCGTGAGACTCTCTCAAATAAATAAAAATAAAAAGTAAATACTGAGTTCAACCAAAGGACTTGTATGTGTTTATGATAATTTCTCTGTTGCACAGGATGTATGGACTGAGTTTTTGCATTATCAAATATTCAATTTATTTACCTTGATCAAAAAATCAAAAAGAATCATGCAGACACAAACAAAAGATAAAGAAAATAAAGCTAATAAAGCTACGTATCAATTTTTTCTTGGATTCAGATGCTTTTTAATTAGTAGAGAATTTGTGTCTGCTTTTATTTAATTGTGTATACAGCTGAATTAAAACTGAAATAAGGAGACTGCAATACAAAGGCTAAGGTTTACCTGACCCTAAGACTACCTTATTTGTAAATTACAATTTATGACTAGAAGTATTTTATTATGAGGTAATAGATTCAGTAGATTCAAATGAAAGTATTATCAGCTTCATTTAAAATTGTCTGACAAAAAAGAATATAAACAAATACTGTTTATAAAGTAATAGGGATAGGTTTACTGACTTATGTATATTTTTCAGCAAAAACTTACCATGACAAAGACATTCATCAACTCCATATTAACCAAAGTACATATTTCAAGTTAGAAAATTTAGCCTATTTGTCATTTAACTAAATAAATGTGCCCATAATATACCATGTTTTATTAAATGATCTTTTTCTGTAAGACACAAAAGTAGACTTGAAGAAGTGAAAATACATTCTAGGTTCTTGCATAAGAAGACACAGCATTCTAAAAATTGCAATTTCCTCCAAGCTACATAATACATTTGATATAATCCCAATACAAATACCATAAGAATTGTTTCTAGCATTATACAAGTTCATTTTAAAGTTCATGTAGAAAACTAACCATAAAGCAATATCCAGAGAAATCTTAAAATGTTTTGGGGAACTACTTCATCCAGACACTAAAATATATCATAAAGTCTCTATAATTAAGCTATATGCTATGAACATATGAATGACCAGACATACTAGTAGAAGAGAGTAGGAAATTCAGAAAATGGATCCTAGAGCATTGGAAAATGTGGAATATAATTAGCAGAGCATCTCAAATCAGTGCTAAGAAAACTGTATAGTCATATGGAATAGTGCAACTTTTGAATCATTCCTCACATCATATATCAGGATAAATTTCAAATGAATCAGAGGTTGAAACATAAAAAATACCACCATACAGGTACTAGAAAAAAATGGTGAAATTTCACTATAAATCAGAGTAGAAAACACTTTCCTAATTATGATTCAAAACCAAGAAGCAATAAAGAAAATGTCTCGTACACTTTTGTACATTAAAAAAATCTTTATGGCAAACACATACACAGAAGAGTAAAAAGATAAATTGTAAACCAGAAAAAAATTATCAAGAATACATTACAAATAAGTTCATACCCTAAGAAATACAAAGAAAATTTAATATTTAAGAACCAAAAGACCAATTGCCCAATAAAAAATTTACAAAGAAACATAAATAACATATAAAGATGCTCACTTTCACTCATAATAAAAAATGCAAATTAAACCTATTATCAGATACCATTTCTCATCTATCCAATTGGCAAACATCTGAAAGTTTGACAGCATACTCTATATAGTTGGCCTGTGGGGAGTCATTCTCATACATTGCTGGTGGGAATGTAAAATGACTCAACCCAAGGGAATTTGATATCTAGCAAAATTGCATACACAATTACCCTTTATCTCAGCAATCCCACTTCTAGGCACTTTCCCAAAAATACACTGGCAATAGTACAAACTGTGATACACAAAAATTATTCATCATAACAGTATTTGTAATAAGAAAATACTGGGAAAAATCAATGTGCATAATTACAGGACTGCCTGAATAAACTTTAATGGAGTACTCTGCAGCTGTAATATTGAATGAGGACAATCCCATTCCTACTGTAGTATAGTGATCACGAGGATAAATTATTAGGCTTAAAGAAAACAAGGTACAGAACAGTTTTATTACTATTACATAAAAAGAAGAGATAGAAGTATGTATGTGTGCGTGTATGTAAGCACAAATACACTTACATATGTGGGTACTGATATACACTCATGCATATATACATTTACATATATTTGTACATGCATATGTGTATACATATATATTACAAAAAAATAACGATAAACTAAAAATAGCAAAAAATGTCACCTATTAAAGGAGGCAGACATAGGGATGAAAGTTAAACTCATTTTGAGTTTTGGCTTTGGAGTCTTGTAAATGGTTTATATTTAATAAACAAAACTAAAGATAAATAACAAAAAGTATCCCTATATTTTTGAAAAGTAATTCAAGAAAATGAATTTAACTGTATATTAAGTTGGTGGCATAGTCACATTAAAAAAAATTATGTTGACAGATTTAAAAAGCAATATTTTCATTATAATCCTTGTGGGATATATCCTAAGGACAAAAAGAACGACAAAGAAATCTTATATTGTACTCAGCGATTTTATCATAAATTAAAATTCTGGCATTGTTATTTTGAAACTATTATGAGTATATTGTAGGACAAAAGAAATAAGTAATTATGTTAACTCCATTAGGAACCAAGATTTTCAGATAAAGAGAAAGAGATGCAAACATAAAACAATTTAAATGAGTACCCTATAATCTGAAATCTGAGTTTCCAATATCCCTATGATGTCATGAAATATTTTCTCTATACAAAAAAGTATGAATTTTCAAGTTCTGAAAGGTCAAAAATAAATGGTAATTCAGTAACAATAGGCAACTGTACAGTACTTCTTTTGGAATCAAATTGTCATTTTCTACTAAATGAACATAGGCTTTTTGGAGCAATAGGTGATTCCAGGTCTTGGAATATTCAAAATGAGCCTGCAACACCTTGTACCAAAAAAAACAAGAAAGATTTCAGACTATTGCAGAAGAAAAAAAAAAAAAAGGGTACAAGAGGCAATAAACTCTGATTGGTTAAGAATTGAGTAATTTGAATATCAGAAAGAATAATATTTGCAATTGATCAGAACACACTGAGCATTTCTTTAAAAATTGTTGGTTAACTGTGAAGTTGCTAAAATATCAACTCATTCTGCAAATTAATGAATAAAGGCAAATAACCAAACCTTTACCATTATTTTACAAATTATATTTGGACGTAACAATACTGATGAATGGAAAATTACTCTTTATAGAAGTATTTCAGCCACAAATGCAGAAAGAATAAAAAATTTAAAATCACAATACTGTGACCTCTAAGGGAAAAGAAGATCTTAGCACTGATTACCAATGGGCAACCATTTTGTGATAGTCATAGGAGGAACCCTGGAATAGATTGATGGAGCTTACAACTCCGAACCCACATGACTAAAAGTGAGGCTTCCTCCTGATACGATGCTGTTGATGTTTCACAGCACTTCCTGAAGTGTCTTTTGAAGGTTTTTTGCTTTTAAAAAAAACAAGTGAAGCTTAATCGAGTGCTTCAGATTGAAATTTTACAAGAAATATGGAGAATGAATGAATTAGGTAAATGAGGAAATTATGCCACAAACTGAAGCAACCAGTGAAATCCAGAATGTAAAAAAATCCCGCCAGACCTAGTTTCATTTTCAATAAATAAATGTCAAGGGGAAAAAAAGGAGAGAAGAAACTGCTCTAGAGAAAAGAATTTACAAACATTAATAAAGTATACGTACAGACCTTGGTGAAATTTTAATTTGAACAACTGTAAAGATAATTTGGCAAGTTTGAGCATGGACTGGTTACTAGATGATGTTGTTAATATTAGTCTTAATAATGATAATGTAAATATGAAAAAGTAATTAGCCATTAGAAATATATTTTGAAGAATTTACAGTTTCTGATTTTTTAAATACTTTAGAAAAGTAGAGAAGATAGATGAAATAAAATTGCAAAATGCTAATAACTATTGAAACTAGATGATGGATACAGAGTAGTTTATTGCATTATTTATTTTCTTCTGTTTGAAAAATACCATGATAAAAAACTGTTTTTAATTTATTGATCTGGTCACTTCTATTTTATAACTACTAGTGACTGCTCCCCTTGTGCAAACATTGCAGAAACTGTATTCTTCAGCATGTGATTCAAATCACATAAATTTCCATTGTTCTTTTTTTAAGTGAAATTTATTCTTTCATCAGACTTGGTACACTTACAGGCAGAGTTTCAATATGTTCTGCTTCATATGCTTTCTTAATCCATTAAATAATATTATGTAAGTAAGTTTTAGATTTTCTTCACAATGAAAATAAATGAAACACAATTATGTCTGTGAAGGACCCTCTGCTTTTATGTGATATTTTATCTCAATAGTTCCCAATCTGTGGATCCTGAACCTTTGGAAAACCACAGAGAAAATCAAGCAGCCATGAAATGAACTGTGTATGTAACCCCTATAATATTTTACACATATAAGTAGTATTATAGTAAGAGTTTACTGAACTGTCTTTATAAGTAAAAATCTCAATTAGTGAATATTTAAATTACAATGACTCCTCTTATATAAGGTTATATTTTTCTTTACATTAACAAAAAATTCCCTAATTACTAACAACATTGAAAACCTCTGACTACTTGGTTCCGACACTATTTAGTTTTTAATTTTCAGGTATTTTAGAAATAGCAGTGATTTTTGTGTGTGTGTTTTTAAAGAAAATAATCCCTAAGGGGTCCCTATTAAAAAGATGTCCTGCAGATGCATCATGAGTGGTCCTTCATCATTCCCTGAGATGAACTCCTCTCTACAAAATGCTAATAGGTAGAATACCATGTGAAGAGAGGCCCCCGGACTTGTGCAACATAGTGACTCTGAGCCTCAGGAACCTTTTCTACAGAACCTAAGACTACAAAATGCAAAAATGCTATTCTCTTTTTGTATCACAATCACATCAAGTTTTAGGATAATTTTTGTAATGTGTAGTAAACAAAGAAAGACATAAGATAGCCAATACCAATAAATAAGATTGTACCCTCTTATGGTAGAAACTGAACCTCCGCTGGATTTTACCTAAATCTGGTCTCCAGCATGACTGTAGAACATTGAAGGAACTAGACTGAGGGAAGGAAACATGCTGGTGTCCACTGGACTCCACATGCTGGAGACTGGCTGCATATTTATGAATGCTGATCAGTATTTAGACCAGATAAAACCCTATTTTTTCTAGATGCCTCTTAACTATTTTACAGGTGTCCACATGAATTGTTTATACTATCCTCATGAACAAGATACTTGTCACTTATGATTTTTTTTCACTTTGATATTCTCTTCCAAATAGTTTCCCTTTCTTAAGATGAACATTGTTAGGCATAATTATAAGCATAGAAAGGCACAGTGCTTTACCAAGTAAAATGCAATATTCTTGTTCTTGTTCCTTCCTTGTTTATAGAGTTAAGTCAAACACTTTGTGTGAGGGTAATGTGTGTATATGTCAGGGAAGCTATAACTGACTGTAGAATTTCTTCTCTTCTGATGCCAAGACAGTACTGGAGGAAATCTGAATCCTAAAACTTGAGATTCCAATGGGACCACTGCAATCAGGGTGAGGCATGAAAAACTATTTGAAGTAAGAATAGGATGAAGGAATGGATCTATCACTATCTCAAAGAAACCGAAAATTAGAATGTTTGGGGAATAAGAGAGATTGATATTATCTCCCTAGCTGCATTTTTTATACTTGTTCTCCTTAAACTATTATCTACCTGGGTCTGTGTTTGTGCTTGCTCTTCTTTGAGATAGTATGGAGTGAAGAAATTTATTATTAGGAAATATTTCTCTACATAAAAATGCTTATTTATGAAGAACTAGTTACCCTACCTTTAATTTTGCCTGTAGCCAAATGAATTTTTAATATTTAATGCTTGTAGGTACATTTATTTAAGATCAGAGTTGTGAAATATTTATAGAGAAAGAGGTGATGATAAACTCAATACCAAACCCCATGGTTTCACTTGTAATAACCAGGCCTCTGGGTCACTTTTATAAACCTGATAACTATAAATTCAGAGGTAAAATGAATAGAGGGATAAAATAAAAAGTAACATGAACCCAAGATTAAAATGACTACCTAAGAGACCAGTTAAAATAGATTAGTACCCTTGTAGCAGTTATTGATGACATTTTAAAGAAAAAAATTGACCAATATGGAATAACATAAAGCAAGAAAGCACTGTCTGATGGAGGTGACACTCGGTATAGGTTTTCTTATGGTTTTGTTTTTTCTCTGAAACACAAACTCTCTGCTCATACCCCTATGTGTCATAACTGACTAAGCCAATAAATTGGCTTCCATAGAAGTTCACTTTGTTTTTTTCATTTGTAAAGTAGAAAAATGAAAGGACACTTCTCCTTTACTACAAAACTAATAAAACTCATTTTTGAAAGCTAACACTATACCCCTGCTGAAGATAAAGTACTATGGAAGGTCTAAAACTATTAACAAGTAAAAAATAAATCTGATTTTATAAATAAAAATAATTCATGGGAATTATTACCTTTGTCATTTGGTCATTCACAATATCTGGTTAAAGAAATAAACAATCTAATTTCATTAATTCTTTTTTTAGTAATCAAAAGATAACACATTCTCCTTTATTATACCATATTACTAAGTGCATAACAGGGTTAGATACAGATTAGCCATTGGGCACATATCTATGGATTGATTAGTTGATACACTCAAACTCTATTCACACCAGAAACTATGCCCCTAAGTATTGTTTCTTTTTCTTGCTATCTACAACGTGCTCCCTGGTTACTTCATTCATCCCAGTTAGAAAGACGAATGTGTGGGCATGCTAAAAATAAAATTCCTGTTCCAAGATCTTTAAGCCAATATAGACAATTGAATTTTAAAAAGCATACTGGAGTTTAAGCCACTTAAATGGGACTTGATGAAGCTGTGTATACATTAGGAATGGTTTAGAGAAAAATATTGGTAATGCCCAAAGAATGCTCATCCAAATCTGTGTCATTATTAGTTCTTCTGCTAAGACCAGCCTCTTCTTCTTTAAAATGCGTGTATCACTGAACAGCAACCTTCACCCAATATTTTAATGAAGAGACACAAAAGAATTAAGCATGAAAGAATCTTCCAAAAATGAACATAAAAAATAGATAAGCCATTTTTGGTGATGATGAAAACACAAAAGCCCATGGGAGCTAAGTAGGCAATACAGATAAGTAAACTGAAATGATCCAGTTGTAAGAATAACAATAGAGCAACAGCAACTAAAAAAGGGCAACAGAGCAAAGACAACTAAGAAACACCAGGGAGTAGTGGAAACCATAACTGTCCTCAGACCACAAATACTGTTCACAGGGCTGCCATGGCTTGGCTCCAACAGAGAGTGGCCATGAGGATGCTTTTTAAAGAGCAGGCAGAAATCTGTATTTTGTTTGCAATCTCTCCATTTTAAAGTGTTGTAACTATTTTAGTCCATTTGGTCTACTAAAACAAAATACCGTACCTGGGTAGCTTATAAACACCACAGATTTATTTCTCACAGCTCTGGAGTCTGGGAAGTCCATTATCAACTCACTGACAGATTTAGTGTGAGGGCCTATTTCCTGGTTCAAAAATGGCACCTTCTCCCTGTGTCCCTGTGTCCCCAAATGGAGGAAAGGGCAAAAGAGCATTCTAGGGTCTTTTTCTTTTATACGGAGTCTCGCAATGTCACCCAAGCTGGAGTGCAATGGTGCAATCTCAGCTCACTGCAACCTCCGCCTCCTGGGTTCAAGCAATTCTCCTACCTCAGTCTCCTGAGTAGCTGGGATTACAGGTGCCCACCACCACACTCGACTAATTTTTTTTTTGTATTTTTAGTAGAGACAGCGTTTCACAAGGTTGGCCAGGCCGGTCTCAAACTCCTGACTTCATGATCTGCCCACCTCAGCCTCCCGAAGTGCTGGGATTACAGGCGTGAGTCACCATGCTTGGCCTAGAGTCTTTTTATAAGGGCACTGATTTCATTCATGAGGGCTCTGCCCCATGACCGACTCACCTCCCAAAGTCCCCACCTCTAATACCATTACGTTACCGATTAGGTTTCAACATATGAATTTGTGGCAGGACAGGGAGGAGGGCACAATCGTTCAGAATATAGCACTACGTAATTCAAAAAACAATGAGGTTATTATAACAACCAAAGAAAACTTATTTTTTTTGAGTCAAGTTCATTTCCTAAGATGATGTAACTCCTTAGTCACGACATTACTATTTGGAAAAGATGGGTTAGCCCATTATTTAACAATTATTGCCATTAAATGATGAAGTATACACAGAATTTTGAGGGATGTGCCACACAACTTTTATTTTTCCTTTTTTTTTTTTTGAACTTTTATTGAGTTCAGGGGTACATGTACAGATTTGCTATACAGGTAAATTTATGTCACGGGGGCTTGTTGTATAGATTATTTTGTCACCCAAGTATTAAGCCTAGTATCCATTAATTGTATTTCCTAATCCTCTCCCTCTTCCTACCCTCTACCCTCAAGTAGGCCCCAGTGTCTGTTGTTCCCCTCTATGTGTCCACATGTTCTCATCATTTGGCTCCCACTTATAAGTGATAGCATGAGGTATTTGGTTTCTTGTTCTTGAGGTACCTTCCTAAAAATAATGGCTTCCAGCTCCATCCATGTTTCTGCAAAGGACATGATCTCGTTCTTCATGGCTGCATAGTATGCCATGGTGTATATATACCACATTTTCTAAGTTCCAAGACACATGTACGAGATGTGCAAGTTTGTTACATAGGTAACCATGTGCCATGGTGGTTTGCTGCACCCATCAGCCCATCACCTAAACATTAAGCCCAGCATGCATTAGCAATTTATCCTAATGCTCTCCCTTCCCTTGCTACCTCCTGCCCATGACAGGCCCCAGTGTATGTTGTTTCCCACTCTATGTTCATGTGATCTCATTGTTCAGCTCCACTTATGAAGGAGAATATGCAGTGTCTGGTGTCCCATTCCTGCATTAGTTAGCTGAGGATAATGGCTTCCAGGTCCTTCCATGTCCTTGCAAAGGACATATTTTTCTTTCCAGTTATGCAGTTATGGCTCTGTCTACACAGAGCCTACCTTAGCATACATAAAAGTTGTTCCTCTCAGATCTCACCTCCTAACCTGTGTTTCCTATATGATACTCTCAGACTGATCACTTCTCTACCCAGTCCCCAGACTTCCTTGCTTTTTGTTCATGGTTGTTTTCCCAGGCTACCATTAGTGCTGTGTTTTTGCCCCATGGAAATGGCAGGAGATGGGGCTATTCCAGAATTTCTACACAGATAGCATTTAGGAGCAGTAATCAGTCAAATGAGGTGAAGTGGGAAGTAGAGGCTAGGAGATAGATTAAAACTTCATTTAATGAGTGAGCACTTTGTTAATGAACAGTTGTGTGTGTGTGTGTGTATGTGTGTGTGTATGTGTATGTGTGTGGTGGTTTATTGTGGCTTTGGGAGTAGTGGCTGGCAGGCATCAACATTTCAGTGCTGCTAACAGAGACGAGATAGTCTTCCACTCAGTTTCCACCTACAGGAGGAGGAAATGAAGGAAAAATGATTCTTCTAGGCCTAAACTCAGGGTGAAATAGCTACTAGAGAAGCTAATATTTTATTGCTAATATTGTCTATCAATTTATGTAGGACTCTGGTACATTTTGCTTAAATAATCTATTTTTTTTCTTTATAGCAACAACTCCATACGTTGATATGAACTGTGACCCCAGAAGAATGGTGGAAAAGTGTCTTGATCCAAGAAGGAAGGGGTACATAGAAAATATGAGTCTCACTACAACAGAAGCAACATATGCAAAATCCATCAAACATACCATAAAATCAACGTGGGAGCAACACCACTTTGGCCTACTGCTCCCTGAAAAGATTTTCTCTAGTCAAGTGATGACAGGAGTACATTTGTAAATAAATTACCAAGTTGCTTTTGGTTTGGTGGAGAAGGAAGAAAAGGATTGTCTCCTGGAAGTATTTTTATTGTCTTAATAGGCAGGATAATATCTAGCTCTGTTCAGCAAAGTGAGATCTTTTGAGAATCTTAACAAATGTGTACCCCTCCCTCTCACCTCTTCCTCCCTGGTGTATTTCACAGACAGCTTTGCTAACTGACGGCACTACTACAAATAGATTCTGTCACTTTAGAAATAGGGTTTTCCTTTTATAGGCAGATTGATGGACTAGGTGTCAAGGTTTTAGAACAGTAGCATGACTGGGGCAGACACTATAAACCATAAATCCGGTATTGACAAATGTCCTAGCCAATCCAGACGTTTCTGTTAAATTGCCTTTATCAAGTCATAGTTGTACAGCACGGGATATGGAAAATAATTGACAAGTTCTGAGAAGCCAATTACTGAGCTCATAGTTTAATAAGAAAATGTTAATGAACGCTTGAGTGTTACAAATTGTTATAAGAAGATTCTCTCTTCATTGTTTGCCAAAGTATGCCAATAATTCTTGATTAATAAGCAGAGGTCATTCTAGATATACAGATTTTGAAAGTTGGAACTTTTTATTTGTAACTTTTGTTTCACTTGTCAAAGTGAGTTAGCAACATAGAATAAACTATAAAAAATCTGTAACAGAATCATAAGCTTGAAAAACATCTTCTTAGAATTCAAATTTAATATAAATACTTTAAGAAAATTATATTTATGTCATTGCGAAAACATTACTTTGGGGCTCCCTAATAAAAGGTAATAGGTTATCTCTCAAAGAAGCATCAGAATCAAAGAATATCCAGCAGCCAACAATTCTCATTTTATAACCCTAATTCCAATATTTGCACTAGAACATTCATTGTCCTTATCCACAGGTTGGTCTTCCATCAGTTTTTGGATGTTAACCCCATTCACTACTTAACAATCATCAATGCAAAATGCCATCAAAAAGTAAAACATGTTGTTATTTTATGTACCACTATAAAACGAAACACTACTAATTATAATTGTAAGAAGCATTTCGATTTCAGAAATATTACAGTAGTAAAGAAGGTACATCTCATAATTGATTTGGGAGAAGATTTCAAGGAAAATCTCTAAATCTTTACAGAACATGATTATTGGAAGCAAGCAGCTAAGGGAATATGATGGAGTTCAGTAGTTGACATTTTCTTGCTATTTCTCATATCAAAGTGAACTCCTAATTTGGAGTTCAGAAAGAGATGTTAATCTGATTTCTGCTTTTCATAGAAGAGTAGATAATGTAAGGCAAACCTAACACATCCTATCTTTGCTATGCTGGGATTTTGCTAAATGTTTGAAAAACAAATTCAGATTAAGGAAAAAACCATCCAGGCATAAATAAACAAGTGATCAACTAGGACCTAACGAAAATAATCATTGAACTATTTGTGCTGCAGAGCACAAAAAAATCTCCAATGTAGCATTGTCCATTTTAAATATGCTCAGTTTGAACTTTCTTTGAAAATACCACATGTGTTTGGGCAGCTGTCATCTTTTAGAAGTTCATATTCACTTTGTACCCTTCCTGTTCCCATGGGCAGACTAAGCTGAACATGCTTTTAGAACAGCATTCCCCTTGAACTTTTGTAGACATGCACTGACTGATGTCAGAAGCAATGGGGTCTTGGAATAGGGGATCCTATATCTGAAAAATATCCAAAAGAAATAAAAAGAATAGACTTCTTCTGACACTGCAAAGGACATTTTATTAGGAACCTAAACATTTTTTTTTTTTAAATCTGAGAAGAAAGATATAAATCCCAAACAAAGCTTTAAACAAAGAGTAGAAATTCCCTGCTTAGGTTTCTACCACACAAAAACAAACTTTGGTCCCAGATTTATTTATGGAAATATACCTTTTCCAAATCCTTTGTTTTATGTGCACTAAAACAATATGTAACCTCTCCACTGAGACCCAAACTCCATATATCCATCTTTCTACTTATCTCCCCTCAGATGTCTAGTAAGTGTCATTAACTTAATATGGCGAAATCACTGTGTTCTAACCTGGTCCTCTTGTCTTCCCTATCATTTACTGTTATATATGACATTGCCATCCACCCAGTTGTCCAAATAAGAAACCTAGGGATCTATCTTGATTTCTTATTTAATTTCACCTCCTACATCTACTCCAGCATCAGTACAAAATATACCAAAATCCTTTGGTCCAATTTTCCCATTTATCAGTAATATCCTGAAGAGGCTACTATGATTTCCTGCCTGGTTCTCTAGTTTGTTCTCTCATAGCCCCTAATCGTTTTTCCACGCAGCCACAAAGAACTTTCTTTTCCAAGTCTCAGCTCCTGTGCTACTTCTTAAATGTAAATCAGATTGTTACTACCCGAAGTCTTCTAATCATGTCCCACTGCATTTCAATTACTAGTTACTTTACCCACTACACTTCAGTTTTCTCATCTGTAAAATGAGATTAATAATGATACTACCTCATATGATAGCTATGAAGATAAAATGAAGATAGGTAAAACTATTAGAACAGTGCTTGGCACATAGGCAATGCCACACAGAGCAGAGTTGCTGTTGTTTACAACTCAAATGTAAAGCCCTTACCAGGTCTGACCCTCTCTCTCCTCTTCCACTACATCTCTTACCACAGTTCCATTCCTCCCATGATCTGGTCTCCTTTGTCTTTCTCAATCACATTAGGCTCATTTCCTTCTTGAGGCCTTGAACCTTCTGTCCTTCCTCTAATCATCAGCACCTAACCTTCTTTTGGCTTGTTGTTTTGTATTTTCCAAGTCTCAGATCCTGTAACACTTCTTAATGAGACTTTCCCCGACCACCCAAAGTAAAATTAGCCCATCACTCTGCTTTATTTCCTTCGTAGCACTTTTAATCTCTAAATTTATTCATCATCTTCATCTCCATGTCACTGGATGAAATCAGGGCATGTTGTTGTTCTAGCCTTCTGACTTTGGGCAAGTATTTAACCTCTGTGGGTCACAGTTCCTCCATATGTAAACTGAGTACATTTATACCTCCATTATAGGATTATGACACTTAAAGTAGTTAATCCACGTAAAGTATCTGGGAGTGTCTCACAAATAAGTGCTTTTCACACAATGAAAAAAAATAAATGAAACAAAAAATAAATGAAATGTGTTGTATAAAGACAATCCATATCTGATGTGAGAGCTCATTAAAAGTGGAGATTGATGGGACATTAGCCTGATACTCAGAGAAAGATGCTGTGAGAGCACCTTTCACGTGTCAAGGAAGAAAAAGGTCCAACCTGTCAGAAACCTGAGATTTCCTGAGTCTCCATTGCGGATTATGATTTTTATCCACTAAAAGACATGAAACTTTGGTCTCAGAAGAGAAGTTGTAAGGCCTCCCTACTGTCTTCCTTCCTTGAAGTCTGGAACTGCTGGTCCACCTGGACTGGACGACTAGAGAAAGGTAGTAAGTCCTTTAGTTAATGTCAGTGCCTTTGGTATACAGACTTCTAAGATTAGCTCCCAACTTCCCCAATATTTTTTTACGGGCTTAGAGATGCCCCACAAGAGTTTTGTTTTGTTTTACATAGTAAACTATGTCCTCCTCACATACTTGGACTACCCTAAATATATTAAAGATGGTTCAGAGGTGACATTTTCCCCACTGAAGAGCTCCTTGTAGCACATCCAACCTGCTACGGGCAACATTCTTGATTGAACAACTCCCCGGACCCAGGGTGTCTCATGCCTTCTGCTAATTCTCTGCTTCTAAATTGTCAACAATATATCTTATCATGGCTAATACACCATGTCATTAGTGGTGTGAGCTACCATATACCTTGCACAAAGCTCAAAAAATATCTACCACTTTTTCTACTAAAGGTTTTTAGACAACTAGTAAAATCATCAATCCATTTATGCCTGTCATCTGTATGTTTATTGCAGCACTATTCACAATAGCAAAGACTTGGAATCAACCCAAATGTCCATCAGTGACAGATTGGATTAAGAAAATGTGGCACATATACACCATGGAATACTATGCAGCCATCAAAAAGGATGAGTTTGTGTCCTTTGTAGGGACATGGATGCAGCTGGAAACCATCATTCTTAGCAATCTATCACAAGAACAGAAAACCAAACACCGCATGTTCTCACTCATAGGTGGGAACTGAACAATGAGATCACTTGGACTCAGGAAGGGGAACATCTCACACAGGGGCCTGTCATGGGGAGGGGGGAGGGGGGAGGGATTGCATTGGGAGTTATACCTGATGTAAATGACAAGTTGATGGGTGCAGCACACCAACATGGCACAAGTATACATATGTAACAAACCTGCACGTTATGCACATGTACCCTACAACTTAAAGTATAATAATAATAAATAAATTAAAAATAAATAAATAAATAAATAAATAAAATAAAAAATAAAATCTGTGAAAATTATAAAAATTAAAAAAAAAAAAAAAAGAAGTTCATATTCACTTTATATGCTTCCTGTATCCTAAGATACAGCTAATATCACAGAAAGTAAATTGCAGTTTGGAGAGGTTGTTTATTCTAGTATCAGCCTGAGATATTTTCCTGATATCTCATTTTAATTATAGAAGACATAATTAATAAATTTGCATCCTGGTTATCCTCAAATCTGTCCATGGTCCAGTTTTACCCTTTGACTTGTGTCTAAATGACAGCAATTTTTGGTAAGGCGCAGCTCTGGATTCAGAGGTAAACATATTCATCTTCTCATTAGTTCTGATGAAATCTATCTGCAGGCAAGTTACGCACCAGGACACTGATATATGGCATGAGGATGCACTGCTATAAACTTCATCTCAGAAAGTCTTTTAGATAGAAAAAAGTTAGAAGGCTTCCTCCAGAGAAAATGAACTAAGGAAAGATTTAAGTCTTTTGGTTCAGGAATTTTACCTAGAGTTAATTCCTCTTGGGGGAAATTCAGCGAATCTGTTCTCAGCAATTCTAGGAAGACTTGAGATCTTTCAAGACAAACATTATGGTCTTATGTAAATTCAAGTAAACTTTCTTTGGGAATATAGACTAGGGAAGTAAATTTGCAAATAAGTTTTAAGAGTTCACTAGAACTTGACTCTTAAAAGAATAAAATATGCATATTAACTCTTGCTTAACATCAGATGAAATCTAACTAGGAATATAAAACATATATAAAATAAAGTACAGAAAAAACTGGAAATTATCTTCAACTTTTAGGAACACATGAAGGTAATCATATTACACAACATGGCCCTGGAAATATAGAGAAGTATGTATTAGAACAAGATCTACACCCTCCAAGCAAGATCTAGCGAAAGATCCCAAATCCATAGTCATCCAATAAGTTACTCCCAAGACTATCATTCTAACGAGTGATTCCTAAAAGTGTCAATGCTGACAATTGCTAAGTTCAGGCAATGGTAGTGTTTTCTGAGTTAGCAGGAACCTGTCACTGTACCCGGTTTTACATTAGGCTGATAATAAATACTACTTTTTCATATATCCTCTCATGTACTATCTGACTTACACAGACTCATATTAGAAGCCCATGAGCCAATTATTTATGTTTCCATTTGGCAAGGTAATAAAATGTATTTATTCTCAGAAATAACTTACCAATGGCATCTGTATTAATTACATTTTTCATGTTAACTACAGCACAAATTCAGTGTGTAATTAGCAAGGCACAAACAACAGAGATTTTAAAAGGCAAAAAAAAAAAAAATGCAACAAAAATATGCTACAGGGGAAAGATGGAGTAGAACACACTTTTCCCTATTTCTATGGCTAAGTATAACTAAAAGCCCTGGTCATTATATTAATATATGAAGCATCATAAGAATACTCTGGAAGGTAGATAGGAGTAGGTAGAATGGCTAGGGACCTCAGGTCCTTGGAATTGACATAGAGGTGAGTTCCATGGTTTGTTTTTCTTTTTTTGCCTCATATATCCTAGATTTAGACCTGGAGGAGCCATTAAACCAGAAAACCTAACAAGCATAGACAAATAAAATCCTGCCCTCTTTAGCCAAATAATGAGGGAAAGGGCAGCCCAGTAAAATAGTGAGCCTCAGACCTTAGCCACCCTACTCTAGCCAAGTACAACAGAAAACCCTGTGGCCCCCACACCCATACATTCCAGCTAAGGCTGAATGCAGTGCCTAGACTTCCACTAAGGGCAGGCTGTAATGAGGCATCACACTCCCCTGTGGGGGGTGGTGTCAGAGAATGCTGAGGAAGAAGTTGGGAGTTTCATTCCTACTGTCAGGTAATGAACCCTTTTCCAACGATGTCAGTGGAGACCATGTGTAGATCCTGGACTTCCACCCCTATCTGGCAGTAATGAAGGCTTCCCTCCACCCCAACACACACAACTCTAACCCTTGGGTGTCAACAGAAGCTGAGTGGGAAGTCTGGACTTTTATCCTCACCTGACAAGAATGAGGTGGGGTACCCCCACTCCCTGGTAGAGTAATGTCAGAGTTAAATTTAAGATAAGCCAGTTAAAATGAAAGAATTAAATGAGGTCTAGGAACCGATTACATAAAATGGAATTGTCTGGCCTTTAACCCCAAATCACACATCATACCAAGAATCAGGAAGGTCTCAAACTTAACAATAAAAGATTGATGGCAAAATGTTAGAATTATCCAACAAAGATTTTAAGGCAGCCATGATATTTTAAAAATGCTTCAGTAAGTTGCCTGTTCACTCTGATGGTAGTTTCTTTTGCTGTGCAGAAGCTCTTTAGTTTAATTAGATCCCATTTGTCAATTTTGGCTTTTGCTGCTGTTGCTTTTGGTGTTTTAGACATGAAGTCTTTGCCCATGCCTATGTCCTGAATGGTACTACCTAGGTTTTCCTCTAGGATTTTTATGGTATTAGGTCTAACATTTAAGTCTCTAATCCATCTTGAATTAATTTTCGTATAAGGAGTAAGGAAAGGATCCAGTTTCAGCTATGTGGCACATATACACCATGGAATACTATGCAGCCATCAAAAAGGATGAGTTTGTGTCCTTTGTAGGGACATGGATGCAGCTGGAAACCATCATTCTTAGCAAACTATCACAAGAACAGAAAACCAAACACTGCATGTTCTCACTCATAGGTGGGAACTGAACAATGAGATCACTTGGACTCAGGAATGGGAACATCACACACCGGGGCCTATCATGGGGAGGGGGAAGGGGGGAGGGATTGCATTGGGAGTTATACCTGATGTAAATGACGAGTTGATGGGTGCAGCACACCAACATGGCACAAGTATACATATGTAACAAACCTGCACGTTATGCACATGTACCCTACAACTTAAAGTATAATAATAATAAATAAATTTTTAAAAAAAATAAAAATAAAAAAAATTAAACCATATGTGATTTTAAAAAAAAATGCTTCAGTGATTACCAATATACTTGGAACAAAGGAAAAAAATAGGAAGTCTCAGCAAAGAAATAGAAAGTGTCAGCCAAAAAGAACCAATAGAAATTTTTAAATTGGAAAGTAAGTCACTGAAATACAAAGCTTAGTGGAAGAGTTCAACATAGAACGGAAGGGACAAAGGAGCCAGTGAACTGCAAAATAGAACAATAGAAATTACCCAGTCCAAGCCATGTAGAGGAAATTGACTAGGGACAAAAATGAGTTTCAGGGACCTGTGGGTCTTAAAAGATCTAGCAGAGTCAAAAGGATAAAAAGGTAGGGTTAAAAACACCAAAAGAAATAATGTTTGAAAACTTTTCAAATTTAGCAGGAGACAAATCTACAGATCAGTAAACTGCATAAATCCTAAATGGGCTAATTTCAAAGAAATCTAAGCCAAGATACACCATAATTAACCTTTGGAAAATTAGACAATAAAAAAACAGTTTCATTTTTGAAAGCAGCCAGAGAAAAATAAAACCTTACCTATGGGGAAAAACTATTTGAATAATGGTGGATTTCTCATAGAAACCATAGAGGTCAGAAGAAAGTGGTATAATAGTTCTCAAGTGCTGATATTAAAAATGAAACAAACTATCAACTGATTATTTTATCCAGTAAAAATATTATTTAGGAATAAAGGGGAAATTAACATTTTCAGATGAAGGAAAACTAAGCAAACATGTTGCCAGCACACCTACCCTAAAACAATGGCTAAAAAAATTATAAACAGAAAAAAGTGGTGATAGAAAGAACTTTGGGATATCAGAAAGAACACAGTAGGCAAAAATATAAGTAAATACAATAGACTTTCCTTCTCTACTTGAGTTTTCTAAATTATATTTACTGTTGAAGCAGGAAGTATAATACTATCTGATACGGTTTTAAACATGTAAATAAAATATTTAAAACAATTATATCATAAATAGGAGAGGATAAAGTGACATCAAAGAAGGTAAACTCTCTATACTTCACACGAACTGGGAACATGACATTACCAGCAGATTTATGATAAGTATATATAATAACTAGTAATTACTTGTAAAAAAAACTATACAAAGGGAAACATTAAGAGGTACTATAATGATTGACATTCTAAGTGGCATGAGATGGTATCCCTTTGTGGTTTTGATTTGCATTTCTCTAATGACCAGTGATGATGAGCTTTTTTTCATGTTTGTTGGTGACATAAATGTCTTCTTTTGAGAAGTGTCTGTTCATATCCTTCACCCACTCTTTGATGCGGTTGTTTTTTTCTTGTAAATCTGTTTAAGTCAGTAAACAACAGATGCTGGAAAGGATGTGGAGAAATAGGAATGCTCCTACACTGTTGGTGTGAGTCTAAATTAGTTCAACCATTGTGGTAGACAGTGTGGTGATTCCTCAAGGATCTAGAACTAGAAATATAATTTGACCCAGCAATCCCATTACTGAGTACACACCTAAAGGATTATAAATCATTCTGCTATGAAGAAACATGCACAAGTATGTTTATTGTGGCACTGTTCACAATAGCAAAGACTTGGAACCAACCCAAATGCCCATCAATGATAAACTGGATAAAGAAAATGTGACACATATACAACATGGAATATTGTGAAGCCATAAAAAGTATGAGTTCATGTCCTTTGCAGGGACATGGATGACGCTGGAAACCATCATTCTCAGCAAACTAATGCAAGAACAGAAAACCAAACACCACATAATGTCACACATTAGTGGGAGTTGAACAACGAGAACACATGGACACAGTGAGGGGAAGATCATACACCAGGGCCTGTTGAGGGGTGGGGTCTAAAGGAGGGATAGCATTAGGAGAAATACCTAATGTAGATGATAGGTTGATGGGTGCAGCAAACCACCATGGCACATGTATACCTATGTAACAAACATGCACATTCTGCACATGTACCCCAGAACTTAAAGTATAAAAAAAGAGGTACTATAAATACATAAAAATGGAATTCTAAAAAATAACCTGTAACACACAGAAATGCTAGAGAAAGTAAACAGGGAAACAAAAAGACAAACACAAAACAAAAATTAAATGGCAACATAAACCCTAACATATCAATAATTACATTAAATGTAAATAGTTTAAACACCCAAATTAAAAACAGAGATTGACAAAGTGGATTAAAAAACATGACACAACTTTCCACTGTCTACAGAAACCTCACTTTATAAGCAGAGTAAAAGTAAAAGGACCAAAAAAGTTATATCATGCAAACATCAATCAACATAAAGCAGGAGTGCATATTAATATTAAATCACATAGACCTAAGAGAAAAAAAAATAAAAACAAAGACAAAAGCGGCATTACATAATGATAAAAGGGTCAGTTCACACACGCACAATATAGTAATTCTAAATGTGTATAAGCCAAACAACAAAGCTACAAAATCTACAGAGCAAAACTGATAGAACTGAAAGAAGAAAATGTCAAATTCACAATTATAGTTGAAGACTCTACTTCTCTCAACAATTTATAGAACGAATAAACACAAAATCTTCAAAAATAAAAAGGAATTCAACACCACCACCAACAAATAGGATCTAATCAGTGTTTATAGAATGTTCCACAAAGCAACACAATACACATTCTTTTCAAGTGACCATAGAACATATGACAAGATAGGCTATATCCTGGGTCGTGAAGGAAGACTAAAGTAATTAAAATAATTGGAATAATACAGAGTGTGTTCTTTAACCTGAATGGAATCAAATTAGAAATGAATAATAAAATGGTAACAGAAAAATCTACAAGCACTTGGAAAGTAAACAAGTAACATAGACCCATCTTAAATTAACTTATTGGTCAAAAAAGAAAACTCAGATAGATTTTTCTTAACTACATTGAAATAATGAAAATTAAAATACAAGTCAAAATTTTGGGGACACAGCTAAAGCAGTACTGAAAAGAAAATTTACAGCACTAAATACATACATTAGAAAAGAACAAAAGCCTAAAATCAATAACCTAACATCTCACCTTAAGAACAAATAAGAGCAAAATAAACTTAAAGAAAGGAATATAAATGAAATAACAAAAATAAGAGCATAAATAAATGAAAAAGAAAAATAATAGAGGAAACTAATGAAACAAAGAGATGGTTCTTTGAAAAGATCAATGAAACTGACAAAAATCTTAAAGATGACAAAGAATAAGGCTAGAAGGAGCAAATTATTAACATCAGGTATAAAATAGAATATCAGTATAAACATTTCAGACATCAAAAAGATAAAAAATGCTGTGAACAAATCTATATACATAAATTTAACAACTTAGGTAAAATACACCAGTTTCTCAAAATTGGTCATAAACTATGACCATATAATAAACTATGAAAATTGACTCAATATCAAATATGTAATTTGAATATCCCTATAACCATTAAGGAAATTAAATTCACAATTTTAAAATTTCCATGAAAGAAATCTCTAGGCCCAGATGTTCAGAGAATTCTACCAAATGTTTAAAGAAAAATTAACACCAATTCTACATAATATCTTCCAGAAAGTAGAATAAGAGGAAATACTTTCCAATCCATTTTATGAAACTGATACTACCCTGATATCAAAAAAGACACAGAAAGAAAATATCAAAAGAGAAAACCAAAGACCAATATTCTTCATGAATATATATGCAAAAATCATTAATAAAATATTAGCATATAAAACTCAGCAATACATAAAAAGAATCATACCTCATGAATAAGTAAGTTTTGTTCTATGGATGGAAGGCTGATTCAATATTTGAAAATCAGTAAATGTAATCTACCATAATAATAGGCTACAAAGAAAAATTAAACAACCATATCAATTAATGCAGAAAAAGCATTTGACAAATTGCTAGGCATGAGAAAAGATTACTTCGTAGAGCAATGTCATCTCAGTTTCAATTCCTACACATTATATCAGAGCAAATATGCAATGTCTAAAACCTGTTAGCTTCTCCTATCTTTGTTAAGTTTGCTTATTAACTATCAGAGAAACTCATCCTAGTCAGCATGCATAAAAGTAAGGCTGCTTTATGTGACACAGGGGTATTTCATGGACTCCAAAGACAGCACACTCAGTCAGACTTTGAAAAAAAAAAAAAAAAAAAAAAAAAAAAGCTTTAAAAACCAAGTCAACTACTCTCTCTGAAGAGGAAATCTATAAGGTCTGAATTTTCATATTCTCTGCTCCTATAACCAAGGTTTAGTCTTGCAAGCCTAATCACAAATATACAGGAGAAAGAATTCCACTCAGTCTGGTCAGGCGCCCATTCTTGGTCTAATCAATTAACACCAGAAAGGTGAGGGCCTCTGGCATATACATAGCTGAAGGAAGTGAGAGATGGGCATTGCTGGGCTCCACAGATACTCCACAAAGTACCCACAAAACATATTTGAAAATTCCAATATATCTTCACTGTTAAGAGTAGTAAGAAAGTTGTAAAGTTAGAACTCTTCGTTTATTCGTTTTTGACTAGCTCTTCCCATGTTTTCAGATTCTACTCATTCTTCAATGCTTAGTCCAATCCCACCTCCTCCATGAATCCTTATCTCTATATTCTAGTTCCCAAAATTCCTACGCACTAGGTCATTTAGGATGTAATGATGCATTACCAGGTATATTTCACTACTGTTTTACATTTATTAGTGTTGGCTCAAAAATTGTAACTAATTTTTTTTTTTTTTTTTTGAGACAGACTCTTGCTCTGTTGCCCAGACAGGAGTGCAGTGGCACGATCTTGACTCACTGCAACCTCTGCCTCCTGGATTCAAGCAATTCACCTGTTTCAGCCTCCCAAGTAGCTGGGACTACAGGTGCATACCACCATGCCTGGCTAATTTTCATATTTTTAGTAGAGACGGGGTTTCACCATATTGGTCAGGCTGGTCTTAAACTCCTAACCTTGGGTGATTCACCCACCTTGGCCTCACAAAGTGCTGGGATTACAGGCATAAGACACTGTGCCTGGCCCATAACTACTACTCCTAAATGCTATTCTCTTGTTGGCACCTCCTACACACACAATAGCACAGTAAATGTTCAATAAAATCGAATTTTTACTTATAGAATAATCATAAACATATTTCTACAGTCTTTTCCAAAATAGGATCCAAGAAACTGCATATTTGAAAGTGATACAAAAATATGAAATATGTTGAGATCAAGGATACTCAAGAAATAAATCTGGAGTTTTAATATTTAAGTATTAAAATAAAAATGCTGGAAACTTAGAGTTATTTACCACTGCTATTGAACCATTCCTCACAGAATATATGGATGAAAAAAGTACCTTACCCATTTAACTGGCAATAAAATGAGGTACAATGGTGCAAAGATAATTATGTGGGGTGGAAAAGAAAGTCAGCTATGAAGCTGAGGTTTAATTTTATATGTGTATTTTGTACATTTATTTATTCTTTATTGGCTATGTGTTATATGAAAGTTATATGAAACTTTCTATGAAAGTTGCCAAGAAATAAAAGTCTCTCTCTCTTTAAAGAACGCATAAATTAGTGGAGGAGACAAGATATGTAAAAGTTAATTAAAAGATAAAATATACTGAATAAAACCCTTTGCTTGGAAGCCCACCATAGGCATATGAACCATTTTTTAAATCTTAAATTCCATTGTCCTATTCTTAGACTACAAACTCCTATCCTTATATAACTCTCACTCTCTTACCTTTAATATATCTTATATTTTTATTTTTGAATACTCTTGTCTCTGTGCCGTTACATTTTCTCCTAGCCTACCAGATATCACCTTTCATTTCTTGTCCTGCCTGTATCCCATGCTAAAACACCATAGTTACTCAAATTACCCTCAATTTTCTTGGTCTTCTTTTGGTTCTATTCATTTATTTAACCGATCAACAAATACATAGTCAACACTTGCTTTGTATAAGTGCTATGCTGTGCACTGGGGCTACAGCTGTAAATAAAACCACTGTCCCATGAAGCTTACATGGTTATAAATCAAGCCAACCCCTCAGCTTCTCTTTTACACTCTGACTTAACTCTAATAAGGGGAAAAAAAATCACCCAGTAGGATATAATGATGCCGTTAGAAATGCATGATCTCCTACCTAGCCCAGACTTTAAATAAACTCATGATCTCTTTGTGAATTCCTCTCTGTTCTTTATTCCAAATGTTTCCTCTTCTTTTCAAGTCGTTTACTCCCCAATTTCCCACCCTTGGCAAATGACTTTGACTCTTTTTTCACTAAGAAAAATAGATCCATCTTGTAAGAATTTCCTCAGCTGCTGCTGCTTTTCCTTGCATTCACCCCCTCCTGGTGTCTGGTTGGTCCCCTTTCAAGGTGATCCTCTTGGTCCCCTCAGTCATGTTTCAGATCCTGCCCTCTCCCACCTACTCAAAGATCCTGCTCTATTAACTAATCATCACGTCTTTGTGTGCCTTCAACCTCTATGATGAGTCGTTCTCCTTTGCACATGAACAAGTTTAAGTCTCTTCTATCTAGAAAAATAAACATAAAATCCCCTTGTTCTGACTTGTTCCTCTACTTGGTATTCTATTTTCTCCTCTTAAAAAACAGTAAATTAAATGAAGCATTAATGAAGCAAATTGTAAAATGCCCAGTATCCAAGGAGGTCTTGTGAGGGATCATGAAGGTCAAAAAGCTCTCTGTGAATGCTCATTCTGCATTGGTATAATATTTATACACAGTAGCATGACAATCTCAGTGATTTGTTTACGCTGTCTATAGCATTGTTTGTTGTGAAAAAATCCCTGGTGCCGTCCTGTTAGTTCTGATAAGCTGTTGGTGTTCAATAAAAGCAAAGACAGCCTTTCATTGCCATTTGCTTGGAAGCTCACTGTAGGCATATGCAGCCAGCCAGAAAAAGCACACAGCTCAGGAAAACGGGGAAACACCACAGTTGGCAAAAAATTTCACACCTCTTGACACCAGAACCAAGCTTAGGAGAGACCTCTGGACCAAGATGATTTGTGTCTCTACTGAGAGAGCAGGACAGAGCTGCCTGGTCTTTCACCCTTTCCTTTTTCATCCTGCCTCTCCTTCAGAGAGAACAGGTTTCTTCAAGAGAGTCACCTTGCTTTGGGTTCCCAGCAAGCTGTGCTTCCCTTCTGAACATCTCACCACCATAATTCTCTATCCTTTGGATGCCAGTGCAACATAAAAGGTGGAATTACATGCTGGAGAAACAAGACAATCCCCTCTATTAAAAAAATAAATACATAAGTAACAAATCAGTGTTTGGTCCTGACAATATCTACAAGCTCTAGAGAAGCTATGGATATAAAAAGTACTAACCTTTGCTTTTTTTTCACCAACTGCAATATCATTTCCATTATTTCTCCAGGCTCCCATTCTGAATTCAAAGCAATTTATCTGAAGTTCAGACACAGTCACTGTGATTTAGTTTCAGTTTTATGGCAACTGCAGGTCTCTAATAAGTATGCTCCTTTCATTGATTTTGTTCCCCTTCAGCTACTGCTATAAATGTAATTGAAATTTTTTGGTTATTTTTTTCCTCCTGACCTAACTTTTTTTTCAACTGACAAGACAGCAATCAGCACCGTGTCCTATGAGTTTTATATACTCCATTAATAAGAAATAGTTTCTTTTGGAAATGGACTTTCCTGTCGTTTTCCTTTAGCAAATTATATGTTTTCAAAAAGTCAAAGTAACCCCCTTCCTTCATCATATTTATTTTAGAGTCTCAGTTAATTCCAACACTTAGAGTGGGAGGAGGATCCTTTCAAATGTTTTGGATTGTAACACATAGCATATGTAGTAAGCTGACTTTTAGAAAATATTTTTTACTTTTTAAGTCACTCTTCATGTTGAGATTTTTCTCTGTTGATGAATTAATATGTTAATATAAAGCTGGACTGTTTCATATTCTCCTATACCTCAAGGTAAAAGGAACCAAAAATGGTTTTCAGGCAAACACAAGTACTTCCTAAGGAGAAAGATAGTTATTCTTGATGCAAGGAGGTTGACAGTCTTGTCTGTCACAAGCCAAAACCCAGATATCTCTTGTCTCTCATGCATAATCCTCGGAAACATAGACAAAAAGTGACAGATTGAAGGGCCAGTCATATTTCATTCACTTTCTTTTTTCCCCCTGAACTTTCCACCTAGATTTGAAATGTCACTTTTAATATAACTGTGTTTTTATATGTATTTGCATATTTTTGTGATGACACTACTCTATTTTACTTGTCCATTCCAGTTTAATTCTGCATATTTAGAAAATATTTTAGATAATATTGATAAATTAGATCTTTCTTCATTTTTCTTATTAAGATATGTTTGGGATTTGCTTACACATTAATTACTCCAAACAAATTTCATAAACACATAAAATACCAGAAAACTTTTCCTAATATTTTCTAAATGAAAACAATTGATTCAGCTCCCTATAAATATCCATTTTCCATTTATTTAGGTATTTGTTTTTATCATATAGTACAGCTTTTAATATCCTATTTCATCAAATCTAGTACATTGTTAATAGTAAGTGATCATTATTTTATATACAATTTAAAGAGAGAAACCACTGTTTAATTATGAGATAATATAAATTATATCTATTTTAATTTCAAAGATAAAATTTAAAATAAGTGCATCATAAAATCAATGCAATACCGTAATTCTTATCTTCATGATGATCTAATTTATAAGGACTATTTTTGGTGCCTAAACTTGCCATCAGTTAGTTTCTTACATGTTTAGTGGCTTGTTTTGTTTAGATTTTACTAATAGCGAATATTTAATTGAAGAACCATAGATGCACAAACATGCAAAATTTCTAATTGCACAACACAATGAACTATCACAAATTGAACACACCCATATAAAAAGCACCCAAATCAAGGATCAGAACATTACCAACACTTCAGAAACTCTCTTTGTGCTTCCTGCTATTCACTATTATTCTCCTAAGGCAAATTCCTTTGCTGACTGTTAACAGCCAAAGATTAGTTTTGCCCGTTTTTGACCTTGTATAAGTGGAAGTGTACAGTATACACATTTGTACACTGTGTACTTGTTAGTATCTAGCTTTGTTTGCTCAACATTATATTTGTGAGATTCATTCTTTTGTTGTAGATAGAGTGCTTCATTCTAATTGTGGTGTGATATTCCACAGCATAATAAATATTCCACTGTATAATAACATATTTATCCATTGCACTATTATTGGGCATTTGAGTAATCTCTATGTTTGCATATTCTATTTATAAAGTACTAACTTTCTTTGAAATGATAACTCTAGAGATAAATTATTACCTCATCATATGCTTAAGAAATAAAACATGCAAACATATTTTACTACCGATTAATTTTGTTCTGAAATTTTATCTTGGTACATAACAATGGTGACATTTTTTATGTATATTTGTTTCCCAAGATCAAGAAGAGAATACACACAAAGCCAAGGATTAGTCTGGGTTAATGCCATGAATTGAAGAGGCTTCCCTTCTAAAATATTGCATGGAATCAGAAGGGTTTCTTACCTGAGACATCAAGTGTCACCACCACAGATTGTTTTTCTTTTTTGTGCTTCTTTATTTCCTTATTGCTTTTTTACCTCCATTGTCTCCTTTACTTTCCCAATAATAATGTCACCTTAAAGTGTCCTCAAACTGCTTAATTTAGTGGTGAAATGTTCCTAAGATTTAAAATTCTGTATCTGAAAATATAGGGTTTGACAGATTAAGAAAGAATAGTGCTAGGCATGGTGGCTCACACCTGTAGTCCCAACAGTTTGGGAGGCCAGAGGTAGAAGAATTGTTTGAGCCAGGAGTTTGAGAACAGCCTGGGCAACAAAGTGAGACCTTGTCTCTACAAACAATAATACTATGAAAAAAATTAGCCAGGTGTGGTTGTGTGTGCCTGTAGTCCCAGCTACTCAGAAGGCTGAGGTGGGGGATTTGCTTGAGCCCAGGAGGTTGAGGCTGCAGTGAGCCATGTTCACACCACTGCACTCCAGCCTGGGTGAGAGTGGGACCCTGCCGCCAAAAAACAAAACAACAACAACAACAACAACAAAACAAAAACTAAACAAACAAAACAGAAAGAAAGAAGGAACAGTGATCATATTTTAACAATAACAGTTATTTATCATTTCATAAAATGAAGACTAAACCACTGAATAATAAAATGAAAGAAAAAAATCAGCATAAATGCTACTTTACTAAATTCTCCAATGTTCAAAAATATTTGAAAGTTTATGTTAATTTCTGAAAGCTGAGTTTCTGATTAAAGTATCACTGCCACAAGACAGTCTTTCAAAATAAATAGGAAAGTGTAAGAGAAAGTAAATTCTTCAAATCTGCCCTCTCAACATGTTCTCTATTCTACATACACCATTGTGTTCTCAGGGAAAATAAAGGCAGCTCCTGCCTTCGTGCCTCCAGTCACTCATGCTCAAGAGCTGCATGGAGGCTGCATGGAGCTACGGAGCCAAAACAGGCTTTCAAAGCAGCAGGCGCCAGCTTGGATAAGTAATCTAATTTCCATGAGCTTCAATTTTCTCATCCAGAAAATGGGAATGATCATGCCAACCTCATGCGACTGTGGTGAAGAGCTAACATGGACAGCATCCAGAGCAGCTGCAGTTTTCACTTCCTTTAGCCAATGGTAGGAACACTGTTTCCATCTCCTATGAGATCAGCAAGTTTTAAACACTTTTATCAGAACAGCCCTTTTATCAAATGAAATCTAAAAAACAAACAAACAAACAAACAAAAAAAACTATAAGCAATTTCATTAGTTGAAAGCAAGGTACGGTTTGAAATACATACTGAAATCGTTCTTCCATAGATCATAGTGGAGGAAAATAGCCAAATTTTTTACCACTGAGCAACATACTCTGGTTACTTGAGAAAAACTGTAAGCCTTCTTTTCAACAAAACTCTATTTTTTTAATGTTTATTTTAGGTTCGGGGTACATGTGCAGGTTTGTAACATGGATAAATTGTATGTTGTGGGGGTTTAGTGCACAAATTATTTCACCATGTAGGTAATAAGCACAGTACCAGATAGGTAGGTTTTCGATCTTCACTATCCTCCCAGCCTCTGCCCTTCTGGTATCTATTGTTCTCATCTTTGTATCCATGTATACACAATGTTTAGCTCCCACTTGTAAGTGAGAATATGCAGTATTTGGTTTTCTGTTCCTGTGCTAGTTCACTCAGGATAACGGCCTCCAGCAGCATCCATGTTGCTGCAAAGGACATGATCTTGTTCTTTCCTGTGGCTGTGTACTATTTCATGGTATATATGTACCACATTTTTCTTATCTATTCTACCATTGATGGGCATTTAGGTTGGTTCTATGTCTTTGTTATTGTGAATACTGCTGCAATTGAACATACGTACACGTTTTTATGACAGAATGATTTATATTCCTTGGAGTATATATTCAATAATGGGATTTCTGGGTTGAATGGTAGTTCTGTTAAATTCTCTGAGAAATCGCCAAACTGCCTCTCACGATGGCTGAAGTAATTTTAAGTAATTTATATTCCCACCAGCAGTGTATAAGCATTCGCTTTACTCCACAAGCTCACCAGCATCTATTGTTTATACGATTTTTTAATAATAGCCCTTCTGATTTGTAAAAGATAGTAAATCACGGTTTTTGGTTTGCATTTATCTAATGATTAGTGATGTTGGGCATTTCTTCATATGTTTATTGGCTGCATGTATGCCTTCTTTTGAAGTGTCTATCCCTTCCTTTGACCATTTTGTAATGGGATTGTTTTTTGTTTGTAGATTTAAGTTCCTTACAGATTCTGGATATTAGACCTTTGTTGGATGCACACTTTGCAAATATGTTCTCCCTTTCTGTTTACTCTGTTGATAGTTTATTTTGCTGTGCAGAAGCTCATTAGTTTAATTGGGTTCCATTTGTCAACTTTTATGTTGTTGCAATTACTTTTGCCATCTTTATCATGAAATCTTTGCCAGGTCGTATGTCCAGAATGGTATTTCCTTGGTTGCCTTCCAGGGTTTTTATAGTTTTAGGTTTTACATTTAAGTCTTTAATCCATCTTGCATTGATTTTTTTATATGGTTTAAGGAAGGGGTCCAGTTTCAAACTTCTGTGTGTGGCTAGCCAATCATCCCAGCATCATTTATCGAATAGGGAATCCTTTCCCTGTTGCTTGTGTTGACTTTGTGAAAGATTAGATAGCTGTAGGTGTACGGCCTTATGTCTGGGTTACTATGTTCCATGAGTTCATGTATCTGTTTTTGTACCAGTACCATGTAGTTTGGGTTACTGTACTAGAGTATTTTGAAGTTAGGTAGTATGATACCTCCATGTTGTTCTTTTTGCTTTGGATTGCCTTGCCTATTTTGACTCTTTGTTTCACGAATTTTAAAGCAGTATTTTTTTCTAATTCCTGTGAAGAATGTCATTGGTGGTTTGCTAGGAATAGCATTGAATATGTAAATTGCTTTAGGCAGTATGGCCATTTTAACAATGTTGATTTTTTCCTATCCATGAGCATAGAATGTTTATCCATTATTTGTCATCTCTGATTTCTTTGAGCAGTGAAAGATTGTGTTGAGAGATCCCTACAAATCTCATTCTCATTGTAGAGATCTTTCACCTCCATGGTTAGCTGGACTCCTAGGTTTTGTTTTTGTGTGTATGTGTGGCAATTGTGAATGGAATTGTGATCTTGATTTGGCTGTCAGCTTGGATATTGTTTGTGTATACAAGTGCTACTGATTTTTCTGCATTCATTTTGTATCTTGAAACTGCTGAAGTTGTTTATCAGATCAAGGAGCTTTGGGGCAGAGACTATAGGGTTTTCTTGATACAGAATCATATTGTCTGCAAACAGAGATAGTTTGACTCCTTCTCTTCCTACTTGGATGCCTTTCATTTCTTTCTCTTGCCTGATCACTCTGGCTTCAACATCCAGTACTACGCTGAAAAGGAATGGTGAGAGGGCATCCTCATCTTGTTCTGGAAGGGGAATGCTTCCAGCTTTTTCCTGTTTAGTATGATGTTGCTGTGGGCTTGCCATAGATGACACTTATTATTTTGAAGTATTTCCCTTCAAGGCCTAATTTATTTCATACAAAAGATGTTGAATTTCATCAAAAGCTTTTTCTGCTTCTACTGAGATAATCATTTGGTTTTTGTTTTAGTTCTATTTATACAATGAATCACATTTATTGATCTGTGTATGTTCAACCAACCTTGCATCCCAGGAATAAA
This sequence comes from Macaca mulatta, assembly GCF_049350105.2. Lineage (NCBI taxonomy): Eukaryota > Metazoa > Chordata > Mammalia > Primates > Cercopithecidae > Macaca > Macaca mulatta. Next base: position 127,354,355 of record NC_133411.1, read on the forward strand.
GCCTGCTTGATTGTGACAGATTAGCTTTTTGATATGCTCCTGAATTTGGTTTGCAAGTATTTTGTTGAGGATTTTTACATCTATGTTTATAAAGAATGTTGGCCTTTAGTTTTCTCTTTTTAGTTGTACCTCTGAAAGGTTTTGGTATCGGGATGATGCTGGCCTGAAAGAATGGGTTAGGGAGAAGTTCCTGCTAACTTTTTGGAATAGTTTCAGTAAAAATTGTACCAGCTCTTCTTGTATGTCTGCTGGAATTCAGTTGTAAATTTGCCGGGTCCTGGGCTTTTTTTCATTGGTAGGGTTTTTTTTTTTATTTCGGATTCATTTTTCAGAACTCACTATTGGTCTGTTCAAGAATTCAACTTTTTCCTGGTTCAATTTTGGAAGGTTTTATATTTGTAGGAATTTATTTTTTGTAGGATTTCTAGCTTGTGTACATAGTGGTGTTCATAGTACTTTGGGAAGGTTTTTGTATTTCTGTGCAGTCGATGGTAATGTATCCTTTGTCATTTCTGACTGTTTATTGGGATCTTCTCTTTTTCTTTATTAGTCTAGCTAGCAGTCTATTTACCTTATGCATTCATTCAGAGAACTATCGGACTTGCATATCTTTTATATGGTTTTCATGTCACAATTTCCTTCGGTTCAGCTCTGCTTGTTTCTTGTCTTTTGCTAGCTTTGGGGTCAGTTCGAGCTTGTTTCTTTAGTTCCTCTAGGTGTGATGATGTTAATTTGAGATCTAATTTTTGATGTGGCTATTTAGCATTATAAACTTCCTTCTTAACACTGCTTTAGTTGTATCCCAGAGATTCTGGTATGTTGTATCTTTGAACATACTTTGTATGTTGTATGTTGAATCTTGAAATTGTTCTAATTTCAAAGAACTGTTTGATTTCTGCTTTAATTTCATTGTTTACCCAAAGGACATTCAGGAACAGGTAGCTTAATTTCTATATCATTGTAAGGTTTTGAGCAATGTTCTTAGCATTCATTTCTATTTTTATTGCACTGTGATCTCAGGGGGTGGTTGGTATGATTTTGTCTTATTTGAATTTGCTAAGAATTGTTTTATGGCCAATTATAAGGTTGATTTTAGAGTATGTGTCATGTGCATATGAGAAGAATGTATATTCTGTTACAAGTTCTGTAGATACATGTTACATTCATTTGATCAAGTGTCAAGTTCAGGTTCTGAATATCTTTGTTAGTTTTCTGCCTCGATGATCTAATACTGTCAGTGGGGTGTTGAAGTCTCCCACTATAATTGCATGGTTATCTAAGTCTCTACATAGGCCTCTAAGAACTAGCTTTATAAATCTGGGTGCTTCTGTGTTGGATACACATACATTTGAATAGTTAGGTCTTCTTGTTGAATTGAATCTTTTCCCAATATGTAATGCCCTTATTTGTCTTTTTTGATCTTTGTTGGCTTGAAAACTGTTTTGTGTGAAATTAGAATAAGAAATCCGACTTTTTGTTTTCTATTTGCTTATATTTCTCTGCATCCTTTTACTTTGAGCCTATGGAACTCATTGCATATGAAATGGATCTCTCCAAGATAGTATACCATTGGGTCTTGTTTCTTTATCCAACTTCCCACTGTTTTTTAATTGGGGTATTTAGCCCATTAACATTGAAGGTTAATATTGATATGTGCAGATTTGACCCTGCCATTGTGTTGTTAGCTGATAATTATGCAGACCTACTTGTGTGGTTGCTTTATAGTGTCATTGGTGTACGTACTTAAGTGTGTTTTTGTGGTGACTGGTATTAGTCTTTCATTTCTATATTTAGCAGTCCCTACAGAAGCTCCTATAAGACAGGTCTGGTGGTAGCAAATTCTTTTAGTATTTGCTTGTCTGAAAATAATTTTATTTCTTCTTTGCTTGTGAAGCTTACTTTGGCTGAATAAGAAATTCTTGGTTGTAATTTCTTTTCTTTAAGTATACTGAATATAGGCTCTCCAATCTTTTCTGTCTTGAGAGTTTCTGCTGAATGGTCCACTGTTAGCCTGATGGGGCCCTCTTTGTAAGTGACCTGCTTCTTCTCTCTAGCTGCCGTGAACATTTTTTTTATTTCATTTCAACCTTGGAGAATCTGATGACTATGTGTCTTGGGGATGGTCGTCTTGTATAGTATCTCAAGGGGTTCTCTGCATTTCCTAAATTTGAATGCTGTCTTCTCTAAGGAGGTTGGGGAAATTTTTATGGGCAATATGCTAAAATATGTTTCTCAAGCTGTTTGCTTTCCCTCCCTCTCTTTCAGGGATGTTAATGAGACATAGATTTGGAGATTTTGTTCATTCTTCTTTCATCTTTTTACTTTATTTTTGTCTGAGTTATTTCAGAGAACCAGTCTTCAAGTTCTGAGATTCTTTCCTCAGCTTGGGCAATTCTGCTGTTAATACTTGTGATTGTATTCTGAAATTCTTGAAATGAGTGTTTCAGCTCTATAAGATCAGTTTGGCTCTTTCTTAAAATGGCCATTTTGTCTTTCATCTTCTGTATCGTTTTCTTCTATTCCTGATAATCTTTGGATTGGGTTTTGAATTTCTCCTGAATCTCAAAGATCTTCATTTCTACCCTACAGTGAGTTCCATTTCTGTCATTTCAACCATTTCAGCCAAGCTAAGAACCATCATTGCTGGGGAAACTAGTGTAGTTCTTTGGAGGTAAGAAGACACTCTGGCTTTTTGAGTTGCCAGAGTTCTTGCCCTTGTTATCTGTGTGGACTGATGTTCCTTCAGTCTTTGAAGTTGCTGTCCTTTTGTCCTTTGGATGTCTTTTTTTTCTTTTATCTTTGTTTTATGTCCTTGGGGTTTTATTGTAGTATAAGGTGGGTTCAGTCAACTAGCTTTGTTTCTGGAAGATTTTAGAGGGGCAAAGTTCAACTCCGCAATCTTGGGATGCATCCTTTAACTCTGGGAGGTTGGTATTGAACCCCCAGCTTTATTCTTTAGCACCCCAAGGTTAAGTACCTGCTGCATTGGGGCAGCCTGCAGGAAAGAGGAGGCAGGCAGCGAGGTGTTCCCAGACCGCTGGCCCTGGCACTCTGTTGAGTGGTGCTAAAGCAAAGCATTTTGTTGGGGTCAGGATTCATGCTCTTTGGTGTGCGAGTAGTGGCAGCACAGCGGGGTACGCATGTCAGCTGGGGTTGGGTACCAACGGGATATAGCAGCCGCATTCCTGCTTGCTTACACAGGTGGCGGTGGCAGAGACAAAGGTGGCACACTGGCAGACATAGGGCTACTGGCCTCACAGCATACCTTTGAAGTGGTGATGGTGATGGGACAGGGGAACATAATTCTTTAGAAAAATAATTTTCACAGAAAATTTCTCATTTATTAGCTGAATTCCAGTATCTGCCAGTCATTACAGACAAGAATACATCTTAAAGTTGCATCATCCAACCTATTGTTAGTATTGAAAAGAAGCCCCTTTCCCTTGAAGTGGAATCACAAACATGTACACACGTACTGGCATGTGTGTATCATCTGTTTTAAGCTTATTACATCTCCCTATCACCCTCAAACTCTTGGGATTCAATAACTGAAATTTCTTTAGTATGTCTTTATAGAAATACTTATTCTTCATTTTCATCACCTTTCTTTGAGCTATTTTAGCTCTCTGTATCTCACTTCAGATTCTTAAAACTTGGAAGAAATTCTCCTCATTAAAGAGAAAAACTCAGCCCCCAAAAAACAAAGTCAGCCAAACATCTAGAACCAAAACTGACCTTGGTGCAGTGTGCAGAAGGAGATGACACCTAATGAGACAGAGAAAGATGCAGTTTGAAATCTGTCTCTCAACACAAATACATAATTTTTAGCTTTGGTAGCCCATTTGTACTATGTCACACCAATACAGTTGGAGAAATTGAAGCTGAAATTAAACTATTTCCTCTCAGCTCTGAGTCTGTCCCTTTCTAATCTTGTATAAGTAATCATTGATTCAGAGCTCCTGTTATTCATGATGCTGTATCCTAGAAAATACACTTTTTGCTTATAGCAAATGAGTTATAAACAATTTTGCAGGGTCAAATCAAACCTCTCACTAAAGATGAGATTCATTAGAAGTGGAAAAGGACTGCCCATATTGAAACCTCCTGCATGTCAGGCTCTAATTTAGACTTGTTATCTTATTTAACATATATAAATACACACACACACACACACAGAGAGAGAGAGAGAGAGAGAGAGAGAGAGAGAGAGATGATGTGATTGTGTCCCCACCCAAATCTCATCTTGAATCGCAATCCCCATAATCCCCAGAGGGAGGGACCCAGAGAGAGGCAATTGGATTATGGGGTAGTTTCCCCCCCAATAATGATATCACTCATGATAGTGAGTTCTTAAGAGATCTGATAGTTTTGTAAGTGTTTGACAGTTCCTCCTTCACACGCTCTTTCTTGCCTGCTGCCATGTAAGATATGCCTTCTTCCCCTTCCACCATGCTTGTAAGTTTCCTGAGGCCTCCCCAGCCATGTGGAACAGAGTCAATTAAACCTCCCTTCTTTATAAGCTCCCCAGTCTCAGGTAGTATCTTCATAGCAGAGAACAGACTAATATAATAACACCAAGGAGATAAGAGTGCCCTTTTAAAAAATAAGTAAACTGGGCTCAGAGAATTTAAGCAGTATCTCCTGGGTCACAAAACTATTAAGAGGTTGATCTAGAAAACAAGTCATACTGACTCCAAAGTCAATGATTTGGGGAAGAAATGAAATAGTAAAGTAGTATAAAGACTATTTCCAGAACTATGTTAGGAATATCCCAACTGAAATATACATTCAGTGTAGTGACCACTTTGTAGTAGGTTAATGAAATAAAAAGTGTTATGAATGTCTGGGACTTCCCCACCAACACCCCGACAGCCAGTCCTGAAAGCCACAGCATTCTCATGATGTGGATAGAAGGCAGGCATATTTTCAGAACAGAATTACCATCAAGCTGAGAACTGTCTTCAGCAGGCAGATGAGAGCTTCATGCAGCTCCCTGTCCTCTTGCCCTGGCAATCACATCCCATCTGCAGACAGCCTAAGTAAAGCCATTCCACAAATTATGAGAAGAAATGAGGCTCCGTGAATGACTCTGCTTTGCTATTCTCCATGTGCCTAATGCATAGGTCCACAAGACCTAGTCAGCAGCTACCATTTACTTAATGTGGCTTATATCTTGGTAATCTCATGTAATAGGATTTTGCATCTACAATATTAATAAAATGCTAAGTCTCAAAAGGAGATGAAGTGAAGTAATATTCTTTTTAATTTTAAAGTCTTGCTACACATCTGTGCTTTACAATTATTTGTCTAAAACAAATCGACTCATCAGTTAATTTCTTTAACTAAAGTAGTACATAAATTAGAATATCAATTACTAAAAAATAATGACATCAGAGTTATGGATTTAGCCATTTTATTGACTCAAAATGGATCTTTTCCTTGAGAAATATCAATAACTAAAACTATGACTAAGACAGTTAATAACAATTAATGCATAAGGTCAGAGACCAAATCACTTTTAGCCCAGTTATGAGCATTGCCTGGTTACTAGTTTGATTTTTGGCCTTGTTAATATGGATGTCGGAGGGCACGAGGGTATACCATGTCACTTTAAAACATAATTCTTCATGCCTAAATGGCCCTTCACCATGCAGTGGATGGAAAGCAGTAAATTGTATATTCCAAGCACTTCTGGCAGTACTTTTTATAAGAGAAGCTCCTAGATTTTTCTGGTTTTCTGTTTTGCTTTGTTTTACATTGGTTTTATCAAATATTTGATTTAAACTATGTTAGATTATGCTGAAAGAAAAGCAACAGTGTAAGTTGAAGTTTTCAATGGTAAAATATGCTTATAAATAAAATAGTCCCTAATATAAAAGAGACAATGTGAAGACATCTCAAGAGAAGATATAAAGACAGTATTACAAAGAAGAAAAATAGGCATTAAATTAGGTGACATGCCTTACACAAAGAAAAGGGAACCAAAGAGCAAAGTGTTAGAGAGGGGCTGGAATAGGGAACTGTTCAGGCAGTTCTGAGCCCTCATTTCTTCTTCCCGGGCTGAGTAGGAGTGCTACAGAAAACACTGGAAATGTGAGAATAGGATCTCCTAGGAAAATGAGAACATAATTTTCTTCCTGCATGATAAATCACTAATAACTTTCATACAGCTCTTGCAGTGAAACACACACACACACACTCACATACACAGATACACACTCCTCATTAAGAAATTAATATAATTATCATCCCCATTTAAAAGATGAGAAGCCCAGTTATTAGTGATTAATTTATTGCCCAAGTTAGCCCAGTTAGTAAGAATTAGAATTCTGGCTTAAGCTCTGGTTTGCTGATATCAAATATCATGTTTTTTTCCATTATACCATGTTATTCTTAATTAGCAATTGTTTGTGTGGCAAGAGAGAGAAGAAAAGTGGTTGCTTTTTCTGCCTTTCCCCTGCTAAGGAGTAAGGATACTTTTGCCAGAACAGATTCAAGAAATGCAGGAGAAAAAGGAAGCCTTAAGATCCACAGAGGTTAAGAAGATCTACATAATAAAAAGCAAAGGTTAGGGGCTTGGGAGGGAGACAACAGCTCTGTTGGCTCAGCTTAGGAGGCAACGTGAGGGCGACAAGGAATTCTTTTCCTACTGTAAGTGTGTCTGCAATAAATTCTGTATAAATTTTAAGAAGTAGCTTTGAGCATTAATGTAATAATCTTTTTTTTTAAATATATGTTGCCGTACTTTGGGAATATATATATAAAATGAAATACATGTATTTCATTTTGCTTACTGAACTGCTATTACTTTGGCTTCATACTAACATTAGACCACATGGACTCTAGGCTTATGTGGGCTTCATTTGTGTAATATATCTTTTTAATATTTTGGTAGTAATGGTAAAATGTAAAAGCCAATACTGGAAAACTTTACCAAATAATAAAGTTAAAACAGAAATTGTGCAAATATACAGTAAACCAAAGCCACCAGTCTTCTTTTTTTTCCCTGAACAACTTCTACCATTGGTCAAAATGGGCCACGTTTTATTCCTTGAAGGTACTCCAGACTTTTCTGGCTTCCTATCTTTGCTCCAGTATTCCTTTAGGAATGGCTTCTTGTGCTTTTCCAGAAGAACACCATGCATCTTAATTTATAGATCTCTCCTTTAACTAAGAACTCCTTAATAAATGCATGTGTTCATTTTGCTGGAATTCTTTGAATTGTAGGGGATGCATAAAGTAAGAGATAGAAGCTTAAAGGGAGTTTACTACCTATTTGGAGATGCTATATGGAAGTAGAGAGTAGGGAAGACCCATATCCATTTCAAAGTAACCTACATAAAGTAGAAATCTTAAGACCCTTTGGATAAGTGAATCTTCTTTAGGTATTTTGATCACTTCTACTGAGTGTAAGGCAGCTGGAAAGATGATTCAAGGGCTCATTAGCTGATTGTCAAAGCAAATCATTCCTAGCTTTAGCCATTTGAAAATCAAGCAGAGGAACTGGGAAGATTGCCCAGCAGGCAGCAAGGAGATGTTTCTACCAGGAGACGATGAAACAGATTTGAATATTAGAAATTTAATTGCAGTCTTCATTTCTGAGCCTCCTACTGACCATAGACATTGAAAGAATTGGTCTTGTTTGTGACTCCACTAAGACAATGTCCTGATATTAGTCAAGCAATCAAATGAAGTTTCCTGCATATACTTACTTTATGCCAAGCCAACAGTTTAGCAACTCAGGGTAGCAAACTGAAAAGGCTACTCTACCCAACACAGAAAAGCATGAAAGCATGAATAGTGTATTCACCCACTAGGGACAACAGAAAGATGTTGTCTTACTCCCTCAATAAGTTCAGTGAATTCTTGTCCAGTGTTATGCTATCCTCTCTAGGTTTTATTTTCTTTGGCTCATGTTGGACTCTATGGATTTCTAAGCAACAGACAAGGGTAATAATCTCCTTCTTATGATGCTTTAAATACAGATCCACCTGTTTGATTCCAAAAGGAAGATAAAGTTCCTTTTAGATAATGGTAGAAATCCAGGTAAGGTGATATGCACTGGAGTACTTTAAAAATACACTGATATACAAGGAATATGGGAACAGAATCTAGAAAATTGTGAACAAGGAATAAGTACTCTGGTGAAGAAAAATGAAACCTCCATAAGTACAACTTGTTCCAGGAAAGTTATAATATAAATATTGAACACATTTGGATTCAAGACTACATTTTTAACATGGTTAACTATATTGCTTTCAATTAAAATATGGCTGGTATTTTATTGGTATATTAGGAATTCAAAGTGATTGTTCAATTTAGAAAAAATGCAGATACATTACAGACATTACTTTTCTTTTTTTAATTCTGTCACCTACTTTCATATTGAACTAATATCTGTCTAATATCTGTCCTCCATCCCCCCATTTTCTGGCCTCTAAACAGGAGCAAACTGACTTATGTGACATTCAGTGTCTTTTCTCTCTGCTCAACTGCTAGTAAGCCACAACTAGTCAGTTCAAGTGAGAAAATACAAGTAAAAGGCAAAGAAAGTGTGTCATTTTCATCCCTGAACAGTCAAGCAGGGATTAAAGTTTCTACCAGCAAGTGTCTTTTGTAACTAGAAATCTAGATATTTGAAAAAGTAGAATAAAATTTGGCCACATAAAAAATGCCCCATTTAAAGCTGTGTTATAAGTAATTTGTATTAATTTGGGGCCATAACTTTTATGCTGCTATGTGCATGGCAAAAGATAAAAAAGACAATATTTCAAAAAATTAATAGTGTTATTTCTACACGGTAAGGTAATGTCATATACATCTACATATTTAAAAGGAACAAGTATAATTTTAAAATCAGGGGAAAACACAGTAAGACACTTTGAGAACATATTGTCCTTGCATGAAAGACTTACATAAATTTTGTCTTGGTACAACAGTTCCAACAGAGTACAACTAAAACTCTACTTTATTCTAAAAGTGTATGTTCCTTTTGAATTTAATACTTAGCATTTATGACAGGATATACTTGAAGCAGTTAAAAAAAAAAAAAAAAAAGCACAATTTTACCTTTTGAGAAACAAAGTAGGTTTTCTCCACAGACAAAATGAATATAATAAAAGCCAAATGTTTTAACAGATGAGTAGAGTGTTCATGATTGAAAAAAAAAAATACAAGAACTCAAAGTCATCTTCAAAGCAAGTAGTTTCCAGAATCATACATTGTATGTAATAGACATTTGAAGAACTTTTACTGGAGTATAATCTAACATATACAATTAATCTATTCCAGTGAAAATAAACTTTGCCTGGGATCACAGTTATGACATATTTAATTATTTTCTGGATACTCAATTACACAATGATCAACTCAGATCCCTAAAATTGATAACATAGATAAACACCCAATAAAATGATGACACAGTAGCTTAAGTTTCAGAGGGTTTTCAAAGTCTTAAATCAAAGCTAATGTACTTTGAAGTTGAAATGATTTCAATTAGCATTGGTCTCCACAGGTCTCCAAATTTTTCACAAGACAAATTCGACCTTAGTAAGTTTCAAGACATATTTACTTTTGCTGTTTCCAACATGTGTCAAATTTCCTGTGAAGACAGAATATGAAGAAAAAATTTTCTGGCCTTAGTTATTTATGCCAATCGGATTCACATCAACGGTACTGAAAACTCTAAACAGTTATTTCTGGTTCTTACCAGACTTGCAACAAAATAAAAATTCCCTCTGATTGATATCGATGTAATTTTAAAACTAACACATTCATACAAAACAAGTCCAAGACAAAAATCCCCCCAAAGTTATCTTTTCCTGGGTTCCTGATTTCAGAAGCACAAAGTTACATGTACGTCAGATCTGATCAGAAAAAAAAATAAGAAGTGATAAACTCAGCAGCTTCTTTTGTTGCACATTGAGCACCTTTTCAGTAAAAACTGTGGGATTACATGTTTTTGTCCCAGAAGTATCACATGTGGGAGGGTAGAGCTAGGGAAGAAGTCAGAGCATAATAAGCAGTAGCTCAGAAATTTAAAATACTAGGCACTTTAAATATATTATCTAAGGTAACCTTCCCAAAAGTTCTATGAAGTAAATATCATTATTTATTATTCCAATTTTATGGAAGAATAAACTGAGGCAAAGAAGTTCCAGTGATCAGATCAGGTGGCACAGTTAGTAACCAGCAGAGCACAATTTAAGCCCAAATCTGTCTAATACCAAAGTTAAAGCTTCCAATCTATTAACTACCCCACTTTTCAAGAAACTACACAGGGTCATGATTTTTCTGTAAACTGGGGCTTTATTGTCCTAGCGCAGCTCTGACTAAAATTTGTAACCGGAGCATCAACATTTCTGTGAAACCTACATCTCCTCTCAGATTATTGATCTCTTTTTCCAGTTTCTGACCAAACGGAGAAAGGAATTATGACGTGAATTCCATAAAATTTACATTATCAGGTTGCAAGAAGATGGGAGAGCAACTTTGTCTATTGCCCTGGGTAGTTCCTAAAACCACTGGAACCAATCTAAAACTACTTAGCTTTGTCATGGATCTCCCTCTCTCTCTCTCTCGTTGTCACTCTCACGCTATCTAGTCCAGCTTCTCTTGAAAAGAGGAAAGAGATCTGACAGACCTGGTGAAGCATTTCTGCATACCAACAATTTTCAGGAAAATGGGCTTGAAGGCTGTAGTTCACTGCAGCTGGTGTCACTCAGCTGTCGCACCTGAAGTTTTGTTTTTCCCTAGTTGGCCCCATGAGTAGCTCAGAGAATGTTAGTGTGCTTTAATGTATGTGATTCTAAGTATGTCTGCTCCTGACTTTTAAAGACATGACTTTCAAAACACCAAATTTGTATTTGAACAATACCCGATTAATATTGTGGTGGTCACTTGTAATCCACATCATTTCCTGTTTGCTCTCCCTGGACACTGTAGCATTGTTCTTCCCTAGCTACTTGAGGTTATATGTGGCCATTAATTCACCTTGGACAAAGAAATGTTACCATAAGTGACACCTGGCACTTTTAGGAAGCAGCTTTAAATGCTAGGCTGAGAATCACTACAATTTTTATTTTCTTTGCTATAGTGAGAAGCTGCTCTGCGATCCTGAATGCAGGAATAACGATGATGCGAAGCAGAGCCCATAGCAGCCTCAGTGGATATTTAACATGGGAGAAAAATAAATCTGATGTTTTTAAGCCATTGAGGTTTGATGGTTGCTTGCTACCATAAATAATGCCCCCGTTTTGATGATTACCACCACATTGTGAGTGGCAGATTATACCACCTTTGCAAAACCAGCCATCTGCTGCCTGTGGAATGTACTGGCTCACCTTTCATGTTCAGAATAAATAGCCCAGCATATACCTTGAAAGGGAAAAAGGAAGAAAGAAGGAGAAGGAAGGAAGAAGAAAAGGAGGAGCAGAAGGCACTTAAAGGCAACGATCATTGGTAACACTGGCAGTATAGTGATGAGTATTCTTCCAAATATATTCCCAAGTGTTACTAGAATCATCATGGAGATTATAATACAACACAACCTAAGCTTACCTATGCCAGTGTAAGTTGTCATCATGTACGACTTAGAATGTTGGACTAAGAGAAATCAAGGAAGCCTCATTCTTATTTTATGGAGGAAGAAATCAAGGCCAGAAAGATATTCAGCGCTGTGAAATAAGAGCTTTCTCCAGTGATGGAAATGATATTCTGTACTGTTTAGCATAGTAGCCATTATTTATGTGCCTTAATGAGCACTTTCTGTATGGTGGCATAATGTGATACATCTATATAGGCAATTGAGAAATTGACTTTTAATTTTACTTAATTTTAATGTATAATAAATATTCTCATGTGACTGGTGACCACTGTATTGGACAACATAGGTTTAAATAGTTTCCCAAAGGAATAAAAGTAGTTAGCATCAAGGTCAAGATTCAAAAGCAGTTCCTCTAAATCTCACCTTAGAGTATTTTCCAAGTTTCCTAAGAATATGGATCAAATTGCCTCTTATCCTTATACACATATGAATAGTAACATCTGTTTTCTTCTAGAACTACTGCTTTATACATGAATTCTCCTAGACTCTGTACTAGTATTCCAAAGTAACTTACTATTTTGCCATTCTCTACACAGTTATAAGTATGTGACTGTAAGTGTATCTGCATCTGACTATATGAGGTATGACCTTTACACAATGATTTTCTTTATCCTGCTGTAAACCTTAGACTTGGTAGGTGGCTTTGTGTCAAGTAACATGATTTCAGGAATTCTCCAAAATGCTTACCTATACTCCCTTTGTATTAATTCAGGTTCTAAATAATGCTTCTCACTTTAATCTTCTCATTTTATCTTGCAAATTGATAGAATGTTAAATAAGATGTAAAGTATAAAAATATTTCATGAAAATTTCAATAAAGTGAATTCATACTGGTGTATTAAAGAGTGAGAGTTTATTCATTCTAGTGATGATTGATAAGTGAGGAGATAGAATGTGATTGTACGCTTGCCATCAGTGGTATAATTTATTTATTACTGAGCCCTTACTATGTGTACAAGCTCTTTACATATATTTAGTTCCAGGACCACAAAGAGGTAGATTCTCCTTATATCTCCATTTTATATATTTCCAAAATCACATATCCAATAAATGATGAAGCTTGGTTCAAAATCAGGCAGAGAGTCTATGCTGTAATAGCCTAGGCAAAATAGACAATGTAAAAATACAAGGAACTAAGGACAACAACAACAACAACAAGAGTTTCTCTCCTGGATCTGCCGTGAATTTTCTTCACAAAATTGTTCAAGAAACAACTCCCTCGAGCTCATTCCTTTATAATAATAAAAATAGGTTGTTCTACATGTCATCTAAGGCAGCTAGAATACTAAAAGAGTATGGGGTTGCGGATTCTAGTCCAAGCTAAAATCTTGTTGAGACCTTGGGCATTTTTCTTATTGTGCATCTTTTAGCCTGTAACTTATCTGTAAAATGTTGCTAATATTGCCCTTTTATAGATTTGTTGTAAAGATTAAATGAAGTATGCCGCTGAAGTACCTGGCATGGTGCCCACAACTATAGAAGCTTAGAAATTGTAACATCCTCCTCTCTTTTAGCACTAATATCCAAATATTCTAAATTAAACTACCTACATAAAACATTCCTTAGCCTTCCACCAAACACTAATTCACTAAAAACACTATGTGTGATTCATTTACGATCAGGCTGTGGTGTACAGCCTGATCTGCACCTGACTATATGAGGCATGACCTTTACACAGTGATTTTCTTTATCCTGCCATAAACCTTAGTCTTGGTAGGTGGCTTGAGTGTCAAGTAACATAATTTCAGAAATTCTCTAAAATGCTTTCCTACACTCCATTGGTACCAATACAGGCAATATTGATACAAAGGAATTATATTGATGCAAAGGGAACTTGAGCCTGTGATGTAACAAAGGCTGTACCACATCAGTGCATAAATCACAAGGTGTATCTATATGTAGGAAAAAGAAAATTATTTGCTGAATAGCAATGAGGTCTCAGTACTCAAACTAGTACATATGTGAAATACTAGTACATCTGTCAAGCAAAATAGCAATGTAATAAATCAAAAATTACTTTTAAGTATGCCATCATATAAAAAATGGTTATTATAAATTATGTAATATTTTCAAACATTAAAAGATTTGAGGACCAGACCTTTCCTAAGATGTGGAGGGAGACAAGTACCTACAAGAACTTAATTGATAATGCATCTCAACTCAAAAGGAGAAGACAGGATTTTTTTCGTAAATGATAAGGAATACATATCTACAATACAACCTACAATGCAATAATAAAAAAAGAAAAAGCAAAGTTGACAACATAAAACATTTTTAAAAATGTAGTCAATCTCATCAAAATTCCAAAGACTTTTTATAGAAATTTACAACTGATTCTAAAGTTTATATAGGAATGCAGAAAGTCTTGGAATAACCTAAGTGATAAAAACAAGAACAAAGTTGGAGGATTTATCCTACCTGATTTCAAGACTCAGTATAAGCTATAGTAATCGAGATAGTTGGTATTACCAAATGGCTAAATATTTAGATCACTGGAGTAAAGTCCAGAATTAAACCCACACTTTCATATTCAATGGATTCTTGATAAAGGTGTCAAGGTAGGTCAATACGAAAATGAAAGTCTTTTAGTAAATTATGCTGAATCAACTAAATACTTGAAAGAAGAAAAATGAGCATCAATGCTTGTCTAATATCATATTAAAAATATTAACCTGAAATGGAACCTAGAAATGTGTAGACATAGATATATAGAATATATACATATAAAATCCAAACTACAAAATTTCTAGAAACAAAATCTTTGTGCCCTTGGGAAAACCAATTCTTAGCAGAACACAGAAAACATAAAACATTTTTAAAAGTAATTGGTCATCAAAAAAAAAAAAACCATCAAGAAAGGGAAGACACAGACTTGGAGAAAATATTTACAATAAATATGTCAAATCACTTGTATTCAGAATATGTAAAATATGCTTAAAACTCACTAAAAGAAAAAACAATTTTTAAAATATTTGGACAGATATTTTACCAGAGATGACATATGATTGGTCAATAAGCACATGAAAGGATGTTCAATATTATTTGTCATCACAGAAAAATGCAAATTAACATTGCAGTGAGATAACCTCTACATATTTGTTAGAATGGCTAAACTAAAAAGACTGTCCGTATCGAGTGTTGGTGAAATGTGAAGCAGCTACAACTTTTGTACACTGCTGATGAAAATTCAGATGGGTATTTCCTAGACTCTTGAAAACTGTTTGGTACTGTCATAAAATTTCAAACATAAATCTAATGTATGACCTAGTCAAATACTCATTTTGAGGTATTTTCCCAGGATAAATGAAAATACTTGTTTACTCAAAGCCTTTCATTAGAATGTTTACATCAATTTTATGTGAAATAGCTAAAAATTGGAAACAACCCAAATGTTCATTAATAAGCAAATGTATAAACAAATTATGGCATATCTATATAGAATAATACTATATACAATCAATACATCTCTTGATATGGTCCATAATAAGGATGAAGCTCAAAACTAGTATACTGAATGAAAAAAGTCAGACACAAAACAGTATATAGAGTACGATTCCACTAGCATATATTGAAATGGTTTGGCTCTGTGTCCCCACCCACATCTCACCTTGAATTATACCACAATCCCCACGTGTCATGGGAATGACCCAGTTGGAAGGAATTTAATCATGCGAGCAGTTACCCACATGCTGTTCTCATGATAGTGAGTGAGTTCCATGACATCTGATGGTTTTATAAGGGGCTTTTCCCCCTTTTGCTCGGCAATTCTCCTTCCAGCCGTGATGTGAAAAAGGACATGTTTGCTTACCCTTCCACCATGATTGTAAGTTTCCTGAGGTCTCCCTAGCCCTATGGAACTGTGAGTCGATTAAACCTCTTTCCTTTATAAATTACCCAGTCTCGGGTATGTCTTTATTAGCAGTGTGGGAATGGACTAATACACATATCAACTGATCTATAGTGATAGAAAGTCTATCAGTGACTATCTGGGGACAGGAGTGAATAAAGGGAGGATTACTGAGGGTCATGAGGAAACTTTTGGAGGTGGTGAAAGTGTTTGTTATCTTTACTGTGGTGATAGTTTCGAGGATGTCCAGATAAGTCAAAACTTAGCAGACTGGATATTTTAAATATGGGCAGTTTATTATATATCCATTATCCATCACTAAAGTTTTTTTAATGCAGCAAAAATGCCATGAACAAACTTAGAGACCATGGGTCAATTAAGGCCAAAATATTTATAGTACATATAAACAATAAAAGATAGTTTTTCAAATTTATACAACTTATATAACTTAATAAGAGAATGACCTACCAAATATAAGTGTGCAAAGACTATCTATTAATAGACTGTTTAACTTGGAAGGACAGAAGGATACCAGGAAGAAAGAGAGGGAGGGAAGGAGGGAGGGAAGGAGGGATGGGAGGAGGAAGGAGGGAAGGAGGGGAGGAAGAAAGGCCAATAAGAAATATCCAGTAAGCATATACTTGTCAAAATGACATCCATTTTTTTTTCTTCATATCCCTATACTGGCAATGGTGTGGTTGAAGAGACAATTTATGTGTAGTAAAAAGATAAACTGATGACAACTTGTTGGATAGGCAATTAGTCAATACCTATCAAATTTTAAAATTTGCATACTCTTTGATTTAAAAATTACAAATTAATGTATTTGTATAAGGATGCTGATTGTAGAATTGCAAAAAATAACACACACAAAACACAAAATAGCCTAAATGTCTATTCATAGAAATTGACTTAATAAATTATGATATGCAATAAAATATTATGCAGTTTTGTGAAAATAAATGCACTGACATAATAATATCTCCTAGATACAATATATGAAAAGGGCAAGATACAGAACAGTATGTGGTAAAACTGTTTCCCTATTAATTTTTTTTCTTAAAAGACACATACACCACTGGGAATATTGATATGCATAATTTTTCTGATAGAAAATGCTCAAGCTGTTAGACACTGTTAAGGGATTGTCTTTTGGGAAAAGGATTGGGTTAAGAAGGAAATATTTTTTTCTTTTCCATTTTATATCTTTCAGTGTGGTTTAAATTCTACCATAAAAATGTTTTACTTTCTTTTGTATGTCAAAAGAAATTACTTCAAGAGTAAGACATTATTATTTATTTATCCTTTCACAAAGTTGATCATCAAAAACACTACATTTTTGATAATAGCTTCATTAATGAATGATTGCATTTTACAATAGAAAGAATTTTGATCTGCAGACAAGGAAGGTGAAGATAGTTGACCTTCCTAAGCAATGCTGGTGAGACTTCCAGGACTCAAATCTTTCACTGACTACACATCTCATTTAAATTTCTAATACACCATTGATGATTGGCTCAGCATTCATGCCTCATTCTAGAGGGTGGTCTCCCAAGCTTAGGTGGTTTTGTCCCTGAGTCTGTGCCTAAGCTAACCTTTTAATCAGCCATTCTAACATTCTATTGGGCTGGCTGCTTCAGGAAGATGAGGCATCTGGTAAAACTCATAAATCCTATGGTCCTTTAACCACTGCCATACCTCCTTATAAAGGCTGCATTTAGTTAACCAAAGTGGTTGGCAGTCTTCTTGAAGAATGGTGCTAAGTCCAGGGCTTAACATAGATTCCTGCTCCTGGCAGATAGATTGTAGAACAGTACTAGGATCTAGATCAGCCTTAGTGAGAGAGAGTTCATAGCATTGTGCCCTAACCCTGTCACTATGGCTACTCCATTCCTGGCTGTGTTGTGCCAGCACAGAGTGCCCAAGGACAGAGAATGGTTGACATCTACAGAATGAGATCCAATCAATTTAAGTGTTTAACATCTCCTACACCATCAACAGTCTCTGCTCTAAGACACAAAGATCTTTAAATTTTGTACCATCTTGCTTGGTCCATCCTTGTGCTCTTCCACAGACCTATTTTTCTCAGATCATCCTGTCTTGTTTCCTCCAATCTCCAGACCAACTAGCTAAGCCATTTCCCATTGTTCATGGGGCTATGTAAAATTCTACATTAGGAAATTTCTTCCTCTATACAAACATAATGACCAAATGTCATTTTTGCACAGTGGGATGATTTCCTTTCACAACACCTTTAGTGCTACCCTTGATTGGGGAGCAGTGTGGCAGCAGTCAATTTCAGGCAAGCACAAACCATACTGAGACAACTTATCTGTGACCCAAGCCCAGGACTTTTCTCCTCTGTCGGTTGATTCTAGGAAAATCTCTATTATGAGTTGTGAGCTGAGTGAGACATACGTGCATGGGAGTTTACACCAAAGGCCCATGCAATTTATTGTGCCTACTGGGCCTGCTTGGCCCAATTACAAATATATTATTTCCTTCTCACAATTGGTTGAAGCTATACCTGCACAACCTTATGATTTAGCACAACTGATAATGTTTACCTTGTGAGAGAAGCTCTCGCTATGTGGCCACTTTTCCCATGGCCAGGTGTTCAATTTCACTAAAGCCTATTAGTCTCCTAAGAACTCTATTTCAAACAGAAAGTCAGTCCCGACTTCAGAAGCTGTGGCTTTGGTCTAGAATGCTGATTACCTGTGCTGGGACTCCTCTACTGGTAGTTGCCAGAGACATTATATCATGTCCATGCTTCAAGGAGTCATCCAACAGCTTATCTCAATGAGACATTGAATTCCAAGATGTGGGTTAGTGCTTTCATATTAATGAATTATCCACAATTCAGCCTTATATTTTGCAGCCCACAATAGAACACCCTCAAGATCTATTCCCATACAGGTTTTCCATTTGTTAATGGTACATATGAGCTAGATTCTTAATTTCCTTCAGTGTGTAAGCTAATTTCTTTTTGAGCAGAAACTGCAATTTCTTGCTCAGGCTCTGCTCAGTCTCAATTCTTATAACTCCTTTGGAAGCAAAGAGGTGTGGCAGGGAATTGATATTGAGGAGGATGAGCAAGAAATTTCAAGACACCTACCCCATGCATGGTTTTTACAGAATTTCCAGGCAAATGGAGGCTTTTCTTGTCTATTAAATGAGAAGGCTACATCTCTAACCCAGGAGTATTCAGAAGTATTTCATCTTTCAAGATTCTTACGTGTATTTGCCCAGTTTTTTCCACTCCATGCCTCAGGGTACCATATTTTCTTATTATGACCATTACTTTACATAGGAAATCTGGGAGTCTGTGAATCAGGCCTCTTTTTCACCTCTGCAATTCTTACAAGTAGATCTTCAACCTGGTTTTCAACCCAAAATGCCATGTGCCTTAAGCAATAATAATCTATTTAATTCTGTCATGGAAGACCTCTAGCTTTCAGAACTGACCTCTGTTTGGTAATTAGCTGATCTAAATCTGTCATTTCTTTTTTCAAGACTTCCAGAGAGCAGTTAACAAAAGCCAGTGAACTCCACAATTCTTGTAATTACCTTTACCCTCAGACTATTGAAGTGCCATAGTTACTGTGTAACCCAAAACATCACCTTCTACATGCCCCTCATCTCAAAATACCATTGGGAGATCTTTTGTAACTATGACCAAGCAATCCAACTTCAGAAGCCCATTACCTGTTTATATGGTCACTCCTGGCACTAACTATCTGAGCTCCCCCTGAAGTCAGATACTGAGGCAAAGAATCATATGCAGGTAACTTATCTAAAAATTTTACCATGGAGATACAGAGTGAAGGGCAGAGAAAGTAAAAACGAAAAACAAGGAAAAGCTAACACAAGCTTTTAGCTTTTCCTTTATTTAGTAACACGTGTTACTAAGTTGGCCACCACACCCTGCAGGACCCTCTGAAGTGTCTTATGGAATGTAACTCAAAACTGTTTGCCCAAAAGATAATTTGGCAGGCATTTATCCATGGCTATAATCTCATATTGTTCAACAATATCTTACGTATGTCAAGTCATAATCCCAGTTGTGCAGATTAAGTGCCAAGTAAGTTCCATGGCTTCTACATGTCTGAGGCATCAGAGAAACCCCCAACCAAGAAGTAAAGGTTATCAGTGCAGAACCTGCCCAAAGATAGGAGCAAGAAATTGAGTTAAGGATTCAAAGTGGTACATAAGAGGAATCTGATACTTCATTTGATTTTCACAGTAAGCCCATGTGTTAGATACTCTTGTTAGCCTCATCTTACAAGTGAAGAAGCAGACACAAGGAAATACATTTAACCCAGGCTAAGTGTAAGTTGTAGAGCCAAAATTTGAAGGCAGGTGAATTTGACTTGGTGGAATCTTAACCGACACCCTACACTGTCTCTCCAACATGAGTAAGTACCAAATACATAAAGGCAGTGGGCTGAACATGTCAATTATGAAGGGGCTTCCCTTGACAGAAGAAACAGTTGAGGAGCCGAACTAGCCTAATCTGATTCAGCATTGCTGTTCTTTCCCCAAACCAGAAAATAATACTAATCCTACTTTATTCTTAGCAGATTATCACACTATTCATAAGCAGTAAGATAACTTGAACCACTCTGTAATTCAACAAACCTCTTACCACTAACCCAACCAGAAGTCACTGACAGAGATTCTGCAAAAGCTGCTCTAATTCTCAGAAAACTCACATTTCCTGTCACATTTTGTTCTATGTTTCATTCGAGGAACATTAAAAGGGCATTGGAATTCCAGAACCGACAGCATTAAGTGCTGCTAATGGGCCTGATAGATCCAATAGAAACAGCAAAACAAACAAGAAATTGTTCAATTATAATTCTATTTCCCGAAAATAAATACCTATGGGATATAAGTAACTTTGTTATTTTTGGTAAGAGTTCTATAAAATACCTGATTACTATTGATAAATAGACTGCAATGCAGTTGGTGTCACTTCTCATTTCTTTCACAGTTTCAGTAGAAGGCAGTGCAGTATGATTGCTTTCTCATCACTGAATAATAAAGCAATACAATCAGATGCGCAGGATATTCTGAAGCAGTTTCCATGGTTAGTTAAAATTTTCCTATAAGCGTACCCAAAAAGGTTTGAGAATCCTCTCTTTTGAGTAGAGATTATCTAAAATTAATAAAATGGCACAAGAAGGCAAAGGAAGAGTCCTCAGGTGGCTTTTTCTATTCCCTTTTCCAGAATGGAATGGCTTGACTTTTTAGAACCCGCTGGAAGGGTAAAATCACACAGTATACAAAGCAGCCTTGTCTGCAGAGATAATGCAAGGCAGGATGTGCCAAAAGTGACAGAGGTCAGCAGTCCCTGAACCAGCCTGCACATTTGAAGTGTGTTCCCGCTGTGGTCTATTACCAGGTCCACTTCCTCCCTCTTTGCTTGCCTTGAATCTGATGTATATTAATAATCATGCCCATTATACTTATTGTAGTCTAAAATCATATTGCAGTTTCTGGAGTGATTGATGCCTACATAGAGGAGTCTAACTGGCCTAATGTGATCCAGAAATCTATAGAAATGAACAGAGAGATAGTTGCCATTGACCTTCTATTCTCAATTAAGAAATTAATGCCTTAAATGTTAGAGCCCAATGTAAAATTACAGATAAGCTAGCCCAGTATTTTCCAAATGCCTTTCCTTCATGATTCTTGCCATATCTGCATCCCATCAGTACTATTATTTGCTAAACATTTTTCACTTTCTTTTTACTTAGCATTAACATCCAGAAAATTACATGCATATTTTTTGAATATGCATTGAAATAAATGCATAACTAATAGGTTGCATACACCACCTAAAATAATCTTAACTGTCATCACTGTGTATATATCTCACCTTAGAAAATGCTAATCTCAAACACCCGTTTTTAGATGGAGAAACTAATGAGATAAGTAAATTTCCTAGTGTCACTAATTTAGCCGGTGGCATGGCTGGTACTCACACACAATTCTCTTGCCTTGCAGTTCAGGCTATTTCCTGTGCATCATGCTGACTCAACAGCATGAAGGAAAAGCACGATAAATGGGTCAACATTAAAAACTTATTGCACTTCTTGACTCCATGTTGTGATTAAGGATCTATACAGATGTCTAAGCAAAAACAAAGCAACCTCAATGCCCTTCCTCACCCCCCAGAATTTCTCCTCCTCTATGTTCAATGACTTTAGCAGACATTCTTCTATTGTCTTAAGGTTTTTATCCCTCATCTTTGCCCTTATCAATGTTTATTCATTCTATCTCTATTAGTAATCATGATCTCTTCGAAAGTTGGAAGTAAAGGCCAAGATGTTGCATTTTGCCTATAAATAATCATCTCAGTACCTAGGATTTCTAAAGTATTTTATAGTTTTTTCAAAGCTCTTTCCCAAGTTTTATAATTTTCAATCCTCACATCCTTATAGGATTCATACTTTACCTACTGAGGATGCTTCTTCTGGGTTACATGCTATAATCAAAAAAAGAATCTCCCATAAGGAGGAAGAGAGATGAAATTAAAATTACTAAAAAGTTACCATAAAGATATCACAATATATCTGTTCATCTACCACTCTTTTATTATACATTTGTATTCTTAGCAAGAGTGATGTAAGTGTAGTGATGCCTTGCTAAGAAATGAACCTTGCTTCAGTAAAATGTTCCATTTTATCCATTACCTTAAATGATGGGCTTGTGAAAGCTGTCAGTGAAGTCACTTCAACATTGCAGTCTTCAATGAGTGGAATAAAAAGTGACATTTTCTTGATTAAAATTAATTTCTTTGCCATGGAAGAACATGCAATATCCATCTCCCTAATGGTTCTAAAGTCCTTGGAATAATAGATAAGGCAGTTAAAGTAAATAAACACGTCTCCCAGGAGGGGACAAGGATTTTTCAGGCTAGAGTTAGCGTAACTCTGGAGAAAAACAACTCCTTAACACACGCCGGACAGACAGACGGTTTTGGTGGCCAAAGGCACCATCTTCAGTAATCTGTAATTAATGGTGTCAGCCCAGGGTATGGGATCCAATAAGATAGTGTGTGACAGACCACAGACTCACCCTAAGCCCCATTAGGTGGCCTCCTTTGAATAACATCTCTCTGAAAAATTACATTTGAAAGTTTACCAGTTCTTAAAGGTCACCAGTAAATTAAACTGCAGTGTGTCATGTGAGGGCTTAATGACCTTGAGAGTTAATGTACCTTTCTAATTATCACCTCAATCACATAGAATGGCTTATTCATCTTAACCCGACCTATCACTTGCCTGTTAATCTGTCCCACCACAAGTTAGTGCTTGTAGGAGGAGATTCTTAATGGCTCTCAAATGGTTATGTAAGAATCTACAGTAAACTCCTTGCTTCCATATATGAGTTTGCAATATAAAAACATGAACTGCAGTCTGCTATCACCTCTCTTCACTCTATTCTTCTTTAATGTCCAGCACGTTCTTTGACTTCCTTCTCCCAAGTGCTGAGTCAGTGTGCCTACCCACTGGACTACCAAAAGTAAAATTTAGAATCAAAAATCCACTGGAAAAATGCCTCTTCCAAACCGCAAACTGAGGGGGAAAAAAGTTTTAACACATATGATCAAAAAAAGTGTTGATATTAATATGTAAAGAGATCATAAAATTAATAAGAATAAAGCAAACATCTGTAGGAAGGACTTCGGTAGATTACAGAATCAGATAGTGCACTAAATAAGATGCATAAATTGCTGATAAACATGTGAAAAGCATTCAACACTTTAAGTAACTGAAAATACACATTTAAAAGTGAAATGCCTTTCTGTCTATTAATTGGTGAAGAATTTTTTTAAATTATACTTTAAGTTCTGGGATACGTGCAGAACATGCAGTTTGTTACATAGGTACACACGTGCCATGGTGGCTTGCTGTAGCCATCAACCGGTCATCCAGGTTTTAAGCCCTGCATGCATTAGCTATTTGTCCTAATGCTCTCCCTCCCCTTGCCCTCTACCCCCGACAGGCCCCCGTGTGTGATGTGCCCCTCCCTGTGTCCATATGTTCTCATGGTTCAACTTCTGAGTAAGAACATGTGGTATTTGGTTTTCTGTTTCTGTGTTGAGAATTTTTTTAATAAGAATTCTTATTATTGGTTATAGAATGAGATAATAGGAATTCTTATATAATGTTTGTGGGGATTAAAATCAGTATGATTTTCTAGAAGGCAAGTTGGCAATACATATAGGAATTATTATAATGAACAGCCCAGCTATTTTAATACTTTTACTCAAAAGTTATTCTGAAAAAGTAGCAGAGATTGTAAAATGATTTCTATAAAGGGTTATTCAAGTTACAGATTATACTGCAAATTTGGAAACAATCTAAATGTCTATGATTAATTGATACATAACGTTACATCAATATAGAACGCTATGAAGCAATTAAAATGGTAGTATGTATTAGTATTTAACATGTAAAATAGAAAAATTAAAGTCAGAATTTTGTGTATGTACATATTGTGATATAAATATATACATTACATGTATACATATTGTGATATAAATATATATTACATATATGTACACATTGTGATATAAATATATAACATATATGTACATATGATTTAAATGTTACATGTATGTACATATTGATAGAAATTTATATAGTATTACATATATTTCTGACATATATAAAAGTAATACATAGGCAGTTTTTACTTTATACTTTCCTTGCAAATTCTAAATTTCTATAATGAACATGTATAGTTTTCATAATCAGATTCAAGGCATATATAGCATATCATCACTCATCACTTGAGGAGTATCAAAGCCAGAGATACATATACATTATGTATATTCTATTCCATTTGCAACTTTTTAAATGTTTTGACGGGAATGCTATGCCAAATTAATACACTTAGGTGTTGGATTATCAGAACTGTACTCTTCCCATGTATATGATAGATCCACCTCAAGCTAATGATGAGCACTATGCAGATGGAAGGTAAACCCACAAATATTAGGCTGACACACTGAAGCCAACTGCCCAAAGCTGACTGTCATCCAAAGTGTGCTGCGTATGTTTTTCAACAGTGGCAGAGTATATAAACAATTTCAATTAAAAATTCTGACATTCACAGGGTTCTTTCACCTTCATAAACCAGTAAACAGGTCAATAGCTGTAGATGTCCTTCAGATACAGAGTGAATCATTGTACATAAACAACCCTTGGCCTGAATACCAGACCCCACTCCACTCTTAAATTCTATCAAGACCCTGTGTAATTCTGAGGCAATGATTCAGATGTCATGGCCTTAATTGATGAGTACTAGGAGGCCCTATACTTAATTTCCTTGTGCCATTTCTCCATTAAAACCATGCTCTGGGTAGTTTTCTACAGGGCCCTAGAGAATCAGGCAATTCATTGCATTTGCTGTGCTGCATTAAAATGGGCAGTCCATTGGGTACCACTTATATTTCATTTCAGAGATCAATAGGACACTCCATTCAATCCCAAAGAAATTCACAGTCATCCTGCTTTTACATGAGACACTAAGTCAGTAGTCAGTTTAAATTTTATTCCCAAGCATACAGAGATTCATATCTGCAGGACAAACTAGTCTTTTGGCAATGATCAAAACTTCTGACAGAAAGGAAAGTACTGCTATGGATACCAACACCCTCTATGGAAAAGCAAGTATATTTCAGAAGACAGAAATACAAACAAATACTTAAGCCTTTTATTCTTGTTCTTACAAGAGATTACATTAAATTTCCAAATTTCCACATGCAAGAGCTTAATAAACAGTTGGATATGTAAGTAAAAGCTCAATAAATGCCTTTAATATTATAGTAGGACTGTTTTTAAGCTTAAAGCTGATTAGACAACTGAGTGGATTTGAGGCCAATGATATTATTTTCTTTGCCTAGGATAATGAAATGTGAAAGACAGTCATTCCTGGATGAAAAGATGGTATTTTTGTAAGTGTAGTTAGAAATGATAGACAAATATACATGCTGAAATTTGTGTCTGTTTACAGTAATGTTCTTAATAGTTCACACTCTCTAGACATATCTTATCATTCTTCCTCAATACTGGTCAGGCATAAAAAATAAGACCAAATATGAAGCAAAATTGAGACCTATAACCAATGAAAAAAATTTCTGAGGAAATCAGTTAGTGCACACACAGTGTATTCTGTTATTTCAGTTGGACCTGCTGTTGGCTTTGACATAGAGATGAGATGTTTTTTGATGATGGAGATTCAAGGCGTGTATACTTGAGCAGTGATGAGGCCCCAGATACACATGCATTATGCTATCAATTTTATGTTACTTTGCCTTCAGGCAAGCAGATCTCAACAACCCATCTTTATTTCAGGAAAAATGGTCAAACCCAATTTCACAGGTAAAACAAAGTCAGTTTTCACCACAATATAGCCATTTATAAACAGGATGCCTAGCCATGAAATAGAAAGTGCTTTTTTTCTTACACAAAAGGTCAAAGACATCTGGCCTCAATATTGTTTCATGTTCTGTTGGCAATAAAACATTTTCTCTGTTTGAAAACTAAAATGCTGAGCACAAGTTAGGAAAATTGCCAAGCTTGTCTTTGTTAACTGAGCTGAAATTTATTCTTAATATTTGTTCTCTTATAATTTAATAGCAATTTAACAATATCCAACTTCCTTTTAGCATTTTTGCATCAAAGTATAATAAAAAGATATGGTAAAGGGGCTTTTAGCGAGGGATAAAAACTTTATGAGCAAAAAGTCTCTATTTAAATGCTATGGATGCTTATTTAGCTGTTTTTCTTCATTAAATATGAATTATAGCTCTTTAAATGCTGATTTGGAAATCAGGAAGGTTTAGTTTTACTCCACTGCTTTATATCCACAGGCAACATAAATCTATTTAAAAGCTGATTTAAGAAAGCAACTTGGGGAAGCAAATTGCTAGTGATTTGATCCCTTGAATTTTGCATGCTACATAATCAGAATCAGGTTGTACAGAGTACCAAAATGTTTATTTGAATGTGGTTGAAAAGACAATTATTTCTTAAAACACATAGAATGGCTAGTGGTAGAGTTTAGCACAGACTTACAATACCCCCATGAGGTATAGATAGAGTAGGGAGAGGGCCTGAAGACAATCTATCTGAAGGCAAATTTTCTCTTTTTTTTTTTAATAAAAGAATCCATCTGTTTCACTTCTTCATTGGAAAATATAGATAGCTAATAAAATTACAACCCCAGATGCAAAATACCTTTTAATTATAATTTCAATACTGAAAACAAATTATTTTTGTTGATACAGTATTAAACTAATAGTTTAGAATAGGACACAATGTTATTACCATATACCTTATATAGCAATGTGATGACTTGAGATCAGGACAAATCTAATTCACAGAGCCACCATTTCCAAGTCTTTCATAGGACAAAGTAAAGAAATGAGGTACACAGATCACTTTATTTCAAGACCATCCTATAATAACATATTATCCAAAGTGACATGAAGAATTAATGGAATTGAAAAGTATTGTGTCGTATTGACAGTGTTGTTTGAATAGTTTTCTCACTCTACGTGAAGTGACACAAACTGATTTGCTTCCCATTTTTATGCAAAAGAAAAACTGACTTTCCATGCACAATGTAGTAACAAGTAATAACTCTTCTTCACTGTCTTACCACAGGTTAAATGCTGGCTAAAATACAACAAAATCAAAAGTCAGAAGAGAAAAGGATTTTTAACTCTATTCTTTAAAAAAAAAAAAAATGCAGGATGACCAGAGATACTTAAATTTCTCCTTTTGATTGAATGATCAAGAGTCCAGGAATGGATCATATGACTGTGTTAATTTCAACTACTTAGAACAGCACATTCTATGACAGCAATTTCTGAAGTTTTTTGTTTGACTTAATACACAAATCACCTTCACCAACGCACAATAGCACAGATAGACATTAGGTGCAACATTTTTGGAAATAAATGAAAGGTAGAAGTGGTGTATTTTCAGATACTTTCATGGTTGACTGGTAAACAAAGGTCAACCATTCACAGTTACATCAATTCTATTTTGCTTTAAATTTTTTTTTAATTGTAAGGGAAAGGATAAATTACATTTTACAGTTGTTCGTACATCAAAAGACTGAATGTTTTTAGGATGGCCAACTATTCAAAAGTCTAGCTAAAAAATACTGCAAAAATTGCAAATTTATGAAGTCAATTTTGTAACTGGGAATTATGGCAATCTTACAGTGAAATTCATGTTAATCTATAAAAGATTCTGCGGAATAGGGAGCCATCCAATCAGTGAGGAATCAATATTGCAGAAATTATTTCACAGAAAATATAATCAAGTTTCTCCTTTCTGTTCAATCTGAATCACTCTGGTCTTGTTTTAAAAGAAATTCATGCTGGTTTGCATGTCAAAACTGTAAATGTTGTACTGACTAAAATACTACTAATTTTAACAAAAAGAATAGAGAAACCAAGTTTGAGGTAACAGAGAAACAGATGTGAAACGACATAGGTTATAAATCTTACCTAATAAATAATTGAAAAAGAACTAATATTATTATTAAATATAAACAACATATAAATTAGCCAAGTTAACTAAATAACCAACCATTTTACTGAATAAGTTATTTCCTCAATCCTCCCCCTAGAAAGTGTTTTTTATGGCAAACCATTGCTAAAGGAAGTTATTGTAACTTAACAAATTTTGTGTCAGTCATATCTAAGGATTTTCTTCACAAACTGAAGGAATTTGGTGAACTTCATTAACAGTGGTAAGATTATTTTTCATAACAAATTACCCATAGGTGGAGTCAATAGGATGTTGACAGAGAGAGATAGTACTGTAGACTATTTGTGTCGTCCCCAAATTTATATGTTGAGATCTAATCACCAATGTGATGGTATGTCTGGGGGAGGGCCCTTGGGAGATGATTGGAACCCTCATAAAAGGGATTCATATCTTTGTAAAAGTGACTCTGGAGAACTTCCTCACCCCTTTAGCCATATGAGGACACATGGAGAAGACAGATGTCTATGAAGCAGGAAGCAGTCTCTCACTAGACACCGAATCTGCCTGTGCTTTGATCTAGGACTTCCCAACCTCCAGAACTATGAGAAATAAATTTGTTGTTTATAAGGCTAATCATTTAGTGCATGGCTCTAAATAGTGAGAAATAAATTAATTGGTATTTATTTTCAAGGGTCAAATAACTATCCCCCAAACTTCTTTCATCTCAGGTTTAACGTCTTCTTGAATCAGTTTCTATTCTGTATATTCTATGTACTGAATTCTGTCTCTTGGGATATTCAATCATACTTCATATTCTTATTGAGGCATCTCTACTTATGCCACTCTTGATTCTGATTCTTTTATCTTAATCTTTCTGTTCAGATTTTTTAAAGCATTTGATCCATATATCCAGTTTCACTGAGGCACAGCTCAGAGTACATTACACAGTGTGTGCTTTATATACCTAAGAGCTTTATTTGACTTACTTTAGTCCCACTTCATTCCACAATGAACTTGAGGTGTTTATAAAAAAAACTTACTATAAGTTGGTATTTTTGTCAATTTCAACTGAGCCTGAAATATGTTTATTACTGTGTATTATCACTATTTATAGTACATAATACAATAGAGCCTTACTGCTTTTCTGGGGGGTAAGACCAAAGGAAGAGAGGCAGTAAGTTGGAGGTGATTATAGAATGAGGTATGCATAAAATATCCATACATATGCTAAAAAGGACAGCAAATCAAGTATGATGCTGAATTTCACTTCCTTTTGCTTTCTCCATTCCTTCAAGAAGGAATTTTAGTAAGAAGGTGTTAAGGTCAGTTGGGGAAGTAGAACCTTATGGAGGATAGGACTTAAACAGAAGTGATAAAGGTCTAGCCAATCCATATCAGCACTGGTATATTTCACAATATCTTTGACCCACTTTGGTAAAAATAAAAGTTCACTAAGCCTAGTATGCTTATTTCTTCTTGCATCTTCCTGGCCACACTAATTCATTATAGAATATGAAAATAAAACACAAATAAATATTTTATTTTAAAAACTTTGTTTTATTTATCTCTGTATATATATCTTTAATTTTTAAAACTGATTCACAATATGCTCAATTTAATTGAGCAAGGTTTTTGAGTATTTACTATATTATATGTAGTAAAGTGCCGTGCTTTTTTTTTTTTTTTTTTTTTTTTTGAGATGGAGTCTCACTCTGTCTGTCTCCCAGGCTAGAGTACAGTGGTGTGATCCTAGCTCACTGCAACCTCCACCCCCGCTGGGTCTAAGCAATTCTCCTGCCTCAGCCTCCTTAGCAGCTGGGAGTATAGGCATGCACTACCATACCCAGCTAATTTTTGTATTTTTAATAGAGACAGGGTTTCACCATGTTGGCAAGGCTGGTCTTGAACTCCTGATCTCAAGTGATTTGCCTGCCTTGGCCTCCCAAAGTGCTGGGATTACAGGCACGAGCCACCACACCCAGCCCTTAAAGTGCCTTTCAAAAGACTTTCGGCAATCTTAGCATTTAATATGAACAAGTTATCTATAAAAAGATAGGCCAGGCTCACGCCTGTAATCCCAGCACTCTGGGAGGCTGAGGCAGGCAGATCACCTGAGGTTAGGAGCTCGAGATCAGCCTGACCAACATGGAGAAACCCCATCTCTACTAAAAATACAAAATTAGCCGGGTATGGTGGCACATGCCTGTAATCCCAGCTACTCAGGAAGCTGAAGCAGGAGAATTGCTTGAACCTGGGAGGCAGAGGTTATGGTGAGCCAAGATCGCACCACTGCACTCCAGCCTGGGCAACAACAGCGAAACTCCATCTTGAAAATAATAATAATAATAATAACTTAGTCCCAGAGTTGCTCAAAGATCATAATCCATAATAGTAGACACAAGTCAAGGACAAAAATTATAATTGCTATATTATCAGAATAGGATAAGTCTCAATTTAATTCTAAAGAAGACTTGTAATAATTTAGAGAAGAGACTAGTCAACAGAACAGGACAGCAGATCTAAATCCCAAAGCCTTGTTCATGGAGGCAATATTTGAAAAAGAAAAAAAATTAGCTGATGATCAGGAGATAAGAGGCCTAAAAAAAGATCCACAGAAGTGGCCAGGCACAGTGGCTCACACCTGTGATCCCAGCACTTTGGGAGGTCAAGGTGGGCAGATCATGACGTGAGGGGTTCGAGACCAGCCCAGTCAACACGGTGAAACCCTATCTCTATTAAGATACAAAAAATTAGCTGGGCATGGTGGCATGTGCCTGTAATCCCAGGCTACTCAAGAGGCTGAGGCGGGAGAATCACTTGAACTCGGGAAGTGGAGGTTGCAGTGAGCTGAGATCGCACCATTGCACTCCAGTTTGGGGAACAGAGTGAGACTCCGTCACAAAAAAAAAAAAAAAAAAAAAAAAAAAAAAAAAAAAGATCCACAGAAGCAAGAGTGTACATTTGTCTTGATTAGTGTGGCAGTTATTAGGGATATTGATTGAACACATTCAGTGACCTTTTTAAGGATCTACAATAGGATTGCACTTCCTTGTCCCTGAGAAGTTGGGTTTCACCATGTGACTTAGTTTGATCAGTGAAATAAGCACAGAAGTGATATGAATCTCTTCTGGACGGAAGTTTTAAGTACTATTTTGTGAATAACCACATTCTCTGGTCCCTGCTTTAGAAATTTGGGAAGTATGAGTTGAGGTGGGTCCTCTGTCTGTCAGACTGTGCCCATGAGTGACTACAAGAAATAGAAGCTCCAGTTAATCTTTGATGGGCAACAACTTCTGTGGTTATAAACTCCCTTAAAAAAAATCTTTTTTGAAGGCACACGATGAAAAGAAAAGCCACTGAAAAAAGAGTAACATGATTTATAGAAATATAGAAAAATAAATATCATGAAAAGTATGAAGGGAGGGTTAAAAAAAAAAACCTTCAAACATACCCAAGCTGCTGATGGAGAGGGATGAGGAAGAGGAGGTAGAGAAGGATGAAGACTAAAATAAACAAGAAAGTTGTGTCTGAGAGGCTGTTATCCATGAAAGAGGAGATTTTGTGGTGGGGGAGCCACAGCATCAGGATATAGCAAGTCAGTAAAGGGGAGCTAGACATGCAAGCCCAGAACATGGAGACTATCATGTTGAGGAGTTTGTGAAAAAGGGATGCAATACAAATAGTTTGGGAATAAAGGAATAATTTTTGTTTTGTTTATAAAATAAAGAAAAACCTAAGTATGTTTTGAAGTAGAAGAGAAACTGTCAATAAAGAGGGAAAGACAAAAGGCACAAAATAAGAAGGAAAGAGAGAAATATCCCAGAGAGTTGAAAGGAGATAAGGTCAAGGAACAGGTTGCAGCATTCACCTCAGATGAGAGAGAAATGGAAGTATAATGGAGAGGAAACACTTTGAGAAAGGTCAACTTGGATGACCTTGTCTTCTCATTAAAGTAGAAGGTCAGATTGTTCAGAAAATAAAGGAGGAAATGGGGCTCAAATGAGAAGGTTTAGAGGATCTGTTTCAGGGTGTGTGATGTGGAACCTACCACTGGGAGAAAGATGGTATAAACGTGTGGTCAGTCCACTGAGTACTGATTCTGTAATTGTACATCATACTGATGGTACAGTACATTATAGTAAATAATTATTTACTAAATGTCTTATTCATTCAGTCCCAGTGACTGACCTGGTTTGAATATAAACTGATATATCATTCATAACTCCAAGTCATTCCTTAGGTAACTTGTCACTCTCTAGTAAGGATTCTAGGACTCTAGATATCTAGTTAACAATTTACATTTGTATTACATTTGATGAATTTAATTGTCAGGAAGACTCTATAAATTATACAGTATTTAATAGTTGAATAAAGGGAGGATCCCTGACTTGATTAAGGCTTCATAGGTAATAAATTACACAGCCAAGAATGAAACTCAGTCTTTATTTGCCAAGTCCAGAATAAGAAATAGTATTTCTCAGAAATAAGCACAAGAACTGGAGGTGACTGTAAACCTAGTTATTTAAAATATTAAAGAGGGAATTATGGATAATTATATTATTTTAGTAAATTATATAATTGTATTAGTCCATTCTCACACTGCTATAAAGAACTGCCCAAGACTGAGTAATTTATAAAGAAGTTTAATTGACTCACAGTTCCACATAGCTGGGGAGGCCTCGGGAAACTTACAGTCATGGCAGAGGGAAAGAAGCACATCTTACATGGTGGCAAGTGAGAGAGATCTAGTAAGAACAGAGAAAGCTGCCTTATAAAACCATCAGATCTCACAAGAACTCACTCACCATCATGGGGGAATCACCAGCATGGGGGAAATCACCCCATGATGCAATTGCCTCCCACAAGGTCCCTTCCTCTACACTTGGGGATTATGGAAATTACAATTTGAGATGAAATACTGGTAGGGACACAGAGCCAAACCATATCATTCGGCCACCAATCCCTCCCAAATACCATGTCTTTCACATTTCAAAAGCAATCATGCCTTCTAAATAGTCCCTGAAAGTCTTAACTCTTGTTTCAGCATTAACTCAAAAGTCCACAATCCAAAGTCTCATCTGAGACAAGGCAAATCACTTCTGCCTATAAGTCTGTAAAGTCAAAAGCAAGTTACTTCCTTCCTAGATACAATGGGGGTACAAGCATCGGACAAATGCTCCCATTCCAAATGGGAGAAATTGGCCAAAATTAAGGGGCTACAGGCCCATGCAAGTCCAAAATCTAACAGGGCAGTCACTAAATCTTAAAGCTCCAAAATGATCTCCTGTGAATCCATGTCTCCCATCCAGGTCACCTCGATGCAAGAAGTGGGCTCCAACAGCCTTGGGCTGCTCTTCCCCTGTGACTTTGCAGAGTACAGCCCCTCACCCTGGTTGCTTTAATGGCTGGCATTGAGTGTCTGCAGCCTGGGTGCATGGTGCAAACTGTTGGTGGACCTGCCATTCTGGGTCTAGAAGACAGTGGCCCTCTTCTCTCAGCTCCACTAGATAGTGCCCCAGTGGAGACTCAGTGTGGGGATTCTGACCCCATACTTCCCTTCCACACTGCCTTAGCAGAGGTTCTCTATGAGGGCTAGACCCCTGCAGGAGACTTCTGCCTGGAAATCCAGGCATTTTCATACAGCCTCTGATGTCTAGATGGAGGTTCTTAAACCTCAATTCTTGACTTCTGTGCACCCACAGGACCAACACCATGTGGAAGCTGCCAAGGTTTGGACCTTGCACTCTTGGAAGCAACAGCCTGAGCTTTGCATTGGCCCCTTTTAGTCATATCTGGAGTGCAGGGCACCCAGTCCTGAAGCTACACAGAGAAGCAGTGGGGCCCTGGGCTCAGCCCATGAAACCACTTTTTCCTCCTAGGCCTCAGGGCCTGTGATAGGAGGAGGCTGCCATGAAGGTCTCTTACATGCCCTGAAGACATTTTCCTTATATTCTTGGCTATTACCATTCAATTCCTCATTACTCATGCAAATTTCTGCAGCTTGCTTGAATTCCTCCCAAGAAAATGGGTTTTTCTTTTCTACTACATGGCTTGGCTGCATATTTTTCATACTTCTGTGCTCTGCTTCTCTTTTGAACATAAGTTCCAATTTCAAACCATCTCTTTGTAAACTCCTAAGACCGAACACTTTCAAAATCAACCAGGTCACCTCTTGCGTGTTTTGCTCCTTAAAATTTTCTTGCAAAAGATACCCTAAATCATCCCTCTCAAGTTGAAAGTTCCACAGATCTCTAGGGCAGGGACAAAATTCTGCCAGTCTCTTTGCTAAAGCATAGCAAGAGTGACCTTTGTTCCAGTTAGCAAGAAGTTCCTCATCTCCATCTGAGACCACCTCAGCTTGGACTTTATTGTCCACATCATTATCAGTATTTTGGTCAAAACCATTCAACAAGTCTCTAGGAAATTCCAAACTTTCCCACATCTTTCTCTCTTCTGAGCCCTCCACACTGTTCCAACCTCTGCCTGTTACCCAGTTCCAAAGTCACTTTCACGTTTTCAAGTATCTCTATAACAGTAACCTGCTACCTTGGTACCAATTAACTGTATTAGTCTGTTCTCACAGTGCTATAAAGAACTGCCCAAGACAGGGTAATTTATAGAGAAATGAGTCACATCACAGTTCCTCATGGCTGTGGAAGACTCAGGAAACTCACAATCATGGCAGAAGGAGAAGAGGCACATCTTATATGGTGGCAGGCAAGAGAGAGCAAGGAAGAGCAGGGAAAACTGCCTTAAAAAATCATCAGATGGCCAGTTGCAGTGGCTCATGCCTGTAATCCCAACACTTTGGGAGGCCCAGATGGGTGGAAAACCTTAGGTCCAGAGTTTTGGACCAGCCTGGCTAACATAGTAAAACCCCATCTCTACTAAAAACACAAAAAGTAGCTGGGTATGGTGGCATGTGCCTGTAATCCCAGCCACTCAAGAGGCTGAGGCAGGAGAATCGCTCGAAACCGGGAGACAAAAAAGGTGCAGTGAGCCGAGATCACGCCCTTGCACTCTAGCCTGGGCAACAAAAGTGAAACTCTATCTCAAAAAAAAAAAAAAGGAAAAAAAAAATCAGATCTAGTGAGAACTGACTCATTATCACAAGAACAGCATGGGGAAAATTGCCACCACGATCCAGTCATCTCTCACCTCCCATGAGGTCCCTCTTTCAACACGTTGGGATTATGGGGATTATAATTTGAGACAAGATATGGGTGGAGACACAGAGCCAAACCATATAAATAATGATTCAGGATGAAAAATCCTTCTATGCTGAAGGCATGAATCTAGGCCTCAGAACCACCTATATCTCCTGGACCACTGTGGTGGAGACCTACAACTCTTAGTCTAAATTAAAATAGAAATAAATGACTTTTACAATGGAACCATAGTGGGATGGCACTAGGGAAATGTTTTGAGCTTTCTAATCCCTTTTCAGTTCTTGGCTGATGAATGCTAATTAAAAAACAAAAAAGTCCAGGCCGGGTGTGGTGGCTCACGCCTGTAATCCCAGCACTTTGGGGGGACCAGGCAGGCGGATCACGAGGTCAGGAGGTGGAGACCATCCTGGCTAACATGGTGAAAACCCGTCTATACTAAAAATACCAAAAATTAGCCAGAAGTGGTGGCGGACTCCTGTAGTCCCAGCTACTCGGGAGGCTGAGGCAGGAGAATGGCGTGAACCGGCGGTGGAGCTTGCAGTGAGCCGAGATCGCGCCACTACACTCCAGCCTGGGTGACAGAGCAAGACTCTGTATCAAAAACAAAAACAAAAACAAAACAAAACAAAAAAAATCCAACAAAGTAAAACAAGAAGAAGAAATAAAACGTAACACCCAATGGAAATAAAAATTCCACCTTTCTCACCCAACCCTCCTCTATTCTGATATTTTAATTCCATTAAGATTATGAAAAAAAATGAAATCTCTCAGATCCTAATGCAAAATTGTGCTCCAGACTTACTTGTTTATCCCTTTGTAGCAATATCAGACGCTGCTCAAAAGAGGCAAGCAAAATAGCATTTTGGAGTTTATGAAGAAAATCATTCTCTAATTTTTTTCAGAATTCAAATGAAAGCTGTTGTTTGAAGCCACTGAAACAGAATTACATGTGAAGTTTAGAAGGGATTAATTTCATAAATTTCTTAAGTTGTTGATGGAACCATCTGGCAGTTTGAGAGATAACCATTAAAGTCTATACAAGAAAATGTCTTTTTGTAAGATTATAATGACTGAATATTATAACAGCAGGAGAATAAAAACTAATGCATATTTTATCATTGAAAACAAATGCTCTGGACTTTAAAAGGCATGTGGGATTTCTGCTCACTTCTAAAGGAAAGCAACTAATGAGTGATGCATATCTACAAGAGCCTCAGAGGTACCGCTTCATTTGATCCTCATGGAGGGCTGCAAAGAAATTATTGCCTGCACTTTTCTGAGGAGGAAATTATTACCCAGAGAAGTTAGGTGATATTCAATGTACTACAAAGTGTAAGCCATATGCATAAAATTTGAACTAAGATTATTATTGCTCAAATACTACATGCTGCTAAATCATACTACCTGTTGAGAAAATTAATACTATGTATCAGATAGTTGTAGATGAGGACCAGAGATTTTATTGTAATTACCTATGAAGGTGTTTCTGGCCAGTCGGGCAGTCAAGGATTTACCAAATGTTTTCACAAAAGTTCTCCCATTAGTTTGTCACTACATCCTGACTAAGTTTCATTATCATTACTATTTTCAGGAACAGAATATATTTCAGTTCAAGGTAATTTGACCCACAGACAAAAACAGTGGTCCTTAAACTTGGGTACATACTAGAACCTTCTAAGAATCCAACAAAACATACAAATACTTGAGCCAAAAAGATGGCTCTCTGAGAAAGGGTCCATGTATGTTTATGTGTAGTTTTGTAAAATCTCCATGTGCCTCCTAAAATTGAGATCTACTAAAATAAGGTTGTCTCAAGGTAGAATAATTCTCAAGCAGCCTAGACAAGCTGGAATGCCTGGAATTGAATTCCCGCTTCAGCATATGTGAAATGTGCAACCTTAGGCAAATTAATCTTTTCTGAATCAGTTTTCTCACCTGAGAAATGGGGGTAATTAATAATGCCTATGTCACAAGTTCTTATGAGGACAAATGAAAGAGTATGTACTGAGAAGAATATCTGGCACATCCTAAGTGCCTAATGATAGCAATTGTTAATCCATTAGTTAAGGAGGCACAGCTGGAGGGCTTCATAATCCTTTTTGTGAGTCAGGTAGCCACTGCAAGCTATCACTCATCTTTCAAAACAAGGCTACTTCCCATAGACATCCATTGTGTCTCAGTGGATGCATGAAATGTCAGGCAGGAATCAGGTTTTTAATTACATTAATGATGCACAGAGGGACAAATTTTTATCTGCTACTGTGGATGACCCCAGCTGTCTTTTTCTGTGCAGCCCCTTTATACCTTCATCTCAGATTTTCACAGTGCCTACTCTAACATCTCAGCCAATTTCTTCCACGGCTCATTCACAGCAAAGCTCTAACAAGTAATGTCAATATTTTCTTTACACAGCTTTCAAGAGTGATTTAAAATGCCAATGCAGCATATTACTCATACCCTAGGCATTTCTCTAACACAGCTCCTATGAGTTATACAAATGGTGCACTTGGAACCAATCTTAGGTAGCCTTGTCCTGGATACTAGGGATTGCACACATTTTGACAAGGGTCACACAGCCAGTAAGCCATAGCTGGGGCTCCTAAACCCATACACTGTATTTTGTCCAGTGCAGCACCAGCCTCAACTGTTCAGAGAACTTCCCTCCAAAGTCCTACCAAGCTTTGCCCATATTCTTCACTTCTCATCCTCACTTCCATCTCTGCTCTGCATAGACCTTGCCTGTACTACCACAGTTCCAAAGTCTTGATGTTTGTTACTGAAATATATGCTGGGTTGGAGATTGGTTCTAATAGTCTCTCTAAACTACTTCCTTTCCATCTTTCTGAACGTACCACTACTTCACAACCATTCTCATATATCACCCCGATTCCTGACGTCTCCAAAGATCATCCTGATTTCCAAAAATGCTATGTCTCTCCTTTTGCTGCATTATATGCCTATAACTTCTTCTCCCTGAGTTGGCCTTTTATCTGCAATGGTTATCTCCTCTCATTCAAGACATCTCTCAAAGCCACTAACAACTGAGGGTGGAGACAAAGAATGGGATTTCTGTATTTTTTGCTGCTGAATCATGAATTTGTTTTAAATTAATAAATAGATGAATAATTCCTTTTGGTTTTCTGTAAGATTTTCCTGATATAAACCAACAAATAACTTCAGGCTTATTTAAACAACTGATACCTGGGGCATGCCAGTGTCAGTGACTGGCACATGAAAAGTTCTACACTGCTCACAAAACATGGCTATGAAATATCACTGTATTTCCTCATATTTTGTTAATCAGTCAGGCATTTGGCAAACACTTACGAAGTGCTGTCTGTGTGCCAGGCACTGTTCTTGATGCTAGGGCACTACCCTGAACGGTAGATATTCTGCTCACATGCAATTCCTATTAATAATAAAAAGCTTTGAATGAAATAAAACCAGGTATTATGATAGAGAGTGAATAGGAGAGGCTAATCAAAAAGGTAGTCAGGAAGGTATATCTCAAAAAGTGGTGTTTGAACTGAGGTTTGAACATAAAGAACCACCAAAGCAAAGAGGATTTTTTTTTTTTTTTTTTTTTTTTTTTTTTTTTTTTTTTTTGAGTGGATGGAGTAGGGTGGGAGGAGGTATTTCAAACAAAAGAAAAGCAAGTCAGAGGTAGAAACAAACTTAAATTTCTTGGAGTAAACGATAGGAGGCCAGGATCAGTAGATGATAATGAGCCAGGCTTGGAGCAGTAAAGATGAAGTCAGCCAAGTCAGAAGGAGGCAGACCCTTCAGGGCCTTGTAGGTTAGGGTAGCAGGTTTAAACCTATGGAGCTTAAAGCGGCAATGATCTGATTTTTTTTTTTTTTAAGAAAAATAAGGGTATTAGGGTGCTATGTATGTGGGAAATGGATAAGGTAGAGATGAGAATAGAAGCACAGAAGAGGCTATTACAGCAGTTTATGAGCAAGAGAAGGGCCTTAATCCTGAGCAAGCTACATTTTTTAATACAGTATTCATTTTAAAAAAAAGAAAAACAGAACTTGGCTTTGCAATAGTAGAGTTGCTATGGCTCCAGTTGTTTCGTTCATTATTTGAATGTAAAGACACTCAGTATAAGAGCTCTCAAAAAGTCTTCATCCTCCTCCATCAATTTTTTGGAATCTTTTCAAGGAGAAAAAAAAAATTGGATTTATTAACTCAATGAGCTTACACTCATAATTGACATCAATTCTGCACAGGAAGTCAGTGCAACCCCAGAACCCGGGGCTTCTCCCTGTGTGCTGTCATCTCATTGGCCTTAGTATGCCTGCTTCACTGTTTCCATAAAGCAAGAGTTTCAGCAAGGAAAGACTCGTTACAGCATGTTCTTTGTGCTGGACAATCTATGAGTGACTCTGAGAAATAGAACAACAAGCAAAACCCTTGGGAGTGCTTAGGTTTCCAGTCATGCCTACTTAATGACAATCGATTTAAGTAAGAGATGTTTCTTATTAAAATTTCCTTGAGAAAATTCCCTCTCTCCTGGCAGTAATGACTTATTTCTGAACTGTCATCAGCTTGTTAACATTTTAACTAAATGGGAGTAGAAACTTCTAAGGATTATTAGTGTTTTCACCTAGAGTAAACATATCAATTAACATTCTGGGATAAATCATGAGCATTAATAATATCAGGGCTAATAGTGATATTCTGTGAAGTTTAGGGTTCTCTTTTGCCTACTCACCATATTAACAGCCAGAGGGAGAACACAATTCCTATTTTTTCATTCACAGAATTCCAGAACAGGGCAACAAAAAATGAAGATCTGTCTAGGGTAAGTGTCACATTTGAAACCTGCAATGTTACGTATAGAAAATACAGAGGGTTTTGAGGAAGATGATAAAGAATTGATCCAGCCGGCTGCAGTGGCTCATGCCTGTAATCCCAGCACTTTGGAAGACTGAGACAGGCAGATCATGAGGTCAGGAGTTTGAGACCAGCCTGGCCAACATAATGAAACCTCATCTCTACTTTAAAAAAAAAAATAATTACAAAAATTAGCCAGGCGTGGTGGCAGGTACCTATAGCTACTCAGGAGGCTGAGGCAGGTGAATCACTTGAATCTGGGAGGTAGAGGTTGCAGTGAGCTGAGATTGCGCCATTATACTCCAGCCTAGGTGACAGAGCAAGACTGTCTCAAAAATAAAAATAAAAAATAAAAAGTTGATCCACAAGTTCAAATCAAAATTTGTACCAAAAAATATGCTACCTGCTTAATTCAAATGAAAGTTAAATTAGATGTTTATGAAAGAAGCTGAATGACACAGCAAAATAGACAAACTGAAAAAGTTCCTTGAATATTAATATTGGAGATTTAGATTATTTGTTTACCTGCTTAAAAGATTCATTTATGCCTGAAAGAAACAAAGTGTTTTAAGTAATAACGTAATTGTATATAATTGAAAAGAAATTATTGCAGTATTCCTAATAGGATACAGAGCAGTCTTTATCAAAACTGAGGGAAGGTTAATATTAAAAGAACCTCAGAATGTCCTGTGAATATGGCAGATTTTATGGTTATATCCTCATTTGTTTTAATGATAAAAGATCCAACAAAATATACTAGTAGAATTGATTAGGTTTATTATTTGCCACAGAATTTAGGAAAAGTAAATACTAATCAAAGAGAAGAGAATCTCAGAAACATTAACAAATATACTTATAAAAACAGTTTAAAAGTATTGCCAAATTATGAACATATATGAATTTGAACATATATGAATTCATAAAATTCACATTTTATGAACTATAAAATTCCACACAATATACTGAAAATATATGTGATTTGAATAGTAGAAATACTAAGAGATAAATTTGCAGCATCTTTCATAAGCTATTCCTTCATTCTTCCATTTTTTAATGAATGCACGAATTAAGGGATTACTATGGGCCAGGCATGGTCCTGAAAACTGAAAACACAAAAGAGAATGAGACAAATACATCTCCCATCAAGGATTTCTTGCTTTTTAATATTTTAAGTTCTAAAGTACATGCGCACAACGTGCAGGTTTGTTACATACGTATACATGAGCCATGTTGGTGTGCTGCACCCGTTAACTCGTCATTCACATTAGGTATAACTCCTAATGCTATCCCTCCCCTCTCCCCCGACCCCACAACAGGCCCTGGTGTGTTATGTTCCCCATCCTGTGTCCAAGCATTCTCACTGTTTAGTTCCCATCTGTGAGTGAGAACATGCGGTGTTTGGTTTTCTGTCCTTGCGATAGTTTGCTCAGAATGATAGTTTCCAGCTTCATCCACGTCCTTACAAAAGACATGAACTCATCCTTTTTGATGGCTGCATAGTATTCCATGGTGTATATGTGATATATTTTCTTAATCTAGTCTATCATTGATGGACATTTGGGTTGGTTCCAAGTCTTTGCTATTGTGAATAATGCCGCAATAAACATACGTGTGCATATGTCTTTATAGTAGCATGATTTATAATCCTTTGGGTATATACCCAGTAATGGGATTGCTGGGTCAAATGGTATTTCTAGTTCTAGATCCCCATCAAGGATCTTTTAATGTAGAGTAGTTGTTCTTAACATATGAACACACACCACATACCACCTGTAATTACTTTCAGAGTAATTACTCTGAATACTACAACTGGAATTTGAGAAAGCCACCACACTAAGGTTAAATGTCTAACACTCACCTGTGGACTAACATACTGGTTGTATACTGGGTTAAGAAATGACAAACTTGGGGAAGAAAAAGGCAAGATGCCACCATCCCAACCACTCTTCATTCCAATGATCCATAGAGAACTCCACTGATTCTTGCTGCCTAGTGATGTGTTTTAACTAAACTAGTGTTTCTGACAAACACAACTGAGTCAATTTTGTTTGTCTACCGCACACAAGGAGTAAATACTATCAGGCAGAAAGAAACCATCCACCCAATCAAAGACCGAGAGGGCCCACTGAGCTGCCCACAATTCTGACTTCCCTCTGCATCAGCTTGGTACATAGGCTAATTACCTTTATAAATATTGATAATTTTAAATTCAGTCTAGCTGCCCCAAAACTTAGCTTACAGAATTCTAAACATTTTGGAGGATTATGAGTCTCATGATAAAATATGAATATATTTACAAAATGAACTACCTTATGTTTGCATATGTTTCAGTGATTTTTATCTCTGTCTGCAACCTGTTGGCATTTATAGATTGTACTATACAATTACTTATATTTTCTGTCTATTTCTTTCTGTTTATTGGTTTGCCTTTATTTTCAGCATAAATAGAGTTAATTCGGTCTCTTCTTTGTATCTCACATACTTTAGGATAGCACAGATAGCATGTGGTAAGAGTTTAAGAAGCAATAGTGATGGATAGTATATAATCTTCTGTCTTTTTCATAGAGTCTGAACTGTGTATGCATTCATATGTATTTATTTAATATATGTGTGTATTCAGCAAATATATATGTATTTAATATTTATTTAATAAACACAAATATGTCTGTAAGGTACATATTTGTTAAATAAATAATCTTAGAAAGTGAAAAATTTATCACTCATTGTTATTTTCACCATTGCACAATATAAAAAATAAATTTCTATACTATCGCTGTTTCATAGATTCTTTAGGCTATGCATTCCCTCACATTTTTCAAGTATACGGCTTTCTGAATTTGTAGTATAATTAATAACATTTCAATTTTATTGCTGATTGTAAAATAGCTCTCTAAACCAATACACAAGTAGTTGGATAAGATAAAAATAAATGATATCCTTAATCAAATAATCAACTTCAGAAAAAAACAGACATTAACACTAGTATTATGTTAAATAATGATATTTCTGGTTAGAACAATGTAACAAAAAATATATATAAATATGAAAAACAAAAAATATATAACAGAAGGTTAAAATATTATTTATAGATATTATGATGCTATTTCTGGACACAGAAGAGACAATAGAAAAACAAAATCAATAGTTCAATAAGATGTCCTGTTATCAAAATTACATATGTGCAAATAATAATTAGAACATACAATGAAAACTATCACATGCACATAGCTATACAAGGCTTAGAAATAAACAAAATAACTATATTCTAGTAAATATTTTTAAAACTACAAAAATATACTGAAAGACACATAAAAGGTGACTTAATCCAGGATTAATTTACGATCCTAAATAGCAAATTTAATTTTTATACATTAAATACTTAGTAATTGACCGAATGTTCATCTACAATTTGATTTCCAGTAAAACTTTCAAGATGACTTTAAAATTTAACAAAGCTTCTTCTGAAGAAAAAATAATTATCAAACTATTGAAAAATAAATAAAGGAAGAATGAACAGTGCAGGAAGTTTGGCTCTGCATGTGTATCAGAGGTGCAGAAGCAGGTTTACCCTGACATGGAGAACATTTTCTAGTTCATGTACTTCTCCATCCTGCCCTGATCTCTCAAGCCTGGCATCAGAGGCGTTCCCAACACCTTCCTAGCACAAGCCTCTCTCCAAAAATCTCCACAGAGAAAAGTGCCATCTGCTACTAATGGCAGATTAGGGGTTTTGTTAGCACACTTCACTCACTTAAAAACTGCAAACTAACATGTGGAGATTCACATATGGGAGTACAACATAAGAGTGAAAAAGACTTTGGATGCTTTCAAATATGTAGCAGGCAGTAGCCTGCATTGCTCATCTGGAAGAAAACCATGAGTGGGACCACAGTGCATGAGACAGGGGAGAGATATGTCCACAATACACATTCCCATTGGGTAGCCAGGCAATCTAAGCCACAGGAGAGCTCCTTGACCCCTGTGCTGGATATGACTTGGGGAGCAGTCAAGAGACTGAGAAGGAGCAACAGTGGGAAGTACACTGTATGTGCTTCTACAACCCAATGCTGATACAAGGAGGTCATTCTTGATCCTAATTCATCGTGAGCTGCTGAGGAACTTGCCAGCCAGCATGACAGGCAGTCACTGGTTTGAAGAGTCTCCAGAGATTTGTGATCTAGTCTCAAGCAATGGAGGAGCCGGAACCCCAAAGCCAGAAATGAGGTGAGTATGGCATGGGCTCCAGCCACAGGTCCAAAAATTGAGAGCCTGCCCCTTCCCTGCCCAACCTTGTGGGATCAGACCGGGAAGGGTGTGTCCTGGAATACATGGGTTCTTATCCCATGCAGAGAGTTTTGTGTCCTGGGGCAATTTCTTAACCTGAGGACCAATTGCTTATGACTTGACTCAGTGTTTCAGCATGCTGCCAGCAGTGGGAGAAAGTCCTGACAGGTTTAAGACCACAGGAAGAGATGGGTTCCACTGTCACCTGCTAGACTGCAGAGCCTGAGCTGCCCCTCTTTCCCTGTGCTGGCTCTTTGGCACAGTAGCAGTTGCTTCACTCTTCCTTGGAGTGTTGCTCCAGGTGCCCGACGGCTACATTCTGGCCCATATCAGGGACAGTGCTTATGCCTGCCATTGGAGGGCTCAAGCACTTGCCAGGCCCAGCCCCATTTGACTCTTCCCCACTCATACACCTCAGAAGCAGAACACAGGACCAGGACAACTGGGAGTTCCATGGACCAGCCCACTGGCTGGAACACCCAAGTATTCCCCC
Source organism: Macaca mulatta (assembly GCF_049350105.2). Lineage (NCBI taxonomy): Eukaryota > Metazoa > Chordata > Mammalia > Primates > Cercopithecidae > Macaca > Macaca mulatta. The sequence continues at coordinate 127,399,116 of NC_133411.1, forward strand.
TGGTTAACAAAGGTCATGAATAAACACTAGTGCAACTACTGCAGCTGGCTCTTACTTACAAAGGACACTCACTGGCCAAGAGGTCAACCTGCACAGCTCATTACATCTGCTGACACAATTGCACAGGACTCAGGAAGGAGACAAGCTTTGCATGACCTCTGCTACCACCATTGGTCATGCCACCCCAGGTACTGAGGAGGCCTTGATCCCACTCACCCAGGCAGTACATTACTACTACAACTGGAATTTAAGAAAGCCACCACACTAAGGTTATCTGAGGGGGAAGGAAAAGTAATAAGTTTGAGAAACCTATTTAAGGAAACACTTAATGAATACTTCGCTCGTCTTTCGAAACACTTAGACATCCAGATACGAGAGGCTCTGTGAACTCTAGGAAATACACTGCAAAAAGAACTTTACCAACACATATGGTCATGAGACTTTCTAAAGTCATTATGAAGGAAAGAATTCTAAAATCAGCAAGAGAAAAGTGTCTAGTCACCTGTATTAGTCCATCTTCACACTGTTATAAAGAAATACCTGAGACTGGGCAATTTATAAAGGAAAGAGGTTTAATTGACTCACAGCTCTGCATGGCTAGGGAGGCCTCAGGAAACTCACAATCATGGCGGAAGGGAAAGCAGGTACATCTTACATGGTGGCAGATGAGAGAGATCAGGCAAGAGCACAGAAAAACTACCATTTCTAAAACCATCAGATCTCCAAGAATTCAGTCATTATTATAAGAACAACATGGGGGAAACAACCCTCACAATCCTATCACTTCCCACCAGGTCTCTCCCTCAAGGAATTACAATTCAAGATGAGATTTGGGTGGGGACACAAAGCCTAGCCATATCATCACCTATAAAGGAAAACCTGTCAGATAACAGTGGACTGATCAGCAGAAACTATACAAGCCAGAGGAGATTGAGGTCCTATTTTCAGAGCTTGAAAAAAAGAGAAAAACTATTAAACACAAATCTTATATACTGCTGGAATGTTTTATAAAACATTTACACCCAGAAAAAAAAGAAAGAAATTACATGGAAACATGGTAGAACTCCACTAAATGACAATGACAAGGAGACAGAGAAATAAAATAGAAACAACCCACAAAACAACTAGATAGCAATTAACATTATAACAGGAATGAAACCTCACATATCAGTACTAACCTTGAACATAAATGGACTAAATCCTCCACTTAAAAGATATAGATTGGTGGAATGAATAAAAAACTTAACCAACGATATGCAGCTTATAAGAAACTCATCTTACTGGTAAGGACATTTATAGACTGAAGGTAAAGGGATAGAGAAAGATACGCCACACAAACAGAAACCAAAAGTAAACTGAAGTCGCTATACTTATATCAAATAAGACAGACTTTGAATCAAAACCAGTAAAAAAAAAGACAAAAAGTCATTATATAATGATAAAGGGATCAATTAAACAAGAGAATATAACAATTCTAAATATATATGCACATAACACCAAAAAATAAACAATAGACCTAAATCATACTTTAATTAGACCAAATAGACCTAACAGACATTTACAGAAGATTCTACCCAGCAACCATAGAATATACATTTTTTCTTATGAGCACATGGAATATTCTCCAAGACAGCCCATATATTAGGCCATACAACAAGTCTCAGTCAATTTTTAAAAATTGAAATCATACCAAGGAATTTTTCATACAACAGTGGAGTAAAACTAGAAATCAATACCAAGAGAAACTTTGAAAACTACAGAAACACAAAGAAATTAAACAACATACTCCTGAACAATCACTGGGTCAATGACAAAAGATGAAAATTTAAAATTTTTTGAAACAAATAAAATGGTGATGCAACATACCAAAACCTCTGAGATACAGCAAAAGTGATCTTAAGATGAAAGTTAGAGCATTAAATGCCTATGTCAAAAAATGGAAAGATCACAAAATAACAACTTAACATCATTCCTCAAGGAATCAGAAAAACAAGAGAAAATGAAATCCATAGCTAACAGGAAAAAATAAATAACAAAGATCAGAGCAGAACTAAATAAAATCAAGAGCAAAAATACAATAAAGTGAATTAATGAAATTAAAATTTGGTTCTTTGAAAAGATTAAAGAAAAAAATGATGAATAACTAGCTAGACTAACCGAGAAGAAGAGACAGAAACGCTAAATAAATATAATCAGAAATGAAAAAGGAGACATGACAACTGATACCTGAGAAATATAAAAGATCATCAGACTACTATGAACAACTCTATCCCATAAGCTACAAAATCTAGAGGAAATGGACAAATTCTTGGAAAATACAATCTTTCAAGAGTGAACCAGAAAGAAATAAAAATCCTGAACAGACTAAAAACGAGTAGTGAGATTAAAGCAGCAATAAAACAATCTCCCAACAAAAGAAAGCCCCAAACCAGATTCTACCAGATGTACAAAAATACTGGTACCAATAGTACTGAAAACATTCCAAAAAACTGAAGAGAAGGGAATCCTTCCTAATTCATTCTCCAAAGTGAGTAGCACCCTGATACCAAAGCCAAACAAATAAAGAGAACTACGGACCAATATCTCTGATGAACACAGATGCAAAAATCCTGAACAAAATACTAGCAAACCAAATCCAACAACACGTCAAAAAAATAATAATAATAACATGTTATACACCACGGCAAGCTTTTTTGTATTTTAGGGATGCAAGGATGGTACAACATACACAAATAAATAAATGTGATTCATCACAAAGCAGAAGTATAAGCAAAAACCATGTGATCATATCAATAGATGCAGAAAAAGCATTTGACAAAATTCAGTATCCTTTCATGATAAAAAAAAAAAAACCCTCAAAAGACTAGGCATAAAAGGAATGTAACTTTAAATAGCAAAGACCATATATGACAAACGCACAGCCAACATCATTTTTCCTGAAAGAGGGAAAAGCTGAAAGCATTCCTCCTACAAACTGGACAATTTTCACCACTTCTATTCAACATAGTACTGGAAATTCCAGCCAGAGCAATCAGGCAAATGAAAAATAAATAAATAAAAGGCATCCAAATTAGAAAAGAGAAAGTCGGCCAGGCGTGGTGGCTCATGCCTGTAATCCCAGCACTTTGGGAGGCCGAGGCAGGTGGATCACAAGGTCAGGAGATTGAGACCATCCTGGCTACACAGGTGAAACCCTGTCTCTACTAAAAATATAAAAAATTAGCCTGACGTAATGGCGGGCGCCTGTAGTCCCAGCTACTTTGGAGCCTGAGGCAGGAGAATGTTGTGAACCCGGGAGGCGGAGCTTGCAGTGAGCAGAGACTGTGCCACTGCACTCCTGCCTGGGCGACAGAGCGAGACTCCGTCCCAAAAAAAAAAAAAAAGAGAAAGTCAAATTATCTGTTTGCTGATGATATAATCTTATACCTAGAAAACTCCAAAGACTCCTCCAAAACACTCTTAAATATGATAAATCAGCAAAATTTCAGGATATAAAATTTACAAAATTAATATCATATCTACACACTACTAATAAGCTGAGAATCAAATTAAAAATTCAATCCCAATTACAATAGCTACAAAAAAATTCCAAGATATATATTTAACCAGGGAATTGAAAGATCTTCACAAGAAACAGTAAAAAATAGTGATGAAGAAAATTGTAGATGACACAAGGGAAAAACACCCTGTGCTTATAAATTAGAAGAAATAATATTAGTAAAATGACCATACTGTCCAAGGCAATCTCCAATTTTAAAGTAACCTCTATCAAAAACCCATCATTCTTCAAAATATTAGAGAAAACAATACTAAAAATTCACATAGAAACAAACAAAAAAAGCCTGCCTGCATAGCCAAAGCAATTCTAAGCAAAAGAACAAAGCTAAAGGTATCAAATTACCTGTCTTCAAGTTGTACAAGGCTATCGTAACCAAAACAGCATTGTACTGTTATAAAAGTAGACATATATCAATGGAATATAAAGAACCCCAAAATAAAGCCACATATCTACAACCAATTGATCTTTGACAAAATTGGCAAAAACATATTAGGCTGGTGCAAAAGTAATTATGGTTTTTGCCATTAACGGGAAAACTACACCTTTTCAATAAATAGTGCTGAGAAAAGTGGATTACCATATGCAGAAGAATGAAACTGGACCTCTATCTTTCACCACATGCAAAAATCAACTCAAGGTGGATTAAAGACTTAAATACAAGATCTGAAACCATAAAAATACTAGAACACCTAAGGAAATTCTTCTGGACAGTGGTCTGGGCAAAGAATTTATGACTATGTACATTATTCAGGTGATGGTCACACTAAAAGCTCAGACTTCACCACTCTCTGATATATCCACGTAACAAAGCTTCTCTTGTATGCCTTAAAATTATACAAACAAAAATAAAGAAAAAAATGCCCCACATACCAGCAAAAGCTACCATAAAGGTATAATAATGTAACTTTCAATTTTTGTCTTATACAAAGAAAGCTAGATTAATGGACGTTTCAAGCACTGTATATGAAATAGGATGTAAATTAAGGAGTTGAATTAAAAATGAAAAGGCATAAAGAAACTAAAAGAAAATGTTGGTAAATATGTACCTAATCTTAGCTTGGGAATGGCTAAGATATAAAGTCATGTAAAGTGAAAATTTATACATATTAATATGTAATTCTGATGGCATAAATTAAAAAGTGCCATCATAAAAATCATAAACAATATTAATTGACAGAAGCCAAAACAAGAAATACATTTTCTAAAAATGTGGCAAATAAAACTATCATCAATAAATAATGATAAACACCCTAATAAGAAAGAGATAATGGCCATGCATAGGGAATTTACAAAGAAGCGTGAAGAGCAAATTGGCATATTAGAAGTATTCAATCCCAACAGTACTCAAAAATATAAATTAAAATAAGATATAACTTCATTTATTCAGCAGGCTTTCATTATGCATTTGTCATGTGCCTGGAATGTTTTGGGTCAGTGGTTTTCCAAGTGTGGTCCCTGTACCAACATCATTAGTACCACATAGGAGATTAAGAGAAATGCAAATTATCGGGCCCCACAAAATAATTTTGAGTAAGAACTCTGGTAGTAGGGTCCAGCAATGTATGATTTAATAAGTCCTCCAGGTGACTCTGTTGTACAATAAAATATGAGAACCTTTGATTTTGGTGAACAAAACAAAGATCTGTTTCCTTTAGGACCTTTATTCTAGGGTGAGAGATCAGACAAAAATTAAAATGAGTTAATTATATATTTTGATCAGAGCAATAGAAAAATACAGCAGGATAGAGAGATGGAATGTGAAGGCAAGAATCAAGTCATAATTTAAAATAGGGTGCTCAGGGTTGATGTCATTGAAAATGTATATTTTGAGCCAATGGCTGGAGAAAGATGAGACTTAACCATACAGTTATCTGGAAAGAAGAGCACTCCAGATAGAGGAACAACTAATGCAAGGACCTTGTGCACTTGAGGAATCAAAGAAAATCAAAGAGAAGATAAAGAGCGGAGTTAGACAGGGGGAGATAATTGAAGATGAAATCAGAAAGATTATAGTCCAGAGGCCAAACTATGTGGAGGCTTGAACAGATTTTGGCTTTACCCTTAACAAAATAGGGCACCTCTTTAGTGCTTCAGCAGAGAGAGTTGTAGCATTACCTGTCTTACTTTTTAAAAAAATCCCTCCAGTTACTACATTGAAAATGACTATGGTGGTGTTAAGGAAAAGGAAATGCAGAGAAGCCAGCCATACGCTGTTGGAATAATTCAGAAGAGACTGCTGGTGGCATAGATCTGGGTAGTGACAATGTGGTGAGACTGGAGGTGAATTATAAGAAAAAGATGAGGGAGAACAGTGACTCTGAGGCTTTTAGCATGAGGAATTGAAAAGACAGTTGCCATTAATTGAGATTGAAAGGCTATAGGTCAAATAGGTATTTGCATAAGGATTAGGAGTCAGTTGACATGGAGGGTTTTAGATGTTTACTAGACACTGAAAAGATGTATAATAGGAAGACAGAATGTACAATAGAGGAGTCTGGACTGCAACTATGTGTTTAGGAGGCATCAGTATATAGATGGTTCTTAAACTTGCAAGAATGAATGAAATCACCAAGGCAATGAGTGTAGATACAGAGAAGTATAAAGGAGCAAGCCTTAAGGCCCTTCAACAATGAAATATCCGGTAGAATAAGGTTCTATTAGGGTAGTTTGTTCATTTGTTTACAGGAGAGAAATCAGTCTAAAGCGGCAATAGCCTCCAAGCACAGCACAAGGCAGCTATGCCAAATATTATGAAACAGGAGGGCTCACAACCAAATGATGTTCAAAGTTCATGCTTTATTGAATCAATTAAAACATATAATGAAAAGTAAGAAGAAAGAGATCGAATCTGTTAACAATCAGGTTATAGGGCAAGTGTGTGGAAACACCACACAATCCAAACATTATGTTATATAATGTTTATTTTTCCTTTCTCCCTGACACATCAGCCTTCTACAGATAGTGTGGATATAAGAACCAAAGCTAAATGTGGGCAAGAGGCTGCTACAGTCTGAATGTTTGTCTCCCCACAAAATTCATATATTAAAACTCTAACCCCCAAGGAGGTGTTATTAGGAGGTGAACCCTTTGGGAGGTGACTAGGTGATGAGGGCAGAGACCTCATGAATGAGATTAGCATCCTTATAAAAGAACCACTAATGACCTCTCACCCCTTTCACCATGTGAGGACATAGTGAGAAGGCACCATCCATGAACCAGAAAGTGGGCCCTCACCAGATAATGAGTCTGCTGGTATCTTGATCTTGGACTTCCCAGCCTCCAGAACTGTAAGAATTAAATTTCTAGAGATTATAAGCCACACAGCTCATGGTATTTTGTTGTAACAACCTGAACTGACTAAGACAGGAGCTCAGCAGATGGAAGTTGCCTGGAGCAAACACACATTTGCTCTGTTGGAAAGATTTAGTGTACAGAATTGTACACTACATGTGTTCAAGAAATTTTACCATAAAGGGGAGCAAAGAAATAAGATGTTAACTGGTAGAGAAAATGAAGTATAGAAATTTCATAAGATTGGTAAAATTATAAGAGTAGTGCATTCCTGTAAAAATGATGCAGTAGAGGCCAGGTGCGGTGGCTCACTCCTGTAATCCCAGCACTTTGGGAGGCCGAGGTGAGCGGATCACCTGAGGTCGGCAATTCAAGACCAGCCTGACCAACATGGAGAAACCCCGTCCCTACTAAAAATACAAAAAATTAGCCAGACGTGGTGGCGCATGCCTGTAACCCCAGCTACTTGGGAGGCTGAGGCAGCAGAATCGCTTGAACCCGGGAGGTGAAGGTTGCAGTGAGCTGAGATCATGCCATTGCACTCAACCCTGGCAAGAGAAAAACTCTGTCTCAAAAAAAAAAAAAAAAAAAGATGCAGTAGAGAGGGGAAATTTTATGATATAGGAGAAAGGGAGGGAATTGTTGAGGACATGTCTTTGAGTAGGTAAGATGGAACTGACATGCACAAAAATTTAAAGGACAGAATTTGCAAAGCAACTCAGATAGTTTATCTTACCAAAAGGCGGCAATGAGTGGTACAGAGAGGCTGTGGGATATCTTTTCTGATTCTTCAGTTTTCTCAGGAAAACAGGAAGCAAGGTAATCATCTGGGATAGAATAAAATTTGGAGGTTTGAGGAGGGAGGAGGTTTGGAACGTTGAACAGGAGTGGAAAGAGGACTGGACCCAGGCATGAGCATTTGACCGATGTGGTCCCTGGGAAGGGAAACAGAGTTGTGTTTTTTATTGTTTGTTTTCCCTAGCCTCATCCATCTGCACAGGTACAGAGGAAGAACAGGGTAAGAGTTGGATTTTGGCAGCACTGTAGTTTTGTCAGATGAGTACTATAAAGCAAGAGAGGTACAAGGGAGTCAAGACTGTAAAGGAATGGTTATAATGACTGACCATAAAATGGATTTGAAATTTACATAAAAGGGAGAATATTGAGAGAGGTCCAAGTAAGTAAATACATGCTATAGGAAGCACTTTAACTCTGACCACTTTTATATGAAAGTATTTGAGACCAAATATTTACTCATTTTATTTCCGAAATAGAATAATATGTTATTCCTGTATTATGGCCTTCACACGATCCATTTTGAAATGCTAATCTTGGTTTGTGATTATGAAATGCATTTATTTCCAATGAAACCCCATATAAAAGAGCAACAGAAAAAGCATACAAATATTACATTAGAAGAATTGCTCCTTCTTAAAATGGCCTTTACCCAGTTGCATGAAGGCACAATATTTTCCTCTTTTCATTCAGAGTGGAGTAATATCATCAATGTTTGCCCCTAAAGATAACTCAAATCTTTGTACAAACATTCATTTTCCATGCTTTTGATATTATTTGTTCCCACACAGTGGATAATAGACGTCTTAATAACTTTTTTTCATTACATACTGATAACAGATCCCAGAAACACTGTCCCATCACACAAATACACCTCCTAGTCTCTAATCTTATTCATTTTCATAGTTATCACAACCACAGACTTGGTTCCTGTCACATGGCTGCAGATCACACGTACCTACTAGTGGAGTAAAAGCAGCTTATCTCTCCAAGGGGGTATCTGATTGAGATTAATGGGGCAATGTTCATGCTATGCCAAGTTATTATCAGAATTATCTTATCATTGGACTTAAAAAACATTTAATACATTATATTTCAGAAAGTTATGATCTTCATGTCAGATAGGTAGATAGATAAATGAGAACTTCTTGCCTTCTGGAGTTACAATTCAATCCTTTTGATGTTTTTAGGTTTGCTTCTTTTTCCCTTTCTATCTAGACAATCCCTTATGCCCCTATGTGTTTATGGCACAAATCTATCTCCACGTAATGTCTCCCTCTGTTCCATTATAAAACTGCATATGTTCTCCTACAATGCCTGCATGCACGAGGGATCTTTCTGAACTGGACTATAATTGAAATGAACATTCACGCTGAGTCCATGATGCAGAAAAAGAAAAAAAAAAAATCCTCATGTTTAAAAGAAAACAATCATCTCTAGGTTGCATTTTACCTTTCTTAACCTGGAAAATCTTGATGAAATTGAAAACAATGTTTTGGTCCTGGGGCCTGCTAAAGGGGAAAACGAAGGTGTTTGTGTGTTCATTAGTTCTTTATTAACCATATATCATATGTCATTCCCACATGCTACTATAACATACCATAAATAAATAAAATTAATATGTTATAAAGCAAATGCAGGTTTTAAGAAAAAAACCAACTGGCCTCTCTCTTTTTGCCTAAGGGGAGATGGATCCACGATGATAAGGCTGAGACATGACAGAAAGTGCAGTTAGCAAAACAAGCACCGTAATGAACATTCACAACACTGCTTTTATGCTGCTGATCAGGTTGTATGCTAATTTCAAGTGTAAAATGTAGGTTTGGGATTTATGCATTATATAAAACATAATCAAGTTTCATTATTTCCATGAGTCATAGCATTTTAATCTTTTCTAATTAGATGTAATTACTATTCTTTCTCACAGCAGGATAGCATGGAAGCATAAAAAATTTGAGGTGCCACATATGTAAGGGGGAGAGCTACAAAAGGGAAAAATACAGACCTCATTAGTAAACAAGAGAGGTTTTATTCTCAGGTGACACTGGAGCCATTCCCTCAGTGGGTAAAAAATAGACACCGAGACAAAGCATTGTAGGTAATTACCACCTTTTTATAGTATTCTTTTGTAACAACTGGATCAAGGTCCAAGGACAGAAATACTTTCCATGTGGAGAGCAGAATTTTAATGTCAGAGTTTATGCATTTTAATTATGGCAATTTAGTTTATCAGAATAAATTGTCTTTCTAAATATTATGATTAATGTACTTTCCTCCCAAATAGTCATCTGTTCCTTCTATCTTTACCTTCTGGTAAACTAAGACCAGAATTTTATATAGAAATCAAATAAGATCTCTTCCAGGTCTAAAAGTGTCAAAAATGTTATGAGTCTAGTTGCAATGTTAAGAGCTGTACTCATAAAATGCCATCACAGAAGCAAAACTTTCCAGATGCCCTTATTCTCCATTTAGGAAAATTTTTTACCAAAATAATTTATTCGTGTAAAGAAATTTTTACACACTTTTTTACAGGTAAATTCTTCAGTGCACACATTTATTCATGTGAATTCTGCAAAACTGGTTGTTAAATGAACAACTGGTGAAATCAGGTTCAAACAACCCAAACTTAATTTATTTTACATTTATACAGTCTACTTCTCATACAAACCATCAAGCCACACACTTCTTTGGGAGAAAATGATTTGTTTTGAAACCTAGATTAACTATCTAAACTGTGTACACTGATTAAATTAACTGGTCAACTGTTCATTTTAATTCTCTTCTTCACCTTATATTGTGCAGAAAGAAAAAAAAAAGTGTTGATAAACCAAAATAGTGAGTTTTACTAATAAAATAATATTCACCTTTTGAATATTGAGTTTTATGCTGGTTCATTTAATCTGTAAAACATGAAATTGGAAATTTTATACAAATATATTACACAACATAAGGGAACCCTCCAGGTAATTATTCTATTTCCAAATTTATGGCTGCCAAACTCAGATAAATCCTGGACAGGCAACATAGATTACCCAGATTACCAAAGTTTTCCTAATTGGCAATTCATAACTTCCAGCTGCTCTGAACAAAACCTATCACCCATTGAGATGTTGACATTTTTCTGCCTCATTAAAATCTTCTGCAATATTCTGTGTGAATATATTGTTTAATTAGCCATTATTTCTGAACATATCCATGGAGGTGATAAATGATTAGAACACTGATACAATTCGTGTTGTCAAAGCAAGCCTGTTTACACTGTACTTGCCTATATATTTGGACAACATTGTACTCAATATCATGGTAGGCAGGAGGAGAGTTTTATCCCATGGAGCACATTACAGTTTTTACCTTAAAATGTGTTTTTGATATGTCTTTAATTTTCCATGAATTCATTGTTATGTTCTTGAGTATATGTTTATAATTAAAAATGCATTTTAAGGATGTTCTATAACAAAGTTAAGAGATCTTATAAATTCCCTTGATAAAATTTAAGCCAGTTAGATATAATTTACTTTAATGAGATAAAAATTTTCCAATAAAGGTCCCTGATTGCATCTCTTATAAGAAATAGCTGAGTCATTTTATGAAGGTTGATTTAATAAGATATATGTTCTCAACTACATGAGATTACTGTATAGATTTACACAGAAAACATGTCTCACTACTAAGTCATTTGTAGATTTTTGGCCTGTGCCATAAATTTGAACAGAGAATTTCCAAAAATATAATGAGTCTTTCTTATGCAACCCCAATGTTTTCTCTATTAAAAATATATGTTTTCATCAAATATCAAAATTAATAAAATCAACATAAGCAAATTATATTTTGTACAGAAGCGCTTGCTTTCAGTTGCCATAAACCCACAGCTCGTGGCATGACATATATGATACGAGGGTGAAATACATACAAAATATTTAAGATTTGTACATGGTAGTGTTGTGGTTATTTTCCTTGTAAAAATTTTTAATTTGTCTAATTTCATACAACAAACTGAATAACTTATTTCATACTTAGTGTGTGTGTTTAAGGCAGTTATAAACATTCCCAATAGTCTTGGGGAATATACTACATTTATTTACTTCTAATCCCATTTTTTAATAGCAACAATACCCACAATAATTTTCATGGTCACACGTGATTTTTCACTTAGGTTTTTCCTTGTGTTCTTAGGAGCTCTTTGTTCATTTTATTTTGTGAGGATTTAAGATTGTAATGTGTAACTCTGAAGACTCTGGAAAACATGGGACATAATAAAACGAAGAAAATAGCATTCCAGTTTCACTTGCTGAATTCAAGGTGTCCCTCCTTAAGTTTTGTTCCACTAGTAAAGTTAAGCAACAAAGGCTTAACTCTCCCCTCAGTATGTTCTCCTAGGTAACAAAACATAATTTTCTTAGAACAGCATAAGATACTACAATTATTATTATTATAATATTTTAGAACTTATTTGCAAAAACTATTCAATAAAATAAATCTACTCCAAACAGAAGAATATTCGTTCTTTATTCCACCTTAGTATCAACTGGCATATTGTGACTCCATATGGACATACTCAGATACTTTTAAATGAGATTAATTTTATATGTGGCTCTAAAAAAGCATTCTTCATAATTTTTGGCCCTAAATTGTTTCTCACACTTTATTATCTATGTTCTAGGATTTAAGTCATGGCTATTAAAGTTAGTGCCTGGTAGCTATATTGTGTTACCTTGCTGTTTAATCTACAAATAATCCTCCTTATTTCCTTCTGATAATCTATATTGCAATGCATTGGGATGTAGTGCATATTAAACTAAACAGTACAATAGATTGCTTCAAAAAGTCAAATCCTGAACAATGCTAAAAACAGAAAATCTTGGTATTCCCTACAAGGAAGCTCTCTCACCGGGCATCCCTTGTTTTAAACCTGAAAAGTCCAACCCAACGCAGAAGCTAACCAGATTCAGGGGCATTTTACAATGTATTCAGGTAGCTGTATTTTGGAAGGACCGCCCCACTGTATGAAAGTCTTGTCTGGCACCCTAAACACTTACAGCTTTATTGAGGTATAATTGACATATAGGAAACCACACCTATTGAAAGACTACAATTTGATTAGTTTTGACATATGTATACACTCATGAAAGGATCACTACAATCAAGATGATAAATATGTCTATCACCTCAATGTTTCTTTGTTCCTTTGATTATCCTTCTCTCCACCTTTCTATGACCCCCTCGCTTCTCCAGGCAACTATTGATCTGCTTTATGTCCTACAGACTGGTTTTCATTCTGTAAAGTTTTATATAAGTGGAATCATAAAATATTTACATATTTTTGAAAGGGAGCAGCATCTGATTTCGTTCATGCAGTGTAATCATTTTGAAATTCATCTATGGTGTTGTATGTTTTAGAATTTCATTCTTTTTTATCATTGATTAGTTTCCTATTGTATGGAAGATTTATCCCTTCACCACTTGATGAATATTCAGATTGTTTCCAGTTTTCAGCTGTTATAAATGAAGCTCTTATAAATACTTATGTACATCTTTTTATAGATAAATTCTTTCGTTTCTCTTGGATAAATGCTTAGGAGGAAAATGTCTGGGTCATTTACTTAAGTGTATGTTTTGCTTTTGAAGAAATTGGCAAGCTTTTTCAAATGGCTTACTATGTCACATTTCCACCAGAAATGTATTGAGTACCACACTTCTATGCTCCTGCCAACACTTGAAATAATTATTCTTTTTAATATTAGTGATGCTGGAGGGTATGTATGAGTAGCTACTTGTGATTTTAATTTACGTTTCCATGAAGTACTATTGATATTGAGCAACTTTGAAAGCACTAATCTAATATCCATATATCTTCTTTGGTAAAGTGTCTGTTCGAATCTTTTAGCCATTTGGAAATTGGATTTTTGTGTTATTGAGTTGTAAGAGTTCTCAATGTAGTCTAGATACAAGTTCTTTGTCATATATGTTTTGAGGATATTTTTCCCAGTCAATAACTTGCCTTTTCATTTCTGTAACAATGTCTTTGGAAAACAAAGAATTTAATTTCAATGAAGTAGAATTTAATGATTTTTTTCCTATAGTTCGTACATTTGGTGTCCAGCTTCACAAATCTTTACCAAACCCATTTAAAGTTAATCTACTTTATAAACAGTAAAAAGAGCAGTAGCTCACTACCTATTTTCCTCTTCCAGCCTTGTCCTATTGTAGTCACTCATTTTACTTCTACATATATTATAAACTCCGCAACTCATTAACTCTTATTACTAACTCTTGTTAATTTGAAACACTCTATTTTTAAAGAGATCTTAAATAACAGAGAAAAACACAGAAGTCTTTTATCTATCCACTTTATCATTTCCAGTGTTTTTCTTTCCTTTATGTGTACTCACATGTGTGTCTAGCAGCATTTTCCTTCCGCCTGAAGACTTCCTTTATCATTTCTTTAAGCACAAGTTGCTACTGATCAATTCTCTCAGCTTTTGTATTTCTGAAGTAGGCTTCATTTTATCTTTCTTTTTGAAAGATGTTTTCTCTGGATATAGAATTCTATATAGATAGGTTTTTGTTTCTTTCAATGCTTTAAAGATGTTGCTTCACTTTTTTCTGACTTTCATTACTGCTAAAAAAAAAGTCTGCTTTTACTCTTATCTTGTGTGTCTGTACATAATATATCTATTTTTTCTGAGTGCTTTCAAGATTTTCTCCTTATCACTGGTTAGAAGCAATTTTATTAGAATTTTCATGGTTTAGTTTTTGTGTTTTGTTGAATTTATCAGATCTCTGAGTCTATCACTTTTATCAAATTTGGGGAAATATTGATTTTTTAAATTAGTAAGCTTTTCTTTTTTGGAGAACTTTTAGGTCCACAGAAAATTGAGCAGAAAATGCACAGAATTTCCATACATCTCTTATTGCCCCTGCCATACATACAACCTTCCCGACCACGGACATGGACATCGCTCACCACAGTGGTACATTTGCTGCAATCAATAAATTTCATCACTATTACACAAAGTCTGTAGTTTACATTAGGGTTCACATTTGGTGGAGTACATTCTATAGGTTTTGACAAAAGTATAATGACATGAATCCACCAAAGTAGTGTCATACCGAGTATTTCCACTGCCCTAAAAATCTTTCTACTACACCTATATATCCCTTCCTGCCCCAACTCCTGGCAACCACTAATCTTTTTTACTACCTTGCTAGTTTTGCTTTTTCAAGAATGTCATATACTTAGAATCATACAGTGTGGTTGGAATACTGGAATCATACAGTCTTTCCATGTTGGCTTAACTTACTAATACAGATTTAAGTTTCCTCCATATCTTTTCATGGCATGATAGGTCATTTTCTTAGTGCTAAATAATATTCTGTTGTCTGGATGTACTACAGCTTATCTATCCATTCATCTACTGAAAGACATCTTGGTTTCTTCCAACTTTTGGCAATTATGAGTAAAGCTGCTGTAAATATTCATGTGCAAGTTTTGTATGGAAATCAGCTTTCAGTTGATTTGGGTAAATAACGAGTGTGACTGCTGTAAGAGAATGTAAGAGTATGTTTAATTTTTAAGAAACTGCCCAGCTGCTGTTAAAGACGTCTATACCATTTTGCATTCCCATCAGCAATAAACAAGAGTTCCTATTGTTCCACATCCTCACCAGCATTTGGTGCTGTCATTGTGCTGGATTTTGGTTATTCTAATAGGTGTGTAGTGGTATCTTATTGTTGGTAACACATTTTTGTTTTAATTTGCATTTCCCTGATGACATATGATGTTAACCGTCTTTTCATGTGCTTATTTTCCATTTGCATATCTTCTGTTGTGGGGTGTCAGTTACGATCTTTGTCCCATTTTTTAATTGGATTGTTTTCTTATTAAGTTTTAAGAGTTCTTTGTGTATTTTTTATAATAGTCCTTTATCAGATTGGTCTTTTGCAACTATTTTCTTTAAGTTTTTGGCATGTCTTGATCTCTTGAGCTATTTTTCAAATAATTTCTTTGTACTTTTCTCTTTGGGGAACTCCTTGATACACATGTATTAGAAAATCTGAAGTTGTCTCAGCTCACTAATGTGATTTTTTTGTCTTTTTCACTCTGTGTTTGGATAGTATCTGTTATAATGTCCTCATATCTAGTAAGTATTCTTCTATGTCTAACCAGTTAATCTGCTACTAATTCCATTTATATTTTTATCTCAGATATGTAGTTTTTAATCTCTAAAATAGCATCTGTTTCATGTCTTTTGTATGTCTTCTCAATATGCTCATTGTTTTACCTTCTTCAATATATAGAATCCATTTCTAGTAACTCTTAATTTCTGTGTCTATTAATCTTACCATCTGTGTATTTTTTTCTCATTGTTGCTTGCATGATTTTGGATGAAATGCCAGACACTGTGAATTTTACCTTATTGAGTATTGGATTTTCTGTATTCCTTTAAACATTTTTGAACTATTTTTCTGGAATGCAGATAAGTTACTGAGAAATAGTTTAATTCTTCCAAGGCTTTATTTTAAGCTTTGTTAGATGACATCAAAGTGGGTTTTATTCTAAACAGCTTGGCCCACTATCAAGGGCCATTCTGAATACTCTACCTTATGTCCTATGCATTGCAAGTCTCTCCTTGCTATTTAGAAGAACATTAATTAGTCATGGCCCTGTGCAAGACTTATAGATTGTTCTGTCTGCCTTTCTAGCAGTTCTTTCCCTGGCCTCAAGTAGTTTCCTCAAGAAGCGTACATTGATCAGCATCAGCTGAAGATTCAAGGAAATCTCTCTTTGTAAAATTAGTTTTGTTTTGTGCTGTTTTGTGTTCCTCCCTGTCTAGTACTCGGCCCCCAAAACTTCTACCACCTAGACCTCATGGAATCTGGCAGTCTGCCTCTCCAACTTACAGAAACCACTGTATTTCACTGGCCTTCCCTCTTTCTGCACAGTGACATGAAAACTTTCTCTAAGAGGTAAATGAGACAGTCATTTGTACCCACGTTGTTTGTTTCCCCCCCTCTCAGGTATCAGTACCCTGTTGTCCTTCCTGTCCTATCTCTACAACCCATTGTTACATATATTTTGTCTGGATTTTTAGTTAAGGTAAATGGGCAAATCCCATCTCTGTCACTCCATCAGAAGCAAAATTCTCACACATTTTTTAAAAATGTGAAACAACTTTAATGTTTATTTATCCCCCCATTACACAGCTTTACAGAGATTGAACCTCACTAGAGGTTGAAAGCTCCTTGGACTTAGAGGGTCTTGGGATTACCAAAGAGGCCAGTTTGCAGCTGCCCCAACACAAAAGACCTTGACCTGAAGCAGCCACTTAAGAGTGATGCTTATCTGTGTGTACTTGCCCAATAGGCCTAGAAGCCATTCAGCTAGTACAGATACGTTGTTGATGCTTTTCTACCTTCGTAAGGGAAATAAAGCTATAGAGAGTTTCTGGGATGGGGCTTAGAACAAGCAGTGCCTTGGGGATGCAAATGCAGCAGAGCATGCTGTTTCCAGGCTAGGGCAGCCTTGAGATGTACTCCTGCACCATGGCTTCTTCTCTGAGTTGCCTTGCATTCCTTGAATCAAGCCTCAACATCAATCTTGCTTTTCCAGCTTCAGCAGGCACTCATGACTCACTTCCTTTTCCTGGCAGTGCACAGAAATAATCTTGCTTGCTGGGGTCATGTTGTTGTAGCACACCTGGTAGTTGAAGAAAAGCAGGACTGGAGATCTGTTTGCCTCTTTATCTTGCAGAAAACTGAAGGCTGATGTTGTCATGGCACATGTAGACTTATTCCTTTCATTACCATCACATTTGACTATCAAACACTTTAAAAATAATACATGGTAATTTTCAAAATTTCAAAGAAATGTAAAGTTGAATGTTAAAAGCATCTTCAGACACAGGAATATTGTTCAAATATCATTTTATAGGATTCCTATAGGATGTACAAATATCTAGCATTTTATACATTAATACGTGTGTGCACATGCAGACATATGTTATTGGACTTTTCTTTTTTACTCAACCTTGCTTTGTGACCATTTAAATAATGGCATAACATTCATTGATGGGCATAGCCAAATACATGTAGCCATTCCTCAACAGTGAGATATTTTGGTTGTTGAAAGTTTTGGGGCCTGATCAGATTATGCATCTTTGTACATAAACTTTTGTATGATTCCTTATTTTCATAGGGAAGATTTATCTGAGCAAGAAAATTTGATCATGTGCTTTTGATATATGTTGACAAAGGTATCAAATTATCCATTACCATTGATGCACAATTTACCATATTCCTTCCAGAATTTCATATAATTTTAATTCTATCAATTTAATTGGTTAAAATTGTGATTTATCACTATTTAACATGAATTTCTTTACCTGCTAAGGTAGAATGTGTGTTCAGACATTGCCTATTTTATGATTCATCAGTTTTCTCCCTTTGCCTATTTTATTTTGGAATTTAATTTTTGTCAATCAGTAAGGGTTGTTTATGTTTTCAACATCTGGATAGTCATATGTGTTATAAATATGACACAGCTTTTTAATGTTTTCTTAGCGTATGTGTTTAGTGTATGTTTTCTCAGTGTATGTGTTTAGTATATGTTTTACTTAGTAATGTGTTTTCTTCACATTCTGAAAACACTCTTGATTATCTGTCAGCATATTACTGGAAGATTCATCTGTGTTCAAATCTTGAACATAATCTTTCTTTGTATGATCTTACATGTTGCTATGTCTCCGTGAGTCTCAGTTTTATCTTATCAAAAATGCATATAATACATGCCTCACAGAATTAATGCATAAGGTTATGTAAACTGTTATAAAAGGCAGGAGGCATGGCACATCGTTGGAGCACAATACACGTTAGTTTCCCTTCTCTATATGCACAGAGTTTGAATCCCATAGATATTCCTTGATAAAACCATATATTAACTAATACTAGTTTTCAGTGATGAATTTTTAAAAGATTTGTTTTGTTTGTTTGTTTGTTTCTTTTTAGTTTTAAGAGATGAGGTCTTGCTACGTTACCCAGGTTAGTCTCAAACTCCTGACCTCATGCAATTTTCCTGCTTCCGCCTCCCCAGTCTCTAGGGAGACTGAGCAACTGTGCCCAGTAAAAGCTTTTTTTAATGCCAGATGACACTGGAAAACATTTTTTTATTCACTTTTTGTTATGCTATTTGAATTCACATCTTTTCATTGCTGTGTTTTCAGATGGTTAGTCTGCAAGTGTGTTAATATTTATATACCCTGAGGGGATGAGAAAGGGTGTGTGTGTGTGTGAGACAGAGAGAGAGAGAGAGGATGAGAAGGGGTGTGTGTGTGTGTGTACTTGAAAGAGAGAGAGAGAGAGATTAATGACCAATTCACTGCTATATGAAGCAGGGCACATTCAATCAAGAGTTTTGGGGGGCTGCTGTACACTTAGCTGGCATAAGTTGTAGAGTTATAAAAGGCTCCCCCTCACCAAAATATCTCCTCTTGATTCGTCTGTCAGGTATTTCTAATTTTTCTGTCACTCCTTAAAGACCATCTAAAGGTGATGTGCATTTCAACTAGGCTAAAATGGACTTTTACCTGAGAAGAGTAACATTATCAGAGATTAGTCTGTCAAATTATTCCATTAGCACCTATTATCATTTAAAAGAATGCACAGTCCTGAAGGACTGGGACTTAATATAGACAAGGTTTGATTGCTAGCAGAAGGGCTGAAATCTATGTTGTTGGTGGTGAAATGTTCACTGTAGATACATGAAGTGGGGTGGGAAGTAGAATTTCAGCCTTAGCACCAGTGGGAAGCCTTGAAGACAGACATCAAAGAAGCTTCAACATGTCTGCAGCCATGCAGAGGGCTGTGTCCAAAGGCCATGTGCCTCATGTGTCTGCAGCTGCACAGGCAGATTTAAAGTTATTCTGGCCAGGAAAGGAATTGGGATAGATAAGGCCAAAGATTCTACCTTTGTGCTTTTCTGTAGCTCCCTACAGTATATACCTCCTAGCACTGAAAATCAAACTGTTAAGACTTTTCTCAGTGGCCAGAGAGACAACCAATTTTCAAGTCATGTCTCAACATACCAGAAAATACATGAACGGGTATGAAGGGCAAATTTTCATCGTAAATTCAGAGAGGAAAAACACAGTCATTGTTTAAATATTATAGTGTGAACTCTATTATGTGATCAAAGAATAATTAGTAAAAAATTAGTAAAACCATCTCTTAGAATAACTTGCCCTCATAAGTGATTACCAAGCATTTGTATAACCCTGAATGCACACTGGGATTGCTCAATGCACAGTTTCTTTTCTATGCAGATAAGAGACACTAACAAAGCAAGAGTCAAACACTGAAATACCCATAGTACAAAAACCCTGAGACTGAGACTGTTGCTCTGTTCGTTCCACCAGTAATTTATTCACAGCAGTCAACTGCAGAAGAGAAATTTCCTCACCACCAAGGACATTACTTTTTTCCTCATAAGTTCTTTTCACAAAACTTTTCAATATTTCCTACTTTGTTGTTAAACTGCCAGTTGCTCACACAAAATTGAGACTGAGGAATTTAACTGATGCTACGCTTAATTTTGAACAGAGTTTGAACAAATTACCTAGCTTTTTTGACATCATATGAGCATGACTGTGTTAATTCTAATATTCCATTTCTTATTAGGATTCAAAAATAGATAAAAGACAGAGAATAAGAACAAAAATAAAACAGAATAATGTTTTAGCCTGCCATCTGAAGACTAACAACTATGGTAAACATTGTGGTACAAAAAGGTTTAAAACTCTTAGCTAGAGTCAATTATGTTGGATTAATTAATATTCATAGTATGGTGGCTAAAAGAACATGGCTACAGCATTAGCCTGACCCAGTTTACTAACTCCACCTGTCAGCAGCTCTAAGACCTTGGCCAGTCACTTACCTTCTCTGTGCCTGAGGTTTTTTTCAGTAAAATGGGATAATAGTAGCACTGCTCTTACAGGATTGCTGTGAGATACGGAAAGGCTATTGCAAATGTGTTTGACTCATGAAAAGAGCCTTATTTAATGTTAGCTACTATTATTATCATCGTTATTTACTGATTACTCATAAAGTACTGCCAGCATGAGGAGAATGAGAGCAACATAATACATGGTCTCTGTTTCCAAAACCCTTCAGTCTCATGAGGAATAAAAGACCCACTGAGAAAACAATGAGAGAGCAAAGGCACTATGGTTGTACTTCTGACTACTAACTCAATAAAAACTCCAAGAAGGTCAGGATTAACTTAGACTGCCTTTGCTATAATAGGATTCTTGAAAAAGCAGGCATACAATGCAGGCCTTGAAGAATGAGTAGGATTTTAAAAATTGCTTTAGGGTCACCCTTGGACATGTGGTCCCCAGATGTGTTTTGTTTGGCTTATACAGTATTTTTTAAACATTTTAATTAGTTGCCAACATTTAAAATTAGATCACCATCTACTCTACTTCACCCATTTAATTACCTGCCTGGGTCCTGTCATTATTTGAGTTTGCAACCTGTAATCTATGGCCTTAATTCCTATTCTCATTGTCACTGGTAACTATAAGCTTTGGTAAATAGAGAATGATTTATGTTCTTCATATAGTGTCACAGAGTTCTACTCCACTGAATACTAACAAGCGTTCATAAAAATTACTTTTTTAAAGTAGTCTTTCTTTTTAGAAACTGATTTCTAACCAATCTAATTTGGACTGGATTCAAGGAGAAATTATAAAAAGTATTATGATTTCTTCAACTCTTTTGTCTCTATTGTTCCATTTTTGCTGAACTATTGAATTAGAACTTAATGAGCTATGTATTATAGGCAGAAAAAGAATAGTATGGTACAATGTATTGGGAGAATTTAACACAAATCGTGGCAACAAGACAAAAACTTCCTAAGAGACTATTTGGTCTTGGCTAAAGCTGAAAGGGCTGCCAGCTTGCATTTGGGAAAGGATAAGCTAAGACACACTACTTTTTTAAAAAGTAATTTTTATGAATGCTTGTTATAAGCTTCTATCCACAAGCTAATCTGATTACTTCCTATTCACCCCATTGATGAAGGATGGATACCATGCCCCATAAGGCTCCAGGTGTCCAAGCACACAACACCCAGCATTGAACGGAGGAGATCAACAGCAGTTTATTAGTCCCATGTACTCACAGCCTCGTGGAGAAGAACACTGTGTGTGCCATGCAGCCGCATCTGGGGGTTACCCTCAAGTAGAATGAACCAGCAGGGACTGTGGGAAGTAGGCTTTGCAGTGACAAGAGGGTAAGATAACCCTTGGTTCCCATGGGAGAATGTCCGTGGCTTGTTTGAATAATTTTGCTGGCTAGCAAGGCATACCTGCCAAGACCAGGGAACTTATAGCTACTTCTTGGAACCTTGTGAGGCTCAAAATGTCAAGGCAATGCATGGAATTTCAGGTGTTACAATACATATATGTACATATTTTACTATTTACTCTGGTATTTTAAAATCAGTAGGGTAAGTTTCTAACTAATGGTTTTTATGTCCCAAATACATCTCTGTTGATAGCAAGGTGTTGGATTTTCAAATATGCATTTTTGATAAACTATCATGTATAGTTTTATCCATTTAAAATATTAGAATATAAGTGTTTTTTCTGTAGTTCTGTATCCAGTAAACTAAGACCATACCTTTCCACAGCATTTCTGATTTTTCAATAAATTCCCACAAACCATGCTTGGTAAGTTCAAAGATACAAGTTCTATGCTCCAAGCCTCAATTCTCTCTTTGTTCATTTTTTTATGATTCCTTATAGCATTTCCTTCGACATCACCTTGGTTTCACTGCTTTAAAATTGCCTTTTTATTATCTACAGGACGTGATTCACACTCATTGTGGCTATCTGAGAGTTTGACACCCTGCGCAGAGAGATAGCCAGATGTCTATAACGCCCAGTCAAAGGGAAAGTATAAAAGGAATACAGTACCAAGTGCGGTGTATGATAAAAATGATCTCCTCTACAGCATAAACTACTTCTCTGAAGCCCTGGGAACTTCAAGATGTCAGTTTATATATTGCTTCTTTCTAAGCTGCATTATGTAACTGAGATCTCCTAAAAATTAATTAAGAACATCAGGTTTTTCTGACAAATGTAGTTGAGAAAAGCAAAGATAATATTGTTCAAAAGAACTAACTGATCTCACTCAGGAAGATTATGCATGATTAAAATTATGGCTATATATTTTTCTAATTTTTTCAGGTGATGGAACACTTTCTTCTTACCTATCTGTATGTGTCTTGATATTAATTACTTCAAATACAAAAATTTGTGGTGCAGCATATACTTCTTCAAAATAAGTTCTTATTTCAATATAAAAATTAAAGTATTGATTTCTCAATAACACATTTTTTTCCAAATTTCTATAGAATGATATTTAACTGGGACTTTAAAAATATTATTTGGTTTCCAAGCTTCATAAGATATAATCAGTGACATGAATCTGTGACTTTTTAAAAATGGCACAAATAGTATTAACCTTTACAATTATAAGAAACAATAAATACGCCTTCTGATCTACAGGACAGCTTTTTGGTTATCTCATTTTCTTATATATAATCTTTGCCTAAATGTTATCTGTTAGAACACATTTTCTTAGAAGTTCTGATGGTCACAAATAAAGAATATGCCGATCCTTGAAGAAAATTTTTTCCTTTATCGCTGTCTTATTTCTCCATAGTAACCATAGTGCAGTCACTTCAGGGCCAATGCAGAAAGTCGTTGTTTAAATGACTATCTTAAAAAATTCTGAATAAATTTAACATCAAGAAGAGAATTTCTGACTTTCCTAATAGAGCTCTTAAATTGATTGAAAATCTAAGACTAATGGCAGACAAATAATAGGAATTTTTTCAAATGATGATATAAGCTTGACTACACATCCATCATAATTTTTACTAGATCCTTTTTTATTAGAGAACATCTAAAGCAACCTGGAACACATTTGTTCTTGAATTAAATTAAAAATTATTGTGAAGACCACGTTCTATGCTATGTTTTCATATATCTTAAAAATACTATGTCAGATTCGTCAGCCTGGATAAAAAGAATGTATCTTCTTTAATCACATAAACATTAATAGATTTTTTTTCCCAATTTTAGTATACATGCTACCAATGCACAAGATTTCTTAATTAACCTCCTGTCAAAACCAGTCAATTGATTTTTTAAATTATCTGTATTTGACTTTCTTCTTTTAATACTCTCTTACTGTCCATTACAAAATAAATATGTTCTCCAAGTGGTATATCACACCTTCTAAAAATAATCAAAAATTCAGGAAATGCACTTTATTGCTGAACTTAAAACTAGATGGCAGAAGCCTTCTTTACTGGTATTTGTAATGGAAATTTTTTTTAAATTAAGTTTGCATAACCTATATTTTGTTCTATTTTTACAAATCCAAACATTGAGAAAAATTTGGATCTTATTTATCATTTCAAGATGCTCAGAACAAAAGAATGAAGTATATACATCTTATAAATTTATGTGCTTCAGTGTGTGCCTCTAGTCTACTCTAGGCCAACAATATTTATAGCATTAAACTAATAATATGCTGTAAATTATAGACATTGAAGTGTTATTGCTGATTTCACTTTTCATAAACATAAATAAACCAATTGCATTATTTTGTACCATAATTACGAATAAATATGTTCCTCTTATTTCTTACTAAATATTTAAAAGTTGCCCATTTTAAAGTACTCCTGCTGATATTTAAAAGAGTACTAAATAGAGGTTGGCCTTAAAGAGATTAAAATATGCTATAGGAGTATAACAAGTTAGTATGCTTCTAATAAAAGTATAGACTATTATATCAATGGAAGAAATTAACATGTGAAATTGAAGAAGGCATTGCAAGTGAGTAGAGTATTAGAAGATCATTTCAAAGATTATTGTGATAACATTTTAGGCTACTGGGGAAAAGAATCCATTTTCTTCCATATGAAATACCTTACACCAAAACTACAGGTGGCTTAAAGATTTAGTCTAAATCAAAAACTGGAACAAATTAGAAAAAAAAAATAAGTAAATATTTTTCTGATCATGAAATGAAATAATCTTTCTAAGCATATGTGGAAAGGCAGAATCCCCAAAGAATAAGTTCAATAAAAATTCCAAAAGTTGCCACAAATACAGAAGAAAAAAGTTACCATCTTTAATACATGAAAAGAAAAAAATAATTTTTCTTTCCCATTTTAATGGGATACATTTTTTTGTACCAACTTTCCTCCTAAAGTCAATTAAAATTGCTAAGTCTGCATTTTTTTTATGTACCTTAAAAGTTTTGAAGAGCTGCCCAGATAGTGGAGAACTGACAGGCCAAATTCCAGGAGGACCAAATTCTAAGAGGATCATATCTGCTTTTGTCCTGAGGGGACCTATAAACTTTGGCTGAAGTTAGGCAGCATCATAAACTTTTAAGGGCAGAAATAATTATCTAGAATCTGTTCAAGGTAGTAAACATCACAGGAAAATACACCTTGGATTAAGCTGAGACCCCAAGGGGCTATTCAAGGTAAAAATGGTCCTTATGTTACCCAAGAGAATAAAGATATAGATTAACCATAGACTCTGATAAAATTAAGATTTGGGATACACGTTGTAAATTTAGTATAACTGCTAAATTTATATAAACTAAATATATAACACCTAAACTAGTTCAACAACAAAATGAAACTATAAATAATCTATAAGCAGCAAAGAAAAAAACATAGATTTAGTGCCATTAGAGACATAAAATAAGATGCCAGACTTAATTCCAAATATATCAGTAATTATAGTAAATATAAATGATCTAAATGTTTTAGTTGAATAACAAGGATTATTAAACTGAAGGGAAAATAGGTGTACCTGTATTAATAATCACAAAAGGTTCAGTTCACCAGGAAGACATAACAATTGTATATATTCTTGTCCCTAATGCCAGAGTCTCAAAATAGATAAAGTTAAATTGACAGATTTACATACAAAGAAAAATAAATTCCTAATCTCAGCGAGGACTTTAACACAATTCTCAGTAATTTATAGAAAAGAAGGAAAAAACAAGTAGAGATATAAGAGGAACAAAAACAAGTATATTGACTTACTAGATATATATGGAACCCTATAGTTTACAGTTGCAAAATAAATATAAGAGGACATGAGACAGTTTTTCATATTGGAAATATTCTGTTATAAAGCAAAATTCAACAAATTTCAAAAGAATGAAAAATCACAAGAAGAATGACTTCTGGCCATTATATAATTGAGACAGAAATCGATTTTTGAAAAAGATAGCTAGAAAATATCTACATATTTGGAAATTACAAAAACTATTCATAGGTAACCCACTAGCCAAAAAGAAATTATAACAGGAAAAAGAAAATAATTTGAACTAAATTTGGGGATGAAACTAAAGTAGGACTTAAAAAAAAATTTAGATAAAAATTCATAGCCTTTAATTAATATATTAGAAATAAAGGTTTAAAGATTGAGTTTTTATCTCAAGAAAGTAAATTAAAAAGCAGCAAAATAATTTTAAAGATCATAGAAGAAAGGAAATGCTAATTATAACAGAAGAGAATAAACAAATAGAAAATAGAGAAAAGTGGTTAATTAAAAATAATTATAATATAAAAATTCGGGGGAAATGGTAAAGACACAAATAACCAATATCAGTAATGAAAAAGAGATTATCACCCTCAATACTACAAAAACTAAAATGATATTGGATATTTTCAAAGCTTTATAATAAATTCAGAATTTTGAATGAAGTGGGCTATTTTCCATAAAAAGATATCTTACAAAAACTCAAAAGAGAGAGAAAGTAGGGAAACAGATTGAATGAGATCCTGAAATTTTTCTGTACTCATTAAAGAAACTGAATTAGTATTTTGTTAAATAAGTCTTTTTTACAAAGAAACCTTTAGTCGCATATGGCTTCACTGGAAATCTCTTCCAAAAATTAATGAATACAAAAATTTCCTGTTACATGGTCTTATCAGAAAAAAAAAAAAAGAGGTAATAAACCCAACTCATTTTCGAAGAATAACATAATCTTGAAACCAAAATTCAACAAGGAAAAAAATAAAGTTAAATTACTTGCCATTTTCATTTATAAACATATAAGCCAAAAATCTTAAAACAAAAAAATAAGCCACAGCAATGGCTTATGCCTGTAATCCCAGTAATTCAGGAGGCTAAGGTGGGAGAATTACTTGAGCTCAGGGGTTTGAGACCAGTCTGGGTAACAGAGCAAGAACCTGTCTCTACAATAATAGAAGAAAACAAAACATCCCAGCCACTCAGGAGGCTGAAACAGGAGGATCGCCTGAGCCCAGGAATGTGAGGCTGCAGTGGACTATGATTAATCCACTACACTCTACCCTGGGTGATGAAGCAAGGCCTCATCACTTAAAAAAAAAAAGAGAGAGAGAGAGAGAGAAAGGCAAATTAAATCTGACAATATAACACATCAAAACCAAATGACTGTAACAAGAGTACAAGGTTGCGATCTACCCATCTGACAAAGGTCTAATATCCAGAGTCTACAAGGAACTTAAACAAATTTACAAAAAAAAAAAAAAAAAAAAAAAAAAAAAAAAAAAAAGAGCAACCTCATAAAAAAGTAGGCAAAGGGCCGGGCACAATGGCTCAAGCCTGTAATCCCAGTACTTTGGGAGGCCGAGGCGGGTGATCACAAGCCAAGGTCAGGAGTTCAAGACCAACCTGGCCAACAAGGTGAAACCCCGTCTCTACTAAAAATACAAAAATTAGCCAGGTATGGTGGCAGGCACCTGTAATCCCAGCTATTCGGGATGCTGAGGTCCGAAAATTGCTCGAACCCGGGAGGCAGAGGTTGCAGTGAACCGAGATTGAATCACTGCACTCCAGCCTGGGTGACACAGCAAGACTCCGTCTCGGGGGGGCGGGGGGGGGAAGGGCAAAGGACATGAACAGACACTTCTCAAAATAAGACATTCACGCTGCAAAAAAAATCAAAGAAATCTCAACATCACTCATCATTAAAGAAATGCAAATCAAAACCTCAATGAGAGACCATCTCACACCACTCAGAATGGCAGTTATTAAAAGTCAAGAAACAACAGATGCTGATAAGGTTGTGGAGAAAAAGAAACATTTTACACTGTTGGTGGGAGTGTAAATTAGTTCAACCATTGTGGAAAACTGTGGCAACTCCTCAAAGATCTAGAAGCAGAAATACCATTTGACCCAGCAAAATTCCATTACTCTATATACACACCCAAAAATATATAAATCGTTCTATTATAAAGATACACGCACTTATATGTTCATTGCAGCACTCTTCGCAATAGCAAAGACAAAGAATAAACCCAAATGCCCATGAATGATAGACTGGATAAAGAAAATGTGTTACATATACACCATGGAATACTATGCAGCCATAAAGAGGAATGAGATCCTGTATTCTGCAGGGACAAAAATGGAACTGGAAACCATTTTCCTCAGCAAACTAACACAGAAACAGAAAACCAAACAACACATGTTCTCACACATAAGTGGGAGCTGGAAAATGAGAACATAGGGACACATGTGGAGGGAACAACACACACTAGGGGCTGTCAGTGTAGGGGGATGAGAGAGAGCACCAGGAAGAATAGCTAATGGATTCTGAGCTTAATACCTAGGTAATGGCTTGATCTGTGCAGCAAACTGTTATGGCACATATTTACCTATGTAGCGAACCTGCACATCCTGCACATGTACTCCAGAACTTAAAATAAATGTTACAGGGACAAAAAAGTATTCCCTTCAATGTGGGATCTTTAATTTTATTCTAGTATTTTTTTGTACACTGGTCAAACATGTCAGCTGTCTCATTAGTCCTAAATGCTCTTTGTGATCTTACTTCCAGTCACATCTCCTTATCAGACTACCTGACACTCTTCAAGCAATACATTATATAAAAAAATTCTATTTCTGTCCTTTTTACTTTGATACACTTCAACCTAGCTATATTTCCTTGCTATAGCTGTTACGCATTTTCTTCTCTAAAGCATTTGCGAGTCCAGTGATACGCCTCTAGCTGAGTCTTTCCCAGTCAAGTAAGTGTAAACTCATCCCTACTTCCTGCGTCTTGGTTCTATTCATCTCCTCAGTCATCTGCATTGCTGACCTACTTCTGGCTTCCCAACATCTCCAGGTGTAATAGCTTCTGCTCTTCTTAGGGGCTGCCAACATCTCCTTTTTTTTTTTTTCTGTAGGAGTTATCTCTGCCTGTATCATATTTGTACAGCTCATGCTCTGCACGTTAGGAGAGACCAGTTGTTAGAACTGATTTCAGGGGACCCAGGCAGCACAGTGCTTCGTAGCCAAGCCTTCAGAAAGAGAATCCAAAAGAGACTAAGGATACGTGTATTTCTTCCAACAACTGCAGAGTCCACTTAGATTCAGAGGAGCCTGTGTACTCTGAAAATTACAGAACCCTTTTATGTCATGATTGGATTTCTACTTACCCTCTTGGTCCGCGGAGGAATCTACAGGCAAAGAGCCTGCCAATCCTCCAACTCTGGGCTTGAAAAAGGAGAAAGACCTTACAGGGTGGACTTACCAACATCAGGCAGCCATATTTTTGTAAAGGAAAGGATAGCCTATTTTCTATTTCACAATTTAAGGTGGCCAACTTTTCCCAGTGTGTGACATGACACACTTGTGTATCATTTTGCAGAACACCATGATGTCCTTCATCTGTGCCACCTGATATGAGTCTCTCTGGGAGGCTGAGCTGAAACAGTGTAGCATAGCAATTTTATATTTGTATATAATCTTCCAGATTTCTATGTTGCTATGCCAGTCAGTTTCTTATCCTCTTGAGCATTTGAGAGTGCAAGAAATCTTCTGATCAAACTGCTGAAGGAGTGCAAGCTATGTCTTTCCCACTAACCTGTTGCCTGTCATGAACCCTCCACGGGAAATCTCTGCTTGCTATTAAGTTCTATACTGTGCACACAATCCAAGCAAGAAATGGAAATAATGGTTTCTCTGTAATTGAATGCCAGTGTTTTTGCTTTTCCCATCACTAATTTCTGTAGAATATACTGTATTTACATATTTAACCTAACCTCAAATGCCTTCCTCCGTGTCGGATTCAACTGTCAAATGTCTCTCAAGATTATCTATCTACAGTAGAGATTAGTAAGGCCTCAGTCAGGTGGACTATATATTTAAAAACATGTTTTTGCCAATGTAATTATAACACAACTATATCACAAATATTTTTCATGTGGAAAACACATCACTCCTTCCTATACCAGTACCCCAATGGCCAAGAGAATGAACCAAAGTCAGTCAGATACGTCTGGAACATAAATTATTCATAATTTTCACATATTACCTAAAATTTAACTATCAATGGCTTTTTTCTGTTTTATCCTAGACAATTTACTTTGACTGGTGGTATTTTTTAAAGTACTAGTAATTTGGATATGGTTTGAGAAATAGAAATTCTCCAAAGTAAACTTCAGGGGTTCATCTCATGATCCTTTTCTCTCTCCCTTCTCGGTGGTCTTCCAAAAGAATTCCAACGTCTATAACATCAAGAATAATTAAGAATCACTGTTAGCAATCTCAGTCACTGTGTCACACTTATATGTTCATTGCCAAAGACATTTATTTTTAAACTAATTTCAACTTCTCCTATTATTATCCTTACTGCTCATTAGTAAGTGATAACATATATGGCTTTCTCACGTTCATAAAAGTTTCAGTTGTGAAATTTCAGAACCAGAGTTTAATACTGGAAGAGAAAATGTATTTAGAGTAATAGATAAGAATTGTATGTGCTAAATATGACCTTTTATTTCATAACAGGACTAAGAACAGCATCTTCTAATCACACTTTGTAAATGAGGTTTGCGGAGCTAAGAGCAGATTAAAGGACCAAGAGTAATGACCTTATTCTTAAATGGCTTAAAAGATCCAAAGACCAAGACTAACAGTCCAAATGCAAACTTCATGAGGACATAATGAGGAGGAGAAGAGAAATATATAGTAGACAAGTGAGGTGGTAACAGAAGTACTCAAGACTCTACTTCCTGTTCCCAGCCTGCTGGAATGTTAAGGTCCTATAAGAGTTAGACAAGAATTTCCTCCATGGAAGCATCCCAGATTTGTATTAGATGCTACTACAGTCAGGTCTGGAACATGAGAGAAATAACTGAAGTACTTTGGTAGTGATGGAACCCTTTCCCAAGCCCAACAGGTGACCTGAGGAAAAGAAGAAGGCACTTCCTACAGCACTGTCTGCTCATCTGCCTGCATTTTCTGCAGGAGAATGACTGCTGTCCAGCCTTTGATTTCTTTCATGGCCTGCCACACTTTCTAAAAGTAAAAGCAATGTTTTCAATGCCTTTTCTCCATTTTAGAAAAATCTTTACTCTTTCCTAAAATTGCACGATTTCCTTTTCAGGCAAAGTCACTTCTAAACGGAACTGGACAAACTATACTTGACTTAAATATATTTTTTCAAAACAGTTTTATTCCATTATCTGAGAATTTAGCACCACTCTGCAGTCCAGAACACACTTTTGCTACAGAACTGTCTAAATATGGCCTGCAATAAAACCCAATAAGTAAATAAAGTAACAAAACTTTCTTTTCAAAGAGGAAGTCCAATAATATTTTTACATGTACTTATCTGCCTAAATACATTTATTTGCAGTTTGTATGCCTTATTCCCAGGCCAGTACATTATTTGGGTTTAGTTATGGTTGTTGTTAACATTATAATCAAACTCATAAATAAAAGGGATAGATTTGGCCAGTTAGAAAGGAGCTGAAGTAGAATTGCATGCAAAGCAAATCTCAATGATTTGCTCCAGAATATATAAAAATATTGCCAAAGAATTGAAGGCCACAGTAAGTAGACTGTCATCAATTTCCCTATATTATGGGAAAATGATTTGGGAGTGATTTTCAAAATGGAGATTTTTGTTTGCTTTCTACTATAAATGTATATCTTTTTCTTTTACTCACTCTTTCTTGACCCTGCTTCTAAAACTGCGTAATCAGCAATGTCTTTCCTGTGTTGCTTTCTACTTGCAAATCTTTCATCACAGTGTATTTCTTGAAGTCACTGTGTGTATATATATATATATATATGTCCCTCACATTGTTCAAGGCACATGACTACATTCATTTTGTATAAGAAGCATACAAACAAAACATGCAATGGGTTTGTTTTCTTCTAAAAGGTCATATTACATCTTAATTCAAACAAGGAAAATAATTCTGTTTTTAAAGAATATTAGACTTGGGATGTGCATACAAATAAGAATAAAGAAATTACAACAATAAAATTGTGTATTTGTAGAATGTTGTAAAGTGTTGATCAAAGTCTTGCCTTGTTTTTCTTAAACAGATAGCCATAACTCACAGAGTTCTTTCTGCAAGTCATTGATGGCACCTCTCTGGCTTCCATGTACTTAAAGGGGTACCTACTAAAATCTACAAGAATTCATATTTCACTTGCTATCTTCATGCTCATTCTACTGCTAAGATGCCATTCAAAATTTCTGGGTTGACAGCTAGCTATTGCTTAAACAACCTTTTAAGTCATTTTGAAGTCACAGTTTCTGTCATTAGTAGGCCATACTGACAAATTATCACTGACATATTTATGCTATCAGTGGCATTCCCTGGCAGCCAAGATGTTGGAAAACATGCTTGAGTAGCAACATGTATAGGATGTACTAGTTTGCCATCTGGTTGTTTGGGTTTTATGCTGGAGAGAGTTCTTTTGTTTGAACAAGGCAGGGCTGAGACTGTGACTGGTTCAGTGAAATATCACTAAGTGGAACTTTCTATTGATGTTAATATAATGAAGGATATGTTGTTTCCTTATAAGAAGCAAGTGAGTCCTGGTTACATGGCAATATCAACCTTCCTGGGGAAGAGTAAGCCAGGTCACTAGGAAAACTGTATTTTTTCAAATGCCCATTCCGTAAAGACTATGAATATGTCTAAAGATGTCATCCAAGCATATGAGCCACATTATCTTTGCATTATTACACAGGCTGAACATCTCTTATCCAAAATGCTTAGAAACACAAATGTTTCAGATTTCAGATTTTTGGAATTTTGGAATATTTGCATTATACTAAATTGGTTGAGCATCTTTAATCCAAAAACCTGAAGACCATCCAAACACCAACCTTCAATTTCATTAAATTCAAGAGCATTTTAATGCATTATAGTTAACCAACTGAGCATCCAGAATCTGAAATGCTCCAATGAATATTCACATTGAGCATCATGTTGGTGCTCAAAATGTTCAATTTTGAAGCATTACAGATTTAGGATTTGGGGATTAGGGACACTCAACCTACACATGTGTAAGCTTTCCCTTGGAATAAAGCCATTTGTCAAGAGTAATAACTTCAATAATATTCAGATGAATTACATAGCATCTTAGTCAGTTTAGACTACTATAACAAATACCATAGACTAGTCACATAAGCGTCTATTTCTCACAGGCCTCGACACTGGGAAGTCCAAGATCAAGATGACAACATATTTGGTATCTGGCAAGTGCGCTCTTCCTGGTTATATCCCCACATACAGTTGGGGAAGGAAGAAAGTTCTCTCCGTCTCTTCTTATAAGGCACTAATCTCATCATAACAGCTTTATCTTCATGACTTAATTACCTTCCAAAAGCCTCATCTCCAGATATCAACACATCAGGGATTAAGGTTCAGTATATGAATTTCTTTAGGGGAGACATAAACATACAGTCCATAATACATAGCAAATAAAACGATGTGCATGTACTACTGACAGGCTTAATGTACAGGCCTTTAGCTATTTTCACATGAAGTCTGATATGTCACATCGTGAGAATATGGAACATATTGACCACTTACAGTGGAAGTATAGTATACTGACTATCAGCACAGAAAATCATCAAAATCCTGGGTTTCAATCTCAGCTCTGTCATGATCCATGTATCCTTGAACAAGTTACTTAACCTTTCTGTGACTTTTATCATCTATAAAATGATTGTAATTATAAAACCCTCCTCATAGGGTTGTTCTGAGGATTAAATGAGAATATACAAGTAAAGCACTTGGAAAAAAATTCTGCATTTAATAAGTATGTACATGGTAAATATTACTACTACTACTATCATTACAATTTTAAAAAAACTTATCCATATATTACTTTGCTATTTGTACAAAGCTTTTCCAAATGAATTATGTTATTCAGATGAACTATTTTTTTTCTTTTATATTGGAAGCTCTTTGAGGGTGAAGGTTCGTGTCTTTTCCTTTCTTTTTTTTTTTTTTTTTTCTTAAGATGGAGTCTCGCTCTGTCACCCAGGTTGGAGTGCAGTGGCGTGATATTGGCTCACTGTAAACTCCACCTCCCAGGTTCAAGCAATTCTCCTGCCTCAGCCTCTGGAGTAGCTGGGATTACAGGCGTTGCCACCATGACCAGATAATTTTTGTATTTTTAGTACAGATGGATTTTCGCCATGTTGGCCACACTAGTCTCAAACTCTTGACCTTAGGTGATCCACCCACCTTGGCCTCTCAGTGTTGGGATAACAGGCATGAGCCACTGCACCCAGCCTGTCTTTTCCCTTCTTAAACTCAGTACCCCCACACATAATAGTCATGGTCTCTGCTAGACCCACAAATCTCTCCTGGGGGAAACTGCTCAGTCCACCTGGCCCCTGTTGAGACATCTTAAGGTTTGCTTTAACAGATTGTGAAGCCAAACACAGTTCCTCTTCTAGGAATGCAAATTTTGCGATTTGGAGAGAATCTGTGGGGCAGCAGCCACTGAGAGATTACATCAAGAGATGATACCAATAGAATAGGGACCATGGGGGTCATTATGTGTGAGAGACTTCTAAGAAAGTAAGGTATATTGACTGCTTTCTTAGTTTTTCATATTTTTAACCACCTGGCATCCGGGTCCTTGCTAACTTCAGGAAGAAGTGCCCCTAAAAGGGCTAGCTTATTCCTAAAGACAGTAAAGGACTTGCCCATGATCACCCTTTGATACATAAACCAACCAATCTAGAGCCCTTACCTCCAGCTACCTCCTATATCAGCTCTTGCACCTCTCTCCCCTGACGTAGTCACCACAGGGCAAGGTAACAGCTAGGACAGCCCCTACAGCCCAGGGCCCACAAAAATCATTCAGACTAACCAATCCGAAGGCTGCTTACCTTGCTTCCCTTCTTTCTTCCCAAGAAAACCATAATAAAGGATTCAGCCCACTAAGACCCCTCCCCCAACCTTCTGCCTGCTCTTCTCTCCTTGGTGCTTCCCCATGTGGCCCTCCTATTTCCAGGGAACTGTGAGTATAATAAACAGTTCTTCCTTCATGGCAATCTTTTCTGCGTCTGACTGTCTTACTATATATTATTAAAACAAAGGCAAGACTCTCCTGTAGGTTACACTGCTACATACTTTATAAAATA
This sequence comes from Macaca mulatta, assembly GCF_049350105.2. Lineage (NCBI taxonomy): Eukaryota > Metazoa > Chordata > Mammalia > Primates > Cercopithecidae > Macaca > Macaca mulatta. The sequence continues at coordinate 127,434,256 of NC_133411.1, forward strand.
GCTTAAGGGTACACATTAAAGAGGCCAAAGACACTAGAGAGTGAATGAATAAATGATTTCTGGCTGTGAGAATCAGAAAATGCTTCTCAGGAGGTACGGCAATTGAGATGCATGTTGAATGACAGGCATATATCCAAAATTTGGAAATATGTTGCATGAAGGGGTGGGAGGATAGGTCAGCAGAAGAAATTGCCTGAGCACAGGCAGAAACAAGTGGGACTATAGACTGAGAAGACTTGAGGAGGCCAGGCCCAGAGGAAAGGTTGGAGCTAAGATCACATTCATTGAAATATTAGCCATATATGTTGGCTTTAACAGAGTAGAGAAGGGCTCAAACAAAATGCTAACTTCCAAATGAACCTTTGCAAACCTAATGTTGTCATCGACTTCTCATGTACTCACTAACCTGATGAAAGCTAGTAGCTGGCAGGAGAGGACGTACATACAGATAAGGTAATGATAATGGCTCAGCTTCTGAGGCAGCTTGCCTTGATGGCCTTAACACCATTTCCAGGAGTAAATGTTTCCATCACAGTGTGACAAATGTAATCGGTTTTTGAGGTCGCATTTTCAAAAATTAATAATACACATGCTGTGTGAAAACATTATGCTCAGAGGCATGTTTTTAGAAGTTTGTAATAGAATATCTTAAAGAAATCATCCTAAGATGAAGTCATAGAGTTTCACAATGTATGATTCTAGTAATGGTGCATGGGAAATAGATTTATAACTGAAGGGTATGAGAAGGTAACAACAAACTGGGACATAGTATTTCTGTTCCATTAATTTTTTAAATTACTTCAATTATATTCTTTTACCAGAGTACAATAGGGAATCAGTTAATAGATGTTTATGAAGAACTGAGAAAGAAAAGTACACAAACAATATAAGTAATAAACCAGAGGGGGAAAGTAAGTTTCTATCTGCCAAGTCTCACTCAGAAAGCCCTGTGAAAAAATATTCTATAAGCTGAATTATAGGGAACAATTTAACAACAACAGGGTAACAAATCAAAGTAGACCTTTCGCTGAATTCATTGATCTAATGGAAAAATCATTTGATTATTATAATTTTTTTTTTTTTTTTGAGACAGGGTCTCACTCTGTCACACAGGCGGGAATGCAGTGGTGTGATCATAGCTCACTGCAGCCTCGACCTCCCCAGGCTCAAGCAATCCTCCCACTTTAGCCTCCCAAGTAGCTGGGACTACAGGTGCACACTACAAGGCCTGGTTAATTTTTGTAAAGATGGGGTTTCACCATGTTGCCCAGGCTGGTCTTAAACTCCTGGACTCAAGCTATCTGCCCGCCTCAGCCTCCCAAAGTGCTGGGATTATGAGCATGAGCCACCGTGCCTGACCTGTAATTTTTAATGGTAGTCATTTGACTTCTAACATACTCTTCAAAAAGCTTGTGCCTAATTTCTTCATATTGATAGGGGGAAAGTACAGAAATCAAATCATTTGCTCCTTAGAGAAGCTATGTTTATATTTCTGCTTGTGTACATACAAACAATAAAGAACTGAGAGGATTAAACACACACTAAATATGGAATTTTGAGACTATCATACTCCCAAATAAACGCAAAAAAAAATGCACTTTGCTTAATGCCTAAAAGCCTTAACAAGTGCAGCACATCTGGGAAGGAATGCATATTTGGACAAAGAAGACAGAGGAGCTAAGAAGTTTGAGATTTTCTCACCATCACGTCCAAGTCCTTTTTATGCTTTCATTCAATTGTCATCAGCCTCCTCGACTAGAAAAAAGTATTTTGTAATTCATTAAGCTACAATTAGGGACATCTTCTGCAGTTTCAATTACTCATGCATAATACTGTGAAATAGTCTTAAATTTGCGGTAACATGAAATTTGTTATCTATGACAAAGGAGCACTTAGGCATACATCAATTGATGAGTTTACAGAACTCTACAGATCTCTACATTGGGTGTTAGATAGACCAAAGTAATCAGTATATATTGAGCACCTCCTATGCCCCAAGCATTTATCTGATATGTTGGAGATACAAAAAGAACATGACACGGCCCTTTTCCTCAAAGATTTTACAGGACTCAGTATTCAGGCAGAAATGCTTAGCTAGCAATAAACTTCCTGAAATGTAAACTGCCAAATGCGTGATTCAGAAAATTGATATCATAGGAATTTCCACTTGTGGTCACCACTTTAGTTAGATTAGGTAAAGAAATTTAACTTAGTCTTGAAGCAGGTGCCAAAGGATCCAAAGACACAACAAAGGAGTTCCTAATCTGTAAGTTGTGTCCACATTTGGGGTAGAGAAAGACAGGCATTCCTGAAGAAGTAAATATATTCCAATGACAGCAAGAAAGTAGATGGCTTTGCGGCATTGTTCCTCTCACAGAGATTTCCTGTAATTTAGTGGATTAGCAGTTGTTTGTCCATTTGTTTCTCTAGAAAGGTCAAGAAAGAGGTCTAGACACAAATACATGGTGCTAAATAAGAATGTAGTCTTTCACATACAAAGATGAAGCCATTGGCTGACCAGATACCTAGCTTTTATTCCTTATGGTGACAGGAGTTTCTGATGCATTTAGTTCTATTCTTGCCCATGGCTCCTTCTGAACAGGTAAACATCTGAGAAGTAATTGCTGGTGAAGAGCACAAGCTATAGAGTGAGAAAACTCTGATTGTACTTTCTAGCTTAGTTACTTGCTAGGCATGAGACATGAGCCAAATTATTTGCTCTCCATAAGCTTGGGTCTCCTGATTAGTGAAATGTGAGAGGTAAACAGTCAAATCAAAGAAGAATTATATGGATCCAATTCCATAGTGCTTGTGAAGCACCTGATATTTAGTAGGTACTTAAAACAAAAACTGGCTGCTATTCTTGTCATTAATCCTGAAAGCAGGCTCCAGCTATGGAAAACATTCTACCAAATGACCCTCCCTGCTGCCTCCAGGACTGGCCAACAACCTCATTACCACCAGCTGGTCTAACTGGCCACAAACCAATGAAAATAGAAAATATCCAAACCAAAATGCTAGATAACTAAAGAAACATCAAAAAAAGTAGAACAAATGGGAAAACTAACTGGAAAGGGTCAAATCAGCCAACGAGAAAACAGAGCCCCTATTCTGCAAGGCCATGTGGATGCTGAACTGTAAATGGCTTTTGCTAAAAATGTTCATTCATAAGCAAATGCATATATGCTATGCTCTCTCTGTTTTAATCCCTTAGACACCAATAGCCTCACTTTCATATTCCTTTGTTGTAATGCTGCCAGTGTTCTCCTTCCTCCCTCCTCATTAAGAAGAATGAATTGAACAAGCTACATGGAGAGATTTACACTGCAATGGCTGTCAGTGGGAATTCCAACACAATGATTTACTTCGGTATCAAATTCAAAACTAGGATCAGAAATCCTGCATTATCATCTATAATGAATCTATTTCATTAACTAATTTAAAATTATGCATAATTCATTACATGCGTTGTTCATTTATATTTAGCATGTATTTCCCTAGATGTGGTCTCTATATTAGCTTTGCCTATTTTTTTCTGTGTAAAATGATAATACATTTTTTCATCGGTGAAAACAGAATGACTTTTTCTTTGTCAAATTGGGTCACTAATTTTCCTATATAACATAATAATACTTCCTGTCTTTTATTTTCAACTTTTGCTTTACATTGTCATTTTAGTCTTCTAATAATCATGTTTTTATCAACGTTATTTTATTTTCAAAGTAATTCATCATTCCAAAAGAATGAGAAAGTTGCTCAAATAAAATGTACTGACAGATTTAAATCTAGAATTAAAATCTTCTGCCTTCTAAGTTCTCCAATTTTTAAAGCAAAGATCCAAAACTTATGGAGTTTTCTGTCTTGAGAAATTATCTATATGAAAATAATGTAGAAGATTTAGCTATAGCTTTTTAGCTAATGAATTGGTTTTAAGTCTTCTCTGTTAACATAATATGATAATACCATCTGAATATGTAGTTTCTTTATTATATTACAGGTATAGTAAGGCCAATAAATTAGGAAACAGAGGGCTATTATGAGGGACCATATAAATTATTATCTACACTGGGACACTTTTGAGGGTGAAATGGTTACTTAATAATTATACAGTGACAAAAAGCATAAATGGTTTCGATCCCAAACAGGATTGTATGAGCACCTGAGCAGTGGGAAAGAGAAGACTCAGTTAACTATGACACTGGCTTTAGAGATGTTTTACCTCATATACCATCTATGAGTCTTTAGTGGACATCAGGCAGTCAGCATTTGAAAGTTACTTTGTGATTATATTACTCCATGAGGGTCTTCCCAAATGTCAAAGTCTAGCCCACCTATATTTCTCCCATACTCCCTTTGCCTTCTGAGTGACCCAGGTGCTTCCCTACGTGGCCTCTCCTCTTGGGAGGTAACAAGTCACCACTGGGAATAAAATCTAGGTATCTGGTATATTGATGACTTCATCTTTATATATGAAAGCAAAATGAATATGAAGATTCATACATCCTTCTGTGGGAAACTATGGCAATGTTAAAGAATGGTAGGGCTCACAATCTAAATTTACTCTAATCCTAAAATAAATTTATTAAGCACCATAAACTAACCAAGAACTCAAGCTATCACTAAGAATATGGCATTTTATAGAGCCAAGAAAAAGCACCATCTATAAAAACAAAAGAAAGAGAAGAGCATGTTAAACTGATGAGACAAGTTTGATGTAAGTAGAATTGATATTATTTGTATGTTTAGTTCAAATGTGATTGAAGGAAAACTGCAGGAGTTTTACTGCAACCACTGACCACGGAGGGCTTTACACCTCAGAGTAAAAGGTACCAAGAGTCTATACTCTATGCCAAAAAACAGGGATGTATAAGATTTAATTAGATGTGTGGTATTACTTCACAATATATGGTTTATCTACATTCCTTCATAAAGCTGAATACAGAGCTATACAAGTTATGCAAGCATGCATCCTAAGAACTTAGTAAGTACCTTCAAATATACAGGAATAAACTGTCAAGAGGTCTCAAAGGAAGGAAATAGCAGGGCTGGCACAAGGTGATTGTAATATTGAGGGAGCAAGAAAGGTTTCCTGGAGAAGGCAAGATTTGAAACCATCAAATCTTGAAAGATGGAATGAATTTTGACAATCAAAGGGATGTGAGAGGCATTCAGGGCATCGGTAATAATGCAAGGAAGGTAAGAAAGTGATATACTCCTCATTGGGGGAGTTCAAGACTGCAAAGGTAGGTCAGGGACCAGAGTAGGACAGATCATGAAGTTAACCAGTTTCTAACACAGTCTTTCTGTATAGCAGTTGCAGAGGAAAGATTCTGCTATATTCTCTAAAAATTTCCCATGATTGTTGTGATTATTCACGAGAATTAGCATACCTCTGGGAAACAGAATATTGATGAAAGTATTTGTACTCTCAGATTCAAAGGTAAAATCTCACAAGTCAGCCCAGCTGTGGGTAACCTAGATAAGAAATTAAAATGTAAAACTCTTCTTTAATTTAAAAGCAAAAATAGCAAAAGTAAGGTTGCAAATGAGCAAGACTCTCATTGGATTTTTGCACATTAAAGTCTTACATAAAATACAGCTACTTCTGAATATCATAAAAACTTTAAGGATGCATTAAAAAGCTTTTGAATTTCATGAAATTGAAGGATGGTTTTTTATTTGGAACAACATAATAGAATAATTAGGACATTAACTTATTATCCCTACAGAAAAAGTCTTACAAACTCTACTAATAATAGTAGCTAGTACATAGTGGTGCTTGCTATGTGCCCAGTATTGTAAACACTTTACATATATTGACCAAAACAACTTTTTGTTCAAATAACATTGTAAACCCAGTCAAAAAAAAAAAAAAAAAAAAAAAAAGGAAACTAACACACAGGTAGCCTTTCACAGCCACAGAAGATCTGCTAGGCTCTGAGGGAATGCAGTTTGAAAAACACTGTTGCAGGTTTCCCACAGAAACTGACACCAAGCACCATGAATATAGTGTCAGTGAATGTTTGCATAGCTCCTACTTTGGGAACTATGAGAATATTAGTAAACAGCAGCAGATAAGTCTATTTTCCCTGCACAGTATAAAAAAAAAATGTGCTGGTTGCCAACATTTTAAAATTAGACTTGACACTGACATTTGAATGCCTGGTTTCTCCTAGAAAATACAAACATCCGGAAACCATAGATCCCATCTTTCTATAGGACAGTCATATCCTGTAAGGCAGAGGCCTGGTGCCCCTGTAGACAGTCTCAAGGCTCTGTTCTTCAGCTGTCCATCATCCCTACCATATCCCCTTCCAGGGCCACAGGATTTCAGTCTAAAAAAGCTTAATTTAGGGTAAAATTTCAAGTGCTAAATATAGATTACTTGAACAGTATCGCTCAGATTGTTTCTGGATCAGAAAGCGGTTCTCTTGGAATTTTTCAACTTGACTAGGAGAAACTGGAAGTTCAAATAATGTGGCCAGCCACCTAGTGTTTGAACACATAATCTTAGTTTTTTCAATTATTTTTATTTACCTTTTGTTCTATGAAAGAACTAGAAATGATCTAGGCAACCCTCTCCTTTCACAGATGTGAACACTTGAGCCAGTTGACAGTGGAATCAGTCCCAGGATAACAGTCACTAGTCTTAGGTTTTTTCACACATTACCAGCTCTCAACACCATCAAACTTCTGCCTGATTTTCAAGACTCGCTTCCTGAAAGAAGTGTCCTTTTGGCCCATTTTTAAACATTTTAATTTATTGTTACTGGAGTTTATATATTGCATGTTTTTAACATAAAAGAGATGTAGTTTAACCTTAAAGAATTGGAAAGAAAAATAAATGGTTCCAATCATTAAATGTACATTATAGAAATTAGTGAGCTTTTTGTTTTTAGGAAAGGCATAGTTCATCATTCAAGAATGACATTAAGTCTATATTTTGCTACCATAGTTAAAAATGGCAGGGATTGAGCATGGCCTCGAACTTAAAGAACAATGAGCCAGTCCATTAAAATTTACACTCCTATTCTTGGAGCAAAGAAAAGCCTCCAGAGGTCTTTCTCGGCTTGGCCTCAAATTCTAATTATAATCCATAAAGGGATTTCTTAATCCTAGAATAGCTTCTTTGAAGTTAAAGAGTAAAGAATGAAATGATAACACAAACTAAATGTTCATGTGTGAGCACCTAGGAAGGTCATGGTCAAGGCTAGGAATGGGAGACGTTCATATACTGGGACTTCCCTGGAGTAACACTGGCCATATAATCAACTATATGAGTTGCTAGGGCTTCCATAAAATGATAGCAGAGACTATGTGGCTTAAAAAACAGAAATTTATTTTCTCACAGTTCTGGAGGCTGAAGGTCCCAGATCAAGGTGTTGACAGGTTTGGTTTCTCCTGAGGCAGCTCTCCTTGGCTTGCAGAGGCTGCCTGCTCAGTGTCCTCACATGGCCTTTTCTGTGTGTGGAAGCCATCCTGACGCCTCTTTCTTTTTCGTAAGGATACTAGTCATATTAAATTAGGGCTCACCATATGACCTTGCTTAACCTGATCTTTTTAAAGACCCTAAATCTAAATATAGTCACATTCTGGCCAGGCACAGTGGCTCACGCCTGTAATACTAGCACTCTGGGGAACCGAGGTGGGCAGATCACTTGAGGTCAGGAGTTCAAGATCAGTCTGGCCACCATGGTGAAACCCCGCCTCTAATAAAAATACAAAAATTAGGCAGACATGGTGGCTGGTACCTGTAATCCCAGCTATTCGGGAGGCTGAGGCAGGAGAATCACTTGAACACAGGATGGGAAGGTTGCAGTGAGCTGAGATCGCGCCACAGCACTCCTGCCTGGGTTACAGAGTGAGACTCCATCTCAAATAAACAAATAAAGTAATAAAGTCACATTCTGAGGTATGGAGATGAGGACTTCAATATATGAATTTTGAGGGAGACACCATTTAGTCCATGACATCAACGCAAGTCAAAAGAGGAGAGAAAAAAATCAGAAGGTCCAGAATATAGACCTTGATTTAGCCACAGAGAGTAGATACACAGGATCTCACTCCTAAATCCAAGAAACCCTTATCTCATTACTGCATGAATCAGGCTTCCTCAGAATCACAGCAAAAGTGTGACTCTTCCCCTCCAACCACATTCCAATATGTCTGTATACCCACTGCACACTTAATGTGCTAAAAAACAAATAACAATAATAGGAAGGCCCAGGCTAGGAAGCTCTCAAAGTCAGCCTTTGCAGAACACAGAGTGAGGACCTTCTTAAATGTTGCCCTCTGGGCATCTCTCTTGGTTCATCCTAGTCTTCACACTCAAAACATCAAATTATTAAAAGTTAAAAGAGCTGAAACTGAGAGGCCACAGAGCTTCTGATACAAATTCCAGGTCAGCCTTATGTTTGTGTCAGAAGGACAAAAAGCAAGGACAACCAAAATAATTTCCTTCTTCCCTGTTTTAGATAGCAGCCAGAAGACGAAATAAAAGTGGTGAAAGAAGGCTGATGGACATAAAGTTATTTGAAACATATATGTTGTCTAAGTTATATAGAGGACATGTTATTTTTAAAGAAAGAATTGTGTAGCTTAAAAAAAGCATAGAAGAACAATTATGGCTATAGAGATGCTTATGGCAAATACACAGCTTGATCATAGCAAGGTGGTAAAGTAGTACCACAACTGGACCACCCACCATCTAGCAGAGGGCAGAGGACATGGGAAAGTAAGGTAAACATGACATCACTTAGTTTAATAATTCTAAGTTTCTTCTACACTTTCACTGGGCATGCATCAGATTCAAAGCTATTCAATGTGGAAGTTGATTTTTTAACACATTATTGCAAAAATGCCAAGTGTGCTATGCTCAGGAATTTTTTTTTAAGCCCTAAGTCATGCTTCATACTTGCTTTGGATAGTCCACTTAAATGCCAAGCCCCACTGAGACAATGGTTGTGATTCAGTTATTTTAGTTTGTTTCCTCCAGGTCTCTGCCAGATGGAAGTTTATAGCACAAAATAGCACATAATATGAAACTTCTTTAGCTTTCACAAGGCCACTAACCACACTTCTCAACAAGCACCTGGTTTAGCTGGGGGATATTTCAATGATGTGATTAAACTTTCCTAAAGCAATCTTTAGTTTAATTATGGCACAAAGTTAACATAATTGGATTACTTAGCCTGGAGGGGGGGAAAAAAAGGCTGAAAAGTGACTTAGTAACTGCCTTAACTATGTAAGGGATTTTTTTCATTAACACTATTAACTATATTAAGGATTATTATAAGGAATCAGCTATTCTTTAGATACAATAATGAACGAGAAGGCATAAATGGATTTAAGGAAAAGAATTAGGGTTAGTTAGTAGAGGAATTTTCTGCTCTCTTATGTGGTTAACTTCTAGACTGTATTTTGGAACTGTTATAAAAGATAGCTTTAAAAAATCAAAATCTCTTAAAAGTCTTTAAAAACTTCACGGATTCCTATCTGTCTGAAATGGCTTTTTCCTCAAGTCTCTTAAGTTTCCATCTAGAAAAGCTGATCATCTTAGTCACATAAAAATGTTCCCAGCAGCAGCTCCCTCAGCCCCTAGCACAGTGTGTTATATATAGTGTACACTCTGTAAATGTTTATGGAATGACAATGAGTGAATGGAAAAAGGAGTAGTGCTGTAGCCAAAATCCACAAGCTTATTTCACCGAATTCACTCTACTGTGGAACAACAGTAACCAGATCCAATCTTTCAGTGAAAAGTATTCTAAGAAACATTTTCTTCAGTGCTAGATTATGTATTAATTAGAATAAAAGTATCATTGCCAGAAGAGATATTACAAGGGGGTCCTAAAATTATATCTGTTTAGACACATCTCCACCAGCCTAAAGCCATTTCCTAAGCCATGTGTCATCCACGAGGTGGGTCTTCTGGCACGAGAGATTAGCACTCCTTAACCTTGAGGCTCCAGCTCTGTCTGTATTTGGTATCTCATAGACTCAAAGAAATGATGTTGCCTCAGAAAAAAATAAAGAATTATGGCATTACTGAGAATACAGACAGCAGAATTTAATGGCTGCCTCTTCAGGATTTAGCAACTAGGACAACCAGTTTGTGGCTGATATTTCTACTCTAGATTTAAATTCCCAAGGGCAAATCTGATTGGGTCAGCAAGTGTCACATACCTGGGTTGTGGCCAAAGAATAGATCCTCAATGGGAAAACCAGCTGTTTAACAAGACGAAGAGGAACATGTGGCCAGACATGCAAAGATATTCATTAAAAAAAAAAAAAAAAAAAAAATCATGACCACTTCAATACCCTCCATCTCGACAGACAGAAAATAAGAATTTCAACCAATGCAACAGAGCATGTCTAATTTAGAATTAGGAAGATGAATGACATTAACATTTCAGGATGTATCCTGAGAAGTCAGAGCACTCATTTGCAAATGACTGGTTTCCGATAGCTCCTAATTTCTTTCCATCACTTTCTCCCACATCAGTTTCCATCAACTGCAGACAGTGTCATAGGACCAGGGAAAAATAACTTCAAGTTTCTCAGAATACAGAGATAAATTCAAAAACATGTAGAAAACAGTGGGTTACTTATCAGTCACTACAGCAGATTTTTTTAGACTCCTAAATTAATTTTTCATGACCCCTGTTCTTCCTATTTATAAGTCAAACTATGGTCTATTCTGCTTTATGTCTTTGGAGATTTCAAGTCCTGGTTTACTGACTCTCTGTAATTTAAAATGTGGGTCAAGAGTGAGCGGCAAAGTCCTTTAATTAATTATGCTCTTCACAGCTTTAGAATTCTGCTTCCAGAGACAGCTCATCACCTACTGCTTCACTTTATTTTCTTAAGCCAACCAGAATAATTCTGCTTGCATTTTGTCTCTTCCTTATATCCCATCAGTCACTCCAAAATCCTCTATATCAAACTTAAATATTATAGTAGGAATTTTACACAAATGTGACAAGAAAATATTAACTCAGAGAACTGAGTGAAAACACAGTTATTAGAATTATCACAAATCTATAATGCCAATTGAAATATTGTGACTATTTTCTATTACATATATAATTATTCAGGCAGTAAAGCTAAATTATAATTTTTAAAGGTTGAAATCAAATTGGAAGACAATGTTATCAAATTTTTTCTTAAAGTTCTTCAGAGCTATTTATTTTTCACCAAATACTATACATTCAGTTTTTAAATATACTTTGCTTTTTAGAGAGGTTCACAGCAAAATGGAGCAGAAGGTGCAGAACGGATTCCCACATACTATACTCTCCGCCCCACACGTGCATAGCCCCCCCGCCAACCGCCCCATTATCAACATCCCCCTGCAGAATGGTATGTTTGTTACAATGGGCAAACCTACACTGACATGTAATCACTCAAAGTCCATAGTTTACATGAGGGTTCACTCTTGGTGTTGTACATTCTATGTGTTTGTATGAATGTGTAATGGCATGTATCCACCATGACAGTATCATACAACATAGTTTCACCGACCTAAAAATCCTGTATGCTCCACCTATTCATTCCTCCCTCTCCCCAACCCCTGGCAATTAATGATCTTTTTACTGTCTTCATAGTTTTACCTTTTCCAGAATCTCATATAGCTGGAATCATATGGCATTTAACCTTTCCAAATTGGCTTCTTTCACTTAATTTCTTTCATGTATTTTTATCTTACATTTAATTTTTAATTCCCCAAACATTTATTGAGCACCTATTGTGCTATGCTAGGAATTGGAATACAATGAGAAACAAAATAATTCACTGCCTAATTTCCACATTTATAGAATGTCTGGATGTAAGCAAAATAAAAAAGACTAAATAAACAATTATATATAATGACAAATGAACATAGTTGTTTTTAAGGAAACAAATAAGGTACAATGTGTTTTGGGGTCTCTAAGATACTCTCAGGCTTGATGATTCACTAGAAAAATTCACAAGACTCAGAAAAGCAGTCATACTCACAGTTATGGTTTGTTACAGAGAAAGAATTCAACAAAGGGAAAATGCACCTGGGATAATGTCCACGAGGAGTCAAGCACAAACTTCCAGGTGTCTCTTCCAGTGAAGTCACATGGGGATGTATTAACCTCTCTCAGGGATGATGTACAACAACACATATGAGGTGTTACCAACCAGGAAAGCTCACCTGAGGCTTGGTGTCCAGGGTTTTCACTGGGGAGCCAGAAACAAAGACATGTAGCTCCCTTGCCACTGGCCTCAACTACTCAGACTCTAGTTCCCTTACCAAAAACAGGCACTCACCATAAATCACATTGTTAGCATAAGCTGTGTAACCAAAATGGCACTGTGTGGCACAAAGTATCAGGCATACAAAAACCTCATATTAGGCAGAATATTCCCAAGGCTCAGAAGTTATCTTCCAGGAGATGGTCTAAAAACAGATCTTCCTTTGGAATGTGCAGGATGTAAGCACCTCAAGCCTGCTGAATTAACCCTTTACTGCACACTACAAAAGAGAGTAACGAGGTATATCTGGTTTAAATTGGTCCTTCAGGGATCCCCTCAATAAGGAAATAACATTTTATTTGAGACTTCAAGGATGAGCAGGCAAAAAGTAGAAGAGTGAACCAGTAGGAGCAAGTGTGAACTTTCTTAGATGGCCCTTTAGGGAACTAAATTAAGGCCAGTGTATCAGAAAGAGGGTAATTAATCAAAGGGGAGAATGGCTCAAGATAAGCACACAAAAGTAGCTAGGGACTCAATTGCAATAGTCTAAAAAGCTGTGTTAAATATAATTCTACTTTTTATACATCCCAAATACAACAGAAAATCACTGGGATGTTTTAATAATTTTTTAGGGTTTAAAAAATAATCCTGGCTTCTTCATAACAAATGCATTCGAAGGAATTAAGAGCAATATAGAGAGACCAGTTACAAGGCTACTAAAATGTCCTAATAAAAAAGACTGCAGCTTGGACCGAGAGATACAGTGAGGATGAAGTAAAATAGATAAATTCAAAATATATTTTGAGGCTTAGAAATTTTAGGATCAGCTAGGTACGGTGGCTCATCCCTGTATTCCCAGCACTTTGGGAGGCTGCGGCAGGCAGATCACCTGAGGTTAGGAGTTCAAGGCCAGCCTGAACAACATGGAGAAACCCCATCTCTACTAAAAATACAAAATTAGCTGAGCATCATGGCACATGCCTGTAATCCTGGCTATTCAGGAGGCTGAGGCAGGAGGATCGCTTGAACCCAGCAGGCGGATGTTGCAGTGAGCCAAGATTGCACTATTGCACTCCAGCCTGGGTGACAGAGCGAGACTCCATCTCAAAAAAAAAAAAAAAAAAAGAAAGAAAAGAAAAGAAATTTTAGGATCACTTCCATATTTCTGCCTTGGACAAGTAGATTAATGGAGGATATATTTACTCAGTGAGGAAGCCTAGAGGAAGATCAGATCCACAGGAAAAACTAGGAACTTAATACACTGAATACTTTTGGGACACATCCCACTGCAAATAGTAAAAGGATCAGAATGAAAGATAGTGATTTTATCTAAGACCATCACTGCTTCCTTAACTACTTAACTAAACAACATAATTTATTTTCTTCCCAAACCCCTCACTCAGGCAATCTTGATACAGGGCAGTCACTAGCCACCTTTTATACTATGCTAAAAAGAAAAACTAGTATCTTCTCTCTGGTTGTGCTTTCTTTCTCCCTCTGCTGAGAAAGGTTGACTATATGAGGAAAAGCAAAGCAGAAAATGCACTCATTTTAAGAATTCAAAGTAAATTAACAGTAAGCCTAAGATTCTTGATGTGCAGAGACTTGGGGGTTGTAGTCAACCACCTGTATAAATATATAAGTACAACTCTAAGGGTCAGGCTAATTCAGCACATATTAAACTACTTTCAAGATAGCAGTCACAAAGACCTGCAAGTTTAAAACCCAGCATCAGAGCGGTAAGGTATAAAGGAACAACCAGCAAGCACATAGTAAATACAGGGCTCTCTGAGATTTTAAGTCTTTTGTCAAGTATCTTTTTTTTTCTTTTTACTCCAACAAAGCAAGGGTCATGTATAATTTCTAATACCTTTACTTTTATCCTTTTTACCTGATATTTTTAATTTTTATTCATTTATAAGGTGACTAAAAGATTTCAAAATGCATTTTCCTTAAATTCTAACCAAGAGGGTAATAGCCTAGAGGGTTAGCAAAAATAAGCATAACTTAGAAAGGAGAGTACTCCAATGGAGAATTTGTATCCTACTATCTAAGTTCTCAATACATGGTCAATGCCTGAGATAGGCACATACTTCTTTTGACTACCTTGGCAATAACATTTATTTTCAAATAAGCCACTATAGTATCAATTGCTACAGATGATGTTGTCATACACTAAACTTGCAGATAAGATCTATGTCACCTGTATTGCACTACTTATTCAATTTAGGTAACCTTCTACCTTATCAACTACAACTCATCATGATTATTACTCAGTGTGTTTGTCCCTTAAGTCTTTTACTGAGAAATAGCATTTAGAATATTATTTTATTGCTGTAGGCCCTCCATAGTTGATCACTATGTCTTTGTTTTATATTGCTTTTTCCAAAAAGATTAATGTATAAAATGCATCATTTAAAAAATTAATAAGTATGGACATTTTGAAGTCATACTGACAGTTGTATCAGTATATAATCTTCAGGGAAGCAAATTATGGAGCATCCATTAATAAAGCACATTGGAGTCATAGAAAGTAACTTTACTTTGCTATTAGATCTGTTGCCCTATTTGTTCAAATAGAAGATGCTTTAATGTTTTCTTCAAGCACAGCTGACATCACTTGAGTGCTTGTCTTCAGGCAAAAGAAATATTATTCCATTCCACTGCATTTCTACCAAAGGGCAAGTCTGTTCCAATAACTTTTTAGATGGCCGATGCCGAGCTTTTCCTTGGGAGCTCTGGTTCACTTGTCTGATCTACACTGATTTGTGCCGACATGTAAATGGGTGCCAGTTACTTAGAAAAGCAAATCTTTGTGAACTTTAAGATCAATTGAAATAAACTATGGATTAGTTAGCTGTTGAACTACTTTGGTTGTTGCAAATTTTGAGTTTATGAAAGGAATTTAAAAATAAACAGGCAAGGCAAGAAAGACGTTTTCTGCTCCTGGATCCTGAGGGTCCACATCAGGGATTCAGAGCAAAACTTGCTTCTTTTGCATCACAGAATGCTTCAGTCTGAGTTCCCAGGAAGTTTAGGGTTAGGTCATGCTACAGAGGCCAAAATGATTCAAAAGCTCAGGGTCAACAGAAGTTACTATTGATAGGCAAGACATTTTGAAAAGAAAATGAGCATTTAGTGATTCATGATCTGGACTAGCAGGTATTCCAAAGCCCTTTTTGCTCTTAATTTTTAAATAAAGTCATCTTAAAGGAGTTAACTATATAAATATATCAGTGGACTTTTGGATCCAAGATTATATATTTTGTTGTGTATCAGGGTGTGGTATATTTTTTAATTTAATCTATTACAAACCTAAATAGAGTTGAGTTTGCCAAGAGTCTAATCTTTCAATAATTTGTTACAGTAATTCAATTATTTTAGTAACTAGCATGATGCTATATACACTAAATGACTTAAAGAACTAGGGATTAGTCAGTTATAATAAAAACCCCAAATAGAATTAAATACATAGGTAATTATGTAGCTACCAAAAACTTAGTAACTAGTGCTTTCATTCTGTTCAAATTGCCCGGGAGTGAGGCCACTAAAAATGTTTACCAAACTGGTTTCCTAACAGGCATTAGGCATTCAAAAATGTTTCCACAATTAATGTCATTCATTAACTTGGCCTTTGAAAGCTTTCACTAAATATTCACTTCCACATAATTACTTTAAAACTCAGTCACCTTATATTAAGCATACAAACTGGAATGTAGAAATAGGATTTTTTTTATCTGCTCAGCTTTATAAGACTTATTTCTAGACTTCTTAGAAATCACCTTTGTTCTCTAATGTCGAATATTTTGAGATTTTCTTTCCTATGACTTATATTAAATTCTCAAATGTTATGTAGTTTATATATTGTGCATATAATCCCACAGATGGCACAGGGTTTCCTGGCCCTAAGGCAATATGTATGTTTTAAATCAGCCAAATGGGTGACTTCAAAGTAAAAGGTCAAAGGAGGTGTTGTGATGGAAGTCAGTGAAAAAATATGTGCAATTATAAACCGTGCAAGAAGAAAATGAAAGGTTGGGTTCAAAAGGTCAAGAGTCAAGGATCCACCAATAACCTATAACCACATTTTACTAATACTTCCCGTATAGTTCATTCCTTTTTCATTTAATCAATTTATTCTCATGATTTTATAACGATGTCTGTGTGCCCATTGTGTGTCATAGCCAAAACTGTTCTTCTCTAATGATAAATCCCATTAGGGCAGGAATATGTCTTTTTAATTTTCTCCAAACAGCTCCCAGAACCGCTAAATGCCAAAGATAAGCTTGCTTTTACTTAGTGACAAGGATTCTTTTATTGTATACCATCTTCCCTCTTCACAAAGTCCTTTCAATTCAAAAATAGTTTTACAATATTGGCAATTTTGGGATCAGATCTTGCAGAGACCTCATTGCCGCTCCCCTCCAAGAACCATTGGCTTTTTTTCCCCCCTTCAAGGAAACACACTGGAGGCACAAAGACAAAGAGTCTGCTTGAATCAACTTGAAGGCAGTTTTTTACGTGTGGAGTTCACATATGGTTACTGAACAGAGGGAGGAACGTGCCCTGCTTGTTTTTGAAGTGTTTGGGTAATTTTGTTTGTGCTGCCATATGGCACCACACCCCTCTGCCCATATTTCAAATCTTTTGTGTGTGTGTTTTTTTCTTCAAACTTTAGGAGGCCAAACGTAGTTAAAGAAAGAAGACAAGAAATTGTAGTTTGGAGATTTAATTATCTTCGTATGTTGAGGACCCAAGACATCCATACCCCCTTATTCCATATTTAGTCACATGGACTCACTTGGGGTGCCTCTTTTTATTGCTGCACCAAATCATTGCTGTTGATGCTCATAATGAGAATGCTACCTCCTACAGACAGGAAGTGGGTAATCTTGGGACGATTCCCAGATGTAGGGATTCAAATTGGCAGCAAAGCACATAGTATGATTCATTTAAAACAGCATTTTACATATAAAAAGAAGGAAGAGACCTGTGCAATTACCAGTAATATAACTTTTAAGCCTTTAAGATATTGCCTGGTAATTTTAATAATAGAACTTAATGGGGTGAAAACCAGTCTTGAGAATTTAATGAAATGTATCTGTTTAGGACTCAAACTGATAAACATTTTAAACTGCACATAAAAACATTATCTTCCAAACACTAAGACAGTCACACAATTAAAAAAAAAATAAATACAACTTTCAAAATATTTTCTTCCTCATTAAATGTCAATTGCTTCAAGAAGCAAACACCAACGTATAGAGTTAAAAGATAACCTTCTCCATGATGGGATGGTTTTTCAGACATAAAAGTATTTGTCTCACCCATCTCCAAATAAAAACTTTGGTCTAAGGAATGGCTCTAAAAACGAGCCACCTCCTCTATCCCAGGTAGTCAGAAACTGTTAGTCCCTTTTGCTGTCTCCTTGCTATAAAGAGGCCCACCCCCCGCCCCATTAAGGTTTAGTGGAGTTCTTTCTTCTTTTGTCTTTTCCCAAGGAGTTTACATAGATGTGTGAGGGATAAACCAAAACCTGAGACAAGGGAAGTTTCGCCTTTGTACCACATAAATGGGTACGACTATAATGTATTGATAAAAAATAAAAATATATAAAATAAGGAGCCTTTAAAAAAAACTAATCGAAGCCAAAGCACACGATATCAATGGAAAGTAATAGAGGTAAATTCTTCATATCCAGGGTTTTCTGCCAAACCTAGACTTTTTTTTTAAACATTAGATTGGTCAGAATTTTTTAAACTAGAAATCATGAACAACTTGTATGCATAGAAGCAAGGTTGTCAACTTCTATTTACACTTTAGTATCTCTGCCAGTAAGCTATAGATTGGTAATTTTCCATTTGGAGAGCAGTGAATAACGGCATAATTAATATTAATAGAGCCATTACATCTCCACAAATCATTCACATATTTAAATGAAATCCCCATCTTACTCTCTCTGGGCTATTTTTGCATTGATATTATTATAACCTTTAGATCTCTATTTTAACTTCTGAAAGCAATTTACCTCATCAGTTTAATATCAAAGACAAAACTGAAACACCTCATTTAAATATAATTTTCATTTCTTATTTCTTTCAAGATTTCAGACTTTTCCTTGTAACAGGCACCCTACTGGTACATCTCTTGGCTATTGAAAATTGCTCACATATTATCCCCATCTATGTGTATCCCAACTAGGCAGGGCTCTGGTAAAATTCAGAGAGGTCTCTTTCTTAATAAATAAAGCAGAATAAGAAAATCAGATGGTGGACCAGATGGCAGGACAGGCAATATCGGCTCTGAATATTGTATTTACTTCACACACCTCACTTGGAATCTCCTAAGAGAGGTTGCATATGCACTTATTAGATGCAATACTGGACAGAATGTCAGAGTGAAACCACAGTGAAGGAACAGGATGGGTGCCCTTTACTGAAACAAAGATCTGAATCTGGGTTGAATCTCTCTTCAGACCGCATAATGATTCTTTCAATGGGTTGAAACCTTTCTATACTGTTGGTGATCCCTAATGAAAGACAGAGTCCGAAGACAGGGAACTATTTGATCTATAAAATTTGAGAGCTCATAAAGAATAGACATGCTCTAAAATTTTGAAATGAGGAACAAATGTAAGAAAAAAAAAACTCTGTGTGTGTGTGCGTGTGCGTGTGTGTGTGTCTTTGGATTTCTTACTAATTTGTACTAAAGGTAAACATTCTCTTATACCTAATTTAAAGGAATACCATTTTCACAAAAGAACCCTGAATATTTGTAATATAGGAAGAAATTAACCCAACCTTGAACAAAATCTCTTTTAAAACTTGAGTAAAAATTTTACAATTTAAATTGATTGTTTAAATAATTTAGAGTTACTTCCAAATTTGTTTTGAAACTTTTAATATAGGCTATTACCAACAAACAGCATTGAATTCTTCTCTAACGAACAAAAGAGAATTAGAAAACAAATTGATGGTAGTTTCTTATCTAGGATTGACTCTTTAAATCTATTTTAAATTTAAAAATCTAAATATCCACTCAAATTCTTTCACATAGTCACCTCTGTGCCAAATAACTTGCATTTGTAAAATTTTCAATATGGTTTGTAATTTTAGTCTGAAGTCACAGAGCCAGAAGACCATACTACAAAGAATACGGGCTCTTGAAAATTAGTAAGATCTAGGTTTTAATTTAGGCTTCCCTGCTCATTATCTGCTTGACTTGGTCGAGTTCACTTCACCTTTCTGAGCTCCAGATTGCAAGATAGTTGTGAGGCTCACCTGCAATAATGCGCAAAAATAAAATTCCTTAGGCAATTGCTGACACATAATAGACAATTGATTGATGAATTTTAATTATGTTATCAGGGGTGACCAATCCAAAGAGAAATTAAATCTTTAACCTTGAGTTCTTTGGTACTTTGCCCCAACCAAATAAGTTCAAGAACCAATGTTAATATTGTCTGTGACCTCAGTAATAGGATCTGGGATTAAATAAGATAATACACCTCAACAGCTCTGAAATCTCTTTTAATGTACTCTTTGGTATGAGTTCAATAAAATAGTCACCTAAAGGCCTGAAAATTACAGAAAGAGCTTCCCTAAATTGATGGTTGAGACCACAGAAACAAGATCAGTCACTAGTATTTATTTCACACTTATACTCTGCTGAATATTTTATTAAGTTTAACTCTTTAAATCCTCTCAACTCTTGTTAGCTAAGTGCAGTTATTACTGTCATTTTTCAAGAAACAAATGTAATGATGTGCTCTAGATAGTAACAATCCTAGAACAATATGACTATGCATGCACAATTACATAACACTGAAGTATAATAGCGGTTATTTGATTTCAAGTAGACCTCAAATTTGTTGAAATTCAGAGCTTAATAAAATGGATTTTCCTAAACTTAAATGAAATAGCTATCTTCTGTTTTTGTGGGAAGAAGCTCCTCAACATCACGAGATGTTCAAAAATAACATCAATTCAATCCAAAAGCTCCATTTCTGATGATGCGGAGTGGGAAGAATGTGTGTGTGTGGGTGTGTGTGTAATATTTTATTTCTGTGGCTTGAGCTACTACTAACAATATTCAGTCTATATTGAAAATGCTAAGATTGTGGTAGAAATTTCATGCTGGGAATTTAAAGGTTCCATTTGTCTTCAAACTGCCTTAGATCTACTAAATATGATTCTTAAAATGAAACCACACTCTTCGACCATTGCGATGTCTGTTTGGAAAAATTTAGAAATTATTAAAATAACACAACACATAAATAAAAGTACATCTGAACCTTTTTATTTTCTCTCCATTATCTGTGTCTCTGAATTGTGCTTATTGTTTTGATTTCCTATCATGATGATGTGTGGCTAGGCTCGACAGAAACTAAACTCTCACTGGCCAGCCATCAAGAAGAGATCTCTTTAGCTGTAAGATATATTACAGCTTCAACCTTTATTTTCAGGTTTTTAGCTTCAGAAAGCATCTTCATTAAATCAAGAAGATCATATTCCCATGTGATTACACTGAGTCAGTATATCTACTTCAATAACTAAGTCAGAGTTTGCAATATGTTGATAAAAAAGCAGGAGGTGATTGTAGTTTCTCTAAAAAGACTGATTGCACAGCAGGCATTAGGGAAAAAATGACAATCATCACAACTCCAGCTGCATAAATACACTTCACGTGCTGTCTTGTATGTTTAGCAGTTCAAAATGAATGGGAAAATGTGGCCTGGAAGAACTACTCTATTTTGATAATATGTAGTAAGGATCTGCACTTGCATGCTATTATGACTATGCCATCTCCACTGTTGTGTCACTGAACATCTGAAGAAAAGAAAGACATACACATGATGAATTCAATCTACTTTAGGAATCTGGTGATTTTTTGACTTCAAAGTACACAACGGACAAGGTGTGCTAAGATCAGAGTTAAAGTTTAATGAAGAGCCTATGGCTCACATGAAAGATCATGTGAATATATATATACTGATATAATAATTAAGTCAATTGTACCTTCAGCTTGACTTTTCTGACTGAACTCAGATTATCAATCAAAAATGTATGACTGAACTGACTGTTAACTGAGCTGTCAGGACAGATTGGTTAATATAGATGAATCAACCAATTATAAGAGGCCACATCTCCTGAGAGGAGACTTAGAGACGTTTCAAGAGGGAACTAGGATTCTGAAAATGGGGAAAGGTATCACTTTCAATCATTTTTACGTAGTCCCAAGACCTTGAAACTAGATTTATCTCCCAGGCTTGCTCTCCAATTTGATTTTCAGGGCCTGCCAAGGCGAGCCAGTAAGATTTATTAGATTTCTTGTGCTAAAATGAACACAGATGAAGTGTTAAAAATGAAACAGATTATTTGAAAGTTGCATTGGACTTTGAGTCATCAGCAGTCAGTGTGTCAATCATCAAGTGGACACTGAGCGTCCACATGTTATACAGCAGCATACTCAATTAAAATGTGACTGGAATCATCATCAGGATGACCCATCAGACTTTGAAACAGCATATATAATGCTTCCATGATTAAATTCCCAACAGCACCCATCCTTTTTGTGTGATTATGCACAAAAATTAAGTGAGATTAAGTATATAAAGCTTCGAACATACTGTGTGGCTTACAGTAAACACCAAACAAATATTAGTTATTACAAGAGAGATACTTTTAAAAGGTTGGATGGTAAAAAGAGGGTTAAAAAGTGAGACAACAAGATACAACAAAATTTTGGGAGACTGATAAATCAAAAAGCCTAATAGCAATTCAATATAGTTTTTAAAATTTATGAAGTGTTTCTTAATATGCTTATTCAGGTAATTATTTTTTCCTCAAAGAAAGATGTCAGTAGTGTGCAAATCCCTTAAGACAGCTATAGAATTCTGACAAACAAGCAAGAGATTTCCTAGAAACTGAAGTAAAGATTGTCCTCAACTTAGTCAGTATTGACTTTTTGATAAATGTCTTTATTTTATGTTATTAGTACCCTCATTATCTTATTTTTCATGTGTTTATCTTTCACTTCTTCTCTATAGAGCATTAGGTTATTAAGGTACAAGTACATTTTCTTATGCTTCTGTTTCCCCCGCCCCCATCCTTTTTTTTTTATTATACTTTAAGTTCTAGGGTACATGTGTGCAAGGTGCAGGTTTGTTACATATGTATACATGTGCCATGTTGGTGTGCTGCACCCATTAACTTGTCATTTACATTAGGTATTTCTCTTAATGTTATCCCTCCCCCTACCCGCCACCCTACAACAGGCCCCAGTGTTTGATGCTCCCCACCCTGTGTCCAAGTGTTCTGTTTTTAACTTTTACAACAGGGCCTTGCCAAACAGACACACCCAATAAATATTTGCTTATGTGAAAATATTACCAATTTTCTTTTCCATTATTCCAGTATTATTACATTTATTTTTATGTTGTTATTGAGTATAATCTCCTTTCACATATTAATTACTTGGTCAAATTTCCTTACAAGTTTTCAAATACAGTTAAAAGATAATAAACAATAAAAAACAATCACATACAAAATCACGTATCTGAAAGGTATATACCCATCCTAGGGAAATATTTTCTAACACTAAAAAAAAGAAAATTCAAAATAAAGCTTTTCTATTATGGTTTCAAAAAACAAATTTTACAGCAATAGATTGAAGTAATTTTGCTGCCAATTTTACAGTGTTATTTTTTCAGAAATACAAGAATAAGAAGTTCATTGTTTATTTCAGTTCCCACAATTTGGTATGTAGCAAAAAAACACCTTGAATATTCAAACCAACAGATACATCTAGCCTAGCATTTCTATAACTCTATTTCTCTATTGTTACCTGACATATATTAAGAAAATATATTACAGAAAATACATTTTTATAGATTTAGTGAAAGGCTGAAAACAAAGTAGCTTAGTTTCAGATAAATCTAAAATGCCAATTGCCACAGTGAGATGCTTTCTAGCACACAGAATAGTTCTGAGCAAAGTGGTCTCTTGGTAAGAACCAATAAAAAAGGAAAAAAAAAAAAAAAAAACAGAGAAAGAGCCTAAATAGGATGTTAAGTAGGATGAATTCTGCTCTCATGCAATAGTCTGGGTTCAATATGCAAAGGGCCCTTTTGATTTGAATACTATTATCAATCCTAACATCATACCATTCGACTCCAGGCTGCTAATCTAGGATGTGCATTTCTGCTGACCCAAAATGGAAATGGCATCTATATTTCTGCAGCTGTTTACCTGATGACATGCCAATTCACCCTCATGTGTCTTCAAAGAAATTCAGGAAATGGAGAAATAAATAGAATGCAAGTGATTCAGAAGACAAATGGCCATCTGGTCTTTCAGTTCTATTTCTTTACTGGACCTTCTCTTCCTCGGAGGAGTGCAGCTAATGTAGATAATTCTTCAAGCCAGAACTGAGAAGGGTGCCAAACTATATACAAAATAAAGGCAACAACAGCAACTGCGTATGTGCGAGCACATGGACGTTATTAGAAATGTAAACCTATTTCATCGAAAGATGATTTCCACCTAGAGAAAAATAACCCACCTTACCTGTAAGAGAGGAGTAAAATAATGGACTGAGCCACACCCACTTGTCAAAGTCCCTAGAAATGACACTAAATTATATAAAAGTTAAATCTATAACAGCCCCTCAAATCAAGAAGTGTGAAAAAAAAGACCTAGAATTATAAGGAAATGCTATAAACCAGAAGACAGATAATACTATAAGAAACCACAGCTCAAAAGGTATGCAAGTCATTCTGCTAAAATGCTTGTAGTGGGAGATGAAGGGAGCAGGAGACGGCCCATGGCATCCATCAGGCTGTTTGGTAAGATGCATATGGGTCTTCAAGGACTCATCCTGCCCTCAAATTATGGTAAACACAAACACCAGCCTACAGGAGTGATGGGGAGCTTGCAGTTGAAAAGCCAATCATCCAGGGCACTGGTGATGATGCCGAAGTATGGGGAAACCCCTGACCAGAAGATGAAAAGCCCCTTCCTATCACCCCACAGCATATGTTTTTTTCTTCAAAGAAATAGATTATATTTAAAAAACTGATTTGTTTCACAATAGGAGCACCAACTGATTACTTATTTTTAAAAACAATTCATCATTTTACCTTTGTTCATTCAGTGTAACAGAAGATAAGGTAAAAATTGGACAAACATTGGAATTACCTGTTGTTATGGGGCATTCATTGAGAATTCATGGAAATAAATTGATTCAACAGACACGTCAGTCAGGTTTTATGGAAGAATTTACCTAAATTCAGTATTAAAAAACAGATAAGTGTAATAAAGACTTGAAAAACAAATGGGAGTAACTTTTTTAAAAAGTTTCAACTTTTATTTTAGCTGCCAAGGGTACATGTGCAGGTTTGTTACCTGGGCATATCACATGATGATATAGTTTGGGGTATGGATCCCATTACCCAGGTAGTGAGCATTAATAGGTAGTTTTTCAACTCACACACTTCTCCCTTCCTCCCTCTTTAATAGTCTCCAGAGTCTACTGTTCTCATGTTTATGTCCCTATATTCAATGTTTAGCTACCACTTTTAAGTGAGAACATGTGGTTGGTTTTCTGTTCCTGCGTTAATTTGCCTAGGATAAAGGGCTCCAGCTGCATCCATGTTGCTACATGTTCTTTTACATGGCTGCATGTCATTTCATGGTGTAGATATACCACATTTTCTTTATCCAATCCACCATTTACAGACATGTGGTTGATTCCACATGTTTGCTATTGTGAATAGCACTGCTATGAACATACAAGTGCATTTGTCTTTTTTATAGAACGATTTATTTTCTTTTGGGTATACCACCATAGGTATGTTGACGTGACTGGTAGCTCTGTTTCAAGTTCTTTGAGAAATCTCCAGACTTCCTTCCAGGTTGACTGAACTAATTTACATTCCCACCTACAGTGTATAAGCATTCTCTTTTTTCCAACATTTGTTATTTTTTGACTCAATAGCCATTCTGACTGGTGGTTTTGATTTGCATTTCTCTGATGATTAGTGATAATTTTTTTCATGTGTTTGCTCACTTGTATGTCATCTTTTGGAAAGTCTATGTTCATGTTTGCCTATTTTTTAATTTTCATTTTTATTTTAATTTATTGGGTACATGTACAGGATGTGCCGATTTGTTACATAGGTAAATCTGTGCCACGGTGGCTTGCGGCATCTATCAACCTATCACCTAGGTATTAAGTCTATTTTTAATGGGGTTGTTTTTTGTTTGTTAATTTGTTTACATTCCTTACAGATTCTAGATATTAGACTTTGGCCAGATGTATAGTTTGTGAATATTTTCTCCCATTCTGTAGGTTGTCTATTTACACTATGAATGCTTTATTTGCTGTGTAGAAAATCTTTAGTTCAATTAGGTCCCACTTGTTCTTGTTAAAATTGCTTTCGAGGACTTAGGCAAATATTATCTGCCAAGGCCATTGTCAAAGCAGGTATTCCCTAGGTTTGCTTTTAGGATTTTTATAGTTTGAGTTCTTTTTGTTTCATTTTAAAGTTCCAGGAAACATTTGCAGAATCTGCAGGTTTGTTACATAGGAAAATGTGTGTCATGGTGGCTTGTTGCACCTATTAACCCATCACCTGGGTATTAAGCCCAGCATGCATTAGCTATTATTTCTAATGCTCTCTCTCCCCTACCCAACACACCCCCCAGCAGGCCCCAGTGTATTGTTCCCCTGTCTATGTGTTCACATTGTTCAGCTCTGACTTACAAGAACATGTAGTGTTTGGTTTTCTGTTCCTGTGTTAGTCTGCTGAGGACAACGGCTCCCAGCTCCATCCATGTCCCTGCCAAATAACATGAATTTCTTCCTTTTCGTGACTGCATAGCATTCCAAACATGTGTATACAAGCGTACACGTACCACATTTTCTTTATGCAGTCTATCATTGATGGGCATTTGGGTAGATTCCACGTCTTTGCTATTGTGAATAGTGTGCAGTGACATACGAATGTATGTATCTTTATAACAGAATGATTTATATTCCTTTGGGTATATACCCATTAATGAGATTGCTGGGTCAAATGGTATTTCTGGTTCCAGGTCTTTGAGGAATCGCCACACTGCCTTCCACAATGGTTGAACTAATTTACACTTCCACCAACAGCGTAAAGGCAGTGTTATTTCCGCAAACCCTCACCAGCATCTCATTTCTTGACTTTTTAAAAATCACCATTATGACTGATGTGAGATGTTATCTCACTGCAGTTTCAATTTACATTTCTCTAGCGATCAGTGATGTTGAGCTTTTTTTCATGTTTGTTGGCTACATAAATGTCTTCTTTTAAGAAGTGCCTGTTCATGTCCTTTGCCCACTTTTTAATGGTTTTATTATTGTAAATTTGTTTCTTATAGATTCTGAGTATTAGAACTTTATCAGATGAATAGACTGCAAAAATTTTCTCCCATTCTGTAAGTTGTCTGTTCACTCTGAAATTTTTTTTGCTGTGCAGAAGCTCTTTAGTTTAATTAGATCCCATTTGTGAATTTTTACTTTTGTTGCAATTGCTTTCGATTTTTTGTCCTAAAATATTTACCTGTGCCTATGTCCTAAATGGAAATGCGTAGGTTTTCTTCTAGGGTTTTTATAGGTTTG
Organism: Macaca mulatta; assembly: GCF_049350105.2. Taxonomy (NCBI): domain Eukaryota; kingdom Metazoa; phylum Chordata; class Mammalia; order Primates; family Cercopithecidae; genus Macaca; species Macaca mulatta. The sequence goes on from NC_133411.1 coordinate 127,461,127, forward strand.
GGTTTTGCATTAAAGTCTTAATCCATCTAGTTTCAATTTTCTTCATATGGCTAGTCAGTCCTCCCAGCACCATTTATTAAATAGGGAATCCTTTCTCCATCGCTTGATTTTGTAAGGTTTGTTGAAGGTCAGATGGTTGTAGATGTGTAGTCTTATACCTGAATTCTCTGCTGTGTTCCATTGGTCCTTGACCTGGCCTTTTTTTCTGGCTGTCCTTAACATTTTTTCTTTCATTTTGACCTTGGAGAATCTGATGATTATGCGTCTTGGAGTTGATCTTCTCATGGAGTATTTTACTGGGGTTCTCTGGATTTTCTGAATTTGAATGTTGGCCTGTCTTGCTAGGTTGGGAAAGTTCTCCTGGATGATATCCTGAAGTGTGTTTTCTAACTTGATTCTATTCTCCCTGTCTCTTTCAGGTACCCCAATCAGATTTAGCTTTGGTCTTTTTACATAATTCTATAGTTCTCAGGGGTGTCGTTCATGCCTTTTCATTCTTTGTTCTCTAATCTTGTCTGCCTGTCTTATTTCAGCAAGATAGTCTTCCAGCTCCGAAATTCTTTCCTCCACTTGGTCTGTTTGGCTGTTGATACTTTTGGTTGTATTTTGAAGTTCTCATATTGTGATTTTTAGCTCCATCAAGTCATTTATGTTCTTCTTTAAACTGGTTATTCTGGTTAACAGTCCCTGTAGTGTCTTACTGTGGTTCTTAGTTTCTTTGCATTGGATTAGAACACACTCCATTAGTTCAGTGAAGTTTGTTATTACCCACTTTCTGAAACCCACTTCTTTCAGTTTATCCATCTCACCATCAGCCCAATTCTTTGCCCTTGCTGGAGACATATTATGATCATTTGGAGGAGTAGAGGCACTCTGGTTTTTTGAGTATTCAGCATTTTTTTGTGGATGCTTTCTCATCTTCATGACTTTATCTACCTTCCATCTTTGAGACTGTTGAACTATGGACGGGGTTTTTGTGGGGACTTTGTTGATGCTGTTGTTGCTTTCTGTTTTTAACAGGCCCCTCTTCCCTAGGGCTGCTGCAGTTTGCTGAAGGTTCACTGCAGGCCCTATTCTCCTGGGTTTCTTTGACATCTGGAGGTGTCACTCGTGGAGGCTGCAAAACAGCAAAGATGGCTGCCTGCTCCTTCCTCTGGGATCTCTGTCCCAGAGGGGCACCAAGCTGATGTCGGCAGGAATGCTCCTGTATAAGGTGTCTGGCAAGCCCTCTTAGGGAGTCTCACCCTGTCAGGAGGCAAGGGATGAGGGACCCACTTAGTGAAGCACTCTGGCTGTCCCTTGTCCAGACTGTCCAGCCTCTTCAGAGCCAGCAGGCAGGAAAGCCTAATTCCACTGATGCACAGAAACTGCAGCTGTCTCTTCCCCCAGGGCCTCCGTCCCAAAGAGATCAGAGTTCTGTCCGTAAACCCCTGGCTAGTGTTGCTGAAAATCCCGAAAGGAGGCCGCCATCAGGTAAGGAGGGGTGAGTCCAAGTTATTTTCTTTCTGAGGCAGAGTCCTGCTCTGTCACCCAGCCTGGAGTGCAGTAGCCTGATCTCGGATCAGTCTAATCCCTGCTGCCCAGGTTCAAGCAATTCTCCTGCCTCAGCCTCCCAAGTGGCTGGGATTATAGGTGAGAGCCACCACGCTCGCCTAATTTTTGTATATTTAGTAGAGACTAGGTTTCACCATATTGATCAGGCTGGTGTCAAACACTGACCTCAAGTGATCTGTCCCCCTTGGCCTCTTAAAGTGCTGGGATTACAGGTGTGAGCCACTGCCTGAGTTCAGCCTAAATAGATAGTCTTGCCACCTGCCACAGCTGCTGTGCTGCACTGTGGAGAATTCCTCGTGGGTCTAAACTACCCAGCCTCCCCAGCACCAGCAGGGGAAAACAGCAGACTGGAGTTTCAGTGATGGCTGCCACTCCTCTCCCCCAGAGTTCAGTCAGCTCAGGCAGTGGGCAGCTGCAGTGATGGTGGCCGCCACTCTCCCAGGGAGCTCAGTCATGTTAGACAGCAAGCAGCTGCAGTGATGGCACACACCCCTCTCCCTGGGAGCTCAGTTATCTCAGGCAGCAGGCAGCAACAGTGATGATGGCCACTCCTCCCCGCAGGAACTCCGTAGTCTTAGGCAGTCTCCAGCCCAGCAGTCACGGAGAATCTGCATAGCTCTGTGCTTGGGAATGAAAGGCCTTGGTGACATGGGCTCACAAGGGGTATATCTCCTGAGCCACAGGTTGCCCAGATCCATGGAAAAAGCATGGTTTCCCACCATAGTACCACAGTCACTCACGGCCTCCCTTGGCTGGGAGTGGGCGTCCCCTTTACCCCATGGGGCTCCTGAGGGGGGCATCACTCCACCCTGCTTTTCCTTAACCTCTGTGGGTTGTGCCAACCACCTAGCCAGTCCCAGTGAGAGAACCTGCATACCTCAATTGCCAGTACCGGATTCACTGGCTGTTTTTGTTCTTCTCAGTAGGAGCCACTGACTGTAGCTGTTTCTAGTTGGCCATCTTGGCCCCTCCCCTGAAGTTTGAGTTCTTACATTTAAATATTTAATCCATCTTAAGTTAACTTTTGTATATGGTAAAAGGTAGGGATCTAGTTTCACTCTTCTTCATATAGCTAGCTAATTGTCCCAGCACTATTTATTGAATAGAAAGCCCTTTCTCCATTGTTTGTTTCTGCTAACTTTGTTGAAGATCAGATATTTGTAGTGTGTGACTTTACTTCTGAGTTTTCTATTCTGTTCCACTGGTCTATGTGTCTGCTTTTGTACCAGTACCAAGCTGTTTTGATTACTGTCACCTTATAGTTTAAAGTCCAGTAGTATGATGCCTCTAGCTTTGTTCTTTTTGGTTAGGATTGCTTTGCCTATTTGGGCTCTTTTGTGGTCCCATATTGTGTTAGGCCATTCTTGTGTTGCTATAACACATGTTATAGGAAGTCTCAGGAATATCTGAGACTAAGTAATTTATAAAGGAGAAGGGTTTAGTTGGCTCACAGTTCTGCAAGCTGTACATGCATGGTGCTAACATGTGCTCAGCCTCTGAGGAGGCCTCAGGGAGCATGACAGAAAGCAAAGCGAGAGCAGATACTTCACATGGTGAGGCAGGAGCAAGAGGAAGACAGGGAAGATGCCACAAACTTTTAAACAGCCAGATCTTGTGAGAATTTACTCACTATTGCAAGGACAGCACGATGGGGATGGCACTAAGCCATTCATGAAAAATCTGGCCCCCTGACCCAGTCACCTCCCAATGCTGAGGATTATAATTCAGCATCAGATTTAGAGGGGATATCCAAACTATATCACATATTAATTTTATAATAAGTTTTTCTAATTCTGTGAAAAATGACATTGGTAGTTTGCTTTGGGCATGACGGTCACTTTAGCAATATTGATTCTTCCAATCCATGAGCCTGAAATGTTTTTTCATTTATTTGTGTCATCTGATTTTTTTCAGCAGTGTTCTATAGCTCTCCTTGTAGAGATCTTTCATCTCCTTGGTTAGCTGTATTCCTAGGTACTTCATTTTATTGTGGCACTTGTAAATGAGATGGTGTTCTTGATTTGGCTCTCTGCTTAAACATTTTGGGGGTATAGAAATGTTACTGAATTCTGTACATTGATTTTGTGCAACAAATGGGAGTAATTTATAGCCAAAGTTAAAATGCTGTGTCTGAACAAAACCTACCAAATCTGCTCATTAGGTTTCATTGTAGGCCCAACAGTCTCATCACATATAAGAATAAAAGGACCATGCTACTAGAGAGTTTCATAACTACTTCACATCCTAGAATTCTATCCCGTTAAACTGAGCATCTCCCCAGTCCTGGTTACATGGCAGCTGTCAGCCTGCAATATCCACACTCCCCCAGTGAAGCAAGAGTGGCTCAGAAGTCACATTCTAAGGCTATCACAAGGCACATTTTCATCATTCTCCCAGTTCCATAGGGAGTGTTTGGAGACTTCTAAATCTTTTTTCATAACACAAATCTTTTTTCATAAACCCATATTACAAAATCTCAATCTCACCAACTTTTGAACAGGACATATATTACCTCCTTCCCCCAAACAAGCAGGTATTTATCAAAAGATAAACACTTAAGCTCTCTTTTTCTCCATTTTGTTTTTGTCAATCTACCATTTCACACACACACACCACACACACACACACGGGGCATGTTTCTTCAGATAGTCATTTTAGTGTCAATACAGATGCTTTCACACAAAAAAAATAATGAGTGGAAATAGGGAGAATATTCACTACTTAAGGCCTCACTTCTCTTCATCTCGCAGGTGGCAACTTTAGAATTGACTTCCCCCTTAGACTGTCTGGATTGAAAAACAGCTCTGCAGTTCCAGATAGGTTTACCACCAGCCCATCACTGCATTTCATGGCTTCAATCGCTGTTCTGCTTAGACATTTTGACCAAGAGATTACGTTTAAACTGAATTTTAAGAACATGGCTTACCACCAATAAAGCATCAGCAGAAAAGATAGGAAAAGATTAAGGTTCAGAAAGTCAAGGTGAAGTTAACTCCCAGCAGCAAATGCAGAAGTTATGTGCAACTTCATAGCACAGCTGAGACTGTTTTGCTCCTTCAGTGTTCTGGCTTTTCTAAGTGGAGCTTTACTAATTTGTTTTGTTTTCTTTCTCTATAGTCCCTTCTACAAACTGTGCAAATGAGGAACACCAGCCTCAATTTCATTCCTCTCATAAAATGTTTCACTCTATGAAATTCCATAACTCGTATTTTCTATTTCACTCGTGCAGAAAAAAAAATCAATTTTCCTTTTGATCTACTACAAAAGTTAGATGCACACAATAAGTCCATTTTGGGGGAAAAATCAAACTTTTATCCACAGGTTACTTTGGAACTTCGTGAGCTTAGCCATCAAATCTTGACAGGTTTGGGTTCAACTGTCTGTTATCATGTGTTCTTTAGGATCTCATTTCAGTTAATAAATCAGGTTTTTCACCCTGTCAGAGGACAGCCTCTGACAGTACCACCAAACCTGATACTCTGTCAAAGTTTCTTCTTTAACAATTCAGCCATTGATTTCAGCTGAACAAAACAAAACACCATTTGCTCTATACCAAAGGTGTTCCTATATATTTTTAACCTAACTAAAAATAGTATAACAGGAATATTATGTGATGGTCACAGCCCAATTTTATATCACAATGTTCTAGTGCATGTGTCTTATTCTGTATTTTTAAATTTTTCTTATCTACATGTTTGAAATACTGGGATTTTTTTAGTAATAAGGAACACAAATATGACACTGAAGTGAAGAAGATTGAAATAAAGATTGAACACCAAAAAAATTATTGAAAATATGAAAGTTTCTAATATTAATTTTTACTACAGTTCTCAAAGCCTTAGTTAATATGAATTTTCTTAATATTTATTTCCATATTCTAATACTAGCCAGGATATTCATCTAGCAAGGTGGACTACAACTGGCCTACAAACAAGAGCCTAGATACACCAAATATGCTATATATGTAGCTTCTGAAATGAATGTATGGGAAGAAATTAACTGTAAATTGTGTTCCATATGTAAAAGTGTCCTAATTGCAAATACTTTATCAGAAGACTGGCACACCCAAAACTGTCTACATAGGATACTCTATCAGCTTCTCTAAAAATTAAAGACAAAAATAAATTTAGAACATCAAGGTAATTAAAAGTAAATTAAAATTATAATACTGTTTGAAAGATTTTATTGTGAAGTAAGCTAAAATTATTAGCACTTCTGAAATAAAGAAAATACAGTTTATAACCTCTACTTGGGATTTATCCCTCCCCTCAAAAAAAAACACCCTGGAAAACAGGAATAAGAATACCTTCTTGAGAACTAATCTTACCACTTAATAACTCATGTCAAAATGATCAAAACACATTCAGATACAAATTCATCTAAATGAAGCAGAATGGCTCCAAAGCCAATAAGATTGAGTTATCACATGATTTAATATCAAAGAAAAATGTTTCTCTATTTGAGAGGGTTGATCAAAGTATATGTTGACAATGGCCATTCTTGTATGCTTGTTCAAAAAAAGAAAAAGCAGGAAATTATAGGACCATTCCTATTGCAATCAATATGCATTAGCCTATAGCTGTCATATAGGCAAAGTCCCTTTTCTGAATCGATACACACCAACTGTCTGCTGATAATGCTGAAGTGCTTGCCTAAAGTAGAAGGTGAGGATCTTAGACTTCAAAATTTGTATGCTTGTGTAGTAAATGTTCATAGTGAATTAATAAATTTTCTTAATCTTTTAGGATATAAACCTCGTCCCTAAGTTTATGTTATTTAAAGAGACAGGAATAATTGGACTATGTATCATTACCTCCTCCATTACCTTGACAAAATCTAATACATATCATACTCTCAATAAATATTTTCTGACTGAAAGAATTTTAAGATTGTACAATCCAAATACCTAAGTGTAACCTCGCCTTTATGGCAGTAATGTTTCCTTAAAATAAGCATAATAGATCATCTGATTTAAAATATCAGTCCTGAGATAAGGTGTTAAAGTGAGTTCACTTCTGAGAAAAGTGCTTAGAGGGTAGACAAAGTTAGACTTAAGGATACATAGAATCAAATACCAGATCATGAAAAGTAAAAAATCCAAGGTAATGGATGCCAACACCTAAATATGGCCATGAGATTGAAAAAGCCCATATCGGTATCCACTCAATGTATTACAGTGCTTGTGAATAACTCTAAGCTGAGAAGCATTTGTGCATCTAAAGTACATGAATGGTTTTGAGCAGCTGGAAATATTTCTCCAAATGGGGTGAGAACAGACTGGCCAATTTAGAAATAGTCAATCTCTATCCCTTCAACATTTGAAATAAAGATCACTTTTTAAAAAAATATGAACTTCACCAAAAGAACCAAATTTTAAACTTTAAATTAAAAAAAAAAAAGCTAACATTAAACTTTAACCTGTCACCTCCCCCAAAAAAAGAAAAATTAGACCACCTCTACCTTCCATCAAAGGGCCACATGTAAAGCAAAACATCCTGATTATATTTCCCAATCTGCTTAACTGTGACATAAGTAATCTCAGAGAACCAGCCACACCAAAGTACACAAATTACAGTTGACAACAGTTGTAGAACAAATATTGACTCTAAAAATAGGGTTTCAATACTGATAAGATGTAAATTCAGTAAAACTGTTGAATCCTTTGGCCAAGATCAATCCTGAAGTACCTCAAAAATGAAAATGCAGAAAATTTAAATCTTCAGAATAATGATGAGCTATTTTGAGCTAGTGTTTATGTATGTATGTGGAAGGCATGGGAAAGCAGTTGACTTTTGCCTGGGTTTAGGACTGGGAAGCTCATCGATGGAGAAAGTGCTGAGGTTTTGTCTTACTAGGAGAGAGGTAAAAATATCAACTCAAATCATAAAATAATCAAGAATTTAGAAGAAACAGAAAATGGAACAAACTTGGTTAAAAAAAAGTTGATCCAAGTAAATCAGTAATTAAAATATATGTAATAAACTAGAAAATTAACACGACTGAGAGAGACACACTACTTTTAAGTAACACATTAAAAACATAATGATGTTAAATGTTGGGAGCGCATGGTATATTAGCAAAATATCAAAATAAAATTGGTATGGTTGGCCTGGCATGGGTGGCTCACACCTCTAATCCCAGCACTTTGGGAGGCCGAGGTGGGTAGATCACGAGGTCAGGAGTTCAAGATGGCCAAGATGGTGAAACCCCATCTCTACTAAAAATACAAAAATTAGCCAGGCAAGGTGGTAGGCACCTGTAATCCCAGCTACTCTGGATGCTGAGGCAGAGAATTGCTTGAACCTGGGAGGCAGAGACTGCAGTGAGTCAAGATCGCACCACATTACTCCAGCCTGAGCAACAGAATGAGACTCCATCTAAAAAACAAACAAACCAAAAAAAAAAAAAAAGACAAATGGTATGGTTATATTATAATAACACATAAAATAAACTCTTAGAGAAATTGTATTTTTTAAGAACGAAGAAAGTCATCACATACTGACAAAGACCTCAATTTGCCAAAATGATGTAACAATTTAAAACATATATATATGTTAGTATCTAATAGCCTCAAAATAAAAAAATTGAGAAAAATTCAGCAACAATTTGATAGACTCACTATCATGGTGAAAGACTTCAACACATCTCTATTGGTAGGTAGAGCATAAAAAAAATCATAGCTATATAAAATCTGAAAACCATAATAAGCAAGTTTGGTCTAATGAAACTATTAATAGAAGATACATATTTTTCTCAGGCATACACATCACTGGAAATTTAAAAATGCAACACTAAATAACTCAGGAATTTTTAAAATCATAATTTTAAAATATTTTTAATGACTAATAAAAAACCCTTTTGATAATAATTAGTGGGACGAGGCAAAAGCAATAGTTGTGTTAATAGTTATAAACACTTGTTAGAAGAAGACAGCTTCAAAATAATTTAGTTAATAATGTAAATTAATGTAATTCAGTGTAAACTTAGTAATATTATTGAAACCCTTGGCTTAGATCAATGCTGGAAGAACTGGAGAACCAAAATACAGATAATTATGAAATCCCCAGTATGATATCATCTTAAAAAGTAACAAAGACAAAATAAAACAGTATAAAATAAAAATAAGCAAAGATATATTAGAATATATACTAGATTAGCAAAGACCAAAGTTGGTTTAAAAAAAAAAAAAAAGAGTAAAGAAGCCTTTGGCAAAATTGATCAAGAGAATAAGAAGACATAATAAAACAGTATTACTAATAACTACAAAAAGATATTAAGTATGTATTAGAAAGAAAAGATACTATCAAGAACTATATGCCAAGAATTCATAACACTTAGATAAAAATGGACCAATTTTAGAAAAATATAACTTAAAATGCTGACTCAATAAAGAAATAAAAAGTATAAATAGTCCAATAACTATTTAAAAATGTATTTGATGACTATTTCTACAATGTAAACAGACCCAGATGATTTTGTAATTTACAACAAACATTTAAAGAACACAAAGTGCACCAATTTTATAAAATAGAAACAAAATATATTATTCCAAACCTATTCTATGAAGCCAATATAACCCTGATACCAATATCGAAAAAATTATTTAAAAAAAATTACAGGCTCACTGCACTCATGGCGATAGATGTAAAAATCTAAAAATAACAAATCAAATGCAACAGTATATTTCAAGTATGCAAGGATAACTTAGTATTAGAAAAATCTATATTTTATTTCAATATATTAAAAGAGAAAAAACATTACCATCTCAATGAATACATGAAAAGGATTTAATAAAATTCTCTCATTTGTGATTCTGAAAAATGTCTTAGTGAAACTTTAGATCACACCATATATGAAAATTAACTCAAGAGGAAGAGACTTAAATGTAAGACCTGAAATCATAAAACTCCTAGTAGAAAACATAGGTTAAAATGTCCTTGACATTGGCCTTGGCAATCATTTTTGGGCATGACATCAAAAGCACAGACATAAAAGCATAAATAGACAACTGGAAATACATCAAACTTAGTGTTTGCACAGCTAAGGAAACAATCTACAAAATGAGAAGACAACCATAGAATGGGAGAAAATATTTGCAAATCCTTTATCTGATAAGGGGTTAATATCCAAAGTATATAATGAACTTATGCAACTCAATGGCAAGAAAACTCTATTAAAAAATGGGCAAACAACCTGAACAGACTTTTTTTAAAGATACGCAAATAGCAAACAGATATATGAAAAGACACTCAACATTAGTAGTCATCAGGGAAACGCAAATCAAAACCACAATGAGATGGCACAGCACATTGTTAGGATGACTATCACTCAAAATGACAAGAGATAACAAGTATTGGTGAGGGTGTGAAGAAAAGGGAACCCCTGTATACTGTTGGTGTACAAGGGATTGTAAACTGGTACAGCCATTATGGAAAACAGTATGGAGTTCCTCAAAAACTTAAAAATGGAACTCCCATGTGACCCAGAAGTCCCTTGCAGGGTATACATCCAAAGGAAATAAAATCATTATGTCAAAGTGGTGTCTTTACCCTCTTGTTCACTGCAGCATTATTCGCAGCAGTCAAGACATGGAAACAAACTAAGTGTCTGTCAATGGATGAATGGATACAGAAAATGTGGTATATGTACATAAAATATTGTTCAGCCATAAAAGAGAAGGAATCTTGCCAGATGAGATAAGAGGGATGAACCTGAAGGACATTATGCTAAGCAAAATGTCAGACATAGAAAAACAAACACTGTATGATCTCACTTATATACAAAATCTAAAACAGCCTAACTCCTAGAAGTACAGACTAGAAAGGTGGTTGACAAAGGCTGGGAGATGAGGCAAATGATGCTGGCCAAAGATTACAAACATTCAGTTATAAGATAACTAATTTGGGGGACTCTAATGTACAGCATGGAGGCCATTGTGAATAACACAGTTCTGTTTACTTGAAATTTGCTGAAAGTAGATCTCAAGTGTCCTCACCCCTGGCCACACACAAAGTGTAACTATGTATGGTGATGGATGTGTTGGTTAAAGTGATCATGGTAATCATTACACAATGTATACAGATTTCAAATCATGTTGTACACCTTGAATATGTACAATTTTTATTTGTCAAGTATATCTCAATAACACTAGAAAAAAATAAAAATATTGAAATAAAAAAACTTGGTAAATTAATTTAACCTGAGAAGCAGTAGCCATTTTTTTAAAACTAAAGAAAATTCCACCTTAAAGGGGAAAATGCAGCAGCATTCTCAGTAAAGTCAGGAATGTTACAAGAATGCCTATTACCATTTCTATTCAATACTAAGCTAGAGAACCTAACTTGCACAATAAAGATCGGAAAAATAAAAATTAGAAATGGGAAAATAAAGTCCTCCTTATTTGCAAATGATAAAATCAGTTGTATTGAAAAACTCAATTTGTAGATCTATTGACAAGGTGGCTGGATATAGGAAGGTCAGTTGCATTTCTATATAAGAGCAGCACACAACATGAAAACTTAATTAAAAAGAAAAAAATCATCTTACAATATCATAGTATCAAAGCATATAAAGTATATAGGAATTAGTACATTAAAAGGCATTCATGTTCCCCATAAAGTATGGAACTTTATTGGAATGAATATAGCTTTAATAGGAAGCTAGCTCCTTTCCTATCTCTGGAACACTACACACTGTAGTCAGTGAGGTTCTAGAACTAAGAAAACAGGTCTTTCTGGCCATAGAATGGCTAAAATTGCTTGTGTCAAGCCAAAAACATGCCTATCTGGCATCCTCTGAACACCTCAAAATGGTTCTCTATTTCTGCTGATTTTTCTGGTTATTCTTTGAAAGACAGTCCTTGTTTTTAGACACCCAGCCCAGTCAGGTTAGAGTAGATATTTCTCTCAACATTTCTTTCTGCTATGTTCAGGTTTTTTTTTGTTGTTTTTTTTTGTTGTTGTTGTTGTTTTACCTCTGTTAGTCCTTCCTTATCTCAATGCACACTTTCTACTCTTTCCCAAGGTTAGTCTCAACTTGCCAATTTCTACACTATTTATGTTCGGTGCTATTATTGGCTCCTTATAAAATATCATTTCTCAAAATGCACATTTGCATTGTATACATGCAAATGTGTATAAATATATATGTGTGTGTGTGTGTGTACATCTCCTATAACACAATAGTGTTAATCTCTTAATGCATAAATATGAACAAGGCCTCTTCAGTATTTCCATGCACCAAATCCCCATCATCATATATTAATGTGGGAGGCAGAAGCAGATTTAAAAATAAGCAACGTAATTTATAAGTAATCAAGTAGTTTCTCAACTCTTTTTAAAAGCCACTTAAAATCTTACACTATTGTTTTATTTTCCTGACTTTTTAAAACAGCTTACATATGCAGAAATTAGGGGAAAAAAACTCCAATATTTAGAAAAGGCAAAAAAAAAATTAAAATTAAGAAAGTTCTTAATTTTATATAGCATAAAGTCTTCAGGCTTGATGTGACTCAAAGTGCCTGAGATACGTCTAAAAACTAATGAAATGACAATTGAATGGAGCAAGAACTAATGTGGTAAAAATTATTTTAAGCCATGGAAAAAAGGTTTTGAGATTACATTCCTATCTGATTTAAGTTTTCAGACTACAAGACAACTGGGGGACAAGTGAATTTGTCTCGACATGCATAGCTGTTCAAAAATTATCTGCTTATTTCCCTTTAAAAAAAAATCACAGACAAATATTTATCAAAGTTCACGGAGTCTTTTCCCTGAATTAAAACAAAAAATCCCAAAGTAATAAAACAGTTACTGTGCATTCCACTACAACATACTTTCATCTTGAGTAAAAACTGTGACTTAATTTCAAGGGTTCATCTTTTCTAATGCCTAGGGAAAGTGGATAGATTAGCTGTTGAAAGAAAAGTCCCAAAAAGTCATTATACTTATTCATTCACAACCTAATTAACTTGCAACAAATCTAATGCATTTCGACGCACTTGTTTTCTCAAAGGTTCCTTTCCCATCTCATATTTCTAATGGGTCTAATTGGTTTAACGCCACCCTTTCAGAGTCCCCACTAACCAGACACTGATAGACTTCCCACCCTTAAATTATTTTTCTCTTGAGGACTCAAGAGACTTAACATCATGTAAAACCAAGATCAAGTTCATGCATAGCAGTTTTGCATCTAAAGCAAGGTTTCACAGCCCAGCTGATTCAAAAGTACCCAAAGGATCCGTTTCTTGAAACACTTCTCAACCTTGCCCCATGCTCTTTCTGCAGACTCATCTTTCATCACTTCTCACACACCTAAACCCATTGTGCAAACCACATCAAACTCATGACAGTCATTTTATGACTATTTCTTGATTCATGTCACTCTTTCTGGGTGAAGTTCCTCCTTTTCTTTTTTCTTAGTTGGCAAACTCCTATTCATTTGAAGCCCAGCTCAAAATTCCCACTCACTCTACAGCTTTGCAAAAATCTCCATCCCACTTCTAGTCTAAATAAATAAATTTGCTTTCTCAGACGTTCTCCTACAGACCTTTATACACAATTGACCCCTGAGCAACACATGCTTAAACTGCACAGTTTCACTTATACATGGAGTTTTTCAACCAAACACCAATTAACAATAGAATATTCACAGGATGTGAAACTCTCTTATCTGGAGGACAAACTTTTATATACATGGGTTCCATGGGACCAATTGCAGGAATTGAGAATGCATGGATTTTGGTATTTGCGGAGTGTCCTGAAACAAATCGCATCCCCCATGGACAATAAGGGGCAAATGTGCATCTATATAGTTAACCCTTGAACACAGGGGTTAGGGGAATGGATAGCTCCCGCACCTCACCCTGTGTAGTCAAAAATCCACATATAACTTTTTGCTCATCAAAAACTCAACTACTAAATAGCCTCCTGTTGAACAGAAGCTCTATCAATAACATAAGCAGTTGATTGATATTTTGTATATTATATATATTACATACTGTATCCTTACAATAAAGTAAGCTAGGAAAAAGAAAATGTTATTAAGGAAATCATGAAGAAGAGAAAATATATTTACTATGCATTAAGTGGAAGTGGAACATCATAAAGGTCTTCATCTGCTTTGTCTTCATGTTGAGTAGGCTGAGAAGGAGGAAGCAGAAGAGGGATTGGTCTTGCTGTCTTGGGGGTGACAGAGGAGGAAGAAAATCCATGCATAAGTGGACCTATGCAGTTCAAACCCACGTTGTTCATGGGTAAACTGTATTATAATACTGCCTTTGTGAACTGCTTTAGCTTAAATCTTCACATTTAACCAATTTTAGTAGACATTTGTTATTTTAATCTCCTTAGCATTTAAACACCTTTTTAAATTTAGGGTACAGTTGTCAGAATTCTCAAAAATAAATACAGAGAAGCAGTTAAGTTTGAACATATTTATACTACAAAGTTATCTGTTATTTAACCAGAATTGATTTATGCTTTGCAATCATAATATTTACTTAGTACATTCAAATTTGGGGGGTAAAATAGATAAATATATCATATGAAGCAGTATCATCACCACCACTTCAAAAGTAAAATTGTATAAACCTTGGGTAAAACAATAAAACAACCCAGGCATACACCTCAAGGAGCTAGGAAAGGAAGAACAAGCTAAACCTAAAGTTAGCAGAAAGAAAGAAAGAATGAAGATCAGAACAGAAATAAATCAAATAGAGAACAGAAAGACCACAGAAACAAATCAATAAAACTAAGAATTGTTTTTTAATAAACAATATTTTAAGACCTTTACGTAGACTAAGAAAGACTACAATATATAAAATGAAAAATGAATGTGAAAACATTACAACAGGCCCCTTAAAATAAAAAGGGTCACAAGGAACTATTATGAAAAACAATATAGGGGAGGGGCCAAGATGGTAGACTAGAAGCAGCTGCAGTTGGAGGCTCCAACTGAGAAGAATGAAAATAGTGAGTGTATCCTGCACCTTCCCCTAAGGTATCCAGGTTCTCTCTTTGGGACTGACTGGGCAGTTGGTGCCACCCACAAAGAGCAAGGAAAAGCAGGGTGGATCAATGGCGCCCCCACCACCAGGAGCCACATGGCTCAAGGGAAGTGGTGAGTAATTGTGCTACACTACTCAGAAAACCATGCTTTCTTTCACAGATCTGTGCAACCCATAGATCAGGAGATCCCCTTGTGAGCCCACACCACCAAGGCCTTGGGTCCCAAACACAGAGCTGTGCAGAGGCTCAGTAGCTACTCCAGGTTGCAGCCAGAGGCAGCAGGCTGAACACTGCCTAAGATAACCAAGTCCCAGAAGGAGGGGCAACAATAATCATTGTGGCTCCAGCCTGACATTTTCCCCTGCTGATACCAGGGAGACTGGGCAGTTAGGACTGGGAGGATTGCCCCACAGTGCAGAATAGCAACTATGGCAGATTATAGCCAGACTGTTTCTTTAGGTGGAACCCAGATCCATTCCTCCTCACGAGTGGGGTCCTCCTTTGGGAATTTCATCAACTCCAACCAGGAGTTTAAGGACAGAACTGTGAACTCCCTGAGATGGAACCCCTTGTGAGAGGGGTGGCCACAGTCTCAGTGGAACAGTAGACTTAGTCTTTCCTGCCTGCTGGCTCCAAAGAGGCTGAGCAGTACAGAGGAGGGAGATTCCTCCTAAAGCAATGCACATCCTCTAAACAGGGGTAGCCATAGTGCTTCATTAAGCAGGCCGCTTCTCTTGTGCCCCCTGATTGGATAAGATCCCCCAACAGGGGTCACCAGACACCTTACACAGGAGTATTCCTGCTGGCATCAGGTTCGTGCCCCTCTGGGACACAACTCCCAGAGGAAGGAGCAGGCAGCCATCTTTGCTGCTCTGTAGCCTCCACTGGTAACACCTCCAGGTGCAGGAGCAACCCAGGAGAATAGGGTCTGGAGTGGACCCACAGCAAACCTGAGCAGCCCTACAGAATAGCGGACTGGCTGCTAAAAGAAAAACAAACAGAAAGCAACAGTAACAGCATCACCAACAACAACAACAAAAAATCCCCACAAAAACTCCATTTAAAGATCGGCAGCCTCAAAGATCAAAGGTAGATAAAGTAACAAAGATGAGAAAGAATCAACAACAACAAAAAAAACAGAATGCCTCCTCTCCTCCAGATGATCACAACACCCCTCCAGCAAGGGCACAGAACTGGGCCAAGGCGGAGATGAACGAACTAACAGAAGTAGCCTTCAGAAGGTGGGTAATAAACTTTGCTGAGCTAAAGCAGCATACTCTAACCTAATGCAAAGAAGCTAATAACCAAGATAAAATACCACAGGAGCTGTTATCCAGAATAATCAGTTTAGAGAGGAACATAAATAAGCTGATGGAGCTGAACAACACAATACAAGAACTTCACAATGCAACTGTAATTATCACTAGCTGAATGGACAAAGTGGGGGGAAAGAATCACAGAGCTTGAAGACTATCTTGCTGAAATAAGACAGACAGACAAGATTAAAGGAATATAAAATAAAAAGGAACAAACAAAATCTCAGAACTACAGGATTTTGTAAAAAGACCGAACCTATGACTGATTGGTGTACCTGAAAGAGATGGGGAGAACAGAATGAAATTGGAAAACATACTTCAGGACATCATCCAGGAGAACTTTCTGAACCTAGCAAGAAAGACCCACAATCAAATTCAGGAAATCTGGAGAACCACAGTAAAAATACTCCATAAGAAAATCAACTCCAAGACACATAATTATCTGATTCTCCAAGGTTGAAATGAAGAAAAAAAAATGTTAAAGGCATCTAGAGAGAAAGGCCAGGTCACCTACAAAGGGAAGCCCATCACACTAACAGCAGACCTCTCAGCAGAAACTCCACAGACAGAAGAGATTGGGGCCATTATTCAGTGTCTTTAAAGAATTTCCAACCCAGAATTTCATATCCAGCCAAACTAAGCTTCATAAGCAAATGGGAAATAAAATCTGTTTTAGATAAGCAAATGCTGAGGGAATTCAACACCAGGCCTGCCTTGCAAGAACTGAAGGAACCACTAAATATGGAAAGGAAAACCATTACTAGTGACTACAAAAACACACTGAAGTACAGACAAAGGGACACGATAAGGCAACTACATTAATAAGTCTGCAAAATAACCAGCTAGCATCATGATGACAAGATCAAATTCACACATAACAATATTAACCTTAAATATAAGTAGGCTGAATGCCCCAATTAAAAGACACAGAATGGCAAGATGGATGAAGAGTCAAGACCCATCAGTGTGCTGTATTCAAGAAACCCATCTCATGGGCAAAAACACACATAGGCTCAAAATAAAGGGATGGAGGAAATTTTACCAAGCAAAAGGAAAACTGAAAAAAGTAGGGTTTACAATCCTAGATCCTGACAAGACAGACTTTAAACCAACAATGAGCAAAACAGGCAAAGAATGTCATATAATTGTAAAGGGCTCAATTCAACAAGAAGAGCTAACTGTCCTAAATATACATAGACCCAACACAGGAGTGCCCAGAATCCTAAAACTAGTTTTTAGAGACCTACAAAGAGATTTACATGTCCACACAATACTAGTGCAAGACTTTAACACCCCATTGTCAATGTTTGATCATCAGGACAGAAAATTAACAAAGATAATCAGGACTTGAACTCAACTCTGGATCAAGTGGAACTGATATTTACAAAACCCTCCACATTAAAACAACGGAATATACATTATTCTCAACACCACATGGCACTTACTCTAAAATCAATTACATAATTGGAAGTAAAACACTCAGCAAATGCAAATAAACTGAAATCATAACAGTCTGTCAGACAACAGCACAATCAAATTCATCTGCAAAGAACTTAAACAGATTTACAAGACAAAAAAAAATCAAACAACCCTGTCAAAAGGTAGGTGAAGGACATGAACAGACATTTCTCAAAAGAAGACATTTATGCAGCCAATGGACACATGAAAAAATGCTCATCATCACTCGCCATCAGAGAAATGCAAATCAAAACCAAAATGAGATACCATCTCACACCAGTTAGAATGTTGATCATTAAAAAGTCAGGAAACAACAGATGCTGGAGAGGATGTGGAGTAATAGAAACACTTTTATACTGTTGGTGAGACTGTAAACTAGTTCAACCATTGTGGAAGACAGTGTGGCAATTCCTCAAGGATCTAAAAGTAAAAATATCATTTGACCCAGCAATCCCATTACTGGGTAAATACCCAAAGGATTATAAATCATTCTACTATAAAGACTCCTGCACATGTATGTTTATTGTAGTACTATTCACAATAGCAAAGACTTGGAAACAACCCAAATGTCCATCAATGATAGACTGGATTAAGGAAATGTGGCACATATACACCATGGAATATTATGTAGTCATAAAAAAGGATGAGTTCATATCCTTTGTAGGGACATGGATTAGGCTGGAAACCATCATTCTGAACAAACTATTGCAAGGACAGAAAAAACACCACACGTTCTCACTCATAGGTGGGAATTGAGCAATGAGAACACTTAGACATAGGGTGGGGGACATCACACAATGGGGTCTGTCGGGGTATGGGGGGAGGGGGGAGGGATAGCTTTAGGAGAAATACCTAATGTAAATGATGTGTTAATGGGTGCAGCACACCAACATGGCCCATGTATACATATGTAACAAACCTGCACATTGTGCACATGTACTCTAAACTTAAAGTATAATTAAAAAACAAAAGAACTCAAGATTTAGAAACTCACTCAAAACCACACAACTCACTTGAGGCTGAGGCAGGTGGATCACTTGAGGTCAGAAGTTTGAGACCAGCCTGGCCAACATGTTAAAATCCCATCTCTACTAAAAAAAATATGCAGAAATTAGCCAGGCTTGGTGGTGTGCCGGTAGTCCCAGCTACTTAGGAGGTTGAGGCAGGAGATTACTAAGGCAGAAATCAAGAAGTTCCTTGAAACTAATGAGAACAAAGACACAACATATCAGAATCCCTGGGATGCACCTAAAGCAGTGTTAAGAGAAAAATTTATAGCACTAAATGCTTGCATCAAAAAGCTAGAAAGATCTCTAATCAACATCCAAACATCACAACTAAAAGAACTAAATAACTGAGAATAAACAAACCCCATAGGTAGCAGGAGACTAGGAATAACCAAGATCAGAGTAGAACTGAAGAAGACAGACACAAAAAAGCCCTTCAAACAAAATCGACTAATCCAGGAGCTGGCTTTTTGGAAAACTTAATAAAATAGACCACTAGATAGACTAATAAAGAAGAAAAATGAGAAGCAGCAAATAGACACAACAAAAATGATAAAAGGGGTATCACCACTGACCCCAACAAAATATAAACAACTGTCAAGTAACACTATAAACACCCTCTATGCAAATAATCTAGAAAATCTAAAAGAAATGGATAGAGTCCTAGACATATATACCCTCTCAAGACTGAATCAGGAAGAAGTTAAATCCCTGAATAGACAAATAAGTTCTGAAATTGAGGCAGTAATAAATAGGCTACCAAACAAAAAAAGTCCAGGACCAGGCAGATTTATAGCTGAATTCCACCAGAGGTACAAAGAGGAGCTGGTACCATTTCTTCTGAAATTATGCCAAACAATTGAAAAGGAGGGACACCTCCATAACTCATTTTATGAGGCCAGCATCACCCTGATACCAAAACCTGGCAGAGATACAATTTAAAAAAAAAGGAAACTTCAGGCCAATATCCCTGATGAACATTGATGCAAAAAGTCTCAGTAAAATACTGGCAAACTGAATTCAGCAGCACATCAAAAAGCTCATCTACCACGATCAAGTCAGCTTCATCCCCAGGATGCAAGACTGGTTCACAATATGTGAATCAATAAATGTAATTCATCACATAAACAGATCTAAAGACAAAAACCACATGATTATCTCAATAGACGCAGAAACGGCCTTCAATAAAATTCAACATTCCTTCATGTTAAAAACTCTCACTAAACTAGGTATTGAAGGAACATGCCTCAGAATAATAAGAGCCATTTACGAAAAACCCACAGCCAAAATCATACAGAATGAGCAAAAGCTGGAAGCATTCCCCTTGAAAACCAGGGCAAGACAAGGATGCCCTCTCTCACCACTCCTATTCAACATAGTATTGGAAGCTCTTGCCAGGGCAATCAGGCAAGGGAAATAAATAAAGGTATTCCAATAGGAAGAGAGGAAGTCAAATTGTCTGTTTCTTCAGATGACATGATTGTATATTTAGAAAACCCCATCATCTCAGCCCAAAAGCTTTTTAAGCTGATAAGCAAGTTCAACAAAGTCTCAGGATACAAAATACATGTGCAAAAATCACAAGCATTCCTATATACCTACAATAGACAGAGAGCCAAATCATAAATGAACTTCCATTCACAACTGCTACAAAGAGAATAAGATACCCAGAAATACAGCCAACAAGGGAAGTAAGTGACCTTTTCAAGGAGAACTATAAACCACTGCTCAGAAAAATCAGAGATGACAAACAAATGGAAAAACATTCCATGCTCATTGATAGGAAGAATCAGTATCACGAAAATGGCCACACTGCCCGAAGTAATTTATAGAATCAATGCTATTCTCATTAAACTACCATTGATGTTCTTCACAGAATTAGAAAAAGCTATTTTAAAATTTATATGAAACCACAAAAGAGCCTGAGCCAAGGCAATCCTAAGCAAAAACAACAAAGCTGGAGGCATCATGCTACCCAACTTCAAACTATATTACAAGGCTACAGTAACTAAAACAGCACAGTGCTGCGACAAAAACACAGGCCAATGCAACACAATGGAGAATTCAGATATAAGACCACACATTTACAATCATCTGATCAACAAACCTGACAAAAACAAGCAATGGAGAAAAGATTCCTATTTAATAAATGGTGATGGGAAGACTGGCTAGCCATATGAAGATTGAAAGTAGACCCCTTCCTTATGCCACATACAAAAATTAACTCAAGATGGATTAAAGACTTAAATGTAAAACCCAAAACTATAAAAACCCTAGAAGAAAATCTAGGCAATACCATTCAGGACATAGGCATGCGCAAAGATTTCATGATGAAATATTTGTTGACAATGTCAACAGCAATTGTAACAAAAGCAAAAATAGACAAATGTGATACAATTAAAGAGCTTCTGCACTGCAAAAGAAACTCATCAGCATGAACAACTATCATCAGAACAAACAGAATGGGAGAAAAATTTTGTAATCTATCCATCTGACAAGGATCTAATATCCAGAATCTACAAAAACTTAGATTTACAAGAAAAAAAAAATTAAAAAGTAGACAAAGAACATAAACAGGCACTTCTCAAAATAAGGTATTTATGTAGCCAACACACATACAAAAATAAGTTCAACAGCACTGATTATTAGAGAAATGCAGATCAAAACCTCAATGAGATACCATCTCACACCAGTCAGAATGGTGATTATTAAAAAGTCAAGAAACAACAGATACTTGTGAGGCTGCAGAGAAATAGGAATGCTTTTACACTGTTGATGGAAATGTAAATCAGTTCAACCATTGTGGAAGACAGTGTATCAATCTCTCAAAGACCTAGAACCAGAAATACCATTTGACTCAGCAATTCCATTAATGGATATATACCCAAAGAATATAAATCATTCTATTATAAAGATACATGCATGGGTATGTTCACAGCAGCACTATTCTCAATAGCATAGACAGAGAATCACCCCAAATGTCCATGAATGATAGACTGGATAAAGAAAATGTGGTATGTATATACCATGGAATACTATGCAGCCATAAAAAGGAATGAAATCATGTCCTTTGCAGGGACATGGATGGACCTGGATGCTGTTCATATCAGCAAACTAGCACAGGAACAGAGAACCAAACACTGCATGTTCTCACTTATAAATGGGAGCTGAATAATCTGAACATATAGACACAGGAAGAGGAAAACCACACTGGGACCTTTTGGTGGGGGGGGTAGGGGGAAGGGGAGGTACAGCATCAGAAAGACTAGCTAATCCATGCTGGGTTTAATATCTACCTGATGGGTTGATAGGTGCAGCAAGTCACCATACCACACATTTACATATGTAACAAACCTGCACATCTTGCACATTTACCCTGCAACTTAAAATAAAGCAAAAAATTAAATAATGTTACTTTCTGTACGGGAAAAAAAAAAAGAAAAACAATATACCAACAAATTTGGTAATTTAAAGGGAATTATTAAGTTCAGAGAAAAATATAACCTAACAAGGTTGAATCAGAAAAAAACAGAAAGCCTTAACAGACTAATAACAAAGAGATTGAATAATTTAAAACCTCCTAAAAAAGAAAAACCCAGGACTAGACGGCTTGAAGCTGAATTCTATCAAACTCTTAGTCCTATGTCTTCCAAAAAATAGAGCTGGAGGGAATACTTCCTAACATATTTTATGAGGCCAGAATCACCTAACACAAAAAAAGACTATGGTCCAATGTCTTTAATGAATATTAATGCAAAAATCATCAATAAAGTATTACAAGTCAAATTCAACAACACATCAAAAATATTGCACATCATAATCAAGTGGAATTTATCTCTGGCATGCAAGGCTGGCTTAACATACACAAATCAATTAATTCGATACATAGGTTTCACAGACTAAAAGCCAAAATCTACATGATCATCTCCACTGATGCAGAAAAAGCATTTGACAAAGTCACTATCCTTTTTTTGATAAAAACTCTTATCAGTTTTGGTATAGAGATAGTGGATATGTTCATTTGTTTCACTATAGTTATCATTTTACTAGATATACGTATCTTACTACATCATGCTTAACTTAAACATATACAATACCTTAAACATGCAATAAACATACTTTACCTTAAACATATGCAACCTTAAGCATATGCAATACCTTAAACATGCTTACCTTAAATATATGCAATACCTTAAATATATGCAATAAAATTATTTTTAAAAAATGATTTAAAAACCCTGGCAAACTCTATAAATTTTGCTATTATTTGTAATTATGTATTGTAATATGAATCAAGACAAAACAAGCAATCTTCCAGTTTGTACCCCTAATACCTAGATGACACTTCTATAGTGTAAACTTTATAATTCAAAAAGAGCTAGTGAAGGATCAATAACTTTGTTTTTTTGTTTGTTCTTTGGTTTGAGACACAGTCTCACTCTTTCGCCCAGGCTGTAGTGCAGTGGCGCAATCTCGGCTCACTGCAACCTCCGCCTCTTGGGTTCAAGCAATTATCTGTCTCAGCCTCCCAAGAAGCTGGGGCTACAGGCACGTGCCACCATGCCTGGCTAATTTTTGTATTTTTAGTAGAGACGGGTTTTCACCATGTTGGCCCGGCTGGTCTAAAACTCCTGACCTCATGTGATCTCCGTGCCTCAGCCTCCCAAAGTGCTGGGATTACAGGTGTGAACGACTGTGCCCGGTCCAATGACTTTTTAAGAAAAAAATTTTCTAATGAGTATTACAATGTTTTTCCCAAACCATTTCTTCCTTTTGTAGTATTAGTTTTATTTTGCAAAATATCATATAGAATAAGTACTTATTTACATATCTAGTAACATGGTCAAAAGTGAAGGGTTTTTTTGACTAAGCTCTTTTCCATATAAAATTTTCATAGAAATAGACTTCTGCAATTTTTTTCTAAAAATCAATACTTTCACGAAATCAGAGCTTCATAGGATTGTTTATAATCTTAGGATAAGATTAAACACTTTCCTTATCAAATCATAAACATTTGTTTGTGACAAGGACTCAAAATCTGCTTTTAAGTTCAGTTAAAGCATTACACTACCTCACAGAAAAACTTGAAGAGTTTTTTTTCCTCATTCCATATTCCAACACTAAGATTATCCTAGGATCCCCCGAACTGTGCCCACCCAAACACACACACACACACACACACACACACACACACACACACACCCCTTTCGCTGTGAGAGAAAAGTGACCTTCAGGAAGATACCGGTGTGTAAAAGGAAATAAAAGGAATAGGAACACAGGGCAAATAAACCATATTTGAACTTTGTACTTGTAGACCCAGAATATAAATGCTGGATATTCTACAAATATGAAGATTCTGCTGATCTTCACTTCCCCAGTCACTCTTAAATGGAGGAGCTTAGAAGGTGCATGTAACAATCCAAATTCCTTTAAACCTACCTCTATACAGATTCCATGGACAACTTTTGCTAGAATCCAAAGTCTAAATTTCCATTAATTACATATACTTCCTTTTTAGGACCCATATTCAGTGCTTTGTTATAAGGACTCCAACGACTTACTAACCTGAACAATACACCTACACATTAAAGCTTACGTGGAATTTTTCCTCTTTTTTCTTGACTTCTCAGCTGATTTCCACATAGTTGACTATCTTCCTCTTACATTCTTTTCCTTTGAATTCTATGACTTCACACTCAGCTAGTCCTTCTTTTACCTTACCAGTGGTTCTTTCTTGGTCTTCTCTAATTGCTTCTCCTCTAAGTTTTAAATATTTAGATTCCTAAGTAGTTTTTCTAGACTCTCTTCTCGTTGCACTCTCCACTTTTTTCTTAAGTAAACTCATTGATTCCAGGGTTTGCATGTAACACAATGCCACCTAATTTGATACGCCCAGCTCACACCGCTCCTGTGAGCACCAAATCCTCATATCCAATTGCATAATTAATATCCCAAGAAGATAATTCACAGGCCTTTGATTTTATACAAGCAAAACCAAGCTCATGATATTTCCTCAAAAAAAATGGCCTTTGTGTACATTGTATTATTCATCCAGTGGCAATCACCATGAGCTCAGAGCATCAGTTATAATTTGAACTGACTTAAGCTCTAATCTTACCTCAGACTCTGTGTTTGTCCATTTTCATGCTGCTAATAAAGACATAGTCAAGACTGGGTAATTTGGAAAGGAAACAGGTTTAATGGACTCACAGTTCCACATGGCTGGGGAGGCCTCACAATCATGACAGAACACAAAGGAAGAGCAAATGCATGTCTTACATGGAAGCAGGCAAGAAGGAATGTGCAGGGGAACTCCCCTTTATAAAACCACCAGATTTCGTGAGACTTACTCACTATCATGAGAACAGCACAGGAAAAACCCGCCCCCATGATTCAATTACCTCCCACTGGGTCCCTCCCATGACACGTGGGGATTATTACAATTCAAAGTGAGATTTGGGTGGGGACACAAAGCCATATCAGACACTTAACTCATTCCATCTCAACTTGTTACCTATCTCCCGAAAATATCATCATTATTAATCAAATGAATTGATAATCTGCATCCAAGTGTGTTGTTCCCTCCATTCTTTCTCATTTCCAAAACCCTACTAGTGTTTCTTCCAATATTTTTCTCTCTCACATGTGTTCTCAGGAACAGAGCTCTGCTTTTATATAATAACTTGGGCATCTGACTCCCTCCTCTCTTGTTTCAATTTTGGCAATAGAATCCATGAGATTTCTGAAGCCAAGTATGGTGAGTACAGCATGTAGTCTCAGCTAAATATAAGTTCCTTTTTAAACATAAGTTCCAATTCCAAACATCTTTGTGAATGTATAAAACTGAATGCTTTTAACAGCACCCAAGTCACCTGGAGGCCAAGGTCAGAGGATCTTTTGAGCCCAGGAGTTCAAGACCAGTCTGGGCAACATAGTGAAACTCCATCTTAAAATAAATAAATAAATATTAAATAAATTTATAATTTATGAAGTCATAGAATTTCTCTTGTTGATGGTTTTTCTGTTCCACACCTCCAAACCCTTTAGTTTCTCATCTAGCAGTTTTCAAAAATTCCTCTATATCAATTTTAGCTACAAAACACTTCTTATTCAATGTAAATCAATATCACTAATTTCAGGTAAAAATTGCCATATTTTAAGTTACAAAAATAAAACATTAAAATCAGTACTTTTGTTAAATTTTCTATTAACGATGGGGATAATAATACTTCTAACATTTTATCGAGGACCTCGTATAATGCCAGTGGTATATAGTAAAAATTAGCTATAGGTTAGGTACACTATCTGTGTTGATTTATTTTCTGTCTTAAAGATCAACCATAATGGCAACAAATTTAGATAGTTTGGGCCAGAAAGTTAAACACTGATGAAAAATTATGAAGAAATTTCACATCAAAAACAATTTTCAGAGCAGGGCACAATGACTCATGCCCATAATCCCAGCACTTTGGGAGGCTAATGTTGGAGGATTGCTTAGGATTAGGATTATATATTACCAATGCTTTTTTTCTGGTAAGTGAATAAAATCATCAAGTATTAGATAAGGGTCAAACTCATGGAGTCGTTTGCTCCATAATTTAGCCTTACTTTAAATCCTGTTATACTTTAATCAAAAAATAATACAGTCATGATATTTCTATTTTTAAGCAGTAAATTTAGCCTTTAAGATTCAAACATATCACTAAGATTTATCATTTGAATAAGCCACCAAAGTTGACATACTAAGTATCCTAAGTATCAAGAAGAAATATTTTGTATCATCTTCACTTCAAAAATTACTGTTTTTGAAGTGAAGATGATGTACTCTGAAAACTACTCTGTTTCCCATTAACAGCCAGAGCATCTCAGTGAAAAACCTGTCTTATTATTTTGTCTATTTCTTCTTAAAACATCCTGAAAAGAAGTATAAACACTGACAGTAATTTCATCATATTCACAATTCTCACTTTTTTATTTTGCCAGTAACACTATTTTTATTTTTTTTGAGATGGAATCTCACTGTGTCACCCAGGCTGCAGTGCAGTGGCATGATCTCGGCTCACTGCAACTTCCCCTTCCCCAGTTCATGCCATTCTCCCACCTCAGCCTCCCGAGTAGCTGGGACTACAGGTACCCGCCACCATGCCCAGCTAATTTATATTATTTTTTTTTATTATTTGTATTTTTAGTAAAGACGGGGTTTCACCATGTTGGCCAGGATGGTCTCCATCTCCTGACTTCGGAATCCACCCACCTCGGCCTCCCAAAGTGCTGAGATTACAGGTGTGAGCCACCGTGCCTGGCCAGTAACACAATTTTTACTGTACAAATGGCTCATACTCTGCCACACCAATCTTAAAACACCTTTATATTTAGCACCACTCAAATATAATTAACATTTTTTAAAAATCTCTTCTGTGGCATAAGATTTAGTGATAACCAACGCATAAAGTCATTGAGTACTTTCCTCTCATATATTCTGCATATTTATCAAAAATGCATCATGTTAAGCACATCACTTTTTTTGTCCAAATGAAATTACTTAATATTAAGCACATGAACATAATTGCTTTTCTAAATCAACTATCTTTGGTATCAGGCAACAGCCAACAGTGTTGTTTGATTTTAAAATCATAACCTACAAATAATGTTTTAATTTTTTTCAGCATTAATTATACTAGTTTATAATCTTTGGCAATAATAAAATCTCAAAAAATTCCACAGTAATTTTTGTGGTTTTTAGTTTAACAAGATTTAATAACTTTTTATGAAAAACAAAACTTTGCCAGGTGTGGTGGCCCACACCTGTAATCCCAGCACTTTGGGAGGCCTCAGCGGGTAGATCACGAGGTCAGGAGTTCGAGACCATCCTAATACAGTGAAACCCCGTCTCTACTAAAAATACAAAAAAAATGAGCTGGGCATGATGGCGGGCTCCTGTAGTCCCAGCTACTCGGGAGGCAGAGGCAGGAGAATGCCATGAACTCGAGAGGTGGAGCTTACAGTGAGCTGAGATCATACCACCGCACTCCAGCCTGGGCAACAGTGTGAGACTCCATCTCAAAAAAAAAAAAAAAAAGAAAAGAAAAACTTTATTATTCTTACTCTAGAAAAATTTCGATTAATTTGATTTACTAGTAATCTGAAAATAGCATCATAACAAATACAGCTTTTAGTCTTTATTTAATACAGTTTTCAAAATAGACTGCATATCCCATAAAATTTAATTTTCACATATTCACCTGAATAATCCATTGTATTTCTTACCTAAAGTTTTCTATTTTGGCTGCTTATGTTAGCCTATTATACTTTATTATTTTTGTGAAATTATGCAGATTTATATTCTATATTCACATGATTATTCTTAAATGATGCATTACCTGACAGTTGTTATCATCGCTTTTATGCTATTATAAAACATCTTAATCCATTGATCCATGTTTCAGGAGTTGGGGCTAAAATGCAATACAACTATAATAATAGAATACGAACTTAGAAAGCTTAAGCAGAAAGTAAATGATACACAAATATTTTAATCAAAGCAAGCTGTCCCTTGAAAACTAAATGTAAACCAAGACAAACTGCCCAATTTAGTACTTGTTGCACTTAATAAGATTGTAAGAAAGTAATGGAACTCCTGAAAATCTAATGATTAATCTTCTATTTTAAAGTTGTAAAGTTATATAAATTTTATGTATGAAGTTATATATATTTTATATATATATTTCTTTCCTTTTCTCTTTGTAAATACCACATCACATGATAAACCTTGATAAACCAATTGTTATCACCATTCATTGATATACATGTCACCAAAAAAGTGTTCTGTGGTCAAGTTTTTGGAAAATTTGGACTAAACAAAGTCTACTAAGTTTCTTCCCTAAGAGCAAAAATTTAGCATGTGATGGTATACGAAATTATTTCAGCACATTATTTTCTTCCCATTTTATGGAAGTTTCATTTGGAACATGGTTTGGAAACAGATTTTTTTTGTTTGTTCCTTCAGTCCCACCTGGGCTTAATTAGTGAGTTTTTGGGGTTTTTTTTATTTTTTGAGACAGAGTCTCACTCTCTTGCCCAGACTGGAGTAGAGTGGTGTAGTCTCAGCTCACTACAATCTCCGCCTCCTGGGTTCAAGCAATTTTCCTGCCTCAGCCTCCCGAGTAGCTGGGATTATACGCGTCTGCCACCATGCCCGGCTCTTGTGTCTTTTTTTTTTTTTTTTTTTTTTTGCATTTTTAGTAGAGATGGGGTTTCACCATGTTGGCCAGGCTGGTCTCAAACTCCTGACATTATGATCTGCCTGCCTCAGCCTCCCAAAACTCTGGGATTACAGGCATGAGCCACCATACCTGGCCGATTGTGGGTTTAATGAGACTAATCAAGTTTCACTTATGGCTTAGCTGTGTGCCTCCCCACAACCCATGGACAACAGCTCAGTTCCTGAATAGGCATGTCAATTTACTTTTTTTCTGGAGTCCTCAGCTGAAAGACATTAACTACCATTAATTCTAACATTTGTAGTTGTATTTAATTTATCCATTTCTTCCATGTTAGGATTTTATGTAGTCTAGTTTATTCCATCTTCCGATAAAGGTACAGCTTCATTTTCCAGGCTTTCAGACCTTTATATAGCTCCAAAAGTAGTGAATGCACTTTCCTTCTCTCACACTGTTTTGCCACATTTATCCACTTACCACTTTCTTCATCTTGGCACTGATTTTGCTTCATCTTCATAAAATATTTTTTCTTCCGTCTCCCTTCTTGAATTATTTATTACACCTTGTCTAAACATGGTCAACACTTTTGGAAGTGGCAAATCATAATACAAAAGAACAAGGAACCACTGTTCCAAGAGCGAGGTGAAAGTTTGTTACCATTAGTAACAGTTCTGAGGAGAGAATATGACTAGTGAAAAGGTGAGCTCATTATGGGGTTAAATACTGCAAATAACAAGCAAATGAATTTTATAAAGTTTCTCATCTTTATTGAATCTCAATTTTCTCATCTTTAAAATAGATATAATATCCAAAGGTAGATTTATGATATAGAATGTATAATCTGGAAGATAACAGATATTCAAAATATGTTAATTACTCTTATCCTGTTTCCTTGAGGCAATCAGTGTTTGTGGAATTCAGACAAGCCACTTTATTCTACTTACTTCATCCACCAAAAGCAAGAAGTTTAAACCAGATAATGTTAAAGGGCCTTGAATTTCTAGTACTCTGTGAGCATAAGGCATGTTCCCTTCATCTCCTTCTACAGGAATCCAGCCACATATCACTGCACATATTTGGGAGTTTCTCTGCAGAAAGGTAAAAACATGTACCTCTGAGGTCACCAGAGCAATTCCCTGGGTGCCCCTAGTTGGTGTCCCATGATGAATTATAGCCTTTCATGGGCTTCCCTATAACCTCCTTTTAAAAGTGGTTGCAGAGATAGTTTACTTATATTTCTTCTTATTGCTTGTAGGCTACATATGCTGCCAAGAAGTCCAGGGATTTACGAAGTTTTATTAAAAATTTACTATTCCAGCAACGAATTTCAATAACTAGGTTCTATGCATATTGGTCAGAGATATTCTGGGTACCAGCCTGATAAATGAGTGGTTCTTCTGTTTTCAAGAAACGGGGATTTCATACCACTCTTAACTCTTCTTGAACAAAATGACAGTCTACCGTTCTCTCCATTATAGTATTAAACTGACTTCATTAGGGTTGCTGATACTTCTTTTATTTTCCTTTCAATCTCTTCTAATGGATTAAAAAAATAGAAGTCAAAGAATGCATTTATTACTGTACTTTTCTCTAAAAGTACTGCCCAAAATAAAACTTTAAAGTAAAATAACTGTAATATTCTCTAATATCCCGTATGATAGCTATCAGTGGTTTAATACTGCCTTGAAAAGTATGTGGAAAAATAAACCAATCCAGCTAGCTAAGATATATTAATGTAATATTATATGTCTGACAAATTCACTCAAGCTAAAAATAATTAGCATTAAATCAATAAATTCAAGCTATGTACATAATCATCCCAATCTTTTAGAAGTCTGCTTTGCCACTCCCTGTTACTTTTTTCTACTACACATGTCATAGTTAAGAGATTTTTAATTAATATGCAAGTATTCTTTTTTTTTTTTTTTTTTTTTTTGAGACAGAGTTTCGTTCTTGTTTCCCAGGCTCGAGTGCAATGGCGAGATCTCTGCTCACCGCAACCTCTGCCTCCCGGGTTCTAAGGATTCTATGCCTCAGCCTCCTGAGTAGCTCAGAGTACAGGTGTCCACCACCATGCCCAGCTAATTTTTTGTATTTTTAGCAGAGACGGGGTTTCACCATGTTGGCCAGGCTGGTCTTGAACTTCCGACCTCAGGTGATCCACCCACCTTGGCCTCCCAAAGTGCTGGGATTACAGGCGTGAGCCACCCCACCTGGCCCTATATGCAAGTAGTATTTCTAAAAAAGATTAGAAACTACTTGTTAGTAACGATACCTAACATCCAATCCCACCTTCCATGTTTAGAGAGACTTGACCCATCTCTCTAGGATCTTTTGATAGCTATCAAAAGATAGCTTTCATATGAAAGCTATAGTTTGATATGAACATAATCAAAAAGAAAATGTTCAGAGAGGCTAGGTGCCTTCCTCAAGGTCCCCCAGTA
This sequence comes from Macaca mulatta, assembly GCF_049350105.2. Lineage (NCBI taxonomy): Eukaryota > Metazoa > Chordata > Mammalia > Primates > Cercopithecidae > Macaca > Macaca mulatta. The sequence goes on from NC_133411.1 coordinate 127,492,133, forward strand.
AATATAGGGCAGAACTAATATAAAAGCTCAGGTCATCTGATTTCAGTGTTCTTGTTCTTATCGTAATACTCTCCTGCTTCTCAATTTATGTCATAGCCATAAAAATTAACATTTATAATATTTTCAGTTTACTTGTAATTATTCAGTTCTTCCTATATTGTTCAGTTTAAGTGCTAAATATGACCCAAAAAAGGACTTTAATATAAGCCTACATTTAATGAAGTGAAAAGTCACGTTTTATTTACCCAGCATCTTTTGTATCTCTATTAATTGCTGATTATGTAACTGTTGTCTTTTTTCAAATACAGACGATAATGATGTGTATGATAGTATTTGAAAGGACCCCTAGCCCAGAATATCTTCCCTCATTGCCTATCACTTCTTTACCTGATATATAATCTTGTGTAATGCAGCCACTGTAAGAAATGGGTCACCCTAACTAATATCAGCTAATATTTTAGGGAAGGTAATGGATAATCAGCTAGCAAACCTGATAAGATCTCAAACAGAAATAGAGGTTAGGGTCTGTCTCATTTTGTTTGTGTGTGTTTCTGTATGGCAGGCAAAAGTGCAGAGTATTATCTGGAGGTTGGAAGGAAAAAGTAGCCTGAAGGTATTGAAATGGAATACGCAGTATAAAGGTCTCCTACTTTTTATTATTTGACTTGAGTCTACCTGCTCTAAATTGAGTTCATTTTGCAGAGCATTAAAACTGTAAGGCGACCGTGAGAAATCTTGAGGCCACTTGCCCTCTAACCTCCATACCACCAAATGCACTAATTCAATACCCTCAGAGCTTTTTTTAACCCCTGTCTTTCTGTACAAAGCTTGAGTCCTCATACAGCCAAATGGGACATCGAGTATTAGGGAAAACCTGCATTAAAAGCCAAGACGTCACCACCGGGCGATATACGCATGTAACCAAGCGCATTTGTATCTCTTAAATATATTGGTTGGGCGCAGTGGCTCATGCCTGTAATCCCAGCACTTTGGGAGGCTGAGGCAGGCAGATCACGAGGTCAGGAGATTGAGACCATCCTGGCTAACACGGTGAAACCCCGTCTCTACAAAAAATTAGCCAGGTGTGGTGGCAGGCACCTCTAGTCCCAGCTACTCGGGAGGCTGAGGCAGGAGAATGGCATGAACCCAGGAGGGGGACCTTGCAGTGAGCCAAGATCGCGCCACTGCACTCCAGCCTGGGCGATGCAGTGAGATTCCATCTCAAAAAAAATAAATAAATAAAATAAAATAAATAAATAAATATATATATATATAAAGAAAGAACACGCACGGTATACTCAACTTTTCTACCTTGTGCTTTAAAAAAGAGAGGAGCCCAGATTTGTGCATCTGCTCTTTGAATGACCTAACACATCAAAATTTTAGCTAGGTTTAGCTAGCTAGTTTGGAGTTTGAGATTGCACAAATTTGAGACGTTTCTTCTTCATTTTTACAACTGATATGTGACAAGTGATGAAATCTTCACCATAAAATTTGCCATTGGGGCTTCTATATTTTTTATGATTTGTTATCAGGTCCTGCTAAACTTCAAGCCACAAATACAAGTGCAACTTTCATCTGCATTTCAAACTGAGGTGAAGTATACAAATTAAACATTTTCATCTTATTCTGGGTATCACAGTCACTCTCTGTCTGCTCCAGAAAGAGCAAGACATACTTTCTGCTGCCTCTTTCTTGGAAATTTCTTGGAAAGGCCATAAGAGAAGAATAACTTGTTATTAGCACATCTACAACATATATAATTTACAGCCCTACCTACCTATTCAGCATTGAAATAGGGTTCCCATACAGCTTGGGGGCGGGGGAAAAAAAACCAGGACAAAATAGTTTTTTTTTAACTGTGTCAGCTACAATCAAACAAGCAAAATAAAATACAACCACCCACCCTTAACATATAAAGTAAACCTCTTAATTTCCACTGGAATCTGGAGGGTTCAATTATTGAAAAATGAAGATTCTATAAGAACATCATATAAACATCTACTTAATGTTTCATACAAAGGAAAAATAAACCAAAGTAGGAGTGCTTTAAAATATTTTATTAAATATTACCAATAATACCCAATCTATTTATCGCTGAGAAAACACATCTTGCCTGATCTGTAAATCACTGTCACACTGTTTGTATGTATTTGTGTGTTGTGGGTGGTGCTTGTGTATGTGGATGAGGGTGTGTAATCAATTTTCTTCTCTGGAATTTACCTTTAGAAAAAGTGCTGAGATCCTGCTGGGTAGCTAAATGAATCAACCTGTCTAAACATTTTTTTTTTTTTTAACAACAACTCTATCTAGATTCCAGCATCTTGAAACTATTGTAAAAACACAGACCAAAAAAATTAAATTAATCCCCAGTGGACTGTAAAGGTTGCTGTTAATAACACTCATCTGAACTTAAGGCTTTAAGAGTTGCACGTCTGTCAAATAAAGGAGACAGAACAAGGAGGGGAAGCAAAGACAGCCTCGAAACAAGGAGAGCACTTTCAGCTTCAACAGGTACAAATTGCAGATGGGAAATAGACTGTTAGCAAAATAAATTATTTCCTGCCCTCTTGTAATTTTTCACAATCTGTGTGGCAAAGACTTTACTGCTGACACCATCAACATATTCTTAGCATCTGTAGTCATTTACTGTGACCTAGTGGGTAAAGCAACCCTCTACTCCAAATAACCAAACACCAGATCCTGCATAATGCAAAATGCCTTCTGCTTTCCCAAGTGTGCAATGGAATTAGAAAAACAGAATTGGTCCAAATGCTGCATTTATTTAACAAGGTGGTTATACAGAGAGCAAGCATTTATGAAGTCTCTCTTTATTTTCAAACTTCTGGCTCAATTTACACCAAAACAAATTCTAAACTGCTCCTTCAGTAAACCATTTTGCAAATGATATTCCTCCCTGAACCTCCCTAAGTGCACACAAACATACTCCCACATATCCTTATCCTTCCCTCTGTCCCCCTCTTTGCCTCCAAAACATGAAGCACTCTAATCTGTTTGTTACTGTTTATTCAAAATAGCAACAAGGAGAGTAAGGCCATTTGAGGGTAACAAAAAGAGACTCGATGTCACTTGCTCTCAAGACAAACACTTGAGAGCGGTCTGAAACCACATCGAGGCATGTTCTATTAAAAAAAACCTCTATCTTTTGAACCCTGCCTATTTATGAGCAGACAATTCTGAGTAATGTTATACTTTGGAGCTTGAGAGAAAGTCACAAATATCATGCTTGGAAAATAGTGTCTGTAGACTAAAACTGATAAATGGCTGTTATGAGTATGTCTTTTGAAAGAGACTGTTGTGCAGACACAGCAAAATCCCTAAAGAACAAGAGAAAAAAAGTCATATGTGAAGAATAACACACACAAGGGCCTGATGTGAAGGTCACCACACTCTCATAATCATGAGAAGCCCTTTGACTGAAAGGTCATCTACCATCACTGAATTGTAGATTTAGAGTAGCCTTTAAGGAGCGTTCGACTGACCCCTCTTATTTGTTAATCATGAGAAAACTCAGATCCAGAGTTAAGCAACTTCCTCAGGATAAAACATGAGATATGTGACAGAAATAGAACAGTAACCTCAGTCCCCTGCTGTGAGCCTAGTATCCAGTTGTGAATCTTCTTTCCTTTACCAGCCCATCTCTACTCAATCAGAAGTCAGCTCAGCTACTTAGCTTTTTTTTTTTTTTTTTTTGAGACAGAGTCTTGCACTGTCGCCCAGGCTGGAGTGCGGTGGCGCAATCTCAGCTCACTGCAAGCTCCGCCTCCCGGGTTCATGCCATTCTCCTGCCTCAGTCTCCCCAGTAGCTGGGACTACAGGTGCCCACCACCTCGCCCGGCTAATTTTTTGTATTTTTAGTAGAGACAGGGTTTCACCGTGTTAGCCAGGATGGTCTAGCTACTTAACTTTAATCTGGGCTTCCTAAAGACAATGCAAGTATTAATGGTAAAATTCATTACAGAACCAACCATATTTTTACACAAAATAATCACACAAATATGTTGACAAAAGTAATAATTATAGGCAACAAGGTTCATATATATTGTTCTTAAGATGAAAATGATCTAAAAGCATTTGAACTGTAGTGAATTTCTAACCAAAAATGAAATCAGTAGAATACTGGCCATGATAACTGATCTTTCTTCCAGCTGCCCTTGTTTGATTAGAGACACTTCCTAGAACTTTGATGTTTAAGGAAGATGGAAATGCTCACTCAGGTGTCCGGCACAAGGTAACCTTGTGAGAAGGCATTTGAGAATAATTAAATTTTTTTTAAATACCCTGTTTGCTGTTACTTCAGCTGATTTGAACAAAAATGTGTTGTCTTGAACTCTCTGGTCCCTGGGGAGTGACCGGATCTACCTTACTCTCGCGATTAACTTAATCAGTCACATATGAAAGCCTTATAAAAACAGTGACGTCCCCCTCTGCTACACTACATCAAGCAGCCACATGTTGTCCCACTGTAGACAGACTGTCACTTTCACTGTAGAAGCTGTCATAGGATGGAAAAAGTTATCTGAGTGCTTGACAGCCAGACAGCCCGTTTTGGGGAAGAACACAAAGGTCAAAACCCTTGCCTGAAGTTCAAATATTTTTCTGTTAGAATAACAATCCTGACTGAACTGTCAGTGTTTTGAGTATATTTTCCTTAGTTCAGGTTTTTTAATAAGTGGTTAGTCATTCATTTCTGGGACAAAAAAGAGACCCAGTTTTCTAAGAAGTTTCTTCTTGCATCAACAAACTTTTCATGTTTACAAAAGAGTTACAGATGATTTGAATATCTAGATCAAAGATATTCCTGAAGATGAGATGTGTATGAGGCAGGAGGTAGAAGCCCTCCTGGTAACAACCATCTCTTTAGGAGTCATTAAGAATATGGAGGTTTGAATGAGCAAGTCTCTGAATCAAAGCTCAAACACTTTGTTGTAGCCACAGAAAAATGACACTTTGAAATATAAACGATCAGTAAAATAAGAACCATCAAATGAAATTATACTTTTTATATCAAGATTAATTTCAGTTTATTTCTTCAACAATAAGTTTTTATGTCAACAACTAGGAGAATCGAAAGACAAAACCTGGAAAACTTATAAGTATGCTATGTAAACAAAAGAAATAGAGAAAGTGAATCAAATTAAACAGACTTCACCTTATTTATTATTCCTCATGAAAACCTTTTTGTTATGTGTGACTTGTGATTAAAGGGAAAGTGAATATTTATCACAATGGTATTTTAATACCATTGCTTACATAAAATTAGCATGGGGATGGATTGATCATCTAAGGTTCATAGAAAAGACCCATGCCCATGGTAGAGGTCAATTCCATCACAGCAAATACCATCGTAAGCCCAGTCAACAACATTCTTTAAATAAGATTTCTCAATTTTTAGAAAATCTAACAAACTAAATAGGATCTGAGCAGTTTGGAGTTTTTCCTTTCACTTGCCTTTATTGTGACTGAATTATAGCATCTTGTTCTGTGTGACAATTTTTTAAATATCTACAAGGTCCAGAACATTGTGCTAAGTATAGGAGATGAGTTTAAAGAGTAGATTATGAATAAGCGGGGGCACCTCAACAGGGTTTGTTGATTGAGGCAGAAAGTAGTTGTACAGAGCTGCGAGGGACAAAAGCCAGGACAGTAAGGAAGCCAGGGAACAAGACTGAGGGCATGCAAAGCCTGCATTGAATAAGGAACTACCTGAAACCCTGTGGTGCTTTCTCAGCTGCTTTCACATCCGTGCAGTATTGCTGTCAACCTGAAAGAAGCCTCAGCTGGGCACAGTGGCTCACACCTGTAATCCCAGCACTTTGGGAGGCCGAGGCAGGTGGATCATGAGGTCAGGAATTCAAGACCAGCCTGGCTAACACGGTGAAACACCGTCTCTACTAAAAATACAAAAATTAGCCAGGCATGGTGGCATATGCCTGTAATCTCAGCTAGTTGAGAGGCTGAGGGAGAATTGCTTGAACCTGGGAGGCAGAGGCTGCAGTGAGCTGAGATCATGTCACTGCACTCCAGTCTGAGTGACAGAGTGAGACTCTGTCTCAGAAAAAAAAAAAAAAAAAAAAGGAAGCCTCACCCATTCTGAGAGCTGCAGAATAGACAGGATGAGGGCCTGCCATGCTGCTGGGATAAAGTTTAGTGGACTCCCTTCTAGCCTGCTACCTGTTTCTAGGACAGATTGGCGTGAGGGGTGATTTTACTGCTTTTCTTTATGGGCCTTAAGTGGATGGAAATGAGTTAATCATAATCCTTGCATGTTCCTCTTTTACCTATTTATCTCTGTCTGATTACTTTCATAATGGCATGAAATACCATTTCTAGGCAGATTTGACTTTGAGATATAAACTTCTTAGCTACCTTTAAAAGACCAGAGATGAAAATCAGTGTCCAATCAGGGTCAATGGATACTAACTAGACCTAGGATAAAGTTGCCAAATTTAGCAAATAACAATTCAGGATGCCCTATTACATGGTAAACAGTATTTTTTAGTATAAATATATTCCATTCAATATTTGGTACATGCTTATATTTAGAAAATTACTCACTGTTTACCTGAAATTCAAATTTAACTGACTGTCCTGTATTTATCTGGCAACCATAGTTTAGGGCTTCAGAAAGTCTAAAACAGCATCACATTTACCTCTCATTGTTTGCCACTGATTTTATATGTAAAACAAAAGAATTGTCTTCCATTATACTCATCAACCTAATTATGTCAAAATAGCATAATCCAACGTATACAAGGCACAAGAAAGAACCAGAATACTGGACAAAGCTAAACATTTTCCATTTCTAAACACTTTTTCTACCTAGCTAAAAAGGTTACTCTTACAACAGTTTAAAACTAATGTTGACAAAATGTCTTACTATTCTCTTATTCGCACCTGTAGGATTTTGCTTTGAGATTCAAAATCATTTTAAATGTAAGTGGACACACTGTTAAAAGTGTTTACTACATTTGAATTAGACACAGTCACCCACACACATAAAAAGATAACTCTATGGTTTACACAGCAAAGATTAGTCAAAAGATAATTTAAACACATAATTCTGAAAATCAGATCAAATTATTAGTTCAAAGACTTGTATCCCCAAAGTTACCTGAAGAAAGAATAGAGATAATAAATGTAGATAAGTCTTGACATTATGTCAGAAGCACTAGGGCTCCAACATCCACCACTAATACCAAAAAAGAAAAATGCCAAACTGAACTCCTTGCTATGTAAGAAGCAAAGAGGTTAAAAACAAAAACAAAACTTCACCTATGAAAAGAAAAGAACGATAAAGAACTGTATTTGTGTATGAGGTAAGAACGTTCTGAAACAAAAGATCCCAAATCTTGTATTCACACCATCCTGACACTGAGAAACTCTTATTATGGATACCGTCTCTTCTCCAAGCAAGACACTCCCAATACCTTGCCTGATTTACTACCTAAAACAAGGCTAAGAAGGGACAAATGGCACAGCCTAGATCTCCAAATGTCAGGATGACAAATGTTATTTCTCTATTTCAAAGGACAAATCATCGATGCAGAGAATAACAAAATTTCAAAAGCACTCTGGCATGGTATCCTGAGAGGAAATTAAAGTAAAACAGTAAATCCTATCTTGAAGTAAAAGCCTGTATCACAGTCCTGACATGAGATACAAAGCAAAGCCAGTGGGACACTCAAACAGAAAGTGGAGAAAATAACTTTCCTTCATGGCAGCTAAGTCCTATACAAACAGTGCACGACTTAGGTGAAAGGTAGGTTAAAGTACCATTTAAGCCAAGAGGTAGAATTTTTCCAGAACGAGATCATTATTTTCCAAATAGAAGATGCTGCCTCCTAGTCATGTGACATTAACTTTTAGCAAGCTAATAAAACTTCCTTTGCCTCAGTTTCTTAATCTATATGTGAGAAAATAGTATTTATTTTATAATAAAGTTGTTATAGGAATTAAATGAGTATTTGTAAGGTACTTAGTGTCTGACACATAGAACAACACACTAAAAAGAGTTGGCTATATCAAGAAATCTTGGACATAAAGAATACCAAGGAGTCCAGAGTCCTGGTTATTAGCAATAAAAATAATTATCACATAAGCTAACTGTGTGGCATAGCACTTCACAGAATATTCATATGTATGACCTCATTTGATCCTTTTGACCTCCCTGTGAGAGGTGTATTATTGACCTCATGTTATTAAGAAGTCAAGAGGCTGTCCCAAGATTGGGTGCCTAATACAGGTAAATAATAGCAGCAGCTGAGGTGTTTTTTGTTTGTTTTTTGGTAACTTATTAATCTTTGGATTCACTTTTCATTTGGTGGTTTATACAGGTTCCACATTCTTGTTTGACCTAGTTTTTCTCCTCTTTACCCCTCCCTAGCACTGCAAGAAACATGCAGGATAACGAAAATGCAAATTTAAACATGCCAAGTTTTTCCACCTGACTTTGGCAGAGTCATAAGACCATAACCAAACTGTTAGGGCACTTTTCTAAATTAAGCAACAAAAAATAGTTCCATCTTCCCTGTCAGTCATTTCCCCACCCCAGCATAATTACAAGGTTTTCTCCTATGAATACCAGTTTTTAAAATCATTTATGTGACTGTGTATAGCTCAGCTATGAGACTTAAACGAAAATTTTGATAAATGCAAGTAATTGATGTTAATTTACATATTCCCCAATGATTGCCATTGGTTTAGGGTAAACAGTCTGAGATTCTCTGCTGCATCTTAAATAATCAGAGATGACAGTGCCTACATGGAACAGGTTAAAAGGTCTTTTTAGGACAGAGATAAATAATCTAAAGAGCCTAAGAAAAGCAGCAGCAAAGGCCCATGCAAACCAAAGGACTCCATTACAATGAGCAAATGAGCAAATGAGCAAAAGGCTTAGGCAATACATTTTTTGAAAAATTCGGTGAAAAAGCTTATTTGCTCATTTATAAATATTAATTAACCCCTAACATATGCCAGGCATTGCACTGAGTGTTGTAGATTCTGTGGGGAGAAAACAAAGACCTGGTCCTGTTCCATGGGTGCGTACAGTAGTAAGGTTAGATCTAGTCTGGGAGGGCAAGGAGAATATCTCTGTACAAGTGACAATTGCGCTAAGCTATGAAGTGATATTAACTATGAATAAAATGGGCAGGACAATATTCAAAAAACGTGTGGCTAAAGGGATGGAAAGTAACTGAAGTACGAGGAGAATGCAGAAGTGTAATGACAGATGAGACTGGAGAGATAGCAGGGACAAGAGCTGCCATGGTTCATTAGGTGACACTAATGACTTTTTTTCATTCTAAAAGAACGGGGAGGTTTTAAGCAAGAGCAGGGGAAGGGGTGAGCTGAAGTGGCATTAACAGTCCTTGGAAAGTTTGTTCCAGTAACTATGTGGATAAACTATACAGGAGGTTATTGCAGTAGAGAAATGATAATAGCTTAGAGGAGAATGGATGAAATGAAGGGAGTTGGTTATATACAGGACATAAAATTATCAGGACTGGGTGATGAATTAGATATAAACTTATTTGATGATGTATGTCCAACACTAAGAACGATGTCTGGTACATAACTGCACCTAATATTTGTGGAATAAATTTTAAATGAGTAAATACAAGAATGAGGGAAATGAGGTCTCAAAAATGACTGCTGAGATTCTAGGTAGCATGTCTTAGAGAAATGATGATTCCATGGCAAAGACAAAACAACCAAGAAGGTGGTCAGGATTGAGGTAACAGGTACATTAGTTTAATTTTAATCTCTTGATCTTAAAGTGTCTTTAAGTCACCTAACAGAGCAGTCAAGAAAGAGAATGCATACCCTGGAGACAAAAAGAGTGGTTTCAACCAAAAATATGCATTTGTGAGTCACTTATTTATAAGAAGTGATTAAAGCCTTAAGCATAAATACTATTGCCTAGGGAGAGACTACAGAGTGAGAAGATGAGAGGATTTTGGAACAAGCTTAGAGAAGCTCTACAATCCAGGAAAAATGTGGTGAAGGAGTCTGCAAAGGAGAAGCACCCAGAGTATTTGGGTACAAATAGGAAAGGTTTATATTGTGAAAAGCAAGCTAAGAGACTGGGTCAAGAAGAGACAGTGACTAAGTGTTGAATGCAATTCAAAGTCACGTATGAAAGACCAAAAAACATTCTTGGGGTTTAGCTATAAAAAACATTGATGAGTTTAGAAAGAGCTGTTTCAGTAGAGGTACGGGACTAGAAGCTGATGACAGGTGACTGGATGAGTGTTAAGTGATAACATTGGGACTTTGTATAAAAGCAAGTGGAAAAGAAAAATAGTATAGTAGCTAAACAGGAATAAGGGTAGAGGTCAAATAACCAAAATATAAGTCAAAGAGAAGCATTCTGTTGGCAAGAAGAGGTTGACTACACATAAGAGAGAAGAGATAATCAAATGTGAAAGGTTTCTGAAAAAGTCAACTACTCTGAGTAATGTTAGTATTAGAAATGCTCTTAGCAGGAGTCTTTAGCAGATTTGAGATATCAAAATATGATGATGGACAGAATGACCAAGAAAGAATCTAGAAAATAACTGAAAGGAACCTCTCCTGAAATAACTGACATTAGATTAGGTATTTCACAATATTTGAGGAGAAATATCTTTTGAAATTTTTGAAAATTTTTCCCTTAAGAAAAAAACCTTTAAACTTATAGACCATCTCCATATACCTTTCATATGAGTGGAGATTAAGAGTGAGTGGTATATTAATCAGCTCAGGCTGCCATAGCGGATTAGCATAGACTGGATGGCTTAAACAATAAAATTTATTTTTCAAGGTTCTGGAGGCTGGAAAGTTCAAGATCAGGGTGCAAGCAAGGTAGATGTCATTCTGAGACCTCTCTTCTTGGTTTATAGGTGGCTACCATCTCACTGTGTGTTCATGTGAGCTCATTTTTGCACACACATGGGTAGAAAAAAGTTAGCTCTCTGGTGTATCTTTTCATAAGTAACACAAATTCTATCAGATCAAGGCTCTACTCCTCTGACCTCACTTAACCTTAATTACTTCCATAAAAGTCCTATCTCCAAATACTACTACATTGGGAGTTAGGACTTCAACATATTAATGTTATAGGGGACACGAACATTCAGTCCATTGCAAGCTGGAATAATTCTTAAAAATGGCATCCATGGATAATATGTCCAGTACTCCAAATATAGGACATATTCAACTGATTTGGCATTGAGAAATACAGGGTCTTTAAAAAAATTTTTTCAATATAGGGGTCTTTGCATGACTCCATTCATCTGGTCTCCCGTTTAAATATATTTTTTAAATATATTTGTAATTTCTAAAGCAATTGCTGTATACGTGACTGCTCTTTGTGGGAATAATGGAAAAGGCACAAGAACAGAGATTCTAGTCAGAGAAGAAAAAACAGAAATGATCACTTCTCACCCTTTTTCTCAGTATTCCTGTCTTCACCATCCCACAATTCATATTTCACCAGTCTACATCTTTGGTCTTTCTCCCTCAACAACTCCTACCAAATGCTCTCAGCTCATACTAAACCTTTAGGGCATACCTACTACCTCAGCATTCACTCTACAGGACACAAGAGGCATCTGTATAGCATATCCCAGGCCTATCACCACCCCTGGGTCTATAAGTAATGCTCAAAATATATTGTCAACTACATATTCCAGGGCCCTAAACCTCTTCCTCTGCCTCCTCGATTCCTAGACCTTAGAGAACTCTAGGACATAAGGCTGCTATTTCCCTATCTTCCCCAGGCTCTATGAACTCCCTTCAGTGCACCATTTTGATCAATAAGGAACATTGCCCAGAAAGTCATTCAATCTCCCAAGGTGCCTAAGCCCATGGGAACCACCCACTCCCCTCCACATAGCAAATAAGTGTGCCAGATCCTTTCCCACTGAGTAGTCTTTAACATATCACTGGATGTACTCACACATCCTGAAATTATCTGATCTCTTTGGTTGCTCTTTCTATGTCAATCTATGGATGGTAAAATAAAGATTTAGTCTTGATGGCATAAAGAGAAATATTCTCAAGCATCCAGCCTGAGCCTCCTGTTGCAGCTTAGTTTAACAAAGAATCCTGCATTGGGAAATTGAGTACGAGGACTCAAGGGGGATTTGCCTTTGTCATTGCCTATTGTGCATCCATCTTCATCAGAGCCTCCTGAAGAAGAATGGCTTTCCCTAGGCAGGATTCAGGCATTGCTGGATTCCCTGGGATAATATCAAGAAGTCTCAGTTTATCACGTGAAAAAAAATTAGCATTTGCTAAGATTTTAAATTATAGTTTTAAATATTTTAATGATAAAAGGGAAGTGAAATATGCCCAAGCCCCAGAAATTGAGTGTCAGCATAATAAGGAAATGGGCCTAGAATTATTATCTCATTCAATAAATTAGTTCAAAGGAAAGAAGCTGTAAACTAAAAGTTCCTTGATCATGAAAAATGTAACTACTGTGTAATATACCCCAATACTTACTGCTCTATCTCCTGCCCTTTTAACTAATTGCAAGAAAATCAAGGGCAGGAGTTCTGAGGTTGATTCTGAAATCACTTTGTGGTAATTTAAAGTAATTGGGATTTTTCATGACAGTTGCTATAAAGAATATATAGCTTTGCTATTTCTTGTGACAGTTCTTTGAATTACACCTGCAGAAAAAGAAGTATGAGGCATTGCTGTTAATTTATAGCAATACACCCATTCCACCATCACGGGGTTAGCATTACAAATGAGCAAAGGACAAAAACAGCCTCTGGATAAAATGAGAACTGCCTGTGAGGGTTCTTACCCAGTCCAGTCTTGTTTCTACCCAAAGGCACATCCATACAGACTCTAATACAGCCCTCTGAAGCCAATCTGCATCTTGGAGCCAAATGCCAACTCATTTGGAATCCTAAGTGCTAAGTGAAATGTTTAAAACATGCAAGAATCTTAATTAGTAAAGGATCAGAGGAAAAAAATAAGTGTTCTATTAATAATTAGATAAACTTGAAGCATAATGACAAGTGCTCTGACGCCCTGTCTCTGCGATGCTTGCTGGGGGTAAAGCTTGTCAGTTGCTGCCTCCTTAGCACAAATTGCATTTGATCTCAGGAAGGGCTCTTAAGAGCAAAAGAGTATAAAGATGTTTTCAGTATCTCCTCTTCCTTTTAGTGTCCCTGCTGTGTGAACCCCACCATAATTAGAAGCTGGATTTTAGTGGGATGCATTGAGTGTTCAATTAGGTTTCTTTTCTTCCTAGCAGTCCTGTTTTAATATGAATGAACACAAAGTCAATTATCATTCTGAAGCATGCTTTGAGTTGCGCTGACATTCTTCCTACATGTTTGACAACTATCACCCCGAGACATTGTCCTTAATTCAGATGGGGGTGGGGAGGAAGAATGGCCTAAATTTCTGTTTGAATACAACTAAAAGCATGATGCCTTTTGCTCTCAAAATAGAATGATAGACCAAAGGCATGCTATTCGAAGTATGCTTCTCAGGCCTTTAAAAATGCACAATCTGGGCCCTACCTCAGCCTGACTGAACCAGACTCTGCATTTTAACAAGGTCCTGGGTGATTTATATGCACATTAAAGCTTGAACACCAATGACATGAAGTTATCAAAATATCTTTAGTAATATATAATATCTGGGAGGAAAACATTGTGTCTGATTTGTTTCTTCACCAAAACTTTATTCTAAACTGTAGATTTTCAGCAATACTCAAAGAAATAAATCAGAATAGAACTGTCATGATAGACATCAATAAGGCCCACTAAAACTTTCAAGTCTCTCATTTAAGGTATGTGGAAAGATTGCATTTCCTTGCCTCCTTAGCTTGAGTATAGCTGGGTAGCTTGCTTTGGCCAGTGAAATGAGAATGAAAGGGACATGTGCCCCTTCCATGTGAAAGCATTTAGGAATTGGTACACCATTCCCCATGCTCTCACTTCTACTGCCAATGTGTTCATGGAAGTTTATGTTGATGTGGAAGTGCTGTAACATGGAAAAAAAAAAAAAAAGAAAAAGTGGTGCCATTTTTTGGCTCCTTGACAAAAAAGCTAATATAAAGTGTAGAATCTTAACAATGTTCAAAGAAATAAATTAGAAAGTAATTCTGCCAACAAATGGAGGACAGCTGCCTCAAGAGTGACGCCTTGACCCTCAGGGTGTTTTAAGTGAATGAGACATAAGCCTCTGAAATGTTGGAGTTTTGCTAGTGCAGCATAACCTCACCTCTCCTGACTGATACAATTGGCAATGTATAAACAAAATGAAGTAGAGAAAAGCAACCTTTACCCATTGAAAAATAGAGGGCTAAGGAGCTTTTTATAGGCATAGTCCAGCCTCTCCATAAAAGCATCCATGCATCATAATATCTAGTATAACTTGAAAATTTCCTTCAAATCTGGGATGGCACAGCTCCATAATGCAATATAATATCTTGATTTAAAGCCTGTTAGAAATAGGACAATCATTCTTTCTTGGTTTAGGGAAGAATGAAGAGGCTGTAATATAATTCAGAACCTTCTCTTTTTCTTAAAAATACCCAAATATACTACTTTGTATTCATTGCAAGTTTACCCATCTGTTTCTGATGTGCTTAAAAGCTTCCAGAGGTTTTCTATAAAGCAAGGATGTCACTGGAGACTATGCTTTTCCTACAGAACATGAATATATATGTTTACTAAGAGTACAGTTACACATAACTAGTTTTTATTGATTACTCATTAACCACCACTCATTGACTGTTACCAGAAGCTGAAGTGGACCTGAAGCTTACCCTCATTTTTCAAAGCACTAAATAGTACTGTACCATAGTTAATGATACCAACCATGCTTCTGATGGTGTCACTGAAATAGAGCTGGGTTCAAAAAATCCAATCTAGGATTTAAGACATTTCACACACAAGGACACTAGGTACCCTTGTCAGAGGTTTAACTGATATTATGGTGGGAATAATTCAAATGCTTAACAAAATGCTGTGTTTGTATTCTTTTCTAAATACTTGTAGCTAGAGGATGCCATACTCCAATTAAGACATGTATGTGGTAATAGAAAAGGATCCATTCAGGTATCTGTTCCATGAGGCAAAGACATTTGATGGAGAAATGTTGATATAAGTAAAAATACATATATACATATATATACACATATACTGACATAATAACATAAAGGAAGTAGTTATTGAACAAAAAATATGTCATGAGCTTAAACAGATTTGAACATGAAATAATTCATGCTCATCTTTGATGAAATAATAATGGTATCTTTAAGAAAAAGGGGCATAATTATTTGATTCAATTCTTGTGTTCAAATTTTCCCTGGCCAATACAACAGAAAAGTATTAAACACAAATCAAGAAAATTTATTTTAGATGGGATAATGGTATTATATTTTAAAAGAAAAGACTACTTTTTAACCATATCCTGAAACATTTTTAAATGAAATAATTATGGTGTCTGGGCTTTGCTTCACCATAATATGAGTAGAAGACGGACGAAGTAAGTGTCTATACAGATAAAATAAGATTTGTCAATGATGATAATTACTGAGACTGGGTGATGAGTACGTCAGATATGTTATACTATTATCTCTACTCCTATAAATGTTTACAAATTTCCATAATAAATATTTAAGAGATTTTTTTTTAAAAAAAAAAAGGTCTATAAATTAGTAGCTTGCCATGCCAAGCCCCATAACTTGCAGATCACAGCATGTCAAGGAAAAAATGCTGTATTTGTAAAAGTGTAGAAAAAGGTAAAAGTGCACACAAGCAAACCCAGTCTCCTTATTACTTTTCCTGCCTACTCTGCACACGGGGTTGTTACTGATTAAGTCTAATCAAATGCACTAACTGACATTTGATAGCTAGACATTTCAAAGGAACATCCATTTACAGAGACAAAGGAATAGTTTTTCCATTGAGTATTTCAAGCTTGTCGCTTTGAGTTGCCTTACCCTGTGTGTCCTTCTGGTGTGCCCCAACAGCAAAACTGGCTCTCCAATTAAGCATGTCTTTTTTTTGTTCTTTTTTAATTCCAAGCGAGTCGTCATCTTCTTTAAATTTAATTGTCATGTATTACAAGTCTAATTTTCTAAACATTCTCATACTTATCTAAACTTCCTTGAGCTTCCAAAGTGAATTAGATATACTTCAAATTAGATATACTTCAAATTTTGTCTTAATCATGATTCTCTTTGAAAAATAAGATTCCATGGCTCTGTGGAAGTTTCTTTATTCTCTCATGGGAATTTACAGAAGAGCTAACGTAAGGCAGGGTAGAGGGGAAACGTTCTTTAAAACTTTGTAAATCTACAATAACCAGAAGATTCCAAAATAGTTTACAGACTAGGATTTTACCAATTTTGATCACAAAAATCTACAGCAATGTACAGTTGCAAGATTATATTGCACCTTCTTCTAGTAATTATGTTTTCTAAAATGAATAGAATGGTAAAAGATTTTGGACACAGAAATCATTAATAAGATTAAGTTAAGAAAAGTAAATGAGTCATAGAAATCACTTAAATAAGCTAGTGTCTTCCATCACGTAAAACCTATAGATAAGTACTAAAAATAATTAATTTAATAAATGTCTGCTAATGTCCTTTGTCTACTTTTTAATAAGATTATTTGCTTTTTAGTTTTTGAGCTGTTCGAGTTCCTTGTAGATTGTAGATATTAGCCCTTTGTTGGATATATTACTTTGCAAATATCTTTTCTCATTCTGTAGGTTGTCTGTTTAAACTGTTATTTCTTTTGCTGTGGAGAAACTTTTCAGTTTCAGTAAGTATTATTTGTCTATTTTTGCTGTTGTGCATTTGCTTTTGAGTCTTAGTCAAAATTTGCCTAGGCCAATGTCCAGAAAAGCTTTACATAGGTTTTCTTCTAGGATGTTTATAGTTTTAGGTTTTACATTTAAGTCTTTAATCCATCTTAATTGCTCTATACGGTGAGAAATAGGGGTTCAACTTCATTATTCTGTATATGGCTATCCATTTTTCCCAGCACCATTTATTGAATAGGGGGTCCTTTCCCCACTGTATATTTTTGTTGACTTTGTTG
The DNA here is from genome assembly GCF_049350105.2 of Macaca mulatta. Lineage (NCBI taxonomy): Eukaryota > Metazoa > Chordata > Mammalia > Primates > Cercopithecidae > Macaca > Macaca mulatta. The sequence goes on from NC_133411.1 coordinate 127,509,220, forward strand.
AAGATTCAGTTGGCTATAGGTATGTGGCTTTATTTGAATTCTCTGCCCTGTTCCATGGATCTATGTGCCTATTTTTATACCAGTACCAAGCTACGTTGGTTACTACAGCTTTCTAGTATAAGTTGAAGTCAGGTAATATGATTCCTTCATCTTTGTTATTTCTGCTTAGGATTGCTTTGGCTATTTGGGCTCAAAAGACAACACACAAGCAGCCAACAAATACATGAAAAAGTGATGAACATCACTAATCAGAGAAATGCAAATTAAAACCAAAATGAGATACCATCTCATACCAATCAGAACAGCTATTACTGAGACATCAAAAAACCATAGATGTTGATGAGAATGCACAGAAAAGGGAACACATATATACTGTTTTGGGGAATGTAAATTTATACAACTTCTATGGAAAACAGTATGGAGATTTCTCAAAGAACTAAAAATGTAACTCTATTAGGCCCAGCAACCCCCTACTAAGTATCTACTCAAAGGAAAAGAAATCATCGTAACAAAAAGACATCCGCACTCCTATGTTTGTTGAAGCACTATTCACAATAGCAAAACCATGGAATCAGCCTAAGAGTCCCTCAATGGATGACTGGATAAAGAATGTGATATAGACACACCATAGAGTACAATGCAGCAACAAAAAGAATAAAATCATGTCCTTTGCAGAAACATGGATGAGGCTAGAGGCCATCATCCAAAGTGAAATAACTCAGAAACACAATATTAAAAACCACATGTTCTCCCTTATAAGAGGGAGCTAAATAATGGTTACACATGGACATACAGAAGGAAATAACAGACAATGGGGACTTCACAAGGGAAGAGGTATGGTTGGGAGGGTGAGTGCTGAAACATTATCTATTGGGTATAATGTTCACTATTCAAGTGATAGGCACACTAGACCAAGGCTCACCATTATTCAACATATCTATGTAACAAATGTGCACGTGAACCTATAAAAATTAAATAAATAAAATATTTATTTGATTTATATATAGAAAGAGTCATCAAGAAAGGAGTTTTCTCATTCACCAAAGAAGTCTGCAATATTTTCTAACCATCTAAAGATCATCTGCATGGAAGTGTAAATTGGTACAACCACCTCAGAAAATTCTTTGGCAAAATCTACAAATGCTGAAAACATGCCTATCTTATTACCAAACACTTCTCCTTCTAAGTATATACCCAACAAAAATAAACACATTTATTCACCAAAATACATGTACTAGAATGTTCAGAGTAGTACTTTCATAATAGCTCCAAGCTGGAAACTCTCCAAACAGTTATAATCAGTATAACACATAAATTGTGGAATATGCAGTCTCAAGAACAGAATCCCCTGGGAAGAAACCATCAATCTCACTGTTATCAACAAAAAATGCTGACAAGCTGGTATAAACCTCTCTGAATACTGTCCCTTAATTACAAGGCAATACTCTGAGTCAATGTTTTATGACTTTACTAGGGGTCAGTGCTATTTAGGTACATATTTTAATCCATTAGGACAGAAGTCTAATTCTAGACCTGTTGGAATTAGTCCTCACGGCACAAGTTAGCCCATTTTAAGCCCCTCCCATATTGCCTCCTGACATGAATATTATTGGAGATTAATATTAAAGTGTCATTTCCAGGAAATCCCTGGAAATTTCCAAATCTGTAAACCACAAATAGTAATACATTAAATCACTGACCACCCTAGAGATCTTAGCAACATTGATTTCCAAATGGTCAGGCAGAAAAGATCTGAAGCAATGGGATATGGGATTATATGAGGAAGTAGAGTGTGTGCTGGAGAGAGTAACCCTAATCCACAGCTAGAGAGCATGTACTTTGCAGGCCAGCAAGATGTAAGAGCTGCACATGGAGTCTCTAAGTCTCTACTCCTGGATTTGGTTTAGCTTCCTACAAGCTTATTCTACAAGTCCATTCTTTACTTTCATGATACTACCTGTTCTCAGAAATATATGTGTATCATACATCTACACATTTATATAACTATTATAAGCACACATGTCTTACGTCAGTTGGTACATTTACTGCCAGGCTACTCACAACTAGACCAGTCTCTTGTCTTCTTTTTTGAGACAGTCTTGCTCTGTTGAGGCTGGAGTAGGGCAGTGGCGTGATCTCAGCTCACTGCAATCTCCAGCTCCCAGGTTCGTGTGATTCTTCTGCCTCCACCACCTGTAGACCTGTCAGATGGACAGATTTAACTAGTCCATCAGGAGTTGAGAAATTTCTACTTTTCTCAGTTTTTTTGTGTGTGTAGATATTAGAAGGACACAAAAATGTCTGGTTCCTTTTTTCTTATTACCGTAACATTTATTTTGACCTTTTTGTCAAAATAAACACGGCTTTAGTAGCATTAGATGTATTAATTGTTAAACATATACATAAGTACAGAAAACTTTTAAAAGTTATTCTGATTTATGAGGGCAAAAATCATCCATTGAAATTTGCTTTCTCCCCAAACTTCACTAAAACCAGAGTAAAAGCATTTTTTTTTAAGACTTAAACACTTAACGACAGAGTGAAGAGGACAGCAATGAAACAGTGGATGTTTCAAAGGAGATGAGTGTGTAGTAACTGACTTGGTGATAGAAGAAAGCTAAGTCCCAAGCCAACAGAGGAGAAAATTTTGAAACAGCTTTATTTAGACCATAGAAGTCCTGCAAGTTCAGGATCTTGTATCATTCAGTAGCTCTGGAACCAGAGAAGAATTAAGGAAATGGGACTATAACCAAAAGGACTATAGAAAAACTGTGAAGTAGTAGATTGGTAATTAGATCTTCAAATCCATGTTTCTGGGCAACTTCCCTCACCCCAGCTGAGCATAAATTTCTGGATATAATATCTGAGGCTCTCTGGCTGGAGGGATGCTATGCACAGTTGAAAATGTAAGTATCTATAATTTCAAACTGTGTGTCTGTATTCATTCCCAATTGCAAAAGCAAAAATAACTTCACCTCCATAATCCCAACAACTGATGGAAGGTTTTTTTCTATATAATCTGACTATCACAAGAGGAAAAAACCAGAGATATTGTCATTAGAGATTGCCCCCACAAACAGCCCACTCAAGTCTCCCTACAATAAAGCATAATGTTAACAAGGCCTACACATGGTGTGAGAAAGGGGGGATGGTCATCTTACTCATTAGCAGATACTCAAGGATGATCAGACATCTGAGGAAAAGCTCTAACCTGGAAGGTAGAAATTAAACAAACTTACATTTAAGAATGACTTTAAGAAAACAGGAGGAAACTTGACAGGAGAAGAAAACCTTAAATTGTTATTTTCATTAACATTCTCAAAGAAATGAAAGAAGATACTGCAGCACAAATTGGACACTACAAAAAGAAGATCCAAGTTTTCTCATTGTTCAATTCCCACCTATGAGTGAGAACATGCGGTGTTTGGTTTTCTGTCCTTGCGATAGTTTGCTCAGAAAGATAGTTTCCAGCTTCACCCATGTCCCTACAGAATGATGGTTTCCAGCTTCACCCATGTCCCTACAAAAGACATGAACTCATCCTTTTTTATGACTGCATAGTAACACTCGGACACAGGGTAGGGAATATCACACACCGGGACCTGTCATGGGGTCGGGGAAGCTGGGAGGGATAACATTAGGAGAAATACCTAACGTAAATGACGAGTTAATGGGTGCAGCACACCAACATGGCACATGTTGTTACATATGTAACAAACCTGTACATTGTGTACATGTACCTTAGAACTTAAAGTATAATTTAAATAAATAATAAATAAATAAAAAGAAGATCCAGTGGGGAAAAAAGTACTCAAACATTTTAAAAAGCATGATGGCTGAAATGAAAACGCAATGTAAGTATTAGTAGGTCAAGAAGAGGAAACTTTTCTACAAAGTAGAAAAAAGACCAATAAATGAAAAAATAGCTTCAAAAGGTAAGATAATTAGGAGGAACAGTTCCTGAGATACTGCATCCAAATAAGTTTTCTAAACAGAGAGAACAAGAAAGTGGAAGAAAGGAAATGACCAACAACATCATTCAACCTAAAAAGCCAGATTGAAATAGCGCACCGAGTGCCCAGCATGGCAGATCAAAAGATACTTACTCTAAAGCATAACTTGTTTTTTTCAGAAAAATGATGACAAAGAAAATTCTATTTGTTAGCAGAACCGTGAGAAGGAATGGGGAAGAATCCATTATATGGACAATATGAGGAATCAGAATGGCTTTGCACTTCTCAATAGCAACCCTGAAAGCAAGATGACTGAGGAAATACCTCAAAATTCAAAAGGATAATAATTTGTAAAATACTATACTGAACCAAATTATCTGTCAAGAAAAGACATTTCAGAAATACATTCTAAAAGTACATATTCCACCCACTCACAAAAAGCTACTAAAGGGCATATACTACTAAAATAAGAAAGGGTAAGTAAGCAAACAAGAAGACTTGAGTATTAGAAAACAGAAGCCCAGGAAAGAGGCAAAAGGCCAGAAAAAATCCTCAAGATAGAGAAGAGAAAAACTGCAGACTGTCAGTCATGCACAGACCTGTACGACAAGCAGCAGAGGCTGGAAAAGTATCACTCAAGAGACAGATGTCAAACAGTCCTAATTAAATAGTTCTATTTTCCCTAAGGACAGGTGCTAGGATCAGGCTAGCAGAGATTCTTACACGTTTGCCTTGTTAGCCTTGATTACATGCTGATGACTCTCCCACTCTCCTCTAAATGCCATGTTCTGAAGCAGCCAACTTCACTCATTTCACAAAACGTTTTGTCTTTGGATAAACTTGAGACCTGCAAAGCAAGCTGGCGACCTTAAAAGAAAACAGAATGTAGTCTTCTCTCTGACTACATTGCTATATGGTATTCAATATCAGTCCTGCTGGATACCCTGATTGCTGTGAGGGCCTCAGTCAGAACTTTGTAGGCTGACTTCTCCAAGAAGGTACTCTCGGAAACAGTAAGAGTACCTGAAGCCAATGAATCAGAGACTGCTCACTTTATCTTCTCCTGGGAGTCTTCATCTAAAGGTAATAGATTTGTGCTCACTGCTCAGTTTTTCCACACCAAGCAATATATTGTTTAGAGAATACACATAGAAAGTAAATCATTTTTTAAAGCCAAGGAATGAGTCAGGCAAAAGACAGATAGTGGCTACCTGGAAAAGAGAGGACAGGAAGAGAGCATCCTGAGAGATGCATTTGGAGAAGGACATGATGCTCAGTGGGCACACAAGCCTTTCAGTAATTTAAATATATATATGGTGTGTGCATATGTGTGTTGACATGGTTTTGCTCTGTATCCCCACCCAAATCTCATGTCGAACTATAGTCCCCACGTGAAGGTGTGCCCTGGTGGGAGATGATTGGATGAAGAGGGTGGTTTCACCCATAATGTTCTCATAACGAGTGAGTTCTCACTGAGATTTGATGGCTTAAAAGTATGTAGCTTTCTTCTTTCTCTCTCCTGCCACCACATGAATAAGGCTTACCTTTTGCCTTTCATCATGATTGCAAGTTTCCTGAGGCTTCTCAGTCATGCTTCCTGTTAAGCCTGTAGAACTGAGTCAATTAAAACTTTTCTTCTTAAATTACCCAGTCTCAGGTAGTTCTTTATAGCAGTGTGAGAATGGACTAATGTATGTGAGTGTATGTAGATATATATGTTTATTATACTTTTCTATGTGTTAAATTTTACAACATTAAAACAAGTGGAAATCATTTATAATCCAATCACACATATAATCCCTTTTATCACAATAGTGTTTCTATGTGTGTTTGTGAGTGTGACATTCTTAATCCATTTTTTAAATTTCACAGCATATTGTGGACATTTTTGCAAAACATATCCATCTTTTTTAATGCATTATGTGAATGTTTCGAATCTTATTCAACTATTTTCAGTGGGCAACTTTCCATCTTGAAATTTCCCTTTCTAAAGTGGAAACAATGATATCTGTTCCTTTTCCCTGTGCTCAGGAATAAAGTAACAACCCAAAAGACAAGACTACAGAGCACTGAGAACTTGCTGAAAGGCTAGCACTCCACAGACAGCTCTGTTCCATTCATTGAGAAGATGACTTAGTTTCTTTTAAATTGTTATTTTATATCTATACATTTCTGTATCCCACTGTTTTTTTGGTTGAAAGAGTCAAGGATGTATAATCCCAATAATAAACTTCAAAATAAATCTTCTTGGAAGAAAAAAACCTGTTATTTTTGTTGTATTTTAATTTTTAATTAATGTTATTGGTATTCAAATAAGAAATGTGTAAATTAATAAAGCTTAAGATCGTCTTGTTACCATCACCACCCCAACTCCTTTATATTCCCACTACTACCCCACTAGTGAGGTAATTAGTGATCAAAGTGTGATATATATTGTTTCATATATTTCTCTATAAAATCTTCTCTTTTAAAGAAAAGAAACTACTTGCAGTACAGATTATTCCACACAACCTCTCTGGAGGCTTCTTAGCATCAGAGATAATAAGAAACCTGATACCAGCTGACACTGCTGCAGAAACAAAGGGACTGTGTAATAATCTTGTTCTTAGAAGTGCCCATGATTCTTTTCACTTTCCTTTATATATCAATCTACCGAAATCACTATGCAACTGTGCAGTTTTCTGTTAACAGATCCACAGGGCCCAATTCCTTTGACAGAGACCATTCAAATTCGTTCAGGAAATCTTTTGCAAGCAACCCTCATGAACTAACTCGAATTTCAGAATCCTTGGAACTAAGTCTCTTCCAACGCTATACAGAAGTGGCAACTACCATCCACTCCCATGACTCCGCTGGCTTCAAATCAAACAGTCTCTTTAGAAACCCAGATACCTTTAACCAACCATCGGGGCCTATTACAAAGCACAGCATTCACAGGAAAACATCAATCTGCACTTTTTGTCAAAGAAGCACAATGTCCTTCTTGAGTGCTTGTTGAACAGCAACTGAGAAAACACTTAAAGCCCAGAATCTTGTCTATAACCTCAGTTCAAACCTCTTCCCACCCCGTGCCCCTTCTTGTTTCCAACACCCTCCTCCTGCCCCCATCCTTCCTGTAGCTTAATTGAAGAGGTTAACAGCTTACAAGAAGTAGAAAATCAAAAACAGACACAAAAATCTTTCCCAGTGACAAAAGAATTAAGATGGGTCTGAAATTTTCAAACATCAATCAGGATCACACATGCAGTGGTGAGAATGAATTCATACATGTTTCTTCCCTTTATACATCAAGTGGAAAGAAAATATCACAAACTGATGTAGGAAAGGGCCAGGATTTTAAGGTTACTTCTTGAATTCTACTTCATCCAATATTTGGAAACTTTGCATCGTGAGCAAAATGAGTCATAAAGCAAAGCCTGCTTATACTCTAGAATTCGGTAAATGAAAACCTAAGATTTTAACCATAAAATTTTTAAAATATATTTCCTAGAACTAAATGCAACTATTTTAAAGAAATTCAAACGTTCAAAAATAAAAATTGGAAATACAAGGCACATGTCTTTCTTTATTCATTTGCCACTGTCTTTATACCATGCCTCCTAAGTACCTGGGACTATAGGCTCACACCACGACACCCAGCTCATACCATTTTATTTTCTATTACTATATAATCAGATTGTGTTTTATTGTTTTATTATTTTATGGTTTTGTTTTGTTTTGTTTTTTTGAGACCGAATCTCATTCTGTCACCTAGGCTGGAGTGCAGTGGAGTAATCTCAGCTCACTGCAACCTCTACCTCCCAGGTTCAAGCGACTCTCCTGCCTCAGCCTCCTGAGTAGCTGGGATTACAGGCACACACCATAATGCCTAGCTAATTTTTGTATTTTTAGTAGAGACGGGGTTTCACCATGTTGGTCAGGCTGGTCTCGAACTCCTGACCTCGTGATCTGCCCACCTCGGCCTCCCAAAGTATTTTATGATTTACATGAATAGATTATTAATTGTTTCTATTGCTGCCTCAGATTTATTGAATGTCACCACCGTAATAGCCTGTGGTACCATGTGAAATATGAAGCTATTAAAAAATAAGCAAGAATGAAGTTTAATCTTTTTACCTGTAGAAGTTCTTTTTCAGGGTATATTTTTATTTATCAATAGGAAAATAGGACATAGCTTTTGCCATTATACTATCAAAGTGAATATAGTATGTTATTGATAGTTGGTTATCCTTAATTTCGCTTTCAAATTGAAAATTTTAAGTTCCTATCATTTTTATTCAACAAATATTTCCAAAATAGCTTTTCTTTGAAAATATAAAGCACTTCTCAGAACCATTATTATCAGATCATTTTAGTTACATTCCAGTCTTTTGAAGGGAGATGAAGCTTCTACCTCTACATGTACAAGCTCTCTGAGAGCAGAGATCATGTTTTAGTCACTGACAGTACCTAGCACAGTTCTTGGCACATAGTAAGCAATCAATAATTGTGCGATGAATCAATAAAATTCAATGAATGAATGGACATTAAAGATATCACAAGAATTAATGTAACTTTTATATATTCAAGACAGAACTGAATAGGTTTCTGATAGGATGTGGATATTCAAATCAATGTAACAATTCAGAGATTCCCTAAGGCATTTATTAATCCATGTATTCATTCATGCCTTTGTTATAAAGAGACTAATTGTTTTCTCCAACAAAACAGAGTATAGTTATCATTGCCCTCTATATAGTATAGAATAACTTATAGCCATAGGAAAATAATCTTTTTCCTTTTGCAGTGACTCAAAGAGTAAATGCAGAAATGATTGGTAACCCACCTCAATACCAAAGAAGAGTAGTAAGGTGAAAGATAGCCCCTATCCACTAGAATGTCTCTGAGACTAGGAGGAATAGAGCTCCAAATGTATCTTCTGAAAGAAGCCAATTTGTTGGAATCTCAATGCCATTTTGGTTGATAACCATGACACACATTTAGTCAGCCTCAGTCATTCAGTCTAGTGGTGAGACAGACAAGTAAATGAGTGATGTGGTAGCATTATGCACAAAGTATTTGGAACGGTATAGGGACTCCTAGCCCAGGTATTTTGTAGGTTTAGAATTGGAGAAGTCTTCCCAGAAGTGTTAACACTTACAGCTTGGCCCAGAAGCATAAGGGCATGGCAAACATCAGTGACAGAGTCTGAGATGAAAGAAGAGACACATTAAAAGCTCAGAGGCAAAGGAAAGCCATAAGCATCCAGGCAAATTGAAGTATTCAGGAGACTGGACAGAGAGGGTGAGCCAGTCAGGGTAAAACTGACGATGCTATTAACCAGGACTAGACACAGGGGTCCTCAAACATCACACCAAGGAGCACAGACTATCTTACAGGTAAAAGTGAATAAATGAGAGATTCGAAATAAGGGTACCTTATAATTGGTTTGCATTCGAGGACAAAATTTATGTGAAGAACGTATTGGAGAGGGCCAGACTGTGGGCAGATAAACTAGTTTAGATGGTTATTGTAGTTACATAAGCAATAAATTCTGAGGACCTTAACAAATGCCTACTACTAATGTATCATTAGTCCTAGAAAACTTACCTCATTTTATTTGGAGCATCTTCCTCAATTCCTTCTCTCCTTTGCTTAAGAGTTTACTCAGATATTTGACCAAGTTATTTACTGCCCCACAGAATTGGCACTTTCTGGGATGTCCATGTACCTAAAAATTACTAGCCAGCCAGTAACTGGGATGGATATATGTATATGTATGCATAGAATCAATTTAAGTCTAAATAAGTCTCACTTTTAAAAAACAGCATAATTACCACTCTCATGTTAATTTTTACAGTAGGCTTACTATCATCCATCCCAAACTTTATTTCATAGCATACACACTACATGATCAGGAAGCACTGCATACTATCTGATATGAAAATATAAAATGATAATTTCACCTAGCTCTTTCTACCATTAGTAGATGTTACTGATTTTGTAAATGTCCAAAATGATCATTTGAAATAAAATAATTTGTGGTCAGAAAAATAAGTAAAATAATGTGAAATACATAGTCAGAAAAATAAGAATGTATTCTTTTTAATAGCTATTAAATCATTTATTTGATTCATGAACAAATCCAGACACTAAATTATATCATATATAATAAAGTGACCTGCATACCATTGCTAAAGATATCGCTTGCTAATACAGGGAGATGTTTTATGTGGCAAATAAAACAACTAATTAAAAACCAAATGGTGACCATTACAAGATACTTATTTCCTATATCCATTTCTCACTATATATAAAATTCTGTAATTATTTTAAACAATCTGTAAGAATTACAGCCACATAGACTCAACTATAACTAGTTCTTTGTAAGCACAGTGATGATTACTATGCAATCCTGAGAAAACCTATGGCAAAAACTAAGATTGAAAACCACTTTCTGAAATGTTTGAGTTACGTTTTTTATTCAAGCAGTTACTTTTTTCCTTTTACTACTTTTTAAAAATACTTTTACTTTAAAAACCAAAAAGTATGCCTTTCTCATTCTGTCCAGAGAGAGAAAGGGGAACCAAATATTTTACCATTTGGTATAATCTCAATGAAAAATAGAGGTTTATTCTCAAATAGCATGTAGGTTAATTGTATTTTGAGTCAAGAAATAAAAAACATAACTTTTCAATAGAATTATTCAACAAGTTAATAGAGGTCAGACAGAACAATGGTCACCATTCCTGGAAGCAGAAATAATAACTGCTGTTATGACATACAAGGCCCTGACTGTTGTTTTTCTTCTCTCAAGAAAATTTATAATGATGTTTGATATTAATCTGTTTATAAAATGTCTAATAGAGAGAAGAGAGTAATAGTGAATGAGAAGTCACCGACTTTCCAGTTATGCCACCCAGGTTAAAACTCATTAACATTTTGGATTTCCTAAGTATAGAATAGTACTCAGTGAGGGAATCACTTCCCAGAATAATCAATGCTGGGAGAGAAAAATAAATCAGAACCTCCCTAAGTTCGGGGAGAAGGGGAGAGAGGGAGAGACACGGAGTGTGCGGGAGAGAGGCAGAGAGCGCAAGAGGGAGAGAGGAGTTTAAAAATAAAAAACACTAGACATCCTTTTTTTAAAAAAAGGGGAGAGAATGAAAGGGAGATATAGAAAGTTAGAAAGAACACAGTGTGAGATTTAAAAAGAAAGAAAAAAATGAAAGGCAGAAAGTCTACCTTCTTAAACTTTTAAGTTCAGGGATACGAGTTCAGGTTTTTTACATAGGTAAACTTGTGTCATGAGGGTTTGTTGTACTGATTATTCTATCACCCACATATTAAGCCTAGTACCCATTAGTTATTTTCCTGATCCTCTCACCCTCCACCCTCCAAAAAGGTCCCGGTGTGTGTTGTTTCCTTCTATGTGTCCATGTGTTCTCATCATTTAGCTCCCACTTATAAATGAGAACATGCAGTATTTGGTTGTCTGTTCTTGTGTTAGTTTGGCAAAGATAATGGGCTTCAGCTCTATCCATGTCCCTGCAAAGGACATGATCTCGTTCTTTATGGCTGCATAGTATTCCATGTGTAAGTGTACCATATTTTCTTTATCCAGTCTAAAATTGATTGGCATTTAGGTTGATTCCATGATTTTGCTATGTGAAGTGCTGCAATGAACATGTGCATGCATGTGTCTCTGTAATTAAACCATTTATAGTCCTTTGGGAATATACCCAGTAATGGGATTGCTTGGTTGAATGGTATTTCTGTCTTCCACAATGGCTGAACTAATTTATACTGCCACCAACAGTGTATAAGCGTTCCTTAGAAAGTCCACTTTTAAGTATATTTTCTTCCCTGCAACACTCAACATGTTCTAAGTAGAAATGTTTATAATTGTTTGCCTTTTCTTAGAAATAAGAGTGCTAAATAAGAGCTATTTTTTGCCATACCTACATTCCCGTATTTTTTTTAAATAGCAGCAAATGTAAAAAGTTTTGAAACAAATGATTAACTATTTTAAATTAGAAAATACAGTAAAAATATGCTTCTCCACAAAAATTACACACGGCACATGTGTTACATGACAAAAAAATGTCATACTGAAGCATTGTCACAATTCATCCTCCATATGTCCAGTATTTTGAAGAACATAATAAATATCTTATAAGCACAAATAAGGAAACATTGTTAATTATATCAAGCACTTTTTTGTTTTATGAATCAATTATTTGAGAAGCACTTTACCAATCAACATAAATAATAATTCAAGAGTTACACTGAAGTGTTCTGAACTAGAATACAGACATTCCAACAAGCTGGCAATAGACTGCTTCTGCAATCTGCTTTTCATCTCCCTAAAAAATAAATTGCTCCTGCATAAACAATATTTCAGAAACTGACAGAGTTGGCAGCTCTGCTGAAGACAGCAGGGATATTAGCAACCATGACTGATAGCAAAATTGGGGGTTGCAGAAAGAGGAAAGTATACGTTCCAATTTAAGGAATAGCTCTTGTATTTCAGATTCTTTTCAAAAAATGTGGGATGACATATTAAGGTCACCATTGATTAAAGAGATAGATCTGTAAGGGAGCTTTTCACCGCCTGTGAAATCTTCAGAGAAACCACTTGGAGACACACTGGCCTACACCTTCCTGCTGTGGACACACCATGGGTGCCTACGGCTAAATTTCTCTAAGCTGGGTTTGCCCACTGGATGGCATGGCTAATTAATGAAGGAGGCTGAAGACTTAGTCCTCCTTGATGTAATGCCAATATGAAAAGCAGGGAAGCTCGCTCTCTCATATCAAATCTACCAAAGCAGAGCTAGAAGAGCAAGTTGGTAATTCTTTGATGTAGAACCCTCAGTTTAACAGTCAGTTTTCCTCACCAATTTCCTCTAAACTGTATTTACTGAGACCATCTATTGAATATCATCTTTGAATTAACTGCATAACAAAGCTATACTCAAAAGACAAACATATTACATTCTCTGAGCTGCTGTCTAAAAACATTTTCCTCTAAAATTTGTATTATATACCTTGTCTTGAAAGGGAGATGATCTACTTGTTATTAAATAGTGTGAAAAAATACATTTCCCTGGTATCCCAAAATGAAGCATTCCATTCTATGAATTTGTGAAATTTTAATTATATACTATCTCAGGAATAAAGGAAATGCTCAAATTCATTCTGTCTAGCAGAGACTACTGGCTGCCCACCATACCTAGTCTCCCTACCTTGTTACTAATAAACTCTGAGTTTAACTAGAAACATGGCACCTAGCCGTATGTTTCCAGCTTCCTTTGCAGTTAAATATGGCCATGTGACTACACTCTGTCTTTTAGGATGTAATGAAAATTATAAGGACAACTTGCAGGCGTTGCCTTTGTAAGAAAGGAATATGTCTTCCTCTTCCCTTCCCCCCATCCTACTTTTCACCCCTTTAAAAAGAGCAACCAATTCACATAGAGTGACCATATGGCCTGGTTTATCTAGGACACTCACATTTGCTCCTGTTGTTCCAGGGACTTGTGGTCCCCTATCTTAGACCATTAGATGGAAACTGTATTAAGAATCACCAAGTTACAAAATAGGAGTCACTGCTATTTTGGCCATTTTAGAACATGTGAAATGGCAAGGTACAATTAACAGAAAAATATTAAAAATCTTGTTAAATGTTAGAATGATACATGATTATTCCGTTCAAGGTGTTCAGATCTAGTGAGATATTGAACATTTACACAAATAATTTTAATCAAGGAAGAATCCACCCTTACCACCCACAAAAAAGCTAGGAAACTTCAAGGAAAAAAAAAAAAAGCAGTTTTTTCCTCAAGAAACTTAGGGAGGCTTCTTGGATGAGGAAGCATTTGGCCTGGGCCTTGCATGGTAGATATTAAGTAGTTTTGAAAAGGCAACAAAGAGTTCTAGGTAAGGAGATTAGCATGAGAAAAGATACAAATATATGAATGATATTTTCCAAAAATGGGAGAGTATAAAGTGTCAGGTGGGGGAAAGCTGAAACAAATGAACTAGTTTAATATCTAATTTTGGAGAAATTTCAGTGCTGCTCTGAGTAGTTTAGTTTATTCTGCAGAAAATGTGAAGCCACTGAAGTTTCCCTAAATCTGCCTTGCAATGGACAGAATGAATCCAAAAGAGGTAATAGTGTTCCTATCCATAGGAATATGACTGACTAGATATGGTTGGTGAGGGAATGAATTAATGATAAATGGTGGGATATTTTTTGAAATAACATTGATCTCCACTCAGTTTCTGTCACCTTTTGGCCCTTTCTTATTCCCGCTCCTGTCATTCAGCCAGTTAGAAGGTCCTTTGCTGGAGTTTCAAAACCCTGAGGCATGAGAAATTCAAAACTTGGGGAAGAAAAATAGATTTGGAAGAAATTGGGAAGAGAAAAAGTCAGTCTATATCCCTCCCATTCTCCATCATGCAGACACACCCAAGATTCCCCTGGACTGGCAGAAGAGAAAGTTAAGAGTATTATTCATTGGAACCTAGACCCTGGTCCCTGATAAATGGACCCTGCACTGTGGCTGTCCCAAGAACTTCCAAGAACATGTGGGCCTTTTCCTAGGTTGAAGAATGTAGAGAATCTGCATATCAGAAATAGAAGCATGGCCTTGCAGGACCAACAAGCTCTTAATCAATTGTAAGGGTTCATCATGACTCAGCCCCAGCAAAAGCAGCTGAATGATTCCCATGTGTCCAAGAGTATAGAGAAGTAGGAGAGAGAAGTGATGGGCTGGCAAGGGCCTTCCAAACAAGAGCTTGGGACTTTGTCAGGTAACTTGCTTGTGCCAGTGACCAATTACCCAATAGGATGGGTATGACCGCAGATGTAACTTTGCCAGACTGGACATAAGTCAGATAAATCCACCTCACCACTAGCACTAGGCACTTGTAGAAGCCTTTAAGAACTTAGATTCAGCAGAAAAAAAGACACCCTAGTCAGAGAATAGTTTTCTGCCACTCTAGGGAAATAGTTGTTCACAATAAAAATGAAGTTCAGTTGTAGAAAAAGTTAAAAATTTTTAGTTTTACATGATAAAATTTTAACATTATGTGGTGACCAGATCACCACATAGTATCTCTGAATCTCTAGCCAGGAGACATGAAAAGATGCTAGTAATATGATAGGTAACACAAATGGAGAAGGAAAAAATTACTAGCCTAGCAGAATTTTTAAAAATTGTCTCTCATTTAATTAACGATGGAAATAATTTACTTAAGAAACTACTCTTCTTAATTTATTTCTCTATTTCTTCAATGAAAGACTTATTGGTAAAATTTCCCTCATGGACTTTTATTTGTAAATCAAGTTAAGTGGGGAAAAGGTATAACAAATTAAAACCTCAGAATTAAATTAGAAGTTGTAGTGAACCCTAAAACTAAGTTAAAATGAGAGTTAATGAAATATAAAATATGATAAAAATTAAAATTCTTTGAAAAGTTTTTAAATGTTTTCTGTTTAGTTGAGTTACTAGTAATATTTTATAATATTTTGGCAGTACTACTAAGGAGATTACAGTTACATAGGCAATAAATTCTGAAGACCTTAAACACCTTCTACTAGCATATCATTCATCCTAAAAATCTTACCTCCTTTTATTTGCAGCATTTTCCTCAATTCCTTCTCTCCTTTGCTTAAGACAGTTTACTCATATTTGACAAAGATATTTACTGCCCCATGGAACTAGCACTTTCTGAGATGTCCATATACCTAAAATTACTACTCAGCCAGTAACTAGGATATATATATTTGCATAGAATTAATTTTCTAGTCTAACTAAATAAGGCTTACTTTCAAAAAACATTGAAAAAAATCCATGCTTATGAACTAGTATGGAATTTAACCACCATTTGTAATTTTATTGTAAAATACATATTCCATGTACCAACTGCCTTACCAAGTAATTTCGAGGAAATTAAAGAAAGGTAGAATGAGGTGGAGAAGGATATAAGAGAAGATAATAAAAAGAATAAGGGAGAAAAAAAAGGAAGAAGATCTAAATGTGACTTTAGCAATAGGAAAAATGAATCTTAAAATTTTGTTCAAATCTCTCTGCTCCTGGAAACTTACGCCGTACCAACCAGTGAGCATGCTCACTTCAGCAGTGTCCTACACCTCCATCTGAAGTGGCCAAGGGAAGGGGAGGAGCCATGAGAAAGGAAGATGGAATACAATTCCCACACAGAAACATCACAATTGTTGGGCCCCTTAGGGAGGTCAGGGTAGAAGCAGACTTTTAAGAGATGGATATGTTGAGTGCACCCCTGGGAGGATTTCCAACCGTCTGTATCCTTTGAGGGCAGGTGTTTCTTGCTATTACCTCACTTTCAGTAACCTATAAGACACTACCCACTTCCACTAAACAATCAATATCAAGATGGCAAGGCCTGTTTTTATCATCACAGATAGTAATGTTTTAAACCCTGAGCACTTAAAAAGAACCAATTTTAAAAGGAAAATCAATTGATCAAGTATTTTACATTTTCTAAACCTCAATAAAAACTAGCATGTGATTAAATGAATTATTATATTTTATTACAGAGGGCCAAAAATTGCTAAGTACCTACTCCCAGTATATTTAAAAAGCACATTTAATCAGAATTAAAATCTGTTTTGTAGTTGTTTTATGTTATTTTTATTTTGACATCATACTACTTTATCTAATAAACCATGATTTACTTGTAGTAAGTTTTTAACATAATTCAAACAAAGAGGTTATTTATATATAATCAGGCAATATTTAATCCAAATGAATTAGGACAACTTTTCAGTGCATTCAAAATTGAATTTGACTAATGCTCCTTACAAAAAACATCAAGAAGGCTGGGCACAGTGACTCACACCTATAATCCCAACACTTTGGGAGGTCAAAGCTGGAGGACTGCTTGAGGCCAGGAGTTCAAGACCAGCCTGGGCAACAGAGTGAGACCCCACCTCAACAACAACAACATGTGTATATACATCAGAGAGAAACATTTTATTGTTAATTCATCATGCAATTGCACCATGAAGTTTTTGAAAGAAAATAACATATTAAGAAGATGCGCTTAAAAATAGGATACCAGAATGGAAACACATCAGATAATTCATTTGCAAAGAAATATTCAATGTTGTTGGTACTCAGAAAACAATACCCCCAAGTATAGTGCTTTGACATACTGAGTGCTTGGAACTGAAAGAGAACCAAATCCTCTTACCTCTTTTTTCTACTCCAAAGTACAGGAAAGGGCTTTCTCTGAACTTCCTTTAGCTGCCTAAAGATAGATCCTCCAAAAACCTCAATTGTCATGAGTGTCCTCCCCAGGAATCTCAACCAGAGAAGGTTAATTGTATCACAAGAGAAGAGTTTGGAAGTCAGCGTCACAAACCAATCTTTGTCACAGACTATTACCTATTTATCTTCCCCCAAAATCGTTAACTTTCTCTATGTTGCTTACATGCCCCCTTCCCTCTTCCCTATGAGGAGGGCATACAAGATTTTAAATTTTATTAGGTTATGGGGTACTCACTTTTCTTTCCTTTGATGCCCTCAGGCACATAATACATTTGTATGCGTTTTCTTCTGTTTGTCTACTGTCAGTTTATTTCATAAACTTAATCAAACCTTTGGAGGGAAAGTTTTCTCTCCCTACAATGTCAATGATTAAGTACCCAAAAACTTGAAAGTAAATATTTTTTGATTTTTCTTTTTGTCAGACATTTCATGGAAGAAGAAAGTACAATTGACCCCTTAAATAACTTGGGGGTTCAGGGCACTATCCACCTGCACAGTTGAAAATCTCTGCACAATTTCTGACTCCCCAAAAACTTAACTACTAATAGTTTACTGTTAACTGGAAGCCTTACCAATAACATAAACATTCAATTAACACATCTTTTGTATGTTATATGTATTATACACTGTAGTCACACAATAAAGGAAAATAGAGAAAGGAAAGTGTTATTTTAAAAATCATAAGGAAGATAAAATATATTTACTATTTATTAAATGGAAGTGGATCATCAGAAAGGTGTTTATCCTCATCTTTCCGTTGAATAGGCTGAGAAGGATGAGGAAGAGGAAACACTGGTCTTACTGCCTCAGGTTGCAAAGGCAGAAGATATGGAGGTGGTGGAAAGGAAGGCAGGAGAGGTAGGCACACGGGCTGTAACTTTGATTTAAAGAAAAATCTGCATAGAAGTGGGCTCACACAGTTTAAATCTGTGTTATAGAATCACACTCCCAGCTTCCTAGAAGAAAATGATTCTGAGGAGGGAAAAAGGTGATACAAAATGCAAACCATACCATCTTGACCCTCCTTCCCCAGAACCTTATATAATCAATTTTTATTCACTCATTTTTAAAACTCTTTGCTTTGAAGAAGAGAATATTGGCAAAGGGGAGAAATTATAATGTTATATAAATAATAATCTCTAAATTCTCCAACTTCATCTTTTCAATTATTTCAGCAAAACTTAGAGAAACACGTCAAGCACCAGAGCCCTCTGGGATCTTTTCCACCTGGCTTTGTGGTGTTGGTCACGTAAGAAGACTTCCCCGAGTTACCAAGCATTAGCATGTACAGGTCTTTGTGATGAGACCTTTCAGATAACTGAGTTGTTCCTCAGTCTTGAGATAAGTATTTAAAATCTCTGCTGTGAGTACGTTGAAACAATTAGCACAAATACCCTGAAACCTTCAGAAATGATTTATTCTGAATCTATTCTGAATTAGCAAATGTTCCTTAGAGTTGGGAGATAACAATACATCTTCATGTTAGCACCTTTGATGGACCCCTTTTAAACATATATTCTGTACTTTTTTGACTTCCTAGATTATTAAACTATGCTATAGATGGTGAGGAACTTAGAGGCACTGTGGATGGCAGAGGAGTTTTATACTAGCTGAGTAATTGTGGGAATATTACTTAATATCTCAGAGTCTCAGGTTTCTGTCTCTTTAAATATCTACTTCTTAGTGCTGTTGAGAGGCAAAAATGTAGTAACATATCTGAAATGGAAACAGTGCCAAGAACCTAAATTCTCAATGAATGTTAGTTACTTGCATTTCTTCTCTACCCTCTAACCCAAACACTATGTATGTTTACCATTTCCCGACCTATTGCAACCGTGAAACTGTACTGGCTAACTGTTGCTAAGGTTCTTGAGACACAAGGCGCCTTTTGCACCAACCTCCACGTTTCTCCCTTCTCCGGACAATCTTCTCATACCCCTGGCTTTCTAATTCACTGTTTCGGCATACGATACAAATGTCAATTGCAGTTACTAATCAACCCATTTGCACCATATAAAGGACTTCAGCTGGAAAAAGCCAAACAAACAAACGAACGTACAGAAATCCTGTCTCAAATTGGCTCAAGCAATTGGGAAATGTATGTTCTCGCATTTTCATAAGTGCAGATGTAAAGGAGACTTCAGAAGTATTTGATATGCCCAGGGTCTTTCTCTTTCCCTTTTATGCCACATACAGAACTTGCTTTATCCCAAGGCTGTCTTACCTTAGTCATAGGAAGGTTATCAGAAGCAAATGGGGTTGCAGTCTTCCTTGTCACATCTGAAAAGAGACAGGAAATTTTCCCAATTGTATTAGTCTGTTCTCACGGTGCTATAAAGAACTACCAGAGACTGGGAAATTTATAAAGGAAAAGGTTTAATTGACTCACAGTTCTGCTTGACTGGGGAAGCCTCAGGAGGCTTACAATCACAGCAAGTGGTAAAGGGGAAGCAAACGACCTTCTTCACAAGGTGGCAGGAGGGCGAATGAATGCAGGAGGAACTACCAAACATTTATAAAACCATCAGATCTCGTGAGACTCACTTGCTATCATGAGACCAGCATGGGGGAATCGTCCCCCATGATTCAATTACATCCATCTGGTCTTTCCCTTGACACGTGGGAATGATGGAGATTAGCATTCAAGAGGAAAGTCTGGATAGGAGCACAGCCAAACCTTATTACCCATCATGAACTAAAAGTACCTCAGTTAACTATGATTGGGCTGATAGGCCATGTGGACACCCTTTACTAATGAAGGTCACCTAGGGAAATGCACTTGTTGGCGTAAGTTTAAATTATTGAAAACATACAGCAACTGGAATTACAATGATTTGATTAAACTAATTAATATCTATTCCTTGAACGATGAGATCTCAGTTTCCTCCCTCCTAAACTGTACCAAAATTATAGCAAGGGGAATTTTTTTAAGGTTTAAACTCACAAGGGTAGGAAACAATGAAGGAGAAAGCACCAGTTTAAGTGTAAAATCTAATACAGATGAACGAGTGATAATCCACCCAAGAGAGCCAAATCTCAGATCAAAACTGAGAATTTACCCAATTTATATAACAGAATTTTCAATAGGCACAGAAGCAGAAAATACAAAGCGGTCTACTTCTGGTCATAACTCTGCTGGATATCAGCACCTGGTTATAATTTTTTTGACAGCTTTATTGATATGTAATTCATATATCACAACATTCACCTGATTAAAGTGAGCAATTCAGTGATACCTTTAGCATATTCAGAGTTGTGCACCATAATCATAATCTAATTTTAAGACATTTTTATAATTGCAGGAATTAAATGGCACCTCCTTACAGATGCTCTGCCTGCCTATCCTTAATAGAACTACACTCTTTATTTCCTGCTTCTTTCCTTTGGACACTCATAACAGTCTGTAGTTATTTTCCTTCGTTATTGGCCTCCTTGTTTGTTCTTTGCCTCTCCCACCAGAATGTAAGCTCCTTAAAGAGGGGCTCTTCATGTGTCTCTTGATCTTTTTTGTAGTCCAGCTAGTAATGAAACACAGGGCCTGCCTATATTATGTGGTCACTAAAAACATTTGCTGAATGAATGAACTAGCAAGACATAATTACCACAGTAGACGGGCACTGTGGAGCAATGGGGAATCGGTCATCATAGTGAAGCTGTGACAGCAGGAGGCCTCTGAGCAAATAAATTAGCTGTCCATCTGGTGTTTGGAAGATGAACCAACCCTATGAGACTGAGAAGACCCCTTAGGTTCTTTAACAATTAAGGAGAGTTGGGAGTGAAGACCTCAAGAAGAAGATAGCACTGCTAATAAAATAGGTGGGTCTCTTGCAATGAATTAAAAAAATAAAAAGATACGCTCATATTTGCAGCTATATTGGCAAAGAAATTCATCTTTCTCACATTAGCACATTAAAATACACAAAGTAAATGTTCCTTTATGCATCAATCCCATAGCTTGTGTTGTTAATTAAGTTAATGGTGGTTATACAGGGCGCTGCACAGTTCTGGAGCTAGAAAGCCAGAACTGGTATCCTCATTCTGCCACTTATTAGCTATGCGACTTTGGGCAAGTTACTTAGCTACTTTGTGCTTTCATTTGTACATTTATAAAACAGACATATTAATAGCTCCTATATCATAAGAGCTGTTTTGAATATTAAATGAAAATAATCAGAAAACTGTCTGTTCCATACCAAGTGCCTTATATTACCTAATGTTGCAGAAGTAGCAGTAGTCCTTACAGTGGTGGCAGTGGTGGAGGTGGTAGAAATAGTAGTAGGTAGAAGTAAACTGATAGAGGTGCAGCCCATTATGACTGTTTTATGGGGCAAGAAACTCAGATTTAGCGCAGTGCCAAGCAGTGTCAAATACAAGGTACTAAATTAATATCGAATTGACTTGCACTCACGATGTTTCCTATCATACCACAAGATGATTTGACACAATTGATTTTTCTTCAAGAAGTAAGTGAATCAGCAGATATGTAGTCGCTGCTGCTGGCACTGATATCAGGTAATTCATGCTCAACCTTGGCCCACAGAAAGTGTCAGAAGGACAGCCATATTCTTGGGGGTGTGTGTGTAAAATGATGTGCATTTGACTGTGGCTCTGCTGCAAGGAGGACATAAGAATTTCATTCTTTTAGGAGATGAAGTGGGAAAATAATGGACAGTCCTGAAAAATAAGCCATGGTATTCATAAATCAAGGGAATCATTTTTAGAGGGGAAAGTGACGACCGGTTTGGACTTATTAACCATATTTGCAATGTGTCCTCTTTGTGAATGAATAACACAGAAGACCCTATTTAGCGTAATTGTTCTCACTCCCTGCTTTTGGACTGAGGGGCAAGCCCTGTTTCTAGAGCAGCTTTTGTTGCAGATCATGAGATAAAACCACTCTTCCATTCCTCTTTCCAGTTTCCCTAGATAACAAATGTGAAGAACCAGTGGATCCCACTGGATGAATCAATTGTGAAGTCAAATAATTATTTAGCATTAACAATGCATAACTATTTTTCAATTGCCTCTACAGCATGCATTCCCTCCTTCTGATAACCACAAAAAATATTAATAAGGACATTCACCCTATTATGGGTTGAATTGTGTCCACAAAAAGGTATGCTGAAGTCCTAACCCCCAATACCTGCAAATATTACTTTATTTGGAAATAGGGTCTTTGTAGATACAATTAAATAAGGTATCATCAAGTAATTAGGTAGGCCCTAATCCACATGACTAGTGTCATTATAAGAAGAGGGAAATTTGGGCTGGATGGGGTGGCTCACCCCTGTAATCCCAGCACTTTGCAAGGCCAAGGCAAGCGGATCACGAGGTCAGGAGATCGAGACCATCCTGGCCAACATGATGAAACCCCATCTCTACTAAAAATACAAAAATCAGCCGGGCATGATGGCGGGTGCCTGTAATCCCAGCTACTCTAGAGGCTGGGGCAGGAGAATTGCTTGAACCAGGGAGTCGGAGGTTGCAGTGAGCCAAGATGGTGCCACTACACTCCAGCCTGGTGACAGAGTGAGACTCCATCTCGCAAAAAAAAAGAAGATGGAAATTTGAACACAGACACATGAAGAAGAACGCCATATGATGAGACAGGCAGAGATTTGAGTTAGGCAGCTACGAGCCAAAACATGCCAAGGATTACCGGCAGCACCTGAATTTAAGAGAAAGGCATGCATTCTTTTTTTTTTTTTTTTTTTTTGGAGACGGAGTCTCGCTCTGTCGCCCAGGCTGGAGTGCAGTGGCCTGATCTCGGCTCACTGCAAGCTCCGCCTCCCGGGTTCACGCCATTCTCCTGCCTCAGCCTCCTGAGTAGCTGGGACTACAGGTGCCCGCCACCACGCCCGGCTAATTTTTTATATTTTTGGTAGAGACGGAGTTTCACCGTGTTAGCCAGAATGGTCTCGATCTCCTGACCTCGTGATCCGCCCCGGCTAGGCCTCCCAAAGTGCTGGGATTACAGGCGTGAGCCACCATGCCCGCTCCCCTAGAGGTTTTAACAGAGTCGGCTGACACCTCAGTTTTCTACTTCTAGCGTCCAGATCTGTGAGACAATAAGTTTCTGTTTTAAGCCACAGTTTGCGGTACTTTGTTATAACATCCCCAGCAAACTTCTACACACACCTCGTTGATTATCAGACAAATCCTTTGGGTAGAATAAAACTCATCAGTAGCTCAAGATGCAGTCTTTGATCAGCACAGTCTATATCCCTGGTCCTGTGATCACTTTAGGGATAAACATATGACTCAATAAGAGCCAACAGGACTTCAGGATATATCTGGGCTTCTAGGAAAGAAAAAAACCCTTTCTTCCTTTTCCTGAGTTCCTTTCAAAACTGTCTTTTCTTATTGGTTGTGAAAAAGAATATTTTAGCACTGGAAACTGCTGGCACCGTCCTGCAACTGGAGAACCTCCCATACACTTGTGTCCAAGGAAACAAAGTGGAAATATTTAGAAAAAGGAACTTCTGAATCCCGAGGGGACTCACAGACCCTCTGAAGGAAGTGGACTGCTCCAGTAGGACCTGAGAGAAACTCCAGCTACTGTGAGTGCCCCAAATGGGGAAGTGGGAAAGGGAAAGCCTCCTGTCCCGAACACACACCCCCACTGGAGAAAATAAAGGTCTGTTTGCAGGAGAAGTTTCCAACTTTACCTGGAACAGAGTCAATTTAGAGAGCTGAGGGAAATACAGGGGTAGAGGAAGCAGTAGAAAGTCCCTGGAAGCCTGCTGGGTTCCCCGGCAGGACATTCCTGCCTGGCACCACAGGTATCCATTGGGAGGGCAGCCAGAGGAGTGCAGGGGAGACACCATAGGGAGAAGAAAATCTCTAGCCACACTTTGTAACAATTTGAACAGAGCGAGAAGCCTCTTGGCCAGAACTCGGGGGAGGGTACAAATCCGGTGTGCAGACTCCACAGGCAGGGGAAGAGCCAAGCCCTTTTCTTTCACAACTGGGAGGCAGGTAGCCTGGGGCAAGTTGTCAAGCCCTGCTTGCCTACTGCCTGGAAACAGACTCAGGACTGTTGAGGGGGCACCGTGGGAGTGAGACTGGCCCTTCGGTTTGTGTGGGAGCTGAGTGAGGCCTGTGACTGCTGACTTTCCCCACTTCCCTGAAAATCTGCATGACTCAGCAGAGGCAGCCATAATCCTCCTAGGTACACAACTCCATTGACCTGGGAACCTCACCCCCAGCCCCCACAGCAGCCACAACAAGACTCACTCAAGGAGAGTCTAAGCTCAGACAAGCCTAGCCTTGTCCCCGACCTGATGGTCCTTCTCTACCCACCCTGGTAGCTGAAGACAAAGGGCACATAATCTTGGGAGTTCTAGGGCCCCACCCACCACTGGTTCCTCTCCATACTACCACAGCTGATGCTCTCTGGAAAGCGTGACCTCCTGGCAGGAGGCCAACCAGCACAAACGTAGAGCATTAAATCACCAAAGCTAAGAACCTTCATTGAGTCCATTGTACCCACCTGCTATCTCCACTGGAACAGATGCTGATATCTGAAAGGGTGGCCTGCCCCTCCACACCTGTGGGTGTTTCTTGTTAGGTGGAATGAGAGACTTGAGAAAAGAAATGAGACACAGAGAAAAAGTGGGCCCAGGGGACCCGCGCTCAGCATACAGAGGACCCAGGCCGCACCGGTCTCTGAGGTCCCTTGGTATTTATTGATCATTATCTTTACTATCTTAGAAAAAGGGAAGTGTCAGGATAATAGGATCATGGTAGGGAGAAGGTCAGCAGTAAGACATATGAATAAAGATCTCTGTGACATGAATAAGTTTAAGGAAAAGTGCTGTGCCTTGATATGCATATGCAAACATCTCCATAAACCTTTTTAGTGCATAAAGAGCAGCACTGTGCTAGCAATTCCCACCTTTCACCCTAAGGCGGTTTTCTCCTTTCTCAGTAAACAACATACAATCGGGTTTTACACCAAGATGTTCCATTGCCCAGGGATGGGCAGGAGACAGATGCTTTTCTCTATCTCAACTGCCAAGAGGCCTTCTTTCCTCTTATACTAGTCCTCCTCAGCACAGATGCTTCACAGGTGTCAGGCTGGGGGATGATCAGGTCTTTCCCTTCCCATGAGGCCATATTTCAGACTATCACATGGGGAGAAACCTTGGACAATACCTAGCTTTCCTAGGCAGATGTCCCTGCGACCTTCGGCAGTGTATGTGTCCCTGGGTACTTGAGATTAAGAGAATGGTGATGACTTTTCACAAGCATACTGCCTTCAGGCACTTGTTTAACAAAGCACACCCTGCACAGCCCAAAATCCATTAAATCTTGAGTCACCACAGCACATGTCTCTTGCCAGGACAAGGTTGGGGGTAGGATCACAGATTAACAGCCTCTCAAATACAGAACAAAATGGAGTCTCTTATGTCTTCTTCTTTCTATATAGACATGGTAACAGTCTGATCTTTCTTTTCCCCACAGTATCTATGACTGAGAGACCCAAAGAGGGTTCACATCACAGGGCTCTGTGCAGTCAACCCCCTGTACTAGCCTAGAGCTGGGTGCATTTGCTGGGAGGCTAGACCCAGAAAAGAGACAACAATCACTGCAGTTCAACTCACTGGAAGCCACATCCATTTAAAAAAAAAAAAAAAAATAGTGGGGAGAGTACTACATCAAGGGAACACCCCATGAACAAAATAATCTGAACAACAGCCTTCAGCTGTAGACCTTCCCTCTGACACAGCCTACCCAAATGAGAAGGAACCAGAAAACCAACTCTGGTAATATGAGAAAACAAGGCTGTTTAAAACCCAAAAAAATCATACTATTTCACCAGCAATGGATCCAAACCAAGAATAAATCCCTGATTTACCTGAAAAAGAATTCAGGAGGTTAGTTTCTAAGCTAATCAGGGAGGCACCAGAGGAAGGTGAGGCCCAATGCAAGGAAATCCATAAAATGATACAAGAAATGAAAGGAGAAATATTGAAGAAAACAGATATCTTCAAGAAAACACAATTAAACATTTAGGAAACACTGGACACAGTTATAGCAGTGCAAAACACTCTAGAAAGTCTCAGCAATAAAATTAAACTAGTAGAAGAAAGAAATTCAGAGCTTGAAGGCAAGGTCTTCAAATTAACCCAATCCAACAAAGACAAAGAATAAGAAAATATGATCAAAGCCTCCAAAAAGTCTGGGATTGTGTTAAATGACCAAACCTAAGAATAATTGGTATTTCTGAGGAAGCAGAGAATTCTAAAAGCTTGGAAAACATATTTGGGGGAATAATTGATTTGCATAAGAATTATACAGTGGACTGTTGGGAGCCTCAGGCATGGCAGGCTGCAGGTCCTGAGCCCTGCCCCGTGGGGAGGCAGCTGAGGCCTGGTGAGAATTTGAGCATGGCGCAGGCTGACTGGCACTGCTGGGGGACTCAGCCTCTGCAGCTGCTGGCCCAGGTGCTAGGCCCCTCACTGCCAGGGCTAGTGGCACTGGCTGGCCACTCCAAGTGCAGGGACGGCTAAACCTGCACCCACCCAGAACTTGCACTGGCCTGTGAGCGCCACACACAGTCCCAGTTCCCACCCGCGCCTCTCCCTCCACACCTCTCGCAAGCAAAGGGAGCCAGCTCTGGCCTCAGCCAGCCCAGAGAGGGGCTCCCACAGTGCAGCGGTGGGCTGAAGACCTCCTCAAGTGCAGCCAGAGTGGATGCCGAGGCCTGAGGAGGTGTCGAGAGCGAGTGAGGCCTGTGAGGGCTGCTAGCATGTGGTCACCTCTCAATAATAATAAATGATAAATAGTGTGAATAAATAACTGGCTTAAATAATAAAAGGAATATATTGGTTCATGTCAATACAACTTCCAGGTAATGTTTACAAATGGTTTCATGCACGCAGGAGAAGTTTCTTGGGAGGAAGAGTGGGGGAGGTGTGAGGGATAAAAGAATACAAATATGGTGCAGTGTATACTGCTTGGGTGATGTTTGCACCAAAATCTCACAAATCACCACTAAAGAACTTATCAGGTAACCAACTACCACCTGCACCCCAATAACTTATGGAAAAATTAAATTAAATTAAAATTAAAATACCCTAAAAACACATTAAAACAGAACCTCTTTAAAGCATAAATCGCACAAGACCCATAAAACAAAATACAAGATAAAAAGCAAAAACAAAGAACAAAAAGTACACAGGCGACAAATAGCATGATGAATGCAATGGTACCTCACATCTCAATATTATCATTGAATGTAAATGGCCTAAATGCTCCAGTTAAAAGAATGGATAAGATCTCACCAATAAACTATCTGCTCCCTTCAGGAGACTCACCTAACACATTAGAACTCAAATAAACTTAAAGTAAAGGGGTGGAAAAAGCCATTTCATACAAATAGACACCAAAAGCAAGCAGGGGTAGCTATTCTTATATCAGACAAAACAAATTTTAAAGCAACAGCAGTTGAAAGAGACAAAGAGGGACATTATACAAAGGTAAAAGGCCCTGTTCAACAGGAAAATATCACAATCTTAAACATATATGTACCTAACACTGGAGCTCCAAAATTTATAAACCAATTACTAATAGACCTAAGAAATAAGATAGACAGCAACACAGCAATAGGGACTTCAATACTCCACAGACAGCACTAGACAGGTCATCAAGACAGAAGGTCAGCAAACAAACACTAGATTTAAACTATACCTTGGAACAAATGGACTTAACAGATATATATAGAAGATTTCTTCCAACAACTGTAGAACAAACAGTCTACTCAACAACGCATAGAACTTTCTCCAAGATAGACCATAAGATAGGCAATAAAATCAAGCTCAATAAATTTAAGAAAATTGAAATTCTATTATGCACTCTCTCAGGTCACAGTGGAATAAAACTGGAAATCAACTCTGAAAGGAACCTTCAAAACCATGCAAATACATGGAAGTTAAATAACCTGCTCCTGAATGAGCACTGGGTCAAAAACGAAATCAAAATGGAAATAAAAACTTCTTTGAACTGAATGACAATAATGACACAACTTACCAAAACTTCTGGGATATAGCAAAGGCAGTGCTAAGAGGAAAGTTCATAGCCCTAAACATCTACATCAAAAAGACTGAAAGAGCAACAACTGACATTCTGAGGTCACAGCTCAAAGAATTGTGAGAAACAAGAACAAACCAAACCAAACCCAGCAGAAGAAAGGAAATAACCAAGATCAGAGCAGAACTAAATGAAATTTAAACAAAATAAAATACAAAAGATAAATGAAACAAAAATCTGGTTCTTTGAAGAGATAAAATTGATAGACCATTAGCAAGATTAACCAAGAAAAGACAGAAAATCAAAATAACCTCATTAAGAAACAAAACAGGAGAAATTACAACTGATCCCAATGAAATACAAAAGATCATTCAAGGCTACTATGGACACCTTTACACACATAACCTAGAAAACCTAGAAGAGATGGATAAATTCCTGGAAAAATGCAACCCTTCTGGCTTAAATCAGGAAGAATTAGATACCCTGAACAGACCAAAAACAAGCAGTGAGATGGAAATGGAAATTTAAAAATTACAAACAAAAAAAGTCCAGGAACAGATGGATTCACAGAGAATTCTACCAGACATTCAAAGAAGAATTGGTACCAATCCTTTTGACACTATTCCACAAGACAGGGAAAGAAGAAACCCTCCCTAATTCACTCTATGAATCCAGCATCACCCTAATACCAAAACCAGGAAAGGACTTAATCAAAAAAGAAAACTTGATGAACATATATGCTAAAATCCTTAACAAAATACTAGCTAACTTGGAGAACTTTTGTGTCTAGCTAAAGGACTGTAAATGCACCAATCAGCACTCTGGGTCCAGCTCAAGGTTTGTAAACACACCAATCAGTGCTCTGTGTCTAGATAATCTAGTGGGGACTTGGATAACTTTTGTGTCTAGCTAAAGGATTGTAAATGCACCAATCAACACTCTGTGTCTAGCTCAAGGTTTGTAAACACACCAATCAGCACACTGTCAAAATGGACCAATCAGCGCTCTGTAAAATGGACCAATCAGCAGGATGTGGGTGGGGTCAGATAAGGGAATAAAAGCAGGCTGCCCAAGCTAGCAGTGGCAACCCACTTGGGTCCCCTTCCACGCTGTGGAAGCTTTGTTCTTTTGCTCTTCACAATAAATCTTGCCACTCCTCACTCTTTGGGTCCATGCCACCTTTATGAGCTGTAACACTCACCGCAAAGGTCTGCAGCTTCACTCCTGAAGCCAGCAAGACCACAAACCCACCGGGAAGTATGAACAACTCCGGCTGGGAGGAACAAACACCTCCAGATGCATGGCTTTTAAGAGTTGTAACACTCCCTGTGAAGATCTGCGCTTCACTCTTGAAGCCAGTGAGACCACAAACCCACCAGAAGGAAGAAACTCCAGACACATCTGAACATCTGAAGGAACAAACTCTGGACACATGATCTTTAAGAACTGTAACACCCACTGCAAGGGTCTGTGGCTTCATTCTTGAAGTCAGCGAGACCAAGAACCCACCAATTCCGGACACATTTTGGTGACCACGAAGGGAATATTGCCTATAGCCAAGTGGTGAGTACCATCAGACCCCTTTCACTTGCTCTTCTGTCCTATTATTCCTTAGAATTCAGAGGTAAATACTGGGCATCTGTCGGCCAGTTAAAAGTGACTAGTGCAGCTGCCAGACTAAAGACATGGATGTCAGGCTTTCTGGGAAAGGGCTCTCTAACAACCCCCTACTCTTCAGAGTTGGGAGCATTGGTTGCCTGGAACCATCTTCCTCTTTCCGTGTCCTTCTGGGCTGAGTCCAGGGTTGACAGAGAGGAAAGCCATTCAGCTCTGGGGGTCCCGAAAACAAGTTGGTTGACCCTGCAGCCATGAGCGAACTCTCAAAGGCATGTCGCCCAAGCAAGAGTTGCCCATCTATCTTATCTATCCTGACCCTTGCACTCTGGGTCCTAATGCCTGCCAGACAAACTTCCTCTCACCCCTCTTCTCTGAGGCTAGTCCCGCTTCTAAAAATCACTTCCTGTCTCTGGTGCTTTTCTAGTTTCTCCTATAAGAATGATTTCTAGTATAAACTCCAGGACTCTGATACCTTCTTTAGGAACTCAGGCTCACCAATCAGAAAGACATAATTTTGACCCAAAGCCCCATTATAGGGGGGACTATCTGGAATTTTAGGATCCCTCCTCAGAATAACAGGCCTAACAAAAGCTATTCCTGAAGCTAGGATATGGGGAGCCTCAGAAATTGTATCCTTCCTATTCATGTAAGTGAGGACAAAAGGTGTCACTCTTCCAACTCTGGAGATCCCTTCCCTTCCTCAGGGTATGGCCCTCCACTTCATTTTAGGGGCATAACATCTTTATGGGACATGGGTAAGGTCCCAATACCAACAGGAGAATGCTTAGGATTCTAACAAGTTTTCGAGAATGCATCAGTAAGGGCCACTAAATCAGATTTTTCTCGGTCCTCCTTGTGGTCTAGGAGGACAGGAAAGGGTGCAGGTTTCCGAGAATGTGTTGGAAAGAGCCATTAAATCCGACCTTCCTCAGTCCTCCTTGTGGTCTGGGAGGAAAACTAGTGCTTCTGCCGCTGCATCATTGAGTGCAACTACTCTGATCAGCAGGGTCCAGGGACCGTTGCAGGTTCTTGGGCAGGGTTGTTTCTGCTGCTCTGTCGGTGAGCTCAACTATTCTGATCAGCAGGGTCCAGGGACCATTGCAGGTTCTTGGGCAGGGGGAGAAACAAAACAAATGAGAACCATAGGCAGTTTTGTCTTTCAGATGGGAAACATTCAGGCATCAACAGGCTCACCATTGAAAGGCATCCTAAGCCACTGGGACCAATTTGACCCACAAACCCTGAAAAAGAGGTGGCTCATTTTTTTCTGCACTATGGCCTGACCCCAATATTCTCTCTCTGATGGGGAAAAATGGCTACCTGAGGGAAGTACAAATTACAATAATATCCTGCAGCTTGACCTTTTCTGTAAGAGGAAAGGCAAATGGAATCAAATACCTTATGTCCAAGCTTTCTTTTCATTGAGGGAGAATCCACAATTATGCAAAGCTTGCAATTTACGTCCCACAGGAGGACCTTTCAGCTTACCCCCATATCCTGCCCTCCCTATAGCTCCCCTTCCTATTAATGATAATCCTCCTCTAGTCTCCCCTGCCCAGAAGGAGACAAGCAAAGAAATCTCCAAAAGACCACAAAAGCCCCAGGCTATCAGTTGTGTCCCCTTCAAGCTGTAGGGGGAGGGGAATTTGGCCCACCCTGGGTACATGTCCCCTTCTCCCTCTCTTATTTAAAGCAGATCAAGGCAGACCTGGGGAAGTTTTTAGATGATCCTGATAGGTACATAGATGTCCTACAGCGTCTGGGGCAAACCTTCAATCTTGCTTGGAAACATGTCATGCTATTGTTAGATCAAACCCTGGCCTTTAATGAAAAGAATGCAGCTTTAGCGGCAGCCTGAGAGTTTGGAGATACCTGGTATCTTAGTCAAGTAAATGATAGGTTGACAACCGAAGAAAGGGATAAATTCCCTACTGGTCAGCAAGCCATCCCCAGTATGGATCCCCACTGGGACCTTGACTCAGATCATGGGGACTGGAGTCGTAAACATCTGTTGACCTGTGTTCTAGAAGGACTAAGGAGAATTAGTAAAAATCCCATGAATTATTCAGTGATGTCCACCATAACTCAGGCAAAGGAAGAAAATCCTTCTGCCTTCCTTGAGCGGTTATGGGAGGCCTTAAGAAAATATACTCCCCTGTCACCTGAATTACTTGAGGGCCAATTGATTCTAAAAGATAAGTTTATTACCCAATCAGCTGCAGATATCAGGAGAAAGCTCCAAAAGCAAGTCCTGGGCCCTGAACAAAATTTGGAGGCATTATTAGAGCTGTCAAGCTCAGTATTCTATAATAGGGACCAAGAGGAACAGGCCCAAAAGGAAAAGCGAGATCAGAGAAAGGCCGCAGCCTTAGTCATGGCCCTCAGACACACAAACCTTGGTGGTTCAGAGAGGA
Organism: Macaca mulatta; assembly: GCF_049350105.2. Taxonomy (NCBI): domain Eukaryota; kingdom Metazoa; phylum Chordata; class Mammalia; order Primates; family Cercopithecidae; genus Macaca; species Macaca mulatta. The sequence goes on from NC_133411.1 coordinate 127,541,536, forward strand.
CAGAAAATGGAGCAGGCCAATCACCCAGTAAGCTTTGTTATCAGTGTGATTTACTAGGACATTTTAAAAAAGATTGTCCAATGAGAAGCAAGCTGCCCCCTCGTCCATGTCCACTATGCCAAGGCAATCACTGGAAGGTGCACTGCCCCAGAGGACAAAGGTTCTCTGGGTCAGAAGCCACCAACCAGATGATCCAACAACAGAAATGAGGGTGCCCAGGGCAAGCACCAGCTCATGTCATCACCCTCACTGAGCCCCGGGTACATTTAACCATTGAGGGCCAGGAAATTGACTTCCTCCTGGACACTGGCACGGCCTTCTCAGTGTTAATCTCTTGTCCTGGATGACTGTCCTCCACGTCCGTTACCATCCGAGGAATCCTGGGACAGTGTGTAACCAGGTATTTCTCCCACCTCCTTAGTTGTAATTGGGAGACTTTGCTCTTTTCACATGCCTTTCTTGTTATGCCTGAAAGTCCCACACCCTTTTTAGGGAGGGATATATTAGCCAAAGCTGGAGCTATTATCTACATGAATATGGGGAACAAGTTAGCCATTTTTTGTCCCCTACTTGAGGAGGGAATCAACCCTGAAGTCTGGGCATTGGAAGGGCAATTTGGAAGGCAAAAAATGCCCGCCCAGTCCAAATCAGGCTAAAAGGCCCCAATACTTTTCTTTATCAAAGGCAATATCCCTTAAGGTCTAAAGCTCACAAGGGATTACAGGATATTGTTAAACATTTAAAAGCTCAAGGCTTAGTAAGGAAATGCAGCAGTCTTTGCAACACCCCAATTCTAGGAGTACAAAAACCGAATGGTCAGTGGAGACTAGTGCAAGATCTTAGACTCATCAATGAGGCAGTAATTCCTCTATATCCAGTTGTACCCAACCCCTATACCCTGCTCTCTCAAATACCAGAGGAAGCAGAATGGTTCACTGTTCTGGACTTTAAGGTTGCCTTCTTCTGTATTCCCCTGCACTCTGACTCCCAGTTTCTCTTTGCCTTTGAGGATCCCACAGACCACATGTCCCAACTTACGTGGATAGTCTTGCCCCAAGAGTTTAGAGATAGTCCTGACCTGTTTGGTCAGGCACTGGCCCAAGATCTAGGCCACTTCTCAAGTCCAGGCACTCTGGTCCTTCAGTATGTGGATGATTTGCTTTTGGCTACCAGTTCGGAAGCCTCATGCCAGCAGGCTACTCCAGATCTCTTGAACTTTCTAGCTAATCAAGGGTACAAGGTGTCCAGGTCAAAGATCCAGCTTTGCCTACAGCAGGTCAAATATCTAGGCCTAATCTTAGCTAGAGGAACCAGGGCCATCAGCAAGGAATGTATATAGCCTATACTGGTTTATCCTTGCCCTAAGACATTAAATCAGTTGCGGGGCTTTCTTGGAATCATTAGCTTTTGCTGACTATGGATCCCTGGATACAGTGAGATAGCCAGGTCCCTCTATACTCTAATCAAGGAGACCCAGAGAGCAAACACTCATCTAGTAGAATGGAAACCAGAGGCAGAAACAGCCTTCAAAACCTTAAAGAAGGTCCTAGTACAAGCTCCAGCTTTAAGCCTTCCCACAGGACAAAAGTTCTCTTTATAAGTCACAGAGAGAGCAAGGATAGCTCTTGGAGTCCTTACTCAGACTCGTGGGATGACCCCACAACCAGTGGCATACCTAAGTAAGGAAATTGATGTAGTAGCAAAAGGCTGGCCTCACTGTTTACAGGTAGTCGCGGTGGTGGCTATCTTAGTGTCAGAGGCTATCAAGATAATACAAGGAAAGGATCTCACTGTCTGGACTATTCATGATGTAAATGGCATACTAGGTGCCAAAGGAAGTTTATGGCTATCAGATAACTGCCTACTTAGGTACCAGGCGCTACTCCTTGAGGGACCGGTGCTTCAAAAACACAAGTGCGTGGCCCTTAACCCTGCCACTTTTCTCCCAGAGGGTGGGGTACCAATCAAGCTTGACTGCCAACAAATTATAAACCAGACTTATGCCACCCGAGATGATCTCTTAGAAGTCCCCTTAGCTAATCCCAACCTTAACCTATATACCAATGAAAGTTCATTTGTGGACAATGGTATATGAAGGGCAGTTTATGCCATAGTTAGTGATGTAACCGTACTCGGCCTCTTCCCCCAGGGACCAGTGCCCAGTTAGCAGAACTAGTGGCACTTACCCAAGCCTTAGAACTGGGAAAAGGAAAAAGAATAAATGTGCATATAGATAGCAAGTATGCTTATCTAATCCTACATGCCCATGCTGCAATATGGAAAGAAAGGGAGTTCCTAACTTCTGGAGGAACCCCCATTAAATACCACAAGGAAAATATAGAGTCATTGCACACAGTGCAAAAACCCAAGGAGGTGGCAGTCTTACACTGCCAAGACCAACAGAAAGGAAAGAGAGAAAGAGACAGAAAGTCAGAGAGAGAGACACAGAGAGGTAGAGAGAGACAAAGAGGGAGTCAGAGAGAAAGAAAGAGATGAAGAAGTCAAAGAGAAAGAGAGATGAAAGTAGTAAAAAAACAGTGTACCCTATTCCTTTAAAATCCAGGGCAAATTTAAAACCTATAATTGACAATTGAAGGTCTTCTCTGTAACCCTATAATACTCCAATACCACCTTCTTGTCAGTGTAAACAAGGGTGTATCCCAAAAGCACTGAGGCTCAATAGCCTTCCTATCAAAAATCCTTAACCCAGCAGTTTTACTAATAGGGAATCTAAATCTTAACTAATTACCATACAAAGGTCCAACCAGACCTAGGAGGAATGCCCTTCAGGATAGGACCATAAATGGTTCCTCCCAGGCGATCAAGAAAAAAAGACACAATGGGTATTCAGTAAATGATAAGGAAACTCTTGTAAAAGCAGAGTTAGGAAAATTGCCTAATAATTGGTCCACTCAAATGTGGGAGCTTTTACACTCAGCCAAACCTTAAAGTACTTGCAAAATCAGGAAGGAGCCATCTATACTAATTTTAAGTTAATATGGACCGAATGAGGTCTTATTAATAGCAAAGAAAAATTAAAATCCCAAACTTACAAGGCTTTCAACTAAAGTAAAGTTTGCTAAAAGTTAACAGTGTAACATGCATTAGCCTACTACCACACACTCTCAAAGGATTTCTTGGACAGTTTGCAGGAAATAACAGAATCTATCCTTACTCTACAATCCCAAGTAGACTCTTTGGCAGCAGTGACTCTCCAAAACTGCCGAGGCCTAGACCTCCTCACTGCTGAGAAAGAAGGACTCTGCACCTTCTTACAGGAAGAGTGTTATTTTTACACTAACCAGTCAGGGATAGTACGAGATGCCACTTGGCACTTACAGGAAAAGGCTTCTGAAATCAGGCAATGCCTTTCAAACTCATACCAACCTCTGGAGTTGGGCAACCTGGCTTCTCCCCTTTCTAGGTCCCATGGCAGCCATCTTGCTGTTACTCGCCTTTGGACCCTGTATTTTTAACCTCCTTGTTAAATTTGTTTCTTCTAGAATCGAGTCCATCAAAATACAGATGGGCTTACAAATGGAACCCCAAATGAGTTCAACTAACAACTTTTACCAAGGACCCCTGGACCGACCCACTGGCACTTTCACTGGCCTAGAGAGCTCCCCTCTGGAGGACACTACAACTGCAGGGCCCCTTCATTGCCCCCATCCAGCAGGAAGTAGCTAGAGCGGTCATCAGCCAAATTCCCAACAGCAGTTGGGGTGTCCTGTTTAGAGGGGAGATTGAGAGATGACAACATGCTAGCAGCCCTCACTTGTTCTTGGAGCCTCCTCAGGCCTCGGCATCCACTCTGGCCACACTTGAGGGGCCCTTCAGCGCACCACTGCACTGTGGGAGCCCCTCTCTGGGCTGGCCGAGGCCAGAGCCAGCTCCCTCTGCTTGCAGGGAGGTGTGAAGGGAGAGGCGTGGGGCTGCCTGCAGCACTCACAGGCCAGTGCAAGTTTCAGGATGGTGCAGGTTTGGTCGGCCCTGCACTTGGAGCAGCCAGCCGACGCCGTTGGCCCCAGGTAGTGAGGGGCTTAGAACCCAGGTCAGCAGCTGCGGAGGGTGCGCCAGGTTCCCTAGCAGTGCCGGCCCACCAGCGCCATGCTTGAATTCTCGCCAGGCCTCAGCTTCCTCCCCACAGGGTGGGGCTTAGGACCTGCAGCCCACCATGCCCAAGCCTCCCCCCGTGGGCTCCCACGCAGCCCTAGCCTTCCTGACTGGCATGCCCCTGCTCCGTGGCACCCAGTCCCATCGACCACCTAAGGGCTGAGAAGTGCTGACACATGGCACGGAACTGGTGTGCAGCTCAGCCTGCTGCCCCAGCACAGGAGCCACTAGGCAAAGCCAGCTGGGCTCCTGAGTCGGGTGGGGACTTGAGAACTTTTATGTCTAGCTAAAGGTTTGTAAATGCACCAATCAGCACTCTGTGTCTAGATCAAGGTTTGTAAATGCACCAATCAGTGCTCTGTGTCTAGCTAATCTAGTGGGGACTTGGAGAACTTTTGTGTCTAGCTAATGGATTGTAAATGCACCAATCAGCAGTCTGTGTCTAGCTCAAGGTTTGTAAACGCACCAATCAGTACACTGTCAAAACGGACCAATCAGCTCTCTGTAAAATGGACCAATCAGCAGGATGTGGGTGAGGTCAGATAAGGGAATAAAAGCAGGCTGCCCGAGCCAGCAGTGGCAACCTGCTTGGGTCCCCTTCCACGCTGTTGAAGCTTTGTTCTTTCGCTCTTCGCAATAAATCTTGCTGCTGCTCACTCTTTGGGTACGTGCCACCTTTATGAATTGTAACACTCACTGCAAAGGTCTGCAGCTTCACTCCTGAAGCCAGCGAGACCATGAACCCACTGGGAGGGACGAACAACACCAGACAGGAGGAATGAACAACTCCCGATGCACCGCCTTCAAGAGCTGTAACACTCACCACAAAGGTCTGCAGCTTCATTCCTGAAGCCATCAAGACCACGAAGTAGTGGGAAACTCCAGACACATCTGAACATCTGAAGGAACAAATTCCAGACACGCCATATTTAAGAACTGTAACACTCACTGTGAGGGTCCGCGGCTTCATTCTTGAAGTCAGCGAGACCAAGAACCCACCAATTCCGGACACATTATATTTTTATTACGTATTATACATATTATTGAAGACTTCTCTGTTACTAGTACAGAAGCAATGATTTGAATCTTCAAACTCACTGGCCTCTTAAACACATTAGCTTAGTTCTAACCTACATTGGCAAAGAAGTCCTTAGCATTCCATTCAGCTTCACTAAAATTTAGACAGGTTTCTTCCTGTGACCTCCCTTTTCTTCTTAGAGCATTTGCTTTAGAAAACTTTCCATTATAAATTTTTTCGCTTCCTTTTTGAGAAGTAAGTCTTTCAAAAAGTCACTTTTACAACCCAGGAATGTCGTTCTCAAGGACCTGGAGGCATCCTGTAAAATGTAACCTTTAAAGGTGATAGTGCTCCTCTCTCCTAGGCTGCATAAAGGCTAGGAACCCAACTTCGGTAATGGACAATTAACAAGCACAGTCAGCCTCATCACGTGAGCCAATCTGCCCGCCAATGTCCTTTAGTACTTTCTGCCAGCTCATCCCAGTGCTTAAAGAACCCTCCTCCCTTTTGTTCCAGGGGAGTTGAGTTCAGTCTTCCTTTTGCTAGGGCCTCGAATAAGGTCTTCTTTGCCTGTTTAACTCCATAAAGTGCAATTTTTCTTTGATAATGTCTCAGGATCTCCTCTTCTCTACATTCTACTTTAGAAAACCAGGCACTACAGAAAATATTCAAGACTTTCATAATAAAAGTGTTTAGTTAGTGTACCTTTAGTCTGACATTTCTCTGAGAAGCACACAATCTCAGCTTGTTTCAGTGAGGTGAGTGGCTTCAGCCTTTCACCCAGAGAAGGGGCCAGTGTTCCCAGAGTAAGTAACGTCAGCAGTACTTTCCCACTGCACCTTGTTTGGGTTTTTTCTGGTTCATTCTATGCTCTAAATTTCCTTCTCCTGGCTTTGTCCCATGCCTTTTCCTTTTAGCCCCAAAGCATTTTCTCTCTCCCAGAGCCAGGTTTTCCATCCAAGTCAGACCACCTGAAGCTTTTTCCTTGTTTATAGAAAGATAATCAGCTACATCCTCTCACACTAAGGGAGCAGACTGCTTCAAACAGAAAATGTCTTTGAAATGGCTTGCTAAAGCAGCCCAATTTAATTGTTAAGAAATCATGCCAGGAAGCCAAACACTTTGGTCTATTTCATTCTGAAGTATTTCCCTTGAGTGGACACAAGGCTCTAGGTAAAATTCTCAGCTGAAATCCTTTTTAAATTTGGCTTTATTTTGTTTTACAATGCTAACATGTAACCAAATAAAAATTAGAAATCAGTCTTTTAATTTTGCCCACAGTGACACTGGCAATCCCTATCACTGAGCAAGTATCTTGAAAAGAGATAATATAATTAACCTTTAACTTTCTTGTTTCCCAAAACCTCATCCTTCCACTTGGTTATCTGAGTATTTCTATTTTGACTTCCCATAATTATTCCAAGCTCCCATCCAGAGTTTCTGAACTTCCTTAAAGAAATCATCTGAAAAAATAATATAAGACAGATTCTCCTCCTCAGATCTAAGAAAACTCATGCTGAGATTGTGGATCAAATCAGATGCTTTCTCTACTTCTCTCCCTGGGGGAATAGTGCAGCAGATCAGCAACACTGGCTTCCAGTGCCTCTCTTCTCTTTGTCTGCATATTGGAAGAGCTCAGCCCCCCATGAACACTAATGAGTGAACCACTAATGGGGTTTGTGGATGATGGAGACATGATCAGATTGTTGTTCATAATAGTTTGGGCTGTACTGTGGAAAAGGGCTAGGAAGGGACAGGAATAAACTAGAAAAATCAGTTAGTGGGGTTATGTTCAGCTCAAACACGGGATGAAGTTTGCATTAATGGCAATGGTGGCACATGAGTAGATTTTGGAAATCTTCAGTCAGAAAAAATTACTAGACTTTGATGATTAATTGGACGTAAATGGGAGGGTGTTAGGCAGTTGGAGATTTTAAGAATGTCGCCCAGGTTTCTTGTTGGAGCAACAGAGTAGAAAATAACAGCTGACATTCACTGATATCTTCAATTTGTCTAGCACTATTTTCACTAATACAACAAACTCTTGGGATGGGTATGACTGCGAGAATTTAAAAGTGTCCATTGTTTTCTTTCTTTCTTTCTTTCTTTCTTTCTTTCTTTCTTTCTTTCTTTCTTTCTTTCTTTATTTTTTATTATACTTTAAGTTCTAGGGTACATGTGGATAACGTGCAAGTTTGTTACATATGTATACTTGTGCCATGTTGGTGTGCTGCACCCATCAACTCGTCAGCACCCATCAACTCGTCATTTACATCAGGTATAACTCCCAGTGCAATCCCTCCCCCTCCTCCCTCCCCGTGATAGGCCCCGGTGTGTGATGTTCCCCTTCCCGAGTCCAAGTGATCTCATTGTTCAGTTCCCACCTATGAGTGAGAACATGCGGTGTTTGGTTTTCTGTTCTTGTGATAGTTTGCTGAGAATGATGGTTTCCAGCTGCATCCATGTCCCTACAAAGGACACAGACTCATTCTTTTTTATAGCTGCATAGTATTCCATGGTGTATATGTGCCACATTTTCTTAATCCAGTCTGTCACTGATGGACATTTGGGTTGATTCCAAGTCTTTGCTATTGTGAATAGTGCCGCAATGAACATACGTGTGCATGTGTCTTTATAGCAGCATGATTTATAATCCTTTGGGTATATACCCAGTAATGGAATGGCTGGATCATATGGTACTTCTAGTTCTAGATCCTTGAGGAATCGCCATACTGTTTTCCATAATGGTTGAACTAGTTTACAATCCCATCAGCAGTGTAAAAGTGTTCCTATTTCTCCACATCCTCTCCAGTTCAGCAAAGTCTCAGGATACAAAATTAATGTGCAAAAATCACCAGCATTCTTATACACCAGTAACAGACAAACAGAGAGCCAAATCATGAATGAACTTCCATTCACAATTGCTTCAAAGAGAATGAAATACCTAGGAATCCAACTTACTAGGTATGTAAAGGACCTCTTCAAGGAGAACTACAAGTCACTGCTCAGTGAAATAAAAGAGGACACAAACAAATGGAAGAACATACCATGCTCATGGATAGGAAGAATCAATATTGTGAAAATGGCCATACTGCCCAAGGTAATTTATAGATTCAATGCCATCCCCATCAAGCTACCAATGAGTTTCTTCACAGAATTGGAAAAAACTGCTTTAAAGTTCATATGGAACCAAAAAAGTGCCCGCATTGCCAAGACAATCCTAAGTCAAAAGAACAAAGCTGGAGGCATCATGCTACCTGACTTCAAACTATACTACAAGGCTACAGTAACCAAAACAGCATGGTACTGGTACCAAAACAGAGATATAGACCAATGGAACACAACAAAGTCCTCAGAAATAATGCCACACATCTACAGCCATCTGATCTTTGACAAACCTCAGAAAAACAAGAAATGGGGAAAGGATTCCCTATTTAATAAAAGGTGCTGGGAAAATTGGCTAGCCATAAGTAGAAAGCTGAAACTGGATCCTTTCCTTACTCCTTATACGAAAATTAATTCAAGATGGATTAGAGACTTAAATGTTAGACCTAATACCATAAAAACCCTAGAAGAAAACCTAGGGAATACCATTCAGGACATAGGCATGGGCAAGGACTTCATGTCTAAAACACCAAAAGCAACAGCAACAAAAGCCAAAATTGACAAATGGGATCTAATTAAACTAAAGAGCTTCTGCACAGCAAAAGAAACTACCATCAGAGTGAACAGGCAACCTACAGAATGGGAGAAAATTTTTGCAATCTACTCATCTGACAAAGGGCTAATATCCAGAACCTACAAAGAACTCAAACAAATTTACAAGAAAAAAACAAACAACCCCATCGAAAAGTGGGCAAAGGATATGAACAGACAGTTCTCAAAAGAAGACATTCATACAGCCAACAGACACATGAAAAAATGCTCATCATCACTGGCCATCAGAGAAATGCAAATAAAACCACAATGAGATACTATCTCACACCAGTTAGAATGGCAATCATTGTTTTCAGTGTGAACGAACTAAACCCATGTAAAGGCTCGTAAGAATACAACCAGTAGAGAAGGATGGGTTATGCAAGATAAACAAACAAGAAGCAAGCAATAGGCCAGGCCCATGGTTGTCTGCTGGTTTCAGTGCACAAGTAGAGGAAGATCCTACCTACAAAACAGGATACCTCATCCCTTATTTAAAAGAGAAAGGAGGATTGAATGGGGTAGTTGTAGAAAGATTTCCATATTTGGTGGTGAATGTTTTGGCCTAATGGTTTCTATTGTTTCTATCAAGAGGAAACGCTATCAGTCCCATCTCATGCCAAATGCCCCCTTGATTTTCCACATCAGTGGTTCTCAAACTTTTTTGATACTGATGATCCCAAACAGCTTTTATTTAGTTATGTGAGTTATAGCTATCTGTATTTATCACACAAGAGATAAAACTGAGACAATGAAAAATATTTACTACTTTATTTAAAATAACAATTGTAAACCTGCTAATGTGTTAACATATGAACATATTTTATGAAAAAAATATACTTTCCAAACAAACAAACAAACAAAATTAGTGACAAGAGTGCACTGTTTTACCTTTTTCTTTTTTCTTTCTTTCTTTTTTTTTTTTTTTTTTTTGGCAAAGCTTTTTAAATACTGGGCTTAATATAAAACAGCTGGATTCTCATATCTGCTTCTGCATTTAGCCTGTTGCAGTATGCTGTTTTGTTTGAAATATATGAAAAAAAATCTAGCCTTATACAGACAGCATGATTGGGAAAATAGACATTTTACTAGCCTTGCCAGATAACTCTAGATACTATTTGACATAACCAAAACTGGACAAGTGATAGATTCTGGAAGATTAGTTTCAATGAGGAATTTGAAATCATGTCAGTGTACTTTCCATATTCTATTAAAATCCATTCATCTATCTGGCATCTAGTCCTGTTAGATTATGTAAGGATAAGAATAAATTTAACTAAATGGTAATACTTTGATCAACACTGTCCAATTAGATTATGAAATTGAAGACACTGGCAGAGAAGTAAATAAAACATCAATCTATAATAAAGCAGAAATTGGTGATAGCAGAACAAAGTATTTGTAGTAGAATGAGAATGTGCAGAAGATCCTGGACATATTACAAGAAGTGGGAAGTAGTCCAAGATAGTGTAATGGGTTAAATTCTGTCTTCATAAGAAGATATACTTAAGTCCTAAACTTGGCACCTGGGAATGTGACCTTATTTGGAAATAGATTCTATAAAAATGGAATCAAATTCAGATGAGGTCATACTAGATAGAATGGACTCCTAATCCAATACGACTGGTGTCCTAGTAAGAAGAGGAAAATGCCACGTGGAGTGTAACACAAAGGGAGAACACCACGTGAGAAGGAGAGATTGGAGTTATGCAGCTGCAAGTCAAAAAATGCTAAGGATTGATGGCTACCACCAAAAGGTAAGGAAGAAGTTTACCCATAGTCTTAGAGGTAACAGAACCCTGTTAACACTCTCATTTCTGACTTTTGGCCTCCAGAACAGTAATAGAATAAACTTCTTTTGTTTTAAGCCACCCAGCTTATGGTATTTTGTTAGGCAGCCTTAGGAAACAAATACAGATGGAGTAGTAGAATGTATTATGTTTTTAATAACTCGCTCACCTTCTTTCCATAAAATCAATCCTACCTCACCTTCTATTGCAATTTGACTTTTAATACCTGTGGGAATGAATATACTTCACTGCTCCACAGGAGTTGAATCTGAATGCCTGATTTGCTCTGGCTAATACAATGGGAATGGAAGTGATGTGCATTATATCCTAGCAGAAGTTTTAAGAACCACTGGGTGTTTCTGTTAGGTCTTTTTCCTTCTGCCAGGAGAACGGAAGTTTCCAGGTAGGGATCAGTCCCTTAGCCGATGTGTAACTGAGATACAACCAGCCCATGTGCCACATTAGCATTATTGAAATAATTATTGAGAGATTTGTAGTGGTCTCTTACTGCAACAAAACCTAGCAAAGCTAGGGTCTCAAATCAATTCAGATAAAAGGAATTCCTCTCCATCAAGGCTAGCGTTTTTGCTAGCAGATTGACATCATAATCATTAAAATAATTCTATCGATGAAGGGTGCTCTAGACATTGGCATTTAAAGTCTCTTTTCACGATGCCCTGGTACTCAACTACTTATTGAAAATTACCTCTGTTTCTTTATTTTATAAAATTTCAATAATACTAACCTAGCTTGCAATTCTAGTAGACCTATTCATTTCCTATGTTACTGGTGTAATATTCTGATTCTATTTCTTACACAAATAGAGCCAAGACAGTGCTTAGTTCTCTTAGATGTGAGTCAGGGATGGTGTGCACAGAGGCAACATCTGAAAGTTTTGAGAGGACCACAGGATAGCTATGTGATTTCACAGGCATATGATGGGGGCTACATTTCGTAACTTCATTTTTTTTTCTTTTGAGATGGAGTCTCACTCTGTCACCCAGGCTGGAGTACAGTGGCAGAATCTCGGCTCACTGAAACCTCCGCCTCCCGGGTTCAAGTGATTCTCCTGCCTCAGCCTCCCAAGTAGCTGGGACTACAGGTCCCCACCACCACGCCCAGCTAATTTTTTGTATTTTCAGTAGAGACAGAGTTTCACCGTATTAGCCAGGCTGGTCTTGAACTCCTGACCTTGTGATCCACCTGCCTCGGCCTCCCAAAGTGCTGGGATTACAGGTGTGAACCACAGCACCCAGCCTTCCTAACTTCTTAGAACCTAACTTCTCAAATTCGTAACAGAAAACTAATACTGCTTAATATTTGAGAAGAGGGACTAGGACTATGGCATGGATGGAGGTAGGATTTTAAAATTACATTTTAAGCCCTATCCTAATGAACTAAGCCAGTAAGTAGATTGGAAATAAACTTTAAGTACTCATGAGAAGATGGGTCATAGAATAATGTTTATGACTTCTATTCACTCAACAAATATTTATTAAGAAACGTTATGGGCCAGCCATTCTTTTAGGTGCTGAAGATACAGCTGTAAACAAAGCAAACAAAACCCCCATCTTGGGGAACTCACATTCTTGAATGGTAAGTCATTTGTATGTGTATTTTGTCATGAGCTCTTGAGTGCAGATTGAAGTTGTTAACTGGTACTGCTACTTTTTAAAAAGTTTGTATTGACCATCTTTTCTAATGTAATTCTAAGGCTTCCATATTGCCTAATTTTTCAGTGGTATAATAACTGTAATCAGTATCAATACTAATTCAGAATTACATTAGCAGCACTGATTTTATAGTCCCCAAATGGATACCATAAACAAAGGAAAAGTGTTTACTAAACTTTAGTCTGAGGACATAGATGACACGTTACCATTTATATAATGACAGACTTTACAGACAATTCGAAAGAAATGTCACTCTCTTTATTCAAATGCTACAATAGTGCAATTAAAACAAGACATTTATCTTTGAATGTGTCTTCCCTATCACTACTAATTCACTGGGTCATTAGCTCCAACACTGTGAATAGGTTCTCACTACCCCATTCAATTTAATTAGTGTACCAGATAATATAGAAGAGCACACTTTGCACTGCAGCAAATAGTAGATAATGGTTCTTAGAAAGAGAGCAATTGCCTTACTCTGTGATGGCTAACCAGGGGGGGAAAAATACACACACACACACACACACACACACACACACACACACACACACACACACACATTTGACTTCATACAAAGATATCGAGATGCAGTTCTCTCACAAAAAGCAAAGATTATCATCTCTTGGAAATTAAAGATAATCTCAAATTGGAATAAGTCATTGACACACACATAAAGCAAATATGTAAAAAGGAGTATTATTTATTTTTTGTTGTGTTTTTGCTTTTGCTTTTGTTCAACCACAGTAAGCAGACACAGCATGGCATTAGCTGGCCTGGTAATCATTTCATGTTTTTTTGACAAAAGTCCAAATCTAAATAATTAAAGAATACATTATAACATTGTCTTGTAATGTAGGCTGATACTCTGTCAATTTACTCTCAGATATGAAACTGAATCAATATTGAAATCATATCCTTAACAAAAAAAAGAAAGATGTGCTTCTCACAGTGACAGTGTTAGTTCCACACATTAAGGATTTATGCTAACTCCTCTGTTGAATTCACTAACTCCTTAAACCTATCTGTAATCTGCATTTACAGGCAATTATAGAAAATTGCCAGTATATACTGAAAACAGAGAACTTTCACATTCAATAAACTTCAGCTAAATACCAGCCATGTCCACACCAACCTCAACCCACCCGGTTCCTGCTCTACTCTGCAGTTAAGTACCAGCAATGTGTCGGACAGAATGCTGGATCCTAGCACTAAGACTCCACCCAGGCCTCAAGTTAGTGAGAGACAGATTAGGGTTATCATGAAGAAGTGAGAAATGGTTTGTTTATCCAAAAAGTAGTCCTTGAAATCAACACTGGGTCTCATATTTGAACACTGCTTTTAGCACCATGTTAATACTGAATCATCAAATCAGAAATATGTCAAATCCTCTTAAAATGTCAGAAAGGATTCTAGGCCAGAAATGCATGATGATTTAAGGTATTGTGAGAGAATCAAAATCGTAAATTAATGCCTCAGATCAGATTAACATTAAATTAATGGTGCTATTAAATTAATGTCAAGCATTTCAGGAAGACGTTGATATTGAATGTGCCACCATCCACCATTGCCATCCTACAGCAGACTTTAAGAAAGCTTCATTTTATTTGAATTATGGTATTAACATATCTTAAGCCAGGAGGCCTGGATAGAGGAAAGAAAAAGGATAAGAGAAAGGTGAAGGGTCAGAAGTAAATGGTTACCGCCACACACCTTAAGAGACTAGGAGGTCTCGGCCGGGCGTGGTGACTCACGCCTGTAATCCCAGCACTTTGGGAGACTGAGGCAGGCGGATCACAAGGTCAGGAGATCGAGACCATCCTGGATAACACGGTGAAACCCCATCTCTACTACAAAATACAAAAAATTAGCCAGGCGTAGTGGCGGGCGCCTGTAGTCCCAGATACTTGGGAGGCTGAGGCAGGAGAATGGCGTGAACCCAGGAGGCGGAGCTTGCAGTGAGCCGAGATCGCGCCACTGCACTCCAGCCTGAGCGACAGAGCGAGACTCTGTCTCGGGAAAAAAAAAAAAAAAAGAGCGATTAGGAGGTCTCAGAGTTTAGGATTCCATCTGTAAGTCCACAATGCAACACAGATGTTTATTTGAGGGGGGAGGGTGGGAGGAGGGAGAGGGAGAAAAGATAACTATTGGGTATTGGGTTTCATACCTGAACAATGAAAGAATCTGTACAACAAATCCCCGTGACACGTATTTACCTATGTAACAAACCTTCGCATGTACCCTCAAACCTAAAATAAAAGTTAAAAAAAAAAAAGAACTCAAATGAAATAGATTGGTGCTGGGAAGAACTGATTTTTTTTAACTTTTATTTTAAGTTCAGGGGTACATGTACAGGTTTGTCACATAGGTAAATTTGTGTTACAGGGGTTTGCTGTACCGATTATTTCATCACCCAGGTATTAAGCCTAGTATGCATTAGTTATTTTTTCTGATTCTGTCCCTCCTCCTACCCTCTATCCTCCACCCTCTAACAGGTCTCAGTGTCTGTTGTTCCGTTCTATGTCATGTGTTCTCATCATTTAGCTCCCTTACAAGTGAGAACATGTGGTAATCGGTTTTCTGAAGAACTGATTTTTATTTTCACCAAAAAGTTCAGTAGAGAGAGAACTTTCACATTCAGTAAATCTCTTCTAAGTACCAGCCTATTGAATCAGAAGTGGAGCCAATTTCCACTTGGCCGCTTACATAAGGAGTCATGTGCAGAAAGCTGTGCTGACTGAGAGGGACCACACTTCCAGTTTATCCCAAAGCTATTTAGGCCACCTCATAGCTTGGTACTCTGGCCAGTTGTCTAACTAATCTGCCCATTGTCCAGCTCTGCCTACAGGATGGAAAAATGAATTTGACAGGCAGTCATAAATATCTGATTTGTAAGATAGTTACCTTTCTTATTTTAAATTATAACTTGATATTCTTTTAGATCAGTCTAGTTTCTCAGCATGAAGCTGCAATATCCCCACATCTATCCACTCTGGTAAGACAAAGTTCCAGATCCTGCAAAGCCAGTAGTAAAAAAATCCATCCTGGGATAAATTTACCAGTAAAATGCAACCTGGTCAGGACCTACTTTGAATATCATGACTGCTAACACTCTGGCCATAGCTAATTAGACCAGGGATGGCACTCAAATCGTACTGAGCTACAAAGGGACTAAGAACAAAAAGTGGGTAATAAAATATAGAGTCAGTTAGATTTTTCTTAGAGAATTTCAATACAACTTCAAAAACAGTCAGTGGATACCAGGATAGATGAAAGAGGAGAGATACAGGAAGAACAGAGTAGACAGACGCCAGGAAGCAATAGAGACAAATCGGTAGCAGAAGTTATCAGTAAGTAGAATCCGTAAGTTAGAGAGGAGAGTTGAGAGATACTATTCAGTAGTGACTGGCAGACAGAAGTAGCAGAGACACTGTAGTGTTGGCAAGGATGACTATAGTTGCTGGACACTGCACAATACCCCAGTTCCCCTTTGGGCCTATCTTCACTCACAGAAACAATTCATTGCCTCCTTTACTTCTGTATCTATCCTTCCCAGAGAACTCCACTAAATGAAATACCTGAAAATGTTTTGTTCCCTGTAATGTGGAGGAGCCTAACGTATTTTTAGAAATATTGAATTATAGACCTTCCCATTTGAACAACTTTTTGACTTCCACAAGGCTGCTTTTTAAAAATCTATAAATGGTTTCATATGTTTATGTGTTAAAGTCTTATCAAGAACCCTTTTTTGACTAAAAACTTCTTTAATTTTTTTTCAACCAAGCCAATAAGCATATTTTTATGAGTGTAGGACAAATAAATCAGAAAGTTCAAAATTTAATATCTCTCACAAATAGAAAATTACTGCTTGTCATATATTCTGAAAACAAAGCAAAATAATCCAACTGATTCATTTTCTAATCCATGAAGTAGATGACATATGATGTATTTCGTCACTGTTGATTTACTACAGTTTATATTTTTTCCTGAGTTTCAGTGACTTGATTCAAGTATAATCATTTAGCTTAATTTATTTCTGTCATTATATAAAACTGTTTTATTACCATTTGTCACCAATTGAATCCCTTATCTCCAGATGAAGAATTCATTGTCCCTTAAATATTAAATAAAAATCTAAGCTGTGCTTAGTCCTGCACTGACCACTCATTTCAACCCAAAGTGTAGGAAAAAAGTCTCTGCAATTCAGATAAAATTAATAAATAGAAAAAAAAGTTTGACCATTAGTTGTGGAGATAGGACAAATAGACACCTAAGAAATCGATTGAAGGCATTCTAGTAATACTAGGTAGCAGCGTGGACCATATATAAAAGTATTTCTCCAATTGGTGGAGCTCTGTGACAATGCTGGTTTTATGGTGAAATAAAAACTTGGAGTAGGGAAGAGTCTTCTGTGGACTAGACTTTGACTGGAAAGAGTTCTTGGTAAAGATGAGCATTGGGTTGGGCTGTGCCTGGCTGGTGGGATTAGAATAGCAGAGCAGATGGGAGAACATCTCAGGCTATGGGGCATGGAGTCAGGAAAAGTTTTATCCAGGTGCAGGGGTCAGAATGGAGGGGGCAGGGAAACAAAGCAAGCTCAACAGTGGGGCTCATTGGTGAGAGATCAAGAATACAGCTCTCAACTGATTTAACCCATAAGCATTCTGGACCTTAAGCAGAAAATTGTCCTAATAAAAGTTATTTTAGCGAGAAACTGCCAGCAGCAGGACCTACCAGGAGACCACTGTAATGATCTTAATGTAACATAACTAGCTACCAGAGTAGAGACAATTAGAATATTGCAAAGGACAAATATAAAAAACATAATAAGTGATCGAGAATTAATACATTAGGAAATAGATGCAAAAATAATTAGAAATAAAGATCAATCAACCTCTTAAGCTTATCACATCAGAGTTTGAAAAATTAGATGGGCAGTGAAGGAAAAGATGTGTTTGGGTAGGGAAACTGTGATTTTGAAATCATCAGAGAGCCAGCTGGTGGAATTGGACATGAGAGAGGAGAACAGTGTGTCCTGACCTACCTAGTGGTAATGATCACATGAACTCAGAGCAATGCTGACATGCTCACTCACTGGCTGCATACAAGTACCTGTGTTTGGTAATCTAGTAAGGCACAAGCTCACAGCCATACAACCAATCAATCACTACAGTAGCAGATAGCACAGGTCTACAGAGTGGGAGAAAATGCTTGAGCCAGTTATGCCATAGCACGGTAATGCAACATATTAATTCAAAAATAGGGAACACAGACATTCCATACATAAGGGGCAAATAACAATATTGTGCTTCTAGAGGAACTAGAATGTTTTACTCAAAATAAGGTCCTCTGATCAATTCTGACTGACAATTACCACGGTTTTGGGCAGTTAATCCATCTTAGCTACACCTCTACGCATCCTGGTCTCCTCACATTCTCCCATCTTCTCTGAAGTTTGCTTTGCTTTATGCCCTGATATTCCCTAGGCTTTGAAATAGGGGTCACTGTGCTCATCTGCATGTTTCATCCTGTCCTCTTGATACAATACTATTTTAAAAATGATAGAGTTTAAAGAACCCCAGGCTAAAAATTTTGTGGTTCAACACTACATCTCAGATATATTGTCCATACTGTTTTGACCTTATGTGCAGATTTAAGAAAGAAGACTCTTGCCTTTCATCTTAGATTTCAGTCACTTAAGCCAGGTCACTAGTCCTGGGGTTTTGTCTTCTCCTTGCCTGTTGAAATTCTTTAGAGCTATAAGTCCTGCCTTAATCACAATTCCTGGTATCTTGGTCCCCAATTATTTGTGTGGTATTTATGGTAACTTGTGCTGATGACTCCCAGATATGTATTCCAAACATATGTACGGAATAGTTCCGTTTTTAAAAGTGCTATTCAAATAGCATTGTCCTCATCTCAACTTTGTCATCTGAATTAAACTTTATTTAATCTAGTTTGAAAACTCCTTGAGCTATAAAATAAATGACCTTTTTTGGTAGAAAAGCTATAGTCACATCACAACAGGACTATATAAATTAACAACCATATTTCAGAAGAACTGAAAGTATAAACATGAGTCCTTAAATATCTAAATAACTGGGGTCTTTTAATAATTCACTGTATCAAACTCTAAAAAAGTTTGACTAATCCCAAGAAATCTTCTGATTAAGTAAATCAAATAAATATTTTCACCATGAAAAAGATCATCCTACAAAATCTGTTTGTGAGAAGTTTAGTGCTTGGGCCACTCTACTTAGGGAAAATTTTTTTTTTTCCGTTTTTTTTTTTTTCCTTTTTTTTCATACAGAGTTTTGCTCTTGTCACCCAGGCTGGAGTGCAGTGGTGCAATCTCGGCTCACTGCAACCTCTGCCTCTTGGGTTCAAGCTATTCTCCTGCCTCAGCCTCCCAAGTAGCTGGGATTACAGGCACCTGTCAACATGCCTGGCTAATTTTTGTATTTTTAGTAGAGACAGGGTTTCACCATGTTGGCCAAGCTGGTCTCAAACTCCTGACCTCAGTTGATCCAACCACCTTCGCCTCCCAAAGTACTGAGATTACAGGCATAAGCCATCACACCTGGCCAGGGAAAGATATTTTTCTATCACTAGAAACTATATTCAACAAAGAAAACCTACCCTTGTGACATATTTTGGATGTTTGTCCCCGCCCAAATGAATTGTAATCCTCAAAGCTGGAGGTGGGGCCAGGTAAGAGGTGTTTGGGTCATGGGGGCGGATCCCTCATGGCTTGGTGCAAAAGTGAGTGAGTTCTCTGGAGATCTGTCATTTAAAAGTGTGTAGCACTTCTCCTCCCTCTCTCTTGCACTTGCTCTGGCCATGTGAAGTGCCTGCTCACCCTTCACCTTCTGCCATCACTGTAAGCTTGCCGAAGCCTCCCCAGAAGCCAAGCTGATGCCAACTAAGCTTCCTGTAAAGCCTGTAGAACTGTGAGCCAATTAAACCTCTTTCCTTTATAAATTACCCAGTCTCGGGTATTGATAGCAATGCAAGAATGGCCTAACACACCATCAAAAGTTAATAAATCTGGCTCAATGTTCTGTTTCAACTCCACTATCAAAGTTAGAGTTGAGAAATCATTAATGTATGTGGGTAATCTATGCTCCAGTAAGTCCTGAGTCACAATATGGGGAAAGTTTGATATTTAGATTAGCTTTAATTGGGGTTGTTAATGTATTTATTGCTTTGGCCTGTTTTAGAGTGTGGTCTTAATATTGCCCACATGGTCTGGTTTCTCCTTGCTTTGCCAAGGAGCCTGCCTCCTGCTCAGCAAGAAGCCTGCTTTGCTGTAGACTTTTCCATCTAATAGTCTTCATTAGTTGAAGAACTAAGGAAAGCCCTCAATCCTTCCTCATCCAGGATCAACCAGCTGGTCAGGACATTTTTCTTCTTGAGCATCACTGTAGCCATCCTCTTAGAACCCACGCTGAAATGTGGGGATGATCAGTTCTTGTACTGAGGCATTAAACTAGCACAAAGCAATTAAGAGGGAGAAGATTGGGAGCTGCAGCTCTATTCCTATCCCATTTTCTCACAGCAACTCAAGGAGGATCCAGGCACTTAGGATTTAAGACTTCGGAGAGTTCCCCCTGTCTATGCTTCTTCCCTCACTTCTCTCAGCCTATCTATGAGCAACTGTCTCCTGACAAGCATTCTACCTCCTTCCTCCAGGAATCCCCACATTAAGTAATATCAGGACTCTATTCCTAGTTGTTTCTTGCAAATTCTGATGGTTTCAACCTCACTGGAAGTTCATGTAGATTTTAATCTGCTTGAAGCTTTTGCTGGCTCCAAAGAAGATGGATGAGCTCTGGTACTGTAAATGTGTAAAAGGAATCAGTATCTAGTCTGATTTTGTTCAATGCCCACTAACGGAATGGAAACTGAATACAAAAACAAAAATGGCCAGACCGCATATAAAATAGAACACTGACCTGCAGTCTGCAAAAATCAACTCAGGAAAATAACCCAGTATCTATAGTAACCAGCCAGGAAGTCAACCAACTGTAAGTCAGACTTGTAGAAAATCAAACCACTATCTCTAGCAGCCAATTCAGGAAGCCAAACAATAACCCCAGTAATAGCCCAGAACTTGATTAAAAACTGACTACTTTCCTAATTTTTGTTCTTGCTTCCAACTTAGAATCAACCAGAGAAAGCCGAATAGGCACCCCCAACCAATCACATAGGATCTCCACTTCTAGTTACCTGCCTATAGCTTCCCTCCCAACAACCTTCAGTCAGAGAATATCTGAAGCCTTCTCTTTTTTTTTTTCTACTATAAAACTTCCCCACTCCTCTGCTGCCTTTTGTGTCTCTGCCAAAATGCAAGTGATGGTGGGTGACTCCCTTGTTATAAAAAGCTCTAAATAAATAGTCCTTGCTTTTCTTATTTTTTCCCTAAGGGCAAGCACATCTTATCCAAGTAGAAATTCATTAATTGTTAATTAATTATTCTAGGGATGCTCAATGTACTAGTCTCACATGAAGACAATATGCTCCTCATATCTAGATAATTTTAAAGTAACTGCTTTAGAACCTTGAGAAATAACAGGCATCATTTTGCTAAAGGAATACTTGACTCTTACTTGTTTCTGCTTTTATGGCCAGGAGCGCACACATTAGCTGAGAATGGCTCTGTGCAAGTCAACCAGGATAGATGGCACAATCTCTCAAGAGATCATTTAGGATCCTAAATAGGAAGGAGGGTACTTCAATGAATCTCACTATATTTAACTCACATTTCTCTCATTTGAAAGCACAAAACTTTTTGAAAAGTCATACAAAAGTCATACAAAGTAGGGTTAAAAATCTGAAAGACAAGCATTTACCGAAAAGAGACTCTTTCACAGAAGATATTATTTATATCCAACCACTTCCATTATTATTGAACGGGGGAGCAATAAAAGGGTTCAAACATTTCGACTGTTTCTATAATTTGTAGAAAACCATTTGGCAACCCACGAAACAAGAGACCAGAAGATTTACAAGACATTACTTGGTTCATTTACAGAATTAAATAAAAAACTGTAAATCGTTAAATTATTTAAATTATATGTGGAAGTAGGAGCCTCACATTAAGCATAAATTTTACGACCACTGTGATAGTGTCTGAAAAGTTGGCTGGAAGGGCCTGCAAATTACACATTTGCATAAGGAATAAAGGGCACTGCCAAGACCAAACACGCACAAAAATGTATCCTGGAAGAGAAAGCATGGATCACAGGCTTAACCCAATAGCAACATCCCAGTCACTGAAAGAGGAACAACAAGCTTACAATTTTAGTGTAACAAAATTGTGTTTGCCCTCTACTGTAGCCCAAAATTGAACTCAAAGAATGGCAAGTTAATACAAAATAAGCTTTTTACACTCAAAAATTCCCAAGAGACTTTATAAGAAGTATGATTAGTACACTAGGGAGAAAGACCTCCTTGCCACTTCCTGATAGCCCAGTGTGGGTAGGGCCCTGCACATCGTAAGTGCAGCCATGACAGCCAAGAAGCAGCCACGAGAGAAGGCATGGCCCTCCCCTTAGCAGTGTCAGCACAACTACAGCAGTCAGGTTCCCCAGGGTCCCAGCGCCAAGCATTTCCAGAGCAGCAGAGGGCAGCCTGTTCTCTTTTTCTCTTTCTTTCTTTCTTTTTTTTTTAAAGACAGAGTCTCACTCTGTCACCTAAGCTGGAGTGCAATGGCATGATCTCGGCTCACTGCAACCTCTGTCTCTTGGGTTCAAGCCATCCTCCTGCCTCAGCCTCCTGAGTAGCTGGGATTACAGGCACCCGCCACCATGGCCAGCTAATTTGTGCACTTTTAGTAGAGACAGGGTTTTACCATGTTGGCCAGGATGGTCTTGAACTCCTGACCTCAGTTGATCTGCCTGCCTTGGCTTCCCAAAGTGCTGGGATTACAGGCGTGAGCCACCATGCCAGACCGGGCAGTCTTCTCTCAAGTGACTGGAGGCAGTGTCCTTGACAAGAGCATCATCACCCAAATCACCTGTGCCTGCATGAAGGGTCGTACAGGGCTTTCCAGGTAGCAAAAGATAAGAAGGTGGATTGGCCACATGCTCACATTGTTTAGAGGGATATGTGAGAAAGAATCATAGAAATAAATGCAGAAAACTTTGAGTGCGGTTAGAGGCCCCATATCGAAGATGAAGATGAGAACCAGAACAAGAGAACTTATTACTATTCATATGATCCCCATTTTCCTTCAAGGATGATAAGTGGTTTAGGGAACACTAGTTTCAGGTATATAATTTTATTTTCAGGGGTGCTATTTTGAAAAATATTTAAATAATAGAGTTTTTCTTTGTCTCTCCCCGTTCTCTACCACCTTGAATCATGATATCTGGAAGCCTCTCTACCATTATCACCCCAGAGAAAATTCCTTCCAGATTGGGAGAGAAAATAAAAGAAAAGAAGAAAACAGGGAGGGAGAAGCCAAGTAGGAAGACACAGCCAGAGACATGTGACCTACTTCCCAACTGAAGGTGAAAACCCGAGAAGACAGAGGTGATGGCGGGGTGGGGGGAACACAAGGACACTCGGGCAGTGGTTGGCCTCCTTTGGGAGGCCCAAGAAAACCTGCAAGCTTCTAGGAGCAGCCTGGCATGTGACTTGTGCCACATCCCGTATGGCACAGGAGTAAGGTGCCCTGGCAGACAGAGGTGACAAAATAGATGAGCTTGAAGTTCTGCTCCTGGCTTTCCTCCACCTTCACATGGCTTCAAGGGATCGTGGAGTTCTGCATGCCTGGTGGACAGCCCAGGCAGTCAGAGACCTGCTGGATTGGCAGAGACATGGAGTCGGAACATGCTGAAGTAGGTGGAGATTTCTTAATCAAAAGAAAATGACCAGATCACAGATTTCAGCAATCAGTGACAGCACATATTTCTAGAACTGCAGGTGGCATGAGAGGCACTTCAGTGTACAACAGGCCAATCAGAACAGGGAGGACCCAGAGGATACCTGGCAGATAGTGCAGTCCCCTGTCCCAATGATACAAAATGACATAAGACCCTCCTCCTAGATATAGCAACATGCCATCTTAGAAAGGAGCTGGGGGAGGGAGCAAAAATCTGAAAATGGAGCTTTTACCTGAAAGATAATAACATACAAAAGAGATCATTAAGGAGACAAATAATTTTTTGGCACTTCAGAATTCCACTCTTCCAACATTGACCCCACCCTACACATACACCTAAAGGGGACAAGCCTCATGAGAAAGTTATATCAACTGCAGGAAAGGAATAGTTTTCATTTCATCTTTGCATCCAAGTTGACCCCAAAAATTTGTATTCTAAGACGCCCTCAAAATGTTTTATATCTTCAACATTATCATGACTGTTTATGAGAGAAAATGCAATTGACATGGAGGGGGAGAAGAAGCAAAGAGAAAGAAAGTTCATGAGACAAAGGGAGTGGTTTGGAAATTCCCTGCTTGGTCTGAAGACTAGTTTAGTGGATCTGGGAGAAAGTTGAAGGAGAGGGCATATAGAACCATGGGGAGAGAGCCACACCAAGGTTGCTGAACACAGTCCAGCATGGCAAAGAGAGGACTAATGGTGTGAGTGAAGAATACAATGGTGCAGCAGCAGCTGTCAGCATTAATTATGACAAATCTATAACTGATGGAGATATTGGCATTTTCAGAATATGTCTCCAATGTTGTGATGCATCTGCTACTGTGCCTTCAAATGACAGCAAGAAAAATGGTGGGGCATTTTTTCCAGACACTGCATACTAAGCTTTGAAATTCAGTATTATTTCAGAGTCATAATTTATTGACTCCTGTGGAGTTTGAGGCACATGAGTTGTATAAAAAATGGAATCATGACAGAAAGATCATTCTGATTCTAACTTATTACAGGTCTGTATGGAGTTATTTACAATAAAGAAGGTGCTTGTTTCCAGTAAGAGCCTAGAGTTTTGTTAATGCCATTTTTCAGTACTGCGCTGGCTTGGATGTGGGACAGAGTAGAATTATAAAGAGTTTGTCTTTGGAGGGACACCACAGAGATCTGGAAGAGCTCTGCAAACCGTCCTCTCAAAATACCATGCCTAAGCTCCAAAGGTTGCACTGTTGTCTAATTATGCTTAAGAATTGATGTTTCTTAGTTTCCTAATCTAAACCTATGTAGAGTTCATTCCTTGATGAGCAGCAATTCTGAGTGTGTCAATAAACTGATGGGCAGATTTCTGGAACAGTATTTGCATGAGGAGCTCCCAAAGCGAGTGTGAGTCAGGCAAACACCACTGGGCCAGAGACAAACTTCAGCCATGGGAGAAGATTGAGGATTCTGAATGCAATCTGAGGTCCCTTGGGTTTGCCTTTCAGTCCAGCAGCAAGGGTCTATGGCAAGGAGGGAGAAATTGGAAATAAAAGTCAAAAGTCCTGTCTTGCTAAAAGCATTCAAATCAGAATTCATAAGAAACTAATTTTTTATTAGATGATTTGTTTTATATAAAGGTAAATAATTTTAATTATTTCTGTGTGATAACAGTTCCACAAAGAGGAGAAAAGCATTTTCTCCAAAGTTGTTCCTGGAATTATTGAAATTATGGGAAAAAAGCCTTGGCCCCAAAAACTCCAATACATCAGCAAAAGGAGAGCACCATGGGCCCTAGCAGAAGTGGCAAAGATGTGCAAGCTGGGTATGGATTCCTGACAGAGTTGGCAGTACGCAGGGGAATTAGAGATATCCAGCAGAGGGGGCATCAGTACCCAGAGGTCCCTATGTGACCACTGTCTGGGCTTGTTCATAAACACAACTGAAACGTGTTGAGGACTTTAGATATAACTAGTTGGATAAGAGAAAGGACTTCACAGCAGATAGAACTCCTGAATTGGCAGAATGACACAAAAGCCACATAGTACAGGTTATTACCATTAATATTGTTAACATCCATCTATAAGATTGGGTAGGTATAGTTGGGGAACATGAATTACATAGAAGTCCAAGGCAAATTTCCATAATTATCCTCAGAGTCCCAGGGATTCTTCACCTGAGTCCAGAACCCCTAAACAGTCTAGATAATATTTAGGGAACACTCATGTTTTTGTAAGAAAACCCACATGTTTTCAGAATTCTGTGTATGTGTCTTTATGGATATTTCTTCTGATGAAAATTTTCATAATTTTTATCAGATTATCAAATGGGAATGTGACCCCAGAAATGGTGAGAACCTGGAATATTTCCTGCAGCATCCTAAATAGATATCTCATTTCTTAGGACCCAAAGGAGAGAGAAAATGATTTTGTTTTTGTTTGGCAGGGCAGGGGGGTGGGAGTTGGTCCACTCAGAGCTTTGGACTTGTTTTCAAAAATCTGTGATCAAGGATATCTTTGATCTTCAGAATATTTGCCCCTGCAATGCCAGAAACTCAAATCTAGGTAGTGGGGTCATATATTTCTCTCCTCTGTCCCCAACTTGCAGTACAGAGCTATGTTTAGTCTACCCAAAATAATCTCAACAGATTCCAAAAGACAACCAATGCAAATTGCAAGAATATTAGCCATTTGCACATCATTAATTAACCTTTCATAAGAATTTTTCTTCCACTGAAAATGGTGGAAACCGGGGCTGAGTGAAGACGTTAAAATCAGGCTCTGTGTACTTACTGAGAAGCACTGTCTGGATAAGGAGATAGGATACTGGGCCTGCTCTGATGGACATTTTTTTATTGACAAGGATACAGAATGGGAATTTTCAGTTTTGTGATCACAGTAACCTTAGCTGATAGCAGTGAACCATCCATGTTCTTGTTGAGATGTATAGGTACTATCTACATGCCTTGGAACTAAAAAGAAAAGGAAAAAGGCATAAGGGCACGGTTAAACAGATAAAAAATAGACTTTTTTTTTTCTTTTACTAAGGACTGTATTCTAGCTCTCTTCAGCATTCAGTTGAACTATTTTATATAAAGATAAATCCAATCAAATATTTAAGAATTACCAGTTGGTGACCTTAACCTAGCATCATTGACCTTGTAGGTATTTCAGTTCTGCCAAGATAATTACCAGGAGAACAAATCATAAATATAAGTTGTTACTACTGTAAGCAAAATCCACTGCAAAAGCAGTTAGTTCTGAGACAAATTACCTAAGGAATCCACCAGATCGCTAAGGTCCTTCCATTGTGTTCACTAGTCAAAATTTTAACATCAGCATTAAATCAAAATTTTACATTGCCAGGGACTTCTCTCTTCAGAACTTTAAACAGTGTCTCAGAAATGCATTTCACTATGCACACTAAAACCTACATCAGAGATGGTAGTAAAAGCCTAATCTCTTTAAAACAGAAAGAACAGAATTGGTCACTTCAAAAATTACCCTGTGATCTATGGTACTGGGATAATACAGCGAACTTTTGTGACATACAGGGCCACAAGCATACCAAAAAGGGGATTTTCAAAGGACATTTCTTCTTGTTAAACTATTTTTAATGACAATAATTACTTATAATGGAGACACTTAACCACTAACCGTGGGATAATCTCAAGATATAACTGAACAGTTTTAGAAATTTATGTCAAAATTAATCAATCTATCTAATTTTTATTAAAGGAAGAAGAAAAAATTCTCTGAAGACCACACTTTCTTATAAGGCTATAAGTTTAAGGCAGCAGTATAATTAGAAAAAAAAAATTTATTAAAGGGCTGGAAATTATCCTCAAATTAAAACATTTACAGCCTTGAGCTGTAATTAGGGCAAAGGTAAAGGAGAGATTCACAAAGCAATCCTGGCTGCTTCTGACTGCTCCTTGGATGCTGTCTTTGCTAATTCATTATCTTGCTTCCACTGTTAATTATGTGGCTCCCCAAGGCTTGATAATGACTCTTTTTCCTCTTTACCTTTCCTTCTAGTTTATTCATTGCCTTATATGATTTTAACAATTCTGTTAGAGATCGAGCTAACATTGACTGATACCTTCTGAAAGCTGAACTCTGTGCTAGGCATTTTTGAAATTAACCGCAAACATCATATGCCTAATTTCCTTGATTATTCCTTTCCACCAAACAGTTCCACATGATGTTCTAGGCTCTATCAAAAAACAGTTCAGATGTGGTGCAGTAGGAAGATAACTGAAAGTGAAGGGGTAGGGTTCTTGTCCCAGCTCTGTCACTGATGAGTTAGGTGGTTGGAAACACGTCACTATATTTCTCACAGTTTTAGTAAAATAAAGATCTTGAACTAGATCAAGAGTTGGAAACTGGCTGTCCACTAGACAAATCCAACATGCAGACATATTTCCTTGGCCTGCATAATGATTTAAAAATCTGGAAGATTATGTAAAACTCTAGATTTCTGTCTTGCAAAAGTAGAATATCCAAGCCTGATTTATTGGATGGCAATAATTGACTGCAGCCAAGCAGCAATTGCCCCTTTAGGAAAGGCCTGTATTCTCCTGTTTCTTACAATCCACAACCTACCCTATTGTATTAGAAGTGTTCCCCTTTGTTCATTCATTTTACAGGACTTACATCTTAATCAGATGGCCAACTCTAGGACAAAAATGCACTGGTTTTACTTCTAAAAGTAGCTTATAATTTACTATATTTCTGGCTTCCTCCCCATCTTAGTTTAGGACCATAAGCATATATCTAGCATAAGTCTATCTCAAATTTTTCAGTGTTAAATAAATTCATTTCTTTCACTGAGCTACTCAAACCTTTCCAAATTCTGTTTGACAATTGTCATCATAGCTAAACCCCCAAAACTTTAAAATCTTGTTTTTACTTCTCTCTGTACTTGCAAATGATATAACATATAAGCTTATATATTTATATATTGTAATATATATGTTTTATATAACTATATTTAATCATATTTATTTATATATGTTTATATAAATATTTATATTATATATAAAATATATGCATATTAGATCATGTATATTATGTATTTTATATATTATATAATATTTGTAAATATAATTTATAAGTTTATATATTTATAATATATAATACATAATATATTACATATTATAATTATATTTAAAATTAATCATATATTATAATAGCATTAAATATTATATATTATTATGTTATATATGTTATTATTAATATGATTATTAATATACTATCTATTATGTATATATAAATATATATTAAGATATTATATATGTATAATTATATTATGTATATGTAATAATATATAATACATAATATGTTATATATCATATATGATTTTATATAATATATTATATATAATAATATATAATATAAATATTATATATAATGAAAATTGTAATTTCTGAGAAAGGGTTTATATCATTTGCTTATATGTGTATATATTCTATATTTAATATTATAATATATAATATTCCTCTGGGTGTATAGTGGGTGAATGGATATTGGAAAAGCACCCAACACCTCTACTACAGAAGTATTTTATATTTCTTTTTATTTAAATATAACATACTCTAAAGGTTCTTTGGTTAATGGTTCTATGGTTCTATTATATTTTATATTATAATATATATTATAATATATTATATACTTTATATTATATTATAATATTATATACTTTATATTATAACATTATGTTTTATATTATAATATATATTATATATTATATAGTACAATATGTTATATATTATAATATATAATATGTTGTACATATCTTATTATGTATTATATATCACATATAATACATTATATTATATATTACATAATATATTATATTATATGAGGTTATATAATATGAGATTATATATTATGTATTATATTATATATAATATATATTATATATTATGTACAACATATTATATATTATAATATATAATATATTGTACTATATAATATATTATGTAATATATTATAATATATAATACAATATATTATATATTATAATTAATATAATTTATATCACATAATATCATGATATATAATACAACCATAGAACCATTAGAGTATTTTATAGTTAAATAAAAATAAATATAAAATATTTCTGTAGTAGAGATGTTAGGTGCTTTTCCAATATTCATTCACCCATTATACACCCAGAGGAATATTATATATTATAATATTAAATATAGAATATATACATATATAAGCAAATGATATAAAGTCTTTCTCAGAAATTACAATTTTCATTATTTTATAGCTAGGTTGTTATAGCCAGAAAGAATAAAATAAAGAATATCTTAGAAAAGAATAAAGAATATCTTAGAAGAAGAAAGGATATCTTAGAATATTCTTTCTAAGCCTCTCCATAACCAATCCTTACATTGAAAATAAGAACATTTATATTCCTTATAAATCTATAAAGCTTCTAACAACTTAGTGCATCTCCTAAGGAGCAATCATGGGTTTTAAAAATTGTTGTAACAGAGACTAAAAATGACTATTCATGAACCACGCACTCCTGCTTCCTTAGTTACAAAACTCAGACTTTATTTTGGGTGTTAAGGCAAGAAGCTAAAAAACTACACTTCTCAGATGCTCTTTTTTAAATTTTTTAATTGATACATAATAGATGTAGATATTTTCAGGGTACATGTGATAATTTAATACATTCATGTAATATATATAAAGATCAATTCAGTGAAACTAAGATATCCATTACTTTAAAATTTATCTTTATGCTAGAAACAGTTGAATTATTTTCTTCTAGATATTTTGAAATACATAATAGATTGTTGTAAACTATTGTCACTCTACAGATCTATCAAACACTAGGTTTTTCTTCTTCTACCAAACTGTATAATTGTACCCATTAATCAAACTCTCTTTTTCCTCTCCCCTCCCAGCACCTTTCCCATCCTCTGGTAACCACCAATCTACTCTTAATCTTCATGAAATCACTCTTTTAGCTCCCACATGTGAGTGAGAACATGTAATATTTGTCTTTCTGTGTTTGGCTTATTTCACTTAACATAATGACCTAAAGTTCTATCCATGTTGCTGCAAATTACAGGATTTTATTCTTTTTATGGCTGAATAATATTCCATTGTATATACATACAAACCACATTTTTTTAACCCATTCATCCATTGATTGACACGTAGGTTGACTGCATGTTTTGACTATAATAAACATGAGCGTACACATATTGCTTCAATATATTGATTTCCTTTCCTTTAAATATGTATCCGGTGATGAAATTGCTGGATCATATAGTAGTTCAATTTTTACTTTTCTGAAAAACCTCCATTTCATAGTGGCTGTGCTAATTTACACTTCTATCAATAGCATATAAGGGTTCCCCTTTCTCCACAGCCTCAGTCTTTTTGATACAAGCCATTTTAACTGAGGCGAGATGATATCTCATTGTAGTTTTGATTGGCATTTCTCCGATGATTAGTGATATGGAGCATTTTTTCATATACTTGTTTGCCATTTGAATGTCTTCCTTTTAAAAATGTCTGTTCTGGCCGGGCACGGTGGCAGCCTGTAACCCTAGCACTTTGGGAGGCCAAGGTGAGCAGATCACTTGAGGTCAGGAGCTCAAGACCAGCCTGGACAACATTTATATATATATATATATATATATATATATATATATATATTCTTGTTATTAATCTCTCTTGTCACATGAGTA
This sequence comes from Macaca mulatta, assembly GCF_049350105.2. Taxonomy (NCBI): domain Eukaryota; kingdom Metazoa; phylum Chordata; class Mammalia; order Primates; family Cercopithecidae; genus Macaca; species Macaca mulatta. The sequence continues at coordinate 127,572,393 of NC_133411.1, forward strand.
GTTTGCAAATATTTTCTCCCTCCTGTGGACTGTCTCTTCACTTTGTTGATTGATTGCTTTGCTGTGCAGAAGCTTTCCAGCTTGACATAATCCCATTTGTCTATTTTTGCTTTGGCTAATTGTCTGTGCTTTTGAGGTCTTAACCCAAAAATATCTGCCCACACTAATGCACTGGAGCATTTCTTCAATGTTTTCTTCTAGTAGTTTCATAGTTTTGGGTCTTAAATTTAAGTCTTCAATCCATTTTGATTTGATTTTTGTGTATGCTGAGAGGTAGGAGTTCAGTCTTACTCTTCTGTATATGGTTAGCCAGATTTTCCAGCACCATTTATTGAATAAACTGTCCTTTGCCCTATCATATGTTCTTGGCATCATTGTTGAAAGTGAGTTGGCTATAAATGTAAGGATTTTATCTGGGTTTTCTGTTCTATTCCATTGGTCTGGTCTGTGTGTCTGTTTTTATGCCAGTACCAGGTTGATTTGGTTACTATAGCTTGGTCATATATTTTGAAACCAAGTAGTATGATGCCTCTAGCTTACTGTTTTTGCTCAAGATTGCTTTGGCTATCCAGGGTCTTTTGTGGTTCCATATAATTTTTAGAATTGTTTTTGTTTTTTCTATTTCTATGAAGCATGTCATTAGTATTTTGATAGGGATTGCACTGACTCTGTAAGTTGCTTTGATTAGTATTGTCATTTTAACGATATTAATTTGACTTCCTTCTTTCCAGTTTGGATGCCCTTCATTTCTTTCTATTTCCTAATTGCTGTGGTCAGGACTTCGAGTATTACGTTGAAAAAAAGTGGTGCAAGTGGGCATGCTTATCTCACTCCAGATCTTAGAAGAAAGGCTTTCCATTTTCCCCTTTTTGGTACTACGTTAGCTGTGGGTTTGTCACATGTGGTATTTATTATTCTGAGGTATGTTTTTTCTATACCTAGTTTGTTGACGATTTTTATTCATAAGACAATGTTGAAATTTATCAAATGTTTAGCATCTATTGAAGTGATCATATGATTTTTGTTCTTGGTTCTGTTGATGTGATGTGTTACATTTATTGATTTGCATATGTGGAAACATTCTTGTATTTCTGAGCTGAATACCACTTGGTCATGCTGAATGACATTTTTAATGTTGTGTTGGTCTGATTTTTTGTTTTGTTTTGTTTTGTTTTGTTGCATTGCAATAAAGAAATACCTAAAGCTGGGTCATTTATAAGGTAAAAAGATTAATTGGATTATGGTTCTGCAGGCTGTACAGGAAGTATAACACTGGCATCTGCTCCTGTTGAGGGTCTCAGGAAGCTTCCAATCATGGTGGAAGGCAAAGAGGGAGCAGATGCCTCACATGGTGAAAGTGGGAGTGAGAGAGCGAAGTTGGAGATCCCTGACTGTTTTTAACAAACAGATATTGAGTGAACTAACTGAGCAAGAACTCACTCATCACCAAGGTGAGGGCACTAAGCTATTCAGGAGGAATCCACCCTATGATCAATACCTCCCAGTAGACCCCGCCTCCAACAATAGAGGTCACATTTCACCATGAGATTTGGGGGGAACACATGTCCAAACATTATCAAATGTGTTGCTGGATTTGGATTGCTAGTATTTTGTTGAGGATTTGTACACCTGTGTTCATCATGATGCTGACATGTAGTTTTCTTTTTTTGTTTCATCTGTGTCTGGCTTTGGTATCAGGGTAATGCTCACCTTGTAGAATGATTTTGGAAATATTCCTTCCTTTTCAATTTTTTGGAAGAGTTGAGTAGAATTAGGATTAGTTCTTTAAATGCTTGATAAAATTCATCAGTGAAGCCATCAGATCTTAGACTTTTCTTTGATGGGGTTTTTTTATTATTATGGTTTTGATCTTGTTGCTTATTTTTTTGTTGTTATTGTTGCTAAGGTTTTCTACTCCTTTATGGTTCAATCTTAGGTTGTACATTTACCAGAATTTACCCATTTCTTCTAGGTTTTCCCATTTGTTGGTATACAGTTCTTCATAACAGTCTCTAATGGTTCTTTGTATTTCTGTGGTCTCAGTTATTATGTCTCCTTTTTCTTCTCTGATTTTACTTACTTGGGTAATCTCTCTTTTTTTATTAATCTAGTTAAAGGTTTGTCAATTTTGTTTATCTTTTCAAAAGAACAAAACTGAGACTAAAAATTGCAGTCTAGAAGATCAACAAAAAAAGGTGGATTTCTTTTTTAAGATAAACAAAATTGACAAACCTTTAGCTCGATTAAACAAAGGTAGACTCTTGTCTCTACCTGGCCCATCTTCCTAGTACAGGTTGAGCATCTCTAATTTGAAATCCTATATCTGAAATGCTTCAAAATCTGAAACACTCCTAAATCCAAAATTTTTTGAGTGCCAACATGATGCCACAAGTAGAAAAGTCAACACCTGACCTCATGTGACAAATGTACAAAATTATTTAAAATATTGAATAAAATTACCTTCAAGCTTTGTGTATAAGATATATATGAAACATAAACGAATTCTGTGTTTAGACTTGGGACTCATCCCAAAGATATCCATTATATGCATATACATGCAAATGTTCCAAAATGCAAAAATTCAAAAACATTCTTCTCATTTTCTCTATTCAAATCATAATGACCATCCTTTTCTCAAAACTCTTTATATTTCATATTGTCTGTTAAGACTTTCTCCGTTAAGAATATCAAGCCCTTGCCACCCCACTTACCCAGGGACCCCTCTACCCCTCATATTGCAAGCTTCTATCCTAGCTACTTTGTTATCACTGAGGCTTAAATGTTTCACATAATGGATCAGAATCAAAAAGCAGAGAAGACCTTGGTATAGGGCAAAAGAAAGAGGTGGAAGCAATCAGGAAAGAGGTGAGGGAATGAAGAAGACTTCAGTTGCTTCTCAATTCGCCGTAAGGAGTTTTGTTTTGTTTTGTTTTGTTTTAACCCACGAAGACTGTTTATCCCTTCAGGATAAAAAAAAAAAAAAAAAAAAAAAAAAAAAAAAAAAACACTACAGAGGAAGAGTTTGAGGAAAGATCATTCCAATTAAAAGAGTCTAACTAGGATTAAAAGAGGCACTTTTAACACATGGAGTAGAACGGAAACTGTCCCTACAGGGCATTTTCAGTATTCCTATAAGGTTTAAAGTTGTCCTTGGTTCTGGAACATAGATTGAGCCTCAGCCCAACTCCCAGAACCAACACCCATTCTCACAAAGTCCATGGTCTATAGGAGAATATGCTTAGGCCTGTTTTTGCTCATCTTATCACCAGAGTCTTAAGAGTTTACTGAGCTCAATATGCTTTCTTTAAGTCCTACTTCTCAGGTCATCTTTAGTTTCTCAGAAAACCATGAAATACTTACCTATAGGCAATGAGAACAATGTGGCTGCCTTGCCTCTAACTTCTCTGCCCTCCCTGCCATTCTGATCCCATTATAGTAAAATCTATTACAGAAATCTCTTTCATCATCTCTTATATTTAAAAGCAGTTACTCTGTTGCCTGCCAGCCAAGTAAAATGTCATAAAGGCCACTATCAAAGAAAGTAAAATGATATAACAACATCCACAATAGAAAAGGAAAAACTAATGAGCCACTGACCTTAAAACATTTATGATCCCAGGGTTAGTTATGTGAAAATCCTTGAAACTTCCCCACTTTGAGTTATTAAAGAGACAATTTATTGGTTGAGTTATTAAGACTTTTTAAAATACTCATGGGGGGCAACATAGCTACTATGTCTTGGAATTTTATCCAGATTGTGAAAGAGCATCAGGGTTGAATATGAAATATCAGGATGGTCCAATAGGGATAAACCCAGCACAGAAAATATGAAAGTGGGTAGGGATGGTCAGCGAACCAGGCCACAGGTGGTATCAAGCAGGCTGTCAGTAAGTAGCTAAGCCCAGCCACGTTTTTTTTGAAACTCTCAGCCAAGACTCTAATCACTGGCAGAAGCTTTTTTCAAAATTGAAGATACAGAAAATTCAATGCAAATTTGTTTAAGCAAAGTAGAAACTGCCTCAGAGTTGGCTTAAGACATGGTTGCTCGAAAGGACCCAAATGATGTTACCAAATGTTCTCCATCTGTCCTCCTCTACTTGGCTCTACTCTCCTCTATATATTGGTTTCATTTTTTAAGAGTCACCTTCAATGTCACAGAAATGGTTACTGAAGCTCTAGAACATGCAGCTTCTTCTATCTTAGCCTGCATAAACTAAAGCATGGGTTTCCTGGTAGATCCTACAAAAGTGCTCTCCTTCTGACTCTGATAGAAACCTCTTGTGTCACATGCTTAGCCTTAAACCAATGACAAGGGCTTGTAAACATGAATGACAGAACTGGGTCATGTGTTCCATCCCTGCAAGTGGGGAAGGCATGGGATGCGGTTACTGAAGAAGGCAAAGTGGGTAAGTGACATCTATAAATAAATACTCACTACATAATCATACTGGGCCCCCATTCTGGAGAGTGAGGGTATGGACAAAAAACAAAGATAGGAGCACCCAGAAGAGCAGAAGAAAAAAATCATTTTGTCAAAATTTTCCACAAAATTGAAGCCTAGTTATTACAACAGTGACAAAAAGTCAACAGCAGAGTAACAGCAAGAAGTGATTTAGGTAAAACTCCATAACTCCATGATGTAAACGTCAGGATCTGTCTTAGTTTCTCGTAAAGGTATGGTCATGTACATGATTTATGGCAAAAGGAGCACTCAGAGGCAGGCCTGATATTCTTCTGCTGAAGAATGGAGTACACTCAAACTAGGTCCCAAGTAAGAAAGATTAGCTGCGTCCAGTTTACTTAAATTCCTTGTCAACGAATATGAGGAGACAGTGCCCAGCTGCTCAGTTTTTATGACCCATGGAAAAGTCCTTCTGAAGAAAGTGATGGTTCCATGCAAGTTCATGAAATTGTAAAATCATTGCAAATTCTGCCCAAACCACAAGATAATGAATAAACAGGTTAAACCAAGGGCATAGGAGAGCAACTGAATGCCTCAATTTGGATTCTGAACGTGTGTCTTATCCCAATTCCTAGCAAGAGATGCAAATCCAAAGCTCGAGAGCAAAAGGCACTCAGTAACTGGTCTTGCATGTGTCAGCTGGGGGCTGCCTAATAGACGATAACAGCCTGACCCCTCTCCTGGACAGCATCATGACAGGTCTGGACACTTGAAATCATCAGCTTCCAGAGGCGAGGTTCCAAGCAGCTACTGCCAGGCATGAGCAAAACACAGACTCAGCTGCAGCAGGCAGCATGCTACATCCCAAGAGCAGCAACTGAATGGGGCAGGGAAGGGGGTGAGTTGTGTTTGGATCCTGATTCCCACACTAAGCTCGACTCTAGCATAAGGAAGGACGTGCTTACTGCCAGAAGAGCTTTAAACTGTGCTGTCAGAGAGTTTTGTTTTCCAGAGCTCTTCCCAACTGGACCTTCTGTCCTTGTTGGAACAGATTCTCTAACTCTCTCTGGGACAAGGCAGGTCCTTATTCCAACCAGTTACAGCTGATTGCACTTCATCCCACAGTTCTACATGGAATATCTGAATTCCATTCTAACAAACTTATTTTTAATTTAGTATTCTCATTCTAACTAGACTTGGTTTTATACCTCTAGATTGGTTTGAAAAATAGAATAGTCTTACCTTAAATCTGAGTATGACCTAAGAATGTGCTAACATTCCTTGTCCAAATATCAATTTCCTGCCATGCTTAAAGCTGGATCTGTTTCCAAAATCCCTTGTAAATTTAAATTATTTAGTACATTCATTGATTAAAACATTAAAGCATGTATTGACATTTAATATGAATGTGTTTACGTGTTATACCACCAAATAGGTAGCATATTCATTCAAGAGAGAAGCAGAAAATTAAATAACTTTTGCACCTGCACAGCACTTGGAGAAGGGCCAGTGACTTTCCTTACTCCTTACCTGAACCCATGAGACCACCATCTGCCTCTCTATGCTGGGTTCTGGAATCAATCTCCTTCTTAGACAGGGTAACTGTTGTAAGCTACTCAGGTCAGTACTGAAGGGTCAGCAACAAATCACACTTGCTGTTAGTCTCACGCCAACCCAATCAAGTAAGCAGTCTTCCAAAAGCTATACCCAGGCTTGATCCCATACCCCTGACTGAATCTCTAGGTAAGCAATATGTCCTATGCCTTGATTCCCCTAGACTAGAAGCCCTGTCCTCTTCTTGCCAGTCACTTCCCCAGTTCCTGGGGACTCAGTTTTTCTACCATAAATCAGACCTCCTTGCAGCTCTTCAAATGCTTCCTCCCAGACACCTCATTGTTTGCTCCACCTCTCTATCAATAAAATCTTCTTACCTCTTTTAGACCGCCCGATGCCTCCAACTTGCTAAGAAACCACTTGCATCCACTTACCAAATACAATATGCTATAGGATATGTTTCATCCACCTGGTTTACCTTTCTTGCTCCCCTAAAGGGTGGCCAGGGCCTGCCCTACCTATGGCTGTGAATTCTGCCTTTCCTGGCCACTTCACTACATACAGCTCATTTTGTATATAGCAGGTACTCCCAAGTGGCATTTATTTGTTTTGTTTTGGTATCTTGAAATAATTAGTTGAAAATGAGAAAATGGTCATCTCACTCTTAGCCCGAATGTGCAGTACTTCCAAAGACCTGAAGCCAAGCATTATTTTCCTTTTCAGACAATAGAAAAACATATTAGTTAATTCTTGTGCAAACACTAAATTTCCCTGTCATGCAGATCGGCCTTCTTAAGCTTCACCACTGAAAAACCTTTTGCTTCAGAGCACAATAAAACACATAACGCCTGCGTCAGACTTGCTTCCCCACATGCTGAAAATCCCTTTGAATTTGAACATTTTATCCTAAAAATGAAAATTTAGCTTCTACCTCATAATATATACATTTTTTGCATTTTAAAATACTTAATTACTTACCCTCAGGTAGAATTGTAGCTACTTCAAGAAAGTGGATTCCATTTATTCTGTGGTTTCATACATCCCTTCACACATATTTCTGTTTCCACAGCATATATTCAGCCTTAGCCTGATAATCCATGTAGAATAAGATTAATATTCTTTTCAGAAAAAAATCTTATGATCTATTGGATTGAACATAAATATAATTGACAAAGTCTGCCTCCTTTTGCCTCCTTAAAAAAAATAGCTTATTTTCTCTTATTCCACATCCTCTATGAAACAAGACAGTTATATTTCCCTAAGAATGCTATGAAGTTGAAAAGCTTCCTTTTGTTGAAGTTTCTAAAGGAAAATAGCTATTCTTGGCTACCTCAAATAAAATGAAATATGTGGTGTTACTTTATTCCTAACTTTACTGAAAATACATTAAATCCATGTACTAATTTTGGACCTACATCCCTATCTATAATTAGCAGTAGCAATATCAATACATGCTTTTTTAACTTTTTAAAAAATATTTTATCCTTGGCTCCTACCTTACAGAGGAAAAAAAATTTAAACATTACATATTTGAAGTAGAAGTCAACTTTACTGACAGATTAAGACACTTTTTGGTGCTCATTAATTAGGAAATTTTTATGTCAATTAAGATCTTTGAACAGATAATATAGTCCAAAAATGTTACTTTAATGAGAATTTGATGAGCCTTTACACAGAAGACTTAAAACAAAACAAATTTCAATTGATCTGGGAGTGTAGTTCTTTAAAAATGAATAGACAATTTCTATTATACAGTAGAGTTTTACAAAACTGTAGCATGAAAAGAAGTATTACAATTTGGTGGAGTGGGAAGAAAGGCAAGCTAGCAATCAGAATGTCATATTTCACAATTCAAGAGATCATAGTCCTGGAGATTCCTCCAGTCCTTGTTGGCCTTACCATGTCCTTGAGTACTGGATATAACCCTCTTTGCAGGAAAAGGAGAAGAGAAAATAAAAAGGCCTCTTTGAAAAGCAGTAGTAAAGGATCCCTGGAGGATTTCTGAGCTCTTGAAACAAGCTTCATGGCAACAGCTTGACTCTGCTTCCTGCCTCAGTGAAGGATGCTGAAATATGAATTGGGAGTGAAGCATTGGACTATTTGCAAGTTCATGTTAAAATATGATTTCCCAGTTCAACAATAAAGTTGATTCAGAATTACATCAAAATAGTGATTTAAAGGTGCCCTACAAAAGAGCTTGGTGCATTAAATAAGCACCAACCACCTTTGTTCTTACAAGTAGTCTCATGCGGGAAGATGTAAAGAAGATTCCATCATCTCCAATATTGCAGAGAGAAAAACGTATGCAGAATACAGTATCTCACCAATGGTCATAATATCAATGTCATTAAAAGTTACATATGGAAATTGCTTCTCAGGTCAGTATTCAATCACCCATATTACACCACTTACAGTTTATTTTTAAATTTTAATAAATCAGGATAATGCCTTCTTTACTATTATAAAATTCCTTTCTCATTCCAAACCATTGCATGGTTTTCTTCCATGAAAGTACATACCCTAAAAACAAACAAGCTTGAAAAACAGATAATGGTGGGGGGAATGTATAAAATAGTGTAAATTACTTTCTGTATCTGTCTTTGGGCACTTTTAATGTGTGACTCTGTGTTCTCTTATTTCACTTCTCAATTCCCATCAACTGTAAGACACACCAATTTAACAACACCTTTCGGGGCAATGGATACACAATTAAATTGAAAACAAACTGATAAATACTAGACAATTAGTAATCCTTGTATGCTTCAGTATGAAGATCAGTTTGATCAGTAATAAAACTCTTATTTGAAAATGAACAGAAAACAGTTCATAAAGAGTAATGTGGATATTATATATATAAATTGGCTCTGTCTCACTCATAACAAAAATAAATCTAGAAGATGCCTTTTACATTAAAAAAAAAAATCAGTTTAAGTATAAATGCCCTTCCAATTCAAAAGTCCAAAGATTCTTCATCATCACTTTTGGCCATCATACCATCACGATGCCACACTTTTTAAGCCATACTTTCAAATCTTTTTCTATACAGCAACTTTAGTATTGATAGTATAATTTCAAGTGTTTAATCTGCGCTTCTCATGTGATCAAAATTGTTGGTTTTTTTATTTCCTTGTTGAATTAGTTACTAAAAGTCAAACAACTTCTCTTGACTGTCACCTGGAAGCTGATGATGATGGTGGATATTCAGTGACAGTTCTTCATGAAATATGAATTGTTCCTGAAAACTGTTCTGGCTTGTGACAAAAAAAAAAAGGAAGCTTTATCCACAAGTGGTTATTTCCACCACCTAATTCTACTGCCTGGGATTGGACAGTCATCTGCATTCATGTTCTTATTCAATGCTACGCCATGGTATGACATTTTCAAAGGGATTTACATGGCACATCGTGTTACAAGCACCAGTAACATAGCTGAGGGACCATAAAATTAACTGATACCTTGTGTGCATGGAAAAGTTCATATATTCACAGAAAATGTACCCTAAGTTTTAGTCCTCTTACTGTTAGCTAGGTAATTTATTTTGATATTAATAAAATATTATAGAATGTCTCAATTCCAAGAACTACTCTGAAACATAGACCTAAGAGGAATTCATTGAGGCATTATGCAAAGTGGCAGCATTTTGCTAATGGGCTGTTAGCTATAGATACCCACTACGGAAGACTCACTGGCCTCTATTTGGCAAAGTTTTTCTTGTTGTTTGTTTGTTTGTTTTTTAGGGGGTGCAGTAGACAGGATTTCTAAGAAGTCCTCTTAAAAATGTCCTGCCCTACCCCTCAGAAACTGTAACTATAGGATATCACACACATGAGTATGTTTTGTTACATTACAAAAGGGACTTTGCAGATGTAATGAAGGCTACTCGTCAGTTGACTTTAAGATGGGAAGATTACATTGGTTTATCTTGGTAGGCACAATATAATCACACAAGCCCTAAAAACCAGACACCGTTTTCTGGCTTATGACAGGGAGGAAAGCAAAGGGAAATTCAGAAAGAGTCAGAGCAGAAGAAGAATTCAGTGTAACACTGCTGGATGAAAGATGGAGGGGGCCACATGAGAAGGGACTCAAGGGGCCCTTGTAGCAGACAGTGGACCCTAGCTGACAGCCAGTAAGGAAATGGGAATCTCAGTCCCACACTGCAAAAAACAAAAACAAAAACAAAAAACAAAAAACAAAGGATTCTGCCAACAATCTAACTGGGCTTGGAAACTGATTCATTCCCAGAACCTCCAGAAAGAATCCAGCCTGACGGAAACCTTGATTTGGCCCATGGGAGACCCTGAGCAGAGAACCCTATTAAACCTACAAAGACTTCTGACATACAGAACTGTGGGTGCTGTTTTAAGCCAGAGTGTTTGTGATCATTTGTTACTGTAGCAGTAAGAAACTGGAACAGGCAAATAGCATGTGGAGCAGGAGGAGAGGATGGAGACTGTAGTCCAGTCAGTCTGAAAAAATAGTGTAGTCCAGTTGATCAAGGGGATGATTGGTGTCCTAGCTGTTTCACCTCCACCTACCAGACATAGAGATAACAACATAACCCATGAGGTATGCATATGAGCCATCAGAGTTTAGCTATCTATACATATAATTAAGGTTTTGTAGGGTTTCTATTTTTAGGAAAGAAGTATAAGCAGTTGTTCTTATAAATCTGAATTTTTAAGTGATAATATTTTTTAGAAAAAATTATTCCTCATCCAGAACTTAAGAAGTCAAAAAACCTTAAGATCCATGCCAAAATGGTTTTGTTTAATGGTGTTTTTGCCTAACTCGGTAAACATAAAACTCAATATGTCATACATCATATCAGGCATTTTCCCACTTTCTCAATGATTTCTGTCAATTCAGTTTACTAATACCTACATTTTTCACCCAACCTCACCTCAAAGACAACTATTCCCTTTTCCAAAAGAGTAGACATCTGTCCTTATTCAACCAGTATTCATTAAATGACCCTATTAGATGCCAAAACATTCTACTATTAATAGAAACTGACCAAAGATGAACAAGATATAATCCCTTCTTTCAAGATTCAAGATATCTAGTATGGAGGACATAAAACAAGAAAATATTCACTTACCGAGCTATCACATCTTAAGAGGAAACCTAGAAACTGGAAACTGGGTGATATATAGCTTGTGGAAGTTTAAAGTGTCACAGTGCAGAGATAGAATGTGAAGCCTTGCCATAGCTGTATATTTGTTTAATTCTTTAGTTCACCTTTAAAACCTATCTCTAGATATACAAATCATAGAGAGATGTGATGAATAAATTCCACAAGTGAAAAACACAGGTGAGGAAAATACCAAGTGTTATAATTTCATCTATACACAATTCAGTCTAATCAAGAGAGAAAATGGTCAGAAAGCATTTGATCTGATTTTTTTCTTGATATTATTAGTTCTGTAGCTAATGTGATGTTTTTGGAGCTGGGGTTTGTTTTTCTTACTTGTGTTATCAATTTATTAGTATAAACATACACCTGTCAACACAGATTTACAGCAATGGAACTACCTATTACAAACATTATAGGCTTCAAGGACATTTGGTTAAGAGCTCAAAACACTTAAATTGCTTTAACACTTGCTACTATATTTCAGTTTTACTTATAAGAAAACATAAATAGCCAGAGTCCTGCTAGAAGAAAAAGTTATTTTGGTAATACTTCTGATTTTCCTCCTGATTTTTCTTTCTAATTCCAAGGTTATTTTCATCTGTGAATCATTGCTTCCAATACCAAATAATGACGATAGTAATTCTGCCCACATGGGGATATTGCAGGAAACAGGGCTAAATTTCACTTCCTACCATAGAGCAGTTCAAATGGAAAAACATTTGTATGCTTTGAAGTCATGCCCACTCAGATTCTTTGCAGAATTTTTTTAGTAAATGCACTAAAAAGGGGGAATTTAAAAGGGGTATTCATGTGCTTGGAATTGAGCTGTGACTTTAACTGAAAATATGAAATGACTTCTGCCCACAAGAAGTATTCAAGGTAGTTGACAGTAGAACAATACACTGAGTTTGACTGTACGGACTACCTTCCATTCCCACTGCTCCTCATCTAATCCAGGCCTTCATCATCTCTTGCCAGGACAACTGCAAGAGTCTCTCAACTGCCCGCCTGTCTGCTACCCAAACATCTTCCAAATAATATCCCCACCATATACAGCCTTAATCAAAATTCTTTGTTTTGGATTATATTGCTTCCCTGATAAAAAGCATTTGATGGCATAGAAATGTATAAAATTCAACTCAGTAAGCACTAAAGAAACCCATTTCCTGCCTTCTTGCCACCTCTCTCTCTCTAGACTCTTCTCTTTAACCCCCAGCCCTGCCATTTTAATGCATGATCCAACCAATCTTAGTTGTTTTGCCTCTATGCACCACACCTGGCTGTTTCGTACCTCCAGTGCCTTCTTGTTGCCTGGAGTATTTTCTCTTCTGCTCCCACACACTTACTCCAGTCTCCACAGGTAGAAGAGACCATCTCCTCCTTTGTGTTGCTTCGGTATCCCCATAGACTTCCTTCTATCAGACCTTTGTCATCCAGGCTGGAGTGCAGTGGCGCCATCATAGCTCACTGTAATCTCAAACTTCTGGGCTCAAGTGATCCTCCCATCTCAGCCTCCTGAGTAGTTGGGACTACAGGCACACACCACCACTATGTTGGGCTAATTGTTTTATCTTTTAAAATATGTTGTAGAAACAAGGTCTCACTATGTTATCCAGGCTGTTCTTGAACTCCTAGGCATAAGTGATCCTCCTACCTCTGCCTCCTAAATTGCTAGGATTATAGGCATGAGCCACTACACCCAGCCACCATCAGACCTCTTATAATGGATTTGGAGATATCTTTCTCTTCAGGTCTATACTCTATATTAAGCTACAATAAGGCAGGGGACACGTCGTCTTCTTTGTATTTCTCCAAACTGTCTTCAAGGACATTAAAACATTGCTAGAAATAGAAAACCCATATATGAAGCAATTACAAATACAAATAAACAGTATAAAAAGAAATGTTAAAGTATATGTATCATGATCTGTCCACATTGAAAGTTCTATGAAGTCACAGGTAGAGTCTTGGTGTCAGACAGACCTGAATTCACATCCCGACTCTTCCATCTCCCAGCTGTGTGAGCACACATACTTCAGCTAATTTCCCAGAAGTGCCTACCTGACTGAGTAGCTGTGTAAACAGTAGATGAGATGTGACAATCCATCACAGCAGTTGCTAAGAAAATATCTATTCTCATACCTCTTCACTGAGAAGGGAGAGTAATTATATGTACTAAATTACTCAAGTATAACTGCTTAAAGTAGTTGAGATTTGAGCTTGACCTTGAATAGCAAGAAGAATTTGGACAGACAGATTTTTATACAAAGTGCCATTCATATGGAGAAATAGCTGTAACGAAGGCAGCTGGCCTGCTTAAAACTCTTCCCAGATGTACCTAAGACCCAGCTTTCAGATGCTCTATCACTCCCACAACTCACCCCTCAGAGCAATGTGAGAATCATTACACATGAATGCAATCCAGCTTCAAAACCCCTTTGTAAATTAGAGAGAAATGTAAAATAGTAGTAATGGTATTTAGAAAAGACTCATGCTTTAATGAAAGAATGTTCCTGAAAAACGATATTGGGCTGTTCACTTGTTTGCACAGAAGTACACATTAGAATAACAGACAGCAGAGCTGGCACGACAATATCTACCAACATTCAAGCAAACACAGGGTAGGTAATAATTTCCATGTGTGGATGGTTCCAGTGTTAACAAAGCAGTCTAAAGCAATCTCATTCACTTTTATGGTTAAGTATTCAAGAAGCATCTTTTTTTTTTTTTTTTTTTTTTAACATTTCAATGTTTTCATGGCTGAAGGGAGACCAGTATAGCCTGGAAAACAATTTACAATGATGTGTAAAGTAGTTACATTTTCCAACAAGTCTGTTTCTTCAATTATTCCACCTATATTAATAGCTCTTAATGGCATTTGATAGATAATAGTCCCAATCCAATCACCCACTTCAGCTGGAGGAGAGCAAGTGCTATCCAAATAGAAAGAGTCCAAGTTTCAAGTTGATTACAAACTCAGGCCTTTGTGCTGACCATTCCCAGCACCAGCTAGCTGTCACTGAGAAAGGGTGCTGTCGGTAGACTGGCCTGCTATCACTCTAACGCCAGTACATTCTGTTTCAGATCTGCAGCTAGGTTTGTGCTATCAGAAAACCAAAGCAATTGCTTCCTTTCTCCTACTGTTTAGATAAGTGGAACAATGTGTAATTTGGTTTAGGTAAAAAATATATATATATATATATGGATTGTAGGAAAAGGCTTAAAGAAAGAGATAAAGACAAAATGGAATTTTTCTCCATCTCTTGAACACAGTATGAATTTAATAAATTTAAAGATTTATAAGGAATCAAAAAAAAATCCAAAGATAAGAACTGAAAGAATGCAATGTTGTTGAAGTACTCCTTTTCAATACCATTCATGATCATCATATGTAGACAACTACCATTGACTCTGAATTGGGGTCCCAGCTTAGGCTTTTGCCCCTTGTAATCTTCCCACACACAATATCCACAGTTAGTCTTTTTAAATGGTAAGTCAAATCCTATCACTTCTTTGCTCAAAATTCTTGAATGGCTTCCAACCTCATTCATAATAAAATCTAAAGTATTCACAAGCTTTTTCTGAACTTTCCAGCCTCACTTCATCACCCTCCTTGTGCTTACTCCAACCAAGGTATACTCTGAACTCACAAAACACTAAGCCAGCTCTCACCTGCTGTCCACACCACAACCCCCGCCAGTGGCAGACCTTTTTTCATTCAGGTTTCCGCTCAAATGTCACCTACTCAGGGAGGTCTTCCTGACCACACGTCACTGTCATCCTCTGCTTCAATGCATTCCCCTAAATTGACCTTAGCAGTTATCAATACTTCACATTAAATTACTTATCTATCTATCTGTCTCGCCCATTAGAATATAAGTTGCAAGATGGGGATGTAGAATCTCAGAGCCTGGAACACTGGAAGCTACATAGTAGACACTCAAAAAATGTTGTGGAAGAAAGAAAGGGAGGAAAGGAGAGAGAAAAAAGGAAGTTTTCCTTGTCTTACTACTCAAATGTTGGTGTCTTTGCTCCCAAATAACTGAATGTGTAGGTTAATTGGAGAGCAATTATTTATGTCCCTAGATCCATTTGCTAGAGATAGTAACATCAGGAAAAGAGCAAGGGCTTTGGAAACAAAGAGACCTGGATTTAAATCCCATTTCCATCACCAAATAGCTTTTTGACTTTGAACAAGTTTTTAAAACTCTGTTGAACTTTACAGTTGCTAAGCCTTTAAACACCCATAAGTATTGGCTAGGCACTAGAGATACCTCAGAAAAATTGAGAGAATTAAATTAACTAACCTCCATTAAAAGTAGCTTGGCAGAAATGCATAATTAATAAATATTAGCTCTCAGTTCCCTACCCGCTCTACCTCATCCTCCCAGCAGCTTTACCTGCCCAATAAATGCACTTTGGATAAGCAAAAGGAAGAGTGGCTGCTGGTAGACTATGAAACCTATAATGAGCAAACAAAGTAACTCCAGTAAAAGCACTTTGAAAAGGGTAGCACAGTATACAAATAAACGGAAGAAAGTATCATTCCCTTTGTTAAAAATGTGTTGCAAAACCAGATTTCCATGTCTTAAATTTGTAGTAAGTAAATTAGCTTGAGAACAGTCCAAGTAAAGAGGACTCTGGGGCAAAGAATAAGCCAAGTGAAGATAAAACAGAGAGAAAAAGACAAAGTGTTCCAAGGGAAATGACTACTCTTGACAATGCATTCCAGAATGCCAGGTGCCTGAATGTCAGGGAACCGACTGGCTAGCGCCTCCAGTAAGTGCTCCATCACACTCACACTGATTCGAGTTTCCATCTTTGTAGGAGAAGAAATGGAAGCCCACAATATCACAAACAAGCCCTTAGCTCCTCTGTGGTCATCTTTCCCACTGATGTGTGGTCATGATCAAGCTCTGGGAAGGACAGGATGGATGATACAGTGAAAATCACCCCACCAATCAACAGAGGTGAGTAAAATATAAGCAAAGGAGAACACCGTTGATATTTATCCTCAGCCTACATGGACTCTCCCTAAATTGCCTCCCTTGAGCACACAGCACTTCAGGGAAGAAAATTAGCATTCCTCTGAGTTCCTGAAATATGTTGGGTCTTGGGATCTTCACCATCACATATACTGTCTTATTTTATCACCACAGTAATCCAAGAAAATCTCCATTTTCTAGAGGAAAAAGCTGAGACTTAGGAAGCTGATGAAAGAATTAAAGCCAGAAATAGCATTTAGCACTAACTCTATAAAAAAAAGAAACAAGTCATCTCTTGTATTTGTATATTAGAACTTTATAAATTACAAAGTGTTTTCACAAGCATTCCCCTAAATTGGCCTTCACAAACATACTATCAAAAGCAATCCATACAGTATTAGTATCCTTACTAAATAACAGAAAAAGCTGAGGCTCAGAGCAATTGAGTGATTTGTCTAAAACTGCACAGCCAGTAAGTGGCAGAACTGGGACTTGAACCCACTTCCCTAATTCTGGGAATGGTGCTCTTTCCTCTAAAAGATGATTCCTACTTCTCAAAAGAGAACCAGATTTATGTAAACCATATGCATTTTAAAATTTGAGCTGGAAAAGGATATGGTTCCCATCTAGAACCTCTAAGTAATAGCCCAAGCCCCCCGAGTTATCTGGGTAACAAAAGCTGTTGATACCTCGAAATCTCCATGGCTCAGCTCCATGAAGACTTACTTCTAACCCGAGTGAAAGCTCAAAACAGGTACTGTAGATATATGGTAATTCAAAGACCCAGGTTTCATTTATCCTTCACTTGGGCCTCTGCACCCAGGCAAAGGGGAAAAGAAATGGACACACATCACTTCAGTTTCATTCTACTGGGAGAACTAGTCACAGGCCATTCCTGGATGCCAGTGGCCATGTGGTACATGGCTGTGCAGCCACTTCACATGAACAACTCTACACTACGAAAAGCAGAGCATGAATTATAAGTAAATAGCTAGTGATCTCTGTCATTCCCTACTAACATAACCAATCATGAAACAAAAAATGGCTGTGAGATAATACCCTTAAAGTCAGGAGCCAGCTTAAATTGTTTTACACAGCCACAAGCAAGGATAATATTTTTAAACATTATTTGATCCTGCTGCTATATAGTCTTCCAAAGTATACAAATAATAACAAATAAATGTACATTTGCCCCCAAGGATAGTATATTCTCATCCATCAGGGAATATGAGATCACCTGGGATGAATACTAAATTTTAAAAATGTAGATTCCCAGGACCCAGACCCAGTAATTTTTACATAAGTGCTTCTGATGCCTCAGGCCCACAGACCATACTTTGTGAAATACTGGCATAGAACCATTGTTATTTCATGACTGGTGGTTATATAATGGCTGCTTAAATGTTAGACTAGAGAGAGGAGAAATGCATCAGCCATCCAACAGTCTCCTCACAAAATCCAGCAGAAGTCAGCTCCAGGAAGGAGCAGGAAATCTTTGTGGTTTCAGATTTTCCACATTCAAGCATACACCCACTCCCACAAAGGGTTTGTTTTGCTGTCTAGGTTCTATTTTCTGGTCTCCTTGACACCGCAGAAACAACTTGGCCCTTTGCAGAGACTCAGATAACTTCAAATGGCAGGAGGTGCCTCACAAGGACAAAGGAGACAAAGATGGATTGGGCAGATCTAAGACCTAAAAAAAAAATCTGTATTTAATAACTTCTATTTTACCTACAACACTGTGGCTCTCTCTGGAGAAAGGAGAAACTAGGGTATGAGGTACGGGCTACACTCAAGCTACAAAACAGTTGTTGCTCATTAACCTTGTATAACATGACATCCGATTCTTCCTTAACACAGGTAACAAATCACTTCTCATATCAGGGAGTTGCCCCAGAAGCCTTCAGACTATTTTAAGCCTAGTGCTGTGTTCCAGAAATCATTCTAAATGTTATCAATGGTGATCCTGAGAAATTCAAGAACAGTCAGTCAAAGAAAGTAATTCAAAATATTTTCCACTTTGTGAGTCTTTAGAAGACCTTTATATTGGAAAAACAGAAAAATAAATTAAGATTCAGAATGCTTGACTTCATACTGGATTGCCAGGTTTTGCTATTGTTCATGGAATGAGATGGGACTTTAAAAAAAAAAAAAAAAAAAAAGGCAGTCAGAGGGCACCTGAATGTGAGCTGGGGCAGGAGACTGGGGATAAAAATAAAACTAACTTGGTAGTTGATTAAACCTGCAGCAGGGCCTGGCAACTGTGGTTGGGGGAGGGAGTTATGGTCTGGGCATACCATAATACTCCCACCTACCTAGGGGTCTCCACAAGCATGACACTTTGATAAGGCTCCAGTCTAGAGACCCCTGGAGAGTCACTAGTAACACATACACACCCTCCTTAGAGCCCTGGGAAACTCCAAATTCTCCAACATGATGGATCCAAATTATTGTGTACAAGCTGAAATATGCCCAAGCTTATGCCTCCGCCCAGCACTCATAGCCATTACCTTCCACCTGCCTTGCAATTCTAATCAGACACCGGCCCCACCATGTTGTATTCTTGCTGCTCCTTCTCCCACATACCTGACCTCCCCACGTCACTAAGCTTCTCTCTTCCTACACAAGTAATTTCCAGACTTGCACCTACAAGGCGTGGGTGGGTTACTTGCCCCTCCAGGTCACTGACTCCAGAGGCAACCTTTTGTCCTCCATTTCCTCTCCACCTCCACCTCCCAGCCAAGCTGTCTCCCACCCCTCCACTTCCCATTTCCCCAGTCACCCAGATTCAGGCATTGCCCTTGTCCCCCTCTCAGGTTCCTGTCTGTGATTCCTGCCTCCAGTCTCTCATCACTCCAATGTACCCTTTAAACTATGCCTAGACTATTTGGTAAATAACTAACCACGAACATTTCAACCCTGAATAAGGTGGATGTTACTGATTACATTAATGGTCCCAATTCTTCACCTTTCCTTGACTCCATGTCCTTTACCATGTAAATCTGCAGTTCCCTTTCACACTGACTTGAATTGGTCATTAGACTTGTTTGGCCAATAAGATGCTTACTTGAGAAGGATTTGCAAACTGACCTTGCTTACTCTTGTACTTCTACAATTGCCATGAGAACATTCATGGGCTGGCCTACTGTATGAGAAGCATGTGAAGAGCTGAGTAGCCCCAGGAGCTCCAGCAAAAGCAACCTTATACCAGCCAAAAGCCCAACACCAGACATATGAGTGAGCCCAGCTGAGACCGAAAGTATTCAATTAAGTCCAGCCTAACTCACCAACAGACTAAATAAATGCTTATTGTTTTAGCTTAAGCTACTGGTTTGTGGGGAGATTTGGTATGAGACATTAGGGTGGCAACAGATAGCCAATAGGACAATACACAATACAACAAGATTATTTCAAAAGACATTCTGCCCATCCCAGTCATAATCAAAGCTTCCCCTTCATGTCACCATCTGTCTAGTTCCTGAGTCTCCCACCCTATTTGTAGGGTTTATGTGCCCTTGGGCCAGCAGACAGAATAGATCAGATCTGAACAGACCTTTACTATAGACCTTTCTTCCACATGCTTGAGAAGAGAAGATTCCTGGTAATTGGTGATATTCAACATTTTGTGATGAGACCAGTAAGTAAGCAGTGACTCAGTTTCCTTATAGCTAGAACTGGTGACAGAAGGTGTCCAATGCAGAAACAGTTAAGGTTTTACAGTCTAGCCCCTCAATTTGGGAAAATTAATGCTGAAAGTATGTATCTGAATCTTTCTCTTACACTGACCAGCAGCTTCCCAGAAAAATGGTTGTGTTTTCACAGGATATGTTTCTGATTGGTCTCATGTCCATGTGTGGGGGATCCAGGGGAGAGAACAGAACCCATCAGAGAAGTCCGTGAGATACAAATGGAGGATTTGTTAAGGATTGTGTAGAAGGAGAAGAAACCAATCTGTACTTTGACATATTGCCCCACAATTTGTGTTTTCTCTCCCCAAGTTGAATACAAATTATTTGAGAACAAGTTTTCAATTCAATCCTCTTTCGAGGTGGCAATAGAGGCAACAGAAAGAAAACTGGATTTAAAATCATGAACTCTGTCATGAGGGAAAGTGACTTAATCACTGTTTTCTGTGGGTTAGAGTCATCTGTTGCCTTATGTAATCACCGAATATAGAGAATATGTAGATAATAGATGGGTAGAATAAGTGGATCAACTAAATGTCACCTTCTTACTCTAAGAAAACATACTCTGTCATCCTAGCCCATTATTATCTCACATTACCATGTTTTATTTTCTTCATAGCACTTTATTATTATCCATAATTATCTTATATATCTATTTACATATCTATTTTCTATTCTTCTCAATTCAAAGGTAAGCACCATGAAGGCAGAGTCTCCACAAGGGGAGGATTCCATGAGGGTGTATCATTTCCTATTGCATCCCAGCTTTCAGAAATTGTTAGGCACATGGTAGGTACTCAGTGAGTAATAACTTGAAGGAAGAAAAGAAGGTAAGAAGAGAGGGAGAGAAGGAGGAAGGAAAGAAAGGAGGAAGGGAAGAAGGGAGAAAAAGATTAATGGGTGCATGGATACTTTATCTTCAGAGTTATCTAACTTTCTATTAATAACATCCAATCCATCAAAGAAATTATATTTCTTTGGGCACACTTAGGGTTATAGAAATAATTTCAATTCATAAAGAGACAGGCAAAAACATTTTCTTTGCATTATAAAAAACATGTGGAATTCATACCAATATTTTAGTCCAAAGGTTTCTGTGGTCTCTAACTGATAGCCTATTCTCTAAATTTTTAAGTTTGAGAATTCTTCATATAAATACACAAATGGACCCAATGAAGGACCACAGAACGAGCCGTCTAACATTACTTAGCATATTTCCCTGTCTGTATAATTAAAGAGTTGGATAACATAGATTTTATGATTGCTTTTGAAACTCTGTAAGTTAATGATAATTAGGAAAGTCATCACTTCTGGTTTCAAGCTCTCCTCCAAGAAACCATAATATTCACCAGATATACTCTCAAAATTAAGTAACTACTGAAAAGCACGAAAGCTGAATGGGGTACTATACTTGCATGTTTAAGCTTGCTGAAGAAAGTTCAGCTGGAATTGCAAAATTCTGATTTAAAAATACTCCTCTGCCAACATTAATTTTGAACGTGAGAATTAGATACCTTAGTTAGAGCTTAAAGAAGCATTATATGGCCAGGGACCTCAACTCCCACAAAGACAAGCCTACCAGCAGCTCCAGCTACAGTCAAAGATGTACAAAATGCTCCCTGTCCTATTGGATACTCAAATTTTCTGAATTTCTATTTGCCTCCTGAAATGAGGCATGAATGAGGACCCAAGATGACAATAATATAGTCTCTTTTCCATCCTCTTGATTCACCCGCATCACAGTATGTGTCTTAGTCAAGGCTCTTTTGTTTGCAAGTAACAGAAACCCTCTTTAGCGTGGTTAAGGGAAAATAGCATAGTTTTCATAATGGAATAATGCTATCTTGTGGAATCTGAGACAAGAAGGTACCTGAGCCCTAGTAGGAGTAAAAATGTTGTTGCCAGCAGGAACAAGCCCACCCACTCTCTCGATCTTGGCTCTTAGATTCCCTGCTCTGCTCTGCTCTGCTCTATATGCCCCAGGGATTGTTACATCGCCTTGCCTGTAGCCACCACCTAGCGCCCTGGTTTATGGTATCTCAGTTCAAGCTTGAACTGTGTGTAGAGGCTGAAACTAACACCCCCTCCACCAAATCCAAAGTCCTGGGAAAGAGATTGATTAGCCCACATTGGGCCAAGTAACCTCCTCTATTCAAATCAACTGTGACAAGAGGGCAAACATGACTGTGAATAATTCATCTGTGAGTCAAGAAGGGGCAGCCTCATGGGAAAATAAGGTCATTGTGAAGACACTCCAAAGAGAGGCTGCAATAGCATCTTCACAAGGACTCTACCAGGAGGGAGACTCTTATCATACAGGCTAAGAAATGACCTGTGTTAAGGTACTCCTAGAGGGACAGATCTTATATGACAGATTATGTAAGTTAATAACTAATAGTATATATATATACACACACACACACACAGATGTATACATATATATATAAAGTTTATTAAGTATTAACTTACACGATCACAACATCCCACAATAGGCTGTCAAAAAGCTGAGGAGCAAGGAGAATCAGTCCGAGTTCCAAAACTGAAGAACTCAGAGTCCAATGTTTGAGGGCAGGAAGTATTCAGCATGGGAGAAGATGTAGGCTGGGAGGCTAGGCCAGTCTCGCTCCTTTTCACATTTTTCTGCCTGCTTTATAGTCGCTGGAAGCTGATTAGATTGTGCCCACCAGATTAAGTATGAATCTGCCTTCCCCAGCCCACAGACTCAAATCTTAATCTCTTTTGGCAACTCCCACGCAGACACACCCAGAATTAATACTTTGTATCCTTCAATCCAATCAAGTTGACACTCAGTATTAACCATCACATGAGCAGAGTGAAGACTCTTCCCAACAGGCATCTTGAATTGCCACAAACTTAGTGACTTAAAACAACACACATTGATTACTTTATAATTCTGTAGATCAGAAGTCCAACATGGGTCTCACTGGGCTAAAATCTAGGTGTTAGCAGGGGAGAAAGTCTACATATCTAGGGGAGAATACACAGTAGTTCCTTTCCTTTTCCAGCTTCTAGAGGCCATTCACATAGCTCCTTCGTCCATCTGCAAAGCCAGCAAAGTTGCATCTCTCTGACCATTCTTCCGTCATCGTATCTCTTTCTCTGGCCACAGTCTGAGCAGTTCTCTGATTTTAAGGGCCCATGTGATTAGATTGGGACCACTCAGATAGTCCAGATTATCTTCCCATCTCAAGGACCTTAATCGCATCTGCAAGAACTTTTTTGCCATGTAAGTTAACATATTTACAGACTCCAGAAATTAGGATGTGGATATCTTTGGAAAGTAATTATTCTGTCTACCACAGAAGGGTTTTTGAAATTAAAATATTTTTAGTTTTCACTTTCAGGTATGTTTTTCTTATTTGCCTAAATCTCATAACAATTTTCCAATATTCCATCCAGGGGTCATTTTATAATGGAGATGTATAGTCCATGTGCATATGAAAATAGGGGAAAAAATATACATACACAATTTTCTATTAATTATTCTAATAATTATACATGTACATGTATATAATTATACATGCATGTAATTATACACATATAATTTCCTATTATATGTATATATGTATATGTATGTATAATTATATGTGTATAATTAAATGTGAATATAACTATACATATATAAACTTATTGTATATGTATAATTGTACATATATAAACTTTCCTATGAAACAAGGAAATTTTAAGCCTCACCTACAAAGGCCTTATCAACATTTCATTTTATTAATATTGAATATCTGTAATCACCAATTATCAGTTCTATAATAAAGTATAAGTAACAAGTATTGAACCTCTGCTAATTCCCAAACACTTTCCCAGGCTTTTTATATCTCTCATTTCAGTTAATCCTCACAATGACCCTACAAAGGGAATGGTATTATCTCCATGTTAGAAATGAATAAAGCAATGATAAATAAGTTTGGCTAAGTCAAATGGATAGTAAGAAGTGGAGCCAAGACTCAATTCAAAGCCATGCTCAAATACAAGTTTCCCATTCTGTCCTTTACCAACCAGATAGCCACCAAAGAATAAAACCCTGTTTTTAGGTGGGCTTATAATGTTCTGCTCTCTCACAATCAGAAATAACAACCATTCTATTAATAGCAATCCTTCCATTAATAAGCAAATATACTAGGAATGTGGGACATGGAGATAGACATATGATTCACTGCTAAGCAGAGCCTTGGTCAGTAGGGCTGACAAGGTTCTGAGGATGACCAGGATCTTGCAGACAGCTGTTTATTACTGGTTATGATATAGGTTTTCTTTCTAATTTTTCCCAATTACTTAGAAAAACATAGACATAGATATAAGGAAGAGAAAGAAAGAGAACTGTGCCTCGATATCCTTATCCATAAAATGATCATAATTAAAGGTACTTAGCTAACTTCCAATGACTGTTGGGTAATTAAATCAGTTAATATATATATTATATCTAATATATTATGTGTTATATATTAGATATAATATATAATTATATATAATATATGTTATATATTAGATATAATATATAATTATATATAATATGTTATATATTTAATATATAATAATATGTTATATATTATGATATTTGATTATAATATATATTATTTGTAGGTGAGGCTTAATATATTACATAATAATATATAATATATATAATAATGTATATATAAAGCACTTAGAACAATGTCTGGCTTATAAAAAACATTATCCTTACCACCACCAACATCATCGTTACTATCTTCTTCTTCATCACTATCAATATTTCAGGCTTGAAGCACTAATAAATATAAAGGCTAGAAGGTCTCTACATATTGGAAGGAGCTCCAGGATGCCAATGGACAAATTACTATCTGGTGTTTCTGGTCTTTGGTCTCAAATACAGGCATCAGTAATATGCACTCCTCTATTGAATTTATTGCTTCCTTACAATTAGAGACTTTAACTCCTTAATGCTATTTGTTTTTCTTCTAGGAGTCTAAGAAAATCCAATTCCCAGTCTATCCATTTTTTTTTATTTATTATTATTATACTTTAAGTTGTAGGGTACATGTGCATAATGTGCAGGTTTGTTACATATGTATACTTGTGCCATGTTGGTGTGCTGCACCCATCAACTCGTCATTTACATCAGGTATAACTCCCAATGCAATCCCTCCCCCCTCCCCCCTCCCCATGATAGGCCCCGGTGTGTGATGTTCCCCTTCCTGAGTCCGAGTGATCTCATTGTTCAGTTCCCACCTATGAGTGAGAACATGCGGTGTTTGGTTTTCTGTTCTTGTGATAGTTTGCTAAGAATGATGGTTTCCAGGTGCATCCATGTCCCTACAAAGGACACAAACTCATCCTTTTTCATGGCTGCATAGTATTCCATGGTGTATATGTGCCACATTTTCTTAATACAATCTGTCACTGATGGACATTTGGGTTGATTCCAAGTCTTTGCTATTGTGAATAGTGCCGCAATAAACATGAGTGTGCATGTGTCTTTATAGCAGCATAATTTATAATCCTTTGGGTACATACCCAGTAATGGGATGGCTGGGTCATATGGTACATCTAGTTCTAGATCCTTGAGGAATCGCCATACTGTTTTCCATAATGGTTGAACTAGTTTACAATCCCACCAACAGTGTAAAAGTGTTCCTATTTCTCCACATCCTCTCCAGCACCTGTTGTTTCCTGACTTTTTAATGATCGCCATTCTAACTGGTGTGAGATGGTATCTCATTGTGGTTTTGATTTGCATTTCTCTGATGGCCAGTGATGATGAGCATTTTTTCATGTGTCTGTTGGCTGTAT
Organism: Macaca mulatta; assembly: GCF_049350105.2. NCBI lineage: Eukaryota > Metazoa > Chordata > Mammalia > Primates > Cercopithecidae > Macaca > Macaca mulatta. The sequence continues at coordinate 127,597,959 of NC_133411.1, forward strand.
GAATGTCTTCTTTTGAGAAATGTCTGTTCATATCCTTTGCCCACTTTTGGATGGGGTTGTTTGTTTTTTTCTTGTAAATTTGTTGGAGTTCTTTGTAGGTTCTGGATATTAGCCCTTTGTCAGATGAGTAGATTGCAAAAATTTTCTCCCATTCTGTAGGTTGCCTGTTCACTCTGATGGTAGTTTCTTTTGCTGTGCAGAAGCTCTTTAGTTTAATGAGATCCCATTTGTCAATTTTGGCTTTTGCTGCCGTTGCTTTTGGTGTTTTAGACATGAAGTCTTTGCCCATGCCTATGTCCTGAATGGTACTACCTAGGTTTTCCTCTAGGATTTTTATGGTATTAGGTCTAACGTTTAAGTCTCTAATCCATCTTGAATTAATTTTCGTATAAGGAGTAAGGAAAGGATCCAGTTTCAGCTTTCTACTTGTGGCTAGCCAATTTTCCCAGCACCATTTATTAAATAGGGAATCCTTTCCCCATTTCTTGTTTCTCTCAGGTTTGTCAAAGACCAGATGGCTGTAGATGTGTGGTATTATTTCTGAGGACTCTGTTCTGTTCCATTAGTCTATATCTCTGTTTTGGTACCAGTACCATGCTGTTTTGGTTACTGTAGCCTTGTAGTATAGTTTGAAGTCAGGTAGCATGATGCCTCCAGCTTTGTTCTTTTGACTTAGGATTGTCTTGGAGATGCGGGCTCTTTTTTGGTTCCATATGAACTTTAAAGCAGTTTTTTCCAATTCTGTGAAGAAACTCATTGGTAGCTTGATGGGGATGGCATTGAATCTATAAATTACCTTGGGCAGTATGGCCATTTTCACGATATTGATTCTTCCTATCCATGAGCATGGTATGTTCTTCCATTTGTTTGTGTCCTCTTTGATTTCACTGAGCAGTGGTTTGTAGTTCTCCTTGAAGAGGTCCTTTACATCCCTTGTAAGTTTGATTCCTAGGTATTTTATTCTCTTTGAAGCAATTGTGAATGGAAGTTCATTCCTGATTTGGCTCTCTGTTTGTCTGTTACTGGTGTATAAGAACGCTTGTGATTTTTGCACATTAATTTTGTATCCTGAGACTTTGCTGAAGTTGCTTATCAGGTTAAGGAGATTTTGGGCTGAGACAATGGGGTTTTCTAAATATACAATCATGTCATCTGCAAACAGGGACAATTTGACTTCTTCTTTTCCTAACTGAATACCCTTGATTTCTTTCTCTTGCCTAATTGCCCTAGCCAGAACTTCCAACACTATGTTGAATAGGAGTGGTGAGAGAGGGCATCCCTGTCTTGTGCCAGTTTTCAAAGGGAATTTTTCCAGTTTTTGCCCATTCAGTATGATATTGGCTGTGGGTTTGTCATAAATAGCTCTTATTATTTAGAGATACGTTCCATCAATACCTAGTTTATTGAGCGTTTTTAGCATGAAGGGCTGTTGAATTTTGTCAAAAGCCTTTTCTGCATCTATTGAGATAATCATGTGGTTCTTGTCTTTGGTTCTGTTTATATGCTGGATTATGTTTATTGATTTGCGAATGTTGAACCTGCCTTGCATCGCAGGGATGAAGCCCACTTGATCATGGTGGATAAGCTTTTTGATGTGTTGCTGAATCCGGTTTGCCAGTATTTTATTGAGGATTTTTGCATCGATGTTCATCAGGGATATTGGTCTAAAATTCTCTTTTTTTGTTGTGTCTCTGCCAGGCTTTGGTATCAGGATGATGTTGGCCTCATAAAATGAGTTAGGGAGGATTCCCTCTTTTTCTATTGATTGGAATAGTTTCAGAAGGAATGGTACCAGCTCCTCCTTGTACCTCTGGTAGAATTCAGCTGTGAATCCATCTGGTCCTGGACTCTTTTTGGTTGGTAGGCTATTAATTATTGCCTCAATTTCAGAGCCTGCTATTGGTCTATTCAGGGATTCAACTTCTTCCTGGTTTAGTCTTGGAAGAGTGTAAGTGTCCAGGAAATTATCCATTTCTTCTAGATTTTCCAGTTTATTTGCGTAGAGGTGTTTATAGTATTCTCTGATGGTAGTTTGTATTTCTGTGGGGTCGGTGGTGATATCCCCTTTATCATTTTTAATTGCGTCAATTTGATTCCTCTCTCTTTTCTTCTTTATTAGTCTTGCTAGTGGTCTGTCAATTTTGTTGATCTTTTCAAAAAACCAACTCCTGGATTCATTGATTTTTTGGAGAGTTTTTTGTGTCTCTATCTCCTTCAGTTCTGCTCTGATCTTAGTTATTTCTTGCCTTCTGCTAGCTTTCGAATGTGTTTGCTCTTGCTTCTCTAGTTCTTTTAATTGCGATGTTAGAGTGTCAATTTTAGATCTTTCCTGCTTTCTCTTGTGGGCATTTAGTGCTATAAATTTCCCTCTACACACTGCTTTAAATGTGTCCCAGAGATTCTGGTATGTTGTATCTTTGTTCTCATTGGTTTCAAAGAACATCTTTATTTCTGCCTTCATTTCGTTATGTACCCAGTAGTCATTCAGGAGCAGGTTGTTCAATTTCCATGTAGTTGAGCGGTTTTGATTGAGTTTCTTAGTCCTGAGTTCTAGTTTGATTGCACTGTGGTCTGAGAGACAGTTTGTTATAATTTCTGTTCTTGTACATTTGCTGAGGAGTGCTTTACTTCCAATTACGTGGTCGATTTTGGAGTAAGTACGATGTGGTGCTGAGAAGAATGTATATTCTGTTGATTTGGGGTGGAGAGTTCTATAGATGTCTATTAGGTCTGCTTGCTGCAGAGATGAGTTCAATTCCTGGATATCCTTGTTAACTTTCTGTCTCGTTGATCTGTCTAATGTTGACAGTGGAGTGTTGAAGTCTCCCATTATTATTGTATGGGAGTCTAAGTCTCTTTGTAAGTCTCTAAGGACTTGCTTTATGAATCTGGGTGCTCCTGTATTGAGTGCATATATATTTAGGATAGTTAGCTCTTCCTGTTGAATTGATCCCTTTACCATTATGTAATGGCCTCCTTTGTCTCTTTTGATCTTTGATGGTTTAAAGTCTGTTTTATCAGAGACTAGGATTGCAACCCCCGCTTTGTTTTGTTCTCCATTTGCTTGGTAAATCTTCCTCCATCCCTTTATTTTGAGCTATGTATGTCTCTGCGTGTGAGATGGGTCTCCTGAATACAGCAGACTGATGGGTCTTGACTCTTTATCCAGTTTGCCAGTCTGTGTCTTTTAATTGGAGCATTTAGTCCATTTACATTTAAGGTTAAGATTGTTATGTGTGAACTTGATCCTGCCATTATGATATTAACTGGTTATTTTGCTCGTTAGTTGATGCAGTTTCTTCCTAGCCTCGATGGTCTTTACATTTTGGCATGTTTTTGCAATGGCTGGTACCGGTTGTTCCTTTCCATGTTTAGTGCTTCCTTCAGGGTCTCTTGTAAGGCAGGCCTAGTGGTGACAAAATCTCTAAGCATTTGCTTATCTGTAAAGGATTTTATTTCTCCTTCACTTATGAAACTTAGTTTGGCTGGATATGAAATTCTGGGTTTAAAATTCTTTTCTTTAAGAATGTTGAATATTGGCCCCCACTCTCTTCTGGCTTGGAGAGTTTCTGCCAAGAGATCTGCTGTTAGTCTGATGGGCTTCCCTTTGTGGGTAACCCGACCTTTCTCTCTGGCTGCCCTTAAGATTTTTTCCTTCATTTCAACTTTGGTGAATCTGGCAATTATGTGTCTTGGAGTTGCTCTTCTCGAGGAGTATCTTTGTGGCGTTCTCTGTATTTCCTGGATTTGAATGTTGGCCTGCCCTACTAGGTTGGGGAAGTTCTCCTGGATGATATCCTGAAGAGTGTTTTCCAACTTGGTTCCATTTTCCCCCTCACTTTCAGGCACCCCAATCAGACGTAGATTTGGTCTTTTTACATAATCCCATACTTCTTGCAGGCTTTGTTCATTTCTTTTTCTTCTTTTTTCTTTTGGTTTCTCTTCTCGCTTCATTTCATTCATTTGATCCTCAATCACAGATACTCTTTCTTCCAGTTGATCGAGTCGGTTACTGAAGCTTGTGCATTTGTCATGTATTTCTCGTGTCATGGTTTTCATCTCTTTTTTTTTTTTTTTTTTTTGACAACAATAAATTAAATTTATTAAATGGATACTTATTATTTTAAATTGGTAATATAAATTACACCTTCAACTATATAATCGACTATAAAGTTGATTAAATATTAATTAAATTGACAACTATCACATAAAGAATAAGACTGTAAGGTTTTCATACTTTATGGAAAGTGATACAATATTAATTCTAAGTAGAATAAAAAGTTGAAGTATATTAACAATAATACTTAGAGAAACCACCATGAAATACAAAGAAATATAGCTAAAAAGATAACAGATAACTGATAAATAAAAATGACAGTCTAAAAAATTCAATTATATGACAAAAAGCACAAAGGGAGGAACAGAGAAGCAAAAAATAGATGAGATAAACAGAAAACAAGTAGTGAAAATGGAAATCCTAATCATCCTAGTAGTTGCATTAATTATAAGTGAATTAAACACTTAAAAAGCAAAAAATTTCAGAATATATAAAATTCAAAACACAACAAAACCAGTCTTCACTGATTTCTATATATTAATGGTTTATAATATATATAAGACCTATATATTAGTGGTTTATAATGGAGACACATCTTTGTATGAACTTATTACAAAGGAGATGCTTATCTATTACAGTGTGAATAACTCACAAAAAGGAGATTATGATTCTAGTGGTAAAATAAGTGTATTATCAGTGTATCACTCTGTTGTATTACTGTTACATTGCTATATACATTATATATACATATTACTGTATATGGCTATATTCACATACAACTGTGAATACTATACTTTATGGATGATTTAAGTTTATTCAAAGATAATTTTGGTTTTAATGCATTTTTATCTCGTATGAAAACTGCATCTGTCATGAATTGTTGCTCAGTTGTATTTAGCTCACCTCTCTGTATGAATCTCAGCCAGTGTTGGAAATGTTACATCCAAACTTGAAGGATTTCAATTATATCTCAATCAGGCATTTCCTTGAATACTTTCATCCTAAGGTGATCCAATTTTTAAGCTAAGGGGAATTCTTTTCCCCAGGCAACGATATGCCTGGACATAAAGTTTCTCTTCTATAGATATTTTCTTCTCCATTTTTTTTTTTTAATTTATTTATTATTATTATACTTTAAGTTGTAGGGTACATGTGCATAACGTGCAGGTTTGTTACATATGTATACTTGTGCCATGTTGCTGTGCTGCACCCATCAACTCGTCATTTACATCAGGTATAACTCCCAGTGCAATCCCTCCCCCCTCCCCCCTCCCCATGATAGGCCCCGGTGTGTGATGTTCCCCTTCCTGAGTCCGAGTGATCTCATTGTTCAGTTCCCACCTATGAGTGAGAACATGCGGTGTTTGGTTTTCTGTTCTTGTGATAGTTTGCTAAGAATGATGGATTCCAGCTGCATCCAAGTCCCTACAAAGGACTCAAACTCATCCTTTTTTATGGCTGCATAGTATTCCATGGTGTATATGTGCCACATTTTCTTAATCCAGTCTGTCACTGATGGACATTTGGGTTGATTCCAAGTCTTTGCTATTGTGAATAGTGCTGCAATAAACATACGTATGCATGTGTCTTTATAGCAGCATAATTTATAATCCTTTGGGTATATACCCAGTAATGGGATGGCTGGGTCATATGGTACATCTAGTTCTAGATCCTTGAGGAATCGCCATACTGTTTTCCATAATGGTTGAACTAGTTTACAATCCCACCAACAGTGTAAAAGTGTTCCTATTTCTCCACATCCTCTCCAGCACCTGTTGTTTCCTGACTTTTTAATGATCGCCATTCTAACTGGTGTGAGATGGTATCTCATTGTGGTTTTGATTTGCATTTCTCTGATGGCCAGTGATGATGAGCATTTTTTCATGTGTCTGTTGGCTGTATGAATGTCTTCTTTTGAGAAATGTCTGTTCATATCCTTTGCCCACTTTTGGATGGGGTTGTTTGTTTTTTTCTTGTAAATTTGTTGGAGTTCTTTGTAGGTTCTGGATATTAGCCCTTTGTCAGATGAGTAGATTGCAAAAATTTTCTCCCATTCTGTAGGTTGCCTGTTCACTCTGATGGTAGTTTCTTTTGCTGTGCAGAAGCTCTTTAGTTTAATGAGATCCCATTTGTCAATTTTGGCTTTTGCTGCCGTTGCTTTTGGTGTTTTAGACATGAAGTCTTTGCCCATGCCTATGTCCTGAATGGTACTACCTAGGTTTTCCTCTAGGATTTTTATGGTATTAGGTCTAACGTTTAAGTCTCTAATCCATCTTGAATTAATTTTCGTATAAGGAGTAAGGAAAGGATCCAGTTTCAGCTTTCTACTTGTGGCTAGCCAATTTTCCCAGCACCATTTATTAAATAGGGAATCCTTTCCCCATTTCTTGTTTCTCTCAGGTTTGTCAAAGACCAGATGGCTGTAGATGTGTGGTATTATTTCTGAGGACTCTGTTCTGTTCCATTAGTCTATATCTCTGTTTTGGTACCAGTACCATGCTGTTTTGGTTACTGTAGCCTTGTAGTATAGTTTGAAGTCAGGTAGCATGATGCCTCCAGCTTTGTTCTTTTGACTTAGGATTGTCTTGGAGATGCGGGCTCTTTTTTGGTTCCATATGAACTTTAAAGCAGTTTTTTCCAATTCTGTGAAGAAACTCATTGGTAGCTTGATGGGGATGGCATTGAATCTATAAATTACCTTGGGCAGTATGGCCATTTTCACGATATTGATTCTTCCTATCCATGAGCATGGTATGTTCTTCCATTTGTTTGTGTCCTCTTTGATTTCACTGAGCAGTGGTTTGTAGTTCTCCTTGAAGAGGTCCTTTACATCCCTTGTAAGTTTGATTCCTAGGTATTTTATTCTCTTTGAAGCAATTGTGAATGGAAGTTCATTCCTGATTTGGCTCTCTGTTTGTCTGTTACTGGTGTATAAGAACGCTTGTGATTTTTGCACATTAATTTTGTATCCTGAGACTTTGCTGAAGTTGCTTATCAGGTTAAGGAGATTTTGGGCTGAGACAATGGGGTTTTCTAAATATACAATCATGTCATCTGCAAACAGGGACAATTTGACTTCTTCTTTTCCTAACTGAATACCCTTGATTTCTTTCTCTTGCCTAATTGCCCTAGCCAGAACTTCCAACACTATGTTGAATAGGAGTGGTGAGAGAGGGCATCCCTGTCTTGTGCCAGTTTTCAAAGGGAATTTTTCCAGTTTTTGCCCATTCAGTATGATATTGGCTGTGGGTTTGTCATAAATAGCTCTTATTATTTAGAGATACGTTCCATCAATACCTAGTTTATTGAGCGTTTTTAGCATGAAGGGCTGTTGAATTTTGTCAAAAGCCTTTTCTGCATCTATTGAGATAATCATGTGGTTCTTGTCTTTGGTTCTGTTTATATGCTGGATTATGTTTATTGATTTGCGAATGTTGAACCTGCCTTGCATCGCAGGGATGAAGCCCACTTGATCATGGTGGATAAGCTTTTTGATGTGTTGCTGAATCCGGTTTGCCAGTATTTTATTGAGGATTTTTGCATCGATGTTCATCAGGGATATTGGTCTAAAATTCTCTTTTTTTGTTGTGTCTCTGCCAGGCTTTGGTATCAGGATGATGTTGGCCTCATAAAATGAGTTAGGGAGGATTCCCTCTTTTTCTATTGATTGGAATAGTTTCAGAAGGAATGGTACCAGCTCCTCCTTGTACCTCTGGTAGAATTCAGCTGTGAATCCATCTGGTCCTGGACTCTTTTTGGTTGGTAGGCTATTAATTATTGCCTCAATTTCAGAGCCTGCTATTGGTCTATTCAGGGATTCAACTTCTTCCTGGTTTAGTCTTGGAAGAGTGTAAGTGTCCAGGAAATTATCCATTTCTTCTAGATTTTCCAGTTTATTTGCGTAGAGGTGTTTATAGTATTCTCTGATGGTAGTTTGTATTTCTGTGGGGTCGGTGGTGATATCCCCTTTATCATTTTTAATTGCGTCAATTTGATTCCTCTCTCTTTTCTTCTTTATTAGTCTTGCTAGTGGTCTGTCAATTTTGTTGATCTTTTCAAAAAACCAACTCCTGGATTCATTGATTTTTTGGAGAGTTTTTTGTGTCTCTATCTCCTTCAGTTCTGCTCTGATCTTAGTTATTTCTTGCCTTCTGCTAGCTTTCGAATGTGTTTGCTCTTGCTTCTCTAGTTCTTTTAATTGCGATGTTAGAGTGTCAATTTTAGATCTTTCCTGCTTTCTCTTGTGGGCATTTAGTGCTATAAATTTCCCTCTACACACTGCTTTAAATGTGTCCCAGAGATTCTGGTATGTTGTATCTTTGTTCTCATTGGTTTCAAAGAACATCTTTATTTCTGCCTTCATTTCGTTATGTACCCAGTAGTCATTCAGGAGCAGGTTGTTCAATTTCCATGTAGTTGAGCGGTTTTGATTGAGTTTCTTAGTCCTGAGTTCTAGTTTGATTGCACTGTGGTCTGAGAGACAGTTTGTTATAATTTCTGTTCTTGTACATTTGCTGAGGAGTGCTTTACTTCCAATTACGTGGTCGATTTTGGAGTAAGTACGATGTGGTGCTGAGAAGAATGTATATTCTGTTGATTTGGGGTGGAGAGTTCTATAGATGTCTATTAGGTCTGCTTGCTGCAGAGATGAGTTCAATTCCTGGATATCCTTGTTAACTTTCTGTCTCGTTGATCTGTCTAATGTTGACAGTGGAGTGTTGAAGTCTCCCATTATTATTGTATGGGAGTCTAAGTCTCTTTGTAAGTCTCTAAGGACTTGCTTTATGAATCTGGGTGCTCCTGTATTGAGTGCATATATATTTAGGATAGTTAGCTCTTCCTGTTGAATTGATCCCTTTACCATTATGTAATGGCCTCCTTTGTCTCTTTTGATCTTTGATGGTTTAAAGTCTGTTTTATCAGAGACTAGGATTGCAACCCCCGCTTTGTTTTGTTCTCCATTTGCTTGGTAAATCTTCCTCCATCCCTTTATTTTGAGCTATGTATGTCTCTGCGTGTGAGATGGGTCTCCTGAATACAGCAGACTGATGGGTCTTGACTCTTTATCCAGTTTGCCAGTCTGTGTCTTTTAATTGGAGCATTTAGTCCATTTACATTTAAGGTTAAGATTGTTATGTGTGAACTTGATCCTGCCATTATGATATTAACTGGTTATTTTGCTCGTTAGTTGATGCAGTTTCTTCCTAGCCTCGATGGTCTTTACATTTTGGCATGTTTTTGCAATGGCTGGTACCGGTTGTTCCTTTCCATGTTTAGTGCTTCCTTCAGGGTCTCTTGTAAGGCAGGCCTAGTGGTGACAAAATCTCTAAGCATTTGCTTATCTGTAAAGGATTTTATTTCTCCTTCACTTATGAAACTTAGTTTGGCTGGATATGAAATTCTGGGTTTAAAATTCTTTTCTTTAAGAATGTTGAATATTGGCCCCCACTCTCTTCTGGCTTGGAGAGTTTCTGCCAAGAGATCTGCTGTTAGTCTGATGGGCTTCCCTTTGTGGGTAACCCGACCTTTCTCTCTGGCTGCCCTTAAGATTTTTTCCTTCATTTCAACTTTGGTGAATCTGGCAATTATGTGTCTTGGAGTTGCTCTTCTCGAGGAGTATCTTTGTGGCGTTCTCTGTATTTCCTGGATTTGAATGTTGGCCTGCCCTACTAGGTTGGGGAAGTTCTCCTGGATGATATCCTGAAGAGTGTTTTCCAACTTGGTTCCATTTTCCCCCTCACTTTCAGGCACCCCAATCAGACGTAGATTTGGTCTTTTTACATAATCCCATACTTCTTGCAGGCTTTGTTCATTTCTTTTTCTTCTTTTTTCTTTTGGTTTCTCTTCTCGCTTCATTTCATTCATTTGATCCTCAATCACAGATACTCTTTCTTCCAGTTGATCGAGTCGGTTACTGAAGCTTGTGCATTTGTCATGTATTTCTCGTGTCATGGTTTTCATCTCTTTTTTTTTTTTTTTTTTTTGACAACAATAAATTAAATTTATTAAATGGATACTTATTATTTTAAATTGGTAATATAAATTACACCTTCAACTATATAATCGACTATAAAGTTGATTAAATATTAATTAAATTGACAACTATCACATAAAGAATAAGACTGTAAGGTTTTCATACTTTATGGAAAGTGATACAATATTAATTCTAAGTAGAATAAAAAGTTGAAGTATATTAACAATAATACTTAGAGAAACCACCATGAAATACAAAGAAATATAGCTAAAAAGATAACAGATAACTGATAAATAAAAATGACAGTCTAAAAAATTCAATTATATGACAAAAAGCACAAAGGGAGGAACAGAGAAGCAAAAAATAGATGAGATAAACAGAAAACAAGTAGTGAAAATGGAAATCCTAATCATCCTAGTAGTTGCATTAATTATAAGTGAATTAAACACTTAAAAAGCAAAAAATTTCAGAATATATAAAATTCAAAACACAACAAAACCAGTCTTCACTGATTTCTATATATTAATGGTTTATAATATATATAAGACCTATATATTAGTGGTTTATAATGGAGACACATCTTTGTATGAACTTATTACAAAGGAGATGCTTATCTATTACAGTGTGAATAACTCACAAAAAGGAGATTATGATTCTAGTGGTAAAATAAGTGTATTATCAGTGTATCACTCTGTTGTATTACTGTTACATTGCTATATACATTATATATACATATTACTGTATATGGCTATATTCACATACAACTGTGAATACTATACTTTATGGATGATTTAAGTTTATTCAAAGATAATTTTGGTTTTAATGCATTTTTATCTCGTATGAAAACTGCATCTGTCATGAATTGTTGCTCAGTTGTATTTAGCTCACCTCTCTGTATGAATCTCAGCCAGTGTTGGAAATGTTACATCCAAACTTGAAGGATTTCAATTATATCTCAATCAGGCATTTCCTTGAATACTTTCATCCTAAGGTGATCCAATTTTTAAGCTAAGGGGAATTCTTTTCCCCAGGCAACGATATGCCTGGACATAAAGTTTCTCTTCTATAGATATTTTCTTCTCCATTTTTTTTTTTTAATTTATTTATTATTATTATACTTTAAGTTGTAGGGTACATGTGCATAACGTGCAGGTTTGTTACATATGTATACTTGTGCCATGTTGCTGTGCTGCACCCATCAACTCGTCATTTACATCAGGTATAACTCCCAGTGCAATCCCTCCCCCCTCCCCCCTCCCCATGATAGGCCCCGGTGTGTGATGTTCCCCTTCCTGAGTCCGAGTGATCTCATTGTTCAGTTCCCACCTATGAGTGAGAACATGCGGTGTTTGGTTTTCTGTTCTTGTGATAGTTTGCTAAGAATGATGGATTCCAGCTGCATCCAAGTCCCTACAAAGGACTCAAACTCATCCTTTTTTATGGCTGCATAGTATTCCATGGTGTATATGTGCCACATTTTCTTAATCCAGTCTGTCACTGATGGACATTTGGGTTGATTCCAAGTCTTTGCTATTGTGAATAGTGCTGCAATAAACATACGTATGCATGTGTCTTTATAGCAGCATAATTTATAATCCTTTGGGTATATACCCAGTAATGGGATGGCTGGGTCATATGGTACATCTAGTTCTAGATCCTTGAGGAATCGCCATACTGTTTTCCATAATGGTTGAACTAGTTTACAATCCCACCAACAGTGTAAAAGTGTTCCTATTTCTCCACATCCTCTCCAGCACCTGTTGTTTCCTGACTTTTTAATGATCGCCATTCTAACTGGTGTGAGATGGTATCTCATTGTGGTTTTGATTTGCATTTCTCTGATGGCCAGTGATGATGAGCATTTTTTCATGTGTCTGTTGGCTGTATGAATGTCTTCTTTTGAGAAATGTCTGTTCATATCCTTTGCCCACTTTTGGATGGGGTTGTTTGTTTTTTTCTTGTAAATTTGTTGGAGTTCTTTGTAGGTTCTGGATATTAGCCCTTTGTCAGATGAGTAGATTGCAAAAATTTTCTCCCATTCTGTAGGTTGCCTGTTCACTCTGATGGTAGTTTCTTTTGCTGTGCAGAAGCTCTTTAGTTTAATGAGATCCCATTTGTCAATTTTGGCTTTTGCTGCCGTTGCTTTTGGTGTTTTAGACATGAAGTCTTTGCCCATGCCTATGTCCTGAATGGTACTACCTAGGTTTTCCTCTAGGATTTTTATGGTATTAGGTCTAACGTTTAAGTCTCTAATCCATCTTGAATTAATTTTCGTATAAGGAGTAAGGAAAGGATCCAGTTTCAGCTTTCTACTTATGGCTAGCCAATTTTCCAAGCACCATTTATTAAATAGGGAATCCTTTCCCCATTTCTTGTTTCTCTCAGGTTTGTCAAAGATCAGATGGCTGTAGATGTGTGGTATTATTTCTGAGGACTCTGTTCTGTTCCATTGGTCTATATCTCTGTTTTGGTACCAGTACCATGCTGTTTTGGTTACTGTAGCCTTGTAGTATAGTTTGAAGTCAGGTAGCGTGATGCCTCCAGCTTTGTTCTTTTGACTTAGGATTGTCTTGGAGATGCGGGCTCTTTTTTGGTTCCATATGAACTTTAAAGCAGTTTTTTCCAATTCTGTGAAGAAACTCATTGGTAGCTTGATGGGGATGGCATTGAATCTATAAATTACCTTGGGCAGTATGGCCATTTTCACGATATTGATTCTTCCTATCCATGAGCATGGTATGTTCTTCCATTTGTTTGTGTCCTCTTTGATTTCACTGAGCAGTGGTTTGTAGTTCTCCTTGAAGAGGTCCTTTACATCCCTTGTAAGTTGGATTCCTAGGTATTTGATCCTCTTTGAAGCAATTGTGAATGGAAGTTCATTCCTGATTTGGCTCTCTGTTTGTCTGTTACTGGTGTATAAGAATGCTTGTGATTTTTGCACATTAATTTTGTATCCTGAGACTTTGCTGAAGTTGCTTATCAGCTTAAGGAGATTTTGGGCTGAGACAATGGGGTTTTCTAAATATACAATCATGTCATCTGCAAACAGGGACAATTTGACTTCTTCTTTTCCTAACTGAATACCCTTGATTTCTTTCTCTTGCCTGATTGCCCTAGCCAGAACTTCCAACACTATGTTGAATAGGAGTGGTGAGAGAGGGCATCCCTGTCTTGTGCCAGTTTTCAAAGGGAATTTTTCCAGTTTTTGCCCATTCAGTATGATATTGGCTGTGGGTTTGTCATAAATAGCTCTTATTATTTTGAGGTACGTTCCATCAATACCGAATTTATTGAGCGTTTTTAGCATGAAGGGCTGTTGAATTTTGTCAAAAGCCTTTTCTGCATCAATTGAGATAATCATGTGGTTCTTGTCTTTGGTTCTGTTTATATGCTGGATTATGTTTATTGATTTGCGTATGTTGAACCAGCCTTGCATCCCAGGGATGAAGCCCACTTGATCATGGTGGATAAGCTTTTTGATGTGTTGCTGAATCCGGTTTGCCAGTATTTTATTGAGGATTTTTGCATCGATGTTCATCAGGGATATTGGTCTAAAATTCTCTTTTTTTGTTGTGTCTCTGCCAGGCTTTGGTATCAGGATGATGTTGGCTTCATAAAATGAGTTAGGGAGGATTCCCTCTTTTTCTATTGATTGGAATACTTTCAGAAGGAATGGTACCAACTCCTCCTTGTACCTCTGGTAGAATTCAGCTGTGAATCCATCTGGTCCTGGACTTTTTTTGGTTGGTAGGCTATTAATTGTTGCCTCAATTTCAGAGCCTGCTATTGGTCTATTCAGGGATTCAACTTCTTCCTGGTTTAGTCTTGGAAGAGTGTAAGTGTCCAGGAAATTATCCATTTCTTCTAGATTTTCCAGTTTATTTGCGTAGAGGTGTTTATAGTATTCTCTGATGGTAGTTTGTATTTCTGTGGGGTCGGTGGTGATATCCCCTTTATCATTTTTAATTGCGTCGATTTGATTCTTCTCTCTTTTCTTCTTTATTAGTCTGGCTAGTGGGCTGTCAATTTTGTTGATCTTTTCAAAAAACCAACTCCTGGATTCATTGATTTTTTGGAGGGTTTTTTGTGTCTCTATCTCCTTCAGTTCTGCTCTGATCTTAGTTATTTCTTGCCCTCTGCTAGCTTTCGAATGTGTTTGCTCTTGCTTCTCTAGTTCTTTTAATTGCGATGTTAGAGTGTCAATTTTAGATCTTTCCTGCTTTCTCTTGTGGGCATTTAGTGCTATAATTTTCCCTCTACACACTGCTTTAAATGTGTCCCAGAGATTCTGGTATGTTGTATCTTTGTTCTCATTGGTTTCAAAGAACATCTTTATTTCTGCCTTTATTTCATTATGTACCCAGTAGTCATTCAGGAGCAGGTTGTTCAGTTTCCATGTAGTTGAGCGGTTTTGATTGAGTTTCTTAGTCCTGAGTTCTAGTTTGATTGCACTGTGGTCTGAGAGACAGTTTGTTATAATTTCTGTTCTTGTACATTTGCTGAGGAGTGCTTTACTTCCAATTACGTGGTCAATTTTGGAGTAAGTATGATGTGGTGCTGAGAAGAATGTATATTTTGTTGATTTGGGGTGGAGAGTTCTATAGATGTCTATTAGGTCTGCTTGCTGCAGAGATGAGTTCAATTCCTGGATATCCTTGTTAACTTTCTGTCTCGTTGATCTGTCTAATGTTGACAGTGGAGTGTTGAAGTCTCCCATTATTATTGTATGGGAGTCTAAGTCTCTTTGTAAGTCTCTAAGGACTTGCTTGATGAATCTGGGTGCTCCTGTATTGGGTGCATATATATTTAGGATAGTTAGCTCTTCCTGTTGAATTGATCCCTTTACCATTATGTAATGGCCTCCTTTGCCTCTTTTGATCTTTGATGGTTTAAAGTCTGTTTTATCAGAAACTAGTATTGCAACCCCTGCTTTTTTTTGTTCTCCATTTGCTTGGTAAATCTTCCTCCATCCCTTTATTTTGAGCCTATGTATGTCTCTGCGTGTGAGATGGGTCTCCTGTATACAGCAGATTGATGGGTCTTGACTCTTTATCCAGTTTGCCAGTCTGTGTCTTTTAATTGGAGCATTTAGTCCATTTACATTTAAGGTTAATATTGTTATGTGTGAACTTGATCCTGCCATTATGATATTAACTGGTTATTTTGCTCATTAGTTGATGCAGTTTCTTCCTAGCCTCAATGGTCTTTACATTTTGGCATGTTTTTGCAATGGCTGGTACCGGTTGTTCCTTTCCATGTTTAGTGCTTCCTTCAGGGTCTCTTGTAAGGCAGGCCTAGTGGTGACAAAATCTCTAAGCATTTGCTTATCTGTAAAGGATTTTATTTCTCCTTCACTTATGAAACTTAGTTTGGCTGGATATGAAATTCTGGGTTTAAAATTCTTTTCTTTAAGAACGTTGAATATTGGCCCCCACTCTCTTCTGGCTTGGAGAGTTTCTGCCAAGAGATCTGCTGTTAGTCTGATGGGCTTCCCTTTGTGGATAACCCGACCTTTCTCTCTGGCTGCCCTTAAGATTTTTTCCTTCATTTCAACTTTGGTGAATCTGGCAATTATGTGTCTTGGAGTTGCTCTTCTCGAGGAGTATCTTTGTGGCGTTCTCTGTATTTCCTGGATTTGAATGTTGGCCTGCCCTACTAGGTTGGGGAAGTTCTCCTGGATGATATCCTGAAGAGTGTTTTCCAACTTGGTTCCATTTTCCCCCTCACTTTCAGGCACCCCAATCAGACGTAGATTTGGTCTTTTTACATAATCCCATACTTCTTGCAGGCTTTGTTCATTTCTTCTTCTTCTTTTTTCTTTTGGTTTCTCTTCTCGCTTCATTTCATTCATTTGATCCTCAATCGCTGATACTCTTTCTTCCAGTTGATCGAGTCGGTTACTGAAGCTTGTGCATTTGTCACGTATTTCTCGTGTCATGGTTTTCATCTCTTTCATTTCGTTTAGGACCTTCTCTGCATTAATTACTCTAGCCATCAATTCTTCCACTTTTTTTTCAAGATTTTTAGTTTCTTTGCGCTGGGTACGTAATTCCTCCTTTAGCTCTGAGAGATTTGATGGACTGAAGCCTTCTTCTCTCATCTCGTCAAAGTCGTTCTCCATCCAGCTTTGATCCGTTGCTGGCGATGAGCTGCGCTCCTTTGCCGGGGGAGATGCGCTCTTATTTTTTGAATTTCCAGCTTTTCTGCCCTGCTTTTTCCCCATCTTTGTGGTTTTATCTGCCTCTGGTCTTTGATGATGGTGATGTACTGATGGGGTTTTGGTGTAGGTGTCCTTCCTGTTTGATAGTTTTCCTTCTAACAGTCAGGACCCTCAGCTGTAGGTCTGTTGGAGATTGCTTGAGGTCCACTCCAGACGCTGTTTGCCTGGGTATCAGCAGCAGAGGCTGCAGAAGATAGAATATTTCTGAACAGCGAGTGTACCTGTCTGATTCTTGCTTTGGAAGCTTCCTCTCAGGGGTGTACTCCTCCCTGTGAGGTGTGGGGTGTCAGACTGCCCCTAGTGGAGGATGTCTCCCAGTTAGGCTACTCGGGGGTCAGGGACCCACTTGAGCAGGGAGTCTGTCCCTTCTCAGATCTCAACCTCCGTGTTGGGAGATCCACTGCTCTCTTCAAAGCTGTCAGACAGAGTCGTTTGCGTCTGCAGAGGTGTCTGTTGCATTTGTTTAGTTTACTGTGCCCTGTCCCCAGAGGTGGAGTCTACAGAGACAGGCAGGTTTCCTTGAGCTGCTGTGAGCTCCACCCAGTTCGAGCTTCCCAGCAGCTTTGTTTACCTACTTAAGCCTCAGCAATGGCGGGCGCCCCTCCCCCAGCCTCACTGCTGCCTTGCCGGTAGATCACAGACTGCTGCGCTAGCAATGAGGGAGGCTCCGTGGGTGTGGGACCCTCCCGGCCAGGTGTGGGATATGATCTCCTGGTGTGCCTGTTTGCTTAAAGCGCAGTATTGGGGTGGGAGTTACCCGATTTTCCAGGTGTTGTGTGTCTCAGTTCCCCTGGCTAGGAAAAGGGATTCCCTTCCCCCTTGCGCTTCCCAGGTGAGGCGATGCCTCGCCCTGCTTCAGCTCTCGCTGGTCGGGCTGCAGCAGCTGACCAGCACCGATCGTCCGGCACTCCCCAGTGAGATGAACCCAGTACCTCAGTTGAAAATGCAGAAATCACCGGTCTTCTGTGTCGCTCGCGCTGGGAGTTGGAGACTGGAGCTGCTCCTATTCGGCCATCTTGCTCCACCCCCGGTTTTCATCTCTTTCATTTCGTTTAGGACCTTCTCTGCATTAATTACTCTAGCCATCAATTCTTCCACTTTTTTTTTCAAGATTTTTAGTTTCTTTGCGCTGGGTACGTAATTCCTCCTTTAGCTCTGAGAAATTTGATGGACTGAAGCCTTCTTCTCTCATCTCGTCAAAGTCATTCTCCGTCCAGCTTTGATCCATTGCTGGCGATGAGCTGCGCTCCTTTGCCGGGGGAGATGCGCTCTTATTTTTTGAATTTCCAGCTTTTCTGCCCTGCTTTTTCCCCATCTTTGTGGTTTTATCTGCCTCTGGTCTTTGATGATGGTGATGTACTGATGGGGTTTTGGTGTAGGTGTCCTTCCTGTTTGATAGTTTTCCTTCTAACAGTCAGGACCCTCAGCTGTAGGTCTGTTGGAGATTGCTTGAGGTCCACTCCAGACGCTGTTTGCCTGGGTATCAGCAGCAGAGGCTGCAGAAGATAGAATATTTCTGAACAGCGAGTGTACCTGTCTGATTCTTGCTTTGGAAGCTTCCTCTCAGGGGTGTACTCCACCCTGTGAGGTGTGGGGTGTCAGACTGCCCCTAGTGGGGGATGTCTCCCAGTTAGGCTACTCAGGGGTCAGGGACCCACTTGAGTAGGCAGTCTGTCCCTTCTCAGATCTCAACCTCCGTGTTGGGAGATCCACTGCTCTCTTCAAAGCTGTCAGACAGAGTCGTTTGCATCTGCAGAGGTTTCGGCTGCTTTTGTTGTTATCTGTGCCCTGTCCCCAGAGGTGGAGTCTACAGAGACAGGCAGGTTTCCTTGAGCTGCTGTGAGCTCCACCCAGTTCGAGCTTCCCAGCAGCTTTGTTTACCTACTTAAGCCTCAGCAATGGCGGGCGCCCCTCCCCCAGCCTCGCTGCTGCCTTGCCGGTAGATCACAGACTGCTGTGCTAGCAATGAGGGAGGCTCCGTGGGTGTGGGACCCTCCCGGCCAGGTGTGGGATATGATCTCCTGGTGTGCCTGTTTGCTTAAAGCGCAGTATTGGGGTGGGAGTTACCCGATTTTCCAGGTGTTGTGTGTCTCAGTTCCCCTGGCTAGGAAAAGGGATTCCCTTCCCCCTTGCGCTTCCCAGGTGAGGCAATGCCTCGCCCTGCTTCAGCTCTCGCTGGTCGGGCTGCAGCAGCTGACCAGCACCGATCGTCCGGCACTCCCCAGTGAGATGAACCCAGTACCTCAGTTGAAAATGCAGAAATCACCGGTCTTCTGTGTCGCTCGCGCTGGGAGTTGGAGATTGGAGCTGTTCCTATTCGGCCATCTTGCTCCGCCCCCTCTATCCATTTTTTAACTTTCTGTATGTATAATTTATCTTACAATAAAAAGACAAATCAAACTCCACGTTTAGAAACATCTTAGAAATACAATGTGGCCTCTTGGTAACCAGGTAACTCAAAATGTGTCATGTTGCTTAAACTCTCATCCAAACTGTTTTCTTTTATCAAAAATTGAATCAATTTACTGTTTTTACCTCTAATGTGGTTCAATCTCCATTTTTTCCATTTCTTCTACACACACTTTACTGCTTTCATTTGCATTCCAAATATTTTCCTTGAAGTTTTTTGTGGTTTTATTTCTCTCATCATCTCCCACTGTCTCCAATTCTTCCTAATTTCTTTGGACACTTAGGGCCAACTGTTTTCCTATTTCTTTGCTTGGGCTGCCCATCTCTCTCCTCAACTTTCTCTCTCCCCTCATGCTGGTTCCCTCTGTTCTTTCCTGCTCCATATGCTGCCCGCCTCTCACTTCCCCTTTAGCTATAGACAGTCTAAAGCTGCTTATCAGCCTTCTTCTTGTCGACACACAGTTGTTTGCCTGAATAGAGTTGAAGCAATTTCAACCCATCTTTTTCCACCAGTGTCTCATGACTTCGCCCCTGCTCTGCTGCTTACCCCTCCCTCCCCTGCAAGGCTTCAGTCTCAGCAGAACTCTCTCACTTCCTCTCTATTTCCATTTCTTCATCTCTGTCCCTTCTCTAGCAGTTTCCAATATCTCTCACTACCTAAAGTCTGCAGCAGAATCCTCTCTGCTAGGCTTATAATGTAATTAATTTCCTCATAGCTTACTATATGAGCATAATACTTCTTAGAATGTATGCCCCTCGAGTACAGAAGCCTAAAGTCAAGTCTTAACTATGCAAATATTCAGGGGTGATGTCAAGAGCTGGGAAGGTACATGATGTAGTGAACTGCGCATGGATCTTTAAACCAGTACTTAAGAATGACTCTACCACTAAGTCTTCATTTGAATAAAATGATTTATTTAACCTCTCTGGATCTGTGTCATTTCTGAAATACGGTAGTCAAATTGTGATCTCTTGTTCTAATCATCTTTGCTGAATAACAAATTTCCCTAAATTTAGTAGCACAAAGACACAATCGTTTTATTATTTTCATGAGTTTTGTGGATTGAGAATTTGGAGAGGACACAGTGGCTCAGCTCTTCTCCATTCCAAGATGCCTGGGGCTTGCACGAGGAGACTCAAACAGCCGTAGCTAGACAACATGGGTTGGAAGATCCATTTTCAAGATGACTTCTTCATTCACATACCTGGTAGCCTCTCCAGGTGGACTGGACATCCTCAGTGCATGGTGGCCTCAGATAGTTGGACTTTATACATGGGACTGAGAACTCCAAAATATGTTGATCCTGTTTGACAGGACAGAAAGAGCATGGCATTCTATAACCTTGGAAATCATATAGTATCCCCTCCACTCTACTGGTTAAAGCAGTTACAAGTTCAGTCATATTCAAGGGAGAAGAACTTGACTTCACTTTCTGATCACTTTCCTGACGTTGTAGGAAATCACGAAGGATAGGAGTTACCGTGATGGCCATCTGGAAAATTCAACACATTCCTGCATTCCCTTCTAGCTCTAAAAATCTGATTCTATGCCTTACTTAGATTCCCAGTAGATGTTCAATTAAAATGTCTCCTCTACTCTCCAGAGGGCAACTTGAGAAACACAGGCTGTGGGCTTTTTATACACATAACACAGTAAGAGGATAACATGAAACCATTCTTGTTCAAGCATCGAAGTGTGTATCACACACTGAAATCTTGTAAATATAATGTGAATTCAAAGAAGGTGTCATCAAAGGTCCCGTTAGTCAAAGAGAGTCCACAGACTGAGAGAATGTACTGACCCTTAATTGTTCACATTATTTTATTTAATCTTATATTAATCCTGAGCAGTAAATAACGTATTCATTGTTTTGCAGATCAGGAAGCTGCACCTCAGAGTTCTAAAAAATTGACCTCAGGTCCACGGTTAGTCTTATAGGTTTTGTTGCCATATTAGAGGTTGTAGCACAAGATTGAACTGTTTGGAGATGGGTTCTCTGTGTGGAATTTGCTATAACTAAGAAAAACAAAGGGCCCATTCTTTGCTTGGGGGACAATATAAAAAAAAGGCAAGAAGTAGCAGGGAGCAGGATAAATGAGGTGGGAGCAGTGGGCTAAGGAGGGACATTGCCTGGGCTACTCAAAGAGCAGAATTACTACTGGGTTGCAGCAAATCATGAGTTCTCTCTCATGCAGTGATATCCACATATAACAACACATGGAGTTACTCTATTATCAATCAGAGAAAAAGGAGATTTGCAAACCTACACATTTGCCAGTCCCCACAATGGCTCCCAAACACAGACTATCATGCCTAATCTTCTTGTTAATTACTTGTGGTAATGGGGTATAAAGACCTGGTTCTTGCCCATTACCATGCAAATGATTATTGTTGTACAGCATTTCATATTTCCAAAATATTTGACAATAATTTAGCAGCTACTACTCTTCATCTGCAAAGAGAAAGTGCATAATAATCAGACAGTTTTCATTTGTCAGATGAAGACATTTGGCATTAAATCAAAGATAGGTATGAAAATTATAATTTCAAATTCTTCATTAAATCCCAGAAGCCATATACCCTCCTCTATCACTTCATTTTTTAAATGATTTAAAAATCTTGAATGTTCATGAGTGCCTTTAAAATTTATAACACCTGCATTTCTGCCTTTAGTTTTAATTATCTTATACTTTTTACATTTCTGCTCTTATAATAAAGAATCCAAAGGGTACTGGGATAGAAGAGAAAAGAACTAAGCCAAAAACACAAGTCCATTCTCCCTTCATGGTTCACCTTCATTCTGCACATATTGTTTGACTGTGGACTGTGATGAGGGCCCTAAGTCTTTAGAGGACAAACAACCTAAGTGGAAGAGGGGGCAGGGTAGTACCAGAGCCTGTATAATGTTTAAATTATATGCAGGCTCTGCTATTTAATTAAGAAAGATTCCACTGCCCATAGACTGAGGCACAAGAAGCTTGAGCTGGAAACAGAAAGGGCCTCCTCAGAGAGCAGAAGTCCCTAGTAGAAGTCAGAGGAAGCATCATCCCAGGTCTCTCTGTTGCCAGCATAGGCTCCAAAATGTTCTGCCTCATTAACATGTCAAACCGAGTCCTGAATGTAGCCCTACAGTAGCAGCTCTGTATGTGACTTCTGATGGTGGGACTAGGGTTGTAGGACCCTCTGACTGTGACACATGTCATGCCTCTGGGTTGACCTGTCTGACTGAGCTGGTGTTCTCTCTTTCTCCTCTACATGATTTGCATGTACCTTCCGAGGTGTAAGAGGAAGACATTTCAGCCCATAATATATAGGTTACCATTTGCCTACTACAGTCATTGATCATGGGGACTAAAGGCAGAACCTTATTACCCCTTAGTTCTGTGGAGAATGACTCAGCCCAGCTAAAGAGATTCTGGCCTCAGCTATAGAACTTAACTGCTGTGGCCTTAACAACCAAAGATAAGAACAACAAACTTTTATCGAGCACATACTATGTCCTAGTCACTCTGCTAAGAGTTTCTTACACTTATCTCACTGAATCCTCACAAAAAAAACCCTCACATGTAACTACTAATTTTATTCCTATTTTACTGATGAGGAAAAGTAAGGCTCTTAAGAAATGTAGAATGTCACTACTGGGTGACAGTGATATTTCAAATGAGGCATCTTAAAACCATGTTCTTAACCATATGCCAGTCTGATTTGCAGACTATGAGACTCTATAATCCTCTGCTCAGACAAGGGATGGCTGATCCAGAAAAAACAGCAGTGAGTGAGATGCTATGAAGAAGTCAAAGGCATAATACAAATGATCCCTGTTCTCTAAGCCAAGGTATCACCAAAATAAGATATCCATATAAACTGCAATAAATAACAGCACAAGATATAATGTCACCAAACAGTACAACAGATCCTCAACATCCCAGACAGATACAAGATATTTCCAAGAAAAAATCTGAGGAAATTCATAAATTTTCTAAAAGCATGCAATTTTTCTCATAAATTGTAGCTATGCATAGCTTCATAGATGGGATTGCCTCATACCTGATCAGAATACAGACAAATTGAGCAGCAGATGGGGCTTGCTCAATCACTGAGTGACTCGCTCTGCTCATAGCTTCATAAAGATTAAAATTCATACTTCAGCACAGTTAATCCACGCTGGACCATGGGACAATCTCAGATTTTAAGTAGTTAGTCCTATGAATCCTATGAATAGTAATACAGGAATTCCAAGGTTTAGCAAGAATATTTATGGCCAAAATGAGAGGGGCAAGTAATACGTGAAAGGAGCTCAGAGATGAGACTTCACCAAGTCCTCTTCTGAATGACTTGCCTGCTT
This sequence comes from Macaca mulatta, assembly GCF_049350105.2. Classification (NCBI taxonomy): domain Eukaryota; kingdom Metazoa; phylum Chordata; class Mammalia; order Primates; family Cercopithecidae; genus Macaca; species Macaca mulatta. The sequence continues at coordinate 127,620,965 of NC_133411.1, forward strand.
TCTCTTACCTGCTGATAAGATATTCACATCTGCCTGTAAGGCTGAATTACGCCCCTACAGACTCTTTTTGCCTTCCTTTCAGGTTTCAGGGCCTTTCATCAATGGGGTGTTGGGCTCCAAGAAAGCACACACAGAGCATTTTATACCTTTTACCAAGGCTGGGCAGAGGGAGATCAGTTACTGTTAATTACAGATGCTTTCTGTCATAATGGGCCAGATTTTCAAAAGAGTCTCAACTGCAAAGCTCCCAAATGCCATGCACAAACCTGGTAATGGCCCATGCAAATTGAATACTTAGTGGGTCTGTGTGCATTCCGTTCCAGGGACTGCCTTTGAAAATTTAGCCCCATAACTCCAAAGCATTTGTAGCATCATAATCTGTCATCATTAGCAACAATGCTTGACTCAATGCTCAACATTCTTATTAAGCATGCAATTATGAATGCAGACAATGTTTAATCACTTTTACAAAAATACAGCTGTGTTGTTGGGGAGCTGTCATTTACTGCTCATTAATGATTGATTTTTTTAACCATCTAAATTGTTTTCATGAGAACAGCAGATTAACTATAAAGAATTCATTATTGGTCATTAAGGAATATTAAAATGGAAAACCTTTACAAGATGTGTCCTGTCTTGCCATGTTCAGATGGAGCTGAAGCACTCTTGCCAATATGGGGGAGAAAACAAAAAAATCTTTCTTCCAGACCTCTAGTAGGGAGATAAAGCTGAGGAAAGGTGGGGTGAAAAGAGAAATCAAGAAAAAGATCTCTTTTTGTTGAAATAAAACATTGATTACATTTTACAATGGCAATAATTTACCCCAAATAATTACTTCAGCTATTGTCCAGCTTGTTTAAGCATTGACTGAGCTGTGGGTACCAATCGATTCAGTGCAGATTGTTAATAATGGACTATTTTGAAAACTTATAGCTGTTTCTCCATACCTCCCATACACAGGAAGACACTCATTTCTTTCCCACACTGCACACCTAATTAAAGATGAGTCAGGGCATTATTTTACGGCCAAGCTTTTTATACCCTGGATACAGAGAGCTGGGTTCTGTTCCATCAAATGTCTCCTGAAAATACTGTGATTAAATACACTTATCCACTGCTACCTACAAAGAAAATAAGATGCAAAACCTATTAGGACATTAGAAAGATCAGATTGCTCAATGTCATGCCGTCCCTGGATTTCCAGTTTGGATGCTCAGTGCACCCGTACCTGGGACTCTTAATTTCCTCACTTGCTCAGTGGCTTCCAGGATCCAATCATGAGGAAGAAGTTTTTTCAATTACAGCTCTTTATTCTTCTTTTCTGGTGTGCCCTTACTCCTGGTCTTCTCTGAAATGTCTGTCTTAGTTCTTTTCAAAAATATTTTGGATTTTTTTCTGATAACAACTGTAATATGTATGTTTTGGAAAATATAGAAAAGCACATAAAAAAATTTAAAGCCATCTGTGGTCCTATACCTGGAAATAATCAGATATGATCACTGCTAACATTTTATATTTGCTTCCAGTATTTCTCCTATGAGCATGTTTATAATTGTATGATCTTGGATGAGTTACTCATTTGCCTGGTGTTCAATTTTCTTTTTCTGTAAAATAGGGAAATAGTAGTTCCTATTTCATATGGTGATTATGAAGATTAAATAAGTTAAAATTTGGAAGGCACTTTGAGAAGTGTCCAACATAAATTAAGAGCTATGCACATTCTAGCTATCATGATCCTATACATTTTTGAGTGAAAACAGTATTAGGAGAATTCAAAAGGAAAGAAGGACCTCTTACTAACTAGTAAAAATTTTAAAATGTTAAAATTCACAAGTGATGCTGATGCTACAGGTCCAGGGAGCCCTACTCTGAGAACCACCGCCTTATGTTGAATAAGAGAAAAACCAACCACAAATGAGAAAAACACTAATAAGGAATGGGAGTATGTATGGTCTAGTGAGTCTCCCCTGGGAAAAAGTTATTGTGGGATTTCACTGGTGTTTGTGCCACCAGGAATGATGTGGTATGTGGAAATGACTTCTAAATAAAATAGCTGGTGACCTATCACTTTGGTTCGAGTCATTGCCAGGTAGTACATCTTTTAGTGACACATCCATATTGTTTCGCCCAGGATATTCCAGCATTATATGTGGAAGAAATCACCGGAAATTGGAAACTCAGGTCTGAGAAAAGCAGATACTCAGACTCCCTGTGCCTGGGAAAGCATTAAGGACAACTGAGGCAATCTATTGCTTTCCTTTACTTTGCTACCACCCTGAAGTGCCCAGGGATGGAGAAAAACAGTCAATGTGAATATTTATACATTTTAAAAAGCATCATACTACTGCTATTGTTTTACATTCAGCTTTTTCTGTAAGTAATATATTATGAGCATTTTTCCATTTCCTTTTAAAAAACTTTAATCCATTCTGTACTATTTCATCATATGGATGTACCTTACCTTTTAAGTAATCTCCTTCTGGGGGTATGTTTGCTTCATTAATTTCTCTATTATAAATAATTCTGTACTGATTTTTTATCCATTGTTCATCTTTTATTGCTTTCATGTACACAGCCAGAAATTTCAGATTTGGAAGTTGTGTGTCATAAGTATAAAGGGTTAAGAACCACTGCATCAGAATTTTGTAATTATAATAGAAACTCTAGAATAATTACAGCCAGTATTCATAAATACATTTTGTCCCAAAAAGTTAAAACTGGAAGACTTCCTTTGTCAAAAAATCCATCCAAAAATACGCTTTAAAGTATTTGTCTCAAAGATGTTGAGGTACAAACAATAACTCTACAAAAATGATTTGCCTGTTTCCACAGTAAATTTTGGTTATAAAGACACTGATGTGTTGGCTTATGGGACTGTTCTGGTGCCTGATACATGAAAGGATAAATAAATATTTTGAATCAATGAATGATTAAATGATGAAGCATTCACTTATAACATAAGCACAGGCCACTCAATATTGGTTAAATCGTACTGGTTAAAGGGAAATAACTAATATCTCATATTTTGTGGTAATATATACATTGCTGGAGTGCTGGAGTGTATTTGCTTTTCATATGTTCCATGGTGTCAGGCTGAACATAAGCTATGATGTTAGAGTTAGTCCCCAGGGGCGAGAGCAGAACATCTGAAAGATACACTTAGCTATCGTATTGAGACCATCTGCATTAAAACCATCCACTCCAACTCTTTTCTCATGATGGCTCCTAGACTGCTGAATCATGAGTGATTTCTGCTAAAAGGATCTCCTTTCATTAAACAATAGTACAAGAAGCCATCACTGTGGGTCAGGGATTCTCAATCTCTGCTGAATTTCCTGGGGAATTTTTTAAAAGAAGATAACTAAAAAAAAACAAAAAACAAAATATAAAACAAACAAACAAACAAAAAACCCACTATCAATGTCCAGGTCTCATCTCAGGATAATCAGAGCCACTGGGGCAGGAAGAGGGGTGGGCATCAGTTCTTTATACAAGGTCCTCCAATGTACCACCACAGTCAAGGAGCACTGCTTTAGAGAATGTAAACAGCCAACATAATACAACTTTAGGCACCCTATGACCTCAAGAGAACAGTGACATCAAAACATCTTCCAGACATCACTTTGCTATGTAGAGACAGATTCATAGTTCTTTCAGGCATTGACTATCTTTGTAAGTACTAGAAGTAATATACCTCTCCAGAAGCCTGTCAAGTTGCAAACCTGTGGAATAATTTGGCAAAGAGTGACGAAGTGCCAAACTGGAACAACTCGTGGGCAATGTTGGCTCTAACGTGTAACTGGGATGAAATGGAACTATGGTACAAGTTATTTTTGGATTTCCAACATCTTTTTATAGTAACTACTAAATTGAAATGAAAATGCTTGCACTCAAATTGATAGTGCCTTTAAGTGGCAAGAAAATCTTTTCTGAGCTCCTTTGGACCCATTATCTCTGAGGTTTCTGTGATGTAAATTGTACCTTCCTGCAGAAAGCCACCATCCCTGAAGGCTGACAGTTCATCTCAGTTCACTGAGAGTCAAGTAAACCGGCAGTCACAACCTGCTCAAATTCCATAACTAAATAATGAAGGTGTGGAATTTTGACCTTGGACTGAGTTAATTAATTATTTAATTTACTTTATTATAGACATATATAAAAGTAAGTATGTATATAATATGTATACTTTATGCCTTCAAATTTGTGTATGTCATATATATGTCTTCTAGTAGGCTATCTACTTTGGATATTATATAAAGTAAGGCTCATACTTTGAACATAAAAAGTGTACATTTTTAAAAGTAAACAATGTTCATCACCCATGCTAAATTGTTATTAAACACATATTTAAAGATGATCAGTTTGAAGGGACACTACACAATTAGAATACCTAGGCTGTCCATCTGAGTCAATCCACTCTTAGCCATTGCCAAAAACTGTCATATGAATGAATACGGATGTCTGCACTTTTGGAACAAAGTTATCCAAACGTTCACTTCTAAAACTAGTCTTGAGTTTGATTGTGGGTGAGTTATTATGGCAGAGGAGACTGACTCTGCCAAATCGTTGCTCCCCCTTCCAAAATACAGAGCTGCTAATGAGTAGCAGCTGCCCTGCCAAAAATGACATTCCTGAGTCCCTGTGGGACCCTGTGACTCATTCTTGCCAATGGGATGTGTGTGAGGCAATGGGGCCAATGTGGTTGAGGAGTCAATGTGACTTCTCCAACCACTCTTTCCACAGAGTGTGCACACAGACTTGGGAAGCCACATATTGAAGATGATAGAACTGCAAGATGGAAAAAGACTAGGTTTCCTGACTCACTACTTAGAAGAAGGCTACTCATAAGCCAAGGATATCTATTTTGTACTTTATTGAATGAGGAATACATTTATATACTATTTGGACCACTATACACGTTAAGTGTTTTTACAGAAGCTAGCATCACACTCATGCAAATGATATATCTGTCCCTATTACAACTGATAAAAAACCTTTGAGTGATGCTTTGTTGTGAAAGCAACAAAAACTTTGTTGTGACTGGTCTGAAACATGTGTGACTTCTAGTAACTGTAAATAAGAGATTTAATGGGAAGGCATATTTTGCAACAGCTGACATTTAGAAGCATAAATATATTTAAAAAGAATAAAAGTGTTTCTTACTCAGATGTTTTAAATCTCTTGTGAAAATAAACCGAGTTTAGTAATTAGAGTTAACCTGTTTCTAAATGAAAATTTAGTTTCATATCATCTGTTAACTGGAAATTAGCTCACTATTGTAGTTCTAAATATGGTATATATTCCCTCATATGTATTCTTTCAGATTTTTTTCATAGAATCATTTTAACACAGTATCTATTTTATGAAAAATAAATGAGTCATGTTCTATTGCTTCTCCAAATGTGAAAAAAAAATTATATGAAAATATACACATTAAATTCAATATGCTGCCAATAAGATTCCTTTTCTGGGAGAGGGTTCTACCTGAGAACCAGGAAGAAAAACAGGAGGTTTTATGGTAACACTATGTCAGTATCAAGGAAAGCTAGCAACAGAGCAAAAGAATCTCTCATGGCCTTCAGAGCTCTGAAAACCACTAGAAAGCTTCCCATCTATGCAATAACAAGGCAAGGCAAGCAGTTATCACAAAGAAATACTGCCAGGCCAGGCTGCATTCCGATTCCTGGTCTTTTGAATAACTAGATACTTGTCTCTAGACAAATACTAAACCTCTTTTGGTCTCATTTTTCTCATTTGTGTGCCATAAATAAGAATAGGTAATTCATATGGTCCCTTCAGATTCAAAACAAAACTTCTGTGAAAGTTTATCACTTCCCTAGAAAAAGATCTTTGTGAGGTATGGGTACCTGGTAGATCTAAAAGTCCAAGGGCTGCACAAGCATGAATATGACGGCCAGTCTTCCTAGGCAGCTACCATAGCCATGGTCCTTCAGTTGCACCTGGAAAACAATGTAATGGCATAAATGCAGGGACCAGGAAACATGATTATATTACTTAGCAAACAGGTTTCTCAGGCATGTAGTCATTGTAATGTAAGCAGTAACCTTTTAAAGAACATTTTATTTTCTTCAAAAATGTTTCCATTTGTATTTATTCAGGAACTGAAAACATGAACATTTCACTTAGGACCACCTTAGATAATAAACATTTCTGGAAATTTTATTAACATTTGAAGCATTACTGTTAGAACAAACCAAATAATTAAATAGTAGAAGGTATATTACATCAGATCTGCTCATGCAGATTTTCAGGTAATCAAGACTCACTTTCAAACATTAAAAAAAAAAAAATCAATGGATAAAGCAGAGAAGTCATTTCCTCTGAAAAAACTAGGCTTATATCTTTTTATGGGACTGAAGCTGGGCACTGTCATATGAATAAATAAGATCAATAATGGTACATCCATGAACAGCCACTCCTGGAATTTCAAGACCTTAGAAAATGTTGTAAACAGACACACAAACACAAACACACACACAACATACACACACACAAACATACACACAGTATTGAAATAAATAAGCCAAGCCTGCAAAGCCTTCAACAACAGAGTTCTTAATGGAAATGATAGACCTTTAATGATAGAAACGTTAGCAAACCCTGTAACAATATTGTAAATCATTTCTAAGTAACAATATTGATAAGACAAGCCTTTCGAAACCACCCAGGACACCTCTTTAGCTAATTAAAACCAGAGAGTGGCTGTGGCTCTTTTGTCATTTACAATATTGTAGCTCTGATCATCCCACAGTGAATGATTTTACTTCAGTAATAACCCTGATCCAACATTCGTTAGCAATTACCACATCAGACTTTATCTACTGGTAACAACTGGTTCGGAAGATATTGCCCTGCATGCATTAATTTCATCATGCTAATAAAGTTCCCTGTTATAAAAAGCAAAAACATATTAACCTGTCTAATGCAATATAAGAAACATATATATCTTTCTTGCAAAATGATACACCAGCATTTCATTTTTATTTCAAGACTTAAGTGGGTAAAGTATATTAGAACAGAAAGTAACAAGCTATAATCTTCAGTGAACACAATAACATAACTAAGTCCAACAAATTTTCCTGTGAGTAATTGCAGCTATTGTAATTTATAAACATTCAATTACCTTGGAATTTGCATAACAATGCAAGACTGCTCATTTCTAAACACTGAACACTGAAATAGAAGTATATGCATCTCGTCTTTTCTGCAAAAGTCAGGGAGGCCACTGCTGGCTCCAGTTAACTCTCTTGGAGCACCTAGCACATGTGGACTGATGGGAACATTTAATAAAGATGCAGATGTGACTGAAAATGACCAGCCAGGATCTCCAGGACACAATCTGTGGCATACAGCAAGAAATCTATAAGGACTTGTTGAATGAAGTAGGAGGGGAGCTCTGTTATCTTACTCAAGAGTAGTAAGCACTATTTATAGATCCAGGATCTATCCTGGAGACCCTTTTCCCTTCCGCCCTCCTCTTGCCCTCCTGAGCTTGCACAGGTACCATCTCTATGTCTAAGTGAGGAATTCAAAGCAGGGATGCCCCACTTTCCCCTTGATTAGCACCCCTCGCCTCCACTTCACTAACTTCCCTGTCCTACATTGATGATGGGACACATTTGCATGATCTATTTCTTCCCCTTCAACCCCAAGTTCCCTACTGGCTTGATCTGTTTTCAGAATGTTAAATTTGAAGGGCTTACTAATTGTTAAAATCTCAGTGGAAAAATGAATCATGTGATTAAAACTACTATGTGGCCTTTCTCTCTTCTGTCTCCAAGGACTCATCCAAAACCGTCAACCCTTTATTAAAGCAACACCTTCACTTTCTAGAGAAAATGACTTCACGGTGTTACCACCAACTGTGGGAAGCCCAATCACTCTTATGAAAATTTTTTTTAAGTGTCTGCAGCTTAATTAAACCCTAAGCAAATTAAACACGTCACCCTCTTCTGTAGGTAAAGCAGAACACTCACATACCCACTGTTGGGGCAGTTGAATGCATCTGTACACAAAGAGCCTGGGCTCTTCCCTGAGACACCAGTCAAAGGAAAGCATTGTACAAGCTAAAGCCTATTCCCATTCAGCACCTGGGGATTTGTCCACACCAACCAGGCAGGAATGCTCAGCTCTCTCTGGGGAAATGTGGTATTCACACATACAGTGCAGTACTGGCTGGAGGCCTAGCAAACAGTCACAGGAGTGCGGAGGATTTATAGACTGAAAATGAGCACATAGACAGCAGCTCCGAGTTCTCTCAGAAAACATGTGTGCAGCGACTGAACTGTGGGAGGCCTACGTGGGGCCCCCAGAGCTTGGCAGAGCCTCTAGTGGGGACCCAGTGTGTATGTGAATGTATCAGAGCTATAAATCTGGTAACAGACACTCCTTTGTGACCTTATGAAGACTGTGAAAGACAAAGGCATTTTAAGATTGCAATGTCAGGAAAGAAGGAGGCCATTTGGAAAGCTGACTTTCATATTGCTGATTTTCAACTGCTTCTAGGCTTCTTGGGTCTACATAGAAAAAGCCAGAGTGGGGTTTCACCTACAGCCCCACAAGACAGCTCTGTCCACAAGGCATGACCTTCTGGAGAGAGCTGCACCTCTAAAGGTGAACACATTAATCTGATGACAGTTTCTTGTTCAGTTCAAAATGCTGGCCAAGGACATCCCTTTAAAATTTATAATGAACCTTTTAAAAAAATGTATCCAGCCAAAATTTTATCCCATTTCATTAAATTTTATATTCTTCATTAATTACAGGGTCACACTCAGAAAGCAACAAGTAGGCTGCAAGAGGTAGGTAGGGATGGAGGTCGTGGATCCCAGTAAACAATTAATTGACTGTACTTTGCAATTCATGGCAAAACATTTTATTTACTTGTCCCAACACATACTTAGCCTACCCTCTGGGCTTCCATAGCTCTTTCATTCTGGAATCCAGTTCCAGAGTTTATGGCCTCCGAGGCTTATGGTCCTTCCCAAGGAAGTTCTCTTCACCTATTAATATGCATCATGGTTCTTCTTCTCAGAATGGTGGTTCTTGTGAAAGCCAAGCAATTTTTATGTAATCTACACCTGAATGGGAACTTTACAATGGATTTGGGTTCTGTATTTTGGTATCAGTTTTACCTGTCTATTCTACTTAGTCTGAAGAAAGAGGGGAAAGGAAGAGATAAAAATAATCCTACTGTAATTTTCATATCAAATTACAAAATTTTAAATTTCATATCAAATTTTCATATCAAATATTTTCAAGCAAACAGACAAGCTCTATTGCTTGTCTTGTGGTTTTTGAGCAGACTATTGGTCTGAAATTCTAGTCCATTAACAGTTCATTTGCCTATACTTAATTTTACAATGACACCAGACAAAAACAGCAAAAATAACAACAAAGAAAACTCACAGGCCTGTTGCTCTGAAACTGAAGTTGCCAGTCATTTTATTTCACAGTATTTCTCAAGCCCATTTCTTCACTCACCAATAACTCACCCACCATTGTTACAGAGGATTTTTGACCACCCAGGAAAGCAAATGCTGTCATCCTGACTTTACTGCTCAGAAGATACTTGTCAATTAAAGTCACCTCCAGGTCTTAGCTAGGAACAAAGACCAAATTCCAGAGATTCCCCTTGTCTTTCCCAAAATGGAGTTAGAGCTCATTTCCTAATTTTTTTCACCATTTACATTGGGCCACACCGCAACTTGTAGACATGGGGTTACTATTCACATATTAAAACTTGCTTATTTCCAAATAAACATCCATAGCTTTAAATGCTCATATAGCCACTATATAGATTTAAATAATTCTAAGATACATCTTATATCTTGTGTAAGATATATCTTGAGTAAGCATATTAAACAAATGCCTTTTTAAGTAAGAACTATTTTCAGTGCTGCCTTCTGGTTTCTGAGTCATCTCTGTCTCGCTCTTATAACTATATGTCTCCCAAAAGCCATCTAGTACCATAACATACATATATATTTATAAAATGCTAGTAATGTTTCATTCCTGCCTTTTTTACATGAAGGGCTTGGAAATATATGTTTTCTATGGACTGCTGTTTTTAACAATAATAGAAAGAGGGGAAGAATAATAATAATGGCAAATATTCCTTGAGTTTTCATAATGTACCAGGCACTGCACTAAGCATTTTTCAATGTACACAATCTCACTTAATTCTTAATATACCTGTCTAGAAGGTAGGTACTATTATGATTATTACCATTTTACAGAGGAATAAACTAAGGCATATGCCTGTGGTCCAGGGATAACCAAGAATTCAAACTTACATCTTCCCAGTTTCAGCATCCAAGTTCTAAACTGCTGTATACCAGGGCATAGAAATAGGACTACCAGCCATAGCTTTGACTTAGAGGGGGGGGGAACAAAAAACGTAGCACAAATGTGTATATCATAAGTATGACATACATATTTAGACTGTATAGTTTAAAACGACAAATATTTTTTCTCTTTGCCAGTGTAATACATGCATAATTTGTGAATTAAAACTTAATTGAGCACACCATGATTGGAAAATTACAAAATACTTAAAACTTACATCAACTCAGCCTCCATTCCATTATCAAGAGAGAGGCTGTTTATGCATTCCTATTCTGGCAATTAAGGACAAGTATGTTTTCTAAAGTGAAGGTTATTTTGACTTTGATAAGTATATAGCTCACTGTCTGATCATAAAGGGCCAGAGCTGAAGAAGAATAACAGAGTACTTTGTCCTTCACTTCAGGCATGATGGCTGGACCTCCGTGGTTGTAAATTTTCCAATATTTGATGGCCACAGTGTCAGCAGCAAAATGATGCATAATAAACACAACAATACATTATGTGCCACTTCTTGACTTGGTGCCGAGTCAGGGAAGGAAACAGTCTACTTTTGAATGGGTGTTCTGAAATAACACACAGACAGTGTGTATTGGAGAGATCTGAAGAGGAAAATTCAAGCTTCTTTTTCATCCCACAGTCTCCAAACTATTATTCTTTGAAACTGACTATCTGGAGTGATGTGAACCCCTTTACCACCACCGTTGGGTTGATATCAGGAAGCACAGCGTCCACAGGCTTTCATCTAGCCAGGAAAAAGGAAACAGAGCTTATTTTGAACAGGAAGGAAAAAAGATATTTGATGAAAGCCAAAGAAACAAGCTGCCTAAATCCTTTGACAAAGTAGAGACGAAAGGAATGAGCTTGTGAAATAATGTGGAGACACATTTTTCTATCATGTTTTTAATCATGATTGAATCATGTTTCAATCATGTTTTTAATTGTCCATTCTATCCAGAACATTTGTTGCAAAGTCCAAAACCTTCCTTTACAATGAAAAGAGAAAGTATTGTTCTAAGGCGTGCATCTATAAAATGGTATTTCTGAGGCACTGAGGAAAATGAAAGCTCTAGAAAGGGAATGATGTGGGGGAGGCACACATGGCTTCACCTTTGACAGCTGTCTCCCCATGGAACCAAACCAGAGACTCCTGGTGCAAGTGGGGACCTCAGAAGTCACTGGGTCCATCCCTGACATTTTATAGATGACAGGCTTAAAACTGTTAAGTAACGTGCCCTAGGTCCTGCTTGGGGTTGCACTGTCTGAATAACAAATGGCAAATGGACAAAAACAAAAGAGATTATAGTCTAAGTTACTCAAAGACTTTCTGTAAGGAAAATGGTAGTTATGGTCCCTAAGTCCTATTATCTACCAAAGCTTAATATAAGACATCCAAGAAATATATACAGATACATAGATAGATTCTCTATATATGTATTATTGTGTATATATGTGTGTGTGTGTGTGTGTGTGTATATATATATATAAAATTCTTGCTTTAGGAAATGTGTGTGTGTATGTATGTGTATATATACATGTAAATATATATGCATGTATATATATGCATATACATGTATATATATGTGTGTGTATATATATACACACACACATGTGCACACACACACACATTTCCTAAAGCAAGAATTTTTTAAAATCAGATATTCTGTGAGACATACTTGCTTTATTCAGTATCGGTTTAGGGTTTCTCACTCAGTTGTTCTTTCCAGAAAGGATATTTTTAAAGTCCAGGAATTATTCTCAGGGAGTAAAAGCAAAACCGAACATTTGTGTCCCTCTTTCATTTGAATCTCACATCAAGTCTGTAAGTGCAAAAGCACTTACATGTCAACCAAATTCTTACTGTCAAATCTAGATGAACAGAGATTGCAATAGAGAAATGTAGATATTTTCTAATTTCTCTGTATTCTACCATCTTACCCTAGGAGCTCAAAAATGACTCTACTCTTTTCTGGAAAAAAGCACAAAGGAAAATTCCTGGGTTGTGTGGCTTCTCATAGTCCCAGAACTTGGGCTACATCTGAAAGTTCCAGATGACATCTGTCCAGCACTAGACACTGGCTCCAATTCACAAGATGGCCCACCCAAGACTAATCTCCATCTACAAGGTCCCTTGGAAGACGGGATGGACTCCATACAGGCCAGAGGCTGTGCATGCTCCCTTCAAATCTTAGAACTTCACTCAGGAAACATTAAGGTGGACATTCAAAATGGTAAAAGGACTCCTTCTGGCCTAAGCATCCCCTCACACACTTTTCAATATCATAATTTATCCATAAAACAATCAGAGTTCAAGAGGATAATTATTTCCCTAAGACTAAGTTCACTATGACCTGGTCTCCAAGAACTTCTCGTTATTATCAACTATTGTGGGTCAGTCCCAACTATATAATCTTTACAAGTGTTATATTCATTCATATTTCTATAAGCAATATAGCTTCTTGTTCCCTGCACCCTGGGCAAATTGCCTTCATATTCCCCACTCCCACCCCAGCCTGGAGTAATAGGAAACATTCAAATTGTTCTCTCAGCCCTCATGCCTCTAATGATCACCGACAAAATCCTACCTGCAACCAGGACTCTCACTTAGGGGTATAGTTTCTGAGATAAACCAAAATTTTTCTTCTCCTTCTTCCCATCCTTTCTTGGTCTTCATTTCATACAGATAATAGTGTGTGGAAAAAACATGAAAGGAAAAGTGATGTTCACCGAAGAGCAACTCAAGGCATATGTGTGGACACAGGGAAAGGCCGCCCCTCCCAACTGGGTGGGTGTGGGTGATAGGTCATGTGTGTATAACCTCAGATCTTTGTTAGCACCAGCAGCTGGAACACATTTCACTCTCCAAATAGCAGGCTCCTGGAGTTTCTCAGCATCAACAACAAGAGAACCTGTCAAAGAAGTGAGCCAGAGCTACAGCTCTGCTTCTCATACACATGACTGAAGAGAAGCAAAAGAAAAATATCATTTCACTGCTAGCCTAGTTTGATTCTCTCTCTCTATATATATATATGTGTGTGTGTGTGTGTGTGTGTGCGCACACGCGCGCGTATATATATGTGTGTGTGTGTGTGTATATATATAAATATATGGCAATTCTGTGTACAGGACTACAGTACTGGCCAGACTCCTTGGACATCTAAGGATGAATGAGGCCCAGTCCTGCCCTCATGGATATTACAATTTAGACAGAAAGATTTACATAAATGTTCATATGACTAGCTACAAATTCATAAGCCAATGTCCAAATTAATGTACCAAGAACAACCCTAAAATAGAATAATTTTTCTTTTTTCTTTTAAATGAATATTCCACATGAAAGTTATCTATTTCAAAACACTCATCATAATAAGGTAACACATTCTAATTCACAGTTATGTTTTTCAAAAGTTTTGAAATCTCATTGTAACTGCTTTCTGAGTAGTTGCGCAAGGATAGGGAAAAACAGGAGTGGGGAAGGGAGGAGTATTTTCTTCCTAATATTGTTTAGAATTATAGACTTGTGATGGTAATACGAAAGACACTGCATCTTAATCAGTTCTATTTCTTTAAACATTTCTATAGACAATGTATCTTCTTATTGCCTGCTCCGTGGGTAAACTGCCTTCATACCCGCCACTGCCCAGCCTCTGTTTGCCACTGTTTCTGAAGGGTATATTCGTCCCAATAGGCTCAAAGATGTCCAATCAATCTTTTTCACCAATTGCAGAGTCAAATCTAATGAATAAAACAGAGGGTCAAGCATAGCAATACTACTATAGGGCAGAAAGCAAGTACGGCTTTACACTGAGAGTGTGGTTGTCAAATACTGCCCCTGACAGCAATACCACCAGAAGACTCACTTCAATGTTTTAAGCAAAAACAGAATTGTTGAAATACTGTATAATCTCCTATGTTAATCTAGGCAGACCATGAACAAAAGACTGCAAAATCTCAGTGGTACAATGCAAAAAAAAAAAAAAATCCATTTCTCACCCCTGCTGTAATTTTTCACATGGATTATCACAGGGACTCTACTCCTTGTGACATCACATGGGCCTAGGCTGACACAAGCTCCATCTCAACATTTGCTTCCATGATGGTGGTGGTGGCAGTGTAAGTGGATCTTTTAAAGCTTTCTCCTGGGAGTGACACAAGCTACTTCTGCTCATATTCCATTAGTTAAATAAAGTCACATGGCATACTCAACTTCCAAGCGGTTGGAGGAGTAGAACCCTGCTAGGTTTTTGGCAGGAGAAAGGCCAGAATATTGGTGGGTAGCCTCTGACTAACACTTCTCATGTATTATCATTCTTTAAAGAAGCCAAGAATCCTTTGTATGTAAATTTTGGAAAATTAGTTTGTAAAAAAATCCTCACTATTATATGGTCACTACCATGTGTAAGATTTCTTTACATGCCAGAGCTACAACACAGTTGAAGAAGCCATTTTTTTTTACATTTTTATTTATTTATTTATTTTACCCAGGCTGGAGCGCAGTGTTGTCATCTCGGCTCACTGCAACCTCCGCCTCCCAGGCTCAAGCAATCCTCCTGCCTCAGCCTCGAGTACCTGGGACTACAGGTACACACCAATATGCCTGGCTAATTTTCTTTTTTTGGTTGAGCTGAGATTTTGCCACATTGCCCAGGCTATTCTTGAACTCCTGGACTCAAGTGATCCACCCACCTTGGCCTCCCAAAGTGCTGGGATTACAGGCATGAGCCACCACACCCAGCCTCAAGAAGCCATCTTAATGCTTGTGGTTCACTTTTAAGGTGCAGGCAGGTTTGTGAGAGGCATCTGTATGACTGACAGGGGATGCGGCACGGTGTAAAGGAGGTAGGAAGGAAGCTGCCATGCCAGGCGGACTCACCTGTGCCAAGCACTGCTTTACACTGTACACACAATATCTCATTTACTCATCCCAACAGCCCTGCAAGGTAGGTTTCACTATCGTCATTTAAAAACTGAGAGAAATGGAGACATAGCTTAAAATACACTGTGCCAGCCAATGTCATGAGTCATAGTGTTCAAACTCAGATCTGCCTAGTTCCAGAACCCATGGAGTGAGTCACATGAGGAAGTCCAAATGATACAAATTCCCTTTTTACTTTATCTGTATCGCTTTTATTGCCCTTCTAATGAGGCAACTGATTTTAAAATGAGAACATGCTAAGCTCTGTAAGGACAGGGACTTAGCTCCATTCATCTTTGCCTGACTGGTAATGACTAGCAAATACTACAGCACATAGTAGGTGCTCAAGAAAATACTGATTGTTAAATGCATGTTGAAAGTCAAGGTTATTCTCCAAAGCAATATTCCCTTTCTCTTCTCCCACACAGCACATGAAAGGAGACTGATAAGATGAAATGTTTCCTTAGTGATTCTCAAGAAAGGCAAAGCTGTCAACATTTTCTTTCATCAAGAGTGTTCACTAAGCGAGAAAATAGAGAGCAGCTCCCACAGTGCAGACCTGAACGTGAAGATAATGGTCAGCGGGGCTCTGCAAGCTGTCTGAGTTCCCACTCCCAACAAGCTCTCGACAGGAACACGCCCGCCAGAGAAACAGAGGGAACCTCATTTTGCTAGGAAACAACACACAGCTGCACAGTTCCATACTCCACTTAATCCCAGACACAAATTCACAAGTTGTCCTAAATGTATCACTCTACTGGGAACTCTTTTTTCTTTTCTATTTCTAACCAGTGTCTGCCATTTGATATATCACAAATAAATCATGTTTCTCTCTCTCTCTCTCTCTCTCTCTCTCTCTCTCTCTCTCTCACACACACACACACACACACACACACACACACACACAGACACACACACACAGGCACACACAGAAATGCACACACAATTTTTCTATCTTAAAAAGGTTACATTCATTTTGGGTCTCCTCTAAAATTGCCATGCAGGCCACTGGAAGTCACAACATGATACTGTTTCTTTACAAAGATACTATGATTTTCTCCTGTGGTGAAGGATTAGTACTGTCACTGCTCCATCCAAGAATCCTTTCTAAGCTTTTTCTTTTAAGCACATAAGCTATGCTTTTAATTGGGCATTTCATTAGAGAAGAATGAGGCATAAAGGAAAACAAAATGGTCTGTAGTCATTTGTTTCAAGGAGATCATTCCAATCATCAACGTCTGAACCCTGCTGAAGTAGTTTCAATTTTTCTTCTCAGCCATGGGTAAAGCAATGTTGACAACACATATTTCTCTCTGTCAAAACATTTCACTTACTCGGCAATCTGTAGACAGTTTGAGAGTCGTATCACCAATGAGCAGCGCTGGAGCATTCTTCCTATTATTTTAAAATCAAAATGGCACGTGCCTCGTGAGAGGGGCACAATGTGGGCCGAGATCCAAATTGAAAAGAAAAATGCTAACAGAGTCAGCAAGTAAAGAGGGCACTGTAAATAACAAGCCTCATTACTGAGCCACAGAGAAAGATGGGCCAGCCTGCGTCCCATTTCATTGTGAAGGCTTGATCCTGTTGCCCTTGGATTTCAGTCTCCTGGGAGGCCACTCAGGGATTTCTGTGAGATGTGTGCTCAGTAGCAAGCTTAGGTTCACACTTGTGAAACGTGTTTCATACCATGAGATCTAATTAAATGATGATTTTGGCTGGGAGTGAGAAGAGGAAAAAGCAGAATCACTGGTTAAAGAATTGCATCCAAGTACCAGAGAAAGATGGGCCCTGTAGATGTGCCTTGCATAGGACAAAGAACGGGAGACCGAAACTAGACACACACTGACAAAATTGCTTATGGCTCCCACAGATGACTATGGTGTAACCATCTCAAAGTGGCTCATTTTCAGTGAGAAATATTTAAAAGAAATAATTCTGGAGAAAATGGCAATGTACTGCCCAATAATGACTTCAGGCTGCAAGATAGATACTGCAGGGCATCCAGGCCACAGCACTGGCAGAAAACAAACACTGAAGCAAAGCTGAAACACTTACTGTCAAGGCCAGTGAACATTCACCAGTCACGAGGTTCAGGTTCATGGGCATTATTGTTAAAGCTCGTGGGAGAAATACACCCAAAAAGCAGCAAAGAGAGTCGATAAAAACCCTCCAAGCAATCACCGGCTCACCAATGGGCAGCCACACATCTCCCCAGGCTCTCAGGGGAGAAGGCAGTTTACCAATTACTGCTGATTGGCTGGGTTAGTGAAATTGCTCAGACCTCCTACCATTCACCTCCAGCCTATCTTTCAATATATCTTGCTGGGGTCTACTAAACTTATTTTCATCCATTTATAAAAAGGTCAACTAGGCTATGTGTTGACTTGACAGTAGTAAGTGCTTCTGCTATCATCCCTGATGATGTTAGTCTGGCTGGGTTTCACAAGTGTGCAGTTTATCTTTCTTTAAAAATTCCATGATTTTTCAAGTTGGTACCAGCTGTTATCACTTTAATAGAGATCACTGTATAATTTCAAAATATCTTACTCTCTCTAAAACTATTCTGATGCTCAAAACCGTCTGGAGCTCAGAAGTGTGCTTCTTGCTTCTGTCTCTTATATGGATGGGTTAATTAACTGCAGTCATCATGCTATTAAGCTGGGCTACAACCCAGGGACCACACTTTACCACAGCCACTGCCTTCTAGCATGTTCCTATAGACACACACAGGTACGCACAAGGGGGTATATGATGATTAATATTGAGTGTCAACTTGATTGAACGATGTAAAGTATTGTTCTAGATGTGGTTTCATTGCCTGAGCAAATTAACACATCTCCTGGTACCTGGTGTGCAGCCATTGATTAGGCAAATGCCTTTTTCTCCATTCCTGTCCATGAGGCCCACCAGAAGCAATTTGCCTTCAGTTGGCAAAGCCAGCACTATACCTTTACTGTCCTACCTCAGGGGTATATCAACTCTCTGGCTTTGTGTTATAATCTTGTTTGGGGAGACCTTGATCACTTTTCCCTTCCACAAGAAATCACACTGGTCCATTACATTAATGACATCATGCTGATTGGACCCAGTGAGCAAGAAGTAGGAAACACACTGGACTTAATGGTGAAATATTTGCTTGCCAGATGATGGGAAATAAATCCGAATAACCTTTGGGGACCTTCTACCTCAGCAAAATTTCTAGGGATCCAGTGGTGTGGGGCCTGTCGAGATATTCCAAGGTGAAGGATAAGTTGCTGCATTTAGCCCCTCCTACAATCAAGAAAGAGGCCCAAAGCCTAGTGGGCTTATTTGGATTTTGGAAGCAACACATTCCTCATTTAGGTGTGTACTTTGGCCCATTTATCAAGTGCCCTAAAGGCTTCCAGTTTTGACTGGGGTCCAGAACAGAAGAAGGCTCTGTAGCAGGTCCAGGCTGCTATGCAAGTTGCTCTGCCACTTGGGCCATATAATCCAGCAGATCCAATGGGGCTTGAGGTGTCAGTACCAAATAGGGATGCTGTTTGCAACCTTTGGTAGGTCCCCATAGGTGAATCATAGCAGATATCTCTAGGATTTTGGATAAAGGCTCTGCCATCTTCTGCAGATAACCACCCTCCTTTAGAGAGACAATTCTTGGCCTGTTACTGGGCTTTGGTAGAAACTGAATGTTTGACTATGGGTCATCAAGTCACCCTGTGACCTGAACTGCCTATGATGAATTGGGTGCTTTCTGACCCATCTAGCCATAAAGTGGGTTGTGCACAGCAGCATTCCATCATCAAATGGAAGTGGTATATATGCAATTGAGCTCAAGCAGGTCCTGAGGGCACAAGTAAGTTACATGAGGAAGTGACTCAAATGCCCACGGTCTCCACTCCTGCCACCCTGACTTCTCTTCCCCAGCCTGCACCAGTGGCCTCATGGGGAGTTCCCTATGATCAGTTGACAGAGGAAGAGAAGACTAGGGCCTGATTTACAGATGGCTCTGCACGATATGCAGGCACCACCTGAAAAGTGGACAGCTGCAGCACTACAGCTCCTCTCTAGGACATCCCTGAAGGACAGTTGAGAAGAGGAATCTTCTTCCCATTGGGCAGAACTTCAAACAGTGCACCCGATTGTGCACTTTTCTTGGAAGGCAAAAAGGCCAGATGTGCAATTATATACCAATTCACTGGCTGTAACCAATGGTTTGGCTGGATGATTAGAGACTTGGAAGAATCAAGACTGGAGAATTGATGATAAAGAAATTTGGGGAAGAGGTATGCAGATGGACCCCTCTGAGTGGTCAAAAACTGTGAAGATATTTGTATCTCATGTGAGTGCTCACCACAGGGTGAACTCACCAGAGGAGGATATTAATAATCAAGTGAATAGGATGACTTGCTCTGTAGACACCACTCAGCCTCTTCCCCAGCAACCCCTGTTATCACCCAATGCCCAGTGGGCCCATGAACAAAGTGGCCACGATGGCAGGGATGGAGATTAAGCCTGGGCTCAGCAACATGGACTTCCACTCACCAAGGCTGACCTGGCTACGGCCACTGCCGAGCGCCCAATTTGCCAGCAGCAGCACAGACCAACACTGAGCTATTGATATGGCACCATTCTTTGGGGTGATCAGCCAGCTACTTAGTGGCAGGCCGATTACATTAGACCTCTTCCATCACAGAAAAGGCAGCAGTTTGTCCTCACCAGAATAGACGCTTACTCTGGATATGGGTTTGCCCATCCTGCATGCAGTGCTTCTGCCAAGACTACCATTGGTGGGCTCATGGAATGCCTTATCTACTGTCATGGTCTTCCACACAGCATTGCCTCTGATCAGGGCACTCACTTTACAGCTAAATAAGTGTGGCAGTGGGCTCATGCTCATGGAATTCACTGGTCTTAGCATGTTCCCCATCATCCTGAAGCAGCTGGATTGATAAAACAGTACCTTTTAAAGTCACAATTACAAAGCTAACTAGGTGACAGTACTTTGCAGGGCTGGGGCAAAGTTCTCCAGAAGGCCATTTATGCTCTGCATCAGCATCCATTATCTGGTACTGTTTCTCCCATAGCCAGGATTCACGAGTCCAAGAATCAAGGGGTGAAAGTGGCACTACTCACCATCACCCCTAGTGACACACCAGCAAAATTTTGCGTCCTGTTACTACAATATTTCGTTCTGCTGGCCTAGAGGTCTTAGTTCCAGAAGGAGGAATGCTGCCACCAGGAGACACAACGATTCCATTAAGCTGGAAGTTAAGATTGCCACCTGGCCACTTTGGGCTCCTTCTACCTCTAAGTCAATAGGCTAAGAAGGGAGTTACAGTGTTGGCTGGGGTGATTGACCAGGACTATCAAGATGAAATCAGTCTACTACTCCACAAAGGAGGTAAGGAAGAGTATGGGTGGAATACAGAAGATTCCTTAGGGCATCACTTAGTATTACCATACACTGTGATTAAGGTCAATGGGAAACTACAACAGCCCAATCCAGGCAGGACTACAAATGGCTCAAACCCTTCGGGATGGGCCAAGGGCGGTGGCTCACGCCTATAATCCCAGCACTTTGGGAGGCTGAAGCGGGTGGATCATGAGGTCAGGAGATTGAGACCATCCTGGCTAACACAGTGAAACCCCATCTCTACTACAAATACAAAAAACGTAGCCAGGCATGATGGTGGGCACCTGTAATCCCAGCTACTCAGGAGGCTGAGGCAGGAGAATGGTGTGAACCCGGGAGGCAGAGCTTGCAGTGATGGTGCCACTGCACTCCAACCTGGGGGACAGAGCGAGACTCCGTCTCAGAAGAAAAAAATAAATAAAAACCCTTCAGGATGAAAGTTTGGGTCACTCCATCAGGTAAAAAACCACAACCTGCTGAGGTGCTTGCTGAAGGCAAAGGGAATACAGAATGGGTAGTAGAAGGTAGTCATTAATACCAGCTACAACCACGTGACCAGCCGCAGAAACAAGGACTGTAATTGTCATGAGTATTTCCTCGTTATTTTGTTAGGAACATGTTTGTGCATGTATACACTTGTAATATGAAAATATCTTCATTTTACTTCCTTTCCTTTTCCTTTATCATGTGACATAAGATTTATTGACTTTATATCACCATGTACGTGTTGTCAATTTTATGTAATAGCATTTAGGTTAAGGTTTAATGGGCTTCCAGTTGTATGAAGGATAGCTGTATTATGTTAGGCATAATAATGTCCTTACTGCCTTTACTTGAAGATTAAGCATGATTTCAGGAGATGTGCATGGGTTCAAGTTGACAAGGCGGGGACTTGTGATAATTAATACTGAGTGTCAGCTTGATTGGATTGGAGGATGCAAAGTATTGTTCCTGGGTGTATCTGTGAGGGTGCTGCCAAAGGAGATCAACATTTGAGTCAGTGACTGGGAGAGGCCGACCCACCCTCAGTCTGGGTGGGCACCATGTGATCAGCTGCCAGCGCAGCCAGGGTAAAGCAGGCAGACTAATGTGGAAAGACTAGACGGTTTTGTCTCCTGGCCTACATCTTTCTGCCACGCTGGATGGTTCCTTCCCTTAAACACGGGACTCCAAGTCCTTCAGCTTTGGGACTCTGGATCTTTGACCACAGACTAAAGGCTGCACTGTCAGCTTCCCTACTTTTGAGGTTTTGGAACTCAGACTGGCTTCCTTGCTCCTCAGTTTGCAGGGGGCCTATTGTGGAACTTCACCTTGTGATCACGTGAGTCAATTCTCCTTAATAAACTTTCCTTTATGTACACATTTATCCTATTCTGTCCCTGTAGAGAACCCTGACTAATACAGCATACCTTTACAATTTTTTTTCATTCCCTTTTTTTTTTTTCTTTGAGATAGAGTCTCGCTCTGTCACCCAGGCTGGGGTACAGAGGTGCAATCTCAACTCATGGCAGTCTCTGCCTCCCAGGTTCAGGCGATTCTCCTGCCTCAGCCTCCTGAGTAGCTGGGATTACAGGTGTGCACGACGATTCCTGATTAATTTTTGTATTTCTAGTAGAGATGGGGTTTCACCATGTTGGCCAGGGTGGTCTCAAACTCCTGACCTCAGGTGATCTGCCCACCTTGGCCTCCCAAAGTGCTGGGATTACAGGCGTGAGCCACCGGACCCGGCCTTCATTCTCTCATGAGGAGGAACAATTGGGTAGTAACTAACTGGTGGGGTAGAAGGTGGTGGCCACTTAAAGGCCATTCACACAGTTTGAGTTAATTTGGGAATTTAATGGCAAAGGTAAGGGAGAACAGTAAAAATTAAGAAGTTTATTAAAAAATAATTAATAGTTTAATTAAGTCCCACCTTTATCTCATACACATAAATGAGTAAATACTGCTATGTACCGGTAAATATTATTTATTAATACTAAAATTTGAATTTCACATACTTTTTATGTGTCCCCATATATTGCTCTTCCTCCGTTTTATTTTTTTCTTTCCAATCATCTAAAAATGTAAAAATCATTCTTAGCTCTGGGGCCATGCCAAACAGGCAGTAGGCTGGATTTCACCCACAGACCAAATTTTGCTGACCCCTGTCCTAAAAAACCGAGACTGACCATGAGAGTATGTGTGTGCACACATGCAAATGTGTTAAACTAGATCTGAAGACAATTCCAAAGAAGCTCCTATATGTTTAGCAGGAGTGATCTCATTGCAAAAAGATGTTAGCTTCCCAACTGATTATACTGAAGTGAAAAAATTATTACAATACATAAGCTCCTTGGGGGGAAAGACTATGTCTTTTTGCATTTTAGTTTTCCTCACTTGCCTTACAAATAGTCCACATTCAATTTATTTTTTGTCAATTGAATGCATTTTAATGAGTTTGTTAAAAGCCATCTCATTATGTGATAGTCATCCCTTGAATACTAATAATTCAATGATTTCTGAACAATTTAGATCAATATACTTTTAACAGAGTATTAAAATATTATCCAACACTAACATTTGATTTATTCCTTAGCAATTTCAAACTGCAAAATTATAATGTTTTAAAAAAGTCTTCTTATAATTACTGGTAAACTGAAATCATTCATTCCTGTCCCTACCATGCTATCAAAAGTATAGTTGACAGACAATAGGAATATACTATTCCAGCTTCAAGCATCCAATAATGTCATATAGCCCTATATGTGAGATGAAGTCAAAAGATAAATCGAGTTTTGATTCAACGTCCACACTTTCTACAGACTTTTAGTGTGACCCTCACTCAGAGTCAGAACTATAGACGCCTCAGAAAGTATATACAGCATCTCAATGTCTCAGGCTGATAAGCTCAACAAGAAACACAAAAAGAAGAGAAAGCCTTGGGTTCTTTCAGTTTCAAGACTTTCACCTTTATCCTAAATTTGGGTAGAATAGCTCTTAGATCATTTTCTGCAAGCTATTTTAGAAGACAAGCTGGGCCCATCAAAATGTTGTCAAAACCTCTCACTTTCATTTTCCTTTACTCCTCTCCCTCCCTTTCCCTACTCCCTCCCCATAAACACACACACACACACACACATATACACATAAACACACACACTTACATAGACATAAATATATACTTTCTTCCCAGGATGACCAACCTATTGTGAAGCTTTCTTAGAAAGTTTCTCTCAGATGCAATTTTGGCCTTGTGAGTATTCCGTGCAGCACAAGAGGAAGCCATACAAGCCATGCTCCTCCTAAAGAACACTGTCAGTCATTGCCATAGAACCCGCTTCACATAGCAACACCCAAGCACGTGATGCAGTTTTACATCAGAGGGCCATCCTTAGCTAGTCAACCAAGCTTCCATTTCAGACAAAACTGAAAACCTCTGCACGCCTGTGAGACTAACATCCACTCACCCTCATATCACACTAGGGAACCTTAAACAACACCCCAGCAGGGAACACCCATGTGTGGTCCTGAGCAAATGGTCAGCTGATTTTACCATATCAGGGAGGGCCACGAGCCAGTCTACAGTGGCGGAATTCCATGTGTGGAGGACAAGGTGACAGCCACAGACACTGCAGGATCTCCTGACAGGGCAGCCTGCTTCCGCTTCCATTTCATACATTCAGGTCTCCACACAGCAGCCAGAGCATGATACTCAAAGCATACACTAGTTCATGCCACTCCCGTTGTCGAAATTTCCCAATGGGGATTTTCGGCTTTCCATTATCCTGAGGATTAAACTTCAAACCTGTCAGCAGAATGAGCTGGATTCTTCTCCACACCCCAGTAGTCTGGCCCACAAGTCTGCATCAGTGGGCTCCTCTGCCTTCCTGTTTCTGGTTGGCTTGGCCAGTGGGAGGTACCTTATGGGAGTTCCAGAACATGGAGGAAATAAAGGTCTGGTTTTTCCCAGCTTCCTCCTTGGTGGTTTACTACAGTTTGGCTGCCTCCCTCCATGGTCAGAAACTGACTCCTTCCCTTGCCCATATCCCATCCCCAGCTCTGGGGTACTGTACTTTGTTTTTCCTAAAACTGCACTTTGCTTTTCCTAAAACATGGCCCACATCAAAACACTCTCCAGGTTACCCAATTTGATTATGTCTTTGGTTTCCTGCCAGAACTCTGGCCAGTGCATGTGGCCTATAGGCCCTCTAAATGATCAGACTTCTGCCTCCCACTTTAACTTTATCTTATTAAACCCACTCTCACTCATTTACTCCCAGACACCGTAGCCTTTTCTCCAGTCCTCAAATAACCCAAGCCTGTCCCCATATTTGGGCTTTTGTCTTTGCCCAGACTATCTCCTTCCCCCACTGCTGTTTTCATGCTGGTTCCTTTTAATCACTCAGGGAGAGGCTAAAACTGTCCCTCCTTGGGCCTTCCAGACACCTCCAATCTCTAGACGATCATGCTGCCATGTATTTAATTAAATGCAATACTATCTGAAATCATCTTTTTCATTTCTTTATTTTTTATTTTTCTATTCAACTTTTGTTTTAAGTTCTGGGGTACATGTGTAGGTTTGTTACATAGGTAAACTTGAGTCATAGGACTTTGTTGTACAGATTATTTTGTCACCTGGGTATTAAGCCTAGTACCCCTTATTTTTGCTGATCCTCTCCCTCCTCCCATCCTCTACCCCCAAGTAAGCCCCAATGTCTGTCATTTCTCTGTGTGTGTCCTTATGCTCTCAACATGCAGCATTTGCTTTTCTGTTCCTATGTTCGTTTGCTAAGGATAATGGCCTCCATCTCCATGCATGTTCATGCAAAGGACATGATCTTGTTCTTTTTGATGGCTGCATAGTATTCCATATTGTATATGTACCACATTTTCTTTATTCAATCTGTCATTACTGGGCATTCTGGTTGTTTCCATGTGTATGCTATTGTGAATAATGCTGCAATGAACATACTCAAGCATGTGTCTTTATGATTTATTTTCTGTTTCTATGGCATGTACATCCTGGAATAACACAAATCTTTTCTGTCTTGTTTATCCCTCTAAATTCAGAACCCAGAACTATTCTTGCCATACAGAAATAATAATACAAAATCATTTTCCATTGAATTAATAAATAGCATCTAATATGTTCCACATCTACCATGGAAGAGTAGACTATAACTAGAGTAGCCAAGTAGAAGAAAACATTAAACCCATACTGCAAACTTTAGTCTCCCAAGAGTGGTAGATTATTATTATTATTTTAATTATCAGTTATTCTCAGTTAATAAGTGAATTATTGAGAAAGTAATGTTAAGCAAAATAGGCCTGACCCCTGCCTGCGTAGGGCTCCTAGAAACTTGGGAAGAGAGATAATTGAATAAGGAATGAAGGATATACAGCTCCCCTCTGAAGTAACTGGTGATTTGTAGAAAGAGCACCTCATCCTATCCAGAGAGGGCCATGAGGAATACAAATGTAGGGACTTCTAGATTGAACTGTGCTGACAGACCACAGGTAGTCTCAACAGTCAGAGTGGCAGAGGAAACCAAAGCTTTGCAAACAAATTCTATACCATATTTAATGAGACAGGCTATAAAGTATATTTCCATATTCCATCCAGTCTTGGCCCAGGACCTCCACACCTGGGAGCCTCATATTTACTGATGATGAAGCTCCTTTTCTAACTCTTTCTTATTCATATGTCATATCTCCAACTCTATTGTTAACTCTTTTAGAACAGGAGTTATGTCTTATCTCCCTCTTCACAAGCCACACAACCCAATGCAGTAAAAGAAGCAAATAGTCTCTCTTGTCCACCTTCACCCAAAATAATAAAATGGCCGAGAACAAAAGGTGCATTACGCAAAGCCAATGATACACACAGTCTTGATAGCCTATCTAAGAGTAACGAGCTGAGTCTGGTAATTCTTTTAAAGAATTAATAGAAACATTATACTACTCTATTGAAATATTCAATACTTAGAAACAAGAAGTCCATGATCTATTTTTAATTCCAAAACAAGGTGTTCTGCACTTTCTTTCTTTTAATAAGGAATCAGAGGATAGCTCTGGTCATCTATCAGTAGTGAGAGGCAAGTGAGCTGAAGCCTGGGTTTGTCTTCAGACTCCAAGGTCAGACCTGGCAGTCAGACCTCTGTGGCCACCAGGTCTTGTTAGTGACATCACAAAGCCAGACCCAGAGAAAGGCTAAAATCACCCACATATACACACCAACTGGCCACCAACAGAAAAATATTCAGAAAACAACAGAACTGTAGCTCACATTGGCCGCCAGCTTTCAACCTGCATCCCACCATTGTATAGGTGAAGACTTGTCAGGTTAATGACCGGCCAAGGTCCCACAGCCTGTGAGTGGTAGAAAGGGAACCAGAGTCCCCTCCTGACTCTTTTGAGAGAATAGCTCAGTTATTTGGTCAGGTAGTGTGATGCCTCCAGCTTTGCTCTTTTGACTTAGGATTGTCTTGGCAATGCAGGCTCGTTTTTGGTTCCATATGAACTTTAAAGTAGTTTTTTCCAATTCTGTGAAGAAAGTCATTGGTAACTTAATGGGGATGGCATTGAATCTATACATTACCTTGGGCAGTATGGCTATTTTCACAATATTGATTCTTCCTATTCATGAGCATGGTATGTTCTTCCATTTCTTTGTGTCCTCTTTTATTTTGTTGAGCAGTGGTTTGTAGTTCTCCTTGAAGAGGTCCTTCACATCCCTTGTAAGTTGGATTCCTAGGTATTTTATTCTCTTTGAAGCAATTGTGAATAGGAGTTCATTCATGATTTGGCTCTCTGTATGTCTGTTACTGGTGTATAAGAACGCTTGTGATTTTTGCACATTGATTTTGTATCCTGAGACTTTGCTGAAGTTGCTTACCAGCTTAAGGAGATTTGGGGCTGAGATGATGGAGTTTTCTAAATATACAATCATGTCATCTGCAAACAGGGACAATTTGACTTCTTCTTTTCCTGACTGAATACAGTTTATTTCTTTCTCTTGCATGATTGCCCTGGCCAGAACTTCCAACACTATGTTGAATAGGAGTGGCGAGAGAGGGCATCCCTGTCTTATGCCAGTTTTCAAAGGGAATGCTTCCAGCTTTTGCCCATTCAGTATGATACTGGCTGTGGGTTTGTCATAAATAGCTCTTATTATTTTGAGATACGTTCCATCAATACCGAATTTATTGAGAGCTTTTGGCATGAAGGGCTGTTGAATTTTGTCAAAGGCTTTTTCTGCATCTATTGAGATAATCATGTGTTTCTTGTCTTTGGATCTGTTTATATGCTGGATTACATTTATTGATTTGCGTATGTTGGACCAGCCTTGCATCCCAGGGATGAAGCCCACTTGATCATGGTGGATAAGGTTTTTGATGTGCTGCTGGATTCAGTTTGCCAGTATTTTATTGAGGATTTTTGCATCGATGTTCATCAGGGATATTGGTCTAAAATTCTCTTTTGTTGTGTCTCTGCCAGGCTTTGGTATCAGGATGATGTTGGCCTCATAAAATGAGTTAGGGAGGATTCCCTCGTTTTCTATTGATTGGACTAGTTTCAGAAGGAATGGTACCAGCTCCTCCTTGTACCTCTGGTAGAATTCGGCTGTGAATCCGTCTCGTCCTGGACTTTTTTTGGTTGGTAGGCTATTAATTATTGCCTCAATTTCAGAGCCTGCTATTGGTCTATTCAGGGATTCAAATTCTTCCTGGTTTAGTCTTGGGAGAGTGTATGTGTCCAGGAATTTATCCATTTCTTCTAGGTTTTCTAGTTTATTTGTGTAGAGGTGTTTATAGTATTCTCTGATGGTAGTTTGTATTTCTGTGGGGTTGGTGTTCATATCCCCTTTATCGTGTTTTATTGCATCTATTTGATTCTTCTCTCTTTTCTTCTTTATTAGTCTTGCTAGCAGTCTATCAATTTTGTTGATCTTTTCAAAAAACCAGCTCCTGGATTCATTGATTTTTTGGAGGGTTTTTTGTGTCTCTATCTCCTTCAGTTCTGCTCTGATCTTAGTTATTTCTTGCCTTCTGTTAACTTTTGAATGTGTTTGCTCTTGCTTCTCTAGTTATTTTAGTTGTGATGTTAGGGTATCCATTTTAGATCTTTCCTGCTTTCTCTTGTGGGCATTTAGTGGTATAAATTTCCCTCTACACACTGCTTTAAATGTGTCCCAGAGATTCTGGTATGTTGTATCTTTGTTCTCATTGGTTTCAAAAAACATCTTTATTTCTGCCTTCATTTTGTTATGTACCCAGTAGTCATTCAGGAGCAGGTTGTTCAGTTTCCATGTAGGTGAGTGGTTTTGATTGAGTTTCTTAGTCTTGAGTTCTAGTTTGATTGCACTGTGGTCTGAGAGACAGTTTGTTATAATTTCTGTTCTTTTACATTTGCTGAAGAGTTCTTTACTTCTGACTATGTGGTCAATTTTGGAATAAGTGTGATGTGGTGCTGAGAAGAATGTATATTCTGTTGATTTGGGGTGGAGAGTTCAGTAGATGTCTATTAGGTGTGCTTGGTGCAGAGTTGAGTTCAATTCCTGGATATCCTTGTTAACCCTCTGTCTTGTTGATCTGTCTAATATTGACAGTGTGGTGTTAAAGTCTCCCATTATTATTGTGTGGGAGTCTAAGTCTCTTCGTAAGTCTCTAAGTACTTGCTTTATGAATCTGGGTGCTCCTGTATTGGGTGTATATATATTTAGGATAGTTAGATCTTCTTGTTGAATTGACCCCTTTACCATTATGTAATGGCCTTCTTTGTCTCTTTTGATCTTTGTTGGTTTAACGTCTGTTTTATCAGAGACTAGGATTGCAACCCCTGCCTTTTTTTGTTTTCCATTTGCTTGGTAGATCTTCCTCCATCCCTTGTTTTTTGAACCTATTTGTGTCTCTGCATGTGAGATGGGTCTCCTGAATACAGCAAACTGATGGGTCTTGACTCTTTATCCAATTTGCCAGTCTGTGTCTTTTAATTGAACCCTTTAGCCCATTTACATTTGAGGTTAATATTGTTATGTGTGAACTTGATCCTGTCATTATGATGTTAGCTGGTTATTTTGCTCATTAGTTGATGCAGTTTCTTCCTAGCATCGGTGGTCTTTACATTTTGGCATGTTTTTGCAGTGGCTGGTACGAGTTGTTCCTTTCCATGTTTAGCACTCCCTTCAGGATCTCTAGTAGGGCAGGCCTGGTGGTGACAAAATCTCTCAGCATTTGCTTGCCTGTAAAGGATTTTATTTCTCCTTCATCTATGAAACTGAGTTTGGCTGGATATGAAATTCTGGGTTGAAAATTCTTTTAAGAGTGTTGAATAGGGCCGGGCGCGGTGGCTCAAGCCTGTAATCCCAGCACTTTGGGAGGCCGAGACGGGCGGATCACAAGGTCAGGAGATCGAGACCATCCTGGCTAACACGGTGAAACCCCGTCTCTACTAAAAAATACAAAAACCTAGCCGGGCGAGGTGGCGGGCGTCTGTAGTCCCAGCTACTCGGGAGGCTGAGGCAGGAGAATGGCGTGAACCCGGGAGGCGGAGCTTGCAGTGAGCTGAGATCCGGCCACTGCACTCCAGTCTGGGCGACAAAGTGAGACTCTGTCTCAACAAAAAAAAAAAAAAAAAAAAAAAGAGTGTTGAATATTGGCCCCCACTCTCTTCTGGCTTATAGAGTTTCTGCTGAGAGATCTGCTGTTAGTCTGATGGGCTTCCCTTTGTGGGTAACCCGACCTTTCTCTCTGGCTGCCCTTAACATGTTTTCCTTCATTTCAACTTTGGTGAATCTGACAATTATGTGTCTTGGAGTTGCTCTTCTCGAGGAGTATCTTTGTGGCATTCTCTATATTTCCTGAATTTGAATGTTGGCTTGCCTTGCTAGGTTGGGGAAGTTCTCCTGGATAATATCCCGCAGAGTGCTTTCCAATTTGGTTCCATTCTCCCTGTCACTTTCTGGTACACCAATCAGATGTAGATTTGGTCTTTTCACATAATCCTATATTTCTTAGAGGCTTTGTCATTCCTTTTTACTCTTTTTTCTCTAAACTTCTCTTCTCACTCCATTTCATTCATTTGATCTTCAATCACTGATACTCTTTCTTCCAGCTGATCAAGTCAGTTACTGAAGCTTGTGCATTTGTCATCACATAGTTCTCGTGTCATGGTTTTCATCTCTATCAGGTCATTTATGGACTTCTCTGCATTGGTTATTCTAGTTATCCATTCATCAAATCTTTTTTCAAGGTTTTTAGTTTCTTTGTACTGGGTTCGTAGTTCCTCCTTTAGCTCTGAGAAGTTTGATCAACTGAAGACTTCTTCTCTCAACTCGTCAAAGTCATTCTCCATGCAGCTTTGTTCCGTTGCTGGCAAGGAGCTGCATTGCTTTGGAGGGGCACAGGTGCTCTGATTTTTTGAATTATCAGCTTTTCTACACTGCTTTTTCCTCATCTTTGTGGTTTTATCTACCTTTGGTCTTTGATGATGGTGACGTACAGATGGGGTTTTGGTGTGGATATCCTTTCTGTTTGTTAGTTTTCCTTCTAACAGTCAGGACCCTCAGCTGCAGGTCTGTTGGAGTTTGCTTGAGGTCCACTCCAGACATTCTTTGCCTGGGTATCAGCAGTGGAGGCTGCAGAAGAGAGAATATTGCTGAACAGCAAGGGTTGCTGTCTGAGTATTGCTCTGGAAGCTTCGTCTCAGAGGTGTACCCAGCCATGTGAGGTCTGAGGTGTCAGTCTTCCCCTAGTGGGGGATGTCTCCCAGTTAGGCTACTCAGGGGTCAGGGACCCACTTGAGCAGGCAGTCTGTCCGTTCTCAGATCTCAACCTCTGTGCTGGGAGAATCACTGCTCTCTTCAAAGCTGTCAGACAGGGACATTACATTGACATCTGCAGAGGTTTCTGCTGCTTTTTGTTTAGCTATGCCCTGTCCCCAGAGGTGGAATCTACAGAGGCAGGTAGGCCTCCTTGAGCTGTGGTGGGCTCCACCCAGTTCGAGCTTCCTGGCTGCTTTGTTTACCTACTTAAGCCTCAGCAATGGCGGGTGCCCCTGCCCCAGCCTCGCTGCCACCTTGCAGTTAGATCTCAGACTGCTGTGCTAGCAATGAGGGAGGCTCCGTGGGCATGAGACCCTCCGAGCCAGGCGCGGAATATAATCTCCTGGTGTGCTGTTTGCTAAGACCCTTGGTAAAGTGCAGTATTAGGGTGGGAGTGACCTGATTTTCTAGGTGTTGTGTGTCAGGGTTTCCCTTTGCTAGGAAAAGGAATTCCCTTCCCCCTTGCACTTCCCAGGTGAGGCA
The DNA here is from genome assembly GCF_049350105.2 of Macaca mulatta. Taxonomy (NCBI): domain Eukaryota; kingdom Metazoa; phylum Chordata; class Mammalia; order Primates; family Cercopithecidae; genus Macaca; species Macaca mulatta. Next base: position 127,652,924 of record NC_133411.1, read on the forward strand.
ATGCCTCACCCTGCTTCGGCTCTCACTCGGTGGGCTGCACCCACTGTCCTGCCCAACACGTCCCAGTGAAATGAACCCAGTACCTTAGTTGGAAATGCAGAAATCACCTGTCTTCTGTGTCACTCATGCTGGGAGCTGGAGGCTGAAGCTGTTCCTCTTCGGCCATCTTGGGTGCCCCCTGAGAATACCTTTTTTTTTTTTTTTTTTTTTTTTAGGAGCAGTCTCGCTCTATCGCCCAGGCTGGAGTGCACTGGTACAATCTCGGATCACTGCAAGCTCCACCTCCCGAGTTCACGCCATTCTCCTGCCTCAGCCTCCAGAGTAGCTGGGACCACAGGCTCCCACCATCACGCAATTTTTTGTATTTTAGTAGAGACGGGGTTTCACCATGTTAGCCAGGATGGTCTCGATCTCCTGACCTCATGACCCGCCCACCTTGGCTTCCCAAAGTGCTGGGATTACAGGCGTGAGCCACCGCGCCCAGCCCAGCTGAATCATTTCACAGAACAAGCCACACACCAGAAGGTATAAGTAGAATACAACTTGATTCTTTTGTTTACTACCCATTCAGACTTCATCTACAGACTCATTCTTCCTTGCCTCCTGGATGAAATCTTTGGCACATGCCTTAATTCTTTCAGCTGGTTTTAGGCACAAGAACAGTTTCATTTTAGAAATAATTGCCCAGTCAAACATGAAAATAAAAACCCCAAACTCTAGCCTAAATTAGATTTTCTTTCCTCCTCCAGCATGTTACTGTTTTAGGCCTAGAAACACGATGTGGGAAGGAGACATATGGAGCTGCTTCTCTTTTTTCCCAGCTGTATTCTTCCATTGCTTCTCCTTTAGTACATAGCCAAGGTCTGACCCCTCCAGGACTGAGCCTAAAGGAGGACAGCATTAGGGGAAAGGACACGATCTGAGCATGGCTGATTTGTGATCTGACATTTGGCAAATGTTAGCCCAGTTCTTTGTTTCAAGAGCCTTTGGAGGGTGACTTGGAGAACTCCCTTCTGGCGACCTCCAAACACGGCTCCCTGGACATGGGTGCTGCCTCCTCCACCAGCCCATTCTGACCCTCACAACTCCTGGGCCCCAGCAGCCTCCTCAGAAAGGCTCTCCAGAGTGGCCACATCAATGTAAGTGTCTTGGGCCAAGTATCGGTCAGCTCCTCTCCACCACATCATTACAGATCCACACACCCCCACGGGAAATTTCACACATGTTGGTCTTGCTATTAAGGAGATTAGATGGCTGCCAGTGCAGTCATTTTTTTTTTTCTTATCATTGCTGCCAGGCCCAATAGTGCTAGCCACCTCCTCAGGAATGTCTGACATCTCTCCCTATGCCTCTACGCACTCCACCAAAGAGCCATGAATTTTGCACGTGGACCTCCTAAAGCCCCTCTCTCAGCTTGAGCTGAGGGAAGTACGACATGGAAGAGGGAGGAGAAAGCCACAGTGTTCCAACCGTCTTTTTTCTAAGGCATTCTCTCCTTCTTGGCCCTAATCCCTTACTTATCCTCTAAGTAAGGTTACAAAACTAACTGTTGACCGTTTCCTTTGCCAGTTCTGCGCACATGATCTGGCACTCACTTGGAATGTAGGAGTTCTGTTATTTTGTTCTCAGCCTTGGCAAAACCAAGAGACAAAGAATCCCATTTGCACAGCTGGCTATGCAGTCAATGCACTGCTCTGCTATCAAATGAATCCCTTACTCAAGTCAAAAAGATAGTGACAAAGAGAAAGTCTTACTCACATAATCAACCCCTTCTACTTACACATGAAAGTCCTTGCCTTTAAAGAGGGCTCTGGCCCGGTTATTTTAGACCTATTACAGATATCACAGTATAGCATCAGATGGCTAAGGGGATCTAATGGGATTTTTTTTTCTGTTTTCCCAGCTATGATTACTAATGGCTGTAGCTGTGAACAAAGGCACTCAACAACTCACATTCTCAGTGCAGAGAACTATTATTATTGTGTCCAGCTCCAGGTCACCTTGCCATCTCTCTCTTCCCTCTCCTCTCCCCACTCTGCTCTCCTGTCTCTTTCTCTCTCTTTTGCTCTCTCTCTCTCATGCACACACATACATGTGCATGCACACACACACACACACACACAGAGAGAGAGAGGGAGAGAGAGAGAGAGAGAGAGAGCTTAGTGAAGGGCACCATATGAACAGAACTGGGAGGCAGAGCTTGGCTGGAGGAATGTATTCATTTCCCAGGGCTACTATAACAAATTACTACAAACTTGTTGGCTTCAAGCAGTATCCATTTATTGTTGCATTTCTGGGGTCAGAAATCCAATATTGATTTTGCTGGACCAAGATCAAGGTGTCCTCAGAGCTGCACACCCTCGAGAGGCTCTAGGGGACAACGTGCTTTCTGGACTTTTTCAGCTTCTAGAGCTGCACTGCTAGGCATATGGACCCTTCTTCTATCTGCAAAGCCAGCAACGTATCAGGTTGTTTTAGTTGTCACATTGTCCCCATCTCTGCAATCAAATCTTTCTCTGCTCCCTGATATATGGACAGTTGTGATTACATTTAGGACCCAAATAGATTATCCAGATAATCTCCACATCTCAGGATCCTTAATCACATCTGCAAGGTCCCTTTTGCTGTATAAGAGCTACAAGGATTTAAGGACAGCCTCCTGGGATTAGAAACTAAATATCTTGGGGGGTTATTACTTATCCTACTCTACAGGATAATGGTGTTTATGGAAAGAGAATGTCCTTTTCCAGCACCTTCCCCAAAGACAAGTAAGAGAGATCTCCATAAAATCGCTTGTTGTGGAAGACACTGTTGACTGCCTCTCCCCAGCCCCAAACCACTGTTCTTTTGCCTGTTCTATTACACAGAATACAAAAGCTAAACCCTTACTATCCCAGCTACCCCTATAGCTAATGATAGCCATGTGGTACCATGCTAGCAAGGGAGATCTTAGTGGAAATCTTGACAGTACCAGCCTTCACCCTTCTTCCTTGTCTTGAAGGTAGAATGTGGCAGTTCAGGCTACAGCAAACATCTTGGAGGAAAAACTCAAGAGACTGGCAGCAGTGCTAGCTCTGAAGTGTCTGAATCACTAAACTAATTCCAACAACCAACTACATCACACAGGAAGAGCATTCAGTGAGTAAGAGCAAGGGGTTCTGCGGTTAGGTTGATGGGGGTGGATCCCAGCTCCACTTCTCAATGGTTCTGTGACCTTGGGCAAATCACTTATCCTCTCTGTGCCTCAGAACAAGAAAGGAGAAAATGCAAACAAATGTCAGTACACCATAAGCATTCAACAAACGTGAGATATGGTATTCTTTTAACTCCACACTTTTAGAAGTTTGTGCCAGTTCCTTACTAAAAAGGGAATTCACAATTAAGATAGTCTTCTGTCAAAAACATGGGGCAGAAACTTAAGTCCTGGGGGCCTGTCCATGGACCAAAGCAAACCAAAGAGTAACTGGAATCACAGAAGTCCTGCCAGCAGCAGCTAAGCGGAGCGACTTTGAGGTTTTCTAACTGCAGCACAGCAACCATACTGTTCAGCTGTGTACCACCCCACATGCTGAACACACACCCTGACCTCCACATGCCACCAAGACCACAGCCAGGGTCCCTGAAGGCCCGCTCTCATTTTGTCCCAACCACAGATCACATGCTTATAGGAATGAGATGAGAGGATTCCTAGGAGATAAGACGTGTGCTTAATTTTCTTATATTACTGAGCATCTTGCTTACCTCAGGACATGAGTGCTCTTACCAAATATTATTCAAAAATTAGGGCCAAAAAATACCAGCAAAATGACTACCCTAGGTATTAAGGGTCATTAGAAGGAGTGTGTCATTCAGATGCTCTTTCTATTTATGGATTGCCGGAGCAAGGCTTCAAGGACTCAAGGACACAATTTCAAAAACAGAATGGACACCCAAGGAGGATAAATGAAAAATCCAATTTTGGCCATCACCATGACATCTCATTATTGTTCCCTTCTGGTAAGATTCACCTGAAACTCCCTAGAGGTATTTTTTCTCCCCAGACATCCTGCACTGAGGCACACTGAGAAAGACAGTGAAGATCACAGAGAGAGGAAAATACCAACCCTGAGCACGCACCTGCAGTCAGCAGAACGGTCAGGGCAGTAAGTTTGGATAACTGAGAGCACTGGAGGGGCAGAACACGACAAGTGAACCACCCAGAAAAGAGGACAGTCTGACAAGGAATAAATTTGGTGTCTGGAGAAATAAGGTTGGACAGATATGGAGAGCCAGAGGAAAACAAGTAGTAAATTATAATTTAATTTTTTTTCAAAAAAGGAAGAAGGCAGTCTGATCTTTTGGGCAGTTCTCATGTCATTGGGATTGTTGGCATTTTTCTCTAACAAGATGGTCAGAGTTGATGTGATTCTGTGAGTGTACTAGGAAAGTACCCACGACTCTAAACCAACAGGCAGAATTTCCAAAAGAGCAGAGCATCATTCCTTTGGAGTTAGTTCAGAGAAATATTGATGAATTTCATAACCATCTTCTGGAATAGTATGGCCCAAACACTTCTTGTTTTTAATATTGCAAAATGTTTCCCTTTTTTATCACAGGGAGCTAACTCAGCACACACTCACTTTATCTGACTCGTGTCGCTTGGAAGGGCAAGAATGCTTCAGGTAAGAAAATAAAGATGCTGCTAATAGGACCTGCCCATGGAGGAGCAAGATGTACTGCAGCCTCACCTGATTTATCTTCAGTAATAGTTTCCAGGAGAAGAGAGACACAGTGAGAACCAATTGCATTCTATGTAATGTTTTGCTTCAAAGGATGCTTTGGCTCATTTTCCTGCTGCTTGTACATGCTGCAAATGAGAAAGTACCTGGCTGACAGTTTGCCTTCTGATTTATAGGAAAGGTCATTTAATCCCAAGTAAGCATTTTGCTAAATAGTAAGCTCTCCCATCCTCCTCAACCCTTTCCCCAGTCCCTTTACTTTTCTTGGTATAACTTGAGCTTGTGGTCTGTACCTATCGAAAGAGCGAATGAAATGTTCTTATGACTATACTCCTCAAGGTGATTTTTAGGTGTGAATTTGCAAAATATTGAGTGGAGTAATTTGGTTTTTTTTTTTTTTTTTTTTTTTTTTTGAGACGGAGTCTCACGCTGTTGCCCAGGCTGGAGTGCAGTGGCGCGATCTCGGCTCACTGCAAGCTCCGCCTCCCGGATTCCCGCCATTCTCCTGCCTCAGCCTCCTGAGTAGCTGGGACTACAGGCGCCCGCCACCGCGCCCGGCTAATTTTTTGTATTTTTAGTAGAGACGGGGTTTCACTGTGGTCTCGATCTCCTGACCTTGTGATCCGCCCGCCTCGGCCTCCCAAAGTGCTGGGATTACAGGCTTGAGCCACCGCGCCCGGCCGGAGTAATTTGGTTTTAACATATATATGTGACTTTCATGATTAGTTTGAATATAATACACTATATACTTGTCATACATGTAGCTAGAATATTCATGAAATTAATCAATCAATACTATTTGTATCAATGATATTTTCATAGAAAATTTATGGCACTACCAAAAACAAAAAAAGCTGAGACTCTGCAAAATATAATATCAGTAAAATAAAACCCATTTGTCCTTACTTGCAAACTTCTGAGTTTTAGAATATTTTTATATAATATTGGTTCAAGTTAAAGAAAAACTGCCTAGAATTATATTTTTCAAAGTATATCCCTTTAAATGTAAATAATGACCTATATTTCTTCCAAATACTTAATGATATCATTGCAATTACCAGCGACCCCAAGGATAGAAAATAACAATCTCAAAACAATTATCTTCCTTAGAGGCAGAACAAAAAAAAATCATTACCACCAGAGATATCATAAAATAAATTAACAGAAACAGAGATATTTACATATCTTCAATAAAGGTACATCATCAGGAAATCAGAGCATAAATAAAAGCAGAGGAAAACCCTTGCACTTGCCCTCAAAAAAATGTGCTGAAGTGTCCAGAGCCTCATACTCTCTAACTCTTTCTATATTAAAATGGTATATCACACCTGCCAAGAGACCAAGGTGAAAGCAGAAGGTCACTGACGATCTTTGCTGGTGTGTAATTGTTTGCCGAGTAGCAAAGTGATCAAAGAGCTGGTCCTGTAATTGGGACCTGGCAGAAGAGGTCTGGCATGGTGGTCCAGGATGTGCACCTGTCACAAACACAAGTAGATACACCAGCCCTGGCCAGGAAAACAGAAGAGGTGGATAAAACCACACTCGTCACCCAGTGTCAATAAAGCCCTAGACTGTCCGCAGCTCAATTCAGTGTTATTATTCCTCTTCAGGTTCTAAAGGCTTATTTTTAATTCAAATAACTATTCTCAAAATTAAATTGAGCCCATTTTGAAAGCCAAATTTCATGATACACTGCATTCCAAGACAATACTTTACCCTGTACAAATGTGTTCCCTCTCCTGCTTTCTCTTGATCCAATTCCATCAAAGCCATTCAGTTCTGCAATTCTATTACGACTATTATTTTTCTTACATTTGACATATCCACTTGGCTTGTATATTAGCTAACCTGGGGGGAAAACCTTCCCTGAAAGTATTCCTGCCTTCTGTAATAAATCATTTCAGATTTCTCTTTGATATCTACTCTGATATTTTGTTAATTTGAACCTCAGAAGATCTTGTGATTTCTGGGGTTATTTTACCCTTCATAATAATGCGGTCACTTTGTATCAGAACAAATCTCTAAAAATAAGTTCAATTTTAGCATGCATTGAGTTATGCTAATTTTGTAGCACCTGAGAGTTTCCATTGTTCTCTAAGGAATGGTCATCTATCATGTTTAACTTGCTTTCCAGTTATTTTCTATGTTAAAAAAAAAAAATAACATGTTTGCTCTTTCAGCCACAGCAGAACCATCATTGTACTTCAGATACCTAACTGCCGTAATGAACATTCCCAGACTGAAGAGCAGACCACAGTTCAGTCTGGTATCTCTTTCCCAAGTGTGAGCCTGAAAGTGTGGTGATAGTTTGGTAAAATACACCCCTGACATCCCCTCCAGCAACTGAGTGATAGTGATCTTCAAAATTGGGCATGGTCATCTCTGAGGGTAACAGAAAAATATCTAGGGAGTGTGAAGCCTATGTTTAGATCCTTGATTTCTTTATGTGCACATTCCTAAAACTGATTTTCTTGAAATAGTGCTGGAGGTCATATGGGTCCTCACCCCTTTTACAATATACCTTTTCTTACTTAATGCTGGTGCAGTTTCTCCAGTGGCTGTACAAAGAGAGAAGATAAATGGTCTTATAAGCAAGTCATCTTAACAACCTCGCTCAATCCAATTCATTATGGAATGCATTCTCCTTACAATTTTACTTTCATGGATAATAATTTACTATAATTTGTAACAAATGTGCATTGTTTGACCCATTGTATATGAGAAATAATTGTAGTAAGTCAATTTAAAAGAAAAATGTTCACACTTTAGAACCCTATGATCTTAAGAATTTTTTAAATTTAACTTTATATATTTATTTTTGTTCTAGAGAATTATGGTGAAGTGAAAGGCTTTCAAACATAACAATATGTTACATTAGAATGCATCACTGTATAGAAGGAAAACAGAAATATGTTAGCTAGACTAAGAAAAAATGATGCAAGAGTTTCCAGTATTAAAAAGGTGCTGCTTCATGCATTTTTAAAACAGATGATGGGCCAGGGGTGGTGGCTCACGCCTGTAAATCCAGCACATTGGGAGGCCAAGGCGGGCGAATCACGAGGTCAGGAGATCAAGACCATCCTGGCTAACACAGTGAAACCCCATCTCTACTAAAAATACAAAAATTCAGCCAGGCATGGTGGCGGGCGCCTGTAGTCCCAGCTACTCAGGAGGCTAAGGCTCGAGAATGGCATGAACCCGGGAGGCGGAATTTGCAGTGAGCTGAGATCGCACCACTGCACTCTAGTCTGGTCAACAAAGGGAGACTCCATCTCAAAAAAAAAAAAAAAAACAGATGATGGTGGAAATCAAATTGCTATGGAATTCATATATTTGGAATTCAAATATTTGTTAAATATATTCAAAAGAGTGATCTGAAAGTTTTATTTCAAGATGTTAATATTTACCAAATACTATTCTAGAAATTATATCCTTTGGAACATTTAAATAGATAATGAAAATTTTTAAGTGACAACTTTAAAATGTGGAGGGGAACACCTAATTTGAACTATTGTTACATAATATCCAGGTATATGTTGGTGAGAGAGAGATTGAGATTACCTATGCTTGCAAAGTGATTGGCAGATCACTTCTGACACTCACCTAAAGGTTAAAAGTATTAAGTCTAGAAGAATGAAATCATTTTATATTGGACACGTTAATGCCAAATAATCCAATATAAATATGAATAATTTGAAAAGGCCATCTTTAGTCAATTTCCACTTATTACATCCAAGTCAGTAGATCCAATGTAACACAATTCACGGTTGGCTTAGGCCCCTGTTGTTTTCACAACACCCATAATGGGTACTATATTAAAAGAACAGTAAACAGACCAAAGAATATGTCAAACCAAACTGAAAAAACTGAAAAACCAGACTTACAAATGAGAAATATGGTTATGAACATCTGCATAAAATGTTGTTTAAAGATGTCAAGACAGAATGTTTGCTACAGAACATGGATGAATCTGACAGTCTAACTTCCATTATTTCTAAACGTCTCAGTTCAGCTCTTCCTCCTGGGAATCTAAGCATGTCAATTCAAGTGAACTGGGCCATTCGCGGAGGTTTATTCTCCCTCCTCCCCAACATACTCAGATTCATTTGGGTAAACACACAGTCCTTATCCCCTCTCACCTTCCTTCTTCCTTTCTCCCTTGATGTGATCTATGGGCTACATAGACGTTGACTTTTGTAGAACCCTGGCATCAGGAGGAATGGGGTATCTTGTTCACTAAAATTCTCTGCTCACACTGGCTTCCAGTGAGATAAAATTTGCCTCATTTGGGTCTCCAGTGGTATACAGTATTAAAGTCTACAATCTTGAAGTAGCATCAGATGGCCAACTCGTGCTGTTTGAGTCATTCTAACCGTAACCATGAGATCTATGGAGCCCAGCTGTTATCTTTCGACTGTTCTGTACCTCACATAGGGGCACTTGGACACTGTTATGAGCTGAATTCTGTCCCTTCAAAATTCACATGTTGAGGTTCTAACAACCAGTACCTCAGAATGTGGCTGTATTTGGAGATAGGGCCTTTAAAGAAAGAATTAAGGTCAAATTAGGCCATGGATCCTAATCCAATATGACTGGGGTGTTCTTATCACCAACAGACACAGAGGGAAGACTATGTGAAGATGCAGGGAGAAGACAGCCATCTATGAGCCAAGGAAAGAGGGCTCAGAAGAAATCAACCCTGATGACATCTTGATTTTGGACTTCTAGTCTTCAGAACTGTGAGAGAATAAATTTCTGTTGTTTAAGCTGTCCAATCTATGCTATTTTGCTATAGCAACCCTAGCAGACTAATACAGGTACTCTCAGCTGCTCCCCTTGTGTTCAGGTGGTGGCATGGAGGACTCAGCTTGTGACCTTCAAAGTATTCAGCCTAAAAATACCTCCCTCAGTCATTGCCTGTCCACTGACCAGCACTTGTGAAGATGCAGCTGCTCTCAGAGGCTTGCATATTCCTGGATATCCCTGGGTTACTCCACTCTTGAAAAATCTCTGACAAGTTTAATCTTTGGTTTCTGTTCCTTCCCTCTCCACCCTCAACTTGTTTGACAGTTTTGCAAACAAACAAACAAACAAACAAAAATAGATCCCAGACAACCTTCACAGAGAGTATGACCAAGGACTCATCCCATCACTTTGTTTTTCACTAGACTTTCCTTCTCCTCTTGGCCAATTTGACCTTTTTTCTGAATGACAGGAAAAGTTAGCCAGAGATAGTCTTCTAATCCCATTGTTTATGCCAGGACCTGGGTTCTTCATTTTTCAGTAAGTCTCTTCTCTCAATGCTGTCTTTCCTACCCAAATTTACAAAAATATATTTTAGAAAGTCAAAAGCCAAGAATTGGACTCTTGGGACTTTTTATTACCTCAGTATTATGGCTTCCACGAGGGCAATGTGAATAATGAGCTATTGTTGCACACTGAAGAGCGACAGTAGCTCAAATCCTCCATTCATTCATCCATTTTCTTCAACAAATACTTATTGAGGACTTACTTCATATCAGGCACTGTTTCAGATATAAGTGTAAACAAAGATATGTCCTTACTTATATGGACCTAACATCCTGGGTGGGGGAGAGTGGCAATTGCAACAAATACACATATAAATATAAATATGTATATATATATGATATATGTGTGTGTGTGTATATATACATATATACATATATACATACATATATATATATATATATATATATGAATAGTAAGTGAAGAAACACAAAGCAGGGAAAGTGTCCAGTGAAGGGGTTCCTGGTGTTAGGAAATGTCTCTCAAAGGAGGTAACAGTTTGTGTAGAGACCTGAAGGGATTGGGGGAGTAAACAATTTTAATATTTTGGTCAGTGTCTTCCTAGCAGAGAAAACTACAGGTGCAAAGCTCTGAGTTAATGAGGTACCTTTTGTGTTCAAGGAACACCAGGAAGGCCAGCATGGCTGGAACAAATGGGCCATTAGAGGAATGTGGTCAAAATGAGATCTGGGTGGCAGAGACAGCCCTTAGAACCCAAGGAACCAGAAAGCATGGGGTTGAAAACTCTGTTAACTTTACTAAATATTAACCTACTGAGTTTACATCTTATTCAAGTATGATAGCTTCTACAAGACTGTTTTGAGGGAGAAAAAAAGAGGTAATGTAGCTACCAGTGACAGGAAAGGAGAGCTGATTGAGTTAAAGATTCAGAAAAACAAGGCAGATTGAACAAGAATTCGGCTGAAATGATTACAATACAAAAATATTCCATCCTAACAAGTATGGGACAAGGTCAGGGCTATCATGACTGTCACTCAGGCAGCGTCCTAGGCAAGGATACCTGGGCAAGGAGGTGAGTGGGGTTGAAATCCAGCTGCCTACTGTTTGCCATGCTGCACCATGGTACAGGGCTGCATTCAACTGGGGGCCACTTCTAATTCACATCAGAGCGCTATATAGGCTTATACAGCCCTAGATGTACTGTGCATTGCTAGTGGAGCAGCAAATTCCTAAAACCTTTCTAGAAACCTGTGTAGCAATATGTATCAAGAGTCTTAAAATGTTGAGTGCTTTTAACCCAGTAATCTTAATATTAGGAAATATTTTCTGAGTTCTTTTGCATGAGTGCCATTACTCAATTTGTGCTCTGCACCCTACATTTTACAGAGTTTATGGCTATCTAGTTTTGGGTTTTCTCTTTGCTCACCCTCTGCCAATCCTTTCCTAGCCTGACACACAGTGCAGTGTAAGTGGATTTGTCACTACCCTATGTAAATAGCCTAACTAGGCATCTAAGTTGAGGCAAGAACCACATCTACATGCAGACACCCAAAGACAAAATGTTCAAACCAAGGTTAATAAATCCAAAGACTACAAACAGTCGAAGCATAAAGCAAGCTGGGATGGACAAGTAGGCAGAAAGTCCAAAAATACAAGCAAGTAAGTCTGAAGGAAACAGCAGATAATCCTATGCACAAGGGCCCAGATGAAATCTTGTTCAGTGACTGGCTCTGTTCCACCATCCTTTATCTGCAGTGGGTCCTCATGTTAGCATCCCAAGCCTTAGGGCACTGTGGCCCAATCTCTTACACTTTACCAAATATGAAAGAAGAAAACAGTAGAGGGAAATCCATAGAGACAGCAAGCATGCTTCATCTCACAGTCTAACTCCAGTTGCTTGAAATGGCTCATTGCAGCTCTGTGTGAATGTGGCTCTTTGCAGCTCTGTGCGAATGTTACTCAGGAACAACCCTTTCTCTAATAAATGCACTACCTCTCCTGCTGCTCAGGAGAAGGGAAATCTGTTTCCAGGGATGACTTAGAATGGAGTAAGAGCTGCTGGGTAGGTAAGCCTAGTATGGAGAGAGCCTCAAGATGTTCTGTAAAAACTACAAAGTGGGGATCATAGTAACCACACTTTTTATTTCTGTAAATTGATCTTTCAACATTTAGAAAATAGCTATTAGTTATTATAAAGCCCTGGCTTACCCAAAACATGGGGAGACTTCAGATAACCCCAAACCACATACCTTAACAGTCACAGTGAACGCAAATTTCATAGGGGTGCCACGTTCAAACATAGTCAGTCAATACTAAGTCCGCCTACTCTGCCTTGCCTGCCCCTTCCACAGAAACCACAAGAATGGTATTTGTTCATCATCCTGTCCGCTCTCTCTGCCTCATGAAAGACGCTGGTACTTCCTCCTAGTGACCCTGTGTGGCCTGCTATGTCCTCCCCAGGGAACTGTGAGTATAACAAAACTGGGAAACTCTTTCCAGTTTCTGTCTCTTGATCTGCATCTGACCTCATCATACCTCTCCCAAGATAATATGATTAAAACAGGGGGCCAGGCGCGGTGGCTTATGCCTGTAATCCCAGCATTTTGGGAGGCCAAGGAGAGTGGATCACTTGAGGTCAGAAGTTTGAGACCAGACTGACCAACATGGCAAAACCCTGTCTCTACTAAAAATAAAAATAAAAATAAAAAAGTTAGCTGGGCATGGTGGCAGGTGCCTGTAATCCCAGCTACTCAGACGGCTGAGGCAGGAGAATCACTTGAACCCAGGAGGCAGAGGTTGCCGTGAGCTGAGATTGTGCCAATGCACTCCACCTGGGCAGCAAGAGCAAAACTCCATCTCAAAAACAAAAACAAAAACAAAAACAAAAACAGGGATGCGGTCCTTTTTCCTCTGAGTCCCATGGCTGTGAGAAAGCCATGGATACCTAAAGAAAACGGAAGAAGGAGGTTATATTAGGAAAGACATGGTGGGGAGGAAGGGGAGATTATGGGTTCAGAACTAGCAAACACAATGTTTAGTTCAAGTAGCAGGGAACTGAGGCAGAGAACAATTAACATTTTTAAAATACTGTTAGGAAGTCAAAATAATAGCCGAATGGACTAAAATTAGTGAAAAGAAACAGGTAAATTAAGCAAATTGGCCATTCAGTGAATTGTCTTTCAGCAAATTAACCCATAACGGACATAATTGGTAATAAAGAAGGAATGGAATTTAGCGAAGATTTAGTAATTGTCCCTGAGGGATGACCTAACAATTGCAAATGTTGGATGTCATTGTAAACAAGCCTTTTAAATTTTAAAGATTACTTTTAAAGCAATACAGCAAGTGGTTAGAGTGTAGAGATCATAAATACATACCCACGGGACAAATGGAAAAAAAAAAACTGTCCTAATGTTACGCAAATGGATTCTAGTGGCTTGGGATAAATTTCCAGTGACAGGATCATGCATGATTCAAAAAGTACTGTATCTCAAACAACTTCAGTGGAAGTGAAGGTGACATGCCTCACAAAACTGCATTAGAGCATTCAAAAAAGTGGCTATAGTGATGATGAAGACATGGATGTCAAAGATGAACGTGAAGAGCATAAAAAAATGAAAGTTAAAAAAAGAAGCAGGTCTCTAAATATACATTATTTAATCTAATGTAATTTTAAATATTTAGCACACCTAAATTAAATATAACAACTATGCTCTTGGCTGTTTTATCTGTATCCCTTAATGTTTATTTATTCAAGTTTGAAAAACAAGTTGTTCCATCTTCTCATCAGGAAACCAGAAGATTAAGGTCACTTTATGGATAGGGCTTACAATAAGCAGGTAGTAGGAAATGATCAGAGTCATGTGATTCCAAATGACAAAGAACGTGACTTGACCTTGGAATCTAGGAAAGCTCTCTGAAGAAATGCTACTTAAGTGCTGACAAGATCAAAGGGGAAAAAGAAGGCTGTTCCAGACCAAGTAACTAGCAGGCACAGAGTCCTGGGGCAGAAAGAGGCCAGCCTGGGAACTGAAAGCAGGTTGTGGAGCAAAGGGAAAGAAGGGAAGTATGGAGCAAGATGAAGCTGGAGGCATTGCAGAGCCATGAGAGATGCGAATCATTTTGTCTTCATCTAAGAGTGAAAAGAAGCTAATAAACAGGTAGTTATTGCAAGTGGACCAAACATGAGATGTTGGCAAGTTAGTAGATGATGGCCAGATCCCAGATCACACAGGGTCCTGCAGGCCAGAAAGAATTTAATGCGGTTTGGTTTTGGTTTTGGTTATTGTGTTTTGTTTTGCTTAAGTGTGATGGTAGCCACCACCACAAGGTCGCAGTGAAATAATCTGACTTACATTTTAAAAGCAACAATCTAGTTGCTGGATTGAATGGCAAAAGGTAAAGATAAAAAAGGGGAAGATAATTGAGAGGTTATCACCTTGGTCCTGTATTACAGGCAGAGGCTGGCTGCATGAGGGTACCAATGGAAATGAAGACAAGTAAATGCAGTGAAGAGAGAGAGGAAGGTTTTACAGATGCCTCGTAGATTTCTGTACTACCAGGATGCCTGTGCATGTCACTGAGATAGGAAACACTGGGAGACAACCAGCTTCGAGGTGGAGAAAATCATGAGAGGTCAGAGCATAACTGAGGTGGAGTGAGACTTCCTTCCTCCATGCCCTTCTTTCAATGGCAGATGGACAATAGCATGTTAATGCCCTATATATTACAAGTATGGAGACTTTCGTTTTCCATGTACCTCATAAAGAAAGGAAAGTTCCAGGACACATGGTAGAATCACCCAATTTGTTCCATGGGAAGTGGCGTTTACTGTAATTGTCACCTCATGTTTTGAAAAGTAGGAGATATTTACCATTTCCTGTAAGTATACTGAAGGAAGCCTTGTGGTCATGACCATGCAATAGTGCTTCATTGAACACTTGTGGATCAAGAATCTGACCCTGAAAACAGAATCCAGGGAAAGGTGCTGATGATCCTAAAAACTTCTGATGACCCTAAAAACTATCTTTTTTCAGAATAGAAGGCTGGTTTTGATACAGAAATCAAGATATGGGAAGGAAATTTCCCTTTGTTCCTTGCTCTGCTGGCTTCTGATATGGTTCAACATTTCTCCTCCATTAGGAATATTGTAAGATGAAGCCTTAGGAGCAGATGGAGAATGTCTTTGTCTACAATACTGAAGCCACAGAGCAGTGAGCCAACACTAACACCGGGGACAACCATCCACATCTGTGTCACTCCCACAGATGCTGAGAAGACAACTCCCAATATGGGGCAAATGCATGGACTTGGGAAATGTCCTTTCTTGTGGAAGAAGAAAAGGAGAAAGTACACTTCTGACACATTCAGCAAACAGGGAGTTAAGCATTCTGGGCCACCTTTCCTAATGTAGACAGTCAAGGAGGTCACCATGGATACATCTGGCTGCATCTGCCTGAGTTATTTGTATTGAACAGATTGCTACAAGGTGTTTTTTTTTTTCCTGGTCTCATTATATGCCAATTAAATAACAGGAATGAAAATTTAAAAAGAAAATATCTACCCCTGCTGGGTTTAATCTCATGAGTGCAAAGTCAAATGATTACCCCCAAAAAAGGCTCCAACAGGCAGCAAAGACAGCAGTAAAGTTGCAAGTATCTTCTGCATCACACCGAGCAAATGAATCAGAATTGCTCACTCAGTTGAAGACCCCAGAGCCTTTCCTATCATAAGACCATGTTATGGCTTGAGTACCATTGAGTTGGGTCTGTACCTACATAAACAACAGGGAGACTACCATGGCACATCCCAAACTTCGAATTGATAATAAAAAATTGCTATGTCAGCCATTTTAAGGACAGGTGTCACATTTCCTTGGGTGGATTGTAAAACCTGGCAGATGTTTACTTTATAGTGCTCCATGGCTAATATAATCTTTAAGCATCAGATTATTTTTCAAATTAATCAAACCATCCAGCTATAAAGTTGCTACCAGCACTGAGCAGCTCTCGGAGAAAAAGCTAAATAGAAGGGTCTGCCCAATTTCAGGCTCAAAGTTCATTTAAAATGAAGGGCTTGAGCAGCTTAGAAGTACACCAGCAGGGGGTTCATTCTCAGCTAAGCGTCAGGTGGAAAATACCTAGTGTTCTCCCACTTCAGAAAGTGTGAGAAATATCACCTGAAGCTACAGGGTATTCCAAGGAGAAGACTTGAAATGGTCAGCTGTGCAAAAATGACCAAGCCCAGGTTTTCCTCAGGGACTCACTGACATTTACTTTCAAAGTGCTTTATCCCCTTATCTCATTTTACCTTCACCCTGAGAAGCAAAGAAAACAGGAATCATATCAATATTTCAGGTGAAGAAAGCAAGGTGCAGATGAGGAACCCAGCTCTCCTGACCATCTTTTAGTTAATTACTCCACCGAGCCCTCCAGGGGCCAGTCAAAAGGAACCAGGCACGGATACATAATCACCTATCTTGAAAAAACTTCAGCTGGGATGAGGCATGCACCATGCTCTCACATGGTGCTATAAAGTGACTTACTTTGCCTGCCCAGGATGGAGACAACTCGACATTTTCCCAGCCCCTAACCAGTGAAAAGTAATCTTCCAGATCAAGCAGTCTTCAACAGAGGTCCACAGTTACACCTCAGGCCTCTGAATCCTCTTACATAATATGCAAACATGTGTATTTGTGTGTGTGTGTGTACATGACTTCCGAGAGAATGTAAAACTTTCATCAGATATTGTACCTCTGTGACCTATAAAAGCTTAAGAGTCCTGATCTCTACATAGGAAGAGACCCACACTTATTTTGAAAAGGCCAAAAAGAAAGCCAGAGCTGCCTACATGAGTGTAGGTAGTCGCCTATGCAAAGCAATGGAGATCCCATGAGACAGGACAATCTCTAGGAGAGGCAATGCTCTGGAATGGGAAGATCATAGGATCTTGGATTCAGATAGATATAGGTTTGCAATATTAACCATGTGGTCTTCATCAAGTTATCAAACATGTCTCATGTTCAGTTTCTTCCCCCATAAAATTTTTTAAAATGAAAATATTTAAAATAATGTAAATAATCAGTCCCAACTTTCAGGGTTGTTGCGAGGGTTCAGTGATGAATCAGTGATAAATCAAGTTCCTGACAAATGGAAGATATGCAATAAATGTTGGTTTACTTCTCCTATTTGGCATCCTTGAGAAAGAATAAGACCAAAACCAAACTACATATTTGACCCTGCCTGGCCGGGAAAAAGTGTAAGAAATCAAGAGAAGAGGATCAACATGTGGCCTGACCAGAGAATAGAGAAGAGATATGCAAGAACTTCACAAAATGAGTTAAGCACAGGGCATGGCCTCAGATGTTCTTGGGCCAGTCTCAGCTAATGGGATCTTGGACAGCAGGACTCAAACCCAAACTTTGGGACTTCAATCCTCTTCCCATGATTCCTCCATAAATCCTGCTTCCACATGCCTCTGTTGTTTCAGTTTTTCACTCTCTCTCTCTCCATTTCATAAGGCTAAAAATAGTTTGCAATTATTTAATTTATTAAGTTTAAACATAAAAAAGGTAATGTACTTATATAAAATCATTTCCATATCACAAGCCAACTGTCAAAGCAAAATGAATGAGCCAGCAAAAAGGTCATTTGCACCTGTAAATAATTCTACATGGAATTGTCCATGCACAGTGATGGAAACACTGTTGGGGCAGTGGGGGTACTCCATGCTGAAAACCTACATGACAGGTACCCTTCCTCCCCACTCCAACTTGGGTGGCTGTTGGTCATCTAAACAGTACATTCCAACATGTTCTGCTCTCTGTGCCCTGGATTTTTTGGATAGTTCTGATTTTACGTGGTGTAACAGTCCCCTTGCCAGAATTCCTTGCCAGAACATTGGAAGCCAGAAGGCCCTTGACATTGGTCCTTGAGCAACTGAAGGTCACAAGCCTGCCCCTGAGTGGGTCTGAGAATGAGAAAGTCTCACCTTGGCCAGGGGAGGAGAGATGGTGGAGGGCATGACCAGGAGCCCCAGCTTCATGGTTTCTGAAGAGTGTAAACTAGGGTATGCACTGAAATACAGACCAACATGTGTCTTCACACACACTGGCACGTCCCTGCACACTCTTGGGCAGATATTTTATTTTTCTTTCTCAAGATAACTAATACACAATGTTAAAAATTATAGTTTTTTAAAAATAAATCAAATAATGATACAGTTCTCCATTTTCTTCTTTTTTCAATATTCTGATGGTGATGTGTTTTAACTTATGCATGTTTATATACTTTACTTCATCTGCACATTTCTTTAAACATTTCTTACTGAAAACAAGAAAATTAGCCCATCAGTAGAAAAATTGTGTTTAATCATTATACATATATAAATGTATATTAATATATAGTATAGTGATAAAATAATTTTATCACTATACTATATATTTGTATTAGATATAAAATATATTTGTATTAGATATAAAATGTATTAGATAATATATTTGTATTAGATATAAAAATATATAAAATACATACATAAATAAATGCATTTTTAAAAATCCAGTCAACATTGAATGTCCTGGCTTATTCAATAAAAACAATTAATAGCTAAGGTGCCTAGATTTATGAGAAGCAGCATGAGAGTTACTCACATTGTTTCCTAGATACATATTGATCCTTACCTCTTCCAGCTCATACAAATGCAGGGACACATGCCTACCCTGGAATTAAAGTGACTCCAAGATAGCTAGAGTGAGTACCATTGCTCATTTCTCTGGTGACTGTCAGAGAATGAAACAGCAGAGGGACAGAGCCTAAGGAGATTTGGATTGACTGGAAAAGATGAGTCTAAAAGCACCGGGTTCCCCAAGATCAGGGGTGGGGACAGGAGGCAGAATGGAAGGCAGGGGCTTAGACCCCAGGTTCCTCCTGGCAGGTAGAAAGCTGACAGAAGCCACAAGGCAGAGAGAAAAGACGGAAGGGCAGCCATGTTCCCTGTCTTCACACAGCTTCTCACAGTGGTTTGGCCTGGACACCATGTTTCCTTCTCCTTTCTCAGGCTGCCCTATTCTTAGTACACTGATATATTTGGATATTTTCTAGTTGGTGAGACTGAGAGAAATTCACCCACTTCTTAATTTTGTTTTGTTTCGTGTTTTAACACAGTACTCAGAAAGTTCCCATTGGATCTGTTCTGGTGCCTGAAACTTGGAAAATTTGACACGCCATGCTTTTTGATTTGGAAATAGATACTGTGAAGGGAAGTGACAGTGATAAGCGAATATTTTCTACCTTGCACAAAGCAGGTGCTAAGGAAATATTTACAGTCCTGGTGGGATGGGAGTTAGTTCTTGTATCATCAGAACATTCTGACATCTGTTCAATTACAATCTATGTGAAGCCAAGGAGGATCCTTTAGATCCTATATTAAATTTTTTCAATAGAAATTCCACACTCAGCAAATTTGCCTCCAACAAGAAAATGATTGTGTCATATTTGTTCAGTCATGTGGTAGCAGAGAACAATAAGGTCTCTGTATACAACTTTGAAATGACCCCCCAGGAAACGCCAGTGCAGCTGGAGGACTCAGACTTCAAACTGACACCGAATCCCTTTTAGAAATAGGGAGTAAATCATATACAAAGTAAATGAAGAGAAAAGTATCCAACATGTAGCATTTGGAAAAGAAGTGGATCTTGGGAATTAGCCTAGGCTAAGGAATCATAATCACTCTATGATCACCAAAAATGTTTCCGGGGTTACAAAATCAAGCAGTCACTGACAGACATGAAGTTTGGTGGCCCTTGGTATGATACAATAGCAAATGGCTAAGGTTGGAGATAATGACAATACAACCACAAGCACCTTTTGAGCATATACTCTACACCAGGAATACATAGGACGATTTTCAATATATGTTAAACATGTATTAGATATACAACTGGAGTTATTATTAACTTATTTAGTCCTCACAACAATTTTAAGAGCTAGACACCTTTTAAGGCACAGAGAGGTTAAGTAACATGGCCAAGGTCATACAGCTACTAAATGTCAGAGCCAGGACTCAAACCAATCTGGCCCTCTGATCCCCAAGGTTTGTTTTATTCATTCTATGCTATCTTGGGGACGTGTGTTAATAGCAAACTTGAGTTTAAATACAATTTAGCATGTATGATCCTGTTGATTCTTATAAACCAATTCTTTCAGAGGATAAACTGTGAGTAACTTTAAAGAAACTGCTTTTTAAAACATGTTATTTCCTAGTCCTGTTGATTCTTCCCAAGAGCACCATCTTCCAGAAGAGGAACATTGGAAATAACCATACATCAGACACCTGAAGCAATGGCCTCAGAATATAATGCTATTAAGCAATCACAAGGTGGGTTAGTACTCAAACATTTAATGTTTCATCACCAGCAACTTCAGCCTCTATATAACCCTCCTTGGAAGAAATACGAACGTTTAGTCTCCTGAAAGTATAAAGTATTACATTTAACCTGTGTTGAATATAGCCCCATTTGATTCTACATTCCTTTCATCTGCAACAATCAGCTGGAAATATAAAATGCATGTGCTCACTAGGGAACTGCAGAAAATTAATTTCCAGCAAATTTTGTCAATGACTGTCACTCACTTTCTTGCTTAAAGGATTGTTCTGTTGCTGCACAGACATATCATTAAGTGTTGCTGTGAAAGAAGATAGATAACACATTTCTATTTTGCAGGACTCAAGTCTAAAGGGAAATCAGCTCTTGCTTAGTATTGTCATAGTTGTGTAATTGCCCTTAAAATCCAGCTGTGAGTCATGTTTCTGCACATAGTTACGTGTGACCCAAGTCTTTTCTGAGCTAAGTACAT
The DNA here is from genome assembly GCF_049350105.2 of Macaca mulatta. NCBI lineage: Eukaryota > Metazoa > Chordata > Mammalia > Primates > Cercopithecidae > Macaca > Macaca mulatta. The sequence goes on from NC_133411.1 coordinate 127,673,763, forward strand.
GAATACCCTCTCCTCTGGCTCAATTATGTGACAGCTGCTCACAGGTTCTGTCATTGTACCCACTTCAGTTCATTCGTTTCACAGACAGCACAGTACCTTTGATCAGACTAAATCACTCCTAGAAATATTCTGCTTGAGGGCAGGAAATCTAGAGTTTACTTTATGTACTCAGGATGGTTTGTAAATACTATACACTCAATAAACAATGATTGAATGAATAAATTCTTTAACTCTATTACTCGTGGGTTGATAATCTATCATTTCTTTCTAAAAGTCCATGGCACTGCTGCAAATTTGTGTTATGCTTCAGTGCATCCCTATATTTTTCTTGCCCAGTGATGCTTTGCTAAGCATAAGACAAGGGGCACAAAGTGCTTCATTTCAGCCTGCCATATGACAGGCACTTAAAAATATTATCCAGGAGTAGATGAGCAAAGACAGTAATCTAATTATATGATTTGTTTTATAATGACCACTCCCTCTGTTCTGACTAGCCCTCACGATGTGAATTCAACTTTCATTCCAGTCTAACTTTCCCAGATTGACCAGGCAAGAATAAAAATATCACAAGGGAACTAAATCCTCAGCTGTGACTGACAGTCTTGGCTACCAAATTCAGGAAATAAATTTTGACTGCAAAGGTTTCAAGGTACCCAAGAGAGAGTCTGCTGAGGCAGACGGGACACCATGGGAGAGAAGAGCAGTCATAAAGGAAAGGCACTTGGCACATAAGAAACAGATGGGCCTGGACTTTCTCTACCTCCAATTTTTGTTCAACTGAACACAGACAATTTTGTAGTGTCATCCTAATCACAGTAAACCCAGAGCTTATGAACATCACAAAGGATACATTAAACTGTTTAGCTGTTTCATTAAAAATAAGGGGTTGCACTCAATAAAACACCCCAGAAAATGGCAATGATTTTGATTTAATCTAAAAGGTTGTTGTCATGGTGCTCACCCAATTATTAATTAATTATCTACAAACAAAGTCTAGAACTACCATCACTATCTCAAACACCTGTTACACTGTAACTACAAACCCAAATACAAATTTGGTCACTAAAATCTGCATAAATACAGAATACTCACTTGAGGAATTGAGTCTCAGAAATTTTATTCTAAAAGTCTGAACATCACATATATTTCTGGGAGATTAAGTTTCGTATATCCAATACATTACTGAGGCACAATCTCTACCATTCCCAGAATTCAGAATAAAATGAAAGCAGAAGAAAACTTTGACTACGCAATTTCAGGCCCTGCTCTACCCAACAGAAGTACCACATTCATTCGGGGAATGCAAAAGGAAATGGTTTGATATTAATCCATCAAGCAAGCTTCAAGTAATTCATCTGGACATCAACACATTACTTGCCTACAACAAGCATACCATTCTGAGGTTTTGGTATAAGTGTATTCGCCATAATGAATAGGGAAAACGTCAACCGTCTGAGGAGTCTCCTTTTTCTCTTCCTATAAGAATTAGGGAAAACCACCTGAGACAGGAACTTTATCTGAGTTTGAACTCTTAAGGGTGGATCCATAGAGGAACATTGATCCCAGTATTTGACTGAGGGTAGGAACAACTCATCTAACAATGCTGTCAGCAAGAGGAAAGCTGAACAGTTAATTACCAGGCTGGCTTCTGAACCTAAGGGGAATCTTAATAGACAGAACTAATTAAAATCAATACTCATATGGTAGTTGTGAAAAGGAAAAAAGGCTCAAGATAAATTCTTAAATCGAGAAAAATGACCAATCTCAGTTCTCATGCCAACCTTGCTATCTGGCTCGCCAACAAATGTTTGCCGACAGATCATCTTTCTGGAAAGGCCCAAGCACTTGAAGGAAAAGAGAGCGTACCCAAAGAAGCCCACCTAAAGCATTTCCCGAGCCCTAGCTAGTGTGGTCAGAGACACTGCATTTGTGAAGCCAGAGTCATGCTCACATTAAATAATCTGATGCCGGAAAGTGAGAAAATTTGGTTTTAATTCTAACTATGTGACCTTGAGAAATTTAATCTCTCTAGGCCCCAGCTTTTTCATCTGTAACATTAAAATATATATATATATATATATATATATGATCTCTAAGATGCCTTCAGTTGTGTGATACCATATACTGTATCTCAGAGATGCAGATGGGAACCAAGAATATATAAATTCAAATACATAAGTGCAAATAATAAGCATCCCATTAAAAATATAATGTTTATACTTCTGATTTTCCTTTAAAACAGAAGGAGGGTGTCATATCATGTTCTTCACTCATAGCTTCCCATACCAATGTGTAACCTCCAAGAGCAATGTGGGGTTTTTCTTCATTTCAAAATATATTTTGCAAAGTAATAAACGAAAGTGTAAAATCATGCCCAAACTTGATTATCACACTGTATTCTGGCTTTCCTTCAGATGTTATAGTAATGTTCATTATAGGGCAGATTCTGGTGGAAGACAAATCTCAATTTAGGCAAAATTATCCCAGCACAAGATTCCAATGTGACTGAAATAACAAATTTAAATTTTTTAACTTAATAATATGTACCAATGCCAGTCAAGGACAGTTTTCCATGACAGTTCTCCATGACCATGTAACAGGATGACAAGAAATGAAACTGATACATGCATGGTAGCTATGGGTAGCGGGGGGTGGGGAGGAAAGGTTTGTTGTTGTTTGTTTTTACTGTATTACTTAGTTTTAAACTGTAAAATTTTTTACTTAAAAAATACTCATGGGGGGGTTCAGGCGCGGTGGCCCATGCCTGTAATCCCAGCACTTTGGGAGACTGAGGCAGATAGATCACAAGGTCAAGAGATTGAGACCATCCTGGCCAACATGGTGAAACCCTGTCTTTACTAAAAATACAAAAATTAGCCGGGCGTGGTGGCGGACGCCTGTAGTCCCATCTACTCAGGAGGCGGAGGCAGGAGAATTGCTTGAACCCGGGAGGCGGAGGTTGCAGTGAACTGAGATCGCGCCACTGCACTCCAGCCTAGTGGCAGAGCAAGACTCCATCTCAAAAAAAAAAAACAAAAAACAAAAACAAAAACAAATGCTCACAGTAAAATACTGAAATAGTACTAAAAGAAACACAGTGAAAAGTTAAGTCTTCTTCCAACTTCTGTCCCCAAAAGTCCTCTCCCAGGGGCAGCAGGTGACATTAGTTTCTCATGTGGCCTTTCAGGGGTACACTAGGCATATACAAATGATACACATATAGGGACTTCCTCTTTTTAAAACACAAATTTAGCATACTTTACACATTGTTCTGCATATTCTTTTTCAACTTTAACATATATCACAGATAGTGTGACTTATCATTACATGCCTCATTATTTTAAAGGCATGTATTTAATTTTGTGGATAGACATACTTTACATAATTCCATACTGATGGGCATTTAAGTTGTCTCCAATCATTCGCTATTACAAGCACTCATTAAGTAAATATCCTGGGACATACTTCTCTGTGCACTTGTGAATGTATCTGTGGGATACATCACAAAAGTAGAATTGCTGGGCTATGGGTGTGTGCATTTGTAATTTTAAGAGATATGGCAAAATGTCTTGTGGAAAAATTGTATCAACTTACATTCTCAAAACTCAAGGATAAGTTGGCTGTTTCCCACATCTCTACCAATAGGGTACAGTATCTTTCTTAAAATCTTTTACCTATGTGGGGGATAAAAAGAGTAATCTCTTGTCATTGTTTTATTTTGAAATACATTTATTATGAGAATAGGTGTCCATCTCTTCATGTGTTTCATATCACTGTTAAAGTTAACAGTGATGGCCATAAGATTGTGTCTTGCAGACCTCCAACTACAAGGAGCACAAGTGAGTCCTAGTTGCTGTCCTCTGCTCCCTGTCCATGACTGAGCATAGCAGAGATATTAGGCAAGCCCATTCCTGATAGATACAAGACTCCTCAGAGGGTTACACTGGCTCAAGGGTCCTCAACAACCTTGCAGACGTTTCCTTAGACTGTACCCTTGGTCTGGAATGTTTTTACTCAACGTTCCTTCCCTCTCTCTTTCACTTACGGTCAGATTTGTATCGTGGTCTAAGAACCTTCCCAGCCTTTACCAGAACCCTCCCCATTTCCTCTCAATTCCCCTTGCACATTTAATCCCCTATTGGCATCTATTTCTCGCTAGACCCAGACAAACACATTAGCTGTTCTTTGCTCATCATTGTATTGTTCCATTGCATGTTTCTTTGTTGATTTATAGGCGTTCCTAGTATAATAATGATTGGGACCTTTTCTGTCACATGTATTGCAGTTGTCTTTCTTTAGTCGGTTTAAACCTTTGGCTTACTTTGTGATGTCTTTCCCATTTAGAAGCATCTCTAGACTTTCTAGGTGATACATGGGAATCTCTATATAAGATGTGGGTGTAACTCTTCTTGATCTGGAGATCTAGACAGTAAGTTGTAGGCCCAACTCACACCAATATACAAAAGTGAAATATGAAGAAGCATGGGAGACCCACAGCAGTCACTGGTCTGAAGCCATCCTAAAATTTCTCTGGGTGGGCACAGCAAAGGCCCCCCACCCCAGGGGTGGAGAATGCTCCTTAGATAGGCTGCAGTTTTGCTGTATGGGAGGAGCTCTCCAAACATCACTGTCCACAGCCCTTGACTCCCACCCTCTAGACATTTTTTTCTTTTCTATTGTCTTTCTTGGAGATCTCTAATACAGATGTTGAAAAACATGCCCTCAATGAAGCCTGAGAAACTTTATTGATCTACTTCTGACCAAAAGTCATTTTAGGTTTCAATAGTCAGTTTCTCTTAGTTCAGGCTGCTGGGTCTTAGGACAACACAACTCTCCTTAAAACTTAACTTTGTGGCTATTTGAGGCCTGTAGGCTCCTTGTGAGAGTAGCTATGCCCATGGTTCTCTCCTAGACACACTTAGCTTTGCTGTATTTCTTTGCTTTCCCATCCCCATGCCTCTACTTCATTTAATTTATATTAATTGAAGTAGAATATATATAATTTATATATAAATTATATATTATATATATTATATAAATTATGTACATTATATGAATTATATATTATACACTACATATAATATCTATTATATATTTTATATTATATAATACATATTATATGTATTATATAAATAATATATAGTATATAAATTATATATAATATATAATACATATTATATATTATATAAATTATATATAATATACATTACATATTATATATAATATATAATAGATATAATTTATATATAATCTGAATTGCACATACCTTAGGTCTATCTGGCTACAGAGTGAGAGCCATAACTTTAGTTTTCATTCCTCTATGCCATTTTACTTTATCGAAAGAATTTTGAGGGTCCTGCCTCATCAGCGGACCCTTATTCCAAGACATCTTAATCCATCCAAAGGTTTTAACAACGTATGACAACCATACTCTTGATTTGCTATTTGCTATGAGGATGGGTTTATTCAGCCTTTCTTGTCCAATTTTCTCTTTTACCAGTTCAGTTTGAGAAGCAGTTGTCTCTTCCACACCCACAAGTCTCTCCAAATTTCTGGACTCCCTCTCTTCCCTTGTACTCCTGCTTGCACTGACCACTTTTTTCCTGAGCTTGCCATGAATAATCAATAGCAACCAACACATGCTACTAAGATTCTGTTTTCAAACTCTTTTCATAAGGTTACAAATGATAAATGATTTGCCTTCAAAATCATTAGGCAAATGATTTGCCTTCAAAGCTATTCCAACCAACATTCTTACAAATGTTTTGCCACTGTATAATATGAATCACCATCATTCTAGCCTCTGACAAGTTTATTTGCCACCCTCTACTGAGCAGCAAGGCCAATGCTACCTATTTCATAGTTTTGTTATGCTGACTCCCTCTTCTTAGGTCCTAATTTCCGTATTTGATGGGATAAATTAGGTTATGTTATGGGAACAAACTCTCAATGGTAATAAAAGTTGATTTCCTAGTTGACATGAAATATCAATGCAGGTTGGCAGAGGGACTCTGCTCATCATTTTCACTCAGGGATCAACCTGACAGGGCTACATCTCAGCAGGCACTTCTACAATTACAGTAGAAAGAAGGCAATGTGGAGAACCACTAGCTGGCACTGGCTCTTTACATTTCTGCCTGGAAGTGGCACATATCAGGTCCACTCATGCATTTTCAGTCAAGTAGACTACAAGGCCATGATTAACTTCAGGAATAGAGGGAGTATTATTATCTGTTTTCACTTCATTGTCTATTTTCACAGGCAAGGAGGGCTAGAAATACTCTAGTGAACAATCACTAATTACTACCACAGTTACGGTGCCTTTCCATTCATCCTCCTCCCCTCCTTTCCTCCTCCTATTCTCCCTTCTCCTTCCTCTTCCTTATGCTCCTCTTTCTCCCTCAATTATCTCTCTCAAGGTCTTGAGTTGACTTTAATATAACTTTTAACATCTTTTTCTATCCCAGCCTCAAGTTCCCTCATATAGTAATCACCAATATAAACAGGCTTGCAATTCACAGGTACTAAAGCCAAAATTGTTGGAGTTGAGTAAAAAGTATCAGAAATAAATACGAATAGGCTCGAATCTTACTTAAAGAAAACCTGCAACTTGGCAGTTTGTTCAGATTCCTGGAGAGAAAGAATTCATTATTTTCCACCGGGTCTGTTGTATGAGCCAAGAGTGAGGATGGTTCTTGTTTACACAAAATTTATATCCTGACCCTACATGAAAGTCAGGGTTGTTGGGGCTATTCTGACAAATCCAAAGCTATGAATTAAGACACATTTACTGACAGACCCAGGGATCCACAAAAATGAATACTCCTATGAGCTAATCACAAGCTCACAGGGGGCTTTTAATTATCACTTCAAGCCAAAGACAGTTACAGCTCAGTGTAAACTAATTGGGCCTGGCAGAAATGATATCTTGTTCGAAAAGATAGCACTATTCTAGATGACTTGTTTGACCCTGTGTTTAAAAAAAAAAAATTCTACTTAACTTTGGGAAAAATGGTTTAACTGGTCTCATCAACTTTCTTCTTAAAAATTTACCCAAAGAAATCCTATTAAAGTATTCCCTTTAAATTTATAGGGACTGGGGAACTTTGCAATCAAATTCATTTGTATCCAGCAAGACATCAGCTTCTTGTGGTAGATCCCATGTCCTATCTTGTAATGCAACATTATGGAATAATTGTTTTAGGCCTTTTAGAACAAGACCACCACCAGATATGAAGACAAATAACTCAGGTGCTAGTCTTGGTTGTTCCATTTTTAGAAAGTGAACTTTTCTAAGATAGGATTTCCTCACCTGCAGAGTATATTGGTTGAACTAGGTTATGGATAGAGTGCACCCTAAGTTAATTTTCTGTGACTCTTTCCCCCATGGGCCATCAGAACCCACAGATTTAACATTTCTATCAATATTACCCCAAATTGTTCCAATACTATATCAAAGTTGAAGCATTTGAAAATTCCTTTCAATTAGTCAAAATAAACTCCTTAAAAGGTTATTTAAACATTATTTAATAAAAAAAATCATCATCATGACAACTCTCCTTCATGTCCTCCCCATCACTTCTACCCTACTCCACCACTGAGCCAATTTAGTATTGGACTTGCAAACTAATCGGGCCTTACTTAAGCAGTTCTGAATTTTATTAATTTTTTAACGTTTTAAAAATATTATTATTATTATGGAGACAGGGTCTCACTCTGTCGCCCAGGCTAGAGTGCCATGGCACAGTCACGGCTCACTGCAGCCTCAACCTCCTGGGCTCAAGCGATCTGCTCACCTCAGCCTCCTCAGTAGCTGGGACCAGAGATACATGCCACCATGCCTGGATACTTTTTTAAATTTTTTTTGTAGAGAGGAGGTCTCTCTGTGTTACCCAGGCTGGTTTCAAACTCTTGGCCTCAAGTGATCTTCCTGTCTCAGTTTCCCAAAGTGCTGGGATTATAGGTGTGAGGCACCACACCCAGCCAGGTTATGAAGTGTAAAATCATCCCCCACTTCTGGGCCGCCATGCAGAATGTGAGCAAGAAATATGAAGGTTTATTTCCTCAGGTGAATGCTGAACTTTTTTCAAAGTGATCATGGGTGACTTGGACCCCCTCGGCTTCAAAAACCACTTCTTCCTGTTTTCACACTTGACTTTGTGTGTCACTGACCAGCAGGTATGAGAACTGAGGTTCCTTCAGCTGTGCTGAGTGCAGCTTCTTGTTCCTCCTAGCTCTACTCCAGTCCCCTGTGGGTCAAGCTTTGCTTCAGACGAAGTCCTTCACTTACCAAAATTAACTGCTGCTGTGTCCAAATCTAGGTAGGAAAAAATTCACCTTTCTTTTTCCTGCAGCAATCTTGCACTCTGAAATATCACTACTTCAGAAATAGACTCTACTGAGTTCTAAACTGGTAGTCCTTATCTCTTCCATCTTAAACAAGATGTTTTAAAATAAAATATTTGACTTATAGAAATTCCTTTATAAATTTTTCTCATTTTTAAAAATGAAACCTATCAATTTTGCCTAGATTTTTCTAGAAAAATAATCATGGTTACACAGCTGGTATTTAAACTTCTATAAATCCTTACTCCCACTATATAGGCATATATATTTCATTGTATATATTTAAGACAGAAAAACACAGCACTTAATAATAGATATTTTCTCTGAGATATTTGACCTATTATTTGGATATACAACTATCAGAAAGAGGAGGAATGCAAGGTTATGGCATCAACATTGGATATTCAGTTCTCCCATAAATGTGGTGAATTGAACAGAAGAAAAAAAAGGGAGGAGAGAAGAAGGGATACCTTTACTCCTTATTAACTCTTTTCACTTAAAAAAATGAAGCCTCAATATTAAGATCACTAAAATTTATTTTGAAAAGTATTCCTAATCTCTTTATACTGTGTTTTAAAGACATTCAGTTAAAAAGAGATTTAAATAAGTACAAATATCTGCACTACCACTAGTTTTGTTATTAAATGTCAACAGCTCAAATACTGCTTCTCACCCTGGAATCTTACCCCAGTGTTGGGAAGACTCCTCTTTTAACTTGCCCTAAATTAACCTGGAGACCAAACTTTGCCTGGGTGTCTTCACAGTTCTAGTTCCTCTAGAGTTGCTTTACATGAAAAGCCCTTACAAACTGTTTTCATAATGTCAAATCATCTTTCTCCCAGTTTTTTTTTCCATCTAATAAAGAGACCTAGCTAATTTAAAATTAGTCCTAAATAAAGTGTTTAATTTCTTCATGTAGAAGGAGAGCTGAAGCATCCTTGTCCACTACCAGCACTCACCAGAGCGAGCATGTGTGAACTCGCCCTGTGGGTGAGCCTGAGCTGCAATGAGTGCTCCAGTGTGCCTGACTCCAAGGCCTGAGCCCGTGCTGTGTGCATGGTACCATGTTCTGGCGAGCTTGTCCATCAACACCAGGCCCAACATCCTTTCTGTGGGAAACAGACACATAGAGCCAAATAGCATGCCTCTGTAGTCAGTCATTAACGTGAAATCTCATGATCGCCATTTTATAAACACAAGGCAGTCATTTCTACTTCTTTTTATCTTATTTGTAGCTTAAGCCTATTCTTTTTCTGATTTAGATTGAGTAGGTCCTGTAAACAAAGATTAGATACACAATTGATGTCTGAAAGAGTTTAGAATTATAAAAGCCAGCTTTCCAAAGCTTACCATTTAAAAATACATTGCATCATGAATTAGAAATCTCTAAACAATGATACGATGATCTCACCACCAAACAGGGATTTCCTGAGCCTTCCTGGCTAACTCGGATGTTATTGAGAAATACTTCTTCCTTTCTCCTTATATTTCCCTCCTGTGAAGCATGCTAATTAGTGTAATCCCAGATCTCTTGTGCCAGTCTTACACTACTCCTAGGGACCAGGTAATGTGGGGGCAGTAGAAGGATGCAAGGCTCAGCCCCTTCCTTCTTTTGTAGAACTGGCTTTATCTGAGGAAAGCATATGTTTGGCACAAGTTGTGCAAGGGGAGGCCTACCTCACTCTAATGCTAACTGGAACTTAACAGTTATGTCTGCCTAATTCTGGAGTTCAATATTAACCTGACCATTTCAATAACAGACTTTATATTTTGTTATACTTTGTGATGTTTTGGTATCTACCTTTTCTCTGGGTTTTGGTTTTTTTTTTAATTAATTAATTTTTTTTTTTTTTTGCCAACTTATCCAAAACCTAGAAAGGGAAGAGGGTTTATTATGTTTTTAATGGGGGGACCAAACTTATGTGATACAGCATATACTTAGGAATTTAAAGGGTTCCCCCTTTAAATAATACATGTTTAAAGAACACGTTTCATTAGGCTTGAAGACTTTATGGATAACTGGAAATAAATGTGCATTGTTATATTTTGATGACCAGAAGCACTCACCTGTAACGAATTGTCAATAAATTATGAATTATGTTATAGATATAATTCAGCATTAGAATGTTGAAAACACAATAACACTATACAGATGATTCACACTTGAACCATGGTACATTAAAGAAAACTAGTATGCAAAAGAACTGATTTGAAACACATTATCCTTTCTCATAAAAACAATGTTAGGGTTCGATTTGTAATCCTGACCTAGAAGACAATATCAGATAAATCAGGGCTCTGATCAGCAAATATCTATTCAAATATTAATTCAAAAGAAATACGTTAAAAAGATCCTTTGGAACTACTCACCCCAAGTATATTCTATGAAACATGAATCTATAAGATTTTTATTTTATATATTTAAAATTTTTATTTTATATATTCAATATAAAGTTTCCTTGATCAATGAAGCTTGGGGAATAAATTATGCTATTATCTCTTCTCCTGAAGCTTCACAATGTAGACTAACATATTAAAGGCTCTGTGAAGCCCAGCATAATTTGTTTTAACCCAGCATTCATCAAATACGTCTTAACTGCAGAACATTATTTTCAAGTAGCATCAATTAATTCCCATGGAACACACTCTGGGAAATGTTGTAACAGCAAGTATTATTAAGATGTAATATCCAAATTCCATACGGAATACTGATAGATAGCATATTGCCCCAGTTCTTGCACTCTTGGTGTTATATGAAATGCAGGGGTAGGACACACACTCCACAGAGTTTCATCAATGAGTGTAAGTAGCAGAAAAATTTACATAATGCATATATCAAACATTACATTATGAAACTGCATAGAGACTGAGACTTGAGACTATCTGGGCACTTTACATGTATAAAATCCATTCACCTCACCAGCAATCACTGAGGTGGGACACCGGAACGAACTTGACTCTGTCTTCCAAGGACCTTCACTGCATTCCTTGATTTAGAATTAGCCAAGGATTTTCTCTCAGCTTTTTCCCAAGAGGGCCATCATCTTTCCTTTCTGCTACTACCACACCTGCCTTTCTAGTTGCTCAGATTGTAATGTCTCAACTTCTCACCATCTGGATAATGACAGGCCATATAGAAGTTGTTACTTGTCTACCTAACTCTACTGCAGTGGGAATTTCTTTAAATTCCATCTGCGGTTATTGATTCTGAGAGTCATGGTTCCCAAACTGTTTGCCAAGGTGTTCTGGGATGCTACAGTAATCTCACAGGTAACTTACGTATATATTTTTTTCACATAGCTGTTAAGTTGTTAGGTATAAATACTTACATTATTTGGACCTATGTACTTAATAAACACAACTGTTAGGTTTTTCTTTCGGCCTAGGCATGACTGTGAAAAATATACTGAAACACTAAGGGCACTAAGTTTCTGAAAGTGAGAAAGTTTGAAACCCTCTGCCTCAGAGGTTTAGAGAAAAGAAAATATCTAAGAGATTTCAGCCTAGGTAAGGAAACATTCCTCCACAGATTTATATGCCCCTTTTGTTAAAAAAAAAAAAAAAAGAAAACTAAAGGTACCATAACAATGTTAAAAATCTAAAAAGTTAGTATTGTATATGAAGAGATAACTCTCTACTGATATACAAAAACAAAAAAAACAAAGAAAGAGCTTTCTAAGTTTATAAAAATTTTATCTCTATGTCAGAGAAAGTAATTCAATGCATTCTCCATTTTGAGTCTGAGGAATAAATAAGCCAACGAGAAATAAATACTCACTTTTACTGTTTTCAAGAAGAGAAACCAGTGAAAAGATGGTTCAACTCTGATGCACAGAAGCTGGAAGGGTCACAATTGCTACAGCTGGCATGATACCTATCTCCTGAAACCTGTTATTTCTCCTTGGTTCTCTTCAAGGTCACAGTACCCTGCCACTCAGGCAGCTATAAGAATAGTCCCCAAGGAGCATTAACATCTTTTAACTCTAAGCCACATTCCTCCTTAAAGAAAGTGTGTCTGAATTTGTGAAAGTCTGCATCCTGGAGGCAAGCACAGGAGACCAAGAAGTTAAGAAAATACTCCTGCCACTATTTCTATCTTTAATGCATAGCTTTCTATTCTTCTTTAAGTTCTTAGGGTTAAGGAGCTCAAATAATGTAAGGAGAACGAAAATGAACAATAAGTTACTGAGTTTAGCCCACAAAAAATCAGTCTGCAAATTCACCCAAGGCATGAAGATTTCCAGAACCCTGCCTAATGTCACCAGAGGATAAGAATCTTAATTACTTACTCCAGCAGTCACCATCTTGTTTCCATCCTCCAGCCTATTGCTTTTCTTCCCTTGATCACCTAGTCACATCCATCATCAAAGGCTGCTCCAAAAACCTCTCTCTCCTTTTATCAGCACTCATCCCTGTCAATCTGCAAATACTAGCACTACATTACCAGCTCGCTTCAAAGATTTCACCATGGTCTATAGGCATTCACAATCATCCATTTGAGTTCCAGATCTCAGTCAGAGAAACTGTTAGAAATTTTATATATCATCTTATAACCCAACCCCTTGATTCTTCAGATGGTGGGAATGGGTAACATTAAATGACTTGCCTGGGTTCATATAGGCAAACACAGATTTGGGGAAATCTAAGTATAGAATGTATAGAATCTACCTCTTCTATCTTGCTGTCGGACATAGTATACTTTTTTCGCAGAGATGAGGTCTCCTTATGTTGCCCAGGCTGGTCTCAAACTCCTGGGTTCAAAAAATCCTCCTGCCTCCTGCCTCCTAATTGCTGGGATTACAGGTATAAGCCACCCTGCCCAGTCACTATACTTTTATTAAGCCTCTAAAATAAGCACAAATATACACTGAATATTAACGCAATGCGGGGCTCATTTATTGCTGCCACAGCACAGGGGTTTTTAAGAGGGTTCAATTCAGCTCCAGGATAACACTGTCCCATCCATTTGATTGATCGGCGCCCCGCTACCGATCTTGCAGATATGCTGGAGTGTTGTGATAAGAGGATGAACGTTCACGTGGAGTAAGTCAGTCACTGTACTGGACAAGTATCTCCCCTGGTGGAAGGAGACTACTCTAGATGCTAGCTGCCATTAATAAAATCTTTCCCGTACGTCCACAGGAAGGAGAGTTAATCTAGTCTTTTGGGGCAGATGTGGACAGGGCACCCTCTAGTGACAGCTGACCAATATTGCAGGTCAATACAAGAACCACAAAGATCCTGGGTGCTGCAACAACGACACTACACTTCATTGTCTATTCTTGATGGACCTTTGTTTCCATGATAGAAGTCTTTTCATCAAGAATTTTTCTTTACAAAAGTGCCTATGATCCCATTGTCCCAGAAGCACCAATCCCCAACTTCTCTCAGGGCTGTGTTGTTAGGAAGCATGACCCAAACCCATTCTTTTCCTAGGACCCATGGTCTCTCTTGCCAATTTAGAGATCTTTCAGGACACAGGGAATATTTCTTCTCTATGTTTATCAAAAACAATTTTTCTACACCTATAAATTCCCTTTTCTTTAGTACATAAAAGGTGCCTTGAAAAGTGTCTGACACACAGTAAGCACTCAACAAGCAAGCGGTTATTCTTTCTCTTTAGTCTTTTATAATAGGCCTTGACAGTGCAAGGCCTTGATTACTACCAGATCTAGAGCCAATCAAAAACTAATAATATCTGATGTTAACTACATATTTAGTATATGCATACATTGCTTTAGTTGCTTTATATGTATTAACTCACTTAATACCCACATCTATCAGAGGTAAGTATAACTTTTATTCCCCTTTTATAGTTATAAAATTGTAGCACAGAAAAAATAATTTTCCCAAAGCCACACAGCTAATCAGTGCTAGAGAGGGGATTTGAACCTGTGTGGTTTATCTCGAGGGCTCATGCCTTTCATTATTACACTATACAAACTTTCTAAATCCCCCTTTCCTTGAAAGCAGAAAGAACTTGTAGTTTAGACACTCAGTGAAGCAAAGAATGGATAGAATAATAAAATAGTTAAGCTCTATATTAAAATTATGTTCCTCTTAGTCCACCCATTAATTATGAGGGGCCCCAAGGCATTGCAGCATACAAAATATGCAATTCTTATAATAATTTTGACAATTGTAAACAAAAATTTCTAGTTATAATAAACATTAATCCAAGAGTTGATTAACAATACTTTTTATTGCCTTCTTAGAATTCATACAGTGTTGCAGAAACCAAATTTTCACAATGTTTTAAATGCATATGTATTATTTAAAAAATATTTTTACATAAAATAATGCATTGTTATATGTGGTTTTTTACACTTTCCCTAAAAGAAAAGTTAGACATGAAATCATTTCCTAGCGCATATTTATCAGAACGTTTTATGCCTAAATGATATAATCCAATATCTAGAGTCATTACTTTGAGAAAAATATTGATTTTAACTGTAAATGTTTAGCATTAAAAACATTAATAAGGGTTTAATATGTATTCATTTGACTATCATGATCTGATTAACCACAGCTTTAAAAAACACTTAGTTGTATGTTTCTAGTTTTTTTGTTTGTTTGTCTGTTTTTGAGACAGAATCTTACTCTGTTGCCCAGGCTGGAGTGCAGTGGTGTGATCTCAGCTCACTGAAACCTCCTCCTCCCAGGTTCAAGCAATTTTCTGCCTCAGCCTCCCAAGTAGCTGCGATTACAGGTGCCCACCACCATGCCCAACTAATTTTTTGTATTTTTAGTAGAGATGGGGGTTCACTATGTTGGCCAGGCTGGTCTCGAACTCCTGACCTCAAGTGATCCACCAGCCTTGGCCTCCCAAAGTGCTGGGATTATAGGCCTGAGCCACCACGTCTGGACTTAATCGTATGTATTTTAACTCATGGCACCTAATTCTGCTGCTAGATTTAAAGACTTGTCTATAATGCAAAAATCTCAGCCTAGACACATGTGCACTAGCCCCTACTGACATTTTCTACTGGCAAGTTGTCAAAATAAGGTCCTTCCGAGGATTCAGAGTCCCATCAAGCATATATGCATCAAGCATCAATGCCACAGCAGGCATTAGGATCATGCATCTCAGTTCTCCTGGTATTTTAGATGCTCAGCAGGCCGCACTGATGCGACAGATCCTAAACTTCATGTGCCCTCTCCTCCCAAATCTCCTCAACCTCCATGTGCCCTGTTATCATTAGCTCTCATAGCCATGGTAGAAACCTGTCAGATACGCTTCCCCTTCCCATCACTGGGTACCTAGCCCAACTAGGTAGAACTCACAAGTCACCAATTCCTAAGGGTTATTTTTCCCTAATAGCCCCCAAACTCAGCTTCGGTTGTCCTGATCTACCTTTGCTCAGATACTTATAATTTCTACATGAATTTCTACAGCAGGGACCTCCCTGAGTTCAGACTTATACTAATTGGTATATACACAAAATATTTTTGTTGTTGTTGTTGTTGTTGAGACGGAGTCTTGCTCTATCGCTAGGCTGGAGTGCAGTGGCACAATCTGGGCTCGCTGCAACCTCTGCCTCCTGGGTTCAAATGATTCTCCTGCCTCAGCCTCCCAAGTAACTGGGACTACAGGTACCTGCCACCACACCCAGCTAATTTTTTGTATTTTTAGTAGAGATGGGGTCTTGCCTTGTTGGCCAGATGGTCTCAATCTCTTGACCTCGTGATCTGCCCACCTCGGCCTCCCAAAGTGCTAGGGATTACAGGCGAATGATATTTCTTTTTGTGGAAAATATTATGAAACTGACAGTTGCACAGTATTGAAAACCCTTGTGTAGCACAGAAGATATATGAGGAAAAGTGAGTCCCTAACTCACCACACTTGAGCCCACTTACTAGAGGCCATTACTTTTGTATCCATGAGAAAGTTCACACGTTTTCTTTCTCTTTTAATACAGATGCAAACAAAATATTTAACTTGGACTTTGTGGTCTTCACCTCTCTTGGGACTGCTCAGGTAAGTGCAAGTTCCAATGATCAGAACAGTCACTCCTTCAAAATGCACTTATGGTGCCCCCTGCCACTGGTCAACAATCTTACGAAAGTCATCTTCCTCCTGGACATGAAACCACTTTAACTGAAGTGGTAAGAATGGCCTCCTTCCTTAGGTTTAAGAAGACAGCACATAGAAGTGGAAGGTGTTTTCCTAGAGAGGTAATTTAGCTTATGGATTAAGTACACAGACTCTGATTTGGACAATTCAGGTTTGGTTCCTGGTTGCATCACTAATACACTTTGTGATCTTCAGCAAAGACTAATGCAGGCAGAGGTTATCATCTCTTGTGTGCCTTGGTTTCTTGTCGGCACACTAGGAATGATAACAATACTATCTACTTCACAGAGTGGATATAATGATTTAAAGAGTTAATATTTATTATGTGCTAATAACAATGCCTGGTATATACTAAGTACTATTAAAATGTCTGTTATGTAAAATTTAAAGTAGTCTGTGACATGCATTGTATAAACAAACACATACCCTGATTCAATGGGTTCCCACTCAGCTTACTTACAACGCCTCCTCCACATCCTATTTTTATAAGCAGTGGAATCACATGCAGAGAGCACAACTTACCAAATTAATCATTTCATGTTGTGGGTAAAATTTCAGTTTAAATCTTCAGTATTTGGATTTCAAATTAAGTGTATGATTAAGCATTAATGGTATGTGATGATAGTTAACCTTAAAATGTGAAATATTCTTACAAAGAAATCTTTATTCCTTGTGAGCCAGTGAAAAATTATTTATTATGTATTAAATTTTTGCTGCTGCACAGCAACAGCAGATTGATGAGCTGTTGCAGGCTGAATTATTCTCCAGGTTAAAGATGACTTTTGGTTGTATTAATCATCTAGTCCAAAACTAAAGTAGACACAAGAGAGCCTTGCTTCTGACAATCCCCTGCACAGCTCTGCCCTGCCCAGCCCAGCCCAGCCCAGGCCAGCTTACTCATTGTGAAAGCCGGTTCTTTTCCCGAAATGTTGGTAAACCAAGGTCCGACTCCAGGTTATCTTCCTTCATCCTGTACTGTCCATCAAGGTTCCTCCTTTACGTTGACTTCGAGTTTGAATTAAAAATTAGATTGAAGTTTAAAATGTCATTTTAAGCCAAAGAAAAGCCAAATTATCATCCAGAAAATCCCTCGTGTAAAGAACGCTCCTCTCAGGAGCAGAGCTCCATGCCACCAACCTGTTCTTTCTCTTCCTCCCCGTCTCCTCCCCTACTTGACTGTCTTATGTGGTCACTTATCTGCAGAAATTGCTATCACCCTCACATTTCAAGCAAATTACTCTTCCAGTAAAAGTGCTAAATGCTGCCTAGGAAAACTGAAACCTGTGCTTTCTTGTTGGTAATGAACTGTTTTCAAAGAGAAACAATATTACTCATTTTCATTTATCCAGCACTATACCAGGCTCTGAGGTTACAAAAGCCAATAAGATAGACATGGTTTGTGCCTTGACAGAGCCTACATTCTTCTGAGAGGGACAGAGAAATCCAGTTATCAGTCAACAAATATAATGCTCAAAAATTATGATTAAATTAAACAATGAAATCAAATGGTGTTTAAAGAAGAAACAGTACTTCAGAGCAAGCATTCTCAACCTTGGTTACCACATTAGAATCACATGAGAAGCTTTCAAAAATCCCAAGTCACATCTCAGCATCAATTATAAAATATTTGTGGAGTAGGATCAGGCACCACTTTTTAAAGAATCACTTGGGAGCCAAGTGATTCTAAAATACAGCCAAGACTGAGAAATCATTGTTTTACTCTTACAGAAAAACATTTTAGAATTGCATACACCTAAGAGCAATCCAGTTCCTTTCTTGATGAAACTTAATTTATTATTAATACTAGTAGGCTGACCTTAAGTGAGTTATTTAGACTATAATGCTTATGTGCCTATAAAAATGTAAACAACACACACTGAAGCTTTCTGGGGTGCAGCTTCTCATGGATGATTGTGTGTGATAAAACCAGTTATCTGAAGTTTCTCAGACATGCGTTCAGAGTCTTAACTAGCACTATTCAGAATGAACTACAGCCCATGGTCGCCCATGTGATAGGTTACTAACATTCATTTTCATTTCAAGTCATTTCTCTTGGTTTCACATATAAGGACTGCAGTGTACTGTGGTTAGCAGGGTAGGGGAAGCAGATGACTGATATGCCAAATTGATGTGCTAGAAGTAGTAAGTACACAACCCCTGCCACAACTATGGGAGCCCAACCTTGGATGCCTATCAGACAATTATTACATCTTGATTACTAAGCCAGGAGAGGCAAAGCATGCCATTACTTTCACACTTGGTTATAAAGATGACAAAAAAGCATAATAGAATTACTCTGGTGGATGGTGACATACATCCACAACGTGGGACTGACAACCTGAAAACAGTTGGTGTAGTTATATGGGCCACTGAATTTGGAAAATCCAGAAACAAAAATTTCTTCTTCTTCCTCCTCCTGTTACTCCTTGCCTCAGTGTAAACTTCAGATTTCTCCTTTCCTGAGAACAAAAAATAGGTTCAATTCTCTCTGATGCAGCAATCAGACTCCAGTGGTATTACATCTCATTCAATGCCAAAACAGACTGGATTGGAAACATCAATAGTACTACTATCCCTGTACTTCAGGACCTTTACTTCAGTTGGTAGGTACAAGATGGGCAAAAGCAAAACAAATACAATGATAGCATAATGATATTTCCCAAATCTCAAAATATTCTCAGCTGCAATTTAGGTATAAAATGTGGTTCCTGAATTAGTCATTTAAGTATTTGTCCCAAATCAAAAATTAGGATGGCATTCTTGACTCTACCAATTTTAATTTCTCTTCTTTAAATTATTATGAAAAAAAGAATCTATTTTGAAAACTAATGTAATACATACAACAGATGCAGAAGGATGGCCACCAAGTGGCTGATGCATGTACTAGTGAGGAAAAATGCAACACATTTGAGACATACATTTCAGGACATTCTTTAACTTCATCGATTTCTGTTTGGAGGATGCACTCTAGCAAAGAACAGTTGCCTCTGGGCAGATATTACACAGTGAAATAGAAAGAGACAGTACCTGCCAAAAGAATTTATAATCTTCAGGAAGAAGATAAACATCCCACACTCACATACTTGTTAGTATGCATAAGCACACAACCTAATTGTATGAAAAGGATTTAAAATTCTGGGTGCTGATGCTCCATCGAGTTAAGCATCAATGAGCATGAATAAGGGAGCTCAGTTATTCAAGAAACTTTTTTAGTAACTTTCTACTAAAACCTAATGTTTATAAATTATCAGGAGGAAATGCACTATATTCCAGGGAGTTCGGTAAATATTCTAGTTCATCTTGACACCAGGCATCAGAGTACACCCAAGGACAAGCAATAATCCTTGGAAAATGTGCAGATAGCTGGATCATGTTGCTTAAAAATGGAATATCCTTTCTCACAATGAAATGCCTCAAGGAAATTTTGTACGTATCTCAGGTCCAAACACTTCGTGCTTCAGAATCCCTTAAGCATGTGCTTCTCTCCCCTTGGTTTTGGTGAGAATGCACAGTGCAGAATTCTGATATAGTCTTTGTGAATCCAGTATATGGTATCATTAAAATAGCTCAGATAAGTCAGTAAATTGGGAGGAAAAGGTAACTCTAATAATTTACTAAAGGCATAGAGATGTCATAATCCATGGAGATGCCAGGGCATATATCTGAGTGCACAGCTCCAGAGGTCACTATTTACTTGGAACTGGGAGTTCCATTCCCTCAGGACACAATAGGAATGAGGCTTGGGAAACTGAAGAGTGGAAGCCCCAAGCTCCTACTCAAGCTCCACTTTTACCTGTTTTATATTGGGCTCTTAAGTAAGATTTAAGGAAAGCCTGAAAACACTGATCTAGGTTACTTTGTGAGAAATCAAAATGGTTTAGAAAGCTGTTTTTCCTCTACTTGTGATTTTCCTACTTATTCAAGAAAAGTAAAGAAAGGAAAAAGGGAAAACATATATTGGGCACATGTATATGCCACATACCATAGCAAAGACCAAGTGCTTTAACATGCATAACTGCAACCAATAGCAAAAAAATCTTGTGCTTTGGTTATTATCCAAATTTGCAGAATCTCCATGAAAACTGAGATCCAGAAAGGTAAGGGAGCTACCTTGAGCACAAGCAAGGTAGTAAGCGGAAGAGTGGAAAGATAAAACCAGGACTCTAAGACTTATGATCTTGCATCTATAACATCCTGCATTTCAAGATGGCAGGACTCATGGTGGCAGAGAGCTCTCTCTGTGCACGGCACAATGGCAACCTGTGGAAATTAACATGCTATCATTTAGGGTTCATTTATATACCATATTATTCCAGATTCTAGTATAGACAAACAGCAGCAGAAGCCAAAGATTTAAGACAACTTCAATTTCTGTCCATGAAGTAATTTTCCACAGAAATTACGAACCACAATTGAATTCCATAGAAACCACAATTATCTTATTTTAGCATGAAAACCCACTTATTAGGGAGAATAAGTGAAAACAGAATCCCAGGGAACCTGCAACTGCTCCAGTACAGTCCCTTCCCGATAGCAGCACGGAGATAAGGTCTTCCTTCTGCCTTCCACCAGCCCTGCCTGGCCTTGCCTCCTTTTAGCAATGCTTCAATTCTATAATCTTGCTTCAGCATTAAAGGGGCAAGTAAAAGCTCAGAGAGCTTAAGGATCTGTGTTTTTCTTCCGTTTTAAATGAGAACTCCATAGCAGAATACTAGTTTCATGCCCAGTGGAGGATGCAATATTGTGAAATCACTGTTTCCTTATGCTGTGTTTGACATTGTTCTGTATCTGCCCTGTTTGACTTTTCTACACTCCCTTTATCCTGAAATCATTATATCCCCAAGTGGCACCAAAAGTAGGGCAGCATAAAACTACTACTTGATCTACATTTAAGGAGTATCTTTTGAATATAAAAATTCTTCAGCTTCATCAAATTTTAAGGCTTTTATTTTCTTGTTGCCATTTGTCATCCCCCGTTCTCAATGCTATTTATCGGGCCAAGCCCTCTACTACATAGAAATAACAAGTGAAAACACATGGGGTCAAAAGGAGACGAGAAGAGGACGGAAGGGAGTGTTTAGGGTTGTAAGAGTGACACCTTCGTGCATGGAACCTAAAGTGGAGTGTGTTGGGGAACAGGGGGCTGTGAGAGAGAGAATGGAGAATGTCTGGCAGCATCTGAGTATTTGGGATGCAGGGACTATAAATGTGAATAAATGCATCCAGCATACACATATCAATAAGGCAGGAACCATTGAGGGTGAAGTGAATTCAAAATTTTGAAGCACCTACCTGCACCAAGTCCCAGATATACTTATCAAATCAGTGTAAACAACTCAGTAAATATTTATAACCCTAAGAATCCTTTTCTCTCACACCCAAGAATCTCAATATCCTGAGTATCTAGTGTGTCCATTGTCTGACTCATTTGTTTTTTCTCCTTCCCATTAGCAGACCGAGAGCAGGTTGAACAGCTTGTTGAAATGAGGTTTGAAACTGCAAGTGAACTTTGATTATCATAGTCACTCCTTTCTCCCATTTTCATAAATAATCGAGTTGACTGCACAGAGCCATTTTAAAAATAAATTGGCATTCTTAACTACACAGCTGGCATAGATTGTTACTCACCCTTGGTTACTCTGACTTGCGAAACTGATCTATGTGTAGATGTAAAAATCTCCATATGTTACTGTGACATTCTTAAATGGTCACAAACTTGGGCTATGAAAGCACATCTAGCAATAAAGGGTCATCTTCAGCTAAAATGTTAATTCTTTTAGCAGCTGAAAAGTTTGCCCTCTTGGACATACCTCAGAGCTGAGCCTTTATTATATAAGGCATAATCTCATTGGGCACGCAGAGTATATAACCTCGTTAAGAATGTAGTGTGAAGAACTGCAGTTCAACTGGGCTCAAAGGGGTGAACAAGGTAAGGGGAAGAGGCATCCAAGTGTAAGACTGCTATGGGGTGTAATTTATGGTCTTTAGTAATTTGGACATGTCGAGTGTTAAGAGAACTGTTTGCTTGGCACCAGACAGGGGCTAATGAAATCACCCAATGAGGAAACCCAACTCAGGATGCTGAAAACCTGACCCAACGAGCTAAGGCAATGGTGGTACAGGGCTCTGCAGGGTCAGCCAGCCTGCTGACCAAAACTGTCAGAGAAGCCAGGCTTGAGGCAACTAAGAAAGAGCTTAATTATCCAGACTGTTTCATTAGAATCGGGACTAAACAGCAGGAGAAGTATGCTGGACCACCACTTAGGTTAGTTAGAAGGTTACTCAGTTTAAGATCAGAAGTAGAGGTGAGGCAGAGCCTGGAGGAGGCAAAATATCAAAGGCCCGTTTGGCCATCAGGGGGTTCCCCTTCTACTGTGGCCCACGCCATTCCCATGACCTGACACTTCAGTAGGTCTTCATTTCTGGCACCATCGAAATTCTGGCCTTCTCTCTCAGAGAAGAATGTCATAACCCCTGACGCCCACTGAACTTTAGTCAGTACAATTCTAAGATATTTTACTGCACATGGTTTTTACTGTCAAATGCTATTATTATTACAATTCTCTTTTTAAGAAAACCACACTATAACAAAAGCATGTTTTTCTAATGGCTGCCCTCATCAGAGCTCACAGAATGAACTTCAGTGGCAGGATCACTCAAGAAGACATTTGAAGCAGAAAATATTCATTCTGGCTCCCACTTCATTTATGTTCCCAGAGAAACTATTCTCCACACTCTGAATACATCCAGAATCTCCGACAATAAAAGCCTGAATCATTAAGTATGCTAGCATTAGACTATGCCCTAAGTCACTCAATCACTATGGAAAATTTGGTATATGACAGAATTTAAGAGAATTTTAGCCACTCGAGTATTAAGATCTTTTTTTAACTATAGTGTTAACTACAGACACTAGTTGGATAAATACTCTAAACCTGAAATATATAAACTATATTTAAAATACAAAGACACTACCTAAAGTATACAAACTCCATACCTGAAATACATAAAGAATCCTAGCCGAGAATAATCCTAGAACCTTACATAATGATCCTAGAACTTACTTTTGTGTCTTCGTTTGGAAGATATATGCCTATTTACCTACAAAACTTTCCAAGATTTTTTGATCTCCTGCTTCTGGCCATGAAGAAGTTGGCAGAAGAAAATTAATTACCTATTTGACATTAAATATATTTTAATAGCTTTGGGAATTTATACTGTAAGCTTTTTAATTTTAATTGACAAATATTTATTTTTGCAACAGTACTTAATAAACATAAAATATGTATTTTAATACATATATTAGCATTCAAATAAATGTTTTTCTTTCCATTTTTATACTTCTGAGTTAGTATTTCATACTTCAGACCCAAGGTCATAAGTCTTGCTGTTGTGGTAATATATTCTGTGTTAAAATATTCTCTATTTTAAAATAGGTATGTATGTATGTGTGTATATTTATATGCATATATACATATATTCCTTTCTTTGTTATGAGATGTTTTTTCTTTCAGCTCAAATAAATTTTTATTTCAGTGTTAGTTTGAGGGGAAAAAGCTAAATCTGCACTGTTTCAGTACAACTTACTGGTAGAATAGAATATGGATAAGAATGAGCTTCAATAATTTTCTCCTTTCATTACAATGTATTGTCTTGGTATTTGTTGGGATTGGGAACGGGGAGGGGTGGTGGCTCTGTCCTCTGCATCATGGCAGCTTTCCTTCCAAATGGAAAATGAGCAGGCATGAAATGTAGCCTGACCTAGGAGAATCGCTCAGGATAATACATGCTACTTGGCGGATTAATAATTTATAAGATTTTTTTCCATCTTTGCTTGGAATACAAATGAACATATTCTTGTCTCATTTAAAGTGATTTCTCACTTGGGGCTAAAGAGATGTTTAACACCTTAAATTCTATGGTCTTTGCTTTTCTGATTATATTACCCAGAAAATAAGCTAAACAACTGGAGTGCTTGGCAAGAGAGTCACATTCCACATCCCAACGACATATAAATAATCTCCATTTACATAAAAGTCCCAGTAGGTTAGAAGGTACAACTTCACCATTTTACACACACACACACACACACACACACACAGTCAATATGACATTTTTCAGTAAAGATTTCCATTCCACATTAAATGTGTGTATTTGTGTATGTGCACATGTACTTTGCATAACAGCAATTTCATGTTTCCAAATGCTATATTCATGTTTTCTGCCAGCCAGCAGGATAGTCCCGTGATGGAATTCTGGTGTGGCAGGAGGGGAGGGAGTGCCTGCCTGCAGGAGCACAGCAAAAGTCTGGAGCCTGTATTTTGTCCTGTAAGTTGACCTAGAGAGAAAACATTTTGCTGCAGAGATACCTTTGTTTGAATACATCATTAGAGATCATTAATTTCCCCCTTTAGGCAAGTGTTGAGGTTAATCTACAAATATGGACTGCCTCTTGATTTCCATTTATTTGGTTTGCTCTTTGATGATGCTGATTAACAACACTCATTTTAATGAGGGAATATCCCTCCTGCAGGCCCCTTTCCTTCTTACTTTGCCTGGTATTGGTGCAGTCACTATTAGAGAATGCAGTGACATCATAACTTCTGTGATTAGGAATAATTCCATATGTAAGTAGGTCAAAGATAACTAAAATTATTGTAATACTTAAGAGATTTTGTGTTCAAATATTTTTGTTAAAAATAAACTTACAGGCCGGGCGCGGTGGTTCAAGCCTGTTCCCAGCACTTTGGGAGGCTGAGACGGGCGGATCACGAGGGCAGGAGATCGAGACCATCCTGGCTGACACGGTGAAACCCTGTCTCTACTAAAAAATACAAAAGAAAAAAAAAAAAAAAAACTAGCCGGGCGAGGTGGCGGGCGCCTGTAGTCCCAGCTACTCGGGAGGCTGAGGCAGGAGAATGGCGTAAACCCGGGAGGCGGAGCTTGCAGTGAGCTGAGATCGCACCAGTGCACTCCAGCCTGGGCGACAGAGCGAGACTCCGTCTCAAAAAGAAAAAATAAACTTACTGCTTTTCAATGAAATAAAATAAAAATAGTTTGTGCTACCTGAAAAGAAAGAAGGCTTTTTAAAGGCATTAATAAAAAGAGATGGGCAGAGAACAGAAAGAAAAGATGTTTAAGACCAAATAAAAATTGAATTCCTATAATCATGTAGCAAGAATGAAATTTAAGCCCCAGGCTCTCAGAGATCTGAGAAAAAGGCTGAGGGTTTCCAGGTGTAATCCCAGTTGAGAAGATATTCAGCTAACCTTGTAACTACCTAGGGTAATGAATGCAACCTCAAATGCCCATCAAAAGGCAGCTATCCGGAGTCAATTTTTTCCTACAACTGGTCTTACACACACAGACACATGCTCTCTCACTCACATAGTGTCCCAAATGCATTTGTAGCTGTGCTCTTTGAATCATTCACCATTTTCCCTAGTCCTTGCATCTAAAGGACACACAAGAAAAACATTCTAACTGTGATTTCCAATAATACAGACAAATTCTGAGAAAATTTCATCTAAAATAAACAGCAGTACGTTATAGCTAGCTATTCTTTTTTCAGAAATTAGATTTTGTGAGCTATAATGTTGGAAAGAGCTATAGAAGCTTATTTGGAGCTTACTGTGGGCTTGCATTTTAATTTGAAAAGGAGAATAACACAAGAGAATCAGTTGAAAACCCATTAAAATTATGTTTTTTTTAAAGCTCAGTAAAAATCTCCAGTTACAAGATACATTTTTTTAAAATCATCCTTCCTAAACCACCAAAAACTAGTCAAAATATATTGGAATAATAACTCTCATTTACAATAGCAATAAAAAACATGCCAGGCACGGTGGCTCACTCCTGTAATCCCAGCACTTTGGGAGGCCAAGGCAGGCAGATCATGAGGTCAGGAGATAAAGACCATCCTGGCCAGCATGGTGAAACCCTGTCTCTACTAAAAATAAAAGAAATTAGCCAGGCATGACAGCACACGCCTGTAGTCCCAGCTACTTGGGAGGTTGAGGCAGGAGAATTGCTTTAACTAGGGAGACAGAGGCTGCAGTGAGCTGAGATCGTCCACTGCACTCCAGGCTGGACAACAGAGGGAGACTCCATCTCAAAAAAACAAAACAAAACAAACAAACAAACAAACAAAGATACCTAGCAATAATTGAAAGATCAAATGTGTATAATTTACATGATGAAAAACAGAGTTTTCAGAAAATATAAAAAGGGAAGACAAAAAATAAAAAGAAATTCTATTTTCTTGGGATAAAAAGGCTTAGTCTTATAAAGATGTTGATTCTTTCCAAATCAATTTATAAATTTTGAGTGATTTAAATCAAAGTTTAAATGAGGGATTTAATTTTATTGGAACTTGGCAAAAATGTTTAAATTATCTGGAAAAATAAATAGGCAAATATAAATAAGAAGAAAATTGACAAAAATAGAAAGGAAGAAACTAGTTCAATCAGACCCAGAAACATATTATAAGGGTACAATGATTAAACCTGCAAACAATATTGAGAATCAATAGCATAGAAAGAAACCCGAGTGTATAGAGTTGTCTAACAGAAATGTAACATGAGCCATATATAATTTAAAATTTTGTAATATCAACATTTTTAAAAGTAAAACAAAGTGAAATAACATGTTTATGTTATTTACATATCATATAATAAATATATTATATATTCATATCATTATATATCATATCATGATATATCAAATATATCATATTTATACATCTATGTATAATATATGAATATATTACATATCATTATACAACACATATCATGTTGATATATTGACAGTTTATCCTGTCAACATGTTATAAACATCAAAAATTATTGAGATGAGTTACATTTTCTTGTAGTTGTTCTAAGTATTTGAAATCTACCATATGTATTTTAAACTCACAGCACACCTCTGTTTGGTCTAGCCATATTTCACATGCTTAATAACCAGGTACTGCTAGTGACTACTCTACCATGCAAGTATAAAGACAATTAATACATGATAAAAGAAGTACAATAAATTCAGTAAATTATATTAAAGCAATTTTCTTCTTTGATTGAAAGGAGAAAAAATAAAAGTGTAGCTATTACCCATATCTCAAACAATAAACAGTATAAGCTCCAAGGAGGTAAGAGTTAAATGCTTGAAAAAGTCAAAACTTTAAGACTCAAGAACAATATAAGTGGTTCTTTGCCAAATCTCTACAGAGGGAAAAAAAAAAAACCCTCCAGCATTAAAACAACACAACTCTCAAAACATGTGGTCAATGGATTTGATGATGTAAAAATTCAAAACTTTTTCATATCTGAAGTCAAAAGACAACTGATAAAATCAAATATTTGCTAAAAATATGACAAACAGGATTTCAATCCTTTTGAGTAGCTCATGTAAAACCCACCTCACTAGTAATCCCAGAAATGTATATTTAAACAAGGCTATTTAATGTTCCTTTCTTCCTCAGCCGTCGCTAATGCCAGTGTGTCTTCTTGATCTCTTTCCATTTTTCTCATCTTTGATACAACCATGGTGGGTGTAGCTATGACTAGCAGGTACTCAGACACCATATATTCTGCCATGTGGAAGAATACTGTGTATAAATGGACTCAAAAATAACTACAATTACTGTAACACCTGAATTATTTACTGCTCAAAGAATTTCAAGAGAGACAAAGAAAGAGGCAGAAAGAAACATGGCATACCTGAGTTGAAAGGACCTGGGACGTCTAAAAAACAATGAAGGAATGAAAATAAACCTGCTACACAAAGGTAAGGTACTTCTGTTTTCCAAATCCTCACAACTAGAGATTTCAAAGGTGACCTCAAATGTTCAGCTGCTGCAATGGTATATAACAACAAATAATAGAAAGAATAATGATCAAAGAAGTAATTTTTAACACCAATGTTTGCAGCAGTGAAAGAAAAGCATGAGTAAGACATGGGACCCAGCCCACCCAAATCATAATGAACGTTGCAATTGTTCACACAGTATCTACTATGTGCCTGGTACTACCTAATGTAATCCCCACAATAACTCCATGATGTAGGTATTGCTAATACTCTCATGTTACAAACAGGGCATCTGAGGTACTGAGTGTTAAGTAACATTTCTAGGAACACATTGTTAATAAACTATGGATTAATTACTATCCTGCCCATAGGAGACTTAACCACATTCTAAAAAGCAGACTAAATTTTAGCGAATTGAATATTTAATGAAAGCTTATTATGTAAGCATATTGGTTTTAAAGAGGCCCAATTTATGACACAATTGAGCTTTATTTTATATGCTAAAGTAACATTTGTGATACTGTGGAATTCTTTACATATGCCAAGCTAAGAAGTGCATTAAAATGATTTTATAAGATTTAGAACAGTCTTTATTATGTAAGCTTTTGTAGCGGTTTATAGTTGCTCTGCCTTTTCCTCAAGGGTTGCGATGGCTTATATAAGTGGCCAAGTCTTTGATCACTAGTATCACTGGAATAATTAATATATTTTCATTTCCCCCTTTGCTCCAGGGAAAGGGGAACAGGAAAGATGACCTTATTAGGGAAGAGAATGTGACATGGAGAATATCCCATCAAACAAGAAGGGGAGGGGGAGGTGAAAAGGCTGTTTCCTTCCAGCCCCTGTGGATTTGGAGAATAGGGGGAAGAAGGCAAGGAAAGGAGGCAGTGAGGCAAGGCCTTCCTGACCACATTCTCTAGACTCAAACCAGAGAGAAGCACTTTTGTTAATTAGATTTAGGAGAAAACTCAAAGCAGAGAGGAGCTGTGGCCACATTCCCGTTTGTGACTAAGAGAGCAGACAGCTTTGTAAAGCACATGAGCCCTCACTGCGACCTGCTGCTTCAGATGGAGAGTAACAGCTTTGTGTGTGAGGAACCCCAGCCACCCTGGGCTCCTGTGTGGTATCAAAGAGCCTGGATAGTCTCACAAACTGCAGGGTTGGAGAGTGGGGATCAAAGATGGTCTCTATCTCTGGAGCCTACCTGAGGTTTTGTCTTGATGAAGTAATATGACCCTGTGACTCGGGGCTAGAAAGTAAGTTACTCAGCCTGGAGACTGAAAGGAGCCACAATCAGACCTCAGGCAGTGGGCAAGAGCCAGCAATGATCAAGTTGGGGCTGGGTGAAGCTGACAGAATCCATCAGGAATTCACCAGCCATAGATGTGAGGATCAAATGGCATACCTGGAAAACAGGGACAACCTCAGAAACCAGAGGCCCAGAGGAAGGGAGAAAGCCCTAGAAGCATGGGTCTCTGGCCAACCTTTTCTCTGCCACATCAAAAGCTTCCAAATCCTATCCCAAATGCCCTACACCGACTCTATCTTGGAGACAAGTCTGGAAGGGGAAGAATATCTGAAAGTTGTTAGCACTTATCTGAAAGAGTTACTACTGTTTTAAATTTTTGAAAAGGACTATAATTTTTATGTTGGATTACATTTTACTTGCCTTCATGTTTTCAGCAAGGAAGGGCTCAGGTGAAAGAAGAAATGTACAGAAAAAAATAAGCTACATTTGGTATGTGTGTGATTTGAATATTCTTGTTGCTTCAATTCAATATTTCCTGTGGCAAAATGGGATCTGCCTCACAAAGGACCCACTTTATAAAGCCATTTTCTCAGATTGCCATGTTGTGGCAGAGAAAAGGAGAGAAAGAGAGTGAAAGACAAAGATAGAGAAATAGACACACACAGAAAGAGAGAGAATGAGAGAGCCTCTGCGTTGGCATTAAAGTTTCTTTGTAGAGAAATCTTCCGACTTAAAGTATTGCCTATTTCTTAATATGTACCAAGCCCTGTTTTAAATACTTTCAAGAATGAACTCATTAAATTCTCATAATTACCCTATGAGGGAGAATTTTTTACCCTCCATTTTACAGATTTAAAAATTGATGTTAGTTTAAAAATTGACTCCACTGCTATCAATCGGAACACATTTCTATTCATGTCTTCCATCCACAAATTTAATGCTTTTTCTATGTTTACTCAGCACTTATCACATACTGTGGCTGTAACTTTTTCAGTTTGAACTCTGATAAGAAAACTGGCGTGCATTTTCTTTCCTTTTTTACCATTTCACAGATAGAAGATTTGTTCTTATCATAGATATTAGCCACCTCAGCATACAATATTTTTTCTTTCTTTAAGTTGAGAACTTTCACCTTTTCACTTAAAGGAAGTACTTTATGGATTCTCTGTGGCATATCTGAATTTCCAGCACCACTATTCTTGTGCCTTGGGATTATTAAGTAAATCAAGGTGACTTGAACACAAGCACTGTGATACCACAACAGTCAATCTTATAACCAGGACAGCTAATGGGCAGGGAACACAAATGGTGAACATTTGCTGATAAAGGGATGATTCATGTCTCAGGTGGGATGGAGCAGGATGACACAAGGTTTCATCACCCTACTCAGAATGGCATGCCATTGAAGACATACGAATGTTTAACTTATGAATTTTCCATTTAATTTTTTGGGGCCATGGTTGACACAGTAAAGGAAAACCACAGATAAGGGGACTACTGTACCTATTGCTCAGGGTTGATGTAAGAATTAAATTTATGCCTGAAAGCACTTGGAACAGTGCCTCTTACATAATAAATGTAAGTTTTTATCACCCTTGTTCCTGTTCTTTTTATCACCACCACGGTGCTATGACAAGTTCAGTCCCTCTTTACCTTTCACCTGAACAAATCATAGCACACTCATAGCTACTTCCAAAGTCCTCCTTCCAACCCCATTTCTGCAATCCAAGCTGCATATTGCTACACCAAAGCAGAGATTTGATGGTGTCACTCTATAATTCCTCAGCATTAGCAAGATAAAGGGCAAACTCTTCAGTACAGCATTCAGGGTTCTCCATAACTTAGCCTATTTTACCATTTGTATTTCCCATCCCTCTCATGTTATACTGTAACTCTACTGAATTACTCACAGCTTGCTGAGAAGAGCATATATTATTTGTTTCAGTGATTTTGTTCACACTCCTGCCTCTGCCTGTGATATGGTTTGCTGTGTCCCCACCCAAATCTCATCTTGAATTGTAGCTCCCATAATTCCCACATGTTGTGGGAGGCACCTGGTGGGAGATAACTGAAAAATGCGGGCAGTTTCCTCAAAACTATTCTTGTGGTAATAAATAAGTCTCACAAGATCTGATAGTTTTAGAAGGGGAAACCCCTTTCACTTGGCCCTCATTCTCTGTCTTACCTACCGCCATGTAAGACATGCCTTTCACCTTCCGTCATGATTGTGAGGCCTCCCCAGCCACGTGGAACTGTGAGTCCATTAAACCTCTTCTTTTTTATAAAGTACCTAGTCTCTGGTATATCTTTATCAGCAGTGTGTAAAGGAACTACTATGGACTGAAATGTCTTCTTCCAACTCAGTCCTTATCTCAGCACACCTAGAAATCTCCCTAGTTAACTTATGAGCTGAGTTTTGGAAGGTATTTCCTCTATTAAGAATTTCCTGTTACTTCCCCCAACACCCATTTCCCCTTCCTAATTCGGTAAGAGAAACAACTCCTTTTTGTGTCATACACCATACTCCATACACAGTACTTACCTTAGACCTAGCCAACTAAGGTTTCTGAGCCAGGCGCAGTACTACACTGTCTTTTATTTGACTGTGACCTTCCCCATGGAGCAAGGAATCCAGGAGAAGAAACAAGGACTTGAGCAACACAGAACTAGAAACCTGTGTCTCCCCTACCTTGTAGACCCAATAACTTGGGTCTCAGAATTCTCTGCTCAGTGGTCCTGATCCCTCTTCCAGAGCCTGCAAAGGCTTCTTCTCATCTGACTCCCGAGAGTCCCATACTATCAACATACTCATCCCCCAGCCACAGGGATCAAAAAGGGCTAATTATTTGGACTAAGAGAGTAGAAGAGGAACAAAATTAAGCATGAAATTTGAAGTGTCTGTGTACAGATGCAAGGTTCTACATGGCATAGGATAGAGCTAGGGATGAGAGGAAAATATGGGTGTGGGGAGTGGTAGAGGCACCATCTGTTCTCTTTTCTTAAAAATGATAGGGCAGTATAATTATATACCTGGCTGTATAATTTCTGTCAGAGAATCTATACATATTTCTTGTTAACCAACTTTATAAACATTTCCACAACTTAAATGTATTAATATAGTCCTATCTTATTTCACATTCAAACTTAAAAAAAAAAACAGAGCACAGTTCATTCTCATTATTCATGCTAGCTATGTTCTATAAAGTGTCATGAACAGTAAATCAGGGAACACTGAACCATTGCTCCTAGAGGAAATACAGGGTTTGGTTCCTGTGAGCCTCTGGTTACCTTTCCATCCACTGATCAATACATAGCCTTGTTTTAAGCAGAAACACATAGCCTATAATTTTATTTTCTCTTCTTTCTTTGAATATCAGTTATACTTCTTTTTAAACTAGAGTTTGCAATATGTACTTACGACTAACCCAAGTCCACTTTCAAATAACATTATAGTGCTTCCATACGT
This sequence comes from Macaca mulatta, assembly GCF_049350105.2. NCBI lineage: Eukaryota > Metazoa > Chordata > Mammalia > Primates > Cercopithecidae > Macaca > Macaca mulatta. Next base: position 127,706,697 of record NC_133411.1, read on the forward strand.
AGTGCGAGCACTTTATAATAACAAATTTACCCTAATTCTTCCCTCTTGCTGTTATTCATTTTACTTATATGTAGGCATACATATGCATGCATATGTGTATATATATGTGTGTGTGTATACATATATATATATATATAATTGAATATACTGTGGCTACTCCTGTTTTGAACAAGCTTACCTGTTAAATAACAATAGAAAACAATAGAAAAATAAAAGTTTTTATTTGCTTTCACTTATTCCTTCTTTAATGCTCATATTTTCCTCATATTTCTGACCTAGAACATTTTCCTTCTTTCTAAAGGACTTCTTTTAACATTTCTGGCAAGGTAGATCTACTGGCAACAAATTTGCTCCATTTTTGTTTGTCTGAGAAAGTCTTCATTTCTCCTCTTTTAAAGAATTATTTTGCAGGGAACAGAATTCTAGGTGGGAGTTTTTTTTCTCAGCACTGTAAATATTTCACTTCATTCACTTCTTATTTGCATGGTCTGAGAAACTGGATGAAATTCTTATGTTTGCTCCTCAATAGATAAAGTGTTTTTATTTCCTCTGGATTCCCTCAAGATTTTTTCTTTAACTTTTTGTTGTTTGAAAATGACTTGTCTAGGCATAGTTTTCTTTGCATATATCTTGCTTATTGTTATCTGAGCTTCCTGCATCTGTGGTTTGGTGTCTGACATTAATTTGGGGAAAATTCCCAATTGTCATTATTCAAATATTTCTTCTATTTTTTTCTCTTTCTCTTTTTCGAATATCCTCATTATGTGTATTTACACCTTTTGTAGTTGTCCCACAGTTCCTGTATATTCTGTTCAAATTGTTTTTAGTCATTGTTTTCTTTGCTTTTCAGTTTTGGAGGTTTGTACCGATATATATTCAAGCTCAGAGATTCTTTTCTGAGCCTTGTCTAGTCTACCAATAAGCCTATCAAAAGCATTCTTCAAGAAGTTCTTGATACAGGAATTAGACAAGAGAATGAAATAAAGGGTATCCAAACTGGAAAGAAAGAAATCAAATTATCTTCATTTATAGATGATATGATCTTATATTTGGAAAAACCTAAAGACTCCTTCAAAAAAATAACTGTTAGAACTGATAAATTCAGTTAAGGTTGCATGATACAAAATTAACATACAAAAATCAGTAGTATTTCTAAATGCCAACAATGAGCAATCTGAAAAAGAAATCAAGAAAGTAATCCCAATTACGATTGCTGCAAGTGAAATACCTAGGAATTAACCAAAGAAGTAAAAGATCTCTACAGTGAAAACTATAAAACATTGACAAAAGAAATTGAAGAGGACACACACAAAGAAAGATGATATAGTCCATGTCCATGAAATAGAAGAATCAGTGTTGTCAAAATGTTCATATTACCCAAAGAAATCTACAGACTCTATACAATCCCTATCAAAACACTAATGGCATTCTTCATAGAAATACCAAAAGCAATCTTAAAATTTATGCGAAATCACAAAAGACCCAGAGTAGCCAAAGCTGTCTTGAGCAAAAATAACAAAACTGGAGGAATCACATTATCTGACTTCAAGTTATACTACAGAGCTATAGTAACCAAAACAGCATGCTACTGGCATAAAAGCAGACACAGAGACCAATGGAACAGAATGGAGAACCCAGAAGCCAATCCATACATCTACAGCAAACTCATTTTTGACAAAACTGCCAATAACATACACTGGGAAAAGAACATACACTCTTGAATAAATAGTTCTGGGAAAACTGGATATCTATATGCCAAAGAATGAAACTAGACTTCTATCTCTCACCATATACAAAAATCAAATGAAAATGGATTAAAGACTTAAATCTAAGACCTCAAACTATGAAATTACTAAAACAATACTTTCACGAAAATCTCCAGGACATTGGTCTGGGCAAAGATTTCTTGAGCAAAACCCCACAAGCACAGGCAACCAAAACAAAAATGGACAAATGGAATCACATCAAGTTAAAAAGCTTCTGCATAGCAAAGAATACAGTCAACAAAGTGAAGAGACAACCCACAGAATGAGAGAAAATATTTGAAAACCACCTATCTTACAAGGAATCTATAATCAGAATACATAAGGAGGTGAAACAACTCTATATGAAAAAAACTAATAATCTGATTTACAATGGGTAAAAGATCTGAATAGACATTTCTCAAAAAAACGAATGGCAAACAGGTATATGAAAAAGGGTTCAACATCATTGATCATCGGAGAAATGCAAGTCAAAATTACAATGAGATGTCATCTTACCCCAGCTAAAGTGGCTTTTTTCTAAGAGACAGGCAATTAAAAGCAACTGAAAAACAAAAAACAAAACAAAACAAAAATAACATTTGCACCAGCCTAATAAATGCCGGAGAGAATGTGGAGAAAAGGGAACCCTTTACATTGTTGGTGGAAATGTAAATTAGTACAACCACTATGGAGAAAACTTTGGAGTTTCCTCAAAAAATAGAGCTAACATATGATCTAGAAATCCCCCTGCTAGGTATATACCCAAAAGAAGGGAAAGCAGTATATCAAAGAATTATCTGCAGTTTCATGTTTATTGCAGTAGTATTCACAATAACCAAGATTTTGAAGCAACATAAGTGCCCATCAATAGATGAATTGATAAAGAAAATGTGGTATGTATACCCAATGGAGTACTATTCAGCCATAAAAGAAATGAGATCCTGTCATTTGCAACAACATGGATAGAACTGGAGGTCATTATGTTAAGTGAAATAATCCAAGCATAAAAAGAAAAACTTCATGTGCTCTCACTTGTTTGTGAGAGCTACAGACTAAAACAACTGAACTGATGGAGATAGAGTAGAAGGATAGTTAGCAGAGGCTGGAAAAGGTTGCCAGGGGTGAGGGAAACGTGATGATGGTTAGTGGGTACAAAAAAAGTCAGAAAGAAATGAATAACATTTAGTATTTGATAGCACAACAGGGTGGCTATAGTCAATAATAATTAAATTATACATTTAAAAATAACTGAAAGAGTGTAATTGAATTGTTTGTCACACAAAGGATAAATGCTTGAGGTGATGGGTACCCCATTTTCCATTATGTGATTATTACACAATTCATGCCTGTATCAAAATATCTCCTATACCCCATAAATATATACACATACTATATACCTATCAAAATTAAAAATAATAAATAATTCAAAAATTTTATAAAAAGCATTCTTCATTTCTGTTAGTGTTCTCTATCTCTAGCATTTCTTTTTGGTTCTTTCTCAAAATTTCCATCTCTCTGCTCATGTTGCTCATCTGTTCTTTCATGCTGTCTACTTTATTCATTACGGCCCTTAGCACGTTAATCATGCTTGTTTTAAATTCCTGGTCTGATCATTCCAACATCCCTGTCATATCTGAATGTGGTTGTGATGCTTGTTCTGTCTTTTCAAAGTGTATTTTTTTTTCTTTTTAGTATGTCTTTTAATTTTTTTCTTGATAGATAGATATACTGGGTAAAAGGAACTGTTGCAAATAGTCCTTTAGTAATGTGGTGGTAAGGTATTGCTGGGAGTGTTCTATAGGCCTATGATTATATCTCAGTCTTTAGGAAGTTTGGTTCTCTAGGCAGTGAACTCCATACTTGCTTTTCACTTGCCCTCGTAGGTGAAATGGGAAGGATGGAATAAGCTGAAGTCGTTATTTCTCTTCTCCCAAGTGAAGGCTATAGGGGTATAGTTGGGTATTTCCATTCCCTCCAGTCAGTTAGGTTTTGAGAATGCCCCAGCAGGCTAAGCTATAGCTAAGACTACAGGCACACACCACCACACCCAGCTCATTTTTTTCTCTGTATTTTTTGTAGAGATGATACGTATCTCACTATGTTGCCCAGGACAGTCTCAAACTTCTAGCCTCAAGTGATCCTTCCACCTCAGCCTCCCAAATTTCTGGAATTGCAGGAATGAGCCACTACACCTCACCTGGCCATCCACTTTCACAAAACAAAAGAGGTGAATCTTGACAGAGACTTCATACCCTTCACAAAAAATTAACTCAAAATGGGTCACAAATCTGAATGTAAAATCCAAAACTATAAATCTCCTAAAAGGCATCATAAGAGAAAAAATAGATGTCCTTGGATTGGCAATAATATTTTAGATATGACAACAAAGGTACGATTCATGAAATAATTAATAACTTGGACTTTATTAAAATGGAAAACTTCTGTTCTGAAAAGGGCACTGTCCGGAGAATGAGAAGACAAGCCGCAGGCTGGGAGAGAATATCTGCCAAAGACACATCGAATAAACAACTGTTATCTAAAATATCCAGAGAACTCTGTACCTTCTTTCAATTTTGCTGTTTACCTAAAACTGTTTTTTTAAAAATGTTACACACCGGGGCCTATCATGGGGAGGGGGGAGGGGGGAGGGATTGCATTGGGAGTTATACCTGATGTAAATGACGAGTTGATGTGTGCTGACGAGTTGATGGGTGCAGCACACCAACATGGCACAAGTATACATATGTAACAAACCTGCACGTTATGCACATGTACCCTAGAACTTAAAGTATAATAATAATAAAATAAATAAATAAATAAATAAATAAATAAATAAATAAATAAAAACTTTTTGCAAAAAGTCATAATAGGAAAAAAATGGCAGATAGGAGGCTGGTCTAATTTGCACCTCCCACTCAGATGGACAGAGAAGCATGCGAAGACTCACATTGCGACCTTTTGCTACAAGAACTACTGCAAGAACATACCAGGAAAGCCAAGAGAATCAACAGATCCTTTGCACAAAGCAGCTTGGGGCTGCAGGCTCCATGCGAAAGCCAAAAAGCTGTGAGTGCGCGAAGTGTGTAAGATGAAAGTCCACCTCTGAACACACATCCTCACCGGGAACCTGAAAGTCCAGATCACAGGAGAAGGATCTAACCTCACCTGGAGCCAAGACAAATTTAGAGAGGCAAGAGAAATACAGGGGTGGAAGAAGCAGCGGTAAGAGCCCTGTGGGCATTCCTGGTCCCCAAGGAAGCCATTTATGACTTTCTTTCACAGGGGTCTCTGTGGAGGGCTACCAGTGGAATTAGGGAGAGACCACAGGGAGAAGGAAACTTCCAGCTGAACTTTGTAACAGGGTGAACAGGGAGTGGAGATACTAGCACAGAAGCCATGGCAGGCAGGGAGGCTGAAAACCTGAAAGCCCTGCTTGCTTTTTCAGCAGGGAGGCTTGCAGCCTGAAGCAAACTCTCAGCCCTGCTCACCTGCTGCCCGGAAATAAACTCATTGCTGTTGTTGGGGCACGGTGGGAGTGAGACTGGCCTTTCAGGTTGTATGGAAGCTGGATGACGCCTGTCACTGCTGACTTTCCCCTACTTCCCTGGCAACCTGTAGGACACAGCAGAGGCAGCCATAATCCTCCTTAGAACATAACTCCAACATAACTGAAAACCACACGTGCATTCCCCACAGCAGCTCCAGTAAGCCCTGCCCAAGGACAGTGTGAACTCAGACATGCCTAACCCTACCCCACCTGATGGTCTTTCTCTACCCGCCCTGGTAGCTGAAGACAAAGAATACATATCTTGGAAGCTCCATGGCCCCACCTACCACCAGAGGAACCCGAATACTTATCCGGGTGACCGTAGGGCAAGTTCGTATCCTCCCTATACTACTGCAGCTAATGCTCTCTTGAAAGTGCCAACTCCTGGCTGAAGGTCGACCAACATAAAATGCATGCACTAAACAAAACTACAACCAAGGACACTCACAAAGTCCACTCCATTTTCTTGCTATCTCCAACAGAACAGATGCTGGTATCCATGGCTGAGAGACCTGAAGACATATCACATCACAGGACTCTTAGCGGACACTCCCCAGTACCAGCCTGGAGCCTGGTAGCTCCACTGGGTGGGTAAACCCAGAAGGGAAATAATAAGCACTGCAGTTTGACTTTCAAGAAGCCCCATCCCTAGGGGAAGGGAGAGAGCACCACATCAGGCAGAACCCCCATGGGCTAAAATCTGAATAGCAGCCCTTGAACCTCTGATGACCCCTCCAACATAGTCTATCCAAAAGAGAAGAAACCAGAAAAGCAATTCTGGTAACATGACAAAGCAAGGTTCTTTAACACCCACAAAAGATCACACTAGCTCACCAGCAATGAATCCAAACCAAGAAGAATCTCTGAATTGCCATAAAAAGAATTCAGAAGGTCGATTATTAAGCTACTCAAGAAGGCACCAGAGAAAGGTGAATACCAATTTAAAGAAATTTTTAAAATGATATAGGATATGAATGGGAAAATCTCCAGAGAAATAAATAACATAAATAAAAAATAATCACAGCTTCTGGAAATGAAGAACACATTTAGAGAAATGTAAAATACACTGGAAAGTATCAACAATAGACTCAAACAAGTAGAAGAAATAACTTCAGAGCTCAAAGACAAGGCTTTTGAATTAACCCAATCCTACAAAGAAAAAGGAATCAAAAAGTAAAAATAAAATGAATGAAACTTCCAAGAAGTTTGGGATTACATTAAATGACCAAACCTAAGAATAACTGGTGTTCCTAAGGAAGAAATCTGAAAGTTTGGAAAACATAACTGATGGAATAACCAAGGATACATTCACTGGTCTTGCTAGAGATCTAGACATTCAAATACAGGAAGTTCAAAGAACACTTGGGAAATTCATTGCAGAAAGGTAATCACATAAGCACACAGTCATCAGGTTATCAAAAGTCAAGACGAAGGAAAGAATGTTAAGAGCTGTGAGGCAAAAGCATCAGGTAATCTATAAACGAAAATCTACCAGATTAACAGCAGACTTCTCAATAGAAACCCTGCAAGCTAGAAGAGATTTAAACTATACACTAGAATGGATTTAAACTATAACCTAGCACAAATGGACTTAACAGATATTTATAGAACATTCTACCCAACAACCGCAGAATATACATTCTATTCATCAGCACATGGAACTTTCCCCAACATAGACCATATGACAGGCCACAAAACAAGACTTGATAAGTTTAAGGAAACTGAAATTATATCAAGCCACTCTCCCAGACCAATGGAATAAAACTGGAAATCAGCTCCAAAAGTAACCTTCAAAACCATGCAAACACATGGAAATTAAATAGCTTGCTCCTGAATGATCACGAGGTCAACAATGAAATCAAGATGGAAATTTTAAGATTCTTTAAACTGAACAATAATAGTAACACAGCCTATCAAAACCTCTGGGTTATGGTAAAAACAGTGCTAAAAGGAAAGTTCATAGCATTAAATGCCTACATCTAAAAGTCTGAAAGAGCACAAATAGATAATCTAAGGTCACACCACAAGGAACTAGAGAAACAAGAACAAACCAAACCCCAATCCAGCAGAAGAAAAGAAATAACAAAGATCAGAGCAGAACTAAATAAAATTGAAACAAAAAAAAGATAAATAAAACAAAAAGATGGCTCTTTGAAAAGATAAAATTGATAGAGCATTAACAAGATTAACCAAGAAAACAAGAGAGAAGATCCAAATAAGCTCAATTCGAAAAAGAAAGGGTAGATATTACAACAAATGCCACAGAAATACAAAAAATTATTCAAGGCTACTATGAACACCTTTATGCCCACAAACTAGAAAACCTAGAAGAGATGGATACATCCCCGGAAACATAATACTCTCCTAGATGGAACCAGGAAGAAATAGAAACTCTGAACAGACCAATAACAAGCAGCAAGACTGAAATGGTAATTGAAAAATTGCCAAAAAAAAAAAAAAAAAAAAGAGTCAAGGACTAAACTTCACAGCTGAATTCTATCAGACATTCAAAGAATTGTTACCAATACTATTGACATTATTCCAAAAAAAAATAGAGAAAGAGGGAATCCTTCCTAAATCATTCTATGATGCCAGTTATCACTCTAATATCAAAATCAGGAAAAAATATAACAAAACAGGAAAACTACGGACCAATATCCCTGATTAATATAGATGCAAAAATCCTCAACAAAATACTAGCTAACTTAATCCAACAGCATATCAAAAAGCTAATCCACGATGGAAAGTGGGTTTTATACTAGGGCAGCAGGGATGGTTTAACATATGCAAGTCAATAAATATAATACACAAGATAAGCAGAATTAAAAGCAAAAATTACATAATCTCAGTAGATGCCGAGAAAGCATTTGGCAAAATCCAGCATCCCTTTATATGAAAAACTCCAGCAAAATCAGCATAGAAGGGACATACCTTGAAGTAACAAAACCATCTATGACAAACCCACAGCCAACATTATACTGAATGGGGAAAGGTTGAAAGCATTTCCCCTGAGAACTGGAACAAGACAAGGATGCCCATTCTTACCATTCTATTCAACATAGTACTGGAAGTCCTAGCCAAAGCAAACAGACAAGAGAAAGGAATAAAGGGCATCCAGATCGGTAAAGAGGAAGTCAGACTGTTGCTGTTCACCGATAATATGATTGTATACTTAGAAAACCCTAAAGACTAATCCAAAAAACTCCTAGAACTGATAACTAAATTCAGTAAAGTTTCAGGATACAAAGTCAATATACACAAATCAGTAGTACTGCTATACACCAACAGCGACTAAGCTGAGAGTCAAATCAAGAACTCAACCACTTTACAATAGCTGCAAAAAGAAATAAAATATTTAGGAATATACCTAACAAATGAGGTGAAAGACCTCTACAAGGAAAACTAGAAAACATTGCTGAAAGAAAATCATAGACAACACAAATAAATATAAACACATCCCATGCTCATGGATGGGTAGAATTGATATTGTGAAAATGACCATAGTGCCAAAAGCTATCTACAAATTCAATACAATTCCCATCATAATACCAGGATGGTATTTTTTGCTGGTTCTTCATAGAACTAGAAAGAACAATCCTAAAACTCATGCAGGACCAAAAAATAGTCCACATAGCCGAAGCAAGACTAAGCAAAAAGAACAAATCTGGAGGCATAACATTACCCAACTTCAAACTATACTATAAGGCTATAGTCACCAACACAGCATGGTACTGGTAAAAAAAAAAAATAGGCACATAGACCAATGGAACAAAACAGAGAACCCAGAAAAAAAGCCAAATATTTGCAGTCAACTGATCTTCAACAGCAACAACAACAACAAAACATAAAATGGGGAAAAGAAACCCTTTTCAACAAATGGTGCTGGGATAATTGGCAAGCCACATGTAGGAGAATGAAACTGGATCCTCCTCTCTCACCTTACACAAAAATAAACTCAAAGTGGATCAAAGAGTTAAATCTAAGACCTGAAACCATAAAAATCATAGAAGACATCATCAGAAAACCCTTCTAGACATTGGCTTAGGCATAGACTTCATGACCAACAACCCAAAAGCAAACACAACAAATACAAAGATAAACAGATGGGAATTAATTAAACGAAAAAGCTTCTGCACAGCAAAAGCAATAGTCAGCAGAGTAAACTGACAACCCACAGAGTGGGAGAAAATCTTCACCAACTATGCATCTGACAAAGGACTAATACCCAGCATTTACCAAGTACACAATCAAATCGGCAAGAAAGAAACAAACAATTTCATCAACAAGTGGACTAAGGACATGAACAGACAATTCTCAGAAGATATACAAATGGCCAACAAACTTATGAAGAAATGCTCAACATCACTAATGATCAGAGATCAAAACCACAGTGCAATACCACCTCACTCCTGTAAGAATGGCCATAATCAAAAAATCAAAAATACTAGATGTTGATGTGCATGTTCTGAAAGGGAACACTTTTACACTGCTGGCGGTAATGTAAACTAGTACAAACAGTATGGAAAACAGTGTGGAGATTCTCTAAAGGACTCAAAGTATATCCACCATTTGATTCAGCAATCCCACTACTGGGTATCTACCAAGAGGAAAATAAGTCATTATACGAAAATATACTTGCACATGCATGTTTATAGTGGCACAATTTGCAACTGCAAAAATATAGAACCAGCCCAAATGCCCATCAACCAACAAGTGGATATATATACACACACACCATGGAATACTACTCAGCCATAAAAAGGAATGAAATAATGGTATCCACAGCAACCTGGATGGAATTGGAGACCATTATTCTAAGCGACATAATCCAGAAATGGAAAAGCAAACATAGTATATTCTTTCTTATAAGTGGGAGCTAAGCTGTGAGAACACAAAAGCATAAGAATGATACAATGGACTTTGGGGACTTGGGGAAAAGGGTGGGAGGGAGATGAGAGATAAAAGACCACACATTGGGTATAGTGTACACTGCTCAGTGACAGATGCACCCAAATCTCAGAAATCCCCACCAAAGAACCTATCATGTAACCAAATACCACCTGTTGCCCAAAAACCTATTAAAATTTTTAAGTGACAATAATAACAATGCACTGGGTGATTATACACATGGATAAGTGAAATTAATGACAGCAATGTCACAGAAATGGAAATTAGGAATTGGAAATGTTCTTTACTAAGGTACCAGTACTACGTGTAAAGCAATATAGTATTATTTAAAGGTCGACTTGAATTAATTAAAAATGTATGTTTCAAATTTCATGGAAACCATTGAAAACTATTAAAAAGTATAATTGATACTCTATGAGAAGAAATAAAATAGAATCCTATAAAGACTCAACTAAAAAAAGACAGAAAAAGAAAGGGTAAAGAAAGAACAAATGCAATAGAAAACAGTTACAAACATGGGAATTATTAATCTAATTATATCAATTATCCCTTTAAATGTGAATGATCTTAATAACACATATATGCACAAAGTTCATCGCAGTGCCTTTCGCAATAGCAAAGATGTGGAATCAACTTACATGCCCATTAACGGCAGACCTGATAAAGAAAATGTGGCATCATGAAATACTGCTTAGCCATAATATAGAATGAGATCATGCCCTTTGCAGCAACAAGGATGGAGCTGGGAGCTATTATCCTAAGCAAACTAACACAAGAACAGAAAATCAAACGCCGAATGTATTTACAAGTGGGAACTAAACACTGAGTACATATAGATGAGAAGAAAGGAACAACAGACACTGGGGCCTAGTTGAGAGTAGAGAGTAGAAGGAGGGTGAGAATGTAAAAACTACCTATCAGGTACTATGCTCATTACCTGGGTGATGAAATAATCTGTACACTAAACCCCTGTGACATGAAATCTACCACCGGACATGGTGGCTCACGCCTGTAATCCCAGCACTTTGGGAGACCAAGGCGGGCAGATCACCTGAGGTCGGGAGTTCAAGACCAGACTGACCAACATGGAGAAGACTTGTCTCTACTAAAAATACAAAAATTAGCAAGGCGTGGTGGTGCATGCTTGTAATCCCAGTTGGTTGGGAGGCTGAGGCAGGAGAATCGCTTGAACCCAGGAGGCGGAGGTTGCAGTGAGCCAAGATTGTGCCCTTGCACTCCAGCCTGGGCAACAAGAGTGAAACTCTGTCTCAAAAAAAAAAAAAAAAAAAGAAGAAAAAACAGAAAGAAAAGAAGACATGAAATCTACCTATATAACAAACTTGTACATCTGCCTCTGAACATAAAATAAAAATAATAAAATAAATAAAAATAAAAATAAATGTGAATGGTCTGAGTACACCAATTTAAAAAAAAGAGATTGTCAGAGCAGATGAAAAAAGGAAGGCCGGGCAGTAGTTCACATATGTAATCCCACCACTTTAGGAGGCCAAGGCAGGCAGATCACGAGGTCAGGAGTTCGAGACCAGCCTGACCAACATGGTGAAACCCATCTCTACTAAAAATACAAAAATTAGCCGGGTATAGTGGCTCACACCTGTAATTCCAGCTACTCAGGAGGTTGAGGCAGGAGAATTGCTTGAACCCGGGAGGCAGAGGTTGTACTGAGCCGAGATTGTGCCATTGCACTCCAGCCTGGGCGACAGAGCAAGACTCTGTCTGGAAAAAAAAAAAAAAAAGACACAACTGCATGTTTTCTACAAGAAATCCATTTCAAACATAGAGACTTAGACATGTTAAAACCTTTCAATGACTTTTTATGGTACTTAGAATAATCTGCCACATTCCTTATTAAGGGCTACAAGTCCTGTTGTCTGGCCACTGCTATCTTTATGACTTCATTTCTTATTGCCTTGCCTTTTATTATTCTGCTCCAAAATGGAATTTTCTAGGTGTACTTCCACTTCCTGACCTTTCCATACGCTGTTCCCTTCACTTAACATGCTCAGAGGTCGTCAGGTCTTGCTCCATCACTGCCTTTAGATCATTTAATCAAATGTTACTTTTTCAGAAGGCCTTTCATAATCCCTTGTTTAAAATCTTAACTGCCCCCGCCACATATGTCCTTACCCTAATTCATTTCTCCATAGCAATAACCTATTCGATGTTCTTACATTTTACTTTTTGTTTATAGAGGTCTTTATTAACTAGAATTAAAGTCCATGAAAAAGCTATATATCTCTCTCTTCAGAAATATATAATTTTTCTAATCCTATATATAATAAATGCTATATATATAATAAAATATATATATAATTTTATATATATATGTATTTCTAATGTTCTAATGTTATATCCCTAGGGCTTAGAATAGTGCTTGGCACAGAGTTGGTCTCAGTAAGTGTGCATTGCATGTTTGAAGGAAAAATTGTTTTGTTAAATGCTGTTTCCTTAGTGCCTAAAATAATACCTAGAAGAATGGGAGCTAAAAAAACAACAACAACAACAAAAACTTGTTGAATGAGTGGAAGTAACACCAAATTTTTTACTAGCTGAGCTTTGGAGTGAAACTCTAGTAAACTTAAGTGAGCTAGGCTGCTCCTCCATGTGGAGGATTCCTTTTCTTAAGCAGGGCAATGCCCACCAGTGGTGTACTGGAGCCAGTCTGCACCGTGATGGGACTATTTACATCACAGAAAGTGGCTGACTCTACAAATCAGTGTTCCCCTGCCCTCCATCACCACACTGCTATGCTCCCCTCACTGCCCTGGCTTGGAGAGCTGTCATTTTACTAGCCCAGCAGTGGGGACATGAAGAAGGCAGGATGAATTTTCTCTTTCTTACATGGTAAAGAAGGATATGAATTTTGACTTACTTGGGGAACCTAAAACACACACACACACAAACATCCAATACCTGGGTTCCATTCGGACCTACGGGGTTAAAGCAGTGATATATTAGTTTTCCATTGCTGCTGTAACAAATTGCCACGAACTTAATGGCTTAAAACAACAAAAACTTATTCTTACACAGTTGTGAAGGTCAGAGTCTAAAGTCAAGGTGTCAGCAAGGCTATGTTCCTCTTCCTGGAGGCTTCGAGAAAGAATCTGGATTTTTCTTTGTGCTATTGTTTTTTGGGTGTTTTGTTGGCTTTTTTCAGCATTTAGAGGGAATTTTCCCTCTATGCTCCTTGCCTCACAGCCCATTCCTCATATCACTGCACCGTCTTCCTTTTATCACATCTCCTGCTATGGACTCTGAGCTATGGATCTCCTGCTATGCCCTCTTTCTTTTAAGAACGCTTGTGATTACACTGGGCTCACCTGAATGACCTCCTCGCCTTCAGGTCCTTAATGTAATCATATCTGCAAAATTCCTTTACCAGGCAAGGTAAAATAGTCACAGGTGGTGAAGATTGGGACATGGATCCTTTCAGAACCTTTATACAACCCACCACAAATGGTTTTTAAACATTGCTGAACACTAGAGTCACCTGGAGAGCTTAAAAATTCTGATGCCCTGGCTGTATCTCAGAACAATTAAATCAGAATTTCTGGGCTGGGACCTAGGCAGTCTTAGCCTGAAAACTCTTCAGGTGATTCCAATGTGCAGTCAAGGTTGAAAAACACTCTGTTAGCGGTTTCAGGATGGGATCCAAGTGTATTTATAAAAACGTTTCCAGTTAAAGAGCACCCCTAATTTTTTTCTATCTTTAAAACTGCATGGACTTTTTAATTTATATTCCTTTCATGTATGTCCTTCTCAACCTAAAAAGACTGTGAGTTCCTCAGGTTCAGGGTCATATTTTGCTTATCTTTCTCACCACAAGACAATGTGTAATAAACATTTGTTTAATGCATGAATAAACACTTTTTTAAAAGACACTCTTATTTACACAATTCATCTCAACACTGTTGATCACTACATGATGAGTGAAATATTTCTAATGTCCATGGACCCTTAAAAACTTGTTAGAGGCATCGAGAGGACACAGAGAAGGACTGAGTCATTTAAGCGAAAGAGGAAAACTGCCTCACCCATGATCTCACTTCCCTGATAGTTAAGCCATTTCCTTCGTGAATTTCACCCTTCTGTTGTGCTCCACTTCAGTTTCTGCCTTTACCTGGTGCATCCTATAGGATATACAGTGTATTCCGTTCAGAGTCAGAGTGTTCCATATTCCCCAGCAAGGTGGGTGTTGTAAATTGAGAAAATGGCCCACATCCAGAGGAAGGTGGTACAAAGTAGTCTGTGTCAAGTGTTGTTTTTTTTTTTTTTTTCCCTAATGTGGGCAACTACTTTTTATTTGCATTTTTACTTTTTTCCATCTTTATTGAGGTATAATTGACAAATAAAGTTGCATATATATATATATATGGTATACAATGTGATTATTTGCTATACTTACATATTGTGACATTATTACCATAATCAAGTTAGTTAATACATCTGTCCCCTCACATAGTTACCTTTTTTCCTTATTCTTTTTGGTGTGGTGAAAACACTTAAGATCTAATCTCCTAGCAAATGTCAAGTATATAAAACTTGTGAACTATAGTCACCGTGCTGTGCTTTAGATACCCAGAACGTATAAAACTGCAAGATTTTACCCTTTGACCAGCACATCCTCTTTTTCTCCACCCCAACTCCCAGCTCCAGGCAACCATGGTTCTATTCTATGTTTCTATGAGCTTGACTTTTTTAGATTCCACATATAAGTGAGATCATGCAGTATTTGTCCTTCTGTCTGGCTTGTTTCACTTAGCATAATGACCTCCCATTTCATTCATGTCATCACAAATGGCAGGATTTCCTTCTTTTTACAGCTGAATGATATTACAGTGTGTTTTTCTTCACCCATTCATCTACTGATGGACACTTAGTTTGTTTCCCTATCTTGGCTATTGTGAATAATGCTGCAGTGAACATAGGAGCATAGCTATCTCTTTGAGATACTGATGTTGTTTCTTACATGGTAGTTCTATTTTTAATTTTTCGAGGAACCTTCATACCGATTTCCATAATGGCTGTACAATTTACATTCCCACCAATCAGCAGCTACCTTTTTATATGACTAGGAGCTACCTAGACATAGATGCGTATTGTGAGGTTTTAAAGGGATATGATTCTCCTTTGAGTGGGAGACTCTGAGTCCATCAGCAGGTAGAGAAGGCAGGTCATTTTCAAGAGGCACCAATGAATCCCTGCTTTTTTTCCCTCATTCACACTGCTCTGGCTATAGTGACCACCTTCTTCTCTGTGAACGTTCCAGGCAAGGCCAAGTATTCTTCTGCCTGCGGGCCTTTGATCCAGCTGGCTGTTTCTTCATCTCGATTTTTATTCCCCAAGATGTCTACTGAGCTAACTCCCTCACCAAATGCAAGTCTTTCTCCATGTGGTGATCCCCTGATCCCCACCATGCTCCTGTTCCCCTTACCCTTCTCTACTGCTTTTTTCCTAAGGTACTAACCACAATCTGGTAACACTTACATAGGAGTTTCATTTTTTAAATCTTTTACTCCAGCTGCTAGAATGAATGCAAGTCCTGCAAGAGCAGAGATCTTTGTCTGTTTTGTTCACTGAAGTGCCTCAAGCCCCCAGGACAGATCCTGGCACAGAGGTTGTACTCAAAAAATATTTTTTAAATAAATGAATGAGGAAAAAGAATTTCAATAGAAACTAAAGAAACACAGAGAATGATGCTGTAGTAAGAAACTATGGAACTAAGCAATAAGAGCATAATATGGAGACAATAAGACACATAGAGAGAGAGAAAACTTATATCCATGCCAGTGACAGAGGAGATATAAAGAAGTCAGCTACGAGGAAGGAGGTTGAGATGCCAATGCAGTTTTGGTTATAGTTAAACTGGAAAAATTATGGTCCAATGGAAGAGACTTATTACTCCTGAGGAATCCAGAGAAAGGCTGAAGACAGTAATTTAACTTAGGAATTGGAGGCGGAAGTGTATAGGTACTAATCATTTATAAGCTAAAAGTTCGGCGCTTTCGAAAAAGGCTAGAGAAGACAAAAGGGCATTTAAGGAGAGTGCTGACAAGCTGGGCCTGGGAAGAATTGTGCTTAATATATTTATACCTGAGCTGTCACCAAAAATGGTAATGGTGCGATTGAGTGCTTTAATTAAATCTGAGCTATGCTGACCGTACAATGTGAAAGTATAAGTATTAGGCTACTTCAGAGGAATATGATTTGTGTCTGAAATTCCCACACTTTCCGGCTGTTCATCTGGCTTGTGTGTGCTGCACTGCTCTGAACAATCAATGTTTGTAGCTAGATAAGTGTGGAGGAGGCAATCTAAAAGGAATATCTCTAGGGATATTAGAAACAGGGGAGTATATAGATGGGGGGACCAAAATCAAGGATATGAGATAGCACTACTTCACACACACACACACACACACACACACACACACACACTTCTAATTGCTGTTTACCCAGTCAAGATCAGTAGAGGCCATACTTTATACTATTCCTGTTTGCCTTGTGGAACTTAGCACTGAGTGATAAGTACTTGAAATTGGTAATATTGATATCTTGGGATGGCTAGTGATATAAGCAGTATCTCTGGCAAAGGGTTTAAGGAGTATAGGATTTCAAAAGTAATTGCTATAGTTCCCCACCCCACCCTACACTGGGAAAGAACTGCAGGCTGACCTTGGACTATTAGGTAATATCATCTTATTGATTTCATGAACCTGCTTAGACATCAGAGTTTTGGAAGTCTTACCAGGGGAAGGAGTTTCTCTAAAAAGCTGCCTGCCACTGTTGAGTCCTTAGCAAAAGTGAACAGCAGTTATCTTTTGTTTTTAAATTTTCTACTCCAGACAAATCAGGACATTTCTAGTAAGTCAAACAATTCCACCAGTCTCCAGACTCAGCGTTTTGGGAGGAGTGGAGGGTGAATGGCTTGAAGGATCAAGGTAAAGCGACACTGGGTAAAGCTAAAGCTTCCCCCTTAATTTTATTCTTCAGATGATTCCTTCTGAAATGGCTCTTTAAAATAAGCAAATGACTGCTAACACTATCATGAAAAGTCTTTTGAAGTCAAAACACCTTCTTCTCCTTGTCCCTGAATCTTGCTGATGAGCTTTGATCACTGGCATCATCCCAATCTTGTTTTGCTTTGATTGCTAACATAATGGATATGTCGTTATTTTCTGTAAACTCTACCAGTAGAGCTCAAATAGCCTAATTAGCATCGAGGTTAATTAATAGGGAATAAATTGGCCTCATGAAAGAATGAAAGATATGTATACAATGTCATTATGCACTGAAGACTGGAAACTGAAAGGGGGAAAGATAGCATTCGAGAAGACTGTGTTGCTGTTTTTATAGGATTAATAAGGCCAAGCTGTATTTATGTGCTTATTGAAAAATGGCACACTTAATCTGATGTATCTTATTGTGAAGAGCATTCTGAAAACAGCCAAGATCCTCTTCATTAGTAAGATACTGTGGCAGCCTTTTCTCTTCTTCTAAGTTATTTACTCCTTGGTGCTTTGGGAAATAAAACTTTGAAAGCTGGAAGACAGAACATCATGCTCTCCCTGACACAAAGACATATACTAAAGGATAAAAGAGAGCAACATGGATAATATCAGCAGATTAAACACCAAGCACATTAGCCCTTTGAGTGTGTATTGCACCAAAAAATTGCAATAAAAATTGCTTTGTAGAATCAAAAACACACAGAATGTATAAAGTCACTTCATATCAGTTGCCAAATGAATATTGCTTATTATACTTTTTAGCTCTTTACACAAAAATTATGACAGGAAAATACTCAGTATTCTAGATGTCATTGTGAAAATTCCAAGCAAAAAACATGGACCAGCATGCAAAAGGCCTGTTTTTTAAGGCCATTGTTTCCATTTCAACCTGAAAGGGCAGCAAAAAAATAAATATTCTTGTACCCTCTGCAGAGCCTGGCTTCTGGTATGAACATTTTTAATGTAAACAGTGGACATTTTTACTACTACTTTTATTGACTTCTATCAGTGCTGCTCATTGGTAAGCACCTCGGGCAATATCTACAAAAGAAAGACGACAATGGAGGAAAATAAAAAGTCAAGAATAAAAGCTGTCTCCAAATATGAGGTATTAGTTATAGATTCTGAGTGTGAAAGGTTCAGGAAAATGGAAGCAGGAAGTATGGCAAAGAACATGTTGTGGGAACTTCAGAGAAATTGTTCCAGGTGTTGGTGGACAATTTTATTTTCAGCAGACACGAAAAGGTAGAATGACAATGTTAGCTATGGGTATGATAATATCTAAGGGGAAGACTGGCCAGGAAGATGGCTTGAGGAAAGATAAGGAAGTTGTGGGAAGACTCCAGGAGCCAAAAATAGATTTGACTTTTTTGTTTTATCCAATTTCTAGGTAAAACTTCCTTTTGTGATGGGGGAAAAATGAAAATGCATTTCTTATTGCCAGGCTGAATGCTTGGCCAGAATACAACTCACCCATGGACTGCTAACAATCTATGCACCTTTAGCAAACCCAGGTCTGGATAGCATAGTGTGCTGGGGACAGCTGGCTGCCTAATGCCTCATCATGACGCTTAGAATGGTGAAGTTAAAACTATCGACCTTCTAAAAGAACAGTTTGGGGAAGACAGTAAATGATATCTGCTTGTTTTTAATAGCCTGCTTAGTTTTGAGTTGCTCTCAAGGGCAGTTTTTGAGGCTTCCTACCATCTCTGATGGCAACTATAAAGATATTTCCCACTGTATTTCATTTTCTCACATTTTTTTTTCCTTTGGCTATTCCTTCAGTTCAGGGCACGTATCAGGGCCCATTACTTGCTATTTACATTGGCTTGTTATTTAAAGATCTTTGGGCCTTGAAAATGTGAGGCCTTAAGAAGAAATGAATCACAGAATTTTAGGGTTGGAAAGAGACCAGGAAGATCAACATTTATCGTTTTTATTTACTCTAAGGCTCTTAAGACACTTTACAAAGATCATTGCTCCTGAGCTGGAGAATGAAGTGGACTAAAAATAAAGAATCTAGCAACTCTGAGAACTAAATTTGTTCTAATGCCTGAATTGCCTACTCTAGGTTCCTACTGGTTAGATTTTAACAGAATCTGATCATCTGGGATTATAAGAAGTAACAGCTTTCATGGGATCAGTGGGCCTTCCAGGGGCAAATATGGAGCCAAAAAGCTGCCATTTGAGGGGGTGCTCCTCTGAAAGCAGTAACAGGGCTCTACAATGTGATGGGAAAATGATGTTTACTGCTGGGTTTTATAATGCTGAAACAGGGAGATGCTTTAGCTGTGACCAGCCCCCACGACAGGTAGCTGGTTTTACCTACACACTTAAAATGAACATGAAAATTTCTTAGAGAAATTGGTAGGTAGTTTATTATCACTTTAAAAACAAGACACTTTTTACATTTCGGCAGCAAAAAAAGAATGCTCAAATGAATATATTCATGCTATGCCAAGAAGTGATACTGAAATTTAGCATGTGGTAGTTTTAGAAGGCTGAGAAGAATCAAAGCTGGATTTTCTTAGGCCATTTAAAGATATTGCTCAGAAACTGTATTCTATTGTAGATTGTCCAAGAAAGGTCTCCAGAGTCTTTCCAATCTAAGGATCTCCCATAGCTGGGAGGCAGGATAGTCTATAAGAACTTCTGCACATGTGCATGCCCTATCAACTGAATGGAGTAAGAGCTTATTTGGACCTTCTCTGTGGCAAACATTGTGCTAGACCCCGGGGATGGAAAACCAAAGTAGATTCAGTCCCTGCCTAGAGGCAGAAAATGAAAGTGTAGATGGATAGACTGCTGAGTGTGACTCATGTTTTCTTTTCTCTGCTCTAGTTGAAGAAGGTCTAAAATATGATTTTTGTCACCATTGGGAGGGTACATCTTTCCGTCGTTGTTAAACATTTTAAATAATTTTTATTTTTTAGAGAAGCTTTAGGTTTACAGCAAAATTTAGAGAAAGGTACAGATATTTCCCATATACCCTCTGCTGCACACATGCAAAGCCTCCTCCATTATCAGCCTCCGCCACCAGAGCGGTACATTTGTTACAACTGATGAACCTTCATTGACACATTATAACCCAAAGTCCATAGTTTTTTACATCAGTGTTAATTCTTGGTGTTGCACATTCTCTGAGTTGGGACAAATATACAATGACTTGTATCCATCATTACACTATCATATAAAGTAATTTCACTGACTTAAACATCTGTGTTCTACCTATTCCTCTCTCTCCTCTACCTTCCACCCCCAATCCGTGGCAACCACTAATCTTTTTACGGTAGCCATACTTTTTCCCTTTCCAGAATGTCATATAGTTAGTCATACTGCATGTAGTCTTTTCAGATTTCTTTTTTCAACTAGTGCTACTTTTTATCGCTAAAAAGTATTCCATTGCCTGGAGGTACCACAGTTTATCTACTTACCTACTAAAGGATATCTTGGTTGCTTCCAAGGTTTAGCAATTACAAAAAAAAAAAAAAAAAAAGCCTGCTATAAACATCTGTGGGCAGGTTTTCGTGTGGACATAAGTTTTCAACTCCTTTGGGTAAATAGCAAGGAGCACTATTGCTGGATCATATGGTAAGAGTATTTTTAGTTTTGTAAGACCTCCAAATTGTCTTCCAAAGTGGCCATAGCATTTTGCATTCCCGCCAGCAACAAATGAGAGTTTCTGTTGTTCCACAGCTTCATCAGCATTTGGTGTTCTGGGTTTTGGCCATTGTAATAGTGTGCAAAGGTATCTCACTGTTGTTTTAATTTGTATTTCCGCAATGATCTGTAATGAGGAGCATCTTTTCATATGCTTAATTACCATCTGTAAATCTTCTTTGGTGAGGGGTCTGTCAGGGTCTTTGAACCATTTCAAAAATTGGGTTGTTTGAGTTCTTACTGTGGAGTTTTAAGAGTTCTTTGTCTATTTTGGATAACAGTCTTTTATCAGACATGTCTTTTGCAAATATTTTCTCCCAGTCTGCAGCTTGTCTTCTCATTCTCTTGATATTGCCTTTTGCAGGGCAGAAGTTTTTACTTTTAATGAAGTCCAGTTTACCAATAATTTATTTCACGGCTTTGTCTTTGGTGCCATATCTAATATGAATATTACATTGAAATCATCAAGTTCATCTAGGTTTTCTCCTATACTATTTCCTAGCATTTTTATATTTTACATTTTACATTTCAGTCTGTAACCTATTTTGAGTTCATTTTTGTAACAAGTATATGACCTATGTCCAGATTCACTTTTCCAAGTGTGGATATACAATTATTCAATCACAATTTTTTAAATTGCAAATTGACAATTTATAATTGCGTATATTTATGGAGTATAAAGTGATGTTACCAATTTATGATAAAATGTGGAATAATTAAATCAAGCTATTTATTGTGTTGATAAAATTTGAAATTAACTCTCAGCATTTTAGAAAAGTACGGCACACTAATATTAACTATATTCACAATGCTGTGTAACAATTCTCAAAAAAAAAAAAACCTTATTCCTCATGTCTAACTGAGATTTTGTACCCTTTGACTATCATCTCCCAATTTACCCCAACCCCCTCCTCTGCAGATACCATTCCACTCTCTGCTTCCATGAATTCAAACATTTTAGATTCCACACATAAGTGAGAACATTGCAGTATTGTCTTTCTGAGCCTGGTTTATTTCACTTAGGATAATGTTCTCCAATTTCACCAATGTTGTCATAAATGACAATTTCCTTCTTTTCAAAGGCCGAATAGAATCCCGTTGTGTATATGGACCATATTTTCTTTATCCTCTCATCTATTAATGAATACTTACATTGATTCCAACATTTGGTTATTGTGAATAGTGCTGCAATAAACATGAGAGTGTAGACATCTCTTTGACAAAGTAATTTCAAATATTTTGAGTAAATACTCACAAGTGGAATTTCTGGGTCATATGGTAGTTTTATTTTTATTTTTTTGAGGAACTTTCATAACATTTTCCATAATGGCGACATATTAGTCTGTTCTCACATTGCTATAAAGAACTACCTGAGACTGAGTAATTTATAAAGAAAAGAAGTTTAATTGGCTAACAGCTCCATAGGTTGTACAGGAGGCATGGATGGGGAGGCCTCAGGAAACTCACAATCATAGTGAAGGGCAAAGGGCAAAGGGGAAGCAAGCACATCTTCACATGGCAGCATGAGAGAGTGCACAAAGGGGGAAGTGCTACGCACTTTTAAACAACCAGATTTTGTGAGAACTCACTATCACAAGAGCAGCAAAGGGGAAATCCATCCCCATGATCCAAAAACCTCCCAGCAGGCTCCTCCCCCAACATTGGGAATTGCAATTCAACATGAGATTTTGGTGGGGACACAGAGCCAAACCATATCATTCTGCCCCTGGCGCCTCCCAAATCTCATGTCCTTTTCACATTTCAAAACACAATTATGCCTTCCCAACAGTCCTCCAAAGTCTTAACTCATTCTAGCATTAACTCAAGAGTCCAAGTCCAAAGTCTTTTCTGAGACGAGGCAAGTCCCTTCTGCTTATGAGCCTAAAAATATAAAAAAACAAGTTAGTTCCAAGATACAACTGGTATATGATATTGGTTAAATGCCCCCATTCCAAAAGGGAGAAATTGGCCACAACAAAGGGACTACAGGCCCCATGCAAGTCCAAAACCCAGCAGGGTGGTCATTAAATCTCAAAGCTCCAAATTAATCTCCTTGGATGCCACATCTCACATCCAGACCACACTGATGCAAGGGCTGTGCTGTCAAGGCCTTGGGAAGCTCCAACCCTGTGGCTCTGCAGGTTACAGATCCCATGACTGCTTTCATGAGCTGGTGTTGAGTGTCTGCATCTTTTTTCAGGCACACAGTGCAAGTAGTCGGTGGATCTACCATTCTGGGGTCTAGAGGACAATGACCCTCTTCTTACAGCTCCACTAGGCAGTGCCCCAGTGGGTACTCTGTGCAGGGCCTCCAACCTTACATTTCTCCTTCACACTGCCATAGTAGAGGTTCTCCATTGACTTCTGCCTAGACATCCAGGTGTTTCCATATATCCACTGAAATCCAGGCAGAAGCTTCCAAGCTTCAAACGTTTGTCTTCTGTTCACCTGCAGGCCCAACAACACATGGAATCTTCCAAGACTTAGGGCTTGCACATTCTGAAGCCACAGCCTGAGCTGTACCTTGGCCCCTTTTAGCTATGGCTGGGCTGGAGTGGCTGGGACACAGGGTGCCATGTCTCAAGGCTGCACAGAGTAGCAGGTCCCAGAGCCTGGCCCACAAAACCATTTTTTCCTCCTAGGCCTCTGGGCCTGTGATGAGAGACACTGCCAAGAAGTTCTCTGAAATGCCCTGGAGACATTTTTCCCGTTATCTTGGGTATTAACATTAGGCTCCTCATTATTTATGCAAATATCTGCAGCCAGCTTGAATTTATTCCCAGAAAATTGGCTTTTCTTTTCTACCACATATTCAGGTCACAAATTTTCCAAATTTTTATGCTCTACTTCCTTTTTAAATATAAGTTCCAATTTCAGACCATCTCCTTCTTCATGCATATGAACATACACTTGTAGAAACACCCAGGTTACATCTTTAATGCTTTGCTGCTTAGAAATTTCTTCTACCCAACACCCCAAATCATCTCTCTCAGGTTCAAAGTTCCACATTTCCCTAGAGCAGGGCACAATGCTTCCAGTCTCTTTGCTAAAGCATAGCAAGAGTGTCCTTTACTCTGGTTCCCAGTAAGATCCTCATCTCCATCTGAGACCACCTCCACCTGGACTTCACTGTCCATATCACTGTCAGCATTTTGCTCACAACCATTCAACAGGTCTCTAGGAAATTCCAAATTTTCCCTCACTTTCCTGTCTTCTTCTGAGCCTTCCAGACTATTCCAACCTCTTCCTGTTACCCAGTTCCTAAGTTGCATCCACATTTTCAGGTATCTTTATAGACATACCCCACTTCTCTTGCACCAAGTATCTGCATTCATCTGTTCTCACATTGCTATAAAGAACTACCTGAGATTGGGTAATTTATAAAGAAAATAGGTTTAATTGACTCACAGTTTCACAGACTGTACAGGAGGCATGCCTGGGGAGGCCTCAGGAAACTCACAATCATGGTGGAAGGGCAAGGGGAAGCAAGCATGTCTTCACGTAGTGGAAGGAGAAACAGAGAGTGAAGAGGGAGGTGCTACACACTTCCAAAAAACCAGATCTCATGAGAACTCACTCACCATCATGAGAACAGCAAGGGGGAAATCTGCCTCTATGATCCAATCACCTCCCACCAGATCCCTCCCTCAACATTGGGAATTACAATTCGACATGAGATTTGGGTGGGGACACAGAAACTATATCAGGTGGCACTAATTTACATTCTCACCAACAAGGTACAAGGGTTTCCTTTTCTCCACATCCTCACCAACACTTATTTTTTATCTTTTGGGTAATAACCATTCTGATGTGTGTGAAATAGTATTTCATTGTGGTTTTAATTTGCATTTCCCTAATAATTAGCCATGATAGCTTCTATTCGTATCTCTGTTGGTCACTTGTATGTCTTCTTTTGAGAAATGGCTATTCAAATCTGTTGCCCACTTTTTAGTTGGGATTTTTGTTTTCTTGCTGTTGAGTTGTTTGAGTTCCTTATATATTTTGGATATTAACCCTTTATCAGATATATAACATACAAATATTTTCTCCCAGTCTTTAGGTTGTCTCTTCAATCTGTTAATTGTTTCCTATGATACACAGAAGATTTTTAGTTTTATTAAATCTCAATTGTTTCTTTTTACTTTTGTTGCTTGCCCTTCTGGGGTCATATCCTGTAAATCATTGTCAGACTAATGTCACTGAGATTTTCTCCTTTGTTTTCTTAGATTAGATTACAGTTTTGTGTCTTAAATTTTAGTCATCAATCCGTTTTATTTTTGTATATATGGTGAGAGAAGGGTTCAATTTTATTCTTTTGCATGTGAGTATCCAGTTTTCCCAGAACCATTTATTGAAGAGATGATTATTTTCCTATTGTTTATTCTTGGCACCTTTGACAAAAATCAACTGATCATAATGCATGGGTACATTTCTGGGATGTCCACTCTGTTCTATTGGGTCAATTTGTCTTTTTCTTTTTCTACAGTACTGTGTTGTATTAATTACTATAGCTTTGCAGTACAGTTTTAAATCATGTGATATGATGCCTCCATCTTTGTACTTTTTGCTTACAATTGCTTTGACTATTTTGAAGGTTCACAGCTTCATCTGTATTTTGGAATCATTTATTCTATGAAAAATTTTATTGATTTTTCTATAGGGATTGCATTGACTCTGCAGATCACTTTGGTAGTGTGAACATTTTAACAATATTAATTCTTACAATCTGTAAACCTGAGTTATCTTTCCATTTATTTGTGTCTTCTTCAATTTTCTTCATCAATTATCTTACAGTTTTTAGTGTACAGGTCTTTCACCTCTTAATTAAATTTCTTCCTAAATATTCCATTTTATTTTTGTAGCTGTTGTAAAAACGGTTGCTCTCTTGATTTCTTTTTTGTTGGTGGTGCATAGAAACACTAATGATTTTTGTATATTGTTTTGTATCATGCAACTTTACTAAATTTCTTTATTAGTTTTAACAGTTTTTTGTTAAAGTCTTTAGGGTTTTCCATATATAAGATCATGTCATCAGCAAACAGTGACAATTTCATTTTTTCCTTTTCTATTTGGATACCTTTTACTTCTTCCTTCCCTAATTGCTCTGACAAGGACTTTCAATACTGCACTGAATAGAATTGGTAACAATGGACATCCTCATCTTGTTCCTGATATTAGAAGAAAGGCTTTAAATTTTTGCCATTGAGCATAATGCTGAATGTAGGCTTCTCATAGATGGCCTTTATTGTGTTGAGGTACATTCCTTCTGCATCTTATTTAGGGAGTTTTTATTATGAAAAGATGTTGAATTTTGTCAAATGCTCTTTCTGTATCTAATCAGGTGATCATACAGTTTTTGTCCTTCTTTCTCTTAATGTGGTCTATCACATTTATTGATTTGTGTATGTTGAACCATTCTTGTATCTCAGGAATAAATCCCACTTGATAATAGTAGATGACCCTCTTAATATGTTGTTGAATTTGGTTTGCTAGTATTTTGTTGAAGAGTTTTACATGTATGCTTATCAAGAATATTGACCTGTAATTTTCTTGTAATGTTCTTCTCTGGCTTTATCAGGGTACTGTTGGCATTGTAAAAAGATATTGGAAGTATTTCTTTCTCTTCAGTGTTTGAAACAGCTTGAGAAAGATTAGTATTAGTTCATGTTTAAATGTTGGTAGAATTAAACAGTTGAAGCCATTAGATCCTGGGCATTTCATTCATATGAGACTATTTATTACTGATTCAATCTCCTCATTTAATTGTTGGTTGTTTGGGTTTTCTATTTCATCATGATTCAGTGTTGGTAGGTTGTATATTTCTAGGAATTTATGCATTTCTTCTAGGTTATCCTATTTGTTGGCCTATAGTTGTTCATCATAGTCTCTTATGATCATTGGTATTTCTGCTGTCTCAGTTGTAATGTCTCTTCTTTCATTTCTAAATTTATATATTTGAGTCTTCTTTTTTTCCTCAGTCTAGCTAAAGATTTGTTGATTTTGTTTAACTAAAAAAACACCAACTCAGTTTTGTTGATTTTTTCTATTTCTTTTACTCTCTATTTTATTTATTTCTGCTCTAATCTTTATTATTTCCTTCCTTCTACTAACTTTGGTCTTAGTTAGTTCTCTTTTTAATTCTTTGAGGAGTAACATTATGGTATTTGAGCTCTTTCTTCTTTTAGATGTAGGCATTTATTGCTACAAATATTGATCTTACTGCTTTTGTTGCATTTCATTAGCTTTTGGTATGTTGTGTTTCTATTTTTGTTTGTCTTAAGATGTTTTTTATTTCCCTTAAATTCTTCATTGATGCATTGATTGTTCAGGAGCATGTTGTTTAATTTCCACTCATTTGTGAATTTTTTGAAATTCCTCATGTTATTGATTTCTAGTTTCAAACCATGATAGTCAGAAAAGATATTTGATATAATTCCAGTCTTCTTAAATTTAAGGCTTGATTTGTGCCCTAACATGTGACCTGTCCTGGAGATTGTGCCATGTATGTTTGAGAAGAACACCACAATTTGCTGGAAAGACTATCTTTACTCCATTGTATTACATCTGTTCTGTTGTCAAAGAAGTTTACTATACTTATGTGGGTCTACTACTAGGCTCTCTGTTCTGTTCCATAGATCTATTTGTCTATTCTTTTGTCAATACTATACCATCTTGATTACTGTAGCTTTATAGTCAGCCTTGATGTCAGGTAAAAACTAGATCATATTGCAGAGTCATATTATAAAATATGTTTACTTTTATGTCAGTCCTCCAATTTTGTTTTTTTCCTACAATATTGTGTTGGCTATTCTGGGTCTTTTGTCATTTCATATAAACCTTAGAATTAATTTGTCAATATCCACAAACTAAATTATTGGAATTTTTTTGAGATTGCTTTGAATCTATAGGTCAAGTTGGAAAGAAATGACATTCTGACAGTATTGAGTCTATCCATGGTTATGGGATATCTATTTATTTTGGTCTTCTTTTATTTCCTTCATTTGAGTTTTATAGTTTTCCTCATACAGGCCTTACACATATTTTGATAGATTTATATCTAAGTGTTTCTCTCTTTTTTGGTACTAAAGTAATGGTATTGTGTTTTTATTTTTAAATTCCGTTTGTTCAATGCTGTTATACAGAAAGGCAGTTGACTTTGTTATAGTCACCCTATATTCTGGAACATATCTATAATCACTTATTAGTTCCAGGAGAATTTTTTGTCAAGCCATTCAGATTTTCTATATAGATAATCAAGTCATCTGCAAAGAGAGATAGTTTTATTTATTTTTTCCCAATTAGTATACCTGTTAGCATCTTTTCTTGTCTTATTGCATTAGCCAGAACTTCCAGCATGATGTTGAAAAGGAGTGGTAAGAGGACATATCCTTGCATTGTTCCTAATGTAAGTAAGAGAACTTCTAGTGTATTACCAGTAGTATGACGTTGCTCAGGATTTCTGTAGATTATTTTTCCTCAAGTTTAAAAGATTCCCTCTATTTGTTGTTAACGAACAGTTTTTATCATGAACAAGTGTTGGATCTGTCAAATAAATTTTCTACATTTTTTAATATAATCATGTGATTTTTTCTTCTTTAGCCTGCTGATGTGAGGAATTTTATTACTTGATTTTAAAACATTGAACCAGCCTTGCACACCTGAAATAAATCTCACTTTGGGAGGTATATAATTATTTTCACACACTGTTAGATTCAATTTGCTAATATTTTGTTGAGGATGTTTGCATCTATGTTCATGATAGAGTGATCTGTAGTCACTCATGGGAGATATTGTTCTGTGTATAGATCTTTTTTATAATGTCTTTGCCTGGTTTTGGTATTAAGGTAATGATGATCTATGAATGTGTTAGAAAGTATTCATCTCCTTCTATCCTCTGAAAGAGATTACAGAAAATTCGTGTAATTTCTTTTTGATGTTTGGTGGAATTTACCAAGAAATCTATCTTGGCTTTGTGCTTTCTGTTTGGAAAGTTATTAATTAATTATTTAACTTATTTAATATCTATAGACCTATTCAGATTGCTTATTTCTTCTTGTGTGAGTTTTGGCAGATTGTCTCTCAAGGAATTGGTCCATTTCATCTGTCTTACAAAACGTATGGAGATGCTGTTTTTCACAATGTTCTCTTATTATCATTTTAACGTTTATCGTTTAACATTCTCTGTTTTCTTAGTTTGGCTTGAGAGAGGCTTATCAGGGTTTTTTTGTTTGTTTGTTTGTTTGTTTTCCTACAACCACTGTTGGTTTTATTGATTTTCTCTATTGGTTTCCTGTTTTTGCTTTAATTTATTTATGCTCTAATTTTTGTTACTTCTTTTCTTCTGCTCATTTTGGATTTAACTTGCTCCTCTTTTTCTAGCTTCCTAAGGTAGAATATTAGATTATTGATTTTAGATCTTTCTCCTTTTCTCATATATGCATTTAATATTGTAAATTTATCTCTAAATACAGTTTTCTCTACATTCTACAAGTTTTAATAAATTGTTTTCAGTTTTATTTAGTTCAAAATACTTTTTTAATTTCTCTCGAGATGCCTCCTTTGAACTAAGTGCTATTTAAAAGGATGTTGTTTATTCTCCAAATGTTTTGGAATTATTTAGTTATTCCATTATTGATTTCTTATTTAATTCCATTGTGGTCTGAGATTATACATTGTATAATTTCTATATTTTTTTAAATTTGTTAAGCTGTATTTTATAACCTAGAATGTGGCCTATCTTTGTCAATATTCCATGTGAGTTTGAGGAGAATGTGTATTCTGCTGTCGTTGGATAAAGTAGTCTACAGATGTCAATTCTATACAATTGGTTGATATTATTGTTGAGTTCAACTCTGTCATTATTGACTTTCTGCCTGCTGAATTCATTTCTGATAGAGAGAGGTTAAACTCTCCAACGGTAATAGTGGATTTATCCATTTCTCCTTGTAATTCTATTAGTTTTTGCATCACATAGTTTGAAATACTGTTATTAAGTGTATACATGTTAAATATTGTTGTCTTCCTAAATAATTGACCCTTTTCTCTTTATGTAATATTTTTATAATCACTGATAACTTTCCTTGCTTTCGAGTCTACCCCATCTGAAATGAATATAGGTACTCTTGCTTTCTTTTGATTAAGGTTAGCATGGTATATCTTTCCTCACCCATTTATTTTTAATCTATATGTGTCCTTATATTTAAAATGAGTTCTATCTCTTCATGATAAAACTCACAACAAACTAGGCATCAAAGAAATGTATCTGAAAATAATGAGTCATCTATGACAAACCCACAGTCAAACCCACATCATACTCAACAGACAAAAACTGGAATCATTCTCCTTGAGAACTGAAACAAGACAAGGATGTGTATCCACTCTCACCACTCCTATTCAAATAGCACTGGAAGTCCTGGCCAGAGCACTCAGGCAAGAGAAGGAAATAAAAGGCATCCAAACAGGAAAAGTATAAGTCAAACTATCTCTCTTCACAGATTATATGATTCCATACTTATGCCTAGAAAACTCTAAAGACTCTGTCAAAAGGTTCCTGGACATGATAAATGACTTTAGTAAAGTTTCAGGATACAAAATCAATGTACAAAAGTTGGTATCATTTTTATACACCAATAACATTCCAGTTGAGAGCCAAATCAAGAATGCAATTCCATTTACAATCTACACACACACACACACACACACACCCCTAGGAATACATCTAACCAAGGGGGTGAAAGACCTCTGCAGGGAGAACCACAAAACACAGCTGAAATAAATCATAGAGGACACAAACAAATGGAAAAACATTCCATGCTCATGGATTGGAAAAATCAATATCATTAAAATGGCCATACTGCCCAAAGCAATCTACAGATTCAATTTTATTCTCTGTCAAACTAACTATGTGATTCTTCAGAGAACTGGAAAAGAACTATTCTAACATTTATATGAAAGGGAAAAAAAGAGCCTGAAAAGCCAAAGCAATCCTAACCTAAAAGGATAAAGCCTGTAATCCCAGCACTTTGGGAGGCCAATACGGGTGGATTGCTTGACTTCAGGACTTTGAGACCAGCCTGGCCAATATGGTGAAACCCCATCTCTACTAAAATTACAAAAATTACCCAGGTGTGGTGGCGTGCACCTGTAATCCCAGCTACTTGGGAGGCTGATGCAGGAGAATAACTTGAACCCAGGAGGCAGAGGTTGCAGTGAGCCAAGATTGTGCCACTGCACTCCAGCCTGGGTGACAGAGCGAGTCTCCATCTCAAAAAAAAAAAAAAAAAAAAGAAAAAGAAAAAAGAAAAAAGAAAGACAAAGCCAGAGGCATCACAATACCCAACTTTAAACTATACAGTAAAGCTACAGTAATCAAAACAGCATGATACTGGTACAAAAATAGACCCATAGATGAATAGAACAGAATAGATAACCCAGAATTAAAGGAGCGTAACTGCAACCATCTAATCTTTCTTTGAAAAGGCTGACAAAAATATGCAAAGGGAAAAGGATTCCATGTTCAAGAAACAGTGCTGGCATATCTGGCTAGCATATGCAGAAGAATGAAACTGAACTTTTACCTTTCATCCTATACAAAAACTAACTCAAGATGTACTAAAGATTCAGACGTAAGACATCAAACTATAAGAATACTTGAAGAAAACCTAGGAATCACAATTCTAGACATTGGCCTTAGGAAGGAATTTATGACTAACTCCTCAAAAGCAATTGCAACAACAACAACAAAAATCAACAAGTAGGATCTAATTAAACTAAAGAGCTTCTGGACAGCAAAAGAAACTACCAATAGAGTAAACAGATAACCTACAGAATGGGAGCAGATATTTGCAAACTATGCATGCAACAAAGGTCTAATATCCAGAATCTATAAGGAACCATTCAACAAGCAAAAAACAAAGAATGCCATTAAGAAGTGGAGAGAAGACAAGAACAGGCACTTCTGGAAAGAGATACAAGTGGTCAAGAAACAAATGAAAAAATGCTCAATGTCCGTAATATCAGAGAAATGAAAAATCAAAACCATAATGAGATACTATCTCATACCAGTCAGAATGGCTATTAACAAAAAGGCAAAAAACAACAGATGTCGGTGAGGCTGTGGGAAAAAGGGAATACTTATACGCTGTTGGTGGGAATGGAAATTAGTCAAGCACTGTGGAAAGTGGTTTGGAGATTTCTCAAAGAACTTAGAACTACCATGTGACCCAGCAATCCCATTATTGGGTATATATCCATAGGAAAATAAATTATTCTACCAAAAAGACACATTCACTCGTATGTATGTTCATCACAGCAGTATTTACAATAGCAAGGGCATGAAATCAACCTAGGTGCCCATCAGTGGTGGACTGGCTAAACAAAATGTAATACATATACACCATGGAATACTGCACAGCCATAAAAAAAGAATGTAATTTTGTCCTTTGCAGCTACATGGATGCAGCTGGAGACCATTAACCTAAACAATTTAATGTGGGACCACAAAAGCAAATACCACATGTTCTCACTTATACGTGAGAGCTAAACACTGGGTACTCATGGACATAAAGATGACAACAGACATTGGGAACAACTAGAGGCAGGAGGGAAAGAGTAGGACCATGGTTGAAAACTACTTGTTGGACAGTATGCTTGCTACTTGGGTGACAGGATCATTAATACTCTACACTTCAGCATCACACGATATTCCTATATAACAAACCTGTACATGTACCCACCTGAATCTAACATAAAATTCATTTTTTTAAGCATGCTTCCTGTAGAGAACATATAGTTGGGTCTTGTTTCTTGAACCAATCTGATAAACTCTGTCTTTTAATTATATTTAGATCATTGACATTCAAAGTGATCATTGACATAGTTGTATTATTATCTATCACATTTGTATTGTTTTTCTATTTGTTGTCCTTATTCTTTGTCCCTATTTTTCTCTTTTCTTCTGGTATTAATGATTTCATGTTCTCTCCTTCTTAGCATATCAGTTATACTTTTTCTTTTATTTTTATTAGTGTCACCCTTGAGATTGCAATATACAACTAATCCAAGTACACTTTCTAATAATACTGTATCTCCTCATGGATAGTATGAATACTTTATAAAAAATAAAATAATCCTATTATCCTCTCCCATTCAATATATCATTGCTGTTACTAATTTCACTCATACATAAGCATACATAAGCACATATATGTACCTTAAAAAATATATAAACATACAGCCAGGTGCAGTGGCTCAGGCCTGTAATCCCAGCACTTTGGGAGGCCGAGGTGGATGGATCATGTGGTCAGGAGATCGATACCATCCTGGATAACATGGTGAAACCCCGTCTCTACTAAAAATACAAAAAATTAGATGGGCGTGGTGGCGGGCGCCTGTAGTCCCAACTACTCGGGCTGAGGCAGGAGAATGGCGTAAACCTGAGAGGCGGGGCTTGCAGTGAGCTCAGATCATGCCACTGCACTCCAGCATGGGTGACAGAGCAAGACTCCATCTCAAATATATATATATATATTTGTGTGTATATATATGTGTATATATAGGTAAATATATATATGAGAACACACATAAATACATTATTGCTATAATTGTAAACAAACTACTGTATGTTAAATCAATTAAGAGTAAGAAAAATAAAAGTTTTTACTTTACATTCACTTACTCTTGCTTGATGCTTGTCCTGTCTGTATGTAGATCCAAATTTCTGATCTATATCATTTTTCTTCCCCCTGGGGAACATCTTTTAACATTTTTTGTAGGGCAGATCTGCTTGCAATAAATTCTCTCAGTTTTTGTTTGTTTGGGAAAGTCTTTATTTCTCTTTCAACTTTGAAGGATAATTTCACTTAATATAGAATTCTAGGTTGGAGGGTGTTTTCACTCAACACTTTAAATGTTTTACTCGGTTCTCTTCTTGTTTGCATGGTTTCCAACGATCAATGTCCTGTAAATCTTATCATCATTGCTCTATATATGTGCTGTATTTTTAGATTTGCTTTTTTTTTTAGTCTGACTAAAAATTTTATTTGGTTTTCTGTTGACTACAATTTGCCTAGTTGTGTTTGGGGTGGCAGCTGGTGGGGGGGGGGGGAGGTTTGGGGCATTTTTTAAAATTTTTCATATTTATGGGTACACAGTAGGTGTATATATTCGTGGGGTACATGAAATGGCTTTTTAAAATCCTGCTTGATGTTCTCTGAGATTCATGGATCTGTGATTTGGTATTTGTCATTAATTTTGGAATGTTCCCAAATATTATTGTTTAAAATATTTTTTCTGCTTCTTTCCTTTTTTTCCTTCTGGTGTTCTAATTATACTTAGGTTATACTTTTTGTAATTGTTCCACAGTTCTTAAAGTTTTTGATCTTCTGTTTGGATTTTATTATTTTTTCTTTTTTCTTTTCATTACAGTTTTGGAAGTTTTCATTGTCCCATGTAAAATCTCTCTTATTATTTCCATAGCCATGAGTCTGGTGACAGAGTGCTAGTATGTCTTCAATACTTTGATTTCATTTCCTTTGGATAATTTTCAAATTGGAATTCCTAGATCACACAGTAGTTCTATTTTTAATTTTTTTGAAGAGGCTGCACCATTCCTACCAAGAGTGTGCAAGGGTTTCACTTCCTCCACATCTTCAACATTTGTCTTTTGGGGTGTTGGGAGGGGTTTGTTTTCTTTTAATAATAGCCATCCTGACAAATGTGAAGTGATATTTTGTTGTAGTTTTTATTTACATTTCCTTAATGATTAGTGACATTGAACATTTTTTCATATACCTATTGCCTGTTTATATATCTTCTTTGAAAAAATATCTATAAGTCCTTAGCCCATTTTAATAGGGTTATTAGTTTTTTTTACTATTGAATTATAGGCATTTTAATATACTTTGAATGGTAACCCCTTATTAGATAGATGGTTTGCAAATCTTTTGTCCCATTCTGCAGGTTACCTTTTTACCCTGTCGATTGTTTCCTTTGTTGTAGAGGCCTTTTAGTTTGATGTAGTCTCATTATTTATTTTCGCTTTTGTTGCCTGTACTTTTGATGTCATATCCATGAAATCATTGCCCAGCCCAGTGTCATGAAGTTTCTTCTCTATGTTTTCTTTTTTATTTAATTTTATTTTTAATTGACAAATAAAAAATATTTAAGGAGTGCAATGTGATGTTTCAAAACATGTATACATTGTGAAAATAATCAAATCATGTTAATTAAAAAATACATCACTTCACATAGTTATCATCTCCTTGTGATGAGAACATTTAAAATCTACTCTTAGAGCAATTTTGAAATATAAAATACTGTTAAATATAGTCATGTGTAATAGATTACCATAAATTATCCTTTTGTCTAAATAAAACTTTGCGCTGTTTGACAAATATCTCATCTTTCCTTGTTTCCTATGCTCACTCACTCAACTTCTAGTAACCACTAATCTACTCTACTTCTATGAGTTCAACTATTGTAGATTCCACATATAAGTGAGATCATGTCGAATTTGTCTTTCTGTGCCTAAATTATTTCATTTACCATGATTTCTTCTAAATTAATCATTTCTTACCTTTTTAAGGCTAAATCATATTTTGCTGTATTTATATACCACATTTTTAAACATCCATCCATTAATGAGTACATCAGTTGTTTCCATATTTTGGCTATCATGAATAATGCTGCAAGGAACATGGGAGTGCAGACATCTCTTTAATATATGTATTTCAATTCCTTGGGATATACACCCAGTAGCAGGATTGCTGGATCGTGTAGTAATTCTATTTTTAGTTATTTGAAAAACTTCCATACAGTTTTCCATAATGGCTGTACTAATACACATTCCCATCAACAATGTAAAATGGTTTTCTTTCGTTCACATCCATGACAACACCGGTTATCTTTCATCATTTTGATGATAATAATTCTAATAGGTTTGAGGTGTTAGATCATTATGGTTTGATCTGCATTTCCTTGTTGACTAGTAAGGCTGAAATTTTTTAAATATATCTGTCAGCCATTTTTATGTCTTCTTTTGAGACTTGTATATTCAGGTGCTTTCTTCATTTGTTAATTGAGTTATCTTTTCTGTTATTAGATAGATTGAGTTTCTTAAATATTTAATATGCTAGCTCCTTATCCAATGTATGATTTGCAAATATTTTCCCCAAACTTTTAGGTTGTCTCTTCATTCTGTTAAGTATTTCCTTTGCAGTACAGCAGCATTTTAGTTTTATGGAATGAAAAATATCTTTGCCCAGACCAGTGTCATGGAGCTCTTCCCCTATGTTTTCTTCTAGAGTTTTACAGTTTCAGGTCATACATTCAGGTCTTTAATCCATTTTGAGTTGACTTTTGTATATGGTGTGAGATAAGGGTTTAATTTTATTTTTCTGCCTGTGGATGTTCTGTTTCCCCAGCACCATTAATTGAAGAGAATGTCCTTTCCCTATTGTGTGTTCTTGATAACTTTACCAAAAATGAATTAGCTGTAAATGCATGATTCACTTCTGGGCTATTTATTATGTTCCATTGTTCTATGCTTCAGTTTTTATGAGAATACCATGCTGTGTTGATTATTATTGCTCTGTAGTATATTTTGGAGTTAGGTAGTGTGATTCCCCCAGCTTTGTTCTTTTTGCTCATGATTGCTTTGGCCATTCAGGATCTTTTATAATTCCATATGAATTTTATGATATTTTTTATTTCTGCAAAAAAATGTGTTCATATTTTTATAGGGATTGCATTGAATCTATACATTGCTTTGAACACTATGGACATTTTAACAATATTAATTCTAATCTATTACTATGAGATTTCTTTCCATTTATTTGTATCTTCTTCCATTTCTTTCAATAATGTCTTATTCTTCTCACTGTACAGATAGTTCACCTCCTTGCTTAAATTTCTAAGTATTTTATCCTTTTTGCAGCTATTTTAAATGAGATTGTTTTCTTGAATTTTTTCTGATAATTTTCTCTTAGTGCATAGAAATGCTCCTGACTTTTGTATGTTAATTTTGTATCCTGCAACTTTACTGAATTGTTTCAGCGGTTCTAACAGTTTTTTGATGAATTAGGGTATTCTACATATATGACCATATGTTTGTCTGCAAACAGGAACAATTAAATTCTTCCTTTCCTAATTGGATAGTTTTTATTTCTTTCTCTTGCCTAATTGCTCTGACTAGCACTTCCAGTATTACGTTGAATAGAAGTTTCAAGAGACATGCTTGTCTTTTCCTTGATCATAAAGAAAAAGCTTTAACTTAAAACCTTTAAGTACGATGTTAGTTGTGAGTCTGTCATATATGGCCTTTACTGTGTTGAGGTACAATTCTTCTTTACCTAATTTGTTGTGACTTGTTATTATGAAAGAATGTTAAATTTTGTCAAGTATGTTTTCTGCATCTATTGAGATGGTCATGTGGTTTTTCTCCTTCTTTCTGTTATTGTGGTCTATCACATTTAGACATTTGTGTATGTTGTCACACATTTGTGTATGTTGAACTACCCTTGCATACCAGGAATAAGTCCCACTTGATCATGGTAAATAATCTTTTTAATGCATTGTTTGATTCAATTTGCTAATACTTTGTTGAGGATTTCTGCATCTATGTTCATTAGGAATATTGACATGTAATTTTCTTTTTTGTAGAGTTTTTGCATGGTTTTGGTATCAGTGTAACACTGATCTTATAAAGTGGCATTGCAAGCATTTCCTCCTCTTCAATTTTTGGTAAGAGTTTGAAAAGGATTAGTATTAGTTCTATCAATGTTTGGTAGAATTCATCAGTGAAGCCATCAGATCCTAGGCTTTTCTTAATGGAAGAGTTTTATTACTGATATAATCTCCTTACTCATTATTGTTCTACTTCGATTTTCCAGTTCTCTATAATTCAAACTTGGTATGTTGTGTCTAGGAACTTATCTATTTATTCTAGGTTATCCAGTTTGTTGACATATCATTATTCATAAGTCTCTTTTAGATATTTCTGTTGTCTCCATCGTAATGCCTCCTTTTTTATTTCTGA
The DNA here is from genome assembly GCF_049350105.2 of Macaca mulatta. Taxonomy (NCBI): domain Eukaryota; kingdom Metazoa; phylum Chordata; class Mammalia; order Primates; family Cercopithecidae; genus Macaca; species Macaca mulatta. The sequence goes on from NC_133411.1 coordinate 127,744,620, forward strand.
TTATTTATTTAAATCATATCGATTGTTTTCTTAGTCTAGCTAAGGGTTTGTCAGTTTTGTCAGTATTTTCATAACACCAACACTTAGTTTTGCTTAGATCTTGTCTATTGTTTATCCAGTCTCTATTTTATTCATTTCTGCTTTGAATCTTTATTATGTTCCTTTTTCTTCTAACTTTGGTCTTAGTTTGTTCTTTCTTTTCTAGTTCCTTGAGATGTAACGTTAGGTTCTTAGATGTGATATCTTTCTCTCTTTTTTTTCACATAGGATGATTTATTACTGCAGACTTCAGTCAACATTGCTTTTGTTGCATGCTATATATTTTGGGATGTTATGCTTTCCTTTTGGTTTGTCTCAAGATATTCTTAAATTTCTCTTTTAATTTCTTCATTGACCTACTTATCATCTGGGAGCATGTTTAATTTTGATATATTTGTAAACTTTCTGAAGTTTCTTCTGTTACTGTCTTTTAATTTTGTACCTTTGTGACGAGAAATAATACTTGATATTATTTCAGACTTCTTAAATGTGTTAAGACTTATTTTGTGACCTAACACATAATATATCCTGGAGAATTTTGTGTGTGCACTTGAGAAGGGTATGTATTCTGCTGCTATTGGATGAAATGTCCTGTTATGTCCATTTGGCCTGAAGTGTACATTAAGTTCTATACTTCCTTATTGACTTTCTGTTTGGACTATCTATCCATTGCTTAAATTGGAGTATTGATGTCCCCTACTATTATTGTATTGTGTTGGGAGCAAGCCCCCCAAAGTCTGGCCATAAACTGGCCCCAAGACTGGCCATACATAAAATCTCTGTAGCACTGTAACATATCCATAATGGCCCTAACACCCAAGTTGGAAGGTTGTGGGTTTACAGCAATGAGGCCAAGGAACACCAGACCTGCCCAGGGTGGAAAACCTCTTAGGGGCATTCTTAAGCCATAAACAATTAGCATGAGCGATCTGTGTCTTAAGGGCGTATTCTTGCTGCAGTTAACTAAGCCCAACCTATTTCTTTAATTCAGCCCATCCCTTCGTTTCCCATAAGGGATACTTTTAGTTAATTTAATATCTATAGAAACAATGCTAATGACTGGTTTGCTGTTAATAAATATGTGGGTAAATCTCTGTTGAGGGCTGTCTGCTCTGAAGGCTGTGAGACCCCTGATTTCCCACTTCACACCTCTATATTTCTGTTTGTGGGTCTTTAATTCCTCTAGCGCCACTGGGTTAGGTTCTCCCCGACCTAGCTGGTCTCGGCAAGTGGCGTCCATTCGTGGGGGCTCGAATCCATGTCGAAGGGTCGCCCGAGTGACGATTGGAACAGAAAACTAGCTAGAGGACACCTGAGTACTCTTAAAGCAATCCCCATGGTGAGTAAGAAGGGGAGCTTGGAAGCATCAGAGTAACAATGGGACAGATATGGGGGTCTGGTTCATTTCACCTTGGAACTTTTTCACACTGATAATGAAGAGAAACAAGAGTATAGTGAAGTAACAGAAGAGTTTACAGAGCATGTTCATTTGCCAGCTAAAGCTAAAGTGGCAAAGGAAGGAGAGGTTCATCCCTATCCTTCTGCACCCCCTCCTTATTATTTTGAAGAAAATGACCTACCAGATCTTTCTTTTCCAGAGGACAGTGGGAGAAAAAACTTGGTGGGCAGATGAAGCTTCCATTCAGGCTGCTCACAATGCCCAGGCCCAACCTTAAATTAATATAACTGCAGACCAACTTTTGGGGGTTGGCAGCTGGGCTGGTTAAGATGCACAACTGGTCATGCAGAATGATGCCATAGAACAGCTTAGGGGAGTGTGCATTAGAGCTTGGGGAAAAAAATCACTTCAGGTGGATAACAATACCCTTCCTTTAGTGCTACAAAACAGGGACCCAGAGAACCATAAGTTGATTTTATAGCTCGGTTACAGGAGTCTCTTTAAAAGATGATTGCAGATTTGGCTGCTCAGGATATAGTACTGCAGTTATTAGCTTTTGACAACGCTAATCCCGATTGCCAGGTTGCTCTGTGACCTATCAGAGGGAAAGCACATTTAGTTGATTATATCAAGGCCTGTGATGGTATTCGAGGTAATCTGCATAAAGCTACCTTGTTGGCACAGGCAATGGCAGGACTGAGAGTGGATAAAGGAAATACTCCATTTCCTGGAGCTTGTTTTAACTGTGGGAAGCATGGTCATAATAAGCCTTCTGCCTGGGGAACCCCCACAAAAGATCCCAACAGCAGTCTGTGGACCTTGCCAGCAGGACAATAGGATTACTTTTAGGAAGGTCTAGTGTAAGTTTAAAAGGCGTACAAATACATACAGGAGTCATTGATTCAGATTACAATGGGGAAATTCAAATTGTTATATCTACTTCTGTTCCCTGGAAAGCAGAGCCAGCAGAGTGCTTAGCACAGCTACTGATTGTACCATATGTGGGAATGGGTGAAATTAAATGAACAGGAGGACTTGGAAGCACAAATAAACAAGGCAAAGCAGCATATTGGGTAAATCAAATTACTGATAAACATCCTACCTGTGAAATAACTATTCAAGGAAAGAAATTTAAAGGTTTGGTAGATACAGGAGCAGATATTTCAATCATTTCTCTACAGCACTGGTCGTCCACATGGCCAATTCAACCTGCTCAATTTAACAAAAAGGAGGAAAAATAGGGATTACAGGACAGTCCATACACAATTGAATCTAGCATTATTTGGTGAAAATATCCAACAACAAAAAGTTAAGAAATAGGTAAAATAATAACTTGGGTTAGAAGTTATGCTTGTATTTCTCCAGGCAAAAATCAACAGCTGATTTGGATATCATCAAGACACCTGTAACCTTATCGTGAGCCAGATGCTGAGGAAGAGACTCCGGGAGGATCCAGAGGATCCCCCAGTTGCAGCCATGTAGAAACTGACACTGAGGAGGATCCCAACTGTCACGAACAACACCCGTCAAACACAGCCACCCACCTGGGGACAGATCAAGAAGCTGTCACAGATGGCAGAGGAAAACCTGAGGAAAGCAGGACAAACAGTCACAATAAATAATTTAATGGTAGCTATGAGAGCAGTTATCACCACTGCCATGAGTATTCCTTCAATAAGGGCTGGCACAGAGAACAATTATACTTATTGGGTATATTTATCAAACCTGGCTGGCAATAATGCCTGGATGCAATCACTCTATGACACAGTTACACATGCTTTCTGATCTCAGTATTTACCATAATAAATCTGCTCCTATTATTGAGGCATACCGCCCTCAAAAACCTATTTGTAAACAGGATTGGACCCAGTTAGAAAAAATGAACGCACTTGTTTAGGAAGATTGCATTGCAGAACAGGCAGAGGTACTGCACAACGATTCCTATGGAATCATTATTAATTGGTCCCCTAAGGGGATGATTAGCTTAAATTGCACCTCTCAGTCTGCATGCCACGGTCACACTATGTTCAGATGATCTGAACAAAATGGTCAGATGGTAGAAATGATAAGAAGTACAGCAAAAGTTCCTATTATCTGGAACCATGGTAGTATAGTGTCACCTCAACCTCAAATGATATGGCTCCCTCTAGGAGCTAAATGTAAGGATTTGTGGAAACTATTAAATGCTCTTAAAAAGATCAAAATTTGGGAAAGAATAAAAAAGCATCTAGAAGGACACTCTACAAACTTGTCTTTGGATATAGCAAAATTAAAAGAACAAATATTTAAAGCATCCCAGGCACACCTGGCCTTAATGCCAGGCACTGGCGTGCTTAAAGGAACTGCAGACAAATTAGCAGCTAGTAACCCATTAAAATGGATAAAAACACTTGGAAGCTCTGTGATTTCAACGATGATTGTGCTTTTAATTTATGTTGTTTGTCTTTGTATAGTCTGCAGATGTGGATCCTGACTCCTGCGAGAAGTAGCTCACAGTGACAAAGCTGCCCTTGCTTTTATCTCTTTGCAAATCAAAGAAGGGAGACATGTTGGGAGCAAGCCCCCCAAAGTCTGGTCATAAACTGGCCCCAAGACTGGCCATAAATAAAATCTCTGTAGCATTGTAACATGTCCATAATGGCCCTAACACCCAAGTTGGAAGTTTGTGGGTTTATGGGAATGAGGGCAAGGAACACCTGGCCTGCCCAGGGTGGAAAATCACTTAAAGGCATTCTTAAGCCATAAACAATTAGCATGAGTGATCTGTGTCTTAAGGGTGTGTCCCTGCTGTAGTTAACTAAGCCCAACCTATTCCTTTAATTCAGCCCATCCCTTCGTTTCCCATAGGGATGCTTTTAGTTAATTTAATATCTATAGAAACAATGCTAATTACTGGTTTGCTGTTAATAAATATGTGGGTAAATCTCTGTTTGGGGCTCTCAGCTCTTAAGGCTGTGAGACCCCTGATTTCCCACTTCACACCTCTGTATTTCTGTGTGTGTGTCTTTCATTCCTCTAGCATCACTGGGTTAGGGTCTCCCTGACCGAGCTGGTCTCGGCAGTATTGCATTCTATCTCTCCCTTCAGATCTACTAATATTTGTTTTATATATTTAGGCATTCTAATGTAGATTGCCTGTGTGTGTGTGTGTGTATAATATATACACATATATTTTTATATACTTATATTATATTTATGTATACATATATATTTATATGTGTATTTATATTTTATATATATATAAAATTGTTATATCCTCTCTCTGGACTGACACTTTTATAATTATGTAATGACTTTTTCCTTTTCACAGCTTTTTTTGACTTAAAATCTGTTTTATCTAAGTATTGCTATTCTTTCTTTCTTTTGGTTTTCATTTGCATGAAATATCTTTTTCTGTCCCATTACTTTGGTCTGTGTATATGTGTCCTTACAAGTGAAGTTAGTATCTTGTAGGCAACATATAACTGGAACTTGTTTTCCTATTCATTCAGGCACTCTATGTTTTTTGATTGGAGAATTTAATCTATTTATATTCAAGGTAATTATTGATAGGTAAGGACTTACTACTGCCATTTTGTTAGTTGCTTTCTAGTTGATTTGTAGATGTTTTGTAACTTTTTTCCTTTCTTGCTATCTTCCTTTGTGATTAAGGGATTTTCTCTAGTAGTAAGCTTTGATTCCTTACTTTTTATTTTTTGTTTATCTAACATAGGTTTTTGTTTTGTGGTTACCACAAGTATAAGAAGTAAAAGAAAATACAGGGAAATATTTTTTAAATGAGGAAAATAATAAAATACCAAAATGAGAAATTTAACAACACGATTAAAATTATTTTTAAAATCAAACAGAAACTCTGAAGCTGAAAATTATGCACAAAATGAAAAGTGCAATAGAGAGCATCAATAGTGAAATTGACCAATCAGAAGAAAGACCCTGTAAACTTGAGGTCTAGGGCTGTTGCAGTCTGCTCATTGTAGGGTTTTACTGCTGTGGGCCCAGTGTTGAAGCCTAAGGCAAAATCCAGTGTTCACTTCCCTATCTTTCCTTTAAGCAGAGAGTATCTCCCTCCATGCTGCGGGGCCTGAGATTAGGGGAGGTGTGACACAGGTAATGTAAAAGTGCACATTCTACCCTGTTTAATATGTCTTTTCTTATTTCCTTGCTACACTTACGTGCTGTTATCCTTTGCCTGGTTTTCTTTGCTTTTTTTAAAAAATATTTTCATGTTTGGATAGTTGGTCAAATTGATGTTTCTGCAGGGAGACAGGCACTGGAAAATCCTGTTCTGCCATCTGGTTCTACCCTTCTCCTTTTGTTTTCTTCAAAGAGTTTTACAGTTTCTGGTCTTATGTGTAAGTCTTTAATCTATTTTTCACTTTATTTTTGTGTATAGTATAAAATCAGGGTCCAATTTCATTCTTTTACATGTGGATATCCAGTTTTCTCAAAATCATTTTTTGAAGAGACTGTCCTTTCTTTATTGTGTATTCTTGCCACACTTGTTGAAGATTAGTTGATTATATATGCCTGAATTTATTTCTGGACTTTATATTCTGTTCCATTGATCTATGTGTCTGCCTTCATGCTAGTACTGTACTATTTTAATTACTGTAGTTGTGTGACATATTTTGAAATCAAAAAGTGTTCTTTCTTTCTCAAGACTGATTTAGCTATTCATGGTCTTTTGTAGTTCCATATAAATTTCATAGTTTTTTTTTCAATTTCTGTAAATATGCCATTGGATAGGCATATGGTAAATATGCCACTGATAGGAGTTGCACTGAATCTGTAGATTACTTTAGATAGTATGGATAGTATGGATATTTAACATTATTAAGTCTTCCAATCCATGAACATGGGATATCTTTCCACTTGTTTGTGTCTTGTTCAATTTCTTCTACCAATGTTTTGTAGTTTTTGGTATACAAATTCTTCATCTCTTTTGTTAAGTTTATCCTATTTAGTGCTATTGTAAATAAGATTGTTTGATTTATATCCTTTTCAGAGGTTTTATTGTTAGTGTGTAGAACTGCAACTGATTTTTGTATGTTAATTTTGTATCCTGCAAATTTATTGAATGTGTTTCTTTGTTCTAATAGTGTTTTGATGGAGTCTTCAGGATTTTCTATATGTAAGATTATATCATCTGCAAACAGGGACAATTATAATTCTTCTTTTATTATGTGGATACCTTTTATTTATTTTTCCTGCCTAATTGCTCTGTCTAGGGCTTTCCATATTACATTGAATAGAAGTGGTAGGAGTGGGCATGCTTGCCTCATGAACATATGTTCGTCTATGTTGTCTATTTTTAATAGAATTCCTAACATATCAATTATAGTTATTTTAAATTCCTATTTTATAATTTCAACATCTTACGTTGTATCAGAGTCTGGTTCTGATTGCTGCTTTGTCTTTTCAGACTGTGATTTTTTATTGACCTTTGGCATTATTTGTGATTTTTTATTAAAAGTATCACATGTATTAGGTAATACGGACTTAATAAATAGATCTATAGTATAAGAATTTATGTAATCTGGCTAGGAATTGGGCCAAGTTAAATGTTTGCTGTAGATACAGGTGCCAGAGGCTTCAAATTCCTGTGATGTCCTTTTATTGTCTCTCCTCTTGACTTTAGTTTCACTAAGTACTCTCCCTTCCTCAAAAAGAGTCTGTGTCTGGCAACTTTTTCAACTATAATCCACTCTTAGCATACTGATTTCTATTGGTGTAGTAGCATAAAGGAGCATTCTATAATTCTCCAATTAAACTTCATCAGTCTTCTGGCTGACCTATCTCAGAGCTGTGATCTTCACAGTGTTTTCCCACAAATATAGCTTTGTTCCATCCCTGCTTACTACTTTCTTCCTAATTTCAGGATTTCTAATATATTTCTTTAAAACCTTGACTCATTTATGTCTTCCTGTTTCACACTCAAGTAAGAAAGCTAGAGGAAACTGAAGTGTAAGAAATGCCTTTACCCTAGATGGGCTAAGGCAAGTCCTTTTCCCTGGAGAGTGGGGCTTGGTGTCAGAGAACGTTCTGGGTATATTTTTCAGTGATTACTCTTCCTCTCCATCTGGTAGAGACACAGAGATTTTCCTCAGATATTCACCATGAGAACCTGGTAGTTTCTTGGAGGCAGATTTCATGAAAATGTGTTCCCCTTTTCTGGGCTGTGGCCCCACAAATGTTTATCACTCTCAAATTAGTACAGCCTCTAGCAATTCATCAAAATTACTTGTGTTCCTTATACTTTATGGTTTCAGCAGCTTTTGCCTGAGGTAAACAGATTTGGCTATGTCTTTCTGGATGTACTTGTCCTTCCAGGTTTCATGATGGCAGTTTGTCCCAAGACCTCAATTCTCTGACAGGTCCATGAAAAGTCATTGATTTCCAGTGTGTCCAACTTTTTCTTGTTGTAAGGATAAGAGTTATGATTTTCAAGCTTTTTACATATCAGAACGCAGATGAGCAGTCCATTGAAAGGTTGTTAGCACAGGAATAATATTGTGTTATATGCCTTATGTTTCTAAAAGACCACTCTGTATATTATATCTCCCTTTTTGGCCTCAGGCTCAGATATTTTAGGGTTTTTTTTTTTTTTTTTGACAAACACCATCTTAATTGCAACCCAACACTTATAAAATACATGGAAGAAAAACATGCAATGGACACTTTAATTCCATCTGGGAACATCTAGAATACTCCGTAGAGGTGATAATTTTAGGGCATGAGGATTCATTCTGCATGCACTCCATGATAATTCTCAAAACAACTTATTCATGTTAGCCATAGCCTTAAGTCTAAACACCATGGTGATGTGCCATAGCAGTGTTGTTTGTTTGTATCAGTAAACCCCCTCCACTTACTTCCTCAATGGAGATGGTTGGTGTCATCTACATTTATTTTCTAATGTTACTTTCTCCCATCCTTCTATTGGGATGCCCTTACCTTGGCTAACTTTTGGAGTCTAACTCATGTGTCACATACTCAATGAAGATTTCTCTAACTAGAACTACTTTCTGTTTTCTCCTCCTTCCTAAATCCCTATGATGAACACAATTCATACCCAAAGAAAGCAGCACTGTTTTTTTTTTAAATTGAACTAAGTTTTAAATTTATTCAATTACCCTAGAGTTCATAGAGCAGTGTGAGTACATACTGAATGCACAATAATTGCTTGTTAATTGAGAAAGAGATTCCTAGAAGCTGGCTTTGGTGGGCTACTTGTTTTGCATGCTGGTGAAATTTGTAAGAGGATGATAGACAATTGGGCTAATGGAATGAAAATTTACCTGCAAAGTTCAGTTGAATTGTAGTCAGTCCTTACTTAACATCATCAACAGGTTCTTGGAAACTATGACTTCAAGCAAAGTGACATATGAAAACACCAATGTTACCACAGGCTAATTGATCTAAACAAGAGTTAAGTTACTACATCATATTTCTGATCATGAAAACATCACCAAACTTCTAATAAAGACATAAAGTACTTCTAATATTAAACATTAAAATACATGTGAGCTATACATACAGTTAAGAAAGATTAATACAAGCAAATCATATAATCATTTACCCAATTTTTGGTGAATTAGTGAGTGATGACAGTTGTAGTGATGGTGAGTTAAATCAAAGAATAAATGTTTGCAAAGTGAAAATTGTCAGGATTACCTCATACCACCATGCAGTTCAAAAGTAAATAATAGCAAACATGGTGACTCTCTGAGCACTTCCTTACTGCATCATTTATTGCTGTGCATTTGTATGATTATCATATACATTATGAATTTTCATTGTACAATAACTTGTATTTATTATTTTATTCATTATTCATTATACTTATTCCAGTTAAGAGTCTCAGGTGGCCAGAATTTATCCTGTAAGGTCAGGGTCCTAGGAAGGAGCCAACTCTGTACAAGATGCCATCCCATCACAGGATGCACTCTGACACTCTGTCACACTCGCTCAAACTGGGACAATTCAGGCATTCCAATTAACCAGATATGCACATCTTTGGAATATGGGAAGGAACCAAAGTCCATGAAAGAAACCCACACAGACATGGGGTGAACGTGCAGACTCTTCACAGACAGTGGCCCCTGCAGGAACTGATTATTTTTCCTCAACATTATAGAAACAACATTGAGCAAAACAATGTTATTCGAGGACCTGTTGCTAATGAAAATAACATTATTTTAATGTGTGTGGATATGTATGTTTATAGATCTATATCTTAATCAAAACTTTTTATTAAGAAAAAACTAAGCATAATTTCCCTGTCCTGTACACTTTAGCTATTTTATATTTTAATTTATGTGATTAGATCTAAACAGTTCTAAGAATGGCAGCTGAGTGCTGAGGCAGCAGCATATAAATCACAGAACAACGAAATCTGAGAGCTGAAAGGACTGTGAGAGTTTATCTGGTCCAATCTTATTTCAGAAAGGGAAATCATGGTTTATACAGCATTAAAAGGCTTGTCTAAGTCAAAGTGCCAATGTCTGGAATCTACATTCACTACATCCTCCTCCAGAATCAAGACCCCATCAGCAGGTGCTAGGAACACCAGGGGCCTAAGGTGGACACGACAATGTGATCATGGGATACAGTTGTCTACCTGTTTCTCTGAGTTCTGGATGAAATGAGATGCGGTGAGATGCTGTCTGTTCCCCAAGACTGAAAATTCAACCTTTGGTCAACTATTTCAATACACATCAGAAGTATTTAATAGGCCACTTGGCTTTTCTATAGCTCTGGTGATAATTCCTTTGTAGAAACATCTACAGCATAAAAGTTGTTAACACCAAACTCAATTTGTTAATGTTTTAAGAGATCACCCCAAGTGACCAATTTAAATTTTTAAAATGTGCATTCCGAAGGGTGCCTCACACGGGAAGGGGTTTGTTTTTTGTGTTTTTTAAAAACAAAACAAACAAAAAAAAACCACTAATTAACATCAATATCTCCATGTGCTGCTCACCATTAGCATGCAGAAAAGCCAGCACCAATTGATGAAACAACATGCCAACAAACACACAGCACAGACAAGGCACATTCAGAAAGCATAGGGCAAGATGCTTTGGACTCTGGCCCTGAAAAACGTCTGTTTTAGTCTCCCTCAGCACTGCTTTTGTTTTTGTCTTTTTCAATTAACCTCTTTAAATACACACTTGTACCAAATAAACAAGGAGGGTGGGAGGACAAACATTTCAATAATCTGAATTTTTTGCCTTAAGCCTAAGGAAGGCTTCCAAACTAAAGCAGGTTTCTGATTGATTGTGCTATTGGGCTGCTTCTTTGCCATTCACCTGGTGCTATTATAGCCAATTCATTGATAGAGATTTTATGCCATTTTCTTCTGAGATTCCTTTTTCTCCCTCATCAATCACTAAAGTAGTGAATGGTAGCTGATCCAATGAGAAAGACAATAAGGAGGAACAGAAAACGAGTGACTGCCCTGAAGTTCAGACTTTGGCTGCCTCTAACTTCATCTTCCCTCTGGTCGTTTTCCCTTTCATGTGCCAAACAAAGACTTTTTAAAGAATTTTAAAACATGTTCCCTTAAGGGTTTGCTTTCAAAATGAAGCCTTGCTTTAAACATCTCTTTTGTGCATACTCTGCAGGATGGCTGGACAATTTCCAATGCTGCCTCGGCCTGTAGACTCTGTTATATTTTCGTTTTAACAATTTCCATCCCAAACACACTATAGTGGCAGCTGACACATAAAAACTTCAGTAAGGTGTAGTTTTAAGGAGAGTAGCCGTGGGCAGAGCTTTGATTCTTTATCTCCTAGCGACAGACAAACAGGTCCACAGAAAGTCACCACATAGCCATGAACCGGATGGAACAAAAACATCAGATTCAAAAGCTACTTGCACTTTAGAAATGGGTCTTTTCCTGTCTGTTTTTCTTTTCAGTTCCTAGTCTGTGCACTACCTGCTTTGGCCATTACCGGGACTACCTAACTGTCATATTTGCCATAATATGTTTTCCTTGGTCTCAAAAGCAGAAAGCAATGAAGGACAATTTCTCTGTGGCATCTCACCCAACTCCAGGGTTTATCTGTGCTTAGTCAATCAGAAGTTTGACCTTGGTAGGTATCACACATAATTCTTGTATTTTTCCTCCCTTGAAGATTTTCAATTAGTTTTTTCTATAATTTTAAGATATATCCCTTTTCATTCCTAAGAGTCAAGTACAAAACAAAGGAGATTAAAAAAGGACAGAGACACATCATAAATGCATTATTTTTCTTAAGAGCTTTACGGAAACATAACTCACATACCACACAATTCACCCGTCTATTCCTACATTCCATATAAATGGAATCGTACAATATGTGGTCCTTTGTAACTGGTTTATTTCACTTAGCATAATATAATGTTTTTAACATTCATCTATGTTGTAGCATGTATCAATATGTCACTCCTTTTTGTGGCAGAATAACATTTCAATGGATAAATAAAATATATCACATTTTGTTTATCCATTCATCAGCTGATTGGCATTAGGGTTGTTTCTACTTTTTGGCCATGATGAAAAATGTTTAGCAGCATTTAGGAACATTTATGTACAGTTTTTTGGTAGATATATGTTTTCATTTCATTAAGAATACACCTAAAAGTGGAATTGCTGGATCATATGATAATCTCTATGTTTAACCATTTGAAGATCTGTCAGGCTATTTTGCAAACAATTGCATCATTTTACATTCCCACCAGCATCGTATAAGGGTTCTGATTTCTCTACTTCCTCACCAACATTTTATGTTATTTGTCTTTTTTATTATAGCCATCTTAGTGGATGTTAGGTAGTGTCTCATTGTCATTTTGATTTACATTTCCATGATAGCTAATCTTTTCATGTGCTTACTGGCTATTTGTCTATCTCCTTCGGAGAAACATCGATTCAGATCATTGGCCCTTTTGTTTTGTTTTGTTTTGTTTTTTTGAGATGGAATCTCGTTCTGTCACCCAGGCTGGAGTGCAGTGGCGTGATCTTGGCTCACTGCAACGTCCGCCTCCCAGTTTCAACCTCCCTCCTGCCTCCCTACGCCTCCCGCCTGCCTCAACCTCCTTAGTAGCTGGGATTACAGGCACCTGCCATCAAGCCCAGCTAATTTTTATTTTTTCAGTAGAGACGGGGTTTCTCCATGTTGGCCAGGCTGATCTCAAACTCCTGACCTCAAGTGATCTGCCTGCCTCTGCCTCTCAAAGCTTTTCTCCCCTTCTGTGAGCTGTCCTTTCCCTTTTGTGTGACATTTGTTGAAGCATAAAAGGTTCTAATTTTGATTTTGGCTTTGGCAACATCATAGATGCATTTTTGTCCAAAGGCTCTCACTGAACTTGAAGCAACATAAGGCCAGAAGTTCATGCAGCAGAATATAAACTTCTGTGAGACTTGATCATACCATTCCTGTGTATCCATATCTTAGCTAAGAATCATTTTAATGATTCCAAAAGAATGGTGAAAAAGTACCCATAATGGTCTTTGAACAAAATCTTATTTCAAGATATTTTACATCTCAGAAGCATAGCTTTCTGCCTCTGAAGCCCACGTCTGAAGTCTGCTAGTAATTGTACTTACTCTGCAGAAAAGGAGGACAAATGGAAGATTTTAGACACAGGCCACAGATGGACATTTGACCATAAGAATCTGTCCAAATAAGCCCTGGCTGCCAAAACTACTGCCATTCGAAACTGTGGGGTTTGTTCAGTTTTAAAGATACTTCAAAATGAGAGGTGCCATTAGAAAAGTGCCACCAAAATTTCATCAAAAGGTTTGTTTCAAATGTATTTATTTTGTAAGGTTAAGTCTTGTGCAATTTTCTTTAATCAGTTAGATGAGTTGTACAGATACTAACCAAACAATACAGATTCTCAAAAGCAAGCTACTAATTGGAATTTTTTCAGTCATTAGTGCAATTAAGAGTTTTTCAAAAAAAAAAGAAAAAAAAGGGGAGAAAAAGGAGGAATAGATTGAGAGAGTCTAGGGTATGCGGTGAGCCAGGAATGGGCCATTATACTCAAAAGGTGTCTCTCTATAAACAGATCAATTCTCACAGCATTTGTTTTGTTAAGGGGAATACAGTGGAGCCAGTTAGGGCTTTAACCATTTGTTCTGCTCCATGACCACAATATGTCCTTTTGTTTTCTCCCTGTCAGGACTGCCTCAATCATGTAATAACCATACCTAAAAGTGACCACTCACAGCTTCACTGGATAAATTAAACCTGCCAGGGAAACAAGGATGAATGTATGCTCACTATGCTAGTAGAAACACACAATTCAATGTTTTTGGAAAGTTGATCCCCTAAAATTCCTAAACATTTCTTCTGTCAATGGCAAAGATTTCTTAAAAAATAAACAAACAAACAAACAAAACTACATCTAACATCACCAGGAAAATGCATTTTATTAGATTGGGGCTTTGTTTTCCAGATCCTTCCTAAACAAAAATTCCCCTTCTCCCCCACCAATAAAAAATAATTAAAACAGATAAATCAAAGCTCTATGCTCAATTCTATAATTCTACCCTCATCATCCAAAATATAGTCCATGGGGAACTTTGCAGGGGAAGAAAGGAGACCTTTCACTAGAATTATGAATGTGACATTGAGCAGCACTTTTTACTTTTCTAACATAAACTTTGGAAGATTATGGCTTAGCATCTTGACCATGTTCACAAGAAAATATCAGGTTTGTTGGCAGAACAAAATTGCTACATTACAGTAATAACATCTTAGGTTCATACAACTCTGCTATGCATTTGATTGTCTTTTTTCCATGTGCCCGAGACCCCAGAAGGAAGGGGTCTGTGAAGACCCAGAGCTGAAACACAGAATAAGTTAACACAAGTAATTTGTGATTCTGACTGTTGTATTCTTGCTTCTAGGCTTTCCGACTTCTGGACCTTCTCCTTCCCTGCTGCTTTTCCCCTCCTACCTCAAAATCTGGGTAAAGCATCCAGGAGAATAGTCTCTCTGCTCCATAGACAGTAGTTCCTGTCATCCCCCAAATGATCTTTTCCTTGCATAGTCACTCAGGTATGACAATTTGGAATAGACTAGGAACCACCTACTCCAGGTTGTTTTTTTCAGAGATTTAAAAAGCTCACCAGGCCGGGCGCCGTGGCTCAAGCCTGTAATCCCAGCACTTTGGGAGGCCGAGACAGGCGGATCACGAGGTCAGGAGATCGAGACCATCCTGGCTAACACGGTGAAACCCCGTCTCTACTAAAAATACAAAAAAAAACTAGCCGGGCGAGGTGGCGGGCGCCTGTAGTCCCAGCTACTCGGGAGGCTGAGCCAGGAGAATGGCATGAACCCGGGAGGCGGAGCTTGCAGTGAGCTGAGATCCGGCCACTGCACTCCAGCCTGGGCGACAGAGCAAGACTCCGTCTCAAAAAAATAAAAAATAAAAAAAATAAAAATAAAAATAAAAAGCTCACCAAACTCTCAAGGTTGCTGTTTACATCTCTATAGCTGTTAGCCAGAGGTTCCAGAGATCTGCACTCAACAACTGCCCCCACAACACACACACACACACACACACACACACACACACACCCCATTGCTTTCTGTTGTCCTGCCCATAAATGGCCCCTCTTCCAGAATCACATCTCATTTCTTTCTTTTCTGGATCATATCTAGACACACCTGGGAGTTCTGGCAACCATGTGTTCTTATCCTCGGGCCAGGAGGAGAGAGTCTAGAGTTTGTGGAGGCCTTCCATTTTCTATGTCATCTCCCAGGAAGAAAATCCCTTCACATACATGCTATCCTCAGTCCTCAAGGCTCAGTGAAGCTTCCATAAACATTGGGCCACCTGCCCAGAACCCAACCCCACTAACACAACCAGTGAAACTATGTAATGAGCTATAGAATGGGCATGAGCTATGGAGTCAGACAGACCCAGGCATGAATCCTGGCTCTACCATGATTAGCTGACCTTGAGCAAATCACATAACCTCCAGAGGCCTAGATGACCTCATGTAAAAAATAGCAGTAAGACTTAGGTTGTAGTGAGGACTAATGAAGACAATAGATGTAAAGTCCTGAATACAGGAGCTCGTACTGAGGACTGGCATGTGGGGAGCACCCAGTGAATTGTTGTGATATGACAGTTAATAATCGGTGAACGGTCTCCAAGGCCATTGCAAATACATAAGGCTGTGCTTTCCCTAGACCCACCCATGGCTGTGAAGCACCCCAGAAATGTTTTATAGCTGAGATCTCTTCAATTTCAGGAAACTGCCCAAGGTTAGAATCCAATCATTTCAATTAGGTGAATGGTGGCAGCATACCCTAACTAGGACCTCCCTACTAAACTCTTAAAGTTAAGTGAGCAAACCTAGACACATACTCCCTTTTATTCCAAGAAGCACTTATTGAGCACCTACTGGGTGTAAGCCACCACGCTTTAGTGCTTCTGGGAAAACCAGATTGAATAAGTACCTTTGCTATTTTCAAGGAATTACAACCTACTGAAAGAGTTATACATAGTTATACACAGTGATGACAGGCAAAACACAATCCAAGATGATACATTTACAGAGCTCCTGTCAAAGCACAGCCCTTCCATGGGCTTTGCACAGGCTCCCCAAGCACCAACACCCAGTGTTTATGCTTCAGACCCAGAATTAAAACACACCAAAGTAGAGTTACAAGAATAGATTCCTTTGGATAGAGAGATTGACAACTTTTGTCCCTCAGCCCCAGCCCATGCCTTCTGAACTTTCTGGTCTCCAAGCATGAATGGGATGTGGTACAGCTGCCAAATGTTTCTGTTATTTACACATGTGTTTTTTCTGTCTACCAGGGCTCAGAAGGGCCCTGAGACAGCCAGCCAAAGCCGTTCCCCTTTGTAGCTCTGAATCTTTCTGTGTTTGAGAGGCCCCTCCTCCAGGGATCTATAGTCCTTTGCAAGAATGGCCACGATGTCCTCTTCCAACAAAGAGGAGTTTGCACATTTTCTGGAAAGTTCTAGTATTTTATGAAGCAACAGAAGCTGAGAGTGACAAGGTCATCCAAGGGTATGGACAGAAACTGTGGGGCATATGGACCCATCTGGACAACTCAGCTAGGCAATGAGCAAATCCTGACTGATAGTGTCCTGTGGAGCCTCAACTCCTTCCTATCTGCCTGCAAGGGAGTTGGCTCTTCTTTCTCTCCTCCTGGTGAGGCTGCAAATGCCAGCCCCAATCTGGATAGGAGGCTCGACTCAGTTAGTGCCCAGGTTAGAAGAAGCAGCGAGCAGCTCCTCTCTGGCCTGCTGAGGTGTTCACAGAGGGGGCCCAAGTCTAGAGAGCAGCATCTGGTACCCTCTCATTAGTCACTCTTAGCTCGCAGCCTCAGGATTCACATGCACCAGCCTGGAAAACTCCTCCAATTACACAGCTGGTGGCCTTGTCAAAAAATGAAAGCATCTTCACTGGTTTCGCCCTCCAGCTCAGAGTTGCCCAGCCAAGCCAAGCCCCTGCCCCAACCCCTTCTACACATTGCAGCCTGAGATCTTTCTAAAACAAAGCACTGATCACTTAACTCCCCTGCTTCAAAAGCTCCCATTTCCCCACCAATTTTCAAAGTAAGATCCAAACTCCCTGGTTCACTGCATGATCAGCCATCACTCCACTTTCAATTGCCTCCTGCTATACCCCCACCCTTCTCTATGATGTGTTTTCCATGCTGAATTCCCTCCAGCTTCATAGGCACATTGCTGATATTCTTTTTTGCTCCCCCACCCTTAAGCCCTTTTGCAAATGCTTTACTCTGAATATAACCCACTCTACAGCTCTAACTCCTTATTCTCTTGCTCAGCAGAACCCTTTCAGGGCTCAATTTAAATGTTATTTTCTCCTAAAAACCATCTTTGTCTGCTCCATTTCCAAAGACTAAGTAAACTATCTCTCATTCGAGTTTCCAAAGCACTTTATACTTCCCATAGATTATTGTGCATTGCATTATATTATGTTTGTTATTTATTATATTAATTATTGCTCCTCACTTTCCACATACACACTGTATTTTGAGGTCCTTGGAAGTACGACTCTGCTTTTCACCATTATAGACTTATCCTTTAACCTAGCATAGTGCTTGACAAATAAGTATGTAGCCTTAAATATCTATCAGATAAGTGTATGACAGCTAAGTGAATCAGCATCAAAAATGAGTAAAGAACTTTCCTATAACTAAGTTTTAGATCAAGAAGATATCTAATAAGCATCCAATTCAACCCTCTTGCCTTTAGAGATAAAGGAATTGGAACCCAGAGAAGGTAAGTGATAGCTTGGTTGGCAATTGAAATCCCAGCCTGAGTGAAACTCATGTCCCTAAATTCCCCTGCAAGAGCTCATACAGACACCAAAAACTTCAAGAATCTATCATTAATAGGATAATTTTTTATTTCAAGACAGGATCCTTAGGCTCTATCCTCACATCAGACCAAAATTCAGTAGCACAGTGGTAGTGTTTTCTCTAGGAGAAACCTCATCTTGAACCTATTCTGCTCAGTATATCATATTGCGTAGACACACGCTCTAAGGATTCCATGTAGTTCTTTCAAGTTCTTCTTGTTCCATGTTGAAAGAATGGACAAGGACCATCAGGCTGTTATGCCATCACAGTACTCTCAAAACCCCTTTATATTTTAATACACTAAAGAGTAGCAAGAGAAATCTTTGGCTTTCCCTCTAAGTTCTAATGTAGGATTTACTGAGTAACTTGCAACAAGTAGATTTGTGACTATTATCTGTAGGACAATAACAAATTCCTAATACCACATTTGCTTCCTGTGGAGGTTTAGTTATGTATTTATTCATAATTTTTCTGAGATAGGGTGTTGCTCCGTCAGTCAGACTGGAGTGAAGTGGTGCAATCATAGCTCACTGCAGCCTCAATCTTTCAGGCTCAAGTGGTCCTCCTGCCTCAGCCTCCTAATTAGCTGGGACTACAGGTGTACACTACCACCAAAAAAGTGCCCTGACAGCTTTTTTTATTTTTAGTAGATATGAGGTCACGCTATGTTGCCCAGGTTGGTCTTGAACTCCTGAATTCAAGCAATCCTCCTGCCTCAGCCTCCCCAGGTGCTGGGATTACAGGTGTTAGCCACCACGTCCTGCCTAGAGATTTACTTTAATTGCATGTTATAATCCAAATTGCTGCAAATTCTTTAAATTGAGTGGATTGTATTTTACAAATAATTCATTTGGAAGCTGAATTCAACTCCCAGATTCTTTTGCAGCTTCAGTGACCTGAGAGCAGAGGGAGGTAAGTGCCCCGGATACTAGGCAGTGGGTGGACAATCAGAGGCCCTGATTGTTAGGCACTAGCTGGTTGAGTGAAAGAATGAGTAATATTATGCTGCCCTCTGGATTCAGCAGGAAGTCGGAAGTTATTGTGCTTAATAATGTTCTGTAGGATTCCATTGAGCCAACTGCCATCTTCTTGTATTGACAAGAATGAGAGTTAAAATTCATTATTAATTTTTTTTTTTAATTTCCACCTTTCAAAATAATCTCTTTTTTAGAGTTTTCCCGAGTTCAGAAGAACCTACTTCCACTCCTTTGGCTCTCTTGCTCCCTAGCAGGGGGCTACAGTATTGTCCATCGCTTCTGGCCCAGTTGCAGGTAAACAGAAGTTTTTTGCCTTATCATCGAAGTACCCACGGTCACTTGGAAAACAGCTTCCCCCAGGAGACAACAACACTGGAAACGCTTAGAAATGTCCTGCTCCTAAACTAACTTCTTTTGTTTAAAACTTTTTTTGTTTTAAAATCTAAAATAGGATTCACTTACAGATGAGGCAATTCTCTATTAACCAAAGATATCCTGCTGTGTACCCCCTTCTTTGTGCTGTGGTTTTCATGCTGAATTCCATGTTCATTTGATCACATAGTTCTGTTGGGGCTGCCCACAGAAAGATACTGACCCTGCTCCCTGGACTCTCCCAAGACTAGTTCTACTTTGAGGCAGCTCCTCCCATAGTGCCCTCCACCAAAAGGCCACCTGGCTTTCCTGATCCATGGAGAGAACCCACCCCGGCTTTCTTGTTCTGTGAACATGGTCTTTTCTAGGAGCAACTTTATCATAGTCAATCGAACATGCCTTCCCTCTGAAATACTCTTCTTAAAAAAAAAAATGCAGGATGAGGTGTCCCTTACTTAAAACATTACAGATGTCTCCTCCCCTTAGGGAATTTTTGTTTCACAACAGGAAACAGAAGTTTCTTTCATACCGATCCTCAACTCTCTGTTCTTATTCTTTTGATGCGGAAGAGAATTTTGATAAATTGCCAGGACAAGACTTCTAAAGGCTAAGTTGTATGTTTACATGCTGGTCTCTTTGTGACAAGGACAGTGTCCTGTTTATTTCTATACAATTACAGATTCTTTACAATTGCTTAAGAAATGCCTGTTGAATGCTGGCTGATTGACCATGCTTAATAAGAAACAGGATATCCTAGAGATGCTTACAACAATATTTGCATAACCAAGTCAGTCATTTATTCCCAGACTCTCACCCAAAGCAGGAATTGCTTTTACAATAGCCTGGCTTCTGTGTGAGTTCTAGTGGCAAGAAGTTTGTTTGCCACTCCCTGGCTCTAGACAACCCAACTGCTTATATTGAGTTGAAAGCAGTTTCCTTGAAATTTCCATTTGATTTGGTACAAATTAGGCTTGACATCCACATCTTAAAATCACCTTGGAGGCCAGGCTTGACTTTTGATTTTACCAGTGGAACACCAGCTTTCTTGGCTCACCCCAGAAATTTGAATCTGGTCAACGAACATTGGAAAAGGCAACTAGGTAATAAGCTGATCTTCACATGCACCTCCCTAAGATATGAGAGCCATTGACGTTGCAAGGGCCATGACAGAAGGACATTCCTCTTGATTTTGAATCCTAATGTGGCTAATGTCTTACCAAGTTTTGGAAAAACATTTGGCCATTCATTCTCAAACATCTTTGAAACACCTACTAAACACTAGGGACTGAGGTAGGTACTATGCATACAGAGATTAAAGACACAGTCAAGGCTTTCAAGAAAATCACATTCTAGCTTGAAAAAAAGTAAAACAATAAAATCAAAACTATATAATATGCATAGACACAGAGTTCTAGTTCTATAGAGAAATCTTTAATTCAGACAACAAAGGTCATAGAAGGCTTTCCCAATGTGGAAATGTTTGACCTGATTCACTGGATGACGGAGTAAAATCTAGCCAGCCAAAGAAAAGGAGCAGTAATTGAAGCAAAAGGATCAGCCTATGCAACAGCATGGATACTACAGAACTAAAACATGCTCAGGCTTAAATATACTGTGATGTTCCTGGAGTGTAGGTTGAAATGAGGGACTGACAAAGAGGTGAAGCTAGATGCAAATACTGGGGCCTGATCACGAAAGACCTAAGATGCCATACTAAGAAGTTTAGCCTTTATCCTCTTAAACAGAGTCATTGAGAACTTTGGGACGTATAGTAGCCATATGATATTTGCATGTTGGAAAGATCACTCTGCTGGTATGGTAGAAAGAAGATAGGAGGAGGAAAGAGTGAGCTAAGGAGAAAGAAGGAGTAGGTTGGGATTACCTAGGATAGAATGAAGACAGCAGCAGTGGAAATAGGGAGAAAGGATTTAGGACACAAAAAAGAAGGACAATCAGTAGACCTTTGGACGTAGGTTGAGAGAGAAGAGGAGTCCAGGGTGATTCTAAGATTTCTAGCTCACGTGACCAGATGGAGACAAGCACATTCACCACATTGCCTTTGTTAGTGCTGTACATGGACCACAGACATCAGAATCACTAGAGATACGTGCAAACAATGTCAATTCCTTGCCCCATTCTAGACTTAATGAGTCAGAATTTATGCATGCTGAAGTTTGATACTCTCTGCAGAAAACAGAAAGAGGAGTAGGTGAGACAGTTAGGCAGGTAATAAGCTTAGTTTAAAGCCTGTTGATTTTGAGAAGCCAAAGGAACATCCAAAGGGATGGGTTCTACCAACAGAGAGTATATAGGACTCTAGGCCAGGGGACACATACGATCTGAGGTTGTCTTCTTTAAGGGTCAACACCTTTAAGAGTAGCTACAGATTTTAAATAAAATCATCATCCTGAGAGGGAATATAGAAAGGAAGCAAGAACAAGAAGCCTGAGTCTAATCCTGGGAACACTGAAAAGTGGAACAGGAAACATGGCAGGTAATAGTACAAAAAGTACAGAGTTCAGCCCTGGCTTTCACTAAACCAGCTGAGATGGGACCTAGAGTAAGCATAGTTTTTCTGAAGATGAGATTTAGTGCAAGTGTAGCTTTTCTGCTGATTCTAATCCATTATGTCTAACGAAGAGAAGAGAAGGAGAGTATAAAAGATGCTACCAGTCAAATCTGTAGTGAAAGGTTTATAAGCTTTAGCCATGAATTGTTCAGGTTGTTTTCTACCTAATTACCCCCAAGCAAGAACACTTTGGTTCCTACAAAGGAATGTGCAGTAGCCAATAGTATGGTTGTATGCACCCAAGCATTATGGACACCTCTTAGAACCCAAATTGGTCCAGAAATGTGAGATGGAGTGACAGAAAAAGCAGGATGATATAACTCTTTCTTACATGCTCCCTCTGACAGCCAAGGGCTAGAGCAGTCACTATTCTGGGCTCCATAAGATATATGCCAACCTGCAATTGCTAAGAGAAAATTGCGACAAGGAACTCTTTTTCAAAAACAGGCATCAGGAACTAGTTTGGCCAATCTATTTTAGGTGAATTCTCCAATTCAGGCAGGGCAATGTGACCCCTTATGGTCCCTCAGTGGTAAGGATAGAGAAATGCTTTTCATTCAAATATCTCAAATATTTAAACTAAACCCACCTATGCAAATTTAAAACAGCAAACCTAACACAGTGGAGTTAGAGCTTCCAAAACTTTCTCTCACCGTCAATAAAACTCATTGTATATGAAAACTCAGACAATTTCTATAGCACATATCGACCACTTTGAAAAAAAATGTATTTATAGAAATTGGGACTACTGGGGCCTTCCTAAATTGTCATTTATGGAAACACTTTTAAGATTTCTATTTGGGCAAACAAGTCCTTCAGGGGTTTTTCCAGCATGATCTTGGAGAACAGGTGAATGCTAGGTATAGACTGCAGAAAGACAATGGCTAGAGCATCTCCAATATCTTGGTCAATACTCACCAAGGGTCAGAAAGTTGGAAACATAAGCTGCCTTTATAGCTGTGTTCTCAGTCTACCTAATAGCTAGTTGGTCAGGGAGTCTGTTCACATCTCTCAGCATTATCTCTCTGTGCCTCAGTTTCCTCATCCTTAAAATATGGACAATAACTGTACTTGCCCAAGACGGTTGCTGAGAGGGTTAAATAAAGTAATATATGAATACATAATAAGTGGTCTATAAAAGTTTGCTCTTATTTTCATTGTTGAAATCAATAAAGCACCATTTGATCTGAAAATCTTGTGGGTTGAAAAAATATCTTAAGAAAAACAAGTCCTCATGATAAGTACAGCTTTTTATTTTTCTTTAATTATGAAAGACTCTAAAGTCCAAACACAGCCTATTTATTGAGGCTGGTACACTTTGCCTCTTTAGCGACACCTGAATTTAAGCCTAAATAGATGTCACGGAATTCCATTGAGTGGGGCAGTTTGTTGTTGAGAACAGCAAGGACTTTGGAATAAATGCGAGTCCTGGTTCCCTCAATTTCCAACTTAAAAAAATTGAGGAGGTTTCTTAACTCTAATCCCCATTTCCTCGTTTGTAGAAAAGAAACCATATCATTAACCTGGACGGGTTTTTATAAAGATTTCAAATGAGATAATGTAATGGATCTCAATTAATGTGTTTCTTTTCCCCTCTCAGACCAAAACTTGTCATGAGGAATATTTGTCTAAGGTCAAGAGCTAAGAGTTAGCAATGCTGAACTATGGTCCTCACATATCAGTAAATCCATGATTTTTCTTCTTTCCTGTTATTTACTGCATTTAAATCATGAAAATCCTAGTAGTGGTGGGGTGGAGGGGGTGAACTTACTATAAAGTTCATTAAAGATTGAGTGCAGAAGGTTTCAATCTGTGACATAAAAAATGAAAGCTGTACATAAGGGAAGTAAGTGCGAAGAGGATTTTGTAGGGTGGATTGGAGCAGAAGAGGTTTTGAAATTGGGGAGATCACTTAGAAAGCTAATGCAGTAATCCGGATATGAAGGGATGAGGACCTGGACCATGTGGTAGTATCAGGACCAGAGGGAAGATTCAATAAGCTATGCTTTGAAAATATAACAGCATTTGGTCTAGGATTTTACCTGATATGGGGGATAAGACAGAATTGAAACTATAGTTTTACATTTAGGTGGTCGTGGCAGAGATTGATGGCTATACATCAACATCCACATGAGCTCTTTGAGAAAAGAGATGATGTCTTTCATTTGGTTCCCCATGTAATCTAGCACATTGCTCAGTGCATGCAAAGTTGGTATTCAATAAATACTTGTGCTAAATCATCAAAAAAAAAAAAAGATTGAGTGCAGAAATGAAGCACAGTGTTTGTGCCAGGGATCACCAACTCAAATACCTACAGGGATCATCCCTGTAATAGAAATAAGAGAAGCAACTTGGGCATAACAGTAGGAAAAGGTGAAGATGATGGCAAACTCTAAAGTGAGCATTGGCAACAACTTGGTTTACCAACTGTCTCCATGCAAGGATGCAAACCCAGTGATGTTAGAGCTTTTAGTTTTTGAAGAGAAGCCAGAAGTAGTTTGTGAAATTTTCTGAATTCTAAACATTAGCATCAAGTTCGATTAAAAACAAACACACCCTGTAGGCCAAATAAGAATCATTTGTGCCAAATTCAGTCTATGGACCATCAGGTTGCAACTTCTGATTTATAAATCATCATGATGATCACCACATGGCTGACCCTGGCAGAAGCTCAAAAGTGGTCATGAACGTGAACCACTTCTTCATTACCACCCATAACTGGTTTTGTTCTCCTTCACTTTGTGTTCAACAAACACCAACAAAATTAAGCTAAGGAGAACTTGGAAAGGACATTTCAGAGAAGTAAATTTGCCTGGACTAATGATCTCCAGGGAGAAATTTTACCCAAGATCTCTTCAAAGCTTTCTTCGACAAGTCCAGGTACCCTTGGTATCGAAAGATCTGTCTTCTGATGCAGGGCAAAAGACAAAAGAGACAGGCCAGCCTGGACTCAGGAGCTCCCCCTCCCTCATCATGGCCAGCTGACCTTGACAGGAAGAGAGGTAGAAAGTGCCTGGCTCTCAAGCCCACTGACATTTGGAAGCACAGGTGCAGCCCAGAGCCCTGGCAGGATTTGGCCAGGCGTTCCTGTGACAAGCCCAGGCCTGAAAGGGAGACTCCCCTGACAGTCTGAGCAGGAGGCTGAATCTGTCACTGTCTGGCTGGCAGGGCTGAAAGGGCTGTCTGCGGCAAGCGCAGATACCGGATGCCTGAATAGGGACTCAGTCAAGCAGGCATTTGTCACAGAAAACTCCCCCAACTCATATTTCACAGGGTGATCAGAAGCGGTGAGGCAGGGACCAAAGTGGCTCATCACCAGAATATTATCAATGGTGGTTATCATACAGGGACAGCTGGGCTGGAGGCCAGGGAAGCCCTCTTTGGAGACAGCAAATGTTCAATGCCCCCGGGATGGTGGGGATAGAGCCAGCCAGGCCCCACCCCACTACTTCCATACATCAATGCATGGTGCTCCAACACTACCACCTTGAGGCTCCAGAAGGAAGGAGCTCAGAGAGGCTATTCCACATTGGGAAGAAGGCACACAATTTCAGGTAATTCCAGCCTGGGAGCTGAGCCCTGCCTAGGTTCCTTTCAGACTCAGGTCCCTGGCCTTTTGTTTCAACAGCCTCTCCCAAGTCAAAGCAAGGCAAGCCCCTTGGGATTTATCCTTCTAAGGAAGAGGGTTTTATTTTTCTTTCATCATTGTTACTCTACAATGTGCTCTATAAGACTTGATTCTGTGCTCAATCAATGTGATTGAATGGAAAAAAAATCAAAGAGGCAGAGGAAATGCCATCAAATTTAGTTTTGTCTCAGGAGTTTCACAAAGAAATGAGTTATTTCCTCCTCTCTTTCTAATTATTTTAGCAAGGCAATCGAGGGTAGTGATTACTGCCAAGTGTCTCATCCATTAACTGAATGGCCCCTACAACCATGTTCCCCAGCCCACCCTGCATTGTAAGTGACTTACCTCCTTTGGGAAACTTGAGAACCAAGTTATAATAATAAGCAAAAGACAAAACTTTTTTCAGAACAACCATAGCTTTTTCAAATTCAAAAGCCAGATGATTTTGACATGACTAGCAGATTCATATAGTTGCAAATTGGGCAATAATTAGATAATTGCTAAAATACAAATATTCAGGTATGGTGACAGCAATAATATGAAGAATGACCACTAACATTTATTAGACACTTTGCATGTAATAAGCCTTCTTTGAAGCATTTGAATGGACATTACTGAGTACTCACAATAACCAATGTAATGGAAATAATATTAACCAGTAGTACAGGGGAGGAAACAAAGGTCCAAAGGCTTTATTAAATTGTCCAAGTCACACAGTTTGGAAAAGGCAGAATTGGGATTACAAGTGAAAAGTACCTTATACATCATTAGTACTAAAAATGTATGTTGATTAGAGCTGCTAAAGGGTGGTGGTGAAATAACTCAATTTAAGTAAGAACACCTTGACTTAGTCTTACTATGTAAACAACACCTACCAATTACTGAGAAAAAGATGACTACTCTAACAGAGAAATAAGCAAAAAATAGAAAATTCACATAAAATTTTGACAAGTGAACAAAAATTCATGTAAAATCTCACTAGTACTACATAATTGAAAATTAAAATGACATGATATGCTATCTTTTACCTATCAAATTAACAAATATCTCTCAAAGTTATAACATCCAGCATAGGTGAGAGTGTACTATAGCCACCATTGGAAGAAGTGTTGATTTTTACATTTCTAGGAGCAACTTGATAATGTATGTCAAAATCCTGAAAGTGGTTTATATCCTCTATGGAAGTTTTAAAACATGGCTATAAATTCTTTGGTATTCTTCACATTCAGTAGTGGCGTCTATCCCTTCCTTATCCCTTCCTTATGAACTGAGGTGTGCTTGTAACTGCCTTGACCAATACAGTATGGCAAAAGTGATACCACAAGACCTCTAAGGTTAGTTAATACAGCCCATGAACCTCTGCCTCACACCACTGGACTCCTCACTCTTAGAGCCCTGAGCCATTGCCTAAGTACAATTATACAGAGGCCATATCTAGGAACAACAGTCAACAGTCCTACCTAAGCCCAGTCTTGGCGTCTTATCAGCTGGGGTCCCAGTGTCATGGAGCAGAGAACAACCATCCCTACTGTGTTCTTTCTGAATTCTTAACCCACAGTATCCATGGGCATAATAATGTGGTAGTTGTTTTAGGTCACTAAGTTTTGGGCCAGTTTGTTAAACAGCAATCAATAAGAGGAACAACCTCTTACACAGTAATTATTCTTCTGGAAATCTAAGGGAATAATTAGGGACATGCAAAAAGAATTATGAACAAAGATGTTGAGGGCATCATTGTTTAAGACGGAAAAATATAAAACATAAATATGAACAATAAGAATTTTTTTCATCCCCATGATGAAAAGCAGCAATTTAAAATCAGATTTTGGAAGACTATTTAAGATTATAAAAAGTCCTCATAACATATTGTTTAAAGGGGGGTTTTACAATAACATAGATAGCAGAAGTTTTCTTTAGAGAAAAAAATGGACATATACCTATGCATTAAAATTATATAAAAACACTCCAAAATTTAAGCAGTAGCTATTTCTGAGTTGTGATATTATAGATGATTTTGATTTTATTCTTTATGATTTTCTGTACTTCTAATATTTCATAAAGTTCACAAAGGGAGTAGACAATTTGCTAATGACCTCATTAAATCTGTATGAATTTTAATACATTTTCAGAAGACCTGAATTCAAATTCCAACAAGTTCTATTTCAATGTCTTTGGAAAAACACATTATCTGCCTAAACTTTAATTTCCTCATCTAGAAAACCAAAATAACAATATTTACCTCAAATGATTTTTTGGGGGTTTTAGGATAGATAGGCCACTTTTAATTTTTCCTAACTAGATATCAGAGAAAAATCTATATGCTTAAAAAATCTTCTTTATAATTTGATACATAATAGATGTATACATTTTTGAGTACTTATGGGATACATGTGATTTTTCTTAAGAGACAAAGTCTTACTCCATCACCCAGGCTGGAGTGCAGTGGTCCAATCATAGCTGACTGCAGCCTGGAACTCCCAGGCTTAAGGGATCATCCCATTTCAGTCTCCTTAGTCATTAGGCTTATAGGCATGAGGCACCATGCCCAGCTGATACTTTGATACATGCAAACCATATGTAATGACCCAGTCAGGGTAATCCCCTCAAATGATTTTTATGAGGTTAAACGAAACAGAAACTATGCAAGTTCCTGGAATTCATCTATGTACCTAGTGAGCATTTAATAAGTGCCTTTTTAATTCACTGATAAGTATTTTGTCCAACATTTCAAACACAGTCAGAATGAGCATTTGAAATAAATATCTACAGCTCTCAAGTGAACAAAAAAACACTAGGGCTTGGCTTCCTATCTCACTGCTCATCCAAAACAAGTAGGATTTGGTAAAAGCTGCAAAACACTCTACCTCTCCCTGTCACACATTGTCACTGAGGACAGACAGCAAGCCTTCCTGCTATGACAAGTAGATAGAAAACAAAAACTTGGGGTAAAATGAACAGGTTGGTCAATTACTGATTTTGCTCTCTGCATGTGGAAGCCATTTCTGCTATTTTATCTGCTCCCACCATGACTGATGAAAGTTTTAGAACAAAAGCCTTCCAATGAGCTGTGAAGAGCTACCCCTTTTGTCTTTCCGGTATATCTTCTCCTTTTTATCATCCCTCCTTCCCATTCCCATGCCACATGCCAATTATTGATAATAGTTAATAATAACAGGAGCTAATACCTGTTGAGAACTGCTCTGCACCAGGCACTGTTCTCAGCACTCTGTTTGTATTAACTCACTTATCTTCAGCATAATGCTACCATGCAGGTACTATTATCATCTCTGTTTCTTCTATGAGGAATCTGAAACACAGAAGAGTTAAACGACTTTCCCAAGGTTACACAGCTAGAAAGCAAGGAGACAAGTCTAGTCAGTCAAGCTCCAGGGCACATAGTCTCTAACTCTTATCTATACTGCTCTGTGTAATTAATATAATGACTTGATCCACTATACAAAACTTGGCACGAGGAGATGAGCAACAGATAACCTTTCACTAATCTTTTTTTTTTTATTTATTTATTATTATTATACTTTAAGTTGTAGGGTACATGTGCATAACGTGCAGGTTTGTTACATATGTATACTTGTGCCATGTTGGTGTGCTGCACCCATCAACTCGTCATTTACATCAGGTATAACTCCCAATACAATCCCTCCCCCCTCCCCCCCTCCCCATGACAGGCCCCTGTGTGTGATGTTCCCCTTCCTGAGTCCAAGTGATCTCATTGTTCAGTTCCCACCTATGAGTGAGAACATGCGGTGTTTGGTTTTCTGTTCTTGTGATAGTTTGCTAAGAATGATGATAACCTTTCACTAATCTTATTAGCAGGACGAAGCTCAATCCTACAGCCTAACTCAAGGACTGCTCCTTCAGTAACGGTATTATAAATAGAGGAAAGGAACAATTGCTCTTCCACACTGACCCCTGGGTTGCTCTCCCTCATGACACTATCTTTGGTAGGATCCAAAGCTCCTTGGATATGTTCTATTAATACCTGTGCCCTGTGTCTGGTGCACCATCTAGCCCATCTTAGGGCTTAATAAGGATTTGTTTAGTTGAACTGAAGAGGGCCTACCCAAATAGGCAGTTTCTACCTAATTCTAGTCTCCCAAGAATTTCTCTTCAGAAGAAACACACACACACACAACACACACAGTCACTCACAATGATGAATTGTGAAAAATAAATGCTATTCCATCTAGCGTGAAGTGGTCTGGGTGTGGAGTTAATGCCTTAGGAAACGCTAACATCTAATCTTTAGGAATGAGTGGAGATTGATAAATGACATCCCTAATCCCTACCTAGGCTTTGAATCAATTAAGGAATAACACAAGAATAAGACAGGTGGAATTCAAAATACAGTATCACCATTTTACTGATTAAGCTGATATTGGAGAATGTGATTTATATTTGTGAGTCAATGAGTTTTACATACCTGAACTTCACTCTTCAACAGATGCATATACACAGTTCTAGGAAGTGCTTCCCTCTGGTTGGAGAACTCAGGCTCTCTATAGGCAGGTCTGTGTCTAAAAAGAAAAGACAGATTGGAAGCCCATGCCCATTATCTCTTTCCAAACATTCCAA
Organism: Macaca mulatta; assembly: GCF_049350105.2. NCBI lineage: Eukaryota > Metazoa > Chordata > Mammalia > Primates > Cercopithecidae > Macaca > Macaca mulatta. The sequence goes on from NC_133411.1 coordinate 127,774,555, forward strand.
TGAAACTAAGTTACTCTTCCTCCCCTGTGGAAGAGTAAATGAAAAGATAGTAAAGGCCATAGAATTTTGGCCCTCTCCCTGCTAGTACTCTTGGGTGAATGAGAACCAGAAAGTCATGAAGAGAAGGTTTTGGTATGACTGATAACAGCTAGTAAATTTCATCATTGAGTTGTCCACTTGGCTATCACAAATGATCTACATTCCTATTGCTCACTTACCTGTAGAATGCATATAGTTGCATTTAATATCAATAATTTAAAATGTTCAGTTTTAAGTTTGTGCTGCAAAGCCAGAACTAAGTATTCCATCAAGTTCAACTCTACTTCTTTTCATGTCATACAGCCCTGACCCAGTCTTAAGCTCCTTGAAAATACAGCTCCTTTTACTTCATGGCATTCCTTAGAATACAATGCATATAATAATTTGTTTACAAATGTTTTTTCATCAATGCATGCATGAAGAAAAAATAATAAACAAAAAATAAATCTCATTGGCTCTTCAACATGTAGTTCAAGGAGGAAGAAAATAGAGGAAGCCTCAACTTACAAATAGACTGTGTTCAACTTACTCATTGATATGTCAATTTGGGGAGACAAGAAAAGATTTTCCTATGAAAGGTCTGAAAGGTAGATCTTTTGATACAAAAGCACACACACACACACACACACACTCACAAAACACTAAAGTAGAATTTATCTAAGGTTCAGATAATAGCTCAGTGCATAAAGAATACTCTGAGCATTTCATTTTTGGACCTAATATAGGACACTAAATGTAAAGAATCAAGCCTTGGCGAGTGGATATGGGGAATAGCAGGGGAGGGGCAGCATGCTGCGAGCCTGGAGACTGGAAGAGCAGTCCAGGGTTTTCACTTCTCCTCCTTCCTTCCACCCTTGCTACTTAGGTCAGCTTCCTGCTCCAAATCATGCCCAAGCCAATCACTAGAGGTCAGCAGGAAGCCAGAGAAGGGGGCGACTGGTGGGAGGAGAGTTCCCTCAAAAGAAAGAGAAGAAGGAAAGGGGAAGAACACACTGTTGCCCAGCAATGGGAAGGAGAGTTCCTGCAGCCGGGCTTGGCTAGGGAGGCCTTTCTTATGTGAGATGTATTCACTGAGCAAACAAGGCTGAGGTAAACCTTTTTGAATTGATCTGAATTCTAGCATGTTAAGATATTTAATGTAGTGACTAAAAACAGACTGGAGTGAGTCAGATCTCAGTTTCAAGGCCTCTACTTACCGCCTATGAGACCTGGGCAAATAATTTCACCTGTGCTTGGTACACAGCGATCACTAAATATTTACTCCATGCCAGGTATAGCTCTAAGTACTTTACATGTATCATCTCATTTAGTTCTCAATAAAATATGTTTCAGAAACTAAGGCCCAGAGAAGCTAAATGTGGATGCTTACACAGCCAAATCCCCCTTCTCTGAAAAACCTGCTGCCCCAGCAGCAGATGGAAACACAGCTGATGGACAGCCTTTGGTTTCCTACCCTCCAGAATACTTCAGCTGCAAAGTGCCCTTGTTCACAGTCACACCCCTTTCCACAGTGACCCAATTCCAGTGACTGATCAGTATCGGGGTAATTTCACTCAACTTGGAATAATTCTGAAGGGCCATTCTAGCTCCAGAGCCCCACTGCATGGTGACTCGACTAGTCCTTTACCCAATCTTACTTTGTCCTCTCCTTCCCTTAGGTATTGGACCAAAGACATTCCCAAATAAATTACCTGCAAACTAAACTCATCTCAGAGTCTGCTTTCTGGAAAATCCAACCTGGGACACCAACTAACTTGCCCAAGGACCCATAGTGAGGATACAGACACAAGCAGAATGACATCAGAACCTCCTCTCCCAACTGCTATACTCAGCTGCCTCCCATGGTTAACCATTACTACTTCCTTACTCTAAGACACCTACCACAACTTATATACATCCTCTCTTACTTAGGTCTGGCTTTTCATTGGGAAGACGGCTCAAATAAAGATTTTGCCTCCAAACTGCCATACAGAATTTTAAGTAAACAAGACAAAGCCATCTGCCTTCTGCCTGTAAGGAATAGATCTTATATTAATAGAATCTCTCCTAACTCCATCTCTCTCTCCTTTTTCAAAGTATTGTCAGTGGCATGCCAAGGCAATGGTACAGCAACAGGTTAAGATTTCCTGAGGCCCAGAACTGAAAATTAGAAGAAGAGAAACTCAGGAAGTCTGCAGAGCAAGCTCCCCTCTTTGGCTCTCCCAGCTGAAAACTATGCCTTTTTTTTTTTTTTTTTTTAAGTGAGAGGTTGTCCACCCAACCTATTATTTCAAAAACAAGCTACTTTCCTAAAAGATTATTTTCTACAATGCACAGGCTAAAACATTTTCTGAATTAGTATTTTCTTTCACTCTGTTAGTATTCTCATTTTAAATAGTGAGCCCAGTTTCCACAATATAGAAGACCAAAATTGCCTAATGTTGATTTAAACAACTATGCTTTCCCAATATTCCCAATACCTTGGTTTGCCTGTTTCTGCTGGAAGCTTATAGCCACCTCTTCTACTATAACAGTATTTTATTTACAAACATGCCACACTGCCTAAAATTAACCTAATTAGCAATCTAGAGCACCTGATTCTCAGAGCATTTTCCGACCCTCTAGCCTTCCAGCTGCACTGCTCTTAGTTGTTAATGTAAAGCTATATCCAAAAAACTTTGAAAGTATAAATGGAAACTGGTCTTGACCACAGAAAAAACAGTCACATTTGCTCCATTTTCTGGCATGTGACTTAAAAAAAAAAAAAAAAAGTTTTGCCTCTCATTAAAGAGTATACAGTTCCAAGTTCCATGGCTGCCAAGAGCCCCTGGATAATCCAGCATGTCACCTTTCATGCCATTTCCTGGTGTGCTGGTAATCAGGATGGAGACTACTGCAAACCCCATCCTAGATCTGCTGCTGCTTTGTGGAGTAATGGTTTTCGGTCATCATACGTTGCATGTTCACCTTGCCTCTGATTGTTCTGGTCATGTCAGTGATGTAGCTTTGATGCAGAGATTGCATTGGAGTAAAGAGGGAAAAGTAGCAAAAATGAGGGAGAAGGATTAGCAGCTCAAAAGCTTTGAAAATCTTTATTTCATTGAAATGAAATCATGCCTTATCTACCTTCCTTAGACATTGCTGATCACATTAATTCCAGATGAAAAGTAAGTCAGGGGGTGTCTTTTTTTTTTTTTTTTCTTCATGCTGGTGAAGTTTTTCTACAGGAAGTCTGTAAAGGAAAACTCTCTCTCCTAGTGCTCCTAGGCAAAGCATTGAAGTACAATCCCACTGAAATCAAAGTGACAGCTAGAAGGCATTCCTAATCATCAGCTCTCTGAGTTCTTTCAAGACTTGAATACAACTGTCAATTACCAAGTTCTCTTTGTAGGCCAGGCAAGTAACAATGAATTAGAGGTTTAAATCAAACTTACCAAAAAGACATAGCTACCTTTTCACGTCTGATTGCAGTATCAAATGGCAGACCCAAGAACCAATGGTAAACTAAGACATTAGGAAAACATCATCAAAGCAACTGTAAAAGAAATTATTAAAATGTATTTAATGCAAGATCAACTGGCCACAGTTGCCATATTTTTCCAAACCAAAAATGAGCATGTATCCAATACATAGTCTAACCATAACTCTTCAGTGAATAACTGTTGAATACTAGGCACCACTCTCAACACTGCCCATGCAAGTCCAAATCCAATGGGGTGGTCAAATAATGAAGTAGTAAACAAAACAAGTAAAGTCCCTGCTTTATGGAGGTTACATTCTAATAACAAATAGATATACAACACAATATTCCATAATAAGTGCTATGAGAAAAATGATTATCATGGTCACATCTCTTTCATGCCCTTCACATTGAAATCACATCTGAATCATTGGAAAACAGTGTAAAGGGCTAAGAATTGAACAAAAAAATGCTAAGAATTAAGAAATTCCACCGTTCCTTTGGAAGGAGGGGTTAGGGGGAGCTAAAAGGACTCATTCTCTATGTAGTCATCTCTCACATCACTGATTGAACGAGGGAGCTGCCTACACACCCAGTCCAGGATCCTTCAATGCCAAATCACATCTAAATCATTATAGACTAGAGAATCTATTCCACTTTTAATGTTTTACATGATGTATTAGTCATTTTCGCACTGCTGATAAACATATTGCAATTTACTTCAGACAGGGCAATTTACAAAAGAAAGAGTTTTTATAGTTCCATGTGGCTGGGGAAGCCTCACAATCATGGTGGAAGGCAAGGAGGAGCAAGTCCGTCTTACATGGATGGCAGCAGGCAAAGACTGAATGAGAAAGACACAAAAGCAGAAACCACTGATAAAACCATCAGATCTCATGAGACTTATTCACTACCACGAGAACAGTGTGGGAAAAACATCCCCCATGATTCAATTATCTCCCACTGGGTCCCTCCTACAACACATGAGAATTATGGGAGTACAATTCAAGATGAAATGTGGGTGGGGACACAGCCAAACCATATTATTCTGCCCCGGCCCCTGCCAAATCTCATGTTCTCATGTTTCAAAACCAATCATGCCTTCCCGACAGTCCCCCAAAGTCTTAACTCATTTCAGCATTAACTCAAAAGTCTCATCTGAGACAAAGCAAGTCCCTTCCACCTATAGGCCTATAAAATCAAAAGCAAGCTAGTTATTTACTAGATACAATGAGGGTACAGATATTGGATAAATACAACTATTCCAAATGGGAGAAATTGGCCAAAACAGAGGTACTACAGGGCCCACGCAAGTCCAAATCCAATGGGGCAGTCAAATCTTAAAGCTCTGAAATGATTTCCTTTGACTCCATGTCTCACATCCAGGTCACGCTGATGCAAAAGTTGGGCTCCCATGGTCTTGGCAGCTCCACCCCTGTGGCTTTGCATGGTGCAGCCTCCCTTCCAGCTGCTTTCATGGGCTGGCATTCAGTGTCTGAGGCTTTTCCAGGTGCAAGGTGCAAGCTGTCCGTGGATTTACCACTCCTGGGTCTGAAGGACAGTGGCCCCCTTCCCACAGTTCCAATAGGTGGTGCCCCAGTAGGGACTCTGCATGGGGGATCTGACCCCACATTTCCCTTCTGCACTGCCCTAGCAGAGGTTCTCCATAAGAGCCCTGCCCCTGCAGCAAACTTCTGCCTGGGTATCCAGGCATTTCCATACATCTTCTGAAATCTAGGCAGAGGCTCCCAAACCTCAGTTCTTGACTTCTGTGCACCCACAGACTCAATACCACATGGAAGCTGCCAAGGCTCATGTCTTGAACCATCTGAAGCCATGCCCTGAGCTCTACATTGGCCCCTTTCAGCCAAGGCTGGAGCAGCTGGGATGCAGGGCACCAACTCCTTAGGCTGCACACAACTTGGGGATGCTGGGCCAGGCCCATGGAACTACCTTGTCCTCCTAAGCCTCCAAGCCTGTGATGAGAGGGGCTACCGTGAAGACCTCTGACATGCCCTGGAGACATTTTCCCCATTGTCTTGGAGATTAACATTTGGGTCCTCATTACTTATGCAAATTTCTGCAGCACACTTGGCTTCAATTTTTCCTGGGAAAATGGGATTTTCTTTTCTATCACATTGTCAGGCTGCAGATTTTTCACACTTTTATGCTCTGTTTCCCTTTTAAAACTGAATGCTTTTTAACAGCACCCAAGTCACCTCTCAAATATGTTGCTGCTTAGAAATGTATTCTGCAAGATACCCTAAATCATCTATCTCAAGTTCAAGTTCCACCTATCTCTAGGGCAGAGGCAAAATGTCATCAGTCTCTTTGCTAAAACGTAACAAAAGTCGCCTTTACTCCAGTTCCCAACAAGTTCCTCATCTCCATTTGAGACCATCTCAGCCTGGACCTTATTGTCCATACGGCTTCAGCATTTTGGGCAAAGCCATTCAACAAGTCTCTAGGAAGTTCCAAACTTTCCCACGTTTTCCTGTCTTCTTCTGATCCCTCTAAACTGTTCCAACCTCTTCCTGTTACCTAGTTCTAAAGTCACTTCCACATTTTTGGGTGTCTTTTCAGCAATACCCCACTCTCAGTACCAATTTACTGTATTAGTCCACTTTCACATTACTGATAAAGACATACCCTAGACTGGACAATTTTAAATTAGACTTTTAGTTCCATGTGGCTGGGGAAGCCTAACCATCATGGCAGAAGGCAAGGAGGAGCAAGTCCCATCTTACATGGATGGCAGCAGGCAAAGAAAGAATGAGAAAGATGCAAAAGCGGAAACCCCTGATAAAACCATCAGATCTTGTGAGACTTACTCACTACCATGAGAACAGTATGGGGTAATTTCTCCCATGATTCAATTATCTCCCACTGTGTTCCTCCAACAACACATGGGAATTATGGGAGTACAATTCAAGATGAGATTTGGGTGGGGATACAGAGTCAGAACATACCACCTGACATTACAAAGAGATTGGAACCCATTAGACAACAACAACAACAACAACAACAACAACAACAACAAAAACCCTTAATGAAATTATTTGGGCCCATCGAATGAATTGGAAACCAGAGAGAATAATGAGAAGATTATTAAACAAGGAGAAAGAGAGCTCAGTCTTTTCCTCCCAAACTTTCAAAGCCAACAGTTATTTCTGTCATTGAAATAAAATGAGAAAAGAGTCACATGACTTTTAGAATGAGATCTTACTAAATAAAACATCATTGCTAAATATGGTCTTCAGGCAGCTAGAAGGAGGCAATAGGCAGGTATTCATATTTTTGCCACCTTAACACGTGATACTACTTGTCTGAATCCTCTTTTTAATGTTCTCTCTCCTCCTTTCCTCTTGGCTGCTGTGGCTTGCACTCAAAGTAGAAGTAGGGTTAGCAGGCTGGAATACTGTCTTATTTAAATAGTTTAGTTACTGGAGATAATGAGCATGAAAAAAATGATTTTTTTCTCTCTTTCTGTATATACATTTTCCAAGGATCTTTATCCATTCTTATGGTTTTATCCATCATCAATGTCTAGCTCCAGATATCTGCTTCCAAGTACATTTGAAGATGCCATACTAGTATATGAAACTCAACAGGGCCAGTACTGGGTTAATGTTGCTGGCTATGCCCTGCATTCTGCTCTCTTCATGCATCCTGTATCTCCATGAAGGACACCATTGTCATGTCTAAAACCACCCACCACCTAAAAAAAACTACAACATACAAACATGTACTAATCTACTATATAATAATACTTGAAAACCACAAAAAAATGCTACTGGAAGAAATTTTAAAAGACAAAAGTAAATTGAAAGACATCTCACTTTCTTAAATTGGAAGACTTAATATTGTTAAAATATCCATACTATCCAAAGCAATCTACAGAGTCACTGCAATCTATGTCAAGGATGGTAGCCATAAAAAGATGAGAAGAGGGACAAATGGAAGGCCACATTATTAGAAAAGAACTTTGAAAAAAACCTAAAAGTCTTGGGACTTGATTGGATTACAGGAAATGAACAGGAGTGAAAAATGGCCACTGGACTTGATATGCAAGACTTTCTGGTCCTTTTTTCTAAATATCTGAGTTTGGGAAAGGTTGAAGTGTGGGAAGGGATTAACGGAGCATATCTCTACATCTACTTCCACACATCTGTCCCTGTTTAAATTCATCCTCTTTAGCCATGCTATTTTTCTCTCTCATTAAAAATGACTTTGATTTCTGTTATCTTTCTCAACTCAGACAAACTGAAAACATAAAAATCAACTCTCTGTTCTAAGTGATTTATAAATATATTGAAATTTTTTATTCTCAGAATTGATGTGTTTAACATATACTTCCCTTCTCCCTGCTCCTTAAACTGGAACCAATCCACATCAGTAACCATCCAACGAATTGTTCAATATTCAAGACTGCATCTTCTCCACATACTAAGAAGAATGCCATAAAATAGAATATGGTCTTATGAGAAAATATACACCTCAGAATAATAAGGAACATACAGAGAGAACAAACTCCTCTTACCCCAATGGGGAAAGACATATAAGATTGCATTGTGCTTCCAACAGACAAACTAGCAAGGCCTGTGCAAGTGATTTTACATAAATAAGAAGGAGCTCTGCAAGCATTTCCCATATATGCATTGAGCAATACGCCCCAAAGCAACCCTAACCAGGAAGAAAAAGTAGGAGGCTGTAACTAAGTGGAACTTGAGTCTCTGCTTTCATGTAGTTTATTTCTTGTAAGTGACCTCTGCCACTTTGGCTTTATGTGTGGGCACTCATCCTTTACAAGCAAATACAATTGTGAGGCATTTTCCTCTGTGTATAGTTAGATAATGAATTCTTCCTGTTGCAAAGTGACCTCAAGAGCCCAAAACTTCATTTCATTTCAATTTGTGCCAATGAAACGCTTGACAAATTGCTCTTTTTAGAGTCATGTGTAAGTTTGGGTTGTGGGCCTAAGCATTGTTGCTCTTCTGACAAGGAAAAATCGGGCTGTAATATTTGCTCCCTATTCTTTGCAGTGCCAGTGACTACAGGAAAGGCTGGGTAGTATTAGCATTGAGTATTTCTCCCCAATTCATTCATTTTGAGGACAATTACTGAAAAATCACAAAGTACTGAAGAGATGAAATCAGCAAATGGAGAATAAATCTTACATTTAAATATATAAGCACACAAAGATGTATACCCAGGAAAAATATTGTTTCAAGAGTATTCTTGGAATATTATCTCTTCCTTATTCTCCAATACAGATAACTTCGTATTTCTAGTCAGAGTTTTGGTTATGTGAGAGATCTAAAGAGAACAATTTTCTACTTGTGCTCTTGGCAAATGCTGAAGCTCTCCTGCTGGAATTCTGTCATCTTTTTTCTGAACTCAGATGATAAACCAAATTTGCACATTGTTGATCTAAAGCCCAAGTCTTTAACCTGAGCATAATGAAATCACATTAGGAGACACGCCTGTCCAAACACCACAGTAACGGTGCCAGTGCTGCTTGGAATAGCTGCCATTTGGTCATCTCTTCTCAGCCCCAAATTATGTGAGTGTCACCTGTTCCCATTTCAAATTATCCTATGATTGCCTTTTATATTATAGGGTTATATCAGCCATATCAACTATACCAACTGGCACCCAGACATCAGGAATATGGAAATGGCTATCCCTCTTTGCTCACCTTATATGCTCTGATCAATTCTTATAGAACTGTCTAAGGAAATATAAGTTTGCCTTAAACCCAGAAATTGACTAAAAGGGTCCTCTAATGCATTCTTTAACATGAAGTACTCCTCAAAGTCACAAAACTTTATCTCCAAGTTATTTGATTTTTAAAAATAGCTTGCATAATAAATAAATAAAATAAAATATACCTGTATAATTTGTTACTCATTTACCAGGGACAAATATCAAAATTACATAATGGTCATCACACATTATATTGGAGATTTTTGTCTAGTTATTTCAAAATTAAAAGCTACTTTCAAGCTTCCCAAAATTGACTTGGAAAAATATCATGCATCCCCCTTAGCTGTTTGTGAATTCCTGCTATGTTAGTTTCTAAGTCAAACACTATTGCTGCTTATTCTGTTTTCTTAATAAAAGATTGTTTGAAAATCAGCTTGTAAAATAACTATATTTAATGTTTAAAGATGTAAAAGTGGACACTTAAAATATGAGAGAAAGTTACTATAAAATAAATTAAGACAATCTGAAGAAAACAAAACTAAGAAATGAAAAATAATAATTAAAAACTTCAAATCTATACATGAGATTAAGGACATATTAGACACAGCTGAAGAGATTTGCAAGCTAGAACATAGACATGAAGAGATTATCCAAATTTTTATAGGTATTGCATTGAGTCTGTAGATTGCTTTGTGTAGTATAAACATTTTAGCAATTAAAAGAATTGGAAGAATTAATATTGTTAATATGTCCCAAAATGATCTACAGATTAACTTCCAATTCATGAACATGGGATATCTTTCCATTTATGTCTTTTTCAATAGCAGAAATAGACAAAATAATTAAAAAAAATCAAATGTTTAAAAGTATGAGGGATAGACTGATAAAATCTAGCATAATCTATTAAGACATCAGTCAGGAAAGAGAGGAAGAATAAGAGAGATAAAATATACAAAGAGAGAATGGTTGAGAATCTCCCAGATTTGAAGTAAGACAATACATCTCAGGTTCAGGAATTCTATTGAATTACCAGAAAAATAAGAATTGTTTTACTCCACATCTAGATACATCATAGGGAAACTTGGGGACTGCAAAGAGAAAGAATATATAAAATTGAGCCAGAGAGAAAATACAGATTACTTACAAGGGACCTACTATTAAACTGATAGCAAACTCTTCAATACCAACAATAGAAAACAGAAGACAATGAAGCAATATCTTTAAAATTCTATGAGAATAGAACCACAAACTAAATTTATGTGCCTTATTTAAAACTCCTTTGAAATAATCACAGGTGAAATATAGATATTTTAGACAGACAAAAACTGAGTTTGCCTATATACACACTTTCGAAAGGAAATCCTAAAGGATGTACTTGAGGCAGAAAGAAAAACCAATGCCAATAGGAAGGTCTGAAATGTAAAACGAAATAGTTCAACAAGCACATGGCATATATGTGGGCAAATCTAAACAATTGTATAAAACAATAGTATTGTCTAAAGTGAAAGTTTAAAAGACGACGACTAAAATACCATCCAACAATGGAGTATGAATCAGATGGGAGATAAGCAAAATTAAAGCATCCTTGGATTAATTTATTGTTCTAGAGAAGAGTAGACACTCATTTTAGACAATGCTAAGCATCCATATTTAGGTTAACCTGTACAAAAATAGAATGATATTCAAGCTAGAGTATGAAGAAGAAAAATGAAAGAAGAAAAAAGATGATCACCCAAAAAGAAGATAAGAAAGGGAAAAAAAAGAAATACAGAAAAGGATAACTTTTCTAGGATAACTAGAAAGCACAAAACAAATTAATAGAAATGAAACCAGGACATGTATTATCACAAAGTTTTCACACAGAGGATATTCTCAGACCATGATGCCATTATGTTAGATGTTAATAACTGAGTGATAAATAGAATAAAATGCCTAGGTTTGAAATTTTTAAAACATACTTTTGAATAACACATAAGTTAAAAATAAATCATAAAAGCTTAAATTTCTACATATCAAATTATTGCATAAAGTATTATGATATAGCTATATGTTACTTAGAAATAATTATATAGCTTTAAGGACTTTTATTAGAAAAAACGAAAAGCTCAAAATTAATTAAGCATTTGACTTGAGAATCTGGTTAAAAGAAAATCTCCAACTACACTCCAAAATATAAATAGAACTTAAATAGATGAGAAATTAATGAAATAGAAAATATAAAACCAATTTATATAAAAAAGAAAAAGTCAAAAATAGTCAAGATGCTCCTAAAGAAGAAGAACAAGGTAGATGGACACCTTATCAGAGAGGAATAGGTACCATAAGAAGGAAAATATAATCTTGACAATGGATGGATTTCTCTAAACACACACACACACACACACACACACACACACACACACAAAACCACAAGTCATAAAGGAAAAGCTCAACATATTTGACTAAATTAAATAGAGAAATTAAGAACTTCTATTATCAGAAAGATAACATAGACAGGTAAAAGGACAATGTACAAACTGAAAGAAAATTTGTAACACATAGAACTGTCAAAGGATTCATATTTAGAATACACAGAGAACTCTTATACATCAACTAGAATATACAAAACAAAAGTGGGAAAACAGGCCAAGCCAGGAACAGTACCTTTATAGAAAAGGAAATGCAAGCATCTGAAAAGATGTTCAACCTGAACATCATTAAATAAAAATTAGACCTACACAATAATATTATTTTAGGCCCAACAGACAGGCAAAAATAAAAAAAAATTCTAGAAATGCCGAAAGTTAGCAAGGATGTAAAGCAATAAATATTTATATATTAGTGGGAGTGCAAATTTTTGCAATTGCTTTGGGAAACAATTTGGCATTGTTTTAAGTGATGAATGATCTGGTTCTGCATTGCCAGCCAGCAGAGTTGAAGCCCCTGCTTCCAAAAATGGGAAATCACATATTTTATATATGTATATGTGTGTGTGTGTATAATAATCTAGCAATTACTACTACATATCTGTATACAGTTTACTCCTAGCTAGTTATGGCAAGAGACCGGTAGAGTAATTCATTATAACATTATTTGTAATAAGGAAAATAAAGAAATGGCTTCAATATCCATCACCAGTAGATGTGAAGACAAATTGTAGAATTTGTAATCAATGAAACACTACACAGAAATAGAAAATAACTAACTACAGGTAGCCTCATCAACACAGATAAATCTCAAAACACTAGTAAATTCAGGAAAACTGTAAGTCAAGAGGACTACATATAGTATAAAGACTTACACAGTTCAGGCCCAGGCATGGTGGCTCACACCTGTAATCCCAGCACTTTGGGAGGTGGAGGCAGGCAGATCACGAAGTCAGGAGATCGAGACCATCCTGGCCAACATGGTGAAACCCTGTCTCTACTAACAATACAAAAATTAGCTGGGCATGGTGGCGCATGTCTGTAATCCCAGCTACTTGGAAGGCTGAGGCAGGAGAATTGCTTGAACCAGGGAGTTCGAGGTTGCAGTGAGCCGAGATTGCACCACTGCACTCCAGCCTGGTGTCAGAGTGAAACTCCATCAAAAAAAAAAAAAAAAAAAAAAGACACACATTTCAAAACCTGCAAAACCGAACAAACTTTTACATATTCAAACAAACCAAAATAAAAATAAACACAAAATTAAGCATAATGGTTACCACTGAGAGACCAAAGAAAGGAGGATGAGCTCTTTGAAGGGCTTTAAAAGGTACTGGAAACTTTCTATATTTCCTGGGTAGGGAAGTAGCCAGAGCAGAATGGCAGAATAGGACTATTCCGTGATCACTTTTTCATAGAAACATCGATTTCAACAACTATTCACATACAAAAATACCTTCACAGTTGCTAAGGAAACCAAATAAGACTTTGCAGTACCTGGTTATAGCAAAATAATAAGAAAGATGCATTGAAAAGGGTAGAAAGGACACTTTTACATTAACCACATCACCCTTCTCCCAACTCAACACTGGGAGAGATATTGTCTAGCTGTGGAAAAGAGAGGGAAGTGAGGGTAAGATTTTACCTTGGACCATAACAAGAGGTCAACCACAGTAAGACCCAGCACCAAGCAGACCCTCATGACCCCCGACTCCAGTCTGGTACCTGCAAACCAAGCCTCCAGACCTGTCCCAGTGCCAGGTGGTAACCTATAACCCCAGTGAGGTGGGTTCATTCTCCAGTCCACATACCCACTGGCCAATTACAGCAGCACTGGGCTTCAGGCAACCCTCAGTGGCAGGCAGGCCCCAGTGTCCACAGGCTTCAGGCACACCCTAGTGCTATGCCAGCCTCCTCAGCCATGGGCTTTGGACATGCCCTAGCTCCCTCCACACCAGCCTCAGCAACCACAAGATTCCAGCCTCATCAGCCACAGTGGTCCTGGGCTTAGGGACCACACCATAATCAAGGAAACATGGCATACCCAAAAGAACAAAATAAAGTGCCAGGGATTGTCCCTAAAAATGGAGTTATGTAAACTGCCTGACAAAAAATTTAAAAATAACTGTTTTAGGGAAGTTCAGCAAACTTCAATAAAATACAGAGAAACCAAGAAAATGAGAAAAAAATTTAATGACCAGAATGAGAAATTTCACAAAGATATGAAATAATAAAAATCAAACATAAATCCTAGAGGTGAAAAATACAATGAAACATATAAAAATGCAATAAACAGTATCAAGAACAGAATTGATCAAGCAAAAGGAAAAATCTGTAAACTCAAAGGTGAATTATTTTAAAATATACAGTCAAAGGGAAAAAAATAAAGCATAAAAAGAAATGAAGGAATTTTACAGAATTTATGGCATAACATCAAAAGAGCACTTTTGTTTTATTTTATGCTTAGTTTTATCAGCTTTATTGAAAAACAATTTACATACAATAAAATCCACTAATTTTAATATACATTTCTATGAGCTTTAAGAAATGTATGCATTCATGTAAACACCAGCACAATTAAGAGAACAGGCTGGGCATGGTGGCTCACACTTATACTCCCAGAACTTTGGGAGGCTGAGTTGGGTGAATTGCTTGAGCCCAGAAGTTCAAGACAAGCCTGGTCAAAATGGCAAGACCCTGTCTTTGCAAAAAATTTAAAAATTAGCCAGGCATGGTGGCATGTGCCTGTGGTCCCAGCTATGTGGGAGGCTGAGGTGGGAGGATCACCTGAGCCTGGTTAGTAGAGGCTGCAGTGAGCTGTGATCACACCACTGTATTCCAGCCTGGGTGACAGAGCAAGACCCTGTCTAAAAAGTAAAAAATAACAATAAAAAAAGGGAGGAGGAGAGAGAAAAAAAAATTTCTATCACTCTGAAAAGTTTGTTCATGCTTTGTTTTTAGGTCAATCCCCTTTCCCATCCTTGGGCCCTAACAACCACTGGTCAGTTTCAGTAATTAGAGTTTTCCCTTTTCTAGAATTTTGCTTAGCATAATGCAGAAAAGCACATTTTCAAGTCACAGGAGTCAAGATGGAGAAGATAAAAATACAGGCACGGAAAGCTTACTTAAAGAAATAATAGAATAAAACTTTACAAACCTGGAGAAAAATACAAATATCCAAGTACATAAAGGTCAAAAGTCTCTAATCAGATCCAATTAAAACAGGGCTATCTCAAGACATATTATAATCAAACTGTCAAAAATCAAAGATAAAGAGAGGATCCTGAAAGCAGCAAGAGAAAAGAAGCGTTTCCTTAGAATAGAATAGAAGGGTATTCCTCTTGCAGTGAGCTGAGATCATGCCACTGCACTCCAGCCTGGGCGACAGAGCGAGCAAGACTCTGTCTCAAAGAAAAAAACAAAAAGAATATAAGGGAATGCCAATATTCCCTGGCAACAGACTTCTCAACAGAAACTTGACAGTCTGGGAGAGACTAGTATGATATATTCAAAGTGCTGAAGGAAAAAATCTCTCCTCCACTACACAGTACCCAACAGCACACAACAAAGCTGTACTTCAGAAAACGGAAGAGAGACTTCATGTCTAAAACACCAAAAGCAACGGCAGCAAAAGCCAAAATTGACAAATGGGATCTCATTAAACTAAAGAGCTTCTGCACAGCAAAAGAAACTACCATTAGAGTGAACAGGCAACCTACAGAATGGGAGAAAATTTTTGCAATCTACTCATCTGACAAAGGGCTAATATCCAGAACCTACAAAGAACTCAAACAAATTTGCAAGAAAAAAACAAACAACCCCACCAAAAAGTGGGCAAAGGATATGAACAGACATTTCTCCAAAGAAGACATTCATACAGCCAACAGACACATGAAAAAATGCTCATCATCACTGGCCATCAGAGAAATGCAAATCAAAACCACAATGAGATACCATCTCACACCAGTTAGAATGGCGATCATTAAAAAGTCAGGAAACAACAGGTGCTGGAGAGGATGTGGAGAAATAGGAACACTTTTACACTGTTGGTGGGATTGTAAACTAGTTCAACCATTATGGAAAACAGTATGGCGATTCCTCAAGGATCTAGAACTAGATGTACCATATGACCCAGCCATCCCATTACTGGGTATATACCCAAAGGATTATAAATCATGCTACTATAAAGACACATGCACACGTATGTTTAGTGTGACACTATTCACAATAGCAAAGACTTGGAATCAACCCAAATGTCCATCAGTGACAGACTGGATTAAGAAAATGTGGCACATATACACCATGGAATACTATGCAGCCATAAAGAAGGATGAGTTTGTGTCCTTTGTAGGGACGTTGATGCAGCTGGAAACCATCATTCTTAGCAAACTATCACAAGAACAGAAAACCAAACACCGCATGTTCTCACTCATAGGTGGCAACTGAACAATGAGATCACTTGGACTCGGGAAGGGGGACATCACACACCGGGGCCTATCATGGGGGGGGAGGGGGGAGGGATTGCATTGGGAGTTATACCTGATGTAAATGACGAGTTGATGGGTGCTGACGAGTTGATGGGTGCAGCACACCAACATGGCACAAGTATACATATGTAACAAACCTGCACGTTATGCACATGTACCCTAGAACTTAAAGTATAATAAATAAATAAATAAATAAATAAATAAATAAATAAATAAATAAAAAGACTTCCTTAGAGAAACAAAAGCTAAGGAAGTTCATCACCAACAGAAATGTCTTACAAGAAATGTTAAAGGTAGTTAGTTCTTCAAGGTAAAAGAAAAGAATGCTGATGAGTAATACAAAAACATCTTAAAAGTATAAAACTCACTGGTAAAAGTAAGAAAAATGTAAGAAAAAGTAAGAAAACTTTCTTACTGTTAAGAAAAAGTGAGATAGGTTATATATTAGATCACAAGATAACTCTTCACAATTTTTAAAAGACTGAAATGATATCAAGTATCTTTTCTGACCACAATAGTATGAAACTAGAAGTCTGAAACAGGAAGAAATTCAGAAAATTTACAAATACATGGAAATTAACATGTTCCTGAATAACCATGGATCAAGAAATTAAAAGAAAAATTTAAAAATGTCTTAAGAGAAAAAATGGAAACACAATACACCAAAACTTATGAGATGCAACAAAAGCAGAGGAAAGTTTATAGCAATAAATACCTATATAAAAAAGAAAAATCTCAAACATGTTGCACCTCAAGAAACTAGAAAAATAAGAACACATTAGGCCCAAAAGCTAAGACCCCTCACAGAGTCAATTTAACCCCCCTGCCACCTCCAGCAGAACAGGTATTGGTATCCACGGATGAGAGACCCATAGATAGTTCATACCACAGGACTCTGTGCAGACAACCCCCAGCACCAGCCCAGGCTTGCTGAGTGGCTAGACGCAGAAGAGAGATAACAATCACTGCAGCTCAGCTCTCAGGAAGCCATATCCATAGGAGAAGGGGGAGAGTACTACATCAAGGGAACATCACATGAGACAAAATAACCCGAACAACAGCCTTCAGCCTTAGACCTTCTCTCTGATGGAGCCTACCCAAATGAGAAGGAACCAGAAAAACAACTGTGGTAATATGACAAAACAAGGCTTTTTAACACCCCCCAAAAATCACACTAGCTCACCAGCAATGGATTCAAACAAGAAGAAATCCCTGATTTACCTGAAAAAGAATTCAGGTTAGTTATTAAGCTAAGCAGGGAGGCACCAGGGGAAGACAAAGTGCAACGCAAGGAAGTCCAAAAAAAAAAAAAAAAAGAGAGAGAGAGAGCATAATGAAAAAACAATCAAAATTTCAGGAAACATTGGACACACTTACAGAAATGCAAAATGCTCTGGAAAGCCTCAGCAATAGAACTAAACAAGTAGAAGAAAGAAATTCAGAGCTTGAAGACAAGGTTTTCAAATTAACCCAATTCAACAAAGACCATGAAAAAAGAATAAGAAAATGTGAACAGAGCTTTCAAATCTGGGATTATGTTAAACAACCAAACCTAAGAATAATCGGCATTCTGGAGGAAGAAGACATATCTAAAAGTTTGGAAAACATATTTAGGGGAATAATTGAGGAAAACATCCCTACCCTTGCTAGAGACCTAGACATCCAAGTACAAGAAGCACAAAGAATACCTGGGAAATTCATCACAAAAAGATCATAGCCTACGCACATTGTCATCAGGTTATCTAAAGTTAAGACGAAGGAAAGAATCTTAAGAGCTGTAAAACAAAAGCACCAGGTAACCTATAAAGGAAAACCTGTCAGATTAACAGCAGATTTCTCAACAGAAATCCCACAAGCTAGAAGGGACTGGGGCCCTATCTTCAGCCTCCTCAAACAAAACAACTATCAGCCAAGAATTTTGTATCTAGGAAAACTAAGCATCATCTATGAAGGAAAGATGCAGTCGTTTTCAGACAAACAAATGCTGAGAGAATTCGCTACTACCAAGCCACCACTACAAAAACTTCTAAAGGGGGGCTCTAAATCTTGAAACAGATCCTGGAAACACATCAAAACATAATCTCTTTAAAGCATACATCTCATAGGACCTTAAAAATTGCAATTTAAAAAGCAATAACAAAAAACCAAAGTACACAGGCAACAAATAGCATGAGGAATGGAATGGCACCTCATATCTCAATACTAATATTGAATGTAAATGGCCTAAATGTTCCACTTAAAAGATACAGAACTGCAGAATGGATAAGAACACACCAACAAACTAGCTGCTGCCTTCAAGAGACTCACCTAACACAAAAGGACTCACATACACTTTAAGGGGTGGAAAAGGGCATTTCATGCAAAAATGCAAGCAGGGATAGCTATTCTTATATCAAACAAAACACTTTAAAGCAACAGCAGTTAAAAAAAGACAAAAAGGGACATTATATACTGGTAAAAGACCTTGTTCAACAGGAAAACATCACAATCCTAAATATGCACTTAACACTGGAGCTCCCAAATTTATAAAACAATTACTAATAGACCTAAGGAATGAGATGGACAGCAATGCAATAATAGTGGGGGACTTCAATACTCCACTGACAGCACTAGACAGGTTATCAAGACAGAAAGTCAACAAAGAAATAATGGATTTAAGCTATATCTTGGAACAAATGCACTCAACAGACATATACAGAATGTTTTACCCAAGAACCACAGAACACACATGCTATGCAACAGCACGTGGAACTTTCTTCAAGGTAGACCATATGATAGGTCAAAAAATGAGCCTCAATAAATTTTGGAAAATTGAAATTATACCAAGCACTCTCTCAGACCACATTAGAATAAAACTGGAAATCAATTCCAAAAGGAACCTTCAAAACCATGCAAATACATGGAAATTAAATAACTTGTTCTAGAATGAGCATTGGATCAAAAACAAAATCAAGATGGAAATTAAAAAATCCTTCAAACTGAATGACAATAGGGACACAACTTAGCAAAACCTCTGGGATACAGCAAAGGCGGTGCTAAAAGGACAGTTCATAGCCCTAAACATCTACATCAAAAAGACTGAAAGAGCACAAACTGACATTCTAAGGTCACATCTCAAGGAACTAGAGAAACAAAAACAAACCAAACCCAAATGCAGCAGAAGAAAGGAATTAACCAAGATCAGAGCAGAACTGAATGAAATTGAAAAAAGAAACATACAAAAGATAAATGAAACAAAAAGCTGGATCTTTGAAAAGATAAATAAAATTGATAAACCATTAGCAAGATTAACCAAGAAAAGAATAGAGAAAATCCAAACAACTTCAGTAAGAAACAAACTGGGAGGTATTAAAACTGACACCACAGAAACACAAAAGATCATTCAAGGCTACTATGAACACCTTTATGCACATAAACTAGAAAACCTCGAAGAGATGGATAAATTCCTGGAAAAATACAACTCTTCTAGCTTAAATAGGGAAGAATTAGATACACTGAACAGACTGAGAACAAGTAGTGAGATTGAAATGGTAATTTAAAAATTACCAACAAAAAAAAAATCCAAGACCAGACAGAGTCATAGCAGAATTCTAGTAGACATTCAAAGAAAAATTGGTACCAATCCTTTTGACACTATTCCACAAGACAGAGAAAGGGGGAACCCTCCCTAATCATTCTATGAAGCCAGCATCACCCTAATACCAAAACCAGGAAAGGACATAACTGCAAAAGAAAACTGCAGACTAATATCCTTGATAAACATAGATGCTGAAATACTTAACAAAACACTAGCTAACCAAATCCAGCAACATATCAAAAAGATAATCCACCATGATCAAGTGGGTTTCATACCAGGAATGCAGGGATGGTTTTACATACACAAGTCAATAAATGTGATACACTACATAAACAGAGTTACAAACAAAAATCACATGATCATCTCAATAGATGCAGAAAAAGCATTTGACAAAATCTAGCATCCATTTATGATTAAGACTCTCAGCAAAATTGGCATACAAGGGACATACCTCAATGTAATAAAAGCCATCTATGAAAAACCCACAGCCAACATAATACTGAATGCAGAAAAGTTGAAAGCATTTCCTCTGAGAACTGGAACAAGACAAAGATGCCCACTTTCACCACTCCTTTTCAACGTAGTACTGGAAGTCCCAGCCAGAGCAATCAGACAGGAGAAAGAAATAAACGGCATCCAAATCAGTAAAGAAGAAGTCAAACTGTCACTGATTGCTTACTGTATGATCATTTTCCTTGAAAACCCTAAAGACTCCTCCAGAAAGCTGCTAGAACTGATAAAAAAAAAATTCAGCAAAATTTCTGGATACAATATTAATGTACACAAATCAGTAGCTCTTCTACACATGTACAGACCAAGCTGAGAATCAAATCAAGAACTCAACCCCTATTACAATAAGAGCAAAAAATAACATAAAATACTTAGGAATACACCTAAACAAGGAGGCGAAAGACCTCCACAAGTAAAACTACAAAACACCGCTGAAAGAAATTATAGATGACACAAACAAATGGAAACACAACCCATGCTCATGGATGGGTAGAATCAATATTGTAAAAATGACCATACTGCCAAAAGCAATGTACAAATTCAACACAATCCCCATCAAAATACCACCAACATTCTTCACAGAGTTAGAAAAAACAATTCTAAAATTCATATGGAACCAAAAAAGAGCCCACATAGCCAATGCAAGCCTAAGCAAAACAACAAATCTGGAGACATCACGCTACATGATTTCAAACTATACTATAAGGCCATAGTCACCAAAACAGCATGGTATTGGTGTAAAAATAGGCACATAGACCAGTGGAACAGAATAAAGAACGCAGAAATAAGCCCAAATACTTACAGCCAACTGATGTTCAACAATGCAAACAAAAACATAAAGTGGGGAAAGGACACCCTTTTCAACAAATGGTGCTGGAATAATTGGCTAGTCAAATGTAGGATAATGAAACTGGATCCTCATCTCTCACCTTATACAAAAATCAACTCGAGAAGGGTTAAGGACTGAAATCTAAGACCTAAAACTATAAAAATTCTAGAAGGTAACATCTGAAAAACCCTTCCAGACATTGACTTAAGCAAGGATTTCATAACCAAGAACCCAAAAGCAAATGCAATAAAAACAAAGATAAATAGCTGGGATTTAATTAAACTATAGGGCTTTTGCACAGCAAAACGAACAGTCAGTAGAGTAAACAGTCAACCCACAGAGTGGGAAAAAAATCTTCACAGTCTATACATCCAACAAAGAACTAATATCCAGAATCTACAATGAAACTCAAACAAATCATCAAGAAAAAAAAAAATCCCATCAAAACGTGGGCTAAGGAGATGAATGCACAATTCTCAAAAGAAGATATATAAATGGCCAACGAACATATGAAAAACTGCTGCACATCACTAATGATCAGGGAAATGCAAATCAAAATCACAATGTGACACCACCTTACTCCTGCAAAAAATGGCCATAATCAAAAAAACAAAAAACAGTAGATGTTGGCGTGGATGTGGTGATCAAGGAACACTTCTACACTGCTGATGGGAATGTAAACTAGTACAGCCACTGTGGAAAACAGTGTAAATATTCCTTAAAGAACTAAAAGTAGAACTACCCATTTTATCCAGCAATCCCACTACTGGGTATCTACCAAGAGGAAAAGAAGTCATTATAGAGAGAAATATTTGCACACACATGTTTATAGTAGCACAATTCGCAAGTGCAAAATCATGGAACCAACCCAAATGTCCATCAATCAAAGAGTCGATAAAGAAACTGTGGTATATCTATATCTATATCTATATCTATCTATGATGGAATACTACTCAGCCATAAAAAGGATGAATTAAAGGCATTTGCAGCAACCTGGATGAGATTGGAGACTATTATTCTAAGTGAAGGAATGGAAAACCAAACATTGTATGTTCTCACTGATACATGGGAGCTAAGCTCTGAGGATGCAAAGGCATAAGAATGATACAATGAACTTTGGGGACTTGGGGGGAAAGGGAGGAGGGGGGTGAGAGATAAAGACTACAAATAGGGTGCAGTGTTTATTGCTTGGGTGATGGGTGCACCAAAATCTCACAAATCAACACTACAGAACTTACTCATGTAAACAAACACTACCTGTACCCCAATAACCTACGGAAAAATGTTTTTAAAATTTTTAAAAATGTGAGGCTGGGTGCCATGGCTTATGCCTATAATCCCAGCACTTTGGGAGGCTGAGGCGGGCAGATCACTTGAGGTCAGGAGTTTGAGACTCATCTGGCCCAAATGGCAAAACCCCATCTCTAAAAATACAAAAATTGGCCAGACATGGTGGTGCATATTTGTAATCCCAGCTACTCCTTGGGAGGCTGAGGCACAAGAATCTCTTGAGCCTGGGGGATGGAGGTTGCAGTGAGCCAAGACTGCACCACTGCACTCCAGCCTGAGGGACAGAGTGAGACTCTGTCTCTAAAAAAAAAAAAAAATATATATATATATATATATATATACACACACACACACACATACACACACACATACACACACATACTTATATATATATATATATATATATATATATATAGAGAGAGAGAGAGAGAGAGAGAGAGAGAGATAATGTGGTACATATAAACCATGGAATACTATGCAGCCATAAAAAAGAATGAGATCATGTCCTTTGCAGGGACATGAACAGAGCTGGAAGCCATTATCCTTAGCAAACTAACACAGGAACAGAAAACCAAATACCACATGTTCTCACTTATTAGTGGGAGCTAAATGATGAGAACACAAGGGCACAAAGAGGGGGACGACAGACAGTGGGGCCTATTTGAGGGTGGAGGGCTGGAGGAGGCAGAAGATCAGAATAAATTACTAATGGACACTAGGCTTAGTATCTGAGTGATGAAATAATCTGTATGGCAAAGCCCAATGACACAAGTTTACCTATATAACAAACCTCCACATGTATCCCTGAACTTAAAAGTTTTTTTAAAACAAACAAAAAAACAAAAAATGGAGAGAGATAAACAAAGAAGGACTGAAGAAAATGTAACAATAAGAGAAAACCAGAGACAAGTGCCCTGAGTTCTGGAACAGGTAGAGGCTCTGCGTTCCAGCATGGAGAAAAAGCTTATTCAGACTAAAAATTCCAGCTACTCTAGGCAAATTTAACCAGCTGCCAGGTCTGAGACCTAGGAACTTTCTAGGCATGATCTCACAGAGACAGAGGTATCTGGTTAGGCCAAAGGTAAAACAGGAAATGACTAAAAAGTAAAACTAGGCTATGTGCAGAGGCAGGCATGAGAAAAACGTAAGTGAGGAAAGACCAGAAACAGAAAGTCGTCCAGAGTGTTTGTACATTAGTTGTCTTTTGCACTTTAAATCAATGACTGCTGTATGGTCATGGGAGAAGGGAAAATAGAAAAACAGAAAGGGATTTTACATAGTAAGGTTACAGTCTGAAAAAAAGCAAAATCCAGAAGTTGCACACCAGCAACCTTGGCCCACAGATATTACATATATGTTCCAGTTGGTCTGAGCACACGTGCACACACTAACAGAATGTAAAAGCCAACTTCCAATTTGAGTAAAAAGCAGAAGATACAACAACATAGGGCCTGCATTACTAAGGGCCATTGGTCTGCTGGATGAGAGGATTCACTGCCAGTTTTAAGTGTGGCAGCCTTCTGTAGTTAACTGCAGCCACCGTTCAGATAACCCTGCTCACTCAAGTTACCCATTGTCCTCTGTCGATATTTGATTTTGATAACCTTGTTTGTACCTTTTGAAGGACAAGAGAGATGACCATAAGTAAAAGAAATAAGTTGACATGGAGCAAGATGGCCGAATAGGAGCAACTCCAGCCTCCAGCTCCCAACGCAAGCAACACAGAGGATGGGTGATTTCTGCATTTTCAACTGAGGTACCAGGTTCATCTCACTGGGGAGTGCCGGATAATTGGTGCTGGTCAGCTGGTGCAGTCCAACCAGCGAGAGCTGAAGCAGGGCGAGCCATAGCCTCACCTGGAAAATGTGAGGGGGAAGGGAATCCCTTTTCCTAGCCAAGGGAAACTGAGACACACAACACCTAGAAAATCAGGTAACTCCCACCCTAATACTGTGCTTTACCAAGGGTCTCAGCAAATGGCACACCAGGAGATTATATCCCATACCTGGACGGGAGGGTCCCATGCCCACGGAGCCTTCCTCATTGCTAGAACAGCAGCAACTGAGATCTAACTGCAAGGCAGCAGAGAGGCTGGGGGAGGGGTGCCCGCCATTGCTGAGGCTTAAGTAGATAAACAAAACCCCTGGGAAGGTTGAACTGGGTGGAGTCCACCACAGCTCAAGGGGGCCTGCCTGTCTCTGTAGACTCCACCTCTGGGTTCAGGGCATAGCTAAACAAAAAGCAGCAGAAACCTTGGCAGAGGTAAATGACCCTGTCTGACAGCTTTGAAGAGAGCAGTGGATCTCCCAGCACGGAGGCTGAGATCTGAGAATGGACAGACTGCCTCCTCAAGTGGGTCCCTGACCCATGAGTAGCCTAACTGGGAGACATCCCCCACTAGGTGCAGACCTACACTTCAAACCTCACATGGCAGGGTACACCCCTGAAACGAAGCTTCCAGACCAAGAATCAGATAGTAACACTCGCTGTTCAGCAATATTCTATCTTCTGCAGCGTCCGCTGTTGATACCCAGGTAAACAGGGTCTGGAGTGGACCTCAAGCAATCTCTAACAGACCTACAGCTGAGGGTCCTGACTGGTAAAAGGAAAACTAACAAAGAAAAAGGACACCCACACCAAAACCGCATCAGTTCGTCACCATCATCAAAGACCAAAGGCAGATAAAACCACAAAGATGGGAAAAAAGCAGGGCAGAAAAGCTGGAAATTCAAAAAATCAGAGTGCATCTCCCCCTCCAAAGGAATGCAGCTCATCACCAGCAACGGATCAAAGCTGGATGGAGAATGACTTTGACGAGTTGAGAGAAGAAGACTTCAGTCGATCAAACTTCTCAGAGCTAAAGGAGGAACTACTTAACCAGCGCAAAGAAACTAAAAATCTTGAAAAAAGAATGGAAGAATGGATAACTAGAATAATCAATGCAGAGAAGGCCATAAACGAACTGACAGAGATAAAAACCATGACACGAGAAATACGTGACAAATGCACAAGCTTCAGTAACCGACTCAATCAACTGGAAGAAAGAGTATCAATGATTGAAGATAAAATGAATGAAATGAAGTGAGAAGTCTAGAGAAAAAAGAGGAAAAAGAAATGAACAAAGCCTCCGAGAAATATGGGATTATGTGAAAAGGCCAAATCTACGTCTGATTGGTGTGCATGAAAGTGAGGGGGAAAATGGAACCAACTTGGAAAACACTCTGCAGGATATCATCCAGGAGAACTTCCCCAACCTAGTAAGGCAGGCCAACATTCAAATTCAGGAAATACAGAGAAAGCCACAAAGATACTCCTCGAGAAGAGCAACTCCAAGACACATAATTGTCAGATTCACCAAAGTTGAAATGAAGGAAAAAATGTTAAGGGCAGCCAGAGAGAAAGGTCAAGTTACACACAAAGGGAAGCCCATCAGACTAACAGCAGATCTCTTGGCAGAAACTCTCCAAGCCAGAAGAGAGTGGGGGCCAATATTCAACATTCTTAAAGAATTTTAAATCCAGAATTTCATATCCAGCCAAACTCAGTTTCATAAGTGAAGGAGAAATAAAATCCTTCACAGACAAGCAAATGCTTAGAGATTTTGTCACCACCAGGCCTACTCCACAAGGGCTCCTGAAGGAAGCCCTAAACATGGAAAGGAACAATCGGTACCAGCCACCACAAAAACATGCCAAAATGTAAAGACCATTGATGCTAGGAAAAAACTGCATCAACTAACAAGCAAAATAACCAGCTAATATCACAATGACAGGATCAAGTTCACACATAACAATATTAACCTTAAATGTAAATGGATTAAATGGTCCAATTAAAAGACACAGATTGGTAAATTGGATAAAGAGTCAAGACCCATCAGTCTGCTGTATTCAGGAGACCCATCTCACATGCAGAGACACACCTAGGCTCAAAATAAAGGGATGGAGGAAGATCTACCAAGCAAATGGAGAACAAAAAAAAGCAGCAGTTGCAATCCTAGTCTCTGATAAAACAGACTTTAAACCATCAAAGATCAAAAGAGATAAAGAAGGCCATTACATAATGGTAAAGGGATCAATTTAACAGGAAGAGCTAACTATCCTAAATATATATGCACCCAATACAGGAGCACCCAGATTCATAAAGCAAGTCCTTAGAGACTTACAAAGAGACTTAGACCCCCATACAATAATCATGGGAGACTTCAACACCCCACTGTCAACATAAGACAGATCAACGAGACAGAAAGTTAACAAGGATATCCAGGAATTGAACTCAACTCTGCACCAAGTGGACCTGATAGACTCTACAGAATTCTCCACCCCAATCAACAGAATATACATTCTTCTCAGCACCACATCACACTTATTCCAAAATTGACCACATAGTTGGAAGTAAAGCACTCCTCAGCAAATGTACAAGAACAGAAATTATAGCAAACTGTCTCTCAGACCACAGTGCAATCAAACTAGAACTCAGGACTAAGAAACTCAATCAAAACCGCTCAACTACGTGGAAACTGAACAACCTGCTCCTGAATGACTACTGGGTACATAACGAAATGAAGGCAGAAATAAAGATGTTCTTTGAAACCAATGAGAACAAAGATACAACATACCAGAATCTCTGGAACACATTTAAAGCAGTGTGTAGAGGGAAATTTATAGCACTAAATGCCCACAAGAGAAAGCTGGAAAGATGTAAAATTAACACCCTAACATCACAATTAAAAGAACTAGAGAAGCAAGAGCAAACACATTCAAAGCTAGCAGAAGGCAAGAAATAACTAACATCAGAGCAGAACTGAAGGAGATAGAGACACAAAAAACCCTCCAAAAATCAATGAATCCAGGAGCTTGTTTTTTTAAAAGATCAACGAAATAGATAGACCACTAGCAAGACTAATAAAGAAGAAAAGAGAGAAGAATCAAATAGATGCAACAAAAAGTGATAAAGGGGATATCACCACCGATCCCACAGAAATATAAACTACCATCAGAAAATACTATAAACACCTCTACACAAATAAACTAGAAAATCTAGAAGAAATGGATAATTTCCTGAACACTTACACTCTCCTAAGACAAAACCAGGAAGAAGTTGAATCCCTGAATAGACCAATAGCAGGCTCTGAAATTGAGGCAATAATTAATAGCCTACCGACCAAAAAAAGTCCAGGACCAGACAGATTCACAGGCAAATTCTACAGAGGTACAAGGAGGAGTTGGTACCATTCCTTCTGAAACTATTCCAATCAATAGAAAAAGAGGCAATCCTCCCTAAATCATTTTATGAGGCCAACATCATCCTGATACCAAAACCTGGCAGAGACAAAACAAAAAAAGAGAATTTTAGACTAATATCCCTGATGAACATCGATGCAAAAATCCTCAATAAAATACTGGCAAACCGAATACAGCAGCACATCAAAAAGCTTATCCACCATGATCAAGTGGGCTTCATCCCTGGGATGCAAGGCTGGTTCAACATATGTAAATCAATAAACGTAATCCAGCATATAAGCAGAACCAAAGACAAAAAACACATGATTATCTCAATAGATGCAGAAAAGGCCTTTGACAAAATTCAACAGCCCTTCATGCTAAAACCTCTCAATAAATTCGGTATTTATGGAACATATCTCAAAATAATAAGAGCTATTTATGACAAACCCACAGCCAATATCATACTGAATGGGCAAAAACTGGAAGCATTCCCTTTGAAAACTGGCACAAGAGAGGGATGCCCTCTCTCGCTACTCCTATTCAACATAGTGTTGGAAGTTCTGGCTAGGGCAATCAGGCAAGAGAAAGAAATCAAGGGTATTCAGTTAGGAAAAGAAGAAGTCAAATTGTCCCTCTTTGCAGATGACATGATTGTATATTTAGAAAACTCCATTGTCTCAGCCCAAAATCTTCTTAAGCTGATAAGAAACTTCAGCAAAGTCTCAGGATACAAAATCAAT
This sequence comes from Macaca mulatta, assembly GCF_049350105.2. Taxonomy (NCBI): domain Eukaryota; kingdom Metazoa; phylum Chordata; class Mammalia; order Primates; family Cercopithecidae; genus Macaca; species Macaca mulatta. The sequence goes on from NC_133411.1 coordinate 127,802,796, forward strand.
GTGCAAAAATCACAAGCATTCTTATACACCAGTAACAGACAAACAGAGAGCAAAATCATGAATGAACTTCCATTCACAATTGCTTCAAAGAGAATAAAACACCTACAAATCCAACTTACAAGGGATGTAAAGGACCTCTTCAAGGAGAACTACAAACCACTGCTCAGTGAAATAAAAGAGGACACAAACAAATGGAAGAACATACCATGCTCATAGATAGGAAGAATCAATATAGTGAAAATGGCCATACTGCCCAAGGTAATTTATAGATTCAATGCCATCCCCATCAAGCTACCAATGACTTTCTTCACAGAATTGGAAAAAATTGCTTTAAAGTTTATATGGAATCAAAAAAGAGCCCGCATTGCCAAGACAATTGTCAGCCAAAAGAACAAAGCTGGAGGCATCACGCTACCTGACTTCAAACTATACTACAAGGCTACAGTAACCAAAACAACATGGTACTGGTACCAACACAGAGATATAGACCAATGGAACAGAACAGAGCCCTCAGAAATAATATCACACATCTACTGTCATCTGATCTTTGACAAACCTGACAAAAACAAGAAATGGCGAAAGGATTCCCTATTTAATAAATGGTGCTGGGAAAATTGGCTAGCCATTAGCAGAAAGCTGAAATTGGATCCTTTCCTTACTCCTTATACAAAAATTAATTGAAGATGAATTAGAGACTTAAATGTTAGACCTAATACCATAAAAACCCTAGAAGAAAACCTAACTAATACCATTCAGGACATAGGCATCGGTAAGGACTTCATGTCTAAAATACCAAAAGCAATGACAACAAAAGCCAAAATTGACAAATGGGATCTAATTAAACTAAAGAGCTTCTGCACAGCAAAAGAAACTACCATCAGAGTGAACAGGCAACCTACAGAATGGGAGAAAATTTTTGCAATCTATTCATCTGACAAAGGGCTAATATCCAGAACCTACAAAGAACTCAAACAAATTTACAAGAAAAAAACAAACAACCCCATCAAAAAGCGGGCAAAGGATATGAACAGACATTTCTCCAAAGAAGACATTCATACAGCCAACAGACACATGAAAAAATGCTCGTCATCACTGGCCATCAGAGAAATGCAAATCAAAACCACAATGAGAAACCATCTCACACCAGTTAGAATGGCAATCATTAAAAAGTTAGGAAACAACAAGTGCTGGAGAGGATGTGGAGAAATAGGAAAACTTTTACACTGTTGGTGGGATCATAAACTGGTTCAACCATTATGGAAAACAGTATGGCGGTTCCTCAAGGATCTAGAACTAGAAATACCATATGACCCAGCCATCCCATTCCTGGGGATATACCCAAAGGATTATAAATCATGCTGCTATAAAGACACATGCACACATATGTTTATTGCAGCACTACTCACAATAGCAAAGACTTGGAATCAACCCAAATGTCCATCAGTGACAGACTGGATTAAGAAAATGTGGCACATATACACCATGGAATACTATGCAGCCATAAAAAGGATGAGTTTGTGTCCTTTGTAGGGACATGGGTGTAGCTGGAAACCATCATTCTCAGCAAACTTTCGCAAGAACAGAAAACCAAACACCGCATGTTCTCACTCATAGGTGGGAATTGAACAATGAGATCACTTGGACATGGGAAGGCGAACATCACACACCGGGGCCTATTATGGGGAGGGGTTAGGGGGAGGGATGGCATTGGGAGTTATACCTGATGTAAATGACGAGTTGATGGGTGCTGACAAGTTGATGGGTGCAGCACACCAACATGGCACATGTATACATATGTAACAAACCTGCACATTGTGCACATGTACCCTAGAACTTAAAGTATCATTAAAAAAAAAAAGAAAGAAAGAAATAAGTCTCCCAGGGTGGATACATGTAAAGGAGTAGGGAGCAGCCTTTCACCCTAAAAATGGGAGAAAACAGGCTCTATCCAACAGGCTCTGTCCAATTCTCCCAGCTTGTCTGATAGTTTTAATTTTATTTGCATACATTTAATCATTTCCAGCCCAATGAGAGCCATACAAAGAAATATGTGATTACATAACAGTTTCATTTTGAGAAGTTCAATGACCCTTTAAATATTTCATTTTTCTTGTTATTTTTATTGACCTCCCTAACATCTGATCTGAGCAGCTGCTCTTTGGGGAGCTGTCATGAATGACCACAAGCTGGTGACAGACAGGGGAAACATAAGAGCGACAGTTCACTGCAGCTGTGGTCTACTTGGAAGTAAAAAACACTGCCAGTCCACTCTAGCAGGCGGCCACAAAGAACAAGGAGCTTCCTGAATTAAGACTTAGGACAGATCAGGGATTCTAAAAGTGCTGCAGTACTGACTACAGGTGTAAATCAAAGCAGATTTCCTTTGCAGACTTCGGGAAGCAACATGCAGTAATGTTGGGGTCTTTTAGGGTACACAAACACACCTACTATCCACTGTCCCTGGAACCAGAGATAACCTCGGTACAAATTAGGAGAGAAGCAGGTACAAATTACCAGGACTTGATGATACCTGCATGTTGATGTCGTATATCCGTACAGAACCCACACTTTTGGGAAGACCCAGAAATCCAATAAAGAGGTATTGATTGACAATTTGCATTTCAGCACAAAGTCTCCCTCTTGTTGGAAGAATCTCAGTTTTTATCCACTGAGGCCCAAATCTACTTTAACTGGTCCTGCAGAATGATACCATAAAACAGAGGACAAGCAGACTAACTTCCACAAACTAAAATTCTCCATGGTTCTACATTAGGTACTTACAGAAATTCTGAAAGTTTCATCACTTATTATGTGATGCAAAAAAGTGTATGGAGTATCTTATTAATAATCGAGAGAAGTATCAGTTCATGTGCCATTTCTGCCTTTCCCCAATCCCCTTTAGAAGTTGAAAGCAGAATGCAGAGTTACTATAGCATATGGTCAGGGTGGTCAGCTCAGAAACATGTTTTTATGGTTATTATCAGTTAAGGAGAATAATATTAGCCATCAGAAGACTTGTAATCAAGATCCAGCTCTGCCACTTAATAGCCAAGTGATCTTGGGCAAGTCACTTCAGCTCTCTGAACCTCAGTTTAATCAGCTATAAAATGAAAATTTTAAAAATTGAGACACATAACTATCAGAGTTAATGGAGGATCCAATTAAAGCATGAGAGCACATTTTTATAGGCCGTAAAATACTTCACACCTAGAAGAGTAATATTAGTGGGCAGTTTCATACTATGCTTTGCACTTATACCAGATTCACTTCAACTGCTTTGCAGAAAAGCATGCAACAGATGGAGAAAAACCCAATGATGGTATCCATTTTCCCAGGGAAAGTCATAGTCATAACATGAATAACATTCAAACCCTGGGTAATATGTTCAAAATAGATCAAAGAAGAGTGGAACTGGGTATCATTCCTCTTGAGGTAGCCGAACTTGGCTGACATTGCATTTCCATAACATCAGCTACCCAGAGCAAGAGAGGCCTCTCCCCATTCTCTGTTTTTTGCCAGATTAAAACCTAGGACTACACATTTACTGAATATCATGCAAAGCATTTCCAAAATAAATAATGAATAGTACTGAGGATAATGATTATTATATGTAATAATAATTAGAAATAATAATAATAAGCTATTATCATTAGTTCTAATCCTCTGAATAAGATCTCTCAAACTTTGAATATTCTGCAACTTCAAGTTTGGGTGTGTAACCAACAGCCATCACATATCTAGTCTGAAATCTGTTATGGAGTATTTCAAAAGACCTAAGAACCACTGTGACTCTTGGAACTAAATGATACAATGCATTAGTTAGACTACACCACAGTAAGAATCATTAGTTGAAAACACAGGAAGGATTTAAACAGATGTTTCTTATTCAGATGCTGACTTTCAAAGTATGATGTGCTTTCAACCAAGATATTTTAACTACTTTGTTTAAAATACTGAAATGTGAAAATTTAAAATGATCCCTATTCTCAAGTGTCTGTTTCATCCAGCAACTTAATTTTAAAATATTCTACTAACTAATGTTTGATATATGCAAAGAAATACATGTGAAACTTATGCTGTGAAGCACAAGAACCTAGTAATTTAATAATTGGAACCTGCTTTAGTAATAGAAGTACAGAGAACAAAACTAATTCAGGATCTTGCAATGCCTGAAGGCCATTATTCAAACATCAGGATGCAGAGCAAATTGCCAAACAGGTGAAAATTATTTTTTCACACTCGCTTTTCCTTTATTTACCCCTTCTAGGGTTATGTGAATTTTGAAACAAAAACAAAAGAAGAAAAGTTTAAATCAAAGGAATGTCTCTTTATTGGTGGCATTGAGACACTAGTAATGGACCAGTTGGTGAGGTATCTTTGAAAAGAAAGGCATATTGTATATAGGCAACTTCTACCTTCATATACTAGAAAAGCACATAAGCAAAAACTTTGTAGAGAACAGAATTCTAAAATTCTGGTATCTTCTAGTTTAAACAGGACAAACTGAGAGCCAAGCTAAAAATAGACAACTTAGTCAAGCAGTATCTTTTAAAATTTTGATTTGATGTGTAAATTACCCTCTAAGACATAAATCAACAAAGGGTTACACACTTTAGTAAGTTGTAGAGAGATCTGATTAAGGCACAACCCTAATTCTGATTCTACTTATTGTCAGCCTCTACTTTCAATCTGGGTAGCAAACATACTTGGGTATTTCCTTAAAGTGAAATCTTCTAAATCATCTCATTACTCTGAGTGGCTTGACTACTCAACTGCATCACCAGTCTGGCTTTCAGGTAAAGAAGACACCACTGAATTCCCTTCTGGCCTCCTCAGTACATAGGTCCTAGCACAGTAGAGGGTCAAGTGCACCAGAGGCAAAATTCAAGTTGCATGATCTTGAGGACAATTTTCACCCTTCTGACTTTTCAACTTCCTCATCAGAAACATGAAGAAACTAGACTAGATAAATTCTAAAGTCTATTCCAATCCTAAAATTCTGTAACTGCTTTTGATTCTAATATTCGATCTGTATTTCCTAAAAGAAATGCATGATTCTTTTGGCAATTCCTGAAATCTTAGAGGAAAGGAAGTCTCCCAAATCTGCCTTCCAGTGTCTAATTTAATTCTGCTCTTTCCTGAATTTCAAGGTGTTTGTAGATTCTCTTTAAGATTAGAAACTAATACTCCTCTAACCTGATTCAGTACCTAAAACAAAAATGGAATCTAGGGCAAAAAATTTAACATCCTCATGATTAATTTTTCCCCAGAAGAGAATCAAAGTTTACCCTCATTCTATTTGGCAAGCATCCAGTCAGACAATGCCTCTTCTGAAGCTTATCTGTGTGGTGAGAACACTTTAAGCCCTGTATTAAAAATTAACTAATTAACTCTACTCTCAAGACTCTTCCATTATAAGTATTTTTATTCTACTATGAAAAAATGTTTCTTGAGTCTGTTCTTACAAGTGTCAAAACTTTTTCACAATGAATACCTTTCAACATATCTTGAATATTAAAAAAACAGACTTTAAACACAATTTACAGAATGGTTTAATTACAAAGAGGTTCTCATTGGCCAGATTTTAAATAACGAATGTTATTCCAATGACAGTCAAATGTCTCCTTCCTCCCTTACCCATCTTCTTCTCCACCTCAGCCACAAAGCTCAGACATATTATAGGCCAAGGAATTATGTCAGGGAGCCACTGTCAGAGGTGTGTGAGAAGAGAGATCCAGCAAACTATATTTGGAATAGATAAGTATTTTCAAATATATCTAGTACCTAGAAGATCTAGTATTTTTATATCTGAATGATTTCTCTCTTAACTATGTAAGTATTAGTTTAGTTCACATAAATATTAAGTCTTTCTTGTTAATAATAATTAGAAAAATGGGGATGCCCCTAGAATAAGAGTGGGTTCCCTCATGGCCAGGCCCACCAAAATTTCACATTCAGAAAAATATATTGAGACTTAAAAACATTCCTGACTGCTGGCTCTGAAGACAGCAGCTATCTCCTGGCACGGTACTTGAGCTCTGCTAAAGTACAGACAGCCACCTCAGGTGGGTCCCTGAACCCCATGCCTCCTGACAGAAAGACACCTCCTAGCAGGGGTTGACAGACACGTCATACAGGAGAGCTCTGGCTGGCATCGGTGGGTGCATTTCGAGAAAAAGCTTCCAGAGGAAGGAACAGGCAGCAACCTTTGCTGTTCTGCAGCCTCCACTGGTGATACCCAAGCAAAGAGGTTCTGGAGTGGACCTTCAGCAAACTCCAGCATACCTACAGAAGGGAGGCCTGACTGTTAGAAGGAAAACTAACAAACAGAAAGCAATAGCATCAACATCAACAAAAAGGACAGCCACGCAAAAACTCCATACAATGGTCACCAACATCAAAGAACAAAGTTAGATAAATCTATGAAGATGAGGAAAAAACAGTAGAAAAAGGCTGAAAATTTCAAAAACCAGAATGCCTCTTCTCCTCCAGAGGATCACAACTCCTCGCCAGCAAGGGAACAAAACTGGACAGAGAATGAGTTTGACGAATTGACAGGCGTAGGCTTCAGAAGGTGGGTAATAACAAACTCCTCCGAGCTAAAGGAGCATGTTGTAACCCAATGCAAGGAAGCTAAGAACCTTGAAAAAAGGTTATAGGTACTGCTAACTAGAATAATCAGTTTAAAGAAGAACATAAAAGACCTGATAGAGCTGAAAAACACACCACGAGAATTTCATGAAGCATACATAAGTAACAAGAGCTCAATCGATCAAGCAGAAGAAATGATATCAAAGACTGAAGATAGACTTAATGAAATAAAGCATGAAGACAAGATTAGAGAAAAAAGAATGAAAAGGAACAAAGAATGCATCCAAGAAATAGGGGACTATGTGAAAAGACCAAACCTACGTTTGATTGGTATACCTGAAAGTGACAGGGAGAATGGAACCAAGTTGGAAAACACTCTGCAGGATATTATCCAGGAGAACTTCCCCAACCTAGCAAGACAGGCCAGTATTCAAATTCAGGAAATACAGAGAACACCACAAAGATACTCCTCAAGAAGAACAACCCCAAGACACATAACTGTCAGATTCACCAAGGTTGACATAAAGGAAAAAATGTTAAGGGCAGCCAGAGAGAAAGGTCAGGTTACCCACAAAGGGAAGCCCATCAGACTAAGAGTGGATCTTTCTGCAGAAATGCTACAAGCCAGAAGAGAGTGGGGGCCAAGATTCGACATTCTTAAAGAAAGAATTTTCAACCCAGAATTTCACATCCAGCCAAACTAAGCTTCATGGGCAAAGGAGAAATAAAATACTTTACAGACAAGCAAATGCTGAGTGATTTTGTCACCACCAGGCCTGCCTTACAAGAGCTCCTGAAGGAAGCACCAAACATGGAAAGGAACAACCAGTACCAGGCACCACAAAAACATGCCAAATTGTAAAGACAATCAACACTATGAAGAAACTGCATCAACTAAGGGCAAAATAACCAGCTAGCATCATAATGAAAGGATCAAATTCACGCATTACAATATTAACCTTTAATGTAAATGGACTAAATGCCCTAATTAAAAGACACAGACTGGCAAATTGGACCAAGAGTCAAAACCCATCAGTGTACTATATTCAGGAGACCCATCTCACATGCAAAGACACACATAGGCTCACAATGAAGGGATGGAGGAAGATTTACCAAGCAAATGGAAAGGAAAAAAAAACCCAGAAACCCGGGGTTGCTATCTTAGTCTCTGATAAAACTGACTTTGAACCAACAAAGATCAGAAAAGACAAAGAAGGGCATTACATAATGGTAAAGGGATCAACGCAACTAGAAGAGCTAACTATCCTAAATATATATGCACCCAATACAGGAGCACCCAGATTCATAAAGCAAGTTCTTAGAGACCTACAAAGAGACTTAGACTCCCAAACAATAATAGTGGGAGACTTTAACACCCCACTGTCAATATTAGACAGATCAATGAGACAAAAAAAATTAACAAAGATATTTGGGACTTGAACTCAGCTCTGGACCAAGTGGAACTAATAGACATCTACAGAACTTACTACCCCAAATCAACAGAATATATATTCTTCTCAGCACCACGTAGCACTTATTCTAAAACTGACCACATAATTGGAAGTAAAACACTCCTCAGCAAATGCAAAAGAAGGGAAATTGTAACAAACAGTCTCTCAGACCACAGTGCAATCAAATTAGAACTCAGGATTAAGAAACTTACTCAAAACCACACGACTGCACGGAAATTGAACAACCTGCTTCTGAATGACTATTGGGTAAATAATGAAATTAAGGCAGAAATAAATAAGTTCTTTGAAACCTGTGAGAAGAAAGGCACCAAGTATCAGAATCTCTGGGACACAGCTGAAGCAGTGTGTAGAGGGAAATTTATAGCACTAAATGCCCATATGAGAAAGTGGGAAAGATCTAAAATCAACACCCTAATATCACAATGAAAAGAACTAAAGAAACAAAAGCAAACAAATTCAAAAGCTAGCAGAAGACAAGAAATAACTAAGATCAGAGCAGAACTAAAGAAGACAGAGAAACAAAAAACCTTTCAAAAAAATCAGTGAATCCAGGAGTCGATTTTTTGAGAAGATTAACAAAATAGAACACTAGCCAGATTAATAAAGAAGACAAGAGAGAAAAATCAAACAGACACAATAAAAATGACAGAGGGGATATCACCACTGACCCCACAGAAATACAAACTACCATTAGAGAATACTAAAAACACCTCTATGCAAATAAACTAGAAAATTTAGAAGAAATGGATACATTCCTGGCACATACACCCTCCCAAGACTAAGCCAGGAAGAAGGTGAATCCCTGAATAGACGAATAACAGTTCCTGAAATTGAGGCAGTAATTAATAGCCTACCAACCAAAAAAAGCCCAGGACCAGATTCACAGCCAAATTCTACTAGAGGTACAAAAAGGAGCTGGTACCATTCCTTCTAAAACTATTCCAAACAATAGAAAAAGAGGAGCTCCTCCCTAACTCATTTTATGAAGCCAGCGTCATCCTGATTTCAAAACCTGGCAGAGACACAACAAAAAAAGAACATTTCAGGCCAATATACCTGATGAACACCAATGTGAAAATCCTCAGTAAAATGCTGACAAACCAAATCCAGCAGCACATCAAAAAGATTATCCACCACCACCATATTGGCTTCATCCCTGGCATGCACGGCTGGTTCAACATATGCAAATCAATAAACATAATCCATCACATAAACAAAACCAATGAAGAAAACCACGTGATTATCCCAACAGACGTCGAAAAGGCCTTTGATAAAATTCGACACCTCTTCATGCTAAAAACACCCAATAAACCAGGTATTGATGGAAGATATCTCAAAATAATAAGAAGTATTTATGACAAACCCACAGCCAATATCATACTGAATGGGCAAGAGCTGGAAGCATTCCCTTTCAAAACTGGCACAAGACAAGGATGCCCTCTCTCACCACTCCTATTCAACATAGTATTGGAAGTTCTGGCCAGGGCAATCAGGCAAGACAAAGAAATAAAGGGTATTCAAATAGGAAGAGAGGAAGTCAAATTATCTCTGTTGGCAGATGACATGATTGTATATTTAGAATATATAAGAATATGCTGATGGCACCTGCAGAAGGCCACAAACACATCAACCAAGAAAGCAATGATTAACTGCCCGCCTGAGACTAGGCACATGCACAAAAATATTTTAATCATTACTTCCCATAATTTTCCTTAAAAACTTCTGATCCAGAGGCAGAACTCAGAGAAAAGTGATCTTTGAATGCTAATTCACTGCCTTCCCTGGATTGCCAGCTTCTCCAATAAAGCTAACTTTCCTTTCACCAAAGCTTGTCTGGAGGTTTCGGTTTTCAGGTGATGAGTGGTTTGTTCCTCAGTTCAGTTACATATTCAGGAGATGAGGAAGGGGTAAGCTGTGCATATTGAGGACTATTAAGTACAAAATTATAACATAATACATTTGTGTTATTTTAAACCACTAAGTCTGAGATAATCTGTTATAGCAGTAATTGGAAAGTAATACTGTATAGTCCGTAAGGACAAGAGAAGAATAGATTGAGTGTGATGGGACCACCTCAATATTTTCAAACAGGTCATAAGGGAACTTAGCTAGAGCTTGGATGCAAGTTGGATGCTAACTAAAAGGGTCAAAGAGTCTGTGGCCAGAACTCAGCATTACAGGTAATGTGGCAGCAGCAGAAACCATAGCCAGACCAGTTTCCTAATCTTTGGATTCCAGTTACAGTCTAAACCATTGAAATCAATAGATAGAAGGCAGCCCCCTGACTTCTGCTCTTTCAGTCCTTTTAAATGTCTGAATCCTTTTATTGAATCCTTCCTGAATGAAATAAATGAAGTGGTTTCTCTGTCCTGCCCTGAGCTACATAATATTCTGAGCTGTATAGAAAGAACATAAAACAAAAGGCAAGAAAAGAAGAGTACAGATTTTTCTGCTGGCACCTTTAAGAGAGAGAAAATTTTAACAAAGTAAATTTGGCATTAGTCACCAGGAAAATGCAAATCAAAACCACACTTTGCACTCACTAGGATAGTCATAATTTTTTTAAAAAGAGACAATAAAAAGTATTAATGATGTGTGAAAATTAGAACCCTAATATACTAGGAGTGGAAATATGGAAATAATGAAGTCACTTCAGAAAACAGTTTGGCAGTTTCTCAAAATGTTAAACATAGAGTTACCTTATGACCCAACAATTCCACTCCTAGGTATATACTCAAGAGAAGTGAAAACATACACTTACACAAAATGTATGCACAATGTTCATAGTGGCATTATTAATAATCAAAAAGTAGACATAATCTGAATGTCCATCAAGTGATAATTGGATTAATAAAATGTGGCATATCTATACAATGAAATATTATTCAGCAATAAAAATAAATAAAGTACATAATGGATGAACTTTAAAACATTATGCAAAATGAAAGATGCCAGTCACAAAAGGCCACATATTATGTGATTTCATTTATACGAAATGTCCATAAAAGGCAGCAAGTAGATCAATGGTTGCCGTATTAGTCCATTCTCATGCTGCCATGAAGAAATACCCAAGTGATATGGTTTGGCGGTGTCCCCAGACAAATCTCATCTTGAATTGTAGTTCCCATAATCTCCACATGTAGTGGGAGGGGCCCAGTGGGAGGTAATTGAATCATGGTGGCAGTTTCCCCATGCTATTCTCGTGATAGTAAGTTCTCACAAGATCTGGTGTTTTTATAAGGGGCTTCCCCCTTCACTTGGCTCTCATTCTTCTCTCTCCTGCTGCCATGTGAAGGACATGTTTGCTTCCCTTTCCACCATGATTGTTAAGTTTCCTGAGGCCTCCCCAATCATGCAGAACTGTGAGTCAATTAAACCTCTTATCTTTATAAATTACCCCATCTCAGGCATCTCTTCATCGCAGCGTGAGAACGGACTAATACATGGAGACTGGGTAATTTATAAAGAAAGAGGTTTAATTTACTCACAGTTCTTCATGGCTGTGGATGCCTCTGGAAACTTATAAGCATGGGGAAAGAGACCTCTTCACAGGGTGGTGGGAGAGAGAATGAGTGAAAGCAGGGGAAATGCCAGACATGTATAAAACCATCAGATCTCGTGAGACTCACTCATTATTACGAGAACAGCATAAGAGAAACCACCTCCATGATTCAAATTACTTCCACCTGGTCCCACCCTTGACATGTGGGGATTATTACAATTCAAGGTAAGATTTAGGTGGGGACACAGAGCCAAACCATATCAGTTGCTTAGGGATGGGTGATAGGGACTTAGGCAATAATGCATAAGGATTGCTAGAATTCTTTCTGGGGCAATGAAAATGTTCAGTTATTGATTGCAATGATGGATGTACAACGTTGTAAATGTAGTAAAGCCACTGAATCGTTTATTTTCAATGAGTGAATTGTATGGTATGTGAATTATATCTCAATAAAGTTGATTTTTAAAAGATGTAAGGCAAAATGGGACAATTTTTAATTAAAAGGTTAAGTTAGGACATTTGTAAGACAGAAAAGCACTAAAGCACAAAAAGGAGAAGCTAAAAGAAATAATTCACAGTGCTCAAAAAATTTTTTCTAATATTTCTGCATAGTTTTTAGAAAGAGTTAATACTAAGAGATCCTGCATATTAGGGAATACCTACTCACTTGGAGTGATATCTAATGTATTTTCTCTGTCAATTATCCAAATTATTTAGCATCTCAAGAACTATGGTGGAAGTCATTTCTAAGCAAGACCTAGACATTAAATAACAAAGACATTAAACATTTGAATAGAATATCTGATACGCAGATAGATTTACTATGAAGCTGATGAAGCTTAAGCCTCAGCACCCCTCATTTGCATGGGACACTTCCAAAGCCCTGGGAAGAGCCTTGGTTGGCAGTGAATTCACAAGATCACATGTGATACGGTTTGGCTCTGTTTCCCCACCCAAATCTTGTCCCAAATTTTAATCCCCATGTATCGAGGGAGAGACCTGTGAAAGGTGATTGGATTATGGGGGCAGTTTCCCCCATGCTGTTCTCTGGATAGTGAATGAGTTCTCACAAGATTTGATGGTTTAAAAGTGGCACTTCCCCCTTTGTTCACTCTCTGTCTCTCTACTGCCATCATGTAAGACAGGCCTTGCTTCTCCCTTTGCCTTCTGCCATGATTGTAAGTTTCCTGAGACCTCCCCAGCCATGTGGAACTGTAAGTCAATTAAGCCTCTTTGGTTTATAAATAACCCAGTCTCAGGTAGTTCTTTATAGCAGCATGAAAGTGGATAACATGTTTTTATAACATTTGAAAAAGTAAGATATTTTTTTAACAGCAATTGATTAAGACTGGTGTTCTTTCCAGGTCTTAAATTTCCCCTTTATCAGTCTTTTTATGTAGGATGATATTAGAGTTGCCGATGACATTTTGAGGATCTGGATGTGGGAAAGTAAAATGAGGATATATTTTGTTTGGGATGGATGAGACGTATTTATGTGGGTCACAGTCACCTTCATGCATCCCTTCTACTACCCACATACTTCCAGTGCCAGGTGCCACAGGCCACATCTGTATTGTTATGCCACCTCTAGCACTCCCAATTGTGTGTTTCCTTTCCCCCTCAAACCTCTCCTTAAACAAAGCATGCTAGAGGAAGGAGTGGTGTGTCTTATTCTCTCTGAAGAAGGCTAGATCATCAAATTGTCATATAAAATGCAAGCAAAAGTATTCAGCCAAAATGTGTCATGCAGTTTATTAATGAACGTGTTCTGTTATTTGGGGGAATTTTATAAAGTTCATAGATTGACCAGCTTTTCTTAATGTATTATGTGTTTTTCATTCTTCTCCCAATCTAAATACACATTCATATCTTATCATGTAATACGTATTTTTAAGTTTCTATTCTTAAAGAGGACCCTTGAAATTGTATAAGCTTCGAGCCCTCCCAGAACTTAAAACCAGAACCTAAATCCATCTGTGTGGGGAAATATTCCTTTCCTCTTGAATTCATTTTGTGTAAACAGAAAAACAAACATATGTGAATCTCAGTGAAAATGGAAGAAAAGATGTTCCCACCAAGGTTGAAGGGACATGAATGACCATGATTTGCACTGTGCTTATTGGTATTAAGTAGGTTCAAAATGTCATTGGTCTTGTCATTATTTTGAGTAGAAACTTACCTGTTTTAATTCAGCAAGTACAAAATACCATTTTAAAGAGTCATCATAGATTGGAATGTGGCCTCTATTTCTATTTTTTTAAATAACATCTTCTCTCCCTTAACCACAAATCCTCTTGCAATGGAGTTTTAAAGAACATGATTCTCACAGTTAGGTAGTGGGTGCTCTCTACATTTGTGATATAAACAACCACGTGCCTAAAAAGCATATGTAAAAATGTTGTCAAAATGTAACCTTAAAGCCCAGTAGCATAATCTGGAAAAAAAAAGTTCCAATATGTAAAGGAGTTTAATGAAGATGCCAAGCACAAAACCAACTTAGAAAATACAATGAAAAGAATTGAGGAAGGGAGAGATTGAGCGAGACAGAGAGAGAGAGAAATGTGGGTCTATACCTCACTCTACACAAGAGAGGTCAAAGTGACTTAAAAGATTAAATTCCCAAAATCAAAGCTCTAAAACTGTTACCAGAAAACACTGTAAAGACTTTCTAAACTTTCTAAACTTGACTCCGAAGCTAGAAATTTTAAACAAAAATAACGAGTAAGGTGACTACGTAAAACTTTTAAAACATCTACATAACCAAAATTAAAACAATAAAACAAGATTAAAAGCAAACTATAAACTGGGGTGAATATTTGCAATATATATGGCAAAAAGTTAGTCTCCTTCAGCTCTAAATGCAAGCAATTCAAAAAGTAAAAGACAAATGCTCTAAAAGACATATGAACAGACGTAGAACACAGAACTGATAGAAGAGAAACTCCAGACACAAAGGGGAAAAATAAATGCAAATTAAAGTAAACATGACATATTACTTTCTAGCCATTAATTTTTTTTTGAGCTAATAATATTCAGTGTTGAATAAAGAGGCAATTTAGCTATACATATACAAAATTATTAAATGTTCACACCTTTGGACCATCAATTTCATTCTAAAAATGATTCATAAGGAAACATTGTTTATAAATTCAAACAATTGTAAACAATCAAAAACCCACCAATCAAAGATTAAATAAACTATTATGAGTGATTGGTTTTGGCTGTGTCCCCATTCAAATCTCATCTTGAATTCCCACGTGTTGTGGGAGGGACCCCTTGAGAGGTAGTTGAATCATGGGGGTAAGTCTTTCCCATGCTTTTCTCATGATAATGAATAAGTCTCATGAGATCTGATGATTTTAAAAATGGAAGTTTCTCTGCACAATCTCTCTTCTCGTGTCTGCTGCCATGTGAGACAAGACTTTCACCTTCTGCCATAATTGTAAGGCCTCCCCAGCCACGTGGAACTGTAAGCCCATTAAACCTCTGTCTTTTGTAAATTGCCCAGTCTCAGATATGTCTTTATCAGCAGCATGAAAACAGACTAATACAGTAAATTGGTACCAGTAGAGTGTGGCGCTGCTGAAAATATACCTGAAAATGTGGAAGGAACTTTGGAGCTGGGTAACAGGCAGAGGTTGGAACAGTTTGGAGGGCTCAAAAGAAGACAGGAAAATGTGGGAAAGTTTGGAACTTCCTAGAGAATTGTTGAATGGCTTTGTCCAAAATTCTGATAGTCAAATGGACAATAAAGTCCAGGCTGAAGTGGTCTCACATGAAGCTGAAGAACTTGTTGGGAACTGGAGCAAAGGTAACTCTTATTATATTTTAGCAAAGAGACTGGTGTCATTTTGCCCCTACCCTAGATATTTATGGAACTTTGAACTTGAGAGAGATGATTTAGGGTATCTGGTGGAAGAAATTTCTAAGCAGCAAAGCATTCAAGAGGTGACTTGGGTGCTGTTAAAGGCATTCCATTTTGTAAGGGAAGTAGAGCATAAAAGTTCAGAAAATTTGCAGCCAGACAATACAATAGAAAACAAAATCCCATTTTCTGATGAGAAATTCCAGTCAGCTGGAGAAATTTGCATATGTAACAAGGAGCCAAATGTTAATCCCCAAGACAGTGGTGAAAATGTCTCCAGGGCATGTCAGAGGTCTTCACAGCAACCCCTCCCATCACAGGCTCAGAGGCCTAGGAGGAAGAGTGCTTTCCTGGGCCAGGTGCAGGGTCCCCATGCTGTTTGCAGCCTAGGGACTTGGTGCCCTGTTCCCATCCGCTCAAGCCATGGCTGCAAGAAGCAAACATAGAACATGAGCTGTGGCTTCAGAGGGTGCAAGTCTCAAGCCTTGGCAGCTTCCACGTGGTACTGAGTCTGCAGGTACACAGATGTCAAGAATTGGGGTTTGGGAACCTTTGCCTAGATTTCAGAAGATGTATGGAAATGCCTGGATGTCCAGGCAGAAGTTTGCTGCAGGGATGGGGCTTTCATGGAGAATCTCTGCTAAGGCAGTGTGGAGGGGAAATGTAGGCTTGGAGCCCCAACACTGAGTCCCTACTGGGGCACCACCTAGTGGAGCTGTGAGAAGAAGGACACCATCCTCCAGACCCCAGAATGGTAGATCCACTGACAGCTTGCACTGTGTGCCTGGGAAAGCCACAGACACTTAACACCAGCCTATGAAAGCAGCCAGGAGGGAAGCTGTACCTTGCAAAGCCACAGGGTTGGAGCTGCCCTAGACCATGGGAACCCACCTGTTGCATCAGTGTGACATGGATGTGAGACACAGAGTCAAAGGAGATCATTTTGGAGCTTTATGATTTGACTGCCCCGCTGGATTTCAGATTTGCATGGGGCCTGTAGCCCCTTTGTTTTGGCCAATTTCTCCCATTTAGAATGTATTTACCCAATGCCTGTACCCCCGTTGTATCTAGAAAGTAACTAACTTGCTTTTGATTTTACAGGCTCATAGGTGGAAGGGACTTGCCTTGTCTTGGATGATACTTTGAACTGTGGACTTCTGAGTTAATGTGAAAATGAGTTAAGACTTTGGGGGACTGTTGGGAAGGCATGATTGGTTTTGAAATGTGAGGACACAAGATTTGGGAGGGACCACAGGTGGAATGATATTGTTTGGCTGTGCCCCCACCCAAATCTCATCTTGAATTCCCACATGTTGTGGGAGGGACTCAGTGGGAGGTAAACTGAATCATGGGGGCAAGTCTTTCCTGTGCTGTTCTCTTGATAGTGAATAAGTCTCATGAGATCTGATGGTTTTACAAATGGGAGTTTCCCTGAACAAGCTCTCTTTTCTTGTTTGTCTCCATGTGAGACATGCCTTTCACCTTCTGCTCTGATTGTGAGGCTTCCCCTGCCATGAGGAATTGTAAGTCCATTAAACCTTTTTCTTTTGTAAATTGTCCAGTCTCAGGTATGTATTTATCAGTAGTTTGAAAACAGACTGATACAGTGAGTCCTTATAATGGCCTACAGTGTATCCATTAGGAGAATATTGTAGAACATCTGCTGACATAAAAGATAGATACACTATAATGCTAAATGAAAAAGGTATATTATACAAATATATGCAGAATATAATTCTTATAGAGAGCAATCATGATAATAGCTGTAGTAATAGCTAATATTTATCAACACTTACTATGTGCTTGGCATTTTTTCTAGGCTCATTGGGTATACTATTTCATTTAATTCTCACAACAAAGCTATGAAGGAGTTACTATTATCACCTTCATTTTGTAGATGGGGAAAATGAGGCAGCAAGAAGCAAGATACTGACTTAAGACAAAGTCAGGATTTGGACCCAGGTCATCTGAACTCCAGCTCCTACACTCTTAACCACAGGGATGCTAATTTGTGAATTGCACAACTATTAGATTAGAGTAGATTAACCATCAGTTGTTAGTAAGAAATTCCCCAAAATATCAATAATGTTTATTTCTGGGAAATAGAATTATGAATGATATGTATTTTCTTATTTTTCTTATCTGTACTTTGTAAATTTTCTACAAGAAACATGTAAATTTACACAAAGAGAAAGCAGAAATATTAGTTTTTATGACCCATTATTTACATCCCTTTCCTATCTGTAAGAAGATAATTGTTCTAAAAATCACCCCTACTCCCACCTATATATCAGTAGAAAGACGACCCAAAGAAAACCAACACATTTTAAATATTTGACACCTAATCTTAAAAACAAGAAAGTCCAAGTGAGCCAAGATCATGCCATTGCACTCCAGCCTGGGTGACAGAGCAAGACTCTGTTTCAAACAAACAAACAAAAACAAACAAACAAACAAAAAAGAAAGTCCACCATCCTGGCGTTTGGGGTTCTCTTTCATGACAGAGGTAAAGGTGAGTGAGCAGTGGGTAGTTTTGATCTGTCATGAGTCAGTCAAAACTTTGTCTCCTATTGAAGTTATTTTATTTATTCATTCATTCTAAAACTTCAATTGGGAACTTTAGAAATTATATTAAAATCAAAATGGATCAAAGAGCCAGATGTTGCAGGCAGGAAGACTAATCAAACAGCCTGGGTAATGTGCTCCACACCCTGCTCAATGGGAAGTAATTACTCTAACATTAGCTTTACAGTGTTTAAACAATCATTTCATTATATTTTTTTCTACACTGATTAAATTTTCTCAGCATTTCTAATGCATCATTACATCTGCATTGCATTTAGATAAAGCACAGCATTGCTACCCATTAAAAAGTCCCTACTCTCTTTCATCACTTTAATAAATCTAATTTGGCTTTATTTGCATAAAGTTTGATAAAAAGTGATTAGTTCTCTTATGAATAACACACCTTGGGTGGAAACATCCTATCTGTCACTTGGCTAAAAACAGTTGTTGTTCACAGACATGTAAATGGACACCCAAGCATAGTCACTAAAAGTGTATGGGGTAAAATAAAATTTGTAGCACAAATGCCATTGTAGAATTGCTATCTATACTTTCCAAGGTTGCTGAGGGGTGGATATAGTAATCATAGGACCATCTACTGCACTTTGTTTCTTGTTCCTAAATATATAGCCTGAGGAATTATAATAGAGAACAACATCAAGTATAATAAACTCACATTTTAGCCTTCTGCTTCAATATTCACATTCACCCTCAACACATAGTTAGAGATTCAGGACGTTGTGGCCCTTGACCAAGTAAATGGACTGTTAAGTAATCTCAGGAAGAGATTAGCTAAGATGAAAAGCTCTGCTAAGGTATCAGATATGCCAGGCAACCACTTATAGAAACTCAAACTCTGCTAAGTTCTCTGGGGAACTTTTTTAAGCATTGCAAACAAATGGATCGTGTTGGTGAACTATTATGCAGTGACATTGATTCTGCCTTTTGAACTTAGAGTTTTGATAATTGACACTCAAAACCACTAAACAAGTGTCCTTGGAAATCAGAAGAAGAGAACATTAGTTCCTAATGGGGAAGAGAATATCAATGGAAGTCAATGTACCACACTCTGCATTTGCGAGAAAGATGCTGATACAGTGACAGAGTGATGAAAGGAACCCCTCATTTAATTTTTTTGACAGAATAAGGCATTGCAGAAACAGATTGCACCAAGTGTTTGACCTCTCCCTGATAAGTCAGTGACTCACTATCCAATTCCATGCTGCTATTCATTCCCCCAAACAGAAACCACCAGTTTTTATTTCCACAGTGGGAAAAATACCATGCTTTAAAAAATTTACTAAATGCAAGTTCAAAGTCTTTTATTTCAAAGCTCTGACCTTTCCCCTCCTACACATCTTGCTCCCTTCTGTTTTCCCTTACTTCCCCTACTTCTTGAGCACCCTCATGGGCCTCTGTTTACAACTCACTTCAGAGTCCCATTCTGGCTGCTCCCCTCCATTCCATCCTCACTGAACAATGAATGAATTCTAACACAATGACAGGCATTGCAAAGGTTTTCCTCAATTCTCTGGAACTTAGCCTCCGCCAGGCAAGGGAGTCAAGGACAGATTGCAAATTCTTAAACAATAAAAAGTGTTATAGAAGGAGGAGCTTGGCTTTAAAACTAACCATCTAACTAACTAATTATGGAACCTTTAAGATATGAGAAGCCTAGGAATCATGAGAATGATATGATAATTTTTCCTTTTTCCAGGTGAGAAGAGCTAGGAATGCTACCTGTTCACTATAGCTGACTACCCCTCTGGCCCCAAGACTCACCTTTCTGGAATGTGTGACTACAGACTCTGATTCCCAATGTCTTCCTTCCTTCCTTCCTTTCCTTCCTTCCTTCCTTCCTTCCTTCCTTCCTTCCTTCCTTCTTTCCTTCTTTCCTTCCTTCCTTCCCTCCTTGCTTCCTTCCTTCCTTCTTTCTTTTTCTTTCTCTCTCTCTCCTTCCTTCCTTTCCTTCCTTCCTTCCTTCTTTCTTTCTTTTCTTTCTTTCTTTCTTCTTTCCTTTCTCTCTCTCTCTCTCTTTCTTTCTTTCTTTTTCTTTCTCTCTTTATTTCTTTCCTCATTCTGTCTCCCAGGCCAGGCTGGAGTGCAGTGACTCGGCTAACTGCAACCTCTGCCTCCCCGGTTCAAGCAATTCTCCTGCCTCAGTCTCCCAAATAACTGGGATTACAGACATGTGCCACCACACCTGGCTAATTTTTGTATTTTTAGTAGAGAGACAGGGTTTCACCATGTTGGCCGGGCTGGTCTCAAACACCCAGCCTCAGGTGATTCACCTGCCTCGGCCTCCCAAAGTGCTGGGATTAAAGGTGTGAGCCACCAGACCCGGCCCCAACATGTTATTTTCTTAGCTCTCTTCTCCATTCTAGAATTGTCATCTTTTGTTTAAAAAAATTTTTTTTGCTTCAATCTGCTAGAGTAGTAAGGGCTTTTATGTGTTCTTGCTCATATTATCCAGTAGTCAAAACCTTCATTTCAACACAACTGATCTCATCTACCTGTGAGGAAGAAAGAAATAAGATTGACCCATACACCCAGAAGTGAGATTGACTAATGGCTAGATCAGAGTTAACTCCCTTTAAGAAAGGCAGTCCTCCCACAACCTTTTTTGTCTGGATGCAGTCAAATTATTGCGCATATTGAGAGATATGTGGGGACATCAACCATATCCCTTCATCTTGGCATCTTTACTCTTTTCATTCTGACTTCTACTCTAGAGTATATATAGATGAAAAAAGAAATAGTAACTACTCTCAAGAACATTACAGTTAAGAATATAGATTCAATTTTTATTTAACTTATATATGAATATTCTGGCTGAATCATAGATAGAACTCTGCTGGGCTGACATTCAGCATTAGGCAATATAATTTTGTAGAAATTTTCACAATGTTCCAGTCCAATGGTTCTCAAAGTGAGAATCCATGACCAGCAGCATTAGCATCACATGAGACCTTGTCAGGCAGGCTCTCTCCATCCCAAGCCCACAGAATAAGAAGTCCCGGGGATGGGACCCAGCAATTTGTGATTTCATAGCTCTCCAGATGACTCTGATACAGATCAAAATTTGAGAAGCACTCTTTAAACTAAACAGTCTGTCAACTATCATGGACTATTTAGTAGTTGGTTAATTGATTATTGATTATTAAGAAGCTCTAAAACAGATACTTAGCCACATATGTTTATTAGTGCAGGACCTAGAAGCTCATGGAAGAGAATGAGAACACAGTTCCCAATTGGGTGTCTGGCAAGATAAAGATGTGATCATGGGCTCTTCAAAGAATATCACCAAAAAAAAGGCGAGTAGCGTGGATTGAACTAAGCGGATGACCTGAATACTAGTAGAATTCATAGCTCCTGATGCAGTCTATAAATCTGTAAGGTCATTTAGGACCCTGTGGTTCTATGCAGACAGAACCAAGTGGGCTGTGTGGTTGGTCGGAGAGAGAACACCAGGGGTCAGTGGGTCTGAAGGAGGTCAGTAGTGGCACGGGGAGCAGCAAGGTCAGCCACCATGAGCTGCAGAATGCCTGACAGCAGACCGCAAACACAGAGATTGCATACATCATAGGAGAAGCTCTACTCTCCAAGGACCTATAAAACAAGCATCTGGGGAGCAGGATGGGGAAAAAAAGACAGAACTTCTTGTTAGCCAAGTCATAGGAAGCGCAGCACAGTTGATTTCTAGTGTTTGTTTGTTTGTTTGTTGAGACAGAGTCTCACTCTGTTGCCCAGGCTGGGGTGCAGTGGCACAATCTCGGCTCACTGCAACCTTCACTCCCAGGTTCAAGCAATTCTCCTGTCTCAGCCTCCCTAGTAGTTGGGACTACAGTTGCACACCATCATGCCCAGCTAATTTTTGTATTTTTAGTAGAGACGGGGTTTCACCATGTTGGGCAGGCTGTTCTCGAACTCCTGTCCCCAGGTGATCCACCCGTCTCAGACTCCCAAAGTGCTGGGATTACAGGCATGAGCCACTGCACTCGGCCTCTAGTTTTACTTTATATAAGGTGCCATTCTTTTGACCAACAGGCGAAGTCAAGGAGTATAGGGGCCATTCATGTATATAAATTTAATATGCATAGGAGCGAAAAGAATCTAATGTTTTTCTTCTCTCATTTTCTGACAAGGATTTATGTAATCTGCCCTAGGCAGAATGGTTTTGAAATACATAGAATAGACCACACAGAGGCCCTCACATCACTTTTAATTACAGCCTCTCAGGGTCACCACAGCCAGATGGGCAGCCTAGGAAACCTGTTTCACGGGGGAGGCTCTCGCCCACCCCAAACCCACTACACCACCTGAGCTACAAGCTGATCATTGTCCAGTGTCCCAATACTTTCTAATACAATCAACTTCTAGGTTACCCATCTCACCCCACTTTTCATCCTCACACTGTATTTGTGTATTCTCTAACGTGTTCTCATTTTATATATTTTCCCCAAACCCCTAAACCCTTCAGCTGTACCCTATGAAATTCAGGGCCAGTTATCAGCAAACTCCTACTTATCCTCAGTGTCTTCTTTCTCCACCTGCAACGTGGCTACATCTCAAGTACACCACTCCCCTGAGGCCTTCTCAAGTGATCTTCTCCTGCAACTCTTGAGCCTCTGAGTTGAAGATTTTCGACCTCTACCTCCCACTGCCAAGACATCGCCTTCCTTCTCTCCTCTGTTCATCTGAAGCTCATGACACAGCTTTATCATCAGACATGTGCTGCTGTCTCCTACTGACTTGCAGTCACTTCCCTTCCCCTGTGTGGAGAAAAACACAATATCCGGATTGATGTTTCTCTTTCTAATACACTCTTTCAACGTTCTTGTTGATCTCAGTATCCATGAATGCCTTGTTTCTTATACCCTGGCCTCTCTGTACCTGGACTTCTTTGCTTCCAAAAATCTCTTACTCACCTTATCCCCTCACTCTAGACCTTGCCATCACACTATTCCTAAAATATTGATTTAAAGCACCCTCAGTGGGCTGCCCTGGCATATCAGTAACAATGCTCCAAGTCCAACAGCACAGAGACCAGTAGAGATGCTAGAGCAACAGCCACATTTGAGGGAGAAGCTTTCTGATCTAGAATGAAAGGACAGGGATAGAGGAATTCATATGTGTAAAAAATGAGCTTCCAGGAAAAGAAAAGAAAAATAAAGAGAAGAAACCAGGCAAGGAAGATGAGTTCAGCTTTGACACTTTGTTCATTTCTCAGTATACCACAAATATTCAATAATATTTAGTTAATATTAATATTAATATTCAATTAATATTTATTAATTTAATAAAACAGGTCTGGGCTCTGACTAGATGAAGTTTTAAATATACAGTTTGCAATATGTCATAATCTCCTACCCAAATATTTATACTTTGAATTTAAATTTTTTAAACGTAGGTGTCATTTTAGTAGACCAAACCAGGCTAACGATAACTATTTGCCACCTGGCCTCTGCTCTGACTTCAATTCTGTAGAAATGTACAAGATTTCATTCATTATAGTGGGAATGTCAATGAATGTAGTTGATTTTACCTGGAATACAGAGATGCTCCTATAAAACTAAAAATATAAACCACTAAGCCAAAAAAAAAAATTCATTTTCATTTTTTTTCTCTCTCTTTTTAAAGTCTCCTTGAATGTTCCTTTGCCTCTTTGTTATTTTAGAGTTTCTTGTGGGTTTTTTATTTTTGGGGTTTTGGGTTTTTTGTTTGTTTGGTTGGTTGGTTGGGTTTTTTTTGTTTGTTTGTTTTTTGAGACAAGAGTCTCACTCTGTTGCCCAGACTGGAGTGCAGTGACTGATCTTGGCTCACTGTAACCTCTGCCTCTGGGGTTCAAGTGATTCTCATGCCTCTGCCTCCCAAACAGCTGGGATTACAGGCGCGTATCACCACATCTGGCTAATTTTTGTGTTTTCAGTAGATGCGGGATTTCACCACGTTGGCCAGGCTGGTCTCGAACTCCTGGCCTCAAGTGATCCGCCCACCTCGGCCTCCCAAAGAGCTGAGCTTACAGGCATAAGTCACCACACCAGGCCTTTTGTGGGTTTTTTAAATTTCAGTTTTTATTTTAGATAAACATGTGCAAGTTTGTTACATGGCAATATTGTGTGATGCTGAGGTTTGGGGTACAGATCCCATCACCTAGTTAGCTCTTGCCTCCCCCATCTAGTAGTCCACAGGGTTTATTGTTCCCCTGTTTATGTCCATGTGTGCTCATTGTTTAGCTCCCACTTACTAGTGAAAGTATGCAGTATTTGGTTTTCTGTTCCTGCATTAATTTGCTTATTATGGCCTCCAACTGCATCTATGTTGTTGCAAAAAAGACATATTTCATTCTTTTTGATGGCCACATGGTATTCCATGGTATACATGTACCACATTTTCTTTATCCAATCTGTCATTGGTAGGTACTTAGGTTGATTCCATTTCTTTATATTGTAAACAGCATAGTGATGAACATAAGTGCTTGTCTTTTTGGTAGACTGATTTATTTCCCTTTGGCTATAGACCCAATAATGGGACTGCTGGGTCTAATGGTAGCTCCATTTTCAGTTATTTGAGAAATATCTAGACTGCTTTCCACGGTAGTCAGACTGATTTACATTCCTACCAACAGTATATAAGCACTCCCTTTCCCCGCAGCCTTGCCAGCATCTGTTGCTGTTTGACTTTTTGATAATAGCCATTCTGACTGGTGTGATACAGTATCTCATTGCAGTTTTCATTTGCATTACTCCAATGATTAGTAATGCCGAGCATCTTTTCACATGTTTGTTGGCCATTGTATGTCTTCTTCTGAGAAGTGTCTGTTCATATCCTTTGTGCACATTTTTAAATAGGGTTCTTTGGGTTTGTTTGTGGGTTTCTCTCAGTTCTCTATAGACTGTGGATATTAGGACTTTGTCAGATACATAGTTTGTGAATATCTTCTGCCACTCTGTCAGTTGTCTGTTTACTCTGTTGATAGTTTATTTTGCTGTGCAGAAGCTCTTCAGTTTAATTAGGTCCCACTTGCCTATTTTTGTTTTTGTCGCAATTGCTTTTGGGTTCTTAGCCAAAAATTATTTGCCAAGATAAATGTCAAGAAGAGTATTTCCTAGGTTTTCATCTAGTATTTTTATAGTTTGAGGTCTTATATTTGAATCTTTGGTCCATTTTGTGTTAATTTTTGTATATGCCACATAAAGACACAGATGTTGCCTTCAAGAGACCCATCTCACAAGTAATGACACCCACAGGCTTAAAGAAAAGGACTGGAGAAAGAACTATCATGCAAATGAAAAACAAAGAGCAGAAGTTGATATTCTTACATCAGACAAAACAGACATTAAACCTTTAACACTTAAAAATGACATTACACAATTATAAAGGGTACAATCCATCTAAAAGACTTAACTATCCTAAATCAATACACACCGAATATTGGAGCACCCAGATTCATAAAACAAGTTCTTTGTGAACCACAAAAACACTCAGCCACACAATAGTAGTGGAAGACTCCAAAACTCCACTGACAGCATTAGGCAGATCATCGAGACAGAAAACTAACAACGAAACTCTGTACTTAAATTCAATGCTTAACCAATTGAACCTAACAGACATCTACAGAAAACTTCACCCAACAACCACAGAATATACACTCTTCTTATCTGCACACAGAATATATTCTAAGATCAACCACATGCCAGGTCATAAAGCAAGTCTCAATAAATTCCAAAAAATCGAAATCACACCAAGCACACTCTCAGACTACGGTGCAATAAAACCAGAAATCAATATCAAGAAGATCTCTCATTTATCAATATTGAAGGAAGGGATTTCTAAACTCCAGTGCTTTACATCTCAGAATAAAAGCATTTGGTCTCCCAGGTTCAATAGTTAAGCTTAAGCTGGAATCCAGAAACATTACCAAGGAACACTCAGGTTTCACCAACTATGGTTAAAAGTAGGTTTTATAGTTGTTGCACTTGATTTTTTGTTTGTTTGTGTAGCTTTTTAAAATCCTACCTGGAATAGTGGGCTTTATTTGAATTAATAAGAAACCCAAAGTAAACTTAGTAGGTGTTAAATTTTTCAAGCCAGGTGGATGCTACTGGAAAGGAAGAAGGGAAGGAAGACAGTGAGGAAGGAAGGGAAGGAGAAAGACAGAGAGACAGACAGGGAGGGAGTGAAGGAGAGAAGAAGGGAAGGAGGAAGGAAACTTCATAATGTGTTGATGATAGTGTTTTCTACCCACTTTTATTTTCCTGTTCATTTTTATTCCCTTTCTTGTTTCGCTCCTGTATTCCTAAAACATTGCAAGAGTCTTCTCCAAAACAGGAAGCTTGCATCTCAGGATTTACAATCTTATTAGGATCCTTAGTCTTGCCTATAACCTCTACTAGACAGTGAGCTACAGGAAGGCAGTAGACACATCTTGATGCATGGTAGGCACTCAAAAAACTAAATAAATTAATGAAGAAATAAACATATGACAATGGCTGCATTCTGAAGCAAATGAACTCACCAGTAATACATCGTGCATGCTCTGGGTTTCCCAAACTTCAGATATCTACATTCTATTATAATATTTTTATATATTATATTATAATATAAATATTATAATATTTGTCTTCATACTGCTCCATTGTTTTACTAAATAAGATTCATTTGAAGGAAAATTTTATATGACTATAGTAAATGCAAAACCATTATCAGTTGACATAAATGGCCAGCAACTGTGAAAACAAATACAACAAATGTTTGATTCCTTGACCTGATGGATGGTTGTAATTATTTTTTATAATACCTTTATTAAGATATGTCACCTACCATACAATCACTCATTTAAAACATACAAGACAATGGATTTTCATATATTCACAGTTGTGCAATCATCATTACACTATTTTGGGAACACTTCCATCACACCAAAAAGAAACCCAGTACCCATTAGCACTCACTCCCCAGTAATTACTTTTAAACTATACAGATATATTATACGTTGTATGTCATCTTCACACACACACACATCAGGGTGAGGTAAAAATGATTATGCTAGGCCAGGAACAGTGGCTCATACGTGTAATTCCAGCACTCTGGGAGGCCAAGGCGGGAGGATTGCTTGAGCCCAGAAGTTCAAGACCAGCCTGGATAATATAGCAAGACCCTGTCTCTACAAAAAATAAAATATTAGTCAGGCATGGTGGCATACATTTGTAGCCCCAGCTACTCAGGAGGCTGAAATAAGAGGATTGCTTAGGCCCAGGAGGTCAAGGATGCAGTGAGCCATGATTGTTCCACTGCACTCCAGCCTGGGTGACACAGTGACACCCTGTCTCAAAAATAAATAAATAAATAAATAAAAATTAATTAGTGGTATTAAATTCTAACTAGATACTAATATGCTAACGGCTGTGGGCTGAGGCCCCCTTTCTCTGAAAGGTTAGTACGTGTTAGGGATAAAGGCTTCAGACCAGCCCCAATAGAGGGTTCCTCTTCTAAGCAATCAAAATAATTTAAAAAGAAATGGAATAGGAAGAGCTTTCTCACCAAGTGATTCAAAGTTATTTAATGTTTGTCCATGTGCCCCCAAAGTCATCTCTCATATCCTGGTGTTATGTATTACACTCACAGAAACACTGTGCTAGGTGTACTCACACCAGATCTGATTCTAGAAAAGTCCCGACTACTCATTAATTATATAGTAGAGGAATATGCAAAGTTTCACTGTAGATATTTCACTCTATTGTTTCATAATCCCACTTGGCAAATGTGCCCCCGTGACTTGCAGTGTGCTTCTCTATCCTTCTGCACCCAAAAGTTGGGTCCTCAATCCAGAACTGCAATTAGCTTGCTGTTGGAGTCCAGCAATCTTGTCTACAGCCCTTATCTTAAAGAAGATGAAATTTAGATCACAGTGACTGTAAATCAAATCTTTCACAGTGTGCCTGTGCATCTTGGTCAATCAATCAACAGGTTTTATTTGTTTCTTGCTGTACTGGGAGGAATAGAGGAAGGCAGAGGAAAGCGTAATGTATTTTCTCCCCCCTATAGCTTTTAAGTTCTCACCACATAAATTTCCTTTTCTCTGTGCAGAATCACAGGTGAATGACAGTTCCACAACACCACACAAGTTTCCTGAACATCAGTCCCCAGTGGAATCGGATGCAAGTATTTCTTCCCCTTTTGTGGGTAAAATCCAGACTCCCTTTGTTCAGGGATGTGCATCAAACACTAAGTCACTTGAGTCCACCTATCATGGATCACAAATTCCTTGATTAAAAAATAAAGCCCATTCGTGGAACTGGACATTGTCAGGCAGCAGACCGTTTGCCATAACTATGATAAAAGCTAGCAAAGAAGTAGGTAGAAAAGTCATTCTTCCCCCTAACAGATGAGTCATCCCTCATGAAATTGATGACTTTAGAACATCTTCTTAGATTCATAAAGGCAAAAGTTTCAGGGATTTTGTAGGAAATGATAGCTTCCCACAAATTAGTTTTTAAATTGAATTTTTTACTCTTGAGATATTTGATAAACTTCTGTCTTTACCACTAAAAATCATGCCAAAAAATAATCCATATGACCATTTACCTGAGTCATGATTTATCTATGGCAAGTTTCTATCCAAAGTTCAACCTATTATAAAAAATGTTTGTTAGGATGAAATGCCTTGCAAATTATCATCTTCTAATTCCAAAAACAAATCCTAATTTAAATTTTTCTTTGGAATTTTAAAGACAATATACTCACAGAAATATCAAAATATTTAGAATGTGAGTGTTGAGGAGGGGCAGAGAATTTTAACAGCCATTCCAGAGGGTTGGGCATGAGACCTAGGTTCTTCTCCTGTTGCAAATCCTTTCTCTGTCTTTGATTCATTCTCCACCTTCTATGATTTAGAATATTATTTCCCTGAGTGAGAAAAGGATAATTGCTAATAAGCAATTTAGCCTGAGATATGCAATGGAATTGACACCAAAGTTGGTTTCTTTCTACTAAGTGTACTGATGAGTTTTGATAATATAATATATATTTCAGATACATTTGCATTTGCTTATAAATTAATATCCATGTTGAGCATCCCTAATCCCAAAATTTGAAACCCAAAATGCTCCAAAATCTGAAACATCTTGAACACCAACATGACACCGCAAGTGCAAAATTCCACACCGGCTTCATCTGTGACAGGCACATGATGCAGTTTACTCAGTGACCCCAAGGAAAGAGACCCTCCCAAACCAATTCAGCTGCTGTTATTTAACAGTTGATACAAGCCAGGCGCAGTGGCTCACACCTGTAATCCCAGCCTTTGGGAGGCCTAGGCTGGCGGATCACTTGAGCTCAGAAGTTCGAGACCAGGCTGGCCAACATGGTGAAATCCCCTCTCTACTACGAATACAAAAATTAGCCAGAAATCACTTTAACTAGGGAGGTGGAGGTTGCAGCGAGCCGAGATGGTGCCACTGCACTCCAACCTGGGCAACAGAGAGAGACTGCATCTCAAAAACAAACAAACAAAAAACAGTTGATATGGGTATTCTGGTGATTATACTGTTCTATTTAGTTACCCTGAACACATCATTTTTTTCATTGTATTAGTGTTACATCACATTTTTTACAGTTAAGTACTTATGTGTGAATAAGTGTAAGAAAACAATTATTTATCAGTAGCATATAATATAAATTCAGTCTGGAGTGACAGTGATGCCAAACCACCACATAGGTGGCTGAAATAGTGACACCTTTTCAATGTACACAGACTTTGTTTCAGTTTCACACACAAAGTTGTTTAAAATACTGTATAAAATTACCTTCAGGCTATGTGAACACGGTATATATGAAGCATAAATAAAATTTTTGTTTAGACTTGGGTCAATTCCACAGATATCTCACGATGTATATGTATATGCCAATATTCCCAAATCTGAAAAAAAAATCCAAAATCTGAAACACTTCGGTTTCCAAGCATTTTGGATAAGGGATACTCAACCTGAAATTTATAATTATGGAGTCACACTTTACATTTGAGCAACGCAAGTGAATCAGAAGTGTGATAGATAATTGAAATATATCCCTGAGATATAAAAACAATATAAACATGAATTTAACATGGTAACTATATATAAGCATACTTTATAGCTGCAAATTGTCTTAGTAAATGTGTTTTAGGAGCCAATACTATTTGTATACTTTATGATGGGAAACTAATAACAGAACTTCAGGGTAAAAAAATAGTGATATTTTTACCATCAGTTCATGTGCATTTTAAGAGGCAATGTGATTGTCATTCAGGGGCATGTCTGGGTTCCTGAATGTTTCCTTTGTCCTATTTACTATCCACATAGCCTGGACTTCAAATTTAGCATAACTCATGGCTCAGTTTTAACCTCATAATTCCCACATTTTTACAGCTCTGTATTTCTTTCAGTTTTGTAATGTGAATTTATAATTCATTCATACAAACCAAACATGAGACAACATTCTATAGTTTTTTAACCTATTTTAACTCCCCTTTTTAAAATTTGTTTGTACCACCCAACAACAATGCCAACTAATGTCAGAATATGGCACTTAGTAGCTTTGGCCATTGAATATGTGCCTATATTCTTTAAAATTATATATTTTCACATGTCTGGTAGCTGATAACTTAGAAAGCAGAGTTATTAGCAAACCAAATCTTTAACAAGACTAGAGGAAGGAGCACATCAACTGGTACATTTTCAAAATTCGAACCCCATAAGTAATCTCTAAAACCTCAAATTCTGCGGTGGCTATAATTCATATTTTATTTTCAAATGTATAAAACATTTGGTGTATTCTTATCAACTGCCTACTTAGATAGCTTTTCCAAGTATAACAGCTTTTAATTTTCCAGTCTATATTGTCATATTTTCCTCCCACAAAAAATATGAGCCATAAATTACATCCTAAATTTCTGTTCCTTGATCGCATCCTGGTCTACAGTTTCCTGCCTTTTATAAGATTTACCCAACACCACTTGTCCACCTAAGCTGCCCAGCCCAGTTTTTGAAACTAAATAAAGGTGGGAACTTGAGCCACTGTCAACATCCAAAGCAATCTTTTGCACAGGAGGCCAATCTTGGCTTCTGGAAGGAGCAGCCCTCTCTCTTCACCATGTCAGGTCAGTGTAGAGAATCCCATCAGTAATTTTAATGTATTTATTCAAGACGATCCTTTCAAAAGAAAAGTGTTGGCCCAGGATGAAAGCAGAGTCATAACTAAAGACCCACAGTCTTGAAGTTTCACAATAAGCCATGCTTAAGAAATCAAAAAGACTACCATGAGAGAGGATATTCATGAGAAAACACAGTATCTTAGAAAGTGTCAGAGGGCAGACGGGTAGAGGAAGCAAAAACAAAATGCATGGAGAGGGCCAGAAAGAAGCAGGAAGAACCACTGGGTGATTCTTTATGTGGGCCAGTTATACAATTCTGTAGAAAGAGCTTCAGCTGCCCTCACTTGCCTGGCTAGATTTTTGCACACTCAGCTGGTAATATTCAAGAATAATTGTTCGGCAACTCTAATCAGATGGAATGCCCCTGGATCTTAGCTCCTCTCAGCCACTCTGAAAATACTAGGCAGGCAGCTTTTGTCTATTGAAGAATGAGGATGAAAGTATTTGCCAAGATGGAAAGTAGTTTAAAGTATAGGATTGTCCAGCTGGCAAAGGCATGAAAAAAAAAAGGTGCATGTTTTAAGACTGGCACTGGAATTGGTCTTGAAGTTCTACCTACTGTCTCAGCGGCTACCTTAGAGGAAGTGCGTTTATGCCACTGCATTACACAATCATGACCTTTTCAAGCAGTTAGCTCATACCAGATACCGTAGCCAAAGTCTAAAATTTTTAATGAGCTAGAACAATCTGTGGCATCGTAAAAACTCTGCAGATTGAATAAACAATGGTAATTAACAGTGAATTATATATCAGCCAGTCAAACACATACACCTTTCTCTTCACTAGCTACTTCCATCTCTTGCATAGTTAAGTCTTCCCTGAAGGCCACTAGTCACTGAGAAGGCCGAGAATTCCCTAATTGCCATCTGCTCATCCACTGTTACCACTACCTCTCAGGGTGACACCCAACCAGGGTCATGGGATGGCATAACTAGAGGGAAAATCAGGCTCTCAGGGATAAAGCCAGGTAGTTTTCTCCTCCATGAGGCTGATTGTAATAGTAGTTTGGGCTGCAAGGGAAAGAAGTGAGATGGAAATCCAAAGCAAGCTGAAGAGAAAGAACCAAAGGCTTGGTTTGTGGACACAGAAAGCCAAAGCTCTCTTGTTAACAAGGAGGTCATGGAGGTCAGGGAGGTCCCAGAAATCTGTAAGGCATCACAGAAAGCCCGCCAAAAGGCTGAGACCAGAACAACATGGAAACTAAACCAGCCAAAAGACTGCAATTGGAGACAAATAGCCAATATATGATAAGAGAAGCAGGAAGATCAGCTTCTCTGCAAAGACCAGCTGCAAACCAGGTCGAACAAGGTCTGGAGTCCGTACAGAGGAAAGATTTGCTACCTTGGGAGGCTGGCAAGGGTACTGGCAAGGGGAGACTTGGGCCTTAACATAGAAGAGGCCCAAGGCCTAAAGTATTAAGAAAGGGATATCAACCAAGAATGCCAAGAGAGGAAGGCACACATGCAGGATACTAGGAACAAAAAATGGAACTGAGTGTCTTGATATCCTAGAAACAGAGGTTCTAGGTTTATGAGGAATATGGCTTCCAGCCATGGGACCACAACTTGCCAAGGACTGAAAGTATCCAGTCCCACCTCATCTGCTCCACCACCCTCCATCTCTCCTGTTCTTTTATCCTCTAATCTGCTTTTCTAAAGTCATGTTAGCATAGGGAATGTCTCCTCATTTTCCTTCCTGTCATTTCTCCCTCCTTTTCTTTTCTCTCCTTTTGTGCTTTCTCTCCTTTATCTCCTTCTCCCTCCTTCTACTCTAACCTTCAATACTATAATTTTATAAATGTGGAATTGTGACAAATTATTCTCATAGGGAGAGCAGGGAAAACGCAGAAATGACATTGAAGTGAGTATAATGTGTGCTACTCCTATATGACTTCAGAAAACAAATAGATTAAAATATATTTACAAGGCTGTTCACATGACTTTTTTTATATATAAGGCTGGGAGGGAGACCAACTTTAACTTGTTTCCCTAATACTGTTTGCAAACTAACCCATTCTTTTCCCACTGGTTTATAATTTTTGATATATTGGGGTCCCACTAATATCCTATTAAAAATAACATAATCCCCTTTCCCTGTGGTTACTTAAGAACAATGAGAATTTCAGGAAGCCTATGGTCTCTCTCTGTGGCCACCAGCACATGATTAATATAATTGATCACTTATGCTTAGCAAAATGCACAAAGGGTAGTATTCTCATGAGAACTTTTGGTTGCTCACATCTCTACTAGAATCTTTGTGTTGCCACAAATGAAATCCAGGACATTTGTTTCTAGGTTTTATGCCCCTATGAAAAATTCAAAGCCAGGTAACTAAGATGATGTAATGCAACCTCGGAGAGAATCCTTCTCACTCTGCAGCAGTTGTGTTATTTGCAGGAGACATACAGCTGATACCCTTTGTTTAGGTTTTATCTTCATTTTCCAATGTCTCTCTCACTGGGATCCGCAGATCTAAAAGGAGACAAATCAAATTCCACACTGGGGGAAGTTGTGCCCAGCCACAACATAGTACTAATTTCATTTAGATGGGCAATAATCATCTATTGAGATCTTCCCACCAAGAACCATGGCTGTCTGAGACCAAGAAAATGCAGCAGGATGTCTAAGGACCTGTAATATAAAAACCATCCTCCTTGTCCCAGTTCCTTTAACAATCTGAGCAATTAGGTCATTAAAGACAACAAAATCAATATCACAAAAAAGGGAACTTCATAATATATGGAGAATAAATGAGCTTGCCCATTTTTTGTTTGTTTTTAATAGAAATATCACTGCACTCTGGCAGAAAGACCGGTTAGAAAAAAATTGGCTCTGACTTCCTGATAAATTCCCATGTGTAGATGAAACACAGGTTACCAAGCAAAAAGTGATGGTACTAACTGTGCTAAGAGAATCATAAATCATTATGGTTTGGAAATGAAATTGACATTTCATAATAAAAAACTTCAAACTAGCTACTAGCAATAACTAGAGTCCCCAGAGAAAATTTCTATCAAGATCTGCAAATCATCTTGTCAATTATGACTTTCACGCTTCAAAATTCCTCAAGTTGCTCAGTCTCCTCCAGTACTTGGGACTAATTAAATAATCTTTCTCTTCCTTCCACGGTTCACATAGCAGTGTAATTTATACTTATATCATAAGGGTTTGTGTGTGTCTGTGTATATGTGTGTGTGTATGTGTGTGACAGAAAAAGATAGAGTTACTGATTGATTTTGAGAATTAATTCAGGTTTATGCTGTGTACTATTGCCTCACAATTTGAAAATAATCTCCAATAATTAATGAGGCCACAATCCCAAACTCATAAAGATTAAAAAGAGAGAGAGAGACTCTTTAAACTCCAAACTCACAGAACAGATAAATGTGTGGTTCTTTATATCCAAAAAGGTAGTTCTTTACTTTCTAAAAGTTCTACTGCTACATTCCTTTAAATAAAAATTTCCCTTGGAGCATTTAAAATAGATTTACTTTTCCAAAAATTCAACTGACAACTTTTTACATAAACAGTTGTTACACAAGGAAAAGCAAACTTTCACATGTTTACTTTCACACCATATCATTTATAGCTGAGTGTGCTAAAAATCTGAGACAGAAATCTAAGAACCATCTCAGAAAGGTAGTTCATCTTGGAGGGAGGGTTGGTGAGAAGGTCCTGGTCAGCTAAACATTTATGGCAGCATAGAAAAGGGTGGCATGGAGGGGGCGGAGCAAGATGGCCGAATAGGAGCAGCTCCAGTCTCCAACTCCCAGCGCCAGCGACACAGAAGACCGGTGATTTCTGCATTTTCAACTGAGGTACTGGGTTCATCTCACTGGGGAGTGCCGGACGATCGGAGCTGGTCAGCTGCTGCAGCCCGACCAGCGAGAGCTGAAGCAGGGCGAGGCATTGCCTCACCTGGGAAGCGCAAGGGGGAAGGGAGTCCCTTTTCCTAGCCAGGGGAACTGAGACACACAACACCTGGAAAATCGGGTAACTCCCACCCCAATACTGCGCTTTAGGAAACAGGCACACCAGGAGATCATATCCCACACCTGGCCGGGAGGGTCCCACACCCACGGAGCCTCCCTCGTTGCTAGCGCAGCAGTCTGTGATCTACCGGCAAGGCAGCAGCGAAGCTGGGGGAGGGGCGCCCGCCATTGCTGAGGCTTAAGTAGGTAAACAAAGCTGCTGGGAAGCTCGAACTGGGTGGAGCTCACAGCAGCTCAAGGAAACCTGCCTGTCTCTGTAGACTCCACCTCTGGGGACAGGGCACAGTAAACTAAGACACACAGACACCTCTGCACAGACGCAAACGACTCTGTCTGACAGCTTTGAAGAGAGCAGTGGATCTCCCAACACGGAGGTTGAGATCTGAGAAGGGACAGACTCCCTGCTCAAGCGGGTCCCTGACCCCTGAGTAGCCTAACTGGGAGACATCCCCCACTAGGGGCAGTCTGACACCCCACACCTCACAGGGAGGAGTACACCCCTGAGAGGAAGCTTCCAAAGCAAGAATCAGACAGGTACACTCGCTGTTCAGAAATATTCTATCTTCTGCAGCCTCTGCTGCTGATACCCAGGCAAACAGGGTCTGGAGTGGACCTCAAGCAATCTCCAACAGACCTACAGCTGAGGGTCCTGACTGTTAGAAGGAAAACTATCAAACAGGAAGGACACCTACACCAAAACCCCATCAGTACATCACCATCATCAAAGACCAGAGGCAGATAAAACCACAAAGATGGGGAAAAAGCAGGGCAGAAAAGCTGGAAATTCAAAAAATAAGAGCGCATCTCCCCCGGCAAAGGAGCGCAGCTCATCGCCAGCAACGGATCAAAGCTGGACGGAGAATGACTTTGACGAGATGAGAGAAGGCTTCAGTCCATCAAATTTCTCAGAGCTAAAGGAGGAATTACGTACCCAGCGCAAAGAAACTAAAAATCTTGAAAAAAAAGTGGAAGAATTGATGGCTAGAGTAATTAATGCAGAGAAGGTCCTAAACGAAATGAAAGAGATGAAAACCATGACACGAGAAATACGTGACAAATGCACAAGCTTCAGTAACCGACTCGATCAACTGGAAGAAAGAGTATCAGCGATTGAGGATCAAATGAATGAAATGAAGCGAGAAGAGAAACCAAAAGAAAAAAGAAGAAAAAGAAATGAACAAAGCCTGCAAGAAGTATGGGATTATGTAAAAAGACCAAATCTACGTCTGATTGGGGTGCCTGAAAGTGAGGGGGAAAATGGAACCAAGTTGGAAAACACTCTTCAGGATATCATCCAGGAGAACTTCCCCAACCTAGTAGGGCAGGCCAACATTCAAATCCAGGAAATACAGAGAACGCCACAAAGATACTCCTCGAGAAGAGCAACTCCAAGACACATAATTGCCAGATTCACCAAAGTTGAAATGAAGGAAAAAATCTTAAGGGCAGCCAGAGAGAAAGGTCGGGTTACCCACAAAGGGAAGCCCATCAGACTAACAGCAGATCTCTCAGCAGAAACTCTACAAGCCAGAAGAGAGTGGGGGCCAATATTCAACATTCTTAAAGAAAAGAATTTTAAACCCAGAATTTCATATCCAGCCAAACTAAGTTTCATAAGTGAAGGAGAAATAAAATCCTTTACAGATAAGCAAATGCTTAGAGATTTTGTCACCACTAGGCCTGCCTTACAAGAGATCCTGAAGGAAGCACTAAACATGGAAAGGAACAACCGGTACCAGCCATTGCAAAAACATGCCAAAATGTAAAGACCATTGAGGCTAGGAAGAAACTGCATCAACTAATGAGCAAAATAACCAGTTAATATCATAATGGCAGGATCAAGTTCACACATAACAATCTTAACCTTAAATGTAAATGGACTAAATGCTCCAATTAAAAGACACAGACTGGCAAACTGGATAAAGAGTCAAGACCCATCAGTCTGCTGTATTCAGGAGACCCATCTCACACGCAGAGACATACATAGGCTCAAAATAAAGGGATGGAGGAAGATTTACCAAGCAAATGGAGAACAAAAAAAAGCAGGGGTTGCAATACTAGTCTCTGATAAAACAGACTTTAAACCATCAAAGATCAAAAGAGACAAAGAAGGCCATTACATAATGGTAAAGGGATCAATTCAACAGGAAGAGCTAACTATCCTAAATATATATGCACCCAATACAGGAGCACCCAGATTCATAAAGAAAGTCCTTAGAGACTTACAAAGAGACTTAGACTCCCATACAATAATCATGGGAGACTTCAACACCCCACTGTCAACATTAGACAGATCAACGAGACAGAAAGTTAACAAGGATATCCAGGAATTGAACTCATCTCTGCAGCAAGCAGACCTAATAGACATCTATAGAACTCTCCACCCCAAATCAACAGAATATACATTCTTCTCAGCACCACATCATACTTACTCCAAAATTGACCACGTAATTGGAAGTAAAGCACTCCTCAGCAAATGTACAAGAACAGAAATTATAACAAACTGTCTCTCAGACCACAGTGCAATCAAACTAGAACTCAGGACTAAGAAACTCAATCAAAACCGCTCAACTACATGGAAACTGAACAACCTGCTCCTGAATGACTACTGGGTACATAACGAAATGAAGGCAGAAATAAAGATGTTCTTTGAAACCAATGAGAACAAAGATACAACATACCAGAATCTCTGGGACACATTTAAAGCAGTGTGTAGAGGGAAATTTATAGCACTAAATGCCCACAAGAGAAAGCAGGAAAGATGTAAAATTGACACTCTAACATCGCAATTAAAAGAACTAGAGAAGCAAGAGCAAACACATTCGAAAGCTAGCAGAAGGCAAGAAATAACTAAGATCAGAGCAGAACTGAAGGAGATAGAAACACAAAAAACCCTCCAAAAAATCAATGAATCCAGGAGTTGGTTTTTTGAAAAGATCAACAAAATTGACAGACCACTAGCCAGACTAATAAAGAAGAAAAGAGAGAAGAATCAAATCGACGCAATTAAAAATGATCAAGGGGATATCACCACCGACCCCACAGAAATACAAACTACCATCAGAGAATACTATAAACACCTCTACGCAAATAAACTGGAAAATCTAGAAGAAATGGATAATTTCCTGGACACTTACACTCTTCCAAGACTAAACCAGGAAGAAGTTGAATCCCTGAATAGACCAATAGCAGGCTCTGAAATTGAGGCAACAATTAATAGCCTACCAACCAAAAAAAGTCCAGGACCAGATGGATTCACAGCAGAATTCTACCAGAGGTACAAAGAGGAGTTGGTACCATTCCTTCTGAAACTATTCCAATCAATAGAAAAAGAGGGAATCCTCCCTAACTCATTTTATGAGGCCAACATCATCCTGATACCAAAGCCTGGCAGAGACACAACAAAAAAAGAGAATTTTAGACCAATATCCCTGATGAACATCGATGCAAAAATCCTCAATAAAATACTGGCAAACCGGATTCAGCAACACATCAAAAAGCTTATCCACCATGATCAAGTGGGCTTCATCCCTGGGATGCAAGGCTGGTTCAACATTCGCAAATCAATAAACATAATCCAGCATATAAACAGAACCAAAGACAAGAACCACATGATTATCTCAATTGATGCAGAAAAGGCTTTTGACAAAATTCAACAGCCCTTCATGCTAAAAACGCTCAATAAATTCGGTATTGATGGAACGTACCTCAAAATAATAAGAGCTATTTATGACAAACCCACAGCCAATATCATACTGAATGGGCAAAAACTGGAAAAATTCCCTTTGAAAACTGGCACAAGACAGAGATGCCCTCTCTCACCACTCCTATTCAACATAGTGTTGGAAGTTCTGGCTAGGGCAATCAGGCAAGAGAAAGAAATCAAGGGTATTCAGTTAGGAAAAGAAGAAGTCAAATTGTCCCTGTTTGCAGATGACATGATTGTATATTTAGAAAACCCCATTGTCTCAGCCCAAAATCTCCTTAAGCTGATCAGCAACTTCAGCAAAGTCTCAGGATACAAAATTAATGTGCAAAAATCACAAGCATTCTTATACACCAGTAACAGACAAACAGAGAGCCAAATCAGGAATGAACTTCCATTCACAATTGCTTCAAAGAGAATAAAATACCTAGGAATCCAACTTACAAGGGATGTAAAGGACCTCTTCAAGGAGAACTACAAACCACTGCTCAGTGAAATCAAAGAGGACACAAACAAATGGAAGAACATACCATGCTCATGGATAGGAAGAATCAATATTGTGAAAATGGCCATACTGCCCAAGGTAATTTATAGATTCAATGCCATCCCCATCAAGCTACCAATGAGTTTCTTCACAGAATTGGAAAAAACTGCTTTAAAGTTCATATGGAACCAAAAAAAGAGCCCGCATCTCCAAGACAATCCTAAGTCAAAAGAACAAAGCTGGAGGCATCACGCTACCTGACTTCAAACTATACTACAAGGCTACAGTAACCAAAACAGCATGGTACTGGTACCAAAACAGAGATATAGACCAATGGAACAGAACAGAGTCCTCAGAAATAATACCACACATCTACAGCCATTTGATCTTTGACAAACCTGAGAGAAACAAGAAATGGGGAAAGGATTCCCTATTTAATAAATGGTGCTGGGAAAATTGGCTAGCCATAAGTAGAAAGCTGAAACTGGATCCTTTCCTTACTCCTTATACGAAAATTAATTCAAGATGGATTAGAGACTTAAATGTTAGACCTAATACCATAAAAATCCTAGAGGAAAACCTAGGTAGTACCATTCAGGACATAGGCATGGGCAAAGACTTCATGTCTAAAACACCAAAAGCAACGGCAGCAAAAGCCAAAATTGACAAATGGGATCTCATTAAATTAAAGAGCTTCTGCACAGCAAAAGAAACTACCATCAGAGTGAACAGGCAACCTACAGAATGGGAGAAAATTTTTGCAATCTACTCATCTGACAAAGGGCTAATATCCAGAACCTACAAAGAACTCAAACAAATTTACAAGAAAAAAACAAACAACCCCATCAAAAAGTGGGCAAAGGATATGAACAGACATTTCTCAAAAGAAGACATTCATACAGCCAACAGACACATGAAAAAATGCTCATCATCACTGGCCATCAGAGAAATGCAAATCAAAACCACAATGAGATACCATCTCACACCAGTTAGAATGGCAATCATTAAAAAGTCAGGAAACAACAGGTGCTGGAGAGGATGTGGAGAAATAGGAACACTTTTACACTGTTGGTGGGATTGTAAACTAGTTCAACCATTATGGAAAACAGTATGGCGATTCCTCAAGGATCTAGAACTAGATGTACCATATGACCCAGCCATCCCATTACTGGGTATATACCCAAAGGATTATAAATTATGCTGCTATAAAGACACATGAACACGTATGTTTATTGCAGCACTATTCACAATAGCAAAGACTTGGAATCAACCCAAATGTCCATCAGTGACAGATTGGATTAAGAAAATGTGGCACATATACACCATGGAATACTATGCAGCCATAAAAAAGGATGAGTTTGAGTCCTTTGTAGGGACTTGGATGCAGCTGGAATCCATCATTCTTAGCAAACTATCACAAGAACAGAAAACCAAACACCGCATGTTCTCACTCATAGGTGGGAACTGAACAATGAGATCACTCGGACTCAGGAAGGGGAACATCACACACCGGGGCCTATCATGGGGAGGGGGGAGGGGGGAGGGATTGCATTGGGAGTTATACCTGATGTAAATGACGAGTTGATGGGTGCAGCACAGCAACATGGCACAAGTATACATATGTAACAAACCTGCACGTTATGCACATGTACCCTACAACTTAAAGTATAATAATAATAAATAAATTAAAAAAAAAAAAAAAAAAAAAGAAAAGGGTGGCATGGGCTGGGCGCAATGGCTCACGCCTGTAATCCCAACACTTTGGGAGGCCGAGGCGGGTGGTTTACTTGAGGTCAGGAGCTCAAGAACAGCCTGGCCAACATGGTGAAACCCCGTCTCTACTAAGAATACAAAAATTAGCCGGGCATGGTGGCGGGCGCCTGAAATCCCAGCTACTCGGTAGGCTGAGACAGGAGAATCACTTGAACCAGGGAGGTGGAGGGTGCAGTGAGCCAAGATCGTGCCATTGCACTCCAGGCTGGGCAACAAGAGCAAAACTCCATCTCAAAAAATGAAGAAAAAAAGAAAAGCATGGCATGAAGAAGAACACTCTCAACATGCTTCAAATGGCTGGAAAAAAAAAAGTTTTCCTCTGTAACAAGCTAATGTTTATGCTGACAGCCTATGGTCTGACTATGCATGGCAACCTGGCCTCAGGGCGAGACAGGCACAGCAGCAGCCCACAACCCTCACCCACCTGAGCTGTGGATAGCTCAAGACCACAGATCATGGCTAGTGGCAGCAGGCACAATGAAACCAGTATGATCTGTCTTAGGCAAATGTGTCATTCTTTGGGGAAGTTATAGAGGTAGCATAATAAAAGAAGGCAACACTCAACCCAACAAAGTATATCTTCAATGATGGCATCATAGACCCTAATGATCCATCAGAGAATTTAATAACCTCATTAATGTTCATAAAATCACACCAGGTTGGTAACCAGTAAATCTGTCCAACTGGTAATGTCACAGTTGAATGAAAGATCCAGGGAGGATAATGATAGCAGAAAAAATGTGTCATCCTAGAACTAGCCTAGAAGTTGGGGTGAGGAAGTATGAATTTGGGCCAAAGTTCACATTGCAATAATTTCAGAAAGAGCACAAAGCTAACTGTAGACAAATCATAATACTGAAACATGGTATGTGGGGCTCTTCAAACAAAGCATGGAAAAAAGATGTAATGCTTAAAGAGTCCAGTTCACAATAAAAAAAATAAATAAATAACACCTGCTCTTAAGAAATTGCCAGCTATGAAATAAATAGAAGTAAGTAACTAGGCCAGGTGCAATGACTCATACCTGTAATCCCAGCACTTTGGGAGGCTGAGGAAGGTGGATCACTTGAGCCCAAGAGTTTGAGACCAGCCTGGGCAACATAGAGAGACCCCCTCTCCATAAAAACTAAAAGAAAATTAGCCAGGCATGCTGTCATGTGCCTGTGGTCCCAGTTTCTCAGGAGGCTGAAGTAGAAGGATTGCTTGAGTCTGAGAGGTCAAGGCTGCAGTGGGCCATGATTGTGCTACTGTACTCCAGGCTGGCCAACAGAATGAGACCCTGTCTCAGAAATAATAATAATAATAAGTGAGTAAACTAAAATGCAATGAAAAGCAACGTAGCTGGTGCTGTGGGTGCCCAGAAGAAGATCCTGTATCCATGCATCTAACTTTTAGAAGCTTTAAATATCATTGGCTAGAATTCATTTTTCAAATACAGTATCTGTTTTTAAAATTAACTCCCTTTTCATAAAGTGCACTGTTGGTGTAATCTTTGGTTTCAAGCTCTTTGCAAGAGACCAATACTCTCTAAGCATCTGAATAATGCAGAGTAAAGATCCAGAGTCCTGCAGGTTTTCTTCAGACTTGAAAGACTGAGGATTCATGTACTTAAGATGAGGGGCATATAAAAGCAACCTACAGACTCAGGTTACAGGGTGTGATTTTCTAAGTCAATATTCAGTTTCACAGCCAGAATCTGTGAAAAGAGAACAAACCATGAAAAAACTAACAATTTTATGGTGGTTGAGATGATATAAGTTCCCAGAGTTTTTTAAAAAAATCAGTTTTTAAAGATAAACTAACTAAAACTAGTCCAAGAACTGAGACAGAGAATTAAAAGATGGTAGCACACCCAAAGAGCATGCTGGGTCTTGAATAGCTAACATGTTTCAAGTAGTGGAGGAAGATGTGCTAAAATAGTTACCTACTTAATTGCCTACTTATCTAGTTAGCAGTGATAATGTAAGCTCCTGAGAGTAGGCACTGTAGGTCTTTCATGTTTACATCCCAGGAAACACAAACTATATTTCCCATGGAAATGGCAAGATAAATTCCTGTTGAATGGAACAATTTTGGAAAATTCTGTATGATTCCTATTCAAATTGGAAAGAATTAAAACAGATAACACTAATTTTTTTCAGTATTAATATATATCACAGAAATTATAAAGCAATATCTGACAGAACAAGAAACATAAATTCAAGTAACTTACTGAAGACCTGAATTTGGGGAATATGTCATCATATATAGCATTTCTGTGAAAAAAGAATCAAGGAAACAAGCTTACATGTGATATTTTTAAAAGAATAATCTAGACTCATGAACATTTAGTATGTGGTATAGTTTGGATTTGTCTCTCTATCCAAATCTCATGTCAAATTGTAGTCCCCAATGTTGGAGGAGTGGGCTGTTGGGAGAGCTTGATTGGATCAAGAGGGCGGACTTCCCCCTTGCTATTCTCATGATAGTGAATGAGTTCTCACGAGATCTGGTTGTTTAAAAGTATGTACCAGCTCCCTCTTCTCTTTCTTCCTCCTGCGCTAGCCATGTAAAATATGCCTGCTTCCCCTTTGCCTTCTGCCATGATTGTAAGTTTCCTGAGGCCTCCCCAGCCGTACTTCCTTTACAGCCTGCTCAACCACGAGCAAAGTAAGTCTCTTTTATTTACAAATTACCCAGTCTCAGGTAGTTCTTTATAGCAATGTGAGAACAGACTAATACAATATGTTCATATTTGTACTCCACAATGACACAGGCTTCACTAGATGTATGGTAGCCATTTCAACTAAAAGCAATTTGAAAAGTGAAAAATCATCTAGATTGATCATCCAGTAGAAGTTTTATTCAACCAGCAGACTTTACTCAAGAAACATTACATGCCCTGGGGGACTAGATCAACTTTCCATAAAAGGAATTCAAATTTTATATCCTATCCCTATGTCTTCCCCTCAGTGAAAATCAGTGAAAATTTCTTTCCTGGCTCAAAGCCTAGATCTGTACTTTTTTTTTATCTGAATAAACAAAGATAATTATTTTGCATCCTGAGCATGAGGTCATATCATTCATTGAGAAGAGAGGTTCCATTTATAGCAGTCACTATTAATTCTCTAATAGTCATTTCTCCCATCCTCCTTGCTAACAGAACCCCACTGTAGTTCAGGCAGCCCTGTGCCCAGTCCCATGGGATGAGTAAGGAAATGTATAATAATCAATTAAAGGAATTCCATTGCTCTTGGCTGGTGATTAGCCTACAAGTGGATATATGCCCTACTTCTGGCTAAACAGATGTAAAGAAAGCATTTTTTTCTGTGATACAGTCAGGAATGCAAGGACAAAGAGCTTGCACCTCCTACCCTCCCTTCCTATCTGTGTGTGGTGTGGATATGCTATGTAGAGGTATGGCAGCCAT
The DNA here is from genome assembly GCF_049350105.2 of Macaca mulatta. Classification (NCBI taxonomy): domain Eukaryota; kingdom Metazoa; phylum Chordata; class Mammalia; order Primates; family Cercopithecidae; genus Macaca; species Macaca mulatta. The sequence continues at coordinate 127,847,346 of NC_133411.1, forward strand.
TTTGCAATCATGAGGTGACAAGCCTGTGAAGGAACGCCAATGTTATGACGTTAAGTAAATGAAAGGACCTGGGTCCTTGACGGTAACTCTGAGTCACTGGACCTATCTGCAGATGGTTCATCTCCATGTCTTATTGAGTGAGTAAATAAAAGCCCTCATGATTTACAGTTATGTAAGGCTCTCTGATAAGTGCTCCCCAAAGCATCCTAACTATCTATAACAACTCTTAGACATTGAGGCAAGGATAATTTAAAATTTAACCAATCCTGCTTCTCCTATATTTTCTATAATCCAACCACATTTTTCTCTTTTCATCAACTTTCCTGTGAACTTAGATCACATGGTTCATCATTCAATCATGCACTTATTATTACATTTTTAACTCCCTCACACCTTTATCCTTCTGTTGCACTTGCTCAGCAAAACCCCATCCTAGATCAATCAATCTCCACATTTCCCATCCGTATCTAGGCTTCTGAATACCACCAGAGAAAATCATAGACTCAATAGATTAGTGTCACCATAAATTCAGTCTGCATTCTCAGTTCAGTCCTAAGGAATAACCTATAATCCTTCTCTGCATCTCTAGTTAGTCACTCTCCCAACAACTGTTTCAAGCCTTCACCAACTCATCCCTCCCTGTCTATGTACATCTCATTTCTGCTTTACAAGACTCCCTCAGTTTCTCAGCAGCCACTCACAGTTACCTGCATTCACTCACCATTGTCTTTTTTTATTGTAATCATTAGGTTGTTCACTAAATACCCTAATGATCCACCTTTATAGCACTTGTTAAGATCACACTAGCTGATCCTCCAGTACTTGGGCAGTGGTTAACGAGTTCTCACCAATAGTGAGGGGAAATGACAAGTGTTGCTGTGGGGCCAGAGCATTTCATTGCCACTGAGGACTCCTCCAGAACTTTCTTCCCCTCAACAATATCTCAACTCCATCTAGGTGACTATAATGAACAAAGCAAAAGTAGACACGTAGCATGAATAAAAGTTAAACCTGTTAAAAAAAAAAAAACTAAGATTTTGAAGTGTTTGTTATTGTTGCATAATATAGCTTATTCTCGTTGATACGTCTTTTCTCCTACATCACAAAATATTGTGTCTCCCCTGTCATCTCTCAGATGTATCCTTCCACTTGTTCTCCATCCTCAGAGATGCTGTTCCATCAATCATTCTTTCTTTCTCTCTCTCCATATATATAGTGTGTGTATATATGTGTATGTATATATGTGTGTGTATATGTATATATACATGCACACACACACATACATGATTTTATATATATATATATATATATATATATATATATATATATGCTCAACCTTTCCTTCATTCCACATTTATCTTTAAACTTTTCCTTCATTCCATTTAGTATAAAAATTTGTTTAAAGTAGTGTTACAGCTTTTTTAGAATTTGTCTAGCAGGCTTTCTGGTTTTCACCATAAAATGCCCCACATGGATTAATTTTAAAAATTGTTAAAAGTAATCCCATATTTTCAATCTTTTAAAAATGTCCATTATTGATCCTATATATTTCCATAGCTTCAATCTTTATGTCTCTCCCTTATAAAACACAAGTGGGCCAAGTCCTACTGCCTTGCTTGAACAATATAGTCTTTATGTACTGCATTCACTTGCACTCTTCCCATTTACTCTTCATCCCATCATAATCTCATAGCCACCCCACACCATTCTACGACAGCAATCTTCCCAAAATTATATGTGCACTCAGGCGCTAAACTGAATGGACCCTGTACTGGACATGCTGGCCTATCTTCATCTGTACATACTTCTCCTTCTTTCTTAAAATGGCCCGTTCCCAGCCCTTCTGAATGAATCTGCTGTGCCATGGCCTACAGGCTCTATCACATAGACTTGGATGTACTTTCTACCATGAGGCTCCCCAAAAAACTCCCCAAATCAGGCACAGCTGATTAGCCATGAGAAGACACATAATCTAAAGGCAACAAATCCATAGGAAAGGCCAGAAAATTATGATTTGTGTACAGGTTCATAAAAAGGATATTGGCTAAGTTTTCTTTCTCTCATGAATTTGAACTAAGATCAAAGGAAAGTTGGCATCTGGTGATGAGGAAATGGTCCTAGGAGTCTATGAAAAATTGGAACTGGGTCAGCACTATGGCCATATACAAGAAACCATATACAAGAAACCACAGAGCAGGGTATTAGCTGAGAACAGGTAACTGGGCAGCAACTCAGAGATGGCCTCTGGAGAAGGGGTAGAGTGAATAGCGTTGGTTCCTACTGGCCTTTTAGACCCAGTGGCCAGTCTTTTTGTGGTCCAGTTGTGCTTGGTTTTTGTCTCAGATTTATATAACATTCTATAAACTATCCTTAAAATGAATCCCTATTACTATAATGTGAGTGGATTTTTTCTTAGCAAAAAGTTCTTTTAACCCTTATTTCATTTTACCTCCTTCTAGCATTTTGCAATATTGACCAACACCTCTCTTGAAAGTTTCTTCCGCCTTGCTTCTCTAACAGGAGGAGCCTCTGCTTCATCCTCTATTGATACCTCTCATTTCTTCTCAGTCTCCTTCAATGGCTTCTCTTCCTCTGCCAATCTGTTAAATGTGAAAGTGCCTGAAGTTTTCCTGTTAGCTTTGGTCCACACTCCCTGGACACTTTACCCACTGTCATGTCTTCAACTCCAATGTAGTTGCAAACTCTTAGGATTTAATTCTGTCCAACTAACATGAATTTTTGGAAAATCACTGTGTTAGTCAGGGTTCTCTGGAGGGACAGAACTAGTAGGATATATGTATACATGAAAGGGAGTTTATTCAGGAGAACTGACTCACATGATCACAAAGTAAAGTCCCACGATAGCTCGTCTGCAAGCTGAGCAGCAAGGAAGCCAGTGGTGGATCAGTCCAAGTCCCAAAACCTCAAAAGTAGAAAAGACGACAGCGCGGCCTTCAGTCTGTGGCTAAACCACTGGTGTTAAGTGCAAGAGTCTAAAAGCTGAAGAACTTGGAGTCTGATGTACGAGGGCAGGAAGCATTCAGCATGGAAGAAAGATGAAGGCCAGGAGACTCAGCAAGTCTGCTCTTCCATCTTCTCCTGCCTGCTTTATTCCAGCCACGCTGGCAGCTGATTAGATGGTGCCTGCCCAGATTGAGGGTGGGTCTGCATTTCCCAGTGCACTGACTCAAATGTGAATCTCCTTTGGCAACACCCTCACAGACACACCCAGGAGAAATACTTGGCATCCTTAATCCAATCAAGTTGACACTGAATATTAACCATCACAATCGCATTTACATTTGTGAAAACAATCATTCAATTATTAGTCACAAGACTTTACATTTTTCATTTCTAAGATAGTTTGTAACATTGTAGTGAAGGTCTGTGACCAAGTTCTCAACACTATCATTCATTAGTGCATAATGACAACCTTTCAACAAACATCTGATAAAGATGCCGCAGTAGAAAATTCTGGAGCAAATATATAAAATAAATTATTCAGCTGAATCTTTGGTTTAAATTTGCTCAAAGGGTTTTGTTTGGTTATGTATAAGAATTTTGTAATTTCAATTTTTATGCAGAAAAGTGTGTAATCAAAGTAGTTATTAAGACTGAAGTCAGCTATGAGTTGGGAAAAAAATCACTACACACACACACATATTATCTATGAATATATTATATATACATACACATATTTATGAACAATGGAAGAAGGAAGTCAGGAATTGATTAATACCATCAAACTGTAAAGAAATAATTTAAGATCATAATATTTCATTGCCTCAGTTTATAGATGAAACAGAGAAACAGAGAACCCATGGTTTGCCCAAAGTGACACAGCTTGCTTATTGCAGAGTTGGACAGTCATGAAGGTCACCTGACTCCTTCTCCAGCACTCTTCCCAGCACTCTATGATTTATCAACTGCTCTCAAACATAATGGCAAGATTTTTGAGGGTTGAAGAAGACATAGTCAGAAGGCATTTATCTTCTCAACAGAATCTTCCTCTGCCACGGCACTTTTCTCCCATAGGCTCCTGCACATGGGAGATGGGAAGCAGATGTTATGAGAAGGGATGTGAGAAAAGGCAAATTCACACCTTCTCTTTGATGAGCTTAGAAGAATTCAAACTGCTCTCTCTGGAGTAGTTAAGACAGCTGCTGAGATGTACCAAAGCTTTGATCCAAGAGCCTGAAGTCCCAGAGTCATGAAATCACCCCAGGAAGAGAAATAGGGTGAGTTTTAAATCACATTTGGTAATTTATGTCTGCGTATAAAATATACTAAAATTAGAAAGAGTGGTAACAGATAAAAGATGGTAGAAAATGTTCCAAATTATTTCATTAGAAGATTGCTCTAAAGTACCAAATTTAAACATACTGAGGCTATTGTTTTCAATTATTAAAATATTCTACTGTTTTTAAAGGTTTATGTGTGAATATGTATGTGTGTATGTGTGAGTGCATATATATCTCTGTGTCTATATATGTGTGTATATTTACATATACATGTAATACTGAGAGTGAGAGAGAGGAAAACTGCTAGAGCTTGAACAGAGAACCTCATCTAAATTGGGAAAAATTAAAATCCTGGGTTCAATCACCAGGCATCTGGCACTTAATAATGGCCTTTCCAAATTATAAGTTTAGCTTTTAAATCTTTTTTAAAGCACATGAAATGTTTTAAATTTATAAAACACCGTACAGTTACATATAGAGCTACAGTTATAAAGTTAAATGTATAGTTATAGATAATGTATGGTTATAAATAGCTATAGCTATATGCATTATAACTATATATAATTGTAAATATATGTTATATATGTAAGTATATATATTACATATGTAAGTATATTTATATATATATATATATATATATATACCCACAGACACACACATACACACACAAAGTGACAAGAAAATATTCGCAGGTTTTAATTGAACTTTTCATATACTATGCCAAGAGAAAACATTCGATTTCTCAAATCAGATCACAAAATATTCAAAAGATGAGGGAGGCATTGAACTGCAGCTTTGACTGAATGACTATATTGAATCCAAAATTCCAGAAATATTTTTACTGCCTACTCTTTGCAGTCAGGTTATATTAAATCATTTATATTCTGAGATACCCACATGCATGATGAAGTCAGCATCTCTCTTTAGAACAGCAATGTCAGACAGCCCACCGGGGAGGTGGTGAGTGAGTGTGCAACCCAGCCCAGGAAACCATGCTTTTCACACAGATCCTTGCAATCAGTGCATCGGGAGATCCCCTCATGAGCCCACGCCACCAGATTGGGCTCAGAGCTGTATGGACTCTCAGCTGCCACTCAGGCATGCAGGGAGACCAGGAGTTTTTGCGTACTCTGGCCCCAGGAATTCCAGTGAGGTAGGAGACCCACCCATTCTTCTCGGAAAGGGGCTGAAGCCAGGGAGCCAAGTAATGTCATTCAGTGGGCCCCACTTCCATGACAGCTCACAAGTTATGACCCACTGGTTTGGAATTCCAGCCAGCCGGCAGCAGCAGGCTGGAGAATGCCTGAGAGTACTGAGTTCCCAGTAGGGGTAGGATGGCCAACATCTCTGCGGCTGGAGTCAGCCTGTTCTGGCCTGCTGGCTCTAGGGAGTCTAGGTGGTCCAGACTGGGAGGAATTCCCCACAGGACAGTACATTTGCTGTGGCAGATCATGGCGAGACTGCTTTAAGTGGGACCCCAATCCATCCCTTCTCATCAGGTGGGGCCTCCCTGTGGGAATTTTAGCAACTGCAGCCAGGGTTTTACGCACAGAACTCTGATCTCCCTGGGACACAGCCCCCTGGGGAAAGGAGTGGCCGTGGTCTCTAAGGCTCAGCCAACTTAGCCTTTCCCACCTGCTGGCTCTGAAGAGTCTGGGGGCCTCTGTACAAAAGGGGGTTTCCACCAAAGCAGTGCACCCACTCTACCAAGTGGAAGCCAGACTGCTTCTAAGCAGATCCCTGATCCTCTTCCTCTGGACTGGGTGAGACCTCCCAACAGAGGTCTCCAGACACTTCCTACAGAAGCGTTTGAGCCGGCATCAGTTCAGTGCCCATCTGGAAAGTACCTCCCAGAAGAAGCGGCAGGCTGCCATCTTTGCTGTTTTGCAGCCTCCACTGGTGATACCTCCAGGAGCAGTGGAAACCCAGGTGATTAGGGTCTGGAGTGGACACCCAACAAACTGCAGCAGCCCTACAGAAGAAGGGTCTGACTGTTAAAACAACAACAAAAAAACAGCAACAACAACAATATTGACAAAAAAGACCCCATAAAAACCCCATTCAAAGGTCAGCAACCTCAAAGATCAAAGGTAGATAATCCCACAAAGATGAGAAAGAATCAATGCAAAAATGCTGAAAACTCAAAAAGCCAGAGTGTCTCCTCTCCTCCAAATGATTGAACACCTCTCCAGCAAGGGCAAAGAACTGGGGTGAGGATGAGATGGCTAAATTGACAGAAGTAGGTTTCAGAAGTGGGTCATAACATACTTCATTGAGCTAAAGGAGCATGTTCTAACCCAAGGCAAAGAAGCTCAGAATCATGATAAAAGAATACATAGGAGCTGATACACAGAAGAGCCAGTTAAAAGGGGACTATAAATGAACTGATGGAAAAACAACACGAGAACTTCACAATGAAATCATGAGTGTCAATAGCCAAATGACCAAGTAGAGAAAAAACAGAATTTACATTCTTCTAATCACCACATGGCACTTACTCTAAAACTGATCACATAATCAGAAGTGAAACACTCCTCAGCAAATGCAAAAGAACTGAAAATCATAACAAATAGTCTCTTAGACCACAGTGCAATCAAATTAGAACTCAAGATTAAGAAACTCACTCAAAACAAAACAACTACATAGAAATTGAACAACCTGGATGGGTGCAGTGGCACATGTCTGTAATCCCAGCACTTTGGGAGGCTGAGATAGGAAGATCATCTGAGGTCAGGAGTTCGAAACCACCCTGGCCAATATGGCAAAACTCTGTCTCTATTAAAAATACAAAAAGTAGCTGGGCATGGTGGTGGGCACCTGTAATCCCAGCTACCCAGGAGGCTGAGGCAGGAGAATTGCTTGAACTAGGGAGGCAGAAGTTGCAGTGAGCTGAGATCATGCCACTGCACTCCAGCCTGGGCAACAGAGTAAGACTCCATCTCATAAATGAATAAATAAATTGAACAATCTGTTCCTGAATGACTCCTGGGTAAATTATGAAATTAAGGCAGAAGTCAAGAAGTTCTTTGAAACAAATAAGAACAAAACGACAACATACCAGAATCTCTGGGATGCAGCTAAAGCAGTTTTAAAGGGAAATTTATAGCACTAAAATAACTACATTAAAAATCTCGAAAGATATCAAATAAATAACCTAACATCACAACTAAAGGAACTAGAGAACCAAGAGCAAACAAACTCCAAAGCCAGCAGAAGACAACAAATAATTAAGATCAGAACAGAGCTGAAGGAGATAGACACCAAAAACTCTTTTAAAAATCAACAAATTCAGGAGGTGTTTTTTTTAAAAAAATTAATAAAATAAATAGACTGCTAACTAGACTAATAAAGAAGAAAAGCGACAAGAACCAAATAGACAAAATCAGAAAGTATAAGGGGGTATCACCACTGACCCCACAGAAATACAAACAACCATCAGAGAATACTGCAAACATCTCTATGCACATAAACTGGAAAACCTAGTAAAAATGGGTAAATTCCTGGACACACACAACCTGACTGAACCAAGACTGAACCAGGAAGAAATTGAATCCCAGAATAGACCAATAACAAGTTCTGAAATTGAGGCAGTAACAAATAGCCTACCAACCAAAAAAAGCCTGGGACCAGATGGATTTACAGATGAATTCTGCCAGAGGTACAAAGAGGAGCTGGTACCATTTCTTCTGAAACTATCCCAAACAATTGAAAAGCAAGAATTCCTCCCTAACTCATTTTATGAGGCCAGTATCATCCTGATACCAAAACCTGGCAGAGATACAACAGCTAAAGAAAACTTCCCTCCAGTATCCCTGATGAACATCAATGCAAAAGTCCTCAATAAAATACTGGCAAACCAAATCCAGTAGCACATCAAAAAGCTTATGATCAAGTTGGCTTCATCCCTGGGATGTTGATTCAACATACGCAAATCAATGAACATGATTCATTACATAAACAGAACTAAAGACAAAAACCACATTATTATCTCAATAGATGCAGAAAAGGCCTTCGATAAAATTCAACATCCTTTCATGTTAAAAACTCTCAATAAACTAGGTATTGAAGGAACATACCTCAAAATAATAAGAGCCATATATGACAAGCCCACAGCCAATATCGTACTGAATGGCCCAAAGTTGGAAGCGTTCCCCTTGAAAACTGGCACAAGACAAGAATGTCCTCTCTCACCACTCCTATTCCACATAGTATTGGAAGTTCTGGCCAGGAAAATCAGGCAAAAGAAAGAAATAAAGGGTATTCACATAGGAAGAGGGGAAGTCAAATGATCATCGTTTGCAGATGATATAATCCTATATCCCAAAACCTCATCATCTCAGCCCAAAAGCTTCTTAAAGCTTACAAGCAACTTCAGCAAAGTCTCAGGATATAAAATCAATGTGCAAAAATCGCTAACATTCCTATACACCAACAACAGGCAAGCATAGAGTCAAATCATGAATGAACTCCCATGCACAATTGCTACCAAGAGACTACAGCTAACAAGGGAAATACAGGACATCTTCAAGGAGAACTACAAACCACTGCTCAAGGAAATCAGCGAAGACACAAACAAACGGAAAAGCATTTCATGCTCAATATCATGAAAATGGCCATACTGCCCAAAGTTATTTATAGATTCAATGCTATTCCCATCAAGCTACCATTAACATTATTCACAGAATTAGAAAAAAACTCTTTTAAAATTCATATGGAACCAAAAAAGAGCTTTAATAGCCAAGGTAATCCTAAGCAAAAAGAACAAAGCTAAAGGCATCATACCACCCATCTTCAAACTATACTACAATGTTACAGAAACCAAAACAGGATGGTACTGGTTTAAAAAAAAAAAAAAAAAAAAAACAGATACATAGATCAGTCCAACAGAATAGAGAACTCTGAAATAAGGCCACACACCTACAACCATCTGGTCTTTGACAAACCTGACAAAAACAAGCAATGAGGGAGGGACTCCCTATTTAATAAATGTTGCTGGGAGAACTGGCTAGCCATATGCAAAAGACTGAAAATTGACTCCTTCATTACTCCAGATACAGTAATTAACTCAAGATGGATTAAAGACTTGAAATGTAAAACCCAAAACTACAAAAACCAGAGAAGAAAATCTAGGCAATACCATTCAAGACATAGGCACAGCGTAATATTTCATAATGAAGATGCGAAAAGCAATTGCAATAAAAGCAAAAATTGACAAATGGGATATAATTAAACTAAAGAGCTTCTCCACAGCAAAAGAAACTATTATTAGAGTGGACAGACAACTTACAAATGGGAGAAAATTTTTGCAATCTATCCATCTGACAAAGGTCTAACATCCAGGATCTACAAGAAACTTACACAAATTTATAAGAAAAAAACAACCCCATTAAAACATGGGCAAAAGACTTGAAAAGACACTCTCAAAAGAAGACATTCATGCAGCCAAAAAACATATGCAAAAAAACTCAACATCACCGATCATTAGAGAAATGCAATTCAAAACTACAATGAGATACCATCTCATACCAGTCAGAATGCCAATTATTAAAAATGTCAAGAAACAACAGATGCTGGTGAGCTTGTGGAGGAAAAGGAGTGCTTTTACATTGTTGGTGGGAATGTAAATTAGTTCATTCATTCTGCAAGATAGTGTGGGGATTACTCAAAGATCTAGAAGCAGAAATGCCATTTGACCCAGCAATCCCATTACTGGGTATATACCCAAAGGAATATAAATCATTCTATTATAAAAATACAAGCACACCTATGTTCATTGCAGCACTGTTCACAATAGCCAAGATATGGAATCAACCCTAATGCCCATCAGTGATAGGCTAGATAAAATAAATGTGGTACATATACACCATGAAATACTATGCAGCCATAAGAAAGAACAAGATCATATCCTTTGCAGGGAAATGGATGGAACTGGAATCCATTATCCTCAGCAAACTAACCCAGGAACAGAAAACCAAACACTACATGTTCTCACTTATAAGTGAGAGCTGAACAATGAGAACACATAGATACAGGGAGGGGAACAACACACACACGGGTCTGTTGGGTAGGACAAGGGGTGAGAGAGCATCAGGAAGAATAACTAATGGATGCTGGGCTTAATACCTAGGTGATGGGTTGACCTGCGCAGCAAATCACCATGGCACACATTTACCTATGTAACAAACCTGAACGTTCTGCCTATGTACCCTGGAACTTAAAAGTTGCAAGAAGAAAAAAAAAGTAATGCCCACAGTCAAAGCATGGCATGCACTTCAGCAGCTAATTTTTTTCACCCTTCAGGCATGGATTAAAGTGCCCTTTTATGGCAGTGTTCAGAGTTAGCCCGCAAACCTCAGAATCTCCTCAATATTCTTTGTTAGCCCTCAGCCTCAACTGTCAGTTTCTAGTCAAATCACTGTTGCCTAGAGTCGCCTTCTCCCAACTCCAGCCAGGAGATCTTCATTTCTAACCTTACTTGCCTCTCGAACCCCTTGAACACTCCCTCTGGCCTGGCTCTACTCAGCTCTGGATGAATAAACAATGGCTTCTCAGCTCTCCCTTTTTCTAGACCTTCTATTCTGCACTCTGTTTTCCAAGATGGTCAGGGACCCTTAAACCTTGCCCGATACCCCCATACTTTTTAATGATTCCACCTTTTCTTATAATACCTAATTCTCTACTCCTTAGGCACCTCCTCTCAGAGCCACCTCCTGAGACCAACAGTCCAAATTCAGTGATGCATCTCAATAGGAGCTGCCAAGGAATCCTCTCTCTGTACAGATACTAACCTATACTCAAGGCAATATCATCATGCTTAACCAACCAGATGAAAGTGTTCTTGATCCCCACACATTTCAGGAAGTTTACTGTAATAGAAAAAATTTTGAAGTCCAACAGAAATGAATCTTTGTGCTTGGAGACTGTCACTAACACCCCAAATTCACTATAGTCCTTAGCCTCGGGAAAGCAACTAATTGATTCATCTGTTGTATTTTAATGTCTTTACCACTTTTCAATGTGCTGCTGTGTTTATAAGCTGCAAAATGTTTGGGATTAGATGTCTGCTCTTGAAATGTGCTACTTTTGGCAGGGTTTTCAGTAATACCTCAGGGTACTGTTTTGGAAAATTTCAGGAATTCTCTTTGTAAGCTTATGAAGGGCCATTCTCTTAAAACGCACTGGATTGCCCCTTCTCATTTGGTACATTTTCCCTAACACAGACAAATTTGCCTCTCTCCAAGTCTCCAAGTTTAGTGCAGGCAGGAAAAATAGTATATTTTGTCTCTTGAAGATACTACTAAATCATCCCCTAGCATGCTATTATGCATTTATTCATGCCTTGTGTTTATTGTCTGTCCACTGACTAGCAGGTAAGTGCCAAGGAGGGCAAGGATTCATCTTCGGTCTCTGGTTAATCCGTTGGCCTATAACAGTGCCTGGCCCAAAGTGTAAGTTCAGTAAATATTTGTTAAATTTGTTAAGCAATTAATCTTCTGCTATACAAATTTAACCTGAATGCTTTGGCACTTGTTATGTTGAAACAAGATGTACAGTTTGAATTGAGAAATACCTCATGAGCTTTGAGAGAAATACCTCCTTTGAGTGAAAGGAGATCATGATTATTCCATCCTACTCTAATGGTATGAATTACTCCATGAGGAGCAAGAAACATGACATTTCTTGTGTTCCAAATTGAATCAAATCTGGCTCAATGCCCACAGAAAAAGTTTTTTGAGAAATCCAATAAAAGCCACCTTTTTGGATTACCTCCCCTCTCCTTCTTTCAAACAAGCAATCTAGAGCTATAGAGTTCAGAAAAATGAAACAGAGAAATTGGTACTCTATTTTGGTTACTGGTGCTTTTGGTATATAGTAAAAGAAATGGCTCCACCCACAGTTCTTCTCCCTTCATCCCAAGTTCAGCCACGGAGACACTTCTGAAGCACCCAAGATGACAGGATATAGTTTCCAGTCTATACAGGCACCACATGACCATTACCATGTGAAATTCTTGCATCCACAAAAGCACTGCTTTCCAGTGGGATGAGATATCTATCACTAACAGAAACTACAAACCCTGATTCTTTTCCTAGTTCTCAAGTATCATCTAATATCCCAGAGTTTCTTTCATTTTACTCTTAATTCTCTCCCTTCCTGTCTCTCAAACAAACAAGCAGAAAAGGTTTTTCATACTGGCTTTGCTATATCTCATACTAGTGTATAATCACCCGTTCTTATAGATGGACAGAACCCAGACCCTAGAAACAAAAATTTTTGACTTGCCTTTTTCAGGGAACAAATAAAAGCCAGGTTTTAGGACATTCTTGATTTAGGTGGTGAAGTAGGGGATTTCAGGTAGGACTGGCTTCAGTTGCTTGTAACCAAAGCTCCAAAACAACAATGGCCTTAAAAAGACAAACATTTGTTTTATCTCCCTTAGAAGACGTCCTGAGATAGCTCCCAATGCTGGTATGGAGGCTCCTATCCTATGCTCCACCAACCTTACCATGCCACCTCATGACGCAAGGTGACTGTTCATGTATTGGCCATATGCTAACAAACAGAAAGAAAAAGGGTAAAGGGTGCATGACAGATATTTTTTAAAATTCCCTTGGGCAGCCATAATGTTTCATTACAGCTCACTGGCAAGTCACATAGCCAGACTAGTACAAAGAAAGATGAAAACTGTAGCCTTTATCCTACATGGTCATCTTGGATATTGGGAAAGGCAATAGCAGTCTATACTTCGAACAGAACATTCATTCTGTTCTTTCATCATAAGTTGGTAATTGTGAAAAGCAAAACACAGAGATTTTTCAATAGGTCATCAAACTGTACAAAATACTAATAAATAATCCTTTTATTCTTCCAAGTTTAAGATCCACTTCAAGTCTCAATTGCCACTTGCCCCACACTTTTGTTGAAGGTGAGAGACAAAGTCATTTGTCATCAGCATCTTCTCAAAATTCTTTTGTCATCTGACTTGGTCTCAGATAGATTAATAGATATTTATGAGATATATGATAATAAAAGAATGGGACATAAGAGAAGCAAAATCTAAAATCAAGCCTAATTTGAATTCTATGAAGGTTGGGCACGAGGACAGAAGTAATAGAGTAAGTGAATCTTGTCCCCACCTCCACTCCCACCAAATTATAAGCTTGAAGAATTTGTATCATTGTTTTATACCTCCCAGAATCTTCTATATAACCAGCACTCAATTTTGCTACACTGAGTTGAAAATTGATAATAATATAAATAGACATAAGAACTTTTGTGAAAAACAAAGAAGAAGAAGAATTTAAAACACTTTCAAATTAATGACATGGCAGAAAAGAGCACTGTACCAAAAGTTGGCACACCTAGGTTCTATAAGTGTCTTCACTAGTTATTGCGTATTGGACCTCAGTTTCCCCATGTGGAAAATGGAGTTTATAACTCTACTCCTGCCTTTATCTTTCAGATTTTAATTATGAATAAATATTAATTGTGAAGTGTTGTATAGTATATCACTTTTCTGTATTCTTCTTCCTAGACCTACCCAGCAAATATACCAGATTGAGGAGTTTTTGCAATTTGGGGGGATAAGCAAAAAAAAAAAAAAAAATGAAATAACGGAAGGATGTATTAAAGGAAGAACCATTCTTTAAGGCAGTGGATAACCTGCTAATAAAATTCCCTGAAACAATAAACATGACAATCAGAGCAGCAACTACAAATCACTCAGGGAAGGACCTTCCACCACAGCATCTAGGCTCCCTCTGCCTTGACTCATCTAGGCTCAGGGCCTCTGACCTGGTTCATATTATGTTTCTGCAAGTGTCATGATCATAATAATCACAATGAGCAGAGCTGTAATCAGACATCCTTGAAAGGCCCACGAGTCACAGGAAATAAGCACTATGACTTAAGAGGATGTTCCAACTACTGTTCAATCACACCAGTCACACATATCCTATTTGAAGAATTCCATTAAATGTCTTTTGGAAAAATCACAATGTGGTCAGAATTAAAATTCAGACACTACCAATGAACCGGGGAGAGGGCCATTTTCACTCCTGGTCAGTAATTTGTGGGGATATTAAACTTATCTCTGGCCTTTGAGAATATATAATAGAGAAACTGATTGAGTTTGGGGGTTTAAGGAAGGTTCCTCAGAAGAGGCATTTAACCTGAATCTGAAGAACTAAAATTCTCAAGTGAAGAGAGAGAGGAAGGGATTTCTAGATTTACAAAAACAGCATGTGCCAAGGCCCTGAGGCAGGAAAGAGAAGAGCCAACTCATGGAACTGAGAGAAGGGCTGTATGAGTGCAGCAAGAAGAGCACAGAAGACAGCAGTGCCAGACAAGGCTGGAGAGCTGGACTATCCGAGTTGGGGATCTTTGCTTTTGAGCCAAAGAAGTTAACTCTGCCTCACTCATCAAAATAAGGAGAGAGTTGTTTTATTCAAATACAGTCAACAACTCAAAAAGTTGAAAGATGTTCATAGGATGTAGCACAACCAAGGTCACTGGTCATCCTACCAGTGCAGTTTTGGTGACTCCAGAGTCAAATGGCCTGAGGGGTTATTGGGAAGTAGGGTGAAGGAGGAAGCAGGCACAGACTGTGTTTGGGAAGTCTGGCTGTAACTGAGGCGATCAGAGAGAAAGCATTGGTTCGGGATACGGGAGCAGGGTCAAGGCAAGCTCTTTTTAAGATTAAGAAGTCTGAAAAATAGGCCAGGCGCAGTAGCTCACGCCTGTAATCCCAGCACTTTGGAAGGCCAAGGCAGGCGGATCACGAGGCCAGAAGATCAACACCATCCTGGCTAACACGGTGAAACCCCGTCTCTACAAAAAATTAGCCGGGCGTGGTGGCGGGCGCCTGTAGTCTCAGCTACTCAGGAGGCTGAGGCAGGAGAATGGCGTGAACCAGAGAGTCGGAGTTTGCAGTGAGCAGAGATTGCACCACTGCACTCCAGCCTGGGCGACAGAGCGAGATTCCGTCTCAAAAAAAAAAAAAAAGTCTGAAAAATAGTTCAATGGCAATGAAAAAGAATGGTTGAGTAGACAAGAGAGAAGGGATAATGTTTAGCATATACAAGAAGGAAAGTAATTTATAGCACACGTGGAAGAATTGTTCTTAGCAATAAGGAGGAGCAGCTCCTCTATGCCTGCCCAAAGTACATATGCAGGGTGAGTCCTCGGTGATGGTAGTAAACAAACGCAGTTCCTGGGTGATGGCTTCTACTTGTTTTTGAAGTAGGTCATTTTCTGAGATGAGGGAGGAGTGGGAGGTACGTAAAGAGAATTAGGAAATTTAAAGAAGTAGAGAAGTTGGGGTTTTCTGTGTTTGTTTTTGTTTTTGAGACAGGGTTCCACTCTCGCTCAGGCTGAAGTGCGGTGGAACCATCAGAGCTCACTGCAGCATTAACCTCCCAGGCTCAGGTGATGTTCCCACCTCAGTCTCCCAAGTAACCAGGACTATAGGCAAGCACCACCATGCCCAGCTAATTTTTGTATTTTTCGAGAGACAGGGTTTTGCCATGTTACCCAGGCTGGTGTTGGCCTCCTGGCCTCAAGCAGTCCCCAAGCCCCGACCTCCCAAAGTGTTGGGATTACAGGCGTGAGCCACTGCACCCAGCCAGGGAAGATTTTTAAAAGTCACTGTGGGGAGTGGGAGAATAAGAAACAAGAAACACAGAAAGAGATTCTAGTCAGGATTGAGGGCACAATTAAGAGGCATGTTTAATATTCCTAAATATTGACTGTGAATGTGATATTCTTGTCCCAAAATAGGGGCAGGAACCATCTTTGTATTCTCTGTAAACACATAGTAGATATTTGACATATTCCCATGGTTTGTTTATTTTCAGGCCTCCATACCAAGTCTCTTAACCTACTACCTAGTTTCTTATCTTAGGAACTCAGCAAGTTCTATGACATTTAAATCCATTGTTAAGAAATGTGGAGCTAAAATTGCAGCACACTGTGATTCAGTGTACAAGTCTTTATGAAATATATTTGGGTATAAGAATTACCCTAAATTCATCATATTGATTTATTTGTATTTTCTCTTTTCTTTAATTTTATCTTTTATTATCATGCCTTACTAGCCAAATATATTTTAGTGACTTTAAGTTCCTTTTGTGGAATGAAGGAAGGTCCAACTAATTAACATCAATAATAGAACCAAAAGTATCACCTGGAAGTTACCTTAATTTAAAAATGTTGTCATTACAGACATAGATATGTAGGGTATGTGTGTAGAAATTGATATAGATTCTGCAACATTTGCTAAAAATTCTTATAGAAACAAGAAGCATAAAACCTAGATCAGTTTCTACTGAGACACAATCTATTTTGTAGAAAATGAAGGCATATTTATCTACTTATTGGTGTAATGTTTTCCATAAAAATGAAATATTTTTACTAATTTCTAATAAACTATGAGCAAGAAAAATTATACTCCAAGATAACTGTAAAATGATGAAAGTGGAGGAAATAGAGAAGATTTCATTTCTTCAAATAGTACATTGTTACTATTTTTAAAGCTGGGAATATATTTCAAATAGTAGTCTCAACTTAATTACTTTTAAGACAACAACTACTGTAAACTTAAGCCTCTTATATGACAACAGTTAATATTTTCAATGTACTTCACACTAAATAATATCAATGCTTTCTTTGACTTTGATTTTAAAATATCTGAATGAGAAATGGCATAATGGACTATAGACTCAAATCTCCATTCCATCTTTCTCTGCCTGTGTGACCTCATGAAAGTCCCTAATCACAGTAGATTATTATGAGAATTCAGTGAGTTACCATATGGGAAACACTTAGAACAGAACCTGGAAAACAGGCAGCATTATACAAGTGTTAGTTGTTGCTATGTTGTTGTTGTTGTTGTCATTGTCTTCATCATCTAAAAGATGTAGAAACTGTCTTTGCTAGGGTTTTTCTCAAGTGCCACCTGAAGCTTAACAGACTAGGTAACTAAATGAGTTCTAGTGATAATGACTGAGGTTGCGATACTGGTCTCTTGGCTTTAAGAACATCCTACTGGTGTTATCATAATGAGGCAAAGGATATCTTCCTGTGTATTCAAAAGGTAGACCCAATCAACTAACAATCCCAAGTTCATGTGAGGGACAGTCAGACTGGCCTGTGAGCCAGAATGTCCTTGACATCTATTCCATTCCCTAACTGTTTCACGGCCTCACCACTAGTGACACAGAAAGGTAAAGCTTGACTAGGCGTAAAGCTTGACTAGGCCTTCTCGGCCTTGCAGTTCAGGTCTCTTCTCTGAGCAAGGAAGTGGCTTCGAGAGCCTTCCAACCAACTTCTGGACACCAAACTACTCTCCCCAGCAAGGCCTTTTCCAGGCTCTCAGGAGTCATCCAGAAGTCCTTACTTCTTCTAGACATGTTGGCAATATGTATAATTAAAAAACAAGCAATGGACAAAAGTTGGCATCAGACAAACCAAAGTCCTTTACTCCTCAGTTCCACCACCCAATAACCAGTGACTTTTGCTATTTCCTTGCACTTTCTGAGCCTCAGTTTCCTTAGCTATAAAGTTGAAGTAATGGTTAGAAAAAAATTGTTTATACCTGTCCAGTGATGATAGCATTTGGCTTATCCTGTTGTGATGGTCTCAGGCAGAAACCATCCATTTCATGTTGTCTTCTGCTTTGTGGCCCAAATCATCTTGGAAACCCTGACTCCAAGGGTTTTTCCAATGTCAAGGTGACATATTTTGGGATAGCTTATTTTAAACCTCATCATTATCAAATGAACATTTTTAAAACCCAAGGATTTCTTAACAGTTCATTTTTCTGAAATTGGGAAAGGCAAAATCAAGAAGAGCTGCGAGAAGAATATATATAAGACAAATTTATCATTGCTACAGGGCTAACCTAAATAATCCAAGCTCAAGTCAGTGCTACATTTACCTCATAGCCATGGGCAGACCGGCTTTTAGTAGATAGAGACTGACTGAAGGAATCTTACCTGTGTACACTGTTACTAGTTGAGATCCCAGTCTGTTGCAAAGAGAGTCTGACCAAATTTCAGTACAAAATCCACCTGAGAAAACCAGTATCAAAAGCCCATTAGGAAGGGCACTTATAAGGGTTGGGGTAATTACACTTAACTGTAGGATGGTCTTGGTAGAGATTCCTCAGAATTTGTAAATTAGGGAGCTGCTAGAAGTGTTAGTAATTATATCTTTAGAACATAAGTCCATACAGAGTTACTATTAGGTCAGTTTTTCTGTGGTCTTATCTACAACATATGAGCCTGAAAAAAATCAGTGTTAAAAAAGTTTGAATATAGATCATCTGTGATGCACATCATGTCTGGGTCTGGTGCAGTTAATGTTTTGCAAGTAAGGTACATTTTCAAGTTATGGTTTTGCTTTAGGTTTTCACCTCTTCTTTTGGATAAAGCATTTTTTAAAATCTTTGACATTCTTGATAGCTAGTTATTGAAACTGGCCCAACTGGCCCATAGAACTGATGTTAACAGTTTTTGAATAAACATACAAATTGACCCTCCCTGGTGTTAAAACTTGAAACTTAAATTTATCTTATTGGAGTTGCTTCCTCAGAAAACTGACCCTCAGATAAGGAACTAAAACACCAGATCACTCTGTCCAGACAATGAGATGCCAGATCTCTTATCCATCATGACTTTATGTAGCTACATTCCTTCCCTGCTATATAAACCCCCTATTTTAATCAGTTGAGGGAGATGGATATGAGACTGATCTCCCCTCTCTCTAGCTGACGGCACCTGAATAAAAAGCCCTCTTTCCTGGCAATACTCCCTGGCAATACTCATTGTTTCAGTGACTGGCTTTCTATGCAGGAAGCAACAGGGTCCCCCCCGCCCTGGTATTTCAGTAACAGATTTTGGTTTCCTGACTAGAAATGTGTTGCTCACAGTTCACTGGCCACAGGCCAGAAGAGTTTCAGAAGACCTCCTAGGCAGCTGCCTGTCTTTGTTTTTTTGGCCAAAGGTAAGTTTCAGTCTCTCTCTCTTTGACCCACCACTGCCAGCCCCAACCATCATCCTGATTGCCTAGGAAGAATAGCCCTTGAACATTGACATCTGGGGAGGCTGAGGCAGGAGAATGGCGTGAACCCAGGAGGCGGAACCCAGCAGTGAGCTGAGATCGTGCCACTGCACTCCAACCTGGGCAACAGAGCAAGACTCTGTCTCAAAAAAAAAAAAAAAAGAAAAGAAAAGAAAGAAAGAAAAGAAAATTGACATCTGCCTCTGGACAGATAAGTGTCTTTTGTGGGTTGCTGACAGCAAATATGGCTCCTCTAGATCTGAGGAATCTATTTGCAGGTTAAACAAGCCTAACCAATGAAGAGAGGAAAGCTCCCTGACTGTTTCAGTTTGGACACTCTTGGGGCTTGTTAATAATTGCTTATTTGTGTCTGTGTGTGCACATCTGCATCTGGACAAGTGAGTGTCTTCTGTGTGTCCAAAAAGCAGGAACTGCTCCTCTTGATTTGGGGAATTCTGAAGGAATTTCCATTTAAGGTTGAAAAATCCAAGCAGCTGAGAGAGGAAAGCACCCGGACTCAGTTTGGACACTTTTGGGGCTTGTTGATCGCTGCTGCAGTTGGACTGTGTCTTGATGACTGCTTAAGTGTATGTCAATGCAGACATGGGAGGCTGTGATTCGATCCCAGAGTGCAGCCCACTTGGGTGCATTTCAGGGTTGGTCTGAAGGTAGTTGTGGGCCAACGGAGTGAGGGAAAGTCTATGGCCATACCACCCTGAACGTGCCTGACTTTGCCCGATCTTGGATAGTCTTTGAATTGTAGTACTGTCCTTAATGGGAAAGCAGGATATATGCCTTGCATCCAGGCTTTTATGCTGCTGTTCTAAGCAGGTCAGGCCTGGTTATTACATGATGTTCCGCAGTGCTGTTTGGTCCTAGTATTCTTTGGAGTCTGAAAAGATTTGGCCTTAAAAAATCAAACTTCTATGAAAACTGCTTTACCCAAAATTTTGGCTCACACCCTTCACTGGATTACCTATTAGGGCAAACAAAGGTTAGCTATGTGAACATATTCATAACTCATGGCTAGAATTCCAAGGTAAAAGGTATTGGATCTTTATTTGTAAGTGGGTACATGTGTCTAAATGTTATGTGATGTTTTTACAGAGTACCAAACTGGCTTTTAAATAAAGGAATATTCTGGCCAGGCAAAGTGGCTCACTCCTGTAATCTCAGCACTTTGGGAGGCTGAGGCAGGCAGATCGCTTGAGCCCAGGAGTTCGAGACCAGCCTTGCCAACATGCCGAAACTCCATCTCTACAGAAAATACAAAAATTAGCTGGGCATGGTGGTGCAAGCTGTACTCCCAGTTACTTGGGCGGCTGGGGTAGGAGGATCACTTGAACCCAGGAGGCAGAGGTTGCAGTAAGCTTAGATTGCACCACTGCACTCCAGCCTGGTTGACAGAGTGAGACCCTGTCTCAAAAAAATAATAATAATACATAAACAAATGAGCACTCATAAATTAAGTAAATAAGCTTAAGCACTTTCAAGTTACTATGAATTAAGTAAATTCTTAATAAACACGTTGGCTTTAAAATTATTGGTAAAATAAAAATAGAAATGTCTTCAGAATTATCAGCATACCTTTCGGTCGGGTTTTATATTTCTCTCTGCTTGCTATTTAAAGATATTTAAACTATGGTTTGGCACAAAAGGTTATAAGACTATAAACCCAGTCATGAACAGAATGATCTTTGTGTGATTTTTTTTATAAATAAGGCCAATTTAATATTGTTAGTGTAATTTTCAAAAACAGTTGAACCTGAGTTATTGGGAAAATATCCATGTATTTAAAGTTCTTGCTGAGATGAATACCTGATACTCACAGGCTATAAAAATGGTTAACAAGGAAATGATAACTAGCTTTGTCTAATATTTCAGTTCTCATAAGTAACCTAGATAAACTGCTAAAATGAATGAAATCCGAATAGGATAAATGTTGTAGGTAAACTCTTCATGTAATTTAAAATATTGAAATTATTTTGGATGTTCGTTAAATGTCTGTGTCATTCTAAGTAAGAAAGGATTACGATATGGGGAAACAGGTTTTTTTTTAAAATAGTGGAATGTTCTCATCTATAAAATGCTAATATCTGATAGTTCAGGATTTTTGTTCCTAGGTTTTCACTAAAATTTAAAGTTACTAAGCATAAGAATTCTAAGTAATATATAATTCTGTATATAAAATGTGCCATAAAAGATATGCTTTTATTGAGAAAAAGAATAATTTCTTTAATTCAGAAGTTATCTAAAGATTAATTCAAAGTATGGACTTGGAAGATTATGTCTGAAACAAGGTAGAAAGGAACCAGTAAGTAGAGGAGAGAGATGTGAAAAAGATTGGTCCCCTGTATTAGAAAAGGTTTCTTTAAAATCTTGCCTTGCTGTTAATAAAATTACAAGAGGTTTTGATTTTGATGCTATAACCACTTTTTGAAAACTTACTGGATTCATATCTCAGAAGTGGAACTCTGTTGTGCCTTGCTGTTTTAGCTATTTTGTCCCCTTGCAAAGGCCGGAGATAATAACTCTCTCCTTCAACTTTTTCACAGCTCCTGTAAATTTTTCCCTCTGGTTCTAACCGCAATTGTGACTGGAATGTTTATCTTAAAGGATTAGAAAGCAATGCTTTCCTCCAATATAACTTGATTCTGTACTCTTGGCTTTTTTTGATATATCTTAATTGCTCCATGTACCCAGAAAACTTCTCATGCTCTTCCCCTGCTCAAGGTACTAGTTTTCTGGTTTCTTGTTTCCTCTGTAATATAATATTCACCGACGACTCTGAACACACGCCTCCTGTGTCTGATTAATTCCAGTACCCTTTTCATCAGGTTATCTAAATGGGCTTCCTATAAGGAGAAGCAATCACACTGCAGAAGATCTTTCTTTGCCTGTTGGTAACTAGCCTAAGAAACAGATTTTACATTTTATCAAGAGAATTTCTATGTCATTGTTATTAACTTTCTGATTGCTTAAAAAAATAGATTTAAAAGAATTAAGGCTTTTACATGCACAAAACTTTCTGTATTACTTTTAAAGTCTTTTTGCCATTAAGTTACAGAGCTTTCACTCCTGGATCTGAAAATGGCACCAACTCCTACTAAATCTTGAACATTAACACCAGTCAAAACCTCGTCTTCAGACCCAGGAGAAGGTGACAATCAAAGTGAACTGCTTTCATGAGACACAGGGCCAGAAACAAACTACTGAATCCCTCTAGGCCCAGGACTATCATAGAAGAAAGAGGCATGAGATTGTAAGGGTCAATTTTGAGGGGTAAAATCCGTTAAGAGTTTTTCTATAAATTAAATGTTACTATCAAGAACACACTGATGCAAGGCCAGAATCTAGGTCCCTGTGTTAGAATAACATATGTTGTTATATTAACCTTTGCTTCCTGGGTGGCCATCGTATGGAGTTGCAACTGTGCTGCATTCAGTTATTAAAGGTAAAGTTACCAGTGAAATTTAGATATGAATTCAACTCCTGGGGAGGTGGTTCCCTGGATGTAAAAGGAAGTACAAACTAATAAGGAAAAAAGCAAAATAGTGAATCCCTTTGTTACTGTTATCTATAATAGTCACAATGGAAGTAAGAGAGTGCTGGGTTGGGTCTTGAGACTGGACCAGACTCAGATGTGGGTCTGTCTGAGCTCAGATCACTAGCCTCAAAGCTACCACAAAAGGGGAAATTATGCCAATGTACTAAGATTACCTCTGAAATCTGTGATTTCCAAGAAGGCAGTCAATGTTGGGGGAAGGGCAAAACAGAGTAGAGAGTAACTGTTATAACCAGAAGGTATAATGTGAAGAAATTATTCCATCTTGTAGATTGGTATCATCAGTTTCCTAAGAAATCTTTACTAAAATCAATTGTGAGTAACTAATTTGGGAGCAATGTCTTTTAAACGCAGCAGAGTGGAAGAGCACGTTTTGGTGGATGCAGGATCCATAGCTCACACTTGAGCAATTGCAGATGGATGTATATATAAACTAGACACACATGACATTATTCCCAAGAGAACAGCCAGCCTTGTGGACTGGGTAAAAGCCATTATAAGAGCTGCTTGCCCTGAAAAGAGGAACTGCTCAGTTTCACCTATCAATGCCAAGTGAAGCAGCGGGTGTGCTTTTGTGTGCAAGCCATGGGGGACTGGCTGTACAATGACAGGAATATTAAACTTACTTTTTGGCTTTTGGTTTTGGGGTTTTTTGTTACTTAAAGGGCTTTAAGGGTTAATGAGTGCCTGTCCACTTCCATTTCTGTCAGGACTAGTACATTTAATTGGCTGTAAGTCTTCTGACTCTAAGTTCTTTGGCCACAGGGTTCCCATTGAGGGACAGGATGGACCCAGGGCACACAGCCACACCACTCCAGCAACAGTATGGGACAAAATAAAAGCTTGGCCATGGATGCTGCCTCTGGCATGTATCAACAAAAGAGGGCCAAACTAAAAATAGAGCCCTAAGTCCCCCATCAGACTAACCAGACCCACTTTTGGCCAAGGAGACCCCAATTGCCAAAAGACAAATTTTATCTGGGAAAAAATCTTGCTCTTTGTCCTGCTGAGGATCTGAGTAGCCCCTGTAAGTGGGTTGGCTCTTATCCCCTTCGAAATGTGTGGGGACCATTTCTCCAGACTCCCTGTCACTTGAGGATTGTTTCTCCTCTGAAACAGAAGCTAGAGCATATGTAAAACAATGAGGAAGTATACCAACTAGTCTCTCAGCGTTTTCTTCCAACAGGGTACAGTTCCCTATAGAAGTGCCTCTCCACTCTTTGAAACTGCAGACCATGTCCACGACCTGGAAATTACACCAGGGTGAAGACCAGCTGCAACCACAATGGGTCAGCTCTTTTGAGGTGTTGCTGACCACTCACTCATCTGTCATGTTAGCTGGGGTTAAGCCATGGATTCATCATACTCAAGTAAAACTAGTGCCTCTGGGATTCATCATACTCAGGTAAAACCAGTGCCTCTGGGATCCTTCCAGGGGAAACAGTTATGGTTTTCTGAAATCTTAGACAGCCTTAAGTTGATATTCAAAACCCAGCCAAAGACTGTAGATGTGAAATCATCAAGTGAACATGCACTTTTCAGGTTGTTATTGCTCTCCAAAAAAAGACATCTTTTTGCCTGCAGGATGCAATGAATCAGGAAGACCTTTGGTAGGTTAAGGATTATTCTCTTGGACTCCCCAGGGGATCCACTCTATATTCTCTGGGATTTTTAAATTTGATTTATCTATTATCTATGTTATTAATCATCTTAGTTTCTAAAACCATTAATAGAAGTACCCAGATCCTGGTGCTCCAACAAGCCAGATGGCAACCAGGCAGTCATGAGTACTTTCAATTGCAGATGTGATGTTTTCATTCCTCATCATTATCCCACAATGCCCCTCCTCAGCATGAAGCAGCCAGAAGGATCAATGATCAGGTTCCCTATGATTGAGGGATTGATAAATAGAAGGGACTGAAATTGGCCAAATTGGCCCAAAAAACAGATGTTTACAGTTTTTAAAATAAATATAGAAATTGGCCCTCTCTGATGCTGAAACTTAAAGCTTACATTTGTCTTATTTGAGTTCCTTCCTCAGGAAACTGACCCTTAGGCAAGGAACTGAAACACCGCATCACCACATCCAATGAGATACCAGAGCCTTCATATGGCATGATTGCTTATTTACCCATTCCTAATTTCTGTTTTCCCACATGTAGCTCCATTCCTTCCTGGCTATAGAAACCCCCAATTTTAGTTGGTTGGGAGAGATGGATTTGAGACTGATCTCCCAACTTTATGGCTGACGTCACCTGAATAAAATCTTCTTCCCTGGCAGGACTCGTTGTCTCAGGGACTGGCTTTCTGCACAGCAAGCAGCAAGACCTAGACCAATGTCACCTGGCATTCTGATAACATTGTTGTCCAGTTTTACAAGTGAGGAGACTGAGGCTCAAAGAGGTTGCACACCAGGCACAGTGCCAGAGCCAGCAGTCACACAAGGGTCTGTCTTCAAAACTTACAGTTTTTCCACTAAACTGGGCATTCCCCTGGATTTTGAACCTTGTCTCTGCTATCTATTAACCTTACTGGTAGCAAGGTTTATATTTTTCACTGGAGATATACTCTTTCTTCATGGTGCGTGATCCTGGTGGGATGGTCACTCAGGGTATCCTGGCGTCCCTGACAAGAAAAATTGAAGCGGATCCTTCCCAACTGTCCCTTAATTCCTTCTACCTGAGTCCTTGGGGCTTCCCTTATTTCTGCCTTGTCTGAGACTTGTCTGGATGTTTTTTTTCCTTTGATATGAGTCATCTTACATATTTCTAGTAAATTCTGTTCTTAGTTAAGTCATCCAGAGTCTGTTTCTATTGCTCATAAAATTCCTAATTACAACAATTGTAGTACACACCTCATGGAGGCAGAGGGAAGACTAAATAACATTTTATTTACATAGCAGTTATCCCAATACCTAGTACACAGTAAGTGCTCAATAAATATCAGTTGCTCTTACTACCACTACTGCTAATAATAATAACTATGCATACCATAGTATAAGACAGATTTGGCTGGGCATGGTGGCTCACGCTTGTAATCCCAGCACTTTGGGAGGCCAAGGTGGGTGGATCACAAGGTCAGGAGATCGAGACCAACCTGGCTAACACGGTGAAACCCCGTCTCTACGAAAAATACAAAAAATTAGCCAGTCATGGTGGTGGGCACCTGTAGTCCCAGCTACTCAGGAGGCTAAGGCAGGAGAATGGCGTGAACCCGGGAGGCAGAGCTTGTGGTGTGCCTAGATCGCGCCACTGTACTCCAGCCTGGGCGACAGAGCAAGATTCCATCTCAAAAAAAAAGACAGATTTAGCAGCCTCCACTAAAGAAACATGGTCTTCTGTTTCTGATCAAGTACTGTAATTACAGCACTACACGAATTAAGAATCTAATATAAGGATCATTTCTTTGCTGTATTGCTCCTCTTTGACAGAATGGTGATCCCAATTATTTGTGGCTTTATATGGATCTATAGCCTCAAATAAGTCATTTCAATTTTCCCAAGTACTATTACTACACAGTTCACTATTTAATAACTAGGTGCATGGTTGTTCTATTTCATAGTTGGTGAGGTAACTAGCTGACAGAAAGAGACTAATTAGGTTGCCTTACTATAATAATATGAACAAAAACTGAGAGAAGGAAAACTGCCCACCAGAAACTCTTCCATAAAGCAGAAAAGTAGTTCTGGCAAGCAATTACATTTGCCAGCCTTCCTTGCATTCAGGGGTGATTGTTTGACTAGATCTTGCTAATGGAATGTGAGTAACAGTAACGTGTATCAGTTCTGGTGTGCCTTCTCCTCATAGCCTTCCCACTTCCACTGGCTTCATGAAAAGGCCTTTAAGACCCTAAGATATGGTAGAACCAGAAGACAGAAAGAACCTGGGTCCTCATGTTACCACATGGAGGAAAGCTATCTGCCTACTGACCAGGAAAACCCACTGTGTTACACAGCTGAAATTTTGTGGCTAATTTGCTGCACCAGCTATTACCCCAACAAATACAAAAGTTTAATTCCTAATTTAAATATGCATAGTTACAAATCTTTCTCTAACATAGCCATAATTTAGAACAAGATATAAAGGAATGATACTCAACAGCAAATGTTAAGAAATTCCTGAGTAAGCTTCATACATGATTATTATAATCAGCTGACTCCAATGATGTGGTTCTTAGAGACAAATCGTTCTTTATTTTTTTCCCACACATTGAGAACTATGATAAATTCCTAGATATAATAGTGAGTATCCAAAAAAATGACCAAAAGGCAATATAAATGCCTCTTACGAAGAGGAGGAGAGATATAGCTTGCTCCCCATGACGGTTCCATTGAGAATCCTTTCTTGGCCCAAGTATATTTTCCTTCAATCTTTTCTAACAATCAAAAACGTGTCTAAGAAATATATATCACAGCAGTACATCAGAGCAGCTTTGCTTCAAAAAGCCTACAGGCTGCCTTGTTTTGGTCTATACCCATTTGCTTAAATTTTTCAGAAAGGAATAATTCTTTTTGGACATACTTCCATTTAACAATTGCAACATCTCTCCCTTTGGTATCTTTCCAGTTTTCATTTCAAACCATTTGTTTGAATCCAGGACTATGAGAACCCCTTGACCATCTTCCTCCAGTCAAAACATTTCCTCAACATCTGCTTTTACTAATTTGCTAAACTTGTCTCCAGCCTCTGAACTTCAAAGAATCATATAAAAATATTTACTGAATTCTTTTAGATGATCCTTTAAGAGGTGAACATTGATTAGACTGAGTCCTTTCTTTCCTAAATCTGCATTTTAGACGCATTTAAATAGTTTTCAAACAGACAAAGCGGTTTCCTCACATTATGCAACAAAAACTTTAGGTAAAGTAAAATTCTTGTTCATTAGAAAAAGGAATGGACCCACGGAAGAATTCAGGATGGAATGCAAGTAAATACTAGTAGTTAATTATTCTGTTTGGTTTTTTTTTTTTTTTTTTTTTTTTTTTTTTTTGATGGGAGGGGGTGTTTTGTTTTGTTTTGATGAAAGGATTTAAGGCACGAGCTTTATTTGTTTAACTGCATGTCACTCGGTTTACTGGAAATTCCTGAATGTTTTATAAATTAAAAGGCAGCAGGACGTCATAAAGGATATTAATAGTGTATATATGAAAAAAATTCACATTATTCCCTGGGAAAGGAAAGGGTTGCATTGATAACAAAGGCAAGCAGCACCCACCAAATCACAGGCTTTCATTCATTTCCACAGGTAATGCTATGGCAGCTTTCCACTCTGTTTATCTCTGCTGAATGTAAAAGTTTAATAAGCATTTTTGAGTGTCTACTATATAGAAGGTCATGGATATTAAAATATGAGTAAGTCATGTTCTCAGCCTTCAAGGGGTTTCTGGTCCAGGGAAATAGAGGCAATAAAAGGAATTAAATTTGGGGTGATGAAAATGTTCTGGAGATGAATAGTGGTGATGACTGCACAACAGTATGAATGTACTTGAGACCACTGCACTATGCACCTGAAAATGGTTGAGATGGTATATTTTATGTTATGTATATTTTATCACACACACAAAAAGAAGGAATTAGAAACTCTCTCCTCTCCTTCTTCTGTCAGAGAAAGAATGAATCAAAATAAATCAAGTGGCACCAGCACAATTCCTTGGGCAAGAGAGAATTAGAAGCCAATGTGTGTGTTTTTCCCATTTGAGATTCTGTCAGGTCTAGGCAGATGGTAAAGACTCAAAGGCATCTCAGCGCCAACACAGGCTGTGTATTGTTCCTGAAGTGAAAGTCAGAGTCATGCCAGGGGGTAATGTTCTTTCCTGGAAAGGTACTGACTACAGTGTCTCTGAGAAAATTAATGAATAATTTTGGAAAGTGTACCCCATTTAGAGATGACCCAGTAAAGGCAGCAGCTGGGCTCCAGCTCTCACAGAAGGGCAAGGCCGCTTCCTGGGCATGAGACCAGTGCAGTCAAACAGGACGCTATGATGAGAAGGGCTCCTGTTTAGGGCTCTGCTGCACTATCTCAAAATTCTTAATAATTTTTTTAACAAGAGGTTTCACATTATCATTTTACACCAGGCCCAGAAAATTAGGTCGGTAGCAAGTCCTGCAGAGGTAGGAGGACACAGCCCCTTTCTGTTCAGAGCCTTCATGAAGGGCAGAGAAGGGTAATGCTCAGGAGGATGCAGCCTCAGACATTTCACAACATGGGAGAAGCCAAAAGAAACCCAGAGAGAGAAATCTCCCATGGAAAGGAACAGAGTTGTCTCCCAGACCAAGAGACCAAAAAATGGGATTGCATAATTTGTGTGTGTGTGTGTGTGTGTGTGTGTGTGTGTGTGATGTGTGTGTGTGTCTATGTGTGTGTGGCAGGGTATGAGCCCAGTAAGGGGTACAGGCAGCATCCACATCACAAATTAGAAATGCCTTCCCTTAGGAAGTTCCGAGTTAACTAGAACTTTGACCTCTATAAAACTTTTCTTAGAATACTCAAACCTTCAAAAAAGATCTTATATATTGACATTAAAGTAAGTCATGTGGGTCTGGTGTAGGCTAATGGAGCTTTCCTTCTGAGCTCTGTTGCAAAAAGGCGTTGTTGCTGACCTGCCTGTCTACTCACACTCCACACCTGCAAGAGGCTTTCTGCAGTAATGGAGACTCCCTAATGCAGGAGGCACCCAAGAAGCTCCAAACTTCATGACTCACCCATCCCATGTGAAGATTTCCCCATAAGAAGAAAGAAGGACTCCAAGACCCCCAGTGTTGTGTTGACATATAGATTATGGCATTATTATACAGTATAATTATGATCTCTTCTTGTGCTGTTTGAAATTTTTTATCATAGGTATATGTAACTGGCTTATTGAACCCTGTCAACTCACTGGGATATAAGGTGACTTTTTTTGGCAGTAGCTATTCCTAGATGTCTTATATAAGTAATGTCCTCCTTCATATAATCTTGACCCAGTTCCAAAAGTTTTCAGACACTCTGACTTATACAAACAGTACGCTTTCTGTTTCCATGATTTAGTCCTGTTTATTTAAAAAACTTCAATATCACATCTGATTCAAATCTCTTCTCTCTACTCCCACCCCTGCCCCAAGCATATGCAAGAGCTTTGATTTCACTCACCTGAAGTGGAGTGTGTGACTTCCACACCTCTCCTCTCCCCTTCCTCTACCCACTGTCGCTTGCGACCCTGTCAGGGTGGGGCTGAGGGAGCAAGAAGGGAACAAAAACTACCCTCCTGACTGGGCCAGTCTTGACTGATTTGTTGCAGTCTTGCCTGCGTTTGGTAGTATTAATTGCTGTTTTCACTCATTGTATATACACTCAGGGCAGTTGGTATGGATGGCTAGTTACTCCAACATGGCCCACTGGTAAAAACTCACTACCCTCATCTGATTTTCCCCAATTCCCTAGCAAAGCAGACATCCCAAAAAGAAATAAAAATGATAGTCACCCTTTTGGAAGGTTGCCCTCCCAACCCTTTTTTTTTTAAATGGAAATTCTTTCAGACCTCCTCTTATCCTTGGAGAAAGAAAGCATCTTCTCTCCAAAATGTGAGTGAGGGGATAGCCTCTCTTCTTGTGTTGACAGTGTGGAAGGAGGGTGGTTGGTGGTAGAGCTGGTTTCTGTATTTGTTTCCATCTTAAGCCTGAGGAGTGGTAGCTGAACCACCTATTGGCTTCACTTTGAACTAAAAATGTGGGATTTAGCCATTATTCTGGTATAATCTGACAGCTTATTTGTTAACACTTGTATTTTTTCTATTAAAAATAAAAAATAATTATAATAATATATGGCCTATGAAAATATGGTATAGGTAAACACAGAGAACCCTTCATAGAACAGCAAAGGGCTACTTCCCCAATCCTACAGAAGGAAGGATCACGGACAATTTGCTAGAGAAGAGAATGTCTTACCTAAATCATAATCGAAAAGTAGAAATTATCCTACTGGAAATGAAGAGGTAGAGGAAGGTTAATCAACCTTGGCAATATTGACATTTGGACCAGATAATTCTTTGTTACGGAAGGCTGACATTTTTGGACTCTACGCAGTATGTGTCAATAGCACCCCTCCCCAACTTATGACAAACAAAAATGTCTGCAGATGCTGTCAACTGTCTCATCAAGGGACAAAATTGTCCCTGGTTGAAAACCACTGGGGTAGAGTCTTACAGGCAGAGGAAAAAATCATAACCAAAGGCACCAGGTATGGAACAGCATGATATTTCTGAAAACTACACATAGTTCTATATTACTCGAGTACAAAGTGCAATGCCGAGCATGATGGGAGGTAGCAATGACAAACATAGGAGCCTGATAATGGAAGGTCTGGTCGAGAATGCAGATGTGATGCAATGGCATCCCTATGGTGATGGTAAGTCTCAGAAAGGGAATGGCACAGTCAGATTTGAATTTCAGACAGATGCTAAGAGGACATAGGAAGAGTAAGACTTTTGGCAGTTGGACCACTCAGGAGCTATGTCAGAAATCAAGACAGAGATGAGAAAATGCACCTGAACTGGAGGAATGAAAGGAGGGACAGGGAGGGGTTGAATTGTATGTAGGAAGCTTGGGTGGATGGTCCGACAGCTGATGAAAAGAGAAGACAGAAGGACAGGCTTTCACCTTCCTTGCTGGGAAGAAAAGTTTGGAAGGGTTGAGTTGTGGGTGCCTTCATGTTGGTTAGTTTAAGAACTTAGCCTATGGAAATCTATTTCATCTTCATAGTTTTCTGAATTTTCCAATTCAGAATTCAAATTTTCTGGGAATTCAAATGGCAAAGACACTTAGATTTTGATCCTTTCACCTTAGGTAACTTATTCAACACACAAAGCATCACAAACAACTCAGCTGTGCTTTGTCAAAACAGAATTCCTCATTTCAAATGCCGTTGTGACATTATTTCAACATTGGTCAAACTACCAGTAAAAAGTTGTCATGGTTTTGATATTATCTCTGGAAGGCAATTTAAAAAAAAAAAAAAAAAAAAAAAACATGGGAGGGCCAACGTACCATAAGGAGGAGATGGGTCCTTTCAAAGAAGCTGATACAAAAGACTTTGCCCCAGGTTGGCACTTTATCCTAGAGAACATGGCTACAACTTCGCTTTGATAGATTGCAAATTAATTCCAATGGAAACTGATTTCTGAACAGGAAAAGTATGGAGCAACAGTATAGATACAAAAGCAAAGCACTGTTGTTGTAGAATTGATGAGCAAACATCATCAGCATTTTTAATGTCCTACATGGGGTGAATCTTTTAAAAAGAGATTTGTCTCCTAAATAAACTTCATGGTAAGCAACCCAGAAAGTTAAGTTCCCTTATTAGCGTCTTTTTCTGTTCTTCTCAATGGCCCAGATCATTTAAAGTGATAAGCAGCAGCTGATAAACAGCAGGTGATGAGGAAGACCGGGAAGGGAAGGCTTAAAGCATGGGCAGAATTCAGCTCCAGTGAACATAAATCTCCACATGCAAATCCCTATCCTGGATGTGTGGCTATAGCAGTGCCCCCAAATGACACAGAAATGCATTTGTCTGATTTCTTTATTTAAGTATATTTTTCATGTGTTACCATTACAAACACATAAAAAAGGATTTCATTTTCTACTTGACATATTCATTCCCAATGGCTTGCATGTCTAAGTGAAGACCTGGAAACTCTCCAAACAACACAAATACACAATAATATGAGAGGAAGAAGGAAACGAAGAAGGCAGGGGTTGAGGAGGGGGTCGAGGTTAAAAGTAATTTGCATTTCTCTTTATGCTCCGTACTTGTTTAACAGGCTGTAATCAATATTACTACTGATTCGGTTCCAGCTAAGCTGCAAGCACAGCTGGTTTCAGCACTAGGAAAACTGACTACCAGATTAAAATATTATGGATAAGGTAGGGTAAGAGTGCCTATATTTCTTAGGCATCTATTAGTTAATGGCATCTGTGTTTCATTCTTGGTTGCCCACTGCAAATTGCTTCACTTTTCTATATAAGATAGTCCTAATCAGTAAAATGGGAATAATGTAGCCGGCACCATTCTGTGAGTATAGGCAGTATCTGATATTAAATTTGACCCCCTTAGAAATACCTCTAGAGCAATGGCAAAGTATGGTCCAAGGACCAGTGGCATCAACCTCATCTGGAAATTTATTAGAAATTCTGAATGACAAGCCCTACATGAGATTTTTGAAACGAATCAGAAATTGCATTTCAACAAGATATACTTAAGTAATACTGATGGTCAGTGCCCTAGAACCATGCTGCTGACCTGCAAACTGTTCCCAGTCCATTACTAGATAAGTACAGAATTTGGGTGTAAGCAATTAAAACATTTATAGTCATTTGACCTTGTGGTCATATCCAAAGCACATACACAGTGAAGACTCATCTCCTTCGATAGGAATGGACCCGGGGAGGCTCCAGGCCTGGTGTGGTGAGTTGGATGGGACACAAGTTGCTATCAGTCATGGACAACAGAACTACACATTGACATGATGGATTTTTTAAAGGAAATGAAAGAGGGAAAGTAGCCCATTACAGTGTCTGAAAAGTACTACTCTAGAGCATGGGTCAGCAAAATTTTTCTATAAAGGGACAGATAGTAAATATCTTAAGCTCTGTAAGTCATAAGGCCTCTGTCACAACCATTCAATTTCATCACTGTAAAATGGCAATGGGCCATATGTAAGGAAATGTGCATGACTGTGTTTTAATAAAACTTTACTTATCAAAATAGGTAGAGGGTCAGATTTGGCCCATGTCCTGTGCTAACTCCTAATTTAGAGGACCAGTGTTAGCCAAATACAATGCCACCAGAAGATTATGCTGAATTCAGTTGATCCAATACAAACCCTTACCTTTAAGAACTAAGAAGGAGATAAGACACCCAGCTTCCATCCCCCACTTTTGTCGGTGATTTTCCTTACTTGCAGTGGCCATAGCAGAAACAAAACCTTCTCTGCTCCTTGTGTTCCTGTAATAGTGGGAAATCTGCTAGGACAAGGCCAAACACACGTGGACAACCCTCAACTACCATCCTAGCAAAACAAGAGGAAGAAAAAGGAAATGTCCATATTGGAGAAGGAAAAAAATTAATTCTCCCTTTTCCTAGTTCAGGGTTCTGCAAACTATGGCCCATAAGTTAAATCCAGCCTGCTGCCTATTTTTGTGAAGAAAGTTTTATTGGAACAAAGCTATGCCCATTCATCTATATATCACCCATGGCTGCTTTGAGCTAAAGTGGCAGAGTCGGGTAGCTGCAACTGAGACCTTATGGCCTGCAGAGCCTAAAATATTTATTATTTGGGTCTTTACAGAAAAGTTTGCCATCTCTGCTGTAGTTCCTCATGCCATGACTGGTAGCCCCTTGCGCTAGAGAGCTACCAACAAATGGAGAAGATGTAGATTTCTATGTTGCCATTAATAGGACTGTTGCCAACTGCTTCCTCTGGAAAAATCTTCCTCGGATAAACAAACCGGCACAGACAGGGAGGCTTCCTGCTGAGTTTCTCCCAAGTTTCTTAGTGGCTTTCAAGTTCCTTTTAAGTAGGCTATTTTACTGTTAAAACTACATAGACAGAGTTACTTATTTATGAGGCAGTCTATTAGTCATGTAAAGGCAGGAATAACTTGGTGCCTTTTTACATTAAACTCATACAAAGAATATTAAAAGCCTTGACAAGCTAAAAGCTTGGCAGGGCAGACAATATCAACCTTGCATCTAGGCCTCTGGAACAGTCCCAATGTGGGTGAAGGGAGCAGGGAGAACAGTTGCCAAACAAACGGGGTCTCTTTTTACCCAGAGAATTCAAGACTGTTTTTGTCAAAGCTTCAAAGAATAGAAAGCATCTTAAATACATGGAGCAAACTTCAACAAACAAAACCTTCCGGCCTTTGAATTCATCATAAG
The DNA here is from genome assembly GCF_049350105.2 of Macaca mulatta. Classification (NCBI taxonomy): domain Eukaryota; kingdom Metazoa; phylum Chordata; class Mammalia; order Primates; family Cercopithecidae; genus Macaca; species Macaca mulatta. The sequence continues at coordinate 127,882,125 of NC_133411.1, forward strand.
TAACACTCCTAACACGGCAAGAAAGTAGGCTGTGATGGTTTGGGTGAAAGCAGAAATCCACAAAAAAAGCTCTGTGTAACATGGTGTTAACAAAACACAGTTGTTTCACTTTAGAGAGTTGGAAAGAAGCAAGTGCTGTTATCATTGACCAAAACTTCTGCAGTGGCTCCTTATAAATACTACTAGTGCCACCTTCTGGTCATCTGATTCTTGGCAGGCCTTTAACACAAGGCCTCACTTTCCCCAATCCAGCAAATGATGTGTACTGTAGAATCATGGGCTCCTAGCAAAAGAGATCTGCAGGGTTCTCTAGAGGTCGTTACAGATTACAGATCACCCAGACCAAGCTTCACTTTCAGGATTTCATATACTTCAAGCCAATGGTTTAGCCTCACTGGAAAAACCAGGAACACTCCCAGTCCTAATTCTTGGCTCCAAAAGCTTGAGAACTCTCTGTCAGCAAGAGAAATACAACTATGCAACTGAGATTTCACTCCCTCCCAGCTCTCCTCACATACACAGAGACAGCCAGGCAAAGGGCAAGTCACTGGAGAAGACAAGAACTAAGTCAATATTTGGAGCCACTTTCCCCAGACAAGAAGGAAAGGAAGCCCTACCACCACTCAGAATTTGGACCACGTTTCTTTAGCCAGTATCCCATGTCCCCCATGGGAGTATTTTTGGGGCCAAAGAGTGGTAGGAAAGCTTGTTGCTCTTCTGTTTTGTAACTCTTGCTGCAGAAATTTGATTAAATAAATAAGCTGAGGAAGCACCCAGAAGCTGCTGGGCAAAGCCCTCCTACACAACACGAGAATACAACCGATCTTATTCCTCCTAGAACAAGACCTCTCTATACTCCCTGTCTTCACGGTCAGTCTCACACATTGGATAGAGAGCAGAGCAGGGCTCAGCTGAGAGGCTTTGAGGAGGAAGACCGGGAAGGGAAGGCTTAAAGCATGACAGGGAGGTACAGCCCAGTGGGAAATACAGAAGGGCCTCAGGGGAAAGGGAGTTTAGCTTTCTCCCCCTTGACAGAAATGCAGTCCTAGCCTCCCTGTGCTAAATCCTTTTGCTTCTGATTTAAAAAACATTTGGCTTCCTGAAAAGAAAAAGCTATCAGAGGCCTTTTCTTAATCCATCTTGCACATCCTCAGAGTTGATGTCAACAAGCCACAAAGGGAGTTCCTACCAGTCCTCCCTGGGCTGAGTAATGAGGGCAATGAGACAGGGCTAGTATGGTCCTGGATCCCCAGGGGAGGGAGTGGAAGGATGTTCACGGGGATTCTCTGGGTTCTGTCAGGAAGAGGGAGATCCTCTGAGGAGACAAGGCATTTGTCTCAACGAAAAATGGTTGTACTGGGGGTAAATGTCATACTTAATGAAGCCAACCAATGATAAAGGAAGCAAGCTGCCATCTCTTTGGAATGTCTGAAAAACAGTATATGGACTTAGAGATATTGTTATGATTTATAATTATAGCTTCAATTTATTGACAGACACTGTTTTCTTAAATCAGATTGGCGTTTGTTACCTCTGTTTTACTGATAATGAAACTCAGAAATGTTCAAGGTGAAAGGGAACAGGGAAAAGTAAACCTAGCTCTGTCTCCAAAGCCTGCATTCTGTCCACTCTGCCCCATGTCCCCCTTCATTATAGCAGTTGGTTTTCTTTCACAATATAAAGTCTAAAAATGAGCACCTGTATTGAGTTGTCTGCATTTCTGGAACAAAGAACCCAAAACATGGATTTCCACACTGGGAGAATTGCAGAAGTGTTCCTGTGGACAACTGACTCCTGACCTCCAAACTCCCAGCTGAAATGGACCAAGGGCTTAGGAGCTGGCTTTAGCAACAGCTCTTCTTGCAGCCAGAATAAGCCACAGTAGCTATCCTCTGCCAAGAGTCTTAGTTCAGGCTGCATAGACTGGGTGGGTTATAAACAACAGAAATTTATTTCTTGCCGTTCTGGAAGCTAGAAACCTGAGATCAGGGTACCAGCATGGTGAAGGGCCTCTTCCAGGTTGCAGACTGCTGACTTCTCATTGTATCCTTACATAGAAGAAAGGGGACAAGAGAGTTATCTGAGTTTCTTTTTATAATGGCATTAACCTTGCTCATGAGTGTTGTACTCTGATGACCTAATTTCCTCCCAAAGTCCCCATCTCCTAATATACTGCAGGTTACAATTTCAATGTATAATTTCAGGAGGACACAAATACTCAGTCCATTGTACCAAGTCAGCGGGCCAAAATGCACTGCTCATCTCAGCCCCACAGTCATCATCTCACTGCCATCTTTTTCTGTGTTCTTCACTTTTTACCTGGACTTCACGAGGGTGAGAGAAGAGGTCACGATCTGTAACAGGTAGATGTTTTACCTTCGTCCCTGATACACAGTGTTACCAGCCACAGTTTTTCTGTAGCAGACACCAGCAGCTCCATGATCCAGACAGATAAGAAACATCTCCACAGTGACCAGAGAAGACTCCAAAGACAGCGCAAAGATCCAGATAATAACTCATTACCATACACTGGCCTCCTTGAGTCTGCCCTCGCTGACACCCATATGGCACTTTAGGGAGCAGAAAGCAGAGGGGCAAATCCTTGGGGGAAAAAAAAAAGAAAAGAAAAATATTCTTTTCTGGTAAGAAGTTTGTACCTTGAATTTAAATGAATATTTATCTGAAAGACACTTGAGCTAACCTAAGAGTCCATTTAAAAACCAAAGAGGCCAAGTTATCAAGATACCAAGAACTGACAAGTTTTTTATTGACTTTTTTCTTGCTACTGTGTGGAATATGGGACTGAGGACAAAATGAGAGCACTTATAAGAAATAAAGGATACTACCTTTTTATTTTGCATATTTAAGTTGTAATGTATACTTGTCCGATGTTTACTTGTGTGTTTGCATGCATGTTTTATATGAAATACCTCCTTTTTGACAAAGTTAATCTGGATTTCAGGAAGGCTTTTTTTTTTTTTAAGTTTCCCATCATATCTTTGAGGACAAGATGGAGAAATGCAGGCCAGTTGGTAAAACACTTGTATGAACTCTCCTGCTGCCTATATTTTGTTCCTCTTTGGACACCAAATTTTCAGGGAGACATTAGCAAAATGGATTTCCTGTAAGAGAATAACTGGTATAATGAAGAATCTGGTAATTCGATCCAAGGAGGAATGGATATTTTATCTTGGAAAAATGAAGACTCTGGGTGAAGTGGGATAAAGCGTATGCATCCGTGATAAAGTGGAATGAGTATCTCTGGGAGGCAACCAAGGTTCAAATCATGAATTTTCCTTTACTACAAAATGCTTTATGTCCTCCCCATACACTGTATGTATTATAACTCTATGGTTCTCCATAATATCTACAGGTCAGGTGAGCAGCGCAGGCTGCTGGGAGACAGAGAGCCAGAACTAGAGAAAAGGGGGTAGATAGCAAATGTAGGAAATGTGGGAGAAGAATCAGCAGCCCCAGGGAGGAGTTAGTAGTCACAAAGTAAGTCCATATTCCACATATGCTATCTCTGGTGCAAGTCCAAATGGAAGACAATAGGGTTCTATCACAAAGAAGTACAGAGAATGTGGCTTCAGAATGGTCAAGTGGGGCAGAGATGGTAAGACAGCCAAATCTGGAGCAGGGCTGTATCCAGGGAAATCAGTCTAGGAGTTGGTGGCAATGGTCATAAACAGGCCCAACCCCTAGATATGAACCCAGAAGGAACACAGCTTGAAACCAATACCCAGTCATCCTGGTGATAAGGGAGATATCCATATCTCAAACACCGTACTGACAGAGCAAGACAGGGAGAAAGCCCATGAAGAAAGGGATTAGTCTGCCTCAGGGGAAATACAGAAAGCTGCCCCCTTGCTAGGCCTACTGGACCATGGACTTACCTGAAATTCCACCTTAGGATGATAATTCCCTTGACTTAAATGTAAATGGACCTTCAGTGTTTCTTATCATAATGCCTGTAATCTCAGGAAAAATTGTTTATTAAACCATTTCAATGCATTAACACCTTAATGAGGCTTAGTTCCAGTAGTGGCACTCATTTCCAGTAGTGGCAGCCAGCTGAGATCCAGGTAGATTAAGAATCTGCTTTGTTTATCTTAGATGACTGACTAGGAGGGTCAAATGAGGGCATTATGCACTGCCTAGGGCTAGAAGACCTTTGCAGGCAGAGCAGAGCAAAAAGGAGCCCAGTGGCCTGAGAATCCTAGCTTATCTGGAAGCCAGGACAGGTGGAGGATGAAGCCCAGGAAACAGGAGATGGGTAACAGAAGGGTATGTGTGAGGGCCCTGAAGGCAAACCTCATCTACATGACAGTTCAACGGAGAGCCAGGGCCACCCACTGCTGCTGTATTTCACATCTTTCTGACAACAGCAAAATGCACATGCATTCACTCAGCAAATTTATTCGATCATTTGCAAAATTGTTCTTAACAGAATAGCTGAAAGAAACCACTTGTTCATTCATAAAACATAAAGTCTCCAAGATGAGACAGCTTTCCTTGAGGTCCTTAAAACTAAAAAGTAGACATTTGCCTTTTGCAAAATGCAAGGGCCAAACTCCCTCCACCTATTTTTCATACTCAAAACCCAGAAAGTAACTAGAAAATAAGGGGATGGAGGAAGATACTCAGCAAGTCAAACTAAATGCTCCCAAGTCAGTGTATTAAACATATGCACTGGAATTACATGTAAATCATTCAAGTTTTCCTTATCTTAGAAATATAAAACAAGAGGGAAGCCCAGGAATCTCTTTAAATTAGGTACATTGATGGTTCTAAGAAGTGACAGTTATCAGACAAAAATAGAAAATATCATAAACTAAGTAGAAAGCTAACAACCTGGGGTCTTCTGTACAGAAGGAAAGAGCTCTAGTTGTGTCAAAATCTTGAGGACATTAGAAGATTGAAGTTCACATTTCAGACTCAGTTATTTAAAAAAGAATGAGATTAAATGATTGTAAGAATACTTACCTCCATTTAAGCCTAACAACCTTTATTACCTGCATCCCATATTGGTACCCTTCTAGTAACTGAAATTATTTGGCATCTTAGATGTATCCCTGGATGGGCTAGAATTAATAATTAAGTTAGGCCGGGCGCGGTGGCTCACGCCTGTAATCCCAGCACTTTAGGAGGCCAAGGCAGACAGATCACAAGGTCAGGAGATCAAGACCATCCTGGCTAACACAGTGAAACCCCGTATCTACTAAAAATACAAAAAAATTAGCCGGGCATGGTTGTGGGGGCACCTGTTGTCCCAGCTACTCAAGAGGCTGAGGCAGGAGAATGGCGTGAACCCGGGAGGTGGAGCTTGCAGTGAGCCGAGATCGTGCCACTGCACTCCAGCCTGGGCGACAGAGCAAGACTCTGTCTCAAAAAATAAATAAATAAATAAATAAATAAAAATAAATTAATAAAAAGAAAGTTAAACAATTACTTAACCCAATTCCTGGACTGATGAGAGTCAAGTAAGGTGCTTTGCTCAGAAAAAAAATAAGGAAAGGTTTAATATGCCATACAAGTTCAGCTATGAATAAGACACGAGTCTCTCTCAACAAACATGAAGAAAGAGAATTTGTTGGCTGGGCGAGGTGGCTCACATCTGTAATCCCAAAACTGAGAGGCTGAGGTGGGAGGACTGCTTGAGCTCAGGTGTTCAAGACCAGTCTGAACAAGATGGCAAGACCCTGTTGTTACAAAAAAAAAAAAAATTAATTAGCCAAGTGTGGTGGTTTGCATCTGTAGTCTCAGCTACTTGGGAGGCTGAGGCTGGAGGATCACTGGAGCCCAGGAGTTCAAGGCTGCAATGAGCCATGTTTGCACCACTATGCTCCAGCATGGCTGACAGAGTGAGATCCTGTCTCAAACAATAATAATAATAATAATTTGTTGTAGAAATAATAAGGTACAAAAAGATTCCAGAAGAAAAGGACTAGGGAATCGCCAGACTGACCTAACTATGACAATCCCTCACTTTGAAGCCAAGAAGTGGAGTGTGAGAGCACAGAAGCTCCTGACCAAATCCTGTAGTTAGGACCACTTGGTAAGGGTTTCATTCTAACTCACCTGCCAAGATGTGACCCTGACTTAGGTATTTTCCAGAGAGAATGCTATCGTCTGCATGTTTGTATCCCCTCAAAATTCATATGATGAAATGCTAATCCCCAAGGCAATGGTATTAGAAGGTAGGGCCTTCTGGGAGGGCAATTAGGTCATGATGGCAGTCTTCACAAATGGAATTAATGCTCTTATAAAATGAACTCTAGGGAGCTCATTTATCCTTCCTACCATGTAAGGACACAGTGAAAGGGTATGATCTATCAACCAGGAAATGGGCCCACATCCAACACCAAACTTGTTGGCATCTTGATCTTGAACCTCCCAGCCTTTAGAACTGTGAGTAATCCATGTTTGTTGTTTATAAGCCAGCTAGTGTATGGGATTTTGTCCTTTGACTAAGAGAAGTAACATACATGGGTCTGAAAAGAGTTCATTCCACCCACAGTGGATTCACACCAAAGACACACCAGCTCACAGAACACCATTTGTTAAAGGATTGCTGAGATTCCTAGGACTCAGACAGGGAGGAGACAGGATATATTCTATTTAGTATACTCTATCTCAATATACATTTTTAGAAAAGCCTGTATGTGGAGAATGTTTAATATATTGGTTTCACAGGAGTCAACAGGGAAATTTGAAAATGATCAAGTACCGAGAAAGTACATTTTATTGACCAAGCTAGGCTTTTTACAAAATATTTTTCTCAATAAACTACTATGGAAAACAGGAAAATAATGTTTTAAAATAAGATACATTTTGGGACACTCGGTAGACATTGATCTTTCTCACTTCCATTATGCTGTCTTATGCCTTTGATTTTCATCTGAGAACTTATCCGTTGCTCTCTTTCAGTTCACTGGATGCTTCAGGTCTCCAGCCCAGCCCCAGGGGAGAAGTCAATGACCCAGGCCTAAGTCAGCCAGTGCATAGCATTTCCCCACATCAGAGTCAAGATGAAGAAGTGAGCATGACCTAAATCAGTTCAACCAGAATTAATCCCACAAGTTTTACAGGATCACCTGGAAAAGAGGCAGAGAGTAGTAAGTCTGTGAGGCTAGAACAGCTGTAGCAATGCTGCTGACCATAGGGAATTTAATCCAGATGAAGCAGAAATGAGAGATGGAGAGAAGAGTCCTGGTGATCCCATCTGAGCCCCTCCATCAAACAGCCCTACTTGTACCTTTCACTTTCAACTGGCATTAAAATCTCCTTTTGCTAAGTCCATTTTGGTTGGTTTTCTGTTACTAACCACTAAAATTACTGGCTACAATGATTTCAGATAAGTCAGATGTTACTGTATGGAAATAAATATTTATCAAGCCAATATAAGTGTGCATCAATTAATACTTCTATCCCTAGATTCTATTTTCCTCTTATATTAAACCTCAGGAATTATGAATTCTTCCTGAACATAAGACTACTATTCTTTGTAGCTGTAACCTAAAGCACATTGGACTATTCCTTCTTGTCTTCTTATAACTCCAAAATAGGAATTATAATTTCTTACTGAATTTTCCCTAAATTTTTTCTCACCAAAATTTACTTAATATTTCCCTAAAATTTCTTCACTATTTTTTCACTGAAATCTACTGTGTAATATTTTCTCTAGATGAAAACTTTCCCTGAAAATTGCAAGAAGTGAAAACATTGGCTTTGAAATGATAGATAATTCATAAATTATTCTTAAGGATTATTCTCAGGAATAATTATTTTGTTTGGTCTACATAACCCTAAATAGTGGTAAAATATATAGTAGTTTAAAACATGGTTAGGGGCCCAATCTAGAATAAAGAAAAACTGCCTGTGAGTAAAACAGTCACACATATTTTAGACACGTCTCACATCCACCAGTGTGAGTCGAGTGCAAAGGGTTACTGTAAACTGACCAGGTATTTGGAGGTCATCTTCAAACCCACATCAAACCACATCACCTCAGAGCCAGTTCTAGGACCCTTCACGGGTCAGCCTAATTCCCCTTGGCCCAGCATAAGCTGGCTCTTTCTGTTTGCACAGCAATGCTCACACACTCTAGCCAAAAAAGCCTTCAAAGCATTTCTTTTTGAATGAGCATAAAGTGCCTATTGAGACCAAGAAAGCCTCTTTATGATGGAGTTGACCCTACCACACTGTCCGCATTCCCCAGAGGTATGGACAGTAGCTAGAGCTGAGGAAATGTCATTCAGCAGTTTTTTGCAAATGAAGTTGGAGAAATTTGCATGATACATGTGGAGCCAATTGTTCATATCTAAGCTTATTAGCTGTTTTCCTCCTGAGAGCACAAAAGAGTTACTGAGAGTGAAAAGAAGTTCCATTGGAGGAGGGGAAACCTGAGGGGCCTCCCTGAGTACTCTTCACTGCAGGCTTCATTTCATTCCCAATGATTTCTGCAGAGGCCGATTTAAAGAAGGTCACAGGTATTTACCTTTCTTCCCTGTCTGTTTCAATCTGTTTTATGGAGAAGGAGTGAAAATGCCAATGCCAATGCTCATTCTCGAGCCCTCGGTGCATTCGTTCTGCAGATTTTTTTAATGAAAGGGTAGACTTTTAAAACAACAAAATAAAATGTCATTGGAATAGATTTAAGCTGTACTTCAACTTAAGATAGATTTCATTCTTTAGCTTAGACTGGATTACATTCACCCAGTGCTGTCATTTCTTACTAAGGGAGGAGACCACCCCTCATACTGTCTTATTCCCAATTTCTGCCTCCAAACAAAGAAGAAGTAAAAACTAAAAGGCAGAAATGAAATCCACAAGCAGACAGCCCGGTGCCACACCCTGGGCGTGGTAGTTAAAGATTGACCCCTGACCTAATCGGTTATGTCATCTGTAGATTTCAGACATTATATAGAAAAGCACTGTGAAAATCCCTGTCCTGTTCTGTTCCATTCTAATTACTGGTGCATGCAGCTCCCAGTCATGTACCCACTGCTTGCTCAATTGATCACAACTCTCTCACATGGACCTCCTTAGAGTTGTGAGCCCTCAAAAGGGACAGGAATTGCTCACTCGGGGAGCTCAGTTGTTGGAGACATGAGTCTTGCCAAAGCTCCCAGCTGAATAAAGCCCTTCCTTCTTTAACTCAGTGTCTGAGGGGTTTTGTCTGTGGCTTATCCTGCTACATTACAAGTAATGCTCTGTCAGTACAGAGTAGTGAGTAGTGGTGGGCATTTATGGCCTAACACATTCTTAAATATCTCCCATCTCTGATAGTACTGAAACACTGCTCACATAAAGAACTGCAAAAAACATAAATAATTCTATTAAAAAAACGGGCCAAAGATCTGAATAGACATTTCTCAAAAGAAGACATACACATAGCCTACAGATATATGAACAAATGCTCAACATCACTAATAATCAGAGAAAAGCAAATCAAACCACAGTGAGATATCATTTCACCCCAGTTAAAATGGCTTTTATCAAGAAGACATGAAATAACAGATGCTGGTAAAGATACAGAGAAAGGGGAACCCCCATACACTGTTGGTGGGAATGTAAATTAGTATAGCCACTATGAAGAACAGTATGGAGGTTCCCCAAAAAACTAAAAACAGAACTACAATATAATCCAGCAATTCTACTATTGGGCATATATCCAAAAGAAAGGAAATCGATACATCAGAAAGACATCTGCACTCCATGTTTATTGTAGCACTATTTACAATCGCCAAAATATGGAATCAGTCTAAGTATCCATTAACACATGAACGAATATAGAAAACGTGGCAAATATGCACAATGGAATATTATCTGGGCATAAAAAAGAGTGAAATTCTGTCATTTTCAGCAACATGGGTGGAACTGCATGTCTTTATGCTCAGTGAAATAGGCCAGGCACACAAAAACAAGTATCACATGTTCTCATTCATATGTGGGAGCAAAAAAAGTGGATCTCATGAAGATGGAGAGTAGACTCATGATTACCAGAGGCCAGGAATGATGGGCAGATGAAGGATGAAGAGAAGTCAATTAATGAGTACAAATATGCAGTTTGATAGAAGAAATAAGACTGTTAACTATTGTTTACAGTAATCTATTGTACATTTCAAAATAGCTAGAAGAGAAGAACTGAATGGTTCCAGCAAAAAGAAAGGACAAATATTTAAAGTGACAGATATCCTAGTTTCACTGATTTGATCTTTACAAATTATGTGAATGTACTGTATTGTCATATGTGCCCCCAAAACTATGTATATCTATTATGCAACAATGAAAAAATTTTAATTTGTCTAAAGTTGTGTGTGTGTGTGTGTGTGTGTGTGTGTCCCATAGTAACCTATGGGTTCTTCAGTGTTTTATGCCAGCATGGTGTCATACCAAAAGATATTTTAGTTTTGCATCTAAAATACTTGAAAAATAACTTAAATATTTATAATACTCCTTGCAAAAAAATGATAAAGAAATATATTTAGTGGAAATTCTTTCTTTCTTTTTTTTTTTTTTTTTAACAGAGTCTTACTGTGTCACCCAGGCTGGAGTACAGTGGTGCAATCTCGGCTCACTGCAACTTCCGCCTCCTGGATTCAAGCGATTCACCTGCCTCAGTCTCACAAGTAGCTGGGATTACAGGCATGCACCACCACTCCCGGCTTATTTTTGAATTTTTAGTAGAGATGGGGTTTCACCACATTGGTTGGCCAGGCTGGTCTCGAACTCTCGACCTCAGGTGATCCGCCGGTGTCGGCCTCCCAAAGTGCTGGGATTACACGTGTGAGCCATCACGCCCAGCAGTGGAAATTCTTAAAAGTGCTTTTAGCTCATTTGAATTAGTCATTCAATCTCTCACACCTACAATTCTCCCCTACCCCAGATAAATACTTACCCCTCACTCAGTCCCTTCAAACCAACAACACTTATTCCTCACTCCACTTTCTTTTTGGTCCTTTTCCATATCAAATGTGGCTGTTATTCCAATAAGCATCAGTGATCTTTAGCATGTCTTCCCCACTAATCTGTAGGCAGAGTGAGAGAAATAACCATGTCTTTCTTCTTTCCCTCTACATCCCAGTGTGAAGAAGAATGTGCTAAATATAGTTCACTGAACACATTCACACACATACACTCATACCTACACATAATGTTTTACAGAATTTAATTAATCCTCTATATACCTTTCAATCACTTACATTGTACACTGTGAGCAATTTTCTAAGTCATTACAATAATTTTCTACAGACAACTTCTTACTGGTTACATAATATTCCGCTATAGACCTGTTTCATAACTTCATCACTTCCCTATCTGAATTTTTTTTACTTTTGTCTGCATATATAATGCAGCAATAAACATCATTGCACATGATTGTATATCTAAGATATTCCCTTAGAATGATTTTCTAAAAGTAGGACCATTGGACTTGACTCAATATGAACTTTTTAAGGTCTCAATATAGACTGCCAAATTGCTTTATAGAACAGTTGTGACAATTTCATTCCCACTGCACATAAATGTGCCCTTCTACCTGACCCCTTATTTACACAGAGTACTGGAGGTTTTTTGTTTTTATCTTTTCAAAATTGAAATTTGAGAAACAATATATTTCTTTTGGATATTTTATTACCTTCAATAAGCACTCACTTGACCTGGGAGGCAACATGTATTAAATCCTATATAATAAATTATACACTTAAAGTTTCCGAGGTGACCCTATGTCCAAGTTGATATCTTACTTTTTTTTTTTTTGAAAAAAGGTGGACTATAAGTGAATGCATCCTCCATGTTCTTAATGTGCACCTCACTAGTGCTGCCAGGAGAGATAGTAGAAGACTGTCCCATGTGTAATAGAAACATGTAAGAAAAACTTTGGAGAGAACACAGAAGATGTTTTGGAGAAGAAAAATAATCAAAAGGAGTTTTTAATCAATGTTCTTTAACAGGTAGACCATGAAGGTAAATGCGTGTGCTAGACTGTTACGGGACTGCATCAATGAGTCACATATCCTGGAATCCAGGTCCTTTCTTGCTTTTCTTTTTATTTATTTATTTTTTTTTAGAGATGGGGTCTCGCTATGTTGCCCAGGCTGGCCTCAAATTCCTGGACTCAAGCAATCCTCCCACCTCAGCCTCCCAAAGTACTGGCATCACAGGCAAGAGCTACCGTGCCCAGTCCCAGGTCCTTTCATAGTCCTCTCCCACATTGACTCTGAGCTTAGTTCATGACCTGCTTTGGCCAAGGGAACATCAGCAAACACGATAGAGCAGAATCTTTGTAAGTACTTGTCCAATGGGATTTGCCCATCATCATGTGAAAAAGCCCAGGGGAAAGACACAAAGAGAAAGAAGTTTAGTCATACAAATCCCAACTGAGGCACCAGACACATGAGTAAGCCTGTGTTAGACCATCTAGTCCCAACCAAGCTACCAGCTGACTGCAGCCACGTGAGTGAGCCCAAAGGAGACTAATGAAAATATCATCCAGTCGCATTAGTGTTGTTTTAAGTGACAAATTTAGATGGTTTGTTAGACAGCAATTGATAACTGATCCAACACACCCTAGGACAAGAAATGGCACTTATCCAGCACTTACTAAGTTCTTAAGAGTGCACAACCCTGAGAAAAAGACTTGCAAATTAAATCAAGATAACTATGGTGTGGAAAGAGCTGTAATATTTGATAGATAAGGGCACAAAGGAAGGAGTCCTCTGCTTTGGTTAGTCAAAGACTTCACAGAAAAGAAAATACATGAATTTTGTCTTGAAAGATAACCCAGCTGATTAAAAATAAAAAGATTCGAATAGGTACAGAAAACAATGAAGGTATAGAGGTGAGAAATCAACAAGATGTTCAGAAGCCTGTGTATGATTTTATCCAGTAAAAGTAAAGGTAGGTGTTTCAGAGAATGAAAAGATGAAGCACTTTAGACTCAGATAAGGATTAAGTAAATTCTTAGTACCCCATTTTATGAATTTTAGGTGAGAATGTCAGAATAGAAGTCAGTCTGTGCTCTTAAGTCTACACTATTTTGCCTCTCTAAAATTTCCAATACACTTCTGCAGCATCTAAATGCATCAGTGTTCTATAAAGTATCACATTTCAGTTTGAACATAGGTGATAAGGCATTAACAGGAAAAGTATTCAGCAGTGTTAGGTCGTATCTCACCTTGGATAGCTCATAAGTTCATTCCAGCAAATTCCTCACTGAATGTCTAATATCTAAACATCTAATTCAGCAAAATTTTAGAAAAATGTTCTCAAGATTTTTATGGAAATCTGATACGACTTAACCCACGAATATAAAAATTTGCTAAATATAAAAATTTAGCAAGATTTGGGATATAGATATAGAGACCAGAATGACATCCAACAAACATGAAACCAGCAGCAATAACCTTTAAAAGGGTGTACTAATTGTTTATACCAATTATAGGATTAGATCTAAAGTTGTTTTAAACAAGCCACACAATTTTTTGATATGCATATACTTGACAGTAAAATGAAGCAACAGCAGCATTTAATCCTTAGCTGGCAAGAGCAAATTAATTATTAAATCTCTAAATGCTATTTCCACATAAAGGCAGGATCTTACATTCGTAAAAATATAATGTAAAAAAATAACAATAATATGAAGACAAAGTCAAAATTTAGTTTGTAGATATCCATGCTGGTATTGGCTGTTCAACCACTATTGGTGTTTGTAAAAAGAGAAAGCCATAACTTGTAATTTGATCTTGGAAAATGTGCAACACAGTAAGCTCCAAGACCTGGCCCTCCACAGAGATACACACTACGAACATTAACTGACACCAGAATAGATTGAGTTCCCCTTAACCTCATCAGCTGTTTATATTTACAGAAGAGTCTCCTTTTACTCTAGATAAGGACTGACAGATCATGCAACAAATTACTAAGGGTCAATAGAACAAGAGTTAGCAGTTAATCGATTGCAGAAGGAAAGCTTCAGTGAAAGAAGACAGACCTGTTTTCTCAGGATAATCAAATGCCTGACTCATGTAGACTCATAAAATTGACTTGTTTTTTTTTTTTGGTTTTTTTTTTTTTTTTTTTGGTCTAATTGACTGACACCTGGGTATTATATAAACCTTAGGTGTCCTCAAGATAAGACTTAAAACTATACTACTAAAGCCTGACATCTAATTAGTTTTGTACCACATGAAAAACAGCCCAATGAAATGGATGGATGTCTTTCTCATCAAGACAAGCCTTTGCTTTGAAAGAATCAAGGAGCTCTGTATAAGCCCTATTGAGAACACCTTATATAAGTCATGTCAATGAGATAAAATTTTAGCTATAAACAGTAAAGAAGCTATAACTACAAAATACATGGCACACATAACTATCACTCTGAATTCCATTTTGCCTATTCAAAACTGATCATATTATGGTATATTATAACTTTCGTTCCATTTTAAATTATAGAATATCAGACTTAGGAGGGACTTCAGAACTTTTCTAGCCCAGTAAGTCACCTAAAAAAGAAACCTCATATACAGTATCTCTGAAGATCACACATAAATGTACATGATGAAAAGAAAGAGAATAAAACAGATTATAAAGTTGAAAAACTCAAATCAATCCATTTCATTTCTGAATAGTTCTAATTATAAGAAAATTATCCCATGAATTCGGGCTAAATAAGATTCCTGAAGTTCTACTCAGTGGCACCTTCTGGAAATTCATCTGATTAATGTAGGACATTTGGTCTTGTGTGTATACCAAGCTGTATAACTGAACTTGTTACACTTTGCTCTTGTGAAACTCTTAGTATTTGTTATTTAAGAAGCCTCAGATCAATTTCTATATTTACATACTAAGATTTTTCAAATGTTTCATTACACATTCTCAAAATGAGTAGTTTTTAGATATTTTTGATCCAATACCTCCATTAGTAAATATTTTTAAGCATGCTCTCAAATATATAAATATATATTCATATTTATAAGTATATAAATATATGTTCATATTTATAAGTATATAAATATATGTTCATATTTATAAGTATATAAATATATGTTCATATTTATAAGTATATAAATATATGTTCATATTTATACATGTATATAAATATATGTTCATATTTATACATGTATATATATTCATATTTATAAATATATAGTCATATTTATAAATTTATAAATATATATAAATTGCATACATGTTTTTATACAATTAAATTAGTATAAGACATATACCAATATAAATTTTTAATAATGTCATTTAGAAAAATAAAGAGTTCTAAACCACCCATTAAACACAGTAGGTTATACACACACATTTATCTCTATCCTCATAAAAATGACAGTAAAAGATTTAAAGATGACAAAAAACTGAAATCTTGTAGGTCATGGAGGGAGGGGGCTTATTCAAAGAAGTGAAGTAACCAGAAAAGCAGCAAGTCAGTTCACAACACAAATTTGCAGGAAGACTTAGAGCTACAGACCCAGGCCTGGCCCAGAACCAGATCAGCTCCCATGGACTCAGACTTCAGGATAGCCCCCAAGGACCCCAATCCCAGGCCCATTCTCATGAACCCAGATGTCTTCCAGAGGGATGTCCCACCAGGGACCCATTGGACCCTGCACCAGACCAGAACCTACACATCCAGGCTCCAGGTCCACCTTCAAAGACCTAGCCACCATACCTGTCCACACAGACCCAACTTCAGGCCTACTTCAGTGGAACCAGGACTCAGGACCACTCCAGGTAATTCAGGCACTAGGCTGGCCCCTGTGGATCCAGGTACCAAAACCACATACCTGCTGATTCAGACATCAGTCAAGTCTACCCAAGAAGTTCAGTAGCAACCACAGAAATGAACCCTACCAGTCAGCCCACCAAGAATCTCTGAATGAGCTGACTGGTAAAGGACTTTACCTGTCAAACCCAGTCTTTAAAGACTGGAATAGATGTCTACTTCTTCAAATGTGAAATCACCAACACAAGGCAATAAGGATAATGAATAATATGACCAACGAAACAAAATAAAGCACCAGTAACTGACCCTAAAGGAATGGAGATCTATGAAGTGAGTGGCAAAGAACTCAAAATAATTGTCTTAAAGAAGTTCAGTGAGCAGGAGAACATAGAAAGACCACTAAATAATATCAGCAAAACAATACTTAGCAAAATGAAAAGTTCTACAAAAAGAAACCATAAAAAAGAACCAAACAGAAATTCTGGAGCTGAAGAACACAATGACTTTGCTGAAAAATTCCATCAGGAGCTTCAATAGCCAACTCAGTCAAATGGATGAAAGAATCAGGAAGCTCAAAGACAGGTCATTTGAAATTACCCACCCAGTCAGAGGACAAATAGGAAAAAACATTAAAAAGTAAAGAAACCTATGGAACACTATCAAATAAACCAACACACATATGGTGGAAGTTCCAGATGGAGCAAAGAAGAAGAAAGAAGCATATTTAGAAGAAAGAAGCATAGTTTAAAAAAAGCATATTTAAGAAACAATGACAGAAAACTTCCCAAATCAAGGAAGGGAAATAAATATCCAGATCCATGAATAGCAAATAGATCAAATATAAAGAGATATTCAACAAGACACATTATAATCAAATTCTCAAAGTCAAAGAAGAAAAAAAAGAGAATCTTGAAAGCAGCAACAGAAAAGCATGTCACATACAAAATAATCCCCATTAGATTATCACCAGCTTTCTTATTAGAAACTTTGCAGACCAAGACAGCATGGGTTAATATATTCAAAGTGCTGAAAAAAAAGGGCTGCCAACCAAGAATACTATACCTAGCAAATCTGTTTTTTTCAGAATGAAAGAGAGATGAAGACTCTTAGACAAAAATAAGCTGAGGGAGATCATTACCACTAAAATTGCCTTACAGGAAATGACAACAGGAGTTCTTCAAGTTGAAATGAAAGAACACTAACAAAATAAAAACATATGAAAGTATACAACTCACTGTAAAGTAAAAATATAGTCCAATTCAGAATACACTAATACTATAATGGTGATGCATAAATAATTTTTGACTCTGAGGTAAATGCTAAAAGGCAAAAGTGTTCCAAATAACTACAGTTTTTAAAAGGTGTTAATGGATACATAATATAAAAATGTGCAAATTGTGACCTTTGGAGTAAGGAGAAGTTAAAATGTTGAGTTTTTGTACGTTATCAAAGTTAAGTTGTAATCAGCTTAAAATGGATTGTTTTAACTATACAATATTTTATTTAAGCCTCATGGTAAACCCACACACAAACAAAATCTGTACTAGATACACAAAAGATAAATAGACAAAAGAAGAAGAAAAGAACAAGTAACTATAAAACAGTTCAAAACAATCAATAAGAACACATGGACACAGGGAGGGGAACATCACACACTGGGGCCTGTCAGGGAGTCAGGGGCTTGGGGAGGGATAGCATTAGGAGAAATACCTAATGTAGATGACAGGTTGATGGGTGCAACAAACCACCATGGCACGTGTATACCTATGTAACAAACCTGCACATTCTTCACACGTATCCCAGAACTTAAAGTATAATTTAAAAACAAAACAGTTTAAAACAGTTAACAAATAGCATTAGTAAGTCCTTACCTATCAATAATTTCTTTAAATGCAAATGGACTAAACTCTCCAATCAAAAGACATACAGTGGCTGAATGGATTTAAAAACAAGATCAAACCTTATGCTGCCTATAAGAGATTAATTTTAGATTTAAGCATACACATATGCTAAAAGTGAAGGGATGGAAAAAGATATTCCATGTAAATGGTAACCAAATGAGAGCAGGGGTAGCTATACATCAGAAAAATAAACTTTAAGTAAAAAACCATAAAAAGAGACAAAGAAGATAATTACATAATGATAAAAGGGTCAATTCATCAAGAAGATACAAAAATTATGATTATATATGCACCCAACATCAGAGCACCTAAATGTATATAAAGCAAACACTAATAGAACTAAGGGGAAAAATATGCAGCAATACAATAATAGTGGAAAACATAAATAACCCACTTGCAACAATAAACAGATCATTGAAATAGAAAATCAATAAGGAAATAGTGGATTTGAACAACACAATAGACCAAATGTACCTAACAGGCATATGCATATATTCCATCCAACAGTAGCAGAAGACACATTCATCTCAAGCACACACAAAATTTCTCCAATATAGGTCATCTGTTAGTCCAGAAAATAAGTGTTGAAATTTTTAAGAAAACTGAAATTATATTAAGCACTCCATAATGATATGAAAGCAGAAATCAATAATAGAAGAAAAATTAGAAAACCCACAAATATGTAGGAATCGACCAATACATTCCTGAACAACCAATCAAAAAACATCACAACAGAAATGTTTTAAAATACCGCGAGTAAAAGGAAAATGGAAACACAACATACCAAAACTTAGAATATGCAATGAAAGCAGCACTAAGAGGGAAGTTTATACTGATAAATGCCAATAGATCTCAAATTTAAATACCTGACTTTCAACCTCAAAGAACTAGAAAAAGAAAAACAAATGAATACCAAATATAGCAGAAGAAAAGAAATAAACATCAGAACCAAAATAAATGAACTAGTGACTAACAAAAAAAAAGTAAGAGATCAATAAAATTAAGAGAAGGTTTTTTGAAAAGATGAACAAAATTGACAAACCTTTAGATTCACTAAGAAAAAGAGAGAGAAGACTCAAATAAATAAAATTTTAAATGAAAAAAGGGACATTACAACTGAAAGAAAATAAATATAAAGTATTGCAGGGCACAGTGGCTCACAACCGTAATCCTAACATTTCGGGAGGCCAAAGTATGAGGATCACCTAAGCCTAGGAGTTCAAGACCAGCTCAGGCAATATAGTGGAACCCCGTCTCTACAAAAATTAAAACTAAAATTAAAGAAATTAGCCAGGCATGGTGGAATGTGCCTGTAGTCTCAGCTACTCAGGAGACTAAGACAGGAAGATTGCTTGAGCCCACGAGGTAAAGGCTGCAGTGAGCCATGATTGCACCACTGCACTCCAGCCTGGGCAACAGAGCAAGTCCCTGTCTCAAAAAAAAAAAGAAAAGAAAAGAGTCACAAGAGACTACTATGAACAACTATATACCAACCAATTGGACAAGCTAGCAGAAAGAGTTAAATTATTGGAAACATACAACCAACCAAGGCTGAATCACAAAGAAATAGAAAATGTGAACAGAAAAATCAGTAAGGAGATTAAATCAGTAGTCAAAATTATCTGAAGAAAGAAAAGCCCAGGACTTGATGACTTCACTCATTAATTCTATCAAACTTTTAATCAATGCCAATTTTTCTCAAACTCTTCAAAAAATTGAGGTGGAGGGAACATTTCCAAATTCATTGTGTAAGGCCAACATTACACTGATACCAAAGCCACAGAAGGACAGTACAAAAAAAAAAAAAAGAAAGAAAATTACAGAACAATATCCCTGGCAAATACTGATGAAAAATTTTTCAGCAAAATACTAGCAAATGGAATTCAGCAGCACATTAAAAAGATCATGCACTGTGATCAAGTGAGACTTATTCAGCAGTACAAGGATAGTTCAACACATGCAAATCCGAAATGTTAGGATTACGGTTGTGAGCCACTGTGCCCTGCAATCCTTTATATTTATTTTCTTTCAGTTGTAATGTCCCTTTTTTCATTTAAAATTTTATTTATTTGAGTCTTCTCTCTCTTTTTCTTAGTGAATCTAAAGGTTTGTCAATTTTGTTCATCTTTTCAAAAAACCTTCTCTTAATTTTATTGATCTCTTACTTTTTTTTTGTTAGTCACTAGTTCATTTATTTTGGTTCTGATGTTTATTTCTTTTCTTCTGCTATATTTGGTATTCATTCAAGTATGATAAACCATATTAACAGAATGAAGAATAAAAATGTAGAAAATAATTTATATAATTCAATGTCTTTTCTAATTTTCTCAATAAATTAGGTATAGAAGAAATGCACCTCAATACAATAAAGACCACATATGACAAGGCCACAGCCAATATCATAGTCAGTGGTAAAAAGCCAAAAGTTTTTTCTCCATAAACAGGAATAAAACAAGGATGACCACTCACCATTTTTACTCAATATAGTATTGAAGCGCTAAGCCAGAGGAATTAGGCAAGAGTAAGAAATTAAAGGTATTCAAATTAGAAAGGTAGTAAAATAGTCTCTTTGCAAATGACATAATCATATATATAGAAAATCCTAAAGACTCAACCAGAACACTGTTAGAACTAATACACAAACACAATAAAGTTGCAGAATACA
Source organism: Macaca mulatta (assembly GCF_049350105.2). Taxonomy (NCBI): domain Eukaryota; kingdom Metazoa; phylum Chordata; class Mammalia; order Primates; family Cercopithecidae; genus Macaca; species Macaca mulatta. The sequence goes on from NC_133411.1 coordinate 127,902,424, forward strand.
AAATCAACAAACAAAAACTAGCTACATTCCTGTACAGCAACTATGAACTCAGAAATAGAAACTAAGAAAATAATGCCATTACAATAGCACCAAAAAATAAAATATTTAGTAATAAATTTTACCAAGAAGGTAAAATATCTATACACTGAAAATTATAAAAGAAACTAAAGAAGATAAAAATCAATAGAAAAGTATCCTGTGTTCATGAATTGGAAGAATTAATATTGCTACAATGTCACATAACCAAAGTGATATACAGATTCAGTGTAATCCCTACCAAATTCCAATGAAATTTTTCACAGAAACACAAAAAACAACCTAAAATCCATACATTAGGACAAAAGACCCAGACTAACCAAAGCCATCTTAAGCAAGAACAAACCTAGAGGAAACACATTACCTAATATTAAAATATACTACAAAGCTATGGCAATCAAATCAGTATGATACCAGCATAAAAAAAGACAGTAGACTGGCTGGGCGCAGTGGCTCACTCCTGGAATCCCAGCACTTTGGGAGGCCAAGGCGGGCGGATCACCTGAGGTCAGGAGTTCGAGATCAGCCTGGGCAATACGGTGAAACCCTGTCTCTACTAAAAATACAAAATTAGCCAAGCATGGTGACACTTGCCTGCAATCCCAGCTACTCGGGAGGCTGAAGCAGGAGAATCTCTTGAATCTGGGAGGCGGAGGATGCGGTGAGCCGAGATCGCATCATTGCACTCCAGCCTTTGCAACAAGAATAAATCTCCATCTCACCAAAAAAAAAAAAAAAGACAGTAGACCAATGGAACACAGTAGTAGAGAGTTCAGAAATAAATCTACACATTTATGCAAAATTGATCTTAGGTGAAGTTGCCAAGAATGCAAAATGGGAAACAATTGGTCTCTTCAATAAACGGTGCTGGACAAACTAGACATCCACATTTAGAAGAATAAAACTGGACTCTGATCACACATCATTAAAAAAAGCAACTCAAAATGGATTAAAAAGTTAAATAAAACATGAAATTGTGAAAGCATTAGAAGAAAACTTAGGGGAACAGCTATTTGACATTGGTTTGGGCAAAGATTTTCTGGATATGACCCCAAAAGCCCAGTCAACAAAACAGACAAATGAGATTACATCCAAACACCAGCAAACTAAACTTAACAGCTCATTAAAAAGATAACTCACTATGATTAACTGGATTCATACCAGGGATACAAGAATGGCTCAATGTATGTAAATTAATAAACATAATATATACAATTAACAGAACCAAGAACAACATTCATATAATCACATTTTTATTATTATTATACTTTAAGTTCTAGGGTACATGTGCACAACGTGCAGGTTTGTTACATATGTATACATCTGCCATGTTGGTGTACTGCACCCATTAACTCGTCATTTACATGAGATATCTCTCCCAATGCTATCCCTCCCCCCACCGCCTCCCTACAATAGGACCCGATGTGTGATGATCCCCTTCCTGTGTCCAAGTGATCTCCTTCTTCAATTCCCACCTATGAGTGAGAACATGCGATATTTGGTTTTCTGTTCTTGCGATAGATTGCTGAGAATGATGGTTTCCAGCTGCATCCATGTCCCTACAAAGACACAAACTCATCCTTTTTTATGGCTGCATAGTATTCCATGGTGTATATATGCCACATTTTCTTAATCCAGTCTGTCACTGATGGACATTTGGGTTGATTCCCAGTCTTTGCTATTGTGAATAGTGCTGCAATAAACATATGTGTGCATGTGTCTTTATAGCAGCATGACTTATAATCCTTTGGGTATATCCCAAGTAATGGGATGGCAGGGTCAAATGGTATTTCTAGTTCTAGATCTTTGAGGAATCACCACACTATTTTCCACAATGGTTGAACTAGTTTACAGTCCCACCAACAGTGTAAAAGTGTTCCTATTTCTCCACATCCTCTCCAGCACCTGTTATTTTCTGATTTTTTAATGATTGCCATTCTAACTGGTATGAGATGGTATCTCATTGTGGTTTTGATTTGCATTTCTCTGATGACGAGTGATGATGAGCATTTTTTCATGTGTTTGTTGACTGTATGAATGTCTTCTTTTGAGAACTGTCTGTTCATATCCTTTGCCCACTTTTGGATGGGGTTGTTCTTTTCTTATAAATTTGATTGAGTTCTTTATAGGTTCTGGATATTAATCCTTTGTCAGATGAGTAGATTGCAAAAATTTTCTCCCATTCTGTAGGTTGCCTGTTCATCCTGATGGTAGTTTCTTTTGCTATGCAGAAGCTCTTTAGTTTAATTACATCCCATTTGTCAATTTGGCCTTTTGTTGCCTTTGCTTTTGGTGTTTTAGACATGAAGTCCTTGCCCATGCCTATGTCCTGAATGGTATTACCTAGGTTTTCTTCTAGGGTTTTTATGGTATTAGGTCTAACATTTAAGTCTCTAAATCATCTTCAATTAATTTTCATATAAGGAGTAAGGAAAGGATCCAGTTTCAGCTTTCTACTTATGGCTAGCCAATTTTCCCAGCATCATTTATTAAATAGGAAATCCTTTCCCCATTTCTTGTTTTTGTCAGGTTTGTCAAAGATCAGATGGCTGTAGATGTGTGGTATTATTTCTGAGGACTCTGTTCTGTTCCATTGGTCTACATCTCTGTTTTGGTACCAGTAACATGCTGTTTTGGTTACTGTAGCCTTGTAGTATAGTTTGAAGTCAGGTAGCGTGATGCCTCCAGTTTTGTTCTTTTGACTTAGGATTGTTTTGGCAATGCAGGCTCTTTTTTAGTTCCATATGAACTTTAAAGCAGTTTTTCCCAATTCTGTGAAGAAAGTCATTGGTAGCTTGATGGGGATGGCATTGAACCTATAAATTACCTTGGGCAGTATGGCCATTTTCACTATATTGATTCTTCCTATCCATGAGCATGGTATGCTCTTCCATTTGTTTGTGTCCTCTTTTATTTCACTGAGAAATGGTTTTTAGTTCTCTTTGAAGAGGTCTTTTAATCCCTTGTAAGTTGGATTCCTATGTATTTTATTCTCTTTGAAGCTATTGTGAATGGGAGTTCATTCATGATTTGACTCTCTGTTTGTCTGTTACTGGTGTATAAGAATGCTTGTGATTTTTGCACATTAATTTTGTATCCTGAGACTTTGCTGACGTTGCTTATCAACTTAAGGAGATTTTGGGCTGAGACGATGGGGTTTTCTAAATATATAATCATGTCATCTGCAAACAGGGACAATTTGACTTCTTCTTTTCCTAACTGAATACCCTTGATTTCTTTCTCTTGCCTGATTGCCCTAGCCAGAACTTCCAACACTATGTTGAATAGGAGTGGTGAGAGAGGGCATCCCTGTCTTGTGCCAGTTTTCAAAGGGAATGCTTCCAGTTTTTGCCCATTCAGTATATTGGTTGTGGGTTTATCATAAATAGCTCTTATTATTTTGAGATGTGTTCCCATCAATACCGAATTTATTGAGAGGTTTTAGCATGAAGGGCTGTTGAATTTTGTCAAAGGCCTTTTCTGCATCTATTGAGATAATCATGTGTTTTTTGTCTTTGGTTCTGTTTATATGCTGGATTACATTTATTGATTTGCGTATGTTGAATCAGCCTTGCATCCCAGGGATGAAGCCCACTTGATCATGGTGGATACGCTTTTTGATGTGCTGCTGGATTCAGTTTCCCAGTATTTTATTGAGGATTTCTGCATCGACATTCATCAGGGATATTGGTCTAAAATTCTGTTTCTTTGTTGTATCTCTGTCAGGCTTTGGTATCAGAATGATGTTGGCCTCATAAAATGAGTTAGGGAGGATTCCCTTGTTTTCTATTGATTGGAATAGTTTCAGAAGGAATGGTACCAACTCCTCCTTGTACCTCTGGTAGAATTCGGCTGTGAATCCGTCTGGTCCTGGACTTTTTTTGGTTGGTAGGCTATTAATTATTGCCTCAATTTCAGAGCCTACTATTGGTCTATTCAGGGACTCAACTTCTTCCTGGTTTAGTCTTGGAAGAGTGTAAGTGTCCAGGAAATTATCCATTTCTTCTAGGTTTTCTAGTTTATTTGTGTAGATGTGTTCACAGTATTCTCTGATGGTAGTTTATATTTCTGCGGGGTCAGTGGTGATATCCCCGTTATCATTTTTTTATTTCGTCTATTTGATTCTTCTCTCTTTTCTTCTTTATTAGTCTTGCTAGCAGTCTATCAATTTTGTTGATCTTTTCAAAAAACCAGCTCCTGGATTCACTGATTTTTTGAAGGGTGTTTTGTGTCTCTATCTCCTTCAGTTCTGCTCTGATCTTAGTTATTTCTTGCCTTCTGCTAGCTTTTGAATGTGTTTGCTCTTGCTTCTCTAGTTCTTTTAATTGTGATGGTAGGGTGTCAATTTTAGATCTTTCCTGCTGTCTCTTGTGGGCATTTAGTGCTATAAATTTCCCTCTACACACTGCTTTAAATGTGTCCCAGAGATTCTGGTATGTTGTATCTTTGTTCTCATTGGTTTCAAAGAACATCTTTATTTCTGCCTTCATTTCGTTATGTACCCAGTAGTCATTCAGGAGCAGGTTGTTCAGTTTCCATGTAATTGAGCGGTTTTGATTGAGTTTCCTAGTCCTGACTTCTAGTTTGATTGCACTGTGGTCTGAGAGACAGTTTGTTATAATTTCTGTTCTTGTACATTTGCTGAGGAGTGCTTTACTTCCAACTATGTGGTCAATTTTGGAATATGTGTGATGTGGTACTGAGAAGAATGTATATTCTGTTGATCTGAGGGGAGAGTTCTGTAGATGTCTATTAGGTCTGCTTGGTGCAGAGTTGAGTTCAATTCCTGGATATCCTTGTTAACTTTCTGTGTCGTTGATCTGTCTTATGTTGACAGTGGGGTGTTAAAGTCTCCCATTATTATTGTATGGGAGCCTAAGTCTCTTTGTAAGTCTCTAAGGACTTGCTTTATGAATCTGGGTGCTCCTGTTTGGGTGCATATATATTTAGGATAGTTAGCTCTTCCTGATGAATTAATCCCTTTACCATTATGTAATGGCCTTCTTTGTCTCTTTTGATCTTTGATGGTTTAAAGTCTGTTTCATCAGAGACTAGGATTGCAACTGCTGCTTTTTGTTTGTTTGTTTTCCATTTGCTTGGTAGATCTTCCTCCATTCCTTGTTTTTTGAGCCTATGTGTGTCTCTGCACATGACATGGGCCTCCTGAATACAGCAAACTGATGGGTCTTGACTCTTTATCCAATTTGCCAGTCTGTGTCTTTTAATTGGACCATTTAGTCCATTTACATTTAAGGTTAATATTGGTATGTGTGAGCTTGATCCTGTCATTATGATATTAGCTGGTTATTTGGCTCACTAGTTGATGCAGTTTCTTCCTGGCATCGATGGACTTTACATTTTGACATGTTTTTGCAATGGCTGGTACCTGTTTTTCCTTTCCATGTTTAGGGCTTCCTTCAGGATCTCTTTTAGGGCAAGCATTGATTATTCTAGTTATCCATTCCTCCATTCTTTCTTCAAGATTTTTAGTTTCTTTGCACCAGTTACATAGTTCCTCCTTTAGCTCTGAGAAGTTTGATCAACTGAAGACTTCTTCTTTCAGCTTGTCAAAGTCATTCTCCATCCAGCTTTGCTCCATTGCTGGCAATGAGCTGCATTCCTTTGGAGGGTGAGATGCGCTCTGATTTTTTGAATTTCCAGCTTTTCTGCACTGCTTTTTCCCCATCTTTGTGGTTTTATCTGCCTTTGGTCTTTGATGATGGTGACATACTGATGGGGTTTTGGTGTGGGTGTCCATTCTGTTTGTTAGTTTTCCTTCTAACAGTCAGGACCCTCAGCTGTAGGTCTGTTGGAGTTTGCTTGAGGTCCACTCCAGACCTGTTTGCCTGGGTATCAGCAGCGGAGGCTGCAGAAGATAGAATATTACTGAACAGCAAGTGTTGCTGTCTGATTCTTGCTCTGGAAGCTTCATCTCAGGGCTGTACCCTACCGTGAGAGGTGTGAGGTGTCAGTCTGCACCTAGTGGGGGATATCTCCCAGTTAGGCTACTCAGGGGTCAGAGACCCACTTGAGCAGGCAGTCTGTCCATTCTCAGATCTCAACCTCCATGCTGGGAGATCCACTGCTCTCTTCAAAGCAGTCAGACAGGAGCATTTATCTCTGCTGAGGTTTCTGCTGCTTTTTGTTTAGCTATGCCCTGTCCCTAAAGGAAGAGTCCACAGAGGCAGGCAGGCAGGCCTCCTTGTGCTGTGGTGGGCTCTACCCAATTCGAGCTTCCCGGCAGCTTTTTTCCATATGATCATTTTAATAGATGCTAAAAAGCATTTGATGAAATTCAATATGTCCTTATGATAAAATCCCTCAACAAACTGGGCATAGAAGAAACATACCTCAAAATAACTAAGGCCATATATAACAAAACCACAGCTAACACTGCATGAAATGGGGGAAAATGAAAAACCTTTTCTTTAAGATCTGGAACAAGACAAAGATGTCCACTTTCACCACTTCTATTCAACATAATACTGGAAGTCTTTTCCAGAGGAATTAGACAAGTAAAAGAAATAAAGGGTATCCAAACTGGAAAGGAAGAAATCAAATTAGCTTTGCTTGCAGAAGACATGATCTTATACTTGGAAAAACCTATTTTCCACCAAAGAACTGAGAGAACTGATCAACAAATTCATCAAAGTTGCAGGATACAAAATCAACGGCAAAACTTAGTAGCATTTATATAAGCAAATGACAAACCATCTGAAAAAGAAATCAAGAAAACAATCCTATTTACAATAGCTACAAAGAATGTAAAATACCTAGAAATCAATTTAATTAAAGAAGTGAAAGATCTATACAAGAAAAACTATAAAACACCAATGAAAGAAATTGAAGAGAACACACGCAAAAAAGGAAAGATATCCCATGCTCATGGATTGAAAGAATTAATGTTATCAAAATGTTCCTACTACCCAAAGCAATATACAAAGTCAATATACCAGTGATAAAATACCAATAACATTCTTCACAGACAGAAAAGAAATAATCCTAAAATTGATAAGGAACCACAAAAAAAAAACCTCAAATACCCAAACCAATCCAAAAGTAATCCAAAATAGTAAAAGGAACAAAGCTGAAGACATGACATTATCTGACTTCAAAATATACCACAAAGCTATAATAGCCAAATCAGGATGATGCTGACATAGAAACAGACACATAGACCAATGGAACAGAACAGAAGACACAGATATAAATCCCCACATTTATAGCCAACTCATTTTCAAAAAAGGCACCAAGAACATACAATGAGCAAAGGACAATCTCAGTAAATGGTGAGCTAGACATAGTGGTGCACGCCTGTAGTCCTGTCTGTTTGGGAGGATTTGGTGGGAGGACTGTTTGAGCCCAGTAGTTTGAGGCTATTGTGAGTGGTAATTGTGGCATTGTACTCCTGTCTGGGCAACAGAGCCAGCCATTGACTCTAAAAAAATAAAAAATAAAAAAATAGTGCTGTGTAAACTGAATAACCATATGCAGAAGAAAGAAACTATACTCCTATATCTCAACACACACAAAAATAAAATCAAAATTGATTAAAGAGTTAAATATAAGACTTGAAACTATGAAACTACTAGAAAAACCACATTGGTGAAATGCTTCAGGTCATTGGTCTAAGAAAGATTTATTTATGTAAAACTACAACAGCACAGGCAAGCTAAGCAGAAATAGACAAATGAGATCACATAAAGCTAAAAAGCTTCTGCACATAAAAGGACACAACAAAGTGAAGAGATAACCCACAGAACGGGAGAAAATATTTGCCAACTATCCATCTGACAAGGGATTAATAAACAGAATATGTAAGAAGCTTCAACAAATCAGTAACAAAAAACATAAATAATTCTGTTAAAAAATGGGCCAAAGACCTAAATAGATACTTCTCAAAATAAGACATACACACAGCCTACAGGTATATGAACAAATGCTCAACATTACTAATCATCAAAGAAAAGCAAATCAAAACCACAATGAAATATCATTTCTCCCCAGTTAAAAGGGCTTTTATCAAGAAGACATGAAATAACAGATAATGGCAAAGATACAGAGAAAGGGGAACCCCCATACACTGTTGGTGGGAATGTAAATTAGTACAGCCACTATGAAGAACAGTATGGAGGTTCCCCAAAAAACTAAAAACAGAACTACCATATGATCTAGCAATTCTTCTATTGAGTATATATCCAAAAGGAAATCAATACATCCGAAAGACATCTGTGCTCCATGTTTATTGTAGCACTTTGCAATAACCAAAATATGGAATTAACCTAAGTGTCTATATACAGATGAATAGATACAGAAAATGTGGATGGAACATTATTCAATGGAACATTACTCAGCTATAAAAAATGAAATCCTGTCATTTGCAACAACATAGATGGAATTGTAGGTTATTAAGTGAAAAAAGCCAAGCCCAGAAAGACAAATGTCTCGTGTTCTCACACATACGTGGAAGCTAAAAAAGTGGATCTCAAGAAGATTGAGAGTAGACCAATGGTTATCAGAGGCTGGAAAGGGTAGGGAGTATGAGGGGATGTAGAAAGGTTGATTAATGGGTACAAATACACAGTTTGGTAGAATATATAAGGCCTACTGTTTGATAGATCAATATGGTGACTATAGTATACAATAATCCATTGTATTTTCAAAATAGCTACAGGAGAAAAATTTGAATGATTTCCACATAAAGAAGACAAATTTAAGGTGATGGATATCCCAATTTCACTGATTTGACCTTTACAACTCATATGAATGCATTAAATTATTACATGTACGCCCTCCCTCAGCCCACCCCCTAAAAAAAAGAAATATAGAGGTAAGTGGCAAAAAAAAAAAAAAAAAAAACACCTCTGGGGAAAAGGAATGGGGGTGGTAATGGATGTAAACACACAACACTATATTTCTGTTATAAACTTCTTTTCATTTTTATACTCTATATGTATTTAACTTACATACCAAAATAAGTTACAGAAAAAAATAATAATTCTAATATTTTCTTTTAGAACCCAGAGGATTGTGAACTAAACTGTGTATACTCTACTTTGGAGACAACCATTTTAAACAATATGACAAATAAGAACCTATTTCAACAGCAAAACCTCCTAGGAGCTCTGTAACTGAGAAGAGGTCATAGAAAGAGAATACAGAGAGAATACTCCAGACATCTCAAATAATGCATGAAAGACCTTTCATACTGAACCATGTAGTCTGCCTAGACTGAGCTCTAGGAATCCAGCAGTCCAGTGTCCTTTCCCTGCACAAAAACAGAGATTCTCATTTCATGGTGTGCAGAAAAACCACCTGGGGCATTAGTTAAAAATGGAGACTCCATACTCTGCAAGGCTCCAAAGATTTCTATTCAATAGAGAATATAACATTGGAACCCAGGAATCTTCATTTTTACAATCACCACAGCTGATTTTATGACTTTGATGCCCAGATCTTAAGAAAGAATGTCAGGTGCTCTTCCTAAGTTCCATGCTGTAGGGCAGGGATTGGCAAACTTTCTCTGTAAAGTACCAGATAGTTAATATTTTAGGCTTCAACAGTCATACAGTTTCTATTGCAATTACTCATCTTCACTGTTGCAGTGTGAAAGCAGCCATGGATCATATGTAAATGAATGAATGTTACTATGTACTAATAACAATGTAGTTACGGACACTGAAATTTGGATTTTATATTATTCTGACATGTCACTAAAACTTATTCTTCTTTTGATTTTTTTTAACTACTTAAAAGTATAAAAAAAATTCTTAGCTCCAGGGCTGTAAGAAAACAAGTATGGGACTGATTTGCCATCAGGCAGTAATTTGCTGATGAAAGGTGACAACCAATGAGTGCATGGGGACAAGGAAGCTCCAGAAACCAGAGTTAGAAAATAAATCATTCATTCTCCTTGTCATTCATTTGATAATATTTATATATGACAATATTGGATATAAGGATTAATAAAATTATTTCATTACATGAAGCTGTTTTAGAGACACTGACCCCTGTAATTAAATGTATGTTCATAAGCATCAGTTTTTAGGGTTATATACAGAAGTATTCCTATGACCAGAATATTAGGATAATTCTTTCCTCAGAGTTAAGGCTTCCATAAAGATGGTCTGGCGTCTGTGAGGTTTTACTTGTCTTATATTTTCAAGCACCCACAGTTAGATTAGCAAGCATTCCAATTAAAGTTTAGCTTCTAAATCACCTAATTAAGCTTTTTTCTCTTTAATGTTTAATATAAAAACACATAGACCAGGCTGACATATATCACAATGTTTACCATCAATTTTTATCATTATTCTAGATTGTTTTGTGACTAACCAAATAAACTAATCTGTATATTTTTGTACCTTCAAGTTATAAATGGAAGTGTTTTGAAGGAATATAATCATTTAAGATGACTTCAGAAATAAAATGTGTATATTAAGGGCTCAAATTATATATCTTTGATTTTATCATGAAAAGTGATTAATGATTCCAAAATTTAGTGCAACTTAATGGTCTATTAGAGCTTAAAAATAAAAAAGCAGCAGATACTTCTGCACAGCTTTTGCAGACCTCAGTCAACACTGAAATAATAATGTGGCCTTGGAAATGAATCTGTCTACAATCTGTTAGCAGCTCTGCCCCATTTTCCTCTTAGGTACCACTTCACATGCAGATAAACAGTTTTCAAAAAACCAGTGAAACTTTGATTTGTCCCATTCTGAGTGATTCTTACTGATTTGATTAATTATCCAACCTTAAAATTCCTTGAAAGACACTCAAAAATTATGCAAATGTCAACAGCAGTCAGCAGAGCAGATGTGTAGAAATGTAGACAAGAAAAGGCGGCGCTGGCATTTCAACTCTATCCTCGGTTTGTCTCATAGGTACCCTGTGTTATTTCCAATTCGGTCTGAATTATTCCCTGAAATCTCCCTCCTCTCCCTTTCTTTCAATCTCCTCTCCTTCATTTACTCATTTACTGTTCCACACCCACCCTACTCTTGATGCTCTCCAGAAAGGCTAGCCCCTTCAACATTTTTACATTCATCTTCCAACATTAGATTACTTCTTCAGATGCTCACTCTATAACACTTTTAACACACTCTTTCAATTAGGAGTAAAAATAAAAAGAAAAGAAAACATTAAGATCTCACATAAAAACTCTTCCAATTTATAGGAAAACAACAGAAATATAACCACTTTTGCTTTAGTCTCTGTCATGAATCGCCAATATCCCCTATAAATATTAACTAGAGAGATAAAAACAATGATGGAGTGAATGCTGTGGATCCTGCCTACAATCTTAGCACTTTGGGAGGCTGAGGCCAAAATGCTTGAGGCCAAGACTTCAAGGCCAGCCTGAGCAACATAGCAAGACCCCATCTCTACAAACATTTTTTTTTTTAATTAATCAGATGTGTTGGCACGTGCCTGTAGTCCCAGCTACTTGGAAAGCTGAGGTGGAAGAATCACTTGAGCCCAGGAGTTCAAGGCTGCAGTGAGTCATGATCATGCCACTGCACTCCAGCCTGGGCAACAGAGCAAGACCCTAATTCAAAAAATAAATAAATATAACAATGGAAGGTGAGCTGCCTCTGAATCTGAGATTGATTAGATTCAGTGCTTCATAGAGTTTCACTGATCTGCTGCTTCTGTTGTCCCTTATGATAGTACTAATAAACTCTTAAGAGTCTATTCATTCTTTAGTTGGTTGCTATACATTCCTTAGTGTCTGTTCAAGACAGACACTATTCCTTCAAACCAATTTGTTTATTATTCCTATATAATGGAAATTTTTCTCAAGTACTCCAATCAGAAATAAAAGCATGTAAAATGTTTCAAGTGCAGACAGAAGCAGCAGACTATGTCTATATTAACGCTGCCTCAGCCACAAGGAACAAAGATTCTCAACCAAGCAACTCAGTTCAAATTTAACTACTGAAATATGATCTTTTTTTAAAACCAAAAAGACATGTACATCTAAGAAACCTCCATATTCACAGAAAAACTGAAAAAATCCTTAAACATATACAATATTATTTTATTCCATTTCTGTACCATTAGATCAGACAGATGTGTTGAGAGTAATATGTCAGCATCTATACCTACAACAAACAACTTATAGAATAGTGATGGGAGCATGAAAGTGTCTTTCTTAGCATCTTCTTTGACTAGGAGGACCTCCATCTGACTGTTTCCATGAAGGAATATGGGCCCAGTGAGGACAAATCTTTTAATTTTTGAAAGACGCCAGAAATCTGGATCTTTAAAGTGAGATTACCCAACATGAAATGCTAGTAACTAATTTTTAAACAATTAAATAAGTGTGCATGTTGCTTTTAAAAAATGTTAGTCCATGGGCTACCAGTCTGTCATATCTACTCTAAAGAAATTATTCATCATAGCCCTTCCAACTCTATCATCATGGAGCAATTCTTGAATGAATGAGCAAATCTTGAATAAGTCTGTGATAAAACCAAAGCAAGAATTATGTCCTATCTTTCACCTTCCTTAGGACTAATGATGGCATATTTTGGTAAGAGGAATATGGGACCATGATTAGAAGTGGACTAAGGAATCACTCACTTTCTTCTATTCATGATCACCTTAGTGTGTGAGAGATAAAGATGAAGTAGGCTGAGAATGCTCTGTAGAGTCTCACAGAAAGGTAGCTGGCCTCTTGGAGAAAGACGATTTAGCAAACATCTGTATAGAATGATGAGGTGATAGAACAGAGCTAAAGGTCAACGTACCACCATGTCATACATCTGTAACCCTAAGGCTTAGATCCCAGCTCCTGGTCTTGCCAGGGAAAGGGCTAGTGTTTCCCACACAATAATTCATCTTTAAACCCCACATTCCAAGAGCTGAGTGTCTTGCTAGGAGCCTACCATCCAGCCATATTATGTGCCATGTTATATTTCTGTGCACAGTTCCAGAGGTGAAGGACAATGAGGAACTGCATACCTCCTACCGCTCCTCTCCTCTTAAGTTGTCTCCAACAGATGCTATTACAGGCCTAGGTGCACTGTCAGGTCACTCAATCTTGCAAGGCCTTTAAATGGACCGAGCAGAGGCTTCAGAAAGGAAGCGAGGAGAAGCTCAATATGCAGGTTGAGGTTTTTAAATCAGAATGATGAAAGGAGATTCTTTGTGGTTTGAATACGATCAAGCCCAGTTACCTAGGGTTGAAGGTTAAATGGTGATTAAGACAGGACAGAAATATAACCACAAATGCATTTACTAGCAATTCCCCTGAGTTAGAACTCTCAGTAATAGGTGACAAAACAAGGTCCAATGAAAGGAAAGTGAGCTGGGATTCACAACTAACAGTGGGAAGCTAATTATTTCTATTGTAGAAAAGAAGACTGCCTAAGGGAAAGAATGCTGCAACATCACAATCTGCAGCTACATCATCAGCCAAGATCAGTTAGTAAAGTCTATTGTTCTTCTACATTCCTGCTGTTTCAGCTCAGCGTAAAAATGACTGATTATAATACTGGTCAAAAAACAGTAAGTTTTCCTTGAAAGATATTTTGTCCTATTAAAAGCAGTTTATACAGATAAAGTCATGTCAGTGTAGGGCTTTGGGGCTCTCCAAAAGGTTTAAAGTAAGAAGAAATGATGTCCACAAACTAGGCATAAACTGGTAAATTGTCTAATCACCCACAAGATACTTGAAAAATTTTTTTAATTTGAAATTTTTATAAAAATGGGGTTTTGCCATGTTACCTAGGCTAGCCTCAAATTCCTGTGCTCAGGCAATCCACCCACTTTGTCCTCTCAAAGTGCTGAGATTACAGGCGTGAGCCACTGTGCCTGGCTAAGATGTGTGAAAATTTTCAACATGAAAACGTTGAAAAGGTAAGATTTAGTTCATTAAGACAGATTGGATTCTTGATAAAATGAAAATAAAGAGGACTGTGAAATTAAAATTAACATGATAAAGACTGGTAATTCCTTTGTTATAGACGTTGAGCAAAAAAATGAAGACTTGATATTTTTGGCCAAAAAATTTAGTGGTACAGTACAGAAATTAATCACTAATGAACAAATCAGAATGAATCCCCAATATCCTGAAGTTTTATAATGTTCAAGTGCTAGACTCGTAGGTAGTGTAAATGTTGACTTTTTGTTTTAAATCAGTGGAATACTTCACAAAGAATTCGTGCTACACAGGTAATTAGGCTTGATGGACAGAAATGGTGAAGTGTTTGGGTTTTCTTAGTAATTCAAAAGAAACAAACTATAACGTCTTCACCATACTTTCACAGTAAAACTAGGTGAATTTCAATTTTCTTCATATTCTGAGCTAAAATTTTTGAATACTTTAATAAACCAAAATGAACAATCAAGAGATAATTTTCTTACCTTTCCAAATGTGAAAAAAGGGGTTTTGGTTCTAAGCACAATTCCAGGGAACATTACTAAAATATTGCAGAATACGTGTACAACCTCCCAATCTTATTACTCTGATGACAATGCTCCTTTGGATGTTTATAACCAGGTATATTTTTAAGAAATCACTTTAATAATTTTATTTAAAATTTTCTACCACCAGTATTTTATAAAGGAATCTGTATGGCTTAGGGAGAGGATGGATATTCTTGAGACCGATGGTTACAGGTGTAGAACTTTATAGGGCTAGAACTCTTCCTTGTCTGAACTATATTTATACCCCTCTTCTCTCCTGTTACCACCTGTTTACAAGGGTCTCTGTAGACTAGTAAACATTTTTTTCTTCGTTTGTCATATATGTTTGACCCTTTTGAGAAAACACATTCATTTTTCATCATGAGCTCCAGAAATGCAATGAAGAAATCTCCCCATCTAGAAAGGCAACCCTGATATCATTCACAGGATGTGAGGATCCTGGGCAGCATACACATGATCCCAAGTACCTTTTCTGCACAGTGGGGATCAGTGTTAGCTGCCTGCTCCAGGATCCGTGTTTCCTCTGTCTGGTGTAACTGCTAATCTGTTAAGTGCCCTTCAGGGTTTCTCTTCTGCTAGTCACAAGTTTTTCTAATAGTTCTCCTTGGCTTGGGTAACTCCCTGAACTCTAACACTATGACAAACCATTAGCTGGTTCATCTTCAACACTCAGCTGGAGATAGTCATAATACATTGTCAAGGGGGAGTAATTGGGGAATGAATAGTAAGTGTAAAGCCCTTAAGCAATAAATGTCGCCTTTTCCTCAAAAGGCAGCATACACATTTTAAAATTCAGCATATAGCAAGGACCATCGTTTCTCTTTGCTATTCCTGACTTTTGAGCAAGTCAGACAAGTTGAGAGTACAATACTCGATATTATGATATAGATTTTATTATTCATTTCCTACTTAAAAGGAGTGGGAAGATCCACTACTGACATTATGTTTAAGGTGCTGCCACAGAATCTGTTCCAGAATTTCTATGAGAATTTTAAAATCTGAGAATCAGGAGCCCAGTTTGCAATAAAATCAGGCTAAGTTCTCTACAAATTAGAGAGAACTTTTGGGGAACTTTTTTAAATACATGGGCAAACAAGTTGAAAGAGGAGAAAGAAGTTCTCATTGGAGTCTCAAACTCCTGGGAAAAAAAACCCTGTAACTTGTGAAATACTAGGATTGTGTACAGCTGATTGGTGGGATCCTAGCAATGCACAATGAGAATTTTCTTTGTAAATTAGAAAACTTGGGTTTCATAATTTTATCATTTGAGAAAATCTTTTGTAAAAAAAAATATATATATATATTAGAGATCTATGAGCCATTACTTACCTTACTTACTCCTCATATATACTCCATGCAGGCCTAAGATAACAAGTTAAAAGTAGCTGTCAGATGTATAATGCCCCATTAATTAGCAATTATTTTAGGATTCTTCATATATCATCCCATTTTAATTTTCCATCTTACGACAATATACTTGAGGGCTCTGTATTCCATAACTTAATTTCAGAAATTTTTTTGCATGTTTGATAAATATTTAAATGAATTTAAGAAAAAAGGTTATTAGCTTCAAAAAATATATCACTTCCTGGGGGGGGGGGTGTTTGTGTGTGTGCTCATGTACATGTGTGTTTATGCATAGTGCTGTTCTTATAACCAAGAAGTATTTTTTTAATTTTACCTTTTGGGGAATTTCTGTATTCACATCAAGTAATGCTGGTACAACTCCAGACAGCAAGCTCTCAAGCTCCTTCAGGTTCTATTTTTAAAGAGATTGTTTTGACAGCTCTAATTATGGCATACAGAAATGCCAGTTGGGTAGCTGAACTTGCATTTCAAAGACTAACCTTCAAGAATTGATTTATTAAATATGAAATATGAGCATTAAGAATATCATACATTTTACATAGAATATTTGGGTTCCAACATGATTTATTCTCTGGAATCAGTGGTCAATCCAATCTTTTGCTACTGTCTTACCTGAATTATGCACTAGGCAGGACATTTTCCTGTAGAAAGGAGCAAATAACTAGAACAACCTCTCTGCAGGAAGGCCCTGATAACACATATTACACTTCTTTTTCTGAACTGTACTCTCGTGATAATAAACTGAAGTAGGTTAAGAAAAGAAAATTAATTTTATTATAAGAAACACCGAATGAAGCTTTTATTCACTTATGACAGAGATTTACCACATGGTGAGAATAACATTCTGGACTCAAAGAAAAATTCAGATTCTATTCCCCACTCAAAAAGGAAGTAGATGTGACATGGATTTTAAGGTGATAAATTAGGGAATTAATGATTAGATCACAAGGATTGAGACAAATATTTTAATCTAACAAGTATATATAAGATATTACTGTTGTTATACCCTTCCTTACAAAGACCAAGATAGGATTAAAGGATTTGCTAAAGACTACTGATGCCTACCACTGCGATGAAAAGTAAAAGAAAAGTTAATAGGTCATTTGACTGGAATTAACATTGTTTTTTTCACCTAGACATTTATATCTACAAAAAAAGTATTAACGGGATAGTCATGTCATACAAGGTGGCTTTTTTCTTTTAAGAACAAAGTTTATTTTAGGAATAAATATCTATGTGAAAATATCCTAGCCCTATTAATTTTTCCTATCTAAACCCCAAAATATCGGAAAATCCAAGTAGCTAGATTTTTTTTTTTGCATACATCATTGTAAAATTAGCCATTTTGATGACCCTGAAACAGTGCTCCAGCACTCCGAAATACAATTTGAGTTAGAAAAATACCGATCATGATCGGTAACTTTTCAATGTTAAATATATTTAAATTATTTGAAAATGGATACACTGTGTGCATCTTAACTCTTAAATAACTAATGCAAATAGCAAGAATAATGTTCTCCAACCATTCTAAATAAATGCAAGTTGTACTGTACTTTTAGAGCTGTCAATAAATCTTCAAGAGTGAAACTCAAGGAATACTCCTTTTGCAAGGTTTGTTTTGATGGCTCCCAGTAGATGGACTAGAGCAAAATCCATCTTATGAGATGAAGGAAGGGAGCCCATTTGTTTTATTATTCAGAATAGTCTCTTCTGTATCTTTATCTTAGATGCAAAAAAGGACTTCTGTACCTTACCGAAGAAATTCAGATATTTATTTGCAGCAGTAAACATGAACTGGCTTATATTTTCTAATTCACGCTAAAATAAGTATCCCTATTCTATACTAAACATGTATGATGTCAAGATATTTTAAACACCAAGAACAAAATGTCCTTTTAAAAACTATACTATTCCTTAGTTATTCATTAATTTGACAACTATTCACATTGAACATTAAGGGCTAAGCAATATGGTAGACACGTGAGGAGACAATGGCAAGCAAAAACTTGGCAGAACTTGCAGTGCAGTCAAGGAGATGGATATTAATCAAATAGTTACCCAAATAAAAAATACTGTACCTGCAAAATGGTATCTGTATTAGTCCATTCTCATGCTGCTAATAAAGACATATGCAAGACTGGGTAATTTATAAAGGAAAGAGGTTTAATTGACTCTCAGTTCAGCATGGTTGGGGAGGCCTCGAGAAACTTACAATCCTGGTGGAAGGGGACACAAACACGTCCTTTTCCATATGGCAGCAGCAAGGAGAAGAATGAGCAAAGAGGGAAAACTCCCTTATAAAACCATCAGACCTCATGAGAACTCACTCACTACCATGAGAACAGCAGCATAGGGGTAACTGCCCCCATGATTCAATTACCTCCCACCAGGTCCTTCTCATGACACATGGGGATTACGAGAACTACAATTCAAGATGAGATCTGGGTGGAGACACAGCCAGACCCTATCAGTATCAAAGAGAACATAGCCTTATATAAAGTGTGTATAACAGGGCTATGTGACTTGATGACATTAGGAAGGTTCTATCAAGAAAGCTGTTAGTAACCCACCATCGGAAGGATGTTAGACACTAACCAGACCAATAAGAAAGCAAAAGCATGAAAGAGAGAAAGATACAACATGTGCAAATGTCTTAGAGTGGGAGGGAACATGGCAAATATGAGGACCTAAAAGATGATATTCTGTATCTGGGAGAGAAAGGGTAGCAAAGAAGGGAACATGGCACAAGATGAGGCTGTAGATGCAGGTTGACCATATAGAGTATTTTAGCACATATTATGCTTTGGCTTTGTTTTTATTAAGTGCAATAAGAAGCCATTAAAGATGTTAGATAAGAGACATACCTCCACTTTCCATTCTTTTATCCTAACTACCTACAGGCTTTCCACTGACCTTTCTCTCACCGTGTTCCAGGGAAAACAGAATGCTTTATCTAATAATCAATTTGGGAAGAATATCTAGACATGAGTAGTTCAACTCAAAAATGCTTCTTCCCTTTGCAAGTAGGCATGCCTCAGAAGAAATTACAATGTAAATCTTACTTTGGCAGACCTCCAATGAAGGCAGGCTACCTGGTCCAGCACTGGCCAGGGATGGGTGCGCAAATCTACCTGATTCTGAAGCAGTTTTCTATTTAGTTCTCAAGTAAACTACATTCTCTATGCACCACCTGCAGTGATAAGGATAATATTTTGGTTCTTCTTTTACTTCTATTCCTTGTTTTATTATATTGTTTATAATCCAGGCAAAAAGAGGCATGCTGTTTATTAGAGGACCCCTCAGAGACTCAGCAGAACAGTTCTGATGAGGGAGGCTACATGATAAAAGAAGAAATGGATGAAATAGTCGTTGAGAAGAGCAGAAGAGTAACTTAAGAGAAAAGTAAGTACAAATTAGACAAATATGGTGGCCTTTCTTGATGTTGATAATAGATTGATAATACTATCAGTGTCCTCTCTTTAAACTTTTTTTTTTAGCACACTCATCTCTTTAAGAGACATATAAAACAGTCAATACTTGGTCTCAGCCAGGGTTATAGTTTTGCTAGATAATGTGACTTGAAGAAAGAGGGGCACAGGATTTCAGGATATTGGCAAGAGTTTATCAGTTAATTTACTGCTGGATTTCCAATGCTTAGATCAGTGCCTGACAGTTATTAGATGCTAAACATATATTTGTTGAATGAATGAATAAGATGGTTTAGAAAATAAAGCCGGGGTCTGATTGAGCAAAAGACAGTACAGGGATAAATGAACTGGAAGACTTTCTGAGGTCAAAGAAGGATTACAGTGAAACTATTAATACCTGAACAAGAGGGAAGAAGGCAGGTGGTAAGATACTAAAAGATCATTTTCAAGTTATAGCATTTACAAGTTAAATGGTGGAACACAGGGCAGTGAAATGGGAGGTTGAGGAAAAGTGGAGGAAGTTATTGAGGATGTGGAGGTTAAAAATCTTGGAGACCATAACAAGATCTCAGGAAGGCTGATATCAATACCTGGAAGGGGCAGAAAGAGTATAACAACTGATGCCCCTTCTTCATTCAGTGGGGAATGAAGGAATTGGTATTTCATTAATAATTGGTAAAAAGAGAAAGAAAAAAATTCTTGCCTAATTCATGTCAGTATTTCTTGTAAATCTTCATCAATTCTACTCCTATCTCAGTTGAACTCCTTCTTATCCTTAGGTTTATGATCCAGTTATAACTTTTAGCCAGGATTCATTTCTTTGAACTTAAATATTTGAGTGTACATGAGATGAGTCCAATAAAGTACTAACAAAGTTGTACTTGTAGGATTACCAATGTCATCAAACTGGGATATGAATGAAGCATGGTGAGAATACAGGACAATTTATCACACAGCATAGAAAGTAGGGTGTGATAGTTAATATGAAAGGCTCAGGAGTCATAAAAACCTAAGTTCCAATGCTGATTATACCACCATTTGCTAGGATTTGCCATTTTCTTTAAAATCTAGGAAAAAAAAAAAGGCCTCAGCTTCCTCATTTGTAAAATGCATCTAACAACCGAACAAACTTTAGAGTTCATTATGAATATTAAATGAAATAATGCACTTAAAAACTTTGTAGGATCTAAATACATACGAAACATTTATTATTGGTTTTTATTTTGCAACGATTAAAGTATTTTAAAAGAAATACAAAATATCTTACTACATATGTACCTATATCTGTGTGTGTGTATGTGTGTGTGTGTATACACTATCAAAGAGTACAGAAGAGCTGATAATAAATAGCAACAGTCTTCTTCCCTGCTTCTCTGGATACAAGTCCTTCACCATATATGTGACTTGTAAGTATTTTCTCACAGTTTGTGTCTTATCTTTCAAAGAGAAGGAATCTTAATTTTGATACCAATATGTTCATTTTTTCTTTTATAGATCATACTTTTGGTGTTGCATCTGAGACATTTTAGACAAATATAAGGTCACAAAGATTTTCTCTGTTTTCTTTTAAAAATTTTATAGTTTGAGGTCTTACATTGATGTCTAGGATCCATTTACAGTTGACTTCTGTATAAAATATGATGTTTACATAGAAGTTACATGTGTGTATTAAATTGTTCTGGCATTATTTGTTGAAAAGACTATCCTCTCTTACTGAATTGCATTGTACCTTTTCAGAATCATCTTTTATTTTTAAAACTTTTTTTTTTTTAGATGGAGTCTCACTCTGTTGCCCAGTTGAAGTGCAGTGGTGCGATCTCAGCTCACTGAAACCTCCACCTCCCACATTCAAGTGATTCTCCTGCCTCAGCCTCCCAAGTAGCTGGGACTACAGGCGCACACCACCACACCAGGCTAATTTTTCACATTTTTAGTAGAGACGGGATTTCATCATGTTATCCAGGATGGTCTCGATCTCCTGACCTTGTGATCCACTCACCTCAGCCTCACAAAGTGCTGCGATTACAGGCATAAGCCACTGCGCCTGGCCTTAAAAACACTTTTGAAACTTCTGCTATAACAAGATATTCCAGGTTTATTCATGTACATTCTCTACTCCAGTCCTAGAATTAGCTATTTCTCCAGGGAGTGCTGGCTATTTTTAATAAGAAATATGTGTGTACTTCTTTACAGAATTTTGCTGGAAGTCCCACCCAACAACTTTCTTTTTTATATCATCCATACCCAGCTGCAAAAGATGCTAGACAATATAATTTTTTAGTGTGGTAGACTTTCTAGAGTACTGTTGTTATGGAATAAAGATAAGCTACATATTATGAGGCAATTTACATTTGTTCATAAGTTGAATAATGTGATAGAGAATAAATTCTTAAGACCAAAAGCACAACTTACATTGATACGGTTGATAACGTTACAATTAAATTTACTCTAGAATATATACTATTCTCAAAATATAGTCACAGTGGGAGAAGATTTATAACTTTCAAAAGAGAACCGGTGTCAAAATCAACAGAAGCCACACCTCATGAACCTTATCCACTGCTAGGATTAATATAGATCCAGATATCATGGATTTTGAGCTGATGCCATAATTACATGAGTCTTTTTGGGATCACGGAAAGGAATTAGTGAGTCTTGAATATGGAAGGATGTGAATTGTTGCTCCAAAGGCAAACTGAGGTAAGCTGTCTGCAAAAACAGCTGCCAAGAATTCCTACCATTCCCATATGTGTATGCCAGTCTTTTTGTCAAGAGATCGACTTTATATCCTTGTTTGAAACTCAGATCCCCTCATAACTTCTATCAGCTGCTAGAATATAGTAGGAATTACGTTGTGTGAATTCCAAGACCTCAGCTACAAGAGGGCTGGAAGCTTCTGCTTTCATTCCCTTGGGGGCCTGAGGCACCAATGTCAAGTAGTCTGGCCATGCTGTTCCATAGGTCACATGGAAAAAGGCCAAGAGAGCCTGTTTCAGCCAGTACAGCTGAAGCAAAAGACATGTAAATGAAGCCATCTTGGATCATCTAGCTCTAGTCAAGTCTTCATATGACTACAGCTGTAAGAGCAATCTCATAACACTAGGAGAGGAAAAGCATACTTGAGACTAGTCCAACTGAGCACAATACAGCTATCAAAATAATGAGCAAATAAATGGTGGTTGCTTTAAAGCATTAAGTTTGAGGTGGTTTCTTACAAAGTAGTAGATATCTACGTGCGATGATATTTGTGAGTCATGTAAATAACTGCCAAAGAGCAACTTCAGTAGAGGAGGATCTTAATAATCAGGTGGACAAGATGACACCATCTATGGCTGTTAGTCTTTTTCCCCAGCCACGCATGCCCTTGCCCAATTGGCCCATGAACAAAGTGACCATAAAGACAAGGATATAAATTACACATGGGCTCAGCAACATGGATTTTCATTTCCCAAGGTTGATCTAACTACCGTCACTGCTGAGTACCCAAAATGCCAATAACAGAAACCAACATTTAACTCCATACCATTCCATGACTAGTTCAGCCAGTCACTTAGTGCCAGGTTGATTATACTGGACTACTTCCATCACAGGAAGCTCAGTGCTTTCTTCTCACTGAAACAGACATTTACCATGGACATAAATTTGTCTTCTTTGCCTGCAATGCTTCTGCCAAAACAACCATCTGTGGACTTAAGAGAAACACATAGTCACTACTGTGATATTCCACATAGCATTGTTACTGACCAGGAAACTTCTTCTGTAGCAAATGAAATCTGGCAATGGGCTCTTGCTTATGGAACTCACTGGTATTACCACATTTCCCATCACCCTGAAGCAGATGGCCTGATAAAATAAAATAATGAAATCATTTGAAAATTCAGTTACAGCACAGTAGGATAACTGTATGGCTGAGATAATGTCCTCCAGAAGGTGGTACATGTCCTGAATCAGCAACAAAAATATGGTACCATTTCTCCAATTGCTAGGATCCATGGCTCTAGGAATCACAGGGGTAGAGGTGGGAATGACTCCTCCTTAACCCTTAACCCCAAAGATAAACTAGCAAAATTGTTGTTTCCTGTCCCTGCAATTCTAAGGCCAACTGGTTTAGATATCTTAGTTCCCAAGGAGGGATGCTTCCATCAGGGCATACAACAGTGGTTCCATTAAACTGGAAGCTGAGACTTCCACCTAGCCATTTCAGTTCCTCACGGCAGAAAACCAACAAGCAAATAAGAGGAGGGTTATAGTACTGACTGAGGTAACATATTCACTATCAAGGGCAACTGGGTTGCAAAATACAAAATGTGAGAGAGAAAAAGTATGTCTAGAATGAAGGAGATCCTCTACTGTGTTTCTTAGTTCTCATGTGTCCTGTGATAAAATTTAATGGAAGAGTGGCATCAGCAAAATGGCAAAATAGAAGATCCCCCAGCATCACTCCTCTCAAAAAAACGAAGCAGAAACTATTCAGAGACAAGAATACCACTCTAAATTAACAAGAACTTATGGGAGGAGCAGAGAAACTCCCTGGGCCCACAGAATGGAGAGAGGCCATGATCAGTAAGAGAAACCACCATTTCGGATTGTGCAGCCCTCTCCCCAAATCCTGTATAACAACATCACAAAAAATTTCCCTAGACTCATGATTTCCAAAAAATTTGAGGTGAACATACAATCTCCCCAATGGTTTGAGAGTCTTTGTGGGAAGTCCACTCCTGCCCACAGGAACCACTGAGAATACCACAAGGATACTAATATTCATTCTAACCAATAGTATACTAGCTAGTGTTCCACTTCCTCTGCATCCTTGCCAGCATTTGTTATTTTTAGTCTTTTCAATAATAGTCATTTTAACTGGGCTGAGATAATATCTCATTGTGGTTTCCATTTCCATTTCCCTGATTCATTTACCTGCTGGCCATCTGTATATCTTCTTTTGTGAAATGTCTATTCATAGTTATTTTGCCCATTTAGTAATTGAATTATAATTTTTTGCTATTAAGTTGTTTGAGCTCTGTATATATTCTGGTTATCAAGCTCTTCTCAGATGAGTAGTTTGCAAATATTTTCTTCCATTCTATAGGTTGTTTCTTCACTCTGTTGATTACTTTGATGTACAGAAGCTTTTTAGCTTACTGCAATCCCATTTGTCGATTTTTCCTTCTGTTGCCTGTGCTTTTGAGGTCTTACTCCAAAAACATTTGCCCCAACAAATGTCCTGAAGTGTTTTCTCAAAGTTTTCTTCTATTAGTTTTATAGTGTGAGGTCTGTAAGTAATTCCAGCACTTTGGGAGGCCAAGGTAGGACTGCTTGAGGCTGAGAGTTCAAGACAAGCCTTGGCAACATAGCAAGGCTTGTCTCAAACTCTTGGTATGTTGTTTCTACAAAAAACAAAACATTCATAGTGTCAGGTCTTAGAACTACGTTTTAATCCACTTTGATTTTTTTATATGTGGTGAGACACAGGGATCTAGTTTCACTCTTTGGCATACAGACATTCAGTTATCCCAGCACCATTTAGTGACTTCTCATTGTTTTCCCTAATGTATGTTCTTGGTGCCTTCATTGACAGTGAGTTGGCAGTAAATGCATGGATTTGTATATTCTCTACTCTGTTCCATTGGTCTATGTGTCTGTTTTCATGTCAGTACCATGCTGATTTGGTTACTATAGATTTGTAGTATATCTTGAAGCCTGGTGGTATGATGCCTCTAGCTTCATTTTTTTCTGCTCACAATTGCTAAGGCTATTTGGGGCTTTCATGGTGCCAGGTGGATTTTAGATTTTTTTTTTCTATTTCTGTGAAAAATGTCATTGGTATTAGGATAGCAATTGCATTGAATCTATAGATTGAGTAGTATAGGCATTTTAACAATATTGATTCTTCCAGTCCATAAACATGGAATATTTTTCCATTTCTTTGTGTACTCTTCAATCTCCCTCACCAATGTTTTATAGTTTTCATTGTAGAAATCTTTCACTTCTGTGGTTAATTCTCAGGTATTTAATTTTATTTGTCACTATTGTAAATGGGACTCCTTTCTTGATTTTTCAGATTGTTTGCAGTTGGCTTACAAAATTGCTACTGATTTTTGTATTTTGATTTTGTATCCTGCAACTTGACTGAATCTGTTGATAAATTCTAATAGTCTTTTAGTGGAGTATATAGTTTTTTCCAAATACAAGATCATATCATCTGCAAGGATAATTTGACTTCTTCCTTTCTATTTGGATGCCATTTCTTTCTTCCTCTTGTATATCCTTTCCCAGGGAGAAGATAGCATGTTTTCAGTTGTTCCATAGATACCTACATCATGGTAGACAGAAGCATTTTGCTATTTTCCTTATTTGGAAGTAAAGTTAAAAAGAGTGTGTGAAGGCCAAGCAAAAGGTGAACTGTGTGTGGTCACTGTATTGTCACAACATGGTTAAACTAGGAACGTTATTTCCCAGAATTCTATTTCCTGTATGCATCCCAGTTAGGGTTGGCCTGAAGAGGAAGTTGCTTGAGATTTTGAAGGTAGAAGTAAAAGAAATGGCCATTATTTTCTGAAGGTCAGATAAGGTGTTAGACAAATGTAAAGCAGTCCAGCAGTTTCCAGCTTGTTCTGACTCTCCTTTCCTCTTGTTCCTGCCTGCTAGTCCACCTGACCAAGAGCAGCACTAGGCCCACTAGCAGACATCTTGACGGGAACCTACAGAGACAGTAGCTATTCTGAGGCAAATTCTCCTCACATTTCCACTTTGGTGGCCAAAAGTGCTTGGCTTCTCAGAAATTTCCTTTAAGATCTCACTTGCTCACCTATGCCAGTGCTTCAGGAGGACTGAGTAGTGACTCCTTTTCTGATCCTCTAATTCCCTCTTTTTGGATCTTCACTTTCCTAGTTCCACTCATAATTGTGTAAGGTCTAATACCTACAGTAAATCCCTTTTCCATAACACTCATATTGGTTCTGTTTCCCAGACTAAACCCTAAGACAAGGCCAAAGCATAGACCATTTCTTAGTCTATTCTGTGCTGCTGTAACAGAATACCACAAACTGGGTAGTTTATAAAGAACAGAAATTTATTTTCATCACAGCTCTGGAGGCTGGGAAGTCCAAGATTGAGGAGTTGGCATCTTGTGAGTGCCTTCTTGCTGCATTATCCCATGATGGAAAGCAAAAGGGCAAGAGCCTAACAGGGGAACAAACTCACCCTTTCATAATGGTACCAACCCAGCCATGAGGGGACATTCAAACCACAGTAGATCACTTATTTTAAACTTACCTTCTAATACAGGCATACCTTAGAGATACTGTGGGTTCAGTTCCAGACCATGACAATAAAGTGAACATGACAATATTGATGATTGATTCCTTTGATCTATTATTTCTCTGAAAAGTCACCTCCTCCAGCAAGGCTTTTCCCAACTACTGTGACTAAAGTTTCATTATGCTCTCTACTATAGGAGCACTTTCATATCAGTTATCGACATCTGAAATTGTTTTATTATGCTCAACCATCAGAACTTCAACTTCTTTAACGCAGAAATTCTGTCTTCTACATCACTGTATTCTCTAATACCTAAAATCATGCCTGGCACCCAGTAAGTGCTAATTAAAATATCTATTGAATAAATGTATGGCTTATTGGGCTAATTACTGCGAATTACTAAAGAAACTAAAATCTATCTCCTAAACATAAAAGACAGAAGTTACAGAAAATGCTAATATATAGTAAAACCTGATATTTTATGGAAATCTAACCTTATTTCACTGCTAACATATTATATTTATTATCCAAATTAACAGTACATGCATGGGGAGATAATATTAACAGACTCTGCTCTTTGCTTCTAAATACAAGATATAATTCATATATTTCAAATTAAATATTTATTATATTTTAATAATGGGATTAATGAGAGCCATCAATGAAAAACTATGGCAATCACATTTTTAAAAACAATTCAAATAACTTTTCTTATTAACAATTAATAGTAAGAGCATACAACAAAAAATTATTAGTGATTGAACTATTTTTAAGTGAAAATGACATTTAGCATTATATTAGGAATTTACTATTAGATACTAGAAACCACAGATGTTTAGTTCTAAGTAAACTATTACTATATCCCATCAGCAAAGATATTAATGAACTAAGCTAAATGATGACCAATACTCTTTAAAGAAATGAAATCAATTAGCACAAGTGAAAAGTCAAAAAGTGACACTATAATTCATTTTCCCTACTTTAACTTACTAAACACTTTACAAATTAAAGAATTAGTCACTTTGTTAATGATGTATTTTACTTTAAAGATACTCATTATGTCTACTAATCTTTACTTTTACCTTATTCACTAAGTGGATTTTTTTCTTTTATAGGATACCATATATGTCTTGGATAAAACTATCTATGATAGTTTGCCACATAGAATTTGAATGTGCAAGAGTTCGGAGAGTTGCCAAAAAAGTAAGTATTAAAATATGATGCCAAAACATTGGTTTCCTTTAAATAACTATAGACAATTCTAGAAATGGAAAAAAAGGGAAGTTTACATTTTAGACTCAAAATCACGTTCATTTAAAAATCTTTCTTCATTGATTTTACTAAGAGGCAACTTTAGAAATAAAGCTATTTAATAAAGCTAAAATACTAAACAATAAGTTTATAAAATTTAATGATCATATTGTAAATCATTGCCAGTTTTCCTAACAACTATTTCCCATAAAATTACATTTATATACAAAAAAATCAAGAAATTTTCCCCTTGCAAATAACACATTTGGAGGCAGAAATGAGTAAATGATATTTGTATACAAAATCAGTAAGGAGTACTCTGTAATGAAAATAATCCTGAGGCAGGTACACTTTTTAAAAATGTTTTCATTGTTTAATATAATTCTAAGTAACAATAACAGTCTTATAGTATAATTTCTTATTCAAATAATGGTTTGTTTTGTTTTGTTTTGTTTTGTTTTTTGAGACGGAGTCTCGCTCTGTCGCCCAGGCTGGAGTGCAGTGGCGCGATCTCGGCTTACTGCAAGCTCCACCTCCCGGGTTCACGCCATTCTCCTGTCTCAGCCTCCCGGGTAGCTGGGACTACAGGCGCCCGCCACCACGCCCGGCTAATTTTTTTGTATTTTTAGTAGAGACGGGGTTTCACTGTGTTAGCCAGGATGGTCTCGATCTCCTGACCTCGTGATCCGCCTGCCTAAGCCACCACGCCCGGCCTAAATAATGGTTTTTTAAAAAACTTACATTAAAAAGTTTCTTTTAAAAATAATTCTTACGTTGTTAGTTCAAGTGAAATTTTTTTTTTTTTTTTTTTGAGATGTTGGCTCGCTCGCCACCCAAGCTAGAGTACAGTGGCACATCTCAGCTCACTGCAACCTCTGCCTCCCAGGTTCAAGCAATTCTCTGCCTCAGCCTCCTGAAGCTGGGATTACAGGTGCCTGCCTGCCACTATGCCTGGCTAATTTTTGTATTTTTTGTAGAGACGAGGTTTCACCATCTTGGCCAGGCTGGTCTTGAACTCTTGACCTCGTGATTCATCCTCCTTGGCCTCCCAAAGTGCTGGAATTACAGACATGAACCACCATGCTCGGCTCAAGTAAATAATTCTTAAAAATTGAAAGACGATTACTTATTTATCTAATATGCTTTTTAGTAGAGTACAGGAGTTGCTATGATCTGAATGTCTGTGTCCCCACAAAACTCACATGTTGAAACCTTAATTCCCAAGGTATAGTATTACGAAGTGGAACCTTTGGGGGATGATTAGGTCACAAGGGTCCCAGAGGGCTAGCTCGACCCTTCCACTAGGTGAAGACACAGCTAGAACGCACCATCCATGAACCAGTGAGTGGGCCCCTCACCAGACACCAAATCTGCTGGCACCTTGATACTGTATTTCCCAGCTTCCAGATTTAGGAGAAATAAATTTCTGTTGTTTATAAGCTACCCAGTCTCTGGTATTCTGAGATAGCAGCCAGAATGGACTAAGACAGGAGCCAAGTGATCAGCATGGTGTAAAAAGTCAGGGATTTCTAGATATCCTGAATAATTTTTAAATATAAAATTGTAAACTGTTAGGATCACTACAGTATCTTTTGTTTAAAAGCATGCTATGCAAGGATATATGAGTATTTGTATAAATAACAACAGCTAGTACATACGATAAGAATAGTAGAAAAGGAAGGGGGACAATGTAGGTGATGAAAGAGGGAGAGGAAGACCCTGGGAAGAAGGAAAAAAGTGTGACGAGAAAAGAGAGAGAATATGCTTTAAGTTAATGTAGCCAATAAAAATTTAGATTGGACAATTTAGGAGATAGTAATTCATTCTACAAAAAGCCTACTTATGGGGCAAATTAAATGCAAAGTTTCATTCCATCTACAATGCAATATTATTTATTCATAAAAATATCGATCCATACCTATTTTAAAGAAATACATCTACATAGTAAAATATAGTTATATAAAACTTTTGAGTTTACTAAGTCGGATCTAATTTTTTACTTGTAGCATCAATAAAATTTACTTCTGAACCAGTAACAATTACATACAAGGGTGAACAATTTAGCTCCCTGAAATTCAGCATCCCTGAAATTCAATGGAAAGGATTTTCTAATAACGTGATCACATTTTTAAACCTATTTAGGGCAACAGTTGAAAACATGTGATGAAGAAACAATAAATTATACAGAAGTGCTCTTCTATATAATTTGCTGAGAGGCCAAGGCAGAAGGATCGCTTGAGGCCAGGAGTTCAGGACCAGCCTAAACAACACAGCGAGACCCCCATCTCCACAAAAATTAAATGAAATTAGTAAAATTTAAAATTAGCTGAGTGTGGTGGCATGGGGCTGAGGTTCTAGCCACTTGGGAGGCTGAGGCGGGAGGAACACGAGCCCAGGAGTTTGAGGCTGCAGTAAGCTATGATTACACCACTGCACTCCAAACTGGGTGACAGAAGGAGGCCCTGTCTCTAAAATATATAAATAAATAAATCACGAACTGGTGGTATAGTGAGGAGCTTATTCCTTCCAAAATCTTTGAAAAATATTACTGGTCATGACTAAGAAAAGTGTCTCTGGAGTCCTAAAGTCAGAGAAAATAATTTTTTCCCAATAGAATTCTCCTATTCCACATAAGAAGTCTTGTAATTCCAACCTGCAGAAAGTTGCCATGCACTGTGACTTACTACTTTGTCTAATCTAGTTCTCAACCCTTTATACTCATGTGCAAGAAACTCTCAATACCTCTCATTACACACAGTGATTTTCAACATACTATAAATGAGCTGATTAAAAGTTAGGTCACTTTATGTATAAGGAAATACTATTCTCTGAGTTACATGATTCAAATAACTCACAAAACCATCTACACCACATCAAAGTGCAGATGGGGTAAACAAGTAATGCCTATTATCAGCTACAAATTCATAAAACTTGGAACTTCCAGGAAAATCAAGTAAATATAAAGAATCTGAATTTAAATCCAACTAATAAAATAGTAATTTTTAAAAGCCTGATTAATTTTTCAGTTAAAATACTCACATAATACTACATACTTGACAACTTTTAGTAATTAAAATAATGGCTTTTAAAACTTACTTACAGACCGGGCGCGGTGGCTCAAGCCTGTAATCTCAGCACTTTGGGAGGCCGAGACGGGCGGATCACAAGGTCAGGAGATCCAGACCATCCTGGCTAACACGGTGAAACCCCTTTCTACTAAAAAATACAAAAAACTAGCCGGGCGAGGTGGCGGGCTCCTGTAGTCCCAGCTACTCGGGAGGCTGAGGCAGGAGAATGGCGTGAACCTGGGAGGCGGAGCTTGCAGTGAGCTGAAATCTGGCCACTGCACTCCAGCCTGGGCGGCAGAGCAAGACTCCGTCTCAAAAAAAAAAAAACAAAAAAAAAAAACAAAAAAAACAAAACAAAACTTACTTACAACTATTTAATGAGAACAGGTGACTAGAGAAGCATTTTATACCACAGATGATTAAATGGACTCACCTTGTTAGGAGGTCAGGAAAAAAAATAAGTAAAAAACAAGTGAAGTGAGTTAACAGGTCAGTAAAATAATTTGGAAAACTATTCATACTTCAAGAAAACTTTATACATTTCCAAGAACACTAAATTTTAAGCTTTTTAAGTCTTCAAAACTACTCTAAAATGTTTTATTTAAAAGATAAAAATAGCAGTTACTCTTAAAAATCAACAAAGTAAAATTTTGAGATATAAAATGGTATATTATGGGGTAGGGGGAGTTTTCTTTTTAAAAAGTAATAATGACGGCCGGGCACGGTGGTTCACGCCTGTAATCCCAGCACTTTGGGAGGCCGAGGCGGGTGGATCATGAGGTCAGGAGATCAAGACCATTCTGGCTAACATGGTGAAACTCCGTCTGTACTAAAAATACAAAAAATTAGCCGGGTGTGGTGGCGGGTGCCTGTAGTCTCAGCTACTCAGGAGGCTGAGGCAGGAGAATGGCGTGAACCTGGGAGGTGGAGCTTGCAGTGAGCCGAGCGAGATAGCGCCACCGCACTCCAGCCTGGGCTACAGAGTGAGACTCTGTCTCAAAAATAATAATAATAATAATAACAGCTAAAAGAAACTCATAAAGTTTAATATCAATGTGAAAAATTAGCCCCAAAAAGAAACTATTATACATTATATGCTGTTTCTTTTCCAGTACACCAAATAATCATTTGATATTAGGTGCTTTATATTGTAAATCAGTTTGTTTATTTATTTATTTATTTTAGATAAGTCTCACTCTGTAGCCCAGGCATTCATTCATTCATTCATTCATTTATTTATTTTAGACAGGTCTCACTCTGTAGCCCAGGCTGCAGTACAGTAGAATGAACATAGCTCCTCGAAGCCTTCATCTCCTACACTCAAGTGATCCTCCCACCTCAGCCTCCTAAGTAGCTAGGACTACAGGTACACACCACCACATCCAGCTAATTATTTTTTTAAGAAATTTTGTATGGAGATGGGGTCTCACCATATTGCCAAAGCTAGTCTCAAACTCCTGGGCTCAAGCAATTCTCACATCTCAGCCTCCCAAAGTGCTGGGATTACAGGTGTGAGCAAACGGGCCCAGCCCTAATTTGTTTTTAAATCCAAAAATAAATCAACAATAGAAGCTAGCACTCTAACTTTTAATACTTCAAAATATTTTCTGCATAGTTTCCCCAAATATTAGCATTCTAATTGTGACCAGCATTATAGCTTTTAATGAGTCTAATCCAAGTAAATAATAAACAAACGAGCATGAAAACTGTGGGAAATAATCATTGGTATATGCTCTATAAATAGTTACCAAGTTTACCTTTAAATTGCATGTTTAGTTTTTCCTTACAACTTAACACCAGATACAGAAACTCTAGAAGTCATAAACAAAGACTAAACAAAATCCCCTCTTCTTGCCAAGATGTGTACATAATTGCAGTAGACTTAGGCTGCATATAAATATATGTTACATACATGTCTCTTATTCCATACAAAATCCCAGCAAATATTTTTCCACAAAGCAGGAGGAATTTTTTCTCTCAAATTCAAGGTTTTTGCCCATTAAAAAGGTTATCTTAAATAGCCCTAAAGAAATATGTTCCGAAAATAACAGTTGTATCATATTCCACTTATTATTTTCCATATGAAAACATCAATAAAATAAGTTTACCAAAGTCAATCAGCCTGTTCAATGAACATTGAAAAATACAAATTTATCCAGAGTGATTACAAATGAAAATGTGTGCTATTTCAAAATTACATGCACCTCTTTAAAAATCAGGGCAATTAATAGAGCACTTAAATCATATTAGCTGAGTTCAAATTTAGCCCCTAAATAATATTTAAAGTTTCCTTATTCCTTTATACTATTTTACAAAATAATAAAACTTGGTAATTATATTTTCTTTTGCTACTTACTTCAAACTATACAGTTAGGACTGCAAACCAATGTAGGTATCTTATATTATTGGTCTACACCTAATTATGTATAAACACTAATGGAAACAACACCGTTCCAATCCACTACGACAATTTCCTTCTATTTTACAAGTAAGAATTTCTAACCCATCTCAACAACGAATCACATTTTAATTTTGGGTTTGAAAACATGTATTAGAGGCACATTTTTAAAAACAAGTACAATATGAAATCCTGCT
This sequence comes from Macaca mulatta, assembly GCF_049350105.2. NCBI lineage: Eukaryota > Metazoa > Chordata > Mammalia > Primates > Cercopithecidae > Macaca > Macaca mulatta. Next base: position 127,935,863 of record NC_133411.1, read on the forward strand.
TTTCAGTGAGCCAGTGAATTTTTGTTTATTTGTTTTTATGAATATTTGGTTTACTTCCTTCTTCTGGGTAAGATTAGTATGCAATTCTCATTCTTCAGCAAGTCAAAAACCTACAGACCTAAACTATATGAAAACTTAACTTGGTATTGTTAGATGAAGACAGGTAAGCTAGCACCAAAAGAATAACTGTACTAAATTTTAACGCTATTCATTAACAATTCCATTTTCCTGAGTTTGCGTTTGTTCTTTGGCATTGGTTTAGTATATAATCCATTTTTCAGAAGGTGTTCCTTGCTGAGGCGAATTTGGGCACCATGCTGAAGTTGAAAAGAGCATAAAGCTTGAAGAGGGCGAAGCAAAGTCTGTTAAGAAAAAAAAAGACACTAAAAAAGTGTCTATGACAAATCATGATATTCTATCTACATTTTTCATTGAGAAATAGGAGTCATTATGTTTCTTTTATTATGATTGGCTTTTAACTATGAGAAACAGTAGGCACTCTGATAAATATGTAATTATTTCTAGATGAATAATGTCTTTAAAATTCACACCTTAATATCACACTAAGGAATTTTAGTAAAAACATACAAATACTGATTTTCCACATAGGTAATAAAGTCTGATATTAGTTTTATACATTAACTTATTCAAACACCAGGAAAAACTGTTGCCATTATAACTGAATCTGTAACAAGCAGACTAAATGAAACATTTAAATACAAAGATAAGTACATCAAACAGTCAATTCAGTTTCTATGACAAATTAATGCGAGCTTACTGACACCTGATAACAATTAGATGATGGCAGCAATGGGTAAACAGTTTGCTATTTCTCTCACATTAGTGCCATGGACCACATACAAGTTAGATACCCAGGTTTTGGTGCATTTGAAATCATTCTAACAATATCTGAACCTGTCTAAATTCAAATACCTATAGGCCAGTCACGTAACAGAAACCAGTAAACTAGGTGGATCTTTATAAGCCAACTGACAATAGTGGTGGTTGTAATACAACTGGAGTATATGCTCTACCTAAAGTTATTCAAATTCAAAAATTAAAAAAATAACAACACTATGCCAGTGTTTTAAACATATTTTGGGTGAGATTCCTTCCTTGGGCCTGAGACCCCTGATGCAGATGTTTTCAAAAATATAGCAAAAACAATTGAACAGATTGTTACAGGATCACAAAAGAAACAAAGAAAAACTGATAGATTGATAGATTTAACTACAAAAAATTGACAATGTCTACATGAAAACTTATTAACCCACAAAGAAAACCCCATGTGAATTAATAACTGCAGTAACGGTTCTCTTACACACGGCCAAATATCATTCCTAACTATAATATACACTCTCACATCTGTAATCCCAGCATTTTGGGAGGCTGACGCACAACATAAGTGATAGAAAAGGGGCTAATTAGCTTTAATTTACAATGAACTCTTAAAAATTGTGATAGTCACTGGTAGTTGCTTCTTCGTATTCATTTTCTCCCTTATTAAAATAATTCAAATTATATTCAAGGTAGCAATGTGTCCAGCTACTAATATTACATTGACTAATGACCCAATCTATCCAAGAAGATGTAACTAGAAGTCCTTGGATAGGGCTTCTAGAGATACTCTTTAAAGGGGACAAACTTAGCAGGCATAGGTTTTTGTCCTTTTTTCCTGCCTAGAAAATGATTGAAGGTAGGACAAGCATCATATGACTCCCAGACAATAAACATGAAGATTAAAGCCAAATACATAAGATGATGGACAGAAAGAAAAGAAAACTTGTCCCTGAAGTCTTTTTCAAGCTGCATTCCCAGTCAGGACTGCCCACCTCAGCATTTGTGATTTACAGGAGAAAAAGAAAACCCCATGTGAATTAACCACTACAGTAAGGGCTCTCTTACATGGAGGCAAATATAATTCCTTACTGTAATATACACCCTCACATCTGTAATCCCAGCATTTTGGGAGGCTGATGCAGGAGGATTGCTTGAGCCCACGAGTTTGAGACCAGCCTAGGCAACATGGCAAGACCCTGTTTCTATGAAAAGAAAAGAAAAGAAAAGAAAAGAAAAGAAAAGAAAAGAAAGAAGGAAGGAGGGAGGAAGGGAGGGAGGGAGGGAGGGAAGGAAGGAAGGAAGGAGAAAGAGAGAGAGAGAGAAAGAAAGAAAGAAAGAAAGGAAGGAAGGAAGGAAGGAAGGAAGGAAGGAAGGAAGGAAGGAAGGAAGGAAGAAAAGAAAGAAAGAAAGAAAGAAAGAAAGAAAGAAAGAAAGAAAGAAAGAAAGAAAGAAAGAAAGAAAGAAAGAAAGAAAGAAAGAAAGAAAGAAAGAATTAGTCAGACATGGTGGTATGCACCTGTGGTCCCAGCTACTTGGGAGGCTGAGGCAGGAGGTCAAGGCAGCAGTGGACCATGATCATACCACTGCACTCCAGCCTCGGTGGCAGAATAAGAAACTTTCTTCTTCTTTTTTTTTGAGATGGAGTCTCACTCTGTTACCCAGGCTGCAGTGCAGTGGCATGATCTCAGCTCACTGCAACCTCTGCCTCCTGGATTCAAGTGATTCTTCCGCCTCAGCCTCCCAAGTAGCTGGGACTACAGGCATGCGCTATCATGCCCAGCTAATTTTTGTATTTTTAGTAGAGACAGGGTTTCAACATATTAGCCAGGCTGGTCTCAAACTCCTGACCTCCTGATCCGCCAGCCTCAGCCTCCCAAAGTGCTGGGATTACAGGTGTGAGCCAATGCACCCAGTCCAGAATGAGAAACCAAAGAAAAGAAATAAAAAGAAGGAAGGAAAAGAAAAGGGAAAGGGAAGAAAAAAGGGAGGGAGGGAGGGAGGGAGGAAGGAAAGGAGGGAGGGAGAAAGAGAAAGAAAGAAAAAAGGTAAACATCTTGGAAAGGCTCTGCACAATATTATTGTAGAAAACTCCTTAAGCATGTTCTCATAATTTATTTTAAAGGAGAAAACAAGAGAAGGAATGCTAAAATAACAATATATGACTTTACATACTTTACAGAGTCAGCACAGTGGACTGATTGGATTCTGAAACATCGTACCTAGGAAACATACCTAGGACTACATACAGAACAAGACAACTGAAGATTCTATTGATATTTTATGACATTTATTAGATTCTTGTATAGAGAAGAAAACTCATACTCTTATGGTCAATAGATTCCAACTTTTACATCCTGAAGACAAGATTCTATCAATTTACTGAGGTAATGAAGAGAATGAATTTTGGAAACAGGCAGATCTGAATCAGATCCCCACTCCATCTCTGTTGGTACTCCCTACAGCTGTTCACAAACAGTCCAGACCTCCTTCTTGACACATGAGTAGATTGGCATTTTCTATCCCTTTTTAAAGTTAGGCACAGCCATATCACTTGCTTTGGTTAATGAAATGTGAGTACAACTAATATGCGTCACCTTAGGGCAGAAGCATTAAAAGTGGTATAGGATTCACCACCTTCCTTGCCCCTTCCTTGATGAAAGTGGGATGAATTATCTAGATAGTTCCTCCATCAGGATGGATGCCTGGGTGACTGCAATGAGCAGAGGTCCTCAGGGTAATCCCACTAGACAAACAGCATGAGAGATGCATAAAGTTTTGTCATCTTATGTGATTTCAACTTTAGAGTTTTAAAGTTGTAGCCTATCCTAGTAAATCATTTTTGCTGCATGTGAAAAGTGACAGTTTTCAAGGAACCATTACTACCAACCGCTGGTATTGGGTACAGTCAAAACATTCAGGCTATAGAAAAGGTTCTGCCACATCTATCTTTAAAAATTCCTATGATAAAACTTCGTAAGTAGAGAAGGTTCTGTAATAAAAAAGATCCCTAAGCTAAAGGCTTCCAAGGTCTGAAAAGTCCAGTAAATACTGCAGTAGCTAATGAAAGCCACCACCTTTTAGTTCACACTTTCTTTTGCCAATCTACAGGCAAAAATTAGAGGAAAAGAAGGGCAAAAGAATTAACTCTTTTTGAGTGCCTGTGCGGACAACTGTGGCAATTACTCATTATTACCTCAGTTCTTGAAATACTATGAGGTAACTATCTGTATATTACAGATAAGAACACAAGTACAAAGAAATTATGTGGTCTGCCCACTTGCAAAAGTGATGATAATAAGTTGTAATTCAAAACTACTTCAAAGTCCGTATCATGCTACTTTCCTGTAGCCATACTTTCAGGTGCTTGAAAAACTGCTCTAGAATAGAGTGAGGATGAGACAACAGACTAACAAAGCTATTCTGTGCCAAGTTCTTTATTTTGAGGAGCCCTGCCTCTATAGAATAAAGCCAAGTGAAAATTGACTCTTCTCTGGTGGGCACGGTAGCTCAGGCCTGTAATTCCAACATTTTGGCAGGCCAAGGCAGATGGATCACTTAAATCCTCTAGGAGTTCAAGACCAATCTGGGCAACATGAGACTCCCCCCGCCTCTCCCATCTCTACAAAAAATACAAAAATTAGCTGGGCATGGTGGCATGCACCTGTAGTCCCAGCTACTTGGGAGGCTGAGGTGGGAAGATCACTTAAACCCGGGAGGCAGAAGGTGCAGTGAATCAAGATCATGCCACTGCACTCCAGCCTGGGTGACAGAGCAAGACTCTGTGGGAAAAGAAAAAGAAAAGCAAAGCAAAGTGAAGCAAAGAGAAGAGGAAAAAGAAAGGAAAAAGAAAAAGAAAATGTACTATTCTCCCCCACCATCTTAAGGTTTTATTAGAATGCCCCTGATAAAACATTATTGGGAAAAAGTGTGTGTCACCACTTTCCTTCCCAGGAGGGAAATAAAACCCCTATGTTCAGGGCAGACTGATACTGCATTTCACAAAGATGCTAATTTATTATCGTAACTAGATGCTAATTTTTTTCTTGTAACTAGATTTGAAAAGGCTGGATGTGGGATTTCCCCACTAAGAAAACAGCTTTTACTATAAACTGTGGCTGGAGGCAATTTTTGCCATCTGTAATAATAAGTAACTTGAGATGTTTCGTTATGTATTTCTTCTGTTCACGCTCCCACCATGTTATCAGTACCTCCCAAATCACAGGTCTGACCGTCAAACATCCTTTTTCTACTCCTGGCCACTGCAGTACAATTACTCCTGGCAACCAAAGCAAGCAGAATGAGGGTTCCAATACCTCACTATTACTTTGGGACTTTATGTTTAATTTTATCTACAGACAACAATAACAAAAGCTGAAGAGATAATGGGTCCTGTCACCATTCCATTGTCTTAAACTTTGCCTTTTGTTACATATTACACTCAGAATGTATTTTGCAAGTCTCAAGTTGTCACAATAAGGATTCCTTTTTTGGTTTTGTTTTTTTAAGATATCACATCACAAAGCACAATCTAGCAAGATTCAAGTCAGCCTGTGGCTTTATGTCATCAATAAATGCCTTGGGTTATATAAAACAACAGAATTAATGAAAGAATGAAAAAATGCTGATGAAGAAGAGGCCCTAAAACAACATGAAGAAAGCTGTCCTAAATATATAATGTTATATCATTTTTTCAAAAACGTCCTTATCAGTTAACTTTGAAAGAATTCATTCTAATACTTTGTAGAGTCTAGAACATTTGTAAAATAAAGCCTGAAATATTTTTAGCTAATAGGGTTCCTAAATAAAATGGTACATTAATTTTTAAATTTATCTTTTTTTACAAGTAGATGGTACATTAATTAACATCAAAATATTATAAAACTGGAGAGAAGGGAGCACTACGAGAATTAGTAGTAGTAGTAGTAGTACAAACCCTTTCCATAACTGCAACCCTATTATTCTACAACTGCTATTAACATAACAGCACCATTACTAACATTAAAGGTTACATTTAGGATTGTAGTAAAGATCCACTTCCAATTGTGGGAATAAGAGATATAAGTCCATAGAGAATTCTTTCCAGAACCCAAAAGGAGAGAAAAGTAAGCTTTAAATCTATAGCTAAGGAATATATTTTTCCCTCAAAATTTGAACTTTCAGTGGGTCCTTGTTTGGTCTGATGTTGTCTGATCCTAGAGTTTTACATCAACAAAAAAGAAAATGCAGAGACTGTAGAGAAAGCAAGTTTAAACAATAGCACTGAGTTATATAACTCTATTATAAAGACACCTGTGAAGAGCGTGTATGTATATATATTTGCTTAAGAATATACAGAGACGATGGTAAATAAACAGAAAGATACGTATGGGGTATATAAAGTACTATGATCATGGCTAGGGACATGGGAGTAGGTGACATGGTTAGAGGAGATGGAAAGGTGTCTGAGAACACTCCCTGCTCATTTAAAGTAAGAATCTATGGTCCTTCATGAATTTTTTTTCAAAGGCAGAGAAAGTGAAATTGCCTAGACCCAAAACAAAGTCTACTCAAACACACACACACACACACACACACACACACACACACACACACATACACGAAAAGCCTACTTCTTTCAAAAGAAAAAAAAAAAAGTCTCCAACTCTGACATTTTCCACAGGTTAAGGTAGAGGAGAGGAAAAAAGTAATTCAATGCCTGCTTATAACATTTTTTTTTTTTGAGACAGAGTCTTGCTCTGTCGCCCAGGCTGGAGTGCAGTGGTGCAATCTCGGCTCACTGCAAGCTCCGCCTCCTGGGTTCACGCCATTCTCCTGCCTCAGCCTCCCAAGTAGCTGAGACTTCAGGCACCCACCACCACGCCTGGCTAATTTTTTGTATTTTTAGTAGAGACGGGGTTTCACCACGTTAGCCAGGATGGTCTTGATCTGTTGACCTCATGATCCACCTGCCTCAGCCTCCCGAAGTGCTGGGATTACAGGCATGAGCCACTGCGCCTGGCCATGCCTGCCTCTAATATTCTTTAAAGCTCCTTGCTTTTGATATATTTTTGTTCTCTTTAGGATTAATATCTTGGTAGCTAATACATTTACTCTGAACTGAGCTTTCATCTGTTATTGAAATTTCCTTAGTGTTTAAGGCATACTCATAACTGTAACCATAATGGATAATGAGAGAGAAGGCAAGAAAGAGTACCTCACGTGTGTGTGTACATGCATGTGTGCATGCATGTGTTTATGCAGTGTTTTGAAGGCAGAGTTATAAATCCCATTTATTTGTGCTTATTATCCACTGACTTTCTTATTGAGTTGTATTTATCAAAACTTTTCAATAATTAAAAAACCATAACAATTTAGGTTTTATTTCACTATTTTTTCTTTTGCTACAAATGCTAAGTTTCTTATATGTTCCAAAAGACTGAGATGTTAGTAAGCACACTGAAACATTATTCTTTGCTGATGATTATTAATTTTATATGAAATCATCATGCTTTCATAGAAATTAAAATAACTGCAGGTTATAATGTTTTCATATTTTCTAGGCTTTTTTTTTCCCAAGAAAAATGTCTTTTTTACATTCTAAGCAAGGTTAATATGAGAAACAGAAAGTTAGTATACCTCCTCAAATAACAGCACCAATGCAAAAATTAAAATGTTGCTATAGAATGTTCTTTTAACTAAAAAGAAGAAAAGGCTGAGCACAAGAGAACACAAAATACCAAAAAGAGAAGAGAAAACACTAGAAGAAAAATCTAGCCAAAAAACTATTTAATGTTGTGCTACTTAACTGTAATTTAGCGTATTACAAATTATGTTTGCACAGCTTAGTATGAATATTTAAATAATGCAATCTGGAATGCTCAACTAACACAGAAAAACACCAGAGGGGAAAGAAGGTTATAAAAGTACATAAATTTCTATCACAGAAGATTCTACTTGTCACATGAGTTACAAATTTAACAAGCATGTCTAAATCTTCTACGTAAAATTCAAGAAAATTCCCACTTTCAAAAACTATAACCTTCCAAAGACGTACCTCTTGTATGTAATTATTTTTCTCCAAGATGGAAAGAGCAACAGCTGCACACTCCAGTGTAGAAAGGCATCTATTAGTCGGTTGCATCCGAATTACATACTGACTAGAAATGCTAGTTTTTAACTGCACCTGAAATCAAACACAAAATAGAATGTAATTTTTGTTTTAAATTTAAAGTTATAAAGTCTGTGTTTTAAATACTAATTACTTTCCTTCCAAAACTGCCAGCAGCTTAGAAGTATTAAATGTATCAATATCTTTTATGTATAACATCCTTTTGTTATTACTGTTAAACAGTAGAAGCAAGAAGATAGCTATACAGAAGAAGACATATCCACAATATATACAAACTACTCCAAATCCAGGGTAAAAAGACTAATAATCCCCTTGCAGTAAAGAGTGAATATACACTTCACAAAAGAAGTTATAAGAATGGCAAATAGGTACATAAAAGAGTGTTCAACATGATCCAACGTAAATTAAAACCACAATAGGGTAACATTTCACACTCAATAGAGTAGCTAAAATCAAAAAGGCTACAGCTAAAATCAAAAAGGCTACAAGGCTACAATAACCAAAACAGCAGGGTACTGGTATTAAAACAGATATATAAACCAATGAAACAGAACAGAAGCCTCAGAAATAACACCACACATCTACAAGCATCTGATATTTGACAAACCCGACACAAACAAGCAATGGGGAAAGGATTCCCTATGTAATAAATGGTGTTGGGAAAACTGGCTAGCCATATGCAGAAAACTGAAACTGGACACCTTTCTTACACCTTACAAAAATTAACTCAAAATGGATTAAAGACTTAAGCATAAAACCTAAAACCAGAAAAACCCTAGAAGAAAACCCAGGCAATACCATTCAGGACATAGGCATGAGCAAAGACTTTATGACTAAAACACAGAAGCAATGGCAACAAAAGCCAAAATTGACAAATGGGATCTAATTAAACTAAAGAACTTCTGCACAGCAAATGAAACTATCATCAGAGTGAACAGGCAACCTACAAAATAGGAGAAAATTTTTGCAATCTATCCATCTGACAAAGGGCTAATATCCAGAATCTACAAGGAACTGAAACAAATTTACAAGAAAAAAGCAAACAACCCCATCAAAAAGTGGGCAAAGGCTATGAACAGACACTTCTCAAAAGTCTCATTTATGTGGCCAACAAACATGAAAAAAATCTCATCATCACTGGTCATTAGAGAAATACAAATCAAAACCACAATGAGATACCATCTCACGCCAGTTAGAATGGTGATCATTAAAAAGTCAGGAAACAACATACACTGGAGAGGATGTGGAGAAATAGGAACACTTTTACACTGTTGGTGGGAGTGTAAATTAGTTCAACCATTGTGGAAGACAGTGTGGCAATTCCTCAAGGATCTAGAACCAGAAACACCATTTGATCCAGCAATCCCATTACTGAGTATATACCCAAAGGATTATAAATCATTCTACTATAAAGATGCATGCACACATATGTTTATTGCAGCATTATTCATAATAGCAAAGACTTGAAACCAACCCAAATGCCTATCAATGACAGACTGTATAAAGAAAATGTGGCACATACACACCCTGGAATACTATGCAGCCATAAAAAGGATGAGTTCATGTCCTTTGCAGGGACATGGATGAAGCTGGAAACCATCATTCTCAGCAAACTAACACGGGAACAGAAAACCAAACACCGCATGTTCTCAGTTGTAAGTGGGAGTTGTACAATGAGAACACATGAACACAGGGAGGGGAACATCACACACCGGGGCCTGTTGGGGGGTGTGGGGGCTAGGAGAGGGATAGCATTAGGAGAAATACCTAATGTAGATGATGGGTTGAGCAAACCACCATGGCACGTGTATACCTATGTAACAAACCTGCAAGTTCTGTACATGTATCCCAGAACTTAAAGTATAATAATAAAAATAAAATAAAATAAAATAAAATAAAATAAAATAAAATAAAATAAAAAATGGGGAAAGAACTCCCTATTCAATAAATGGTGCTGGGATAACTGGTTTACCATATGCAGAAGAATGAAACTGGACCTCTACATATCACCATACACAAAAATTAATTCAAGATGGCCAGGTGGGGTGGCTCACACCTATAATCCCAGCACTTTAGGAAGCCGAGGCTGGCAGATCTCTTAAGGCCAGGAGTTTGAGACCAGCCTGGCCCATATGGTGAAACTCTGTCTCTACTAAAAATACAAAGAAAAAAAAATTGCCAGGCGTGGTGGCATGCACCTATAATCCCAGCTACTTGGGAGCCTGAGGCAGGAGAATCACTTGAACTCTGGAGGCAGAGGTTGCAGTGAGTCAAGATGGCACCACTGCCCTCCAGACTGGGTGACAGAGCCAGATGCCACCTCAAAAAAAAATTAATTCAAAATGGATTAGACTTAAATGTAAGGCCAAGGACTATAGAAATCCTAAAAGAAAACCTAGGAAATACCCTCTGGATATCAACTTTGGCAAAGAATTTATTACTAAGTCCTCAAAAGCAACTGCTACAAAAGCCCAAGAGTTGGCAAGTGGAATCTAATTAAACTGAAAAGCTTCTGCACAGAAAAAGAAACTATCAACACAGCAATCCGAAAACCTACAGAATGGGTGAAATTATTTGCAAACTATGCATCAAACAAATATCCAGAATCTACAAGGGGCTTAAACAAATTTCAAGCAAAAAACAAAGAACCCCATTAAAATGTGGTCAAAGGATGTGAAAATACATTTTTCAAAAGAGGACATACATGTGGCCAGCAAGCCGATGAAAAGATGCTCAGTATCATTAATCATTAGAGAAATGCAAATCAAAACCACAACAAGGCTGGGTGCAGTGGCTCAGGTCTATAATCCCATCACTTTCAGAGGCTGAGGTGGGTGGATCACATGAGGCTGGGAGTTCAAGAACAGCCTGGCCAACATGGTGAAACCCAATCTCTACTAAAAATACAAAAATTAGCTGGGCATGGTGGTACACATCTGTGGAGAATTGCTTGAACCCGAGAGGCAGAGACTGCAGTGAGCCAAGATTGTGCCACTGCACTCCAGCATGGGCGACAGAGAGACCCTGTCTCAAAAAAAAAAAAAAAAAAGAAAGAAAAGAAAAGAAAAAGAAAAGAAAAAAACCAACACAATGAGATACCATCCCACACAAGTCAGAAGGGCTATTATTAAAAAGTCAAAAAATAGCAGATGCTGGCAAGAGGTTATGGAGAAAAGGGAATGTTTATACACTGCTTGTGGGAATGTAAATTAATTCAGCCACTGTGGAAAGCATTGTGGTGATTTCTCAAAGAAATTAAAACTGAACTATCAATTGACCCAGAAATTTCATTATTGGATATATATATATATCTAAAGGAATATAAATTGTTCTACCATAATGACACAGGTACTCATAGATTGATTGCAGCACTATTCACAACAGCAAAGGCACGGAATCAACCATGATGGATTCAGTAAAGAAAGCGTGGTACATATACACCATGGAACACTATGCATTCATCATTAAAAAAATGAAATCATGCCTTTGCAGCAACATGGATGCAGCTGGAGGCCATTATCCTATGTGAATTAACGCAGGAACAGAAAACCAAACCACATGTTCTCATCTGTAAGTGAGAGTTAAGTACTGGGCACACATGGGCATAAACACAGGAACACAGGCACTGGAGACTACTAGAGAGAGGAGAGAGGGAGTGGGGCAAGTGCTAAAAAACTACCTATCAGGTATTATGCTCACTACCTGGGTGACAGTATCATTCATACCCTAAACCTCAGCATCACACAATATACCTATGTAACAAACCTGCACGTTTACCCCCGATCTAAAACACAAGTTGAAATTATTTTTTTAAGTCAGAAAATAACAGATGTTGGCAGGGCTGAAGAGAAAAGGAGATGCTTATACACTGTTGGTGGGAATGTAAATTAGTTCAGCCACTGTAGAAATTAGTTTAGAGATTTCTCAAAGGAATGAAAATAGAACCACCATTCAACCCAGCAATCCCATTACTGGCTATATACACAAAGGAAAAGAAATCATTCTACCAAAAAGATACATGCACTCATATGTTCACTGCAGCCCTATTCATAATAGCAAAGACAATGGAATCAACCTAGGTGCCCATATTGGTGGACTGGATAAAGAAAATGTGGCACATTTGCATTATGGAATACTACACAGCCATAAAAAGAATGAAATCATGTCCTTTGCAGCAACATGGATGCAGCTGGAGGCCATTATCCTAAGCAAATTAACACAGAAAATGAAAATCAAATACTGCATATTCTCTCTTATGAGTGGGAGCTAAACACTGTGTACACACTGACATAAAGATAGGAACCACAGACACAACAGGGAGGAGGGCAAGGATTGAAAAACTATGTATTGGGTACTATGCTCACTACGTAGGTCACACCCCAAACCTAAATGTCAGGCAATATATCCTTGTAAAAAACCTGCACATGTACCCTCTGAATCTACAAAGTTAAAAAATTTTAATACTTAAATTTAGGGAGTTTTGTGACTTTACTGGGGAAGAAGATGTGGGGATAAGGAGTGGAGAAAGGGAGTATTTAAAAAGGTTAAGGATTTGTGTCTGAATTCCAGCTTAGAAAGCTGATAAACAACTACTTTAATCAATTATTAACTTTTAGTTGGAAAATTTTAAATTGGTTAACAAGTATTGTTAGTCATAATTTGTATCTCTGGAGGAACTTTGGTAAGTTTATAAAGTGGAGGTAGCTCACAGCATACAAATATTACAATTACAAATTTAGACATTTTTTCACATTATGAAAAGTGGAATACATTTCCATTTAACCTGAGAAATCTATAAAAACTGCTTAGACTTTTGATCCAAATAAGAACTGTGTTTAATTTATAAAACATGCCATGCTTATCTAATCCTTTCCTAGGACTAGTAAAAGGATTGCTTTCTTTTATTCTATGCAACTCTAATTTTAATAATGCAAAATCTGAAAACCTTATGTCAAAATATTGTCATTAATTTCTCTGAGGATACAGGAAAAATTTAACCAGAGCAAAACTTAGCATGTTATTGAAATCTACATCAAGAATATAAATACATTATGTTTTCCAAACATTATGCCTTAAGGTGACATTTTTAGAGCACTCATTTAGAAAATATTCTAAAGAGAATATGCAATTTTTTAAATTATATAGTCATATAAGAAAAGTAGATGTTAAAAAGACCTTTTCTACAACCATTATATTTGTCTAATCACATAAACACAAAAGCAAACACACAAAAAAAATCAAAATAGAGATTTATTTATTCTCCCATAAAAATGGAGATACACCATATTCTTCAAGGTAGTCAACTCAAGAAATAGGTATAAACTTGATACTATGGGAAACTAGTGTTTCATTATCAATTACATCATTCATATGTTTCTAAAATATTTCACATTCTATATAAAGTTACACTTTTTTAAAGATTTTAAATTAATCATAGAAATATGGATTTGAAACCATATAATTTATATTTTTGTTCCTTTAAAATTAAAATGTTGACTGGGCACAGTGGCTCACACCTGTAATCTCAACAACAGGAGGCCAAGGTGGGAAGAGTTTGAGACTAGCCTGGGCAACAAGCCAGTGCCCAGGTGTTAACCATGGTTAGCCAAGTGTGGTGGCATGTGCCTGTAGTCCCAGTTACTCAGGAGTCTGCGGCAAGAGGATCACCTGCGCCTGGGAGGTTGAGGCTCCAGTGAGCCATGACTGCGCCACCGCACTCCAGCCTAGATGACAGAGCAAAACTCTGTCTTAAAAAATATAATAATAATCATTTTCAGACCTATAACTAAGTATAAATATGAAATTATAAGAAGTTGTGGTAAAAAGTTTTAATTACATATTTACACTAAGTTCAACCTCTTATGATTACATATTTACACTTAGTTATAGGTTCTAAAAGAAATTCTAAATAAAAAAGTGTCTTGCACAGGCAGTGTCTTGCAAGCAAGGGGTATTTATCACACAGCCTTTAAAATTAACTTTTACTTAAAGCAAGTGATATGGGACTTTTTAAATTTTTATTTATTGTTTTTCTTTATTTAGCCCATTCCTGTTGAATGCAGGCAATTGTTTAATACTGCATATAAATAGATACATAAGTATATTATACCAATAAAGAAAACACTAACCTAAATTTAGACTTATTAAAATACTGATGAAAGATAAAGATGTTCATCTGAAAGTCTGCAATGGGAGTAAATATTGGGCCTGGTGATTGGCAAGAATATCTTTAGTATCAAGACTGATATGACAGTTTAATAGAATAGCATATAACTCAAGGTTACCACTCTTGTTAGAAACATACTGTAAAAATTTTGCATGTTATTTTACTTTCTATAATCATCTTTTCTAAATATAAAAAATGCATTTTAATTATTAAAGACCCACAAGATTTAGAAATGCATAATATAAAACGTCAAGTGCCCTGTAGTGTCACCAGCCAGAGAAAATGACTATTTACTTCAAGGTATTTACTTTTCCAACACCTTAATTTTCAAAATATGATTATAAAATTGTTAATATTTATAAAATAGAATAGGTAATAGTTGAGCTATGAAGTATAAGATTAACACTGACATCCTTGAATCCTCTAATAACCATTTAAGAAATGGAATATGTCCAAAATGACTGACACTGTCAGTATGCTCCTCCCAGTATACTCCAGAGAAAGAGAACCAAGATCCATCCAAGTTCACTTATGAATGTCCATAATAAAACAGTAAAAGTTCTCCTAATAAACCCACCTTTTCTGAAATAGCCACTACTCTAAATTTTTAATAATTCTCTTACTTTTTGGTATCCTAAATAAGACACTGTTCGATTTTGCCTATTTTTGAACTTTATAAAAAGGTTATGTATTCTTCTATGACTTGTCTTTTTAACACTGTTATCTCAGGTATTCATCCATATTATTCCTATAGCTGCGGTATATTCAGTTTATTTCTATCTTATGAATCCCTCTCTGTGAATTTGCCACAATTTATGTATTCATTGAAATATTTGGGATATTTAAAGTTATTTGCTATTATAAACAGTAATAAAAATTAACCCATCTTAGTCTAGAACTACAGGAGTGTCACTAGAGTACACACGTAGGAGTGAAACTGATTTAAGTACTAGAGTAAGCACATTTGCAATATCATGAAACAATGACAAACTGTGTTCTAAAGTAGTTATACACACCCTTCAGTTCCGAATAAGAGTTCCATCTGTTCCATGTCATCTCCTACATTTAGTATTATCAGACTTTTAAAAATGTTTGCCAATCTAGTAGGTATAAAATGGTTTCTCATTGCGGATATTTTGTATTTTTCTTTACTACATTATTCATCAGTTTATAAAGCTATTTTATATCCTTTACCTTCACTCCAATGAGGCTTTGATGATGATGATGATGATGATGATTATTATTATTATTATTATTATTATTATTATTTTGAGACGAGGTTTTGCTCTTGCTGCCCAGGCTGGAGTACAATGACATGATCTTGGCTCACTGCAACCTCTGCCTGCTGGGTTTAAGCGATTCTCCTGCCTCAGCCTCCCAAGTAGCTGGGATTACAGGCACCCACCACCACGCCCAGCTAATTTTTTTTTGCATTTTTAGTAGAGATGGGGTTTCACCATGTTGGCCAGGTCTTGAACGCCTGACCTCAGGTGATCCGCCCACCTCGGCCTCCCAAAGTGCTGGGATTACAGGCGTGAGCCACTGCACCCAGCAGCTTAGATTTTTATTGTTCATGTTATAAATGAAGAAATGTAGATGCACACATGTACTTCCATTTAAAAAAAAGTTTGAAAACTGTAAGAGATCTTAATAGCAGTCTCTACTCTGCCACTAACTAGATGAGTGAACTTTCCTAGTCATGTGTGTGGAGGTGTGTATATGTGTATGTTAAGCTTTTGTGGTTTTTTTAATGAAGTATAACCTCTATGTGTACATATGTATACATATATAATATAGAGTGTATAAGTCTTAATATGTGTCAGGCTTGATATATTTTACAAAATGAAAAGTTTTACTTTGGCCATATGTTGGGTTTTTTTTTGTTGTTTTTTTTTTTGCAGTTTCCTAATGACAAATGCTATTGAGAATCTTGTCTTATGCTCACTGGCCATACACCTTTTTTTGTGAAATGCCTGTTTTAAGTCTTTTACTCATTTTACAAATATTGGGCTGTCTTCTTAATTTTTAGGAGTCTTTAAAAATTATAAATGTCTTCTCACTGTGAATTATATTTTTACTCTAGTGTCTTTTGATGACAAGTTATTGATTTTAATGAAACATAATTTATAAATATTTTACTTTATGGTTACTGCTTTTCATATTGTGTTTAAGGAATCTTAAACACCAAAGTCACCTAAAAGAAAAGGAAACAGTAACTAGCAGATACACAGTGCTGGTCACCTGCCTGTTCCCACTAGATAGAGTGGAAAATCTGATGATTCACCTAGTATTGAGTGGAGTAGAGAATAGGCAGTAGTATATGAAAATATAAGCCAGATACCATGACTCACACTTGTACTCTCACCACTTTGGGAGGCCGAGACAGGAGGATCACTTGAGCCCAGGAGTTCAAAAGCAGCCTGGGCAACATGATAAATCCCTATCTCTACAAAAAATACAAAAATTAGCCATATGTGGTAGCATGCACCTGCAGTCCCAGCTACTTGGGGAGCTGAGGTGGGAGGATAGCTTGAGCCCAGGAAGTTGAGGCTGCAGTGAGCCAGGATAATGCCACTGTATTATTCCAGCCGATTACTACAGAGACTCTGTCTCAAAAAATAAATAAAAATATATATAAATATATATTAGTTATGCTGCTATAACTTATTATATATTATATATAAAAGCATAGTATGTTTACAATATGGATTGTATTTAATATATTAATAATCTTAAACGAATATATAACATATAAATTAACATTCTTTCCTTTCTTACACAGAATGTATGCTATAAACATTGTTCTGTACCTTGCACTTTTCATTTAAATTACTCTTAAAAGTATCTAAATATCATTCCTTTCCATATTTCTTTTATATGTCTTTTTATAACAGTAGAATACTTGATTGTATAGCTATACCATAGTTTATTCAAGCAGTCCACTTTTTTGATATTTGGGTTGTTTTTCTAGTCATTTGCTATTTTAAGAAAAATAATAAATAGCTTTGTGTTAATCTTCCTAGGAATTGCTGGGTCAAAGGGAAAATTTATATAAATATTCATTAAATATGATCAAGTTACCCTCAATAAAGTGGTAACATTTTGCATTCCTAAAACAATATATGAAAGCACAAGTTTCCCCACAAGTTCATAACAGAGCATATTGTTTAGGATTTTTGACCACCTGATAGGTCAGAAATGGTATCTCAGTATAATTTTAATATGCAATATTCTTATTAGGACAGAGGTTGAGCCTTGTTGCCATATGTCTAAGGGCCCATTTAAACTTATTTTTTTCTTTAAGTTGTCTATTAATATCTTCTGCCTATTCTTCTACAAGATTAATGGTCTTTTCACTTTTAGAAATGATTGCATTACACAAGTCGCAAATGTTTTCCTGGTTTATCTCTTGTCTTTTGACTTTAAATCCATATCCACTTTGGGGTAAGCTAAATGCAAACTGCCTCCACTTCTCAATAGAAGTCAGGATGAGAATTCATTTGTATGCATGACTTCATTGCTTTACACTAGAACTGGGCTTTAAAGGACAATTTTCTCTAATTACTTACTAATTAATGTTTGAAAATGCCTTCACATAGAAGGGTTCTAAAAACAAAATGATGGTTGTTGCTAAATGTCTCCCAGTGGTTACCTGGATTAGAGTTAAATCATTTAAGCAGACATTGTGCAATGCAGTTTTTATTGGTGGGTTCACCTGGAAGTTACTTAGCCTAAAGTCTGATGTTCTAATGATACCATCAGATTGAATTTGATGATTAGAGTGAGCTTTTGGTAAAGCCCACTTAAAAGATTTCCAAACTAAAATAATTTCACTCTTGGGGCTTCATCTACCCATTTCAACAGTGCTGAGAGCAGGTACAGAAATTTAAAAATTTTTCCCTGAGGCAAATGTTGGCCTTGCTCAAAGGTATTAAGGTATTACCTTTATTTGTCCTACTTATAGAGGTAGCATAGCCTTCTACTGCAATAGCTGCCCTATAAGATCCTCAATCTCACCCTCAGTTTGGCTGATAACCCAAACACATAGGTTTTAACTAAACTAGATTTTTAAAAAAGAATAATTTCAAACTCACTATTTCTCAGTATTTTTTCTTTCAATAAACATTTATTGAGTACCAACTATGTGCCTGGTACCTAGAAAAGAGACTGGGATGAGGCAGAGACAGCAGGGGAGAAGTTCCCTGTGTCATTGGTCAGTATAGCCAAAAGAGCAAAAAATGAACATAAACACACAAAAATAATAGTACTTAGTGGTAGGTCCCAAAAAGAAAATAAAATGGGCTGATAGAAAGTAACTGGAGAGGCTCATTTAGAATGAGTAATCAGGGGAAAGACTGTCCAGGGAGGTAACATTTGAGCTGAGAGCTAAAGAGCTAAAACCGCAGGGATCTGGGGAAGCAAGTTCCAGGCAGCGCGAGTAACAACTGTAAAGGTGCTAAGTCAGAGGTCCCCAGGCCCCAGGCCATGGACTGGTACCATTCTGTGGCCTTGCAGGATGTGAGTGGCAGCAGATAGGTGAGCAGGCATTACCGCCTAAGCTTTGCCTTCCATCAGATCCACCACAGCACTAGATTCTCGTAGAAGCTCCAACCCTATCATGAATTGCACAGGAGAGGGATCTAGGTTGCACATTCCTTATGAGGATCTAACTAATGCCTGATGATCTGATGATCTGAAGTAGTTTCATCCCAAAACCATCACCCCATTCGTGGAGAAACTCTTCCAGGAAACCAGTCCCTGGGTGCCAAAAAGGTTGGGGACTACCGGGCAAAGCAATAGCGGCATGTGCAAGGAACAGCTAGAAAGTTGGAGTGTCTGGACCATAGTGAGTAAAGAAGGGCATCCTTTTACATCCACGGAGTTTTAGATATCTATTCCTAGGGTAAAGCAAAAAGAATGTTAGAAATGGGGCAGATATAAACGAGAAGGTATCAAGGCAGCCTTGGTTACTTTATTGTCTTTGTATACAGGTCTTTTAGTGTGATTTAAAAATTAAAAAAGTGAAGATCTTGAATTTGCATCTCAAAACAGGGAATCCACTTAATATATTATTTACTTTGAAGAAACACAAAATACTATACATATATACCAATTTATATTATTATACTTCTTAGTTGGTAAAACAGTGTTGGTTTTCTACCTAACAATAATTTACCCCACCTTCCTTGCCACCAGAACCCCCAATTTGTTCAGATGTTCAGTTAACAAAGTACTCAGAGAAGGTGGGGCTAGCCTCAGGGAATGAATTGTAAGTACAAGCAAACTGTGACTATCCCATTATTCTTTCCCAGTGATTAGTTTAGGGGTCTTCATATGAGTCAATTTTGGTCAATGAGACATAACAGGAAGTCTGATGTGGCACTTTTGGCAAAGTTTTATCTGATAAAAAGAGAGAGAGATGTTAAAAAGGCTATATCCCTTATTCTTCTTGCTTTGGACATTCTTATGTGAAAAGCTGATCCAGAGCCCTGATCTTGCTGAACTGCTGACTTAGCCAATCCTGAACTACCTACCTCTGGACTTTTTATGAGAAAGCCCGTATTTTTTCAAGCCACGTTTAATCACATACTCTGTTATATATAGGGAATGGCAACCTCAATAACACAAGTGGACACTGCATTATGTTTTTCAGTTCATAGCTTTTACTTTAAGTTATTTAACTTTATACTTTTTACTTTCCTAAATGTTCCAAATTATAAAAACAAATAGCTGTCCCCAGAAAAGGCAGAAGTTCCACAGATTCCACAATGGAATGCATACTATAAATCAAGTATGCATAAATTATATGCTGCCTATATTCTTCTGAATCCTTTCCACTGTGCATTCTATCTTTAAACTAATTACATGTCATCATCCACCAAACCAAGTAGGCATTAAACCATAGAGGAAAACATCTTATTCAAGAAGTCCTTTCCTATAAGAAGGAATACACATTTCAATGCACTTCCATTCTTTTGAGTCAACTGCATAGCTATTGCATAAAGAAGTCCTTAATAACAAATACAGTTACTTTAATTTTTGTGGGTGAGTAATGTGTGTGTGACTTCATACAGAAAAGAGACCTATGACTTTTAAGTTAATAAAAAAGTTTCCAGTTCAAAAAGGTTTTGAGTCATTGTATTAAAGGATTTGTGGACATAGAAGACATGCAGCTTGAGAGGAAAAGGTAATTTTGGACATTCTCATGGAAGGAGCAGATCCAGAGCCCTGATATTGTACATTTACAAAGTACCTAATAAGGTTTTATAAATACTATTATCTCATTTAATTAGTTTCCAAGTATATATAATTGTTCCTGTTTCCAAATTAGGAGACTAAGGCTCAAAAACAGAGTACACAATATGCCCAAAGCCATTAGCTAATAAAAGGGTTGAAACCATGTCTGTCTAGCCAAGGATCTTTCCCTTGCACATCAGGCATTAATACCAAAGACGGCATTAAAAAGTCCTCCGCAATCTGGGCCCTATCTTA
Source organism: Macaca mulatta (assembly GCF_049350105.2). NCBI lineage: Eukaryota > Metazoa > Chordata > Mammalia > Primates > Cercopithecidae > Macaca > Macaca mulatta. The sequence goes on from NC_133411.1 coordinate 127,956,469, forward strand.
CTCTCTGGCCTCTTTTTTTTTTTTTTTTTTTTGCCATTTCCTTAGTTGTACCTTATTTTGCAAGAACCCTGACCTGCCTGTAGTTTCTTACATATATGATGCTCTTTCTCTCCTCTGAGACTTTGCTCCTACCCTCCCTCTTTATATAAGTGTCCTTCTCTTTCTCTGCTCATCTTCCCCTGGATGACTTTTACATATTCTTTAAGTGGGTAACACCCCTCCATTAGGAAACATTCCATAATTTCACCTGCCAAAATACATGATATTTCTCTTCTCCCAAAATACCTACTTCCATTGTTCTTGGCATACTGCATCATAAGTATATTCGTGCATTTGTGCCCCTCAACTCTACTGTGATCCTTCAGAACAGAAATGTTCCTTTCCCCCCATCTTTGTATTTGCACCTAACAAAGGGACTGGCACATAAAATATACTGAATAAAATTTGCCTGATAAACACATGTGTAACCAAACACACTAGCCAACCAGTCACATTCCTTTCACAGGAAAGGCAGAAGTTTTACCTTTTAATTCTTTCTATGTTTTCCTTGACACAGAGAAAGTACCCTGGAATAGGATTTCATTTATATTGACATAAAAATACTCAAGATTTATGAAGAATACATCAAATTGGGAAGTAGTTTCTGAACTAAAATACTGATAATTATGAAAAGAATGCATATAATAGCACAGCTCTCCAGAAGGGCTTTTAATCATAAAATAATGCATGGCCCCAAACATGTTTCCTATCTCTGTTTTAAAAGTTACTATTAAAAGTAAGAAACATACAAGGAAGCTGGCCTCCTAACAACCAGTCAGTAAATTCTGAAATGCAACTTCAGCAAGATTTGCTTTAAAATGTTTTAGTATAATAGTAAAATAATTTTTTTCTTTACTTTTTCCTTGTTCTATCTTCAGCCAGATAAAATACTTTTTTTTTAAGTAAAAGTACTACACAGCTAAAGAAAGGACAGAACTGCTTCCCACATTGCTGCTATATTTAATGATATACCAGAGTTTATATTTTGCATCCACGCTTTTATTTGCCTTCTAAATGACTGCTATACATGAAGAGAAATATATGAAGCAGGAAAAAAAATCAGTTTGAAATGGTTGGTTAAGAGGCTGGTGAAATGGTAACTACTGTGATTTATTTACATTTGGCTCATTTTTAATGAACTTTTAGCATTAGAACTATGAGATGTTCCTAAGTACAGGACAATAAAGCAAAACAAAGTTCCCTAGCCGGATTAGGAAATTACTTTCCATTAATTAAAAATATGTACTTTTCCTCATCCATAGACTTTAGCACACTATTTCCTTAGCCATAAGTTAGCCAAGATTAAACAGATAAAGAAGCAGAAAAAAAATGAAAACTACAAAAACTTACTTCTCTTATTTTTCTGCTTATAGTTCATAAACATTTTATCATGTACTATATCATTATTTTATGTAGCACTACAATTTTAATAATAATTAATGATTAAAGCAATGTAAATAACATCACTGAAGGCGATGAGGAAGAATGGAGCTGGTATAAGTTACTTTGGAAAATGATAACTGGATACTGTTAGGCTAAAGACACAAAGAACTATATACAAACATAGCACTCTAGTAGGTAAATTTGTTTCTTGTGGGGGTAGGCATTAACAATTCTGAGACTAATTTATACGTATACTCAGTTTGAACACATAAATTACAGAGAATGGGAACCAGGTTTCTCAATGGCAGAGAAAGAAATTATACATAAGCAAAGAGGAAAGGCTAGAATGAACGGTGTGGTGCTGGATTAGAGTTTGAGATACCAGTATAAACTCATTTATCTTAACATATGGGAAATATTAATTAAAATTAATAAATTAAATATTTTATTTAATATATTAATATTTTAACATATGTGCTGCTAGATACAGAAATATTATATATGTAAGTATACATGGGTTAGTATACACAGACATATTTCCTAGGGCTGTCAACTGAGAGAATGTAGAAGCAGTGACGCTGCATAGCAAGGAAGACACCTAGAGCCCATACCTTGGTTTCTAAATACAATTCATCAATAAAAGGAACCCAGGCTCCTTGGAGAAATGGGTGGTTTTAGGGCTAAAGCAGGAAAATCCAGATGAGCCTGGAGAACCTGGTAGTGACAGAAGTTAAGAAAGTCCTTAAGAAAAGAAAGGGAACAAGGGGTGGGGCATGTCAAAAGGATCCAGGAACCAATCTGAAAGAGCTCCCAGTGACCAAAGCTAAAACAAGTTGAGCAAAAAAAAAAAATATATAGAATTGGATTATAAACCAAAGAATAAAACAAATATCCCTGAGTCAATATTGACGTAAATGTTTAAACAATAACAATTCGTTAGAAGGAAAGAATTGTTGTAGATACTCCTTTACAAAAAATTTCAAGTAATATATTTAGATATTCCTGTTTCCAGGAGGTAGATCTTAATTCTCTCCACCTTGAATGTGGGCTGAATTTAGTGATTTAATTCCAACAAATAGGGAACAGAAATGAAAAATAGTAACTTTACAGTGGAGAAAGATGGCAGACATCACCTTAAACAAGTGATTCGGGTTAACAAGACCAGTGACAAGTCATATTGATATCATGTGCCCCTGAGATGATGAAAAGCACACGTTAGTTTTTTTTTTTTTGTTTTGGTTTTTTTTTTTTTGAGACAGATCTCATTCTGTCGCCCAGGCTGGAATGCAGTGGCATGATCTCAGTTCACTGCAACCTCGACCTCCTAGGTTCAAGTGATTCTCCTGTCTCAGCCTCCCAAGTAGCTGGGACTATAGGCACCTGCCACCATGCCTAGATTATTTTTGTATTTTTAGTGGAGACAGGGTTTCACTATGTTGGCCAGGCTGATTTCGAACTCCTCACCTCAAGTGATCTGCCTGCCTTGGCCTCCCAAAGTGCTGGGATTAGAGGCATGAGCCACCAAGCCTGGACACTTCTGTATTCTGTATCAAGATCTATAACCCCAATATCATGAGAAGATAGCAGATAAACCCAAATTGAGGACAAAATACTTGACTAATACTTTTCATAAGTGTCAAAGTCATGAGAAATAGGACTATGTAAAACAGTAACTACAAAATTGTCAAGAATAGAGGAGACTAAAGAAACGTGACTAAATAACATGCTATGCTGGGTTGGTCCTGAAATAGAAAAAGAACATTAGTGGAAGAACTGGTGATATCTAAATAAAGTCTGTAGTTTAGTTAATAATACTGTACCAGTGTTAATTTGTTAGTTTTGACAAATGTACCATAGTTATTTTAGATGTTAATATTGATACATCTCTGATGAGTATCAGAGGGCTCTTGTCTCACGCCTAATTGGATAAAACAACACGGACACACATGGAGTGGTTTTAAAGAGCAGAGAGTTTAATCGGCAAGAAAGAAGGGAGACGAAAGAAGGAAGAAGCTCCCCTATATAGACACAGAGGGAGGGGGGCTCCAAAGCCAAGAGAAGAAACCCAGAGTGCCAGGCAGATAACAGCCAGTTATATGAGGAGGCTGGAAGAGGTGGTGTCTGATTTGCATAGGGCTCAGGGGATTGGTTTGACCAAGCATGTCATTCACTTAGCCTGAAAAAACTAGCCCTCCCACCCTAGACTTTTAATATGCAAATGAAGTACGCCATGCTGTTCTACACACGTGGGGATACGTGGGAACAGCCATGATGCCAGACACATGTGGGGGCAAGGGCAAGAGGACAAGGTGGGATTGAATCGCCATGTTTGGGTGGACCCAGTTTCTAATGGCCAACATTTGTACATCAAAGGTTGCTGGCAAGCTCTAAGAGCCAGGGCTTTCCCACTAAAAGAAACGTTTCTGGAGCTGCTTTAAGAGACAAGAACTTTCCAAGGACCCCTTTTCCTCTCTGTCTGGCTAAAATAATTTCCTTTTTTTTTTTTTTTTTTTTTTTTTTTTTTTGAGCCGGAGTCTCGCTCTGTCACCCAGGCTGGAGTGCAGCGGTGCAATCTCGGCTCACTGCAAGCTCTGCCTCCCGGGTTCACGCCATTCTCCTGCCTCAGCCTCCTGAGTAGCTGGGACTACAGGCTCCCGCCACCTCGCCCGGCTAGTTTTTTGTTTTTTTTTTTTTTTTTAGTAGAGACGGAGTTTCACCGTGTTAGCCAGGATGGTCTCGATCTCCTGACCTCGTGATTCGCCTGTCTCGGCCTCCCAAAGTGCTGGGATTACAGGCTTGAGCCACCGCGCCCGGCCTGTTTCTTAATAACTCCTATAACAACATTAGGGAAAGCTGGGTGAGAGAGATATAGAAAATCCCTGTACTGTCTCTGCAGATTTTCAGTGAAATATTCCAAACTAATAAGCCTTTTTTTTTTAAGGTGATATAAAAATCAGTGAAAGAAATAAGGATAAAGAAAGTCACAGCATTAAAAAAGAAAATGTGGCTGGGTGTGGTGGCTCACCCTTATAATCCTAGCACTTTGGGAGACCAAGGAGGGAGGATTACTTGAGCCCAGGAGTTCCAGACCAGCCTACACAACAGGGTGAAACCACATTTCTTTAAAAAATACAAAAATTAGCCAGGTATGGTGGCACGAGCCTGTAGTCCCGGCTGCTCAGGAAGCTGAGGCAGGATAATCAATTGAGCCTGGGAGGTAGAGGCTGCAGTGAGCCATGATCACACCACTGCACTCCAACCTGAGCAACAGAACAAGACCCTGTCTCAAAAAACAACAACAACAAAAGAAAATGTAATTACATATGCTGTCACATCACAAAAAAACTAAATCCATTAAGTCCTTAAGGAAATTAAACTATTTCAATGTCAAAAACTAAATCTAGGTATTGGCATCATTTTTTGAAGTCTTTCCCACCTTCTCCTACAATGGCTTTCTTTTAGTGTTAATTTTATATTTGTTTCAATTTAATAATGCTTCCAGAGATACTTTATGCCTAAAGCAAATACATATATATGGTGTCTCTCCCATCCTCATTTTTACCTAAATGTCACTAACACTATACACACTGTAACACAACCTTATTTTTTGTTTTTTTTCCCATTCACAATATAGCTTAGGGACCATTCTACAACTTTTAATAACTATCAACTGTATTGAATGCTACTGTTGATGAAGTAATTCTTCAAAATAAATTATGCTCTAAACATATAAACAAAGACACAGGACTGGGTGGAATTAGCTTATGCAAAAAATAATTATATGTTTGCAAAACCAAAAAGAATTTCATAAAAATTAGTTTAAAAAATTAATACCAAAATAAAAGCATTCAAATCTAAAGTGATGTCTCTGCCACCTTTCCCACATTATTGAATGTGGAAACAAATTTTAAATTAAAAATTACAAAGAAAACATCGCCAGTTAGAGAAAACAAGTATTTCCATGAATCTCACAAAGCAAGTAGGCAAATGTTTTTGGATTAATAAAATGTAGACTTGTTTATTGCCAAGAGTAAGAATCTGCAAGAGTTTGAATCATCAAGGACAAACTTAAATAGATTTTTCTCAACACTTAGGTTATAAATAATATGCTAAAAAGATACTCAAATTAACAGAATTTTCTTAATTTACCTAGTTAAAAATCAAAGAAACTGGAAAATACAAATATCATTTGCGATAAACTGTGTGTGTGTGTGTGTGTGTGTGTGTGTGTGTGTGTGTGTGTGTGTGTATACACTGGAAATACAGTAAGGAAAACTTGGACTATGCATAAACACATTTTAGTTATTTGGCTAAATTGAAAATATATTGGTATCATTAAATGTGAAAAAAGATATACTTAACTGAATATGTCCACATTTAAAGAGGAAGGTTTATTTGCTCTAATTGCATTTTAATTATGCAGCCCTATTCAGAAGAGTGGGAAAATGCAAGATACTATTCATTAAGATTTTAATTTTGTATGGCAGATAACTTCTTTCATGGAAAAAATATAGCAATATTTACATTCATAACTTTGTGAAGACTGTATTTGAGAACTAGAACACCTCTGTTTCAGGGGACGCATCCTGCTGCCTGGGCTTACATATATGTGCTTCATGTTTATGTTTACATGTTCAAAAAAATAAAAGAATTTTTTTCAAATAAGGGCTCAATGCCTTCACTGCCCAGTCTTTTACGTTTCACTATAGGCCTACTAGGCAAAAGATTCAAATCTTTTCCTACTGTTGCTTTATTTCCAATATAACCAACAGGAACAAAAGATTCAAAAATAATATAATAAATAACATTCTCAAATTACTACAAAGCAAAGAGCTATAATTTAAAATTTTCTATCAATGAGTATTTTTTTATGTTTATTGACCAGTCTCCAAAAGTAGAAGTTAATTGCCTATGTTATTTAAAATGTTCCACACTACTGGAGAAGGTAAGTATATTAAAAAGAGCTTAAATCATGTTGAAGAAAACCATAAACATGTAGGGAGAAAAAAAAGAAATAACCAAGTGTTAAACTGGTCTCATATATACTCTAAGTACAAGAGGAATTGGAAATAAAGAAAAAACAGAAGACCACAAGGAAGAAGTAAAGGATATAAACAGTGTTATCAGAGGAATCTTTCTAAGAACTAGAGGAATAGACAAAACAAGTAGCTCAAGTCTTAAGCTTATTGCTTAAATACCTATTTGAACTTTTGCTCACCCAACTTGTAACTAAAAGCATTGAGAGATTATTAGGGCCCATTCTTCTTCATTATATTTTCTAGTATTTAGGCTATTCAACAGTATGAACCAGTATCTGCAAGGACTCATAGCCTTTCCTCTTAAAACATAATCAACTTTAAATCTAAGAACCAAAAATATTATTTAAACCTCAGTAAAAACTGCAATTAAAAAAAAAACACACTATTCTTATGGCCTATTTACTTCCAACTAAGATTAACAAATATACATGATGTTTTAACTAAACAAATTGTTTTTAAAATACTAACTATAAAAAGAACCACTTAAAATACTAGTGGCAAAACAGAAACGGATGTTATTAAAAATATCAAAGAAGATAAAGCCATATGTTTTTCACCTATTCCCAATTCTAAAATTCTAGCAGACTTATTATGTGTAAAAACTGTACAGTGCTATGTTACCACATATCATAATGCTCACTTATAGAACTTTTCTTTTTAATTGTTAGGTTGCCAAAGCCATACTGCGTATTTTTTCATAAACACAGAATAGCAGCCCTACCTCCTCTTAAATGCAAATAAAATCCTTTTTACCCACAAAAATTGTTAATGAAAGAATATATTGTCTGAAAAATTTAAACACACATACACACACACACACAGCATATAATGTACATGCCTTTCCAATCTCATGACTAATTATTCGCTTCATAACCTTACGATACACCCACAAGTGAGTACTTACAATTTCTGAAATACATTTGAATTTGAATTTGAGAAAAAGCATTCCTTCACAACCGGTAGACTTCAATCTAGACTGATTCTAGCTAGCTTCACGAATGATAATCACTTTAAAATAAGATACAAAAGCAATGTAAAACATGTTAAATGACATTACAACTGTCATACTTTATGCAAATACAGCATAAAGGAATAAAGCACTTGGCTGACTCAAGAACCACTGCTTTGGACTCATGAGTATAAATATGTACTTCCATGTTTACTTTCCCTTCAATTTGTTTCTAAATATACTATATAACAAAAATATGGTCTATGTAAAACAATAAAAAACAAAAATATTAGAGAAACAGAATCATACATTTAAATACATACATATTTAGAAAGTGAGAGAAAATAAAGCTTAAAATTTGAATCTTAATATTTTGGCATAGATATGTTTTCTCAAACTTCCTTTGAAGTTAATTTTTAAAAACTGTCTAAATACATACAAATGAAAAATTTAAGACACACAAGAGTAGATGAAGAGCGATTGTATCTCAAGGAAAAATTATACTTCTTATTTTGCCTTACTTTAGCCTCATTTTTTAAAGCTACCAAACTGATGAGAGCAAAAGTGTCCTCATTTTATCTCACTGATTCACAACAAACATTTCAAAAATGGAAATAATTTTCATTTTATTCATAAAGAATATAACCTATCTCCTTAGGATTCAATAAATCTAAAAAATAAGAACCACTTTTGATTTGCAACACATACTTAAGCAAGGACCTTACCTCTCTTGTAGACCTTAATATCATCAAAGCTTGCTCCAGAGCAGTTGACAACCAGTAGAAGTGCATGACATGTACCGAAGGTCTAAAAGAGGTACGTGTGTGTGTGTGTGTGTGTGTGTGTGTGTGTGTCTGTCTGTCTGTCAGTGATTTCTGGGAAGGAGAGTAACTGATGAGCCTTAGAAGCAAAATGCCTTAACATATTCCATTTTAGAACAACCAGGCAGTTATGAATCTAAAAACTGCTAAATTGTAACCTGCCTTTAAAAAAATCTCTCCCACTTAAAATTAATCAGTTGTTTCACACCAGAGAAGTCACTTAAAGTTCTTGAATTAGTTTCCTCACATGGAAATTTTGAAAGTACCAAAGACCTTACAGTTTAAAAATTTTATGATTCTTTAAAAAAAAAAATCATCAAAAGCATCCAAACTTTCAAATCGTTTCTACAGACAGCATACTAGTAATTACAGAATCAGACACATACTATTTCCCATGAGAAAGCCATGGTTCAATTACATTCATAATAACACTGATGCAAAAATTCTGGAGTCTTCATAAGCAAATTGAATCCAGCAGTGTGACAAAAATGGAGTTCAAAAGATGGGAAAACATAAATGAACATTAATACTCTACAAGGGAACACAGAACACTTGAAATAAATTGAAAGGTAAAATATATAAGAAAAAGAAGAATTTTATGTTTTAAAAATATAAATTCTTCTTCAATTAAACTACAAAGTCAATACGATTTCAAAGAAACACCAACAAATACATTATAATTGTTGTTATAATTAGAGTTGAAAAAAATATTTTTAGGCTGGAAAAAAACAGGAAAATTCTGACAAATGTAGTAACGACTAATCTACTAAATATTCTACTAATCTACAAAAATACATTAAAAACTTACAGTTAAAGAAAACTACATTTATATTGGCCTGAAATGGACAAGCACATGACAAAATAGAATAATGGAATGAGGTAATGATTTATAAACTTTACAGGAAGAATATGTAATAGCTTAGTTCAAAATTGAACAGCATACATAATCTAATTTGCCTCAAAATAACTGATCAGAAAGAAAAAATTCATTCTATGGATCCAAGATAGAATTACTTACTCCAAAAGACTTTAAAGAATTCCATAGGAGAAAAAAAAAATTCCTTACAAGTATACTCCAGCTAAACATCTGTTCTCTAATTAATAATTTACATTATCTATCCTCCACCTTTTTAGCAAGACAATTTTTCAAGACAGCAGAATGATTAAAAACTCTCTTGAGCCAGACACCCTTCAAAACCAGGACTGTCACTTTCTAACAGCATGTCCTTGAGCAAGTTATCTAACCTCTCTGGACTTCCATTTTCAAAACTAAGTATTATGGAAACATCTCAGAGAAATACATATGGTTACATCAGGTTGTCAGATTGAGCCCAGGAACGTATTCCCTCCCACCTAAAATGTCTTAAATTAATAGAAAAGAAAAATATACATGAACATGCAGTCATCTATAACACACTTAAAAACCATAAACCACACTGCTGAAAGAAATTAAGGAAGACACCAATGAATGGAAAAATACCCCATGTTCATGGGTTAAAGGACTTAATATTGTTAAAATGCCAATACTACCCAAAGAAATCTACAAACCAATGCAATTCCTATCAAAATCCCAAGTCTTTTTTGCAGAAGTAAAAAACAAAAACAAAACAAAAAACCCTAAAATTTATATGGAATCTCAATAAACTACAAATAGTCAAAACAATCTTGAAAAAGAACTAAGTTGGAGATCCCATACTTCCTGATTTCAAAACTTAAGCTACAGAATCAAATAGTGTAGTACTGGAATAAAGGCTGATTAAAACCAATGAAACAGAATAAACAGCCCAAAAATAAATACTGGCATAATGGTAAAATGATTTTCAGTACAGGTTACAAGACCATTCAATGGGAAACAAACAATATTTTCAACAAATGGGGTCAGAAATAGGAGATACCCACATACAAAAGAACGTAGTTGGGCCCTTAGCTTACACCATACACAAAAAATTCACTCAAAATGAATCCAAGATTGAAACATAAGTGCTAAAACTATAAAATTCTTAGAAAAAAAAATAGGGGGAAATCTTTACAACACTGGACTTGGGAATTGCTTTCTTGGATATGACACCAGGCATATCCAACGTACAGGCAACAACAACAAAAAAAATAGATAAATTATACAACCTCAAATTTTAAAACTGCATCAAAGAACACAAGAAAGTGAAAAGGCAACTCACAGAATGGTAGAAAATATTTGCAAATCATACATCTAATAAGAGGTTAATATCCAGAACATATAAAAATTCCTACAACTCAACAACAAACAAATAATGCCTCTAAATCCCAACATTTGGGAAGCTGAGGCAGAAGGATCACTTGAATCCAGGAATTCGAGACCAGCCTGGGCAAGACAGTGAGACTGTCTCTACCAAAAAAATTAAGAACTAGCCAGTTGCAGTGGCATGTACCTGTAGCCCCAGCTACTCAGGAGGCTGAGGCAGAAGGATCACTTTAGCCTGGGAAGTTGAGGCTGCAGTGAACCGTGACTGCCACTGCATTCCAGCCTGAATGAGAGCTTAAGACCCTGTCTTTAAAAAAAAAAAAAAAAAAAAAAAGGAGGGGGTGGGAGGGGAGATTTTGGCTACACTACAGCATGGAAAATCTTGGAGAACATTATGCTAAGCAAAATAAGCTAGTCACAAAAAGACTAATACTGTAAAATTCTACTCATATGAGGTAACTAGAGGAGTCAAAGTTATAGAGAAACAAGGCAGAATAGTGGTTCCCAGGAGTTGAAGCACAAGAAAAAAGGAAAGTTATTATTTAATGCATACAGTCAGTTTTGCAAGAGAAAAAGAGTTGTGAAAATGGATGGTGGTGGTGGTTGTAAACTATGAATATACCTAATTCCACTGAAATATATATTTAAAAATGGTTAAGACTGTACATTTTATATGTGTATTTTACAACTTTTTTTTTTTTTACCAAACATTAAAAGAGATATCAGTTGATGAGAAATTGTTGGGATAGAAAATAGCTGGTGAGTGGATGGGATCGGATTGGTAGAAATGAAGTCAACCACAGCACAAAACTGCTAGAAAAAACTACAGCAGATCCACAAAAACTCCATGCTCAGGAGAAATAATACAAAGATTGAGGAGGGGTTCCTACTGCAATCTTTAGGATAATTAAACAACACTAAGGAACTAGACTACCCCTACCTATACTAAAACCCTCTCCCATATCCTAAGCTTCAAGGAACAGAGAAATTTTTGTTGCCAACCTAAAATACAAGAGCTGCTCTCTTTAAATATAATAAATAAATAACAGCATACCATAACATAATGTTCATCCTCCCCAGTAAATCAGGAAATGCAAAGTCAGTAAGATCTCTTTCCACAATCAATTTGGTCAGATTTTAATCATTAATTCAGTAGGTATGGAAAAACAGATACCCCAATATATTAACATAGCCTTTGTTATGGTAACTTTATAGTTTTTATATCAATTTAAACACTTCATCTGAGCCATTTTACTTCTAGTTATCTTATATGGCCTGGATGTGTATCTCTCCAAATCTCATGCTGAAATGTCTCATGCTCCAATGTTGGAGGTGGGGGCCTAGTAAGAGGTGTTGGATCATGGAGGGAGATACCTCATGAAAAGCTTAGAACCATCCCCTTGATGATGAGATTCTTGCTTTATCACCACTTTGCACAAGAGCTGGTTGTTTAAAAGAAGCCTGGCACCTCCTCCTCTCCCTCTTGCTCCCTCTCTTGCCATGTGATCTACTAGCTTCCCTTCTACCATGATTGTAAGCTTCCTGAAGCGTGCCCTCACCAGAAGCAGATGCCAGCACTGTGCTTTGTGTACAGCCTGAAGAACCATGAGCCAAATAAATCTCTTTTCTTTATAAACTACCCAGCCTTAGGTATTCCATCATAGTAATGCAAACAGCTTAATACATTATGTATCGCAGATAAAATATTCACATACACATATGCATAATGACATTTACTATAGCACTATTTACCTAATAGCAATGAACTAGACACAAACTAAACATACATCAGAATGGCTGAATAAACTACAGTACAACTATTCAATGGAATGTCATGAAACACTTGTTTGACTGGTTATTTATTTGTATATTTTAATTTGTACCAGCATTCCTCAGAGATATAGCAGGTTTAGGTTCCAGACAATGGCAATGAAGCAAATACCACAAACAAACAAGTCACAAATTTTTTGGTTTCCCAGCACACATAAAAGTTTTATAGTCTATTAGGTATGCAATATCATTTTGTCAAAAAAAATTTATATATCTTAATTTAAAAATACTTTATTGCTAAAAAATGCTTACAATCATCTGAGCCGTCAGTGGGTCATCCTCCTTCAGTGGAGGGTCTTGTCTCAATGTTGATGTCTGCTGACTGATAGGAGTGGAGGTTGCTAAAGGTTGGGTTAGCTGTGGCAATTTCACAGAATAAGACAATAATGAAGTTTGCTGCATCAATGGACTCTTCCTTCCATGAAGGACTTCTCTGTAGCATGTGATGCTGTCTGACAGCATTTTACACACAGGAGAACTTCTTTTTTTCCACAGTAAACTTTTTTCAAAACTGGAGTCAATCCTCTCAACCCCTACTGCAGCTTATATAATATTCTAAATCATAAATAACTTATATAATGCATATATTACATAATATACAATAATAACTAAGCTTATGTAATATTCTAAATCTTATATATTCTAAATTTTAATATTCTAAATCTTACATAATATTCTAAATCTTTTGTAGTCATCTCAACAATGTTCACAGCATCTTCAGCAGGAATAGATTCCATCTCAAGAAACCATGTTCTTTGCTCATTCATCAGAAGCAAATCCTCATCTGTTCAAGTTAAATTATGAAATTTCAACAATTCATTCGCATCTTTAGGTTCCACTTCTAATTCTAGTTTTCTTGTTATTTTCACTAGATCTGCAATTACCTCCTCACTGAAGTCTTGAACCCCTCAAAGTCATCCATGAGGGTTGGAATCAACTTCTTCCAAACTCCTGTTATTATTATTTTGACCTCCTCCCATGAATCACAAATGTTCTTAATGACATCTAGAATGGTGAAACCTTTCTAGGAGGTTTTTAACTTACTTTTTCCAGATCCATCAGAGGAATCACTATTTATGACAACTATAGCCTTATGAAATGTATTTCTTAAATTATAAGACTTGAAAGTCAAATTTACTCCTTGATCCACGGGCTGCAGAAAGGACGCTGTATCAGCAGGAGTGAAAACAACATGAATCTCCTTTATACATCTCCATCAGATCTCTTGGGTGAACAGTAATATTTTGAAAGAATCTTTTTCCCTGAGCAATAGGTATCAAAAAGGAGCTAAAAATATTCAATAATCCATGCTGTAAACAAACGAACAATCATTCAGGGTTTCTTGTTGCAGCTGCAAAGCACAGAGTAGATTTTGCATAATTTTTAAGGGTCCTAGGTTTTTCAGAATGGTAAATGACCACTGGCATCAACCTGAAACTCACCAGCTGCATTATCCCCTAACAAGCCCGTCGGGCCTGTATTTTGAAACTCTGAAACCCAGGCACTGATTTCTCTCTCGCTATCAAAGTCCTTCTAATAGAAGGCTATTTTGTCTACATTAAAAACCTGCTGTTTAGTGTAGACGCCTGCATCAATAATATTAGCTGGATATTCTGGATAGCTTGATGCAACTTCTACATCAGCACTTGACAATTCACCATGCACTTTTTTGTTAAAGAGATAGGTTCTCAAACCTCATGAACCAACCACTGCTGGCTTCAAACTTTTCTCCTGTAGCTTCGTCACCTCTCTCAATCTTAACAGAATTGAAGAGAGTTAGAGCCTTGCTCTGGGTTAAGCTTTACTAAGGGAATGTTATAGCTGGTTTGATCTTCTATCCAGACCACTCAAATTTTCTCCATATCAGCAATAAGGTTATTTTCACATTTTTATCATTTATATGTTCACTGGAGTAACACTTTTAATTTCCTTCAATAAATTTTCTTTTGTATTCACAACTTGGCTAACTAGCTTGGCACAAAAGGCCTAGCTTTCAGCCTATCTCTGCTTTTGTCATGCCTTCCTCAATGAGCTTAATCATTTCTAGCCTTTGATTTAAAGTAAGTGACATGTGACTCTTCCTTTCACTTGAACATTCAGAGGCCATTCTAGGATTACTAATTGGCCTAATTTCAAAATTGTTGTATCTCAGAAAATAGGACAGCCTGACAAGAGGAAGAAAGAGAAAGGCCAGTACGTGGAACAATCAAAAAACACAAAACATTTATTAAGTCTGTCATCTTATACAGGTGAGGTTTGTGGCACCCCAAAACAATCACAAAAGTAACATCAAATATCACTGATCACAGACCACCACCATAACAGATAAAACACCAATGAAAATGTTTGAAACATTGTAAGAATTACCAAAATGTGATACAGACATGATCTAAGCACATGTCGTCGGAAAAATGGTGCTGACAGATTTACATGAAGCAGAGTTGCTACAAATCTTCAATTTGTGAAAATCGCACTAGAAGATGGCCAACTAGACAGAAGCAAGTGGAATAGCTCCCATGGAGGGACTGAAATGACTGGCATGCTTGAAACAGATCTTCAGAGGGATGGCGCTGACAGTGAACAGAGGGAAGACACACAAGCTGGGCAGAAGGAAGAGAAAGATAGGAACACTGAAAGGGCTAACATGCACTGGGACTCAATTTTGAGCCACAACAGCCCCAAGGAAGCAGGTGAGTTGAAAAGGCGAGGAGTAACCTGCTCTCACCATGGGCTTCTGGATCCCTGGCAGGAGGGGACCCCTTGACCACCACGGACACTGAAGTAGCAGGAAAAGCTGCTTAGAGAAGTAGTGGGGCAGCAAGCCGATATGGAACCCAGATGGTTTGGTGCAGGAGTGTCTATAGTGGAGCACAGCCCGGAACAGCCATCCCACTAGGCTCAACTTGCTCCCATAAGAGACTTTAGCCCTAGGGGAAATGTCATACCTGAACTCACACCTGAACTCTGCAGGGCAGTCTTGCACATCAGATAGGGCTCCTCTGACCCAAGCACCTCTTAGTTGGCTGGCCTCTCCCAGGGCCCCAGCCTAGTCACACTTGCTTAAAGAGCAGTCTCGTGTGCCCTGGGGGCCTACACCATAGCTTCTGCACAGACAGACTGTGTCTGACTGGTAGAGAGCTTCAGCAAGGCAGCTCCTACAGCCATACACGAGCCTGCATGCAGCTTCCTCATACTGCAGCATACCTGCAAGCCCACAGCAACTCCCCACCTCACTTTGCTGGTACATGTCTTCACAGTGAGTTTTGCTTTACTTGCACCACCCACATGTGAGAGTGCAGGACGCCCACCACCCTGCCAATCCCCACTGATGGCTGCCTTGGCGGGCACACAGCCAGTATGGTCCGCTTTCACCAGCAACCCACCCTTGCACTAACCCTGCAGAGAGAACAAGGAATCCTCCTACAACCTGAGAGACACTCCATCTTGAGGGGCACAGAGAAGGCACCTAGACCTGTACCAACCAGCATCCTGCCCCAAGCCAGCTCCATCTGAACTACAACAGAGCAGAGTCTCCAGGAGGAAGCCCCCTCTACTCACCCCACACAATTTGCCTTGCCTTCGCCACTGTGGTGAATGCCAGCAGGCAGGCAGGCACCCCTGCATCCACTAGCACTCTGCTGCAGTTGCTGCACCTCAGACCCCCAAGTGCAGTGAATTCCAAGGCTTGAGGAGCCATTTTTCCAACAAAGTTTGGGTGCAATACAAGTCTCCAAGAGTTACAGCACTCAGTCTAAGAGGTGGGAGTTGAGCACTGGCCTCGTAAAATCTCCCAGAAACAAAACCAGTTGACTGAATCCACCTTATTCCACAATAAAACCCTCAAGGTCATCATACAAGATAAAAGAAAACGAAAACCCATTCAAGGGTGAGCAACCTCAAAGACTGAATGTAGATAAGCCCACAAAATGGGAAAGAATCAGTGCATGAATGCTGAAAACTCATAAAGCCAGAGTATTTTCTTTCCTCCAAATGACCACATCACCTTTCCAACAAGGGTTTGGAACCAGGGTGAGGCTGAAATGAGAGAAATATAATTTAGAATATGAATATGAACAAAGTTTATTATCTACAGAAATAAAATGCAAGGAAGCTAAAAATCATCATAACACAATGCAGGTGCTGACAGACAAAAGAGCCAATATAGAGAAGACTATAACCAACATGATAGAGCTGAAAAACACACCATAACAATTTCACAATGCAGTCAAAAGTATTAACAGCAGAACAGACCAAGTGGAGGAAAGAATCTCAGAGCTTAAAGACTGGCTTTGTAAAATAAAACAGGCAGACAAGAATAGAGAGAAAAGAAAGAAAAGGAATGAACAAAACCTCCAAAAAATATGTTGTCTTACGAAATGAACAAAACCTCCAAAAAATTTGTTGTCTTATGAAAAGAGAACAAATCTATGACTGATTGGGATACCTGAAAGAAATGGTGAGAAAGGAACCAACTTGGAAAACATATTTCAGGATATCATCTAGGAGAACTTCCCCAAGCTAGCTGGAGAGGCCAACATTTAAATTCCAGAAATGCAGAGAGCCCCAGTAATATACTCCATAAGAAGATCAACCACAAGACACACAATCATCAGATTCTCCAAGATCAAAATAAAATAAAATAAAATGTTAAAGGCAGTCAGAGAGAAATGCCAGGTCACTTACAAAGAGAAACCCTTCAGACAGTGAACCCCTCAGCAGAAACTATATAAGCCAGAAGAAACTGGAGGCCAATATTCAATATTTCTTAAAGAAAAGAAATCCAACCCAGAATTTCGTAACTACCAAACTAAGATTCATAAGGAGGAAAAGATAAGATCATTTTCAAACAAGCAAATGCCGAGGGAAATTGTTAGCATCTGCCTTACGAGAGTTCCTGAAGGAGGTATTAAATATGAAAAGGAAAGACCACTACAGCCACTACAAAAACAAACTGAACCAGTGACACGATAAAGCAACCACATAAACAAGTCTGCAAAATAACCAGCTAGAATCATGATGACAGGAACAAATCCACACATATCAATACTAACCTTAAATGTAAATGGGCTAAACGCCCCAATAAAAAGACACTGCATGGCAACCTGGATAAAGAACCAAGACCTATTGGTATGTTGTCTTCAAGAGACCATCTCACAAGCAGTGATATACATAGGCTCAAAATAAAGGGATGGAGAAAAATCTACCAAGCAAATAGAAAATACAAAAAAGGTAGGGGTTGCAATCCTAGTTTCTGGAAGAAAAAAAAAAGACTAAACCAACAAAGATCTTAAAAGACAAAACGGTGCATTACATAATGGTAAAGGGTTCAATTCAACAAGAGCTAACTATCCTAAATATGTATGTGCCTAACACAGGAGCATCCAGATTTATAAAGCAAGTTCTTAGAGACCTTCAAGGAGACTTAGACTTCCACACAATAACAGTGGGAGACTTTAACACCCCGTGGACAATCTTACACTAGCAAAATAACTACAAACTATTTTGTATAAAAACTAACAAAGATATTAAGGGCCTGAACTCAGCACTGGATCGAATGGCCTTAAATAGATATCTACATAAATCTCTGTGAAAAACAATAGAATATACATTCTTTTCTTTGCCACATAACACATACTCTAAAATTGATCACATAATTGGAAGTAAAACAATCTTCAGCAAATGCAAAAGAACTGAAATTACAATAAGTAGACTCCTGGACCACAACACAATCAAAATTAAAATCAAGACCAAGAAAATTCACTCTAAACCATACAATCACATGGAAATTAAATAACCTGCTCCTGAATAACTTTTGGGTAAATAATGAAATCAAGGCAGAAATCAAGTTCTTTGAAACTAATCAGAACAAAGCTAAAACATGCCAGAACCTCCGGGACACAGGTAAGGCAGTGTTAGAAGGAAAATATATAGCACTAAATGCCCACATCAAAAAGTTACAAAGATCTCAAGTTAACAACCTAACATCTCAACTAAAAGAACTAGAGAACCAAGAGCAAACAAATCCCAAAGCCAGCAGAGGACAAGAAATAACCACAATCAGAGCTGAAGGAGACTAAGACATGAAAAATCGTGAACTGAAGGAGACTAAGACATGAAAAACTATTCAAAAGATCAAGGAATGTAGGAGTTGATGTTTTGAAAAAATTTAAAAAAAAATAGACCACCAGCTAGACTTATGAACAAGAAAAGAGATATGATTCAAATAAACACAATCAGAAATGACAAGAGGGGTATTACCACTGACTCCACAGAAACACAAACAACTATCACAGAGTAGTATCAACACCTCTATGCACATAAACTAGAAAATGTAAAAGAAATGGATAAATTCCTGGACACATACACTCTCCCAAAACTGAAACAGGAAGAAATCCCTATATAGACCAATAATCAGCTCTGAAATTGAGGCAGTGATAAATATCCTACCAACCAAAAAAAGCCAAGGACCAGATGGAGTCACAGCTGAATTCTGCAAAATGTACAAGAAGAGCTGGTATCATTCCAACTAAAACTATTCCAAAAGATTGAGGAGGAGCGACTCCTCCCAAACTCATTCTGCAAGGCCAGCATCATCCTGATACCAAAACCTGGCAGAGATACAACAAAAGAAGAAAACTACAGGCAACTATTCTTGATGAACATCAATGCAAAAATGTCCAACACAATACTGGAAAACCAAATTCAATAGCACATCAAAAAGCTTATCCACCGCAATCAAGTAGGCTTTATCCCTGGAACGCAAGGTTAGTTCAACACATGCAAATCAATAAATGTGCAAACAGAACTAAAGGCAAAAAACACTCATTATCTCAATAGATGCAGAAAAGGCTTTCAATAAAATTAAACATCCATTCATGTTAAAAACTCGCAGCTGGACGCGGTGGCTCACGCCTGTAATCCCAGCACTTTGGGAGGCCGAGGCAGGCGGATCACGAGGTCAGGAGATCGAGACCATCCTGGCAAACACAGTGAAAGCCCGTCTCTATTAAAAATACAAAAAAATTAGCCAGGCATGGTGGCGGGCGCCTGTAGTCCCAGCTACTCAGGAGGCTGAGGCAGGAGAATGGCGTGAACCTGGGAGGTGGAGCTTGCAGTGAGCCGAGATCACGCCACTGCACTCTAGCCTGGTCGATACTGAGAGACTCCGTCCCAAAAAAAAAAAAAAACTCTCAAGAGGCCAGGTGCAGTGGCTCACGCCTATAATCCCAGCACTTTGGGAGGCCGAGGCAGGTGGATCACAAGGTCAGGTAGGAGATTGAGACCAATCACAAGGTCAGGAGATTGAGACTAGCTAACACAGTGAAACTCCATCTCTACTAAAAATACAAAAAAGTAGCCAGGCGTGGTGGCAGGCACCTGTAGTCCCAGCTACTTGGAAGGCTGAGGCAGGAGAATGGCATGAACCTGGGAGATGGAGCTTGCAGTGAGCAGAGATTACACTACTGCACTCCAGCCTGGGAGACAGAACAAGACTCCATCTCAAAAAAAAAAAAAAAAACAACTCTTGAGAAACCAATCATTGAACAAACATACTTCAAAATAGTAAGAACCATATATGACAAACCAGCAGCCAACACCATACTGAATGGGCGAAAGATCAAAGTATACCCCTTGAAAACCAGCACAAGACAAGGATGCCCTCTTTCACTACTCCTATTCAACATAGTATTTGACGTCCTGGCCAGGGCAATCAAGCAAGAGAAAGAAATAAAGGAAATCCAAAAAGGAAAAGAGAAAGTCAAACAATCCGTGTTGGTAGTCAACATGATCCTATACCTAGAAAACCCCAGAGTCTCATCCCAAAAGCTTCTTGAGCTGATAAACAACTTAAGCAAAGTTTCAGGATACAAAATAAATATGCAAAAATCACTAGCA
Source organism: Macaca mulatta (assembly GCF_049350105.2). Lineage (NCBI taxonomy): Eukaryota > Metazoa > Chordata > Mammalia > Primates > Cercopithecidae > Macaca > Macaca mulatta. The sequence goes on from NC_133411.1 coordinate 127,976,647, forward strand.
CGCCTATATACCAACAACAGTTAAGCTGAGAGCCAATTCAGAAACCTACTCCCATTCACAACTGCTACAAAAAGAAAAAAAGACCTAGGAATACAGCTAACTAGGGAGGTGAAAGATCTCTACAAGAACTACAAAACACTGCTCAGAGAAATCAGAGATCTCACAAACAAATGGAAAAACATTAAAATGGGCATACTACCCAAAGTAATTTATAGATTCAATGCTATTCCTATTAAATTCTCACTGAGATACTTCACAGAACTAGAAAAAAAAATATTTTAAAGTGCATATGGAATGAAAAAAGAGCCCAAATAGCCAAGGCAATCCTAAGCAAAAAGGATGAAGCTGGAAGTATCACACTACCCGACTTTGAACTATATATACTACAGGGCTACAGTAACCAAAACAGCATGATATTGGTACAAAAACAGACACATAAACCAATGGAACAGAGTAAGGAACCCAGAAGTAAGCCCACACACCTACAACTATCTCATCTTTGACAGACCTAACAAAAACGAGCAATGGGGAAAGGAGTCCCTATACAATAAATGGTGCTGGGATAACTGGCTAGTCAAATGCAGAAGATTGATACTGGACCCCTTCATTATACCATATGAAAAATTAATTCAAGATGAATTAAAAATTTAAATGTAAAACTCAAAACTATAAAAACCCTGAAAGATAACCTAGGTAAAACCATTCAGGACATAGGCACGGGCAGAAATTTCATAACAAAATCTATGTTGACACTGTCAAAAGCAATTGCAACAAAAGCAAAAATTGACAAATGGGATCTAATTAAACTGAAGAATTTCTGCACAGTAAAAGAAACCATCATCAGAGCAAACAGACAACCTACAGAATGTGAGAAAATTTTTGCAAACTATGCATCCAAAAAAGGAATACTATCTATCATCTACAAAGAACTTAAACAAATTCACGAGAAAAAAAAATCCTATTAAAAAATGGGCAAAGGATATGAACAGACACTTTTCAAAAGAAGACATACATGTAGCCAACAGTCATATGAAAAAAAGCTCAGTATCACTGATCATTAGAGAAATGCAAATCAAAACCACAATGAGATACCATCTCACACCAATCAAAATGGTTATTATTAAAAAGTCAAAAAGTAACAGATGCTGGCAAGGTTGTAGAGGAAAAGGAACACTTATACACTGTTAGTGGGACTGTAAATCAGCTCAGTCATTGTGAAAGGCAATTTGGAGATTCTTCCAAGACCGAAAGTCAGAAATATCATATGACCCAGAGGTCTCATTACTGGCAATATACTCTAAGGAATATAGATCATTCTACTATAAAGATACATGCATGTGTATCTTCACTGCAGCACTACTCACAATAGCAAAGTCATGGAAGCAACCTAAATGCCTATTAGTGATAGACTGAATAAGGAAAATGTGGTACATATTCACCATGGAATATTATGCAGCCATAAAAAAGAATAAGATCGGTCGAGTGCGGTGGCTCACACCTGTAATCTCAGCACTTTGGAAGACTGAGCAGGTGGATCACATGGTCAAGAGTCCGAGACCAGCCTAGCCAGCATGGTGAAACCCGTCTCTACTAAAAATACAAAAATTAGCTGGACATGGTGGTGCACACCTGTAGTCCCAGCTACTTGGGAGGCTGAGGCAGGAGAATCACTTGAACCCAGGAGGCAGAGGTTGCAGTAAACCGAGATCACGCCACTGCACTCAATACTGGGTGACAGAGTGAGACTCCAGCTCAAATAAAAAAAAAAAAAAAAAAGAACAAGATCATGTCCTTTGCAGGAACATGGATAGAGCTAGAGGCCATTATCCTTACTAAACTAACGCAGGATTAGAAAATCAAGTATCACATGTTCTTACTTATAAGTAGAGCTAAGTGATGAGAACACATGAATACATACAGGGAAACAACACACACTGAGGCCTATTGGAGGGTGGAGAGTGGGAGGAGGGAGAAGATCAGGAAAAATAACTAATGAATACTAGGCTCAATACCTGAGTGATGAAATAATCTGTACAAAGAAACCCCATGACACACATTTACCTTTGTAACAAACCTGCCCATATACCACTAAACTTAAAATACAAGTTAAAAAAAACTTTTAATCGCACTATCTGCAAAGTGCAATAGAGTGAATACAATACAAAAGGGGTATGCCTCTATATCTTATGCACTGACACAGAAAGATAACTACAAATGAAGAATTATATTTTTGGCAGTTAAAAGAGAGTTTTAAAGTTGAACTAGTGTTCAATTCACATCCAGACTGCAGTATTTTTGTCACTTTAAATAAGCTGTTTGACATTTTTCTGTTGTGAACAAAAATCTTTTATCTGTCTAATTCTTAGACCCACATTTTCCTCCACATTTTACCATCTCTAAAATTAGGACATGTCTTATAATAAACAGAATTTTAGATTCCCAAACATCAAATACAACCTGTTTTAAAAATTAATGAGCTCAAAAACACTTATCAATCAGATGTGTGTAACAGTTGGGATTCCCTTTGGAATTTTAAAAACGCTCTTTAAAGCATGCCACCTAATTTTCAAGTGGAATGGGGGTTTTTTTGTTTTGTTTTTTTGTGTTTTTTTTAATTAGATTCTGGGCACAACTAAACCATTATTACATTTACTTATTTCCTTTTAGAAAACACATCTCGGTTTTTTTCCATTTACAGATTATCTTAATTCTCACATATCTGTTGGGCTATAGCATCTCTACAAACACATACCACTGGAAAATATACACTAAAATGCATTTAAATGGTGTTACTCTTCATGTAAAGTGTATTCATTATTCTGAAAACAAAAGGCTATTGAACTAGTTATTTTTTACATATAAAAATAATATTATCTTTCTCATACATTTCATACTCTTTCCCAGCAGACTAGTCTAAAATGATTAAACATTGAAATAACTATCAAAACTCATGGCTAAACTTATACATGAACCAAGACCTTAACCCCTTTAGTTTGAAGAAGTATTTTGTTTGGGGGTTTCTTTAACAATTAAAACAAGTATGTTTTTCAATATTTTTATACAGCTTTTTGGAACTTGCTGAAAACCATTTCAATCACCTTAAAGTTAAATCACCACTAAACTTAAAATACAAGTTAAAAGCTTGTATTTTAAAAGCTCTAATGCTACCAGCAAAACGTGTTACATGCAAATGATTTGATCTTAGCTGATTAGTAACTTCATCCAACAGAATTAAACTCTTAGTTTTAGTTTTAATATTATACATTAGATTTTGAATGTATTCTAATATACATCTATTTTGGAGAAAAACACTTTATTTTTGCAACAAAATACTTAACATGTAGCTACCTTGTGTTTCTCATACTATGTTTAAATTCACACAGAAAAAGCAAATACAGTACTAAAGGTGTAGGTACCATTTTTAAAATATCTATTAAGTCACACAAATTTCACAAGAATTTGATTCAACTGATATCTTTGCTTTCTGTTTTACCATAGGTTAACATGACTCTAAATACCATAATCTAAGATATAATTTTTTAAAATCTTCATTGCTAATTTCAAAAAACATAATTTGAGTATTTAAAAAGTTCATATGCCTAAGAAATAACATGGCTTATGAGTATTAATAATTTGAAAGTATTATTTCTTTCTAATAGCTAACAGCATTATTTGAAACTGATATATTTCTAGAACCTCAGTATTTCTTTTAATAAAGAAATGAAAATCAAACACTACTGGTCTTAGAGAATGTACTAGTCTGTTTACACACTGCTATAAAGATACTACTTGAGACTGGGTAATTTATAAAGGAAAGAGGTTTAATTGACTCAGGGTTCCACATGGCTGGGGAGCCCTCAGGAAACTTACAATTGTGGCAGAAGGTGAAGGGGAAGCAGGCACCTCTTACATGACAGCAGAAGAGACAGTGAGCACAGGAGAAAACTGTCACTTTTAAAACCATCAGATCTCGTAAGAAATCCCTCACTATCACGAGAATGGCAAGAGAAAAACCAGCCCCATTATTCAATCACTTCCCAACAGGTCCATCCTCCAACACTGGGAATTAAAATTTGACATGAGATTTGGGTGGGGACACAGAGTCAAACTATATCATTCTGTCCCTTCCCCCTCCCAAATCCCATGTAATTTGCACATTTCAAAGCCAATCATGCCTTCATAGCAGTCCCCCAAAGTCTTAACTCATTCCCACATTAACCCAAAAGTCCAAGTTCAAAGCCTCATCTAGGACAAGGCAAGTCCCTTCTGCCTGTGAGCCAGTATAATTAAAAACAAGTTAGTTACTTCCAAGATACAATGGGGGTACAGGCATTGGGTAAATGTTCCTATCCCAAATGGGAGAAATTGGCCAAAACAAAAGGACCACAGGCCACATGCAAGTCTAAAACCTAGCTGGGGTGTCGCTAAACCTTAAAGCTCCAAAATATCCTTTGACTCCATGTCTCACATCCAGGGCAAGCTGATGCAACAGGAGGACTTCCAAAGCCTTGGACATCTCAGCCCCTGTGGCTCTGCTGGGCACAGCCCCTATGGCTGCTTTCATGGGCTGGCATTGAGTATCTGTGGCTTTTCCAGGTGCATGGTGCAAGTTGTCAGTGGATCTACATTCTGGGGTCTTGAGGACAGTAGTCCCCTTTTCAGAGCTCCACTAGGCAGTGCTCCAGTGGGGACTCTGTGTGGGGGCTCCAACCCCACATTTCCCTTCTGCACTGCCTTAGCAGAGGTTCTCCATGAGGGCACTTCACCTGCAGCAGACTTCTGCTTGTACATCCAGTCATTTCCATACATCCTTTGAAATCGAGGGTCCCAAAACTCAACTCTTGACTTCTGCACACCTACAGGCCCAAGACCACATGGAAACTGCCAAAGCTTGGGGCTTGCACCCTCTGAAACAATGTTCTGAGCTGTACCTTAGCCTACCCTTTTAGCAATGGCTGGAGATAGAGCTGCTGGGCGCAGGGCACCAAGTCCTGATGCTGCACAGAGCAGGAAGGCCCTGGGACCAGCCCACAAAACCATTTTTCCCTCCTAGGCCTCTGGGCCTGTGATAGGAGGGTCTGCCATGAAGATATCTGAATGCCCTGGAGACACATTCCCCATTGTCTTGCCTAGTAACATTCGACTCCTCATTACACATGCAAATTTCTACAGCCAGCTTGAATTCCTCCCCAGAAAATGAGTTTTTCTTTTCTACCTAATGGTCGGGCTGCAAATTTTCCAAACCTTTATGTTCTGCTTCCCTTTTAAACATAAGTTAACAAAAGTTCCAATATCAAACCATCTCTTTGTGAATACATCTAACTGAATGCATTCAGAATAGGCCAAGTCACATCCTGAATGCTTTGCTGCTTAGAAAATTTGTTCTGCCAGGTACCCTAAATCATCTCTTTCAAGTTCAAAGTTCCACAGACCTCTAGGGCAGGGACAAAATTCAGCCAATCTGTTTGCTAAAGCATAGCAAGAGTGACCTTTGCTCCAGTTCCCAATAAGTTCCTCATCTCCATCTGAGACTACCTCAGCCTGGACTTCATTGTCTATTTCATTACCAGCATTTTGGTCAAAACCATTCAACAAGTCTCTAGGAAGTTCCAAATTTTTCCACATTTTCCTGTCTTTCTGAGCCCTCCAAACTATTCCAACCTGTTACCAAATTCCAAAGCTGCTTTCACATTTTCAGATTATCTTTATAGCAGTACACACTCTGTCAGTACCAATTTCCTGTATTAGTCCGTTTTCACAATGCTATAAAGACACTACCTGAGACTGAGTAATTTATAAACAAAAGCAGTTCCATTGACTCACAGTTCCGTGCATGGCTGAGGAGGCCTCAGGAAACTTACAGTCATGGGAGAGGACAAAGGGGAAGTAGGCATCTCTTACATGGCCACAGCAGAGAGAGTACACAGGGGAGACTGACACTTTTATAATCATCACATCTCATGAGAATTCCCTCACTATCACAAAAACAGCATCCCCACGATCCAATCACCTCCCACCAGGTCCCTCCCCTCAACACATGGGGATTACAATTGGAAATGAGATTTGGGTGGAGAGACAGAGCCAAACCATATCACAGGATAAAATTTACTCCAAAATCTTTTTACAGGAGAGAGAAAATAAATAAAGCTAACAAAAATGACACTTGAAAATGGTGGGACTATGAACTTTACAAATATTTATAGTTCTGTAAGTAATGAGCAGAAGAGACAGAATTGTGTAGTTCAAAATTAGACAGCAGATTTTTGTAAATCTGTAAAAGCTCTTTTTCTGTAGATACAATTTTGCAGTTACTAAACTGGAAAGGAACAGGCAAAAAGAAACATGAGGACTATGATGAACATTTCTCATCTCTGTTTAATCAAATCTAGAATGTTCTTAATAAAATTTTTCCAGAAGCACTAACATTTGAGAGTAATGTATACTTCTCACTTCACTAATAGATCTGTGCTTTTACATACACATATACACGTAGTTCCTTTTGTATGTTTTTCAAAAACACACCCACAGAACCTGAACAGTACTAAATTCTTCATTCTCACTGGCTACTTCAAGAAATATGCTATCTTACTTATCCTGAGTTCTAGAAATGCTAACTTTGTAATATATTATTAACCTCCTACTCTCCTTCAGAAATCAGTGTCTAGGAACCACATCAATAACACCAGAAAATAATTCCATGTTACGTAAATTTGCCATAACTAAAAGTGAACTAAATTATCGACACACTCATACACAAAGTTCATCAAACACATATTTAAATTATCTTAGTACAGGGTACTGTACTACTTTACCCAACTCAAAAAAAAATTTATTTCCTGAAAATATTTCACACTTTAGCCAATTAAAATTTTAAAAAATCATATGCAGTTTTTTCCTTTCACAAAAATTATTTCTTCAAATATCCTCTAACACTTTGTATCCTATTTCTCTCGACAGTTAAAATTTTAAGCTTTTAAAAACCTTCCAGGTTGGAGCCAGGTGTGGTGGCTCACACCTGTAATCCCAGCACTTTGGGAGGCCGAGGCGGGAGGATCACAAGGTCAGGAGATCCAGACCATCCTGGCTAACACAGTGAAAGCCCGTCTCTATTAAAAATATAAAAAATTAGCCAGGTGTGGTGGCAGGCGCCTGTAGTCCCAGCTACTTGGGAGGCTGAGGCAGGAGAATGGCATGAACCCGGGAGGCGGAGCTTGCAGAGAGCTGAGACTGCACCACTGCACTCCAGCCTGGGGGACAGAGCGAGACTCCGTCTCCAAAAAAACAAACAAACAAACAAACAAAAACTGTCCAGGTTGGGTATAGTGGCTCATGCCTATGATCCCAACACTTTGGGCAGCCAAGGCAGGAGGACTGCTTAAGCCCAAGAGTTCAAGACCAGCCTGGGCAAAATAGGAAGATGAAGTTATCTACAAAAAATTTAAAAAAAAAACACACACACACATTGGCCAGGTGCGGTGGCTCATGTCTATAATCCCAACACTTTGGGAGGCCGAAGTGGGCAGATCACGACGTCAAGAGATCGAGACCATTCTGGCTGGTATGGTAAAACCCTCTCTCTACTAAAACTACAAAAAATTAGCCGGGTGTGGTGGCAGGCCCTGCAGTCCCAGCTACTCAGGAGGCTGTGGCAAGAGAATCACTTGAACCCGGGAGATGGAAGTAACAGCCAGCCGAGATCACGCCACTGCACTCCAGCCTGGGTGACAGAGCGAGACTCTATCTCAAAAAAAAAAAAAAAAAATTGGCCAGGCGCAGTGGCTCACACCTGAAATCCCAGCACTTCGAGAGGCCGAGGTGGGTGGATCACCTGAGGTCAGGAGTTTGAGACCAGCCTGGTCAACATGACGAAATCCCTTCTCTACTAAAAACACAAAATTAGCCAAGCATGGTAGCACACACCTGTAATCCCAGCTACTCAGGAGGCTGAGGCAGGAGAATTTCTTGAACCTGGGAGGTAGAGGTTATAGTGAGCCGAGACTGTGCCATTGCACTCCAGCCTAGGCAAAAAGAGTGAAACTCTGTATAAAATAATAATAATAATAATAAATACTAATAATAAATTAGCCATACATGGTGGCACGCACCTGTAGTCCCAGCTACTTAGCAGACTGAGGTGGGGAGGATCCCTTATACCTGGCAGGTTGAGGCTGCAATAAGCTGTGATCACACCACTACACCCCAGCCTAGGTGACAGAGTGAGACCCCTGTCTCATAGAAACACACACACAAACACACACACACACACACACACACACACACACACACACACAAAACTAAAAAACCTTTCCTAATCACTACCTGTGAAAAGAATGGGGGTTTGGGGGGAACTTCCTAATAAGCCAGAAGCATACAGAAACCACTATCCACTTTAATCTGGTTTATGTTTTATTATAAATTGTGCTTATTCACTGCAATTATTCAATTAACATACTGTCTATTCATCTCTGTACAATGATGTCTCATCTATCCATCCATCTATCCTCTAATATTTACCAAGTCTCTGTATGTAACCGGCACTGTTCTAGGGCACTGGAAAAAAACAACTGAAATGTTTGCCTTCAAAGAGTTTACAGTTACTGGAGATTGAGGATGATCAAGAGAAAATTCCTTTCTCAATTATCTTGCAGTCTACAAAGAAATGCAGGCAAACTCAACGGACAATTATTACAGCATGAAATAAATCCCTGTGAAGGAATATGTTGTGGGTACTATGGAAATAGTGGGAAGAAAAGTCTAACCTTATAACAGCATATCAAGGAAATCAAGTAGAGGAAATGCAATTGAAAACTGGGCTTATGGAACAAATACAAGTTAATCCAAGGAATATGTTTGAGACTTCTAGATATGCAGGGAATGGCAGGTAAAGCCAACAGGTAAGAAAACTCATATAGAAGTGAGGGAATTACAAATAATCTATTATTAATGGACATAGAATTTAGGTGGCTAATGGAGAAAGAATGCTGTATACTACATTGTGTAATACAAGTTCTATTATGTATCCATTATTATTTCATCTATATTCACTTTATATTTATATAGTTTAAAAAGCTGAATGTTTCTATGAAATTTTTCTTACAACTGCATGTGAATCTACAATTATCTCAAAATAAAAAGTTTAATTTTAAAAAGCTAGATGGGGATTTTTCAAAATAGATTAGGATATCATTTTAAGCATAATTTCAGTAAGAAAATGTAATCCTTTGATTTCTTAACTCCAATAATTTTATAAGGGTAGAAAATTTGGGTAAGAAATTAATGCCGCTAAAGAAACCCAAATTAACAATAGGAAAAATACCGTGTTTATCTGTTTTACAATGTGTTGATCCATTCAGGATGCTCTCCCAAAAAGAAGTTAGAGGAAAGCAATTTAAAATTGCTATTACTAGCAAAAAAAAAAAAAAAAAAAGTTCTGACTGGTTTGGGTGGCTAGAAACTGTATGGTGTAGTGAACATGAGTAGTTTCTGTCCATTTCAAATCCTGGATCTGCCACTTTCTTAACTTGCTGGGGGTCTTTTAACTTAAAATTCATGATAAAAATATTCTATCCTCTAAAAGTTTGTGCAAGAATATCAGATACCGGGATATACCCTAATAAAGTTAGTTCACGGCTCTATAGAGTGATTCACAGAGATTCCCAGTTCATTTGATATTTGTTCTAGATAACTGGCACTAAGTTTGGACATGTGCTTGGACCAGGTTTTGATTGTCTGGGAAGACCATGGGTGATCAATAAAGACTGTGTACATGTCCAAATGTAAAGATCTACACTATTACAATAAATATTGCTTATCCCTAAGACAGATGGAGTATACCCAGCCACATGAGATGGTTCCCTCCACATATCAAAATCAGTATATTGCTCTAGCCTTCTGTATACAAAACCATGGGTCTGATGGGGAATGTTGAACTTCTAGATGTTTTTCTTTGGTTGGCTGGTGTTTTGTTCAAGACAGGGACTCGCTCTTTTGCACAAGTTGGAGGGCAGGAGTGCAATCATGGCTCACTGCAGCCTCAAACTCCTGGGCTCAAGCAATTCTCCTGCTTCAGCCTCCCGAGTACCTAGGACCACAGACGTGTACCACCATACTTGGCTAATTGTTCCGTTTCGGTTTGTTTTTTTTTTTTTTTTTAGTAGAGACGAGGTCTCGCTATGCTGCCCAGGCTCGTCTCAAACTCCTAAGCTCAAGGGATCCTCCTACCTTGGCCTCCCAAAGTTGTGGGATTACAGGCATGAGTTACCATGCCTGGCAAGTTCTAGATGTCTTCATGCAACCCTTACTCACTGGACAACACCATCTGCAGCTGTGTACACCCCAGCAAGAATTCTGAGGCTGGAGACTATTCCTGATCTCCTTAGCTATGACACACTTTCATCTGTTTCATTTTTACTTTTTTAATACTTTACTCAAGTGAAATTGACATAAACTGCACATATTTAAAGCATCCAATTTGGTAAGATTTGACATATGTATATACCTGTGAAATCATCACTGCTTTATGATTTTCATAAATGATGTTCACAAACGTTATGATTTCATAATGATGTTCACATCATTATGAACATAAGCATGGCACTCCTAACCCTTTGTAATCTCTGCTTCTTGTCTCCTTCTCCTTCCTTCATCCCATCAAGGCTAGCAATGATCTGCTTCCTGACTATACATTAGTTTGAATTTCCTACAATTTTATATAAATGAAATCATACAATAGGTACTCATGTTTATCTGGATTCTTTCAGATTATAATTATTTTCACATTCACCTGTGTTATAGTGTGTATCAATAGTGTACTGCTTTTTACTACTTAATAGTTTTTCGTTATATGGATATGCCATATTGTTTATCCATGCACCTGTTGTTCCTAGTTTGGGGCTATTACAGTTAAAGCTGTTACAAGCATTTACATGCAGGTCTTTGTATGGACATATACTTTTCATTTCTCTTGATTAAATACCTAGGAGTAAAATAGCTGGATCACGTTACCTGTATATTTAACTTCTTAAGAAACTGCCAAAATATGTTTCACAGTGATACTATCATTTTACATTACCACTAGCAATGTTTGAGAGTTTCAGTTACTCTCCACAGCTTTGCCAACACAAGGCACAGTTCTTAATCTTAACCATTCTAACAGGGGTGTAATGGTATCTCTTGTGGTCTTATTTGCATTTCTCTAATGACTAATGTTACTAATATCTTTTCGTGTGTATTTGACATTCATGTATCTTCACTGATAAAGTGTATGTTCCAAACTTTTATGTGTTTTTTAACTGAGATGTTTACTTATAACTAAGTATGAAAGTTAATTACACATTCTGAATACAAGTTTTTTCTCACATAATTCCTTAAAGACATTTCTCAGTCTGTGATTTGTCTTTTCATTCTCTTAATGTATGCCCTTTGTGTCTTTCAAAGAGATTTTTAATTTTGATGAAAGTCCAAATCAATCTGTTTTTTTATGGCTCATGCTTTTGGTGAAATCATAGACAAACTCAAGATCACAGTGAAAATTCCTCTTAGGGCCCTGGCCTGGTCCTTCCCTCACAGGTACTTTCTGAAAATAACAAGCCAAGAACAATTCATCTCATATAAAGATTAGTACTCAATCAATAAATAAAACAGCATAGAATCCATATAAAGCGAATACCAGAAAATGAGAAAAATAAACTGGAAAAACAAATGACTAAGGCAGAATAATTTAACATCAAGTAATAAAGTACATTCATACAAGAAATTCAAGGCAACTATAAAAATGAATAAAGAAGCTCTTCATATACAGATACAGAACAGGCCCTAAAACCCATTACAAAATGAAAAAAGCAAAATAGTAGATATTATCACATATCTAACAAGGGGGGATATGCATGTATATTTAGTTGTATATAAATAAAACTATTTTGAAAAATAAACAAGAGTTTTGATACATACATTGTCTCTAAGGAGAACTGGGTAGATGAAGCATAGCAGTCAGAGAAAGACTCTTCACTGTATACTCTCTCTTATCTTCTGATTTTTCAGCCATGTAAATATATTACTTTTACAAAAAATTTTAAATCTCAAAAAATGAATGATAGTTTTTTCAACAATTATTTCATTTTTGTGATATAAGAAAGTGATTAAGTCACTTAAGTCACTGCTTTCTAAGACTAAAATGTATCTCTTAAGAAATACAATTTTTCATGAAAGAATGAAAATCTACTTAGCTATCCCCTGAAACTCAAGATCCTCTGGCTTCAAAAATATATGCATCATTCTGTTACAATTTGGTAATAATATAATACAAAGTAAAATCTATTAACCAAGAAAAGATAAACTGAAGTGGGTAAGTCCATTTTCTGACCAAAGAAAGTAAATGTCATATAAAATACCAATAAATAACACTTGGTGAGTACTCAGTACAATCAGAAGCCATCTGAAGTGCTTTGCATGTATTATCTCACAACCATCTGTTAAGTAAATGCTATATTATTACCATTTTACAAATGAGGAAACTAAGGGCAGAGAGGTAATTTGCCATGTCAAATAGCAGATAAGCTGCGGAGACAGGAATAAAGTCAGTCTGACATCAAAGCCTGGGCTCCTAAGCATTAAGTCGTATTGTCTGTCCCACACATTTCATTACACTAGGTACAATAAAGTTCCAAACAAATACTCTTATACTTACTTCAGTAATTCACATTTTGCACATTTTAAGGTTCTTAGATTTTAAATTAATTCATGTAAATGTCTACATATCTTTGAAAACAAGTGGACTTTATTTTAGACAGAATGCAATCGTAAGGATGCAAATTAAACCAAACTCCTGATTTCATGAGTTTTGTGCTCTAATTACATAAATTTCTATTTCAGAAGTCAAATAAATGTATAGTGGGGTCTTTTGGTTTTCCTTTTTTTTTTTTTTCTTTTGATACAGAGTCTTGCTCTGTCACCAGGCTGGGGTGCAGTGGCACAATCTTGGCTCACTACAACCTCCGCCTCCCAGGTTCAAGCGATTCTTCTGCCTCAGCCTCCAGAGTAGCTGGGACTACAGGCGCACGCCACCACGCCTGGCTAATTTTTGTATTTTTAGTAGAGACGGGGTTTCACCATGTTGGCCAGGATGGTCTCGATCTCTTGACCTTGTGACCCACCCGCCTGAGTCTCCCAAAGTGTTGGGATTACAGGAATGGGCCACTGCACCCAGCCCAAAAAGTGTTTCTTAAAATGTCTGTAGTTCATTTGTGTTAAATTAGTTTGGAAGCTAACAATTTTAAATAAAGAAAATGTGCATAATTAGTAAGCAGATAGAAGAATAGAGCAGAAATATGATGAGAGCTAAATGTAAAATTCTGTAAGATGAAAAGTACCTACACATTTATATAACAACTCTACCAATAAAGAGATTTCATTAGTAATTTCCAAATGCAATGGAAGAGGTTTTTACTATAACTTCTTTCCTTGGATTAAATTTGGCTAAATTTCTCCATTTGTATTTAGATTGTTTTCAAAATCTACAAGAAAATTATCCTGATTTTTTAGAAAAAAAAATTTCATTATTAGTATAGCAATGTACTAGAAGGTCAAGTATGTTTTTTTAGCCATCTGTTCCCACTATGCAATCCACATCACTCATAAACAGAGGCAGTTTTACCCACGATGCCCTGTAATTGAGGCACATAATCACACCAGCTGCCTAACTATGCCAAGCATGTCTGCTATGCCAACAGCTCTTCTTTCTCTGAATTAATTATGACTACTGGACCAATTTAATACAGTGCTTCTCCAGCATTACCTTTGCCAACAGTGACAGCTGTGGCAAAAAAGTCTACAACGCATACACTGCTACTCACAGCCTACTCTCAATTGTGGCTATGCAAAATATCTCTGAATAATGTACTCCTCTGAAAGAATGTAAGCAATTAGAGGCTTAAACACCAGCAGTCTTATAACACAGCTCACTAGAAGTTACAGTAAATGATATAAATACAAAGCCATTTCACTTTATTAGATGCTTTCAGATATGACTGTAACACAGTAAGATACATTGAAGACAGCACTTTTAATAAATAAATGAAATGTATTATAAACCTTTACTAACAGAATGGTTGAAATAATAAGGATAACTAAGAAACTACTAGTGACTGAATTAAGACCAAACTGCCTTTCGGCCTCTTGGCCTCAAACATTCAGAAAAAATACCAACAAACTTTTATACAAGCAAGAAAATAAAATAATCTAGCTCAATGCTAATAAAATATATCATGTAAGCTATATGTGTAATGTTAAATTTGCTAATAGTCATATTTAAAGGAGTAAAAAAGGTGAAATTAATTTTAATAATATTTTATTTAACCTTACAGATCCAAAATAAAGTATTTTAACATGTAATCATTACAGATTATTAGTAAGAGATTTTGTTTTCAAAATAATCTTTGATCTCCAGTGTGTATTTTATCTATACAGAGCATTTTCATTAGGAAGCTAAATTTTAATCAAAAATATTTAATCTATATTTAGATTTTATCAAATAGAGTTGAAAAAAGTAGTTCACACATCTAAGTTGTGCCAAGCACACCTCACATTTTACAATAAGATAATCATGTAAATACCTTCAAATAAATACTTTCCTTTAATATTCACACATTGACAAAATTGGTTTATCTTTTTAAAATCACTAATTTAACTCAGAAGCAAAAGCATATTGGTTTAAAAACTATGACAGTTCACAGTAAGTAAACTCACTAAAACCATAATGACATATGATAGAAATTGTTCTACATCTTTACATCTGTACTGAGGATTCTACATTTTAATTGCTGTGATGGTTACATGAAATGTATATTTGACAAAAAACATTAACTATACATTTTAAATTCATTTTATTTTATACAAATTATACTTAAATTAATTTGAAATACCATTTCTCACCTGTCCAATTGACAACAAACATTCAAAATCCTGACAACAAATTTGTGGGAAAGGCTACTGGGAAATACACATTGTCATAAAATAGCGGAAAATCAATGGAAGGAAATTTTATAGTATTTAACAAAACTACATACGTATTTTCCATCTGATCCTACTTCTAGCAGGTAAAAAAAAAAAAAAAAAAAAAAAAAAAAAAAAAAACTTCTATAAATATGAAACTACATATGTACAAACATTATTCAACACAGCATTATTTGTCAGGGCAAACATTAGAAACAATCTAAACACATTTCTATGGAAACTGGTTGAATAACTGTAATTTATCCACTTAAAGAATGTAACAAAGAATACAGAGGCTATAAAAAGAATAAGGAAGATCTCTGAACAGATATGGGAGTGATTACCAGGAAAATACTGTTAAGTAAAAAAAATATATATATGCAAAGGAACATATACAGTACTGTACTTCTGTATTTAAAAAGTGGAAATGAAGGGCCAAGCGTGGTGGCTCACACCTGTAATCCCAGCACTTGAGAAGGCCAAAGCGAGCCAATACTTAAGATCAGGAGTTCAAGACCAGCCTGGCCAACATGGTGAAATGCTGTCTCTACTAAAAATACAAAAATTAGCATGCTCCTGTGGTCCATCTACTTGGGAGGCTGAGGCACGAGAATCGCTTGAACCTGGGAAGCGGAGGTTGCAGTGAGCTGAGATCGCACCACTGCACTCTAGCCTGGGCAACAGAGTAAGACACAGTCTCAAAAAAGAAAGTGGAAATGAGACTATTAATCTATACGTGTGTGTGTGTGTGTATATCTGCTAGTTTTCTGAAAAATGCAACAGAGGAAAAATAACCAAGAAGCCAATGAAATTGATTACCCATAGAGGATATGTGGAAATAAGAAAGAAGGGACATAGAAAGAAATGAGACTTCTGAGTATATATTTTTATAATTTTTCAATTTTTGTAGATGTGATCAAATTAAAGATGTTCAGATGGGGAGATTATACTAGATTACATGAATGATCCCAATCTAGTCACATGAGTCCTTCAAACCTTTCCCAGAACTTTTACCAGTTGGGTCAGAAAGAGGAGACTGAAAAAGGAGGACAAACCACGCAGGCAATCAACCCACCATTGCTGGCTTTAAAAATGAATGGAGAAGACCACAAGCCAAGGAGCACAGATAGCCTCTAGAATCTGGGAATAGCCTTCAGCTGGCAGCCAGCAAGAAAACAGAAATCTCAGATCTACAAGCACAAAGAACTGAATTCTGCCAACAAGCCAAATGAGAAGGAAACAGTTTCTATCTCAGATCCTCCATAAAAGAGAACACAGTTGGCCAACAAACTGATTTTATTCCAGTGAGAGGGCAGAATAATAAATTTGTGCTGTTTTAAGCCACTCAAGCTTGTGGCAATTTTTAATGATTACAACAGAAAACTGATGCAGGTCAGGCGTAGTGGTACACGCCTGTAATCCCAGCACATTGGAAGACCAAGATGGGCAGGTCACCTGAGGTCAGGAGTTCAAGACCAACCTGGCCAACATGGAGAAGCCCCATTTCTACTAAAAATACAAAAATTAACCACATTTGGTGACGCACACGTGTAATCCGAGCTACTTGGGAGGCTGAGGCAGGAGAATTGTTTGAACCTGGGGGGCGGAGGTTGCAGTGAGCCGAGATCACACGCCACTGCACTCCAGCCTGGGTGACAGAGGGAGACTCTGTCTCAAAAAAAAAAAAAAAAAAAAAGGAAACTGACACAGGTTTTAAAAGTATCTATACTCCCCTGTATAACATACCACCAGTGTCTTTCTTCTAGTCTTCATCATCTGTGACTTAAACTCTGGCAAACTGCTCTGACTTCAATCCTGCTCTCTTCTAACTCACTTTTAAACTGACAGAAAAGCGATCCTTCTAAAATGTAAATCTGATTAGAAAAGGCCAATTCACTCTCTATCCATCCCCACTTGTAATTCAATATGTACAATCCCAAACCAACTCCTAGCAAGATTTTTGTTGGAAAACAAAAAAATGATTCTAAAATTTATACACAGAAATTCAAAATAAAATTCAAAACAATTTTGATCAAAAAAAGAGAAAGAATAGAGTTTAAGGGATATACTACCTGATTTCAACTCTTCCCACCAAGCTACAATAATCACAGCAGTGTGGTATTGGTATTTAAAGACAGACATATAAATAAATAGAACAGGAAAGAGAACCCAAAAATATACTCACACATATTTGTTCAAGGTATTTTCAAAAAATGAATCAAGGTATCCCTGATGAACACAAATGTAAAAAGTATCAACAAAATACTAGCAAACAGAATTTAACGACACATTAAAAAGACCATTTACCATGATCAAGTGGGATTCATCCAAGGAATACAAGCATGTTCAACATACGCAAATCAATAAACATAATACATCACATTAACAGAACCAAGAACAAATGTTTCAACAGATGCTAAAAAAGATTTCAACAAAATTCAACATCCTTTCATGATAAAAACCCTCAATAAACCTGGTATAGAAGAAACATACCTCAACGTGATAAGGGCCATATATCACAAAACCACAGCTATTATCACACTGAATGGGGGACAACTGAAAGCCTTTCCAGTAAGAACTGAAACAAGACAAGAAAGCACACTTTCACCCATTGTTATGCACCATAGTACTGAAAGTCCTAGCTAGAACGATTAGGCAAAGGAGGAAATAAAGAACATCCAAATTGGAAAGGAAAAAGTCAAGTCAAATTAGCCTTGTTTGCAGATTACATGTCCTTATATTTTTTAAAAAAATCTAAAGACTCCGCAGAAAACACTTAGAATTAATACATTAAATAAAGTTGCAAGATGGGTACAAAATCAACATGCAAAAATGAACAGCATTTCCATACAGTAACAGTGATCAACCTGAAAAAATCAAGCAAGCAATGCCATTTATAATAGCTACAAAGAAAAAAAAAACACCTACAAATAAATTTCATCAAGGATGTTACAGATCTATATGAGGAAACCTGTAAAACACTGAGGAAAGTAATTGAAGAGAACATACAAAAAAATGGAAAGATACGCCATGCTCATGGATTGCAACAATTAATATTGTTAAAATGACCATACTGCCCTAAGCATCTTCAGATTCAATGCAATCCTTATCAAAATACTAATGACAGTCTTCATAGAACAGAAAAAGGAAATCCTACAATTCATATGAAACCACAAAACATGCTGAATAGCTAAAGCAATTCTGAGCAAAAAGAACAAAGCTGAAGGCATCACATTATCTGATTCCAAATACTATAAAGCTATAGCAAACAGAACAGTACGGCACTAGCATAAAAGGACACATAGACCAGTGGAACAGAATACAGTGCCCAGATACAAGTCCACACACTTAATTACAGACAACTCCTTTTCAACAAAGGCACCAAGAATATACATTGGGGAAAGGGCAGTCTCTTTAATAAATGGTGATGGGAAAACTGGATACCCACATGCAGAAGGATAGAATTATTATATACCCCTATTTTTCACTATACCACCAGGCCTCAGTTCCTCATATAACATAGAACCATTAATAATATTCATTCAAACCGCCTTACAATTTGTTTAACGAATAAAATTATATAATTCACACAAAATTATTTTCTTTTCTAATATGCAGTAATATCCCATGAAGATGTCATTTATTGCTATTAATACTCAAAAATAAACATGATTACTGAATATAAATAAATTATGGTTGAATAACATTCACTCAGGAGTTCTGAACATACTCAAATGTAAAATTATCAAACTATGAGCTAAAATATGAAACAGCCACTGACAGGATTCAAGGATTTTTCATGTTATTCATAAAGAAGGCTCCAAGGGCTCTTACGAACTATAAACCAGTGAATAAACAAGAAACATTTCCAATCACAGGCTGGAAAAGTTTCCATATTAAGAATAATTTCCAGTAATAAAAAGCAATAATATTTTCTACAAAGAGAATTCATGCTTCCATAGTTCTTCTGGAGAATAAAAATTATAGTACATCTGAGCCTGTAATACTACATGTAGGTCAGATTTTTCATTTTCAAATGAAAAACATGAGTCTGAAAAAGGTTAAGATAAAAACTAGAACATATACTCTCTGAGGAGGACAGAATAAAAACATTAATTCTCTTAGAAACATAAGAGCCGCCGGGCGCGGTGGCTCAAGCCTGTAATTCCAGCACTTTGGGAGGCCGAGATGGGCGGATCACGAGGTCAGGAGATCGAGACCATCCTGGCTAACACGGTGAAACCCCGTCTCTACTAAAAAATAAAAAAAACTAGCCGGGCGCGGTGGCGGGCGCCTGTAGTCCCAGCTACTCAGGAGGCTGAGGCAGGAGAATGGCGTGAACCCGGGAGGCGGAGGTTGCAGTGACCTGAGATCCGGCCACTGCACTCCAGTCTGGGGGACAGAGCGAGACTCCGTCTCAAAAAAAAAAAAAAAAAAAAGAAACATAAGAGCCAAAAAAAAGATGTTACATATGTTAATAAAATCAGAGAAGGTATAGATAACATGAGCACAGAATTATTAAATTCCTTAACACTTTAAAAAGATGGTTTAGGGAAAAATTCTAAAAAGTAACATAAAACATTTATAAAATATGTGGCCGAATAGGGAGTTCATTACATCAATTAATACAGCTAAGAATAAAAATATGAGCTATTTCAGAAGTACAAGATTATTGAACAAATGATCTGCCTAGTCAGGGTAATCTGATTTCTTAATTGGCATTTCAGGGCTCTAATACTGGAGAGCTCACGTGCAGGCATTCCAGTCAATGGCCCCAGCTGAGTACAACCTTTCACCCATCCCTGTCAAAGTGCCAGGTGTGTACATAAAGCTGTCTTGGATTATCTTGCCCAGCCTAACCATTAGACGAAAACCACGAAGTAACCTCAAAGGACACCAAATCAAACCATGACTAAACTCTTAACAAATTCATAAGATACAATTAAATGGTTGTCGCTTTAAGACACTGTTTTGTAGGAGTTTGTTATGCAATATTTCGGGAGGACCCAAGACTACAGTCAGGTTTAGTGATTCTCTGGGACTCACAGAACTCAGTATATAGTGGAACTCATGGTTAAGACTTATTACAGTGAAAGAATACAAAGCAAAATCAGGAGAAAACACACATGGGACACAGTTCAGAGAAAACCAGGCACAAGTTTCCAAGTGTCTTCTCCCAGTGAAATCACATAGGATGTATTTACTTAAATCTTCTAGTATTGAACTGTAACATGTGTGAAGTGTTCTCTACTAAAAAAGTTCATTAGAGACATAGTATCTCTAACTTGAGGTTTATTGGAGGTCACCTTGTAGCACTGAAGTGCTATCTAGTGTTCCCGAGCTCAAGAAGACTTGTGATGTTTCTCGTGAAAAAAACGCATGTCAGAAAAGTTTAAATCAGACATGAGTTATAGTGCTATCGGGCATAAGTTCAATGTTAATGAATCGATGATATTTATGAAATATGGTGTATGTAAAAAGAAACACATGTAAAACAAGGCCATGTTGTACTGCTTGGTTATCTGTGATCAAAGGCTAGTAGGAACCTAATCCTATATTTCCCCCCAGGGACAATGGTTCAGTATTCACTAACATAGTGTTCACAGAAACTTTCTAGAACCCAGCTGTCACAAATAAGCACTAACTGCATATACAAGCTTTTTCTGGAAGTCGAATATATATACAGAAGTGCCCAAATCATAACTATACAGCTCCATTAATCCACAAAATGAACACCCTTGTGTAACTAGTACCCAAGAAGCAGAATATAACCAGAATCCACAGACCACCTCATACTTCATTCCTGTCATTATGCCCTCCCTATAAAAGAAACTACTACCTTGACATCCAAAAACCATAGTTTTGTCAGTTTTAAACTTTATATAAATTGAATAATTAAATCATGTAAGTCATACTTTTTTTTTTTTTTTTTTTTTGAGACGGAGTCTCGTTCTGTTGCCCAGGCTTGAGTGCAGTGGCGCCATGTCGGCTCACTGCAACCTCCGCCTCTCGGGTTCAAGCGATTCTCTTGCTTCGGCCTCCCAAGTAGCTGGGATTACAGGCACACCTAACCACACCCTGAAATTTTTTATATTTTCGGTAGAGAGGGGATTTCACTATGTTGACCAAGTTATCTGGTCTCAAATTCCTGACCCCAATTGATCTGCCCACCTCGGCCTCCCAAAGTGCTGGGATTACAAGGCATAAGCCACCGTGCACAGCTAAGTCATCCTTCTTTATGTCTGGTTTGTTTCACCAACAGTTTGTTTATATAATTCATTCATGTTGTTATGTGTACTTTGGTTTTTACTACTGTAGAGCATTCCATTACATATAACACCATTTGTTCATTCTGTTGTTGACAGGAACTGGGGTTATTACAGATAGTATTAATATAAATAATGTTAATAACTTGCTAGCTTAATATTTTTAAAAACTTTTTCCCTTAATTACATTAAATGCAAATATTTTTAAAAAGCCACTTGTCACATAAACATCTCTAAATCAGTAGATGTAAACACAGTAATGCTACAAAACTGCAGGCAAGTTAACAGAGATGGTTCAGGAGTGAAGAAAAGAAGTATGAAGTTGTGGCAGTGAGCTAAATAAAGGAGCACTCATTTTACAGAAAAAAAAACTATCTAAAACTATAGTCATAATCCTGATATATAAAGAAGATAAAGTATTTTGTTTTAAGATAGACTGGATGACAGAGTTGATAGATTAAACTAAAACCAGTGATGAAAAAATGATTCAAAATCGAGGGCCGGGCGCGGTGGCTCACGCCTGTAATCCCAGCACTTTTGGAGGCCGAGGAGGGCAGATCACGAGGTCAGGATATCGGGACCCTCCTGGCTAACATGGTGAAACCCCGTCTCTACTAAAAATACAAAAAATTAGCCAGGCCTGGTGGTGGTTGCCTGTAGTCCCAGCTACTCCAGAGGCTGAAGCAGGAGAATGGCCTGAACACGGGAGGCGGAGCTTACAGTGAGCCAAGATCGCGCCACTGCACTCCAGCCTGGGGGACAGAGACTCCCGTCTCAAAAATTAAAAAAAAGATTTAAAAAAGACTCAAAATCGTATTTCCTACTATACTTTTAGTGGAGGTACTCAGTGATAATGATTATCAGAATAATTATCGCTACTCATTTATGTATTCACATATATTTTACATTCTGCAAAGATTCAACTGTATTATAAAATGTAAATATAATTACATTTATAATTACTTATAATAAAGACTTTTAGAACTTCTAATATCACTCACTTTGTTTTATCTAAGATATTTTACCTGTATTTTTTGGTAGTCATGAGACAATCAACACCCTATGATTTCCCTTTACATGATAATATTCTAAATACTAAAAAAGGGGAGGGGAGAATTCCAAACACACGTAAGTATTTACATTGCGCAGTAGGTATGCCTAATAATCCAGGGATTCAACAAACATAATAAAAACAATGAAGCAGCACTGAAACAATCAAATTTTGAGAAAAACCAGACAATACAGTTTCACAATCTCTAATCAGCTTCATTTTTTAAAATTTGATCTTCTCTACTGAAAATCAAATTAAAACAGATACCAGAATGCCTCTCTGATGATTCTTTTTCTAAGGCTTGGTATCTTGCCTAAGTCACAACTTTCATGTAGTTAAAGAAAATGCTATATTAGTACACATATATTAGAGTATACCATATGGGCTTAAAGGAGAAAGATAATCTTGTATCCAGCTAAGAAAATATCTAGAAAGTGTTACCATGGGCTACAAGTTAAATCTGAGACCTGTCAATAAAAATTAAAATAATAGTTAAATGTCTCCTAACTATCCATAAAGTAGATTATTTCCTCAGATTATCAAGATTAAAATGACTTAATTGGGAATTATTATTATTAAGAAATAGTGGTCTCACTATGTTGCTCGGCCTGATCTTGAACTCCGGGGCCCAAGCGATCCTTTTGCCTCAGCCTCCCAAGTAGCTGGGATTTTAGGCACAAGCCACTGCATCTGGCTCAGAAATGTTTATTCTCAACCCAAGCTAAACTCGTAATTAAATCAGGTGATTGACTCTTAACCTCCAATTCTTTTTAATAATTCATACTTAATTACTTTTTATTTTTAACAATTTACCATTAAACATATTCTAATAATTGTCTATATAATCACATAGCAATCCCTCCTCTCACCTTATATCAACACATATCGTGTACGGAACTGGTGGCTTCTGGGTCTCGCTGACTTCAAGAATGAAGCCGCAGACCCTCGCGGTAAGTGTTACAGTTCTTAAACATGGCAGTCCGGAGTTTGTTCCTTCAGACGTATCTGCAGTTTCTTCCTTCTGGTGGGTTCGTGGTCTTGCTGACAGGAGTGAAAGTGCAGACCTTCAGGTGAGTGTTACAGCTCTTAAAAGGTGGCGTGTCTGAAGTTGTTCATTCTTCCCGGTGGGTTTGTGGATACGTCTCGCTGGCTTCAGAAGTGAAGCTGCAGACCTTCGGGGTGAGTGTTACACCTCTTAACGGCGGCGTGGAATCAAAGCGTGGAACCAGAGTGAGCGGCAGCAAGATTTATTGCAAAGGGCCAAAGAACAAAAACTCCACACTGCGAAAGGGGACCCCAGCGGTTTGCCACTGCCGGCTCCTGCAGCCCGCTTTTATTCCCTCTCCTGACTCCACTCACATCCTGCTGATTGGTCCACTGTACAGAGAGCTGATTGGTCTATTTTACAGAGAGCTGATTGACCCATTTCACAGGGAGCTCATTGGTCTGTTTTGATGGAGTACTGATTGGTGCATTTACAATCCTTGAGCTAGACACAGAGTGATAGACGGAAAAGTTCTCCAACTCCCCACTAGGTTAGCTAGATGCAGAGTATTGATTGGTGTATATGTAATCCCTTAGCTAGACATAAAGGTTTTCCAAGTCCCCACTAAACTCAGAAGCCCAGCTGGCTTCACCCAGTGGATCCTGCACTGGGACTGCAGGCGGAACTCCCTGCCAGTCCCGAGCGGGGCCTGCACTCCTCAGCCCTTGGGCGGTTGATGGGACCGGGCGCCATGGAGCAGGGGGCGGTGCCTGTTGGGGAGGCTCCGGCCGCGTGGGAGCCCACTGCCGAGAGGGGGTTCGGACATGGTAGGCTGCAGGTACCAAGCCCTGCCCCACAGGGAGGCAGCTGAGGCTTGGGGAGAATTCCAGCACAGCACAGGCAGGCCGGCACTGCTGGGGGACCTGGCGCACCCACGGCAGCTGTTGGTCCAGGTGCTAAGCCCCTCACTGCTCTGGGCCGGCAGTGCCGTCCAGCCGCTCCAGTGTGAGGCCCACCGAGCCCGCAACCGCGGGAACTCGCACTGGCCTGTGAGAGCCGCTGGCAGCCCCTGTTCCCACCGGCGCCTCTCCCTCCACACCTCCCGGCAAGCAGAGGGAGCTGGCTCTGGCCTCCGCCAGCCCAGAGAGGGGCTCCCACAGTGCAGTTGCGGGCTGAAGGGCTCCTCAAGCACCGCCAGAGTGGACGCGGAGGCTGAGGAGGTGCTGTGAGGGCTGCTAGCACATTGTCACCTCTCAATATCACTATATCTAGTGATCCTGAGAAACAAAATAAGTGATGAAAATATAATTTTTTAAACTGATGAAGTACTAAATAGTGGAAAGCTACAAATGTGCTACTTGAAATATCAATTATCAAATGTTCAAAGCCAAAAAGAAAAAAAAAGTCCTTTGTGTTAAATAGTAACTGAAACATAGTAGAAACTCAATAAATATGTATAGAAAGAGCAAAGTATAAGTAGGTACATCTGGGGGAATGTATAGCTAAAATTATGGCGCACATGAATATATGACAACCAAAATCTATTTATGCTTTAAAATAGATCAAACAATATATCACAAACTGGTAAAGGTACCCAGATTTCTGTAAATCAAATAATTATATCTTCAGATAAGAGAATCTTTAGTTAAATTTAGTTATATCCATACATTCATCATAATTATTCTTCAACATAATTATCTCAATGGGTTTTCTTTATACTTAGAAAATACATATGTTTTTAGTTTCTGATCAATGTAAACAGTAAAAGCATGAAAGACTTTTTTTTCAATTACAACCACTCCTGGAAACACCCATTTGGAAAAAGTAAGCCTGTTACTCTCTATGGTAATCATCACATTACTTACAGTGTTCTTAATAACTACTGGAACTCATATAGAAATTTTTGAGATATCTTTTACCATGTATACACAAATGGTTGCCATATGGATCTTGAGATGTGGACTATATGCAAAGCTGTTAATGATCTCAAAGGACCAGATGCTCTAAGCTTATGAATCATTACAATGTTATTAATATCCTTTTATACCACATAAATAGTTTGGATCTTTAAAAATATCTGATATTATGTTACATCCTTTGGGTATGTCTATGTTGTATCACATCATAACTAAAACCAGATTTTAGTACTAATAAATTTCTATGTTTTTAACTTAGTCATTAAAAGAGTATTTAAAATTACAGTCCTAGTGAAAATACTATATCCTAAAATTCCACATTTTTCACCAAAAATTTATTAATACTTATTGTGCTAAAATGGTTTAAAAAAAAAAAAAAGACTTAAGTCAGTATGCCTCTAACAAAGTGACAATATTGCCTACAAGGTTTTTCTGGGAAACAAATAAGACAAACATTACACAGCTGTGAAAACTATAAACTTATCAATGTGTTTTTATAAGTACAAAAAATACTGATAATATTTCTTTGTCTAAAAAGACAGGGACAGAAATTATGAGAGACAAATGGAGAAGGTACACCTTATTAACTAAGAAGTAATAAATAACCTTCACATAGTTCCACTTTTGCTTTGTTTTTCTTGAAATATCAGAAAACTATAATCTAGTGGGAATATTAATCAGTGTTAAAGAGTTGAAAAGATTCCAATTGCACACAGTGAAAATTCAATTATACTTGAAGCTGGCTTCAAAATACTAATACAAGTATGATCTTGTCTCCAGAAGCTAAGCAGAATTTTCAAGGAGAATATTAGGATCTCTAAATCTCTAGCTAAAAAGCAGATTCTAACCACCCACATATGTTCTTTAAAAGCTCATTAAGTATTACAAACATTATGTTCTGTCATTATGAAGATGAAATCCCATTAAAAATAAAATTGAATTTCCTGGAAATGTAAAAAAAATATTATGAGAAGCAACAAAAGGGAAATAATAAAATCTCTACCATCTTTATCATCATCATAATCTTGTCTACTTATATATATTTGAATTTCAATCAAATGAAATAGAGTTAAAGAGAAGTAACAGTTATCTCTAAAAATACAGCATTCATATTAGAGAATTTTACATATATATTAGTATGAAATTATGTCAAAAGGATAGAGGATCAAAATCTCTGTACTTCCTTATTTAGGATTATAACCAATATTTTTAATGCATACTATTGTGTCTGTACTAAATTTAGGTTTACACCAAGACTGGTGACTCAATTAGAAAGATATTTAAAACAATGATCAGATACCACTTCCCAAAATTTACAATAATAATAAATACCCAGGGCTGTTGAGATTATGAGACCACCAGTGCTCTCACAGACTATTAGTGGACACTGACCTGGCAGTATCCTTCAAGATATGAAATACACACACCTTTTAACCCAAAATTCACTTCTAGAAATCTAATAAAAATACTCACATGTTCAAAAAGCTAATGTTTTCAAAGATATTCACTAACATATACCAATAACATCCTCAGTGTCTAATAAAAAGAATAGCTAAGTGTATTATCATACTTATACACTGAACTGACACAGAAAAATATCCATGACAGTATAAAAATAAAAAGCAAGTTCCTGAATAATATGTGTAAGAATGACACCATTTTTTGTATAACATATGCATGCACACACATGTTTATGTAGAAGGAATAAAACATTTTTTGTCCGTTTTTTAATCGACTGACATTAAGGTTTCTGCCTGTGTTTAGAAAAATTCCTTACATAAGATGGGTATACAGACAGAGAATCAAAGACCAGTAGTATCTCTCCTGAATTTGGAAATAGTGGCAAGTTAAGAAGCAAAAGAAAATAAAATAAGAAATTGATAGAAGAAACAGACATGCAGAGAAAAAGAGAGAGAACATGGCAAGAAACAAGAACTGGCAGCATGTGAAGAAAGAACAGGGTTATGAAACATTCAATTTTGAATAGTTCACCTTATTACAACTCTCCCCTCACCACTTTGGCTACTCCAACATTCACTAAAGTCTACATATACAAACAAAGGCTTTGTGAGAGTGACACTGGGTAAATTGTAGCCAAGGAGCTACATTCCAACTCTGAATAGGCAAGAAGCAGAGAACAGAATATTCAGGGGAGGTAAGAGTTTAGCAGCATAGGAACTCTGAGAAAGAGGTGACCCTAACATTTTTCCAAGAAAATTCCAAAGCATATTCGATAAACACCTTGACACAATTTTATTTAAATCTCAAAAGATAGAGCAATCTCTGCTAACAACTGCATATGTATGTATGTATATGTGTGTATATATGTGTGTGTTACATTAATGTATATGTATAAGCATGTTTTAAAAAGAAAACATTACATTACCCACATTTGATTTGTTAAAATATATTTTCTCTTTTATTTCACATTGTAAATATTTAATGCTCCTTTCTCCAAGGAATAACTAATGGAATTTCCGTTTTAACTTTGAGAACACAGGCCCTCCTAATTAGCAACTGGAGGAATTGCTAATTAGGAATTCAGAAAGGAGTCTCAGAAAAATGAGAAGAGATGCTACTGCTCTCTCCCCTGCAGCTGCAGAGCGTAGAACATTCTGAGTAAGAGGGCCTGTCCTGATAAGATATAGAACTGAAAGCATTCACAATATCATAAGTCTAGTATAGAAGCTGTGTATAAAGTTATAACTGTAATCATCCTGTTCTATTTTCTATGATAAACAGTTCTTACAAATGTTATTTGTTTCTCAAGCCATCTGGAGTCAAAGAATCTTACTATGTCCTGTGATTCTAACCTCTATCTAAAAAACTCTGGTTTTTTAATTGGTTGTCTTGTTTCAAAACTGATTGCCCTGGTAAGACTATTTTAATAACATTTCTATTTCTGAAGATAAAAATATTTATCTTTGGATAACTTTTTTTTATAAATATGGCTTTGCTAACCTGAAAGGCTTTAAAATTTTATCTCTTCCCACTCTTCATGCATAAAAGTAAAATGAGCTAACTAATCTGGTAGATTCTTTATTTTTTTAAATCATGTATATGACTTTTTAAATTAATTAATTGAATTTCATCAAAATTAAGAAATTCTGCACATCTCAAGAAACTGTTTCAAGGATAAGAAGGCACACCAGGAGAAAACATTTGCAAATCATATATTGAGGACATGTATCCAGAATATGTAAAGAACTCTCAGGCTCATTAACAACAAAACAAAACAATATAAAAATGAGCAAAAGATGTGAATGTACACTTCACCAAAGATGATAAATAAGCACATGAAAAGATGTTCCACATCATTAGTCAGTAGTAAATGCAAATTAAAACCACAATGAGATATCCCTACTCAACTATTACAATAGCAAAAATTTCAAAGACCACCCATACCAAGTGTTGTTGGAGATAAGAAGAAACAAGATTTCTCATAAACTACTGGTAGGAGTGTAAAACGTTAAATACTACAGCCATTTTGGAAAACAGTTTGGTTTATTAAAGTTTAAAATACACCTACTATAGAATTGAGCCATTCTACTCCCAGGTAGTTATCCAAAAAAAAAGAAAGCATGCGTCCACACAAAGACTTGTATAAGAATGTCAATAACCATTTCATTTGTAAAGCCAAAAATAGAAAACAACCCAAATGGTCATTTGCAGATGCCCAGATAAACAAATTGTAGAATATGCAAACAATGGAATATTATTAAGCAATAAAAACAATGAACTTCTGATACATACAACAAAAATGAATTGTCCAATAATTATGCTTAATAAAATGAAGCCATTAAGAGTACATAATCTATGATTATATTTATATAAAATTCTATAAAACTCAAACTAATCCATAGTGACATAAACAAGATCATGGTTGCCTAAGGATAGGGAAAGCGTAGGAAGAAAAGATTACCACGGGGATAATCCCTTGATAATCATTTAGAGAGCAATGGATATCTTCATTACCTTGATTGTATTAATGGTTTTACAAGTGCGTATGTATGTCAAAACTTAGCAAACTGTACCCTTTAAACATTCAGTTTATTGGATGTGGATTAAAAAATGGAAAAAGAATTATACAGACCCAAAATAAATATAAGACAATGTTACATCACATTTTTAGTAGCCTTTATGGAAAGAAAAGGTAATTAAACACTGAGAGGGACAAATTACAATTATCAGGCTTTCCAAAGGCAAAGAAAATGAGACTGGGAATATGACGACAAACTATGCTAACATAGCTTTCTTTACCTGGAAATTTTCCTTTCTACTTTAAATGATAATCCACAGAACCATGTTCCAATAGAAACTATGCTTAAAGGTACTCACATCAAGTGGAGCATGCAGTATGTCACAACATCATTTCCCATGAATTAGAAAGTTTCCCCACCTCTCCTTTCATATACAGTTTTGCCATTAACTAGCTGACACTAATTAGGAATTCATTTAACTGCATTGGGATTAATTTTTGTTCAACATTTCAAGTGGTTATTTTAGACCTGTATTAGGATTCTCCCCAGAAACAGAACTATTACGATATATAGAGAGCGTGAGAAAGAGATTTCTTATAAGGAATTGACACATAATTATGGAGGATGATCAGCCCAAATCTGCAGTGTGAGCCAGCAGGTTCAAGACCCAAGAGGCTGGGCATGGTGGCTCACACCTGTAATCCCAGCACTTTGGGAGGCCGAGGTGGGCGGATCACCTGAGGTCAGCAGTTTGAGACCAGCCTGGTCAACATGGTGAAACTCCATCTCTACTAAAAATACAAAACTTAGCCAGGCATGGTGGCACATGCCTGTAATTCCAGCTACTCAGGAGTCTGAGGCAGGAGAATCGCTTGAACCCGAGAGGCAGAGATTGCAGTGAGCCAAGATTGTGCCACTGCACTCCAGCCTAGGCGACAGCAAGACTCCACATCAAAAAAAAAAAAAAAAGTCCAAAGGCCACCCAGGAGTCAGTGGCACAGATAAAGTCCAATGGCAGTCTGCTGGAGAATTCTTCTCTTACTCAGGGGAGGGTCAGTCTTTATGTTCTATTCAGGCCTTCAACTGACTAGATAAAGCCCACCCATATTATAGTGGACAATCTGCTTTACTCTATCAATAAAAAAGTTAATCTCCAAAATACTGGGAGAAACACTCAGAGTAATGTTTAAACAAATATTTGGGCACCCAGTGGCTCACTCAAGTGGACACATAAAACTAACCATCACAGGACCATATGAACTTGCCTTGAAGATGAAGATGCCTTGCACCTCTAAAATTCTTTAATTTCATGTTTATTAAAATTGAGCTCAGGACTTCTGTGTCCATGAAGATGAAACAGATGTAGTTTTCCCTATTTTTCCTCCTAAGTACAACAAAAAACTCTGGACATTGCATATTAAAGAAAACATGAAAAGACTGAAAAGTGACGAGAAGAAAGAAGACCTGCATAGGGACCTCAGGATCCTCAAGACCAAGGAGTGATATGGGTGAGTTCCCTGGATTTTCATTTTGCCTCATATATGCCTGGCTTGAAGCTAAAACAGTTGGCAGCCAGTGTATCTAACACCCTAGATACATGAATGAGTGCCAAAAACAAAAACAAAAAATCCAAACTTCATTGTATTTCTGGAGAAACTATGGCTCAGAGAAATTAAATGAGTCGTGTTAGTCAAAAAGCTAGTAATTAAGGAAACAGATTTCAAACGTGTATCTTCTAATGTCAAACCATGTCTTATATGGCCTAGAATAAATAACAAATGAGTAAATTCAAATTTGTAGAGACTGAATTATGAATGCAAGATAAACCAACTTCTAGGGAAACCAACAAAACAAATGCACCCCACACCACCACCAAAAAAAAAAAAAAAAAAAAAAAAAACACCTCACTGATACCCATCAAAATGAACAAAAGTAATAGAGAAGAAAATGTAATCTGAAGACCGCACCACCCTTCTGGTTAAAACATTTCAGTTGCAGGTGATGAAAAATTAAACTCAAATCACTTATGCTAAAACACAATTGATCAGGAAGAATATCAGTGAGAAGGCAAAGTAGGAGATCCCAGCCTTCCGCCCACAAAAAAAAACTATTTTCCCATAAACAAAAATAGCTCTGAAAGAGCTCAGGAGTTAAGGAGCTGCAGCAACACAGTAAAGCAAGAGCCCAAAAATAACTGCCCAAAGATGGAAAGAAGAACAGACTCATTTTTCCTGAATGAAGCCAACAGTGCTTAGCAATACAAGGAAACTCCCTGACCCAAGAGTTCCCTTCACAAGAGAAAAGATTAAGGTTAGCAACAAGTTTCTCCATCCTTTTAGGGTTCTGCTTCAGTTATACTCCACCCAGATCAGTGGGGAGACCAGCATAGCTGAGTCACCTGGAAACAGCTAGGAACAAAGAAGTGTGTGGCCTATTGGCATCAACCACATGGCAGGTTGTGGCCTTCTCAGCAAAAGACTCTAACACCTTTCAACATGGAGAAACTCAACTCAACAGCCCTTGGGGTCACTGCAGATGCTCCACAGCTGTGAGCACTAAGGAGCTCAAGTGTTCATAGCCATGAACCCCAGAGGCCTGCTTTGCAGAGGACCCAAGAAGCTTTCACCACTGAGGAAACCAATAGCCAGCAAAGCCACTGCAGACCCCCGACAGCTTTTACTATCAAGGGCCTACCTGTTTTTCACCTTCTCAGACTCCACTTGCCTAAGCTACCTGAGTAAGCATCACCATGAGCAACCTAGCCCTGGGAACAAGGGCAGCCACCCCACACATGTCCACTACCACCCCAGGGCCCTGCCACCAGGTTCAGCTTCCACCAGTGTGCACACTCCTGCAATTAGACCCTGCAAGCGCACACAAGCAGATTTCAGGGCTGAAGCCCCAGTGCCAGATCCACAAGCACACAGATAAGAGTCCAAACAGTCCTCACAGCTACCAAGGGCCTCCCACAATTCTTGCCACCAATGACTATGTAGCTGACAATAACACAAGAGAGCTGCCTGAAATGACGAGACACTGTGCCCCTGCCTCAGACCTGGAGCCACTGTATTTCCCCGTACTTAGCACTCCATACCATGAGACCTGGTTCCATAGCATGCTACAATATGCCCCCCAGTGAGCCCATCTGTGCTCTCCTCCTGCACATAAGATATTCATTTACTGAAGCCTGTGATGGAAGTAGCAGGCCCAATTATCTCCAAAATGACTTCAGGGTTATTCTTTCATTGTCTTGGTGAACAGCACCTGGCTTTTGCCCATCCATACCAATCTCCTTATAACACGTGAACATTCATTGAGCCACACCATTGGTGTTCTCTCCCAAACACAATTTTTCATTCTTTAAAACATGGCCAGGGTGACAATTTTCCAAATCTTTAAAAGTTCTGCTTCCCTTTTGATTATAAATTCCATCTTTAATTTGTTTCTATCTTTTTGCATTTTACTATAAGCATTCAAGAGAAGCCATGCCTCGCCCTCAACACTTTGCTTAGAGATTTCTTCCACCAACTATACTTTTTCACTGCTCAGCAGTACTGCCTTCCACAAATCACTAGGACATGAACACAGCTCTACCAAGGTCTTGACTACTTAATAACAACATTAGCCTTTCCTCTCATTTCCAATAAAATCTTCCCATTTCCATCTGAGACCTCATCAGAATGACTTTTACTATCCATATTTTTACCAACATTTTAATCATGACCACTTAGGCCACTTCTAAGAAAACTGGGGCTTTCTCTGCAGTTGTCTTCTTCTGAGGCCTCGCCACAATTGCCCTTAATGCTCCATTCATGGCAGTGTAGGCTTTTTCTAGCATGTATGCCAAATTCTTCCAGACTCTCCCCACTACCCAGTTCCGAACCTGCTTCCACATTTTTAGTTATTTGTTACAACAGCACCCCACTTGTCAGCACCAATTTTCATCTCAGTCCATTCAAGCTACTGTAACAAAATACCTTAGGTTGGGTAATTAAACAACAGAAATGTATTGTTCACAGTTCTGGAGTATAGCCTGAGAAGTCCAAGATCAAGGCACCAGCAGATGTGGTGGCTGGTAAGGGCTTGTTTCTCAGAGATGGCACCTTCTATGTATTCTCAAATGGGGGAAGGCACAAATAAGCTCCCTCAGGCCTCTTTTAAAAGGGCACTAATCCAATTCATGAAGGCAGAGGCCTCGTGACCTAACCTCTTCCAAAGTCCCCACCTCTTAATACTATCACCTTGGGGGGTTAGGTTTCATATACAAGTTTTGAGGAGACACAAAAATTCGACCACAGCACCATATATCTGATCACGACAATCTCCAAAATACATAAGGAACTTATACAACTCAATAGCAAAAACTCAACCCAATTAATAAATCAGCAAATGACCTAAATAGACATTTCTCAAAAGAAGAAATTCATGTAAGTACGGCACACTAACTGATTGTGCCACTGGAGCACCCGAAAAGAAGAAATTCACATGGTCAACAGGTATATAATCTCTAATCATCAAGAAAATATAAAGCGAACCCACAATGAGATATCAGCTCACATTTGTCAGAATAGCTATCAGCAAAGACAAAAGATAACAAATGTTGGCAAGGATGTAGAGAAATGTGAATTCTTATACACTGTTGGTGGGAAAGTAAATTGATATAGTGTATGGAAAACAGTAAGGAAGTTCCTCAAAGAAATAAATATAGAACTACCATATGATCCAGCAATCCTACATCTGGGTATATATCCAAAGGAATTGAAAACAGAATCATGAAAAGACATCTGCACTCCATGTTCACAGTAGCATTATTCACAATAGCCAAGTAATGGAAACAACCTAAATATCCTTCAATGGAAGAAAAGATAAAAATAAAATGTGGTGTGTGTGTACATATACATGCACACACATAAACACACACACAACGTAACATTATTCAGCCTTAAAAAAGGATTCTGCCATTTGCAACAACCTGGATGAAACTGGAGAACAACTCAAATAATATCAATAGGGCCCAATTTCCTTCTAGCTATTATCTCTGTATTTGGCTCTGCTCTCATAGACCAACTCTCACTAGTGCAAAGATGACCATCAGCAACTCCAAATTTCTATCCCTACTCAGTGGCATATGTGTGGGCGTGCATTTGATGCACTACACAAGGTACCAAAACAAGGGGGCAAAGGAACTGAATCTAACCAACACCAATCTAACTCAGCCCTGGCATATATGAGAAAGAGGCACACTTTTCTTCACACCAAGTCATCTTCAGCAAGTTGTGCATTAGAGGACACCTTTCTATAATTCATCCATCAGAGGGACACTGTTTGGTAATTACTTCATAGAGATATAATGTAAGCTAGCAGAAACCTGACTCAAACAGAAATCCCAAATTCACTCTGATTAAATGTAACTGTTTTGACTTGGGACACAGATCTATCTCTGAACTAATCACTCTAGCCTAGAGCCTAGATTTTAAAAATCTCCACCTGAAGTACTTGGACTGAAAATGACAGGGGTAATTTCCACCCAAAGCAAGATCAGTGTGATATTTTAAAGGAAGGGAGAACTGTACAGAAGTTAGCAAAAACAACAAATGTCCATGGCTTCACAGTATCTTTAGAAGAAAAAATTCAAACTTCTTACTAAGGCCACAAGGCCCTGCATCTGGCTCAAGCCTATCCCTACAAGCCTATCTTGACCCATTCTGTCCCTCTCTCACTAAGCTCCAATGGTCTTCATTCAGTTCCTCAAACATGCAAAGCTTTTTCTGACTTCAGGTCCTTGCCCATATTGTTTTACTCTACTGAAATGTTTTCCTCAATTTCTTCATGGCTAATTCCTCATCTTTCAAGACTCAGAGCAAATGTCAGCTCCTCTGGCAGGACTTCTCCAGGTATTCTCTATCTCAATCTCCTGCTGCTTCCCTTTGAAATATATATGGCAATATTTTATTTATTATGTTTATTTTTGTCTTTTTTCCCCAGCTTACTATAAACTCCATGAGAAAAACAGTACAATTCACCAGTAACTTATAGCATTAAAGGAACATAGCTGAACTGCAAATGAATTGGGTAAATGTATGGATTAATCAGTGAATTAACGGATCTATATTGAAAACAAGAAAAGTCCTAAACACAAACTAAACATACCAAAGCTATCAACAAGATGCAATTTAATTTGATCCACATTGAAAGTCAATGCTTGGTGCTGATAACTAGTTTGTAGGCATAGTTAGGGCTCATTACTAAGTGGAAGACATTCTTATTAACCCACTTATGCCTAGCGTTCTGTTATTGGAACGCTAAGCATGTGGGAGTTATTTATATCCTACTGCTCAGGGTCATCGCCAAAGTTTGATTGCAAAAATTCAAAAAATTGCCACCTTAGCTATAAATGGATTAACAGTTCTTCTAATTGTCCCTAGCTTAGAAGGGTAGGGGCCAGGGACATGCCTCATTACGGGAGGGTGAAAGTACTCCAACCTGGAGCTCCTTCAACAGGAAGGATTTCTGCCAGTAGATTACCTTTGGACACAAACTGTAACTCTTCCCTGGGTCTTCAGCCCATTGGTATACTCTGCAAATTTTGATCAAGCTTCCACAATCACATGAACCATATACATACATACACACAGACACACACACACACACGTGTGTGTGTGTGTTTCTGTCTCTCTGGAGAACTGACTCATCAGTGAGTATGGTCTATACAGTTTTAAAATTAAAAAGATGTTAACTAAGAATTATATACAAAACCAAACTGTATTTCACTTGTCGCAAGAACAAAGATTCTTAAGTATATGAGAGTTCAAGAAGTGAATGAAATCTTTATATCTTTCTGAAGTTTGTGTTAAAAACATAGTCTAGCTAATCAAAGAAGTGAATAACCATAAGAAGTCATAAAACCTGGGAAACTACAGAAAAAAGTACTGCTAGTGAGCAATAAATCAATTTAAACACAATTTAAATAGCTGGCAAACACCATTATAAAACCAAATATAACTGTTTAATCTTTCAAAGAAAGCTACATCATATGAAAATAATAATGTAATAAATTTGATAAAATACAACAAAAACTGCTGATTAGGCTGGTAGTATAGTGGTTTTTATTTTCATTTTACAAGAAGGAAAAAAGCAAAAGAGCATTAAAAAGTGTGAGTGAAACCAAGCATACAATAAAAATAAATATAAATGAAATAAATTAATAAGTGTTAATGTATGCCCTTTTCTTTGTATTTTATGTTTATGATTTTGTCTCGCTGACCTTAGGTATGCCTTCTTATCAGATATATAAAAGCCTAGGGCAGCTTTGTATCCTTGGTGGTTTCACCTTACTCTGGTTTAAATGTGTCCCCTAGAATTCATGTGTTGGAAACTTAATCTCCAATGTGACAATGTTATGAGATAGGGTCTAATGTAAGCATTTCTGTCATGAAGCTCCACCTCATGAATAGATTAATACCATCATTATTAAAAAGGCTCTAGGAGTGGGTTCTTTCTCCTACTCTCTTTTTGCCCTTCCACCTTTCACCAGTTGAGGACAAAGCACACCATCTTGGAATCAGAATCACCAAACGTTATCAGTGCCTTAATATTAGGATTCCCAGCCTCCAGAACTGTGAGCCAGAACACCCACTCTGTGTCATTCCATTATAGCACCACAAACCAACCAAGATACACCTATATCAATTATATTAGTTACTTATTTAAATGTTTGAGCACAGGTACAATGCAAAATCCTTTGCTACAGTATATATAAGACATTTAAAATAACAGCAAGAAAGCAATTAATTTAGTACCAACCAATCCTGCTCTCATGGAATTTACAATATAATTGGCAAAATATAAAAAAAAAATTTAGTAAAGATAATCCAGTAATACATTAAAAAGATAACAGCTGCACTCCAGCTTAAGCAGCAAAGCGGACTCTATCACTTAAAACAAGTAAAATAAAACAAGTGAGGGTGGTTTCTTCCAGAATGCAGGCACAGTTCAATATTAGGAAGCATTCATATAATTCATTAAATTATTAAATCAAAGGACTAAGGCCATGTGGGTACTGAATACACATTCCATAAAATTCATCAACATTCCTGGTTTTTAAAAATCTTTATAAAACAAAAATATATTAATATATATTTAATTTTTCTGGCTCATGCCTATAATCCCAGCACTTTGGGAGGCTAAGGCGGGTGGATGACATGAGACTAGGGTTTGAGACAAACATGATAGAATCCCATCTCTACTAAAAATACAAAAAGTAGCTGGGCGTGGTGGCACGCGCCTATAATCCCAGCTAGTCAGGAGATTGAGGCATGAGAATCACTTGAACCCAGGAGGCAGGGGTTGCAGTGACCCAAGACAGGGCTACTGCATTCCAGCCTGGGTAAGACAGTGAGACTCTCTCTCAAAAAAATATATATATATATATTTTTTTTCTTAATATGGAAAAAAAAGCCTGTATCATGTTTAGTGATCAGGTACTAGAAAGCTTTCCATTAAAATCAGAAATAAAAATAAGGATTCCCACTAACCAGGATAAACTCCCAAAAATGCAATCAATATGTAAGCTAATCATTGAAATTTAACTGAATCCAATTGAAATTGAAATTTAACTGAATCTTCCCATGTGTGGTGACTGGAACCCTACAATTTCAACTAAACACTAGGAATTCCATCTAGGTGTGTGAGTGAAAGAGCAAGTGACTGATGGTTTTCTAGGTATTTCAGGATCTATTCCTCTGGTTACCCTTGTCCTTTACCATCAAGACTGACTGTGTCTACATATGGAGGATAATTCTAAAAGTAAGAGGAAGTTCTGATATCCAAATAGGAACTACTCCACAACAATAATGCAATGTGAATGAGCACTCTTAAAGATAAAGAAGTTGGATATACAACAAAAGGGAAAGTAAATTCCCAATAAGGGATTGGGGTTGAGGGAAAGGTAGCTACTAAGGACATTAAATGAAGCTACTCACATTTCAAAAACTTGAGAAATTGGTTGAAGATCTGAGCCAACTGGAAGACAGACAACTAATATCTCAAGGAAGCATTCAAACCCACAGTATGAAGATTGTTGGACAAAAAGGTTAGGTGTATAAAAATGCCAATTCTGTTGCCTATCTGATTTGCTTGTCACCTTCCAGTGTTTACTCTCATATTTTATCTAAATTTAGAAACAAAGGATATGTGGTCCATGATTATTGTTTTCTTGTTTAGTGGCAGTAAATAAAAGAGATCCCATACTCTGATTTATAATATATCACTAGTCTATTAAAAGACATTAAGGCCAGGCGCAGTGGCTCATGCCTGTAATCCCAGCACTTTGGGGGGCCGAGGTGGGTGGATCACCTGAGGTCGGGAGTTCGAGACCAGCCTGATCAACATGGAGAAACCCCATCTCTATTAAAATACAAAATTAGCCAGGCCTGGTGGCGCATGCCTATAATCCCAGCTATTTGGGAGGCTGAGGCAGAAGAATCGCTTGAACCCGGGATGCAGAGGTTGCGGTGAACCGAGATCGTGCCATTGCACTGTAGCTTGGGCAACAAAAGCAAAAGTCTGTCTCAAAAAAGACATTCAAAGAAAGTAAATCTAATAAAACAGAAACACAATAGAAATGATTTTGCCTTTCAATTTAATGTGGAAGAATCTTTCCTTACGTATCTAAAATGATACAATTTTAGTCATAGTTATTACTCAGAAAAAATCCAAATAGCCTTTGTCACTAACTTGTCACTAACTCTAGTGTTCAGAGTCTAGTGTCACTAACTCTGGATCATAAAGATCCAGAGGAATGCTCCTTGCTTTTCTTTCTGACCCCATTAGAACTACAACTAATAACAATTATACTCATCAATAAAACTGGACCTCATGAAAATCTATGGAAATTGAGGTTGCTCCCTTCATCCTAACTTGGGTATCATAAAAAGTATTTTAAACTGACAAAAATATAATATACTAACCTAGTTTTATTAAATTATTTATATGTAGATGCTTATAATTTGACTACCAGACCAAGTAGCAAGATAGATGAGACAGAGAAGAAATCTCAAATTCGGGTTTAAGTTAACTGCTGATGTGCTATTACCAGACAATGACAGTGTAAGAACTACAATCTTTTTACCTGCATGTCTTAATAACTGAAAGAAAATAAGAAGGACATTTTACAAAAGGACGTCTTACAAAAAGAGTAGCTCTAACAGGTGATGAGGGTCCCTTTCCCTAAAATAAAACACATGGAAAGAAACAATAGGGAAGGGAAAAAGAAACAGCCAGGTGTTTGACTCTTAGGTCATATTAAGGATTTATCAAAATAAGTGCACCTATGTTCACATGCAAGAATACAATCCATTTCAGAGACGATATTAGTCGTTCTCACACTGCTATGAAGAAATACCCAAGACTGGGCAATCTATTAAGAAAATAGGTTTAATTGACTCATAGTTCCACAGGGCTCAGGAGGCCTTAGGAAACTTACTATCATGGCAGAAGGAGAAGCAAACATGTCCTTCTTCACATGGGGGTAGTAGAAACAAGTGTCAAGCAAAAGGGAGAAAAACCCCTTGTAAAACCATCCGATTAGCCGGGCACGGTGGCTAACACCTACAATCCCAGCACTCTGGGAGGCCAAGGCGGGTGGACCACTTGAGGTCAGAAGTTTGGGACCAGCCTGACAAACATGGTGAAACCCTGTCTCTACTAAATTATTAGCCAGGAGTAGTGGTGCGTGACTGTAATCCCAGCTACTCAGGAGGCTGAGGCAGGAGAATCGCTTGAACCTAGGAAGCTGTAGTGAGCCGAGTTCGCACCACTGCACTCCAGCCTGGGCAATGGAGCGAGACTCCATCTCAAAAAAAAAAAAAAAAAAAAAGAAAACAAAACAAAAAAAAATAACAAACCATCCAATTTCATGAGAATTCATTCACTATCACAAGAACAGCATGGGGGATCTGCTCCCATTATCTAATCACCTCCCATGAGGTCCCACCCCCAACACATGGGGATTACAATTCAAGATGAGATTTTGGGTGGGGACACAGCCAAACCATATCATGGATTAATATATTCATTATTCAGATTTTCAGAGGCAGCACAGAAGTCAGGAAGCCTAAATTCTTTCCGTCTTTTTGTTTGTTCTTCTAAATATACAAGTAATACATTGCTCACTGAAAACGTTTGGAAAATAAAAGAGGGTAAGTAACATCAAATGGACAATCTGACCGCCAAGAGATGACATTTTATATCGGTCAGGTTTCTTTTTCTTTTTTTCTTCTTTTTCCTTTTTGAGACAGAGTCTCCCTCTGTCACCCAGGCTGGAGTGCAGTGGCACGATCTCGGCTCACTTCAAGCTCCGCCTCCCGGGTTCACACCATTCTCCTGCCTCAGCCTCCGAGTAGCTGGGACTACAGGCGCCCGCCACCATGCCCGGCTAATTTTTTGTATTTTTTAGTAGAGATGGGGTTTCACCGTGTTGGCCAGGATGGTCTCAATCTCCTGACCTCGTGATCCACCTGCCTCGGCCTCCCAAAGTGCTGGTATTACAGGCGTGAGCCACTGCGCCCAGCCCGGTCAGGTTTCTTACTTACAAATACCAACCAATCTGGCAAAAGTAAACAGAACAGGACTTTACTGTGGCTCAGGCCTATGATCCCAACACTTTGGGAGGCTGAGGCAGGCAGATCGCTTGAGGTCAGGAGTTTGAGACCAGCCTGGCCAACATAGTGAAACCCCATCTCTACTAAAAGTACAAAAATTAACCAGGTATGGTGGCGCAGGCCTGTGGTCCCAGCTACTCGGTAGGGTAAGGCAGGAGAATCGCTTGAACCTGGGAGGCAGAGGTTGCAGTGAGCCAAGATTGAGCTACTGCACTCCAGCCTGGGTGATAGAGTGAGACTCTGTCTCAAAAAAGAAAAAAAAAAAAAAAGAAGAAGAAGAAGAGGTCTCTATTATGCAGTTCACAAAATCATTGACAGAATTATAGAAAAAGACTCAGAATTAAACTTCCAGAAGCAATATCCGAAGCTACCACAGAAGGCCTGATGAAGATGATGCATTCTTACTTTTACCATCATCAAATGCCAAGAACCCAACTTTATTACAAATGCTACTGCCACCAATGCCAACACCACTCTTGCATCAAGAATGTGATCTCAGCCGGGAGCAGTGGCTCACGTCTGTAAACCCAGCACTTTGGGAGGCCGAGGCGGGCAGATCATGAGGTCAGGAGATCGAGACCATCAGGGCTAACACAGTGAAACCCCGTCTCTACTAAAAGTACAAAAAATTAACCAGGCGCGGTGGAAGGTGCTTGTAGTCCCAGCTACTCAGGAAGCTGAGGCAGGAGAATCGCTTGAACCAGGAGGTGGAGGTAGCAGTGAGCCAAGATTGCACCACTGCACTCCAGCCTGGGTGACAGAGCAAGACTCCATCTCAAAAAAAAAAAAAAAAAGAAAGAAAAAGAAAAAGAATGTGATCTCAGGCAGGCACAGTGGCTCAAAACTGTAATCCCAGTCTTTTCAGAGGCCAAGGCCCAAGGATCACTTGAGCCCATGGGTTCAAGACCAGCCTGGGCAACATGGTGAGACTCTGTCTCTACCAGGAAAAAAAAAAAAAAGAAAAGGAATGTGACCTCACAACCACTGGAAAACCTATGCTGCTGCTGCTACACTCATAACCAAAAACAAGACACATTTGCCACCACTCATACATCAAAAATGGAGATTTGATATAGGGTCCCTTCCTGTCACTTGTCAAAGTCTCACGGGTGGCTCTGACCTGAAAAGTAGAGGTCATTTGTCTGATGCCTAGCTGCAAGATACACATTCATATATTTATTTAATTATCCTGACAGGAAACACAGGTTCTAGATAATTACTCACAGAGCATCTTATGCCAGTTCCCTCGATTCCCTATGGTGCAAAACAGTAAAAGCAGATGTCATCATCTGCTGGTGCAAGAGTTGGAAACAAAGGAGAGGAACTCTGAAATTATACAATGCAGAGCTTATATAGGAACTGCCAGCACATGTGCTCCTCCTTTCCTTCAGAGAGAAGGTAAACAAATCCTTTCTGTGGAGAGAAGAAGATGGTCTCTAGGTTTTCAAAACCTTTGAAGTATGAGCAAATGACTCAGGTTTTATTATCATTAGAATGCAAACTAATGGCTTCTTTAGGTCTATCACCTTTAGAATGTGAACAAATGGCTGTGGGTCAACACACAATCTCAAACTTCAAAGGCACGTGTACCATTCATACATCCTTTAATGCAGGGGCCAAGTGTTCTGTGCTCAAAAAATCCTGAGTGTGCAGAAACATGAAAATATTAACAGACTATTGTTTCCCCATTTGGGAGATTTACAATCTGAGCTGTAATTTGTATCATATTTAAGGTTCATAACAAGGGAATTCCCAGAAGATGATTATACTCAGTCATGCATATGATAGCTATCTACCACATCGCTGTTTAAACAGTATGATGTTTATCATTCCTGTTTTTTCTTATACCATCTATGCTTATATTGAACCAAAGATCATCTCATATTTATACTACGTTTGAAATTTTATTCTCATGTAATTAAATTATCCTACAAACAGTGGCATTTCACACTTCAAATAAAAATCTTAGGCATAAGCCTTACATGTAAGAGATATTCATCGGCAGCTGGATTGTTTGAAATGGTGGTAGAAAACTAGGATCCCCACCAATTAGTCTCCTTTCTTTGTTTCATTATATATTACAGTGTAATAAAAATAGAAAAAAAAGTTCAAATTAAATGTAATATGCTTGAATCATCCCGAAACCATCCCCTACCCCACCTCTGGTCCATGAAAAAAACTGTCTTCCACAGATCCTGTCCCTGGTGCCAAAAAGACTGGGGACCACTGGTTTAAGCTACTCAGTCTTTGGTATTTCGTTATAACACCCTGAAAAAACAAAGACAGAGTCCAAGCCAACTAAGACATATCTATATACATTAATTTCAAGGAATGCTTCCGTGAAAAGGAAAACTGGAGTATCATATATATTACACTGTCATCCTGTTTCTTTTTAAAAGAAAAAGATAAAGAATACTATACCTGTGAATACCTATTATTGTAGTATATATGAATATAGAAAAACTTTTGGAAGCAAACGCAATGTGCTTATAACTCTAAATATCTAAAGGTATGGGTAGGGAAGTACAGATGTGAGGTTACCTGGAATGGGGGCAGAGATTAACTTTTGCTTTAAACACAGTTCACTTTGTTTCAATACATAGATTAAGAAAATGCACATCTTCCTAATCCTTTTTCATTAGGTATTTTTAAATTAAAAATGTACTTTAGATTTTATCTAATTCTACTTCAGCATCAATCAATGAAATCACAATTTCAAAAATATTGAACTAATTTGTATTTCTATAAAAAACAGTACTGACAGGTGACAACGTGCTAGCAGCCCTCACTCTCAGCGCCTCCTCAGCCTCCAGCCTCAGTGTCCACTCTGGGAGCCTTGAGGAGCCCTTCAGCCTGCCACAGCACCGTGGGAGCCCCTCTCTGGGCTGGCTGAGGCCAGAGCCCCCTCCCTCTGCTTGCCGGGAGGTGTGGAGGGAGAGGCGGCGGCAGGAGCCGGGGTTGCGCTTGCGGGCCAGTGTGAGTTCCGGTGGGCGCCGATGCAGGCTCTGCGGGCCCCACAGGCCCCACACACGGAGCGGCCAGCCGGTACCACCAGCCCAGGTCAGTGAGGGGCTTAGCACCTGGGCCAGCAGCTGCAGAGGTTGCCCGGGGTCCCCCAGCAGTGCCCGCCCACTGGCACGGCACTCAACTTCTCGCCGGGCCCTAGCTGTCTCCCCACTGGGCAGGGCTGGGGACCTGCAGCCCGCCATGTCTGAGCTCCTCCCCGTGTGGTGGGCTCCCGCAAGGCCTGAGCCTCCCCGACTGGGCACTGCCCTCTGCTCCGTGGCACCCGGTCCCATCGACAGTCCAAGGGCTGAGGAGTGCAGGTGTGGCTCCGGACTGGCGGGCAGCTCCGCCTGCAGCCCTGGTGCAGGATCCAATGGGTGAAGCCAGCTGGGCTCCTGAACTGGATGGGGACTTGGAGAACTTTTATATCTAGCTGGAGGATCGTATGTGCACCTATCAACACTCTGTGTCTAGCTCAGGGTTTGTAAATACACCAATCAGCACTCTGTGTCTAGCTCAAGGTTTGTGAATATACCAATTAGTACTCTGTATCTAGCTAACCTAGTGGAGACTGGGAGGAC
The DNA here is from genome assembly GCF_049350105.2 of Macaca mulatta. Taxonomy (NCBI): domain Eukaryota; kingdom Metazoa; phylum Chordata; class Mammalia; order Primates; family Cercopithecidae; genus Macaca; species Macaca mulatta. The sequence goes on from NC_133411.1 coordinate 128,021,080, forward strand.
TAGCACTCTGCGACTCTGTGTCTAGCTCAAGGATTGTAAATGTACGAATCAGCACTCTGTGTCTAGCTCAGGGTTTGTAAATACAGCAATTAGCACTCTGTGTCTAGCTCAGGGTTTGTGAATACACCAATTGGTACTCTGTATCTAGCTAACCTAGTGGAGACTTGGAGGACTAGCACTCTGTGACTCTGTGTCTAGCTCAAGGATTGTAAATGCACCAATCAGCACTCCGTGTATAGCTCAAGATTTGTAAATACACCACTCTGTACTGTGTCTAGCTCAAGGTTTGTAAACCCACCAGTTGGTACTCTGTATCTAGCTAACTGTATCTAGCTAACTAGCACTCTGTGACTCTGTGTCTAGGTCAAGGATTGTAAACATACCAATCAGCACTCTGTCAAAACAGACCAATCAGCTCTCTGCAAAGTGCACCAATCAGCTCTCTGGAAAATGGACCAATCAGCAGGATGTGGGTGGGGCCAGATAAGGGAATAAAAGCAGGCTGGCGGGCCAGCAGTGGCAACCCACTTGGGTCCCCTTCCACACTGTGGAAGCTTTGTTCTTTCGCTCTTTGCAATAAATCTTGCTGCTGGTCACTCTTTGGGTCCACGCTGCCGTTATGAGCTGTAACACTCACCGCGAAGGTCTGCAGCTTCACCCCTGAAGCCAGCAAGACCACGAACCCACTGGGAAGAACAAACAACTCCAGACGCGCTGCCTTTAAGAGCTGTAACCCTCACCACGAAGGTCTGCAGCTAGAAGGAAGAAGCTCCAGACACATCTGAACATCTGAAGGAACAAACTGTGGACACACCATCTTTAAGAACTGTAACACTCACCGCAAGGGTCCGCAGCTTCATTCTTGAAGTCAGTGAGACCAAGAACCCACCAATTCCGGACACAGTACTAACTCATAAAACATTATGCTTTCATACAGTAATATATTTTGTTGGCCAGGATACTACTTAGAAATATTATAGCTATAGTCCTAAGATTAGTCTGTTTATATCTATGTGTTATAGTCAATTTTTGATATTATTATGCTACATTCATAAAGTAAATGGGGAAGCATTCTTTTTGTTTTCCATGACCTGGGTTAGTACACTTGGATTCAAGTTTCATATCTGCCACTAATTATCTGTGTAACCCAGTAAGAGAAGTGAGTTCACAGTTAAGAATTCAATAAAGAATGGATGGAAATATGGAGGCAGGGAATTCCATGTCAAGACCTCTGATAACCCTTTTTAAATTATCCTTCTGCATATAGGAAGATCATAGTTCCTATTATATCCTATTCTGTCACACAAAATCATACACCCAACGGAAGCAAATTTATTTCAAGTTAACTCAAGTTCTATTTGTAAATACTATCTACAATCTCAGAGATAAGCCTCCTAGCCTCTGAGGGGTAAACAGCACCCCAAAACCTAAGCCAAAAAGATCCAGAGGTGTGGATATATTCTGCAAACAAAATTATGAATAATATGCAAAGGAAAAAAAGTAAATCCCTTGAGAGGCTGAGGCAGGAGGATTACTTGAAGTCAGGAGTTCAAAACCAGCCTAGGCAACATGGTGAGAGCCCTTCTCTGAAAACAAAGTGTTTAAAAATTGGTCAGTTGTGGTGGTACACACCTGCTGTCCCAGCACTGAGGTCGGAGGCTAAGGTGGGCAGATCGCTTTGAGCCTAGGAGTTGGAAGCGCAGTGAGCTATAATCACACCAGTGTACTCCAGTCTAGGCAACAGAGCAAGACCCCATCTCTTAAAAAAAAAAAAAAAGAGTTGAATCCCTGGATAGACCAATAGCAGACTCTGATATCGAGGCAATAATTAATAGCCTACCAACCAAAAAAAGTCCAGGACCAGACGGATTTACAGCCGAATTCTACCAGAGGTACAAGGAGGAGCTGCTGCCATCCCTTCTGAAACTATTCCAATCAACAGAAAAAGAGGGAATCCTCCCTAAATCATTTTATGAGGCCAACATCACCCGGATACCAAAGCCTGGCAGAGACACAACAAAAAAAAGAGAATTTTAGACCAATGTCCCTGAGGAATATCAATGCAAAAATCCTCAATAAAATACTGGCAAACTGAATCCAGCAGCACATCAAAAAGCTTATCCACCATGATCAAGTGGGCTTCATCCCTGGGATGCAAGGCTGGTTCAACATACGCACATCAATAAACATAATCCAGCATATAAACAGAACCAAAGACAAAAACCACATGATTATCTCAATAGATGCAGAAAAGGCTTTTGACAAAATTCAACAGCCCTTCATGCTAAAAACGCTCAATAAATTCGGTATTGATGGAACATATCTCAAAATAATAAGAGTTATTTATGACAAACCCACAACCAATATCATACTGAATGGGCAAAAACTGGAAGCATTCCCTTTGAAAACTGACACAAGACAGGGATGCCCTCTCTCACCACTCCTATTCAACATAGTGTTGGAAGTTCTGGCTAGGGCAATCAGGCAAGAGAAAGAAATCAAGGGTATTCAGTTAGGAAAAGAAGAAGTCAAATTGTCCCTGTTTGCAGATGACATGAATGTCTATTTAGAAAACTCCATCGTCTCAGCCCAAAAATCTCCTTAAGCTGATAAGCAACTTCAGCAAAGTCTCAGGATACAAAAATCAATGAGCAAAAATCACAACCGTTCTTATACACCAGTAACAGACAAACAGCCAAATCATGAATGAACTCCCATTCACAATAGCTTCAAACAGAATAAAATACCTAGGATTCCAACTTACAAGGGATGTAAAGGACCTCTTCAAGGAGAACTACAAACCACTGCTCAGTGAAATAAAAGAGGACACAAACAAATGGAAGAACACACCATGCTCATGGATAGGAAGAATTAATATTGTGAAAATGGCCATACTGCCCAAGGTAACTTATAGATTCAATGCCATCCCCATTAAGCTACCAATGACTTTCATCACAAAATTGGAAAAAACTGCTTTAAAGTTCATATGGAACCAAAAAAGACCCCACATTACCAAGACAATCCTAAGCCAAAAGAACAAAGCTGGAGGCATCACGCTACCTGACTTCAAACTATACTACAAGGCTACAGTAACCAAAACAGCAAGGTACTGGTACCAAAACAGAGATATAGACCAATGGAACAGAACAGAGCCCTCAGAAATAATATCACACATCTACAGCCATCTGATCTTCGACAAACCTGACAAAAACAAGAAATGGGGAAAGGATTCCCTATTTAATAAATGGTGCTGGGAAAATTGGCTAGCCATAAGTAGAAAGCTGAAACTGGATTCTTTCCTTACTCCTTATATGAAATTTAATTCAAGATGGATTAGAGACTTAAATGTTAGACCAAAAACCATAAAAACTCTAAAAGAAAACCTAGGTAATACCATTCAGGACATAGGCATGGGCAAGGATTTCATGTCTAAAACACCAAAAGCAATGGCAACAAAAGCCAAAATTGACAAATGGGATCTAATTAAACTAAAGAGCTTCTGCTCAGCAAAAGAAACTACCATCAGAGTGAACAGGCAACCTACAGAATGGGAGAAAATTTTTGCAATCTACTCATCTGACAAAGGGTTAATATCCAGAACCTATAAAGAACTCAATCAAATTTACAAGAAAAAAACAACCCCATCCAAAAGTGGGCAAAGGATATGAACAGACACTTCTCAAAAGAAGACATTCATACAGCCAACAGACACATGAAAAAATGCTCATCATCACTGGCCATCAGAGAAATGCAAATCAAAACCACAATGAGATACCATCTCACACCAGTTAGAATGGCGATCATTCAAAAGTCAGGAAACAACAGGTGCTGGAGAGGATGTGGAGAAATAGGAACACTTTTACACTGTTGGTGGGACTGTAAACTAGTTCACCCATTGTGGAAAACAGTGTGGCAATTCCTCAAGGATCTAGAACTAGAAATAATATTTGACCCAGCCATCCCAATACTGGGTATATACCCAAAGGATTATAAATCATGCTGCTAGAAAGACACATGCACACATATGTTTACTGTAGCACTATTCACAATAGCAAAGACTTGGAATCAACCCAAATGTCCATCAGTGACAGACTCGATTAAGACAATGTGGCATATATACACCATGGAATACTATGCAGCCATAAAAAAGGATGAGTTTGTGCCCTTTGTAGGGACATGGATGCAGCTGGAAACCATCATTCTCAGCAAACTATTGCAAGAACAGAAAACCAAACACCGCATGTTTTCACTCATAGGTGGGAACTGAACAATGAGATCATTTGGACACAGGAAGGGGAACATCACACACTGGGGACTACTGTGGGGAGGGGACAGGGGGAGGGATAGCATTAGGAGACATACCTAACGTAAATGACGAATTAATGGGTACAGCACACCAACATGGCACATGTATACATATGTAACAAACTGCACATTGTGCACATGTACCCTAGAACTTAAAGTATAATAATTAAAAAAGAAAAAAAGAAAGAGAAAAAAAAAGTAAATCACTGATTTGTTAGACCATTGGTATTTTGAATTTAACACTCAAGGGTTCTGGCTCTGCCCCAAAGGAGAAAGACATTTCAAAACATGAAATTATTTTGTTGCGGCACTTATTTAAAGCATATTTCCTGGAAGATACAGTACACAAGTCACTTAACGCACAGTAAGTAGAAGAGTCTATTCAGAATCTACATCTCAATGCGACTGTGTTAAAATGTAAACCAACTCTGAATGCTGATAGAGATTTTAAAAACTGAAGTTTTGGATAAAATAAAAAGAATAACGATGTGTTTGGCAATAGATCAGATACATAGCATAAACCAGTCTGTAACAGCTCTATGTGGACACAAGAAAAAGTTTTCATAAAAATGTTTTACCCAAAGAGTGCTCCCAACAGCACTGTGCTTATCAAGTGAGAAATTTAAGCTTTAGTGGAAATTTTAACAGCAGTAGAGAAAGGATATGCAACTACTACATGGAAATATGTTTATGAAGAAAGCCAGGAGCCTCTACAAACACTTCCATATTACCTGGGATTTATTCCTAGCAAATGTCAAGGGTCTTGTGTGTAAAATTCCTCTGGGAAAGAGATTCACTGCCAAATGCTCTGGATATATTAGAATTCAAGATTAAAAGGAGGCCAAGTTAATGGATTTGCATTACAATTCTTTCATTCCTCAATTATGTAAGTATGAAGTTCACATATGGTTAGTTACTGATTAGGAGGGGGAAAAAACTATATTTCTTCTATAAACACAACACTTTGGACTTTAATTCTGATATTTGTTTCCTTTCTGCCATTTTTCTCTCATATATTTAGAGCAAAATTTTTATACTATTACAGAAACTGAATGGATCAACTAAGTAATAACTAATAATTCTATGCAAAAAACAGGGGTGGGGTATATGCATATTGAAGGCATAGTGAGAAAAAATAACATTACATTTAGAAATAAAACCGAATTAATTTAAAAACATATTTACAGATTTGGGAAACTTATGCAAAAACTGATTTAAATTTTCTTTTAACATTTTTACTTTGTAGACAAGCCTATAAGAGAGAATTGTTAAAACATATATACACAGCACCTTGAATAAACAAAAAAATAAGCAAAAGACTATATTTACAAATAAACTATGTATAGTAGACTACAGTATATAGGGAGTTTTTTGTTTGCTTAGTCATACTTTTAAATCATCCTTCTGAAAACAACAGCCCACGTCCTCTGAGGAACTTCCTAATTCACGCACTCCTCTTGTCAATAATGGTATCACTCTCCACCCCAACCCCAATAAAAGGGCCATCCAGGATTCTACTCTGGGAAAGAGAAACCATCTTTCTGTTAGCATAAATAAAACCAGGAGGTTATTTTTCTTTTTTGAGAACTCCTGAAAACTTTTTATTCTTATTCTTTTTTCTAACCAGCACATTGCCTGGTATATACTGCCAGGTAGGCATTCAATAAGCTTTTTTTTTAAACAGGCAATTTATAACACTGGGAAAATTTCATTTCAGTGAAATGATAATCATGTTTTTGGAAACACTGAAATGAAATTTCACCTTATTTCCCCTTATAAATTTTACCTCATTCTCACCTTGTTACAGGTAGTAGGATAGGCATGAGCAGGGCAGGACAGAGCTCTCCCCCTACCCACTAGGAGTATCAGGTGAGGTTTGACGATTGTCACACTGCTCCTCTAAAAATGATAATTTGGCAGCCCACCCAGTGTGCCAGAGAGAGGTCATTTCCTGATGATCCACAGCTACTAAAATTAAAGTGTTAGTTGAATGCAGTTGCCAGGGAGAAAAAACTTCCTGGGCATGCTCACTAAGAGACAAAATGGCGAAATATGACCTTCCAGGTATATACCACCAGAAAAAGGGAAGAAAGCCTCAGACAGGCATGCATGCAACTTGCTAAACACACTGCATGAGCTCCAAGGGTAAGGGAGACACTGCGCATGCAGGAAGCCCACCCTAAGGGAAGGATCATGGGAAAGAGGCGAGCCTATAAAGCCCTAGGATCTTTGACCTTCAGGCACCCTCTTGGATCTCTTCCAAGTGAACTTTCCTTTCTTTCCTGTTCTAAAGCCTTTTAAACAAACTTCGACTCCTACTCTGAAACGGGCCTCAGTCTCTTCCTGCTTTAGGTCCTTCAAAGTCTTTCTTCTGAGGAGGCAAGGACTGAAGTTGCTGCAGACCTGCACCTATGTGCTGCTGGTAACTCAGGGTAACTCGGATCTCTTCCACCAGTAACAGCCTGACTCTGAATAATAGAAGTTTTGTCCCTGCTTTTATAAACCACCTCAGACAGACACTGGAACATGTTAGACAACATTTAAATGCTTTGGGAGGGCATAAAAAATTCTTTAAAAATTCAAGAGCTGTCATAATTGCTGGAAAGACTGGCTTCTTCAGCCCAGTGTGGCTTCACACTAGTCAGAAGACACAGATTCTGTATCCCTCCCCTACCAGGGACCTCCAGGAAAACTCCTTTGGTTGATTCTCAAGAGTCTTCCAAAAAGGCAGAGGGCAGACCAACAGACAGGGGCCGTGAACTCCTCCAACTGCCCCAGGTCTCACACAGCTGTTTATCAACAGTTTAGCTACTGAGCATGTCATATCATACTGGAGGTACCTCCTACCAGGAGGATATTAATCTCCTGCTTCCTACAGGTAATTTCCAGTACAGGAAAGAAGTCCATTCATAAGAGAAAATCAGACCAAAACAAAGAGAAGCATACCCTAAAAACAGAACTCTCTAACAACCAGATCCAGCAAAGTCTGAAGCCACTCCTACTCACTCTGAACCTCACTGGTACATGATCTATATATGTCCTTGTTTAAGTTAGTTTGAGTCGAAATTCTGTCAGTTACCCATGAAAGGGGCATGAATATTTGTATTCATCTACTAAAGCAGGCCCCTAGGAAAGTCTATTATGTAATTAAATGAATTTATCTTCATCCAGAAAAGCTGGGGAATACGGATACTAATTAACTAAATCTTGTAATACACTAAATATGTGAACAGGCAATTTTTCAAGAATTTAAAAATATATTTTAAAATGAACAAACTTTTAGTGTTACATAAGGTAGTTTAGAATTCACCATAAAAATCACTACAATTGCCACTATCATTTTACATTTTATAGCTGTCCGAAAACAAGCATATAGTTACTTTAAAAAATCAATACCTTTTTCAGCTCAATTTACCTATTTATCTGTTTATATATATGTTTTTTTAAAAACAGTAAATGTACAGATTTCATTGCTTTTGTGCAACAAGTTCTAGAAACATATTTTGTCTGATCAAGCCATACTCATATTTGGACTGGATACATGAGACTCTAAAATTCCAAAAATAATATTAATTCTAAGATAATCCATATTCCTCATGTATATTTAGATGAAACTGTACCAAGATATGTAACATTTGAGTTTTCATATATTGGGTGAGGTTTTTAATTACTATTTTTTTTATTTCCTACAAATATTTACAAAAAGACCATCTTGCTGGCCTAGAGCTAGCAAAACATCAATTTCAAAAAGTGAAATCTCGCCAGGTGTGGTGGCTCACACCTGTAATCCCAGCACTTTAGGAGGCCGAGGTGGGCAAATCACTTGAGGTCAGGAGTTCAAGATCAGCCTGGCCAATATGTGAAGCCCTTTCTCTACTAAAAAATACAAAAATTAGCTGGGCATGGTGGTGCGCACCTGAAGTCCCAGCTACTTGGGAAGCTGAGACAGAAGAATCGCTAGAACCCAAGAGGCGGAGGTTGCAGTGAGCCAAGACTGCGCCACTGCACTCCAGCCTGGGCAACAGAGCGAGACTCCATCTCAAAAAAAAAAAAAAATGAAATAGTGAAATCTGGATATCTATTCCTTGCTCTCAAATGAGTCAGAAAAACATAATTATACACATACATGCATATATACATAAAGGAAGAGTAAGGCAAACATGGTATAATGTTAATGCTTGAGGAATCTGGATTAGTGTATTCAAGGGTACTTAGTATTATTCTTGAAACTTTTCTGTAAATTTTAAGTTATTTACAGAATAACTTAAACTAATCATATGACAAGGATCTTGTCATATGATTAATAGGGTAAATGATGATTTTTATAAGAACATTTATTTTCTATCTTGTGAACTTTTTTTTCATATCTTTGGCCTGCTTTGTATTTAGATTTTCACATTTACCTTATTCATTTCTAATAATTCTAAGCCTATGAAGTCTTTATCTGATTTGATAGTTCCTCAGAAAGCCATTTGCCTTTTCACTTGAGTCTATGTGATGTTTCACATGATGTAATCAAATCTATCTAATGTTTCCATGAAGTATTTTGCTTTTATACTATGGTTGTAAAGCATTACTTATCTCAAGTTTACATATCCACCTGCATTTGCTTCTGGTTTGAAAAAACAAAAAGAGGAGAAGGAGATAGAAATGTATAGTATAGTAAAACTGAGAAATTATTTATATATTTCCTAATCTGATGCTCAATTTAAAGGAGAAAATAATTCTGATGAATTTTATCTTTTAAAATAGATTTAACATTTTTAACGTGACTGTGTGCTTTATCTCTGTGATAGCTGTGTAGTTACCACAGAACGAAAAGATTAAAGATGTAGACATAACATATGCATGAAAAAATTTTTTTCAAATGTTTAGACTAAAATGTTTTACAGAAGTAACACTTTTGTTAAACTTTCTCTGATATTTAAATGTAATGTGAACCTAAAATTTTATCTGGGATGTGCCACAATCTAACCGTATCCATGGCTTTTATGAGTTAGACATAAACTCGTTATGTGGAAGACAACGAATATCAATGAGTATTCAGGAAGTCAGAGAAATCTAAAGCTATTCTATGTAAATATCCTGAATCGAAGTTTTCCATTTAGTAACAGTATACCACTGTGGTTGAGGCTGCTGGCTTTAGCTCTAACAAGATGGGTTCAAATTGTGGCTATGCTGTGAAATAGTTATGTGATCTAAAGCAAGTTATTTAATGTCTCTGTACTTTGGTTTCCTCATCTGTTAGCTAAGATACCAATACTTATTAACTCATAGGATTTGGGGAAAGATAAATGAGTCAATACATGTAAAACATTTGGAATTGGGACTGCTCCATCAAAGCACTCAATGCATTAGCTATTTTTTGTAATTGTGTCATGTATTTTAGTCTCATCTAAAAACTATGTCTGCATTTTGGTCAAAGGGAATAAAAACTATAAAGAACTTAAGTTTAAAACCTCAGAAGTCAGGGTTCCATTGTTATTCTTCACTAAGTGTATGGCTTTTATGCACCCAACAACAGAGCAGATAAATAACACAAAAACTACTGGGAATGCAGGGATAACATCGTTAAAAATACATAAGCACTGAAGCTTTTCATAATCCTTTTTCAGTATCAAACAGTCCAAGTATACTAAAAAATAAAAACATAAAGAAAAATACAATTAACAAACTTAAAAGCAATAGTATGAATACTTACATACCTAAATAGAGAATGTACATTTTTACAGTAATAGAACATGAACAAAAATCTACCAGGTACCTATTCACACAGAAATCATAAACTTATTCAAAATAGTGTGGCTAATGCTGTTTTATCACGATTCCACCAAATCAGAAATAAAAGTAAAATAATGATGAAAAGTGTTAAAACACTTAAGAATTAAGAACTCATTCATAGTATGGAGATTCCTTAAAGAACTAAAAGTAGATCTACCGTTCAGTCAAGCAATCCCACTACTAGGTATTTACCCAAAGGAAAAGAAGTCATTATATGAAAAAGACACATAAGCAAAGCGTGATGCCTCATGCCTGTAACCCCAGCACTTTGGGAAGCCAAGGGAGGGAGAGGATCACTTGAGCCCAAGAGTTCAAGGCCAGCCTGGACAACACAGTGAGACCTCATTTGAATTTAAAAAGAAAAAGACATATGCGCAGTCATGTTTATAGCAGCACAATTCACAATTGCAAAGACATGGAACCAATCTAAGTGCCCATCAACCAATGAGTGGATAAAGAAAATGTAGTACATATACACCACAGACTACTACTCAGTCATAAAAATAAACAAACTAATGTCTTTTGCAGCAACTTGGATGGAACTGGAGGCCATTAATCTAAGTGAAGTAACCCAGGAATGGAAAACCAAATTCCATTATGTTCTCATTTATAAGTGGGAGCTAAGCTATGAGGATGCAAAGATGTACATAATAAATTTTGGGGACTCTGGGTGGGAGGAGGGAGGTGAGGAGTAAAAGACTAAATATTGGGTACAGTGTACACTGCTCAGGTGATGGGTACAGTCTCAGAATTCACCACTCAGAATTCTCAGAATTCACCACTACAGAATTCATCCATGTAACCAAAAACCACTTGTACCCCAAAAGCTACTGAAATTTTTTAAAAAAGAATTCATTGATAACCCATGGGTAGAAAGAAATCAAAACAACTTATATCAATGTTACTGATAAAAGAACACTTCAATCCAAAAAATGGGATACCATGACAGTTATACCAGCAGAAATATTGCATCCATCTTAACCCTTTTATTCAAAAAAGAAAGTGATTTTTTTTTTAGAGACAGGGTCTCCCTCTGGCACCTAGGCTGGAGTGCAGTGGCACAATCATAGCTCACTGTAACCTCAAACTCCTGGGCTCAAGTGATCCTCCCACCTCAGCCTCACAAGGAGCTGAAATTTTGGGTACAAGCCACCAAGCCTAGCAGAACTCAGAAATCTTAATAAAGAAATTTATTAGTACTTGTTTTAGTCAGCTCAGGCTGTTATAACACTCATTTCTCACAGTTCTAGAAGCTGGGAAGTCTGAATCAGAGCACCTGCATGGTCACAGTCCTGGTGAGAGTTCTCTTCCTGGCTTGCAAATGGAAGTCTTCTTGCTGTGTCCTCACATGCAGAGAGAGAGAGACAGAGAGAGAGAGACAGAGAGAGAGAGAGAGAGAGACAGAGACAGAGAGACAGAGAGAGGCAGAAAGAGAAAAGGAAATATCTCTCATGTTTCTTCTTCTAAAGGTACTAATCCCATCATGAGGGCTCTGCCTTCACAATCTAATCACTTCCCAAAGGTCCCATCTCCAAATACCATTATATTGGAAGTTAGGGCTCCAATATACGCATGGGGTTGGGGGAGGAACAAGGAACACAATTCAGTCTACAGAAGTACTCTTAGTAAAAATGTTATAAAACCAGAAAAATAATAGAAGAAAATAAGCCCAAAAAGATGAAATATAAAATTGGTCAAGAAAAAAGTTCAATGTAATGAAATAAAAATAAACTATAATAGCCAATATAAACAACCTAAAAGCTTATACTTCTAAAAGCTCTATAGAGAAACCCCTTTTGAATCTATTTGTGTAAAAAACGTTTGTGCATGTGTGTGTATGTCTACATCTGTGTGTGTATGATTAAAAACAAGAAAAAAATGCATTCCTGAGAAATTAAAATATTTAAGACTGTATATAAGTACAGGGCAACCAATCTGCCAACTTATAGAAAAGAGATCATTCCCTAGAGAAATATAAAAGTTATTAAAAACTGATCCAAATAGAAGTAGAAAGCTTGAATAATTTCCTTAGAAGAGTTTGAAAGAAGAATTTAAAAACTATCATTTTTAAAGAGAACAGAACCAAGTGATTTCACCAATGAGTTCCATCTAATTTCTAAGATGCATGGAATTCTAGTATTATTTAAACTATTCCAGGTCGATAGAAAAATATTAAAATCTCTACAATTTACTTTGGAGGTTAACATTATCTTAATACCCAAACCTGACAGTGGACCAAAAATACACATAATTCAATGCCATTAAATAAAATATAATTTCCAGCAATATATCAAAAATGTTTAATAGTTTACTCAGTAGAGTCCATTCCAGGAATACAAGAATGGACCAATATTAAGAAAGGTGTCTTCATAATTAATTACATCAAAAAACTGAAGCTTAAACCATATAACTATAATAATGAATGACAAAAAGTATTTCATAAAAACTTAGTCATTCCTAATAAGAACTAGGTAATTCAGTAACCAAATAATAGTATTTAAATAAGACAATGCTTCTTAACAAAACACATTAATACATAATAAAAATAATCCTTAGACTTCTCTGATGAAATATCTAAGAGACTCAGTATAGCCAAATGCCTCAACTACAGTAAAATTTGGCAGTAAGACAGAAGAAATTACAAATTTGAAATTTAATATATATATATTCAAAATATATAGATATTCAAACTCATAAACATACATATATATCTATGTACTTTATATTCACACACAGAAATACCACCAAATTCATATATAAAAATGCATATGTATCCCTTCACAGAAAACATACACAATATACCTAATTATACATTTATATTTATTCTCTGTTAAAATTACTGGTTTACCTGTTTGGGATGTCGGAACAAGGAATTCTTATAGAAAATGTCCTTAGCCTGGCTCCATGTACCATCAATGATGATGATTGTAGAAGGATAAACAGGAGAATCTAATATAAATTCTTCCAAATTAGCAGCTTCAGCCCCAGGATATAATATTAATGTACCAGACTTCCGGCAAACAGTTGAAAGTTCAGGATCTCTGAAAAAGTTTTTTAAAAATATATCTTTATTAGCTTGTGAGGAAAAAAGGTTTTATTATGCTTACTGAATTTCCTAATAAAAGTTTCCCTATATCTAGTCATTTGTCTAATCAAATATAGGTATTAATTAGTTTATAAAGTATGAATTTAAAACACTCAAAATTTTGTGTACTCTATACTGATTTCTTCACCACAATTCTGCCACTCACCTCTAGACTTTCCAATCCTCACTATTCTTCTATTCTTCTCTATTAAAGCTTTTCTATCCAACTGCCAGTGACATAACTTTAGCCCTTCCAAAGAATTCTTCCTTTTCTCACTAATATTTCATGTGTAATCTGATCCACTTTATCAAAGTAAACAACTGGCATTGCCTAACAATCCTAGCACAAACAATCCTAACAATCCCAGGGCAAAATCTAGTAGCAATGGAAGAACCATAAAGAAAAGTTAGGTTGCACAGGCAAGCCACATTCTCAAATTCACCTTTGTTAAAGCCAACTAAATATGGCCTGAGAAGGATTCCATACTTCTAAATTTGAGTCCTTGTGGATGAAATCTAACCTATCTTAATAGGCAGACAAGATTGAACATCTAACTTAGGAGTACACACCTGTAACAATGGCTGAGTCTTGGCCAATCCCAGTGGCCACACTTCAACCACTTACAGACTGCTAAGTGTTCAAACTGTGTTCAAATAAGGCACACCCCAACCTGTAACCAATCCAGCTGTTTCCATACCTCACTGCTGATTTCTGTATGTCACTTCCCTTTTTTTTTCTCATCTACAAATTTGTTCTGACCACAAGGCATCCCTGGAGTCTCTCTGAATCTGCAGTGATTCTGGGGGCTGCCCGATTCACGAATTGTTCATTGCTCAATTAAATACCTTTAAATTTAATTTGGCTGAAGTTTTTCTTATAACACCTTATATGATCTATTGAAGGAAACCAAAATATTTCACTTCAAAATATACTTATTTGACATACGTTGAGACGGCTGTTTAGAGGGCTTGCAAACAGCAGTAGCCTTGAAAAGCTGTTGCATCTGTAGAGAAAAACAGATGGCAGCCAGGCTTTCTCTGAGGACCTTCCCTTGTCCAGATTTAGGAAATAATAACTGAAAGTCTAACAACCTTAATTGTCTGAAAGAAATATTTACCCTCTATTCTCCATGAAGGCTGCTATCTGTGCAGTTTCATCTGCATAACAAGACCACTTGTGCTAGCCAGGCCTCCTCTTCTTCCCGTTCCATGTGTTTTTGCCATAATAACCGGCTTTGCCAGGCTCTAAGCCCCTATTCTTTCTGTAAACCTCAAGATGACATAAAAGTATCAACCATCTGGCCATTTCTTTGAGTTCTTATATCTCATAAGACTCCCTTACACATTAATAAATTTGTATGCCTTTTCTCCCTTTAATTTGTCTTTTGTCAGATGATTTTTAGCAGACCTTCAGAGGGTGAAGAGGAAGGTTTCCCTTGGCCCCTACACCATCATCCAGTTCAATTATAGAGTTTGTTGGTTCAACATTCATTCAAAAATGTGTCAAAGCTTTTTGGTACTGGAGATAAAACAACGAATGAGACACCCTTTGCCCACAAGCAAAAAAACAAAACATTAAGGGGAAAGTAGACAAATTATCATTGTTCTTGGAAATATAATTTGGACTTCCAATTTCAGCTCAGAAATAAAGAGCTTGAAAGTCATCAAGCCCATCTTCACAAGAAAAATGCTAACAAACTGAAAATTAACAACTTTTCTTAGATCCATCAGAGAACTGAGGCCCCAGGGCAAAAACTCCAAAAACCAGAGGAAAAAAAAAAGTAACCATCTCGAAATAGCCCACAGCATTCTCCATAACAAAGGCCTTTCCCTCAAGAGAAACTACTTACCACAGCTTTTTTTCTACCTATTATTTAACCACAAAAAGAAATTAAGTACTAATGTATGTTACAACATACGTGTTACAACCTTGAAAGCATTATGCTAAGTGAAAGAAGCCAGTCACAAAAGTCCAAATACATTATTTCATTTATATGGAATATCAGATATCAAATATGAATATCAAATAGGAAAATCAATAGAAACACAAAGTAGACTAGTGTTTGCCTAGGATTGGGAAGGTGCAGGGAGTTGGAAACGATGGAGGGCATAGGGATAGGTAAGTAATAGTTAAAGGTAGAGGGTTTCTTTTTGAGGTGATGACATATTTTAAATTGGTGATGGTTGCAAATATCTTTGGATATAGTAGAAACCAATTAATTTGTACATTTTAAATTGGTAAGTTAAATGGTATGTGAATTACATATCAATAAAACCCTTTCAAAAAAAAAAGGGGAGAAAGATATATGATAATACTAATCAAAAGATAATTCTAGGCCAGGCACAGCGGCTCACCCCTGTAATCCCAGCACTTTGGGAGGCTGAGGCAGGAGCACTGCGTGAGCCCAAGAGTTCAAGACCAGCCTAGGCAACACAGTGAGACCCCCATCTCTCCAAAAACGTTTAAAAATTAGCCAAGCATGGTGGCGTCCACCTATAGTCCCAGCTACTCGGGAGGCGGAGGCAGGAAAATCGCTTGAGCCTGGGAAGTCAAGGCTGCAGTGAACCATGATTGTGCCACTACACTCGAGCTTGGGCAACAGAATGAGACCTTGTCTCAAAAAAATAAAAAAAGGTAACTGCAGTAGCTATATTAACTACAGACAAAGCAGACATCAGAAGGAAAATTATCAGGATGAAGAGAGGCATTACATAATGACAAAAGAGTCAATTCTCCGGCCGGGCGCGGTGGCTCAAGCCTGTAATCCCAGCACTTTGGGAGGCCGAGACGGGCGGATCACGAGGTCGGGAGATCGAGACCATCCTGGCTAACATGGTGAAACCCCGTCTCTACTAAAAAATATAAAAAACTAGCCGGGCGAGGTGGCGGGCGCCTGTAGTCCCAGCTACTGGGGAGGCTGAGGCAGGAGAATGGCGTAAAAACCCGGGAGGCGGAGCTTGCAGTGAGCTGAGATCCGGCCACTGCACTCCAGCCTGGGCGGCAGAGCGAGACTCCGTCTCAAAAAAAAAAAAAAAAAAAAAAAAAGAGTCAATTCTCCAAGAAGACATAAAAATCTTTTAACATGTATGTACTTAACAATTCACTGTTCACAATATGTAAGGCAAAAACCAATAGAACTGAAAAGATAAATAGACAAATCCAGTAATATAGTTGGAGACTCAGTACAACCTTGTCAGTAACTGGTAGATCAAGCAGGCAAAAAATCAGTAAGGATATTGTTGGCCTGAACAGCATTGTCAATCAACTTGATCTAATTGATATTTATAGAATAGTTCACCAACAACAAAATACACATTCCTCTCAAGTTCACATGAAACAGTCACCAAAACAGACCACATTCTGGGCCATAAAACATACCCCGACAAATTTAAAATAGAAATCATACAAAGTATGCTCTCAGACTACAATGGAATTAAATTAGAGCCAGAAAACTTGCTGGAAAACTCCACAATATTGGAGAATAAACAACACACTTCTAAAAAAACCACGGGTCAAGAGATAAGTCTCAAGGGAAATTTTTAAATATTGTGAACTAAACGAAAATGAAAATACAACTTATCAAAATGTGTGGGATGCAGCAAAAGCACTGCTTAGAGGGATATTCGTAGCATTAAAACACACATATTAGGAAAGAGGAAAGACCTGAAAATCAACAGTCTGAGCTTCCTCCTTAAAAACACAACAACAACAACAATAAAAATTAGATAGGGCTGGGCATGGTGGCTCATGCCTCTAATCCCAGAGGCAGGAGGGTCACCTGAGGCCAGGAGCTCAAGATCAGCCTGCGCAATGTAGCAAGATTCTGTCTTGACCAAAAAAAAAAAAAAAGGCTAGAGAAAGAAGAGCAATTTAAGCCTAAAACAAGCACTAAAAAAAGAAAAGAAAGAGTAAAACCTAAGATGGAAATCAATGAAGTTCAAAATAGGAAGACAACAGAGAAAATCAATGAAACCAAAAGCTGACTGTTAACAGAAGGAATTGTGTCCTCCCCAAAATCCAAATGTTGAAGTCCTAACCCCTAGTAGCTCAGAATATGATGGTATTCAGAGACTGATAAATCACCTTTAAAGAGGTGATGAAGTTAAAATGAAGCCATTAGGGTGTTCTCTATTCTAATCTAACTGATATGGTTATAAGAGGAAATTTGGACACAAAAGAAGAGATGGCAGGGGCACACCTGTTCAGAGGGACAACTATGTGAACAAGCAATGAGAGGGCAACCAACCGCAAGCCAAGGAGAGGCCTCAGGAGAAACCAAATCTACTGACCTCTTGATCTTAAAGAGTTCTAAACTCAAGAACTGTGGAAAATAAACTTCTCTTTGGCCACCCAATATGTGGTATTTTATTATGACAGTCCTAGCAAATTAATACACTGGTTCTTTGAAAAGATCAATTAAATGGATAAAACTACACCTAAGGTAATCAAAAAAAAAAAAAGAGCAAAGACACAACTACCAATATCAGAAATAAAAAACTGGGATCATTACTGATTCTATAGTCATTAATAATAAAGAAATACTACAAAAAACTCAATGCCCACAAATTTCATAGTTCAGAGGAAATTAATTCTTTGAAAAACAAACTATCAAAACTCACACAAGGAGAAACAGGAAAACTGAAAAGCTCTATGTCTATCAAAGAAACTGAATCAATAATTAATAATCTTCTAAAAAAACAAATCACCAGGCCCAGGTGGTTTCAGCAGTGAATTCTCTCAAACATTTCAAGATGAAATGGTATCAATTCTCTACAATCTCTTCCAGATAATAAAAACAGACAGAACATTGCCTAATTCATTCCATAAGGCCAGCATTACCCGCATATCAAAACCAAATAAAGGCATTACAAGAAAGGAAAACTATAGATCAATATTCCTTATGAACATAAACACAAAAATTCTCAACAAAATACCAGCAAATTAAATCCAATATGCATAAAAACTTATCTACCATCACAAATCAGATTTATTACAGGGATGGAAGACTGGTTTAACATTCAAAATCAATAAATGTAATCAACCACATCAATGGACTAAAGAAGAAACATCAAAGGACTGTACCAATTCACAAAGAAAACGTACTTGACAAAACCCAAAGCCCACTCATGAGGAAAATTCTCCACAAGCTAGGAATAGGGGAGAATGGCCTCAATTTAATACAGAACATTTGCAAAATACCTATAGCTAGCATTATACATAACAGTTCTCTAAGACTGAGAACAAAACAAGGATGTCCTCTCACCACTGCTATTCAACCCCTAGCTACTGAAATAAGAAAAGGGAACAAAAGACATACAAACTGGAAAGATGAAATAAAACCATATATATTCCTTAGACGACATAATCATCTATATAGAAAAGCCCATGGAACTGACCAAAAAAATAAAAATTAAAAAAAAATAACCTCCAAGAACAAGTAAATAAGTACAGCAAGGTCACAAGATATAAGGTTAATATACAAAAGTCAACTGCTTTCCCACATACCAACAATGAAAAATTCACATTTGTAATTGTTTTAAATACCATTAAAATAGCCCTCCAAAAATGAAATTCTTAGGTGTGAATCTAATAAAATATGTAAAGTACCTGTATGTGAAAAACTACAAAACACTGATAAAAAGCAAAAAGGACCGGGCACAGCAGCTCACATCTGTAATCCTAGCACTTTGGGAGGCCAAGATGAGAGGATCACCTGAGGTCAGGAGTTTGGGACCAGCCTAGTCAACATAGCAAGACCCCATCTCAATTTATTTTTTTAAAAAAATTATGTTTATATGAATGAACAAAAAGGTTTAAAATCTGTTATCTAATCTTCTACTAAAAAAAAAAAAGAAAAAAAGAGAAATTAAATCCGAAGCAAGAAAAAAATTGACAATGAAGAGTAGAAATCAATTAGAAAATCAAACAGAGAAAAATACAAAGCCAAATCTTGGTTCTTCAAAGAGATCTACCGAAACAGACTAAGAAAAAAGAAAAGACACAAATTACCTAAATCAGGAATTAAAAGAGGCTACCACTACAAATTCTACAGACATGACAATAACGATAAATAAATGCTACAAGCAACTTTATGACAATAAATTCAACAATTTAGATAACTTGTACCATTTCTTTGAAAGGTACAAAATATAAAAACTGACACGAAAATAAATAAAAAATATGAAATTCCTTATGTTTAATAAATGAATTATATTTGTAAGAAAAAAACCATCCCACAAATTATAATATGACCAGGTGGGTTTTATCTTAGAAATAGAAGGGTTTTAACATGCAGAAATCAATCAATATAACACACTATATTAACAGAATTAAGGAGAGAATCTACATGATCATTTCAATAGATGGATTTCACAAAATTCAACAAACACCCATTCATAATTAAAATTCTCTGCACTTTAGAAACTGATAAATTACATTGTATAACATGGTTATTAGAGTTAACAGATTGTATACTTGAAAACAGCCATGAGGGCAGGTCTTAAATGTTATCACTGCCAAAAAAAAAAAAAAAGTAAAACTATTGTTATAAATTTGTTTAATACAGTGGTTGCCTTGACATCCATTTTAGGCCTGACATAAGTTATCCGTAATCCAGCCAACCCTGTCACCTTTGGCCTAGTTAAAACTTTCTCTCCCTGTGTGGTGTTTGCCATATAGCCTACTTGTTCCTCACTAATCCAAAACCCAACACATCCCATAGCTGCTGACCACAATAAAACCCAGAGTCATATGAATAATACCAGAGTCATATGAATAAGCTCCCCCTTCACATTGTTCTCTTTAAACTAGCCAGTCCACAACCCACAGGGAAATCCCAAGGGATAATCCCCACAGACCTTAATAAAGGCATAATCCCACAGGTCTCCTCTTCCCGCCCACCCAGCGGCTGAATCCCCTATTTCCAGACTTCCCTTTGGCCTCACATTGGCATCCTAACCTCTCTAGTATCTATGTGTAATAAACTTCTTTCCTTTCATGCATTTTGGCTTCACTTCCTCATTGTGTCTCTCCTGACACAGCCATACTATAGTATTCTCAACATTATTGAACGTTTTAAACAAATCTTAACTGTGTGAGGTGATAAATGTGTTAATTAGCTTGACTGTGCTAATCATTTCACAATGTACACATACATCAAAACATCACACTGTACATGATAAATATAACTTTTATCTATCAATTATCCTCAATAATGCTTGGGGGGAGAAACATACAGCTAATATCATAGTTAATAATGTCCACAGAGTTTGGGACCAAGGTAAAGATGTTGGCTTTCACCACTTCTAATAAACATTATACTAAAAGTATCAGTTATTGCAATGAGGCAAGGAAAAAGAAAGGATAAGTATCAGAAAGGAAGAAATATAAATGATCCCATTTGCAGATGACAATGCTGCTTACATAGAAAGTTCCAGGGAATCTACAAAACAATTTCTACAACTAACAGATGAATTTAGAAAGTTACTGGATACAGGGTTAATATATAAAAACCAATTGTTTTCTTATGTACTAGAGGCAAAAATTTACAAAGGACACCAAAAGCAGTAAGTCTCTTAATCATTCCCCCATGATTTCATCATGTACTCTAACAAAAGCCTAAATTAATCATTCAGTTACTACATTTATATTGACAGTTCTAATCTGCTTTAATTTAAAATTCATCAGCAAATAATAATTTATTGGCCAGGCACAGTGGCTCATGCCTATAGTCCCAGCTGCTCAGGAAGCTGAGGTGGGAGGATCCCTTGAGCCCAAGAGGTGGAGGTTGCAGTAAGCCAAAATTGCACCACTGCACGCCAGACTGGGCAACAAAGTGAGATCCTGCCTCGAAAAATAATAATAATAATAATAATAATTTACTAAGTAAGCACTATATTAGGCACCATAGGGAGAAAAAAAACTGAACTAAATCTAATACAAGAACCCTACCAAAAAAAAATGTTGTGGAAGATATTTAAAAAAAAAAAAAAAAAGAACCCTACCATCTACCAACTGGAAGGCACTTTTAACAAAAATGATATAAGCACCAAGTATATTTGCCTTTTAAGTTAAACATACTTTAAGTTAAAACATACTTTTAGGTTAAATATTCCTTTGCTTACACATTATTTATTTTTTTATTTCTGATTTTGTTTTGTTTTGTCTTGTATTATTTTGTGTGGTCGGGGGTTAGCAGAACTTAAATTTTTGACTAATTTCCACTCTTTAGACCACGAATAACCCGAAAGAAATGAATAAGTTGAATGAAACCATTTTTAAAGATCTGTGTAGAAAAGAATTATTTACATTGCCCTAACAGTTAATTTACCTTTCTTCACTGAAGCGACGACCAATCTTTACTTTACACTTGTCCTGGGGGAGGCATGCTGCTAGTAGAGGAACTGTACGCAACACTTTGTTTTCCTTTAATTAAAAAATGAATTGAAACATAGATTTTTACTTAGATATACACACTTTTAAATATTTTATAATGAACATCTGATTCATAACTTTATGTATAACTTTTACAAGCCTTTTACTAAAGACCACAGTTTAATAAAAAGAGGTAAAATTTCTCTGATTTATCAGTATTAACCATAACACAAGCATACCTTTTTATTCTATTTGGGTATGTTTACGGGTTTACTGATCAAAGAAGATGACATTAATATATATAATGATTAAAGATTATTAAAATGTAAATTTGTGTTTAACTAAATTGAATCATTTATTCTGACAAGTTTTTCATTTCACAAGTAATTACATTTTGCACTATGTCAGCTTGAAGATAATTGCCTAGATCTTTATGCCCAAACAGCAAGGAAGTGCTCAAAAAACAAAACAATGGGTTCTTCCCAGCATAGCCTCTTTATTTAAATTAAAAATTTTTTTAAAAAAGGAAAACAAACAATGTGGTATGTCGAAGGGACATAGAAGTCAATCTTAAAGAGCTCCCAATGGCTAAAACTGAACAATCTGAGCAACAAAATAAATAACACAGTACTGGATTATAACCCAAAGTACAAATTAGAGTCCGGAATGATATAAATAAATGACTTAATAAATAAATGGGGGAGAAGAAACAAATCTTCCTTACAAAAGAATTCCAAATAATAAATGTAAATACAACCCCCTCCAGAAGGTGGAGCTTAATCTCTTCCTCCACTTGAGTGTGGGCTGGATTTATGGCCTTCCTTCCAAAGAATATAGAGTATGGAAAGAGAACAAAAAAAATAACTTTAGAGTGGAGAAATCTGGTGGCCATTTCTGAAAATGCCATTAACTTGACTGTCATCAGTGGTTTCTTCAATGTCCTAGCTTCCAACACTGGAAACTATCTTTCTTGTTGCCACGAGAATTCTACCTTGAATCCCATAGAGCCATGTGATTAGTCACTCTGCCTTAGGTGGTTTTAGGACATTTTCCAATGTTTAATACAGTGTTCTTCTCCCCTTACCATCACCATGAGACTGTGACACAGACTTAATCACTTTCTAAACCTTTATCAAAGTAATACATGTATATATGTCAAATTAAATAGTGCCAAAAGATTTAAAATGCCACAGTTGTTCCCAGATGTACTCCCCAGTACCACTTACTGGAGGCAATCACTTTAACTCTTCTGGCTATTTCTTCTGGTAGTTACCTCCGTATAACCACATAATAAACATTGTTTTTCTATTTCTTATCAATTTTAGATATTATCCAAAATCTACCAGTTATCATCGTAACAGCTAATATTAAGGCACACAATTCTAAGTGCAATACACAGAGAGAAATATATCTTTTGTCATATCCATTTTACTAATGAGGAAACTGAAACACAAAGATGTTAATTAACTTGCCCAAAGTTCCATAGTTTATAGAACTATTAAGAATTTGAGCTTGGGCAGTCTAGCTCCACAGCCCTTAAGTACTGCCTCTCATAACAAATGAGGATTTAGCTATCTAACACCACTCCTTCCTCTCACATCTAATATTATTAGTTAAGTCAATAAAGAGTGTTGCATCTTCACGACTAAATATACATTATTCACAAAGGCCAAGTCGTTTAACATTTCTTTCTCGTAAAGCTTTTTGTTATTTTTGAGATAGCTTTTCTGTTTTTATCCTTAAGTAATTTTATATATATGTATACCTACTCTTTGAAATGCTCCATCATATCACCTCCATATCATCTACTCCACCAAGTCTTCTTTTCCCAAAGCCCCCTCCTAAAGCCTATCTAAATGGTTTTTAATAACTTTTTTATGGGAGAGTCAAAAAACTAGCATACCCTTTTATTGGAAATGGTGTGCTGAAGTTAAGCACAGGCAGCCCAGCACTCATAAGTTAGATGAAAACTGGAAAATTCCTTTGCTGAGAATGGCTGGGCAGGGTGGCTCATGCCTATAGTCCCAGCTCTTAGGGAGGCAGAGGCTGGAGGATACCTTGAGCCCTGGGTTTGAGACCTGTCTGGGCAATATAGTGAGACCCCATTCTTAAAAACAGAAAAAAATAATAATAGAAAGTTCTTTGCTGAGAAGGAAAAACTGTATGGATGCATTTGTATATGCATAAAATATATTTGTAGCACACACAATGATGAATGCATCATCTAAACCATAGATTAATGGTAAAAAAAATAAATTAAAAATAAGATATTTGAAAACATTTAAAAAAAAAAAAAAAAAGGCCAAGCATGATGGCTCATGTCCACAATTCTAGCACTGTGGGAGGCTAAGGCAGGAGGATCACTCAAGGCCAGGAGTTCAAGACTAGCCTGGGCAACATAGTGAGACTCCATCTCTACAAAAAATAGAAAGAAAACATTAATATTGCCACAAATCAATGAAAACACCCATATTAAAAAAGCTATCTTATATCTGGAACCACACAATAATGAAAAGGCGCCATACTGTGTCTACTGCAAAATGAACGCAGTACTTACCATCAAATCTCAAGTGGTTTGGGGTTTTGTTTTGTTTTGTTTTTTAAGATAGGGTCTTGCTATATAGCCCAGGTGGGAGTGCAGTGTCACAATCATAGCTCATTGCAGCCTAAAACTCCTGGGCAGAAGGGATGCTCCCACCTCAGCCTCCCAAGTAGCTAGGCCTATAGGCATGTGCCACCACACTTGGCTAATTTTTTTATTTGTTTATAGAGATGGGGTCTCACTATGTTGTCCAGGCTGGTCTTAAACTTGTGGGCTCAAGTTATCCTCCTTCTTCAGCCTCCCAAAGTGCTTGAATTATAGGCATGAGCCACCACTCCCAGCCTCAAAAGTCAGGTTTTAACCAAAACTGCTATGGCCAGCAAGCTATCATTTTACATAAATTTTGAGCTGTACAATGTTTTAAGTTTAAATGCAGTAAAATAGTGCTAGTGACCAAAATTGTCATAATCCTGACAAAATCATGATGCTGTTAAGACTGAGAAAAAGGTTAGGCCAGGCGCGGTGGCTCACGCCTGTAATCCCAGCACTTTGGGAGGCTGAGGGGGCAGATCACGAGGTCAGGAGATCAAGACCATCCTGGCTAACATGGTGAAACCCCGTCTCTACTAAAAATACAAAAAATTAGCCGGGCATTGTGGCAGGCACCTGTAGTCCCAGCTATACTTGGGAGGCTGAAGTAGGAGAATGGCGTGAACCCAGAAGGCAGAGCTTGCAGTGAGCTGAGATCGCGTCACTGCACTCCAGCCTGGGCAACAGAGCAAGACTCCATCTCAAAAAAAAAAAAAAAAAAAAAAAGGCTGAGAAAAAGGTTGCTCACCAAATGGAATAGTTAGCAATTTGCAATAAAAGAAAAAATGTTTCAAGGCTAAGCCATGAGAATTGTTTGTACGTGGGAGGCAGAGATTGCAGTGAGCTGAGATTGTGCCACTGTACTGCAGCCTGGGTGACAGAGGGAGACCCTGTCTCAATAAATAAATAAATAAATAAATAAATAAATAAATAAATAAATGTTTCATTATTTGAAAGAGATAAAAGATTAATTTCTTTTATACTTCTGTTAAAGTCTTCAAGTGATCCAGACTTGAGAAATTTAAAAAATAATTATTCCTTCTTAGAACGCTTGACTGGGTCTATGATAACCTCAGTTCCTAAATACTGAAAGAGTTTTAACTGTAGTTTACACTAAATATACTTCACAGTATGCATTGAGTAGTTTTGTATTAATTATAACTTCCTCCCCTCTTCATTAAGCAGCTAATCAAAAGTTACAAACACACATACACGCTGGCACATATGTATAATTGTACCTGTACAAGAGAGTATTAATTTTAAAATCTTTACCTATAACATGCATTATGAAATATACAAGTTTCTTCTATTCATCTAAAATAAACCAAAAATTTATTTATACATTCACTTTGTAAGAGTAAAATGCCAAAGTTACCTCTACTGTAGCAAGAAAAGACATCAAGGAACATACGCTATGACCAAAATTTAAAAAGCAATGATTTTCTTAGCTCTTTATTCACAAAATCTCATTATTTCTTCATACAAAATTATTGGAGTTTTATATTTATATACTATTCAGTAACATAGATTTTGTGAAATGTTATCTCTCTCTAGAGCATATGACTCTATACTACCACATGAAATTAAAAAGAAACTATTTTTTTCCAAAGAGAAAGTATTTATCATCAACTTCTTTTCAGAAATGCTAAAGAGCTGGTAAAGATAAGTATGTTTATCTTCGTGTTTCCTCTTGTGGACTCATATTCTATTTGAAATCATCTATTTTACAAAATCTTACCTCTGCTGGATGCTGAATTATGTACAAATGGGTAGAGATATGCAGAGGGTGCGCTGGGAGAAATGGACACAAACACACTTTCTGAGGCCGGCTGAAGGGTAAAAAGAAAAATAAAACTGGTAAATTTTAAAAATACAATGATATAACAATTTTTAAAAATGAACTTAATCCCACTGAATTTATACAAAGAAGTTTGCTAAAGCTGCATTCTTTTCAAAATGAAATACCAAAACTGAATTTAATCAATCAGACTTTAGACATGAGAATTTGGAGAAATTCAAGTAAATTCTTTACCACTTATATAGATTAACGTACCTCAAAAAAAAAAAAAAATCTTACCTTAGTTATATTTAGAGAAAGAATACCTATAAGTTATCTGGTCCCTTTATTCAAAAAATGACACTTCTGATTGGCATTCCAAATCAAGAAGAGATCTCACATCAAAGAGAAACCTGGCAACTCTTCTATATCACTTTAAGTTGAGTAAACAATAAGATGATAAAATATTAAAATATAATTACCATGTAGAGAAAAATACTAATCAAACTTAGCCATCAACCAATACAGAGAGCTTAACAATTGGGAGAAGAAATTCAAATAGACGCCACCAAATTGTATTTGGCTAGAATTATACCAGAAGAGTATTTGCCTTTTCCATTTAACTTACCTTTTCTTACTGTTTGTCATTTTTATTTTACTTACTTTTTAGTGCTTTACTATTGTTTAGGTAACTCTTACACACAATATAAAGTTCGAATAGAATTAAAGGGTATACCTGCTATCTCTGTCCTCCAGCCTACGGTATTCTCTTCCTTTAGGGGCAACCAATGACCGGTTTTTTATGTGTCCTTCCAAAGGTATTATATGAATAAACATTTATATTTTACCATTAAATACTACATTTGGTATGTGTATTTATAACATGAAATTCATGGCCAGGCACGGTGGCTCACGCCTGTAATCCCAGCACTTTGGGAGGCTGAGGCAGGTGGATCACCTGAAGTCAAGAGTTCGAGACCAGCCTGGCCAATGTGGTGAAACCCCATCTCTACTAAAAATGCAAAAATCTGCTGGGCATGGTGGTGGGTGCCTATAATCCCAGCTACTCGGGAGGTGGAGATAGGAGAATTGCTTGAAACCAGGAGACAGAGGTTGCAGTGACCTGAGATTGTGCCACTGCATTCCAGCCTAGGCGACAGAGCAAGACTCCATGTCAAAAAAAAAAAAAAAAAGAAAGAAAGAAAGAAATTCATTAAGCAGTCGGATCCCAGATATGGGAGTAAATGTTTCACAAACGATCACAGGCAGGTGTTATAGCCATTACAACAGTATACAAATGAATGCTATATTAAAGGGAATTTCCAATACCATACATACAAGCTGACCACTGTTAACTCTTTCCTCAATTTTACTTATTTGGAATTTTAGACTGAGGTTAAGAAATGTTTATTAGTAAACCATACAGTGTGGGTAAATTGGCTCAAACATCTGTTAAATACACCCTCTCATTCTGCAAGAAACTGCCAAATCTATGCTCTGGATGAAGAAATTATTCAGATATCTTAGGCAGAAGTAAAATCATATTATACATGACTCCACCTCCTCTTTCCAACCCCACTGAACCTGGAATGGAAGCTTAACCCAAGGAAAATCAATACACCTGATTTCCAGTGACTTCTGAGATGATTCGCTATGATTGTTCTGCCCCACACTGGATTTCCTCTCAGGAATATAAGGAGATTTTTGAGATAGAAAGTCTTTCTGTGGTCACAAGAGTAAACACAAGAGGGACAGACACCAGTTGATGGAACTGGGTGCACTGACAAACAGATCAAGCACTGCTATAAGAAAGGATTCCTCACTCAGTAGAAAGAGGAACAGGATGAGGTACATTCAAATTCTAAAAACCGAGATTCTGACTTTTTTTATTAAGTTAACTAAAACCAAAAACTAAAATGATTCAAAGAATAAATACATCACAGAACAGAAGAACCAAGTAAAAACTGATGTTTCTCCAACCTAACCAGGCAAATTTAAATGAAGTATCTATATCCTAATAGTATTTCAATGTGGTGGGTGGGGTAGAGTTTGACTTTGAATTTTTTTAATAAATCTATTCAAATGTTGACTGAAGAAAAGTTGTTAAGTCCATAAACATTAGCTTCAATCTTAAAAAAAAAAAAAAAAAACAGACTCTCACTCTGTCACCCAGGCTGGAGTACAGTGGCACAAACTCAGCTCACTGCCACCTCTGCCTCCTGGATTAAAGCGATTCTCATGTCTCAGCCTCCTGAATCGCTGGGATTACAGGCACACATCACCATGTCCAGCTAATTTTTTTTATATTTTTAGTAGAGAGAGGTTTTCACCACGTTGGCCAAGCTGGTCTCGAACTCCTGACCTCAAGTGATCCGCCCACCTCAGTCTCTCAAAGTGCTGGTGAAACAGAAAATTTTCCTTGACCCCTTCCTGGGCCTCATGACAGGAGTGCCTCACTTACTCGGTCCACAGCTCTCAACCCCTGGTGGGACGGGGAGCAGCAGGTGAACAGGTGCAGGAGCCAGAGCTAGCACTTTTGGGTGCTGGCAGGAGCAAAACTCCGTGGGCTCCCCACCACCGCAGTGTCTAGGGGGGTACTCGTGACCCCTGAAGCCCCAGAGGGCATGAGTTACAGTGCTCTTTTAGCTTTGCCGCTCACACCTGTGGCACCCAAGCTCTTGTTCAGCATCCAGTAAAAATCGGGTCACACGAATGAATTGAAGAGTGGTAAATACAGAGGATTTTATTGCCAATGAAAGTGGCTCTCAGAGGGAAGGAGAGCTGGAAGAGGGATGGAGCAGGAAGGTGATCTTCCCCTGGATTCTGACTGCCCCCACTGGACTCTCCGAAGCAACACCATTAAGCCATCCCCCTGAGGTCAAGCTGCTTTTCTCCAATGTCAAACTGCAGTCGTACCATACAGCTGCCTTTCCTCCTCTCCCTTTCTCTTCCCTCTGTCAGTTGAGTCAGGGGTTTTTATGGGTACAGGATGGGGGTGGAACAGGCCATGTGTGGTTTTGGAAAAGACAACATTCGAGTGGGAAAACAGGAATGCATGTTCTCACTTTGGGGCATAGTTCCAGGCTTGAGGGTGGGGCTTTGCCAGGGACCTTGCCCTTTTCTGCCCAGAATTTCTCTGCCTCCTGTTCCTATCACTGGGATTACAGGTGTGAGCCACGACACTCAACCAATTTTAATCTTTTACAGATAAAAGTCCTAACTTGTATCTGTAAAAGATTAAAATGTTATTGGGGCAACACAGAGTGTTTTTACCTAAAAGGTTGATTTCTAACCTTTAGTAGATGAACTACCTATTACACTATGTTTTTATAATATATATTATCATTCATCAAATGTGTTATGCAACATTTGTTATTAAAGTGAGTCTAACTTCAATTCATTTTGGGGATTTTTAGAACTACACAAAACCACAATATACCTGAAGTTCCTCAGTAGTATCACAAAATCAACTTATTTGAACTGCCCTTTTTAAACATTCTACAAAAATTGATAATTTATCCTCAATGGACTCAGTGAAAATGTCAAATGAGATGAATTTTTTTCTTTTTTGAGACAGGGTCTTGCTCTGTCACCCAGACTGGGGTGCAATGGCACAATCAAAGCTCACTACAGCCTCAATCTCCCAGGCTCAAACAATCCTCCCACCTCAGTCACCCAAGTAGCATCTGGGACTAGAAGCACACACTATCACATTTGGCTAATTTTTTATTTTTCTGTAAAGACAGGGTCTCACCATGATTCCCAGGCTGGTCTCAAACTCCTGGGCTAAAGCAATCCTCCTGCCTCGGCCTCCCAAAGTGTTGGGATTATAGGCGTGGGCCACTGCACCTGGAATTTTTTTTTTTTTTAATAAATCAAACTGTAATATTTTGGCCTTTTAAAATGCAGCTTTAAATATCTAAATTAACAACCAGGTGTGGTGATTCACACCTGTAATCCTAGCACTTTGGGAGGCTAAGGCAGGCAGACCACTTGATCACAGGAGTTCAAAAACAGCCTGGGCAACATAGCAAAACACTGAGCATGATGGTGAGCACCTTTAATCCTAGCTACTTGGGAGGCTGAGGCCAGAGGATCACTTGGCCCAGGAGATTGAGGCTGCAGTGAGCTATGACTGCACCACTGCATTCCACCCTGGGTGACAAAGCAAGATCCTGTCTCAAAAAAAAAAAAAGAAAAGAATAGAAAATAGAAATAACTAAATATAACTCTCTATAAAAATCAAGTTATCTTCGTATCTTGGAACTATCACGCACGTCCATGTGAAGAGACCACCAAACAGGCTTTGTGTGAGCAATAAAGCTTTTTAATCACCTGGGTGCAGGCAGGCTGAGTCCAAAAAGAGAGTCAGGGAAGAGAGAGAGGGGTGAGGCCACTTTATAGGAGTTGGGTAGGTAGTGGAAAATCACAGTCAAAGGGGTTGTTCTCTGGCAGGCAGGGGCAGGGGTCACAAGGTGCTCAGTCGGGGACCTTCTGAGCCAGGAAAAGAAATTTCACAGGGTAATGTCATCAGTTAAGGCAGGAACTGGCCACTTTCACTTTGTTTGTAATTTTTCACTTGCTTCAGGCAATCTAGAGGTATAAGTGCAGGCTTGGGCTCAGAGGCCTGACATTCCTGTCTTCTTATATTAATAAGAAAAATAAAACAAAATAGTGTTGAAGAGTTGGGGCAGCAAAAATTTTGGGGGGTGGTATGGAGAGATAATGGGCGATGTTTCTCACGGCTGCTTCAAGCGGGATTAGTGTCAGGGTGGGAACGTAGAGTGGGAGAGATTAAGCTGAAGGAAGATTTTGTGGTAAGGGGCAATATTGTGGGGTTGTTAGAAGGAGCATTTGTCATATAGAATGATTGGTGATGGCCTGGATGTGATTTTGTATAAAATGAGACACTAAACAGAAAACACAAAGTCCAAATAAGAGAAGGAGAAAAACAGGTATTAAAGGACTAAGAAATTCGGAGGACCCAGGACATCTAATTAGAGAGTGCCCAAGGGGGTTCAGCATAAGTACTTGCTTGGTTCGCAAGTTTTGGGGCTCTATCCTTGAGTTTTTTTATGTTGTCATATGCCAGGTCAGACTGATTTAGGTAAAAACACTCTTCATTAAAAATATACAGAGTCCTCTTTTTTTAGCAGTGAGTAAGTCGAGGCCTTGGCAATTTTGGAGGAAACACAAATGCAAAGCCAGCAATTGTTTGTTAAAGAAGGATTAGAAAAGGCTAGGAGAGAGTGAGTGAGATTGACAGTGTGGTGAAGATAGCTGGGGAGACGTAGAGGGTGGCATAAGAAAGGGAACGAGAATAAGAGTGAGTATAAAAGTAAAGAATAGGACTTCATCAGGATGAAAGTATTGGAGTGTACCTTGCAACTGAAGATCTTCTATCCACTTTACGAGAGACTTAAGGGTGGTGGTTTGAGGTAAAACTAGGAGATATCAGTTATGATGGTTTGCAGGAAAAGTATAAACTGGCAGTGTAAACAAGGGCAGGGCATTCACAAGTAGTTGAGAATGGTGAATAGGAGTATGACTAGACAGAAGACAATAGGGATGACAAATTTTGGGGGCACAGTCCAAATGAGGGGCGTGGGAGGACTGTGTAAAAGCCCTGTTGTAAAGTGTAGGATAAGGAAGAAGAGACCTAATAAAAATGAAAGGATGTATTAGGCTTATAAGGGTTACTACTTTTCTTCAGAAATGTCGGTGAGTTTAAGGAAAGTAGG
Organism: Macaca mulatta; assembly: GCF_049350105.2. Taxonomy (NCBI): domain Eukaryota; kingdom Metazoa; phylum Chordata; class Mammalia; order Primates; family Cercopithecidae; genus Macaca; species Macaca mulatta. The sequence continues at coordinate 128,052,775 of NC_133411.1, forward strand.
GGAAAGTACTTGAGACTTCTAGGAGGAAGAGGAGAGACCAGGCTGGCGGTCTGATGGACACAGCTTTATTCTGGAACGGTGAACCCAATGGGGAGGGGTCCTGCAGGCAGACAGCAGTTGGGGTATTATAGATGACTAAGTAGGGTCCAGTCCTTCGAGGTTGTAGAGTTTGAGGGGTCAGATTCTTAACAATAACTGATCGTCCAGTTAGGGTGTCTTTATATGGCTGGGAATCTGAAGTAGGCAAGAGAAGATTAGCAGCCTGGCAATTTTCAGCCTGAGGGAGGACTGGAAGATAGTCGCTTAGAGGACTGGTGTCTGGGATGAGGTTGGGGCTGAGCAAGAAAGTGAATTATGTCTGACAGAAGGGAACAAATGACCGTGGTGGCCTTCTCAGACCCTGAGGGAAAGGTATCTACCTATCCAGTAAAAGTGTTTTCTCAGACCAAGAGGTATTTTAGTTTTCTGACACAGGGCATGTGAGTAAAGTCAATTTGCCAGTCCTGGACCTCCAAGCTTGATGTGTAGGGAAAGGAGGGGGCCTGAATAATCCCTGAGTAGTAGTAGAATAGCAGATGGAACACTGAGAAGTGATTTCCTTGAGGACAGACTTCCACAATGGAAAGGAAATGAGAGGTTCTAAGAGGCAGGCTAGGAGCTTGTTACCTAAATGGAAGAAGTTGTGAAATAACGACAGAATAGAATGGGCCTGTGAGACTGGAAGAAGATATTTTCCTTGGTCTAAGAATCATTTGCCTTCTGTGGAAAGAGACTGATAGGTGGAAGTTTCAGTGGAAGAGTAGGTGGGAGTGACTGTTGAGAAGGAGATAAACTGGCCATGAAGGAAAGAAGTTGGGATGCTGGCTGCTTCTTTAGCTACTTTATCAGCATAAGTGTTGCCCTGAGCAATGGGATCTGATGCCTTTTGATGGCCCTTGCAGTGAATGATTCCAGCTTCCTTTGGAAGTAAAGCAGCCTTGAGAAGAGTTTTTACTAAAGAGGCATTAATGATGGAGGACCCTTGTGTAGTAAGGAGACCTCTTTCAGCCCATATAACAGCATAGTGGTGCAGGATATGGAAGGCACATTTAGAGTCAGTACAAATATTGACACATAGTTTCTTTGCAAGAGTGAGGGCCCAAGTTAAGGCAACCAGTTTGACTTGCTGAGAGGTAGTGCAGGGGGGCAGAGTGGTAGGCCCAATGATAGATGTGGAAGATACTATAGCATAGCCTGCTTTAGCTGGTGAGTGGTGATTAGGCCTAGTGGAACTGCCATTAATAAACCAACTGTGATCAGGGTGAGAAACAGGAAAAAAGGAAATATAGGGAAATGGAGTGAATGCCAAGTGGATCAGAGAGAAACAGTCATGGGAGGTCAGGTGTGGTATCAGGAATAATGGGGGGGGCAGCCTAAAACAGTAAGGTCAAGTTGTTTGGACAGAAAGGCTACAAGGCACAGTCCTGGCTCTTGTGTAAGAATTCTGACTGCACAGCCCTGCACTTCAGCTGTGTGTAATGAAAAGTGTTGGGATTAGTTAGCGAGAGCTAGTGTGGGAGCAGCTTCTAGGGCTGATTTTAAGGAATGGAAAGAGGAATGGGGAAATGATTTTGGATCTATGGGGTCAGCTAGGTTTCCTTTTGTGAGTTTATATAATGGTTTAGTCAGGATGGCAAAATCAGGTGTCCAAAGGTGAAAGTACCTAACCATGCCTAGGAAGGAAAGGAGTTGTTGCTTTGTAGAAGGGGTTGGGGTTTGGGAGATTAGTCGGACATGATCAGCAGGGAGAGCACGTGTGTTTTTATTAAGAATTATGCCAAGAAAGGTAACAGATGAGGAAGAAATTTGGGCTTTGAAGGGGGATGCGCGATATTCTTTTGAGAATAGATGTTGGAGAAGCAGAAGGGTTTATTGGGAAGATTTGTAGGAGGGGCTATAAAGTAGAAGGTCATTAAAATGCTGAATAAAGTGAGAAGCAGATGGATGGAAAGAAAATAAATCATGAGAAAGGGCTTGACTGAAGTAATGGGGGCTGTTCCTGTAGCCTTGCGGCAGTACAGCCTAGGTAAGCTGCTAAGCCTGATGGGTGTCTATTGGGGTCCGCGTGTTTCCTAAACAAAGGAATAAACACACAAGACAACACAAGACAAGACAAACATGGCGGCCGCTTCGAATGGCGCGCTCTGCTTTATTTTATACAGTCGTTTGTGGAATGTTGCCAAGTCACAAGAAACATTGTTGTTCTTCTGACCTTTCTCTGACTTTCTGGATTTTCAAGATGTTTACACATAAACAAGCCTCCAACACCCTGCTTCCTTTGCAAGAGCAGGACTTATCAGGAACGCCCTGCATCGTTTGCAAGAGCAGGACTTATCGTGAACGCCCGGCTTCATTTGCAAGAGCAGGACTTATCAGGAACGTCTCGTTTGCGAGCACGTAGTCCTCTACATGTGTCAGGGTCAGTCCAAGTGAAAGCAAAGAGAGGTTGGGATGAAGGGTGCAAAGGAATAGTAAAGGAAGCATGTTTGAGATCCAGAACAGAAAAATGGGTTTTGGAGGGAGGTATTGATAACAAAAGAGTGTAGAGGTTGGGTACTACAGGGTGGACAGGCAACACAATTTGATTGATAAGGCATAGATCCTGTACTAACCTGTAAGACTTGTCCGGTTTTTGGACGGGTGAAATGGGGAAATTGTAAGGAGAATTCATAGGCTTTAGAAGCCCATGCTGTAGCAGGTAAGTGGTAACAGGCTTTAACCTTTTAAAGCATGCTGTGGGATGGGATATTGGCATTGAGTGGGATAAGGGTGATTAGGTTTTAATGGGATGGTAAGGGGTGCATGATCAGTCGCCAAGGTAGGAATAGAGGTGTCTCATACTTGTGGATTAAGGTGGGGAGACACAAGGGGAGGATGTGAAGGAGGCTTTGAACTGGGGAAAAGGTGGCAATGAGGTGTGGCTGTAGCCTAGGAATAGTCAGGGAAGCAGATAAGTTAGTTAAAATGCCTAGACCTAATAAGGCAACTGGGCAGGTGGGGATAACTAAAAAGGAGTGCATAAAAGAATATTGTCTAAGTGGCCGGGTGCGATGGCTCATGCCTGAATTCCCAGCACTTTGGGAGGCTGAGGCGGATGGATCACAAGGTCAGGAGATCAAGACCATCCTGGCTAACATAGTGAAACCCCGTCTCTACTAAAAATACAAAAAATTAGCCAGACATGGTGGCGGGCGCCTGTAGTCCCAGCTACTCAGGAGGTTGGGAGAATGGCGTGAACCTGGGAGGCAGAGCTTGCATTGAGCCGAGATCGTGCCACTGCACTCCAGCCTGGGCAAAAGAGTGAGCTCCATCTCAAAAACAAAAAAGAATATTGTCTAAGCTGGTACCAGAGTTGGGGAGTTTTAAGTGGTTTAGAAGCCTGGCCTGGCTATCAATACCTACAACAGTTATGGAGGCAAGGGAAACAGGCCTTTGAAAAGAAGGTAATGTGGAGTGGGTAGCCTCCGTATTGATTAAGAAGGGCACGGCCTTACCCTCCACTGTAAGAGTTACCTCAAGCGCCTGTGATGGTCCAGGAGGCTTTTGAGGCAATTGGGCAGCATCAGTCTTCAGCTGCTAAGCCGAGAAGATCTGGGAAGGAGTCAGTCAGAGAGCCTTGGGCCAGAATTCCAGGGGCTCTGGGAGTGGCTGCCGGGTTGGAGAGTCTGATTTCCAGTGGGATCCCTCACAGATGAGACATGGCTTAGGAGGAATCCTGGGCTGCAGGCATTCCTTGGCCCAGTGGCCAGATTTCTGGCACTTGAAGCAAGATCCTGGGGGAAGAGGTCCTGAAGGAATGGCTGACTGCTGTGGCTTAGGTGTTTTGAAGTTCTTCTGTGCTGGAGATGTGGCTGGGGTTTCTCTCACAGCAGAGGCAAGTAACTGCAACTCAGAAATACACTGCTGCTTGGCTGCCTCTTTTTTATTATTGTACACCTTGAAGGCGAGGTTAATTAAATCCTGTTGTGGGGTTTGAGGGCTGGAATTTAAGCTTTGGAGCTTATTTTAAACATCGGGAGTGGACTGGGTAACAAAATGTATACTAAGAATAAGACGGCCTTCTGGCCTTTCTGGGTCTAGGGCAGTAAAGCGTCTAAGGGCTGTTGCCAAACAAGCCGTGGACTGGGCTAGGTTTTCATATTTGATTTAAAAAAGCCTAAACACTAACTGATTTGGGAGAGGTCGGATAAAGAAGAAGGAGCAATAACCTTGACCATGCCTTTGGCTCCAGCCACCTCTTTAAGAGGAAATTGTTGGGCAGGTGGGGGAGGGCTAGTCACAGAATAAAACTGTAAGCCGGACCGGGTGTGAGGGAAGGAGGTGATAGAAGGATTATAGGGTGGAGGAGCAGAGGCCGAGGAAGAATTGGGACCTGGTTCGGCCTGGCGAAGGGCAGCCTGGGGAGGAGGGGAGAGGTCATATAGGTCCGTAGAAAAGGAGGATTCAAAGGACTCAGAGCTTGTGGTGGAGACTGAAGGGACAGACAGGAGAGAAAGAAGAAAGATTTGGGATGAGTCGCATTGGGAGCAGAGATTAGTAAGGGACTGATATGTAAAAGAATGCCTAGACATCAGGCACCTCAGATCATTTGTCCATTTTACGAGAAGAATTATCTAGATCTTGTAGGATGGAGAAATCAAAAGTGCCGTTTTCTGGCTATTTGGAAACACTGTCAAGTTTGTATTGGGGTCAAGTGGTGTTGCAGAAGAAAATAAGGCATTTAGGTTTTAGGTCAGGTGTGAGTTGAAGAGGTTTTAAGTTTTTGAGAACATAGGCTAAGGGAGAAGGAGGAGGAATGGAGGGTGGAAGGTTGACCATAGTGAAGGAAGCAAGCCCAGAGAAAAGACAGGGTAGAGACATGGAGAGAAGGGGTGGGGGGGTACTTGGCCCACCCCAGGGAGATGGTGCTTGCCACCAAGGTGAAGGATCAAGGCAGGCATCCCCGTGGTGATCAGAAATCCCTGAAATGTGGGTGAATAATCAGGCAGGCGCCCCCACAGTGATTAAACATCAAGGGAAGGCTGTCTTCCCAAGTCCGTGACCGGCACTGGAGTTTTAGGTTCACAGATAAAATGTGTCTCCTCTGCCTCTACCAGAAAAAGAAAGCAACTGAAATTAAGGGAAGGGAGAGATTGAAAGGCGGCGCAGAAATTGAAAGGAGAAAGGGGTTGAGGGATAGTGAGAGAGGACAGAGAAGACAGTAAAAAGAGGTCAATTGCCCGATTTAAAATTGGTGAGATGTTCCTCGGGCTGGTTGGTCTGAGGACCAGAGGTTGTAGGTAGATCTTTCTCACAGAGCAAAGAGCAGGAGGACAGGGGATTGATTTCCCAAGGGAGGTCCCCCAATCTGAGTCATGGTACCAAATGTTTCAGCACCAAATGTCACATGCGTCCATGTGAAAAGACCACCAAACATTTGTGTGAGCAATAAAGCTTTTTAATCACCTGGGTGCAGGCGGGCTGAGTCCAGAAAGAGTCAGCAAAGGGAGACAGGGGTGGGGCCGTTTTATAGGAGTTGGGTAGGCAGTGGAAAATTAGAGTCAAAGGGGTTGTTCTCTGGTAGGCAGGGGCAGGGGTCACAAGGTGCTCAGTGGAGGAGCTTCTGAACCAGGAGAAAGAATTTCACAAGGTAATGTCATCAGTTAAGGCAGGAACTGGTCATTTTCACTTCTTCTGTGATTCTTCACTTGCTTCAGGCCATCTGGATGTACATGTGCAGACTTGGGCTCAAAGGCCTGACAGGAACCTTTAAGAAGATTTAGAAACTTTGCTCCAAAAGCCTATTTAAAAGTTGGTTGTCTGGAACTGGTTAGATTCTTAGCCCACAACAGCAAAGTATTTAACCCATAAATCTGCAGTATTTACAAATATTACTTTAAGTACAGTATCTAACCAGGACCACATTGTTTATGCTCCAAGACAACGCCTCTCATCTCATTTGCAGGTCTCTGTTACTCCCAGGGCTGAATTCGCTTTCTTTTATTTTAGTCATATGTATTTCCTTTAGATTCCTATTAATACTTCTATTTAAACACTTGACCACATCATACGACAAAATTTTGTTTTCACATCTTCCTCTCACTTCTAGATGGTGAACCCTCTAAGAGCAGAGTTTTCATTTAATTTTTGTATCCCCTAGTACAGTGATTGCCAAACTTTGCTGTTATCAGAATCACCTAGAGGACTCATTAAACTAGATAGCTGAGCCCCAGCCCTCAGAGTTTCTGATTCAGTAAGCCTGAGAATGTGCATTTCTAACAAATTCCTAGGTGGTGATGATGCTGCTGGTGGGTAAGAAGTGAGGGGGTGAAGAATGTGAAGACCTCAGTTTGATGCGCAAGGCTCTAGAGGTGTCTGCCCCAGTGGGTTTTATTTTTCAAGTGACTTGAGTTCATTCGTATCTACATCCTGCCCACTTACCCATTCCTGTCTACACATCTGAAGGTTGGCAAAGCTTGATGAACTTTTGTGAGAAGTAGTAAGCAAAGAATAATAAATAATAAAGCTATGGAAAAGCCTTCCCCCTGCATGAAAATTTGAACTTCACTTAACTAACGAGCTCTGTTACCCTGGCAACATGATAAATATATTGCTAAACAACACTGTATGTGATTTAAATGACAACTGACTGGTAGATTGATTGCATACAGACTAGAGACCTATAAAGACCCTATGGGGACACCATACTTTGGGCTTCCCTAAATTGGGACCCTAGAAACTTGCTATAGAGTTGTTACAAAAGACGTTGGCTCCTGTGGGCATAAAGTTATTAGGTTGCCATATCTGCCTAGTGTGGAACATATCACCTTCCACCTGAGCTGGACTGCTATGCCAGACTGCCACAAGGATGCCAGCAGAAAAGGGTCATCTAAGGTTGCTCTACAATGCAACAAATGCAAGTTTGTGGCTCCTGGTCTATATCTTTCTGGTATTAGGTGTGGCCTAAAGTAGTCTTATGCACCTGAATGTCTAGCAACTGGTGCTCTGCCTGGTATCTTATCCCAGATATCTGCAGAGCTTAAAGATTCACTTAGTTCAGGTCTTTGCTCCAATGCCCCATTCTAAAATAATCCAAAGCGGGGCATGGTGGCTCATGCCTGTAATCTCAGCATTTTGGGAGGCTGAGGAGAAAGGATCACTTGAGCACAGGAATTCAAGATCAGCCTGGGAAACATAGCAAGACCTCACCTTTACTAAAAAATTAAAAATTAGACACGATGGTGCACACCTGTAGTCCCAGCTACTTGGGAGGCTGAAGCAGGAAGATTGCTCAAGCCCAGGTGTCTGAGGATGCAGTGAGCTATGATCAACACCACTGCACTCCAGCCTGGGCAACAGAGGGAGAAAGACCCTGGCAATCAATCAATCAATCAATCAATCAAATGATCCACCTTTTCTGTCACTATCACTCTCTATCCCCTTATTCTGACTGATTTTTCTTCACAGCATTTTACTACTATTTGACATCATGTTAGCTGAATGTGGGTTTCCTTCCCTAAAATATAAGCTACAGGGAGGCAAGGACTTAGCCTACCTTTTTCACTGCTATATCCCCAGCACCTGGCATAGTAGGTGCTCAATAGATATTGCTGAATACATAAAAGAATTTTTTTTTGAGACAGGTGTCACTTTGTCACCCAGGCTGGAGTGCAGTGGCATGATCTCAGCTCACTGCAACCTCTGCCTGCTGGGTTCAAGCAATTCTCGTGCCTCAGCCTCGCGAGTAGCTGAGATTACAGGTGTGAACCTGTAATCTGGCTAAATTTTGTATTTGAATAATTAACGTATTTTTGGATTTTTTTGTAGAAGTGAGGTTTCTCAAATTCCTGGCCTCATGTGATCCACCCACATCGGCCTCCCAAAGTGCTGAAGTTACAGGTGTGCGCCACCGTGCCCAGCTGAAGGAGTATCTTTACATTCCCTCTTCTCTACACCTTTGAATGCTTTTCTCCTCCTATACAATTTTCTATCCCATTCTTTCATTTTTTTATATATCAAAGTTTGATTTCTCCTTTATGCCCTCTCTGGTACTTAAGTAATTCGTTTGTATTACAAATGAAATTCAGAGTGTCAGGTCTTCCTTTATTATACTTTGTGATAATTTTGATAAGTGATCGCACACAAAAGGCAAAAACATTTACTGAAGAAAACAGTTACTAAAGAAATAGCTAAGCAATTTATGTGTAAACACTATAAGCATGATTTAACCTAAAACTAATTGCTTTGGCTCGTCATTTTATATGCTCACAAAACATCATTATCTATTTACTTTAAAGCATATTCTCTTTATTAACCTAATTTTAATTAAAATAACTTCAAACTAATAAAACTGTAGTTCTTTAAAACATTTCAACTAGCTTTATATTTAGCAAGTTACTTTATAAGATGCATTTCTGCTTATTACCTTACTATCAATCTTTCCTCCCCGACAATGCTCTGCATGCATGATAATGGTGATTAGCTGACCGTTAAACCATCTCATCCTAAACTAGTGGGTAAGTGCAGAGTAACTGCTCTCCTCATTCTAAAATCTCTCTAGAAGGTTTAAATATTTAAATTAATAATGGATTGAATAATTTATAAATTCAACAAATTTTTATTCAAATATTTACTGCATATCTAAGTGCCAGATATTAGGCATTTGGGACAATAAAATGAACAAAGATTCCTACCCTCATGGAGCTCATTTGTTCTCACTGCGCCAGAAATAATTTTTTTAAAGCTCCTTGCTTCTCCAGGCATAGTAGTGTGAACCTGTAGTCCCATCTACTCAGGAGGCTAAGGCAGGAGGATCACTTGAGCGCATTTTGAGGCTGTAGTAGTACACCCAGTGAACAGCCACTATGCTCAAGTCTGGACAACACAGCAAGACCCCCATCTCAAAAAAAAAAAAGTTCCTTGCTTCCTATGAACTATTATGTTTGACAGGCAAAAACTATCACATAACTACATATCAAAACTGATTATTTGTAAATAATGAATATTCTTTTTTTAAAATCAAGCTACTTCTAGGAGTTTATATAGATATGAGGAATAAAAATTAATATCTAAAGAAATATAAACTGGTCAACTGGGTATAGGTTAGGGGAATAACTATTATAATGTCACTGCCAATGTTATTGTCCTGCTATGTGACCTTGGGCATGTCACAGATTTTCAATTTCCTCCCTTACAAAACTGGTAACAATAAGGCAACAAGAGAGTTCTGGGGAATAACTACTGCATTACAGGCAAACATTCCGGCTATTATTTTGAGCTAATTTATAACAGACTGACCAAAACAGGTGCTGAGGTTTTTCCCTTTTCTATATTTATAATGTATTTACAATGTATTTTTCCACTCATGGGGGTTTATCTTCTTTAAAACCTGTACAACCCAATTAATGTTAATTACATTCTTAAAATATAAATGAAACCTTCAAATCATTTCCCCAAGGAAATTTTGTGAAATAAGCCTTTTCTTCTTTTCTCATTAAGGATGTAGAAATACACGGGCTTCCTGTCAAACTAAGACCGACTAGCCTCCTAAACAAATGCTGTAATACAAAGGTAATGTGTATCACTCCGGGCATACTGTCTCTGACAGCCTGCGGGCTAATAAAATTATATCTGACATATGACTAGAGATGCTAGGACCTACAAAAACATCTTTCAAAGCTTTAATTAAATTTCTTATATACTATTCACTGAAAGCTTTTTTCTCACAGTACTGATTTTAATCAAGATAATCTGAAATAAGTAAATTTTAAAGATTAGTGAGCAGATTCACAAGTACTCTTTTTAAAGGATTTCTTTTACCTACTAAACAAAAGCAAATGTGGAACCCAGAAAAACAGTGCACCTCAAATTTACTAATACTCAACAAAATTTTTATACTCCCAACAGAGTGAAAAAGCAAAGAACAAAAAGTTTCATAGCTTTTCATTCAACTAGTTGAATAGATACACTGCATTACACATAAAAATGGCAACAATTTTTCAATTTTAAAACTGACTTTGGAAAACTAAATACCATAGTGCCCTCTGCTGTCATTTTAAAGAAACTAAAGTGATCTATAAGATAAAGTCATTTTCAAATTTCTAAAACTATATATTCAACATAACCAACAAAAGTAGAAACAGCTTTACATTATTAACATTATAATACATTTTCATCTCCAAAATAGAAGTAGGTAACACCTTCCATGTCTGACTGCTTCAAGTACAAACAACAATAATATTCCCATATCCTGCAAAATTGTTTTCCTTACTACATTCTCTTATAACTGGCTTTAGGAGTGAAGGAAGGATAGACTTAGAAAAAAAAAAAAACACCGTTACGATTTTTTTTTTTTTTTTTTCTAAGACACAGTCTTGCTCTGTCACCCAGACTGGAGTGCAGTGGCCCGATTTCAGCTCACTGCAACCTCCGCCTCTCAGGTTTAAGCAATTCTCCTGCCTCAGCCTCCCAAGTAGCTGGGATTACAGGTGTGTGCCACCATGCCTAGCTAATTTTTATATTTTTAGTAAAGATGGGGTTTCACCATGTTGGCAAGGCTGGTCTCGAACTCCTGACCTCATGATCCACCCGCCTCAGCCTCACAAACTGCTGGGATTACAGGCATGAGCCATTGCACCCAGCCACTGTTGTGATTTTTTAATCACAGTGTGAAGTTGTCCTATCCTACAACAGTGATATATATAATATATATCTGTTTTAAATATACATATACACTTTTTTTTTCTTTTTGCAAATTGGGCAGCCTCCCACAACGGAATAGATTCAGAGACACTCCCAAGAATAAATGTCTTTAGATGAGAGTTTCAGAGACCTGTGTCCCGGAGGGCATGCCTAGAGCAGTGAAGAAATTATCAAGTTTATTTGAACTGTGGACTTGCATCTTACTATCCTTAACAGGGAATCTCACCCTAAATATTTATTGTGCTTTGAGATAATGAATAATAGTAGTGAGACTCCACTATACTATCATTACTGACCAAAACATTTTTAAAGATTTTATCTCACCAATACTTCTTCCTTTTTTGATATCTAGTTTTGTGTATGTTTTATGAGGTGCATCATATACTAATATATAATAAGTGTATGTAATTAGAGAAAAATAAGCCTACCTATTAAAATGCACGCTAATTTTTTAAAATCAACTGCAGTATGTAATCAAAATAATTTTATCACTGGCCTAGATATGTTTGTTCCTACTAGGTCTATAATTAATAGAAGTTTTCATGTGAAACCAGAAGTTGGTTATGTGGAAGAATAAATAAGACAGACCACTGGCATCCGGGCACAGTGGCTCATGCCTGTAGTTCCAGCACTTTGGGAGGCCAAGGCGGGAAGATCACGAAGTCAGGAGATCAAGACCATCCTAGCTAACACGGTGAAACTCCATCTCTACTAAAAATACAAAAACAAAATTAGCCAGGCGTGGTGGCGGGCGCCTGTAGTCCCAGCTACTCCAGAGGCTGAGGCAGGAGAATGGCATGAACCCAGGAGGCAGAGCTTGCAGTGAGCCAAGATCACGCCACTGCACTCCAGCCTGGGTGACAGAGCAAGACTCCATCTCAAAAAAAAAAAAAAAAAAACCACTGGCTAGACTAACAAAGAAAAATAAAGAATCAGAAATGACAAAGATAACATTAACACCAACCCCACAGAAAGACCAAAAAAAAAAGGAGACTATTAAGAACATCTCCATGCACATAAACTAGAAAACCTAGAAGAAATGGAAACCACAGGCCAATATCCTTGATGAACATAAATGCAAAAATCCTCAAAAAAATATTAGCAAAACGAATCCAGCAGCACATCAAAATCAAATCCACTGCAATCTGATCAAGTAGGTTTTATCCTTGGGATGCAAGAGTGGTTCAATATATGCAAATTAATAAATGTGATTCATCACACGAAGAGAACTAAAAACAAAAACCACATGATCATATCAATAGATGCAGAAAAGGCTTTCAATAAAATCCAGCCTCCCTTCATGTTAAAAACTCTCAACAAACTAGGCACTAAAGGAACTTACCTCAAAATTATAAGAGCCATCTATGCCAAACACACAGCCAACATCATACTGAACGGGCAAAAGCATTCCCCTTGAGAACTGAAACATGACAAGTCTGCCCACTCTCACCACTCCTATTTAACACAGTATTGAAAGTCCTGGCCAGAGAAATCAGGCAAGGGAAATAAATAAAAAACGTCCAAACAGGAAGAGAGAAAGTCAAACTATCTCTGTTTGCAGACAATATTCCTTTTTACCTAGAAAACCCCATAGTCTGCCCAAAAGTTCCTAGATCTAATAAACAACTTCTGCAAAGTTTCAGGATACAAAATCAATGTAAAAAAATCCGTGGCATTTCTGTACACCAATAATATCCAAGCTGAGTGCCAAATCAAGAACACAATCTCACTCACAATAGACACAAAAAGAATAAAATACTTAGGAATATAGCTAACCAAGGAGGTAAAAAAATCTCTACAATAAGAATTACAAAGCACTGCTCAAAGAAAACAGAGATGACACAAACAAATGGAAAAGCATCCCAAGCTCATGGATAGGAAGAGTCAACATTGTTAAAATGACCATACTGCCCAAGGCAATATACAGATTCAATCCTAGTTCTATCAAACTACCAATGACATTCTTCACAGAATTAGAAAAAAAAAAAAAAAAAAAAACTACTCTAAAGTTCATAAGGAACCAAAAAAGAGCCTAAATAACAACTGCAATTCTAAGCAAAAGCAACAAAGCTGGAGCAAACACATTACCAGACTTCAAACTATACTATAATGGTACAGTAACCAAAACAGCATGGTATTAGTACAAAAACAGACATACAGATTAATGGTACAGAGTAAAATAAAGCCACATACCTACAACCCTCTGATCTTCAACAAAGCTGACAAAAACAAACAATGGAGAATGGATTCCCTATTCAATAAATGGTGCTGGGATAAGTAGCTAGCTGTATGTAGAAGACTGAAACTAGACCTCTTCCTTACACCATATACAAAAATCAACTCCAAGATGGATTAAAAACTTCAATGTAAAACCTAAAATTATAAAAATCCTGAAAGATAAACTAGAAAACACCACTATAGATGTAGGCACTGGCAAAGATGTTATGATGAAGATGCTAAAAGCAACTGCAACAAAAATTACAATTGACAAACGGGACGTAATTAAACTAAAAAGCTTCTGCAAAGCAAAAGAAACTTATCAACAGAGTAAACAGACAACTCACAAAATAGGAGAAAATATTTGCAAACTATGCCTCTGACAAAGGTCTAATATTCAGAATCTATAAGAAACTTGAATCTACAAGCGCAAAAAAAAAAAAACTATTAAAACGTGAGCAAAAGACATAAACAGACATTTTTCAAAAGAAGACATATACACGGCAAAGAAGCATATGAAAAAATGCTCAACATCACTAATCACCAGAGAAATGCAAATCAAAATCACAATGGGATAGCATCTCACACCAGTAAGAATGGCTACTACTAAAATGTCAAAAAAAAAATCAAAAGATGCTGGTAAGGCTGCAGATAAAAGGGAACGCTTACATACTGCTGGTGGGAATGTAAATTAGCTCAGCCACTGTGGAAAGCGGTTTAGCAATTTCTCAAATAACTTAAAACAGAATTACCATTCCATCCAGCAATCCCATTATTGGGTATATACCTAAAGGAATATAAATTGTTCTACCATAAAGACCCATGTACATATATGTTCACTGCAGCCCTATTCACCAGAGGAAAGATATGGAATCAACCTAAATGAGCATCAGTGGTAGACTGGATAAAGAAAATGTGGTTCATATACACCATGGAATATTATGCAGCCATAAAAAAGAACAAAATAATGTCCTTTATAGCAACATGAAGCTGGAGGCCATTATCCTAAGTGAACTAACACAAGAACAGAAAACCAAACACTGCATATTCTCATTTATAAGTGGGAGCTAAACACTGAGTATACATGGATGCAAAGAAGGAAGCAATAGACATTGAGGCCTAATTGAGGGTGGAGGGTGGGAGGAGGGTGAGGATCAAGAAATTACCTAGTAGATACTATGCTACTTACCTGCATGACAAAATAGTATGTACATAAAACCCCATGACACACAATTTATCTATAGATCCAAACTGCACATATACCCCTGAAACTAAAATAAAAGTTTAAAAAAAAAAAAAGAAAGTTTTAGGGAGTGTTATAATTAAGAAAGCTTCCAAGAGGCCAGATGCCTAGAAAACAAAAGTCTCATGTCTAGAGAGATAAATATGTACAGCAGCTAGAAAAGCACCTACTAAAACTGTGATGCCAGTTATGGATCAACTAAGACTGAGAGTTCAGTTAACCTATTATTTACTTCCTTTCTTTTTATAGAAATATAAACAAATATAAAATATAGCAAACAGCTTTCTTAACAGCAAATGAATTTAATCACTCTTTCCTCTGCAAACTATTATTTTATGTTTCCACAGTTTGTCTTAAATATTACTTAGACATGTTTTCTCTCAAACTTAATTCACTATATGTTTAAAGGAAACAATTTCTTAATCATTTTTGTATGATCCCAGCTGTGCATTTACTGGGTACTAGATATTGAATAAATAATGACTAGACAAATAAAGAATGTCCACATGATTTACTCTAACTGAGCCTCCAGGTCCTCATGTAGCAGAATCCTCTGCTCCTTATTCACTGGCTGCCTGAACACCCATCCTTACAAGCAGGAATCAAAGGTTAAGGTAGAGAAACTTCTGCACAGAATAGAATGAGAAGACAATGTTATCAGGAAACACAACTATTTTGCCTATTCTCTCATCTCCTTCTCTTATCTAAAAACTGTCTATATTTTAAAACACAGATTTTTGTATACTTGCTTTATTGGGGGGAGCATACGTCCTCATTTTACATCAATGTCCATTTTCTCAAAAAAGCAAAAAGAGAGCTAAAAATTTTCTCTGCTACAAAGAAAATATATTAAGATTTAGGTTAGTATTACATTACTACATAAGAGAATACAATAGTGCTACAAATAAGCCACTGATTTTGAGAGTTAAAATTTTTCTTTGCTGCCGGGCGCGGTGGCTCACACCTGTAATCCCAGCACTTTGGGAGGCCAAGGCGGGCAGATCACCTGAGGTCAGGAGTTTGAGACCAGCCTCAACATGGCGAAACCCCGTCTCTACTAAAAATACAAAAAAAATTAGCTGGGTGTGGTGGTGGGCGCCTGTAGTCCCAGCTACTCGGGAGGTTGAGGCAGGAGAGTGGCGTGAACCCGGGAGGCGGAGCTTGCAGTGAGCCGAGATCGTGCCACTGCACTCCAGCCTGAGTGACAGAGCAAGACTCCGTCTAAAAAAAAGAAAACAAAACAAAATTAGCCGTACATGGTGGTGTATGCCTGTAATCCCAGCTATTCAGGAGGCTTAGGCAGCAGAATTGCTTGAACCTGGGAGGCAGAGGTTGTGGTGAGCCGAGATCGCGCCATTGCACTCCAGCCTGGGCAACAAGAGCGAAACTCCATCTCAAAAAAGAAATTCCATGCTATAAATTAGATAAAATATATTAACATTTAGATTAGTATTACATTACTATATAAGATAATACAATAGTGCCACAAATAAGCCACTGATTTTGATGCCTTCCCCCTAAAACAGTGGTTTTCATCAATGCAACACCTATATACAGCTAAGAATTGAGTACTACTGAAAGTACCAGAATGACAAAAGTCCCATCACGAGGCAATTTATTTATGGTGACCTGCAGCATTAACACATGGAAAATTATTAATTTGCCCATAACTTCTGAATCTAAAAAAAAAACCCTAAAAGAAGCTGGATATTAGCAAACCAGACTAATTTCATAAACAGTAATGATATTTCATGGAGAATAAAAAGGAAGTGGAATAAGGGAGTAAAAATAAAAGAGGGGAGGAAAAGGAGAAGGGAGAGGAAGAGAAGGGACAGGTAAAGAAAAAGAATTTAACATTTAATGCACAATTTAATATTTTAGGCACTATGCTAAATACTTTATTTGATTCTCACAAAACCTGACAGCAGGGGGTAGTATTTTTAGCCTAACTTAAAGATGATGAAACTAAGGCTTAGAAGGGTTAAGTAACTTTTTCAAGAGAAAACAGAGTTGGGGCTATAGCATGGTTCTGTCTGATTCCAAAATGTATGCCTTTAATCAATACATTTGACCGAGTCCATATAAGCAGTTAATGTTCAATGAAAAGTTTTAACACACAGCTCTATCTAGCTGCCCTAGATCCCAGAAGACCTAGCACTAGAATTAAAACATTTGGAGATAAATAAACAAACCTGAGGGTCTAAAGAGGATCCAGAAGCAAAAGGTTAAAGCCAAAACATTCATAAAATTCCTCAGTATAAAATGACTAAAAGTAATTAAGGATATGTGGTTAAAGATACCAGAAGAAATATGAAGACGCTGGCCCACAGGAAGCTAACAATATAGTAGAGAAAAAAGACAAAGTGAGGAGTTAGAAGAAGAAACTATTCAAACGTGGGAGATAGCTAGAAAGATAAGAAATGGTTTCCATAAGAAATGGAACTTGAGCTGGACCTTGAAATAGAGTACGATTGCAGACAGCAGAGATGAGGGAGGAGCTTTTCCCAGGGAAAGAATAACAGAACAAAGGCATAGAGCCAAACATTAAAAAGCACCTGTTTTGGGGGAGCAATTCAGTGCAGCTGAAGAAAGGGGTGTGTGAAGGAGGAAGAGATGACTGGACAGGCTGAGGACTGACCTGCAGGACATGGATGTTACATAAAAGATTCTGAACTCCTTTCTTTACCTAAAATACAAGCATTGAAGTTCTCCAGGAAAGGAATAAAATGAGCAGACAGACATGTTAAAAATATAAAGAAATTCATTAAAAGGGAATTGAACAGATGACAAAATGCAGTTTGGAAAACTACTTCAATAAGCACAGGACTGAAAAAATTCATTGTCAAGTGATGGCACAGAGAAAAGCCAGGTACTAAAGGGTAGTTTAAATACCCTCTCACCTGTCAAGTTCCAAGCAGGGGTCCCTCCCACCTCTGCACTCCTAAACCACACTATTCATGTTATATTACAATTATTGACTTATCTGTGTTTCTCCCCTTAAAGTTCCTTATGGTAATAACCAACTTTCATTCATTTTAATACCCCCAGTACCTAACTTGGTGAAAGAAGACACACAATAAGCATTCGTAGGCCAGGTGCAGTGGCTCACACCTGTAATCCCAGTACTTTGGGAGGCCGAAGCGTGTGGATCACTTGAGGTTGGGTGTTCAAGACCAGCCTGGCCAACATGGTGAAACCTCATCTCTACTAAAAATACAAAAATTAGCCAGGCGTGCTGACTCACACTTGTAATTCCAGCTACCTGGGAGGTTGAGGCAGGAGAATCACTTGAACTCAGGAGGTGGAGCTTGCGAAGGTTGCGGTGAGCCGAGACTGCACCACTGCACTCCAGCCTGGGCAACAGAGCTAGACTCCATCTCAAAAAAAAAAAAAAAATTGCAGAATGAAACATCTGAGATGTGTTTACTCATTAATGAGATATGACTGCAGGATGAGACTGGTTCCAAATTATACTTCATATAAGGCACCAAGCTGTGGTCATTTGGTGGCTGAAAGAGATGCCGGGAAGAAGTATCTCCTAATTCCTTGTTTTTCACTTGTCACTGGGCATTATGCACATACCAGTACTTCTCTTGGGAAACTCATAAAGATACCAGCTATGGTTTGGGTGCAGTCACGCATTGCCTAGTACCGTGGCCAGAAAAATAGTATCAAAATCCCACCATTTCGCCTAACGTCTGTATCAGTTTTCCCAGACGTGGGATTTGGCCGTTTCTCTATCATTTTGGCAAATTTACAAAAGTAAACCTCAAAAAATATGATGAAATGTTCAAGTTTAAAAAAGCATTGAATAGTTATCTGGTATATGTGGGTGCGCAGTGGTTGTCATAAAGGGTTATGAGGAATTTCTGTATGTTTCATTTATTTCTGTAATGTGTGACTTTTTCTTCTGAAAATACACCTCTTTTGTGTTCAGAAAAAAATACATTTTTAAGAAACATTGAATAGATGTCACCTCAAAGTTACTCCAACAATCTGTGGTTTTCAGATCTTTTCACCAGAAAAGATGTTTAATATTTTCTTATGATCATACTCAGGCGAATTAGTTGATGATATGCTATAATGCCAGTCTTAAATATCTTTAGTACTTTACATGAGGCAAAGTAATAAAATAGTAATTATACAAGGAAAAGTTGATAGGAATGATACCTAAGTTAATTAAACTGATAAAAGTTATCACTATCAAAATCCATCTCCTGGTATGTTGCTTTTCCTAACAGTTCTCCAGAATTACAAATTAAAAGTCAATCAGAGGCCAGGCACAGTGGCTCACACCTGTAATCCCAGCACTTTAGGAGGTTAAAGTAGGAGGATCACTTGAGGTCAGGAGCTCAAGACCACCTTGGCCACTGTGGTGAAACCCTGTCTCTACCAAAAATACAAAAATTAGCCGGGCATGGTGGCAGGTGCCTGTAAGTCTCAGTTACTCGGGAGGCTAAGGCAGAAGAATCTCTTGAACCTGAGAGGTGGAGGCTGCAGTGAGCCAAGATTGTGCCACTGCACTCCAGCTGGGCAACAGAGGAGGACTCCATCTCAAAAAAAAAAAAAAAAGTCAATCAGTACCTCCATTTCAAAAAAAAAAAAAAAACAATAAAAAGTCAAATAGTAACAGAAGTATGGGTTAGCAATTCCAAAACAACTATATGTGTAGATTACGGTTGAACAAATAAGCAAACATGTTGTAGATAAAGAGAGTCAGATTTCTTATTGTCAACGAAATAAACTACAATTAGAGTAAAGAAGAAGGCTAGAATGAACCCTGTGGTATTGGATGAAACTCATGGTTTCTTTATACATGTGTATGTGTACATAGAGATTTAGAAATAGATATAGGTATATGCATGGGTTAGTATATACACAGAAATCCTAGATCTATCCACTAATAAGATAAACATCTCAGTAGCAATGAGCACACTGAACACCTGGATCTTGGTTTTGAACATCATTTTGCAATAAACCAGGGCTTCCTGAAAAAGTGGTTCATTCTAGGGCTGGGGCAGGGAAAATATAAGATAAGCCTGGACCCTCTTACAGTGTCAGAAAGTAAGAAAGTTCTCAAAAAAGGATAAGCATGTCAAAAGGTTCCAAGAACTAACCTGAAAGAGTTCTCAATGACCCAGGAGGGAACAATTTGAGCAGTCAAATAAATAAAACTAGTATTGGATTATAATCCAGTAATAAAATAAATATCCATAACTCCGTACAGATATAAGCAAGTAATTAAATAAAAGAGGAGAAAAAGACATAGCTCTTCCATAAGAAACATTCCAATCAATAAATGTAGAAAGAATGGGGAAAACAGAAAATCATTATCAGAGCACCACAGCCATAATTGTTGCAGACAAGATGGATACTAAAATCAGTGGGCAAAAATTTGAGCAGAAACAGTATATTTGCGAAGTCTCAAAGTAAATTCCTCCCCAAGATATTTATTAACTACAAAGGGAAGAGGAGTAATTACATAGTAGAAAAACACAGCAGAGACCACATTAACCAAATGATCTATGTTAATTTCACCAAGAATAATGCATATTGATATCACGTACCTCTGATATGATATTTGCTAAAAAGGGAACACGTAGCTAGTCTTACCAAAAATGTATAACCTTGCTCTAATCATGAGAAATCATAAGTCAAACCCAACTTGAGAGAGATTCTACAAAATAACTGACCAGTATTCTCCAAAAGTACCAAGACCGTGAAAAAAAAAAGAAAAACCTAAGGAATCATCACAAACTAAAGAGAACTAACAAGACATGACAATTATTGCAATGTGGGATGCTGAGTTGGATCCTGGACCAGAAAAAATGAACTTGAGTGGAAAAACTGGTGAATTCTGAACATAGTTAACAATACTGTACCAGAAGCAGCTACAGTCAGTGGCTATCACAGAGAAGAATGAAAACAGCAAATGAAATTCTGAAACTTCAACTGAGGTATCCAGGTTCTCACACTGGGACTCACTAGGTGGATGGCTCAACCCACAGAGAGTGAGGAAAAGCAGGGTGGGGAGATGGCCCCTCCTGAAGCCAGGGGAGGCCCTACCCCCAGCCAAGGGAGGCAGTGAGTGTGTGACCCCACCCAGGAAACCATGTTTTTCCCATGGATCTTTGCAACCTGCAGATCAGGAGATCCCCTCGTGAGCCCACACCACCAGGACCTTGGGTCCACAGCATAACGCTGTGCGAAGTCTCAGCAGAGTGGCTCAGGCATGCAGAGAGACCCAGGAATTTTGCATACTCTGGCCCTGGGAATTCCAGCAAGGCGAGAAATCCATCCATGCCTTCCCCTAGGAAAGGGGCTGAATCCAGGGGGCCAAGCAGCATCGTTCTGCAGGCCCCATTCCCATGGCACCTCACATGTTAACAACCACTGGCTTGGAATTCCAGCTGGCCAGTGGCAGGAGGCTGGAGACTGTCTGAAATGAACCAAGTTCCTGGGGGGCTTGAGGGCAGAGGCAGCTGCCATCTCTGTGGTTCTAGCCTGCCAGCTCCTCTGGGGAGTCCAGGAGGTCTGGAATGGGAGGAGTTTTCCATAACACAGCAGACTGTGGTCAGACTGTTTCTCTAAGTGGGACCCTGCTTCATCCCTCCTCACTAGGTGGGGCCTCCCTGCAGGAATTTCAGCTACACTAGCCAGAGTTATATGAACAGATCTCTGATCACTCCCTGGGACTGAGCCACCAAAAGGGGGTGGAGGGCAGGGCAGGGGGAGAAACGGTGACTGTATTTGCAGTTCAGCCAACTTAGTCTTTCCAGCCTGCTGGCTCTGGAGAGTCCAGGCAGTGTGCACAAGGAGGATTCCCCTCAGAACAGCACACCCACTCAGCCAAAGGGCAGCTAGACTGCTTCTTTAAGTGGGTCCCTGATCCTGTTCCTCCTGACTGGGTGAGAACTCCCAGTAGGGGGCTCCAGACACCTTCTACAGGAGCATTCAGGCCAACATCCAGTCAGTGCGCTCCGGGACAAAGCTCCAAGAAGAAAGAGCAGGCATCTTTGCTGTTTCGCAGCCTTCACTGGTAATATCTCCAGGTGTGGGAGGACCAAGGAGACTAGGGTCTGGAATGGAACCCCAGCAAACCACGGCAGCCCTATGGAAGAGTGGCCTGTTAAAATAAAAACAAACAAACAGAAAGCAATAACTACAACAACAACAAAGACCCCACAAAAACACCATTCAAAGGTCAACAACCTCAAAGATAGAAGGTAGATAAGCCCACAAAGATGAGAAAGAATGCAAAAATGCTGAAAACTCAAAAATCCAGAGTGCCTCTTCTCCTCCAGATGACTCTCCAGCATGGGTACAGAACTGGGCTGAGGCTGAGATGAATGAATTGACAGAAGTAGGTTTCAGAAAATGGGTAATAAAAATCTTCGCTGAGCTAAAGGAGCACGTTCTGACCCAATGCAAAGAAGCTTAGAATCATGATAAAACAACACAGGAGGTGATAATGAGAATAGCCAGTTTAGAGAGGAACATAAATGACCTGATGGAGCTGAAAAACACAATATAAGAAATTCACAATGCAATCACAAGTATCAATAGCAAAGTAGACCAAGCAGAGGAAAGAATCTCAGAGCTGGAAGACCATCTTTCCAAAATAGTACAGGAAGACAAGAATAGAGAAAAAAGAATGAGACTGAGTACAGTGGCTCACGCCTGCAATCCCAGCACTTTGGGAGGCCAAGGCAGGCAGATCACCTGAGGTCAGGAGTTCAAGACCGGCCTGGCCAACATGGCAAAACCCTGTCTCTACTAAAAATACAAAAAGTAGCCAAGCATGGTGGCATGCACCTATAATTCCAGCTACTCAGGAGGGTGAGGCACAAGAGTCACTTGAACCCGGGAGGCAGAGATTGCGGTGAACCAAGATTGCACCATGGCACTCTAGCCTGGGCGACAGAGCGAGACTGTCTCAGAAAAAGAAAAAAGGAAAAAATAAAGACGATAAACAAAACCTCTGAGAAATACGGGATTGTGGAAAAGGACCGAACCTACAACTGACTGGAGTACCTGAAAGAGACAGGGAAATTGGAAACAAGCTGGAAAACGTACTTCAGGATCTCATCCAGGAGAACTTCCTCAACCTAGCAAGACAAGCCAACCTTCAAATTCAGGAAATTCAGGGAACCCCAGTAAGATACTCTACGAGAAGATCAACCCCAAGACATGTAATCATCAGATTCTCCAAGGTCAAAATGAAAGAAAAAATGTTAAGGGCAGCCAGAGAGAAAGGCCAGGTCACCTACAAAAAGAAGTCCATCAGACCAAAAGCAGAACCCGCAGTGGAAACCCTACAAGCCAGAAGAGATTAGGGGCCAATATTCAACATTCTTAAAAGAACTTCCAACCCAGAATTTCATATCTGGCCAAACTAAGCTTAATAAGCAAAGGAGAAATAAGATCTTTTTCAGACAAGCAAATGCTGAGGGACTTCATCACCACTAGGCCTGCCTTTCAAGAGCTCCTGAAGGAAACACTAAATATGGAAAGGAAAAATCATTACCAACCACTACAGAAATCCACTGAAGTACACAAATCAGTGATACAACGAAGCAACCACATAAACAAGTCTGCAAAAAAACCAGCTAGCTTCATGATGACAGGATCAAATTCACACATAACAATATTAACCTTAAGTGTAAATGGCCTAAATGCCCTAACTAAAAGACACAGAATGGCAAGCTGGATAGTCAAGATCCATCTGGATGCTATCTTCAAGAGACTCATCTCACATGCAAAGACACATATAGGCCCAAAACAAAGGGATGAAGGAAAATTTACCAAGCAAATGGAAAACAGAAAAAAGCAGGGGTCACAATTCTAGTTTCTGACAAAACAGACTTTAAACCAACAAAGATCAAAAAAGACAAAGAAGGGCATTATATATGGTAAAGGGTTTAATTCAACAAGGAGCGCTAACTATCCTAAATATATATGCACCCAATAGAGTAGCACCTAGATTCATAAAGCAAGTTCTTAGAGATCTACAAAGAGACTCAGACTCCCACACAATAATAGTGAGAGACTTTAACATCCCACTGACAATATTAGACAGATCATCAAGACAGAAAATTAACAAAGATATTCAGGACCTGAACTCAGCTCTGGATCAAGCAGACCTGATAGACATCTACAGAACTCTCCATCCAAAAATAACAAAATATACATTTTTCTCCTTGCTACATGGCACTTACTCAAAAATTCATAACATAATTAGAAGTAAATCACTCCTCAGCAAATGCAAAAGAACTGAAATGATAACAAATGGTCTCTCAGACCACAGTGCAATCAAATTAGAACTCAAGATTAAGAAGCTTACTCAAAACTACACAACTACATGGAAATTGAACAACCTGTTCCTGAATGACTCCCGGGTAAATTATGAAATTAAGGCAGAAATCAAGAAGTTCTTTAAAACTAATGAGAACAAAGAGGCAATGCACCAGAATCTCTGTAACACACATCAAAAAGCTAGTAAGATCTCAAATCAACAACCTAACATCTCAACTAAAAGAACTAGAGAAACAAGAGCAAACAAACTCCAAAGTTAGCAGAATTCAAGAAATAACCAAGATCAGAGGAGAACTAAAGGAGATAGAGACATGACAACCCCTTCAAAAAATCAACAAATCCAGAAGCTGGGTCTTTTTGGAAAAAAAATAATAATAAATAGCTGCTAGGTAGACTAATAAAGAAGAAAAGGCGGAAGAATCACATGGACACAATCAGAAATGATAAGGGGGATATCACCACTGACCACACAGAAATACAATCAACAAAGAATACTATAAACACCTCTATGCACATAAACTAGAAAATCTAGGAGAAATGGATAAATTCCTGGACACATATACGCCCTGCCAAGACTGAACCAGGAAGAAACTGAATACTTGAATAGACCAATAATGAGTTCTGAAACCAAGGCAGTAATTAAATAACCTATCAGCCCCCAAAAAAAGCCCAGGACAGGACAAATTTACAGCTAAATTCTACCAGAGTACAAAGACGAGCTGGTACCATTTCTACAGAAACTATTCCAAACAATTGAAAAGAAGGAACTCCTCCCTAAGTCATTTCATGAAGCCAACATCATCCTGATACCAAAACCTGGCAGAGATACAAAAAAAACTGCCCTCCAATGTCCCTGATGAACATCAATGCAAAAATCCTCAATAAAATACTGGCAAACCGATTCCAGCAGCACATCAAAAAGCTTATCTGTCATGATCAAGTGGGCTTCATCCCTGGGATCCAAGGTTGGTTCAACATACACAAATCCATCAATGTAATTCACCACATAAACAAAACCAAAGACAAAAACCACATGATTCTAAGGCCTTGCTTTATGAATCTTGGGTGCTCCTGTATTGTGTGCATACATGTTTAGGATAGTTAACTCTTCTTGTTGCTTTGATCCCTTTGCCATTATATAACATCGTTGTTTGTCTTTTTTTTTTTTATGTTTGTTGGTTTACAGTCTGTTTTATCAGAAACTTACAGTCTGTTTTATCAGAAACTAGGATTGCAACCCCTGCTTTTTTTTTTTTTTCCTTTCCATTTGCTTCGTAAATCTTCCTCCATCCCTTATTTTGAGCCTATGTGTGTCTTTGCATGTGAGATGGGCCTCCTGAATACAACACACTGATGGAATGGAATGTCTCCGGGTAAAGCTGACCATTCCCATTCATTCTATTCTGAGATAGGAGAAAACCGCCCTGGGGCTGGAGGCGAGATATGCTGGCAGCAATACTGCTCTGTTGCTCTTTGCTACACTGAGATGTTTGGGTAAAAAGAAACATAAATCTAGCCTACACGTATATCGGGGCACAGTACCTTTCCTTGAACTTACTCATGATACAGATTCCTTTGCTCACATGTTTCCCGCTGACCTTCTCTCCACCTGTTGCCCTGCTACACTCCCCTCACTAAGAGAGTAAAAATAATGATCAATACATACTGAGGGATCTCAGAGGCTGGAACCAGTGCGGGACCTCCATATGCTGAGCGCTCGTCTCCTGGGCCCACTGTTCTTTCTCTATACTTTTGTCTCTGTGTCTTATTTCTTTTCTCAGTCTCTCGTCCCACCTGATGAGAAATACCCACAGGTGTGGAGCGGCTGGCCCCCTTCAAGCTTCTGCACAGCAAAAGAAACTATCATCAGAGTAAACAGGAAACCTACAGAATGGGAGAAAATTTTTGCAATCTATCCATCTGACAAGGGCTAATATCCAGAATCTACAAGGAACTTAAACAAATTTACAAGAAAAAAAACAAACAACCCTATCAAAACTGGGCAAAGGATATGAACAGACACTTCTCAAAAGAAGACATTTATGCAGCCAACAAACATGAAAAAAAGCTCATTATGACTGGTCATTAGAGAAATGCAAATCAAAACCACAATGAGATACCATCTCACACTAGTTAGAATGGTGATCATTAAAAAGTCAGAAACAACAGATGCTGGAGAGGATGTGGAGAAACAGGAACGCTTTTACACTGTTGGTGAGAGTGTAAATTAGTTCAACTATTGTCGAAGACAGTGTGGTAATTCCTCAAGGATCCACAACTAGAAATATCATTTGATCTAGCAATTCCATTACTGGGTATAAACCCAAAGGATTATAAATCATTCTACTATAAAGACACATGTACACGTATGTTTATTGCGGCACTTTTCACAACAGCAAAGACGTGGGACCGATCCAAATGCCCATCAATGATACACTGCATAAAGAAAATGGGGCACATATACACCATGGAAAACTATGCAGCCATAAAAAAGGATGAGTTAATGTCCTTTGCAGGGACATGGATGAAGCTGGAAACCATCATACTCAGCAAACTAACACAGGAACAGAAAACCAAACACCGCATATTCTCACTCATAAGTGGGAGTGGAACAATGAGAACACATGAACACAGTGAGAGGAACATCACACACGGGGGCCTGTCATGGGGTAGAGGGCCAGGGGAGGGATAGCATTAGGAGAAATACCTAATGTAGATGACAGGTTGGCGGGTGCAGCAAACCAACATGGCACATGTATACTTATGTAACAAACCTGCACGTTCTGCACATGTATCCCAGAACTTAAAGTATACTTAAAAAAAAAAAAACCCCACATGATTATCTCAACAGATGCAGAAAAGGCCTTCAATAAAACTCAACATATATACACACACACACACATATATATATATTTTGTTTTGTTTTGTTTTTTTTTTTGAGAGGGAGTTTTGCTCTGACTCCGAGGCTGGAGTGCATTGGTGCAATCTCAGCTCACTGCGACCTCCACTTCCCAGGTTCAAGCGATCCTCCTGCCTCAGGCTCCCGCATAGCTGGGACTACAGGCGTGCACCACCACACCCAGGTAATTTTTGTATTTTTAGTAGAGACAGATTTCATCATGTGGTCCAGGCTGGTCTCGAACTCCTGACCTCAGGCGATCTGCCCACGTCAGCCTCACAAAGTGCTGGAATCACAGGCAACATCCCTTTACGTTAAAAACTCTCAATAAACTAGATACTGAAGGAACATACCTCTGAATAATAACAGCCACATATGACAAACCCACAGCCAATACCATACTGAACAGGCCTGGTGGCAGGCGCCTGTAGTCCCAGCTACTTGGAAGGCTGAGGCAGGAGAATGGCATGAACGCAGGAGGCGGAGCTTGCAGTGAGCCAAGACCGCGCCACTGCACTCCAGCCTGGTCAACAGAGAGACTCCATAAAAGCTGGAAGCATTCCCTTTGAAAACGGGCACAAGGCAAGGATGCCCTTTCTCACCACTCTATTCAACATAGTATTGGAAGTTCTGGCAAGGGCAATCAGGCAGGAGAAAGAAATAAAGTATACTCACATAGGAAGAAAGGAAATCAAATTATCTTTGTTTGCAGAATACATAAACCCGTATTTAGAAAACACCATCCTCGCAACCCAAAAGCTTCTTAAGCTGGTCAGCAACTTCAGCAAAGTCTCAGGATATAAAATCAATGTGCAAAAATCACAAGCATTCCTACGTACCAACAACAGGCCAGCAGAGAGCTAAATCATGAATGAACTCCCATTCGCAATTGCTACAAACAGAATAAAATGCCTAGAAATACAGCTAACAAAGAAGTGAAGGACCTCTTTAAGAAGAACTACAAATCAAGGAAATCAGAGAGGACACAAACAAATGGGAAAACATTCCATGCTCATGGATAGGAAGAATCAATATTGTGAAAATGGCCATACTGCCCAATTTATAGATTCAATGCTATTCCAATTAAACTACCATTGACATTCTTCATAAAATTAGGAAAAACTATTTTAAAATTCATATGGAACCAAAAAAGAACCCAAATAGCCAAGACAATCCTAAGGAAAAGAACAAAACTGGAGAGGCATTATACTACCTGATTTCAAACTATACTACAATACTACAGTAATTAAAACAGCATGGTACTGGTACAAAACCAGACACATAGACTAATGGAACAGAATAAAGAACTCAGAAATAAGACTACACAACTACAACCATCTGATCTTCTACAAGCCTGACAAAAACAAGCAATGGGGAAACGATTTCTTACCTTTTTTTTTTTTTTTTTTAAAAAAAACTTTTTTTTAAGTGGTGGTGGGAGAACTGACTAGCCATATGCAGCAGAAAGTTGAAACTGGACCTCTTCCTTACACCTTATACAAAAACTAACTCAAGGTGGATTAAAGAAGTAAATGTAAAACCCAAAAACCCTAGAAGAAAATCTAGGCAATACCATTCAGGACATTTGCATGGGCAAAGATTTCATGACAAAAACATCAAAAGCAATTTTGCAACAAAAGCAAAAATTGATAAATGGGATCTAATTAAACTAAAGACCTCTGCACAGCAAAAGAAACTATCATCAGAGTGAACAGACAACCTACAGAATGGGAGAAAAGCTGGGCAATCTATCCATCTGACAAAGGTTTAATATCCAGAGTCCAGAAGGAATTTTAAACGAATATATAAGAAAAAAACTAACAACCCCATTAAGAAGTGGGCAAAGGACATGAACAGACTCTTCTCAAAAGAAGACATTCATGTGGCCAACACACATACAAAACAAAGCTCAACATCACTGATTATGGAAATTCAAATAAAAACCACAGTGAGATACCATCTCATGCCAGTAAGAATGGTGACTATTAAAATGTCAAGAAATGGCCAGGGACAGTGGCTCACACCTGTAATCCCAGCATTTTGGGAGGCCAAGGAGGGTGGATCACTTGAGGTCAGGAGTTAGAGATCAGCCTGGGCAATATGGTGAAACCCCATCTCCAACAAAAATATAAAAAATTAGCCAGGTGTGGTGCTGCACACCTGTAGTCCCAGCTACTTGGGAGGCTGAAGCAGAAGGATAGCTTAGGCTAGGAAGACAGAGGTTGCAGTGAGCCAAGATCACATCACTGCACTCCAGCCTGGGTGACAGGGTGAGACTCCATCTCAAAAAATAAAAAACAGAGGCTGAGAATGGTGGCTCATGCCTGTAATCCCAGCACTTTGGGAGGCCGAGGAGGGTGGATCACAAGGTCAGGATATCGAGACCATCCTGGCTAACACAGTGAAACCCAGGCGTGGTGGTGGGCGCCTGTAGTCCCAGCTACTCAGGAGGCTGAGGCAGGAGAATAGCGTGAACCTGGGAGGCAGAGCTGGCAGTGAGCCAAGATCGTGCACTGCACTCCAGCCTGGGCAACAGAGCAAGACTCCATCCCCCCAAATAAATAAATAAGTAAATAAATAAATAACAATAAATAAAAGGTCAAGAAACAACAGATGCTGGTGAGGTTGTGGAGAAAAAAGAACACTTCTATACTGTTGGTGGGAGTATAAATTAGTTCAACCATTGTGGAAGACAATGGGGCAATTCCTCAAAGATCCAGAAGCAGAAATATCATGTGACCTAACAGTCCCATTACTGGGTATATTTCCAAAGGAATATAAATCATTCTGTTATAAAGATATATGCACGTGTATGTTCACTGCAGCACAGTTCACAATAGCAAAGACATGGAATCAACCCACATGCCCATCAATAATAGACTGGATAAAGAAAATGTGGCACATATACACCATGGAATACTATGCAGCCATAAAAAGGAATGAGATTATGTCCTTTACTGGGACATGGATGAAGCTAGATGCTTTATCCTCAGCAAACTAATGCAGGAACAGAAAACAAAATACCGCATGTTCTCCCTTATGAGAACATACAGACACATCATGGGGAATAACACATATTGGGGCCTGTCAGGAGAGCAGGGGGCAGGAGAGCATCAGGAAGAATAGCTAATGGATGCTGGGCTTAATACCTAGGGGATGGGTTGATGTGTGCAGCACCATGGCACATGTTACCTATGTAACAAACCTGCACATCCTGCACATGTACCTTGGAACTTAAAAGTTGAAAAGAAAAATAGTACTGTACCAATGTTCATTTCTTCATTTTGGTAACTGAACTTTGGAGGTAATTCTCCATGGGTCTCTTACATTTCTGTATGTTTTGTGAGTGAGACAAAAACCTTTTGTTCTAGACTATCTTTTCAAAGGTATCTACATGGTGAATAGCCTTTCTCCCTCTGGAAAAAGAGCAGGTTTACTTGCAACTCATTATTAAAAAATTCAGGAACACACTAAGTTCAAGGTCCTTCAGCCAGGATGCAAACCCACTATGTGCACAGCATCTACCTAATTATCTATGAAATCCCTGTAGGGGTTGGAGTAGGAGGGGAGAACAAGGCAAACAACACAAACACGAAGGTCATATTCCCTATTGTGCCTTGAGTAATAAAGTCCTTTGTCTTTGGCCCAGGAATTTCATGTCTTTTGCCAGCGTCCATGAAACTGTGACAGGCTAACTTGTCCACTTGCAAATAAGATAAATTCTCAGGCCCTTATAGTTCTATACAGTACTATGTTTATGTATAATAACCATATTGAGTTATTGGGTAAAAGATATACAGGAACTCTCAGTACAATTTTTACAATTTTCAGTAAGTCTAAAACTACTTCAAAACTAAAAGTTAAGAATAAAATCAATCAGTAGCCAAATACTAACTCTCCATGTCAAAAATAATAATAATGATATAATAGTTGATATGGTTTGGCTCTGTGTCCCACCCAAATGTCATCTTCAATTGTACTCCCATAATTCCCACATGTTGTGGGAGTGCCCGTGGGAGATAAGTGAATCATCGGGGCAGTTTCCCTCATATTGTTCTCATGGTAGTAAGTCTCATGAGATCTGATGGTTTTGTCAGGGGTTTCTGCTTTTGCTTCTTCCTTATTCTCTCTTTGCCTGTTGCCATCCATGTAAGACGGGACTTGCTCCCCCTTGCCTTCTGCCATGATTGTGAGGCTTCCCTAGCCACGTGGAACTGTAAGTCCATTAAACCTCTTTCTTTGTAAATTGCCCAGTCTCCGGTATGCCTTTATCAGCAGCATGAAAACAGACTAATATAATAGTAATGGTGTCATCATTGCCACTATATAATTGATATATATTACATCAGGTTCTCTCAAAGAATTCATGGTTTGCTATAGCAATGGTAATTATTGCATTTTTTTCAGTGAGTTATTCTGGGGGTTTGCATTAAAAGATTCAATTTCAAGCACATTAAGTATCATATATATGCTTTGTTAACTACTTAGGTAACTGTGTATCATCAATTTCAAAGACAATTGTGCTTTCCAGAATTCACTCTACTAGGGGTGAATGTGGAGTGACTCAGGAACAAATTACTCTCCTATGGCAAGGGAAGACTGTACTTAAATACCACAAAGATCTCATTACAAGGCAACTTGCTTTCAGGACAGTGTCATGACTTTTGCCACAAGAGCAATTATAATGAGATAAGTTTACTTATAAAACCAAACAAAAAATAAAATAAAAATAAAAAAACTTAAAAAAACATCATCTTCCAAAGATAGGTATTAACCGTTACATTACCTCGTAAAAGTTATGCATACTTCCTGTATTAATTGCTTTCATGTACATTAATCTGATCCTATAAAGTAGGCTATTTGTTACAGATAAACAAAAGCACCAAGAATTCAAGTACTTCACCCAAAGTTGCACAGTTGATTAGTGCAAAGTTGGTAAAACAAAACCAATTCAGTTGTGTTCTTATCACTACTGAACAATATCTTATATTTTCTTTCTTCTTTAATCATCTCATACTTCATTTCAAAATTAATATATTTTCTAATGGTTAAAATGGTAAATTGGATGTTTTATGTATTTTACCACAAAAAAGTTCTGAAGCTTTAGAAAACATATTTTACATGTTAACCAGAATTCACTTTTCTTTCATAAGTCAAGGCAAAGCATTCTCAGATTCCTAAAATTAAATGTAACTAACATTTATTGAGCATTTACTATACAAAAGGCACTGTTCTAAGCGCTCTATTATATTAAATGATTTGATCCTCTTAAGAACACTGTGAGGTAGAGATAACTATTATTGTCTCACTTTTACATTTGGCAAAGGTGAAATACAAAGATGTTCAGTAACTTGTTGTTCAATGTCACAGAGCCAGGATTTAAACCCAGGCAGCCTAACTTTAGAGCCCACTCATTACAATTCGCCTGCCAAAAGAACTTAACAGACATTTTTCCAAAGAAGATATGCAAATGGCCGAAAGCATGAGATGTTCAACATTATTAGTCAGCAAAATATAAATCAAAACCACAATGAAATATCACTTCATGCCTCCTAAGATGGGCATAATAAAATGGATAATAGTAAGTGTTGGCAGGAATGTGGAAAAAACAGAAGGTGCATACATTGCTGGTGGGAATGTAGATGGTGCAGCTACTGTGGAAAATAGCTTACAATTCCTCAAAAAATTAAACGTAAAACCATATGACCCAGCAATTCCACTCCTAGATAGTAATGGCAAAAACCACAATTGCTTTTGCACCAACCTAAAATATATATTTTAAAAAACCTGAGAGCAGGAACTAGAGCAGATTATTTGTATACCAACGTTCATTGCATCATTATTGACAATAGCCAAAAGGTAAAAGCAACCCAAGTATTCATCAACAGAGGAATGGATAATAGATCAACAAAATGTGGTTTAATACATACAATTCACCCACAGAATTAAGTGAAATTTTCATTCATTGCTACAACATGGATGGACCTTGAAAACATTATGCTAGATGAAATTAGCCAGACACAGATAGACAAATATATGATTCCAGTTAAATTCATAGAAACAAAAAGCAGAATAGAGGTTACCAGGGACTGACGGGAGGGAAGAATAGGAAATTATAGTTTAACGGACAGAGTTTATGTTGGGATGATGAAAAAGGTTGGAGTATAAATCGTGGTGATAGCTATACAACATTATATATTAATGTAACTAAACTGTACACTTAAATGGTTACAATGATAAATATTATGTTGTGTAAATGTTACCACAATTTTTAAAAAAAGAATTAGACTGTCAAATAACTTGTCTACATAAACAAACAGATCAGAGACATTTGTATCAGGTCAATTTCTCTACTCTTTGCAAGGTCAACAGGCTCAATACATAACTTTTCAACTAGGTTTCCAATAGTGAAAAATGAAAAACAGGCCGGGCGCGGTGGCTCAAGCCTGTAATCCCAGCACTTTGGGAGGCCGAGACAGGCGGATCACGAGGTCAGGAGATCGAGACCATCCTGGCTAACACGGTGAAACCCCGTCTCTACTAAAAATACAAAAAAATTAGCCGGGCGAGGTGGCAGGCGCCTGTAGTCCCAGCTACTCGGGAGGCTGAGGCAGGAGAATGGCGTGAACCCGGGGGGGCGGAGCTTGCAGTGAGCCGAGATCGCGCCACTGCACTCCAGCCTGGGGCACAGAGCAAGACTCCGTCTCAAAAAAAAAAAAAAGAAAAAAAGAAAAAAAGAAAAAAAGAAAAACAAGCAAACAAACAATAAACTCAGCAGAAAAAAAAAAATCCAACTTCTCTCTCTCTCTTTAAGAGATGGGGTCTTACTCCGTCACCCAGGCAAGAGTGCAGTGGCACCTTCTTACCTTACTGCAGCCTCGAACTCCTGGGCGCAAATGATCCTCCCACCTCAGCCTTCCCAAATCTGCCTTTCTAACATAAAAGTGAAAAGCCAGCAATAGAAATGAGAATTTCATCACAGACAGATAAAGAATTCAGGAGATACAGGCTTGACTTTAAAAACTACAATAATTTAAAAATTGCTCATCTCAAAATAATTAAAAATACCTATGACCAAAGGTAAAGGAAAAGAATCTTTAGATTAGAAGAAGGCAAAGAAACCCCTCATGTAAATACTTATTATATGCAAGAAAACAAATGCAGTCATACTGCTCATTTAAGTATAATTCATTATTACGTGGTATAGCAATAAAAAGATGAACGCTAAAGCAGCTCTGCCTCTTATTAGCCATCTGACTGTAAGAGTCTATAAAACGGAATAACACTATTTAAATCATAAGGTTGTCTCATGTATTAAATAGAAATGTAAAAGTACTGTGAACTCTTTTCAAGTGATACCAAATTTTAGGCAAGACTATTTCTGAATATATTCTCTAACTACATAAGCACTAATAGAAACTATGAATTATTAATTTTGGGCAAATGAACTCAAGGAATTAATGTGCTTTTACGGTCTTTGAAGAAACCTTCTACCTATCAGAGGGTAAAAATATAATTCCTATTTTTCCTAGGGAAAATAAATCAGACACTTAGAAAGCTCTAATGTGGTTTTTAAAACTGGCCATTCCTCTTTGAAGACTTAATTAAGGTTATGAAAAAATTCCCTCTTGACATATAACACCTTTGCTCAACTTTGGACATACAATTAGCCTGCACAGTGATTTGTAAATCAGTTAGCTTTCCACATATATTACGAATGAACTATTTCAAAGAACATATTTTCTATACCAACAGGAAAGAACAAATTAATGTAATAATTTTCTCTTGAGAATATATCTTTAATATGTACAAAAATTAAGCTTCAGAATATCCAAATTTTTACCCTAAAAATCATCAATAATCTAGCCTATTTTAAATTTACCAAAACAGTTTTCTTTTTTCTTTTTTTTTTTCCTTGAGACGCAGTCTCACTCTGTCACCTAGGGTGGAGTGCAGTGGTGCAATCTCGGCTCACTGCAACCTCCGCCTCCCAGGTTCAAGAGATTCTTCTGCCTCAGCCTCCTGAGTAGCTGGGATTATAGGTGCTCACCACCAAACCTAGCTAATTTGTTTGTATTTTAAGTAGAGACGGGGTTTCACCATGTTGGTCAGGCTGGTCTCGATCTCCTGACCTCGTGATCCACCCACCTCAACCACCCAAAGTGCTGGGATTACAAGCATGAGCCACTGCGCCCAGCCCAAAATAGTTTGTTTTCTAAGTGATGATACTGATTCAACAGTTTCAGTTATTCTACATTAACTACCCTGGGAATTACCGCTTTTCACTTTTCCCACCAAATTTGAAGACCGATTTACCAGTTGCTCAGTCAGACAACCACAATGATGTACAGGAGACCCAGAATCAAAACATAAATGCCTATGAGGGGCCAGCAGTTAACCACTAATGAGTTCAGCAGGAATGACTACGAGCTATGGTGACCTGGAGAGATCATGCCCAATATAAGGGCACAGCCAATAATACTGAGCTTAACCAAATACTGTTCAGGAAGGTGGTCTCTGAAGCTGTCAGATCTTTCCACTGTCAACAAAAGCCAGAAATCTGAATTTTTATATAAAACATCTTGATTTTGAACTATTAGCAACTAATTTAAAAGCTGATAAAACACAGTTCAAAGCAAAACATCTGTAGACTGCCAGTTTGTGGCTCGTGCATTCTTCTTAAACACCTGCAGTCTTCCCTTCTCTCTCTCCTTCCCTGACTTTATCTTTCTCTCTTATGATGTTCCCCCCATCACTTTTTCCTCCAGAATATCCAAGCCTAAAGAATAAGGAAAAGGTTATGACATGTGGAATTAAAAAGCCAGAGAAAAAACTAAAACTCAGCATCCTGTTACTAACTTAAAAAGCCTGAAAATCTTGCAGTGTTAGTGATGCCATTTCAACTGGTGACAATACCTACTGTACAAACAAAATCTTAATGCTTCTTCAGCAAGGAGCCTGGAGTGAGATCAAGTACTTGTATGAGCTAGGGAGCCAAGTGGACTGGAGCTAGAGACCCAATTCTGCTACTTGCCTGTTACCTCTATTTCCTCATCATTTAAAAGCAAATAGTAGCCAGGCACAGTGGCTCTCACCTATAATCCCAGTACTTTGGGAAGCTAAGGCAGGCTGATGACCTGAGGTCAGGAGTTTGATACCAGCCTGACCAACAGGGCGGAAACCCTGCTTCTACTAAAAATACAAAACCTAGGCTGGGCGCGGTGGCTTACGCCTGTAATACCAGCACTTTGAGAGGCCAAGGCAGGCGGGTCACCTGAGGTCAGAAGTTCGAGACCAGCCTGACCAACATGGAAAAACCCCATCTCTACTAAAAATACAAAATTAGTCAGGCATGGTGGTGCATGCCTGCAATCCCAGCTACTCAGGAGGCTGAGGCAGGAGAATCGCTTGAACCTGGGAGACAGGGGTTACAGTGAGCTGAGATCACGCCATTGCAGTGCAGTCTGGGAAACAAGAGCAAAACTCTGTCTTAAAAAAAAAAACTTAGCCAGGCATGGTGGCGGGCACCTGTAGTCCCAGCTACTCCAGAGGCTGAGGCAGGAGAATGGCTTGAACCTGGGAGGTGGAGGTTACAGTGAGCCGAGATTGCACCACTGCAATCCACCCTGGGTGACAGAGCAAGACTCTGTTTCAAAAAAAAAAAAAAAAAAAAAAGCAGCAGCAATCTAAACAAGAACTAAATAAAATATTATCATATATAAAATACCTAGGCCTAGTATGTGCCTGGTAGATGGCTGGTGTTTAGTAAAAGGGTGTTAAATATGTAGAAATGGTTTATTATAATTCTTACAGCTTGTTACTTTTGAAAAGAAAACACTCGAGACACAAAAACTTCCATCTCAGGGTCTATCTGATTCAGTTTGTGTGCATGCTCTCCCTGCTGTTTCTTCCCTTAAACGGGATTTAAAACACACTGTTTTTAGACATTATTCTATTATTCCTATGACCAATGATTTGCAAGTCGTTTATGACTCATCCTCAAATGCATAGCAGTATCTGCAGAAGATACAAAAGTACAATTAAGATGCCTAAAATATTTCTGGAATGAGGCCCTAATTCTTCCCAGTCAAGCTTGTATCCTTTTATCACCATCCAGTTGCTTTTTTTATAAAATGAAAAAGTATAAATTATACAGCAAAAGTCACCTACAAAAGTCAAACTTGTCACCACCTTTCAAATATAAAAATATTACTGTGGCTGGCTTGTTGGGTTATAGAGTATTAGGCCCAAACTCCCTGACATAGTTTATTTTGCCCTTTCTGAGGCAACCACTACTAATCTCTGCAGCCTTGTCTTTCACCACTCCATCCCTTCTCCCAAACTCTCCAAATACACTATACATTCTATGCCCTAAACTCTCATACATACTGTTCCCTCAACCAGAGCTCACTTTTTCCTCCCTCAAGCCCTCCCCCAGCCAGTCTCTTCCCTAATTAATCCTAAATATTAGAATCCAGGTTAAATATTTTGTTATGTCCTTCAGTCTCAGCTTACATGTCACTTCTAAGATTTCCCAGATCTTTTCCTCATCTCCACCACACAAACTTAGGGTTAGTAGCACCTTTTTATATGTTCCTATAACACCTCACATATACACATCTAAGAAAGAAGCTGATAGTGTAGAATTCAACAAGAAAAAGACCACACGCTTACGTGCATTTTACATATATACACATATATACATACATATACACACGAACATTACATTTTATTTCCTAACAAAATTAAAGACTCTAGTAAAATCTCAGAAGCACTACTTGGTGAACATGCACCCTTTCGTCTTTTGACTCTTACTCCATGACAGCCTAATTTCGAAGACTGCCGAAGGATATCAAACACATATAAAAAGTGTTTAAATCTTTCCAATCTGAGGTCATATAATTTAAATAAGATGTTTAAATTAGCAAAATGATTTTAACCTGAACAAAGTTATTTTACAAATGCTTTTACTTTGAAAAATTCAGAAAACACTTTTTGCTGTTTTCTTCAGCGCCTCAAAAATTTGATGTTTGTCAAACTCTTTTTGAATACATTCTCTACTACGTACAAGGATGCATATAACAAAAGTTTCACTGTGGTTCATTACCTATAATTTGAAAAAGCTGCCCTACATCATCGGATTTTTAATCTGAGGGCTCCCCATTTAAATAGATATGCCACTTTCCACTAGGTCCTGATCTACAGGAGAACTGAAGTCATCTCTTTTTCATCTTTGTATTTCATAGTCTATCACACTGTATGGAAGTAGGGTCTCCAAAAATATTTGTTGAACAACTGAATTTTACCAAGTAGTTCAACAAATCTTTTGTGCACCTACTATGTCCCATGACCCTCATCCTTCTTATTTTATCTCAAATAACGCTAATGATACATACTCTGGGGAGATCAACCAAGGCTTTGTCTTTATCTGAAAAAAAAAATAATGTTATATGTTCAGGAATGGGGGATAGGAAAGGTATTCTAAGAGGTAAATGGAATACAGGCAGGTTTTGTAAACAAGATATACATAGAGGACAGAATACATTTATAGAACCTATATCCTGCAATAATAAACTACAAGTTTGGGATCTTTTAAAGAATATTCCATTCATATTGAAGATATGTTATATTTCTAACAAGCAAGATTCTGCTGAGTTTGCACTTCCTGAACAAACCTAATTTCTGGAACTCCCTTAGGCTATGACATTTGTAGTAATGTGTTCAGAGAAATGAATATAGTTTAAGTAAATAGTCAAATAACTGTGACTCAATGATCAATCAAATCTAAGAATGCATTTTTAAAACTATTTTAAGCATAAATGTAAAGAAGTTCACGCAGGGTACTAGTAGAACTCTAATAACCTAATGAAATAAAATATAAAAAGCCATCAATTCATTTCTGTCTTATTGACAACACCTAAATATTCTCCATAATTCTAGAATTATATTCTACCTAATTAAAGCAAATAAAATGCATAGCATGCCAAGAGGGAGGAGAGCTTTTCACAGGTAGCAAATTTCACCAGAAATAAGCGAAGTGCAGAAATGTTGGGAAAAATTGTAATCCTAAGGTATTAACTAAATGTAACTGAAAAAAAGACAAAATTCAGCAAGTCATTTTTATTTTTTAGAAAGCATCATAAAATAAATCTCTGCTAAACAGATTTTTAACTATATATTTATAATTAACAATTCTGAACAGACTAAAAACTACATAATAAAACTAGCACAGTAATTTAGCCTTTGATTTATATTTGAAACACTTTTCTTTCAGTATCCTATTGAGACTCCTCCAAACACTTTTAAATGTTTCCCATAACCCCCTGAGACAACTTGTTTAAATTAATTACATTCACAAACCCCTATGTTCAAATTCACAGTGCCTTCTAATCACAAATTTTCCATCCTCCTCAGAGGTCAACTATACATAGTATACTTAGAAAATATAAAAACATTCTATATTTAAGATCCTTTCCTCTTAAGTCTTACAATAGAGCCCTAGGAAAAGGTCAAAATGTCCAAAGTAACAAACTCCAAGTACTCAAGCAGTAAAGACCTTCAACCATATTCAGTCCTTCTGTTCCCCTTCTTGGAATGCTTTTCCCCAGGCTGGAATCTTCTCATCTTTCAAATCTCAGAGATAGTTCACGACACGATCTAGCTATTTTTTATAAGAGCATCCCATTCCTTTCCTTCATTGTTTTTTTCCCAGTTTGTAATTACATATTGGATAGCTTGTTTGCTGGTTTATTATCCGTATTCAGTAAGAGAATAATACATAAAGACACGGACTCCATTGCATTGTCAGTGATTATCAAAGCACTCAATAAACACCTGATAAATTAATGCACAGATCTGGTGCTCAGAATAAAGGTCTGAGACACATTGGGATATAGATGATAAATTACCATGAAAACTGATTTTAAAAATTACCAGTGGGACGTCTGTAGGGTTAGAAGAGAGCCTAGAATGAAGACCTGAAAAGGCCCTATATTTAGAGTTCTGGTAGGATAGGCAAAGGAGACTGTCTCTCTCCTTCAATCCACTTTATGTGTTTTAACTGTGATACGACTATGCCACTTAAGTATGACTGTGTAACTATACTACAAGTATTATTGTCATCACCCCTTATTTCCCTATAGGACGCTTAAGTTTCTTGGAAACAGAAATGATGTCTGCTCATTCCATGACACGCTCAATATATTGCAGGAAGTAAGGTTAAATAATCATGAACCTGGAAAAAGGGCTTCTTACTAGGTAGCTGTGCCCGGCATTTCCGAGATTTCCAACGTGCACCCGCCAACTCCGCCAACCTAAGCGCAGAGCTGCCCGAGCCGCCGATACCCCGGCAGGGGGCGCCGCAGCCTCCTCCAAAGGCCGCTGCCAGCTGCAGTCCCCGCCCCCGGCCCCGCGGTCACCTGCAGCGGCTGCATTCGGGCCTCCGTTTGGCTGGCTCCACCGGCAGCTCCCACAGCCGTTCCGCACTGTCGTCGTCCGCCTCTGCACCCAGGGCAGCCGCCGCCGGCACTGGGCCGCCCTCCTGCCGCTCTTTGGCGTTCGGCGTCTGAGACCTTGAGGCCCCAGGAGGCCGCGCCACGGGCTCTTGGAGTATTCGCGCCTCTTTCTGCGACTCCATGGCGGACACTCCGGTCAGGCCGTGGCATCGAAGCCCGGCTACCACCAGGGGGCGCCACACGCTGGAGAAACCGGCCCGCGTTGCGTATCGCCATGCACGCACGCCACGTACAGGGGGCGGGTCTCCGAAGTCCAGGCTCGAGGTTCCACCCTGCCGCTGGGAAGGAACGAGCCGATTGGCCCGTGCCCATTGGGACCGGGTAGGAAAGTGTGGGCAGCGTTGGAGTGCTGGTGAGGTTAAGTAGCCTCACCGGGAGAGGTAAGGGAAACCTCCCCGAGAGCACCCCAGTACCACGCCCGAATTTAACCCCTTTAAAAGTCAAAATAAAAAGGAATTATGCATTTTCTGCCTTGGGATGGCAGTTTAAGAATATGCAGGATTTCCACAGTGCATGCATCGCAGTTGCAGCAGCTGATGTACTTATTATTTAAAGGCCAACAAAGGAGAGGTTATATCCACTGGAAACTACTCACAGCTGGTCCGTTTCATTATATGAATTTCCTGCTCTCCTATGGCTTGTGCTAATAAGACATCAAGCACACTATTTTACACTGGACACCAAATATTTCTTAAATTAGGTTTTTAGATTGTCCCGGATCAGGAAGCAATAGGAGAGCTGGCCTGGGGTACCAATAGGTTTTATGTATGAGGAAACAAGCCCTAGAAAGGTAACATTGCCCAGTATTTACAACTACCGGATACGGCAGTATAGCACAGTAGCTGTTTTTTAAAAGCCAAAATGAAATATATGTTAGAATGAAGGCAGAAATGCTTTTTACCCAAGATGGGTGTCGAATTCCTTTTATTTATTAATGCTTTGTGTTACTTCCAGCAGTACACAACATTTAAACAGAGAATTAAGCTTGGTTGTCATCAATCATGTGAATTAAGTTTAGGAATCACAATTGTCTTAACTCTATAGTTGTAATAGCTTAAATGTGAAGCAAAGTAGACAACACAGAGTAATAGAGCAAATACTGTATTTCTTAAAATGTTTATTTCACTTTTAGATTTTTCAGTCATCTTAAAATCAAGTTTGTGAAGAAAATACCGTGCTGTTGTTTTCAACTATCCTACATTCTTTTCCCTCAGAAATAGCACCTCTCTTTTCCTTTGGAGCATCCTATTTGAGAGAGAGAAAAAGCTGAAACACCCGGCTGGTGATGGGTGTAGAGTGGGAGAAAGAAAGCAATTATGCCATTTGGAATTGGAGGATAAACAAAACCCAGAAACTGTAGGGAAGGAGGTGAATCAGAAAATTCATCTTGGCTGCAGATTTAGGTTGGGGAACCAATTCTTTAACTGCCAAAATTAAATTCTCATGTGACTTATCTTTAAACGAAAGGAAGCTGCTCATCTTTAATTTCAAGAGGCGAAATGTGCTCAAGTCATGTAAGGTCCCTCGACTCCCAGTTGTGTGGTGTGAGATGACAGATGATAAGGAAAAAAAAACTTTTTATCTAAGGAATGCAAGCAGTCATGTCTCACTCTCCCTTGAGCTAAATAATTAGCTCTTGAAGCCACTTGCTATGCAAGCCCTAGACTGACACCAAGTAGCCATAAAATGCCATATACCCTATAGTTCAACCACATGTATAGCCAATCACTAACCAATGTTATTTTTGCAAATAAATGACATTTCCTGAGAAATAACTTTTGTAATGCCCCCCTCTGCTGATTCATTCTCTTTTCTTTAAAAACTCCAGCCCATTTGTTTCTCCATAGCACTCTCCACGGCAACCTGGAAATATGTCCTAGGCTGCAGTCCTCAACCTTGGCCCAAATAAACTCTCCATATTAATTTTGCCTCTGCTCCTTCCTTTTAGGTTGATGTGAGCCTAATTATTTTGGGCTTCCTTTTTAACACCCCATATCAGATTATTGGCTTTACCCTTCAAAGTATTCAAAATCCAAACATTTATCTTGCCTACTACTTCTGCCCTAGTTCAAGCCCCCATCATCTCTTACATAGAATATTGCCAAAGACCTAAATGGTCTCCTGCTCCATCTCTGCTCCTTATGAAGAAAATCCCCTGCAAGTCCATGGTAGAATCAAAGAAAGCTTCCATCCAGGCAGGACACAGAATTGAGAAAGGAGGGTCATTTTTCTCTATGGGAAGCAAGAAATTCACCCAATATCCAGGTTTGTGAACAATGACCTTCAGAAGCCTGAGGAAACTTGCAGGTGAGGTTACCACCTTGGGGCAGACCCAGGTATCAGACCATCAGTGACTCAGCTTCTGGGAAGTGCCAAGACACCAGAAAGGGAAGTAAGATACCCTTTATGGGATACAGCCAACTTACTAGTGTCAAGATAATGTACTGAGATGTTAATGTATGTTTTGGTTGTCTCCCAACTTCAGGTAGAAAACCAGACTTTTATGCTCCTTTGCCTCAGGGGAGTTTGGGTAGTAAAGACTGAGGACAATCTTAGGACCATGCCTGGGAAAAGGACCATCCTGGGAAAAGGAGATCCTGTTACTGGAAGAGGAAAGGGCCTCAGTAGTGTAAGGGATTGAATATCGTGCCAGGCCTGCAGTATGAGGATTCGGCATTGTATAAGATTTGATTTAAATGAAATAAAAACATGGTATTTCTTGCTGTATTCATTTTCTATCACTGTGAAACTAATAACCACAAATTTAGTGGTTTTCTCCTTTTTTTTTTTTTGAGATGGAGGCTTGCTCTGCTGCCCAGGCTGGAGTGCAGTGGCGCGATCTGGGCTCACTGCAACCTCTGCCTCCCGAGTTCAAGCAATTCTCCTGCCTCAGCCTCCCAAGTAGCTGGGACTACAGGCTGCACACTGCCACACCCAGATAATTTTGTATTGTTAGTAGAGACGGGGTTTTACTGTGTTGATCAGGCTAGTCTTGAACTCCCAACCTCAGGTGATCCACTGAGGGAGGCCACTTTGGGAGGCCGAGGTGAACTCCCAACATCGGCCTCCCAAAGTGCTGGGATTACAGGAGTGAGCCACTGCACCCGGCCACTTATTTTTCTTTTAAGTGAAAACCAAGTTTATTAGGAAAGTAAAGGAATAAAGAATGGCTACTCCTTAGGCAGAGCAGCAGCTTAGGCTGCTCCACCAAGGATAGTTATTTCTTGATTATATATTAAACAAGGGGTGGATTATTTATGAGTTTTCTGGGAAAGGGGTGGGCAATTTCCAGGACTGAGGGCTCCTCCCCTTTCCAGACCATATAGGATTACCTCCTGACATTGCCTTCGCATTTGCAAACTGTCATGGTGCTGATGGGAGTGTCTTTTAGCATACTAATGCATTATAATTAGCATATAATGAGTGCTGAGGACGACCAGAGGTCACTTTCTTGGCCACATTGGTTTTGATGCAATTTGACCAGCTTGTTTATCACATCTTTATGATCTGTACCTTGTGCTGACCTCCTGTCTCATCCTGTGGCTTAGAATGCCTAACCTCCTAGGAATGCAGCTCAGGAAGTCTCAGCCTTATTTTACCTAGCCCCTATTCAAGATGGAATTGCTCTGGTTCAAACGCCTCTGATATATTTCCCACCTCCCTTTTATAAGAGAACCCTTAATGCTAAGCATTGTAGAGGGACAAAGATCCATCTGTAGCTTCTTCAGGCTGAATAGGGGTGATGATATTCCTGCCTAACTACTAGGATCTCTTATATTTGGGGTAGAGAGGAGCTCAGTCAGAAAGCATCAGTATGGTGAGGGCCATCCATAACTCTGACAAAAGGCGATATCTGGAAGATTAATAAGTGTTTGCTTTAAGATAACATTGAGTAAACTTATCCTGAATTCTTACATGGAGAGTACAGCAGCAATATATTCCACAACAGTAAAGCAAAATAAGCAAAATTATCCCAAGTAAACTAGATAAAAAAGCTTTCCATGAACTGGGCAATTTGAAACCAAGCTGATATAGTGTCACTACCTGATTCCAGTATATGCCCAGAATTAGAATATTGATCTAGATTTTTACATTATCCATCCCCCTTGTTTCATTTGAGCAGCAGCCAGAGATCACTGATTGGTTCACAGGAATAAGCAGTCAGTCTAAATTTCAGGGGAAAAAAATTCTCAAAAAGAACTGATGAGGTTAGAATCTAATAACAATTGTACCATAGTTCTTGAAACATAGTTTTTCTCTCTTCAGTCTCCCATTTTTACTAAATACAAATTATGGTAAACCGATTTGCCTTATTATACTTGGCCTGATTATTTGTATAAAGTGCAGCAAGAAGAATTATTTGCCACATAGGCTTATTTTAATTGGTTTTGATGGAACTTTTATTCCATCAAAGAAATCTTAGATAAGACTTTTTTTAAAAGCCCAACCCAGCTATGGGGTTGTGGTGTCAAATACCTATGAGTTGGGTAAGTTCCTCTTCTCTTGAAGTCACAAGATAATCTGGGGCTCCTGGGCCTGTCAAAAACTGACATTCTTTACTTATCACAAGTCCGGAACTCTATACAGGTACTATATAGACAAGGTATGAGGTGAGGGCAGTTTCCCAAGAGGCTTTTATTGGCTTTGTAAGTCCAATTTGATTCCTTAAAAGAAAGCATGCCATTCCAGTCAAAACCTTGGTAAGGTAACCAGTGTCTCCAATTGTGTCCTATTACAAAAGAAAACAGATACTTATTGCACTTATGCAAATAACTATATTGCCATAAGTTAAGAATGCTCGCAAATAATTTCCAATTCTGGAGAAATCAGGTAGAGATAAATAAATATGCTCCAAATTTTGTTTACAGGAATAGACTTTACTCAATTGTTAAAAGCTGTAAGTAGCTTGAAAG
This sequence comes from Macaca mulatta, assembly GCF_049350105.2. Classification (NCBI taxonomy): domain Eukaryota; kingdom Metazoa; phylum Chordata; class Mammalia; order Primates; family Cercopithecidae; genus Macaca; species Macaca mulatta. The sequence continues at coordinate 128,097,595 of NC_133411.1, forward strand.
TTTTCTTGGCTCTGAAAAACAAAACAAAGTATCAGCAATGTTTTAAGCAAAAAAGTCAAAAAGATTACTTCAGTCTTCTATTAGTTCAGTCTATGCAATTAACTCCTGTTCTGCTTGATATTCATGAACATTTCAGCTCTCCATGAGAGTCCTGAAAGTTTTTTCTTCTACTCTAATGTTACAATATCCAAAGTTATTAGAAATGTGTACTTAAGAGCACCTGTCAAAGTCCTATAGCTGATTATAAACCATCTTTTGAAGAGGATCAAAATAAGACAATTGTCTGTGGATGACAAAGTCTTAGGACAGCCACTATTAAAAACCACAGTTGAAAAGAAAATTTGGTTACTTCTGTAGCATACAACAATTTTACATAACAATTATAACTATTAATAATATACACTAAGTCATATTAGAATTATAAGAGTTTACATGATTTTGGAATACATACCAATTACATTTATACAAGTACAGCCTGAAGAAAGCCAAACACTATTTTATATTTCATAACACTTCCTGTATGATTTTTATTTTTATTTATATTTTTGAGACAGAGTCTCACTCTGTCACCTAGGCTGGAGTGCAGTGGTGCAATCTCAGCTCACTGCAACCTCTGCCTTCCGGGTTCAAGTGATTCTCCTGCCTCAGCCTCCCAAGTAGCTGGTATTACAGGCACACACCACCACACCCAGCTAATTTTTCTGTTTTTAGTGGAGACAAGGTTTCACCATGTTGGCCAGGCTGGTCTCGAACTGCTGACCCCAGGTGATCCATCTGCCTCAGTCTCCCAAAGTGCTGGGATTACCAGTGTAAGCCACCATGCCTGGCTCTACATGATTTTTATACCAAATAAGCCAAATATGTCTCTGTAGAACTTTAGGGGACCTAATATCTAACAGATTAATTGGGTCAGAAAAAGACATAATTTAGAGTATGATTTTGGAAAGTTTGTCAGACATCAAAGGTTTAAAACACAATATCACAAAATAGAATCCCAGGCCACCATAAGTTATTCATTCAGGCAAAATGATGACTTAAAAATATTTTTAAAGGCAAAAACCTTTATTCATTAAGAGGGAAGACTTAGCTTTCTAAACAATCTGAGTCTTTTTTTTCTTTCCTTTCTTTTTCCTATATTTTATTTAAAAGGCAAACAAAAATCTTTCTTTTTTCTTTGATAGTATGTGAAAATCTTGTTCAAGAGAGAAAGCCAAATTTTACCCTTTGCATTAGTGTACTATTAATGTCAACCCCAATCTTTAATAAAACTTTACAGACAAATCTATCCAATTTTCATGTCTGGCCATAAGATAAGATTCTCATAAACCTTTTATAAATCTTTACAAATTTTTGTTAAAGAACAGATTAGTGCTATAAGAAAAACCTATCATGCTTCTATTCCGATGTTCAAATTATGAAAAAACTGAATACCCTTTTAACTTTAGCCAATATGTTCACACATAGAATTTCTTTTACAAGATTAATCTTTCACAAACTTTCCACAACTTACTCAAACCTTCAGCTTTATTTTACTTAACTTAAGACAATCCTTTAACCCTTTAGGCACACACAAAAAAACTACATTCCCATGACATCTTATAATCTTTTTTTTTTTTTTTTTTTTTGAGATGGAATCTCACTCTGTCACCCAGGCTGGAGTGCAGTGGCACAGTCTCGGCTCACTGCAAGCTCCGCCTCCCAGGTTCACGCCATTCTCCTGCCTCAGCCTCCCAAGTAGCTGGGACTACAGGTGCCTGCCACTACGCCCGGGTAATTTTTTTTGTATTTTTAGTAGAGGTGGGGTTTCACTGTATTAGCCAGGATGGTCTCAATCTCCTGCTCTCATGATCCACCTGTCTCAGCCTCCCAAAGTGCTGGGATTACAGGTATGAGCCACCGCGCCTGGACGACATCTTACTATCTTTTATAAAAAACACATTTCACTTTCCTTACACATCTTGCATGTAAAGCTGTTTTTATTTCCAAGATTCAACACTCCACTGTCAACATTAGACAGATCAACGAGACAGAAAGTTAACAAGGATATCCAGGAATTGAACTCATCTCTGCAGCAAGCAGACCTAATAGACATCTATAGAACTCTCCACCCCAAATCAACAGAATATACATTCTTCTCAGCACCACATCGTACTTACTCCAAAATTGACCACGTAATTGGAAGTAAAGCACTCCTCAGCAAATGTACAAGAACAGAAATTATAACAAACTGTCTCTCAGACCACAGTGCAATCAAACTAGAACTCAGGACTAAGAAACTCAATCAAAACCGCTCAACTACATGGAAACTGAACAACCTGCTCCTGAATGACTACTGGGTACATAACGAAATGAAGGCAGAAATAAAGATGTTCTTTGAAACCAATGAGAACAAAGATACAACATACCAGAATCTCTGGGACACATTTAAAGCAGTGTGTAGAGGGAAATTTATAGCACTAAATGCCCACAAGAGAAAGCAGGAAAGATCTAAAATTGACACTCTAACATCGCAATTAAAAGAACTAGAGAAGCAAGAGCAAACACATTCGAAAGCTAGCAGAAGGCAAGAAATAACTAAGATCAGAGCAGAACTGAAGGAGATAGAGACACAAAAAACCCTCCAAAAAATCAATGAATCCAGGAGTTGGTTTTTTGAAAAGATCAACAAAATTGACAGACCACTAGCAAGACTAATAAAGAAGAAAAGAGAGAAGAATCAAATTGACGCAATTAAAAATGATAAAGGGGATATCACCACCGACCCCACAGAAATACAAACTACCATCAGAGAATACTATAAACACCTCTACACAAATAAACTGGAAAATCCAGAAGAAATGGATAATTTCCTGGACACTTACACTCTTCCAAGACTAAACCAGGAAGAAGTTGAATCCCTGAATAGACCAATAGCAGGCTCTGAAATTGAGGCAATAATTAATAGCCTACCAACCAAAAAAAGTCCAGGACCAGATGGATTCACAGCTGAATTCTACCAGAGGTACAAGGAGGAGTTGGTACCATTCCTTCTGAAACTATTCCAATCAATAGAAAAAGAGGGAATCCTCCCTAACTCATTTTATGAGGCCAACATGATCCTGATACCAAAGCCTGGCAGAGACACAACAAAAAAAGAGAATTTTAGACCAATATCCCTGATGAACATCGATGCAAAAATCCTCAATAAAGTACTGGCAAACCGGATTCAGCAACACATCAAAAAGCTTATCCACCATGATCAAGTGGGCTTCATCCCTGGGATGCAAGGCTGGTTCAACATAGGCACTTCAATAAACATAATCCAGCATATAAACAGAACCAAAGACAAGAACCACATGATTATCTCAATAGATGCAGAAAAGGCTTTTGACAAAATTCAACAGCCCTTCATGCTAAAAACGCTCAATAAATTCGGTATTGATGGAACGTACCTCAAAATAATAAGAGCTATCTATGACAAACCCACAGCCAATATCATACTGAATGGGCAAAAACTGGAAAAATTCCCTTTGAAAACTGGCACAAGACAGGGATGCCCTCTCTCACCACTTCTATTCAACATAGTGTTGGAAGTTCTGGCTAGGGCAATTAGGCAAGAGAAAGAAATCAAGGGTATTCAGTTAGGTAAAGAAGAAGTCAAATTGTCCCTGTTTGCAGATGACATGATTGTATATTTAGAAAACTCCATTGTCTCAGCCCAAAATCTCCTTAAGCTGATAAGCAACTTCAGCAAAGTCTCAGGATACAAAATTAATGTGCAAAAATCACAAGCATTCTTATACACCAGTAACAGACAAACAGAGAGCCAAATCAGGAATGAACTTCCATTCACAATTGCTTCAAAGAGAATAAAATACCTAGGAATCCAACTTACAAGGGATGTAAAGGACCTCTTCAAGGAGAACTACAAACCACTGCTCAGTGAAATCAAAGAGGACACAAACAAATGGAAGAACATACCATGCTCATGGATAGGAAGAATCAATATCGTGAAAATGGCCATACTGCCCAAGGTAATTTATAGATTCAATGCCATCCCCATCAAGCTACCAACGAGTTTCTTCACAGAATTGGAAAAAACTGCTTTAAAGTTCATATGGAACCAAAAAAAAAGCCCGCATCTCCAAGACAATCCTAAGTCAAAAGAACAAAGCTGGAGGCATCACGCTACCTGACTTCAAACTATACTACAAGGCTACAGTAACCAAAACAGCATGGTACTGGTACCAAAACAGAGATATAGACCAATGGAACAGAACAGAGTCCTCAGAAATAATACCACACATCTACAGCCATCTGATCTTTGACAAACCTGAGAGAAACAAGAAATGGGGAAAGGATTCCCTATTTAATAAATGGTGCTGGGAAAATTGGCTAGCCATAAGTAGAAAGCTGAAACTGGATCCTTTCCTTACTCCTTATATGAAAATTAATTCAAGATGGATTAGAGACTTAAATGTTAGACCTAATACCATAAAAATCCTAGAGGAAAACCTAGGTAGTACCATTCAGGACATAGGCATGGGCAAAGACTTCATGTCTAAAACACCAAAAGCAACAGCAGCAAAAGCCAAAATTGACAAATGGGATCTAATTAAACTAAAGAGCTTCTGCACAGCAAAAGAAACTACCATCAGAGTGAACAGGCAACCTACAGAATGGGAGAAAATTTTTGCAATCTACTCATCTGACAAAGGGCTAATATCCAGAACCTACAAAGAACTCAAACAAATTTACAAGAAAAAAACAAACAACCCCATCAAAAAGTGGGCAAAGGATATGAACAGACATTTCTCAAAAGAAGACATTCATACAGCCAACAGACACATGAAAAAATGCTCATCATCACTGGCCATCAGAGAAATGCAAATCAAAACCACAATGAGATACCATCTCACACCAGTTAGAATGGCGATCATTAAAAAGTCAGGAAACAACAGGTGCTGGAGAGGATGTGGAGAAATAGGAACACTTTTACACTGTTGGTGGGATTGTAAACTAGTTCAACCATTATGGAAAACAGTATGGCGATTCCTCAAGGATCTAGAACTAGATGTACCATATGACCCAGCCATCCCATTACTGGGTATATACCCAAAGGATTATAAATTATGCTGCTATAAAGACACATGAACACGTATGTTTATTGCAGCACTATTCACAATAGCAAAGACTTGGAATCAACCCAAATGTCCATCAGTGACAGATTGGATTAAGAAAATGTGGCACATATACACCACGGAATACTATGCAGCCATAAAAAAGGATGAGTTTGTGTCCTTTGTAGGGACATGGATGCAGCTGGAAACCATCATTCTTAGCAAACTATCACAAGAACAGAAAACCAAACACCGCATGTTCTCACTCATAGGTGGGAACTGAACAATGAGATCACTTGGACTCGGGAAGGGGAACATCACACACCGGGGCCTATCATGGGGAGGGGGGGGAGGGGGGAGGGATTGCATTGGGAGTTATACCTGATGTAAATGACGAGTTGATGGGTGCAGCACACCAACAAGGCACAAGTATACATATGTAACAAACCTGCACGTTATGCACATGTACCCTACAACTTAAAGTATAATAATAATAAATAAATTTATTAAAAAAAAAAAACACATTTCACTTTCCTTACACATCTTGCATGTAAAGCTGTTTTTATTTCCAAGATTTGTAAAGTCATGTGAACTAAAAGGCATTACAGTTTTTACTTTTCTGACAAAATATTTGAGTTAAGCATGTATTATTTTTAAAACAAATAAAGCTCTTTCATATGTAAACATCACATACACAGCCAGGCACGGTGGCTCATGCCTGTAATCCCAGCACCTTGGGAGGCTTAGACAGGTGGATCATGAGGTCGGGAGTTTGAGACCAGCCTGGCCAACATGGGGAAACTCCGTCTGTACTAAAAATACAAAAATTAGCCAGGTATGGTGGTGGGCGCTTGTAATCCTAGCTACTCAGGAGGCTGAGGCAGGAGAATGGCGTGAACCCAGGAGGTGGAAGTTGCAGTAAGCCGAGATCATGCCACTGCACTCCAGCCTGGGTGACAGAGCAAGACTCCATCTCAGGGGAAAAAAAGATAAATAAATAAACATCACACACACATCACATATAAATATAGACAGAAGAAGATCCAGTAATTTTAAGATTTTTCATTTGCCAGTTTTTTAATTACTGACTCCAGGGTGGAGCCCTTGGGAGGAACAGGGCCAGGAAAACATGAAGTTTCTATGGCCTGATAAGCAGGCACAGCTGAAAGGCAAAACATCTCTCAGAATTAAGGGTCTCCTTTTTTACCAGATCCTGTATCCCAAAGAAAGAGAAATGCTATGGAATAAGTGCAGTGATTTTTGCCATGCATTTCATTGCAAAGCAATACAAAACCAATCAGCCCATTCTGTGATTAGCCCATCTTTCATGAGAGCCTTATCTCTCAGTAGGGTGTAGGGACATTTTCATTTCTTTTAGGTAGCTAAAGGCATGTTTCTCTAATCCAAACACGCAAAGAGCTATCTCCCCATAACCGCCATTAGCCAGCCCCAGAAGTACATTTCCTATCTGGTTATTATACACCAAAGCTCTCTCATAGTGCGAAGTAATTTCTGCTTCCCCCAAAAGTCAAAACCATGAGATAAGGCAATGCAAAATAGAACAGAGCTTTAGATTTTGAGAAGGATTTATCTGCTTTCAATTCCAGGGATTTCATGAGGACAACAGAGGTTTTTCCCAAAACAGTGTCTGTGGTGCCTCCTCTGTTTTTCCCAAGGAGTCCCAGGCTGTTAAAGCTTGAATATCCACTTTTAAATAAGCTGATTTTTAACCATAGTGCTCTTTAAAAAATCTTTTTAAGTCTCTTATTACATGACTTTAGCCAGGCCAAACAGCCAATATTTTTGTGCTCAGAGAAAGGAAAATTCAAGACAGTTAGTAGAGGGGAAGAGAATCAACAAATAGTGAAGGTCACATGGACAAACCAGAAAGGACTCATTCCCTAAGCCGGGAATTGAACCCTGAACCTCGGCCACCATTAAGAAAAGATAAAGTCTTAACCGCTAAACTATAGCACTGGGCAGTTTCTGATGCTTTTTCCCAGAAGGAGCCTAAAGCAGCCAATTTTGTGCTTGCAATGGGTTTTAACTGCTCAAGACAACTTTTAGAGCTAACTATGACATGAACCCCAAAATTCCTGTTCCCTGGAAGGGGGAGACCAAGCAAAAGTACTGCCACATGGTTACAAGGTCAGGCTCCCAAGGACATTTTTCAATGTGTGGTCTCTGGGCAAGATGTTTGTCCTGAGTAACAGAAAAGAAAGGGAAAGGAAAGGGAGAAAAGCATTGCCTGAGACAGGGTGGGGAAGGCAAGGCACCCAGGGAGGCCAGAGAAAGACCCACCCAATGCAGTGACACTGAATCAAAAATTCAGGCAGCCACTTGTCAGTTGAAGAGGGATCTTTTCCAGCAGCCCCATCAGCTCTAAAGTTTCTCACTTTGGGGAGGAAAAAGCTCCCCATGACCCACGGTCCTGTACATGACTAACCCTGTCACCCATAGCCTTCAGCAAAGAATGCAAGGCAGATTAATCCGAAGAGAATAGTGGTTAACTTCCCATAATACCAAATCTATTTTTAACCAAAAGGGACTTTACTAAGAGGGTGGCCTCTAACCCCATAAATCTTAGGAAGGAGTCTAACCTTCCTAAGTTCAGCCTTGACTCCAAGTTTGGTCAAGCATCCTTGCCTTTTATTAAGAGGGGCTTTTAACCCACTCTGTCTTAGGAGAGACTCTAACTCCCCTAAGTTGGGCCTCTAACCCAATCCTATCCTTTACCCAGTTACCCCACCACTCACCCAAAGTCAGCCAATCCGGTGCTGCAGTCTGTTTCCTTTGAGTCCAGGGTCTCCTCTTTGGGGTTCATCAGGAAGATGTTACTGGAAAGGGGTCCTGATCCAGACCCCAAGAGAGAGTTCTTGGACCTCACACAAAGAAGAGTTTGAGGCAAATTCATAGAGTAAAGTGAAAGCAAGTTTACTAGGAAAGTAAAGGAATAAAGAATGGCTACTCCATAGGCAGAGTAGTCAATTTAGTGGCTTTTTAACAGATACTTTTTTCCTCCACCCCCTCCTACATATACATACATTATTTATCTTACAATTCTGTATGTCAGAAATCTGACATACATCCCACAGGACTAAAATCTAGATATTGGCAGGCTGGATTCCCTTGGAGGCTCTAAGGGATAATCTATTTTCTTGCTTATTTAGGTGTTGGCAGAATTCAGTTCCCTGTGGTGGTTATTTTCTTGGTGACTGTCAGCTAAAGGCTAGTCTCAGCTTCTAGAGGTAACCCACGTTCTCTGGCTCATGGCCCCCATCCTCCATCTGTGAAGCCAGCAGGGGCAGGTTGAGTCCTTCCCATGTTCGGAATCTCTCCTGCCCCTTTTTCCATCACATCTTTCTTTTTTTTTTTTTTTTTTTTTTTTTTTGAGAGGGAGTCTCGCGCTGTCGCCCGGGCTGGAGTGCAGTGGCCGCATCTCAGCTCACTGCAAGCTCCGCCTCCCGGGTTTACGCCATTCTCCTGCCTCAGCCTCCCGAGTAGCTGGGACTACAGGCGCCCACAACCGCCCCCGGCTATTTTTTGTATTTTTTAGTAGAGACGGGGTTTCACTGCGTTAGCCAGGATGGTCTCGATCTCCTGACCTCGTGATCCGCCCGTCTCGGCCTCCCAAAGTGCTGGGATTACAGGCTTGAGCCACCGCGCCCGGCCTCCATCACATCTTTCTAACCAACTCTCTGCCTTCCTTTTCCACTTCCGTTTCTACCCAGATAATCCAGGATAGTCTCCGTATGTTAAAATCAAATGGTTAGCAAACCTAATTCCCTTTTGCTGTGAAGTAGCATATTCACAAGGTTTTATACCAGAGGACAAAGATCACAGGGCTCAAAATTCTACCCACCATAAATTTGCTCACCGGAACTCCTGCTTGCAAATTCATACAAACTACGTATGAAAAAAATGGAAATACATATACCAAAACAATCAATATTTCTGTCAAGATACTGAGATTAAAGGTCTGGGTGTGGTTTTCTTATATCTTACAAATATTGTACACAATGACATGTAAATACTACTTTTAGAAGAAGAATATGGAACATTAACTAGACATCAAAATCTAACAATGGTCTGATTAATACCAAGTTATGTAAGTAGAAGATAGTTTCTATTAATTCCATTATTTGGTTTACTTGCTGACCTTTCCTTAATAATATATTTCTTTTTTTTTTTTTTTTCTTTTTTGAGATGGAGCCTTGCTCTGTCACCCAGGCGGGAAATGCAGTGGCATGATCTCAGCTCACTGTAACCTCTGTCTCCCAGGTTCAAGCCATTCTCCTCCCTCAGCCTCCCAAGTAGCTGGGATTACAGGTGTGTGCCACCATACCTGGCTGATTTTTGTATTTTTAGTAGAGACAGAGTTTCACCATGCTGTCCAAGCTAGTCTTGAACTCCTGACCTCAGGTGATCTGCCTGCCTCAGCCTCCCAAAGTGCTGGGATTACAGCCATGAGCCACCATGCCCAGTCATATTTCTAATTTTTTAATGTGAATTAGTAGTGAGTCCAGCGATGCTAATATTTAATGCAAGGTCCTCACATATACCTATCGTGATTATTTTTATATATAAATTATTCTTAAGTGACTTTGTTGCTGATAGAGAGATGTCCTTCTTTCTGTCAACCTCCAGGTTGAGATAGTTTTTCTCAGGGCAGGGACTTCCTTCACAGCTTCATGCCTTTCACCCTTTCACCCAAATTGTCACCAATATGTCCTGAACCATTTCTTCATTAGTTATACCATTGGTATAATTCTTGTCTTTTTGTTTCTTTAAGTTTCCTGACACTAGCTATCTATAAAAATGTCTTTTTCTGCCTGATTTTCCTCAGGGATCTGTTCTAATTTTTGTATTTTTTGGCTGTGCAGTGTTGCTTTTATATTTTCTTAAAATTCTAGGTTAATTAAATTGGATATTTATTACTTCTTCTTTTCACATGTGAAGACCCACTATATTATTTCTTATCCATACATAGAATATATAATCTTAAAATAATCTTAGTTTTCTGCCTGCAGGAATTTTTTTTAGATGAATGTTTCCTAGGCTGAACTAGAACTCCTGGCCTCAAGCAATCTTTCTACCTCCTGATTAGTGGGAATTATAGGCACCGACTGCTGCACCCAGCAAAGGATTTTTTTTCTTTTTTTTTTTTTTCTTTCTCTATCTTGGTGAATACAGGGATTATTTTTTAAAGCACTTTATTTGCTTGGATTTGTTTGTTTCACCAATCAGTTTTATAACAGGATATATATAATATTATGTAAATATATATTATATATTATATAAATTTATATATTATATATTATATAAATTTATATATATATATATATTTTTTTTAGGCAGAGTCTCACTCTGTCACCTAGGCTGGAGTGCAGTGGCTTGATTTCCCCTGCGGTCAAGCCATTCTCCTGCCTCAGCCTCCTGAGTAGCTGGGACTATAGGTGCACACCACCATGCCCAGCTAATTTTTGTATTTTTAGTAGAGACAGGGTTTCATCATGTTGGCCGGGTTGGTCTCGAACTCCTGACCTCAAGTTATCTGCCTGCCTTGGCCTCCCAAAGTGCTGGGATTACAGGCGTGAGTCACCACACCCAGCCAATTTTATATTTTGAATTAAATATTCCTACTGGGAGTTAAATAATTAAAATTTTAAAACCAAATTCTGATGACTGGGAATTTAACTTAACTATCTGAATGAAATACAAATTAACTCCATTACTAGAATCATCTAATTCTCAAACAAGAATGGAATTTAAAGATTGCGTAGCACAGTAATCCTCTAGCCTGGCTCACATTGGAATCACGTGAGGAACCCCCAGGCCAATTAAATTAGAACCTGGTATGGGGGAAACTTGCAGGCATCAGTACTCCTAGGAAATCTGTCTTGTAGCTTGAATTGGAAACCACTGATGTAATCTAAGATTTTACTTCTACGGATGAGAAAGCTAAAACTCAGAGAGGAAAATGACCAGGTAGAAAATTCAAGCCTCCTGACTTCAAACCTACTGAGTTTTCTACTCCACAGATTGTTCTCCATCTTTGAGGTGTTTGAAGGTTTCTCTAGAGCATTCATAACTGTTCATAAAGTTCTAGGTTCTACCTCAAACCTAATGAAACAGAATTTGTCACTCCTTAGGTAATCCAGATGACCACCAAAGTTGAGAACCATTGCAAGTTACCTAAAGTGATGAGGTTTTTATCATATGAAAACAATATAACTTACATTTCTCTCTTCCATTTTTTAAATTGATGGCTCTTTGTTTTTGTTAGATTACATATTGCTACTGTTTTTTAATGTACCACAATCCAATTTGGGGGACATTTTCAACACAGCAGTAATTCATTACAACAACCATTCTTCTTTCCTTTGTTTTTCCTCCCCTTTTGTAGTCCTAAATTCTACAAGATGTTGAACTGAGGCAGTAAGTAATTGAACTGGAAAAATATGATGCAAAATTAATCTGCCTTGGCAGATATAATTGTTTAATTAGTCTAGAAAAATATAATTTAATTAATAGTTCGGTAAGTCTTAGCAAGAAGAACATTTATTGAAAACTTTCGCCGGACACAGTGGCTCATGCCTGTAATCCCAGCACTTTGGGAGGCCGAGGCGGGTGAATCACGAGGTCAGGAGATCGAGACCATCTTGGCTAACATGGTGAAACCCCGTCTCTATTAAAAAAAATACAAAAATTAGCCGGGTATAGTGGCGGGCACCTGTAGTCCTAGCTACGCGGGAGGCTGAGGCAGGAGAATGGCGTGAGCCCAGGCGGCAGAGCTTGCAGTGAGCCGAGATCATGCCACTGCACTCCAGCCTGGGTGACAGAGCGAGACTCCGTCTCCAAAAAAAACAAAAAACAAAAAAACTCTCCATTTGTCAGGCACTATACTAACCACTTTACATGTAATCCTAAGACCATCTCATAATCTCAGGATTAACCCTATAAGGTAAATATTATGTTTACCTCTACAAAGAAAAAGACTAAAGAACAGAGAGGTTAAGTAACACCAGGCACAGTGGCTCACACCCGTAATCCCAGCACTTTGGGAGCCAAGGCAGGAGGACCACTAGAGGCCAGGAGTTTGAGACCAGCCTGGCCAACATGGCAAAACCCAGTCTTACTAAAACTACAAAAATTATCCGGGTGTGATGGCAGGCACCTGTAATCCCAGCTACTCAGGAGGCTGAGGCAGGATAATTGCTTGAACCTGGAAGGTGGAGGTTGCAGTGAGCCGAGATCTTGCCACTGCACTCCAGCCTGAGCGACAGAGCAAGACTTCATCTCAAAAAAAAAAAAAAAAAAGAGAGATTAAGTACCTTGGTCACGGTCACACAATAGTAACTTTCAGAATTTATAAATTGGAATCATTAACAAAGATGTCCAATGCCAAGGAACTTGTCTGTCTCCTTAAAAGCACTGAATAGACACAAATAGTTCTAGAAGTTAGTAGTAGTGAGTACAAAGAAGAACTGCTGAGAAGGCACTGAGCTACTTTCATTTCCTATACTTTATATTAACTCAATTTTTCAAGAATTCTGGCTCTCCTCATGATTTTAGCTTCAAAACTTGACACAGGAACAAAATAGAAGCCCTGAATAGACCAATACCATGAAAAATGTGTCAAAGAACTGCCTCCAGTATACTCTAGGCTCAAGTAATTCTGCAAATGCATAATTTCAAACATTAAAAGATTAAATGTGATTAAAACTGTCTTGGAAACATGGAAAGCTATTTAGTCATTTATTTTATTTTATTTTATTTTATTTTTGAGGCAGAGTCTCACTCTATCACCCAGGCTGGACTACAGTGTCATGATGACGGCTCACTGCAGCCTTAAATTCCTGGATTCAAGTGATCCTTTTGCCTTAGCCTACCAAAGTGCTGGGAGTACAGGCATGAGCCACCATGCCTAGCTCAGATCTTGGTTTCTAATATACTGAAATATATTAGTTTATATTTAATGCTGCTTAATTAAAGGAACAAGGGTTCTTTGGAGAAATGGTCAATTCTAAAAATGGGACAGGAAATAAACAAGATAAGGCTTGAGAATCTTGTAGTGCCAGAAAGTAAGAAAGTATAAAAATAAACATAATTTTAAATAATTCGTAAGCATAATGATGGAGGTACATCAAAGGGACAGAGAAGCCAATGGAAAGAGCCCCCAGTGACCAATGCTGGAACAATTTGAGCCACAAAATAGCTTAATAAATACTGAGTCTGGGCACAGTGGCTCATGCCAGCACTTTGGGAAACCAAGGTAGGAGAATTGCTTGAGCCTGTGTTCCAGACCAGCCTGGGAAACATAGTGAGACCTTGTCTCTACAAAAAATTTAAAAAATTAGCTGGGTATAATAGCATGCACCTGTAGTCCCAGCTACTTGGGAGGCTGAGGTGGGGGGATTGCTTGAGCCCAGGAGGTTGAGGCTGCAGGGAGCCATGATTGCACCAGTGTACTCCGGTCTGAGCAAGACCCTGTCTCAAAGAAAAAAAAAAAGGAAATATTGGATTATAACCCAATGTGTAAAATGAAAACCCATGAGTTTATAGTGATATAAATAAATAATTGAATAAATAAATGTGGGAGGAAAAACAAACCTCCCATGCAGAAGAATCCCAAGTAATTTATGTAGGTACTCCATTCTCAAGGAGGGGGAACATAATTCCTCACTCCCTAAGAGTGGTCTGTGCATGGTAACTTTCTTCCAAAGAATACAGAATGGAAAGGGGGTGGGAAGAGAGTAATTTTTCAGTGGAAAAATTTGACAAACACTAACTCATGGTCAACATGAGCAATATAAGTCATGATGGTAGTGTGTGCCCTTGTACCATGTGATGAAAATGGCAATTGGTCTCTGTGGTCTTACTTCCAAAACCCATAACACCAGTCTAATTATGAGAAAAACACCAGACAAATCCCAATTGTGGGGTATTCTATAAATTATCTTATCACTACTGCTCAAAACTGTCAAGGTTATTAAGAACAAAGCAAAACAAAAGTCTGAGAAACCATCACAAACAAGAGAAGCCAAAGAACACATGATTAGCAAATATAATGTGGTACCTTGGATGGAATCCTGGAACAGAAAGAGGACATTAGGTAAAAACAAAGAACAACTGAATAAAGTATGGATTTTAGTTAACAATAATGTATTAATATTGGCTCATAAATTATGATAAATGTACAAGACTAACTTAAGATGTTTATAATAGAGAAACTGGATAGTGGATATGTAGTAACTTTCTGTACTATCTTCACAATTTTTCTGCAAATCTAAAACCAATCTGAAAAATATTTATAGTTTTAAAAAAGATAATTGTAGGCAGTTAAAACATAAACTAAAACAAAAATTAGCCGGGCGCCGTGGCTCAAGCCTGTAATCCCAGCACTTTGGGAGGCCGAGACGGGTGGATCACGAGGTCAGGAGATCGAGACCATCCTGGCTAACACGGTGAAACCCCGTCTCTACTAAAAAATACAAAAAACTAGCCGGGCGCGGTGGCGGGCGCCTGTAGTCCCAGCTACTCGGGAGGCTGAGGCAGGAGAATGGCGTGAACCCGGGAGGCGGAGCTTGCAGTGAGCTGAGATCCGGCCACTGCACTCCAGCCTGGGTGACAGAGCGAGACTCCGTCTCAAAAAAATAATAATAAATAAAAATAAATAAAAAATAAAACAAAAATTATCTTCCATAATAGAAACATGAAATACTTAGGACTAATCCTAATAGGAAATTAATAAGACCTATGGGATGAAAAGACATAAAACTTCAGAGTGTGCTCGCTTCAGCAGCACATATACTAAAATTGGAATGATACAGAGATTAACATGGCCCCTGCACAAGGATGACATGAAGGAATTAAAAATTAAAAAAAAGAAAAACCAACTTCACTAAGTGATGTGAACATTTTTAATAACTAAAAGTGTATAGCATTTGCCTCTATAGAAAACTGAATATCACTACCACGTTGTTTCTTCCCAAACTATATAATGTTAATTCAATCCTAAAAGGGGTTTATTCACTGCTGGTGAAAATGTAAAATGGTAGTACTATGGCAGTTTCTTAGGATTCAAATATATACCTACCTTTAGACCCAGCCCTTTTACTCCTCTTCAAAAGAAATGAAAATACATGTTCACACAAACACTTGTAATTAAATGTTCATAGTAATTTTATTTGCAATATCCCTCTCAGTGGGGGCTGCTACAATAAAAATACCATATACTGCAGAAATTTATTCCTCACAGTTTTGGAGGATGGGAAGTCTAAGATTAAGCCACAGGCAGATTCAGTTTTTGGTGAGGTCCCACTTTCTGGTTCATAGACAGATGGCCATCTTTTCATTGTTTCTTCACACAACAGAAGAGGCAGAGGAACTCTCTGAAGCCTTTTTTATAAGGACAGTAATCCTATTCATGAGGCCTCCAGCCATATGACCTATGATCTCCAAAGGTCTCACCTCCCAACAACCATATGACCTATCATCTCCCAAAGGCCCCCACTCCAAACACCGTCACATTGGGGATTAGTTTTCAACATATGAATCTTGGGAAGACACAAACATTCAGCTTATAGCCATCTTAAAACTGGGGGAAAAATCAGAAATATTCATCAGTAGATCAGTGGATAAAGAATATGGTATATCTATACAACTGGAATAATACCCAATAACAAAAGAGGAATTAACTACTAATAACTGCAACAATATTGTTGAATCTCAAAATCGTTGTGCTGAGTGAAAGAAGCCAGACACACCATATAATTCCACACATAAAAAGTTCTAGACAATGCAAACTAGCATATACTGACAGAGAACAGATCAGTGGTTGCATAGAGCCAAGGGCAGAAGTGGGGTTATATGCAAAGTGGCTCCAGAAAACAGAGGTGACAGAAATGTTCCATACATTGTGTAATACAAGTTTCACAGGGGTTATACATCTGTCAAATATCGCCAAATTTTACCTTTTAAATATATGCAAGTTATACATACATTTGTATGTATGTAAGTTATACCTCCAAAAAGTTTTTTAAAAACCTAAATCAGGTGGGGGCCAGAGATGGCAAAATAATTTTTTCTTATTTGAGAATAGGAAAGAAAAAAATTTTATAAAAGGTAACGAGTGGGTCCTGTCAAATGAAAAGCAAATCCAGATTTAGTAAGGACACACTTTGTTGGAAGGATTATTATAAGAGGAAAAGGGTCTCTTTCAATAGGAGAAGGAGAGCTATTGCAATAATAGGAACTATTTGACCATAATACCTGCAAGCTTCTCAAGAGTTAGGTGAAAAGAGGTTTTCTCTTACAGAGAGGAGTAAACTAGATTAGAAAGATTTGGATGTGGGCAAGTGGGATAAGAGAATGGGGTTAAAGAATGTTTTCCCCTGAAGTCAGCCTTCTCTCCAGAGCTGCTGTTGAAGAGGGGTTACATGCTGACTCAGACTGAGGATGGGCCAAGGTTCAAGGACCTGGGGAATAGACAGAATAACTTAACCAAAGTGTGATTAATAAGCATTTTGTTCCCACTGATCATTAGTACAAACAAGTTTAGTTAATCATTTATGAGGCAAAGAGTGGGAATTTGGAGTCTGTTTCTGGCCTTGTCATAGGTGAACAAGGCAGTATACATGAGTTTTATCTAAATTATATGGGAAAAGGTGCTTCTTTTCAGCAAGGCCTTTCTGAAACACAAAAGGGTGGGGGATTTCTCCATCTTTGCTCTTTTCCAGGAGCACAGAACTTAGGTAAAATTCAACACTGTCAGTTTCTTCTAGACAAGGCTTCCATGTTGCACAATTCTAGAGGGCATTTTATTCTTTCCCAGATAGGCATATAAAGATATGGTAATTAAGACTAATCAATTGAAAAAAATAGATAACTCTTGAAGAGAATTTATTACAGTACACAGAACAACCTAAAACATGATTTAAAAAAATTTAATACCCATCAATGAAAAAAAATCACATATTATTAAAAGTATGACATTGCCGGGATGCCCGCTTCACATGTGCAAGGGTGACAGGAGCCATGGGGGCTACGGGAATGAGCCACATGCTGGCCTCTTTCTTTGACCTAGACAACATGCTCATCGACATGGCCGGGGCAAGCAGGAGAGACCTGTCGGAGGTGTTAAAGTTCTTACAACCAAAATATAATTCTAAGAAAAGGCTGAAATCATCTGTGATAAAATTCAAGTTGAACTCAGGAAGGAATGTTTTCATCCTTACAGTACATGCATTACTGATCTAAGGACTTCAATTGGGAAGAAGCAATCCAGGAAACAAAAGATGGTGCCGCCAATAGAAAATTAACTGAAGAATGTCACTTCCTTGGGAAATCTACATGTTTACAGCTTATGACACTAGCAGAAAATATCAAAGTCATGCTCTCCGAACTTCGAAAGGAGGCCCGCCTACTTTTATTAAGGAATGGGGACAGACAGACCCAGAGAGAGAAGATTGAGGCTTGTGCCTGTCAGTCGTATTTCCACACTATTGGAGGTGGAGAGTAGAGAGAGAAGCCAGCACCATCCATATTTTATTACTGCTGCAGTCTTCTCAAAGTACAACCTGGGGACTGTGTGACAGTCAGTAACACATTAGAAACCGACGTCCAAGGAGGCCTCAGTGCAGGATTGAAAGCAAGGGTCTGGATCAATAAAAATAGAACAGTGCCACTGAAGTCTTCCCCAGTTCTGCATTACATGGTTTCTTCTGTGCTGGAGTTACCTGCTCTCTTACAAAGTATACACCACAAAGTCAGTACGTCCAGTTAAAGCACATAAAAGGGCATGATTATAAACTTTAGAATCAATTTGCAGAGTTTGAACTAAGAAAAGTTAGGGCATTCCACTTACTATGGTCCAGAATAACTGTACTTATGATTTAATGATGAATATTGCAAAGGTCCTCCCAACCCTATTGCTTTTAAGTTTTAACAAACAACCATTGACTGGTATTTATATCTGAAAATTCAGATTGCATTAATAGAAAGTAGTATAGCCCAGAAAATTTGAGGAAATATATTATTTGTTAGTCTGTAACAGATTTTTAAAATAATTTTATTAATCTTTTAGTATCTTGGCTGCATGATACCAAGCAGGCTAGCTTACACATGGATGCACAAATGCCAAGTTTATCTTCTGGCTTAAAAATACATATTTTTTAAAAATAGATTTTCTAAAACACATAATAGATTTATCACAGCAACTGAATCTGGTTAATATGAAATAAGTTCTAAGTCACATGCAAATCAAGGTATTTCATCATGAAATTATTTTGCATGTTTTTAAAACATAAAACATAATTTTGCCTACTTTGGAGGTATACTTCCTTTTCTATTATGAATCTGATTTTTTGTCATGACCTTTTTTTTTTTTTAGAGGAGGACACAATTTTTTTTTTCTGGTGTGTGATAGATTTCTCCAGTTAAAAAAAAAAAAAGAAAAAAAAAAACTTAAAATCTACACATGGTCGGCTGGGCGGAGTGAGGCGGCTCACCTGAGCGTGGCTGGGCCCAATCCTGGGCTAGGGCTGGGGCTGGGAATGGGGTGCAGTGAGGCTGGGGGCCGGCTCTGAGCTCATCCTGCGTGTGGGAAGCGGGGCTCAGGGGGCGCCAGAGCTGGAGGCGGAAGCGTGAAGTTAGCACTGAGTGGACGAAGAGAACCTGGGCTGAGCAGACATGGCCAGTTATCACCAAGAAGAGCAGATGCAGCTGCCCCTAGTTGACGCCATTGGTTCATGTCTCATCGATACTTTCTCATCTAGCATTTGCAAGGCTTGAGTCAAGCTGTGCCGTGGCACGCTATCAGGGAGTTACTTGATCCTTCCCGCCAGAAGAAACTTATGTTGGGAAATCAACACCAGCTAGTGTGCTTCTCTGTAAAGGCTCAACGTATACGACAGATTTCACATGCGCAGAGGCTGTTGAGCAGGCTTCATGTGCGCTGCAGTCAGAGGTCACCTCTTTCTTTGTGGATCGGATGGGTCCTTGGGTGTCCTCTCTTCACAAACTTCATCATCTTCCTCATCTTTTTGAATACGATCGTATTGATAGTTGAAATAGAATTGCTGGAATCCGCAAATACCTAACTGTGGCCATTGAAGCTGACCTTGGAGGTGGTAACTTGGTTATCTTGTTTATTTTCATCCTGGTGATCCTTCTTATGTGGCTGTCCAGCTTTTCCCTTTTCTGGAAGAGTGGAATGTCTTTAACTTTGTTGTTACCATGTTGTGCAGGCACTGATGAACTTGGAAGACAAGTAAAGCGATGGATGGCTTCAATATCCTTGGGCCCAGCAAAAGATAATGAAGGGAATTGTTGGAAATAAAGAATTCAAAACATAAATGTCTGTTCAGATAGAAAAATAATCTACAGATGGTCCTTCTTTCTCACCTGTGCACAGTGAGCTTGTAGCTTCCTTGTAGTCTTTACCTCTCAAGAAAATGTTTTTACTATCTTTTCCTAGACACACAATGGGGTTGAGGGAGCTAGGCTGTCTTGCTGGAGAGAAGTGCAAGCCACATGGCACCAAAGGTCTTTTTTTCTTCAGCGTATTCATAAAAGCAAAATGTCTTTGGTGCAGCCTAACCATGCGGCCCCCCTTCTGTTCTCTACTGACAGTGGTTTCACCCATATGATGAACAGAATAGAAAATTCAGTTTTGCTATGAGCCATTTCCAGAATTGGAAATTCCATAGTTACATGGATGATTGCTCTGGTAGACTGGTTGGCATGTGTGATGCTGGGGCTCATTCTTTTAGCTGTCCCACAGGATGGATGTAGGCAGTGTCACATTCATTATGCTTAGGATAAAGGTTCATCCCTTTTACATAGTGGTGACAAATCTCAACAAGATTGTTCCTAGGATGTTAAGTGAGCAGTTCTTCAGCAAAAATGATGTAGGAGAAAAAAAATGGAATTTTTAAATTTCCTTGTCTTCACAGTTTGTATTCTACATAGTACAGTAAGACAATGTTAAATTCCATTTGCACCCTTCCTTAGGCAAAAACTTTGTGGTTATCTACCTGCTGAGTGGAATGTTACTGAAGATATTTTCAAATATTGAAATAAACCTATGATTTTATTAATTTTTTTTGTTTTAGACTAAGATTCCTTAAAATTAAAAAATTTTAAAACAGTGAAAAAAAAGTATGATGTTGGGAAAATGGAATCTTTGGATAAAAAGCAAGTTAGAACTAAACATGACATTAAAAAAAAAAAAAAAACAGGTCACAGAGAAAAAGTTGAATTTAAAAATGATACTACCAGGCCAAGCATGGGAGGTTGAGGTGGGTGGATCACGAGGTCTGCAGTTCGAGGTCATCCTGGCCAACGTGGTGAAACCCCATCTCTACTAAAAATACAAAACATGAGCTGGGCATGGTGGCACACACCTGTAGTCCAAGATACTCAGAAGGCTGAGGCAGAAGAATGAGTTGAACCTGGGAGGTGGAGGTTGCAGTGAGCCCAGATCATGCCACTGCAGTCCAGCCTGGCAACAGAGTGAGACTTCATCTGAAAAAAAAAAAAAAAGATATCATATTTTGTAAATTCAGAAAAAATATACCTTAGTATTTGTTTGATATCTCTATAGGAAAGGTCTTTATAACCATAAAGGCAGTGCAACAAAAGCATAAACAAAAAATGTTTATTTGATTAATAAAACCATAAAACATTTGTATCCAAGACCAATGTAAACAAAATTTTAAAACACCTAATAAAATCTACTACTAAACCAGGCACCATGGCTCATGTTTATAATCCCAGCACTTTGGGAGACCAAAGTGGGATGATCGCTTGAGCCCAGGAGTTCAAGATGAGACTGGGCAACACAGCAAGATCCCATCTGTATTTTCAGTAAATTTTTTTTTAAAGATTTTTTTTAAAAATCTGCTACTACACTCCCACCCATAAGGAGCAGATATATCTTTAACTTGGAAGTGGTTGCTGATATGGAGGAAGAAAAGATTTGGAGAAGTTACATCTTGAGACCATTGAACACAGACCTGATAATCAACGAATGTGCACAGATGTGACCAAAAACCTGATTTGCAGTATCTCCTGCCTGGAGCCCCACTTTTCCTACTTTTGATCCAGCACCAAAGAGGAAAGGTTAGCACAGAAGGAGGCCTCTAGAACCCTAATCCAGCCCTGCTATTTGCATCCACTACAATTGGTCAGATGAATCCTAAGTGGTACTGATTCTTAAATGTTTTAATATTACCCTTGATTGTATAGCTATCACTCAAGAGCATTTTTAGGACCAGTAGGAAGAACCATCTCCTCCTTCTCTTTCTTCCTCCCACTTGTGCTATGATAGAACTATGTTAAAGAAGTTTACTTTTGTAATTACCCAGAGGGATGAGAATGAAGATTATTTACTGAAAATGTTTGGCATTAGGAGACTGGAATAATAATAAAATAATTATCTATTGTCAGGGGAAAACCCCACCCCTGATATTTATTGTGGATTCTTTTCTATTTCCTGAGTGTCTCGGCTGGTTTGAGAAATAAAGGGAAAGAGTGCAAGAGAGAAATTTTAAAGCTGGGTGTCCAGGGAAGACATCACGCGTTGGCAGATTCCGTGGTGCTCCCCGAGCTGTAAAACCAGCAAGTTTTTATTAGCAATTTTCAAAAGGAGAGGGAGTGCATGAATAGGGTGTGGATCACAGAGATCACATACTTCACAAGGTAATAAAATATCACAAAGCAAGTGGAGGTAGGGCGAGATCACAGGACCTCCAGATGGAGCGAAATTAAAATTGCTAATGAAGTTTCGGGCACACATTGTCATTGATAACATCTTATCAGGAGACAGGGTTTGAGAGCAGGCAACCTGTTTGACCAAAATTTATTAGGCAGGAATTTCCTCATCCTAATAGACCTGGGAGCACTACAGGAGACCAGGGCTTATTTCATCCCTTTGGCTTCGACAGTAAAAGGTGGCCGCCTTGAGGGGGCCGTCTATAGACCTACCCTCAGGGCGCATTCTCTTTCTCAGGGATATTCCTTGCTGAGAAAAAGAATTCAGTGATATTTCTCCTATTTGCTTTTGAAATAATAGAAATATGGCTCTGTTCCGCCTGGTTCACCAGCAGAGTCCAAGGCCGTCTCCCTTGTTCCCTGAACATTGTTGTTATCCTGTTCCTTTTTTCAAGGTGCCCAGTATTGTTCAAACACACATGCTCTACAAACAATTTATGCAGTTAACGCAATCATCACAGGGTCCCGAGGTGACGTTCATCCTCCTCAGCTTACGAAGATGACCGGATTAAGAGATTAAAGTCAAGACAGGCATAGGAAATCACAAGGGTATTGATTGGGGAAGTGATAAGTGTCCATGAAATCTTCACAATTTATGTTCAGAGATTGCAGTAAAGACAGGTGTAAGAAATTATAGAAGTATTAATTTGGGGAACTAATAAATGTCCATGAAATCTTCACAATTTATGTTCTTCCACTGCGCCTTTAGCCAGTCACTCTGTTCGGGCTCCCTGACTTCCCGTAACATCTATAATGCTAAATAAAACATTTGTCAATAGGGGTAAGAAATGAGGAGCGAGTGAGAGAAAAGCAAAGCTCAAAGACAACAGATGGGAAGGCACCACAAAGAGGTAATGGAAGATAGCCTCCTATTTGTCTGTGGCAACTCACACTACCTCTCATCAGGGATTCCAAAGCTGATATCAATAGTCTAGGCTTATGGATATTGTTCTGTATGTTAAACTATCTAAGGAGATAAAAATCTCAACCTTGGAATTCCTTGAGGAACATCCCCTCTTGAAATTTTGAGCCCTAGGAAGCACCTTGGTCTAACATGTCATCTGTTATCTCCTCATTCTAGCCAATAACTAAAAGTCATAAGCCCTGAATTTATCTCTCCTTTTGAATTATTCTGTTTTGAATTGAAGTGTAGACAGAAGTATAACTTCATTTAAAAGCATCCTGGCAGTTGCCTTTTGCTTTTTATCCTTAAAGCCTTGAGAGAAAATGTTGGAAAATAATTATTAGTAGATTTTGGGTTTTAATGTTCAAGTTCCATAATCAGTATACACAGAGTCAAGATCCTTGAGCAGAAAGAGGCACTTTTGCTCATCTGCTTCCTCCAGAGCAACAACCCTGTATGTGAGTTTCTATGGTAGCCTGAAAGAACCTTAAAATTAAGAACTGTCTTCCAACAACCCGCCCTTCATGTAGTGAACCTAACTATTAACAAAGAGCCTCAGAATGGTGCTAGAATTCAGTCTGAGACTAAAATATGGGGACACAAACCATCCTTATATAATTATGAAATTCTAGAACCACTGGGCTCCTCAGTGATAATCTTGTATAACCTTATACTTAAAGAAGCTAAGAACCAGATATTTTAAGTTACTAGTGAAAGATTTGACAGAAGGCAGTGGTATATAGAACCAAGCCCCCACGGTATAACAGAATGTCCTTGTATTTGGGAATTAAACACTGAAGTATTTTGGGATAATGAAGTAGCATGTCTGCAACTTACTCTTAAATGGCAAAAAGTTTGTGTGTGTGTGTGTGCGTGTGTGTGTGTGTGTGTATAGGGGGAGAGAGAGAGAGACAGATATTGCTTTGTAATAGGATGAAAACAGATGGAAAGAAATGCACAGATTAAATATGTTTTAAAGTCAAGAGATTAGCTGATGGTTTAAACATATAGGCTAAATGAAAGAGAATCATGGGAAACATAGATTTTGGACTGGAGTAACTGAGTGATAATGGTATCATCACATGAGATAGAGAAGACTGGGGTGATCAACATGTCTGGAGGAGAGGGGTGGCAAAATGGGATACCAAGAATTCTGTTTTGTTCGTGCTATGTTTAAAGTACCACATCAACGTATCAAGTACACATTCACATATATGTGTATAGGTATGTGTATATACATATATATATATATGAGAGAGAGAGCATGGCTATATTATGAAAAAGTCAGAAATAAAAACAAAGATTTTAAATAAATGGTGGTATTATTCCATGTGATTTTGATTTTTTAAAAAACAGGCATTCAAGTGTGTCTTACAAATACCTACTGTTTGCCTGATTTCAGAAGGGGCAGCAAATAAAATGAGCCATCATTTTCCTATATATAGCCTTTACTAAAGCTGGAATAGCTCCATGAGATCTTTTCAAATCCCTTTGATTGTACTGTAAACTTTTAACAGATCTGGAACACAAAAATGACCATTGGTTCTTCTATAAACATCTGTTTTCAGAGCCGGGTGCAGCGGCGCCTGCCTGTAATCCCAGCACTTTAGGAGGCGAGGGAGGAGGGTCACTTGAGGCCAGAAGTTTGAGACTAGCCTGGGTAACTCGGCAAAACCCTGTCTCTACAAAAACCAAAAAATTAGCTGGGCATGGTGGCTCGCACCTGTGGTACCAGCTACTCGGGAGGCTGCGGCAGGAGGATTGCTTGAGCCCAGGAGGTCGAGGCTGCAATAAGCCAAGATTGCACTACTGCACTCCAGTCTGGGTGATAGAGTGAGAGCCTATCTCATAAAAGAAAAACAAGAACATCTGTTTTTAGTTTACTATTTGTGGGGGTGGGAGTTGGTGGAGAAAGGAATGGAGAACAAATGAATTAGGGGAAAATCTAGTAATTCTCAAAACAAAAGTAAATCATTGAAATAGTATATGTATGAGTTAACAGAAATGAGTCAGAATTCTAAAATAAATATCCTTTGAATTTCATCATACCAACCTAGAAATTCCTGCAGAGATGAATATGATATAGCCTTGCCACTAGCATACCCCTTTCAATCTGAAAGAGAGCAGCATTATGTTGAATTCCATGCTGTAGCAAATGGTACTATATCAAAGCCCTGGTGTTATTTCTGAAATTATAACTTTGCAATTTGTAAAGTCCTTTTACCAACACTATTTAATTTTGTACTTCCCTACAGCCTTAAGATAAAAATAAGATATGTATTATTATTACCTGTATCTGATAGATGAAGAAAATGACAGTCTCTGAAAAATGAAATGGCTTGTCTAAAGTAACATGGCAATCTTAAGTGAAAAGACTATGTTTAGAAGTCAGATCTTCTAATTCCTGGCCGACTGCTCTTTCTGTGACATCATAAAGCCTTTTTCATCCTTCCCACATTGTTGAATAGTTATTTACTAGCAGTTTCCCACATTTTATGAGATACAAAATCAAAATAACGTAGAGTAAAATGAATGGCTGACATCATGAAATTACATCAGAAATAGCTAAGATTAAAGTTTATATTTCCTGAGTCACTATTTCTTAACTAATCCATTAAATATTCACTGTTGATTCAGCTATAGATGTTTACCATTGTTTCTTTTGGCAGTAACTATGGAATACCTTGAGCTAAAACTATGGGGAAAATATGCCTGGCATTCCCAGCACTTTGGGAGGCCGAGGCGGGTGGACCACCTGAGGTCGAGAGTTCAAGACCAACCTGACCAACATGGAGAAACCCTGTCTCTACTAAAAATACAAAATAGCCAGGCGTGGTGGCACATGACTGTAATCCCAGCTTCTCGGGAGGCTGAGGCAGGAGAATCGCTTGAACCCCGGAGGCGGAGGTTGCGGTGAGCCAAGATCGTGCCATTGCACTCCAGCCTGGACAACAAGAGCGAAACTCTGTCTCAAAAAAAAAAAAAAAAAAAAAAAGAACAGAAAAAAGAAAAAGAAAAAGAAAGAATGCTTGGGCTGAGGGTGGTAGCTCATGCCTGTAATCCCAGCACTTTGGGAGGCCGAGGTAGATGGATCACCTGAGATCTGGAGTTCAAGACGAGCCTGGCCAACATGGTGAAACCCCTTCTCTACTAAAAATACAAAAATTAGTTGGGTGTGCTGGCGTGCACCTGTAATCCCAGCTACTCAGGAGGCTGAGGCAGGAGAATCTCTTGAACCTGGGAGGCGGAGGTTGCAATGAGCCGAGATTGTGCCACTGCACTCCAGTCTGGGTGACAGAGTGAGACTACATCAAAAGAAAAAAAAAGAATGCTTATAATTCCATTTCTCACTAATTTTACTATATATTTTTCCAAGTTTCCAAAGAGATAATGGTTATGTTGTACAAGCAACATACATGTTTTTACAACCTTTTTGCAGGAGGAAGTTTAAAAATTGCTAAAGCAGAAAAAAAAAAGGGGGGGAAGTTTAAAGAAAAACTAAATATAGAAATAATGTTAGACTATCAGATGTTAGAATGCATGAGTAGAGTTATTGTGGCAGCCACACATGGGAAATCTTAGCTTTTACATTTTGGGACATGTTCTACACAATACCCCTATTCACTGAAAATGCCATTATATGAGCATATGATGGTTGATTGATTTTGTTTATTTTATGAGAGATGTGAGTGCAGTTTAAGTATAGCCCAAAGAATAGTAAGTTGAAATGTTTCTCTTCTAGATATCATGTTTCTCTTCTAAAATAATCTTTTTTATTAAAAAAAAGCATTTATTCTTATATTCATATAATAGCTTTTGAATACAAGCTCCAAAATTAAAATTAAATATGGTAACAAGTCAGCTGACAACAGTTAATTTTGCCCCAAGTCATATAATTACAGTCTCAATTGACTTGTTATTTACCCTTAGAAAGTCACTCTAAGCCGGCTGTGGGGATTCGTCCCTGTAGTCCCAGCTACTTGGAAGTCTGAGGCAGAAGAATCACGTGAGTCCAGAAGTTGGAAGCTGCAGTGAGCTGTGATTGTGCCACTGTACTCCAGCCTGGGCAACAGAACAATACTCTGTCTCTAAAAAAAAAAAGTTACTCCTATACTAAAAACACATACAGTGACCCATAACTGTTACATAAAACAGACTAATAATTGAAGATTTAAAAGATTCATACTCTGCTATGCATATATTCAGTTAAACCAGAATTATTCTAAAACAGTATAATCCATAATGTGGAAGATCAGTAGTGTATATATAATCCAGAATAGTCCATAACCCTGAAAGAGAAATTAAGGACATGGATTTTGGTAAGATATGAATATTTGACATCCTGATAGTTCATACCTCCTTAAAAAGATGAAGGTGTATTATGAATACTAAAGATCTGACTAGATAAGAGCTAAGTTTTATATTCTGGCTCCTAACTACAATATAACTACAATATTTATTTTCTTTATTTTCTTTCCTTCCTTCCTTTCTTCCTTACTTCCTTCCTCCTTCCTTCCTTTCCTTCCTTTCTTCCTCCCTTCCTTCCTTCCTTCCTTCTTTCCTTCCTTCTTTCCTTCTTTCCCTTTCTTTCTTTCTTTCTTTCTTTTTTCTTTCTTTCTTTCTTTCTTTCTTTCTTTCTCTCTCTCTCTCTTTCTCTCTTTCTCTCTTTCTCTCTTTCTCTCTCTCTCTCTCTCTTTCTTTCTTTCTTTCTTTCTTTCTTTCTTTCTTTCTTTCTTTCTTTCTTTCTTTCCTTCCTTCTTTGTTTCATGGAACCTTTCTCTGTCACCCAGGCTGCAGTACAGTGGTGTGATCTAGGCTTACTGCAACCTCCGGGTTCAAGTGCTTCTGCCACCTCAGCCTCCTGAGTAACTGGGATTACAGGCCCCACCACCATGCCTGGCTAATTTTTGTATTTTCAGTAGAGACAGGAATTTCACCATGTTGGCCAGGCTAGTCTCAAACTCCTGACCTCAGATGATCCACCTGCCTGGGCCTCCCGAAGTGCTGCAATCACAGGCATGAGCCACCGTGCCCAGCCATCCTAATTACAATATTTCAAATAAAAAAATTATGATAAATAATCTTAAAGAGTCTGAAATCAGTTCTGCTATAGATAATTCATAAAGGCTGCCCAGCCCATTTCTGGCTCCCAGTCTAGTTTCCTGTCCCCATACTCCAAAGTCCTCTTCCCAAGAGAGAAGTTCTTGATTCCCTGCCTGGCTCCAAGCTTTGGAAACAGTGCTGCCTTTCCTCAGGTAGGACAGCCCAAAAGTTATTTTTTTATTGTGCTTTTTCATATTTTCTAAATGTTCTATAATAAAGAATTTTAAAAATCAGTTTTTAAGAAGCAATAAAAATATTGTAAGGGATTTACATTCAATATGCTAGTGATTCAGTAATAAGTGATACGTGATGTTGTCATTTGTTGCATCCTTGTTCTGATTTCCCATAACAATTACCATACTCATAACCTAGGCCTTCCTGGTTGGAAATTGTCTTGTTCCCTCTGCCACCACAGAGGACTTAGAGCCCTTCACTGAGCCCTGCCTCCTGCCACTCTCATCCGTGGAACTGGGTCCCTGTTAACTGCTGGCTTACTTTTCCCATATTGCATGCCATAACAACACTCATGTTCAGGTTACTCCTGTTACACCTGTGTGAACCTTCCTGATAGGAACCATTTTCTGGCTCACCACTACTACCTGTTGCTGTTTTCCCTAGAGACCAAGTTCTGTAAGTCTTGAGGAGGTTGCAAACCGATGGTGTGTAGGGCATATTTAGCCCGCTAACATATTTGGTTTGCAACATTCAATGTTTGAAATGTTTACATTTGAATGTCCTTAGGCCAGACATATATTCCCCAGTTCGCCATAGTCTTTAGTACTCCCTACTGTATATCTGCCCCTTTACTGGTTTACTTACTTGCCTGGAACATGAAGTCATTTAAGTTAGATCCTTACGGAGAGAGTCCCTCCTCTATCCCTACAGAACTTATCATCTCAGTTGGGCTCTACTTACCTAGTGCCTCAATAGAATATCTAATTCTAAGTCTCAATTTTGCCTAGTCTTTCCGGCTCCGTTGATGTCAGCAAGTCCATTGTGGGAAATAACAATACTGCCTCAGTTGCAAGAAGGAAAGCCAGGAAGATGGTAGATATTGGATGCTACTCTAGAATTACTGACTTGTTTACTACGTCCCTCCAAATTACAGCTTTACAGCTGCTCTCAGAAGAAATTTAAAAAAAAAGAAAGAAAGAAAGAAAGAAACTCACCAGAAGAGGGAAGCAAAGAACAGCCCAGATTTGCATAAACATACAAATCTGATGACGACTGAAGTAAGCATTACTGCACTTATTGATGACCTTTAGCAGCTATCACAAGGATGGATGTTCATTGCCCAACCTTTCCATATGTAGTAGGTCCCGAAAATGCACCCAGTCCCAGGCCCACATTCACTATGAATTTAATCCTTTATTCTCTACTGCATATTGAGAATTTGTTGAGTTTGAGAAAACATAGCATGTCAGTTAGGGGGAAATTTGGAGGGGGAAAGAGTCCAGATGGGGGAAGATTGAAGGAGAATCAGAATAGAATAAGAAACAAGCAAGCAAGCATGCGTGGAAGTAAAGAGGAAGGTGGGGGCCAGGCATAGTGGCTCACAACTATAATCCCAGCATTTTGGGAGGTCTAGCGGGTAGGATTGCTTGGAACCAGGAATTCAAGACCAGCCAGGGCAACAAAGCAAGACTGTATCTCTACAGAAAGAATTTTTTTTTAATTAGCCAGGCATGGTGGAACACACATGTGGTTCCATCTACTCAGGAGGCTGAAGCAGGATGATCCCTTGAGCTCATGAGTTCCCAGGAGTTCAAGGTTACAGTGAGCTATGATCACACCACTGCACTCCAGGCTGGGTCACAAAGTGAGACCCCATCTCTGAAAAAAAAAAAAAAAGAGGAAGGGAGGAGGAAAGGCAGGGGAGCAGGAAAGCAAGTTAACAATTTATTGAGCATGTACATGTGTGTACTTGATCCTTTTATAGACATCATTTCATTTAATACTCACACCTTACTAAAGGTCACAGGGGCTCAAAACAACAAAGTTGGAATGTATGTGAAGCCAAATACGTGACTCACAAGTCCATACCCTTTTGATAACACAACAACTCTCTCAAAGGTGATTTATTTTAATCTGTGCAGCAAACTTTTACATAAGAGTTAACCAAACACTAGTTGAATGAATAGATACATTTAACTTTGAAAACAATCCTGTGAGGTACAGTTGGCCCTCCTTATCTGTAAGTTTCACATCCACAGAGTCAACCAAACATAGATCAAAAACAGTTTTAAAATGAAAAACAATACAAATGTTAAAGACATATATATATAGAACAACTATTTACACAGCATTTACATTGTATTATGGATTATAAGTAACCTAGAGATGATTTAAAGTATACAGGACCATGTGCATAGGTTATATGCAAATACTATGCCATTTTATTTATATGAGAGACTCATTTATTTATATGAGAGACTTAAGCATCAGTGGCTTTTGGCATCCACAGGGGTCCTGGAACTAATCCTCCCCCTGATATGAGGGAAGACTGTATTGTATTTTTCATTTTCACAGATGAGGAAACTAAGGGTCACAAAAGTAAAATGTCATGCTGCCAGCCAAGGGCTCTTGCAAACATCTGCAGTATCACTGGGTGTGTATGCCACAGGCAGAAGGGTTACCCTATTCTCTGGGCATCTTGCAAAGAGGTGAGTGAGCTAAGTAGGGCCAGGGTGCAGCTGGATGCATAACAAGGCTGTGCTTAAAGACAGGAATCCACCTTTGTTCCTCTCCCCTTTATAGGGCAAGATGAAAGTGGAATTATAAGCAAGGGACATAAAGTCTGGTCTGAGACACTAAATGGTCTGAATTTAGGTGCCAGTCATCTGGCAACACTGCTCATTAGTTCCTATGGAAAGTTGATTTTAGCCACAGTTCTGCCCACTGGAAGAAAGGGAGCAACAGGTACCAAGAGAAGTTGTTTCAGACATAGTCGCTTTCACTGGCAAAAGGAGAGGAGGCCCCAGCTTCAGCTAATTCATCCAGACAACCTAGAGAGAACTTCTACTGTCAAGATGTCTTTAATCATTCACCAAAAGTAGTGACAGAGCCAGGACTTGAATCCAGGTCTCTTTATCTCAGAATCCAGGTAGGAGCTATAAAGCTAGTCCTTCATGAGTGAAGGACAACAGCCATATCCAATAGCTATAGCAAATTTGAGGTTGTTTCACATGACTTATTTGAGATTTCAGTTGTTCAAATGGCAGGTGAGAGTCAAACAAGGAAATGGTTCCAAGAGAATGATCCATTCATAACACCCCAGACATGGCTAGGGACATGAAGAGGAAGAACTGGGAGGAAAAGGGTACCTCAGAGATTAACAAAGGAATCACTCAATTTTCTTATTTATTTATTTACTTACTTTATTTTTACTTTAAGTTCTGGGATATCTGTGCTAAACGTGCAGGTTGGTTACATAGGTATACATGTGCCGTGGTGGTTTGCTGCACCTATCAACCTGTCATCTAGGTTTTATGTCCCCCATGCATTAGGTATTTGTCCTAATGGTCTCCCTCCCCTTTCCCCTCACTCCCTGACAGGCTCCAGTGTGTTATATTCCCCTCCCTGTGTCCATGTGTTCTCATTGTTCAACTCCCATTTATGAGTGAGAACATGTGGTGTTTGGTTTTCTGTTGCTGTGTTAGTTTGCTGAGGATGATGGTTTCCAGCTTCATCCACGTCCCTGCAAAGGACATGAACTCATTCTTCTTTTATAGCTGCATAGTATTCCATGGTGTATGTGTGCCCCATTTTCTTTATCCAGTCTATCATTAATGGGCATTTGGGTTGGTTCTAAGTCTTTCCTATTGTTAACAGTGCCACAAAAAACATACGTGTGTGTGTGTCTTTATAGTAGAATGATTTATAATCCTTTGGGTATATACTCAGTAATGGTATTGCTGGGTCAAATGGTATTTCTGGTTCTAGATCCTTGAGGAATTGCCACACTGTCTTCCACAGTGGTTGAACTAATTTACACTCCCACCAATAGTGTCTTCTTTTGAAAAGTGTCTATTCATATCCTTTGCCCACTTTTTGATGGAATTGTTTGTTTTTTTTCTTGTAAATTTGTTTAAGTTCCTTTTAGATTCTGGATATTAGACCTTTGTCTGATGGATAGATTGCAAAAATCTTCTCCCAGTCTGTAGGTCATCCGTTCACTCTGATGATAGTTTATTTTGCTGAGAAGAAGCTCTTTAGTTTAATTAGATCCCATTTGTCAATTTTGGCTTTTGTTGCAATTGCTTTTAGTGTTTTAGTTATAAAGTCTCTGCCCATGCTGATGTCCTGAATGGTACTGCCTAGGTTTTCTTCTAGGGTTTTTATGGTTTTAGGTTTTACGTTTAAGTCTTTAATCCATTTAAGTTAATTTTTGTATAAGGTGTAAGGAAGGGATCCAGTTTCTCTTTTCTGCATATGGCTAGCCAGTTTTCCCAATACCATTTATTAAATAGGGAATCCTTTCCCTATTGTCAGGTTTTTGTCAGGTTTGTCAAAGATCAGATGGTTGTAGGTGTGTGGTGTTACTTCTGAGGCCTCTGTTCTGCTCCACTGGTATATATACTGTTTTAGTACCAGTACCATGCTGTTTTGGTTACTGTAGCCTTGTAGTATAGTTTGAAGTCAGGTAGTGTGATGCCTCCAGCTTTCTTCTTTTTGCTTAGGTTTGTCTTGGCTATATGGGCTCTTTTTCGGTTCCATATGAAATTTAAAGTAGTTTTTTGTAGTTCGGTGAAGAAAGTCAGTGGTAGCTTCATGGGAATAACATTGAATCTATCAATTACTTTGGGCAGGATGGCCATTTTCACAATATTGATTCTTCCTATCCATGAGCATGGAATGTTTTTCCATTTGTGTCCTCTCTTATTTCCTTGAGCAGTGGTTTGTAGTTCTCCTTGAGGAGGTCCTTCACATCCCTTGTAAGTTGTATTCCTTATTTCCTTTGCAGCAATTGTGAATGGGGTTCATTCATGATATGACTCTCTGTTTGTCTATTATCGGAGTATACGAATGCCTGTGATTTTTGCACATTGATTTTGTATCCTGAGACTTTGCTGAAGTTGTTTATCAGCTTAAGGAGTTTTGAGGCTGAGATGATGGGGTTTTCTAAATATACAGTCATGTCATCTGCAGACAGAGACAATTTGACTTCCTCTCTTCCTATTTGAATACCATTTATTTCTTTCTCTGACTTGATTACCCTGACCAGAACTTGCAATACTATGTTGAATAGGAGAGGTGAGAGAGGGCATCCTTGTCTTGTGACGGTTTTCAAATGCTTCCAGCTTTTGCCTATTCAGTATGATATTAGCTATGGGTTTTCATAAACAGCTCTTATTATTTTGAGATATGTTCCATCGATACCTAGTTTATTGAGAGTTTTAGCATGAAAGGGTGTTGAATTTTACCGAAGGCCTTTTCTGTATCTATTGAGATAATCATGTGGATTTTGTCATTGGTTCTCTTTATGTGATGGATTATGTTTATTGATTTGCATATGTTGAACCAACCTTGTATTTTAGGGATGAAGACGACTTGATTGTGGTGGATAAGCTTTGTGGTGTGCTGCTGTATTTGGTTTGCCAGTATTTTATTGAGGATTTTTGCATTTACACTCATCAGGGATATTGGCCTGAAATGTTGCTTTTTTGTTGTGTCTCTGCCAGGTTTTGGAACCAGGATGATGCTGGCCTCATAAAATTAGTTAGGGAGGACTTCATCTTTTTCTATTGTTTGGAATAGTTTCAGAAGGAATTGCACCAGCTCCTCTTTGTACCTCTGGTGGAATTTGGCTGTGAATCCGTCTGGTCCTGGGCTTTTTTTGGTGAGTAAGCTATTAATTACTGCCTCAATTTCAGCATTTATTATTGTTCTATTCTGGGATTCAACTTCTTCCTGATTTAGGAAATCACTCGATTTTCAACCTTTTCAGTTAAACTCATTGTTTGAATTAAAAGACAACTTTGTAAATAACTGTACTCACTGTTCTTCACCAAAAGTCTCTTTATGAAGAAAATTTCTGTATAAACAAATATAAGAGCTCAAAGAGCGTTTCTACTCTACAACACTTGGCTCTCTCTCACTCATTTATGTCATTTTTGCTTTTAAAATAAAGTTGACTGTATATAAGAAGTCTTATTGTGAATATGCTTGTAAATACGTATTCCATAAATTTTTTAATTTCCAATACTTTTGCAAATACCTATCCTGTATATATCTATCTCATATATATGTGTATATATATATATTTTTTTTTCTTTTTTTTGAGACGGAGTCCCTCTCTGTCACCCAGGCTGGAGTGCAGTGGTGTCATCTCAGCTCACTGAAACATCCGCCTCCCAGGTTCAAGCGATTCTCCTGCCTTAGCCTCCCTAATATGTGGGATTACAGGCACCTGCCACCATGCCCAGCTAATTTTTGTATTTTTTGTAGAGACAGGGTTTCATCATGTTAGGCAGGCTGGTCTTGAACTCCTGATCTCAGGTGATCCGCCTGCCTCGGCCTCCCAAAGTGCTGAGATTTCAGGTGTGAGCCACCGCACCTGGCCTTCAATTAATTTTGAAATCATAATTGAGCTCTTAAATACAGATTTCTTTATATTAGGCTCACAGAGTTCTAGGACTATTATAATAGTGATTTACTTCTGTATAGATTTGGAGCAAAGACTTGCATTGTTTTTTTCTTTGAAAGGTTGAGAGCTGTTTTGTTATGTCATGTGAAGAGCTGTTCTTACTAAACTGGTACTGATCTAAGAAATCTCCTGTTTTTATTCCTTTCTATCCCAAAATTGAACCAAAGATGACAGGAAATCAAGTTTTTTCAATTCATTTGTTTATTCACAAACAGCTCATTTGATGAAGTCATATTACCTCCTTTTTGCATGAGATCAAAATCAGGGCCTTAGCGTTCATTTATTCCTACATTTGCTCCTTGGAGGCACGGATCTGTGGATCAAATGACACATTGCTAGTGTTTATGAATCACAAAGGCCACTTAAAAACAGAACATTCACCCTGTAGGTAGATTTATTTTTTCTCTCCCTTCTTGTCTTCTATTTTCTCACTGCTTCCTTTCTTGCTTTCTTTCATTTTTTTCTTCTTTTAGCTGTACACACTATAACTCATAAACAAAACTAATATTAATACAATTATGTTTTATGATAACTGGAAATAACTGAGTATTAAAATATGATCATGAGAAAGTAAAGTTTTTCTTCCTAGATTTGTACTATATTTTACTGTCTAGACATATCTTATTATATTGCTAATGTAATATTATGCTTTGAATATTATAGTTTTTACAAGACCATTTGTATATGTGTAGTTTTTACAAGACCATTTCTTGGTACTTGGGATCAGTAGGTTAGTGAGTAGGGGGTGTGACTTACATGGTGTTTCCCCAGAAGCATGTACTGAGACAAGAATTTGAATATAGGTAGTTTACTTGGGAATTGAGTCCCAGAAGCACCAGTAGAGGAATAGAGCAGTGATCCAGGGAAGGGAAAAAAGAAAACCGATAATGTTACCTTCATTAAGCAGATTATAGTTGTGGACAGTTGAGGCTCAATTCTGTTGGATAACTCTGGCAGACGGGTAGAAGTTGTAGCTGAGTGATCCCACTGAGAGCCATGGTCTCCATGAGGGAGAAGAGAGATACAGATATGGAATGAGGGAGAATAAGAAAGACCCTGTGGCATGTGAATGCAATTATTGATATTTGTATGAACTCAACATTTTTTAAAAGCGTGTATGTGAATGTGTGTGTATGCCTACACTTACATGTGCACAGAGCATAACTAGTGGGAGATTCAGGGTTTTGTCAACATTTGGATCAAAGTTTTAAAGGAAGGCGCCTATCTCTGAAGGAAACAAGGTAAATGGTAGTGACCTGAAACAATGAGAAATCCCCAAAGGGGAAAGCTACAGGTAAAAAGTTTTCTCCTCCTTTTTGGACAATATACTTTAAGAGGTCTTCTCTGCACTGAAGAGGAAATACTTTGCATTTTTATTTAATGAGGAGATCACTTAAGAAGTAATTTTATTTTCTTTTTTCTTCTTTTTATTTTAATACCACTATACTAATGAGGAAGAAATCACTTTTTTCTTAATCAGTTCAAGAAAGTAGGGTAACATTTGCCATAAAATAAAGTTGTCTTCACTTTTATAAAATAAACATAAGTGAATAAATTTGCAAACTTAATATTTGATTTTTTTTTAAAGTGGGTTGTGGGAAGAGGGGGTGTAGCATTAAGTGAAAGATTCAGGCCAGGTGCAATGGCCCACACCTGCAATCCCAGTGCTCTGAGAGGCCAAAACAGAAGGATCACTTGAAGCTAGGAGTTCAAGACCAGCCTGGACAAAACAGCAAGACCCATCTCTACAAAAAATAAATTCGCCGGGCATGGTGGTATGCACCTATAATCCTAACTACTTGGGAGGCTGAGGCAGCAAGATCACTTGAGTCCAGGAGTTCAGCTATGATCTATGATTGCACCACTGCACCCCAGCCTGAGTGACAGAGTGAGTCCACATCTGTTAATAAATCAATCAATTAATTAATTAAAAGATTCGGGTCAGGCATGGTGACTCATGCCTATAATCCCAGCACTTTGGGAGGCTGAGGTGGGTGGATCACCTGAGGTCAGGAGTTTGAGACCAGCCTGACCAACATGGTGAAATCCTGTCTCTACTAAAATTACAAAAATTTGCTGGGCATGGTGGTGTGCGCCTGTAATTCCAGCTCCTCAGGAGGCTGAGGCAGGAGAATCACTTGAACCCAGAAGACAGAGGTTGCAGTGAGCCGAGATGGTGACACTGCAGTCCAGCCTGGGCAAGAGAGCAAGACTCCATCTCAAAAAAAAAGAAAGATTTGATTCTTTTTTTAAAAAAAACACAGTGTGGATATCTAATTCTAATAGTGGCAGACAAAGTGATATAGTTGACTGTGTCCCCCAAATTTCATGTGTTGAAAACTTAACTCCCAATGCAATAGTGTTGGGAGGTGGGGCCTCATGAGGTTGTCAAAAGACGCTAGAGAAAATTATCTCTAAATATGTTGAGTTTACTTGGGCATAGAAATAAGGATTATAATCTGGAATGCATGACATGGCAAATCACCAGTGCATTCAGTGAAGAAAGGGTAAGGAGAGCCTTTACTAGAAAAAAGATTTACATACGCTGCTTAGAAATGGCTCATTGGTCATAGAGTTTCTAAGCCAGAGTTGCTGTTAGTTCATTGATAGAAATGCCATTACTGGGCAAATGTTTTTCCAGGAATAGCTTAACTTAATCACTGCAGTCTTAAAGAATGTCTTGTGACAAATCTTTTTTTTTTTTTTTTTTTGAGATGGAGTCTCACTCTGTCACCCAGGCTGGAGTACAGTAGCGCGCTCTCAGCTCACTGCAACCTTCACCTCCCAGGTTCAAGCACATCTCTTGCCAAAGCCTCCTGAGTAGCTAGGATTACAGGCGCATGCCACCACACCTGGCTAATTTTTGCATTTTTAGTAGAGACGGGGTTTCACCATATTGGCCAGGCTGGTCTCAAACTCCTGACCTCAAGTGATCAGCCCGCCTCAGCCTCCCAAAGTGCTGGGATTATAGGCATGAGCCACAGTTCCCGGCGGTCTTGTGATAAATCTTATCAAACGATGTATGAAAGAAGTGAAAGGAGTTTTAGAAAGTTCTTGGAAACAGTTGTTATCTCAGATATGTAAGCATGAGCCTCCTCTCCTTCAGGACTTGCTGTCCCTATTTTGCCCTGTGGGGATACAGAGCTAAACCATATCAATCCACCCCAGCCTCTCCCAAATCTCATGTCATTCTCACATTTCAACACACAATCATGCCTTCCCAAAAGTCCCCAAAATAAAAAAAAAAAATTTAAATAAAAAAAAAAAGAGGCCAGGCGCGGTGGCTCAAGCCTGTAATCCCAGCACTTTGGGAGGCCGAGATGGGCGGATCACGAGGTCAGGAGATCGAGACCATCCTGGCTAACACGGTGAAACCCCGTCTCTACTAAGAAATACAAAAAATAGCCGGGCGAGGTGGCAGCGCCTGTAGTCCCAGCTACTCGGGAGGCTGAGGCCGGAGAATGGCGTGAACCCGGGAGGCGGAGCTTGCAGTGAGCTGAGATCCGGCCACTGCACTCCAGCCTGGGCTACAGAGCGAGACTCCGTCTCAAAAAAAAAAAAAAAAAGAAAAAAGAAAATCATTGCCAGTCCCTTGGGCAGATGATATAACTCATACAAATACTTGTATAGAAGAAGCATATTCTGAGTATTCAAAATTGAATCACAGACTCAGAGGTAAAAAGATACAGCCTCAGAAAATGTGGCATACCTAAAATATCCGTGAATCTTCTTACTCATTTAAATAAACTAAATTTGAATTTCAAATTCACTGACTTTTCCTACTTCTATGATGTGAGACAGGAAGCATCCTTCAAGATTTATACTTTTAAAAAAATAAATGACTACTATATGCTATTTTTCAACAAGACGAATGTTACAGGAAATGAGCATACAAAATAAGAAACAGAAAGTGGAGGCGGTTAGCAATGGCTTTAATTTGGCTCCTTACTTTCATACAGACAAAAACACCTGCTGAGAGCTTCAAATACTATGCATGTGCTGAGGATTCTCAAATTTACAACTTCTGAAAAAATCTTTTCTCTGACACCTCCATGTCCTCCTGTTCATTCTTCAGATCTCAGCCTAAAAAAGGTCAATTCCCAGAGAATCCCTTTCCTGAGATCCAAGACTAGGTCAGTTTTAAGACAGGGGTTTTCAATCCTTTTGACCTTGATCCACCATAGGGAATATATTTCATATCATGATCTGGTGCACATACATGCAAATATGCATTCTTAGATGATTATGTCTATCTGCCAGTCACTATTATAAAGCATTAGGGATACAAAGTGAATAAACATATAAAAACTTAGTTTTAATGGAGTTTACATTCTAGTAATCCTATTTCTGCCTTTGCCTTCCTTAAAACTATTCTCAATCCTGCAGCCAAAGTGATCCTATTAAAACATAAATCAGATGTCACTTTTTTGCTCAATGCCATCCAATGACTTCCCATCTCAGAGTCAAAACCAAGGCCCTGCCTACTACAAAACACATAGCCTTACATGATTTGCCCTGCCAACCCTGACTCACCCTCTTTCCCCGTCACCTGCTAGTCCTCCCCATGCACTCCCCTTCAGTCATGTTGGCCTTGCTTCTCTTCAGACTGGCCAGCCACACTCAGGGCCTTTGCACCAACTATTCCTTTTGCCTGGAATGTTCCTCCTCCAAGTATCCATATGGCTAACTCCCTCAATTCTTTAAGATCTTTAACCACAAGGTGCTTTCCCAAATAAGTCTCCTCTGGCTACCCTTTTTAAAATGTTAATCCCCACCCTTCACATTTTATATACTCTTCTTCCTTGTTCTTTTGTTTTTCAGTTTCTTGTCATCTTATAATATATTCTATGCTTTATTAATTTATCTTGTTTATTGTCTATCTTTCCTCTTGAAAGCATACTCTATAAGCCCCTGGATTTATATGTTTATTCACTGACAATATAAATGGAAATCAAAGCTTCACAAAAGAATACTTATCCTTATTATCTGTGATTTACTAGGACTTTTTATTATTTATTTTGTTAAAAATACTGGTCTTAAGCCACTAGATAGATTTCATGACCCACTCATAGATCATGATCCACAGTTTAAATTACACTGCCTTAATGAAAGCTTTCATTGTATCTGATAAATTTGTTTCATAGCACATCACAACTCTGTGTGTGTGTGTGTGTGTGTGTGTGTGTGTATTGCCTGCCCTACTGTGGGTCCTATGAGGGGCTGAAAAGTCAGGGCTGCCTTACTCACTGCTGTTTCCAGCACCTAGCATAGTACCATAACAAGTCCATGTCATGTGCACACAGAAGTTAAAAGGGAGCAGAAACTGTAAGCGGAAGTTAGCCACCAGGAAGACAATGAACAGAAACACAGAGGGAAGTAGAAACCGACCCATGAAAGAGAGAGACAGAGCTGTACTTCCAGTTCTCAGCCCATAAGTTTTTTTACCCCTGTTCTTTTAGACTGAGTTTTTGTTTTTTGGAACTAATGCTACATTAGTAGCAGATGAATTAAACATCTTGATCAATCAGAGCAAACAATCCAAAAACTTCAGTAAAATAAATATCAATAGTTTCTAAATTTTAGGAAAGTGATATTGGGTAAATGGAAGGATTAATTTTGTAGTCTGGAGACGGGGAAGACAGAAAACCATGTTTGCTTCTGTAGCCTGCATGTCCCTCTACCACCTAGCCAACTGGCTTTGCTCTGCGGCTTAGCTCTGCCACACAGAAGGGCTCCTGCCTGGCCCCTTACCCTATAGAAGGAAGGATAACCTACACTGTTTTAGGAAGATGCTTTCAAAGGTAAATGGAACTCATCGGAGTGATCTCTCTCTCGGTGTCCTCTCTTTTAGGAGGCTTAGGTAAAATAGGTCTGATCCTCACTCAGGGAAGTGTCTAGGTTAGTAATCCAGGCCAGCTCAAGTTTAGGTATTTGGACTTGCTCTTTTCCACTCTAGCACATTTCTCTCTACCTCATTTTATATAAGAATTACAGGCCAGGCACGGTGGCTCACGCTTGTAATTCCAGTTCTTTGGGAGGTCGAGGCAGGTGGATCACAAGGTCAGGAGTTCGACCAGCCTGGCCAATACCCTGTTTCTACTAAAAATCCAAAAATTAGCTGGGTGTGGTGGTGGGTGCCTGTAGTCCCAGCTACTCGGGAGACTGAGGCAGGAGAATCGCTTGAACCCAGGAGGCAGAGGTTGCAGTGAGCTGAGATGGCGCCACTGTACTCCAGCCTGGGTAATTGAGTGAGACTCTGTCTCAAAAAAAAAAAAAAAAAAAAATTGTATAATCTGAGATTCAAATTTGACCATTTAGATGATCCAATCTAACTCACTACATTCTATATTGGAGATAGGAGACAAAACCTCAGACAGAAATAGTGTTCCTATGAATATGTTGTTTTTTGTTTCTCATATATATATATAAATATATATATATGAAACCACACACACATATAATATATATTTTTGGTATTATTTTACATTCATTAATTATTTTACTTTCATAAATTTCCTTAGTAGTGACAGACTTATCCATAAAGCTAACAAACGTTAAGCTTCAGTGCTTCACATTGCTTGGGCCCCTTCTAAGAAATGAAACTAATTTTGTCTATTATTTTGAAGAGGGCCTCTCAAACTGTATAATCTTCACGCTCCATAAAGTTTGGATCTAACTATACCTTCACGAATGTTATCGGTTGTATTGGCTGAGTAGGGTTAAAGGTTTCAGGAACTCAGGTTTGACCAGCAGCCCTAGCTCTCATAAGGAAAAAAAGAGACAGTATAATAATAATATAATAATAATATATAGGCCAACAAGAGAGAAGTCCAGTCCTTTAATGCTTACTATATCTAAGAACCTTCAAATCTGCAAGGCTATGTCTTTCTTTCTGAAAGCAAAAATTGGGGTATAATGTAAGGTTGCTATTTATCCCATCTATTACAAACTTTTGGTGGCAGGATAAAAAAAAAAAATCCTTGCCTTTCTCAGGAATGGAACTGTTCTGTTCACTAAGTTTCCTTCTGACCACAGCATCTCCAAGGCCTCTGCAGCATATGTGCAGTGAGCAGCCCAGAAGAAGGCTGAGTACAGTGTATGAGACTGCATCAATGCATATAAATTGACTTGAATGATAATTCCAGAGTCATTACAAGCTTCGTCTTTTTTTCAGTCAGTAAAGCTTAAACAGTGAGTTCTTACGTGGTCTTACTATCATGAGACAGCAGCAGAGCTGCCCTCAGGCTCAACACAGAGTCACCCAAGGAACCAGCAGCCTCTTGGAATCATCGAATATCAAATGGACCTTTCCTGCACATACTCAACCTTCCAAAGTAGTGTTAGATACCGGCAAGAAACACATACTAGACCCAGGATGCACCACAGGACTTTATATTTATCTCTGGCCATCTTTAGCCTGAACATTAAGGTTAAAACAAGTATGTTGGCTGGGTGCAGTGGCTCACGCCTGTAATCCCAGCACTTTGGGAGGCCGAGGCGGGTGGATCACCTGAGGTCAGGAGTTCGAGACTAGCCTGGCATGGTGAAACCTCATCTCTACTAAAAATATAAAAATTAGCCAGGCGTGGTGGTGGGTGCCTGTAATCCCAGCTACTCAGGAGGCTGAGGCAGGAGAATTGCTTGAACCTGGGAGGCAGAGGTTGCAGTGAGCTGAGATTGCACCACTGCACTCCAGCCTGGGCAACAGAGTGAGACTCTGTCTCAAAAATAATAATAATAATAAAAAAGAAACCAATGTGTCAGGCACTCTGCTACATACTTTTGCTTATATTAATGCATTTAATATCATT
This sequence comes from Macaca mulatta, assembly GCF_049350105.2. NCBI lineage: Eukaryota > Metazoa > Chordata > Mammalia > Primates > Cercopithecidae > Macaca > Macaca mulatta. Next base: position 128,139,934 of record NC_133411.1, read on the forward strand.
CTTGCCATTTGTGAAAAGCCTAATATTATCTTGTTTTCCAGGCTATGACAGTGCTTTATAGCCTAAGAAATGTTCACACTTACTTGCATTCTTATAGACAAAATTATTCAGCTTTCTATGGTGAAATTGCAATTATCTGTGATGGTTGGGCATTTGAGTGTTTTATATACAACATTTGAGTTAATATTTTTTAAACGTAGACTATAATATATAATATTAAAATTATACTTAACTGATGCCTGTAATCCTAGCACTGAGGCTGAGGTGGGAAGATCCCTTGAACCCAGGAGTTTGAGACCAGCCTGGCCAACATAGTGAGACCCTACCTCTACAAAAAAAAAAATTAAAAATTAGCATGGCAGCATGTTCCTGTGGTCCCAGCTACTCGGGAAGCTGAGGTATTAATAGGAGGATGGCTTGAGCCCAGGAGGTCAAGGCTGCAGTGAGCTGTGATCACTCCACTGCACTCCAGCCTGGGCAACAAAGAAAGATTCTGTCTCAAAAAAAAAAAAAATATATATATATATATATACACACACAGACACACACACACACACACACACACACAAACATATACATATATATAATATGTTTAAATCTTTGATTCAGAAAACTTTTGAGGTTCTTGTCCAATCTTGGTCATTATTATAAATTCTACTATAGGCTGGGCATGGTGGCTCACACCTGTAATCCCAGCACGCTGGGAGACGGAGGTGGGCAGACCACTTGAGGTCAGGAGTTCGAGACCAGCCCTACTATAGGCCAGGCATGGTGGCTCACGCTTGTAATCCTAGTACTTTGGGAGGCTGAGGCGAGCGATCACATGGTCAAGAGAACGAGACCATCCTGGCTAACATGGTGAAACCCTGCCTCTACTAAAAATACAAAAAAAAAAAAAAAAACTTAGCTGGCCACGATGGTGGCAGCCTGTCGTCCCAGCTACTTGGGAGGCTGAGGCAGGAGAATGGCATGAACCCGGGAGGTGGAGCTTGCAGTGCCTCCAGCCTGGGCGGCAGAACAAGACTCCGTCTCAAAAAAAAAAAAAAATTACAGAAAACTGATTTGAATGCAAACTAATTTCATGATTATCTTGTAATATTAAATGCAGAAAAAATAGTTATTTGGATAATCTGATAGTTTGGATGAGAGATAAATAAAAGTGTATTATAATGGTCAATTCTCCTAATTAACAAGATATTAAAATACATATTTTTAATAGTGTGTTTATTTTTATTGTGATAAAATATATATAACATAAAATTTGCTATCTTAACTATTCTTAGATGTACAATTCAGTAGTGTTAAGTCCATTTACACTGCTGTGCAACCAATACATTATCCATCTCCAGAACTTTTTTATCTTCCCAAGCTGAAATTCAGTATCCATTAAACACTAACTTCCCATTCCCCCTTCTCACAGTCCCTGGAAACCACCATTCTACTTTCTGTCTTTGTGAATTTGACTACTTTAGGTACCTCATATAAGTGGCATCATACAGTATTTGAGTTTGTGAATAGCTCATTTCACTTAGCATAAATGTCTTCAAAGTTCATCCATGTTGTAGCACGTGTCAGCATTTCCTTCCTTTTTAAGGCTGAATAATATTCCATTTTCTGTAATACCACATTTTGTTTATCCATTCATCTGTTCATGGACATTTTGAATTGCTTCCATCTTTTGGCTATTGTGAATAATGCTGTATGAATGTGGTTGTACAAATAGCTGTTTGAGTCCTTGCTTTCAATTATTTTGTGTGTATACCCAGAGGTGAAATTGCTGGGTCATGTGGTAATTAATTTTTAATTTCAAGAGGAAACACCATACTGTTTTCAGCAATAGATGCAGCATTTTACATTCTCGCCAGCCATGCACAAGGGTTCCAATTTCTCCACATCCTAGCCAACACTTGTTTTCTTTTATTTCTTCCTTTTTTTTTTTTATAATAGCCATCCTAATGGGCATGAAGTGGTATCTCAATGTGGTTTTGATTTGCATTCCTCTAATGACTTATGATGTTGATTATCTTTTTATGTGCTTATTGACCATTTGCATATCTTCTTTGAAGAAATTTCTATTCAAGTTGTTTTTCAGTTAAGTTTTTAATAGGCATTCTCTTTTTACTGATACAAAACATTTTGTGTATTTATGGGGTACATGTACATGTTAGTATTTGTTATATGCATAGAGTGTGTTATAGTCAAGTCAGGGTATTCCAGCTATCCATTACCTTGAATATTTATCATTTCTATGTATTGGTAACATTTCAAATTCTCTCTTCTAGCTACTTTGAAATATACAATACATTGTTGATAAATATAGTCACCCTACTCTGCTACATTGGGGCTTATATCTTCAAATGTATGTATGTGCCCCACTAATCAACCTCTCTTTATCCCCTCTTCCACCCACATCTTTATCCCCTCTTCCACCCACACACTCTTCCCAGCCTGTGGTATCTATCATTCTATTCTCTATATCCATGAGATCAACATTTTTAGCCCCCACATATGAATGTGAACATGTGGTATCTGTCTTTCTGTGCCAGGCTTATCTCCTTAACATAATGACCTCTAATTCTATCCATGTTGCTGCAAAGGACATGATTTCAAAGGAGACATATTTTTTGAATTTGTCAGTTATGCCCAGATGACCCTGGAGCATCTTGAAGTGTCATAAAGCAAGGAAATGCTGAAACTAAACAATGAACAGATGGGCGCAGGGCTCTCACCTGTAATCCCAGCTACATAGGAAGCTCAGGCAGGAAGATCCCTTTAGGCCAGGAGTTCAAGACCAGCCTGGGTAACATAGTGAGACTTTGTCTCCAAAAAAAAGTTTTTAATTAGCAGGAGGCCAGACATGGTGGGTCACGCCTGTAATCGCAGCATTTTGGGAGGCTGAGGTAGAGGATCGCTTAAGCCCAGGAGTTCCAAATCAGCCTGGGCAATATGGTGAGATGCCCCCCATCTCTAAAAAAAAAAAAAAATTGCCAGGAGTGGTGGCATGCCCCTGTAGTTCTAGCTACTCAGGAGGCTGAGGCATGAAGATTCCTTGAGCCCTGAGGCAGGAGGATTCCTTGGGTCCAAAGCTGCTGCACTTCAACCTGGGCAACAGAGCTAGACCTTCTCTCTAAAAGAACCAAAAATGAAAAAATCAACAATGTAGGTATGTCAAAGCAACATTGGAGCTGACTGAAAGAATTTCCAATGGCCAAAGTTGAAACAGTTTGAGCCACAGTATAAAATGGCATTGGATTATAAACCAATGTATAAAATAAAATCTATGAATCCATGCTGATATAAACAAATGATTGGATAAATAAATGAGCAAGGGAGAAAAGACAAATCTCTCATGCAAAAAAAATTCCAGATAACTTATATAGATATTCCACCCTCAAGAAAGGGGAACTTAACTTCCAACTCCGTAAGTGTGGTCTGTGAATAGTGACTTCTTTCCAAATAGCACAGTATAGGAAGGAGGGAAAAATAATAACTTTCCAGTGGAGAAACTTGACACAAACACTGTGTCAGCCAGGTGATCAAGGTCAACATGACCAGTGATAAATCAGTTGGTAAATGTAGCCTTAATATTATGTGACGAAAATAGTACTTCAGCCGGGTGCAGTGGCTCACGCCTGTAATCCCAACACTTTGGGAGGCCAAGGCAGGCAGATCACCTGAGGTCAGGAGTTCAAGACCAGCCTGACCAACATGGAGAAACCCCATCTCTACTAAAAATACAAAATTAGCCGAGTGTGGTAGCACATGCCTGTAATCCCAGCTACTCAGAAGACTGAGGCAGGAGAATCGCTTGAAACCTGGGAGGCAGAGGTTGCAGTAAGCTGAGATAGTGCCATTGCACTCCAGCCTGGGTAACAGAGCAAGACTCTGTCTCAAAAAAGAAAATAGTACTTCACCTCTGTGGTTTTCTCCCAAAATCGTATAACTTCAGTACAATCATGAGAAAACAATCAGAGAAACCCCCATAGAGGGATATACTATAAACTACTTTACCAGTACTCCTCAAAACTGTCAAAATAATCAAAAACAGAAAATATCTGAGAAAGTGTCATAGGCAAGAGGAGCCTAAAGACACATAATAACTCAATGTAATGTGATATGCTTAATGAAATCCTGGGACAGAAAAAGCATATCAAGTCCAAGAAATATAAATAAACCATGGACATTAGGAAAGAACAATGTATCAATATTGGTTCATTAATTTTAACAAATATACTTTTTTTTTTTTTTTTTGGAGACAGAGTTTTGCTCTTGTTGCCCAGGCTGGAGTGCAATGGCACGATCTCAGCTTACCACAACCTCCGCCTCCCAGGTTCAAGCGATTCTCCTGCTTCAGCCTCCCGAGTAGCTGAGGTTACAAGCACGCACCACCACACCTGCATAATTTTGTGTTTTAGTACAAAATTAGTACAAAATTCTCCATGTTGGTCAAGTTGGTCTTGAACCCCCAACCTCAGGTGATCCGCCTGACTTGGCCTCCCAAAATGCTGGGATTACAGGCATAAGCCACTGCATCCAGCCTACAAATATACCATATTAATGAATGTTAATAATAGAGAAAGCGGTATGGGGTGTATGGGAATACTGTACTATCTTCTCAATTTTTCCGTAAATCTATAAGTGTTCTTTTAAAAGTCTATCATTTTTAAAAAGTTTTCAGTTATTCTAATAAAAGCATATCATTTACACATTAAATCATATTTTCTGTTTAGTTGAAGTCATTTTAGGAGGCTAATATTTGTGAATCTTTAAAAATTTATGCCACAAATAGGCTTCATTCTACTTTAAAGTGAAATAAGCAACTGATTTGATTAATCTAATTTATGGTATGCTTTTGATATTGTGTGGATTTTTTTTAATTAGCAAAAAAACTAAATTCAACAAGAAATCCTTCTTTCAATTTATTTTATTTGACAAAATTACCAGAAACCTACAGAAGCTATAAAATTTCTTAACTAGATATTTCATATGGAAGGGAGGAAAAGTTTTTATCCCTTACACAAAAAGGTTATTTCAGAATTGATCTATACCAAAATTAAAACATCTTTTGAAGTTTTATAAAACAATATGTTAACATACAACTCTCCAACCTTGTAATTTTCTAGCACCTTTTATCTGTGCAGTCAGGCATTTCACAGCACCTTACGATACATTTACAGTGACTTTTCCTAAATGGGAGAAGCAGAGGAGTCAAATGACTTATACTAGATTCTCCATGAGTCAGAGGTACAACTGTTCCAATGAGTCATTACCTATTAGTTCTAAAGTAATTGTCAGGAGAATTGTTTAAACATAAACCCCACAAATCATAGAAGGAAAGAACATTTTAAAACATAGCTATTTTCCTACCAGTTTTTAACAATAACTGGTTTGAGAATAAATTTAGAGGGATTCAAATACCTAAAGACATTGTTAAAATGAAATGCAAAGATATAGATTTTCGTTTGTTTGTTTGTTTTGAAACGGAGTCTCACTCTGTCACCCAGGCTGGAGTGCAGTGGTGTGATCTCGGCTCACTGCAACTTCTGCCTCCCGGGTTCAAGCTATTCTCATGCCTCAGCCTCCCAAGTAGCTGGGACTACAGGTGGATGCCATCACACCTGGCTAATTTTTGTATTTTTAGTATAGAAAGGGTTTTGCCACATTGGCCAGGCTGGCCTCAAACTCCTGACTTCAGGTGACTCGCCTGCCTTGGCTTCCCAAGATATACTAATATCTGTTACATTTATGATAGCCTACATAGGAAGTACATTAGACAAGTCAATAGTTTTCTTTTTTTGTTTTTTTTTTTTGTTTTTTTTTTTTTTTTTTTTTTTTTTGAGACAGAGTCTTGTTCTGTTGCCCAGGCTGTAGTGGTGCAGTGGCATGATCTCGGCTCTCTGCAACCTCTGCATTCCGTGTTCAAGTAATTCTCCTGCCTCAACCTCCTGAGTAGCTGGGATTACAGATGCCCGCCACCATGCCCAGATAATTTTTGTATTTTTAGTAAAGATGGGGTTTCACCATGTTGGCCAGGCTGGTCACGAACTCCTGACCTCAGGTGATCTGCCCACCTCAGCCTCCCAAAGTGCTGGGATTACAGGTGTGAGCCACTATGCCTGGTGACAAGTCAATAGTTTTCTACTAATTCCGTCATTACTATCTGGTATCCTGGCTTGTAAGATAACCACCTGATAAGTAATCTAACAACACTGTGGCAGAAAATATAATTATACAATTATTAGATGGTATAAAACAAGAACATCTGATCACAGAGTTTTTGCTACTTTGTCCTTTAGTGATAAAGTTTCTTATGAAAACACACACCAGAAATAAAGCACTAATATTTTGTATACAAGTCTAAACTTTTATAATAATTAGTTCTCACATAGACTAAAAAATAGGTTGGGCCCAGATACCCTTGTTTTCAAATTATGAAATGTAAGATTGTGCTATTAAGAGACTGTATTTCAGACAACCCATTTAAAGCAGTGTGGTTTTAAAAAGTGAATAATAAGTAGGAAAACACTTGATCTAAAGCTCACTGGGAAAAAGATACGTTAACATAAGAGATCCAATAATTCTAGAACGGTATGACATTGGCACAGGAATCTCTAACCTTGTTGGTGGAGGCCTATGAGGTCAGTAAGATTGTGTGCCAAGCAAACAGCAGATTCTAGTCAAATTCCTGGTTACCTGGTTACAGTATTTGATAATGAAAAATGAAAACCTTGTTCTTTTTAGTTAGTACATGTTCTGTTAGTATAAATTTATAGTGACAGTGAGACACAGGACTAGCTGGATTTCCCAGGCGGACTAAGAATCCCTAAGCCTAGCTGGGAAGGTGACCGCTTCCGCCTTTAAACATGGGGCTTGCAACTTAGCTCACACACGACCAATCAGATAATAAGGAGAGTTCACTAAAATGCTAATTAGGCAACAACAGGAGGTAAAGAAATAGCCAATCATTTGTTGCCTGAGAGCACAGCAGGAGAGACAATGATCGGGATATAAACCCAGGGATTTGAGCCCGCAAGGGCAACCCCCTTTGGGTCCCCTCCCTTTGTATGGGAGCTCTCTTTTCAAGTGCACTCTTCCGGTCCCTGTTGGTTACGGTTGGAGCTGAGCTTTCACTGGACATTCACCTCTGCTGTTTACCACGGTGGCAGACCCGCCGCTGACTTCCATCCCTCCGGATCGGGCAAGGTGTCCGCTGTGCTCCTGATCCAGTGAGGCGCCCATTGCCGCTCCCGATCAGGCTAAAGGCTCGCCGTTGTTCCTGCATGGCTAAGTGCCTGGGTTCATCCTAATGGAGCTGAACACTAGTCACTGGGTTCCACGGTTCTCTTCCATGACCCATGGCTTCTAATAGAGCTGTAACACTCACCACATGTCCCAAGATTCCATTCCTTGGAATCCATGAGGCCCAGAACCCCAGGTCAGAGAACACTGATGGCTTGCCACCATCTTGGAAGCTCAGCTCTGGGAGCAAGGACCACCGCCTCCCCAACCCCCACCCCCTCCACCCCTCCCCCCCCCAATAATAAAACTCTGGGACCTTGCGGTAAGAGTATATGTAACATAATATAAGGTAAGTAGATCCAGCAAAATGGTATTAACTACAGGAAATACCCAAAAGCCTTCATTAGAAAGGAATCTTGGCCAGGCGCGGTGGCTCACGCCTAGAATCCCAGCACTTTTGAAGGCCAAGGCTGGTGGATCACCTGAGGTCAGGAATTTGAGACCAGCCTGGCCAACATGGTGAAACCCTGTCTCTACTAAAAGTACAATAATTAGCTGGGCATGGTGGTGGGCACCTGTAATCCCAGCTACTTGGGAGGCTGAGGCAGGAGAATTGCTTGAATCCCAGAGGTGGAGGTTTCAGGGAGCCGAGATCGCGCCATTGCACTCCAGCCTGGGCCACAAGAGCGAAACTGAGTCTCAAAAAAAAAAAAAAAAAAGCAATAACCTTATCTTTAGCCTAGCTCCTCTATCCTGCCAGCATTTGCGTTTTACACATTTTTAGAGTTGCCCAGTGGGTCTATTCCTGTTTACCTCACTTCTCTGTTCTTCTTCCCTGTTTTCCAGCCCATCAAGGTCCCAGCATACAAACACAGAGCATAAATAATTAATTCCAGAGCAGTCACGTTGGATATTGCGGTGTTTGGGAACAAAACTTTTATATGGCACTTTCCATTCAGTATACTTTGTTGAACCACGTAAACTGCCTTACTATTCATGGGTAATTTGTTTGGATATGGGAATTGGTTCATAAAATAGAAACTTAAATTGAACAGGCATTTAGTGAAATTGCATTTTCCTTGATGATGCAGGTCTGTCTTAGACTCTAGTCTCAACAAGCTAGTCTCGAACTTCTGACCACAGGTGATCTACCCGCCTTGGCCTCCCAGAGGGCTGGGATTACAGGCGTGAGTCACCGCGCCCAACCTACGATGATTCCTTTTAGAGTGCAGGGAGATGTAGAGATAAAAGAAGGGATAATGGGCTGGGTGTGGTGACGCACACCTGTAATTCCAGCACTTTAGGATGCTGATACAGGAGAATCACTTGAGTGTAGGAGTTCGAGACTAGGCTGGGGAACATATTGAAATCCCTGTCTCTACAAAAAATAGAAAAAATTGGCTGGGCACGGTGGTTCATGCCTGTAATCCCAGCACTTTGGGAGGCCGAAGTGGGTGGGTCACCTGAGGTCAGGAGTTCTAGACCAGCCTGGCCAACATGGTAAAATCTCATCTCTACTAAAAAATATAAAAATTAGCCGGGCGTGGTGGCAGGCACCTGTAATCCCAGCTACTCGGGGGGCTGAGGCAGGAGAATCGCTTGAACCCAGGAGGCAGAGGTTGCAGTGAGCTGAGATTGCGCCATCACACTCCAGCCTGGGGGACAAGAGCAAGACTTCGTCTCAAAAGAAAAAAAAAGAAAAAAGAAAAAAAAAATTAGCTGGGCATGGTGGTGCATGCCTGTAGTCCCAGCTACTTGGGAAGCTGAGGGAGGAGGATCACTTGAGCCCAGAAAATTGAGGCTGCAATGAGCTGTGATCATGCCACTGCACTCCAGCCTGGGTGACAGAATGAAACCTTGTCTCAAGAAAAAAAAAAGGCCGGGCGCGGTGGCTCAAGCCTGTAATCCCAGCACTTTGGGAGGCCGAGATGGGCGGATCACGAGGTCAGGAGATCGAGACCATCCTGGCTAACATGGTGAAACCCCGTCTCTATTAAAAAATACAAAAAAAAAAAAAAAACTAGCCGGGCGCGGTGGCGGGCGCCTGTAGTCCCAGCTACTCCGGAGGCTGAGGCAGGAGAATGGCGTGAACCCGGGAGGCGGAGCTTGCAGTGAGCTGAGATCCGGCCACTGCACTCCAGCCTGGGCGGCAGAGCGAGACTCCGTCTCAAAAAAAAAAGAAAAAAAAAGAAAGGCACTGTGCAAATGGATTAAGCCTAATCTGACATGAATTTTGTCCCACGTGACAAGATTAAAGCAACGACAAAGAATTTCCTGATATAAAAGTCATCTTCTTCACTAACAAACCAACTCAAGAAGACACTTGCTTTATTTTATTTATATATATATATATATATATATATTTTTTTTTTTTTTGATAGGGAGTTTCGCTCTTGTTACCCCAGGCTGGAGTGCAACGGCACAATCTCAGCTCACTGCAACCTCCGCTCCTGGGTTCAAGCGATTCTTCTGCCTCGGCCTCCAGAGTAGCTGGGATTACAGGCACGCGCCACCATGCCCGGCTAATTTTGTATTTTTACTAGAGACAGGGTTTCTCCATGTTGGTCAGGGTGGTCTCGAACTCCTGATCTCAGATGATCTGGCTGCCTTGGCCTCCCAAAGTTCTGGGATTATAGGCAAGACCCACCACACCCAGCCATTTTATTATTTTTTAAAAAAACAGGCCGGGCACGGTGGCTCACGCCTGTAATCCCAGCACTGTGGGAGGCCGAGACGGGCGGATCACGAGGTCAGGAGATCGAGACCATCCTGGCTAACACGGTGAAACCCTGTCTCTACTAAAAAATACAAAAAACTAGCCGGGTGAGGTGGCTGGCGCCTATAGTCCCAGCTACTCAGGAGGCTGAGGCAGGCTGAGGCAGGAGAAACCCGGGAGGCGGAGCTTGCAGTGAGCTGAGATCCGGCCACTGCACTCCAGCCTGGGCGACAGAGCTAGACTCCGTCTCAAAAAAAAAAAAAAAAAAAAAAAAAAAAAAAAAAAAAAAAAAAAAAAAAATTTGTAATCTACACTTTGAGCAACTGGCTTCTTTTAAACATTATTTAAAACCAACAATTTTAACATCCTATTAAGTTTGTTCAAATGGGAGTTTAACTATACCGAATTTTTCCATTTCATAGACTAATTTATAGCAAATGGCCAGTGGGGAGAAACAACTCTTCTAGGAAAAAACTGAATCTGGCATTTACGGGCTGAGCCAAATGTCTGCTTAGATTAAATGAGATGTGACAAAAATCAGTATGAGTGCTTGTCCTTGTAGTGAGAAAAAAATAATTAAAAAAAAATCAATCCAGGCATGATGGCTTATGCCAGTAGTCCCAGTTATTTGGGAGGCTAAGATGGGAAGATCTCTTAAGCCCAAGAGTTTGAGTCCAGCTTGGACAAAATGCAAGACCCCATCCATAAAAAAAATAATAAATCTAAATAAATAAAATGAAAATCAGTATTAGAATATGTCTAGCCCAGGCATGGTGGTTCACGCCTGTAATCCCAGCGTTTGGGGAAACCAAGGCAGGCAGATCACAAGGTCAGGAGCCCAAGACAAGCCTGGCCAACATGGTGAAATCTTGTCTCTAGTAAAAATACAAAAATTAGCTGGGTGTGGTGGTACATGCCTATAATCCCAGCTACTCGGGAGGCTGAGCAGGTAGGAGAATTGCTTGAACCTGGGAGGCAGAGGTTGCAGTGAGCCAGGATTGCGCCACTGCATTCCAGCCTGGGGGATAGAGCAAGACTCTGTCTCGCAAAAAAAAAAAAAAAAAATTCGAATATGTCTAGAAGAATACCCAAAACACACAGTGATCAGCTCCAGGAACTGGGTGGCTGGAAGACAAGGGCAGGAGAAAAACATCTCACTATATACCCTTTTGAATTTTTGAATTTTAAACCATATTAATGTACTATCTATTCAAAAAAGGAAATAGAATTTTTTAAAAATTAAACTAACAGTTTCCCTTGAAATATTATGAAGACCGATAACATAATCTACTGGGAAAACCCTATTCTTAAAACAGTAAAATACACAGCAAATGCCACCCTATCCCTCAGGTTAATGAGCTGTGCTATCTTGCAATCAGGAAGAATGCAGTCAATCAAGTGTCTTTTAGAGTCAAAGAGCAGTACTCCAAAAAGCCATATCCATAATTATATTTCATTGTGTGCCATCATATGTTATTTAATATGCTCATTAGGGTGAAAAATGGGTGTGGTTCCAAAATTAAATCTTTCAGCTTTATGGATAAAAGGGTAAGTTAAAGTACAAAGGGAAAATAATGTTAAGCTTCTTTTTCTTTTTAAACCTCAGAAGGTTTTATTAATCTCAAGACTGACAGACACAAAAACCAAACTTTGATAAAGGAGATGGACAAGAACATACACAATAGATTATGAATTATTCAGTATAGCCTATTTTAAATCCTGCATTTAAAAATACTTCTGACAGGTGCAGTGGCTCACACCTGTAATCCCAGCACTTTAGGAGGCTGAGGCGAGCGGTTCACGAGGTCAGGAGTTTGAGACCAGCCTGACCAACATGGTGAAACACCATCTCTACTAAAAATACATAAAATAGCCAGGCGGGGCGGCGCAAGCCTGTAATCCCAGCTACTCAGGAGGCTGAGGCAGGAGAAATGCTTGAACCCCGGAGGCGGAGGTTGCAGCGAGCCGAGATCATGCCACTGCACTCCAGCCTGAGCAAAGAGCGAGACTCCGTCTCAAAAAAAAAAAAAAAAAAAAATCTATATCTATATATATATATGTACTTTCAGTATTGTTACTACTGATGGGGATTAAAATGATTGAATCTGCTAGTAACAACAAAGAAAATATCTTGGAATCACTTTTCTTTAATACTAGTATCAAGAAATTTGATAGAGACAAAACTGCAGGCAGCCGGGTATATGTAAGAGGCAGGAGAACATAATGGCAATAGCACTTTTTTAGGCCCACTTCTCTGACCCTATCTCTAGCTCTATGCCAACACACTTTTCTTCCCTTCCTTCCAATAGATTGTCCCAGGCAGCAGGAATTGTAGAAACTGTCTCTGGACAGGTATACAAATAACTAAACAAATATCATACAGCTAATAAATGATAAACACCAGGAGCAAAGTGCTATGGACGCACAGAAGCATAGCTGGTGGTATTCTGACCTGGCCACTTTCTAGTGCTATGAGTACTGGCGTTGCCATAGCAACATCCTGGTAAATGAAGATAAAGTTTAGATTAAGGGCTGTGGTAGAGGAAACAAAATTTAATAAACAATCTATTGTAAGTACAGTATATGAATGGGTACATATAACTTTGCTTCCCCTTGGGAATTAATGGCAATTTTTTTTCTGCTAAAATATTTTGTTTTCTCATCTTGGCACACATAGAGGAAGTAAAAAAATAAAAGAATATAAAAAAAGAAAAACAAATTTGTTAACTTATTACAATTTTAAAAAATGTTTCTCTCTTTAAATGATGGGTGGCAGTGCTATGAGTATTGAGTGCAATTCATAATGTAAAACCTCTGTTGTGCTTTGGAATGCATTTGAGGACGAAGGGAGTTAAATCTTCACCTTCCTTATTGCATTTTGCTTAAGCTAATACTACAATTAATTTTAATCTATTAAGACGTTAATGATGTTTAAGCTGAGTAAATTGGATGAAGGAAAATGCTAACTAAAATTTCAGAGTTGGCCCATAGAGAAGGTAATTCAAACTCCAACATACATGTGAGGCATTTAAGTCCAAGGAAAGAATATGTTCTTCTTTTCTTTTTTTTTTTTTTTTTTTGGATGGAGTCTTGCTGTCTCACCCAGGCTGGAGTGCAGTGGCGTGATCTCAGCTCACAGCAACATCCACCTCCCGGGTTCAAGTGATTATCCTGCCTCAGCCTCCTGAGTAGCTGGGATAACAGGCGTGCACTGCCACACATGGATAATTTTTGTTTATTTAGTAGAGATGGGGTTTTGCCATGTTGGCCAGGCTAGTCTTAAACTCCTGACCTCAGATATTTGCCCACCTTGGCCTCCCAAAGTCCTGGGATTACATGCATGAGCCAACGTGCCTGGCTTCTTTTCTTATTACTATTAAAAATGTTTTCCTAAATCCTCCATACTTTCTCGATGTCTACTCTAACGCCAACTTGCTATACTTCTTTCAGCTGCTTCTAACATTGAGCTAAGACGAGATTAGATACAGCAGGATCTAGTGATAGCATAAACAACCTCCCTCAGCTAAACTGGCTTGAAACAGTAAGGTAAAACAAAACAAAAATATCTTAGAGACTGAGCTGTGAGGTTCACAGAGAAAAGTTAAACATTCAGTGTACCAACAGGGGCATTCATCAACAATATTTATATGAGTGTCTACTATGGACCAAACTTAGGATTGTTCTAGGATTGTTTATAAATGTCTAAATCTACAATGAGAGGCCCTAATTCTGACCACATTTAAATTTGATAATGATAGTTAAAATGAGGAAATACCAGAAGGGGCTTATATGCCTTGTTATTTTATTTATTTTTATATATTTTCTTTTGTCAATAGAGAAGAGATCTCACTATGTTGCCCAAGCTAGTCTAGAACTCCTGAGCTCCAGTGATCCGTCTGCCTCAGCCTCCCAAAGTATGAGGATTACAGGTGTGAACCTCTGCCTCAGCCACCTGGTTATTTTATTTAAAATAACAATGACAACCATTAACATTTACTATTAGTAACATAATATTAAGTATTTACTATTAGTCAGAAACTGAGCTAATCACTTCACTTATCTAAACCTCTCTTACCTCTCTCTTATCTAACTCCATAATGAAGGCACTGGTTTTTGAGACAGAGTCTTTCTCTGTCATGCAGGCTGGAGTGCAGTGGCACAATCTTGGCTCACTGCAACCTCCGCCTCCTGGGCTCAAGTGATTCTCCTGCCTCAGTCTTCGAGTAGCTGGGATTACAGGTGCTCGCCACCACGGCCAGCTAATTTTTGTAGTTTCAGTAGAGACAGGGTTTCACCATATTGGTCAGGCCGGTCTCCAACTCCTGACCTCAAGTGATCCGCCCGCCTCAGCCTCCCAAAGTGCTGGGATTACAGGCGTGAGCCACTGCGCCCAGCCAAAGGCACTGTTTTATCATTTTACAGATGGGGAAACCAAGACAAGGACACATAGTACCATGGCTGACCAAAAAGCCCATGTACTTACCCTGCTGTACAAACTTTTGGGATTTTACTGATGAAGAGGAACAGATTGGTATGATCTATATGACTATGAAGTGATACACGCCGGTGGGGGTGACTCATGCCTGAATCCCAAAACTTTGGGAGGCCAAGGCGGGTGGATCACCTAGGGCAGGAGCTCAAGACCAGCCTCCCAAAGTTCTGGAATTACAGGTATGAGTCACCACAACCAGCTCATATTCAAAATTCAGAGAAAATGAACTCTTAGAGATGTCAAATCATTTTTGTAAGATTATATGTTGATTAAGTGGCACAGAACCTAGTCTCTCTGACTCCAGAGCATTTCTAGGATTTCATTTTGATCTAAACCCTAGGGAATGGGAGAACACATGTAAAATATTTCTCTCACCTAAAACGTAAAACAAATGATGGCAATGTGCCATGAACAAGGAAGTTAGCTTAACCCTCTAAACATGAGATCCAAAACTAAAAGGAAAAAAAAGGATATGACATGTTTCTGTTTCCACCATTAGGTTTTTCATTGCTCATACTCTGAAATTAATATATTTATACTCTTTATAATATTTATTTATATTATTTATATTAATATGACAATATCTTTGTATTACTCAGTAAAAGTACTGAGTAAGGCTGGGCATGGTGGCTCCTGCCTGTAATTCCAGCACTTTGGGAGGCAAAGGCGGGTGGATCGCCTGAGGTCAGGAGTTCGAGACCAGCCTGGCCAACATGGCAAAACCCCAGCTCTACTAAAAATACGAAGATTAGCCAGGTGTGGTGGCAGGTGCCTGTAATTCCAGCTACTCAGGAGGCTGAGGCAGGAGAAGTCCTTACACCTGGGAAGCAGAGGTTCTGGTGAGCCGAGATTGTGCCATTGCACTCCAGCCTGGGCGACAGAGTGAGACTCTGTCTCAAAAAAAAAAAAAAGTTAAAAAATACTGAGTAAGGGCATTGAATTGTGGTTCAGTTGGCTTAGTGTAATACTTCTCTTCATGTACAGTGTTTACTAACAACAGTGCTCCATAACAATAATTAGAAAACCATCAGATGATAGCATGGAATGTTGGGTTTAGGTTACAAAATGATACTACAAAAACAGAAATGATATTTGTGTGTACACATCCACAGATACAAGCACATACCCAGACACATAAAAAAACACATATTTGTTATTCAAGTATAAGAATACAGGCAGCCAGGCGTGGTGGCTCATGTCTGTGATCCCAGCACTTTGGGAGGCCAAAGAGGGCAGATTGCTTGAGTCTAGCAGTCCAAGAACAGCTTGGGCAACATGGCGAAACCCTATCTCTACTAAATATATATAAATTCGCTGGGCATGGTAGCATGAGCCTGTGGTCCCAGCTACTCAAGAAGCTGAGGTGGGAGGATTGCTTGTGCCCAGGTGGTGGAGGTTGCGTTGAGCACCACTGTACTCCAGCCTGGGCGACAAGTGAGAGACCCTGTCTCGAAGAAAAAAAAAAAAAAAAAAAGAATACAGGCCATCTTTGTAAATATTCTGAATATCCGAACATAACTGCTTTCCAATTGAATAACATCTGGTTAAAAGTAAACACATTCTCATGAATTTATGCTTATCCACAATCTAGAATGAGGTTTTAAAATACTGCAGCAACTGGGTTATGGTGGGAGAAAGTATGTCATTAGAACTGAATATGTGGCATGATTCTTAAGCTAAGTTTTAGGGCAATTAAGAAATAAGTAAGACTATCAGAATTAAAATATATTTATAATAGTAAAAATCAGAAGCTTTTCAGCTAAAACATTCTATGTACTAATACAAAATTATGCTTTTACCAAATCCTTCCCCTTACTCCAAATTTCTTTATTTAAGGTAGGGATCAAGGTACACATATTTTCCACATTTGGAAATTATGTTCTTTGGTAACAAAGAAAAGATAATACAAACTGTTTGTAGATCCCTGGACCTGCCACACAAAGTTTGCAGGTCCCTGGACTGGCCGAGCTGCTTCATAAACCTTGCTTAAGCTGCCTTTGCTTACACTACCCACTTTGCCTGGAAAGCCTTCCCTTTCCAGAACAGTCCAGAAGAAACTGTTCCATATCCATTACTGTTCCCTTTCTCAAGAACTGATAATTTCCTTCATATGGCAAATCCTGTTTGCCTGACAGGTTACTTCTGTAAGATTATTTATATTGGTTATTGCATTTACTTGATCACATGCTTCTCCCACATAACTGGATTGTGAGCTCTGTTGAATGCTGGCATTTTGCAGACTCCTTGATTCTCTTCAAATATGTAGTTTTTGAAGTATCATGAGGGCTAAGATCTTAGTTAAGTGCCAGAGCATTCCTACTTTAACAATAGCTACCTCCTTAGGAAACACTACAATACTCAAAATTCTTTAATTAGCTGACCATTCTTTTTGTTGTTGTTAAGATAGGGTCTCATTCTGTTGCCCAGGCTGGAGTGCAGTGACATGATCATAGCTCACTGTAGTCTCAAACTCCTGGACTCAAACAATCCTCCCACCTCAGCCTCCTGAGTAGCTAGGATTACAGGTGCATGCCACCGTGCCCAGCTACTTTTTGAAACAATTTTTTTTTTTTTTTTTTTTTTTGTAGAGACAGGGTCTCACCATGTTGTCCAGGTTGGTCTTGAACTCCTGGTCTCAAGGCATCCTCCTGCCTCAGCCTTCCAAATTTTGGGATTATAGGCGTGAGCCACTGAATCCAACCCAGCTGGCCATTCTTAATTGGGCTCCTCCTGAGGTCAAGAACTCAGGAGCACTTTAATTAACGAACTATCCCCAAACATATCTACTTTCTCTGGAAATGTTAACATTCTAATCTAGCTAACAAGCTCTAGTGAGCACAGTGAGTTTAAAACTGTCCTTACAGGGTTAACAAGAATTCTGGAGAGAAATATAGTTAAAGTTAAGCATTATCAGGCTGTACTTTGACCCACTTCCTTATACCCAAAAGTCATCTAACACTAGATGCTGACAATTTGCATTCCCATTTTTCCTTTCAATAGGATTTCTGATGTTAGAATCATAAGCCTTTGTTTAAGAATTGCTTAAGCAGGCCACGTGGGTGGTCACGCCTGTAATCCTAGCACTTTGGGAGGCTGAGGCGGGCAGATCACCTGAGGTCAGGAGTTCAAGACCAGCCTGGCCAACAAGGTGAAACCCCGTCTCTACTACAAATACAAAAATTAGCCGGACGTGGTGGTCGGTGCCTGTAATCCCAGCTACTCAGGAGGCTGAGGCAGGAGAATCACTTGAACGTAGGAGGCGGAGGTTGCAGTGAGCCAAGATGGAACCACTATACTCCAACCTGGGTGACAGAGCAAGACTCCATCTCAGGAAAACAACAACAACAACAAAAAGAATTGCTTAAGCACATCCTGAATTCCAGCAGAACAGCTGATGCCAACCACTTTAAAGACCCCCAGGAACCACAGAGGACTGAATCAGCATGATAATACAGTTTCTTCATCTGTCGCATGACTTCACCCTGTATTCTTTGACCAATCAATGATATCCATATTTCAGCCCAATCTACAACCCTTAAAATTCCTAGCCCCCTCTTGCCTGCCACCATGTAAAATGTGACTGTGCCTCTCATTCACCTTCTGCCATGACTGGCGAAGCCTTCCCAGCCATGTGGAACTGAGATTGAGTGCTTTGTGGGAGCAAGCCCTGCTTTTCCCTTCGGTTTCTGAACTGTACCTCCTTGGCAGATTAAAGCAATGAAAGGGGTCAGAATTTATTGGTGTTAAGAAGTCAGCCTCAGCACTAAGAGAAAGAAGGAAGGAAGGAAGGAAGGAAGGAAGGAAGGAAGGAAGGAAGGAAGGAAGGAAGGAAGGAAGGAAGGAAGGAAGGCAGGCAGGCAGGCAGGCAGGCAATGAAAGCATTGTAAGAAATATTTATATGGCAAATGTTATAGAGAAAAACCTCAAACCAAATTGTATTTCAAAAAATGTCGGAGGAAGTGTTATATATTTTTATGTGCTTAGGAAAACAGTTAAAAAGAATTTCACAGCATTGGGTCTATTAAGTACATTTATTCCAGTGATTTCCCGGATATTTCCAAGTTCCATTTAAAATAGACATCTCCTATCAAGCAATCCTTTGAAATTATTTATTCTTTTATGGTTGTAAAGAATGGAAATGTAGTGCTTTTAATGGAAACCCTAATAAATGGAAGAAAAAAACCCTAGCCCCAAGCCCCTTGAGGAGATGGATTTAAGTTTCCTCCAGTCTCCTCATTTGGCAGCCTTCTGATTAAACCTTTCTCTGCTGCAACATAGTGTCTCAGCATATTGACTTGCTGTGTGTATGGGGCAATGGATCTATTATGGTTACAAGGTCTGCCACTTCTGGCAAGGGGTTATATTCTAGGGGTGAATTTAGTTATTTTTTTAACAGTGTAGTGTAAGTGACATTTTTCTGTTTTAATATTAAAATATGACCCACCAACAAACAAGGTTCAGTCTGGATTTTCTAAAGGAATTTCTAATCTATTTAATGCACAGATATTTCACAAACACAGGTTAGACAATCAAGAGTTTCCTTTTCTTCAGGTGATGGAAGGAAAGTAATAGGATTTTCCAAGATTATAACAATGATTAGAAATACGTAACAGAGAAGGTAATAGGATTTCATAAGAGATAAGCTTATTTACTAAGAAATGTTGTATATATTCAGTGAGAACCAAAGATTATACAGCATGAAGGACCATGACATTTAAAGGAGACTCCAAAAACAAAAACAATTGCTGAAGTTTCTACTAGTTTAGCTGCTGTGGCTACTGTCAGACACACCAAACAAAGCTGCTAAAGGGCTTTTTTTTTTTTTTTTTTTGAGACGGAGCCTCGCTCTGTTGCCCAGGCTGGAGTGCAGTGGCGAAATCTCGGCTCACTGCAACCTTGGACTCCCGAGTTCACGCCATTCTCCTGCCTCAGCCTCCCGAGTAGCTGGGACTACAGGCGCCCGCCACAATGCCCTGATAATTTTTTGTATTTTTAGTAGAGATAGGTTTCACCGTGTTAGCCAGGATGGTCTTGATCTCCTGACTTCGTGATCCACCCGCCCCTGCCTCCCAAAGTGCTGGGATTACAGGTGTGAGGAAGGGCTCATTTTTTTTTTTTTTTTTTTTTTTTTTTTTTTTTTTTTTTTGAGACGGAGTCTCGCTCTGCCACCCAGGCTGGAGTGCAGTGGCCGGATCTCAGCTCACTGCAAGCTCCGCCTCCCGGGTTCACGCCATTCTCCTGCCTCAGCCTCCCAAGTAGCTGGGACTACAGGCGCCCGCCACCTCGCCCGGCTAGTTTTTTGTATTTTTTAGTAGAGACAGGGTTTCACCGTGTCAGCCAGGATGGTCTCGATCTCCTGACCTCGTGATCCGCCCGTCTCGGCCTCCCAAAGTGCTGGGATTACAGGCTTGAGCCACCGCGCCCGGCCGGAAGGGCTCATTTTTAACTCAAGAAAGACTTGTTCATGTTTAGATTCCCAAAGAAGAGGTTTGTACAAAGACTGGTTGAGTCATATAGCTTCTTTGAACAGACACTTGTTGGAGCTCAGAAAATAATATCTGAGCTAGGAACGATGGCTCACACCTGTAATCCCAGGACTTTGGGAGGCTGGGGCAAGATGATTACTTGAGCTCAGAAGTTTAAAGTTTAAGACCAGACTGGGAAACATAGTGAAACCCTGTATCTACAAAAAATAAAATAAAAATTTAGCTGGGTGTGGTGGTATGTACCTGTAGTTCCAAATTCTTGGGCGTCTTGCTCTGTCACCCAGGCTGGAGTGCAATGGCACGATCTCAGTTCACTGCAATCTCCGCCTCCCAAGTTCAAGTGATTCTCCTGCCTCAGCCACCTGAGTAGCTGGGATTACAGGCGCCTGCCACCACACCTGGCTATTTTTTTTTTTGTATTTTTAGCAGAGACGGGTATTTTCTGAAAATACATGAAAAACATGTATTTTCACCATGTTAGCCAGGCTGGTCTCCAACTCCTGATCTCAGATGATCCACCCACTTCAGCCTCTCAAAGTGCTGGGATTACAGGTGTGAGCCACTGTGCCCGGCCATTAGTGCCTTTATAAAAGAGACACAAGATGGATGCAGTACCCTCTTAGGTACATCAATGGGGACCTTTCTTTTTTTTGTTTTTGTTTTTACTTTTGCTCTACAGGTACAGAGAAGCTTCTCTAGTAATGATCTATAGAAATTATTCCTGGTAGCATAGTTTTAGGGTCTTTCAATTAGTAATGATCTATAGTAATGATCTCTAGTAATGATGTATAGAAATGATCATTTCTATAGTAATGATTTCCAGAAATGATCTATAGAAATTATCCCTGATAGCATATTAATGATCTATATAAATTAGTAATGATCTCTACTAATGATGTATAGAAACGATCATTTCTATAGTAATGATTTCCAGAAGTGATCTATAGAAATTATCCCTGATAGCATACTAATGATCTACATAAATTAGTAATGATCTCTAGTAATGATCTATAGAAATTATCCCTAGTAATGATCTATAGTAATGATCTACAGAAATTATCCCTGATAGCATAGTTTTAGGGCCTTTCAATTAAACTGACAAAAGGCAGATTACTACGGGGAATGAGGCTGGGTATGGTGGCTCATGACTGTAAACCCAGCACTTTGGGAGGCCGAGGCGGGCAGATCACCTGAGGTTGGGAGTTCGAGACCAGCCTGACCAACATGGAGAACCCCTATCTCTACTAAAAATACAAAATTAGCCAGGCTTGGTGGCATATGCCTGTAATCTCAGCTACTCGGGAGGTTGAGGCAGGAGAATTGCTTGAACCAGGGAGGCAGAGGTTGTAGTGAACTGAGATCGCACCACTACACTCTAGCCTGGGCACCAGGGTGAGACTCCGTCTCAAAAAGAAAAAAAAAAAAAAAAAACGAAACATCATAGGCTAATTTGTTTCAGATGCAGATATCCAGGCTCTTGGCCTCCTGAGCATCTGGGAGAATTCCAGGAAGAGTTAGCCACTACTACAAAAAATCTGCAGTCCTCCCAAACTCAGTAGAAACCAAAACACAGAGCTACCTTAATCAGATTTATTTTCATAACCAGGTTCATGTTTTGGTTTTTGAAGTTTTGCTTGCTATTCAAGTATGCTACTCAAATCTCAAATCATTGCTCTCAGCTTCTGAGCTTTGTGAGTTTAAATGAAATCTGCTCATATCTGAGGTTCCTCAAGCAAATATTTCTTGGTTTTATTATCCTTTTTCCCAGTGAATTATACAGCAGACAGTTTGGTTGCCTACCCAACAGCCATTTCCAGCCCCTCCTTTCATGCACTTCTTTTTTTTTTTTTTTTTTTTTTTTTTTTTGAGACAGAGTCTTACTCTGTGGCCCAGGCTGGAGTGCAGTGGTGCAATCTCGGCTCACTGCAAGCTCCGCCTCCCGGGTTCACGCCATTCTCCTGCCTCAGCCTCCCGAGTAGCTGGGACTACAGGCATACGCCATCACGCCTGGCTAATTTTTTGTATTTTTTTAGTAGAGATGGGGTTTCACCATGGTCTCAATCTCCGGACCTCGTGATCCGCCTGCCTAGGCCTCCCAAAGTGCTGGGATTACAGGCTTGAGCCACTGCACCCAGCCCATGCATTTCTTTTTCTAAGGCTAAAAACGCTAATTTTCACTTCCCCAGCCACCCTTGAAACTAGGGGTTTGCAATGTGGCCCACTTCTGGCCATTGATATATAATAGGAAGTTTGCTTGGTAGCTTTCTAGAAAGATTTTTCTTCCTGATAAAAGAAAAGTAGAAAGTGAGAAGCATGCCTTTTTCCTTCCCCACCTTCCTGCTTTTCTGTATGTTGTCTGGTGAGAACAAAACATTTGGTGTTTCTATAGCCAATGTGTGCCCATCAGGGGAAAGCCTACACTTTGCTGCTGAACAATTCTGGAACTATCATTGTTGTATGGCTCAATTGTATGTCTTTATTTTTAATTTTTCAGAGACGGGGTCTTGCTGTGTTGCCCAGGCTGGCCATAAACTCCTGTCCTGGGCTGAAGGGATCCTCCTGCCTCAGCCTCCTCTGGCATACACAGCTGGGAATATGGGCACATGCCACAGCCTAATAATAAATATTCATAAAATATATATTTAATAACATATTATAATAATATATATTTAATAATAAATATTTTTTATTTAAGCCACTGCTAGTTGCCTTGTCTGTTATGTACAGCCTAACACAATATAAATATTATTTATGTATTAGAATATTTAGTATAGCCATCACATTTGCATTTGTTGATTAGTAAACATATGGTTAATGCTTCATTTGTTCCTTTTCTGGAATGACTGCTAGAAAGTTGAACAGTATATGGAAACCTTTGGAGCAATCTAATATTTCAATTAAAAAGGAAGAGAGAAACATACAGACTACTACATTCACTCTGTATAGAAACATCATTAAAGAGACCCATAACCAGGAATTGCCATCGTAATATGAATGTGATTTTTAAACTCAATACTTTTCTAATCCTATTCCATCTCTTACATTCTCTGCTTTTTAAAAATAGCTTTATTGAAAGATAATTCACATACTATACAATTCACAGTTCCTCTTTAAAAGGAATTTGCATCATACTTTGTAGAATGAAGACTATTAAGTTTAACCTTTCTGTCTAGATAGTCTCTATCTCTACATTTACCATGTCCAAGACCAACCCCTCCACCCTTGATTCCTTATCTCCTGGGTGTTTACTCCATTAAGAGTCTTTAATGTCCTTACATTTATATAGGGAGCTACTTCTTAAATAGGCCTTTCCAAAGGAGGCATAGCAGTGGGGTGTGACACAAATGGGGTTAGCTAAGCCCTGTGGTCAGACAGTAAGAGGTCTGGGCAGAGCAAGATTGCTGACTAGACCCAGGCAGCAGGGCTTGGCAAGTTTAGGAGACCAAGCAGGCTTTAAAGCTTCTTTTAAAGGTAGCAATCAAGGTCAGAGAAGCAAATTAATTAGACTTTTCAAAACAGTGGTCCTGAGCCACTGCTAGAAAGGACTTGTTCTCTGCAGCCTAGGAAGCCACCGCCTTTTTATCTACTGTAGTGTAGGTATTCTCCAGTCATCATCTTTCCCTGTGACAGCCTTGTAGATATCAGGGCAATTTAAAAACTTCTTAGTCCCCAAAAAGCAACCAAACAAATAGATTTAAAAAAAAAAAGATTGAAGGAAAAAAAAAAGATACTGTCTTCATCTATTCAAGGGTTCTCAGTCTCCAGGTCAGATTCAAGCCTCCAGTTGAGTCCCTCCTGGCGAGTTAATTCTTCAGAGTCTTGTCATTTTTTTCATAGATTTCCTACTTCAGGATCCTGCTTGAGAAAAGGACAGTAAGTAAGTAAAAGGGCAAAGACAATTTACACAATGAAGGTCTCTTAATGTCTTCATCATCTAATCTAACATTGATAACCCCCACTTTACCAAAGTACATTTCTGACAGTCACTAATGACTTTCTAAAATCCTAAATCCGATGTTCTCTTAGACTTCAATTCTTTTTACTCTCTGAGCAGCAACCTTTTTTCCCCACCAGGCCCTTCCTAAAACCATTGTTCCTCAATGCCTCTCCTATCCACCTGACTGCATTAGAAGAGTTGATCCCTCGACTACTAATATTGGGTAGTCACTAAGCTTTAGTTCGTAGTTCTCTTTTTTTTTTTTTTTTTTTTTTTGAGACGGAGTCTGGCTCTGTCGCCCGGGCTAGAGTGCAGTGGCCGGATCTCAGCTCACTGCAAGCTCCGCCCCCCGGGTTTACGCCATTCTCCTGCCTCAGCCTCCCGAGTAGCTAGGACTACAGGCGCCCGCCGCCTCGCCCGGCTAGTTTTTTGTATTTTTTAGTAGAGACGGGGTTTCACCGTGTTCGCCAGGATGGTCTCGATCTCCTGACCTCGTGATCCGCCCGTCTCGGCCTCCCAAAGTGCTGGGATTACAGGCTTGAGCCACCGCGCCCGGCCAGTTCGTAGTTCTCTACTCCACTTTCTTCACTGTCTACCTTGGAAATCTCCTCCATTCCTGAGGCTAAACTCTTGACAAAAGATAACTCCTGGTTTTGTATTACCTGCTCTGAGAGCATTCCTGAGTCCCAATTCCATCTGTCCAACTATCTTCTGTAATAGATGCCCCATGATTACTTCAGATTCTAATGCTAAAATTAGTCTTAGCCTTACCTACCCAAAATGGCTTATCCTACTATTTTCTCCCTATCTTACTACATTAGTAAAATATCATTTCCTTAGTCATCCAACCGTGCTAATACAGTGGCTAGTTTCCACTACTACTTTTCTTTTCTCTCTCTTTTTTTTTTTTTTTTTTTTTTGAGACAGAGTTTCACTCTTGTTGTCCAGGTTGGAGTGGAATGGTGCGATCTCGGCTCACTGCAACCTCTGCCTCCCAGATTCAAGCATTTCTCCTGCCTTAGCCTCCCGAGTAACTGGGATTACAGGTGCCTGCCACCATGCCCTGTTAATTTTTGTATTTTTAGTAGAGACGGAGTTTCACCACGTTGGCTAGGCTGCCGTCAAACTCCTGACCTCAGGTGATCCACCCACCTTGGCCTCCCAAAGTGCTGGGATTACAGGTATGAGCCACCGCACCCAGCTTCCATTACTTTTCTAAAATAAATCTTCAAAATGTTTTCCCTGCTTTTTTCCAAGACAAAACTTTTCTAGAAAAAATATTAAGCAAACAAATGTAATATGTCAGACACCAGACTGCATTATCGATAATAAAAATTAAAAATATCCATTATATATTTTAACATTTCATTTTTAAAAAAATAGAGATGAGGTCTCTATGTTGCCCAGGCTGGTCTTGAACTCCTGACCTCAAGCTATCCTGCCTTGCCCTCCCAAGTTGCTGGGATTATAGGCATAGGCCACTGTGCTTGGTCAAAATATTTCATTTTAAAGAACACAAGCTTGAGGGTGAGATTTTTTTTCTCCCCAGAAATATATGCAGTAGAGCAACAATTACTTTTTCACTTATAGCAAAAGATATTTCTTTTATCTACCTTTAGCTCTTTAGATTTAGAGAGCAAAAGACCTACTTACTGAAAATCCATTATTGTTTAATTAAAGCAGTATGTGCAAACCTGGAGCTTTCCCTATACGGACGCTTTAAATCCAGGAACTGTAATCAAAAGCCTCTGCACAGAGACTATGGAAGTGTTCTTCTAGAATACAGGGAAAGGTATTGTGGATATTTGAATTTCTAGCAATTTCAGTGACAGAAATGAGTGTTTTCAGAAAGCTGCTTACTGAAATTCTTTCTTAAAAAAAGTTATCTCTTTTTTTTCCTTTCTGCTATACCAGGAATGAAAACTCAGCAGGCGAAAGATTAAGCAATTCACCCATTCCTCAACTCCGCTTTCTTCTATTCATTGAGAACTCTGTTACATATTTTTCTGTAGACTTTTCACCTTGTGTCTATACTTTTATTTTTAAAAATCCTTTTCCGGCCGGGTGCAGTGGCTCACACCTGGAATCCCAGCACTTTGGAAGGCCCAGGCGGGTGGATCTTGAGGTCAGGAGATCGAGACCATCCTGGCTAACATGGTGAAACCCATGTCTACTAAAAATACAAAAAATTAGCCGGGCATGGTGGTGGGCGCCTGCAATCCCAGCTACTTGGGAGGCTTAGGCAGGAGAATGGTGTGAATCCGGGAGGCGGAGCTTGCAGTGAGCGGAGATCCTGCCACTGCACTCCAGCCTGGGCGACAGAGCAATAATCTGTCTCAAAAAAAAAAAAAAAAAAAAGGTTTAAAAAATCCTACTGCTGGCAATTAAAGTTAGTTTTGTTAAGTCATGTATTAAGCACCTTTCAGGAATCATATTCTTGCTTTTCTCTAATCTCTGGTGTTCTTCTCTCTGTTAATTCACATGCTTAATATTTTCTAAAGATGCAGGAAAACGAACTCTCATGTTGGTGGGAATTTAAGTTATCATGTATTAATCTTGTGATCCAAAGTGACAGAAATAGAATTCAAGCCAACTTAAGAGAAAAAAAAAGTAGGTAGAGGTTGGGCATGGTGGTTCACACCTGTAATCCCTAACACTTTGGGAGGCCAAGGTGGGAGGACTGCTTGAGGTCAATATAGCATGACTCATCTCTCTCTCTCTCACTAGATAGATATATATATATATGTAAAGTAGGTGGGGAGGATTTTGTGCTCACATAATTGGGTAGAATGGACATTAAACAGGACTGGACCAAGAGTTCAAGTGAGGTTGTCATGGCTTCCTTTTACTCCCTATCAAAAAGTTCAGCTCTACTTTTCTTTCTTTATTCTTCCTAAAACACTCAGGGGTCATTTATGTTCAGGCACAATGTTTAACTACTTCAAAAATGCAAGAGTTCCCTGCTGGATGCAGCAGAAAATCCTGGAGAAAGATTCTGATTGACCCAACTGGGGTTCTTCCCTGAGTCAATCACAGTAGCCAGGGAAACAGAGTTGAGGCAGTATAGCCCTGATTGGGAAAGGGCATGTGTTCTGTGTTGCTGGACATAATGGACTTAAATCCCAGCTAGCTGTGTGACCTTGGGAAATTACTGACCTTTACTGTTTTCATTTCCTTATCTGTAATCTAGGGATTACATTGTAAAGATTACATTCTGTGTAGAAATACACAGAACAATCCCTAAAAAGCAGAATATACTGCATAAATCCTACTGAGTATTTTTATTATTGGTCATGTGTCTTTCCTTGTGGTTTGCGTGGGAGGGGTTGCTATGAGTAGGAGGTGGTAGTGGAGATGGAGAACAGTGTAGAGTGGTGGGCAACCAAAATAGATTAGCTGCTAAATACCTTTCTGAAAGGTAATTTGAAAATATTCATCAAAAACTGTAAAAATAGGGTCAGGCCCAGTGTCTCATGCCTGTAATCCCAGCACTTTAGGGAGTCCAGGAGTTCAAGGATGCAGTGAGCTCTGATAGCAGCACTGCTCTCCAGCCTGGGCAACAGAGATCCTGCCTCAAAAAAAGGAAAGAAAAACATTGTGAAAATATGCACACCCATTAGAGACTAGCTGCATAGTGTATGTTATATACACATAATGGATTACTATGTTGTCATTAAAAATGATGCTAGAGAAGTATACTTATTTATAGGCAAAGATGTTCACAACAAATTGTTGCATTTTAAAAAAGATTATAAAATGATTAAGCTATAATCCCATTTTTATTTTTTGGTAAAAAGTGTGTATAACAGACATACAAAAACCTATTAATAGTAGTTACCTTTAAGTGGTGAGATTTGGATTATACTTTGTAATAAATAAATAAATAAAGATGAAGTCTCACTATATTGCCCAACCTGGTCTGGAACTCCTAGCCTCAAGTCATCCTCCTGCCTTGGCCTCCTAAAGTACTGGGATTACAATTGTGAGTCACCATGCCCAAGATTTAAATGAGTTTTACCTGCTTTTTTTCTTCTGTATTTTCAGATTTTTTTGATAATGAACATATTTACACATACATTTTTTTAAAAATTAAGTAAATATATTTCATCATTTTAAAGTAATTCTCTTCTTTCCAAGAATTACACTCCCACTTTCCACTTATAAGACAGATAATACTAATTTTTAAATTAACAATTTGTATATTTATTATTGTTCATATTTATTTTATCTTCTTCATTTGCTATCATTAGTTATTTTTGCAATTTCATAATTATTATAAATTTTCCTTTTACACCAGAAATCTTATTTTCAGCCTGGCACAGTGGTACAAGCCTGTAGTCCCAGCTACTTGGGAGGCTGAGATAGGAGGATCACAGGAGTTTGAGACCAGCCTAGGCAACATAGCAAGACTCCATCTTAAAGGTAGAGATAAAGATAAAGAAAGAAAGAGGTTTGATTTTCAGCCACACCTGTGTATTTCTTGCTCTAATTTAGTAATGTTGTAAAATTATGTCATTAATTTGTTTATTTAGTTCTGAAATCTTCCTTCTCTTCTCATTTTATTATCATCTCATCTCTGAGGTTTTAATTGAATTTGTATCATTACAGTACCATGCAAAGCTACCTGAGAAAATTTTCTTCTTTTGGGAGAGCTATGCTTCGTTTGCTTCTGGATTTTGCATGCTAGATTTTTTTTCTTTTTTTTTTTTTTTTTTTTTGAGACGGAGTCTCGCTCTGTCGCCCAGGCTGGGGTGCAGTGGCCGGATCTCAGCTCACTGCAAGCTCCACCTCCCAGGTTCACACCATTCTCCTGCCTCAGCCTCCTGAGTAGCTGGGACTACAGGCGCCTGCCACCTCGCCCGGCTAGTTTTTTGTATTTTTTAGTAGAGACGGGGTTTCATCGTGTTAGCCAGGATGGTCTCGATCTCCTGACCTCGTGATCCACCCGTCTCGGCCTCCCAAAGTGCTGGGATTACAGGCTTGAGCCACCGCGCCCGGCGATTTTTTTTCTTTTTTAACCCTCCTCCTTCCCTTTCTTTTTTCTCCTCTACAGAGGCAGTATAGCATAACAGTTAATAACTTCTGCCTCTACCCCTTACTATGTGACTTGGGCAAGCAAATTTACTCTGTCTCAGTTTCCTTACTTGTACAAGGAAGAAAATAATAGAGGAAAATAATTGGGGAGGAAGGAATAATAGTATCCATCTCTTCAGATTGACATGAGGATTAAATGAGTCAATACAGAATGCTTAGAATAAATAGTACTTAGTTTACTAAATATTCACTTAATGTTAATGATGACAATGATTACATAATTGGTATTTCTTTTTAATGTGCCTATGGTATCTAACTGGCGTCTATACTGCTAGACTTGGTTCCCATGTCCCACTTTGTGAAATGTGTAGGATTTATGTAATCTACTTCTAATGAACTCTCTGATACTTGCCAGACTCATAATCCTCTTCACATGGGAATTACCACTGGAATTTGGACCATTCCCTTAATTCAGAGTAGGGCCCTGGAGCCTATGTGTCTGCTAACGAGAGGTAGCCCAGGTTGTGGTTGTTCATTTCTCTTTTTATTCATCTCTGTTGTCAAACTAAAAGAAAAGAAGCTGAGGCAGAATTAATATAGAGTTTATTTGGGCCAAAGTAGAGAACAGCTGCCTGGGACACACTTCCAAATTGTCTTGGGAAGTGCTCCGTTCAGACCTTTGCTACAAGCAGATTTTTGAAGGCAAAAAGGGGACAGGGAGTTGGCTTATACAAAGTCATTTGTCAGGAATTCTCACCAGTTCACAGAAATAACATTGATTAGTGATTGGCTCTATATTGTTGAGCTACAGTGTGTGGGTTATACTGTCCAGAATGCAGCATCGTTAGATTAATTTATAGTTACTTGTAGCAATAGCTAGTATAGCTGGTAGTTTCTTCTTTCCTTTTTTTTTTTTTTTTTTGAGATGGAGTCTCACTCTGTCCCCCAAGCTGGAGTGCAGTGGTGCGATCTTGGCTCACTACAACCTCCAGCCTCACCATAACCTCCAGCGGGTTCAAGCGATTCTCCTGCCTCAGCCTCCCCAGTAGCTGGGATCAAAGGCGGCTGCCACTACGCCTGGCTAATTTTTGTATTTTTAGTAGAGACAGGTTTCACCATGTTGGCCAGGCTGGTCTTGAACTCCCTACCTCAGTTGATCCGCCCACCTCGGCCTCCCAAAGTGTTATGATTACAGGCGTGAGCCACCAACCCCAGCTGTGAAAGCAGTTTCAAGAGATTACACAGTTCAAGGAGAGAGATAGGATATGAATGCTGTCTCATTTTAATGCCTTTCTGGGCCTGATAATTTAAAAGCGCTTACATTCCTCATATAAAAAGTGTGTGTGACCAGGCATGGTGGCTCATGCCTATAATCCCAACACTTTGGGAGGCTGAGGTGGGTGGATCACTTGAGCCCAGGAGTTTGAGACCAGCCTGAGCAACATGCCAAAACCCCATCACTACAAAAAATACGAAAATTTGCTGGGCATGGTGGCATGTACCTGTGGTCCCAGCTACTTGGGAGGCTGAGGCGGAAGGATCACCTGAGCCTGCCAGGAGGTCAAGGCTGCAGTGAATCATGATGGTGCCACTCCACTCCCGCCTGGGTGACAGAGTGAGACTCTTCTCAAGAAAAAAAAAAAAAAAAGTGTTTGTGTGTGTGTACGTGTATATAATTCTTTCTTTGTCCCTCTCTAGCAGCTATTTCCACTTCCCTCAGGCAGAAGACATAAAAAATAAGGATATACAGTAGTTCCTGTTCACATCTTTCTAAATTTGGATTATTTGTACAAATTCTTTTTTTTTCTTTTTTTCTTTTTGAAACAGGGTCTTCCTCTGTCATGCAGGCTAGAGTGCAGTGGTGCCAATCATGGCACATCGCCGCCTCAATCTCTTGGGCTCAAGCAATCCTCCTACCTCAGCCTCTAAAGTAGCTAGGACTACAAGCATGCATCACTACCCCTGGCTATCAAATATCTATATAATCTATACTATTCCTGATGAATTTTGCTGTAGGCAAGGTTGCTTTTGGCAGTAAAGGCAAGTTTCCAGAGTAACTAACATCTTCATTGCACAGAGACCCTCATATTATTTTTGTGAGATAATGAGGTTAGAATGCTTGTGAAATTCAAGCAACATACTGCCCTTGATTTAGGCTTAGTTATGAGACTAAGAAGTTCCCTTACTCCTAACTTCCCTCATCTATCAGTATTGGCAGTGGAGACCAAAGCCCCTATAGGTGGATCTAGTGACAGAGGCCCTGGGAGAATGGGGATTTTTTTTTTTTTTGAAACAAAGTCTCACTCTGTCGGCCCAGGCTGGAGTGCAGTAGAGCGATCTCAGCTCACTGCAACCTCCCCCTCCCAGGTTCAAGTGATTCCCTGCCTTAGCCTCCCCACTAGCTGGGACTACAGGCACGTGCCACCACACCCTGATAATTTTTGGTTCATTTGTTTGTTTATGAGACGGAGTTTCACTCTTGTTACCCAGGCTGGAGTGTAATGGTGTGATCTCAGCTCACTGCAACCTCCACCTCATAGCTTCAAGCGATTCTCCTGCCTCAGCCTCCAGAGCAGCTGGAATTATAGGTACCCGCCAGCACTCCTGTCTAATTTTTTGTATTTTTAGAAGAGACAGGGTTTCACTATGTTGGCCAGGTTGGTCTCAAACTCCTGACCTCATGATCCACCTGCCTCGGCCTCCCAAAGTGCTGGGATTACAGGCATGACCCACCGCCCCCGGCCCTAATTTTTGTATTTTTTAGTAAGACAGGGTTTTGCCATGTTGGTCTCTGGACCTCAGGTGATCCGCCCACCTGGGCCTCCCAAAGTGCTGGGATTACAGGCGTAAGCCACCGCCCCCAGCCAAGAATAGGGATTTAGATTGGTCTCTTTGGGGTGGGGGAGGAGGGTAATGACAAGGATTTCAAGAAATCAAGAGTGGGCAAGAGGCATGATTATTTCCCAATCTGACCTATCTTCCTATATGCTCCTTTTCTTTCCAAGAATCTCAGAATTTGGCCTGCTTGAGTTTCTTTACACTATCACTACCCACTGACTCTTACGAAACTCCCCCTCCTCCCGAGATCGCACCACTGCTCTCCAGCCTGGGCGACAGAGCAAGACTCTGTCTCAAACAAACAAACAAACAAAATCCCCTTCCTCTTGAAGACTAATATTGAAGACAACATAAGTTATCTTTGGCTTGCCAGTCTCAGAAACCACATAGCACTTCGGTTATGTAAGAGATCTTGCTGCTAGTAATAATGCAAACTATATAAGAAAAGACTTCCTTTATTTTATTTTTAATTTTTTATTTGGTTTTTAGAGACGTGATCTCACTGTTTTACCTAGACTGGACTTGAACTCCTGGACTTTCAACTGATTCTCCTGCCTTAGCCTCTTGGGTAACCGGGACTACTGGCGCTGCACGCAGCAAGACTTTTTTTTTTTTTTTTTTTTTTTGAGCCATCCTTTCTCTCTTATTTTTTTTAGAAACTAAAAAAGAAAACCACCGAAGTACACAGTCAGTGAGCATTCAAAGGATGGATTGATACAATTCAATTATAGTTGAGGGGATAATTAGACTCAATGATTCTCCAGGATTTTTTTTTTTTTTAAAGACAGTGTCTGTTGCTCAGGTTAGAGTGCAGTGGTGTGATCATAGTTCACTGCAACCTGGAACTCCTGAGTTCAAGGATCTTCCTACCTCAGCCTCCCAAAGCGCTGGGATTGCAGGCGTTAACTACCACACCAGGCCCTTCTCCTGGATTTCTTGGATTAGCAGGTGGATTTGTGAGCCTTGGGTAGAAGTAAGGTGGAGACTGTGAGCAAGTAGAATGGAGGCATGCAGTGCTGTTTTCTAGACCCGCAGTAAGGAAACAGGAAGGGAAGGATGAGGAGCAAACAACCTACAGTTTACTTTCACCTCCTCTACCTTCTTATTAATATTCCCATAAGGTCAGAATTCTGTCAAAGTCACACAATAAATCAGGAATAGATTTAGGATTCGACAGAACCTTATTAGGGGAGTTTTACGACATTAGGAGATGATCCATGAGGAGCAGCAGCTTGGAGGCAAAAGGAATTTTGTTTGTTGTTGTTGTTTTTTTTATTTTTATTTTTTGTGAGACAGAGTCTCGCTCTGTTGCCCAGGCTGGAGTGCAGTGGCACAAACTCTGCTGGCTGCAAGCTCCACCTCCCAGGTTCACGCCATTCTCCTGCCTCAGACTCCGGAGTAGCTGGACTACAGACGCCCGCCACCATGCCTGGCTAATTTTGTTTTCTGTATTTTTAGTAGAGACGGGGTTTCACCGTGTTAGCCAGGATGTTCTTGATCTCCTGACCTTGTGATCTGCCCACCTCGGCTTCCCAAAGTGCTGGGATTACAGGTGTGAGCCACCGGGCCCAGCCTGTTTTTTTAAAAAAATAGAAATAGGGCCTCACTATGTTTCTCAGGCAGGTATCAAATTCTTGGTTTCAAGCCGTCCTTCTGATTTGGCCTCCCCAAGTGGGACGGATTAGAAGAATGAGCCACCTCGCCCACCTCATTTTTGTTGTTGTTGTTGTTATTTTGTTTTTGAGACAGGGTGTCTCTCTGTCACCCAAGCTGGAATGCAGTGGCACCATCACAGCTCACTGCGGCCTCAAACTCCTGGGCTCAAGCGATCCTCCCACCTCAGCCTCCCAAGTAGCTTGGACTACAGGCATGCACACAACACACTTCATTTTTTAAAATCTTTTTTTTTGTAAAGATGGGGTCTCCCTTTGTTGCCCAGTCTGTATTTTTCATAGAGCCGGGGTTTCGCGATGGTGGCCAGCCTGGTCTGGAACTCCTGAGCTCAAGTGATCCTTTTGCCGCAGCCTCCCAAAGTGCTGGGATTACAGGCGCAAGCCACTGTGCCTGGCCAGTAATTTAAATAAACACTAACAGATGCACAGAGCTGTAGAAATGGCATTGCTAAACAAAATGTTGTGAATAATCAAGTTAAACTCCCTAATTTTACAGATGAGGAAAGTCAGTCTTAAAAATTAGACAAGCCGGGCGCGGTGGCTCAGTCCTGTAATCCCAGCACTTTGGGAGGCCGAGGCGGGTGGATCACCTGAGGTCAGGAATTTGAGAGGAGCCTGACCAACATGGAGAAATCCCGTCTCTACTAAAAATACAAATTAACCGGGCGTGGTGGTGCATGCCTGTAATCCCAGCTACTCAGGAGGCTGAGGCAGGAGAATCACTTCAACCCAGGAGGCAAAGATTGCAGTGAGCCGAGATCGTGCCATTGCCCTCCAGCCAGGGCATCAAGAGTGAAACTCTATCTCAAACAAACAAACAAACAAACTTAAACAGGCTTTTTCATGGTCACACAGCTAGTTACTTTGAGAATCAGGAATGGATCATAGATTCCCTGACTACTCTTGTTGCTCAGTTTTTTTTTTTTTTTTTTTTTTGAGACGGAGCCTAGCTCTGTTGCTCAGGCTGGAGTGCAGTGGCGTGATCTCGGCTCACTGCAAGCTCGGCCTCCTAGGTTGACGCCATTCTCCTGCCTCAGCCTCCTGAGTAGCTGGGACTACAGGCGCCCGCCACGACGCCCGGATAATTTTTTGTATTTTTAGTAGAGTCGGGGTTTCACCGTGTTAGTTAGGATGGTCTCAATCTCCCCTGACCTTGTGATCCGCCCGCCTCGGCCTCCCAAAGTGCTGGAATTATAGGCGTGAGCCACCGCGCCCGGCCTCTTGTTGCTCAGTTTCATTCTCATATATGGAATGCTCTTCAAAACTAACAACTAGGCAAAATAGAATGAGTAAACATGTAAATTATGGGCCAGTCACAGAATTTATGTGGGACCCACACAAGTACATACAACAATCCTGATTCTGGTTCTAAAATATAAAATTAAAAAGCACTTGAAGTATAATTTGAAATAATAAAAGACAAGTCAAACTGTAGGTATGTTAGACCTCAAAAATATATCTATTCTTAAAAAAGACAAATTAAGTTTTGTCTGTCATCTTATGAAAAGCCTGGAATACATAATGAAATTCATTATTTTTTGTAAGTTTCGGGATTTCCCCTCCCCCCACATCAGATGGGTAATGTGCAGATGGCACAAGGTTTGAGGGAGGGACATCTCACACAAGTGTGAACACACAATCATCACACTTATGAACTACAAAAGTAACTCGTAAGTAGCTTTTTATTACAAGACAAAGTAAATGTACATTGCAAAAAATGCAGTACAAATAAAAGGAAATAAAGTTACTAGTACTTGTCCCATCCAAGTATTATTATAGTTTGAAGTCTTTATACTACAAAAAAAAGCATATAAAAAACAAATTTAGTAAAATTCTAAAAACCACTTGTTTCATTTGGGGAGTTTCTTTCTTTCTTTTGTAGTTTCTCTCTTGTTGCCCAAGCTGGAGTGCAATGGCGCAACCTCGGCTCACTGCAACCTCCGTCTCCCAGGTTCAAGCGATTCTTCTGCCTCACTTTCCCGAGTAGTTGGGATTACAGGCGCATGCCACCACGCCCAGATAAGTTTTTTATTTTTAGTAGAAACGGGGTTTCACCGGCTGGTCTCGAACTCCCAACCTCAGGTGATACCCTCCCCCGCGCCCGACTTCCCAAAGTGCTGGGATTATAGGTGTGAGCCATCATGCCCGGCCTATCTGGAGAGTTTTTTGAGGGTTTTGTTTGTTTGTTTGTTTTGAGATGGAGTGTCTGTCACCCAGGCTGGAGTGCAATGGTATGGTCTTGGCTCACTGCAACCTCAGCTCCCGGGTTCAAGTGATTCTCCTGCCTCAGTCTGCCGAGTAGCTGGTATTACAGGCGGGAGCCACCACACCCGGCTAATTTTTGTATTTTTAGCAGAGATGGGGTTTCACTATGTTGGCCACGCTGGTCTCGAACTACTGACCTCGTGATCCGCCCTCCTCGGACTCCCAAAATTCTGAAATTACAGGTGTGAGTCACTGTGCCCGGTCTATCTGGAGAGTTTCTATACACATTCATGCAACGTTTACAGAACACCTTGAATGGGTGGGACTGGTGCGGTGCTAGACATTAGGGGCACACTTGTGTCCTGTTTCTCTCTATCCCAAAAGGGCTTACGTATACAGGGGGAGACATAAACAGATGTTTGTCAATTACAATACAAAACTTGTGTCAAAATACAATGAGAGTTGAATCTGTTTGTAGCTGTGACTCTGATCATTCCGGAATTCCTAGGTTCTTTTCGAAAACAAAAGCTTAATGCTGGGCTGGTGTGTTGTTATTGCCAGCACTATTTCAAATCATGTGTTAAGGTAACTTAGGCTAAGAAAATACCACTTTACTACTTGTCAAGTAAGTGTTCGAGCCTTTCAAAAACCATCCCGTTTAGGCACTTGGAAACACGCGCAAAGCTGGAGAAACCAATAAGCTGCTAACGTAGACGTTTCAAGGGTCACATTTACTTAAGAGACACTCGGGCCGCCAGGGGAGCGGTGCATATTGGGACTTGTAGTCATACCAGAACCGAGGAAACTGCAACTCCATTTAGGATGCACTTCTCCCCTTCAAATTTTCTGGCCCAACAGTTAGATTAAGCCCTAACCTAAAGCACAACTTACCACATCTCACTCATTCTGGGTTCATCAGGCTTCTGCCAGGCTTATCATGTTCAAGCTCAAACGCACGGCGTTCTCCTGTACAAGCCTCAAAGAGATTGGCTTATCCTCGGCGGTGGGCGGAGCCCTAGATGGACCGGGGGTCAGGATTGGCCAGTTTCTGACTGGAAGAGGCGTTTTTATGTTCACTTGCTGATAAATATACTGTGGTAAAAAAGTGAATCCTTTACCACAGTAACAGCTTCGTCGAGCGAAGTCTCGCGATATTTCGGCCGCAGGGATCCACAGTCGCGTAGTGAGTGGCGGAGGACTGCGGGGGTGGCGGGCACCGGAGCCGGGAAGGGACAGGTCAGGCGGGGAGTGCGAGCGCATTCTGCCTCCGCCACTCGGGCTGGGTCAGGAGTGGCTGCCCGAGGTCCAGAGGAAGTCTGTGGAGAGCGCGGCCTTCCTGGCCAGTGAGTCGGCCCCGGGTCGTGGCTGGTGAGGGGACCCTGAGCTTCACCTGGGCCAGCGCGGGCAGTGACAGGTGCGCTAAGGAGCCCGGCGCTCCGCCCGCTCGCCGACCCGCCCCCTCCGGGCCTCGCCCTCCAGGGCTCGGGATGAGTCGCGGGCCCCAGCTGAGCGGCTCCGGCTACAGGCGCCTGTCGCTGCTTCTGCTGTCGCCACCGAAGAGCGGCCGCCGCCCCTGAGGGAAGGAGGGAGGGAAGCGGCCGCTGACCCGTGGCATGAGCTGGATGCGGTGTCCGTTGCAGGACTAGGGCGCCGACATGAACCTGCACCAGGTGCTGACCGGGGCTGTGAACCCTGGCGACCACTGCTTCTCCGTGGGCAGCATTGGCGACCAGCGCTTCACGGTGAGTGAGGGAGGCCCTTGCGTCGCCCGTGGCCCGGCCTTTGCCCGTCATTCTGGGCCAAGCTCGGCCCAGAACGACGGGCAGAGGCGCGAGCGACTTGTCGCCCCAGGGTTGTCCCTACCACCCAGAGCCGGGCAGACCTGGCCCTTGAGAACTAAGGAAGCAAAACCATTTCGGTCAGTGAGATACTGTTTGGAGCCTGAACTCAACTTAGAGAGTGTTTTGTAGGATTTTTAAAGTTTTTGGTCTGACTTCCTTGGACCGGGGTGCTTTGCCAAAGTCGTTTATCCAAAAATCTTTGTTGAGTAACGAGTTGGAGGCTTTTTATACCATTCTGTAGGTTCAAATTATTAAATTTAGGAATGATGGGGATTGGTTTCGTTTTGTATTCTAAGTTAAGGTCAAGTATCTTTGTAGTTAAAAAAAAAAAGTGGGTGTCTCAAAACAATTACCAATTGTTTGCTATCAACAACTAGCTTTGAGAACAGTGCTTTTCATTTATTTTCTTTTCAAATTCCCTGAGAAATAACTTCGGAAAGCAAAAAGCCTTTTCATTTTTAACAATGTTTCTTGGATATTTTACAGTAACCCGGTAATCCCAGGTTAAGGTTGCTTAACTTGCTTTTCATTGGTCACATATTGACAAGAAGAGAGCACCAGACTTCGGGCTACTTGTCAGTATAGTGGCATTTTTTGCCTTAACTATAGTTTTTTTGTTTTTTTTTTTTTTAATGTAACAGTTTCAAACTATAAGTCAGTAATTGCACATGATACTTTTGTCTACATAAATTTATAATGCTAATGATTTTTGCTACAATTTGTGTAGATACCTCTTTAGTTGTGATTAAAAGTAAAACTTGTTACTGCCTGGGAATACTGAGTGCTGTAGGCTTTTTTCCTTTAAAAAAAAAAAGTAAAACTTAATTTTGTATAAGTGACACAAAGTAAACAACGTAACCAATGCCCCAAGTTTAGGAGTCTTAAATTTCTAATCTTTTTCTCTGCTTTTAATTTTTCTGTGGTCTTCGTTGCTCAGAATAAATAATACTCAGCATTTAACATGGTGCAGGCATTTAATGCCTGAATTGTACTTTTAGAATTGTGCCAACAAGCATTTTGCTTTCAAATAGAGACTGTACCTCTCCTTTAGATTGATTTATACACATCTTAATTCATCGGGATTCCGATTCTAAATGTTTGCCCAGCCTGAATACTTGGGAAAAGAGTGAGCTCTGAGGGTCCCAGTGAGCAACTATAATTTCCTTACAGCTGGGCATTGCTCTCTGCTCTTGCTACTTAAGAGGGAAATAAAACATCATCCTTAGAAGGTTTTCCTACTGGGAAATTATAGGATAATAATGTTGCATTCTCTGTCATTTGCTAAAGTTATATGAATTCTTTCTCCAGTGTAAATTCTAAGAACTTTTGCTTTTTAAAAACTTTTGAAATGAGGGCCGGGCGCAGTGGCTCAAGCCTGTAATCCCAGCACTTTGGGAGGCCGAGACGGGCGGATCACGAGGTCAGGAGATCGAGACCATCCTGGCTAACACGGTGAAACCCTGTCTCTGCTAAAAATACAAAAAATGAGCCGGGCGAAGTGGCGGGCGCCTGTAGTCCTAGCTACTCGGGAGCCTGAGGCAGGAGAATGGCGTGAACCCGGGAGGCGGAGCTTGCAGTGAGCTGAGATCTGGCCACTGCACTCCAGCCTGGGCGACAGAGCGAGACTGCGTCTCAAAAAAAAAAAAAAAAAAAAAAAAAAAAAAATTTTGAAATGAGGGCTCCCTCTGTCACCCAGGCTAGAGTGCAGTGGCATGATCACAGCTCACTGAAGCCTCGACCTCCCTGGCTTAAGCCATCCTGCCACCTTAGGCTCCTGAGTAGCTAGGACTACAGATGTTAATGACCACGCCTGGCTAAGTTTTCTATTTTTTGTAGAGAGGGGTCTCCTTATGTTGCCCAGGCTGATTTCAAGTCCCTGGGCTCAAGTGATCCTCCCACTTATGCCTCCCAAAATGCTAGGATTAGAGGTGTGAGCCACCATGCCCAGCCCTAAGAATTTTTTCTAAGAAGGCATTCACAATCTGTGTAAGCAGTGGTGTGAACTTCAGAGCATATACAGTATGATGGCCTATTTATATACCTGGATGCATTCCTCTATAAAACCTTGGTGAATGTCTCTGTATTATTTTTAAGGAGAGATCAGTTAATATGCCAAGGATTAGATAGATGGTCATCCTGTACCATCACGTAGCTTGTTGGTCAGTTCTGCTGAATTTTAAAGTTCGTTTCCATAGAGTAAGATTTAATCTCCCACCAAGCCTGCTGCAGATTTCTTCCAGGTCTCTGGAAGCATTCAGTAAATAAAGTAAAAATAATTTTTAAGTATAAAGAGAGCTCAGCTCTCTTTAGTTTTGATGGAATTTTAAGGATTTGACAGTCATGGTTTTCCTTTGCAGCCTATCCATCCCTGACTCTTTAAGTTGATTATGCTCGTTATCCTGGACACTTATATACACCTTAAATTTATCTCTCTTGAAATCACCCTTTTTTTTTCCTCTCGTTAAAAGGCGGAATCTATTGTTTACTTCTTGAGTAGTTTTTTTTTTTTTGAGATGGAGTTTCACTCTTGTTGCCCAGGCTGGAGTGCAATGGCGTGATCTCATCTCACTGCAACCTCCGCCTCCTAGGTTCAAGAGATTCTCCTGCCTCAGCCTCCCGAGTAGCTGGGATTACAGGCATGCACCACCATGCCCGGCTAATTTGCATTCTTTAGTAGAGGTGGGATTTCACCATGTTGGTCCGGCTAGTCTCCAGTTCCTGACCTCAGGTGATCCACCTGCCTCGGCCTCCCAAAGTGCTGGGATTACAGGCGTGAGCCGCGGCGCCCAGCCTTGAGTTTTGTTTTTAACCTCTTTTGATTTTGACTTTTCTTTGATAGGAAAATAGCAAACATTAATGGTAGATGGTATGTGAAGACTAAAATATCCCTCAGTTGCATTTTACTTGAAGTGGAGCATGACATCTTCCTCTTGTAGTTTCCCTTGAAAAATTCTTTTATTCCTTCTGGTACTTTGTGCCTTCTCTTAGGACAGTCCTGTTTTTGTAATTCCTCCCTTTGCGTGTTTGCAGATATCTTACCTGTTCTTGGTTTGAAAGATTACAAGATGTGAGATCTTGTTTTACTCATAAAGTCTGACAGGTTTTAAATGGAAATGAAACTGAATGCCACTTCTCCTATTTTCTAGATTTGAAAATATGAAATTACCAGTGCAGGTTAATCATATCTAAGTATTAGATACTTTTTTTACTACCTCAACAGGCATCAAGCTGTTTTGACTTTGCTCTTATTAAGAAACCCTCTTGTGGGCAATGACTATCTCTGCTGTGCTTTCAGAGCACTTTCTTTGCATCTTTATTATATCATTAACCAGTCTTGCCTTGTGTATTGTATGTGTGTGACTTCCCAGCCTTCATTGTGAGCACTTAGAACAGTGACTGAAAGAGTGTTTAAACCTAACAGTAAGGTCATTACTTGGAGTTGATTTCCAGTGTGGTCCCTTATAATTAGCTGTTTATCCCTTAGCAAGTTCTACTCTTTGAATTTCTTTTTTTCTCTGTGTAAAATGGGACTAAAATAGTATTATTCATAGAGTTGTTACATGAAAAAGTGCTAAGCTGTAAGTCTGTGGTTTAGCACATGAAAAACTCTCAAAAATGTCAGTTTTCATAAAATTAAGGTTATATTGTAATGCCTAACAACAGAAAGTACTTCATAAGTCATGGTCGAATTAATGAAAAATGGATAGAGAAACCTTACAGTAATATAATTAATAATTGCTGTATTTAAGAAGAGCTTTAATCATTTAGATTTGAGTCCAAATGAATATTCCTGTTAGTTTCTTTTTTTTTTTTTTTGAGATTGAGTATCACTCTATCACCCAGGCTGGAGTGCAGTGGCGCGATCTCAGCTTGCTGCAACCTCTGCTTCCCAGGTTCAAGCTATTCTCATGCCTCAGTCTCCCAAGTAGCTGGGATTACAGGCACACACCACCACGCCCAGCTAATTTTTGTATTTTTAGTAGAAACGGGTTTCATCATGTTGACCAGGCTGGTCTTGAACTCCTGACCTCAAGTGATCTGCCTGCCTCAGCCTCCCCACATGCTGGGATTACAGGCGTGAGCCACCGTGCCCTGCCTGTTAGTTTCTTTTTCAAAGTCAGTTGTTAGGCATTTTATCATCAACATCAAGTGAGCAACTAGGGGAGACTTCAGGTATACTAAGCAAAAATTCTTTATTTTTTCCTTATTTACTGGAATGCTTCCTTCATGCCTTTTTCCTTGTTAATTTCCTACTGCTCTTAGTAGGAAATTTTTTTTAAAAAAAATTAAAAAAAAAAAAAAGGAGACAAGGTCTCCTTATGTTGCCCAGGCTGGTGTCTAACTCCTGGGCTCAAGTGATCCTCCCACCTCAGCCTCCCAGGCTGCTGGGATTACAGATGTAAGCTTCCATGTCCAGCCTACAATTTTTGTTTTTAGAATTAAATATATTCTGTTTCTAAAAGGCAGCAAGTTAAAAAGAAGACTAATTAGAATCTACATTTCTAGATTCTATTTTTATGCGTACTGTTGATATGATACATTTTTTTTCTTTTTCTTCTGTAGTTTATCCATACTTAGGGTTGAAACTGTGAATTGAATGACATGGAAAGGGAGATAATTTCTGAGACAGAAAGATTGTGCCAATATATAGGACTTCCTATCTCTGATTTGGAGTTGTACCTTGGCTATGGGAGGGAAAGCAAATATGTTATAGCTCCAATTTCCCTTTAGTATTAGAAAACTCAATGTTTCCAGCTAAGGGAATCTAGATTAGAAATCAGAAGACTGCAATTATGAGAGTGTCATTAGAGAAATAGGGCTGAATAAGCAGTCTTCTTCATCAGCTTTCTGTAATAAGCGTCCTTGAGTTTAGCTTTGTTGTGTTCACTTTAAGGAAACTTTTATTGGTAGCGGTGTGATTGTCAAATCAGGAGGGTGGGAAGGTTTTTTTTTTTGAAAGGGGACATGTGAGTCTTTGCGATTGGGGAGAATATAGAAGGGGAAAGATTGCTACTGCTCATATGTGAAGAAAGAGAAAGATGTTTGTGGTGCATATAATAGTACAAGTACTAAATTGGACTTTAAAATATGTTGGCCTGTTTTAAAACATAAAGTTTTTTTTTTTTTTTTTTTTTTTTTGAGACGGAGTCTCACCATGTCGCCCAGACTAGGGTGTAGTGGCGCCATCTGGTTCACTGCAAGCTCCGCCTCCCGGATTCAAGCTGTTCTCCTGCCTCAGCCTCCTGAGTAGCCAGGACTACAGGCACCCACCACCACGCCCAGCTAATTTTTTGTATTTTTAGTAGAGGCGGGGTTTCACCATATTAGCCAGGATGGTCTCGATCTCCTGACCTCGTGATCCGCCCGCCTTGGCCTCCCAAAGTGCTGGGATTACAGGCGTGAGCCACTGTGCCCTGCCAAAACATAAAGTTTTATAGTGTTAAAGTACCTTTAAAATAATTGAAATGTTACTAGTTCTCAATACTTTATTATATTTTAAAGATAATAATTACTGCATGCCAGACTTAAAACCTGTGTCATTTAAACAGGACATATACCAAAAGGATTTTTTTGGGGGTGTTTACCTGGTATTGTTGATTAAAACTAGAATGCTGACTGTTACAGCCTTGAATTTTAGAAATTTAGAATATTTGAGAAGATTCTCTGCCAAAATTTAAAGTTGAAAGTTATATTTTGATTATATGCTTGATAGCACATATGTGACTCAGGTTGAAAGTTACATTTTGATTATATGCTTGATAGCATACATGTGGCTCAGTTCTTCCTGTGCATCGTGTTTAGTTTTTTTTTTTTTTTTTTTTTTGAGACGGAGTCTCGCTCTGTCACCCAGGCTGGAGTGCAGTGGCCGGATCTCAGCTCACTGCAAACTCCGCCTCCTGGATTCACGCCATTCTCCTGCCTCAGCCTCCCGAGTAGCTGGGACCACAGGCGCCCACCAGCTCGCCTGGCTAGTTTTTTGTATTTTTTAGTAGAGACGGGGTTTCACTGTGTTAGCCAGGATGGTCTCGATCTCCTGACCTTGTGATCCACCCGTCTCGGCCTCCCAAAGTGCTGGGATTACAGGCTTGAGCCACCGCGCCCGGCCGTGTTTAGTTTTAAAGTTGATAAACCTAATGCTGTATGTGCCTAATAGAAGGATTTTCATTTGTCAATTTAATTTTATTGGTTAATAATAGATTATTCTGATTACAGATCTTTTATTATTATTATTTTTTAATTAAAACATTTTTAAATAAAAAGAGATGGGGGTCTCACTATATTGACCAGGCGTGACCAGGAACTCCCGGCCTCAAGTGATCCCCCCATCTTGGCCTCCCAAAGTGCTGGGGTTACAGGGGTGAACCACCAGGCCCAGTGCTATTTTATTTTATTTTTTTGAGGCAGGATCTTGTTATATTGCCCAGGCCAGTTTGGAACTCCTGGGCTCAGGTGAGCCTCCCTGTGATTACAGGTGTGCCCTACTGTGCCCAGTGGTTATAGATCTTTTGACAGAAGCAGCTGGTGACATCGACAGTTTATTTGATAGGCTGGTGCTCCTATTATTGTTTTGATAACCTCCTACATTATAGTCGGGGCACCTTGAAATGAATTTTTGTGAATAATTTATTTTAGACAGATCTGTAAAACCAGTTTTACATTTTGATTTAGAAGTTTCATGTGTTGTATTACATCTTAGGTTTTTTTTGTTTGTTTGTTTTAAGACAGGGCCTCACTCTGTCACCCAGGCTGGAGTGCAGTGGATCTCAGCTCACTGCAGCCTCTGCCTCCTGGCTGAAGTGATCCTCCCACCTTAGCCTCCCAAGTGGCTAGGACCACAGACACGTGCCACCATTCCTGGCTATTTTTTTTTTTTTTTTTTGTATTTTTTTCATCTCTCTCTCTCTCTCTCTCTCTCTCTCTATATATATATATATATATATAATTTTTATTTTTTTAATTTTTTTATTTTTTTTAAAGTACAGATAGGATCTCGTCATGAAGCCCGGGCTGTTCTCAAATTCCTGAGCTCAAGCAGTCCACCTGCCTCAGCCTCCCAAAGTACTGGGATTACAGGTGTGAACCACCATACCTGGGCTGTTTTAGGTTTTTATTTAAAATCAGGTAGACAGATTATTTTTATTTAAGAATTTAGTGGTACAAGGATTATTTTAAAATCATGCACAGCCCATTCTGTTTCATTTATTTATTTAAAACAATTTTTTAGAGATGGGGTCTCTTTGTGTT
This sequence comes from Macaca mulatta, assembly GCF_049350105.2. Taxonomy (NCBI): domain Eukaryota; kingdom Metazoa; phylum Chordata; class Mammalia; order Primates; family Cercopithecidae; genus Macaca; species Macaca mulatta. The sequence goes on from NC_133411.1 coordinate 128,184,640, forward strand.
GCCAGGGCTAGTCTAGAACTTCTGGCCTCAAGCGATCCTACTGCCTCAGCCTCCCAAGTAGCTCGGACTACAAGCCTGTGCTGCTGCACCTGGCTCATATTTTCACTTTTATTTTCACAAACTTTCTAGTATTGAGAACATGGGAACTGGAGATTTAATATGTCCTTTTCTTTTAGAAACGAGACCACTTACATGGATTTGGAGCATGAATTATTTGTCCGGGCACTGATTCCTCTGTTCTTAGCACATATTTGTGAGATATTTATTTTATTTATTTTTTTGAGGCAGAGTCTTGCTCTGTCACCCAGGCTGGAGTACAGTTGTGGGATCATAGCTCACTGCACTGTCAACCTCCTGGGCTCAATCAGTCTTCTAACTTCAGTCTCCCAAGTAGCTGGGACCACAGGCGTGTGCCACACCAGGCCCAGCAAATTTTTTGTTTTTATTTTATGCGGAGATGGGGTCCCACTATGTTGCCCAGGCTGGTCTCAAACTTCTGGCTCAAGTGATCCTCCCACCTTGGCCTCTCAAAGTACTGGGATTACAGGCATGAGCCACTGCACCCAGTCTGTGAGATCAAGGAGTTCATATCATGCTTGTGTCGCAGGATGAAGATAACTATATGGAAATCAGACTTTAATTCTTGAGCTTATTACCTGTTGTTTCACAGTTATTGCTACACATTTTAACTTCCTAATTTATATAATTTAGCATGAGTTATTTTAGCAACACTCTTTGTTGCCAGTATCCTTTAACTCTCTTGACCCTTTTTATTTACACCAGTCTGATAAAATTCCACACACTTGATCAATCTCATGTTCCTGTATATCTTGTGAGCACTACTAGACGATGTAAAGAAATTCCTGTGGAAAACAAAGTCATGTTTGCCAACCTCAGATGGGACCTCAAAGCTTTCCAGGAATCCTCCCACCCATCTGCTCATTTTTCCTTTCTTGCACCTTCTGAAACCTCCCACCCCAGTGCTCTCTTAACTCATGTAAACTTGTTGCCTGGAATCATTCAGATGGCAGCTCCCTCATTTTTGACTACAAGCCGAAAAATCGACTTACATCAGCATCCATTCTTTCCTTCTCTTCTCCTGGTACAGTAAAATAGATGTCCCCCAGAATTGTCCAGGGTTAATCCGTCTTCCTGGTGCGCTGGATCTTATCTCTTCAGGCTGTCTCTGGGATCTCAGCCCTAAAGTTATCTCCACTTTTTTCTTTCCAGAGGTTCTAAGACATGCTTTAAACTCTCATCTTGAAAAACAGCCAGCCAGAAAATCCTTTGATGCCACATCCCTCTTTATCTTTGACTTCAGAGTCAAAGTCCTTGAGTTGTCTGTATTTGTTGCCACTTTTATGTCCTGCTCACTTCTTAACTCACTGTACTTTGGCAGCTTTTGTCTGCTTAGTCACCGGTAACCACATTGATGCTAATTTGAATCAACAGATCTCCTCTGTATCTTGCTTTCTCTTTGGCATTTGTCATGTTGATCATTTTCTCCTTCACTTTCTTTGGCTTAGTTATACCATACTCGCCCCCCAACCCCACCCTCTTAGTCGTTCTCAATGTTCTTTGCAAGATATCTTTCTTGTCTATACCTTAAATATTGGTGACCATCAGGCCTACCAGGCCTTGGTCCTCTTCTTGTTTCATTCTACATGCAGCTCCTGGTGTATAGTCTGTGATGGTGAGATCCCTGTCTTGAGCTTCATATTGATAATTTTAAATACCTTTTGGATTGTTCCACTTGAAGTTACTACAAATAATCAATTTTAAAATGTTTTGCACGCCCATAATCCCAGCACTTTGGGAGGCTGAGGCAGGTGGATTGCTTGAGGTCATGAGTTCTAGGCCATCCTGGCCAACATGGTGAAACCTTGTCTCTACTAAAAATACAAAAAATTAGCCAGGTGTGGTGGTAGGTGCCTGTAATCTCAGCTACTCGGGAGGTTGAGGCAGGAGAATCGCTTGAACCTAGGAGGCAGAGGTTGCAGTGAGCCAAGATCGTCCCGCTACACTCCATCCTGGGTGACAGAGCAAGACTTCGTCTCAAAATTAAAATAAAATAAGTAAAATGTTCCATACTCAGTCAATTCCCCTACCTTGGTACACCTTGCAACCCACACCCCCATTTGTTTTGTTTGTCCTCCTGTGTTCATTATCTCTGTGAATGGTTCCATTATCCAGCTATTTTTTTTAAGCCAAAGATTTGGAAATATCCTTAACACCTAATCCATCTACATTTTTCTTATACAATCAGTCAAGCCCTGTAGATTCTGTCTTCTGAGTAATTTTAATGTATTTCCATTTGTCTTTTCAGTAGTGCTGTTACTCTGTTGAAATAGCCTTTTAACCTGTGTCCCTGTATTTAATCATGCTTGTCTTCAACTTAAACAATACTGCCAGAGGGACCATTTTAAAAGGCAGATTAGGATAAAGTGTGAATTCTTCCCAATGCATTTTACTGTACTTTTCTAGTCTCTCATCACTTTTCCTCCTCCCTGCAGTAGTTGCCTCCCTAAACTTTAGCTGTATCTAACGTCTTTCCATTTATACAGTAAGAAATGCTTTCTTATTTCCAAGCCATTTCACAAGCTGTTCAGGCAGCGTTTCAATTCCCCCTCCCTATGCAAAAAAGGCGTAAATCTGGCTAACTGATCCCTAAAACCTTGGTTTAGATGTCCCTATTCAGACTAGATGATCTTCCTATTTGTAGCCTATCTTGTAATTGCTTTTTCAGTTGTTACCCACTAGAATTGTACTACCTCTAGGGGCAGTGACTTCATGTTGCATTCCAAACAGCTGGCAAGGTAGGGCCTAGTAAATACATGAGGACAAATGGGACAAAGAAAACCTGTGCTGGAATCAGAAGAGCTCCAAGGACTAAGCTGTCTGTTGTGGGCAAGGCAAAGAAGACAGCTGCGTTTGGGCTGCCTCCCCTTCTTCACTCCCAGCTTAGAATCCTCAAAAAGTCAAATCCAGATGACTTCTTGGAAGGCCTTGGGGTAAGGAAGTGTGATTTCAGCTTTCCATTCCCTCCCCACAGAAATAGCACTCTTTCTTGATTCATTTAACTAACATTTATTGATGCCGTATGTGTGCGAGGCATTGTTTATTGGTAGCTAAAATCTTTACCTGAGTCAGAACCTTTTTAAAATAAAACATATTTTAATGTGTAAAAACTGCTTGAGAACATACTTTGACTCAAACGTCTTCAGACTTAAGTCAATTAACAGGTATATATAGTTGGCGTCTGGTTACGTTTTGTTTTTATAGGAGGAATAAGAACCCCTAAGTATTGGATGCAAGAAGTGTAGATGAGAAGTTAATTTGAAGAAGATATAGAGCTGCAGAAACAAAGATTGAAGACCAACTTACACTTTACCAATTTTAACCAGAGGTGCCCTTGCTTAACCTTTTCGTTTTAACTAATGGGGACAAATTGAGTCTGTACATGGAGAATTTTGTTCTTGTGTGTATTCGAAGGTAATTTTTGTCCATAAGTGATAAAGGATTTAAGAAAAGAGTTCCTTTGGAATTAAAAATTGAGTTTTTACTGCATTTGGGGTCCTGCTATCTAAAAATATGAGAAAGAATTATGAATAAACATGATTCTTGCCCTTCGGGAGCCTAAGTTTATTGTTGTCTGAATTGATTGCTGACATAATTATTTCCCAGAGAAAGTTTTAAGATAACGTGTGTGTGTGTGTATGTGTGTGTGTATTAATATGTTCTTAGAATGCTTTATAAAATCAATTTTTATTTTTTTTATTTTTAGTTTTTTTTTAGAGACAGAGTCTTACGGTGTTTCCCAGGCTGCAGTGTAGTGGCGCAGTCATAACTCACTGCAGCCTCAAACTCTTGAGTTTAGACAGTCATGCTACCTCAGCCTCTTGAGTAGCTGGGACTACAGACATGTGCCACCATGCCTGGCTTATTTTATTTTTCTAGAGACAGGGTCTCACTCTGTTGCCCTGGCTGGAGTGCAGTAGTGTGAACACAGCTCACTGCAGCTTCAACCTCCTTGGCTCAAGTAGATCCTCCCACCACAGTGTCCCAAGTAGCTGGGACAACAGGCATGTCCCACCATGCCTGGCTAATTTTTAAAATTTTTTGTAGAGTGGGGTCTCATTGTGTTACCCACACTGGTCATGAACTTCTGGGCTCAAGCAATCCTCCCGCGTTGTCCTCCCAGAGTGCTGGGATTATAGACGTGAGCTATGATGCCTGGCCTTATTTTATTTTTTAATTGATGAATAATAGATGTACATGCTTTCAAAGTGTGATAATTTAATACATTCATATAATTTGTAAAGATTAAATCACTGTACTTGGCATATCCAGCACCTTAAATATTTGTGTTTATGCTAGAACTATTCGAATTCTTCTAGCTATTTTGAAATATACAATGGATTATTGTAAACTACAGTTACAGTACTGATCTGTCTGACACTAGGTCTTATGACTTCTATCAAACGTTTATTAGTACCAATTATTCAATTTCTCTTCGTCCTCCCCACCAACACCCTTAGCCCTCTGGTAACCATCAATCTACTCTCTATGAGATCCACTTTTGTAGTTCCCACATATGAATGAGAACATGTGATATATTTGTCTTTCTGAGCTTCGCTTATGTCACTTAGAATGACCTCCAGTTCCATCCTTTTTATTGTTTGTTTATTTCTTTATTTATTCATTTGAGTCAGAATCTCAAAAAGGCTGGAATGCAGTGGCCTGATCTTGGCTCACTGCAACCTCTGCTTCCCAGGTTCAGGTGATTCTTGTGCCTCAGCCTCCTGAGTACCTGGGATTACAGGCATGTGCCACCATGCCTGGCTAATTTTTTTTTTGTGTGTGTGTATATGTGTGTGTGTATATGTATGTGTGTGTGCATATATATATGTCTGTGTGTGTATATATATGTCTGTGTATACATTTAATAGATATGGGTTTCGCCATGTTGACCAGGCTGGTCTCAAACTCCTGGCCTCAAGTGATCTGCCCACCTTGACTTCCCAAAGTGTAGTTCCATCCTTATTGCTGCAAATGGCAGGATTTCATTCTTTTTAATGGCTGAATAATATTTCATTGTGTACATATACTACATTTTTTTCATCCATTGATGGGCACTCACTTAGGTGGATTTTATTATCTTGGGTACTGTGAGTAGTGCTGCAATAAACATGGGCACATAAATGTCTTTTTGATGCATTGAATTCCATTCTTTTGGATATATACCCAATAATGGAATTGCTGGATCATATGGTTGTTCAGTTATTAGGTTTTTGGTTTTTTTGAGATAGAGTCTTGCTCTGTTGCCCAGGCTGGAGTGCAGTGACACAATCTCGGCTCACTGCAACCTCCGCCTCCTGGGTTCAAGGGAGTCTTCTGCCTCTGCCTCTGAGTAGCTGGGATTACAGGTGTGCACCACCACGCCTGGCTAATTTTTGTGTTTTTAGTAGAGATGGGGTTTTATGTGAGACAGGCTGGTCTCAAATTCCTGGCCTAAGGTGATCTGCCTGCCTTGGCCTCTGAAAGTGCTGGCATTACAGCCCTGAGCCACCGTGCCTGACCAGTTACTAGGTTTTTGAGAACCTGCATACAGTTATTCATAGTGGTTGTACTAATTTACATTCCCACCAACACAGTACAATGGTTCCCCTTTCTCTGCATCTTTTGAGAACATCTGCTGTCACCAGTCTTGTTAAAAGCCATTTTAACTGGGGTGAGATGATATATCTTTGTAGTTTTTATTTGCATTTTTCTGATGATTTGTGATGTTGAACATTTTTTCATATACCTGTTGGCTATTTGTATGTCTTCTTTTTAGAAATGTCTGTTCATATCTTTTTCCTTTTTTTTTTTTTTTAAGACAGAGTCTTGTGCTGTTTCCCAGGCTGGAGTGTGGTGGCTTGATCTCGGCTCCCTGCAACCTCTGCCTCCTGGGTTCAAGCGATTCTCCTGCCTCAGCCTCCAAGTAGCTGGGATTACAGGTGCGCACCACCATGCCTGGCTGATTTTTGTATTTGTAGTAGAGATGGGGTTTTGCCATGTTGGCCAGACTAGTCTCAAACTCCTGACCTCAAGTGATCCGCCCGCCTCGGCCTCCCAAAATGCTGGGATTTCAGGCATGAGCCACCGTGCCTGCCCTTTTCCCCAAAAGGGTTCTTTTTGCTTAAAATTGTTTTGGCTATTTGGGGTGTTTGTGGATCCACATAAATTGTAGGGTCATTTTTTCTATTTCTGTGAAGAATGTAATCTGTATCAGAATACCAAAGACAGTCTTCACAGAAATAGAAAAAACGATCTTTGGCCGGGTGCTATGACTCACGCCTGTAATCCTGGCACTTTGGGAGGCTGAGGCGGGTGGATCATCTGAGGCTGGGAGCTCGAGACTGGCGAGTGACCAACATGCAGAAACCCCGTATCTCCTAAAAATACAAAATTAGCCAGGCGTGGTGGTGGCACATGCCTGTAATCCCAGCTACTCGGGAGGCTGAGGCAGGAGAATCGCTTGAACCTGGAAGGTGGAAGTTGTGGTAAGCCGAGATTGCACCTTTGCACTCCAGCCTGGGCGACAAGAGTGAAACTCCATCTCAAAAAAAAAAAAAAAAATCCTAAAATTGTTTTCGGTATGGTCATTTTAACAATATTAATTCTTCCAGTCCATGAGCATGGAATATCTTTCCATTTTTTGTGTGTCTACATCAATTTCTTTCATCAGTTTTATAGTTTTCCGTGTAGAGATCTTTCACTTCTTTGGTTAAATTAATTCTGGCTGGTCACGGGGGCTCATTCCTGTAATCCCATCACTTTGGGAGGCTGAGGAGGGAAGATCACTTGAGACGAAGAGTTCAAGACCAGCCTAGCCAACATGGTGAAACCCTGTCTCTACTAAAAATACAAAAGAATTAGCCGGGCATGGTGGTGTGCACCTGTTGTCCTAGCTACTCGGGAGACTGAGGCATGAGAATGGCTTGAACCCAGGAGACAGAGGCTGCAGTGAGCCAAGATTGGCACCACTACGCTCCAGCCTGGGTAGCAGAGTGAGAATCTGTCTCAAAATAAATAAATAAAATAGTAATAATAATAATAATAAATTCCTGTATTGTTTTTTGTTCTTTGTAGCTGTTGTAATGGGATTGCTTTCTGATTTCTTTGGCAGATTGCTCACTGTTGGTGAGCATACAATGGTATATGCTGTTCTGTACACCATTGATGTATAGAAATGCTGCTGATTTTTGAATGTTGATTTTGAATCCTGGAATTTTACGGAATTTGTTTATCCATTCTAACAGGTTTTTTTGGTGGAGTCTAAGGCTGTTCTGAGTATACAGTCATATCATTTGTGAACAAGGCTAACTTGACTTCTTTTCCAATTTGGTTACTCTTTATTTTTTTCTCTTGCTTAACTGCTCTGGCCAGGACTTCTAGTACTGTATTGAATAAAAGTGGTGAAAGTGGGCATTCTTGTTCCAGATCTTAGAGGAAAAATCTTCAGTTTTTCCCTATTTAGAATGACGATAGCTGTGGGTTTTTCATAAATAATCTTTATTATTGTGAGGAATGTTCCTCCTATGCCCAGTTTGTTGAGGATTTTTATCATCAAGGGATGTTGAATTTTATCAAATGCTTTTCCAGGATCTATTGAAACTATCGTATGGTTTTTGTTCTTGTTTCTGTTAAGGTGATATATCACATTTATTGATTTTCATATTGTATTCGTCTCTTTTCATGCTGCTGATAAAGACATACCCAAGACTGAGCAAGTTACAAAAGAGGTTTATTGGACTTACACTTCCACGTGGCTGGGGAGGCCTCACAATCATGGCCGAAGGTGAAAGGCACATTTCACATGGCGGTGGCAAGAGAGAGAATGAGAGCCAAGTGAAATGGGTTTCCCCTTATCAAACCATCAGATCTCGTGAGACTTATTCACTCCCGCGAGAACAGTATGGGGTAAACCACCTCCATGATTCAATTCTCTCCCACCTGGTCCCTTCCACAACACATGGAAATTATGGGTGTACAATTCAAGGTGAGATTTGGGTGGGGACACAGAGCCAAACCATATCACATATGTTGAACCATCCTTGCGTCCCTGGTATGAATGCCACTTTATCATGGTGAGTGATCTTTTAGTGTTGTTCAATTTGGTTTGCAGGTGTTTTATTGAGAATTTTTGTATCTGTCTTCATGTGTGATATGGGCTTGTAGATTTTTGTTGTTGTTGTTTTGTCTGGTTTTGGTGTCAGGATAATGCTGGTCTCCAGATGAGTTTGAAAGTCTTCCTTTCTCTTCAATTTTTTTTGAAGTGTTTGAGTAGATTGGTGTTAGTTCTTCTTTAAATGTTTGATAGAATTCAGCAGTGAAGCCATCAGGTCCTGAGCTTTCCTTTGATAAAATACTATTTATTATGGCTTCCATCTCATTACTCATTATTGATTTGTTGAGGTTTTCTATTTCCTTGTGGTTCAATCTTGGTAGGTTGTATGTGTCCAGGAATTTATCCACTCACTTCTGGATTTTATTGAATTTGCTGGTATATAGTTGTTCATAAGGATTCTTTTTATTTCTTTGATCTAGTTGTTATGTCTTCTTTTTAATTTGTTACTTATTTGGGTCTTCTGTTTTTTTGTTAGTCAAGCCAAAGGTTTGTTTATTTTCTTTAACTTTTCATTAAAAAGTTTCATTGCGTTGATCTTTTTGTCTCAATTTCATTTATTTATGCTCTGATCTTCATTTTTTCCTCGTATGAATTTGGGTTTGATTTGCTCGTGGTTTTCAAGTTCCTTGAGGTGCATTATTAGGTTATTTGAAGTCTTTCTACTTTTTTTCTTTTTTCTACTTTTTAAATATAAGCATTTATTGCTTTCAACTTTTCTTAGTACTGCTTTTGCTATATCCTATAGATTTTATGTTGTATTCCCATTTTCATTTGTTTTAAGAAAGTTTTAATTTCCTTCCTAATTTTGTTACTGATCCATTGGTCATTCAGGTGCATATTTGTGAAGTTTCCGAGGGTTTTCTTACTTATTTCTAGTTTTATTCCATTGTAGTGAGAAAAGATACTTTATATGATTTCTCCTTTTAAAAAAATTGTTCAGGCTTGTTTTGTGACCTCAGATATGTCTATTTTTGGCAATAGTCTATGTGCTGATGAAAATAATATGTATTCTGCAGCCGTTAGGTGGATGTTCTTTAAATGTCAGGCCTATTAGATCTAGTGTATCGTTTAACTGATGTTTCTTTTGTTGATTCTTCTGTTAGATGATCTATTACTGAGAGTGGGGTGTTAAATTCTCCTACGTTTTGTATTGCATTCTATTTAGATCTATTCACGCTTGCTTTATTTTTATTTATTTGTTTGAGACAGAGTCTCATTCTGTTGCTCAGGCTGGAGTGCAATGGCACGATCTTGGCTAACTGCAACCTCTTTCTCCCAGGTTGAGGCGATTCTCCTGCCTCAGCCTCCCGAGTAGCTGGGATTACAGGCACCCCCACCGTGCCCGGCTAATTTTCGTATTTTCAGTAGAGAGAAGGCTTCACCATGTTGGCTAGGCTGGCCTCTAACTCCTGACCTCAGGTGATCCGCCAGTCTCGGCCTCCCAAAGTGCTGGGATTACAAGTGTGAGGCACCATGCCCAGCAGTGTTTGCTTTATATGCTTGAGAGCTCTGGTGTTGGGTGATGGAGATATTTATAATTGTTATATCCTATTTCTAGATTGACTGCTTTATCATTATATAGCAATCTTTGTCTCTTTATAGTCTTTGATTCGTAGCATATTTTATCTGATGTAAGTATTGCTAGTCTGGCTATTTTTTGGTTTTCAGTTGCATGTAATATCTTTTTCCACCCCTTTACTTTCAGTCTATGTATGCTTTTATTGGTGAGGTGGGTTTCTTGTGGACAGTATATAGTTGGCTCTTTTTTCTTCATTTATTCAGCCACTCTGTGCCTTCTAATGGGAGAATAAAGCCCCTTTACATTGTGTTATTAGGTTGGTGCAAAAGTAATTGTGGGTTTTCCTTTTAAAAAAAATATTATTGGTAAGTAAGGATTTACTACTGGCATTTTGTTGTTTTTCTGGTTGTTTTTCTACTCCTCTCTTCCTTTCTTACTGTCATCCTTTTTGGTTAAATGCTCTTCTCTGATAGTGTGTTTTACTTTGTTACTGTTTAGTTTTAAAGAATTTATTATTGGTTTTGGCACTGTGGCTACCATGAGGGCTCACATGAAACATCTTATTGAAGTGCATTATTGTCTTAAAGCTATGACAGCTTATATCTCAAAGAATAGAAACAAATAAAAATAAAATTCTATATTCACATTTTTGGCTTTCAGTTATCTTAATTTGCATGTTTTTATATTGCTTATCTCTTAAAAAGTTACTGTAGATACTGTTTTTGATAGATTTGTCTTTTGGGCTTCATAATAGAGTTATGAATAGGTTACACACCACAATTATATATTCTTCTAAATTTGTATGTGACTTAATTTTTCTATTGAGTTTTATATCTTCCAAAAAAATTTTTTTTTGCATGTTAGTGGTTTTTTTGTTTCATGTTGAAGAACTCCCTGTAGCATTTTTGCAAGTCTTGAAGGTGGTGGATTTTGTCACCCTTTGGGAAATACTTTATCTCTCCTTCATATTTGAAGGATAACTTTGAGGGCTACAGTATTTGTAGAAGACAGTATTTTGTCTTTTAGCATTTTGAAAGTGTCACCTAGCTCCTTCCTGGCCTATGTGGTTTCCCTTGATGAATCTTTTGCCAGACAAATTGGAGCTCCTTTACACATATATATATATTTTTGAGACAGAGTCTCATTCCATCACCCAGGCTGGAGTGCAGTGGCATGATCTCAGATCACAGCAACCTCTGCCTCCTGGATTCAAGCAATTCTCATGCCTCAGCCTCCCAAGTAGCTGGAATTACAGGTGTGCCCCACTTCACCCTGCTTATTTTTGTATTTTTTAGTAGAGATGGGGTTTTGCCATTTTGGCCAGGCTGGTCTCAAACTCCTGGCCTTAAGTGATCCACCCACCTTGGCCTCCCAAAGTGCTGAGATTACAAGCATCAGTCTTGTGCATAGCTGCTTCATTTTTGGTGCTGCCTTTTTTTTTTTTTTTTTTTTTTTTTTAAATTTTGAGACAGAGTTTCACTCTTGTTGCCCAGGCTGGAATGCAATGGCACAATCTTGGCTCACCACAACCTCTGCCTCCTGGGTTCAAACAATTCTCCTGGCTCAGCCTTCCTGAGTAGCTGGGATTACAGGCATACGCCACCGCACCTGGCTAATTTTGTATTTTTAGTAGAGACGGGGTTTCTCCAGATTGGTCAGGCTGGTCTTGAACTCCAGACCTCAGGTGATCCGCCCGCCTTGGCCTCCCAAAGTGTTGGGATTACAGGCGTGAGCCACCGCACCTGGCTTTTGTACTGCTTTTAGAATTTTCTCTTTGTCCTTGACCTGTGAGAGTTTGATTATTTTATGCTTGGGGTTAGTCTTTTTTTTTACTTTGGAGAAGGAGTTTCGCTCTTGTCGCCCGCCCCCCCCCCCCGCCCATGCTGGAGTGCAATGGCTAGATCTCGGATCACTGCAACCTCCACCTCCCGGGTTCAAGCGATTCTCCTACCTCAGCCTCCCAAGTAGCTGGTATTATAGGCGCCTGCCACCACACCTAGCTAATTTTTGTGTTTTTAGTAGAGATAGGGTTTCACCATGTTGGCCAGGCTGGTCTCGAACTCCTGACCTCAGGTGATTCGCCCGCCTCAGCCTCCCAAATGCTGGGATTACAGGCATGAGCCACTGTGCCTGGCCACTTGGGGTTAGTCTTATTTGGGTCAAATCTGTTTGGGTTTTTCTGGCCTTCATCTACCTGGATATTTATGTCTTTCTAAAGTTTTGGAAAGTTTTATGTTATTTCTTTGGATAAGCTTTCTACTTCTTTCTCTTGTTCAAATCCCTCTTGAATGCCAATTCTTAGATTTCGTTTTTCGAAGTAATTTTTTATATCTTGTAGGCAACTTCATTACTTTTCTTTTTTGTTTTTTTGTTCTCTGTATGTTTTTAAATAGCCTGTCTTTGAGCTCACTGATTCTTTCTTCTGCTTGATTCTTATTCTGTGGAGAGCCTCTAATGAACTTTTTAGTTCAGCAAATGTATTTCTCAGTTCCAAGATTTCTGTTTGAGTTTTAAAAAATATTTCAATATCTTTATTAACTTTTTCTGATAAATTTCTGAATTGCTTGTTGTGTTATCTTAGAGATCACTGAATAGTTGTTTCCTTAAAACTATTTTGAATTCTTGGTCAGAGAGCTCACATATTGCCTACTGGTTAGGGTCAGGTACTGGTTCCTTGCTTTGTTTGGTGAGATCATGGTTCCGTGTTTTCTGCATGCATGCATGTGTTTATTTATTTATTTATTTATTTGACAGTGTCTTGCTCTATTGCGTAGGCTGGGGTGCAGGGGTGAGATCACAGCTCACTGCAGCCTTAATTTACCAGGCTCAAGTGGTCCTCCCATCTCAGCCTCGTTAGTAGCTGGGACTGCAGGCACGTGTCACCACACCCAGCTAATGTTTTTATTTTTGTTTTTTGTAGAGGCAAGTCTTGCTGTGCTGCCCAGCCTGGTTTTAAACTCCTAGGCACAAAGGATCCTCCTGCTTTGGCCTTCCAGTGTTGGGATTATAGGCGTGATCCACTGTGCCTGGCCTGCTGTTTCTCGTGGATGCGTGCACCTGTGTCTTTGCATTTATGGATTAGTTATTTATTGTAGTCTTTGGCTTGTTTTGGTTATATTGGGTATCTTTATTTAGAGATTCTTCACTGCTAAGCCACTGCCCCTTTTTAGGCTCCAGGTGTTGGCCTTAAGTCCAGGTTCACCGTGGCTGTAGTAAACCGTCAAAGGGCTGCGCTTCCTAAAGTGAGGAGATCCACAGGAGGTATCTCAGCAGAGTGGGAATGCTGGCTAAGGGTTCATGTGCTGGAAACCTGTGGGACAAACCTCCTACAGGGTAGTGTTACAACTGAACAACCTCTCTCTTGTGGCATGTCCTTTGGCTGAGTTATGGAGCAGTATTTTCAGGGATGCGGATAATAGTGCCTGCCCTCTTTGTTTCTCCCTGTCCTCAGAGATATTTCTTTAGGCACTTGTGATGTTTCTTATGGGTTAGGGCTGTTACAGATATCCTGCTAGAGAACCCAAGATGGTGGGGAAGCTAGCTGTTCACCATAATCTCACTTTTTCCAGTATAGAAGCAATGTTTGGGGAAGTTTTCTATGCCCTAGGTGCTGGGCAGAATTGGGGGAGGGGTGTTGTGAATGTGGAAGTCTCTCTGTCTTTTTTCATTTCTGAAAATTGTCTTTTTTCTTTTTTTTTTTTTTTTTTGAGACAGAGTCTCGCTCTGCCGCCCAGGCTAGAGTGCAGTGGCGTGATCTTGGCTCACTGCAAGCTCCGCCTCCCGGGTTCACGCCATTCTCCTGCCTCAGCCTCCCGAGTAGCTGGGACTACAGGCGCCTGCCACCTCGCCCGGCTAGTTTTTTTGTATTTTTTAGTAGAGACGGGGTTTCACCGTGTCAGCCAGGATGGTCTCGATCTCCTGACCTTGTGATCCACCCGTCTCGGCCTCCCAAAGTGCTGGGATTACAGGCTTGAGCCACCGCGCCCGGCCGAAAATTGTCTTTTTTCATTCCTGTGGCCCCAGAACTGTCTTGTCTTCATATTTGAGTTCTGGGTTATTTCTCGTGATAATTTCAGCACTGTATATTTGTTTTGGATTTTCTTTTTATTTAAGAAAAATTCTTTTTTTTTTTTTTCCATATGGGGTCTTGCTGTGTTGCCCAAGCTGATCTCAAACTCCTGGGCTCAAGTGATCCTCTCTCCTTAGCCTCCTGATTAGGCGGCATTACAGGTGCGACATTGTATGCATCTATGTTTCATTTCCTTTGGAGGTGAGTGAAACACCACCTTTTTGGAGCCACAATTATTATTTTTTAAATAACAGCTTTTTTGAAATATAATTTACATACCATAAAGTTCACCCTTTCAAAGTGTCAATTTTGGTGGCTTTAGTGTATTAACAATGTCTATTGCCACAATCTGATTATAGAACATTTTCCTCACCCCCAAGAGAAATCCCGTGTCTATTACCAATCACTGTCTATTTGCCACTACCCCTAGCCACTGGCAGCTGCTATCTTACAGCCACTTACATTGCTTGTTTGCTTATTTATACCAACTGCCTTACTGACTCTATGAATCTGTCTATTCTGGAAAGTGAAATAATAAAATATGTGGTCTTTTGTAAAGTTCATCCATGTTCTAGCTTTTATTAATACTTTTTATGGCTTAATAATAATCCTTTGTAGGGATATATACTATATTTTGTTTAGCTATTCACAGTTGATAGACATTTGAGTTGTTTCCCTTTGTGGCCATTATGAATAATGCTGGTATGAACGTTGATGTACAAGTTTTTGTGTGGACATTTGTTTTCAGTTTTCTTGAATACAGTCATATCTTGTTTTCTTGCCGTTTCCTTTATTGCACTTCAAGTATTATGATTTTTACAAATTGAAGTTTTATGGCAACCCTTTGTTGAGCAAATCTGTCAGTACTATTTTTTCCAGCTGCATGAGCTCACTTTGTGTCTCTGTCGCATTTTGGTAATTCTCAAACTATTTCACACTTTTATTATTATTATTTTTGAACAGAGTCTCGCTCTGTCACCCAGACTGGAGTGCAGCAGCACGATCTTGGCTTAGTGCCACCTCTGCCTCCTGGTTTCAAACAAGCATGTCTGGCCAATTTTTGTATTTTAAGTGGAGACGGGATTTCACCATGTTGGCCAGGCTGGTCTTGAACTCCTGACCTCAAGTGATCTGCCTGCCTTGGCCTCCCAAAGTGCTGGAATTACAGATGTGAGCCACCATGCCTGGCCTCTTTTAAAATTATTATTATACCTGTTATGGTGATTAGTGATCTTTGTTACTATTGTAATGGTTGTGGAGTGCCAATGAACTGCGCTCCTGTAGGACAGTAAACTTAATAAATGTTTTGTGTATTGTGACTATACCACCAATTGGCTTTTCTCTCATATCTCTTTTCTGCTCAGAACTCCCTATTCACTTAGACACAATGATATAGAAATTAGAATAGTTACAACCCTACAGTGTCTTTTAAGTGTTCAAGTGAAAGGAAGAGTTGCACATCTCTTCCTTTAAATCAAAAGCTAGAAATGATTAAGTTTAGTGAGGAGGGTGCGTCGAGATGGGCCAAAAGCTAGGCCTGTTGTGCTAGTTAGCCGTTGTAAATGCAAAGGGCAAATTCCAAAGGAATTAGAGCAAATCTAAATTGTAAACATGTAAAATTCAACACAATATTTTGAGAAACAGTGACAATTAGTATTCTCAAAATTTAATATCAAGGAGAAAAATTAGTTTCTAAATTATTTGAAAGACAACTTCTCTTAAAATTAGCCTTTGGAATTTATTCTTGCTAATGGTCTTATGACAAGTCCTATGATCCCATCATGGATATTTATATAGGAGAGGAGATCATCATGTGGTTTTTTTGTTTGTTTGAGCCAGTTCTTTTCGTTTTGTGATACTAGTGGAATCATACTTGATTATTCTTTCTTATTTGTAGGTAAAATTCCAGGCAAACATGTTAAGTAGGGAAGGCCCTGTTGGTGCCATGGAAATAGCAGGAAACCAAGAATCAAGAGATCAGGTTCTGAAGCCCACTCTGCCGTTAAGACGCTATCAACTTATTTGGGCCTTGATTTTCTTTTCCATATAGCACATTCATTTGTATGTTCTCTCAAGTGCCATTTTAAATATTTTTTTGATAGCATATACAGAATAATTTTGGTTTTGGTAGGAATTAAGATAAAGTATATATGAAGTTTTTTTTTTTTTTTGAGATGGCGTTTCGCTTTTGTTGTCTAGGCTGGAGTGCAGTGGCATGATCTCAGCTTGCTGCAACCTCCACCTCCTGGGTTCAAGCGATTCTCCTGCCTCAGCCTCCCAAGTAGCTGAGATCACAGACATGCATGACCACGCCCGGCTAATTTTGTATTTTTAGTAGAGACAGGGTTTCTCCGTGTTGATCAGGCTGATCTTGAACTCCAGACCTCAGGTGATCTGCCTGCCTCCGCCTGCTAAAGTACTGGGATTACAGGCGTGAGCCACTGCGCCCAGCCTGAAGTATAATTTTTAAATATATGTGCTTGTGCAGAAATGAGGAGCAAGTAGAGAGTTGATAAAAACTTTATGAACTCAGGTTGGAAAACAGTTTGTGTTAAATGTTTTATTATTGTAACGTGTTCCAGCCTATAATATGAATCCTAGGAGAACAACCATGTACCTGTAATGGAAGAAACTCCTGTGATCAAAGAAGGTGGTAGGGAAAAGGATACACACAAAAAGAGTTCTTTTTTTTTTTTTTTTGAGACGGAGTCTCGCTCTGTCGCCCAGGCTGGAGTGCAGTGGCGCGATCTCGGCTCACTGCAAGCTCCGCCTCCCGGGTTCACGCCATTCTCCTGCCTCAGCCTCCCGAGTAGCTGGGACTACAGGCGCCCACAACCGTGCCCGGCTAATTTTTTGTATTTTTAGTAGAGACGGGGTTTCACTGTGGTCTCGATCTCCTGACCTTGTGATCCGCCCGCCTCGGCCTCCCAAAGTGCTGGGATTACAGGCGTGAGCCACCGCGCCCAGCCACAAAAAGAGTTCTAGTTGGGAGAGTTATGTTAACTGTTGTAAAATTGAAAAAGAGCTATGAAATGCCTGCCAACAAGTCTTGAACTGTGTATACTTTCTTTTGTTGTGGTGACTGTTTTTGTAAAATCAAATGTTTCATTTATTCCATTTATAAATTATTAGCTGCATTCTAGGCCCTTGTTTTAGAATTGAAGACTAGAGTAGAGAACAAGATGAACTTGAATCCTTCCTTTTTGGAATTTAACTTTTAATAATAGATATGGACAATAAACAAGACATTTAAAAATTGTGATATATGCCATGAAGAAAATAAACCGTAATGTGATAGAAAGTAATGGGAGAGATAGTGGTTGGGAACTGTGACCTGAATGTTGGAAAACAGCTAACTAGAAAAGACCAGGCAGATAAACACCTTGAGATGGAAAAAGGAACAGAAACAAGAGCCAACTGAGAGAAGGAAAGAATAGCCTGAGATGGATTTATGGAAGGACCACCATTTAGGATATTGACCGTGGTAAGGTGTTGAGATTTTATTCCAAGTGCAGTGAAAAACTATTGAGGGGTTTAAGCAGGGAAAATTACTTGGTGCAATAAACATTTTTCAAATATCACTCTTTGTGGAAATGCATTAGAGGGAGGCAAGAATGGAAGTTCACTATTAACAGTAGGAAAGGAGAGAAATATCGTGGTTTGGTTTAGACAAGGGTCATTCATTGGAGATGAAAAAAGTGGACAAAGTTGATGCATATTTTGCAGATAGGACTGACAGAATTTGCTAATAGGCTGTATATTGGGAGGTAAGGGAAATAGTTCCAAGTACAGATTTTTTTTGAAGAAAACATCTAAAATTGGTCTTTTAAAACATTTATTCTCCCTGCCTTAAAACATGATAGTTAATACTAGTATTCTACATGGTAAATGTTTCCTTGACACTTCTATCATTTTTATTTTATTTTGTTTTTTAGGCTTATGCATCTGGATGTGACATTGTAATACTGGGAAGCGATTTTGAAAGATTACAGATAATCCCAGGAGCTAAACATGGAAATATTCAAGTGGGATGTGTAGACTGTTCAATGCAACAAGGCAAGGTTTGTAATCTTGTAATATACAAATTTGTTTGGAATATGGTTTTTGTCAGGATAATCTCTGAAGTATGTATTTCCTGTTGAATTAGAGACTTGGCTTTGTTTCAAAGATAGTGTAGCTAGAAAAATTTTTGGCTCTCTAAGATGCATTCCAAGAGTGCCAGAAATTCTATTCTTATATAATTTTAAATTATAGCATCATCTTCTCTGAGAAAGAAATATAGTACTTACTGATATAGAATGAGTCTAAAGCTTACGTATTTAAAAGGTGATTGGATTGGGGGAAAGGAGTAACAATAAATCTTCAACATTTACAAATAAACTAAAGGAAATGATTTAGAGTTTGTTTGTTTGTTTGTTTGTAAACAGGCAGTTATCTCCTTGTAACTTCTGTGTAACAAGGGCTGTGTAACTTTGTGGAAATGAAAAACTCTTCTAGAGTTTATAATATTCTAAGGCCATAAGAAAAGTGAAAAACTTTATCTGGACTTCTATTTGCATATGAAAAGTAAAAAGGTAGCCTTGAAAGTAAAATAGTAACAACAAAAACAGAGGAAACAAAGTATAAAATTGTTCTAGATCAGGTTAAATACAGTTCCTATAGTACCAGAATGAGAAAGTCATACTAGTAGGCAAGGCAGCATAATATATAGCTTAAAATAACTCCATGTAGGCATAGATGGTAAGGCCTATGTATAGTTGTAGCAAGACTGGACTGAACTTTGCAAATATACTCATATGGTTCCACTAGAACATTTTGTGTAAGGAATCAAAATCGTCATATAAGAGTCCGTGAACCCAATCATTTGTTTTTAAATCTAATCTTCATTTGAGGTAAACCTTCTAGTATTAAAAGTTGCTTCCTGGGACCTAAAGATACTAATTATAAAAGGAGTTTCTGTTTTCTCAATCTTTACCTATTTGTTGGACTACTATTCTTTTTGTTACATGGTATTCCTTCCCTTTAATATAGTTACAAGTATCCCCTATCTTTTGTTGAGGCCTCTGATGACTTCTTGCTATACAACAAAAATGCTCTTTATTATGGAATGCTGAAAATCCTTTATTTTTTTATTTTTTTTTCTTTGAGATGGAGTCTCACTCTGTTGCCCAGGCTGGAGTGCAGTGGCGCAATCTTGGCTCACTGCTGCCTCTGCCTCCCGGGTTCAGGTAATTCTCCTACCTCAGCCTCACGAATAGCTGGGATTATAGGTGCCTGCCATCATACCCGGCTAATTTTTGTATTTTTAGTAGAAACGGGGTTTCACCATGTTGGTCGGTCTGGTCTCAATCTCCTGACCTGGTGATCTGCCCTCATTGGCCTCCCAAAGTGCTGGGATTATGTGAACCACGGCGCCCAGCCTATCCTTGAGATTTTTATTTTCATTCTCTTCATGTTTGTTTGGTCTCCTAGCTCTTCTGTTCTGTAATCTTTCTTAACTGTATAAAAACTTGCTTAATACTATCTAGACTCACATGGAGTTGGTTAATGTTAAAAATCTAATTTAATACTTTCCAATATGGGCTATCTTTTTGTAATAGACTATATGACAGTCCAGGTTAGAATGAAGAAATCATGGCCAGGTGTGGTGGCTCTTGCCTGTAATCCCAGAGCTTTAGAAGGGTCAAGGTGGGCAGATCGCTTGAGACCAGGAGTTTGAGACCAGCCTGGGGCAACCCTGTCTCTATAAAAATAAAAATAAAAAGTAAATAACCGGACGTAGTGGTATGCTTCTGTAGTCCTAGCTACCCGGGAAGCTGAAGAGGGAGAATCACTTGAGCCCAGGAGTTCCAGGCTGCAGTGAGCTCTGATTGCACCACGCACTGCAGCCTGAGTGACAAAGCAAGACCCCATCTCTAGAAAAACAAAAAGAGGAATTAAGAAGTCATTTGGTTTTATAATCATTCTAATGAAGAAATATTTTCTTCATTTACAGATATCGGTATTATCAGAGTGGTTCCTTAAAGTATCAGGAAGAAAATTGGCAGGTTCTGGTACCCGGGGACTTTTGACTGTTTGCATTTAAGAAGGAAATGTTCTTTGGGAAGCCAAGGCAGGTGGATCATGAGGTCAGGAGTTCAAGACTATTATGGCCAAAATAGAGAAACCCTGTCTCTACTTAAAAATACAAAAAAAAAAAAAAAAAAAAAAAAAATTAGCTGGGCATGGTGGCAGGCGCCTGTAATCCCAGCTACTCAGGAGACTGAGGCCGGAGAATCGTTTGAACTCGGGAGGCAGAGGTTGCAGTGAGCCGAGATCCCGCCATTGCACTTCAGCCCGGGTGACAGCGTGAGACTCTGTCTCAAAAAAAAAAAAGAAAAAAAAACAAAGGAAATGTTAACATCATAGGCACTTGTATTTTTATTACTGCTGTTTTTTTCTTCGTACTGTACTACCACCTAATTCATTTTTCTGAGAAAATTAATCCTCATTTATCCTGTTATTCATCAGCTTCAAAATATTCTTAGCCCATTACCTTGGAAAAGTTCAAATTGTTCACCTTGGTGTGAGGCATTTTACAACCTGATTCAGACCTGCCTTTTTAGTCTCAGGTACTCTATTCTGTTAGAAGGAGCACTCTCTTCTTGGTGGGATGGTGGTCATTCACCTCTAAACATATATTACCTCTTTTAATGTTTACACCTGTGTTCATACTATGCCCTATTTATAAAGTTGAATACTTGCTGCTTTTTGAAATCCCACCCATAATTAAAGGCCCAAATTAACACTTCCTCCAGATCAGTGCAGCACAAGTGAGATCTATATCCTAAGAACTCAGAACGCTTAAAATACCCATTCACGGTTTTTTTCTCCATATGTATGTTGTGTCCTCATACCTTCCTCTTTACTAGATCATATGTTCTTTTTTCTATCCATGATCCATTCATTTAATCTCTCTCTGTCTGTCTGTCTCTCTCTGTTTGATTTCTGATATTTTGATGTTCTTCATATGAGACTCACTCAAGTTTTAGTAGTAGTGACCTTATAAAACAGAGCCAGTAAAGGTTATGATCCATCAATTTAAAGAGTAAATTCAAAGGATAAATAAAGTAGAATATGTTTTAAAATGTACTCAGGAGTTTCCAGAGGAATAGACCTAAGTTATATTTTTGAAACGTTAATATACACTGACAGAATTATGAATTTTGAGGATGGATGACAACAATTAACATTTACTGTGCATATTGTATATCACTTATTATATGCTAGGTGTTTTACAAATGTTATTTCAACCCTCAAAATAATGCTGTTAGGAAGATAGTGTTGTGCATATTATGAACACTGATATGGAAACTAATGTTTGGAGAGATTAAGTTGCTAGTTACGTAGTAAGTAGCAGTTTAGGATTCTAATGCAGATGTGATAGTCTTCAAAACTGACATTCTTAAGCATCAGTGAGTGAAATTGTGTGTATTGGCATAAAGTTACAGTATTCATTTCTTTGCTTTTTTTGATTCATAAGTAAGTTAACATATCCCTGATAAGTTCTTTTTTTCTTTTTAAAAGATTGCAGCATCTTATGGAAACGTTATCTCCATTTTTGAACCAGTTAACCTACCGAAACAAAAGAAAAATTTGGTCAGTAATTTATGATTTTTTCTTTTAGGAATTGAAATGTGTTAAGTATTAAAAGAGCATAAAATCAGAGTGATCATCGAGTACATCGGTATAACTTATATACTATAATTGAACCTACATGTTAAATTCCATTTTGATATTAAAAATATATTTAAATTTTTCATTGGAATAGTTAAAATAAATCGTGCCGATGAATTGTTAAAATGCTTTATTATTTTATTTCTGAAATTTTAAATTTTATAATATTTCAAGAGTCAGTAACCTAAAGTTTGGCACTTACTTTATTGCTAGTATCAAATACCCTCGTCCAGCCATATGTAGTACTTTTTCTTTGTTTTATAATCTACCTTTATACAGGTTTTTTGCCTCTTCAGGGCTTAACTTTCTTGCATTATTTAGATCATGTAATACAATCGTTAATAGGTCAGTGAATGTTTTTCTGTATAAGGAAGCTGTACTCAGAAATAGTTCTGAAAACTGGTTATCCAATAGTTTATAAATATTTGGATCATGTTAGTAGATTTTATAGGTTCTTTAATGCTCATGCCTGTAATCATCTCTACTTCAGAGGGTGAGGCAGGAAGATTGCATAAGGCCAAGAGTTTGAAACCAGCCTGGGCAACATTTTTAAAACAGTTTAGCCAGGCATGGTGGCGCATGCCTATAGTCTCAGCTGCTCAGAAGGCTGAGATGGGAGGATCATTTGAGCCCAAAAATTTGAGGTTGTGGTGAGCAATGATTGCAGCACTGCATTCCAGCCAGGGTAACACAGAGAGACCCTGTCTCTAAAAATAAAAATAAAAACAAACCATCTGAAAGAAGATAAGTATAGTGTCATTGAAAGAGCAATGTTTTGGGGGTCATAGGACTGATTTCTATTTCTGGGTCTGTCTAGCTAGTTGGTCTTAGGTAAGTCAGCCTTATGAAATTATTTGCTCAACTCTCAAATTGATTAATATCTATTCAGTCTTGATAGGAATATTATTAGGCTAACATGTCAAAGACCATTTAGAAATACATTAATTATAAAGGACTAAACTGTTTTAATAGCAGACATACCTTTATATATCTTTTGATAGTTTTCATATCATCTTCACTTAGCTCATTAGTATTTTACAAATTACTTCAAACCTAGTTTGTACAGCTATTATTTCTTCTTTTTACGAATAAGGCAGTAGAGTAGTCTCAAAGAATATAGTGACTTGACCAGTGAAACAGCTGTTAAGCCACAGAACTAAGAGTAAAACCATCTGTATTGATTCCTAGGTGTGAGCATCCTTTTCTTACCTTGTGTTGATGAAAACTATTTTCTGAGTTAATTGATATTTATCTTTAAATTTCACAGTAGTGTTCACACTTCTGATTTCTATTTGTTTTTACAGATTGCCTAGTGAATCCAATATTTGAGCCTCTTTAAGGCTTAAGAATTAGTAATTGGCAGTACTAAAAAGAAATTTTTTAGGTGATTACCCCACCCAGCCCAATTGAACAGTGTATTTCAATACTCAATAAATATTTATTAAATAAAATAAGTGGCTTTTGAAAATCACTATGTTATGTTAAAATGCCTTTATTGGGAAAGATAAAATAGAGAATTTCAGTGTTTGCCCATTTTCTCCTTTACTAATTATGAATATAATGTATAAAACTCAAAAAGAGGCTGGTTTGTTGGCTTATCAGCACTGACTTTGCAGAAGGGATAATAAAATCTTGAAGAAGGGCTAAAGTGGATCAAATGGCAAAGTTACAGACTTGAAAGATGTATAAAATATATGATTCTAGAATATAGTCTCAGAATCTTCAGATCCTTGTAAAAATATTTCCTTTTCTTTGTATATTACAGAGTATTCTTTTAAGATGGTGGTCTTCATGAGAATTGCACATCACAACTACTGTTGGGTATATGTGCCCAGATCCTGCCCTGGGAATTTCTAAATCTGTAGCTGTAGGATTGTGTCAATGCACTTATATGTCTTGTTCTAGAGAGGGTTCTGGTATGTACTGTGATTGGAAGACGTTCCTGCAAGACAGTGTTTCATGAAAGCATATTCTGTAGGTCACCTATGTCAAAATCACCTGGGGTGTTAAAGTACAGGTTTCTGTGCCCCATCCTGAAACTTTTGAACCTGAATTTTTGGGCACAGGTCTTGGAAATTTGAATTTTTAGTAACATCTCAGGCTATTCTTTGTTGTACCAAAGTTTGAGAGCCACCACATTAAGAGAGTATGAATCTCAATCTGTAATTGGGCTGTGAACTTAGCTTAGTGTAGGCCACAACCTGAATTTAAAAAGAGAATGAAAGTATCAGAGTATGTCACATGTAATAAGGATAAACGTAGGTTGTATTTATTTGTATGTGTATGTGTTCTGGGTCACAATATATTGTATATTTCTTACTGATTTGCAGGCAGAACAAAGGGGAAAATTTTGCTTTAAGAAGTTGTAAGGCGATAAATTATATAGTAGTATCAAAACGTTACATCTTTTATTCTGAATATTCCCACATACCATTATGATCTCAGATGGGGATAAAACAGTAAAGGAGAAGAAAACATCAAATTGTAAAGCCACAGACACATTTAAAATTAAATTTTTAACTGTAACTGTAGTAATACTAAATCAATAATTAAATCTGAGGTTAATAAGACTGTTATCCAAGGTAGCATATGGTTATTGGCTGTTTATACTAAAGATAGAATTTTGACCACCAGTAATGGATATTCTCTCACATGTCTTCTTTATCATATATTCTCTATTTTTGTTGACTGAATTGAACATTTTGTTATCTTTAAAATTGTGTTATTGTAAGAATAGGAAGCGTAAACGTACACATTTGACAGAGAAAAGATGCCAATCATAATGGGCTAAATGACTTTTTTCTTAATTTTAGGAATTATATAGTCAGTGGCAGAAAAGTGGCCAATTTTTTCTGGAATCAATAGCACACAATATAACTTGGGATCCCACAGGTAAGAAAATAAGCAGGATTAACTAAAATGAAATATCATTTGCCTAGTTGTTCTTATTTTTATTACTCTCATGTATTTTACTTCTGCTGTGTGTAAGATTGTGGGGAATACCAAAGAGGTAAAATGGATTACCCTTTTAGAGTTTATACTGAAACGAAGACAGATATGCACTGTAAGAAATGAGAGAATGTTCTAAGTGCCATAATAGGATACCCATTGTTTTTGGAAAGAGATATTTCTCTGGAGAATTAAGGTTTTATTGAAAAGGAGTCTTTGGACCTGAGAGTAAACAGACTTTAGCAATGAAGGTTGAGTAGATGGAACAGGAAAAAAGTGAAGTTTAAGAAAATATATGCCGGGCGTGGTGGCTCACCACTTTCCCAGCACTTTGGGAGGCTGAGGTGGGCAGATCACCTGAGGTCGGGAGTTCGAGACCAGCCTGACCAACATGGAGAAACCCCATCTCTACTAAAAATACAAAAAATTACCCAGGCATAGTGGCGCATGCCTGTAATCCCAGCTACTTGGGAGGCTGAGGTTGGAGAATTGTTTGAACCCGGTAGGTGGAAGTTGCAATGAGCTGAGATCATGCTATTGCACTCCAGCCTTGGCAACAAGAGTGAAAATCCATCTCAAAAAAAAAAAAAAGAAATAAAATATAATGAATATTTGTATCAATTATCTATTTCTGCATTAGAAAAGCATCCTCCAAAATGATGGATGGCTTAAAACATCCATCATTTTGTTGCTTATGATTCTATTGGTCAGGAAGGCTCTGTGGGAATGGCTTGTCTATTGTTCCATGTGGTAGTGACTGAAGCAGTTTATCTGCAGCTAAAAGATCCAAGAAAGACTTTGTTCACATATCTGGGCCTTGCTGCTTACTATCTACTGCAGTGCCTTTGTTCTCCTCCACATGGCCTCTTCTATGGCTCTCTCTAGCAGGGCAGCCTGGATTTTACATGGTGGCTGCATTCTGAGAGTGAAAGTGGAAGCCACAAGGAAGTCCCAGAATGTTATTCCTGCCACATTATATGGTCACAAGTCCAGCTAATATTAAGGGATGGGAGACATAGACTCCACCTCTTGATGAAAGATATGGCAAAGTCATATTACATGGGGGCATCAACATAGGGAGACATAATTTATTGGGAGCCATTTTTACCATTCTACAAAAGTGACCGAAGGCACAGAGAAAGAAAGCATAAGATACATTATAATAAGGATTAGTACTTCACTGGGCTGAGTCTCAGTGGTGGTAAGGAGATAAGACCTTACCGTGTTATAGGAGACCTTTAAAGTCATTCTAAAAAATTTGAATTTAATTATTTATGGTTGTCTAAAAACTATAGATTTTCAAAAGAGGCTAGTAATGTAAGATTTATGGTTTTGCGAGATTGGTCTGCCAGCAGTGAGTTAGAAGGGTCAGTGGCAAATGGAACAGGAGAAGGAGTGACCTTTGGAGAGGTTGTAGTCTCATTAGTCTGGATGAGAAATAAGAACTTATTTCAATGCCTTTTCCATAGTAGGTGCTGAATTAATATTAAATGAATTAATGAATAGTGAAAGGTATACATGGATGTGAAATGTGTTTAGGCAGTAGAATTGACATTACTTGACAACTGGATTTGAAATACTTTGAGCGTATCTATGACCACACAAAGAGTAATATGTAGGAGTTAGAGGTAGTGGAACATAAGGTGTTAATTGGATATGTGGACCTTGAGAAGCTTGTATATCATAAAGCAATGTATAGACATTTGAATCTAGAACATAGAAAGTTATCTTTAGGGCTGGGCACGGTGGCTTACACCTGTAATATCAGCACTTTAGGAGGCTGAGTGGGGAGAATTGCTTGAGCCCAGGAGTTTGAGACCAGCCTGGGCAATATAGGGAGACTCCATCTCTACAAAAAAATTTTTGGCAAGTTAGTCAGGCTTGGTGGCCAGCACCTGAGGTCTCAGCTACTCAGGAGGCTGAGGTGGGAGGCTTGTTTGAGCCCAGGAGGTTGAGGCTGCAGTGAGCTGTGGTCGTGCTACTGCATTCTAGCCTGGGTGACAGCAAGACCTTGTCTCAGAAAAAAAAAAAAAAAAGGAAAAAAAAGTTATCTTTGGAACATAGAAATAGAAGTCATCAGAGAGAGAAAAATATTTTTAGATGGTGTTGGTAAACTGATTAATGCCTTTCTTTTGTGTCCAAATTTACTATTGTATCTTGCCTAAATCATAAGATTTTCTGTTTTAGACTTTTTATGCTTTTTTCCTGCTTTAATATCCGTAATATCCTGCTTTAATATCCATAATTTAATATCTGTAATATCTAATTCTTAGAGTTTGAAATCAGTATACCATATTGTATCTTACCTACTTTTGTTCCATTCCATACCTGGGATTAATTTTGTATTCTGTATTAAATTCTTAATCTTTTATGGGATATCTTAATTTATCTTCAGTTTATATTAAGCAAAATAAAACTTGTATTTGTTGGTAAGTTCAAAAGTGGAATAATCAACATATTTAAATGGAATGTTTCATTACTTCTTGTGCTTTTTTTCTTCCCCTGTCTGTGAAACCTTCTATCTAGTTGCTCTACTATTTATTGAGCTTCTGCTTAGTACCTGGCCTGTGCTAGAGACTTTGTGCATATTATAGCTAATCCTTACAACAACTGTATTTAAACCTCAAATTTTGTAGATGAGAAAAATGGAAACTCAGAAATTGCCCAACTAGATCAAATTCACATGGCTAATTAAGCATCTTACCTGGGATTTAGACACAGGGATTTCTAATCTAAAGTCTATGCCAGAGATCCACTTTTCCTTTTGAAACAAGAAAACGAGGGCCAAGCATGCTGGCCTGGCCCATGCTTGTAATCCCAGCAGTTTGGGAGGCTGAGGTGTGAGGGTTGTTTGAGCCCAGGAGTTTGAGACCAGCCTGGGCAACATAGTGAGACCCTGTCTCAGCAAAAAATTTTAAAAATAGTGATTATTCTAGAAATAAACAAATCTATAGTCTTTAATTGCCAAGGTGAATGCCATCTTTATTGTCAGTTTTTTTGCCAAAATTGCTTGTCTTTTGTGTGGATGATAGCACGACCTTCTACTTAATTCCCAAGTCATAAAGTTGGGACTCTGTCCTTTAAACCTCTTGTTTTTTCCCTGTATTTATTTGGTGTCAAACCTTGGCAATTCTTTTTTTCATTTTTTTCTTGACACAAGGTCTTGCTCTATTGCCCAGGCTGCAGTGCCACAATCATAGCTCACTGCAGCCTTGACCTCCCAGGCTTGGGTGATCCTTTCACCTCAGCTTCCCTAGTGTCTGGTACTACAAACACATGTCTAACTAATTTTTGTAATTTTTTTTTTGTAGAGACAGGGTTTCACTGTGTTGCCCAGGCAGGTCTTGAACTCCTGGGCTCAAGCAGTCCTCCCACCTTGGCCTCCCAAAGTGGTGGGATTACAGGTGTGAGCCACTGCACCCAGCCTTGACAATACTTTTTGAAATGGCTTTCAGATGCTTGCTTTTTAAATATTTGGTTGAGATCCTTATGATTTACCATCTGAATTTTTTATTATTTATTTATTTATTTTTTTTAGGCAGAGTTTCACTCTTCTTGCTCAGGCTGGATTGCAATGGCGTGATCTCAGTTCACTGCAACCTCTGCCTCCCAGGTTCAAGCGATTCTCCTGCCTCAGTCTCCTGAGTAGCTGGGTTTATAGGCATGCTCCACCACACCCAGCTAATTTTGTATTTTTAGTAGAGATGGGGTTTCTCCACGTTGGTCAGGTTAATCTTGGACTCCCGACCTCGGGTGATCCACCCGCCTTGGCCTCCCAAAGGGCTGGGATTACAGGTGTGAGCCACCATGCCTGGTCTACCATCTGAATTTTTATAGTTAATTAACCAGGTTTAATAGTTTAATAGTTGGTTAGCCACACATTTATGTTTTCCTTGATGTTGTCTGTCTCTGGAGTTGTTTTCTAAGAAGTATTTTTAACCTTTGTATACTAGAGTCTTTGAAATCTCGATGAAAGTTACAGATTATCTTTCTGGAAAAATGCATATATTGTATGTGTGATTTTTGTATGTTATCTCAGTAGAGGGGGACTCACAGGCCTCACTATCTGTTGACTGCCCCTCCTCCAGTTAAGCCTTCTTGTTCTAAAATACAGATCCAGTTTTGTAACAACTCCCCCACAATCCCCCACTGCCACTTGAAAATCTTTTACTCCCAACTACCTATAACCTTGTCCAAATGCTATGAACTTGAAAAAGTCTTCACAGTCTCACCTTAGCATTTTTTCCATGGTAATTTTTTTTTCTAGCCTTTCCGTGTATGTTATTCCTTAACCTATACCAGGTTAAGAGGCATTCTTAGGAAAATATATGAACTTATATGTCTTCATGCCTTTGTTCATGTTAGGTTTCCTTTCTGAAATGCCTGTCTCTTCTGCTTATTCATCCATTAAGGACCAGGTTGCATTTCATCACTTTTCCTGGCACTTTTACTACAGGTACACATTAATGTCTCCTTCCTGTGGGCTTCCATAAAGCTTTGCACACATTTCTATCATGTATGTAACACTTTTACATGGTATCATATTTCCATGTCTTTCTACTGAAATATGAACTCATGAAAAAGGGCAATGTTTTATTTTTCATTGTATTTCCAATGTCTAGCACAGTGCCTGGGACAAAGAAGATGCTCATTAAATATTTGTTAAAAGAGAGATTATAAGATTTCTTCCTTTCTATCTCAAGCTATTTTAACAAAATTAAAATACAGCCTTCTCCTCTGTTCCTCAAAATATATTTTTTTGATATTTGACTTTTTTAAGAAGTTGTTTTATGTGAAATTCTTGAACATGTAATTTAAGTCACTATTAAATATCTAAATATAAATGATGAATAATTTTTTTTTAGGCAGTCGTCTTTTAACTGGTTCGAGCTATTTGCAACTCTGGTCCAATACGAACTTGGAGAAGCCAACTGAAGATGAAAATTTAAATAAAACAGATCTTAACTTTGGAGATTGGAGATGCATTTGGCATTGCAAGTAAGCAATTAATCAGGGGAGTAAACTGATAAACCTATTGTTCTATGTGGTTTTATTATAAATGTATTTTAGTTGTATAAAACCACACTGACATAAAAAAGTGTTGCTTTTTAGTCTATGGTATGCTTTTTCTTATACATAGATAATTTTCTATTTCCTGTGTTCTACAAATACATTTTTTAAAAATGTCAAATAAAATAGGAAGAAACATAAATGTGTAAGGCCTATATGAAGACCATTAAATACAAACTTGCCAAATTATATAAAAGTTAGATGACTTTCATGCTTTTGAATGGAAGACTTCCTATTGTGAAGAAATCTATATTTCCGACATAATCTATATATTGAACATAATCCTTACCAAAATCTGAGTAGAATTTCTATTGAGCATAATTCTAAGCTCTGCTTAAAAGGACAACTATGGGAAAGTCAGATAAATTCTGAAAGAAAAGAAGAATAAAGATATACAGTATAGTAAAATGAATTCTCATGCCACAGATGATCAAGCATTTTGTTATTGATGTAGGAACGGACAGATTAGGATCCAGGATTAGACTCTGAAGTGCAACGATGTGAGGCTCACTGCAATTCTTACTGCCTCCCCGGTTCAAACAGTTCTCCTCCCTCAGCCTCCTGAGGAGCTGGGATTACAGGCACGTGCCACCACACCCAGCTAATTTTTGTATTTTTAGTAGAGACGGGGTTTCACCATGTTGGCCAGTTTGGTCTTGAACTCTTGACTTCAGATGATCTGCCTGCTTCAGCCTCCCAAAGTGTGCTGGCATTACAGTTGTGAGCCACCGTGCCCAGCTGTAAGGTAGTATTTTATAGTAAGGAAAACTAGCTAGCTCTGTAGAGGGGAAATTAAGTTAGAGTCTTTCATACCTGATACCAAAACAAATGTGAGATGGAGGAAAAAATTTCTATAAAATGAAACAAAAATATTAGAGGAAAATACAGGTGAGATTTTATATTTTAGAGCTACATTGTCCAGTATGGTAGCCACTAACTGCATGTTATTATTGAGCACTTGAAATGCAACTAGTCCAAACTGAGATATGCTGGACTTCAAATATTTAGTATTAAAGTGTAAAATATCTCTAACATTTTAAAAAATATGTTGAAATTAAAATTTTATATATTAGGTTAAATAAAAAATATAATTAATTTTGCCTGTTTCAACTTTTTAAAAAAATGTGGCTGATAGGAAATTTAAAACTACATGTTTGGCTAAGTTTGTCATTTATGTTATATTGCTGTTTGACAAGAAATGCTGCTTTAGAGTTAGGGAAAGACTAAGAATGACTCCCAAACTGGAAATGGATAGGCTAGGAATAATTAATAGTTCTAACCGTATCAATAAAACGTTTCTATAAAGCAAAATGTCCACAAGGAAAGAAACACAAACATGAGGAGAAATATGTGCAGTTTTGGGCAAATGCGTTTTTAAAAGTAGGCCTTAAATTAGTTAGAAAAGAACAGGTATCACAATACTAAGCAACTTTGGGCAATGGAGAGAAAATTTTAAGAAGGTATAGAACATATTAACAGTAAGTGCGATAAAAGGTGTTCTCACTTGAAATCAAGAATGTGAAATTTCAGAAAAAGGATGAATCTTATGTAATAGTGTTTAGAGAAATAAGTACTCTTGTATACTGTCAATAAGGGAGTAGAGTACAGTTGGTATTATTTTTTGAGATGGAGTCTCACTCTGTTGCCCAGGCTGGAATGCAATGGTGCAATCACAGCTCACTGCAAGCTCCACCTCCCGGCTTCATGCCATTCTCCTGCCTCAACCTCCCAAGTAGCTAGGACTATAGGCCCCCACTGCCACGCCTGGCTAATGTTTTCTATTTTTAGTGGAAACAGGGTTTCACTGTTAGCCAGGATGGTCTCGATCTCCTGACCTCATGATCCTCCTGCCTTGGCCTCCCAAAGTGCTGGGATTACAGGTGTGAGCCACTGCACCCACCCTGATATTGTCTTTTTGGAGCACACTTTGGAAGTATGATTCAACAGGCTTAATTTTTTTCATGTCCTTTAAATAAGTTTTCCAGGTTTCATTCATTCATTCAACAAATATTTGTTGAATGGTTCCAGGCAGCTTTAAAGATGCTTAGAATATTGCGATGAACAGATAGGGGTAGATAGAAAATAAACCAGTAGACTGGTATAATAGGATCTTAAGTGAAACTGACTAGATTTATATGAAGTGGTGATAGCATAAATACCACGTACCAAAGTAAGGCAGACGTCCCATATGTAGAATTTACAGAGGAGATTTCAAAGGAGTTGGTTCCATGTATTTTGCAATCCTCGAATAGGTAATGGGTTAACATGTAGAAAGGGAATAGAATTTTGCATAAATAATTCTTTAGAAAGAACTGTAGGCCAGGCATGGTGGCTCACGCCTGTAATCTCAGCACTTTGGGAGGCCGAGGTGGGCGGATCACCTGAGGTTGGCAGTTCAAGACCAGTCTGACCAAGATGGCGAAACCCCATCTCTACTAAAAATACAAAAATTAGCCGGGTGTGGTGGCACATGCCTGTAATCCTAGCTACTTGAGAGGCTGAGGCATGAGAATAGCTTGAACCCGGGTGGCAGAGATTTCAGTAAACCGAGATCACACCACTGCACTCCAGGCTGGGCAATAGAGTGAGACTCTATCTCAATAAAAAAAGAAAAAAAAATAGTATTTTGTCTTAAGGATATCCTTAGGATTAACCAGATGTTCTGAAAATGTGTGTGCAGGCATGTTCACTTCTCTTTTTGTTGTTGTTGCAGCAAAAATTAGAAAACAGCAGTGAAAAATTATTTTAAATCATTGTAAACATATACAATGGAGTATCATAAGCCAATAAAATAATGTAGATCTGTACACCTGGAAAAATATACACATCTTTTGCATCTATATGCAAAGATGTTCATGACAAATTTTTGTTGTTGTTGTTTGAGACAGAGTTTTGCTCTGTCACCCAGGCTGAGTAGAGTGGTGTGATCTCGGCTCACTGCAACCTCCACCTGCCG
Organism: Macaca mulatta; assembly: GCF_049350105.2. Lineage (NCBI taxonomy): Eukaryota > Metazoa > Chordata > Mammalia > Primates > Cercopithecidae > Macaca > Macaca mulatta. Next base: position 128,217,092 of record NC_133411.1, read on the forward strand.
GGTTCAAGCAATTCTCCTGCCTCAGCCTCCCAAGTAGTTGGGATTACAGGGGCGTGTCACCACACCTGGCTAATTTTTGGTATTTTTAGTAGAGATGGGGTTTCATCATGTTGGCCAGGCTGGTCTTGAACTCCTGACCTTGTGGTCTGCCCACCTCAGCCTCCCAAAGTACTGGGATTACAGGCGTGAGCCACTGTGCCTGGCCTGTGTCATATTTTTAATGGGTGGTAAATATGACTTCAGTTTCTAGCCCTACTTCTCCCACCTTTTTCTGCAGAAAGTAGAGAGAGCAAAGAAAAGGATTTGGAAGTTTATGTATTAAAATGTTAAGATTGGCTTTGTCTGAGGAAAGGATGTGGCAGTATTGGTGAAAAATATGAAGGATTTCATTTTCTTTTTATCTACCTGTATCAACTTTTCTACAATGTATTATGCTTAAAATCAGGAAAAAAAAAGTTATTTGTATCTGAAATGAAATGTGAGAGAATTCCTCTTTGGATATCTTTACAGATAAATTTAGTATTGACCTATCTAATCATGAATTTGGTCAAAGAAAAGGAAAGTAATGATAGTGGTGGGTGTCTTGAGATCAATATATATGAGTAGCTGTAAGGGAAGGCAATGAAGAGAAATGAACCAAAGTTCCTTTGAGAAGAAAAGGCAAGTATGTACCAAGTATATAGGTGAAGCTGGTAGGCTGAATCCCTAATTGCTGCAAGTCCCGTGTTAACCCACATATAATCTTTAATTAGGTAAGTATTACCCTAAGGCAAATTTATTATATATTATCCCTGAAAATGTATGTTGGCATATAGGGATCCATGGTTCTGGAAACTAGATTTCCAGATTTAAAAAATGAAACCATTCTCTCTCATTCTAAGGGAATGAAAGTTAAGACTTTTTTGTTTTAGACTTTAAAGATTTTGACAAGCCATTCCTTCCATGATTCTATGGATGGATGTTTTTATATTTAAAGTTTGTCTTACTAACTAGTTCATTTTTCAGGTACACAAAGATGTGAGTGTGAAACTTATAAAATTTTCTGTCTTTTGAACCAATTGCTGATGTATAATTTTGAGAATATTGAACTTTTTCTTTTTAGTTTTCATTGCAAATTTTTCCTTATCTGTTTAATTTACAGAACTGCTTCCCAAGTTCATTTAATGAAATTTTCACCAGATGGAGAATTTTTTGCCACTGCTGGGAAGGTAAATTGTGAAAATGCTATTGCCAAATTATGTGTTTATAGTTTACTTTGAAACTTTAAAAACATTAACTGGCTTCATTCTTTTATTTATTTAACTTGAAAATAATAATTTCCATTAACCATTTTTTGTTTGTTTGTTTTGAGATGGAGTCTCACTCTGTCACCCAGGCTGGAGTGCAGTGGCGCAGTCTTGGCTCACTGCAGCCTCCGCCTCCCAGGTTCAAGCAGTTCTCCTGCCTCAGCCTCCCAAGTAGCTGGGACTACAGCCACGCGCCACCACGCCCGGCTAATTTTTGTATTTTTAAATAGAGATGGGGTTTCACCATATTGACCAGGCTGGTCGCGAACTCCTGACATTACAGGCGTGAGCCACCTTGCCCGGCCATTAAAAATTTTAAGTAGCAGAAATTGACTACATTATTGTGGTGTTAAAAGACTGTGTGATATAATTGAAATAACACAGACATAGGGGCAGATCTGGATATAAATCTGCCATTTACCAGCTTTATCCTCTTGGGCAAGTTAATCTTCTTGAGCCTTTCTTTTCTCATATGTAATATGAGGAAAAAAACACCTACCTCATAGATCGTTAATCATAGGATTAATTTAGACAATATAGGCAGTATAGAGTCACCGGCACAGTGCCTTTCATGTAGTATACAATCAATAAAGCATAGCTTCAACTTATATTACGTTTTAGCTGATGTATATTAGGCTGTTTTTAATATATAAGACTTCATAGGCTTTCTAGAAAGATAATAGTAACCATTTCTTTAGTGTGCATACTTTGTTATTACCTGTTGTTTTAAAGCAGTGTGTTGCTTTGAAGTTATTTTTATTCATTGGTTCATAGAGCATTCCATGAACTGCTAATAAGTCAAGTTATTGTTCTCATGGCTCAAAGCCTTCTGCAAACTAAGAGTGTAAGATACTCTAAAACCACAGTAAGGTTTTTGTTTTTTAGGAGAGAAGTGGAGCTGTTTATTCTGATTGACTTTACAGGTGGGAACTCAGTTATAGCTTAAAAGCAGTACCTGGTACATTCTAGTCTCCTTTGCTTTTCCCTTATTTCCCAAATTAGGACTATAAATTTGATTGTACATAGAGTATTTTATGTAGTATTTATATATTAACTTGTTATTTTCATCATCAACATTTTCTTTGAAAAGTCACATGAAAATTCATGAAAAGTACTTTGTTGTTTTTTTTTTTTTCCAATAATTAGCAGTCTTCATAAGTCTGCTAGTGGTATTGATTTCTTTTTTAATATTTGGCTTACTGGAAAAGAAATCCTTAGTTTTATCTTTCAGTCTTTCCTGAATGACTCCATTCCCCATACTCTAGTAATTAGCAAGCATTTTTCTTGAACACATTACACACATTCATGCACTTCAGTTTTTAAAGCACAATTAGGGAATGCTAATAGAAAAGTGCCAGAATCAGAATTTTGTTCTTAATTCCTCTGTGCCCAACGTCTCTTCCCATCCCCAAGTTCTTGCCATTGGGGAGAAGAGTCTTACTTTTCTGTTTGGAGAAAAGTCTTACTTTTGCTATTTGATTTAATCTGTAATTCTGATCTGCATGTTTTTCTGGTTTCTTTTTTTCCTTAGGATGACTGTCTTTTGAAGGTATGGTATAATGTAGAAAACTGGCGGACAGCTGTTACTTCTCCAGATAGAAGTTCAGAAAAACAATCCCAAGGAGAAACTGACTTTTCTTTTGTGTATCTGGCCCATCCTCGAGCCGTAAATGGATTTTCTTGGCGTAAAACAAGCAAATATATGCCTAGGTCAGTGGATTGGTCATTTTCCCCCACGTATTAAGGAACATCATCTTTGTTACTTTTGATTGCTTCTCTCACTTTTGAGAGTTCGTAGTTAATAGGACTTCTGAGCCTATGAAGATTGGAGTAATATTAAATAGTCTCTGGCCTGCACATCTCTGGCTGTGGGTCAACTATGTTTGATGCTTAGGATAAGAGCCATATTAAAGGAGTTTAAGCTGGGATAATTTACTCCATATCAGATGTCTTTAAGTCACAGAGTTGTACATATTTTCTTTTTCTTTTTGTTTTGTGTCTAATCCTGTCATCTTTTTTCTCCAGATTGTTTGTTTATATTTTTACATAAATAATCTGTCATCTTGTACCTTCTAGTATCTCTTCCCTGGTTTTCTTTTAAAAAATAGCTTTATTAAGAGGATATACCATTAGTTCTTGTATGTTTATTTGACTGCACCCGCCATATCTGAGGAAAAGAAAGAGTAGGTTAATACCCTACATTATTCTTCTCTGAAATGGGTGTAAGTTTAACCACACAAGCACACAGTAACACACACATACATACCCCCAGTCCCTTCTTTTTTGTCTGTAGTTCTGGAAAGAGTTAATATCGTATTGAATTTTAGTAGGTTATAGAGACCTATTACTTAAATACAGGTAGAAATTCCCTATTTTTTTTTGTTTGTTTTTTGTTGTGTTTTTGTTTTGTTTTGTTTTGTATTGAGACAGGGTCTTGCTCTGTCATCCAGACTGGAGTGCAGTGCCCCAATCATGGCTCACTGCAACCTCCACCTCCTGGGCTCAAGTGATCCTCCCGCCTCAACTGCTCAAATAGCAGGGACTACAGGTGTGTGCCACCATGCTGGGCTAATATTTTTTTTCTTTTTGGATTTTTTGTAGAGATGGGGTGTTGCCATGTTGCCCAGGCTTGTCTTGAACTCCTGAGCTCAGATGATCTGCCTGCCTCAGTCTCCCAAAGTGCTGGAATTACAAGCATGAGCCGCTGTGTGCAGCCAGAAATCCCATTTTGTACCATATGGCCATTTTCAATTTGGCCACACCATGTGGCATTTTTTTCCTAACTTTTCACTGTTTTGTGAATTTTGCTGACTAGATGTTCTGAGCTATAGTGTAGCTATAGCCAGGACAGGGATAGAGAAAAGAGAATGAGAAAAAATGGAGTGAGTTGGGTGTGAGGATGGGGAAAGGAGGAGAAACAAGGGGTTGGGGAAGGAAAGAAAAAAAGATGCTAGGAAGGGAGAGGTAGGGGACAGAAGGAGAGAGATAGAAAGGGAGGGTGGCCTGGAAAGTCTGTGAAAGCAAAGAATGGTGGGAGAGGGAAGCCCAGAGAGGAGGTAGAAAGGGAGAAGAAGAGAGGGAAGTAGACAGAGGAGAGGGAGCCAGAGGGAGAGAGATGCAAGAATGGAGGAGGGAAGGAGAAGGAGAGAGCAACCAATACAAATCATGCTGTTCTCCCTTCTCTTCTGCAACTTCATTTTTAGTCAGGTAGGTATGTATAACAAAGTGGCCACTAGGCAGTATTTTGATTTCTTTTCTCATTACTTTAACTCACTGAGTTGCTGATAAAACCTGCTGATTGTTCCGTTTTTAAAAATCAGGTATATATGCTGGAACAAGTTGCTACTACAAAATATTGTGACTTTTTCTTTCTCTCTTCTAAAGTTACTGAATTCCCTGATGGAAGGTAGTCCTTGTTGATCGGGTTTCAGCCTTTGAGTTCTTGATGCTTATGGGACTTATTAACATATATGTAATTGATTTTTGCTTTTATTTTAAGGAGATGGCAAAAAGGAAATTAACTGAAAGTCAAGGATGACTAAGGAGGGGAAGTGTTTAGTACTTACTTTATCATGAATATTCAATTCTTGCATTTCACTGCTTTGGGCATCTGTTAGGCAAGGAGAGAATAAGTGTACTCAGTAGTTACTGTCGGTTTTTGTGACTGTGCAGGTGCCTTTATAGGAAGTAGAAATGAAGCATATGATATAATTCAAAGAACTATCCACTCAATAAATCAGAAAATTTTATTACAAGATGTGGTTATTTCTTGTGTGTCAATTGAGAGATTGTGGCTTAATCTCAGTCTTTGTTTTTTTAGATGTAAAAAGAATCTTATTGAGAGCTGGGATGGTGGCACACACCTGAAATCCCAGGATGAGGCGGGAGGATTACTTGAACCGGAGGATTGCTTGAACCCAGGAGTTTGAGAGCAGCCTGGGCAACATAGTGAGACCACATCTCTTTTTTTTTTTTTTTTTTTTTTTTTTGAGACGGAGTCTCGCTCTGTTGCCCAGGCTGGAGTGCAGTGGCCAGATCTCAGCTCACTGCAAGCTCCGCCTCCCGGGTTTATACCATTCTCCTGCCTCAGCCTCCCAAGTAGCTGGGACTACAGGCGCCGCCACCTCGCCCGGCTAGTTTTTTTTTTTATTTTTTAGTAGAGATGGGGTTTCACCGTGTTAGCCAGGATGGTCTCGATCTCCTGACCTCGTGATCCGCCCGTCTCAGCCTCCCAAAGTGCTGGGATTACAGGCTTGAGCCACCGCGCCCGGCCGAGACCACATCTCTTAAAAAAAAGAAAGAACTTTTGGCAAGATTATTGAAACAAGAACTACTGAATTCTAGGCAGAAAAGACATAGGTTGGCAAGCATTTGCTGTGATGAAATCTATACATATTGATATTTTCTTCATTAGCATCTTAGTTGGTACATTTAAGTAATTACAGAAATATCGTAGAATTGTCTGTGATACTATGTGGTATTTGTATTTTTGCTTCTAAAATCTTTTCATTCCTTAGGGCTTCTGTATGTAATGTACTGTTGACTTGCTGCAAAGATAATGTGTGTCGTCTTTGGGTAGAGACATTTTTGCCAAATGATTGTTTGCTATACGGAGGTGACTACAGCCATTGGACTGGATCAATTAATTTAACAAATAACTTCAAGAGAAATGCTTCCAGTAAAGAACGAGTTCAAAATGCTTTAGAAGTGAGTGTTTTTGTTACATTACTTACTACAAGTTTTAAAACCTTTGGTACATTGCCATTTTGGTAACAAAGTAATGTTATAAAAAATCTATATCCTAGGAAAATCATTCTTAGAAAATTTTCAGTTCTATTTGGTTCAAAAATATCTTTTTATCTAGATTTTGTCTGAAACACAAAACTACCTGTAATTATGAAGTTAATCTTAGGTTTACTGATGATGATAAAAGGATGATTACATTTGACTTAGCTGAAATAACGTAAAGTAAAATCTGAGAATGCAAAGATTTAACTCTAAAAATAACTTATTTTTCCTTTCATAGAGCTTGAGTAGTTTATCCTATTCTGTTTTTCTACCATTTTATCTTTAGAAACCCCACCCCACCCCCCAGAACTTGGGGTCTTTACAAATTAATATTGAAAGTGAAAGTCAATTTTTGGTTTTTGGACATGCTAAAGGTAGAATAGTAATACATTTGATCATAGCCTAAAGGCTGAGAAACAATAGAATAGTAATACAGATTCTTTTTTTTTTTTTTTTTTTTTTTGAGGCAGATTCTCACTCAGTCAGGTTGGAATGCAGTGGCATGATCTTGGCTAACTGTATTCCTGGCCTTAGCCTCCTGAGTAGCTGGAATTACAGGTGCACATCACCATGCGCATGCCCAGCTAATTTTTGTATTTTTTTATAGGGAGAGGGCTTCACCCTGTTGGCCAGGGCTGGTCTTGAACTCTTGACCTCAAGTGATCTACCTGCCTCGGCTTCCCAAAGGGTTGGGATTACAGGCATAAACCATGGCGCTCGGCCTATTATTTTCTTAATATTGAAAACAGGAGGTGATTTTATGTTTTGTGGATTTGTTTTTTGGGGGGGGGAGGGCTGCTTGTTGTTTTTTGATACAGAGTCTCTCTCTGTCACACAGGATGGAATGTAGTGGCGTGGTATCAGCTCACTGCAATCTCTGCCTCCCGCGTTCAAGCAATTCTCCATCCTTAGCCTCCCAAGTAGCTGGGATTACAGGTGCGTGCCACCACGCCTGGCTAATTTTTGTATTTAAAGTAGAGATGGGGTTTGCCATGTTGGCTCAAGTAATCCTCCCACGCAGGCTGATCTTGAACTCCTGGCCTCAAGTGATCTGCCTGCCTTGGCCTCCCAAAGTGCTGGGATCACAGGCATGAGCCACCACGCCCGACCCTGAAAATAGAAGTTATTTTAAAACAATTTATCTTTGAATGCTTTGTATGATTATGCAGCAACTATTTTTCTAATTTGAATAGTATTCTCATGGCTCAGAATATAATAAATTCTATATTGATTCAACAACGAATAGAATGGTTACATGTAGTAATAGCTGAAAGAAGTTATTGACCAGGAATCTGAAGACTTGTTCTACCTTTTGCCCTGTCTCTTCTTAGCTAGATGATCTTGGGTTCTATATAGACTATTTTATCATATGAAAGATGAGAATAACAGTATTTACAAATGCTTTGTAAATTATGAAATGTCCCATGTGCAATGGTAATATTGTTTAATACTATGTGGTCATAAGGAGTTAGCTATAGACAAAAGAGGACAGTGTGTGTAGAGACGTCATTCACAAACAATAGTATTGGAAAAAAAAATTTTTAACATTTGATTTTAGGAACTACATTCTAAGAAAATAAGCCTAATAAAAATTGCAAAATATTGTGTGAGGATTAAGAGAACATCCAGGTACTTTAAGTCATAACTTTATTCTTCAGGATTCAAATTTGCTATACCAAAATATTGAAAGATGTTTTTACATATAAAATGTTGAAAGGCATTTTTACATATAAAACATATAAAATGTTCTGAACTAGGATATATGTAACTTCTGAAAATCATTATGTAACCTACACATGTACGACTTTTGACAATATAGGCATTAGTTTTGTTTCTATTCACACAGGTAAATCTGAGACATTTTCGAAGAGGTCGGAGGAGATCACTTGCACTTGTGGCACATACTGGATATCTGCCACATCAGCAGGATCCTCATCATGTGCACAGGAACACTCCACTGCATGCCAATGCACTTTGCCACTTTCATATTGCAGCCAGCATCAATCCAGCCACAGGTAATGAAACATTGTTCAAAACATGTTTCTGAAATTGAATAGTTTGATTTTATGACAAGTAAGATACTTTTAGTTTTCAAATAAGTAAAATATTGGAGGTGACTTTCTTAGCCCACTTTTCATCGTAGCAAGCTCACTGATTTCTGTTTGTTTGCCCTTTAAGACCATGATTTGACTTGTGAATTAGGATCTTGATAAGGCATTGAAGTTCATTATTAGTTTATTCAAAAGATAATATTTGAACTGTTACTTAATAAAGGTTAGTACTACAGATGTAGTATTGTATTTTTTTACTTTTTATTTTTTGTCGCTGTGTTGCCCAGGCTGGTCTCAAACTCCTGGCCTCAAGCAGTCTTCTTGCCTTGGCCTCCCAAAATGCTGGGATTACCAGCATGAGCCACCATGTCCAACCTCTAAAAGTAGTATTTTATAATTATCGTATAGTTGTTAAAATCTTTGTGTTTGGTACTTGATCTTTGGATCCATTCCATAAAGAGGGCAGAAATATGTAAAAGTTATTACTGGGAGAATTAAGAAACTTATCTCTGTAGTCAAATATGTACTATTAGACTAAGAGATCTAGAATATCTGGGTCTACCTATGAATTTGAAGATTTAAGTACTTATTATTTTTGAGATGGGGAATCCCTCCTGTTACCCAGGTTGGAGTGTAGTGGCATGAACATGGTTCACTGCAACCTCGACTTCCCAGGCCCAGGTGATTCTTGCATCTCAGCCTCCCAAGTAGCTGGGACTATAGGTGCATACCACCATGTCCAGCTAATTTTTTGTATTTTTAGTAGAAACTCAGTTTCACCATGTTGTCCAGGCTGGTCTCGAACTCCTGGGCTCAAGAGTTCCACCTGCCTTGGCCTCCTGAAGTGTTGAGATTATAGGCATGAGCCACTGTACCTAGCCAGGACTTACTATTTTAGTAACTTTTTTTTTTTGGACAGAGTCTTGCTCCGTTGCCCAGGCTGGAATGCAGTGGTGTGATCTTGGCTCACTGCAGCCTCTGCCTCTTGGGGTCAAGCGATTCTCATGTCCCAGCCTCCTAAGAAACTGGGGTTACAGGAACGTGCTACCATACCCAGCTAATTTTGGCATTCTTAATAGAGACGGGTTTTCACCATGCTGACCAGGCTGATATTGAACTCCAGGCCTCAAGCATTCTGTCCGCCTTGAGTAAATAATTTTTATGATTCTAAAAACTAGTTTGTCATAATTGGAGCCTGGAATATTACTTGAGAAAAATATTAAAGGCAATATTTGCATAAGATGTTATTTGTACAAAAAGTGAAAAGTAAAAGCCTACTTTTCACCTCTACTCCACCTTTGTCCCTCTCTCTAGAAGATAACCACTAACAACTATTGATGAGTTTTTGTTTGTTATGAAATATTCTTTTTTTTTTTTGAGACGAACTCTTGCTCTGTTGCCCAAGCTAGAGTGCAATGGCATGATCTTGGCTCACAGCATCCTCTGCCTCCTGGTCAAGCAATTCTCCTGCCTCTGCCTCCTGGTCAAGCAATTCTCCTGCCTCAGCCTCCTGAGTAGCTGAGATTATAGGTGCCCACCACCACGCTCAGCTAATTTTTTATATTTTTTGGTAGAGATGGGGTTTCACCATGTTCACCAAGCTGGTCTCAAACTCCTGACCTTGTGATCTGCCTGCCTCGGCCTCCCAAAGTGCTGGGATTACAGGCAGGAGCCACCGTGCCTGGCCTTTCTTTACCTTTCTTTTAAAAAATAGATTTGGAGAAAATTGTTTATACTCCTTGAGTTCATTCTAGCCTTTACAGTTTAGCAGATACCAGCATGATCCAGGTTTGATTTAATGTGATACTTAAATTTTTGCTTACTTCCACTAATTAGGGATTATTTGCAACAACTCACTGGATTTGTACTTCAGTATACTCGTTTTTACATTCATATCAAAAGTAACACCAAGGAGCTGGGCACGGTCGCTCATCCCTGTAATCCCAACATTTTGGGAGGCTGAAGTGGGTGGATCACCTGAGGCCAGGAGTTCAAGACCAGCCTGCCCAACATGGTAAAACCCTTTCTCTACCAAAAATACATTAAAAAAAAAAAATTAGCCGGGTGTGGTGGCAGGCACCTGTAGTCCCAGCTACTTGGGAGGCTGGGGCAGGAAAATTGCTTGAACCTGGGAGGCAGAGGTTGTAGTGAGCTGAAATTACACCACTACACTCCAGCCTGGGTAACAGAGCGAGACTCCATCTCAAAAAAAAAAAAGAAAGTAATACCAAGGAACAAATGCTTTTTTAGCTGAGGTGACTGTCTTGAATGCTTTCCTTGAACATGAGAAGGGAACCTTAACTTCAGTCTTGATGCTAACAAATAAGCAGTCTGTCTTAGAAATAGCTCATTAAAGAGGTTGATAGGTCAGTCTATTAAGTAAAAGCTAATTGTTGTTGATATTAAGATACATACGTTACTAGTTCCTTTGACATTATGGTGATGACTTTTTTTTTTTTTTGAGACGGAGTCTCGCTCTGTCGCCAAACTGGAGTGCAGTGGTATAATCAAGGCTTGCTGCAACATCTGCCTCCCGGGTTCAACCGATTCTTCTGCCTCAGACTCCTGGGTAGCTGGAATTACAGGCAGGCGCCAACACTCCTGGCTAATTTTTGTATTTTTAGTAGAGTTGATGTTTCAACATGTTGGCCGGACTGGTCTCGAACTCCTGACCTTGTGATCCGCACTCCTCGGCCTCCCAAGGTGCTGGTATTACAGGCGTGAACCACTGCGCCCAGCCAACTTTTTTTGTGTGTGTGGATCAGTTGAAAATTTGCTTGTTATCAAAATTTGTTATAAATTAAGATATTTCTATTAACAGAGCTACAAATTATAGACGTCATGTGAATATTTTTCAGTTTTAAAACATTTATGGTTAAATGAATTATGCTATATGACCTAAAATATGTAATTTAATTTCCTTTACAATAGATACATTAAATTTACCATTTAAATCTGTTACTACTAATAATAGTGGCAAACATTATGTTGGAAATCTTTTCTTTTACATCACATTGTTATGTGGATTTTTGACAGTAGAAACAAAAATACAGAAATGCAATATATGAATATAACTAAATGCACAGAATGGTGACTTTTTTCTCTTCGAGGGTAAAAAGACTTTTTTTCTCTTCTAGTGAAATAGAGAGACAGCATAAATAGAAAAAGATTGGTTCGTTAGCTTTACAGTTTTGCCTAGAAATTATCTATGAATGCATTTTTCCCCCTGCTACTTACCGAGAGTATAAAAAGGGAGTTAAAGGAAAGTTTCCTTGTTGGTTACTACCATAAGAAAGATGCTATATTCTATTTTAGCAGGGCCAATATATGGAAAATATCTAAATTAAATGTTGTAAAAAAATGAATTAGTAATGAGATTCTAGCTAAGGAGGGCACTAAATGAGGATTATATATATATTTATTTATTTATTATTGTTTTTTGAGACAGAGTCTCACTCTGTCACCCAGGCTGAAGTACAGTGGTGCCATCTCGGCTCACACCATTCTCCTGCCTCAGCTTCCTGAGTAGCTGGGACTACAGGTGTCTACCACCACTCCCGGCTAATTTTTTGTATTTTTAATAGAGGCAGGGTTTCACCGTGTTAGCCAGGATGGTCTCGATCTCCTGACCTCGTGATCCACACGCGTCGGCCTCCCAAAGTGCTGGGATTACAGGCATGAACCACTGTATCCGGCCAATGTATATTTTAAAAATCCAAAACAAACAAAGGTTACTATAAAAAAGCTCTGGATGCATTGTAAGCATATAGGTTTTTTTCTTTTTTCATGTGTATTTTTAAACAATGGAAGGATCAACTTTGTTAGACTAAATTATGTTATTGGCCGGGTGCAGTGGCTCATGCCTATAATCCCAGCACTTTGGGAGGCCGAGGCAGTGGTGAAGTCAGGAGTTCGAGACCAGCCTGGCCAACATGGTGAAACCCCGTCTCTACTAAAAATATAAAATTAGCCAGGTTTGGTGGTGCATGCCTGTAATCCCAGCTACTTGGGAGGCTGAGGCAGGAGAATCACTTGAACGTGGGAGGCGGAAGTTGCAGTAAGCTGAGATTGCGCCGTTGCACTCCAGCCTAGACAGCAACAGTGAAACTATGTCTCAAAAATAAAATAAAATATAAATATATGTATTTATTACATTATTGTATATGCTTCATTGAATGGAACCTTTGTATTATAATTATCGAAAAAGCAGTTTGTGTCATATTATGGCAATTTATCCTCATTGAAAATCTTGCAGTATCCTTTTATTTTGGAATATCCTGTCAACAGTCATACCACCAGGACATGAATGTATAACAACAAAATGTTCTCTTGCATTAAATTGAGGATATCTGTTCAATGAAAGACAAAAAGGAAAATGTAGGAAATGTACTTAGAGCTGTTATTTCTAAGTGCACAACACCATGGACAATTCAAGGCATCATAACCTCCATCAAGAACAATAACAAAAAAAAATTTTTGTCAGGCTGTTAAATCCATCATTATAGACAAAACTGGTGAAGATTGATTAGACAGATTCATCTAACACTGATGTCCAAGCTGGCATTGACAACTAATGCATAACTGGTGGTCAGTAGAGAATTTAAAAGATCTTCACTTTCTATTGTTCTTTTTCAGGGATCTTGAAGAGTTCTGTTCTAAAATATGTTGTTGAGTTGAGCTTCTCAGTTTGCTTTCTCATTCTCAAACTGATACCGTTTTTCCTCTAATTATTTGCCCTGTGCTTAAATTCCTTTTTGCTCTTGGCACCGTTGGAGCTCAGTTTCATGGTCCTTCAGTTTTTGAACTTTTTTTTTGACCTTCTCTTGAACACCTTCTCCATCTCTGTCTCCATCTTCTTCATTTTAGCTACATGCTCTCTTCTTTCCTCTTCCGTTTTTGCCAGAGGGCTCTTAGTAAGCTGCCCTTTATTCTTGTTGTTACCAACTCCATTGTAAGTCAGCTGCCAATTTTTTGCTTCTGTAGTTTTCGTTGTGGGCATTATCAGGAACATCTTTCAAGTCTTGTATGTGTGTTCCTATCAACATACTCCTTTGAATTGTAAAATTACAGTGTTCACCATATTCAACATCAGCAACACCCCTAGGATACTGCTTTCCTCTGACTTTCTTGCCATTAACTTCAATAGTAGTATTACTGCCTACCACAGCAAGAGGTACACAGTCCTTTTTCCTTTTTTTTTTTTTTTGGAGACAGAGTCTCACTCTGGCTTCAAGTGATTCTTGTGACTCAGCCTCCCAAGTAGCTACGATTACAGGCACATGCCACCATGCCCAGCTAATTTTTGTATTTTTAGTAGAGATGGGGTTTCGTCATGTTGACCAGGCTGATCTCGAACCCCTGGCCTCAAGTGATCTGCCTGCTCCGGCCTCCCAGAGTGCTGGGATTACAGACATGAGGCACTGCACCCAGCCAGTCCTTTATCTTTTTAACAAGTTTATTTTCTTCATCTTATGTTTTTGGAAATTCATATATTTAATTTTATGTTCATGGATTTCTTTCATTATCTGTTTTTAAACTACTGACGTTTCTCTGGTATCAGCATGTCTGCTTTGGCAGTAAGTGGGATGATACTCACTTTTTCAAGCAAAAACTTCATAAACTTAGTATCCAATTGTTTAAGTCCATGTCCTGAAGGAGCAATGAAGTATAAACAACACTGTACCCTGTTATCAGGCATCTGACATCTGTTTTATCATGATTCTCCATTTAGGTGGTCCTCAATTTCCTGTCAGTGTAGTCAGTAACCAACAATTACTATTACCCATTGCAACTCTAAATCCTAGGATATCAACTCTTGTGAGCAGCAACTGAACACCACCTTCTTTGATTAAAACTTTGTGTAGTTCCACCTGCACAATCTTTTTAATTGTGTGAGAAGGATCTGGATACTCTGGAGAATACAAATCTGTGAGGAATAATGAGTCGATTAGTGTAAAGTTTCTGAATCCAGATTTACCAACTACCATAAGTATGAATTCCAACCCTCTTTTCACTGATTTTCTGGATATTTGATTTGGGAGATCGGAAAAATCCCACATAGTCTTCAGGGTTCTTCTGTTGAGCTACGATGCTGCTGTTGATGCTTCTCTCCTCAGCAGCGGATCTCTTGCTGACTGGCATCTCCTCCCCACTCCATGACTAGCCCCAGCTGGAAATCTTATTTAGAGGTTAAATAAAATGTATTCCAGAGATTTAAAGATAAATATTATAAATTTATTCAGACCTGTAGAATGTACAGCACCAAGAATGAACCCTAAGGTAAACTATAGACTTTGGGTGATAGTGATGTGTCAGTGTGGATTCATCAATTGTAATAAATGTAGTAGTGGATGTTGATAATGTGGGAGGCTGTGCATATGTAGGATGGGGAATATGGCTGTACCTTTGAATTTTGCTATGAACTTAAAACTACTCTAAAAAATAGTCTTTAAAAAATCTCAAAATAGGCCGGGCACAGTGGCTCACGCTTGTAATCCCAGCACTTTGAGAGGCTGAGGCAGGTGGATCACGAGGTCAGGAGATCAAGACCATCCTGGCCAACATGGTGAAACCCTGTCTCTACTAAAAATACAAAAATTAGCTGGGCGTGGTGGCACATGCCTGTAATCCCACCTACTCAGGAAGCTGAGGCAGGAGAATGGCCTGAACCAGGGAATTTGCAGTGAGCCAAAATCACGCCAGTGCACTCCAGCCTGACAACAGAGCGAGACTCTGTCTCAAAAAAAAAAAACAAAAAAAAAAACTCAAAATAAATTAAAAAGTGAAAGAGAAAGACTTTCAGGCAAACAAAATATAAATGTAATAGTAATAAAAATATGAAACATGGATGTTTTATATGCTAGAAGGTAAAAATTTTAATTTTACAATCTTTTTTTCTCTTACAGACATTCCACTTCTTCCATCTATTACATCTCTGAGTCTAAATGAAAATGAAGAGAAGACTGGACCTTTTGTTGTACACTGGCTAAACAATAAAGAACTGCATTTTACTTTGTCCATGGAAGTTTTTTTACAGCAACTTAGAAAAAGTTTTGAACAACCATCTTCTGAGGCCAGTGTAGAAGATTCTAATCAGGCAGATGTAAAATCTGATGAAGGTAAAACTTTAAGAAGAAAGAAAAATTTAAAGTTTTGTTCAAAATAGCAGACATTTTCGTATTAGGGTAAAACTAGCTACTTGTAGGAAATAAACTCCAAAATTGCAATGACGTGATCTAAACATGGACTAGCTCATTTAATAATCTAGTGTAGATATTTCTGTTCCAGGTGGCTTTCTTCCACATGGTTATTTAAGGACTCGGGCTTCTCATTCTTCTGGTTTTGTTAGCCCTTAGGACTTTCCTCTATAAAGGACTCTTTGTAGACTGGCAGCATTGGTGTTACCCAGGAGCTCGTTAGAATGCGTGTCTCAAGGTCCACACAGACCCACCAAACCAGAATCTGCAATTTAATGAAATTTCCAGGTGGTTTGTATGTACATTAAAGTTTGAGAAGCATTGGAACTAGTACCTTAAATTTCTCTGCCTTTGGCCTTCAGTTGGTATAGAGAGAGAGGTAGAGAGAAAGAAAGCATAGCTGTTTTCTCAGCTACCTTGATTGACACATATCACTTACACTGTCATTCAGCTGACAAGAACTAGTCACAGGGCCCGTGTAGTTCCTGACTGTATAGGCTTTATATACTGAGAAATGGGAAGTAAGAAACTGTGGTGGGCAGCTAGCCATGTGTTTTGGTTTTTTTTAAAGTTTTCTTTTAATGTCAAGATTGTTCGTGATCATTAGGGAAGAAAAATCGAACAAGTATACACAAAGTTTCCACATTGTTAAGTTTGATAAGTATCCTTCCAGTTTGATTCTTTTCTTATGCTCATACAAACATCTAAATACAGACTCTTAAAAGTTGTACTGTGGGTGCTCATTTTTATACAGAAATAATGTTCTGTACTTTGTTTGTTTTTGTTTGTTTTTTCGAGATGGAGTCTTGCTCTGTCACCCAGGCTGTAGTGCAGTGGCGCAATCTTGGCTTACTGCAGCCTCCACCTCCTGGGTTCAAACAATTCTCCTGCCTCAGCCTCCTGATTAGCTGGGATTACAGGCACCCGCCACCACGCCCGGCTAATTTTTGTATTTTTAGTAGAGACAGGATTTCACCATGTTGGCCAGGCTGGTCTCAAACTCCTGACCTCACGTGATCCACCCACCAGGGCCTCCCAAAGTGCTGGGATTACAGGCGTGAAACACCACGCTTGGCCTGCACTTTGTTTTAATTCAGTCAGTAATGGGCAGTTTTTCATTTCATTGTATTTAATGGTTGCTGAGTATTCCATGTCTAAGGAAAATGTCTAATAGGTCTTCTATTGATAGACATTTAAATTGATTTAAATTGTTTTTCATTATTCTAGGTACAATGACTTGTCTTTTTAATTTTTGTGTGAGTTTTTCTATAACCTTGATTTCTAGGTGTAGAATTTCCAGGGAGTGTACCAATTTTAAATATCAATAACTTCTGACAAATTGCCCTCCAGGAATGTTTTACTAGTTTTTACTTCCTCTTAGTGTATCTAAATATATGCTTTACATCCTTATCAACACTGGATGTTTTCATTATATTACTTTTTTTTTTTGCCAGTTGATAACGGGACAATGGACAACTTGTTTTACTTTGCATTTTCTTGATGCAAATTAAGCAGAATATCTTTTATTATATTTTAGCCCTTCTGTGACTTGCCTTTTAATACCCTTTATCTAATTTCCTGCTGAGTTTTTTTTTCTAATTGATTTGTATATCTTGACTTTTTAAATCTGGTAAACAGTCAAAACTTTAAAAAAATACGTCTTTTCAGAGAAAGGCTCTATATTGCTAACCAGCAATTGGGGGAGGGTGAGGGGACTGGGATTTTTGAAAGAGGAAAGACTATACATATTTACCTGTATTGATAAGTTGATATACAGTTTATTTTTTATTACTGAGGTGTTGAAGGAAACCTGGAAATTGGCACCATAAATGCATTCCCTTGAAATGGTTTCTTTAAGATGCCATACCAGTTACGAGTCTGTACACCTAGAGGATAACTAGTGTAGCATACTGAGATTTGGATAGACTTGGTACTTTGTAGAAAGTACAGATTACACTCAAATAATGTATTTTAAAAACTCAGTCCCGGCTGGGCGCGGTGGTTCACGCCTGTAATCCCAGCACTTTGGGAGGCCAAGGCGGGTGGATCATGAGGTCAGAAGATCGAGACTATCCTGGCTAACATGGTGAAACCCCGTCTCTACTAAAAATACAAAAAAATTAGCCGGGTGTGGTGTTGGGCGCCTGTAGTCCCAGCTAATTGGTAGGCTGAGGCAGGCGAATGGCGTGAACCTGGGAGGCGGAGCTTGCATTGAGCCAAGGTTGCGCCCCTGCACTCCAGCCTGGGCAACAGAGCGAGACTCCGCCTTAAAAAAAAAAAAAAAACACAGTCCCAATTACAGTTCTAATTCCAATTCCCTCTTTTTAGCGTGAGCAAAACTGAGGTCCAGAAAAGTAGTGTGTGTTACTAAACGTTAGCTGAGTGGTTAAATATAGAACATCTGGATCGAGAAGCCAGTTTACTTATTTTCCAGTTGATACTACGTCTTCTATCAGTAATCCATAATCCACTGACTGAGTCCTGTGTGGCTACTGATTACTCAGTGAACTCCAGTGACCTTATATTCTGGAGCAAAGTTACTTTTAATGCAGACCCCATTTCTTATTAATATGAAAGCTGTTATGTTTTTCATCTTGAATCTATTTATAAAGATATTTGTGTGTGTGTTTGTACTAGTTGTATTACTTTTACTAAGGCATTTTATGTTCCTCACACTCAAGGCAAAGAAATAAAACATAATCTGAAGAAAAATATATACTTCTTCAAAATAAAAAGAGTCTTCTTCATTATGCGGATCTGGGCATATTGTACAGTACTTAATGGCTCAAGTGGATCAAAGTACCAGTTTGATGTTGATCCACTGAATAAAATCTCATTCATATTTGATGACTGAACTAACTCTTTGGGGGCTGTGATAGATTGAACCATTCTGGTGATATCCCCAGATCTCACTAAATAAGAAAAGGCTCTACACCAGAATATATAACAGTTGATCTTGTTATAAATTATATCTATAGGCTCTTTATTATTATAAGGTGGCAAAAGAGGCCCCTTCTTGAGCACATGGTTAATAAAAGTAGTATTGTTGTCTATAGATTGCTGGATTGATTTTGTGTTGTTATAATGAAGATAAAGTACATATACCACTGTCAGATTAAGAAACTTCCATAACTTGGCCAGGCATGGTTGCTCATGCCTGTAATCCCAGTACTTTGGGAGGCCGAGGCAGGTGGTCATGAGGTCAGGAGTTCAAGACCAGCTTGACTAAGATGGTGAAACCCCATCTCTACTAAAAAGTACAAGAATTAGCCGGGCACAGTGGCAGGCACCTGTAATCCCAGCTACTTGGGAGGTTGAGGCAGAATTGCTTAGACCCAGGCAGCAGAGGTTGCAGTGAGCCGAGATCACGCCACTGTATTCCAACCTGGGCGAGAGTAAGACTGAGTCTCACAAAAAAAGAAACTTCTACAACTTGTCTCAGTTGTTCAAATAATGGAGCAAGTTCCTTTTCTGGGTTGACAATTAGTCCTATACTGGCATTGCTGCTGGCTATGAAACTCACCACCAAAGGTAAGCGATTAAATTGAACTACTTGGTAGGTGTTATAGCAACAAATGATACTTTTATTTTTTGAAAGTCCCGAGTTTTCTCCTTTTGTCTGTGCAAGGGCAAAAGTAGATAAGAAACTAGATCTCAAAGCATGCTCTGGAGCATTATCATTAAGCATTGCCTTTACTAGTTTATTATAAAGGATATTGCATAGGATACAGATAAAGAGATGTGTAGGGTAAGGTATGGTGGAAGGGGTATGGAGCTTCCATGCTTTCCTTAGGCATGAGACCTCCATGTGTTCAGCTATCCAGAAGCTTGGTAATTCTTAATTTACAGTAAAAGCCTGATTGTATTTACTTGGTTTATGAACTCTTCTGCTTATAGAAACGGATGATGGTGTTGATGATCTGAAAATAAATCCTGAAAAGAAGGAATTAGGCTGTGATAAAATGGTACCAAACTCAAGTTTTACGTCATTATCATCAGCTGCCATTGATCATCAGATTGAAGTACTTCTGTCTGAATGGAGTAAAAATGCAGATATGCTATTTAGTATTCATCCCATGGATGGTTCTTTGCTAGTTTGGCATGTGGATTGGCTGGATGAATACCAGCCTGGTATGTTTCGTCAAGTACAGGTACTTCTATTATTTCTGGAGAGCTACTTTCTTGTTTATGTGGGTACTGTTTTCTGATACCTCTTTATATAATTTTATATGTTCTAACACTTGCTTTCTTAATTCTAGGTGTCCTTTGTTTCCAGAATTCCAGTAGCTTTCCCCACAGGTGACGCAAACTCTCTCTGTAAAAGCATAATGATGTATGCCTGTACCAAGAATGTTGACTTGGCTATTCAGCAAGGGAAACAAAAACCTTCTGGCCTCACCCGTTCCACATCAATGCTTATTTCTTCCGGTCACAATAAATCATCTAATAGTTTAAAATTAAGTATTTTTACTCCTAATGTTATGATGATTTCAAAACACGCTGATGGTTCTCTGAATCAGTGGCTGGTCAGTTTTGCCGAGGAATCTGCTTTTTCTACTGTTCTCAGTATTTCCCACAAATCCAGATATTGTGGTCATCGTTTTCATCTTAATGATTTAGCTTGCCACTCAGTATTACCATTATTGCTGACAACATCACACCATAATGCATTAAGGACACCAGATGTTGATAACCCAAAGCAACCTTTTGATGCTCTAAATACTGAAGAATGCTCTTGGACACAACAAAATAAAAGCACTGTTGATGTGGCGTTTCAGGATCCCAATGCAGTTTACAGTGAGCTTATTCTTTGGAGGGTTGACCCAGTTGGGCCATTGTCTTTTTCTGGAGGAGTTTCAGAGCTTGCCCGGATTAATTCTCTTCATGTTTCTGCCTTTTCCAATGTGGCATGGCTGCCCACTCTTATACCCAGTTATTGTCTGGGTAAGTATTCTGGTTTTTATTTCAGTAATTTAGATTTGCTGACATTATCATTAAAGGGTGAAATTTTAATATTTGTAAATACTTTCTAGGTGCATACTGCAACTCTCCTAGTGCATGCTTTGTAGCCAGTGATGGACAATATCTGAGATTATATGAAGCAGTTATTGATGCTAAGAAACTTTTATCTGAGCTTTCTAACCCTGAAATTTCTGTAAGTAATGTCTTTTAAAACAGCTTAAGTATATAATGTTATGTTTTTAGATATTTTATATTTTTGGGGTATGTTCTAGAATTGTGACCTATAATTTGTAATAAGCATTTGTATCTTTGTTTTATTTTTTCACATTTGTATTGTACTCTTACAATGATTCTAAGCTCCTTTAAAAGGAAACCATTTCTTTCACTCTTTGAAAGAAAGTAGAGTCTGGTCTCCTAAAATATGTTTCTGTAACACTTCTTTGCTCGTAGATAAATGAGGACTACTGACGGTATAATGTAGAAGTTATATCGGCCCATCTGCAATTATTTTGTAGGCCAGAGGAGCTGGAACAACAGGAATAGAATTTTTATCTTAAGCATGAAAAGAAAGAGCCCTTAGCTTGGTTACGATTCAGACAAGAGTTCTTTCAGTATTATTGCAAGGCTTTTGCCTTATGACAGGCCACATTTGTTCTCATACCCACCTAATAACAACCTTCTAACTGCATTGTCTTGGAACATCCAACAAGCAAGCATTTCCACTTTTCTGGTTTTGACAATTTTTCTTTTGGTATCTCCAGAGGTAGCCTTCAGCTGTACCAAGCTTTCTATTTAGGAGATTCAAGCCATCTCCCTGACTGCCAATTAATGTATTTGTTAATGCTTGGCTTACAAAGTTGCATAAATGTCAGTGATCTGTTCCAATCCTGTTTTTTTCTGTAAGTTAATTTTAATGCATAACTTTGCAGAACACAAGGTTTTCCAAAACATGTATATGGTGTTACAGTAGAAATGTATATATTTGGGGGGGGGTGTCTTCTATTTATCAGGCATTTTTAAGTAATGGGAATTTAGATGTGAAGAAAACAGTAAAAATTTGTATTGTAGAGCTTATATTCTGGTGAAGGGAGATAGGAAGAAAACAGATAAAAATATATTAATTAAAAAATACTATGGAGAGAAACAGTGTTGCAGAAGAATTAGGGATTGCCAGGGAAGTTGCTGATCAGGGAAAATTTCACAGAAGAAGTACCATTTGAGTAAAGATCTGAAGATGTGGGAACTAGATATGTAGGTATTTGTTAAAGGGAGAGTGATTTGGGAAAAGGGACAGCTAGTTCGGAGATCCCGAGGCCACAGCATGTTTGGTATGTGATATGGTTTGGCTCTGTGTCCCACCCAAATCTCATCTTCAATTATAATCCCCACATGTTGAGGGAGGGACCTGGGTGGGAGGTGATTGGATCATGGGGGCAATTCTCCCATTCTGTTCTCATGATAGTGAGGGAGTTCTCACAAGATCTGATGGTTTTAAAAGTTGCAGTTTCCCCTGCGCGTGTGCTCTCTCCTGATACCTGTGAAGAAGGTGCTTGCTTCTCCTTTGCCTTCTGCCATGATTGTGAGTCCTGAGGCCTCCTGAGCTGTGTAGAATTGTGAATCAATTAAACTGATTTATAAATTACCCAGTCTGAGGTATTTCTTTGTAGAGTGTGAAAACAGCCTAATACAGATAATTGGTACCAGGAATGGGGCACTGCTATAAGGATAACGCAAAAATGTGGAAGCGACGTTGCAACTGGGTAACAGGCAGAAGTTGGAATAGTTTGGAGGGCTCAGAAGAAGACAGGAAGATGTGGGGAAGTTTGGAACTTCCTAGAGACATGTTGAATGACTTTGACCAAAATGCTGATCGTGATATGGACAATGAAGTCCTGGCTGAGGTGGTCTCTGATGGAGATGAGGAACTTACTGGGATCTGGAGCAAAGATCACTCATGTTATGCTTTAGCAAAGAGACTGGTGGCATTTTGGCCCAGCTCTAGAGATCTGTGGAACTTTGAACTTGAGAGAGATGACTTAGGTTATCTGGCAGAAGAAACTTCTAAGCAGCAAAGCGTTCAAGAGATCACCTGGCTTATTCTGAATGCATTCAGTTATATGTGTTTATAAAGAGATGGCTTGAAATTGAAATTTATGTTAACTTACGTTTAAAAGGGAAGCAGAGCATAAAGGTTTAGAAAATATGCAGCCTGACCCTGTGGTAGAAAAGAAAAACCCATTTCTGGAGAAGAATTCAAGGGCTATAGAAATTTGCATAAGTAACCAGGATCTGAATGTTAATAGCCAAGACAATGGGGAAAATGTCTCTGGGGCATGTCAAAGATCTTCATGGCAGCCCCTCCCATCAGAAGTCCAGAGGCCTAGGAGGGAAAATGGTTTCATGGGTCAGGCCCAGGACCCAGCTGCTCTGTGCAGCCTTGGGATTCAGTGCCTTGCCTCCCAGCTGCTCTAGCTCCAGCCATGGCTAAAAGGGGCCATGGTACAGCTCGGGCTTTTGCTTCAGAGAGCGCAAGCCCTAAGCCTTGGTGGCTTCCACATGGTGTTGGGCCTGTGGGTGAGCAGAAGATGAGAGTTGAGGCTTGGCAGCAACCACCTAGGTTTCAGAGGATGTGTGGAAACAGCTGCATGTTCAGGCAGAGGTCTGCAGCAGAGGCAAAGCCCTCATGGAGAACTTCTACTAGGGCAATGCAGAAGGAGAATGTGGAGTTGGAGTGTCCCACAAAATTCTACTGGGGCCTGCCTCATGGAACTGGGAGAAGAGGGCCATCATCCTCCAGACCCCAAAAAGGTAGATCCACTGACAGCTTGCACCATGTGCCTGGAAAAGCCATTAAGCACTCAACACTAGCCCATGAAAGCAGCCACAGGCATTGTACCCTGCAGGAGCCACAGGGGCAGAGCTTCCCAAGGCCGTGGGAACCCACCCGTGTGTCAGTGTGCCCTAGATGTAAGACATGTAGTCAAAGGAGATTTTGGAGCTTAAGATTTAATGACTGCCTGGCCAAGTTTCAGACTTGCATGGAGCCCATGGCCCCTTTGTTTTGGCCAGTTTCTCCTATTTGAAACAGAACATTTACCCAGTGTCTGTGCTCCCATTGTATCTTGGAAGTAACCAACTTGCTTTTGATTTTACAGGCTCATAGGCAGAAGGGACTTCCCTTGTCTCAGATGAGACTTTGGACTTGGACTTTTGGGTTAATTCTGGAAGGAGTTAAGACTTTGGGGGACTATTGGGAAGGCATGATTGGTTTTGGAATGTGAAAAGGGGATTTGGGAGGGGCTTGTGTGAATTGATATGGTTTATTGCTATGTGCTCACCCAAATCTCATCTCGAATTGTAATTGCACGTGTCAAGGGAGGCACCTGGTGGGAGGTGATTGGAACATGGGGGCCGTTTCCCTCATGCTGTTTGCCTGATAGTGAGCAAGTTCACACAAGATCTGATGGTTTTAAAAGTGGCAGTTTCCCCTGCGTGGTTTCTTTCCTGCCACCTTGTGAAGAAGGTCTTACTTCTCCTTCACCTTCCACCATGATTGTAAGTTTCCTGAGGCCTCCCCTGCCATGTATACCTATGAGTCCGTTAAACTTTTATTTATAAATTACCCAGTCTCAAGTATTTATTTATAGCAGTGTGAAGACAGACCCATACAGTATGTAAAGGAACAGCAATAAGGCCACCGTGGCTAGAGAAGAGCATGTGAGGTGGAAAATAGTCAGGGATAAAGTCAGAAAGTTAGCCTGGCCAGGTCATATGAAGGCTGATAGGCCATTGTGGTTACTTCAGCTTTTACTCTGAATAACATGGAAACCACAGAAGAGGTATGAAATGATTTAAGTTTTAAATGATTCCTCTGGTGGCTATATAGATTAGCCATGGGATGCAGAAGTAGATCTAAAGAGACCAATTTAGGAACCAATTACAGTAGTCTAGGAGAGGGAAAAAAGGAGCTTAGAATGTAGCTAGTGGTAACGGCAGAGATGATAAGAATGGCCAAATTCAAGATGATGTTTAGAACATTGAATAGCTATGAATGAACTGGATATGGTATGTGTGTGAGAAAAAAAGAGGACTCCCAAGGTTCATTGTTGAATATTAGGAAGAATAGAATTGCTGTAAATTGAGATGTGGAAGAATGTAGAAGTAACAGGTTTTGAGGGACAGGGAAATTCAAGAGCCTGGCTTTAATCATGTTGATTTTGAGATGCTTGTTTGACAGCCAAAAGACATAGTAGGTTAGTATCTGGAGTTCAGAGGAAGGTCTGGCCTGAAGATATGCAATAGTTGTCAGCATATAAATTTAAAGTTGTGGAAGTCGGTAAGATTGTCAAGGGTGAGACTATAGTTAGAAAAGGCGAGGAGGAGCGATGGCTCGTGCCTGTAGTCCCAGCCGTTTTGGAGGCCGAGGCAGGCGGATCACTTGAGGTCAGAAGTTTGAGACCAGGTTGGCCAACATGGTGAAGCCCCATCTATTAAATATATAAAAATTAACCAGATGTGGTGGCAGGAACCTATAGTCTCAGCTACCCGGGAGGCTGAGGCAGGAGAATCGCTTGAACCTGGGAGGCAGAGGTTGCAGTGAGCCAAGATCACACCACTGCACTCCAGCCTTGGACAACAGAGAGAGACACCATCTTAAGAAGTGATAGATTGAATGTGTGCTCACTTGAGCAGCACCATATACTAAAATTGGAATAATACAGAGAAGATGAGCATGGCTCCTGGGCAAGGATGACATGCAAATTTGTGAAGTGTTCCATATTTCTCCAGAAGAGACTGGGGACCTATATTCAACATTGTTAAAGAAAAAAAAGTCTTCAACCAAGAATTTCATATCCAGCCAAACTAAGCTTCCTAAGTGAGAAGAAATAAGACCCTTTTTAGATAAACAAATTTTGAGGGAGTCTGCCTTACAAGAGGTCTTGAAGGGAGTAGTAAATATTGAATGGAAAGATCACTACCACCTGATAAAAAGCACGCTTAAATACACAGACCAGTAACACTATAAAGCAACCACACAAACAAGCCAGCATAATAACCAGCTAACAATACAATAACACAATCAGATCCACACATATCAGTGCTAACCTTGAATGTAAACAGGCTTAATGCCTCACATACACGGTATAGAGTGGCAAACTGGATTTAAAAAAACAGTGGTATGTGGTCTTCAAGAGACCCATCTCACATGTAATGACACCCATAGGCTCAAAATAAAGGGATGGAGAAAAATCTACCAAGTAAATGGAAATCAGAAAAAAGCCAGGTTGCCATCCTGATTTCAGGCAAACCAGACTGTAAACCAACAAAGATTTAAAAAAGACAAAGGCATTACACAATGGTAAAGGGTTCAATTCAACAAGAAGACCTAACTATGGTAAATATACATACAACCAACACAGGAACACCCAGATTCATAAAGCAACTTCTTAGAAACCTACAAAGAGACATAGACTCCCACATAATAATAGTGGGAGACTTCAATACTTCACTGTCAGTATTAGATCATGTAGGCAGAAAATTAACAGATATTCAGGACCTGAACTCAACATTGGACCAAATGTATCTGACAGACTGCTGCAGAACTGTCCACCCAAAACAACAGAATAGATATTCCTCTCATTGCCACATGGCACATACTCTAAATTGGACCACATAATTGGACATAAAACAATCCTCAGCAAATGCAGAAGAACCCAAATCATATGAAACACACCGTTGGACCACAGTACAATAAAAATAGAAGTCAGGATTTAAAAAATAGCTTAAACCAGGCAATTACATGGATATTAAAAACATGCTCCTGAATGACTTTTGGGTAAACTGTGAAATTAAGGCAGAAACCAAGAAGTTCTTTGAAAGTAATGAGAATGAAGATACAACATGCCAGAATCTCTGGGACACAGCTAAGGCAGTGTCAAGAGGGAAATTTATAGTACTAAATTCCCACATCAATAAGTCAGAAAGATCACAAATTAATAACCTAACGTCACAACTGAAAGAATTAGAGAAGGAAAAACAAATCAACCCCACAGGTAGCAGAAGATAAGAAATCATCAAAATCAGAGATGAACTGAAGGAAATTGAAACACAAAATACCATTCAAAAGATCTACAATTCCAGGAATTGGTTTCTTGAAAAAAATTAATAAGACAGATACATTTCTAACTAAGAGAAAATCCAAATAAACCCAATTAGAAATTACCAAGGGGATGTTACCACTGACTCTACAGAAATAAAAACAATAATCAGAAACTACTACAAACACCTGTATGGACACAGACTACAAAACCTACAAGGGATGGATAAATTCCTGGACACATACCCCCTCCTAAGACTGAACCAGAAAGAAATTGATTCCCCAAACTGACCAATACGAGCTCCAAAATTGAATCAGTAATAAATAGCCTACCAACCGAAAAACCCAAGGTCTGAGGGATTCATAGCTGAATTCCACCAGATGCACAAAGAAGAGCTGGTACCATTCCTACTGAAACTATTCCAAAAAAATGAGGAGGAGGGACTCCTCCCCAACTAATTTTTTGAGGTCAGCATTATCCTGATACCAAAACCTGGCAGACACACAAAAAGAAAGCCCAGTATTCTCTATGAATATCAATGCAAAAATCCTTGACAAAATACTAGCAAACCAAATCCAGCAGCACATCAGAAAGCTAATTCACAATGATCAAGTAGGCTTAATTCCCAGGATGCAAGTTTTGTTCAGCATACGAAAATTAAATGTGATTTATCACATAAGGAGAACTGCAGACAAAAAAACACATAATTATTTCGATAGATGCAGAAAAGGCTTTTGATAAAATTCGGCATTCCTTCATGTTAAAAACTCTCAATAAACTAGGTGTTGAAGAAACATACCTCAGAATAATAAGAGCCATCTTTGACAAACTCACAGCCAACATCATACTGAATGGGCGAAAGCTGGAAGCATTCCCCTTGAAAACTGACACAAGGCAAAGATTCCCTCTCTTACCACTCCTGTTCAACATTTTATTGGAAGTGCTGGCCAGAGCAATCAGGAAAGAGGAATAAAGGGCATCTAAATAGGAAGACAGGGAGTAAAACTATCACTGTTTGTACATGACATGTTTCTATATCTAGATAACCCTATGTCTTGGCCCAAAAGCTCCTAGATCTAATAAACAGCTTCAGTAAAGTTTCAGGATGCAAAAATCAATATACAAGAAATCACTAGCATTCCTATACGCCTACAACAGCTAAGCTGAGAACCAATTCAGGAAGACAGTCCCATTCCCAACTGCCACAAAAAGAATAAAATACATAGGAATACAGCTATCCGTGGGGGGTGAAAGATCTCTACAATAAGAATTACAAAACACTGCTCAAAGAAATCAGATAAGACACAAACACATGAGAAAAAGATCCTATGTTGATGGATAGGAAGAATCAGTATCATTACAATGGCCATACTGCCCAAAACAATGTACAGATTCAATGCTATTCCTATCAAACTACCAACAACATTCTTCACAGAACTAGAGAAACCTATTTTTAAAGTCATATGGAACCAAAATAAGAGCGTGTGTAGCCCAGGCAATCCTAAAAAAAAAAAAAAAAAAAAAAGCTTTGAGGTATCGTGTTACCTGACTTCAAACTATACTACAGGGATACAGTAACCAAAACAGCAGAGTAGTGATACAAAAACAGGCACATTGACAATGGAACACAATAGAGAATCCAGATATAACACACCTACAACTCTCTGATCTTTGATAAACCTGACAAAAGCAATGGGGAAAGGATTCCCTATTTAATGAATGGTGCTGGCAGAATTGGCTAGCCATATTCAGAAAATTGAAACTGGATCCCTTCCTTGTATCATATACAGAAATCAACTCAAGATGGATTAAAGACTTAAATGTAAAACCTAAAACTCTAAAAACCCTGGAAGACAATTCTAGGCAATACCATTCTGGACATGGGAATGGGCAGTGATTTCACGACAAAGACATCAAAAGCAATCATAACAGAGTAAGTAGACAACCTACAGAATAGGAGAAAATATTTGCAACCTGTGCCTCTGAGAAAGGTCTGAATATCCAACATCTATAAGGAACTTAAACAAGTTTACAAGAGAAAAACAGCTCCATCAAAAAGTGGATAAAGGACATGCGCACTTTTCAAAAGAAGATATACATGTGGCAACAAATATGATAAACTCAGTATTACTGATCATTAGAGAAATGCAAATAAAAACCGCAGTGTGACACCATCTCACACCAGTCAGAGTGGCTATTATTAAAGAGTCAAAAAACAAAAAAACAGATGCTGGTGAGGTTGTAGTGAAAAGGGAACACTTACACACTGTTGATGGGAGTATAAATTAGTTCAGCCATTGTGGAAAGCAGTACTGTGATTCCTCAAAGAGCTAAAAACAGAACTGCCTTTCAACCGAGCAATTCCATTACTGGCTATGTACCCAGAGGAATATAAATCATTCTGTGATAAGGGCACATGCATGCGAATATTCGTTGCAGCATTATTCACAATAGCAAAGACAGAATCAACCCAAATGCCCAAGAGTGACAAAGAGTAACAGATTGGATTAAGAAAATGTGGTGTGGCTGGGTGCGGTGGCTCAGGCCTGTAATCCCAGCACTTTGGGAGGCCGAGGCGGGTGGATCACGAGGTCAGGAGATCAAGACCATCCTGGCTAACACGGTGAAACTGCATCTCTACTAAAAAAGTACAAAAAATTAGCCGGGCGTGGTGGCAGGCACCTGTAGTCCCAGCTACTCGGGAGGCTGAGGCAGGAGAATGGCATGATCCCGGGAGGCAGAGCTTGCAGTGAGCCGAGATCGCTCCACTGCACTCCAGCCTCGGCGACAGAGCGAGACTGTGTCTCAAAAAAAAAAAAAGAAAATGTGGTGCATATACACCATGGAATACTGTGCAGCCATAAAAAAGAATGAAATGATGTATTTTGCAGGAACATGGGTGGAGCTGGCATTCATAAAGCAACTTCTTTATGGAGGCCATTCTTTAAGGAGGCCATTATCCTTAGCAAACTAACACAGGAGTAGAAAACCAGATACTGCATGTTCTCACTTAGAAGTGGGAGCTAAATGATGAGAACTCATGAACCCAAAGAATGAAACAACAGACACTGGGGACTTCTTCAGGGTGGAAGGTGGGAGGAGGGAGAGGACCAGAAAAAATAACTGTTGAGTAGTAGGCTTAGTACCTGGATGATGAAATAATCTGTACAACAAAGCCCTGTGACATCAGTTTACCTGTATAACACACTTGCACACGTACTCCCAAACCTACAATGAAAGTTAAAAAAAATTAAAGATTGAATGCTGGAAAGCTCTGTTAAAAGTAGGGTGGAAATACAAGGGTGAATGTGGCGTATAATGGAAGGCAAAAGAGAAAAGTATTTCAAGGAGGGAGAAGGAATGATTACCAAGATCAGATGCTGCTGATAAAGCAAGTACTGTAAAGATTTGAAAATAGACCACTGAATTTAGCAGTGTGACCTTAACTAATGCAGTCAGGACATGAATGGCTCAAGAAATCAGCATACTTGAATAGTATGCAATCTTGTTTCTTTAGCTCTATCCTTCCTACCTCAAAATTAATGTTTAAAAAGCACTAATTATTAGAACATTTCCAGGAGATTGAAATCAGTTTTTCACATTTATTGATATAATTTTTTTCCCTTAACGGTTATCAAGCATTGCTTTTGTTTTTCTCTGTACCAACTGAGCTGTAATGCTTTTTCATTTGTATGTTACGTCCTATAAAGAGTGAAGACCTAGTATTTTTATAGTTGAAAGGGGCTATATTTAAGCCCACTTGAATTTTATTGTTATTTATCTGTTACGCCTGAAATTTTGTTACTCTTATTTGCATATGAATTGTTTAGTAAATTATCAATTTTTTAAAAAAACAGAAATATGTTGGTGAAGTCTTTAACATCGTCAGTCAACAATCAACAGCCAGGCCAGGATGCATTATTGCATTAGATCCCATTACCAAACTTGTAAGTATTAATTTTGGGGGGGAGGTATATTTTAAAAAGTTTATGAAATCATTTTGCATAAAATCTATATATTAATGTAATTTGATAATTTGCTATATATTTACAGGTAAAGTAGATTCAGTAATTAACTCATCATATAATAGATAACATACTATTGTATATTTTACTTTCTAGACTTCAGACTAGAAAACAAATTATAATGCTCATTACTATATTCACAACCAAATAAATTTCAAACTTTGACTCAAACATATTATAAAAATATTATCATATTACCATTAGATTTAATAAAGTGGTGTTAGGTTCCTCATCCTTGGTTATGAAAATCACTGGAAAGAAAACTGGGTTCCAATTTGTGGCTAAATAAAAACTGGTGGATATTATTTCTTACTTATAAAGACTTGTTGTAATGAAAGCAAATGATCTTGACCTAGATTTTTATATTCATCTGTTTAATCTAATGGAGGTTCCATACACTTACATTCTGCTGAACGTTTGAATCTTATTCTGCCTTTAAATATCTCATTATGAAGTATTATTTTTCTGGTTATTTAGCATTAGGTAAATAACACATAGGTCAACTTACGTTGATATGTATTTATATTCAGCATGGGAGAAAAACCCAACTGCTTCATGTTTTTCAAGAAGACTTCATTTTGAATAACCTTGAGAAGAAAAGCCTTGGCAAAGACAGCATTTCATCTAATGCAGGTAAGGAAGAAGTGTTTATGGAATGAGAAATACTATGTACAGTATGTTAGGCAGTTAATAAAGATGAATTGGTGAAATGCTTCACATTGTCTGTTTGAAGGAAAAATTGTTTGGAGTAAGTTTGTTTATTAAATATTTATCATAAATGTGAGTATCTTTTTATTCTTAACCAGGTAAGAAATATGAACAAAATTAAAGGGGCATCTTGGTTTTATGTTTTTTAAACTGCATAATAGAAATGCTTTATTATTAACATGTGAGAGCTTTTTGCATGGATGGGGTCCTACCCATCCATTTGGATATTATGGACCTCCTGCCTTTTGAAAATTTATAATTTAAAGAAGTAGCTTAAAACTTCAAGCTAGAAAGTCCTTAATTTAAAAACTAATTGTCTTAATTAATGTTTTTATAGTAAAACAGGTTTTAAAATGTTGTTAAACTCCTCTCATCAACATTATTACTTTACATGAAGGCACACCGAGTAAAATAAAGCTAAAATCTCTTGGTCATCACTTGAGATTATAGAGCCAAACCAAACTCAAAAATGGCATTCTTGAGGATCACAGTCTTATAAATCAATTAGACAGTATATGCCCATTACACAAAGAAGTTATCAAGATTCAAATGTTAAATATCTTCTGCATTTGTTCAGAATTTTTTCTCCTCTTGTACATCATGTCTTTCTGCCACCTTTTCCATTTTTCTTCTTTTATGAGAAGTACTCCTTAGAGTTCTGCACTTTTATGTTGACATCTAATTTCTTACCATTGCTTTTAGTCTTCTATCAGTTTTCCCTGAATTAATGAGCTGTGCAAATACACTTTATGTGTTTTTTTAACTCTGAACATGGTGGAAATATGCTAAAAATGGGGATTAAAGATATCAGACATAAGACATAGGATTATTTATTGTGTAAACAAAAATATCCTTTCTTTTCATATTAAAATATTAATGAACATGTTAATATTGTTAACAATTTAAGTCTCTTTAACACTTTCAAAAGAAGTTACTCTCCCTTGCATAAGGTTGAGTTTTTCTATGATCTTCACGTATTCTAGTATTTTCTTTTTTCGGATTCTTCAATTTTTAATGTATTTTTTTCTCTCTTTAAGGCTACGATTTTTCTTAAAATATTCAGGAAATTTTTACTTTTACCCAAAAACTATTATGTTCATTATTAGAGTTTCCTAGAAAATACCTAAGGAGTTATGATTTCATTTCTTTTGCTCTATTATGAAGAAGAAAAGTGTTTTACAAATATTTTCAGTATTGGAGCATTTTTTGTTGTTAGTGAAATTATCAAAACTAGGATTGATTTCTATTCTTTTTTCTTTTGTTATAATCTTTATCCTTTCTTTTCTCTTAATTTCTGTATTTTGGATGCCTAACTTAGAATACATTACCAAAGTTACCTTTTCATTTAGGCTGTCAATACAAGATGATTTAAAACATTTATGGTTACCATTTTTTATTTTTTTCCTATGCAGATTTATAAAAGGGCAAAGTCTTTGTGCCCTTCTATACCTGCTTTCTCATGTTTTACATGTTCTGTGATTTATTTTGTTTTTATACTGTAATTTTCGTTTACCTAATTGTGCACATAGTGAATAATAACTTATAATGAAGAAAATTTGGATTAAAATCTCTTGTTAAAAAGGTTTTTTCAGGCAATAATAAATCATTGATTTTTTCTGATGTATTTTAAAAGGATATGTTTATTTTGAGTAACTTGTTTGCTGTTTAAACTGCAATTTGGGCGAAGACAAATTTTCTTGAATGATACGTTTTATAATGAATACTTATAATTTGGCCATTGGATAAATATCCTGAAGTCATCATCCATTATGGACCTTACTCATTTGAAAAATGTTTGGCACCACCATTTCATCATAATATGTTGAGTTTAAGTATATATTGCATATATAGTTCCTATCTGTTTAGAAATTTTCTGCTTCATATGGTTTAATCTTTGTGAACAATTTGATGATGATGACTCTAAACCTGTCAATTCAAACATGAAATAGCATACATATTATTGTAAAAATTTTAAGTTAATACAAATTCGTATGGTAAAGGATTTGAATATATTTTATAATACCACTTGTATTTGAAGCCTTAGGTAAAAGTTTTTAATTTTCTTTTTTTTAAAGTCCAATTATTTTAACTTGGCATATTTAGCAAGTTGTCTCTTTTATACATATTAACAGTGAAAAATATCGTTAATACCAACAGGCAGCTCACCTAATGGATTTTCTGAGAAGTTCTACCTAATTGTCATAGAATGCACTCAAGACAACCGTTCACTATTACACATGTGGAATTTACATCTAAAATCAACTCCTGTCTCATTAGGTGAGTCATTTGTGTGTGTGTGTAATTTTAATAGGCATAAGTTAACAAATTACACAAAATTAGATAATTTGGTACATATTTCTTAAAGCCATTCTCATTAAATGGTGATAACTGTAGATTATTCAATTAATTTAAAAATCTTTTCTTATTTTCTTTATGTGAAGAATCATATTTATATGTTTACTATTTTCTCTTTTACAAGGCAGTTTCGGATTGTGAAATGTAGCAATCGTAATATTTATAGGGCTCCCCTGCCTCAGTTTTTGGTTCTTTTCTTATGTTTTATAGATGAAAAAGTAGACACAAAATTATCTGAAGCAGTTTGGCAGCCAGAAGAACATTATTCTTCTTCTCCAGAGAAGATCCTATCTCCTTTTTCACAAAAGTATCAGGCTTGCAGAGCAAATCTCCAGAGTACCAGCAAGTTGACTCTGTTTTCAGAAATGGTTTATAGCCAAGAATTGCATTTGCCAGAAGGAGTTGAGATAATAAGTATTAAGCCATCAGCAGGTTTGTAAATTTTATGAAAAGAGACTAATTTTTTAACACATGAGTATTTCCCAGGTATTTAAAAATAGGTGCTGCGACTACCTCTTAAATCCACACAGAACCAGAAATGGAAATAATAATATTCAAGTACCCTAAATTGAAGACTTATAGTTCTCATTATGTTTTCAGATTACTCTGACATTTATCAGCCAGTTCTAGTCTTAAATATTGATTTCTAAAACAAATTTCGTTTGTCTTTTGGGAAGACAAAGGGACAGTTTCTAGAGCGGAGATGGTAACTGAGTTGTCCCTTATTTGCAAACTTTGATGGTATTGGCAATAGCTTCCTGGAGCCATGATTCTGATTGTATGGTTTCTGCTATATATTTATTATCCTTATTCTAGAGCAGTGGTTTTCAAAGTGTCCCCAGGCCAGCAGCATCAGCATCCTGGAAACTTGTTAGAAATGGGCCACCCCATTTCTTGGGCCACCCAGGGTTACTATATCTCAAACTCTGGGATGGGACCCAGTGGCCTGGTCTTACAAGCCTTTCAAGTGATTCTTATGCATGCAAAAGGTCAAGAACCACTGTTCTGGAGTATCAGAATACTAATCAAAAATAAAAATCAAGGCCCCTGTTTTAGAAAACTAATAGTGCTTGAGCCACCGCGCCCGGCACTTTGGGAGGCCAAGACGGGCGGATCACGAGGTCAGGAGATCGAGACCATCCTGGCTAACACGGTGAAACCCCGTCTCTACTAAAAAATACAAAAAACTAGCCGGGCGAGGTGGCGGGCGCCTGTAGTCCCAGCTACTCGGGAGGCTGAGGCAGGAGAATGGTCTAAACCCGGGAGGCGGAGCTTGCAGTGAGCTGAGATCCGGCCACTGCACCCCAGCCTGGGCGACAGAGCAAGACTCTGTCTCAAAAAAAAAAAAAGAAAACTAATAGTGCATGATTACTTTAAGTCTCAGCAAATGTTAAGTTCTAAAGTGACCATTCAGTACTTGAGTAAACATAGGCCATTCACATTTATATTGAAAAATGTAAAAGAGAAGGAGCCAGTGAGTATTGACAAATTAAAAAAAAAAATGCATTGATAGCTTTAAAATTAGATTTATAATGTATAAAACTAGCAAAGAGCTGTGAAACAAATTCTGGATTGACTAGAATTCAACTTTTAAAATTCTGCCTATGCCGAAGTTGTTTGATTTAGGCCCAAGATGTTTAACGTTCAAGAATTGAAGTAAATTATCTCAGAGTTCCCTTTAAACTCTAGGTTTTGGTGATCCTTTCGTTTTTATACCTTTCTGATGTCATTAAAAGCCTCTTTCTTACTATTCTTGCTGCCTCTTCTTAAATAAATATAGGCTGTCATGCTCTTAACAATAGTTAATACAAAAAGACTAAAATCTTAAGTACATAAAAACAGAAGTATTTAACCAAATTTGACATTTTGTTAATGGATTATTTTTATTTTAGGACATCTGAGTTCATCTTCTATATATCCTGCATGCAGTGCTCCTTATTTATTGGCAACTTCATGTTCAGATGAGAAAGTAAGATTCTGGAGATGCAGAGTAACAGATGGACAATCTGCCACATCAAAGAATGGAAAAATTGATCTTGCATACATTTGGGAAGAATGGCCATTACTTATTGAAGATGGACTTCAGAGCAATAGTAGTATAACTGTACCTGGTAGGCCTATAGAAGTTAGCTGTGCACATACAAATCGTTTAGCAGTAGCTTATAAGCAGCCTGCATCTAATAGTAGATCTTCCCAGGACTTTGTGATGCATGTAAGTATTTTTGAATGTGAGTCAACAGGAGGTTCATGTTGGGTCCTTGAACAGACAATTCATTTAGATGAGTTAAGCACAGTATTGGATTCTGGCATTAGTGTTGACAGTAATTTAGTGGCCTATAATAAACAAGAGATATATTTATCTAGTAAAGAGAATATCACATCAAACACAAAGCATTTAGTTCACTTAGATTGGATGTCTAGAGAAGATGGTTCTCATATCCTGACTGTAGGAATTGGATCAAAACTTTTTATGTATGGACCCCTGGCTGGCAAGGTACAAGACCAGACTGCTAAGGAAAGCCTGGCGTTTCCTCTCTGGGAGAGTACTAAAGTTGTGCCCCTTTCTAAATTTGTACTATTACGAAGTGTGGACCTGGTTTCTTCTGTAGATGGCTCCCCACCTTTTCCTGTTTCTTTATCGTGGGTCCGGGATGGCATCCTTGTGGTAGGAATGGACTGTGAAATGCATGTGTATTCCCAATGGCAGCCATCTTCTAAACAAGAACCTGTTATAACAGATTCGTACAGTGGGAGCACTCCATCTATAACAAGTTTAATGAAACAGAGTAACTCCAGTTCTGGGTTACATCCTCCAAAGAAAACTCTGACTCGATCCATGACCAGTCTTGCACAGAAAATCTGTGGAAAGAAAACTGCATTCGATCCTTCAGTGGATATGGAAGATTCAGGTCTTTTTGAAGCAGCTCATGTACTTTCCCCGACTCTACCTCAGTATCATCCCTTGCAGCTTTTGGAACTCATGGATCTTGGTAAAGTTCGGAGAGCCAAGGCCATATTGTCCCATCTTGTTAAGTGCATTGCTGGGGAAGTTGTGGCTTTGAATGAAGCTGAATCTAATCATGAACGCCGCCTTAGGTCTCTCACAATCAGTGCTAGTGGAAGCACTACCAGAGACCCCCAGGCATTCAACAAGACTGAAAATACAGATTACACAGAAATAGATTCTGTTCCTCCACTTCCTTTATATGCCTTACTTGCAGCAGATGATGATAGCTGTTACTCATCTTTGGAGAAATCTGGTAATGAGAGTACCTTAAGTAAATCAAACCAGTTATCAAAAGAAAGTTATGATGAGCTTTTTCAGACTCAACCTGTAATGACTGATACTCATATGTTAGAGACAGATGAAGAAAATACAAAGCCTAGAGTTATTGACCTTTCACAATACAGTCCAACTTACTTTGGACCTGAGCATGCTCAGGTTCTTTCTGGCCACTTACTTCATTCTAGTTTACCAGGACTCAGCCGGATGGAACAGATGTCTTTGATGGCCTTAGCAGATACAATTGCAACAACAAGCACTGATATTGGAGAAAGCCGAGACAGAAGCCAAGGTAAAACTAAACTCCATGCTGATAACATTTTTACTTATTTTCACAGAAAATAATTTTAAATAATTATTATTAAAATGATGCCATTAGCTAGGCACAGGGGCTTATGCCTGTAAATTCAGCTCTTTTGGAGGCTGAGGCAGGAGGATCACTAGAACCCAGGAGTTTAAGACCAGCCTGGGCAACATAATGAGACCCCCATCTCTATGAAAACAAAAAAAAAATTAGCAAGATATGGTGCCTCATGCCTGTAGTCCTAGCTACTCAGGAGGCTGAGGTGGGATGATGCTTGCACCCAGGAGGTTGAGGCGGCAGTGAATTGATTGTGCCACTGCACTACAGCCTGGGCAATAGAGCAAGACCCTGTCTCTTAAAAAAAAAAATACGATTAAGGTTTTTTTTGGGAACATCCTTGCTACCTTCACAACAGTTTTAACTTTTTCCCCCCTAGACTATCATAAACAGTAAACTCTTAATATGCACTATCCCATAAATCATAGTACTATGAGCAAGTGCACAAAGACTCCTTATGCTGGTCATTTTTACTAATTGTCTTCATAAGAGATCCAACTGAATCTTTCTTAGTTTAGCAAAATTTAACAGATTCTTATTAAATAATTATTTTAGGTACCTAAAAGTAAAAGGTGATTTCTGGTTTTTTTCCCTCATTTTGTAATAATCCACTATTAACAATTATAATTCAGTTTTTAAAACATTGAGTTTTTTTTTTAAAATTGGCATTAGTGTATGCTCCTACCTAGAAAAGCATAATGTAATTAGATCTTTTCCTCACCCAGAGAGCATTTTAAAAAAAACACTGCTGAGTTATGAACAGTTTCCCATCAAATCTCAAGTTCTGAAATGAACCAATTGAGCCTTGTGGACCATATATATGTCAGTATCCCTTTGAACGAAGCTTGAAAGGAAAATTTAGGGTAAATTTAATATAACAAAATTAAATTTAAGAAAAATTAAGTTGGTTATGAATCTTGACACTTTTAGCGATATTACTAGTAGATACTATTTTTGATGTGAATATGTTATAGGTGTTTTATGTTTTTAGTTTTTGCTTCAAGGAAAAAATACCAGGCCCTCCCACCATAGAAGTATTTCTTCCATTGTTAACAGCAGATTATTGGGGTGGATGTATGATTTGAATAAACCGTATTGATTAAAGATATTACTGTACATGTGCCACAGAAAAGGTTAAACTGTTCAAAAATCAGTCACAATTTAAATAAGATTTCAATCAGAAGAGGTCAGATTCTAAAGAGTATCAGACTCTCTTTATTCTCTTTTTTATTATTTTTCCAATTGTTTATACTGTTTTTTCTGTAATGTAAAATTGTGTAGAAAAAGATAAATGTTAGAAAATATTTTAGACTGATAACTTTTTTTGGGGGGGTCAGGTTAAGAATGTTATATGCCTATATTTGGTGTTCTTTTGCTTACAATTTTTTTTTTTTTAAATACGTTGCTTCCCCTTTCTCCCATTGCAGGTGGAGAAACTCTTGATGAATGTGGACTAAAATTTCTTTTGGCTGTTCGACTCCATACCTTTCTTACAACTTCCCTTCCAGCCTATCGAGCTCAACTCCTTCACCAAGGTGATTTTGATAGTAATCTATTAAAGGGAAATAAAGCGAGTAGAAAATGAGAGACTTGGGAGTTTTTAA
Organism: Macaca mulatta; assembly: GCF_049350105.2. Taxonomy (NCBI): domain Eukaryota; kingdom Metazoa; phylum Chordata; class Mammalia; order Primates; family Cercopithecidae; genus Macaca; species Macaca mulatta. The sequence continues at coordinate 128,255,809 of NC_133411.1, forward strand.
ACTTGTTTTTACCCAGACATGATAATGATGACAAATTTAACACATTTTAAGTTCCTTTATTTATTAGAATGTTTATTTCTTCATAATCTTTGCTTAAAACATTGGAATTTTTAATGGTAGACAAAAGGAGTTAACGAAGAAACAGGTACTGGGAAATTGGATATTCTGTGTTAAAGTTTTTAAATGCATGTTATGTTCAAGGCAAATTAGTATTGTTTCATTTTCTTTAATTTATTCTTTAGATTGGCTTTTTTCTCCTTTTTTGACATTTATCTAAATTCAGTTTTTCCACCAAACTTTGAATAACATTTTTGTTATAATACATTCTCAAATTTTAAATGTTTCACAAAGAGTACAGAATATTGAAAGTGTAAATTTACCCACACTTAAAACTGTTAAAATATGTATTTCAGATATTAGTTTAGTATATTTCATGTATTCTGTATTTAGTGCTGTATTTCAGATACTGTTAGTTCTCTTACTTTGAACTGTGTTAGACTTTGAACTGTCTTAGCGTAACTTAATAGATTCTTATTAAATGATTATTGTAGGTATCTGAAAATAACATTGTCTTAGTTCAAAGTGAGAGAAATCTCACTTAAGTTCACTTAAACAAAACAGCATGTTTTTTGGCTCATCTCCCAGGAAGTTCAAGAAATAGAGCTGGCTTTCAGCATTATTGGATCTGTAGGTTTAAAAAGTGTTATTGGGACCTTGCAGTTTAGCCTTTTAGCCTCTGCTCCTTCGTCTCAGTCTCTTGCTCGTACCTTTTGTCTGTCTCTTTGTTTCTGTATTTTCTTTCTCTCATTTTGTATATAGCTTTGAAAAAAGTGAAGTTGAAAATTCTAAATAAAATTCTTTTTAGTTTTTTTTTTTTTTTTTCTTTTTGAGATAGAGTCTTGTTCCGTCATCCAGGCTAGAGTACAGTGGTGTGATTTCTGCACACTGCAACCTCCATTTCCCGGGTTCAAGTGATTCTCCTGCCTTAGCCTCCCGAATACCTGGGACTACAGGCACATGCCACTACGCCTGGCTAATTTTTGTGTTTTTAATAGAGATGGGGTTTCACCATATTGGCCAGGCCAGTCTTGAACTCCTGACCTCAAGTGGTCCACCTGCCTTGGCCTCCCAAACTGCTGGGGATTGCAGGGGTGGGCCACTTTGCCAGGCCAAATTCTCTTTAAAATTTTTAAATTGTAATTTAACACATTAAAATTGTGTATATTTATAGGGTCCAAAGTAATGTTATATGTATACAAAGTGCAATGATTAAGTCAAACTAGACATATCCATCACCTCAAATATGTAGCATATTTGTGGTAAGAATATTTGAAATGTACTCTCTTAGCAATATTGAAATATACAATACACTATTATTAAAGATAGTTACCAAGCTGTGCAGTAGATATCAGAAATGTATTCCTCCTAACTGAAACTTTGTACTCTTTGACCAATGTCTCCCTTCTCATCTTATCCCCAGCCTTGGGCAAATACCATTTTATTCTCTGTTTCTTTGATTTCAATTGTATTTGATTCCACACATAAGTGAAATCATGCAATATTTGTCTATGACTGGCTTATTTCACTTACTGTAATGTTCTCCAGGTTCATCCATGTTGTTGCAAATGACAAGATTTCCTTTTTTAAGGCTGACTGATACTCCAGTGTATATACGAGCATACACGTTTTTGTTGTGCTTTGCTAGGTTGCATTTTGCAAATACAGCAGTTTTTACAAATTGAAGCTTTGTGGCAACCCTTTGTTGAGCAAGTCTGTCAGCACCATTTTTCCAACAGCATGTGTTCACTTCATGTCTCTGTGTCTCATTTTGGTAATTCTCACAATATTTCAAACTTTTTCTGTCGTCTGTGATCAGTGATCTTTGTTGTTATTATAATGGTTTTGGAGTGCCATGAACTGCGCCTACGTAGGACATTGAATTTAGTCAATAAATTGTGTACTGTGGCTACAACACCAATCAGCCATTCCCCTATATTTCTCCTGCTCAGACCTCTCTATTCACTGAGACATAACCAATATAGAAATTAGGACAGTTTAACAACCCTACAGTGTCTTCTAAGTGTTCAAGCAAAAGGAAGAGCTGCATATCTCTTGCTTTAAATCAAAAGCTAGAAATGACTAAGCTTAGTAAGGAAGGCATGTCGAAAGCCAAGATAGGCTGAAGGCTAAGCCTCTTGTGCCAAACAGTTTACCAAATTGTAAATGCAAAGGACAAGGTCCAAAGGAAACTAAACATTCTCCATTGAACACATGAATGATAAGAAAGCAAAGTAGCCTCATTGCTTATGTGGAAAAAGTTTGAGTGGTCTAGATGGATCAAACTAGCCACAAGATTTTCTTATGCCAAAGCCTAATCTAAAACAAGGCTCTAACTCGTCTTAATTTCATGAAAGGTGAGAGAGGTGAGGAAGCTGCAGAATTAAAGTTTGAAGCTAGCAGAGGTTGGTCCCTGAGGTTTAAGGAAAGAAGCCTTCTCCATAAACTACAAGTACAAGGTGAAGCTGGATCTTCTGGATAACATGCTGAAGCTTCTACGTCATTCAGCACTTGCTTCAGCATGTTTTCCAGAAGGTCTAGCTAAGATAATGGATGAAGGTGGCTACACAAAAGGACAGATTTTTAAAGTAGATGGAATAGCCTTCTTTTGGAAGAAGATGCCATCTAGGACTTTTATAGTTAGAGAGAAGTCAGTGCCTGGCTTAAAGGACAGACTGACTCTTGTTAGGGGCTAATGCAGCTGGTAACTAAGTTGAAGCCAATGCCCATTTACCATTTTGAAAATCCTAGAGTCTTTAAGAATTACGCGAAACCTCTTCTGTCTGTGCTATACGAATGGAACAACAAAGCCCGATGGCAGCACCTCTGTTTATAGCATAATTTAATATTTTCAGCCCACTATTGAGACCTTCTGTTGAGAAATAAGATTTCCTTTCAAAATATTGCTGTTATTGACAGTGACCTGTTCACACTAGAGCTCTGATGCAGATGTACAAGGAGATTAATATAGTTTTTATGCCTGTAACACAACATTCATTTTGCAGTCCATGAATCAAGGAATGCTTCCAAGTTTTAAGTCTTATCATTTAAGAAATACATTTCATAAGGCTATAACTGCTATAGATAATGATTCCTCTGATGGATCTGGACAAAGTAAATTGAAAACCACTGGAAAGGTTTCACCATTCTAGATGCCATTAGGCACATTTGTAATTCATGGGAGGCTGTCAAAATATCAACATTGACAAGAGTTTGGAAGAAGTTGATTGCAGCCTTCACAGATGACTTTGAAGGGTTCATGACTTCAGTAGAGGAAGTAATTGCAGATATGGTAGAAATAGCAAGGGAACTGGAATTAAAAGTAGAACCTGAAGTTGTGACTGAATTGCTGCAATCTCAGGGTAAAATTTTAGCAGAGCCAGGCATGATGGCTCATGCCTGTAATCTCAACACTTTGGGATATTGAGGTGGGAGGATCGTTTGAGGCCAGGAGTTTGAGGACCAGCCTGAGCAACATAGACCCCATCTCTGAAAAAAATTTAGGTAGGTTTAGTGATACGTGCCTGTAGTCCTAGCTACTCAGGGAGCTGAATGGGAATATCACTTGAGTCCAGGAGGTCAAGACTGCAATGAGCTGTGATCACACCACTGCACTCCAGCCTGGGCAACAGAAGGAGACCCTGTCTCAAAAAAAAAAAAAAAAAAAAAAAAAAGCAAAAACTTCAGCAAATGAGGAGTTGCTTCTTAAAGGATGAGCAATGAATGTGGTTTCTTAAGGTAGAATCTACGCCTGGTGAAGATGCAGTGAACATGGTTGAAATTAAAACAAAGGATTTAGAATAGTCCATAAACTTAGTTGATAGAGCACTGGCAGGGTTTGAGAGGACTGGCTCCAATTTTGAAAGAAGTTCTAAATTCTATCAAATAGAATTACATGGTATAGAGAAATCTCACATAAAAGGAAGAGGCCATCTGTGTGGCACTCTTCGTTGTTGTCTTATTTTAAGAAATTGCTACAGCCATCCCAGCCTTCAGTAACCTCTACCGTGATCAGTCAGCAGCCAGTAACATGGAGGCAAGATTCTCCATCAGCAAAGAATATGAGCTGCTTAAGGCTCAGATTATTGTTACGTTTTAGCAATAATGTGCTTTTTAATTAAGGTATGTACACTCATTTTAGACATAATGCTATTACACAGTTAATAGACCACAGTATGATGTGACCATAACTTGTATAAGCACTGGGAAACAAAAAGTTGTGTTACTCATTTTACTGCAATATTTGCTTTATTGTGGTGGTCTGAAATTGAACCTACGGTATCTCCAAGGTATGCCTATATATGAGACATTTTCTTTATTAATGTATTGATGGATACTTAGGTTGATTTGATAACTAAGCTATTGTGAATAAAGCTACACTTAACATTGGAGTGCAGATAACTCTTCAACATACTGATTTCACATCCTTTGACTATATACACATAAATGGGGTTGGTGGATCATGTGGTAATTTTGTTTCTATATTTTTTCTTTCTTTTTTTAGTTAAAATTTTTTGCTTTTCTTCTCTTTTAATAAAACATTGTCCCAGAATATTTTTAGATATTTGAGGAACCTTCATACCCTTTTCCATAATGGCTGTACTAATTTATGTTCCCACTAGCAGTGTACCAGGCTCCCCTTTTCGCCACTTCTTTACCAAAACTTTTTTTTCTCTCTTTCTGATAATAGACATTCTAGCAGGTGTGAATTGTTATCTCATTATGGCTTTAATTTGCATTTTCCTGATGATTATAGATGTCAAGCACCTTTTTCATTTATCTGTTGGACATTCATATGTCTTCTTTTGAGAAATATCTGTTCAGGTCTTTTGTCCCCTCTGGGTTTTTTTTCCACCCCCCAAGAGATGAAGGTCTTACTCTGTTGCCCAGGCTGCAGTCAAACTCCTGGCCTCAAGCCATCCTCCTGCCTCAGCCTCTCAAATAGCTGGGACTACAGGTGTGCACCACTTGTGCCTGGCATGTCCATTTTTTAATTGAGTTGTTTTCTTGCTATTGGGTTATTAGAGTTCTTGATATATTTTGGATATTAACTCCGTATCAGATATACAGATTGCAAATATTATTTCCCAATCCATGGCTTTTCTCTTCACTCTGCTGATTGTATTTTTTGCTATGCAGACATTTTCAGTTTGATGTAATCCCATTTGTTAATTTTTGCTTTTGTTGCCTGTCCCTTTGGTGCTGTGTCCAAAAAAAATCATTGCCCAGACTGATGACATGTAGTTTTCCCCCTGTCTTTTCTTCTAGTGGTTTTATAATGCAGGTCTTATGTTTAAGTCTTTAGTCCATTTTGACCTATTTTTGTATATGGTGTAAGGTAATGGTCCAATTTCATTCTTCTGCATGTAGTTATCTAGTTTTCCCAGCACCATTTTTTGAAGAAACTATCCTTTTCTATTGTGTGTTCCTGGCACCTTTGACAAAAATCAGTTGAGTATAAATGTATGAGTTGATTTCCACGCCTTCTGTTCTATTCCATTGGTCTGTGTTTCTGTTTTTACACCAGTACCTTGCTATTTTGATTACCCTAGCTTTGTAATATAGTTTGAAATCAGGCAGTATGATGTCTCTAGGTTTGTTCTTTCATCTCAAGTTTACTTTGGGTATTTGGGGTTTCTTGGTATTCCTAATGAATTTTAGGGTTTTTTTTCTTTTTTTCTATTTCTGTGAAAAATGACATCAGTATTTTGATAGAGATTGCATTGAATCTGTAGATAATTTTGGGTAGTTTGAACATCTTAACGATTTAAAAATTAAATTAATTTTTCCAATCTGTGAACACTGGGTATCTTACCATTTTTTTTGTGTCTTCAAATTTCTTTCATCAGTGTTTTACAGTTTTATTGTAGAGCTCTTTTACTTCCTTGGTTAAATTTTTGTTTTTAATGAGATGGGGTCTTACTGTGTTGCCCAGGCTGTTCTTAAACTCCTCAGCTCAAACTGTCCTCCCACTCTGGCCTCCCAAATGCTGGGATTACAGACGTGAGCCACCAGCCTGTTTTTTGTTTTGTTTTTTTTTTTTTTGTAGCAACGATTAATGAGATTGTTTTATTTATTTTTTAAATCAGATCAGATAATTTGTTGTTACTGTATGGAAATGCCACTTCTTTTTGCATTTTAATTTTGTATCCTTCATGTTTAATGTAGTTGTTTATTAGTTCTGTTTCTTTGGTGGAGTCTTTTGTGTTTTCTGTATGTAAGATTGTGTTGTTAGCAAACAGTGACATTTTTACTTCTTCATTTCCTATTTGGATGCCTTTTTATTTCTTTCTTTTGTCCAGTTGCTCTGGCAGGGACTTCTAGTACTATCATAGTTGAGTAGAAGTTGTGAGAGAGTGCATTTTTGTCCTCTTTCTGATCTTAGAGGAAAAGCTTTTAAATTGTCACTGTTGAGTATGATGTTTAGCTCTGGGCTTATCATTTGTGGCCTTTATTGTGTTGAGGTACATTCCTTCTGCACCTAATTTTTTGAGAGTTTTTGTCATGAAAGGATGTTGAATTTTACTTGATGCTTTTTTTGCATCTGTTGAGAGGATCATATGGTTTTGTCCTTAATTTTGTTAATGTGAACAGAATGACATCAGTTAATTTGCACATGTTGAGCCAATCTTGAACTCTTGGCATAATTCCTACTTGATCATACTGGGTGATCCTTTTATTGTGCTGTTAATTTGGTTTGCTAGTATTTTGTGGAGGGTTTTACATTTGTGTTTATCAGGGATAATGACCTATAATTTTTATTATTGTTGTTATTATTTTGTATTTATTTTGCCTGGCATTGGCATCAGGGAACTCCTGGTCTCATAAAAAGAAGAACTTTTCTTTCCTCTTCTGTTCTTTGGAAGAGTTTAAGAAGGATTGGTGTTAGTTTTTCTTTAAATGTTTAGTAGAATGCACCTGTGATGTGATCAAATTCTGGACTTTTCTTTGATGGGTTGACGGGAGACGTGTGTGTGATTTTTTTTTTTTTTTTTTTTTTTTTTTTGAGATGCTCCTGTCACCCAACTCTGGAGTGCAGTGGTGCAATCTCGGCTCACTGCAACTTCTGCCTCCGGGTTTCAAGTGATTCTCCTACTTCAGCCTCCTGAGTAGCTGGGGTAATTTAGTAGAGACAGAGTTTCGCCATGTTGGCAAGGCTGGTCTGGAACACCTGACCTCAAGTGATCTGCCTGCCTTGACCTCCCAAAGTGCTGGGGTTACAGGCATGAGACACCGTGCCTGACCTGATGGGAGACTTTATATTACTGATTTATGTGCTTACCCATCATCAATCTGTTCAGATATTTTATTTCTTCATATTTCAGTTCCGGCAGGTTATCTGTGTTTAGGAATTTATCCATTTCTTCTGGGTTATCCAATTTGTTGGCAGATATCTGCATATTCATCTCTTACAATTATTTGTTTGTGGTATCATTTGTAGTGTCTCTTCTTTAAGTTCTAATTTTATTTTTAGTCTTTGGTTTATTTATTTATTGAGATAGAGACTTTCTCTGTCTCCCAGGCTGGAGTGCCATGGCGCCTCGCAGCTCACTGCAACCTGTGCCCTCCTGGATTTAAGCGATTCTCTTGCCTCAGCCTCTCAAGTAGCTGGGATTATCGGCTTGCTCCACCACAACCAGCTAATTTTTGTATTTTGTAGAGACAGGGTTTTGCCATGTTGGCTAAGCTGGTCTCGAACTCTTGACCTCAAGTGATCCTCCTGCCTCCATCTCCTAAAAGTGCTGGGATTACAGGCATGAGCCACTGCGCCTGGCCCTTCTTTTTCTTAATCTTGCTAAGGATTTGTCAAGTATATTTATCTTTCCAGAAAACTGACCCTTAGTTTTGTTAGTTGTTTTTCCCTGTCATTTTTCTAGTTTATACTTTATTTATTTCTCCTCCGATCTTCATTTCCTTTCTTCTGTTAACTTTGGGCTGAGTTTCTTCTATTTTTAGTTCCTTGATGTATAATAGTAGGTTGTTTATTTGAGAGAGAGAGAGAGAGAGAGATACGGGGGGAGGAACTGAATGCTGTGATTTTCTCTCTTAGAAATAGTTTTGCTGCATCCCATAAATTTTAGCATATTCTGTTTTTGTATTTGTTTGTCTCAAGATAATTTTTAATTTCTCTTTTGATTTCTTCTTTGACCCATTGTTTTTTCAGGAGCATATTGTTTAATTTCCACAAATTGGTGACTTTTCCAAGATTTCTCCTGTTATTTATTTCTCGTTTCATACTATTGTGATCAGCAAAGATACTTGATATGATTTAATCCACTTGAATTTTTTAAAACTTGCTTTGTAATCTAACATATTATCTATTCTGGGGAATATTCTTTGTGTGCACAAAAAGAATGCATATTCTCTTGCTGTTTGGTAGAGTGTTCTGTACATGTCTTTTAGGTACATTTGGTCTAAGAGACTAAACATTGGTCAGATCCAGTGTTCTTAATTTTCTGTCTGGATGATCTGTCCTTTGTTGAAAGTAGGGTATTGAATCCCCCTATTATTACTGTATTGTAATCTATCTCTCCCTTTACTTTCTTTAATATTTGCTTTCGAAGTCTAAGTGCCTCTGATGTTATGTATATATTTATAATTATTAATATCCTCTGGATGAATTGACCCTTTTATCATTATGTAACATACTTCTTTGTCTCCTTTTACAGTTTTTGACTTGAAGTCTATTTTGTCTAAGTATAGCTATCCCCATTCTCTTTCGGTTTCTATTTGAGTAGAATTTATTTAAATAAGAATAAATTTGTTTTAATTTTCCTCTATATATTCAAGTAGTTCACTGAACTTTTTAAGTGGATTATTCCAATATTCATCGGTCATTTCATAGATCTGTTTCCTTTGGGTTCATTATTGGAAATTTATTAGTTTCTTTTCGAGATATAATGATTCCCTGCTTCTTCACCATTCTCGTGTATTTGCTTTGGGGTCTGCACATTTGAAGAGACAGCAACCTCTTCTGTGATTTCTGGCCAAGATAGAGCTTCACTATTAAATCTAGCCTCTGATTATGCATGGTTTAGCCTGAAATGACCCCAGGGGGGCAGGGCTTACAGTTGGGTTCTCTAGGTGGCTAGGCCCCTGCCTTTAGGTTCTGAGGTTGGATGATGCTGCTCTCTAGGTTCTGCTGTCTGGCAAGACCACTGGCTGGTCTCTGCAGTCATTCAGAGCTGCTGGCTGGGCACTGCGATAGCCTCTAATTGGGCTGGGTCACAGGATGTGTTCTCTGGCCAGGCAGTATTATCATTTGGGTTCTGAAGTTGGGCAGGGTTGCAGGCTGGCCCCGAAGTTAGGCAGAGTTGTTATTCCAGATGGACAGATTCAGAGGCTATGTTTTATAGAAATATGTGTTTGAAGCTTGCCCTCCTGCCTGAACGGAGCCTTGGTGTGAGGTCTGGGGCTGGGCCAAGCCCCTGTTTGGCCTCACAGGTTGGGCAGGTCTGTCCTCTAAGGAAGTACACAGTGATAGGTGTCTCCCTGCCTGTGTGGGACCTTGGAGTGGTGTTCGAGGCTGAGCCAAGCCACTGTTTGAACTCTCTGGTTGGGCAGGTCTAGCCCCTGAGCTTTGCTGAAATATGCTGAGGTAGTTGTCTACCAGTCTGGGCGGGGCTTTGGGGTAGGCTCTGAGGCTGAATGTGGAGGTTAGCCATCTAAGGACTGAAGCCAGGTTTAATTTTTTACCATGCTTCTGGAAGCAACCAGCTTGACTTTGCAGGTAGGATATGCCATTGGCTGTTACCTCTAATTGGATGCTACTACTGGCAGGAACACAGAGCTACCACCAACATCTGTAGGCTAGTTGCTATAAGGTCTAACTCCTTTATTTGTTTCTACCCAACCCCAGATGATCTAGCTATGACATTGCCCACATTGTTTCCCTTGAGGTGAGACCTGCGTGAGCTTCCTGGGAAACATTTTAGAACTCTGGGGAAGCTCAGTGCCTGACTGTGGCTTGCTTTTCCCACTGTACAAACTGGATCTAGGGAATTTTCTCTTCGTACCACAAATCAGCTTGGACGGGAACGGATGATGTGCTCAAAGTGAGACTGTTGCTTTTACCCTTCTACTGTAGTTTTTATTTGGTTCTATGGTCCACAGAGGTGTCTCAGCTCATTCCCAAGTTTGGGGGTAAAATGGCATTTTCTTTTCTGTGGCTAGTTGCTACTTAAACTCTCTTTGTGCAGGGGTGTCTGTCTTTTGGGGCTTCTATAACAAATACCTTAGACTGGGTAATTTATAAATAGGAACAATTTATTTTTCATATTTCTGGAGACTGGGAAGTCCAAGATCAAGGCACCAGCAGATTTGGTGTCTGGTAAGGGCTTGATCTCTGCTCCATAGTTGGCACCTTGTTGCTACATCCTTAAATGATGGAACTGGTGAAAAGGACTACCTAGTTCTCTTGATCCCTTTTATAAGGACGTTAATCCCATTCATGAGGGCAGTGGCTAGTTATCTCCTTAAGGCTCTACCTCTTAATGCCGTTACATTGCAGGTTAAGTTTCACCGTGAAATCTGAAGGGATATAAATATGCAAATCATGGCAAGGAATGAAACCTGGGACTTCTATTCCTGCCATCTTACTGATGTCTAAATCAGATTATTTAATTATTTATGAAAATGTATTGAAGTTGCTAGAGAGATGACAGGAATCCAAAAATGATTTAGAATAATAGTCCATTCACAATGTAGGGTTTTTTTGTTTTGTTTTAACTTTTTATTTATTTTCAGTGTTCCATATAGAAAGCATTTCACATTGCTTGGCATGGGAGGTAATTCCTTGCTTGACTTAGGTTAAAAATTTGAGGCCGTGTATCTCAAAGCCACATCCTATAGTTAATTATTTACTTTACCTAGTAATGCTAAACAAAATATATTATGAAAAGTCAAAATAGAAGCAGAGCAATAAACATGTGTATTACATCGGGTTGAGAGAATTACTGACATAAATGATGATGTATAAATATACAAATATCTTACTAATATGGTGATATGGAGTAATAATTACTGTGTGACAGATTCTATTCTAAATTTTATAACTATATTATTTAATTATCAAAACTATGTTATAAGATAGTTCCATGATTATTTGCATTTTATATACAGAGAAATTGAGGCATTTAGAGACAATGTATCTTATCTAAGATTATATGAAGATAGTTCCATGATTATTTGCATTTTATATACAGAGAAATTGAGGCATTTAGAGACAATGTGTCTTATCTAAGATTATATGAATATATTAGGCTGGTACAAAAGCAATTGCAGTTTTTGCCTTTTTTAATGGCCGAAACCACCTGCAGTTACTTTTGTACCAACTTAATAGTAACAATAGAGCTGGAATTTTATTTTTATTTTCATTTTTGAGACACAGCCTTACTCTGTCACCAAGGCTGGAGTGCAGTGGCATAATCTTGGCTCACTGCCACCTCTGCTTCCCCAGTTCAAGCGATTTTTCTGCCTCAACTTCCTCAGTACCTGGGATTACAGGCACATACCACCTGTCTGGCTAATTGTATGGTTTTGTTTTGTTTTGTTTTTGAGACAGAGTCTCGCTCTGTTGTCCAGTCTGGAGTGCAGTGGCACAATCCCGGCTCACTGCAAGCTCTGCCTCCCGGGTTCACGCCATTCTCCTGCCTCAGCCTCCCGAGTAGCTGAGACTACAGGCGCCCACCACCACACCTGGCTAATTTTTTGTATTTTTAGTAGAGATGGGGTTTCACCGTGTTAGCCAGGATGGTCTCGATCTCCTGCTCTTGTGATCTGCCCACCTCGGCCTCCGAAAGTGCTGGGAGTACGGGCATGAGCCATCGCTCCTGGCCTAATTGTATGTTTTTTAAGTAGAGACAGGGTTTTCACCATGTTGACCAGGCTGGTCTCAAACTTCTGACCACAAGTGATATACCCACCTAGGCCTCCCAAAGTGCTGGGATTATAGGTGTAAGCCACCACTCCCAGCTGGAGCTGGAATTTAATGTATGCATTCAGATTCTGGAGTCTTTACAGTGCTATTCCTAATTCATCAACCTGAACTGCTTACTTGATTCTTTTTTATTAATTCCTTGGAATTACATCCACAAAACAAATGTTGACCAAAGGAAGGTGAAAAGCAGCTTTGAAGATAGAAATATATCAACATAAAATAATGCTTTAAGTGTTTCTCATTTTTAAAAAAGGATCATAAATACATTAGCACAGTGGAATTTGCCATAAGCATTTTTTCTTTTCCTTTCAAAAAAATATGCTATTTCTACAAAACATATATATGCTCATTGTAGTGATATAGTTGTTTGAAGAAGCAAAAATTTTAAAAAGCCCATATTTCTAATCTTAAACTGTGAATCTCATAGAAGTTTACACATTTATATTGAAAATATGGAACATACATTTCTGATAATCATATAAGCGTATTTATATTTTTTATAAACATCGTTTTTGACATTTCTTCAGGCCTGTCTACAAGTCATTTTGCTTGGGCATTTCACTCAGTAGCAGAAGAAGAACTGCTGAACATGTTGCCAGCCATGCAGAAAGATGATCCCACTTGGTCTGAATTAAGAGCTATGGGTGTGGGGTGGTGGGTCCGGAATACTCGCATCTTACGCAAATGCATAGAAAAAGTAAGTGTTTTATTTTTGTATAAGTGAATTAATACTTTTTGGACATTTCTTTAAATGGCATTTCATATCTTCTCTGCCATTACTCCCTTTTGTTTTTGAAGCGGCAAAAGACTTTTGAATAGTCTTTATTTATATTTCATTTATAACGTATTTCAAAATACCTAAAGTTTTAAAATGTGTATTCTAATTCCCAAGTTTTTAATTGACACACTTGTTAGTAGTATATGTCTGATCTTTAGAAAATAATATGTGTATATGTTTAGAAAAATGTAAAAATAGTACAAAATAACTTGTAATGAAAGGCAATAGTCCTATTATTTCTTCTCTGTAACCATTGAAGCCACCACTATAAGTCACTTTTCTTACTATTTTATATATACATGCACACATTATTCATGTACATATTTTTAAAATTTTATTAAACATTCAGTGGATATGTGCCAGCCTTGCATATGAAGGAAATTACTTGTTCAAAACTGTTTCTGTGAATTTTTGATCAATATTTTTTGATTATAGGTAGCTAAAGCAGCCTTTTATAGAAAGAATGATCCTTTAGATGCTGCCATTTTTTACCTTGCAATGAAAAAGAAAGCTGTGATTTGGGGATTATATAGGTAGGTAAAAAAAAAAAAAAAAAAAAAAAAAAAAAAAGCTTTAATGTGAAAACCTGTTCATAAGAAGTAAATGAATGAAATAAGATTTGTTGTTCATGATGTTGATTCATGTAGATTCTTAGTTGTTTTGTATTTAAGAGAGAGATTTCATAAGGAAAAAGCCCCAAGTGTTTTTCAGAGTGGAAGAAACCTGATGAGGTCAGTTTAATTAATTTTCAGATTTATCAATCCAGAAACAATATTTTGCTTAAGAACTTCTCATGCTCCTATAAAGCAAAGGTAATGTATTAGTCCGTTTTCATGCTGCTAATAAAGAAATACCTAAGACTGGGCATTTTACAAAAGAAAGAGGTTTATTGGACATACAGTTCCACGTGGCTGGGAAGGCCTCACAATCATGGCAGAAGGTGAAAGGCATGTCCCATGGCAGCAGACAAGACAAAAGAGAGCTTAGGCAGGGAAACTCCTCTTTGTAAAACCATCAAGTCTCTTGAGGCTTATTCACTATCACAAGAATAGCATGGGAAGGACTTGTCCCCATGATTCAGTTACCTCCCACTGGGTCCTTCCCACAGCACGTGGGGATTCAAGATGAGATTTGGGTGGGGACACAGCCAAAACATATCAGGTAACTAAACCAGAAACTTATACTTGGGACATAGAAGGAGAGGAATTAATTGGTGGAGTCTGGAACAGGCACCTACCTCTGTGCTATGGGCCAGCGTACCCCACAAAACTACCTCCTTCCTGTGGGCCCCACCTTCTTTCTGAGCTGAATTCGCTTAGAATTTTTCTCTCTCATTTCTCAGCAAGACTGGTGAACATGATTACCATAAATAGTTCATCATTTGTTTGAATTTATTTTCAGATGACCCACATGAGCAGCAACCTTTGGGGGGAAGAGACTTGATGATTTATGGTGGTTTTGATTCAAGGCACATTCTTTAGATTTTTATCTCTTAGGTCATTCTCAGATGGGCAGGGGTGAAAAGTTACTGATGAGTTTCAATGGTGGCACACAAGTTAATATAAATTAAACATTTTGGATGGATGTAAAAGTAATTTTCACAGTCCTGCTAATGTAGTTTTCTTTGTATTTTGAAAGAAAAACTTTTTGTAATCTCTGAGATTTATGTAACAAATGTTTACTTAATATAATTTTTACTGGGAAAAGAAGCAGATATATAGTAAGGTATGAACTGGCAGATGTTTCTATTGAGCCTTAGCCAAATCCTAACTTAAGAAAATTGATTCTGATGTAAAAAAAATTGTATTCCAAAATTTTCATACCATTTTTTTTTTTTTTTCGTGTATAGAGCTGAAAAAAACACCAGGATGACACAGTTTTTTGGACACAATTTTGAGGATGAAAGGTGGCGTAAAGCAGCTTTAAAGAATGCTTTTTCTTTGCTAGGCAAACAAAGATTTGAACATTCTGCAGCATTTTTTCTTTTAGCTGGTTGCCTCAGAGATGCAATTGAGGTAATTAATGAAATTTAAATAACAAAGAATAGCAATGTCATCTTTTAAAGCTCTATAGTGCTTAAATTTTAATTTTTTTAAATTCAACTTTATTGGAAATAACACAAGGCCAAATATCTAAAATAACTGTTAATATTTAATAGAGACATTTAAAAATTTGTTAACTTGAATGGTATTTATACAGAATTAAGATTAACCAAATGGTGTTTGTTAGTTGGTTGAGATAGGTAATTGATTTGACTCTTAAGAATATTCAAAAAATTAAAAGGTTTGTCCTACCAATTTAAACTTATTTGAACCCCATATCTGGCTCTGTATTATTTGATGAATGTTAGAAAATCCTTAACTGATTATTTCTTAGTAAACTTTAAAAAAATTATGAATATTTAAGATATAACATTTGTCTCAAATTGTCCTTTTGCTCAGTTTCATACAAGTAATTCAAAATATCCTTTTAATATGGAGACTCAAGTCTCCCGGGGTGGATGGAAACTAATAGAGGTTCAAGACAAAAATAAAATAATATAGCTTAAATTGATATCATTTAAATTATCCATTATTTCCTCATTTAGTTTAATTTTTGCACATATATACATTTAGTACTAGAAGGTAGATTTGCAAATATTAAATGTTGTCAAGTAGATTTGGTAAAAGCAAGCAGCATATGTTTTGTTTCTTATCCTTCTTTGCTAATTTTGGATATTTATAAAGCCTTATATTTTTCCAGTTATTAGTGAGTTAACTGAATTTATACTAAAATGAAACCTGCTCCTGCTTATTTAAAAACAATTTTTTTTTAAAGGTGTGTCTTGAGAAATTGAATGACATTCAGTTGGCTCTTGTAATAGCAAGACTCTATGAGTCTGAATTTGATACATCTGCAACATATAAATCTATTTTACATAAAAAAGTTTTGGGAATCGATTCTCCTGTCAGCAAACGGTGTTCATTGAACATAAATATGCATCATGATCCTTTTCTTCGGAGCATGGCATATTGGATTTTGGAAGATTATAGTGGTGCTCTGGAAACATTAATAAAGCAACCTATCAGAGAGAATGATGGTAAGCTGCACTTCTAAGATGTTAATGATTAAGAGTATTATTGGTAATTGCTACATGTGCAGATCACTCTATTAGATGGTAAGGGTAATACAAACAAATTGAATTCATGGTCTTTATAACAGTTTTTGGTTGGTTGTTTGTTTTTTTCCTCCAGAAAGATAAATCCTTTGAAAACAAGTAACTTTGGATTTTCTGTTTTTACAAAATAGATTTATTGAACATAAATATTGTCAACACTTGAATGTAAACATATTGAAGAAATACTGCTATAAAACCAGTTTTTAAATCTTAGGTTGAATTTAGTGTGTTTGTCAATCAGTTTTAGAATTCTTATAGTGAAAAATGTGTTCAGTGTAAAAAAAGGTTGACTTAAGTGATACGATTAGAAAATCTTTAGCTAGATAAACTTTTTGACTGTCTTGTTATGAACTGGTAGAGCTTATGTACTCTTTTGAGTCTACTAGTAACTTTTCTTTTAGAAATCCTCTTTGTTAAAGCTTTCTCAGAGGCCAGTATAAAATGGAATTCTTTATATAGATGCGTATAAAAAGGAGATTTACTGTTCAGATATTTTTTCATAGATTGAATTGTGTTTGGTAGCTGATAAAATACATATTATATTATTTGGAATACCAATTGGAAAAGGGTCTAGTTTATAGATTGTGATGTGGTATCATTTAATCAGGAAGTGGCCTTTGTCTTACTTTCTAAACCTTTGAGAAAGCTGGTTGACTCATTTGTTTAAGTCTCCTAGCCATTTAAGCTAAAGATTTTCAAACTAGCCTCTGTGTAATGAAGGAAAATGTAAATGCCTTTTCCAGCCACTTTCTAAGTGTTTTTATTTAAAAAAAAAAAAAATTTAGATGCCGTATCTTGCTTTGTTGCCCTGACTCATCTCAAACACCTGGCGTCTCATGCCTCAGCCTCCCAAGTAGCTGGGACTACTGGTGCCCCCAACCACACCCAGCTAATTTTTTGTATTTTTAGTAGAGATGGGGTTTCACCGTGTTAGCCAGGATGGTCTTGATCTCCTGACCTCGTGATCTGCCCGCCTCGGCCTCCCAAAGTGCTGGGATTACAGGCGTGAGCCACTGCGCCCGGCCTGAGCCATTGCACCTGACCTTTTCTCATACTTACACGTATTAATGTAAAAATTGTATTTTGATTTGGGACTAGTACATTTGTACATTTTTATATACTTTTATTATCAATTAAACTTGTATTATTCTAGAAGAAAATTGCAAAAAAATAATAATAGTGGCTTTAACCAGAATGATTGGAATGGAGGCAGAGAGAGGTGGTTGGGTTTGGGATATGATTTTAAGATTGATTAGATAGGACTGGATTTGATATGGAGTGTAAAGGAATTAGGAATCAAAGGTAACTCTTGGCTTGTTAGATTGAACAATAGGTAAATGATACGGGGAAGTACTGTTTTAGATCATGAAGCTTTCTCTGATAAGGTGAACTTTGAGCAGAGAACTGGTTGAAATGAGTTAATCAATGTAGATATAGGTAAAGAGTGGTTTTAGTCAAGGGCACGCTAAATAAAAAGGTCCTGAAGCAGTACATGTAAGTAGAAATGAAATGTAGGCTTTTGGATACAGGAGTTTAGATTTTCAGTGTGAAGTTGGGACTGGAGATA
The DNA here is from genome assembly GCF_049350105.2 of Macaca mulatta. Classification (NCBI taxonomy): domain Eukaryota; kingdom Metazoa; phylum Chordata; class Mammalia; order Primates; family Cercopithecidae; genus Macaca; species Macaca mulatta. Next base: position 128,273,306 of record NC_133411.1, read on the forward strand.
GAGATGACGTCCAAGTTATCAGCGTGTAGATGTTATTGAAAGTCATGGGACTATATGAATTCAACTCAGGAAATATATATAGAAAATAAGTCAGCAGTTAAACCCCAGGAGACTCTCAGCGTTCAAAGGTAGAGAAGATGAGGACTAGCAAAGCAGACTGAGGAGAAGTATCCAGGGAAGTAGGAGAAAAAGAACTAAGAGTCTATAACTGGATGTTTTAAATTATCCTAGAATGTTACCTGAAGAGATTTGTTTCAATGGGAAAGAAGCATAATCTTTGTTTTCCTACTTTGTTAGAACATGTCCATTATACATATGATGCTGTCTCTTCAGTGCCATGGATCATTGTGGCCTATTAGTAAAATTTTGTCAAAAGACCCTGTAGATGAAGGTGTCATAGTAGAGAGAAAAGACACTGTGATACACACACACAGTTCAACTCTTGAACAATTTTTCTTGGCTCATAAAATGAATTTACTTTCAGATCAAGTTTTATCAGCCTGTAATCCTACAGTTTTTAATTTCTACAATTATCTAAGAACACATCCTCTTTTGCTGAGACGTCATTTTGGATCATCTGATACATTTTCCACACATATGAGTCTAACAGGAAAAAGTGGACTGGCAGGAACAATTAATTTAAGTGAAAGACGATTATTTTTTACTACTGCCAGTGCTCATTTAAAAGCTGGCTGCCCGATGTTGGCTTTGGAAGTATTATCAAAGATGCCTAAAGTCATCAAGAAAACAAGACCTTTTTGTAGAGCTTCTAGTTTTCTGGATACTAGTAAAGACAGTTCTCCTTCTTCTCCATTAAAGTTGGATGCAAGGGAAGATAAGTCTTCTGCCATTGATTGGTCACAGTCACTGATAAATGGTTTTGGATCTTCTTCAGAGGGTTCCTCAGAGAAGCAATCAAACTCTACTCTTTCTTTTGACTGGAGCCAACCAAGTGTTGTATTTCAGGATGACTCTTTAGAGTTAAAATGGGACAGTGATAATGATGAAGAAAATGAGGATGTCCCTATTTCAATGAAAGAACTAAAACCTTTACAGAGAAAAACAGATAAAAAGTTAGATGATGTAAGTTCTAACTACACAGAATCTTTCAGCACACTAGATGAAAATGACCTTATAAATCCATCAGAAGATATAATTGCAGTTCAATTAAAATTTAGAGCATGTTTAAAGATTCTCACAGTAGAACTTCGTACTTTATCTACCGGCTATGAAATAGATGGTGGAAAATTGCGTTACCAACTATACCACTGGCTTGAAAAAGAGGTGATAGCTCTTCAGAGGACTTGTGACTTTTGCTCAGATGCTGAAGAACTACAGTCTGCATTTGGCAGAAATGAAGGTGAATTTGGATTAAATGAAGATGCTGAAGATTTGCCTCATCAAATGAAAGTGAAACAACTGAGAGAAAATTTTCAGGAAAAAAGACAGTGGCTCTTGAAGTATCAGTCACTTTTGAGAATGTTTCTTAGTTACTGCATACTTCATGGATCCCATGGTGGGGGTCTTGCATCTGTAAGAATGGAATTGATTTTGCTTTTGCAAGAATCTCAGCAGGTATGTAATTTACTTGATAGTCAAAAATAGTACATGTCCAAATCTGTTTTTGGTGTTGCTTTTCTGGTTTTGAATACTAAGACTTGATTTTCTTCATTACAGTCGCTTTAGGGAATGCTCCCTTTTGTGTGGTCCTTCATATTATGAATTAGTAAAGATGGGTATTTATAGTAGTTTCAGGCAATTCAGTATCAGGCCTTATGACCTGCTTTATTCACACTCCAAAGTGTTGTCTGAATGCCTTGTAGGGTGACAGACTTCTTATTGCAAAAGGATATTGTCTTGTTTTTGTTTTCCTTCTCTGTCCCCCCTCAAATGTCTTTTTTTTTTTTTTTTTTTTTTTTTTTTTTTTTTTTTTGAGATGGAGTCTTGCTCTGTTGCCTAGGCTGGAGTGCAGTGGCACTGTCTCGGCTCACTGCAAGCTCCGCCTCCCAGGTACAGGCCATTCTCCTGCCTCAGCCTCCTGAGTACCTGGGACTACAGGCGCTCGCCACCAAGCCCAGCTAATTTTTTGTATTTTTAGTAGAGACGGGGTTTCACCATGTTAGCTAGGATGATCTCGATCTCCTGACCTCATGATCCGCCCGCCTCGGCCTCCCAAAGTGCTGAGATTACAGGCGTGAGCCACCGCGCCTGGCCAATGTCTTGTTTTTAAATATGATTATTGGAATGCAGACTTCTTCACATCCCTTCTAACTCTAAGTTTCTATTATGCTTTTATTTTTTAATTGTTTTGAAGTGTTTTAGAGAGCCCTTGATTTACTGAAGTAATGGTTTGTAACTATAAATAGTTGGTTAACGTTTTATCCCTCTTTGTTTTTAAGGAAACGTCAGAACCGCTATTTTCTAGCCCTCTGTCAGAGCAAACCTCAGTGCCTCTCCTCTTTGCTTGTACAGCCAATGCCAAAACAGTAGTTGCCAATCCATTATTGCACCTTAGTAATCTAACACATGATATTCTCCATGCCATAATAAACTTTGATTCACCACCCCACCCTGATATCCAAAGCAATAAAGTAAGTATGCTTGGTTTCAAGCTTTCAATTCATCTATACAGTGATAGAACTGCAAGATAAATATTAAGGTTTTTTTTTTTAAAGTAATTTTAAACATCAGACTAAGCATAGCAATTGTTACCTTATCAAGTTTATGTTGATTCCTATTAAAGAAATCTTCTGGTTGTAGACTGGCTTATCTTACTCCTGTTACTTATACCCAATAGAGTTCTTGAAATTTTTTTTTTATCACAGTGCTTATTTAGTCTAGCTGCTTTGAGAAAAATAGGTGAATATGAGTGATTGCTTTAGTAGTACATTTAACCAAAAAGCTCATTGTTTTTTAAATATAGAAATTTAATATTTTAATGTAAAGGCACTAGTATGCAAATGAAGTTTTCCCTTATTAATATTAAAGAAATCCACATTTTAGGGATAATGTGAACTATTTGCCCCCATTATTCCTCTAGGGTAGGCAGTACTTTGTGAACCAGCTACAACAGAATCACCTGCAGTGCTTGTTAAAAGTCTGGATTCTCAAGTTCACTCCAAACTTATTGAATCAGTCTGTGAGAGTATGTCCCAGGAATGTATATTTTTAAAGATGCTCCTTGTGTGATACTAATGCATGCAACTAATTATATTGTTATAGTTGATTGTCTAATCCACCAAAGCATCCTATTCATCGTTACTCTATCTGCTGTTAATGTCGCATTTTATCTTTACTTTCCAGACATATTGAAATCTTTTGAAGTATAACTGACATTGACTATTTTCATATATCCCTAGAGTTGTTTCTGAGTGTTCGTTTGTTTTTTTAATAGACTATCATGTAGCTCTCATCCACCTCACAGGTTATATCACACCAATTTGATTTTCTGTTTGCCTGATGGTGGACTCTCCTACAATTTTAGCCTCTTTAGTTACCTTAATCCTTGCAATTGAATTTCACTACTTATTTTTCTGTACTGCTCTGTAGTATAAATGCCCATAGTGCTTATTATACAGTTTGGAATTTAATTTCTTTCAGATTGTGCTCATTTTAGCCAAATTATATTTCATATTTAAAACTCAAATTATAGCATACCTGTGGTGTATCAGTTAGCTTTTGCTGCTTAAGAACTGTCCTGAGGCCAGCGTGGTGGTTCATGCCTCTAATACCAGCACTTTGGGAGGCCAAGGTGGGCAGATCACCTGAGGTCAGGAATTGGAGACCAGCCTGACCAACATGGAGAAACCTTGTCTCTACTGAAAATACAAAAAATTAGCCGGGCATAGTGGCACATGCCTGTAATCCCAGCTACTCGGGAGGCTGAAGCAGGAGAATTGCTTGAACCCGGGAGGCAGAGGTTGCGGTGAGCCAATATCGCACCTTTGCGCTCCAACCTGGGCAACAAGAACAAAACTCTGCGCCCACCCACCACCCCCGCAAAAAAAAAAAAAACCTATCCTGAAACATTTGTGGCTTAAAAAGCCATCATTTATTTTGCTCATGATTCTGTGGGTTGGTTCATTAGTTCTTTGGTTTGGGCCAGCTGTACTAATGTCTGGACTCTCTCATTCATCTTTGGTCAACTGGTGGATTAATTGGGTTCTAGATGATTTAAGATGGTATCATTTACATTTCTGGTGGTTGGCACATGTTGACAGCACTGACAGGAGAATCTGAGTCATATATATCTCATCCTCCAGCAGGCAAGCCTAATATATTGGTCTGGGTTCACCAAAGAAACAGAATCAGTATGTATGTGTATGTATATAATGAGAGATTTATTATAAGGAATTGGTTTATGTGGTTTTGGAGGCTGAAAAGTCCCAAGATCTGCAGTTGGCAAGTTGGAGACCCAGGAGAGCTGAAGGTGTAGTTCCAGTCCAAATCAGAAGGCCTGAGAACCAAGAGAGCTATGATTTAAGTTCAGGTCAGAAAGTCAGCAGGCTGAAGACCCAAAAAGAGTTGATGTTTTAGTTCAAGTCTGAAGACAGGAAAAACAATATTCCAGCTCAGTGCAGTTAGACGCGAGTTACTCAGCCTTTTTGTTCTTTTCAGGTCTTGTCAGTTGAGTCTACTCACATTACAGAGCACAATCTGCTTTAATCAGTCTGATTCAAATGTTTGTCTCACCTGAAAACATCTCACAGACATCCAAAATAACGTTCGATCAAATGTCTGTGCACCCCATGGCCCAGTCACACCTAGATTTTTTTCACGTGGTAGTTTCAGGGGTTCAAGAGCAGCAAGAATATAATTTGCAAGGCCTTTTGAAGTATAGATTCAGAACTCACACTTTACTTCTGTTGGGTCCTCTTGGTCGAACAAGTCAAGCCCAGCTTAGATACAGTGAGTGGAGAAGTAGGTCCAATTCTCTCTTGCAGAAGCTGCAAAATATTGTGATCATTTTTGCAAGTCCCATACATAGTTTTTGTCATCTTCAATTTTATATTATCTTTTAATTCATACCACGTTTTATTGACATTTCAAGGAAAATTTGGCAATTAGATTTGATATGTCATTCTCCATTTTTATCTACAAAAAGACTGGCATACTTCACAATCAGAATATTCTAGTCTAGTTTGCTTTCTTACCTAGCTGAAACTTCTCCTTCATCCTCAGTTCTACCTAATGTGACGGCACTTGCCATGCCATGTTTCGAGTCTTCTCTTCCTTAAAACAAATGCCTGACTTCACTGCCTTTCAGTTACTGCCTTTCATACCTTATATCCTTTCTCTTTTCTCTAGTTTCAGTCTCTTCAAATTGTTTTCTAAGGTAACTAGAATATGTGGTAGCATATTCTTCAGTGACCTGTCCATTGGTGAACTGTCAGTTATCAGACTGTCTCTTCGTATTTTGGTTGAGGAAAAAGCAGATTGAGTGTTGGAGGGCTTACTTTAATACACGGTTCATGCTCTACTGGAGAGCTGACATCTGTTCCCCTTTGCTCTAGAAAAAGAAATTAGGCAGCAAATGTGTGTTTTATAATTTCTGCTAAAGGCTTAAGTGTGTTTTGTTTAAATTTTCTGTAGTGAGACTCATGTAGATAAAAATGAGTGTTATAGAAAAAATGGAAATAGTTTATGAAGGCAAATAATCAAAAATTTTTTCATTCTTTTAAGAATGCTGATTATAGTAGGTCTTGAAAAAAAAATCTGTACTTTAAAAAGGTTATACTTAATTTTGTTTTTGTTTTCCAGGTATATGTAATGCATACTTTAGCAGCCTCACTTTCTGCTTGTATTTATCAGTGCCTTTGTGGTAGTCATAACTACAGGTAACTATCTTTTTATGAAATTTAAGAATGCTTACAGTAAGCAATGAGGTTTCATATTTTGTATGTTAGTGATTTAGAACTATATAAAACAGTCTATTTTAAATAATGCAAACAGCGTATGGTTGAGGTTTTGAGTACTTTTTGTTCATCTTTGAAATTTTTATGGCAAATGAATCTCAAACCTTTATTCAGTATAACTTATTTAGCAGCCTATTACTGATCAGTGCCTTATGTCAGACATTGTGATTGGCACTGAGAATTTTAATGCAAATAATAAAATAAGGTCTATTTCTTAGGGTCAGTCTAGTTAGAGACAAACATGTGAGCTGATAAATGATATGTATGTAATATGGCATAGTACTAAAATGGTAACTACAATGAAACGGTAGATAGTAACAGGTTCAGGGAGCACAGGGGAGGAAGTAACTTGGAATTGAGAAAATTTTACCAAATAATTGATGTATGGGATATTTCTCTGTATTTCTCTTTATGTTATAAAGTTTTACTGTAATTTATCTAGGCTTTAAAAAAATAGTTTGTTACCCTCTGGGGTCTTTCTGTATCTATCTTTAGTTCTTTGAAATACTCTATTTCTTCAAATATTGTCTCATCTCTTTTCTATCTTTCCTGTTAAACAGATATTGCAACTTCTGGGTCATTTCTTAATGTTCTTTTAACTTTCCCATCCTATGTTCCTTTTCTTTATCTCTTTTTGTTTCATTTCAGGATAAATTCTAGCTTCATTTTCCAAACACGGATTCATTATTCAGCAATATCCTGTCTTATTTAGCAAGAATTTATATTTTAGAAATACTGTTTTTCGTTTTCAAGATCTCATTGAATTTAATAGTTGCTTCTGTTTCTATAACATTTCTTGATTTAAAAAATTTTTTTGAGTATGAAGTACTTTAATTTACTGATAAATTGGGTTTCTCAGGTGAAGATCTTTTGTTGAGTTTGTTATTTCTTACATGGTGTCAGCCCTCCTTATTGATTTTTGGTTGTCTATCAATTTTGTTTTTGAATTTTCTGTGGGTAGCCTTACTTACCACCCTGGTTGTGTATTTCCCAAGGTAGCTTCAACTTGATTTCGTTAACCCTGATCCTTCAGTAATTCAGTTTCTTATTATTTAGACTTTATTTTCATTAACTTCTTTTTATCTTTCCTATCTATGATTTCTGTAGGAATGAGGGAGGTTTTTTTTGTTGTTACTCTGCCATCTTGAAACTGGAAAGTAAAGAGAAACTACAAAGGCATCACAATGTTATAACCAATGAGATTTGCCGATCATAACACATTTACACCAATAAATGTGATATATTTAAGTATTATATTCATGTACTTAATGTATGATGTAGGCATTTCTAAAGGACTTAACATAATTCCTTACACCATTTTCTGTCAGAATTATTTCATAGTGTATGTCAAGCTGCAAGTTTTTTTGTTCATTCATCTGTTAGTCTTCGCTTTGCATCTTTTACTTGGGGAAGCTTATTCTGAATTCTCAAATTGTGTGAAATACTCCTCTATTTTGCCTTGATAGCATCGTATGCATAGGTTTCATCTTTTAAGAGCAGTATGATAACATTATTTGTGTTTTGTTCCCCTATTAGAGTAAATTTTATAGGGACAGAAACATTGTTATTCCTTATATGCCTAGTACCTGCTACAGTGCCTGATGTAGGGTAAACTAGCCATTATACATAAAAGGAAGCCTAAAGTGACTTCATTTTCAACCAGATAACTATGTTTTTAAGTCAAATATGTAAGCTTGCTACTTGTGGTACATAGCGATTTAGTTTTCTCATTTGTACTTACTCTATCTCTTAAAATGTGTTTTAATTTAGAAAATGTGTATATTTACACTTAAAGAATACTTTGTTTTCATATAGCACTAGACTGTACAGTATAGTACTTAGATGTACTAGCAGTATAATCAATAAGCAGAAATTGATAGTCTTGAAATTAGATCTGAAACATGAAAATATTATATACAGTTTATAGATTTAAATATTGTTTTCTTCTCTTAGTTCGTTTCAAACAAATCAGTTTACTGGAATGGTATATCAGACGGTACTGCTTCCTCATCGACATTCTTTGAAAACAGGAAGCTTAGATGAAGCAATAACTCCCAATACATCACCAGCTCAGTGGCCAGGTATAATTTTTATGTGTAGATCATTTTTTTCTTAGTCTTGTTTATAATCTTAGATAAGTAAAAAGACGATTTTAGTTTTGCCGCTTGATAATCATTATTAAATATCGTTAGAATTGATACCAGTTCAGTATTCACCACTCATTCTGAATTATACAGTTACTTAACATTAGTATTCCGTGATCGTTATACTAATATGACTCAAATGTTTTGTAATACCATTTTTTAAATCATTTTGCTTTTGTCATACTGGAAAAACATGTCTATGAAATTTTATCTATCAGATCTCAGTCATTAAAGATTTTAATGTTTCTCTCAAATAGCCTATTTGTGCATTAACTGTAATAACTGCTACTACTCTATGAATCTGGGGAAGAACATACAGTATTAAATCCTGATACAATACATTTTTTCCTAAAATTAGGAAAATATAGTTAATTTTTAATTTTAAAAATTTATGGTCGGTGACAGCTATGTTTGTTTGTTGTTCTAGGAATAACTTGTCTAATTCGACTTTTGAATTCTTCTGGCGAGGAAGCCCAGTCAGGGCTTACAGTCTTGCTCTGTGAAATTCTCACAGCAGTGTATCTTAGTCTCTTCATCCATGGCCTGGCCACACATTCAAGTAATGAGCTATTTCGGATTGTGGCCCATCCTCTAAATGAAAAAATGTGGTCCGCTGTATTTGGTGGAGGTGCACATGTTCCTAGCAAAGAACAGACACATTCAAAAGCTTTACCTGGTGAGTTAAAAAAAATTTTTTTAAGACTGAAGCTTTATTTATCTGAGTGATATCATTCTCAAATGTAATTACATTTTAATTTAGTTATAGAAAGTTCTTGTTACAGACCATTTGTGAAAGCATGAACAAATAGTTATATGGTAAAATGCAGTATTAAAGTTTCTGGTGCAGTTTTTAATCTTTAAGATATTCCTGTACCAACAATTAGAACGATGATCTTATGTAAATTTATTAAATATTTTACTATTGAAACTTTCATCTGTTTTGAAACACACTGTAATATTGGTTTTTGTTCTATCCCAAATACAGATTCTTTCTTCTTTCTTTGGCAGGAAGGCACTTTGCTATGCCTAGCCCCCACCAGGTAGTGGTATTCTCCATGGAATGTGTGGGCTTTTCCAAAGCTCTTTCAGCCATCAGTTCTCATAGCCCTCCCAGTCTTGCAGGCAAGATATGAGCTTTAGAAATAGGCTTTTATCATTCAGCTTGCTTTGTGTTGTTTTGAGGGGCTGGGGTACAGTGGGCCAGTTTTATTTTGTTTGGCATTTATAGAAAATTGAGAAGTTTCCTTTGATCAAGCCATATTTTTGATTTAAAACAATGATTAGCAGTTTAGAAAACTCTCTCTGCTATTTTATTCTGCTTTTAAATTCTTTGTTTTTTATATCTCTGACCCTTAGACTTTAACATTTTAAAATGTGTAAAAATGAAACACTGTCAGTGCTAATCATAGAAAATCAGACTATGGCTTGAAATGACTAGAAAAACATTTCAAATTAGGCTGCTTTATGATTTGCATAGTATGATTCCGGCCATTAGAGTTTTTGGATTTCTAAGTGTTCATGATGAAAAGTAAATATTTTAAGTGAATATTTAAGTGATTTAAGTGATGAAAAGTTAATATTTTTTTCTAAGTGAAAAGTAAATATTTTAAACAATTATATCCCCTTTTAAAAACTTTCTAATGTTAAAATTGTATTTTTTTTCATGTGTTAGCCCATGTGTGATAATCTTGGTTTTTCAATTGTGGAGGGCATGAGGAGTAGGTTTATTTTTAATATATAGTACCTGAAAACTTATTTCATTCTCTACTGATGTTGAATAAATTGAAAATGTTAAATGTTTTTCCAAAAAAAAGCCCTATGCGTACATTTAAGAGAGAAACTCAGCAAAATGATTTGTCTCTTCATGAATTTTCATTCACTTCTTCCCTGACGTTTACACTGAACATATGCTTGGACATATAGGTGTATGTGGGCTTGGATATATATATGTTTTGGGAGGTTAAGCAGTTGGTGAGGGACATGAGAGAATAAGAAAAACTTGAATTCGGCTTCATTATTTAGGAGAAAATTATTGCCAAAATCTATACCATGATTGATAAATATTCTTTGAATGAAGCTATATTAAAAAGAAGTTAGAAAAGTTACTATCTTGTTAAAATATTTAAAAGTTATTAGTAGCAATGTTGGCATAAATTATACTTTTCAGAAGCAGTTTCCACTAAGCTGTGGCCCTGCATGACTATATAGCAAAAAATCATGATGGCCTAGCTTCTACTTCCTCTCCTTAATTGAAATTGTTTCTTCAGTTACCTAGGACTCTCATACTTTCTAGTCTGGGTCCTGCCTCTTTCTTCCACCAAGAAAAAACAGGCAGGAATTCCTTTATGTATAATACTTACCATGAGGCAAATTCAGTTTATAACTTAGAGCAGAGTTCAATCAGCTTTTTCTGTAAAAAAGCAAATATATATTTTAGGTTTTGGAGTCCATTTGGTATCTCACAACTATTTAGTTCTGCCCTTGTAGCACAAAAGCAACCATAGACCATTTGTAAACAGATGAGTATAGCTGTGTTCTAATAAAACATTATTTATCTGTTGGATTGCAATTTGCCATCCCCTGCTTTACAAGTAGAAACACTTTATTATTGCTCTATTTGGAATAGAATATTTGCCTTCCCTGTTAAAAGAATTTCAGGTTTTAAGAACAACTAAAGTTAATATTTTGGGACATAGAGTTCACCATGAGTCTCTTAAAGTATTTGACCTAACCACAAATTGTACTTATGAAATAGTATAAATGGCATCAGAGGGATAATTTATAATCTTCCCTGCCATGGCCCTTAGCTTCCTTGAACAAATCTAGGGGCTAATACAGTTTTTGCTGTTGCAAAATTCTGAATATGTAGAATGCTAACATGACTTCTCCAGAAGCCTGATACCATCCTGCCTAGTACTCATCCACCTATCACACTTCACTTACTACTTTGATGACAGTTTTATCTCTCTGGTCCCTGCCATTTGCCTTAAATTAAACTTATTTACTTCTTCTTTTTCTTCTTATGCATGTCAGATTTCATATGCAAATTTATCTTATTTAACAAATTTACCTTTGCTTATTAAAATATTAAGTATTTTTAGTTTTTGTAACATTCCTTTTCTGTTTTTTAAAAAGTTGCTTATTGTGCTTTTTGTATAGATTTTTTTTTAAAGACTAATTTCACATGAAATTTGCCTTGGACTGTATTTATACTTGAGATATCTGAATTCAATTAAGGAAAAACTTTCAAAGTCAAGGGAAGTAAGATCCACAGCTCTGTTGAGTTTAATTTTAAATTAAAAATTGGTAAATTAATTTTGACCATGTTTTTAATATGTTCTGAGAAAAATTCATTTGTTAAGACTGTGATCTTGTTGATGTAAAATGTTTACAAAGGGGTAAATTATTGCTAAGGAATGTCCAGATATCCATAAAAAGAAAATGAAAAATCCGTTCTTATTAACTAGCCATCAGGTCTCAATTTCTTCTATTTTCCTGAGCACAGATGTATGTAAAGAACCTGACTGAAAGTCCAGGTTGATCTTTGTATAAGGTTGGTGCAAAAGCAATGGCAAAAACCACAGTTACTTTTGCACCAATCTTATTAACCCCTCTAGTTGTTGGTTGTAGGCAAAAATACCATTACATAAATTATTTTGGGGAGCCATTATAAGTCCGTCATAAGCTGTATCCTACCACTTATTTAACCCCAAGTAAAAAATAAAGTGACCTAAAATTTAATCTGCATCTATATGTTTAGCCTCAATCAATAATAAGGAATACTGAAAACATATTGTTCACTTAGTGGTAGGGCTGGATAGAGTCATATCCAGGTTATATGGTGCTCATCTGTCCTTGAGTACCCAGAAAGTATTCTAAATACAATCATGGAAGTAACTGAAGGAGTACTTAAAGAAAACATGAATGGTACAATTTGTCCATTTGCTAACCAGAAAAAAAAGGAATATATTCACTGAATAATGAAAACTAAAGGCCTGCTGGTTTCAAAGCCGATCTAATTGGAAAAGGAGCAGGAAAGCTGGGTGTGATGGCTCACACCTGTAATCCCAGCATTCTGGGAGGCGTAGGTGGGCAGATCAGCTAGGTCAGGAGTTTGAGACCAGCCTGACCAACAAGGTGAAACACTGTCTCTACAAAAATTAGCCGGGTGTGGTGGCGCACGCCTATAGACCGAGCTACTCGGGAGGCTGAGGCAGGAGGATCGCTTGAACCTGGGAGGTGGAGGTTGCAGTGAGCTGAGATTGTGCCACTGCACTCCAGCCTGGGCAAGAGAGCAAGACTCCATCTCAAAAAAGAAAAAAGGAGCAGGAAGAAAGAGAAAGGGAAAGAAGTGAAGGTCCTATGGAGTAGGGATCCACTGAAAACTAGAGAGAGAAAATTTCAGAACAGAAAGTCAATCAAGACAAGGAACTAGCAGCATTGGCTTTTAATATAAAGTTCAGAAATCTCAGTTTTTCGAAGGCATTATTATGTTGCCCTGAAAACTTACCGAGGCAGGACAGCAACCTGATAAATTTTAGGTTGTAGGTAAGCAGTTCTGTGTGTTTGGATTACTGCTAATCGTAATTATGATGTCCCAAGAGTCTAATTGCATTAAGTAATGTTCAATATACATTGTTGACCAAGGGAATAAAACAGTGTATTTTAGAAAAGTCAACTTGAGGCCGGGCGCGGTGGCTCAAGCCTGTAATCCCAGCACTTTGGGAGGCCGAGACGGGCGGATCACGAGGTCAGGAGATCGAGACCATCCTGGCTGACACGGTGAAACCCCGTCTCTACTAAAAAAAATACAAAAACTTAGCCGGGCGAGGTGGCGGGCGCCTGTAGTCCCAGCTACTCGGGAGGCTGAGGCAGGAGAATGGCGTAAACCCGGGAGGCGGAGCTTGCAGTGAGCTGAGATCCGGCCAGTGCACTCCAGCCTGGGCGACAGAGCGAGACTCCGTCTCAAAAAAAAAAAAAAAAAAAAAAAGAAAAGTCAACTTGAATCCAGTTAAAATTAATGTATATTTAAAATTTTTTATCTTTTATATTTGGCCAATGAAAGCTGATAAATCTAGAATATTTCATCTTCCTGACGACTCAAACCAGTGTCAAAGCATTGTATATTGAAGATGAAGTACATGTATGTTGAAATACATTGTATATTGAAGACGAAATACATTGTATGTTGAAGATAAAATACCCTTAAACATGTTTTCTAAAAAGTGTTCCATAAGTTTCGGTACTGTATTATGAGAGGAATTTGAAAGCCATCATTTGTTTTCCTTGTTCTGTTATAAATTTGGATTTAAATTTTCCTTGCAATGATGGCCTCATGAACTAGATTATATTTCATTCTATATAGCTATTATATACTTAATGTATTCTTGTAGTAACATAATATTTAAAGATAACTTAAGCTTCATAACTGAAGAAAATGATAGATTTTTATTAGATGCTAGTCTGGCAGGTCAAAATTCTTAACAAAAATGTTAATGTACATGAATTAATTTTTAATTAAATCTTTTTTTGTGAATTCCACTTTATATGTTATGGAAGAGTTTGATTTTTCTAATTAACTAAAACTGTAGTGCAAGTATATGTTCATGGAGCTCTGAATTATTTTGTTACTGTGGTCGTTTTTAAAGAAGATAACCAGCTAAGAAATAGCAATTTTCAAAAAATTACTTTTTCTGCTAACAGTTAGAAATCCATACTTTTGCTTTTTATTCTATATTATAAATAAAACAACGTTTTAAAGAAATTTTATTGTGTTTTGTGATACTTGCATTTATATGAACTGTGAATTATCTATCTTAATAAATTCATAGTAATGATTTTTTTATGTCTCCAAGTTGAGGAATGGAAATATAAAATAAATATTTTATTTGTGGTAAGCATGTCATATATTTTTTACTATGAGATTGCTAATGATATTCTAGACATAAAGTTTATTTCTGACTTATGCTAAAACAGATCAGAAAATCCATGTTTTGCTTTTTCTTATAAAATTTTTATAAAAATAAAAGTTCTATATTCAGTATTCAAAGATTATCACATCATTGCTATCATTCCTTTAGCAAAATAAGCAAAACGGCAAAATATCTTGACTGGAAGAGCTAAGACTTGAGCATAGTAAAATGTAAAACAAAATAGGTGATTTAAGATATAATTGAATATGCCAAACATTTAACTGGTGGTTTATTATAAGGAACTTTTAAAAGACTGCTGAACTTCAAACTAACTAATTCTGTGGAAGGGAATGCTTTTTTTTTCCTATTCTTTTCTTTTTGAGACAGAGTCTCATTCTGTCGTCCAGGTTGGAGTGCAGTGGCGTGGTCTCAGCACACAGCCTCCGCCTCCTGAGTTCAAGTGATTCTCCCACCTCAGCCTCCCAAGCAGCTGGGATTACAGGCATGCACCACCACACCCAGCTGATTTTTGTAGTTTTTGGTAGAGACGGGCCAGGCTGGTCTCAAACTCCTGACCACCAGTGATCTGCCTGCCTTGGCCTCCTAAAGTGCTGGGATTACAAATGTGAGCCACCACGCCTGGCCAGGAGTACATTTTTTTGTTAGACTTTTCATGGAAGACCATAAAATGTAAATTTTAATTTAAAGTTTAAAAAGTATTCTATTCATTAATTTTACAAATGACTCAGGAAGGCAAATTTTTATATAAGAGTAGAGAAAGCATAAAAGATAAAAGAAAGTCCAAGAAGTGTGCATGTATAGATTTTTACATGTAATTATTGTTTTATTTCACTGGTAAAGCCGGATGACAAAAGAAGAAACTAACCTTGTAAGAAATACAACATTCATTTATCTGACCTAGACTCCCTCATTCCTGTTTTCTTCTTTTTTTTTTTTTTTGAGGCAGGGTCTTGCTCTATCGCCCAGGCTGGAGTGCAGTGGTGCGATCACAGCTCATTGCAGCCTTGGCCTCTTGGGCTCAAGTGATCCTTCCACCTCAGTGCCCCAGGTAGCTGGGACTACAGGTGCATGCCATCATTGATTAGCCTAGTCAATTTTTTAAGTTTTATTTTTGTAGAGACAAGGTCTCACTATACCCAGGCTGGTCTTGGACTCCCGGACTGAAGTGATCTTCCCACCTCAACCTCCCAAAGTGCTGGGTTTACAGGTGTGAGCCACCATGCCCTGCTTCATTCAATATTTCTGTGTACCTTACTGAGACCAATCATGGGATCTCTCTCTTCAACCCAGTTTTCTAGTATTTCTGGCAGTCCTAAGTCCTGCAGCAAAATGGCTTGAATATATTTTCTCCATTCCAATTTTTTTATTATGACTAAAAACACATGATATAAAATTTACCAAGTGAGCCATTTTTAAGTATATAGTTTAGTGGTAAGTCTATTGTGATGAAACAAATCTCTGGAACTTTTTCGTCTTGTGAATCTGAAACTATACCCATTAAACAGTTTCCCTACTTCGTACAATCCCTGGTAATCACCATTCTACTCTGTTTCCAGGAATTTGATTACTTTATATACCTCATATAAGTGGAATTATATAGTGCTTTGACTTTTTGTGACTGGCTTATTTCACCTAGTATAATGTTCATCCATGTTGTAGCTTACAACAGAATTTCCTTTTTAAGGCTGAATATTCCATTGTGGGTGTATACTCCATTCACATTTTCAATAAGTTTGTTGAGTTTGGGTGATATCTTATATACAGAACCGTATTGTGGCATTCAGGGTGATTGAAAAGTAAGTACAACTCTAGGGCAGTGACTTCAGGCTTTTGAATACATTACCTTATCCATAAAACATGCTTGACCAAATTCTCAATATATGTATATTTATGTCTACTGCTATCTATCCAGATGTTAAACATTGACAAAATTTAGTTTCTTCTCCTACTTTCCTTCCTCCCCTTCTTTCCTCTGCTTTCCTGTCCCTCTGCTCCCATCTCTCCTTTCTTCTTGTCCCTTCTCCTTTCCCTCTACTTCTTCCCCGTCCCTTTCTTCTCCTGTCCCTTTCTTCTTCTCCACTACCTCATTCCCTTCTCCTTCTGCCATTTTCCCCTATTTATCAAAAAATAAATCTAAATAGAAGTTGTGGTATTTTCCTTCCATAGTCCAGTGAATCATTTTGTACACCAACTACCGTGGAGACTGCCTTGCTCTGTGTTTTGGAGACAAATCATCACTTTCTATTGATATTTATTATTTCATTTTTATAGATATTTATGGAGCCATGTTCAAGATACTGTGTATGGTAATGATACTAGGAAGACTTTGAGGGTCAATCTTTCTAAAAGCTGGATAGTATCATATTCCAGACTTTTTTTTTTTTTTTTTTTTTTTTGAGACAGAGTCTCACTCTGTCACCCAGGCTGGAGTGCACTGGCATGATCTTGGCTCACTGCAACCTCTGCCTCCCAGGTTCAGGTGATTCTTATATCTCAGCCTCCCAAGCAGCTGGGAGTACAGGTGCACACCACGACACTTGGCTAATTTTTATATTTTTGGTAGAGACTGTGTTTTGCCATTTTGGCCAGGCTGGTCTCAAACTCCTGGCCTCATGTGATCTGCCTGCCTCAGCCTCCCAAAGTGCTGGGATTACAGGCATGATCCACTGTGCCTGGCCAGACTTCTTTTTTTTTTTTTCAATCACTAATCTTATTCTTTGAGGATTAAGAAGTACGTTCAATTAATTGCTTCTTTAATCCTTTTATTTTTGGAATAGTTGAAGTTTAGTTGGAAAATCATGTTTTACATTTAATTTTGAGGATTTGTTTTACACTTAGTGTTCATGTACATTTGTAGTCCTCACACTTTTTACCTGAAGATAAAGAAAGGTTAATATATACCTCTTAGGAGACTGAAGACTTAGACTGAATTGGCTTGCTGAAAGCAAGAAATAAATTTGAAATCTGTTTTGCCTTAAACTTACATGATTTTTATCTTTTCCATATTTTGGGGCTCAGTTTGAAGGTCCAGACTGATGTTTCTCCTGAAGCTTCGTGTATCCTCTGGCAAACTCATGAATAGCTCTGTGGATATGGGTGCCTTAGATTAAGAAGTAGAGAATGAGGCCTGCTGGTTACTTTAAGTTCAGTTTTTTTGTTGTTTGTTTTGTTGTTGAGACGGGATCTGGTTCTGTTGCCCAGGCTGGAGTGCAATGGTGTGATCTCAGCTCACTGCACCCTCCACCTCCTGGGCTCAAGAGATCCTCCCAAGTAGCTGGGACTACAGGCATGCGCCACCATGCCCAGCTAATTTTTGTGTTTTTTTGTAGAGACTAGGTTTCGTCATGTTGCCCAGGCGGGTCTTGAACTCTAAGTTCAGTTTTTAAAGAAATGACATTTAAATCTAGGTTCAGAATATTAATTTCGTTGTGCTGATTTTAAATGATAAACCTAAAAATAAATATTAACTTAACTTTCCCCTTATATTTTAGTTTTAATCACAGCAATATATGTGTGTGGTAACGAGTCTAGTAGTACAGAAAAATTTATAGAAAGGAATGTTTTCTTATTCCTCTGCTCCTCCCCTTCCCTGTGTGTAGCCTGTTAACCATTTCTCCATTTCTGTTTTGAGTTCTTTGGGGAGTTATTTTTATAATTATTAGAAAACCACATTACAGATATTCTGAGGGTGAGGAAACGATTCTTAAGGGAAGGAAGGTATATTTGTCTGTACAGTCTACTGTCTTGACATGGAAACTTTGTTTTAAAAAGTACTTCCTGGGAAAGCAACTGAAACTTATTTTTTAAATTTATGTCAGGACATGATTCTGTTTTTCCTGTGAATGCCTTAGTTTTTCTTCAGTCACTTTATAGCCTCCCTACACCTCTTAAAATTCATAAACTCTGTGTTCAGGTTGCTCTTAATTTCTCCCTAATACTATTTTTTTCTTCTGTTACTAATAAAGTAGCTGTTTTCCCATAATAATAGAACAGTAGAGTTAGTTTTCACCCAAGGAGTGGCAAATGTTCTTGATATTTGATTATTAGCATTTTCAAAAACAACCAGTTGAACACCCCAGCAGCTATAGTTTGAATTGGTGCCCCTAAACTTCACAACCAATCTGACCTAACAGGATTCAAGCATAAAATTGCCTGAAGTCTTCCTACAATTGGAGGACAAAGAAGAGGGAGTAACTACCCTATTGACAAGTCACAGGTCATTTCTTGTTTGCTGGGTGACATCACTAACGTCCTTTTAGTTAAAACATCTAAAGTAATACACGTTCATTACTGTAAAACTGCCAATTTTTTTTTTCCTTTGGTCCTGCTTCATGAAAAGGGTGGTGGTGGTGGTGGTGGTTGTTTGAGACAGAGTCTTGCTTTGTCGCCCAGGCATAATCTTGGCTCACTGCAACCTCCCCCTCCCAGGTTCAAGCAATACTCATGCCTCAGCCTCCTGAGTAGCTGGGATTACAGGCACATGCCACCACGCCTGGCTCATTTTTGTATTTTTAGTGAAGTCAGGGTTTCACCATGTTGGCCAGGCTGGTCTCGAACTCCTGACCTCAGGTTATCTGCCCACCTCTGCCTCGCAAAGTGCTGGGATTACAGGCATGAGCCCCCGCACCCAGCCAAAAAGTGTTTTAATAAGTGGTTTTCTACTTCCTGGTGTTGAGTCTGTAAATTTTAAATGTTTGCTCCCAGTGTGGTTAATATTTTCATGTCACATGACTGGATTCACAACTTGTAGTTTCAAGTGTTTTCTGTCTTTAAAAACTCTCATGTTTTACCTTTAAAACTATTTTTATCTACCAATGGGTCAGTAAAAGAAAAAAAGAAAACTATTTTTATGACATAGCAATCTTGGCAAAAATCTATTAATTTAACATTGTACATTTTATTTTTTTCAGAGATTGTCTATACTCCTTGGTTGACATGCTTTTTAATAACATAAAATCAGCCAGGTGCAGTGGCACCAGCCTGTAGTCCCAGCCACTCAGGAGTCTGAGTTGTGGGTATCCCTTGAGTCCAGGGATTAAATCCAGCCTAGGCAACATAGGGAGACCTCCATCTCTTAAAAAAGACAAAATAGTAATGTTAAAGCCAAATTATAAATTGATAAATTTACTTTAAAACTTAGCATTAAGTTTTTGAAAGGTAAAAAAATACTTCTATAGTTCTCACTTTTCACTTGATGAGAAGTTGGTAAACTACTGTTTAAGTTTTAGAATGTGTGTTAATGTATGCAGCAGTAATACTGGAAACTTGATTGTTGGTTATCAAATGTTAGTAAGAACAAAGAAAAAAATTTACACATTTAATCTAACAGTTCCTTTTAAAATCATTTGAAAGGTTAAGTAATAATCTTTTTATGCCACTTTTTAGTAGTCTCCTAGAATACTAATTTTTTTTCATCTTTCCCTTTTTCTGAAATAACCAAATTACTATATTAAACTCAGCTTGACTATAGCTTGTTATAATGCATGTGCATGCTGTGTCTGCAAGCTGAGACGCTCAAACAATAAAACCAAATTGTATTACAGCACAAGTATTTTCTTTCCTGTGGAAGGTAAGTAAAATCTCATTGGAACCATCAAAGGAGAATATTGGTGTGCCTTAATGTGGAATTGTTTGCCTGTGTATTAGATCATGCCTTTGCAAAATCCTTGATTATCTACTGGTGATTTGCATTTTGTAACTCAAGGTTGATTAAAGATTTGTATAACTTTTTTAATGCTAATGTCTTTAGTATTCTGAGGTAATATACTAAAAAAATACTGCCTAATTGTGGAGTGTTCACAAAATAAAACAGCAAGATTGCATTATTTTCTTCTTTGTCATTCCATTGACTAGAAAATGCTATCTCTGAGCCATTTCCAAAAGTTTGAATTAGTTTAAGTAGTTATGGTGCCTGAATTTTGTTTATATTTTCTAATGAAAAATATAGTTTTAGATATGAGGCCACATGATTACCGAAGAATCTCAGAAGGGAGTTGTTGCTTTTAATTAACACTGACATCCCATGATAATCTTTAAAAAAAGCAAAGTAGAAGGATGTTGGAAATTTCCTATCGTGTTCATAGTTAAATTGTGGACTGATTTATGGGTGGATATTACATCCTTTTATCTTTCACATACAATAGATAAGTCAGCATTTAGAGAGAGAGAGACAAATTGAGGAAAAAGCAGAGGTTGCTAGACAAAAATGTTTGTCTTCCTCTATTTATTTTCTTACCTGCTGTGTACTTTCATAATCTTAATCTTATTTTTTTGTGCGTGCTTATTTGTAGTTAACCTTAGATCTTATATAAACACAGGTGAAATAAATGCAATGAAAATAGTACTTCAGTAACGTTTTATTTTCTTTTTATTAGTTTCTTCACTAGTTGAAGAAGGAGAAAAACAGAACAAACGTTTTAGATCATCAAAAATGTCTTGCAGAGAATCTGCCCCACTGACCCCTTCCTCAGCACCAGTAAGCCAGGAGTCACTGGCAGTTAAAGAAAAGTTCATCCCACCCGAGCTCAGCATCTGGGACTATTTCATAGCTAAGGTAATTAAAATGCTATCTAGATCAATATTTTCATAGTCAAATAGAAATGAGAATATCAGAAATAAGTGTAATTTTTGGTGCTTCCAAATGTTTTCACACTTTGGTTTAGAAAATTTTCGTTAGTATCAGGCTACATTCCAAAAATATATACCCTAGAATATTTTGACCATATTTCATAGAGTTTTTGAGGCAGTTTTTTGGTAAATTATGATGTTTGCATTTTAAACAACTTTTGCATTTTATTATATTTTTATGAGATAAAAGATAATTTGCTTAACACTCTCATGTTAATGTACTTGATGGTGATTAAGAAATCAAAGTGCTCTGGTCATCTATCATCCATATACATTTTTTTTTAATACTACAGCAGTCTTTCATTATTCTGAAATGCATAAATTTCAATTACCAGTGTTTAGTTAAGTAACATTATTCCCTCAACAACATGGTTCAAATTTGTTACCACAGTATATTAAATATGAGTAAACTTCCCTGCTTCATTCTAGAAATCACTATGTAAATATGCACTTTTTGATCTGTGACCAATCATATCAGTTCTTTTAAAGTCTTTCAGTGATTGATTATGTAGCACCTGTTACTCAGTTCATACACAGCAAAGCATGCAGTTGTTTTGTTTCTTCTCCTGTGATAAACCCATATGATAGAGTACAAAATTGGATTTAATCAGAAGAGGGAAGTGGCCAACTAAGATGAAAGTGCATCCATAAAAAAAGTGATAGTACTGAGAGTGATATTCAAGATATTCAAGTTGAACATAAGTGAAGTTAGAGAACAAATAGCCAACTGTGGGTATGTTGACAATGCTGCCATTTGAAAGACTCTAGATGTACAGCCAGAGGAATTTAGTGAAGGTGAACTTATAAATGTAGAAAGTAGTTGTGATAAAATGATGAAGATGTTCAGAGATAGTGACCTTGCCAAAAAACTTTACATTGAAGGGATTCACAGCACTGAAAATGCAAAGAACAGTATGTTGGAAGCTGATAAAATCTTAGAAGTGTGACAGTTTGTTTAAGGCACAGAAGAAATGCTTGCTTCATATCCTGTTACAGAGATAAAAGGCAATCGCTACTCAAACTACTCTTGATAAGTTTTTTACAAAGAAATAAAACATGTTATTTCTTTGTATTCCTAATATTTTAATTACAGTATGTTAAAATTAGTTTATTTAAAAAATTTTTTTCTATTCATTTATAGCTGATGGTAAGAGTTTTTAGTGTTTTGACAAATGTTTTTAAAGGTCACAAAACATTTGTAATTTTTCCCATTGATTATTATTGCTCTGTATAGTTTCTGCATGCATGGTCATTTTTATAGTCATGCAATACTGTATGAAACAAGGACTGCCTATATAAGTATCTTTCACTTTTTGTGTCATCAGCCACATCCCTCACATTCTCAATTTCCAGACGTTCTCCTGCACAAATTGACATCTAACTCTAACTGTTCTCTGGTGACAAAAGTCTTCCAGGCCTACTAAGCTATGGCTTTTATTTTTCTCATATCCTACATGCTTAAGGGTAATGAAGGGAGTTTGTGTCTCCTTGTTCCTCACTGCCCTTTTTTGAGTGATTTATTTATTCATATATTCAACAAATATTTATTAAGCACTTCATTTATCTAGGAATATCTTTATTTCACTTCTATATTTTGAAGGAGAGTTTTTGCTGGATATAGGATTGTTGGTTAGCAAGGCCTTCTTTAGCTGTCTTGTTTCTGAATCTTTTTGTTAAATGTCTAGGGTCTGCCCTTACACCCAGTCAATATCACAACTTCAAAGTAGTTGAGATGTTACCTTCCCTAATTGTTTGCTCCTGAGATCTCTGTTACTTTTGATAATGCCTCTGGGCCTAGAATTTTAAAGACAACCCCTCTGGCAGGGCATCAGAACTCTAGTCTTCACAGCCTGCCCTGCTGACGCTGGTGGAACACCTACACCACAGAGATTGGGGTAGAATGGGAACAGCTCCTAACCAAGTTCTCACTGTTTTACCCAGATCAAATCCCATAGATTTTTTAAAATAAATACTTCTCTATGTGTTATATGCATGGGTCAACCATTGGTTGTTTTCTACAACTTTGTTCAATTTTATTGTTGCTTTTTGGAGAAAGGACTTACCAAGCTGTTTACTCAGCTGTTCCAGAAGTTCCACTCTCCCTGCTATGTTTCTTTGTTGGTCTTCCAAGGTTTTACAACCTTTTTTTCAAACTTTCCACATCTCCCTTTCCATCCTATCCTCACTCTTAATTGATGACCTCACCTTGTAAGTCTCTGAGAAAGATAGAATCAGACAAAACTTTTTCATCATCCCAATTTAAAGTTACAGATCAATTACATTTGTTCCTGGCTTATTCCCTCCTGTTATAGTGGAGGAAAAGTCCTTCTATCAAAGACCATTTTCTCGAGTTCTACTCTGAATCGCATTCTTTCTTTTCTTCTCTACTCTCCCCTGTGTTTTCAGTTCTCTTCCTCTCTGTCGAATCCTTCACATCAAGACAAAAATGTGCTTTAGTATCTCCCATCCCAAACCCCTGCTTTGACCCTGAAATATTTTCCAGCTGCTATCCCATTTTTCCCACTCACATTCAGCTTTTCAAAACTATAGACACATGTGGTTTCTACTGCCTTGTTTCCCTTTCATACTTACTTAGCATATAACTTTCTGACCCAGTTACACCCATTAAAACTGCTCTTGTTGAGATTCAGGTGATATCCATGTCAAGTATAGTGGAAACTTTTTAATTATTTCTTAATCTGTCTTCTTAGCATCATTCAACATTCTTCACTACTCGTGCCTTGAAATGCTTTTCTCTCCTTTTCTCTTGATGCGAGTTTCTTGTAGCTTTTTTTCTTAAACTTACTATTTATTCCTTCATAATCTTCTTTCTTCATCCTTCCTCTTCTATTTGACCCATGAATGTTGGTCTTCTTCGTGATTTGTACATTTTATATCGGTTTTCCCCAAAACCTTCCCTCTCATACCCAGTCTTTCCATTTTATGAAATTATATATTCATCCTTATAGTTGCTCAAGCCAAAAACCTGGGAATCATTTGTTTTTCCCCCACCTTCTCTTGCTCTCCAAATCTATCAGCAGATCTGTCGGTGCTTTCTCCAAAATATGTCTTGAATCTACTATTTCTCTCCAGCTTCATTACTAACCACCTATATCCAAGCTGCCAACTCCTGTTTTAGTTACTGATGTCTCCATTTCTACTCTTGCCATTTAGCTTTTCTCTCATAAGAGAGTGATCGTAATGATATACTTAGCATACAAATCTCAGAAGCTGTCTTCTACCTACAACTTATTGGTGGCATTCCCTTACATTCCTTTACCATGGCCTGCGAGACCCCATCTGAGCTGTCATTTGCTATTCTCTCCAATCTTTCTCCCAACATTTATCTTTCTGCTTAGCAGACTCAATCAAACTATTTTCAAACCAAACTCTTTCCCAAACTCTTTCTGCATTCTTTTCCCACTGTCTAAAATGCTTTTCTTCCCCCTTGTTGTATCGTTTATTCCTTCTTGTCCTTTAGTTCTCATACTTTTCTTTTTTTCTTTTTTATTTTTTTGAGACAAAGTTTGGCTCTGTTGCCCAGGCTGGAGTGCAGTGGTGCGATCTCGGCTCACTGCAACCTCCCCCTCCTGGTTCACACCATTCTCCTGCCTCAGCCTCTCAAGTAGCTGGGACTACAAGTGCCCACCACCACGCCCAGCTAATTTTTTGTATTTTTAGTAGAAACGGGGTTTCACCGTGTTCACCAGGATGGTCTCGATCTCCTGAACTTGTGATCCGCCCACCTCGGCCTCCCAAAGTGGTGGGATTACAGGCGTGAGCCACCGCGCCCGGCGTCTTGTACTTTTCAAAGAGGACTTCCATGATCACCTTATCTCAATTCTCCTTATTCTCCATTTCTTTTCTTTGTAGCACTTAATACAAGTTGTATTTAGTTTCCTGTTATTTGCCTATTTTTTCCACTAACATGTAAAATGTAAATGAGGGTGGTGATTGTATCTGTCTTAAAAATTCTTAAATCAGGTAGAATTCTTGCCGCACAGTGAATACTTAATAAATTTTTGTTGAATGGATGAAAAAATAATGGAATTGTATCAAGTGATGTCAAAGGCATAGGATGGTAAGATAATAGTTACTTACCTCTCTTATAGTGAAGTATCTGCAAATGAGATGAATTATTACTGTTAGACTATATGTTTGAATGTATTAAATTAGATATTTGGCTGATAAATTTCATGATTCCTTTATTTTAGCCTTTTCTACCCCCTTCTCAAAGTAGAGCTGAATATGATTCAGAGGAGAGTCTGGGAAGTGATGATGATGATGATGATGATGATGTTTTAGCATCAGATTTCCATCTCCAGGAGCATTCTAATTCAAATTCATATAGGTATGGAATATTTTATTTTAAATTTCTTTTTAAAAATCATGGTTTATATAAATAATATTTTTGAAAAAATACGTGTGAAATTAATAGCTTGTTGACTTTATAACACATTATAACCCAGATTTCTTTAGTTGAAATTGTTAAATTCCTTTCCTTAACAATAATTTCTATGTTGACTTTATAACACATTATAACTCAAATTTCTTTAGTTGAAATTGTTAAATTCCTTTCCTTAACAATAATTTCTCACATACCTTTGTTTGTCCATTAATGGACTATCCGTAATTTGCATCATTCCTCACAAATCTTGCTCCAAGATTATACCTTGCATTTTGGACTCTAACATAAACAAGTTCTACTGTTTTAGTCTAGAAAATATAAAGTATTTTCAGTAGAACACTAGTACTATAAGATATCAATAGGCACTATCTTCAAAAAGTACTCTGTATACCATATAAATGTTCTAAATGCTCACCTCTGGCTCCAGTACTGCGTTATTCTTACATTCATGAATGATGGAATATTAACTTGTCTCTGTTGATATGTTTACATCTAAAACATATATATGTTTTACTAAAACATGGTATGTTAATGGCGTGATAAAAAAATGTAAATTTTCCAAAAGAGATAAATGTATGAGGACATTGAAGTCATTCTTTATTTAAAAGTTACTATGAGATTATTTACTTCCTGGTTTATTGAGAGTTTTTTTCCCCCTGCTGAATGAATTTTACTTTTTCAGTATATAAATCATTTAAAAGTCAAACTGCACAACTCAACAACAAAAAGACAAATAATTTAAAAAATAAACGAAGGGCTGGGCATGATGGCCTATACCTGTAATCCCAGCACTTTGGGAGGCCAAGGTGGTCAGATCACTTGAACCCAGGAGTTCAAGATCAGCCTAGACAACATGGCAAAACCCCATCTATATTTCTAAAAAAAAAAAAAATGTTAATGAACAAAGGACTTGAATAGACATTTCTCCAAAGATGATATGAAAATGGCCAATAAGAATATGAAAAGATGTTCAATATCATTAATCATTAGAGAAATGCAGATCAGTTTCCCAATGAGGCAACATCTCATATGCATTAGGATGGCTACAAAAAAAAAAAAAAAAAACATAACAGTGCTGGCAAGGAGGAGGAGAAATTGGAATCTTTGTGCACTTTTGGTGAGAATGTAAAATGGTGCAGCAACTGTGAAAAACAGTATACTGGTTCCTTAAAAAATTAAAAATAGAAATTAACATATGATCCAGCCTTTCCACTATGGATATATACCTGAAAATATTGAAAACAGGGACTGAAACAGATATTTGTACTTCCCATGTTCTTAGCAGCACTAGTTACAGTAACCGAGGGGAAGAAACAATCAAGTGTGTTTTAACAGGTGAATTACTAAACAAAATGTGCTATGTATGTTCAACGGAGTATTATTCAGCCCTAATTAGGAAGGAAATTCTGACACATGCTACAACATGGATATAATGCTAAGTGACATAAATCAGTCACAGAAAGGGTTATAGTATGTGATTTCACTTATATGAGGTACCTAGAATCGTGAAATACATAAAGACTAAAAATAAAATAGTGGTTTTCAAGGGCTGGTGGTGGGGGGAGATGGGGAATGAATTTAGAGTTTCAGTTTTGCAAGATAAAAAGAATTCTGGAGTTGGATGGTGATGGTGGTTGCACAGCATTATGAATGTACTTAATGCCCCTGAACTATAAACTTAAAAATGGCCAAAATGGTAAATTTTATGTTTTTGTACTACTGTTAAAAAATAACTAAAAATTCAGTCCTTTAAGAAATAAATATGTTCCACTTGAAATAAAAGAGAAGCTGACTTTTTTTTTAATCAAACTATATAAAAATGTGAAATCACAAGTTTGACTTAAGCTTCTATTTACTCTATCCGATTTCTTCTGCACATCCTCTACAGCAAATCACTTTTATTAGCTTCTGGTTTATCCTTCTGTTTGCAAATAAGCAAAAGCATCTGTCCAAACTTATTCCCCCAGATTTCTTGCAGAGGGTAGCATACTACATATAGTGTTCTGCTACCTGCTTTTTATTTATTACTATATATGAAAACTTACTCCATATTAACATTTAGAGATCCTTCTTCATTACTCCTTATGGTTACCCTAATATTCCTTAGGTCAAAAATAGTTATTCAACGAGTACTCTCGTCGTGGACAATTTTGGTTATTTTTGCACTTCTGCTATTGTAGATAATGCTGAAACGACTAACTGGATGTGTATATTATTTTGTTTTCATAGAGGGGTATATTCAGGTTGATTCCTAATAGTGGAATTTGTTGAATCAAAGGGTAGTATACTTTTCTAAATTCCTATAGAAATTGTTAACAGATCTATTGTTGCTTTATTTTTAGTTGGTCCTTGATGCGGTTGGCAATGGTGCAATTGGTGCTCAACAATTTGAAGACTTTTTATCCCTTTGCAGGTCATGATCTTGCAGGTAATAAATAGCTCCACTTGAACTCATGGTACCATTGCTTTTGACTTACTACGTGTTTTTGTTTTTTTTGTTTTTTTTTTTCTGGAGTGGGGGAAAAGTTTAGTGACATCCTGTTATAGAAGTTAGATTTCTTTTAACTAAACCAACCGTCTGTAAATGTATCTGTCATACTGTTAGGTGCTTGAGGAGGGCAACATCCAAGAAATCAAGGGCACTGAACGTGATATGATTGACTATATTGAGACTCTATACTCTAGCCAAGTGTTAAGGGATTTTACAATGGAGAGAAAAGTAAACAAATGCAAAAGCTAGCAATTATTAACTTCAAAGGAGGAAAAGATTGTACAGGAAAGAAAGGGGCATGATAACATTCTAAGTGATTCTGCTATGAACTATAGTTCTGTATATACGATACGGTAAACACAAAAATACCAATTTAACGAAATATTTTTATGAGACTCTATCATAATGATGACAGAGGAGTTTATTCTCATTATGCCATAGTAGTAAATCAGTAGATCATTTCTGAAATTGAAAAATTAAGTATTAAGCATGTTATTTAGATATAGAGAGGTAAGTAGTAGGAATAACTAAAAGTTGAAAGTGAGATCAGGACTCCAGAGTATGGATGGACAGAATTGCAAAGTGCTGAGTTCCATGGCAAGTATTATTTAATTTTAACTTTATGTTTTGTTTTCATTTTCTATAGCTCTTAAAGAGTTATATGCCATACAGAAATTAGTCCGATACAAATTAAAGCAGGAGTGTCCAATCTTTTGGCTTCCCTGGGCCACACAGGAAGAATAATTGCCTTGGGCCACACATGAAATACATTCATACTAACAACAGATGATGAGCTTAAAAGAAAAATCACAAAAAATTTCATAATGTTTTAAGAAAGTTTACAAATTTGTGTTGGGCTTCATTCAAAGCTGTCTGGGCCGTATGCAGCCTGTGGGCCATGGGTTGGACAAGTTTGATTTAAAGCAATTAATTTTCCCCACATACATATTTTTAAAATCTTCAGATACATTTTTCTTGTAATATTGAAGTCAGAAGCAGTAATGTTGAAATACTTACACAGATTTATGGCATACCTTTTGTAATCCTCTGGGTTTCTTTGCCCATCTCACCTTGCACATCTTCCCTGCCAAAGTGTATGTTAATATTTAATCTCAGTCTTTTTTTTTTCCTGCATCCGCTCTCCCTGCTCTCATTTCAGTCTTCCTTAAAATTGAATATGGCATTTTACTGCATAAGATTAATATGAGTCAGTGTTCCCATTTTAGAGCTTCCAGTTAGTTCACCTCTTTGTCATGCGGTTCTAAAAACTCTTCAATGTTGGGAACAAGTTCTTCTCCGACGACTTGAAATCCATGGTGGGCCACCTCAAAATTATATCGCAAGTCATACCTCTGAAGAGAGTTTGTCTGCAGGTCCTGCAATTCTTCGCCACAAAGCTTTACTGGAACCTACGAACACTCCTTTCAAGTAGGTTTTCTTATGAATATTGTTTGGGTTTTTTTGTTTGTTTTTTGAGATGGCATCTCGCTCTGTCATCCAGGCTGGAGTGCAATGGCACAATCTCAGCTCACTGCAGCCTCTGCCTCCTGGGTTCAAGCGATTATCCTGCCTTAGTCTCCTGAGTAGCTGGGATTATAGAAGCCCGCCACCATGCCTGGTTAATTTTTGTATTTTTAGTAGAAATGGGGTTTCACCATGTTGGCCAGGCTTGTCTCAAACTCCTGACCTCAGGTGATGCACCCGCCTCGGCCTCCCCAAGTGCTGGGATTACAGGTGTGAGCCACCACACCCACCCTGAATACTGTTTTTAAGATAGGAGTTTTACTTTTTGGGCTGCACGTTCTTGTCATAACTACTCAACCCTGCCAATGTAGAGTGAAAGCAACCATAGACAACATGTACACAAATATATTCAGTTGTTGTCCAATAAACTTTATTTCTTAAAATGGTAGGTAGACTAGATTTGGACTGTGAGCCATAGTTTATTGATGCCTGCTCTAGAGCAGTGCTGTTCAAAATAACTGGTTACAGAAGTGTTAAAAGTTTATAGCACTAAGCAGCAGTCAACAGATGCAGCACAATTCCTGTCAAATTACCAACATCATTCTTAACAGAATTAGGAAAAAACTATTCTAAATTTCACATGGAACCAATAGAGAGCTGGACTAGCCAAAGCAATCCTAAGCAAAAAGAACAAGGCATCACATTACCTGACTTCAAACTATACTACAAAGCAACAGTAACCAAAACAGCATGGTACTGGTACAAAAATAGACAAATAGACCAGTGGAACAAAATAGAGAACCCAGAAATAAACTCATGAGAATTTGTTCTACAGATTATTTCATCACTCAGGTAGTACTAAGCCCAGTACCCAGTAGTTACTTTTCCTTTTTTGGAGACAAAGTCTTGCTCTGTTAACCAGGCTGGAGTGCAGTGGCATGGTAACAGTTCACTGCAGCCTTCACCTCCTGGGCACAAACGATCCTCCTGTGTTGGCCTCCTGAGTAGCTGGGATCACAGGCATGCAACACCATGCCCAACTAATTTTTTGTATTTTTTGTAGAGACGGGGTTTCACCTTGTTACTCAGACTGGTCTCAAACTCCTGTGCTCAAGCAGCCCATCTGCCACAGCCTCCCAGAGTCCTGGGATTTCAGCTGTGAGCCACCATGCCTGGCCCCCAATAGTTATTTTTTCTGATCCTCTTTCTCCTCCCCCCTCCCCCCTCAAGTAGACCCCACTGTCTGTTGTTCCCTTCTTTGTGTTCACGAGTTCTCAACATTTAGCTCCCACTTTTAAGTGAGAACATACAGTATTTGGGTTTCTGTTCTTGTGCTAGTTTGCTAAGGATAGTAACCTCCAGCTCCATCCATGTTCTTGCAAAAGACATTATCTCATTCTTTTTTATGGCTGCATAGTATTTCTTGTATCTGTACCACATTTCCTTAACCAGTCTGTCACTGATGAGCATTTAGGTTCGTTCCATGTCTTTGCTATTGTGAATAATGCTGCAGCGAACACTTGTGTGCATGTGTCTTTTAGGTAGAATCATTTATATTACCCTAGGTATATACCCAGTAATGGGATTGCTGGGTCAAATGATAGTTGCATTTTTAGCTCTTTGAGGAATCGCCATACTGCTTTCCACAGTGGTTGAAGTAATTTACACTCCCACTGACAGTGCATAAGTGTTCCCTTTTCTCTGCAACCTTCCCAGCATCTGTTATTTTTTATAAATAATCTGTTATTTTTTAATGATAGCCATTCTGACTGGTGTGAGATGGTATCTCATTGTGCTTTTGATTTGCTTTCTCAAATGATCAGTGATATTGAGCTTTTTTCTTATGCTCATTG
The DNA here is from genome assembly GCF_049350105.2 of Macaca mulatta. Classification (NCBI taxonomy): domain Eukaryota; kingdom Metazoa; phylum Chordata; class Mammalia; order Primates; family Cercopithecidae; genus Macaca; species Macaca mulatta. Next base: position 128,304,141 of record NC_133411.1, read on the forward strand.
GCATGTACGTCTTCTTTTGCAAAGTGTCTGTTCATGTCCTTTGCCCATTTTTTAATGGTGGTGTTTGTTTTTCTTTTGTAAGTCAGTTGAAGTTCGTTATAGATGCTGGATGTTAGACCTTTGTCAGGTACATAGTTTGAAAATATTTTCTCCCATTTAGGTTGTCTGTTTACTCTGTCGATAGTTTCTTTTGTTGTGCAGAAGCTCTTAAGTTTAATTAGATCCTATTTGTCAATTTTTGCTTTTGTTGCAATTCCTTTTGGGGTCCTTGTCATAAAATCTTTGCCTGTTCCTATGTCCAGGGTGGTATTGCCTAGGTTGTCTGCCAAAACTTTTATAGCTTTTGGTTTAACATGTAAGTCTTTAATCCATTTTGAGTTGATTTTTGTGTATGTTGCAAGGAAGGGGTTCAGTTTCAATCTTCTGCATTTGGCTAGCCGGTTATCCCAGCACCGTTTATAGAATAGGCAGTCTTTTCTTAATTGCTTGTTTTTGTCAGCTTTGTTGAAGATCAGATGGCCAGAGGCGTGTCACCTTATTTCCCAGTTCTCTATTCTGTTCCAGTGGTCAATGTGCCTGTTTTTGTACCAATACTTTTCCATTTGGTTACTGTATTTTTGTAGTATACTTCAAAATCAGGTAATGTGATTCCAGTTTTGTTCCTTTTGCTTAGGATTGCCTTGCTATTTAGGCTTTTTTTTTTTTTTTTTTTTTTTTTGTTCCATACTAATTTTAAAATAGGTTTCTCTAGTTCTGTGAAGAATGTTGTTGGTGGTTTGTTAGGAATAGCATTGAATCTGTAAATTGCTTTGGGCAGTATATCCACTTTAATGATACTGATTCTTCTTCTCCATGAACATGGGATGTTTCTTCCATTTGTTTGTGTCTTATGTGATTTCTTTGAGCAGTGTTTTGTAATTCTCATTGTAGAGATCTTTCACCTCCTGGTTAGCTGTATTTCTAGGTATTTTATTCTTTTTGTGGCAGTTATGAATGGGGCTGCCTTCCTGATTTGGCTCTCATCTTAGCTGTTGTGTATAGGAATGCTGGTGATTTCTTGTGCACTGATTTTTGTATTCTGAAACTTTGCTAAGTTGTTTATCAGATCTAGGAGTTTTTGGGCTGAGACATAGTGTTTTCTACATATAGAATCATGTCATCTACAAACAGGCATAGTTTTACTTCCTGTCTTCCTATATGGATGCCTTTTATTTCTTTCTCTTTCCTGATTGCTCTGGTCAGGACTTTGAATACTAGGTTGAATGGGAGTGGTGAGAGAGAGCATCCTTGTCTTGTGTTTATTTTCAAGGAGAATGCTTCCTGCTTTTGCCCATTCAGTATGATGTTGGCTGTAGGTTTGTCATAGATGGCTCTTACTATTTTGAAGTATGTTCTTTCAATACCTAGTTTACTGGGAGTTTTTACATGGATTGATGTTGAATTTTATCAGAAGCCTTTTCCGATATAATTATGTGGTTTTTGTCTTTAGTTCTGTTTGTGTGATTCATCACGTTTATTGATTTGCATATGTTGAACCAAACTTGCATCCTGGGAATTAAGCCTACTTGATCATGGTGAATTAGCTTTTTGATGTGCTGCTGGGTTTGGTTTGCGAGTATTTTGTTGAATATATTTGTGTTGACATTCATCAAGGATATTGGTTTGAAGTTTTTTTGTTATGTCTCTGAAGGTTTTGGTATCAGGATAATGTTGACTTCATAGAATTAGGTGTGGAGGAGTTCCACCTCCTCAATTTTTGGAGTAGTTTTAGTAGGAATGGTATCAGCTTTTCTTTGTACATTCAGTAGATTTTAGCTGTTAATCCATCTGGTTCTGTGCTTTTTTTGGTTGGTATGCTATTCATTACTGATTGAATTTCAGAGCTCATTATTAGCTTTGTCAGGGAATTGTTTCTTCCAGGTTCAGTCTTGGGAGGGTGTGTGTGTCCAGGAATTTATCCATCTCTTGTAGGTTTTGTAGTCTGTGTGCATAGAGGTGCCCATAGTAGTTTCTAATGGTTATTTTTATTTCTGTGGGGTCAGTGGTAACATCCCCTTGGTCATTTCTAATTGTGTTTATTTGGATCTTCTCTCTTTTCTTCTTTATTAGTCTAGCTAGCAGTCTCTCTGTCTTACTAATTTTTTCAAAAGACCAGCTCCTGGATTTGTTGATCTTTTGAATGGTTTTGTGTGTCTCAATTTCTTTCAGTTCAGCTCTGATTTTTGTTATTTTTTATCTTCTACTAGCTTTGGGGTTTATTTGTTCTTGCTTCTCTGATATTTTCCATTATGATGTTAGGTTGTTAATTTGAGATCTTTCTAACTTTTTGGTGTGGACATTTAATGCTATGAATTTCCTCTTAATGCTGCCTTAGCTATGTCCCAAAGATTTTGGTAAAGCATACCTACTTTTGTTAGATCCTATGGCCCTAGGCTAGGGATCAACAAACTATCGCCATCCCCACAGGTGAAATCCAGACCTCTCCATGCTTCTTTAAATAAAGTTTTATTGAATTATAGCCATAAATGCTCTCAATTTTGCATATTGCCAGTGTTTGCCTTCCCACTGGAAGTCGACAGTCCCTAATTCAGTTCTGAAATGTTCCAAAATTCAAAATTTTTTGAGTACCAACATGATGCTATAAGTAGAAAATGCCACATGTAAGTATTTAACACAAACTTTGTTTCATGCATACAATTATTAAAAATATAATTTCTCACCTTCACTGCCTGTAATCCCAGCACTTTGGAAGGCCAAAGTGGGTGGATCACCTGAGGTCAGAAGTTCAAGACCAGCCTGCCAACATGGTGAAACCCTATCTCTACTAAAAATACAAAAATTAGCTGGGCGTGGTGGCAGGTGCCTGTAATCCCAGCTACTCAGGAGGCTGAAGCAGGAGAATCACTTGAACCTGGGAGGTGGAGGTTGCAGTGAGCCAAGATCGCCTTGTTGCACTGCAGTCTGGGCCAAAGACTGAGATTCCATCTAAAAATATATATATATATACACACACACACACACACACACACACGTGTGTATGTATGTATATATATAATTTCTTACCTTCAGATTATGCATGTAAGATGTATGTGAAACATAAATGAATTTTTAATTTAGACATATATATTCAAATATTTCTAAATCTGAAAATAGATGAAATTCAAAATACTTCTGGTCGCAAGCATTTTAGATAAGAGATACTTTACCTGTACAGTATCAGACTTGAGTAGTTGTGGCAGAGACCATATGGTCCACAAAGCCTTTAAGGAAAAGGTTGGTGATATGATCTGCCTCCAATCATATAGTCTGATTGCAGTTAACTTATTATAATAAACATTTATATGGCACCAAGGAATTGTTGCAAGTTAATCAGAAATTTCTGAGGTTTATAATTAAATTTGCTGTCTCTCTCTGTAGATCCAAACACCATCTGGCACTGTCTGTGAAGAGGCTTTGGCAGTATTTGGTGAAGCAGGAAGAAATTCAGGAAACCTTTATCAAAAATATATTCACAAAGAAACGGTGTCTAAATGAGGTCTGTGTAAGTTAAAACCTGTTTACTATTTTATTATTAAGTCTTTTATATTATTATGTAACCATTAAAATGAGATGTATTTTACAGATTTTATATGATAAACATAGGCAATTAATGCTTAGAAAAGTGTAATTTAGAAGGGGGCAGTATTTTCATAAATCAATTTAATTTAATTCAAATTAAAATGGGACTTTTTTCCTTGAAAAAAATGTTTAAGATTCCACATCTTGTTTCTTGTATTTTGAATTGTCATGATCATCAATTTAAGAGACAAGATAGAAATTTTCTATGATTTTTCATGTGACAATTAAAAGAAGTCTATCTTAGAAGTTTAATTGTAACTGGGTTTATATACTGAAAAATTTTTATTTTATGTATGTATTTTTTTTGAGACGGAGTCTCTGTCACTCAGGTTGGAGTACAGTGGCACCATTTCAGCTCACTGCAACCTCTCCCTCCCAGGCTCAAGCAATCCTCCCACCTCAGCCTCCCAAGTAGCTGGGACCACAGATGCATGCCACCATGCCCAGCTGATTTTTTGTATTTTTGGTAGAGACAGGGTTTCACCATATTGCCCAGGGTGGTCTTGAATTCCTGCGCTCAGGCAATCTACCTGCCTTGGCCTCCCAAAGTGCTGAGATTACAGGCTTGAGCCACTGCACCCAGCCAACTTTTTAAATATGTACATTTTCTTTTCTGTGGATTATGCTTAAATTAATGAAATTTTACAAACCCAAATTAACCTATACTGTAACTGGTTGCTTATACCTTGATATTATCATAATGGTTTGGTTTTTTTTGGTTTTTTTTGTTTTTGTTTTTGTTTTTTTTTGGTCATTTAGTTTAGTGCTAGTAATAAGTACCAGTTTCATGATATGGGGAACTTGCTTCTTTCATTTGAGAAGTTTTGTTACTAAAAAGTCCAGGTGAACTAAACAGTAGACATAGTGATGTAGTCAATTATTTTTGTCTCCTGGACTGATAACAGAGAGTTCAGAACTGACATTTGGTATGTGAACCACATTTTGCGTAGCACTGAACTAGTCTGAAAGCAAGCTTTGTACAGTTTTTGAAGTTGGAGGAAACACTGAAGATACTTTGGTTGAAGAAATAAATTGAATGGTTTCACAATAGACAAGCAAAAAGCAAGATGACATCTAACCTTTCTGCCTTAAAGGAAAATTACATATGTATCTCATTGTCTCTCAGTTTAAGCACCAATTTTAAGTGGAAACTGTATATGCTATTATTTACTATTTGCCTCATTTTGTAAATGTATTCAAATCAACCAAGTCGGGAAATAGTGTGTAGCATTCTTGCTGACTTAGAAGAATTTTGACCTGAGTACCTTTGTATAATATTGAAATTTAGACAAACATGAATGTATTTCATTTATTTGATCTTTTTTTAAAAAAAATTGATATATTTGACTAATCTTACAAAAATCTTATTTTTCTACTGCTGATATGTTTGGGTATTTGGGAAATGAAGTAGTTCTGAAAACAATACAAAGAAACTATTGAACCATTATATTGTCTAGTTGATCCAGGAATAGAATCATTAAGGAAATAGAGTAGTATAATCAAGCCAGAATACATAAACGTAGCAAATAATAAATATAACTACACATTTTAAAATTTCTGTTATTCTTTGGAGTTTCATGATATCTCAAGAAATTTTTAAAATTATTTTTATTGTAATTATTTTAATCAGAAGCGTGAACATGAATGTTAGACTGACAGTTTTGTGACTATCATTAAGCTAAATGTTTTCTTTGAATTTTGTTTTTTTAATTCAAAATGACTATAATAGCCCTTACTTTGCAGTGTTTTGATAAATTTACTTAAACCTTGACACAATTAATTATAGTTATTAAAAGTTTGTTGTTATTGCTTTGTTTTTTTATTCTTGATAGTGATACTCTTAAAAATAGTGTCTTTTTGATAACAAATATGAAAAGAAAAATGTTGTATAGTAAAGCATAGATTTGAATGGAATTAAATAGAATCTTTATAGAGTTTGTGTAAAATTAATCTTTACTGGAAAGTTTACTAGTCTATTTTTAGTATTAACAAAATCACCTTCCATCTCTTATTTTTCTAAAATGATGATTATACTTAAATATTTTAATTGAAGTCACGTGATTTTCCAGGTGGTTAAGAGATACATATATGACAGGCCCTGTATTTTGGATAGCAGGTGATGGGAGAGTATTCTGAGAACTGCTCTTTCTTTATTTATGTGTTTGAAAATGAAATTTTATTTACAGTTTCTTCATCTGACCCTAAAATCCTGGTTTTCACAGATCTTTTCTTTTCCTGTATAGTAAGGTTTACTGGTACATGTGTTTTAAAATAGAGTGTCTTCTCTCTTTGTATTTAAATAGAAAGTACAGACAACTGCAATTAGATTAAGTCATTCTTAATAAAAACTTGGGACTTGACAACTCCCATCATTGTTCCCAATTCCTTTTTCTGTTTTTTGTTTTGTTTTGTTGAACTTTCTGAGAAGAACTAAAAGTCTTGGAACAACTCTTTCTTTAACAAGTACTGCTATTCCCTTTTAAGAAGTATATGTGCTTCCAAGCAATTTATTGACTGTTTCTGGCTTCATCAGTGGAAGAGAATTATAAAAATGTAGAAATTGAAATTTTCTAATCAAGAGATTTTCCTGAAGGTTCAGATGTGGAGATAAGACATAGCAGTGAGTAAGAGAATAATTCGACTTTGTTGATGGTGCTCTGACACCAGTAGCTCTGATTATTTTAATATAAACTACTTTGGTTTCAATCATGCTTTAATGTCAACATTTCGAAATTGAGTAAAAACTTCTTAGGGATAGAATAAAAATTATAGTGGTAGTTAATGAGTTCTGAGGGATTAAGTTTTGCTCATCCCCTAACCATGCACATGCTTCTTATAAGGTGTATGAAATTTTAAGAATAACTGTATATTATATAGTGTTCTTTTCTAGTAAATTTGGTTTAAAATATAACATTTAAACAATCCCCAGTATTTGCATGTTACATGTCGTCTTTACTCTTTGTCATGTGGTTATTCTTTCTTGATGAAGTCATTAGAGGACAACAGTGAAACCATCAAAAATTCTATGATGGAGGAGCCAAACATCAATAAGGTACAAAATATCATTCAACTGAAATTAGAAATTGCATTCTTTCACAAAAGAACAAAGCATTTGCATTTTAGTTTTAAACTGATCTTTGTTTCCAATGGATTTAAAGTATTGTTCCCTCAGATTATTCTCCTTTTATTTTAACAACTTAAATACTGCAGTTGTAAAAGTGATTTCTGTTTTGTTAGATAAGAGAATGCAATTTTAAAGAGAGTTGAATGTATCTTGTTTTGGCTACAAATTTTTCTGAGTAAATATAGCTAAAGTTCTTAATACATGTGATTACAAAAGCAATTGTTTAGTAGTATTTTAATTCTACAAGTATCACTTTTGAAGTTAAAATTCTCTCCTATGATATTAATTCCTAAAAATATAGTAAATACTGTTACATAGCGTTTATTTTACTGGTAGCAACAGCATGTAGCAAAGTGCCTTAAGGGTACATAGTAAGTACTCATGGTACTTGAGAATCAAAGCACAAAAGATGAGAATCTGTATAATTATGAAATAACTCCTAGGTGTTCTGTGATTGCATATTCAACTATGACTATTTTATTTTATTTTTGAGACAGAGTTTCACTCTTTCGCCCAGGCTGGAGCGAAGTGGCACAGTCTCAGCTCACTGCAACCTCTGCCGCCCAGGTTCAAGCGATTCTCCTGCCTCAGCCTCCCTAGTAGCTGGGATTGTAGGCAGCCACGACCACACCGGGCTAATTTTTTTTTTTTTTTTTTTTTTTTTTTTTGTATTTTTAGTAGAGACAGGGTTTTGCCATGTGGGCCAGGCTGATGTCAAACTCCTGACCTCAGGTGATCCACCCGCCTTGGCCTCCCAGAGTGCTGGGATTATAGGCGTGAGCCATCGCGCCTGGCCAACTCAACTGTGACTTTATGAGGTTGATATTTAACTCATGTTTTTCATATTCTCATGTTAAAACAATCTCAGCAGTGATTTTTAAGTGAAAAATTTCTCAAAAAAATTGTTAAAGTTACTAATTTCTACCTCTCATTCTTTCCAACGGGAGTCCTTTAGTAAAATAGGAGAAATAATTCTGTGCAATTACTTAAAAAGCCTGATTTGATATCAGGTGTATTTTATAACTAAAACTTTTGCAAAATAAGTATATGTGATTCATACTTTGAAAATTTCTAGTGGCCTTTGGGGGTTTTGAGGGAATATAATTCAAACTTTTAATCAATTAACAATTTTCCTTGCCTGGGTATTGATGATTACTTACTACTGTCACTGTCTACACATTATCAAGAATTCTTTTTTTTTTTTTTTTTTTTTTTTTTCTGAAGACAGAGTTTTGCTCTTGTTGCCCAGGCTGGAGTGCATGGCACAATCTCAGCCTATTGCAACCTCCACCTCCCAGGTTCAAGCAATTCTCCTGCCTCAGCCTCCTGAGTAGCTGGGATTACAGGCATGTGCGACCACGCCCAGCTAATTTTTGTATTTTTAATAGAGACAGGGTTTCTCCATGTTGGTCAGGCTGGTCTTGAACTCCCAACCTCAGGTGATCCACCTGCCTTGGCCTCCCCCAAAGTGCTGGGATTACAGGCATGAGACACTGCACCCAACCACATATCAGGAATTCTTATACAAACATTTTTGTTTTGATACTGTTTATAAAATGTTAATAATCAATGTTGTATTTCTATAGTCATCTTCATGCTTGACTTGACATCATGTCAAAATGCAGTCTTTTTGAGGGGTGGGTTAACATCATTTTGGCCAGCATTTTCCAAGCCCACTGCTATATAGTTTTTTAAAAAACTTTATAATATATGCCTGACCTAAAATAACTACATATATTTAAAGTGTAAAACTTGTTCAATTTTGGCATGTGTATACACTAGCAAAACCATCACCACAACCAGGATAATGATTATATCCATCAGTCCCCAGAATTTAATCCCTCCCTTCTTTTTCTGTCTCACCTGTGCCCTCTTCCCCAAGCAACTACCGAATTTTTTCCTGGCGTTAAAGATTAATTTGTTGTTTTCTGGAATTTTATGTAAATAGAATCATATAATACGTCATTTTTGGTTTATAGTCTGTGTCTGTTGACTTAGCATAATTATTTCAAGATTGATCTATGTTGTGTGTTTTAGTTGTTCATTCCTTTTTATTATGATGCTTATTACATTATATGGATATACCATAGTTTACCTGTTAATGAACACTTGAGCTGATTTTATTTTGGACCTATTCCAAATAAGGCTGCTTTGAATATTCATGCACAAGTCACATTGTATGGAAAAATGCTTTCATTTCTCTTGTGTAAATGCCTAGGCGTGGAAAGACTGGATCATGTGGTAGGTGTATGTTAAACGTTTTATGAAACTATTCAAATATTTTCCAAGGTGGTGGTACCATTTAGGTACATTCTCAATGGGTGGTGTACAAAATCCCATTCTATTTTTTTTTTTTTTTTTTAAGGCAGGGTCTCACTGTGTCTCCCAGACTGGGTGCAGTGGTGTGATTATGGCTCACTGCAGCCTCGACCTCCCGGGCTCAAGCAGTCCTCTTGCCTCAGCCTTCTGAGCCGCTGGGACTACACGCATGCATCACCATGCCCAGCTCATTTTTATTTGTTGTAGAGGTGGGGTTTCTCCATATTGCGCAGGCTGGTCTCAAACTTCTGGGCTCAAGCAATCTTCCCACCTCACCCTCCTGAAGTGCTGGGATTACAGGTGTGACCCACCATGCCCAGCCTTGCCTTACATTCTTACCAACAGTTGATGTAGTCTATATTTTCATTTTAACCATTCTAGTAGGTATGTAGTAGTAGTTCATTGTGGTTTTAATTTGCATCGAGCATCTTACCACATGTTTATTTGCCATTTGTCTATCTGCATAAATTGCCTTCAAATGTTGTGTTTTTTGTATTAGGTTGCTTGTTTTCTTAATTCAGTTTTAACAGTTATTTGTATGTTCTGGATAAAAATCATTTATCAGAAATGTGATTTGCAAATATTTTCTCTTATTCTGTGGCTTGTCGTTTCATTCTCTTTACAAAGTGCTTTCATTTTATTTATTTATTTTTAAACAAAGTCTTGCTCTGTTGCCTAGGCTGGAGTGCAGTGGTGTGATCTTGGCTCACTGTAATCTCCACCTTCCAGGTACAAGCCATTCTCAGTTGTGCACTACCACACCTGGCTAATTTTTGTGTTTTTAGTAGGTGAGTAGAGTGGATTTCACCATGTTGCCCAGGCTGGTCTCGAACTCCTGGCCTCAAGTGATCTGCCCACCTTGGCCTCCTAAAGTGCTGGGAAGAGGGGCGTGAACCACTGCAGCTGGCCACAAGTTCTTTTGATGTGCAGAAGTTCTAATTTTGATGATGTCTAATGTATTAGTTCTGGTTATTCATTTTCTTTTGGTGTTGTATTTAAGAAATCTTTGCCTAGCCTAAGATCACAAAGACTTTCTCCTATTCTAAGTGTTTTAGAGTTTTAGTATTACATTTAGGTCTATAATACATTTCAAGTTAATTTGTTTACATGGTGTGAAGTATAGACCTCAGTTCTTTGTTACTGTTGTTGTTTTTGCATCTGTATTTACAGCATTATTTGTTGAAAAGATTATCTTTTCTTTCACTAAACTATCTCTTTCACCTTTTCAAAACTGACGCAGATGTGTAGGTCTAATTCTGGAGTGTATTTTGGGCCATTGATCCATCTTTATGGTAATAGCTCACTGTCTTTATCACTATAACCTTATAATAAATCTTGAAGTCATGTATTATAAGTCCTTCAAATATATTCTTCATCTAAGTTCTTTTCTTTTCTCTTCTTTCTTTCTTTTTTTTTTTTTTTTTTTTGCCTTATCACTCTGACTTAGAACTTCCAGTCCAGTGTTGAATAGAAGTGATCACCAGCAGACATTATTACCTTGTTTCTGATCTTGGGGAAAACAGTCTTTTATTATTAAGTAAAATGTTTCCTTTAGGTTTGTTGTAGATGTCCTTTATAAGTTTGAGGACGTTTCTTTGCATTCCTACTTTGTTAAGAGTTTTTAATAAGAAAAGGATGTCAGATTTTTATCAAATGATTTTTTTTTGTGCCTACTATTGAGATGATCATGCTTTTTTCTTTTTTAATATGATAGGTTAATGAATTTTTTTAAATGTTAAACCAATCTAGTATTCCCAGCATAAGCTATACTTGGTCATGATGTGTTATCCTTTTTATATATATAGTTACATTTGATAAAATTTTAAGAATTTTTACATCTATGTTCATGAAGGATATTAGTTTGTAGTTTTCTTACAATGTTGTTTGTGTTGGTCTCAGATTAATGCTAGACTCTTAGAATGAATTGATGAAGATTCTCTCCTCTTTAATTTTTGGGAAGAATTTTTATAGAATTAGTGTTATTTCTGAAGTGTTTCGTAGAATCCTGAAGTTTTTTAAATGGCAAAGTTGTGTCTGTTTTGGTTATTGTGAATGATGGTGCTATGAACATTGATATACAAATATCTCAGTCTCTGCTTTCAGTTTTTTGGGGTATATACAGAAGTGGAATTGCTAGATCATATAGCAATTCTGTGTTTAGTTTTTGATCTGCATAATCTCTTTAAATCTCTTTTAGCATTAATATTTGGATTCTTTTTTCCTCACATATCCAGCCCAATCAAAGCATGGCATCTTTACAGAGTGTGACTTGAAACTTTAGGAGATCTTTTGAGACCATATTCATTGTGATTTTTTTTAACTATAATGTTATGTTGTGAGGCCTTTAACAAATAAAATTATGTTCATAGCACACGCAAGTTCCGTCTCTGTTTTTGGCTGACTGTATCATGTTCCTGCTTCCTTCCCTTCCCCAGCTTAGATTTCATGATCCATCATGGAATCAGTCAATCACTTGCAAACATCCTTATCTCTGTTCTTCCTACACTATACTTCCCTTGAAATTTCCCAAATCTGCTTAACCCCAACTCTTTGTCCTATTCTGTGCCTGCAGTCAAGCAGCTGAACATGTTTGGAGGAAAAGCACAAACCCTGGAGCTTGCCTCACTTTAAATAGCACAAATCCCAAATTAACATAAAACTTACCCTGCAGTCATAATAAATTGCTCTATAGCAAATTTGTTTTTTCATTTTCATTTTCATACTTTTTCCATTTCCTCAAACTTCCAGTATTTGTTTCCCACTCCCCACATATCAATATATTTTGCTGTTAAAATAAGTGCAGTCAGCAGTGATTTAGCCTAACCTGCCCATCATCATCTAATTTCTGCTCTATATGCAGATATTTTCTTCTGCCTCCTTTAACAGTGAGTGAACTGTCACCCTTTTATTCAAGAGCAGATCTTTCACTTGTGCACAGATCTTACCTGCTTTCACCTACCCGAGGACTTGTCTTCAGTTCTTAATAACTGAAGCCCATCTCCCTCTCTCCTCATCAGTAAATGTTTACCTCTCTCAAATTATTCTCATTAGCATGAGCAAATATATTTTAATGTTTTGCCTTTAAAAAATACTCCATTTCTCTAGTCTCCAATATAGCAAAATTCACTTAGAGTTGCCTATAAAGTCATTCAAGATTTAAGCAATAATGTTGAAACACTGTAAACAAACCACCTAGCTTAAGAAATAAAACATTATCAATTCCGTTGAATGTCTCTATGATCCTTTCCCGGTGGACTCCGCTTCTTATTCACCAGATATCACATTCTGTCTAATTTAGTTATTATTTCCAGCCCACTCCACTGAGATTGTCATAGACATGGTCACCATTGACTTCCAATATACTAAATTTAGTAGTCAATTATCTGTCTTCATATGATTCAACTTCTTAATAATCATTTGGTAGTGTTGACCCATAACATTTTTCTAAAATTGTTTCCTCACTTAGTTTCCATAATATCAAACTCTTCTATTTCTTATGTTAGCTAATTGATAACTACTGAATTGTCTTTTTCCGGTCCTTGAAATATTGGTTGCCCCAGAATTCAGTTCTCTTAGCTTTTTATCTTTTCTATCTTTACTCTCTCCTTGGGTTATCTCACGATTTAAATATTAATATAATCTGTATACTGACAACTCTCTAATCTCTCTAGTCCCAACTAATTTCCCGAATCCAGATATTGACTGCTGCAAATCTACTCCCCACTGTTTCCTTCACTTATGTCCATCTCAGTAAATGGTACCTTTACTCACCCAGCTGTCAGGCCTGATAACTAGGATTCATCCTTTTTCTTTCCTTCTTTTACTCAGACTATGATTACAGCCCATTAACAAAATGTATCCCAATTCCAAACACTTATCACTGTCACCATTCCTACTTCCCTAATCCAATCCACTATGATCTTTCACTTCAGCTACTGTAGTTGCCTTTTAACTGGTTTTCTGGCAGTCATTCTCAAACCCTTTATGTTTGGTCTCACAATAGCCAGACTTTTCAAAATCCACCAATGGTTTCTCTGACTTAGAACAGGATGTGAACTCTTTATTATTTCTTTTAAGGCCCTGCAGGAGCTGAACTTCTACCTTTATCTCCAGTCTTACCTTCTGCCACTTATGGTCATTCACAAATTAAATCTAAGACTTCTGAGATACCACCATTTCTTTGACCCACCCTCATGACGTTCTGATTATGTATCTGACATGGGGTTCAGAGTCTTTGTATTTAAAAAAGAAAAAAAAAGTCACCTCAGTTGACTGTTATTCAGGTTATCTTGACACTACCTTATTGAGAAACAATGTTCTTAGTAAATAATGAGGACAGGAATGTATTCCTACATAGAGAAAGGTTTTCTGAAGTTCATACCTGCAGGAGCTTTCCTCCCATACATGTAAAGTTTAAAAAAATTCCCCAGGTGAAACTGGTATGATCCCCCATCCTACCATAACCAGCAAGTAGCACATCCCTCTATTCCATGGAGCCATCATCTTTCTCTGTCGCCAATTTCTTCAAAACCTAAGAATGAACATTTAGTATACTTGAGATACGAGGCAGATTGGTAGGTAAGTTGGAATTTTGTCATAAAATTATGGAATTTGTTATGTACATCATTAAGAGATGATCAGCCTTTTGTAGTCAGAGCTGAGACTTCCCTTAGAAGACAAGTTGATCCTCAAGTCAACCAGAATGTTCAGCGAATACTGAAATTCTTCATAAGTAAATTATACTTTAGATTAGAATATATTTGGCTCTTTATATATGGTGACTGATTTTTGTTTCCGTAGGGGTATTTTGGTTTGGTTATCTTGTAAGTCTCTTTCAGCTTTCCAATTGAACACTCATCTTAATTGCCTTCATTTTATTTATTTATTTATTTTTTTGAGACAGGGTCTTGTTCTGTTGCCTGGGCTGGAGTGCAATGGCTCAATCTCGGCTTACTGCAGTCTCTGCCTCCTGGGTTCAAGCGATTCTCTTGCCTCAGCCACCCAAGTAGCTGGGATTACAGACGCGCACCATCACGCCCAGCTAATTTTAGTATTTTAGTAGAGGCAGGTTTTCTCCATGTTGGCCAGGCTGCTCTTGCACTCCTGACCTCAAGTGATCCACCTGTCTCAGCCTCTGAAAGTGCTGGGATTACAGGCATGAGCCACCATGCCTGACCTTAGTTACTGTTTTTAAAACACTGCATATTCTGATCAGTTCTGTGGTCAATGGCCAGGCATTGGTGATATTTCTATCAAAATTTTGCAGGAAATAAATTTATTGTATGCTGATTTCAGATAATGTATGTGTTTCACAATAAGTCTGTGAACCTAATTAATTTTAAAAGATTGAAAGTTAGGATGACCAGGCGTGGTAGCTTACGCCTGTAATCCCAGCACTTTGGGAGGCCAGGGCCGCCAAATCACCTGAGCTCTGGAGTTTGAGACCAGCCTGGCCAAAATGGTGAAACCCCGTCTCTACTAAAAATACAAAAATTAGCCGGGCATGGTAGCAGGCGCCTGTAATCCCAGCTACTTGGGAGTCTGAGGCGGGAGAATCGCTTGAACCTGGGAGGCAGAGGTTGCAGTGAGCTGAGACTATGGGCCACTGCCCTCCAGCCTGGGTGACAAGAGCAAGACTCCATCTCAAAAAACAAAAAAGATAATATGAAATAATGTCCTATATTAGGCAACAATTCAACTCTTTAATTGCCTCCTCTTTTCAACTTATTTTAGTAAGTGTTGAATTTACATAGTGTTCTTTTCTAAGTCCAAAGATGTATACACTTTGTCTGAAGTAAGCAGAAGGTCAAATATATGTCCCCCATCTAAAGTACATAGAATTGTGGTTTATTTAGCTACTAAAATGATTACTCACTTGGGCAAGTTACTTTGCCGTTCAGGATTTCAGGTTTCTCTATAAATTGAAGGTTAACTACAACCAGCTGGCCAAATCTCACCTGCCTCTATATAACCCATGAGCTGAGAATTTTTAAAGGTTTGAGAGAAATTGCAACAGTGACCCTTTGTGGTCTGCAAAACCTAAAATATTGACTGTCTGACCTTTTAAATTTTTTAAAATAATATTAAAGAATTATAATGCTAAGAAACTTAGTAAATACATTTTGCTTTAATAGTTAGAATGTGTTGATCCTTTAAAGTTACTTCACTGTGTCTTGGGCGGATAACCACTTAATGAAGTTGTGTGTTCTATCAGCTGTTTTTTTATGTGTAAAAAAGCAAGTTTGAAGAAATTTCAATTTCCCTTGTCAAACTTTGTTTTAGGGATAATTAGCATATACAATAGTCCTTTAGAATTGAAATATCTAGTTTCTTAAAATAATTTATGAAGTACTAATTGATAGATAGGCACATATTATTAGTTCTATTACTAAAATCACTGCATTTTTGGATTTTGTTTCCTTTTATTTAGATAGAAGCAGATTTGGGATATCCTGGAGGTAAGGCAAGAATTATTCATAAGGAATCTGATATCATTACTGCGTTTGCTGTTAATAAGGTAAGTACATAGACATTCTTCTTTTGTTTATTAAGTATTTATAGTTGGATAATATATTCTGTTTTATCAGTTTATCCAGTATTTCTTTCCCAAAGCTGCTTCCAGTTCCTTAAATTGCAACCTGGATACTTCTTTTATTTTATAAAATGATATTATTTGATAATGTGATTTTGTTATTATATGATTTTGGATATGTAGCTGATAAAATACATAGTTTTATTACTATGCAGAGAGAAGTACCAAATATATAGACAATCACTTTTAGAATTTATACAATGTAGTACAGTAGTTAACTAGTTAACCCACAGAAAAAGTGACATATTATGAATATGTCAAATGTGGTTCTGGGTATTTGGTAAGATTTAAGCTTATATGTGACTCAAATTCTCCCTCTTTGATGTATATCTCCAATAGCTGCCGAACATGTGTATTTTCTTAGTATTTCTTAAATTTCTACTTAACATCCTCCTTAGATGTCTATATGCTCCTTACAGAAGAGGTGGCCTTAGGTAATATAGTCCAAGATTGAAATCTGTCTTAATCATTTTCCCCTTCTATCTCCCCTAATTGCCTTGCTGTATAGTTCCTGATGACTTCTAATTATTCTTTTGTTTTCCTTCCATTAACTTAAAGGATATGTGTATCTTCTTTTTGTGTATTCATAGAAGATACCTAAAGGAGATATTGTATACATATATATATAAAATAAATAAATTTAAAATAATTTTTAAATATTATATAGATACATACCCTGTAATATATACAGGGAAATGTGATATACAGGAAAATTACCCATTTAGTAATCGTTTCACCAATTGGTTTTCTATCTTTCTGTGCTATGTCTGTCTTCTCTGAATTCTTCTGGATAGTATCTTTGTTGTTCTGCGTCCTTCACTTCATTTCCCTCTTAGACACCATTGAGCAATGACTGGTTAAGGGGCTGATTCCAGATTTGCCTGCTTCAGACAGTTCTGTTGTCAAAGAAACAGTTCTGTGTGAAACAGGCAAATCTGGAGTCAGCCCCTTAGCCAGTTGTAATATCTGTGTAATGTGATATTATATATACATGTCAAATGCAAAATTATTAGCCAGGTGTGGTTGCTCACACCTGTCATCCCAACATTTTGGGAGGCCAAGGCAGTAGGATCACTTGAGGCCAGGAGTTTGATAGCAGCCTGGGCAACGTTATGAAACCCTGTCTCTACAAAAAAAAAAAATTATTATCTATACCTGCATTACCTGCTCTTTCTTGAAGAAAATATTATTTAAAATATTCTGTACTATAAAAGAAACTAGTTGTTTTCTTCTTGAGTGTTTATATATAAGTACTGGTAATGAATAGTTATTCACATATATAAAGTCTACAGGTTACTGTCTATGAATATGCCTTTTTAATTTTTATTTCCCCAGATTTGCTATTTTTATATTTTTATTTATTTTTATTTTATTTTATTTTATTTTGAGACAGAGTCTCACTCTGTCGCTTGGGCTGGAGTGCAGTGGCACAACCTTGACTCACTGCAACCTCCACCTCCCAGGTTCAAGCGATTCTCCTGCCTCAGCCTCCCAAGTATCTGGGACTACAGGTGTGCACCACTACGTCCAGCTAATTTTTGTATTTTTAGTAGAGACGGGGTTTCACCATGTTGGTTGGCCAGGATGGTCTCGATCTCTTGACCTCGTGACGCGCCCACCTCGGCCTCCCAAAGTGCTGGGATTACAGTTGTGAGCCACTGCGCCTGGACAATTTGCTATTTTTAATATCCTTACTAAATTTGCAGCTGAGAAATAATACCTTTGCTTTAAATTGCATTTTTTAAAATGCCATTGAGATTTTTTTTGCCATTTGTTTAGTTGGGAACTACCTGTGTCGAAAACTATGAAGGGTCTCAGATTTTACCTTAAATTAAAACTAACAGTTACCTTTCTGTTTCTGTTAGTTGCCACAGAAACAGTTCTCTTTGAGGCAGGCAGTGGATTGTTTAAACAGTCCATTTAATTGATCCATTAAACAGTTTAATGGATGCTGTTAGAAGACATACGATTCTTTGATCAGAGACAAACGACAGTTTATGTCTAACAGCAAAAGCAATAACCAGAAAATCAGCACTTTACACTGGTTCCCTGAGCCACAATTTCCAGAGAATGACGGGAAGAGGGCCAGATGATACCTACCTTACCTACACACATAGTAGGTTATATTATAGGATAGGATCACTGAGTTTAGGGAAACCAAATCTTTTATAATAGATAGTAAGTATTCTTGCCCTTTGCTCTGGAGGGAGAGACAATAGTTATACAAACATCCTGGTAATTATACTGCAGAAAAAAGGGCAGACATGACTCACTGATAAAACATGCAGAATTTGGGAGACCTGTGGAGAATTACCACCCAATAATCTAGCTATATCATTTTTTCATTTATTTCTAAGATCTCAGTTTTTTCTTAATAGTTTGTGTTAGAATCTTACATAGCAGTAATGGTAATCCTATTTTCTCTTTGATGTCATTATCTTCCTGTTTTCTGTTTTAAAGATATGCATGCATTCGTTTATTTATTTATTTATTTATTTATTGAGACAGGGTCTCATGCCTGGTGCCCAGTGCTGTGGTGCAATGTCAGCTCACTGCAGCCTCGACCTCCTGGGCTCAAGCAATCCTTCCACCTCATTCTCCCAAGTAGCTGGGACTACAGGTGCATGCCACCATGCCCAACTAATTTTTGTATTTTTTGTAGAGACAGTGTTTTGCCATGTTGCCCAGGCTAGTCTGGAACTCCTGAGCTCAAGCTATCTGCCTGCTTCAGCCTCCTAAAGTGCTAGGATTATAGATGTGAGCCACCGCACCCAGCCAAGATGTACATTTTTGATTCATAGGCATTTAAAATGTCATGTCATTTAATCTTAGCAACTTTTCATTTGTGATCTTTTTCTGGCATACTTCTCCCACTATATTTCTGCCCCCACACCTTTTTTCTGTGACCCTTTCCCACTTCTTTTTTTTTTTTTTTTTCCTAAGATTGAAAAGCTTTAGGAGAAAGTTGTTTTATTTGAATAATTAATAATTATTTTTTTAGTTTGGAGTTCCTTATTGCCCTCACCTTTCTGTACCCTACAGGGCTCCTATCTTCCTCCACATTCCTGAATTTTGCAAACCTTAGAAAGATCATAGCATTCTAGCAGTCTAGAAAGACAGTACTAGGAGAGGAAATAAAATGCTGCATGTATTGCCATTTATACTGGCTTTCTATTGGATGTACTTTTCCTAGAACATAAACATATCTCCAAACTGAAGCTTATTATTTCACTAAAAGTAAGAATGCTGTATATCTTGTACTTTAGTTTTCACTGTTAGAGGTCATTACAAAACTACCATTTTCAAAAGCAGCTTATATACCTATTTTGCCTGTTTCTTTTAAAATTACTGTTTGACTTATTTTTCAGGCAAATAGAAACTGCATAGCAATCGCTTCCAGTCATGATGTTCAAGAACTGGATGTTTCTGGAATTCTGGCCACACAGATCTACACTTGGGTAGATGATGATATAGAAGTGGAAACCAAAGGGTACCTTCATACTTTGTTTTTATTTAGTAATGTTGCAGTATGAATAACTATATTTACTGAACTATCACTTTCAAAAGATTCTTTAAAGCAATTTATAGATTGTTAGCAGAGTAGAAGCTGATACGCTAAATGAGGGGTGGCAAGAGCTTTAAATAAGGGAATTGAGAGAAGAGTAAGTGAAGGGAACAGAAATTGTTCAGGTATGAGGTCATTGTGTGTGAGTTACGAATAAGAACTGAAGAAAATTAATTTTAAAGGGAACTATAAATTCAAATTTTAGACCTTTCAAGTGTAAATAAGAAAGAAATGATGAGTTGTTTTTATTCTAGTTGACATTCCTTTATAGATCAGAAGACTTCTTGGTTATACATGCTCGTGATGATTTAACAGCTGTTCAAGGTACAACTCCATATACACATAGCAATCCTGGCACTCCAATCAACATGCCGTGGCTTGGTAGTACACAGACTGGCAGAGGAGCATCTGTGGTATGTAAAGTTAAAAATAAGTTTGAGTTATATGTAACATTTTTTTTCCCTTTAGGTTAATGGGTAAAGGATGATTTAAAACATTTTTCTTAATTCCTAAAGTTTTAGTAAGTCTTACATGTTGGAAATTGTAAATTTTGGTAATGAAGAATAGTATGTTTTCATTTGAAAGGGTAATAACAAATTGTTTCAAAAATATACTTTGCTTGAAAACCAAAGAGCTATATTTTAATTAAGAATTATTTGAAACATAATGGTTCAGATCAGGCTTCAGCAAGCTATTCCCCATAGATCAAATACTACCCATGACCTGTTTTTATGTAGCTAATATGCTAAGAATGGTGTATACATTTTAGTGAAATGGTATACATGTTGTTTTTTCAGTGGTTGAAAAAACAAACATAGTATTTTTTTGGCACATGAAAATTACATGAAACTTGATTTCAGTGTCTTTTTATAAATAAAGTTTTATAGGAACACAGCCATAGTCATTTGTTTCTATTTTGTCTGTGGATGCCTTCACACTACAGTGGCAGAATTGAGTATCTGCAACAGAAAGTAAATATTCATAAAGCCAAAACATTTGCTATCCAGTCCTTTATAAAAAAAGGTTTGCTAACCCCTTGTCTAGGTATCTTTTAATGGATATCAATTAACAACTATATCCATATTACCACTTTTTTAAATGCCAGGACAAATATTCTTTTTTTTTTTTAACAAAAAAACACAATTTTTTAAGTTAAGCAAAAAGCAATATAATGATGAACTGAAACATAATTTTTCTGTAGTGATGGAGGATCTGTTTTAACCCTGATTGCCTAGAGATGTGATTCATGTTTGTACTTCCAAGAGTTTCCTTTATTATTACTTAGGGTATAGGAACTAATGAACAGATTAGAAGAAGCAAAAAAAGGTGGTAGTTTTTCAGAATTTCATAAGTCCTGTAGAATGCTTTCCTTGACCAAAAAATACATATTTTTTTTTCATTAATTAGTATGGGTAATTGTTCAAGTAAAGGCTCAGTCATCTTTAATAATACCTTGTAAATATTTTGTACCTAATGCAGTTCCTTTATAGTTGATATTACCTTATAATTTGCAGTGTCTGTTGTAATTGTTATTTACTCGTACTTAAACATTCTTCAGATGAAGCTTGAGATCCAGAAATGTCAAGTGGTTCAACTTAGGTCACTTTGTTAAATGTGTCTTGGTGGAGCTTGTTTTAAAGACTTCTGTTCTCCTTAGTTCAATGATTTCAAGTAGCAGTGTTTTAAGGATTAAAATGAACTTGAAAAGCAATCTAGTAATTATTCAGATGAAATGACTTGGCTCAGTAGTGGTTAAATTCTTTTTCCAGCTGACAGGTGTGTTACAATTCATTTGTAAAACTTACTGATATTATAATCTTTTAAAGGAGAGCTCAAGGGGAATATGCCAAAGAAGTGAATAGGACTAATAGGCACTTTTTGAACTCCAGCTTCAGAGATTACAATATAGTTTTTCCTGTAACATCTTTCTTGCTGGTCTCTTCCTCCTCCTGTTCTTTACACAGCAGCAGCCAGTTACTGTTTTCTAAAACATCGAGATTGTCACTCACTTTCTAAAAAATTTCAGATTTCCCAATACAACTTTTAAATAACATTAATATGGCCCTGCAGAATTTAACCTTCTGCCATCTCACCTCCCTATATTCTACATCTGATTCTCTTTGCTGTAGTTACACTGGCTTCTTTCTGTCTCTTGAACGTATTAAGCTCATGGTCATGTCAGGAGCCCTTGCCTTCCCTTCTGCTTAAAATGCTGCATCCCTCTGTTTTACCATTCACATCTCAACTCAAATCCCCCCAGATTTCCCTGGCTTCCCTAATTAAGGCATTTGCTCCTACCCACTCTACCCCCACTCAACTTATATTTTACCATCTTTATCATCCCTAGCACTTACCAGTTATTGAAATTATGCATTATTTAGTTGTCTTTTTTTTTTTTTGAGGTGGAGTCTCGCTCTTTTGCCCAGTCTCTAGTGCAGTGGCGCAATCTTGGCTCATTGCAACCTCCACCCCCTAGGTTCAAGCAGTTCTCCTGCCTCACCCTCCCTAGTAGCTGGGATTACAGACATGCACTACCATGCCCAGCTAATTTTTGTATTTTTAGTAGAGATTAGGTTTTGCCATGTTGGCTAGGCTGATCTTGAACTCCTGGCCTCAAGTGATGCACCCGCCTTGGCCTCCCAAAATGCTGGGATTACAGGCATGAGCCACCGTGCCCTGCCTTAAGTTGTCTTTTTTATATGCCCTGGAATCTAAGCTGTTTGAGAACTTGGATTCTGCCTGCCTTGCAGATTGATGATTTCTAACTAGAATGGTATCGGACATATAGTAGGTGTTCAGAAAAATGTGTTTATACTCCAAAGCTTTGTAATACAGAAATCTACCCTAGGCATAACACTAAGGATTGAATTTTCTTCCTACCTAAATCTTAGAAGGTCATCTTTTTATTTTGAATAATTGTGATTTGTTAACATAAGGGTTGGGATTGCCTCACTCTACCCTCAACAGAAAGACACCAGTAGAATAAGGTTGTTCTTTTTTACGTGGATCTTCTAAAATAATGATTTTACATATTCTACATACGCTTTCAGAAACTCTTTTAAACCTGTGTTTGTGTATTTTTTTACTCATGGTTCTCCTGTGAATATTAAAAAAGAAGACAAAAGCAAGATAGGAACCTTCAAGAATTTCTTTAAGAAGAACATGGGATTTAAATATGAAGTTTACTAACCAGAAGTCATATGCAGCAGGTTTTTATTTTTTCTAGAGAATTGATAAAATATTTTCTTAATCCTTTCAGTTTATCAAATGATAAAAATTAATAGCAAAAAAAAAAAAAAAACATTATGACTAGCTTCTGCTATTTTGGAGTATAACTGCATCCATATATGTGTTTCAGTTTTTTTATCCCTCACCTTTTCTCTGGCCTAGTCTCTGTCCTCCCTACCAACTCCCCACCTTCTCTACAACTTTAGACTAATTGAACCATTTAAAATCCAAAAGAATAACAATAACAAAATCTACCTGAGACTGATGCTACAAACTTAAGATAACATATATTTGTAGTTATGATGCTATATAAATAGGAAATGTTCTATAAAGTTTTCCTTTAATTTTATGTATTTGTTTTACTCTTATTTGACAGGCTAAATTATTCAAAGCATAACTTTAAAATGAATAAATACACAGTTCCAAACTATCAGTTTTTAAATTTATTTAATTTTATCTTCTTTTATTTTCACATGCTCCTGTCTTTTAAACTTATACTATTCAGGATTATTACTGAATAATAAATTTAATGGGATCAGAAAAGAATTGACAAGAAAGGAGGGAAGACTAAATTCTTGAGAGGAATTTCTCTTTAGATCTTAGTCAGTAATGCCCAAAATATATGTACAAATATAAGAGCTGCACTATTAAATCTCTGTTATCATGTTTAGTATTTTTAGCACCTATAATGATCGTTACGAACTCACGTAAAAATAACTACATGAATGTTATTTGAATTTCCTGTCACAATTTACATGTTTAATCCTTTTTATTGTGGCTGTAAAATAATTTTTCTGTTTTACCAGATGATTAAGAAAGCCATTAATAATGTTAGAAGAATGACTTCTCATCCAACTCTTCCTTACTGTAAGTTGAATAATAATTAGCAATTGTCCTTTCTTATTCTTAAATCTATTTTTGGTAATTTTATTATAAGAAATGTATGGGAACCTTTTTGTTTTAATTGAAAGCATTTATTAGACTTTTTTTCTAGAGAATATTTGCCAGTAAATAGAATCTTGATTTCAAAACTGGGTAAAAATAGAAAAAGATATTTCCCTAAAAGAGAAGACTGATTTAATGAAGTAAATTTTTTGGCGTTTTGACTACCAATCAAAATTTGCGACTACCAATACACAAAATTTGTGTATTTCTAAGTTAACACATTTTATCTTTGAACATTTCTGGATTTCTTTGATCATGCTAAATTATAGTGAATAATTATTTTAATAATAGAACCACTGCCAACCTTTATTACATAAGCCACAACCATACCTCGATTATTTATTACCTCATTATACTCAGTTTGTATTTTATTACTTTTTTTCAGTTTGTCTTTTATGAGACACATTAATAGTAAACATAGGAAGTTATTATTAGTAAGTTTTTATATTCTGAGGCAGAATATATTTGTTTTCAGTTAATCTTCCTAGGAATCTCAAAAGTTTCTCTTCCTTCAGCCAAGAACTTAATTAATGGGGAATTTATTGGAGGTATTGATTCTGGGGGGTTGGAATCAATACTCATTGGTGTGTGAGTATTCCAATTTTTAACATTTTTTTTTAAGTTATGCCCTTCATCAAGTTGTCCTACATAGTAACAAGAATAGTGCTTGTTAATTAATGAGTATTCATGTCCCCCCAGTTTAATAGCCTATTAAAAACTTTAGAAACTTTTGTCTTGGGAGATATTCTGATAAAATGCAGTTAAGAAAATCAGTATTCTTTTCTGCTTCATTTATGATAAATGCTCAAATGATCTATTATCAAAGTTGTATACTCTGTACAAAAAAAAGGCTCAAGAGAACCATATATGTAAAATGAAGAGAATAACATCTGTTACTTATGCTAGAGGTATAAAATAATATAAAAAATTTGTCTGTTTTCAGTATGTCAAATTTATTCATCACTAGAAGTGTGTATTTTTTACCCACAAGTTTAACGTAAAGTGAGAACTGAAAAACAGTCATGAAGCCTGTAGTGTTAAAGAGTCAAAATGTGTTTTATATATAAAATTTAAATAATATTACTCCACATCAAGAAATACTTGATACTGCTTAAAACTACCCTATTCTAAGCAGTCTGGTTTGGAAGTTTTCTGAGATACTGAAGGGACCTCATTTTTCTCTCAATCCCATACCATGTGTCCTGGCAGGTGTACATACCCTATACCTCAAGCCCATAAACTTTAAAGTGTCCACCCTCGAAGCTTCAAAGGTTCAATGGACCTATTGTCAGAGGTGTTAGACAGCATCAGTTACTGCTGTTGCTGTCTTGAGAGATAAGTACTTTCTCTGTTTAGAGAACTGCTGTAACTAGCAGATAAGACACCTGAAAAATTAAAAGCTAATTTAATTACTGGATTTTTTTTCCAGTATATCTTTTCATGTCACAAACAAGTCCCACAGATAATAATTTAGTTTGATAACAAACACTTTTCGTGTTGTGAAAATGTTATGAGACAGGATTTTTTTTTAAATATTAGTCTGAAGTTCAGATACCTCAGGATAGCTGTTTTCTTTCCTTGGAACAGATCTTTTGAAAAATCCTTAAACAACTTTTTAGAAGTTAGCCTAGTACATTTATAATTTTCTGAGTAGAAAACACACTGTTTCTTTATACTGTCATGTACACTTCTGATACCAGATGTGTTGGCTTTTGTCCACGCCAAACCATTCTCCACGTACTGGCTGGGTGCCTTGTAATTTGGTTTAATTATGACACAGTCTGCCTGGAGTCAGAATCATATCCTACAGGTTAAGGGCTTAGTCCCACAAAACTGCTCCTTATTTCAGACACCAATTGCAGGTTATCAGTTGTCACCTACACATCTGACATACTGGCTATAAATCAGAGTGCCCACCGCCCCCTCCTTGGGTTGGATTAATTTGTTACACTGATTCACAGAACTCAGGAGAAACACTTTACTTACATTTATCAGTTTATTATAAAAGATAATCATAAAAGAAACAGATGAAAAGTACATAGAATGAGGTCTGTAAGACTCCTAAGCAGAGGAGCTTCTGTCCCCTTGGAGTTGGGGTGTGCTACAAACCTGGCACGTGGATGTGTTCACCAGCCAAGAAACTCATAAAATCTCCTTGTTCAAGAGTTTTTGTAGAACTTAATCTCCAGCTCCTTTTCCCGCCCTTTTCTGGAGGTTGGCGAGTGGCACTGAAATTTTCAATGCTTTAGGCTATCTGTGGGACCCCATCTAAGTCACTGCATTAGCGTAAATTCAGGTGCTGTTCCATAGATTTTAGTAGCTGTATGCCAGGATCCAGGGACAAAGACCAAATATATATTTTATGTCACACTGGATCATTTTTTCCCCTTCTAAAATGTTTAATGTGTTTTCCCTTTTTAATAAGTATTTGTTGAAATCATACTACATGATAGGTTCTATATAAGCCTAGCTGAGTAAAAGTGAAGACTGCTCTGCTGAAACATTAATAAGGAATCTCAGATAAGACTTTTAAAAACCTCTGGAGGCTCGGAAGCCAAGCCAAGGACTTGCCATTTGATTTCACCTGCAATCCTATAGATTTGGGCGATTTCCTCTTTTCTTGAGGTCCTCAGAAAATCCTGGGATTCCCTTGTCTGCCAGGAAGTGATAGTCCTTACTCTTCTGTAAGGCAACCATGTAAGGGACTATATGTGTACAGTACCAGGTCAGTTTTTCCGGCTTTTTGGGTTTTTTTCAAGGTGCCTTATTTGCTCTGTCAGCCTTTGGTTCCTTAAAACTTTCTGGGTCATATCTGATATTGTGCATAGTCTCCAATATGATGTATGAGTCAAAGCCTTGGTAATATGACTGATATTTTCAATTATGTCCTGCTATAAGAAGGACAGGTTCTTCTTGCTTTTACTCCTGGCAAGCTGTAAAGAACAGATTCTTATTGAACTTACGCAAATAACTATATTGCCATGAAAATAAAAATACTCACTAATAGCTTCCAAATTCTGGAGGGATCAGGTAGGGAGAAAAAGTAATTGTTTTATCTTTGTTCATGAAGGCATACTTTGCCAAATTGCCATAAACTATTGAATAACATAAGAGAAAATAAAGTTTTTCTTAAATCTGGAAAACAAAATATTAAAGAACTAGCAAGGTTTCAAAACCACAATTCTTAAAAAACCATAATTTTTCTTCAATAAGTTACTAGCCTCTCATACTTAATTCTTGTTCAGCTTGATCTTGGTTAGCAGTTTAATGAATTTATAAGTTTTCTCCCTTAGAGTTCTGGAAGTTCTTACACTGTCCAATGATAGGATCTAAACGTTATCAGAAACCAGTACCTTTCAGAGTCTTTTCTATGAATCTCCTTGAAGACAGAGCACTTTAGGATTATAGTTACTTGCAAACACTTTCAGTGAAGATCAGGTGAAACAATAGCCATCTGTCAGTGACAAAAGACTTAACATGGCCATAGCTAAAGATCAGTTCATTATCATAATGCACAATAGACAAGTAAATTTGATTGCTTCTGTGGCATACAATATTTTAACAGAATAACTGAAAGTATGGCTAATAACATTACACCAGAATATATCAGATTTTTAGAAACTTCATACAATTTCTGGAATACTTATATCATATACCCATACAAATATAATATAAGAAGGTATCACCTTTATTTGACAATGTTTCCCATGCACTTTAACGTATCAATTAAGCCTAATTAGTTTTAACAAAGCCTGATTATTATAACATTTTTCTTTTTAGAGGAAGAGAGAACAAATTTTTTTGAGATATTCCAAGGGCCCTTTGGAAACTCGCAAAGTTAGAGTGAGGTCAAAAGTACTTCATTTATAATGTATTTTTGGGAAATTTGTCAAAAATACCAAACGGTTTAAAACACTTGATTATAATAAGATTTTTGTGGAAAAATATTTAACCAGAGTGATAATTTAAATACTTCAAAGGCAAACACAGAAAGTTACATTGTTGTAGGAAAAATCCTTAGCTATTTTAATGTTGTAGGAAAAAACCTTAGTGATTTTAATATTGAAATATAGCTAATTTAATAATAATGTTAATATTAACATTAAGCCTTAGGTAATCAAAGACCTAAAAAGACATGAAGCACAGGAAATTATCTTGATGAAACAAAATCTCTGCTGGGCGCGGTGGCTCATGCCTGTAATCCCAGCTCTCAGGGAGGCAGAGGTGGGAGGATAGCTTGAGTCCAGGAGTTTGAGACCTGCCTGGGCAATATAGGGAGACCCCGTTCTCCACAATAAAGAGGAAAAAAAAAAAGACAAAGAAACAAAATCTCGATTTTGTAGTCAGATTACTTAAAAGGTAAAAATAATAATATTAACATTAGGTCTTAGGTGATCAAAGACCTAAAAAGACATGAAGCACAGAAAATCATCTTGATAAAATCTCGATTTTGTAGTCAGCTTGCTTAAAAGGTAAAGGAAAACCTTTCACAATCTCTTATCAAGAGAAAACCAATACTCCAGTAAAACTTTGTGCCAATGTACTTCTGATATTAAGACTCATCATTCTTTTAATAACATATATAAATACATATTAGCCAGCTTGGCCATGCATAACATTATTTTTCCAAATTCCTCTTACACAAACCTTCTATAGCATTCTTGTATCCGTACATATTTTGTTCTGTACTCTTCCTCTTTCCCAGTATGGAACAGTCTGCTTTAGTACAAAAATTATTCTTTTTCCCATAAGAAAAACATCCTTCACACCTCATAGCTTCACATTCCAAAAACATCCTACTTTCCTGACATACAAAATTATTTATTTCAGTAGTTTTCATTACATATATTGATTAGAATTCTTAACTGTTAGTGATGTTAGTTTCTAGTGAAAACTAGGTAATAAGCAGTTGTGCAGTGTCAGTCACACCAGCATTCTATAGACTAGCAGATCTATACTCTTTCATAATTTACAGAAGCATGTTCTTTTTCATAGTATAGTTTTTCAGTGTGTCACAGGACATGTTTACTAACAGACCCAAATATCTTTATTCTTCTGTAATAAGAAGCCAAAAGTAGATAAACTTATGTTTAGCAATTAATGTTTTAGTATTTTATGTAATTTGGAAGTTATCTAGATATTCAATTAATATCTATCATTTAATTTAACTTAATGAAATACTTAGGGTATAAGTTGTCAAAGGGATTTGGAAAACTGTTTTGAAGTAGACATAACACCAGACAAGGCCAGCCATCAAGTTAGTTATTATTTATTTTTTACTAACAAATTTTGTAACAAAGATAACATGAGTGTATTTGACTAGTAAGCATAAGTAAAATAAAAGGTGTATATCACATTATATTTAGTGCTGGTAACTCTAAGGATATGCCTGCTTTAATTAAACCAACAAACTTAAATTAGCTTTCTTTTTACCAAAGATTATCTGACATCAGATGGACTTGAAAAACATTTGGGTCTGTTTCTATCTTTCTAAAAGTTTAAGGAATACTTAATTTATATAAGTGCTTATTTTTCTTTAAGCCCATTATATATAATTATTAAAAATTTTGACAATACCATCTGGTAATAGAAAAATATCACATATATTTAACATATATGTAGTCATACACAAACATACAGGCAGAAGCAGATTCTATAGTTTTCATTCTAAATTTTAGTGATCTGCCAGATACAAAATATCAAACTCAGTAGTTTATAAAAAGGATATTTGGGCCGGGCACAGTGGCTCACGCCTATAATCCCAGCACTTTGGGAGGCCAAGGCGGGCAGATCACAAGGTTGGGAGTTTGAGACCAGCCTAGCTAACATGGTAAAACCTCATCTGTACTAAAAATACAAAAAATTAGCTAGGCGTGGTGGCATGCACCTATAGTCCCATCTACTCAGGAGGCTGAGGCAGGAGAATTGCTTTAACCCAGGAGGCGGAGGTTGTAGTGAGCCAAGATCGCACCATTGCACTCCAACCTGGGCAGCAGAACGAGACTCTGTCTCAAAAATAGATAAATAATAAATAAATAAATAAAAAGGATATCTGGATCCAAATTGTGTTCCTGAAAATGGGACAAGATTACCCACCCAGATTGCTAAAACTTTACTAGTATTTGTGGAAGAAGACTTTTAAGATTTCTCATTTGTCTTTTGTGAATACTCTTCTAGAGAGACAATTTGCAGTTCATTTAGTCTTCTAGTAGCCTCTGCATACCAATAAAAAATGCCTCCCAGTTTGTGAAGCATTAGAGATTCCCTTTTATTTAGTGCTTCCTGTAGATGGACAATTTTGTATAAGTTAAAAACTTCCCTGTTGTGGCCACCATAATTCTAAACTGTCTTTGGTAAATATACTCATTTCTCTAGGAAAGCACAGGTTCTGGGTCCATAATGTTTATACATAAAATTAGCTGGAGTTCCAGTTGGAGGAGTTCTTGAATTCCTTAAATTCAGAAGAACCCATGATTTTTTGTCCTTCTAAAATCTTATCTACCTGAGGCCTCTTACTGGACCCAATCCAATCAGGTTCAGTCTGACTTCCAGAGCCGATCTGGATGAAAAATGCTTAAAGGGTAAAAGTTGCAGGTTTCAGCTCAAGTGGCAACCTTCAAATGCACAATGAGAAACAGTAAGCACAAGGGACCTACCGGGAGGTACCTGTGCCCTGGTTACTTGTTGCTCCTGGAGGTCATCATCAGAGGTCTCCTTCCTGTTCCTCTGCTGAGAACTCTTAAAACATAGGCACATTAAAAATGTAATGAGTTTATTTGAGCATTCAGCTCAAATTCATGAATTGGGCAACACCAGACCAGAAGCGATCAAGGCTTCACCGAGGTGGCATGAGGGGAAAACTTTTATAAAGTGTTCAAGGAAGCAAAACAAAGACAATATTTGATTGGTTAAAGTGGAACGTCCTTAGTTAGAAGTTAGTTGGGGGTTTCTAATTGATAAGCGTCTAGTTAGAAGTTAGTTGGTGGTTTTTGATTGGTTAAGCTTAAGCTTCATTCTACTGTTTACATTGAACTGAGTTTTGATTTGCTCATATAGGCACACAAGGCCCTGGACCTGTCTTAGCCTAATAGCCTCCCAATTAATTTCTTTTTTTTATTTTATTTTTTTAAAGAGACTGGGTCTCATTATGTTGCCCAGGCAGAAGTTTTATGGCTACTTACAGCACAATCAAGGAACACTACAGCTTTGAACTCCTGGGCTCAAATGATTCTTCTGCCTCAGTCACCTGAGTAGGACTATAGGTGTGTGCCACCAAACCCAGCTCTTAATTTTTTAACATCATAAAATAATAATAGAAAAGTTCAGTGATTTTTTTTTTTTTTTTTTTTTTAGTACAGCTACCCTAATTTATTTTTCTGATTAAGCTATGCAAGCGCATTGGGGGAAAGGGAGTAGAGCCAGTCAAATACCTAGTCTCAAAAAACTCTATCTACCCTCCTACCGCTGCCCAATGGTAAAACATTTCAAACCCATCGAAGTTCATTTATTTTAAATATTTGATAAGGAATGAGGGAAACTTGACTGATATGTGACTAGCAAGTGCTAGATGTTTTATATAAATGTAATTTTTTACTACCTCCATACCACATTAATATTGATAATTATACTCTATAAATTGAGTGGTATATGATAGGCATATTTCTGAGTGATCTCATTTACTACTCACAACTGTCCAGTGACTTATATATCATTAGTCCCTTTTTACAGGAAGGAAATAGTCTCAGAGAGATTAAGTAAATATCCTAGTATAACACAAATAATAAATGGCAAAGTGAAGAATTAATAGTCATTAGCTTATTCGTATTTATCAGTGAAACAAGAAGTCAGGTGCAGTGACACGTTCCTATAAATCCCAGCCTCTTAGAGGCTGAAGTGGAAGGATCACTTGAGGCCAGGAGTTAAAGACCAGCCTGGGCAACATTGCAAGACCCTGTCTCTAAAAAAAAAAAAAAATTAACTACAAAATTAAAAAATAAACATAATACATATTTGAGATACTAGGCCAATCAGGATAGCTTAGAACTGATTTTTTTCTTTAGCATGGCATTTAAAACCTTCTTTAATCTGATTTTTTTCAAAGAAAAATGTATAAACATTTAAACATTAATAGTATGATAAGGATTGGTTCTACCTAAGAATTTGATATAATGAGTAATATATAATTCATTATAAAAAATAAAAGGCTATTAAGACATCACTGAGATAACTTTAAAGGGAAATAAAATTTATAGAGTTATGATCTAAATGCTCCTATTGTATTTGAGGATGTGTTCTTAGTCAAAGGAAAATGTATTGTATAACTATTTTTATGATGAAGAGTATTCAACTGAAATTTCATACAAAGGTAAATTTATATAAATTGACTGATTTATTTCCTAGATGTTTCTTTCATAAAGATTTTCACATTGGATTAAGAAATAACTTTTCCCAAAGATTCTTGAAATAAATATGCAATCTTTGCCCTCTTGTAATGCAGATCTGACAGGCGCTCAAGATGGAAGTGTAAGAATGTTTGAATGGGGCCATTCTCAAGAGATAACCTGTTTTCGATCTGGTGGCAATTCAAGAGTTACAAGAATGAGATTTAACTATCAGGGAAATAAGGTATTATATAAAAATATAAATGGTAAAAATAATTTATTATGTTGGAGGTTTATAAATATCGCTAGTTTGGGTTTCTGAAAAGAACAGCTCAGTGGGTAGTAGTAAAGTATTCATCTATATAGATTTTTTTAAATTCTTCTCAAAGAACACTTCGCTTGTTCTTCATGGAAGTATGTTATGTAGGTGTCCGTTAAAACTCATTTAAGTGATTCTTAATGACCAAACGATTATCAATTCACCTTATATTACACACTTTTTATTATTAAATGCTCCTACTCTCTTTATCCCTTGGAACCTACTCAACATGTGATCCAGCAGCAAGTAACATCTAGAGCTTATTATAAATGCATATTATTATTCCTTCTCCAGATGTACTGAATCACTATCTGCATTTTAACCTGATATTGTTGCGATTGTACAAATATTAAAGTTTTTTAAGAGGAAGGGGTACTGCTCCAGAACAGAACATCAGCAAACTACATCCTAGCCACCTGTTTTATAAATAAAGTTTTATTAGACCACAGTTACCCCCATTCATTATTTTTCTTTGGCTACTTCCTACTACAACAGCATACATAGTTCAGGAGGACAAAGATCTTATAGCCAGCAAAATAAAATATTATATGGCCACCTAAGAAAAAGTTTGCCAGCCCTGCTCTAGAGCATCCTTTACTGTCTTCACTTCTCATAATCCTACTTTGTTCAAACTGCCCCCGCTTTTGACGTTAGACAGCAATCTTTTATTGAACAGTACTCCTTGTGAAGCAGGGCTCATTCAGAGGCAGTGCACCCACAACCAGCCCAAACTGCCTCTTTTTGCTCCTAATATCTTATTAGGCCTCTACAAAATGATTAAAGGGTAAATCAATCTTCTTTTTGTTTTCAGGGCCATGCTTCACCAAAAATTACTCTCACAGACTCTAACTGATAGTTTACCTTGCCTTTTCTTTCCCCTCAGTCTCCCAACCTTAAAATTCTCACGTGTTCCTTTTATCATTGTATGCTGCAGCCTTTTTTGTCTACCATGTTTGTCACATGACTGTATTTTCATTTCACAAAAGTCAATATAGTTTTATGTAGTTGTGAAAGAAAATTTTGAGAGCTTGTTTCTTAATACCAGTTAGCAACGTTCTTATCTTCTTAATGGGAAATTAAGGGAACTTAGTACAGAAGCCTTTACAATTCTACTGTACTTTCAATTGTATTCTGTATCAGTATGCTTTTTGTGGTCATGCATTTCCACTTTGGTTGTCAGTTTTATATTGCTCCTAACTAATCTCTATACCTGAACCCTTATCTCTCTAATGCATCTTGCCAACATATTATATAACCAAAAACATAGTTACATGATTACAATATAGATGAGATCACATTATTATTTTTTTCAAGAACCCTTTAAGGCTCCTCATGTCAAATTCCTTAACAAGTATTTAAGACCTTCTATAATGTGACTTTATTTTTCACCTTTAACATTCACTACAGCCTTCTGCATAGGCCATTTTAAGGCACAAAAAACTGCTTGTCTTTGCCTGCCCAGGTATCTTTGACAGGCAGCCAACTTACTATTCATTCACCTTAGCCTTGATGAAGTCTAATAGCACAACCCCTAAGCATGCTATCTCTTCTAGTAGGGAAGCCTCTTAAGGTAAATGGAAGAGATGACCCACACTGTATCACAATAATTCTGATGAATTTGATATTCAATTATGAATAGAAATACAGTGCCAAAAGCCAGTGAATATTTCAGAACTACTAAGTGTCTGGAAAGGGGTATTAAGCAGAATAAATAATAAATAACCTATGAGGACTAATTCCACAGAGATTCAAGAATATATTACATTTGTAAAACAAGAACAGACTAGCATTAAACAAGGACAGTAGGAGAATAGAAAAGAGTTATTGGAAATTAAAAATATGATTCCCCAAAATGTGGTCAGTGGGGGAACTACTTATTAGAAAAGCTGAACGGCAGAATGGAAATAGTTGAAAATCGGGTTTCTTGCTGGGAAGCACAAATTAAGAAATTATCCCATGATGATGATAATTTAGGAAATATTTCAGAAGAAAAAATGGAGGAAAAACAGTAGTCAAAGGAATAATAGATATTTCCCCAAACCAAATTGAGAAATAACACATACCTGCACACATCCTGTTTGTATATCTTTTGGTTTTTAAAGTTAAAGAGAGAATCCTGTAAGGTTCTAAAAAGGAGTGAGAATGAAAATGGTTACTTACAACCCACATCCCACCCTGCCACTAAATGTCATTCGCCTATTACAAATAGATAGGAGAACAGTATTCACAGAATTCCGATGGACAAGGAATGGGAACTGAGTCGATGTCCATCCAAACTATCATTCAAATTTGCTGGCAAAATAAACATATTTTTAGGTATACAGAGACTTAACACATTCTATGTGTATACCCTTTCTGAAGAACATACCTAGATCTACTCCAGAAAACATAAGAGAAACTAGAAAAAGGAATAGACCTGGGAAAATATTATTAACAAATATAAAAACAATAGGTTAAATATTCATAATATTCATCCTGTCAGTCAAATTTTTTATAAGACAAATAATAGAGAAATAGATAAAAGATATTAACAGTTTACCAAGAAACTATGCCTGGCCAATAGCCCTCAACCCTCACTAACAATTGAAGAAATGCAAATAAAATGAGACTTATTTTTGTCTGCATAAAATTAACAAGTATTTTAGATTTTAATAATACCCCATGTTAACTGAAGTGTAAGAAAAATGACTCAATTTATATTACCACATAGGATTTAATTTTGGCATAGTCTGTTAATTTTAAGTGATGCTCTTTAACAAAACTTTCCCATTTCTAGATGTCTATCCTACATAATTATGCAAAGGTATATGTATATATAGGAATGTTCAAAGCAGCCCTTTTTATATTAGAGAAAATTGAAAACGATATGGGAAAAGTTTTAAATTATAAAACCACTATACAGTGTAATACTACACACAGCACAAGAATGAGCTAAATGTATGTGTATTTACATGGGAAAGACAGTTACAATAAATCAAAAATGTAATTGTGTAACGGTATTATGATCCCATTTTTTTTGCTATGTTGTGAATTTTTGAATATTCATAGAAACAAATCTGAAAGGAAACATATCAAATTGTTAATAGATGTTAGGTCTAGAGGCAGAGGAGGGTAGGAGTCCAAAGCAGACATTTGTTTTATTTTATATACTTTATAATAAGCTGCATTATGGCCGGGCGCGGTGGCTCACCCCTGTAATCCCAGCACTTTGGGAGGCCAAGGCGGGCGGATCACAAGGTCAGGAGATCGAGACCATCCTGGCTAACACAGTGAAACCCTGTCTCTACTAAAAATATAAAAAATTAGCCAGGCATGGTGGCAGGCAACTGTAGTCCCAGTCACTTGGGAGGCTGAGTCAGGAGAATGGCGTGAACCCAGGAAGCGGAGGTTGCAGTGAGCCGAGATCACACCACTGAATGGCGTGAACCCAGAAAGCGGAGGTTGCAGTGAGCTGAGATCACACCACTGCACTCCAGCCTGGGCAACAGAGACTCCGTCTCAAATAATAATAATAAGAAGAAGAAGAATGAGAAGGAGAAGGAGAAGAAGAAGAAGAGAAGAAGAAGCTGCATTATTTTTATAATCAAAGGAAAAAATTTTTGCTGTCTTATCCTTCAAGATCTGTATCACATACCTCCCTTATTGGATTATTTTGACATCTTACCAATCAGAGTTGCCCTGAGCGCCCATAGAGGAATTATTTTACTTTGGTAATCCTTACGTTATTTTACTTTGTACTCTTGTTCATGTGTTTTCCTTATTGTTTGTTTCTGAAAGTCCTTATTTTGTCTTTTTGGAAATGAACAGTTTTCTTTCTTATATATGATAAAGTTCTGTCATTTAGCATAATCTGTTAATCCAGTATCCTATTTTTGTAATACTTATAGAGAATATATAGACTGTGCTAGAGGCTAGTATAATAAAATGGGTGTCTAATGTTTGTTCTCTTTATGTCCACCCTGGGATTTTTAAAGTAGTAGCTGAATGGTTTTCTGAAATAGATCCATGTATAGGTGAAGTGAAAAATCAAATGACATACAATCAAATGTTTAAGAGTCAAGATATGAGTGTCACACTGAGGGTAAGGATAAATATATGCTTTTATATTTATATTAAATACTTTTAAATATTTTCTTTCTCTAAGTTTGGAATAGTTGATGCTGATGGATATTTAAGTCTGTATCAAACAAACTGGAAATGTTGTCCAGTTACTGGAAGCATGCCTAAGCCATACCTGGTAAGCCAAGAATTTCTACCTTTAAATAAAATTTGAATTTTCATTTTAAATAAGCCAAGAATATGTATTTGAGACAAGAATTATAGAACTAATAAATAAAATGTAGTCCTGTGTTCTTAGTCACTTTACTGTAAGATTCTGTCCTTGTGTTATGTGAAAATTACCCTATGAAGCATAAAATTCTAGTCTCTGGTAATTTGGAAAGTTGACATGTATAGAAGCAACATGATGCCCCCAGATACCTATATATCCTGTGGATTACTACAGCCCTTTTCTAAGCTCACTAAGCTGGTTATTATATTATGCCTAAATAGAATGATTATCAGACCAATGCATCTGGTTATTTTTCTGCAATTATCTCTTATGAACAAAGTGAAAAGGACATCCTATAGCTGGTGCTGTTGTTATTTTCCTGTTCATCTCTTGTTTTAACAGAATATTGATACATCTCTATTCAGGACTATGCAGGCTTTTATGAACTTTCTATGGCTTCATAGAATACTGAATTTGTATTTTATATCCTTCAGTGAAGCCCTTTATTAGGACTAAGCAATTCCTATCAGAAGAAAGTTAAGAATATAGATTAATCACTTCTTGGCTTTTTTGCTAGGATCAAATGAAGAATATAGGTTAAGATTCTGGTAATTTGCCCAAGGTTAATTGCTAGAATACAGTACTGATCTTAGTAAACGCAATCTAGCATGGGAGGATTGATTAGGGTACCTTGAAAGAATATTAATACTGTTTCTCATATTTTTATTAAGCCTAAAGATTTAGATGTTTAAGTTTATGTTCTCTAAGGGACTTTTTTTTTTTTTTAACTTTTAAAAAAATAAATTGGTTTAAATTGTGAATGAGTGGCTTTTGGAGATTAAGAGGATTTTGTCTGTTTTAAGGATACATAATCTACCACAGCTCCAGTAGTGTTCCAGGGGAAATGGGGAGGTGGCTCAAAGGAATAATCCTTGGTGTAGTGATTTTGGGATACTTAAAAAAATTCATTTTTTATTAAAGAGAAATATCTAAAACATAATTTTGAAGCTTTTATAAATGATGAAACCTCATAATTGTTTGGTAGAATATTGAAAAATGGTATATGTTTTCTAATTTCGATAACTATTAGTAATTTTTTTCATGTACTTGAATTTTTAAAAGCTTAAATATTTTTGAAAAATACCTGTCAATTATTTAACAAAGATAATTTAGTATCATCTAAAATTCTAGTTTCTATGTTCTAAAACAAAAATTTTCACTATACTGGGGAAAATCTTTAAGTTTAACCTCCTTGTGTTTTCCTTTGAACTTTTGGTTGAACAAAAGCAGAGAGATTCATAACAGGTCATGACATGTGCTGCCTACTTAAATAGTTCAGGAAAAGTGTGTGTATGTGTGGATGTCTACAAATATGAAAGAGAAGTAGAAGCAAAACCAATGTGCCAAAATGTTAAAAAGTTGTTGCATCTGGGTAAAAGGTATATGAAAGTTCTCTGTATTACTTTTACAATTTTTCTAAAGTTCAAAGGAAAAAAAATGATACAGAGGATTTAAGAAAGCCAGAAACTACATGATCACTTTTTGAAGAATACATTTGCCTGGTTATGACATTTTTAGTGAGAGCAGTAACATGTATTGTTTGTAACCATTCCAGACTTGGCAGTGTCATAACAAAACAGCCAATGATTTTGTCTTCGTTAGTTCCTCCTCTCTGATAGCTACAGCTGGTCTTTCAACTGACAATAGGTAAGAGATGATAGCTAAAATTGAAGTATGAGAAAGTATAGCTGAACTTTTTTTTATTGTTCCTGTCCTTGTGTTTCATGAAAGTTTACTTACGGCTTTAGATACAGTATTTTTATTCTAAAAACTATTATTTATTGGCCATGTTATTCCAGCCCCACCCCCAAAAGCTGTGGTTGTAAGAAAGTGTCATCTCCTGCCCTAATGTCTGTCTGCCTCTTTTGATTTCTGTCATATAACTGAGTTCTGAGATCAAGGCCCACTGAGTTTGCTTAGCTTTTATATTTATCCGTAATGCCTCATTTTGCACTAGAAACAGGATTGTAAGACTATAGATTCTTCAGCTCGTCTTCCGTAGATATTTCTTATGTATGTTGGTCCCCCCACACAGTAGAAATAAATTTTCTTTGTGCTCAAGAAAATTCAGCATCTCTCCTATTATGTAGGTCAGTCCAACTGTTAGAGAATCAGTGAATACAAAAAGAAGTTTCCATATTCAGCCTTCATGTATTATTATTTGTAAATGCTTGTTAATCTAAAGTTACTCAAATTTTTAAGCTATAATAGTAGTTTTAAATTTTCTGTAAGACTTGTGGGTCGGGCACGGTGGCTCATGCTTGTAAGCCCAGCACTTTGGGAGGCCGAGGTGGGCAGATCACTTGAGGCCAGCAATTTGAGACCAGCCTGGCCAACATGGTGAAACCCCATCTCTACTAAAAATACAAAAAATTAACCAGGCATAGTGGCGGGTACCTGTAATCCCACCTACTCAGGGGGCTGAGGCAGGAGAATAGCTTGAACCTGGGAGGCGGAGGTTGCAGCGAGCCAAGACCACGCCGTTGCACTCCAGCCTGGGCGACAAGAGTGCGAAACTCCATCTCAAATGTGGCCAGAGCATGGTGGCTCATGGCTATAATCCCAGCACCTTGACAGGCTAAGGCAGGAGGATCACTTCAGCTCAGGAGTTTGAGACCAGCCTGGGCAATATAGGGAGACCCCATCTCTACAAAAAATTTTAAAAATTAGCCAGACATGGTGGCACACATCTGTAGTCCCAGTTACTCAGGACACTGAGGTGGGAGGATTGCTTGAGCCCGTAAGATCGAGGCTGCAGTGAGCCAAGATTCCACCACTGTACCCTTTTTTTATACAAAAATTAATGTCATATAAATTTGTTGGTTACTTGTATTTGTTGTTTTTATAAATTTAAGAACCTTTTGTGATTGCAAGGTTTAGTCACACAGTTATATATGACATATTTTTTATTCTGTTAACTTTTTGTGTCACGCAGAAGTAATCTTTTTTTTTTTTTTTCCAGAAACGTATGTTTGTGGGATACTCTTGTAGCACCTGCCAATAGTTTAGTCCATGGTAAGTTTTCAAAGCATTTTATAAATTTTGAAAGTCAGGAAATTCATAAGCTAAGTATTATTTATAAATGGATTTGTTACTAATGACACTTGTATTTATTAACCCATGAGATTTATTTTGCCCATGATGGTAGGATTTGAAAGCAAAAGGATGCAATATACATAATTAACTCTTCACTATACCTTGATGGGGGGCATTGGGACATAGATAATATAAAAATCATTTGTCTTTACTTTGAATCTGATAGCCAAAGGTTATTGTAAACATGATGTAAACTCAATATTATGTCCCCTCTCACCACTCCTATTCAGCATTGCACTGGAAGTCCTAGCTAATGCAGTAACACAATAATAGGAAATAAAATGTATATAAATGGAAGGGAAGAAATAAAACTGTCTTTATTCACAGAAGACATAATTTTCTGTAAAATATCCCAAAGAATCTACAAAAGAAACTCACAAGTATAGCAAGGTCCCAGGATACAAGGCCAGTATACAGTTGACCCTTGAACAACATAGGGATTGGGATGCTGACCCCTGCACAGTTGAAAATTCTCATATAATTTTTTATTCTCCCCAGAATTTAACTACTAATAGCCTAGTGTTTACTGGATACCTTGTTAATAATATAGCCAGTCAACACATGTTTTGTATATGTATTATATAGGAAGCTAGAGAAAAGAAAGTGTTATGAAAATCGTAAGAGTACATACAGTAGTGTACTGTATTTATTGATACTGTAAAGTTTATGTCATCTGTTTACAAGGTGAATTATCCGTCTGAAATGGCAGGCAACTACAGCTGCAGACCTTAATTTGTGGTGCATATCAAGCAATTCAACTTTTTTCGTGTAATGTCTTGACTTTTCTCTGCTTTTTGGGAACACTTCCAGCATTACTAGTGGCATGTTGTGTGGTTCCCATGGTGTTATTCAAGGTTTACACTATTGCACTAAATACAGTGAAGAATTCACAAGTACCACAGGAGATCACTTTTCACCGCAATATACAGTTTACTGGAGAGAAGACCTGCCCACGTGGAAATGATTAGCATCACACAGCATTTTAAGTGTATACTTGCAACACTTAGGAGCTAACTGCAATAGCAACAGGAGGTGGTTACTAAATTATAACAGTAGTACAGTATGTACTATAATTAATTTTATGCACTTATGATTTCATACTGTATTTTTGTTTACATTTCTTGACTGTCAGTGTCACCACTTACAATCTATATTTGTGTGCGTACATTTCAATAAATTTAACTTTTTATAAAGATTTATGTATATTTTATGGTAGTAAATGATAAAATAGACTAGCATCTACATGTATTTTATGCATTCATAGCATACTTTTTCATAATTTTTTTGGTATTTCTTGGCTATGTGGGTTGTCTGCAAGTTTTTTCAAATTATCTCAGATCTTTAAAAAATGTTCCAATATATCTATTGAATAAATCAAAGAAGATCTAAATAAATGAGTGATACTCCACATTCACAGATTAGAAGACTCAATATTCTTAAGATGTCAGTTCGTCTTGATTTTATAGATTCAACACAATCCTAATCAAAATTCCAGCATGCTACTTTGTAGATACCAACAAACTGATTCTGAAGTTTATATGGGAAGGCAAAGGAATAGCCAACCAAATACTGGAGAAAAACACACTTGTGGGACTCACACTATGCTATCTGATTTCAACACTTATAAGCTACAGTAGTCAAGACATTGTGGTATTAGCTTAAGAATATACACATAGATCATGGAACAGAATGGAGAGCCCACTGATAGACTCACATATATAGTAGACTTATCTTTAATATGTCACAGAGGCAATTCAGTGGAGAAACGATAGTCTTTTCAACAAATAATGCCAGAACAATTGAGTGTCAACATATAAAAAATTGAACCCAGATACAGACCTCACCTTTCATAAAAATTAACTCAAACTGGACCATAAACCTGCATGTAATATGCAAAATAATAAAACTCCTGGAAGGAATGAATTGAATAGAAGTCAGAATAGTGATTGCGTTTGTTGGGGAGGAGAATTGACCATGAAAGGGCATGAAATTACCTTCTGGGATGATGAAAATATTCTGTACCTTGATCTTAGTGATGGTTACACAGATGTATTCATTTGTCAGTGCTCATCAAGGTATATACTTAAAACGTGTGCATTTTCTTCTGGGAAGTTGTATCTCAAAGTACTGGTCAAAGTTCCTTCTCTATAATTAATTTTATTTCAAGTCTTACAGTAATAACCAAGTGCTTAGTTTATGCCATGGACTCTACATGATCTGCATATATGAACTAATTTAATCATCAGGAAACCCTATTAGGTTGGTGATAATCTCTTTTACAAATGATGAAACTGAGACTTAAGTAATTCAGCAAAAGCACACATTTAAACCCACACAGAAACCAGGATTGAAACCCAGGCGATCTAACTCCAGAATCCTCACTCTTCATTATGCAATATTCTCCTTAAGCTATATGCAGATTTTTTCCCTAAAATTTGTTAGGCTGGACTCTTTTTTAAAGAAAAATAGTATCGTATTTTTATATTTCTGATACTGATGTGTCTTCAAATTCATGAATCTTTTCTTTTACGAGGCTTAATCTGCTGTTAATCCCATCCAGTTCCTTTTTTATCTTGAGCCTTGCTGTTTTTAATCTGTTAAATTTTGATTTAGGCCTCTCATGCCTCTACTTAACTTATAATTATAATGGACTTTTACTTTCCTTACCTACTAATTCTGTCATCTCTGTCATTTCTGGGTTAGTTTCAATTGATGGATTTTTCTTCTCCTTATGGGTTATATTTTCCTGCTTTATTACATTCCTGTTAATTTATTATTAGATGCCAAGCATTGTGAATTTTACCTCATTAAGTGTCTATTATTTTTGTATTCTGTAAATGTTCTTGAGCTTTGCTCTGGGATAGGTCTAACTTACTTGGAAACAGTTGAATCTGGGAGACCTTGGTTAAACAGGACCAGAGCAACATTTGATCTCGGGCTGATTTTCCTCCACTACTGTGTCAAATGCTTCTGAGTACTCCACTGAGGCTGGTATGGAACCAGTTCAGCCAGGGTTCCTCTCCTAGTGCCATGGTCAGAAAACTCTAGGCAGTAAGCTTAGGGCAGTTTTATGACCAACCCAGTTTGTTCCCCATCTCTCAGAGATCATGCTTCATTAACTTACATCCAGTGTCTCATTGGTTTTTATATTTCATTTGATTTTTTAATTGTTTCAGGCAGGAGAGCAAATCTGGTCTATTATTTCACCTTAGCCAAAAGCCAGAAGTCTATGTCTTTTATTGTTAAGTGTTTTTGTTTTTGTTTTTAATTTACTTTCAGCTTTTACCTGCCATGACAGTGGAGCCACAGTTTTAGCATATGCTCCAAAACATCAGCTACTAATATCAGGTGGCAGAAAAGGTTTTACATATGCATTTGACCTTTGTCAACGACAACAGAGGCAGCTTTTCCAGAGCCATGATTCTCCTGTTAAAGCCATTGCTGTTGATCCAACTGAAGAGTACTTTGTTACAGGATCTGCTGAAGGCAATATAAAGGTAAACATAGTTGATGCCACAACATCTACAAAATGAAAAGAAATCTTCAGAAACCTTAGCTCTTTAATCATGTCGATGCCATCAGTCTGTTTAAATAATAGTTATATTAACTCCTTTGTAGTCAGCAATGGTAATTGCTATTTAATCTTTCAGTGAATGTAATAATATTTAACTTGAAAATTTTATATTTTTCATTTGTTTTAAAATATGTTTAATTCATACTAAAACACCAAATTTTCCATGGATATAAACATAATGCAGATATTAGAGTTTGTCTTGACTCCATGTTCAGAGTTACATAATTTACTTGATTACCAGGGGCTGAGAAATGTATTGATAATTTTCTTTTATCCCACATTGTTCCCCATTTTTTCATATATATTATTATCCAGTCACTCAGTGCCTAATTCAAGAATTGTGGATAAACCTTGCCTTTAGCAGTCCTTTTCAGAGTCCATTGTGTTGAAAACTTAAAGACAGGTTGTTTAAAATGTTAAGCAGCTTGTTAAAAATGTTAAACAGCTTATTAAATATGCAAATTGCTGGATCTCATCCCAGAAATACTCAGTCTATAAGTAAGTCCAAGACTCAGGGATCTGCATTTTAATAACACATACCTAGTAATTTTAATGGAGGGTCCTTTAGCCCTGTTTGGTAATTGGTAAGTCAGTTTAGACTAATCCCCATGTTGTTTTAATAATCAGCAACCCTAGACTAGAGGGGTTTAGTTTCATTGAATTTATTAATTTAAACACTTACTTAGTAGAATCAGATGGGTTTTTTAGAGCCAGCAAATTATTTACATAATTCTCATCCAGGAAAAGACTAGAATTATAGAATTTTTAAAAGGCTTTTTCTTAAAATCAAATATATATATACACACATATACACACACACCAACAGAATTATTTTCCTTTAGTTTGAAACTACTTTCTTATTTGAACTGACTGTCTAGTTTAGAATATGCCATAGTTAGGTTGGTTCTTTTTTTTTTTTTTGAGACGGAGTCTTGCTCTGTCGCCAGGCTGGAGCACAGTGGCACGATCTCGGCTCACTGTAACCTCCGCCTCCCGGATTCAAGCGATTTCCCTGCCTCTGCTTCCTGAGTAGCCAGGACTACAGGCGTGTGCCACTATGCCCTGCTAATTTTTTGTATTTTAGTAGAGACGGGGTTTCACCATGTTGGCCAGGATGGTCTCGATCTCCTGACCTCATGATCCACCTGCCTCTGCCTCCCAAAGTGCTGGGATTGCAGGCATGAGCCACCGCACCTGGCCTAGATTGGTTCTTTAGTTTGTACTTTGATCCT
The DNA here is from genome assembly GCF_049350105.2 of Macaca mulatta. Taxonomy (NCBI): domain Eukaryota; kingdom Metazoa; phylum Chordata; class Mammalia; order Primates; family Cercopithecidae; genus Macaca; species Macaca mulatta. The sequence continues at coordinate 128,348,464 of NC_133411.1, forward strand.
GCGGTTTATTGTTTAATCAAGGTTAAAAAAAAGAAAAAAAAAAAGACTTGAAAATATACAATGTATTCATAGGTGGGGTAGTATGAATTTATGAATTTCTTAGAGTAAATAAACGTTTAAAAAAATGATCTCCAGTAAAACCAGGAAATAAGTTGGTTTCGCTAAACCTAAAATAGATGTCCTGAAAGCATTTAAGTTCTTCACATAAGTAAAGGTGCTTATAATATGCTTTACAAACAGACACATTTATTTTGATAAGGGCTGGAAATACAAAATCTTAGTAAATTAAGTATCCTGAAATTATAATAATTAACTTTGTCTTATAGTTAAAATATAGCTTTGCCTGGTCAGAGGGCCTCTAGGTGTCAAGTACTTCCCTCTTTCCAGCTGTTCTGATCCCTGGTTGAACATTCAATAATATAAAGAAGAGATTACCTTAATGTACAACTATACAGCAAAAGCTCTGCTAAGAGATAGGAAACCTTGATTTTAATCCTTATAGTATTACAAGTTTCTGTAGCATTGTACACTTAACCTCCTTGTTACCTACATTGTCTCTCTTACTGGATGAATTTTTAAGTATTTTGTGTTAAAGCGATTGGTAAATTACAACAGCCTATACAGAATCAAGGTGTTATGATCCTAGGCCTACACAGATTTTTCTCTATTTTTGTTTTGGAAATTCCTTACTGCACAGGAATGCAGGCCTGAAATTTTCATTTGATTTCTTTTCTTTTTTTTTCTTTTCTTTGAGGTGCAGTTTCACTCTTGTTGCCCAGGCTGGAGTGCAGTGGTGCAATCTTGGGTCACTGCGAACTCCACCTCCCAGGTCCAAGCCATTCTCCTGCCTCAGCCTCCTGAGTAGCTGGGATTACAGGCATGCGCCACCATGCCCGGCTAATTTTGTATTTCTAGTAGAGATGGGGTTTCTCCGTGTTGGTCAGGCTGGTCTCCAACTCCTGACCGTAGGTGGTCTCCCCGCCTCAGCCTCCCAAAGTGCTGGGATTACAGGTGTGAGCCACTGCACCTGGACTCGTTTGGTTTCTTAAGGTCATTATCAACCCTAATTTTCCTTTCGTTCTTAATATCTTTCAGATTTGGAGTCTCTCTACCTTTGGTCTTCTCCATACTTTTGTCAGTGAACATGCTCGGCAGTCCATTTTTAGGAATATTGGAACTGGAGTGATGCAAATTGAGACAGGGCCCGCAAATCACATTTTCTCCTGTGGAGCTGATGGAACAATGAAAATGAGAATACTGCCAGATCAGTTTAGCCCTTTAAATGAAGTGTTGAAAAATGATGTGAAATTTATGCTATAACATTTTTACAATAAGATGTACAATTTATTACCTACATGGAAGTAGTCACCAGATGTAATATACAGTGATCATTCTCTATGCCACAAATTAGCTAATGCTTTCTTGTTTTTATATTTATTTTATGGAGCTTTGCCCTTGATGCACTGATGCCTTAAAAATTAACAAGGTCATTCAGAAGTAGATTACATTGCCTAAAGTAGAATGTGTAAGTAATGCTGTAATAATACATATCATAGTATATTATAATCAGTATGTCATAGTGTTAAAGGTGTTTTGTTTTCTTATTGATACTCTTCCACAGGCATCTCTGCATGAATTTCTTCCACAGTAAAAATACCTTTTTTGAGAAGGCAATTGTACATAATACTTATCCCTTAATTCACCACACTCTCACTTCCTTTATTAGCCTTATACATCTCACACTCTTCTTAATGATAGACATTTGAGTAAGAATGAAAAATATAATGAACATCTTCATTAAAATTGTCATTGAGATGTCAGTGATAAATGAGCCAGATGGCTCGTTATGTAAGGTTTTCATCAGTTTCCCCTCTGGAGCCCAAGTTATATGTATGTATACTATGTGTGTGTGTGTATCTTACATATCTTATTTGAACTTAGTTGTACATATTAGCAAAAACTGGTTTTTCATGTGTTTTTGTGCCATAACAACTAGGGCCACTAGAATAACTTTTTTTTTGCAACTGTGCTTTTCATTTTTTAAAAATTTTTGAATTCCCATCCTAATTTTCAAATAAGTTTCAAGGAGACTTTCAGGATTATTGTTTTAAAGATTAGATTTAGTCAAATAAGTCTTAGCAGGCAATAAAGTTTCTGTGGTGGCATATATCATATAAGACACTTAAAGTAAGTTTGTGAATTTGTCAACTTTTGGAGCATCAAACATATCTTACTTAAATTTTATTTTATCTTATTTTTAGGTGCTTTTAATCTCAAAATTCTGAAAAGCTTATAGCAGTGTTTTCAGAAACAAATGTGAAAACAGTCAAATTAAGTAGACACTGTTTAGAAATGTAAAATACTCTCCAGATCTACCATTAATAGAAAATAAACTAAACCTTATATTTTATTTTTGCCAAAATATTTTATTATAAAGTATGACCAAAATATTTAAAATGCACAATGCTTTTAACTTAAATGCGCTAACCCTGTTTCTGTCTGTTTTGTGCTGTACCTTTTCTGATTCAGAATTATAGAAAACTTGATAAATACTTGATTTTAACCAATGAGACTACAGGCAGATGAGACTAAGTGTTTATGGGACAATTATATACTATTTAACTTAAATATATTTTGTTTAATAGGAAATATATAATAAGAGCATTTTATGTAATAAAATATGGGCAATGATTATCTTGGAAATTAAAGAGTCAAAGCAAAGAAATGAAGGGCTGATAAAATGAATTTTGTAATATCCTCAGGATACTTTTATCTTAAAAGTATGTTTGTAAATTGTATTTCAACAATTTTAAATGTGTTGAGCAAGTTGCAGTGAAAACACTGTCATTATGTAGAGAGTTTATATGCACATAATAACCTGTACCTATAAGTTGTGCAATAACCATGCGTGACTATTTTGCCATGGAGAAATCTGACAGCATTGCAAACAATAATATTGTTTGATGTAGTTAACCTTAAGTTATTTTTCAGCAATTTCTTCACAAATCAAGATTCAAACAGCTTTAAATACTTTCAATGAGATAAAATATTTACTATTATGCTTATTAGAACAAAAGGTGTTAAGGATGAACTAAATATTTTAATTGAGCGTTTATATGGATAATCATACATTATGTAAGCCCATATGTATTTACATCCAGAGTCATAATATTTTAAATAAACAATCATGCAGAAACTTTTTTGGGGGATATACTATTGTTTTAAGATCTCTGCCAATTTAGCTCACTTAAAATATGTGACATTTTAAAATCAAGAATTTCTACATTTGTATTTGGTTAATATAAGGAGGATGGAATAACTTTCCCAAATAGCCTGTTCTTTTCTACAGTCTTTTTAAGTTGATAGGTAAGCATTATTCAAGGAAGGTGGGAATAAAAATTGTTGAAATGTTTAAGTATAAAATGATGTACATATATGTAAAATTTCATTATCCACATTAATGGAATAGATACATCAAAATACATTTTTTAATTGTGTGTTTTCTAAGAATGTGGCTTTGTGATCATATAAGGATTCACAGCATTAACAAATCTTATTTTCTGAAATCTAGGATTTTTCTTAACTAAAACCATGGAACAGTCATCTCCATCCTCCTTTCTTGCTCTTTGCCCTTGCCCTCCCTTTGAAAAAAAAAATTATTTTTTAAAAAAATTGCAGAAATTTCTCACATTGGTCTCAACAATGGAAACACAATACAAAGACACATTCAAAGAAAAGCCTATACAACCTTAGGGTGGAAGTGATCTTTTAACAAGATTGGAAACACAGACATATTTTACTTAATAAAAAATTTAAATGTCATATGGCAGGGACCACAGTCAAAGTTAAAACAACAAGTAGACTAGAAGAAATATTTGTATAGTAATAGGAAACATGTCAGTGTCCCTGTATACAAAGAGAAGTTTAAGTTATTGGAGAAGTGGTCAATAATAAGCAATTCACAGAACAGGACATTGAAAAAGTCAACAGATATAAAGTATGTTCATCTTCATTATAAGGGCTAATGGAATGTTTTTTAAAAAAGTATTATTGTAATACTAGTTTTTATCATATTGGTTTAAGGTTACATAGTGACAACATCCATTTTGGTGAAGATACAGGGAAATTGGCAGAAACATTGCTGACAAAGTTATCTGGGTGTGAATTAAAATTGAATACACATAACTTTCAGTGACCAACCTTTTGAGAAATTATAAAAATAAAAGCATCCATGCACAAAAATGTAAGCACACAGATGTTTATTGAAACATATTCTGGAGGCTGGGTGTGGTGGCTCACACCTGTAATCCCAGCACTTTAGGAGGCTGAAGTGAACAGATCACTTGAGGTCAGAGGTTCGTGGCCAGCCTGGCCAACATGGTGAAACCCATCTCTACTAAAAATACAAAAATTAGTGGGATTTGGGGTTGTGAGCCTGTAGTCCCAGCTACTCAAGAGGCTGACACAGGAGAACCACTTGAACCCAGGAGGTGGAGGTTGCAGTGAGCCGAGATTGTGCCACTGCACTCCAGCCTGGGTGACAGAGCAAGACTCTGTCTCAATAAAATACAATAAAAATTTTAAAAACTGGAAATCTAAATGTTAATTAGCAAGTAAATGGTTGAATAAATTATGGTACATACATGTAATATTATAGAATATTCTCTCACCACTAAAAAGAATGTTAGATGTGTATCTGTTGGCCTGAGAAGAGGTTGATGAGGAAAAATAATTACAAAGCAAAAGATACAATATCCTATATTGTTTAGATTTTTTAAAAATATAGATGAACAAAGAAATGTGTGTGGAAAAAATACACAAAACTTTTAACATTGGGAAAAGGAAGAAGGGTGTAATAATTTTCCAAACTCCTTTAAACCTCTCTCAGTAAAGTCATAATACCAAAAAGTTTTGTTGAATGTGTGTACGTGGGAAAAATTATTTTTAAACCAAATAGTACTTCATGACTTTGGGAGCTGCTCTGTTGAATAAAGTGATCCAGTGTCAGGAACACTCCTCTTTGAATTGTTGAGATATTTTTTGTGAAATTTATTTAAGCTGAATGTTAAAATGTTACCCTTTGGAGCGGGAGTCCCGAACCCATGGGCCACAACTGGTACCGGGCTGCACAGCAGGAGGTGAGTGTCAGGGGAAGCTTCATCTCTATTTACAGCTGCTCCCCATTGCTTGTATTACCGCCTGAGCTCCGCCTCCTGTCAGATTGGTGGAAGCATTCGATTCTCATAGGAGCGGGAACCCTATTGTGAACTGGGCATGCAAGGGATCTAGGTTGTGCGCTCATTATGAGAGTGATGCCTGATGATCTGTCACTGTCTCCCATCACCCCCAGATGGGACCATCTAGTTGTAGGAAAACAAGCTCAAGACTCCCACTGATTTTATATCACTGTGAGTTGTATAATTATTTCATCATATATTACAATGTAATAATAAAAAAGCTGCACAATAAATATAATGCGCTTGAATCATCCTGAAACCATTCGGCCCCTGCGACCCTGGGTCCATGGAATAATTGTCTTCCCACGAAAGCTGGTGCCAAAACAGTTGGGGATTGCTGCATTGGAGTATCTGGAAAAAGCTGATCATAGATTATTTGAATGTGCCTGTTAGTATTTAGAAATGTGTGTATATTTTAGTACAGTTATTTTCAAAGCTGAATCTCTTTTTGAGCTTTGCAAGATGGTTTTCCTTTCCACTTGGCTGTCCCTGCATATATATGGTCCATTATTCAGGGAACTAATTGTTTCACAGGGGTCCTTGGAACAAGAACACTTGAAGTTCTCCCACTGCAAATACAGATGAGTAATAGAAACAATTGGTATGACAACACATTTCACTTGACAGTGGAAAAAATGCTTTATTCATGGACAGTCAGTTATGTGTTCAATGTACAGGTATGACCTGTGTAACAGAACTCAAGCCAGTATGGTGTATCAGCCCTGGACATATGTTAAATAAGTTTTAAAAATCCTTTGGAATCTACTCTTAGCATCATTTCTGAAATTGCAGCATATTTATTTTTTGAAGCCATACCTTTCTTTTCAGTTTATTCTGAACACAAGCAAAGATAATTCCTTAAAATAGTATCTGGTTGTCTGTATTTGGGTTGTTTCATTCTGTGTTTTGCAGAAAATGCATCAGATTATTATGGCTATTCAGACATGAAGATAACTAAGCAAGCTACAATACTTGCAATGTATTTTAAGATCTCATGGGGCTTTTTCCTAATGAGAAGCTTTATGGGGCAGGGAGGGTGGGAAATGCTCCATCTGGAGTTCACATTAGAGAAAACTTCATGTGTAGATGAATGTAGCCCCACAAATGAGGCATTTCTTCTGAGAATGCAGCTCCACAAGAAACAGCTTAGCAAATGAAGCAAGGGCTAGACTTCAGCCCAACAGACCCCCCTAATAAGTTATATAAGCATTCACCATGGCCCTGTACCTCATAGAAGCCTAAGATTCTTATACAGTGATGACAATCACGTAAATTTCAACTGTTCCACAAATCCCTTTAAAGAAGAAAAAGAACAAATCACTCAGATACTATACCTAAGCTATTAGATGGCAGAGAAGGCAGCAACCTTTAAATTACATATAATTTGGGAAATAAACATCTGAGTCTCCTAGACCTCACACTATAGCAGAAAATGATTGGAAAGGGGTTACATAGAAGAGTGCAAAAGGATTCTACTGGTACTGACACAATATGAACTGGAGTTTAGAAGGAGAGGGTCTCATTTTGAATGGTGAAATAGAACAAATAACTGGCTACTGAAAAATAGAGAGTTGGAAATTGTATGTGATTAGATGTGAATATTTTGGGAAATTAGTTCTGAAATAGGAGGCCATCTTCAGAGGAACTGATGTCCTCTGGAGGCTTATTGGTGAAGGGAAAAAAGGAAGTAAATGAAAGTGTCATTTAAGATACCAAAGAATCCAAAAATACCCTCCATAAAGATGTGTGATTTTTTTAAAGGAAATCATGATTCACTTTACAAATAAAGCACTGTGTTCCTGAATGAAAAAACAGCCCCCCATATTCTTTCCTACACTTGTCCATAAGATTATTTACTATTATAATGTGAATAGTTGACACCACATGTGAAAAAAAAATCCACACAAATTTACTCTCAAAACTTTTTTTTTTTTGGAACATATAAAAACACTCTAGGCCGGGTGCAGTGGCCAGTTCCTGTAATCCCAGCACCGGAAGGCCCAGGCAGGAGGATTGCTTGAGCCTAAGAGTTCAAGACCAGCCTGGGCAACATAGGGAGACCCCCATCTCTACAAATAATTTAAAAATTAGGCATGATGGCACGTTCTTGTGGTCCCAGCTACTTGGGAGGTTGAGGCAGGAGGATTGTCTGAGCTGGGGAGGTTGAGGCTGCAGTGAGCAGTGATCACACCACTACAGCCTGGGTCCAGAGTGAGACCATGTCTCAAAAAATGCAGGGGAGGAGGAGTGGCTCATGTCTGTGATCGCAGCACTTTGAGAGGTCAAAGTGGGAGTCCAGGAGTTCAAGACCAGCCTGGGAAACATGGTGAAACCCCTTCTACAAAAGAAAAGAAAACAGAAAAATTAGCCATGCATGGTGTCACGTGCCTGTAGTCCCAGCTACTCAGGAAGCTGAGATGAGAGAATTACTTGAGCCTGGGGAGGTCAAGGCTGCAGTGAGCCATGATTGTGCCATTGCACTCCAGCCTGGGTGACAGAGTGAGACAGTCTCAAAAATAAAAATGTAAATAAACCACCCTCCAAAATAATTTCATGAAACAGAGGAAAGCAGTAATTCAAAACATTCTAGCTTATTAATTGATCAACAGGGTCTCACTTTTGCCTAGGCTGCATTTACAGGACCTGCATTTACTCAGGAATGAAAACAGCAAAATTATCTCATAAATCAAGGCTAAATTAGAAATGGCCCAAGGGAGAAGAGATATGACTGAAAGCACACACTGAACAGAGAGGATAGAAATTAAATGAGCCAAAAAATGAAGTAAAAAGCTGTTGTAGAGAAAATAATAGATATAGAACATAGACAAATATGCAACGTTTACAGGAAGGCAGAGCTCTGCGTGCAGAGCCAGGAGTTGTAAGCCCAGAGAGCAGAGCTTTGAATCACAGGATTATTCTCAGGCCTTGAAACTGAATGGAATTTTCCCTGCTGTACTTTGAAATTGCTTGGGACAATGTCGGCACTCCATCAAAAATTACTGGACAGGAACAGAAGCTGAAAAATGTGACTCATACGAGAGAAATATCAGTCAATAGACACAGAAAACATGGCAGACTAGAAGTTCTAGCACTTGTCTCTCTCACAAGGACAACCAGAACAATGAAAACTACATTTTAGTCTGGGCATGGTGGCTCACGTCTGTGATCCCAGTGCTTTGGGAGGATGAAGTGAAAGGATCACTTGAAGCCAGGAGTTTGAGACCAACCTAGGCAACATAGCAAGACCCCATCTCTACAAAAAATTATTTAAAAATTAGCCAGACGTGGGTGGTGCATTCCTGTAGTCCTAGCTAATAGGGAGGCTGAGATAGGAGTATTGCGTGAGCCCAGGAATTTGAGGTGTATCACGGTGAGCCATGATTGCACCACTGCACTCCAGCCTGGACAACAGAGTGGGACCCTGTCTCACAACACTACATTTTAAAAACACCAAACAAAAATAAAACAGAGGGAGAGTGCCAGAGTGTCTCAGAGGAGTACCATAAATCTAGATGGGAACAGAAACAGCCACGTAGAAAACAGAAGAAAACACTGGGTCTCTACCACCCCATTCCCCAACTAGGATTAGGTGAAAACCAGGAGGAACTTCTTTCAGTAAGTAAGTAGGAATGAGGATTGTAGCAACTCCCATCAATACCTTGGGCACAAAAAAAAAAAAAAAAAAAAAAAAAACCGGATAGGAGGCCGGACTAAATCACAGCTGCCGCTCATACAGAGCAGTGGGTGGAGACTCACACTGTGAACTCTTGCTCCAGGAACTACTGCAGGAATATACCAGGAAAGCTGAGCGAATCCACAGACCCTTTGAAGAAGCGGATTGCTCCCGCAGGACCCAGGAGATAGCCCAAATACTGTGAGTGCCTAAACTGTGAAAGTGGGAAAGAGGGATCATCTGCCCCTGAACACACACCCTCACTGGGAAACCCGAAAGTTCAGATCGTGGGAGAAGGATTTGACCTTACCTGGAGCTGAGACAATTTAGAAAGCCAAGTAAAATACATGGGTAGAGGAAGCAGTGGGAAAAGTCCTGTGGGCTCTCTGGGTCCCCACGGAAGCCATTTCTGACTTGTCTCACAGGGATCCTTGGAGAGGTCTGCCAAAGGAACAGGGAAAAGACCGCAGGGAGAAGGAAACCTCCAGCTGCACTTTGTAACAATTTCAACTGAACACAAAGTCTCCTGGCCAGAACTCGGGGGATGGTGTGAATCAGGTGTGCAGACTCCATAGGCAGGGAGGTGCGAAAGCCCTGCTTGCTTCCTCAGCCAAGAGGCTCGTAGCCTGGGGCAAGTTCTCAGCCCTGCTTGCCCACTGCCTGGAAACCAACTAGGTGCTGTTGGTTGCGGGGCATGGTGAGAGTGAGATCGGCCTTTTCGGTTACATGGGAAGTGGGTGAGGCCTGTAACTGCCAGCTTTCCTGCACTCCCCTGACAACCTGCATGACACAGCAGAGACAGCCATAATCCTCCTGGGAACACAACTCCATTGACCTGGGAGCCACACCCCCATCCCCAACAGCCACCGCAAGAGCCCTCCCCAAGGAGAGTCTGAACTCAGACACGCCTAACCCTTCCTGTACCTGATGGTCCTTCCCTACCCAATCTGGTAGCCAAAGACAAAGGTCATATTCTCTTGGGAGTTCCAGGGCCCTGCCCACTGGCTGATCCTCCTCTATACTACCACAGCTGATGCTCTCTTGAAAGGACCACCTCCTGGTAAAAGGTCAACCAGCACAAAACTAGTGCATTAAACAACTACAACTAAAGACACTCAGAGTCCATTTCACTCATCTGCCACCTCCACAAAAGCAGGTACTGATATCCATGGCTGAGAGACCTGAAGATGATTCATGTCACAGGACTCTGCACAGACACCCCCCAGTACCAGCCCAGAGCCTGGCAGCCCTGCTGGGTGGCTGGATCCAGAAGAGAAATAATAATCACTACAGTTTGGCTCTCAGGAAGCCACATCCCTAGGAAAAGGAGGAGAGTACTACATCAAGGGAGCACCTCATGAGACAAAAGAACCTGAATAGCAGCCTTGAGCCCCAGATCTTCCCTCTGCCATAGCCTACCCAAATGAGAAGGAACCAGAAAAACAACTGTAATATGACAAAATAAGGTTCCTTAACACCCCCCAAAAATCACACTAGCTCACCAGCAATGGATCCAAACCAAGACAAAATCCCTGAGTTGCCAGAAAAAGAATTCCAAAGGTCAATTATCAAGCTAATCAAGGAGGCACCAGAGAAAGGTGAAGTCCAACTTAAGGAAATAAAAAAAAAATGACACAAGATATAAGCGGGAAAATCAGTATGTCAATTAAAAACAATAAAAGAAAAAAAAAGAGACTCAGAAATTACACATAATGGAATTAGAAAAGGGCTGTAAAACAGCTATAAATATGCACAAGATCTGAGGAAAAACATTAACTTAATAAAAGCAGATGGTAGAAAGAACTATATTGAACTTTTAGAGATGAAAAATAGAATATCTGAAATAATTCACTGGATGGGCTTAATTCTAAAACCCTTTGGAAGAAAAGATCAGAGAATTTAAAGACATGGCAAGTGAGGCTATTCAAGAGAAAGCAAACATAGTAAAAAAACATAGTAAAAAAAATAGGAAAAAATTAGGAAAAATTTAGAAAAAAATACAAGAGAGCAAGGAACACTGATCAATTAATGATGCTATAATACATCTACTTAGAGACCCAGGAGAATGAAAATAAGAGGAAGAAAAAATACTTTAAAAATAGCTTTAAAATTTTCCAAATTTAGTGAAAACTATAAACCTGAAGATACAGGAAACTCAAAAACCCATAGTTGAGACAAGGTCTGGCTCTATTGCCCAGGCTGGAGTGCTGTGGCATGATCTCAGCTCACTGCAACCTTCCATCTCCCAGGCTCGAGTGATCCTCCCACCTCAGCCTCCTGAGTAGCTGGCAGTGCAGGCACACACCACCATGCCTGGCTATTTTTTTTGTATTTTTAGTAGAAATGGGGTCTTGCCAGTTGCCCAGGTTGATCTCAAACTCTTGAACTCAAGGGATCTGCCCACCTCAGCCTCCCAAAGTGCTGAGATTACAGGTGTGAGTCACTGTGCCTGGCCTCCATAACTGGATTAACACACACACATACCGCCATGATGCTTCATAATGGCATTGCTGAAAATCAGTGATAATGAGAAAATGCTAAATGTAGACAAAGAAAGCAATATATTATGCAAAGAAAAACAACATAAACAAGTCTTTTCTCAGAAACTATGCAAGTCAGGAGACAATGGAACAATACCTTTAAAGTGCTGAGGAAACAACAAAGACAAACAAAAAATCTATATCCAGCAAAAATATCCTTCAAATATGAGGGCAAAACAAAACCCTTTTAGACAAAAGAAACTAGTGTATTTGTAATTTGTTGCCAATGCATCTGAACTACAAGAAATATAAAAGGATGTTTTTTAAAGATTCAGTGCTATTCCTGTCAAACTACCAATGACATTCTTCACAAAACTAGAAAAAAACTATTTTAAAATTCATGCGGAACCAAAAAAGAGCCCAAATAGCCATGGAAATCCTAATAAAAAAGGAGTAAACTGGAGGGATCACATTACCTGACTTCAAACTATACCACAGGGCTACAGTAACCAAACCAAGGGAAAGGACTTCCTATCAATAAATAGTGCTGGGATAACTGGCCAGCCATATGCAGAACATTAAAGCTGGACCCCTTCCTTACACCATATTCAAAAATTAACTCAAGATGGATTAAAGACTTACATGTAAAAACCAAAACTATAAAAACTCTGGAAGACAACTAGATAATACCATCCTGGATATAGGAATGGGCAAAGATTTTATGACAAGGACACAAAAAACAATTGCAACAAAAGCAAATATTAACAACAGTGATCTAATTAAACTTAAGAGCTTCTACACAGCAAAAGAAACTATCAACAGAGCAAACAGACAACCTATAGAATGGGAGAAAATATTTGCAAACTATGCATCTGACAAAAGTCTAATATCTAGGATCTATAAGGAACTTCAACAGATTTACAAGAGAAAGACAAACAACCCCATTAAAAAGTGAGCAAAGGACATGAACAGACACTTTGCAAAAGAAGACATACATGAAGCCAAAAAGGATATGAGAAAAGCTCAATATCACTGATCATTTGAGACATGCACATCAAAACCACAATGAGATACCATCATCATTTTTTGACTGTTTAATAAAGTAAAAAAATAACATGCTGGCAATGTTGCAGAGAAAAGGGAACACTTATACACTGTTTGTGGAAGTGTAAATGAGTTCAACCATTGTGGAAAGCAGTATGGCGATTCCTCAATGAGCTAAAAACAAACTATCATTTGACCAAACAGTCCTATTACTGGGTATATACCCAGAGAAATATAAATCATTCTACCATAAAGATACATGCACATGTATTCACAGCGTGTGAATTATTCACAGAGCAGCATTATTCACTATGGCAAAGACATGGAACCAACCTAAATGCCCATCAATGACAGAATGGATAAAGAAAATGTGGTATACATATGCCATGGAATATCATGCAGTCATAAAAAAGAATGAGATTGTGTCTTTTGCAGAAACCTGAATGGAGGAGAAGGCCATTATCCTTAGCAAACTAACGCAGGAACAGAAAACCAAATACTGTATGCTGTCACCTATAAGTGGGAGCTAAGTGATGAGAACATGTGGACACAAAGAGAGGAACAACAGACACTGGTGCCTACTTGAGGATGGAGGGTAGAAGAAAAGAGAGGAGCAGAAAAAGTAACTATTGGGTCCTAGGCTTAGTACCTGGGTGATGAAATAATCTGTACAACAAACCCCTGTGACACAAGTTTGTCTATATAACAAACCTACACAGGTACCCCTGAACCTAAAATAAAAGTTAAAAAGGAAATGTTAAAACCAAAAAAAAAGTTCCTTTTTCCCTTTTTTCTTTTTTTTGAGATGGAGCCTCATTCTGTCACCCAGGCTGGAGTGCTGTGGCACAAACTTGGCTCACTGTAATCTCTGCCTCCTGTCTTCAAGCGACTCTTCTGCCTCAGCATCCTGAGTAGCTGGGACTGCAGGCGCCCGCCACCAAGCCCGACTAATTTTTGTATTTTTAGTACAGACAGGGTCTCACCATATTGGCCAGGCTGGTCTTGAACTCCTGACCTCGTGGTCCTCCTGCCTCGGCCTCCCAAAGTGCTGTCACAGTGCCTGGCCAAGAGTTCCTTTTTTTAAGGAGTCAAATTTTTTTAAAAAGAAAATTGAAAAAAGAATTTCTTGGAATCTTGGATCTACATTAAAAATTAGCAGTCCCAAATATACTAAATAAGTGAGTATATATTTTTAAAAGGTTTCTTGTGTTTTAATTTTTTCAAAAGATGGCTAGGCATGGTGGCTCACGCCTGTAATCCCAACACTTTGGGAGGCCAAGGTGGGCAGATCGCCTGAGGTCAGGAGTTTGAGGTCAGCCTGGCCAACATGGTGAAAACCCATCTCTATCAAAAATACAAAAATTAGCTGGGCATAGTGATATGTGCTTGTAGTTCCAGCTACTTGGGAGGCTGAGGCAGGAGAATCACTGGAACCCAGGAAGCAGAGGTTGCAGTGAGCTGAGATCACACCATTGCAGTCCAGCCTGGGTGACAGAGCAAGACTCTGTCTAAAAAAAAAAAAAATTATATATATATAAAATTGTTTAAAGCAAAAAATAACTATTTTTACAGTTATATGCTTAAGTAAAAGTAAACTATGTGACAATCATAATATAAAGGGTGTTATTTTTAATATCCTTTACAAAGATGATTGTTATTACTTGAATTGTGTCCCTGACAGAATTCATATATTGAATCCCTAAGCCCTACTGTGACTGTATTTGGAGATAGGCCTTTAAAGAGGTAATTAAGGTTAAATGAGATCCTACAGGTGGGGCCCTAATTCAATATGACTGATTTCCCTATAAGAATAGAGACTAAAGAGAGAGAGATATTTGATATGTGCATGCACAAACCAAAGACCATGTGAGGATACAGCAAGAAAATGCTCATCTGCAAGCCAAGGAGAGAGGCCTGTAGAGAAACCAGATGTATTACCTCGATCTTGGACTTCCAGTCTTCAGTACTGTTAGAAAATAAATTTATGTTGTTTAAGCCACCTGGTCTGTCGTAGTGATCATGTAGTTTTTTAGTTGTGCCAGAACAAACCAAAAGCGCTTCCACTGGTCAAATTTACAATAATTTGATCATCAAATGTAATGTTAATTAAATGTTAAACTTTGTATGCTGTGTAACCAACTACTCTCTAATTTAGTGATTTAAAATAGCAACCATTTGGTAATGTAATGTTCCATGGCTTTGTGAGTCTAGAATTCAGAGGACTCATCTGGGCAATTCTGCTGCTCCATGTGGCATTAAGCAGGGTCGCCCAGTAATATTCAGCTGGCAGCATAGCTAGTCTGGAGCGCCAAAGACAGGTTTACTAACACACCTTAGAGGGCATGACCGGAAGTCTGGGCTCAGGTGGGCCTCTCTCTCTACATGTAGTTTCAGGGCCTTTCCATATTATCTCTTCAACAGGGTCCAGACATCTTACATGATGGCTTAGGGCTCCAAGAATAAATGTCCCAAGAGATAGTTGAAGATAATAGTCTCTTAAGGTTGGACCTAGAAACTTGCACAATGTCATTTCTATCATATTTTGTTGGATAAAACTTCACAGAGCCCATCCAGATTTAAGAGAGGGGGCCGTACCCTCCATCTCTGATGGGTTAAAGTGTCAAAGAACCAGTTGTGTCCACTTAAAATCTGCCACCGTCCACCCTCTGTCCATAAATTATTTATGTTTCTCTTACATATAAAATAAACTCCCTCCTTATAAAACTCTAGCAGTTTCATCCTACTACATCATCAGGACATTAGGACCAGACTGAAGCCTCAAGCCTCAGGATCCCCATTATTTAAATCAAGTCCAAGCATCTATTAGGCATTTTTTTCCTTATTTTTTTTTTTTTTTTTTTTTGAGACAAGAGTCTCGTCGCCCAGGCTGGAGTGCAGTGGCATGATCTCGACTCACTGCAACCTCTGCCTCCCAGGTTCAAGCGATTCTCCTATCTCAGCCTCCTGAGTAGCTCGAATTATAGGTGCCCACCACCACGCCTGGCTAATTTTTGTATTTTTGTAGAGATTGGGGTTTCGCCACATTGGACAGGATGGTGTCAAACTCCTGACCTAAAGTGATCCGCCTGCCTTGGCCTCCCAAAGTGCTGGGATTGCAGGCTTGAACCACTGTGCCTGGCCTCTACTAGGCTTCTTAAATGAGGTTTTAAAAGTATGACACCTCTCATTCTGAAGACCTGTGAATGAAAGAGACAAACTGTGTGCCTCTTATACGCCAGCCATACAGTGATGAAACAAAGATAGAATAGCTCTCTCCCATTCAAAAAGGAGGAAACATTAGAATTACATAGCAGTCCCTGGTCCATAGAGATTCTAAAATTTAGATAGGCACGTGTTGGTGGTTCCTTGAATAACCCTTTTCCCTGGGAGTTACTCTCCACAGGTCTCGGCTCCTCCCTCTGGACTTCCCACCACCCAACCCCCACTCCCAGTCATTCTTCCTTTTCCATAAAAGTGGACCACGGTTTCAACTGATTAGTCTTCTCAGTCTCATTTCTGGCCATAGAAGCTTAAAGGCTCAAAGGCTTCTTTAAATTTTATACGGTTCCCATATTTTACAGTTCAATCTAGTAAAATTCTTTTAAAAACTTTGCGAATTTCTTATATATTGAATTATAAACCACTCCACTAGACAAAAACCACACCCATATTGTCTTTTTCTGAGACAGGCTATTCTCTACCTTGGGCCACCGGTAAAACAGCTGTGGTATACCACCTTCAGATTCCTAGAAATCCTGGTGTCTCACAGAAAAGGTCTACAAGGCACACCCTTATATCCTTCTGAGATCTTAACAAAGGGACTAACAACTAAAATCTTGGCCATATCTTTACTTTAAGGTCATTTTTAATCCACAACGATGTTGAATAAATTTTTTAAGTCCAGGAGGCCATTGCTATGAAGAGTGAGAACTCACACATGATAGTACACCAACTCTTTACCCCGAGGATTGGTACTTACAATGAAAGAAGTAAGGCTATTGAAGGAGAACAATGTGGAAGTCAAAATCTACTAGGTAAGGGTGCTGTTCTTGGAGCAATATAGGACTAAGATGGGAACTTGTCTTGCTTCAAATCAAGTAGAGCATTCCCAACTTGGACTAGCATTTGGTGAGTAGAGGGAGTGGAGGCACACAAGAGAGCTCTATCAATAGAGCCAGGAATTTAAGGCATATTTATTTATTTAAAAAGGTCTTAAAAGGAGTTGAAAATGTAAAATTGTGTCCTCAAGGACAAGACAAAACAAAACTGGTCACTGTGATATTTGGGATAGGTTCACATGAGATTTGAGATGGTCCAAAAGGAGAAAATAATTCAGGTGGGGAAGAACTCACGCAGAGAGACCAATGGTGCAATCATAGAAAAATAAGGATTCCGGCTAGAGACAACACTATAATTCCTAAGAATGTCTTAAGGGGTGGCCAGTTAGAAACACACAAAGAACTTAGTTTCATGGGGAGTGTGGCTGACCCAATTGGGGACAGTTGTAGATAAAGTCACGTTTTGAAGCAGCTTATAGTTCTAGCAAGCTTTCCTAGCAAGAGATGTGTTTTTGTGCTTACGTTATCGTAGGAGGTAAATAATTCTGCTTAAAGAGTGAAAAATACTCTAAAATGGAGGTACAGCCATTAGTGATACGTAATAGCCATGAGTGGCGATTGAGGTCTATTAAAGCAATGGGAAAAGATCACTGTCTTAAAACCTTGATTCTTATTCTATCCCAGAGTTTCTATTATTTAATAGAAAAAAAACTATACTCTTTATCTCACTCATCTGGTTACTTTGAGGACAAGATAAGGTTTTATGATAATCCTCCAAAAATAAATAGAACTTGAAAGATAGAGTTGAAACAGTGGACAATTAAAGAATAATTTGGAAGAATGGTGAAATTATAGCCATGCTTTGAATCAGGCATGTTCATTGGCACATTCCCACAAAGATGTAGTTAAGGCACAAAGGCAACATAAACCTTTCTGTGGGCTGCATTTAAGTTGCACATCTTTGCTTCAGTACTTTGCAGCTTGCTGGAAAATGTTAAACCTATCTTTCCCTTTTCTCTTACTTTTGCCTGTAGTATCCTTCTGTCTGCTTGGCAAACTCCAGTTCATCCTTTTGACTCAAATGGATGGAACGTCCTTTGTGAAATCTTCCCCATTTTCCCAGGGAATGTGAGTTACTTCTTTTCTCTCCTCCCAGACTATTTGTGCGTACATTTTTATTGCATGTATCACAGTGCCACACAATTATTTCCTTACACTCATAAAGAAGATGCTTTCACTGAGTAAGCAGAGTAAGGGCTTGGAGCAAAAGAGAAGAGTACACAAGCAAACCGGGACAGATTTTTTTTTTTTTTTTTTTTTTTTTTTTTTTTTTTGAGACGGAGTCTCGCTCTGTCGCCCAGGCTGGAGCGCAGTGGCGCGATCTCGGCTCACTGCAAGCTCCGCCTCCCGGGTTCACGCCATTCTCCTGCCTCAGCCTCCCGAGTAGCTGGGACTACAGGCGCCCACAACCGCGCCCGGCTAATTTTTTGTATTTTTAGTAGAGACGGGGTTTCACCGTGGTCTCGATCTCCTGACCTTGTGATCCGCCCGCCTCAACTTCACAACTTTCTCTGGAGTTAGTTTCCTTACCTTCAGCTGGGCAGAAGCAAAAATAGAAGGCATGCACAGAAGTATTTTTGGCATGCAGCTACAGTAACAGCTATCTCTACTTGATGTGATTTACGGAGTTTGGGGGTTTTTGGGTCTGAGAGGATTCATTAATTTAGATGTAGCTACAATTATTTTAGAATATATTTAGCCATTGAGTAATGGACTAGTTATTAGGAGCTTCTAGATTCCAATGTGTTTTATTGGCCCCAAATTGGAAACATGCAAGAGCTAGCTTGAAAAGGAAATGACCCAAGTATCTATTGGCCCAAATAAGACAGCAAAGTTAGTTATCTCACTAATTTCTAAACATCACCACAATATGAAATAAGGCGGAGAGGGAAAAAGGCCCTATTCAATTTCGTTAGTAACAAAATGATGAATTGATTTTCAGTGCAAAGGACCCCAGGGTTGCAAGTCAAGTAACCTGAGCATGCCCAGATAAACTAAGTATTCCCAATTCACGACCCTGGAGCCAACCACAGCAGAATCTAAGTACTCAGAAAGAGGAATGGGGATGGAATTAAGAAGTGAGGGGTACTGTGTTTTGCTGCAGTGTGGATTTAAGGGCCAAGGACCCAGCATCACCTCTTTGCATGACCCAATCAGATCATGCCTCCTTGCATTGTTCTGTCTCTCTCACAGTTATCCTCTGCCTATAAACCCTGCCTCCAGACCCCAGCCTGGGGAGACAGATTTGAGCATTGCACCCTATCACCTTGCCAGTCAACTTGCAGTAAAGCTTTCTCTTTTTTCAAAAGCCGGTGTCATAGAATTGTTTTCTAAACACATTGGGCGGTGAGCCCACTGATAGGATGCAAGTTGCCTAAGATTTCAGGGGTTCCCCACTCTCCATTCCTCTCCAAAAGTAAACACTGAGACAGTGGTTACTCTGCATTGTTTCTACCATTAGAGTCTCTGGTCTCTTAGGTTTACATGGTTCTAGAAAGTGGGTCATGCCAACAGAGAGTGGGACCTCCATGTAGAACTTTAAATTTTGTATTTTTTTTTTTAAATTTTAGCATTTTTATATTTTGCAGGGGAAGTATAGAAATGAAAGATTGAGGATAAAAGGGAATGAATAGTTAATGGAATACGGCCTCTGTAGATAAAAGAAAGTGATTGTGGAGGACCCAGAGAACTGGTGAATGAGTTTGCTCTGATCCATTGAGACAAGAAGAAAGGAAGTCAAGATGAATGTGAATGCAGATAGCATTTTGGGTGGCTGGGGCATGATGTCAAGAAAATTCTCTATTGATGATCTCTAAATTTCCCATGAACTAGGAAGTGAAATCATATATTAAGAGAGTGGGAAAAGTGTCTTGAGGACATGGTAAAAAGATTAAACCCCTTCTCCTTCCCATCCATGATGCTGGAGGATATGCAGGCTGCAGGATGGCTTAGTGGAGACTCAAGGTCATAAATCTGTAGTGGTTCCCAGTTTCACACTTTTTGTTTGTTAAGTAGTCCATATGAAAAATGTGGATGGCTAAAAAGATTTGCCAGGTGGGTACAGGGAAAGGACAATGGGATAAAGGAATAGGGAGTACTAGCAAGGGAGTGACTGATGTGTTGACTCTTGGAGTTAGGCTGGATAGGAAAAGAGGCTGAGTGGAAGAAATGCAAATCTAGATCAGATAAAAGAAGAGTGTGGATCAAGGGTGGGAAGTTGTAGTTGGGGTATAGAATGTCAGAGATACAGATAAGAAAGGTAGAGGTGGATCTGAGGGTGCTGCTACAGGGTGCAGCCAGGGACAAGGGAGACTAAAATCAAGCAATGGTGAAAGTTACTGGGGTTGAGGTTTCAAACACCATGATATCCTGGGTGACTGTCACAGGAATCCTGCAGATGGAACTTCTCCTTCTATCTCACACAGTAGAAGCTAAGTCTCATTAAGGTTTTGTGCTTTGTCCAGAGTCATCCAGCTTACACAGGGCAGATCCAGTATTAGAACTCTCAATTGGTGGTAACAAATATCACTATCCATGGGCATTCAGAGATAGTTTCTGATTATTTGGGGATGGGAGAGGAGAGGTGTCTACAAACCCTTTTAATCCTTTAAATCCTAGTTTAGTTGCACTACTGCAGAATCCAGAGGTATTTAGAAAGTACCTATCTTTGTCCTTCTTTCCACTGAATGACATCACCAATGACTGACCCTTCCAGTCCTGAAACCCTTTAAATCTACCTCCATGACTCACCTTCCTTCACTCCCTCCATCCCCTCAATCTCCAAGCTTTGATAAGTCTTGAATGCATATTCTCCTTTCCATCCACATAGTTTAGGCCCTCAGCATCTGTGTTAGTTTTCTACTTTTGCCATAGCAAATGATCATAAATTTAGGAGTTTAAAATGTAGGCCATAAATTAGTATTAGTCTCACCAGGATAAAATTAAGGTATCAGTAGAGCTCAATTACTTTCTGAAGACTCTAAAGGAGGATCCATTTCCTTGCTTATTTGGGTTATTGGCAGAATTCAGTTTCTGCTGTTGTAGGACTGTGGAAGAAATGCAAGTCTAGACAGATAAAGAAAGTCAGTTTTTTTGTTGGCTGTCAGCTAAGGTCTTTTCCCAGTTCCTGGAGGCTATCCACAGTCCTTGGTTCATGGTTCAGGTTGAGTCCCTCTCATGCTTTGAATCTCTTTAACCCACCCTTCTTCCATTTTAGGGGATTCATGTGATTAGATTGGGCTCACTGAAATAATCCAGGATGATCCCCCATCTCAATGGCATCAATCTTAATCACACCGGCAAAATTTCTTTATTATTTTTTTTCATGACCGAATGAGAAGGTAATACCTGCAATAATTCTTTTGCATGTAAGGTAACGTATTTACAGATTCCAGGGATTAAGAAGTGGACCTCTTTCTGTAACTCTACTAATTCTGCCTACTGAAGTATCTCACCCTGACATATTTCAATATTTCCTAAGCAAGTTTCTTGGTTCTGGGATCTTCTATGTTTCCAGATTAAACTTTCTAGAACCACACCTGACATATCTCCTGTGCTTAAAACCCTTCTGGCTTCCTACCTATCAAAGGTCAAATTCATGTTGTTCAGTTTCTATAGGAAAACAGCCCTTGAGATTCGTCCTGTTTTACTGTTTTAGCTTCATTCCGGCCACCATTCCACTTCTCCTCCATCCTTATTCGGGCTTGAAAAAGTTTTCTGTGATTCTTCTTCACTTATAGCTGCCTTTGAAGCTCCCATTTCTTCTTCCAAACCCAGCTCAGATATCACCTACTCCAGGAAGATCTCCCTGACGCCCTTCCCCAAAGTTACAACCACAGGACAAAGTCCTCTTTTAAAAATCTCCGTACCTTGTGTATGTTTCTATCTTTTGCATTAAACCCAAATGTGTTGTGATTTTGTCTGTTTCACCTATCAAGAGTTTACTTTCCTCTCTCCAAGCCAAACTCGGCCATTTCCCAAACGTGTAACTTTCTTTGGGAAGGCTATTTACTTCACGATGTCTCCCTTTCCCTTTGTAAACCAGCGATAGCAACAGGATCTATATCACAGATTGTTGTGAGGAGTAGAACGGTGACCTACACAAATTAAGTTTTACTAGTATTGAGGAAAGAGAGAGACCCTCTCATATTGTTTTATGTTGTTTTATACTCAGTACCTGTTGTAAGAAAAAACAAGGAAGTAAAACCAAAGACAGGCAGCCCGGCGCCAGGCCTGAAACCAGGCCTGGGCCTGCTTGGCCTAAACTCAGTAGTTAAAAATCAACTCATAACTTAGAAACTGATGTTATTCATAGATTCCAGACATTGTATAGAAGAACATTGTGAAACTCCCTGCCCTGTTCTGTTTCTCTCTGACCACTGGAGCATGCAGCCCCATCATGTACCCCCTGCTTACTCAGATCAATCACCACCCTTTCATGTAAAATCTTTAGTGTTGTGAGCCCTTAAAAGGGACAGAAATTGTGCACTCGTGGAGTTCGGATTTTAAGGCAGTAGCTTGCCGATGGTC
Source organism: Macaca mulatta (assembly GCF_049350105.2). Taxonomy (NCBI): domain Eukaryota; kingdom Metazoa; phylum Chordata; class Mammalia; order Primates; family Cercopithecidae; genus Macaca; species Macaca mulatta. The sequence goes on from NC_133411.1 coordinate 128,370,545, forward strand.
CCAGCTGAATAAAGCCCTTCTTTCTACAACTCAGTGTCTGAGAGGTTTTGTCTGCGGCTTGTCCTGCTACATTTCTTGGTTCCCTGACCGGGAAGCGAAGAGACTGACAGACGGACAGCTGAGGCAGCCCCTTAGGATGCTTAGGCCTGCCCTGTGGAGCATCCCTGCAGGGGACTCTGGCCAGCCTGAGTGGCGCGATCCAAAGAGCGCTCCCGCCTCGCCAGAGAAGCGTGTAGCAGGCCCCCACGGAGGATTAACACAGTGGCTGAACACCGTGAAAGAACTGGCACTTGGAGTCCGGACATCTGAAACTTGGCAGGACTGGTCTTTGGAACTTGCCCACTCCATTTGAGTGGAAGCGTGGCCTGATCACCTACGGCGTGCCTTTATTGGCACTTGGTTATTGGTTTTGGTTTTGACTTGGTTTGAATTGCTTGACAGGACTGGTCTTGGGAACTTGCCTACTCCATTTGAGTAGAAGGATGGCCTGATCACCCATGGCGTGCCTTTACTGGCACTTGGTGGACTGGTCTTGGGAACTTGCCTACTCCATTTGAGTAGAAGCATGGCCTGATCACCCATGGTGTGCCTATACCGGCACTTTGGTTTTTGTTTTTGACTTGACTTGGATTGCTTGATACTTTGGTTTTGGTTTTGACCTGGCTTGGATTTCTGGATACTCTGATTTTGGTTTTGATTTTGGTTTGGTGTAAACTGCAGAAGTGTGTGTGTGCCCTTTTCTACCTGTTTTTTGGTTTTGTTTTGTGGTGTGCGTGTGGTATGAGTGTGGTGTTTTGTCTCGAAGAAGCATGGGTCAGGCACAAATAAGCCCCCCCAACTAGGAACAATGTTAAAAAATTTCAAGAAAGGGAAAAAAGGGGGGAGGCAGAATTTATATAAAAAGAATGTTACATGGTAAATTCTTATCTTGAACTACATTAACTGGTTGTTTAAAAAAATGTTTGTAATAAGTCAGAAAGTTGAAACATGTCGAAAAATTGTCTGCAAAAGTTGTAAAAGAAAAAAGTTATAAAAAAATTTTTATGCAAAAAATGTTGTGTAATTGAAAACTAATTAGGCCTCCTGAGTACTATTGAAAAAACAGTTTATGTGCAAGCTGTATAAGAAAAGTAAAATATACCTTTGGTAAAAAGATTATAAGGAGGCATAAATAATGTGGATTTTTACCTACATTAAAAGGTTAACAAAATTATTGTTTTAAAAGTTTAAGCAAGTTTTAAAATGTTAATTGTAAAGAAAATTCTGTGTGTAAACATATTAGCTAAAGTTAAAAAGATATCATCCAGTTTTTCTGTGAACTGGACATTAAAGTAAAAATGCAACAGGTTTTTCTTAAAGCATCAACCTGCTCTTTAACAAAAATTATAAAAAGTTAAAAAGAGTCTATAAAATCTTACCTTATGGTCAAACATAAAAAATTGGAGAAATATATCTACAAGGTTTTATTAAAATCAAGTTCAACATTAATAACACACTAATATAAAGGTAAAATTTAGCTTATCTGGTATAAAAATCATACAGGAAGCATTATTAAATATAAAATAGTGTTTAACTTTCTTTGGTCTAAAAACTAATAAAAAGAGATCTAAAGAAAACATTCATTTTACTAGAGGATCATAGAAGTTAAAGACTTAAACTTTGCCAATTAACACAACATACCAAGATGCAAATGCCTGGTTGAAATGGATCAAAAATTCCATCTGCACGTTAAACAAAAGCAATTGTTATGCTTGTGCACATGGCAAGCCAGAGGCCCTGACTGTCCCCCTTCCACTAAGGTGGTCCTCCAGTCGACCAGGCATGGGCTGCATGGTAGCTCTGTTCCAGGATTCTACAGCCTGGAGTAATAAGTCATGCCAAGCTCTCTCTGCTATATCCCGAAGTCCCTGCGGGTCAGCCCCCAAGGGACATCCAGCTTCCATCTCCCAACACTAAGTTCACTTCGTGTCTCTCACAGCAGGGAGGAAACTTAGCATTCCTTGGAGACCTGAAGGGATGCAGTGAGCTTAAGAATTTTCAAGAGCTTATCAATCAGTCAGCGCTTGTTCATCCCCGAGTGGATGTGTAGTGGTATTGTAGTGGACCTTTACTGGGCACTCTGTTGAATAACTAGAGTGGGCCTTGTGCTTTTGTCCATTTGGCTATCCCTTTCACCCTGGCATTTCATCAAGCAGAGGAAATAATAATAATAATAAGACATTGTAAAGCGAGAAAAGCCCCTTATAGGTCTTTCAACTCTCACATCTATTTAGATGCAATTGGAGCCCCGCAAGGAATACCAGATCAATTTAAAGCTTGAAATCAAATAGTTACAGGATTTAAGTCAATATTTTGGTAGATGACAGTCAATAAAAATGTAGATTAGATAAACTACATCTATTACAACCAACAGCAATGAGCTTTTCAAGAGTTAAAAAGAAAAACTCACATCGGGCCCAGCCCTGAGGCTACCTGACCTGACAAAACTTTTTACACTCTATGTGTCAAAAAGAAAAAACAAATGGCAGTTGGAGTTTTAACCCAGACTGTAGGGCCCTGGCCAAGGCCAGTGGCCTATCTCTCAAAACAACTAGATGGGGTTTCCAAAGTCTGGCCCCCATGTCCAAGGACCCTGGCAGCAACGGCCCTGTTAGCACAAGAAGCAGATAAGCTAACTCTTAGGTAAAAACTAAACATAAAGTCCCCCCATGCTGTGGTAATTTTAATAAATACCAAAGGACACCATTAGCTAATGAATGCTAGACTAATTAGATACCAAAGCTTGCTCTGTGAAAATCCCCGCATAACCACTGAAATTTGCAACACCCTAAACCCCACCACCTTGCTCCTGGTATCAGAGAGCCCAGTTAAACATAACTGTGTAGAAGTATTGGGCTCAGTTTATTCTAGTGAGCCCAACCTCCGAGACCATCCTTAAACATCAGTAGGCTGGGAGCTGTACGTGGATCAGAGCAGCTTCACCAGCTCCTGCAAAGTCACTCTGAAGAAGATGACAAGCCCTGCTGCAGTCACACCCGGAAGCTGACTGGTCCATGCACGGCCGAAGCATGAGGAAACTCATCGCGGGACTCATTTTCCTTAAAATTTGGACTTACACAGTAAGGACTTCAACTGACCTTCCTCAGACTGAGGGCTGTTCCCAGTATATACATCAAGTCACTGAGGTAGGACAAAAGATTGCTACAGTACTATTATTTTATGGTATTAAAAGTGTACCAGGACTCTAAAAGAAACTTGTTTGTAAAATGCTATTCTATCCAAGGTATGTAGCCCAGGAAATAACCAATCTGATGTGTGTTATGACCCATTTTAAGCCTCCCATGATAACAGTTTTAAAAATAAAATTAAGAACTGGTCCTTTTCTAGGCGACACAAGTAAAGTAATAGCTAGGACAGAAGAAAGAGGGGTCTCCAAGCATATAACCCTAAAATTTAATGCTTGTGCCACTATCAATAGCAATCGGCATAGAATAAGCTGCAGTTCTTTAAATTAAAAAAAAAAAAGGTTACACGGCAGGAAATAAGTATATCTGCCATGAATTAAGCACATGTGCAAACGTGTGTAATTACTGGTCTTGTGTCATCTAGACTACTTAAAAAAAGGATAAAAAAGATCCTATTTAGCTCCAAAAAGGAGAAGGCAGCCCCTCCTGTATGAGTGGAAGCTGCAACCCCATTCAAATCAATAGTTACAAATCCCTTAAACCCAAGGTAAAAAAAAAAAAAAAAAAGGAGAACATGTATCTCTGGGCATCAATAGAAAAGAACTAGGTCCTAAAGTAAGTATCTCAGTAAAAGAGGAGGTTTGTAAACTCTTTCCGGAACAAGTATTTCAGACTTTCTCTGATAAACTAAATGTGCCAGTACCAGAGACTCCAGGAAAAACCAGAAATTTGTTTTTGCAATTAGCCGAGCATGTAGCCCAGTCTCTAAATGTCACTTCATGTTATGTTTGTCAAAAAACTGTAATAGGAGATCAATGGCCATAAGAAGCCCGATAATTAGTGCCTACAGACCCAGTTTCTGATGAATTCCTGGTCCAAAAGAATCACCCTGATCATCTCTAGGTTCTAAAAGTCTTAATTATTGGACAATATTGCATGGCTAAGAAAAAGAAAAAAATTCACTCATTCTGTAGGATGACTTAGTTGTCTGGGGGCAAACATTGTGTAATGGTACTGAAAAAAAAACCAGTTACATGGTGGAGTTCCAATTACACAGAAAGAGATTCATTCAGTAAATTTCCAAAGTTGCAGACTGTCTGGACCCACCCAGAATTCCACCAGGACTGGACTGCCCCCACCGGGTTTTACTGGATATGTAGACACAAAGCCTATGCTAAGCTGCCTGACCAGTGGACAGGTGGTTGTGTTATTGGCACTATTAAACCATCTTTCTTCCTACTGCCCATAAAATGAGGAGAACTCCTGGGCTTCCCTGTCTATGCTTCCCGCAGAAAATGAAGCATAGCTATACGTAATTAATAAGATGATAAATGACCTCCTAAAAATTATACAATACTATAGGCCTGCCACTTACATACAAGACAGCTCATGGGAATACTGGACCCCCATTTACATGCTCAACTGAATCATATGGTTGCAAGCTATTTTAAAAATCATCACTAATAAAACTGGTCAAGCCTTGACTATTCTGGCCCAGCAAGAAACTCAAGTAAGAAATGCTATCTACCAAAATAGATTGGCTCTCAACTACTTGCTAGCAGCTGAAAGAGAGGTCTATAAGAAATTTAACCTTACTAATTACAGTCTACACATAGATAATCAAAGGCAAGTAGTTAAAGACACAGTTAAAAATATGACAAAACTGACACATGTGCCTGTACAAGTGTAGCACAAATTCGACCCTGAAGCCATGCTTAAAAATTAGTTCCCAGCGCTAGAAGGATTTAAAACTCTTACAATAGAAGTTATAATAGTAATAAGAACCTGCTTACTGCTCCCCTGTTTGCTACCTGTACTTCTTCAAATGATAAAAAAGCTTCATTCCTACCTTAGTTCACCAAAATGCTTCAGCACAAGTGTACTACATGAATCACTATCAATCTATTGCACAAGAAGACATAAGTAGCAAAAATAAGAGTGAAACCTCCCAATAATAAAAAGTGAGAGTCTCAAAGGGGGGAAATGAGGAAAGAGAGACACCCTTTCATATTGTTTTACATTGTTTTATACTCAGTACCTGTTTTAAGAAAAAACAAGGAAGTAAAACTAAAGACAGGCAGCCGGTGCCAGACCTGAAACCAGGCCTGGGCCTGCCTGGCCTAAACCCAGTAGTTAAAAATCAACTCATAACTTAGAAACCGATGTTATTCATAGATTCCAGACATTGTATAGAAGAACATTGTGGAAATCCCTGCCCTGTTCTGTTTCTCTGACCACTGGTGCATGCAGCCCCTGTGATGTTCACCCTGCTTGCTCAAATCAATCACAACCCTTTCAGGTAAAATCTTTAGTGTTGTGAGCCCTTAAACGGGACCGAAATTGTGCACTCGGGGAGCTCGGATTTTAGGGCAGTAGCTTGCCAATTCTCCCAGCTGAATAAATCCCTTCCTTTTCCAACTTGGTGTCTGAGAGGTTTTGTCTGTGGCTAGTCCTGCTACAGTATTATTAATATTCCCAGCCCTCTGTGCCCTGCTGCCATGTAGTAGGGGCTTAATTGATGTTTACATCGTACTCCCACCAGAAGGTCCCTCACCCTTGAAAGTGGCTACCCCAGGCCAGGGCCCCTCAACAGATTGAAGATCCAGATTCTACTCTGTCCTGGCAGTTTCGGGTGGCCCCTGAGAAGGGCAAGCCTTCGGCTCCCCAGGCAAGGACAGTCACAGCTAAGTACGCGCGGGGGCGGTAGAGAGCCAGGGCTTTCCAGGAGCCAATGAGTCTTTAACTCAAAGAGGAAGCCCTGCATTGCCCGCCAATGTAAACCAGGAATCAGGAGTGCGTCAGCTATCATCGGGTAGACTTCACGCCAGCAGAAAATGAACAGCAAAAGAGCAGGCGGAATTTAGGGGCTTTCACGGATCATCATCATCGTAATAGTCAATAATGATGGCAGCAGACACTAACATTCACGCGTTCTTAAGTGCAAGGCACAATGCACATGTGTATGGCCCCATTTTACCATCTCAACACACTACGAGGGTTGGCGTCTCATTTTTACAACGGAAGAAACGGAGGGGCTCAGGAATAGCGTATCCTCTGCATATCTCCCAAGTGGGTCCTGTTCTCCAGCGCCCCAGCGGTCTGGGCCTCGCGGTCCCAGTCCGGCTCCCAGGCCGCCGCCCAGCCCTTCTCCGCGCTCTCCTGCGCCTGGGCCACTCCCGACCCCTGCTGTCCCGACCCCTAGCTCCTCCTCTCCCACTCCGCCCAGCCCCAGCCGCTGGGCTCCTCCTTCCCTGCACGCTCCGCCCCCGACCTCCCGGCTCCTCCCCGGCCTGCCCGCCACACCCCTGGATCCTCCTGCAAGTTCCGCCCCTGGTCCCCGGCTCCTTTTCTCCCGCCAGCTCTAACCCGCGCTTGGCTAAGGTCCGCGGGAGCCCGCGAGCCACCGAACGAGTAGAGAACTCGGCGCCGCCAAACAGCCCAGCTCGTGCCTCAGCGTCCCGGCGCCGCCGCGCCAGTCCTCCGAGTAAGTGCCTCCTGGGCGCTCCAGTCCCGCGCACACCCCCGCGCGCCTCTCCCGCCGCTGGGCTGCGGGCTGCTCTTGGGGCGCGCCCCCGGCTCAGAGAGTTTCGGAAGCGAGTGTGAGTGAGTGTGAGTGGGTGCGTTTGAACAACTTGTGTAGGTGGGTGTGCGTACGAGTGTGTGCGGGAGCGCACAGCCTCGGAAACTCCCCGTAATTTTACTCAGTTCCAGTGCCGCACTGAGGATCCAAGACCCCTTGCCAGGAACCCTTACCTATTCAGGGCGACCTCTTCACCACCTCCTGCTCTGAGCCTCATTCCTTCCCTCCCTTTGTAACTCGGCTCCCTATTTGTCACGTCCTCCTGTAACCGCACATGCTGGCGAAAGCACTGCCCGGGTTATCACGGTGCCCCAGATTGCAGACTGAGATGCTGGCCTGAGATTGTAATCCAACCTTGCATTGTAAAACAGGCAGAGACCAGAGCCCTGCTTTGAGATCATTCGATGGAGACTTCCTTTGAGGAAGAAAGTGTGTGTGTGTGTGTGTGTGTGTGTGTGTGTACATGACTGCACATGTGGCACTGGAGCCCTCAGCACCTGCTTCAAAGACACCTGATGAGCGCCCAGGCTCCTCGGACTCCGGGCGACTGATAGGCACGTTCAAGACCAGGCTGACCCAAACAGGCTTAGGCACCTCGAATATGTTTATTGCTTCAGTGACACTGTATTCCTAAACCAACAGATTTTCTAAAACACAGAAGCTCTATGTAGAAAGAGCAGTATCCCTAGAGGAATCATGGAAAGAATCAAACAGTAGTTCAGTGCCCAGTGTTGAAACAAGAAAATCCTTGGATTGCTTAAGACTGATAATTCTATCCCTACATAATTATTTTTGTAGGGGGAGGTGGGGATCAGTACTCCCTCAGTGCAGGACATATTTCTGCATTTAAAAAAGTAACTGGAAGCTTTGCTATCATAACAGCAGTATTATACAAATGGTTTCTTCATCTATAAAGTGATTGCCTGGTTGCTGGGGTCCTATCTAATTTTAATAGTTGCTCTGAGTTCTTCTACATTTCAGTTTATTCTTGCTACTTTCTTGCTATGAAAGTAGAATATTCTCCTACTTCCTTGATAATAATCCATTTAAGAGATGCTCAAATCACATTCTAAGTAGAAACTATTCGTTGAGGGTAAGGATAACAAAGCTGTGTGGCCAAAGGAAATAACCAAAAAGGGTAGGCTTTAAGAAGCCATTGTGCATTGGCACATGAAAGTTAAGAGTTAATAAATCACTGTTAAGTGCTGCTTATCGCAGCCGATATTTTTATCCTGGTTTGAATCCTGTGTTACACAGAAGTGTTTCCACACTGTTTTCACTAAGGAAACATTATGCTTTGCAGTGTAAACATATGACTGCATCTCTCTTTAAGGAAAGAAATAATTATCACATTTAATTAAACACTTAGACACATTTATTGCCACCGTCTAATTAGATCTGTCATGAGGAGTTAAGTCAGCAAGCTATTGTTGTTGTTGTTTTTAGAGATAGGGTCTCGCTATGTTGCCCGAGCTGGTCTTGAACTCCTGGGCTCAAGCAATCCTCCTGCCTCAGCCTCCTGAGTAACTGGGACTACAGGGGCCCTCAAGTAATTGTTAATATTCTAGCTAATAACACAATTTGCTTTTTTGTGGATTTTTGGATGCCTTTTCTCTTCCATGCACATTTAATTGCCTCCCCCATTCACTGCCCATCTTTTGAGTTTTTACTTGTAATCTGAGTAAAGTTTAGGGAAGTAGACTAGCACCTACTCCTCTGTAAAATAGGAATCCCTTAGATACTGAATGTGTTGTGTTAAGCTCTTTGGATTGACATATGTAGACTTTATAAACCATTATATTAATCTATATTATGTGATGATTTAAGAATCATTAATAAATCAATGAATAAAACAAGGTTCTACCAAAATCACAGTGATCCTGCACAAATGGGCCTTTTAAACATTTTCTTTAAGGGCAACTTTTACTCTGTGTGCCTTTTGTTCCAGTGTGTTTAAACTCACCAAGAAAAGTTGGTGTGAGTTGAGAAATCTCATGTTTGTTGTCTCTTGATTTTCTATTTCAGACTACATTGCTAGACAGAGTCGCTGTGTATGTGTTGAGCTGTTGTGAGGACAGGCTGTCCTGGGATCCTAAACAGAATAGCAGAAACCTGGGGGTGAACACACGGCAGAGGCCAGGAACAGAGTATTTTATGAGGCCAGTTCTTTGCAATTCTCATTCTGTTGAAATGGAGGAAAGGGTGTGTGGAGAGGAATGATTGCATCCAAACAGTACTAATTAGGAAATGCTGAGTTGGAGGAGGAGTGAATTTCTATGTGACTTATGGCTTGGAGAACTTCACAGAGGTAATCTTTAAAGTTGAGTCTGCTGCAGTGCCAGGCACTGCAGAGGTCTCATATTTAATTGATACAGTTAATCCTCTTCTGCAGGAGATAGCCCAATGTGGTAGTAACACCCTGGAGATTTCATTCGTTCTCAGAATTGAGCTTTGTTCCACATCATGTAGAATGGTCCATTCCCCACGCCCTCCATTTATGCCTGATAGCAGTTGAAGGGGCTGAACATGAGATAACCTCCAGGAGACAGGGGAGAAACAGTGATGATAAATAAGGGCCACCTGCTTTTTCACAGAGGGGAATGGCATAGGGCCTATTAGTACAATCCCCGTGCTGGGGCATTGACTTTGGCAATGGCGACACGCACAGGGGCCAACCTGGATAACAAAATGGACAATTTCCCCTGCTTTGGCATTCTCCGGGATCTCTGGCTCTGATACAGAAGTTAAGGGAAGGAATTGTGTGCTGCCAGATTAACTTTTATCACCTCACCCCTCCTCATACTGCCCGCATCCTGCATTTAATACCAAATGCACACAACAAGAACTCAACAAACACTGAAAAGGCCCTCGTAACACCCAATCTTTGTGTTTCCCTGTGGCTAAGAATTTTCTTCCCATACTCTTGTGTCTGGTTTCGATGACTATGGCCCTGGAGTCTGAGCCAACTGCAGTTTCTAAGTTTTTATACTTCAGCTGTGCTGCCCAGTAGCTGAAAATGAGTGATTTGTAGAGGGTAAAAAACAAAAACAGAGACAGAGAACCATGTTGCAAAATGTAAAGGAGGTCAGTTCATTTTTAGCCTACATTTTGGCCTGAAGAGGAGGAAATGAGCTACAAGTGGAGTGTAGATAATTCTAGAATGGCAGAGCCAAGGGGCATCTTGGAAACCACCCGGTCTGTGGCCTTATACCCTATGGTTGCTGTTCCTCAACTTTGGAGGTGTCCACCTCCTTAGTCCAGCTTGCAGGAGGAGAGCACCATTCATTTACACAGCAGGCATTTACTGAGCTCCTGCTCTGTGCCTGGTACAGCACACCCTTCTCATGTTTACGTGAAAGCCTTGGGATTTGAGAAGGCAGGTAACTTGCGGAAAGATGCCTGTTGATAAGAAGGAGTCCCCGAAGGTAAGTTGCTAATGGCAAAAATGGGTTTGGAAGTCTCTTGTGTTTCACCAAGGAAAGTAAAGGTACTTCCTTAGTCAGGACAGTAGAATGATATTCAAAATATTTGTCTTTCTCAACAATAAGAAACTCAAAGAAGCACATTTCTTCCAACATCTGTTTCAAATAACCAGTGGTATTACTGAAACAAACCTGATTCCATAGGATTTTGTTTTACATCAGACAGAAGGTACCTGAGAATTGTTTGAAAATGTCACAGGCTCAGCAATAATCAAATCATACCCAGCCCATCCTTTTAGAGAGCAGTTGCTTTATCTCTGGAAGCAAGTGTTTATGGTTCAGAACCAAGGTAGCTGAGGTTCAGAACCGGCTGCAAAGCTGGGTGTGTGCCAAAAAGCTTGTTTTCCTAGGCTTGCCCTTTTCCGTATAGGACAAGGGGGATTAAAAACCAACACGGTGATGTTTCTGTCAAGACGACTGGGGGCTAGGTGTACAGATCTTTTCCACTAAAAACAAAAACAAGGGTTGCGGGGAGGTGGTCACAGGAATGAGACTCCAGGTTAACTTGTGAACACCTCTGGGTTAGTTTCTTTAATAACAGATAATTAAATTAAGTTCAAAATTCCACTTGTAGTTTCCTTAAACATCGGGAATAAAGATGACTTTAGTCAAGAAGTAGTTGTTTCCAATGACTTTGCTGGAACCAGCACCTCCTGTCTCAGCCCCTGCTGGCTGTGTGGCTTTGGACAGTCTGCTTTGCTCTCTGAGCCGGTTTCTTCACCAGAGTAAAAACTGGGGATAGTATTTACGTTGTAGGATTGTTGTGCAGATTACAGCAGATGTTCCTCTGCTGTGTCAGTGTGCAGAAGGCACCTATTAAGTGGAGGACTTGGTTAGATTGGCCAAATAGGTCTCATTCCAGTAAGCCTTAGTACTGAGCCACAGTGGAGTAGAGAGGGAAAGTAGTAACTTGTGTCATATGTGGTTTTAGCATGAATTCTTTTTTCCTTTAACGATGCCAGAGGAGCCCAGAGAATGGGGTGAATGTAGCACAACTTCAATGATTGCCAGCTGCAGGGTCACATGATTATATAAGGGAAATGTTGCCACTGCTGCCAAAGATAAGTGAGCCAGAGCAGGGCATTCGAGTTTTATGTGCCTGAGAACGAAGAAGAGCCATAGTACCCATTAAGCTTCACTGCATGAGGGAAACTTTCAAAAGACCTATTACAGTTAAATTGTGAGCAGTGGGTTGGCCTTTCACAACTCCCATGTTTAAAACAGGTAGTGAATGAAACTAGATTATCTAAGACAGACAGCTGCCCTTGGTGTTGCAAAGGGAATCGGGCTGGCGTGTCTTCAGGGGAAGTTGCGTGAGTTCCGGGAGGCCCAGGACAGGGACCGCATCTGCAGGATTAGGCACCAGGGCAAGGTCTTTTGGGAACACAGTACTCAGCAAGGTACACAGTGACTCTTGGATATTTTAAAGGAGCCAAAAAGTAAGCAACAGCCCACTCAGTCAATACCCGCTTTAAGCCTGGCTTCAAACCAAATTCATTTAGCTCAAGACTTCCTCATTCCCAACTCTTATTTATTACTCTTCTTTATCATTTGTTTAACAAAATGAGGTTTGTTTTTTTGTTTGTTTGTTTGTTTTTACAACATGACTGTCAACAAAAATAGGGGAGACGGAGATTGTGGTGTGCGTCATGTAGGCCCAACTACACTCATCCTTTCCTGTCCTGAGCTCTCATCTGACTGTGTTCAGACCCTCACACCCATGCAGACACGAAAAGAAATGCCACGGTCTTCTGAGAAAAAAATGCATGGACAGTGTTGGTGACAGAGTGAAAGTTACAGAACAAACTTTGGTCACGTAAATCTTTGGGAAGTAAGTGCAGTACCTCATTCCATCACTCAGTGGTCAGGAAACTACTCTCTTATTTTTCCTTCTTCACTCTTTAAAGGGTTGAGATTGTTTTCTGGAAAATGGCAGGTGTTTGGTTAAATCCTGTTTCACTACACTTGAAAGGCAGAGCAGTCCTCACTTAGTGATGGAATTCCTTTTGTCTTGAGGCAGAATTAGGCTGCTAGTGACTCATGAAGTATACCTGGAAGAGGTGAATGAGCTCAGGCCTTCCCAACATCCGGTGATGACCTCTGTTTGCACACACGTAGCCACTTTGCTCCTTCGCTTTTATGACCTGGAATGACTGACAGTGCCTGAAGGAACAGCTGCTATTACTTGCCAGGGTAAGAGACCCTGTGTAAATAGGGAGCCTCCTAAAGAAGCAAGGATTCCCTGCCCTGTGTACCTGTGGTGCTTATCACCTCCCTGTCAGGGAAGCTCTGCCCAGGTGGGGTAGTTTGAGGACATCATTTTCTGGGCAGCCACAAAAGTGATACACCAAATGAAACTTTGAACTTATCCAATGTGCTGTATTTGAGGGCTCATCTGGGACTTATAGCTCTGAACCTGACTGTAAGTCAGAATCACCAGTGAAGCTTGATGCAAATTGAGAACCCCTCGCCTGGGATACTTATGGGACTCATTTTCCTGTCTTGTTCTAGAAAGAAGCTTATTTAGGCAGCAGCTAGCTGTAGGGATTTTTTTTTTTTAATTATTATTATTATTTTTTTGGCAGTGGAAAGAGCTCTTGAAAGTACAGAATGACTTTAAAGTTTAAAGATTAAAATGAACACAACATATAAAATGAACACAGCATATAAAATGGACACCTGTGTACCCATCTTGAGAAATAACAAATTTGTTTTTATAGGTCTTCACTGGGTGGAAAAATATTGACAAGCAACCAAGTCAAGAACAAAAAATAACAACCGAAACAATTAGTGGTGTCCCACAAATAGATCCAGGAATTGAAGGCCATGAAACAGAGACATTGGAGAGTCTGCCCAATGTTCATTAGTTGAAAATCTAGACTTTGAGTCACTGACAATGCTGACATCATAAATCCAGTATGGCGGCTGACTTAAGGATAACTCAGGTGGTTTGTAGATACTGAACTGGGATGGGCGCCCTTATTTCAACAGGGGCACATGTTTGGAAGAGCCCACACCCAACTCAGGACTCAGAGTTGCCAAGCGGACCGTTTCCCCTACCCCAGGCCTGTTCCCTGTCCTGAGGTCCTGGTACCTCCAGGAATCTATTCTGTTCTCAGAGTGTCCCCCTCATTTTATAATGGTAGAAAACGAGAAAATGAAAAACAGACCATTTTTTTTCTTTGAAGCCATATTCTGTAACTTCCTCCCTCTGCTTTTGCATTTTGGGTTTTGCCAGTACTTGAGACTTCTCTATTTCTGAATTTTAGTCAGTTTTTAATTTATTCTTACAGGGGCCATGGAAATTATGAATAATAAAGGTCTGCTACTGATGATACATAGTACTAATTTTAGAAGAATGACAGCTTTTTTTTTTTTTTTTCCCTCCAGATTTAAATATTTGAACAGAGAATGACAGGTATGAAACTGACTAATTCAGGTCTGGCCTCTGCCTTCCTCTGTAGTCAGCCATCCCCCAGTTTGCTGCCCTGGAGTTGAGCACACCAGGACCTTCCAGCCTCACCATTAGGGAAATGAGGCAGATAGAGGAGGTTGGGCAGTGACTTGTGGAGACAGGTGGCAGGGGCAGAGGATTAACCACCCAAGTCCTGTAAGCATATCCACACTGAATTTTACCCTTTAATCAGTCTTTCGTAAGTTCTGCTTTCTTTTTTTCTCTCTCTCTCTTTTTTTTTTTTTTTTTTTTTTTTGATATGGAGTCTTGCTCTGTCTCCCAGGCTGAAGTGCAGTGGTGCAAACTCAGCTCACTGCAACCTCTACCTCCCGAGTTCAAGCGATGCTCCTACCTCAGCCTCCCGAGTAGCTGGGATTATAGGCACACACCACCACGCCTGGCTAATTTTGGTATTTTTAGTAGAGGCAGGGTTTCACCATGTTGGCCAGGCTGGTCTCGAACTCCTGACCTCAAGTGATCCACCTGCCTTGGCCTCCCAAAGTGTTGGGATTACAGGCGTGAGCCACTGCACCTGGCCTGAAAGTTCTGGTTTTTTATGGTTGCCTTTAGTGATGATAGTGTACCACATAAGTGTATTAGTTTGCAGGGGCTGCCATAACAAAATACCACAGACTGGTGGCTTACACAACAAAAATTTATATTCTCACAGTTCTGGAGACTGGAAGTTCAAGATCAAGACGTCAACAGGTTTGGTTTACCTGAGGCCTCCCTTCTTGCCTTTCGGATGGCCATGTTTCTGCCGTATTCTCACAAGAACATTTCTCTGTGCACATCCCTGGTGTCTCTCCCTTTTCATAGGATATCAGTCATATTAGATTAGGGTCCCACCCTTATGATCTCATTTAACCTTAATTCTTTATTAGAGGCTGTCTCCAAATACAGCCATAATGGAGATTAGAGTCTCAGTATATGAATTTGGGGGCTATATTTCAGTCTGTAACAATTGCCTTTATAAAGGATATTAGTTGTTCCCCTTTACACCGGGAGGATCATTTCAAGACCTCCAGTCTATGCCTGAAACTGCACGTAGTTCTGAACCCTATATAAGCTATACTTTTTCCTATACATGTGTACCTATGATAAAATTTAATTTTTAAATTAGGCATAGTAACAGATTAACCATAATACCAAATAATAAAATAGAACAATTATAACAATATATTGTAATAAGAGTTATGTAAATGTGGTCTTTCTCTCTTCACTTGCTCTCAGAATATCTTGTATACTGCACTCACCTATTTTCAGACTGCATGCTCTATGATCACACTGCAACTGTGGAAACCGAGACCATAGATATGGGGGCCTACTGAGGAGACCACACTGTTTGTGTTGTGATTGTCATATGGTTTATTTCTATATATATGTATAATCCCCACAAATTATAGTTTTTTCTTTAAACAATGATCTTTTGAAGAAATTAAAACAGAAGAAAAATACCCACTTACTGTGTGTGGGGCTTTTGATTTTTTAGTGTACACCCAAGTTTCCATCAGGGATTTTTTTTTGTCCTTCAGGCTGAAGAGTAAAAATTTTTAATATTTTAGCTCACATCCGCTGGCCACAGATTCTCTCAGCTTGTTGTGTGTGCGCACACCTGGCGTCTGTGTGTCCAGCTCTCCTCTTACAAGGACACCAATCAAATTGGATTGGGGCCCATCATAAGACTAATTTTAACTGAGTCACCTCTTTAAAAATTCTGTTTCCAAATGCATTTGCTTTTTGAGATATTAGGAGTTAAGGCTTCAGCATATGAACTTTTTGGTGTTTCTTAGTCTGTTTGTACTGCTGTAACAAAATATCTGAGACTGGGTAATTTGTAAATAACAGAAATTTATTTTCCATAGTTCTGGAGCCTGGAGATTCAAGATCAAGGCACCTACAGATTCAGTGTCTGGTGAGGGCAGCTCTGGGCTTCCAAGATGGTGCTTTTTTGCTGTGTCCTCACATGGTAGATGAGACGGGAGGTGGAGGGGCAAAAGGCACTGGGGTAATCCTTTCAACCTCTTTTGTAAGAGCACTAATCCACTCATAATGGTGAAGCCTTTATGACTTAATGACTTCTAACCACCTCTTAATACCACCACCTTGGGGTTTAGGTTTCAACATATGAATTTTGAGGGGAGATACACCTTCAAAACCATAGCAGGAGGGACGCAATTCAAATCATTACAATCAGGATGCTTTAGGCTGCAGTTAAGCGAATGCCAATGAACAGTGATTTGATAATAAAGACATTAAATTATCTTATATGAAGGGCAATCTGGGATTGGGTAGATTCAGGATTGGATCCTTGGCTAAACAGTGTCATCAGGGATCAGTTCTATCTATTCTCATCCTTAGCATGTTACATTTTTATCTGCAGACTTGCCACTTTGTGGGCAGAAAATAGCTTTCTCAGCAACAGGTATCACAGGTTCCTGCCAACCTCTTTTTAAGACAGGAAGATGTGTGTGTGTGAAGGGTGGACACAGAGGGCAGCAATAACTTGGTTCTCCTGTAGTGTTTATCCCTTTTCATCCAGGAGTAAAATCTTTCCTGAAGCCTCCTGAGGCCTCATTGGCCAGAACTGAGTCACAGCCTTAAGGGAAGCTGTAAAAGTGAGTATTGGGCATTGAAGGAGAACCTCTATTGTGGGAGGTTGGCTGTGCCCATAGAAGAAGGGAAGGGGCATGGTTACAGGGTGGACAAGAAGCACCTATACTAACCCTGGGCTCCCGTTCCCTAGAGGCCAGTTACAGCCATCAGTATTCCTGATACTAATAATCCCAGGTTTCGTTGGAGTTAAAACTAACCACCCATAATGGTAATTGGGAGGAGAAAACCAAATAATGATATGGAAGTTGTTGAAAATCACATATACTTAATTACTAGTAGCTGTGACTTTTTCTTACTCTTTTTCATTTTAAAACTGACTGGACGTATCTTGAAGCAGTGATTTTTTAATGTTAAAGATCATAGGTTTATAAAATAGCACTACTTACTTTGGAGAAGGCATCCTGCATTCCAACCAGAAAGGTATCCATCATATAGAGAGTTCCTTAATTTTCCAGAAATGTTTGCCATCCCAGTAATCATGGCAACCACTTATTGAGTACTTAGGGTGGGCCAGCAGATACTGTGCCGAGTGCTTTATACACATTATTTAATTTCATCTTCAGAAGGGATCTGTGAGAAAGATACTATTGTTAATCCTTGTTTACAGATAAGGAATTGAGGCTTAAGGAGGTTAAGTAACATGCTGTGAGTGCCTGGCCATGCTGGGATTTACACTCTGGTGGCATAGCTCTCCCCTCCCATACTTGTGCTATAGGGTGTTACCCTTCAATAATAGTGCCACAAACACCCTCCTTTTCTGTGAACTCTCAAAGGCTGTTACCTCTCCAACCAGCCTGGTTCTGCTACAAAGCTTGTCTCCGTGTTTCATTCAACAACAAATAGTAGAAGGATGAACCATGGGGTGTGCAGAGCTGGTCACACCACATCTCATGGAGTGTGAGATGTGTCATCTTATATTTGTGAGAACCCAATGCCCAGCTGTTCATTGCAATTCTGGTAGATATCTAAGAGGTTATTATTTTATTTTATTTTATTTATTTGTTATATGTGTTTTTTTTAGAGATAGGGTCTTGCTCTGTTGCCCAGGCTAGAGTGCAGTGGCTATTCACAGGTGCAATCCTAGCCCACTACAACCTCAAACTCTTGGCCTCAAGCAATTCTCTCGCCTCAACCTTTTGTGTAGCTGTGGGACTACAAAGGTCCATGCCACCACACCCAACTCTAAGAAGTCATTTTGAATTGAGATTGCTCTTGAGGTATTTTGGAGCATGTCATTCGTTATACACTTTTTAAAATAATTTAAGGGTTATAAGGCAAATTTTAATTAAACAATGTAGATTCAGTTATTTACCTTCAAAGTGAAAAGTTCATTGAAACAGAGTCCATAAGATGCTGATTCCTGTCTGATTTATTGCTGGGTCGCTGCACTTTCCACCTAGCACTGAGAGACACCTTGCAGCTTTTTCCGTCAGTTGGCGACTGTGCTGTTATGCCTGATAGATTTTCTTAATGCTTTTTTCGTACTTTTATTGTAAAATAAAACATAAATATCAAAAAGCCACACAAAACAAATGTACATAACTTAGTGAATTATTACAAAGCAAACACTCATATATATCACTAGCATTTAGGTCAAGAAATAGAACTTTGCCAAACGGACCAAAATCTTACATCCCATCCTGATCACATTTCCCTCTGTTCCTCCAAAGGTAAATGCCATTCTGACTTTTATAGTAATTACTTCCTTGCATGTCTTTATGGTTTTATTACCCAAATGAGCAGCCTGACCCACTGAGTTTAGTCTTACCGATAAAGAAAAAAAAAATGTATTTTAAGTCTCTTTTAATCTACAGATCCCTCTACCGGAGTCTCCTTCCTTTAACTTTTTTTTTTTTATTTGTTGCAGGACCTGGGCTGTTTAATCTGTAGAGTTTCCCACAGTGTTGATAACAAGAAAGATGCACACTCATGGTACAGTTTAACTTACTACTTTGCCCTCTGTTTCCTGTATCTGGATCCAGAGACTTGATCAGATTCAGGTCTGGTCGCTTTGGCAAGATTAAAGATGATGGTGTATTCTTTCACTGGGAGACACATGGGGTCTGGTTTTTCCACTCTTTTGATGTTAGCAGCTGTTGATCCTCAGTGTCTAAATCTGTTAAGTCAGTGGGGCAATTGCAGAATGGTGATACTCTAATTCTATAATTAGATTTTATTTATTAGCTGGAATAATTTTATAAGGATAGATGCCTTTTCAATCTGTTATTTGATTGCCCAGTGGTACAATTCACATAGGAAAGGGATGTGAATTCTTTCCTATGCTTGATATATTTTATATATGCTTGATTCTTTCCTTTGATTTACTCAGTTTTCAAGAATTGATTTCATGTCATTCTCAGAAGATCACTGATTAGGGTGTTTTTTTTTTTAATTGTTATGAGCTCATGGAATTAAATCTATTTTATAGGTTTTATTCCATTGAAATTTTAGTTTTTACCGAGACTCAAATTGTCTGATCTTTGACGAATGGGAGCCTCTTCAGTTGGCCCCTAAGTCCTCCTGATCTGACCTTAGTATTCTTGTTAGTTTCCTGCTGTTTGATTTGTTAAGGTGGTCCATGCTTGTCTTGTACATTTCTTGCCTATACCTGGAGTCAACCATTTTCCCAGGAAACCCTGGTTTTTTTTTTTTTTTAGTAAGAAATGGTATTTCAAGACTATAATCCAGATACTGGGAATCCTCATTCAGTGGAATGGTTAGTATAGGCCTTTCATTGGTCAGAGCTGGGAAACACACACACACACACACACACACACACACACACACACACACACGCACGCACGCAAACATAAATACTCATATAAAGATAAAATACTTTGTGAGTTAATAATGCTATTTCCAATTCAAATTCAAGACTATAGGGTTTCTGTTTAACCTCTTATATATTACATTTTTATTCCTTTCCTTCTGCACTTTAAATCCTGGTTTTTTGGTCACAAGGGAAATAGACTATTATATAATTACCTATTTGATTACCCCATATTACACACACAGTAGTCTCCAAATAATGACAGTAATACTACCATTACCAGCTATGATTAATGAAAACAACAAAAATAATTTCTTTGGCATATGCCATACTAATTCTGCCCCACGTTAAAAAAAAAGGTTTAGTACTTCTGCATCATCAGATCTTATTATTGTTATATATTAAAATATCTCCCTTTTAATACTCATTTGGTCTTATTTGTACAGGTTGTTGTATATACATCATGCTTATCACTTGTCCTCATATCAGTGTCTCTAGACATTTTGATTGAAGCTCTTTCTTTAGTAGATTTAATAGGAAAGGATCATGGGAACAATATTCCCTAATTTCTTGATAAAACTTGGTCTGTGACCTTTATAATTAAGGGTCACTGTTGTCTGATATAAAATCCTTGGCTCACATTTTCTTTCCTTGAGAATTTTAAATATGTCACTCCATTTTCTTCTGATGTAAACTATTGTTGTCTGAAAGTCTAATGATGATGATCTCAATGTTTTCCCACTATACGAGCTACTCTTTTAGCACTTTTCAGAGTATCAACTATATATAATTTCATTCAGTTGACAGAGTATGAGCATTTCAGTACTGTAACTAGCGAGCTGTTATGTTACCAAATCTGAGCGTATGACTTGGTCAACTGTGGTGCCAAATAATCTCTTTCTGCTCTTGACCCAGAATAAGCCACTTACTCTCAGTAACTGTAGGTTTTTTATCTTTGTAACCTCCGCTGGACCTTGTAAATAGTACAGAATTAACACTAAACATATACTTGCTTATGAAATAAATGCTGTGGAAGGATGTGGGCTTTTTTCTTGTTCTTATTAGCCTGTTGGGATCTGTCCCATCCCTTTGCCTCTTTTCCTCTGATCCGGTGAGGCTTTGCCTTTGTGTTCCTTGAGACAGGCCCTTCCCCTGAGCAGAAGGTATGAGGGTGCAGCACCCGTCGGTTCTGGGTTGTCCTGTGTCCGGTTTTCAGACTGTGTTCTTGTTGTATTGCATTTTCAGTACTAGCATGTTGGGAACTCCTGGCTCACAGAGTATCTGACTCCACAGTAAGGCCACTGTGGTCCCCATGCCTGCTTGCCCTTTTCTTTGTCTACACCTTGATCTATTCTTTTCTGGGTTTTATAGCCCAGGCCCCTGGCGTGTGGGACATAGATCCCAGCCTCTCTGTGACCTACCTTTTCTGACCACTGCATCAGTGGGTGCCGGGGATTGCACCTGCCCAGACAGGCCCTTTCTTCCTTCCTGCCCTTTCCTTTCTTGACTGATCTTTTTGGTCTTCATTTCTTGCCCATCAGAACCTTTTGCAGGGCACTGCAAAATGAGACCCTTGGCCAAGATATAACTCAGATGCATTTTGCTCAACTTACACACTGTGTTCAGCTTTTAAAATTGCCATCTCACTTAGCGGGGCATTTGTGCCAGTTTGGCCAAAGACTCTGCTGCTCCCTATTGTGTTCCTCCTGGTAGGTCATGCATTTCATTTATCTGCCTGACTCCTAGAGACAGGTGAGTTGGTGACCTCTGAACTTTGGTATCTCTTGCTTCTCAAAGCATTGACCATATGGTGATGACCTTGGGCTGCCCTGTTTTATTCGTGGCCTGCACTAGTTTAGTAAGACATTCTTGCCCTGATTCTCTCACCCTGTTAGGACCTGGCCTGTGGGCCATTCCAACTTTTTCTTTCATCCTCTTGAGTATCCCAGTCACATGTAATAATAGGAAAAAACCAATCGTATGACACTTAGCTTTTAAAAGCTTTTACTCTACAAAAACGATGAAAATGATCAAGGCGTGATAGGCTAGGCATAGTGGCCCACACCTGAAGTCCCAGCTACTCCGGAGGCTGAGGTGGGAGGATCCCCTGAGCCCAGGAGTTTGAGACCAGCCTGGCAACATAGCAAGACCCTGTTTCTATTAATTAAAAAAAGGTAATGGAATAGTGGTTCTTCCCTGATGGATGTAAATGCTTAGGTGATCTCTTATTGCAGGTATAAAGAAAAAGGGAAACTCTTAGCCTTGGTCACACCAAGGAGATCTTGCTGTAAGAGAGTCAGATATGGAAAAGCTGCCTGTGACTTGAGAAATTGCTCTTACTCCCTCCTTTTCTGTTCCTGGTCAGTGCCCTGAAGTGAGGAGCTGTAGAGTTGGGCCCTTCTCTCTGTGGCCGGGCCTGTGGGAGGCCACTCATGATCCTGACTGCTCTAGTGAATTTCTTCCCAGATCTAGTTTTTCAGGTCACAGTTGAAACAGTCCTGGAAATGACTCTTTGCTCCAAAGAATCTTTGAGACAAATAAGTACTTGGGTTAAAAAAAAAAAACACAAAAACAAAACTTTCTATTCTGTTTTATTAGTTCAGCAGAAATCATACTGAAGACTTGTTCTTCTTCTGTTCTCAGCTGCCTGTCTTTTTGCCTTTTGCCTCTGGTTGGCCCATGTATGTGCCAAGTGTGACAGTAAAGGCTCAGTAGTTTTTGACCACTTACTATGTGCCAGGCACTGTACTAAGATCTCTCTATACATTGCCACATTCTTCAATGACAGTTTGAAATAAGTTCTATCATTATTATCCCCATTTTAAAGATGGGAAAACAGACTGCAAGAGCTTAAGTTGTTACCCAAGGTCAGAGGAAATCAGATATTCAAATCCAGTGGTTTCTAACCATATTGCCGTAGTTCCTCTTGCAGGAACTAAGCCACCCAGCCAGCTTGCAAGGGCTTGCTGGAGGGTAGTAACAGAGCTGGGATCCAGGGGTTAAAGGATAGCGATCTTGAATATTGTAGAACAGTTCTTCAACCAAAAAAAAAAAAACCAAAAAAAACTTTTGAACAGATTTTTCTCAGAGCTTTTTAAAAATCCCTGATTTAGACCAGGCGCCTGTAATCCCAGCACTTTAGGAGGCCGAGATGGGTGGATCACTTGAGGCCAGGAGTTCAAGACCAGCTTGACCAACATGGCAAAACCCCCTTCTACTAAAAATACAAAAGTTAGCCTGGCATGGTGGTGCATGCCTCTAGTCCCAGCTACTTGAGAGGCTGAGGCAGGAGAATCGCTTGAACCCAGGATGAGGAGGTTGCAGTGAACCAAGATTGCACCGCTGCACTCCAACCTGGGTGACAGAGCTAGACTCCATCTACAAAAAAAAAAAAAAAAAAAAAAATTCTGTAGCATAAAAACATGACTCCAAGTCTCACAGCCTGAGTAGCCCCAGGTTTATACATCCATTGTCAGGGCTGCAGACAACTTGAGAGCAACCTGTCTTGCTGATAACAAGTCAGCAGTGTTACTAGCATTTGCTTGTTAACAATACCTCAATAAGGGACAAGAAGAAGGGAGGTGAAACTTAAATGTGCCAATTTTGAAACTTGCTAGGCATTCTAGTAGTGAGTTTGGTAGAGAAAGAAGTTAAAATTATCTAGAAATAAGGTTTTTGAATTTCTTACTATCTGTGCTATCTCTCCATATGTTGTCAGAATCTTTTTTTTTTTTTCTAATTTAAAGCATCGTTTATACCCAGCGGAATATCATAGAGAAATTTTGCTTACGTGGTCTTTTTGAAATAGTTAAGCAAAGGATGCAGCAATTATTTGGTACTAGGTAATAGGAAAAACTCTGGACAGGTGAGCAGGAGGTGGTCTGTGCAGAGACTGGGTATGTAATATTGTTGAGATGCTCAACCCCTCTGGGCTGTAATTGATATATCTAAGAAATGTGAGTTGTCAACTATAAATCATCTCTAATCCCTCAGTGTGAAAATTCTGTATTCTGGTAATTATCACATGTACTTTTCATTGTCATTTGAAGCATGGGAACCAGGGAGTCCGAAGCTACTGGTGGAGCCAGAAGAGTAGTATCCTGGGTCCCTGTGGGAAGAAGTGCTGACTGCCCCAGTGTGGAATGAGAAATTCTGCATAAGTGGCTTTGGGTGGGAAGCCAGGAAGAACTCTGGCCCCAGAGTCTTCCCAGGAGGCTCCAGAACTACAAAATGTTTGCCTTGAGATAATCTTGTGAGTAGGTTTATTTTTAGGCTATATTTGTGTTCCCTCTCATTGCTAAGATAAGTGACTGTTAACTCTACCAACATACAAGGAAACTTTGCTAAATTATGTTTTACACAAGAGAGCCTATCTGTAAAAGTATCCAAGAAGCTGATACAAGTGACCACAAGTGAATTCATTTTGATACAAAAAGGGTTCAGTACAGCATTGTTTTTAAGAATGAACAAAACAAAAACTGGAACAACCTAAATATGGGTCAGCTGCTTTTACATACATGAGGGCGCTTCCTTGAGATGAAACACTGCAGCTTTAGAACGAGGTTGGTCTCTGTGCACTGATACGGAAAGATCTCCAACACAGATTAACTCAAAAAACAAAATACTGATCTCATCATGTGTAAAAAGGCATATTGTAAGTTTATGAGTACATAAGCCTTTTTCTTTTTTTTTTTTAGAAGAATGAACAATATACTGTTAGTAGTGGAACTATGAGTTGAAAGAGAGGAAAAGAGTTTAACTTTTCATTTTATACTGTCTATGTGTTTAAATTGTGTAATAAAAATATATTTGGCAAAGGAGGGAATTTAGATTTCAGTTGAGGTTTTGAGGCATTCTAGTACTTTCTTAGAAAAATCTGTATAAAAAGTGCATGCTGAGAAAAGGTAGGCATTGTCTGGAAACTCTTCAGGCTCCCAGTGTTGGGTAACTCCCACACTGCACTTCCCCAGCCTTTACTATCCTCTTCTCAAAACACAAATCTCTGGTTATTGATTCCTCTAACCCAGAATAGTCAATGATTCCCAGTGTACATTTTTAAAAGTCCCGGTCGGGCGCGGTGGCTCTCGCCTGTAATCCCAGCACTTTTGGAGGCCGAGGCGGGCGGATCACAAGGTCAGGAGATCAAGACCGTCCTGGCTAACACGGTGAAACCCCGTCTCTACTAAAAATACAAAAAAATTCGCCGGGCCTGGTGGCGGGCGCCTGTAGTCCCAGCTACTCAGGAGGCTGAGGCAGGAGAATGGCGTGAACCCGGGAGGCGGAGCTTGCAGTGAGCCGAGATCGCGCCACTGCACTCCAGCCTGGGCTACAGAGCGAGACTCTGTCTCAAAAAAAAAAAAAAAAAAAAGTCCCAAAGACCATCATGGCAGAGCAGGCAGGCGATGGGCCTGGCCTGTGAGTTTGTCATCTTGCATTTGGGCAATGTTTGTGGTGGCTCTGCCATGCCCCAGTCACAGTGTTAGTGCAAGAATACAGAGGTGAACTGCGTGCTGTGAAACTGTACGCAACTTCCTCTAGCCTCAGTCTTCCCACTTACAAGACAAGTTGTCAGGATTAAATAGAACAACAAATGCACGGAGCCCGGAGGACAGTATTTGCTCACTTGCCCCATCCTTCTGTCCATGCCCAAGGCCAGATGTGATGCCTACTCCTCCTCTGAATGTTTCCTTTGGTTCCCATTTCTAAACCCTGCATTGTTCCAGAACACATCGCACACATCCCTTCCTTTGCCTGATTGTATCGCCCCTTTCCTGCGTTGCCCATTGCTTCTCTTTCCTGGACAACATTAGCCTACCCTCTAGGAGCCAGTTCAGATGCTGCCTCCTCCAGGAAGCCTTTTCTGGTTCAGAAGTCATCTCTTCCTCTTAAGGTTTTGTGTAGTTCTTTCTAGTTTCCTTTCTTTATATTGATTCTATCACTTACAGCATTCCACCTTAGTTTGCAGCCTTCTGTGCCTTACTAGGATAGCTTCCCTGGGGCAGTAACCAAGTCTTTGTTTTGCTTTTTTTTCCCCCAGCTTTACTGAGATATAATTGACAAATAAAAATTGTATAAATTCAAGGGGTAGAATGTGATGATTTGATGTGTAATGATTACCAGAGTCAAGTTAATTAATAAATCCTTCACCATACGTAGTTACCGTGTGTGTGTGTATGTGTGGTGGGAACACTTAAAATCTGCTCTATTAGTAAATTTCAAGTAAACAATACAGACTTATTAACTATAGTCGCCGTGCTGTATATTAGGTCCCCAGAACTTACTCGTCTTATAACTGAAGGTTTGTATCAACATCTCCCCATTCCCCACCCTCCAAACCCAGCCCCTGACAGCTGCTATTCTGCTGTCTGCTTCTAGGAAGTAACTCAGTTTTGTTATCTCTGGAACTCATCTTTGTGCCCATGTTCTCAGTAAATATGTGTTAACCAATGACTTCATTTTTAGGATTTGCCTAAATATCATTTTTACTTAAGGGGTTATTTTAGTTTCAACTAAAAATGAGAACATTTCCTTGAAATCCAAGCTAGACACAGTTTCTTTCCCCCTGCAGGGATTAAACTTGAAAATTGTGGCTTTACTAAGCCTGAGGAATTTTTAGGAGGAGACCAGGCAGGCGTCTTATCTCGGTTGGTCTAGACAGTCACCACCTTGTACGTGAGTAATTGGCCCATAAGCTCTTGTCTGATGAGGTGAGATGTTAACCTGATAATTTAAAAAGCAAACATACTACACCCATTACTAAGACAACTCCCAGCAAAAGTAAAGGAAATTTATAAAGAAAAAGCAGTAAGGTTATAGAGGTGTGTGTGAAAACATATGTTTCATTTCTCGTATTCCTTTCCATCCTCATCTATGGTTATATATAGCTGTGACCATAGAATATACACAATTTAATGTTCTGTTTCCTCTTAACATTATTTTGTACACCGTTTTGCATGTTTTTATGGACACTTGATGTGTTTCTAAATGAAACAATTGGAGTTTAGTTGGTTGTTGCCTTTCCTGAGAAATAAATGGAGAGTGTGAAACAAAGATGTACTTGAGGGAATGTAAGCATCGTATATTCCTAAAAGGCATGGTCTTATTCTGATGCTGCTAAATTTTATGGGAGCAAAAACATTAACAAATGATTTGATTGATGTTTGCAGCACAATCAATGGGATTAAGGCCTTCGGCCACTGAAAAAAGTTTTCTTTAATTAAATACACATCTTTAAGAGATTAGACAGAGTTTCACTCAAGCAATGGCTCTTTATTTAGAAAAGCAGTTGGGAACAGCTGCAAGGCAGTCTTTCCTTATCGACAGGCTTGTATAAGTAGCCCCAAGTTGTTTGCTAATAAATTTCAGGTCCTTAACACTAATAGGATGAAATAATTTTACATAGAAGGATCAATCTCTAACCTCCTTTTTCAGAAGAAACTAATCTGACTGGTGCCTATAGGCAATGAGGTGTGTTTAACATATGGAAAGAATTAGACTAAATACCAGAATCTCTTTGAGGTTTGTGGATATAGTCTCCAAAGAGAGAGAAGGGCATTTAAAATTAAACTGCACAGAATTATAACAAGCACTAACTACTCATTCTTGGAATGAATCTTGCTTTGGCCCTAGGCTAAGTTGACTGGATTTGTGTTCCTTTTGTTGGCTTAAAGCCACATTCACTCCTTTTTACAATGAGAACCAACTGCTTCCTAGCACGGTTTTGTAGCCTTCTTTTATGGAGGTTCTTAATTGTTTTGCTATTTCTTTCATCATGCAGAGTCATTAATACAAATGTTGATTCAAAGCAAACTTACCTTCTGGGCCAGCTTATCTGTTAGGAATTAGTGTATTTTATATCATGATCACACCTTACTATACTTATTGTATACAATCAAATCTCCTATAATTTCACAAAGGGATGCTTATCAGACTTGTGTTCCCAGTAGTGTGTATCTTTCTGTGGTATCTATGGTTTTGTTTATGAAAGAACTGCCAAAAGATTGGTCCAGGTTTGTTTCTGTTTTTATTTATGACTTAGAGAGGCTTTCGGTCTTACTAGTCACCCAGACCAGTTTCACTGGATTCCAAGAAGACCTAAGAGGACTGTTAGGTTTGTAAGAGAAGGACTCTGCTAGGCTGTAGCTTAGCCATGACTTCAAGAGAAGACCTGTATTGGGCTGGAAACCTCTTTTAAATATTAGAGAATTCAGAATAAATCTTCTCAAATAAAAACTTATGAAATGCTATCAGTTTCTGGGACTGGGACAGGGTGCCTGGCACAAGGGAATTCTACCAGGTTCAAGCTGCTTAGACATGGCTGACACCAAACCCTGTATGTGGCTGCTGTTTATTATTGCCAGCCTCTTCCTCCCATTCCCATCACTAATTTTTGCCTTGCTCCAATGCCCATAAAGTTAAATGTCCTTAAAGTTAAAAATAAATTACAAAATCATTCAAAACCAATATGAAGTCAGTCCAAGACACAGCTTCACCAACGATTTCATTACGTTTTAAAATGCTCTTATTCAATCAACTAATGATTACTAAATGTCTTACTAAAGCATGCAGAGTTGAAAATATTAAAGTCTCTGCCCTCTGGGACCTATTAATCTAGTTTTAAGAAAAATGTTAGGACAGAAATAATTGGAATGCAATACAGAATACATAAGTGAAGTGTATTAGTTGTCTGTTGCTGCATAACAGATTACTAAAACTTAGTAGCTAAAAACAACAATAAACATTTATCGTTATATATATTTTCTGTGGGTCAGGAATTTGAGAGCTACTTAGCTGGGTGGTTCTAGCTTGAGGTCTCCCATAGGACTGTAGTCAGTGAGCTGGCCAGGTCAACAGATACCTGAACGTTTTCTGCGGCTGGAGAATCCAGTTCCAAGCTGGTTCACTTATACAGTTGGCAAGTTGGTAGTCGCTCTAGGCAGGAAATCTCAGTCCCTCGATACATAAACCTCTTCATAGGTTTATTGGAGTGTCCTCATGACATGGTGGATGACTCTCCTTAGAGTGAGTGATCCAAGGGAACATAAGGTGGAAGCCTCAGATGTCTCCTGTGATCAAGCCTTGGAAGACACACTTCTGGTGTGTGACTTACTGGTTACACAGGTCATATGGGAGGGGATTACACAAAGGAATGAATATGGAATCATTGGGGGCATCTTGGAGACTGGCTGCATGAAGAGGCGGAGATCTGCATAATAATGGAAAGAAGTGTTGGGATGCCTCAAAGGAAGGAGGCAGAATGTAAAATTGATGGATTTTTAGTAGCTGAGGTTGAGGGAAAGGGTGTTGGTTGGGATAGGGCATCAGGAGCAAAGCAGGGTGGACAGCAGCAGGTGTCAGTGTGTTCAAGGGACATTAATGGAGCAGTGTGGCTGGAGTAAAACCCAGTCAGGTAGGAAGGGGTCAGGGCCTGTGGGGTCTTGCATGCCGAGCTAAGGAGTTTGGACTTTCTTTGTTTATTAGTGATGGGTATTTGAAGGTTTTTGAGCAGGCAAGTGACATAATCATTGGCATATTTTAGCTTTAGTTTGTGTGTGACCTTTAGGGTTTTGGTGCCCTTGTCGTTTGTTCCTGGTATTATCCAAGTAGTCAGCTCTCTAATTTCTAAAATTGTGTAACACTTTTGCCCATGTCCCTTGATCACATACTACCTTGTACTGTTTAACTTTTTGTGTATTTATCTTGTTATCACAAGTAGATTGCAAGGGCTATAGGGCCATGTCTTTATCTGTTTCTATTTCCCCTGCTGTGTCTAGCACACTGGGTGCCCAATAACTACTTGCTAGCTACTTGGATAATAACAGCCAATTACTACATGTGTGTACAGCCACTGTTTCCGGCCTGTCGTGCATAATTTACAGTTAAGCATTTTTCAAAAGAGGAGCAGTTGCAGTGGATTTATGTAAGTGGAAAAAAGTGTTCAGAATCATTTCTGTGTGCTTGGCATTTGCCATAGTATTTTTAGGAAATTTGGAATAATAATTTTATTTTTAAAAACTCATGGATTATTTTTAGCTTCAAAGAGCGTTCTTGTTTTGCTTAAGTTAAACTAATGGGGTAGTACCAGCCACAGTGTGCAGGAAGGGCAGCTCTCATCTTTGAATAGTGAAAGGCAGCCTCTTTCATGCATACATTTATGGGATAAAATTCCTTTTTAGGATTTGGGGCAGAGTTTTTTTCCCTCTTATGCCCCTTAGTTTGAATGGAATTGTCATTCATTGTCCTTGTGTTTTCATTGACCGTGTAAGTATTTCACTCAAGAGATAATTTCAACAAAGTTGGAGATTTCTTGTGTCAAACTAGCAAAGACATTTTTGCTTTTGTCTCTTGAAAATCTCCCTCAAACTAAAAGAGTGAAAACCAGGAATGCAGACTGTATCCTTATAAACCTTGGAGACATCTGTAACCCTGACCCGTACGGGACCTAAAGATAGAAAGCAGATGAAGTGATGGCAAATGCATTTGCAGAGAGAAGTGGAATCAAGAATAAAATGCCTGTAGGGCTCACAGGGAGAGGACTGGAAGTGATTGATTTGCTCACAGAATGCCAGGAAGGCTCAGAAATGAGAGTTCCCAGGTTCCGCAGAGGCATAGGTGAAGCAGAGGCTTTAGGATGGGAGTAGCGATGGGAAAGTCTGCAGGAGGTAAAGGGGAGCCCCAGAAGGACTTGAGAAAGGAAGTTCCTTATTGCAGCTCTGGCCCAAGGAGAAAAGCCCATCTAGAATAGAGCTGAAGGAGGAGGGCTCCAGGCGGAGTGTTTCTGGGGGGTGTGGGAATGAAACTGATTACAAAAGAAGAAAAAAGGAAGAGTGTTAAGTCCTGGGTTTGAATTCTGTCTCTGTCACCAATGAACTGTGAATATGAGGAAATTAGTTAATGTCTTTGGACTTTTCATTTCCTCATTCATTAAATAAAATGTTGGATCATATGGTATTTTGTTATTCTGTTGGGTAAAAGACAGTACAAAACCCAGCAAGTCTACTTCTAGGTGTCTACACAGAAAAATGAAAACATGTCTATACAAATACTTATAAGCAGATGTTAATACAAGATTATACATAAGAACCAAAAACTGGCAACAGCTCAAATATCCACCAGTTAGTGAATGAATAATCGATGTGGCATATGTATACAATGAAATACTATTTAGCAATAAAAATAAAAACAAAGTACTGTACCTACTACAGCATGGATGAATCTCAAAAACATTGTGCCAGGTAAAATAAACCAGATACAAAAGGCTACATATTGTGTGGTTCTGTTCATGTGAAATGCCTAGAAAAGGGGAATCTATAAACAGCAAGTAGATTAGTGCTGCCTGAGGCTGAAGTCAGAATGGGAATTAACTAAAAATGGGTGCTGTGGGATGGTGAAATGTTCTTTTTTTTTTTTTTTTAAATAGTATTTATCTTTATCTGTGTGACTTATTTCACTTAGCATCATTCCAGGTTCATCTGTGTTATGACCAATGGCAGGAGTCCTTTTTAATTTTGTTTTTAAATTTTACTGTAATTGACAACTAAAAACTGTATATATTTGTGTGTACAAGATGATTTTTGATATATGTGTATGTTGTGGAATGGCTAAATCAAGCCATTTAACACATGCATTGCCTCACATCCCTTTTTTTTCATATGTGGTACAAACACTTAAAAATCTACTCTTTCAGCAGTTTTCAAATATACAATAGATTGTTATTAACTGTTGCTACCATGATGTACAGTAGATCCTTTTGAACTTGTTCCTCCTGTCTAATTGAAATTTTATGTCTTTTGACCAACATCTCCCCATCTCCCCACCTTCAGCCTCCGGTAACCACCATTTTACTCATTTCTGAGTTCAACTTTTTTACTACACATATGAGTGAGATCATGTGGTGTTTGTCTTTCTGCACCTGGCTTATTTCACTTAATATAATGTTCTCCAGGTTCATCCATGTTGTCACAAATGACAGGATTTCTTTTTTAAGGCTGAACGGTATTCCATTGTGTATGTATCCTATATTGTCCCGATTCATTCTGGATGAGGAAATGTTCTGAAAATTGGATTCTGGTAATGGTTACGCAACTTTATACACTAAAAAATCATTGAATTGTACATTTACAATGATAAATTATTTCTCAATAAGGCTATGGGGAAAAACGGTAACAAAACAAGAGTCGAGTGGTAGAGAGGTACAAATGAAACAAGATTGGCAAAATACTGGTTATTCTTGAAGGTGGGTTATAGATGAGAGTTTATTGTACTCTTTCTACTTTCATGAGTGCTTGAAAATTTGAATAATAAAAAATTTTTAAAAGGGCAGTCACATGCCTGTTATTGTGTGGATGTCAGATAACACTTGCAACGCTTTACAATGGTGGATGTTGTAGGCAGTCTTGGGACATAATTTTACTTCCATTGGAACCAAATCCGTAGTATATCAATTCATTTTTAATGTGTTAGCTCTTCCCAATACCTTAGCAGGAACTTGAGAAAATCATGGTAATCACATCCTCAGAAAGAAAGTTAAATTTTCTTCAGCGTATTCTCTTTAAGTGTGGTACATTTTAGAAAGGATAAAATTACAATGAGCTTTACTGCTTTACAGGAGAATCTTCAGTCTTAAAAAATAGACCATCTAAATCAAATGTTATTTGTAATAGCACTGAGTAAAGGAATTTTTTTACATGTCCTTGAAACTTAGAAGGAATGTTGCATTCCTGACTCAGTCTGTTGTCAAAGTGTATGTAAGAGTGATAGTTACCATTTTTTTCTGGCTTACTATGTACTTGTCTAAGGATCTGTTTTCCAATCTCATAATTAACATTCTTAAAAAGGTAGTTTTTTGTTCCCATTTTACAGTGAGGAAAGTTGAGGCACAGAGAAACTGAATAACTTGCCTGAGATCCAGCAGCTAGTCAGTGTTAGTGCTGGCACTGCTTGACTCTACAGGCTATGCTGTTACCCCTTTACGGTTGCATTGGAACATACTTTTCATTAAAAGCCTTTTTCCCACAAACTTCAGTTTAATGGAATCTATGTGAGGTAGGTGAGAAAGAGGAGGTGATGTTTTCCTAGGGGGAGGAATTGCAGGTGCAGATGGGAGTTAAAGGCAGTGACCATCTCCGAGTCACAGTTTTAGGGTGTCTCATGCTAAAAACATTACAATTGGGCCCCAAGCTTTTAATTTGAAGGTAGTGGAAGCAGTTGTTTGTAATTCAGAATTCAGATCTTTATTCATTGTCAAGATTATCATAAGTCTCCTTAGCAGTCTCCTAGCTTCCGGTCCATTCCTGGACTTGCCACCCAGTTGCATTACTTGTGTAAAAGCCCTCAATGAATGGCCTTACATTCCTACAGATTAAAACCTGAACTTTGTAGTTTGATGTTCAGAGCTCTTCATGTCTTCCTTCAGGCTGTTTTTCTATCCTCCCTTCTACTGTTCCCCATTGGGCACTCTCTGCTTATGCCATC
Source organism: Macaca mulatta (assembly GCF_049350105.2). Taxonomy (NCBI): domain Eukaryota; kingdom Metazoa; phylum Chordata; class Mammalia; order Primates; family Cercopithecidae; genus Macaca; species Macaca mulatta. Next base: position 128,403,105 of record NC_133411.1, read on the forward strand.
TAGAATATTCCACAATTCTTACCCCTCTGTCAATTGGCTTGTTCCCAGTGACTATAATTCCCTTGTCCCGCTTCTTTACTGGCCAGATCCTATTCAGTCTTCAAAGTCCCAGTTAAAAAAAAAAAATCATCTCCTATGGGAAGCCTTCTCTAGTCCTCTCTCAGCAGCACCAGCTGCTTCTTTCCCTGGGTTTTCATGACACTTTCTGCACACCTTGATTATATGTGGTTTTGCCGTTATTTATATGTCATAGCTTCTTCAGGCTGGAGACCTTGGAGTCCCACCTATATCTCATCACTCAGGTCTGAGTCTAGCACATGGTAGGCCCTCAGGGAATATGGGTGGAATTAACTTTTTTGTAGAACTGTGGTTTATGATTTTTTTTTTTTACATAATAATGTTTTAATCTTTACACAAATGGTGTTATTATCCTATATCTATATATATGTTAATATACATCTTGGTTTTTTTGCCCAACATCATGTTTTTGAGATCAATAATAGATGAGCTTAATCTCTTTTCATGTGTTGTGTTTACTGACATATTTGAATCTATTTCATTTTATTTTGTGTCTTTTGTTTTCCATACTTTTCTGCTTAATTTTATCCCTTTCCTTGACTTTCATCAAACTAATATATTTGTCTATAGTCCTACTTTTCTTCATTTGCTGGCTTGGAACTATAGATTATTTTTCTACTCTTTTGATATTCCAAAAATTTTAACAATCATATTTAATTGTACATTTTTAATAAAGTCTAAAGTTATTATGTTTATCCTTTTCTTTATTATTATTATTATTATTATACTTTGAGTTCTAGGGTACATGTGCATAGCGTGCAGGTTTGTTACATATGTATACTCGTGCCATGTTGGTGTGCTGCACCCATCAACTCGTCAGCACCCATCAACTCGTCATTTACATCAGGTATAACTCCCAATGCAATCCCTCCCCCCTCCCCACTCCCCATGATAGGCCCCGGTGTGTGATGTTCCCCTTCCCGAGTCCAAGTGATCTCATTGTTCAGTTCCCACCTATGAGTGAGAACATGCGGTGTTTGGTTTTGTGTTCTTGTGATAGTTTGCTAAGAATGATGGTTTCCAGCTGCATCCATGTCCCTACAAAGGACACAAACTCATCCTTTTTTATGGCTGCATAGTATTCCATGGTGTATATGTGCCACATTTTCTTCATCCAGTCTGTCACTGATGGACATTTGGGTTGATTCCAAGTCTTTGCTATTGTGAATAGTGCCGCAATAAACATACGTGTGCATGTGTCTTTATAGCAGCATGATTTATGATTTTTGAAATGAACAATCTTAAAGAGAGAAAATAAAAATATATTTAATAAGTCATCTTTATGTGAAAAAAACAACCAGGAATCAACCTGGAAGTATTAAGGCACATATTTGTAATGGACCAGAAGCGTAGTCCTATTTCTTAGGATGAAATGTATTCCAAGTGCCAACCCAGGTACTAAGGATATTCCCACTGTACCTTCCCTACTCCAAGATCTCATTTAGCATTTTTGTATTGGGGAAGATATAGGAGAAATGAAAGTCTAGGAACTGAAGAGGTATGAAACAGATGTTCCTATAAATTTTCTAGTTTATCTTCAGGAATGAAGGTACTACTTTGATTACATAATTTCCAAGGTCCTGTCATGCTCTGAAATAGTTTTAGTTGTTTCAGTCTCCATCTTTTAGCAAATAAGGGAGGGGTTGGTTATTCACTCACCAGATATTTTGAATCATAGGACCATTATTTAGTTGTCCTAGTTGGGGTCAGGGTAACAGTCCAGTGCATTGAGCTTGACCTTCAAACCACCTGTTGAATTCACATCATTTGGTTTTAAGGCATAGCTTCCCTGTAATTGCTCACTGGTACTTTATGAGATGGAAGATCTGTGCTCTCAAGGGTGACAACCTCAAAAAACTTACATTCCAAGAGAGATAATCCAGAAATATGGACATCCTTTTATTAGAGAAAATGATTTCTAGAGAACACTAAATAGTTTTTTCTCCTCTATTTTTAGTATATTTCCTGCTAGAATCCCATTTTCTCCTCTGCTTTTAGTATGTTTCCAGCTAGTCACTGGGTAAATGTAAAAGTAAAAATTCAGCTGTCTTTGGGAAGGATGTTTTGAAAATGATTTATTTTTCTCTTGAGAATGGCTCTGCTGAATTGTCAAATTATTCACCTTTATCATGTTGAACAACATCGTCTTCTGCCACTCCTTTACCCCACAGTCTTTAAGTGGACATTTTATGAGCTCATCTGGAGGGTGTTGCTCACTTGACCATCATCTTTTCATTAGGTTAGCTGGATCAGTGTGTTAATTTCCATTCATAATTAACACTTAAAGCTTATGATCTAAGATCGTTCACCTGCCAAAACAAGCAAAACCCCCAGACAGCAAACTCTCTTATCATATGCTGAGACGAAAAGGAGAATGCTTTTTATTATATTCCTGGACTTTCTCCCTGCCCTAATTTTGCATCAGTGTTGAAGGAGAGATGCTTCCTAATTGGGATTTCCCACTCCTGAGTGGAGACGTTATTGTGAATTGTTATGCAGTCAGCCATTAGAAGTACAATTTCTGCCTTCATTCATTTGATTTTATCATGTGTTAGAACTTTCCTTGGAAGGACCTTTCATGTCTGCCACACTCTTCAGCTCCTCCTCCCTCTTAGAAAGACTCCCTTCATGTGCCCTAGTGCCCTGAAAAAACCACACACTAGGAAATGAGGAAACCAGAGCCTGGTTTCCCCACAGATTCCTTTAGGGGAGCAGCTATGCAGCCAGTGTAAACATTCCAATTCAGTTAGAGATAACTTCTTGGTTTTCCATTACCCATGCCAGTGAGATCATGAAGAATATGCTTACTTTAATGAGTATTGTGTTTTGTTTAAAGTGTATGTCATCTGGTAGAAAATGCTCAGAGTTTGGAAGCCAGAGGCTTGGGTCCCAGTTAATGTTTTGCCACTGACAACATGTTATGCAGAAGGTGCTTCACCTCCTTCCTCCTCCCTCTGCTCTCTCATTCCTAGTATAGTATGAGCAGTGCTGTATGCTCTGTAATGGGCTCAGTTAGAAGGACCTGGGCCTCTTGTGGGTCAGTAAAGCTACACACCTTGACTTGCACCTCAGAGCTCTCAAAGGTTGGGGACAGGGCTTTCGCCTCCCTCATCATGTGGGTGGAAGTGGGTGTAGTAGATCCAAAAAGATGTGTAATGGCATATTAACCAGAAAGGTTGAATGCTTGCTTCAGGCAAGTAGAACATAACATGAAAACAAGTTGAATTCAAGTAGAAGCTCCATGCAGCGACCACGAGCAGCAACACAAACGATGGGGAAAAAGAGAGAGCCTCTTCCAAGCAGTGCCACACAGATTCATGAGACAGTTCCCCTTCCCAGTTTTTTAGTCACATTAAGTGAACCCAATAGTAAGAAGTAAATATAAGACAGCCACACTTAGTTTCTAGAACCTCGGGCAATAGTTCCCCACTATTGTAAAGGGTAAAATATTTCACCTAAGTAAACGTACCAGGTAAGTGAGTTCTAAATGTTAGTATTTGAATGGAGGTTTTCTCAGCCTTTTCTCCCTCTGTCTTCTGAGTATAAATGGAGTGACTGCCCTCCTGAGTTTCCTTTCTTATGGCTTGAGCGATCTTTCTATGATACAGATCGGATCCTCTCATTCCCCAGCTTGAAATTCTTTTTGATTTTCTTAACTTTTTCCTTATTTTCAAATTTAAATTTAATTTTTTTTTTTTTTTTGGTAGAGATAGGGTCTTGCTCTGTTGCCCAGGCTGGAGTGTAGTAGCATGATCATAGCTCACTGCAGCCCCAAATACCTGGCCTCAAGCAATCCTCCTGCGCCAACCTCCTGTGTAGCTGGGATTATAGGTGGTTTGGCTAACCCAGCTTGACATTCTTAAAAGTGCTCCTCCTGCTTTCAGGATCAAGTTCAAACTGTTTCACCGAACATATTAAAGACCTCTTTATCTGGTTCCTGTCCAACTTTGCAGCCTCATTTCCTCCTGCTTTTCCAAAGGCACTCATTCTGTGCTTTTGCCGCTCTGAACTGTTTCTTACCTCTAAACTAAACACATAATTCTCTACAATGGTCCCTCAATGACCCACAGGGAAACCTGATCCCCTTCTCTGCTACCATGCACACACCATAGGCAAAGTCCTTAAAACTTGCACCTTAGAATTATTATCTGAATATGATGTGTAGTCCTCACAGTTACTCTCTTGTTGGGAATGTTGTGCAAAGACCATGATTGCATGAGCTCACTTCTATGAGATGAAAGTAACTATTCCTGTTTTCTTTTTAGGGGATAATTTCCTGTCAATGAAACTGATACTATCCTTTTAGAAATTATTTTCAGTTATCTTCTGTATCAACTGTGTAGCACAGGTTTCCCTTTTGGATGCATCAGGAAGCAAATCAGCATATCTCTGTTTAATACAAATTAATTGAAGTGATAAATTCTAACTCTGTGTTTGAAGCTGCATTGTACCAGAACAGAAAAGTCCCAAAGGAATGGTGAGGTGAAAATTATCTTTGAAAAGTGATATATAATTAAAATCATTTATGAATGAGTCAGTGTAATCTGTGTTCTGCTTGACATAAAGAGAAAATACCACATCCCTGGGAGGGAGGAGGGAGGTGAACATCAATCTGTAAACTCCAAACTGGAACAACAGAGGAAGAGCTATTGGAAGTGTAGATTACAGTGCTGTGAACTCCCAGTTATAAGATCACTCTATAAGCAGAATCAAAATAAGCTGATTTACAAAGGAAAATAAAAGGTTTCAGAAAATATGGGGTATCTTATAAAACCTCTTGGATAGTCGTTTTAGGGCTTCCTCCCCTCAAAAATGAACCGATTTTTCAGATGACTATTAATTGAATATGTTGGGGAAGATACATGTTTTCTAATTCTCAAGGAGGAGATTAAATTTCCAAATATCTGTTTCAGTTTCTAACAACTATTAAAATATATAGGGTTTAATCTCAGAATATGTAGATGCATTTTATTTGAATGGTCGTATCAATTCTAATTTTAAAGGTCATTTGGGCCTGGGTACGGTGGTGTACACCTGTAGTCCCAGCTGCTAGGAAGGCTGAGGCAGGAGGACCACATGAGCCCAGGAGTTCAAGGCTGTAGTGCATTTGATCACACCTTTGAATAGCCATTGCACTGCAGCCTGAGCAACACAGTGAGATCCTATCTGTAAAGAGTCTTTTTTTGAAGTCATTTGAAACAAAATTTATCAAACTCCATTGCCTCAAATCTACTTTTCACACATTATAAAGGTTATCTGAATTTCTGGACCTTGCTTTATAAACGACACATTACACATACCCAAATCATGATAGCTCGGGTATACTGTTGGAATGTTTGTGGAAATTACTTTGCTGAGGTATGGGTAGGCCAGAGGAACCTGCATTTTAATAAGGGTTCCTTGTTCATTCTTTGATGGAGGGCCACAGGGTGAGAAACCTGCCCTAAAGTCTTCATCCTCTGAGGGCTCCTGAGGGTTCCCACTTACCTGTGCTGTGGACCTGGCTCCGGATCCTTCTGGCCACCCTCCACTGTTGGGTGTGGTTGGCCTTGGCAGGGACTGCGTGCACCACACCCCGTCCCCCCAACCCCGCTGCCCACCACCTGCCAGATAAGGAGACTATATTACTGTTTCACACCTCCCAGAAAACAGGACTTCCTATGAATTCCTCTGAATTACCAACCCCCTCTACCTCTAGTGTGGAGAACAAGCTATACCTTTTGGCAAAACTTGCCTGAATGATCAGAAAACAGAAAAGAAGCAAAAGAGCTAGGTGCTTAGGATCTCCTAGTGAATGTCTCCTTTCTTTGATCCTTACATTTCCTTCTTTGATCCTTGCTTTTCTTTTCTTTTTTCTTTCTTTCTTTCTTTTTTTTCAAGATGGAATGTCTCTGTGTTTCCCAGGCTGGAGTGCAGTGGCTGTTCATAGGCACAATCCCACTACTGATCAGCACGAGAGTTTTGATCTGCTCTGTTTCTGACCTGGGCCAGTTCTACCCTCCTTAGGCAACCTGGTGGTCCCCTGCTCCTGGGAGGTCACCATATTGATGCTGAACTTAGTGTGGACACCTGATGGGCATAGTGCATTACAGCCCAGAACTCCTGGGCTCAAGCGATCCTCCTGTCTTGGCCTCCCAAGTAGCTGGGACTATGGGCACATGCCACTGTGCCTGGCCTTGCTTTTCATTTTTTATGAAATATATTTTTTAATGAATAAAAATTTTTCCTAGGAGTGATTTTCCCAAAAGGTATACCCTGTCTCAGTGATTATCCAAGCCACTGCCTTTTAGGAGCCTAGAATGGTGTATACTTGGTTTGTTGGTTGATTGGTTGGTTGGTTTCAGAAGTAATATGTATTCAAGGAAACACCTCATACTTAAATAAAGGCTATAGGGTAAAGTAAAATAAAACAAACAAGACATCTTTCTCTTTTTCTGCTTTACAGTTAAAAGTAGCTTCCCAGAAATTTCCTATGCATATTAAGGCATGCACATTTTATACATACATATACAAATAGAATCAAACTACCGTTTTTTGTGGACTCTTAAGATGCCATTGATTGGTATACTCCATTTCAAATATATTAAAATATGAAGTAATGTACATTTTATAGTTGATGACATACAGAAAATTACTCTTTGGGACTCACCTTTTTTCCACATTAAATACTTTGAACATCAGTTCATATTAGGAAGGAGAGAAATCTACTTCATTCTTTTTCCTTCATAGTATTCCATATTCTAATATGTATTCTGTATTCCAAGTCCACAAATATACTGTGGTTTATTTAAGAATTCCCTTATTGTTGAACATTCTTGTTCTTTACTGGTTTTTATGTTATAAATAATACTGCAATAAACAACCACGTTTATATGTCATTACATACAAGCAATTATATTTATACGTTTCTGGAAGTGTAATTGCTGAGTCAGAAGGTGTACACACAGTACTTTTTTTGTACAACTTAAAAAAATCTTTTGCTAGCGTCTGTGTTTTTCAGCGTTAGAAAGAAACCAAACACACAAATGAGCAGCTTCTGCCAGGGTTCCTTGTAGAGAAAAATTTCTGGAAAGAGATAGATACATATAGTTAAGCATCTTTATGTATCCATTCATACCATCGTGTTTCAATTCTAAGGTGCACATTTTTCATTTTTTAACAATTCTCAATTGGAGATATGTTGTATAATGGACATGCACAGATAATGCTACAGTCTTTTCCCCAAAAAAATCTGCTGTTAAATTGTGCATCTTACAATCAACTGTATTTTAGAATCGTGGAAATGCAAGTGTATTTTAGTAAGACTGTGTGTGTGTGTGTATATATATATATATCCTTCAAGATTTATTTGGAAATTATTCTAATTTAATGGTGAAAATATAGTTTTAATTGCTTTCCCATTGGAGCAATCTTGGAAACAAGCCAGAGTTTTGCAGACACACCATGTTTATCGGTAGCTAGTACTGTCCTTTGGAGTCTGCCCATGTGATTTAAATGCCAGCCTTCATTTACTAAAGAGCCTCATATCAAGGAAAAATCAAATCACAAACAGCACCTTGAAAAATACTAATGTCATGTTACTTAGAATTAGAGAAGTTAGAAGTTTATTCTAACCCCTGTAATTTGCAGGTGAGCAAACTTCTATGGTGCAACATGTGGCATTTTGTAGCTCTTGCCCAACAGATAATTGATATTAAAATAATATTAGATACATATTACAGGAAGGCACACTAGTTGTGAATTGATAGCTTTCTTGCAAATGACAGCGTTCCCTCTTTCCTGCAGGTTTTCCAGCAATGTGCCGCCTGTGAACTCTCCTAGGGCAATCTGTATCATTTCCCAAGGGCTTAGTGTTGGCAAGTTTTGTCCCTCACATCTGTTTCTCTCTTTCTGTTTAATTAGATTTGAAATCTGTATTTTTCTCTCCTCGACGTTGCCCACCTTGTTTTTTGTTTGTTTGTTTGTTTCCCAGCTGTGTGTGCAGTACGTCATGCAGGCTCTGCCTTCCAGCCTCTTGGCACTGAAAGGTTTCCATTGCATCAGGAATGGCCTTGGGAGGAGGTCTTAAACAGTTGGCACTTAATAAATGGTCTTGACTGTATAAGCTTTTTTGGTCTTTCTTAAGACCGTTCTGGGCTGGGCACGGTGGCTCACGCCTGTAATCCCAGCACTTTGGGAAACCGAGGAGGGTAGATCATGAGGTGAGGAGTTCAAGATCAGCCTTTGAAGATAGTAAAACCCCATCTCTACTAAAACTACAAAAATTAGCCAGGTGCAGTGGCAGGTGCCCGTAATCCCAGCTACTCGGGAGGCTGAGGCAGGAGAATCTTTTGAACCCAGGCGGTAGAGGTTGCAGTGAGCCAAGATTGTGCCACTGCACACCAGCCTGGGTTACAGAGTGAGACTCCATCTAAAAAAAAAAAAAAAAAAGACCGTTCGTTCTGATACTGCACTGGAAGAACATCTGAGCCAGCGTGTTCCTTGTTGCTCCATTTGACTCATGCTCTCTCCAGTTATCTATCATAGCCTGGTAAAAAGGCAAAAGCAGTTGTGCATGTGTGTGATAAAATTACTAAACTGTTTCTTGTTAACTGTCAACTGGCATTGAAGGAGACAGTTATTTACATTTTCAGTTGCTTTTTGTGAAATACAAAGATCAAAGACCTTTTCTGCAGTTTCCTCTTCGACTCAAACCACAACTTCCTTCCTCTATATTAAAAGCCTCTGCAACGTGCATTAGTATTCTACTTTCTCACCTTCAGTGACAAATAATAATTTTATTGTACCAAGTTGAAATGTGGTCACTTGAGGGCTTTTCTGTGGGTGCCTCTGCGTCTCTGAATGGACACCTTTGGAAGACACTTACCATGCTTTCAGCAGCATTTTTTGTTTTTATCTGTTAAAGGAAAAAAAGACTGTAGAAGTGTTCCTGACTAGATTTCAATCCTTTTTTGGTTTTTAGACCCTTTTGAAAATCTGATGAAAGCTTGAGGGTGGTGTTGATTGTCACAGGGGCAGCTGCCACAGGGGCGGCTGTGGCTCACTCCAGCACATTCTCCAAAAGTGATTCCCTTTCAACAGTTGTTTAAATAAGATGGCAAGAAGATGGCTCTCAAGACTTTAATGAAAAGATAACAGTAGAGGAAATGGCAGAAGAGCAGGGTGGGTAGTTCTGCACATGATCGAAGCATCGGTGTTCAGACTATATGGGAGGAGCAGGGGAGGCAACCTGGGAGCATTCAGAGTGACTCCCCACTCACAAAAGGCACATCACCCCAGTCTCAGGACATTCTGATAACCCCAAAGCCCATCTAGGGGCTGCTAGGGTGTCTGTGGGCCTCAGGTTGGAAAATTCTGCTCTCGTCTTATTGGCAGTTAATGCGTGGGCTCAAGAAGTCTGGGGCGGATCATTACCTGAATTTCAGCTCTAATGCTTCCCAAGTGTGAAGCCTTGGCTAGTCAAATCATTTGCTTCTTTAGGCCACTGTTTGCCCACTGAAAATGGGAAGAAATAAAACCAGACGCATAGGACTGCAGAGGGCCAACTGGGAAGACCTGAATAAAATGTCTGGCACACTGTCACATAGCAGGTTCTCAAAAAGTGGCTGTGCTTTTCCCTTCTTCTGTCCATCTTTGATTTCTTTTGTGGGGAGAGGTTTTCTTCCCCAAGGAGATGGATTTTAGAGCTGTGGAAATCAGCTGCATTGAGATTGAGGCTAATTGTATCTGTCAGAACTCAGATGCATTTGTAGATGTAGAGGTTAGGAAACAGATGCCACTCTTCCACTCCCCCAACTCCCTCCGCAAGATGAGGTACTAAGGCTGGTGAACATTGGGCTGAGGCTAGAAACATGGTAAGGTCGTTCTGGGAGAGCCCCGAGTGGAGGGAACTCTGTGCTAATGCCCAGAAATTGAACTTCTCCTAGGACAGTTACCCCAACAGGGAGACTTCGCTGGAGAAGGTCAGAGGCTGTAGACCAAGACAGCGCCCACTGGAGGACTACAGGGCACCTCTCACAATAAGGACAAGGAAAAAGGTCTCAGAAAACTTGGAGAGGAGAGAGAGCAAAACCTGGTCTGGGCCAAAGCCTAGTCCTGAAGGCTTATTAAAATGCTCTGAGGCCAGGTGCGGTGGCTCACACCTGTAATCCCAGCACTTTGGGAAGCCGAGCCGGGAGGATCACTTGAGGTCAGGAGTTTGACACCATCCTGGCTAATAATGGTGAAATACTGTCTCTAATAAAAATTAGCCGGGTGTGGTGTCATGCATCTGTAATCCCAGTTACTCGAGAGGCTGAGACAGGAGAATCGCTTGAACTGGGAAGGTGGAGGTTATAGTGAGTGGAGATCGCGCCACTGCACTCCTGCTTGGGCGACAGAGCGAGACTCCATCTATAAATAAATAAATAGGCTGGGCACGGTGGCTCATGCCTGTAATCCCAGGAGGCCGAGGAGGGCGGATCACGAGGTCAGGAGATTGAGACCATCCTGGCTAACACGGTGAAACCCTGTCTCTACTGAAAATACAAAAAATTAGCCGGGTGTGGTGGCGGGCACCTGAAGTCCCAGCCACTTGGGAGGCTGAGGCAGGAGAATGGCGTGAACCTGGGAGGTGGAGCTTGCAGTGAGCTGAGATCGTGCCACTGCACTCCAGTCTGGGAGACAGAGCCAGACTCTGTCTTTAAAAAAAAAAAAAAGTAAGTAAATAAATAAATAAATGCTCTGAAAGCAGGGGTTGGCCCTTCTCTCCCCTGTCTGGTCCCCTTCTCCTTCCCCATACTCTTAAAACCTACTTAAGAGTTTTCAAACAAAAGCATTATACTCCAAAGCCTTAAATATTCCTAGCTTTGTTTTGGTGTTCATTTTTTCTGTTTTTATTTTATTTTATTTTATTTTTTTAGACAGGGTCTTGCTCTGTTGCCCAGGCTGGAGTGCAATGGCATGATTATAGCTCACTGCAGCCTCAACCTCCTGGCCTCAAGCAGTCCTCCCACTTCAGCCCCCAGAGTAGCTGGGACTATAGGTGTGCACCACCACGCCTGGCTAATATTTAAAATTTTTCATAGCAGTGGGGTCTTGCTATGATGCCCAAGCTGGTCTTGAACCCTTGGGCTCAAGTGATCCTCCTGCCTTGGCCTCCCAAAGTGCTGAGATTACAGGCATGAGTTACTGCACCCAGCCTTGGTGTTCATTTTAAAGGAAACAAAAAGTTGAAATGGCAGTGTGAATTTTGAACGGTCAAATAAATATTAAAAACCCAATGAATGGGCCGGGCATGGTGGCTCATGCCTGTAATCCCAGTACTTTGGGAGGCCGGGGTGGGCAGATCACGAGGTCAGGAGATCAAGACCATGCTGGCTAACACGGTGAAATCCCATGTCTACTAAAAATACAAAAAATTAACCGGGCATGGTGGCACGCGCCTGTGGTCCCAGTTACTCGGGAGGCTGAGGCAGGAGAATCGCTCGAACCTAGAAGGCGGAGGTTGTAGTGAGACGAGATTGCGTCACTGCACTCCAGCCTGGGCGACAGAGACTCAGTCTCAAAAAAAAAAAAAAAAACATCCAATGAATGAACTCATATCAATGGAACAGGCAAATAAGGTGATTAGCAAGAGCAGAGTAAAATTATTAAGAAGTGCTGATGAAGCGACATTGTGGGTGTTCACCCGTGAAGGAGGAACAAAGCTCTGGTTTATAGAGTTTGAGTGTTAAGCAGAGGAATAAAAGTATCCTTAGACCTGTGGTGCTTAACAGCCCAAATGTTCATCAAATGTAACCAAACCTGGTTTAACTAAGGTTAACTTTGTTGCGGTACTACCACAGGATGGACTAGTATGGAACCATGACAGAAAGAAAAAGCTATATATATTGACTTTGAAAGATACACTATATTATTAACTTTTAAACTAATGTATATAATATGGTCTTGTTTAAGTAAGAGGGAAGGTGGTAGGGTAAAGGGTAGGCATGCTTATTTGGTATTTAAAACTTTGGAAAAAATAACCAAATTATTATTTGGGATTCTAGCTGGGAATGGATTGGGGAAGAGTCTGGTTTGACACAGCGGTTTGAGCTAGGGTTTGGAAAGAGAGCTGGATTCAAATTCTGACCCTGCCCTTTCTGCTATTGTAACTTGGCAATTTACTTAACTACTTTCTTATGTAAAATGGAACTCATCAGAGCACTGACCTCATGAGGATGAAAATAAGATTTAAAAAATACTTAGTTCAATGCCTGGCACATAGTAAGTGGTAAGTGCTCACCATATTTTAATTTTCACATAGAACATGTCTTACTTTTTCATTAGAAAAAAAGAAAATAGAGTTATTTCAGTGGGAAGTAGTGGTTGAGGTTAAGAAGCTTAATGACATACAGTGGGACTCAAATGACACGCCAAAGGGGGCAGATTTGTTTAAAGTGAAGAGTGTGAACTTGTAAAGTTTATGAAATAAGAATGTGGCTGGTTGCAGTGGTTCACGCCTGAAATCCCAGCACATTGGGAGGCCAAGGCAGGGTGGATCCCTTGAGCTCAGGAGTTTGAAACCCCATCTCTGCAAAAAATACAAAAAAAGAAAAAAGAATATGAAGATCTACATTCAGAAGGAAAATGTTGGGTAATTATAGTGAAAGAATACCAAAGGGCAGAGAGGTTAGCTCTCAGATTATGCAGAGTAGGCAAATGTGGTAATTAAAAGTTCTGTAGATTCTGAATAGAATGTACATTTTTAAAAGAGAAAATGAAGTTCACTAGGACAATCTGTACTTGGGAAAATAGGCTATCTAATAAAAACCAGGACAAATACTTGTTTTGATTGTTTATTATAATCTTCACTTTGGCTTAATATTAAGAAGGTTTAAATTATATTAAAAGAACCTCAATGAAGATGGGGAAAAATTACATTGAGAAGATATTATATACAGTGAAAATGATTGACAATGCTTCAAAAATTTCCAGAACAATTGGATAAAAGTGGTCAGCTTCATATTTGTCATTTTTGTTACAGATAATTAGTTCAAAGCCAATAATTTATATGTGAGTTCAAGACTACTTAACAGCTCCAAAGAAAATTCTTCTTCTGCTTAGTATTTTAAAAGCCCACTCTTTAAAATCTGCCACAAACTCAAAGGAGTTTTACAGAAACCTTAAAGGCAATTGGAAGTCTGAGGGCACTCAGCTTGTAATGAAACATGAGGCTTTGGGGGCCAGGGTGGAGGGAGAGAAGGAAGGGGGGTAGGTTTTGCTTTCACTTTCTTGAGACCACCATTGCCAGAGCTACCAAACCCCCAAATCCAGAGATGTGATACTGTTCCTAAGGGTCTCATAATAGGCACAGGCTTTGACATTTCATTTTATTTTAATGATGCCCTACAACAGGGAAGATATACATTTGCTAAAGTTTAGTACTCTCCAGAATGTGCTAGCCTCCTTTTTAACAAATGATGTTTATTATTAGAATTATCAGTACCTTTAATAATTTCATGGAAGTACAAATTATGTGTGCTTATTTTAAATTCTGGGACTGGTATATTGTGAAGCAGCCTTAAGATGGAATGCTTTTATTTGGTACCCATAGACATACTGTGATTCTTGTGCTTACAAAGTTTATACACTAGCTGGAGCAGCAAGACTCAGCATATGAAACATTTTGCATCTAGCTTAGTTTTTGAATTAAGTGCTAAAGTGTATGCTGCTGACCAATTCATTTATTCAGCAAATATTGAAGTGCTTATTATTCACTAGGCATTCATGTGTTAGGTTTTGAGGTTAAAGGGACAAACAAAATTAAGTTAGTTTTCCATGCTGTAGACAGAGTAAATGCATCTAGCATAAAAGCTAGTAGAGGCAGCATAATGTGGTCGTTAAGAATGACCTGTGTTATGACACATGCCTGGGATCACAATCCCAGCTACTCAGGAGGCTGAGGCAGGAGGATTACTTGAGCCCAGGAATTCTCATCTAGCCTAGGCAACATAACGACACACTGTCTCTTAAAAAAAAAAAAAAAAAAAAAAAAAAAAAAGGCCCTTGTCTGTCGTCTGTTTCATTCATTTGTGAATCTCCAGCACATGGGACAGGGTCTAACCAGTGGTAACCATCCAGTATTAGTTGCTGACTGAATAAATGTTGATAGAAATAGTTCAGGTCCTCTTGGAACTTACAAACTAGTGGTAAGACCAGGTTTTCCCAATATGTTCATATGTTCTGTGAGATGTTTCCTCTCTCTGTCATATAAAGATGCACACAAAAAACAGACAGATTCAAAGACATACACAGTGCCCTGTGGTCTTGTTGATGGAGTCTGGAAGAAAATTTGTGTATCATGCATCCTGTCCATATCCACTAACTTTTCTTCTAATCTAGTCCAACCCAAATCAATGAAAACTTGAAACACTCACAGGTGGTAGAGTTCAGTTCGTATCACTGATTGGGTTTGTTTTTTTGTTTTTGAGAACCAGAGACGGTATTGCATGGCGGTTAAAAGCATCAGCTTTGGGGCCAGAGAGAAATAGGTGCAGGTCCTGGCTTTGCCTTGGATAAGTTTCTTAAGACTGTGTAAGCCTTAATTACTTTGTCTATAAAATGAGGACATTAATAGCACCTGCTTTTCAGTGCTGTCAGGAGTTAGTGAGATTAAAGCATGTATGGCGCATAGTAAAGTACTGTACTCATCCTAAGCACTTCATACAAGTTACCGATTATTTATTTATTTTTTATTTTTTTCTGTTGCCTAGGCTGGAGTGCAGTGGCATGATTTCGGCTTACTGCAGCCTCCACCTCCCAGGTTCAAGCAGTTCTGCTGCTTCAGCCTCCCCAGTAGCTGGGATCACAGAGACCCACCACTACGCCCAGCTAATTTATATATATATATATTTGTTTTTAATTTTTTTTTTTTGAGATGGAGTCTCTGTTTGTTGCCCAGGCTGGAGGCTGGAGTGCAGTGGTGTGATCTCGGCTGACTACAAGCTCCGCCTTCTGCATTCTCACCATTCTCCTGCCTCAGCCTCCCGAGTAGCTGGGACTACAGGTGCCCGCCACCCCGCCCAGCTAATTTTTTGTATTTTTAGTAGAGATGGGGTCTCACCATGTTGGCCAGGCTGGTCTTGAACTCCTGACCTCAAGTGATCTGCCCACTTTGGCCTCCCAAAGTGCTGGGATTACAGGCATTAGCCATCTTGCCTGGCCATAAGTTACTGATAATTCTTGTTCCTGAAACGGGAGAAGAATCCTTATCACGTGTGTATGCATGTGTGTGTCTCCTTACTTTTTTCTTACTCAAAAAAACAACAGTGTGTGTTGGCATAACCAGTAGGCTGGCACACAGTTGATGAGAATACTATAGCCACAGACGAGCTCTTAGGGGAACAGTGCCTTCAGGGGCAGTGCTGTGCCACTGTCTGCAAAAACTGGAATCAGGCCTTGTGTTGTTGAACACACTGAGGAAGCTGGCAGAAGACACCAAGGTGTAATGGGCAGGAGGGAAGCATGTGGGCTGTTCATGACCATGGAGCTTTTTTAGAGGAATCAAGCTTTTCTGTCAGCTCCTGGCAGGTTCCTGGTAGTGTCATCTATCTGAAGATAAACCCCACCTCCACCACCCACACACAGAGAAGTCTGGATTGCAGTTCCCGTGTGGGTCCTCTGGGTGTCTTCACACTCACAGATTTGTTTATTATTTTTAATGAACTTGGCATTTCTCTGAGGCTGATTTAATGGTGCCCATTAAAGAGATGGCAGCTCCAGAGTTTCTTCATTGTAGAGCTGGCATTTCACCACGTGAGGAGGTAATTCTGTCTTCCTACCTGTGAGGCTTATTTTCTAGATCTTCCAAACTGGAGTGTTTTTAGTTGCAATGTTAAAGTTGAAATAAATCTTTATGCACTAGTTTCTGTTCACCTTAAAGGGTAAAGAACTTTGCAGATTAGAGCTACAGTTGACCTTTTCCTAGTTCTTCCACTTTTTTTTTTTTTTTTTTTTTTTTAAAGGCAGGATCTTCCTGTGTCACCCAGGCTGAAGTGCAGTGGTGAGATCATAGTTCACTGCAGCCTTTAAGTCCTGGGCTTAAGCGATCCTCCCACCTCAGTCTCCCGAGTAGCTGGAACCACAGGTTTGTGTCACCACACCCAGCTAAGTTTTGTATTTTTCGTAAGAAATGGTTTTGCCATGTTGCCTAGGCTCTTTTCCGAACCCCTGGGTTCAAGTGATCCTTGCCTCCCGACCTCCCAAAGTGCTGGGATTACAGGCGTGAGCCACCACCCCTGGCCTTTTCCACTTCTTTCTGTGTCCTCTAATCATGTTGATTCTGGTACCAAGATAAAGAAGACCCTAGTTTAGAGAGATACAATGCATTTTTGAGTTGGGTTAAATTGATTAAATGACTTACTTGATGTCATTGATAAACTCTAGGGCAGAGATTCTTACACTTGGCTGCACATGAGAATCTCTTTCAAAAACCCAGGTGCCTCAGGTGCCCCAGGCCTACTCCAGACTAATTAAGTCAAAATCTCTGAGGGTGAGACTCAGGTATAAGTATTTTTAAAACCTCCTCAGATGCTTCCAACATATAGCCAGTTTAAGAACCTGTACTCGAGAACATGGCTCTCAGCCGGGGGCAGTTTTGCCCTACCCGCAGGAGACATTTGGCAATATCCAAAGACAATTTTAGCAAACCGGGAGGGGTTTTATTAATTTAAATTTAGTGGGAGGGGTTATTCAGTGGGTAGAAGACAGAGATGCTTCAAAGCATCCTACAATGCACCCAGCAGCTCCCCATAACAATTATGTGGGCCAAAATATCAGTAGAACCAAGGCTAAGAAACAATGCTCTAGAAAAATCAGGCTAAAGAAATGCCAGAGCAATGTATATGCCTGCTGTAAGGAAATAATAGCATGTAGAAGTTTACATTTTTAGCCACCTGGCAAGATAATAAAAAGGAAGTGGTTTCGTCTCTGCCCTTTGAGTCTCTTCTGCGTCTGCCATCACGGAGGCCTTTCCTTGTGGCCGGTGCACCTCCTGGTTCCGATTTCTTGGGTAGGACTTCTTCCTGCAGTTCCATAAGTTTATTGTACTTGAATGGCTTGGAAGAAGACCAAAGTTAAGAATGTTAACTTTGTATGTAACCCATAGAAATTAGCCAAGATAAATAATTTGTAAATAAGCTTTTAAATTGTTTGGGCCTGATATAAAGTTTTCTAAAATTACAGAATTAACCATTTGAAAGGGATTACATAAGAACTTATATAAGAAATCTGATTTTGTGTGCTGTAGAGACTTCTTTTTCTTCTTTCTTCCTTTTGATTAGATAAGAGGAGGCTAAGAAAGGCATTTTTAAATTGTATCAAAATCAGTTTTCTTTAATTTTGAGATATTCAGGAATGCTTTCATAGCTGGTTATATTGACCTATATCATCAAATATTTACCTTATATAATAATAATAATAATTATTATTAATATCATCATTTGAGATAGAGTCTTGCTCTGTCACCCAGGCTGGAGTGCAGTGACGTGATTTTGGCTCACTGCAACCTCCGCCTCCCAAGTTCAAATGATTCTCCTGCCTCAGCCTCCCAAGTAGCTGGGATTACAGGCACAGGCCACCATGCTGGCTAATTTTTGTATTTTTGTAGAGACGGGGGTTTCGCCATGTTGGCTGGGCTGGTCTTGAACTCCTGACCTCAAGTAATCTGCCTGCCTTGGCCTCCCAAAGTGCTGGGATTACAGCCCTAGTTCTAGAACAAAAAGCTGATATAGGGCATTAAAGGTACCCAGCCTGCCTTATATAATTAATATCATGATCTTTATGTCCTCTGGACACATCCACTTTTCCAGAGTGTGGGACACATAAAAGATCTTTGTCATAAATAAGTTGTGTTTTTTTCTTGTATGCAGTTGTCAAATTTAGTGTTTAATCAAGGTGGTGAATTTAATTGATTTATCACCTTGATTAATTATATAAATTATAGTCAAACATTAATTATAATCAAACCGTTTTCTTCCCAAAAACTGATGAAAATAGATGGTCACAGCTCTTGAAATACTCTGAATTCATTGATCTTTCGCAGATGATTGATTGACACTTCCTTTTTTTTTCAGTTTATCCCTTTAAATGGGGATTTCAGGTGATACCTTTAATGCTCTGTATCAACATTTTGTTCTAGAACTGATTTTTTTTTTTTTTTTTTTTTAAGATAGGTCTCCCTCTGTTAGCCAGGCTAGAGTCTGGAGTGCAGTGATGTGATCATAGCTCACTGTAGCCTTGACCTCCTAGGCTCCAGCAATCCTCCCACCTCAGCTTCCTGTGTAGCTGGGACTATATGCATGTGCCATCATGCTTGGCTAATTTATTTGTATTTTTATTTTTTTGTAGAGATGGGGTCCCCCTATGTTGCCCAGGCTGGTCTTGAACTCCTAGGCTCAAGTGATCCTCGTGCTTCGGCCTCCCAAAATGCCGAGATTACAGACATGAGCCACTGTGCCTAGCCTACAACTAAATTGATGTACATATGAATCTGGGGTGATACCTGTTGCAGTTTTTCAGTTTTTTTCCTCTTCCCCCCATCCTCCTGCCCCCTCCCCTCTCCTGTCCCTCTTCCTACTCCTCCCCTTCCTCCTCACCATCTCATGAACCCTTGACTCCAGTGTAATGCAGTTTATTAATTCAGTAAACATTTCAGAACCTACCATGTGCATTTTGCATTAATTACTATACTGGTTTTAAAAATTGTTTTAGCCTATTATAGGGTTATTTGAGACTAAGCCAATACTCTTATGTGTTCAGGTCCCTTTGACTTCCAGTGGTTGGAATGTTTTAAAATAAGACTAGAAGAATAACAGCTCATATAATATTTGGCTTGAATATTCCTTCAGTTTTGGAACAACATACCTGTTTCTTCATTGAATGTTAGCAGTGACTACATAATTCAAGGGATACTTTAATTATAGTCTAATCCTGGCTTTTGTAGCTGTGCTTTTAACTTAATTTATAATTGCATTAAAAGTATTCCTGGCCAGGTGTGGTGGCTGACACCTATAATCGCAGCACCTTGGGAGGTGAAGGTGGGAGAGTCACTTGAGCCCAAGAGTTCAAGGCTGCAGTGAGCTGTGATGGCACTACTACACTTCAGCCTGGGCAATGAAGTTAGATCCTGTCTCTGAAATAAGATAAGATGAAATAAAATAATACTTTTGGATGTGTAAACATTTGGGTTTTTCTTCTGGCTTTGGAGTTTGTAGTCCAACATGAGGTTTTGAGAAAATAATCAGTTAATGCTGTAGAGACCCTTTCCTAAAAACTTGATTTAATGAGAACCATTACAAGGTGTGCTTAATAACAAGGCAGCTGTTGATGGTCAAATTTTCTCCTATCTGAGAGTCTGAGTGAGTGTGCATATGTTGAGTGTGTGGTGTGTGTGTGTATGTACATACATGTTGTGGGAGAGTTCTCTGCTAGAATTGGGGAACAAGATGGAGAGAAACGTAATTAAATGAGTGCTTAAGGATTGAGTGGATTAAGCCCAACTATCCTGGAACTTCTCTGGTTTCTTGGTAACCAGGCTTAGTATGGGTTATTTCTATGTATATTGGTGTACCTTTTATTCTATTGTGCTTGACAGTACGTTCTTTATGTTAAAGCATGCCGAGGTGGATTTGTAGCCCCTGTCTAGATATTTTCTAGAATAGGATCTATTTGTCTATGCATGTGGAAAGAACTGGTTTGGTTTAGGGAGTACATAATTAACAAGGTGGGACAGGAGTTACTAGTTTTCAATTGTTTGAAAGATGTGAAAGAGGAATTAGACATATTCTGTGTATCCCGAAGGCACAGCACCAGAACCAGTGGATTGAAGTACGGGAAAACAGATTTCTGTTCAGTTCAAGGAGTGTGCGAAGAGATCACGAACCATGGGTTTGTGGTGGGGTGGATGGAGTGCAGAAATTGCCTTTCAGTGGAGGTTGTCATGATGACTACTGGGAGGGGACACAGGGCATTCAAGTAGTAGACTGGGAATAGACGTTGGACTAGATGATTTTTAAGGCTGATTTCAATCTAGCCACTCTGTGATTTTTAGGACACATTATATCCGCTGGAAAATGAAAAGTGAAGATAAATTTGGCATTTGAAGGGGAATTTCAGATTCATTGGCTCAGGGTCCCTAATGGCTTTTTCTCTCCAACTTCTTCAAGTCCTCCTGCAATTATACTCTTTCTCTTGTACATCAGTTTCTTTCCATGTATGGAAACATCCCTATCACCATCAGAACATGCCTTTTTATCACCCTTCTTAAAAACCAAGTGAAAGAAATTTCTATATTCGATGTAGCCTTCCAGCGCTATGGCACTTCTCTCCTGCCCATTCTGGCAGAACTTCTTGAAGACTTGTCTCCTGGAGTGTGTGCAATCTCCCCTTGCTGCCACCCCTCCCCACTGCACCACGCCTCAAAAACCCTTTCTATTAAGGTCACCAAAGTCCTCCATTGTAAGAAATTCCGTGGCCTATTGTAGTCCTTGTCTTTTTCAGCCTCTCAGTAGTAGTTGGCATCATCCACCCTGGCCCCCTTCTTTTTCTTTTTGCAGTATGCCCTTGTAACCATCCCGCCCCCTCACTGCCCCTTGAAGCACTGTCCTGACTTGACTTCCAGGGCATCACAACCCTTTTTTTTCTCCTACCTCAATAACTGTTCTCTCCAAGGGCCTCTGCAGATGGAATTACCCCAGGGCTCAGTCATTGACTTTCTTCTCCATACTACACTGTTTCTAGGGTTCTTAACCTGCTAAAAACAAACAAACAAAACAAAACAAAAAAAACTAAACTAAAAAAGACTAGACTTTATCCAAGTCTAGTTAATTCAGAACCTTTGGGGAAGACTTGTGAGCATCAGGTTTTGTTTTGGTTTGGTTTGAATTGGTTTTTTTGTTCATTTTTTTGTTACTGGGCATACCAGCGTACAGCCAAGATTGAGAATATCAGTGATTTCTAGTCCTGGGGGATAAATACCAAATACTAATAACTTCCAAATTAATGTATTTAACACATTTTTCCCAGACTCCAGACGTGATAATTCTGTTGTCTGTTTTACATTTCCACTAGAAATAAGCATCTTAATTGCGTGCCCCTTCCCCCACACTGGCTCCTTCTTGGGTTTGCCCTTCATGCACACAGCTCTCAGGCCACAAGCCCAGGAGACATCCTGATTCCTCTGTTACCTCATTACACAGCTCACCAGGCAGCAAGCTCTTTCCACTTGCCCTAGCAAATATGCACATCCTAAATCTCACTGCTTCTCCCACCACCACTTCTCTTCTGGGTATACTCAGGAGCCTCCTAACTCCCGCATGCTCTTGCACTGTCACTCTCAGACAGTCCGTATGCAGTCAGAATGGTCTTATCACTGATGACAGTCATTCCCTTGCCCTGCCATGGCTTTCCATTCCAATGGACAAACTCCCCACTCCTTACCAGGAACTACAGGCTCCCCTTCATGTGGCCTCTGTCCAATTCTGCGAACTTGTTTCCTCCCACTCCCTCCTTCCCTGCCCGTCAGGCCACACTGACCACCATGCTGTTCCTCAAACTTCCCAAGCTCGTTCCTCCTACTTCAGAGCCTTTGCACACACCCCTCCCTCTGCCTGGAAGCCCCTTCCCCATAGGTTGTTCCTTGGCTCCCACCCTAATTTTTCTCCAGTTTCTGCTCAGATATTACCCCAGGAGAAAGCCCATCCCAAATGCTCCTCTCTCCCACCCACTCTGTAGCCCCTGCCTCTGGTTTATTTTTTCCCTCCACAGCATTTATCTCACTCAAAAATCCTGTTTTTCTGGCTATTTTGTTAGAACTTTTGTCACTGCTCTATCCCCAGGACCATCAGCAGTGCTCACACGCAGTAGATGACGTATACATACTTGTGGCTGAATGATGAAGTACTACTCCTTAAGCAGTAGTCCCAGGACCTAGGCGTTTCATCACTTCTCTGGCCCTTGACCCCTTTTCCAGCCTCTGAGCAGACCATGCTGGCTATGGCCAGGATCTCCTGCTAAGTTTATCTCAGAACCTACCCTCTTCTTGCTGCCTCCCATTTGGCCCCGTGCTGTTTACCAGAAATACACAGGCATGGAGAAGTTGAGCAACCTCTGGCATTTTAGTGCTAGGTGGGGACCTTTCTCTTCTCTTCCTGACCATTCCAAACGAGTCCACGCTGCTCCCGTTTTCTGTAGACAGACTGGTCCTCGATAATCCACTTTCCTGATTTTCCTCCCCCTTTTCTCTTTGCCCCTCATTGATCTTCTTTGCAGGCTCCTTCCCCTTTGTCCAATATCAAAATGTTGATATTTCTTGGTCTCTACCTGGATTCTCTGCCCTTCTTATTCCAGTCTCTCCCTGGTGACCCTGCCCATTCCTAGGGTTTCAGATTCTCTACATGCCGGTGACTCCCAAACTTATATTCCAGGCCCAAGCTCTTGTCTAAGTTCTAGACCTGGGTGTCTAGCTAGAAAATGTTCTTTGGTATCTCGCAGGCAACTCAAATTTGATGTGAAGAAAGCTGAACTTGCCTTCTCTTTCACTTTTCCCCTTAGTCAATGACCCAGGCAACTATCTCGAAACCTGGAAGGCTTATTCTTCTGGCCTTACCCCTATGCCCAATCAATTGCCAGTATTGTCAGTTCTCCCGGTGAATAGCTGTACACTCCATATACCGCCAGTCACTGTGCACTGCCACTAACTAAGACCAAGCCACTGCCGCCATCTCTTTCCTAGGTTACTTTAAGGGCAGTTGCACCTAGTCTAACGTCCTGTGCTGCTATTGGCTTTCATAAAATGTCCATCTCATTGCATCATCCTTTGCTTAAGATGCCTCATTAGGCCAGGTGCGGCAGCTCATGCCTGTAATCCCAGCACTTTGGAAGGCTGAGGTGGGCAGATCACGAGGTCAGGAGATTGAGACCATCTTGGCTAACACGGTGAAACCCCGTCTCTACTAAAAAATACAAAAAATTAGCCAGGTGCGGTGTTGGGTGCCTGTAGTCCTAGCTACTCGGGAGGTTGAGGCAGGAGAATGGCGTGAACCTGGGAGGCAGAGCTTGAGGTGAGCCGAGATCGCGCCACTGTACTCCATCCTGGGCAACAGTGTGAGACTCTGTCTCAAAAAAAACAAACAAAAAAGATGCCTCATTAGAGTTTCGATAAAATCTAAACTTTTTAACAGGGCTTATAAGATCCTGAATAACATGTTCCCAAACTGACTGCTTTTCTTGGAGTTTATCGGAAATATCTGCCTCCCTCAACCACACCCCCACCCCACCCTGCATACATACACATCACTCTTCTGGCTACTTGTCAGTCATTTACCCTAGAGTCTAACATAGGGCACAGTAAGGCCTCAATACATATTTGTTGCATAAATGTAGGAAGGCAGTGGTCCTGGATTGTAATTGTGTGTCCTCAAATTTTAATTTAATTTACCTTAAAAATGTAAAGGCTTCCAGAGTCAAAAGTTGCTGTTTTGTTTTATAGTGCTGTGTATGTTTCCCTCCACTCTGTAGTTTCCAGAGGGTTATTAAAAATGGAACTAAAAGAAGTATGTGGGCTTCTGTTAGCAAATCAGTTTTAATCTGTACTCTTTGGCCGTTGAGTGCTGAGCTTAGGAGGCTACCAGATGGGGACACAGGAACCAAATCACCTTTGCTTCCCGGTGAGGAACGGGGGCGTAAATTGGCTGAATGGACTTCTGCAGTAAAACTCCTTCAACTTGAGCTTGTGTAAGCCAGGATCAAAATACCTCAGACTTGTTGAGACTTGTCTAGACTGTTTATTAAACTTTCAAACCTGTTTGGGAAGAAGGCTTGGAACAACAGTAGGTTTGGGCTTGTGAAGTAAATCTTATTTAAAGGAAATAAACAAAAGCTTAATCATGTTTACTTTGTAACAATATAGGTAAAACTGTTGGTTGCTGTTGTAATGAATCTAAAAAAGAATAGAGAATGTTTTTTTTCCTTAGAAGTTCCAGGTTCAACGACGAAACCCCAAAAATACAAAAATTAGCCAGGTGTGTTGGCTGGCGTCTGTAATCCCAGCTACTCGAGAGGCTGAGGCAGGAGAATCACTTGAACCTGGGAGGTGGAGGCTGCAGAGAGCCAAGATCGTGCCACTGCACTCCAGTCTGAGCCATAGAGCAAGACGCCATCTCAAAAAAAAAAAAAAAAAAAGTTCCAAGTTCAATATTCCCAACTTCCCCCTCGGGGCTGGGAGCTCCTGGGTGAGGTTTCTAAGTCTCCATCCTCTCAGAACTCCTATCTTTAATTTCTTCTTGCATAGATCAGAGGGGCCTCGGAGTCACTGCTGAGTCACAGGGATAAGCAGAAAGGGAATGACACACTTCCTGCCCCAAGTTCTAGGGAGTTTTTATGGTTTGTTTTTCTGTTTCGCTTTGAAGATTCCCTGAAAAGACAGAAGATTGCCCCAGCTGCCTCCTGATTGGCAGCCTCTATTTATTTATATGATTTCATAGGATATCCTCTCTGCTATACCTTGTAACTCACAGGGTTTTTGAAACCTTTTCCCCTTATCACAGCAGTATTACGTTTGTGTAGTGTATTTATCAACTACAATTTGACCAATTTTTTTTTTTTAAAAAAAAGAGGCACTCTTTATTGTCACTACCCATAAAAAAAAATGTATTGTGAATATCGTTATTCCTGTCTCTTTTCTGTGTGCTTATAGTTTTCTCTTTAAAAATTGCATATGGCTGGCTGGGTGTGGTGGCCCACGCCTGTAATCCCAGCACTTTGGGAGGCCAAGGCAGGCAGATCACAAGGTGAGGAGTTCGAGACCAGTCTGGCCAACATAGTGAAACCCTGTCTCTACTAAAAATACACAAAAAATTAGCTGGGTGTGGTGGCGGGTACCTGTAATCCCAGCTACTCAGGAGGCTGAGGCAGGAGAATCTCATGAATCTGGGAGGCGGAGGTTGTAGTGAGCCAAGATCGTGCCACTGCACTCCAGCCTGGGCAACAGAATGAGACTCTGTCTCAAAAAATAATAATAATAATAATAAATAAAAATAACAATTATATATGGTTTTATGGTTTAATATAATTTCTTTGCTTTTATGTATTATTTTGTAGCCTTTGTGAAGAGTTCTCATGTTATTAATACTCTGCAAGATCAGTTTTAAAGATTGCATTACTGGCCAGGCACAGTGGCTCACACCTGTAGTCCTAGCCCTTTGGGGGCCTGAAGCAGGAGGATTGCCTGAGGCCAATGGTTCAAGACCAACCTGGCCAACACAGCAAGACCCTGTCTCTTAAAAAATAAAAAATAAAAAAATAAAGACTGCATTACATGCCATTATATGGATGTGCCATAATTTACTTACCCAGTCCCCATGTGGATACTTAGGCTCTAAAAGTTTTCATACAGGGTCATTGTCATAACCCCATGCAGCTTCCTTGCACTTGTCCACACTTCTGTCTCTTTCATGGGATATATTCCTGTAAGTGGTTCAAAGGGCCTGTGAAGTTTTCAGGTTTTTGACCTTTATTATCACTTTGCCTTCCAGACGTTTGTCCTGTTTTACATTCCCGCCATATAATATAAACTCCTTACCATGTCTTGTATGGTCTACATATTCTGGCCTTTGCCTAACTCTCAGCTGCTTCCCGCACCTTTCCTCCCCTTGCTTCCATCACTGTAGCCGCACCAGGCCCTATAACCTCCTTCCCCTGAAGCATGCCTGGCTTGTCCTGTCTTGGGCTGTAGCACTTGCTCTTTCTACTGCCCAGACCGTTATTCCTGCTTTCAGCATATACCTCCGATGCCACTTCTGCTAGAGTGGTCTCTGTCAGAACCCCCTGTTTATTTTTGCCCTAGCACCTTTCATAATCTGTCCTTTATTTATATATGTGCCTACTGGTCTGCTGCCACTTTTTCCCACTGAATGTCAGTTTTGTAAGACAGGCAACCCCTTATATTTCATTTCCCATGTCCCCAGCATCTAAGTCAGTGCCTGCCATTCAGTAGGTACTGGGTAAATGCAGGTGGATTCATTCATGCTGAATGAATGAAGACATCTCCCTGTCGTCTAGAAATGTGTGGTGTAATAGGGTAGGGCTGATGAGGTGTGTATAGTGATGGTTACCTCTTGGAGCCAAACATGGCTGTCTCTTGGAGCAAAATGTGGGAAATGCTGTAAGTGTTCAAATATCATGGAGATGCAGAAGTGGGAACCAGTGACTGGCTACAGTGTCACGAAAGGCTTCGTCTGAGCTGAGCCTTGGGAGACTGGCAGTGTTTTGCAGCTGGTGATGATGGAAAGAATCCAAGGGGCTGAGGAAAGCGGGTGAGCAGAGGCCCAGAGGCAAAACGGTGGGGGCAGGCCTGGGGATTGCTTTAAATCCTATGTTGACTCATGGACTTGGACCCCTGAGCAGCAGGGAAGCATTGCATGTTCCTCATCAGAGGGTGACATGGTGAGTGAGGATATGGAAGTGCTTTTTAAACTTAGTTCTAGGTACACATGGCAATGTTAAGGGTGATCAGGCTGTGCTTTGGGAAGCCTGAGGACAACTAAGTAAGAGGCACAGGAAGTTCAGGCCAGAGGATGAGCCTGAAGGAGGTTGGGGTGATGGGGCTGGAGATGAGGAGAAGGCAGAGGAGTGTTTTGGAGGTGAGGAAGAGGGAGAGTGGGACCCACGATGACACTGAACCGGAGAGTTTTAGTTTGCAAGACTGATGGGAAGATGAGACATGGAGCCCTAGAAGAGCTGTTTGGAAGTAAGAACACTTACAAATTTAGTTTTGACCCATCCCTTTACTGAATTAGTGAGCCTCTTCCAGATTAAACCAGCCCATGTGCCTTCCTTTGTCCTGAAGGGGCTTGGGTAACAAGAAGATAGAAAAGAGGAGACAGAAGTATATACCACAGGATGGGGGCTCGGGCTCCCATGGCCTCTTCCTCCTCTGTAAGAAGAGGACTGCATTTGTGGAAAGGGGAAATGAGGCTCCAACTCCTTTCCAGGAGATGAGATGTTGTCTCCTGGAAATGTGTGTTCCCAGGCCCCCATTGGGAATGATTTGCCGCCAGCCTTGTCGTTGAGTAAATTTGTTCATGTTAGCCTGAGGCAGATGGGGGCGGATGGGTGTTTACTGTGGAGTACATGAACATGTGGGCTCAGGGTACAAATGGGAAGAGGCCCAGAACTGGGTGACACATCATATTTCCCCCACAAACATTCAAAAATGATGTGTGCTTTTCTTAGGGAAAAAAATCAAAGGGAAAGTACTCAAGACATATTATAATTCTGATTGCTGTCTAAATTGAAAAAGGTTTTTTATTTTGTTTTTGTTTGTTTGTTTTTTGGGACAGAGTCTCGCTCTGTTGCCCAGGCTAGAGTGCAGTGGCACGCTCTCTGCTCACTGCAACCTCTGCCTCCTGGGCTCAAGCGATTCTCCTGCCTTAGCCTCCCAAGTAGCTGGGACCACAGGTGCCCACTACCACAACTGGCTAATTTTTGTATTTTTAGTAGAGACGGGGTTTCACCATGCTGGCCAGGCTGGTCTCGAACTCCTTGCCTCAGGTGATCCACCCACCTCACCCTCCCAAAGTGCTGGGATTACAGGCGTGAGCCACCGTGCCCAGCCGTGTTATCTTACTTAAGCTTTACAGCAACCCTAGGAAGGAGGTTATTATTATTCTCATTTTACAAATGAAGTGACTGAGGCCCAGATAAATTAAGTTACTATCTCAAGGTCATACAGTAAGTGGCAGAGATTAACTTGAACTCAGATATGTCCAACTCTAAGCTGTTACATTATAATACATGAGCTTAAGAAAAGAAACTTCTTGAAAGTGTGAGAAGATATATTAATGTCTGGCTAGGTGAAGTAAGATGAAAGAAAAGAAAGGGAACAGGTCTCCCTGCAGGGAAGAAACAGACCATAAGGAAGATCAACCCAGCTGGACTTGAAATAGCTTCCAGGGAAGAACCTGAGCAGTTTCTAAACATTTTAAAATATAATCTAAAACGACAATATACTTACATTGTTCAAAAGTCAGAATGTAAATATATAGAGTGGAAAAGCTCTTTCTCACCTTTGCCACCCACTGCAGTTCTGACCCTCGACCCTTGCCCTTGCTTCCAAGAGACAACTTGGCCTCCCAAAGTGCTGGGATTATAGGCATGAGCCACTGCGTCCAGCCTGGAAAAGTTTTTGAAACTTAGTTTTCAAAACAAAAATGTGGTTTGAAAATACCCACATGGGTAAAACTACATAATGAGAAAGCTCTCTGTCCTCTAGAGAGGGAGTGGAGAGTAGAAGTGCTTGGCTAGCATTCTCTGGAAAGTTGTCTTTTCAAGAAACCACCTTCTGCTACCTTAAAAACAAAAGGAGGTTTAACAGAATGCAAATGGAAGTGAAAATGGGAGAGGCACAGATGAGAAGCCAGCAGAACCTGGTGAGTAAGTGACCACCCAAACCAAGGGAGGAATCAGTGATGACTGAGTGACAAGGTTGTGAAGGGAGCCAGAGTAGGTTAAAACAGAGAGAAAAAAATAACTGGTTGGTGATGGAGGGAGGAGGAGAAATTTAACTTGGGAAATATCATATGTTGCCTTATTAACCAGAATTTCTAGAAATTTACAGAGAAATTTACCTTACAATTGGATAGTTTTTCTTGGCAAATTGAGAGTTTAATTAGTTTAGTATTTTATTACTAGGGATCATGTTCAGTTTTACATGAGGTTTTGCGATGGAAGAATGCTATAAAATGTCAGGACTCTGTTTATATTCAGTTCAGTAGAGAATAAACCACATTCAAGTGCCAGCATGTTTATTGCAGCCAGCACTCAGTGTTTCTTTGCTTTCTAAATGCTGATTTAGTGTTTTCATTGGTGGTGCAAGTGTGAAGAGAGACTTGAGCATGAATCATAGGAAGAGAGACGTAGATGCTCATTCTGCAGGCCTAGGACCCAGTGAGTGCCGCAGCTGTGCTGCTCACGGCTAGTGGTGGGATTCTGGGCATGTCTTTCAGCCTCCTTGGATGGCCTTGTTTTCCTCACTTGTGAAATGAGGTTAGATGGTATTGGCGGTCTTACCAACACCCAAGTTATCTGATGCTAAGAGAAATTAGAGGACAATCTTCTTTTTTTGCTTCTAACAATAACATTTTTAACAATTTATACTTAAAACATAGAAACAAGTACTGCATGATAGAAAGGCCTACCTTCCCACACTTACCTTTTGTGCAGCCCATTTGGGTGGGTAACCTGAATGGCAGCTGTGATGATGACAGAACTGAGCAGTCTCTGCCCCAGTGCTGGCCCTCAGCAGCAGCTGTTCACACTGCTTAACTCATCACTCTACCTGGCCTCAGGAGGTCTTTTGCCTTTCTATTAAATAGAAACGTGTTCTTTCTGTTTTCCATACAGTTTACTTTTTGTGCTTTCTGTCTGGTGAATCATGGATGCTTTTGCGACATGATATGAAGAGAAAAAAGCCAGCAGACATAGGCTCATATCCCAGCATTCTGCTGAACAGATACGTTAACTTTATGGAGCTGGGTTTCCGCATCTGTAATCCAAGGATAATGATGCCCACCTCCCAGGGTTTTGGCGAGGACTGAGTGGACCACAGTGAGAGCACCAAGCACACTGTGGACATCTCCAGGTGCTTAGCAGCAGGATTTCCCCAGCCTTGTCTAGACATGGACCATGCAAGGCCATGTCTAGACAAGGTTGGGGAAATCCTGGGCCATGCAAGGCCTCCATTATGTGAGAAGTGAGTCTGACCATCCGCTGTCTCTGTTAGAACATCTGGAAAATGCTTCTGAGCATATTGTTTATCTCAGTCACCGAGTCTCCTGGAATAATTCCTTCTCAGCCTGCCTTCCTCCCTGCTTCACCAATGACTCTTTCCTCTTTGAAGAAGAGGAGAGAGACAAAGAAGAGTAAGTTAAATAGAGGAGGGGGAAGCTCTGATTAGCACCATGGTTTAGGGAGGCCATTGAAAGAGTTAGCATGGGTGGGATTCAGCATATGGAGGAGGGTACAGAGAGGACTGATGGGAAGAGAGAAAGGTTGAACAGAAAGAAAATGAAATTAATCTTGGCAGCCATGGCATTAAGCACTCGGGATTAGGGAATGTCCTGGGAATGCCAAAGCATAAAGGCCAAGGTGTTTTGTAGACATTTCCAGTTCTGTCTGAAGCTGTAGAATTAGATAAAATAAACAAATGAAAGTGTCTTTTTTTTTTGCAGACACAAATGTCATCACTGTTTTGATGATTTGTTGAATGTGCTGCTGATAAGGATGTGGGTAGCTATAAAGGAAACATTTTTCTTGGGGTATGTGACAAGCAGTGGATGAAACTAGGCCAGCGAGAGCATGTGTGTCTAGAGATTGTTCTGGGAGGGTAGGGGTTAGGCCTCATGGCCTCTCCTCTCAGCCCTGCCCTATTGTGCAGGGTCCTGTTGAATATGCTGCTTAACCTCTCTGCTCTGACACTCACTTTGGAAACTGGGATTGCCACCCACTTTCGCTGGGTGTGGGGAGAGTGAAATGATGTAAGTGATAGTCTCTTGCTCTGAGATGCTGAGATAATGTGGAGCGCACACACACGGAAGAGAAGGATCTGATTTTCTCATGGCCGCCATCATGTGTTTGCAGAGAGATAGAGAAGTACCAGATAAGATGGCCGCAGACTTCCCTAATGACAGCTTATTTGCTGTTATTGTGACACTCCAGAGTGCCTCCATGACTGGCAGTGCCAGTTGCACTCTCAGGGGCTGGGGGTTAGGGGTTGGGGTACAGATTACCCCTGCGCTTCTGCTGCAGAGCTGTGCTCACCAAGAAAGAGGCCAAGAGTCACCTATATTCCTGACCACAAGTTGCTTTCACAAAGCTGGGTCTGGACAGATTCTTCAGCCACTAGGCCACCAGGCAGGGCTCCTAGGGCTGGAAGTTCTGGCTGCCTGCTCTCTCCTCCTTGCTTTGAAGCATGGGTGATGCATTCACATTGGGCGACCATCACAATGTTGATCCCTGAACCTACCTAGAGTGTCTTAATTCACAAGTCCTATGGAAGCATGGAAGTGCTGTGCGCAGTCATATCTACAAAGAGATATTAGCTTTTTTTTTTTTTTTTTTCTGTAAGGTTTGACTGCTTCACAAGTACTTACTTGAGAATCTCCCTGCTCTGTAGCCTATGTCTGTGACTCTTCTTTCTTCCCAAATATAGTAGGATAAGCAGGATGCTAACTGCTGGGACTGGTTTAAACAGCACACTTTGAATAGACCGGGCGACATCCTGGGCACTCTAGTCTCAAGTGAGAGAAAAGGATGTCTTAGGGAAATGCCTGTGCAGATGCTTTGCTTTTTGTTCTCCTGTTTTTTTGAGCGCTCTCTCCAAAACCAGGAGTTTCCTGCTGGGTGTAGAGGTGCCCACTGGATACATGAGGCTCCCATGTGCAGCCTCCTCTGCCCTTGCCTCGTGTTGGCACCTTGCTGGTGCCTCCCCGACTGGGCCTAGAGCATGTGTAAAGATGGCAGTTGTTTTCACGTAGGACTGCAGGATTCTTCCTCCAGCCTTCTCTTCCTGCAGCCTCACTGCACTGCCCCATCCTCCCCCAGCAGAACTGGAAAGAGTGGTTTCTGGTGACCACCTAGCCATGCGGCCACGACTGAGGTCACATTTTAGGGAAATGTGAGAGGCCTGTTCCTCTGTTTAGATGCAGTATTTCTTTGTAACTTACCCTTGGAATTGCCAGTGAGTCACAGCCTGGGAAGTCCTTGTGATTTAGAGTCTGGCACTTCCAGGAAGAGCTTTCGCTTGACATCTTCTTTGACCCTTAGTCCCCGATGAAGTTTACATGGCATGAAAGACCAGTCAGAATTTGGGGAGATAACCCAAAAGAACACAAAAATATGGTTTCTAAGGTATAAGTGTCATATCGCTCTGAGTTAGTCACATGATAATGTAGGCCAAAGACAATAAGAAATGTAGAGATATGTTTGTAAACTGATGTTGATTTGGTATCTCTTTTGGCCTCCTTCCCAAATTAGTATTGGGCATTTGATTTTAATTTTGGTCAGTAATAATGCTCATTACTGCTTGAGAACTCTATGTGCATCAGGCAATATGTTATTTGCTTCACGTGGTTCTCTTTCAATCTTAATAGCAATTCTGTGAATTTGATGATGTTATTCTCATCTTAAGAAGTGCAAAATTGATTGCTCAGGGGTGTTAAATAACTTGCACATCTACATAACCAGAAAGTGGCATAAAGAGACTGTGAACCAGGCCTTGGAGAGTTTGTCTATTTTCCACTTTTTTTGCCAGGTGCAGCGTTGTCCAAACTGTGTTCTCTAGTTCTCCTGAGAACAGAAACACCTCTGAGCAATACGTATTATTAATAGATGTTCATGTTTATACAGGTAGGAATGAGGTGTTTTTTTAATTTTCTTTTTTTCAGGCATCTGCGAATGGGGCCTCTCCCTGTTTTTTTTAGTTTTTTTTTTTTTTTTCTAAGTATCTGTTTCTTTTTTCTAGCATGTTGAAATGTTAGACTTCCTGTTTCTGCTTGATTTTGAATATACTCCTGTTTGCTTGTCACAGGTATTCTTGCATTTCTAGGTAGTTGTAGTTTACAGGGAGCAAGTGCAGGCAGCAACCAGTCCATCCCTGTTGTGAATGTGGAGACCTCTCTGGACTCACAATTAAAGGCTACATAGTGCATTCCACTACAAGTGACGAAACCTGGCTCCCAGAATAACAAGCAAGACAACTTTCAAAGTGACTGTTGTTGACCAGCGCCTTCTGTGCGTTTATGTAGTAAACTTATGGTACATTTTTCAAAAGGATAGTATATATTATTTTGAATTATTCTTGAGAAGGACTGAGTCTCCCCGAAGGTGATGCAGGTGCTGTAGTGTACACGTCAACAGGGTGGTTGCGTGCATTCCTCAAGTCTGTCTGACTACCAAGATACTGTGAAGTTGTCCTTCTGATTGTATACGGGGAGAAAATGCTGAAACTAGGTGAGTTAAAACGGCTCTCAGAATATGTTTAGATGTGATGTCTTTGTTGAAATCTGATAAAATGTTCAGATGACTAACATGGTATTGCTTTCTTCAAGGAAATAATGTTTGGTCGTGGCTTTAGAGCTACTGTGTTCAACAAATCACTGTTTTGTTTTGCTGTGGCTCTGGGTTTGAGGAACCAGTGTTAAGCTGAGGGAGGTATGAGTACTGTGGGTGGAAAAATGGCATTTGAAGTTTGCATGTAGCAGTTTCATTTGTAAAAGATAAAGGTTTGAAATGTTTCAGAGATGGGACTCTGAAAAGATTGGATGGCTTTTTCACCCAGAGTTTCTCTTTTACATTTTCCATGCATTTATTAACTGTGGGACACCTCTGGTTCCCAGTGGTCTGGCAGCAGTGGTAACACCGTGGGGCAACCCGTAAACACAAGGGTGTTTATTTCTATTATCTCATTGGATAATTGTTTGAATATTGCTGTTACCATTTTCTCCTAACAACCAAAAAAAAAAAAAAAAAACTTACCTTACATATAAAGCATTTTGTACTTTTAAAATAACACCCTAGGTTTGTTTTTAGCCATACTTAATGTTTCACAAGTAGACTTAATTTTATTTTTAAAGTAAATTGAAAAAGTTATCAAGGATTGGAATAGAGTGTTTTAAATAGCCCTTAAAGTTATATTGGCATATATACACTTTTGTTCAAGTTGATGTATAGTATTTGCTTCGGTTTACTTAAAATTGGTCTGCTCAACAGATTTTCTGGAGCTTAAATTTAATACTAGGAAAAAACTAGAACTTGGAAGACATAGGAGGGTGTTGGTATATCTAGTCTTTTGGTCCATTATTGAACCCTTGGCAGCCAATAAATATTATTTCATAGAGTCCTGACTTCTCTTGTAGGGAATGTGGTTACCTGCATATCATTTATAGTAAATGTATGTTCATCTACTAGATGCCTAGAGCTGTGCATGTGATCCTGTCGTGTGTGTGTGTGTGTGTGTGTGTGTGTGTGTGTGTGTTTGTGTGTGTATACTCGAGAGTCTGAGGCAGGAGAATTGCTTGAACCCAGGAGGCGGAGATTTCAGTGAGCCGAGAATCGTGCCACTGCACTCCAGCCTGGCGACAGAGTGAGACTCCGTCTCAAAAAAAAAAAAAAATGGTTATGTGTCTGTGACTGTATGTCATTGCATATATACAGTTGAGATCAGAGCCAGCTTTGCTTGGGAGGGTTTTGTGGAAGAAATGAGTTTTGGGTAGAGTTCCAAAGGGAGGGTAGGTAGCGTACTTTGGCAGAAAGACGTGTACATAAAACTTCCAAGGCTGCAGTGATTAAGTCATAAGCATTCAAGGGTAAGCATGAACCATTTGAGAACCAACTGTAAATTAGTGGTTGAAAATAGCCAGGCTAGAAGTGAAGGGGAGGCAAGGTTGTGCATGCCGAGCTGAGAACCGTAGTGGCAGAGTGGCGCGTAGGAGCTTGTCTATTCTGTTCCTGGTAAATTTCACTCTTGGATATCAGCACATCCTGACCATGTTGCCATCTAGTGGAACTGGCTGAATTGCCTGTGGGAGCATCACCACCTTTTTCCACTTCAGGATAAACTCTAGTGTGATATTTTGGCAATAGGGAAACTTACTTCTCTTTTACCTAGGGATTTTAAATGAAGAGTGAGAGAGAGGAGGTGGGTGTAACTATGCTCTCCCCGGATGACAGTAATTTAGATTCTGGAAATGTGGAGCTGAATGCTAATATAAGGAATTTCTCATAGACAATGTCTGAAGTCCAGGGTGTGACTGCTGAGAGTGCTGGCTGTACATGTCCATCAGCTTAAGGCATGGAGCGAGCAGGAAGCCGTGCTTGGGAGGTTCTGCAGTGGAGTGAAAGCATACCGCATCTGGCTCTGGGCCCTTTATGTTTCACCTGGTCCGGCTTGTTTTTGTCATGTGGTTACAGAGTCCATCCCAGTGGCAGAGAGAGCCCTCTGACCATAAGCACCACAGCCCACAGACCCCAGAGTGAAGACACTATAAAGGTCTGTAATCCTTCTGCCCTCCCTTCTAGCCATCCATGGACGTATCTATTCAGCAAATACTTCTTGAATTATGTCCCAGGCACCTTCCAGGTACTAAGGCAGTGAACAAAGCGGATAGAAATCCCTGCTCTTGGAGAGCTGATATACTAGGTGGGGACAATAAACATCAACAAAATAAATAAGTAAAATATATAGTAAGTGGAGAACCAAGTGCTAAGTAGAAAAAAGTATGTTCAAGCTGAAGAGGGTAATTGTGGTTGCAATTGTGAATGAATCCTCACTGAGAATGTGATTGATATTAGATTCACCTGAGAAGTGTGAGGAAGCCAGATGTGAATATCCTGGGGGAAGAACTTTCCAGACAGAGGACAAGCGACCGCAAAGGCCCTGAGGTGAGAATGGGCCTGATGTGTTCCAGAAACAGTACAGAAGCTTAAGGGAAGGAGAGAGATGAGTCAGAGAGGTGGTGAGGGGCTAGATATTGGGGCTTTGTGGACAGTTATAATGAATTTGACTTGCACTGGGCATGAGATGAGAAACCATTTGATTTAGTCCAGTCTTCTCATTTACAAATGCAACGTAGGCCAAAGAAATCAAGGCAGGTATCTGTGATCATCCAGCCTCATGGTGCGAGAGCTGGGATGAAAACCTGCCTCCTGCCTCTGGCACTCTTCCGGCCACCCTGCCTGCCCTGGGGATACATAGCCACGTACAGGTGCAGACTTCAAGTGCAGTGGTCTGAGAGGAAGAAAAGTGCTGTGGGCTCCTCCAGCAGCTGTATTTCAACATGGTTCATCTTAGTTGTTCCCCTGCTGTGTCCCTATCTACCTATAGAGGCCTCATAGCAAACACAGAAAGGCTCAGACCTCTTATTTCAGAGGAATACTCTGCCGAATATTGCCTTCCTTTGTTTTGCTATGGAGATAAATCCTTCAGATTTTCCTAATGTCCATTAGCTGTGCAGTCTCATAAGGCCTCCCCTATTTCTTATTTGCATTCATTTTTAAGCTATTTGGATATAATAAACATAAAATAAAATTTCTACAGTCCTAAGAAGTTTGGTCACCATTCTCAGTATTACCCCCTCACCCTGAAAGTTAGTAAGACTGAATATTAAGTGGTATTTAAAATTAATTTGAAAACAGGATTAGTAGCTGAGGAGAGAATGTGAACTCGCCACCAAATACAGCTTAACCTGGACCATTTTGGCCCAATACTCATTGTCTTCTCGTTTTACTTTGAACAAGCTCAAGCCCTTTTTTCCCCTTCTATCTCCTTTAGATCTTATGACCACTGTCCTCTGGACACAGGCCAAATCCTCTAATATCACTTTATGATGAAGGTCAGACCAGTGCTAAGTATAGAAGAAAATGACTTTGTGTTGTCATGTGCATTGTCTCCTCTTGTTTAATCGTCTCCTAGCCTGTATCCAGCGGACAAAGTGACATGAAATAATTTGCTTGTGGAGAGAACTCATCCTGAATTCTCTTGCCTCATTCTTACCCTTCCTCTTATAGCAGAGCTCCCAGTCTAGACTATATGAGATTTACCTTATCATCATATCTTGCACTCACATTCGTTTTTATAACACTATTTCTTTTTCCCAACCAAGGTGATTTCATGTTTATTTGTATATGTTGTCTATAAATGAGCTTGACATCCCACCAGCTTGAGCCATTAGGGTTAGCATTGATTTGCATCCTTTGGTATCATTTCTCCTTTCAGTAAAATTGCCTGTCACTAGAACCTGAGGGCATAAAAGACCACAGAGGTCTTTTGGTTTCTATTTTTAGGAGAGTGGTGCTCCTCGGGGAGCTATCTGAGCTGGATTTGATGAGAAGCTAAGAAGGAGTGCTTGCTGGAGGTAATTTCGTTATCAAAACTCAGGGTCATGTGCTTGGGAGTTAGCAGCCAGAAAAAAAATAAAAATAAAAAATGTCAAAGCTAATAGGACAGCAAAGCACATGCAGAAATGCAGATATGAATGGGGGACTGCCATGAGCAGTAAGCCATAACAAAGCTTGACAAGAAACATTTCTGCAGTTCCTGTTTACCATCTAAACTGGAGCATTACAGCATTTGCTGCATGTGGGAGAGTGCTCAAAGTTGCCACCAAAGAAAGCCTCGTTAACACCCTAACTGATTTCCCCAGCTTCCAGAAAGTCTTTCTGTTGGAATTCAGCATCTCAGCTGTAAGACTGCCGAGTGGAAGTACAGAAATGCGATTTGCTGTCTGCGGAGCCGCAAGTGGACTTTGAGCATATTCTAAGACAAAAATCTGGCCAGACCTTAATAGGCCAGGGCTTTCCACTGATTTGCCCCTCTCCTGCTAACTGCTGAATAATGTTCTTCCCCTTCACCACATGTGCCCCTGAGCACCTCACCACACCTTCAGCTCCTGGGGGAGACCCCAGGGCAGACCTGACCTCCTCATTCCTGGCTCCTTATTCCAGATTGGAATCTGGAGCTTTGACACACACACACCTTCTCAGCACCTTGTCCCACCCTACAAGTCTTGTCCTTTTTGCTCCTGTCAGGCAGGCAGCCACCCCCAGTATGACAAAGATATTCTCACATGGGGTTTATCAGGAAGCGCCATCGGGGAGGGTGGGGCAGCACCAAGCTATGAGTCAGGGAGGAAGATCAGGGACCCAGTTCCTGCCTTACAGACCCTCTACCCCATCTGTGCCTCTGTGGTGTCTTAGCATCCACCCACTTTTCCGCAGCCTTGGGACTCTGCTCTCTGCTATCACTGTCACCGGACAGGCCAGACATGGCCCTGCTGGAGAGGAGGCTTTCGGGCTACCCTCTGGCCTTTGTTGGACAGCAGGCTTGAGGAAATGGGCAAAAGCATTGATCAGCTGTGCATCCTTGGGCTCCTTCACCCACTGTCCTTCAGGTGTTGGGAATGTTGTAAAGCCAGCAGCAAGATTAGAAATTTTCATGCACGATTCCTCCTTAGCTGCCCAGGATATTACATCTATTGTGGCTTCTACTGTACAAGAAAGAGAAACCCCAGGTTAGACTTGTTCATACAAAAGGTATTTTTTTGTTGGCTCACATAACTGGAACAAAGTTTGGATTTAGCAGTTCAGTGAAGTCAAGAACCTATTTTCTAGCTTGGGCAACATCGTGAGACTGAGACTCTCTATCTACAAAAAATAAAAAAGAATTAGCCTGGCATGGTGGTGTGTACCTGTAGTCTCAGCTACTCAGGAAGCTTAGGCAGGAGGATGTCTCGAGCCCAGGAATTTGAGGCTGCACTGAGCTATGATTGTGTCACTGCACTTCAGCCTGGACAATAGAGCAAGACCCTGTCCCTTAAAACAAAAAAAAAGGCCCCATGTTTCTGCCTTCCGTGATTGAGCTTCATCCTGAATTACCTTCTCTGATGTTGATAAAAGTCTACAGCAGTTCTAGACTTCATATCCACCACACACTGCCCAGAAGGAGAGAGAGAACTGGCTTCTTGTGGTTGTGTCAGAGAAGCAAGCGACTTT
Organism: Macaca mulatta; assembly: GCF_049350105.2. Classification (NCBI taxonomy): domain Eukaryota; kingdom Metazoa; phylum Chordata; class Mammalia; order Primates; family Cercopithecidae; genus Macaca; species Macaca mulatta. The sequence goes on from NC_133411.1 coordinate 128,441,748, forward strand.
TTCCAAAAGCCCCCAACAAATTTCTGATGTCTCAATGACCGGTTTATTGGCTATGGCATCTGCTGTGATGATTGGCTTAGGCTTCGGTTGCCTAAACCCGTCACTCTGTGGCAAGGGGGTATGGGATTTCTGTGATTTATTTAAAATGATCAGGATTGCTACCCAGGGAGAGAGAAATGGACATGATGTTGGGTCAGCCACGATGTCTACTACACAGGTCTCCTCTTACGGCGTTTTTTTTGTTTGTTTGTTTTGTTTTGTTTTTTACTGAGTTTCTCTAATTTGGTGACTGGCTATGGTACGTAGTAAATGGGGCCCAGTGTATGGGATTGCCAACCCCTGATGACAAATGTCAGATGCTATCAGGGAGAGAAGAACACAGATTTTGTGAACCATAGTAGCACTACAGATCACAAAGGGATTCTCAGAGGTCAATAAAGCATCACCAGGGTACTAGTAGGTCTGGTAAGTTGAACAATGAGAGTAAGAAGTAGAGAAAATTAATTATAGACAGCTCTTCAATCTATGGTAATTATATGCTCTGATAAAACACTGAAGTCCAATATAATTTTTGTTTAAAAACGGTTTAATAAGGCCATATGTTTCTGCAAAGAATGGCCTTAACATTTCATAGCTATGACCTTAATCACCATATTTGATTAATTATTTTATCTATTTTAATGGAAATAAATGGGCTGTGGATAATGTAAAGCTTTGGAAGCTGCACACAAGTAAATGAAATGGGGCAGTCAGTCATAGAGAGTTTCATTTAGTTGTCTCTAGATGAGTCCTCCAGGAGGATGGCTGTCTGGAGCAGGGGAAGGGGCTGGGGCAACATTCAGAAGGCTGGTGAAAACGAAAGTCACAGTGACACAAGAAAATACCACCTTGTGGTAAGTCAGTTGGAGCAGAAGAGGTAGCCGTTTATCGTTTAGATGAAATCTGTGGCTGGAGTATAGGATTCCAAACTCCAGAGCATTGTCCCTAGCCAGCCAGTCTTCCCCACCACATGAAATATATGGAAATATATGCACGGGGGGCCAGCCAGAGCAGAGGCACCCTTTATTACCAGGGGGCTTTCACCCAAACCCTAACAGGAACTTGAGTGAGCTAGACTGCCCATGTGGGTCACAGAAATTCGATTCAGGAACATTGGGCTAGGCTGCAGAGGACCACTGTGCCCGAAGGCATGCCCTGCTCCCAGGAGGCTGGTTGCAGAAAGGAGCCCTGAGCTCCTGAGGCCACCATGGAGGTCCTGGAGATTTAATTCTATTAATAGTTCCTCTTAGGGTACTCATCATATGAACTTGCTGGGGCTATTTTCTCATTTGTGAACAAGTTTGAGGAACGGGGAGATTGAATAAGATAACCTCAAAACCTTCCTTTGAGCATTAGCTTTCTGATTCTTGGGTTCTGGGTAGGGTGTGGCAGGAAATGTCATGGAGACCTGAGGCGGGGGTAGGAGTGTGGACTTTGGTCCTCCGTATCCGGACATATGAACAGACAAGTGATGGCACACGTTCTGTGGTATGTGCTGCAGATGTCTTAAATAGCCACCAAGTGGCTGGACTGGCTGAGTGGCGGTTTGAATTGCTCCAAGTTGAGTATTTTTATTTGAATACCACAGATAGTGCATTTATGGCCTCAGTTCACCGAATAGAGGGATCGTTTCCTTTGCCAAGCCAGAATTGGATACTGGCCGCCAAGCTTGTGTTCTGGGACATCCAGATGTCGGGGTACTGTGGAAGTGGTGCACATGAAGGAAGCTCAGTGACTCCTGGCAGGTACTTCTGTTGTAAGGTGGTTTCAAAGCTGTAGACACATTTTATTCAGGGCTAGTGAGCTTCACTGGTGTTTTTGGTCTCCTGCTTTTTTTTTTTTTTAAGCTGATTACAGTGGTGTTGCACACTGTTGTGGTTTATTGTTTTTTAGTGATCCTGTTGCTCAATAACCCTCCAGCGCTCTGCTCTGAAACAGTTAGCACCAGAACTCCACATAAGCAAGAGGTCGATTATTTGTTTTTAATGTTAGTCTATATAAGTCAATGGTCCCAAACTCAAAAGTCTACAGGAACCAGGCAAGTAATATGAATGTGTAAATAGTGCTCTATGTGAACAATCTCAGGTCGTGAGACCTGTGGTAAATTTAGAAACAACAGGTCTCATCTAAAGGCACTGAAGTTCAGTTGAAAAACTTAAACAAACAGACAAACAAATTACATGAGCTGGATTCAGCCCCAAGGCTACCAGCTTACGATCCTTGGGCTATAAGCCAACTGACTTCATCTATCACTGCTATGTTTGCTCAGTCTCAGAGATACTGTATTTATGGATGTGAGCCTTTTATAATTTAATTTATAGAATTGATTTCAGCTTTTACCTTAAATGAGAAGACTGGCTATCTCTGGGATAAGAGTGCCACCAAAATTTTCACCCACAGATTGGAAGCACATCAAAAGAAATCATATCTTCATGGAAGTCTTTTTTTTTTTTTTTTTTTTTTTTTTTTGGTTCCTGGCCTTTAGAGGCAGAATCTGTTTAGAGAAGTAGAGACGGAAATCTCAATCAAAACAGTTCTGAGGATTTTAAATCATTTTAAAAAATTTGCATCACTGAAGATAAGGAACCCTAAGCATTTGAAACTCTCACTTCTGCTTTGCAAGTTGTCTACTGGGTATATTCTGTCCTCTTTGTCTTCTTGGTCTTAGGCAGGCATGGGGTTAGTGGCCAGGGCAGGACCGGGAATGGGACCAGTTTGTGTTCATTCTCCTCCCAATCCTTCTAACAGCCTTAATTTCTGTATCTCTGTTTCCTATCTGGGGTGCCCTCTAGTCCTCATCTCTGAAGGGAAGGAACAAAGAAATGAGTGAATTCTTTACTCTTAGCTGTTAGTCATCCACCGGCTTTTCCTCCAAGGGATGTTTGTGTTTTTAAAAGAGCCTGATGATAGAACAGAAAATCAGAGTTTAACCGAAGGTATCACCCTTCTAATGAGAGTATTTCCTGTACTGCTAAGAGCATAATCTGGGCTTTGGTAGCCCCTCAGAGATAACACCTTGTGTTGTCCCCTTTAGGTTAGAGCTGCGGAACCAGCACCAGCCACTGAACATGAAGAAGGTTTTGACTTTATCTTTTTAAATTTGCATTATTCAAACTCATGTCAGAGTCCACACAAATTCTTGCAAATGTGTTTTTGTAAGAGCTAGATGTCACCCTGCTTCCCTGTGTTTGGTATCGGCCAATGGGAGAGTTATGGGAATATCATATTCCTTCCTCAAAGCCACTTAAAGCTGTGCTAGATTTGTGGGAGCTTTTTGATAATGCTTTCTCCTCAGGGTACTCTTTCAACTTACTACCTTCAGGAAAACTTCTTGAATGAATAGTCCACCAGTGCTGTCTCTGCTTTCTCAACACCAGATCATTCTGCAACCTCTTGCAATTTGGCTGCTATCTCTAGTCATTTTACTAAGTTCTCTTTCTCGAAGAATCTCCAGTGGTCAGCCAACCATCATAGCCATTGGTCTTCAGCCTTCACTCCTGACCAGTTATTCTCTACCTGGGGGCATTTTTCTTTCTTTTCTCCTTCTCTTCCCCTTCTTTGGCTGGTGTCACTTCTTTCAGGAACCCTTCCTTCATGACTCCTTCCCTCAGGCCTGATTGAGGTACTTCTCCTGTGAGCTTTCATAACACCTCCTGCTTTTCCACTATTAAACTTACTGTACTATATTTTAATTAGTATGTTATATGTTTCCTCTTCCAACCCCTTCCCCACCCTCACCCATGACTGGCTCTGCGAGGGCAGATATCATGGCTGTTGTATCTACATCATTTACCTTGTACCTGTACATGGTAGGTGCTCAATAAATGTTTGTGAAATTAACAAATACATAAATAAAGATGACATCTGAACAGTGACCTCTACAGGTTCCTCTAGAGTAGACGATGAATCCCTGGTTTCCTTTACAACCTTTGATTCTCCCTGGTTCCCATAGACCTCCAATTAGAAACTGTAGAGGGGATGTTAGATGCTGTCAATAAAAAGTGACATCCAGCCCTGAGGAAGAAGACAGTTGTCAGGAAATCCTGCCCATTCATATTCAGCCACTTCATTACCAGGCAGGAACTCTGCATTGCTTGTGTTGAACAAGTAACCGCTACCTGTTCATAAAATGTGTGAAGTGGATGAGTTTTAAGGATTCTGACCATCAGCAGAATGGGAAGCACATTGTTCAGAAGACCAGGCAAGTGGGCTATAATGAATTGATCATCATTATGAAGGGAGAACTTGAATATCTGACTGACCACTACAGAGAAACATAGACTAACAGTTAGAGGAACTGATATAGTATTGTGTATATTCAAAACCATGTAGACAGTACTAAATTTTCTGGGTCATTTAAATAATTTTAAAAGTAGTTTTAACTACATGCGATTTTACTTTTCAGATTTTAGAATGCAAGGTCCCTTCCCTTACCTCTGAAAACCAGACTCTGTTATATTCAGGGAGTTACATCTATTCTGTCGATCTACCACGTATTGGGACAGGCTTTCTAGAGCATTTAAAAATAATGTGGAATCCTGATCACATGCATCTTATCTCTTGAAATTGGGCAGAAATTGTTAACTGGGTGTAAGGGCAATGACAGAGCACAACTTTATTAGGCAGATTTAGTGAGCAAATGTAGATTAATATGTATGTTATAAAACAGTGTGATTAACAACAGTCTTTTTTAAAAAGTATGTTCTATAGCTTTCGTGTAGTTAAGAGTAGATACTCTACGTAATCTGTTTTAGAAATATTTTCATTGAAGACTGTGGACTTTATAGCAGACCCAATGCTCCCTGGAAGAGCTCTGGTTATATGAGAAACAGATCTGATAGAAGATGCTCAAGCTCGTCCCACATCAGTTACCCCGCTGAGATCTCAGGCTCAGATGTGTGAAGTGGAGCTCCTTGCCCTCCCCCTTGGCCACACCTGTTCCTCCTCTGGACTTCCCCTTTTCTATTAATTTCTGCCTCCCGCTTTCCCCAAGTCAGCCAAGCTCAGAGCTTCCCAATCAGGACTACCCTCTGACTTCCCTTACTTCTGTTATCGCCTGACCCCTTCTCTTTTTTTGCATGGGGTTTTGCTATGTTGCCTACGCTGGTCTCAAACTCCAGGACTCAAGTGTTCCTCCCACCTCAGTCTCCCAAATAGCTGGGATTATAGGCATGAGCCACCACACCCAGCTTTGTTTATTTATTTATTTTTGAGACGGAGTTTCACTCTTGTTGCCCAGGCTGGAGTGCAGTGGCATGATCTCAGCTCACGGCAACCTCTGCCTCCCTGGTTCAAGCACTTCTCTGCCTCAGCCTCCTGAGTAGCTGGGATTACAGACATGCGATACCACACCCAGCTAATTTTGTACTTTTAGTAGAGAGGGTGTTTCACCATGTTGACCAGGCTGGTCTTGAACTCCTGATCTCAGTGATCCACCCACCTTGGCCTCCCAAAGTGTTGAGATTACAGGCATGAGCCACCGTGCCCAGCCACCTGGCTCTTATTTCCTATTCTCTTGGGGCATATGGCAGAGTTGCCTTGAAGTATAATTTTGTGCTGTGTTCAGAGACACCATAGTGTAGAGAAAATATAGTGTGGAGTGAGGTCAGAAGACCCACAGTTACTCTCAGCTCACACTCAATCCTAGCTAGGTGACCATGGGCCAGCCACTTAATTTCTCTGAGAATCTGTATCCTTATCAGGAGCAAACAGAGTCAGTAATTCCCAAGATACCTTCCTTATAGGATTGTTATGAGGGTCAGTGGCAACGTATGCAGCAGTACTTCATGAGCTAGAAAACACCGCTATGCTGATGCATAGTAAGAGTAATATTATATTATGTACCTAGGATTGTACTTAGCACATAATAGGTGCTTGATAAATTATGCTTATTATTTCTAAGGATATTAAGATATATCTTAATATAAACACATACATTGTTTGGTTCTATACTGGAATGCTGATTCAGAATTTGGGGCTATGGCCAAATAGTATACTTTTGTCTTTCTCTGATCCAATAACAACATATTAGGAAGAACCAAGGTGCTGCCTTTTTACATTCACAGATTAATTTCATCCATTAAAAAACAGATGACAAAATTAATTACACATTGTGCAATCAGGGATCCCAAATTGGCTTTAGAAAACACAGTATGTTGTAAATGAAAACAGTCTCTGAAGGGAAGCTCACTCCTCGGAGACTTGCTTAATAGAATGTTTATCGGCAGCATGTCTTTAGTAAAGAGGTGTCTGGAATTCCCATCTGGGATTTATTAGTCTAAATATTCAGGTGGTCCGGTGCCGGATGTTAGTTCTTAACTTAAAGGAAACAAAGTTTCCAATCTCAGGACGGTGAGACTGCTACTCTTTTACAGTGGGCAGCCGCTGCTGGTGTCTTGCTTGCCCTGGAAATGCCATCAACTGAAATGGAATTTTGTTCAATCCATCTTATTAATGGTTCCTAAAGCAATTGTGATGGGGTTGATAGGTGGCTAGTAAGGTTGCCTCTGTAAAGATAAGCACAATCCATTAGTTAAGTCCTGGAGTCCACTGAACTTCTACCGGGGATGTTTGCATTTGCTCGGCACTCTGTTTATGAGGATGTCGAAGGAAGTGCGTCTATTCTGTGCACGTTGTAAAACAGAAGGTTTGCAGCTGTCAGATTTATTTTTTTCTTGGCTCCTTTTCTGACAGAACTTTTGTAAACTTGATAGTTTTATAGATTGTCGAAAATTACTAACCTTGGTTCTGCAGATGCCATGCAAATTTTCTTGTCTTTTTTTCTTTCTTTGAAGATAGCAGATATTTATGTACACAGTTTCTTGTAAGGTACTTTTTGGGGAAGAGGAAATTAAGATTATTCTTATATGCTATCATAATATTATGAAATGATTAAATGATTATTTTATTAGTTATATAGTGCTTTGAAAGTGTCCAACATGCATTGTACGCTCTGGAAAGAACAAACAAATGAAGGGTATAGTCTTGTGTTTTAAATAGCTTATGGAGCTGCCTCAGAAGACAACTAACATCAAGATTATCAACTTTAAGTATAGCACAAGTTCACTGTAGAAGTATAGGTCTACTGTGGGCTTCAATAGGCTTTTAAAAGGAGTTGGGACCTGAGTATGGCTTTGGGAGGGGTAAAAAGAGGATATAACAGCTGAAAAAATAGACCAGCAGCAGCTGCCCCCACTGTGTGGCCACACAGGGTGTCATGATTCATCATAAGGTTTGTCTCAAGTAATTTCCAGTTAATGAAAACAAGTGTCAAAAATTTCTGAATGATTCCTTTTCAAACCACTCATATCTACGTGTGTGTGTGGGCGCACGTTCATGATTTTGCGTCTAGTCGCATCATTCACACTCACTTGCATTGCCGTTGCTTTCTTTAGGAGAGAGAAGTTGGTATTTCAGCTGTTGTATTAGTCTGTTTTGTACTGCCAAAAAGAAAAACCTGAGTCTGGGTAATTTATAAAGAAAAGAGGTTTATTTGGCTCCTGATTCTGCAGGCTGTACAAGCATGCCACCAGTATCTGCTTAGCTTCTGTCGAGGCCTCAGGAAGTTTTTCCTCATGGCAGAGGTGAAAAAGGAGCAGATGTGTCACACAGAGAGGGAGCAAGAGAGAGGGGAGGAGGTATCAGGCTCTTTTTTTTTTTTTTTTTTTTTATACTTTAAGTTCTAGGGTACATGTGCATAACGTGCAGGCTTGTTACATATGTATACTTGTGCCATGTTGCTGTGCTGCACCCATCAACTCGTCATTTACATCAGGTATAACTCCCAATGCAATATTTTAATGAACCAGCTCTCACATGAACGAATAGAGCAAGAGCTCACTCATTACCATGGGGAGGGCACCAAGCCACTCATTAAGGATCCACCCCCATAACTCAAACACCTCCTATCAGGCCCCACCTCCATCACATTTCAACATGAGGCTTGGAAGGGACAAACATCCACACTGTAACAGCTGGCATCCTGGGAATGGGGCCTCACCCACAGCCTGTCCTATTGGTGTTGCCTTCATGGGTACAAGGACTGGGGCAGCCAATTGTTGTGTGGCAGGTATGAATTAACATATTTTTAGCCTCGGTGAGCATTTGAATTTTCAACCCATGGTCTTGTTTAAGGGAAACTAGCTTAAAATCTGTTCGGTAATGCTAACTAGAGATGATGGCTTTACTGACTGCCGCAGGAATGGAGAGAAAAAAAGGCCAATCATTTTGATGTGAGGATTAGAAATAAGGGGAGACAGAGCAGGATATGTCAAAGATAATTGTAAAGTTTGTAGCCCCCAGTCCCTAAGTGAGAAAAACTTAATATTATAAAGAGATACAGTATTAAGTACGGTTAATATTAAGGTCCCATCTGTGCCTTCAGGGATACCCCTAGATAGGGTGAGCCTAAGGAACCATTCAAGCAGACAGTTCCTAATGGCAGCTGGAAACATGTAGGCTAGAGCAGAGCCTTCCAAATGTTCTTGGCTCATGCACCCTTAGTGGTCTCAGTAATTTAGTGGTCTTAGTAATTTTTTTCGTGCCATTTCTAGGACAAAAGAAATACTTAGCAGTTTCATTTGTTAAGTGCTTAGTTCCAAACAACTTAGTATTTCTGTATTAATAACTTTGTGGTTGTGAAACATAATACATATATATTGAAATATTTAAAAATAATGTTTTTATGTTACTCTTCATTTCTTAATGGAATGTATATAACTGTTGGGCATTGCATATATTGGTCAGGGTCTAATGAGAATATAAAGTACACAATAATTTAAAGGAAAGTTTAAAGAAGTACTAGCTAGGAAAATAATATGACAGTTCCTCAAAAAATTAAAAATTGAATTACCATATGATTTAGCAATTTTACTTCTGGGTATATACTCAAAAGAATTGAAAAGGCATCTCAAAGAGATATTTGTAAACCAATACCCAAAAGGCAGTAGCAATCCAGATATCCATCTACAGAAGAATGTATAAACAAAATGTGATATACACATACAATGGAATATCACCAAGCCTTAAAAAGGAAGGAAAGTCTGACCCGCTACCATATGGATGAACTTGAGGATATTATGTTAAGTGAGATAAGCCATCACAAAAAGACAAATACTCTTTAATTCCACTTATGTAAGTTACCTGGAGTAGTCAAATTTATAGAGACAAAAAGTAGAATGGTGGTTGCCAGGGGCTGACAGGCGCAGACAATGGCGATTTAGTCTTCAGTGGGTACAGAGTTTCAGTTTTGCAAGATGAAAAAAGTTCTAGAGATGGATAGTGGTGATGATTGTACAACAATGTGAATGTACTTAATGCTCCTGAACTGTACATTTAAAATTATTAAGATGGTAAATTTTATACTGTATGTATTTTACCACAATTTTTTAAAAATACAAAAGAAAACAAACTGTTAAGAAAAAGAAAAATAGTTAACTATAATGGGAACTAGGTAATAGGAAGTAAAGAGAACTTTAAATAACAGAGGAATAGCAGACATAAGGAGCAGCCCCTACCCGTGCTCTGATAGAGCACCCAAACACAGGCTTCTCTCCGCTCCAGACCCTGCTGGAGATGTCATGGCCTGCTGTGGCTCCCTGGCTGGCAGAGAAGTCACTGGGGTGCTGTGCTGACAGAACTTGCTAGAAATCTACCCTGTAAGATGCTGAGGAAAGCTATTCATGTGGAAGTCTTTCACTGGTTGCACTCTGCTGCAAAAATTAACCAAGAGGGATGCCAGTGGAAGCTGCTGGAGGCTGCAAGGTGCTGACCATCATGTTCAGCAGGAGCCAGTTGCTGAAGAAGGTGTGAATGCTCTAGGAGCCATGCGTGTTTGCAGCAGCGTGCAGAAAGAGTGTACCAGAACCAGGAAGTAAAACTGCTTCTTTCTGTAATGTCTCTACAGTACTCTCCACTGATGAAGCTCAGAATGGTACCAGCTAACAAAATAAAAAATATGTAAAGGTCCCTTTTACATCTTCACATAGTGGGTAATGAAGGGTGAATTTCGAGCTGTGAGGCAGTAAACTTATTATAGTTCCTCAAACCTAGAAATTGGGTTGAATCCCAATACCCTAATTTCCTGTTCCGCATCACTTTTCAACTAATACTTGCCTTTAACACAGCAACTACCAACAACCTAGCTTTGCAAAGAAATGACATCATCAAAAGGAAAATAACCCAATATAATGTTAAACTGTGAATTCGCTTGAAATAGTCGTTCATGCAAGCATCTGAGAAATGTTGTGTATTACTTTGTTTCCCTCAAAGACAAAATATCCTGCACACCTCTGTGACTTTGCTATAGTGCCCTGAGGTACACTGGCACATAATTTGGGGACCTCAGAGCTAAAATCGTATCTTTTTCAGCAACTCTTGACCACATCACTCTAACATGAGACTGTAAGATGCCAGTTTGGTTAAGAGTACGAGTAATGTGTAAAGTGAAAATTGTATGAGGTCAGTATTATTTTAGAAAACCTCTTAGGAAGTTACCAGGTTGGAGACTGATATACCATCTCCTATTAAGTATAAGATTTACTCCCACTGTTTCCTTAGCATTGAAACAGGTTGCTATTTCTTTAAGACCAGATACTAGAGTTAGCTTGTCTTTGAGGCATTTTGCTGTGAAACAATACATGGCCTTAAACACAACATTCATCATCAGTGTGTGAGATGCTCACAGTGTAAAAGTCCATACAGAGACTAGAGGGAGAGAGGGAACAGCAAATTTCCAGCTCCTTCTCATGCTTACTCTGCAGCATAAAATCATTAGGGGGAATGGTAGCCAATGTACCCATTTAGATCATTTCTTTGTCTGATGTGGGCTGACTGTATATCATTGAAATTGAGAAAATTAAATGGCATATGATGGGGCTTTGCTGAGTTCAGTAGTAAAATATCTGTTGAAACAGACCTCCGATTGAAAAGGTTGGTGAATTTTAGATCTCCTGTTTCTACTAGGAAATTTATGGACTTAATATTATCTTTTTTAGGTAGGCTAGCACATTGTTCAGGTGAGCAATTTCTCAAAAAAATGCATTCATCTTCATGATGCCTACAACTTTGTGAATCCAAACTAGTACATATTTCTGCAGCTCTTCTTTAAGGAGAGGCTGAGTAACTTAAATTTTGTCACCTGACCTATTCAAGAGGAAAAACTTCTGATGCATGCCTTTCACTGCTACCTGCAAAAATAACCTCCCGTTTTCCCTGAAGTCCTGTTTGGATAAGTTCTGCTTCAGTTCACATTTTCACCACCTGCTGAGTTTTTCTGTTGAGTGTCAGCCTTGGCTACTCTCAACTGCAAGCCTATGTCAGCCTTTTCTGTCTCCTGAGCAGTCACCAGTTGGCACAATTGTTAATGGATTCTACCCATGTCAGAAACTCAATGCCAACATCAAATTATGGCAACTAGAAGTGGGTTAGACTTTCAAATAGATCTCAGACCAGGAGTCTGTGGTCCAGATTCCACAAATGGAGCACTACGTTGGTCTTCTTTGTGCATTTCACATTTCAAATTTTGTTCAGAAACTTAAAGCTTTTAACTGCTCAAGTGCAGTCAAGTAGGGCCCGTTACTCAATCTGTCTTGGCATTGTTTTCTGCCCTCTTGGAGTGAGCACACTGAGGAGAAAGATTATCACAGGGCATCTCGAGCAGAGCTTCTTGCTTCTGAATGCTCACGATAATCAATAGCAGATGTGTGGCAAGCACTGGAAAGTTGCATAACTGTCTCACACTGAATTCAGCTACATCAGCCAGCCAATGTGAGGGGTCTCCACTAGGTTGTTGAAAATAAAATTTAGTTAAAAACCTATGTTTATCTCGTCACAAAATTATTTCCTTGCTGTAAGGAGTAAAGGCAGTGGTTAGAGTGGAAATAATTTGACAATTACTGCCCTTAGACTTGAATTTTAGTTTGGTATACAGAGGAACTTTCTAACGGTTAGGATGGATATGGGGTTGGTTTTTCAAGGAGGCTGTCTCTGGTAATGAAGTTTGTCAAGGCAATTCTGGATGAATGTCTGTTGCCGGTGATATGATAAGAGATTGCTTCATCAGCCAGGTAGAGGATTAAACAACCTCTGGCTGGGTGCGGAGGCTCACGCCTGTAATCCCAGCACTTTGGGAGGCTGAGGTGGGTGGATCACCTGAGGTCAGGAGTTCGAGACCAGCCTGGCCAACATGGTGAAACCTCATCTCTACTAAAAATACAAAATTAGCCACGCATGGTGGCACATGCTTGTAATCCCAGCTACTCGGGAGATTGAGGCAGGAGAATTGCTTGAACCCAGGAGGCAGAGGTTGCAGTGAGCCGAGATTGCACCACTGCACTCTAAGCGACAAAAGCAAAACTCCATCTCAAAAATAAAAATAAAAATAGACAATATCTAAGGTTTCTTTCAAGCCTGAGTTCCACACTGTGATTTTTGATCCCTTTTTCCTTCTGCTGCTTTTCTGAAGGAAGGCTGAGGATGCCTTGGTCAGACGTGATGTCGTGCCATCCTGGCCACTTCAGTTTGCCTTTCCTCTTCTTCCTGGTGAATCCCTTCTGTGGCCCCTCTCATGCTGTTTCCATGTTGACCCCATTCACCTGAGCACAGGAAAGAAATCCAGCCCTTTTGTTTTCCTTTTCCATTGCTAGACCACACACATTAAATTGCCACACCTATCTGGAATATTTATAGAGCCAGCATTTAGGGCCTCCAAATAGACACTCTTAAACAATCTGGGACAATCTGGCCTTCATCATGATTATATCTGGAAAAGTGATGAGGGGAACCTCATGATTTTCTGTGTTCCATCATGTTCTTTACTCATTTCATCATTATAACAACCTTGTTAAATAAGGGACGTCATTCTTATGGTACAGATGTGCAAACAAAAGCACAGAGAGGTTAAATGACTTTGCCTATTTTTAGAGGAAAAATGAAGAAATAATGAATAGGAAGAAAACTCATCTTAATGCAAATGAGGCACAGCCAGTGCTTGCTCTGCTGATGGTGGTGTCAGTAATCAGGCCCAGGTCTCCCAAATTGAGTCTGGTGGTCTTTTCTTTGCTCCTGGCAGCCCATATCCGATGAGGCTTACTGAACTTTTAATTAAGGTCTTTACTGAACTTTTAATTTCAAAAAAAGATTCATAATTTCAGGCAACTGAATAAATAGAAGTTATTGAATTTATAGCATATTTAAAGCACTGAATATCAGGAATTGAATGGCTTCAGTTTAAGGCTGTGATCAAATCATTTGAACAGAGAGATTTGACGATGGTCCAATGCTAGAACCATGGCCAGCCATAAGCTCTATGGGGACCTCCCAATATTAGCAATCTTCGAGTTACTCCTCTGCAAAATAAGGGACTTGGATTTTATAGGAACAGTTTAATAGAGTGAGAAAGTCTGGATATAGGAGACAGGAGGCTTAGACTGCATTCATTGTGGTCTAAAGAACATTATTAGTTTTGTGACCTTGAGCAAATCACGTAACCTCCATTTCTTTAATTACATATCTGTAAAATGAGTATGATGACCCGAGGGGGCTAATTTGGGAGTCTAAATAAAACCTAACACAAGACGTTATTGCTAAATACATCCAGCCCTCCATATCTGTGCATTCCATATTCATGGATTCAGCATCTGTGGATTCAGTCAATGGCAGATCAATAATATTCTGTGGGAAAAAAAATCCCACAAAGTTCCAAAAGGCAAAACTTGAATTTGCCACTTTCCAGTATTATGTTGAATTTATGTGAATGAAGTGATATGTAGGCATTGTATTAGGAATTATAAGCAATCTAGAGATAATTTAAAGCATGTGGGATTATATATATAAGTTATATGCAAATATTTCATCATTTTATACAACACTTGAGCATCTTTGGATTTTGGTATCCTCAAGGGTCCTGGAACCAATCTCCCACAGATGCCGAGGAATGACTGTGTTATAAAAGAAGGACTGTGAGTCATAAATTGTTCAGCTAATATTTTCTGAACTGATTTTGAGAGTATGCTTGTGTTTTATCATCTGCTAAAAGCTTTTAACAAGGAAGATTTCTTAGGAGAGAAATACACCTAGAAAGCCTAGGAAACAAGCACATCCCAGATGTATTGTTGTCTCCCTATGTGTGCTCATCTCCAATGTCAGCAATTCTTCCCATTCTCTCAGAATTAGGCACTCACATCTAGAGCATTAGTGAATGTGTAGAATGTATGGGAGAAGTCACTGGGCAGACTGAGGAGAGGGATTACCCATAACTTCAAACTCCCAGGACCTGGCTCCCAGTGGCCTTCTCCCTCCCTCATCTCCACAGTCATCCTCAGCGTCTTCCTCTCACGTGGTTCTGCCTCAGCCCACCTCAGCCTCCCCAGTCTTATCCCAGTGCAGATGGTCCCTGGCTCACAATTTTTTAACTCTGTGCGTAGTTGTGTGTGTGTGTGTATAGACAGAGGGGTCTCACTCTGTTGCCCAGGCTGGAATTCAGTGTATGATCATAGCTCACTGTAGCTTTGAACTCCTGGGCACAAGTGATCCTTCTGCCTCAGTCTCCCAAGTGGCTAGGACTACAGGCATGTACCACCATACTCGGTTAATCTTTTAAAACTTTTTTTGTAGAGTTAGGATCGCTCTATGTTGTCCAAGCTGGTCTTAAACTTCTGGCCACAAACAATACTCGCACCTCAGCCTCCCAAAGTTCTGGGATTAAATTCATGAGCCAGTGTGCCCAGCCTTACTCTATTTGTATTCTACTAAAAGTGATACACATTCAGTAGAAACTATACTTTGAACACCCATACAACCCCTCTGCTTTTTTCACTTTCAGTGCAGTGTTAAAAAGTTACATGAGATAGTCAACATTTTATTATAGAACAGGCTTTGTACTAGATAATTTTGCCTAACTGTAGGCTAATGTAAGTGTTCTGAACACATTTAAGGTGGGCTAGGCTAAGCTATGGTGTTCAGTATGTATTAAATATATTTTCAACTTATGATGGTTCTATCCTGATGTAGCCTCACTGCTAAGTTGAGGAGCATTTGTACTCAGCACTTAAGGCCACTTGAGGCACAGAGCTTGACCTTCTGCAAAGGTGCATAAATGACTCCACTGTCATTTTAGCATCTTCTTCTTCAAATCTACTAAATACAATTTTCTTTTTTCTTTTTCTTTCTTTTTTTTCTTTTTGAGACGGTGTCTCACTCTGTTGCCCAGGCTAGAGTGCAGTGGCACAATCTCAGCTTGCTGCAACCTCCACCTCCCAGGTTCAAGCGATTCTTCTACCTCAGCCTCGCAAGTAGCTGGGATTACAGGCACCTGCCATCGTGCCCAGTTAATTTTTGTATTTTTAGTAGAGACAGGGTTTCACCATCTTGTCCAGGCTGGTCTCGAACTCCTGACCTCATGATCTACCTGCCTCAGCCTCCCAAAGTGCTGGAATTACAGGCATGAGCCACCACGCCCAGCCATAAATACAATTTTCTTAAGGCTAAGACAGTCAAACAACCTGGGCCAGGGAGAGGCCATGGAGAGATACCCACTTAGGCCTACTTGTGTTACGAAAGGGTAAATGTAAACGTGTCTGAGGATAATAGGAAGAACTCAAAGCCTACAGGCCTAACCAGGTGAGACCAAGACACAGATCTCTCCCACATATGGGGAAACAGGAGTGAAAGCCAACTTTTTGTATAGATCATGGAAGCCTTTGAAGGCTTTCAAGGGTGTAGACAAAAATGATACAAGAAAAGTTGAAGAAGGTCTCAAAGTCAAATTGAAGGAAGCAAATTCAGCCTCATATCAGTAGGATAGAAAAAGAAAATGACCGTTTTTGCGAACTAGAGGCTATAGTTCTAGAACTAACCTCTATAGAACTAGAGGCTAGTTTACAGAGATGCTTCATATTTTTCACTGCAGAGAACGTAACATTCTTGAATGTGAGTGGAATATTTGATACCTTCTGATTAAAAGGTACCTTGTCTTCCCAGTTCTGCCAGCCGGCCTTCTAATTTGTGTGAGTCTGAAAACTCACTGATCTCCCCTTTTCTTAACAGACATCTAGGGGGTTGTGAGCAAAAGGCCTGAAAGTCAGGCCTTTAAAAAAATTCTTTTGACAGCTTTATTTAAGGCATAATTTGGAAAGAGATTTTTCTGCTGCTCTGTGATAAAGTTCAGTCGAGAGTTGGTGTTAATAAACCTTCCTCAGAACCAAAGTGACTTGGAAAGTTGAGTTCTTTAGGTCTGTGGTCAAATGAACAAAATTATATCAACAAGCCCCACGTGAGTAGGGTCCGTTTAGATATGACACATACAAATTTATTTGATTATACCTCAATGAATGAATAAACCTTCAGAATCTTAGCCAGCATTTTCATTCTTCCATCTTGACACAAAAGGTGGGAGTTCCATTATTATACACTTGTAGGAGTTCAACATAGTATTTAAGTACAGTTTGTTATTAAATGAGAAGTGTTGCTAACTTAGTTGCAATTTTGTATCAGGCAGGCCCTAATAGATTGTTGCCATGCGAAGGATGTTGGGGCGTTTCTTAAACATACAAGAATCAACAAGTCCCACCTACAGGAGATAACAAATCATTATGATGTACTGGACCATTATTCACTGGGGCTAAGAAGTAAATTATCCCCTTTTGAATAAAAGCACAACAAAATCAAGATGACCTGGTATATATCTGAGAGCAGCAGAAGAGCAGCAGAAGGCCAAGGGGATCCCTAGAGAATCAGCTGCCCTTTGTCACCATGTTACAAGGTAGGGGTATGGGGCAATGTAGCTTGCCCAGAGCAGATGGCTTTGAGGTTATACAGGAGACTGAGGAATGTCCTTATTCACATAAAGCCTTTTAAAATAAGCTGAGCATTCATTGCTCTTGAGCTGAAACAGAACATTCTTCCCCAAGGTGACTGCTTGCTTGCATTTAAATACAAAAGAAGTTTCTCTCCCGGCTTCCTGAGGCCGGTGGTGAATGTTCAAAGATCAATGAAGCTGCTATCTAAAATGAATTATAAGGCTGATAATTCATGGGGGCGCTTGAACTATTCATTCAGCAGTTGTAAAACAAGTAGCACATTAAAGGACATGTATTTTAACATATCTTATGTGATTTGTCCCCAGTTGGACTTGCAAAATGACATTTAATAAATATTCCTTATGAAGGTACTTTCTAAAAGAAGAGAGTGAAAGTAATTCTGCTGTGGGCAGACTGAGCCTGAAATTTGGGTTTTCTGGATTTGCATAATCATCACCTTGAAAAGTTGTTGCTTTACCCCAATTATAGATCAGTGGAAGCTCTTGTGTAGCACACAGCCCTGGTGAGATCCCTTAAGACCCCTTGTGGACTCTCTGTAGACATCTGGGTTGCAGTGAGGAAGGGCAAGGATAGATGGTATAGGGAGAGAGGGGGCAGAATGATGACTTGGGCAGGACAGGAAAAGCCACTTGTGACTAGTGAGGGAGCATTTCTTTGGGTTCAGAATCATCCTCATCTCAGGCTGTCTCCCCATGAGTCTGAGATGACCGAGTGCAAGGTATACATATCAGCAGCTCCTGACTCAGGATGTGTGGCAGAGGGGACCATGAAGTTAACTGTGACTTTCGGAAGGGTGCAGTCTGTTACCCTTTCGGTGGCAAGGTCAGTTTCCGGGAGGCTCTGCAACACTGATATTTTCCAGATGTTTCTCCTCTTCTCCCTTCTCTGGCTGGCTGTGTCTTCCTCCCTTCATCCTGCTCTTTCAGTGAAATTGAGATAACATGTTAGCATCTTAGCCATATTAGAATCTCTCAGCAGTAGGATGTGATTTAATATCTAGACCTCTTACATTAATATTTATAATAGCCTTCACTGCTTGTGAATAGCATAAGCACTCTTTTCTGTTCAAATTCAATACTGAAATAAAACCCAAGAGTATCTTTTATAAAAATTTACTTTTAATGGTGCAATAGTAATAATCTATGTAGTCCTTATGGTTTTCAAATCGCTTTGTGCTTATATTACCTTATTTAATGCAGACATAAATCTGTGAAGTAAATAATACTATTTTTATCTTCATTTTACAAATGAGGAACTGGAGGCTCAGAGAGGTTAATTTGGATAAGATCATACAAATAATAAATGGCAGAACTGGATTTAAATTCAAACTCCTTAAATCCATGTCTTTTTAGTGTTTCTATTGGTTTCTGCCTATACAAAATGGGAAATAAAGAAAAAGGAGCTGGAAAATAAATTTGTCAAAATAATATATTTTTTCTCATAATTTCCAAGCGGATCTTTCAGTATGTTATTTGGGACTTTATGCGTGAGACTGGCGATAGAACAAGTGTTCTACAAGATACCTCCATAAGACAGGCCTATCAGTGGCAGCTCTTGTCCCCGCTTTGCAGAAGGGAAAACCAAGGCTCCACAGAGCTAAGGGGACTTCCTCTCAGCCAATTTGTAGGGGCCTGTGGGCCAGAGCCGGGGGCAGAATTGAGATCTGTTGTGAAGGCTCTCCTGCTTCTTTATTCTATCAGCATTTCAAATCCTGAAAACCTCCCCCTTGGCGTTTTGAAGGAATTCATCCCCAGTTGTTGCTAGTAGCCGGTAGGGAGGGAACCGTCTCTCCCGCTGAGGATGGCCCGTGGGAGTAACTGCAGCAGTGAGCGCCCGGGCTGGGGTTTGAGTAACAGTGCTCGCCCGGGGCTATACTGAATGAGAAAGCAGTCTCGTCTGCTTTTGCTGTGCAAAAGGTAAGGGTGGAGGCCGCTCCACTTTCTTCAAAAGGCCCCGCTCTGGGACTTGTGAAATTGTGCTCTGTTAAGCTGGTCCTTCCAACCTGATGAGCGATATCCACGCGACTTTCCTACAAAAATAACATACCCAAGCTGCTTTAAAATCCGTAATTTTTGGCGTGCAAGACTACAAGACAAAGTCAAATGGGCATCAAAAAATGTAATCCAAAATACACAAGCATTGCTTCTCCCCTATATACATTTATTATTTATGTAAAACTACAGTGTGCTCTGAGATGAGACTTTTTCTTTGTTATACCTTTTTTTTCCGCCCGTCTGGTGCGTTTGCCGACGGCCCCTCTCGGCCCTGTGTCTCGGGAGAATCGGCTGCGGTCTGGGCCTGCGCCCCACCTGCGTGCGCCCGGGCCGAGCCAGCCCCGCCAGGTTGCCTCCGCCCCGCTGCCGGCCCGAGCGCGGCCCCGGGGGCGGACTCCCGCCGCCCAGCTGAGACGCGATTCGTCACTCTTGCAGAACTTTCCCCCTGAAAATCCCTGCACCAGAACCCGCTCTCCCGCCCCGGGGAGGTTTTGATTTTAGTGGCTTTCTTCCTTTTATTTTCCGTTGTGTGCGGATTTCGCTGCAGAGCGAACTTGAGGCTAGTCCGAGTACATGTGAGCGGTAATCGCCCCTGCAGCTGGTTACCCTGACACTATGCACTCCGAAGCAGAAGAATTCAAGGAAGGTAGGATTCTGGTTTCTCCTGGGGGCCGGCCAAGTTCTGCGGAGGAATTTGGAGGAAGGCAGTGGTAGGAGCAGATGGGAATTTTAAAGTGAGCGGTGGGCACTTTGTCCGCTTCCCCTGCGCCTTCGAAGCCCAGTAGGAGCTGGATAAGCGGAGCCCAGGTCTCATCTCGGGCTCCCTTCTCCCCCCGCAGCCTTTCAGAGGGGAGGGGAGGAAGAGTCGGACCTAGTTCAGCCAGCCCACTAAAGTCTGCTTTTTAGCTTTCTCTGGAAACGAAAGAGCCCCACTTGGATTCCAGGAATGCAAAATGTGCTTGGAAAAGGGCTGCCTGCCTGCATCAGAACGACTGAAAGCGGGATCCCCTGGAAGAGCCCTGAGTGGAGGGTCCCTTGAAAAGGGGTTTCAGAAACTAGAAACGCTGTATGTTTCCGGCTAAAAGGGGAAGCTGAGTGAGGGGAAGCGAAAATCTGTATTTGAGATATAGATTAGTTTTTTTTTTTTCATTGCTGCCTTTCAGCAGTGAGTTCATTTCGTTGGGAATTTAAGGGGGCTGAAAGATATGAGGGGGTCCTTGTGCAGCGTGAAACTGAGGAGAGTTTGTCTGTTTCTAACTTCGCAAAAGCAAAGGGTTTCATTTACTCCTAACAGAGAACGGGTGACAGGGCTGGAAAAGCTCCAACCAAAACACAATTATACGCTGGTGTTAGTTTGGGGAGTTTATTTGTGTGTGAGTGTTTGTATGCTTTGTTCCTTGAAACTTTATGTATACAAAAGTCCTCTTGTAAGTGGGGGGTGGGAGTGAGGGTGGTTGGGGAAAATTAGAGAGTAAGAGGGGAGACTGTTCGAGATTGTGAAATCCTCTTTCTTTTCATGTCTCTTGGAAAGCTGGTTAATTTCAAGTCAATCACAGCAGCTCTGGCAGACAGAGGAGCAGCCCCATCATTTCTCCATTTGGTAGACACCAGTTAGGAAGAGCCCTTGAAACTTGTCCCCTTCTGCCTTTTACTGATTCCCCTCCCAGAGTAAAGCTTGTGTTTCACCATATAGTCTTTGTGGGCTCACGTTTACCTTATTGTGCTGTGTGAGGGAAATAGTCAATAAAAAGGAGGTTTGTTTAATAGAAATACGAGGCTGGCATAAATGAAAAATGACAGCCAGGAGCATTGTTTTTGAGCTTGATGTGGAGTATGGGGGGAGTAATGTTTTCTTGCCGTGGCCTCTGTTCTGATGGAGCTGTGTGCTGATAGATGCTTTTCTTTTCTATGTCTTTATAACAGCAGTTTATTCAAAGTCAAAGGTAGTTGAAGGCAAATAGGAACCAGGCTGAGAGAACTCAAGGGTGAACTTCTGTGTGAATTACAAGTAGCACTTAAGTTGGCGTTTTCTCCCAGGTGTGTTTTCCCTGTCTTTTGGGAAACAGGGAGTGGGAGAGAAAGTGGAAAAACAGTATCCCAAAATGTGTATTATACATTCCCCTAGCAACATCCACAGTCTTCCCTCTTCGAGGGCCCAGCTCTCTGGTTGTAAGTTTGGAAGCAGCCTGCAGACTGGCCTTTGAAGAGGTTAATGGGGCCCCTTCTACTTGTTCCTCACCTTCGCTCTACTTGTCATCAGTTACATTCTGCAGATCGACCACAAATGATCTGGCTCTCTCCTTTTTAAAGAAAGCCCAGAATGTTTCTTTTAACGTAATCTGAGGTACTAGAATTTTAAATTGATAGCAATTAGGGTGGGATACTTAATAACTCTTGAGGGAGATTGAACACTTTATTGATCAGATAGAATCATCATAGCTTCTGCCAGGAAATAAAGGATAGGTGTCTGTGTGTTTTGTGTGTGTTTTCTCCAAGGCCGGTTTATTGGCTGTAATCTAGAACCTTCCGGTTAGCTACCACCACTCAGATGTCTATGAAGTGAGCTATGTTGTGTAAATAACTCAAGCTATCTTCTCTATCGTTACTAATCCTTTCCCTCTTATACATAGCTTCCCCCCCCCCCCATTCCTGGTGAACTTATGTATCCCATTTAGTGTGCGATCACCATGAGTTCTTAAGAATGTCTGTATTGCAAGAAAACTGCCTTTGGATGCTTCATGCCTGATTCGCTGTAAGGGGAGATAATTTTAAGTCATTTTTCTGAGCTGCAATGAGAGAGTAGTATACTTTGGGGTTGAATCTTAAGTCCTTGGAGGCCAGCATATTTTTGCATATGCGTGAATGTAGAAGCAAATGACTGGGGATATTGTTAAGCCATCAGAGCTTAAAACGTACTTGACTCTGTGCCCAGAGTGCTGGATCTTTGTCCCCAGCCTATAGCCACCTCCTAAATAATTGATTTAATTTTTCCTGCTTACCAATGAATAAGTGATTGTGCTTGAGTATTAAACAGAGAAAAATAATCCAGGTCTTGCTTTATTGAAAACTGAATGAGTTTAAATTATTCAGACATAGAATGAATAGGAAAGAAGGGGAAATGAAGGAAGAAACTCACTCTATTAAAAAGGTGACTACCATTAAAAAGAGGATATCAACAGTTTCCAGTGGATGGGGCTTCCTGAGGAGATAGGCTGATAGCCTGTTTGGCTATAGGCTGATAGCAACTATTTGACATTTAGTTGCTTCCTTAGTAAATTGCTTAATTATGAAGTAGTTAAAGTGAGTGGCAGTTAAGATCTCTGAGAATCTTTCTAGTGCTAAGCATCACGGCATCCAGGGCTCCTTTGCTCTGGTTCTCGAAGCTTTGGTACCAGAAATTGAGAAAGCCACTGTTAAGGGGTGGGCGAGGTGTCACTTTGTGGGGACTTGGGAAAGAGTGAGGGTTGAGAGGTGAGTGAGTCCGGCTTGCTCCTCCATTGCCCGTAATAGCCATTTCCCACCACCACCTCACCCAGTTCTTACTCTCATGCCTCACCAGGCCTGCTATTTCACAAAGAAAACAGTAGCCATTAGAGAACTCCCTCAACTTCCTGTTCCCAGACTGACAGACTCATCTCCGTCCACACCCACCCTCTCTGTGTCTGTGGAACAGGTGTCATTTCTTCTGCAGAATGCCCCGCCTTCCACCTTGGGCTCCTCCTATACCAGTCAGTCCATGTCCTTCCTGGCTCCTTCTTTTCTACATATAGAAGAACTCAAGCTCCCCATTCTAGGACGTTGGCACTTGCTGGTCTTCCTGCCCAAAATATCCTTCTCTCCACCTGACCTCCTTTTCTTGGTCAGCTCTTTAGAGAGGCTTTTTCTGAACCTAAACTCAGATAGCCTGTTGCCCTCTCTCAGAGCACCTGTTCCTTTCCTTGCTGGCTCTCCCCACACTGCTTAACATCTCTTCTAGACCACAGCTCTCCAGGGAAAAACAATGTCTGTTTCATTCCCCGCTGTATGTACAGGACCTACAGAGTAAAAGGTGCTCATTAAATGTTGTAGATTGAATGAGTGAATGGTCTCCATTCTTTAAAGTTAATCCTTGGCCAAAAAAAGTTTAGTTGTTCCATAGTGATGATTAATATCCTCCTCTATAATAAAGAATCCCAATAAAGAACCCCCATGGTATAAGCTACCATGCTGTGTGGTGTTATGTTTTAACCTCATATGGTGTGGCAGCTTATATAATATCATTCATCGCTAAGGACTATTTTGTAAGTTTTATCCCCATTCCTGCCCTTCCCCAGCCTTTGCTTTGCAGAGGGAATGAAGAGAAAAGGAGTTTAAAGCAGTGGTTCAGCTCTGATGCAACCAAGGGGTGCAGCTGACCTTGATGTCATACATAATGTAAAAGGTACAACATATGCTCTTAAACACCAGACTTTGACGTGCTTATCTGTTTCCTTTTATGTAGTGATTAGGCTTGGAGTGTTGTGTGCTGACAAGGACTAAAAGTGGAAAATCCATTTAGAGATCTGTCATACTCTCTTCTCTACAGTGGACATCACTTGATAACTTGGCATTGCCAGACACCTCCAGCTCTGTAAACTTAAATGCGTTTGGAGCTTTTTCCCCTCACTTCTGAAATTTTTATCATATTGAATATGCATCCTACCTTTCTTGCCCCCAGATTATGCCGTTGAACAGTCAGGATTATATGGATGATTAAATTTCCTGCTCCTGGCTGTTGGTGATCCAGGAAGTAGCCAAAAAGTGAGTGGGTGAAAGATAATGCAGTAGAGCCAGAAAAACTCAGGACCCAGTGATTTCATTTCAGAATACTGCAGAATTGCTGGATCTACCTATAAACTATTTTTTGGTCAGCATTTCTCTCTTTATGCTAGCAGCTTGGAAGTCAGTGAGATTAGTGTGGTTATAGACCTGTCTTCATTTAGAGAAGATTGTTCTTTGAAACATAGTATAAGCTGAATTAAAACAAAACCAAATCATGTGTATATCTTTAATGTTTAAGGAAGGTCTGTAGTGAGAAGTCTTTTGTAATTTAAAGTCCCTGTCCCCCAGCCAAATACACATAGAATCACCATGATTTAAAGCTAAAAGCAACTTTGCTGATCCTTCTTTCTGACGTCTTCATTTTAGAGGTTGAGGCACCGAAGCCCAGCAAGGTAATTGCCAAGCCCTTTCTACTGTCTTTAATACATGTTCTGCAAGCAAGGATTTTTGTAAACACAGGTTTTAGCATCCTGGGTATTTGTGTACAGTCTCCTTGAAGTAGGACAGACCTAGTCTGTTTATATAGTTGTCATTCACTACTTTTTAGGGGGATTTATAAAACCCAGATGAATGTTTGAACAAATGGAGATTTCCTGTTTCACCTCCTCCTACGTGTAACTCAAGAGAATAAAACATGAAACACTGTGAAATAAAATTTAGCTCTGCAAGTAGATCCTATTAGATCCCGGGTTTTGAAAGTTGTAGACCAAGTGAGAGGCAGGTAAACAGTGAGCTCACTTGTTTTCATTCGTTTGAGAATATCATTCAGGAAAAATTAGCTATTGAGGGTGCTGGTTGGGTAGAGACACTCTTCCTTGGGGAGAAGGTGTGTTATGTGTGTGGGTGGGAAGGGAGTCAGCATTCTGATACAGAATGCGCTGTTGCAAAAGCAGTTGGACATCCCACAGCCTCACTTTCTCTGGAGCACATTGCAGCAGGCCTGGTGCGTTCTGAGAGTCAGGACACCTTTCTCAAGAAGCACTTATGGGGCTGTAGCCCACTGCTCCCCCAGCCGTTGACCAAGATATCTGAAAGAGCAATTGCTTAAATTTTATTCTAAAAGTTTATAAACCTTGAAGAAGAGTTACAGGGATGTAGTATGTCCTGAGTGACTAACTGCTGAGTTGGGAGTAAATTGCCTAAGGGAGTGCTGCCCTGGGAATCTCTAAGACTGTATAAAGCCTGTTAGTTAGGTTGGTGTTGATATGGTTTTGAAGATGGGGGAGGGGAGGGGTTGTGTTTCTGTATACAGTATCATCTGTGGACTTAATACATTCTCCAGCTTTGTAGTGAATAATAGTTAATTTTATAAGTAACTAGGAACAGAGTTTCTTCTAAGAAGGTGATGAAGCAAAGAGACTACTAAACAGAATTCCCTACGTGACTCTGATAGCTTTAGGTGCCTGAAGTCTCCAGACCACATTTGTTGAAGTCAGGGTTGACTGTCAAGAAGTGAAAAGCAGTTCATGAATTTTCCTTCGAGTTTTACCTGCCATTTATGCTTGGTGCCAGCTCACCTGGCTCCAGTATGTGTTTTCATGTGGCCTACTCAGCCAGACTGAGAAGCTGGGGACCAGGGGTGTCCCCAGTGGCACAGACTGTTCTGCCTGTCATGGACTGTCCAGTAGACTCCTGCTTCCAGGGTGCAGCCCCTCTCCCTTGCCTGCTGCTGCCTTCTTTGGGCCTCAGGTACTCCTAGCAACAAATGTTAACTGAGCTAGCACCTCCTCTGCAGGGCCTGGGGAAGCAAAAATGTGTGTGTAGATAACCCCATCTTCAGAGAATTTTTGGTTCAGGGCATCACACACAGCAGACGTGCATCCATAGGACAAAAATACGTGATGGGGAGGGATGAGTACAGCTCAGAGGATCAGACAGTGGACCCTATGAAAGTCTAGAAGAGCGGGTATTCACCAAAAGTCATGACGGATAGGAGTGACTTCAAAGAGGGGTAACTCGTATTCCAGCTAGATCCTTTAAGCAAATGGAGAAGAGAAAAGAAAGTGTAATTGACAGGGAACCTGCTTGTGCTGTGTGCTGCGATCAGGAAGAAAGTCTACAGAAGTGTGGAGAGCAGCATTCATGGAGGGCATTTGTGGTGTTGTAGTGGTACATGGGGTCAGACTAGAAGCTGGGCATTCCCAGGGGGATATTGTATGTAGGTAATAAATAAGACCCTGTGAGTCAGGAGACTGATCCTACTCATGACTTTGTTCCTGGTTGTCTGTGCAACCTTCAATAGTTACTTAATCTTTCTAAAGTTCAGTTTCCCCATTGGAAAAGTTAAGGCTAGGCACAATGGCTTACACCTGTAATTACAGCACTTTGAGAGGTGAAAGGAGGTGGGTCACTTGACCCCAGGAGTTCAAGACCAGCCTGGGCAACAAAGTGTGACCCCTATCTCTACAAAAAAAATTTAAAAATTAGGCACAGTGGAATGTACCTGTAGTCCCAGCTACTTGGGAAAATCAGGAAGATCACTCAAGCCCAGGAGTTAAGGCTGCAGTGAGCTATGGTCGTGCCATTGCATTCCAGCCTGGGTGTCAGAGCAAGACTCTGTCTCAAAAGAAAAAAAAAAAAGAAAAAAAGAAATTGGATGGTTTTCAGCTGGATGGAGGAGGGCAGATGCAAAGTAGTGTTTTAGTAATGCCAAGCTGGCAAGAACCATGAGTTGGTCTCGAGGGCAAGATCGAACCTGGGTATCAGGAGGCTCTCCAAGAAAGTGTGAGAGTAGCCAGTCACAAGGGGAGAGTTGATTCCCCGTATGTAGTTTCTGAGGGCAAGACTGTAGAGAAAGGAGGGGGCTGGGCCATGGATTTAGCTTCTGAGAACATCCACTTTTACAAAGGAGAGAGGTAGATGGAACCAATAAAGGAAATAGAAATGGAGTAGCTCGAGAGGTAGGAAGAAACGGGGAGAGCATGGGGCCTTGGAAACCAGAAAGGCGAGAGCCCCGTGGAGGCAGTGGTCAGCCTGTTTGTAGAGAAGAGCTGCGGAAGACGGCTTCATCTTCCTTTTGGGCCTCAGCTAAAGCCAGGAGCCTGGGTTTGAGGAGCTCATCTTCTGAGGGGTGGTAATACATCATCGGTATTCAGTCAGTATTTAGCAGGTGACCAACGGCATGAAAGAAGGCATGTGGGGCCCAGGAGGTGACTGCCCTGCTGAGAGCAAGTGCCCCAGCCTCCTGAGAAGCTGGCCGTCTCCATTTCTACATGCTTTCCAAGTCCCAGTTGCCAGTAGATTCCTTTACAGATTGTCACACCATCACCTCCGACCAGTGTTTGGAAGAGCATTTGCCTACAGGCCTCTTCCTGTGGCATCACACAAAATATGCAGTGGTACATGAGGGTAACAAGCGAATATGGACAGGAAATTTAATTCACCTTAAAAAGAAAAGTAACTGGTTTCCTATACATTCACAACATTGCTGACACCAAATGTGGGAGGGTCTTTCTCACACCAACCAATGTTCCAAATCTCAGCAAACATTGACTAGACGTCCTATAATTTAACTCATTTCTGACACTAACTGTCCAGAGTTAGGGCAGACCCCGCAGGTTAAGGGCTCAGTCCCACAAGACTGTCCTCCAACTTGAGACAGCAATTGCAAGGACAGGCGTCCCATACTTTTGACCAACTGGCTATAAATTGGGGGTTTGTATGACACCCCCTCAGGTTCAGTAATTTCCTAGAACAACTCATGAAACTCAGGGAAACATTACTGATTTATTCTAAAGGATGCAACTCAGGAAGAGCCAACTGGAAGAGATGTATAGGACAAAATACAGTGGAGGGATGCAAGCTTCCATGCCCTGTCCAGGCAGGCCACCCTCCCGGCACCTCCAGGTGACATGAAATAAATCACTGGCCATTGGTGATTAAACTCAGTCTCCAGCCCCTCTCCTCTGCCCAGAGTGGGGGAACCAAAAGTTTTAAACCTCTAATCACCTGATTGGTTCCTCTGCTAACCATTCCCCATTCTGGTTTATGAGTCGTCTCATTAACATAAACTCAGGTAAATTTGAAAGCGGCTTATTGGCCAGGTGCGGTGGCTCACGCCTGTAGTGCCAGCACTTTGGGAGGCCGAGGCGGGCAGATCACGAGGTCAGGAGATCGAGACCATCCTGGCTAACACAGTGAAACCCCGTCCCTACTAACACAGGAAATACAAAAAATTAGCTGGGCATGGTGGCGGGCACCTGTAGTTCCAGCTACTTGGGAGGCTGAATGGCGTGAACCTGGGAGGCAGAGCTTGCAGTGAGCGGAGATCACGCCACTGTACTCTAGCCTGGGTGACAGAGTGAGACTCCGTCTCAAAAAAAAAAAAAAAAAAAAAGAAAGGGACTTAAAAAAAGAAAGGTACTTATTATGAGTAACAAAAGGCACCCCTCTCACAACTATCACTCAGGAAATTCCAAAACTTTAGAGATTCTGTGCCAGGAACTAGGGACCAAGACCAAATATTACAACAAAAGATGTGCCTATCACTCTGTTGTTTTAGAGATAGTCTCACTCTGACACCCAGGCTGGAGTGCAGTGGCAGGGTCATAGCTCACTGTAGCCTTGAACTCCTGGGCTCAAGCAATCTTCTTACGTTACCCTGCCAAGTAGCTGGGACTACAGGTGCGTACCACCTGCCTAGCTAATTTTTAAATTGTTTTGTAGAGTCAAGGTGTCATTTTGTTGCCTAAGCTGGTCTTGAACTCCTGAGCTCAAGCAGTCCTCCCACCTTGGCCTACCAAAGTGCTGGAATCACAGGGATGAGCCACCACGCCCAGTTATCAATCTTACCATTTAGGAAATTCCAAGAGTTTTGAGAGCTGTAGCCAGGAGCTAGGGATGAAGACCAAATGTGTATTTCTTATTTTATAACAGTATCACACAGCTCTTCATACTGGGGGAAAGCTTTGGCCACTCAAAATTAGATAATTTTTTTTAAAGTAACGAAGGGTTTTTTTCCCCTTTTTTTTCTTTTTGGATGGAGTCTTGCTCTGTCACCCATGCTGGAGTGCAGCAGTGTCATCTCAGCTCATCGCAACTTCCGCCTCCTGGGTTCAAGTGATTCCCCTGCCTCAGCCTCCCGAGTAGCTGGGATTACAGGTGTGCACCACCACACCTAGCTGATTTTTGTATTTTTAGTAAAGATGAAGTTTCACCATGTTGGCCAGGCTGGTTGCAAACTCCTGACCTCAGGTGATCCTCCCGCCTTGGCCTCCCAAAGTGCTGGGATTACAGGTGTGAGCCACCATACCCAGCCAAAATTAGAGAATTTTTATCTCCTCCCTTTGGCTTTCACTTCCTCTCTCCTTGTGTTTTTTTCTTCCTGTGACAGGAGTGCATGTCTTAGAAAACCACTGATGTTTCTGCCGGGGTACCCTAGATTTGGCATGCAATTTGGAACTCTTAGGACTTTAGTCTTATACACATTAACTAAGATTTCGGCCGCACTAGTAAGCTGAGCCGTTTTGAGAAATTTTAGATTTCCTCTGAGATGGTAAGCAGTTGTTACACCGGTGGAAATATGCTAGATGGCTTGTTCCTTGTGAGAACCAATGAGATAATGTTAGTGTAAAGCTCAGTGCTCAGACAGCTTCACTCAGAAGGTACTGTATAAATAAGGAGGCTTATAATCACACCCAAAGACAGAGCCCTGCCCAGGCCTGCCTATTCATTCAGTTAAGAAGTCCTCATTTCATGTTCTCTAAAAAGCAGGGAAGAGTTGGCTTGCTCCAACAAACTTTTTCCTCCTGTAAAGTTGTTTGATAGAGAAATATTAGTGCACGGAGTGTTCTTATTGTTAAGCACTTACAAAACTATTTTCACCTTTCAAGGATTAATATGAGAATTACATCAGTTATGAAATATCTAGAATGAAAATGCATGCCTCCTGAATATCATAAGTCTAAACATTCGACTCAACATCTTCAGAGAAAAGAGAAAGAGGAAATCTCTCACGAGAGTTTTCCAGGAGGTAGACAGAATTCAGGGGCAAGTAGCACCCACTGAAAGGGAAAGGAAATAATTATTGGGAAATCAAAATAGCAAAGAAAGTTAAGGGAGTGGCAGTTTGGCAGATTGCACAGTTCTGCGGGAACAATGAGGGAGACATAGCAGTTGGGAGCGATGGGGAGTAGGAGGGTGTGAGAGCCACACAGTGGGATCCAGGCCCGAGGAGAGCCTCCGAGGGAAGAAGTAGGAGTGGAGAGAGAGAGGAAGGGAGGAGTAAGTAAATAACTCTAAAATGGAAAAAAAAAAAAGTAATATGTGCAAAACTTTAGAGGTAAGCAGCAGTATAATAGGCAAGAGACCGTTGTAACTGGGTTAAGTTTTGGCAGCTTGCTTATTTTGTTTGATTTTGTAGTTAACAGGAGAGAAAGTGGGGTGCTGGTCTCCAAAGCACTATGCAGACTTGGAGCCAATGAAGTGTGGCATTTGGATGACACAGAAGCTCTCCAGTGCTTCTCAGGCAGGATTAACGCAGGGGCCTGTAAATAAGGATGTGACATTGAGGAATGCTGCTGCTCTTCCAACTGCTCAATTGGGGCCAGTCGGAAGCCAGGGCTGTGTTATGTTGGCTTGGATTTCTAGCACCTTTCTTACTGGGTTATAAAAATGATTTCCTCAAGCTTGAAAATGGCAGATGATGAAGTAGAAAAGCAGTGGTGTCCGCCTGCAGGCATCATTTCAAAGCTGCCTGTGACATTGTGCTGGCCATTTCTGGCCCCGGCCAGTGGGGAGTGGTTGTTGGAGGGTTAAAGCCATCACTTCCAACCAGTGAAGGTGCACCTAACTTCTGGGGGTTTCCCCTCATTAACAAGTCTAATGGTAAGCAGGCTTCCTGAAGGATTTCAGGCAGAGGATTTTTAGGGGTAGAACTGGTTTAAATTACTTGGCTTACTTGGCTATAGATAGCTCTGACTTGGTGATCAGACTGATGACCCTACAAGTATAGGGGTGATTACTTGACATTCCTGTCCTTGCCACCTACCTATTCCAGCATGCTTTGGGGTTGCCCCTCCGTGCAAATGGGGAGGGACATGAGGGAGAGGAGATGTCGATTGTAGGTCTCAGCAGTGGAACTTTAGCTGGCTTGTTTCAACATGTGTAAGAGTTAATCAGGTAAATTATAATTGCTGCTGGGAGAGGCAGCCTAGCTGAGCCCACCCAGCCCTCAGGGTTGCTGGGGAAAGGATCATTCTTGCAGTCCTTAATTGTTTTCCTCTCTTTCCCAAAGACGAGTTCTTAATGTAACATTATGGTCCATAGACCCGTTAATAAAGTTTACATTCCTGATTTGTTTTAGTCCTCTGCATGTCTATTTCTTTAAATTCTTAGATAACCCTTCCTTAAAAAGGTAATTTGACCAAATTAAAAGAAAAAAGGAATAATTTGAATTTTTGTTGTTGTTGTTATTTGAGTAATTCTACAGTCTTAGGCAATTTTCCAAATGAAACGTAGAATGTCAACTGGACTGTTCAGTCGTAGAGGATGGGAGGAACAGAACTGTTATATTTGGTAGTGGTACTAGAATAGTACAGAACCTACCAGCAAAAGTATCTCAGGGTAGTATCGTCTGTTGTTTCCTTTCTATTTTTTAAAATGGCACCATCTATCCCTGTCTTGTGAACTAGTTAAACATGTTTTAATTGTATATCTTTTAAAGCTTCAGTTAGCCAGATTTAAAAAAAAAAAAAAAAAAAAGTTTGATGTTTTTTATTCCATGAATGACTCAATTGACTACTTGTAGGCAGCTACTAAACTTGGCAGTTTGTTGCCATTAGCATGCCCTTGGACAGGAAGTATTCAGTATAGATATGACCAACCAGTTTCCAGGCTTAAAAATAAAGTGGGGATTTCTGGACAGAATAGGTCTTTGTCACTCATTTCAACATGTCGGATGAGTGTTAAAGTTCAAAGCCAACCACTTTGCCTTCTCATTTTTTCCCAGGCCATCACTTTACCTGACATATTCTATTATATACATTGAAACTTATTTCATGATGCTGGTGTTTTGTTTGGTTTTTCAAAATGAAATAAAAGGATATTTGAATAGTCATGAGAATCAGCTAGAGTCTGTATTCTCTCCTTGTTATCGCTTTTATGTTTAGTTCCTTTTAAGTCATCACCCCACTGAGATAGGTAATGGTGAAATAATGTTTCCCCACCTATAAAGCAGCTTAAATTAAAAGTAGCAAGTATGTGCCAGGTATACTACATGACTTGTCTTCTTGAATCTGTGGTCCGCTTGAAATAGCATGTTTTTCCCCAAAAGTTACTTCCCATCAGTCTTGTCATTCTTAATCTCATTTGTCAGGTAGCCGCTTAGCAACTTGGGAAAAATCATACTATTTTGACAGATACTAACAGGTTTTTTGGCATCTTGTTGCCTACAGCTATTGCTTTATGACTTTAAAAGTAAGTTCATTTTTTTTTTGCTATCTCCCTAAATAATATAATTTTCCCTCCTGTCTGTTAAAAAAAAAAAAAAAAAGCCCCACACTTTCCCTTCTTTCTTTCACTTACCTATTCTAAGCAGCGTGTGTGTGTGTGCATGTGTGTGTGTGGTTTAAGAAGCCTTGACACCACATTTCCTGGAAACACTAAATTAGACACAGCATTTATTAGATGAGAGTGTCTACAACAACAAAAAACTTGTTTCTTTTTCTGAAGCCTTAACTCCACGCAGGTATCAATCTCTTGAGTGTCTGTTTGTTTTTCAAATAAGAAACTGTGCCAGGGAAAGATGATTTGAAATACAAAATGCATGCAAGTATTTTTAGTTTAAGGTAAAGTCAATAATGATTCTTTGGGACATTTTTAGGGACCCAACTAAGTTTCATTTGCCAAACTTAGCAATAAACCATGTTTATAAAGAATGAACATGTTTATAAAGGGTAAGTTCTCGCTCTCGGGCAGGACATAGCTGTGACCCTGAGGTGCTTGTGCTCTGGAACTCCTGGACTCTTTTTCATGATGGGGGCAGGCCTGAGTATCCCCTGCTATGCTGTAGATTGAGCTTGATAAAACTCTGGCCTTTTGAAAATACTGGAATCCTCTACCTAAATATCCTATACCTGTTCTAATAGGTTGCTTTTAGGGAAAAAGGGAACTGTTAACATAAGCCAAGCTTCCTTTTTTTTTTTTTTTTTTTTTTTTGAGACGGAGTCTTGCTGTGTTACCCAAGCTGGAGTGCAGTGGTGCGATCTTGGTTCACTGCAACCTCCGACTCCCAGGTTCAAGCAATTCTCCTCTCTCAGCCTCCCAAGTAGGTGGGGCTACGAGCACCCACCACCATGCCCAGCTAATTTTTGTATTTTTATTAGAGACAGAGTTTCACTATGTTGGCCAGGCTGGTCTTGAACTCATGACCTCAAGAGATCCGCCCACCTGGACCTCCCAAAGTGCTGAGATTACAGGCGTGAGCAACTGCACCTGGCCCAAACTTGCATTGAGTAAAATGATTCCCTGGTCTGAAACAGTAATTTCCTTTAGCTTTGTAGTGCTCAAGACTCTTGGACCTGAAAGTGGCTGGTAACTGTGTTCTAGTTTTTATGATGATGGGCACATTGTAGGCAAACAGAAAATGCCTGATAACCAGTGAAGTGTGAGGACAGGCATATGGTTCAGAGTGTAAAATATTTTGTGGAATTAAAACTTATGCAGTTTTTCATGAGATTCATAAATCATCCATACATTGATATTTACTGTGCCTCTGGCCTCATCATCTGGTTTTTAGGTGTAGGAATGTGTTTTACTCAGTAGGTAGTTGTATCATCCATGGTATCACAGTCTGTCAAAACCACACCAGACGTTGATAATGTTCTGTGCATATGGGGTGACATTTAGGAAGGCTTGTAGCACCTTTTTCTTGCTGGCTCCCTTTGAGCCAGTGTGAGTGATATTCCGTCACCTAGTCTGTGTTTTGGATCACTGTGCTCAGGCCTAAACTCAGAACAGACAGACCATGGGAGGGGCTTACCCAGGTTTCTCTAGGCTGATGGAGGGCTCTAATGGGGTCACTTCTTACTCTTTTGAAAAGAGGTGGAAACTGAAATGAATTGTCGTTCAAATTTGGTCCAATCACACTTTATTGTCTGAAAACTTCTGGCATATCTTGCGGCAGCAATGGAAAAGGGAATGTTTTAGGTAACCCTTGTGTTTGAAATGCCTGCTTTTCTTTTATTATTTTTTAAATGACTTTTTGTTTAGCCACAAAAGAAGCTCTCTGTTTTAACATCTTTGGAGTTCTTCCTGGGTTCTAGCCACTGGAACACAAATCAGTCCAGAAGCTTATTACTAGTTAACTCTAATTTAAAATAAAAATAAAATTTCAGGAGAAAGATTGGAGAAGGGAATGGTATTACTTGATTGAGGAACACAGAAACAATGCAGGAATCCAGACATAAAACTCTTTGAGTTCAGTAAAGGAGGCTTTTAAACCCTAATTAATGCATTTAACAACTAAAATCCAAGCTTTTCATGTGTTGAGTTTACACAGAGAAATTAAAAAATAAATAGATTTTATCAGACTTTGACAGTAAATTAAAGACACTTTATCTTCCTGCCTGGAAGTTCTATAAAATAATGGGTAATAAAGGCAACCTATTGGTCAAAATGGTCTGAATTATGCTTGGAAAGAAAATCTTGCCTCTAAGAACAGAAGGGCCCAAAACACTGGCCCCTCCTAGGCTTGGGCCCAGAGACAAAGCAATAGCGATTACTATGACCTTTACTGATCCAACATCAGTCTGCAGCCAGAGTTCCAAGCATCTTCTCTGCTATCTCTAATGATTTAAAAATATATAAAAATGTTTCACATTCTTTACCCTCCATCAGAATGCAGTGAGCAGTAAGTCAGCTCAAGAAAACATGACCCAGTGCCTAACCCGTTGATACTTTGTTAGATGCCATTAAAACTTTAGAGAGCTGGGAGATTATTAAGGCCTACATTTGGAACCTGGAATCTTTTCTTTTGGGAACCTGGAATCTCAACTCAAGGATTCTGTAGCTTCCTTTTTTTGCCTGTATCTAAGATTGCTCTGTTTTGTGATAATGTAAACTTAATGGAAGAAAATTAATTCATAGATGCTAGACATTCAAGAATTACATACCCTTTTCGTGTTAGCTAGTGTCAAAACATTTGTTTAAACATGGTTTCTAAATTTGGGTGGGGTAGCATAAATGGTTTTATTTTATTCTGTAGATGTAGTGAAAAAATATTTTATTTTGATTCATTAGCAAGGAAGATATGAGAGCATTCATTTTGAGTATTTGCTATAGAATATACCCTGCATTGGAATGTGGGTAGAGTTCTGGCATTTGTGTATTTGTATGTTTCAAGGAAATAAAGGTACAGAGAAGCACTTGTTCGTTGCCTATATAAAGACTAACTGTACAGCTGACAGCTTAAAAATACTGTATGACACTGCATTTCTTGTCCAACAGTAGCATCTGTTTCCTTCATTCCCAAGCCAACAAAAAGCATTAAAGATGAATGCTGAAAATGTGATAGAAAAAGACCTTCCTTTTTGGCAAGTCCATTAACTGCCCTCACTGTTCTTTTCAAAGTATAACTGCTAGACTGGATGGCATAAATTAAACAATTAACAGGATACTAGTTCAAGGGGAAACTCTCCAGTTAGGGTAGATTTAATTTTCAGATTTAGAAAATGAATCCAATTACCCATTCAAAAGATTTGATTCATTTTTTCCCCCAAGCATGTACTTTTTATAATATACATTGTCTAACATCTGAGAGATAAATTCAGTATTATTTTCCTAAGATACTTTCTGCCTTTTGTAGCGGTGAGAATACTAGAAATCGGCTGGGCATGGTGGCTCACGCCTGTAATCCTAGCACTTTGGGAGGCCAAGGTGGACAGATTACGTGAGTCCAGGAGTTCGAGACCAGCCTGGGCAACATGGCAAAACCCCATCTTCACCAAAAATTTTTTTTTTTAATTAGCCAACTGTGGTGGCAGACCTGTAGTACTAGCTACTCAGAAGGCTAAGGTGAATCACCTAAGCCTGGAAGACAGAGGTTGTGGTGAGCTGAGATCGTGCCACTTCACTCTGGTTTAGCAACAGAGTGATACCCTGTCTCAAAAAAAAAAAAAAAAAAGAATACTAGAAATAATATCAAGAAGAAAATTTCAATAAAGTAGGTTGTCTTTCTTCACAGAAATGATGTTTTAGAGTTTATTATTTATGAGAACTTATGTAAAATAACTGCTAGATATGATCAATAATATAATATTTTCCAAGAACAAAGATATGACCATAAACCTTGCTAATCATTTGACTAAGTAAAATAAATTCCTAGCTTTGTAAAATGGACACCACTATGTATGCAGATTTTATAAAGCCTCCAGTCTTTTAGAAAAAAGTAGCCTACATACCATAAAAATACAAGTTGACCATCATAAATGGTATCTTAACATATTTTTTTAAAGTTATGTTAGTGGCCAAGCGCTATGGCTCATGCCTGTAATCCCAGCACTTTGGGAAGCTGAGGCAGGAGGATTACCTGACGTCAGGAGTTTGAGACCATTCTGGTCAACATGGTGAAACCCCATCTCTCCTAAAATACACAAAAATTAGCCAGGTGTGGTGGCACACACCTATAATCCCAGCTACTCAGGAAACTGAGGCAGGAAAATTGCTCGAACCTGGGAGGTGGAGGTTGCAGTGAGCCGAGATGGCGCCACTGCACTCCAGCCTAGGTGAAAGATTGAGACTCTATCTCAAAAATAAAACAAAATAAATAATAAAGTTATGTTAGTTAACACTGCATTTTTTTTTTTTTTTTTTTTTTTTTTTTTTTAATGATCTTTGTCCTATATCTCTACCATGCTGACCTTGGTAGTGTGAATGGATTCTTCTTGGGCATGTATGACACCTGAAGTCATTACAGAAGGCCCTCAGCACCTTCATCCACCCCAGACACAAAGCCTAAAAACCATACCCAACCCCTCTCCAACAGCCTGCTGGCCACGCTGACTTTCCTATAAGATAAAAACTGCCCTACGTGGGATAGCTCTTGTTAGTACACCAAGAATGACTTCCCCATAGTACAATTACTCTTACCCCAAAATGTAAGAGAAAGTGAAGAGATGCAGGTATTTTCCCTATGTTAGGCACTTCATCTACTAAGACATGTTTCATTCAATTCATTTAGAAGTTTGTTTGGAATTTTAAAAAGTCACTTCAAAACTTTCCTCACCAGGACGTCAAGACAGGCATACAACGGGAAAGTGACTAGGGATAAGTTAATACCGGTACCTTCACCAGAGGAGGAGTAGGCAATGTGGAAGACCTGTTGCTGTTGTTGAGTAGTTTTCAGTCTAGAGAAGTTAACATGCACATAAGAAAGTACATATTACCTGGGGGTTAAAGAGGTTTCAGAAGGGCTGTCTGTGGCTGAGATCTTTGAGGCAGAACTGTTGAGATGGAAGGGATTGGCATGAAGCTTTGGAAGATTGGATGTGTGGTTGTTTCCCAAATATGGTACATATGCCACTGGTAGTACAGTGACTGATTTTAGGAGGTCCCAGGCATAGTGTCAAATCATTTTTAATCATATCACAAGAAAATTAGTTCCTTTTCAGTGTCCTTGGGATTCTTGACATTCATGGAGAATGCCTGTGTTTTGGGCTATGTGATCTCTGCCACCTCACACCAGCTTACCTCCTTTTGTGCCATGTAGGTAGATGGGGGCTCATAGCCTTTGGCAGGCAACAATATCTAGCTAGAAACTAATAGCATTGGTGTTTTTTTCTCACTGAATTATTTCTTATGGTTATAAACAATTTTTAATGATTTTTAATGATATATTTAGGGGAGTATCAGTTTCCATTCACATAGTATGTAGGGTTTCCTTTTATGTGAATCAATTATTTAATACAAATACATTAAGTAACCATAAGTTAAAGTAAAATACAGATAGAGTATCCCTTATCCAAAATGCTTGGGACTGAAGTGTTTGGATTTTTTTTTTTCAGATTTTTGAATATTTGCATTATACTTACTGGTTGAGCATCCTGTATCCAAAAATCTGAAATCTGAAATGCTCCAATGAGCATTTTGTTTTAGTGAGTGTTATGTCAGCTCTCAAAAACTTTCCAATTTTGGAGTATTTTGGATTTCAGATTTTTAAATTTGGGATGCTCAACCTGTACCGATAGTAAATAGAAAACAAGGCAAGTGGATTAGGATGTTCCTCACGTAGATACAGCATGACTTTTCAGGAGAAGAGAGATTCCAGCAAAGACCCTGGGATGGAGAAGGTAACATCTTGAGAGAAAGGTGAGTAAGAAGTTGGCAGAAGCCCAGGGGATCCTGTTGAAGAGTCAGAGCTGGACGCCTTCTAGTTCAGCTTGGTTGCCAGCGCAGGAAACAGAGGGCTGTAGCTCTTTTTATGTTATACTCTAGGCTCTTTGCAAAGTGATTCAGAATGATTTGAGCCCCTGATCATTTCAATGTGGGGTAGCTAAGGCATATCCCTACAGGAGCCAGGAAATTACCCAAGTGCTGGAATGGCCAGGGGGCTAATTGGAGAGGACCCTGTGTTTCCCACTCTCCTCCATCAGTATTGCCAGAAGGTCAGATTTTTTTCTGAGAAGCCAGAAATGTGAGTTTTTATTGAAAGTTCCCAACTTCTACAAGTTGTTTTTTTTGTTTTTTTTTGTTTGTTTGTTTGTTTGTTTTTACTAATTACAGAAATAAAACTTAGAACATTTTGGTGGCCCATTTTGGGGGTGATGGACACATCCTGGAGTTAGAGATAATGGTTGCACAACATTGTGAATGTAATAAAAACCACTGAACTGTAGACTTTTTAAATGCTCACAGTGGTGAATTTTATCTTAATTAGAAAAAGAAAAAAACACTATGAGGGCCTAGGCAAAGCATGTTGCCTGCCAAAAGTTTGTAAGCTTTGTTTCAAACAGAGGAATTGTTATTTGCTGCTTTTGATAATCCCAACAGAAAGCACCTTTCCACAGGGGAGCAAGTGATTGGGAATTAATGGGGGTCATGTTGTGATCCCTACATTAACCTCTAAGCCTCTGTTTTTCTTCCTGTGGTCTCCATGGCTGCTTCTATCTCTTAAAATAGGACCGATGATAGAAATGGTGAGATATGGAGTGGTGGCCTTTCTTCTAGAGTAATGAGTGAGTGGGTGAAAAGACACAGCTACAAAAGGTGGGGGCTGCTCAAGTGTTTTAGAGAAGAAATTTATTTTATTTTGCAGCTATTATAAAATTGATTGGTTGTGTTATGTTACTTGCCAAAATTTATTTTACCAAGATATTAACCATTAGGGGAGTAATTCATCTTCAAGACAGCAAGTTCGTATATTTTGGAAAATGTTTTTCAGTTCTTACCAGAGAACGACTGTAATGATCTTTTTAGTTATTTTCTTCAAGTGAAAAATGAGTTTAATATAGCAAGTATATATCATCAACATCAAAGGATTATAATTATTTTAACAAAGCAATTTGTCTTTATAACTTTTGGGAGGCTCTATTAAATTTTAAATATAATTTTAAGTTTGCCAATTTCAATAAAGGCAAAATGTACAATTTAGGATCTTAAAGTAAGGATTATATCCTTCCTTAATCTTCAACTTTTTTTCTTTCATAGCAAACTAGCAAAGGTAGAGTTTCTACCTTTTTCTTATGACTTAAACCTAAAGAACATGCCTTTTTAAAAATATTGAACCAACATTTGTACTAAAAACAATTATTATTTTCAGAGTATGGGTTATTCAGTAGTTTTTACCAGTTCCAAATGTTATCAGATGATTTTTTGGATGCCTATCTTTAGTAATGAAATGACCCATTTAGAATAAACACCTTCCACCCAGAGAACACTAAAATTAAAATGAAAAAAATATATAACCTTTTTTTTTTTTTTTGAAATGGAATCTTGCTCTGTTACCAGGCTGGAGTGCAATGGTGCAATCTCAGCTCACTGCAACCTCCCCCTCCTGGGTTCAAGAGATTCTCCTGCCTCAGCTTCCCGAGTAGCTAGGATTACAGGCATGCACCACCATGCCCGGCTAATTTTCGTATTTTTAGTAGAGATGGGATTTTGCCATTTTGGCCAGGCTGGTCTTGAACTGGTCTCGATCACCTCAGGTGATCCGCCCGCCTCAGCCTCCCAAAGTGCTGAAATTACAGGCGTGAGCCACTGCACCCGGCAAAAATAAACTTTTTCAAAAGGACTATATTGGAATATTTATTTCTTATGTAAGAGTATTTGAAATATAATTAAATCTAATGTTATTTATTTGTATCCTCTTATTTTGTTTGTGTTTTATAAAAAACAGTATTCATTCCCTTCCTACCCGCCACATCTTTCTGCTCCCCCAAAAACAACCTGAGAATGCTTTTAATCCAGCAGATACATATTAAAGATTAATTGAGCATTTATTATTGCAAGGAATAAATAATAAATTGTAACCAACCACTAGGATTTACTTTCAGGGAGTATGGACACAAAAGTATGATAAGCAGTTTCCAACAACAGTTAGAGACAGGATAGAGCATTTCTGAATGGGATGGTCAATGAGGACTTGCTGATATTTGGAAGGTGATATTTGGGAGGGACTGTGGGAGACTTCACCAGCTCAAGACAGCTCCCCCTTGATTCTTTCATGCCTCTGCTCAAATATCACCTTTTCAGAAAGGCCTTCCCCAAGTATATCAAGTACCCTAGATAAAATAACATAGTTCCCCCTCCCATACACACATCTCATTTTTCTTTTAGCCTATATTGCTGCTTGACATATTTATATATGTTTGTTTGTTTGTTTATATATTAAGTATCCTTCTGCTAGAACCTGTGCTTCCTGGGAGTAGGCACTTTGCCTGGCACACAACAGTTGCTTAATAAAAATGTGTTGAATGAGGCCAGGTGTGGTGGCTTATCCAGTAATCCAGCACTTTGGGAGGCCAAGACAGGAGGATTGCTTGAGGCCAGGAGTTTGAGACCAGCCTGGGCAACATAGCGAGACCCCGTCTCTACCAGAAAATACAAAGATTAGCCAAGTATGGTGGCATGCACGTGTGGTCCCAGCTACTCAGGAGGCTGAGGTAAAAGGATCACTTAAGCTTAGGAGGTCAGAGTGACATTGCACTCCAGCCTGGGCAACAGAGTGAGACCCTGTCTTAAATAAATAATTAAATAAGAAGTTAAAAAAAAATAAAAAATAAAAATTCGTTGGAGAAAGAATGAGGGAATGAATGGGGGAAAGTTTTTCTGTCATAAGTCTCTTGACTGTGTGGAGCTCCAAACTGGTATGGAGAATCCAAGTTCCATTTTCTCCTAGGATCATTATAAATTTGGCAAATTTACCACCACTCTGTGACTTAGTTGACACATTCTATAGAAATAAGGAGATTTTGGTACTCAAATGTAGCTTCCTGAAGTCTACGACAAGTGTTATAAAAACAAATCATGATCACTCTTAACCTTCCCACCACTTCACCTTGC
Organism: Macaca mulatta; assembly: GCF_049350105.2. NCBI lineage: Eukaryota > Metazoa > Chordata > Mammalia > Primates > Cercopithecidae > Macaca > Macaca mulatta. The sequence continues at coordinate 128,482,894 of NC_133411.1, forward strand.
AAACCCTTCCTTAGAACCTCACTGTCTATACATAAGTTGTGTTTAAATTATTTCACAAATCCATAGAACCAACACGTGCCCCTCAGTTTCCAACATACAGGTACACTGCTGGCCCAGATTTTAAATTCCTGACTACCCAGTAGGAGTTGAAATATAATCACATTTGTTTCTGTAAGGCAGTGATCACCTATGCAAGTGCCTGCAGAACCCAGGAAGTGAACAGAAATGTGTAGATGGCCAGGAGGGATGTGGTAAGCTGGAAACGGTTGTCTTCTAAAGGAGGCAGCCATAATTTAGCTCAAATCCATTGTTGTCCTGTGCGAACGTGGGCCCATTTGGTCAGATTTGATCAAAGCAAATCAGACACACACATTTTGAGGCTAAATTTCCCAATTTTCTAACATGGACCACTAATCCTAAAATACAATCCTGGATGGGCCAAATAATATGGTATCCAGGTGACAACTTCTGCAAGGCATCCTGATCTAAATAAAATGGGATGCCTGAGCATGCGGAGAGGAAAGGTTAGAAAGAGAGGTAACAACTACTTCACAGAGAACATAAATGCTGTGCTGGTGGTGGGCACCTCTGCTTCTATAGAACTCTGGGGTTTTTTCCTAGAATTTCAGAGCTTCAGAGTGTCTTGATATTTAAAATAAGATAGTTTACATTAAAGCCTAGTAAATTCCATCTTACTCTTTGCTTACCTTTAACTGGATCTATCCTCCCGACATTAACATGGCTATAAAATGCTTGACTAACAACATTTGGATACAGTTATTGAGGAAAAATTGTGACAAGAATGTTGAGAGGTTGTGCCAAGATGCATATTTGAGAGATGCCCAAGCTGAGGCCAAGAGGTTACTGCTCCTAAAATATTCAAACAGATGGGTTTGGGATATTTGTATGGAAGATTCCAGAACATTTGCTGTAAGAATTGAATTAACTAAATATGGTCACTTCTCCAAACAAAAGTATCTGGTTATTCTGTATGTTTTGGCAAAGGGCAGGAAAGAAAAGCAATAGATTAAAAAAATGAAAATGCATTTCTTTTACATAGGTTCCTCCCCTTTAAAGCAAAAAGTGGCTGGGCACAGGGGTTCACGCCTATAATCCCAGTGCTTTGGGAGGTTGAGACAGGAGGATCACTTGAGCCCAGGAGTTTGAGACCAGCCTGACTGACATAGTGATAACTCATCTCTACAAGGAGAGCCTGGCATGGTGGTGTGCGCCTGTAATCCTGGCTACTCAGGAGGCTAAGGTGGAGGATCTCTTGAGCCCAGGAGTTCGAGGTTGCAGTGAGTTATGATTTCACTACAGCACTCCAACCTGGGTGACAGAGTGAGACACTGTCTTTTAAAAATAAATAAAACAAAAGACAGTTTGTATCCATATTTAGTGTTATGTGTTTATTCATGGAGTACAAATAAATTCATTTATTAAGCTCTAAATAGAAGAAATCGAATTGATTTCCTGATACACCTTCATGAATTGCTGTAAAAGAGAGTGAAGGGTTCCATGGAGGCAGATTAGAGCATAGGGTTTAGTGCACCCCACGGTAGCTGGAGGGCACGTGTTAAGCACTTGGAAGAACATAGAGATAAAAAGGTGTGTACCTGTACCTTACTTGTCAAAGATCCTAAATAGATTAAGAGAGGAATTTAACTCGCTCACAAGACAGAAAAGCAGGTTAGGAGAGATTTATTCTGGCCATTGGATTTAGAAAAGCCTTTTGGAAGAGGCGGCATTTACACTGAGCTTTACAGGATCAATAGCACTCTTTCAGGCAGGGATGGAGGGGGAAGGCAGATATATAGCTTTTCTTTAATTTCTGTTCCCTGATGTGTTTGACCTGTGCTCCTTCATATTTTATTTATTTTATTTTAATTTGATTTGATTTGAGACAGGGTCTCATCTGTCACTCAGGCTGGAGTGGAGTGGTGTGATCTGAGCTCACTGCAACCTCAACCTCCCAGGCTTGGGCAATCCTCCCAGCCCAGCCTCTTGAGTAGCTAAGACCACAGGCGTACACAACACCTGGGTAATTTGGGGTTTTTTTTTTGTATTTTTAGTAGAGATGGGGTCTCTCCATGCTGGCCAGGCTGGTCTCAAACTCCTGACTTCAAGTGATCTGCCCGCCTCAGCCTCCCAGTGCTGGGATTATAGGCATGAGCCACTGTGGCTGGCCTGTCCTCCTTCTTTTTAGTTCGAGGAGTTGCTTTATCTGGGGGAGCAGGCAGGCTCTAAGAAGTGGGATTCTGCAGCTGGCTAGCAGCATCATGGCATTTGGTAGGCAATTTATAAACAATGAACATTATCCTAATCTCATTTTTCTTATAGAGCAGCTGTGTGCTATAGTAAGAAGTAATGGGCCTCAGCTTTGCCACTATTTATGCACCCTTAGATAAGTCACTTGACTTCTGAGCCTCACTTCTCTTATCTGGGTCCCCCAGAGTTAGGTAATAACAGGACCAAACCAGAAATGCATTTGAAAGTGTTAGTGAATATATCTTGCCAACTGTAGAGTGCTACACAAAAATCATCTGTAAGTTCTGTTGTCTTTGTTATGTGGCCAGGAGCAACCTGATGAAACCAGAAAGGGTGTGTTGACCATTGATGCCAGCTGTGGGTCTGGTTCAGTAACTTCACTCTAGTGTGCTGGATTTTAAAATGTTACTGGTTTTCTAAGCCCTGCATGAATATAAATATTCATCAAGAGTCAGGGCCTCTGGCAGGCCGGGAGAATTTAGGGATGGAAATGTGTAGAAAATCACGGAGCTGTTTAGAGGATTTTCCTCTATATTCTGGTAGATGATTGGATTATATCAACATTGGAAAGGTTTCATGTCTTCAAGAAAATATGTAAATAAATACAGCTTACTTGAAAACTCTTTAGAAAGACTGATGTATCCTAATTCAACATAATAAATAAGGGAAGGGTTCATTTAATTTAAAAAGACAAAGGATAGTTCACTAAGTTCAGTTTTGTATAAACAATTGTAGGATATTTTAATTTAATTTCAAACCCACTTTTTAGCCTCGTGGTATAGTTAGGCCCTGTTCCAACTTTGGTTTACAGTATTATCTAGAACAGTCTAACTTTTCTATTCTCTTGGATACCCTATCAGAATTTTTAAATGTTTAATATAATAAGCTCTGTTTAGAAAACATTTTATCTGGATTCCTTGTACAGCTGACATCTGTATTTTTTGTGGGGGAAAAAAAAATCTTGAGAGGGAATTAAATCTGTCCATAGTCTACTCACAGCATGCCTTTATAGCCAGAGTATATCTGAAAATTTTAAGTACAGCATTCTAGGAGTACAGGTCAGAACAGGCATGGTCTAACTTTACTATATATTAGAATCAGGTAGGGTGCTTCTTACAAATGCTAGCTCTCAGACTGCAATCCTGGAGATTCTGATTCAGTTGGTTTAGCCATTTCTAAGAGGCCTTCGGCACTTCTGTGGTAGATGGCCCATGACACTAAGAATTCTGCCTCAGATACCTGCTATATCTATCCTCTCCCTGCCTTCTTGAAAACCAAGTATTGGCTGGGTGCCGTGGTTCACGCCTGTAATCCCAGCACTTTGGGAGGCCAAGGATGGCAGATTGCTTGAGCTCAGGGGTTTGAGACCAGCCTAGGCAACATGTTGAAACCCTGTCTCTACCCAAAAAATACAAAAAATTAGCCAAGCATGGTGGTGTGCCTGTAGTTCCAGCTGCTTAGGAGGCTGAGGTGGGAGGATTACCTGAGCCCAGGAGGTTGAGGCTGCAGTGAGCCATGATTGCGCCACTGCACTCCAGCTGGGCTACAGAGCAAGACCCTGTCTCAAAAAAAAAAAAAAAAAAAAAAAAGAAAAGAAAAAAGAAAAAAACAGAGTGCAGAAACTATATACCACAGTACAGAGGCCATTCCCCTGTCTCCTTTTCCTAGGATGTAGTAAGAAGGTCCACTCCCGTGACAGTCCCAGGGTCCCAGCCAAGATTTCTTGGTTATACTTCCAATAAGGGTGGCACTTTGGCCAGGGGAGTTTCTCTAGGGACAGGGTGGCCAATATGGTGAAACCCCATCTCTACTAAAAATACAAAAATTAGCCGGGCGTGGTGGTGGGTGCCTGTAGTCCCAGCTACTTGGGAGGCTGAGGCAGGAGAATCGCTTGAACCTGGGAGGTGGAGGTTGCAGTGACCCGAGATCACGCCATTGTACTCCAGCCTGCAAAAACAAAAAACGAACAAAAAACAGTACCTTTGTAGTATTTCCTGGGTCTTAGCAAGCTATATATAATGTTTCAATTTTTTCTAAAATCCACAGGACACACATACATCCTTGGGTTTCTGACATACAGGTACACTGATGAACAAAATTTTTAATTCCTAATTAGCCTGTAGGAATTCCACAGATCTGCTCTGGAATACAATCATATTTATTTCTATAAGGCAGAATATTCTTTTTCCTTGAGGTCAATCTCCTTTTGTGAAACTTTCCTCAAACCTAACCTCCCTCTATCACCCCATCAGCAAAAACTGATGTTTCCACTTTTTGCTACCATTGCATTTTTACATGTTCTTGTTACACAATTTATGGTGCATTCTGCCTAGCTGTGTACTTATCTATCCCCAGACCAGTCCCTGGGAGTCTGAGTGGAGAGGAGGGATAGTGTTATTTGTCTTTGAAACCACAGTATCTTATACATTATAAACACTCAACAAAAGTTTTTGTTGACTGACTCACGTCTTTGGGTTTATGTTCTCTCTTTCCCCACGCTCCGTTCATAAGACCTGATCATAAGACCTGTGGCATCCTACACCAGCAGAACGTCCACAGTATCTACCATAATAATGATAATAATAATTGCTTACATCATTTGACCCAATTATTTTATATTTGATGCTGTTCTAAGCACTTTATGTGGATTACTTTCATTTAATCCTCATGGTAGTCCCATTTGCAGATGAGGAAAGTGAGGCATAGAGAGGTTAGATAATTTGCTCCAGGGACATGGGCACTCAGTAGCAGGGCAAGGCCCCTGACCCAGTCTGACTCTAGAGCCGGTGCTTGCAATTACTGTAATGCCTGGGTTTACCCGACTGCCTGTCTTGTATTCCCCTATTTACATCTGATAATTGTGAATTCATTCCAGAGGAATACCAAGAACCCTACTTAATTTGTTAGCCAATTATTTTCACTGACTTTATCCTACAAATTTGTTATTGTATCCTCTGTGAAATTAATTTGCAAAACTTAGTAAGCAAAGTTAAAGTGTTTCTTTATCGCGCTAATCCTCAAAGCCTTTAGTGTTATAAAAGCATTTTGTGCATCTCCAAAGGGAACCTTTGTGTACACTGTTTCCCAAACCTATTTAACTAGAGATAATTTTTCCCCCATAAGACTCCTTTAGCTTATTAAAGAATTAGGGTTTTTGTTTTTTTAACGTAGTTTGTAAGAGAAGCTAGCTAATGCCCTTGTGCGGTTCCCAAGAAATTTCTCGGGTCTTTTATATTTAGGTAAATCCTTACTTTTGACTGTTTCTTATTTAGTCTTAAATAGGGTGACCACTTAGATTCTGGGTCAGTCACAGATCTGTTGTCATGGTGTAATTACTAACAGCACTGTTTCCAAAGGTATTCCATTTGGATGATAAATTATATGATCACTCTAATCATAATACTTGCCCCCCAACCGTTAAATAAAGACCTACTTTACATACTTGCTACCTTCTCATCAGTCATTGAAGGACTCTTACTTGTAATGTGTGTGTAGGAACAAAGGTCATAGCCCATATTTCTCCAGCATTTCACCATTTTATGTCATAGTTTTATATGGAATTATGGACATATATACAGTTTATATTCTTTCATCACTCAAAAGTTGCATTTCTTAAGAATTGCAAGCCTCTAAGGCTTCTTTGCACTGCTCAGTATCTGTTCATGTATTTGCTTAGTTATGCAGGGAGGAAAAAAATCTAAGTTGTCTCTTGGAAGCAAGGGCAAGGGTCGAGGGTCAAAACTGCAGTGGGTGGCAAAGATGAGAAAGAGCTTTTCCACTCCATATATTCTGACTTTTGAACAATGTAAGTATATTGTCATTTTAGATTATATTTTAAAATGTTTAGAAACTGCTCAGGTACTTCCCTGGAAGCTATTTCAAGTCCAGCTGGGTTGATCTTCCTTATGGTCTGTTTCTTCCCTGCAGGGAGACCTGTTCCCTTTCTTTTCTTTCATCTTACTTCACCTAGCCAGACATTAATATATCTTCTCACACTTTCAAGAAGAAGCTTCTTTTCTTAAGTTCATGTATTACAGTGTAACAGCTTGGAGTTGGACATATCTGAGTTCAAGTTAATCTCTGCCACTTACCGTATGACCTTGAGATAGTAACTTAATTTCTCTGGGCCTCAGTCACCTCATTTGTAAAATGAGAATAATAACCTCCTTGCTAGGGTTGCTGTAAAGCTTCAATAAGATAACGCGGCCCGGCACGGTGGCTCACACCTGTAATCCCAGCACTTTGGGAGACCTAGGTGGGTGGATCACCTGAGGTCAGGAGTTCGAGACCAGCCTGGCCAACATGGCAAAACCCCATCTCTACTACAAATACAAAAATTAGCCGGACATGGTGGCATGTGCCTATAATCCAAGCTACTTGGGAGACTGAGGCAGGAGAATCGCTTGAAGCTGGCGGGCAGAGGTTGTACTGAGCCGAGATTGTGCCACTTCACTCCAGCCTAGGCGAAAGAGCGAAACTTCATCTTAAAAAAATAAAATAAATAAGATAACGCAAGTTCTAGGCAGTTCCAGGGATAATGTAGTACAAATTCAAAAAATGGGGGCTGCTGTTATTATTATTATCACTTATCATCACTGTAGTCATTATTGCCTAGGGCAACCAATGAGTCTTATGGATATAAACCTCTGGCTCTGACTTTGGGTAACCACAAAATTCATTTCCCATAACCTCTATTCTAATTATTTTTGAGACTGACAGTCTTTGAGGTCCAACCATACTGCTTTATAGAAACATCACCAAACTTTCTTCCATTCCTGGTATCGGAAACCTAGAAGCAGCAGGGACATTTTGTCAGAATTTATGCCATAAAGAAGGTATCATATGATTCCTGGGGCAAATTGATAGAAAAAGAGCAGAGATGGGGTCTGATATGAAGTTAGAGGAGTTGAAACTCAGGAAATGACATTTTCAAAATCATCACAAAATTAAGCCACAGGAATAAAAGATACACAGTTGAACTCAAAATCATGATGAAGAGATTCCAGAATTAAAGCCTGAGATCACACAGGGAAAGGCTTCATCCTGTTTTCTTCAAGGCATAATTTTTCTTGTCCACGAATTTGGCAAATAGGGGACGTAAGGAGAAATGGCCTAGTACGCTGCTGGATCTTTTTAGATTTATAAGTCATTAAATCTCATTTAAGCCACACCAACTTGAAATGACCTCCAATGTAGAAGATGAGAAAACTGTGTTTCAAATAAATGAAATTGCACCCAAGTTTACAACCTGGGACTCTTGACTTTGAGCCTTTTGTTTCCACCCATGCTGTTCTTTCTTACTTGGCTTCACCGCTGCTGTTGGGTCTCTGGTTCGCTGAGAGGCTTCGGAAACTCTACGTGAGAACGCTGTGACTTCTAAAGTGACCTGTCAGCCGCTGTGCCTTTAACTGTGGGTTTTCACTTTGGCTTTATTTTTGGCCCATTACCTTTGCATCTTGCTGCTGTTGCATAGCTTTTCATGGATGTTGACTAGGCTTCTCCTCTTGTCTTGTAGTAGGCTCTCAATTCTTTTCGTGATAGACCAGTTTTCTCTAGGCAGAATACCCCTATATTAACTATCAGAGTCCTCGCAGTACTAAATCTATTGCTAACAAGAAGGTAAGCACCTTAAAAAAAGAGAAATTCCCTTCTAAAGAAAGTTTTTAATATGTTATATATTTTAAATGTCACTATGAAAGAGAAAATGTAACTCCTTATTAACTGAACTATGTGAGGTCTCTGTTTTCACCCAGCCATCTGACATTTTGAATTTCTCAGTTCATGTGATACTCTACCAGAAGGAATTAATTTTGACCAAATGTGATTCTGTACTAAAGAGCATCAGAATGTATTTGAAGTTTAATCGGTTGTGTTCTTTAACCTATGAAGAAGGCTGTTCTGTGGCAGGGATTGTGTGAAGCACATCTGTGTGGTCCATGTCCATTTATCTCTGGAACACCTCCAAAAAGTGGGGATCGTTGTACTCATCTTACAGATGAGGAAGCCGAGTCCCAGTATATGCCTGAGCAGTATGGCAGTTCGTGGAACCATTAGCTACAGAGTATTTGGACTTTTATAAGTATACTCTAGTTTTCCAGGACCCTGGGGAAATAAGTTGCCACAGAAAAAGAACACTAGTGCATTAAAGGTTCATACTGCAATCTTTTTTTAAAAAAATGTTTTTGGTGGAAAACATTCTAGTATGTGGTTACAGGGTATGTTTTTTAAGAGGATAAACTCATGACTCTCATATAAATACATATTGCACATGTCGAAGATTTTACTTAACTCTATTTATTAATAAGGGAACCAGTAAGCTCTTACATTTGGTTCAAAGGAGAATCTTAAGAGCAGGCAAACAAGAAAATCAGGAATCAATTGCAGCTCCACTGGACACATTTTATTTGCGTCTGTATGTAAAAGAGCCATTTGCAATATTATCAGTTTTCTACAATTTACAAATAGCTAAGCGAAGCACAATAAAGGGAATCTGGAAGAGTGTGTTAGATAATTCCTAATACTCCTTCAAAAGAAGCCAGTGTTTTTTGTTTTGTGTGGTGGGGGGAGGAGCATTTCAGTCACCATTTTCTCTGACATGTCTTCTTTACTATGTTGCCTTTTAAGGTGAGCATGTATTTTTCTGCAGTATAAGATGCAGAGTGAATGACTTAACTTGCCCTGTGACGGCGCCTGTCACTGGTTCTTAACCACTTGGGAGGATGTGCATATACCCTCAAAATGTGCATTCCATATCAGGTTAAAGACTTCATATGTATTGATTCTCCCAAGACTGTGTTCTGTGTGACAGCCTCCATCTGTGTGGCATAAGGCCAATTTTGGGATTAAGGTGCCTGGCACTTGTCTTCTCTCTCTAGATGATAAGATTGCCAACAGCTTGCTGCCGTGGTCGTTGCTTCTGACCCTTCCAGGGCAGCCCCCTTTAGAGTTCATATCTGTGCTGCTTCTACTGGGGCTCCCTCCCTCTCTCCCTCCCTCCCTTCCTTTCTTCTCCCTCTCTTTTTCCATCTGTTGTTTCTTCTCTGTGCTGTTGAATTTCTGACTTTGGGATTTTGAGTGTGAAAGCTGGTGACACTGACACATCACTAGCCAATCCCAGCATTCCTTGCTCTTCTCTGGAGCACTGCCAAATCTCCATGTAGGGAGGTCGACTCTTAGCCTGCTGACTTCTTATGACAGGGTTCATGGTTCATGGTTTGTTCTGGCCGCTTTCTTATCACCAAAGCTGACTTTTTACTAAGTCCCATTAGATTTAGAATTATTTAGATGCAAGAGAGCTAAGGTTTTACATATTTATTTAAAGAACTTTTATTAACAGATAACAGCCAGACATGCTTTCCAAATTATTATCTTTTCTATCCTTCCTAATATTAGACCCCGGATCCAATTTTAACTAGGCAAGAATTTGTAATATATGTACATCTGTTGTCATCACTGTTAAAGAGTCCCAAGTATAATAGATTTGAGGGGAAATAATTATGTATTTACTGGTAAGAATGTAAAGAAAATGATTTAAGTACTTTATTAGAAAATTCTTAGTGGGAGTAGTTACGTTATGAGGCATTTTTGTTAATTTTCATAAAACTATAGGTATTAATATCAAAGGACTTTTCTCTTTTCTCCTTCTGAGCACATTTTTTCTTGCATATTTGGGTCAGTATATTTTTATCATATTTATGTCTAACTTTATAATTTTGATGCTAAAGCCAGAATTCCCTAAATATCACTTTGCCTTATAGCAAATGTTGCTGAAATGGCCAAGGGAGGAGATACAGAGACAGAGAGGGAGGGAGGTAAGATAAGTAATGTAAAATAGCATGTACACCTTATTTCTAGAAAACAGTCTTAAACAGTTCTAATGTGGTGGTAACGCTTTGTATGTCGTTTTTTTTTTAAATACAGCATTATTCTTCATTAATGAACACTTTACATGTCTGTTTCCAAACACAAGTGAATTCATCTTAAGAGGCAAAAAACCGAATGAATATTTTCAGCACTTTCTCCTTCGGGAACATCTCCTGTTTACATCTTAGTTGCTTCCCAGGACATGCATTAGGTCTATCCCTCTGGCACATGTTTAAACATAGATTCAGCCAGAAGCAGAGGTGGGCCTGTATTTAATCTCCTACTGCAGTTCAAGTCAGAACTACACCTTGCTTTTACTCTAAATATTTGCATTATTGTCCTTGGATGTTTTCCCATTGTGTACAACAGATCTCTCCTCTTTAAAAGAATTGGTTGATCAGTAAGAGAAATCATACTCTGGAGTGCACTTAGAGGGAAGAAAAACCACATGTTTAATGAGGTAAAACAAATACCTATTTCTCTACCTTTTAATACAACAAATAATAACATCCACTAATGTATTTACAACTCTCGTTTTACAGGCCAACATGTTTTCATAGAGAAGTATTTAACTATATTGTGGACGAGATAGGGGAAATTGATTTCTGCTTCTGGACCAGCCACTTTCTAGGCCTGCAAGATGATACAGTGAACATGATACACAGAATTTTTGCTCTCAGAGTTTAAATCCCAGTAGGGAGAAGCAGGCAATAAAAATGTAGGCAAATGATGAGGATTTAAGGAACAAGGAGGTGCGATAGTTAGCAAAGAACTTAAGTGAAGCATCTTTTTTTTTCCTTTTCTTTTTTGAGACAGGGTCTTGCTGTGTCGCCCAGGTTGGAGTACAGTGGTGTGATTATAGTTCACTGCCGCTGTGTAGCCTTGAGCTCCTGGGCTTAAGCAGTCCTCCCACCTCAGTCTCCTGAGTACATAGGACCACATGCCCAGCTAATTTTTTAAAAGTTTTTTTTGTAGACACAGGGTCTTGCTATGTTGCCCAGGCTGGTCTCGAACTCCTGGGCTCAAGTGATCCTCCCACCTTATCGTCCTAAAGTGCTGGGATTACAGGCATGAGCCACTGCGCCTGGCCCCATTTGCAAATTTCATTTCTTGAAACTGGCTGATATGTGAAAATAGATTAAAAGGGGTTTGGACTAGGCTGCTGTCCATGGAGATGGAGGGAAATGGATAGAATTCAGAGAAATGCGGGAGGAAGGTGGAACAGAAAGAACTTAATAATGGACTGGGTAAGGGAGAGAATGGTATGGTGGATGATCCCTAAGTCTCTGATTTGATTGAGCAAAAGGTTGGAGGGGATGCTGTTAATTGAGATCATAAAGAGCGAAAAAGGAGCACTTAGTAGGGAGGCGGGAGAGAATCAAAGATCAGTTTTGCATATGGTACATTTGAGATGCCTGCAAAATAGCCAAGGAAAAGAAAAATCTTGAATGTATTTACAAAATGAGTCCAGAAAAGAGGTCAGGGCTGAGTTATAGCTGTAGGAGTCACTGGCACCTGGGTGGTATCTGAAGCTGTGGGAGTGGATGAGATCACACAGGGGTGAGGATAGACTGAAGGAGAAAAACTTGGTCTAGGACTAGCTCTGAGATACACCAGACTTTTAAGGGATCTGGTAGAGCATGTGGAACTGACAAATGAGCCTGAACAGGAATGACTAACAGCAGTTAATTTGCAAGAAAAAGAAACATACTTCATGAGCACAGACCACACATCCCTGGCCAGAGACTCTCAGCCACAAGCCCCAATTGGCTCAAAAAAGCTTTCTCTAATGCTGGAAAATAAATCTACTTATGCATGTCTTCTTGGTGGAGGGGGAGAAAGAGCTTCAGATGGTGGAGGGGGACAAAGAGCTTCAACCTCATTTAAAAAGACAACTTTACTGGAATAACCCAAAGAATAAAAGGAAAGTGTGACACAGCTGCTGTTTCTGGAAGGGGGTTTGAAGTTCCTCTAGGACAAATATGAAAGCCTCAGAGATCAACTTCTCTATCTTGATTCATACTTGATTACCAGTAAACAGGGAATGATCTTGCTTAGTTGGCAGTAGATTTGCCTTTTACACACTGTCTTGCAGGAAGTTGAAGTGCTGTGTCATAGAGTTTTTGTTTTCCATGTTTGAAGTTAAATGGAATATTGAGATTTAATCAGAAAAGTAGCTGAGAAGAGGTGCAAACGTGAAAGTCCAGCCTTGGATAAAGGAGAAATCTTATGAATATCTCTCCCTCTGGTTTCAATATTTCACAACATAAAGTATGTCCAACTGATAGACTTGTAGTAAATCCCAGGTAAGATATTTGTAGACTGTGCCATGTTCTAAAACATTAAAAACACAATAACATTTCACCTTTATATGAAATATATTACTGAAATCCTACTTATTTGCTGTGTAGCTGAAAATGGTTGGGTATCCCTATATAAATCAAGTTTATTGATTTTTTTCAAGGTCTATATCAGGAGTTCTGAGATGAAATATGGTCCCTGGTTTTAATGTGGTACTGTTAGCGACGTGGGTGCCATTTCTTTTGACATAAATTCTTTAGTGTGAGTTAATCTTTATACTCTTTTGCAAATAATTGAAGAATAGAAATAGAAACAGACTTCTGCTTAAATGATAAAAACATAAAACATTAAATGATGGAAACTTCTACATAAAGTTGGCTGTTTCTCACACATTTTCACTTTCCTTCTCTTTTTCAAAATATATTTTAGTTCTTCTGCAGTTTCAGTTCATGTTTCAGAAGTGTAAATTTCGACATTTGTGAGGGGACCCTTTCTCAATCAGTGAAGACATTCTTTCAGTGGATGGCACTGTGGATGGCGCTGTGTATTTCTAATTGATGTTCGGGTCATAAGGAACCATTTTGCAGCTACCTCTACTATATACCACGAACTACTTTGGTCCAAATTTCAAATCTGATTTGGTTCTTCTTCTCCTCAATTTTACTGAATTTTAATTTAATTTTTTTCTGAGACAGGGTCTCACTCTGTTGCCCAGCCTGGAGTGCAGTGGTACAGTCAAGGCTCACTGCAGCCTCAACTTCCCAGGCTCAGATGATTCTCCCACCTCCACCTCCCTAGTAACTGGACTACAGGTGCACGCCACCACACCTGGCTAATTTTTTTTTTTTTATTTGTAGCTTTTTGTTGCGATGGGGTTTCACTATGTTGCTGAGGCTGGTGTCAAACTCCTGGGCTCAAGCGATCCTCTCACTACCTTGGTCTACCAAAGTCCTGGGATTGCAGGTGTGAACCACCACACCCCACCTTTCCCCAATTTTAAATCCAACATGGCAGTTCTGGATTAAGGGGGTCACTCTTCTTATGTGTCCTCCCAGTCTGGATTTTGAAGCAGCTGCCTTTTTGCTTCCTAATGATGCCAGCCCATCCAAACTAGAAATAATCTTATATAATCATTGATGCCTTGAGTCATTTGTATGTATCTGTATTTTTAAACTTTGTAATCTTTCATTACCAAATGATTGCTTTCCGACACCCAGGCCTAGGCTTAAACACCGGCATATATGGAGAGAACAGTTGCCACTCGACTCAGAGATGGAGTAGACACCCAAAGAACTGCAGTTCTTAAGCCTTAGGAGAAGCAGGAGAAAGCACAGTTGTAGAGGAGTAGTTTAAAGATTGCCACATGGGCCAGGTGCAGTGGCTCATGCCTGTAATCCCAGCACTTTGGGAGGCTAAGGTGGGCAGATCACCTGAGGTCAGGAGTTAGAGACCAGCCTGGCCAACCTGGTGAAATCCCGTCTCTACTGAAAATACAAAATTAGTCGGGCATGGTGGAGGGCGCCTGTAATTCCAGCTACTCTGGAGACCAAGGTGTGAGAATCACTTGAACCGGGGAGGTGGAGGTTGCAGTGAACCAAGATCATGCCATTGCACTCCAGCCTGGGCAAAAAGAGCGAAACTCCATCTCAAAAAAAAAAAAAAAGATTGCTACCTGCATGGAGTGGGGAAAATTGTGGTAGAAAGAAGTAAACTTGGTTTGGAGAAGAAACATTTATTGAGCATTTTCCCTTGACCAGCTCTAAGCTAGGAAGATTACATATAGTGTCTCTTTAATATTTAATATGTACAGCCATTATTATGTATATTGTAAACATCTGTCAGAAGTTATAATTCCAAAAGTAAACTCTAAGCAACAGCTTTTTCAAAGTATATTTTTCATGTAGCACATTTCATTAGCTCATGAAAAAGGTCATTTCTCCAAAATGTATAAAAATGTAAAGCAAACAATGGCCATTCATCAGAAATAGCAAGTGACAATGAGCTCTCCAAGGAGCACTTCTTTCCAACACTCGACTTTTGGAGGTTGAAATTCAAGGTACTTAGGACAGCCAAATTGGTAGGCACTGGCCAATGTCTTGGGAAATTTGACTTTTTGCAACTGGATTATAAAACAAGGCTCTCCTTTTGATTTGCTTAATCTGCCATTTTACTCAGTATTATGGCTTTGCCATTTGTTCTTCTTCCATTTAAATGAATTTCTTTTAAATCGCTTCTGGTTGCTGTTGCCCAGATGACAGGTGTAGAGCTGATTTTGTATTTTTTGTTTGTTTTGAGACAGAGTCTTGCTGTGTCACCCAGGCTGGAGTGCAGTAGAGCAATCTCAGCTCACTGCAACCTCCACCTCCTGGGTTCAAGCAATTCTTCTGCCTCAGCCTCCTGAGTAGCTGGGATTATAGGCTCCTGCCACCATGCCCATGTTGGCCAGGCTGGTCTCAAACTCCTGATCTCAAGTGGTCCGCCCACCCCGGCCTCCCAAAGTGTTGGGATTACAGGCGTGAGCTACTCCACCAGGCCAAAAATTCTTTTCTGAACAGAGACTAATGTCAGTAGATGGAAGACAAACCACAAATGGTGGGAAAATGAGGGAAAAAAGTGCTCCCTAATACCTGTTTTTAGTTCGCTTCACTTGCTGATATCTACAAATTGTTAATTCTTTTCCTCTCTCTTATTTTTTTTAGTGGCCACAGATGTCTTTAATTCCAAAAACCTGGCCGTTCAGGCACAAAAGAAGATCTTGGGTAAAATGGTGTCCAAATCCATCGCCACCACCTTAATAGATGACACGAGTAGTGAGGTGCTGGATGAGCTCTACAGAGTGACCAGGGAGTACACCCAAAACAAGAAGGAGGCAGAGAAGATCATCAAGAACCTTATCAAGACGGTCATCAAGCTGGCCATTCTTTACAGGAATAATCAGTTTAATCAAGATGAGCTAGCACTGATGGAGAAATTTAAGAAGAAAGTTCATCAACTTGCTATGACCGTGGTCAGTTTCCACCAGGTGGATTATACCTTTGACCGGAATGTGTTATCCAGGCTGTTAAATGAATGCAGAGAGATGCTGCACCAAATCATTCAGCGTCACCTCACTGCCAAGTCACATGGACGGGTTAATAATGTCTTTGATCATTTTTCAGATTGTGACTTTTTGGCTGCCTTGTATAATCCTTTTGGGAATTTTAAACCTCACTTACAAAAACTATGTGATGGTATCAACAAAATGTTGGATGAAGAGAACATATGAGCGCATGAGTTAAGATTGTGACTGATCGTGATTGATTTGAAGATGGAGCACTGCTGATTTATGAAGGAAAAAAGAAGAATTTTCTAAAGATTACACATATTTCAGAAAGACTTTGCCCAATTCAGTTGTCAGACATAATGATTTATTTGAAGGCTTGTTTTATTTGAAGAAAAGCATATTGCCAAAAATTCTGGTTAAAAGCTTCCAAACGGGTAACAGACCATGGGAGAGATATGTGGTTGGGTAATGCAAATGTAGTTACACAAAGAAAAATACAGATAGCTCCAGACCTGAGGACTTTTTTATAGGGCAATTGTTGTGTTGGTGGCACATTGGATATTTCTAACATGTACAAAGCTATGTATTTTGATTTACTTTCATTTCTTGCTATGTATACGTACTTTTCTTAAAATGCCAAGAACTTCCTCTTGCTATCATTGCTCCTTTTGAAACAATTCAATTTTCATGTCTACAGCTTACAGCTGACTGTTTTGTTAAAGATTGAGTCATTGACATTCAAGATTTAAGTCTGAGGTAGTCAATCCTCGACAAAAAACAAACAAACAAAAAAATGGCTTATCTGAAATCAGTACTGTGGAAATGAAGTATATGATCTATTATGAATAATGTCCAATATAAGAATATGCTTCTGGAGTTGAGTTCTACTTTTAAGTACCAATGATATTTAAATTTTTCAGAAATGTAATGGTGTGTCATTGCCTTGAAGTGCTTGCTTAGGGCTTCTTTTATGTTATCTTAAAATGTGCTGGTGAATTTTTCATTTTTTACATCCATTTCATATGTAAGAGACAAAATCTAGATTGGTCTTGATACTGAGATAATAAAAAGTAAGTAGCATTAAGAAAGATGACAATCTTCATTTTACAGATGAACTCATTGAAACAATTTAGGGGAATGAGGGGCAAAAGGGGAGAAATGATGTTGTTAAAGAACATGAGCACAAAAATGAATGCATTTCAGTGTTTAAGAAGGTTTGAAAAAGAATGTCACTTTTTTATTTAACTGATAAGGTTTTTGTTATTTTTTACTTTGATGAGTAAACCAAAAAATATTTGCATTTCAAGCAGTTTGTGTGGTGTTTCTATATAATTTTCTGTGTGTAAATAATAAAGTAGGCATTTGCTTATTTTGTAAAAAAGAAATGAAAATCTGCTGGCCAGCTATGTCCTCTAGGAAATGACAGACCCAACCAGCAGCAATAAATATTTCCATTGTCACTGTGTCTATGATTTTTTTTTTTTTTTTTTTTTTTTTGAGTCTCGCTCTGTCGTCTGGGCTAGAGTGTAGTGGCACAATTTTGGCTCACCGCAACCTCTGCCTCCCAGCTACAAGCGATTCTCCTGCCTCTGCCTCCTAAGTAGCTGGGATTACAGGCGTGCACCACCACACCCGGCTAATTTTTGTATTATTAGTCGAGATGGGGTTTCACCATGTTGCCCAGGCTGGTCTTGGACTCCTGACCTCAAGTGATCTGCCTGCCTCGGCCTCCCAAAGTGTTGGGATTACAGGTGCGAGCCACTCTGTCTATGATTTAGTGTACTCTCTTGTCTTAAATTTGCCTGCCTTCCAGAGTATTGATGTTAAAATAATAGTTTACCAGGAAAGGTTCCACAACTAAAAATTCCAGAAGTTGAGATCTGCTCTAACCCATTTCAGCCTACAGGGGGTGGTCAGTTTCTCTGACACCCTCATTTGTTTGGCTAAGACAAGCAGCAAAGGTGTAGAGTTTCTTCCTGTTTGATATTAAATCCTGACACTAAGATTTGAACTGAAAGTATCATTCTCACTTCCTAGAGCCAGTAGGTGATCAGTGTATATTGTAACATTAACACAGTGACCACAGAAATGACCCTTCTAGCTTCATAACTTGCTAAGTGGCTTATAAATGGAATTCAGTAGTGTTCCTTGATTAGCTGTTTTTCTCACATGTGAAGGCTGAGAATGTGATGGGGGGTGTCAGCTACTGACTGGAGATCTTTTCTCCAGATCTCACTCAGCAGAGGTATGGGAAATGAAGGGCCTGAGCAGCCGATGGATGCTTCTTGCTCATCTCTAGCTATAGACAGGACCAACCAGAGAGAGAAAACGTACGGAGGGAGAAATCTGGATCTATCTGGACACACTGGATCATAGGGTTGTGCCAGCAAGCTAGCAATCAAATGTGCATGGCATGCGGGGAGCAATGCTTCATCTCCCACAGAGGGAAGGCAGTGAGGAGTAGACCGAAGAAGGGAATTCTGTTTGCTACCATCTCTCAGCATTTTCTGGAGGGGACCCATCTCCTTACCAGTCCTGTGCCTGAAAAGCATGCCTTGGAAGGATCAGGTCCAAAGTTGTGATTAGCAAGTTCATTTCTAATACAATAGGACTCCCCTTGAGCATTTAGGGTGGCAAGGAGTGTGGGAGCTGGGAAGAATCTCCATGTGCTTAGGGTATATAAATCTGCGCCAAGTTTATATTAATTTGGGGAGTCCTATGAACCTTTTTATAAAATGGTTTCTCTTCACATTTTGAAAAAAATTGGGTTGTAATTGGTTTTATTTTGTGCTGATGGTTTCTCTGCAAAAATTATGAGTGGATATGATAAGTGGATGAAAATACTAATGGACAGCTAACAGAGTTTGTATTATGTGCCAGGCACATTAACTCATTTAATTCCTGCCATAATCTTCACCATTTTATAGATAAGGAAATTAAGGGAAGAGAAGTTAAGGAATTTCCTGAGGTCACATGTGCCCAAGGTGTCCCAGCCGGAATATGTATAAAACCTTATTTTCACTTAAAGATAAGACTAAAGGCAATGCTAGGAACATCCTTGGCTCAGAGAAGCGTGGGTAGTATGCTACTGAAATGGTTCCTCATATAGTGACATTTTAGGCAGTACCTAAGTCAGCACAGGTCTGGCCTGTTCTCTAAAGCTGCGTAGATTTTGTACAAAGACATTTTGCCAAGTTTTCAACATGACTCCCACCTTGGGGGCATCTTGTGCCTCAGCTTTGTGTCTCTTGTGGAACTTCACTTCCAGGTCATCACAGTGACTTTGAACATTGACTTCTGAGGTGCAGTGAGCTCCTCCCCCATAGCAGTCCCTAGCGGTGGTGGGTTCAGAGGACGACAAGGCACTCGATGTGCATTCACCAAGACAAGGAAGCAGCAGTTCAGTACTGTGCTCCCCAGAGTTGGCATGGCATCAGTTTCAAACTTCAACATTATTTTCCAGATTCTGAGGTTCAAAATATTTGAGCAGGTAAGTTAAAAAATAGTCTTTTTCTGATTATTAGGCCTTTCATGTACAACTCAAAATTAGTTTAAGACTAAAGCATGGGGTGGGTGCAGTGGCTCACACCTGTAAGCCCAGAACTTTGAGAGGCCGAGGTGGGAGGATCACTTGAGGTGAGGAGTTCGAGACCAGCCTGCCCAATGTGGTGAAACCCCATTGCTACTAAAAATACACAAAATTAGCCAGATGTGGTAGCGGGCACCTGTAATCCCAGCTACGTGGACAGGAGAATCGCTGGAACCTGGGAGGCAGAGGTTGCAGTGAGCCGAGATTGCACCACTGCACTCCGGCCTGGTCAACAAGCAAAACTCTGCCTGAGATATCCTGAAACTAACAATATAAATACATCTCCACAATAAAAATTGCAAAAGCCTAAAAAAAAAAAAAAAGTAAAGCATGAGTTAGGAACTTCAATTGTACAGAAATAGTGCTTTTTTAACTCTTATATAACAGTGTCCCATTCACAATTACCTGGAGGGTTCTTTTTCTCCCACCATGTAAATAAACACAGACACACACAATTTTTAAGCCCCCAAAGGCTTAAAATAGTACTTTTTGTGGTCTGTACCAGTCAGTTGGATTTTTACTAAGAGTTTTAATTTATCCTTGAGATACTTGATCAGCATATATAAGCAGTTGCAGTTTAGCATACAAAACCTGACAAATGGTAAATAAAAGAATATGTTTATCCAAATGATGAAATATTTGTAGTAAAAAGTGCTATTCAATTGCTAGGAACTTAAAATACTCCAATAAAATGAATTTAATTAGCATGTTAATAGAAATGATAATATTTAAAAGTTTTAGTCAATCTTGCACTTCCACACTTGCATTATAGTTGAACTTTTCAGTGTTTTACTTGATATATTGCATTCTTGAGCATTGGACTTCTAGGTGATTTGTTAAACTCAGCAGGTTTTAGTACGCAGTGCTGTTTATGACAGATAAAATTTTATCCTACCTCTGAAATAACTGTACTTTCTGTGATTCAGATAAAGACTTTATAGAAACTCCCTAATGAAAATATTGAAGCATTAACCAGAAAATGAGTCAACTTTTTGTTTCCAAAATGATACAACAGGAAAATCTTTACTTATAATCCCATATAATCACCATCACCACAAAGTCTTGAAAATCTGTTTTCTCTTTTACTAAGCGTCCTCACGGTCACTTATGTATACCCAAAGCCAGAAAGATATTTTTATCTCAGGGAAATTCCAGAAATGGAAACATTTTTGTGTAATATTGATTCATTTCTGTCTCACCAAAGATGTGTTTTCCACGTAGCAAAGAACATCAGCCTCACGTTATAGGGAACAAGTCAGTCCCAAATCGTACCATCTGCTGAGCCCTGAGAAAGGATATGGACAAGTCAGCCAGCATTCACAATTAAGAGAAAACATCTGTGCTTTGGAAAATGTTCTTCAGGGATAGAGGATTGTGCTCTACGTCCACCATATCTCCATGAGATCTTTCTAAGATTAGACAGCCAGTGGATAAGGGCCTATCTTTCTTCATGGGTGGCTGAGGAAATTCTCCACCTTCCCTGACATCAGCTGCATAACTGTATTTCTCCCTCATGGAAACAAAGTAGCTGATCAGGCACTTGGGGTTGGTTCTTAACACAAGAAAGACAATTTAAGTATGTTTTGATTTGTAAAATGATGTAGGACAATATGCTTCTTTCTACTTTGATTTTTCCATTCAAAAGCTTACAGATGAATTCATTCATTTAAAACTGCCAGGCCGAGTGTGGTGGCTCACGCCTGTAATCCCAGCACTTTGGGAGGCTGAGGCGGGTGGAGCATCTGAGGTCAGGAGTTCAAGATCAGCCTGACCAACATAGTGAAACCGCATCTCTACTAAAAGTACAAAATTAGCCAGGTGTAGTGGCACATGCCTGTAATCCCAGCTACTTCGGAGGCTGAGGCAGGAGAATCGCTTGAACCTGGGAGACAGAGGTTGCAGGGAGCCAAGATGGCACCATTGCACTCCAGCCTGGGCAACAAGAGTGAGACTTCATCTCAAAAAAAAAAAAGGGGCCGGGCACGGTGGCTCAAGCCTGTAATCCCAGCACTTTGGGAGGCCGAGACGGGCGGATCACGAGGTCAGGAGATCGAGACCATCCTGGCTAAAACGGTGAAACCCCGTCTCTACTAAAAAATACAAAAAACTAGCCGGGCGCGGTGGCGGGCGCCTGTAGTCCCAGCTACTAGGGAGGCTGAGGCAGGAGAATGGCGGGAACCCGGGAGGCGGAGCTTGCAGTGAGCTGAGATCCGGCCACTGCACTCCAGCCTGGGCGGCAGAGCGAGACTCCGTCTCAAAAAAAAAAAAAAAAAAAAAAAACTCCATCTCAAAATAAATAAATAAATAAATTTTTAAAAACCTTCCTGATGTGAAGTTGAAACACAAGGCATGGAAATCAAAACCCAGAGTATAAATATCTATATTGTTACCATTATCTGGGATAATTGATGATTTACAAGAAGCTCAGGTTTCATCTTCCTAGAAATGGACTTTTATTAGGCCAGCAAGAGTAACCACTCAGCCATTTAAATGACTTGTCAGCATCTTTTGCTGCTCTCTTTGAAGACCACTGGTTTTCACTAAAGGATAAATACCCGCTAAGCAAATTATAAAATATTCTAAGACATTTAATCTCCTGGAAGAGGACTTGCTGATAATTAGATCAAAGTTCCAGCATTGTTGCTGTTTTCGAATCGTATGGATTTGGTGTTCTCATGACTGAGGAGTCACATTTTTAGCTTGCTAAAATACTCACTGGAGAACATAGTGAAATCCACGAGTGGAAACGTTCCATGGTATTTTCAAACGCCATGTGTCAGGAATTTGGCATGCCTTCCTCCGGGAGAGGCACTGGAGTGTGGCCAGGTGGAACCCAGCAGGGTACAGAGGGCATTTGTGGGAGCAGTCAGGAAACCAGGACATCCAGCTTCTGCCTGCCAGGGAGCTCGCTCACGTTGTCTCTGAAACTTGCATAAAAGCAATTACCTCGTATTCTCATTTTAAAGATAAAAATTTTTAAAAGCATGGAAGGCTCTGAGGCCTCCTGAAGGCTATTCCTATGTGAGGTATTGTTTACTGGTGGCCTTTCACTGTTTCCAAATCAGCAACAAAAAGAAGCCTGAGTCTACAATAAATGAAGCAGCAGACTTCAGCAGCCCGAGAGAATTTTGTTCAATTCCAGTCTCCTTAAGAAAAATACTGTCTTTTACTTTCAATTTAGGAAAATTGTTTTGGGTTGAGTTGTTGAAAGTAATGATTTCTAGCAGCTACTTATGTATCATCTCTTAACCAATTAAATTCTGAATCTCTTAAATCATTTGATTATTCATGCTGGTTTTAGTTATCCACTGCTGTATTACAAGCCACCCCAAAATTTAGTGGTTTAAAACAACAACCATTTTCTTCCCCCTCATGATTCTGTGGATTGAAGGGGCTCACCTGGGCAGTTCTCTGATTTGGGGTCTCTCATGTGGTTGTGGTCAGATCATGGCTGGGACTGGAGTTTTACGGACATTTGGCTGGGACACCTGGATGACTGGGCCTCTCCTCTCCCCATGGTCTCTACTGACTACTTACTAAGAGCACCCCAAAGTGCAAGAGCAGAAGTTTCCAGGCATTCTTAAGCTTATGCCCAGAACAGGCACAGTATCATTTCTGCCCCTTTCTACTGGTTAAATCAAATCATAGGCTGTACTGGAGTCCCCAAACACCCTCAGGTTTGATGATTCTCTAGAAGGACTCAGAGATCTCAGAAAAGCTATTATACTCATAGTTACGGTTTATTATAGCAAAAGGATGCAGATTAAAATCAGCAAAGGAAGAAGACGCATAGGGCAGAGGCCAGGAGAGACCAAGGTGCAAGCTTCCAGCTGTCCTCGACCATAGAATTTTATAGATAACACAAAATTTTCCTAGCAATGATGTGCGACAACGTACAAAATATTGCCAACCAGGGAAGCTCAGCCGAGCCTTGGTGTCCAGGGTTGTTAACGAGGCATGGAGCACTCACATGACTAACCTTAGTTACTCAGGCTACAGCCCCTCCAGAAGTCAAACTGAAACAGGATGGCCCAGATCTCCAGGTGAATATCATAAATCACATTGTTAGCATAAACAATGTGTCACGGCTCAAGCCCCAGGTATACAAAGGCATTCTTATCAAGCACTATTCCAAGGGCTTAGAGATTATCTCCCAAGATCTAGTCAGGGGCCAGTCCTTTCTTTGGAATTTGCAGGGTTGGAACTTCCCAGTCCTGTTGAGTTAATCCTTTACTGCACACAGGCTCAACCTGGGTTTAGTACGGGAGGAACTACACACGGGTGTGAATTCTGGGATGCATGGCTCTTTGAGGCCGTCTTCGGAGACTAGATGCCGTATGATTGTTTCCCACCCTCTTGGCTCCAGCAAAGACAGAATACTTAGGGAGTCTGGAGTTCTTCAGGACAATTGTTTGTTTTTAATTGGAAACAAATATATAAAGTAAGCGTGGACTCACCTGAATGTAGTTAATAAATACATTCTTGTCCATGTGAACATGTGAGAGTCCTGACAAGTTAATGTATATAATTTAAGAAATGAAGATTGAACAGCTACTATGTGCCTAATGCCAGGCTGTACCCTGGAACTACGCAGTGACACCTAGTTCTTTATGGACTGGTGGGGACGCTGACAATGCACAAGTAACTTAATACCAAATGGGGCTTCCCGTGATGTAGATGAACCTAAGAAAGGCTTTCTTAGCCCAGCATAGGCTTTCTGATGTAAGAATTTTCAAACAGTGTTTTGAGCTTTAAACTGATATTTTAAAAGCAGTAAGTTCAAAGTAGTGACCAATTTCTTTTTCAAAATCAATGGCAAGTATGTGTGTTGGGGGCAGGTGGGGGAGGTGGTATATGAGACATAGTGTAAGTTAAAGAAAAAATGGGCCTGGGCCCAGTGGCTCACACCTGTAATCCCAGCACTTTGGGAGGTGGGCGAGTCACCTGAGCCCAGGAGTTCAAGACCAGCCTGGGCAACATGGCAAAACCTGTCTCTACTAAAAATACAAAAATTAGCTGGGCGTGGTGACGTGCACCTGTAGTCCCAGCTACTCTGGAGGTGGAAGTGGGAGGATAGCTTGGATGACTTGAGCCTGGGAGGCAGAGGTTGCTGTTAGCCGGGATCTTGCCACTGTACTCCAGGCTGGGCCACAGAGTGAAACAATTATCTCAAAAAAAAAAAAAGTTTACAAGTTGTTTTTTTTTTTTCATTCAAAATAATAATGGTTATAAAAAGCCCCTGGCAAAATGTAGATTATAAATTCTACTGAATGGAAGAATGTAAAATAACATTTTAATCACTTTTTTTGGTTTGATTTGTTAAAAAACAGGGTTTTGCTCTGTCGCCCAGGCTAGAGTACAGTGGTGTGATTGTAGCTCACTGCAGCCTTGGCCTCCTGGGCTCAAACGATCCTCCTGCCTCAGCCTCCTAGGACATTAGGCGCTTGCCACCACACCCAACTAATTTTTAATCAACATTTAAGTAACATCTTATTTAATATTCTGATTCTTGGGACTATCTGAGTAATAGCAACATGAGAGATGCTTTTAACATTTTAAAACAATTTATCTAGAAATTAGATTGCAGCCTGATTTGTGAAGCTGCATAAACTCTGACTTCATATCCTTGTGTCCAGTGAAGCATATGGGTGTCCCCTGACCCCTCAGGCCAGGACACGGAAGTACATGGTTGAAGAGGTTCAGTCTGTGACTGGCCATGCCATCAACCCAGATCTCAGTGGGTACTGCTCACCATTTGGTTCTGTCTGTTGGCTTGTCCCTATGACTACCCTGAGCTCCCTGAGTCTTGCAGAAGAAACATTAACAAAACAATCCGTCCTCTTGCTGGCAAATGATTGGCGATCAAGTCCAGGAACACAGCCCTGAGGAGGAAGCGCAGTGTGGGGCTGAGGCTGTATCTTATCCCTAGTGGCTTTCCCTGGGGCTCCAGACAAGACAAGGATCTTTTTCTTTGCATTCTCCCTTACATTCAGAGAGCTGGAGTGTAAGGTTCTTTTTTGAGTGAATTACAAGACTTCCTGACACTTGCTAATTCATGAAAGAATTTTACGAAAATATGGGCTAAAAACTGAAAACTTCAGTTTTAGTTTTAAAAACTGTCATCTCTTGACTAAACTGTGTAATTTCAACCAAGAACAATAATATAAACATGGCTGATTGCTTAAAAACCTACCCTATGTTGGTCGGGCGCGGTGGCTCACGCCTGTAATCCCAGCACTTTGGGAGGCCGAGGCGGGCGGATCACAAGGTCAGGAGATCGAGACCATCCTGGCTAACACGGTGAAACCCTGTCTCTACTAAAAAATACAAAAAATGAGCCGGGCGTGGTGGCGGGCGCCTGTAGTCCCAGCTACTCGGGAGGCTGAGGCGGGAGCATGGCGTAAACCTGGGAGGTGGAGCTTGTAGTGAGCAGAAATCGCGCCACTGCACTCCAGCCTGGGCGACAGAGGGAGACTCCGTCTTGCCACTCCCCTCCCCCAGACTCTAAAAGAAGCGACCCCACCAACAGGACGTTGGCTCCCCACTCCTTTCAGTTTAAGGAAAGGGAAAGCTACTGTCTTGGTAGGAGGCTCTGACTTCCTGGTTACTGTCAGCAAGAATTGAGTTTGGAATTCAAGACAAACTAAACTTTTCAGTCTTTTTCCAATGGTAATTTCAATACATCTGTTTTCCCTAAATAGCTCATCTTTAATTCCTCTGTTTAGTTCTCATAACATCCAAGAAAATCTTCCCATTCATATATAAAGATTCCTATTTTAGGAAAAGAGCCTTAAGTTCTAAGTTGATGTGGTTCTCGTCACATAAATCATCGCAAGCCCAAGGAGCAAGAGATCAACCAGAGTGTCTAGGAAGCATGGTTTGGTTGCTCCTTTCCCTTATCGTTTGAGAGTATTTTCTGTAAATGTACTTGGGTTTTCCGCTGACCGTGCTTCACATTAAACTACAGGAGTTGGGGAGTTCCAGCCCTGCCTGAGGGGAGCGGCATTCATAAACAGGTGTGGGCCTAATTCAAATTGGACAGGGTCAAAGATTCTTCTTTTTCTTTTAAACTTAAAAAAATTGTTATAGACTCATAAGAAGTTGTAAAAATAGTACAAAGAGACCTGTGCCCCCTCATCCAGCTTTGTCAAATGGTGACCTGTAATATAATACAATATCAAAACCAGGAATTGGCACTGGTATATTGGTGCTAGACTACAGACTTATTTAGTTTTCACTGTTCTATAAATGGAACCATACGGTTGTAATCTTTTCAGACTGGCTTTTTTTTTTTTTTTTTTAACTAAGCATAATACCCTTGAGACGCAGCCAGGTTGTTGCATGTATCAGTAATTGATTTCTTTTTATTGCGGAGCAGTATTCTATTGCATGGATGCACTACAGTTTATTCAACCACTCACCCATTGAAGGATATTTGGGTTGTTTCCAGTATTTTTCTAGCCTGAATAAAACTGCTATGAATATTCATCTATAGGCTTTCGTGTGAACATAATTTTTCATTTCTCTGGAATAAATACCCAAGAGTGTGATTGCTGAATCGTATGGTAAAGACTGCAAAAATTATTTTCCAGGGCGGCTGTGCTGTTTTATATTCACACCAGCGAGGTATGAGAGACTGTTGCTCCATGTGCTTGCCATTGTTTGACATTACCATTATTGTTTACTTAGCTGTTCTAATAAGTGGGTGGTGATATCGCATTGTGATTTTTAATTATGATATTGAATGTCTTTTCAGGTGCTTATTTTTTTTGCGTGCTTTTTTGTTTTAAATTCCATGCATTTCCTTTAGTTCTTTCTTTCATTTATTTCCCTCCTCTTCCTCCTTGCCTCCTCTTTCTCTTCTTCCCTTTTCTTCTTTCTCTTCCTCATCTTCTTCTTCCTCTTCTTCTCAGTAAACTTACTGAAGTACAATATATAGAAAATCATAAGTGTACAGTTCGAGAAATTTCTCACAGAGTTAACATACCTATTAACTAGCAACCACATTAAAAAGCAGAACATTTCTGTCACCCAGAAGTCCCCCACCCAAGGTAACCACTATTTTGACTTCTAGAGATTTGTTTTGCCTATTTTTGAACTTCATGTAAATGGAATCATTCAGTATATGTACACTCTTTAGTGTCTGGTTTCTTTTACTCATAAGATTCATCAAATATTTTTAAATAATCTCTAAGACTGACTGACTGCCAATTTTAGGCAGCAAACACCATGAGGATGCTCTCCCAGGTGTGTTGTAAAGTCAAAGATAAGAGTGTAATACCACTCTCAGCTCCTTGCTCACTTGAGCCTAATGTCAACAATCAAGCCAACAATGGTTCTGAGGCTTGATAAACACCAAACACCAAGTACTGTGTGGGATGATGATGATCATGGTGCTTATAAGTATATGCTGAAATGCAACAACTGAACCAATCCCCTACTCTGTATAGTGTCTCCTTGGTCCATCTTTTTTTTTTGTTTTTTTTTTTTTTGAGAAGGAGTTTTGCTTTGTCATCCAGGCTGGAGTGTAGTGACGCAATCTTGGCTCACTGCAATCTCTACCTTCTGGGTCCAAGCAATTCTCCTGCCTTGGCCTCCTGAGTAGCTGGGATTACAGGCAGATGCCACCATGCCCAGCTAATTTTTGTTTTTAGTAGACATGGCATTTTGCCATGTTGGCCAGGCTGGTCTCAACTGCTGACCTCAGGTGATCAGCTTGCCTTGGCCTCCCAAAGTGCTGGGATTACAGGCGTGAACCACCACACCCACCCTTGGTTCATCTTTTGAAGGGAGGAAGAGCTGTTTTTAGGGATCACTTTGGTGATGGGGAAGCAGACATGATCAAGAAGACTAATGAGCTTGAACAGGGAAACATGCTGTTTCCCCAAGGTGAATGAACCACCACCATCAGCTTTTCAGTATCTCAAGAAGTGACATTTCTGAAATCATTTGCGTGACGATAGAGGCCAGTTGTCCTGCCTGTTCCATCCTCTGCTTTTTCTCACTAGTAGCAGGGCTGCTGCAAGTTGCAGTCTGAAAACTTTTGTTTACAAGTGAGAGTGTATCAAGGGACACTTTGACGTGAGTTCTCACAGATGATAAAATTATTCTTTGTTCCAGAAAAGACAAAGTGGCACATTTGAGGTAGTCAAGATTAGTTCTCGCAGAGATAAAATTAGTATCTCTAACTTTAATCCTTTCCTGTCTGCAGTCGATTCCGTTCCTTCTGCAGTTATCTTGTCATAGTGATATTGGGATTCAGATGTCCCCACCCTGAGTACGATGCCATTATCACAAACAGTGTGCTGTGTGCTAATATAAGGCTGCTAGATGTTGTAGACAGCACCCTCTTACCATGAGATCTCTGGTATCATTCCATTTTACAGAAGAGAAGCTGACACACTGAGAAGATTACACATTTTCTCAACAACACAGCTGGTCAGTGGGCAGAGCAAGGGCTTGAACCCAGGACTGACACTGAGACCCCTGCTCTGCGCACAGCACCCTAGCACTCCCAGAAGGGTGGGTGGCTGAGGTGAATCTTCAGTGTTCTCTTCTGGTTCCAGATGTTCAGCTGCAGAATGTTCTATGGTGGGTCAGAGAAAGCTGTCATCAAGAAATTATCTAACTCACCTCAGTCTTGTCTTTACCTGTGTGTGACTTGCTTATGCAAATATCCAAGTTAGAATGCTGATATTTATTAGATGTAACAACTAGCTTGTTGCTGAAAGTCAGAAAATTGAGATCCTTACTATCATATCCACAGATCAGATGATTGTTAAACATAGGAAGGGGGAGCCACTTACTGGCTGTGATATTGTTCAGGTTTCTTATTTTCTCTGCCCCTCATTATTTTCATCTGTTAAGTAGAGATCATTGTAGTATTTCGTATTTGCATATAATCCACATGAAGCACTTGTGTAAAGGAGAGTGCCTTGCATACAGCAAGTGCTCAATTACTGTTACCACCACCACCATCATTGTCATTGCCCGGAGGATGTGGATGGGGATGTGGAGGTAACGGAGTGGTGCTGAGTGTGGGCTGAAGCCAGGTCTCTGGGCTGAGATACCTCTGTAGTTGGCAGCTGCCTTTCCTAAGGATATGCTAGTGGTTGAATTTTAGATTTGAAATGCACTTTAGCAATCATCCAGACTGTTTTAAAGAAGAACTCTGATGCAGAGGGAATTTATTTAGGAGACTTGCTTAATCCTTGCACCATTTTAAATGAGCAGTTTTTATGTGAAGAAGATTCAGATTTGGAGTGAAATGTTAATCTTCATTTTGAAAATATTCACCAATTATCATTTTTCATGTCTTTCTCTTTACTTTGGAATAGAATAACACATTATATAATAACACACAACAGAATAACCAAGGGGACCAGGGCTGTGCTAACAGTTTCATCTGACCAAAACCAAATTCCGTCTTAACATTCTACTGGCTGCCTTCAACAATGACCCTTCTCATTCGCTGATGTCTGGCTGAAATCATGTTCTTGGTGGATTCCAGCTCCAAGAAAGGTGATTGGTCGGTTCCTTCTGCGTCACCCTTGTCTCTGGGTGTAGCTTTGACATAAATTCCATGTACACAATATGTAAACCAGCCATATGGGCACCATCTGACATGAGTCTTTCTCCCCTGTTAACTCTTTAGGACAAGCTGAAACTTATCTGCTTACCTCTGCCCCCTTTAGTCTCTATTATGGCTCCTCTGTTTAAATCTTGGAATTTCCAAGGTAATGACCAAGTGTGTGGGGGTAGCGGGGTGGGAGGGGAGAGGGATGATTGGCACTTGTTACATTACTCTGGATTCACATATTAATTCTGACATAATAATTCCTGAGTGGAAGGTGCTTTATATTAATGGATTAAATCAGTACTTTGCCAGAACATAGGACCTCTGCCCATATATTGGCGTTGGTCATCTGGCCTGCATTTTAGGGACTGTCCTGATTTCTAATGTTATTTTGTTGTTCTTCTGTATGCCTGGAGTTTAGTTAAAAATATATATGGTTGAATTCCTAGACTTGTAGGGCATTTGGGTCTATAGTCATGTATGTTTGTGGTTGTTGACATTTACTATTCAGTATCTGTTCCTTGTTCTATTGTTAAAAACATCCTGGACTGAGCATGGTGGCTCATGCCTGTAATCCCAGCACTCTAGGAGGCCAAGGGAGCAGATCACCTGAGGTCAGGAGTTCGAGACCAGCCTGGCCAACATGGTGAAACCCTGCCTCTACTAAAAATACAAACAATTAGCTGTGCATGGTAGCTCATGCTTGTAGTCCCAGCTACTTGGGAGGCTGAGACACGAGAATCACTTGAACCCCGGAGGTGGAGGTTGCAGTGAGCCAAGATCTTGCCACTGCACTCCAGCTTGGGTGACAGAGTGAGACTCTGTCTCAGAAAACAAAACAAAACAAACCCATTCTGGTTTTTCTTTAGCGCTATCATCCTTCCCCAGCTCTCTATCCATATGCTGATGTCACCTCTGGTAACAGTTGGTCACATGAGCTGGATCTGGCCAATCACAGCATTTCATCCCTTTCACCACAGGGATTGACTCAGGGGTGAATACATAATGCATCAGGATAGACTGTAGAGC
Source organism: Macaca mulatta (assembly GCF_049350105.2). Lineage (NCBI taxonomy): Eukaryota > Metazoa > Chordata > Mammalia > Primates > Cercopithecidae > Macaca > Macaca mulatta. The sequence continues at coordinate 128,513,563 of NC_133411.1, forward strand.
ACCTAGGACTTCTGCTTGAGATACAGATAAGAAAACACTCTCTCTTCCCACTGGACTTGAAACTATGAGGTTAGGAACCTGGAGATTCTTGCAGTCAATGTGCTCCCATGAAAAAAGAGCCAGCCTGAGAAAAAAGTGAATCTGGAAGGCAGAGCCAAGAGAGGGGCAGAAAGGGAGTCCTCTGAGCTGCGCTTTCAGCCACGTCTGTAGTCTGCCTTCCCCTGGGAGTCTTCAGGTTCAAGAGACAATACACTTTGCTTCTTTTGTTTCACTTAAGCCTATTTGAGTAGTCTACTGATACAGGATGATTGCTAGGTTGATTTTGCATTCCCTGTGGAAAGTTCTTGCTTTTTTTTTTTTTTTTTTTGAGATGGAGTCTAGCTCTGTCCCTAGGGGGAGTGCAATGGTGCCATCTCGGCTCACTGCAACCTCCATCTTCCGGGTTCAAGTGATTCTCCTGCCTCAACCTACCAAGTAGCTGGGACTACAGGCACGTGCCACCATGACCAGTTAATTTTTTGTATTTTTAGTAGAGACAGGGTTTCCCCGTTTTAGCCAGGGTGGTCTCGATCTCCTGACCTCGTGGTCTGCCCGCCTCGGCCTCCCAAAGTGCTGGGATTACAGGCATGAGCCACTGAGCCTGGTCAGTTCTTGCTTTTTTAGAGAAGAGAGAGGGAACCTAAGAAACCTCTAGTCTGTGAACACTTTGCCTAGAAACAGACTAGAGAGCACCTGGCATGGGCAGTGGAGACAGACCAGCCAGAACTCAGAATTAAAGTCTGTCCAGACGTATCATGAGAATGTATGGATTCAAATCAAGATTTGCCACTTTTAAGCATTTGTGATCATTAATTTAAAGTATTTTGTAAGTCTGCAAAGTGTCCTCAGGTTAAGAAAACAAGCCGTGTATTAATAGCTGGAGCTTGAGAGGTTACTCATTTATTTGACCCTCAGTTTTTTCATCTGTAAAATGATATATCTCAAAGGATCATTAAAGGAGATGATTTATATAAACATTCAGAATAGGATGTCAAGTACATCCTCAATAAATAGAAGCTATTGCTATTAATTATGCTTTAAATTTTTCCTTTTCGGGTTGAGTGATAATGGATCATATCGTATCTTTGAGTCAGAATTAGAGTCAAATGTAAACTAGAAGCTCCAACTCTCTAGAAAGAGGATTCTGGATTTTTGAAACATTCCTTAGATTCACAGATTTGTTTTCTAGCTCTTCTAAGTTGATAGGCAAAGGGAAACTTCAATACTGGTTGTTTCTTAGCCTCAGTGAGGGGCCAGGTTATCCAATGGTGTTTCCCTTGCTCAGTTAAGTTGTCAGTGACAGACCATCTCCTGATGGAAGGAAGGGGTCAGACCAAGTTTTGCCTCTTGGTCACAAATGAAAAAAAAACCTAACACAACGCAAATCAAAAAGCCTAATCCAGACTAACCCTCATTTAGTACCACGTGCCTGGCAGTATGCTAAACACTCTTGCGGACTGTCTTGTCTCTATCACAACTCCAGAAGGTGAGAACTCTTACCATCATTTTACATAAGAGAAAACTTGGGTCAGAAAGAAAGAACGTGGTGAAGGACACCCGCTGGTAAATGGTGGCAGCTGGTTTGAATCCAGCGCCTGTTCTTGTAGCCACTGTGCACACTGCCGTCCCCCTCCCTGTGCACACTCAAATCTAGCAGGATTCAAGTCCTAAGCCCCTGCTCGAGGCCCCTGTGCTCACAGTAGTCCACTGAAAGTCTGAGCTCATCAGGAGACCTAGTTTCCAGGAGTCAGCACTCCCAGAATCACTCACAAGGCTGACAGTGGGATTTTCCAGGGGGAAGCTACAGAGGACGGGACAGAACTGAATCACTCTGAGGAAAAGGGATGTTGTTCGTGGGAAGAATTGTTATATTTTCATTATTTCTGCTTGTTGCTCTGCAAATTTGGAGAAGATTTCTCATTAGGAAGGACAGTTGCTTCTTTCTGATGAACCACTTAATAATTGATTTGATTACATGTAGTTAATGAGAACCACACGGGAGCAAAAGGTAATTACTCTATTTTATGGTAATGCTCAAAGAGGAAACTCAATATGTTTACCTGAAACAAATGACTTATTTTATGTAAATTTTGTATTGATAACATGCCTTGTATGACAGTGAATTAAAGACAGTGGCCGGGCGCGGTGGCTCAAGCCTGTAATCCCAGCACTTTGGGAGGCCGAGACGGGCGGATCACGAGGTCAGGAGATCGAGACCATCCTGGCTAACACGGTGAAACCCTGTCTCTACTAAAAATACAAAAAACTAGCTGGGCGAGGTGGCGGGCGCCTGTAGTCCCAGCTACTCGGGAGGCTGAGGCAGGAGAATGGTGTAAACCCAGGAGGCGGAGCTTGCAGTGAGCTGAGATCTGGCCACTGCACTCCAGCCCGGGCGACACAGCGAGACTCCATCTCAAAAAAAAAAAAAAAAAAAAAAAATACAGACAGTGGTAATAAATATCTTCTATCACCCCAGGGATTCCTGAAACTTTCCTTATCACCTTGACAGTTATTATCTGAGATCTGTGTTGTTGTTGTCAAATGTTGTCACTGTCTTGGCTTGTCTCCTTGAGATTTGTGTGTGTGTGTGTGTGTGACTTGGTGACTATAGAAATTAATGAAAGATATGGGCAGAGACTGAAACAGTACTGAGCAAATGAATACTAATGATCCTCATCACAGATCAACCAGCACATGATTGCTGAGAATCAGGGCCACCACACCGCACAACACCAAGAGCTCCATTTGCTCTGTATTCAAATACACAAGGTTCCATAGTCACCTGGGCCGTGCTAGACTATGGAGAGGGAAGGGCTGAAAAGTGATTGAGGTGAATTTGTCTTGCTTCTTGACTGCCCAGTATCCACTTACTCTATTTAAAATAGCCTCCAACCTTCTCAGGGAATCTATGCTTCTACTCCCAAGGCAGGAGGTTCCAGTGGAGCTGATTTCCAGCTCTAAGGGTGGCATGTGACCCACGTTTGACCAATCAAAGCTTCACATTCCCTTGACTGCAGTGATTGGGTCAGAGACAGATAATGACAAGCCACTGGGACTTCATCGTCTTTTGCTGAGACTTCTGAGATGAGTCTACTTGACACAGCGACTTCTCAGCCAGAGTAAAAGGCTGGCCTGCTTCTCAGAAGTCCCTGAGCTTTGGGATGCAGGTGTAAAATGATACTGATTCAATCAGGTCTCAAGCTGGGAAGGAACATATACCATGGCAGGAATACAAGTTTACGGTGAGCTGGAGGCACAGATTTCTCCATAATAAATAAGCATTGTGTAGGAGGGACCAGTGTTAAGAGCAGAAGGGTGTTAGGGAGGGGCAGCTGGGGGGTTTGAGGAGTCTGGATCTGAACTCTGCTGGAAGATTACAAGATGCGGGATGTGACGAGTCTCCAAAGTTGCAATACACTCCTCTAAGCTTTCAATATCTCTGTAGTGAAGAGCCTTGGCTGCATCCTCCTTCCTTTAGCCAGCTGCATGTTGCACACTGAAGAATTTAGCCATTGCTCTTTCTCCAGTCCTCTCTGCTTTAAGGCATCTTGGTTATTGTTTTTTCCTTCTCCCATCTTTTCTCCCACCATCAAGGTGAGACTTCACTTCATCTCTGGCAGTGTTTAAAAGAAATTTCCATTCAGCACAACTCTTTGAATCCTTTGGAGGAGAGTTATCAAAGAAATGTAGTAGGAAAATTAACTCCGTGGCAGACAGTTGGCAATTTATTTTGTTTTTTTCCCCTTGTAGTTTGGCAACCTGTTCTGATGAATCCATGTGTGTGAATAAGCGACAGCCAGGACTCAAGGAATTGTATTTCTATTGTCTCAGTCATAACTTATCTCCCATTGTGTTGACTCCTCGCTGTATTTTTTGCCTTACATACTGCCTGCAGCTTCTTAGTAACTCTGCTGAGGGACTAAATATCTTACTCAGCTCTATTCATCACTCCTTTGTTCAAGCTGAACTAACAGCAACAACAACAAACAAATCCCAAAACACCCGGATGGTTATAAGGTATAACGTGCCACCATTTATGGGGCTGAGTTTTAGAACGTCCCCCGTTGCGAAGGACTCAGGAATGATGGGGAGTGTAATTGAGGGATTTCCATTTATGTCATTCCGAGGTAGGTGCGTTTCCCCACACTCTCAGTCTGGCTTTTCTCCTCTTGCTGAGTGCTTACTGCAGCCTTTGCAAGTGATTCATTGGTCTATATATCATCTAATTGCTTCAGTGCCATGATAAATCAATTTAAGAAGCGATTGAAGCGTTCAACATAACAAGTCTTCCCATACACCAGATATTTGGGCTCTGGTGGCAAATCGGAGAGCAGAGACAGGCACCGGAGGGTGCCCTCAGCACGGAGACAGGAGCCCACTGCTGGTAGTTTGGTATGGGAAAGTGTTCCTTGGGAAGTCAGTCAGGACAACAGCGGGAGAAGCTGCTGCTCCCGACTAACTTTGCCTCATCGTAACAGCGAGATCTTTAGATACTAGCTCTGCCTTTGGTCAGAAGAAAGTCTCTGAATTCTGAGAAGGAAAACGAGAGAGGGGGGAAATAGAAACAACAAAAGTTCTACTTCCTCGGGAATGGTAGAGCCTAGCCTTAAATACGCTAATGTTTCTGTGGCTCTTTACTCCCTCTTGCGGCCCTATGGTGCCAGTGTTTTTGTTTTTGTTTTTGTTTTTAAATCACAGCCCATGTTTGCATAAATCCGTTGTTTAACACGAGAATATAATCAGTTTGGATGTAATAATCTAAGGACACAAAGCAAAGAGGGTCTATGTGCATCTGGACACACTTCTCAGAGAATTAAAGAATTCGGTTGTAAAAAGTCATAAATTAGCACGTAGATCCATTGTTCCCACCAATATATAGGTTCACAAACACCTTTTTCACCAAATATTGGGCTAGTATAGGGATTATACGACTTGGGAAGGAAAGAAAGCAAAAGAATTTTACTCTTTTATTTTAGCTGAGGGTAAATAATATAAAATTTCCCTACAAAAATTAAAATGCAGGATCTGAATTCATACATTCATACATACATTTCAGCGATGTAATGTATGTTTGTAATATTTTTGGAATTGTTTTACTTATTGCCTACTGTATTCTCTGTAACGTGCTCTCCTCTGCAGCACAGACAGGAGTGGGACAAATGACAATTTAGTTGAAAGGTCCCTTTTTTGAAAACTTGAATAGGATGGGCAACTCCCCAAGAAAATGTACCAGAAATAGATTCTGTTTTCCAAGAAAAATGAGCTGGCAGCAATTTTTAAAGTGCTATGCATTACTTTAGTATTATTCTCAATAGGGCCAAGTACATCTGCAATGTGGCTTAAAGTTTTCAGTACTTTGGTAAATTATGCGACATTAAAACAAGAATACTATACTCTTTTCACAGGTACGGACTCTGTACAGGGCATTGTTTAACTGGCCTGACTGCTTGGGCATGGTCAAGGTGTGTAAACATTTGTCTCTCCTGGTGTGGTGGGCAGCCTCTACAATTGTCCGCACGATTTTTCCCTCTTGGTATCCATGCCCTTGTACAATCTCTCCTCTTTGACTATGGGGTGGACTTATTGACTTGCTTCAAATGAAGACAATATTGCAAAAGTCATGGGATATCACTTCCTTAGGTTACAAAATGACTATGGCTTACCAAAAATGGAAGCAACCAAGATGTCCTTCTACTGATGTGGCACATCCACACAATGGATTATTAATCAACAATGAAAAAAAAAAGAGCTTCATCTTCACTCTTAAAATTGACAGTATGGTGGATCATAAAGCCAGTTTCCCTATATTTAAAAGGCTTGAAATCAGAAAATATTCTTTGATGATAATGCATTATGCTCAAAATCATTAACAAAAAGATTACTAGGAAATTTCCTTGTTTGATACTAAGAAGCAAACTGGTAAATGATTCACGCATCAAGAAAGAAATGTTAGAAGCTGGAAACCATCATTCTCAGCTGTCGCGGGAAGTCAGGGACCCCGAACAGAGGGACTGGCTGGAGCTGCGGCAGAGGAACATAAATTGTGAAGATTTCATGGACATTTATCAGTTCCCAAATAATACTTTTATAATTTCTTATGCCTATCTTACTTTAATCTCTTAATCCTGTTATCTTTGTAAGCTGAGGATGTACGTCACCTCAGGGCTACTGTGGTAATTGTGTTAACTGTACAAACTTATTGTAAAATGTGTGTTTGAACAATATGAAATCAGTGCACCTTGAAAAAGAACAGAATAACAGAAATTTTTAGGGAACAAGGGAAGACAACCATAAGGTCTGACTGCCTGCAGGGTCGGGCAAAAGAGCCATGTTTTTCTTCTTGCAGAGAGCCTATAAATGGACTTGCAAGTAGGGAAGATATCGCTAAATTCTTTTCCTAGCAAGGAATGTTAATATTAATACCCTGGGAAAGGAATGCTTTCCTTGGGGGGAGATCTATAAATGGCCGCTCTGGGAATGTCTGTCTTATGTGGTTGAGATAAGGACTGAGATACGCCCCCGTCTCTTGCAGTACCCTCAGACTTACTAGGGTGGGGAAAAACCCTTCACCGGTAAATTTATGGTCAGACCAGTTTTCTGCTCTCGAACCCTGTTTTCTATTAAGATGTTTATCAAGACAATACATGCATCACTGAATATAGACCCTTATCAGTAGTTCTGCTTTTGCCCTTTGCCTTGTGATCTTTGTTCTGCCTTTTGCCTTTTGAAGCATGTGATCTACTCCCTGTTGTTACACCCCCTTCCCTTTTGAAACCCTTAATAAAAAACTTGCTGGTTTGAGGCTCAGGTGGGCATCACAATCCTGTGATATGTGGATTGTGATATGATGTCACATATGTGATGTCACCCCCGGTGGCCCAGCTGTAAAATTCCTCTCTTTGTACTCTTTCTCTTTATTTCTCAGCCAGCCAACACTTATGGAACATAGAACCTACACTGAAATATTGGGGGCGGGTTCCCCCAATACTCAGCAAACTATCACAAGGACAGAAAACCAAACACCGCATGTTCTTACTCATAGGTGGGAATTGAACAATGAGATCATTTGGACACAGGATGGGGAACATCACACACTGGTGCCTGTTCAGGGGTGGGGAACTGAGGGAGCGATAGCATTAGGAGAAATACCTAATGTAAATGATGAGTTGATGGGTGCAGCAAACCAACATGGCACATGTATACTTTTTTTTTTTTTTTTTTTTTTTGAGGTGGAGTCTTCACTCTGTCGCCCAGGCTGGAGTGCAGTGGCACCATCTCGGCTCACTGCAAGCTCCGCCTCCCAGGTTCGCGCCATTCTCCTGCCTCAGCCTCCCGAGTAGCTGGGACTACAGGCGCTCGCCACCGCACCTGGCTAATGTTTTGTATTTTAGTAGAGACGGGGTTTCACTGTGTTAGCCAGGATGGTCTCGATCTCCTGACCTTGTGATCAGCCCGCCTCAGCCTCCCAAAGTGCAGGGATTACAGGCGTGAGCCACCGCGCCCGGCCCATGGCACATGTATACTTATGCATCAAACCTGCATGTTGTACATACGTACCCTAGAACTTAAAGTATAATAATAATTAAAGAAAAACTACTGAAGGGGGGAAAAAAGAAGTTAGAAAACATTTTAAACTGGAAAACTTCAAAGTTTTCTTTGAAAACCAGGAAGGCATGATAGAAGGAAAGGAGAAGCAAGGTTGTGGATTGTAATGGTGGATCACAGAGTCTAAGCAAGAGGAGAAAGTAAGACAGAAAAGCGTCTGGGTATTAGGAGAGCCAATGGAGTCAATGCACTTCCATGAAAAGGCATGGAAGAAACTGAAATTCATATTACTAAATGAAGAAAGCCTATCTGAAAAAGGCAACATAGTGTAAGATTTTAATTATATGACATTCTGGAAAGGAAAATCTATGGATAAAATAAAAAGATCAATGGTTGTCAGGTACTAGGGGAGAATACGTCACCCCTAGGGAGAGGGAGGAATGAATAGGCAAAGAAGAATTTTAGGACAATGAAAAACTTTGTGTGATAGTATAATGATGGATATATGTCATTACACGTTTGTCCCTAATGTATACCATGGACTTTGAGTGATAATGATGTGTCACTGTAGGTTCACTGATTGTAACAAATGTACCCTTCTGGTAGGGATGTTGATAGTGGGAGAGTTTGTGTGTGTGGTGAGGGGAACAGAGTGTATATGGGAACTCTGCACTTTCTGCTCAATTTTGCTATGAACCTAAAACTGCTCTAAAACATAAAATCTATTTTTTTTAAGATGGTGGCTTCTTTTGGGGGGAGTCTTCTCTTGCTCTCTCATTTGCTCACTCTGAATTGCCAGTTGCATGCTGTGAGTGGCTTTATGGAGTATCCAGGTGGCAAGGAACTGATGTCCCCAGCCAACAGCCAGAAAAGACCTGCGGTCTACCTATTGCCACAGAAGTGAACTCAGAGTGGGTCCTCCCCCAGATGAGGCTTGAAATGATTGCAGTTGAAGTGGACACCTTGATTGCCTTGTGAGACACATTTTGAGAGACTGCAAGCTTTAGGTATCTGGCTAAGCTATGCACAGATTTCCCACCCACATAAACTGAGATAATAAAGAAATGTTTGTGATTTAAGTGTCTAGGTTTTGGAGTAATTTGTTAAAGAGCAATAATAACTAACATACCTATTAAGCCACCTCTTATATCCAAATGTTGAAGAGATTTTTTTAAACTGAGAATTAGATGAGAAGGACTAAACCCATAGTTTATACTATGAGCTCTATGCATAATTAGGCATAAATATATCCAATCATCTATGAATATAAAGTTATAATCACTGTGATGTCCTAGAGGAAACTCTCCCTCCTTATGAAGGAAAGTAACCTTTATTGAGCAGTTAGTATTTACTAGGCACTTAAATTATATCTTTCAGAAGGGGATTAGAGTAGGTAAATAATTTATACATGTTTATATAGATAGGGAAGGTGTTGAAATTCAAACTGAGGTGTGACTTTTAAGTAAAAGTAACTTGTATCATTCATTCCAGAACTTTTCTTGCATTTTCTGATTCTATATTCTCTGCTAATCTATGTTAAATACTTAGGCCCCTCCCACGGTCTACATTGGACTGGCTACTGCTTTGAATCCGAGTTGCTAAAGCTAACTTCAAAGAGTTGTCATGCAGTCTATTTACAATTGTAAAAAGCCAGTTGCAGTGAAAATGTATTGTCTGTGCAAAACAGTAGTCCACTTTTTTTTTTTTTGAGGAATTTCTCCACGTTTTTTGTGCAAGCTGACAGTCTTAGGTCTTGCCCTAAAGAATTAGCTTATGACTCAGCATTGGCTTGTCAAGACACTCCTTGGCCATGGTGATTGCATTCCAGTGAAACACCAAACAGACAATTTCTCCAGAATTTAAAAAAGTAAACCTGCTAAGGTCCTCATGTTCCTCGGGAGGGTGTAGATAGTTTCCTGGGGTCTGGTCTTCAGTAGTATGAAGTGGATGACAGGACAATAGCAAACCTTCAAATGTATATAAAGCAAAAAATGGAAAGGATGACAGGAGATTTAGAAAACCCCTGAATCATAGTGTGGTATTTTAAACATATTTCTGTTAGTAACTGATAGTACAAGCAGATAAAATATCCGTAAGGATATAGAAAACTTGAACAATATGATCTGCAAACTTGACCTAATGACCACATATGGAACCCTGAGCCCCAAACTGCAAATACACATTCTTTTCAAGTATACATGGAATCCTAGTTAAAATTGACAGTATGGTGGATCATAAAGCCAGCTTCCCTATATTTAAAAGGCTTGAAATCAGGGAATGTTTTTTGATAATAATGCATTAAGTTCAAAATCATTGACAAAAAGATTACTAGGAAATTTCCTTGTTTGATATTAAGAAGATAATTTGTAAATAACTCATGCATCAAGAAAGAAAGGTTAGAAGTTAGAAAACATTTTAAACTGGAAAACTGCAAAGTTTTCTAGGAAAGCATGATAGAAGGAAAAGAGAAGCAAGGTTGTAGATTGTAATGGTGGATCATAGAGTCTAAGCAAGACAAGAAAGTAAGACAGAAAAGGGCCTGGGTATTAGGAGCGCCAAGGATGCACTGGAGGTCATGGTGCTGGAGAATTCTGCAGTGGGAGCACTTGTGCTAGAAAGGCAGGATATTCGGACAGGAGATTTCAGAAGTGGTAAGGTTCTTGGTAATGAACACATTCAGGGTGTGAGTATGGGCGAGGGTTCTAGGCATTGTTTAAATTTAAAAAGTCACTGGAAATGAGAGCATTAACTCAGATACAAGTATTGCATGGGTCCAATTCAGTGGGTCCAATGCATATGGATTCTGAAGTCTCCAAGCAGAATAAAAGCAGTTGAGGTGGAGAACAAGACAGCAGGAAATAAACTAAGTGATAAAAGAGGGGTTATGAACAGGAAGTTGGAAGACTGAACATAAGGAAATTGTGAAGTGCGTGGTAAATCCCAAGTGGCTTCAGTGTCAAAGGAATAGGTGAATGAGGTCAGCCAGTTTTACTCCTAATGCACACTTCATCAGGTACATTTCACCAAAATGCTGGCAGTAGCTCAACTTTACACTGAAAGTGGTTTTCATAGTTTATACAACGCACAGATCATCCATGGCTTTCCAGTTAGAGAAACCAGCTAAGTTCTTATTCCTGAATTGCAATTTCTCAGCCTCAGCATGCAGCTTTACTTAGCATGCTTCTCCTCAGGACTCCCAACTTCTCTGCTTCCTAAGCTGATTGGCTCATTATGCAATACACATGGCTGCTTGTGGTTTCTCTAAGGGAGATACACATCATACAACTCAGGCTACGCAAGCTGCACAATATTGCGTTTTCTTTAGCATGCTGCATCTGCTTGTAATTGAGTAGATTTTATGCTATGCAATACATGGTATTTTAAGGAGCATAACTTGTTGTTTTAAAAATTATTCATTTGTATAATGACACAAGTACATTTTCATGTGAAAAAAAAAAAAGATAAAGTCAAAGTCTCTTTGAACACATCTCCAGAACTAACCACTGTTATCAGTTGGTATGCCTCTCCCTGGGCTTTTCTCTATGCACATACATTCTTACAAGTATATGTAATGAAATTTGTAGTTTTACATATCAGATTATTTTACTCCCTGGCTTTTCAAGGGCTTTCCATTATAATTAGAAGAAAATCCATACTCATAACTGTTGCCTACAAGGCTCCACCAATCTGGTCCTTGTCTACTTCTTTGACCTCCTCATAGACCAGGAAGTCAAGGTATTTTCCCCACAGAGCTTTTGTGTGTGCTGTTCATTCTGCCCAGAAGGCTCTGTCCTAATCCTTGCTTGACTGGTTCCTTGTTGGCATTCAGGTCTCAGCTCAAAATTCACTTCCTTGTAAGCCTTTCCAAGATACCTTCTATAGATTTGTACCTCCTCTGCCTGCCTCTGCTTCCAGTCTCTTTTGAATCGAATTATCCTGTTTTAGGCAAAAATCACCGGGGTTTGAATTCTCACTTCACTATATGCTAGCGGTTATTTAACCTTTTTGTGCAAGGGTTTCTCCTCTGAAAGTGAGGATAATTATAGCATCTACTTTTTAGGTTGTTATGAAATCAGATAAGTTAATCTGTGTAAAATACTAAGAAAATGCCTAGAAAATAATGACATCTGTTACATTAATAAACATTTTCCCTTAGCACTTGCAGTTATCTAGAATTATTTATTTATCAACTCTCTTTTCTGTCTAGAATGTAAGTTCTATAAATGCAGGGACCTTGTCTATTTTGTTTGTAGCACTAACAACAGTGCTTGACCCATAGCAGCTCTGATATGGTTTGACTGTGTGCCCACCCAAATCTCATCTTGAATTGTAGCTCCCATAATTTCCACATGTCGTGGAAGGGACCCGGTGGGAGATAACTGAATCACAGGAGCAGTTTCCCCCATACTGTTCTCCTGGTAGTGAATAAGTCTTATGAGATATGATGGTTTTATAAATGGAATTTTCCATGAATAAATTCTCTCTTGCCTGCTGATTTGTAAGACATGATTTTGCTTTTCATTCACCTTCTGCCATGACTGTGAGGCCTCCCCAGCCATGTGGAACTGTGAGTCAATTAAACCTCTTTCCTTTATAATTACCCCGTCTTAGGTATCTCTTTATTTGACAGCATGAGAGCAGACTAATACGGTAATGGGTACCACTAGAGTAGGGCACTGCTGTAAAGATACCCGAAGATGTGGAAGTGGCTTTGGAACTGGGTAACAGGCATAGATAGAAACAGTTTGGAGGGCTCAGAGGAAGACAGAAAAATGTAGGAAAGTTTGGAACTTCCTGGTGACTTGTTGAATGACTTTGACCAAAATGATGATAATGATGTAAACAATGAAATCCAGGCTGAGGTGGTCTTAGATGAAGATGAGGAACTTGTTGGGAGCTAGAGCAAAGGTCACTCTTGTTATGCTTTAGCAAAGAGACTGGTGGCATTTCTCAGCCCTAGAAATCTGTGGAACTTTGAACTTGAGAGAGATGATCTGAAATTGGAACTTACGTTTAAAAGGGAAGCAGAGCATATAAGTTTGGAAAATTTGCAGCCTGACAGTGTGATAGAAAAGAAAAACCCATTTTCTGAGAAGAAATTCAAGCCGGCTGCAGAATTTGCATAAGAAATGAGGAACCAACTGTTCATCACCAAGAGAATGAGGAAAATGTCTCCAGAGCGTGTCAGAGGTCTTCACAGCAACCTCTCTCACCAGAGGCCTGGAGGCCTAGGAGGAAATACTGGTTTTGTGGGCCAGGCCCAGGCTCCCTCTGCTGTATGCAGTCTACGGACTTCATACCCTGCACCCCAGTCACTCTAAACATGGCTAAAAGGGGCCAAAGAATAGCTTAGGCCATGGCTTCAGAAGGTGTAAGCACTAGGCCTTGGCAGCTTACACATGGTGTTGAGCCTGGGAGTGCACAGAAGTCAAGAATTGAGGTTTGGGAACCTCTGCCTAGATTTCAGAAGATGTATGGAAACTCCTGAATGTCCAGACAAAGTTTGCTGCAGGGGCAGGGCCTTCATGGATAACCTCTGCTAGAGCAGTGCAGAAGAGAAATGTGGGGTTGAGGCCCCCACACAGAGCCCTGACCAGGGCACTGCCTAGTGGAGCTGTGAGAAGAGGGCCACCGTCTTCCGGACCTCAGAATGGTAAGTCCAGTGACACCTTGTAATGTGTGCCTGGAAAAGCCACAGACACTCAATGCCAGCCTGTGAAAGCAGCCAGGAGTGGGGCTTTTTCCTGCAAAGCCAGGACAGAGCTGCCCAAGACCATAGGAACCCACCTCTTGCATCAGCATGACCTGAATGTGAGACATGGAGTCAAAGGAGATCATTTTGGAGCTTTCAGATTTGACTGCCCCTCTGGATTTTGGACTTGCAAGGGTTCTGTGGCTCCTTTGTTTCAGCTGATTTCTCCAATTTGGAACAGGTTTATTTTCCCAATCCCTGTACCCCAATTGTATCTGGGAAGTAACTAACTTGCTTTTGATTTTACAGGCTCACAGGCAAAAGGGACTTGCCTTGTCTCAGATGAGATTTTGGACTGTGGACTTTTTAGTTAATGCTGAAATGAGTTAAGACTTTGGGGGACTGTTGGGAAGGCAGGATTGTTTTTTGTTTTTCTGAGATGGAGTCTCAGACTGTCACCCAGGCTGGAGTGCAGTGACACAATCTCGGCTCACTGCAATCTCCTCCTCCCAGGTTCAAGCAATTCTCCTGCCTCAGTCTGCTGAGTAGCGGGGCCTACAGGCATGTGCCACCATGCCTGGCTAATTTTTGTATTTTTAATAGAGGCAGGGTTTCACCATCTTGGCCAGGCTGGTCTAAAACTCCTGTCCTCAGGTGATCCACCTGCCTTGGCCTCCCAAAGAGCAGGGATTACAGGTGTGAGCCACCACACCTGGCCAGCATAATTGGTTTTGAAATGTAAGGACATGAAATTTGGGAGGGGCCAGGGGTGAAATGATATGGTTTGGCTGTGTCCCCATCCAAATCTCATGTTGAACTGTAGCTTCCATGATTCCCATGTGTCATGGGAGGGACCTGGTGGGAGATAATTGAATCATGGGGGCGGTTTCCCCCATACTGTTCTCATGGTAGTGAATAAGTCTCACAAAATCCGATGGTTTTATAAATGGGAATTCCCTTGCACAAGTTCTCTCTTGCCTGACGACATATAAAATGTGACTTTGCTCCTCATTTGCCTTCCACCATGATTGTAAGGCCTTCCCAGTCATGTGGAACCAAGAATCAATTAAACCTCTTTCCTTTACAATTACCCAGTCTTGGGTATGTCTTTATTAGCAACATGAGAACAGACTAATACAAGCCCTTAATAAATAAAGGCTGAATGTATGCATGTTCAAATCTTACCTCCCGCATAGGGATCTGTGTGCCCAAGAAGTAAGTTTAAAATGGAAAACATGGTACTGCTTTTATTAAAAGCACCACTTTTTTAAAATGTAGAAATATTTATTCATTTATTTTTATTTTACTTTAAGTTCTGGGATACATGTGCAGGACATGCAGGTTTGTTACATAGGTATACGTGTGCCATGGTGGTTTGCTGCACCTATCAACCTGTTATCTAGGTTTTAGGCCCCACATGCATTAGGTATTTGTCCTAATGCTTTCCCTCCCCTTGCCCCCCATGCCCTGACAGGCTCCAGTGTGTGATGTTCCCCTCTCTGTGTCCATGTGTTCTCATTGTTCAGCTCCCACTTATAAGTGAGAATATGCAGGGAAAGCATCCCTTTTATACACTGGTCACCACTGGATGCTATCACTGTATCTTGTGCTGTTACACTAGGGTGAATGCTAGCTCCTCTTGCACCTCCAAAGTAGGATGAACTCAACTGCAATTCTCTCACATGTCTTACTTTTCCAAAGAGCGCAGGATGCATAAGACCAGTGCAGCAGCAGCCACACACCCACAATACTTAGAAAACATGAGCAGCAGTCATCACAAGCAAAAATGATATTTCCCAGATCCCAGCACAATTTAGATCTCTATTGCAGTTGCCAGCCAAGTGACTTAGGATAATTTGCAGAATGGAGAAAAGAGAAAAACTTGTTTGAGCTTGTCAGGTTGCTTGCCAGGTTACTGGTGATACGGTGCCAGTTGACCAGGGTCTGTGAGCCTAAACTCAATTGGGAAATATCTTGTGTAATGAGACTAGTTGTGCTTCTATGTACTCTTTTTTTCTTTTTCTTTTTTTTTTTTGACAGAGTCTTGCTCTGTCACCCAGGCTGTAATGCAGTGGCGTGATCTCGGCTCACTGCACGCTCCGCCTCCTGGTGAAGGAAAAAAAAAAAGAAAAAGAAAAAAAGAAAGAATGGATAATTAAATATCCCACATTAAATACATTATAATAACCATTTCAAAGATAAAATTATAAAATGTTCCAGAGATAAAATTGCTCAGTAAAGATGAA
This sequence comes from Macaca mulatta, assembly GCF_049350105.2. Classification (NCBI taxonomy): domain Eukaryota; kingdom Metazoa; phylum Chordata; class Mammalia; order Primates; family Cercopithecidae; genus Macaca; species Macaca mulatta. The sequence goes on from NC_133411.1 coordinate 128,529,085, forward strand.
TAACTCTCAGATTATTATCAGATATTTCTATAGCAACACTATAAAGGTAAGGAAACAATAAAAAATGTTCAAAAATTTTTAAAAAAGAATGTTATATGGTAGATTCTTGTCCTAAAATAAATTAACTGGTTGTTTAAAGAAAGGGATGTTTGCAACACATCAGAAAGTTGAGGCATGTCGAGGACTTGTCTGTGAAAGTCGTGAAAAAAATGTTATAAAAGAGAATTTATGCAAGAAATGTTGTATAATTTAAAGGTAATTAGGCCTCCTGAGTGTAAAACTATTAAAGAAACACTTTATGTGCAAGGTGTATAAGAAAAGTAAAATATACTTTTCGTAAAAGGATTATAAAGTGGCATAAGAATGTGGATTTTTACCTACATTAAAAGGTTAAAAAATATTTCATTTTAAAGGTTTAAGCAAGTTTTAAAACATTAATTGTAAAGGAAATTCTGTATATAAATATATTAGCTAAAGTTAAAGGGGTATCATGCAGTTTTTCTGTGAACTGGACATTAAAATAAAAGCACAATAGGTTTTTCTTAAAACACTAACTGATCTTTAACAAAATTATAAAAGGTTAAAAAGAGTCTATGGAAATCTTACTTTACGGTCAGACATTAAAATTCGATAAATGTCTACAGGGTTTTATTAAAATCAAGTTTAACATTAATAACACACTAATATAAAGATAAATTTTAGCTTATCTGGTATAAAATCATACAGGAAGTATTGTCAAATGTAAAATGGTGTTTGGCTTTCTTTGGTCTAAAAACCAATAAAAATAAGTGCTAAAGGAAATTTCTCAGCAAGGAGCCACTAAAGAGTATAAAGTCCACTGCTGGCATTCCCAAATTTAAAACAAAAGATCAGTTTCTCAGAAATTATATACTTGGTTTATCTTCCACTTTCCTTTCCCTCAAAACTAAATGTCTCTTAGCATAGGTACCACCCCTAGAATTTCCAGTAAACCAGCATCAGCCTGGGGATCATGTTCTCATCAAAGGGTGGAAAGAAGGAAAACTCGAGTCAGCCTGGGAAGGACCCTATCTTGTGCTGCTAACCACCCAGACTGCTGTTCATACTGCAGAAGGGGGATGGACACATCACAACCAAGTCAAATAAGCGCCATTATCATCAGAATAATGGGCCATTGTTCCTGTATCAAGCCCTACCAAATTAAAGAGAAGAAAAGCTTAATCTATCTATCTTTTCCTTTCTTTTCCGAACCCAGAGCCTATATCCATTACTACTCCTACCACTAGCAACTCTAACCCCACTTTAAAGCATTTCTATGGTTTAGGAGCAGAGGTCACTGGAAAGGAGCCTATCGGTTTCTTTAAGATGTGCTTTCTTCTCCCTCCTTCACCTCCTACAACTGCCCCTTTCCCAAACCTATGAAATCAAACTATGCCTCGCCTCATGCCAAATGACAAAAGCAAGGTCTCAGTAGTAGAAATAGGAGACCCAAGGCAAACCATAGCCATTGAAAGAGGGTATAAAGATGTCAATGACTGGTTAAAATGGATTAAATATTCCGTTCGCACTTTAAACAAAAGCGACTGTTATGCTTGTGCGCACAACAGGCCAGAGGCCCAGGTTGTTCCCTTTCCACTGGGATGGTCCTCAAATCAAGTGGACACGGAGTACACGGTAGCTCTTTTACAAGATTCTGCCACCTGGAATAACAAATTGTGCCAAGCTCTTTCTCTGCTATTTCCTGAAGTTCAACACCCTGTGGGTCAGCCCCTGAGGGGCATTCAGCCTCCATCTTCCAAAACCAATTTTACCTCATGTCTCCAATGACAAGGGGAAAAATTTGGCATTCCCTGGAGACTTCACAGGATGCAGTTAAGTCAGGCACTTCCAAGAGCTGACCCATCAGTCTGCCCTTATTCATCCCTGAGTGGTTGCATGGTGGTATTATGGAGGACCTTTACTGGATACTCTGCCAAATAATTAGAGCAGTACTTATGGTCTAGTTCAATTGGCCATCCCTTTTACTCTGGTATTTCATCAACCGGAGGAAGGAAAAATAAGACATCGTAAAGTGAGAGAGGTCCCTTATAGGTCTTTCAACTCTCACGCTTATTTAGACGCAAATGGAGTCCCATGGGGAATACCAGATCAGTTTAAAGCCCCAAATCGAATAGCTGCAGGATTTGAGTCAATATTTTGGTGGGTGACAATTAATAAAAATGTAGGTTGGATAAACTACATTTATTACAATCAACAGTGACTTAATAACTACCCTAGAGATGCTGTTAAAGGAATAGCTCAGCAATTAGGGGCTACTAATTGGGATGACTTGGGAAAATAGCATAGCCTGAAAGATGATATTAGCAGAAAGAGGAGGAGTTTGTGTCATGATTAAAACTCAATGTTGTACCTTCATCCCAAACAACACCACCCCTAATGGAAGTATAACAAAGGCATTGCAAGGTCTGACTGCTCTGTCCAATGAGTTAGCCAGCAACTAGGGGTAAATGACTCCTTTACAGGATGGCTAGAAAAGTGGTTTGGTAAATGGAAAGGAATAATAGCCTCAATTCTTACTTCCCTTGCAGCCATAATGGGTGTACTTATTCTTGTTAGGTGCTGTGTCATACCATGCATCTGTGAGTTGGTGCAGAGGTTCATAGAAATGGCACTTACTAAATCCTCCCTTAACTATCCTCCAGCTTATCCAGAGAAGCTTCTTCTTTTGGAAAGTCAACAGAACAACTAAGCCAAGACATGTTAAAGAAGTCTGAAGAGAAAGAGCTGTAAGGAAATGCAAGAGGAGGGGTTGCTAGATATGAGTTCTAAATTTCTTTTAAAAGAATTGATATGTCAATGTGTTCAATTCTTTGCCTTCTACTTTTAAACTTAACTTCCTCGTAAAGCAGCCTTTTCCGATTACCTGCTCCACCCTGTCTCGTTCTGATTACCTGCTCATTCTCCACCCTGACTCATTCTGATTTCCTCCCTGCCATAACCATTTTTCCTGCCAAACCACTCACCCCATCACTCTTTTTAAATTAGCCAATAGGAATTAGTTTAGCCTGTGTAGACTAACCCTAGTCAATAGGGGAACAACACAGCAGCAGGGACCACGTGTGTCAGGGATAAGAACCCCTTCCCCTCCCCTGTCCAGGTGTGAGCTCACCATTGCTCCATCTGTGAGAGTGCAACTTTCTATAGAAGTAAACTGCCTTGTTGAGAAGAAAAAAGAAAAATTTATATTCAAGTGCTATTTCTTTTGTGGCACCGAAATTTATTTATAACAGAAACCAAGCTGTCAGAGCTCTAGAACCATAGCTGTCTGCTAGACATCTCTAACCATAGTTTCACTTCCCCTTCCCAGATGCAGTTTGTCTAAAATTGGAACCATAACCCCTCCAAAGCTGCTCTTTCTCCACTTTTTATTTTGATGAATGGCCCATCATAATCTAGATTCTGAAATCAAAAATATGGGACGATTTCAGTTGCTCTTTCCTCATATCTATACCTAATTAATCAAAAAGACTAGTTCTGAAGCAGGAAATTTTCCTGACCCCTTCATGGGTGGGGGCAGGAACTGGAGTGCACAGGATCTAGAACTAGCTGGCTGCTTTGGTTATGGCAGGGGTGGACTCCACTCATTGGGTTCCGCTGCGTTCCACCCCTCACAGGACGGGGAGCACAGCTGAGTGGGTGCAGGAGCCGGGGCCAGTGCATGCAGGACCAAAATTCTGTGTGGCCCTTGGCAGTGTCTAGAGGGGTACCTGAGGCCCCTGAAGCCCCAGAGGCTGTGTGTTACAGTGCTCTTTTAGCTTTGCCATCCGCTGACAGCTTAAATGTTAAACAACTCAGTGGGCCCTTTGTTTTTTGGTGTGAGGCAGTTGCTCTCTGCCAGTGAGGGCAGAGGGTCAGTGTGACAGCCTTTAGTGTCATACCTGTGGCACCTGAGCTCTTGTTTGGCATCCAGGAAAAATCAGGTCACAGGAACAAATTGAAGAATGGTGAATGCAGAGGATTTTATTGCTGATGAGAGTGGCTCTCAGTGGGAAGGGGAGCTGAAAAGGGGATGGAGTGAGAAGGTGATCTTCCCCAGGAGCAATGCCATCAAGCCATACCTCTGAAGTCAAGCTGTTTCTTCTCTCCTCTCTGCCAGTGGAGCCTGGGGTTTTTATGGGCACAGGATAGGGGGCAGGGGGATGATAGGTGTTTTTGGAAAAGGCAACATTCAAGAGGGAAAACAGGGATGCATGTTCTCACTTTGGGCTGTCGTTCTAGGCTTGAGGGTGGAGCCCTTGCTGGGGACCTGCCCTCTTCTGCCCAGAATTTCCCTGCCTTCTGTCCATGTCAGTTCCATTTTCAAATATAGTATATCTCAACATTTCTTCTTCAATATTTCCTCTGCCTTACTCCTGGCCTCCATAATTTCCCCCAAATCTTTTCTATGTTCTCCTTGCCCACCTCCAATTATCAGGGGAACTTGCCCGCAATATTTCAACATAGTTCTTTCTATTTTCCATAAGTGTCGGCTGGCTGAGAAATAAAGAGAAAGAGTACAAAGAGAGGAATTTTACAGCTGGGCCGCCAGGGGTGACATCACATATCAGTAGGACCATGATGCCCACATGAGCCTCAAACCAGCAAGTTTTTTTTAAGTGTTTCAAAAGGGGAGGGGGTGTAAGAACAGAGGCTAGGTAAAAAGATCACATGCTTCAAAAGGCAAAAAGCAGAACAAAGATCATATGCTTCTGAGGGAACAGGACAAAGGGCAAAAGCAGAACTACTGATAAGGGTCCAACAAAGATCACAAGGCAAAGGGCAAAAGCAGAACTCCTGATAAGGGTCTATGTTCAGCAGTGCACGTATTGTCTTGATAAACATCTTAAACAACAGAAAACAGGGTTCAAGAGCAGAGAACTGGTCTGACCACAAATTTACCAGGGCAGAGCTTTTCCCCACCATAGTAAGCCTGAGGGTACTTCAGGAGAACAGGGCATATCTAAGTCCTTATCTCAACTGCATAAGACAGACATTCCCAGAGCGGCTATTTATAGACCTCCCCCCAGGAAAGCATTCCTTGCCCAGGGTATTAATATTAATATTCCTTGCTGGGAAAATAATTTAGCGATATCTTCCCTACTTGCACATCCATTTATAGGCTCTCTGCAAGAAGAAAAACATGGCTCTTTTTGCCTGACCCTGCAGGCAGTCAGACCTTATGGTTGTCTTCCTTTGTTCCCTAAGAATCACTGTTATTCTGTTCTTTTTCAAGGTGCACTGATTTCATATTGTTCAAACACACATTTTACAATAAGTTTGTACAGTTAACACAATTATCACAGTGGTCCTGAGGTGATGTACATCTTCAGCTTATGAAGATAGCAGGATTAAGAGATTAAAGACAGGCATAAGAAATTATAAAAGCATTATTTGGGAACTGATAAATGTCCATGAAATCTTCACAATTTATGTTCCTCTGCTGCGGCTCAAAGCTGGTCCCTCAGTTCAGGGTTCCTGACTTCCCACAACATCCAATCAATCCTCCATAATGGGCAAAGTGATCTTTCCATAACGTAAATGTGTTCTGACCACTCTCTGGAGTAATCCTACTTAAAACCATTTTCGGCACAACATTCAAATATCTAAACATGATCTTGCTGGCTTTGCTTACTTTTGCGGCTTCACCCTCTTTCTCCCCAAACCTAGCTAGTGTTTGTGCTGCCTGTAATGTCCTTCTTTCTTTGTAGGGGTCACCACTTTAGGTCTTGCTTCATCTCCTTCAGAAAGTTTTTCCTCTTTCTCCCCAGTGGGGATAGGGCCTGTTTGACACCATTAGCACACTTACACAGATTTGTCACAAGTCTTTTTTTGTTGTTGTTGTTGAGATGGAGTCTCGCTCTGTCACCCAGGCTGGAGTGCTGTGGCTGGATCTCAGCTCCCTGCAAGCTCCGCCTCCCAGGTTCACGCCATTCTCCTGCCTCAGCCTCCCGAGTAGCTGGGACTACAGGCGCCCGCCACCTCGCCCGGCTAGTTTTTTGTATTTTTTTAGTAGAGACGGGGTTTCACTGTGTTCGCCAGGATGGTCTCGATCTCCTGACCTCGTGATCCACCCGTCTCGGCCTCCCAAAGTGCTGGGATTACAGGCTTGAGCCACCGCGCCCGGCCTGTCACAAGTCTTAGGCTGCACCGTTATTGAAAGTTTACCATCTGACTCTGAGTAGCTCGAGGACCCTATCAAAACTTAGTAGATGCTCAATAAATGTTGCATGAACTATGACTGTTCTCAACATACAAATGCAAGATCATTTAGGAACACTTGTCAAAATGTTTTTGTCCCTTGAGATTCTATTTTGGGAGGTAAGCAGTAGGGGTCCAGGACTCTGCATTTTGACAGTTCCCTGATGTTTGCATGTAAGAAGTGCAGAGATTATTACACTGATAAATCTTTACCATCGCTCAGGGGGACTTTCCTTCCCGGGGATATTGTGTCTGGAATTGGTGGCTTCTTGGTCTCATGACTTCAAGAATGAAGTCACAGACCCTCACGGTGTTACAGTTCTTGAAGATGGTGTGTCTGGAGTTTGTTCCTTCTGATGTTCAGACGTGTTTGGAGTTTCTTCCTTCTGGCGGCTTTGTGGTCTAGCTGGCTTCAGGAGTGAAGCAGCAGACCTTTGCCGTGAATGTTACAGCTCTTAAGGCAGCGAGTGTGGAGTTGCTCATTCCTCCCAGGGGTTTCGTGGTCTCGCTGGCCTCAGGAGTGAAGCTGCAGACCTTCCCAGTGTGCTTTACAGCTCATAAAAGCACTGCAGACCCAGGGTGAGCAGCAGCAAGAATTATTGCAAAGAGTGAAAGAACAAAGCTTCCATAGCTGGAAGGGGACCCTAGCAGGTTGCCACTAGTAGGGCTGCCAGCCTGCTTTTATTCCCTTATCTGACCTCACCCACATCCTGCCGATTGGTCCATTTTACAGAGAGCTGATTGGTCCATTTTGACAGAGTGCTGATTGGTGTGTTTACAATCGCTGAGCTAGACACAGAGTGCTGATTGGTGCATTTACAATCTTTTAGCTAGACACATCCTACTAGACAGAAAAGTTCTCCAAGTCCCCACTAGGTTAGCTAGATACAGAGTATGGATTGGTGTATTTACAAAACCTTGAGCTAGATACAGAGTACTGATTGGTTTGTTTAGAAACCTTGAGCTAGACACAGAGTGCTGATTGGTGTATTTACAATCCCTTGGCTAGGCATAAAGGTTCTCCAAGTCCCCACTAGACCCAGGAGCCCAGCTGGCTTCACCTAGTGGATCCTGCACCACAGCCGCAGCAGGAGCTGCAGGCCAGTCCCAAGGCATGAGCCAGCACTCCTCAGCCCTTGGGCGGTTGATGGGACCTGGCGCCGGATCAGGGGGCGGCGCTCATCGGGGAGGCTCGGGCTGCGCAGGAGCCCACGGTTGGGGCATGGCGGGCTGCCGCCCCCAGCCCTGCCCCGCGGGGAGGCAGTTGAGGCCGGGCAAGAATTAGAGGGCGGGCACTGCTGGGGGACCCGGCTCACCGTCTGCATCTGCTGACCCAGGTGCTAAGCCCCTCACTGCCGGCGGGGCCCGCGGCGCCGGCTGGCCGCTCTGAGTGCGGGACCCCGCTGAGCCCACGCCCACCCGAAACTCGCGCTGGCCCGCGAGCTCAGCGGGCAGCTCCGGTTCCGCCCGCGCCTCTCCCTCCACACCTCCCACCAAGCAGAGGAAGCCGGCTCCGGCCTCGGCCAGCCCAGAGAGGGACTGCCACAGTGCCGTGGCGGGCTGAAGTGCTCCCCATGCGCCGCTAGAGTGGACGCCGAGGCCGAGGGGGCGCCGAGAGCGAGGGCTGCTAGTATGTTGTCACCTCTCACTATCTCTGGAAGCCCCTCAAGGAGAGGGACCGCAGGCTGTTTCTCTAGGTCAGCAGCTAAACTCAGAAAACGTTTACTGAGTGAATGATGAAACGATACGTGAATAGGTGAATGCAGGGTGTCGGAGTCAACTATTCTTTTACACAGGTCCTAGCAGCTCCCATTGCTTCCAACCGCAGAAATGGTCCTTTCAAGCCCAGACTCTTTGGCAGGTCCTTCCAGCTATTGGAGTCACTCTGAACTACATTTCCCAGGATTCCAAGGGAGCCGCGCGCACTGAGCCCGTCTTCCTCCCAGAAATTGGCAAGTCACTGACCCTCGTCCCGCCCCCACCATTCCCCGCCTCCTCCTGTCCCGCAGTCCGGCCCGGCTGCTCTGCTTGTGCTTGTGTGTGTGTCGCTGCAGGCCTTATTCATGGGCTCACCGCTGAGATTCGACGGGCGGGTAGTACTTGTCACCGGCGCTGGGGCAGGTGAGCTTGCGAAGGTTGGAGGTGGCACGCCTTGCTTTCGCGCTGCTGGCCGCCCTTTTCGGGCCGGTATATGCGCGCAGCCGCAGCTGAGGTCACGCAGCTGAGGTGGTGGGGTGGAGAATGGCTCTTCTTGAGGCACCGAATCTGTTGCGGAAAGAGCCAGAAACACCTGGTCTGTCAGGCAGTTACAGCCCGTTTCTCCCCAGCACCCCGGTGTGGGCTTACCAAGGTCCTAACTGAGGGGAGAGGCCAGGCTGGGCTGCTGGTTGCAAAACTGGGTGAAAGTTCTCCCTGACGCTTATCTGTGGGCATCGATTGTTAGTCTTCCTGCAAATAACTCTCTTAGCTCTTTGCCTAGTGTTTTAAAGGACTGAAAAGCCGCGAGGGGCGGGGGCTGGAAATCGCCCCCTGAAGCGCAGAGCTGTCAGCTGAAAAGTCATTCAGTCGTTCACTGTTTGTTTCCCTCTGTCGTCCGCTTTTAAGTTCGTGAGAGGGCCTTCTTTAAAGAGGGCGTCTGATAAGAGCCCTCCCCGTTGGACTTTGTATGCTTAGCAAGTCACAAACTGTACTCGAAATCCACTGGGGTCTTGGCAGAGGTTGTAATCTCAAATGCGCACGGGGTCAGGTGTATGATGGAGAAAGAAAATGGGAGTTGGATGGGCACATTGAGGAACTGGAGAGCAGAGACTTCCGAAGTGGCCCAGCCAGTGGGAAAGTTGCCTGTATTTCAGGAGCGGCAAAATGGAAAATTGTTATGTGAAATAACCCCATTTTTTAAAGTACAAAAAATTAAAACATTCATACCAACATAGATGCTGTGCAGTGAGATTTTACCCAAGTTTCTCACCAGTGGGTGACCTCTGTAACCTCCAAGTGCAGGGATCTTGACATTATACACCTTTGATTCTCCACTGGTAATACCTTATACCTGGAAAGGCCCTAATGCATGAATTATTTGAGTTATATATTAAACGTTGCAAACTGTGGAATTCTGTCAATTAATTCCTATGTACTTTCATGTCTGATTGATAAAGTGGATTCTTATGCTGCCTTTCAGAAAATGCTTTTAGTATTGATTAGTAGCCAAGTATTTTATACCCATAGCTGTCTGGTTATATCTGCATGGGCATGTATTTGCGTGTACCCGTACCTTCTAAATGTTTTTAGGAAAACATTTTGTTTACACTTTGGTTTTGATGTAAATAATGTGTTTTACAACACTTGGTGTTTTAAATCTTTTTTGACAGTTCTTGGATAATTTTCATACAGGAGGTCCAGAGATTACATTCTAAGAAGTTTTTACTATCGCAAGGAGACTTTCATTTTCAGGGGCTATATCTGAAAATTATTCAAGGATAGGGACCGCTTCCTTTGACACTGTTAGCATACTTACACATGGTATGCAGTACATTTTACACGAGGACTCAGTACACTTACACAATCACACACATCTGTATTTAAAACCAGTTCATGATACAGTGTGTAGTACAGGCAGTGCATCCTGAAATTTATTTTCTATTCTGTTTTATTTATAAATTTTAGTTGCAACCCACAAAATTGATTTTGTGAAACAATGAGTTGTGACTAGACAGTTATGAACTTAGCACCTTACCTGCTGTTCGTAAACTGGTTAAATTCTCTCTTATTCATTCATAGTGGATTAATTTTTTTTTTTTTTTTTTCCAGAGGAAAAAGTCTTACTCTGTACCCAGGCTGGAATGCAGTGACCTGATCATGGCTCACTGTAACCTTGAACTCCTGGGCTCAAGTGATCTTTTTACGTCAGCTTCCAGAATAGCTAGGACTATACGTGTGTGCCACCATGCCCAGCTAATTTTTAAATGTTTTCAAGAGATGGAGTCTCTCTTTGTTGCCCAGGCTGGTCTCAAACTCCTGGCCTCAAGCGATCCTTCTGCTTGTATTAAATTCTAAAATAAGTTATTTGGTGAAATTTTCTAGATTTGGAAAACTGTGTGTTTTCTTTTTGTTTTTGTTTGAGAGGGAGTCTTGCTCTGTTGCTGAGGCTGGAGTACAGTGACATGATCTTGGCTGACTGCAGCCTCTGCCTTCTGGGTTCAAGCAATTCTCCTACCTCAGCCTCCCAAGTAGCTGGGGGTACAGGTCCATGCCACCACGCCTGGCTGAGTTTTGTGATTTTAGTAGAGACGGAGTTTCACCATGTTGGCCAGACTGGTCTTGAACTCCAGACCTCAAATGATCCGCCCACCTCTGTCTCACAAAGTGTTGGGATTACGGGTGTGAGTTGCCGCTCCTGGCCTTGGGTTGTTTTTGGAAGGGGCTAATAATTTATGCATCTCAGTTTATTTGTATACTTATTGATTAATTTATACTAAATATAAATTGTTAATTACATTTGTTCATTTGTCAATGAAATTTATCAATTATCTTAAAATGTAAAAAATATACACATATTAAAAAATGTAAACAATACAGAAAAACAGTCCAGAAGTAAGCCTTCCACTCTTTGTTGCTAGCCACATAGTTCTGTTCTCCAGAGGTACCACTAATTGCCAGTTTCTAATGTAATTTTCCCGAGATGCCCTATGCCTATAAAACTTTTCTCTTGGCCAGGGGCAGTGGCTCACACCTGTAATCCCAGCACTTTGAGAGGCCAAGGTGGGCAGATCACGAGGTCAAGAGATCGAGACCATCCTGGCCAACATGGTGAAACCCTATCTCTACTAAAAATACAAACATTAGCTGGACATGATGGCATATGCCTGTAGTACCAGCTACTCGCGAGGTTGAGGCAGGAGAATCTCTTGAACCTGGGAGGCGGAGGTTGCAGTGAGCCGAGATCATGCCACTGCACTCCAGCCTGGGCGACAGAATGAGACTGCATCTCAAAAAAGGAGCAAAAACAAAACTTTCTCTCTCTCGCTGTATATATAGATATTATTTCTTTTTGGATATATAAATTTATACCTTATAGCTTTGAGTCAGAATTAAATATTTTTTGTGTTTGATGACTGTGTAGTCAAGGTTCAGTGTAGGATGCAGAAACCACTAGATATTTTCAGCAGTGAAGGATTCAATACAGGTAATTAGGTTTTAGGCAGGTCTTCTTAGAATGACTTCCGAAACAATAGGAATTTGATCCATTAGAGGAGGCAATACCTCTGAGGCTGTCATTGGAGCTGTGCCACAGCCCAAGTAGCACTGGCACTAGGGACCTGAAGTATGGAAGCTGCCATCCAGGGATTAGGGAGCTGAATGAAGAAGTTGCCACTATAGTCAGTTTCTGAATACCTAGGAACTTTCAAGAAAATTAGCTTAACAACAACAGCCGGAACTCCCAGTAAGGTGGCCTCTGTCTCACTTCCACCTTCTAAATTTTATGCAGTTGCATCAGATGGTGGAACCCAACTCACAGCATCCTAGCAGCTAAGTAGAATGGTAGGAAATGGTAGTAGAATAGGTGGAAAAATACAGTTTTAAGCTTTCCAACCTCTGCAAGCAGAAGAGAGTGGATAGGTTGAGAATGTCAGTGATAGGATAGCTTGAGAATATCATTAAAACTTAATTAATTGTTCGCCAATTTCTTTAAATGGGGATTGGGTTGAGTGGATCAAAAAAATTATGCTGACATTTCTTCAACTTCTGATTATTTTGTTTTTGATTAGGATTGGGCCGAGCCTATGCCCTGGCTTTTGCAGAAAGAGGAGCGTTAGTTGTTGGTAAGTTGGTGTGTCTTTCTTTTTAATCCATAGCTGATAACTGAAATACAATCTTCACAAGCTATCTTTGTCTTTCTATCAAATAATTTTTCAAGGTTGAATTTTATTATTTTTACTTTTGCCAGAAGGTTTTTACCCCAACTAAGGCTGTCTTTTTAACTTACTTTTAAAAGTGAACCAGTTTCACAGAATTCCCAACTTAACAGAATTGATAACGAAGGGCTGGGGCTGGGCATGGTGGCTCGTGGCTATAACTCCAGCGACTTGGGAGACTGAGGCGGGAGTATCGCTTGAGACCAGGAGTTCGAGGCTGCAGAGAACTATGATTATACCATTGCACTCCAATCTGGGTGATGACGCAAAGCCCTGCTTCTCACAGAAAAGGATGGGGACAAGCATTTATTGTATAAAAGGAAATTCTTGACTTTAGTAAATTGTAGGCTGTAATTTTTTGAGATAGGAGGTTCATCTACTGGTGTGAGATCAAAAGAGAGCCCCTGTAAGTGTATTGATAAAAGTAAGAAATAACTGAGTTTTGAGAACTGAAAGTTTGGAGTCAAGGAATCTGAAGTATGGGTTTCTTATTTCTTTCATCAAAACTTTTCAACTGGAAGCTTTTTAAAAAGATTTAATTGAGGGGGCGGTTACATGAGTTTTTGTTAAGTGGTGGAGGGGTCAGATGGAAGATACTGTATTGAAGAATCCCAAAGGTGGGAGGTTTTAGTAATCTACGTGGTTTGGACTGACCTAATGTGCTTGACAGTGGGTGTGGACACAGAAACGAATTTGTCCACAACTGAGCCTTTGTGGGGAATAACTAAATGAGTGCTAAGTGCAAGGGTATATGTAGGACCCAGTACTTATTAGCATATTTCCTGGGATAAAATTGTAGGCCCACAATGACCTTCTAATTTCAGCTTTCTGACATCTTACGAGGCAATGCAGAGAGACGAATTTTCATCAGTTTGTTTGGGAGACACATATAACAAAAGATTAAGCAAGCAACCAGATTTTCTAAACAAGACCTAAGCAGAGCACTTAAGATGCTTTTCTCCTTCCTTGTGGATGTGTAGCTTATATTTATGGAAGGAACACTGACGCTTTGGATGTGCCTTGTTTAAGATCATAGCCACTATCTGCTAATCCAATCTGCTGCTTATGGCAGGGATGGATTTTGACATTGTATTGTTTGGACAGCGGGTGTATATTTCAGGCCCACTTTGTCATATTTTCCTAAGAATAGCTCATGTTGAGGCCTAAAGACACATGCTGTTACTGTTTTTAATTTTCCTTCTCTTTTTATGTTGCTATTTAGTTCTTAATATTTTTACTTTGTACGTTTTTATTTATTTACATCTTTTCTGCTCAATTCCATAACGGCAAGGATCTTGCTTTATCTTTTGTATCTACTAAAGGACCTAGAATATTGCTTTGTGCAAGGAAGGTACTTTATTCATTGGTTCTTTTATTGTTGATATACTTTTTGGGGGAAGGGCTGGTGTGTTTGAGATTGGTTGAATACATTTCTTGCTTTTTTTTGTTCTTGACTAAGAAACTTAGTTTATAAACCTGTTTTATAAAAAATTTTATTGCAGTATGTTCCTGTGCATCAGTTTTCCTTTATTTCCCTGTTCCCTCTGAATTTCTTAAATTCAGATTAGGAGTGTTTGAATTCTAAGAAAAAATTAAACAGAGATGCTGTGTCTATCTATTCTGTCATTGCATTATTATAGTAGAGATGATAATTGTGTCAAGTCCTGATAAAAGTCCAAGAATATAGAAGAAAAATATTTCCTAAACTTGAATGAAGAGCCAGATTTAGTTTAGTATTAAAGAGGAGAATTCAATCTATGTAGAAGTGCAGAAATTTTGACTGATGTTTTCTATTCCTTTTTAAAGTCTGTGTCTTACCTGTTAGCCTTTTTATGTGTATACCATAGACACCCTGTTTCCAAGTTGCATCACATACACTCATTTTTTTTCTTTTTTGTTTTTTGAGATGGAGTCTCACTCTGGTGCCCAGGCTGGAGTGCAGTGGCTTGATCTCGGCTCACTGCAACCTCTGCCTCCCAGGTTCAAGCAGTTCTCTGCCTCAGCCTCCCAAGTAGCTGGGATTACAGGTAGCTGCCACCATGCCTGGCTATTTATTTATTTATTTATTTATTTATTTATTTAAGTAGAGATGTGGTTTCACCATCTTGACCAGGCTGGTCTTGAACTCCTGACCTCTTTTTAGAAGTGGCGTGTCTTTTCTACTCACATTTCATCGGCCAAAGGAAATCACTTTTCTAAGCCGGAAGTTAGGGGCATCATTTAAGATAGTCTCCAATTTTGGGTTAATATGATTGCTATGTTTTATATTCTATTATATAAAGCTTATGGATTATTTAAATTTGGTATAAGAACTGCTAAGCCTTAGGCTGATACTGTAAAAAGGAACATTTGCTTTTGTGTAAATTACATCTTTCAGGAAATGCTTGTGCATATCTTAAGCAGGATATTGGGAATTCAGTAGTTTTGAGGTTTCCTCAGTAGGTGAACTGTATCTTGTTCTCTGAATAGTAAGTTTTATTTTGAGGACATAAACACGAGAAAGACTGACAAAAAGGAGCAAAAAGAACTCCTTAGGAAAAGAAAGGGAGTTCTACTCTTGAACTGAAGTAACATCTTTGGGTAAATTAAATTACAGTCTTTTTAAGTAAGATTGACATGACTTTTCCGTGCTGCAGTTATGTAATAGTGGTAAAGCTGAGTCTTAACTTCCTGTGGGCAGATGCTAGAGCCAGTGTTTTTAACCACTATGGGATCTTGACAGCTGGAAGTTGAACTGTAGTGGGCAAGGTGCATTGCCTTTGAAGTCAGGCCAAGCTTTAAATCCTGGCTCTGCTGCCTAATTATATGACCTCTCTGTTTGTAGCTGTCTTACCTAACTTCCAGGATTGTGGTGAGGGTAAATGACAAAAAATTAAAGGCTTTCGGAAAGGGAAGAGAAAGGAACCAATATCAGTCCCTGCTTACCATATATGAGTCACTCTGCTCAAGAACTGGATATATCAAAGTGAACCTGAGGTCTTGTTGACTCAAGGCACGTCCCAGCCCCCTCATACATGTTTCTCCTAGATGCTTAAAGAAAAAGCTCTGTGTGTTAGTCTATTTTCTGTTGCTTATCACAGAACACTTAAAACTGGGTAATGTATTTTAAAAAAGGAATTTATTTCTTACAGTGATGTAGGCTGAGTAGTCTAGTGTTGAGGTGCTACATCTGCTGAGGAGGGCCTCCTTCTGGTGGGGACTCTGTACAGAGTCCCGAGATGGCACAGGGCATTACACGGCAAGGGGCTGAGTGTGCTGGCTCTGGTCTCTTTTCCTCTTCTTATAAAGCCACTTGTTACTCCCATGATAACCTTTTAATTCATTACCTGATTAATCCATTAGTCCATGAATGGATTAATGCATTTTTAAGGGCAGAGCCTTCACAGTTCAATCATCTTTTAAAGGCCCCACATCTCAATACTGCCACGTCAGGGATTAAATTTCAACATGAGTTTTCGAGGGGATAAATATTTAAACCATAGCAGGCTGCTTTAGGCACTGATGACTCTCTGCAAGGGTAAGTATAGTATTTAGTGATCAAGAATATATACCGATTGAGTAAGTTAAACTGTTATAATACCGGGAGAAAGATCGTAAGAAGGCACATGTGAATTCCAGCTTATAATAAATGAGCCATACATAAAATACCCACATTTCCCTTAGATACCTCCATGACTATCACCAACTTGGGTTATGGGGGAAAACCTTTGAATAAATTTAGAGTAGCTCTTAGCTATTTGTCATTTTAAGAACTAGAGTAGTTCTTAGCAATTTGTTATTTTGTCATTTGCCAGTTTTAAAAAAAGTAATAAAGTTAATAGGCTTAACATCAAATAGATTGATTTATTCATCTAACCAGTATTTATTAAGTGTCTATTATGTAGCAAACACTGTTCTAGATGCTGGAGGAATATAGTGGGAATAAAACAGGGTCCCTGCTTTCATGGTGCATATATTCTAGTGGGGGGCAGTGGAGGGACAGAGAACCAGCAAATACATATGTAAAAGTATAATAGATAAAGGTAGGTGCTATGGACGAAAAAAAATGAGTTAAAGGAACAGAAAATGCTGAAAGAAGTGTTTTAAGGAGAGACTGCAGGAAGTGAAGGAGTACGCTTTGAAGACATCTGCTGCCTAAGCATCCCTGGCAGTGGAAGCAGCTGAAGCCAAGTTACTGAGGCCAGAGTAGGCATGGTATATTTTAGGGTTAGGAAGGGGCCAGTGTGGTTGTAGTGAGCAAGGTCATAAGGGAGACAAAAGTGAGAGATGAGGGCAGAGGGGTCCTAGAAGGTCAGATCACATAGGACCTTTAGTTCAGAGTAAGGACTGACTTTTACCCTGAGACGGGGAGCCATTAGAGGTTATGAACAGAAGAGGAACGTGACCTGATTTAAGGGTGAAATAGATCATTCTCATTGCTGTTTGGAGACTAGATTGTAGGGGAACACGAGTGGAAGTGGAGAAAAAAGATGGGCACCTTGAGATTTATTAACTATTAATTCATTTGTATATTCTTTGTTATTTTCCATAAAAAGAGAAGAAGCAGACCAGTTGGAGGCTTTTGCGTAATCCACATAAGAGACAGTGGTGGTTTAGACAATGTGATGGGGATGGAGGTGGTGCAAATAAGTTAAATTCTGGATATATTTTGAAGAAAGCTATGGCAAAATTTTTTGATGGTTTGTATGTGGATTATAAGGGAAAGAGAAGTCAAGATGGTTCCAAGATTTTTGAGTCAAACATCTGGAAGGATAGAGTGTCTGTTTACTGAGACAGAAAAGACTGAAGGAGGAAGAGATTGGCACAGTGGAGACAATCCTATTAGACCTTCAGATGGCAATATTAAGTAGGCAGTGGGATATAGGATACTGTAGTTGAGGGCACAGGTTGAGGCTAGACAGAGAAATCTGAATATTCTCTGTTTATAGATGTTATTTAAAGCTAGGAGACTGGATCAGATTATCTGGGTAGTGAGTACAAATGAACAGGAAAAGAGGTTGAAGGACCGAACTCTGAATGACCCAGTCTTTCATTTTCAGTTTTCTTCTCCCATTAAGGATACATTTGATGCCTTATTGTTGAGGCAAAGTCAGTTAAAGGGACCGAATTTAAGATACTGCTCTCTAAACTACCATCATATTTTGGAGTTTTTCAAATATTTAGATACAGTTATGGCCATTCTGGAAAAGATTCCTGATGAACTAAGGTGATTGTATCTTTCTACCAAAAGTGAAAACAGTGTGACAGTCCTGTGTTTTCCCATTTTCTTGGCTGTCAAGAAACTTAAAGGTAAACCTGACATTGTCCTCAACTAGAGTAACTACCTTTAGCTTACGCTTTTAGTATGCTTGTCTTTTCTGGACATAACATGTTGTTTAATTTTTCCCATCTTTAATAGTCCTATTGCACATTCATTTATAATTTAAATCAGTTCAAATAGTTTTGATAGCAGTCAGGACATAAACATAATACAGGAATGAAAACCTCCATTGGACCCACAGTTCTAAAATCCATGAAATAATTCTTTTTTTTTTTTTTTTCTGAGATAGAGTCTTGGTCTTGTCACCCAGGCTGGAGTGCAATGGCGTGATCTCGGCTCACTGCAACCTCCGCCTCCTGGGTTCCAGTGATTCTCCTGCCTCAGCCTCCCAAGTAGCTGGGATTACAGGCACCAGCCACCACACCTGGCTAATTTTTTCTATTTTTAGTAGAGACGGGGTTTCACCATGTTGGCCAGGCTGGTCTCGAACTCCTGACCTCAGGTGATCCACCCACTTCAGCCTCCCAAAGTGCTGGGATTACAGGCGTGAGCTACCACGTACTGCCTTGATGAAATAATTCTTGATGCTGTTGTCTGCCATAGGAAACCTTATCAAAATGGGAGGAAATACATCAAGCATAGAAAATAGGAGGCTGGGTGTGGTAGCTCATGCCTGTATTCCCAGTGCTTTGTGAGGCTGAGGCAGGAGGAATGCTTCAGGCCAAGAGTTTTAGAATAGTCTGGGCAACATCGTGAGTCCCCATCTCTCCAAAAAAAAAAAAAAAAAAAAAGAGAGACAGAAAATGGGAATGTGTGGAAGGGCATCCAAGAAATGGTTAATAGCAGGTAGCTAGGTATCTCTGGGAGAGAGTAGAGTAAGGGCAAGGGGTGAAAAAGGACTTCTTGAATATACATGGCTTGAATTTCTTTAAAAGTATATGTATAAGGTAAACCCTCCAAAAAGGAAATACGTTTCTAATATAATATTACCCTCTCATCCTTAAATATACTTCTTGGATTAATCAGCACAAAGGATGTCACAGTTAGTACATATAAAAACTATCCCAGTTTTGTAGAATTGGAAGCAACATTTTACTTTGGAAATAAAATAGTTTATATATATGTCATTGTTGATAGATACAACTTTGTTGGTGACAGATCCTTGGATTGAGTGTCTCTCTATATGAACATGAATATGCATAAATGTTATTATAAAGCACTCTTCAAATATAAAGCTTTGTAACATTGTTACTCTTGGTAATAATGGTAAGTGGTAAGTTAGAAATTGGTGTATAAACCATTTCCCACGTTGATCTACAGCAAAAAGAAGGAACTCTGTGGTAAATTAAAGCATTAAAGTGAGGCAAGGCTACGAGATCTCTTTAAAGTTATGCTGTGGATAATAGGAAAATCCACTGTGGATTACGAGCAAGGGGCTGACATAATATAAAGGCCTCCCATAGTATAAATGGGCAGCAACTGCAGTAATCTAGGAATGAGATTATGGAATAGGGAAGAAATGGAGATAGCTAATTTCTCAAAAGAACTGGCAAATTCTCACTGCATAAACTATCTAAGAGTCCAAAGCACCCAGCACAGTGCTGGATACAGAATGGGAACACAGTAAATATTTGAAGATTCCTAATGAAATTGATGACAAGACCTGATGACTCAGTGGCATGTGCTTCTCAGAAATGGGAGAAGAGAAAGAGTGCCTGAGACAAGTCTCACCCATCAGAGAAGTGACAGAAGTGGGTCGGGGGGCAGTACGAGGAAGATGATGTTTGGTTTGGTTTGCTTTTGTGTGTGTGTGTGTGTGTGTGTGTGTGTGTGTGTGTGTGTGTGCACGCACAAAGTACAAGATATATTCCCTCAGCTAGTTTAGCAGCCCTGGTATCAGGAGACTCAAAGCTTATTTCTTGCTATAGTCTTTGGAGCCAATAGTCAGAAAGCTAGGGTCAAGGACAGAGAGAAAGAACAAGAAAACCTGCTTCTAAGAATAAAGACCTGTGTAGCAAATACAATTATTAAGGACAAATCTAGACTTCTTAGTTTCTACAAAACACTGAAAAGCAATGTGCATAATACTCATCAAGTAATATTAATGCTCAGATATGAACTTTATTTTTCTTTCAGCATTTCAGTAAAGGAATTTATGATTCTTATCATATGTAACAAAGAATGAACATCTTTTATAAATAAAGGACATTTACAAATCTATAAGAAAGACAAGTATCCCAAATAAAATGTGAACTAAACAGGCAAAACAATAATAACTATAAATATAAGCCCATGAAAATAAAATATTACTTTACTAGTGCTCAAAAAAATGTAAACTAAAATAATGAGCTACAAAGTATAATCATTTAATTGTCAGACTGAAGGCAATGATAATAACCAATGTTGTGAGAATGTGAGATAACAGGCATTCTGACAAACACGTGGTTCTATTTTCAGGCTATTGATGCCTGATAATTTGGTACCTTGTACTTAGTTATCTATTTACGTACTTATAGAATACTTTTTATCGGATCTAAGTGTGTTTTAGAATTCCTTGGATCCTGGCTGGGTGCAGTAATCCCAACACTTTGGGAGGCTGAGGCAGGAGGATTGCTTGAGGCCAGGAGTTCAAGACCAGCCTGGGCAACATAGCAAGACCCACTGTCTTTGCCAAAAAAATAAAAATAAAAATAAAAAAATCAGGTGTGGTGGTGCATACCTGTAGTCCTAGCTACTCAGGAGGCTGAGGCAGGAGGATGGTTTGAGCCTGGGAGTTTGAGACTTTAGTGAGCTATCATTGTGCCACTGCACTCAGCGTGGGTGACAGTGACACCCTGACTCAAGAAAAACAGAAAGGATTTCCCAATATACTTACATTCCCAATATAGCATGTATTTGATAAAATTTTGGGAATGCTTTTTAGGAAAAATCTTCTGTACTTAATAGACTGTCTAAGTCACTGATTTATTTAAAATGACAGAAATGAGGAAAAGCTTTATGTTAAAAAAAGCTCTTCAGGGTTATGAACTGGATTTTATATGGAAAACGTGCAAATGTATCACACTTTGGAACATTTTGATCATTTCAGCTGAAAAGACTTGACCCTTGACTATCATAGTCTTACCATTTTTTGCTACCTATATGAAAGCTATTTGTTTGAGTCGGGTGGTTTGTTTATCTTTTCCTTCATATCCACAAAAAATGTGATTTTTTTTTTTAACTTAGTGGAAATAATGATCTTTTTAGGGTAAAAGAAACTTGCTTAAAGCATTAGAGGAGCAGAGTGGTATTGTAGTAGATCCAGTTTCTAGTGTAAATTTTGCCGTTTCTTACAGACTTAGAGGGACCTGTGGTAAGAGAATCTTTTCCAAACTGTTTTCTTATCTGTGAAAGGAGGAACAGTTGTTACTGCCAGCCTCTTAAAAAGCTACCTGGAGATTAAATGCATCAATATACATAGTGGTTTTATTGAAATGTGAAGTACACACATATCGGTATAAGTTATTATTATTACTACTAGAATTTTAGCCATACATTTAACTGGTAACAGTGTCACATGTTATGGATACAATTCTCTTTGTATATAATTGCAAAACGTATTTTTAATGTTCTTTCTATATCTAAGCTTTTCAACATGTAACCAATGATTTTCTTTTCTTACTGTCTTTAATTGACACATAATAATTATACATATTTATAGGGTACAGTGTGATATTTTGATACCTTTATACAGTGTGTAATGATCAAATCAGTAATTAGCATATCCATCACCTCAAACATTTGTCCTTTGTTTGCATTGGGAGCATTCAGAATCCTCTCTTCTATATATTTGAAAATATAGTATAAATTATTGTTGGCCATAATCACCCTAGAGTACTATACACTAGTAGAACTTATTCCTTCTATTTAGTTGTAATTTTGTATTGGTTAATCAATCTCTTCCTATTCATCTCTTCCCTGCTACCCTTCCCAGCCTTCAGTAACCAGTATTATACTCTGTACTTCTGTGAGATCAACTTATTTAGCTTCCACATATGGGTGAAAACATGCTGTATTTATCTTCCTGTGCCTGGCTTATTTTACTTAACATAATGTCCTCCAGGCTCATCTATGTTGCTGAAAATGACAGGATTTCTTTTTTTTTTAAAATGGCCAAATAGTATTCCATTATGTATTGTGTGCCGCATTTTCTTTATCCGTTCATCTGTTAATGAATGCTTAGGCAGGTTCCACATCTTGACTATTGTGAATAGTGCTGCAGTAAACATGGGAATGCAGATATCTCTTTGACATACTGATTTCCTTTCCTTTGGTTTATATATATCCAGCAATGGGATTAATTCATATAGTAGTTCTGTTTTTAGTTTTTTTGAATAACCTCCATACTGTTTTCCATAATGGCTATACTAATTTACATTTCCACCAATAATATATGAGAGTTTCATTTTCTCCACATTCTTGTCATCCTTTGTTATTATTATTATTTTTTTGCCTCTTTGGTAGTAGCCATTCTAACTTGAAATGATCTCATTGTGGTTTTGATTTGCATTTTCCTGATGATTAGTCATGTTGAGCATTTTTTCATATACTTCTTGGCCATTTATATGTCTTTTTTTTTTTTAAAGACGGAGTCGCACTCTGTTGCCCAGGCTGGAGTGCAGTGATGTGATCTTGGCTCACTGCAACCTCTGCCTCCCGGGTTCAAGCGATTCTCCTGCTTCAGCCTCCTGAGTAGCTGGGACTACAGGCACCTGCCACCACACCCAGCTATTTTTTTTTTGTATTTTTAGTAGAGAGGGGGTTTCACCATGTTGGCCAGGCTGGTCTCAAACTTCTCACCTCAAATGATCCACCTGCCTCGGCCTCCCAAAGTGCTGGGATTACAGGCATGAGCCACCATGCCTGGCCATTGAGAAGTGCCTATTCAGTTCATTTGCCATTTTAAAAATATACTGTTTATTTATTTATTATTTATTTATTAGGATTATTTATGTTTTATTTTTGGTGTTGAGTTTTTATGTATTTTGGATATTAATCTCTTGTTGGATGAGTAGTTTGCAAATATTTTCTCCCATTCTACAAGTTGGTTTTTTTTGTTGTGCAGAAGCTTTTTAGTTTGATCTAGTCCCATTTGTTTATTTTTGCTTTCGTTGCCTGTGCTTCTGAGGTCTCATTTACAAAATCTTTGCTGGAATCAATGTCCTGAAGTGTTTCCCCCATGTTTTCTTCTAGTAGTTTCATAGTTTCAGGTCTTATGTTTAGCTTTTTAATAACTTTTGTGTTGATTTTTGTATATGATGAGAGATAGGGGTCTAGTTTCATTCTTCTGCATATGGATATCCAGTTTTCCCAGCACCATTTATTGAAGACTGTCCTTTCTCCCCTGTATGTTCTTTGCACCTTTGTAGAAAATCAATTGGGTTTAAATGTGTGGATTTATTTCTGTGTTATCTATTCTGTTCCATTGTTCTATGTATCTATTTTTATGTCACTATCATTGCTGTTTTGGTAGCTATAGCTTTATAGTATATATTGAAATCAAGTAGTGTGAGACTTTCAGGTTTTTTTCTTTTTGCTCAGTATTGCTTTGGTTATTTGGGATCTTTTGTGGTTTCATGTGAATTTTAGGATTTTTTTTTTTTTTATTTCTTTGAAGAATGTCACTGGTTCCCTGGTTGTCTAGTGGCTAGGAACAACAGCAAAAAAAAAGAATGCCACTGGCATTTTGATAGAGATTGCATTGAACCTGTAGATCACTTTGGGTGGTATGGCCATCTTAACAGTACTAATTCTTCCAATCCATGAACGTGGGATGTCTTTCCATTTTTTGTGTCCTCTTCCCATTTCTTTCATCAGTGTTTTATAGTTTTATTGTAGAGATCTTTTGCCTCAATGGTTGATTTATTTCCAGGTATTTTATTATTCTTTTTCTGGTGATTGTAAATGGGATTGCTTTCTGGTTTCTTTTTCAACTAGTTTGTTATTGGTTGATATGGTATGGATGTTTTTCTCCTCCAAATCATGTTGAAATGTGATTGGCTTAACACCAACCCATTGATGATAAGTGAGTTCTTACTCAGTTCATGTGAGATCTGGTTGTTTAAAACAGTCTGGGACCTCCTTCTCCCTCTTGCTCCCACTCTTGCCATGTGATACACTTGCTCCTCCTTTGCCTTTTGCCATGACTGGAGGCTTCTTGAGGGCCTTACGAGGAGCAGATGCTGGAGCCCTGCCTGTGCAGCCTGCAGAATTATGCTCCAATTAACCTCTTTTCTTTATAAATTACCCAGTCTCCGGTATTTCTTATATATAACAATGCAGAAGTGGCCCGACACATTGGTGTATAGAAATGCTACTGATTTTTGTATGTTGATTTTGTATTCTGCAACTTTACTGAAGTCATTTATCAGTTCTAAGAGTTTTTTGGTAGAGTCTTTAGGTTTTTCTGTATATAGGATTGTGTCATCTGTAAATAGGAACAGTTTGATATCCTTCTTTTTAATTTGGATGCCCTTTCTTTCTTTCTCTTGCCTAGTTGCCCTGGCTAGTACTTTCAGCACTATGTTGAATAAGAGTGGTGAAAGTGGGCATTTTTATTTTGTTTCAGTTTTTAGAGGAAAAGCTTTCAGCTGTTCCCTATTGAGTATGATGTTAGCTGCAGGTTTGTCATATATGACCTTTATTGTATTGAGGTACATTCCTTCTGTACCTAATTTGTTGAGAGTTTTTATCGTGAAGGAATATTGAATGTTATCAAATGCTTTTTCTGTGTCTCTCGAGATGATCAGATGGTTTTTTCTCCTTTATTTTGTTGATGTGATATATCACATTTATTGATATGCATACATGTAACCATCATTACATCTCTGGCTAAATTTCACTTGATTATGATATATAATCTAATTGGATTCAGTTTGCTAGTATTTTGTTTAGGATTTTTATGACTGTGTTCATCAGGGATATTGGACTTCAGTTTTCTTTTTTTTGTTGTTTTGTTGTTGTCTGGTTTGGGTATCGGGGTAATGCCCGCCTTATAGAATGAATTTGGAAGAAATCCATTCCCCTGCTTCAATTTTTTGAAATAGTTTGAGAGGAATTTGTATTAGGTATTCTTTAAGTGTTTGGTAAAATTCAGCAGTGAAGCTGTCTGATACTGCTCTTTTCTTTCCTGGAAGAGTTTTTAATACCTGCTTCAATCTTGTTCCTTGTCATTGACCTGTTCAGATTTTCTAATTCTTCTGAGTTGAATCTTGGTTGTAGGTCATATGTCTATGTCCAGTTTTCCTCTAGTTTGTTGGCATAGAGTTGTTCACAGTAGTCTTTAACGATCTTTTTTATTTCTGTGGTATCAGTTGTAAATGTATTTTTTTCATTTCTTATTTTATTTATTTGTGTCTTCTCTTTTTTCTTAGTCTAGCTAATGAATTGTCAGTTTTGTTTATCTTTTCAAAAACCAACTTTTTGTTTCAGTGACCTTCTGTATTTTTTTTTTAGGCCGAATTTTGTTTATTTCTTCTCTGATCTTCATTCCTTCTATCTACTGATTTTGGATTTGATTTGTTCTTGCTTTTCTACTTCTGTGAGATGCATTTTTAGATTGTTTATTTGAATTCTTTCTACTTTTCCAGTGTAGGCGTTTATTGCTATAGGCTTTCCTCTTAGTACTGCTTTTGCTATATTTCATAGGCTTTGGTAGGTTGTGGTTTTATTTTCAGTTGTTTCAAGAAATGTTTAAATTTTCTTCTTAATTTCTTTGCTATCCATTGGTTATTCAGGAATATGTTGTTTAGTTTGCATGTATTTGTACTGTGTCCAAAATTCTTGTTATTGATTTGTAGTTTTATTTCATTGTGGTTAGAAAACCAAAACATATCAAATAAAAAATTTATTAAGACTTATTTTGTGGCCTAACTTATGGTCTGACATGGAGAATGTTCCATGCGCTGATGTGTGTCTGCAGCTGTTGGATCAGATGTTCTATTAACTTCTGTTAGAACCATTTCATTTCTGGAGCAGTGGTCTTTTTGGTCCATTTTGTTTATAGAGCAGTTTATTAACTTCTGTTAGGACAATTTCATTTCTAGAGCAGTGGTCTTTTTGGTCCATTTTGTTTATAGAGCAGTTTAAGTCCAAAGTTTCTTTGTTGGTTTTCTTTCTTGATGATCTTCCCAGTGCCATGAGTGAGGTATTGAAGTCCCCAACTATTATTGTATTGAAGTCTATCTTTCTCATTAGATCTGGTAGCAATTGCTTTATATATCTGGGTGTTCCAGTGTTGGGTGCATATATATTTACAACTGTTATGTCCTCTTGTTGAAATGATACCTTTATCTTTATATAATGACCTTGTTTTTTCTCTTTGCATTGTTTTTGACTTAAAGTCTATTATATCTGATGTATATAGTTGACTCTCGAACAACATAGGTTTGAATTGTACAGGTTCACTTATACATTTATATTTTAAAAACCACATATCAATAGAAAATACAATATTCATAGGATGTGAAATTTGCATATATGGAGGGCCTACTTTTTGTATACATAGATTTCACAGGGCCAACTTCAGGACTTGAGTATGCACAGATTTTGGTGCACATGGAGTGTCCTGGAACAAATGCCTTGTATATGCTGAGTTGTGAATGTAGTTATCCTGCTTATTTTTGGTTTCTATTTATGTAGAATATCTTTTTCTATCCTTTCGTTTTCAGTCTATGTGTGTCTTTATGGGTAAAGTGAGTTTCTTGTAGGTAGCATATAGTCGAGTATTTAAAAAAATCTATCCAGCCAATCTCTATCTTTTAACTGGGAAATTTAATTCATTTATATTCAAGATAAATAGGTAAGAACTTCTGTCATTTTGTTAATTGTTTTCTTTTTTTTATGTTCTTTGTTCCTTTCTTTATCTTTTATTGTCTATCTCTTCAGTTTTGTGTTTTTTTTTGTAGTGATAAAATTGGATTATTTTCTCTTTCTCATTTGTGTATCTGCTCTGCCAGTGAATTTTAAGCTTTCATATGTTTTCATGATGGTAGTTCATCCTTTCACTTCCAGATGTAGGACTCCCGTAAGCATTTCTTGTAAGACTTATCCTTTCACTTCAGATGTAGGACTCCCATAAGCATTTCTTGTAAGACTAGTCTAGTGGTGATAAATTCTCTCAGTTTTTTCTTGTCTGGGAAAGACTTTGTTTCTCCTTTATTTCAGAAGGATAGCTTGCTGGAGTTGTATTCTTGGCTGGCAGGTTTTTTTTTTTTTTTCTTTCAGCATTTTTGAATGTCGTCATTCCATTCTCTCCTGGCTTATAATGTTTCTGCGGATAAATCTGCTTTTAGTCTAATAGGGATTCCCTTATACATGACTTGATGCTTTTTTCTTGCTGTTTTTAATATTCTCTTTTTGTCTTTGACTTTTGACAGTTTTACGAGAATGTGCTTTGGAGAGGACATTTTTGGGTTGAATACATTTGAAGATCTTTGAGTTTCCTGGATGTGGATGTCCATCTTTCTTTCAGGACTTGGGGAGTTTTCAGCTAAAATGTTTTCTATGCCCAACTTCACTCCTTCTGTAACTCTCAATATGTAAAAATTTGTTTACTTAATGGTGTCCCATTAGTACCATAGGTTTCTTCATTCTTTTTTATGTTTTCCTCTTTCCTTTTTGTTTTTTGTCTGACTAGGTTATTTCAAAAGACCTGACTTTGAGTTTAAATACTCTTTCTTTTGCTTGATGTAGTCTGTTGTTAAGCTTTCAATTGTGTTTTTAAATTTCATTCATTGAATTCTTGTTTTTTCTTTTTTCTTTTTCCTATCAGATGGGCAATGTGCTTGTTTCAGGACAAAGTTTGAGGGAGGCACGTCTTACACATAAGCGTGAACATTCAATCATCTATTCATTGAATTCTGAAGCTCTGTTTTTTTTAAATGATATATATATCTTTTTGTTGAATTTCTCATTTATATCGTTAATTGTTTTTCTGATTTTCTTGTATTATCTATTTATATTTTCTTGTATCTCACTGGATTTCCTTAAGATCATCATTTTGAATTACCTTTCAGGCATTTTGTAGATTTTCTTCTATTTAAGTTTGTTACTGGAGAGTTGTGTTTCTTTGGAGGTGTCATGTTTCCTTGTTTTTCCATGTTTCTTTTTTTTTTTAACTTAAACAAATTGTTTAAATAAAGGTATCTCTTTATTTATTTTTTTAAATTTATTCACCTGGAGACAGGTTGCCCAGGCTGGAGTACAGTGGTGCTATCTCAGCTCACTGCAACCTCTGCCTCCTGGTTCAAGCGATTCTTCTGCCTCAGCCTCCTTAGTAGTTGGGACTACAGGTGCCCACCACCACGCCTGGCTAATTTTTGTTATTTTTGGTAAAAATGCGGTTTCATCATGTTGGCCATACTGGTCCCGAACTCTTGACCTGAAGTGATCCACCTACCTCAGCCTCCCAAAGCGCTAGGATTGCAGGCGTGAGCCACCTCACCTGGCCTGTTTTTCCATATTTCTTTTGTTCCTACATTGATATTTGTATGTCTAGTAGAACAGTCGTTATCTTCTACTTTTATGAAGTAACTTTTGTAGGGAAAGACTTTTTTCTCCATATATCAGTTGGGTTGGGTGTTTGGTTTAGCTTCTGGTTGGGCACAGAAGTATAATTGCCTTGTGATTTTTTTGGCTGTAATCAACATCAGCAATGTCTGTATGTGCCTCAGTGGCCTTGACTTTGGTGTTTGTGGAGACAGTGGCACGGTTTTGCTGGGAAGAGGGATTGCCAGGTGGGTTAGTTCTCAGTCCCTGGTGAGTGAGCATGGTGCATGGTAGATCCTCCATGGGAGGGGGAAGGGTTGCTGGTGGTGTCAGTTGTCTTGGTCCATATGGGGCACATGTGGCACATGGTTGCTCTCTACTGCTAGATAGATCATGGTTGCTTGAGGCGATAGATGCTGGCCAGGCTAATTCTTAGTCTCTGGGGAATGCATATGTCAGCCTTCTCTTCCTGGTGGCAGTGTCCCCATTGTACTTGAATATTTGTTTTTGTTTTTGGAGTGTAGGGTGCTACATGGACTGAGGTCATAGTGGTACCACTGAAACTAGCTGGGTTCATGATCCTGCAGCCTTCTGTGTGGGCATGGTGGGATGATGACAGATGGCACCCCTAGGATATGGAGATGTTTGGGTTATTGGCCTCCAGGTCAGAATGCACACCAGCAGTGGTTCCATTCCTAAAATGGGGTCGTACTGTAACAGCTTGGGTCTCATGGGATGGGGAGGACTCAGCCTGTGTTCCTTTTAAGGAGCAATTCAGCTGTCTATACTCCAGGAAGGTCCCTCTACTGAGCTCAGGGTCTGTGAGAACTGTGGAACTCTTTGGTAGCTAGGATTGCAGGTATTTGTGATGGTAATGGTGACTCTTAGGTATCTCCCACTTAACCTTTTACCCACAATAGGAAGTCCCTCTCAGCTCTAAGCTGATTATATCTGGAGGCTTCATTTCCCCCTCTAAGCTGCCATGCCGAGTTTCTTTGCCTCAGAAGGTTTTTGTCACTTCCTTGCTGAATTGTCATGTTCTCCCTTAGACATTCTACCTGAAGCGCTGTTATTTGTTGTTTTGGTCCTTCTTTGCAGAGGAGACAAGGATTGGGCACCTCTAGTTGGCCATCTTGATGACGTCTAACCAGTGTTTTTCTAGTTAAGATTTTAATTTCTGTGATTTTGCTCTGGTGATAGTGGGATTGCTGAATGGGTCAGTGTCAATTTAGTGGCCTCTAATGTGGAGATTTGTTTGAGATAAATTTACCCCAATATTATTTAACTGCCCATGATTGATCTCAATAAATTATTTATCCAACTTTCAATGCTTGCCTGCCTGGTTGCGCTTTGTAAAATTTCCACTTGGGGGTAGTGTTTCATTGCACAATCAAACAATGCTTTCTTCACTTAAGTATCACATATTCTAACTTGCTTTTGAACTTTCTTGTGCTTAAAAAGGGTCATAAAAGACTGTTAGCCGTCTTAAAATCTTGATATTTTTTAACTGGTTGTTTCCTGTCATTTGAATAATTGCATTGAAATGAACAGTTAATAAGAATTCAGTCTTTTGAGAATCCTAACACTTTTTTCCATCTGTTAAGGGGTAATATAAGCCTCTTTCTATTATTTTTGTGTCTTTGTAACATTTTTATTTGCCATAAGACATCATATTATACTGTCAGAAAAAAATCTCAGTCCGCATTTTGAAAAACTCATTTCCTGTTTTCAAAAAGTTAAGTGAAAATATATATGCCTTAGCTGATTTTAGGCATTGGCTTTTTCTACGTATTATCCCATTACCTATTTATCCAGTTCCACTGTCAACCCGCACTCCAGTTTTAAAAAGAGCAATTTTTCAGAAGAAAAAAAAATCTTGTTTCAAAAAATTGTGTTAATCATAACTATTACATTTTCATGTATACCATTCTGCTGTTTATTAATTAGTAACTTTTTAATTGATATAGTTTTCAAAATCTCTGCAGTAACCCTATGGAGAAGATCATTTCACAATGCAGATTCTTTGTTTCAAATAATTCTAAGTTCTGTTTTTCCAAGTTATTTTCAAATAATTCTTTTAAGTTCTGTTTTTCCAAGTTATTTGGCATTTGTCTATGTATCTTTTTATTAGTTTTTGCATGTTATTTTGTAAATTTTTTCATAAATTATTGTGTAAATTAACTTTGTTATTTGTTCTTGTTTGATTATGTTGGCTTGGATATATGCTTTATGCTAAAATCTGTGTATCACTGTCGCCGTCACATATTTAACTTTCAATAAATAATAAACTCTTTGAGGGCAAACACCATTCTTACACATTTGTGTGTTCCTCTGTAGATTTTCTTGCAAGTAGTAAATTCTCAATGTTTGTAAATATATACTTGGATATAGGGAGATGTTATATGGTAAGTGTGATCAGGTGTTAAACATACGAACATGGAGTTATGGTATAAATTAGTGACTAAACATGTACTGGTTCTGTATGTAATTTTTGACCTCTTTTGATAAATAGTTTTTATTTCTTTCATTTTAGACACTGTGTATGTTGTAAAAACTTAAAATACTATTTTTTAATATTTTAAGCTCATGCCTGTTGCTTTTAAAATCTTTTATACATAAAGACTTTCTTATGGAGAAGATATTTCAACATTGTATGCTTAATCTTTAAAAACTTTTTTATTGTGGTAAGAATACTTACGAGATCTATCCTCTTCAAAAGGTTTTAAGTGTACAATATAGTATTGTTATAGGTATGTTGTATAGCCGATCTCT
The DNA here is from genome assembly GCF_049350105.2 of Macaca mulatta. NCBI lineage: Eukaryota > Metazoa > Chordata > Mammalia > Primates > Cercopithecidae > Macaca > Macaca mulatta. Next base: position 128,559,772 of record NC_133411.1, read on the forward strand.
AGAACTTATTTATCTTGCATGATTGAAACTTTTTTTTTCTTCCTCTTAAGACAGAGTTTCCACTCTGCTGTCCAGGCTGGGGTGCCGTGGCCTGATCTCAGCTCACTGCAACCTTTGCCTTCTGGGTTCAAGCGATTCTTCTGCCTCAGCCTCCTGAGTAGCTGGGATTGCAGGTGTGCGTCATCACACCCAGCTAATTTTTGTATTTTTAGTAGAGACGGGGTTTCACCATGTTGGCCAGGTTGGTCTTGAACTCCTGACCTCAGGTGATCCCCCCACTTCAGCCTCCCAAAGTGTTGGGATTACATGCATGAGCCACCACACCCAGCCCAATGTAATTGAAACTTTATACCCATTGGTTAGCAACTCTCCATTTCCGGCATCTCCCTAGTTCCTGGCAACCATCATTCTATTTTCTGATTCTATGAGTTTTGATATTTTAGATACCCCACATAAGTGGAATCATGCCAGTATTTGTCCTTTTGTGACTCACTTATTTCTTTTAACATAGTGTCTTCAGAATTTATTCATATTATCACATATTGCAGTATTTTATTCTTTTTAAATGCAGAATACTATTCCATTGCATGTATATACCCCATTTTCTTTATTCATTCATCTATCCATGGACATTTAGGTTGTTTCCACATCTTAGCTATTGTGAATTGTGTTGCAGTGAACATTGGAGTGCTAATATCCTTTGATATTTGAAGAGAATTTCAAGTCAATTTTTCTTCTGATTTCAGTTGTTTTGGATAAAGACGTGGAAGTAGGATTGATCGATTTTATAGTAGTTTTGTTTTCCTGTGTATTTAATCTTAAAGTGATTTTCACATTTTTTCTTTTCTTTTGCTGAAAAGTGGGTTGAATCTTTTTTTTTTTTTTTTTTTAAACTTTTCTTCCCTGCTCCTTTTTTTTTTCTGGATCGGATCTTGCTCTGTTGCCCAGGCTGGAGTGCAGTGGCATGATCATAGCTCACTGCAGCATTGATTTCCCAGGTTCAAGCAATCCTCCCACCTCAGCCTCCCAAGTAGCTGGGACTACAGCTACATGCCATAATGTCCAGCTAATTATTTTGGTTTTTAGTAGAGATGAAATCTTGCTATGTTGCCCAGGCTGGTGGTCTTGGATGCCTAAGCTCAAGCAGTCCTCCCACCTTAGCCTTCCAAAGTGCTGGAATTACAGGTATAAACCACCATGCCCAGGCTTTTTTACTTTTTGAAAGAGGAAAAACACTGCATAGTTAAAAATGTCGTGAGAAGAACCCGTGTTTAAATATTTTTGCTGTTTCTTTATGTCTGTATTCAAAAATGAAGAGGAATGTTTTGAAAATGCCTGTGGTGTGTTTAGTAAGATGGGATAGGGTAGGAAGGAATTGGGCAGATGACTGAAGAGAAGTGCTAGTAATTAGAATTTCATTTTCAACACGTGCGCGCACACACACACACACATTGAAAGTCTAGAATAATTAATTGTTGTTTGTTTGTTTTTGCGTTACAGTGAATGATTTGGGAGGGGACTTCAAAGGAGTTGGTAAAGGCTCCTTGGCTGCTGATAAGGTTGTTGAAGAAATAAGAAGGAGAGGTGGAAAAGCAGTGGCCAGCTATGGTATGGTATTTGAGAGAACTATACTACTTATTTTCCTTCAACTAATGCTGTTTGCCACATTAATAATCTTTGAGCAAATATCTCAGTATTCCAGTGTAATTATGATTTTCTAAGTCTGCCAAAATTCTCTGACTACGTATTTTATATATGGGAGAATTTTTAACACTTTTGATGTAGACTATTTCATGATTCTAACCTTTGTTCTGTTGTTTACTATTTTTCTTAGCGAGCACACACAATAATTACAATTCTTAGTGAGCACATACAATAATTAGTAAATTATTGTAGATATGGATATGTTCTTCTAAGTTCTGTTGGGTGAATAGCATTTGTCGTGTACTCTGACCCACAGAATTTAGAAGTCCTTTGGAAGGGAGGTTGCTGGAATTTCATACAAATTTTCATTTCCCTCAGATTCAGTGGAAGAAGGAGAGAAGGTTGTGAAGACAGCACTGGATGCTTTTGGAAGAATAGGTGATGTTTCTTTGTGTTATGGCTCTTATGGAGCAACTTCTACCTTCCTAATAAAATATTTTTAAGTTGACTTTTATTTACTAAACAGATACCTCTTTCCTCATAATCACATTTTAAAATTTGATTTATAAGTTAATTATTTTACTTATTTCAAAAAGGGCTTCATTGAGGTGGCAAGTTTATGGCTGACTATAGTGTTGAGTTCGTTTTTTTGCACCTTAAGTGCTTTAAAAAACTTGTAAACATTTACTCAGTGTCCTTTTTTAAATAATTCAGTTAAACCTCAAAGATGTTTATAAGATAAAAAATAAACCAATATTTTGGCAATAGAGGACCCAGTGGATTCTTTTGGATAATTATAATAATTTGGATTAAAATGATCCAATATCTTGCAAATTATGATGATTTCTCTGTAATAAAAATCTTAATTTTTAAGAAATATTTGAAATAAATTGTTTAGTCTGTTATTTCGCTAGCTAATCTTCCCAGTTTAGTCCCACGTACTCTTAATAGATTATTTAACTGCTAGATGGAGACATCACAGAAGATAAGCTCAACATGTTTACAATCTGAAAAACATTACTTATTCTTAGTTGAATGTGCTCTCCCCTTTTTTGTTTGGTCTGTCACATTTATTTTTCTTATTATGTTTGATGGAACTCATAAGAACCATGTTCACATATCATCTGACAGGGATAGAAACCACAAAAATATGAAATCATAGGGTGAAAATAGCCACAAGAGGACTGAACCTTAAAAAGTAATTATTTTCTTTCATAGTGAGAAAATAATTATGTATCAAGATAAGGCATCAGTTTGTAACTCTAATGGTTTTCTTTTTGGGCCTTTTACTTTTGAGTGGCAAGGAAAAAATCTAACTTTAACTTGCTAAGTGAATTCTGAGGTTAAGTGTAGAACGGCTTATGATTCTGATTCCTTAGAACCTAAGAGTTGTACAGTAGCTAATTCTATAAATAAGTGGATAGAATTTTGATAGAGAGGTGGGAAAATTTATAGATATTAGTTTGAGAGGAAGGTGCTTGATATAATGTGATACTTAGGCTTTTGTGAGTCAATTTTTTTGATGTAGGTATAGAGTTTGTTTTAATAGCACTCTTTACCTATTATATTTACTTTTTCATGGTTAAAAAAGCCAGTTTTGAGAGAAATGTGAGTTGTAAGCAAATGCAAACTACTGTGCTTGCTTTTATATGTGACTTGGATCTTTTTATATTGTAGATGTTGTGGTCAACAATGCTGGGTGAGTATTTCTTTTTCATTTTTAGTGATGTGCATATAATTTTTTAAAAAATATAACTTTCCTCTTCTTACCCTATACAACATTGATTTTTTAGAATTCTGAGGGATCGTTCCTTTGCTAGGATAAGTGATGAAGACTGGGGTAAGTTGATTTTAATATGTCTCTGTGGAACTTACTTATCCATTTAGCCTTTTTAATATTTGATAAATTTATACATTTAAGGAAAAACTTGCTTCTACCTACTTTTGCTGCTAGTATATATGATGAGTAAGCTGTGTACTGAAAACAATAGTTAGAAGTAGCCTCTTTTAGAAAACATTTAATACGTTTAAAAAATGTGAAATCATTTGTTTAGAAGTTGTCTAAAAGGATTTTATTTCTTCAGGTTTCCCTCTCCCGTTTTTTTCTCCTTAAGAGGTTGTCAGCATTTTCTAGCTGTATTAACTCTAACAGCCTTTAATGTGCTTATCCAGATGTGTGAATCTTTCTCAAGAGCAGGAGCAGGATATGTAAGGGAGTCTAGTGTACTAAAAATGATGGCGATCTTAGAACAGGTTAGGACAAAACTTGGATATAATTTTGAAGCTTCTAGTAAATAGGAAAGTTTTCCATTCTGTCTGAATTGGAAAGATTGAGTTTAGATAATGAACAAATCACAGTTAAGAGTTTTTTTTTTTTTTCTTTTGCTCTTCTTTGTCCTTACTTCCATTGGCCATCAGAACTAAAATGAAGAGTGGTGGCTGAGACAGTGGGAGGCATGGCAACTGAGGTGAAACAGTTGTATCATTGTTTATAGAATGTGTTTTGGGGGAATATTGCCTGACTGTCTTTTGAAGGAAGAATTAATATCTTTGATTTACAATTAAGCTAAGAAGAGCTTTTAGTTTCTGCTTCCTTTGTAACAACTGGGATAAAAAAGAAGCTCAGAAAGATAGGATTTGCTGGTAAAGGGGGCCTATGTTGGTGCTTTTCTTGGTGCTGCGATGGGACTGAGGTATTTCCTTCTCTGATGCCATCCTACTAAGCCCACTACTCCTGACTACCCTTCTCTCTCTCTTTTTTTTTAGTTCCTTTTTTCACTCTTACATTCTTCTTCTAATATACACAGGAAAACATTTGTTTTAACAAAATTAAGAATGCTTAAAAAGTTTGACAGTTAAAATCTAGAGTTGTCTGTCTGAATGTTTTGTAAGTGCTTTATTAGATCGAAATCTGTGAAAACAGGCCTCTTTCACAAACTCATTTGCAGACGGTAACAGTAGGGATCTAGTGAATATTTTGTAAATATTTCTTAATGAGCTATGTGGTTTATGATTATGCTTTAACTGATGTTAGTCTTGAGTGCCAGTTATATTTGTAAAAATCTTGGATTTTATATTAGCAAATTTTTATATAAAGTAGGCATAAATTAAGGGCATAGCATTATATTTGGATGTAGGTGTTCCATTAATTTTACAAATTATGAGGAAAGCTGTTGTAGTTCTAGGTGTGAACTGTCGACTAGTAGCATAACTGAAACAAAGGCAAAATACTCATTGGGGTGCGACAGTAGGTGATTTTATACATTAGGTATAAAATGAACATCTTTGTATAAATACAACATTGCTTATGTTGATTCTCAGACATGCTTATCTAAGTTTTTACAAAATATTCAATAAACATAATTTATTGTTTTAGATATAATCCACAGAGTTCATTTGCGGGGCTCATTCCAAGTGACACGGGCAGCATGGGATCACATGAAGAAACAGAAATACGGAAGGTAGAGTTGCATGTGGTTGTCACGGGGGATTGAAGATGTTGTGTCTGAGGGTTCTTGTGTACAGGGAAAGATTATGTGAAGTGTTGTGAAATGATTTATGATATTGAGGAAAACATCTTTAGATATGGCTTTTAACATATGGTTTTGACACATACCCTCATTAAATTGGTATCACTTAGTCACAGATTGGCTGAGCTGGACAGCTTTATATTTATTTTTTACCTCTTTTTGTTATTAAAGATTTTCTTGCTGTTCTCTGGCAACTTTTATTTTATTTTGAGACATGGTTTCATTCTTGCCCAGGCTGGAGTACAGTGGCATGAACATGGCTCACTGCAGCCTTACCTCCTGGACTCAAGCAGTCCTCCCACTTAAGCCTCCCAAGTAGCTGGGACTGCAGGTATGTGCCACCACACCTGGCTAATTTTTTAATTTTTTGGTAGAGATGGTGTCTCATTTTGTTGCCCAGGCTGGTCTTAAACTCTTGGGCCCAAGTGATCTTCCTGCCTTAGTTTCTGGCATTTTAGAAGGTAGTACACACATTGAGGATTCGGCTATACCTTATTCTGTAACCTGAATATTATTTCATGTCTTCCCAACTGGGGAGAGATGAATGGCTATTTCCTGCTGACTGGTACTAGTCAGACATTAGTTAGTCTTTATCAACTGTTTAAGAACTGTAGGACCTCTCATGATTGCTCCTAGATAAGTAACTCATTGTGGCAGTGCTAGTACGCTTAATCCATGTTCTCTTTTGCACTCTAGAGTTGAGGTCATTCCTCTTAATTTAGGGCTCATACATACCTAATAGAAGCAAATTGCTTGTGATGCCTGTTTTTGTTGGAGATTTCTAGTTTATCCTGGTCCTGACAGTTTCTGAGAATAGATGACATGATTTGTTTTACTTAGCCTAAGTAGAGTTAGTGAGGTTGGGTCAGATTTTGAGATGATTGTTTTAACGAGGCATTTAATATTATTCAGAAAGGGAGAGAGGCAAAGTGATGAGGACTGAAAAATTAGAACTGTTCGATTTAATATTTCTTGCTAAAATTTTAACTTGTATGTTACCAGGTTATTTTATGGTTATAAATATTTATTGTTGTTTTTGATAGATAATGAATATACATTCTTACATTTAAGTGTAAGTGTAAGTGTAAGATCATTTGGTTCTGGCCAGAAAATCTTTTTAAAACAGTTAAATCTTGTAGTTGAATTTTGAGAGATTACTTATATATTAATATTATTTTAGATACATGAATCATGATTGTGAGAAGCTAATGACGGTATACATAGTTGCTTTTGATAGGTACAATAGTACCAAAACAGAATTGGAGTTGCAATGTTATCAAATTATGGAAAAGATGATATTGAGAGATTGATTTTCTTTTTAGAATTATTATGACTTCATCAGCTTCAGGAATATATGGCAACTTTGGCCAGGCAAATTATAGTGCTGCAAAGTTGGGTCTTCTGGGCCTTGCAAATTCTCTTGCAATTGAAGGCAGAAAAAGCAACATTCATTGTAACACCATTGCTCCTAATGCTGGATCACGGATGACTCAGACAGTTATGCCTGAAGGTTAGTAAGCAAGCTTATATTTTTCAGTGCTGTTACTTACAAATCTATGTGGAGTGAGCTTTGCAAAAGTATTTAATTTTCTGAATACTTAAAAATTATTATTTTTTTCAATTTCAAAAGCATTATGTGTAAATTGTGTTCATTGTGGAAAATTTAGAAAAGCACAAAGGAAAAAATAAAAAATGACCCATAATTCTACCACATTGATAAAAACTTTCATTCTTTTTCTCTGTATAGATAGTCTTTTTTTTTTTTTTTTTTACGGAATGGGGTAATATTCTTCCTGTTTCATAATAATTGTTGTAAAAATAGATTATTTTTTAGAGCAGTTCTAAATTTACAGAAAAATTGTACAGAGAATTCTTATATACTTTACCTCCCACAGTTTTCCCTGCTATTAACATCTTTGGTCAGAGTGGTATATTTATTACAATTGATGAACCAGTATGGAACCATTATGATAAGCTAAAGTTAATCGTTTACACTGGGATTCACCCTTTGTGTTGTACAATTGTATGGGTTTTCACAAATGCATAAAGTTATGTATCCACTGTTATAGTGTCATACAGAACAGTTTTACTTCCCTAAAAATCCCCTGTGTTTCACCTGTTTCTGTCTCCCCTTTTCTTCCTGAATTCTCAGGGATTGAAGCTCACTTCTTTTTATCGTTCAGTAATATTCCATGGTATAAATGTACTACAATTTTTTTTATTCATACACCTATTGAGGGAGATCTCGATTGCTTCCAGTTTTTGGCACTTATTAATAAAGCTGCCATAAACATTCATGTGCAGGTTTTTGTGTAGACATAAGTTTTTAAGTCATTTGGGCACATATCATGGAGTGTGATTGCTGGATGCTATGATGATAAGACTAGGTTTAGCTTTGTAAGAAATTGCTAAACTGTCTTCCAAAATGATTGTATCATTTTGCATTCCCACCACCAATTAATGAGAGTTCTTGTTGCTCCACATTCTCGCCAGCATTTTTTATTGTCAGTACTTTGGATTTTAGGTTTTCTAATAGATATGTAGTGATATCTTATTGTTTTAATTTGCGCTTACCTAGTGACGTATGGTATTGAGCATTTTTTTCCTGTGCTTATTTGGCATTTATTTGTCTTTTTTGTTGAGACGTCTATTCACATCTTTCACTCATTTTTAAATTGGATTGTTTGTTTTCTTGAATGTTAAGGGTTCTTTGTATATTTTAGAAACAAGTCCTTTATCAGATACAGTTTTAGAAATTTTTTTTTCAGTCTGTGGCTTGTCTTTCTATTCTCTTAATCTCCTTTACTTTTGAAGGATAAGTTCATTGGATACAGAATTCTAGGTTGGTGGCTTTTTTCTTTCAACATTTTAAATACAGGCATATCTTGGAGATGTTGCAGGTTTGGTTGTAGATCACCACAATAAAGCTAAGATTGCAGTAAAACAAGTCATATAAATGTTTTGGTTTCTCAGTGCATGTAAAAGTTATGTTTACAGTATACTGTAGTTTATTAAATGTGCAAGAGCATTATGTGTAGATCTAAACTATATACATGCCTTAATTAAAAACCACTTTATTGTTAAATGCCAATATGGATAAATGAAGTGAGCACATGCTGTTGGAAAAATGACGCTGATAGACTTGCTTCATGTAGAGTTGCCACAAACCTTCAGTTTGTGAAAAACGCAATATTTGCATAGCACAATAAAGTGGAATATAATACAATGAGATGGGCCTGTATTTCACATCACTTTCCTCTTGGTTACATGGTTTCAGAAAGGAAGTGTGACATAATTCTTATCCTTATTCCTCTATAGGTAAGGCGTTTTTTTCCTCTCTGGCTTCTTGCAAGATTTTCTCCTTATCTTTGGTTTTCTGCAGTTTGCGTATGATGTGTTTAGGTGGAGATTTTTGATATTTATGCTGCCTGGTATCCTCTGAGATTTGTGTCATTAATTTTGGAAAATTCTCAGCCATCATTCCTTCGAATATTTTTTCTGCTTATTTTCTTTTTCTTCTTCTCGGGTTCTCATTGTATGCAGGTTATATCTTTTGTAATTGTCCCGCAGTTCTTAGATCTTTATTCTGTTCCATTTTTCTCATTCCTTTTTTGCGTTTCAGTTCAGGAAGTTTGTATTGACATATCTTCAAGCTCACTGATTCTTTCTTCATTTCTTGTACAGTGGTTTTGATTTCTAGTATTTTCTTTTGATTCTTTTTTAGAGTTTTATCTCTCAGCTTAAAGTAACCATCTGTTCTTGTGTATTATTCACTTTTTCCATTAGAGCCCTAAGCATAGTAATCATAGTTATTTTAAATTCCTTGTCTAGTAATCTCCAAATCTCTGCCATATATGAATCAGGTTCTAATGTTTGTCTCTTTAGCCTATGCTTTTTCTTGCCTTTTAACATGGGTTGCAATTTTTTTGTTGAAAGTAAAAAATAATGCTATTGAGTAATAGCAAGTGAGATTAATAGGCCCTTAGTGTGAGGTTTTATGTTTATCTCGTTAGGAATTAGGCCGTGTTTATTATTTACTATAGCTATGGGTATCAGAGGCTTCTGCTTCCTCTCTGTTGTTTTTTTATACTCTGTTGTCTTTGAGTTTCCTTAGAAACTCTTTGTTAAATAGAGTTTGTATCTTGAAGCTCTCACTTGTAATTGTTATTATACTGGAGCCCTGTTGATGGAATGGAAAGGTATTGGGGAGGGGAAGTGTTGTGTACTCTTATTATTAAATCTCCATTTTTTTTAGTGGGTCAGAGTCCTAGGTTGGTACCTTCAGAAGAGTTTTTTAGCTTTTTTTTCTTCTCCTTCCCTTATTTGAGATGGGAAAGCTAGAGAAGTTCCAATTGTCTAATCACTCTTCCCCTAGGTCAGACAAGGCTCTAGTAAAGTAGTGTCTCTTGAGCAGGGCTTAAGTAGAACAGAATACTCTGGGCATATTTCAGAATGGTTTCTTTCCCCTTTTCTTCTCCAAAGCATGAGGGGATTTTTCTCTGATCTTCACTATGTAGTGGGAAATTTTGGAGGTAAAACTTATAGAAGTATTAGAGTCCCCTCCTAAGTTTGGGTCCTCCTAAGATGAAACAAGTCCACATTCCGCCTCTAGCAATTTATCGGTTACTGTTTAAGTGTTCTAACTGCTTGGGCTCTGGAGGCTTCTGTTCCCAGTAAGCTGGGTTTTCTGCGTTTGCCTGTGTCTCCAGTTTTCCCGATGGTGATTTGCCTTGTGACCTGAATTCTCTGGTGCCGATAAGCAGAGTTGTTGATTTTTAGCTTGTTAAGCTTTTATCTTGGTTTGAGGATGGAAGTAACAACTTCCAAGCTCTTTTTATGTTGGAGTGCAGACTGGAAGTCTAATTATTATTATCTTTTCTTTTCCCATATCATGAACATTTTCCCATTTAATAAAATAGTGCAGGGTATCTTTTAATGGTTGCATTATATTTTACCTTATTCATGTTCCATAATTTTAAAAAATGCTTTTTATGGTCATAGTTTCTTTGTGTAAAAAAAGACTTTTTTGTGTAGCTTTCTAATATACATAAGAGTAAAGAAAGTTAAGAGCCATTTGTACCCATTATTCAGCTTCAGCAAATGGTCAACAGCCAATTTTGTTTCATTTTTTGATCACCTTCTCCTTTTTCTTCTGCAGTATTTCAAAGTAAATCCTAGACATTGTATTTCACCTAATGAACACTTGGAAATGAATATCTAACAGATATGGACACGTAACCACAATGCCATTATCATAACCAAACAAAATAACTTGCTAATATCCCCTAATACCAAATTCATATTAAAATTTTCTAGTTGTCTTGAAAGAGAGATTTTTAGAGTTGGTTTATTCCGCTAAGGATCCAAACAAGGTCCACAGGCATTTTTGTTGTTATAGCTCTTAAGTTTCCTTTAACACATAATAGTTCATCTTCCCTTTTTTAAAAAAAGTCAAGCTGGACAGGGTGGTTTGTGCCTGTAGTCACAGCGACTTGGAAGGCTGAGGTGAAAGGATTCTTGAGCCCAGGAATTTGAGGCTGCAGTAAGCTATGGTTGCACCACTGCGCTCCCGCCTGGGTAAAGGACTGAGACCCTGTCTTAAAAAGAAAAACTGTTTGTTTGTTCAAGAATCTAGTTCTTTTGTTCTATAGACTATTCTTCATTCTTGATTTGGGTTGTCTTTGCACCTTTGTGGAAAATCAATCAAATACTTACCCCGGGTCTATTTCTGGCTTCTCTGTTCTATTCCATTGATCTGTACGCCTGTCCTTTCAGCAATATCAGGATGTTTTGATTATTCTAGTTTTATATTAAGTCTTGGAATGAGATAGTGTAAGTCTTTCAACTTTCTTTAAAAATTTAAATGGATAATTGAGAGCCTACCTTTCTTTACATATATATATATATATATATTAGTTGACTATGGAGAACTGTAGTTTTTGGTACTCTTGGTTTTTATATATTTCTGAAAAGAAGATTTACATAATACTTTAAAAGTAGCTTCTGTGAAATGGTACAAAATAATTGATGGAATTATTTTAAAATTAGCTACTCGATGGAACGCAAATACTTACAGTACCATTTATTTTCCATATTTGAACTAACATTCATTTTAGAACTTGGGATTTGTAATACTACAGCAGTACTTTGCAGCCTTTGCCAAGAGCTGTGTCTAACCAATTTTCTTTAGTGCAGAATACCTATTTGGACCTGAGATCTAATTTTTTTCCCGTTTCCTTGACAGCAGAGCCATTTTTAAAGCCTCGTATTCTTTAAAAACTCTTTTATGTTCTCATGGTCATGTCAAAGGAATTCTTGTTAAAGAATCATGTTATGTGAAAGATATACACTTTATTTGTTTCCTTTTAAGTATGATACTATATAGGCACAAAACAGTATAGGTTATAGATACAAGAAGTAAAGCATAAAAATGTATCGAATATTCATAAACTCACTTCTCAACCCAAGAATTGGAACATTGCCAATAACTTGCATCTAACTTTGTACCTTCTTTCTACCCCCCTGCTTCATATCAAGAGACAAACCACTAGTTAGAATTTGTGCTGATCATCCCTTTGTTAGATTTCTACCTTTAGTCACTTTTTGCTGTGGGTTCTAGACTCTTTGGGAAGCAGTACATTTTCAAGAAAGTACTTAAAACTTTAGGTTTTAAATTTGTTTTTCTTTGGGAATATGCTGCCATTTATTTGAACAGATCTGGACCACTAAACCGTTAAGTAAATGTTTAATCCTTTATGCCTACCATGCTGTAGTAAAAGAAGTTTAGAAAATAAAGTCTACTTTAGACAAATGACTTAATCTTTCTGGATCTGTTTTCTCTTCCACAAAGTAAGAGAGTTATAGATCATTTTAAAATTTCCTTTAATTTTGGGACTATTGTTTCTAGTCCTATAATTCCATTATTTTTATTCTGCTTTTTTCTTACTCTTTTATAGTTTAGAATATCTGAAAATTTATTTTGACCCGAAGCTTTTCTTCTCCTCCTCTAAAATATTTCCTTATGGGCAATTAAAGGAATTATTTGTTAAAGAACCAGATATTATGAGTAATGTGTGGAGACATTTTTGCTATTTCATTTCCCCTTTGAAATATACTTGATACATGAAAAATAATGTGTATAACTTACATGTTTCTTACATGAAATAAAATAAAACCCTATAATGAGTATCCAGGAACTAACTTTCCAAGCTGTTTTAGTTATTTCCTGCTGTGTAGTAAACTACTCTAAAACTTAGTGGATTAAAACAGCAAACACTTATTATCTCACTCAATTTCTGGGGTCACTAGGAATTTTAGCCTAACTAGGAGGTTCTGCTTCTAGGTCTTTAATGAGGTTTTAATGAAGATGTTTGCTGGCATTGTAGTCATTTGAAAACTTGGCTTGGAGGATTTACTTCCAAGATCATTTGTGCACATGGTAGTTGCCAAGAGGCCTCTGTTCCTTCCTACCTGTTGTTAGGAGGCCTCAGTTTCTCACCATGTGGCCTTCTCCATAGGACTGCTTTTGACATGGCAGCTGGCTTTCCCCAGAGCTAACGATTTGAAAGAGAGGGCCACCAAGACAGAAGCTGCAGTGTCTTTTATAACCTATTTCAGAAGAGATGTACCATCACGTTTGTCCTATCCTATTGATCACACAGACTAGCCTTGGTACACTGTGAAAAAGGACTACAACAAGGGATAAATTAAAGGACATGGGAGTCATTGAAGATCATCTTGATCTTCAGTGCTGTCATGCGGCCCCCCAGCTGGAGCATTTCCATAACTTGTGTCTATTTTTGTTACCTTTTTACCTCACCCCATTTCCTCCCCCAAGAGGTAATCACTTAAAGAGAATATTCATTCCCTTACCTTTAATTTTTTTTAAATAAAAATTACATGGACAAACACTTTATTGTTTGGTTTTCTTGTTTTTGATCTTTATGACATTTGTCATTTAAAAAAATTTTTGGGAATTGTACTTTGTCTTTCCATGCAATTTTAGGGCTCTAAGATTTATATATAGCTGTAGCTCATTCAATTTTATTGCTGCAAGACTATTATGTGAATTTATTTAATTCTTATTAATGAACATATGTGTTGCTTTTAAATTAATTTGCTTTTATTCTTGTACGTGTGTTCTGGATAACAAGAACAATAACTTTTCTTGGATATGTACTTTGAAGTAAAATTGTTGAGTCAGGAAGGGTACAAATGCTAATTAATAGTTAACTTTTCTTTATAATATATTTTAAATTCCAACATTTCTATTCCATTGTAGTTTAAATCTGCTGTTTCTTTAACTTTTTCTCATAGTGGCTTTCCTTCATGATTTCTAATTACTAGCTCTTTACCTGATCTTATTCCGTGTTTGTTCTGTGTTCTAAATTGGCAATGTTTTCTTCAGAGAGGATCTGTCTTTGCTACTGCTGGTTACCAGGAGGCATAGCCAATTTTGGTCTGCTTCAGTCTTCCTTAAAAGTTGAAGTTCAGTGTAGAACAGTTTAGGTTTAGGACCCCATCTTGATGCTGGCCTACCTCTGAGTACCTAGGTATCAGTACTGTTATTTGTATCATTCTCAGGCACTAGGGACTCTTTTTTTTTTTCTGGTTGGAGGATACCTTTTTTATCTCAGTAATGCTTTAAAAGGATCTCATTTCTGGAAGCAGAAGCATTCCTCAAGAGTAGTTGGCTCACTGTAATGCTGGATATCCTGACATCTAGTGTTGTGGAAGAAACACTGGGTTAAGTAAGTAAACCTTTCTATTTTTGATTTCATATAACTTTGTATCTTAATAGCTATGGAACTTCTCTGATCTTTTATTTACTCTCTTGAGGTTGGTTTTTTATTTATAAAACTGAGTTTAATAGATGCTGGCTAACCTAGGAGTTTGAGAATGAACTGGAAAGCAAGAATATTTGCTTATATTATTAGCGATAATACATAAAATAAACTGCAAGACAGACATATTTTTTTTATGTGCCTTATGTTCTTTTCTTTTTTCTCACCTAAGGTAATAGATACTCTGTTGCATTTTATAGATGTGCTTATTTTGCATTCAGTTTGAAGTTAGTCAACTCAAATATCCAAATCCCTGTACATAAATATCCTTTAGCATTCAGTTTTGCCAATAGATATATGGGAAATGTGAGCAATGTTATGTATTGAGATGAATGAGTATTTAAGTTAATAATTTATTTCATTGTACGATTTGAGATGGCTGGAGTCCTCCTTTCGTTTTTTCCTCATGCATATGATGAAAAATGGAAAACAGGGTGCCATTGGAATGCTTGTGTACTTTGAGAGCTTTTAGAGGATATAAAGTGAAGAATTTTTGTAACTACTTTTTAATTTACAGGGACTATATACACCATCTTTTTTACTTAACACATTAATACAAAATTGTATTTTGTCATTTCACAATTTTTGCATTTATTTGATCTTTTAGATAAAATTCTATGGTATTTAAGGTATTGTAAGATACAAATTGTATCTCATTGGAGCCTTGGAACAGCTTGGTGGAATAGCAAGTGGAAGTATTTAAATTACTAGCTTATTAATGAAGATAGAGGCCTAGGGAAGTTGAATGATGGACTCATGTTCTTAAGTTGCTTGCATAGCAGGTTCAGTACTAAAATCCAACTCTTCATGTTCTTCATGTAGCACCTTTCTGCTTCACCAAGCTACTCACAGAAAGAGTGCAATGGGAAAGAGAAGTTGGTTAAGTATGACGAAAGTAGAGTTAGATAGGAGGAATAAATTCTAGTATTTGATAGTACCATAGAGAAATTATAGTTAACTATAATTTATTGTGTATTTCAAAATAGCTAGAAGAGAAGATTTGTAATGTTCTTAACCCAAAGACAAGATAAATGTTTGAATTGATGGATATACCAGTTACCCTGATTTGGTCATTACACATTGTATAAGGCATCATAATATCACATGTACCTTCAGAATATGTATAACTAGTATATTTTAGTTTTTAAAAAGTCAAAAAAGTAACATATGCAATGGGAAAGTAGTTTTTATACTTTGTGCCCTCATCAGTGATATCTGCAAGGTCTATTTCAATCATTATCTGCCTTCCCTGGTGGTCTAGTGGTTAGAATTCAGCACTCTCAATCATTTTCTGCCACTATAGTGGTCTAGGCAGTTTTGTGGTTTTCTAGATTCTTGTTAATAGCTGGGAGAATAGAATAATTTTGGGAATGAATGGTACCCAAGTTTCTCATGTTAAATACAGTTTTGCTCACCAATCTTTGTCTAGGCAGTTCTAACTTTTCTTCTTGTGAACAGTGTTGATATGTTACTCATCTTGGAAAGGTGTGTCTGATACTTACAATTTTAGAAGCTTGAGAGCCCTTTAGAAATGGCTCAGTTGAGATTAAAAAAAGTTCTTCCCAAAGCCTTAAATGTTAAACTAGTTATGTACATACTAATTTTGTTCTTATTTTAAAGGTCTCTGAATTACCTATAATTTTTATAAGTAAGAAATTATTAGAAAGTAAAATGATTGATAAGATTATGTGTATATTCTTTATTTCAGATCTCGTGGAAGCTCTGAAGCCAGAGTATGTGGCACCGCTTGTCCTTTGGCTTTGTCACGAGAGTTGTGAGGAGAATGGTGGCTTGTTTGAGGTATTTGCACCTTCCTGTTTTCTCTTATTAGTTTTCTCCAGTTGCTTACATTTGTAAAAATCTGCACCAGTGGACATCACTTGTATATTTTTAAATATTGTGTCTATGTTATAATTAAAAGTGGTGACTAATACCCATTTTTTGGAAAGTAATAGCAACTTTATAAATTCTGTTTTTACTTAGTTCTACATTTGTAACGTTCCTACCAAATGGAAATGTGGCTGGTTTGATGTGTTCAGTCAAAATGTGGGAAATTTCATTATTTAAGAAGCTGAGTGATAAAGTGGAAAGATGAAGCTTGGAGTTTAGAGTTAACCAGGCCAGATTTTGAATTCTTATTCTGGGAATTGCTGATTTGACCTTCCTGAGCTTTAGTTTTCTGGGGTTCCTTGTGATAACTACAAGTCATATTTTAAACCCTTGGCATAGGGCCTAATACATAACACCACCCACCAATTTTAATTATCAGTATAGCAGGAATTTAATCTTGTGTGATAGGTCAATAAATATAACATTATTTATTTTTACATAAAAAGTAAACTTTTCTATTTTTCTTTATTTCAAAGCTTTAAATGTTTATTATAAAAATAATTATCCGCACATAATCCCATCATGCAGTGAGATCCATTGTTCACTGTTTGATGAAATTTGGCTCAATTTAAAGTGAGGGATATATTAGCTTATTTCATTTGAATGAAAAGCTGATGGGTAAGTTAAGGAAAAAAAAAACAGTCTACATATCTCCAAGCAGAGATATGCACCTCCACTTTCCTAATCAGACTCATTGAATGTGAATTGTGGCATATTAGAAGTAGAAAGAACTTTACAACTCTATTTTATAGAAGAGGAAAATTTAATAATATCAAGGCATCTGTAATCCAAAATTTTGCCTGCTGTTCTTTTACCTCATTAAGGAATTTTTAAAAACTATTTATCTTTTACAAGTATGTTTATTACTAACTTTGTGAAGAAAAATAGTATGTGCTGTTTGTGAAAATTTCAAATATATAAGAACATATAAAAAAATAAAAATTGCCTACATTATCACTGTCCAGAGAGAACTAGTATTAATATTTTTATGTATTTCCTTCCAGTCTTTTATTAGATATGTGTTTTCATTTTTATTTTTTTTGAGATGGGGTCTTGCTCCGTTGCCCAGGCTGAAGTGCAGTGGCATGATCTTGGTTCACTGCAGCCTCTGCCTCCTGGATTCAAATGATTCTCCTGCCTCAGCCTCCTAAGTATTTGGGATTACAGGCACCCACTACCAAGCTCAGCTAATTTTTAAATTTTTAGTAGAGACGGGGTTACCATATTGGTCAGGCTGGTGTCGAACTCCTGATCTCAAATGATCTGCCCGCCTTGGCCTCCCAAAGTCCTGGGATTACAGGCGTGAGCTACTGCGCTCGGCCTAGACAGGCGTTTTATACACCCAAACACACAGACAATTAGGATCATGCTGCAGATGAAGTTTTGTTATGTTGCTGTTTTCGTTTACTATATTGTGAACATTTTTAGTGAGGAACATTTGGCATGCATGATTGATAAAATATACTACGAGATGTGCATAACATCCTGACTTAAACCTTGAGAGTAAATTGCCACTTTTTGAAGTTCTGATAGATATCTAGAGTGGCAGATACAAATATTTTTGGCTCAGCTGGAGCAATCATTTTTAGCACCTGAGAGGAGCTTATAACTTATTACTTCACTTCCAAAATACAGTAAAAAGTGGTGGTTATTTTGCCTGATATCAAAACCACTGCTGATTTGTCTACTGTAACTATATCAAGGCTGACTGGTTGTATCATAAAAGATGTAGGCATATTAATATAGAGGCAAAGGGTGATGAGAAGCCACACCCTTGAACTTAGAGCCACTAAGATGTCTGCTGATACGTTTATTCTATCTTATGCATGTGACATTTTTGTGGTAAGTTTGGGCACGCTGTAGTTGTGGTGTTTGAAGTCATGACAAACAGAGTTTCTTTACATGAGACTTTTTTTTTTTTTTTTTTTTTTTTAGGATTTTTCTTGAATGATCTCTAGAAAAAATTATAGAAGTGAAAAATTGATCTTCCTGGGTAGCAGTTATTATTTGGTCATTTGTCTTATCTGTGCATACAGATGTTTCATTAAAATGAGTATATGTAGTTCACTAAGTCAAATACTCTTTTTATTTGGCTTTGGTTTTCTTTGTAATTCAGTAGGTCCTTCAAGAGGGACATTTATTTTGATCTCATGATATGCTAGGCAGTGTACTATTTGTATTGTTTGCTTCATGGTAACCACATGAAATATGTACTGTCATTTTTATTTTACATTTGAGGAAACTTGGATTTAGGTAGGTCACATAATTTGGCCAGGGTAGTCAGTAGACAAATTTGTGTCAAGTCTTGGTCTCTGACATCAGATTCATTCTTTTCTATTACATGCATTTCTACTTCATTGTGCTGTTTTATGTTTATGCTCTGATAACATGAACAGTGCAAAGTCATGGAGACCGGTGGACTTTTATAGAGCTGTATTATTTTCATCTCCCGTCACCTTGAATTGTAATAGTAAAGGAGCTGACTTTTTTTTAATTAAAAAAAAATTGTATTAGTGATTTCACATTAGATGGTATAATGTTTCCCCCCTCTTTTTGGTAGGTTGGAGCAGGATGGATTGGAAAATGTAAGTCTCTCTCAGTTTTTGGTTTGTATAGATTATTTCCTTATCTTTAAACCTACGTATCTAGTTGAGGTAGGTAAGATTTTTGTCAAATGCCTAACCATTGGATATAGTGCTTGCATATTCAAACTTAAACATTGCTATAGCAACAGATATTTTTAAACATTGTGATTGTGCTTTAGTTCTGTGGCCCTTTGAAGACCCTATATTCTTCCTGTAGGCAGTCCTTATTCAGGACTTGTCCTGTCTTATTCAGAACTGGCTATTCCTTCAGACAGCATATATTGATAATCATCCTCCCATGTCTTTGACTTCCCACATGCTTGTTCTTGCTGTTTCAGCAGAGAAATGAGTGGGAGGGAAAGCTGTTTTGGAAAAAGATGGGTTGAGCCTATTCTAGAGCAGCAGGCAAGTTCTCCAATTTTCCCATGTAATTATTTTCTTCCATGAAGTAGGAGATGTCAAGGGGAGTGAGGAATCACATTGGACAACTTTCTGGGACAGAAATTGCAGCTGATCTATGGGAATTATTCTGCTTTAGCCCAATAGTAAATTTACTTGGCTTCAACCCTCTCCTACCCCATGTCTCAAACCTTGTGAACTCCAAATTTGAGAACTGCTTTATGGCATTAAAAAAATTGTGAAAATGTCTGTGTCTCAACTTATATTTAGTTAGTTGGCTATGGGTATCAAAATTAATCCAATTAACTGAATCATTTAAAAAGTTGCCATCTCTGGAGGGCATTGCTGTAGTAGTATAATATTTTTAGAATTAATGGTCATTTTCTCTGTTAAAGTGGCTTATATTCTTGAAGCATTTTTGAGTGTCTTATTACATTCATTTAAAAAAGGAACATAAGGTTTTACAGTAAATGCTATATCTGGCACTTTATCAATAGGAAAGCTCTAGACACAGGCATTTCTGTCATTCCCAAAGACAAATCTTCAGTTTAACAATCATCAGTGTCTGACTATTATGTTTAAATAAGGTTATTAGTTATTTATTTCTCTGGTTTTTAAAAAGAAAACAATGTTAAAAATTCTCCTTATGCAGCAGTAATGGTTTTTATGAATCTGTGCATTCTAACTGACTTCTTGTGGAAATAGAGGTAGAGCAAAGAGAAGGTAAGGGAGAATTATTTGGGGCCACCTGTTACACTAATTTTTTGTTAACTGAAGTCTTTGACCTATTATTTACTATTAGTCTTCAGTTTGCTAACTCAGCAAAGCTCTATTCAGTTATCTTCATTTTGTAAACAAGAAGAATGAAGTATATTACTTGGGAGATCTGTGGTCGTAAAGTCAGTCTTTTGATGTGATTATTATATAATTAAACCTTTTCACATACAGCATAACATTTTACCTTTAGTACTGTCTAGCATAGTTAGAGGAGAAATTTTTCCTTTCGGCTTCAAATTTATCTTGAAATTATCCTAATGCGTTTGTTAGGAAAATTTCATTTTAAGGGTTATAGTCAAACTCTTTAGGAGTTAGAATCCCTTTTTTTCTGAATTTCCGTTCTCTTAAAAAATGAAAGGGTTCTTATGCATCTTACTTTCTGTGTCTCAACTACGTGCTCAGTATGTTAGTTTTGTTTCTATAACCAGTACGCTGGGAGAGGACTCTTGGAGCTATTGTAAGACAAAAGAATCACCCAATGACTCCTGAGGCAGTGAAGGCTAACTGGAAGAAGATCTGTGACTTTGAGAATGCCAGCAAGCCTCAGAGTATCCAAGGTAAAGAGCGTCCCCATCAGTTAGCTCTGGTTGGCGAATCAGGGGCAGCAAGCATTTTCTTCTCTTATGGAATTGTCTTCTATGTTAACTGTAGTGCTAAGACACTTGAATCATCTATAGCATATTTTCTGCTCTAGTAGGTATTAGAGCTCTTCACATTTAAGATATTTATGTTATTTCTCACTGTCAATTTTTCAGCTTTATTATTATCCTGTTTTTTGGGTTTATGTGTGATTGGGGGATGGATGGCATAAAATGTTTACTCATTTGTACTGAATGCACTGACATCCGCGCTGGTGGTTGGTTTCAGAGTCTTCCATTATCTACCCATATGCTCCCAATCTTACCATATTTTTCTTTCTTTCTTTCTCAAAAAGATTAAGCCTTTTTATTTTTTAGACTCAGCTCTTTTCTGTTTGGGGCATAAATGTGGCTTTGTTTCAGTGCTTTGTCTTTGCTACTGTTTCTCTGCTTTTCTAACATACTACTTCTACCTTTTATCTCCTCTGCTAATCTTAATGCTTCTTTAGAAAAACTCAAGCCCCAGATGTTCAACAAAACCTGCCCAGTTAGTCTAGGGTATATTGATCTTTCTGTTAGCTGAACTCTTAGCACTTGAGCATCTAATTATAACTGTTCTCCACTTCTTTTGTTTCATGCATGTATGGTTTCTTAATTGCCTGGTAAGTTCCTTTGAGGCAGAGACTGTATCTTGTATGTACTTCTTGTATATATTTGGTGTTAGCATAGTGCTGAACTCATAGAAGGGACTTAATAATTGCTTATTAACTTGAATTATTTAATCTCCTATAATATGCCACAGAAATAGATAACCAAATAAAAGTCAGATTATTTTTTTCTAGTGTAACTCACATATGCATGTAATATATGAAATTTGAAATATTTTTCTGAAAAGATCATGAGTCAGGGTCATTTTATTAAAAAAACCTTTTTTTCTTATAGTGATGTAATATTTAAAGTTTGATGGAAGAATATATTTGAAAAATGACTACTCTGTTTTTTTTTCTCCTTATTGATACTTTCCTACCTACTGGAATACTTATTGAAATTTTCATTATACTTATTCTCAATCAGATGATAACATGATTGTTATGTCATAAATGGTAACATTTTTGTATTTTATATTTAGACATTTGAGAAATTTATTCTATGAATAACAGTCACTTATCCATGAAAACAAATGAAAGAAAAGTATAGTAAAAGCTTTCCTCTGATATCTATCTCAAAAAGTATTTCTGCCTCAAAAGTGTTAAACTTATTAAAAAGCCAACTAATTGAATTATTATAACTAATTATAAGTAAAAAGATACCTCTATCTGAAGCACAACTTAAAAAAATGATCTTTTTGATAAGAATTGAAGTTCCAGAGCATCTCTTCTTGTATTTTTATTTTACAGATGATGGAATTAAATCCCAGAAAAACTAAACTAGCCACTGTTTGAGCCAAGAAGTAATTCAAGTTGTCTATTTCTGAAAGGAGGCGCCTTTCAAATAAATAGCCTTCCCTCTAGGTAGCAATATGAATGGAATGGTAGGGGGAAGATTAATAGGCAAGAAACTGCTCTACTGCTGTCATCAGGAATGGCAGATATCTCTGGTCTTCTCAGACTCTGTAGTTTGGTTATTTATTTTTTTTAGGATGGAGTCTCATTCTGTCTCCCAGGCTGGAGAGCAGTGGTGTGATCTCGGCTCACTACAACCTCTGCCTCTCGGGTTCAAGCGATTATCCCACCTCAGCCTCGCAAGTAGCTGGGATTATAGGCGTGTGCCACCATGCCTGGCTAATTTTTGTAAAATTTCACCATGTTGGCCAAGCTGGTCTTGAACTCCTGACCTCAAGTGATCTGCCAGCCTTGGCCTCTCAAAGTCCTGAGATTACAGGGGTGAGCCACTGCGCCCGGCCTTGGTTATGGTTTTGTCTGAGTTCAGAAGGAAGCCCATGTCGCTTAGGTTTGTTAGAAAGGTCCCAGGGCCTTCAGAATATCTTATGGTATGTGGATGCCCCATGAGCCTCCTTTGTTAACCTTTTAGACCCACAGAACAGCCGCTTTTGATCCCTGTCTGGAGTCATTGGTTTTGATGATGATTTTCTCTGAAAGAATTTTTGGTACTATCTTCAGAGCTATTACTTGTACAGAGAACTGGGAGTGGGGGTGAAGAGGTAATCTCAGTATTCTTTCATCTTGGAAAGAATGGAAATCAGTTGAGAAGAGGAATCAGTGATCTCTCCAGACAAATTGCATGTCTATAGACAAGTATTTCTCTTTAAAGGTTGTAAAATAGCTTAAAGACTTTGGAAAGCCCTAGAGCCCCCTTAGAATCAGATAACCAGGGAAGGATATGCTAGACAATGCCTTGTATTTCATTGAAGATGTCCATTTATGTTTGGTCAATTTCAATCTTTCGCAGTTTTTTTCCTTCAATAGTCTATCAATACATTCAGTTCATGAGTGGCAGTGGAGGCTCTGTAGCAGGTTTGCTGAATGTTATAGGAATAATTATGTAGCATATTGTAGCTTTTCTTAGTCACATCTTTAACAAAGCTTTATTTTTTTTGTTTTTCATTTTTAATTTTAGAATCAACTGGCAGTATAATTGAAGTTCTAAGTAAAATAGATTCAGAAGGAGTTTCAGCAAATCATACTAGTCATGCAACGTCTACAGCAACATCAGGATTTGTAAGTGGGAAAAAAGCCTAAAGCCTTTGCCTTATCTGGAGACTTTCCCCTCCCTTCCTCCCTCCCTGCTTTCTTCCTCTCCCACTTCTTTCTTTTTTCTTTTGGACGCAGTTACTTTCTTTCAGTCACTAATAATGGAGAGAAGCAGTGGCACAGATAATTTAAAATAGAGGATTTATTCAGAAATCATTTATGATTGACTTTATAGCATACAGCCTGATTTCAACATACAGAGAATTCAGGACGGTTGAGCCACATGAAGAGGTGGCTCAGGATGAATTCTAACACTGTCCGGAGTACTTTATTTGTCTTTTTAATTTCTCCTTTTCCCTCTCTTGGATTTCTCTGGACTGTATACCATACATTTCTTTTCCCTAGTGGGAAAGGAGATCAGAGCGATTGGGTATCAGTCTCCAAGGTTTTACCTAGTAGCTGAGTGGGGCTTGGAGAATGGAGGTAACCCACTCAGCTTCTTCTCCTGGTTAGAAACAGCTGCTGAAAGCTTATCATGAACTTTTCAGAGGGATACTCCTTAGTTACATATAATTTTTGGTAGGCTCCATCAGGGGGTGTGACGAATCAAGTTAGCTGCCTGAGTGGTGCATTAGCCAACCTCATTTTCACCCTCTGCAATGCTGTTTGGAAATTGACTCAGGGAGGTACTGGATAGAAGAGGAAAAAAGGGATTATCTCAACTGTCGATAAAATGACTGGTGGCTAAACTGATATCTAGTCCTGATATCTGTGCCTGCCTGGACTGTCTTCCATATACATTTCTCATTCTACCCATTTATAGCTCTTTATCTCTTTAAGGATAACTTTAAATTGGCTTTAGGTAGATTTGAGTTGTATGGGAATTTGTATTTGGGAGGGGAGACTATGACACCATGACTCCTGGAGGTTTTATGCTCCCAGGTTCTTTGTTGTGTTTTTTACCCCTTTGCCTAACGCACACAAGGCTTTAAACCTCTATGTTGAAAGTGAAGTGCCTATAATCAGCAACATTTTGTTTGAAATGTAAATAATTTTGCAACTTTTTTCACATACAAAAATTATTTTCTAAGCTATTTATTGCTAAATGAGTGATGATAAAACTGTATATAAAATATGTACTAAATATTGATAGAATTTGAACATAAGCTCAAATATTAAACTTTTACTTTTTCAGTACAATTAGATTTCTGTATCTAACTGTATGACAAGTATTATTTTTTCTTGACCATCAATAATCCTACTTTAGTAACATTTTCTAACTCTTTAGAAAAGGATATCTATCTAGTTTAGTGCTCTTTTGGGTCCATTTCTTTTAAGGGAAGCATCAATATAGTATTTTAGAACTATTTCAACATGGCTGCAAGTAAAATGCTTCCCATTGTGTCAGAAATTCGAGAACGATTGTGATTATAGCTCATGTGAAATTTGCCTATTTACTGTTCCTGTTTGTATCCTTTCTTAAAAAAAAAACTGTACTGGATAAATAGGAGGAAGTAAGTCGTTTGCCATATTAGATTCTGGTGTTTTGTAACCTATAGTAGGCATTGTGATAAAGAAAATTAAAATTCTAATTTTAAGCCTGAGAATATAGTCAGTATATAAATGTGATTTTTCCTTAAAATAAGGGTTGGCAGACCTTTTTGATGAAGGGCCATATAGTAAATATTTTAGGCTTTGTGGGCTGCACAGTGCTTGTGTTCTATTACATATTCTTTCTGTTTTTCTTATTTTTAGTCAACCTATATAAACCATTTTAGCTCCTGGTGCTTGTTTGCTGACTTCTACTTTTGAATAAAAATGATTGAAAAATTGGACATTATTCTTTTATAACCCCAATATGTACTTCACTTATTAGCTACGTGTATTATCACTAAGTAGAAAAAGACAATATCCAGTTAGACAAAGGATATTCCTGGGAAGGAAATTCAAGTTAAATTTTATTTTACTTTAAAACATCATGAGGGGCCGGGCGCAGTGGCTCACGTCTGTAATCCCAGCACTTTGGGAGGCCAAGGCGGGTGGATCAAGAGGTGAGGAGTTCCAGACAAGCCTGGCCAACATGGTGAAACCCCGTCTCAACTAAAAATATAAAAAAAATTTAACCGGATGTGGTGGCATGGGCCTGTAGTCCCAGCTACTTGGGAGGCTGAGGCAGGATACTCGCTTGAACCCGAGAGGCAGAGGTTGCAGTGAGCCAAGATCTCGCCACTGCACTCCAGCCTGGGTGACAGAGCGAGACTCTGTCTCAAAACAGACAAACAAACCAAAACCATTATGAGGCAATCAAATTTACATTCATTAAGCAGCGTTTTACTCATCTGTTTACAGTGAATTTTATACATTAGATCTTACGAGCTAAAAATTCATTTTTTTTTTAGTTTTTTCGGTAGCTAATAATTGCTGAATAAGAGCCAGGAAAGTTGAGTATGAGGCATACTATCTGTTAGCAAGAAGCAAGCAATAAAAAAGTTCTTAATTGTAAAGAAGTCCTTTTCTACAGATTACCTAATTAGTTTCTATTAAAAAAAATCAAATATAATTGCAATAATTATGCTCCATCAAATTCACTGACATTGTATTCGCATCTATTCAAAAACAAAACTAGGTATGTAAGAAGTTAATAGTTTTGAAAAGTTATCAATGAAATAAATTACTTTTTAAAACTGTCCTGTAGGCTGGAGCTATTGGCCAGAAACTCCCTCCGTTTTCTTATGCTTATACGGAACTAGAAGCTATTATGTATGCCCTTGGAGTGGGAGCATCAATCAAGGATCCAAAAGATTTGAAATTTGTTTATGAAGGAAGTTCTGATTTCTCCTGTTTGCCCACCTTCGGAGTTATCATAGGTCAGAAGTCTCTAATGGGTGGAGGATTAGCAGAAATTCCTGGGCTTTCAATCAACTTTGCAAAGGTATGCCTAATAAGAAACCTTTATTTTGCTTTTCTATTTCTGTAAATATTATTCATAAATGTCATACCTTATATGTATATGTGTGTAGTGTGCATATATATATTTATATAATTATTTATAGTGGTTAGTTTAGCATATCTTTTGATTTTTCTTTTTAAGAAAAAGGGGAGAGTTTGTTTAAAATGCCAGCAAAAAGAAGAAAATAGTAAGTACGTGTAGTCCTATAACCCTGGCATAATGTTATTTATCCTCTCTCTGCCATTTACTTGACAGATAACATCTCTAGGCTTCAGTTTCCTTATCTATAAAATGGATATGATAGTTCTCACCTCATGACATTGGTGAAGAAGCAAGCCAGGGAGGAGTATGTAAGGCAAATAGCACACACTTGGTTTGTTTTTGGAACAGTAATAGGGCCAGCATAGCCATAGAGTGAGCAAGGGGCCAATGGTAGGAGAAGGCCATGGAGTAATTGTAAAGATTTCAGCATGTACTTTGATGAACATGGGAAACCATTTGTCAGTCTGAGCTGAGTAGTGACATGATCTGGGTATGTTCACACACTGGCTCAAGCTTGCTATTGTTGGAGAATAGGTTATAGGGGAGCCAAGCATGAAAGCAGAGAAACCACTTAAGAGTCTATTATAGTAATCCAAGTAAAAGTGCTGCATATGAGGGTTAGAAAAGAGGAGTCAAGGATGAAGATGTTTGTTCTGGATAACTGGAATGATATATATATACACACACATATATGGGTGCATATATATACCTTGTATATAATTATACATTACACATATCTGTATGTAATGTATAATTATGTATAGTGTATTTAATATGTATAGTAGTTACATATGGCATTATGTGTAATTTATACATACACATTTATTTTAAGGTGGAGTTGATCAGGAGTTGGTTTTAAATATGTTTGAGGTGCCTGTTACACATTTAAGTAGAAATGTAAGAATGGACAGTTGAATATATATGAGTCTAGAGTTCAGGGAGGGGTCTAATTGGGTCCTTAGCATTTAGGTGATGTTTAAAGACTGGAGATTAGATGAAGTCACCTAATGTGTGAGAGTAAGTGGAGAAAAGGCCTGAGTTTAGAGGCCCTGCAATGTTGAGAGGGTGAAGAGATGCAGAGGAACTAGCAAAAAGAGACTGAACAGGAATGGTTGATGAGGTGTGGGGAGTATCAGGAGAATGGGGTATTTGAGAAGCCAAATGAATAAAGTGTGTCAAGAAAGAGGAGTGAACAATGGTGAGAAGTTCTTTGAGATAGGGGATATTTTATTTCTTGGAGTAAGATTCAGGTCATGAGCCTGGTAATAATTTTTGAATCATGGGGCTGTGAGCTGGTATCTGTAACTTTGACTGATTGGAGAACCTATTTACTGGTGGATCAGTTAGTTCATTGCTGCTCTAAGTTGATGGCCACTTATTTTATTAGAGTGTTTCATGAAGTTGGGAGGAAGACGAGAAATATGTGCTGGGCAGTTTGCTGTTTCATTCACACTCCCATGGTTAGTTGCTGTATACTTTGAACAGTGTAAATGCAAAAAGTTAAAACAAATGTTTCAAAATTCCCCCTAACAATTGGAAATTGTAAATGGTGTTCATACATCTTGGAAGTTGAATCCTAGTCTTCTTACCTTGAGTTTTTCAGGCTGTGTGACACAGTAAGGCCGACCTTCATTTGTCTTCTCATCAACCACTTCTTCTTCTTCTTCTTCGTCGTCGTCCTCCTCCTCCTCCTCCTCCTCCTCCTCCTCCTCTTCTTCTTCTTCTTCTTCTTCTTCTTCTTCTTCTTCTTCTTCTTCTTCTTCTTCCTTCTTCCTTCTTCCTTCTTCCTTCTTCCTTCTTCCTTCTTCTTCCTTCTTCCTTCTTCCTTCTTCCTCTTTCTTCTTCTTTGTTCTCTCCTTCCTCCTCCCCCTCCCCCTCCCCCTCCCCTCCTCTTCCTCCTCCTCCTCCTCCTCCTCCTCCTCCTCCTCCTCCTCCTCCTCCTCCTTCTTTCTTCTTCTTCCTTCTTCTTCTTCATTCTGAGGAAGACTGGAAAACTGGCCCTCTGCAGTGAAAGTGGGGTCATTTGAGTGTATGCTTCAGGTTTTGGTTTTCCTGTCCTGTTGTTTTCCTACATACCTTGGTGCATTCTTTGTTTGATACATTGAGGTTAAGTGGCTATTAAGTTACACAGTATCCTTAGTATCTACTCTTTGTAGATAATTTACAAAGTATTACAAGAAAGGGATATTCACATTGACAGTGCTTTCATTTTGAACATGGTTGTAAGGTTTTTCTTTGTGTTTAGTTGTGTCATTTGTATTTGGTATATGTGACTTGAAATTACTAGCACTGGCCCATTTGTTCACTCTTATTCAATGAATATTTATTGGATGGCCGCTGTGTTCCAGGCACTGTTATAAGTTCTGGGAATACAGCCTAGTTTATTGTCTCTTGGCAAATAATATGTAATTAACAGTCAGCAAGACTTTATGAATGCCAAGAAAGAACACAAATATATCTTCTCTGCTCCAGAAGAGCTGACTGTCTTGAGATTGGGGGATTGATTATTTTTGAATCACATGATTAAGAAGAAGAAGACAAACGGAGATAGATAACTTGGGAAGAAATGTGAACCTGTGGACAGTAAAGTGTCACTGGCGAGTAGCAGTATCCACAGGCAGAACCTGTGGAGCAAGAAAGTTTGCTAATGAAATTTTGTTTACCCTAATTTAGGTTCTTCATGGAGAGCAATACTTAGAGTTATATAAACCACTTCCCAGAGCAGGTGAGTTATTGATATACCAATTCCATAATACCATACTTTTATTTCCTGATTAACCTTCTAAATAACATCAGTGTGTTAAACTGGTATAGAGT
Organism: Macaca mulatta; assembly: GCF_049350105.2. Taxonomy (NCBI): domain Eukaryota; kingdom Metazoa; phylum Chordata; class Mammalia; order Primates; family Cercopithecidae; genus Macaca; species Macaca mulatta. The sequence goes on from NC_133411.1 coordinate 128,588,478, forward strand.
GACCTAATAAAACATATCACAAATTATTATGCTCATGTGAGCCATTAGAGTAGATTGATGTTAACTAGTACCTGTTTTGTGTCACCTTAAGCTTTGTCCTTTAATAGTCTTAAAAATTTATTTCATAATTTATCTCTGTTGATGTATATGTTATTAACAACTGAAAGGAACATTCGTGTGTGTGCTCTAAACTTAGTGATTGTGTATAATCTGTTATGGTTCTTAGGATTATTGTTCTTTTCTCAGGTATTTATACTGATTTTCATAAAGCAAACAATGTTAAAAGATACAGAATTTCTTGTAATTCATTTTTTTTCCATTTTGGAGAAAATAAAAACAAGTCTTTAATAATCATTTTTACTTTTCTCAATAATATCTTGTTTAGTAAATCTCTTTATAAATTTGATATATTTATTTCTCTATTTTGATGTGTGAATGTTGTCTAATTATATTCTGGTCATATAAGGTGGTAGAATACAAAAAGGAATGTTTTGTTAATATTTGTCATTTCACATTATACAATGTAGAAGTCAGCAAGTAGCTAGAATCCTACTTGAATATTTTTCTTAAACCTTTTTATTTTTCTAAAAAAATTATGAGATTTTTTTATTGCTTGAAGCTGCATAGCTTTATTTCAGTGTAAGCATTATAGCGTAAATTTTCAAAACAGCTCTTTTTATGTGAAACAGTACACTTTGTGGTGATTGTGCATTGATCAAGTATCTGCTGGATATCCAGTATTTGCAAGGCACAGTATTAGGTAGTAGGTAATTTTCTAACCTGGCAGCATATAAAAATCACCCGAGTTATTACATTATATTACCTGTTAATTTAAAATGTAGATTCTCAATCCCAACCTTGGAATTTGTGTGTGTGTGTGTGTGTGTGTGTGTGTATGTGTGCATGTATGTATGTGGTGGGGTGGTGGTGCTGGTGACAGTGACTAGGGTTTCATATGTAACCAGCCCTGTGGATCCACTTGGAAACCATTGTTATAAGGGAAGTAGAAATGTGTAAGATAGGTTTCTGCTATTAGGGATTTTAAAACACGAAAAGAGAAATTAGATGTGTACTCCAGAGTGTTTATAACTGAACAGTGATGTGAATAGGAAGGTGTAGAGAATAACTTTTTAATTTTTTTACCTCCTTAGCCTCAAGTTATATTTCTCATGAATTATTTTTTCTCAGTAGAGCCTGTGCATTTTCTTTAAGTAGTTTTAAAATTTACTAGTAAATGTGAATGTTTAAAATATGATATGCTTGTGGTTTGGAACCTTTTAAACTGCAGAAAACCAAGGTCACGACTACTGTTTATAATCTACTACTGTTTACAAAACACACAAATTGATGAGGCATAGAGTGTCAAGCATCAGGAGACTGATAGCAACATCTCTTAATGGCTCATTTGTTGGCTATAGTGGTAGTGTCATAGGCTGACTTACCCTCATCATGTTAAAAATAACCACTAGAAGGAGTGAAGGAAACCTCACAGCAGTACTTTCTTTTCTGTCTGGTTTTTTTTTTTTTTTTGGTTTTTATAAAACTTTATTATTTTAAAAAGTAATTTTAAGTTTTATTTTAGATTTAAGAGGTACCTGTGCAGATTTGTTACATGGGTGTATTGTGTGATGCTGAGGTTTGGGATATGAAAGATCCCATCACTCCAGTAGTGAGCATAGTACCTAACAGGTAGTTTTTCAGGTCTTGCTTTCCCTATTCTAGTAGTCCCCATTGTCTGTTGTTCCCATCTTTATGTCCACGTGTACCCAGAGTTCAGCTCCCATTTGTAAGTGAAAACATGTGGTATTTGGTTTTTTGTTCCTGCATTAATTCGCTTAGGATAATGATGTCCGGCTGCATCCATGTTGCTGCAGAGCACATGATTTTGTTCTTTTTCATGGCTGTGTAGTATTCCATGGTATCTATGTACCACATTTTCTTTATCCATTTCACCATTGATGGGCACCTGGATTGATTCCCTGTCTTTGCTATTGTGAATAGTGCTGCAGTGAGCATATGAGTGCATGTGTCTTTTTGGTGGAATGATTTCTTTTCCTTTGGGTATATAGCTAGTAATGAGATTGCTGGGTCAAATGATAGTTCTGTTTTAAGTTCTTTGAGAAATCTCCAGACTGCTTTTCGTGGTAGCTGAACTAATTTACATTCTCTCCAACAGTGTGTAAATGTTCTCTTTTATCTGCAGCCTCACCAGCATCTGTTATTTTTTTGACTTTTTAGTAATAGCCATTCTGACTGATGTGAGATGGTGTCTCATTGTGGTTTTGATTTGCATTTCTCTGATGATTAGTGTTGTGAAGCATTTTTTTTTGTTTGTTGACCACTTGTGTGTCTTCTTTTGAGAAGTGTCTGTTCATGTCCTTTGCCCATTTCTTAATGAGATTATTTGTTTTTTGCTTGTTGAACTACGTTCCTCATAGATTCTAGATATTAGACCTCTGTTGGATACATAGTTTGAGAATATTTTCTCTCATTCTTTAGGTTGTCTGTTTACTCTGTTCATGGTTTAATTAGGTCCTACTTGTTAATGTTTGTTTTGGTTGTAATTGCTTTTGAGGACTTAGCCATAAATTATTTCCTAAGGCTGATGTCCAGAATGGTATTTCCTAGGTTTTATTCTAGAATTTTAATACTTTGAGGTCTTACATCTAAATATTTAATCCATCTTGAGTTAATATTTGTATATGATGAAAGGTGGGAGTCTAATTTCATTTTTCTGCATATGGCTAGCCAGTTATCCCAGCACCGTTTATTGAATAGGGAGTCCTTTCCCCATTCCCTGTATTTGTCAACTTTGTCAAAGATCAGATGATTGTAGGTGTGTGTATTTACTTCTGGGTTCTCTGTTCTTTTCCACTGGACTTTTCTTGTACCAGTGCCATGCTGTTTTGGTTTACTGTAGTTTTATAGTATAGTTTCAAGTCAGGTAATGTGATACCTCCAGCTTTGTTTTTTTTACTTAGGATTGCTTTGACTATTCTAGCTCTTTCTGGTACCATATGAATTTTAGAATAATATTTTCTAATTCTGTAAAAAATGACATTGGTAGTTTCATAGGAACAGCATCGAATCCGCAGATTGCTTTGAATAGTACCACCATTTTAACAATATTGATTCTTCCAACCCATGAGTATGGAATGTTTTTCCATTTGTTTGTGTTATCTGTGATTTCTTTCAGCAGTGTTTTATAGTTCTCCTATAGAGATCTTTCACCGCCTTGGTTAGATGTATTCCTAGATATTTTATTTTTTTTTGTGGCTATTGTAAATGAGATTGCATTCTTGATTTGGCTCTCAGCTTGAATATTATTGGTGTACGGAAATGCTACTCTTTTTTTTGTTCATTGATTTTGTATCCTGAAACTTTTACTTGACTCATGAGTTCTAGGAGCCTTTTGGTAGATGGAGTCTTTAGTGTTTTCTAGGTATAGAATCATATCATTGGTGAAGAGAGATAATTTGACTTCTTTTCCTATTTGGATGTCTTAAAAAAATTTTTTTTTCTTGCCTCATTGCTCTGGGTAGGACTTACAGTACTGTGTTGAATAGAAATTTAAGAAGAAATGGGGTAAATGGTATTGGTTGTATGCTCAACAAATGTTTGTTGAATAACAGGGTCAAAAGAGACCAAGAGGGATCCTTGACATTGCCAATGGTTATTTAAAAAAATATAATGTATGAAATATTGATGTTTGAAATTTAGTGATTCAGGTATTCTGACTGCTTTTAATGTTGAATTATTTTTTCTAGTGAGTTCAGGAACATTATTATTATTTTTATTATACTTTAAGTTCTGGGGTGCATGTGCGCAACGTGCAGTTTTGTTAACCAGGTATACACGTGCCATGGTGGGGTTTGCTGCACCCATCAACGCGTCACCTGTATTAGGTATTTCTCCTAATGTTATCCCTCCCTTTCCTCCCACCCCTTGACAGACCCCAGTGTGTGATGCTCCCCTCCCTGTGTCATGTGATCTCATTGTTCAACTCCCACTTACGAGTGAGAACATGTGGTGTTTGGTTTTCTGATCTTGTGATAGTTAGCTGAGAATGATGGTTTCCAGCTTCATCCATGTCCCTGCAAAGGACATGAACTCATTCTTTTTTATGGCTGCATAGTATTCCATGGTGTATATGTGCCACATTTTCTTTATCCAGTCTATTATTGATGGACATTTGGATTGATTCCAAGTCTTTGCTATTGTGAATAGTGCTGCAATAAATATACGTGTGCAAATGTCTTTATAGCAGCATGATTTATAATCCTTTGGGTATATACCCAGTAATGGGTTTGCTGGGTCAAATGGTATTTCTAGTTCTAGATCCTTGAGGAATCGCCACACTGTCTTCCACAGTGGCTGAACTAATTTACACTCCTACTAACAGTGTAAAAGTGTTCCTATTTCTCTACATCCTCTCCAGCATCTGTTGTTCAGGAACATTATTTCAAACCATAGTTTTTTAGTTTTGCTGAGCTTACAGTGGAAATGCTATTAAATTCTTTCACAGCTTATTATAGTAATCTTTGGTTTTTAAGACACTGTATTTCTTTTACTTTTCTTTCTAGGAAAATTAAAATGTGAAGCAGTTGTTGCTGATGTCCTAGATAAAGGATCCGGTGTAGTGATTATTATGGATGGTAATTTATTTACAATTCTTATAATATTATTAGATTGATAGGCTTTGTGTATGACATAATACTTCACCATAGAAGTTGATTAATAAGTTAGTATTTGTTTTCCAATTTGTAAGAAAACAAGATAAGCATTTTTAAACTCTTTAAGAAAAATGAAGAAGGAGGGGAATTTCTGGGCTCAGGCTGGGAAGGGTGAGGCATTTCATTGGATTTAAAACAACATAACCAAAGCACAAGGGTGAGAAATGTGGCTTGTGTTGATAATGTAGAGGAGAGTTAAGCTTGCTGGAGTATGTTTTTGGCAGGAAGGAATATTAGATAGTCCTCACTTGACAGTTAGGCTGTATTTTAGGTATTCTTTAATGTGTTAGTTATGTGGACCTTGGAACATATTTGACCACTGAATTATTCTTATAAATGGTAGTTAGGCTCCTAGACTTACGCTTTTATAAGTTTCTAGACTTGAACTTATGATGTGGTTTAAACACCACAGCCACATTTTATTTGCAGTGGGGAAAAAAGATTATAGTAGTTTAATAAATGTTGAAATACTAGTAATTAAACATAAGGTAAAGATACGATGCTTAAAATTTGTAAATTTTAAAAATTAAATTTAGATTTATAAATTTAAAATTTACAAGTTTTAAAGTTTAAGAACAAAAAAGTAGATATTTGTTGTCAGTAATTTTGGCAACTAAGAACAGTATAAAGTTTGACATTATTTAATATTTGGAATATAAGTTTATCATTTTTGTTGTAAATACGTAGGAGGTTATACTGTATATGCTGTTTTGGAACTTACTTTATTTTTGCTTAATAATCAATTGAGAACATTTTTGATGCTCTTAAATATTATGTATGTTTTTTATCTTTTTTCTCCTCCTTTTTCTCTTCCTTTCTCTTCTCTTTTTAGGTTTTCATACTTGTCATTCCAGACGTTGGCCAACACTTGGCTACTATACTCCCAGTTCTCTTTTAGTCTTCTCACCATTGTACCAAATGTAATATACCAAAAAAAAAAAAAAAGTCCTGCAGAAACCTTGCTTTAATTTTTACTGTTCTCTCTTGATCTGTTCCATTTATTGAAATACAACTTGGTAATGGTCCTTAGTATATTGGAATTTGTAGACAAAGTATAGGTGAAATTAGTTATTCAATTGCCTGTGTGATAAAAATAAAAATCTTATTTGAAATACATTGACATGCCTTTCCTTATTTTTGGTTATAATTAGATTTTTCTTTAGTATGCAATTTAAAATCATATTTCTACGTTTGCTGAGCTAGATATGAAACAGATAATAATCTGTCCCTAGTAAGTTAGTAAATAGAGGGACAGCTGTCGTATTCATTACTTGCTCACTTGCTCACTCATATCATTTATTCACTGATTTATTAATTAATAAACACTTATTAGGTGCCCTTTTTTCTGCACAGGAACTATTGTAGTTGATGGGAAAATAAAGAGTGAGCAGAACAGCCATGATCCTGCCCTCATGTGGCTTATACCTTCATTCCCACTTATTTCCTCTCCATGCTCTTCTTGACTGCTTTGGCAGAATGTTTGTAAGTTTGAGTGTGGTTAAGTACAGGTAGTGGGATTATTTGAAATGTTTAAGGTGGAAATAACTGGAATCTGAATAGCAGTTGGAGAGCCTTAAGAAAAGTGAAAGAACTGCTATTTCATAGTTAAGAAAGGATTTTTTGAAGCTCCTCTTCTCTCTGCCTTTCAGAGTCTGGTATGAATGGATTAAAATAAATGCTTTGTAATCCAAACTTGGACACCTGTACATGTTAGAACTCTTTCAGTAATTGGATTTTGTTTTTGAAACCTTAACAGGAATTGTTGAACCTATCTTGGTTAACTAGTTATGTCTTTTGGTAGTAACTTCTTTTATTTTTTCTTTTATTTACTTTTCAGTCTATTCTTATTCTGAGAAGGAACTTATATGCCACAATCAGTTTTCTCTCTTTCTTGTTGGCTCTGGAGGCTTTGGTGGAAAACGGACATCAGACAAAGTCAAGGTAAGCTATGGCTTTAGAAGCAAAATATATGTGTAGTTAAGGATTCTTATCTATACAATTGAGACTTCAACAGCATGAGTTTGAACTGCATGAGCCCCCTTATAGGCAAATTTTCTTATACATCTGCCACCCCTGGCACAGCAAGACCAACCCGTCTTCTTCCTCCTCCTCCTCCTCAGCCTACCCAATGTGAAGATGATGAGGATGAAGACCTTTATGATGATCTGCTTCCACTTACTGAATAGTAAATATTCTTTCATTTTTTTATGATTTTCATGACATTTTCTTTTTCCTAGCTTATTGTTGTTATTTTTTTCCGCAGAGACAAGTGAACATTTATTTCTATGCCTTTCTTTCTATGTGTATGTCAAGTCTTTTTCAAAACAAGGCCCCAGGAAACTCCAGATTCAATTATCTCCCTGGGCTTGGTCGACGGCTGCAGGAGTCCTAGGGAGCCTTGTACAAATGCTAGAGTTACTCATTTACCAACATTAAACCCTGGGATAGACGATGCAGCAAAGCAGGACTCCTTCCTCCATGGATGTGCTGATTTCAGATGAGGCAGCAGCCATTTTCCTAGCTTATTTTATTGTAATAATACAGAATATAATAATATAACACAAAATATGTGTCAATTGATGGTTTGTGTTGTTGGAGTCAAAAGTTATATGTGAATTTTTGACTGCATAGTCAGTGCTCCCAAGCCCTACATTGTTTAAGGGTCAACTGTATATTGATCTTATATTACCATATATGTAATCTTACAGTGTAGAGACTTGGTAATCCGTACTTTGAATTAGAGTGCATTCCTTGAATTCGAAGTGCTGTTCGTGTTTATGTATTCTATATACAACATATTTTATACGTAGAAAAGCCTTGCTAAGTTAAGTATAATGTATCTGAAATAATTGTGGGAATATTTGTTATTTTCTTGTACAATCTTTGCAGATCCCAAAAGTTTTTAGAAAAATTGAACACAAGTGATCCTTATATGGATCAAAACCTTCATTTATTAACGGACCTAAGTATTTCTCTTATGCAAGATAATTCTGGTTATTCTTTTGTTCTCAGATTCTGAAAACTTTTTTCCTAACAATATTTAATAATTTGGATTTCACATTAATCTGGCTTTACCTTTAAATTATTTGTGGCAATAAGATTATACTGTAGTGAATATTCTTCTGTAGTAAATAAAGTATTATTGAAAGCAGTATTGGGAAAAGACTTCTGGAATGGTGGCATAAGAAGCTCCCTGAACTTTCTTGTCAGTGAAACAACCATGACTTGTAAAAAGTTATTTTAAAACACAGCTATTTAATGTCTCTGGAAATTGTCCTAAGGGTATAGAGCAAGCAAAGAAACATTTATTCAAGAAAATATATTATATTTTGGTAAGAACAGTGAGACTGTGTGGCATTTGAGCCACAACCCCTCCCTTTGTTCTTCCTCTCCTGGCTGAGCATGACAGAAACTGTACCCCAGGCGTTTGCAGCCAAGAATGTAGGAGCCCTCTGCCGTGCTGTCTTCCCAGGAGGGGCAGGCTATTAACTTTTCTTATCCTTCTCACTAGCTCTGAATTGCAGATGCTCTATTCCAGGTAAAAGTGACTGACTTGTGAGACTCTATTTCTCCATCCAGCCACTACCTACAGAGTGGAAACTTTACCCTACCTGTGGCAGGCTAAGAATACTGGGGCCCTGATTGCACTTGCCCCTAGCTTTCCCGTAGCATGGAGGCTCCATGGTTGGAGAGCCGGCTGAGAAGAACAGAAGCTACTACACCTGCCCTGCTTCATTCTTGTAAAGCAAGTGTATCACTTGGAGAGAAGTATGTCAGCATTCCTGCAGAAGTTCTGCCTAGAGGGAGAGGAAACCTGTAGTAACACAAAGCTCTGACCCTCTTCTCAAGGAAACAGACTCTTTTTGTAACTGAGTATTTGGAATTTCAAGCTCAAGGATGCCCTCAAAAACAAGGTGTGACTGTAGTGATAAGCAATTAAGAGAAGGCTGGTAGTTCCATAACAGCAGAAGCTAAAGTGTAGCCTAGCTAGACGTTTACTAGAAAGAACCAGGGAAAGAGATAGCTAAGAAAAGCCCTCCTGGGATTGTAACAAACCTCAAAGACTGGCCTCAACGACTATCCTTGCAAAGAGGCTTGAATTTAATTGGATCAGATTGTTGAACAATTTATACCCCAGGACCCTGTTGAAAAAAATAGAACAGTCATCTGACAATTAATGGAACCTAACAACTGGGTATGATACCAAAAGAGGCAGACAGTTTAACAGAGAGACCAAGGAGAGACAGTCAAAGAGAGTCCTGCTAAAACCAGTGTCATCCTAGGGTGACTGCACAAACTCAAGGCGCACCCTCTGAGGAGCAATATCAGAGGCTGTACATTGTTGGGAGAATAGACTCACATATAAGAGTCTAGCTAAGTTACTAAATAAATAAACAATAGCAACAAGCCCTGGAACGGGTGGGGGATTAGTGTCTAGAGTTGTTATAATCTATTATCTGAAATTCCCAGTTAGCAACAAAAAATTATTAGACATGGAAGAAACAGGAGAGTGTGATGCATAGACGGAAAAAACAAACAGGCAACAGAAACTGCCTTTGAGAGGACTTAGTAGAGAGACTTCAAACCATCTGCTATAATTATGTTCAAAGAATTAAAGGAAACCATGCTTACATGTTACTAAATATATATAAATTATTACAAAGACCCAAATAGAAGTTTTGGAGCTGAAAGTATAATAACTGAAATGACAACTTTACTGTTGAAGGGCCAACTGTAGATTTGAGCTGACAGAAGAAAGAATCAAAAAAGCTTAAAGATTGATAGTGATTATACAAACTAAAGAACAGAGAGAACCACAGTGAAAAGAAGGAAGAAGAATGAAGAGCCTTAGAGAAAGGTGGAGTATCATTAGGCACACTAACATTCATATAATGGGTGTATCAGATAGAGAGAAAGGAACAGAAAAAAATTTTGAGGAAATGATGGCTTTTTATGAAAAACATTATACATCCAAGAAGCTCAGTCAACTCCAAATAGATTATATATCTAAAGAGATCCATATTCTTTTCATTGTAGTAAAAGTGTTGAAAGCCAGAAACAAAAAGAAAATGTTGAAAATAATGAGAGAAAAAATGACTCATTACTTACAAAGGAACCCCAATAAGATTAAGAGCTGACCTCTGACTTCTCATCAGAAACAATGGAAGTCAAAAGATAGTGGGCTAATGTATTCAGAGTGCTGAAAGGAAAAAAAAAAAACCTAATAATTTTATAAGCAGCAAAATGATCTTTCTAAAATGAATGCAAAATAAAGACATTTCTGGACAACAAAAACTGAGATGATTTGTTGTTAGCAGTCTTGCCTTACAAGAAATACTAAAGAAAGTTCTTCAGATTGATAGCAAGTGACCACATACTATATTTATATGAAATACCCAGGATAGGCAAATCTGTAGAGTCACAAAGTAGATTAGAGGTTGCCAGGGGCTGGAGGAGAAAGGAGACAATGGAGAGTGACTGCTGATGGGTATAGGTTTTCTTTTGGGGACATGAGAATTTGCCTAAGTTGATTCTGGTGATGGTTGGACAGCTCTGCGAATATACTAAAAATCACTGGATTTTACATTTTAAATGGGCAAATTATATGTGTATTGAGTCAGTAAAGCTGTTTGAAAAATTAATATTGATCAATACTATATGAAAACAATGTCCTGGGCCCACATTAAAAAAAAAAAAGTTGTACTCTCTTATTGCTTGGATGTGAAAAAATTACCTGGACAGGTATTAACTGGGTATTATTTATGTGAGGTTGTATCTTTTCACCGGTAGCAAATTATGAGTTGTTAAGAACCCTAAGGCAAGTTATGCACTGCACAAACATATGCAGTGGCATTGTCTGAATGAAAAGCTTGGAAATGTTATATTCACTCCTAAAACTTGTAAGCTTTTAGTGAAGATGTTATTTTAGAAAGGGTAAAATAATACAAGTCTGAGGCTGTATTAGATGAAGTAAATATAACATGCTATTTGTTTTTCCTTTTTAACTATATGTTCTTGTTTTTTTTTTTTTTTTTTTTTTTTTTTTTTGAGATGGAGTCTTGCTGTATCGCCCAGCCTGGAGTGCAGTGGTGCGATCTCAGCTCACTGCAACCTCTGCCTCCCGGGCTCAAGTGATCCTCCTGCCTCAGTCTCCCAAGTAGCTGGGATTACAGGCACCCACCACCATGCCTGGCTAATTTTTGTGTTTTTAGTAGAGATGGGGTTTCACCATGTTGGCCAGGCTGGTCTCGAACTCCTCACCTCAGGTGTCCTATCCACCTTGGGCTCCCTCTATGTTCTTTTTAATATTGGGCAATAATGAATTATTGTAGACCAGAAAATAATCTAAACTAGATACCATTCTCTGAGCACTTTTCACAAGTATCACTTGTTGCTTTGAGAAAAAAATCAGAGATGATGTCAAGTCATGGTGAAGCCCTGTGCCATAAACGAGTTTCTAGTCTGTTAACAGTAAAACTACCATGGCAGCACTGTCCATCTTCAATGCCCTTTGTATACATGGCATACGATGGATTTTGTGGAATAAAAGGTACTCAACATTTTTTAATTTTTAATTTTCATTTATTTATTTTTAATCAGGCAGCCCTCAGAATCAAGACAGGTTCAGAGAACTCTTGGTACTCAGAAATTTTAAAAGACTGCTCAGAACCTATAGATTGAAGTCAGGTCCTCCAAAACCTAGTAGAATGCATTGAAAATAAATATGTAGATAAAACCTGCGAAATACACTGGATACAACTGAAGCAAAGGAGTGTAATTCATGCAAGGATTTTTGAAAAACAGCAGGCTGCCTTTTGTTTGTTTTTAGAAGCAGCAACTTCCCCCATGATCTTTTTTTATGTTTTGGGTGTAGGGGGTTTGTGAGGATAAGTTTGGGAATATATCTAAGCGTGGCATTTTAGTAATGAAAAATCACTAATTTCTTAACTCTTTAAAAGGACAAAAACTTTATTGTGGAAAATTTACCTAATTGAGAATAAATGAATAACAAAATTTTGCCTCCAAATTATTGAAAAGTAGATATTAGCTACTTGAATTTTTTATGTTTACTTTGGTTTAAATCAACCATAAACTGGCACTCAGATCCTTACGTTGTAGATGTTGCAAACTTTTCATCAAAAAGGAGTTTTAAGTGTTGGCATTAAGGGATCATAATAATTCAAATATTTTTGGTAACTGTTGTTAAGATGGCAAATTAAAATATGCAAGGATTTAAAAGACCAGTTTTAAAGACTGAATCAATTTAGATGTGAATTGTATGTCTAATTCTTGTAGTTGTTTTTTTCTTTTACATAGGGAAAAACTGTCCTTAACTTTTTCTCCATTGTGGCCTGGAGGACGAATCTGATTACATAATTCTTTACATTTAAAAAGGTCATTTCAGGCAAATCATAGTGTAGATGAAGCTAGGAGTTATGAAATTTTAAATATCATTATTTCCTGAACATGAATTTTTTTGTAAAGTCCTTTTATCCAATTTGCAGAATTTATTGTATTGAAACATGGTTGTGTATCAAATGTTAGTTTGGTTAAAGAGAATAATGATAATTTGCATTTAAGATTTAACATGTAATGTCTTAATTTTAGGTAGCTGTAGCCATACCTAATAGACCTCCTGATGCTGTACTTACAGATACCACTTCTCTTAATCAGGTAAGATTGTATTTTTGAAAAATGATAAATCCATCTGGTTGATGACACTTGTTAATTTGTAACTCTGATACTGTATAACATTATGCATCTAAAAAGTAGGGCCTGTTCAACATAATAAACATAAAGACATGTTTCCTGTGATTGCAAGTTATTTTTTTGTAAATTTTTAGTTATTAATGTTTTCCCACTAGATACCAAAATAAAATATAAAATGGTTTTTTATTAGTCCATTTAAAAAGCATTGCATGTTGTTGGTAATGGAGTGCTTTCTTTGGAGAGGCTGCCCACTTTAAGAGTGAAGAATTTCATGAAAGCCTCAGAGTAAGTGCAGGATAAAAAATAGTTAAAAGGCAAGTATTAGTCATCCTTTCCTCTTTGGGAAAGAAAGCAATGCCACACTGCTTGGAAACAGATTATTTTATACCAAGTTTAAAGGACAGGCAAGTAAAGCATCTTAGAAGCAGTAGGTGATTTAATCTTTTTCGTTTGACATAAAAAATTTGTTTTCTGGTGAAGGAGATAAAATATCCTGTCAGTTCACAAATTCTGTGAGCATAGAAAAATTTGTTTAAGAAGCAAAAAGCAACCATAAAAGTGAGAAAAGTAAGTTTATTTTTGAGAGACTTCAAGATTCTTCTCTAAGATGGCCAGCAGAGTAACCATGCAGATATAGCATAAAATCCTTAAACCTCTGGAGTGATGCAGTGTGTGAGCATGTAATAACAACAAATTGTTCATAAAGTTCACTTAAAATTTTTTTCGGTTGTATTTTAGAGGAGAACAACACACAGTGGGGCCTACCGGAGGGTAGAGGATAGGAGGAGGGAGAGGATCAGGAAACATAACTAATGGGTAGTAGGTTTAATACCTGGGTAATTAAATAATATGCACAACAAACCCCCATGACACACAGTTACCTGTGTAAGAATCCTGCACATGTACTCCTGAACTTGAAAGTTAAAAAAATATTTTTGGTATGTTTGCTATGAAAACTTCGCAGGACTTATGTTTCCTAGCAAATAGAAATGTAATCTCATGAGCCAGAGAGAATTAAAGTTGGTGCATATGTAATTTTTTTCTGTATCATATAATCAGGTGATGGAGGGAACATTGCTTTATTCTTGCCTTTAAATATTTTTTCCATCCATTATGCTTTCTTATCAATTTCTTAAGAATGCACTCATATTTATGTTTACATAAGGCTCAATTAAGAAACTAATTCTGTTAGAGTACTAAAAAACAGAAAAGGCTCATGGTTTTATGGTTTAGAAAACCCAAGAAATACCTCTTTATTATACTGAAGTAAAAAATGTATCTGCTGTAAATAAAAGCTGAATAGTTTCCAAGGTTTGAATTTCTACACACAGTAAGTAGAGGGGTTTTATTTCTTTTTTTTTTCAGATGACTAAAACTTTTTGTTAGTTTTAAGGTAGGTTTTAATATTTTGCTGCATGACAAAATACAGTTTTTAAATCAACAATATTTTTTGTGTGAATAATGGGCACTCATCATTTGGCAGAAGTTCTTGGCCATTTTGTATTGAATGATAATTAGAAAATACGATGAAAGCTATATACCAGTTCCCTAAAAAACATTTTGCATAAAACTTTGTTGTAAATTTCAGGGAAATTTGTGGGACATCTGAAATTGGATCCATGCTATAAGAAATACAAGTCACTTAGAAGAAATGTCATCTATTGTCAAGGAATGGAAGGAACACTTGGATACTCAAGATGTAGATGTCTGAAATAACTAGGGTACCTATTCCAAGCAATGAATGTTTAAATACAAGGCTTTGATTTGTAGTATAAGTGTAACAGACATTCAGAGAAGGGATACTCATTAGGGAATGACATATAGAAGGGTTCAATAGTAAAAATGGGACTTCGCTGAGATGGTATATGGGTTGTTCTCTCTCCGGATATGTAGGGCTTGCAGTGTGTTGAGAAGTAATGATGGAGTGTAAGGAGAAGAGCATGACGTGTGTATAAGGGTAAGAATTAGAGCATTCACATTGGAGACTAGTGTAGGATGATTGTGCATGGGCAGATCTTTAAGAGAAATGGAAATGAGGAAAAATTATGCCATTATACATAAACTTTATGTTAGGTATTTATATTAACTTAGTAACTTTTCAATCATTAAGAAAACTGGCAACTATATATTTTTAATTCTACCGGTATCACTTCTGGAATGTCTGTTTATAATGTCTTCAGGAGAGTTTCTTCATCTTCAAACTAGTATGGCAGGCCTGCACAGTGGCTCACACCTTAAATCCCAGCACTTCGGGAGGCTGATGTGGGAGAATTGCTTGGGCTCAGGAGTTTGAGACCAGCCTGGGTAACACAGCAAAACCTTGTCTCCACTAAAAGTAATAATAATAAAAAATTAGCCGAGCATGGTGGCGTACGCCTATTGTCCCAGCTACTCAGGAGGCTGAGGTGGAGGATCACTTGAGCCTGGAAAATCGAGGCTGCAGTGAGTTATGATTGCACCATTGCACTCCAGCCTGTGTAACAGAGCAAGACCCTGTCTCAAAACAAAACATAACAAAACAAATGAGTATGACAATACAAGTGTACTTTGTAGTTTTTCATAATTATTAATAGACAGTTCCACTGCAATAATCTAGAAAGACCAAACAATAAGTAAATATCAGATGTCAGGCTTTGTATTTGAGGAAAATGAGAACAAATATCCATAGTTTCCCCAGATACATATCTTATACTAAACATATCCTATTAAGTAAAGTTAATATTTGGCATATTAGTGCTAGTGTCCAGTAAAATATAATTCTTTATTACAATTACTGTTATCTTGAACTGAAAACAGACCTAGGCTCAAAAACAGGTCTTCCAGTGGGAGATCTTTGCAGATTTAGAACACCCCTTTTTGGGGCCACAAAGCTGTTAGAAAGATCGTGGATGCTGGTTGGACCATCCGAGTCACTTGCACATAACTGCCAGAAAGTACTTACTATTTGATGGGATCATCTAAAGTGAACTGCTGATCAACTCTGTATTTTAGATGCAGAGACTGATTGCATTCCAGATGCTGCAAATACCAAGTCATATCTCCTAGAGTGTTCTTTCTCTCTTATTTTTATTTGGACCTTTAGGACCATAAAGAACTCATGTAAAGTCATTAAGAATCAAAGCAACATAAGCATTCATCTCATCTAGAAGAGTCCCAGCATTTAATTTAGTTTAACTAGAATATTATCATAATTTTTTATAATTCTGCTTCTACTAAACGATCACAGTATGATACACCAATTGTCAACTTTTAAAAGAAAAAACTTCTTGGACATCCTCTGGTCTCAGAATCTGAGAGAGCTATTGCTGACAGCCATGTTCTAGGTCCCACTCGCGGCTCCAGAAGACTCCTTTGAACTTTTTGTCTAGGCTGCCACAGTACCCATCGTCTTTAGTTTCCAGTATGTGTCACCTTCACTTCACTGATTGTTTGTGGGTGAAAGTTTGAGATAAATCATTGGGAATCAAAAACAAATCATTGAGAAACCAAAAAAATTACCATACATTTATAACTACTACCTGTTTTTTTTTTTTTTTTTGACAATGATATATTATTTTCTAAGACTCTGGGCTGACTGGGTGATCTTTCTGCTACAAATGTTGTAGCTGCTTTTAGATGGCAGCTGGGCAGGGCTTCTGCTGCAAATGGTGTATCTGCTTTTAGATGGCAGCTGGGCAGGGCTGGAAGGTTCCAAGATGGCTTCTTTTGCATATCCGGGGGTTTAGTGCTAGCTATTGGGTGGGGTGATTCGAATCCTCCCCACATGGCCTCTTTCTTCATGTGGTGTATCATCTTCCAGGACCTTTTTTTATGGCCCCAGTGAGACCCCCATTTAGATTTCTGGAGTTATTTTTCTGTGTAACTTACTCCTCTTCAGTACACACAAATTCAGCTGCATCATCCTTTCAGAATTCTAATCTATATTTGTAACTCAATGAGACCACTTTGCTATGTTCGAGATTTCTGAATTGCATTCTGGGAACTGCTGTCAGAAGGAAGCGGTACAGTTGCAGAGCTCATCTTGTTTGTTTCTTTTCTGTAAAGAATTGTAGTCCTGCATTGCCTGCTGTCCAATGTCTAGGAACAGTGGTAACCCCCACCTTTTTCTTTATAATTTTTCTAGTTGTTTATGGTGGAAGAATAAGTCCATTCCAGGTCCTATATTATGGCCAGAAGCAAAAGTCGTATAAGCCTTTTTTAAAGCCCTTAGTGTCTCATTTTCCCATTTAATCCATGACTGTCTAGTTTTTTAGTTTTTATTGCTGTCCCTTGGCTTCATTTGTTTCTTGTATAACAGTCAAAAGAGCTTATTTTACTTCCTTTTTCCCCTCTTATTGTTCCCATTTTGGGGGATGCATTGTTTTTATTGTTTAGAGCATTTAACATTTATATATTATTTCCACTTTTCTGCATCTTTCAGTTTTATGTTTGCAATTGAATATGTCAACCCTTTTGCCAAAGCTTCTTAGTCAGCTCTTAGTTGGATGAAGCTCCTTCTGTGGAAGGTACCCCAAGAAGGGCTCGTGTATAGTGTTGCCTTGGTTTCTGTTTATTTAAAACTATTTCCCCTAGATACTTGAAGGGACAGCTTTGTTGGATATAAAATCTTATTTCTTAAAAATGGTGCAGCATTGTTGTCTTACTTTGTGTGTTGCCTTTGAAAAGTCAGATGCCAATCTAATTATCTTCCCCTGTAAGTTACTTGATCTTTACCCTGAGGCCCTCAAGATAATTTTTGTCTTTTAAGTCTAATGGTTTTGCTGGGATATGTCTCAGTCTTGCATGTTGCAGGTCAGCCTTCTTTATATACTGATGGGCCTTTTTAATATGTATATTCAGGTCTTTTAGTTTTATAGTATTAAAATTTTAAATATTAGTTCTCTTTCATTATTTTGTTTTTCTTTCTTTGGATACTCCATTTATATGTACATTGGATCTTTTTATGTCTTTCAACTACTTTTCTTCTGTTCTTTTTTAGTTCCTTCTTGATCTCATTTTCATTCTCATGGTTCATTTCCGCCCTTTCTGCCATCCCCTTATTTGATTTTTATTTGAATGTGTTCTCCTTTGGGTACCTTATAATTTAGTCTTCATTTCTTATATGATTTTGATTTTTTCTTTCAATTTCTTTCTTGAATGTAATCATTACTTATTTACTTCTTCATGTATGTCATCTATTTATTTTCTTAGGTTTTGGATTTTGGATTCAGAGTGTTTGTTTCACATCCCCAAATGCGTGAGTGTTATGTTATAGTTTTCTTCTGTTTGGTAGTTTGTTTATTTCGGGGGGGGGGATGGTAGAATTCATTTGCTAAAAGGTTTTGTTTTGCATTTTCAGTTTTAGTTTTATGGTAGCATTGTATAGATGAAGAATATTTACCTGTGTGCATTTTGTGGTTTGGGATGATTTCCAAGATTCTTAGTTCAAAATTGCCCTTTCTCTCTGTGTAGCAAAATGCAATTTCTTTAGTGGGTGGCTTTAAAGATGGGGCACTGTGGGGAGGTGTTTTATTTAAAAAAATAAAAATAAATTATCTTGCAGGATCATTAATTTCCTCTCTTGCTTCTTTTTTTCTTCACCATCCAGTTTCCAAAGGGGATATCTTGGTTTTATATTCTTCTCCCAGAAAGTGATACCTTTCTGGGACTGCCACTGGAAGGCTGGTGTACTATTAATTCTTTTCACTGTAGTCAGTGCTCTAATCTTCCAGGATTCATTTCAGTATTTTTGCTCTTAAGATGGATTTATCTGGGAGTGATTTTCCTTTTCCCTCTTCCATGCACTGCTTTTGCACCCCCCGCCAGCCCTGCCACTTTGCAGTAGCTTTCAGAGGGTGCTCACAAGTTAGCAGTGATAGAAAAGTGGTGTTTATATTAAGACTCACTGGAATTTGAAGTTTGCAGTGTTCTCTGTCTTATAGTTACACTGTAGGCTTGAGATTTGTGTAGTTTTATTTGTTCTCGTTATTTGTATATTTTTTTGGAGGATATGAGGACTTAGAAAGCACTAGTTTCCTGAGCCTATTTATTTAGCATTTAGTTTAACTTAATGGTACAATTTTAAAAAAATCAAATTAAGAAATAGTTTACTTGTATACAGATTATCCTCCTACCTACTTTTAATATGCAATATAATATATAGCTATTTGTCTTTTTCTTACCTTTTGGTGGTTGTTATTTATAATGACATTTCTAGGCAGAAATGAAACAAACAAGAAACTTTTAGCTTTCCTTCTGAAATATGCCTTTTCTTCAAAATATGTAGAAGATAAGCTTTGGCAGTGGTTGTTATTAATTGAACGGTGCTTATTTTGTGCTATGATTGAATGGGTCAAACATCCAGTCAGTTGGCTTTTGTCGTTTCTCATAATGAGCCTTTTTTGTCTTTGTTTAACTAACTCTGTTATCTATAGAAAGCAATGCCATCATTGAAATAATGTGAGATATTTCATATTAATATGATTTCTTTAGAACATTGTTTTCATTTATAGGAATGATATATGTGGGATAAAAATACTAGTACTAATCTTAGAAACTTTGTTGTTTATATTGTTGCTATAATCTTTAAAAAATAACTAACATTTATTGAGGTATTATGTATCAAATATAATACCTTGTAAGCTTTATCCCACCTTTTTCCAACTACTCTGTGAGAGTAAGTTCTGTTAGCCTCTAAATGTTTCTGAATGAGAAATTAAGGCTTAGAGTGGTGAAGAAACTTGCCCATTAATGGTAGAGCTGGCTTTGAATCGAGATCTGCCTGGTACCAAATCCCATCATCTAGCATGTGTTTGACAATTTCCTGTCACAATTTCAGGCCCTGAAATGTGTCTTTCTTTCATTTGTATACAACATCATGATATATATTTGCTAACATTTTATTATATAAAGTGCTTTTTAAAAATTATTGTTTACTTCCTTAGCATCTCTTATAGGATCTTGCAAGTCACCAGTATTCAATAATGGCTTATTTTATTTCATTATATTAAGACGACTTGTAAAAGGAGGAATATTGAGTCATTGAGAAAGTGAATAATCTATAGAACCATTATATGGAGTGATGGGGAAGGAAAAGAGCTTATTGGATTTATGCAAAGCATTAAAAAGAAAATCATGTTTTCTTATGAGTTACAGAGTATTTTCTATAAATAAAACTTGTTAAAAATAATAATTTAAAAGTAATAAAAGATCAGTAATTTAAAAAAATATATGGCTAGTCTTTACACAACATTTCAGTAGTCTTTGGAAAACAACACAGCAATTAATGAGAAAGGGAAGAAGTCTTGAGGCTGACCTAGAAGGGTCAAGTTTACAGATACATTAAATACACTTACTATTAGCTGTTTGGTGAATTTCTTCCTTTCAGTGCTGGTAAGTGCTTTATAACTTGGGAAGAATGTACCATTTAAATGCCAGGAAGTATGGTGACTTTTTCCCTATTGTTATCCAGGCCACACTGCTAATCCTACCTTATCTAAGTAAATCAGTGATGTGGATATCCGGACTGAGCAGAACTTTTATCATAATAGCAAGCTATCAGTTCAGTCAGTTTTCTTGCAGGGTGAGCTAATGTTCAGGATTTAGTGTACCAGCAGCATGAAAGTTAGTGAGAAGTCTTTGATGTTTCTATGTCTGATATGGTCTTAGAAGCTTCAATTTAAAACACCCTAGTAAGAAAGTTGGCATAAATTTTGCTTGCTTAGAACAGACTATAAACATTTACCTTATCTGTGTATAAATGGGAGTAGACTGATTGACTTCTTTTTGTGAATGTCTCCTTAGGCAGTAGTAACAGTGTTTTACCCATATATAATTCTTGGCTTCCCTTTCTACATTTTTTTCCCTCCCACTGATTTTAGTGGCAAGTGTTACAAAAACATTTCATTATATGTAATCTTTATTGTTACAAATAATTATTTTTAAAATCAGAGCCTCAGGTACATTACGATACAGTGTTTATACCAATAACCAGCCATGTTTCCTATTTTTCATCTAATATATTTTAACAAAACACTGAGTTCTAGTTATGTTTATGCTTTCTCCACAGGCTGCTTTGTACCGCCTCAGTGGAGACTGGAATCCCTTACACATTGATCCTAACTTTGCCAGTCTAGCAGGTGAGCTGCTGATAATATGTATCAATGAAAAATATTAGCTATTCGATATTTAATTAACTAAATAATGTAAAGACACTACTACTTATGACTGGTAGTTTGAGTAACATTTTAAAAATGTTATTTATTACATTTATGCAAAGGATATGGAAAGGTAGGAAATGTGTTCAGAAAATAGTGCACTTGAAATTCAGATTATGGTGGATGGAAGTTCCTGCTAGTGCGAGGTCTAGGATAGGACCATGAGGGTGGGTGTCATGAAGTCGTTGGAGAGAAAGCAAAGAACTGAAAGGTAGGGAAGGATCATCTACCTATGTGGATATTGAGAGTACCCTGGATGATTTCATGGTTACAACTAAAACTAAACAAAACAATTGTGTTTGCAGATCTCTCACATTCTTTTCCTGTTTTTTTGTTTTTGTTTTTGTTTTTTCTTTCTTCATTTTATAATTTCCTCCCAGGAAATACTCTTTTAAAAATATCTACTGTGTTTCTTAAAATAGATGGTATAATTCATGCTACTGCAGTCTAAAGATATTTTTAAAGTCCTGAATTAACTATACTTGATTTTTAAACTTTAAAGGAACGTATATCTAACTCAGTGTTCTCTCTTTCCTAGGTTTTGACAAGCCCATATTACATGGATTATGTACATTTGGATTTTCTGCCAGGCGTATTTTACAGCAGTTTGCAGATAATGATGTGTCAAGATTCAAGGCAATTAAGGTAAATGTATATTATTATATAATTTGAATATTACTTCCTTTTTCTATCTTTAGAGAAGAAAAGGGGTTTTACTGATTTAACTTAAAATAGATACTGTACTACGGCAGTGTACATTTTTATTATTTCATTGATCTGGCAATCAGCACACTTTCTTTTTGTAGCTATAAATAGCTCTGTTGCACATGCACCAGGAAGGATGCACAGTTGCAATTTTAACATCAACTGGGTTGCTTTATAAATTAATTAGGTGCATATATATATATATATGTATCAGTACATATGCCTTGAAAACTCAAGGTTTGCTTTTTTTTAAAACTGTTTTATCATTTTCCTTAATTTAATTAAAAATGTTAAGTGGCTGATTAAGTCCAATAAACATACATCTACAGCAATATAATGACTGTTTGTTGTTTTAACTCTATACTTTTTAGTTGATTTCAAATTTTTATCCATTATAAGTAACAAAATATCCATGCCCACATTATTTTTGTGTAAGTTTAAGCCAAAAGATATATACTTTAAAAAGTTTAAGGCATTGTCAAATAGCTCTGAAAGCTTTTAATTTATTCTCCATGCAGCAGTGCATTGCCTTTGTTAGCACTGATTACTCTCATGCTTTTCGTTTTATTACAACTATTTTTTATTATCCAGTAATATATACACAGAGAAAAATAATACAATTATGAAATAAAAAGTGGAATTATTTTGCCCTATATACTCACCCCAGGCCTCATTCCTCAGACTTAATTTGTACCACTTTTAACTATTTCAGTTGTTCTGAGGTACCTATATAACTTTACCTAATATGATTATGGTTTTATTTCTTGATTTGTCAAGATAAAAAACACTATTTTTTGATTCCATACTTTGAAAGATAAAGAATCGGCTTACTTATGCTAGTTACATCTTTATTTTACTATTTTTTTCATATTATATTTAGGTCTTTTATGAATTTAAATATCTTTAAACCTCGAGTTGTTTTTTCTTTTGTGCTCTCTAATTTGCTTTCCAATTTTTTTCTCCTACAAGTAAAAGAGTTTCCTTTTAAAACATTTTTAACCCCACAACTCTTTTTTAAAGGCTCGTTTTGCAAAACCAGTATATCCAGGACAAACTCTACAAACTGAGATGTGGAAGGAAGGAAACAGAATTCATTTTCAAACCAAGGTATGAATTTTGCTTTGCCACCCTTCTCACATGCTTTGTCTTTGTGTTCCATCTTATCATTTTTTTTTTTGGTTAGTACTATGGATAGAAAATTTCTTTTTGTAACTTTTAATTAAAAATAAGATACATCTTGTCTGGGATTTTCAAAGTTTTTATCAAGCAACACTTTTTTAAAAAAGAAAAAAGAAGTGTTTTGCACCTTGTGTTTTATTTTCTCTTTTATTTTCAACTAAATTGGTACCTATCTGTGTAGCAGTGGCCCAGATATTCTGAAAACCCAACCAACCATGTCTTTTTGGCTCAACTAGTCAATCAAGTCATTGTCAAAATATCATCTTAAAAAATTTAAAGGCATGACTCAGACAGATAGACAGTGAAAACACGACAGAAATCTTTGACTCATTAATGAAGGATCTTGCAATATGATAAAATATGTTCAAAAGACAGTTAGAACAACATGTTTATATGGTCCAATAGGAAAGTCATTCTAAAATAATTTTGCAGAGTTAGAGACAAAATTAGTTAATATCCTGCAGAACAATAAAATCTTACCCTTTATGATTTTTCTGTGGACAGAAATCGTATGCATCTTGATTACACAAAAATCCACAAATTAACAAGTACATCACAGAGTCTGGGCCTAGCAAATAGTAAATGACAAGCCAAATAAAGGTGTACCTCCCTATAGAGTGAGGTTATTTTGGGGTGAGGCTGTTAGCAATGCTCCAGTAAAATACTAAAAGGACATGCAATCATTGTTTTATTTGCAAGTTATTGAAAGACAGTTTTTGTTAACACAGTTGACCAGGGTAATACTTTTTGTCTTGATCATTTCATGCTATATAGAGCATATTAAACAACTCCAATGATAATGGTATTAGCTTTCATTTATTGAGAACCTATAAACTGGCAATAGTATTTTCTTTAATATGCATAATAAATCTGCATGTAAATATAAGAAAATCTAGGTTCCTAAGAAAATCTAATCTAGGTGTCCTAAATAACTTGCTCATGGTCACACAGCAAGTGGTTGAGCTGGGATAGAAACCAGATCAGCATGGCTTCAAAGCTTTGATTCCAGGCCCCAAATGTCTTTTTTGTATCATGTTTTCTTTCACAAATAGATAACTCTGCAAAATTCTTCTTACATGGTTGCCTTACTCCTAATTCCTTTCTGTTGGTTGCAGTATCATTTTCCTGCTTAATCTGTACATATTGTTTATTTTACTTTTCAAATTCTTCCTGTCCTTTAGGCTTAAGTTCAAGCTCCACTTTGCTCTTAGAGACAGTCTCTTACTATTCCCCACTTTCCTACCCATACATACACTCAAATTAGTGTTCTCTGTAAGCCTTTGCAGCTAATATCTGTGCCACATATTTTGGAGCCCTCACATTTTCTAATTTGTTTTGTATGAGTAAGTTTTGCTTTTTGATTGAGATTATGAACTCTAAAAGTGTTAAGGACCATGCCTATATAACAGATTTTATTTTCCTGCAATTCTGGTGATGAATAGTATGTAAATAATTTTATGGATACAAACTTGAAGGGCTGAGAAATTATTAAATGTCTAAATATAAAGTATTCTTGCCATTTTGTTAAATCCTAAGCATGCTGTTTTATCTTTTCAGCATATTTGCTATATTTTTCTTCAGTGATTATAGATATTCTTTTTCTATTAGTTTTAGGACTCCTTCTCTCCCTTCCTCCTTTTCTCACTTTCTCCCTCCCTTCTTCCATTCCTCCTTTCCTTTCTATTCTTAAGATATAAGAAACATTTTAAACCAGTGTTTTAAAATGATTTGTTTGACTTGTTAACAATAAAGTAATTTACTAAAGTGCATTTTGTGAATTAATTATCTCTTTCCATGCTTTTCAATGTATGTAATTTGAAGTAAAGAGAACAAATTACTTGAAAGATCTTTTTTCCTCCAAAATATGATGAGATGTAGTCAAGAGAATGATCTACTTGATTGTTAAAAATCAAAGTTTTAGGCCGGGCGCGGTGGCTCAAGCCTGTAATCCCAGCACTTTGGGAGGCCGAGACGGGCGGATCACGAGGTCAGGAGATCGAGACCATCCTGGCTAACACGGTGAAACCCCGTCTCTACTAAAAAATACAAAAAAAACTAGCCGGGCGAGGTGGCGGGCGCCTGTAGTCCCAGCTACTCGGGAGGCTGAGGCAGGAGAATGGCGTGAACCCGGGAGGCGGAGCTTGCAGTGAGCTGAGATCCGGCCACTGCACTCCAGCCTGGGTGACAGAGCGAGACTCCGTCTCAAAAAAAAAAAAAAAAAATCAAAGTTTTAATAAATGCTACCTTAAACTTTAGAAACTTATCCTATACATTTGTAGCAATACCACAATTTTTATGAAAGAATAGCCATTGGAATAATTTGAAATGAGGGACTAGGAATCAGAATTTGAATTCCTTTAATGACCATTTTGATAAAAGCCTATTTAGGCATTTAACTTATGCTGTGTACACTTCCTCTTGAAATAAGACCTGGAATTACTACTTAAAAAACACTATTATGGTTTATTCCTAGCCAATTTTATTCTATATTAGCAGAACAAATGTACTCTGAGTACCATTGCCTCATGTGACTATTGTGCTATGCCTTTTACTATTTATAAGGATTCAGCATGGACTGAATTCTATTTATAAGAGTTCATCCCCTGATCCCCACTTCCCCCTAAAAAAATGCCCGAAATACCAAGGCCCAGTCTCTGTCAGTGTATTTACATTGGAATTTTGGGGGATGGGACCTCACAAGGTTTTTTTTTTTTTCTAAGGGCTCCAGTTGATTGTAAAGCCAGGGTTAGTAACAGTTGTATGAAATCAGAAAGCCTTTGTGTTTATTCATCTTGACATTTACTTTATCAGCCTTTTATTTTATCTGGATTATTATATTCTTTTTCATATGAGGAAAAAATATAAATTTTAGAATTTGTACTGTTTCACAGTGAAATTACACTTCCATTGTAATCAGAATAAATCTTTTTTTTTTCTTCTCCTCCTGAGGTCCAAGAAACTGGAGACATTGTCATTTCAAATGCATATGTGGACCTTGCACCAACATCTGATACTTCAGCTAAGACACCCTCTGAGGTAGGTTATAAAGATTAGTATCCAAGCCACTTCCTCATTTAGGAATTTCAGTTAAGGTGACTTTAAGAATGGTTAGGCTACTTTAGAAAATTAACAACCATGAAACTATTCTTAATTCTTGAAGTGAAAGACATTAATTTCAAAACCACTTGGAATAGAAGGAATACTCTGGCAATTTATAAACTTTAAAAAACTTGTTTTGCAGAATACTGGGATATCTTTCAAGAGAATGTAATTTTCTAGTTTTAGAGTAAATAAATCAGTTGTTTAATCAGAATCTTAAGCAAACAGCATTTTGGAGAAAAATAGATTAAAAAGTTGAATATCCTGTACCTTTTTCTTGATTTAAAGATTTATATAAAGCTTTGTATGCAAATATATAAACCAGTAGTGTGTGTAATTTATTAAAACATTGTATTCTTTATTAGCATGCTGAGACTTTTGATAAAAATGCTTATTTCTGAAATATTAGCTTCGTAATGTTGAGGTTTTGATCCCCATGATCTTTAATTGTCTGTTATAAACCACATAACTGACTGAAAATTAAAATTCCTTAAGAATAGGCTAAGAAAAACAAAAAAAATTTAGACCGGGCTCAGTGCCTCATGTCTGTAATCCCAGCCCTTTGGGAGGCTGAAGTGGTTAGATCACCTGCGGTCAGGAGTTAAAGACCAGCCTGGCCAACATGGTGAAACTCTGTCTCTAGTGAAAATACAAAAATTAGCCAGGCGCGGTGGCTGGCTCCTGTAATTCCAGTTACTCAAGAAGCTGAGGCAGGAGAATCACTTGAACTTTGGAGGTAGAGGTTGCAGTGAGCTGAGATTACGCTACTGCACTCTAGCCTGGGCAATGAGTCTGTCCCAAAAAAAAAAAAAAAAGAAAAGAAAAAAGAAAACAAACCAAAAAACCCCCCAAAACTTAAGAAGTTTAGAGCCGTAAAGAAATTCAGACTTCATGTAATTTAGTCCCATTTTATAAATAAAAAAATGAGACCACAGAAGTTGATTAATTTGATCAGGATCTTTCTGAAGTTAGCTAAACATAGGTTGTCCAGTTCCTATTTTTCTTTTAAAATATTATTTCTGAATTCTAATGAAAGTAAAATCCAATATAAAGAAAGTATGAAAGACATTGTATGAAGAAAACTGACTTATGTACAGAGTTTTAAAAAGTCATTTTTTTTGCACATATATTTTATAATCACTTTTCTCCTTGAGTTATTTTTACAGAACTTTTAAAGTTAATTTTTTTGTTGTTGTTGTTAGGGTGGGAAGCTTCAGAGTACGCTCGTATTTGAGGAAATAGGACGCCGCCTAAAGGATGTTGGGCCTGAGGTGGTGAAGAAAGTAAATGCTGTATTTGAGTGGCATATAACCAAAGGCGGAAATATTGGGGCTAAGTGGAGTAAGTTATAGCCCTGATTTTATAATATTCTTAATTCTTAGTAAATAAAAAGTATCTTTTTAACAAAGACCTTTGAAGGTAGATAAATCTTACCTTTTTAGGTAGGTTTTTTTTCTTTTCCCGTGGGAATGAATAGGTTTGGGAATGTCCAAAGGGGTGTGTGTGTGTGTGTGTGTGTGAGAGATGTAGAGAATCAATTGAAATGAAAATATCTCTTTTAAGATTTCATTATAACCCTTGAAAGTAGTTTAAACAGTCATCTTGGCTATATGCATCTTTATCAAATTCATCAAGTCAAAATGAAGTATTTTTAAGTCATGATGTTTGACAGTTATAAAGTTATTTTCTTCATACCAAAACAATAATTTGGATTATCTTAATTATCAATATAAAATCGCTATTTTCTAGATATATACAGATTGTAGTCAAAGGTGTTTGTTTATCTAGTCTAGGGAAATTATCTATTAGAGTGCCATGCACCCAATATAAAACATCTTGCTGCAGAGAGAAAGCAATCATATTTCTTTTCACTGTTGTGGAGGTCCAAGGGGACCCTGGTACCATTTTGTGAAGAAAGAGAAATTAGAGTATAAAAAGAATAAAGAAAAAATATTCTATCAGATCTTTTGCATCTGCCGTGTAACTTACATCCTTAATCATGGCACAAACTTTTATTTATAGAATATTCTGACCTCACCTTTATTTTTCTAGAGATTCTTCAGTTAGGTTGAAAAGATGAAAAAGGATAGGAGGTAGAAGACTAAGTTCCTAAATTCCCTTTCAACAGAGTCTGTTGCTTGTCACAGTTATCTTACTGTATTATGGTCATTTATAATTGTATGTTTTCTCTCATTTGACTTTGGACTTAACCCTGAGAAATGGCTGCAGTTTGTTTATGTCTAGCTTCTAGTATGGTCAATAACACATAATAACTAGCCTGACTCTGTATTTGTTGAATGAGTGTTAAAAGCCATGTAGAAAGCATAGTTTTAGAAAATAGTATGGCTGCCTTTTAAAAAAAAGGTTCTGAAACTGATGCTTTACCTTTTATTAAAATAATGCATTTATTGTATGGATAGTGATGTTTATTTTTTATATAGTATGAGTGAAATATGTAAGTATAATATGATTCCAGTGAGATATTTCATAAGTAACTAACGTATTTTATAGTATTTATTGCTATTAATTTCTAAACCCAGCCAGGAGTTGTTGTAGTAAACCCTTTGAATCCTATTTTATTGTTCTAAGCAAGAGTAAAAATTCAGAGAAAATGAAAGATGACATAAAGGCATAAGGAAGATAAAGAATCAGAGGATTTATGTGGCCTACAGAATAGTCTGCTCCTGAAAATTAAAACATAGGTACTCTTATCTGAAACTCCAGAAACCAGAAAGCTCTAAAAATGAACAATTTTTTTCTCATGATTCACTGGTGGTGAAGCCTGACTTGAACTTACATGATGCTATTGATTGTCTTTAACTCACCTAGTGTGAGTTAGACATGTATAGAAGTAATATACTTGTTTATAGATTGTTGCACTGTTGGGGGCCATTTGTAATATGGAATACATGTTTTATGTATTATATTTCCTTCCTAAAATCTGATTCCAAATTCCAAAACACATCAGCCTGAAGCAGTTCGTTCAGATAAGGAATTGTGGACCTGTACATGTGTATAAATAATTCTTGTAGAACACAAGTGTTAGGAGACATGGAAAAGGGTGGTCTCTGCTTTCAGAGAATGGGAGGATTGGTTCATTCAACGAACATTTGAGTATTTATATGCCAAGTTCTCTGCTAGGTGGAGACCACAAATATGAATAGACAGGATGCCTTTTGTTTTTTTTAAATCCATAGGAATAATTATTTAGAGGCAGTGTGTCAGGAAAGCTGAAATACTGGAGTTGAGGAAACAAAGGTTGTTGCACTGCAGAGTGAAAGGAAGGAAGACCTCAATTAAGGAAATGGTAATAATGAAGAGGAGAGGGCCTATATAGAACTATTGCTAAGATTGAATTGGCTAACTTAGCTACTGATTATGTCTGAAAAACAAGAGGAATGAGAAAGAGTCAAAACTAATGCTGTGGTTTTGAGCCTGTGTGCTTGAGGATATTGGCTGCATTACTAGAAGTATGAAACAGGTAGAGGAGGAAGGTTTGGGAGAGAAGAAGATAAATTGTGGTACCCACACTGTACCTGGACTAGATTGTACAGACTGTGGGTCTGGAATTTAGGAGTAACTTCATAGCTGGAGGCAGAGAGTTGGAAAGCATATTTGAGGAATTAGTAGTTGGAACGAAGAATGTTAACTTCATGCACCACCTTGCTTCATGACGTGGGAAGAAAATGGAAGGAAAATGTTTGTTGGTCCTGCTGTTCCTGTTCATTTTATGGAATAATGGTTCTAAAATCTCCATTTGTCTGTAAACAAAATGAATGTCCTAGAATTTGGCCCACAGGTTTTAAATATGCAATTTATTGGTATTCTAGGCACAGACAATCCTATACTTTCAAATAGAAATCTATTGTTTGAATGTATCCAATACCTGTAAAATAATATTACTGAAACTTTTTACAAAGATTTATTTCCATGTGCTGAATACAATGTTGCTGAGCAAAATCTGTTTTGTTTTCTTTAGGATGATACATTTAAGCTGGTTGGCTTTGAGCAGTTTGGTGGTTTTCCTCCTGAATTTAAATTTGGTTTCCTTTCACATGTTTGTAATCATTTCCATTATAGGAACATAAGAGGAATTTACATTTAGATAGCAAGATGGTACAAATACTATGGATTTTTGTTTGAATATTATTTGTTAAATAATAAAATGAGCCGAGTTTTAAAAGATATGTACTATAATTAATTGTGTAAAGTCTGCATATCTAGACAAAATCCAAGCCTCCATTATGTACTGTATGTGTACTGTATGACGATGTGACTGGATGAGGATGTTCTTTGACTCTTAGAGGTTATCTATTTTGAATCTTAGACATTTGCCACGATATGTAAGAATTTACAGAGGTTTGGGAATGGGCATTCTTTTGATACGAGAATAATTAATTCTTGAGGATACCATGTGATCATTAAAACCTCTGAGCTCCTAGGTTGGTGCTCATCTTCTAGCAGTCAAACCAGATTGCCGCTTAGGATTCTCAACTTGGATATGAAATAAATCTCAAGGGTGTTGGTTCCAAACATTGGATTTGGATTGAAATGAATGTCTCATGCATTTATAGAAAAGTCTTGAAAGATTTTCATTGAAAAGAAATATGCTTTCCAGTTAGGAATGGGGGCCTGTTGGAGGCGTATCTGCCTCAGGGGTCACTATTCCCAAAGCAACAGTGGCTGCTGCTTCTCTTACCAACAGCAGCTCCTGACTGCATGCTCATGTACATTTATCTTCAAAAGTACACACAAATGCAAAAAATCATTTAAAACAATTTTGACTTTCCATCTTCTATGTGTTAGTCTTCTTAATAACATCATTTTGTAATTTTTTTGTTTGAAACAATTTCAGAATTATAGAAAAGTTGCAAAAATAGTAGAGAACTTTTGTCTTTCATCCAGTTTCCTCAAATTGTTAAAATTTGTATCCCATCTTCTTTACTATTTTATTCTGTCATATGTGTTTTTTTCTTCTGAAGCATTTAAGAGTAACTTGCAGACATGATGTCCTTTTATGCCTAAGAGACTATTCTTCTGGCATTTTTTAAGAACAAAGACATTCTCTCATCTATTCACACAACAAAGATCAATATCAGGAGATTAACATTGATGCAGTATATTAGCTAATCTACAGATCTGGTTAATATTTCAACAGTTGTCCCAATAATGTCCTTTATTGCAAAACAATAATAATTATTATTCATTATTAAAATGAAGAAAGAAAAAGAATTGATCAGGGTCGAATCTGAGATTATACATTACATTTGGTTCTTAGGTCTCTAGCCTGCTTTAATCTGGATGAGTTCCTCAGTCTTTGCTTTTCCTGATTTTGAGATATTTGAAGACTGGAGACCAATTACTTTATAGCATGCTTCTTGGTTTGTTTTTAGTTGATGCTTTTTTCATGATTAGTTTTAGTTTATGAACTTTTGGCAGAAATAACACAAAACTAGTATGCTCTTGGTGTGATTTTTAAAAAATCTTAATTTTTAACCTGAGTTTTTTTTCTTTGTGTTTGTTACTATTAATATATATTATATATATATATATTTTTTTTTGGGGGGGTTACACATCCTTCTTTCATGTGCTTTTCCATTTAACAAATAACTCCTAAGTATTTTCTCTTCAAGGAAGTATAGGGGATACAAAGACAACACAATGTTTATGCCAGCAAAGACCTTCTAATATTAAGGGAAGGTGGCATAAACAAAAACACTTCCTTCTTTCTCTTGTAGTAGCCCTTTGTGATTTGTAAAGTATACATCCTAACTGGATCCTCAGGGGTCTCCGAGTTTTCAGATGCCATATTCTCATCTGTTACCTCACCCCTCCCTCCCTGAATGCTGTAAAGTGTGACTGAAATTGTTATGGACGCTTTCAGAAGCTTAGTTATTATATAAATACAGAGCTAAAAAATCAACAATAAGTTGCCTATAATGAATTCTGCCACTAAGAGAAAATGAATACAGTCTATTTCTTCACTTCTGCAATAAGTTTAGCTGTGATCTTATAAGTGTCTATAAACCCAAGGTGATGGTGGTGGTTGCAGACCATGACTTGAGCCACTACAGAACTGGAAGTTCCACTTCTTTACCTCGAATTTCTGTATTCTTGTATTTCTATATTTTGCTTTTTTCTAAATGACAGATAATGTATAATCAAGAGAATAAGTGTAGAATAAGTGCCACATTAATGTGGAAACTACAGAAATGTCTGCATTTTACTTGGTTTATTTTACCCTCATTTTGTGGAGAGAAAAAGATACACATTGGTTTCTTCCTATTTTCCCCAGCTATTGACCTGAAGAGTGGTTCTGGAAAAGTGTACCAAGGCCCTGCAAAAGGTGCTGCTGATACAACAATCATACTTTCAGATGAAGATTTCATGGAGGTGGTCCTAGGCAAGCTTGACCCTCAGAAGGTAATGTTCTCAAATGTTCAATTATTCATTGTTTTATTGTTTCCTCTTTGACAATTGCAGTTTTTAAGCTGACTCCCAAATTCTGATTAATAAGCCAGGTTTCTTACAACTCTGAAGATGACATAGTTGCTACTGATATTCTGGTTGACAGGTCATATATTTCTTTTTTAATGGAATTTCAGCTGACACTTTTTAAGACTGAATCCACGTCTATATTTTTTAATATGTTCTGTTATGTGTTCAAAGGTGAAAAACCATATATTAGTAGATATTACATAAAATTATACATTCCCAATATATAAGATTAAGAAATCATTGAATATTGGAACTAGAATGGTATTTTAACATAATAGCCAATGTCTTACTTAGGGTGAATCTTACAGGCATTTCAGTGGAAAATCATGATTAAATCAAGAGTGCCTTCTGTGACCATTATTTAGTTAATATTATTCTGAAACTTTTGGCCAATCCACAAATATACAAAATTAAAGTAATTGATGTGGCAATTAGAATGGAGGAGAAAAATTTGTTATTTTTCATTTGTGATTATGTAGCTAGAAATCCCAAGGGAACTAACTTATTGATTATTAGAATGAAGCAGTTCAAACAAATGGCTGAGTACAGTTATTTAAGAATAGCTTTCACATAGGAGTAATTGGAATAAATGAGGAAAAATACGACTTTCCTGTATAGAAAGACTAAAAGGAATTATAAAGTAGTATAGTAGGTAAAAAGTAGTCTTTGGCATCAGATAAAATCTAAATTTAAATCTTGGTTCTGACATCCAGAGCCTTAATTTTCTTATTTGTAAAATGAGTTTAATAATTACAATGTTTACAAAGGCTTGTTATAAGAACTAAACCCAATAATATGTATGAAGAGCTTAGTATAGTGCTTTGCAATGCAGTGAACCCTCTGTTAATTTCTTTCCAGGAATTTGTTTAGTACCTACTCTGATTCAGGTTCTAGGTATCGGCTGAATTAAGACAAAACCCTACTGTATGGAGCTTCCTTTTAGTGTACTAATGCAAAAGAAAGAAAATTTCAAGTTAGGGAAAAATAAGGCTGAGTACAGTGTTAAAGCAATGACTGGCAAACTTTTTCTATAAAGGGTTACGTAGTAAATATTTCAGGCTTTGTGGGCAAGATGGTCTCTGTTGCAGCTCTTCAGCTTTGCCATTGTAGCCTTCAAGTAGCCATGCAGAATATGTAAACAATGGAGTGTGACTGTGTTACAATAAAACTTTACAGAAACACACAGCCGACTAGATCTGGTTCTCCAGCTGTTGTTTGCCAACCCTTGAGTTGGACTGTGACAGGACAGGGGAACTATTTTAAATTGGATTGTTTAAAATACCTTCTGGGAGTTTTCTAAGGTACCTGAAATGCCTGATAGAGACTTGAACAGAGTATCAGAATGAGTCATCAGGCTAAGGAAACAACTAGTACAAAGGCCTGCAGGCGAGGAACTTGGCTCCACTTGGTCTTCTCTGAGCTCCGTAGTGATAGAACCACCCCTCTACTTGACCACTCAGATGGGAAACTTACTGGCATGTCAAACTTTCCGTGACCAAAATAGAACTTGTGATTTATTTTTCTCCCCCAGTCTCTTCCTTCTTCATCAGTGGCACCATCATCTATTTACCCAAATTAATAAGCCAGAAATGTAAAAATTATCTTAGATTCCTTCTGCCCTTCTGTATCCTTTTCATACTTAGTTCTGTCTGATCTTTCTCGAAAATGTATCTTGAATTCATCTTTTCCTCTCTAGAGATATCACCGTGATACCAGCCTCTGTCATCTCTCACCTGTCTTACTTCCTCCAGTCTTGTCTCTCTCATTCAGTCTGTTGTTCTCCACCCAGGAGCCAGAGTAATCCTTTAAAAATGTAAATCAGATTAGATTATTTATGTTAGTCATTTCTACTACTTTCATTAATTACTGGTTCATATTTATCATCCCACTTGATAAAAATCTCCAAGATTCCCTTTTGCATGTGTATAAAATCCAAACTAGCTGTTACCGTGTCGTATATGATGTTTCTTTCCCTTGCTCCTTTTTCCGGCTTCATCCCTTGCCACTTGCCTCGTCACCTATAATGCTAATTCTAGTTATTTTGTTGTTACTTTGTCCTTCCTCAGTTCCTTCCCATCAGCTTTTACTCCTTCAATGTCTATGCATTTGCCTTTCTGGAATTTCTCCCCCTAGCTGTTTGCATGGCTGGCTTCATTTCATCCAAAGTAGTTTCTTCCTGTTACATTCTGATAACAACCTGTTTTCTCCTTCACTGCATTTATAATAGGCTTTAATTATTTGTTTACATTTTACTTTTTGACTCCCCTAGTTTAATGTTAGCTCTGTGAGAACAGGGACAGATATTCAGCCTAGCCTAGAATATTGCCTAGTATACTGTAGACATTCAGTTAATACTCAGGTAGATTAAAGAAAATATAGAAGTAAGGAATGAAAGCTCAATATCAGTAGTTTAGGCTATATAGAAATTAGAAACTTCTGCATGTCAAACTCTATAGTATATTTCCATAAATCGAGGGAAAAAAATAAAATGATGATACATAGTATAATTCCAAAAATTCCGGAAAGCACTACAATCTCAATAGAAAAAGTGGACAAAAGTCCCTCAATGATAGACTGGATTAAGAAAATGTGGCACATATACACCACGGAATACTATGCAGCCATAAAAAGGATGAGTTTATGTCCTTTGTAGGGACATGGATGCAGCTAGAAACCATCATTCTGAGCAAACTATTCAAGGACAGAAAACCAAACACTGCATGTTCTCATTCATAGGTGGGAATTGAACAATGAGAACACTTGGACACAGGAAAGGGAACATCACACACCAGGGCCTGTCTTGGGGTATAGGGAGGGGGGAGGGACAGCATTAGGAGATATACCTAATGTAAATGATGAGTTAATGGGTGCAGCACACCAACATGGCACATGTATACATATGTAACAAACCTGCATATTGTGCACACATACCATAGAACTTAAAGTATAATAATAATAAAAAGAAAAAGTGGACAAAAGGTATGGAACAGTAATTAATGAAATAAATAGAAATGATTTACAAAAGAAAAAAAATTTTTGCCAGTATCCAAAAATACAAATTAAAGCCTGTTATTTTTGCCTCATGTTTTCAAAGTGTAAGAAAATAGTATTTTTAAGGTTAGGATAAGATAATTTACATGCAGGTGGAAGGAATATAAAATTGGTATAGTCCAGGCACAATGTCTGGTGTCTGTAGTTCCAGCACTTTGGGAGGCCAAGGCAGGAGGATTGCTTGAGTCCAGGAGTTTGAGCCTGGGCAACACAGTGAGATCTTGTCTCTACCAAAAAAAAAAAAAAATTAGCCTGGTGTGGTGGCACACACCTGTGGTCCCAGCTACTTGAGAGTCTGAGGTGGAAGGATCACTTGAGCCCAGGAGGTTTAGGCTGCAGTGAGCATGATCATTCAGCTGTAGCCTGGGTGACAGAGCAAGACCCTGTCTAAATCAATTAATCAATAGTTGGTATAGCCTTTCTGGAAAGCACAGTGCTTCCAGACCTTCTTCCTTGATGGCAGTTTATAGTCTACTACTTTTTGCATTGCACTCCTAGGCCAAACCATATACCTGACAGTTTCATTTATGAAGTAGTTCAAAACAATTAGTTTTTTGTGTTCAACCAGTATGACTGTATTTTCCTTCCAAATTAACAGTATTCCAAAGTGCCCCTGAGAGAGTTTGCTGTGATGTCCGGTGCATGGCAGTGCAGAGTTTGGAAACTGGCAATATGGACGTATCATTAAGAGCTTTAAGAAATAAGAAAATAGATAGGAGGAAAGATTTATGTACAAAATTCTTCTGCTCAAAAATGTTCAAAATTGATATTTTTACTTCAAGTAATTAGGTATTCTTGTTTTAGGTTGTAAATCTCTTTCAGAGTTTAGTACGTAGCAGGCAGGCCTAAGTACTGACTCCTTCCCTGCACGAGTTGCAGACCATGGTTTTGTTTGTTTGTTTTTTGTAACTGCATAGTGAAAGAAATCGTAGTTTTGAAATTCTGGTCTCCTGTTTGAATGCATTTCATTTTGACTGAATGAGCTCTCTCTCACTATTTCTGGAATAAAAAGTTGTTGCCTTTTCTCCAGTTCACGAGGGTTTGCCTCTGAGACTGAGTGGTGCTAGTTAACAAATGTTGTTAACAAGCATTGTTGAGCAAAGAACACCTGAGTTTAAGCCCTGGCTCTACTTCTTGCTGGCTCTGTAGACTTGAGCAGGTTATTTAATAAGCTCTCTGAAATTCAGTTTCTCATCTGTCAACCAGGGTAAGAACTGCTGATGTGCCCACTTCAAGTTGACAGCTGTGATTCTTAAGTGAGATTATATTTGTGGAGTTGCTTTGTAATGCTAAGTGTGTATAGGTATCACTCTATTTTTTCCATTTAGCTGGAAATCTAGAGGCTTTTTCACTTCATATTTTATGTAAGCTATAAAAACTATGATTGATTATTTTTATTTTACTGAGAGGGAATTTGCACTGAAGGAGAACTTAAGGAACTTGCACCAGTTTCTCTATCAGTTTAGATACAGAACTGCTACAGGAACCCTTCGTTTTTTAACACACAAGCTTTTGCTTGGTAATAATCATGAATTAATACTCTCTTATTACATCAAACTAAACTACGCACTGTACACATTATTTTATTTAACGCACACAATAGAGTTGTGTTATTTACGTACTGTTGTTATGCGTTTTATGGATGAGGAGATTTATGCTCAGAGAGGCCACATATCTAAGCATTTTCTCAAGTTCACCTTGCTATTAAGGGGCAGAGCCTGGAATTTAACTCAGGCATTCTGATGCTACAGCTGTGATCTGTTACCATTGTGTTATATTCTCTAATTTGTCATTTCGTGGCTTTCTAGTTCATGAAACTGTAGTAAATATTTTAAATCTCCTTTTAAAAGTTCTGAATTGAATATTTTTATTAGAAATACAGTGTAGCCTTTTATTAATATGGTCTCAAATTCACATGTAAGAACCTAAAGTAAAGCCAGAAACGTAGGTTGAAACAGAACTCCCAGATCCGTGAGTTCACATAAATTATTGTATAGTTTTCTAAAATACACAGGAGTCATTTTTTCTTTTTTAGATATCTAAAGAGTATGTGCTATCTATAGTTACTAAATTGTCATTGCTAAATAAAAGTTGCCTTTGTTGTCCAGAATTATTAACTCAATTGTATTTGGCCTGAATAATGATCTTAAAAAAAAAAAAGAAATAAACTATAACATGGTAACAGTTGGCACTCTTTTTCCCTCCTCTCCTTGCAGGCATTCTTTAGTGGCAGACTGAAGGCCAGAGGGAACATCATGCTGAGCCAGAAACTTCAGATGATTCTTAAAGACTATGCCAAGCTCTGAAGGGCACACTACACTATTAATAAAAATGGGATAATTAAATACTGTCTTCACGCAAATATGCTTGATTGTTCTGCAAAAGTGATTAGAGCTAAGATGCAGGGGAAATTGCTTAACATTTTCAGATATCAGATAACTGCAGGTTTTCATTTTCTACTAATTTTTCATGTATCATTATTTTTACAAGGAACTATATATAAGCTAGCACATAATTATCCTCCTGTTCTTAGATCTGTATCTTCACAATAAAAAAATTTCACCTAAGTCCAATTTCCTTAGAATTTGCGATAGCATTGATAAGTTGAAAGGAAAATTAAATCAATAAAAGCCTTTGATACCTTTGTTTTTTTGTGATTTTCTATTTTTTTATTTATTGATACCCCAGTTTTTATGTGAATTTCCATATATGCACTCATTTTTCACACTTTGTTCTGATAGTATTCTGTTTTAAAGCAAGAGAAAAGTCTTTGTGCTCCCAAATAGTTTTCTTTCTTCTCCCCTCCCCTTTGCTGGAAATTCTTTACTACATATAATGTTTATAAATCTACGAAGTACAGCTTTCTTGAATAATCAGCAGTCTCAAATCAAAAAGATGGTCACTAGCAAGTACTGCCACGTCACTGTTTTCCTCAGCATTTAGCTCTGATGAAGTGTGCCGGGAGATGCTCTTTGGATAAGTTGGCTGCAGAGGTGACCAGCAGCAAGTGGGATGCTAAGGTCAGGGATGGAATAAATTTCAATCATGTAACACAGCTGAGGAGAATATGTGTGGGTGGCTAGTACGGGCTGAGTTTCCCAGGAAGCTGACTTTGAGATGGAGATTCATGTGCAGGAAGTTGATTTGGGAGATGCTTTTAGGAGCCGTACCTGCCAGGAGAAGCAAAGGAAGCAGAGCTGGGCGGACGGAGACATTAGGCTGTGGTTACAGTTACCATAAGGCCTGGACTGATCTTTTGGGTAGCTCTGAAGCTGGGATGGCCATTCAGAATTGTCCTGAGGCAGCTAGTCATTGCTTATGACCTGCCCTGCAGTGGGGCCATGACCTTGATCAAAGTGGCAGAGCAACTCCTGGAGATGGCTTGCCCAGCAGTTGGGGGAATATGTCTTTTTTTTGTTGTTTTTTTCCTTAAAACTTTTAAGTTCAGGGGTACATGTGCAGGATGTGCTGGTTTGTTACACAGGTAAACATGTGACATGGTGGTTTGCTGCACAGCTCATACCATCACCTACATATTAAGCCCAGCATCCATTAGCTGTTCTTCCTGATGTGCTCCCTCCTTCCACCTTCACCCCCACAACAGGCCCCAGTGTGAGTTGTTCCCCACCATGTGTCCATGTGTTCTCATCATTCAGCTCCCTCTTATAAGTGAAAACATGCAGTGTTTGGTTTTCTGTTCCTGCATTAGTTTGCTAAGGATGATGACCTCCAGCTCCATCCATGTCCCTGCAAAGGATATGATCTCATTCTTTTTTAAGGCTGCAAAGTATTCCATTGTATATAGCTACCACGTTTTCTTTATCCAGTCTATCATTGACGGGCATTTGGGTTGATTCCATGTCTTTGTTATTGTGAATAGTGCTGCAGTGAACATTTGTGTGCATGGACCTTCATAATAGAATGATTTATGTTCCTTTGGGTAAATACCCAGTAATGGGATTGCTGAGTCAAATGGTATTTCTGCCTCTAAGTCTTTAAGGAATTGGCACACTGTCTTCCACTATGGTTGAATTAATTTACAGTCCCCCCAACGGTGTAAAAGTGTTCTTATTTATTCACAGCCTTGCCAGCATCTATTGTTTCTTGACTTTTTAGTAATTGCTATTCTGACTGGCATGAGATGGTATCTCATTGTGGTTTTGATTTGCATTTCTCTAATGATCAGTGATGAACTTTTTTTCATGTTTCTTGGCCACATGTATGTCTTCTTTTGAGAAGTGTCTGTTCATGCCCTTTGCCCACTTTTTAATGCATTGTTTTTTTCCTGTACATTTGTTTAGGTTCCTTGTAGACTCTGGATATTAGACCTTTGTCAGATGGATAGATTGCAAAAATTTTCTCCCATTCTGTAGGTTGTCTGTTCACTCTGATGATTCTTTTGCTGTGCAGATGCTCTTTAGTTTAATTAGATCCCATTTGCCAATTTTTGCTTTTGTTGCAATTGCTTTTGGCGTTTTTGTCAAGAAATCTTTGCCCATGCCTATGCCCTGAATGGTATTGCCTAGATTTTCTTCTAGGGTTTATAGTTTCGGGTTTTTACATTTAAGTCTTCAATCCATCTTGAGTTAGTTTTTGTGTAAGTTGTAAGAAAGGGGTCCAGTTTCAGTTTTCTGCATGTGGCTAACCAGCACTTGCAGCATCATTTATTAAGCCTATTAGAGAATCTTTTTTCCATTGCTTGTTTCTGTCAAGTTTGATAAAGATCAGATGGTTGTAGGTGTGCAGTCTTATTTCTGAGTTCTGTATTTAGTTACATTGCTCGGTATGTCTATTTTGTACCAGCATCATGCTGAGGAATATATCTTTCAATCCTGAACGGGGCTTTGTAGAACTCAGCACACTTTATTTGAGGAAACAAGAATGTAAATTCAGGGATCGGGGAGGTTTCAGAAATATCGAATTGCGATACTTAGAACAGTGATGGAACAGTAGAAGACTGTTGCTGATTTTAATGAGTGAACAGGATAAGTAGAAGGCATAGAAAGAAATTATATTTTTCGCACTTACGCCTTTGTCTCATGAACTGTATAGTATTTTTAAATTTAATTCAGAGTGATCTGTTGTTATGCCAATTGAATTAAAAAGAACAATGGCAGTATTTTTAATGTTGGTCTATCATACTAAATAGTTGTTTCTGTTGAGCTTGGGAAAGCTTTAGTGTCCAATAGAAACAACATATTAAAATTAATGCCACTGTATATTAATGAAAGTGTTGATTATATACCCTAGATACCTAAAACTTAAGGAAGTTATGTTTTAATTTTCTTACAGATCTCTGTCAATATTAATGGTCAGAGAACTACTCATATCCAGATTTGGCAACTTATTAGTCATGCTCTTTAACCCTTCTGTAATACTTAATATTGTCAAATGCCCCATCCTCCTTAATTCTTCTTACCTTTCAGTGAGAAATATATTAACTTCTTAATGAACCTGCTAATCTGACTTCTACTTGTCTCTTTTGTGATTTCCTTTGACTACCAGTGAAGTTCATTTTGAGAGGCAGTTCCCCAGGTTTTTACTGGGATCTTATTCACATGGGCTCCCCTCCCTGAGTACATCCCCAAATTCCAGACTCAGGAGGAAAGCAGGTGTTTAGCATAAACCACATTGTTTGTACAAACATGGCACAGAGAGCCACTCAGTGACGGAATGGTGGGAAGCTTCCCAAAATTTAAGTTCCCAGATACCAGCCAGGGGTCAACCTCAGAAGCATATCTTTCTAAGGGCAGCAGGCTCAAGGTCTGCTTTGTTAGCTCTTTTTCTACACTGATAGGATCAGCCCCAACCAAGCCACATGGCCTAAGAGCAAATCGGGTGTGATAGCAGGAAACTTGGAGGTCTGGAAAGCCAAATCCCAAATATCCACCCCACAGGTTCTTTAGCTCTCTTAATTTGCTTCTTTACCTTAACATCAGGTAAACTATATATCCCTAAGCCTTCCAAGTGTCACCTGTGTGAGACTGAGCTCAGTCGATCCTAGTAGAATAATCTCTGACTTCTAACAGAACTTTGCATATATTTTAAAGCAAACAATAAGAAAGTTGATTTTTTTTTTTTCCATTGGGAATAAATAGATTTGAATAGTATTACCCTAGCATTTTAACTTTGCCTGATAGGCCAACAAATAAAGCAGAAAAACTATGATAATCCAGTTCCACTGAGAAATTCTGAAGTTCAGAAACTTCAAAAGCTGACAGTTATGGAAAGTGATTTTCTGAAGAGAAGAACATTTTAGGTCAATGTGGACTAAGCTATTTTTATGAGGGGAGAGGAGAGAAAATAACCTATTTTTACAATGCATAAATAGGCAAAATACAGAAATTGCAAGCCTTAGCTAAAAATGAGTCTAGATTTATATTACATGTATACATAGTATATTAGCTGAAGTTGCCCAATTAAGTGATTTCTAGACATCAGGGTTAACATAGCTTAAAAAAAAAAAAAGATACCTGAGATTGCCGAGTATTGAGGCACTAAAATTCAAAATTTAACCATATAAGATGTGTTTGTAGCTTCATTCAAATCCATCTTTTAAGAAGCTTGGTTATATAACTTTTAAGCCCACAGCTCACAAGAATGGAAAAATAGTCAAGTAGAAAGAACCATGTGTTGTTGCAGGGAGCACTGGCTGGGGGGAGTTTTTGTAGGAAGCATGGAAGAAGTCATAAAATTAACCCAGAAACCAGACTAAGAAGTATCATTTGAAGTGAGGTTGAACAGCTCTATACACCTTAATCTCTTGAAGTTATAGGAGTGCCAGTAAAGAACAATGATGGGTTAAATCAGGGGTCAGCATATATTTTCTGTAAAGGGCCACACAGTAAAGATTTTAGGCTTTATGGGCCACATTTGGTCTCTAGCATAGTTCTTAAAAAAAAAAAAACCTAAAATTGAAAAAGTCATTTTTCAGTTTTTTTTTTTTGTACCGTTTGCTAGCTGGACAAAAAACAGGCTAGAAACTGGATTTGTTCTGCAGGGTGGGACCTGGATATGGGTGCTGAGAGCCACTGGCTTAGAAAACAAAATTTTCAGCTGTCATCTTGATTTTTAAAAAAAAATTATTAGTTTTTTAATTTTTGTAAATTATTTTATTCCATGATGATTTAGAGGGACTATCTTCAAACCAGTACAAATATTTCATAAATAATATCTGGCCATTTTCTCACCAGTTGAGTAATTTGTTCCACAATAAGCCACCTCACATCTTTCAGCAAGAAATACATTAAATTTAAATAGTAAAGACATTACATAATGGATAAGGACACAATTAAAATTTTCTTTAAATATTTCTTTTGGGGAGAAGACACCACACTTCTACTCAATGAATAGAAACATTTTTACAGTCCAGAGGTCTTTTATTTTTTTAACACCTACTATGCCATGAATTCATAGGGAATAGGTTCCAGCAACTCAGGCTCCTTCCCATCGGTTCTCACACAGTGTGCTTCGCTGATTGGAGCAGACTGGCGCTTCAGTTGAACCCAGGTACCTTTCTCTTTGGCTTCTTTCTTTTTCTGATTATTTTCTTTCATGCGTTTCAGGAAGCTATCTTGGCTCTTAGAGTGCTTAATGTGTTCAATACGCATATTAATTCTCTTGGCAAGAATCTTGCCCTTAAGTTGATTGTTTACAATAAGGCCAACAGCAGGCCAGGTAATACTGTAGACTCTTCCAGTTTTGCCATGATAACACTTGTGGGGCATTCCGTTTTGAACAGTACCCATTCCCTTGATGTCTACAATGTCACCTTTCTTACCGATTTGCATATACGTGGCCAAAGGAAAAACTCTGTTTTCTAAAAGGCCTAGAGAACATATATCGGGTGCCTCTCCTCTTTGCCTTTGTGTCCATCATTTTGGTGAATTACTGGAAGATGGTGGTTCCGGCTGAAAGAACTGTCAGGAAAAAGATATATAAATAGACACGTACTAAAATCAGAGTCAGGGACTGTACTGAGTGATACAAGCATGCTGGAAAGCCTGAGTCAGGGATGGTGTTCAGGGACCCTAGCATACTGACACATGAGGTTGTGTTCTAACTCATGTATTTATTAATATTCTAACACTCTATTACATGATTTCCCTTTTCTGATCTTTCTTGTGAGGTTTTTGCCATCAAAAAAGATAATACAATCTTTTTTGGCCATAGGACTTTTTTCACAGAGGGCTAGTCCCACTCCTAGTTCCTTCATGTATTTATTATTCATCAAAACCTTTGCTGTCCATCAGGTGCCATCTTTCTTCCAGCTGCTGAACAGTGTCCATGGTGGGTGTTGG
The DNA here is from genome assembly GCF_049350105.2 of Macaca mulatta. Lineage (NCBI taxonomy): Eukaryota > Metazoa > Chordata > Mammalia > Primates > Cercopithecidae > Macaca > Macaca mulatta. The sequence goes on from NC_133411.1 coordinate 128,631,948, forward strand.
AAGGTGTGTGGAGTGAGCAGAGCAGGGTCCAGCATGGGAAACATGCTGTGCCCTCTTACATGATGTTATAAGGAAAGAATAAAAGGGCAAAGGCATGACAAGAATGTGGCTGTGTTCTCAGATGCTTCAGGATCTTTCCTGTGTGGACTCTGTCCCTGGATATGGTGCCTACCTTAGGGAGCTAGAGGCTGGGAAGAGGTCCAGCAGTCACCTGCATCTGCTGCTGTTCTGTGTGGACACTCTGATCCTGATAGTTATTATATAGTTATTTCTTGTTTAATTAGGAGGCAAATATTTCAGTTTCTTAGTAGACATGTTTGTGATCCCAAATATATAACCAACTAAAACACAGTTGTTGGCCAAAATTTAAAAAAAATCACTCCAGAAATGTGTAGCATGATGCAATTCATGTAGAATTTTAAAAACATTATACTTTCTATAGCTATATTTACCTGCAGTAAAGGGATAAAGCATGGACTGGAGAGGATCCACACCTGCTTCATGAGAGTAGTTGCTTCTGGTGAATGAGCTTGTAGAAGTTATCAAAGATGATTTCAGTGTATCTGTAAGGTTTCATTTTCTTCATCTAAACCATATTCGTTAATTGTTCTTTGCTTTGATTTTATTTCTTACATTTCCTTTATTCCTGTTTCATTTGGAATCTTTGTTCCTCTGTATCATATAGACAGAAACCCTCTGTATCATAATAATTTGATTATTTTTACTTCATTATCTATCACTTTAATAATGGTCAACAGGGGCCTGGCAGGGGAGCTGAGGTAACTCCCACCCTTCACCCTGATAAAACCTCAGCACATCTAACTGAGAGCTCCCCCAGCCACTTTCATCAAGCCTGGGACCTTTGCCAACCATTGGGTATTACATCTACACACCTGCCTTAGTTATTACTACCAGTGCCTACCCAAGGACACCTCCCCTAATTGGCCTAAAGCCTGAATCATCAATTCCGAAAATAAAATACTGGGGAAAAAGTAAATAAATAAATAAACTGTATACTTTGAGATAATGAGATAAGCTTCAAGAGATCTCTGCCATTCCAACCCTATAGGAGACAGTGAACTTGCCCATGCACTAAGTATATAACTGCTACAACTAGTGTCTGGGAAAGCCAGTGCACAAGACTCTCTGTAACTAAGGAATTCATACAGAGTGTTCACTCTTAAAAGCACAAAGAATCAAATTAGGCTAAAATAAACTATAAGCATTAAAGTCATATGCTTAAAAAAACACAGTCCAGTCAAAAATAAATTCAAGAACAATTTGAAGAAATAGTCTACCCAAATGAGAAGGAACCAGAAAAGTAAATCTGGTAATATGACAAAACAAAACAGGGTTCTATGACACCCCTCAAAATATCACACTAGCTCCCCAGCAATGGATCCAAATCAAGAACAAATCTCTGAAATGCCAGATAAAGAATTCAGAAGGTTGATTATTAAGCTACTCAAGGAGGTACCAGAAAAAGTTGAAAACAAGCATAAAGAAATAAAAAAAAAAATCCAGGATATGAATGAAAAAGTTTCCAGAGAACTAGATACCATAAAAACAATCAGAACTTCTGGAAATGAAAGACACTCTTAGGAATATACAAAATGCAGTAGAAAGTTTCAAAAATAGACTAGAACAAGTAGAAGAAGGAACGTCAGAGCTTGAAGACAAGGCTTTTGAATTAACCCAATCACACAAAGAAAAAAGAATTTTAAAATATGAACAAAGTCTCCAAGAAATATGGGATTATGTAAAATGGCCAAACCTAAGAAAATATTGGTATTTCTGAGGGAGAAGAGAAGTCTAAAAGTTTGGAAAACTAATTTGAGGGAATAATTAAGGAAAACATACTTGGCCTTGCTGGAGATCTAGTTATGCAAATACAAAAAGCTCAAAGAACACCTGGGAAATTAACTGGAAAAAAATCATCACCAAAGTACATAGTCATCAGGTTATCGAAAGTTAAGACAAAGAATTTTAACAATTGTGAGACAAAAGCGTCAGATAACCTATACTGGAAAACCTGTCAGAATGACAACAGATTTCTCAGCAGAAACCTTATAAGCCAGAAGGGATTGGGGTCTTATCTTTAGCCTCATTAAACAAAATAATTTTTGTCAAGAATTTTGTATCCAGCAAAACTAAGCTTCATAAATGAACAGAGGTAAAGTCTTTTTCAGACAAATGATGAGAGAATTTGCCACTATCAAACCTGCATTACAAGAAATGCTGAAAGAAGTTCTAAATCTTGAAACAAAAGCTTGAGATACACCAAAATAGAACCTCCTGAAAGCATAAATGTTATAGGGCCTGTAAAACAATAACACAATTAAAAAAACAAAGTATTTAGGTAATAAGTAACAGGATGAATAGACTAGCACCTCACATCTCAATATTAACATTGAATGTAAATGGCCTAAATCCTCCACTTAAAAGATACAAAATGGCAGAATGGATAAAAAATCAAGAACCAAATATCTGCTGTCTCTAAGAGACTCATCTAACACATAAGAACTCACATAAACATAAGGTAAATGGGTGGAAAAAGCTATCTCATGCAAACGAAAACCAAAAGTGAGCAGGAGTAGCTATTGTTATATCAGACAAAACAGACTTTAAAGCAATAACAGTAAAAAAAGACAAAGAAAAATATTATATAATGATAAAAGGATTAGTCCAACAGGAAGATATTACAATCCTAAATTTATATCCTAACACAAGAGCTCCCAGATTTATAAAACAATTACTACTAGACCTAAGAAATGAGATAGAAAGCAAGACAATAAGAGTGGGGACCAATATTCCACTGACAGCACTAGACAGATCATCAAGACAGAAAGTCAACAAGGAAACAGTGGACTTAAACTATACCCTAGAACAAGTGGACTTAACAGATATCTACAGAACATTCTACCCAACAACTGCAGAATATACATTCTTCTCATCATCACATGGAACATTCTGCAAGAGAGACTATAAGACAGGCCACAAAAGTCTCAATGAATTTAAGAAAATTGAAATTATACCAAGCACCCTCTCAGACCACCGTGGAATAAAACTGGAAATCAACTCCAAAAAGAACCCTCAAAACTGTACAAATAAATGGAAATTAAATAGTCTGCTCTTGATTGATTTTTGGGTTAACAATGAAATCAAGATGGAAATTTAAAAATTCTTTGAAATCAATTGTAATAGTGACACAACTTATCAACTTATGTCCTCTGGGACATAGCAGAAGCAATGCCAAGAGGAAAGTTCATAGCATTAAATTCCTACATCAAAAACTATGAAAGAACACAAATTGACAACATAATGTCACACCCCAAGAAACTGGAGAATCAAGAACTAACTAAACCCAAAACCCAGCAGAAGAAAAGAAACAACAAAGATCAGAGCAGAACTAAATGAAATTGAAACAAACAAAATGCAGAAGACAAATGAAACAATAAACTGGTTCTTTGAAAAGATAAACAAAACTGATGTACCATTAGCAAGATTAACTAAGAAAAAAATGAGAGAAGATCCAAATAAGCTCAATTAGAATGAAACTTGGGATACTACAACCAATACCACAGAAATACAAAAGATCATTCAAGGGTATTGTGAACACTTTTATGTGCACAAACTAGAAAACCTAGAGGAGATGGATAAACTTCTGGAAATATACAACCCTCCTAGACTAAACCAGGAAGAAATAGAAACTCTAAACAGACCAATAACAAGTAGTGAAATTGAAACAGTAATTTTAAAAATTGCCAACAAAAAAATTCCAGGACCAGATGGATTGACAGCTGAATTCTATCAAACATTTAAAGAAGAATTGGTACCTATCCTACTGAAACTATTTCAAAAGATGAGAATTAGAGAATCCTCCCTAAATCATTCTATGAAGCCAATATCACACTAATATCAAAACCAGGAAGACATAACAAAGAAAGAAAACTACAGACCCATATCCCCAATGAACATAGATGCAAAAATTCTCAACAAAATACTAGCTAACCAAATTAAACTGCATATCAAAAATATAATATATCATGATGAAGTGGGTTTCATACCAGGGATACAGGGATGGTTTAACATAGGCAAGTCAATAAATATGATACATCACATAAACAGAACTAAAACCAAAAAAAATATGATCATCTCAGTAGATGTGGAAAAAGCATTAGATAAAATCCAGCATCCCTTTATGATAAAAACCCTCAACGAAACAGGCATGGAAGGGACTTACCTCAAAGTGATAAAAACCATCTATGACAAACTGATAGCCAACATCATACTGAATGGGGAAAAGTTGAAAGCATTATCCCTGAGAACTGGAACAAGACAAGGATGCCCACTCTCACCACTTCTATTCAACATGGTACTGGAAGTCCTGGCCTGAGCAATCAGACAAGAGAAAGAAATAAAGGGCATCCAAATTGGAAAAGAGGAAGTCAAATTGTTACTGTTTGCTGATGATATGATCATATACCTAGAAACCCTTAAAGACTCATCTGAAAAGCTCCTAGATCTGATAAATGAATCAATAAAGTCTCAGGATACAAAATCAATGTAAACAAATCAGTAGCACTGCTATACATCAACAATGACAAAGCTGAGAATCAAATCAAGAACTCAATCTCTTTTACAACAGCTACCAAAAAAAAAAAAACAACTTAGGAATACACTTAACCAAGGAGGTGAAAGATCTCTACAAGGAAAATGACAAAACACTGCTGAAAGAAATCATACATGACAAAAACAAATAGAAACACACTCTATGCTCATGAATGGGAAGAATCAATACTGTGAAAATGACCATATTGCCCAAAGAAATCTACAGATTCAATGCAATCCCCGTCAAAATACCATCATCATTCTTTACAGAACTAGAAAAAACAATCCTAAAATTCATATGGAACCAAAAAAGAGCCCACATAGCCAAAACAATACTAAGCAAAAAGAACAAATCTGGAGGCATCACATTACCTGACTTCAAATTATACTACAAGGCTATAGTTACCAAAACAGCATGATACTGGTATAAAAATAGGCACATACACCAATGGAACAGAATAGAGAACACAGAAATAAAGCCAAATACTTACAGCCAACTGATCTTTGACAAAGTATACAAAAATGTAAGTTAGGGAAAGGACACCCTATTCAATAAATGGTGCTGGGAAAACTGGCAAGCCACATGTAGAATAATGAAACTGGATCCTCATCTCTCACCTTTTACAAAAATCAACTCAAGATGGATCAAAGACTTAATCCAAGACCTGAAACCATAAAAATTCTATAAGATAACATTGGGAAAACTCTTGCAGTTATTGGCTTAGGCAATTAATTCACAACTAAGACCCCAAAAGCAAATGTAACAAAAATAAAAATAAATAAATGGGACATAATTAAACTAAAAAGCTTCTGCACAGTAAAAGAAATAATTAGCAGAGTTAACAGACAACCCATAGAGTGGGAACAAATCTTCACAAACTATGCATCCAACAGTGGACTAATATCCAGAATCTACATGGAACTCAAACTAATCAGCAAGAAAAAAAAATCATCCCATCAAAAAGTGGGCTAAAGACATGAATAGAGAATTCTTAAAATCAGATATACACATGGACAACAAACATGAAAAAAATTCTCAACAGCACAAATTATTAGAGAAATGCAAATTAAAACCACAATGAGATACCACCTTACTTCTGCAAGAATGGCCGTAATTAAAAAGTCTAAAAACAATAAATGTTGGTGTGGATGTGGTGAAAAGGGAACACTTTTACTCTGCTGGGGGGAATGTATATTAGTACAACCACTATGGAAAACAGTATGGAGAGTCCTTGAAGGACAAAAAGTAGAAATACCATTTGATCCAGCAATCCCACCAGTGAATATCTACTCAGAGGAAAAGAAGTCGTTATATTAAAAAGAGACATGCACATGCATGTTTATAGCAGCACAATTTGCAATTGCAAACATATGGAACCAACCTAAGTCCTCAACAAACAATGGGTAGATAAAGAAAATATAGTGTATATACATGGTTGAATACTATTCAGTCATAAAAGGGAATGAAATAATGTCTTTTGCAGCAACTTGGGTGGAGCTGGAGGCCATTATTCCCAGTGAAGTAACTCAGGAATAGAAAATCAAATATCATATGTTCTCACTTATAAGTGGGAGCTAAACTATGAGGATGCAAAGGCATAAGAATGATATAATGGACTTTGGAGACTTGGAGGGGAAGATTGAGTGGTGGGTGAGGGATAAAAGACTCACCCATAGGGTTACCTGGTTATCCATGTAACCAAAAACCACCTATATTCCAAAAACTATTGAAATAAAAATAACAATTAATAAAAAAAAAGAAATGGCCAGCAGGGAGAACACAGAAAAGGTGGGTTGAATTAGGAAGAAGCTACATACTCCAAGGACAGTTGAAGGCTTCTTCTTCCTTTCTGTTCCAGCTATTCATCTATTCCTCCAGATAGTATCTTCCGTATCTTTTCTATTTGGCTCTTGTGAAAGTTGATAATATGAATTGTGTCATTCTTGTCATAGCCAACTAAATATGAGTCAGGAGGGCAGGTGGGAAAAGCACTTGAGGCACAGAGCACCTGCTCCAGGAACTGAATTTTTCACAAGCCCAGCTGCTGAAACAGCTTGCTGTAACCCAAAGACCAGTTTTACCTTGTAGCTGCTGAAATGACTGGGTGTGACTCTAAGACTAGTTGTACCTACATCGTCACTCACCAGTCAGAGCTTGCCAGCTTTCAAAAGCTTCTCCAGTGCTGATGAGATTTCTTTCAAAGCAGTACATAACATTGATCTTTCTAATAAAACTCCCAATCTTCTCTTGTTCTTTGGACATTCCGAAGACTGCCTGGCCTGTGTATACCCTGAATTGCAATTCTGTGATTCCCAAATAAAATATTAAATTTAGAGATTTGTCTCTGCTTTCATTTTAATTTTGGCACTCTTGAAAAAACCATAAAGCATCCAGGGACAATAGCAGTTCTTGCCTGTAATCATATATATAAATTCTAAGATGCTCATTTTTTCACATTCTAACATCTCTGAAATTAGTTTGTATCTTACAATTGATGATTCTTAGGTGCAATGAGCCATGATAGAAGATAGCCCTGTACAATGGGGTAGTTACTGCTTCTCCTGCATACTGATGGCTCCATGTTTATATAACTCCAGGTAACCTCGGTCCTGATCACTATTCCCTACCCTGCAATTCCCCTAGATACCTCAGGTGTTTCAAAACTAGAACACATCCACAACTGAAAGCACACCTTTTCCCTCTCACCCAGAGCTGCCTGTAGGCCACAGGGTACTCTTTTGTGTTACAAATACATGCTCCCCCTGAAATAGGGCCTTGTGAAAATTATAAAAGGTTATCCCACTCCCACAGTCGTGCAGTTAAAATGGCACAGCACCTGACGTGGCCCTGCTCCTACCTGCCCACCCTTATGCATTCCCTAGATCAGTGAGTGGCCCCAGCCCCAGCATCTACTCGGTTTTCCAACTGGTGGCTCAGATATCATCTTGGATCTTCCCTTTTCATCCCGATCAACATTTATGAACCACTACATTCTATTATAGCAAATACTGCTGTAGACATTTCACTTCGGAATTGTTTTCTTAGATTAAAACATTTAGGAATAGAATTGTTGGAGACCAAATGTTTTTATGTTTATGAATGGTGAGTTCTGTCATAAAATAAAAGTAACACCCTATACAAATCAAAGCCTATTGATCAGGCATTCTTTCTTTCCCAGGTTTATTAAATGTTGTGTCCAAGTAGGAAAAGGCAGTAAGACTTAGACCTCTGATTCAAATGAGGTGGCTGTGGGAGTAACTGAGACAAAAAGTAAGCACATTAATTCTGTGTGCAGATGATGGATGAGGAGGAGGAGACTCCGGCTTCTGATTGGGAATGGACACTATCAGAATATTCTGTCCTGCTCACAGAATATATTATAAGGAGATGGGTAGTTCTCTGTGTTAAAATGACTTGAATCTTTGGCCCTTTTGAACAATCAACTGAAGTTGGGGCTCACTGACAACCAAACCTCAGCCCAAAGCAAGTCACCCTCATGTCCCAAGGGAGGACACCAGAACAGTGAGAGTATTTCACCTTGGAGCCCAGATTGGCATAGTAGAGGTGATTGGTACTGCTACTTTCTGGCCCACTGCACACTATAAAATAGTCTTCTCTTCTTTTCCCTATGACTGGTTAAGAATACACAGTTTGACTGGCATATGGGGGCAGGCCAGGACAGACTGAAACAAACCATTTTCTCTCATGCTTTACCTTGAAGCTTAATTAGTTGGCTATACCAGAAATATGTGCTCCATGTGGCTATACTGATTCTCAAATAGCAGTTTTCAACACCACCAATGGCTAGTACTGATTGAATGAGTATTTACTGAACTAAGGTGTACAGGCCCTGGCGATTTAGATATAAATAAGGAAGAGAGAATATCTGCTTTTAAGCAGCTGATTACATTGAATGAGTGAATTCAACTGTATTGTTGTATCTTAAAGATTATGATCATTTAAAGATATTTTTACTAATTAGCAGACATTTGGTGGTTTCTCGGGTTTAAGTTGAATTTTTAAATTGTTTAGAGAATAAATTCTTTTCCAAGAGTTGTTTAAGAAATATGCATTTCTCCACATGTGAATTATCAGTTTCTATTCTTACTGTTGGTAATTTTAAAAATTCCCATCTGGCAAATGGCAGTGAAACTCTGAGAAGTTAAATGAGCTTTTCCAGGTCACAGTGGGAGTATCAGAGTTAGAGTATCAGAGTTAGACCAAGAAACAAGGTCACCTGCCTCCTAGTTTGTGTTGATTCTGCTAAGCATTCTAAGCGATACTTCTAAACGTATCTTTTCAGCCTCATTTTAAAGGATAATATGCTTTATCTTAAAATCTCTTCTTAAGGTGAATGTGCTGTGAAGAGTGCTGTCTCTAAAAGCTAGCTGTACTTTCACTCCATAGTTTTGGAATTACAGAACATTATCTAACTGAAGGTGAAATAGGAGAGGGCTAGGTATTGTATTTCTTGGTATTTGTGGTATTCTTGGACCAAAGAAGTCCCTTTATCTTTGACATTTTAAACTTTTGACTTTCCTCGCAGAATTGAAAATGTGCCCCTAGCTTATACTTTGTTAGCTCCTTTCTTTATGTATTAAGGTTCCATTCCTTAAGTGTCTTTTTACAACACCTCAGGGACTCATCTCTTCTAGACCTAGAAGAGATGTAAAAGACCCCCCCCTTTACACTCCATATGCAAACCAATATACTTTGTATTTTTACTGAAAAAATCTTGTAGTTGGTGTATTTGTCAGGGTTCTCTAGAGGGACAGAACTAACAGGAGAGATGTATATATAAAGGGGTATTATTAAGGAGTATTTGATTTACACGATCACAAGGTGAAGTCCCACAATAGGCTGTCTCTCAGCTGAGGACCAAGGAAGCCAGTCTAAGTCCTGAAACCTCTTAAGTAGGGAAGCCCACAGTGCAGCCTTCAGTCTGTGGTCAAAGGCCTGAGAGCCACTGGCAAATCTTTGGTGTAAATCCCAGAGTCCAAAAACTGAAGAACTTGGACTCTGATGTTCAAGGGCAGGAAGCATCCAATACGGGAGAAAGATGAAGGCCAGAAGACTCAGCAAGTCAAGTCCTTCCACATTCTTCTGCCTGCTTTTATCCTAGCAGAGCTGGCATCTGATTAGATGGTGCCCACCCAAACTGAGGGTGGTTCTGCCTCTCCCAGTCACTGACTCGAATGTTATTCTCCTTTGGCAACACCCTCACAGACACACCCAGGAACAATACTTTGCATCCTTCAATCCAATCAAGCTGACAGTCAATATTAACCATCACAGTTGGCAAAGATAAATTGTCTCTTGAATTAAATTAAGTTTATAACTATTTTAAAGAATAATAGTTACAGGTCTGAGACATGGGCTATTTACTCTGATTTCTATACAATAGATTATCTATATTTTCTTTGTGGATCTTAAAAGTGAAATAATTACCACTATAAACGCACTGAATTGCTGTAGAATATGAATTTATCATTCAGCCATTTAAAAAAAATCAGTTTTCAAATCTCCAAATTAAATTAATTAAAATGTTCAGTTGCTTTTCATTTTATAAATTCAATGATAATTAGTCTAATAACTTATTCAACAATTAAACTACAACAGAAATGAATTATTCAGAGTTTCATATTCTTTGTAAAGGCATAAATTTTCTAAGTTCACTTCAACTCAACTCAACAGAAAATCAGCTCAAAATGCAGGAAAGCAAATGAAGACATGAAAAGTTCTGATGATCAGTGAGGCCTGTTTTCATGCTTAATTTCACTTTTATATGTCAAAGAATGGGTTTCATCATGATATTTCACTCCAAGGAGAGCATTAATTTCTCATTATAAAGGTATCTGATATAATAATGTATTGACATAATTAATTGGTAGAGTTAATATAAAGAGATTGTCCATTGCTAAAATGGACTAATGAATGTCTCAACTCAAGAACACATGCAGACAGCTAGGAATAGCTCTCTAGTTTTGTGAGCCACCTTACCTGCTCAGGCTTATATATATTCCCTTTCTCGCTTGAAAGGATAAGAAGTCTATTTGCTGAAAGCTGAAGTCCATTTGCTGCCGGCAACTTGCCATGAGAACTGGGAAAGTCACTCTCCAGGCTTGCTTCCTAGCTGTTAATTTAAGAGCTTGGACTAAGCCATGGCTAGAATGTCTTCTGGTTTCAAGATTTCAGGAGTCCATAAGCATTAGAGTTTCAGCCTTGCTTTGAAATAAAGTATTTTGCTTTATCAAGTAAGAATTACACTGTATATGTATACCTATTGAAAAGCAAGCGATGAAAAGAAGAAAATGGTATGATTAACATGTTAACAGTATTGGTGGGGCAAAGGTGGTGGAAACCCAGGTTTTCTAGCCCTCCTGGTCACCTCTAATTTAATATTTAAATCAAAAGAACTTGCTTGAGTCCTTATTCTGCTTACATGAGAAATTAAAGCCCTTACTTCTGATTTCATTGAGTTATTAGTCTCTCATCTCACCTTATTCAGCTATTCCCTTCTTTCATCATTGCATTGAATCCAAATGTGGAATAGCATTCTTTTTCATTGATATTTTCCACCAAACCACAAATGTAAGGTAATTATATGTACTAGACCATTACTGAAGTGTTGGGCTCAACATACAGCTAAGCTTAGCAGGCTGCTTGCACTTTAATTCTTTGGAAGTGCTTGGCCAATCCCACTACTGAAAAGTCACAAACCAGAGACCCCTCTCACATCTGCCCTCCTCATCTCCCATACCTCCAGAAGCTCCCAGCGTCTCTCACTTTATTGTACATAACTGTTTAGCTCTGTTTCTCAATCGGGCCATCAGAGTGTTTCTTTTCACAGCTGATGATGGTGTTAACATGTAGGTAACTAAACAAAGATGTTTCCATATGAGGAATTCTGCCTCTCTTGGTTACATGGTTTTTTTCCTTATAAGCAAAGTGAGAGGGCAAGGTAGGAAAGAGTGAGCAGGAGACATGGAGGTGGCTTGGAAAGAAGGAGGCCAAGAAAGGGAAATATTGTCCTTGAGTTGCCCACCACTGGCAGCATCCTGTGTTGAGGGTTTTACAAATATTATCCCAATCAACCATCTCAATAATATAATCTACCTATGAAGTAGGTTATGTAATTGTCCCTCATTATAAAGATGAGGACACAGGTTTGGAGAGGTTAACTTGCTCAAGATCATATTGCTATTAAGGGGCAGACCTGAGATCTGAATATAGGCAATCTTTTTGCTTAATCACTGTAAAATGCTGCTTTGTCTATTATGCCAGTGTGGCACATGCATTATTGCATTTTATTCCTGTAAGCTATGCGCAATATTCATCATTTTTTTCTGAAAAGGAAATTTTTTCCAAAGTCACACACAAAGTTAGGATGTAATGGCACCAGGAGTCAAACCCAGCTCACTCAACTCCAAAGTCTATGTGGCATGATAGGCTTTCCACTGAAAATATTAATGTACCTATACTTTTACTTGAGTTTAACAAGCAGAATTTATAATAATTTTATTAAAAATTTTGCAAGGTTTTATAATTAATGTCACAGATTTGATGCTTAAGAACATTAAGTTTACAGTGTAAACAATAGAAAGAAAAGGAGAAGGAATGCTTCGAAGAAGATGAAAGAAAACACCTTTAGATAGTTAAGATACCACTGGGCAAGAAATACAAATGGTTGGGATTGTGAGGTACTAGTATTCTAATTTCAGGATTTTAAACCCATGGATTCTGGTAGGAAACATGTTACTGTGTGCTTTAACTTGATGAAAATTAACTGGCAAGTATGAAAACATACATTGTTGTCATTTTAAATGTTGCAACTAAAATACAGAGTTTTTACTGTCTTTTGAAATTAGAATGCGCACAGAAACATTTTACACATAAAAATTACAGAAAAGGGTGACAGGCAATTTGAGTCTGTTCTTAAAGAGTAGCCCACCAGAGAAACGAAAAGAATTTAGAACCAATAGACTCAAATGCATCGGGGCCATCCCAGTGAATGCTTGAGTCCCTTGTTTTGAAGTACCTGGCATGTGTGTGTGCAGCCTCTGCTTGGTCCCCTCTGTGGACGGAGAACTCTGTTTTGTCTTAGGAAAGTAGGCTGTCGTGAGTATTAGAAAATTCAGTGCAGTGGTCAAATGTGTTTCCTGATATATTCTGTTGATTTTGGATTTTGCTTAATGAAACAGGGGAGAATAAATTTATCCCGCTCTGTAGTGTTGGTTTAAATCCTTCTTTTTTTGAAATGTGGTCTTGCTCTGTTGTCCAGGCTGGAGTGCAGTGACACAATCACAGCTCACTGCAGTCTTTAACTCCTGGGCCCAAGTGATCCTTCTGCCTCAGCCTCCTGAGTTGCTGGGATTACAGGCTGAGACACCGTACCTGGTTCCTAAATCCTTTTCAAAAGGGAGGGAATGTGGTCAAATAGAAATGATGTTAGACTTGGGTCTCAGGGCCAGTTGTACGATACCTGAGGATCTGTTCTCTTGGCTGTTCTCTTTGCCCATCTCATGGGGTTGCTTTGAGTCAAGTGAGAATAAATATGAAAGTGTCTTAGTAACAGCAGCTGATAGCTGTTCTTTATGGTGTATAAAATTAGTGCAGACAATGCTCTAAATGTAAGCAGATAAGTCTAGAGTTCAGTAATTCAGAAATTTTAATTACACAAGAATTGTCAAGACATGGACATTGTGGGCATACGTTTGTCTGTGTGGGGATGAGGGTGGGTTCCGGTTGTCAAAGGTCTGACACCAGAAGAGGGAACACATGCTCCAATCTACCTGCAGATGGGTCAGTCCTTCTCGTGGGTGATGCTCCCAGGCGAGGCTCTCTGTCCTTAGCCTGATTCCCTTAAGCGTTGTCGTCCTGATCTGATTCCAGCAGGTGGATTGTGACTATAGGACTCTGCCTGGTTTTGTCCACCTTTTCCGCAGTGAGACTTTAATCCCCACACGAGGGTGAAGGGCCTGACCTATAGAGCAGCTTTCGGAGACTCAACCAACATCTGCCTACCTCCTGCCATTGGTGGCTTAGTTTTCTTAATACTATGTTCTGCTTTTGGATGGGATTCACCTAATACCAAACCATTTTCTAAACAATGCTTCTGGTTTTTAAACTTCTGAGATTCTATGTCTCAGACCACTGGTCCTCAAAATATATAGTCCCTGAATCAGTAGTATCATCATCCCCTGGGAACTTGTTAGAAAGGCAAGTTTTGGGGCCCAAGTCCAGATCTACTGAATCAGAAACTCTGAGGATAGAGTCCAGAAGTCTGTATTTTAACAAGCCCTTCAGGGGATTCCAATGCTGATTAAGGTTTGAGAACTCTGTCTTCAACTGTCTGATTGCCCTCTGTGCAGGCAATTTAGGCCACATCACCTCCTCCTTCTCCCTGTCCTAGTCACAGAGAAGGGTTTCTGCTTGGTGTCAGCTTGCACTGCATTTCTACCAGCCTGTAGTTAAAATTCATCGAAAGGACCACCACTGTATCTGTATATAAACAGTCTAGGTTAACAACAACAAAAAAGAATCATAAAAAGAAAAGTAAATAGCCTAGGTTAAGAGTACCACAGGGGCATGTTGACCCACATATTTTGATGCTATAATTTACAGATGTCCATCCTGATCTGAATTAACTGGGCACTTTTATTGCAATGACAAATAACATACAGTTCTTTCAAAAATGAAAGAAATGCCACTGAAGATGTTGGACTTGGGGTGACGGGGCACAAAGGGCGGGAAGTCAGTTAGGATAATAGCCCATTTCACACGTAGGATAACTTTCCTGTACTTTCTTCTTTTCTCCTCTTCATTTTCCTTCTTGTTGTGTTTTTCTTTCTTCTCACAGGAACAGATGAGTAGTCTGACAGTGTTATTAGCCAATGAAAAAAAAGAGAACATTACCTTATTTATAGACTTTGGGCGTTAATATCCAGAGGTTTAAATGTGAAAGCTAAGGTGGGGCTTCATGAGTTTTACTTAATTTCCTCAGGAATAACAAAGTGGGAGCTACAATACGTCTTTGTTTAGCTGCTATGGTTTTTCATTAAATTTAATTAAGTCTCTCAGAAGCTTTAAATTTAGGCAACTTCAAAATGCAGGTGGCTTCTGTTAAATGTAATTATATTCACTTTATAGCTGCCATGGTTTGGGAAAGCTGAGCTGTCAGACTTCAAATCTTTAATGAGTTCACCAGTGCTTTGGTTTCAGAATCCATTGCCAAGCAAAGCTCTGATTTCCCTCCCTCCCTCCCTTCCCTTCTTCTTCCTCTCCCTTCCTCCTCCCTCCTTTTCTTTCTTCCCCCTTTCCTCCCTCCTTTCCTTCTTTTCTCCCTCCTTCCTTCCTTTCCCTTTTGCAGAAGGCTGAGGCTAATATGAATCTAGCAAAAGCTTACAACCTCACTAATGAATTGAGGTCAACACTTCAGAGGTTAGTTTTCCCAGAGGTATTCTAAGCCAGTCTGGTTGACCAGCAGGGCAGGTGTATGAGGCAGGCAGGGGTCCTTGAGTTCAGTAGATTATCTGTCCAAAAAACCAAGGGGCCACAAGTCTGGCAGGGATGAGAACAAATGTCTGGCACTACCTTAATGGCAACCACCACTGCCAGAGTGGACGGGGACTTACATGCACGGAGCTCCCCCTCACCTTCTGTTTAATCCCTTTTCCTTTGATCCAAGTACATCCTTTTTATTTTTAGATTGAGAAAGGAGTTAGTGCTAGTTTCTTGTGAAGTTAGTACAATAACATTGCAGAAAGCCTCTGATCAGTGTTTCCCAAATGACAAATTGAGTCACAAAAAGTAACTTGCTCAAGGTCACACAAAATAGAATCTCAGTTTTCTGAACCCCCATCTATGTGCAGTCCTGCAAACTGAGGTGGGCTTAGGGAGTAGGAGGAGGAGGATGAGGAGTTATTAAAGAGCTAGAGTGTTCAAAACTTTTTTCAGGATCCAACATTTTCATATGACAACAGTTCCTCCTCAGAGATCCCAGAACAATTGTATTTTCTGTAATTGTGCTGGTTTCATCTCAGCATTTCTCTCACTTACCTAAGAGCATATTATAT
Organism: Macaca mulatta; assembly: GCF_049350105.2. Taxonomy (NCBI): domain Eukaryota; kingdom Metazoa; phylum Chordata; class Mammalia; order Primates; family Cercopithecidae; genus Macaca; species Macaca mulatta. Next base: position 128,647,635 of record NC_133411.1, read on the forward strand.
CATTATAAAGGCAATGAGAGAAGGTTGTCATAAGCTTGATGAAGTTCAAATATTTTTGTATTCTTGATATCAACTACATTTCCCTGTGTCTGAATGTAGATTATCTAAGTCAATGCAATTTATTTGCAGGTAAGCAATTTTCTTTTAAAGTTGTAAGCAGATTTCTGTACTACTTTTGTACACTTTATTTAATTCCAACTATAATCTGGCACACATTTAATGACATGCATAATTGTTATTGTGAATTGCGGTCATTGGGGAAAAATGGCAAGGAGTTGAATAAACTGTTTAAATTGGTGGTATTTCTATACAGCTAAGCAAATCAAATGCTTGAGTTTTGTTTCTCTTTGATATTTGTTCAGTATCTATAATCAGCATTACTATAATTGATTTTTTCAATATTATCAATTTTTCTTTTATTCATACAAAATGAAAACATTTCTGTCCAATTCAGGATTGCATATGGACTAGGTATTGATGGTATCAAGGAATTTTATTAAGTATAGTAATACAATTCTATTTTATTTTGGTGTTCTAATTATGTAAAAAAATCCTTATATAAATGCACACTGAATTATATAGCATCGAAGTGATATGATAGTTGTTTATACTACTCTCTCTACTTTTGTGCATATTTGAACACTTTCATAATAAAAAGTTAGCCCCTCATATATGCGCATGCTGTAATGCAGAGCATGGATCGAATCCACACATATATGAAGGTCCATTCATGGCCCCTGTATTCAAGATGGCAGGCAGTGCTGGCTCTCCCATAGCCCCTTCTTAGGGCTGTTCTGCTCAGGTTCTTTTTTTGTTTTTTTTTTCTTTTATGCAGAATAATTCTTAGGTTCCCATCACCCAGGCTCTTGATATCTACAATTTAACACTCAGTTATCTTCCATAACACCGTGACTTCCAGGACATAGCATAGTTAGGTAAAAGGCCCTACTGTGGCCTTAGACCAAAGCTATGTTTTCCAATTCTGTTTACCAGAGCCCCTCATTTAGTGAAATCACTTGGCATTTGTGTCACCTAGCAAAGGCCATTGACAGAGTGACCTAGGGAAGCCTGAGAAATGCCAGTGCTACTTCCCAGTTTTTGTGACAACCAGAATGACCCCCAGATGTCCAAATTGGCCCAGGCCCCAGGCATGTGGGTAGCTAGTTCTGGGGTGGGTAGGGCCGAGAGGATGGGAAAGAAGGAGCAGTCTCTGCACTCAGACTGAGCCTCTGTGAAAGCTGGGATCCTCATGCTGGGGAAGGAAGGGTTCCACTCCCTCAAGCTGTGTGTATGGCATGCCATTTTCCCCTGGCTCATGCCTTCCACCCACCGTTTCCCCCTCCATCTCCAGAAAATCATTAAGTGCTCCCTGCACATTTTCCCTTCATCTACTTGCTGGTGGGTAAAATGCCTGTAAGGAGAGAACACATTTTAATCTGCAATCATTGATGAACTATATAAAAGCAAACACTAGTTGAAACGAAGCATCGGAATTCCTTTGCCCTGAAGGCTAATCAGTCCTCAAGTATTTAGTGGTGATATCAGAGCTTCTCCTAAAGATAGGGAAAGAAGGTGGTGGGGATGGTTTGTGGATTTTCTTCTAGAAAGCAGAAGAGGCTGCTCTGACTCGCTCTCCTCTGTGGACTCAAAAAGATGGTTCTCACTTCTCTGGCCCTTTTTGCCTAAGGCAAGGAAGACCTGAGGGGAAGCCCGAGGTGTGCTTTTGAAGCACAGAGGATCCTTGCTATATTTGGCCTATGGAAATAAATGTTATTGCTTTGGAGTGTGATGTTTTCCTTTCTCCAAATGCGACTGGGGAGTGGGTCTCAGAGCTTTGGAGAAGGCAAGTGTAAATTAGGAAGGCCGGCACATGTTCTCTTTGTACTTAGGTGCTAGGATTGTCACCTCATTTTGATATTGTAACAATTGAGTTTTTCTCTCTGGTTGTGTTGTATAGAGACTGAGGTTGCATACATAAAACAGCTGAGCCATGATTCCTAATACGGGTGCTTGTGTTTTTAAATCCTTACTCTTTGCCATAAATTAACTGTAATTGTTAATGTGCTTTGATATTGTCTTAAGCTGTGCTTGTTGTGAGAAGATAATTCAGAAAGAATTTTTAAAATTTTAAAATTTCGATAGCTTTGGGGATACAAGTGGTTTTTGGTTACATGGATGAATTCTATAGTGGTGAATTCTGAGATTTTAGTGCACCCATCACCCAAGCAATGTATGCTGTATCCAATATGTAGTCTTTTATCCCTCAGCGCCCTCCCCACATCCCCATGCTGAGTCCCCAAAGTCCATTATATTACTCTGTATGTCTGCTTCCTCACAGCTTAGCTCCCACTTAGAAGTGAGAACATAAGGTATTTGATTTTCCATTCCTGAGTTACTTCACTTAGACTAATGGCCTCCAACTCCATCCAAGTTGCTGCAAAAGACATTAATTCATTTCTTTTCATGGCTGAATAGTATTCCATGGTGTTATATACCACATTTTCTTTATCCACACGTTGGCTGCTGGACACTTAAGTTGTTTTCATATCTTTGCAATTGCAAATTGTGCTGCTATAAACATGAGTGTGAATGTGTCTTTTTATGTAATGACTTCTTTTCCTTTGGGTAGATACCCCCAGTAGTGGGATTGCTGGGTTGAATGGTAGATCTACTTTTAGTTCCAGAAAGGATTTTTTTTTTTTTTAATTAAGATTACCCATGACTACTAACTGAGTTATCTTACATACGGTATTAGACACAAGGTAATCAGCACATAATTTTCCTTCATGACCAAAATAATAGTGCCTTGTACAAAATATCCTTTGTGCCAAGGACTGTAGCAGAGCCTAAGCTATATTTTAAGTGTACTTGTAAATGGCTTGAAATGAGAAGGGATAAATTAAGTTGGCTATAAAGGGGACATGAGTCTCAGCCACATTATGCTTACTCCTGTCCTTCTGCAGTCCCCATTTCAGACATGAATTCATTGAGGACATGTTGTACCCCTCTGAATTGTTCACAAGCTATTAAAGTATTTGCAGTGGTGAAAGGTAATATCAGACACTTCCCCTCCCTATGATTTTGGAGATGTTTTAAGATGTGCAGGGACTTACTGAATTGCTAATTAGTGTTGAACTCTTAAAAGGCTTGTGCTACAGAGGAATCATGACCCAGTGAGCAGTTTTATCTGCCTTTAGAAAGCATGATGATATTTTTCTTCACTAGGCTTTCATCTGAGTCAGAAATCATGCAACAATAATATTGTGATACTGAGACAAGGGCAGCAATAGTCCAGTAGTGAAGCAGGGGGAATCTGGAAAATTCTGCAAATCCAGGCAAGGGAGCAGGATCTGGAATCCAGAAGGCCAGGGAATCAGCAGCAGTGACTTTAACAAGTGATCATGAAATCTATGACCTCTAGATTTGGCACAGACTGCAAATGGGTTCTTGAAGGTTTTAGCTATTTAGAAGGACTTTGTGGACACAGAACCAGCAGCATCATTATCTAGGCACTAGCTATAAATGCAAGTTCCTTTGACAAGATCAGAACTACAGCAGTCTGTTTTATGTGTCCAGGTGATTCTGATGCTTGCCCACGTTTAGGAGATGCTAGTGTACATTCCTTCAGTGGATCCCAGCAAAAGGAATCTAGCCCTGGGATTTCCAGAACTCTTGGTGACTGGTGAAGATTAGAGCTTGGTTTCTAAGCCCTAGGTAGTGAATGAGTGAATAGAAGGTTGAGTTTTGGTGGCTGAAGTTGGCCACAAATCCAACAACAAAATTTCTTTTTGTAAAAATCTGGGAGATATTTTTCCTCTTCAGTATGAAATATTCCTGAACCTAAGAAAGAAAGTACTGGCTTAAGAAGGAAAGGGGAAAGAGAGATTCTGGGAAACACCAAGACACAGACCTGACTAATGGTTATCAAGTTGACAATATGAAAAGGGAATTTATTCGATGAGAGTAAATACAATTTTGTATCAAAATGAAGCACATAAAATTAAATATGGATGGAAATTCAACAATCAAATTGTTGAATTTCAGTAGAGGTAGTTTCCATTAGTAGAAATCACATTTTTATCTCCATACCAGCTCATAGACAACATTAATGGTAGAAAAGAGTAATGGGATTTTTAGTCATTTACCCTTGAATCAGTTATATTACAGGTCCATGGCTGGGAATCTAACGGCACAAGGATTAAATATGAAACCCCTCTTGCATACCATTATACACGTAATGTTGTTCTTCACATTCAGGCTGATTCATTTGGTAATGTAAGGAATTCCAACTGGAGTATGGACTTTTACGAATGTTTTCCTTAATTGGTGAAACCAGCATTTATTAAGTGGCTGTGATGTGGGTAATGGGTAAGAATGTTCTCTCCCTTTCTCCAAGGAAAAATTCATGTGAACAATAGTAAGCTATTTGACTACAGGTTTATATAGGAATAAAAAGGATGCAAAAGTAAAGGCAAACAAACAAGAAAACCTGACCTCAAGACAAACTCTAAGCTTTTGAAAATGAGAGCTTTTTTTGTATGAAGGAGAAACCATATCTAAAACTAAAAATACCACTTTGTAGATGCTTTGCCTTTGGGATATGGGGCACTTAATTTTCTAAAATGACTTTTTTCCTTCTATGTATGCTGGACTAATTATTCCTTCTGGAGCATCCTTTTAGGCTGAATTGATTCCCTATCATGACTGCTCTGAAATAGTGAACACACAAATTGCTTTTTAGAAGGCTGGATATAATATCAGACACGGACTAAGAAAGGATTCCTCAATTCTTCATATGTCCACTTTATGACTTATTCTTCTCATCATGTGCTTTAGAAATTAAACATAAATCAGATTTTCATGTCATTTTTATAAACAATAGTCTTTGAATCTTTTAAAATAAAATACATGCTTTCTGCTACTGGATGTCTAGAAAAAAAATGGAGTAATGTTTCTTCCTTGGAGCTCTAGTAAAGATTCTTTTATGTTAATGTTCTTTTTAACAAATGAAGCTTCAGGGTAAAAGTCCATTCAGCAACACCAATAGGAAATAAATGACAAGCAACAAACCGTAATTAGAAATGTAGTCAGAAAACAAGGCTAGATCTTAACTGAGATCTGCTTTTTAACCTTGTAGAACATAAACACACACATATATATTTACCATGTGTAGTTATATCTATATCTATCCATCCATATCCATATTCCTCTCTCTACATATATATATACACACACATACATATATAGTTATATATACATACACACACACACGCATACATATATAGTTATCCAACTAGGTAAAGTTACCTTTACCTTTTCCCATAGCAGGCCAAAATATTTGCGCTTTACAGTATGGGATCAAAACCTTCATTATATTTAAGCAATGAGAATATAAAAGATTTAGACACTGGAAGGCAGGAAGTGGGATAAAAATTAAAATGAAGGGAAGAGGGTCTAATATTTCAACAATAAACCAAGTGTTTCTATATATTATATGATCCTCAAGGCAATGCTTTAGGGATAATATCTTCATTTTATAGATGAAGTATAGAGGGATCAAGAATATCCTCAAGATCATAGACTAAAAATGGGGATTTATTGAAGAAATCTGTAGCAAAGGCAAGTCTTTGGCATCGGGACAACAAAATCCAGGGAATGCCAGAGCACTAACGGGGTGAATAGTTGATAAAAATATTTCAGCGCTGACCTGTGCCTTTGGTCATGTATCGCTCTGATTTCTGACCCTCCAGACTCGCAGGGCTGATGAATACGATCTCAGGAGATTGCCTCCTCCTGATGTGCTGTGCTTCTCTAAGAGTTTTCACATAACAATCTTGTCTGGAGGAGTTGCTCAGCTGTGCTTCTATGGGGCCTGGCATTCTTCTCTGGACCTCATCAAATTCCCTCTCTTTAAATTCATTGTTATCCAAATACAAAAGTGTGATAAAGGCATTTTCAGGCATACAAGTCCTCAGATGGTTTGCCATTGTGAACGTGTACATTGAAAACATTTGGGGAGGAAATATTCAAGTGAGAAGAAAAACACATTCAGCATATGGTGCAAGAGATCAAGAGGAAAGTAATAAAATAGCTTGGTGAAATGTATATGTCTTACAAAAGATATGGGAGGAAAAGAAAGAGAAAAAGTATATTTGTAACAATCCAGATTAAAATTCTAGGCAATAACAACATAATAAATGGTGGGCATTGGAAAACAAAAGGAGACGAGTACTTGTCTTGTGAAGGGAATGGTGTAGCTTTTGATAACTTTAATAAATTGGTAGGTTTAAATAATGTGTAAATGATGAATCTTAGGTTAAGTGCATTCACTATAAGAATAAAGGTAGGGCCAGGAGTGGTGGCTCATGCCTGTAATCCCAGCACTTTGGGAGGCCGAGGTGGGCGGATCGCCTGAGGTCAAGAGTTTGAGAACAGCCTGGCCAACGTGGCAAAACCCCATCTCTACTAAAAGTACAAAAATTAGCCGGCATGGTGGTGGGCACCTGTAATTCCAGCTACTCGGGAGGCTGAGGCCAGGAGAATTGCTTGAACCTGAGAGGCGGAGGTTGCAGTGAGCTGATATGGCACCACTGCACTCCAACCTGGGCAACAGTATGAGACTCCGGCTCAAAAAAAACAAAAAACTAAAGGTAGATGTTTAATTTTATGTCAGCAGAAAAAGCTTAATGCTTAAAAGACAGAAGGAAAAGAGAAATAAAGGAAGGTATGATAAAGAGTAACTGTTAGATTAGATGAAAGAAACATCATAATGTATAAATAATCAGAGTAAATGTAAATGGTTGAAGCCAACCATCTAAAAGACAATAGACTCAAATTTGATTAAAAAAAACTCTGTCACTTAAAAAAATACAAAGTTTGAAAATAAAAGAATGGAAAAAGATGTACAATGAAAGAGAGTCACAATGTTCATATTTGACAAAACAAGAACTAAAGGCATAGGGGGTTGTTATATTCTGGCAAACCAACAATGAGAAAAGACGCTGTAATGACCACAAACATATACACTCAATAACATAGCTATAAAAGCAAAAATGGACAGAATTTCAGGCAGAAATAATGAATCAGGACTTGTAGCTGTAGATTTTAACACACCTCTCTGGCAACAGGTTCTTTGATTTCATTTCAGCTATTTGTGCTAATAAGGATACAAGATCAGTATACAGAAGTTAATTGTATCTATACAGTAGGAATGAGCAAACCAAAAATGAAATTAAGAAAACAATCATTACATATTATGTACGGATATCAAAATATATATGTCCTCAAAATACATCCCACTATTATATATCAGTTAAAAAATCAATAAAAATTCATTAAAAACCTGCCAACAAAAGAATAAAATACTTAGGAGTAAATTTAACCAAACAATTTCTAGCCTTGTACAGTGCAAACTAGTAAACATCATTCAAGTAAATTAAAGTGGACCTAAGTAAATGAAAAGACATTCTATGTTCATAGACTGAAAGATAATATTATTAAGACAGCAATATTTCTCAAACTGGTCTACAGATTCAATGCAACTCCTATCAAAATCTCAGCCACTGCTTTTGCAGAAATGGAGAACTGCTCCTTAAATTCATATGGAAATGCAAGAGAGCCAGAATAACCAAAACAAAAAAAGAATAAAGTTGTAGGACTCATGCTTCCTGATTTCACAATTTACTACAAAACTACAAAATTCAAAACTGTGTGGCACTAGCATAAGGATTATATATATAGATCAATGGAATAGAATTGAGAGTCTAGAAATAAACCCATACATCTATAACTGATTTTACATAAACAGTTTTTATTTTTAGGTTTTGTGGAAACCAGTTGATTTTTGGCAAGGGTACTAAGTACAATCATTGGGGAAAGAATATACTCTTTCACAGATGATGCTGGGACAACTGTTTATCCATGTGTGAAAGAATGAAGTTGCACCCCTACTTCACACCATACACAAAAATTAAAAACAAGATGGATTAAAGACCTAAATGTAAGAGCTGAAACTGTAAATCACTTAAAAGAAAACATAGGTGCCGGGTGCGGTGGCTCACCCCTGTAATCCCAGCACTTCGGGAGGCCGAAGCAGGTGGATCATGAGGTCAGGAGATCGAGACCATCCTGGCTAACATGGTGAAACCCCGTCTCTACTAAAAATACAAAAAATTAGCCGGGCATGCTGGCACGTGTCTGTAGTCCAGCTACTTCGGAGGCGGAGAAGGAGAATCGCTTGAACCTGAGAGGCAGAGGTTGCAGTGAGCCGAGATCCCGGCACTGCACTCCAGATTTTGTCCCCCCCAAAAAAAAAGAAAAGAAAAAGAAAGAAAACATAGGCATAAATCATTATATCCTGGGATAAGGCAATGATTTTTTAGATATGATACCTAAAGCACAGGCAGCAAAATAAAAAAATAGATAAATTGAACTTCATAATATTTTTAAAATTTTAAAAATTGTGCTTCAAAAGAAACTATTAAAAAAATAAAAAAAAACTGAGAAAATGGGAGAAAATATTTGCAAATCCCATATTTGATAGAAGTCTGGTGTTCAGAATATACGAATAACTCTTATAACTCAACAATAAAAACACAAATGGACACAAGTTGGAATAGACATTTCTCCAGAGAAGATATACAAATGCCAATAAGCATGTACAAAGCTGCTCAACATCCTTAGTTATTAGAGAAATGCAAATCAAAGTCATAATGAGATGCCACTTCATATCCACTAGAATGTGGAAAAATTGGAACCCTTATTCATTTTACTGGTGGAAATGTAAAATGATGCAGTCACTGTGGAAAAGATTGATAGTTAAAAAACATAGATTTACCATATGATTCAGCCATTTGACTCCTAGGTATATATTTAAGAGAATTAAGAACATATTTCCACGTAAAATCTTGAACATGCATGATCAAAGAATACTATTCATAATAGCCACAAAGGGGAAACAACCCAAATGTTCATTGACAATAAATAGGTAAACAAAATATGGTGTATCCATGCAATGAAATATTTCTTTCTTTTTTTTTTTTTTTTGGCGTGTTGTTAATTATTTATTTAAAGGTGATCTTATATAATAGAAAAGGTATTATTTGTAGTCTCCTAGAGAATGTTACTATGCAAATGCTGGCCAAAAGGCAGACAAGTATGTCAACAATAATTACCAAATAAACAATATGTCTACAAATACTTTTTTTTTTTTTTTTTTTTGAGACGGAGTCTCGCTCTGTTGCCCAGGCTGGAGTTCAGTGGCCCGCTCTCAGCTCACTGCAAGCTCCGCCTCCCAGGTTCACGCCATTCTCCTGCCTCAGCCTCCCGAGTAGCTGGGACTACAGGCGCCCGCCACCTCGCCCGGCTAGTTTTTTGTATTTTTTAGTAGAGACAGGGTTTCACAGTGTTAGCCAGGATGGTCTCGATCTCCTGACCTCGTGATCCGCCCATCTCGGCCTCCCAAAGTGCTGGGATTACAGGCTTGAGCCATCGCGCCCGGCCTACAAACACTTTTAAACACTAACAATCAGCCAGATGATCTAGAACCTTAAGTAATTATGCAATTTGAAAGCTATGTTCAAAGAAAAATACAGAGTTTAAGAAAGTCTAGTTCATTATCAGAAATAACCTACTGAGGAGACAAGAGTAGTTTTAAACATTTCTGTTTCAGGTTTTGAGATAATCAATCATTAATATAGGGACTTCTCAGAGAGTTTTTGCTCCATGTGAGATTCCTATTTCTTTTTTCTTTTTTTTTCTTTTTTTAAAATTATACTTTAAGTTCTGGGGTACATGTGCACAACGTGCAGGTTTGTTACATATGTATACTTGTGCTATGTTGGTGTGCTGCACCCATCAACTCATCAGCACCCATCAACTCGTCATTTACATTAGGCATAACTCCCAATGCAATCCCTCCCCCCTCCCCCCTCCCCATAATAGGCCCCAGTGTGTGATATTCCCCTTCCCGAGTCCAAGTGATCTGCAATAAAAGATTTCATACCATAAAAAGGAAGAAGCACTGAAATAGCTACAATATGGATAAACCTTGAAAGCATTATGTGAGCAAAAGAAGCCAGACATAAAAGGCCACTTTTTGTATGACTCCATCTATGTGAACTATCCAGAAGAGGAAAATCCATAGAGCCAGAAAGTAGATTAGTGGTTGTCAGGGGCTGGTGGAAAGAAGGGAATGGGAATTGATGACCAATGCATATAGGATCTCTTTTTGGGGTGATGAAAATATTCTGGAATTGGACAGGGGTAATAGTTACACAATCTTGTGAATATACTAAAACCCACTGAATTGCACAGTTGAAATAGTGAGTTTTATGGTCTGTGAGGCTAGTTCTAAACATTTCACAATTACACGACTGATTTTCTAGAACAAATATAGAGAACTAATAAAACCGTAAATATTAATACATTAAAATGGTATTTCAATTTATTTAAACAAATTGAACCCCAGTGGGGTTCCCCTCCTTGTAACCCCAGCATCGGATTGTTCTACAGTAAGTTCTACCAAATATTCAAGGAACAGTTCATTTCTAACTCAGATATGCCAAAAAATGAAAGATAATAAAAACTACCTAGTTCATTTTAGGGATCTAGAGTAATAAATATGATTCTCAATGTGTGTGGGTGTGCCCCTCTGCCAAGATGTGTGGCTCCGTCAGCGCCAGCTGGACCTTGGAGCCTTCATGATGCTGATGCTCACTGTGCCCAGAGATGGGTCACAAGGTGCCAGGTCCTTTCCTTCTCCCCTGTCACTCGCCATTGCCCAGCAGATGAGAGCTCTATATGTTCAGAATTGGAGATTTAAGTTTCTGGGATAGCATCTATGTCATACATGTATCTGAGTGTGGTTGAGTGTGGTGGATGGGGACTGAATATCACACTGGAGCCTCCTGATTAGAAGAAACTGAGGCACATAGAAGAGGAGTGCACCTTTGCATGTGAGGCTGGGAGATGAAAAGAGACACATAGAGCCTGGTTATTTACCAAATGTCTGAGTTGGAAGTGACTGCAGAGATCACCATGTCGGTTTCTGGGCCACTGCAGGTGTCACTTCTCTCTGACCAGACTGAGTGAATGTCCTCTTCCCTGGGGTGAGGTCACAACTACTTGGGAGCTACTCCCTCCCAAGATAGCTGGGTCAGAAAGTCCTTCCTTGGACTGAGTAAATCTACTTCCCTGGGGGTGTTCCCTGAGAACATGAACAGATTGAGCTACTATGGGAAGGGGAACATCAACTGGTTGGGAAGAAATAAGGACTTCAGAATTTAAGGGTGTAGGTTACCCACCAAGTGCCAAGAAGGTGCTGGCTGCTACACAACAGGTACTTGAAACAGATGGAGGACAACCAAGACAGTAAGGGGTCTTGACTGGAGGGGTCAAAGGGCAGCTGGGCTAGCTTTTTTCAGATACAGCTGCTGTTGCTGGGTAGCACATGATATTAATGTGCTGGGGAAAAAATCCACACAAACCAGAGGCTTGTCTGTTATACTGATGTCATTTCTATATCAGCCCATGTATGGGAAGTCCTCCAAGACAGATTTAATCTAGGAATTAATTTATCCAAGAATATACATGCTCTCTGTGAAGAAAAGTTTAAAATATAAATAAAGGACATAGTAGATAATCTGAATAAATAGACATTTCATGCTCTTGGATAAGATGATTTATGCAATAAGGGTTATTCTTCTATAATCTTTAATTCAACCCCAATAAAAATTCCAGTTGGACTTTTTTTGATGATCTTGATGGCATTTATCATAAAAATTTTACAGAATAATGAAAGTAAAAAATTAGTAAACCAATCTTTTTTTCTATTGTGGTGAACACGAGATCTACCTTCTTATCAAAATTGTAAGTGTCCAGTAGAATATTGCTAGCCTAAGTACAATGTTGTACAGCAGATCTCTAGAGTTATTTCATAGTAAGCCAGTTTTGAAAAAAGAAGAGTAAATAGGGTAACTTTCCCTTGAACATATTAAGACAGACTACAAAGCAGCCATAGTACACAATAAAAAGTATGACATTGGTGCAAGGACAGCCAAATAGATCACTGAAACTGAATAGAGAGCTCAACAATGAATTCATATGGATTGGAAATTTATATAATAGGAAGGTGGCACCAAAGTGAACAGGGAGAGGAAGGATTTTGTAGTAAATGTTAGTAGAAAAATGGGCCCATTAAATGGAGTAAAAAAGATTGATCTTATTGTAACACCACATTATAAAAGTAGATTCTAGACGAATTAAAGATCTAAATGTAAAACTTAAAACTGTACAGTTAATTAAAGAAAAATGTAGGATAATATCTTTGTGACTTTAAGATGGGGAAAGATTTAGTAAATAAAAATTCAAATGTAAAATCCGTAAGAAAGAAAAGTTGATTTTGATTATATCTGGGCAATGTTATTACAAAGATTAGAATGTCAATAGTCTGTAAGTAAAGTTTCTAATGCCAGCGAGGGACTAATACCTAGAACACACAGATAACTAAAATAACAAGAAAAAGGTACAAATCCTGGTGGAAAATGGCAAAGTATATGAAAAGAAAATTTACATATTGCATACAAAATTTCTACAAGAACATATGCAAATAAAAGAATGCTAGGGTTTGGTTTGTTTGACCCCTCTAAATCTCATGTTGAAATCTGTTATCCAGTGTTGGAAGTGGGGCCTAGTGGGAGGTGTCTGGGTTATGAGGGCAGATCCTTCATAAATAGATTAATGCCCTCCAGGGGGCAGGGTGAGTGAGTTCTTACTGTTCTCCTGAGAGCTGGTTGTTAAAAAGAGCATGGCATCTCTTCTTGTTTACCATGTGATTTCTGCATGCACCAGCTCTCCTTTTCCACCACTAGTGGGAGCAGCCTGAAGCCCTCACCAAAAGCAGAAGCTGGCACCATGCTTCGTGTGTAGCCTGCAGAACTGTGAGCCAAATAAACCTCTTTTTAAAAAATAAGTTATCCAGTCTCATGTATTCCTCTATAGCAACACAGACTAATACAAATAATATACATTGTTATCTTTAAAGAGGAAAGAATATGCTAGTGGGGCATAGATATTTAACAAATATGCATGTGAAAAAACAAAGGAAGTAATGAATAAATAAGAAAGGGGTTCTGTGTGAACCAAAGAACTGAGTCCTATTAACTGAGGAGTATAATTGCCTTACCCTTCTCCAATGGAGACACAAAAAGAAGAAAAGAGATGAAGTTGTAGATGTCTCTTTTAAGCTTCAGGCCCACCCACCTCTTCCTAGTTTTATCTCTTTAGGCCAGTTAAACACCTCCTTTTCGATAATTAGGTAACCCCAGAGGCTGTTCTTATGATTACCTAAATTAATGTATAAAAGACACCTGTCACTGAGTATATACTCAATACTGGCTTCCTCTTCTTCATTTTAATATTTTCTTTTTCATCTGCCTTTCATCTAATAGTTCTTTATTTGAAATCTTTCAAAACCCTTCACCACTGTGTTCATTCTCCTGTTTTTTATCCTTCTCTTTTGAAGTATGGTCACCTTAGTACCCTACTGAAGGTTTGTTTCTGGTGCATCCCTCTTCTGGAGATGGCACATCTGTGAATGCAGGCTGGGAAAACATGGGCAGTTTCAGCAGCCACATCACCACCCACCCAGCCTCCATCCCTACCCTTGAACTCTATCATGTAACTCATGCTGCTAAAGTCCTTTCTCTCCCATCCTCTCTTGGTGCGGTTGTTTCTTAGTCCTAAGTAAAAGATAGGATGTAGATATCTGTTAGATTTTCATTAAATTTGACCTCAGATTTGCCCTCAGACTGTTCATTGTGTTATCAAAAAATTTCCTCCAGGTTTGTATCATTTCCAGATTTGATCAATATATCATGTAGATTTCTTGGGCAGAGCTAGGAAAAAATTGGCGAAAGTTACAGAAAAGCAGGTTTAGCCACAACGTAAGGAAAGCCTTAATAATGAGAATGATTTTAGAATGGTCTTTAACAGGAACTAATTTTTACAAAGGTAGTCAATTCCTTGTCACCAGAAGTGCCCCTGATGTAGCTGCTGGATCAAGTCAGGCATTGGAGTCCAGTGGATCTTATCCCTCCCTCCCCTATATTGCTAGTTTTTAAAAAACTTCCCAGGACTTGCCCCTTAACCTCAGATATTTTTATTTCATTGATCTGGCATGGAACCAGACATCAGATTTCTTTTTTAAAGCTCCCAGGTGAATACAATATGGCTCCATAGATGAGAACATCTATTGTAAAAAAAAACCATTGACGCCCAGGTTGGGAAAGTTGGGTCTGACAACCTGAAGTTTTTCCTTTTGCCTATGAGATTATGTATTTTAACTTCCTGTCTGGTACAAAGACAGGTGCTTAGTGCCTTTTTATGCTGAACTTTCCTCCCTGTATTTTCCCCTATGTCCACACCGGAGTTGTCTTTGTGAAAGGTGGTGTATGCTTTTACTTTGGGGTACTGTAATATTGTACTCCCTTTGAGATCAATGGCCTTAAAGTATTCTCTTACCCCCTCAAACTGGAAATCGCAGCATTTTCTTCAAAGGGACAATTTTCTGTAGAAGAAGCTATTTAAATTAGCAGCACAAGATTGAAGACAACACATTTAACTGTGAAAAGGCCATCCACAGTAGTCTTAAGTATAAGGTTTTATTTTATTTTATTTTATTTTATTTTTTGGTCCATATGTTGAACTGGTTTAGAAAACCCCAGATTCTTGTTAACTTTGACAATTGGAAAAGCCATTAAGGGATGATTACAAGAGCTTCTGTCTATAGGCGCTTGTTAATTATCTGCATCCTGCAGGGAAGAGAATGAGGTTGCGAGGAAAAGGGGAGCAAGAACAGAGAGAAATCAGCTGCAGAACTCCAGCCTGAAGTCCTCTCATCAGCGCTGGCTTCTTGTTTTTCTGAAGAGTGAACTTTTCATGAAATTTGAGTCCTCAGGTGCCTCTTTGTCCTTTCAGACTCACTATCTGCTCTTTCTGCCTTTTTAACTTCCCCGAGGGTAGATGGGCAGGCTGCTCTCCTGTGACACGGTGCCATTTTTTAGAGTTAATTCTTATGTCTTTTGCTTCCTTTCAGGAAAATGTTCAGTGCTTGACATTATAACAGGCTCCTTAAATACCTGTGAGAGGGTAAAGTTCACTAAAACAGAATCCGTTCCTTCTGGTTGAATAGCAATAATTCTTGATCCAGAATCTTAACCTTCCAACTATTAAAATGTTAAATGTAAACAGACTCTTATGTTGCCTTAAATAAATGCCTTCCTTAAAAAAAAACAAGAACAAAAACAACTCTTTCTCAAATTAATTTTCCCAGATAGTTTCATGGATTTCTCTCCTTAACCTGCCAATTGGCCAAACAGTATTTACTCCTAAATACTGTTTCTAAATTCTTGTTTCAGTGCAATGGGATGCATGAGGGTATATTTTTTAAGGCACAAAGACAATTTATTTGCCTATGATCTCACAAATGGGTGTTTATTTATTACCCCCCTGGAGCCACAGTTGCTGTGTCATCCCAAGGCTGGAATTCTGGATGAAGAGGAGGAGCCTTTTTGGGGTAGAACCTGAAGGATGGGGACAGGGCATTCATTTATTCATAAAATTATATGCTTTCCTTGGACACATAGAAAAAATCAAAAGTTCATGTTTATGCAGATAATTTTTAATTCATATGCTTTTTTGGGAACATAAAAAATGATGCATATATAAAACAAAAGAAGTACCATGCCTCAACTGCATGCTTTCAGAATGTTGACTGATGTGTAGTGTCAAGCAGGCTTCTCGAGAAAAAAACCACAACGATGAACAGAATCGGTGAGGAATTTTAGTTTTGGCTTAGCTCTTCTTGACACCCAAAGATTTCACTTTAGAAGTCTGGCCCCCAAAAGGGATAGGTAAGTGCTTACTGCTCCAGGAAGTTCTTCTAACTCTTCCGTGACCCTTTTGAGTCGTTTGCATGATTGTAGGAACCAGGCTTAAAGAATTTCCCAACCAAGAATCAGTGCTCTGTGGCCTGGTGGAGGTTGACAATGTTGACATGACCAGGTCTGACCACCTTCCTTGAATTTCCTGGAAGCCTTCCCTTAGTGTATGGTCCAGGCACCATTACTTAGCCTGGAGGAATGGAGACCATTGCAACTAGAAGGAATCTTGGTGTCTTGGCCAGTAAGAGGCTGTCACACCAGCACAGCCACCTGATCTTTGGGTCCTGGCACCTGAAAATTTTGGTTCAATTAAAAAATGACCAAACAAGAGCGTGCATGTAAACTAGCTCCTGTTGTATAGCTGGCTGCTGCCAGGATTCATGTTACAGATGGGATGGAAATGAGTTTTGTTAATTACATAATTTTGAACTATTTAATTCAGCTAAAATTATTCTAGACCCATTTGATGAATAGATTGTGAATATGAATAAGCTTTGGTATGCATTTGCCTTATATTTGAGTAAAATTCCATATTTATATGCCAATCATCGATCTTCTCTAATTATGATTATCATCAGCTCGAGCAGCCCTCCTACTTGTGTTTATATTTTCGTATGACCTGCTACTTACAAAAATGTCAATGCCTCTGATCTAGACTGTGGTTGTCTAGGTCTTGCTTGTCCTCAGATACTTTTCTTGTTTTCTCCCTGCTGTGTTTTTTCACAAAGGGGCTGAGCCATGAAGGCTGTTGTTTATCAAATTCCTGTGTTAGCTGGCTTCTCACTTAGTGTAGCCAGAAGGAGGCACTGGTTAAAGATTGGAGGGAGGTTGGGATACAGCAGAGGGGAGAAGCCAGGGTATTTCTCCTTCTTCCTTTCTGCCTTGGGCTGATTCCCTGGCAGCAGGCACATTAATCCCATGGCTCCAACTCCCATTGTACTGGCCCAGCATGAGTCAACCCTTCGTTGGATGATTGAATCACCTGAACTCCAGCAATACCACCTTCCCTCTTTGTTCTCCAGCCTAGTGGTTGTATTGGCTTCCTTTTATTGGTAATGTCTGAGTTACTGCATCATCCCATTTGGCTCTCAGCTTTTCTGTAACCTGTGTAACTCATTCAGTGCATTAAATTCCCTGTTATAAATACTTTTAGTGGTACATAATCCAACCTCCTCATTTTATAAAGAAAAAATATGAAGTCCAGAGTGATTAAAGTATGCCTCCTAAAACTATCTGGAAGTCAAATTTCCAGCATTTCAATCACTGGCAACACATTTAAACACCCAGGAGTAAGAAAACTGTCATGTCTTTAATGGGAGTAGCTATCAAAAATTCTTGCACTAATAATAATTCATCAACCTCTCTAAGCCGACCTTCATTCAGCCTGTTATTTCTGTTTTTGCAAGCAATTATTTAAGTTGCTGTCATAACTACGTTCTCCTGGGAAACTGATGTTCGTATTTGCCTTGTTGCAGCATTACTCCCATGCTATTATTCACTGAATAGAGCCTTCATAGCCCGGAATGATGGATGCATCTCCCCAGACACCTAATTTACCATTAACTAGAGACTCAGTGGAAAGAATCTGGGTCAATAATTCGTAGAAGCACAGAGAACTGAAACCCCAATACCTAGAACTAAACAAATTAGGGGTTTATTTTTTCTTGCACAATAGGAAGCCAGAGATGGGGGTTGCTGGCAGTAATTTCAGCTCAAGGATGGAAATCAGCTCTGGGCTGAGACCTTCATTGTGGTGGTAGCCCTGGCCACGGAGGTGTGCTGCTTGGATCTTCCTTCGAGGAAGAATTTGTCATCTTGAGAGCCCCCAAATTCAGTGCCTTCAGAATCTGCCTCAGCTTTTGATCCAAGGTCACCCTTTTTTTCAGGTAGTTCCCAAGCAATGACAGAGCATGCAGGGGACACTTGGGCATGGCCATGGCCATGGCCATTTCTGCCCAATGCAGACCTCCTCTAATGGGAAGCCTTTGCTCTGGAGGTTCCTATTGGGCTTGCTGAAATTTTGTTAGATGTGCATCATAGTTCAAGTCTCCTCCTGCCTAATATTGCCTCCTTCTGCTTTTCATAAATGTGTATGGCAGATGAACCGGACAGCAATAACTGAAGTGTATCCTGAGAATGACACTGTATGGCAGATGAACCTGGCAGCAATAACTTAAGCATACCCTGAGAATGACCATATGGTCTAAGAAGAATGCACGTTCAGAGTTGGGAGCTACAAAATCTGGGTGTGGCCAACCTAGAGATTCATTCCTTGTCTATGAGGGACATCTGAGCCTTCAGCCCATCCTGTGGAATGCAGGCCATAGAGGAGATCGAGGCCCATTGTTTTAGATTCAATGAAGATTTCCAAGCATGTATAAATTGCATGCTTTTAATAAGTGGTTGCAGTTCTCCTCTCCAGCCCATTGCCACTGGATCACCCTGTATATAAGTTCCCTCAACAAACCCTATGTTTTCTTCACTGGCTGTAGGTCTCTTCTTGGGCCTCTTAAACATGGTGCCATTTCTGCTGAATTCACAGGGGTCCATCATGTCAAAGTGTCAAATCAGCATTGTAATCTAAAGACTTTTCTTGCCCAATCCTGTTCCACATCCCTACTCCCACCTTGCTTTTTGCCTCTACCCTCACAATGAAGCTCTCCCAGTCTTACTTCTGACTTAGTGTTTGCTTCCTGGGGGTTCCCACTGGCAGTTCTTCTCTTGGCCCTTTCTTACTCATCTACTTGAGGTTGCAAATGGCTGTCCCACCTCTAGCATCTCAGCATTGTACCCATGTTTCCAGCAAAAAAAGTGGTACTATCAGCTAATTCTGCTCTTCTTGTAGGGATTCTTCCTGCTTTCATTTCTT
Organism: Macaca mulatta; assembly: GCF_049350105.2. Taxonomy (NCBI): domain Eukaryota; kingdom Metazoa; phylum Chordata; class Mammalia; order Primates; family Cercopithecidae; genus Macaca; species Macaca mulatta. Next base: position 128,666,445 of record NC_133411.1, read on the forward strand.
AGGCCAGAGCTGTGTTGCCTAACTCCATCATCCACAAGTGGGACTGGAAAATATTTTTTGTTGGGTTGTTTTAGCTGAACATATTGTGGTCCCTATGACATGGAATTCCGTTACTAAGAGAGAAGAAAAGAATAAGTAGTCAGTGAGCAATTGACAGTTTCTGCCTGCTTTATTTTCATTTATGGAAAATCTTGAGTTTATGTGCTTGTTGATAATACAGACAGTAACCAGGTGTGAAGAGACAGCTGACTATCTGCCTTTTGTTATAATTTGGGGAGGGATTTCTGCCTCTGGAAAGGGGAAGAGAGAAAAAAAAAGATGAGGCATATCATTAAGCACATCCGTATGGTTGGAATCTCTAGTCTAAGTTAGTATTTGCATTTAACAGATAAGGAAACTATTATCAAATAACAGATAAGGGAGATTAAGCATTCTTTTACAAGTACACCTACAAAGTATACATTCTAAATGCTTGGGATTAATAGTAGACACAACAGTTAACAATTTCCAACCCAAGGGGCTTACGGCCTCACCCACAGAGGCAGGACTGAAATGAAACCAGGTGTCTTAAATGCCATTGCTATATTGTTGGGGTCAAAAGGACTGTAACTTTAAGGTTACTTGGAATTCAAATAAGGTAAACATTATGATTGAAAGACATTAATGTTTTGTCTGCTTTCGGAGGTATTGGGAGATTCTGAAACAATCTTTGTCTTAAGAATCTGGCCAACCTCTACATCAAATGACAGTTCGATAATACCTCCTGGTTACCTCCCTTTTCCCCAACCTTATCTTCTCTTCAACAATTCTTGGGTTTTTCTTTCTTTTTTTTTAAATTTTACTTTTAGTTCTGGGATACATGTTCAGAATGTGCAGGTTTGTTACATAGGTATACATGTGCCATGGTGGTTTGCTGCACCTATCAACCGTCATGTAGGTTTTAAGCCCTGCTTGCATTAGGTATTTGTCTTAATGCTCTCCCTCCCCTTCCCCGCCACCCCTCCGACAGGCCCTGGTGTGTGATGTTCCCCTCCCTGTGTCCATGTGTTCTCATTGTTCAACTCCCACTTATGAGTGAGAACATATGGTTTTTGGTTTTCTGTTCCTGTATTAGTTTTCAGCTAGAATGATGGCTTCTAGCTTCATCCATGTCCCTGCAAAGGACATGAACTCATTCTTTTTATGGCTGCATAATATTCCATGGCGTATAGGGTTTTTCTTTGCTGTGTAAATAGAAGAGAGTCAGAGAAGACAGAGTAAGTCCTCATCTCTCCTCCCAAATAATACTGGCATAGAAAATAATCCATTTGGATGAAAATAGGTAGGTAGCCAGTTGTTTAGAAGAATGCCTTAAATTGCCATTGACAGGTTACTGGCATTGACAAGTTATTTTTGAACAAAATGCAAAATAATAATAATAATAATAATAATGAGAACGGTTTTGAACAACCAGATTTAAATGTTCATAACAAAAAAGTTTTATCGTTCACATTCATTTTGGAAAAAGATGTATCTTTTCTTATGATGCTGCCATTAATTAAAACACTTTGGAATTCTTTCTGTCCTACTGATTTCAAAGCAGTTTATAAGACACATATGAAATTTGGTGCCTTTACTTTATAGGGAAACCACAGTTGATCAAAATACCATTTCTTGGAAAGATCGTTTACCTTATTTGCCAGATCTGGCTCTGAATGTCTTTGTCTATTTTCCAAATAAAATCAAACTATTAATGATTAAAATTTCTCACCACTTAGAAGATTGAAAAGTCTATGTCAGAAACTAAAGGTGATTTTTTTAAAAGGTGTTCAAAATATTTTGAGTAATGTCAGGATTGTTAGAGTAAGGTCACAGATTGATCTTTTGGCATATATTGATCTGCTTATTCCATGAATAGTTGCAATACATATTCAGGCATCTTTCTTTATCCAAATCTAAGCAAATACTTTGGATATAAAATTTTTGAATAGTGGGAGCCTATATCTCATTATTTTAAATGGGGAAAATTATAAAGTATTTCTAACTCACCCAAAACCACATAAACAGTGACTAAATCATTCTGTGTACATATAAAACACACCAACACTTTCTGGAACCAACCACAATTGCAAATATCTTTTAAAATGTTTCATACTTACAAAAAATCATAGATTTTGCAGATGAAAACAAATGTATGCCAAGCATATGTCTTTTACACGTTTATGTTCCATGTGCCTCATTATTCACCTCTTCTTATATATGGGTTTTTCCACATCTCTTAGACTTACCTGCTTTATTCAAAGACTTTTATACTTTTCTATTCTTTCAACAAACTTTTTCTTTTAGTGATGTAGAGGAGGTGACAGTGATAATGCACAAAACTTTTAATCAAAAAATGCGTATGTCCCAAACCTGTCTGGAGAACAGTTGAGACTAAGGCTTTTCACTTTTCACTAAGGTTTTTTCGAGACACTAAAATGTTTTTTCTGGCATGCATATGCAGATTCATTGAAGTAATTTTTCACTTGGATAGTAAATTTGGAGTGAACACTTTTTTAAGTTGTTACAGTAGATATTCCAATGGTAAGTGTTCAACAAATGAAGAAACCTATATAAAGTGGCTGTCTTTCTTTGAAACTAATGAGTAAATATTCTTTTTTGGCATCTTGAAAGAATTACCTATAGTGATGTTTGCTACATGATCCATACAATCCTTTTTTAAAATTGCTATTTGTTTGTTTTTTGGCTAAGTATGCTCTTGTTGGATGAAGGAAAAATTTCCATGGAGCTCAGTTAAACTCCTAAAGCTGACTTGTGGAACTATCTTTAAGCTGGAGTAATTCATTAGCTAAGTGTTTCTCAGAATGGTATTTCCTGAAACAACATTCTGGGTATTAATAGGTGTAGCTAAGAAATGTTTCATTGTAAAATAAGTATGGAGACATATGTCCTTTCTCTGGAGAGTCACAACTTATGAGAACACATTAAAGAACATATAAACTTATGAGAAGTCTTGTAGATAAAATGAAAATTTGTTTATTAACTTTGGTCAATTTACATTTCCCATTTCTTAATGAAACACCTATTAATATCCTGCAAATGCCAGTTTGGGAGACATTCTATTAAACCAATTCTTTATTTCTGTCACAGATTGAAGAGATTGCTCTAGAGTTTGAGGAAGTCAAGAAATATAATACAGTTAAACATTTTCATTTTCCAGCTCTTAAAAATATTCTGAGGAAGTTAATTCTAACGCTAGACATCAGAATTTGGCAAGGATGAAATAACAAAGAAGTTGGCAAGATGTAATGCTATAAATATTAAATGAGTTTTTTCAATATACAAGTGGAAAAAATAATTTTCCCTTCCATCCTTCTTAATTCTTGACTGGGACCCCTGTAACAAAAAGACAGATTAACCAGTGTTAAATCAAACTAAAATTTGGCCTTAGAAAGCCTCCATACTCTTATATGAGTTCTGCTGAAATTCTATCTTAGGAGAATGCTTCTGTAACAGCAGTTGAGTCTCAGCCAATCACAGCAGCCATACCTTAATTACTCAAAGGTGGCCAACTGTTCAAACTGTTTCAAATAAGGCAACCACCAAACTGTAACCAAAGCTGTTTTTGTACCTCACTCTTGTTTTAAGTATGTCACTTTTCTTTTTCTGTCCATAAATCTTATCACACCATGTTGCAGCCCGAGTCTCTTTGAATCTCTTCTGATTCTGAGGGCTACCCAATTTGCAAATCATTTTGTCTTTTTTCTTGCTCAATTAAACTCTGTTAAATTTAATTTGTTTAAAGCCCTTCTTTTAACGGATTTGATGTCAGAAGTGAGGATGTGAAGTAAAACACCAGTGACCCCTAGGAACACTAGGCAACCAGGCAAAATATCCATGAAGCCAGCTGTGTTCCCTATTCTCTTGTTTGTAACTGGAGATCATGAGTGAATTTTCTTTTGAATTCTGAGCTCCACTAATTTGTGCTTTGAGCTCTCTGAATTTATTTGAACAATATTTAGCCTGGACCGGGTGCATGATTGACTTAAATTAAATCTTTAACAAGATTGGATTCAGTGAGAGGCCTAAGAGTTTGGGTAGATACCTTTTGGATAATGAGTTTATCGCAATCCAAGGAGTGTAAGACTCTGCCTTCTGGGACCGCGGCTAATTTTTTCTATAAAACTTATGGGCCCAGAATGTGTGCATTTTCAGAAAAATGAGTTAATTTTACAAGAGACAACTTAGAATTATGATGACACCAGTAACATTTCAAGTTGGATAAAATCGTTTATTGTGAGGCATATTAGAAAGAAGATCAAAAACCCACAGAAAACAATGGGATGCAGAAGCATCTAAGAGGCTAAACAAATCAAAAATAGCTTCCTTCAAAGATTCTTTGCAAAAGCAAATGAAAAGCTTAAGCAACAGCCTAAGGACATGATAAAAGAGGACTGTTGTCTTACTGAACTAACTTTAACTGTTCCTTCCCATTTTCCATCTCTACCTCAATACTCTGAATCCGCTAACCTTTTTGCTACATTATCCTTTCATCCTGAAGGTGATGAAAAAAGAGGAGTTAGTAAAACCTTCTGATCAGCCAGATTTTCCTGCTGTAACCATTTTTACTTCATGGTCTAAAACTCATCTTAGAGACATTGTAAAGGACTTCCCTAACCCAAGGGAAAAATCCTCAATCATTTACTGAAGAATTTAGAATCCTCACAGGAGTCTATAATCCATGACTCCCTTACCTTTACTAATATATTCATGTAATATTGATGTTTGGTGAAGCTTAAAAATGAATGGCAGGAGTGGGATGAGACAAATCTGAGAAGTGTATTAGACTTCTCCAAAACTTCCTCACAAGAAAGGACAAATGGAGCTAGAAACATTGTTGAAAACCATTTATATTTAATTCCTAAGATTTTCCCACCAAAGGTTGATTGGTTCATCATACAGTCTTGCAGACAAAAAAAGGATGAATCATTTTTTGATTACAGAACTTACTTAGAAATACTGTTTGTAAAATATTCTGGACTCAAAATACAGCAAGAAGTATTTCCTGCAGGGACTGAAATGATATTAACTCTTCTATTTATAAATGGACTTCATCCTGAATGTACCTGTTTAATTAAGAAACAAACCTGGATGGAGAGTTACAGATATGAACTGGTAGCTTCAGCTGAACATTTTGAGAGGACTCTGGAGCAAAAAAAAAATATCCAAAATGCTAACAATTATGACTCTTCAATTACAACAGTTACAGGGGCTGAGGCTAAAGGGACCTTCTCATTTTTATTTTAAATCACAACCAAGAGGTCCTAGAACAAGAAATTCTTTATCCTGAGATGTTTGCCTTCATTGCAAACAACAAGGACATGTGAAAAGAGATTTCTTCATTTTATATCAGTCTACAGTAAGCCTCCTTTCTTTAGTCTAGATCGTTTTACCCCTAGAATGAGCCCAAGAGATTTTAACATTAATAATGATAATCAACATTTATTAGATTCTCTGTTAAATTGCCCCTGACATAATACGCTTACATAAACATGGAGAAACAAGTTAAAATAAATAAGGAATCTTGTATATCCTGGTGGATACTCTAGCCACCTTATGTACCATAAACTCCACTTTATTAAGCCATCAGATCCCTTGAAGCAAAAAAGTCATTTCTGTGGTGGGGGTTTCAAATCAAATTCATGAGAGTTTCATGTATCAACTCATTCAACCTACTTTGGGGGCCATTTTCAGAAAATTATACCTTTTCACCATATGATACTACTCCAATAAACTTGCTAGGGTGAGATTCACTTTCATAACTAAAAGAGCATATATGATTGTACTCAGAAGGATACATAGTTTCCAGACTTTCCTGAACCAGGAGAGTTACGCTCTTTACAGGCAGAAATTGATAAGATTGAAACTCAGGTCTATTACATACCTAACCTTTCTAAAACACCTGAATGTCATGGGCCCCTTCCTCAACTGATACAGGATGGATTAAAAGTATAGAACCTATACAAATTCAGGCAGATCATTCTAAACCTTTGCCTACATTATTGTAATAACCACTAAAACTTGAAGCAATCCAGGGGCCCTCACCAACTGTAAAAGATTTACTTTTAAAAAGGCATAATTCTGTGTACCAGTTCTTGTAATGCTCCAATTCTACCAGTTAAAAAGCCAAATGAGGCCAGGTGCAGTGGCTTACGCCTGTAATCCCAGCACTCTGGGAGGCTGAGGCGGGTGGATCACCTGAGGCCAGGAGTTCAAGACCAGCCTGGCCATAGTGAAACCCCATCTCTACTAAAAATACAAAAAAACTAGCCAGGTGTGGTGGTGTGCGCCTGTAATCCCAGTTACTCAGGAGGCTGAGGCAGGAGAATTGCTTGAACCTGGGAGGTGGAGGTTGCAGTGGGCCAAGATTGTGCCATTGCTCCAGCCTGGGCAACATGAGTGAAACTCTGTCAAAAAAAAAAAAAAAAAAAAAAAAGAAGCCAAATGAATGAGGCTGAAGATTTGTTCAAGATTTATGGTTAATTAATACAATTGTAATACCAAGGTTTGCTGTAATTGCAAATTCCAATACTTTATTGCTTAATGTTCCTGCTTATTTGAAGCAGTTCACTGTAGTAGACCTCTACTCAGGAAGAGTGATGTCACAAAAGTAATGGAGTAGAAGCATTCTGGCACCACTCTTCCCATCAAAGAACTAAATATCCAGCATCCAGATTATCACCAGCAATATCCCAGAACTCAACTCTGAGGCTGAGATGATCCCCAGGGCCACAAAGAAGTACAAAACTCCGAGCAGAGAGTAAGAGAAAGTGACATCTGTATCCATGACGTCCCTCTCCCAATCTGCCAGGGATTACACATGGAAAATTCTTCTCAGACTTACGGTTTCTACTCTGGAAAAATGAGATTGAGGTAGACAGCCAGCTTCCCCACCATCTTGGGTACCTTACAAGAAAACTGTTCCTGCCTCAACCCACAGGAAGCATTGCAAGTACCTATAGGTAGAAAAATCCCAAAGAGCAGCTAGTGACAAAGTAGGGAGGTGAGTCTAGCAATCTCAGCCTGTGAATTCTGCTCTTTATCTCAGCCAAAGGAGATTTCAACTCAGAGTAACTGTTCTGCAGCACCATGCTGTAGGAGGCCCACTCCATAGGTCTCATGGGCACAAACCTCCAGTCAACCTTCTTACGTAGAACAGGTGTATCACATTTGGGATCCCCTTACCATATGGGACAGGCAGTGCTCTGAACGTTTGGGAGAGCTGAGGCAAACATAGGCTTAAGGTGCCATGTAGTCCCATAAAGGAAGCAGTGGTCTAGGATTAAGGAGACTCAATAAGAAACTGCAAAGAACCTCTAAGTAAACATACTCTAGTAAACATTCCCTAAGTAAACATACCCTCTAAGAGAGAAACAAACTGTACAGTGAAAACTGGAAAAAATAACTAATCCTGCAATGTGCCGCTATAGCTATATGTCCACAAGAAACAACAGCAAACAGGGAGGGAACAATGACCTCCCAAACAGACAAAGCAAGGAGCCAGTGACTGTTCCTAATGAGATGGTGATGTGTGAGCTATCAGATCAATAATTCAAAATAGCAATTCTAAGGGAACTCAGGGAACTTCAAGAAAACACAGAAAAGCAATTCAGAAATTTATCAAAGAAATTTAAGAAAGAGATCAAAATAGTAATAAAAAATCAAACAGAAATCCTGGAACCAAGAAATACATTTGTTGAACTGCAAAATACATTAGAGATTCTCAAAAACAGAACGAATCAAGCAGAATGAAGAATCAGTAACCTCAAAGACAGGCTATTTGAAAATACACAGAGGAGAAAAAACAAAAATAATGAAAAGTAATTAAGAATACCTACAAGATATAGAGAATAACCTCAAACAAAACAAAACAAAAACCAATCTAAGAGTAATTGGAATTCAATACAGTTGTGAAAAAGGAAGAAATAGAAAGCTTATTCAAAAAAATAATAATAGAAACCTTTTAAGGCCTAGCGGAACATATAAATATTCAGGTACAGGAATGTCAGAGACCTCTGCTCAGCCTTCCTTAGCACTTCAATCCATAAATAGTCAATACGTGTTTGCTTTTACTTACAAAAACCAGCAGTACATCTGGACTGTAGTGTCACAAGGGTTTACTGAGGGCCCTTTGTATTTTTCCCCAGTATTGCATCAGGACTTAATAACCCTACAGTTTCTTCAAAATTCTGCTGTTACTTAGTATATAGATGATCTGTTCTTAGGCTCTCCCATTAAGAGTGCTATAAAATGGACTAAATTTACCTTTTACAGCAACTCACACATAAGGGTCACAAGGATTCGATGAAAAAAACTTCAGTTTTCAAAAGAGCAAGTCCATTATGACTTGACTGCTAAAGGGATTTCCCTCTTGCCTGAAGGAATAAAACTATTCAAAGTTTTCCTCAGCGTGTAACCAGAAGACAATTAAGAAGTTTTCTTGGCCTTGCAGGATATTGCCAATTCTGAGTCTTGCATTTTTTCTGAATGGCCTCACCATTGTAAGAGCTCACTAGAAACACAGTACCAGAGCCTTTACCTTGGGAAGACAGTCATGAGCAGGCTTTTAACCAAATGAATTTTGCCTTACAACAGCCTCCAGCTTTGGAACTTCCAAATCACACTAAACCTTTTACCTTGTTTGTCCATGAATGTAACCATCAGGCATTAGGAGTTCTTATCCAAGAACACAGAGGAAAACATAGGCCCATTGCATATTATAGCCCTCAGTTAGACCTAGTAGTGAAGGTACATGCTAATTGTTTAAAAGCATTGGCAGCCAAGTTGACAGAAGCTTCATCTGAGCTGATTTTAGGGAATAACTTAATTTGCAACTCCCACATACTGTGGGAAGTCCTTTACATGCTAACCAAACGCAGTATTTTTCAGAAAGTAGACCACCATCTTGTTAAATTAATCTCCTTCTAATCTCCATTTAAAATTCTGCAACATACTTAACTCTGCTATTCTATTACTCCTGTCTGATGATGGTGAAGACTATAATTTTGTAGCATAGTATCAGAAATAGTTGTCTCTTGTGTTGATTTATGAGATACACCATTGGATAATCCTGAGTATTTGTTGATGAGCCCTGTGCCAAGAATTCAGAAGGAAAATATTGGGCAGGGTATGCCATTGCCACCCAAAATAAGTTGAGAGAGAAGGGAGCTCTTCCTCAATTTAAGTCAGCTCAGGCCATGGAGCTTTTTGCTGCCACCTGAGCTTGTCATATAGCTTAGGGCAAGTCAGTAAATATTTATGCAGATAGCTGATATACCTTTGGCACAGCACATAATTTTGGTATGTTATGGAAACACCAAAGGTTTCTCATTTCTAGTGGGACCTCCATCAAAAATAGACTCCACGTGGATGAACTCCTTTCTACTATCCTGTTACCATCACAGATTGTCATTATTAAGGTTGATGCTCATGCATATAAAACTGAACCTGAACATAAAGAGAATTCTCTAGTAGGTTTTTATGCTCAATCGTTTAGTGCTGGAACAGTTAGGATATGCTTTCTGAATCAATCTCCTAAGATCGATCCAAGTCAACTTCCTTATGATGACCTATTTAGAAAACAGTATAATGCACTTGATTTGGAAAAACAAAAGTGATATCTAAAAGGACACAAATTCATTGTTTAAAAAGGATACAAATTCATTGTTAAGCATGGACTCACAGAGGGCCCAGATGGCCACCTGGTCCTTCCAGAGTCTTTGAAGCTTCTGTTGTTAAAAGCTATGCACTCCACAACTCATCATGGAACAGACAAAATGATCCAAGTTATGGAAAAATATTGTTGGGGTTACTGTGCTAACATTTCTAAAATGGTTCATAACCGCTATTTTGGTTTGTCAAACTCATAATTCTGGGAAAACAATCAAAACTTCAGATAGCATATTTCTACCATAAGATGGGCCATTTGAATATTTAAAGATACATTTTATTCAGTTGCCACTCTCAGTGGGGTACTAGTATGTTCTTGTAATAGTCTGTGTGTTTCCTGGTTGGTAGAGGCTTTCCTGTGTAGGAAAGCTGGTGCTGTAACAGTAGCTAAGAAATTATTGGAAAATGTTTCCTTAAGGGGCATTCCTAGAGAAATCTCTAGCAATAGGGGAACTCATTTTACTGGGCAATTTATAAAGCAATTAAAGAATGTATTGTGAACACAATGGCATTATCATTGTTTCTATCATCCTCAGTCTTCTGGAAAGGTTGAAAGAACAAATGGCATATTAGAACTGAAATTGTCAATGCTAACTGAGTCAACTGCGTTGTCTTGGCCTAAGACACTGCTATTGGCTTTAATGGCAATCAGATCCACTCTGACTAGAAATCGTAAGTTGAGCCCTTAGGAAATAGTCACTGGAAAACCTATATCCCTAATAATAAAAGCTCACACATTCCTTGCTCTCTTAAACTCTGATATGATTAAATGCTGCAAGGCTTTAAGGATTATGCCAAAGTGTATTTTCACTGGGTAAAAAAAAACTTTACATGACCCACCATCTGAGGACAATCAAATACTTCGTGGTCTAGAACTTGGAGATTGGGTGTTTTGGAAATAAGATCAGAGTAAGACTGCCCCTGACCCCTGTTGGAAGGGACCATATCAAGTTTTTCTCACCACCCACACTGTAATGAAGGCCTTGAATCCTAGGTCCACATGTTACAATTCAAAAGAGCCCTTTCAGATTCTTGGAGCAGTACTCCTGTTGGAGACTTTAAGGTAAAGCTGACCATGGAAATTTCTCCCTAGAAGTAGATGGCATCTTCAATGTTAACAGCTTTCTCAAGTTCACAGATCAAGACTTCTGTACCATCATGAAAATGTTATGTTTTTGTCTTTTTCCCTCATTTTCTGCTGTCCCAGTGCTTTTTTTTTTCCTACAGGAAAATTCATGAGGCCATAATCAGTGGATGGCTTTATCTCAAGCTTATGTTCTAGCATAAAACTAGAGCAATTGTTGGGTTTGTGGGATAATGCCAAAAAATCAGGAAACAGTCCCGCTGATGCCAATGCCTCTCTGCATTCTCAATGACAATCACTGTGAGATGCCAAAAGAAGACTGGAAAGCTATCTTTGGTGTTCTAAATATCACTGCTACTTGCTTTCCAGTACTTACTAGAAACAACATTCTATCTTTTATAGTTGATAACCTAATCATTACCAAATATAGAAAACCTATCCAAGTAATGTCTGCAAAATGTATTTTGTGCTACCTGGCATCACACACTCAAGACCTGGGTATTATCCATGTGGGTACAAGTGCTCACAGAAGGCCACTAGATTAAATCCAGTAGGTCTCCCTGCCCCATCCCCCTGTTTTTTTTTTTTTTTTTTAACTAAATGTGGTTATACATCTTTACAACATTTTAAGAAAGGGCCACAAAAAAGTAAATTTTCCACTGGACTTTGTTCAGGAGATAGGCAGAACAAGGGTGAAAAATTAAGCCCTGCTCAAATACAACTAGATGGCCCTCTTTTCCAACCCCTTAAGGACTATATTTGGTCTGCACAGAATTTTGTTCTGTCTCCTTCCTGGTTTGGATCTTGCTATTTGGTCTGGCTCACTCCTGCCTTTTAAGTAGCTTCCCCTGAGAGTTCCTGTAATAGCTCCTATGATCAGAAACCAAAGCAGTCAAAAACTGAAATTAGCACCACTCTTGAAATAGATGAAAGATAAATTAGGTTCCATTGAAGACAGATTCCATTGTGGTTCCTGGGGACTCACTCTTGGTGGTAGTGGGGTACTAGTTGTATGGAATTTAAAGCTAATTCATAAATTGAGAGAAATCTTGAAGTTTATAGCCAGTCAGACCTCCCACAGTTTGAGATGGGTAGGAGCCACTCTCTGAAAGGTAAATGATAACATATGTGTTCAACAAAAACACATCATGCAGCTTTATATTTCCTTTCAGCTCAACTTGGGGCCTTATGTTTGGTTTTGAACAAAACTGAATGTTGGACCTATCTTCCTCTGATTTTATTACTACAGAAGCCTTAATTAAAAATATGGTAGATACTATTCTTTCCTTATCCACTGCCACCAAATTAAGGACATCTTTAAAGAGAAAGGAACATAAAATGTGTTTATGGGAACAACTAACAGTTGGTTTGCAGATATCCTAAATGGTGGATAGCAAGCTTGGGTTTTCCAAAGTTTTCTTATCTTTATATTTCTCCTGGTAGGTCTCCAGGTTATTATAACTTGTGTGACCAGTATAACAACAAAAATGGATACCTCTTTAAATCAGAACATTTTACAGTGAATGATGGTCCTTAATTACCATGACACCCTGAGCAAAGACTATGACCAATTAGACTCAAATATTGTTGAACTGCCTGTATTGCTGAACTTTGACTTGTTTGATTTGACTTGGTTCATTTCATAAGAAATCTTGTTAAGAAGTACACTTTGGTTTTTTGATATTAAACTCTTGATAGTAATTTTAATAGTCCCCCTGGTAACACTGTATCCTCTCAAGTCTTAAATGTTTTGTATTTAGCCATTGAGCATTGAATGATCTTATGATTTTACTTTGACTAGATCAGCAAGAACATAAAGAATTATTCAACTGGTATGACACTGTGACGTGTGAATTCCATACTGAGACCAAAGAAGATGTGTGAATTTCATACCGAGACCAAATAAGTTATTTATGATGGTGACAGAGAGTGGCAACAATGCCTGAAGTTTTGGTTGATATCTCAAAGTTGAGAGGCTGACCAAAAGGAGGGAAATTGTTCAATCAAACCAAAGTCTGCCTTGAGAAAGCCTCCATATTTGCATATTTGAGTTCTTATGTATGAATCACAACCTAACCTAGCACATATACAAACTGAAAACCTCACTTAGGAGAATGTGTCTGTAATAGAGGCTGACTTTCAGCCAATCACAGCAGTCATACTTCAACCACTCACAGTCAGTCAATGATTTAAACGGCGTTCAAATAAGGCAAACACCAAGCTGTAACCAATCCAGCTGTTTCTGAACCTCACTTCTGTTTTCAGGATGTCACTTTCCTTTTTCTCTTCATAAATCTTATCCCACCATGTGGCAGCCCCGCTGCCGCCTGATTCACAAGTCATTTTTGTATTTTTTCTTGCTCACTTAAACTCTGTTAAATTTAATTTGTCTAAAGTTTTTCTTTTAACACAAGAGAAAAACAAACAGAGGTTTACTAACATGTATATTTCATATATATCTGAGAGAAAACTCAGGGAAAGACTAACTCTCAAAGAGGTAGCTTAGAATGGTGGCTTATGTGGTGTCTTCAACAAAGAACAAAACATTTTTAGAGAACTGGCAACATAAAGCGGAAGGACCATGAGTCTCTAGGGGCAGAAAATTGTGAGATGGCAAATCTGTGGGAAACTTATGGTAGATAGAGGCTAGTCCGTAATTTTTTGTTTGTTTGTTTTGTTTTTGAGTTGGAGTTTTGCTCTTGTTGCCCAGGCTAGAGTGCAGTGGCGCAATCTTGGCTCACTGCAACCTCCACCTCTCGGGTTCAAGCGATTCTCCTGCCTTAGCCTCCAGAGTAGCTGAGATTACAGGCACCCGCCACCACGACGGACTAATTTTGTATTTTTAATGGAGATGGAGTTTCTCCATGTTGGTCAGGCTGGTCTCGAACATCCTCCCACTTTGGCCTCCCAAAGTGCTGGGATTACAGACGTGAGCCACCATGACTGGCCCCTCATCAGTAAATTTTTTAATGTGGATTCCTTTGGTGTCATCTCCAGGCTGATAAGGATCATCTCTGGTGATCAAACTTTGTTATTCCTGGTAGAAATGGGGAGGAAGGGACACTTTTGTTTACTTAATGCCCTGCTTTCAGGCAATTAGAAAGAGGGCAGATATTTTGTTTTCGTATCTGCTTCTTCTCAATTGCTCTCCACTCAAAATGATTCTTACATCAAAGTGGTGTATTTTGGGGAGGCAGACTCTGTTGTCGTTTACCAAGTTAGGCACAGATCATTTTTGGAAAAGGCCAAGAAGTATATGTTCTGAATTCTAATAAAAATGGAAGAAAATACAATTATTAAAAATCACCTAGAATGTATTTCACATTTTTAATACTTTCTCAGGGATATTATAAAAATGCAGTTGTTCCATTTTTGAAAAATAATATTTGTTGCTATTGCTAAAAGGGAGCGATATTGGCAATAATCATATCAGTGTTATTTTTCATGAAATGTGAGTACTCTCAGACTAGTTATTAGCAAAGTCAAGCTGATATTCCAGGAACAGATGAAGTAGATACTTCTGGAAATTCAGACTAAAGATAGCTGGAGGAGTTCATCTTCTGCCTTTCTGGAATACCCAGTCCTCTAACCCTACCATACTGCCCTCCCTAACTGTGTGGCTTGCAATATTGCTCAAAGCTTAACTTTTATTACAGATACCTCCTCCTCCATGATGCCTTTTCTGATCTTCGCCAGCTGGCTGTTACTTCTCTGTCTCTAGATTCATAGCACTAGAGAGTTATCTATTTGTCTTATGGCATTTACATTCTGCCTTGGTTATGGTATTTGTGTTCTTGTCAAGACTCCCTCTTGCGACCTACATCCCACCCTGAAATCCTTATTTGTCCTGTTGTACTTAGCTGACACGCAGTTGGCATCTAATATTTGTGGTATTGAATTGAATAGGGGGAAAAACCCCAAACCCAATTGGTTTCTTTAAATACTGTCACATAGAGGACAATTTGTAAAAACAAAATGGGCATCCGAGGACAGTCCCCTGAGTGTTTTGTGTTGTGCTGGTGTTAGCATTAATGGGCTCTCCAGGACGCCACTTTATACCCAAGGAAGAATTTAAAGTATGTCATATCATCACTGTGTTTTTACGAGGCAATGCTAATTTAACTAGCAAAATACTTTGCACTATTTTGATTGCATGAACTGCTTTTTTAGTGTGTTATTTTGGGGTGTGTAAATTTTTGGCAACTGGATTAAACAAACAAAAACGAAGAACGCGATGAAATAAGACCACTTATAAGGCTCATTACCTTTTGACTTTGAGCAACTATCTAATTACCTTAAGTTCAAAGCTAATTATGGAATTCCATGTAATAATGCTTTACATTTGTCTACCCTTCAGAGGTTTACAAAGTGCATTCATCTGCAGAATTCGTTAAACCAATCAACTAGTCAATTAGCAAATGAATCCTTTGACCGAAATTCCTTTAAAACCATTACTAACAAACATGACAAGCTTGATTTGGGGATTCCTAAAATAAATAAGGGAAAGGTCTTATTCTCCAAAGTCTTTCAGTTGAGTGAGGGGAGACAGAAATATAAACAAGTAAGTGGACTAAAATGTTGTGATTGACATCTGTACACACCACAGTGGGGTCACAAGGCAGGCAGTAGGGGCTGTTCTTACTAGAAATGTCTAGAGTGAAGTCCTATTCGATTCTTACTAGTGTTACTGTTGTCCGCAGTTGGCAGTTGAGGGATCCAACTCAGAGAAGTAAAGCATTTTTTTCTGAGGTGACCCTACTCTTAAGATTGCTAAAGTGAATTGTCCCACCCTGGAGCTTTTCTTGTCTACTCACACAGTTGCTAGGATATAAATCCTCATGTTCTAGCTGATATGAGAAAGAGAAGAAGGTAATACCAGTGAGCCTGAAATGGGGTATTATGTTTATTCAGAAAGAGCCTGGTTCCCAGAGTAACAAGAAAACAACTTGATTGAAAATGTTACTCATCCAGAAAAGAAGAGAGAAAGGCAGACCCAAAGGCAGGGTTTTGAGCTGGAAACAGTGGCTTTGCTAAGATTTACAGGCCTGTGGGATTTCACAGTTGCATAAAGTATTAAGGAAAGTTATTTGAAAATATTCAAATTACTTTGACATCATTTCCCCCCTAGGTAATATGGAAACTCATATTTTGGAGATTGGGCTTCTATTAACACGAACTTTTGAAAGGAATGGGGTTTATAAGCATGACCCACTTCTCCTGGTATCACCACCCCCAGACTCCAATTTAATTTTGTTTTTATTCTGCCCACTAAAAGCCATTCGTTTTTTCATGGGAAAGATGGTTCTTTTTAGTCATACATTTACTGTGTGCTGCCACATTTCACTAGGTTGGTGGCATATTGATTTGCAAAATGCCTTAAGAAGACATCCATGTGCATCTAGGATAACAATGGCAAAAGCAACTTAGTATTGGTACGTATTTTCTTTGTTCTCCAAAAGAACGCCTAGTAATGGGTGTTAGAATGCAGCATTGCTCAAAGATGTGTAATATGAACTAAAATTGCCCAGCAACTGTGATGGGAGGGGATTGGTCTTTATTTTTTTTTCCTTCTGAATTTCATGTAATTACATGAGAATTGTGAGCTGGAGTGCTAAATTTTATAAATTACTAAATTTTAATACCAACAGTTAGGGAAGCAGGTATCTTAACTCACCTGAAAACAAGTTTCTATTTCTCCAATGGACTAAGCAGCTCCTTAGTTTTCATAACCCCTTATAGGTTAAAAAGCTTTCAGATGATCTCCTCTGACTCTCAAGAACTCCTAGGGGAAGCATAGGAGATATTATCTGCAAAAAAATGTGTTTACACTCATGAAGAAACTGAAGCCCAGGCTAAGGCTCTAGATAACAATAAGAATTAGATTTTTTGTTATCCTTTGAACGAGTGCTGCTTAATTCTCCATATTATATTGCTTCTTTATAGAGAAATGCTCTCATGGTCATAGATGGTCCCTAACCCTGACCTACTCTTTTTCAAACACATGTGATTAGTTTCAAGGGAACCTGAATGAGAAAATGGATAATTCAGTACCAGCCCATCGTGCTTACAAGTAACAGAAATCATGTACCCCAGTGGTACAATAGTTTGAATTACTTTAATATATAAAGAGCAGCACCTAATTAAATTCTAAGCATCAAAAATCATATTTCTTTGACAGGGAACACCTGCATCAGAAGAGTTCCTTTGTATGAGCACAGCTCAGTAGGCATCCTCATTATAACGCTGTATGCAGTTTAAATTGTAGGAAAAGGAAAGGAAGTGCTATTACTAATATAAGCTCATTTTCTCAGGCTGCATGAACTTGGAGTTTTAAAAGGGGTCATATAAATGGCAATAACCCATATTTTTTGGCTTTTGATCCTTCTGGCTATTATAAACCTCCATGTCCTTTCTACCCACCCTAAGTGGAGTCCCCAGGGGTGGTCTGTCTGTGCTGGCTAGTTCTATCAACCACCTGTGAATTTCTGATGTTATTTCCCCCCTGCCCTGCTTCTGCCCTCATGTTGATAGGCTGGCTGCCTTCGGAGGGGTGATAGCCTTTGCTCTCAGTCAGTAGCCTCTCCTGGTACCATTTTTGCCTATGCCTCTGATTTCTTTCTTGGAGTTCTTGATGTAAGCTGGGTGGAAGTGGGATAATGCCTTCTTCTCCCTTTGGGGATACACGAGGATCTCAAAGCAAGGTTTTTAGCACATATATATTTTTATTCTTAGATGTACAGCCTTCTCTCTTTTTGGTACTGAGATCTGAGGCCATGAAGGCAGGTATGGTATGGACAAAGCTGGAAAAAAGCTTAAATGCTGTATTAAGACCATCACCTCATCCTCTGTTTGGCTCCTGATGAAAACAGATTTTAGCCTTACTCATTCCATTAGTTAGCCAGAGCGGCGCAGAATCTCAGCACTAAATAGAACCTAGACTCAAGCTTGGGCAACCAAAAATGTCATTTTTTTGTGCTCAACCCAGGGCTGACTTTTCCCCCTTCTCTTTTCTGTTCTCTTTCTTGTATTCTTGACTTCTGATTCTTTGATTAATTGAATTTCTTTTATCCTTGGTTCACGAAGTGAAAGCTGCTTTGAAAGCCAAAACTCCTTAGGTCAGATCCATCTCACTGACAGAAGGGAAGGAATGAAGGAAAACCTCCTGAAGCAGTTATCTATTTCCAATTAGAAGAGGGACATTCTACTTCCTTCTAGTGGTGAGTGACATCAAATCAGCTAAAAAAGGATCTCATTACCTACAGATAAGAAATAAGAACTCTGAAACTCAATGATGTTGTACATATACAACAAAACAAATCTAAACTTGGATTAAAAAGCAGTGTTTAAAATTAACCCAGGGAGGCAGAGCTTGCTGAATTTGCATTTGTGGGTGGCAAGTATCTAGAAGCCCTGTTCTTGTTTTACTGTCTGGAGAGAGGTGAATGTCCCCTTTCTGAATTGGAACTCCTAAGAAAATTGCTGAGGAGCCACCCTCTCCCTTTATATTCCGAGCATCTCTTCAAACTACCTCAAGCTCACGAAAATTGCAGAGGATCAGATGCCATCTGACAGTTTGCAAATTATTTGTTGAAAGGTGTTTCTCAACCAAATAATACTTTTATTTTTATTTTTGTTTTGTTTTCAGGTCAGACAGGTAATGTGCCAATGTCGTAACAAGGTTCAAGGGTGGCACATCTCCCACACGTGCTTGAACACCCAGTCATCATGCTCATGAGCTACAAAAGGATCACTCAACCAAGTAACACTTTTAGAAGGCAGAATAATGCAGTAATCTGGGTGCAGGAGACCTGGAATTTCTCTTTTTTATTGACTATGCCACCATCCTTTCAGCGTTAATTCCCTTCTCTACCTCCCTTGGTCTTTTCTTTTGTAAACAGGCTTCATCTACATGATCCCTCGTTCTCTAAAATGCACAGTCTACAATTGTGGAATAGGCCTTCCTACCCAGTGAGTTTCTTCAGACCCCAGTGGAAAGTTTCTAGTTGTGATGGGAGATGTTTTCTCTTACATTTATAGAGCACCTCCTAGGTATCAGGTATTGTGCAAGGCACACTTTACATGTGTCACTTAGTAGTGATGGCGATGATGATGATGATGACAAAAACATTGCCCAGATTCTGTGCTAGACACTGTTCTAATCAGTTTACATATATTCACTTGTCTAAATCCTCATCACAAACTCTATGGAGTTGGCACTATTATGATCTTCATTTTGCAAATGAAGAAATAAACAGATAAACAAAAGAGAGCCCAAGGTCCTAGAACTGTCCTCAATATTCACAAACAACAGAACAGTTGTCCTGTGTTTATAGATGAGGAAGTTGGGGTTCTAACTAACGGTAGAAAACTGCCTGTGGTCACAGAGCAAGTAAGTAGCACACCTGGAAATCAAACTCACATCAAAATCATTTCAGATCCCAACCACTTTCCACTTTGCTGCTTTGTCTTCCCAGAGGCATTTTTGCTTTGTTTTAAACCACACAGCATGGCACTTTTAATGAAATAAAAGTTTGCCAAATGAAAAGCAGATTAATGAGATATTTGGGATGTTTTGCAGTAAATAAATCTCTTTCAGAATTCTCATCTTCTCCCACTCAAACTGCTAAAGTCATAACAGTAACAATTACCTCAGCCTAGTTAAGGCAGTGTGGGAGTGAACCTCTTAATTTTATTGCTCAGGGTAGACACTGGAGACCAACAACATTTTCCTTTAGCTTGCTGAGGCACAGGTCAGAAATGGGATATATCAAATGTTGGCTTTCCCCATCAACCACTTCTTGTTCCTCCTGCTTTAGCCATGTCTTGGAACACCATTAATTTAGGAGAGAAGTTGAGCTTAAAATTGGCTCAACATTAAAAATATAATAAATGTCAATGCCAACCTGTTTGTCAAATAGATTGAACCTAGAGCATCACTTCAACACGACTGCCTGGGACTTGAGGAGGGCAATTTTCTTTTCTTTTATAAAGTTGATCTTAGATAATCCCTGAAAATCTTCAAACATCCCCTGTGAAAATGAGAGACCAGAACAGAAATGTGATTATTTCTAGATGATATACAACTGAACTTGAAGCCAGATGCTCACATTTATATTCAAGAAGAATGTGGGTGTCTACTTATGCTAGGTGTCGGGAATATGAGGGATATAAAGAAAAGCAAGTCTCAGTCCCTTCTCTATGAGAGAGTAATCTATTTAAGGGACATGAGATGTAAGCTGTAATAATCTGTGCTGTGAGGGAAGCATGCCATTTACTGCCTATTTACAAGTATTATGTCAAGCACTTTATACAGGAACATGGCAAGGTAAAGGGTATTATCCCCATTTCCAGGGAGGAGGGAAACTGAGGCTCAGAATGCATTGTCCTGGGCTGATGGCTTGTTTATTAGTGCAGCTGAAATTCAAACCCAGGTGGTTCTAATGCCAGACTTGTGCTCTCTCCTACATTTTACTATTAACCAAACAGAATATCATTTGGCAATTAATGGTTTAACTTATTAGGCATGCCTTCACGGGAGTTAAAGGTTTATGTAGATAGCTCACCAAGTTGCATGACATTTTGAGACAATTATTTTTGACCTGAGGCGATCTGGAAGAATCTTGAGCGAATCAAATCATATAGAAATCAAAGCAAATATGTAATAAACATTTAACAAATATTAGGTATTATTATTGTTGTCAATGTTGCATTAAGATTAAGCTGGCATAAAACATTAGAATCTGTTCAGTGCATGGAGCAATTACATTAAACACAAGGGTATACTCTATCACCTACCCAACAGTAGGGTAAAGAAATAACCATGAAACCAGGTGGTAAGAGTTTCTACAGCACTGATTGCAAATATTTATCTCTGTGGCCCCAGTAATTTTGAGAGCTGTACATAGTGGGTCCTCAATAAATGTTGAATAAATGAATGTTTTATTTTGCTGATTTTTAAAAGATTTTTCTACTTATGAAAAATAAAAGGAAAGTACACAACAAAACCTTTCACCCATTTCTTGTGCTTTTATGTTTCTGGGGTAAGGCTTATGGATGGTCTTCAGGTGGGGGATAGAAGAGGCCTAGTTATCATTTGGCTAGATTACTTGGGAATAAATAATGGTTTTGAATTTTGACTTGGCTACTTCAAAATACCTGGATCAGGTCAGCAAGAGTTAATGTTGTGATGTGGATACCAAAGAACTAGTGTTAGATGAAGTATTTATGATGGAGAAAGTAAGAACACAACTCTATTTTGTTTTGGTCAGGGCTTAGTTGGAATATTGTATACAGTTGTGGGAAATGTGCATTAAGACAAATATAAAGCAACTAGGACACATTTAGGGGAAACTTGGATGGCAACAGGGAAATAAACTCTGAATGTTTGGAGGATGGGACTGTGCAGCTTATGAAAAGACTGAAAGGGCTGAGATAATAGTCTTGAGATATTAGCAGGGCTGTCTAATGGAAGCGGAATGTAGACTTGTTCTCTGTGGCCCCAAAGGAAGCAACTAGAAACAACAGACTCTGGGAAGTAGATTTGGCCTTACAAGGAAGAGTTTTCTATTATACTTGCCCAGAGATATAGTTTTCTTTAGAAAGTGGAGAATTACCGCCCCTGAACGTGTGTGAATATTTTCCAGGTAACTACTTGGTGGAGCCATTGTAGAGGAAATTCAAGGGTAGCATGGGGAACGGATTTCACAAACATCAGAGTCCTTCCCAGTCCTGAGCATCTCAGCAACTGCTGGATTATCTTTCCGGGCTTTGCCTCCACCTCAAGGAGGTGGGACTGGTCACCAGAGTTGGGATATACTTTTGGGGGTGGAATGATGGATGGCAGGAGATGGAAAGAATCCACAGTGACAGAGCAGTTGCTTCGTCCATTCTAATTCTGGTCTGCCATTTTTTTATTTTGACTTTTCTATACACTGCACACACCTGCTTTAGACTG
This sequence comes from Macaca mulatta, assembly GCF_049350105.2. Taxonomy (NCBI): domain Eukaryota; kingdom Metazoa; phylum Chordata; class Mammalia; order Primates; family Cercopithecidae; genus Macaca; species Macaca mulatta. Next base: position 128,688,191 of record NC_133411.1, read on the forward strand.
TGGGAACTAGGAGGCCCAGAGACTACAACAATGTAATTTGTGATCTTCAAGTTAGAACTTCAATATCTCATGCAACTGGGTTCTTAGAAATGTTATTTGACAATCATGTTATCAGCTATTAAATATTGTCAGGCTCCAATGGTATGACAGTCTAACTTGACTACTCTAATTTTAGGTTTATAAAACTTGTGGCTGCTTCCTTTCTCTGGAGGAAGACAGAACTTGAGTTGTTTCCAAAATTGCAATGAGATAGAAATTTTGGGACACCTGAAAGACAGAGAACCAATAAAAAGATTCCACAATAAAAAAATTACCCACATGGTAGATGCACGGCTCCCAGCTCTGTGTCAGGTTGGAATCTTCAACCGTTCAGATGTTCTTAAGCCTCTCTGACCCCTTTCTACCCACTAAAGAACTGAACGTGAATGACAGAAGGTTTTTGCTTATAGGTTACAGCTAAACTCCTTTGGTGACAAACAGCAAGTATTCCAGCAAAAGGAGTAGGAGGTTGACCACTTTATTGTTTTTCTCGGGGCAGATATTGTGAGCTCATGCAGCATGTAATCTTCAGTGACCTCAGTTGTTACATCTAGGAACAAGTTTCTCTCTAACCCTTTATAGAAGTATAAACAGCAGGAAGGCATGATTTATAGACCAAGAGGCATTGTAAGCATGGGAGCTGCTAGCTATTCATAGTCCCCCTCTCATTGTGGATACGCTGCCCATCTCTTGGAAGGGACACTGAAACCTTGGCCAGAGCCTGTTAATCCCACTTACTTTCATGGATTGATGTTAAGGGTATCAGGTCCATAGAGATTTCAAAGTTCTACAAAACGGGTTCAGTGGAAGATGTTGCTCAGTTCAGAGTAATCCTTTTGGACCAGGAATTTTCCTAGGCACCAGCAATCATCTGAGCTCACTTTGTAAGGATTGCTTCTCTTGCTTCTCATTTATATACTGCAACAAAGTGTCTGATGGTAAGGTTTCTTTCACAATTGTGGGTTTTATCTAAATCTCTGGGCTCTTCTATAATTAAATTTTGATTGCTGTGTAGTTATTTGAACTTCTGTGAATCTCTGTTCTACTCAGCAGTAATAAGGTCTGTTAACATTATTAATTTGGCTATGGGTGTATATATATATATAGTGTTTTTTATGTTCTTAATACATTGTTTCATACAGGCACACCATCTCAGGAAGATCTAGTCTGTTGCAAATTTATGCAGAAGTTGAATATTTTTGTTGTTTTCTCACCACCACCCTCATCTACCTGCTAACCAGATACTATTCCTTCTCTTTGCTGTGTCCATATCTTTTATTCCTTTAAGAGATGACTTAATTCCTGACTTGTTTTCCTCTAATCATTGCTAAAACATTGGTTGATAATGCTTTAAATTAAGGTATCACTTCTCACAAAAGTACTTATATTTTAATAAGAAACTTTGAAAGTTAAATATTCAAAGTGCTGACTCTCCATGGTTAAATTTTAGGCAGTGGAAAAAATAGTTTTTGGTAAAGATAAAGGGAGTTGGGTTTATTACACAAGACAAGCAGCATTCTCACTTTGCTTCAGATACGTGGGTATGGTGACAGGCCTGACAAATCCCTCCTTTTACAGATAAATGCAGAGATTGCACTTCTGGGCTTGTGTGAAGAAAAGTAAGAGAGAAACCGGTTGGGACATTGTTTGGGCCAGGGAGAAACAAGATCCAGTACTTTGGCAATTTTTTAGGCTTTTGTGTTTATTTTGAGGGGCAGGTGGCGGGGTAGGGGAGCTTAAACCAAGTTCAAGGAGTTGTGGAGAATCCAGAGATGAGAAATTATAGCCTCTACTTTCCAAGGATTTATATCCTGTGTCATGAGGAAATCAGGTATGTTCATTAATAGACCGACCTGAAGGCAGGATATGAAAAGGGCTATCATAGAAGAACAACTAACATGCTATAGAAATGTGTAGTCCAGGCTGGGCGCGGTGGCTCACACCTGTAATCACAGAACTTTGGGAGGCTAAGGCGGGCCTGAGGTCAGGAGTTCAGGACCAACCTGGCCAACATGGTGAAACTTTGTCTCTACTAAAAATACAAAAATTAGCTGGGTGTGGTGGCTGGTGCCTGTAATCCCAGCTACTCGGGAGGCTGAGGCAGGAGAATTGCTTGAACCTGGGAGGTGGGAGTTGCAGTGAGCTGAGATTGTGCCACTGTACTCTAGTCTGGGTGACAGAGCAAGACTCCGTCTCAAAACAAAACAAAACAAAACAAAAACAAACAAAAAACCCCAGAAATGTGTAGTCCATTCCCAATGGGATATCTGAAAAGGCTTCTTATAGAAAGTGGAACTTTAAAACAAATTGTACTTTGAACATTTGTTCTATTGAAAGAAATAACTTGAGCAAGGACCTGCACTCTATTTCAAGAGGGAAACTTGGCTTACTTGAATAGAAGCTAAAGGGGAGTGTTGTGTTGTAGGCTAGAAAATTCCATAAGGATTCCACCCCTGCAGGGCTTTGAATGTTTGGTTGGGTATTTTAGACTTAATTCTCCTCATATTAGGAAGGCATTTAAGATTTGAGCAGGAGAGTAATATTCTTTAAAAAAGTGTCTCCAGCCAGGGTGGATTAAAGGGATGGAATGATATACTCATTTGTCCACCATTTGGGGAAGGTTGGAAGACCACCTCTAATTCATAAGATGTGCATGGATCTATAGAAGCAAAATAAGCAGCATATCTTAATGCATAATCTTTATCCCATATATGTGCTCTTTTCTCATCTTGGAGCAAATATTTGGCAGCCAAGTCTTTAAAGTAATAAGAGCAAAAGATATTTGGAATAATTCTTTCAGAACCATTTGTTATTTTGCACAGACCTGTGAGCAAATAGGATCGAGCCAAGGCATTTACTATATTGTGTGGTTCTGCAGAGGCTGCCATGCTATTATATATACTTTTATCTCAGGTAAAACTCTGTGGCTGCTGCTACCACAATTACTCAAATACCCGAAGTGTCAAAAAATAATAATAATAATAATTGAAATAGCAAAGTCAGAGTCAAGAGTTTTTCCATTGTTTCCTGAAGTCTTAGAAAGATTGTTTCCTTTGTATTCCCTATATTCAGAATATAATTTGTATTCCCTATATTCAGAATATAAAAGAGTCTCAGAAATCCAATCTTTACTAGGTTAAACATTTCAAAAGGGAGTAAAATTATTTTGCAGTTGCTTTTCAGTTTAAGGCATGTGCTTTAGGAACTTCCAAACCTTCCTCTTGAAGCTATTTATGAATAAGAAAAACAAAACAAAAAACTAAGTAAATACCATTTAATCCCAGCTACATTGTCCTCATGTAAACATCCTAATGCAGCATGATGGAAAAAGTTCCAAATTGTGACCTCTGAGATCTGAGTTCCAGCCCTAGTTTTGTGAAAATATAGCTTGATGGGTTTGTCGAGTTTTGTATTTAATGATAAGGAATCAGGATTTTTTATACAGTCTCTGCGCTATTCAGTAGTACTGTCCACAAGCATTAAAAAAAAAAAAAATAGAGACAGGGTCTTGCTCTGTTGCCCAGGTTTCTGTACAGTGGTGCAATCATAGCTTAGCTCACTGCAGCCTTGAACTCTGGGGTTCAACTGATTTTCCTGCTGCCTTTCAAATAAAGGATTCAACAGGTGTGCACCACCACATCTGGCTAATTTTTTATTTTATTTTTTGTAGAGACAGGGTCTTGCTATGTTGCCCAGGCTGATCTTGAACTCCTGGTTTCAAGTGACTTCCCACCTCTGCCTCCAAAGTGCTGGGATTCTAGTCATGAGCTTCTGTGCCTGTTCACAAGTATTTTTGACTCAGGACTCTAGAATATGGGGTGGCCCATGATAAGATTGTATTTCCTGGTCAACGATTTTGAGTGAAAGTGATCTGTGTGACTTCTAGGTCAGAACATTTAATGCCCAAGTGACACTTCCCAGAATTCTCTTTCCTTCTGTAATACCTGAAAAATTTCCAGAAAGTGGTGGTTTTATAAGCCTGGGTGCAAGAATGAGGACAATGAGGAGCAAACTCCCAGCTGACCCACAGAGAGTATGCACTAGGATCAGGAAACCTTGGTTGTTTTAAGCCACTGAGATTTTTGTGGGTTATTTGTTAACAATAGAATAAGCAAGCTTATTCTTGATTGACATAGTCTCTAAAGAGTGTAATGGTGATGAATGAGGGAAAGTTTCATACTTACAAAAGGTCTTCTTTTTTCTTAAATTAAAAATTTACAGAGCTTTCTATAGATAGATGTTTAAACTGCTTTTAGGGGAAGCAAGTTTCCTATCACTGGCAATAGTGAAATGTGGACTGGGCAACCTCTTGATGGAGGTTGCTATAGAAATTGAAGAATAAAAGGTGGTTAGAGAATTTCAAAGTTCGTTCTAGTTTAAAGGTATTCAGATTTGCAATTCCTGAGGGTAACTCTTGCACCTTACATTTTTGCAGCAGGTATGGTTTATAAAGTGCTTTATCCAGTGTCAACTTATTTGCTGTCCTGTGAATAGCAAGAAATTTAATCTACTGTGCCTTCCATGGAGACTTGCACAGGCATTAAGAAAAATGTATTTTGTAGGAGAAGCAAGATAATTACTAACCTGAATCCCACAGCGACCAACCTCGATCTTTAAAATTTTTTTTTAAAATTTTTGTAGGTATATAGTAGGCGTGTATATTTATGGAGTATATAGGTGTATATATTTAATATATTTTATATATTAAAACCTGAGATGTTTTGATACAGGCATACAACGTGGAATAATCACATCATGGAAAATGAAATATCCATCCCCTCAAGCATTATCCCTGTGTTACAAACAATCCAATTACACTCTGTTAGTTATTTTAAAATGTGCAAATAAATTATTATTGACTATAGTCAACCTGTTGTGCTATCAAGTACTAGGTCTTATTCGTTCTTCCTAGCAATTTTTTTTTTTGTACACATTAACTATCTCCACCTCCCCCTCAACCCCCCACAACCCCTCCCAGCCTCTGGTAATTATCCTCCTACTCTCTCTTTCTGTGAGTTCAATTGTTTTGATTTTAAGATCCCCCAAATAAGTGAGAATATGTGATATTTGTCTTTCCCTGCCTGGCTTATTTCAATTAGCATAATTACCTCTAGTTCCATCATGTTGTTGCAAATAACAGGATCATTCTTTTTTAATGGCCAAATAGTACTCCATTGTGTATATGTGCCACATTTTCTTTATCTATTCATCTGTTGATGGACACTTAGGTTGCCTCCAAATTATGGCTATTGTGAGCAGTGCTGCAACAAACATGGGAGTGCAGATATCTCTTCGATGTACTGATTTCCTTTCTTTTGGGTATATACGCAGTAGTGGGATTGCTGGATCATGTGGTAGCTTTATTTTTAGTTTTTTGAGGAACGGCCAAACTGTTCTCTATAGTGGTTGTACTAATTTACCTTCCTACCAACAGTGTACAAAGGTCCCCTTTGCTTTACATCCTCACTAGCATTTGTTATTGTCCATCTTTCAGATTTAAGCCATTATAACTAGGGAGAGATAATATCTCATTATAGTTTTGATTTGTATTTCTCTGATGATCAACGATGTGATGTTGACCACCTTTTCCTATGCCTGTTCGTCATTTGTATGTTTTCTTTTCATAAATGTCTATTCAAATATTTGGCCCGTTGTAAAATCAGATTATTAGATTTTTTTACCCATAGAGTTTTTGAGTTCCCTATATATTCTGGTTATTAATCCCTTGTCAGATCGGTAGTTTGCAAATATTTTCCCACATTCTGTGGGTTGCCTCTTTACTTTGTTGATTGTCTCCTTTGCTGTACAGAAGCTTTTTAACTTGATGTAATCCCATTTGTCCATTTTTGCTTTGATTGACTGTGCTTGCCTCAAGAAATTTTTGTCCAGACTAATGGCCTCAAGAGTTTCCCCTATCTTTTCTTCTAGTAGTTTTATAGTTTGAGGTCTTAAATTTAAGCCTTAAATCAATTTTGATTTGATTTTTGTATATGGTGAGAGACAGGAGTCTAGTTTCATTCTTCTGAATTTGGATATCCAGTTTCTCCAGCACTACTTACTGAGGGATCATCTTTTCCCCAGTGTAAGCTCTTAGCACTGTTGTCAAAAATGAGCTCACTGTGGTTGTGTGGATTTGTTTCTGGGTTCTTTATTCTGTTTCATTGGTCAATGTGCCTGTTTTTATGTTAGTACCATGCTGTTTTGGTTACTGAATCTCCATAGTATAATTTGAAATCAGGTTATGTGATTCCTCTAGTTTTGTTCTTTTTGCTCAGGAAAGCTTTGGCTATTCTGTGTCTTTTGTGGTTCCATATAAATTTTAGGATTGTTTTTTCTATTTCTTTGAAGAATGTCATTAGTAGAATAGCACTGAATCAATAGACTGCTCTGTGTAGTATTGACATTTTAATAATACTGATTTTACAATCCATTAGCATGGAATACCTTTCCATTTTTTTGTATCCTCTTCAAATTCTTTTTTTTTTAAATTTTTTAAATTTTTATTTTTTAAATTATACTTTAAGTTCTAGGGTACACGTGCACAACGTGAAGGTTTGTTACATATGTATACATGTGCCATGTTGGTGTGCTCCACCCATTAACTCGTCATTTACATTAGGTGTATCCCCTAATGCTATCCCTCCCCCTCCCCCCCAACCACACTACAGGCCCCCGTGTGATGTTCCCCTTCCTGTGTCCAAGTGATCTCATTGTTCAATTCCCACCTGTGAGTGAGAACATGTGGTGTTTGGTTTTCTGTTCTTGTGATAGTTTGCTGAGAATGATGGTTTCCAGCTTCATCCATGTCCCTACAAAGGACATGAACTCATCCTTTTTTATGGCTGCATAGCATTCCATGGTGTATATGTGCTACATTTTCTTAATCCAATCTATCATTGATGGACATTTGGGTTGGTTCCAAGTCTTTGCTATTGTGAATAGTGCTGCAGTAAACATACATGTGCATGTGTCTTTATAGCAGCATGATTTATAATCCTTTGGGTATATACCCAGTCATGGGATGGCTGGGTCAAATGGTATTTCTAGTTCTAGATCCTTGAGGAATCACCACACTGTCTTCCACAATGGTTGAACTAGTTTACAGTCCCACCAACAGTGTAAAAGTGTTCCTGTTTCTCCACATCCTCTCCAGCACCTGTTGTTTCCTGACTTTTTTAATGAACGCCATTCTAACTGGTGTGAGATGGTATCTCATTGTGGTTTTGATTTGCATTTCTCTGATGGCCAGTGATGATGAGCATTTCTTCATGTGTCTGTTGGCTGCATAAATGTCTGCTTTTGAGAAGTGTCTGTCTGTTCATATCCTTTGCCCACTTTTCGATGGGGTTGTTTTTTTCTTGTAAATTTGTTCTTGTTCTTTGTAGGTTCTGGATATTAGCCCTTTGTCAGATTAGTAGATTGCAAAATTTTTCTCCCATTCTGTAGGTTGCCTGTTCACTCTGATGGTAGTTTCTTTTGCTGTGCAGAAACTCTTTAGTTTAATTAGATCCCATTTGTCAATTTTGACTTTCGTTGCCATTGCTTTTGGTGTTTTAGACATGAAGTCCTTGCCCATGCTTATGTCCTGAATGGTATTGCCTAGGTTTTCTTCTAGGGTTTTTATGGTTTTAGGTCTAACATTTAAGTCTCTAATCCATCTTGAATTAATTTTTGTATAAGGTGTAAGGGAGGGATCCAATTTCAGTTTTCTATATATGGCTAGCTAGTTTTCCCAGCACCATTTATTAAATAGGAAATCCTTTCCCCATTTCTTGTTTTTGTCAGGTTTGTCAAAGATCAGATGGCTGTAGATGTGTGGCATTATATCTGAGGGCTCTGTTCTGTTCCATTGGTTTATATCTCTGTTTTGGTACCAGTACCATGCTATTTTGGTTACTGTAGCCTTGTAGTATAGTTTGAAGTCAGGTAGCATGATGCCTCCAGTTTTGTTCTTTTGGCTTAGGATTGTCTTGGCAATGCAGGCTCCTTTTTGGTTCCATATGAACTTTAAAGTAGTTTTTTCCAATTCTGTGAAGAAAGTCATTGGTAGCTTGATGGGGATGGCATTGAATCTATAAATTACCTTGGGTAGTATGGCCATTTTTGCAATATTGATTCTTCCTATCCATGAGAATGGAATGTTCTTCCATTTGTTTGTGTCCTCTTTTATTTCATTGAGCAGTGGTTTGTAGTTCTCCTTTGAAGAGGTCCTTCACATTCCTTGTAAGTTGGATTCCTAGTTATTTTATTCTCTTTGAAGCAATTGTGAATGGGAGTTCACTCATGATTTGGCTCTCTGTTTGTCTGTTATTGGTATATAAGAATGCTTGTGATTTTTGCACATTGATTTTGTATCCTGAGACTTCGCTGAAGTTGCTTATCAGCTTAAGGAGATTTTGGACTGAGACGATGGGGTTTTCTAAATATACAATCATGTTACCTACAAATAGGGACAATTTGACTTCCTCTTTTCCTAATTGAATACCCTTTATTTCTTTCCCTTGCCTGATTGCCCTGGCCAGAACTCCCAACACTATGTTGAATAGGAGTGATGAGAGAGGGCATCACTGTCTTGTGCCAGTATTCAAAGGGAATGCTTCCAGTTTTTGCCCATTCAGTATGATATTGGCTGTGGGTTTGTCATTAATAGCTCTTATTATTTTGAGATACGTTCCATCAATACTGAATTTATTGAGAGTTATTAGCATGAACAGCCGTTGAATTTTGTCAGAGGCCTTTTTTGCATCTATTGAGATAATCATGTGGTTTTTGTCTTTGGTTCTGTTTATATGCTGGATTACGTTTGTTGATTTGTGTATGTTGAACCAGTTTTGCATCCCAGGGATGAAGCCTACTTGATCATGGTGGATAAGCTTTTTGATGTGCTGCTGGATTCGGTTTGCCAGTATTGTATTGAGGATTTTGCAGGATATTATCCAGGAGAACTTCCCCAACCTACCAAGGCAGGCCAACATTCAAATTCAGGAAATAGAGAGAATGCCACAAAGATACTCCTTGAGAAGAGCAACTCTAAGACACATAATTGTCAGATTCACCAAAGTTGAAATGAAGGAAAAAATGAGGACATTCATCAGGGATATTGGTTAAATTTCTCTTTTTCTGTTGTGTCCCTGCCAAGCTTTGGTATCAGGATGATTTTGGCCTCATAAAATGAGTTAGGGAGGATTCCCTCTTTTTCTATTCATTGGAATAGTTTCAGAAGGAATGGTACCAGCTCCTTCTTGTACCTCTAGTAGAATTCGACTGTGAATCCGTCTGGTCCTGGACATTTTTTGGTTGGTAGACTATTAATTATTGCCTCAATTTCAGAGCCTGCTATTGGTCTATTCAGGGATTCAACTTCTTCCTAGTTTAGTCTTGGGAGAGTGTAAGTGTCCAGGAACTTATCCATTTCTTCTAGGTTTTCTAGTTTATTTGCATAGAGGTGTTTATAGTATTCTCTGATGGTAGTTTGTATTTCTGTGGGATCGGTGGTGATATCCCCTTTATCATTTTTTATTGCGTCTATTTGATTCTTCTCTCTTTTCTTCTTTATTAGTCTTGCTAGTGGTCTATCAATTTTGTTGATCTTTTCAAAAACCAGCTCCTGGATTCATTGATTTTTTGAAGGGTTTTTTGTGTCTCTATCTCCTTCAGTTCTGCTCTGATCTTAGTTATTTCTTGCCTTCTACTAGCTTTTGAATGTGCTTGCTCTTGCTTCTCTAGTTCTTTTAATTGTAATGTTAGGGTGTCAATTTTAGATCTTTCTTGCTTTCTCTTGTGGGCGTTTAGTGCTATAAATTTCCCTCTATACATTGCTTTAAATGTGTCCCGGAGATTCTGGTATGTTGTATCTTTGTTCTCATTGGTTTCAAAGAACATCTTGATTTCTGCCTTCATGTCATTATGTACCCAGTAGCCATTCAGGAACAGGTTGTTCAGTTTCCATGTAGTTGAGCAGTTTTGAGTAAATTTCTTAATCCTGAGTTCTAGTTTGATTGCACTGTGGTCTGAGAGACAGTTTGTTATAATTTCTGTTCTTTTACATTTGCTGAGGAGTGCTTTACTTCCAACTATGTGGTCAATTTTGGAATAAGTGTGATGTAGTGCTGAGAAGAATGTATATTCTGTTGATTTGGGGTGGAGATTTTTGTAGATATCTATTAGGTCTGCTTGGTGCAGAGCTGAGTTCAATTCCTGGATATCCTTGTTAACTTTCTGTCTCGTTGATCTGTCTAATGTTAACAGTGGAGTGTTAAAGTCTTATATTATTATTGTGTGGGAGTCTAAGTCTCTTTGTAAGTCTCTGAGGACTTGCTTTATGAATCTGGGTGCTCCTGTATTGGGTGCATATATATTTAGGATAGTTAACTCTTCTTGTTGAATTGATCCCTTTACCATTATGTAATGGCCTTCTTTGTCTCTTTTGATCTTTGTCGGTTTAAAGTCTGTTTTATCAGAGACTAGGATTGCAACCCCTGCCTTTTTTGTCTTCCATTTGCTTGGTAGATCTTCCTCCATCCCTTTATTTTGAGCCTATGTGTGTCTCTGCATGTGAGATGGGTCTCCTGAATACAGCACACTGATGGGTCTTGACTCTTTACCCAATTTGCCAGTCTGTGTCTTTTAATTAGAGCATTTAGCCTATTTACATTTAAGGTTAATATTGTTTTGTGTGAATTTTATCCTGTCATTATGATGTTAGCTGGTTATTTTGCTTGTTATTTGATGCAGTTTCTTCCTAGTATCAATGGTCTTTACATTTTGGCATATTTTTTCAATGACTGGTACTAGTTGTTCCTTTCCATGTTTAGTGCTTCCTTCAGGAGCTCTCGTAGAGCAGGCCTGGTAGTGACAAAATCTCTAAGCATTTGCTTGTCTGTAAAGGATTTTATTTCTCCTTCATTTATGAAACTTAGTTTGGCTGGATATGAGATTCTGGGTTGAGAATTCTTTTCTTTAAGAATGTTGAATATTGGTCCTCACTCTTTTCTGGCTTGGAGAGTTTCTGCTGAAAGATCCGCTGTTAGTCTGATGGGCTTCCCTTTCTGGGTAACCCGACCTTTCTCTCAGGCTGCCCTTAACATTTTTTCCTTTATTTCAACTTTGGTGAATCTGACAATTATGTGTCTTGGAGTTGCTCTTCTCGAGGAGTCTTTGTGGCATTCTCTGTATTTCCTGAATTTGAATGTTGGCCTGCCTTGGTAGGTTGGGAAGTTCTCCTGGATAATATCCTGCAGAGTGTTTTCCAACTTGGTTCCATTCTCCCTGTCGCTTTCAGGTACACCAATTAGACATAGATTTGGTCTTTTCACATAGTCCCATATTTCTTGGAGGCTTTGTTCGTTTCTTTTTACTCTTTTTTTCTCTAAACTTCTCTTCTCACTTCATTTCATTCATTTGATCTTCAATCACTGATACCCTTTCTTCCAGTTAATCAAATCAGTTACTGAAGCTTGTGCGTTTGTCACGTAGTTCTCATGCCATAGTTTTGAGCTCTATCAGGCCATTTAAGGACTTCTCTACATTGGTTATTCTAGTTAGCCATTCGTCTAATCTTTTCTCAAGGTTTTTAGCTTCTTTGCGATGGGTTTGAACTTCCTTCTTTAGCTCGGAGAAGTTTGATCATCTGAAGCCTTCTTCTCTCAACTCGTCAAAGTCATTCTCCATACAGCTTTGTTCCCTTGCTGGCGAGGAGCTGTGTTCCTTTGGAGGGGGTAGAGGCACTCTGATTTTTAGAATTTTTAGCTTTTCTGCTCTGTTTTTTCCCCATCTTTGTGGTTTTATCTACCTTTGGTCTTTGATGATGGTGACTTACAGATGGAGTTTTGGTGTCGATGTCCTTTCTGTTTGTTAGTTTTCCTTCTAAAAGTCAGGACGCTCAGCTGCAGGTCTGTTGGAGTTTGCTGGAGGTCCACTCCAGACCCTGTTTGCCTGGGTTTCAGCAGTGAAGCCTGTAGAAGAGTGAATATTGCTGAACAGCAAATGTTGCTGCTGATCATTCCTTTGGAAGCTTCGTCTTAGATGGGCACCCGGTTGTGTGAGGTTTCAGTCTGCCCCTACTGGGGGGTGCCTTCCAGTTAGGCTACTCGGGGGTCAGGGACCCACTTGAGGAGGCAGTCTGTCCATTCTCAGATCTCAAACTCCATGCTGGGAGAACCACTACTCTCTTCAAAGCTGTCAGACAGGGATATTTAAATCTGCAGAAGTTTCTGCTGCCTTTTGTTTGGCTATGCCCTGCCCCCAGAGGTGGAGTTTACAGAGGCAGGCAGGCCTCCTTGAGCTGCAGTGGGCTCCACCCAGTTTGAGCTTCCCAGCCACTTTGTTTACCTACTCAAGCCTCAGCAATGGTGGGTGCCCCTCCCCAAGCCTCACTGCTGCCTTGCAGTTTGATCTCAGACTGCTGTGCTAGCAATGAGGGAGGCCCTGTGTGCGTGGGACCCTCTGAACCAGGCGCAGGATATAATCTCCTGGTGTGCTGTTTGCTAAGACCCTTGGAAAAGCGCAGTATTAAGATTGGAGTGACCCAATTTTCCAGGTGCTGTGTGTCACGGTTTCCCTTGGCTAGGAAAGGGAATTCCCTTACCCCTTTCGCCCCCTGGGTGAGGCCATGCCTTGCTGTGCTTTGGCTCTCACTCGGTGGGCTGCACCCACTGTCCTGCACCCACTGTCTGACATGCCCCAGTGAGATGAACCCAGTACCTCAGTTGGAAATGCAGAAATCACCCATCTTGTGTGTTGCTCATGCTGGGAGCTATAGCCTGGAGCTGTACCTATTGGGCCATCTTGGAACTGACACCCCTCTCCAAATTCTTTAATCCATGTTTTATAGTTTTCATTATAGAGATATTTCACTTCTTTGGTTAATTCCTAGGTATTTAATTTCATTTGTGGTTGTTGTAAATGAGATTACTTAATTTTTTTTTTTCAGATTGTTCACTATTGGTATATAGAAATGCTGCTGATTTTTGTATGTTGAGTTTGTATCCTGCAACTTTACTGAATTTGTTTATCAGTTGTAATAGTTTTTTGGTAGAGTTTTTAGGTTTCTTCCGAATATAAGAGCATATCCTCTGCAAATAAGGATAATTTGACTTCTTCCTCTCTGATTTGGATGCCCATTATTTTTTCTCTTGTCTCATTGCTGTAGCTAGTACTTCTTGTACTATGTTGAACCACAGTGTTGAAAGTGGGCATCCTTATATTCCAAATCTTAGAGGAAAGGCTTTCAGTTTTTCCCCATTCAGTATGATATGAGCAGTGGGTCTATTGCATATGGCTTTTATTATGTTGAGGTATGTTCCTTCTATACCTAGTTTTTCTAGGGTTTTTTTTCATGAAGGGATGTTGAAATTTATCAAATGCTTTTCTAATGTCAATTAAAATGATCTTATGGTTTTTGTCCTTCATTCTGTTGATATGATGTATCGCATTGATTTTTTTGCATATGTTGAACCATGCTTGCATCCCTGGGATAAATCCCACTTGGTCATGATGAATGATCTTTTTAACACATTATCGAATTTGGTTTGCTAGTATTTTGTTGAGGATTTTTGCATCAATATTCATCAGAGATATTGGCCTGCAGTTTTCTTTTTTAATGTGTCTTTGTCAGGTTTTGGTACCGGGGTAATACTGGCCTCATAGAATGAGTTTGAAAGTAGTCCCTTCTCTATTTTTTGGAATAGCTCGAGTAGGATTGGTATTAGTTTTTCTTTAAATGTTTGGTAGAATTCAGCAGTGAAGTCATTGAGTCCTGGCCTTTTCTTTACTGGGAGACATTTTATTATGGTTTCATCTTGTTTCTTGTTATTGGTCTGTTCAGGCTTTGGACTTCTTCATGGTTCAATCTTATAGGTTGTATGTATCTAGGGATTTGTCTATTTCTTCTAGGTTTTTCAGTTTATTGGCATATAGTTGTTCATACTAGCCACTGATGATCATCTGACTTTCTGTGGTATAAATTGTAATGTCTCCTTTTTCATCTCTGATTTATTTGGATCTTTTCTCTTATTTTCTTAGTCTGGCTAAAGGTTTGTCAATTTTGTCTAACTTTTCAAAAATCCAACTTTTTGTTTCATTGATATTTTGTATTGTCTTCTTTCAATTTCACTTAGTTCTGCTCTGATTTTTATTATTTATTTGATTAATTTTGCATTTGGTGTGCTCTTGCTTTTCTAGTTCTTTAAGGTGCATTGTTAGTTTGTTTGAAGTTTTTCTTCCTTTTTGATGTTGTAGGTACTTGTAGGTATAACATTTGCTCTCAGAGCTGCTTTTGCTGTGCCTCATAGGTTTTGGTATGTTGTGTTTCCATTATCATTTGCTTCAAAAATTTTTTCAATTTCCTTCTTAATTTCTTCATTGACCCACTGGTCATTCAGGAGCATATGTTTAATTTCCATGTATTTGTATAGCTTCCAAAATTCCTCTTGTTATTGATTTCTAGTTTTATTTCATTGTGATAAGAGAAGATGCTTGACATGATTTCATCTTTTTGAATGTTTTTAGACATGCTTGGTGACTTAACATATGATCTGTCCTTGGGAATAACCCATATTCTGAGGAAAAAAATTTGTATTCTGTAGCTACTGGATGAAATGTTCTGTAAATATCTATTAGGTCAATTTGGTCTATAGTGCAGACTAAGTGTGATGTTTCTTTGTTTATTCATCTGCAAGATCTTTCCAATGCTGAATGTGGTGTGTCGAAGTCGTCAGCTATTATTACATTGATGTCTGTCTCTCTCTTCAGCTCTAATAATATTTCCTTTATCTATCTATGTGCTCTAGTGTTGGGTGCATATATAAGATTGTTATATCCTCTTGCTGGATTGACCCTTTTATTATCATATAGTGGTCTTCTTTGTCTCCTTGTATAGTTTTTGTCTTAAAATCTATTTTGTCTGATATAAGTATAGGTACTCCTGCTCCTTTTCAGTTTCTATTGGCATGGATTATCTTTTTTCCTCCCCTTTCTTTTATTTCTATGTGTGTCTTCATAGGTGAACTGTATTTCCTGTATGCAACAGATCACTAGGTCCTGTTTTTTTTTTTAAATCCATGCAGCCATTTCATGTCTTTTGATAGAATAATTTAGTCCATTTATATTCGTTGTTAATATTGATAAGTAAGGACTTACTCCTACCATTTTCTTATTTGTTTTCTGGTCTTCTCTCCCTTCTTTCTTCTCTTTCTGTTTTCCTTTTAGTGAAGGTACTTTTCTTTGGTGATATGATTTAGTTTCTTGCTTTTCATTTTTTCTGTATTCATTATATGTTTTTTGGTTTGAGGTTACCATGTGGCTTGCAAATAGTATCTTATAACCCATTATTTTAAGTTGATAACAACTGTTTGCATAAACAAGCAAGCCAAAGGAAAGCTAATAAAGATGTTATGCCTTAATTTTGTCTCCTGATTTTTAACTTTTTGTTATTTCTATTTGTATGTTATTGTACTATCTATGTCTTGAAAAGTCATTGTAGTAATTATGTTTGATTGGTCCATCATTCAGTCTTTCTACTTAAGATGGTTTATACACTGCAGCTACAGGTTTTTAATATTCTGTGTACTTACTATTACCAGTGAGTGTTTTTTTTTGTTTTTTTTTGGTTTTTTTTTTACCTTCAGATGATTTGTTATTGCTTATTAGCATCCTTTCTTTCTGACTGAAGCACTCCCTTTAGCATTTCTTGTAGGATAGGTGTGGTGTTGATTAAATCCCTCAGTTTTTGTTTGTCTGAAAAAGTCTTTGTTTTTCCTTCAAGTTTGAAGGATATTTTCATGGATATATTACTTCTAGGGTAAACTTTTTTCCTTCAGCACTTTAAATATGTCATGCCACTCTCTCCTGGTTTGTAAGGTTTCCACTGAAAAGTCTGGTGCCAGATGTATTGGAGCTCCATTGT
Organism: Macaca mulatta; assembly: GCF_049350105.2. Classification (NCBI taxonomy): domain Eukaryota; kingdom Metazoa; phylum Chordata; class Mammalia; order Primates; family Cercopithecidae; genus Macaca; species Macaca mulatta. Next base: position 128,704,134 of record NC_133411.1, read on the forward strand.
ATGTTATTTGTGTTTTGTTTTTATTTTCTCTTGCTGCTTTTAGGATCCTCTTTTAATTCTTGACCTTTGGGAGTTTGACGACAAAATGCCTTGAGGTTGTGTTCTTTGGGTTAAATCTGCTTGGTGTTCTATAACATTCTTATACTTGGATATTGATATCTTTCTCTAGGTTTGGAAAGCTTTCTGTTATTATTAATTTGAATAAACTTTTTGCTCCTATCTCATTCTCCACCTCCTCTTTAAAGCCAACAACTCTTAGTTTTGCCCTTTTGAGACTATTTTCTAGATCCTGCAGATGTGCTTCATTGTTTTTTTTTTAAAATCTTTTTTTCTTTTGTCTCCTCTGACTGTATATTTTCAAACAGCCTGTCTTTAAGCTCAATGAATTCTTTCTTCTTCTTGATCAGTTCTTCTATTAAAAGACTCTGGTGTATTCTTCAATATGTCAGTTGTGTTTTTCTGGTCCTCAATTTCTGCTTAATTTTTAAAAATTATTTCAATCTCTTTGTTAAATTTGACATATAGAACTCTGAGTTCCTTCTGTGCGTTATCTTGAATTTATTTGAATTTCCTCAAAACAGCTACTTTGAATTCCTTTTCTGAAAGATTTCATATTTCTATTTCTCCAGGATTGATTCGTAGTGCCTTATTTCATTCATTTGATGAGGTTATGTTTTCTTGGATGGTCTTGATACTGGTGGATGTTTGTCTGTGTGGGCATTGAAGAGATAGGTATTTACTGTTGTCTTCTCAGTCAGGACTTAGCACTTGTCCTTGAGAATACTTTTTTTGAAAGGACTTGGGTATTGTGATCTAAGCTGTATCTGCTTCAGGGTGCACCCCAAGCCCAGTAACGCTGTGGTCCTTGCAGACTCCTAGAGGTACCACCTTGATGGTCTTGGACAAGATCTGGAAAAATTCTCTGTATTACCAGGCAGAGACTTTTGTTCTCTTCCCTTACTTTCTCCCAAACAAACACAGTCTCTCTGTTCTGAGCCACCCGGAGCTGGGGATGAAGTGATGCAAACTCCCATGAGGCCACCACCACTATGATTGTACTGGGTCAGACCTGAAGGCAGCACAGCACCAGGTCTCACTGAAAGCCTACTATAACCACTCCCTGGCTACCACTTATGTTCACTTCAGGCACTGTGACTCTACTGTCAGCAGGTGGTAAAGCCAGAGAGGCTTGTGTCCTTCCCTTCAGAGTGGTGAGTTCCCTGAGGCCCTAGGCATTTTCAGAGGTGCCATCCAGAAGTCAGGGACTAGAGTCAAAAACCTTAGAAGTTTACCTGGTGTCCTATTGTACCGCAGCTGAGTTGGCACTCAAACCAGAAGATGCAGTCTTTCCCACTCTTCCCTCCCCTTTCCAAAGGAAGAGGAGCCACACCCCATGGTGTGAGTGGCAGTGGGATGCTCTTTTATAGCCACACTCTCTTTTCTCTCACTCTCACCCCCTCCTTCACCACTGACAACCATTAATTGATTTTTCATTTTTATACTTTCCTTATTCCAGGAACGTTTTATAAGTGGAATTACACAGTATATAACATTTTGGCATTGACTTTTTTTTTCCCCCTCTCTGCGTAATTCTCTGAAGATTCATCCAAGTTTGATCATTTTATTGCTAAGTAGTATTCAAAGTAAGAAAGTACCACAGTTTGTTTAATAACTTACCTATTGAAGGATATCTGAGTTGTTTCTTGTTTTTGGCTATTATGAATGAGCTGTTATGTAGGTTTTTGTATGTAGGTTTTTCATTTCTTTGGGATAAATGCCCAATAATATAATTGCGGGGTAATAAGGTAGTTATATGTTTCAGCTGCCATACTTTTGGCTATAACATTTTACATTTCTAGCAGCAGTGAAATGAATGATTCAACATCCTCATCAATATTTGATGTTGTCACTATTTTTTATTGTAATCATTCTGATAGGTGTGTAGTGATACACTGTGGTTTTACTTTGCATTTTCCTAATGGCTAATGATATTGAATATCATTTCATGTGCTTAGGCGTCCGAGTAGCTAGGACCAGAGCCATATGCTACCACCCCCAGCTAATTTTTAAAAATTTCTATTTGTAGAGATGGGTTTTTGCTATGTTGCGCAGGTTGGTCTGGAACTCCTGGGCTCAAGGGATTCTCTCACCTCCACCTCTCAAAGTTCTGGAATTACAGGCATGAGCCACTGTGCTTGGCCAGTGATATTGTTTTAATTTTGGTGTTCTTGTGTCTGTTGCTAATATATAGAAATACAATTGATGTAATTTTATCTTCTGCCCTGTAACTTTGCTGAATTCATTTATAGAAGTTTTCTCTTTCTTTTTTCCTTTTCTTCCTTCTTTACCTTTTTTCCTCCTCTTCCTCCTCCTCCTGCTTTTTCTCCTCCTCCTCTTCTTTCTGTAGATTTTCTGAGATTTTCTACACAATCATGTCACCTGGAAATAGGAAATTTTATTTCTTTCGTTCTCACTTGTGTGACTTTTGTTTCCCTTTTGTGCCCTTTGCACTGGCTTGAACATCTAGTTGTATGATAAGAGCATTATTATTAAGAACATTGAGAGTAGATGGCTTTGCCATGTTCCTGATCTAACACTCAGTTTTACCATCAATGTTAGCTGTAGGCTTTATGTAGATTCTCTCTACTGCATTGTGAAAGTTCCTCTCTATTCCTACTTTTATAAGAACAACTTTTTTAAAAAAACATATGGGGTCTTTCTATGTTGTCAGGATGGCCTCAAACTCCTGGGCTCAAGTAACCTTCTCACCTCAGCCTCCCCAGTAGCTGGGACTATAGGAGTACCACACCAACCCAACTAGAATGAATATTTTTAAATGCTTTAAAAATTTTCTCATCAGTTGATTTTCTTTTCTTCAGCCTATGTGATTTTTCTTTTTTAGCCTATAAATAGAGTGGATTATAATGATTGAATTTTGAACGTTGAATCAGTCTTGCATCCTTGGAATAGACCCCACTTGGTCATGGTGTGTAATTCTTTATACATATTGCTGAATTCTGTTTTCTAATATTTTGTTAATAATTTTTGCATCTATATTTATTAGGAATATTGGTATGTAGTTTTCTTTTTTGTACTATCTTTGTCTGATTTGGTATCAGGGTTTTACTAACTTCATAAAATGAATTGAGAAATCATCTCTCTTCCTCTTTTCCTGGAAGAGATTGTGTAGAATTAATGTTAATTCTTCTTTAAACATTTGACAGAATTGCCCAGTGAAACTATGTAGTCATGGAGATTTCTTTTTTGGGAGTTTAACAATTACAAATTCAATTTCCTTTATAGTTATAGGGCATGCAATGTACTTATTTAATATTGGGTGAGTTTTAGCAGTTTGTGTTTTTTGAGAAATTTGTCCATTTCATCTAAGTTGTCAAATTCATGTCCATAGCATTGTTTGTGGGGTTCCCTTGCTATTTTTTCGACGTCTGCAGGGTCTGTAATTATATCTTCTACTTCATTCTCAATATTCTCAATTTTCTAGGAGTGGCAGGCTCCCTGGTTTGTTCTTAATATGTGTATATTTTTAGTTACACAAGTTATATGTTGGTACATTTTTGTTATAGAATTCTAACTATCCAGAGTATGAAATATAAGGAGTAGAGCTCTCTTTCATTATCTTCTGCACCTGTTCCTCTCATCCTCCTTCTTGACTCAGAGGTAAGGAAAGTGAAGAGTTTGGGGTGTGTCTTCCGGGACTGTGACTCCTACCCCTAAGTAATATTTGGTCACCTGGTGGACATTTTTTCTCCGATTCCTCAAGGATCAGAAGGAGCTTTGATGATGAAACTGGTGGTGGGGAAAGTCAAGGAGGAAAAGAGGAAAGCCAGAGGGGGAGGTCAGAGGGAGCAACAAACAGCCATCTTTCTCTGCTATAAGAGGAGGCTCCTTCTATCTAGTGTCCCCACATGTTCCCCACATGAAGGCTATGACTTCAGGGGCAGATGTAGAATCGGCTTGTTTGGTGGTGTACCAGATGAAGGAAAATATCTGATCTTTCAGCAAATTCTGTTGTCTCTTCCTTCAAAATACATCCAGAAGATGACCATTATCCATTATTTTCACAACTAACTTTGTGATCCAAACCAGTCTCATCTCTCTCCTGGATCATTGCAAAAGGCCCACTGTTCTCTCTGATTCTGCCTTTGCCTTCTAAAAGTCTATTCTCAACACAGTTACCAGAGTGATCTTTTCAAATGTAATTTCTCATGCAAAACTCTCCAAGCTTCCCATGTCACTGAATCTAAAACTAATCAATTAGCTAGACCTAACTACCTGTTTACAAGGCAATGCAGCTAATAGGGGAACATCTTAGATAACATCACAAGGACACAATCAACCATTTCCAAACTGTGGAAAATTCTGGAAGATAAATTAGTTTTTTCCAACAGGTAAATGCCTTTAAAAAGGAGGGGGAACTGTTGTAGATTAAAAGATGTGATGTTGACCAGTCGCAATGTGTGGACTTTGTTTGGATCTTGATCTCAACAACACAGTTATACAAAGATATTTTAGCATATTTGGAGGAAATTGAGTATGGCTTGGTTATTAAATTATATAAAATAATTATGGTTAAATTCATTTGGTGAGATAATGATATTTCTGTTATCCTTTTTAAAAGTTCATATCTTTGGAGGTACATACTGCTGCCTTCAAGGAGAAATGACATAATGTCTGGAATTTGCTTTAAAATACAGCAAATCCCCCACTCCTCTATCTCAAATACCTAAATAAAAAGAAATGAACAAAAGATTAAAAGTGTGTGTATGCAGTGGATGGAACAAGAATGGCAGAATACTGATAACTGTTGAAACTGGATTATGTGTACATGAAGCTGCATTCCTATTACACAATTCTCTCTACTTTAGTCTGAAAATTTTTACCACACAAAAAATGCTCCTTGGCCCCTCTTTTTTAGGGATTCTTTAAGAAACTGGAGATTTAATCTCATCAGCAATTTTTCACAAGGCTACATTTGCCCTATCTTCATTCTCCCTCTGCCTGGGGACAGTCTGCAGTGCCCTTTCAAATTTGGGCCTACCTTGGTCCTCTGGGTATTTCTACTGCTTTTTTAATGCAGTGACTTCTGGGAATCCCCCTCATGCTTGTCAACTAATAGTCCCACTGGATTGGGGTCACTGCCCCAAATGAGGTATCTCTAATTTTAGATTGGAATCAGGAAAATCCAGATGAGTTGCCACTTATAACTGGTATACATTTCAGCCTATGAGCAGAGATGTGCAGGAGATAGTATGCAATTTTCTTATATAACTCCATTTAATTTGTAATTTAAGCCTTGGTTCTGTTGATGTCCTGTTTGGATTTCCACCTCTCCCTATTTGGAAATCATACAGGGCTGAGGTTTTGAGGGTGGGGTGAGAGCATAGTCTCTGGTTATTGGAGCATACAGCTGAAGTTTAGATGCCCATCAGCTTAGTTGCCAGGGCATCTTTAGGTGGTGTGGCTCCTATGCCATGTGTGAGATAGGTTGCCATGATTCTGCTTGTATGCATAATACAGCCAGCCCTTCTTGAAGTTTTTGCCGCCTGTACCTCTTCAGCCACATTTCAGAGGGCTCCTCTCCTCCATAGTTTGAAGATCTCTCTCTCTCCCTGACCTAATCATTACCTCTCAACACTGTAGTAGAGTAAGAAGGGGGCATGCCTAATTAAAAAAATCCTGCTTCCATTATGTTTCTGCTAACTTTCCTCTTTCCTATGGAGTTTCAGATTTTAGAAATAAAAGTCAGGTAGGGTGTGGTGGGTGTGGTGGCTCATGCCTGTAATCCTAGCACTTTGGGAGCTTGAGGCTAGGAGTTCAAGACCAACCTGGGCAACATACTGAGACCCTGTTTCTAAAAAAAAAAAAAAAAAAAAAAAAAATTAGCGAGGTGTGGTGTTTCATGCCTGGTGCCAGTTGTTCCAGCTACTTGGGAGGCTGAAGTGTGAGGATCACTTGAGCCCAGGGGCTGAAGTGACCTATGATCACACCACTGCACTCCAGCCTGGGTGACAGAGGGAGACCCTGTCTCTCACAAAACAAAACAAAATAAAAACAACAGCAACAGCAACAAATAAAAAACAAAGAAAGAAAAGTCAAGATGATTAACATGCTACTGCTGCTTTCAGCCCTGCCATACCCTTCCTCTGAGCAATGAACACAAAGCCTGCTACCTGCTTGAGTCCAGAAGGGAAAGGGTGAAAAAAAAGGAGAAAAGAAAAAAATTAAACAGAAACATGTTAACATCTCAAAATATTCTGCCACATTTGAAATACGGGAGAGTTGAATTCATTAGAGGGCTTCTACTGGAAAAAAGGAATTGTTCTTGAAAAGGAGGCCTCTGCAGTTGCACAGACTGTGTTGGACCTAGGTCCGCAGAACGCTGTGATGTCATCATTGAGGTCAGAGAATCTGCTGTGGGCCTGGTGACCTTTGAACCTTAACAGCCCTGCAATGTAGTGAGCACTGGGCAGTGCTGCTGGTTCACTAAGCCGTCTTGAGTTCTTCAGCTATTTAGGAGATTCAACTACGTTTATTCATACTGAATCTTTTTAATGAATTTCCTGAGAGCCAAGAAGGGCCAATCTACAGAAAAAAGCGGGAGGTGGACCTTAAGCATCTTCTAGAAACTCTTCTAGCTGATACCATGAAACGACGACAAAAGAGGAAACATTTGGAAAATGAAGAGTCCCAGGAAACCGCTGAGAAGGGAGGAGGTATGTGCTGGGCAAACTCTCTGGGTCACAAGCGTCACTGGCCAGCCTGAGCCTTTTTCTTTAATTTTATTTTTGAGACGGAGCCTCGCTCTGTCGCCCAGGCTGGAGTGCAGTGGTGCGATCTCGGCTCACTGCAAGCTCCGCCTCCCGGGTTCACGCCATTCTCCTGCCTCAGCCTCCCGAGTAGCTGGGACTACAGGCGCCCGCCACCTCGCCCGGCTAATTTTTTGTATTTTTAGTAGAGATGGGGTTTCACCGTGTTAGCCAGGATGGTCTCGATCTCCTGATCTCCTGATCCGCCTGCCTCGGCCTCCTTTTCTTTTTCTTTTTCTTTTGAAATGGAGTCTTGCTCTGTCGCCCAGGCTGGAGTGCAGTGGCGTGATTTCGGTTCACTGCAAGCTCCACCTCCTGGGTTCTTGCCATTCTCCTGCCTCAGCCTCCCGAGTAGCTGGGGCTACAGGCGCTCACCACAATGCCCAGCTAATTTTTTTTTTTTTAATTTTTTTTATTTTTAGTAGAGATGGGGTTTCATCGTGGTAGCCAGGATGGTTTCGATCTCCTGACCTCGTGATCCACCCGCCTCGGCCTCCCAAAGTGCTGGGATTAAAGGCGTGAGTCACTGCACCCGGCCAGCCTGAGCCTTCTTTAGGGAGGAGGAACTGAGGAGAATGTACTACCTATGCGGTAGTGAGGGGGAGACCTGGCTGTTGGCTGATGCCGGCACATCCATCTTGAGGGTACCCGGATGTGAGATGGACAGGAAGTCCAGATGCCACTGGCGCAAGATACAGAAAGCCAGCCCTGCTGGGCTGAGAACTTTTGTTCTGGGGCTGCTGGTACCTGGAACTATGTCAGTTTCCAGGCAGGTCGGGGACCCACTTACAGAGACCCAGTGATGCAGCCTGAGTCTCGTCTTTCTCTCATTCTCTTTATTTGCTCTTTCCCTGGGGTGACTGAGGTGGAAGGTGTGAAGGGTGCTGGTAGAAATCTATGAGTTGCACTGCCCCTTTTAGCAGAAACGAAAGAGTAGCCCAATGAATTAAAGGCCTTGTTGAAAAATATCTTGAGAAGCGAAATGCTTGTTAGAAAGTAGATTAAACACTTGTTTGGGGATGGCATCATACTGAAACCACGGAGGTTTGATTTTTCAGCAGGAAGAATTAACCAATTAATCCAACAGAATTTGTGAATCCACAGTGTGGGACATCCCAGAGGAAATGACACCAGGGTAAGGGTCTTCGATTGCTGTCAGTTTACTTCCCAGGCTGCATGATAATGGCAGGTATTAAATGTAAAGAAGCCGCTTATCCTGAAAGGGGGATGGTCACATGCAGGAGACAGGGCAGAAAGGAGCCTGCCCCAGAGATGGCCCTCGAGGCTTCTGCCCCAGTTAGAGCTCAGCAGCGCCTATGAGGCCCAAGGTCATAAAGACCTGTAGGTTGAGCCCTGGGAATGGAGGCATGAAGAATAGGCATGGAGAGCAGGGGGCTGGGACAGGAAGGGGAAGGCAATGGTTTTCCTCTCCTTCATCTACCCTTACATTTCAGAATTTGTCTGTCTGTGTGTGTGTGTGTGTGTGCGCACGTGTGTGTTGGGAGGGGGAGGACTGGAGATAATGGGAGCACAGTGGTGGGTTCTGCAGGGTGAGCTTTCTGTCACCATGCCTCGGCCTGGGCAACACTCAATACACATAACAGTGTGTACCGAATTTTTGTTAAGGGTATTCCAGGAGACAGTCACTCATATGCCCATATGTACTCTGATACAGAAAAAGAGTCACACACCTCCACACACAGTACATACAGTTAGATACACATACCGTTCCTCTATTACATACTCACACAACCCATGTGTGTGACAGTCTTTTCTTCCTACAGAGATTTCACGTGTGTGTGGGGGGGGTGTGTGTGTGTGTCTCCTCAACTCTCACACAAACACAGCTACCTTAAACTATCTCTAAATACCTCTTTAAGAGCCAGTCACACATCATACATGCCATATCTGTAACACATTGTGTAGCAGAGCCAGGCCTGCTTTGCATAGACCACGATGAAACAAAGATTCACCACCATCCCCTTATTAGGGTTGCCAGATAAAATACAGGATGTCCAGTTAAACTTGAATGTCAGATAAACCACCAATGATTTTTTAGTATGAGTGTGTCCCAAATATGGTATGGAACATACTGACACTAAAGATAAGTATGACAAATATTGCATGGGACATACTTACAGTAAAAAATTATTTGTAATTTATCTAAAATTCAAATTTAATTTGGCATCAGCTGTATTTTTGCTAGATCTGGTGACCCTTATATATTCATAATGAGCTAACCTATGATATACTTATATTTCTGCTTAGTGTCTGTCTTCCTTGTCTAGAATGGAAAGTGCACTTAGAAGAAGGACTGTTTTGTTCAGTATTCCTAGAGCCTGGAAGAGTGGACTGGTGTCTGATCATGGTAGCTGTTCATGACATATTGCCAGATGAATGAATTAATGTACATTATAAATACAAGCCACACCATATAATCAGGAAAAGTTACATATTGCATAATTCCAGGGTTGTAAACACAAACTATGCACACAAACTCCATAGACACAGACACATGTTTCTATAATATACCCACACAAACCTACACATATCAAAGGCTATCTGATATGTATCACTCTTACACTTCAGACCTATTCATAGTCACCACACAGGCCTACGTTCCTAACGATACACTATCAAAATATCTGTTGACTGTAATTAAATATTGGAGTATCCACCAGAAGGCTGTCTCACAAACCAAGTATGTTCACCACACCTGACATATGTCAGCCACTCAGTAAATATTTGTTGGATGGGTAAATGATGCACAAACATTCCCCATCCACCATATCTCTGTGCCCTTCATACCTTTCTCAGGAATGTCAAAGTCCCAAGAGGATGCCCTGCAGCCTGGATCCACTAGAGTGGCCAAAGGCTGGAGCCAAGGGGTGGGAGAAGTTACTTCTACCTCCGAATACTTCTCCTGTGTTTCTTCTTCACGCAAGCTCATCCACGGTGGTAAGGGTGCAGGGCTCCTTGGGCATGTGGCTTCTTGGCTGTGGGGTTCATTGGGCATGAAAATCTTTGAGTGTGGGGCTGTTTGGGACTGGGACTGTTTGGGTACAGGGCTCTTTGAGCATGAGACTTTTTGGTTGCAGTGCTGCTTGAGTGTAAGGCTCTTTGGGAGTGGGACATTTTGGGTTTGGGGCTCCTTCGGTGTGACACTCTTTGGGTGTGGGGCTCCTTGGATGTGAGATTCTCTGGGTGTGAGGTTCCTTGAGCACGACACTCTGGATACAGGGCACTGTGGGTATGAGACTCTTTGGGTGCTGGGCTCCTTAGGTCTGGGACATTTTGGGTGCAGAGCTCCTTGGGTAGGGGACAGGAGGCCCATAGATCCAAGGATGAGGCTAAGAGGAAACCCAGGGCAGTTGGATATGATCAGAGCTCTGCAGAGGTGTCTGGGCAAGATACAGAGCTGTTAGAGGAGTATGGATATGAGCTCAGTGTAGGAGAGCATGAGCCCTGGTGTGCAGTCAGGCAGTCAGGGTGCAGAGGCCAGGAAAGTCTGCTCTTGGGGTGTAGGGCCACAGGACCAGATTAAGCACCTTCAGTGGAACTACTTGGGCTCTGACTTTGCCTTCCAGAGAAAAACAGAGTTCCTCAGCCCAGGCCTCCAGCACTGCAGCAAGACTCTAGCTCAGGCCTACACACCTCACACATACAACCACACGCTCCACAGGTACACTCTTTGCACACATCCCAGACAAATGCGTGACCTGCAGTGCCATTCTCCCACACTACCTCCCACATTCCACAAATAACACATCAGTGATGGCACCAACTCACATCCTCATAGCACACACATGCTGCCGACATTCCACATAAGCTGCAGTCCTCACCACCATACTCCACACCCCTGTATACAGACATCCCAGCAACATCCCTACACACAAATGACACTAGAATCACTATCCCACAATATGAACAACAAACACCAAGCTCACCACACAGCTGCATCACACCACAGTCTCCTGCACCACACATATTCAGCGTATGTTCCCCCAGTTCCTGGCATGGCCCATGCATCTGCTCATGTTTCTAATTTCCTTTTCCAGGAATCCAGAGACTACATCGAGACAGCCCCCAGCCTCAGTCACCCCTGGCCCAGGTTCAGGAACGAGGAGAGACTCCTCCCTGCTCACAACATGTCTCCTTGTCATCCCATTCGTCCTATAAGACTTGTGTGTCCTCTCTGTGTGTAAACAAAGAGGAAAGGGGCATGAAAATATACTACATGCAGGTACAAATGAAAAAAGGTGTGGCTGTCTCCTGGGAGACAGAGGAAACTTCGGAGTCCTTAGAAAAGCAGCCAAGGATGGAAGAAGTGACCCTTCCTGAGGTTGTGAGGGTAGGTACTCCCCCCTCTGATGTGTCCACCAGAAACCTCCTGTCTGACAGTGAGCCCGGCGGGGAGGAGAAAGAGCATGAGGAAAGGACAGAATCAGACAGCCTGCCAGGCTCACCCACTGTTGAGGAGACACCCAGGGCCAAGACTCCTGATTGGCTGGTGACCATGGAGAACGGCTTCAGGTGCATGGCCTGCTGCCGGGTTTTTGCCACTGTGGAAATCCTCCAGGAGCATGTGCAATATGGGATCAGAGAGGGCTTCAGCTGCCACGTCTTTCATCTCACCATGGCTCAGCTGACAGGCAACATGGAATCAGGGAGCACCCAAGACGAGCAGGAGGAGGAAAATGGAAATGAGGAGGAGGAGGAAGAGAAACCAGCAGCAAAGAAGGAGGAGGAGGGGCAGCCCACAGGGGAAGACCTTGGCCTGAGGAGATCCTGGAGCCAATGTCCAGGCTGTGTGTTTCATTCTCCAAAGGACCTTCCAAAGGACAGGAAGTGAGCAAGGGCTGGGTCGTGGGACCGTTGAGGGAGCAATGGCTTCCCTGAGCCAGTACTCTCTCCCCAGTTCAGGCTCCCTCTGTAAGGGAGATTTGGGGGCTTTATTGGCTCAGGGAACAATGGAAGGGGACATAACTGGGATCCCTGCTTCTTGCCTAGGCATCTAATAAAGTCTTGATTGTAAGTCAGGACTTGTCTTGACCTTTCTAGCTCCTGCAGGAAATTCTGAGAATTTCTAAGGTTGCATTAACTAAGAAGTGTCTTTCTTTGGTTTTATTTTCACACAGCAGCTGAGACTTATGGGCCAGAAGATACTGGAAGATGGTGTGGCCTTTTCTTGCAAGAGGTAAGGAGTGAGATTTGCAGTTTTCTGAGGCTGTGTCATGAGGGCCCAGAGGAATCCAAGGGAAGGAGCTGCAGGGATGCACTGGGTCACCTGGCGGCTCTGCAGCTGCATCAACTTGTGGTGCACCTGGTGCTTCTGGGGGAATTGCCCTCCATTTGCTTAGACGATAAGGTGAAGAGCATTGACTGGGAACTTTCTCAATGTCTCCATGATTGTCCTCAATTCTAAGAGGAAGTACTGCAGCTCTTCAAGGCAGAGAAAACTCAGTTTAACCTCAAGGGCCAGGATTGGCCTGAAAGGACAGGCTGCCAGCAAGATCAGAGGTGTGGAGTCTGAGAGCCTTTGGCCTGAGCTGGGACCTCACCTCAGCCCATGAATATAGCCCTTGAGGAAAAGGGGAATTTGGAGAGGTAACATCATCCTCATGAGATACCAAGAGACCTGGAAATGTTTCAGAACCTTCATTTTGCTGCATTTGATCTGGAAACGAACTCACTGTGGGGGTGCATGACTCTGAGCTTTAAAACAAAGGTGAAGGGTAACTGACTAGTGATGCTTATATTGTTTCTTGCCTCTTCCTGTTCTGCCTCAATTGTTTTCTTCACTTTCAGGGAGAAGAAAGAGCCATGGAGATAGTAGCAGACAGACTGCCCAAGGTATGAAGGAGATGAGGGACCAGCACTCAGTCTAACATGTAAACATCATATGTAATAAAGGTTATGTTTCAAACCTTCCCTGGATATATTATTTAATTAACAAATTAATCTATCTATCTATTCATCATTTTCTTTTTTTTTTTCTTTTTCTTTTTCTTCTTCTTCTTCTTTTTTTTTTTTTTTGAGATGGAGTTTCACTTTTGTTGCCCAGGCTGGAGTGCAATGGCATGATCTCGGCTCACTGCAACCTCTGCCTCCTGAGTTCAAGTGATTCTCCTGCCTCAGCCTCCCAAGTAGCTGGGATTACAGGCACGTGCCAACACACACAGCTAATTTTGTATTTTTTTTAGTAGAGACGAAGTTTCACCATGTTGGTCAGGCTCGTCTCGAACTCCTGGGCTCAAGCGATCCACCCGCCTGGGCCTCCCAAAGTGCTGGGATTGCAGGCGTGAGCCACGGCGCCCAGCCCTATTCATTATTTTCGTCTATCTATCTAGTGGTTTGTGAACGAAGTTTTACACCAGCACTAAAGATATCTACCAGCCTTTTCCAGAGGCAGCAATACCCAAACTCCTGGGATTGATTAGGCTTCTGTGTGACAGTTTTTTCAAGGCTGGATGCCACATTTCACATGAGACCATGACAAACTCCACTACACACCTATGTTTCCATCATCCTGCTTTATTAAGCTTAGCACTTTTCTACATTTACTTCAGATGGCTTTGAAGTAAAAATGATTACAAATACAGCCGTAGTCCCCTGTTCCATTGCCTTTCATATGGATTTGGAGTATTTTTTAATACTTCTGTGCGTGTTTTATACTATTATATAAATATATAAAATGTTTTGAATATCTTGAAAGTTTCACATACCATTGTACTTCGTTATTACTTTGCAACTTGTTTTTATTAAAAAGCAGGTTTTTAAGATTATCCATTGTCATACACATATCTGTAGTTAACTAATTTTTACTACTGTATTATAGTTCATTCTATCAATATGCCAACTTTTAATTTATTTTCTTTTTGATGAAATTTTAGTTGCATCCAAATTTCCTCTATTACCATAGAGTGTGAGTCTCTCTCTAGGATGTATACCCAGACATCCATTGCTGTGCTGAAGTATATAGATATTTCAGTTTAGTAGTAATTGTCATTGTGTATTTCTTCCTTTGTTCAAGTACTTTCTTTCTTTCTTTGTTCTTCAATAATGATTAATGCTCTTCTCCACAAATGTTATATACAATTTTTATTTGATGCGGTCCAAGGTATCTTTTGTTTTCAGTCTCCTTAGATGGCATATTTTTTCTATTATAGTTTAGAATTGGTTATTACTGATGCATATTTTAAATTTTCATTTCACATCTAGCCACCTTTTTGAAATTGTTTAGGTGTATTTCTGTATAGTATTCCGTATTTTTCTATATTCAATCATATTAAATACAAATAAAAAGAATTAGTTTTTTCCTTTTTATTTCTAGACAGCACTTTTATTTTTCTTCTGTTACTGAACAGGCTAGGACCTCTGATATAATATAAAAGAATAGTGACCATAAAAATAACCTAATTTTTTTAAAAAGGTGAGAATGATTGTTGAATTTTATGTGGGTTTGATGCATCTATTCAGATGATTTCGTTCCTTTAGTTGTTAATTTTGTGTAATGCATCATAGGGTTTTGGATGAGGAACGATCCTGGCCTCTCTGAAATAAACCTCATTTTACCATTATTGTTTGATTTTACTGAATTGTTGAATTCACTTTGCTATTAAGAAATTTAGGATTTTCATGACAAAAATAAAATCAGAGTATAATTTTTTTTCTTACATTATCCTCGTCCATTAAAAAAAAAAAACAAAATTAGCTATCTCCTATGCCATGATTTTTTTCCTCTCATCCCTGAAAGAGCTTCTGTGGAATGGGGGTTCACTTAATCCTTTTTTTTAAATTTAATTTTAAGTTCCAGGATACATGTGCAGGATGTGCAGATTTGTTACATAGGTAAACGTGTGCCATGGTGGTTTGCTGCACCTATCAACCTATCACCTAGGTATGAAGCCCTGCATGCATTATCCTAGTTCAACTGATTAGTGTTGCCAGAGATTTGTTATTTTAATAATTGAAAATGAAATCTTTTAGTAGTGTTGATATTTTGTATTATTTTCATTTTTAGATTTTCTAATCATGCCTTTGTTATTTCTTTCCTTCTTTTATAGGTTTACTCAATGTTTTCTTTTTCCAGCATCTATTGAACAATTAACTTACTGATTTTTAATCATTCTTCTTTTTAAATAAATGCATATGAAGCTATGCAAATTTTCTGAAATACCATTTTAGTAGTATTCTGCAAGTTTTGTGTTATACTTTCATTGTTGTTTATTTCTAAATGTTTTATAATTTCTATTCTGATATTGTCTTTAATCTGTGAATCACATAGGAATACATCTTAAAGTTGCTAAAGTTTTATTGTAACATGGTACATAATCGATTTAAAAAGTGTTTCATATGTATTTGAAAATAATGTGTATTCTCTATTGGATTCAAGTTCATATGCATATCTGTTAATCAGTCTCCTTTATTTTATTCAAATATTTTTTATCCTTTCTATTTTCAAGTCCGATCTTCCAGTTTCTGGTATAGCCTGAAATATTTTACAATGATTGTGAACTTGTCAATTTCTCCTTATATTTGTACAGAGTTAGCTCATATATTTTGAAACTATATTACAAGTCGCGTGAAAATTAATGTTTTGTACTTTTTTTGGTGGATTTTCTTATTGTCAAATATTTCCCCGCACTTTTTCTCTATTAATTCCTTTCTTGCTTTAAATTCCATTTAGTCTGCTTTAATATGCTTTTTGTCTAAGAACTGTTTTGCTGTATTTACAATATTCAATCTGCTTTTTAGTAAGTGAGTTTATTTCAAAGACTGAGAGGTTCGGAATGATTTCTACCTCTTCATCTGTGTTTTTCATTTACCATCTTTGGTAGATCATGTTCTAATATCACTCTTTGCTTCCTGCTAGCTGAACTCTGATTTTGTTCAGGTTTTGAGCTTTACTGGGCACAGCCCCAGGAGATGAATCTTGATTTATTGAAGCTGGTCATATTGGTTCATTCCACTTTTCTAGTGATTGATTTTTACCAAATAAGTAGTAAGGGGAAGTTTGCTGGGGACCATTTGGCAGAGGTTTTCCTCTTTGATAAAAAGGGAGTGACTCACGGTGAAAAACCCTGACGCCTTCCTTCTTGCCTTTGAAGGTAGATGTTGGAAGGTGTAATGCCTACAGGTATGACAACTGTCTTTCAAACATGAGGGGATAGCCAAAAGAATTACAGCAAGTCCTACTCAGGGACCTGTAGTCATCGAGTCAGCTACCTCTCAAATGTGAACTTTATGAAACAGTGATGTCATGATTGTTGAAGATGCTTTTAGTTGGGCACACCATACTGATGTGCCATCTGGGACTGTCGCACTGCGGTATGCCCATAAAATCTGTATTTGTTTTCCTCCTGAGCATTTACATAAAGTATATTTCCTATTCTCTTTTACAGTTAGGTGGGGCCATGCGGCAGAACTTTCTGATAGAATATGGTAGAAGAGATAAATGCCACACTTCCAGGCATGTCCCCTGCCACCCAAATCTTCCACATAATCTTCCAAGTCTTCTCTCTTCTCCTTTTTGCTGGAGTACAAGGAGCATTTCGGTTTCTGAAAGGTGGAGAGTTCACAGGGAGGATCTAATATAGTTCTTGCTTCTTCTGCAGGCATAAAATGCTTAATGGAATGGGTTCCAAACCAGCTGCAGGCAGAGTTCTCTAAGTTTCTCCAAGTGTCTGTGATTGGGAGTGGTGGCTGGAGTGCAGGTCAAGTGCAGGCTGGCTAGTCTGTAGATACTGATTGTCTTCCTGGACATATAGTCTTTAAAGTAGTTTTTCTTGTCCCTGGCCATGCTAACCTTTCTCCCTCAACACTTTTCTCCCTTTCTCTGACCTTCCAGTACAGGGAAATCTTTCTATAATTGAGGTGAGATTTATTGTTTGTTCACAGGAGTCTTTACTGTTCTCCTGTGGTTTCTGCTTTTGACATTCCATAGCCAATAATTTTCCTTTTTTTCTCCTTTGTTTCTGCTGGGTCTTTATCTTCCTAACGCAATGAACTTGAAGTGCTTAGCTGACTGAATGGGGAAAAATCCAGCAGCAAAGAGAAGTGATAAAAAAACTTTTCAGTTAATTTTTCAAAGTATCATCCAGCTATATATTTTTAAATTTTAGGAGCAATATGGAAATATTATCATCATAAAATACAAATGATATTAATCAATGTATAAAAATAAAATTAAAGTCCCCTTCAAATTATCCCTACTGTCCTCCCAAGCCTACTTCTTTTTGCAGAGATTTTGATTATTAGTTGTTTGGTTTCAAGATCTTAGGTCCATGTATTTACATATATAGCCGTTTTATATGATATATGTAGCTTTACAAAGAGTTTTGATTCATAGATTCTATCATACTATGTGTAATCTAAATCAACATTTTTGTTGAAGATCTTTTAATGCCTTTAATGTAGACATTTAACATGAAATCTTTAATATAGACTCATCCCATTTTTTAAGCAAGTGTAATTTATTTACTTCCAGTGACAAATCATAATATAATTAACTATCCTGTCATTGATGGACATTTTGAGAAAGGTGTTCCTTTCTCCTGCAGTTGGCTCTCGACTTTGTTAACCAGATTGCATTTCTCCTAAGTATTCAATGGTTATCACTACTGTGTAACAAAATACTTTAAATGGTCTGCAGTTTCCCTATGGATTAGTAAAATTTTAAACTCTGCACTTCAATTCTCTCTCAGTATCTGGAATTGTGTTAGCTATTTCTTCACTTAAGGTTGAGTAATTACATAATTTATATAATTACCTTCTCCCTCCAAGGTAATAATTTTGACTGTGTCTTGTGAATTACTGGAAAATGCTAGTCTTGCAGTCAGGACATTGGGCCCTTGATCAAGGAACTTAACTTCTCTGGCCTTGGCTTTGTGTGTTATCAAAAGGTTTGGGCTAGCTTACATTTAGAATGCTGTGTGTCTTTGAATCCCCCTCGCTTAATTGTCTGCTATTTGAGAAAAGAGTGTTTTCTCATAAAGCCTGAGCATCATAATAGTTAACATTTATTGTTGTTTTTAACCTTCAATTGGGCAGAATTTAAACATACATAGTTTTTTAGTTATACGTTATGTTACATATATTTTTAGCTCTAAATACTTTATATAGCCCTTGGTACTATTTTAAATACCATTGTATTTTCCCTTACATTTTCTGATTTGCTATTTCTATTGTAGAGGGACTTGATTGGTTTTTAAATTTTTGATCTTGTAACCCTCTGCCTTGGTGAACTATATTATTATTAGTTTTTACTATTTCACCTGTGGATTATTTTGGATTTCCTAGATGAATGATGATATCAAATGTAAATAATGTATTCCATGAAGATAATGCATCTTATATACTTTTAAAACTCATAATAACTGTTTTTCATAAATTTTATGACTGCCCCCCCCCGCACAGAGGTAACTAATATCAAAGATCTGCATATATCCAGTCCATGTTTTAATTATTTTCTTGCATGTATATATCCATAGCAATATTTATAATTCATGTGAATATTTATTTACATGATTGTTATAACATTATAAAACGTATTTTGTTTCAATCAACATGTTTTCAAGATTTATCCGGTTCCATCATATGGATCAAGATCCATTTAACAATTTGATACTATTCCATCAAATGCATGTAAACTAATTTATTTTCCATTCAAATATTACTGAACAATTGAATTGTTTCCATTACTTCTCTGGAACAAACAGGATTTAATAGAACATTGTGTAGACTTCTCCTGAGACTCAGAAAGCATCAGGCTGTTTGAAGGATTGCTGCTTGCCTTTAGCCCCCTTCCACAGGCCTCCTCCAGTAAGACACTTGAAGCATGGACAACATTTGTCAGGAATTTGAAGCACAGATGAAAGGAAAATTCTCTCACATTGGGAGATCTAAGCCACTGCCCAGAAGGTAACAGGTTAATTTTAGGCATCCTGTTGCACTCTAGGGAGAATCTGTGCTGGCCTGCACCTCCGTCCTTCTGCCTCTCCTCAAAACAAATGTGGAGAAAAGGAGAATCCAAATACCATGAGCAGACAA
The DNA here is from genome assembly GCF_049350105.2 of Macaca mulatta. Taxonomy (NCBI): domain Eukaryota; kingdom Metazoa; phylum Chordata; class Mammalia; order Primates; family Cercopithecidae; genus Macaca; species Macaca mulatta. Next base: position 128,723,012 of record NC_133411.1, read on the forward strand.
AGGGAGTGATCTTGGGGGCTGAAGCTGTTACTGAGATCTCTGAATGGAGTATGAGGGCAATGTGCAACCAGATGGCCCGGCCCTGCCTACTGAGAACTTCTTTCCAAGGAATGCTAGTGATTAAGGTGGTGCCTGACACATGCAGCTGACATGGCCCACATTGTCACAGAAATCTGCTGCTTTATGAGTATCTCTTCTTGTTCATACACTCTTGTTTCCCATTATTTGGTCACTGCCTTTTGTACTTCACTAATGTGAATCATGATAGCTAGAGGACCGGGCACATGAATGACCCTTCTTACTAGGCAGCATTAGTCCATAGCTTGACGGTGAGGGAGGAGGTCAAACTAAACTCAAGAAGGAAAGATGGTGTTGAAGAGATGATCTCAGAGCTGGGTATATTTTCTCAAAAGCTGATGAATGATCGATAGCTCCTGGGCTGCAAGTGTTTCCTGGAGACCTCCTGGCCATGGGGCTGGGTTCACTCAGTGAAGGAACCAGGTACCCCCTTTATTTCATTCCTTGCTCCTGCTTGTCCTTCTGCCAGCTTCTCTGCTTTTGATACACACTCTGCAAGACTGAATTTCTCCTGAAACCACTTTCTACTTGTTATTCTAGTCTTATGAGCATTTATTGTCCCTTTCCAGTCTTCCCCTAAAATGCCACTGCAGGGAATTTATCATTTGATGATCATACTTCTTACCATATTCTCAGCAATTTCTGATAAATTTTATCTACTTTATGCCATAGTATTTGCACATCAAGAATACTTATACCAACTCTGCAGCTGTAGGTTAACCCATGAGGAATCTTGTCTTTTTCTCTCTTTTGACAAACCCTTTCCATCTTTCAAGGTCCTTTGCTTGACTGTCTCCTACCCTGACTCTTTTTTTTTTTTTAAAGTTTATTTTTTGCTATTTCAGTAAACTTTCAATCTCCTTCTCTAATTTCCTTACAAGCATGTAGAATTTATTTCTTGCAAATTAAAGGATGTTTGGTTGTTGAAAAGGGATAACCTCTCGGGTGTTCTTGCAAGTATGGAAGCTTCCCTGTCTGGCAATCCTTTGAAGCAGGCCCCATGGAGACTTGCAGTTGAGTTCCAAACCTTCTAAGAACAAAACTCACACCAAGAATATGTCTCAGCAAATTAGAGTCCCTGGACGACTTCCTAAGCTCAGCTTTGAATTTACATCCAATTAAGATAATTTAGGTAAAAATCATGGGGCTATATGTGTCCTGAAATCCGCTTAAATAGAATAAGAACAACAAAAATATCCCAAAATTGGAAGAAAATTGCACTTAAAATAAAATTAGGGAATAGTCCCATTTCACAAATTATGAAGAATATCTGCTATACATGATAAAGTTTCCCTATTTTTAATCTGGCCAAGGAGTGTGTGTGTGTGTGTGTGTGTGTGTGTGTGTGTGTGGTTGTGGTTGTGGTACAGTGAGGGTGGGGGTGAAGCTGAAAGGGCCCTTTGATCTCTAGTTACTTATCCAGATAGGTACAGGGGAGATCCCCATTGCCTACAAGGCTACATCAGACCTAAAGATTCCTGCTGTTCCTGGTAGGCTTTTTGGAGCAAGATGGAATGCAGAGGCCTGGGGTTCCCTTCCTGTCTCTCAGTTAACATGCCACTCTGGGATTTCCCGGCCTTATCATGGTGCTGCCAAGAATCTGATCTGAGTACCCTGCTGCTCTGGGTCCCCAGATCCTTCTCTTCTCATTCCTGGGGAATATTTGTACAAGTCTCTTGGCCATGCCCTTCCTCTCCGAGGCATTCTACTTATTCTTCAAAACTGTAAAGCTTCCTATTTTTCAACAGTTGTTTTGATGGCTCATTAAACCTAGGGCTAAAATCACTGTCAATAGGTAAACTAGTTTATCCTTTTTTAGAGGTCATGGGAGTTTGTCTTCAAACCTCTCTAATAAGGAGGGACATATAATAATAAAATTAGCTAGATATTACTGAGAACTGATCATGAACCAAGCGCTCTTCTAAGCATTTGTTTGACTCATGCAATCAGTCTGAAGAATGACTCTAGGAGGCAGATGCTAGTTTCTCTTAGGATGAGCACCTTAGTGGTTTAAGGAAATGTGGGCACAACTCCTGGAACCATCTGAGAACTTTGTTCTTTTTCTGCAGCCTTGAATTCATCTGAGACCAGACCACACTAGTCTGAAGCATATGAAAGGGTGGATGAAGAATTTTGTTCACGCCTGAAGTTACCGTACACTGTAGTCACATCAGCTACTAAGAAAAAATTCTAAGATCAGTGAAGTGCACCTGGTCCAGATAAGGCACATGATTTCAGACAGAAATTATGTGCAGAAAACCTCTGGCCTGGGGGAGTTCTGAGTTTGTTCTGTTTCTTCCCATGAAGTTTAGGTTCAGGGGATCCCCCTTCATACCATTATCACCACCCCTATAGGTGTTGGAGCCATCCACAACTCAGGGCTCATAAGTGTCCTGGCATAGTGGATGCAGAATAAGTTGGATGGGACACCCCTGAGTGTCATTCTTGCTGGGGAGTCACGGGTGAAGTGCTGGCTGCTGGAGATGCATGCTTGCGTGGGGGCAAGCAGAGTGTCTCAGGATGCTGCTCTGCACTCATTTGTGTGTCCTTTTCTGCCCGGCTCCCTTGTTCAGCCACCTCTGACCTTCCTCCTCCATCCTCAGCCCAGGGAGTCCCTATCTTCACAAGAGTAGGATATTTGCCTCATCTTCCCTTATCATATCCTTTCTCCAAAATGTTGTCATTGTGAGTTATTCCCATATCCTTGACTCCTTTCTCGCCATTCATTTTTGTTCTGTCATCTCTTTCCTGCAGCCTGCTAACTCAATGGGGTGTTTCTTTCTATCCAAAGATGAAAGAAATATCAGCCATTAAAAACAAACAACAACAACAAAAACAACGAAAAACCAAAAAACAAATAAACAAAAAACACAGACATACCAGGAAAATTTCAAAACATTTATCCTGTCACATTTTAAAAAATCACACAACCAATATATAGAAAGTCTCAGTGTAAAAACTCAAATGATTTAAAAATTGATTAAAGCTTAATTTTTTTCCATACTCCTTCCCCAATTTATTTTAGTCCTCTATGTTAACCTCATTAACCATTTACTATGCTAACTTTCAGACATTTTCCTATGCATACATATAATTTTCTTTCTTCACATAGAGTGTGAACTAGGTCACCTCCAAAATGCTGTGATTCTGTGATTTACTCTCTCTCACTGAGCCATCCACTGATAAAATAGTCCTTTTCATGAAGAAGAAATTCCAATAGCTAATAGTTAATATCTGCCAAGTGCTTGCTGTGTGTCAGGCACTCTTCTAGCTACTTTATATATACTGTATATATTATATATACTTTGTATTTGATAATATTACATATTATCACCTGTAATTTTCACAACATCCTTATAAAATAGGTATAATTATTGACCCCATGTAACAGATAAGTGCAGATAAGTACAGACAATACACAGAGGTCAAGTGACTCCTCCAAGACGTAAGAGCAAGTCAAAATACATGACTTTAATTATTTTGCTCTATTGCCGCCATCTGGGAGATGATGGTTTTGCCACAAAAACTGTTAAAAATCATGTTAGATTTTTACATCTCTTAAGACAATCATGGTACTGTTATATGGAAGAGGTTAACTAAACTGACCCTTTATTTTATAAAACTCCATGTAGCTGGATGAAGGAAAACAGCTACAGATTCAGGGTTCCCACTACCCCCCTCCCCTTTTTATAGAAAATAGCTTCTTGTATGCAGTTCACATAATGTCAAGTCTAGGATGTAGTCCAGATACACAGGGAAAAATGGAGATACATAGAAAAGTACTTAAAGTTGGCAAGTACTAGGAGTATAGTATTATCGGGGCCCAGGTGGAAATGCACGGAAAAAGCTTGCCTGGTTCCATTTCAGGCCTTTGGATATGCTCCACCAACTGCCATGGTCCCTGGCCCATTTGTTGATACAGTAGTATCCACAATTTGATAGAATCATAAGGACACCTTAAATTTAGTTAGCAGTTCTACATTCTTGATGCAATAATAGTTTCAGGGTGTGGGAGGACATCAAACTGTGGAAATATCACTGCAGAGATTTGCTTATTAAGTTAGTTTTCTTCCGTCTTCCTGGTACTTTTTGGTTTTTTTTGCTAAACACCAGGGGTTTTGCCTTCATTTTTCAGATACATGTTTTTCCTTTGTCTAATGAACTTTTGAATACTTTTCGATAAGATATTAAGGTTGGAAAAAATAACCATGTCTTTCAAATAAGAAAGATAGTGATAATGATAAGTATATAAAGCCCTAAAACTGAAGATATTCATTATAGTCTGTTAACTGGAATGAAAAGCTCATGCTTACTAATTCAGAGTCTATAAATAAAAGCCAAGGATTATTTGGGGCATCTTTGGGGTCCTTATTCCTGATCCTGGTGAGCCTCCACCATTTCCAATGAGTAGGGTTGACACATAAAATACAGGCTGCTTAGTTAAATTTGAGTGCCAGAAAAATAATGAGTCCATTTTTAGTCTAAGTATGCCTAAGTATTATGTAGGATATACTTATATTAAAATAATTATCTGTTGCTTACCTGAAATTCAAATTTAACTGGGTGTCATATAAATCTGGCAGCCTACTGATGGACCACAGTAGAGGCAGCTAAGGGAAGGTACAAATAGTCACAAGTTGCTTGAGTTCTGGCAACAATGTGAAATCTTGGCTGCAAGTACTTCCTTGGGCTTCCCTGAGTTAAGGTGACCTTCCTGACCTTCCTCTTAAGAGCTTTCTAGTAAGTCTGGAAGCCCGTATCTAAGGGGGAGCCCCAAAGTGACTCTCACCCTCATGACTTTGTTTCCAGTTCAAAATGGAATCTTCTTAAATATAGCTGCATGTGGCCAAGAAAAGATGATGAGGTTTGTGAAACAGGGATGAACACAGCTTTGACACCTATGTGGTTTTTCCGTCTTAGGAGATTTAATGGGATTGATATGAAAGATTCTAGGTCCCTAGATAGACAGAAAAAGTCCTATTATACATCTAGATGCATGATCAGGCTCTAGTGGGTCAAAGCACACAGACGGATGCAAGCTTAGATGTTTGTAGGGACAAGGTACAGACCTGAGTTTCAAGATGGGAACAGGTACAGACCTGAGTTTCAAGATCACCTTTTATGGCCTATGGAAACAACAATGAACTACACAGTTTCCAGAAGGGAAATCACAGAGGAGATCTTGGCTTCATCACATGTAGACTCTTATATTTTGTTCTGTCTAGATGGTGTTTCAAAGACGGAGTTTGTTTACAACTTTGGAGGTCCAGGAAATTCTCTGATATACTCTTTGGATTCTCACTTTCTGAGAAAAAGCAGGGCTGAGGCTATAGAAAAGACATGAATTGTCTGGGCTGACAATGGCACTGCCCAGACCCTGAAAATGTTATGCTGCTCCTGGTACAATGCAAAGGGATTTTCATCTGTTTTGTTCCCTTTCATGGAACAAATATCTGATATTTATGTAACATTGGTATTACAGGAGCCAAGGACAGCAAATTATTAGGGATAATTTAGACCATAGTAGAGGCAGCTAAGGGAAGGTACAAACTGGTTTTTGAATAGTCACAAGTTGCTTGAGGAGTTCTGGGCACAATGTGAATAGGGATGTGTGGAATGGGAAGAATGTTGCTGGAAATTCACAAATGGCGCACGAAGAGGGATGGTACTGGGCTGTGATTTGGGTTGCAGGTTAGGGAGTGAGGAATAGCATTAGGGATTGGCCAGCTTGTCATTCATTCATCTGTTCCTAGGTATTTATTGAGTTACTGTCATGTGTTAGGTAGTATTCTGGGTTTTGAGATACAACAGTGAAGAAAACAAATTATCAGGCTTTAAGGAGCTTATAGTTCAGTCAGAGAGTCTGATAAATAAATAGGCAATGACGATGTAGGAGATAGAAGAGGTAAGTGCAAACTGTGGAGGCAAACAGGAGCATCAGCTAATTAAGTCTAGTTGTTGGGGTAGGGAATGGGGGACCCAGGAAAGACTCTCAGCAGAAGTGACATTGGAGTTCTGCAGGGTGACTAAGAATTTTCCAGGACTTTCCCAGGCAAAGATGGAGAAATGGAAAAGTTTTGGGCAGAAGGAAAGTCTGTACAGAATCTCTAAGATGAAGAGAATGTGCACTTTCTTCAGTATGGTTGGGCGTAAAATTCAAGGGAGAGAGTGACTGGGAAGGGAGACAGAGCTCTGTTGACTGTGTTAACAAGTTTGGACTTGTTCTATGGGCTAATAAGCAGAAAAGTGACTTCATCAGATGTGTTTTAGAGAAGTCACTAAGGTACCTGGGTATGGAGTGGATTTAACTGAGCATCAGCCAACATGGAGTAAGCTCAAATTCTTCTGTGTGTGGACCAGTGTCCCATACGGGACTAGGTAGGTCACTGGGGCTAAGGTGGAGGGTAGGGGACAGTGAGTTTCGTTTTTTTGTTTTTCTGTTTCTTACATGAGGCTGCACCACCACATTGATTCCACTAAGAGTAACATGCTCAGTAAATTTCCTAATTCTGCAAGGCAGATCTTTCTTTGCATTATTCTAAATTACCTTAGGATCCAAAAGGGCAATCACTATAAAAAAAGGATCTGGTGGCTGGGCGCAGTGGCTCATGCCTGTAATCCCAGCATTTTGGGAGACCGAAGCAGGTGGATCAGGAGGTCAGGAGTTCAAGACCAGCCTGGCCAACATGGTGAAACCCTGTCTCTACTAAAAATACAAAAATTAGCCAGGTGTGGTGGCAGGCACCTGTAATTCCAGCTACTTGGGAGGCTGAGGCAGGAGAATCGCTTGAACCTGGGAGGCAGAGGTTGCAGTGAGCTGAGAGTGCAGTGCAGTGAGCACTCCAGCCTGGGTGACAGAGTGAGACTCCGTCTCAAAAAAAAAAAAAGGAAAAAGAAAAAGGGTCTTGTACATGTAGTAGCCTGTTGGGGTGATCAGGTCCCAACACCAGGTCGTGGGGGTGACGAAGTCTGGCGGAGTCAAAGGAATGAGCAAAGAGAGTTTGAGAGAGAAAGTGAGTCCAGGCAGCCAACGCGAGTATGAAGGCTGTGAAGGCCCCGAGCTCTGGAAGCCCAGACTATTTATTGGTGATCAAACAAAGAAACAGGTGGTGAGAATGTGGTGGTCAAAAGGGCAAGCGCATGATCTACAGCTGTGATGGTTTAGCATTTCTTTTGAAGCACATGGAACATATTCTGCTACTGGAGATAATGGGGAGCATGTTCTTCTAGTTTAAGTTAGAAACAAGGAACCAGCAAGTCTGGACTCATTCCAGGGACCACGAGAGGTTTTATGCCCTGAGCCCTGGGCATTATGTCAGACATGCAAGACCTGCCTCAACTTTTTTCCCAACACTCAGCTTTTTCCCAACAGTAGCCAAGTGAAAATAACAACTGATGGAAAAAAATGAAATTTAAGGAATTCTGGGGCAGGGACCTAGAAGTTGTAGCAGTAAGGGCCAAGACACTTGCAGAATTTCTAGCTTTATGACTCCTGGTCCTCTTTACCTTCTTTCTATCCCCACATGCTTGTGAGGATGAAAGGGTAATGACCTTTGATCATATTCCTTTTTATGGGCCCTTCCTACACATTCAGTAGCTTCTTTCTTTGTCATGAGAAAAAGATTTAATTAATGATCGTGATGATAAAATGAGTTGCACCGGCTGAGGCAATGTATGCCACATGTTGTAAGCAGTGGCAAATGTGGAGTAGTTGTAAATTTCTTCAAAAAAATTTCTCTAGTCCAAATCTGCACCAGCTCAGCATGCAGTGCTGCTCCCCTAGAACAGAGCAGGACAGGCCTCGTGGGCTCACCTCAAAGGAGGCAATGGAGTTTTGATTGGACCTCGCCACAGGTAACCAGTTTTTGCTTCAGAAGAAGTTATCAAAAAGCAAGAAAGCATCTCTCCTCTTCAAACTAGTTGCTGAATACATCACTTATTTAACACCCTCTCTTCTCCACCAAAGGCTGTGTGTGTGTGTGTGTGTGTGAGAGAGATCCAGATCTAGTCAAACATTTCAGAAGTAATGTTAAAATAAGAAATGAATTCTCTATATGAATGAATTTCAATACATTTTCGTGTATAGACTGGTCTAAGTCTCTTGGCTTTCTAAAATATTTACCTTGTTTTTATTTTAAGAGAAGAAGACTTAGGCCTACCTCGGGGGAGGGAGCCACTCCTGGAAGACTCTTTAGCTTCACTTTTGAGGAAGGTTAAATATTCCTGTGGAATGAATTCCAGGATGTGAAGGAAGCCTCCAGTCACATTGATAAAAGATCTTCAGTTCTGTCAAGCACAGACTTAGGAAAGGTTTCCTTTTCTCCATATGTGTGCGTGTGTGTGTGTGTACGTGTGTATGTGCACACACACCTATGCATGCACACCTATGTCTACATTTAGATTAACGCTGAATTGTGTTTCACAACCAAGGTGCAAGAAGGAAGACTAATCACGGCAGACACCCCCACTGCCTCCCTGCCACCCTGCGTGGTTTGAAAGTAACAAAATTCCCTTAAAGGTAATGTGCTACTTATCTTCCTGTCAGTCATCCAGTACCATTTATAAATTCTAGAGGGTTAGTGTTAGTAAAACCCTCTTGCTTTCTATTCCTGAGCATGTTTCATCATTATACATTCTGATCTTGGAAATGTAATCTTTAACAAGGTACCAATGTCTGTGAAATGTCACTCCAACAAAGGATATCAGTATTCTCCATGGCTTTTGTTGTATTAGGATTTGACCTTCATTGCTAATTGTTGGTCTGTCTTCCTCACTTACAGCTTATTTGAATGTACATTTCTTCTATCTGTTACCACTTCAAAGCTTTTGTCTAGAAATTAGACTGGTAAAATAGCATAGAAGGGTTTTCCCCTATGATATCCTTTTCCTTTGATACAAGTAATTGAAAATTGGGTATGATAGCATAAGAGGACTTAAAGTTTGAAAGTTTTAAGAAAGATTTGGAAATCAGGAGTAAGAGAGAACAAATGCACATGAGTATAAAATATTATTTTGCCCAAAATGCTACTTAAAATGGATTTGAATTTAGGTTTATTATAGAAGATGGTTACACATTAGGTCTTTGAGGTTCTAACATCCAGATGTTCTTTAAAAATCTATTTTAAAGTTCTAACTGGAGATTTAGAATAAAATTGCCAGAATGTGAAGAGGTAAAAGAAAAGTCAGATTGGAAGGATGCTACAAAAAATAAACTTCCCCATCAATGACTAGGCAGTGTGAATGGAAGTCAGATGGGAAAGGAAACAGATGTAGAGATGGTCTTGTAATTAATGGAGCTTGCAGCTCTTTAAAAATGTTAAACTTGGCTGGGTGTGGTGGCTTACGCCTGTAATTCCAACACTTTGGGAGGCTGACGTGGGCAGATCACTTGAGGTTGGGAGTTCAAGACCAGCCTGGCCAACATGGTGAAACCCCATCTCTACTAACAATACAATAAAAATTAGCTGGGCGCAGTGGCACAAGCCTGTTATCCCAGCTACTTGGGAGGCTGAGGCAGGAGAATCACTTGAACTCGGGAGGTGGAGGTTGTAGTGAGCTGAGATCACACCAGTGCACTCCAGCCTGGGTGACAGAGTGAGACTCTATCTCAAAAAAAAAAAAAAAAAAAAAGAAGAAAAAGAAACAGAGAAAGAAAAGTGCTAACTTGAAAGAGGCAGGTACAGAGCATGAAATGAGAGCTTCTCATAAAAGGTTTTATGAGAAATTTGGCCCATTTGGCAGGGCCACCAGGTGGGAAATTTCTTCATTTTTGGTACACAGGCTGTCGTTTCAAAGATATGAAGACACAGGTCTTTCTCTGAAGGTTGTGGATGGTCATATTCTTTAGATACAATTTCTAGAGCTTAGTGTATACTCATTCTAAGGAAAAGATTTCTCTCAATCTAAGGACCTAAGAAAGCAATGGGAGGCAGAAAGAGAACTTACTCTGGTTTGTTACTTCAGGAAATTTCTTAATCCCTCTAACCCTAACTTCCCCATCTGTAAATTGGTGATGATCATAATAGGGTTGCTGTGAACTTTAAATGAGATCATGGATATTGGTTGCTCAAAGAAATACCTGGCACATAGGAGCTGCGTAATAAATGGTAACCAGCAATTATTATTAAAATCATAGAGAGTAATTCATCTTAGGCTTTTGTCAAAAGAGACTTACTATCTTTGCTCAATTGCTTAGATGACTTGTGAACCCCTCTGAATTTGCACTTGGCATTTGTCTTCTATTGGCAACGCTTTCAGTGCCCCTCCAGTATCTCTTAGATCTTACCTCTTCGGTGCACTCTGGCAGACTTCCACCTGGCAGATGGTATCTGCCATCTTCCGGCCCAAGAGCTTCCATAAGCTATTGATGCCTGCTCTGTCTGTGTAGACAGCAGGGAGGAAGGGATGGGAGCTAAGAACTCTCCAGGAACAGCTCTTAACCAGGGACTGATGGGAGGGGTACACAAATGCCCTAGCTCCCTTCTCCTTCAAGTGGAATTTTCTGATTCCCAGAGTTTCTCTGTGGATTAACTCCAGTTGCCTATAATATTACCCAGTTAATAACAGACCCTTTAATGCTTTTTTTTTCTCTTCTCTTTCTCACCATCTTACTCCCCTGTTGGATGTCCCCTACCCCATTTCTCACATTTAACTACTTGAACTAAGATGTTTATTACTGAGTTTGAGTCTGGGAGAAACCATATGAAGACATTTTCTTGAGGAAACAAAGTTGTCAAGTTGCTTTCTATTCATCTATTAATATCTATTAAATAATCTTTTAATAGATTGTTTTTTGTTTTTCTGTTTCTTATATGAGGCTAGACCATGCATTGATTTCACTAAGAGTAACATGCTTAGTGAGGTTTTTTTTTGACAGTTAAAATGCAATTATTACTTTTATTGATAATTTAGGGGCATAATGGACATTTTCACAGAACAAAAATGAGACAGTCCTAAGACAATGGAGTATAAAAGTATAGCATACAGGTTAATACTCTTCACCCTCATCCTCTCCCTCAGCACTATCTGTTCCAACCTTCTCATAATCCTTTTCAAGGGCAGCCATGTCCTCACGGGCTTCAGAAAACTCTTCTTCCTCCATCCCCTCACCCACGTACCAGTGAACAAAGGCATGCTTTGCATACATCAGGTCAAACTTGTGGTCCAGGTGAGCCTAGGCCTCAGCGACAACTGTGGTGTTGTTCAACATGCACACAACTTTCTGTACTTTGGCTAGGTCCCCACTAGGCACCACAGTGGGAGGCTGGTAGTTAATACCAACCCTGAAGCCAGTGGGGCAAAATTCCACCAACTGGATAGTACACTTGGTCTTGATGGTGGCAATGGCAGCAATGACGTCTTTGGGAACCATGTCACCATAGTACAACAGACAGCAAGCCATGAATTTACCATGGCAAGGGTCACATTTCATCAGCTGAATGGTTGGCTCAAAGCAAGCACTGGTGATCTTGCTAAAGTTATCTTTATGGTTAACTTACATTTCCCTATACACATTACTTACTTACAGTATTTTTAAAATAATTATACAGTGTAAAAGTGGTATAAAAAGCATAATGACTCTATTAATTTTATAATTAAATGCGTTCACTTTAGGCATGTAAGAGTAGGGATATGGTTTGGCTCTGTGTCCCCACCCAGATCTCATCTCAAAATTATAATCCTCACATGTCAAGGGAGAGATCTGGTGGGAAGTGGTGGGATCCTAGGGATAGTTTCCCCCATGCTGTCCTATGATAGTGAGTTCTCATGAGATCTGATGGTTTTAAAAGTGGCCATTTCCCCTGCTCCTTCTGTGTCCTGCCACCGTGAGAAGATGTGCCTTGCTTCCCCTTTCCCCCACCAAGATGGTGTAAGTTTCCTGAGGCCTCCCCAGCCACATGGAACTGTGAGTCAATTAAACCTCCTTCCTTTATAAATTACCAGTCTTGGGCAGTTCTTTACAGCAGTGTGAAAACGGACTAACACAGTAGGTATCACTTATGTGAAATGCTAAGGGGTAAATAATCTAAGATAAACAGTTCCAATGTCATTTAATTCCAGTGTCATGTACAGTCATGGAATCTTGCTGAATTCAATTGTCTGCAAACAGTAGTGATTGGTGACATAGGAATACTAGATTAAATTGATAGCTATTAACCAAGTTGAGAAGAATGGATATGAGAGGGCAATTGGCTGTCAGTTCATATTCTTTTACTACTTTATTATTTAAAAGGCAAAGTAAAAAGTGCAACTCTCTACCTTTCTCACTTTGTTCTCTTATTTGAGGAATAAAAGGAGTGAAAATGGAAGCAACGTATAAGTTCTTTCTTAGTAAAAAGCAGATTATCTTCTCAATACAACTTTAATTAGAAGGCTATACCTGCATAACTTAATAGGAGTAGCTTGATTTTGAATTTGGAGCCCATCTCTAGAAAGCAAATGAATAGAGACCAATAGGAAGGGACTGAAGGGGACAGGAAGGTTAAGGGCTCACCTGGAAACCATATATAATCACAGCTTAATATCTTACAACTGCTTCTTTATCATAAATATAAAAGCAAGGTCAGAAGCACCCCACATTTATAGTAAATGTTGATAACATTTTATCATCATGACACCTATTTTTCATTCTTTCTGAGGTAGGCAAAGTCCAAATTTCATGTCTTCCCAGGTTTACTTTTCTAGTTTCATGCATTGACTGCACATTTGATTTTGGGGAACTGTTCCCTCTGTGTGTCAGGTTGGCAAGAGGTAAGAAGTCTCTCACTAGTGATGCCTACTCATAGGATGGTTCTGCCTTCCAAATACACCTGGGACCATACATTCAGTGTTTTGTGTTTGCCTATCAGGATGGTTTGCAAATGATATCAGTGGTTGTATCTTCAAAAGAGCAGTTGTCAAACTCTTATTTTCCCAGCAATTGAATAATTTTTTCAGATATAATATTCTGTAGAATTCCACAACATAATTATATATGAAAACACTGATTCAACAGACAGGTAGCTGAAAATGGTAACAGCCTGCGGTATACTCTCACTGCACTCATTATTTATCCAGAAACATGACAGAGACGGTAAGACATTTTCATTTCAAAATTTAATCACCAACAATATCTAACTGCTGCTTGTATTTCTCATAAACATCAAAGTCAGACAGGTAAGTACTAAAATTTATAATTCAACAAAATGAAGACATGACCTGCTAGAAATTAAATTCTTATTGGAAAATCGACTATTACATGACAAGACTATGTTCCAAGCAGATTAGTCTGAATCTTACCTGGCGTAAATGTGGGAGGGTCATGTTATTGCATGACTGGGTTACTGATATGGGAAAAATGAGTTATATAAATCTTATAGAAGATACAGTTTACTGTGATAAGCTCAAAGGATGTGCACTTAGCAAATTATACCAAGAGATATCAGGCTGAGGGATATTCAAGGATCATGGATTCTCTATTCTCCTTGGTTCTCCCTATACAAAATTCTATCTGGTTGCAAGAAACCCAGATTAAGTCCTCTTCTAACCCTTTATAATTCAAATTTGTCACCCTGAAACTCCAGGATGATTTCATAACATGATTGCAAAATCCCATTAACCAACCCTGTAGTAACTTAGTCGCAGAGTTTTTTTTTTCACTTCACCACTAGCATCCTCTTGCTACACTGCCACAGATTATGTAATAATGACCAGGTGTTGTGCATGCTCACTATGGGATGGCTTAGCAGATAGGCCTCAATAAAGCCATCCACATATGGGGGGACTTGCTTATACATCTGAAGAATGAGAGTAAATCAGGCACTGACTTTAAAAAAGAAAAAGACCAGGGCTAATATATATTTTCACTAAGAAATGCTTAACAGATGGTCATTTATACACACAGATTTTTATAGAAGCTTTTTTTTTTTTTTTTTTTTTTTTTTTTTTTTTTTTTTTTTTGAGATGGATTTTCATCCTGTCATCCAGGCTAGAGTACAGTGGCATGATCTAGGCTCACTACTACCTCTGCCTCTTGGGTTCAAGCGATTCTTGTGTACCAGCCTCCTGAGTAGCTGGGACTACAGGCGCCCGCTACCACGCCTGGCTAATTTTTGTATTTTTAGTAGAGACGGGGTTTCACCATGTTGGTCAGGCAGGTCTTGAACTCCTGAGCTCAAGCAATCTGCCCTCTTCAGCCTCCCAAAGTGTTGGAATTACAGGCGTGAGCCACCATGCCTGGCCTATAGAAGCTTTATACTGAGATTTGCACACAAGAATGGTTTAATAAGGCAATACCTTGAAAGGATGTTCACCAAAATGTGTTAAAATCATGTCTATAATACATGTGAGTTAGTAATTTCTAGTATACTTCCAAAGTGTTAAAATATATTAAAATAAAAAATTTGGGTGAAATTATTTGTACGCAACATGCTCAACTATGCAGAATTTTAGAGCTTCTAGAAACAGCTTGAAAATAAATCCTAAACTGAGGTCTCTGACTTTGGGGGGCTGTTTGCAAATTGAATTTGGATTATTGCCATTTTACAAATGAAGAAAGAAAAAACAAACCTCTCCCTCTAAAAAAAAAAAAAAAAAAAAAAAGGTCAAAGGAATTTCATTTGACCCAGTCATGATTACTCAGGAACTCAGTGGCAGAAATGAGAAGTGGAGCTGAGGTCTTCTGTGCTGAAGTCTAGGAATCGAATGAACTAAACTTCCAGTAAGTAGAGCCTAGCACTGAAGTTACAGATTAGAGCTGAATTATTGTAATTTGGTGTAAAACAAAATTCATTTCACTGAATTGGGAACAATTAATTGTTTAAAAATAATACTAAGATATAATTTCCTGTTACTTTGACTTTGTTCCTAATCCATGTCTGATGGCTTGGGAATGATAAATAATTGAAATGTAAAGCTATGTGTAGAAATAATCATTAGGCTTTGAAGACAGAACCAGTACTGGTAGAAATTGTAAGCCACTGTATTTGGCTATAAAATCATCCATAATAATCTTCTTAATAGATTTTGAGCCATCAGATAGATTATAAAGGGTTTGTAAAAAACCAAGTGTCATTTGCTTTTCCTGAAGAAATGCTAAATGCTAAAGCACATTCCCAGTAGATGATCATTTTACATGACCATCATTTAAAGAAATCCTTTTCCTCAAAGTAAAATTTAGAACAATCTAGTCTAGACTGAAGGTTTGGGTGGTTATTTGCATCTAATCTCATTCTCATGGAAAATTCTGAGCCACCCCCTCTCCCTATCATGGGGATTTAAGGGGTGGCTCAGGCAAGGTGCTCACGTTGGAAATGCATGACAAGGTTTCAGTAGTGGAGGAAGGCATGGGGTGAGTATTCATTAAAGCCATTTAGTTTGCTCACTCAAAAGATAAGTTGAAAGGATGGAAAAGGATCTAGAAATGGAAGACAAAGTCAATAGTAGAATTGAGACAATGTGAAAACAGGTGGACATGGAGCATAAAAGGGTCTCTTACCTTTATTGATTTTCCAGCATGTGATTTTATTAGTTTTGGAAGGTACGTATAAACATATGTTTATATATATGCAATCATTCTTTTCCTTTTACTGAAGATCCTTGATATCACTGATTAGGGTCAGTGATAGTGGATATAAATCAACAAAGGAACAGATCTCATAAACCAGTTCAATTAAAGAACATTAGTAACTAATAATCACATGAGAAGATAGGGCAGGTTTAGGCCATTGCATACAAACAGAGGTTACATTTTTAAAAATGTTAAGTTCCAGAATACATGTGCAGGATATGCAGGCTTGTTACATAAGTAAATGTGTGCCATGGTGGTTTGCTGCACCTGTTAACCCATCACCTAGCCCTGCATGCATTAGCTATTTATCCTGATGCTCTCCCTTCCCCCACCCTCCCAACAGGCCTCAGTGTGTGTTGTTCCCATCCCTGTGTCCATGTATTCTCGCTGTTCAGCTCCCACTTATAAGTGTGAACATGTGGTGTTTGGTTTTCTGTACCTGTGTTAGTTTGCTGAGGATAATGGCTTCCAGCTCCATCCATGCCCCTGCAAAGGACATGATCTTGTTCCTTTTTATGGCTGCATAGTATTCTATGGTATATATGTACCACATTTTCCTTATCCAGCCTATCATTGATGGGCATTTGGGCTGTTTCCATGTCTTTGCTATTGTGAATAGTGCTGCAATGAACACAGGCATGCATGTATCTTTCTAATAGAACAATTTATTTTCCAAAGGAAACATTTTATATGAAAAATATACTATCCCTATAATATGTATTTGTACCCAGTGGGATAATTCTGGGAGTAAGACAGTGTAATGCAGTTTGTTGGGTTGTTGCAAGGCTTCTAATGTTCTGCTCCCAAACATGACTTTCTTTCTTCATTCTTTTTGACAGGAATACTTACAAACTTGGCAGAGTACAAACAATGACAGAATATATATTCTTAGTAGATAAACAGGTTATTAAAGTGCCTTTTGATGGGACAGGGCCAAAAAGTATCATGAATAACCAAGTGTTCATTTTATTCCAAGGAGGGTGTTTGGTAAATGACTCTGATTTGGGGCCAGGAGTTAACAACCTGAGCTAGTGGCAAAGGAGACTTGCTGTGTCACTTTGGAAAGCATGTGTTGACGAACATTGTTGCTCTTTCTGATGGCAGTCTTTCTCATCATTTGCCACAGCTGAGAAGGCAGGCATCTCCCACAAAGTGGTTTAGATGACAGATGCTTCTTGCATGGACACTCTGAGTTAACTACTTTTCTAGAGATTCCTTTCCAGCTCAAGCTGGGATTACAGAAACCATTCAGCAAATGAACATTGACTGGACCAGCTGCTCCATATATAACATATTGAGGCTTTTCAACTTGTTTGAAGCCTGGTACAATTTATCTGCACAGGTGCTGCAGGTGGAAAGCTATTAAATTTTCATTTATGTTGGCATTTCACAGGCATTCAAGCTTTCCAGAGCTGGAGCAGGCTGCCATCTTAAATGATTGGATTTATAGGAAGTTCAAATCTTGCAGAGAGAAAAGGGAACATGTAGGCATTGACCTTGTTGGCTCATAATGTCTCCTTGGTTTCTGAACTTATTCAGTATTTTGTCCTCCCTTCCTCCCAGATGTTGTTGTGCCAGATTCATTAACTGACTAACCCTACTTTTCATTTTAATGACAAACATTTCTTTTTTTTTTTTTTTTTTTGAGACGGAGTCTCGCTCTGTAGCCCAGGCTGGAGTGCAGTGGCCGGATCTCAGCTCACTGCAAGCTCCGCCTAATGACAAACATTTCTAATGTCCAAATAATAAACTCTGATCTCAATAGTGACTCCTGACTTTAATCACTGGTTATCTGCTAGTCAGCTCTAGCTTAGTCTTAAAGACTTGCCTGAAGTTATCATTCTGTAATGCTATATGAAAAAAAACTGATTAAAAATGGTACAAAAGACTAGATTAACATATGAATGGATTATTATTTTCACCTAAACACAGATGAAAGAGACACAAATACGATAAATACATCCTATTCTGGAGCAGGGCATGTCTGCTATATGTATATATACACACACACACTATATATATATTATATATAGTGTGTATATATACTGTGTATATATATTATATATAGTGTATATATACACACTATAAATATAGTGGCTCACGCCATTCTCCTGCCTCAGCCTCTCAGAGTAGCTGGGACTACAGGTGCCCACCACTACCCCCGGCTAATTTTTTGTGTTTTTAGTAGAGACAGGTTTCACCGTGTTAGCCAGGATGGTCTTGATCTCCAGACCTCGTGATCCGCCCGCCTCGGCCTCCCAAAGTGCTGGGATTACAATATAATATATATAGTGTGTGTATATATTGTATTATATATATATAGTGTATTATATATATAGTGTGTATATATATTTTATTTTATTTTTGAGACAGGATCTTGCTCTGTTTTCCAAGCTTGGAGTCCAGTTGTGTAATCACAGCTCCCTGCAACCTTGAACTCCTGACCTCAAGTAATCTTCCGACCCTGGCCTCCCAAACTGCTGAGATTACAGGCATGACACACCATCCTAGCCTCAGATATATATTTTCTTCCTTTCCATGGGTTATCTTCTCACTCTACTGATAGTGTCCTTGGTATATAAAAGTTTTAGATTTTGACGTAATTCAATTTTTGTATTTCCCTTTGCTGCCTTTTCAGTCTTTATTATTTCTTTAATGTTGACTCTCTTCATAGTATTTTTATCACGATGGAAAAATTTTGGTTACTTTGCTGTTTTCTTAAGCTTTATGTTACAGACCTTTAATTAACCTCGCTAATTAACCTCGCTGCCTGAGATGCTTTTCATTCCTGTAGATTTTGACGTCCAGCCTGAATTGTAGCTCCTTATGGAGTGCCAGCAAGCAGGCAATAGGGCCAAGGGACCTTACACACCAAGTTGACTTCTATTTATGTTCTCTTCAAAATTGGAGTTCTACTCTAAACAGTAACACTTTATTTGGTTGGCTTGGTAGCCTCAGAATTCCACCATCTTTTTAATCTATTTATTCAACATTCACTGGTGCTTATAATTTCAATTTGTGCAGTTTGTTTAATCCCTATTTGTGTCATCTGAAAAATTAATGAGTATATCTGATACCCTCATCTAGGTCAGGTTTGGTTTTTTTTTTGAATATTTTATTATTTAAACTTTTTCCACATCTTTCTCCCCTACTTAATGATTTCTTACCACGTTGTTTCATAATAACATTTTCAAATCTGTAATTTGAACTAACTCTTAGATAACTTCTGAATTAGACAAAATTATTCTTTTTTTCTCACTTATAACCCTTTCTGGCACATTTTGTATACAGAATTATGTGTTAACTAAAATTATACCCTTAGTAACCTAAAACTTTAGTGGAACCCTAAAAAGCAAGAAATCCTGAATAATAGTGGGCATTTACCAGTAAGAACAATTCACAGTTTTAGAAACATATTTCCTCATATTACAACAATTCTTAATTGGAAATGACCCAGATATTAAATGAGCATTAAAAGTAACTTTAGGATTTTAATTTACACAAAAAGTTTACCTAAGACATTTATCCCATTCACTGTACTTATTACTTTTAACAAAGGAGACATGAGACATCAACTAACGTATGTAAAACAAGCATTGGTTTGGTCTGGAAAGGCGGGACCACCAAGGTGAGGAGTCTTGGGGGCTTTCAGATCACAGGTTGGAGACAAATTGTTGCATTCTTTTGAGTTTCCAATTAGCCTTTCCAAAGGAAGCAATCAGATATGAATTCATCTCAGTGAGACTGAATAGAATGGGAGGCAGACTTGCCCTAAGCAGCTCCTAGCTTGAATTAACACTGACATTTTAAAATATTTAGCAAAGACAAACATAAAATTCAGATAAAATGTATGCTGACAATTCTGAAGGCATTTCTATTTTTATTCCACCAATAATTTTAAGGATAGCTTGTTTAGTAAAATTGTACTTTAAATCACATGAACTTGAAAATTGCTAACACTTATTTACTTAATTTATAAGCGGTCTTTTACTTACAAGCCAATTTGGTAGACACAACATATAACAATAAGTGTGCATACAAATAAACACATCTAGACATGTATACACACATAAACAAAGATCCCACAGCTTGAAACCTTAGCCATGAGATAGCAATACAAGCTTGCTGGTTTTACTTTGCCCCAATAGATAATCCAAGGAAGGCTGTGAACCAAAATTTTGGGTAAAGCAGTCTCCATGGCCGTTTGATTTTTTGTTTGTTTGTTTGTTTTTTGAGACGGAAGTTTCGCTTTGTTGCCCAGGCTGGAGTGCAGTGGCGTGATCTCGACTCACTACAAGTTCCGCCTCCCGGGTTCACGCCATTCTCCTGCCTCAGCCTCTCAGAGTAGCTGGGACTACAGGTGCCCGCCACCACCCCCGGCTAATTTTTTTGTATTTTTAGTAGAGACGGGGTTTCACCGTGTTAGCCAGGATGGTCTTGATCTCCTGACCTCGTGATCCGCCCGCCTCGGCCTCCCAAAGTGCTGGGATTACAAGCATGAGCCACTCCGCCTGGCTGGCCATTTGATTTTTAAAGGCTAAACCTCCCCAGACTACAGGAGCACTGGGGTCAAACAGTACAAAAGGAGAGCATCACACATAAACCAGGCTCCCTACTTACAACAGGAACACAAAAGCCTGGATACATGCAATGCCATCCCACTTTCCCATTAGACAGTAAACTTCAGATTTTAAACAAATTTGGGACCAAGCAGCATTGCAACTGTGAGAGAAAATTCTAAGGAGGGTTTAATACTAGGCCTCAGAACCTCTGCCAAGAGCCTCTTCTTTTGAGTGTGAGGTCCACAGAACCCACGGAGCATCCTCCTGTGGTGTCCAGTCTTAGAGTTCCAGATGTCTCTGACCTTAGGTGGTCGCCACCTGCAGGTTTCCCCTCCAAAGCATACTATGAGGTTTATAAGAATAGGAAACAGCCGCCGTAAGACTCTCCAGGCTGGCTTGCCAAAATATGTTAAGGGTGTCCAGGTTCTTGGCATCTTGAACAAAGAATTGGACAAAACGCACAAATAAAACGCAAGGAAGGAATGAAGGGATTTATTGAAAATGAAAGTACACTTCACAGTGTGGGAGCAGGCCCGAGCATAGGGGCTCTAAGGGCAGGTTTTTTTTTTTTTTTTTTTTTTAAATATATATTTTTTAAAGCAGCTAAACCCCTTTTTCAAACAGAAGCTTAAGCGAAAACTCAGTGCAGCTGATAAGAGCAGCAGCTGCTCTGTTTGGGGCAAGGGATAAAGAAGTTCAGGCTCCTGCTTTCCTTCCTCCAGTTCCTAAAGCTTTTCTTCTGAACTTGGATAGAGGCTTTACTCAGAAGAGAAAGACCTGCTAATCAGGTAGGAAATGGAACACAGTCATTCACTCCTTCTTCCCCAGCCCTACTTACATCAAAGCAATTCTGCTTTCATATGTTAAACATATTTAGAAGTCCATGTAACATTCAACTTAAACAACAGGGTTCTCTGTGTGAAATAGCTGTTCAAAGACCTCCAATCTAGTTCACAGGGCAAAACCTCAACCCATATAGAGCTGAGGACTTGTAACCATGATACAGCTCTATGACACCCCAATGTGGATACTAACCCAGGTGAGTAGCTCACATAGGGAAGATTAAAACCCAGAGCGGGGTCACCTGGCAAAGAGACCAGTTACTGAGACACACAACTCTTAGTTTTGATTCTAGAAATTGTAAACTGGAAGGAACTCAGAGATCACCTAGCCCAGCAACTGCAAATGATGTGTTGGTGTGTATAACATTTTAAAAATCCGTCACCAGCAATTAAAAAAATAAGAAATGAGACATAGGGCTTTTTGGAACTTACAAACAGGGTTGGTCCAGTGAGAGGGGGCTGGACAGAACTGCCACAGCTTTCAGAAAGCATGCAGGTTATATAGCATTTTCACTTATCACCCTTCCCTCAACTACCTCCACCTGACAATCTTCATTTAATCCAAACAAAGGGCCTTGATCACCTGTACAGCCTGTGTTTCATGGGATGGGCAAGGGCCTCAGATGTTTCTTACAGATAAGGAATTAATCTCCAGGTTGGTCATGCTCAAAAGTCTGAATTCACAGTGCCCATGTATACATCTGTCATATGTGGGCATTCTCAGGGTATGCTTAAGTTATCACTGTCAGGTTCATCTATCATCTGCCATAAACTTTGTGCTTAACATAATACCCTTGAGATTCATCCATGTTGTAGCGTGTGATCAGATTTCTGTCTTTTTAAAAATGATGTAATATTTGCAATATAAACATCATAAAAGTATATAGTCACTAGCCTATCCAAGGTCAATGCTAAAGAAAAAATCTTAAAGGCAGCTAGAGAAAAAAGTCAGATCATGTACAATGGGAAGCCCATCAGGCCAACAGCAGATTTCTCAGCAGAAATATTACAAGCCAGGGGAGATTAGAGGCCTACTTTCAACATTATTAAAGAAAAGAAGTTTCAAGCAATAATTTTATGTCTTGCCAAACTAAGCTTCATCAGTGAAGGAGAAATAAAATCTTTTCCAGGCAAGCAAATGTTAAGGGAATTTGTTACCACTGCACCAGCATTATGAGAGATCTTTAAGGGAGTTCCAAACATGGAATCAAAAGTATAATACCTGCTACCACAAAGTTGCACTTAAGTAAATAGCCCATAGATCCTATAAATCAACCACCTAACAACTTTGCAATAGGATCAAACCTTAATATCAACATAAACCTTGAATGTAAATGGTCTAAATGTTCTACTTAAAAGGCTCAAAGTGACAATTTGGATTAAAAACCAGGACCCATCTGTCTGCTGTCTTTAAAAGACCTATCTCACTGACAACATTCATAGACTCAAAGTAAAGTTGGAGAAAGATCTATCGCTGAAACCAAAAACAAAAAAAAGAGATGAGGTTGCTATTCTTGTATCAGATAGAACATACTTTAACAACAGTAAAAAAGACAAAGAAGGAGATTACATAATGATGCAGGGTTCAATTCAACAAGAAGACAACTATCTTACATATATACACAACCAACATTGGAGCACCCAGATTAATAAAACAAGTACTTCTAGATCTACAAAAGACTTACACTGCCACTCAATAGGAGACTTCAACACCTCACTGACAGTATTGGACAGATAATCAAGGCAGAAAACTAGCAAGTAAATTCTAGACTTAAATTTGACATTTGACCAATTGGACCTAAAAGATCTAATAGAATATTCCGCTCATCAACCACAGAGTATACATTCTTTTTATCTGTATGTGGTACATATTCCAAGATTAGAACACTTTTTGCTGGCCAAAAGCAAGTCTCAATAAATTTAAAAAAAAAAAGAAAAAGAAATCATTCCAACCATACTCTCCAATCACAATGGAATAAAAATAGAAATAAATACCAAGAAGATCCCTCAAAACCACACTATTGCATGGAAATTAAACAACTTGCTCCTGAGTTAATTTTGGGTAAGCAATGAAATTAAGGCAGAAATTTAAAAAATTCTTTGAAATAAATGAAAATAAAGACCCAACATACCAAAATCTCTGGGATGCTGTGAAGGAAGTGTTAAAAGTTTACTGCACCAAATGCCTACCTCAAAAACTTACAAAGATCTCAAATTAAGAATCTAACATCACACCTAATAGAAATAGAAAAAAGGACAAACCACAAAGCTAGCAGAAGAAAAACAACTAAAATCAGAGAACTGAATGAAATTGAGACCCAAAAATCTACACACAGAATCAATAAACCAAAAGTTGGTTTTTGAGAGGATAAACAAGGTTGATAGACTGCTAGATATGTTAACAAAGAAAAAAAGAGAGAAGATCCAAATAGGCATAATCAGAAATGTCAAAGGTAGTATTACAACTGATCCCACAGAAATAGAAAATTCCTAGAAACATACAACTTCCTAAGACTAAACCAGGAAGAAACAAGAATCCTGAACATGTCAATAATGAGTAATGAAATTAAATCAGTAATAAAAATTATACCAACCAAATAAAGCCCTGGACAAGATGGATTCACAGCCCAATTCTACCAAACATACAAAGAGGAGATGATATGAATCCTACTTACTATTCCCAAAAATCAAGGAAGAAGGACTCCTCCCTAACTCATTCTATAAACCAGTATCATTCTGATATCAAAATCTGGCAAACACACAACAAAAAAAGAAAATTTCAAGCCAACATTCCTGATGAACGTATGATATGGTTTAGATCTGTGTCCCCACCAAATCTCATGTTGAATTATAGGCTCCAATATTGGAAGTGGGGTCTGGTGGGAGGTGGTTGGATCATGGGGGTGGATTTCACAGAATAGTTTAGCACCATCCCCTTGATGCTGTTCTCATGATACTGAGTTCTCATGAGATCTGGTTCTATAAAACTATGCAGCAACTCCCTCCTCACTCTCTCTTCCTTCTGCTCCAGCCATGTGAAATGTGAAATGTCTGCTCCATTTTCCCTTCCACCATGATTGTAAGTTTCCTGAGGCCTCCCTAGAAGGCAAGCAAATGCCAGCATCATGCTTCCTGTACAGGCTGCATAATTGGGAGCCAATTAAACCTATTTTCTTTATAAATTACCCAATCTCAGGAAGCAATGTGAACACAGACTAATACAGAAAAATTTTATAGGAATTTTTATAGCAACCTGAGGACAGACTAATACAGAAAATTGGTACTCAGAAGTGGGGCATTGCTATAGATATACCTGAAAATGTGAAAGTGACTTTGGAACTGGGTAACGGGCAGAGGTTGGAAGAATTTGGGGACTCAGAAGAAGATAGATGATGGAAAGTTTGAAACTTTCTAGGGACTAGCTGAATGTTCATAACCAAAATGCTGATAATCAAATGTACGATGAAGTCCAGGCTGATGAAGTCTCAGATGGAAATGAGGAACTTGTTGGGAACTAGAATAAGATTACTTTTGTTATGCTTAGCAAAAACTTGGCTGCATTTTGCCTCTGTCCTAGGGATCTGTGGAACTTTGAACTTAATAGTGATGATTTAGGTTATCTGGTGGAAGGAATTTCTAAGCAACAAAGCATTCCAGAAATAGCCTGGCTGCTTCCAAAAGCCTGTTCTTATATGTGTTAGCAAATAAATGACCTGAAGTTGGAACTGATACTTAAAAGGGACACAGAATGTAAAAGTGTAAAAAATTTGCAGCCTGGCCCTGTGGTAGAAAAACCCATTTTCATGGGAGGCATTCAAGCAAAAATTTGCATGAGTAAAAAGGAGTCAAGTAGTTAAGACAATGGAGGAAAGGCCTCAAAGGCATTTCAGATAATATATAAAGAACTTAAACAATTGAGCAAGCAAAAAACCAAATAACCCCATTAAAAAAATGGAAAAAAGACATGAATGGACACTTCTCAAAAGAAGATGTACATGTGGCCAACAAACATGTAAAATGCTCAACATCACTAATCATCAGAGAAATGTACATCAAAGCCACAATGAGATACCATCTCACACCAGTCAGTATGGCTATTATTAAAAAGTCATAAAATAACAGATGCTGGTGAGGTTGTGGAGAAAAGGGAATGCTTATATACTGTTGGTGGGAAGGTAAATTAGTTCAACCACTGTGGAAAGCAGTTTGGAGATTTTTCAAAGCACTTAAAACAGAACAACCATTGAACACAGAAAACCCATTACTGGGTATATACCAAAGGAATATAAATTATTCTACCAAAAAGACACATGCACTTATATGTTCCTGAAGCACAATTTGTAGTAGCAAAGACAAAAAATTAGCCCAGATGTGCATCAGTGGTGGACTGGATAAAGAAAAATTGGCACAAATACACCATTGAACACTACGAAGCCACTAAAAAGAATGAAATCATGTCTTTGCATCAATATGGATGCAGCTGGAGGCCATTATCCTAAGTGAATTAACTCAGGAACAGAAAAACAAATACTACATTTGGTTTTCTCACTTATAAGTGGAGCAAAACATTGGGTACTCATGGACATAAAGATGGCCACAATAGACACTGGGAACTATTAGAGGAGAGAGGGGGAAAGAGTCAAAAAACAATTTTGTACTATGCTCACTACCTGAGTGATGGAATTATTCATACCTCAAATCTCAGCATCACACAATATACTCATGTAACAAACCTGCACATACACACCCTGAACCTAAAGGTTGAAATTATTAAAAATGGCATAATAGTTCATTTTATGTGTATATATACCACATTATCTTGATCCAGTCATCTTTTAATGGACATTTGGATTGCTTCTACCTCTTAGCTATTGTAAATAATGCTGCTATGAACATAAGTGTGCAGAGATCTCTTTGAGATCCTGCATTGATTTCTTTTGGATATATACCCAAATGTGGGATTGCTGTATTATAAATTATTTTTAATTTTTTGAGGAACCTTCATACTTCTTGCCACAGTGGCTGCATTGTTTTACAATCCTACTCAAATTGCAAAGGTGTTCCATTTCTCCACATCCTCACAAACCCTTTTTTTTTTCATTCTTTTGATAATACCCATCCTAATCGCGGGTGAGCGTATTTCACTGTGGTTTTAATGTGCATTTCTCTTGCGATTATTGATCTTTTCATATTCTAGTTGGCCATTTGGAGAATTGTCTATTCAAGTTATTTACCAATTTTTAAATCAGGTTATTTGGTTTTTTGGTTGTTGAGTTGTAGAAGTTGTTTATATATTCTGGTTATTAACCCCTTTTCAGAAATACAATTCGTGAATATTTTCTCCTATTCCATATCTTTCCTTTTCTATCTGTTGATTATTGTTTTGATGAGAAGTTGTTTTAAATTGTGACATAGTCCTGTTTGTCTATTTTGCTTTTTTGTCTGTGCTTTGCTGTCATATCTAAGAAATCGTTGCCAAATTCAATATCCTGTAGCATTTACCCTATGTTATCTTTTGGGAGTTTTACAGTGTTAGGTCTTATGTTTAGGTCTTTAATTCATTTTGAGTTAATTTTTATATATGCTGTAAGGTAAGGGTCCAACTTCATTCATTTGCATGTCACTATCCTATTGTTTCAATACCATTTGTTGCAGAGATTATCCTTTTTCCATTGTATATTCTAGGCACCCTTGTCAAAGACCACTGGATCATTTACATGTGGGTTTATTCTGGACTCTGTTCTGTTTCATTGGTTTATATGCCTTTCTTATGGCCATAACATACTGTTTTGATTACTGTTGCTTTGTAATAATTTTGAAATCAGGAAGTGTGATGCCTCCAATCTTCTTTCCTTTCTTAGGATTGTTTTGGCTATTTGGGTTCCCTTGAGATTCCACATGAATTTCAGAATTTTTTGTCTGTAATACGTCTGTAAAATATGCCATGGCAATTTTGATAGGAATTGCATTAAATTCGTAGATCACTTTGGGTAATATGGACATTTTAACAATATTAAGTCTTCCAATCTATGAGCATGAGATATCTTTCTATTTGTGTGTATTTTCTTTAAGCAATATTTTGTAGTTTTTGGTGTCTGTTTTAAACCTCCTTGGTTAAACTTATTCTTATGTATTTTATCCTTTTGGGTGCTATAGTAAATGGGATTTTCTTAATTTTATTTTCAATGTATTCATTATTAATACATAGAAATGCAAGTGATTTTTATAAGTTGATTTTGTATGCTACAAATTTGCTGAAAGCATTTGTTAGTTTTAACTTTTTTTGTTTGTGGAATCTTTATAGAGTTTTCTCCATAAAAGATCATCAGTGAACAGAGATAATTTTACTTCTTTCTTTCCAATTTGTATGCATTTTATTTTATTTCTTTTTTATTTTATATTTTTTCCCAATTGCTCTGGCTGGGACTTTTAGTACTATGTTGAACAGCAGTAATAAGAATGGACATTCTTGCTTTCTTCCTGATCTTAGAGGAAAAGTTTCAGTCTTTCACCACTGACTATGACCTTAGCTGTGGGCTTTTCAAAATTTATTTTTATTATGTTAAGGTAGTTTCCTTTTATTCCTACTTTGTTGAGTGTTTTTGTCATGAAAGATTGTTGAACTTTGTCAAATGCTTTTAAAACAATTTTAATTTTATTTTAAATTGACATAAAGTTGTAGGTATTTATTATGTACAACATGGTGTTCTGAGATGTATACATTGTGGAATTGCTAAATCTAGCTAATTAACATATGAATTACCTCACAAAGTTACCATTTTTTGTGGTAACAGCACTTATAATCTAGTATCAGAATTTTTCAAGAATACAATACATTGTTATTAACTAGTCACCATGTGTTACAATAGAGCTCTTAAAATTATTCATCATCGCTAACTGAAATTTTGTATCTTTTGACCAACACTTCCCATACACCACACCTCCACCATTGCAACAGCATCTAGTAACCACCAATCTACCCTCTACTTTATTAGATCAACTCGTTTAGATTCCACGTATAAGTGAGATCATGCAGTATTTCTTTTCTGTGCCTGGCTTATTTCACTTAACATAATGTCCTCTAGGCTCATTCATGTTGCTGCAAATGACAAGATTTCCTTTTTTTTTTTAATCACTGACTAGTGTATATATATACTATATTTTCTTTATTCATTTATCTGTTGATGGACACTTAGATGGATTTCATATCTTAGCTGTCAGGTTGGTGCAAAAATAATTGTGTTTTTTGCCACTGAAAGTAATATTTTGGATAATGCTGTAATAAACATGAGAGTGCAGCTATCCCTTTGACAAACTGACTTCCTCTTTTTGGATATATATCCAGTAGTTGAATTGCTTGATCATATGGTGATTCTATTTTTGTTTTTTTAAGGAAACTCCATACTGTTTTCTATAATGGCTACACAAATTTACATTCCTACCAATAGTTTGCAAGGGTTCCCTTTATCCACATGTTCATCAGCACTTGTTACCTTTTGTCTGTTAATAGCCATTCTAACAGGTGTAAGGTAATATCTCATTGTAGTTTTCATTTGCATTTTCTTGATGATAAGTGTTGAGGATTTTTTAATATATCTGTCAGCCATTTGTATATCTTCTTTTGATAATTGTCTATTCTGTTTCTTTGTTCATTTTGTATTTTTAAGACAGGGTTTCAGTATTTTTTGTTTGTTTGTTTTTGTTTTTGTTTTTGTTTTGCTGTGGCTGAGGTGCAGTGGTGCAAGCACGGCTCACTGATGCCTTGCTCTGAGCTGAAGTGATCCTCCCACCTTAGCCTCCTGAGTAGCTGGGACTACAGGCACACACCACCACACCTGGCTAATTTTTTAATTTTGTAGAGATAAGATCTTACTCTTTTGCCCTGACTAGTCTTGAAAATCTAGACTCAAGTGATCCTCCCTCCTTGGCCCAAAAAGCTGGAATTATAGACTTGAGTCACTCTACACAGCCTCTTTGCCCATTTTTAATTCAGATTATTTGTTCTCTTCGTATTAAGTTTTTATGTTTCTTATACATTTTTAATATCAATCCTTTATTAGATGTGTACTTTGTGAATATTTTCTTCCTTTCCATAGGTTGTTTCTATATTCTGTTGATTGTTTCCTTTGCTGAGTAAAAGCCTTTTAGGTTAATATAGTCTCATTTTTCTCTTTTTTGTTTTCGTTTGCTGTGCTTTTGAGGTCTTAGCCAAAAGATCTTTGCCTATATTAATGTCCTGGAGTGTTTCTCATATGTTTTCTTCTAGAATTTTTACCGTTTTAGATCTTATGTTTAAGTCTTTAATCCATTTTGAGTTGGTTTTTGTATATGCTGAGAGATAGGGATCTAGTTTCATTCTTCTGTATAGGGATCTTCACTTTTCCAGCACCATCTATTAAAGAGGATATTCTTTTCACAGTATATGTTCTTGGAGTCGTTGATGAAAATCAGTTGGCTGTAAATCTATATTTATGTTTTGGTTCTCTATTCTCTTCCATTGGTCTATGTGGTTGTTTTTATAGCAGTACTGTGCTGTTTCGGTTAGTATAGCCTTGTAATTCAAGTAGTTGATACTCCCAGCTTTGTTCTTTTGCTCACAATAACTTTGACTATTCAGATTCTTTTTTGGTTCCATATAAATTTTAGAATTGTTTTTTCAATTACTATGAAAAATGTCATTGGTGAGCGTGGCGTGGTGGCTCACACCTGTAATCCCAGCACTTTGGGAAGCTGAGGTGGGTGAATCACCTGAGGTCAGAAGTTCAAAACCAGCCTGACTAAATGGTGAAACCCCATCTCTACTAAAAATACAAAAATTAGCCAGGTGTGGTGGCATGTGCCTGTAATCCCAGCTATTTGGGAGGCTGATACAAGAGAATCACTTGAATCCAGGAGGTGGAGGTTGCAGTGAGCTGAGATTGTGCTACTGCACTCCAGCCTGGGCGACAGAAAGAGACTCCAAATCAAAAAAAAAAAAAAAAAAAAAAAAGAAGAAAAATGTCATTGGTATTTTTGATAGGAATTGCATCGAATCTGTAAATTGCTTTAGGTAGTATGGCTATTTTAACAATATTAATTCTGCCTGTTTATTAGCAGTGATATCTTTCAATTTGTTAGCATCCCTTTCAATACCTCTTATCAACATTTGTAATTTTCCTTGTAGAGACCATTTATGTCCTTTGTTAAATCCATTCTTAGGTGTTTTTTTTTTTTTTTTTTTTTTTTTTTTTGTAAATGTTATAAATGTGATGTTTTCCTTATTTTTTTCAGATAGTTTGCTGTTATGGTTTTAAAATGCTGCTGATTTTTGTATGTTGCTTTTGTATCCTGCAAGTTGTTTATTAGTTCTCACAGTTTTTGGTGGCATCTCTGGGGTTTTCTACATATTAGATCATATCATCTGCCCATAGGGACAATTTAACCACTTTTTTCCAAATTGTAGGCCTTTTCTTAATTTCTCTTACCTAACACTTCCGGTCAGGACTTCTGGTATGTTGAATAGAAGAGGCAAGAATTAGCATCCTTCTCTTTTCTAGATATTAGAAAAAGTTTCAACTTTTTCTCATGAAGTGCTATATAAATTGGATGTTTGTCATGTATAGTGTCCATTTGGTTGAGGTATACCCCTTCTATACTTATTTTTTTGAGAATTTTCATTATAAAAATGTTGAATTATGTCAAATCCTTTTCTGCAGCTATTGAAATAATCATATGGCTTTTGTCCTTTATTCTGTTAATGGCATATATCATATTTATAGATTTGTTTATGATGAACTATACTTGAAACCCTGGGATGAACCACATTTTATCAGGGTAAATGTTCTTTTCATTGTGCTGTTGGATTTGGTTTGAGTGTTTTTTTGAGGATTTTTGCATCTATGTTCATCAAAGATATAGTCCTATAATTTTGTTTCCTTATAGCGTCCTTGTCCGGCCTTGGTATCAGGGTAAAAGTGACATTTTAAAATGAGTTTGAAAGAATTCTCTTCCTTCCAATTTTTTGGAATAATTTGAGAATTAGCATTAGTTCTTTAAAAAATATATGGTAGAATTCAGCAGCAGAGAAGCCATCCAGTCGTGGTCTTTGTTGGAAGACTTCATTACTGCTTTAAGCTCATTACTTGTTATTGATCTGTTCAGGAGTCTCGTTCTTTCTTATTTAATTTTGATGTATTGCATGTGTCCAGGAATTTATTAATTTTCTCTAGATTTTCCAATTTTTGATGTATAGTTGTTCATAATAGTCTCTAAAAATCCTTTGTATTATTGTGTCATCAGTTGTAATGTCTTTTTTGTTTCTGATTTTATTTATTTGGTTCTTGTCTTGTTTTTTAGTCTAGAGAATGATTTGTCAATATTGCTTAATTTTTCAAAAAATTAACTTTACTCTGGTAAAAATCAATTTTGAAATGTCCATGTAATGTAGTACCATGCAGGTATTCAAGATAATTAGGTATATATTTTTGTGATGCTATATTGCAACGTTCATTGAGTGAAGAAAGGAAGTTACAGAATAACATATTCAGTATAATATCATTTGTTTACAAAAAATGAAGACAAGAAAGGAAATATTGCTTATGTATGCTTGTATATGTATTCTTTATGGAGGGATACAAAATAAATTGTTAATAATGATTTTAAAAACAAAACTGACTTTACATTTCCTATTTAGTATTTTTTAGTCTCTATTTTAATTTTGCTTATCTTTTCAAAAAACTAATTTTAATTTTGTTGATCTTTTGTATTATATATTTAATTTCAATTTTATTTGTTTCTCCTCTTATCTTTATTATTTTTATCCTTCTAGTAGTTTTGGATTTGTTTTGTTCTTGCTTTTCTAATTCCTTGAGGTACATTATTAAGATGTTTTTAAAAAGTTTTCTACTTTTTTGATACAGAAATTTAGTATTATAAACTTCCCTCTTATCTGCGTTTCCTATATCCCATAGGAATGTTGTATTTATATTTTTATTTGTTTCAAAAAGTTTAAATGGCACATTGGCTATACAGGAGCATGTTGTTTAATTTCCATGTATTTGTGGTTTCTAAAGGTCTTCTTGTTATTGATTTTTAGTTTTATTCCCTTGAGGCCAGAAAAACTGCTTAACATGATTTAATTTTTGTAAACTTGTTGAGACTTTTGGCCTTACATATAGTCTATCCTGGAGAATGTTTTATGTGCTGATGAGAGGAGTGTGTATTCTGCCCGAAGTGAATGAAATGTTCTATAAATGTCTGTTAGGTCCATTTGTTCTATAGAGGAGTTCAAATCTAGGGTTTCTTTGTTGATTTTCTGTCCAGATGGCCTTTCGAATAATGAGAGTGCAATGTTGAAGTCCCTTTCTATTATTATATTAAGGCCTATCTCCCCCTTTAGATCTATCAATATTTGCTTCATGTGTCTGGGTGCTTCATCGTTGGGGGCATATATATTTATAATTGTTATAGTGTCTTGATGAATTCATCCTTTTATCATTATATAATGATCTTTGTCTCTTTTCTACAGTTTCTGACTTAGACTCTATTTTATCTCATATAAATATAGCTACTTCTCTTTCATTTTGGTATACATTTGCATAGAATATCTTTTCCCATCCCTTTAAGTCTGTGTGTGACATTCCAGGTGTATGTTTTTTGCAGGCAGTGTTTCTTTAGTTGTTTTTTTTTTTTTTTTTTTTTCTGGTTGTTTTGAATATTCTTTGTTACTTTATTCTTCTTTTTGTTGTTTATTTTTGTGGTTTGGTGTGTTTCTGTATTGATAAAGTTTGATTCTTTTCTTTTTCTCATTTGTGTATCTACTATAGCAGTGAGTTTTATACCTTCAGTTGTTTTCCTTATGGTAATTATCATCCTTTTTTCCCTAGATACAAGATTTCTTCTAGCTAGCTCAAAGGCCTTTTGAAACAAAAGACCAGAGATTCTCTCACACAAGAGTAAGAAAGTGGAGTTTATTTTAAGACTATGTATTATAAGAACTAGAAATATATTTGAGTTCTGAAGCATCTTTAAAGTCCGGTTAGTCTTTTATAGCCAAGTTGGCAGGGCTAATTTTTTCACTAAGATAAAAGGGAGAGGTATTGTGGATAAGCTGTAGAATGCTTCAAGATTTATCCAGTACAGATTTATATGGAAGCTAGCCAGGTGTCTTTAGCACTTTTACAAAATTGTGTCAAACAGTTTCTTATTTATTTTAGGGTAGCTTAAAACTTGTTTCAGCTTCTATTTTTTGCATTATTGAAACATTCTATCATCAGTGCACTTCACAACAGACTCTCTTTTACAGTCCCTTAATATGTTTTGTAACTAAATGAAATATAGAATTAACTGGACATGAGGGAGATAGTTTATGATTAAGAAGAAGTGCCATTACCAAAATTTGTAATTTTATTTAGTGTAATTATTTATAGAAAATGGACTATTATCTTGGGATTTGGTGTTAACTATTCAAATTATGATATGCACAGAGACTTAAAATTATTGTAAATACAACAAGTTATCTAATTTAGTAGAGTTAATCAGCTATTGCACAAAGTCCTTAGTCATTTTTGTAAAAATCATAGCTGAGTATAATAATCAAAGATAGAAATTATTTTCATGGTATCCATCCACATTCATTCTGTAACGATGCTGTGGGTTGTAAAAATCCTGACAAAAGGGCTGTATTTTGTGTACTTTCAAGTGACTTTTTGTGGCAAAGTGTTTACTTGTATAATTTAAAAGCAAGTTCAGGTTTAAAAACAAGTACATTTGGATATGTATATGTGAAAATCAATTTTTCACCTTAGGATTTTAGAACTAGGTTCAATGACTATGTATTCTTTCAATGCTCAATGGCTTCTATTTTGTATATATATTTACCTTTACATGCCTGCCTAACAAATCTTAAAAATCAAGGCTATTACAGTGTGTTAGGTTTTAATATTCTGTATAGTCATATGAATTGCTTTCAACTAGTTTTAGCAACAAAAATAGCATTTTACGTTTTCATTCGGTGCCTTCACATCCTCCCAATAATACACTTTTTTTCCTTCTCTACCTCTTCTGAAATGGGTCTACTTTTTGCCAACTAAACAATAAAGAACATGTTTTAAGTATTGTTTTCCTTCACCTCAACTTTGGCCCAGACTGTTTTCTCAACTCTGATTATTATTCATGAATTTGGTCATGGGTTTGTTCTTACTTTTGAATTTTCCTCAGCTTTCTTTTGCTATTCTCTTTAATATGTGCCATTAACACATATATGTAAATACTTAAATTCTTCAGAAAAAATAAAATTGTGTTTTCTGCCTACTTTGTTAACAGTCTCTTAATATTCCCTGCCAGACACTGTGGCCATGGTAGGTTTTTAAAAACCTGTGGGAATGAATGACACCTGGTAAGCAGGTGTTCTCTGAGCTGATTTTCCACTGTGCCCATTGTTGATACCCTTGCTTTATGACCTGGTTTCTGACCTCAGATATTGGCTACTTTCTAAGACTCTGCTTAACTTTGGTGCCAGTGTGTCCCTTGATCTGACTTTCTTCTTAAATTTTTGCTATCTTGAACGGGGTTTTGTGGATAACCCCTTTCTTGTTTTTGAACTCTAATAAATTAAACTCCCCATAGCTAAATGATGACATATCCCTAACCTGGAGCTTTTACCAAGCAGCAGTTCTTTTTGGATCTCTCCTATTGAGGACTCTCTTTTTTCCCCAGGGCAGTCATTATGATTAATTCACAGGATCACAGGAGAGGACCTTTTAAGTCCATTTAGGTACATTCTGGAATGTAAGACTATACTGTGGAATAGTGGGATAAAATGTGTAAAATGCTCTCACAGGCATGCTTTATCTGTGAGGACCTGAGAGCAGAAAAGCTTTGGTAATTAATTTGATAGGTTCTGGGATGGGTATTGGACTTTGGTGGTGATAAGTGAAGAGATTGTTATTTGAATGTGAAGAGAGCTGTATGTGCTTTTCCATCTCTGAGCAGGGAGTGTAAAATCTATTTAGAGATGTAGCCATCAGCCAAAAGTGAGAAGTCTCTTAAAACAAGCAAAAAAGGCACTGCTAATAATTTTGATTCCTGCACCAAGTGCTCTATAAAAGTCGTGCTAAAAATGCCACTCTTAGCAAATTGTATTTCACTATAATTTAGAGCATGTTACAACTTCTTCAAGTGATGAAGCTAGAGAACAAAGTGTTTGAGAATGTTTAATATGGGGATTTACATTTGAGTTAACTAAGCTAAAAAAAAAATCCCCATAGAATTGAAATTATTGATAACTTATGTGATTACCATGGAAGCTTATTGGGATTCAGCATGAGAATACTACTTCCTAAGATGCAAAGAAATGTACATTATTGACATTAGATAAATCCATATAGAAGATATGTGGATCCTACTGGCCCTTAAATATTTACTTTTTAAAAAGTTACTGTTCTGTCCATTCTTGAGGTGGAGATGGCTGCGGCTATGGTGGTGATGCTGCGAGGGGGTCTCCTGCCCCAGGCGGGCCAGCTGCCTGCCCTCCAGACTGTCTGCTATGGCTCTAAGGCTGTTACCTGTCACCATCGTGTGATGCATTTTCGGCAACAGAAGCTGATTGCTGTGACTGAATATATCCCCCAGACACCAGCCGTCAACCCAACAAGTCTGCCATCTCCTCCCGGCCCCCAACAGGAGGCATCACTGGTAGCCCTAGAACTTACCACAGAGGGAGAAAGGTTGCCAGGAGAAGTGACAGCTGATGTACCCTTGGTTATTGCTTTCCAATTTCAGGAGACGGGCCTCATCAGGCTTCTCCACCGGGAGGTAGCAGCAGTTTCCCAGGACAACCAAATGATAACTGTTTGCCAGAAGGTGGCTCCGAGCGCAGAGGACAAGCTTCTTATGCGACACCAGCTGCGGAAACGCAAGATCCTGATGAAGGTCTTCCCCAACCAGGTACCGAAGCCCTTCCTGGAGGATTCCAAGTGCCAAAATCTGCTGCCCCTTTCTGTGGGGCACAACGTGCTGCTGGTCAGTGAAGAACCCAGGGTCAAGGAGATGGTCCGGATCTTAAGGACTGTGTCATTCCTGCCGCTGCTAGGTCGCTGCATCAGTGACACCATCCTCAGCAGGCAGGGCATTATCAACTACTCCAATCTCCCAAGCCTGCCCCTGGCACGGGGGGAGCTTGTAGTAGGCCTCATCCGCCTCACCGCCCAGACCCACTCCCTGCTCCAGCACCAGCCCCTGCAGCTGACCACCCTGTTGAACCAGTACATCAGACAGCAACGTGAGAAGGATTCTGTTTTGTCAGTCAATGGGAAGCCAGATCATCCTGACCCTGTTCCGGACTCTTACCCAGCCTGTTTAGCCAGCCCTGCCCATAAATACACTGTCCGATTGGCTGTGCTGTCCACCATGGGAGATGTGGAAGAACTTGGGGTGGGGGAGTGCGTTTGTCACTGGGCTTTACTAACACTGGACAATATCACTCCCACACTGGGGGAGTCATATTATCAGGTATAGGGTCACTTGGAGATGCAGAGGATTCCATTTCAAATGGAGGCTGTCAGTCACTGGTTTTGTCCTTAGTTTTCCTAACTCGGGACCCAATAGGAGCAAAGGTCCAAGGCAGAGAGACTGAAAAGATAAAGGCTATTACCCCTTGCCTCCTTGGTCACTGCCCCTTGCTGCAAGGGCTTCTGAGCCCACTCCCTTGGGGCACAAACTGCCACTGCCACAGTAGCTCAACCAAGCAGTCGTGCTGAGGATAGTACCTGGTGAGAGCCTGCTGTGTGCCAGGCTTTGTGCTGAGCGCTGTACCTGCGTTAGTTCCTTTATTCCTGACCACGTTGTACCCATTTCACAGAGAAGAAGCAGAGAAGTAGCTTGCACAAGGTCATGCAGTTAGTAAGTGGCAGAACAGGGACTTAAACCAGGCCCTCTCTGCTCTGAAGACCGCATCCTGAATGTCTACACTAGAGCTTCCTCATCAGGTTACCCAGAAGTGGGTCCCATCCACCATCCAGGTGTGCTCAGATGTTAGTTCTCCACCCTCGTGGTGTGCCATGCTATGGAAAGTTTGGGAGCACTGCTTTATGATAAAACAAAATGCATTCTACTTTCTCTATTTTGTGGTTTACACGGTTGTCCTTCCTGTATATTTATTCTCAGGGACTTCTCTGTCTTCTGACTTTCCTCACTCTCACTTCCCATCCTAGGAAAATCCTCTTCCCCTGTACCTGTTCCCACAAATGGCATCCCTCGCATGCTTGCCCTGTGAAAGGCAGCTGACAGCTGTGCCCACTAGCTAACATTTCTCTGGTGGTTCTGAACCAAAGGGCTGGGGGGAAACTAGGATTCTCAGTTAATGGGGGATTCTGAGGGCTCTAGAGTAGGAGGCCTCATGCAAGTCTCCTGAACCAGAAATTCCTAACAAAGGAGATTGGATGCTTAACTCAGAAAACAAACAAACAAACAAACAAAAAACCAAACAACAACAACAACAACAACAAAGTTACTTGTTTGACACTTGAAACAAGTTATGTCTAAAAGAGCAAATAAGGTATAAACTCTTAATTGGGGGTTATATTTCAGTGTAAGATGTGTATATTAAAGTTTCTTGTTGTGTAGACTAACTTTTTATTAATTGACCACTGTCCACAAATCATAGCAAACAGCTGCTTGCCACAGAAATGGAACTACTGCAAATTCTGGAAATGTCGCCACCTTGAGAAGATTGTTCATTGGAGGATATTAAATTGCAGGTTTACTTACAACACCTGGGAATGTTTCATCATTAGAAAATACCTAACTTAAAGTAAATTAAATTAATTCATACTCTGTTTAGTTCCAAAGAGTGTAAAGTCAGCATTGATGTAACTTTTCTGTAACTTCAAGGTTGCCTAAGGAGACAAGTGCATCCATCGTGGAGCCATCTCTGTGCCATCTGCTGACGTTTACGAGTAGTCACCAGAATCATTCACATTTCTGTAAGCAATATTCTTCTACACTGGGAAAGAAGTCCAGGCTGCACTTAGCCAACTTCTTGGCAGTTGTGAAAAACGTAGTAATCAGAGTAGTTGTCAGGCACCTTGATTGAACGTCTCCTTGTGACTATTTTGCATACGCACATTATGCTCAGTGATTATCATTTGGGAGGAAAGGTTAAGGCGAATAAGTTAGCATTTAGACTATTGATTAAAAAGAAAGAGAAGATTATTGCGGGAAGTCAGGGACCCCGAATGGAGGGACTGGCTGAAGCCATGGCAGAAGAACATAAATTGTGAAGATTTCATGGCTTCTGTCAGGGTGGATTTCCCTGATAGAAGATCTTGCCAATGAGTCAAAGAAAGAGTTTATCTAATTAACTTGCTGTTTTGCCCTGTACCTCAGACTGTAGTCAGCACACACACTGCCACAAAGACAGAACAGCATGGAGGAGGTCTTTTTTTTGATCCCTTTTGATCACTGAAGAGCCTCTGTTTACATATTGAGAGATCTGATAAACTCTGATTTGTATGTGCAGGTAGGTTGAGGTGTTTTGTCATAAATACCACAAAAACATTTATTCTAGTGAGATTCTGAAGGGAATATCATGAAAATAAACTATGTCTGCTGTTTCTCATGCTGATCTGTCAATGGTCTTGAAATTGAGAAAAATGAGATTTGAAAGGAAGCAATGGGAGAAGTTGGAGAAGGCAATTGGGGATGAGGGACAAGGAAAAGATAATATATCAACAAGTCAGAGTGATGGAAGGGCCCTAACAAAAATTTAATGGAAGAGAGTCCAATAAAACGAGAAATTAGAGAAACAAAGATAAATGGACAGAAAAGAAATATTTGGTGCCATTAAAAAAATCAGGATTCAAACTTTGTTTTTTCTTTTGTTGATTATTGTGAGCACTTTCTGTGCACCAGACACTGTACTAAATGCTTGGTCTTTTAATTTATTATTATATTTTCTTGTTACAACCATATGAGGAAGCAGTGAAGCTAATAGTGTTTGTTTATGTATTGTATTATTTGTTTAGAGACAGGGTCTTGCTTTGTTGCCCAAGCTGGAATGCAGTGGTGTGTTTATAGCTCTTTGCAGCCTCGACCTCCTGGGCTCAAGTGATCCTCCCACCTAAGCCTCCTGAGTAGTTGGATCTACTAGTGTGTGCCACCATGCCTGGCTGACTTTTAAACTTATTTATCTTTGTATGTTGCCTCGGCTGGTTTGGAACTCCTGAGTTCAAGCAATCCTCCTACCTCAGCCTCCCAAAGTGCTGAGATTACAGGCATGAGTCACTATGTCTGACGACTAATAATGTTAAATATGTGAACCCTAGAGCTTGAATATCTGGGTTGGAATCCCTGAGGTGCCACTTACTGGCTTTGTGATCTTGGGCGTAGTAAACTTTCCGTATCCCAGTTTCTTCATCTGTAAAATGGTGATAATAATAATAATGGCATATACTTAATAAGGATATGGTGAGGATTAATAGGCTGATGAGGATTAATTGGGTTAATAGGTGCGTGAGGATTAATATACAGAGCATTTAGAGCAGAGCCTACACATGGAAGTACTCAATGAAAGTTGACCACTGTTATTATTTTATTTTTGTTAGTATTCCAGTTTAATAGTTGATGCTTATAAAAGTCAAGGCACATTCTCAGGGGTCTTAATAAGTGTCAAATCCACGTGAATTTGTCTTAAAGATCCATGCTTTTAATTCATATTTTCCATATTAGTCTGTTCTCATGCTACTATGAAGAAATACCCGAGACTTGGTAATTTATAAAGAAAAGAGTTTTAATTGACTCACAGTTCTGCATCGCTGGGGAGACCTCAGGAAACTTACAATCATGGTGGAAGGCAGCTTTTCACAGGACGGCAGGAGAGAGAATGAGAGCTAGCAGAGGAAATGCCAGATTCTTATACAACCATCATATCTTGTGAGAACTCACTCACTATTATGAGAACAGCAGGAGACTGCCCCATGATTCAATTACCTTTCACTGAGTCCTTCCCATGACACATGGGGATTATGGAAACTATAATTCAAGATGAGATTTGGATGAGGACCCAGTCAAACCATAGCATTCTGCCCCAGCCCATCCCAAATCTCATGTGCTCACATTTCAAAGCACAATTATACCTTTCCCAACAGTTCCCCAAAGTCTTAACTCATTCTGGCATTAACTCAAAAGTTCAAGTCCAAAGTCTCATCTGAGACAAACAAGTTCCTTCCACCCATGTGCTGGTAAAATCAAACACAGGTTAGTTCCTTCCAAGAGACAATGAGGGTACAGGCACTGGGTAAATACACCTGTTCCAAGTGGGAGAAATTGGCCAAAACAAGAGTTACAAGCCCCAAGCAAGTCTAAAATCCAACAGGGCAGTAATTTAACCTTAAAGTTCCAAAATGATCTTTGACTCCATGTCTCACATTCAGGGCACACTGATGCAAGAGGTGGGCTTTCATGGCCTTAGGCAGCTCTGTCCCTGTGGTTTTGCAGGGTACATCCCCCCTCCCTGCTTTCATAGCTGGCACTGAGTGTCTGTGGCTTTTCCAGGTGCATAGTGCAAGCTGTTGGTGGATCTACCATTCTGGGGTCTGGAGGACAGTGGCTTTCTTTTCAAAGCTCCACTAGGCAGTGCCCCACTGAGGACTCTGTGTGGGGGCCATGACCCCACATTTCCCTTCTGCACTGCCCTAGCAGAAGTTCTCCATGAGGGCTTTGCCCCTGCAGCAGACTGCTGACTAGATATCTAGGCATTTCCATCATCCTCTGAATCTAGGTGGAGGTCCCCAAACCTCAGTTCTTGTCTACTGTGCACCTGCAGGACCAACACAATGTGGAAACTGCCAGAAGCAATGCCATGAGCTATATCTTGGCCCCTTTTAGCCATGGCTGTAGCAGCTAGGATTCAGGGCACCAAGTCCAGAGGCTGCACACAGCAAGGAGACCCTGGACCCTGGGCCTGGCCCAGGAAACCATTTTTCCCTCCTAGGCCTCTGGGTCTGTGATGGGAGGGGCTGATGCCAAGTTCTCTGAGATGCCCTGGAGACATTTCCCCATTATCTTGGTGATTAGCATTTAATTCCTCTTTACTTAAGCAAATTTCTGCAGCCAACTTCAATTTTTCCCCCAGAAAATGGGTTTTTCTTTTCTTCTGTATTGTCAGGCTGCAAATTTTCCGAACTTCTATGCTGTCTTCACTTGAATGCTTTGCTTAGAAATTTCTTCTGCCAGGTACCGTAAATCATCTCTCTCAAGTTCAAAGTTCCACAGAACTTTAGGGCAGGGGAAAAAAGCCATCAGTCTCTTTGCGGAAGCATAGCAAGAATGACCTTTACTCCAGCTCCCAACACATTTCCCACCTCCTTCTGAGGCCACTTCAGCCTAGACTTCATTGTCCGTATTACTATGAGCATTTTGGTCAAGGCCATTCCACAAGTCTCTAGGAAGTTCCAAACATCCCCACATCTTTCTTTATTCTTCTGAGCCCTCCAAACTGTTCCAGTCTCTGCTTGTTACCCAATTGCAAGGTCACTTTCACATTTTCAGATATCTTTACAGAATTACCCTATTCTGTGTGTACCAATTTACTATATTAGTCCATTATCATGCTGCTATGAAGAATTACCGAAGACTGCATGTTTTACAAAGAAAATAGATTTAATTGACTCACAGTTCCGCATGGCTGGGGAGGCTTCAGAAAACTTACAATCATGGTGGAAGTTCTTCCACCTTCTTCACTGGGTGGCATGAGAGAGAATGACACAGCAGGGGAAATGCCAGATGCTTATAAAACTATCAGAACTTGTGAGAACTCATTCAGCATCGGGGAAACCGCCCCCATGATTCAATTACCTCCCACTGACATGTGGGGATTATGGGAACTATAAGATGAGATTTGGAGGGTTGGGGGCACAGCTAAAACATATCATACTCTAAGGAGATGGAAGACCTGGTTTGTAATTCTAATGCTAATATTAGCAGTCTCTTTTGTAAGTTACTTAAATTTTCTGATTTGGCTTGAATTCCTTCATAAAGCAGATCCTATGTCAAGGGCTTGAGAAATAGTTCCCATGTATATAGTGTATATATACATATGTATATTATCAACTATTGTAACCCAATCCAATAAAGCAGAATAAGCATGATGAATTGGGAAGAGTGAAATGGGAAGGAAGGCAGCCCATCTAAGGATGCATTTTTAAGAAGATGTCTTGGGGGGAGATGGAGGTCAAAGCTGCTCTATACAATGTGCTTCACAATCATCCATCCACGGGGATGTGTGCACCTCTCATGGGGAAGATGGAAATATTTATCTACCAGTTACTATCCTCTGTTGATCGAAGGTTGTTCCAGGGTTGTTAATGCTCTCACACTTCCAGGTTTGCTCATGACTCAGCATAGACCAAACCTCATTGGACAGAGAAGCCTGGGGCAGAAAACAAATGAGAGGCAGTTCAGCTTGAGGGTCATTTTATCAAGCTGTATCTGAGGCACCACCGATTGCCACATAAATGGCTTGAGTAAAGTGACAGGCCAAGGGGATGTAAGATGAGTTATAAAATGTATTTGGCACACTCCTTTACATTAGCATACACATAGTTGGATTATGTAAGTTATTTGCTCTACATGTGTTGATATACATTTTCTGTTATTAGAACTATGTCAATGAGGAGATTAAATGAGATGTGTGTGAGAGCGCCCTGAAATATAATATAAATCATGTAGAGTATAGTACTGTTCATTTTATATTAAGATCTCCAAAATTGAAGGTTAAACAGTGGTTGAACTTTTTTTGTAAACTTACCAGTTTATAGTTACTTGTTAAATCAGTGCCTCCTCTTACTTTACTATATAACTGTATGTGGATTTCAGCACAAGAAAATTGCCTTGAAGACCCAACAAGACTAAATTCCAAATTGACATTGATGTGATCGTTGAATTGTAAAAGTCCAAATAATTAATCTGTCTAATGCCTACTCATTTGGCTACTTACTTTCTTGGATGCTCTACCCCTAATATTCCGAGGTAAAAATTAAGTAGAACAGAATAAAAGTTTATCCTAACTAGGTTAAAATGAGAGGCAGTGTGGCACTTCCTGTTCTTTAGTGGAAATCAATCTGTGTTTTCAGAACTAAAATACAACTTTGAAATGTTTAATCTAATGCGTTGTCTTCCTGCTTTATGCTTAAATTCTCACTTCTTCACTTAGCCACTAGGGGATGTTGGTCATATTGTTGAACCTTTCTGGGCTTCAAGTTCCTCACTGCAAAATTGGAATATTAATATTTAATCCAATGAATTGTTATGAGGATAACTATAATGTCTTTGGAAGAGTTCTTGGAACTTAAAGACACTCAGTAAGGGTTAACTGCTATTATTACAATTATTATCATCATTTGTTTGACAAAGATCTGCAGCTTTATTTTCTGAGGGTTTAAATGTAATGGTTATTTCTATTAACTCAATTTAATAATGAGCTTCTCTAATCTAACATTTTATATAAAACAAAAAGACTCTGAGAGTTGTCTTAATGTCCTGACTGAGAGATATTAAGTATAAAATCTTTTGACCCTTTGATGATCCTTCTGACATCAGGAAAGTACTTAGTCTTTCTAAAGTTGATTTTCTAACAGAAAAGTGATATCCCTGCCTGTATTTGTTTCAGCACTGTTATAAAGAACTACCTGAGACTGGCTAATTTAAAAAGAAAAGAGGTTTGAGTCACAGTTCCACATGGCTGGACAGGCCTCAGGAAACTTTCAATCATGGTGAAAGGCAAAGGGAAAGCAAGGCATGTCATCTTACATGGTGGCAGGAGAAAGGGAAAGAGAGAGAGAGTGAAGAGGAAAGCGCCACACTTTAAAATTATCAGAGCTTGTGAGAACTCGCTCACTATCATGAGAACAGTATAGGGGAAATCCACCTCTGTGATCCAATCATCTCCCACCCGGTCTCTCCCCTGACACGTGGGGATTACAGTTCTACATGAGATTTGGGTGGGGACGCACAGCCAAACCATATCGCTGCCCATAACTGATTTAGAAAAGACTTAAAAAGTCAAGTACCTTGAAGAGGAGTAATGATTTTGATGATAATGCTGTGTATTTATAAAAGTAGTTTTCCCCTCAAATAGTTTGATGTTATTTTTCTTCCATTTGAGTCA
Organism: Macaca mulatta; assembly: GCF_049350105.2. Taxonomy (NCBI): domain Eukaryota; kingdom Metazoa; phylum Chordata; class Mammalia; order Primates; family Cercopithecidae; genus Macaca; species Macaca mulatta. The sequence continues at coordinate 128,767,184 of NC_133411.1, forward strand.
CATGTTCTCTGTGAAGGAGATTAGGGCACACATAGCATCTATGTAACAGATCTCTGTCTCATAGCCTTATATAAAGGACTGTAAGTGCAGCCCAACGTAATGAAGAGTTTGATTTATTTTTTTGATGATTGACTGCTGATATCTTAAGCCTCACCCCTGCCTCTTTCCCTTCTGTCCCAGTTTTGTGCACACTGATAAGAAAGACTGGATACTTCCTCCTTTGGCCCCTGTGGGAAGTTCAAATCACATAAGCCCCTGCCTGGGCACAAGAACCCTCACGCCAGCCTCAGCTCCTAACCACCATAAAAACCTCATGTCAGTCTCCTTTCCCTGTTCTTGCAAGCCATTTTCAGTTCAGCTTGGGAAGCCAGCCCTGCTTCCCAGAAAGCCTCAGGTAATTAAGAAAGCTTCTCATAGCCTGATGGTATGTGTCATCAATCTTGGCATTCCAACTAAATATATTCTTCCACTCAACAGACTGTCTCTTTACTCTGTTGATTATTTTCTTTGCTATGCAGAAGCTTTCAAATTTGTAGTCCCATTTCCCTGTTTTTGTTTTTGTTGCCTGTGCTTTTAAGTCTTAGTCATACATTCTTTGCCTAGACCAAAGTTCAAGAGAGCATTCTCTAGGGTTTTCTCCAGCATATTTATATTTTTGGGTCTTATGTTTAAGTCTTTAATGCACCCTGAGTTGATTTTTGTATATATTGAAAGATAGGGGTAGAGTTTAATTCTTCTGCACATGGTTATATATTTTCCCAGTACCATTTATTGAAAAGGGTGTCCCTTTACAAGGGGTGTTCCCAATATAAATTTTTATCAGCTCTTTCAAAGATCAGTTGGCTGTAAATATGTGGCTTTATTTATAAGTTCTGTATTCTGTTCCATTGTTCTATGTATCCGTTTTTATAGCAGTACTATGCTGTTTTGGTTTCGGTAGCCTTATTATATATTTTGAAGTCAGGTAATTTGATGTTTCCAGCTTTGTTCCTTTTGCTTAGAATTGCTTTGGCTATTTGCCCAGTTGGTTATTTTCCCATTTTTTTTTTCTATTTCCTTTAAGAATGATGTTGGTGTTTTGATAGCAATTGCATTGAATCTGTAGGTTGTTTTGGGGAATATGGTCAATTTAATGATATTAATTCTTATGATCCATGAGCATGAGAATTTTTCCATTTGTTTGTGTCATCTTCAATTTCTTTCACCAGTGTTTTATAATTTTCCTTGTAGAGATCTTTCATCTATTTAGTTACATTTATTCCTAGGTATTTTACTTTTTTTGGTAGCTGTTATAAATCGGATTGCTTTCTTGATTTCTTTCTTGACTGGATCATTATTGGTGTGTATAAATGCTACTGATTTTTGTATGTTGAATTTGTATCTTTCAACTTCACTGAATTCATTTATCAAATTTAAGAGGTTTTTTGGTGGAGTCTTTAGGTTTTTCTAGATGTAAAATCATATTATCAGCAAAGAGGGACAATTTGAATTCCTCTTTTCCAATTTGGATGTCTTTCGTTTCTTGCTCTTACCTGATTGCTTTGGCTAGAGTTTTAGTAATATGTTGAATTAGGAGTGGTGAAAATGTGCATCCTTGTCTTGTTTCGGTTCTTAAAAAAAAAAAGTTGAAAGCCTTACAAAAAGGCTTTCAACTTTTCCCCATTCAGTATGATGCTAAATGTGGGCTTGTTGTATATGGTCTTTATTACCTTGAGGTATGTTCCTTCTATGCCTACTTTGTTAAGAGTTTTTATTTTGAAGGGATGCCAAATTTTATCCAATTCTTTATTTCCGTCTATTGAGATGATCATATGGTTTTTGTCTTTTCTTGTGTTGATGTAATGCATCACATTTTTAAATTTGCAAATGTTAAACTATCCTTGCATCTCTGGAAAGAATCCAAATTGATTGTGAGGTGTTATATTTTTGATATGCTGTTGGATTTAGTTTCCTAATATTTTGTTAAGCACTTTTGATTCTATATTCATCAGGGATATTGGCCTGTGGTTTTCTTTTTTTGTTGTGTCCTTGCCTGGTTTGGCAATAAGGTAGATGTTTGCCTCACAGAAAAAGTTAGGGAAAATTTCCTAATCTTCAGTTTTTGGGAAAAGTTTTAGGGAGACTGGAATTAGTTCTTTGTACTTTTGGTAGAATTGGCTGTGGATCCATTTGGTCCTGGGCTTTTCTTTGTTGGGAGACTTTGTAGTACCTATTCAATCTCACATCTCATTATTGATCTGTTCAGGTTTCCTATTTCTTCCTGATTCAATTTTGGTAGGTTGTGTGTTTTCAGGAATTTATCCATCTCATCTAGGTTTTCCAGTTTGTCAATGTACAGTTGTTCATAGTAGTCTCTGATGATCTTTCGTATTCCTGTATCAGTTGTAATGTCTCTTTTTTCATTTCCGATTTTGTTTATTTGGGTCTTTCTTGAATAGTCTAGCTAGTGGTTTATACATTTTGTTTATCTTTTAAAGGATGAACTTTTAATTACTTTCTGCTCTGATCTTTATTATTTATTTCTGCTAATTTTGGCTTGAGTTGTTCTTGTTTCTCCAGTTTCTTTAGGTGCTTTGTTAGATTATTAATTTGTACTCTACTTTTTTTTGATGTAGGTATTCATTGTTATAAACTTCCCTCTTAGCAAGGCTTTTGTTATCCCACAGGTTTTGGTATGTTGTTTCAATTTTCATTTGTTTCATGAAATGTTTTAATTTTCTTCTTAATTTTTTTTGTTTACCCAATGGTCACTTTAGGGAATGTTGTTTAATTTCTGCATATTTGTAGTTTTCAAGGCATTGATTTCTAATTGTATTCCCTTGTGGCCTCAGAAGATACTGAATATAATTAAAATTTTAAAAATTCATTGAGACTTGTTTTGTGGCCTACCATATGATCTATCTGGAGAATGTTCCATGTGCTGATGAAAAGAATGTTATTTTGAAGTTATTGGATAGAATGTTCTGCAAATGTCTGTTAAGTCCATTTCATATATTATGTAGTTTAATTCCAATACTTCTTTGTTTATTTTCTGTCTAGATAATTGGTCTAATGTTGAGAGTGTGGTGTTGAAGTCCTGCTATTATTGTATTGCTGACTATCTCTCTATTTAGATCTAGTAATATGTGCTTTATGAATCTGGGTGCTCCAGTGTTGGTGGCATATGTATTTAGAATTGTTATATCACCTCGCTGTATTGATCCCTTTATTGTTATATATATGTGATATATATATGTGATATATATGTGATATATATGTGAGATATATATGTGAGAGATATATATTATCTATCTATCTATCTATCTATCTATCTATCTATCTATCTATCTATCACAGTTTCTTTATCCACTGATTGATGGGCATTTGGGTTGGTTCCATGATTTTGCAATTGTGAATTGTGCTGCTATAAACATGTGTGTGTATATGTCTTTTTCATATAATAACTTCTTTTTCCCTAGGTAGATACCCAGTAGTACGATTGTTGGATCCAATGGTAGTTCCACTTTTTGTTCTTTAAGGAATCTCCACACTGTTTTCTATAGTGGTCGTACTAGTTTACATTCCCACAAGCAGTGTAGAAGTATTTCCTGATCACTGCATCCATGCCACATCTCCTGTTTTTTGATTTTTTTGACTGTGGTCATTCTTGCAGGAGTAAGGTGTTATTGCATTGTGGTTTTGATTTGCTTTTCCCTGGTCATTAGTGATGTTGAGCATTTTTTTGTATGTTTGTTGGCCATTTGCATATCTTCTTTTGACAATTGTTTATTCATATCCTTAGCCCACTTTTTGATGGGATTATTTGTCTTTTTCTTACTCATTTGTTTGAGTTTGTTGTGGATTCTGGATATTAGTCGTTTGTCAGATGTATAGACTGTGAAGACTTTCTCCCACTCTGTGGGTTGTCTGTTTACTCTGCTGACTGTTCCTTTTGCCATGCAAAAGCTCTTTAGTTTAATTAGTTCCAGCAGTTTATCTTTGTTTTTATTGCATTTGCTTTGGGATTCTTGGTCATAAAATCCTTGCCTAAGCTAATATCTAGAAGTGTTTTTCCAATGTTATCTTCTAGAATTTTTGTAATTTCAGGTCTTAGGTTTAAGTCCTTAATCCATCTTAATTTTTGCATAAAGTGAGAGATGAGGATCCAGTTTCATTCTCCTGCATGTGGCTAGCCAATTACCCCAGCACCATTTGTTGAATAGGGTGTCCTTTCCCCACTTCATGTTTTTGCTTGCTTTGTTGAAGATCAGTTGGCTGCAAGTATTTGGGTTTATTTCTGGGTTCTCCATTCTATTCCACTGATCTATGAACCTATTTTTACACCAGTACCATGCTGTTTTGGTGACCATGGCCTTATAGTATAGTTTGAAATCAGGTAGTGTGATGTGTCTAGATTTATTCTTTTTGCTTAGTCTTGCTTTGGTTATGCAGGCTCTTTTTTGTTTCCATATGAATTTTAGAATATTTTTTCTAATTCTGTGAAGAATGATGGTGGTATTTTGATGGAGATTGCATTGAATTTGTAGATTGCTTTTGGCAGTGTGGTCATTTTCACAATATTGATTCTACCCATCCATGAGCATGGGATGTGTTTCCACTTGTTCGTGTCATCTATTATTTCTTTGAGCAGTGTTTTTTAGTTTTTCTTGCAGAGGTTATTCACCTCCTTGGTTAGGTGTATTCCTAAGTATTTTAATTTTTTGCAGCTATTGTAAAAGGGGTTGAGTTTTTGATTTGATTCTCTACTCAGTCAGTGTTGGTGTATAGAAGAGCTACTGACTTGTGTACATTAATCTTGTATCCAGAAACTTTGCTGAATTGTTTAATCAGTTGTAGGAGCTTTCTGGAGAAGTCTTTAGGGTTTTCAAGGTAAACAATCATATCGTCAGCAAACAGTGATGGTCTGACTTCCTCTTTATGGATTTGGATGCCCCTTATTTCTTTCTCTTGTCTGATTGCTTTGGCTAGGACTTCTAGTGCTATGTTGAACAGGAGTGATGAGAGTGGGCATTCTTGTCTTCTTCCAGTTCTCAGAGGGAATGCTTTCACCTTTTCCCCATTCAGTATTATGTTGGCTGTGGGTTTGTCAGAGATGGCTTTTATTACATTAAGGTATGCCCCTTGTATGCTGATTTTGCTGAGAGTTTTAATCATAAAGCAATGCTGGATTTTGTTGAATGCTTTTTCTGCATCTATTGAGATGATCATGTTATTTTTGATTTTAATTCTGTCTATGTGGTATATCACATTTATTGACTTGTGTATGTTAAACCATCCCTGTATCCCTGGTATGAAACCCACTTGATCATTGTGGATTATCTTTTTGATATGTTGTTGGATTCAGTTAGCTAGTATTTTCTTAAGGATTTTAGCATCTATGTTCATTAGGGATATCAATCTGTAGTTTTCTTTTTTTGTTATATCCTTTCTGGCTTTGGTATTAGACTGATGCTGGCTTCATAACATGAATTAAGGAGGGTCTCTTCTTTCTGTATCTTGTGGAATAGTGTCAAAAGAATTGGTACCAATTCTTCTTTGAATGTCTGGTAGAATTCTGCTGTGAATCCTTCTGTCCTGGATGTATTTTTGTTGGTAATTTTTAAATTACCATTTCAATTTCACTAGTTGTTATTGGTCTGTTCAGGGCATCTAAGGCATCTAATTCTTCCTGATTTAAGCTAGGAGGGTTGTATTTTTCCAGGAATTTATGCATGTCTTCTAGGTTTTCTAGTTTATATGTGTAAAGATGTTCATAATAGGCTTGAATGATCTTTTGTATTTCAGTGATGTCAGTTGTAATATCTCATGTTTTGTTTCTTAGTGAGGTTATTTGGATTTCTTCTCTTCTTTTCTTGGTTAATCTTGCTAACAGTCTGTCAATTTATTTATTTTTTAAATAATAAAGATTTTTGTTTCATTTATCTTTCTTTTTTTGTTAGTTTCAATTTCATTTAGTTCTGCTCTAAACTTGGTTGTTTTTTCTTTTGCTGAGTTTGGATTTAGCTTGTTCTTATTTCTCTAGTTCCTCGAGCTGTGACCTTAGAATGTCAGTTTGTGCTCTTTTAGTCTTTTTAATGTAGGCGTTTAGGGCTATGAACTTTCCTCTTAGCACTACGTTTGCTGTATCCCAGAGGTTTTGGAAGGATGTGTCATTATTGTCATTCAGTTTGAAGAATTTTTAAATTTCCATCTTGATTTCATTTTTGACCCAATGCTCATTCAGGAGGAGGTTATTTAATTTCCATGTATTTTCATGGTTTTGAAAATTTCTTTTAGGATTGATTTCCAGTTTTATTCCACTGTGGTCTGAGAGAGTGCTTGATATAATTTCACTTTTCTTGAATTTATTGAGGCTTATTTTATGGTCTATCATATGGTCTATCTCAGAGAAAGTTCCATGCACTGTTGAATAGAATATATATTCTGCAGTTGTTGGATAAAATGTTCTTTATATATCTGTTAAGTCCATTTGCTCCAGGGTATAGTTTAAATTCATTGTTTCTTTGTTGACTTTCTGTCTTGATGACCTGTTTAGTGCTGTCAGTGGAGTATTGAAGTCCCCCACTATTGTTTTGTTGCTGTCTAACTCATTTCTTAGGTCTCTTGTAATTGCTTTATAAATTTGGGAGCTCCAGTGTTAGGGGCATATGTGTTTAGGATTGTGATATTTTCCTGTTGGATAAAGCTTTTTATAATTATGTAATGTCCCTCTTTGTCTCTTTTGTCTGACATAAGAATAGCTACCCCTGCTTGCTTTTGGTGTCCTTTTGCATGAAATGCCTTTTTCTACTCCTTTACTTTAATTTATGTGAGTTCTTATGTGTTGGGTGAGTCTCCTAAAGACAGCAATACTCTTTTTGTGATGAATTTCCCAGGTATTCTTTGTGCTGCTTGTATTTGGATGTCTAGGTCACTAGCAAGGCCGGGGAAGTTTTCCTCGATTATCCCCCCAAGCCACTAACCTCCTGAATTCTTTTTCAGGTAAATCAGGGATTTCTTCTTGGTTTGGATCCATTGCTGGTGAACTAGTGTATTATTCTGGCAGTATTGAAGAACCTGGTTTTGTCATATTACCAGGGTTGGTTTCCTGGTTCTTTCTTATTTGGGTAGGCTCTGTCAGAGGGAAGGTTTAGGGCTGAAGGCTATTGTTCAGATTCTTTTGTTCCATGGGGTGTTCTCTTGATGTAGTACTCTCTACTCTTTCCTATGGATGTGGCTTCCTGTGAGCTGAACAGCAGTGACTGTTGTCTCTCTTTTGGGTCTAGCCACCCAGTGTGTCTACTCAGCTTCAGACTGGTACTGGAGGTTGTCTGCATAGAGTCCTGTGATGTGAGCCATCTATGGGTTTCTCAGCTGTGGATACCTGCACCTGTTCTGGTGGAGGTGGTGTGGGGGGTGCAATGGACTCTGTGAGGGTTCTTAGCATTAGTGATTTAATGCTCTACTTTTGTGCTGGTTATCCTCCTGACAGGAGGTGGCATTTTCCAGAAAGCATCAGCTGTAGTAGTATGGAGAGGCAATGGAAGTGGGCAGAGCCCTAGAACCCCCAAGATTATATACCCTTTTTCTTCTGCTACCAGGATGGGTAGGTAAGGACCATCAGGTGGGGGCAGGGTTATGCATGTCTGAGCTCAGATTTTCCTTGGGCAGGTCCTGCTGTGGCTGCTGCGTGGAATTGGGGTGAGATTCCCAGGTCACTGGAGTTGTGTACCTAAGAGGATTATGGCTGCCTCTGCTGAGTCATGCAAACTTTCAGGGAAGTGGGAGAAAGCCAGCAGTCTCAGGCCTCACCCAGCTCCCATAAAAACTGAAAGGCCACCGTCCCCCGGCCAGTAACCCTGAGTCTATTTCCAGGTGGAGGGTGAGATGGGCTTGAAAACTTGCCCCAGGCTAACCTCCTCCCAGCTGCAGAAAAAAAAGGACTTGGTTCTTTCCCCACCTGTGCAGTGTGCACATGGGATTTGTGCCCTCCCCTGAGTTCTGTCCAGGTAACTTCTCACCCTGCTCAAATTGTTACAAAGTTCGGCTAGAGATTTCCTTCACCCTGTGGAGTTTTATCCCCTGCTCCTCTGGCCACCCACCTGATAGATCCCTGTGGTGCTAAGCAGAAATGGCCGGTTAGGGAACCCAGTGAGCTCCTAGGGCCTTTCTGCTGCTTCCTCTACCCCTGTATTTCACTCGACTCTCTAAATTGACTCAGCTCCAGGTAAAGTTGGAACCTTCTCCCATAAACAGAGCTTGAGCTTCTCCAGTGGGGGTGTGTGTTTGGGAGAGGAGGCTCTCCGTTTCCCACTTCCACAGTTGGGGTACTCACAGTATTTGGGGTGTCTTTTGGATCCTGCAGGAGCAGTCTTCTTCCTTCAGAGGTTCTGTGGGTCCTCTTAGAATTGCTGGTTTGTTCTTGCAGTCGATCTGGAGCTAAAATTCACAATGTGAGCCTCCACATGCTGTTCTGTCCGGAGCTGCAGTCTAGTCCTGCCTCCCATCTGCCATGATGACCTGCTATTCTCTATTTGGTTCTTTTTTCAAATATCTTTCTTTTTGGTAAATTTCTCATTTATATTCTGAATTGTTTTTCTTATTTCTTTGTATTGGTTTTCAGAATTCTCTTTGATCTATGTTTCTTTAAAATCAATATTTTGAATTCTTTATCTGGATTTCAAAAATTTCTTTTTGATTAAATCTATTGGCCAGGCTTGATGGCTCACACCTGTAATCCCAGCACTTTGGGAGGCCAAGAGGGGTGGATCACAAGGTCAGGAGATCAAGACCATCCTGGCTAACACAGTGAAACCCGGTCTCTACTAAAACTACAAAAAATTAGCTGGGCATGGTGGCACACACCTGTAGTCCCAGCTACTCAGGAGGCTGAGGCAGGAGAATTGCTTGGGAGGCGGAGGTTGCAGTGAGCTGAGATCGTGCCACTGCACTCCAGCCTGGGTGACGGAGTAAGACTCCATCTCAAAAAAAAAAAAAAATCTATTGCTGGAAAATCTTTGTGTTACTTTGGAGGTTTATATTTCCTTGCCTTTTCATGTTCCTTGTGTCCTTACATTGATCTTACATTGATATCTGTGTATCTGGTGTAACAGTCACTTCTTCCTATTTTTGAGTTTACTTGGAAAGAGGAGGACTTTTTCTTGAAGTTGGAGCTACGGTGTGGTTGGGTAGGGTATTTTAGCTTTTATTCGGGTTGCATACAGTAGTGCAGTCACCGTATGATTTCTTTGTCTATAAATAGCATTGGTGGCATCTGTGATTTCCTCATTGGGTGAGAGTGCAGTTATTAGTGGAGGCTGTGGTGAAGTTGTGCTGGGGATCAGGATGCCCAGTGAGGCAGGGATCGGGGTGCCCAGTGAGGCACTCTTTGGGTCCCAGCAGTTGCAGTAGTGGGGTGAGTGTGCCTATCATTTTGCCCAGGGAAGTGTATTCTGGAACTCATGTTGGTGGTTACTGGCAGGCTGAGTTTTGGGTCTCATGGTGGCTTGCTTGGATGCTGGTAGTGGCAGTGGTGGACCAGGGGGGTGGATGGGTTCTTAGGCTCCTGGGAAGCTGGCATAGCATTGGTGGTGGAAGTAATGGTGGAGGGACAATTTCATGCTGTGATGAGCTGGGCAGGCCAGTGTCTAGGCCTTTTAGTTGGTTCCTGCAGGTAGGTGCCATCTGAAGTGGTAGTGACTATGTGTTTAGGCCCAACCTCAGGTGCTCAGGAGGAGTGCTCAGGTTCCCAAAGTGCTGGATTGGGTTGGGCAGTCCCCAGGATTCCCGGCTATATGCTCTGTCTTGGAGGGGGTAGTGAAACTAGGCTGGGTGGGTTTGTGCTCAGGTCCGCAATGGTGAAAGCATGCATCAGCTGTTGTGGGTGGAGATGGGGCAATTCCCAGGCAGGCAGTGTGTTCAGGTGAGGGGTGGTAGCAGCTGTGCTAAGACTCTGCCACTGGAAGGGATGAAGTCATCCTCAGTGGACACAGCCTAGTCTGTTGGGTGGGAAACACACGTTTCTCTAATGCCACAGTCCCAGCAGGGCTCACCCACCAGCCCTTGCAGTGGTAGACTGTGTCTAGCTTGGGTTCCCACTCTGGCTGCAGGAACCTCGACTTAGGTGGCGACCAAGTTCCAGTGGCAACTTACACCCTACTCATGTCCCAGTCTCTATCCTGGCTGTGCTCACTTCTCAGCACCAGCAGCTGCAGCGCATGCCTCGTCTGCTTCTTCTCCTTGGCTGCAGCAGCATTCCCAGCTCACTCCTCAGTTCCAGCAGTGACAGCCCAAGTTTCCTTAATGCTTCAGATCTGGCACTACTGGGTCCTAGGACAGCATGCAGTCTGCCAAAGGGTAGGTTTGAAAATGGCTCCTTGCTATAAGCCACTTAGATCTCAGAAAGGGTGTGAGGACACAGTGTGAGCTCCCTCCCTGAAGTAGTTCCATCCCATGTTCTCCTGGCAGCTCCATATGTTACTTTCAGGGGTTGGGAGGGTTGAGAATTCTCTCATGGCTAGGTTTGCACAATTCTACAGTGAGGATGTGGGCCACTGGAGCTCTGTCACCTACGCTTTCCCAGCTCCCAGCCAATCCTGGCCAGGCAGGCTGCCTCTCTCTCTTTTAATTCCCTGTTTTTGGTGCTTTCTGTTACTTCTCTGTTGAATTCCAGTGTTTCCCCTTGGATAATGTATTCAAAGTGTGACTGTCTATACATTATTTTGGTTCTTCTAAGTGCAGGGGATGGGCATGAAGTACTTCTAGTCAGCCATCTTGAAGTACCCTCCTCATTGAGAGGTGTTTATTGTTCTGTCTTTAAACCTTTTTTTTTTTTTTAACAGATTAAAAAATAAAAAATTATGGTTAAAAGCCTAAGATAAGCAGCAACAGAAACAATGACAAATGAACTACAGAGGAGTGCTGATAGCACCAAAATTTCTATGTTACTTTCTCTGAAAGTTTAATAGATGTCAACAGAATGCAATGCTTGTGTTTGTATCTGGCAATTATTCTTAATGTATAAAATAAGGAGCAATTATTATTATGTCAAAAGAGCTACTGCATAACAACCTGTGTTCATTAATCAATGTTATATTCTTCTACCACTGACATCTATCTGAATTACTGTGCCCAGAAAACATAGTAAATATATGCTCTCTGCCTACAAGGATAAATAGACAACTGACTTGGAAATCAAAAGATTTATGGTTGCTGCAAACTCTTTATTGTGATATCTCATTAATATCAGATTTGATTTGAGAGCATCATGCTTGAACTGCAAGCGAACCCTGACTTTTATGATTGGAGAGACATATGCGAGACTCACCTGTGATTAACATCTCTGCTCAAATAAGAGCAACTGCTTGAGGATGACATTTCTGAGTTGTTCAGCTTGTCGTTATTTCATCTGAAAACAGCAGTAATTCTTTGTCCTGCTCCCATGCCCCAAGAAAATAATTGGTGTGCTCATTATCTTTTAAGAGCCTGAAGGAATTTATCTTATTAAGACTATGGGAAAATGAATAGTTATCCAGCTCTGTTTGACTTTGTAAAGCCTTTTCGCAAGTTGTTATACTGCCCTGTGCCAAATCTTTTTCCGTTTCTGTAGTACCTTTTTTTTTTTAAAGATGACAAGTTATTGTTCTTTTCCTTTGCTGGAAGACTCCCTGTATGAAGAGGGATTGCCACCGAGTGTAGTATTATAAATTTAGGGTAAAACATTTGTAAGAGAATGCTCCAGCATTACATATTCCATCCTTGGCCCATGTGAGATGAAGCTATTACCATGATGTTATGTGTTTGTTGACATTTATTACATAGCATTTTTGTGTAATTTCTTGTTTGCTCGCAAAAATGCTTCTTGAATTTCAGTCTTTATTTTACAACAAATCATTTTTCTATGGTAGAGAACATAGCTTGCTCTACATAAAAATGAAAACCCACAAGACATTTTAATGTACACCATGAATTTAAGCAATATGAGTTTTGGGATATTTATCTCTGAAAACTAGAAAAATTCTCTTGAATACATACTTTAAAAATGAAACCGAATGGTTATCTCAATATTATTTGAGAATTTCCAGATGCTTACAATAGAGAAGCCTAAAATTCAGATTCAGAGGACATTGGTTTTTATCCTGACTTTGCCACCAGACATGTGCAGCCTTTGCACAGACTTCCGGGCTTCTCTAAATTACAGGTGTGTGAAATAGGTAATTTCCACCATGTAGGGGTTTTGTAAGGGCAAAATTATAATGATATCTATCAATGAGTCTGGAAGTATTAAGCATCTAATATATGCTGGTTGAATTTGAATCTAATATATGCTATTTGAATTTGATTATTATGAACCCCTTAAAACAGATAAGGAAGCTGAGGCTCAGAGTCATTAAGTAGATCATTCAGGGTCACCATGTGGTAACTGGCAAAGCTGATCAAAGTCATCTAAAGTCCATGCTCTGATACTGCCTCCCTACTTCCTCAAACAACTCCCAAGAGAATTACTAACACCCAGATAATTAGTATGGAAAGAGAATTCACACCTTGCCAAATTGTAGCTAAGCAAGTAGTTTTACCTTTATCTAACAGGGTGCTTAGAAGTAGGTAGTGCTCTTCTTGGTTCGTGGAATCAACAATTTTAGGGTTGGGAAGCATCTCTGTAGATGGTCTTTCCTATTCTGCATAATCACAAGGTAGGGGCTACATCTACCATTGTTGAATCTGTGATTTTGGGAGGAAGAGAAGGGCAAGAGCAGTAAGTCATGTTGGTCCTTTTGACCAGGAAAAGAGAAGAGAGGATTTTCCAGAAGTTCCAATGGACTTCTGCTTGTACATCTCTGGCAGAACTGTGTCGGATGACTTACTTTCACTGCCATGGAAGTTGGAAAGGGAATGTTTAGCTTTCCCAGCCTCTTCCATGGAGTAGGGCAAGGGAAGGAAGGGTTAGGATTGAGATTGAGGTTAACTAAAAATGATACCTACCGCAGGGGGTTGTTTGAAGAAATAGGGAGGCAATATCAGAGCACGGACTTCAAATGACCTTGATCAGCTTTGCCAGTTACCACTTGGTGACCTTGAATGATCTACTTAATGACTCTGAGTCTCAGCTTCCTCATCTGTCTTAAGGGGTTCATAATAATAATTTTCAGGGTTGCTGTAAAGACTAGAATATATATTATAGACATACTATATAAAATGTTACATATATACATATGAATATATATCTCCAGTATCTGGTACATTGCAACTAGGCAATAAATTGTAATTAGAGGAAAAATACTTTCCAAAAATTACATTTCTATTGTGATGATCACTTAGAGTGGATATAATTTATAATGAGTTAACCTTCTATTGATATTTAAATGTATAAAATTAAACAACATTAATTGGGAGGTATAGAGAAAAACTTTCTAAATGAGATAGGAAATCCCAAGGCCCAAGGAAAAGATAGACATGATTGTAAACTGTTCTGAGGTGATACTGGAACTTTCTAGTTTGACTTATGTGCTCTAGATAGGAATCTTTGTGATGGTTCCTTCAAGAGGTGATATTGAATCTTCATTAGCAGGTTTGATAATTGTAAATAAATTATTTAAAAGTGATTACTGGAATCATGTATTAGTGGGGTCAGTTTAAGTTTAGTGAATTTAGGAGAATGCCTCTTCAGAACATTCTACTGGGCTGAATTTTCTGTTTGAAGAATTAAATAATTGAAGCATTCCAATTATATTGGCTGTAAAAGACATTTGAAATAAAAGTATTAATTCTTTTACATCTTTTGAGACAACGTCTATCAATCTTTTGGAATAACATTTATCAATAGGAGATAAGGTATAGATTTGACCCCTTTTGAAATAGGTATAGGGTAACACTAAAAATTTTCTGTGAATGAGGCCACTTGACTCTTAGTAAATGAGCAGTCTCTACAAGCTAGGAGTGCCAGATAAAATATAGAATCTCAGTCAAATCTGAATTTCAGATAACAATGGATGCTTTTTTACTATAAGAATGCCTGCGATATTGCATGGGGCTTGCTTATACTAAAATAGTGTTCATTGTTTATCTGAATTTGAAATTTAACTGGGAAGCCTGTATATATATTTCCTTCATTTAGCAATTTTACCTCAAGCAGATTCTAAAAGCTGCTTAAGTCAGCTGCAGGAACGTAAGTGTGTCCTCCAGAGTCCAAAGAGGAAACAAGCCTGTAATGATGCATCATCATACCATTTTACTTTCCCTGCTTTTCTCCAGTAACAAATTGGTCTTCCTTTATGCATCCAAGGGTGACAAAACCAAAACTCTGTGTGAACTGGTGACCTTGTTTGCTGATGAACAGTTCTTTGTTATAATCAATTTGATTTTTTATGAACTTGCTAGATGAGAAAACAACAGGATGAGATGGGTAGGGGGATACACAACATTTCTGCTCCAGATTTTAACTGCAGTTTACTCAAAACAATCATATTAAAAAGAAATGTGTAGCAAAAGACATGATGAATCAAGTCAAAAAGCAAACAGTAAACTGGAAAAGTACTTGCAACACGTATGAGAAAAGGAAACTATCTTTCAGATGTGAGATCTATCTTTGATGACTGTCAGGGAAGTGTAGAATAAACAATATGATGCCATGTTTTTGCTCACCTAATTGGGAAAAAATATATAATGATGGTATCCAATGGTGATGAAGATATGGGAAAATGAACACTCACATAAAATCGCTAGTGACAATTCAAATTGCTAAAATATTTTCAGAAAGAAGTATGGAATTCTATATTAAACTATAAAATATATAAACAATTAACCTCAAATATCATCTTCTGATAGCTATCTAATAGGTAATATGGAAGTAAAATAGTATAAAAGTAAAAGCACTAGAAAATAAAGATTTATGTTCAACTAGTTTTATTGTTTCATGTGATAGTGGCAAAAAACTCCCAATTAAGGGTCAAAACAAACCTTTTCTGTAAATGAACAGATAGCATATATTTTAAGCTTTGCAAGTCATGCAGCCTCAGTGGCAACTTACCTCTACTATTGCAGTGTGAAATCATGTAAATGAATGAGTATGATTGTGTTTCAATAAAACTTCATTTACAAAAACAGGAGGCAGACCACATATGGCCCATGGGCCATAATTTACTGACCCTTTCTTTAAGTTATAATTTAAATTTATCGGTAGAAATAGAAAAACTAGCTGCATACAACATAATCTAATTTTTGTTACAACAAATAGCAACAGCAACAACAATAAAACCTCTGTGTGTGTGTGTGTGTGTGTGTGTGTGTGTGTGTGTGTGTGTGTGTGTTTGAATGTGCTGGGAAAATGTGTGAAAACACATACCAACATGTTAACATGTATTATCTTGGAGATGGGTAGGGATAAAGAAAGACTGTTAATTTTTAAAAATAAAGCTTTTTATGGTTTTGCTACATGTTGTTAAAGAAACAACACATAAAATCTTCACAAAACAACTGGTTTTTATAATCATCAGGAAAAGATGCTACAATCACCTTGAATTCAAATATTATATTGTCAAGTAAAATGTTTAAGATTTTGATTTAACTAGGAGAATCCCCACCAAATTCAGTTATTTATGCTAAAGAGTTTCATCCCACTCATCCAGTATAATTCTCTTTCTGATATTTGCTTACGTGGCTCCAAACCAATAAGAATATTGAGTGAACAAAAAAATTAAAATGGAAGTTCAAAAAATAGCAGAAAAACAGCAGGATTTAATGATACCAGAACTTCAACTCCCAGGCAAGTGATGTTCTCTTCTGAACATTTCCTGCCTCTGAAGTAAAAAGTATAACATAGGAAAAATTGCATCAATTTCAAGACACAGGAGCTGTGTTTCTGACAAGGCCCCACTCCAGCTAGTGTTGTGACTTGGCACAGTGCTTTCACCGGTGCTTTATATATTTATTTTCTTCAATTTAGAATTGGTGTAACACTTACCTCATAGGGTTTCAGTTGATATCTAATGAGGTAATTCATGTGAAAGCACACTATAAATACAAATTTTTATTAAGAATCAGAAGTTGAAACTAGGATTGAACTCCAAAGAAGTATTTGTGAAATTAGTGTTAATTTTGGAATTTGATAATTTTTTAAAGGAATTTGTCCACTTTATCCAACTTTTCAAACTTACTAGTGTAGAGCATATAATTGTTTATTAATTGCCGATATTATGGTTTTCTACCTAAAAGAACTAGTAAAATCCAGAGACAAACTATCAGAACCAATATGAGTTTAAGAAAGTTGTTGCATACAAGAGTAACCTACCAAAATCAGTAACATTTCTCTACACCAACAAAAACCAATAGAAAACTCCAGAAAAGTAATATCTCATTTATAATTGCAATGAAATTATACAGTACTCAGGACTTAAAGTAACCTAGAATTTCTAAGAGCTTTATAAAAAAACTTGCTAAATTGTCATTTTCAAACAGGTAAAATAATCTGTTATGTAAATGTAAATTGAACATATGTTGATAGTTTAAAACTCATTAATTAATGAGAGAATCAGTAAGATGTCATGATCAGTTTGAAGAGCAATTTAAGAAGGCAGGGATTTATAGGCAATTAAACAGAGAGTGATTAAGATGAGATTGCTATTAGCTATAAACTAATGTCCAACAAGTCATAAATCTAGTTATCTTTCCATCAGACACATAGCTATTTGCATCCAGTGGACAAAATTTTAAAAGTTAGCAGATAATTTCAGTAAGTTTGGGACCATTTGTTAATAGTAAACAATGAGATGAACTAAGTATATCCCACAGTAAACCTTGTGTACCCTTTGTCCCCATGTAATATTTAAAGGATGTGCCACCCATCTTTTTGCATCATTTTTGGGTTTTAAATAATTTTCCTGACTTACTTTGCAATTTTAGTTAAAAACTTTAAGAGATGATCTAAATAAAAAGAGTGACATTCCATGCTCTTTAATGATTTGACTTTATATTATAAAGATATACATTTTCTTCAATTCAGTATATAAATGCAATAAAATCTTGATCAAAATTTGTCATTTTTGAGAAATTCATTAAACTTGCAGTAAAATTTGTAGAGAAAAATACAATTCCATGCTATCTATTACTCAAGGGAAGTCATAAAGAGGGAGAGCTTGCTGTGTCAAATATTAAACATACTACAAGACCAAAGTAACAAAAACAATGCACTATTGGTGCAAGATCAGGTAAGCAGATAAAAGTGGAAGAAAATAATGCACTCAGAGATTCATTTATATGATGAAATGTAATAAACTTTAAAAAATTACCACAAATAATTGGAAATTTAGTTGATGTATTTTTTTGAAAATTAGTTCATTGTATGGAGAGAAATGGATTGGGTTTTTATGTAGTTGCACACAAACGGTGGATTCCAGACAGGTTAAAGATATAAGTAGGAAAAGAAAAATTATACAGCTAATAGAAGAGAATGTATGAGATAATCTTTATGCTATAGAAATAGAGAAACACTTCAAATTTTTTTTAAAAAAAACCCCACAAAGCAAAAGATGGAGAAATATTATTATATGAAAATTTAGCCTTTCCATTCAATGAAGACACCATTGACCAAATTAATAGACAACTGAATGGGAGAAGGTATTGGCAATATCTAAAAGTGGCAAGGAATTAATAATTACTAAGAACCTTCTCTAAATCAATGTCAGTCACTGTGGCAAGAAAATAGGTAAAGAATATGAACAAGAAATTTACAGAAAAACTCTCATAACCAATAGGTACTTATAGGCATGCTGAAGATAATAATCAAAGAAATGCAGGTTAAATTAAAAATATTAAGTTGGCAAAGACTAGAAAGCTGGATAATGCTGAGTGTTGTCAGGGAAGATGCCATGCAGGAAGTTTCATGTGGGGGTAGGCTGGTGTAGCCATTCTGAACAGTCTGGCATGATGCAGGCAAATTAAACAGACATATATGCTATGACCCAGCGATACCTCTCCTGAATATTTACCCCAAAGACATTTTCAGACATGTTTATAGCATGAAATACATAAAGATATTTCTTGCAGTGTTGTTTATAGTTGGTGGCAGTTTGGGTGGAGAAGATAGGCAAGACTTGGATGATACATACCATGGGGCATTATGCAGCTATTAGGAACACATGTGATATATACATAGAAATAAGATTGGATCTTAAAAAGATAGTGCCTAGTCCAAAAAAGTAAGAAACTGAACGAGATCTTTAAGGACTTTCGAACTTTAAATAAATGCCAACAAAATCACGAATCACATTTGTATGCACTTTATGGTGTTTACAAGGAATAAACACAACAGAAAGGTTACTTTGGAAACAAGAATAAAATGAAATGAATAAGGATTAAAACTAGAGAGCCTCATATGGATCGATAATGATAAATTGCCTCCAACTGAGAAATATTACTATTATAATTTATCCTTGTGTAACTGATGAACAAATAAAATAAAATAAAATAAAATAATAAAACAAAACCTAAGCATGCTGGAAGAACCTAAGTGTTCATGGCTATCGAAGAGGTGTGCCTTGCTTAATCCTTGCCTCTGTTTAAATTTACCACTATGATTGCCATCTGGAGTATGGCTGATCTGGGAGGCTACTGTGGGCCGATTCAGTGTTTTCATATGCTTGAAGTCAGAGATCAGCAAGAGAAATTCCAAGAAAGAAGGAACACAAGCACAATCAAAACAGTTCTGGTCTCTGCTTTTGTGCATGTTGTTATGCTACACAAATTTTAGAAATTGTCTTTGTTTTCAAGCACCCTGATTTTTTGCATTTCTCCCCTATTTATTTAGTAGACCATCTTCATGTTTACTAACAACTCGTGCTTCTATCGTTTTCTGGTTTGCAAATTACTTTGATGAAACATCCTCTTATTTCATCTTCACAACTCAATTGGAGGCCCTATCATGCTTCTTTTGTAATTAAGGAAACAAGGGCCCAGAGAGACTAAACAACTTTCAAAATGTCATATCTGGGGAGTGACTGAAGTAGAACTTAAAATTGGGTATTCTGGCTCCAAACTTTACTCTTAAAATCCAATGCTTCAGGCTGCTTTAACAAAAAGAAACCTTCAGTCGTAATTGAATTTCAAGGAAAAAAATTAATGAAATTCTCATAGAGCTTTCTGTTGCTATTTATGCAGAAACTAACTAAGAATTAATTAGTAAAGAGTCAGTAGATATGACAACCAGAGAAAGACAATTTTCTAGTGGAAGTCTGAAAAGCAGTGATAAATCATATAATTCCCTGGTTATCCACTACTGTTTAGAAACTATGATACATTTTTATAATAAATTTTGAATTTTGAGGAGAGCTTCAACTTGTCTAAATACATTAGGCTATGAGTTGCGAATACTCTGCAGTGCCATTTTAGATGCAGTATCCCCAAAAGAAACATTCATGGGATTAAACTTCTCAAAATCAGAAAGTTTTTAGACATGTATGTAGCTTAATTTTGCAAAATAACAGATATGAGAAAATCGATTAAAATAGAACTCATGTGCTGAAGAAAGCAACAAGAATCTACTGCAAAGTGGTCTGTGAGCTTTCTTCACTGTCACCTCTCACCTGAACCACACAGTGTCCACTGTGTCCCAGTGCTCATTTGGTACACAACAGAGTGATCTCATAAAAAATCGAACAAGATTAATCAGAGTTATCCTCCACACCCCACATTTGCTGTCAGAATAAAGACATGGATAGTGTCTGATCTAGCTCCATACACTTTTTGAACCTTATTCTACTAACTCCTCGCACCTCCCAGCTCCCTCACCTTCATCTAGAGCAGATAAACCTAGGTCCTTCTACCTCCTCAAACTTGCTATGTACTCTCTCACCAGAGGCCTTGTGCTTATGTGTTTCTGCTGACTGGAAAGTTCTTCAGTCCTTTTCACCAAAGTAACTCTTATTTTTTCCGTGGGTCTCAGGACTGACATCTTTGACTCAAGTTTTCTGGGTCCCCAGTTTATGTCACTTCCCATTGATGTAGGCTCTCAGAGAACAGGATCTCTCTCCTTTGGATTACACATGCAGTTCGTAATTACAGATTTATTGATACGATTATTTGCTTAACTTCTGTCCTGTTCTTCCTAGCAAATTTCATAAGAATGTGTTCCTTAGCATGGCATTTTAATCTTTTCTTACCATTACCTTGCATTGTACCTAGTGCCTCGTTGCTTGTTGTGGGAATTAGTCACTTATTTGGAGTCTTCAGCAAAAAAAAAAGTATACCTTTGTACACTTCTCTTATGTATGGGGAATTCATTTTATGAGCCCACCTGTCTTGTGGCAGAACCCAGAAACTTACTTTCCCAGCCACCATACCTTGAAGCGAGTTGCAAGCATGTGACCTGGGCTCAGCCAGTTAGATGTAAAGCCTCTGTGCAAACTTGCTTTGTGAGCTGGGCAGGTGACAAGGCAGGTACTGTGCAGAAGCCATTCTGCTGAGTGAGTGGCAATGGCAGCTAGTCTTCCAGAGGCACAATCCAGGAGATTTCAGGAGCTATCTTTGGTGTCTGGAGTCATCAGTGCAAGCTGTGGCGTTGTGCCTCATTGTAGCACTAGTGCTGACACAGTCATGTGTCGTATTTTGGAGATTTGTTCCTGAAAAAATGGCCTTCAAGATGGCTTCTGGGGCTTTCCCAGAGATTCAGACACTTATATCTGTTTTCTTGTTTCAACATGCTACAACAGTTTCTTTTGTTTGCCACTAAAAATCCCTGAATAAATGAGTAATGGAATCTGCTGCCAATAAATATTGGATGTTTTGATGTTTATGCTATTCTCTGAAGTTATTGCAAATAGGGACTTAAATTATAGAACTTATCTGAGTATTGTATAGAGGCTTGTTATGGCTCAGTATATTTTAACTGTAGGAGGCTACAAAAATGTTCTCAGATTTATGTAAATATATGCATTGTTTGCATAATCTATTGCTTAGAATCTTCTGACAAGTAGTTGGAAATTCTGTGTGACCAATTTCAGAATAACTCAGCTCTCAATGTTTTCCCTTTGTTAGACATTGCTAAGCTGAAAAAGAATATTAAGTACTTTTGTGTCAGGATTTGTAAGTACAGTTGACTCTGGACAGCATGGGTTTGAACTCTCCGGGTCTACTTAAAGACAGATTTTCTTTCGCATCTGCCAACCCTGAGACAACAAGTCCAACTCTTCCTCTTCCTCCTCTTCAACCTACTCAATGCGAACATGAGGATGAAGAACTTATGACGTTCCACTTCCACTTAATGGATAGTATATTGTCTCTTTCTTGTTGTTTTCTTAATAACATTTTCATCTCTCTAGATAACTTATGGTAAGAATGCAGTATATAATACATGCCACATACAAAATATGTGTCAGGTGATGGACAGTAGGCAACTAGCAGGTATGTTTTTGGGGAAAAGTCAAAAGTTACATGTGGATTTTCGACTGTGCCCATTGGTGCCCATACCCCTGCTTGTCCAAGAGTCAACTGTACTTCATCCATTAATTTATGCAGAAAGAAGATACCTCGTATTAAACAAATAAGCTGAAAAACAGATGAATGTATGCTGTGGTTATGTGGATCACACAGAAAAGATTCTGTGAATGTTGGTGTCTTATAACAAAGCAATCATAACTACATATTGTTCTGGTAGGCATCCTGGATGACAGGCCTGGAAGAGCATGAAACATAATTCACCTTGCTTTTTATTGAATGTGTTAACTGGGATAACAGGTGTGCTGCCCTAACAGTTTAAGTGGCCTTTCCTTAAACCATTTACCATTGAGCCTCATACTGCAGGAGCTTTCAAATGCAAATGCCACCAAGACACAAAAATATGAGCTTGCTAAAAGACAATCAAGAGTGGTAGAGCCCTGAAGAACTGGAGTTTGTATGCTTAAGTGAAAGATATTCTGAATCAAAATTTAATATGCTGCCCTGGTCAACAGAATTCATATGTGTGGTAAATTGGCCCAAAAGACCATCAGTCCAGTTTCTGCTTAGGGGAACATGAGAAACATAGGGAAGTAAGTGTCTCAAGTAACTAGTTATCCAGTTAGCCTTGCTGCTGGCTGATTGGAGACTCTGCGTTACTAGATATTGTCCAGGTCTTCCCAATTATAAGTACATCTCTCTTATTTAACATTGCATTGAGATGGGGTGATAAAATTGTAAACCATGCATTAAAGGCACTCTTGTGTTCAGAGGTATCTGTCTTGGAAAGAAGGACTAACGTTCTTGCATTCAACCAAAGAGCTCCCTCAGACAGGAAATGGGGCACTCAGGTTGGCGGAAAAGCCTGTGCTCTCCGGAGCTTTCCTGCTGGGATCTGGACTTTGAGGAGCTGAGGCCCAAGTCCCAGGGTTCTCTATCAGGGAAGCTATCTGAATGTTTAAAAAGCTGAAGAATAATCTGTGTGCTTATCAGTGTTGTAGTAGATGTATATTATTATTATTATTATTAGTGCTATTTTTACCCTTTCCATTTGGTTAGGATGCTTTTGGAAATATCAGAAATGTAACTTTAAAAGGCTTACGTGATTGGTTCAATAACATCACCAAAGGCGTGTGTTCTTTCCGTCTTCCAGCTCTGCCATTCTTGGGTTGCTGGCCAACTTCCTTATGCCTGTAAGTTGACAACAACAGCTCCAGGTGTCCCATTCTGTCACACCAGAATCAAGAGACATAAAAGGAACCAGCTCTTTCCCCAAAAGTTCCTGCCTGATTGCTAGTGAACTTCTGCTCATGTTCCATTGGCCAGAACTGGGCCATAAATGTTCCTTCCTGAGCCAATCTCTGGTAGAGTGATAGTGTTTCTCTGTGATTGCTCAGTAGTCAAGTTCCACCCGCTAGTGTAGTTTGAGTTCTTCAGGAAGATAATTAAAACAGTTCAAGTTTTAGGATTTTTATTAGATAGCGCCCTAGGGATGGTGGGAGGAAAAACAGAATTGGAAAGGAGAAGATCTGTAATGCAGGTTTGACACCCTCAGACCAACCCTCATGGGAGCTCTGGAATGGAAATGGGTCATCAGAGTGGGCTCATGTTTGGGCCAAAGTGACAAGGCCTTCCTATTCCCACTGTGACCAGTCATTAGGTGTGAATTGCCCCTGGAAGGGTGTGACCTTGGTGATGTGATTCTCTAAGTTGAGGAAACTCTCAAAAGGACTGACAGCTGAAGGTTGTGTGCTGACAGCAATGCAGCAGTTGAAGGACAAAGTTTTTCCTTGAAGAATAATCTGGGAGGTGCATCTTCACATCCACCTGTCTTCCCTGGACCACACGGAGGATGAATATTAGAGCAAACCTTATTCTCTGCCAGCAAAGGAGGGGGAAGATAGATTTGGAGAGGCAAGCAAGAGTGCTACTGGCATGCAAATGGAGGCAATACCCTAATGGGCTTGTCACCTGGTCCCTGGAGATGCATTATTGACAGAAATTACTGGCAGTTGCTTTTCTGATTTTTTCATTACCTGAGGTTGTGATGACACCCCACCCTGCCATAATACCTTTATCCAAACATTCTCTGTAATTATATTCCCAGAGAGCACTGATGTTTCTTTTCTTTTTCCTTTTTTTTAAAATTTTACTTTAAGTTCTAGGATACGTGTACAGAACGTGCAGGTTTGTTACATAGGTATACATGTGCCATGGTGGTTTGCTGCACCTATCAACCTGTCATTTTAGGTTTTCAGCCTCGCATGCATTAGGTATTAGTCCTAATGCTCTCCCTCCCCTTGCCTCCCACCTCCTGACAGGCCCCGGTGTGTGATGTTCCCCTCCCTGTGTCCATGTGTTCTTGTTGTTCAACTCCCACTTATGAGTGAGAACATGTGGTGTTTGGTTTTCTGTTACTGTGTTACTTTGCTGAGAATGATGGCTTCCAGCTTTATCTATGTCTCTGCGAAGGACACGAACTCATTCTTTGTTGTGGCTGCGTAGTGTTCCATGGTATATATGTGCCACAGTTTATCCAGTCTATCACTGATGGGCATTTGAGTTGGTTCCAAGTCTTTGCTATTGTAAATAGAGAGCACTGATGTTTCTTATGCCCATTGTTTCCTATCATGGTTTTGAACATTTTTGTGACAGTACTCACTATATGAAAAACCCACCGATAACATCCTACTGAATGAGAAAAAGTTGAAAGCTTTACCTCTCGGAACAGAAACAAAGCCAGGCATGGTGGCTCATGCTTGTAATTGCAGCACTTCGGGAAGCTGAAATGGAAGGATCCCTTGAAGCCAGGAGTTCAAGACCAGCCTGGGCAACAAAATGAGACCTTATCTCTACAAAAATATTTTTTAAAAAACTTGATCTGGCATTGTGACATGTTCCTGTAGTCCCAGTTACCTGGGAGGTTGAGGTTGGAGGACCACTTGAGCTCAGAATTTGAGACTGTGTGTGCTATGATCATGCCACTGTGCTCCATCCCGTATGAGAGAGTGAGACCCTGTCAAAAAACAAAACAAAACAAAACAAAACAAAACAAAAAACAGAGAAAACAAAAAAACAAAAGAAAAAAAACTGGGAAAAGACAAGCATGCCCACTTTCATGATTCTTATTCAACATAGTTCTGGAAGTCCTAGTCAGAGCAGTTATGAGGGAGAGAAATAAAGGACGTTCAAATTGGAAAGGAGGATGCCACATTGTCCCTCTTTGCAGATGACATAATCTTATATGTAGAAAAACCTAAAAACTCAACCAAAAACTCTTAGAACTGACAAAAGAATTCAGTAAGTTTGCAAGATCTAAAATTAACATACAAAAATCAGTAGCATTGCTATACATGAACAACAAAGCAGCTGAAAAATCAAGAAGGAAACCCCATTTACAACAGCTATAAAAAATAAAATATCTATAAATAATTGTAAGCAAAGAGGTGAAAAACAACTATAAGGAAAACTACAAGACATGGCTGAAAGAAATCGAACAGGATACAAACAAAAGGAAAGACTTTTCATGTTTATAGATTGGAAGAATTAATATTGTTAAATGTAAAAATGTACTACCCAAAGTAATCTATAGATTCAATGCAATCCATATCAAAATCCTAATGACATTATTTACAAAAATAGGAAACAAAAATCCTCAAATTCATATGAGGCTGGGTGTGGTGACTCATGCCTGTAATCCCAGCACTTTGGGAGGCCAAAGCAAATGGATCCTTCGAGTCCAGGAGTTTGAGACCAGCCTGAGCAACAGGGCAAAACCCTGTCTCTATGAAAAATAAAAAAATTAGCTGGGTGCAGTGGTACACACCTGCAATGCTAGCTACTCAGGAGGCTGAGGTGGGAGAATCACGTTGAGCCCAGGAGGCAAAGATTGCAGTGAGCCAAAATCATGCCACTGCACTTTAGGCTAGGCTACAGAGTGAGACTCTGTCTCAAAAATAAATAAACACATAAATAAAGAAATAAGTAAACAAGTAAGTTGTATGGATCCACAAAAGACTCCAAATACCAATGTAATCCTAAGCATGAAGAACAAAGCTTGAGTTATTATACTACCAACCTCAAAACTTACTACAAAGGTGTAGTAATCAAAAGAATGTGTTACTGGCACAAAAAGATGTGTAGACCAATGGGGCAGGGTGGAAAGCCCAGAAATTAATTTATGTATCTACTGCCAACTGACTTTTTAAAAAGGACTCAAGAACACTCACTGGGGAAAGGACAGCTGTGAATAAATGCAGCTGCAAAAACTGGATATCCATATGCAGAGGAATAAACCTAGACTCCTACCTCTTACCCTATACAAAATTCAATTCAATATGGATCAAAGACCTAACTGTAAGATCTGAAACTATAAAACTACCAGAAGAAAACACGGGAAATACTTTAGGACATTGTTCTGGAAAAAGATTTTAGGAATCAGACCTCAAAAGCACAGACAACAAAATAAAAAAAAAATGAGATAATATCAAACTAAAAAGCCTCTTTACAACCAAGGAAACAGAGTGAAAAGACAAGCCACATAATGGTAGAAAATATTTGCAAACTGCCCATCCAGCAGCGGATTAAGATCCAGAATATACAAATAATCAAAACATCTCAAAAGCAAAAAATCAAACAATTCGATTAAAAATTAGTCAAATGACTTGCACAGACATTTACTAGAAGAACACATACAAATGGCTAACAAATATGGGAAAAAATGCTCATGATTAATCATCAGGGAAATGCAAATCAAAACCACAATAAGGTATCATCTCACCCCAGTTGGGATGGTTATTATAGAAAAGATAATACAGGTTGGGCGTGACGGCTCATGCCTGTAATCCCAGCACTTTGGGAGGCTGAGGTGGGCAGATCACTTGAGTTCAGGAGTTTGAGACCAGCCTTGCCAACATAGTGAAACCCTGTCTTTACTAAAAATA
Organism: Macaca mulatta; assembly: GCF_049350105.2. Classification (NCBI taxonomy): domain Eukaryota; kingdom Metazoa; phylum Chordata; class Mammalia; order Primates; family Cercopithecidae; genus Macaca; species Macaca mulatta. Next base: position 128,793,529 of record NC_133411.1, read on the forward strand.
CAAAAATTAGCCAGGCTGGTGGTATGTGCCTGTAATCCCAGCTACTTGGGAGGCTGAGGCAGGAGAATTGCTTGAACCCTGGAGGCAGACATTGCCATGAGCTGAGATTGGGCAACCACACTCCAGCCTGGGTGACAGAGTGAGACTCAGTCTCAAAAAAACAAAAACAAAAAAACAAAACAAACAAAAAACCTGTAGATATCAGTGAGGATGTGGAAAAAAGGGAACTTTTATATAACTATTGGTGGGAATGTAAACTAGTACACCACTACAGAGAATAATATGGACATTCCTCAAAAAACTGCAAATGGAACCACCATATGATCCAGCAATTGCACTACTGGAATTTATCTAAAGGAAAGGAAATCAGTATATTGAAGAGACATCTGCACCCCTATATTTATTGCAGCACTGTTCACAATAGATGTGAAATCACCTTAGTTATTCAATAAATATTACAGAAAATGTGGTACGTATATACAATGGGATATTATTCAGTCATAGAAAAAGAATCCGATTCTGTCATTTTTAACAACATGAATGAAATTGGAGGTAAGCAACACATGTTCTCATTCATATATGCAAGTTAGAAAAAGTTGATCTCATAGAAGTAAAAAGTAGAACAGAGGATACCAGAGTCAGGGAAGGGTACAGGGCAGGGAGGGTAATATCATTTGGCTCTGCGTCTCCACCAAAATCTCATTATCTCTAATTATAATCCCCACAATTAGAGATGAAGGGACCTGGAGGGAGGTGATTGGATCATGGGGGCAGTTTCCTCCATGCTGTTCTTGTGATGGTGAGGAAATTTTCAGGAGATCTCATGGTTTAAAAGTGGCATTTTCCCCTGTGTGCTCTCTCTCTCCTGCCATCATGTAAGACATGCCTTGGTTCCCCTTTTCTTTCCTCCATGATTGTCACTTTCCTGAGGCCTCCCCAGCCATGTGAAACTATGAGTCAATTAAACCTCTTTTGTTTACAAATTACTCCATCTCAGGTATTATCTTTATAGCAATATGAGAATGCACTAATACAGAGAATTGGTACCAGAAGTGGGGTACAGCTACAAAGACAACCTGAAAATGTAGAAGCGACTTTGGAACTGGGTAACAGGCAGTGGTCAGAACAGTTTGAAAGGCTCACGAGAAGACAGGAAGATGTAGGAAAATGTGAAACTTCCTAGGGACTTGTTGAATGATTTTGATCAAAATGTTCATAGTTATATGTACAATAAAGTCCAGGCTGAGGTGATCTCAGATGGAGAGGAGGAACTTATTGGGAACTGGAGTAAAGGTCATGCTGTGCATTAGCAAAGAGACTGGTGGCATTTTGCCCCTGCCCTAGAGATTTGTGGAACTTTGAACTTGACAGAGATGGTTTAGGGTATCTGGCAGAAGAAATTTCTAAGCAACAAAGCATTCAAGAGCTGACCTGGCTTATTCTGAAAGTGTTCAGTTATATGCGATCACAAAGAGATCATTTGAAATTGGAACTTAGGTTTAAAAGGGAGGCAGAGCATACAGGTTTGGAAAATTCGCAGCCTGATCATGTGTTAGAAAAAAAAAAAGATTTCTGGAGAAGAATTCAAGCTGGCTGCAGAAATTTGCATAAGTGATAAGGAACCGAATGTGCATAGCCAAGACAATGAGGAAAATGTCTCCAGGGAATGTCAGAGATCTTCACAGTAGCCTCTCCCATTACAGACATGGAGTTCTAGGAGGGAAAAATGGCTTAATTGGGCCCAGGGCCCTGCTGCTTTGTGCAGCTTTGGGGCTTGGTGCCCTGCATCCCAGTTGCTCCAGCTTCAGCCATAGCTAAAAGAGGCCAAGGTACAACTTGAGTCATTGTTTCAGAGGGTGCAAGCCCCAAGCCTTGGTGTATTCCATGTGGTGTTGGGCCTGCAGGTGCCCAGAAGACAAGAGTTGAGCTTTGGGAGCCTCTGCCTTGATTTCAGAGAATGTATGGAAACACCTGGATATCCAGGCAGAAGTCTGCTGCAGGGGCATAGCCCTAATGGAGAACCTCTGCTAGGGCAGTGTGAAAGGAAGATGTGGGGTTGGAACCCACACACAGGGTCCCCACTGGGACATCGCCTAGTGGAGCTGTGAGAAAAGGGCTACTGTCCTCCAGATCCCAGAATAGTAGATCCACTGAAAGCTTGCACTGTTTACCTGGAAAAGCTTCAGGCACTCAAGGTCAGCCCATGAAAGCATGGGCTGTACCCTGCAGAGCCACAGGGGTGGAGCTGCTTAAGGCTTTGGGAGCCCACCAGGGCATCAGTGTGCTCTGGATGTGAGATGTGGAGTCAAATGAAATTATTTTGGAGTTTTATAAGATTTAATGACTGCCTTGTTGGATGTTGGACTTGCATGGGGCCTTTGGCTCCCTTGTTTTGGCCAGTTTCTCCTATTTGGAAAGGGAAAAAAATACCCAATGCCTGGCCCTTATTGTATCTTGGAAGTAACTAACTTGCTTTTGATATTTAGGCTTATAGGCAGAAGGGTCTTGCCTTGTCTCAGGCAAGACTTTGGACTTAGACTTTTGGGTTAATGCTGGAATGTGTTAAGACTTTGGGGATACTGTTGGGAAGACATGATTGGTTTTGAAATGTGAAAAGGACATGAGATTTGGGAGGCGCCAGGGATAGAATGATATCGTTTGGCTCCGTGTCCACACCCAAATCTCATATTGAATTTTAATTCCCCTGTGTTGAGAGAGAGACCTGGTGGGAGGTGACTGGATCATGGGGGCAGTTTCCCCCATTCTGTTCTAGTGATAGTGAGGGAGTTCTCAGGAGAATGATGATTCAAAAGTGGCAGTTTCCCCTGTGCTCTCTCTTTCTCCTGCCACCATGTAACACATGCCTTGCTTCCCCCTTGCCTTTCACCATGATTGTAAGCTTCCTGAGGCCTCCCCAGCCATACAGAATTGTGAGTCAATTAAACCCTCTTTTGTTTATAAATTACCTAGTCTCAGGTATTATCTTTATAGCAGTATGAGAATGGACTAATACAGAGGGATAGAGCAAGACTTGTTAAAGGATAGAAAATTACAGCTAAATAGGAAGAATAAGTTCTAGTGTTCTATACTACTTTAGGATGACTATAGTCAACAATAATATATTATATACTGATATAGTTTGAATATGTGTCCCCATAAAATCTCATGTCAAATTGTTATCCCAAGTGTTTCAGGTTGGGCCTGGTGACAGGTGATTGGATCATGGGGTGATGTTCTCATGAACGTTTTAGCTCCATCTCCTCAGTGCTGTTCTCCTGAGAGTTAGTTAGTGAGTTATCACAAGATCTGGTTGCTTTAAAAATGTGTAGCACCTGCCTACCCTCCTGCTCTTGCCATATAAGACTTGCCTGCTTCCCCTTTGCCTTCTGCCACAATTGTAAGTTTGCTGAGGTCTCAACAGAAACAGATCCTGTCCTGCTTCTTGTAGAGCCTGTGGAATTGTGAACCAATTAAATCTCTTTTCCTTATAAGTTATCTGGTCTTGGGAATTTCTTTATAGAATTGTGAGAATGGATTAATACATATACTTTCAAACAGCTGGAAGGAGGATATTTAATATTCCCAACACAGAGAAATGATAAACATTTGAGATGATGGATATGCTAATTACTCTGATCTGATCATGAACATCACTATGTAGCCCATGAATGTGTACAATTATTATTTGTCAAAATATATAATTCTAAAATTAAAAAAGTTTTATTGTTCCACAAATATAATTTAAAATGATTGACTACACAATTATATATATATATGCATGATCTTATAGATTTGTCATCGTATGGATTTGCCAACAAGCTCATTAACCGTTTTTCTAATAACCAGACCTCAATTTTTTTCTCCCATTCTTATCTGTAGAATTTTCATGAAGCTCAGAAGTAGAACATAGGTTCTAAGTTGATCAGAGTATCGAATTGCTCTGGCAGCTGTAATTGGCTCAGAGATTGGCATATGATCCAATTAAAGCAAATAAGACGAAAGATTCTTGTGCTGGAGAAATTTGTTCTTTGTCTCTGAACTCTAAATTAAAGAATGCATGTGCAAGAGTTTCTGCTGCCAACTGCTCTGCCCTGATGTCTGAGGTTGAAGGCCGTGTAGTAGAACACAAAGTGAGAAGATAGACAGAGCTGAATGTTGTTATTGTTTGAGTACTGAATCCAGTGACACCTGACTTTGAAGTCAGAACCTTACTCACGGACCTACAGTTGTAAATGTCAGCAATCCCTTTTTGATTAAGCCAAAAGTAGTTTCTTGTTGCCTGCAACTAAAAGAATCTCAAGTGATGGAATCCTGTTAACAGTTTATTTTCAAGTCTGGTGAGTAACGTTTTCTATCTGACTGTTGTAAAGATCTTAGTCTTCTTTTGTTTGTCTTTCTGGGAGACCCCAAGTAGAAGTCTTGTGTGTGCCTCTGCCTCTATCTGCTCTAGCCTCTGCTTCTGTCATCTCTCCAGGACATTATTAAAATATGTCCTATTATTGTCACCTGCAGTGTCCTCTGTGTCACCAGAACTCTTCTCTGCTTACTCCTTTACTGACATTGACTCACTCTTGACCTCTCAAGCTCCTTGTGGACTCTTCTTTCTACACCAACACTACAAGCTTTTTGCCACATTTCCTATGAATGAATCTTACATGCTCATTCCTTTATCTGGAGAATAAGAAAGAAGTGTTCACTATTGTGTCCTGTTCTTTACTTTTAGTGGTGATAGGAGAATGTATTGCAGGTGTCTTAATTCATTAGTAATATTATTTCTATGGGATTACCCACCCTCTCCACACAGAAGACTAGTTTGGATGAATTGAAGTTCAGCCTATAACTCTATGAGAGTCTTTCTTCCCTTTCAACATAGAAGCCTTGAAGCTAAGTCTGGACTACTCACCAGGGATGCCAGTGGGTAGGAGTAGACCTGTTAGTAAGTGAACCAGTTGACCGCCCCGAAATCTCTCCATCTCAGCAAGATTTTCTTGTTCTCTGCCTCTTCAGTGTAGGCAGTATGGGCAGTATTTCTTAGAAGTGTGTACAGAGTCAAACTGATGATAATCTGAAAGCAGAGTGTTATCACTAACAGGGCTTTATTAAGCATTGTCCACACCAATGTGAGGAGTGGGAACTTTAGCAATCTAATGGGAAAACAATTACATAGTGGTAAAAGCCATCTGGAATTTTCTCCCTGCACAATACATTTCTAAGTGACTTTTTTTTATCTTCTCATGAGAACATTTAGTCTATAAAAATGATCCATATGAAAGGAATATTGATGCTTATCCTTACTTCTTTTGTTCTTGTAATAGAGTCACAAAAATTGCTATGTAGCTTTCTTTCCCAATGTGAACTGTCCAAAAAAACAAAGAAAAGAAAAAAGAAAGAACTATGGGTTCTAGAGAATGGTCACTAGGGGGAAGGGTAGGTAGCCACTATAGGCTCAGGGTAACAGAGGAAAAGGGTCATACCACTGATGAAGCATTGTCTTATACATCAACATCATGCATCATCACAAGACTAGGATCAGCCTCGTGCACCATGATAAATTGCTGTTAGTCCTCAAATCGTGGGAGAAAAGAGGCGTTGCTTGTCCTAAGGGACTTCTTTTCCAAAATGGTCAGAAAACAACTGCTAATTTTTTTTCTAACCTCTGTGCCCTTCAAGATGTAGGACTGAGAATTTCTTTTTGTTTTGAATCATGATAAAATATGACAACTTCTGGTTTCTCAATGACCGTGTCATTTATGATGTCTCACATTTTCCAATTTCTGGTTCTTTATCATGATGAACCTGACGTAGAAGCCATATTGAAGCTAATGCTTTCCTTCTGAAAGCAGAGACAATAAATTGCAAATGGCTATGAGTTTGACCGTTTTTAAAAATAATTTCTTACTTTTGTTTCAAGAAAAAATGATATTGATGATAATTTGTGCTTACTGAAACATCTTTATTCTTTTACAAGAGAAAATCTGAGGTTTGGCTTTTTATCGTTAAAGGTTTGCCACAATGGCAGGGATGTTGAATGAAAGGTTGTAGTTTCTAAATTTAAAGAATTTTTTAACCTTCTTTTTCTCAAAATGGGTTTTCATAGTGTGAGGGTTTTTTTTTCTTTTTGATATGCCAGCTTTGCTAAACTACATTCCCAGTTATTCAGCAAAACACGATTCTAGGTGTTGCTGTAAAAGGAATTTTCAGATGAAACTGAAATCCTTAATCAGTTGACTTTAAATATGGGAGATGGGAGACTATCCTGGATAATCTAGGGCCTGATAAATCGTTGAAAAGCCTTCAGAGCAGGGCTGGAGGGGTGAGATACACACACACACACACACACACACACACACACACACACACACACACACGGAGAGAGAGAGAGAGAGAGAGAGACATTATGCTGTGGACAGCAGCTTCAGCCCCTGCCTGTGAGTTCCAGCCTGACTGTGATCTTCCGTTCATGACAGCCTGCCCTACAGACTTCAGATTTGTTTAGCCAGCCTCCACAATTGTGTAATTCAATTTCTTGTTCGTTCTATCTATCTATCCATCCATCCATCCATCCATCTATCTATCTATCTATCTATCTATCTATCTATCTATCTATCTATCTATCTATCTCTCTTCTATCTATCTATCATTATCTTCCTCTCCTGCTAGTTATGCTCCTCTAGTTGAACCCTAATTATTATAAAATTTGATATCTAGAAGTGGGGTGCTGTTGTAACAAATACTTAAAATTGTGGAAGTGGCTTTATGATCATGTAGTTGGTGAAGGCTGAAAATTTTGAGGAACATGATAGAAAAAGCCTAGATTAAGTTTGCTATAGACAAGTAATCAAATTTAGGCCTTGGAGTTCAGTAAATCCTTTACCTTTTCTGAATTAAAAAAAATTAGTGTATCTATTTTCATTTGTATCTTAAAATGCTATTGGTAAGTCTATACATGTGTACTAAAAGCCATAAAATGAGGGCATGAGTTGTCAATTTATTCTAAGAATAAATAACCCAAAGGAGCTGAAGTGAAAAACATTATTAGCTTTATTTGTTTATTTATTATTGTTAAAGCTATTTACTAATAGTTTTATTTATTTAATATTCTGCTGAGTCTTCTTGAACCCACAGAGCAATTCTTTTAGGACATTTACTTTTAAACTCATATAATCTCAGGTTTGGAAGAGGTGTCATAGATTATTCTCGAGTTCCACTTTGAAGCCTGGAACCTTCTTCCCTACAGATGGCACCCCCAAGGAATGATTGCAAAGCCTATCCTTAAAGACTTGCACTTGTGGAGACCATCAGACAAAAGCAAGGCACTAATTGTGGTGAAGGTCTTTTTTAAACTGAAGCAAACCGTGCCTCCTCACTTACAGATTTGGGAATAGAGGTACAGAAAGATGACTTAGCTTGTTCACCATTTCCTAACCAATTAATAGCAATATTTGCTCTTTTGGCTGCTAGTTTAGGACTGTTTCCACATATGCTATCTCTTGAGTAACACACTTATCTCTAAGGTAATCTTATCTCTAAGGTAATCTCAAGGTAAAGACTGGATGAGTCTTTCTAGGTGTGCAAGGGTAAGCAGGATACTTATGGTGGACCAGAAACTTTTTGTTTTTAACTTTTTGTTTTGAATAATTTCAAACTACAGAGAGTTGCAAGGGTATACCAAGAACTCTCATATTTTCTTTACCAAGGTTCACAAATTTTTACTATTTTACCACACTTGTTGTAGCTTTCTTTCACTTTAAATACATATATAATACTTGTTGCTGAATGATTTGAGAGTTGGTTACATTCAGCATGTACTTTTACCCCTTGATATTTTGGTGCATGTTTCCTAAGAATAAGGACATTTCCTTATATAACTACAGAATACCATCAAATCCAGGAAATTAAACACTGACACAATCCTTTAATCTATGCCAATTGTCACAATATCCCTTATGACATTTTCCACTCCTACCATACAGGATTCAGTTCAGAAGCATGTATTGTATGCAATTACTGTGTCTCTTTAGTCTCTTTCAATCTGAAATAGTTCTTATGTCTTTCCTTGCCATTCATAACCTTAATATTCTTGAGTACAGGCCAGTTGTTTTATGCAATGTTGATTATATTGGATTTGTCTGATGTTTCTTCAAGATCAAATTGAAGCTATACATTTTTGGCTCAAATACTGCATACATGATCTTATGTCTTTCTTAGAGTAACACATCTGAAAGGACACCATGTCCAGTTGTACCTTATCAATAACGTTAATTTTGATGATTTGGATAAGGTGCTGTTTTCTCCACTGTATAGTTTTTTCCTTTATAATTCACCAGATTCTTCCTTTATCTCTATTGCCCCAGATTTAGTATCCATTGAATAGTTTTGACTAAGTCAATTTTTATCATAATAGTTGCATGTGATTTTATGGTGGTTATCTAATTGTACTTTCTAGATTTATTTGCCAGCATTCTACACTTAGAAAGATCTGTCTATCTATGATGGTTAATTTTAGGTGCCGACTTGACTGGATTAAAGAATACCTAGAGAACTGGTAAAGCATTATTTCTGGGTGTGCTGTGAAGGTGTTTTTGGAGATAGGCATGTGAATTGGTGGACTGAGTGGGGAAGATCCACCCTCGATGTGGGTGGGCATCATCCAATCAGCTGGGGACTAGGATGGAAAAAAATGCAGAAGGGCGAATTCTCTCTCTTCTGGAGCAGGACACTTTTCTTCTCCTGCCCTTGGACATCAGAACTCCAGGTTATTTAGTCTTTGGACTTTGGGACTCCTGGAGCTTTTAGTCCTTTGGCTTCAGACTGAGAGTTACATCATTAGTTTTCTTGATTCTCAGGCCTTTGAACTTGGACTGAACCATGCTACCAACCTCCCTGTTTCTTCAGCTTGCAGGTGACCTATTATGGTACTTCTCAGCCTCTGTAATCACATGAACCAATTCCCTGAAAAAGTCTCTCTTACTTATCTATCTGTCTATATCCTATTTGTTCTGTCTTTCTGGAGAATCCTACTTATTATCAGTATGGACTCATGTATTCTTATTTTATTCAGTGGGTTATAATGTGTTATAGTTGTTATTTATTTTGGTTTCTCAAATTGTCTCTGGCTTAGCCAGAGGGAACCCCTTCATGGTGCTTCATGTATCCTTTTGCCATGTCTTCATTATTATTATTATTATTTAAATTATTGTTATTATTTTGTTTTATTTTTAGCAACTCCTTGCTTTCTAGAAGAAAATGCTTCAGGTTCTTCTTGTGTGCATTTTCTGCTGCAGTCTTTCAATCTGCCATTTCACCTGTGAGTCCTTTTAATAGAGAATGACATTTAAGCATATAAGTATGAGGTATATTCATTGCTTCTGGGGTGTAATTGCTTCTCAGCCCTTTCAGTGGACAGAACTGGGGGAGGAAAATTAAGTGAGTTCCCTTGAAGCCAAATATTAAGTCTCATTTTTGGACCTGGCTACTGTTAGGCTTTTGAAGCTTGTCTTAGGCTTGAGGACATTTTTTTTTCATTCTGTCACACAGACCCCCAATATGACTGATAGCATTTTCTTGCATATTTCTACTTCCTCATCCATCAGCATTTTGTTGCCCAGGGCTTTCTCAACCTTTCAGGATTCTGTGAAAGTTTCAAATTCTATCTTTAGAGTAGATCCTCAAAGACTCACATAGTTTCTCCAACAGGTTTCTTAAAGTCCAGACACACACTGCCTATTCCCTTTGCATTTGTTTATTCTCTAAGAGCACATACATGTTGGTGGTGTTCACCTGAAAAATATATAACTGTGAGCTTAACAGAGGAGGGAACATAATAAGTCCTGATCTGTGAAGTCTGATATACTTGAGGAAGAGAAGGGGGTCTTGAGTAGAAGAATAAGTCATTGAAGGCTCTTTCCTAATTAAGTGACCCAGAAATACCATTATTCCCCATTTCCTTTCTGGCACTCGAGAAGGAAAGAGGACTGAATGTGACTGAGTTGGGAAAATTACACAGTGGCAAATGGCTGGGCTGGGAAACAACACACTTTGTAGTCTTTCCCCAGTTTATTTAGCTAAGCTATCTAGAATTAAGACCCATGACCTTGGAGTATTGTAATAAGTTGGAGCCATAAACCAAACTGTCTTTCTGTCCTCAATCTTACAGGCACCTATTTGGACCCATTTAAGCAAGAGCATCAAATACAACTCAGGGGAAATAGAGCCTGGACAGCACTACAAGTATTTGGGGCCACAAATTAAGAGCCTATTATTATGGATGGCAGGGTAAAATGGGCTGCCTCAGGAGGTAAACAATTCTCTAGACGTGCTTCAGAGTGGACTGAATGGGCAGCTGGACATTATAAATGTGAGTTGGGCATTGGTTGAATGTGGGTAAAATTAGATGGCTAGGTGGCTTTTAAGGTTCTTTGCAGCTCTGAGATACTGTAGGGCTACTTCTCCATGTTGTATGTATACATAGATAATTTGCACCCTCACTTGCATTTATTTTCATTCTTAAATGAAAACAGATGGAAGAAACTGATTGTTTCTCCCACTCAACCCTGGATGAAGTTGAACCCTGCAGAACATAATTTTCTTCCTGGTGGGGTATGATCTCTTTTATCAGGAAAAAATTATGAGTACTTGATAATAGCATCAAAAGATGTACAGTTATCAAACTGTTTATACCCAAAGAGAGTTTAAAATTGAATTTTATTTTTTAAATTTACAAATTATTATAATTATTATTTGATGAGAACAAAGATCAGGGGTTTGTTCAACGGGATATAAAAGCAAGTTTCAAGTAAGGATATATATGTATATATCCTTGAAACCACTTCCACAGTGTTGCCATGACTACATAAGGCAATGATTTTTTTAATAGTTGTTTATTATCAAAGACAAAGTTTTATCTTAGGAGGTTAGCTATGCATATCAAATGCAGTTTCTAAGATTCCACAGTACATTTCTAAATCATTGTATGACACATCAGAATTTCTACAGGACCATGATTTCCTTAAGGACAGAGATCCCGTAATTTTAGTAGGTACTCAATAAATAAATTTGATGTATTTTTATTTGTAAAGAAAATGTAAGATTTGAAAATAGAGAAGCAATTCTTGTTTCTCCGAACTTCAGATGAGATGGTAGAGAATGGATTATTTCTGTAGAAACAAAACTCCTAAGCCCTCATCAAGCCTTGGTGGATGACAATGACAGGTATAATTTCTCCCAGGTTCCGGAGGCAGTTGCGTAGCTGAATGTAACAGGACAGAGGTTTTTCTCAGACAAATGCAGGAATACCAGAGACTCTTGTCAATTTTTGAAAATTAATTCCTTTATTTGGAAAGATAAAACCACGTCAGTTTAGCCATTTCCTGGAACTTGCAGGAGGCCTAGGTGGAACTGCTCTCCTTCTCTGGTCTCAGAGATACACAATGGAGCTCTCTAAAATACTTGCCTTCCTGCTAAGGCAGATTATAGCCAACAGTCCAGGAGGCATTGATGTAGACAAAAATCCTTATATTTAATCTGCAAAGCTGAAGTTGGAATGTGACGATATTCAAGGGAAAGCTTCAGGTGAAAATGTGTGTTGTCTAGGAAAAGAAAATTACAGTTATCCTCTGCACAATTAAAGGTAGTTTCTGTCATAACTACAAGCTACTACAAAGCTGTACTATTGAGCAAGGACTGTATAAAGATCCCAAATGATTATATGGAACTTGAAAATGTACACTTGCATGTGATTTGATCATAAATTAAAAAGGAAATGATGCATTAATACTTTTTTAAATTTTTATTTATTTATTTATTTTTTGAGACTGAGTCTCACTCTGCTACCTAGGCCGGAGTGCAGTCATGTGATCTTGGCTCACTGCAACCTCTGCCTCCTGGGTTCAAGCAATTCTTGTGCCTCAGCCTCCTGACTAGTGGGGATTACAGGTGTGCACCACCATGCCCAGCTAATTTTTGTATATTTAGTAGAGACAGGGTGTTGCCACGTTGCCCAGGCTGGTCTCGAACTCCTGATCTTAAGTGATCGCCCGCCTTGGCCTTTCAACATGCTGGAATTACAGGTGTGCCACCATGCCCAGCCAATACTTGGCATTTTTTTTTTAACCAAGAGAAATGTTAAGAAGTTGGTTTTAGAACAAACCTTCTTTCTATGGGAATTCTGCTCATTGGAGACAGTGGAACAATGGATTTGTGAATGTATTAAAAGTCTGCAGTGGATATATGCTATTTTGCTTGCTGAACATTTATCCTCACTCGACGAGAAAAAGTACCTCAGTTTTCCTCTGGGGCAATAGATTCCATAGTCTCTGGCCAAGAATCCAGATGGGGCTCTAGAGCATGAAGAATGTGACAATGATTCCCAAGGATATCATGTTTGTTTCAGGTAAAGTGATCTGACTGAAATGGGCCAATCGAAGTGAATTCTTTGAGTCTTAAGGATGCTTTCTACAAGAGATGCTCTTTATTTTCTGCTGAATTGAACATGGAAGGCATAGACTGACTATCTTACCTCTTTATAGAGCCTGAGAATAAGCCATTATATCAGAGAACAAAGTAGAGAGAAGGAAAGAGCCTGGTTTGCTGATATAGTTTAAACCCTGGGCTCAAACCATCTATCTATCTATCTATATATATAACCATCTATATATATATAACCATATATATAACTATATATATAACCATATATATGGTTTTAAAATTCATATAAATACATATTATCATATATAGATTTATATTCATAAATTCATTTATATGAATTTTTAATCTGTGTGATCAATACATTCCTTTATTTGCCAAAATAGCATGAATAAGATGCATATATTATGCAACAAAAGGTATTTAACTAATATGATGATTGAGTTAAAGGTGGCTCCTATCCTATGTCCTCTTTAAGACAATGTAGTATTTCTATGAAAATATAAAAGAAAAATTGTTCATCAGGTTACCATGACTCAGAAACTGAAAAACTCACACAAGTATACAATTATATTGAATGCTGGTGCAAAACAAATTTAATACAATGTAATTTTTTTTTCTCAATTCAACATGAGAGAAACATTATTTCTTACCATTTTAGAGATCCCCACTTCTATATTTGTAATTCTTATTCCAAGATCCTTTGCAAAATAATTGTCTATACTGTAGTTTAATTTCCTTAAAACTGTGGAAGGTTAAATAATTGTCTGGAGGCAACAGGATCTCATGGTGTCTTTTTCTGGGCTTACAGCTTTACTTGGAGCACATCCTGTATATGTTCCTAAAAAAATGTATGTGGGAAATAATTTTTTTGGGAAGAATCTAAAAATGTTAAGAGCCTACCCTCACACTTTAAGTTAGCTCGATATAGAATTCTAGTTTGAAAATACTTTTCTTTCATAATTTTGGAGACATTACTCCATTATCTTCCAGCTTTTAGTCATGCCACTGAGAAATACAGTGTCATTATTATGTCTCACCCTTGACTTATGCCCTGTCACCCCCGTCCCTCATTCTCTTAATCCCCTTTCTTCAACACAGCACCTTTGTCTCACTCTGCCGAGCTTAGTATCCTTGAGTCCCAAGTCTTTCTGGACTCAATTTCTCTAGAGATTAAATTTTCTCTTCTCTTAAAGTGATGGGTAAGGGGAGGGAGAACTCACCTGGCACAACGTAGAAGAGGTGTCTAGTATCTAATAAATCCTTTTACAGTCCCATCCTCTGCCTCCCAAAATGCCCGTGCTTCCAATTCCTGAGCACTTTCCAGGGTTTTAAAGATTTTCTCATTCTGACTCTAATCAATATCCTTCTGTCTAGGTTTCAGCTTTTTTTAATTCATTGAGTCATTTACCACTTCTCAATTCATTCCCATCTTCTGAAGTTTTATGGAAATATCTTGCTTGCTATTGTCTCCTTTCCCAGTTTTGTTGTCCTTTAAGGTTTATAATGTTTTTTATTCCTTTATGTTATGCTAAAGGTATTTCGGGAAATAAATTTATGTAGTCAAACCATTTCAAGTAGAACTTCCAGTTCTCAACTAAAAATAAAACTACTTTATGCATCTATTCATTCTTTACAAAGTTCATTAAGAATATAGACCGTGGCTGACATCTATTGCATCTTTAGTTTTCCTAACACTAAATTCTGCATTGTAAACCCAACAGTGTTTATCAATAATATATATTTATTCTGTTTGTTTATTTTTTGTGGAGGTGCATATCTTGGTAGATGATAGATTTCATTTTACAAATCCAGAACCTTATGCTGTCACTCACTATATTCTTTTCAAATACCTAATCTGAGTAAGGTACAGAGTCAGGGCGTGTGTGTGTGTGTGCACGCGCGTGTGTACCTGATCTAGAAATACTAGATACTTACTGCTCACCTTTAAGTGGCTCATTGTCAACATCGGGAGTGAGAACTTCTATTCTTAGAATGTTAAAAACAACATGACAATTAGATAGCAATAGGATAAACATAAAGTGCTGTTATTTGCCAAACAAGACACATGTGTTTGTGCTCAGAAGTTGGACCGATGTTCCTCTGAATGAGTGGAATAGAAAACTTTCATAATAGGGTTAGATTTAGTGAAGCCTTGATGGATAGACTTAAAATTATTTAATTTTTAGACTGATGATCCAAAGACTGCCATGTACTCATGAAATCTAATTTCCTAGTCCACTTATTTCTTATCCTTGGCACACAGCTAGACTATCTTAGCCACCCTTGTGGTTAGGTGGGGCCATGAAGTATTGGTAGAACATCCCGCCATCCCTGTCCTATTTATTAGAAAACGTCTCAAGTGTTATTATACGTTCTCTTTCTTCCCTAGGCTATGGTCAGTCCTTGCACTCCTGTTCCTGTCCAAATTGACATATGGCTATAAATCTGCATGTACAACTCTCTTTTCTAGCTAGACTTGTGGTTTCTGCCATCTCCTGACTTCCTCACCTAATGCCCCTAGGTTATGGCCTGACACAAACTGAACTGGAAGTGATAGCAAAGGATTCAGTCAAGCCAGTAGGCACTCCACGGGTGGGGCTGAAACTGGAGACGGGAAGTGAGTTCCACTGTAAACATTTTTCTGGAGTTTGAATCCCTGAACTGGCTGACATATAAAGGATGGTTTACACTGGTTTTGCATGCATGATTTGATTGTAGTGAAATATTTGTTTGCTGAGCCAATCAATAGCTGTCCTACGGGAGGAAATCGTTTTTTTCTGTAGATTCTTTTCTTTCTTTCTTTCTTTCTTTCTTTCTTTCTTTCTTTCTTTCTTTCTTTCTTAATCTTTCTTTCTTTCTTTCTTTCTTTCTTTCTTTCTTTCTTTCTTTCTTTCTTTCTTTCTTTCTTTCTTTCTTTCTTTTTTTCTCTCCCTTTCTCTCTCTCTCTCTTTCTTTCTTTCTTCTTTTTTTAGATTTGTTTCTATGTTTTTAATGTAATATTTACATTTTAAATGTACACATTAAAATGCTGGGTTTACCACACGCGTGGAACAATGCCAAACTGTAGAAATGACTTGGCTGTAGGGGTTAATTCTCTTGATAAGGCTGACCGGCCAGGTGTGGTGGCTCACGCCTGTAATCCCAGCACTTTGGGAGGTCGAGGCGGGTGGGATCTCCTGAGGTCAGGAGTTTGAGACCAGCCTTGCCCACATGGTGAAACCATGTCTCTACTAAAAATAAAAATTAAAAAAAATTAGCTAGGCATGCTGGCAGGCACCCGTAATCCCAAGCTACTCGAGAGGCTGAGGCAGGAGAATCGCTTGAACCCAGGAGGCAGAGGTTACAGTGAGCAGAGATTGTGCCATTGCACTCCAGCCTGGACAGCAAGAATGAAATGCTGTCTCAACAAAACAAAACAAAACAAAACAAAATTAAACAAAAACAACTGACCACGCTTTGTGAACATCTGGCAACCTGAGGCAATGGTGAGGCTCTTACGAATTCAGGCAGTTGTAGAGTAAACCTGGTATGTGTGAAGGGAGTAGACTACTTAGTGGAATAAACCTTAAAGCACAGGCAATTGTGCACCACACAGCCTCTACCTGCTCAATGTGGGTATTTGGTAATGAGGGCATGAGGAAAATAACAAGATTGAATTGGGTTCTTTCACATAACCTGCTCTATTTTAGCATGTCAACTGTGTATAACTGTTAATTCATCAGCTGTTTTCATATGAATTAGCTCCTGCATATTAAGTCTTCTTTCCCCCAATCATGACTCAAAGTTTAACCACTCTTCTCAATTTGTGACATTAAGAAGAATCACATCATGAATTGCATTTTCAATCAACTACGCACAGATTGCCTTCAATGACAGGCAAACCCAAGGGCTGTAGTTAAAGCTGCAGAAAAAATCCAAAGACCTTTTGCATATTGCATAAGCACATATGGGATTCTCTGCTTTAGCATCGTATGAGAATGAGGCTGATCAGATTGTTCTGAAGGAAACAAATTATAGAAAACCTTTCACCAGAATCTATTGAAATCATTTTCTTTTAGCCAGGGACTATTTTTTATGGCAGATGCTCGTAATTAATTCCATATTCAAAGCCTATTTTCTATAGGCAGAAAGATACACTTCTTTCTCATTTTTAAAGGGTGAAAGGTGGGAAAGTTTCTTAATTTATTTTCTTGGAGAAAACAAGGTATAGCAAGGCAGCATTATAATCTCTTTTAAGGATTTATTGAAATGTCAAACTCTGGGGGACTGGAGCTGCACGAGGAAAATGAATAAACAGCAGATTAGCATTTAGACAATATTCTTTTATTGCTTGACTATAGGAAATAATGCTGAATAAAATTAATTTGGAATTTGGCAAGAATTTAAATAGTAGAGGTAAAACATGCAAATAATTCAGTACATCTGAGTCTTGTAGGAACATTCATTGGAATAAATTAAGGAAAACCATGATGACAAAGATTCTTTTGGACGCTCTAAATACAGTCATGCACTGTTTAATGATGGGGTTACATTCTGGGAAATGCACTATTAGGCAATTTCCTCACTGTGCAAACATCATAGAGCACACTTTCACTAACCTAGATGGTATAGCCTGATACAGACCTATGCTATATGGTGTAGCTTATTGTTCCTGGCTATAACACAGTCGTTAGCATTTGTGTATGAAAACATACTAACTATAGAAAAGGTACAGTAAAACTGTGGTATAAAAGGTAAGAAAGGGGTACACCTGTATAGATCATTTACCACGAATGGGACCTGTAGGACTGGAAGTTGCTCAGGGTGAGTCAGTGAGTGAGTGGTGAGTGAGTGTGAAGGCCTAGGACATTACTGTCCACTACTGTAGACTTTAAAAACACTGTACACTTAGGCGAAACTAAATTTATTAAAAAGTGTTTTTCTTTCTTCAATGATAAATTAACCTTAGCTTACTGGAAACTTTTTACTTTCTAAACTTAACATTTTAAAAACTATTTGACCCTTTTGTAATAACCCTTATGTACCATATATAGTTGTATGTGCTACATTTTTATATGACTGGCAGTTCAGTAGGTTTGTTGACACCAGCATCACCACATGGCTATGACATCACTAAGCTATACTAGTTTTTCAGCACCGTTGTAACTTTATGGGACCGCTGTTGTATATGCAGTTTGTCATTGACCAAAACATCGTTATGTGGCATTTGACTGTTGAAAACAATAAGAAAGTAATGAAGTTTATATTTATCCAATAATTTTCTGGAATTAAAGAAAAGAAAAAAACCCTTTTTTAAGCTCAGGATTTTTTTATCACTAGCAAAATTGAGGACTAAAACCCATTGTTGGTAGTAACCATTGAAACCATAATTTGTTGGTGAGTTGTCTAGGCCAGAAGTACAATGATTTCAAACCCTATATGCCCAGTTTCTGTCAAGAATAAATAAAGAATCTCCATGTTCTAGTTATTTGGAGTCTTTGGATTGCATTAGATGAAGAAAGGGCACATCATTTTTAATAGAAAGTTTTTTTTAAGACAAGGACCCACTCACCCAATTTAAGTACTGTAGTTTATTCAGCATAAAGGGTGGACGTTTCAGTTATTCTCCATTCATTTTATATCCAGTTAGAACTAGGTAGCCTATTTAAAAGTATATGTTCAAAAAAACTACTTATATTTAATGGAGAAACTTAAAAATACCCTCAATTTGAAAGCCATTTATTTCACTGCTGAAGGCTCCAAACTGTGGCATGACTTGATTAGATCACACAACTGAATGGAATTAGTTGATTATATTCAATATTCTTATTCTATGATATGACCTTTTGGGGTATTGTTGGACCAGCTCCATTATGTGTCTTGAAATGCCTGAGTCTATTATCATTTTCAGTCAAGAAAATAGTGGTTCACTCTTTTATCCCAGCTCGCTTTATCTAGTAGAAGAATTTGGAAAGAAATGAAATGACCTCTGCTTAATACGGTTGGGAACAACTTAAAGACCAAAGAACTGATGTGGGGACAGTCCATCTATAAGAGGACACTAATCGGGACCAAACCACAGTTGCCCAGAGGGTTGTTTAGATGAGATGTCATAGTCTAAATGATAGTACCCCACCTTTGCATTTCTTTCTCTCCACTCCTATTCGTTTATTTGAGTGGGCATCTGTGATAAGTCTATTTTTGCTATGCCTTTTTAAATAAAGGATATCCTTTCTTCGAAGGAAGAAGAAGAGGAGGAGGAGGAGGAGGAAGAAGAAGAGGAAGAAAAAAAGATTAAAAAAAGAGTAGGTTGGGGATTACAGGAACCTGGGCATCAATTGTGGGTGTGATTAATGAGGGCCATACTGTTTTACCTGACAACAGTGACCCCAACTGGTTGAGTGGAAAATTGCTTAAGAAGACATGCTTGGCCTTCTCACAGATACTGCAGTCCTACAATCCTAAGTAAGGAATGAATAACACAGACAATCACTGTGCCTGAGAGTAGTGAGAGGTGATAGACAGGAAGTGTTTTTATCCTTCCTTTTCCCTCCTTCTTATCTCCTTCCCTTGCCAACTCTCACTCCTCCCTTCCCTTTTCTAACTTTCCTTTCTGCTCCTGTTCCACTTCTGTTCACTAAACCAATTGGCTATTTTGTGACACAGATTTGATTTACTGTAAACATTTAGTAAACCTTGTAATTTATTAAGCTCTCTTTAGTGCAATTGTCATTGCTGTAATATCCAAAAATGAATTAGGGAGGAAAAAAAATGAGACCCTCCAAATCCATTAATCTTATGACCTAATCCGATATTACAGTCTATGTCCCTTGAGTGCAATTGCATTATTTAAGCATAATAGTGATTTGAATTTATAGATTTCCTAAAGCCACGAGTAGAACTGAAGACCTATCACTCTTGTGTAGATCTCTCAGCATAAAAATTCATTTGAGACAGTACATTTCAATGCTCAATTGTTTTTCCTGAGTATGTTTAAACATGGGGTAACCATGTATCTCTTGCTTGTACATCGGATTTTTTAAATGCTGAGTGCAAAATTGGGAACATATTTGATTTCCTTAAGTCTATTCAGCAGCACAAAACTATTATAAAAACATTTGTAAGGCTAACAGACTTTTCCCTCCATAATCCCAAAGAAACTGTTGTTCAAATGTGTATTGCCAGTAGATGCTGGCTAGGCCTCAGAGGGTTTATAATGAATGATCTAAAGATTCTCCCTCCTGTTGGTGAACAGGAAATACTTCCCTTAATGAGGGTGTTTTCATGTTATAGTTGAAAGTCCTTCCTTCATTCACCGAATTCCTATTTCATTACAGTTCCGTGTAGCCATTGAACATTGTGTCTTTGTCTCTCTGGCATCTAAGCCCCCTTATATCTTAGGAGAATCCCCAATTAGATGTTATCTTGATGGGGTCAGTGTCTACTTCTCAATATGAAAATGCAAAGGGCTAGGTCCTCTCTTTTTCTGATCCTGATAACACTGCCTAACCCAGCCTGAGTTGATTGGATGCTCCTGCCAAGGATTTTAAATCTTGAATGAGTAAATAAAAGAAAGGATGACAGCATTTCCTTCACAGAAGTGGCAGTGATGTTGAAAATCCTGTGGTGGAAATATCCTGGCAGATTAATACTGCTAAAAATGTTTGTGTGCTTCTGGCTTTTTGGTTTTTCAGAGATTTTCTAAGCCTGATCCTTGAGTTTTCATCAATGCTGAGAGTCCTCAATATTTTTCTAATAAATTTTATTTTTGGTTGACAGAGTTAGATTTATTATTGGTGGTAAATAGAAATACTGGCCTCTATTTTTAACCTCCCCTTACATCCAAACCTTTTGCCTTGTGGGTTTGCAGTCCTTCACACAGTTGCAATGTGTTCTTCCTCGTACCTTGACTTTGGGCTTAGCCATAACTTGCTTTGTCTAATGGAATGTGAGTAGAAGTGGGAGTGTGTCAGTTTTTAGTTTAGACTTTAGAAGGCATTGCATTTCTGCCTGCCTTCTCATGCTTTTGCTGTTACCTCCCTGATACCTTCTGTTCCTTTATCCTGCACCCTAGAATGAGTACCTATTGAATTGCTCAACCTTCAGTGAGGATCAAAGTCCAGCTGGAACCACAACTTGAATCAGCACCACTTGCCAAGCCCAGTCTAGATTAGTTGGCTGTCAAAAGAATCAGTGACGTGTGAGTTCAGTTGAGTTTAGCAGAACCAAACCTCTCATACTAACCTGTAGGTTCCTGAGACATATATGATTTTATTTTATGCTACTGAGATTTCATGTGTATGTTTTGCAGCATTTCTGTGACAATAGCTAACTGGTATGTATCTGTTATATGCAATTTACATTATTTCAACAGATGTTGATAATAGAAGTGTGTGTGTGTGATCTTAGCTTTAGCTTACTGGGACTAAGTGCTACATAGCTTTAGCAATTATGTTTTCCTATTCTTTTTCCTGATTGGAATGAGCATGCAACTTAGTTATTTCCACCAATGAGATGTGTGGCGAGGCTTTCTGTGTGTGTGTGTGTGTGTGTGTGTGTGTGTGTGTGCATGTGTGCATGTGTAGAACGTTTTTTTCCTTTCCTAATAAGAGGGGATACATTGGAAGAGAATTTCTCTGTTCTGTTCTTTCAGTCTTCAGTCTTCATGTCTGCAGCTGAGGCAGTTGTCCGTGTCCATTAGATAAATGAGTCTGAAGTTTTAGACAACACCTGAGTATAGCAGAGATGGAATGATCCTGAGTGCATTATGCCAATAAACCCCTCAATTACCTCTGAGCTTTGTGTTATATGAGAGAATATACTTTCCTTATTTTTAAGCTGCTTGGGTTGGGTTTTCTTTACTTTCTGCTGAAAGTATCCTAACAGGTAAGGGTGTAGCGTGTATGCATGCATGGGAATGCAAGGAGGATTAAATACAGTAGAAGTCTGAGTGAAAGGAAGGAAATAGTTAAGGTCATCCCTCATGAAATGGAAGGGATATGGCAGCATACGTTAGGTGGTATGTAAGCTGAGATCAGGTGGAAAGCAGCCCACATCTACCTGGATTTTTCTCTGTACCTCCTGCCATACATTTATTTGCCCGCATGGGTTGTTAAAAAGTAAACTGAGGCACAGTAAAATTTTAAAGAGTTTATTTGAGCAAATAGTGATTCATGAATCAAGCAGTAGCAGTTTCAAACCAGAAGTGGTTCAGGAGCTCCACTGAGGGAACACAAGTGGGAGACTTTTATAGGACAAACACAAAAGTAATGCAAAGAAAATATTTGGTTGGTTGCAGTCATACAGTTGCCTTATTTGGTCTATCCCATTGGAAAATCCCTAGTTACATAAGTATAAGTTTGTTGGTTGCTTCTGATTTGTCAAGCTTAGATTCTGTTTTTCTTTGATTTAGGCATTTACAAGAAATACTTCAAGTTAAGTTTCACTTACGTTTGCAAAGCAAGCAAGGTTAAGGTTCCTTATGAGGGCCTAACTGGCTTTGTCTGCTCAGGGATTCTTTAGGCTCAGTCTCCATTTTAATACGCTTTAATAGAATTACCAGCAAATGATAGGAAATGTACCACCATTGTTGACCCTTTTTGCAGAGTCCACATCTAGAACATCGTGACCCATATAAAACTTGCCCTGTCTCTCACTTTTGGAAAGAAGTAAATGTCTAGTAGGGCAGGATTTGGCTCCATATCTCATCTGAAATTGAATGACATATTCTTTAAACACCATGACTTTGATAATAGACTCAATCCTGTTGTCCAGCCCATATCCCAGGCCAGTTAAGTCAGAATATCTGGGGATAGAAACCAAGCATGAATATTTTTAAAGCTTCCCAAGTTAACTTAGAACAACAACGGGCCTTTATGATTCCATGGATCAGAAATCTGGGAGAAGCTTAGCAGGTGTTCTTAGTGGGTGGTTACAGCTGAGGGTGTTTCTTGTGGTTACAGTCAAGGTTTTTTTTTTTTTTTTTTTTTTTTTTTTTTTTTTTTTGAGACGGAGTCTCACTCTGTTGCCCAGGCTGGAGTGCAGTGGCATGATCTTGGCTCACTGCAAGCTCTGCCTCCCGGGTTCATGCCATTCTTTCCTGCCTCAGCCTCCCAAGTAGCTGGGACTACAGGCGCCTGCCACCACGCCAGGCTAATTTTTTTGTATTTTTACTAGAAATGGAGTTTCACCATGTTAGCCAGGATGGTCTCGATATCCTGACCTCATGATCCACCCGCCTAGGCCTGCTGAAGTGTTGAGATTGCAGGCGTGAGCTACTGCGCCCCCGGCAACAGTCAAGGTATTGATAAGGTGTTGGCCAAGGCTGCAGTCATCTTTTTTTTTTTTTTTTTTTTTTGAGACGGAGTCTCGCTCTGTCGCCCAGGCTGGAGTGCAGTGGCGCGATCTCGGCTCACTGCAAGCTCCGCCTCCTGGGTTTACGCCATTCTCCTGCCTCAGCCTCCTGAGTAGCTGGGACTACAGGCGCCCGCCACCGCGCCCGGCTAATTTTTTGTATTTTTAGTAGAGACGGGGTTTCACCGTGGTCTCGATCTCCTGACCTTGTGATCCGCCCGCCTCGGCCTCCCAAAGTGCTGGGATTACAGGCGTGAGCCACCGCGCCCGGCCTGGCTGCAGTCATCTTAAGGCTTGAATGGGGCTGGGGATTTGCTTGCAATATAGCTCACTCACATGGCTCTTGATAGGCAATCTTAGTTAGTTTCTCACTGACTATAAGAAGGAAGCATCAACTTCTTGCTAAGTGGTTTTTGTCTCTCTCTAGTGCTGCTTGATGGTTCTAGAAACATGGCAGCTGGCTTCCCCTGAGTAATTCAAGAAAGCAAGGTAGATGCTCTGATGTCTTTCATGATGTAGCCTCTGAAGTTACATGCCAATATTTCCACAATATCTTATTTGTTATACAGGTCAGCCCTATTCAATGTGAGAGGGGACTACAAAAGTCTTAATGCTAAGGGTTTGAGATCATTGGGACTGTCTTGGCTGCTACAGTGGGATACAAATGAATAAATGATTTGTTCTGATTTCAAAAGTGGATGTTTGGCAGGCTGAATAATGAAATCCCAGGCTCGTGGCTTCCTTGAGGAGCTTCCATTAGAATCAAGCTAGTAGAGCAGCCTTATCAATTTCTGAAATACCAGGTTCCTGGGAAGAGCCTTTGGTCTATCTTAAAAAACATCATTCAAAGGCACAATGCTCTTTAGTGAAATCCAACTCTGCCTCAAACTAATTTCATTCAGATTCGTATCAGCTGGGATTAGCAGCTGATGCTTAGCAAGCAAATAAATTAGGTGTCAGCTCTATTAGTACTGGTTCTTCTGAAAGTGAGAGGACTTATTATAACTACCAATTGTATATAGCTATAAAAGAGCTCTCTAACATTAAGAAGTATACTGTATCATATAAAAATTGGGTCTTCCTTCTCGACTTTTGCCAGCTTTTTGAGTATGGAAAAATAATGGTTTTCAATGCAGTCCTGCAGTCCTTAGTCCTCTCTCTTCTCCATAACTGTCACTCCTGGAGTTGTTTACTCCATCCAAACCAAATATTATCTATACACTGATATTGCTAATTTTGTATTTTTAGTCCAAATCCTATACCAAGTGCTGGACTTGCACAGCCAACTTCCTATTCAACATCTATCCCCTCGTGAATGACTACTGGGAATCTCAAATTTTATTCAAAACCAAATTCTTAATTATTTCTCTATACTTGTTTCTCTATTTTCTTTCTTAGTATCTGGAAATTCCCTTTTTTCCGGTTGATCAGGCAAAAATTTTGGAGTACCCTTGCACCTCTTTTTCTCTCATTCTTCACATGCAATCATCCATCCACAACATTTTAAAGAGTTCTCCCTGCAAAGTCTCTCTCAAGTCAAATTATTTTTCACTACTTCTACCACTACTATGCTGGTCCAAAGTATCCTCATCTTTTGCCTAGAAGTGCAGCAGTATCTTAATGTATCCCTTTGCTCTAACTCTGTCTTTAAAACTAATTTTCCATATAGCATTTAAAAATGGAAGACAGATGACAGGTTATTTTTTTTTAATCTTCTGATGGCTTTGTATTTCTACAACTGTTATTTTGGCCTGTGATGCTTAACATGATCTGTTCCCCATTCCTCTTCCACTCTTATTACCTCTCTTCCCTTATCTCTTACTTTCTCCCGTATCCACTCCACTTCACTCCACTCCACTTAACTCTCACACTGGCCTCCTTGCTATTGTTTGCATACTAAGCATACTCATTCACCCTTAGGGACTTTGTGTTTCCTGTCCCCACTGTCTAGAACTTCCTCACTGCCCCCTATATCTGCTTGGTTTGCTTTCTTCCTTCTTTTATATCTCAGCTTAAATATCTTTCTAATAAAGAGGAATTTTCTTCCCTCCACATATAAAGAGTATTTTATTCAACCTCATGAATTCCCCTTACTCTATTATTTTTCCTTCAAAATATTCATTGTTACTTGATGTCCATTTACTCATTTTATTGTGACAACCGTAATAGACTGAAAAGATTCATCATGACAGCACCATTGGCAGTTTTGGTCTTTGCCATATCGACAAATATTAGAACCATTCATGGAAGATAGTAGGTACTCAATAAATGTGGTTTGAATGGAATTAGATTACATTATTCATGACATTTCCTAAAATTTCATGTTCATATATCAAGACTATCCTCTGGACAGCAAAACCAAAGTAAAATACCACTGTGCCAAATATTTAAGGAGCAAAGTTACAGAATAAAAGGGGATCTTTAATATGTTCACTATTTCTTAAATTATCAACTTGAATTGAATATATCTAGGATTGATGAGCAAAATTATGAGTTTAAATAATCATAAGATGTAACTGTATGTTTAATTTAAAAGACATTGTAGAAAGTAGACTTGTAAAAATCTTAAAAAAATAGACTTTTTTCTAAAAAACAAAACAAAAAAAATACCAGCACAGTGATAATTCAGGAAGTTTTATTTAATAGCAACTGGTGTCTCTATGATATATTACAAAATACAATTAATTTTTTATACAATATTATATATATACTGAAGCATATTTTGCTTTCATGTTCTTGGAAGAAAATCCACTAGCCTAGGGCTACCAACCTGGCAGGACAAGTCAGTTACCAGACAGAGTAATCCAACACACCAAGCAAGTTCTATGCATAAATGGCATGATGATACAAATGGTGGTGGTGTAAAGTTAATTTGTTCATGGAATTAAGGGGGTAGTAGAACCACCCTAAGAGTGGTAGTGCTAGGGAACCAGAATAAAATAAAAGAAAGGAACAAGAAAAAGAGGGAGATTTCCTCTTCCACTCTCATTACCTCTCTGCCCTTATCTCTTACTCTCTCCCGTATCTACTCCACTTCTCTCCACTCCACTTCACTCTCACACTGGCCTCCTTGCTATTCTTTGCACACCAAGCGTACTCATTCACCTGCCTGTCCCCACTGGGGATATAAATATATAAATTTATATATTAATAAATAAATTTAAATGTGCTTTTTTGAGGACTTCTTGGGCTGTTACATATCTAATTTTTTTGTCAGAATAATGAAATATTGTTAGCAATTCTTTGTTTTGTCCAGCCTACCAGTTGATAGAGCTGTGAGAATTGGTTCTTAGATTAAGAGATGGTAGAGTTTATGCCCCTCTTATGTTATTGAATTCAATTATGCTGCTGTCAACTTTTCAGTTACTGGTTTTTACCTCAACCATAATATAGGTCATGTCTACACAGATAAACAAGTTTGAGAGATCAATCAACACAGCAATTAAGTAAAATAATTTAAAGCTGGAACTAGTTTGGAATTTTTGGCCTGATATATCCAGCAATTCAACAGAAAGTTAACTGGTTTGTTTATGTGGATATAATCATAGCAGCAGGCCCTACTTTTTCTGCATGATCCTGTGCTACTAGTGACTTCAATAAGTAAGATAAATGGGGACAAAGAAGAATGAACAATGAAGAACTTTAAAACTGATTTTAAGAATCAGGGATCTTGGGAAGATGGTGGATAGGAGGCAGGACCAGTTTGCAGCTCCAGCTCGGACAGACATGTAAAGACTCACATTTGAACTTTTGCTACAGAACTACTGCAGGAATATACTAGGAAAGCTGAGAGAATCCACAGACCCTCTGAAGGAAGCAGATTGCTTCTGCAGGACCCAAGAAACAGCCCAAATACTGTGAGTGCCCAAGCTGTGACAGTGGGAAAGGAGGATTGTCTGTCCCCAAACATACCCTCACTGGGGAACCTGGAAGTATAGATCATGGAAAATAGATTTGACCTTACCTGGATTGGAGTCAGTTTAGACAGCTGAGAGAATTAGAGGGGTGGAAGAAGCAGCAGGAAAAGCCCTGTGGTCTCTCTGGGTCCCCAGGGAAGCCATTTCTGACTTCTCTTACAGGGGTCCTTGAGGAGGGCTGCCAGAGTAACTGGGAAAAGACCACAGGGAGAAGGAAACCTCCAGCTAAACTTTGTAACAATTCCAACCAAAGGTGAAGTCTCCTGGCCAGAATTCAGGAGAGGGTGTGAATTCAATGCAGACTCAACAGGGTGGGAGGCGTGAAAGCCCTGCTTGCTCTCTCAGATGGAAAGCTGGTAGCCTGGGGCTAGTTGTCAGTCATATTCCCCGACTAATTGGAAACAAACTCAGGGGGAGCACAGTGGGAGTGAGATCATCCTTTCGGGATGCATAGGAGCTGGGTGAGGGCTGTAAGTGCTGGCTTTCCCCCACTTCCCTGACAAACTGCATGACACAGCAGAGGTAGCCATAATCTTCCTGGGAACATAACTCCTTTGACCTGGAAACCACACCCCCATTCCCCACAGCAGCCATGGCCCCACCCCTTGGGCGGGACTTGCCTAAGGAGAGCCTGAGCTCAGACAAGCCTAACCCTGCCCCCACTTGATGGTTCTTCTGTATCCACTCTGGTGGCTGAAGACAAAGAGCATATTCTCTTGGGAGTTCGAGGGCCCTGCCCACTGCCTGATTCTCCATATACTACCATAGCTGATGCTCTCTTGAAAGCACCACCTCCTGGCAGGCGGTCAATCAGCACAAAAATAGTGCATTAAGGACCAAAACGAAGGACCTCACAGAGTCCATTTCACTCCTTTTCCACCTCCAGTGGAACAGTTGCTAGTATCCATGACTGAGAGACCTGAAGATGGTTTACATCACAGGGCTCTGTGCAGACAACTCCCAGTACCAGCCCAGAGCCTGGTAGCCCTGCTGGGTGGCTAGATCCAGAAGAGAAATAACAATTACTACAGTTCAGCTCTCAGGAAACCATATCCCTAGGAAAAGGGGGAGAGTACTACATCAAGGGAGCACCCCATGGGACAAAAGAATGTGAACAGCAGGCTTAAGCCCCAGATCTTCCCTCAGACAGCTTACCCAAATGAGAAGGAACCAGAAAAGCAATTCTGGTAACATAACGAAACAAGGCTCTTTAGCAACCCCCCACCACCAAAATCATACTAGCTCACCAGCAATGGATCCGAACCAAGAAGAAATCCCTGATTTAACCTGAAAAAGAATTCAGAAGGTCAATTATTAAGCTAATCGAGGAGGTACCAGAGAAAGGAGAAGTACAACTTAAGGAAATTAAAAAAAAAAAAAAGATAGAAGATACGAGGGTAGAAATCTACAGTGAAATAGATAGCATAAATAAAAAACAATCACAACTTCAAGAAATAAAGGACACACTTAGAGAAATGCAAAACGTTCTGGGAAGTTTCAGCAATAGAATCAAAAAAGCAGAAGAAAGAACTTCAGAGCTCAAAGACAAAGTTTTTGATTTAACCCAATCCAACAAAGACGAAGAAAAAAGAACAAAGCCCCCCAGAAGTTTGGGATTGTGTTAAACAACCAAACCTAAGAATAATTGGCATTCTTGAGGAAGAAGAGAAATCTAAAAGTTGGGGAAACATATTTGGGACTTAATTAAACTAAAGAGCTTTTGCATGGCAAAAGGAACAGTCAGTAGAGTAAACAGACAACCTGAAGAATGTGAGAAAATCTTCACAATCTATACATCTAACAAAGGACTAATATCCAGAATCTACAAGGAACTCAAATTAGCAAGAAAAAACACACAATCCCATCAAAAAGTGGGCTAAGGACATGAACAGACAATTCTCAAAGGAAGAGATACAATGGCCAACAGACATATGAAAAAATGCTCAACATCACTAACAATCAGGAAAATGCATATCAAATCCACAATGTGATACCACTTTACTCCTGCAAGAATGGCCATAATAAAAAAATTAAAAAAAAAATAGATGTTGGCTTAGGTGTGGTAAACAGGGAACACTTTTACACTGCTAGTGGGAATGTAAACTAGTACAACCATTATGGAAAACAGTATAAAGATTCCTTGAAGAACTAAAAGTAGAACTACCCTTTGACCCAGAAATCTACTCCTGGGTATCTACCCAGAGGAAAATAAGTCATTATACAAAAAACATACTTGCACACACATGTTCATAGCAGCGCACTTTGCAATTGCAAAAATGTGGAACCAACCCAAATGCCCATCAATCAGCGAGTGGATAAAGATACTGTGGTATGTATATATGATGGAATACTACTCAGTCATAAAAAGGAATGAATTAATGGCATTCACAGCAACCTGGTTTATATTGGAGACTATTAATCTAAGTGAAGTAACTCAGGAATGGAAAACCAAACATCGTATGGTCTCACTTATAAGTGGGAGCTAAGCTATGAGGATGCAAAGGCATAAGAATGACACAGTGGACTTTGGGGACTCAGGGAAAGGGTGGGAGTGGAGTGAGGCATAAAAGACTACAAGTAGGGTGCAATGTATACTGCTTGATGACGGTTGCACCTAAATCTCACAAATCACCACTAAAGAACTTATTCATGTAACCAACCACCACCTATTCCCCAATAACCTATGGAAAGAAAATATTGAAAAAAGAACTTACTCATGTAGCCAAATACCACCTGTTCTCCAAAAACCTATGGAAATTAAAAAAAAAAAAAAAACTGACTTAAAAAAAATTTTGGCAGACTGTAATGTGAGTATGAACAACTTTGATTTTATCATGACACTTCAGACACTCTGTTTTGTTCTTTAATTGTTGTAATAGAGAAGATGCACCTAGTAGGCCATCTGTTTTCACTCTTTTTTTAAAAAATATTTTTATTGGAAAAGATACTAACCTGAAATATATGCATGAATTTTTTCCTTTTTCTTTTATTATTTCAGTTTTGTTTCACTACGTTGGCATTGTTCTAAGCACTGAGGTTTTCTTTCTTGTTCTCTCTCTTTTGCTTTAAAAAGTTGTAGAGGGTGGGTGTGGTGGCTCATGCCTGTGATCCCAAAACTTTGAGAAGTTGAAGCAGGAGGTGGGAGGATTGCTTGAGCTTGGGAGGTCGAGGCTACAGTGAGCTATGATTGTATCACTGCATTCCAGCCTAGGAGACAGAATGAGAGCCTGTGTCAAAAAAGTATTTTAAAAATGTAGAAATGAATTAATCTATAAGCATATAAAGGATGTGTGAACATTTAAATGGAAAAATATATAAAAGGTCAGCCTTAATTGTGTTTTAAACCAATATTACTAAAATGTACTTATCTATACTTAAGTCTGAAAGATTAGCAAGCTGATAGAGATATTTTAAAGTTAATGATTTTAGCATTACAGATTTCTGTTTTTTCAAATCAAGATGTGAATACAAAATAAAGAAAAATGATGAGTGATATTGGATTCCCATTAAATATGCTCATATTCAGACTTAAAGTTATATGAAATGCAAATTTCATACCAATTAAAATGATCATATTCAGAAAACAACATATCCTGAGATTATACACTTCATATTTTAATACTTGTGCATGCAATACATTTGGAGTATATAATCATGACATTGTCAAGTTTTTGTGCATAGAAAGAAATAATCTATTATCTAACATGACAAATAGCCAATAACCATTCCTGTGTCTTCGCCTAGTAAGAGCAATATTCATTCCTTTGACTTGGTAATCATCATTCAATGATTTACCATTTCTTTGTGCTTTTTGAGGCCCATAGCAAATTGCAAACCTCATATTTTCAGGAGAAACAGTTGGAATACATTTTGAGGAGCAGGCTGATATGCCACGCAACAAATGAGAAAACTACCTGAGGGTTTATAGAGGGCCTGTCTTCAGTGTTGAAATGATTTTTCCTTCATTCTTATGGAAGCCCCATTCTAATCTTCAAGCTGGAATCGTTCAGCTTGTTTTCTCTTGGTATTTGAATGGAAAAGTAGAGGGAGCCAGGCTTTAAATTAAATAGCAGAGCACTCTTGGGATGGGGGCCTAAGTGCTATTCATAGGGAGTTGCTTTTATTCTCTGCTTTGCCCCTTCTTGGATGAGTTAGACTGGGGTGTGTACCTCAGTTCTCCATTCTATAAACATAATGCAATCACTCATTTACAGAGCCTTGTGAATGCCTATGCACACTTCCAAGAAAGTATTGAAATCATCACCCAAAACTTTTCAGTATGATCCTTTTCCCTAAATCTGTGTTGATGGTCTGGCTTGTTATAAGCACCCCTCTATTTTGAAAATGAACAATGTTTGAAAGATTATTATTGTGGAAAGAATTGGCACCAAAAATCAAGTGCCAGTCTTTCTTATTCCAAAAACATTGGAACTTCTTGACAAACTGGGTCCATGAGTGAAAGCAACCTACAGGAAAGGGACTTTGAAACTGGCAGGAATATTTAACTAGCACACCCAATAAGTCAGAAATTATAATAACCCTGGCTGAATTTCCTTACAAATGAAAAGTCCTGCAATTTTTGCCATGAATTAAGGGTAAATAGATTCAAAAGTCATTTATAACAATTCATATCTACCCCCAACACATCTTTGTCAGGACTGTAGGCTGAGCCTTGGATAACAGTAATTTATGATAACTGAATTGAATTGCTCTTGAGGCAGTTAGAAGTTAGAAATTGGTCACTAGCCAGGTTGTATTAGGCAAAAATCATGTAATCATTATGAACGTTTTTCTTCATCTTTAAGGTGGGGTATGTTCTCTCATAAAATTACAATATTAAATAATTTTAATGTAACATATGTTTAGTACTGTTAGTGGCCTCTAGTAAGAATTAAAAATCAGTATTATGTTGTTATGATGGTTAATATATCTGTCACCCTAAACATTAAGTGAATGAGTTAATATGAACCATTAGACACACTTGTAAATTTCAGGACATTTTATTTCTTTTCTTACCTTTTTTTTTTGTTTTGAGATGGAGTTTCACTCTTGAGTGCAATGGCTTAATCTCAGCTCACCACAACCACTGCCTCCTGTGTTCAAGCGATTCTCCTGCCTCAGTCTCCCAAGTAGCTGGAATCACAGGCATGCACTACCATACCCAGCTAATTTTTGTATTTTTATTAGAGATGGGGTTTCACCATGTTGGCCAGGCTGGTCTGGAACTCCTGACCTCAGGTGATCTGCCTTCCTTGGCCTCCCAAAGTGCTGGGATTACAGGTGGGAGCTACTATGCCTGGCCCAGATATTTTATTTCCAAAAATGTTTCATTACTTTCACTTTTCTTGGCTCAATTGCCTTCTTTTGCCACTTTCCTTAAAAGGTATGACTACTTAATTTTTTCTGGTTCTTTCACTTAGTGAATTGCTTAGTGAATTATGCCAACTATTGCTCACTAGGGCAAAAGTGAAAATGCTTATCTATGCTATGCTGTGATCAACTCCGTTTTCACAAAGTGATGATGAACAGACTGATGAACTCTTCCTAATCTGGTAAGGCCACTGATGATTGTAAGAGGGGAGATGTCAGTGGTTCTCAACTCTGCTGCTTGTGAAAATCACCTGCCTGGGCTCCATAACTGAAGATTCTGATTTAGTGGATCAGGTTGGGGCCTGTCCTGGGTGGGTGCTAAAAGCTCTCCAAGTGCGTTTAACATGCAACCAAGATTGAAACTCACTGGGTTGTCTGTATGGAAGCTTTGGTTTTGCACAGTTGCTCTTAACAAGGTCTAAATTGTTGTGAATCTATCCATGTTTTCATCAAGGGTAGTAACTAGCACTTGGGAGTTAACCTCATTTGTTTTTTAGGTTGCTTTAGTTTAGTTCAAGTCATGCACTGAAGATTTCAAGTTCAACTGTAACTTTTAAGGAGATTTTATTCTCCCTTTACTGTCTATGTTATGGCTCATACGTGAAAGGCTCCTACTTCAAATGTGAGAGTTAATTGGACTCATTTGCAATTATTGAGTGCATTGACCAGATTTAGACAAGCAGTATAAGTGAACCCCAGTTAGTGTGGGCATGAGTTTGGCATCCTTTTTTTCTGTCTTTCTAATGCTACTGAAATTTTTTAGAAGTACCTGCTATTGTATTTTTACTCTTTAGTTAGTGATATTTATATCAAGCACAGGTAATATCATATTTAGTAACTGATAAATCCACAGATGAAGAGAACATGTGAGCTTCCCTTAAGGGAGGCTACTAGGTGCAGCCCACGTTACACCTTTCTGACTGTCCTATATTGGTCCATCTGCCTCCACGTCTTGTTCCTACTGCCAGGGCTCTTCGTTCCACTCTGGAACTTTGAGAAGGGCCCTTCCTCAAGGACAAACTTGAATGCTTCCTCCTCCATAAACCTTTTCCACTTCTGACTATCCCTGTCTCTGTGATCCCATCTTCCTTTTCATTCCTGTTTTCACCCACCCCATGATCCAGTTACTCAAGGCTGCTGTTTATACTTTTTTACGTCTGCATCTTGTCTTTATAACTAGTTTTAAACTATTTCAGGTTTAGGGAAATCCTATTGGCTTTACGAATAAGGTCCTGTATTACTCGATAAATGTGTGATGGTGGTGGTAAAGATAAAATCACTTTTGAGAAAAAGAATAGGCATGGTCTGGATATATTAGGGAAGATGACAGAGAACGTAGAACTTGAACAGAAGTAGAGGATTTGGTAGAATTTAGGTTGTTGGAGGAGAGATCCTTCTATAAAGTGCTATTTTTGGTCAGGCGTGGATATTCTGTGTATGTGTGTGTGTGGCCTGTGTGTGTTTACAAACATATACATAATATGTACCTGTAGTACCAACTGAATTCCTAGATCATCTTACTTCTTAATACATGACTTCAGAATCTTCCCTGATATATACCAATTTTACATATCTGATATATACCAGTGTTTCAATTTCTAGTCTCCAAGTGAGGGCAAAACATATGTCTTTGAAACTTACTTCTAAATGCCAAGTAAAGGAATGCACACATTATTCTGATTCATATACACCCTTAACTGGAGTGAACTCTAAAGGTTGTTCCTTATCGTTTTTCAATAACATGATTGGGGAAGAAGGAATACTAATGTTATCTTATAACCTTAGCACTTGCTATTTAAAAATTTGTAGCCAAATGTCCTCCCATATGCATTTTGAACTAGGAATATTGTATTGGAATAGAGCGTCAGTGATCTTATTCCCTTAAAAAGTCTATTTGGTGCTGCATGTGAAATTAAAAGCTTTTAAAGTTAACCGTGTGACAGAGATGCAACTGGAACTCTTGTCAGCAGTCCTAGCTCTGACAGCTACCTTAACTGCATAATTGGAACATGGTGATTTAAGAGGAGGGATAGTAAAATTAGCCATTAACCTATTTTAATTATTATGGCATTGATGTCAAGTCAATGCCACGCAAAATCATCTTCTTTTGTTCATTGGGTTTGGAGGACTAGATTTTTCTGTCCAGCAAGACATTTATTTATTCCAAATTTAAAGCTTAATTTTAGGTTGAGGACCTTCATGTAGACCCAATTTTTTTTTCTCCTGAGGACTACTCAGCTTTCTTACAACATACATGACCTTGCATCCAGCCTTCCTCCTAAATTTCCCTGTGATTTTGTATTCAGCATTAGCTGACTCCCACAGTAAATTCAGTGTGCCCAATTACTTTTCATAATGAAGCGCATGTAAATCGGAGTAGAGCAGAGGTTTTATTAATGAGACTGATCTATTATTAAGGTTGCTTCGATTATCTTTTCTGAATACTGAGATAAAAGTCAGAAATAATATAAGTTCTCTTGTCAACAGGCTTGATGAAGAAAATGAAGCTTGGAAAATTTATATTTCTCATTTTTTTTTTTTTTTTTTGCTTTTGGCAAGGCAGAGTAATTTATTTCAAGTCCTATTCTAGTATTGTATAATTTCTGCTAGAAAAATTCAGATCTTCTGAAGGTATATCAGTCATACATATTGAAAATTTTATTTATGTGCAATATGGAGCTGAATGGTGGTATCCTTTGGAATCCATGTATAGCAGGTTTTCTTGACTACTCATGTTTTCATATCTTATTTTCTGTTTTATCTTCTTAATCTTCTTATCTATTTTATGAATATGCTTATGATTATCATGAATGTATCTGGATTTTTAGTGTACAAAACATGGTCAATGTGTCAGTACTCAGCTCATCTTTTTTTTTTAACTTAAATAGTAGGATTATTAATGGTTAATACTTCCTGTGGTTTCACAGGAAAAAGAATAAACAGCAAGGTAATACAGTTTCAGAGTGAGGTGGGGCCCTTCTAAATGCTCCTCAACCTGTGCCAGCTACTTGCTCTGTCTACTTTATAATCACCATTGTTTTGAGCGGCTTTCTCAAAACCTTCATCAGTGATCTTATTAATTTATGTGCTTCCTGTGAATTATTTCCATGTTTTCTTGTATTTCTGACTATAATAATTTTAAGCAGAAAGAATTAAGACACATTCAGAGATGAATCAGGCAATCCACGTTAAATAAATGACATTGCACAGAGCACTGGTATGTAGAGAGAAGTAGAGGATAATTAGAATAAAGCTCAGATGGGTTTCCTGAGTTTGTGAATGAAGGTTATATATTGGATCATGCAGAGACATGATTTTGTCAGCTTCAGATGGGGAGGAGGCCAGGTTAGCACTGGCCTTAGATCGGAGAGGAAGGCGATTGAAGAGTGTGGAGTGCTCTGTGGCATACCAGATACCAATATTTCTATTTGCAAGTGACAGAAAATCAATTCAAACTGACTTAATGAAAAAGAAAATCTGCTGACTTACAAATTGGCTTAATTAAAACAAATTATGGGCTTACGTAATTGAAATCCAGAGAAGGCATCTCTAAAGGCAAATGTATAATTGTATCAGAAATGTCTCTTTCTTCACCTCTTGATTGTGCTTTCCTGTGTTGGTTTCATCCTCAGCTGAGCTCTCCTCAGAAGCTTCTGAGCTGTATTTGCCTTGTTCACCAACCCTAATGGAAAAAGAGCAGCTTTTCTACCAATTTGCACTAGTTTCTGGACTAATATTTGTAAGTTCAACTTGATTCATTAGTCCTTTGTGAGCTAAACACTATAGTCAGAGGATGCAATGATCTGACTGCTCAGGCTGGAGTCGTGTGCCCATTTTTGACCTTAGAACGGAATTGGCCCCACCCATCCAGACCACAAGGACTGAGGGAGTGGGCAAGGGAAGCTCTCCAAGAGAAACTTGGGAACTGATAACAGATGAATGGGCAATAGAGGAAATAGGCCAATAAGCTGAAAAGCAATTAAGAGGGCTGATGGCATATGGTTACAAATAATATCAGGATGGAGAATGGTCTTTAAGGGAGTAAGGGCTTCAGGGAAAATATAAACCAGGCATTGGGTCCTTTATAGGAGAATCTCAGGAAAAAATTATTCAGGAAATTATAATGCTAATAGCCGGTTGATAGTTATTAAGATAATGAATAGCTAAATCAAAGAACATATTTTCATGCAGATGTCTTAAATAATTAGAAAAATATGAGGAGGATTGATCAAACTAAAGGATTTTCAAAGTTTTTGAGGAGAAACTTTTAGGTCCAAATTATTTGTTCTTAGCAAGAGTGGGTGTATTTGTGAAAACAGAGAACATCCTTACAACACAATGTTTGTTTCTCAGTCTCTACTTATTTATGTGCCAATCAATACAATTGTAATGCAGGCACAGGTGGCTTCATTTTGCCAGTAAAATACTGCATGTTTGTCCAGAGTAACTTAATTTGTCATGGAGAGAAAAAATGTATTGTTACCAAGTCCCATGAACTTGAACTATTGACAAAAACTTGTCACTCTTGAACTATAGACAAAAATCTGGTCACAAGGGATTGACTTGGTTAACATTTCAAAATTAAATATTGTTTGTGAATTTATTCTTGTTTTCTTTAATTTCTTTAATTATTTTCTAAATAGTAAAAAAGGAATTTTATACCAAGGTATAGAAAGACAAATGAGGTACAGCTTTGGATTTTTGATAATTTTTGTTTCTAAGAAATAAGTTTGCCAGACAATTTGACATGCATGCCAGGAAACTCAGTGCAACAGAATCCAATTCAGAAATTATTTATTAAAGATAGGCGCTGCAGAGTATAAAACAAATAGAGCCTTTCCTGCTTTCAAGCGATTTTCAATCTAACACAGAAAAAAATGCTGTATAGCCAACTACACATGATTCTAATGTATCATAAGTTCTGTAAGAGCAGTATAAGTCAAATATTATAGAGGTTCAGAGGGGGAGGAGATCATTTGGTTGGGGGAAGAAAAGAGAGGAAGGACTGTGAAGGAAGTGACACTGACACGCATGCCTTACAATTTTTTTTAACAGATCTAATTACTTAGCAAAATATTATTCTATTAGAATAAATAATAGAGAGGCAAATCCTAGATTATATTCCAAGAATAGGATGAAGACCATGAAGAGAAGAGGTGGGAACTGAGGCTGGAGAGGAAGACCGAAGCCACATGAGAAGATATACAACGATTCACATCTGGATTCTAGAAGATCTAGTGACAGATTTAGTGTAAGGGTTGTGGGAGAAGGTAGTAAAAATTGCCTGAGGTGTTGAGCGTGGAGGAATGGAAGACAGCTGATGCCATTTTTAGAAATAAGAAAGTCAATGGGAGTTGTCAATTACTGTGAGAGGGTGAAGATGTAATAGGTTTGGGATAAATTAATTTTGAGTGCTCAGGAAATTACCAAATAACGTTTAGGGTAGAGAAAACATTTAACTGCAATATTCTGCCTGGAGATAATGGTTGAGGCCTTGAGAAGAATGGATGAAATTAAAGAATGAGAGAAAGTTTGAGGATAGGGACTGGGAGACTTGGAGAGAAGAATAAGGTGGTAGTCTGTAGATGGAGTTCAGTTTTCCCTATAATTTGTCTCTGACCTTGTTACCAGTTCCTTCTACATGTGTCTTCTCTCAGAATTTACTATTGTTCTCTCCCATACCAATGTTGGCTTCAGTTTGTCTTAGAAGAGGTTTGCTATTTAATCAGATCTTGGGTAAGAAGAATCAGGTTCTTATCTTGGCACTCAGATTCCTGGTGACTTGATTTATTTTTTGGCTTGTGTTTCAGAACTTTTATCCACTGTGACCTCAGATACATACCTTCTTAACCTGTAATTCGAGGTATCAGTCAGGTATTCATCAGAAAACGGATGAAAAATTCAAAAGGGTAAGTGAAAAAAAAAAAAGAAAAAGTTTAATAAAGGGGCAATGTTCAATGGTGATGGTAGGGTTAAAGAAACTGACAAAGAAGGGTGAAGCAGGAAGCTATTGCTCCTCTTGAACTTAAAGGGACAAAGAAAGTGATAGTTACTGGAAGATGGGGAGAATTGTAGCTGCAAGAGAAGATCCAGAGTGACAAATTACCCTTGAGAGAAAAATACAGCCACTGCCACACTTCTACTCAGCAGGGAGGGATGCAGCAGTAAATTCCCTGACCTCTCCCTTTTCCCACCCTCCATCTCCTGCCAGTACCAACGAGGAAGCCAGAGGGTAAGGGAACCCACGTGGTGTCTTTAGTAGAGGTCAGCTTGCTGAGGAAAAAAGCAGAGAGACATGTTATGTTACACCTGCCTATACTACTTAGACACTAGCTTCTTGCTTTTTATGATTTCTAATAGATAAAAATGCATGTTTCAAAGGCACTGAGGACATGTCAAAAGCTTCTTCTTTTTCCATTCTTTTTTGCCTTTTCTCCTACATCTTAAACTGTGGAGTATTAAAGAATTTGAAGAAAAATAAAAGCAGAAGGCAAAAAAGACAGGAAGACGTGTAGAATGGGAGACTTCTTTTTATGTCTCTGCACAAAAAAATGGAGAGGAGATTTTATTGGAGAGAGTTGCTGGAGTTCTGTGTTTCTGCTCCCCTGTAGCTGAGTGAACAGACAAGTTGAGCAAACCATTCATAGGGTGTGGGTGAGCTACGGAAGTCCCTGAAGTCCTGGTACAGCCAAGGGATCCACAGAGAGTACAGGAAGATGACTCCTGGGAGAGCCTAACATGGCCCCATTGATTTGGGAAGCCAGGGAGTTCTTAAGGCGAGTCTCAGAGCTACCCAGTACAGTGAGTGCAGAGAGTTTCAGTGGATACACATTGTTTTCTGCTAATATCTCTTTTTCTCATCTATGTATCATCTATCTTCTATCTATCTATCTATCATCTATCTATCTATCTATCTATCTATCTATCTATCTATCTACCTACCTACCTACCTAATCTCTCTGTCTTTACATTTGTTGACACCATTGATCATCAGTAGTGGGAGACTCTGGCACTAATATCCGTAAGTATAATTGATTTAGTTCTGGGAAATACTTTTGTAAAGGCAGAATATAATGCAGAAAACATGAAGGAAAATTCTTATAGCCCTGGATATACAAAAACTTAAAATTCTGCCAGACAGTATTAATAATGAATCTGAAAAAAATTGCAGCAATTAATCCAAAGGGTTAACATCTAATAAATCTCTCTTCAAAAGTTCAAAAGAGAGGCAAAGTTGATTCATAAAAGAAGAAATATAAAAAGCCAATAAATATGTGCAAATATACTTAAACCTGAGAGTAAGCACTTGCTCTGCTGGTGGGGGTACAAATTGGTAAAATCAATTTAACAATATGTCTCAAAATATTTACCCTTTGATTCAGTATACTCCATAATAACATTCTCTTCAAAACAATGATGAACAGAGACATCTGTGAAGGAATGTTCATAATAGCATTATTTATATTTGTGAAAAGTTGGAAACAACTTATATCTCCCCCAGAATAAGCAAATCCATGTATTTGTGTGGTGAAATACTATGCAACTATTAACAATCATATTTTAATGACTTGGTGATATTGTGATATGAGATTGTTAAAAAAAAAAAAAAGATACACACAGGGCAAAGAAAGCACTAGCCATAAGAGAAAAAAACTAGACTTTATTGAAATGGAAACAGTATACTTATTCTTATTAAAATAAAAAACTATTAGCAGAATATGAAAGGCAAATCACGGACTCGGAGAAAATATCTACAATATGTATATCTGACCATTGCTGCAACTCAATAATTGAAAGAAAACTAACTCAATAAAAAATGAGCAAGTGGCTTGAATATTTCTTAAAAGAAGAGATAAGGATGGCTAATAAGCATGTGAAAAGGGAGTTTATATCAGTGGTCATCAGAGAAATGCAAATTGTAACCAGAATAAGACATCACCATATACCCACTGGAGTGGATAAAGTAAACTTAAAAAAGAGGATAATATAAAATATTGGCAAGTTATAGAACTACCAGAAGTCTCATACACTACTAGAGGGAGTGTAAAATTGTACAACTCTTTTGTGAAACTATTTGACAGCTGCTTATAAAGTTAAATATAATACCTACCCTATAACACAGCAATTCCATCCTAAGAGTTACTCAAGAGAGAAACAAAACTACATGCCTACAAAAGACTTATACAAGAATATTAATAGCAACTTTATTCATACTAACAAAAAATTGTCAGCGATGTAGCTGTTCATCAACAGGCAAATGTATAAATAAATTGTGGTGTATGTTCATAATATAGAATATTATTCAGCAGTAAAAAGGAAAGAAATACAAAATCAACAAACTGATGATTCTCAAAAATATTATGTCAAGCTAAAAGAAGTCAGACAGAAAAAGGACATAAATGTCATTTTATATATGTTAAGTTCAAGGACTGACAAAATAAACCTATAGTAATAGGAATCAGTATAGTGATTGCCTCTGAGTGAGAGTGGCAACAGAGTGCAAAAGAGCATAAGGACATTTTGGAGTGATGGAATCATTCTCTTGATTGAAGTAAAGATTACGTGGGCTTATAAAATTGTCAAAACTCATGGAGTGGTACACTTAAGACAAATGCGGTTTTTGTTTATAAATTATAATTCAGTTAAAAAATGATATGAAACTGTATAATCTGGATAGGTGAGGTCAATGGGCAGGAAATGCTTAAATTTTCCTTTAGCTGAGATCCAGCAGAAAGAGCTAACCCACTAGTTGATTTGGCAGGTGCTTCTCTGCAGTAGCGATGGAAATGTAGACTGATGATTCTTTGTTTTTTGCATTTGACTGATGATTCTTCTGTTTCAGTGATATCCAATCCATCTAGTTCCCCTTGCTCTGATTGTATGTTCACCAAGAACATTCTCACTGTAGTAATTGTTTCCTTATATTGATATTCTTGTTGGAGAAAGAATGTGCTGATCAGTAGACATGTACTAGGCTGTTAGGTTCCTAGCTACAAGTTCATATATGGGTGCTCTGTTTAATATATTGACTAGCATCAGTGGACCCTCTAGTTGACCTTTCTGATCCTGCAATATTGAGAAGGTGGCTCTGGAACAGGAGCCCACCTGCTATGGATGTCCACAGGACTCTTCAAAAAAAAAAAAAAAAAAAAAAAAAAAAAGCCAGTTCTTTCCCTGCTCAACAGAGAATAGTTTTAATTGTAGTGTACATGACTTATATATTCAGTCTCTTTGGGCAGGTTTGGCTTGTCACACATTAGAATCAGGCCCATCCCTGTTGTGATGCTGGTTTTAAATTCCAGCAGGGTCCAGAGATGGTGAGGGGCTGTAGGTGTGAAGAAGACTGCCTTCCAATTTGAGCTTTATTACGTTTTAACATTCAGTCCCCATTTCGGTCATGGTGGGTTAAAGGCATAATGTTTCTGTTGTTTGCTGATATTCTCACTATAACTGCTGCTCACTGCATTCGTGGAAATAAAGGAGATGCTGTTAAAAAGATGATGGTTAGTGGAAAGATGGGGCCATTACTTTGGGAAAATGAGAAGAGGGGAAGGAATAACTCAAAAACTACTTCAGAGAGTCAGAAGGGCACTCTTTTCCATTTATTTTCCAGATTGTATTTTTTTTTAAATTGCCTTAAGAAGAATCAAAGGATAAGTTAGTTTATTATTGCTTTCAGATAACCTGGTAATTTACCATTAAATGAACAAAAAATAATAACAGTATGAACATCAATAAAAGCTCTGTTTGGAAAAAATTGCTTTGTATAGAAAGGAAATTCTGTAATTTATCCTAAACTGAATTCACTAGATTCATAGCACGATGTAATCCTGTTATGTACCATCCTGTGTGACTAACATTATGGGATCTTTTTCTTTTTCCTTAGAGATGAATCGTGCTATTTGGACAGTATTTAATTCTTAGAGCTCATAGGTTGTATATAAAAAGTGTAAAATATTTACAAATATACATATATGTAATTTCACCTATAGTTATGGGGAAAAAGAGCATTTCAATAGTATTTTAAAGATGCTCTGGGCAGCTAGCAAGATGGTTGAATAGAAACAGCTCTGGTCTGCAGCTCTTAGCAAGACCAATGCAGAAGGTGGGTGATTTCTGCATTTCCAACTGAGGTACCGGCTCATCTCACTGGGACTGGTTAGGCAGTATGTGCAGTCCACGGAGGGTGAGCCAAAGCAGGGTGGGCGTCACCTCATCCAGGAAGCGCAAGGGATCAGGGAACTCCCTCCCCTAGCCAAGGGAAGCCAGCAGGTACTGTGCATGAGGTATGGTGTTATCTGGCCCACATAGTGCGCTTTTCCCATGGTCTTTGCAACCTGCAGACCAGGAGATACCCTCGGGCACCTACACCATCAGGTCCCTGGGTTTTAAGCACAAAACTGGGCAGCTATTTGGGCAGACACCGAGCTAACTGCACAGTTTTTTTTTTCATACCCCAGTGGTGCCTGGAATGTCAGTGAGACAGAACTGTTCACTCCCCTGGAAAGGGGGCTGAAGCCTGGGAGTCAAGTGGTCTTGTTGAGCAGGTCCCATCCCCATGGAGCCCAGCAAGTGAAGATCCACTGGCCTGAAATTCTCGGGGCCAGCATAGCAGTCTGAAGTCGACCTGGGATGCTTGAGCTTGGTGGGCGGAGGGGCATCCACCATTACTGAGGCTTGAGTAGGTGGTTTTTCCCCTCACAGTGTAAACAAAGCCACTGGGAAGTTTGAACTGGGCAGATCCTACCACAGCTCTGCAAATCTACTGTAGCCAGATTGCCTCTCCAGATTCCTCCTCTCTGGGCAGGACATCTCTGAAAGAAAGGCAGCAGCCCCAGTCAGGGGCTTATAGATAAAACTCCCATCTCCATGGGAAAGAGCACCGGGGGGAAGGGGTGGCTGTGGGCACAGCTTCAGCAGACTTAAAGGTTCCTGCCTGCTGCCTCTGAAGAGAGCAATGGATCTCCCAGCACAATGCTCGAGCTCTGCTAAGGGACAGACTGTTTCCTCAAGTGGGGCCCTGACCCCTGTCCCTCCTGACTTGGAGACGCCTCCCATCAGGGGTTGACAGACACTTCATACAGGAGAGCTCCGACTGACATCTGACAGGTGCCCCTCTGGGATGAAGCCTCCAGAGGAAGAAGCAGGCAGCAATCTTTGTTGTTCTGCAGTCTCTGCTGGTGATATCCAGACAAACAGTGTCTGGAGTGGACCTCCCGTAAACTCCAGCAGACCTGCAGAAGACGGCCCTGACTGTTAGAAGGAAAACTAACAAACAGAAAGCAAAACATCAACATCAGCAAAAAGGATGCCCATGCAAAAACCCCATCTGAATGTCACAACATCAAAGATCAAAGGTAGATAAATCCACGAAGATCAGGAAAAACCAGCACAAAAATGCTGAAAATTCCAAAAACCAGAATGCCTCTGCTCCAAAAGATCACAACTCCTCTCCAGCAAGGGAACAAAACTGAACAGAGAATGGGTCTGATGAATTGACGTAAGTAGGCTTCAGAAGGTGGGTAATAACAAACTCCTCCAAACTAAAGGAGCATGTTGTAATCCAATGCAAGGAAGCTAAGAACCTTGATAAAAGGTTACAGGAGCTGCTAACTAGAATAACCAGTTTTGAGAAGAACATAAATGACCTGATGGAGGTGAAAAACGCAGCACGAGAACTTTGTGAAGCATACACAAGTATAAATAGCCGAATTGATCAAGCAGAAGAAAGGATATCAGAGATTGAAGATCAACTTAATGAAATAAAGCGTGAAGAGAAGATTAGAGGAAAAAAAAAATGAACAAAGCCTCCAAGAACTATGGGACTATGTGAAAAGACCAAACAAGAGTAAAAAGAAACGAACAAAGTGTCCAAGAAATATGGGACTATGTGAAAAGACTAAATCTATGTCTGATTGGTGTACCTGAAAGTGATGGGGAGAATGGAACCAAGCTGGAAAACACTCTGCAGGATATTATCCAGGAGAACTTCCCCAACCTACCAAGGCAGGCCAACATTCAAATTCAGGAAATACGGAGAATGCCACAAAGATACTCCTCGAGAAGAGCAACTCCAAGACACATAATTGTCAGATTCACCAAAGTTGAAATGAAGGGAAAAATGTTAAGGGCAGCCAGAGAGAAAAGTCAGGTTACCCACAAAGGGAAGCCCATCAGACTAACAGCAGATCTCTTGGCAGAAACCATGCAAACCAGAAGAGAGTGGGGGCCAATATTAAACATTCTTAAAGAAAAAAATTTTCAACCCAGAATTTCATATCAAGTCAACCTAAGCTTCATAAGCGAGGGAGAAATAAAATCCTTTACAGACAAGCAAATGCTGAGGGATTTTATCACCACCAGGCCTGCCT
Source organism: Macaca mulatta (assembly GCF_049350105.2). NCBI lineage: Eukaryota > Metazoa > Chordata > Mammalia > Primates > Cercopithecidae > Macaca > Macaca mulatta. Next base: position 128,837,945 of record NC_133411.1, read on the forward strand.
TACAAGAGCTCCTGAAGGAAGCACTAAATATGAAAAGGAAAAACTGATACCAGCCACTGCAAAAACTTACCAAAATGTAAAGACCATCGACACTATGAAGAAACTGCATCAACTAATGGGTAAAATAACCACCTAGCATAATAATGACAGGATCAAATTGACACAGAACAATATTAACCTTAACTGTAAATGGGTTAAATGTCCCAATTAAAAGACACAGATTGGCAAATTGGATAAGAGTCAAGAACTATCGGTGTGCTGTATTCAGGAGACCCATGTCATGTGCAAAGACACACATAGGGTCAAAATAAAGGAATGGAGGAATATTTACCAAGCAAATGGAAAGGAAAAAGAAACAGGTGTTGCAATCCTCTTCTCTGATAAAAGAGACTTTAAACCAACAAAGATAAAAAAAAGACAAAGAAGGGCATTACATAATAGTAAAGGGATCAATGCAACAAGAAGAGCTAACTATCCTAAATATATATGCACCCCAAACAGGAGCAGCCAGATTCATAAAGCAAGTTCTTAGAGAACTACAAAAAGACTAAGACTCCCACACACAATAATAGTGGGAGACTTTAACACCCCACTGTCAATAGTAGACAGATCAATGAGAGAGAAAATTAACAAGGATATTCAGGACTTGAACTCAGCTCTGGACCAAGTGGACCTAATAGACATCTACAGAATTCTCCACCCCAAGTCAACAGAATATACATTTTTCTCAGTACCACATTACACTTATTCTAAAATTGACCACATAATTTGAAGTAAAACACTCCTCAGCAAATGCAGAAGAATGGAAATCATAACAGTCTCTCAGACCACAGTGCAATCAAATTAGAACCCAGGATTGAGAAACTCACTCAAAACCGCATGACTACATGGAAACTAAGTAACCTGCTCCTGAATGACTACTGGGTAAATAACAAATTAAGGCAGAAATAAATAAGTTCTTTGAAACCAATGAGAACAAAGACACAACATACTGGAATCTCTGGGACACAGCTAAAGCAGTGTTTAGAGGGAAATTTATAGTACTGAATGCCCACATGAGAAAGCAGGAAAGATCTAAAATTGACACCCTAACATAACAATTAAAAGAACTAGAGAAGCAAGAGCAAACACATTCAAAAGCTAGCAGAAGACAAGAAAAAACTAAGATCAGAGCAGAACTGAAGGTGATAGAGACACGAAAAACTCTTCAAAAAATTAATGAATCCAGGAGTCGGTTTTATGAAAAGATTAACAAAAAAGACCACTAGCAAGACTAATAAAAAAGAAAAGAGAGATGAATCAAATAGACACAATAAAAAATGATAAAGAGAATGTCACCACTGATCCCACAGAAATACAAACTACTGTCAGAGAATACTATAAACACCTCTATGCAAATAAACTAGAAAATCTAGAAGAAATGGATAAAATTTCTGGACACATACACCCTCCCAAGACTAAACCAGGAAGAAGTTGAATCCCTAAATAGACCATTAACATGTTCTGAAATTGAGGGAGTAATTAATAGCCTACCAACCGAAAAAGCCCAGGACCACAGATTCACAGACAAATTCTACCAGAGGTTCAAAGAGGAGCTGGTACCATTCCTTGTGAAACCATTCCAAACAATAGAAAAAGAGGGACTCCTCCTTAACTCATTTTATGAGGCCAGCATCATCCTGATACCAAAATCTGGCAGAGACACAACAAAAAAAGAAAATTTCAGGCCAATATCCCTGATGAACATCGATGTGAAAACCCTCAATAAAATACTGGCAAATCGAATCCAGCAGCGCATCAAAAAGCTTATCCACCATGATCAAGCTGGCTTCATCCCTGGGATGCAAGGCTGATTCTTAGATATTAGATAAAGGTTATTTTCAACAGATGTTTTTTCCAAAATGATTGCTGTGTTTTCATAATAGTAATTATTTCTCTTGTATTATGACATTTTTAGTCTTGAAATTTTTTATATGGAGTTATCCTTAATGTGGGGTAGTAAGTCTATGAGTTACTTTTCATAATGGGGAAGTGAGCGTTTTCCACAAACATGGGTGAAAAAACGCATTTTGTGAGTGAAAAATTTGACTCTTGGGTATACAATTTGTGGGTTACAATTTTCCCTTTACTGCACTATAAGCATTATTTTGTTGTAGCCAGCTATCTAGATTTTTTTTTAAAAAGAAAGCTCCAGGTTCAGTCTGTTTTTTATTTCTTTAATATAATGTTGTTTTTAACATTTTTGCTTTTTATTTGAAACATTTTAAATTTATTCTTAACATTAACACAATATTGGACATTGGACATGTTTACGTATCATTATTTTTACTCATTTTTCTAAACATTGTAAGCCATTCATCTGTCCTGATTTTATCTTCAACTCAGAGAAGATGACCTCCCTTATTTTTGTAATTGCCACCACCCCATTTGCTTGCATTTTTTTCTTCTAGACTTCCAATTAAATAAATATTTGATCTTTTTATTATTTTCTGTGTTTTTTAATCTTCCCTTTATGATTTTCTTTAAAACTTTAAAGAAAACCTTGAACTTGTCTCGTACTTTACTAATTGGTTATTTTATAATAGCCAATTCTATATTATCTGCTTTCATGTAATTTAACATTTTCCATTAAATTTTTCCATTTATGTGCAGTTTTACATGATCTCACATCTATGTAGATTTTTTATTATGATAAAAATCTCACATATATTTAGATTTTTTATTATGACAACCTGATCTAGTTTCATGGACAAAATGTTCTTTTGAAACCTGTTGAAAACTCAAATTAAAATATTTTAAAAATGTTGATACTAATTTATTAGCTTCCTAAATTTATTAGCCAGGAAATCATTATTTCTGATTTTGCCAAGTGAACTTTCATTTAAACTGCATCATATTTTTAGTGAGTTTAAGATTTCTTTACTTATCGTTACAGAAGGAGGTTTACTTTCATCTATATTGGCAGATAAAGTAAGTTTGGTAAGACATCCGTGTCCATTTCTGAATACATCATGCCTTGATGGAAAATAAAGGTAAAATTTCATATTAACTGTCCATTACTTTTCCAGGCCAGAAGTCCAGAAGCCAAGATGTGTGTAGGGGTGGTGTGATGCAGGGAGATGAGACACTGGAGTCAATGTAGTAAGAAATAGTTGCAGTAGAGATCCTTTTTATTTAGAAGAGTTTCTCTCCATGTTTTGTGTGGTGACCAGTAGTTAGGAACATATAGTCAAGTATAAGCCAGAAGATAATGTGGCTTAGACACCCTTCTCAGATTAGTCCTGAAGCCAAGAAAATCTTCCACAGCTTCTGAGAAACTTGGTTGCTTTGTTCAGTTCACCTGCTTTCTCTCTCACTGTAGGGCAGTAGTGAGATACTCCTGGGGTCTCATCCACCACTGTCTTGGCTTTTTAGTCTTTCTTCACAAGTATATTAGAAAAGACATTATTTATCCCTTTATTCCGTCTTCCTGTCTATGGTACATCTCATAGAAATACAGATTGAAAGCCTAGAAATTTTTGACATGTAGGTGTCATCCTTCTGTGGCTTCCATTCCTTATGCTTGGTTTTCCAGTTTTTAAATTCTGTTTCTCACTTTGTGAGTAATTAGGATTGAGGGAGTGAGGAGGTGCAGTCATATTCTCTGTTACCTGGAAGTTATAATGCGTTACCATTTTTACTCAATTTTCTTATTTAGTCAATTTTATGGTGGTGTTACAGTGTGATGAACCCATGTAGCCTAGTTTCTTTATTTTAGAAATTTAGATTCTACAGTGGTAAAAAAAAAAAGACGTGTGCTCAGATATGTAATTATTATTGTTTTTAAATGATTTAAATGATTTTTAAAGTTTTGCATGTTTCTTGGGATGACTTAAATTGGAAAATCTAAAACAATAGCAGCAACAAAAACCTGATCAGTTCTGAGCTGTGTTAGAATATATTTGGCTGCTAATTTCCCAAATGTCTAAAATAATGTGAATTTAGAAATAGTTTGAAGTGAGAAAAATATTGTTATTAAGTAATATTTACCTCATATATGTAACTATAATTGATTCATTAATTTTTTTATTTGTGACTTTATTCCTATAAAAATCTTACAAAGTCATCAATGTTAAATAATGTTTAGTGATAGGTTAAACACATTTACTTTATTGAAAAGAACAAAATAATGTGAAGTTGACTATGTTTAATCATGGTGTATGCAGGGATAGCTTGATTTTTCTTCCTGAACAATCTGATGGGAGCATTTCCAACTTAAAGTGTTTTCCTTCTCATAGCCACATGGTCGTTGACAATTTACACATAGGGATCCTGGATTTGTTAGTTGAGAAATAAGAAGTTCCTCAGAGTTTCAAACCAATAAGGCAGCTATTCTTTAAGGGAACTCTTCTTTGAGCATGGGTAAAAAGAGTGACAGAGTTTCCAGGTGTTTGTGTGTGAGGTGTCATTGCATGAATTGCCCAGACCCCTGTCATGATCATGGTGGCTTACCTGAGAATCAGGAAGGGAGGACATCATACTCTTTAATAACCAAGAACTTCCCTTGTTTGAGCTGAGGACAGCATTCAGCAGTTCCAGGATATTCACTAAATAGATGTCCTGTCTCTTCTACTTATTTCTTTGTTTGTATACTTTATAAAATGTTATAAAACATACTTAATTTGATTATAGATAAATGAGATTGCCAAAAAGAAAATGGCCAAAAATGTATCTACCTAGTAATATCTACTGATATATTACACATATATATATGTTTATGTACAGCTACACACATATCTGCATATGCTTCTTTTGATCACAGCGGGATCATATTAATACTGTTTTTGTCTCTTTTAACTCACTAATATATGACATTCAACTAAATTTTTATTACTTTGTAGAGGCAGTCATTTATTCACAAAACATACCTAAATAGCATGTACTATGTATCAAACACCAAGCTAGATACTGGAAGACATAGCTAAAGAAGATGCAGCTGCTGCCTGAAGTATTTTACAATCAAGGAGGAGGAAAAGCAATTAGACTAATAGCCATAATGTGATATGTTAAGAGTTAGAATAGAGGCAGAATATAGGTAGGATATTTCTTCAAACAAGAGTACCTGTATTCCCAGAGGTTTGTGAAAAATTTCCAAGAGGGCACTTGGACACTAAGATTATTTTTAAAGCAATTCAGTTGCAATTTCTCAATGCTCATTTGTATTTTTTCTTCAATTTAAATTGAGCTGCCCTAGACTGGTAAAAATGTAGTCAAGGCACATGGGTAAGGGGAGGCTTAAAGCGTAGTCTCTGATCTTCTGCACCTTTCTTTCTTTTTCTTTTCTTTTCTTTTCTTTTTTTTTTTTTGAGACGGAGTGTCGCTCTGTCGCCCAGGCTGGAGTGTAGTGGCCGGATCTCAGCTCACTGCAAGCTCCGCCTCCCGGGTTCACGCCATTCTCCTGCCTCAGCCTCCCAAATAGCTGGGACTACAGGCACCCGCCACCTCACCCGGCTAGTTTGGTGTGTGTGTGTGTGTGTGTGTGTGTGTGTGTGTGTGTTTTTTTTTAGTAGAGACGGGGTTTCACCATGTTAGCCAGGATGGTCTCGATCTCCTGACCTCGTGATCTGCCCGTCTTGGCCTCCCAAAGTGCTGGGATTACAGGCTTGAGTCACCGCGCCCGGCCTTCTGCACCTTTCTTGATAGTTTTTTCTTTCACTTTAGAGAAAGGCAAACCTCTCACCCTCTGCAATTCTATAATGTTGAATTGGCCTGGACGCAAAGACCACTAGATTGCCAAACGAAGGGACAATTTGAAATCATCCTGTTGATGTTGAGAAAGTGAGTAATGGTAATGCCTGAGAACCAAATCCTTTGGTTCCCAGTTCATTACTTTCAACATCACTGGAGCAGGACCCAAAGGAGTTGTTTATTGAGAGGTGATTAAGAATAAGATGTCGCTGAATATAATCAAGTGATGTTGGCAGATTATTCAAAAATTCAAATAATTTTATGACATGGTTATAACAAAACACCATACTACCCCATCCATAGTATTTATTTAGATGAACAAATTTTCTCAGTCCTGTATCTGTAAAAATGAAAACTAGATATAGTATTGATGTTTAGCTCTGTTTCAGTCTAGGAATAAGTAATATTTACCAATGGACATGTGATCAATTAATAACCGTAATCAAGAAGTATTTTTAAAACATTTAGAATCTTAAATTTATATAGTAAAGATGGATAGGGTGATCCATGAAAGATGTTTAATTATGTAATTATTACATTTGAATAAAAATTTGTTGGTGATGTCGAATGGAAAATCAAGTCAAAAATAAAGAAGAATGATGCAAACCTTCCAATTGTAAAAATATGTAGTTGTTCATTTATTCTTCAAATAGATGGTGATTATTAAATTGCTATGGCATTTAGATTATATTGGATATTTTTAAAGAATAATGCAATTATATATGTGAAGTATCAATATTTATAATACACAGGACATAACATCTTTTATAATTACTTAGTTTTTTAATGAAAAATTTTAGATGTCATTGTAAAAATGTGTAAGGGCATACTAAGTTTTTCTAAATTATCTTAGAGTGTGTGCTTAAAAAAGTATGGTGTAGCACAGTTGCCACATGAATAGTTTTTAAGGTAGGAAAAAAGTGAAGGTGAACTCTGAATATGTGAATACCTCGTTCTATGACCTCAAGCAAGTTGCTTAATCTTTTTAAACCTTAGTTTTTTCACCAGTAAAATAAGTTTACAGTACCTACCCATGAGATTTCCATGAAATTAAAGGTTGAACAAGAATGGGTATGCTCCACAACAGTGGGATTCAAAGAGAATCACACATTGTAAAATATTTTTAAAATATATAAAAAGTTAAATCTATTTAGATGCCACATTCAATTATTTTTTATTTTTTAATTTTTGGTGGAGTTGGCAGTACAAAGGGGGAAGATTCTTTCTCCTGGGAGTCATTTAAGAATCCCAGCGGAATAATACAGTTCTGAAAACTTGGACATGGGTCTTCGGGATATCAAGGCTGCCACTGAAGTCTTCAACTTTCAAGTCCATAATAGAATGAAGTATTTCTCCTAATCCTCTTTTTGCCAAGCATATACTCAAGGATCCTTTGATTTGGTTTTCAAACTTCTGACCCTTAGTGTTTTGATCCCATGACATCCACATATATCACCCTCCCCTGACAGACAGCCCACTCCGCTCAAACCTGCTGTGTTAGAGGAGAGCTTGGTCCCTGCCACTTACTAAAAGGCTATTCTTATCTTCTTTTTCCATCTCAGAGAAGCCACACCAGGGATGAGGTCATGTTCTTCTTTATCCCTTGTGCCTCACAGAAAATCTAGCTTAATACCCTTCCATGAATCTGCACTCCCGCAGGGGTTTGAGATTTTCTTCAGGGCTCTAGATTTGGACACAAAAGTTTGACCATCCCATCTCTAAGGGGATGTGCATCAAAGAATTATCGTAGCAGTCTTGCACCTGCCATTCTTAGAAGGGCCTTCTTGCAAAGCTGGCCTTTGGTTGGTGTTTGGGAACTTGGATTTTTGGAGTGTTCGCTTTTTCTAACTAATGAAAGTGGCTCATTGTGCCTAATCTGTTTGTGCAAACAATAGGGTTTACTCTGGGCACCTGCTTTACTTCTTCCGAGAGTCTGGGATTTTGGCAGAGGCAGAAGGTGAAACCAGTTCCCAGTAAAACTTTGGGCACTGAGTCCTTAATGAACTTCCTTGGTAGATAACATTTTATATGTGTTGTCAGAATTCAGTGCTGGAGGAATTAAATGTATTCTGTATGATTCCACTGAGTAAGGACCCTTGAAAACTTGTAGCTTGTTTTTGTTTGGAATACAACTCTATGCTGAGTCCTCTGAGGTTTCCTAGTCAGGCACCAAAACTTGAAGTGGTCTTAGGGCCTGCCTACACAGGGAGATATATGAAAAATTATCTTTTAATATTTCCTAGACTTTCTAGACCAGTAAAAACAGTATAACTAAGACAAAATTAGTATCTTAATGAATTATAGAAATTAAAATAAAATTCCAATAATCATTAAACCAAAAGAAGATTTCCCAAAGAAGATGACCCTTAGTAGGTCTCAAAGTCCTGATGTTTAGTTGTTATGGTATAGTTTAGAAAATTTTCTTAGAAGCGGGAACTCTTGAGTCTAGTTTATATCTTCTAGAGATGATCTCTTTTTCTTTACAATAATTGAATTCTGAGACCATATCCATGAAGTTATAGTTGAACCTGAAAATCCTCCTTTTTCTACAGAGCCTAGCTGGATGGAAAGATAATACAAGATGTATTTTTTAATTTTCTTGATTTTTCTCCTTGCTATTTCTCTTGATACAGTTATTTGCTGTTTAAATATTTTGCTAAAAACTGTGTGTGGGTGTGCGTGCATGTACCCCATGACTCAGGAATGAGCACAGTTACAGAAATCCAATGAATAATCCCAGCTCAAAATAAATAAAAAATAAATCCAATGAATAAATAAACAAATAAATAATGAAAAATTATAAAAACAGTCTCTGGCATTGTTGAATCTGTGTTATGCTTTGCTAACAAGCATATCAGACTTTTCAAAAATAATACCAAATAGAGCTGAAAACACATGATGGAGTATATGGGAATCTTATTACATTGCATTTTATTTCTTAATCTCAATGGGTGAACTGCTGCTGCATACAAATGTTGATACAAAATATTTAGTTTTAAGCTGGCAAAATCTGGACAAAATAAATGTCACTAGCCTTAGATAGCAACCCAAGTTTTTGTTGTTTTTCTCAGGTAACCATTTCTCAAAAATCCTGTATTTGTATTTCAAAACAACAGAAATAAAACATATCAAACAAATAAACTTATAGACACCCTGGCACAAAACATTATTGTTTAGGTACCAGTTATAGAGCTCTTCCAAAATGGCAGAAGAGTCTTGGCATTCACAATAAATGGTTCATCAATAAATCAGCTTGTGGGAAAATTTAGACTGCCTTTTAAATAAAAAAAGAAAAAGAGAGAGAAGGTTTGATGTACCTTATTTTAAAATCTGCAATATGATCATGTTAGATATAAAAGTAACAACAAACCTCATCACATTTATCCCACAGAAATCATCGTTTTATTGATTGATATCCCTTTGCTATTCTATCTACCAACTCTTGCAACTGAATCTCTGTTTAGTGCTAACAAACTGTCAGGCTTTGCTCTCCTTCAGGACTGGGTGTGTGTGATACTGGCCTTCTAGGGACAAGTCAGAAATGCCTCTCTCATATGCCTCGTGTAGTTCTTGCAGAATTAGTTTGTTTGTTTTTTTTTTCTACCAGTGCATACACTCTCCTGCTCCCTCTTCCTTATGCTTTCGTTTGCATTTGAACTTTGTAGACATGGTTTTAACAGAGGGTCTCCCTTCTATGCAAAAGTAAATGAGAAACTACTTATGCTGACACTTCTCAAAGAATATATAAAAAGAAATATTACATTTACTGACATGCTATATAATTTTTTATAGAATTTTTTCCCTTGGGTCAGTTTATTTGTGGAATGGAAGTAGCTTCTATTAAGTTTTCTCTGACTTAGGCTTTTTGGCTTTGTAAATAATAAAAGAGCATTATTTTTAGTTGCTAATTTTAGAATCTCATCCTGTTAGCTAATTTAAAGGACTAGAATCACTCCCTCTAGCTGTTATCTATTTTTTATTCTCGTTTTTAAAAAATTATATAGAGGGCTGCCAGGGGCCACCAGAGGTATACAGCTGTGATCCGCCCTACCGATTGTTGTCTCTTTTCAGCGTGGCCTCACTCACTCCCCGTAGCACTCCCAAGGTTCTCTCCTTGCCCCACAGAGGAGAATGAACTGCGACAGGGATGGTGCCCCTGTAGTAGGAGCTTCTGTGTTTTTCTTGTATTATGTCTCAACATCTGTGAGAATTTTCCTAGTAAGGAACTGTCTCATCTCCTTAGTGTTAACCCCGTATCTCCATTTTGGATTCTAGTCCCCCAAGGAGGTTTCCTTCCTCCTGAATTAGTGTCATTAGTTTTTAGTGACCCAATTTTCCCTACCTTCTTTCAAAAATATGGTCTTCTGATTTGTTAGTCAGCTTCTTGTGACTCTGCCACTCTCTCCATAGCTGTCATCATCTTTATTTACTGCTAAATTTCTTGAATAAATGATTTCTATTAAATCTTCCATTAAATGCCTCTATTTTCTTACCATTCACTGTTTTCTTGTTTGTAAATGTCTTAATTTTTGTTGTTTAATGAATGTCTCCTATTATTTTTCCAATAGCTGAATTCAATAGCCTTCCCTTTCCATTATTCTGATACTGTTTTGTACTTTCTTGGAAATTTCAGTATCTTATGCTCATTTTCCTCTTTGAAATACGACTCCTTTTCTTTGGATTAGATTTCTACTACTGCTCCTACATTTCAGTCATTCTTCTATGCTTCAGGACTCTGTTTTTCTTTGTTATATACTAATCCTCCAGAGAACTTCCTCATAGTCTTGACTTTGAGTGTTGTTTCTATGTTGATTTTCCTCAGCCCTATCCTCTACCCTGAATGGCAGGTCTAATGCATCCAGCACAGATACATACATGGTAAGCATGACCCTATTATGAATTAGGTGACAGCATGGATTTTTATATAAATATTTGTTAGAAAGGCAAATTTTAGTACCTAATCTGATAAATTTTAGAAAAAGAATTACATTATAAATTAAATTAAAGGTCAACTGTCTGGGAACTTTGTCAGAGAAAAGGACAAAGGGCCATGCACTTTGACTTGAGTCAGAAATTTCTAAATTACAATGAAATAGCTTCAAGTTCATCTTGAATTAGTTCTAGGATGGGTAAGGATATCAGAGGGAGTAGTACAGGCTCTGTTGCCCAGGCTGGAGTGTAGTGGCACAATCTTGGCTCACTGCAACCTCTACCTCCTGGGTTCAAGAGATTCTCCTGCCTCACCTTCCTGAGTAGGTGGGATTACAGGCACGCACCACCATGCCCTGCTAATTTTTCTTTGTTTTGTTTTGTATTTTTGGTAGAGATAGGGTTTCACCATGTTGGTCAGGCTGGTCTCGAACTCCTGACCTAGTGATCCACCCACCTCAGCCTCCCGAAGTGCTGGGATTATAGGCATGAGCAACTGCTCCTGGTCTCCGTTTTTTTTTAATAACGCATTTTTTAAAATTTCCATCAAAGGAATTCCATCGAAGAAATCAGATTTCAAAATATCTTCCCAGAAATAGGAAGACAGGGGTGCTATCTTTGATGTTTACATTTCAAAGAGATATCTCCAAGTACTAAGTATACTAATTTTTTTTCTATAGTGATATTGACTCTAAAGAGTTAATGTTTATATTGTGTTAAATGTGAAAAGTCATACAAGTAATGGAAAGAATGTATACTTTAAAAATACTAGCGAGTTTTAAGCTTTAAGGTGTTTCCTTAGTTTTAGGTATTCTGCGGTTTTACTATGGTGTCTCTAGGTGTTGATTTATTTTTATTTATCGTGCTAGTGTTTCTTTAGTCTAAGGACTCACGTGTTGGGGCAGTTGTTTTCCCATGAGCTTTATCCTTTTTAAATGTGAGCTCATCTTTAGTGTGACTTGCTTTCTTCTGTGAAAATGCCTTGTGGCCTGCATTTTGGAAGCTTCTCTCCAGAATGGCCCTTCATTTGCTCTGTCAAGCACCCTAGGGATAGCATCAGTTTTACCTTAATTTTTCAGCTTAGAGTTTTCTGTACCTCTGGGGAATTGTACATTTGGCCTCTAGATCCGTGTGAGGTACAGGGCTGGGCTTTCAATTTCCCACTAGAGTCTCGGTTTTTCTTTCCCAGAGAAAAGCTCATTATTTCCTTGCTTGCTTTGTTAGAATTTTTTTAGTGCTCCTTTCATGGTCAGTAGTTTTTGGTGTGTCTTGGCTTACAGCCATGGTGTCAGCTGCAACATTCCTCTTCACATCCTTATCTCTTCATTCTTCCCCTAGAAGCGTGGATGTTAACACTCAGCACCTACTGAACACTGGATTTAATCTCTATCTCTATCTCTCACACTGGGAGTTTAGGATCTCCCTGAGTATTTTGGTAAAGGGAATATCAGGGAGAGATAGTATCATGCAATGTAGGTTTATTATTTCACTCTTTAAAATAACAGATCTCTTTAACCACATGGGGCAGGTGATCATTCTGTTGATCTAAACTAGTGTAGGAACCCAAATGTTGAATAAGAATTTTTTATGTGGGCAGCATGACATCAAAGCACAAGACAGTTATTCATGAGTTTCTCTAAATTACTCCCTTTCTCACTTCCAGGCTGAAAGAAGTACAGGCCCAGAAGGAAGAATTAAGTCTAAGGGTTCAAAATCTAATCTATATTATTCCATAAAGTATAAACATACCGAAGGACAACCCTATGCCAGTTTCCTTGGTAGGAATAAAATCTGATTTAGGAAAACCAGAAACAATTAGAGGAAGTATGCATTCCATAGGTGGAGTGATAAACTTGGGGTTTTTTTTTCATAAGTAGCTCTATAGTATTATTGTTGAAGTAATTGGCGCAGGAACCAGATGCCTAGATTTAAATTTTTATCCCAAATTTCAAAAATCGTTTGACCTTAGGTAATTAACTTCTCTGTGCCTTAGCAGCTCATTCCTAAAAGGTAGATTATAATATGACCCACCCAAGGGTCGTTGTGAAAATTAAGTTACTGGATGAGAAGTACTAAGAATACCTGATACAAAGCAGGCATTATTATCTTGATGACAATAAGGGGTTGATGACGTTCTAAAACAGGAATTGTTAACGTAAAGGCATTCAACTTCAAATGCTTTTAAAACATAGTGGAGGCAAACCAAGCAACTCTGTGGACTTGTATTAGTCAATGTTTATGACCTGACTAGTTTATGACTTCCATTAAGGATAGACATACACAATTAATGGAGAGCCATTACAGAGGATGATTGTTCAATTAAAGCAAAATAAGACAAAGCAAGCAAATATAGGAGTAATGGCACCTTAAAATAGCATGCCTATCAATTAATAGATATGTATTGAGTATTTAACATGTACCTATTATTTATTTAAGTTAATTATTCATAGAGCTAAGGAAGCAAAAAATGGTCAATTCAGTTGTTCATGAGTTACTTCACTCCTTTTTGGGGTCCCAAGCTGGTCATAACCAAATGCTACTTGGAGGGTTTGTCCATGGTTCTTACCATGTATTGGGGAAATAGAAGTAAAAACAAATTCTTTTCCCAATGCAGAAATTCTGTCCATAAAGATAAAAGAGAAAGAAGACACTTTCACGACTGAAGAAGCACTAAAGCAGAATGTGATGCACACAACAGGCAAAAGATAACAAAGGCAGAAAAAACCTTCACTCTTTTATATAGTCAAGTAAATACAACCTGTTACGTATGTGTTTTAAGATAAACAACAACTTATTCTAAAGTAGAAAGACTTGAAAACATCATTTTTAAATACATAGTGTTCACCCTAACTTTAACTGGTAATTGGGGTGACCACCTGTGTTAGCTAGTTGGCTTTACCCAGGGGAAAACAATCTTCCCATGTCTTTATGACAGAAGGTAGTTTTGCAACTGGAGCAAGGAACTAACAATAGTTAGGCTCTTACCCTCCCACAGAAATGCGAAGATAGGGGTACTATCTTTTGACGTTTACACTTCAAAGAGATATCTCCAAGGTCCTTGAAAAGACAATTCCTTGGTTATAGAACTGACAAATGGCCTATCTAGTTTTTAAAGGATTTTTATGCATTTCCAAGAGAGGAGAAAGTAACTACAATTACAAATCTAAATTAAATGCTCAGAGAAAAAGGAGGGAAGGAAAATCTCCTTTTTTTTTGAAATAGGAAGACTTAACTTTCTTATTTTTAGTTTGTATTTGTTATTAAACATACACCTGACATGGATCACCTGAACATGGTTAATCTCCACTTCATAGATGAGTTTCTGAGGCACAGATAAGTAAATTACCTAATCAACAGTTGATGGTTAAAATTCAGGTTTTATACATTTTTAAAGGCGGCAATAGCAGGGAATATGTTTCATGTGAATTTTTTCTTCCTTGTGTTGTTAAAATATGGTACCTCTTTCATGATGTATCTCAGAAAAGAAATGAGTATACTCCAGATAACCTTTCATATTAGTTAGCATTCTTTCTTTATTACAAGACCCTTGGGGAGAAACTCTTGACTGCTTTAATTTAAAAAGAATTGCTTATTAATTTTTTCAATATGCAGACCATTTACTATGTTAAATCAGCCTGATGTTAGAAATATTTAATTGTTAACCACAGTCAGATTGGTAGTATGTCATTCTATTAGGAATTTTTTCAAATGTTCTCACCAAATGTGAATTTTTGATTAACTAAATAATCTGGAGGAAAAAAAAGAAAAGAAAAATGCAGAGGAAGTAGATCCTGTGATAAATTCTCTTTATGTGCTTGTTAGGAGCCTGAGGCTGCAGATGAGAAATAAAAGATTTCAATACTGGTAGTAATGATGGTGGTAGGAAGTGGGTGGTGGTGATGAAGAGGATTTCTGGGGGACTTAAGACTTGACATTCTTTTTGCCCTTATTTTGTATTTTCAGTTGTGGGAGATTATCTGCTTTTAGTTTCTGCTAAGATGCAATGAGGTTGTTGAGTTCAGTGACTGATTTATTGAATCAAAGTTCAAATAAAGCTCCCTGATTACTCTCTTTTTTTAGTCTGACATTTTATTACATGGGCAGTAACCTTGCTCTGTGTGCTGTTTTAATTCATGGTCTTATCTCACAGAGACCTTTGCTGTGGACAAAGTGAAAACATTTATTTGGAATAAACAGTTTTCTCTTCTGCTCCAGTTTTTTAAAAAAAATATATACAGCTTTTATGACATTTTAAAGGCATTATTCTTTACAGACATCAGGCAGTTCAATTCAAAAGTGGCCTTAGTGACTCACAGACATGCTTTGCATCATTGCCGAGCTTAGGGTAGTGCAGCCTCCTGGCTTAGCAGATGTTCTTGCATCTTGAATAGGTCTGGTCAGAGAATTGGGAACTCTGGATCTATTTTTATAGCTTAAAACATTTGATGACCTTCTGAGGAGTATCCTTCTGAAAAAATGTAAAGATTAGTGATTCTAAAGTGTAAAACTGAAAACTTGAATTATACTTTATTTAATTTAGATTAGAAGTGTGGCAGAGAACATAATTATTTATCTTGTGGCCAAGTGAAAGAGAAAGAAGAGCAGCAGCAGCTTTTTTAGTTTTGAAGTTGGAATGGAGCATGCAGCTTGGATCCAAAGACACAATATGATGCCTCCTACTTTTTCTCTTGCTTCTAAGTCTAAGTCTTGTGACCCTCTTCCTTGGAAAGCTAGGTTTATTCCATGTGGAAGAACAAATGTGGAGTTGGAGTAGAAATTGTTTACTTTGACTTTGTTTCTTTTAGGGGGAGTTATGGGGGTGGAAGACTCTTTAGAAGCCTAAGGTGTGGGAAGACAAGTGCTTTCTTACTATAAAAATAATTAAAAGCAGAACACTTGTAGGGGAAACTGAACACACAATCGAAAACTCTTGAGACTTGCAGGGTTTGTATGACATACTACCTTTCTTGTTGAAAAATATTCCATCAAATTTAGGTTGAATAAAAATTGGTTAGGATTTGAGTTAATAAGTTTAGCTGTTCTTTGGTCATTTCTTATTTCTGTCACCATTATTAATTGTCCTTCAATAGCCACAATGTCAAAGGCACGTCTCTGTTGCTTGCTGACCTCCATGCAAAGAATGGCAAATTTACTTATATGTGTTATTCCTTATGTACAGAATTTATTTGAAGAATTGTATATTTCAAAGAGAAAAGTGGCACTAAATATGTACCTTGGTTTTTATGGTTGACAAATGTAAAAAACAATATTTATAATCCTTTGAGAATCAGCAGTGGTCAAGCTCTGGTGCAAGGCAGTATAAATTAGTTTTTCAGCCCTATTGCAGACATGAAAACAGTGCTCCTTGTAACTGTTCTTTCTTCCGTTTTTTTTTTTGTTTGTTTGTTTAACAAAAACAAAAATGAAACACACACATCCCAACGTCCAATTTTGGGTGATGTTGATGACTTCAAGATTGGAGATTGGGGATATGGGGAAAAGTAGCTAGATCAAAGAAGACAGGAAGTTGGCTAATCAAAAATGAACAGCTAGTTATGTGCAAATTTATTTTTCCATTTCCAGAGAATAATAGTCCATTCACCTACTTAGTTGTATTTTTATTCCCTAAATATTAAATTACATATAGACAGTTGTAGAAATAATAGATGAATCAGCTAGCCACCTAACTAGTGTAAACTCAAGGATTTGAAAACATTTCTCCTGCCTAGAATACTGGAACAACCTAAGGCTAATATCGATTTTTTTTCCTAAGATTTTCCTGTTTTAAAATACAAGTGCACTTTGGACAGGCAATTTCCTTGGAGTATCACAAATTTAGAACTTGTTCTAAATAAATTTATTAGACAATGCCCTGAAAAACTTATTTTGATGGAATAGAGATAGAAACAAGTTGAGGCCACCGTGGGTATCTAGAACAGAGGCTGATGGGTATCTAGAACAGATGGGTAAGTTTGTAGGACTGTAACCGCCCAATGGATTCACCTTGCTCGCTGCTTAGACGTAGTCGATTTAATCAAGACAGGGGAATTGCAATAGAGAAAGAGTAATTCACACAGAACCTGCTGTGTGGGAGACAGAAGTTTTATTGTTACTCAAATCAGTCTCTCCAATATTCAGGGATCAGAGTTTTTAAGGACATCTTGGTGGGTGGGTGGAAGCCAGTGAGCCAGGAGTGCTGATTGGTTAGGTAGAAGATGACATAGTGGAAACTTGAAGTTCTCTTTGTGCTGAGTCAGTTCCTGGGTGGGGCAACAAGATCAGATGAGTCAGTTAATCGATCTGGGCAGTGCCAGCTGATCCATCAAGGGCAGGGTCTGCAAAATGTCTCAAGCACTGGATTTAGGAGCAGTTTAGGAGGATCAGAATCTTATAGCCTCCAGCTGCATGACTCCTAAACCATAATCTCTAACTTGTGGTTAATTTCTTGTCCTACAAAGGCAGTCTAGTCTCCAGGCAAGAAGGAGGTTTGTTTTGGGAAAGGGCTGTTATAGTCTTTGTTTTAAACTATAAACTATAAACTAAGTTCCTCCCAAAGTTAGTTCAGCCTACGCCCAGGAATAAACAAGAACAGCTTGGCGGTTAGAAGCAAGATGGAGTCAGTTAGATTAGATCTCTTTCACTGTCTCAGTCATAATTTTGCAAAGGTGATTTCAGGACAGAAATGACTGAAGATATAACTGACCTTTTCTACTATTTTATAAAGGACTATTTTTGTCCTCACAACCTTAACATATAGCAAATATTTGGCCATGCCAACACGAGTTTTCATGCTGATATTTGTTACTTTGGCACATCAAAGCAATGTGGTAATGTTATATAGATAGGGAAGGAAAAGTTCACATTAGTTTAGCCTGTTATACAGGTTAGCAAAGAAATGATTGGCAGGGGGGAGCTTTTGTATACTATCTGTCCCATAATCCTGTGGAGTACTATGTTGAAAAAAGATTGATTCATATTTCCTTCTACAAAATAATACATAAAAAGTACTAGGTGAGGAGTGGGATGTATGCCTCATATTTTATTTGGTACTTAGATAGCATTTTTGATGTGTGCTGCAGTGAGCAGGTCTATACAAACCTACTCCTGAAGGCCAAGGAAATTGAGAGGCTGAAGAAAGAAACTCACAAATTCAGTTTCTCAGAAATAAACGTTTAATAGGGTTTTATGAGCAGAAGCCACTTCTTGGCAGCCGTGAGACAAGATACTGGATCCCCAGGCAGTTACTCCCACCCCCACCAGACCCAGGGCTTACATACCATAGGAAATTTGCCTAAGGGTGGGATTTATGGTAAGTATGTGTTTATGATATCATCAAGGTTGTTTTGACCCAAGGGCTGTATTTACAGTATGTACGTGAAAGTAGAAGTCTTAGAGGCATTCCCAGAACAGGGGTTCATCAGAAGTCAACATGGTGGATTAGCATCCAAGATGAAGTCTCTCTGGCCTCTGCAATATGCAATTCAAACGAATTAACGGATAAATATTTTAAGTGAGCTCATAAAACAAGAAACAATTTTAATGAGTATTTATGACACACACAGAAAATTATATTTTTTTGGGGTAATTGGGGTAAAGGGAATGGACATTTAGGGGTCAAACTGAGTAAATAAACGTCTCAGCCCCTAAAACCCATTTCAATGTTGGCAGAAACTCTGCCCAACAATTGAGTAGAGTAATACTGACATATTTCAATCACACAGTTTATAATGGTTTCCAATACTATATCAAGTGACAATGATGCTTAGAAATTAATAAATCTATTTCTGTAAGATCAGAACTGTGAAACTAGAACAAAGCTAGTATATTGTTTCGTTTATAAACTTTACCTTTAAAATCATGTTTAAACAGGTTATCAGAATGAATGATTACGTACTTTATGTATGAACAAATATCCTAATCCCTTCTGTATGGCTAGTGAGAAAAATCATCTCTTTCAGACTATTGCATTACTACCTAGAAATAGGTGCCTCAAACTTAATGTGTCTAAAATTGAACTCCATCATCTCTGCCAATCCTGCGACTCCTGTGTTTTCAGTTTCTGTAAATAGCTCCACAATTTTTCCACTTAACCTAGTCACTCATCTGGCTACATGCTTTTATTTTTTGCACCCCTATATAGAATTTGTAATATAACAGGTCTTGTTGATATTCTACTTTATTAAATTACAAAAACAAATACTTTAAAAAATAATAATAAATTTAAACTTTTCGGAGTGCATAAAGCAAAAAAGGGAAAGTTTCTGGCTTATCCCTTTGTTCTCTGTAAGATTCTGAGGGGCCATATGAAATGTGTCTCAGAACTGTGTGCCACACGGAAGGGAGCTTCGGCGTACCCAGTATGGGTTGAAGTGAGGCATGTTCACCTTGCACCCGGGCAAGGCTGGTCAAGGCAGCCTTGACCAAGGCTGAACCAGCCAAGGCAGCAGTGTTTGTAAGAAGTGGGGTACAGGCCACTGAAGGTAGCAAAAGAGGTGTCTGATAATATATCCTTATATAATTTTATCTGCATCCTGTACATATACAATTATGCATTTCTTTTAAACAAAATACAGAATTACATCTTTGTTCCACATCTTAAAAATAACAAAAATATGGCTGGCAACTTTTCATGTCAATATTTATAGAATTATCTCATTCTTTTAAGTTTATTTTGGAGGGGATCTATTGCATTGATGTATCACAATATTGAAACTGCCTTTTCAAAAATCATAACTGAGAAAAGTATTACAATGAAAAAGAGCTGACCTAACCTACTGCATCTCGCTTCTAATCTCCAAGTTGTCTTTGTTCATGTCTGGGTGTAGACTGAACTAACTTTGGGAGGAATTTAGTTTATAGTTTAACTTTGAAACAAAGATGATAACAGCCCTTCCAAAAACAAACCCCCTTCCTGCCTGGGGACTATACTGCCTTTATAGAACTAATAAATTAGTCACGGGATTAGAAATTATGGTTTAGGAGTCATGCAGCTAGAGGCTGCAAGATTCTGGCCCTCTCAAATAGCTCCTGGGAATAGCATCACTATTGTAAAACCTGAGATCAGTGCTTGAGATAAGCAATCAGCACTTCTGACTCACTGGCACCTACCCACCAAATTATGCTTAAAAACTCCTGATCCCTGAGTTCTCAGGGAGACTGATTTGAGTAATAATAAAACTCCAGTCTCCCATACAGGTGGCTCTGTGTGAATTACTCTTTCTCCACTGCATTTCCCCTGTCTTGATAAATTGGCTCTGTGTAGGCAGTGGGCAAGGTGAACCCGTTGGGTGGTTACAATATGGTGAAATAGAATTTTCCTGCTGATGGAAACTGGTTTCCAATTTTTTTTTAATTTTTGTTTTTTTGTTATTGCGAACGTCAATACAATAAACATCCTTAAACATGTATTTTTGCTTTTGTGTTATTTATTGGATTTTAAAAATATCTGTCAGTATATTTTTATAGTTTTTTTAAATAGTCTTGTATATCGTCTTATAAATATACCAACAAAATGAGGACCTGGTAAGAGAACACTCACTATGGATGCTGTAGAAAATCAAATGCCTCCATGACTGTTTTTGGTAAAAGAGCCCAGCAGCCTCAAGATCTTCAAATTTGTCCTCTAAGTCTCTTGTGGGTGTATCTGGCAAAAGCTAGTCATAAGTTTATACACTAGAAGAAAGGATGCTGGGAAATATAAATTTTGGATTCAACCTGGGAAAAGTGGTAGAACTATCAAAATGGAGAATGTCCAAAGGTCTTTGGGTAACCACAAATGACAGATGTCCATCACACCCAATCTGCCATTTTGTGTAACACTTCATTTTTTTCTTTAAAAATTTCAAATATTCTGATATTTATTTATGTATTCATTCAGTACACATTTATTGAGAGCCTATGATGTGCCAATCATTGTGCTTTTTAGTGGAAATACAGTAGTGATCCTGACTTCCTGGAGCTTTTAGTTTAGTAGATGAGACAGACATTAATTACCACAGAAATAAACGTAGCATCACAAATGTGATCATTGTGTTAAAGGGGAGGAAGTGGTGTGCTGAGAGGATATATTGGGGATAACTGACCCGCTAAGAAAGGTCATCTAAGAATTTGCTCATGAAGTGGTGCTTGAGCTGAGATTTGGAAGATGATTAGGCATTGATTCAGTGAACGGGAAGGGAAGAGTGTTTTAGGCAGAGCAGATAACATTTTCAAAGTCTGGGAGCAGGAGGGCACCTGCCACATATGAGAATTTGAAAAAACATTATGGTGATTGAAGCATACAGAGCGAGAGAAAATGTAGTTCTGAATGGTCCTGGAAAATAGGTAGAGGCCAGATCGTTAAAAGCCTGTGGCTAAGATTAGCATTTTGGTCTTTGGGAAGTCTCAGCCTCAGGATTTAGTATGGAAAATAGTTTGGAAGATTTGAGGTTCCTTTGGATGGACAAATTAGGAGGTGATCACAGTTATTCAGAGAGGAAATATCCAGTGCTCAACCCAAAGAAATGTATGACAATATGTTGGCTGAATAAATGAAGGAACTAAATGCCACAGGCAATACTGTACATCTTCTAAGCAATAATAAAGCAAAAATAAAGGTAGCTGGAGGGCATTCTGTGAAATTTGATGAACAAATCCAATATAGAGTGGAGAATAAAGAAGCTATTTGATACAGATTAGCCAGGCATGAGATTTCTACTAACTGAAAATACCAAGTTATAACACAGAGAGCATCTAGGTTCCATATAATTATTGTGTTTAGTTCAGGTTATTCATTTTGATAATTTAACATTTTCATTGTCTGGCTAATGAGATTTCCTAGTAATAACATGTAAACGACTCAGTAGAAATCTATTAATTTAGATCTTCAGGTTATGTAGAAGCTTCCTTAAGAAAACACTCAATGCCTACCAAATGTATTGTTAAGTATGCCGGTTAATAAGGTCATTTGTATAAAGGAAGTAATCTGTCAGGCCTTGAGTTTACATGTTAATGGCCACTGAGGAGTCAGAAAGGAATTTAGTAGTGTAACCTGTAAATGTTTTTGTATGTCCCCAATATCTCAAAATGCTACGAATGTCAGTATAAATAATAACCTTGAGTCGAAAGCTACCATAACAGCTACCAGCATGTAAATGCAACATTTATAAACATAGCAAAGAAAATACCCGTCACAAACTCCAAGTTCTCTTCATCAGCCACACAAACAAACAAATTCAACACAAACAAAATGTTGTTACCTAATTTATTTGTAATTCTTCCTTGAAATACCATCCAGGGAGCCTTATGCTAGAGCCTAGAGGCAATTGGCAAGATACAGCAAGTCTTATAGCTAAAAAAATTCTATTCTATAAACTCTTGTTCATTTTCTTTTTCTTTTTTTTTTTTTAGTCAACTTTAATCCTTTTGCCCTCAAACTTTTCTTGTCAAAAGTAACATTATCCTCCATTTTAACATCCCATTTTGTCCTTGTTTACCTTATAAAAAAATGACTTTTTTTTTTAAATTATACTTTATGTTCTAGGGTACATGTGCACAATGTGCAGGCTTGTTACATATGTATACATGTGTCATGTTGGTGTGCTGCACCCATTAACTCATTTACATTAGGAATATCTCCTAATGTTATCCTTACCCCCTCCCCCAACCCCACAACAGGCCCAGGTGTGTGATGTTCCCCTTCCTGTGTCCAAGTGATCTCATTGTTCGATTCCCACCTATGAGTGAGAACATGCGATGTTTGAATGACTCTTAAGTCATAGTTTCTCTTTCCTGTTGAGTGGGCTAGATCCTCCTTGATGGAAACAAAGGGTTAAATCAGCACTCAAAGCAACAAACTCCCTTGGTATTCAGCAACTCATGTCAGAATGAGTTTCTTTAAGTTAGTAATAAAGAGGAGAAGTGACATTAGTGGTTGTACTAATTTACATTCCCACCAAGTGTACAAGTGTCCTCTTTTCCCCACATCCTCAACAGCTTTTGTTATTGACTGTCTTTTGGATATAAGCCATTTTAACTGGGGTGAGATGATATCTCATTGTAGTTTTGATTTGCATTTCTCTGATGATCAATGGTGTTGAGCACTGATACAGTTTGGCGCTGGTCCCCATCCAAATCTCATCTCAAATTGTAATCCCCACGTGTTGGGGGAGGGGCCTAGTGGGAGGTGATTGAATCATGGAAACTGACTTCTGCCTTGCTGTTTTTGTGATAGTGAGTGAGTTCTCATGAGAGCTGGTTGTTTGAAAGTGTGTGGCATGTCTCCCTTCACTCTCTCTCCTGCTCCGCCATAGTAAAGACATGGTTACTTCCTCTTCACCTTCCACCGTGATTGTAAGTCTGCTGAAGCCGCCCAGCTATGCTTACTGTATAACCTGCAGAACTGGGAGTTGATTAAACCGCTTTTCTTCATAAATTACTCAGTCTTAAGTAGTTCTTTATAGCAGTGTGAGAACAGACTAATACAAGTACCTTTCATATGTCTGTTTGCCATTTTTATGTCTACTTTTGAGAAATGTCTATTTAAGTCTTTTGCCCATTTGTTAATTGGATTATTAGACTTTTTCCTGTGGAGTTGTTTGAGCTCCTTATATATTCTGGTTATTAATCCCTTGTCTGAGGAGTAGTTTGCAAATACTATATCCCATTCTGTGGGTCTTTTCACTTTGTTTCTTGTATCCTTCGCTGTGCAGGAACTTTTTAACTTGATGTGATTCTTATTTGTCCATGTCTGCTTTGGTTACCTGTGCTTGTGAGGTATTGCCCAAGAAATCTTTGCCCAGATTAATGTCCTGGAGAGTTTCCCCAATAGTTTATCATAGTCATTTAATAATTTGAAGTCTTAGATGTAAGTCTGTAATCAATTTTGATTTGATTTTTGTATATAGAGATAGGGGTCATTTTGATCTGATTTATTTATTTATTTATTTATTTATTTTTATTATTATTTTTTAAGACAGAGTCTTGCTCTGTCACCCAGACTGGAGGGCAGTGGCATGTTCTTGGCTCACTGCAACCTCTGCCTCCTGGGTTCAAACGATTCTCCTGCCTCAACCTCCCAAGTAGCTGGGATTACAAACGTGTGCCAACACGCCTGGCTAATTTTTGTATTTTTACTAGAGATGGGGTTTCATCATGTTGGCCAGGCTGATCTCAAACTCCCAACCTCAGGTGATCTGCCTGCCTCGGCCTCCCAAAGTGCTGGGATTACAGGCAGGAGCCACTGCACCTGGCCCTAGATTCATTCTTTTGCATATGGATATCCACTTTCCCCAGCATCATTTATTGATGAAACTGTCTTTCCCCCAGTATATGTTCTTGGCATCTTTGCCAAAAATGAGTTCACTGTAAGTGTGTGGATTTCTTTCTGGGTACTTTATTCTGTTCCATTGGTGTATGTGTCTCTTTTTATAGCAGTACCATGCTGTTTTGGTTACTATATCTCTGGGTTCTGTAACCCAGCCTGTCATTTTGTTCTTTTTGCTTAGGATAGCTTTAGCTATACCAGGTCTTTTGTGGTTCTGTATAAATTTTATAATTTCTTCTATTTCTGTGAAACATGTCATTGGTATTTTAATAAGGGTTGCATTGAATTTGTAGATTGCTTTGGATAGTAAGGACATTTTAACAATATTGATTTTGCCAATCTATGAACATAAATTGCTTTTTCATTTTTTGTTGTTCTCTTCAATTTATAGTTTTCATTATGAAAACTTTCACTTCTTTGGTTAATTCCTAGGTATTTAACTTTATGTGTGGCTATTGTAAATGAGATTTTTAAAAATTTCTTTTTCACATTGTTCACTGGTGGCATACAGAAATGCTACTGATTTTTGTATGTCGATTTTGTATCCTGCAACTTTACTGAATGTTTATCAGTTCTAATAGTTTTCTTGAGCCGTCTTAGGTTTTTCCAAAGGTAAGATCATATCATCAACAAATAAAAATAATTTGACTTATTCTTTTCCAATTTGGATGACTTTTTTTTGTTTGTTTTTGTCTGATTGCTCTAGCTAGGACTTACAGTACTATGTTGAATAACAGTGGTGACAGTAGGCATCCTTATCATGTCCCAGATCTTACAGGAAAGGCTGTCAGTTTTTCCCCATTCCATATGGTACTAGCTGTGGAATAATATGGCTTTTATTATGATGTCATATATGGCTTTTATTATGATGAGGTAAGCTCCTTCTACACAGTTTTTTTGAGTTTTTATTATGAAGGGGATATTGAATTTTATCAAATGCTTTTTCAGCATCAATTGAAATGATCATATAATGTTTGTATCTCATTCTGTTGATATGATGTATCATGTTGATTGGTTTGCATATGTTGAACCATTCTTGCATCTCCCTCTTTGCTGAGAATTTTTGCATGAATATTCATCAAATATATTGGCCTGTAGTTTTCATTTCTTTTTCTTTTTTTCTTTCTTCTTCTTTTTTTTTGATGTGTCTTTGTCAGGTTTTCGTATCAGGGTAAAACTGGCCTCATAGAATGAGTTTGGAGGTATTCTTTCTTCCTTTATTTTTTGGAATAGTTTAAATAGGACCGATATTAGCTCTTTAAGTGTTTGGTAGAATTTAGCAGTGAAGTCTTCAGGTCCTGGGCTTTTCTTTACTGGGATAGTTTTTATTATGGCTTTGATCTGGTTACTTGTTATTGGTCTGTTCAGGCTTTGGATTTCTTCCTGCTTCAATCTTGATAGGTTGTGCGTATCTAGAAACTCGTCAATTTCTTCTAGAGTTTCCAGTTTATTGGCATATAGCTGCTCATAGTAGCCACTAATAATTCTTTGAATTGTTGCAGTATCAGTTATCATATTTCCTGTTCCATTTCTGATTTTATGTTTTCGATTCTCTTAGTCTGGCTAAAGATTTGTCAATTTTGTTTTTTTTGAAAAACAACTTTTTGCTTCATTAATCTTTTGTATTGTATTTTTATTTCAATTTTATTTATTTCTGCTCTTATTTTTATTATTTATTTTCTTCTACTAATTTTGAGTTTGGTTTGCTCTTATTTGAAATATTTCTTCTTTTTTGACGTAGGCACTTGTAACTAGATACTTCCCTCTGAGCCCTGCTTTTGCTGTATCCCACAGGTTTTGGGATGTGTTTGCATTATCATTTGTTTCAATACAACTTTCCAATTTCCTTCTTATTTTCTTCATTAACACACTGGCCATTCAGAAGCATGTTGTTTAATTGCCATGTATTTGTATGGTTTCCAAAATTCTTCTTCTTTTTTTTTTTAAATTAATTTATTATTATTATACTTTGAGTTGTAGGGTACATGTGCATAACGTGCAGGTTTGTTACATATGTATACTTGTGCCATGTTGGTGTGCTGCACCCATCAACTCGTCATTTACATCAGGTATAACTCCCAATGCAATCCCTCCCCCCTCCCCCCTCCCCATGATAGGCCCCGGTGTGTGATGTTCCCCTTCCTGAGTCCAAGTGATCTCATTGTTCAGTTCCCACCTATGAGTGAGAACATGTGGTGTTTGGTTTTCTGTTCTTGTGATAGTTTGCTGAGAATGATGGTTTCCAGCTGCATCCATGTCCCTACAAAGGACACAAACTCATCCTTTTTTATGGCTGCATAGTATTCCATGGTGTATATGTGCCACATTTTCTTAATCCAATCTGTCACTGATGGACATTTAGGTTGATTCCAAGTCTTTGCTATTGTGAATAGTGCTGCAATAAACATACGTGTGCATGTGTCTTTATAGCAGCATAATTTATAATCCTTTGGGTATATACCCAGTAATGGGATGGCTGGGTCATATGGTACATCTAGTTCTAGATCCTTGAGGAATCGCCATACTGTTTTCAATAATGGTTGAACTAGTTTACAATCCCACCAACAGTGTAAAAGTGTTCCTGTTTCTCCACATCCTCTCCAGCACCTGTTGTTTCCTGACTTTTTAATGATCGCCATTCTAACTGGTGTGAGATGGTATCTCATTGTGGTTTTGATTTGCATTTCTCTGATGGCCAGTGATGATGAGCATTTTTTCATGTGTCTGTTGGCTGTATGAATGTCTTCTTTTGAGAAATGTCTGTTCATATCCTTTGCCCACTTTTTGATGGGGTTGTTTGTTTTTTTCTTGTAAATTTGTTTGAGTTCTTTGTAGGTTCTGGATATTAGCCCTTTGTCAGATGAGTAGATTGCAAAAATTTTCTCCCACTCTGTAGGTTGCCTGTTCACTCTGATGGCAGTTTCTTTTGCTGTGCAGAAGCTCTTTAGTTTAATT
Organism: Macaca mulatta; assembly: GCF_049350105.2. Classification (NCBI taxonomy): domain Eukaryota; kingdom Metazoa; phylum Chordata; class Mammalia; order Primates; family Cercopithecidae; genus Macaca; species Macaca mulatta. The sequence goes on from NC_133411.1 coordinate 128,864,859, forward strand.
AGATCCCATTTGTCAATTTTGGCTTTTGCTGCTGTTGCTTTTGGTGTTTTAGACATGAAGTCTTTGCCCATGCCTATGTCCTGAATGGTACTACCTAGGTTTTCCTCTAGGATTTTTATGGTATTAGGTCTAACATTTAAGTCTCTAATCCATCTTGAATTAATTTTCGTATAAGGAGTAAGGAAAGGATCCAGTTTCAGCTTTCTACATATGGCTAGCCAATTTTCCCAGCACCATTTATTAAATAGGGAATCCTTTCCCCATTTCTTGTTTCTCTCCGGTTTGTCAAAGATCAGATGGCTGTAGATGTGTGGTGTTATTTCTGAGGACTCTGTTCTGTTCCATTGGTCTACATCTCTGTTTTGGTACCAGTACCATGCTGTTTTGGTTACTGTAGCCTTGTAGTATAGTTTGAAGTCAGGTAGTGTGATGCCTCCAGCTTTGTTCTTTTGACTTAGGATTGTCTTGGAGACGCAGGCTCTTTTTTGGTTCCATATGAACTTTACAGCAGTTTTTTCCAATTCTGTGAGGAAACTCATTGGTAGCTTGATGGGGATGGCATTGAATCTATAAATTACCTTGGGCAGTATGGCCATTTTCACGATATTGATTCTTCCTATCCATGAGCATGGTATGTTCTTCCATTTGTTTGTGTCCTCTTTTATTTCACTGAGCAGTGGTTTGTAGTTCTCCTTGAAGAGGTCCTTTACATCCCTTGTAAGTTGGATTCCTAGGTATTTGATTCTCTTTGAAGCAATTGTGAATGGAAGTTCATTCCTGATTTGGCTCTCTGTTTGTCTGTTACTGGTGTATAAGAATGCTTGTGATTTTTGCACATTAATTTTGTATCCTGAGACTTTGCTGAAGTTGCTTATCAGCTTAAGGAGATTTTGGGCTGAGACAATGGGGTTTTCTAAATATACAATCATGTCATCTGCAAACAGGGACAATTTGACTTCTTCTTTTCCTAACTGAATGCCCTTGATTTCTTTCTCTTGCCTAATTACCCTAGCCAGAACTTCCAACACTATGTTGAATAGGAGTGGTGAGAGAGGGCATCCCTGTCTTGTGCCAGTTTTCAAAGGGAATTTTTCCAGTTTTTGCCCATTCAGTATGATATTGGCTGTGGGTTTGTCATAAATAGCTCTTATGATTTTGAGGTACGTTCCATCAATACCGAATTTATTGAGCATTTTTAGCATGAAGGGCTGTTGAATTTTGTCAAAAGCCTTTTCTGCATCTATTGAGATAATCATGTGGTTCTTGTCTTTGGTTCTGTTTATATGCTGGATTATGTTTATTGATTTGCGAATGTTGAACCAGCCTTGCATCCCAGGGATGAAGCCCACTTGATCATGGTGGATAAGCTTTTTGATGTGTTGCTGAATCCGGTTTGCCAGTATTTTATTGAGGATTTTTGCACTGATGTTCATCAGGGATATTGGTCTAAAATTCTCTTTTTTTGTTGTGTCTCTGCCAGGCTTTGGTATCAGGATGATGTTGGCCTCATAAAATGAGTTAGGAAGGATTCCCTCTTTTTCTATTGATTGGAATAGTTTCAGAAGGAATGGTACCAACTCCTCCTTGTACCTCTGGTAGAATTCAGCTGTGAATCCATCTGGTCCTGGACTTTTTTTGGTTGGTAGGCTATTAATTATTGCCTCAATTTCAGAGCCTGCTATTGGTCTATTCAGGGATTCAACTTCTTCCTGGTTTAGTCTTGGAAGAGTGTAAGTGTCCAGGAAATTATCCATTTCTTCTAGATTTTCCAGTTTGTTTGCGTAGAGGTGTTTATAGTACTCTTTGATGGTAGTTTGTATTTCTGTGGGGTCGGTGGTCATATCCCCTTTATCATTTTTAATTGCGTCGATTTGATTCTTCTCTCTTTTCTTCTTTATTAGTCTTGCTAGCGGTCTGTCAATTTTGTTGATCTTTTCAAAAAACCAACTCCTGGATTCATTGATTTTTTGGAGGGTTTTTTGTGTCTCTATCTCCTTCAGTTCTGCTCTGATATTAGTTATTTCTTGCCTTCTGCTAGCTTTCGAATGTGTTTGCTCTTGCTTCTCTAGTTCTTTTAATTGCGATGTTAGAGTGTCAATTTTAGATCTTTCCTGCTTTCTCTTGTGGGCATTTAGTGCTATAAATTTCCCTCTACACACTGCTTTAAATGTGTCCCAGAGATTCTGGTATGTTGTATCTTTGTTCTCATTGGTTTCAAAGAACATCTTGATTTCTGCCTTCATTTCGTTATGTACCCAGTAGTCATTCAGGAGCAGGTTGTTCAGTGTCCATGTAGTTGAGCGGTTTTGATTGAGTTTCTTAGTCCTGAGTTCTAGTTTGATTGCACTGTGGTCTGAGAGACAGTTTGTTATAATTTCTGTTCTTGTACATTTGCTGAGGAGTGCTTTACTTCCAATTACGTGGTCAATTTTGGAGTAAGTATGATGTGGTTCTGAGAAGAATGTATATTCTGTTGATTTGGGGTGGAGAGTTCTATAGATGTCTATTAGGTCTGCTTGCTGCAGAGAAGAGTTCAATTCCTGGATATCCTTGTTAACTTTCTGTCTCGTTGATCTGTCTAATGTTGACAGTGGAGTGTTGAAGTCTCCCATTATTATTGTATGGGAGTCTAAATCTCTTTGTAAGTCTCTAAGGACTTGCTTGATGAATCTGGGTGCTCCTGTATTGGGTGCATATATATTTAGGATAGTTAGCTCTTCCTGTTGAATTGATCCCTTTACCATTATGTAATGGCCTTCTTTGTCTCTTTTGATCTTTGATGGTTTAAAGTCTGTTTTATCAGAGACTAGTATTGCAACCCCCACTTTTTTTTGTTCTCCATTTGCTTGGTAAATCTTCCTCCATCCCTTTATTTTGAGCCTATGTATGTCTCTGCGTGTGAGATGGGTCTCCTGAATACAGCAGACTGATGGGTCTTGACTCTTTATCCAGTTTGCCAGTCTGTGTCTTTTAATTGGAGCATTTAGTCCATTTACATTTAAGGTTAAGATTGTTATGTGTGAACTTGATCCTGCCATTATGATATTAACTGGTTATTTTGCTCGTTAGTTGATGCAGTTTCTTCCTAGCCTGGATGGTCTTTACATTTTGGCATGTTTTTGCAATGGCTGGTACTGGTTGTTCCTTTCCATGTTTAGTGCTTCCTTCAGGGTCTCTTGTAAGGCAGGCCTAGTGGTGACAAAATCTCTAAGCATTTGCTTATCTGTAAAGGATTTTATTTCTCCTTCACTTATGAAACTTAGTTTGGCTGGATATGAAATTCTGGGTTTAAAATTCTTTTCTTGAAGAATGTTGAATATTGGCCCCCACTCTCTTCTGGCTTGGAGAGTTTCTGCCGAGAGATCTGCTGTTAGTCTGATGGGCTTCCCTTTGTGGGTAACCCGACCTTTCTCTCTGGCTGCCCTTAAGATTTTTTCCTTCATTTCAACTTTGGTGAATCTGGCAATTATGTGTCTTGGAGTTGCTCTTCTCGAGGAGTATCTTTGTGGCGTTCTCTGTATTTCCTGGATTTGAATGTTGGCCTGCCCTACTAGGTTGGGGAAGTTCTCCTGGATGATATCCTGAAGAGTGTTTTCCAACTTGGTTCCATTTTCCCCCTCACTTTCAGGCACCCCAATCAGACGTAGATTTGGTCTTTTTACATAATCCCATACTTCTTGCAGGCTTTGTTCTTTTCTTTTTCTTCTTTTTTCTTTTGGTTTCTCTTCTCGCTTCATTTCATTCATTTGATCCTCAATCACTGATACTCTTTCTTCCAGTTGATCGAGTCGGTTACTGAAGCTTGTGCATTTGTCACGTATTTCTCGTGTCATGGTTTTCATCTCTTTCATTTCGTTTATGACCTTCTCTGCATTAATTACTCTAGCCATCAATTCTTCCACTTTTTTTTCAAGATTTTTAGTTTCTTTGCACTGGGTACGTAATTCCTCCTTTAGCTCTGAGAAATTTGATGGACTGAAGCCTTCTTCTCTCATCTCGTCAAAGTCATTCTCCGTCCAGCTTTGATCCGTTGCTGGCGATGAGCTGCGCTCCTTTGCCGGGGGAGATACGCTCTTATTTTTTGAATTTCCAGCTTTTCTGCCCTGCTTTTTCCCCATCTTTGTGGTTTTATCTGCCTCTGGTCTTTGATGATGGTGACGTACTGATGGGGTTTTGGTGTAGGTGTCCTTCCTGTTTGATAGTTTTCCTTCTAACAGTCAGGACCCTCAGCTGTAGGTCTGTTGGAGATTGCTTGAGGTCCACTCCAGACCCTGTTTGCCTGGGTATCAGCAGCAGAGGCTGCAGAAGATAGAATATTTCTGAACAGCGAGTGTACCTGTCTGATTCTTGCTTTGGAAGCTTCCTCTCAGGGGTGTACTCCACCCTGTGAGGTGTGGGGTGTCAGACTGCCCCTAGTGGGGGATGTCTCCCAGTTAGGCTACTCAGGGGTCAGGGACCCACTTGAGCAGGGAGTCTGTCCCTTCTCAGATCTCAACCTCCGTGTTGGGAGATCCACTGCTCTCTTCAAAGCTGTCAGACAGAGTCGTTTGCGTCTGCAGAGGTTTCGGCTGCGTTTGTTATTGCCCTGTCCCCAGAGGTGGAGTCTACAGAGACAGGCAGGTTTCCTTGAGCTGCTGTGAGCTCCACCCAGTTCGAGCTTCCCAGCAGGTTTGTTTACCTACTTAAGCCTCAGCAATGGCGGGCGCCCCTCCCCCAGCCTCGCTGCTGCCTTGCCGGTAGATCACAGACTGCTGTGCTAGCAATGAGGGAGGCTCCGTGGGTGTGGGACCCTCCCGGCCAGGTGTGGGATATGATCTCCTGGTGTGCCTGTTTGCTTAAAGCGCAGTATTGGGGTGGGAGTTACCCGATTTTCCAGGTGTTGTGTGTCTCAGTTCCCCTGGCTAGGAAAAGGGATTCCCTTCCCCCTTGCGCTTCCCAGGTGAGACAATGCCTCGCCCTGCTTCAGCTCTCGCTGGTCGGGCTGCAGCAGCTGACCAGCACTGATCGTCCGGCACTCCCCAGTGAGATGAACCCAGTACCTCAGTTGAAAATGCAGAAATCACCGGTCTTTTGTGTCGCTTGCGCTGGGAGTTGGAGACTGGAGCTGCTCCTATTCGGCCATCTTGCTCCGCCCCCAAATTATTCTTATTATTGATTTCTAGTTTTATTCCATTGTGATCAGAGAAGATGCTTGATAATATTATTTTTTTGAATGTTGTTAAGACTTGTTTCATGACCTTACATATGGTCTATTTTTGAGAATGACTCATGTGAGGAAAAGGATGTATTCTGTAGCCCTTGGATGAAATGCTCTGCAAATATCTATTAGATCCATTTGGTCTGTGGTATAGATTAAGTCTGATGTTTCTTTGTTGATTTCTGTCTATAAGACTTGTCCAATGCTGAAAGTGAGGTGTTAAAGTCTCCAGTTATTATTGTATTGGGGCCTATCTCTCTCTTTAACTCTAATAATATTTCCTTTATATATCTGGATGCTCTAGTATTGGGTGATATATGTTGAAAATTGTTATATCATCTTCCTGAATTGACCCCTTTATCATTATACAGTGATCTTCTTTGTCTCTTCTTACAGTTTTTGTCTTGAAATCTATTTTGTCTAAGTATAGCGACTCCTGCTGTTTTTTTGGGTTTTCATTTGCAAAGATTATCTTTTTCCATCCCTTTCTTTTCAGTCTATGTGCATCTTCATAGGTGAAGTGTGTAGGTGAATATTCATAGGTGAATATTCTTGTAGGCAACAGGTGAATGGGTCTTGTTTTTTTTTTTCTCTTTAATCTATTCAGCCAGTCTATGTCTTTTGATAGCAGAGTTTAGTTCATTTATATTCAATGTTATCATTGATAAGTAAGGACTTACTCCTGTCATTTTGTTATTTGTTTTCTGGCTGTTTTGTGGTCTCTTTTTCTTTCTTTCCTTTCTGTTTTCCTCTAGTGAAGATGATTTTCTCTAGTGATATGATTTAATTTCTTGTTTCTTATTTTATTCTGTATCCATTGTATGTTTTTTGATTTGAGTTTACCATGAAGCTTGCAAATGCTATCTTGTAACCCATTATTTTAACCTGATAACAGCTTAACAATATTTGCATAAACTAATAAAAACTCACTTTAACTTTGTTCTCTTGCTTTTAAAATTTTTGTTTTTTCTATTTGTATCTTATTGTACTAGTTATGTCTTGAAAAGCTGTTGTAGTTATTATATTTGATTGGTTCATCATTTAGTCTTTCTACTTAAGATAAGAGTAGTTTGTACACCACATTCACAGTGTTTTGACATTCTGTGTACTTACTATTGCCAGTGAGTTTTGTACCTTCAAATGATTTCTTATTGCTCATTAACATCCTTTCTTTTTCACTAAAGTACCCTCTTTAGCATTTCTTGTAGGACAGGTCTGGTGTTGATAAAAATCCTTCAGCTGTTGTTTGTCTAGGAAAGTCTTTATTTATCCTTACGTTTGAAGGATATTTTCATGGGATATACTATTCTAGCATAACCTTTTTTTTCCTTCAGCACTTTAAATATGTCATGCCACTCTCTCCCAGCCTGTAACGTTTCCACTGAAAAGTCTGGTGCCAGATGTATTGGAGCTCCATTGTATGTTATTTGTTTCTTTTCTCCTGCTGCTTTTAGGATCCTCTCTTTATTCTTGACCTTTGGGAGTTTGATTATTAAATACCTTGAGATAGTCTTCTTCAGGTTAAATATACTTGGTTTTCTATAACCTTTTTGTACTTGGATGTTGATATCTTTCTCTAGATTTGGGAAGTTCTCTGTTACTATTCCTTTGAATAAACTTTCTATCCCTGTCTCTTTTTCTACCTCCTCATTAAGGCCCATAACTCTCAGTTTTGCCCTTTTGAGGCTATTTTGTATTTCCTTTATATGTGCTTCATTGTTTTCTTAAATTCCTTTCTTTTTAATCTCCTCTGGCTGTGTATTTGCAAGTAGCTTGTCTTCATGCTCACCTGTTCTTTCTTCTGCTTGATCTACTCTGCTATTAAAGGACTCTGATGTATTTTTTAATGTGCCAATTGAATTTTTCAGCTCCAGAATTTCTGCTTGACTCATTTTAATTATTTCAATCTTTTTGTTAAATTTATCCAATAGAATTCTAAATTCCTTCTCTGTGTTATTTTGAATTTCTTTGAGTTTACTCAACACAATTATTTTGAATTTTCTGCCTGAAAGGTTACATATCTCTGTTTCTCCAGGATTGGTTCCTGGTGCCTTATTTAGTTTAGTTGGTGAAGTCATGTTTTCCTGTATGGTGTTCTTTGGTGTCTGGGCATTGAAGAATTAGGTATTTATTATAGTTTTCACTGCCTTGGCTTATTTGTAGCCATCCTTCTTGGGAAGGCTTTCTAGATATTTGAAAGGACTTGCATGTTGCGATCTAAACTGTTTCTGCTTTAGGGGACACCCCAAGCCCAGTAACACTGTTGTTATTGCAGACTCCTAGAGATAACACCTTGATGGTCTTCGACAAGATCTGAGAGAATTCTCTAGATTACCAGGCAGAGATTTTTGTTCTCTTCCCTTACTTTCTCCAAAATATGGAGAGTCTCTTTCTCTATTCTGAGCTACCAAAAGCTGGGGGTGGGATGACACAAACATTCCTGTGTTTACCATCACTGCGACTGGGCTGGGTCAGACCTGAAGCCAGCATAGTGTTGGGTCTCACCCAAGGCCTGTTGTACCCACTCCCTAGTTAACGCCTGTGTTTGCTCAAGGTCCTGGGGCTCTACAATCAGCAGGAGGTAAAGCCATCCAGGTCTCTGTCCTTCCCTTTGGGGAAGTGAGGTCCGCAAGGCCCCAGGTGGGTCCAGAAGTGTCATCCAGGTGTCAGGGACTACAGTAAAAAACCTTAGAAGTATACTTGGTATTCTATTGTATTGCAGCTCAGCTGGCACTTAAACCACGTGATGCAGTTCTTCCCACTCTTTCCTCCCCTTTCCATAAAGAGAGGAGTGTCACCCTATAGCCCCTGCCAACCCTGGTCACGAGGAGAACTGCCAGACTACCACTGATGTTCCCTTAAGGCCCAAGGTCTCTTAAGTCAGCTTGTAGTGAATGCTGCCTGGCCTTGGACTCTCCCTTCAGGGCAGTGGGCTCTCCTCTGACTTAGGGCAGGTCCAGAACTGCTGTCCAAGAGTCAAACCCTGGAACTGGGGACCCCAAGAGCCTGCCTAGTGCTCTACCCCACTGTGGTGGTGTTTGTACCTAAGGTGCAAGATGTCTCCTTTACTTTGCCCTCTGCTTTTCTCAAGCAGGAGGAGTTTTGCCCCTTAGCCACCAACCATATAATGTGCTGGGTCTCACCTGAAGCCAGCAAGTCTTGGAGGCTCACCAATGCCCTCGATCTAGTACCTGGGATGTTGCTGCCGGTTATTCAGGGTCCAAAGGCTCTTCAGTTAGCAGGTGATGTATGCTGACAGGAATGGGTTCTTTCTTTCGAGGCAGCTGGTTCCCTTCTGGCCCATGGTGTGTCTAGAAATGTTATCTGGGAGTTAGGGCCTGGAACGGGAGCCTCCTGACTCTGACTGATGCCCTATACTGCTGTAGCTGAGCTGGTATCCAAGCTCAGCTTGGAGGACAAAGTCCTCCCTACTCTTGCCTTTTCTCTCCTTGAGTGGAGGGAAGGGTCTCTTTCGGAGCTGTGAACTGTGCAGCCTGGGGTTAGGGGGATGGAACTTTGGCTCTCTGTGGCAGTGTTTGCACACATTCAAGTTCAGACCACTGGGATTGGTGATTCCCCTCTGGGTAGCGATGGTTTAAAGGCTTCCTTTGTGGGTGGGCATTAACTGAGTTTCATCTAATTTTCTTTTCAGCTCTAACAAGACAGCACTGAGTTCAATGCCTTATAATTGCTGTGTTCTCCCTCTCCTAGTGCCCAGAGATGCTCTCTGCACCTTGCCTCCACTGCTGGGGATGGGGAGAGATGGCATCAGCGATTCAAGGCTGCTTTTGCTATCTCTTCAGTGTCTCTTTCAATGAAGTTAAAGCCAGGTACCATGAGTGTTCGCCTAATTTTTGGTTCTTATGAAGGTATTTTTTTTGTGTGTGTGTGTAGATAGTTGTTGACTTGGTGTTTTTGCCCCAGGGGGACAATTGGTGGAGCTTTCTCTTCTGACATCTTGCTGGAGCAAGATGAAAATGTTGACTCAGTTAGTTCTTAAGGTCACAGGAATATAAACCCTCTGCATGGAACTTGTTTCACTATCTGGTTTGTGTTCCCAAATGTCCTGCCGAATGGCACATCCTTTCAAAAAATAGACAACACATTTTATTGCTGCTAAATAGACATAAACCCAAAAGTTAACAGTTACAAAATTTCTTCCACAAAATCTATTATCAAATACATATTAAAAACTTGTTTCTCAATCTCATGTATTTTTTTCTATGCAATAGATTTTTTCTTTTAATCAAAACTACCTACCAGTCACAACAATTCTAAAACCTTTAAGGATACAGAGAAATGTTTCATCAACTATAAAGTTTCTATGCTACAGTGATAAATTAGTTATATTATTCATGTTTGTTTATAATTTTCGTAGTACCCTGCAGACATGAGTGAACAAGTTATAGGAAAGATTTAAGTTCAGTACCTCAGAATTTTCTAATAGAAGTTGATTGGTTAATCTGGCAGTATTAAGTAGCTGCCATAATCTCCTTCAGCTTCTTGTCTTCCCCAGCTCCATTTAATGAGGCTCCCAGTAGGGATAGAAGCACAGTGGTCAGCGAATAGGGATAGCAGTCACAGCAGTCTCCCTTCCTTTCTCAGGGAGAAAGAAGCTGCTCCTGGAGAATAATTATCAGAACTGGTATTTGCATGGCTTTTGGCAAGTGTAAAGTATATATCCCACATTATCTTTAGAATAAACACAGCAGGTAAGTTGGGATGGTTGTTATTTTTGTCCTTGCTGATGCCAGTATTATTGTTATATTTTATTACTTCTGATAGAGATAGAAATTGAGATACAGACAAAAAAGAAAACTGTTTTAGAAAACTTACACAAGTTGCCCAGTGTCCCATACGTAGTAAGTGGCAAAGCATAGACTTGAATCTGGGATCCTTGAACTCTAAACCCTTTTTTCTTTTCCATTGGCCAACCTGAATGCCCACTTAAGGCTAGGCATTAGACTAGTCCCCTTACCATAACTAACTGATAATCGTGAATTTGTGACATATTTCCGGTTTTTCAGAGTTTAAGCATGTGGAATATCTTTCTATTCTTGATGCTTGAATAATAACTTTGGTTGTAGCACAATCCACAGTACAATCTTATACTGCATATCTCCAGGTTTCTGTTTCCTTTCTTAGCTTTTATTCATCCTGATGGGCAAATTCCTATGTTAATCTTTCTCTCTTAGTGTTCTTTGTTGAGAAGTATTTTCACTGTGGGACATCCTCTCTCACTACTTTATAAGCAGCTTCTTTTTTCTCAGTAGTGAACACACTGTGCTAAGGGATATGTCAAGTTTCTTTTATCTTCCTCAGGTGTTTGAAGTTCTAGTAAAAAGACCGACTACCCAAGGGCATCACCCTTTCTGGTAGGGTTCTGTGCTGCTAGCTTAGATGAATGAGGCCCATTTAAAAACATCTTTACTGGGCTTCTCATGAAAAGACTCTTACAATATTAAAGGTTTTAAAATTTTATTTTAAAACTTTCTTTTTAAAATCATTAAAGTTTTATTTTTTTTATCAGAGAAATATATGTCTATGTTACAAAGTAAGAAAGACGGAATAATTTTAAATACATAATGAGTTTTTTTGTCCTCACTCCATCCTATTCTCACACCTACTTACCATGGGCAACCTATTATTTTAATTGTATGTGTTTCTAGTTATTCTAGTCATTACCTTTATCACTGCAAATACTATGATAATTCCTTTATTTTTTGATTTATGATCACTAGAGAAGAGCTGCTGACATTACCTGCATTTCTAAGAAAGGCATTTGTCACGCTTGCATAATTTCCACCACTTTGCCCCATTTTCCTTTTTTCCGTTCCTTCTAATTTATAAAATTTCCTATTGGTTCCCATTCTAATTTCCAGTAATATCCATATATATTTATTATTTAACATTCACTTTATTTTATTTTTTGAGACAGGGTCTTGCTCTGTCACCTAGTCTGGAGTATAGTGGTGTGGTCACAGCCTCGACTTCCTTGACTCAGGTGATTCTCTCACCTCAGCCTCTTGAGTAGATGGGACTAAAGGTGCATGCCACCATGCCTGGCTATTTTTCTTTTTTTTCTGTATTTTTGTAGAGATGGGGGTCTGTCCATGTTGTCCAGGCTAGTCTTGAACTCCTGGGCTCAAACGATCCTCCTGCCTTGGCCTCCCAAAGTTCTGGGATTACAGGCGTGAGCCACTGTGCCTGGCCAATTTTACATCGACTTTCAATATTCTCCTTTGAATCCCTGATATGTAAGATAGATGTTTTAGAGTCACTAACTTTTCCACACACCGGTCTTTCCATTGCTCAACTTCTAGCAGTTATAACTCTACATTTGTCAAATTGAAAACATTTACAATGTATTTTATAATCATAATTAATCTTGTGCATTTCTATAGGCTAATTTTTAAATCTGAAAATTAATAAAAAGTGTTTACATCATTATGTCTACATAATAAGTTTTTATTTCTGTCTCTTCCCCCATGCCACTTGGGGAAGAGTGTGGCATCAAGGCCAAATAAAGCATTTTTTCTTACACTTCAACATTTTCTCATAATCTTGTACATTTTAGTTAGCAACATTTTAGAGTCGTGACTCTTCTGCATAGTTTTCGTTTTCCTGGGGTTTTTTGGTTGCTTTTTCTTTCTTCAAGATTTTCTCCTTGTCTTTGATTTTCTGCATTTGAATATGACACGTTTAGTTGTCAGATTTTTAGTATTTATCCTGCTTGGTGTTCTTTGCACTTCGTAGATTTGTGGTTTGGTGTCTGTCATTAATTCTGGAAAAATCTCAGCCATTATAACCTCAAATATTTCTTCCTTTTCTCTCTCTCTTTCTTTTCCTCCTGCAATTTCCATTATGCAATTTACACCTCTTGTAATTATGCAGTTTACACCTCTTATAACTGGACCACAGTTCTTGGACATTTTGTCAGGCCTCTGAGCCAAAGCCAAGCCATCGCATCCCTTGTGACTTGCACATGTGTGCCCAGATGGCCTGAAGTAACTGAAGAATCACAAAAGAAGTGCAAATGTCCTGCCTCGCCTTAACCAATGACATTCCACCACAAAAGAAGTGAAAATGGCCAGTCCTTGCCTTAAGCGATTATATTATCTTATGAAATTCCTTTTCCTGGCTCATCCTGGCTCAAAAAGCTACCACACTGAGCACCTTGTAACCCCCACTCCTGCCCGCCAGAGAACAACCGCCTCTGACTGTAATTTTCGTTTACCTACCCAAATCCTATAAAATGGCCCCACCCTTATCTCCCTTTGCTGACTCTCTTTTCGGACTCAGCCCGCCTGCACCCAGGTGAAATAAACAGCCATATTGCTCACACAAAGCCTGTTTGGTGGTCTCTTCACACGGACGCACATGACGCATTTGATTCCATCTATTTTTCTTTTTGCTTTTAAGTTTGGGCTCTTTTACTGGCATATCTTTAAGTTCACTGGTTCTTTCTTCAGTCATAATCAGTCAACTGATGATCTCATAGAAGGCAGTCTTTATTTCTGGTACAGTGTTTTTATTTCTAGCATTTCCTTTTGATGCTTTCTTAGTTTCCATCTCTTTGCTTATGTTACCCATCTGTTCTTGCATGTTGTCCCCTTTTTCCCATTAGAACTCTTAGCAAGTTAATCATAGTTATTTTAAATCCCTAGTCTGATAATTCTAAAATCTCTGCCATATCTAAATCTGGTTCTAATGTTTGCTCTGTTTCTTCGAGCTGTAATTTTTTTTTTTTCATTGTAGCATGTTTGTAATTTTTTTGTTGAAAGCCAGATATCATGTATTGGGTAAAAGTAACTGAGGTAGATTTTATGTTTATCTGGCTACCAGTTAGGCTGTGAGTAGAAAAAAAAACTTTAAGATTTCTTGCCTGTATAAAAATTCCATCTTACTGTTCCCTTCCCTGATTGATAATTTGGGTATTCTAAGTTTAAAATAATTTTCAGTGTGGCTGATGAAGTCTGAGGCCAATATGATTATAATTTCTTTAGAGACGTAACTTTTTAAACTATGATGAATTTTTAGAACCTTAATTTTTACTCTGGGTATTCTGAAATTTTACAAATAACTCTTTAGGTGTGGGATTTTCATTCATTTGCTCAGGGACCAAGGAGATCTTCCAATATGAAAATCATTTATCTCCAACTCTAGTAAGTTTTTACTCTTTCTTTGATAACTTCAAATCCTTTATTTTTCTGAAACTTGATTATTTTTTCACGATTAAGAATAAAGGGCACAGTTTGATTAAGCTAGTAGTCAATGTACATTTTCTTCTACTGTTGTGTAAGCAGAACTGTTTTTCCTATGTTTCTCATCTAAATGAGAACTCTGTGTTTCTGGGCAGAACCTGTGGACTGGCAGCTTTCTTTTTAGGCTATGTAAGCAGAGGCGATCAAAGGATCCTTTTTTTTTTTTTTTTTTTTTTTTTTTTTGAGACAGAGTCTCACTCTGTTTCCCAGGCTGGAGTGCAGTGGTGATCTTGGCTCACTGCAACCTCTCCCGAGTAGCTGGGACTACAGGCATGCACCACCACACCTGGCTAATTTTTGTATTTTTAGTAGAGATGGGGTTTCACCATGTTGGCCAAGATGGTCTCGATCTCTTGATCTTGTGATCTGCCCGCCTCGGCCTCCCAAAGTGCTGGGATTACAGGCATGAGCCACTGCGCCTGACCCCAAGGGGATCCTTAAGTGCCTAAATAAGTGCTTTCATCTGGGAGTACCAACTTGTTCCCTGGAAGCTTATCTGCAGTTAATTAGATTGCTTTAGAGATGACCTCTGCCCTTGCTCTGTACCAAGTATTTTACCTGTGAATAGACACCCGGAAGAAAGCTGTGTGGTTGAGACAGGAACCAGAGACAGTAACTAGCAGAGGTTGCTGCACAGTTAAACCCCTTGTGTTCTGCCCTGTTTCCACTGCTAGCCTCAGTATGTGCTCACTCTCGGTTTCCGGTCTTTGAAGTTCAGTCACTGGGCCCAACTTTCAACTTCACTACAGCCAGGATTTCGCCTAGTTTTATCCATCGACTTGTTTGAATCCACTGTTTCCTAGAAATTTGTTAAAATCCTTTGAGAACTGATAACTATGCCTCATTCTTTGCATTGTTATTGTTCTATTCATTTTGTATGTTTATTGTGCTGTTTCAACAGTCTGGTGAAAAAGAGATATAAATGTGGATGCTTAGTCCATCTCTTTAAACCCAGAATGCTTCTAATTTAAACTTTGTCTTAGTTATCTAAACAATATATGAAAAATTCTTATTGTAAAATTGTAAGAACACAATTATATAGAATAAAAAGTTAAAATCTGCCTTTATCTCTGCCTCACTTTCCCTCCAGCTGCTCATCATCAGTTGACCTTTGCCGTATGCAAGCCCCACTTACTCAACCACTTACTTCCTCACATACAACCACTGTTAGTAGTTTGATATATATCTCAGTAGACTTTTCTCAATGTATTTTGAATCAAATATGATAATAAAGGTTTGTTTGCTTTTATAATAAGTATATTTATACTCTATGTATCATTTATGTAGCTTGCCATTATTATAGAATGACTATTAAGTAATATGTTTTCAATCTCTAGTCTTAATGGCATTCATTTCTTCTTCAAGATAGCTGAAATAAATTTGGATTGACTCCTTTCGCTGAAGATAGCTATTTTGGATATCATAAGTCTGATATGAAGTCATAATTATCTACTAATCATTTTATAATTTCGATTCTATTTATTTTTAATTAAATCATTCCTCTTAAGCATCTTTCCCTTTTACTATAAATTATGCAAAAAATAGAAGTTCTAGGCTACTTGTAATAAAAGCATTTTGGCTTTTATTAACCTCATTTTTTAAAATAAGAAATTGCAGTTCAGAAATACTGTGATTTTCACAAGGTCACATGGATAATGATCAGAGGACAGGAGTTTCCTGACTCCTATCACAGTGTTCTCCAGCCAGACAGTGTTTCCTTAGAATTGAAAACTCTGCTTCTTCCAGGAGAAAAATAAAACTGCTAACAAATATGAATCAACCTTTGAAATAGAATAAAACAAAGATGCTATAGGAAATACGTAAGGGGGCATTTATATAAGAAATATATCCAGTAGCTCTTGGCACATGCACAGTTAAAAATTCTCATATAACAAGAAAGATAATCTGGAGAGTGTGTGTAAACCTTTTGTGACAATTTTCCTGACAATCTGCCCCATCCTGCCCAGCCCAGATAGTTAAACAGTTAAGCCCTCCCTTTTCTAAACTTTATTGTCCTTTTGACTCTGAATTATGTCTTGTTTCATGTCCATATCCTCTCTTAGTAGCAAACTCCTTGATTACAGGGACTTTGTCTTATTCATATCTGAACCCCAGCGCCTAGGCAATACATGGAATGTGCAAGGTGCTTACTAAATGTTTCTTGAATGAATAGACACCTTGTATTACTATGCCAAATTCTTTAAATTTGACCCCTAAGGATAACTAACTGTGGGCTGTGACAAATATTAATTCTATGAATAATCTTATAGGAAGGAGATTCTAAGTACTTTTTATGCCAATTATGGGATAAGACAGTGTAATAGCCTCATAATTTAAAGCAAACTAGGAAAGAAGGTTGTATCTATTTTTTTCACTCTGAATTTGTAGACAGAAAACATCACAGTTTTAGAACTTGCACAAAAATAAGCATATCACCCAATAAAAACATTCAACTATGTTTTGGGATGACTATATTTTAAAATCTCCCTTGCTAATCAGCACCCCTCACCTAT
Organism: Macaca mulatta; assembly: GCF_049350105.2. Taxonomy (NCBI): domain Eukaryota; kingdom Metazoa; phylum Chordata; class Mammalia; order Primates; family Cercopithecidae; genus Macaca; species Macaca mulatta. The sequence continues at coordinate 128,880,833 of NC_133411.1, forward strand.
TGTTTAAAGTATGGGCTAAAGTATCTAGCTGAAATTTAATAATGTTTTGCTTTCATTGATTTTTATTTAATTACAATAATCTGCCATTTATGGTCAATGACAGATTTTTATTCATGGTCTTAGCATTAAATTTTCCTTTAATGATAAACTAATTTATATTTTAAAGTGGGCCAATTCAAAGAATGACAGTAAGGAAAGGATAGCACAGGGAGTGCCACATGATAATAATTGTGGCAGTTGTATATGAATGGCTAAAGTTTGGGCATACTAGGTTATAGTGTAAGGCCAGAGCTGGTGTCTAATTCCAGTAACAGATCAACCAAAGCCAAATTCGAACAGCTAGAGAGTCTGACTCAGTAGCTTTACTGTGACTCCTAAATGGGGTGTAGATGAAGGACTAGGATTTCTGGCCTAATGTGAATGAATGTGGAATCTTGTCGAAGTTCTGTGAAGCTTTAGAAGACCAGGGCTGTGAGGGGCAGGCCTAGCTGGAGTCCCGAAGGCCATTTATAGTGGACTTTTTTTCTCAATTTCTTCATCTCCCATTCACCTTTTTAGGCAGTCCTGTCTTGCATCCACCCATCTCACATTACTCTACCAATACAGCTCTCACATAGTCAGTAATTACCTTCCCAGGGCATTTATCAATCTTCGTCTTTCTTAACCTTTCCGTAGCTTTTAATGTGTATTTTCTTTCCACCATTCCTTACACATTCCTTTTCCTTGGCTTCACGACACCTCATTCTCCTGGTTGATTTTTAATCATATGGTTTCAGGAAGGCAACCAAAGGGATAGAGGTTACCTTTGCAAACTCATTCTCACTTGTTAAGCCACTAAATGTGGGTTTCCTCAAAGCTGGAGCCTAGGCTCTCTTTTTTCCCCTCTGGACTCTTGCCCTGGACGTGGAATCCACATTAACATTCAATTCTTACCTGTATGCAAAAGACTCACAAATAAATACTTCCAGCCAGATCTTTTCTCTGGGACCCAGACCCATCTACCTAATTGCCATGCTGACAACCTTACAGCGAAGTGGTATGAAAATTCTGTCCAAATCAGCCCTTGGATTGCCCTCCTCCTTTCTGCCTGTCTCCCTTATCAAACCTAGTCCTTGTCTCCTGTCTTCTATCTCAGTAAATGTTGTCATATTCCAGACATTACCAAAGCCAGAAACCTGGAGTCACCCTGATACCTCCTGGAACCTTACATTCTATATCCAAGCCATACTCAAATTTTGGAAGCTTCACAACTTAAATTTATCTCTCACTCTTTTCTTTCTCTACCTCTAGATCATTATTACTGCCATTGCCCTGTTCAAGCTACCATCTTCTCTACTGAATGACTACAATGGCTTCTATGTCCCCCTCCCGGTTTTTTTTTTTTTTTTAATTTTAATTTTCTTGCTACTCCCCTTCCGCATTCCCCATACTGTGCATTCTCTTCCTTCTTCCTGGGATACTTCATCTGTTCTCCTCCAATCTTCACATCACACAAATTCAAATGTCCACCAAGGGTCACTCTGTCAGAGAAACCTTAGCTCTCCTCCCTCACTACAGCAAATCCTCCCTTGATAAACTAACATGACACTGTATGCCTTCCCTTCATGACACTTAATCATGGTAATGATTTTACCTCTACTGTATGTTTTTGTTAGTTTATGTCTGTCTTCCCTGCTAAATCATGTTAGCTTTTGTTCACTTGAGTATTTACTTTTTTTTTTTTTGAGACGCAGTCTTGCTGTGTCGCCCAGGTTGGAGTGCAGTGGCGCGATCTCAGCTCACTGCAAGCTCCGCCTCCTGGGTTCACGCCATTCTCCTGCCTCAGCCTCCGGAGTAGCTGGGACTACAGGCGCCCGCCACCTCGCCCGGCTAATTTTTTTGTATTTTTAGTAGAGACGGGGTTTCACCTGTGTTAGCCAGGATGGTTTCGATCTGCTGACCTCGTGATCCACCTGCCTTGGCCTCCCAAAGTGTTGGTATTACAGGAGTGAGCCACAGCGTCTCGCCGAGTATTTACTTTTTAGGAAAATTTCTGTTATATACGAGATAATAAATAGGTGTAGAATAAATGAAGAGCCAAGTAAGGCCACGAAGTTGGTGTTGGAAGAGCGCAAAGGTAATGAGATTTGAGCATGCCAAGGGCAAATGGTCTTTTCACTGTTTAGCTATGGTGAGAGTGTGTGGCTTTTCTGTCTACTGAATTGGAACTAGAGATACCGGTGAGAGTGAGATTAAGAGTAACCGGCGATACTGCTTCTTTGAATGTTTCTATTCTCTAATTTGCACTTCTCCTCATGGGCTAGGTTTTGGTGTGAGAGTACATTTATAGGAAATGGTTAATTGTGGGATTGGGAATATAGAAGCTTTGCTTGATTAAAAGTATTTTCAATGGCTGGGAAGATTTTCCTAGGATGAAAATACTTACTCAAAGGTTGTTTCTATATTCAAATAAATGGGTTTTTGATAGCACAAACTAGATATTTTGTAAGGTACTTGCCAAAAAAATAAATCTTTGTTCATTTAAAAATCATCCATTTGTGTGCAAGTAAAATTGCCTGTCATGATTTGAAAGGATTATTTATGGTTTCTAAACATTAGTCTCTCCCAACTTGGCTCATATATTGCCTTTACAAAGTGGAAACTTAATTCCATTAGAATGTTCTATTTTCCAATATATACACCTTGTTGTATTGTATTGTAATATGATTACTTTCAATTTCCCTACTTGCTATATTAGAAACTGCCAAAGCACATTAAGTAATTCTTAAGTTTTTACTATAAATGTACTGATGACTGTGACTAATACTGTTGGTGATCATTTCAAAGGTAATCATTAGGAACAGTAATGTTTTGCATTGACCCAAGAAGAAAATAGTTCACAGTAATGTAGAAAATAATAATTATGAAATATAGTTATACAATATACTCTCCAAGACCTTACAAGGTGGAAGACAGAAGTGTAGCATTTATTTTAATTATTACTATTTATTTTCGAGACAGGGTTTCACCCTGTCACCCATGTTGGAGTGCAGTGGTGCAATCAGGACTCCCTACAGCTTCAAACTCCTGGGCTCAAGCGAGTCTCCTGGTTCTGTTTCCCAAAGTGCTGGGATTACAGGCATGAGACACCATGCCTGGCCAGAAGTGTAGAGTTTACATGACATTTCTCCGAATTTGAATTTTAGAAATGATTTCTTTGGCTTACATTGAATTGCATTGTTTGATATTAAACAGGTATCATGTAAATAGAACATTGTATTAATATGATTTTTTGTGACTATAAAGTTCTGGAATTCTTGAACTCTTAAATTATGTTTCTCTGTCTATGAGATGGTGTTGCTTAGGGGTGAGGAACAGACTGAGATCTGACAAAAGAGTCTCAATGATGCCATGTCCCTAAGAAATTATGATAAAGAGAGGCAATCAGACTGAAGAGTACCCATCAGACTTTGGAAATTGTCTCTGTTGTTCTGTTTTGGCCAAATGCTTGCTTCGTAGGAGGAGACACCATCTGCTTTAGGCATTATTCACACTGAGGGGGGCATGAGCAGTAATTAAGAGGAGATAGTGCATAGGCTGTTAACCACAAAAGAAGACTTCAGAGGAATTTGATACAGTGCACAAACATATAATTAGGAAGGACACTCATAGTTAAAAATTTGAAGGGAAATGCACACATTTGGTACTAAAAACGAACTTATTTTTAAAGACCAGTTTGCACTTTTTAGACAAGAGCAGTCTGTATGATTTGAAATGTCTATGTCTTCCCATCTTTTTGTTCTCTTCCTCTACTGAATTTGAGGATAATTACTTCAGTATGTTGGTATGTTCTTTGACCATACTTTCAAATTAGAGTATGTATGGTTCTCCGTAGCTACTTCTCTGTGCATGAGCAGGTGCGTTGGATGGGGGCTTTATTGTGTCCTGAGCATACACACTCATAAGGGGCTTATAGAGGTCATCGGCTTTACCTGGAATGAAGTCACTGATTGAAACTGTAAGTTTTGATCCAAGATTGCCATTGAATTGTGACAGTCACACCTTGGAACTAAGGCACTGTCATCTTTTCTTTGTTTTTGTTGGTAGCTTCAAGAAAAATAATCTTTGCTGTCAGAGAAAAAAGCTTTATTTCCAGGTAAAAGGCACAACCATGGCAAGTGTTGGGATTATTATAAAACTTGTCAAATCATGGGAGGCTTTATTATGATATTATGATAATTTATCTTAACTCTCAGGAGATTTTGACAATTATTTCCCAATTTTAGTGACAGAGGAGATGTATAGGGATCAAAAACCTCAAAAACATTGTTTGACCTCCTGAGAAACTCAATATGGTCTATATATGTGCTTAGGAGATTTATTTTTGTAATAAAATGAAAGAGTTTTATAATCTTTCTTACTCTCTTTTCCTTCTAAACCATAGGGACAATTGGTATTAATGCTTGTATAGTTTTGTTTTTGAAAACAGCCTATGTGCTATGGGAAAGCAATTTATAATTTTAGCTGTTTGATGGACTAGACTTACTCAAGGAAATCAATCATAAATTTATCTTGGGTAATATTTTTTTTTCTAAGAACTAGTCTGTAACCTCAGTGACGGCTGCGACCATGACTGTTTCGTTCATCTACATAGCCTGCAGGGACATGCTGCGTGCTCAATAAATATATGTTGTTTGAATGGTTAAATGAATGAGAAATAATGGCAGACTGCTGACTATTATTATTTAGTAGATGGCATATGCGATGAAGACAATTATTGTCTTTTTCTGCATGCTAAGCATCATGTAGTGTGTTATGCAGATATAAAATATAGGGTCCTGCTGACCATATTAGACAGAAGAGGGAAGAGAAAAAGTACAGTAATATAACTTATCCATGATGATTAAACTGAAGGAAAATTCATTTCTATTGATATCAAGTAAAAACTGATGAAAAGATTCTCCAGATGGTTTGCATACAAGTACTTTGCTTTGTGAAATAGATATATTTATGAAAAGTTGTGTTAGTTGATAACATATTTAATGCTGAAGGAGAAATTACTACATAAAAGAATTCTTATTGAAGAATTCCATGTAAATCTTTTGAAATGATGGAATTTATTCTTCATGTAAGTTAAGATTTCATCCTTTGGAACAGCATAAAATGCAGAACAGTAGTACAAAGGACATACTGTTATTTATGATAAAACTAAAGATTCTTTTTATGCTGCTATACAATGCCTTCCATAAAAGAATTCTTACAGAGTGCTATCAGAATCACACCTTGCTTTACAAGCAGAATGCAAAGTTTGCAACATGAGGCAAAATAGACAAAAATAAGCCTAATGTCATCAGTTTTCTATAAAGTGACTTCTTTGTTTTTCCCATAAGAATCCCGATCTAAAGTCAAGTTGGGTCTACCCATCAATATATAAATATTTATATCTGAAATCTATATTTTACTCTATACCTACATCTATCTATGTATCTATGTATGTATTTATGTATCTGTCTATCTATCTATTGGCTCATTTATCTATATATCTCTCTATAAAAATCCCTAGAGGTTTTCAAGAGAGTGACTGAGCCAGTGAGGAGAACTGTGCTCAATTTCTTATAGACAGGCACAAACACTTCTGAAAACCATCAATAATCTACCCTCCAAATGCCAGGGGTCCTTTTGTGTATCCTACCCTGGCTTACCCACAGTGTCTACACTATGATGCCCATACTGTGATGTCTACACTGTGATGCTTTGGGCCCTTATTACTTAAGCAAGCTAATATGTATAAAGTTTTTAAAAGAGTACCTAGTACATTTCCTGGGTACTATTAAATAAAACAACAAAGAAAAGAATAACTTACTGAAAAAAATAAAGTCACTATGTCAAAATAGGTTTTGGGAGCAGATAGAAAAAAAATCACTGATGATTCAGCTGAAGGGTACTAGAAAGCAAGATATTAGTAAGTGAAAATCAAGATTGTGGAATATAAATGAAACAAAGCGATGACTGCCTAGAACTGTGAAGAGATTGAGATTTTACTTTACCTTCAGGCTACCAGTCAGCCTACTACAGTTTTATGGATGCTGACAAATCACTTTCTGAACTCAATCTTCCTGGTAAGAGGGTTTGCAGTTGCCTCCAAAGGTTTTTATTTTATTTTATTTTATTTTATTTTATTTTATTTTATTTTATTTATGTTCCAGGGTACATATGCAGGATGTGCAGGTTTGTTACATAGGTAAACATGTGTCATGGTGGTTTGCTGCACCTACCAACCCATCACCTAGGTATTAAGTCTGACATGCATTAGCTATTTATCCTGATGCTCTCCTCCCACCTCCCTGCCCTCTCCTGACAGACCCCGGTGTGTGTTGTTCCCCTCCCTGTGTTCACGTGTTCTCATTGTTCAGCTCCCACTTACAAGTGAGAACATGCAGTGTTTGGTTTTCTGTTCTTGCATTAGTTTACTGAAGATAATGGCTTCCAGTTTCGTTCACGTCCCTGCAAAGGACATGATCTCACTCCTTTTTATGACTGCATAGTATTCCATGGTGTACATATATACACATTTTCTTTATCCAGTCTATCATTGAAGGGCATTTGGGTTAATTCCATGTCTTTGCTATTGTGAATAGTGCTGCAATAAACATACATGCACATGTATCATTATAATATAATAATTTACATTCTTGATTCCATTCTGAACCAAATTCTTCAGTTGCCAACTGAAAAACCTTTGAGAGATTCAGTTCAGGAGCTCTATGGCTGTAGCACAGCATGAACTATGGCTTCTGATAACATTTGGTAGCCACCCCCTTCCTATTTTTTCATAGCCCTTTCTCACAATTGGTTGGAGATTAGAGCTAGAGATTCAGCACCTTATTTTTATGTGAAGGATTTTAAAATTTCCTCTTGCTCTCAGCATCTATTGCTTGCTTCACAATTTCTGGAAAAGATAATCTGCTCTGACTCCTGTTTACCATTTGGCTTTTGTTCCCTGTCAAGTTGGTAGAGATGTCTATCACGTATTTAAACCCATGCCATTTTTCTTTTTATATTTTATCCATCTCTTTGGAGTAGAAAGGATTAATTACTTGCCAAGTCACTGAATCATCTTGAGCAGTTCATACCCTGAGCTGATTTTAGAGTTATGATTTTAGGCCATGGTCATCTACTCTTATTCTGTTTTGTAATGCCCATCAACAGTCCCATTTCCTAATTTGAGGTGATGGTCTTGTAATTGTCAGATCAGCTGTAAGTCCTAGTCATAAGAGAGTGCATTGAAACAGTCGTTTTATGTTAACATCCAGCTCTAGTGGATTAGGCATGCATGTGCTTTTATAAAAAATAATTTAAATAAAAAATACATTCTTACTATACTTCCTCCCACAATTGGAAAGTTTGGTTGTTTTTAATTTCCATGACTCCAAAATAAAATATCAGCCACATATATTAGATTAAATACTAGGTAATCACATGAGAACACACCTTAGGAAATCATCTAGAAAATGTTAGTTAATCCCACCCTGTGGCAGAAGGGACTAGATAATTTTTTGATGTGTCTCACAGTCTTGATCTGCTAAATATGAGACAAAGGCAGAATGTTAACTCTATTTACCACACAAAGTAGGTGTTATTTTCTCTGTTCACTTATTACTTTTCAAGGCGATGTTTACCAATGAAAGTTCAGCACCTGGTACAGTACACGGCTCAATAATGAATGCATGCCTCAATGAATGACAAGTTCAGTTTAAGACAATTATGGAAAAGGTTGAGAACTACATCAATTACACTTGGAGCACCTGTGGCATTAGTACATATGTTTATTCTGGAAACTACTATTTCATCTAGTTTCCAATGATTCATTTTGGTGAATTTCATTTTTTTAAATAAACAATATTTAATACAGCTTTAACTAGTATGTTGATGACCTACACTTGGTTGTATGATTATAATGACATGTTTAACTACACATGGCATGTTCATATTTTCTATTTTTAAAATAGACGTCAATCATTTACCATAGCCTCAACGAGACATTCTTAGGAACAATGTTGTCAAGGAAACATACTGAAACTGTTACATAAAAGAATGTCTCTGTGAGGAAAATCTTTCAAAATGGTATTTCTATTTTTTCCCAGATTATGTAAAATTATAATTTACAAGCAATTCAATTTAAGTAAATAATTTATACGGAGTTTATGTAATGGTGCAGCTCTGGGAATCTGTCAGGTAAAGATATTTTTAAATTTGAAGGTTAAGTGATTAGATGCCACTAACATAATACAATGCCCTAATCGGGAGGAGATTTTTAAAAGTGGTATGATGCCTGATTCCCACGTTAAGCATATAAAATTTCAGTGAAATCTTTGAGATGACATAGTTCTTAGTAGAATTTATAGATTAAAAAATGTTCCTCTATTTCCATGTTGATAAAGTGAGGGAGTGAAAAAAAGGAGTGATTACTTTTGAAGGCATAAATGTCAAAGTCCATGGGAACTTACTAGGAAGTATCATTAAACAGCAAGTATATATTATTTATGTGCTTAGGCAACTATGTTAGAAAATAGTAGTTGGAGACTAGGCTGGTCTCAGACTTTGCTCATTAGCACTTGCTTGTTACGTATTTTAAATTTATCATTTAGCATTGAAGGATATAAGCTTGAATGAAAAATTTGTAGGAAGATTTCCTGGAATATATATCACATATGTTTTGTTAAAAAGTATAGATTGGCCTACATTGCATCATAGAATATTTGAATTTAAAGAAACTAAAGAGATTATTCAACAGATGAGAAAATGTACCAAGAAAGGCTATGAAAACTGCCTAAAGTTACTTAGGAACAAAGCCAGAAATAGAATCTGGTTTCCTGATTCCGAGTTCAGTGCTATTTCCATGATATTGTTAGCTTAAAGAACTTGGGGTACCACTCCTTTCCTGTGATTCTTTCCCAATCGTTAGCACTACTGATTTTCAACTGAAATGTAAACTACACATAGCGTTTTGCATGCTGTTTAAATTATTTCTTGTGGGATAGAGGAAAGAATATAAAAAGAAAACAAAATGTTTCTTTAAACATAGGAATTCTCAATGACCTTGATGATACATTAAGAAATAAAAGACTATCCAGTAAGTGTGTCAAGGAACTATAATCATGTAAATACATTTTCATTATCAAAATTTTAAAAAAGAATAAGCTTTTGCTGGAGTCAAAGTAAAAAAGATGTAAGCAGGGAGTTAAAGATTATGCTTTCTATGTGGCACATATACACCATGGAATACTATGCAGCCATAAAAAAGGATGAGTTAGTGTCCTTTGTAGGGACATGGATGAAGCTGGAAACCATCATGCTCAGCAAACTATCGCAAGAACAGAAAACCAAACACTGCATGTTCTCACTCATAGGTGGGAATTGAACAATGAGATCACTTGGACACAGGAAGGGGAACCTCACACACCGGGGCCTATTGTGGGGAGGGGGGAAGGGAAGGGATAGCATTAGGAGATATACCTAATGTAAATGACGAGTTAATGGGTGCAGCACACCAACATGGCACATGTATACATATGTAACAAATCTGCACGTTGTGCACATGTATCCTAGAACTTAAAGCATAATAAACTAAAAAAAGAAAAAAAAAAAGATTATGCTTTCTGTTTTCATTTCTTTTTCATTCATTCTTCTACATTCATATTATAAACTATTACACAGACAAACCCTGTCTGAGATGATATTCTTACCTGGCTTGTCTCTGGGAGCACCAGCATCTTGACTGGCATTGTCAAGTAGACTCATCCGGTAGACCTCTACAACTGACAGAATGGCATTTATACTCTGGCCTTTTTCAAGGCAGCAAAACGATCATTTAGTGCTAATTATCAGTGATCAATGTTGGTTACTAATCCTATGCATGTGAAAAAGTATGTAGTCGTTTTTCCTCCAACTGTTTTATTATGTGTTAATTAAAAATTTTAAAAATCAAAGAAATGTTCTCTTTGCTTTTGGTTTTCAGAGATTTACTAGTATATGTCTACATGCGATTTTCTTTGCAATTATCCCTCTTATTCTGTTCATAGCACTTTTTGAAGCTGGGACTTAATGTATTTTTGTCAATTTTGGGCATTTCTCAAGAGCCAGTAGCTCTTCAAATACTGTTTCTGCTTCATTTTTTCTTTCTCCTTCTGGGTCTTCAAATACGTGTACGTAATACCTTTAAGCCATATGCCATTTGTTATTTCTACACTTGTTTCTGTATCTTCCATCTTTTTTTTTTCCAGACTGTAGCTTGAATATTCTGTTTTAGATATTTCTTTTTTCTATGTCACTCATTCTGTCTATAGCCGTATTTAGTACTGTTGATACCAGCATACTGTTTCTAGAATTCCCATTTGGTTTATTTTTGTAATAGTTTTAGTTAATTGCTCAATTCTATTTGCTCAATTCTATTAGGCATATTTATTTAATGCTTTTGTTTCTGGATCCCTGGTGTGACTGTTTTTTATTACTTGTTTCTCTTGGGAGTTTAGATGAACTATCTTGTCTCCTGTGTGACCTATTTTTTTGATCAAGTGCTAGATATTACTCATCAAAAATTATGGATATAATTTGAGGATCATGATATTGTTATCTTCTATAAGAGAAAATTTATATTTGTTTCTGGCACAGTTAGGGACACTAACAATTTCAGGCCAAAATTTTCAGTCCATATGAAAATCGTTTTATTTCTAATTTCTACGTGTCCCCAGGATGTCAGTCTTTGTAATCTCAGCCCAGTCTTAGTGGTTGACCCACGCACCTTCCCTGTCTCTGCCCTTGATTAATCCTTGATTTATGTTTTGTTTTCAATCTTGTGCTCTTAGCCTCCTGAGTGTAATGAAAGCTTTCTTCAGCTTCTTATTGGGCTTTTCTAGTAAAACAGGCAAACACCCTTCGGACACACAGCTCTCAAATTCCAGGTTATAAATCTGTTTATTTTTTTGTTTTGTTTTCTTAGATCTTATCACAATAAATCTTCACTGCCTTAGTAGTTTTTCAGTGCCATTACACAGATTTTGTTTTATTTTGTCCAAACTTTCTATTTTCTTTCAGCAGGAAGATAGTTCCAAGTTATCTAGTTTTCTATTACTGGAAGCAAACATCTCAAATTTTATCTTTGAAATTTGTCTCATTTTTATATACTTGTGAAGTTTTAATTTTTCTACTAACAAGATTTTTTTTTGCGAGGGAGTGAGCTGCTGTGCATTTCTTTTTCTTTTTACTAGTGATACAAAGCTATAACATAGCTAAGAAGAAATTTAACAGTATTTTTACTATGCTGCTTTTAAGGTTTGGAGGTACAAATTCAGTAGAATTGTTTGGGAGTGGAGGAAATGTAGCATGCTATGTCTTCTTTATCATTCATTTAATACCAGCGTTGTTTCAGCTGATATCATATGTTTATTCCAGAAGTTCAAGAGATAATATTTTTATTTCCTGATTGAATGTTTGTATTGTGGAATATAATTAGCAAGTATAGAGTTTTCCTTTATCGATATACTATTGAACATTCCATAATGTTAAGGAAAAAGTTATTAAGAATCATTTTTATGTAATTAAAACATCTCATTTCCAGTTTTCAGAACAATACAAATGAAAGCAAAAGTTATCTGCTATTGTAAATAATTTTTTTTTGCATAGGAACATTATGTATACATATATATATTTTACTGTCCTCTAGGTACACAAAATTGAATTGTTCAGAATATTTGATCAATTGTCCACTTTTATTATTGACATATCATGGTCCTCTTTTATTTGTTTCATAATTTACTTATTTTTAATAAATTAACCTCCATAAAACCACCACGTGATCAGAAAACTAGACCCGAAAACATTAACAAAAACTTCCATCTGCCTATTTGTTTTCTCCATCTCGTTTTTCTTTCTTCTTTCTGTGCTGATGTAACCACTTTCTGGGACTTGCGCTCAGTACCTAAACAATATATTGCTTAATTTTAGTTGTTTTAAAATTTTTGTTTAGAGTCTTGACCTTTTGAAAGTAACAAAATCTTCCTAAGTGTTTATTGCTAAGCTAGCTGAATAGAAGGCTAATGCCCTAGGCATCTCAGGTCTATTGCTGATTCCTATCCAAGAAAAAGAGAACTGTTACTTCTTGTTAAGGCTCACATCAAAACAGTTAGAGCTTAAGCATACATGCTTAATAAACATTGGTGGGTGGAATAATTGTGCTGCTTTTATTGTATTTTTTTTAAGCCAGGTTTATAGATGGTTTGTAAAGACAGCTAAGTCCATGTGGGCTACAAATAACTAGTATGAATTTTATGCCTGGCATACAAATGCAGTGCTTCATCCATTGCCCCAAATTCCGTTCCTATTTATGTTATTCTCAACTACATTCAGCAACAAGGGAGGGAACTGTGGGGGAGCTAACTGCTTAGAATCTCATGAATTGTGCACTCTTCCATCCAACTTCATGGACTCACATGGGTTCTAAAAATAATAATTATGTTAACTCTGACAGTAGTTTTTATTTCAGAGACTCAGATTCTAGTTTTACCCATAGAAGTTGGAAGAACAAATGAAAAAGAATAGATGCTCTTAGTACATAGTGGATAGTGCAAAAAGTCAACAAAATTATTGTGAATCCAGAGCTTAAAATGGCAATTAAAATAGATTTTGCCTCCTACACTCTGTTTCTGGAATGGTTTTATTTGGAATTTAAGAGGAATGTCTTGATTTAAAAATATGCTTTGTGTTATTATTAGAATAAGAATTTTGGGAAGAATGAAAGAAAAATAAAGTAACAGACAAATTCCATTGGAGTAAGAAAGACATTTTCTTAGGAGAAATGTTAAAATCTTAGAGGTTTGACTAGCTAGATATGACAAATTAAAGAAAATAAGCCCCAATTTATCTACTTTTTAAAGTGGGACTGTAAAAGAGGGGATTTTTTAGTTCTTCTAGAATTAAGGAGGGTAAATGAAGCATAGAAAAACATGGCTGTAGCATAGTAGCAGGGGCAAAGAGATTGTAGTGTAATTGTTATGTTGAACAATCCCAGATCTAACAAGCCTTTTTTTTTTTTTTTTTTTTTTAAGAACTTTTGAGTAAACTTTATTCTAAACCTAATAATGAGATGTTTTAGGGACAGACTGACAATGTCAGGCTTTGTTTTGTTCTGTTTTCTCTTTCTACTATGTGGATCTAGAAGAAAAATAAAAGCCATTGATATAACTGACTCTACTTTAGGCTAATCCACTTTTCAATTTCATTGTAAAAGGGAAAGATTTTTAGAAACTTTACTTAGTCTATAAATATCCTTGTCTATAGACACCGTGATTATAGACACAGTTATAGACAGATGTTTCGTATTTGGGTAGAATTTGTTTTTTTAGAGTCATCTACGAAATTGTGGACTTAACAGACTCTTGAAAATGTTCCTCTTAAAGTTGTAGATAAGGAGTCTTTAATGAGAACTAACCACATGGGTATAGAATATCTGGACACATGTGAAAGAGAATGATTGAAATAGCAGCCTACATTAAAAGAAGTACTGATGCAAGGTGATACACCTGTTGTAAGTGGGCAGGAAGATACTGTCTCTCTCTCAAGGAGAAGAAATATAAAATAAGGACTTTAAGGAAAGTAATGGGAGCTACTATATATTGAAAAAGAGAGAAAATAATACATCGAATTCAGCCTGTCTCTGATGAGACAATGATTGAGATGATTCAACCCAGGAGGTGAAGGTTGAAAATATTTTTTTAAACAGTGGATGTTTGGGCAGCGCACCAGAACTCACTGACTGTAATGATCTCAAGATAGGGTACCCTACCAGAAAAAACCTGGAGAAAATTATGTCATTGAAAACAGACAACTGAACTTAAAAACAATGAGAAAGAGAGGCCGGGTGCGGTGGCTCACGCCTGTAATCCAACTCTTTGGGAGGCCGAGGTGTGTGGATCATGAGGTCAGGAGATCGAGACCATCCTGGCTAACACGGTGAAATCCCATCTCAAATACAAAAAATTAGCCAGGCATGGTGGTCAGCGCCCGTCGTCCCAGCTACTCGGGAGACTGAGGCAGGAGAATGGCGTGAACCCAGGAGGCGGAGCTTGTGGTGAGCCGAGATTGCACCACTACACTCCAGCCTGGGCGACAGTGTGAGACTCCGTCTCCAAATAAAAAAAAACCAAAAAAAAACCCCCACACACAAAAACAAACAAACAAACAAAAAAATGAGAAAGAAAAGCAGATACTCAGGTGTTGCGGATAGTTATGCCTATGGTAGAGAAGGAAAGTAATCCATTTAAGAAGCAAGGTAAACTATTATGAGCCTACTTGGAATAAGAGAATAGCAGACAGAAATAAAGCATTAGAGACCTTCCCTGTTGCAGAAAACTATTAAGCAGAAAGAGATGTTGCTCAAAGCCTAGAACATTTGAAAGCTAAGGAAAAGAAGGGCCTTGCAGAGGGTGATTCTCCAGCAGAGACCAAGATTGGGGAGAGGGGAATCTTCCCTCGCAGGCAAGTCTCATTCTCTAAGACATTCCAGAGCAAGCAGCAATATAGTCCCTTGAAACAGGCCTGCATCCTGGTCAGATCTCACCCTCAACTGCTATCCTGGAATGAGGGCTAGGACAGAAAATTAGGCTCAAAGGGAAAATGAAGTTAACAAGTTTTAAGTATGCTGCATGGGAAAGAAGGAAACTTCAATAAGACCCGCTGACTTGGGGCCATGACTACTGCAAATTTCAAAACTTTGTCAGGAGTTTTTCCCACTCTCTGATTGAGGAGAGAGAATGTAAAAATGAATTCCTTTCCCCTTGATATTGGTTAAGCATAATTAATCTTATGGCTGACTTCACAATTCACTGATTTTGGACCCTGAATAAGTGACACTGACTAACTGGGAGTCTAGAGTAGCAGAAATTTTTTCTCTGAATTGACTATCCTTTCGTTAGATAGCACTGAGCCTTTTATGGTCTTTGGGGACAGTACATATTGGTTCCTAGTTTTTGGAGATCTTTTTCTAAAAAATTGGAGATATTCACTTTGGAGCTGCAATTAAGTTGTTTTAAAACTAGGATTCTAATAATTTTTGTGTTGTGTTAACTCTTTGGACTTTCTTAGTAGAGGAGCCCATGGGGAAAATAATTTAATTTCTGATGTCTTGTTGTACAATATCCATTCCTATGGAACACAGCCCAGATTACAAGTCAACTAGTCAGGACTTTTCTAGATAGTACACAAAGAACTTGAGAAAAAAAATATATATTTATATTTCTGAATTTAAAGCCAGGTGTGTTACCATTGAGGCTTTAATTTCTTCCTGAGAACTTCATAAGGGAGCATATTTATATTCCCATTTGGTAATTTTTATGTTGTTGATGCTATTATTGGAGAATAATTGTGCCTCTATTTGACTTCGTTGTATAACCTCTGGTGAATTATGATGGAGAGTGAGGCTGGGCACAAATTAGAATGAGAAACAAAATAGGGAGTAAAAACAACTTCGTATGAGGGTAAAAGTAGAACTTTGGAATAAGTTTACTTAATGTATGATTCTTTGGACACAGTGGAGCATTGGTTGGTATTTGCAGAGAAGCCTCATAAACAGGGCTGTTCTGAAGCTCATCTCTGTCCCTGGGGATGAGCTGAATCCATCATTAGCCATTTGCTTAGCTGTTAAACCAAATACGTGAAGAGAATGGAAACCAGAGGAATGTGTATACATGTGTGGGAATCTTATTTACTACTTCTCATATTTCCACAAGTAGGAAATAATATGTATTCAATCTCCAAGAAGTAAAATGGGCTAAAATCCTTCTAGACTTTTCTCTACCAACTTTACTCCTAGCCAAAGTTCAAATGATGACTTTTGGGATTGATATACTGGGGAAAGGTACTGAGCATGAATGGTATTGATCTTTCTGGGTTTTCCTTTCTTTGGAGTCAAACTGACTGAAACACACACTAGAGGGAAGCTTACCAGGGCAGATTCTGTCTCTGCAGCAGAGCAGTCAGCAGTCTTGGATGGGGTTGAATTCAGGTCAAAGTGGAATGGATTAGGAGACCCATTTGACCACTGATCCAAACCATGTTCTTCAGTTTAATGTTATCACTAGTACAGTTGAATTTTTATATTCATTTCCTTGACTCTCTGTTCTATATTTTTACTCTGGGAGGCTATAGGCACAAGAGTGATTATCATTCCTAAAACCCCCAGGAGATTTAGAGAAGTACCAACTAATGAAGGAGGCATAGTGAGTGCAAGAGCAGTCAGTGAGCTGGGAGAGCCCCTCACGGGGCACCATATATTCAGAAACATAAGAGGAAGATTTGGGTCATCAAAAGCAGAATAAAAACGATGACTTGTGACTATGACCACTTTTTTTTTTTTTTTGAGACAGAGTCTCGCTCTGTTGCCCAGGCTGGAGTGCAGTGGTGCGATCTCGGCTCATCGCCAGCTCCGCCTCTGGTTTCACTCTATTCTCCTGCCTTAGCCTCCAGAGTAGCTGGGACTACAGGTGCCTGACATCACACCCGGCTAATTTTTTTGTATTTTCAGTAGAAACGGGGTTTCACCGTGTTAGCCAGGATGGTCTCGATCTCCTGACCTCATGATCCGCCCGCCTCGGCCTCCCACAGTGCTGGGATTATAGGCATGAGCCACTGAACCCGGCCAACTATGACCACTTTTTTTTCTGAAGCAGTGGTTATGATTTCAAATGTCTACAAGGACCAGGTAGGTGAAATGAAAAGTAACAAAGGGCTAGACCTATGTGTTTTTTGTGTGAGCAGAGGTGATGACGGGGGCGCAGGAGTCTCCTCCAGAGTAGAAGTTCTTGTGTGTGTTAGCAGCCTGTAGCTATGGGGGAATTGTTGGGTCTTCTTATTTTTAAGAAAATTCTGATGTAAGTATTTTTATAAGAAATTCCCTAAGTTTTAAATGTTGGCTAAAATTTATGGGAAAAAATTCTTGGCCAATTAAAACAGGTCTATAGATTTGAAGTCGTTTTGGGACTGTTGTAATAGAAATGATATTTCTTTCAGCATGTTGGGGACCTGCCCCCCAATGCACTTAGATTTGAATTTCTTTCTTAGGAGTTTACTTTATTCCAATTGGCTAAGACATTTCAGTTTCCTGTCTGTTTGCTGTATTTAAACTTCTGCTCTACCTTTTTTATTACCACTGATTTAAGAATTTATCGTATACTGCCCTAGACCAAATGTGGAGTTTATGAGTCCAGTGTTCATGGGACCTGACTGGATCCAAGAAAGCACATATGGGGAAATGTGCCATCTCAACGTTTTGTCAATTATGCCAGTATACTTGGGCCAGGGAAAGTGATTTCTCTCTCCTAAAGACATTTGAGCCAGAAAGAAGTTCTTTGATTTCTTGTTTTATGTGACATTCTGTCTGCAATTAGCAGACTTCCAGATGTTCATGCATTTTATATTCAACTTACACAGTCATTTATGTTTACCACCAGAAAGCACAGTGGTTTATGTTCCAGAAACTCCATCGAAAAACATTTTTACTAACTTGAACTTGAAATGACTAAATATTTCATGGTGTAACTTCTAATTATAAGTGTTCTGTGAGATTAGAGGACTTTTATTTTTATCTGGGTAAGTTTGAATTTTATCTACATCAATTGAACAAACATTTGAAAATATTTCCTTCAGTTTGGAACTGTTTGCATCTTTCATTTTTTTCGTTGATAGGATCTCTTCTGATAAACTACTGAGACTTTGTAACTTTTAATCTTATTTTAAAAAATCATAGTTGTTCTGTGTTATAATTGTATATTCTAGTTTTCATTAGGCTACGAAGGCCTAGAGAGGCCCTTGCAACACTTCATACAGGACTATCTTATACTAGGTGCTCAAGAAATTTACTTCATTTGTACGAATTCACTTTCCCTAAGAATTAGGAGAAAAGGCATTTGTAGATCAGTGATTTAACTAAGGGTGGAGCCTTCATCAAGCTGGTCCCCTTTGCCAACCCATGTGGGATATGTGGTATGAACAAGAAATTGACTTTGTTAAGCTGTTATTTCAGGTCTGTTACTACAACATAAGCTAGTCTGTTCTGACTAGTAGACAGAAGAAGAAAGGTTAACAGACACTGGCCAGGCAGCTAGCTGGATCTGCAACATTCTTCCACAGAGCCTGTTTCCACTGAATCCTGCAAAACAGTGGTGGTCTTCACTTCCCTTCTAACTTAATTTTGTTGTGGGCAAATTTTAAATAGATACAAAACCAGAGAGAATGATAAAATAACCCAATATACCCATCAACACATGACCAATCTTACCCATTTCTACTCCTCCCCCTCTTCTCTCCACTCCGATTATATAAATCAAATCCTAGGCATCACATAATTTTATGTGTAAATATTTATGTATATGTCTCTAAAATAAAGAACATTTATAATTTAATCATAATGTTATTTTCATAGCTAACAATTAACAATGTCCCTAATATCATCAAATAATGTTCGCATTTCACCAATTGTCTTATAGAGGATTGTTTTTACAGTTTATTTGTTCCAATTGAGATCCAAATAAAGTTTATAATTGTGGTTGTCTAGCACATCTTTGAATTCTCTGTTAGTATAAATATTACTCTAGATATTTCCCTAGTTCTAAAAGTCCTGTCATTTTTTCTGCAGAGTTTTCTGCAGTCTAGATGTTGCTATGTGTTCCCATGGCATCTGTTAAAACAGATTCCTCCATTTGTTTTATTTTCTGTTCGGATCTAGATCCAACTGGTCTTTAGATCTAGACAATTGATAAGATTGCATTTTTTTTTCATAGAGTGGTATCATGTTCTTTCATTAGGAGGCATATGCCTGCTTGTCTCTACCACTCTCCTTCTTGTCCTCTTTTTTAGTGCCTTGAACACCTTAGAGATAGCTTCTGTTTCTGTTAATGGTGATGCATGAAGCTTTCAATAGGACCCTTAATTGTATTGGCTGGGCCATCTTCTCATTTTCAGCAAAATTGAATGTTCTCTCACTTTCTGTTTAAAATCAACTTTCTTGGGTTATAATTTACATAATAGAAAACATCCATTTTAATTAAATAGTTTCATAAGTTTTGACAAATGTATACATTACTGTAACTACCCCCCATTAAAGTATAGAATTCTGTTATCCCAAAATCCTTTTTCTGTCTCCTTCCTGAACAATTCCCTCTCCGTGTCTCCAGGCAACCAGTGATAAACTTTTACCACAATAGATTAGGATTTCGTATAGACAATACAAAGTTTCATGAAAATGAAATTAAGAGCATGTACTCTGGTGACTGACATTTTGCTCAGAAAAATATATGTAAGTTTCATCCATATTGTTGTGTGTATAAGCAACTTGTTTCTTTTTATATCTGAATGCAACTCTATTGTATGGATGTTGCTGAAAAATTAGAGAATGTGAGAAGACAGAGGCAGGGAAAAGAACAATCAAGGAGTCTTAAGATGAACAATTCCCAGAGCTCAAACAAAAGAGAAACACTCAAATTCCAATCCTCCAGAGGGCAGAGCATTTGGGAATCATCTGGGACATTAAGGAAAAACGCAAATGGGTCACACTATCTCTGTTTCTCAATACAAATAAATAGATGATGATGATAGATAGATAGATAAATAGATAGGATAGATGATAGATAGATAGAAAGATTAGATACATGATAGAGATAGATGACCGATAGATAGATAAATAGATAGATGATAGATGAGAGAGAAAATAAAAAGTTGACAGGTACACACTTGAAAAAATGATCAATATCATTAGTAATCAGAGAAATAAATATTAAAAAAAAAAGATACACTACACACCCATTTGATTGGCTAAATTAAAAAGACTGACAATACCAAATGTTGACAAGAGTGTAAAGTAATAACACTATCATACATTCTGATGAATATATAACATTTAACTTTGGAACTATAACTTTGGAAAACTGGCATTTTCTTCCAAACTTGTATATATGCCTGTCCTATAACCCAGTCATTTCACTTCTAGGTTTTACCCTAGAGGATGAAAACATGCAAATATTCAAAGACTTATACAGAAATTTTTGTAGCAACTTTATCTTAGCCAAAACCCAAAAACAATCTAAATGTCAATTGACTTGTGAATGAATATACTCCTTGGTTGTTCTTTTCCCTGCTTCTTAAAATTTTACATGCACAGATTAGTACTCGGTTCATTTTTAAAGGAACTTATGCAGGTTTTTTGATAACTTCCTCTTCCTCCTCCTTTTTCTTTTGTGGCTTCCTTCTCTGTTTCATAACTTCCAGTCACCTGATTGTTCTGAAGCCCTAATCTCTGTCTTCTCACATTCTTTAATTTTTTTGTGCTCTGCCTGGGGTTCTCTACCCCAGCTTCATGATCCAGAATATTGGATGACATAGAAGCCAAAATGATTGTGAGGTTCACTCATTTTTTTTTTTTTTTTTATTCTCAGGATCATATGTCTGCACTAGTTGTTATGCAATGTCTGAAAACAGTAGTCTGATGTATTTTTTCAATTTTTTGTTTTGGTATGAGGCTAAATATGTTTGTTGATACTCCAAATGGTCAATGGCAAAAATCCTGTGACTTCTTTTTTACATATTCTTGAACCTCTTACACTCAGCTGAACCCTCAAAGATTGGTTTATCAAAATTTACTGACTTTAAATTTGTTGAATCCTTTAAATTTGTTGAATCCTTTAAATTTGTTCAATTTCCCTCTACCTACAGTGGATGTTCCTAATTTTTACTATTCTCCTTATGGTCCATCTAATCTTTTCTAGATTTGTTTTTGTAGATTTCTAGAGTTTTTCTTCTCTGAGGAAATAGAAAAGATCAATCATAACCTCCCTCAATTTCACTCCAGCATGCCTCCAATGTCTGGTAAGGTATCCTGCTCCTTGCTTTAAAGTGCAGTGCTCAATGAATATTAATACATTTCACTTTTATACAATTATATTTTCTTTACTCTTTCATTCTCCAAATTGACCTGTACATCAACATTTCTCTCCATTTATTGCTATGTCTTTATCTTGCCACTTAAAATTAATGCATGATCTTCATTCTTAGATTTCTCTCTTGGTATGCGTTGTCAGTTTTCTTCTTTGAGTTAGTACATTTATGAAAAGCCCTCGGTGTAACAGTTATTAAGGCTTCATCCAGCTCCAAGTCTCTTTTCTTATACACTTTTATCACTTAATTTCTTTGAGTACTCCTACAAAAGGGGCTTTTCAGTCTCAGCTTTATTGTCATTTGGGGCCAGCTTAGTTGAGGGGGACGTTGTTCTGTGCATTGTAGGATGTTTAGCAGCATCTGTGACCTCCACCAAGATGCCAGTAATATCCATCCCTCCACCCAAGTTGTGACAAAATGTCTCCAGACATTGCCAAATGTGCCGTGGTGGGCAAAATCATCCCCAGTTAAGAACCCCTGACTTAGAACAATTTTCTTTGACCTCGAGATTTCCCTCAACTGTAAAATGAAGATAATGAAACCTATTTGCAAGGGCTATTTTGGGGACTCAACGATGATGTACAGGAATTTTTAGCATAGTGCCTGTTCAAAAATTGTTTGCTATTATTACAATTATTATTAACTTTTCTGTGAATATACTGACTCACCACTCTCCTTACTTCTTAAATCTAATGTATCATGTGTATGTCTATAGTGTCTCTTATTTATTTATTTTTCCGAGATGGAATCTTGCTCTGTCGCCTAGGCTAGAGTGCAGTGGTACAATCTTGCCTCACTGCAAACTCTGCTTCCTGGGTTCAGGCAATTCTCCTGCCTCAGCCCCCCGAGTAGTTGGGATTACAGGTGCCTGCCACCACGGCCAGCTAATTTTTGTATTTTTAGTACAGATGGGGTTTCACCATATTGGCCAGGCTAGTCTCGAACTCCTGATCTTGTGATCTGCCCACGTGGCTTTCCAAAGTGCTGGAATTATAGGCATGAGCCACTGTGCCTGGCCTCTATTATTTATTATAATATTAATTATCATTTTTTCTATTTCTTCTTTTTCATTTTATGTTATTAAAAATTTTTATTTTTAATTTTTGTGGGTACATATTGGTGTATACATATACTTATGGGGTACATGAGATATTTTGATACAGGCATACAAGGCATAATAATCACATCAGTGTAAATGGGATGTCCATCATTTCAAGCATTTATTCTTTCTTTGTGTTATGAACAATACAATTTTACTCTTTTAGTTATTTTAAAATGTACAATAAATTATTATTGACTGTAGTCACTCTGTTGTGCTATCACATACTAGATTATATTCATTCTAACTATATTTTTATTCCCATTAGCCATCCTTACTCCTCCCCGATCACCACCATCCTTCCTAGCTTCTGCTAACCATCATTCTACTCTATCTCCATAAGTTCAATTGTTTTAGTTTTTAGCTCCCACAAATAAATGAGAACATGTGAAGTTTGTCTTTCTGTGCCTGGCTTATTTCACTTAAAATAGTGACCTGGGTTCCATCCATGTTATTGGAAAAATGAAAGGATCTTATTCTTTTTTATGGCTGAATAGTACTCCATTGTTTATATGTACCACATTTTCTTCATCTATTCATCTGCTGATGGAGACTTAGGTTACATCCAAATATTGGCTACCGTGAATGGTGCTGCAATGAACCTGGGAGTGCAGATATCTCTTTGATATATAGATTTCCTTTCTTTTGGGTATACATCTAGCAGTGGTACTGCTAGATCATCTAGTAGTTCTATTTTTACTTTTTTAATATTCAGCCATAAAAAGGAATAGGATAAAATACAAAACATAAAACATGTGGAGAAACCTCCAAATTTTTCTCCACGGTGGTTGTACTAATTTACATTCCCACCAACAGTGTACAAAGGTTTCCTTTTCTCCACATCCTCTCCAGGGTTTATTATTGCCTGTCTTTTAGATAAAAGTCATTTTTATTGGGGTGCAATGATTTCTCATTGTAGTTTTGATTTGTATTTCTCTGATGATCAGTGATGTTGAGCATCTTTTCACATACCTGTGTGCTGTTTGTATGTCTTCTTTCGAGTATTCTTCATTCAGCTCTTTTGCCCATTTTAAAAATTGGATTACTTTTTTTCCTATATTGTTGTTGATTATTTCTTTTTTATTCTCATTTATTATGATATATGCATTAAATTTGGTGTTTCTTACAGTGATAAATTCTCTTTTCCTGAAAAGGTATGGAAGGTATGATTTCATATCTTCCTTAGACAGTTGTCTTTTCTTCTTCTTTTTAGATTAACTTTTAAAACAGTGAACCTGCATTCATTGTTATAAATTCTATTTATATCCTAATATCTGGCCTCTATCCCAGTCACCTTACTCAAAGTGCTCAGGCAAAGATCAGCCATATCTTTTTGTTTAATATTTTGTAAACAGAAATTAAGTATGCAGATAGTTTAGGCAGTTTTCTTAAGGCTTGTAAAGAAACAAAAAACGAAAACAAAAGTTGCCATCCCTTCACCCTTCATCTGGCTCCACCTATCTTCACTGCTCAGAATCAAGCATTTTGTATTTGTTGAGATGATTTTTCAAGTATTTACCTTTATATTTTTTAATAACAGGCTGTGATGGCTAATTTTATGTGTCAAATCAACTAGGTCATGGGGTGCCTGAATATTTGGTTAAACATTAATTCTGGGTGTGCCTGTGAAAGTGTTTTGGGAAGAGATTAGCATTTCAGCGCATAGATGTTGTAAAGCAGATTGCCCTCCCCAACGTGGGAGCATCATCCAATGCATTGAGGGTTTAAATAAACCAAAAAGATGAAAGAAGGGGGAATTATCTCTCTCTCTCTGCCTAATGCTTGAGCTGGCACATTAGGCTTCTTCTGCCCTCAGAATGAGACTTAGAACAGCAGCTGTCTTGGGTCTCCAGCTTGCAGACAGCAGCTTGTGGATCTTTTCAGCTTCCATAGTCATGAGAGCCAATGCCTTATAAAAAATCTCTCTCTATATAAAATAAAATAGGAAACATAAATAAACATACATATAACTATAAACATATATATGTATCTCCTATTACTTCTATTTCTGTGGAGAATCCTGACTACTGACACAATTTTTTTTTTGATTTAGATATTATCTACTGACTCCTTACTCTAGAAAATTGATGTTTACATTTCTTATTCCCCCATGTCCTGGCATGTGCACACACTCCTTCTTTCTATCCATTCTTGTTACTTACATTATTATTTTCAGTGTTTGCATTATGACCACCTAAGCTGAACTGACTGGACTCTTTTATTGGCGGATTCTGAATTATCAATATTTCAATATTTTTACTTTTATATTGGTCTATTTCCTCCTGGGGGAACCCTCTAATTTCCTGGGGAGATATATACTTTGCTATATTTCCTATATTTCCTTTTTTTTTTTTTTTTTTTTTTTTTTTTTGGCTATATTTCCTCTTGGGGTTAAGTGAAAAAAAAAAAAAGAACAAGTGTTTTACCATTCACTGCACAAGAGTTTCACCTTATCCTCTTGTTTTCAGTATGATGCACTCATCATCAGCTGGGCCTGTTGTTCTTGAGTCCACATCCCCTCTGTTTCACTTCTCCAAAGGAATAAGCCATTTGGCTTCTATTGTATGGAGCAGGGACAGTTGCCTTTCAGTGTGGAATAAGGGGTAGGAATCTGAGAATCAAGGTGATTCTTGTAATCTCCAGCACAAATTATACCACCAGTTTTTAGGAATAGTAGTTCTTTTGATCCTGAGATGTTCTGAGATTCTGTGTCATGAATACATTTGCTTCTTGGCTTTTCCTACTGCTGGCTTAGGCTTTGGCTTTATTTGTTTTGCTGATAGTTACTAATCAACTGTCTGCTTTCTAGGTAGGTTCTTAATTTTGTTGCTGTCACTTCCTTTCATGTTACCTTAATCCTTGTATATTTATCCATTTTATCTATCGATCTATCTATCTATCTATCTATCTGTCTGTCTGTCTGTCTGTCTGTCTATCTATCTATCTATCTATCTATCTATCTATCTATCTATCTATCTCTTTCTTTCTTTTTTTTGAGATGGAGTCTCACTTGTAGCCCAGGCTGGAGTACAGTGGCATGCTCTTGGCTCACTGCAACCTCTGCTGCCTGGGTTCAAGCGATTCTCCTGCCTTAGCCTCCCGAGTAGCTGGGATTACAGGTGCCTGCCACTGTGCCTGACTAATTTTTCTATTTTTAGTAGACACAACATTTCGCCATCCTAGTCAGGCTGGTCTCGAACTCCTGACCTCGTGATCCACGTGCCTCAGCCTCCCAAAGTGCTGGAATTACAGGTGTGAGCCACTGTACCCTGCCTTATCTGTCTATTTCCTAGTTTTTCTCTAATTTTATTTTAGTGAAGGTTTGAAGAGGTGCAGTTGCAAACCAAAATGTTCAATCTACCACATTTAACCTGAAGTCCACAATGATAGCCTCTTTTAATCTTCATTTCTCTTGACGTATTTGTAGAATTGATTAGTATTAGCCCTTTCGTGGTAAATTTTCTGTTCTCATGACTTCTTTGATATTACTTTTATGCAACAACAAATATTTCTTAGAAAACTACAATGTGCTAGGCATTCTATTATAGGATGGGATGCAAAGATGAATAAAACATAGCCTTTGCAATGTGTGTGACTGGTGTGAAGAGAGGTGTTATTGTGTTCAAAGTGTTATAACAGGGTGAAAGTGATTGAATCAAGTTTGAGGAGCTGGAGATAAGTACAAATTCATCAGTTGAAATAACTGAGGAAAGTAATTCAATAATAACACAAATAACAATGGTTACAAGTATTTAAACTTATCATATGCCAGGAATTGGAGGAATCCAAAGCCTGGGTTTTAAATGACTAAACTATCCTGCCCTGTGTAGAGGGATAGTTTATTTAAAACAGTGACTCTTGAAGGTGGTTGGCTGTCAGAACGGTGGTGAGCAGACAGTGGAGCCTCCATATTCATTGTTCCATTATCTACTGAGAACGTAGTGTTTGTTAGGCATTGTTCTGGGTGCTGGGAAAACAACACTTTAATGTCACAGTCCTTGGCCTCAAGTAGTTTAATCTGAGGAGTATTGTAAGATTACTTGAAGAAGAAAGTGCTGCAGATGATGCGGACATGAACTAGAGCAGGTAAGGACTAGTGATAGAGGGATCAGGTAGAAGGGTCAACATAAATTTCTGTGGGAGATGCCGAAGGGTTAAATTGAGGCAGTAAAAATGAATATGAAGAGAAGACGTTAGATTCCAGAGACTCTTCTGAGATGTAAGTACAATAATTGACGGGGAATAAAATAAGTCAAGAAAAACTGAAATTTCCAGTGGTAGAATAGATTGATAGCGATACCATTTACAGAGGTAGAGAGGCAATTTCTGAGCAGGTGTTAGAGAGTATGTTATATTTGGAATGCTCATGGATAACAAGGTATACTTGGGAACAGAAATCTGTAGCTCGGGAGGAGACCATCCCGAGAGAAGAAAAAGATGTGGGACTAAGCAGATAAGATGCAGAATTAGAGACTGATGTGGGGCTAATCTAGCATGACAAATGAAAAGAAGACTTAGAATAAAGGAGTAGATAAGTACGAGAATTAGGAATGTGAAGTACCCAGTGAGCTAAGAGAGAAAGGAATTTAGATAAATAGAATGGTTACTTTGTCACTTGGTTGAGGACTGAAGGTAACATTTTGATTTTTTTTTTTCGAGAGGGAGTCTCACTCTGTTGCCCAGGCTGGAGTGCAGTGGCGCGATCTCGACTCACTGCAAGCTCCGCCTCCCAGGTTCACGCCATTCTCCTACCTCAACCTCCTGAGTAGCTGGGACTACAGGCGCCCGTCACCTTGCCCGGCTAGTTTTTTGTATTTTTAGTAGAGACGGGGTTTCATCGCGTTAGCCAGGATGGTCTCCATCTCCTGACCTCGTGATCCGCCCGCCTCGGCCTCCCAAAGTGCTGGGATTACAGGCGTGAGCCACTGCGCCTGGCCAACATTTTGATTTTTTGGTTAGGAGTCTTTGGTGGTCTCAGCAACAGTAATTTTAGAAATGGGTTTTGCCAGTGTTCAACCTCTAATATTAATTGTATATTCCACTAGCCTTCATATGTTCTCTAAAACAATTATGTGACAATATGTTCATGTTCTTGCAACATCTTGGCAGTATAATTTATCTGTGTTAGGAACTTGAACTGTAGACTCTTTTAATGAATACAACAAGAGATCATGTTTGTATACAGTTTTCAATTTCACAGCACTGAGTTTCTGGAAGATCTAAGTTACACGTATCATTGCAGTCACAATGAACTAGGTAAGTAAACAAGGCAAAGTGGTAACAATGCAAGCTCTTTATGATAGCTTCCAGAAAAGCAAGCACTGACAGTAGGACAGCAAGATATTTAGTTTGATAGACTGGAAAGTTTATTTGCATTAGGTGTGAGCTCTAAAGAAATGGCGGGCAGGTACCTTGCCCAAGAAGAACTCAAGCTCAAAGCAATTTACTTTGATTAATAACTCATATCTTCATTTATCTGATCTCAGTGAGTCCTCTGCACAAACCACTCCCTGTTCATCCCTCTTTCTTGTAGTGATAAGAATGTTAACACTATATAGTTTTCTTATTATCAGGACTTAATCTTCAATTATGATTGAGGCATTTTTGTTGATTCATTTATGCTATTCTTATTTGTTTTTATTTTTGTTAGCATAACACACCAAATATTTCCAAATACATATTCAAAGTCCCTTTTCCCGTGAAAGACCTATTCTTCTGAGTTGGTCTAATAACCTCTTCTACTAAGTTTAATAGATCTTCTTTTGGTCATTAATGATTCATACTCAACACTTCTCGCATTTGCATACTGAATCACACATCCTGGCCTTTGAGCTTCAATTACTTCAGTGTCTTGTTTGTTCTTCCATTTGCAGTTTTGAGGATTGATTCTTTGATAGAAAGGACAAAAGAAAAATAGGACTTGAGAAGTTCTGTGCTTTTTTGCCATCTGTTAACATTATGCCATCTGCTTTAAATACTGATTTAACCCTCTTTTTCTGTGCTTTTAAAGTGAATCTGTTTCTTTTTCTCCCTTGTGTTGTTTGTGATTGTGTTGTCAGAATCTCCTATTGCCAGCCTCCCTCCCTCCCTCTCTTCCTCGCTCTTTCCCTTTCTCCTTCCCTCTGTCTTTCCTTCCTTTCTTCCTTTCATTCCTTCCTCCTTCCCTTCCTGAGAAGCTCATTTTCTTGGACTACTGTCTAGTATCTTAGACCAAGTGATTATACCTATTTTTCATAGAATATGCTTGAAGATATTTATTTAAAGTCTAGGATACCTGATTGTTATGCTCAGGGATCTTTTCCTGAATTCCATGTATGCATGCATATGTGTGTGCTTGCTGGTATGAGTTGGAGTGGGATGGAGAAGGACTGGGCTGGCAGGAAGGCAGAAACCTGATCATCTCTGATTTGTGTTCTAAGTTACATAGCCTTGACTAATGACATCACCATCAGCCTAATATCTCCAAATAAGAAATTCTCATGCCATCCTAGGCTCTTCCTATTTCTTATTTCTTGCATTCAATTAGTTCCAAGTGCCTATCGATTCTACCCAGGGATAGCATTTCAGATAGACTGCTACCTTTTACTTCACTGCCACCTCACTCCCTTAGTTTACGCTCTTCTAGCCTGGACAGTTTCACAGCTTCAGGCTGTGCAGGCCCCATTTCTCCATCCTCTTTCTCATGCTGTCTATTCGCCTGTCTCATCCCACATTCTCATTAACCTCATGATGACTCGTCATCACTGGTGGAAACTTTGACATCCACCTAGAGGATCTAGCCAGTACAAGGTCTCTCATTTCGTTAAACTCCTAAATTTTAATTTTTGTTTTCTGCATCTTCTTAAACCAACCACTGCCATAATCATCACCAATAGCTATCCTGCCTCTATATTCTTGATTTCAAACATTTCATTCTCTTATTATCACTTCTCAGCCTTTCAGCTTTCTTGATCTAATATTCTCATTTGAATAATTCCCCAAACTTTATGAGGCCTTCCATCTATTGACCTCACCTTTTCTTCACTAGACTTAATCTTTCAACTTTTATTTTAATTTCTGTATTATTATGTTCAAAGATAATTTTTCCAGTTTTATAATTGGAGACATTATTTTTAGACATATATTTTAGACATATAATTTCTTTCTTTCTTTTTTTTTTTTTTGACAATTTATTTCTTTAGAGTGTGTTTTTACCTACAATCTCAGACTCCCAGATTGCAAAGTTTGGGCAAGTTTTAATATTGCTGTTCCTTTTTGTGAGTCCTAGTAGAGCTGGACAAAAATGATTTTAAGTCAAGAAAAGAATCTAAAGATTACAGTGCACTACACCAGCAGGCAAGACCTGGGCCACACTGACTGAAGAGAGGCTGAATGGTTATTCTAAAAACGTTTAGGCAGCAGGTGCAGTAACAGCAACATGGACCACGTGTATATGTTTTAGCCTTAAGCTAGATGGTCATTCATATAGACCTCCCTTTCATGAGGTCAGCTGGTTTCTGTCTCTTCTTGGTTCAGACAAGTAAGGGTTGTGATTCCCTTAGCAAAATTAATCCACCAAACCTTTTTCAGATATAGTTAAATTTCAGTTATATGCTTAAACTTCAAATGTATTAGTGGCTTCTAACTTCAAGCAACTTTAGTATTATAGATGTTTATCTGCTAGCTTTATTAACCAAAGTCTACAAGCTTTAACTACATTAATAGATAATCTGGTGATCAAATAAAGTCTCCCTGCATTATAGTATTTGCTTGAGGGGCCACTTACCAAGATGGGTCATCATCTTACTTGACTTGCAAGTATCATTTGACAGAAGTGACACCTCTCTCCTTCTCAGAACACTTGCTTTTCTGTGCTTCTGTGATATCACACTCACTTGGTTTTCTTGCTATCTCACCAGTCACTTCTTTGAGTCATATTTTCTAACTTACCCTTCTCCACCATATATTGAAGCACCCCTTAACTGTCTTTGTCTTTTCTGCTACCTAATGGGTTCACTAAATGATAACTTCCATAGCCCTGACTTTAAATATTATCTATAGGTTGAGGTTCATCCAATTTATATGGTCAATCTTTACCTCTCCCCTGAAACCTAGACTTTTACATCTACTGCCTTATTGGCATCTCTGTTTCAATGTCTGATAGACAATTCAAACCCAACATGGCCAACTTAGAATGTAGAGCTACCTCCCACCCTATCTCTTTCCCTTCAGATTTTCCTCATCTCAGAATAGCAGTATTGTTCACCCAATAGTTTAGGCCAACATTTTAGGAATCATCCTTGATTTATCTTCTTTCCTCATATCACAAGCTCATTCATAATTAAGTCTTGTTGGTTTGAATTATGGAAAACAGGGCGGAGATTCCTTAAAGAACAAAAAGTAGAACTACTGTTTGATCCAGCAATCTCACTACTGGGTATCTATCCAGAGGAAAAGAAGTCATTATATGAAAATGATACTTGCACATACATGTTTATAGCAGCATAGTTCTCAATTACAAAATCATGGAACCAAACCAAATGCCCATCAATCAATGAGTGGATAAAGAAACCGATTTTATATATACATAAAATCTCCACACACAATGGAATACTACTCAACCATAAAAAGGAATAAATTAATGGCATTCAAAGCAACCTTGATGGGATTAGAGACTATTATTCTAAGTGAAGTAACTCAGGAATGGAAAACCAAACATCGTATGTTCTCACTCATAAGTGGGAGCTAAGCTATGAGGATGCAAAAGCAGAAGAATAATACAATAGACTTTGGGGCCTGCGGGGGGAAAGGGTGGGAAGAGAGTGAGAGAAGGCTACAAATTTGGTTTAGTGTATACTGCTCGGGTGATAGGCACACCAAACTCTCACAAATCACTGCTAAAGAACTTACTCATGTAACCAAATGCCACCTGTTCCCCAAAACCTATGGAAATAAAAGAAATATTATCTTGAAACTGAATACTTCTTATTACCTTCACCCAAAATATCCTAATTGTAAACCTCTATCATTTCTCAGCTGTAATATTTTAATACCCACCTAATTAATCTTTGCTTTACTTTTGCCTCTCCAAAAAGGTCATAAGACATATCATGGCACAAATATTCTTTCCATGTATACATTGGATTATGGCATTCTTTCTGTTTGAAAATCCTCCAGTGGCTTCCACTGCAACCTGAATAAAACGCAAATAAACTTCTTACCTTGATCTGTATTTTCTGGCCTTCTGCCTACGTTTATGACTTAATTAATCTGCATTCTTCCTCTTATTCACTACACTCTGGCTTAAATGCCTGGAAAAGTGCCAAGTTTATCTCTTTCTTTCTTTTTCTTTTTCTTTTTTTAACCCTAACCCTAACAAATATTTTATTGACTTGGAAAGATTTTCCTTTTTTTTTCTTGCGGGTCTCCATCTCACAACTTAGATATTATTTCACAGATTATGTCTTCAAAGAGAACATCCCTAATTATAGCAGGCCTCATCATTTTCTTGTGGTTATAGGACTGAGGCTTCCATTTTCCTACTAGCTATTGGCTGGGAACTGCATTCAACTCCTAGCTGTTGCCACATCTCCTATAGTTTACAATATGGATGTTTGCTTTCTTCCAGACTAGTCATATTGTGCCTGCCTCTATACCATTCTCTTCCGTTACCAGCTGAAGAAAACTTTGGTTTTAAATAACTCACCAAATTAGTTTTTGTCCACTCAGGATAAACACCATTTTGTCATATAATGTGACATAATCACATGAATGATATTTCATCATATGCGCAGGTTCAGCTCACACTCAAGGGCATTATATAGGGCATCTACACCAGGGAAAGAAATTTTGGAGATCATATTAGGATTTTGTCTGCCTAGTTCTATGTTAAAGGAAATGAATTCAGTATTAATAAACTTCCAACAACGAAAACTTCAGGCCTAGTTTATTTCACTGGAAAATTCAACCAAACATTTAATGAAGAATGAATTCAACTCCTACATAACTTTACCAGTAGAAGAAGATAAAAATTGCTTACCAACTTATTTTGTGAGTCCAGCATTACCTTGATACTAAAACCAAAGGTATTACAAGAAAATTACAGACCAGTACTTCATAAACGTATTTTCAAAAATCCTTAAGAAATATTATCAAATTAAACCCAGCTATATATTAAAATAATGCATCATGATCAAATGGGATTTATTACAGGAATTTAAGTCTTGTTTAACTTAAATCAAAACATATTTTCAAAAATCCTTAAGAAATATTATCAAATTAAACCCAGCTATATATTAAAATGATAATACATCATGATCAAGTGGGATTTATTGCAGGAATTTAGTCTTGTTTAACTTAAATCAATCTATAAAATTTACCATATCAATAGACGAAAGGTCACATAATCATCTCAATAGATACAGAAAAATATTTGAAAAAAATCAGCATCCACTCAGACTGACAGAGACAAAATAACACAAAACTCTTAATGTACTAGGAAGTAACGGAAACTTCTTTAAACCAACAAAGGGAGTCTACAAAAAAAACCTACTGCCAATATTATACTTTATGCTAAAGGGCTGATTACATTCTCTTTGGGATCATGTAGATCTTAGTGCACTAAGGCAAGAAAAAGAAATAAAAGGCATACATATTAGAAAGAAAAATACAAAAACATCTCCATTTGGAGATGACATTATTATCCACTTGGAAAATACCAAAAAATTCAGAAAAAACTAATAAAAATAAAATAATCAAGTTTATATAAGATTAATAAAGATAAATTATATTTTTATATATTGGGAATGAAGGTTTGGAAATTTAAATGTAACTATAATAGGTTCAGAAGGACTAAAAACATGAAAAGCAGGAATAACTCTAACAAAATATTTAAAATATTTGTATTCTGAAATGACAAAATATTGATTCCAATTATAGAAATCAAAGGAGAATTATGTAGATACACTATGGTCATGGATTAGAAGACTCTGTGTTGGAATAAATGTCAATTTTCCCCAAATCTATAGATACCATGCTATTCTAATTAAAATTCCAGTAAAATTTTGTTTATTGGTTAGGGAATGACCAGCTCATTATAAGATTCATATAGAAAGGAAAGAACTTAGAATGGTCAAATAATTTTGAACAATAGCAAAGTTGGGGGACTCATTACCTGATTTCAATTCTTATTATAAAGGCATAATAAGGCAGTCAATGTCATATTGCTTGAAAGACAGACACAACAGATCAATAAATCAGAATAGAGAGTAATAGAAATAGACACCTTCCGGCCGGGCACGGTGGCTCATGCCTGTAATCCCAGCACTTTGGGAGGCTGAGGCGGGCGGATCACGAGGTCAGGAGATAGAGACCATCCTGGCTAACACAGTGAAACCTTCTCTCTACTAAAAAAATACAAAAAATTAGCCGGGCATGGTAGCAGGCGCCTGTAGTCCCAGCTACTCGGGAGGCTGAGGCAAGAGAATTGCGTGAACCTGGCAGGCGGAGGTTGCAGTGAGTGGAGACTGTGCCACTGCACTCCAGCCTGGGTGACAGAGTGAGACTCTGTCTCAAAAAAAAAAAAAAAAAAAAAGAAACAGACACATTCAGTTATGGTTGATTAATTTTTCATAAAGATGCCAAAGTAATTCAATGGAGGGTAGTGACAGCCTTTTAACATATAATGCTCAACTAATTAGACATCCATATGCAAAGCAATAAACCCTAAAAGTACCTCAGTCCATATACAATATTATATCAAAATGTATAATACACCCGTATGTAAGAGCTAAAGCTATGAAACTTCTCAAAAAAATCTACAATAAAGCCTTAAGGTATTCAGTGAGATGAAGTTTTTAAAACCAGGACTCAAAAATCGTAAACTATAAAAGGAAATATTGATAAACTAATGTTAATTAAAATAACACCCCTCATTTGCCCGCTGTGTTATCAAATGTTATGAAAATGAAAAGGTAAGACACAGACTTGAAGAAAATATTTGCAAAACATATAATTGACAAAATCAGTAATGTAAAAAACTCTCACAACTCAAAATAAGAGCAAAAAACTCAATTAAAATGAGTAAATGATTTGAATAGACACTTGACCAAAGAAGAAATATAATTGAGAAACAAGTGCATGAAAATATTTTCAAAATCATTATTAAATGTAATTTCAGTATATTCAACATTGTTTGGTAATAGGGAAATGCAAACTAAAACAAAGAGAACTCATTATTACACACTTACTAGAATAACTAAAAGAAAAATACCTGATTAGTATGCAGGACAACTAGAATGGCCATTTCTTAGTAATGTGAATGTGCAATAGTACAACCACCTTGGAAAATAATTTGGCAGTTTTTTATAAAGTTAAAGAAATACTCATACCATATGACCCAGCAATCTCATTCCTAGGTACTTGCCTGATAGAAATGAAGACCTCCATAGAGACCTTTTCAAAATCTTCTGTACGAATATTTATTTTATCTTCATTTATAATCGCCCAAACTGGAAACAACCCAAATATCCTTAAACTGATGCATGTATAAACAAAATTAATGTACAATGGTACAATGGAATATAACAGCAATAAAAGGAGAAAACTACTGATACATGTAACAATATTGATGAATCTTGAATGTATTATGCTAAATAAAAAGCTACACTTGGAAGGCTATGTAGTATATGATTCCATTTATATGACATTCTGGAAAAGTCAAATTTTAGATGGCAAACAGATCCACAGTTGTCAGATTGACATTTTCATCTAGTGTATTTATTACCTCAAACATTGTAGTTTTCATCTCTGTTGGTTTCATTTGGGTCTTCTGTGTATCTCATGTTTATATACTATATAGTTTTTGAATATATAGAATGAAGTTATATAAATGTTTTAATGTTCTTGTCTTTTATTTCTAATATCTATGTGTCAGTTCTGGGTCAATTTTGATTGATTTCTTTTCCTTTTTATTAAAATCATGCTTCCTTTTTCCTTTTCATGCCTAGTGCTTTTTAAATAAAATTTAGTTATTGTGACCTGCATCATTTCAGGTTTATATTTTACTTTGTTAGGTTGGAAGCTTTGTTAGATAGCAGAGCAAAATTTATTCTGGGACTAATTATTCTCCACTATGGAGACACATATACTCTACCCACTGCCCTGTGAATCTTGGGGCTTTTTATTCTGGCTGATATGGAGGGGCACTCTTCATAGTCTTGTGTAAATCCTGAACAATGAGCTTCTAATCCTTCTAGGTGACACTTTCCTCAGCCTTCATAGTTTCTTAACACATAAACTGATTAATGGGGACCCTTTGGAGACGTCTCGTGTTCTCTCACTGTCCAACTACGTTCTCTATCTCATGAACTCTAGCTGCCCCGGCGTTCCTGAACCCAACCTCTTGTCTCCTTGACTTAGGGACTATACTGGCCCTTTTCTTGATTTATGTTGCCTGTGTTTTGGCCTGGAAACTCTCAGGTCAGTAAACAGACAATCTCAAAGCTCACCTCACTTGTTTGCTGTATCTCAGGGTTTGCCGCCCATTTATGCTTGCTGTCCATTGTCTTAAAAACATTATTTTATATATGTTTTACATATTTTTTGCAGTTTCTTTGATTAAGCCAGAGAAATAAATCTGTTCCCTGTTACTCCATCTTGACCAGGAATAGAAGTCTGCAGGATATGTTTTTCATACTATTACGGTTCCTTCCTCTGTCTCATCATTGAATGAAGTGAGTTTCAATACACAGGCACTTTTCAGGAGACTCCTTGAGAGGAGAAGATGAAGTTGAAGATAGTATTCCAGTTTTACTGCTATTTTCAATTTAGAAAATCTTTCTTCTCTGCTGCTAAATAGTGGACTGCTGCATCTAATTGTAGCTGTGTCTTTTTTATAATGTATTTATATATTTTTAAAATTGACAAAAAGTGTATATACTTATTGTGTATAACATGATGTTTTGAAATATGTATACATTGTGTAATGACTAAATCTAGCTAAAAACACTTAAAATCCACTTTTAGAAATTTTCAAGAATATGATACATTGTTACTAACTATAGTCACTCTGCTGTAAATAGAGCTCTTGAACTTATTTCTCCTATTGAACTAAAATTTCATAATATTTGACAATCTCCTGCATCCCATAACCCCTGATAACCAGCATTCCACTTTCTACTTCTCTGCATTCCACTTAATTTAGATTTCACGTAAAAGTGAGATCATGTAGTATTTGTCTCTCTGCGCCTGAATTATTTTATTTAACATAATGTCCTCCAGGTTTATCCTTATAGTTGCAAATTACAGAATTTCCTTCTTTTTAAAGGTTGAATAGTATTACAACCTTTAAAAAGAAGGAATGCGGCCGGGCATGGTGGCTCACACTTGTAATCCCAGCGCTTTGGGAGACTGAGGCGGGCAGATCATGAGGTCAAGAGATCGAGACCATCCTGGTCAACATGGTGAAACACTGTTTCTACTAAAAATACAAAAAATTAGCTGGGTGTGGTGGTACATGCCTGTAGTCCCAGCTACTCGGGAGGCTGAGGCAGGAGGATCGCTTGAACCTGGGAGGCAGAGGTTGCAGTGAGCCAAGATGGCACCACTGCACTCCAGCCTGGTCACAGAGCAAGACTCTGTCTCAAAAAACCAAAAGCAACAACAACAAAAAGAAGGAATGCGTGTATATATGCCATATTTTAAAAATCTGTTCATCTGTTGATGAACACTTAGGTTGGTTCCAGAACTTGGGTATCTATTGTGAATAATGCTGCAATGAACATGGGAAACAAGACATCTCTTTGACATACTGATTTCATTTCCTTTGTATATAACTTAGTAATGGGATTATTGGAACATATGATACTTCTATTATACAGTTTTTGAGGAACTGCCATACTGTTTTCCATAAGGGCTGCACCAATTTACATTTCCACCAACAGTGTGCAAAGGTTTCCTTTTCTCAACATTGTGGCCGTCACTTGTTATTTTTTATCTCCTTATTACTAGTCATTCTAACAGATGTGTGGTAATATTTCATTGTGTAGTTTTAATGTGCATTTCTCTGAAGATTACTGGTGTTGAACATTTTTTTCATGTACTCATTGACCATTTATATGTCTTATCCTTTGCCCATTTTTAATAGGGTTGTTTTCTTACTATTGAGTTGAGTTCCCAATATATTTTGAGTATTAACCCCTTTTTAGATAGGTGATTTGAAAATATTTTCTCCGATTTCATAGCTTGTTTCTTCATTCTGTTTCTTGCTTCCTTGGCTGTGCAGAAACTGTTTCGTTTGATGTAATCCTATTTGTCTATTTTCACTTTTATTGCCTTGAATTTGGGGTCATACCCAAAAAATCGTTGCTCCAACAAATGCTATGTAGTTTTCTACTGTTTTCTTCTAGTAGTTTTAGAATTTCAGGTTTGACTTTTAAGTCTTTAATTCATTTTGAGGCTTTTTAAATCTATGGTGTGAGATAAGGGCCTAATTTTACACTTCTATATCTGGATATTCAGTTGTCCTAACAGCATTTATTGAAGAAACTGTCCTTTCCCCACTGTTTGTTCTTGTCATCTTTGTCATAAAATCAATTGAACATAAATATGTGGATTTATTTCTGGGTTCTCTATTCTGTTCCATAGGTCCATGAATCTATTTTTATGCCAGTATCTTGCTATTTTAATGCCAGTATCTTGCTATTTTAATTAACATAGCTTTGTAGTAGATTTTTTTTTTTTTTTTTCTGAGACAGAGTCTTGCTCTATCACCCAGCTTGGAGTTCAGTGGTATGATCTCGGCTCACTGCAACCTCCGCCTCCCAGGTTCAAGTAATTCTTCTGCCTTAGCCTCCTGAGTAGCTGGGATTACAGGTATGCTCCACCCCACCTGGCTAATTTTTGTATTTTTAGTAGAGGCGGGGTTTCACCATCTTGGTCAGGCTGGTCTCGAACTCCTGACCTCATGATCCACCCACCGCAACCTCCCAAAGTGATGGGATTACAGGCATCAGCCACTATGCCCGGCCTGTAGTATAATTTTAAGTCAGGTAGTGTGTTGTCTCCAGCTTTGTTCTTTTTGCTTAAGATTGTTTTGGACAATTTGGAGTCTTTTATGGTTTCATACAATTTTAGTGAAATTTTCACTGTTTCTATTTCTGTGAAAAATTTCATTGGAACTTTGATAAGAATTGTATGGAATGGCGTCTTGCTCTTTTGCCCAGGCTGGAGTGCAGTAGGCGCGATCTTGGCTCACTGCAACCTCTGCCTCCTGGATTCAGGTGATTCTCATGCCTCAGCCTACTGACTAGCTGAGATTACAGGTGAGTGCCATCACACCCAGATAACTTTTGTATTTTTAGTAGAGGCAGGGTTTCGCCATGTTGGCCAGGCTGGTCTTGAACTCTTGGTCACAGGTAATCTGCCCATCTCGGCCTCCTAAAGTGCTGGGATTACAGGCGTGAGCCACCACACCTTGCCAGTATTTTATGGAATCTGTAGATCACTTTGGGTAGTATGAACAATATTAATAATATTTATTCTTTCAATCCACAACAATGAAATATATTTTCATTTATTTCTGCCTTTTTCATTTTTTCATTGGTGTTTTATAGTTTTCAGGTCTTTCACTTCCTTGGTTAAATTTATTCTTCAATATTTTTATTTTTTGGTAGCTATTGTAAATAAGATTGTTTTCTTGTCATTATTAGCGTACAGAAATGCTACTGACTTTTGTATGTTGGTTTTGTATCATGCAACTTTACTAAGTCAGTTTATTAGTTCTAATTGTGTTTTAGTAGCATCTTTAGGGTTTTCTATATATGAGATAATGTCATCAACAAACAGAAACAATTTTACAATTTAACTTTTTCCTTTCCAATTGGGATGTCTTTCATTTCTATCTCTTGCCTAATTGCTTTTGCTAGGACTTCTTGTACTATATTAAATAGAAGTGGTGAGAGGCGTAGACAAATGGAACAGAACAGAGAACCCGGAAATAAAGCCAAACACTTAGCCAACTGATATTCAGAAAAGCAAACAAAAACATAAAGTAGGGAAAGGACACTCTATTCAACGAACGGTGCTGGAATAATTGGCTAGCCACATGTGGAAGAATGAAACTGGATTTTCGTATCTCACACAAAAATCAACTCAAGGTGTATCAAAGACATAAATCTAAGCTGAAACCATAAAAATTTTACAAGATAATATTGGAAAAATTCTCCTAGACATTGGCCTAGAAAAAGCATTCATGACCAAGAACTCCAAGGCAAATGCAACAAAAACAGAGATACATAGATGGGGCTTAATTAAACTAAAAAGCTTCTGCACAGCAAAGGAAATAATCAGCAGAGTAAACAGACAGCCCACAGAGTGGGAGAACATCTTTGCAAACTATTCATCTGACAAAGGACTAATATCCAGAATCTACAAGGAACTCAAACAAACTAGCAAGAAAAAAAACAAATAACCTCATCAAAAAGTGGGCTAAGAACATGAATAGACAATTCTCAAAAGGAGATATATACATGGCCAACAAACATATTGAAAACATGCTCAACATCACTAATTATCAGGGAAACGCAAATCAGAATCAAAAGGTTATACTATCTTACTCCTGCAAGAATGGCTGTAATTAAAAAATAAAATAATAATAGATGTTGGCATGAATGTGGTGAAAAGGTAACATTTTTACACTGCTGGTGGGAATGTAAACTAGTACAACAACTATGGAAAACAGTGTGGAGATTCCTTAAAGAACTAAAAGTAGATCATGTGTGTGTGTGGGGGGGGTGTGTGTGTGTGTATACATATCATGAAATACTACTCAGCCATAAAAAGGAACAAAATAATGGCATTTGCAGTAACCTGGATGGAATTGGAGACCATTATTCTAAATGAAGTAACTCAGGAATGGAAAACCAAACAATGTATGTTCTCACTTATAAGTGAGCACTAAGCTGT
This sequence comes from Macaca mulatta, assembly GCF_049350105.2. Taxonomy (NCBI): domain Eukaryota; kingdom Metazoa; phylum Chordata; class Mammalia; order Primates; family Cercopithecidae; genus Macaca; species Macaca mulatta. The sequence continues at coordinate 128,920,833 of NC_133411.1, forward strand.
GAGGACACAAAAGCATAAGAATCATACAATGAACTCTGGGGACTTGAGGGAAAAGGTGGGAGGGTGGTGAGGGATAAAAGACTACATATTGGGCACAGTGTACACTACTTGGGTGATGGGTGCACCAAAATCTCAGAAATCACCACTGAAGAATTTATTCATGTAACCGAACACCACCTGTTTCCCCAAAACCATTGAAATAATAAAAAAATTTTTAAAAGATAAAAAAAAAAAGAAGTGGTAGGGGGAGGACTCTTGTCTTGTTCCTGATCTTAGAGGAAAATCTTTCACCTGTATTCACCAGTATGATGATAGCTATGTGCTTATCATATGTGTTCTTTATTGTATTGAGGTCCATTTCTTCTATGCCTAATATTTTGAGAGTTTTTTAAATCATGAAAAGATGTTGAATTTTTTTCAAATGCTATTTCTCACACTATGGTTTTTGTCCTCTATTCTGTTAATGTCATATACCACATTTATTGATTGAATTCCTGGGATAAATCTCATTTGTCATGATGAATGATTTTTTTTTTTTTTTTTTTTTTTTGAGACGGAGTCTCACTGTGTCGCCCAGGCTGGAGTGCAGTGGCGAGATCTCGGCTCACTGCAAGCTCCGCCTCCTGGATTCACGCCATTCTCCTGCCTCAGCCTCCCGAGTAGCTGGGAGTTCAGGCACCTGCCACCACGCCCGGCTAATTTTTTGTGTTTTTAGTAGAGACGAGGTTTCACCATTTTGGCCAGGATGGTCTCCATCTCCTGACCTCGTGATCCGCCCTCCTTGGCCTGCCAAAGTGCTGGGATTACACGCATGAGCCGCCGTGCTTGGCCGATGAATGATTCTTTTAATGTGCTGTTGAATTCAGTTCGTTAGTATTGTGTTGAGGATTTTTGCATCTATGTTTATCAAGGATATTGCATGTAATTTTCTTTTCTTGTAATAACCTCGTTTGGTTTTGGTATCAGAGTAATGCTGGGCTCGTAATATGAGTTTGGAAGTATACCTTCCTCTTCAATTTTTTGGAGGAGTGTGAGAAAGATTAGTGTTAGTTTTTCTTTAATGTTTAGTAGAATTCAGCAGTGAAGCCATCATGTCCTGTTCTTTCTTTGATGGGAAACTTTTTATTATGAATTAAATCACCTTTCTTGTTTGTATTCTGTTTGGATTTTCTATTTCTCTATGATTCAATCTTGGTAGGTTGTATATAACTAGAAATGTATTTGTTTTTCTAGGTTATTCAATTTTTTGGTGTACTCATGTTCCTAGTAACCTCTTACGATCCTTTGTATTTCTGTGGTATCAGTTGTGATGTCTTCTCTTTTGTTTCTGATTTTGTCTTCTCTCTTTTTTGTCTAACCAAATAATTGTGAAGTTTTTGTCCTGTAAGCATTTATTGCTATAAACTTTCCTCTTAGAACTGCTTTTGCGGTATCTCATTAATTTTGGTGTATGTTTTGCTTCTACTTTCTTTGTCTCAGATTTTTCTAATTTTTTTTTTTTTTTCACTTCATTGACCCACTGGTTGTTCAGGAGCATGTTTAGTTTTCATGTATTTGTGACATTTTGAAATTTGTCCTGTTATTGATTTATGGTTTCATATCATTATGGTTGGAAAAAGATACTTGGTATAATTTCAGTCTTCTTAAATCAGTTAAGATTCATTTTATGGATCAACATATAATTTATTCTGGAGAATGTTTCATTTGTGCTTGAGAATAATGTGTTATTCTGTTGCTATTGGCTGGACTGTTCTGCATATGTCCGTTAGGTCCAGTTAGTCTAAAATGTGGTACAAGTTCAATGGTTTTTTAACTGGTTTGTCTCTCTGAATAATCTGTCCGTTGCTGAAAGTGAAGTATTAAATTATCTAGCTATTGTATTACAGTGTATCTCTCCCTTCAGATCTATTAATATTTGCTTTATACATTTAGGTGCTCCAGTGTTGGGTGCATATATATTTACAAATGTTCTCTCCTTTTCCTGAATTGAGCACTTTTTCTTTATATAATGACCTTGTCTATTTTTACAATTTTTGAGTTAAAGTCTATTTTTTTCTGGTATAAATACAGTTACACCTGCTCTCTTTTGGTTTCTATGTGCATAAATATCTTTTTCCATTGCTTCTGTGTACGTCCTTACAGGTGAAGTGAGTCTTTTGGAGGCAGCAGATAGTTGAATTGTGTTTTTAAAATCCATTAAGCCACTGTATGTCTTTCGATTGGGCAATTTAATCCATTAACATTTAAGGTAATTATTTATAGACAATGACTTACTGCTGCCATTTTGTTAATTGGTTTCTGGTAGTTTTATGGAGCCATTGTTTCTTTTTTCCTTTCTTACTGTCCTCTTCTGTGATTAAGTGATTTTCTCTAGTGATATGCTTTGATTTCTTAAGTTTTATCTTTTGTATATCTACTATAGGTTTTTGCTTTGTGGTTACCATAAGGCGTACATAAAACATCATATCATTTTAAAAGACTTTTTAAAGCTGACAACTTAACTTTGATTGCATATAAAACTGTATACTTTTTCCTCCTCTAACTCATCTTACGTTTTTGATGTCACAATTTACTACTTTTATATTGAATATGCCTTAACAAATTATTAAATCTATTATTACTTTTAATAGTTTTGTTTTTCAACCTTTATACTAAAGATATAAGTAATTTACATATCACCATTACAATATTAAAGTGTTCTGAATTTGACTATGCATTTACTTTTGCTTATAAGCTTTATACTCTCATACATTTATGTGTTAGTAATTAGCATCCTTTTCTTTCAGGTTTTTTCCAATTTAAAGAACTCTTTAGCATTTCTTATAAGACAGGTATGGTGTTACTGAACTCCCTCAGCTTTTCTGGGGGGAAAACCTTTATCTCTTTTTTATTTCTGAAGGACAGCTTTGCCATGTACAGTGTTCTTTTTTGGCAAGTTTTCTCCTTCAACACTTTGAATATATTATCCTACTCTCTCCTGGCCTATGAGGTTTCTTCTGAGAAATCTGCTGCTTGCCTTATCAAAACTTGCTTATGTATAATTTCCTTTATTTTGTTCCTGTTCCCACTTTCAGGATCCTCTTTTTCTTTTATTTTTTGACATTTTGATTATAATAGGTCTTGATGAAATCTTGTTTGGATTGAATTTTGTTGGAGACCTTTAACATTCCTATATCTAGATATTTACATCTTCCCCAAGATTTGGAAAGATTTCTGCTATTATTTCTTTAAATAAGCTTTCTACTGCTTGCTTTCTCTCTCTTTTTAAACTCCTATAACTCAAATATTTTCATTTTTGTTGCTATTCCATAACTTGCATAAACTTTCTTCATTCCTTTCCATTCTTTTTTATTTTCTTTCTGTATATTTTTAAACAACTTGTCTGAGTTCACAGTCTTCTACTTGATGAATCCTGCTATTTTACTCTATCATGTGTTTCATTTCATACATTGTATTTTTTAGTTCCAAAAACCACTGTTTGATTTTTTAAAAAATATCAATCTTTCTGTTAACATTTTTATTTTGGTTATTGTTTTCTTTACAACACTGAATTGTTTCTCTGTATTTTATTCAGGTTTTTTTGAGTTTCCTTAAAACAATTATTTTGAGTTTGAATTACTTGCCAGGTAGTTATCGTATCTCTGGCTCTTTTGCGTCAGCTACAGGGAAATTATTGTGTCTTTTTGGTGGTGTTATGTCTCCTTCGCTTTTCATGTTCCTCATTGACGTACACTGACGTGTTTGCACTTGGTGGCACAGTCACCTCTGTCAGATTTTATAGGCTAGTTTTGGCATGTAAAGACCTCCCTCTATGTAAGAGCAGTGTGAAAGCACTTGTTGGGTATGGTACAGCAGTTTTGGCACCAGTGAGGGTGCAGCTGTGTACTCTCTGTGTAGCCCTGTGAGTTGAGATGGGTGTTGTCACAGATTGTAGGAACTCTCAGCAGTTAATACAGTGGATGTTTGCAGTGATAGTGAAGATTCTTGAGGTCTTCAGTAATTGTGATTGCTAATGTCCTCCTGGTCTCTTTCTCCCACCAGGTAAGATGGGTTCAGAGCATCTCTCTTGAAACTGGGTCTGGTTTACGGCCTGCTCACAGTGGTGGTAGCAACAGTGTCTGATGAGTCATGCCCAAAGGTGTGGTCTTATGCTGAGGCTTGAAACACAGGCATGTGTGGAGGGACTATAGTTCCGGGATATGAGGTGGTAAAGGTACTGATGTTTTGAGTGCAGGAACTCCTGGTGCTGCACTGGTAACACTGTGTAAGGTACACATGCTTGTAAAGCAGCCAGGGAGTCAAGAAGGGGAACATAGGCATGTGCAGAGTTACAGTGGCTTCAGGGTCACGGCAAGGCCTAGTTCTTTATGGAGGGTGAGCTAGTGCCCAGAGAGCAGGCATGCTCAGAGAGACCTTGTCTTCTGACCCAGATTGTGAACAAGCTCACTATGGCAAAGCCTCCAGTATCTGAGACACGGGTGGGTTCGGTGCATCCACATTTGGAGTGCACGCACTTGTGGTGCAGCCATCAGTTGGCGGTCAGGGTACATGTGAGGTTGTGAGGTGGTGGCTGCTTTCCTGAAACAACTCTATAGTAGCTGCTTCTTGGTGGATGAGCAGAGGGAAGAGGTGTGCGATATGTCTCCTTCTGGAGTTCCCCAACAAGAATGACTGTCAGTCACCTCAGTGGCAAAAGATGCCAGTGTCCTCTGTGGAGCAGGCCGCTTGGAACCATAATGGTTTGTTTTCTGGGTAGTTATCTGCATTTATCTGTGTTGTGGGAGAATAAAGGCTATAGTATCTCCTACTCTGCCATCCTGGTGATATCACCCCAAGGGATATGTCTTTGATCATCAGTTAGAACCTCTCACTTTTATAAAACACATTTTGATGGAAGTTTTGGGTAGGTGCTACATAAGGCAAATTTTACCCTAAATTTTTATTTCAAATTTTCCCTCCCTATCCACTTCCTTTACCTCAGTTGTTTTGGCAACACTTACGCACATTTTACAAGTTAGGGATTTTTCTATCTGTTGAAAATGGCATTTGCTTTATCAATTCTCATTGTTGCTTTTGGATAATTTATATAAGCAGATGTTGAGATACTGATTTATAAAACTTGTTCAAACTGGAAGTCTTACATTTTTAAAAAACAACTAAAAATTGAAAGTAAGAATTGCCTAATATAAAGGGAATTGATATTTTCAAATAACAGTATAAAAATAATTTATTGATATGAAAAACATGTATTTAATATTATTGAGTCAAAATTTATGTTACAAAGTATCATTTATAGCAGTTACCATTTTGGAAAAAATAGTATAACATGAAAAGGAAAATGAGGAAAGCTATGCACCAAACTATGGACACATTTTGATGTTTAAATTTGGGTGTTTTAAATTTTCTTCTTTTTTGCCAGCTTTTAATGTTTTTAAACAAAAAGCACTCATTTATAATGTAGAATTGCCATTTCTTCAAATTATAGTAAGCACAGAATTTATGTTAGAAACAGGGCGATTTAATTGATAATGTAAACTAAGCATTGTGTCATCAGTCCATATTGCTATATCCTTCCAAGAATATAAATTCCAAATATACATACATATGACCTTATACTACAATGTTGACAGCATGACACAATTAAATTAAAAATTAAAAGTAGAAATAATTTTCATTTTTACCTTATACAGGAATCATTCATTTTTACCAATATAACCAATGAGACCATCCAAATCAGAGCCAGACTTAGTAGGGATCAAACTTCAATGTAGAACACATTTTGTCCTTTAACCATCAACTTGAATGGAAAAAGTTCACAATGGAGTTTCAAGGATTGATGTGGATGTAGAATTATGAAATATATTACTCCTATAGATGGCACAGAGACTTATTGTATGGTGTATATATGAGTTTCAACTGCTGCAAAAAAGTATATTCTATAGATTAGTTACACTGTTTCACTTTCTGTTTTGCCATCAGTTGGACTGGCTGTCTGCTTAAGTTATTATTGAGCAAAAAGTATGAATTTTCTCTTCCCTAAGTGCATCTGTAGACTGTAAAAATGGCATTGCACCAAGATTGCAATAGTCCGTGCCGTGATTTCAAAGAGTACTGTGAGAACCTGGGACTATCCATTTAGATAGCCCTCTCTATAAAATGTACGCAAGATAATGATGCTTCTTTGATTTGTAGCAGCATCTGTCTTTGCAGTATCTATGATATTCACAAGTTTGTCATTTTAGAGTTTTATCTGAAGCCTTTGATTTACTATTCTTCATTACTGCTATTGATGGCCAGGTGCCCAGAACTATGATTTTTAAATTATATATCTCAAGTCTGCCTAATGCTGTTATACTATGTTCAGTTGGTATCTATATATCCTGAATTATTTTACAGACTGTAAATTTGAAAATCACCAGTGTCAGCCTTTAAATATGGTCAGGATATCTGGAAGTAACTTGAATCTGAGTTTAATGTATTTGTTCAAAAAATTCTTATGAAATGCCATAAGGTACTGGGAGTAAAGGGATGAATAATCTCTGTGTCAAATCTGTAAGCCCCAAACCATCAGGAATATATCTATAGTCAAATGAAGTTAGATTTATTGACTTATGGCTATGAGAGAAACGACACACGTGGTGAACCATGAACCTTCATAAGAGGAAGATGTTAAGAATAATTTACTATAGGATTTGTGTTTGTGTTAGGTATTTTTCAGGAGGGTCGAAGGAAATGGAGTTTTCTCTGGATTGGGTAATGTCAGAAAGCAGGGTAATTATTCAATTGAATATTTTAATGCATCTTATCTAGAGAGTGGGAAGAATAAATATGAAGGGAAGTCCATAACTGGCAAAACAGCACTTATTATTCATAATAATAAGGAGGATGTTGGAGATTTTTGCTGTTTCCACTGTTATCTTGTTTTTGTATGTGCTTTGCCAAGGTCATGAAATATTCTTTTTCTTTTTTTTTATAATTTCACTTTATTATAGTCTTAGAGCTACCCGATCTGGTGTCAATGCTCTGTGACGTTAATTTTAACAGAAGAATGCCACAGCTTAGCTGAGAGTGCCAGGTCAGCTCCTAATAACACCAGTACCTAGCTGTTAGTGTTAGATGAGTTATTATGTTTCAAGGTCTGGTTTTCCTTTTCTTGTCAGGAATTTTCGTGTAATGTCATTGTCTTATTTGGGTATTGCGGTAATTATGGCATCACAGAATGATTAGGAAGTGCTCCATCTACTTCTGCTTTCTGGAGGAAATTGGGATAAGTTGGTATCATTCTTTAGATGTTTGGTAGAATTCACCAGTGAAAGAAAGTTGGTGCTTTCTTTTTTGGAAGGTTATTAATTACTGCTTTAATTTCTCTAGTAGATATAGAAGTATTTTGGTTATCTATTTCTTCTTGCATGGGTTTTGATAGCTCATGTCTTTCAAGGAATTGGTCCATTTCATCTGAATCATCAAATTTGTGAGCATAGAATTTTTCATAGTATGCCTTTATTAGCTGTTGAATATTCATGAGATCAGTTGCAATGACTCCTCTTTCATTTATGATGCTGATAATTTGTGTCTTTTTTTGGGTTTGGGTAGAGAGTTTATCAATTTTTTTGACATTTTAAAAGTATAACTTTTGGTTTCTTTGATTTTTCTCTATTATTTTTCTGTTTTCAATTTTTATCATATTTTGCTCTTTTTGTTATAATTTTTTCTTTTGCTTGCTTTAGGCTTAAATTCCTTTTTAAAAAATTTTCTAAGGTGAAAACTTAGTTTATTGGTTTTATATCTTCTCTATTTTCTAATATATGCATTACATCTTAATTTAGTTAAAATATTTAGAATTTTTTGAGATTTTTATTTCATGGATTACTTACAGTGCTATTTAGTTTCCAAATGTTTGGGGATTTTTCCAATTATCTTTGTTTGCCTTTGTCCCCTTCTGGTATTCCTGTTATGTGTGACACATTTTGTTACTGTCTCACATTCTTCAATGTTCTGTTTTTTAAAAAATTAGTCTTTTTTCCCTTGCATTTCAGTTTGGGAAGTTTCTGTTCATCTATCTTTAATCTCTCGTCAGTCATGTTGGATCTACTAATTCTCTTTCTGATAATTTCAGAAATTATGTCACATCATCTGTGTCTGAGTCTGATGATTGCTTTGCAGTCTGCTTTGCAGACTGTTTTGGTTTTGTCTTCATGATCTTTCTCGAAACCATATTTGTTAGATAGAGTAACAGAAACTGAGGTAAATAGGCCTGTAGTGAGAGGTCATATATTAATATGGTAAAGATCTCATCTGTATTTAATGTCTTCTGTAGCCATAAGAGCCAGATAGTTCAAATTTTTTCTAGTTTGTTATTGTTGTCTCCCCTCTTGACTTTGGGCTTGCCTAAGTTCTCCCTGTCAGAGTAAGTCCGTGTCTTACAGCTCTCTCCGTTGTAAACCACGATTGTTACACCGGAGCTTTGTGTGTAGTAAGATGCTGGAGAGGGAGAGTATTTTATAATTTTCTGATTAGATTTCTGACTTTTAGTGGGTCTGTGCATCAGCGCTGTGATCTCCTGACTGTTTCTCCAGTGATAAGGTTCTCCCGTGCTCCCTACCACCTTTCCTGGCTGCAGCATTTCCAGCCTGTTCTTTGACACCCTGCCCCTTGTTGACCTTTATTTCTCTTAAGGGTAAAAGGGGTTAGGGGAGGTGGAAGGGGAGGAATGCTCTTCTCCCAGCTGTGGTAGACTATGGCAATGGGCTTTTCACCTGACCAATAGACCTTGGTTATGGAGAAACCCCTTGTCATATTTCACATTGACTATTCTTCCTCTCCCTTTAACAGAGACCCAAGGGGCCAAAGAGATCTTTCTAGGATTATCACTGTGAGAATCTGGTGAAGTTTCTGGAGGTAAGGTCCAAAACATTGTGAGGATCTCACTAAGACTGTGGCCCTAAGGAGTTTCTTACTCTGGAGCTAGTCCACACACAGCCTCCAGTAAGCCACGAAAATTACTATTTAAGTGTTACTACTAGTTACTATATTCAGAGGTGTCTTTTCACAGTAAGAAGATTTTGGATGTGTCTCTTTAATGGGATTATCTCTTCAGATTTCCTGGTGGTGATTTTTCGTGTGACTTCAAATGCTCTGAATCCAAGAAAAGACATTAATTTCAGATTGTCCAGCTTGTTGTAAAGACGAGGGTTATGACTTGCACGGTCTTTATATGTCAAAGATGAAACTGTAAGTTCTTTTTCAAGCTTTAAAATAAACCAAACATGCCACTAAAAACAGAAATCGCAAACTGGCTTATTATAAATATTGGCTGGCATAAACTTTTTTGGTACTCAGTGGCTCTGTTTGATAATGGTATAACCATAAAATAATGTCCTTATCAGTATATATTATTTAAATATGCTGATTTCCTATATTTTAATATTATATCACTATTAGAATGTTTTCCTAGAAGAGTAATGCAACTTTTGTAACTTTTAAAACGAGATAAAATCTGAATTGCAGTTACAGAAATATCCATGTTGGACTCCTTTAATACATTTTATCTGTGGTTTTCAAAACATTTATAGACATTCCCTATTTAACCGTCTTTTTCATGATGCAAACAAGATGATGTTATGTATCTTTAGCTATTTTAGCCTAAAAAATTGAGACACCAAAAGGTCAAGTAATTATTTAAATGTTAATGTAACACCAATTCCATGCACTTGATATCCTCAGGATTCTAGAAAAATTTTGAGCCTGGCTATGTAAATTAGTGAAGTAACTAAAATTCAGTTAGAATGTTCAGACTTTAAGGTTAGAAGTAGGAAAAGTTATTATTTTATATATGAGGACAAACAGAAGAAATTCTCTGGAATTAAATGTAAAGCTGCAGTCAGAACAGAAACTTTTCATAAGTCAGGCCTGTGAGTATTGACCAATATAGTTTGCAATAATGTATGCATGTCAGTCATCTTCAAAGAGACGTTTTTATTAACCTCACAGCATATGTGCTGTAGTCCTTCTTGCAATAAGCAATAGAAGTGAAATATACAGGTAAGACTTATTGGCAAAGAGGTGACCTTTTTAACTATTATAAATACTGGTGGTTTTCTTTTACTCAGTTGTTTTTCTGCAGCATATTGTGTACCTGTTTGTTTTTGCCTGGCATGTCATCAACTCTTCAACCAAGGTCTGCTTCTTGATTACTTTGCTTAAATTTCAAATCAATTTAGGATAGATAAATGGGGCACCACCTATCTTGTAGGTAAAATTGTATTTTCAAGGTCACAAAGTAGAAAACATATGTGAGACTGATGTATTTTATTGTTAAGTATTTAGTTTTATACCTGCTATAGGATGCTGCAGTAGTCAACTATAGTTACCTGTGAAAGAGGTCTCAGGGATGTAAAAACTGGAAACTCACTCTGCATCTCCTGGGAAGCTCCTGGAAAGTTTTTAATGAGAACAGTATGAGAATTCCATGGCACAATGAAGACAACAGAAGGCTAAGATGAGGCTTGTGATCCTGAGAAAGTGATGGGAAAGCTAGACCCCAGAGATGTACCAAGAAGAAAGGAATGGCTTATTGACTCACTACTAATCATGTCCCTCTCACTGCTCAGTTTGGGCTAAGTTTGCAGGCAGCTATCAATACGCAAGGGCTTCTCATCATTTCTAAATCTGCTTGCTTGGGTCCAGGGAGGTACAACAAATACCTGCCCATAGTGTTGAACACAAAGTGATCTGTGGATGAGATAATAAGGATATAAGAATTAGAATACTCACATCCCCCAAATGCTGAATGATAGCAAACTCTCTGATACTTTGATACTTCTCTGGTCTTTTTCACTTTTCTTTTCTTCTCTTCTCCTCTCCCCAAAGCCAGATAATTTTGGATTGTCAAGGAGTAGTTTGGGAAGGGTAGTGGTCACGGATTAGTGGGAAAAAGGATCAAGGCATTATTCGCGTGTTTTTCCCAACTTAAACTTTTCATGTACAACTTCTAATGCTTTCCAAACAGCTGTGGTAGATACAAAACTGTTACCTTACACCAGTGGTTCCCAAATTTTGCTGCACATTTTAAAACACCACCTGGGTATCTTAAAAAAATATTTATGCCTAGTTTCCTCCCCAGACATTCTGACTTAATTGGCATTAGCTGTTATCTGGGCACTGGGATTTTCAAAAGCTCCCTAGGTGATGCTAATGTGCAGCAAACTTTTGGAACCACTACTTTACTCTCTGAAATTTTGGTATACATTTTATTCTGGCTTTGTAGGAATCAAAGATCCCTGCAGAGATTTTGTTGCTATATTTCAGTTTGCCAGTGTGCAAACTAATACGATGTTTATTTAGTTGTTATCTTTATATGGGCCCAATGTGACTTCTAAATAGTTATTTCCAATTAGCTAAGAGTTTACTACGTATTTTTATGAGTGAGAAATTAGAACAAATTATTGGTACCCCCCAACTTCTGATATTGCACAAATAATCTCAAAAGGATGGCAATTGTTCACTCTTTAAATTCTTCAGAGAAGTTACTAAACAATACTGGTAATAAATTCAAAGAATTAAAAATTGTAAAATTGTTGTAATTACTATTTCCTGGCTTCTGGGTTGGAGACAGTAGTTAGCACTTGCTGTATCCCTGGTATTATACTAAAAATCATATTTAAATTAGCTTTAATTTCCACAAAATTTTGTGTATGCTTATTTCAATTTGCCAATGAAAAGTGAAAGTGACATGATAGACCCATCTCTCTCATGAATATTTGAACTTAAAAGAAAATGTCAGGGAGAAGAAAATTCTAAAGCTTAGAATGGATCTCTAGTAATGAAACTTCAGGCATCAGGTAGAACAATATCTTTAGAAGAAGTGACTTTACATTCTATCTCAATGACATTATCTGTTCATTCATTTTTCCTATCCTTATTTTATCCATGGCCAATTCTGATCCATCTTTTCTTAATTTCAACTTTGAAATTATCCCACCTCTTAGTGTCAACATGTCAACCTGGAACATACAGAGATAAAAACCTAAACAAAGCAAGACTCCTTGGAACACTACTTAGCTGTTGCAAAAGCATTTGTAAGTTCTGTATAGATGGCAATCATTTTTTTTTTTTTAACTGAGGCAGGAACACAACTAAATGAAATGTCTCCTTGAAAAAGGAAATTTTTGCCTTTATGCACATTTCTAGCTTAGCAGGTAACATGACCTAGAATGGAGAACTGGCATCTCAGATTTTCTCTATCCTGGTTAAAGCATCACCAGTCACATGGTCACTCAAGTCTGAAGTCTTGAAGTGATTTGACAATTTTACCTCAACCCATTTTAATTAGTCACTAAGTCCTATTAGGGCTACGTTTGAAAACCTTTGATTTTATCCTATTTTACTCTTCCCATCTCTCTGCCTTAATTCTTGCCCTAATCTCTTATTTGAATTAAAACAGTTGCTTCCTAACTGCTTCACCTAGAAAACAGACATTTACCCCAAATATGATATGCACAGTAGCCTAGGTTCATGTGAGCTGTGATACCTGAAAGTCATACAATATATTCAGGAGCAAAAATTCTGACCAAATAAGAGGAAGAGAAGTTTACACAGGTTTTTAATTTTTTTACTTTTTTTTAAAAAAAACCTGTGAATTAACGCCCCCCCCCCCCCCACACACACACACACTCATGTAGCCACCACTCTGGGAAAGAATTTGGGTGGAGAGTTGCCATACTCCAGAAACTCCCCTTCTGATTCCTCTCAATCAATCCCGGTAATAAATTCAAAGAATTTATTTTTCCCTCCCCAGACATAGCCTGTTTTCCTGACTTCCACTACAGTTGAGTTGTGCCTGTTTATGAACGATATGTAAATGGAATCATACAGTATGCTACATCTAGAGCCTTTTACTCAACAGTTTGTGCGTGTTTCACAGTTCCTCCCTTGTCGTGTCGCCATGTTCAATGTGGGTATGAACTGGGCTAAGAGTTGCCTTTTCTCCGGCCTGGGAGCATCTCACTTACATATAATCCCTGTTCTTTTATTATTCTCTGTTTCATCAGATTCCATGACAACAGTGAAATTCACAGACAAAGAGGCTCTTTTTCCTTCCCTTAGGGTTCCAGCAGGGCAGGAGGCAGCCTGAGGGAAGGTGCTGAGGAGGGAAGGGTTCAGTGACTTACTTCCCCATGTAGAGCTTCTACCTTCTGAAAGCTTTCACAGACAGGACTCATTACCTGAGCCCTCATTGACTGACTTCTAGGTGCCCCGAAAAGGCAATCACTCGTTGCATTTACTATCATTTTATGTTCATTTAAAAACAAGGTAAAATACTTTTTCCTCACTTTGAGATGGCAATATAAAAATAACTTTCATGTCCTTCTAGATAGAAAGAAATCTTCTAGGCCATTTGGGGCATTGTACAGTAGGTGCTCTTATGCATGGTACATTTATTCCTAAAATCAAGTAATATTCTAATGAGCTATGTAATAGAGGTGTATAGAGATAATAGAGAAATGCAAAACCTCATTATATTTGATATTTTAATTACTATTAAGATGATTTAAGAAAATGCACATGACTCCTTATAGTTATGTGCATTTTCTTTTTTAAATCTTCTATTATAATTTATAATATAAAATTGTATGTTTGCAACTTCTGTTGCTTACACTTCCTATACCTAGCTACTTCATGTATCTGTGTCTTTCATCCTGCTGTTCCCTTTGCCTGGAGTGCCTTTCCCAGCTTCCCCTTTTCAAGGCCATGTTCAAGTGACGTCTTCCTAGGAAAGCATTCCTAACTCTAGTTTGGGAATATGACACTCCTTTATGCTCTCATAACACCCTGTCTTGGTCTATCCTAGCATTTTATTACAGTACATTGAAATCCTTTTTATTTTCTGTTTCTCTCATGAAACTTAAGCTCTTCAAGATCAGTTACTTTTTGTATTATTTATATATCCCAGCACAATTCCAATCAGAGAGCACACTTGATAATTGCTGAAGTAAGTTAGTGAATGTGATCTAGTGCAGAGGTTCTCCCAGTGTGACTCCAGACCAATATTATCACTGTCATCTGGAAATTTGTTTGAAATGCAAATTCTCCAATTCCACTCCAGACTTATTGAATCCAAACTTTGGGCACCAGCAATTTGTGGATTAACAAACCTTCCAGGTAATTCTGATATACAGTAAAGTTTGGGAACTACTGATCTCAGATGGTTTGCTTGACTTTTGGATGATGGGAAGGGTCTAAATGCCTTTTAACATGCCTTCTGATGATAAAATCCAAATCGTATGAAAATTCCTGCAACCTCCATTTCCAAAAGACAGGCTGAGACAGCTACTTTCTAATTCCCCCATAAAAACTTGACACTGCACCAGATTTCCAATAATTTTCTTTATGCTGATTCCTTGAAAAAGCAACTCTCCTGTGAATGTTGATGTGGTTCCTTGTCTGTCTTATGATTGTTTTCCTGTGTATGGAAAAAAATCCAATTTAGTGCCAACCATTAATCATATCTTAGACTATTTGTACCTGAACATGAAAGGTGTACATCTTAAGAAAATCCATCATGATTACAGTGAAACAGACAAAAAACCATGGTGTTAATATGATCAAGGACTTTTTGACTATAAATTTTGAGATCAAATTTATTATATATGACCCTTCAGAAAGCTACACGGTCTCTGAGCACTCTGGCTAATGAACAGTTCTACTGTGATATTATGTTGCATGTGTTTAATAGCATCTAACTTCTTGTTACTTTGGCATAGGTTCCTAGAGACATGCCAACAATGAAAATGCCACTTTATCATTCTGTATTTCTTCCTCCCTCTACCATTAAAAGAAATTAAGAATATACATATAGCTTTTACAGTTATGATACTAACTCATCTTTTAAACAATTCTTCTATTGTAATTTATAATAGTAAATTGGATTTTTACAAGCTCTGTTGCCTACCGTTGCTGCTAAGAGGAATTCAGATAATAAACTTTATAAATACAGCAGTCTCCTATTATCTTTAGGGGAGATGTTCCAAGACTCCCAATGGATGTCTGAAATTGAAGATAATACCGAACCCAATTGCCCTCAGTCAGAACAGGATTCTGTTCATGTTTTCCGCTCACAAATTTAATGACTTTTTCATCGTAACTAAGCACTTATGCACTGTGGGCATAACTTTTGCAGTTTAAAGTGCAACAGCAAAACTAGCACAGATTTTATTTTTCCTTTTCACAATTTCATGGATAGAAGGTTCGTTCTTATTGTAGATCTTAGCAACCTCAGCATACGATTTTTTTTTCCTTTCCTTATTAAGTTGAGAACTTTCAGTTTTCACTTAAAGGAAACACCTTATGGCTTCTCTTTGGCATAGCCAAAATGCCAGCATCATTATTCTTGCACTTTGGGGCCATTTTTGAGTAAAATAAGTGTTACTTGAATGCCAGCTTTGCAACATCATGACAATCTGATAACCACAATGGCTACTAAAGGGCAAGGAGCATCTACAGCATGGATCTGCTGGACAAAAGGATGCATGAGGTGGGACAGAGTAAGATTTTATCGTGCTACTCAGAACAGCATGCAGTTTAAAACTTATGAATTATTTCTGGAATTTTCTATTTAATATTTTCAGACTGGTTGACTGCGGGACCACTGTATAAGCACTTTTAGCATGTATTACTTCTGTGGTTATATACGAAAATAAAGCATGCTGTCTTTTATATGCAAAGGAGTTGTTTGTTTAGTTTAACTTGACTAAATTTGCAAAAATGCTTTCTATGTGTAGGCACTATGAGGACACCAGAAATACTAAGACAGTAAAACCTAGTTCTTGTAAATGTCCATTTTTCTCCCTGTGTTTTTCCTTGATCCGTCTCTGTGCATATCTACATCCCAATCTCCTCTTAATAGAAAGACAGTCATATTGGATTGGGGCCCACCCTGATGTCTTTAAGTTACCTTTTTAAAAGACCATATCTCCAAATACAATTATATTCTGATGCACTGAGAGTCATAACTTCAACATGTGAACTTTTGAGTGGACATAATTCAGTTATAACGTTCATAGTTCTATCACCTCTAAAGTCTTCTATTCCGATACACCAAACACTCACTGCCAACTTCTATCTCTTCAGTTCTATCACAAAACATCATGAAGCTCTCCAGTGTTGAACTGCTTGTTCTCCAGAGCCATCAATTCTTCATGGCTTTATATATTGTCTACCCACCTGAACCTCCATAATGACTTTAACCACTGAAATGCCAAGAGCTGTAACATTAAGTTCCAAAGTCTTTTCCAACTACCTACCCTATACATTATTCACTGAGTCACAAATTGGCTTGAAGAAATCACCCAAATATAAAAGTGCTGCTATCAATTCACAGCCTTAGTTGTAAATATCCAAATTCATTCTATCTCAGCAGACAACTTTGCCTTTTAAAATTATTTTTCTAAGAGATGGGGTCTTGCAACGTTGCCCGAGTTGGTCTCAAACTCCTGCGCTCAAGTGATCCTCTCACCTCAGTCTCTTGAATTGCTGGGATTCCAGGCATGTACCAATGTGCCCGTCTATCTATGCTTCTCTTTAAAATAGAAAATGGGTTGTTGAGTTCCTTAACTTCCTTTCTTTATATGCATATTTCCTTATGTTGCAGAACATTTATTTCTGTAAATAAAATTTATTCATTTATATTTACTCTTATCTCTTACCTCTAAATGCAAAAGAAGACTGTACACTTTCCTGTAAAAATTTTTCCCTGCCTATTCTTTCTTTAGCTGTTTCTTTATCAATTAGTTACTGATTTAGCTTTTGTTTTCCTACTAATTCTTTTTTTTAATCAGTATAGAAAGATACCTGACTAGTATAGTCATGTATTGCTTAATGAAAGAGATCTGTTCTCAGAAAGGTATTGTTAGGTAATTTTGTCATTGTGTAAACATCATAGAATATACTTTCAAGAATCTAGATAGTATAGCCTACTATACACTCAGGCTATATACATTCTTGCTTCTAGGCTATAAACCTGTATAGCATGTTACTATATTGAATACTATAGGCAACTATAACACAATGGTAAGTATTTGTGTATCTCAGCATATCTAAACATAGAAAAGGTACAGTGGGAATATGAAATAAAAGATAAAAAATGGTACACCTACATAGAGCACTTACCATTCCAGGTAGTTAGAAAGGCAATGAGCAGATTGGAGAGGGCTTTCCCCACACCCACTAGGAATGTCAGGTGCTGGTTTGGCAATTATCACATTGTCTCTCTAAAAATAGTATTTCGGCAGCCAGGGAAAGACAATCTCCTGATGGTCCACACCTGTTAACATTAAAAATGCTAATTGAAAGCAGGCCCCAGGGAGAAGCAACTTCCTGGGCATGCCTGTTAAAGAGACAAACATGGTCTTCCGGGTCACACGCCACTGGAAAAGGGAAGAAAGCCTCAGATGGGCATGCGGATAAAACTCCCTAAACACACTGTGCTGTGCGTGCTCAGTTCCCAAAGGTAAGGAGGGCACTGCGCTACGCAGAAAGCCCACCTTAAGGGAAGAATCATGGGAAAGAGGGGAGACTATAAAGTCCTAGGATCAAGGTTAAAGGCACTTTGTCTCTGCCCATTTTTTCTCTTGGACCTTCAGACGCCCACTTGGGTCTCTTTGCAGGGTGCTTTCCTTTCTCTCCTGTTTAAAGCCTTTTAAATAAACTTCCACTTCTGCTCTGAAACTTGCTTCAGTCTCTTTTTCTGCTTTATGCCCCTCAGTCGAATTCTTTCGTTTTTCTTTCTCTTTCTTTCTTTCTTTTTTTTCTTTCCTTTCTTTTCTTTCTTTTTCTTTGACGTAGTCTTGCTCTGTTAGCTCTGTTACCCAGGCTAGAGTGCAGTGTCGCAATCTCAGCTCCCTGCAACCTCCGCCTCCTGGGTTCAAGTGATTCTCCTGCCTCAGCCTCCCAAGTAGCTGTGATTACAGGTCCCTGCCACTGAATCTGGCTAATTTTTATATTTTTAGTAGAGATGGGATTTCACCATGTTGGCCAGGCTGGTCTCGAACTCCTGACCTCGTAATGCACCCACCTAGGCCTCCGAAAGCGCTAGAATTACAGGCGTGAGCCACCATGCCGGGTGGATTGGTTCTTTTGAGGAGGCAAGCATTGAAATTGCTGTGGACCCGGGAGAATATACCACTGGTAACCCGGGGTAACTCGTAACTCTGCCACCACTAGCACTTCTCTACCACGATGATGCTTCTACTCATTATTCTCATCAAGTGGGAATTTTGTAAGAGTTTCGGTGAGAAATTAGGCAGCCTTTACACTTCTGATTTTGCTCCTTCTGACTTCTCTTTGTTTCCTAATTTTAAAAAGTCTTTAAAAGACACTCATTTTTCTTCAGTTAATAATGTAAAAAATACTACATTGACTTGGTTAAAATTTCGAGACCCTCATTTCTTTATGGATGGACCAAATGTCTGGTATCATTACTTAACAAAATGTTTTGAACTTGATAGAGCTTATGCTGAGAAATAAAATTTATATTTTTAAATTTTATCTTTTGATATATTTCCACAACCTTTTTAAAGGTTGTGGAAATATATGTATGTATATATGTATTATACATGTATAATCTTATGTAATGTACATATCTATTATACATGTATATAATTTTTTTGCCATTTCTACTGTAGAAGAAATATTTAGGAGGCATTGTATGTCTAAAATGCTCCCCCAGATGGAATTAACTGGTCGTTTTATATTTCTTGGTAATTTAATTTTATGCTGTAAATAACTGAATAATATTTTAAAATAGTTATATCCATCAACCTCATTTTAGCTTCAAGGGAGAAGTTGTATGAAAAATAACACAATACAATATTGTATGGGAAACAATAGCAGTAAAATGTGGCAAAGGTAGCAGAAGATTGGCAATGTGGATAAACAGCAGTTTTTCTATTCTCCAACACATAACATTATGAAAATAAGCATGACTAAGCAAACATATGGGAAGGACCTGTGAATATTAGGTTATTTATCATAAAAGTCAATTTATATGATTGCTTTTCGTTAATAAAATGTTCAGTAACATAATAAAATATGCATAAATACAAAATGAATGCTCTATTTCAAAGAATGTCTATAGGACTTAAGGGAATAATTTCACAGATAGACATAATTAATGCGATAGCTGCTGAATAACTTAAACTTGGATATAGCAGATAATTGTAGGGAAAAGGCTTTAGCCTGGTTATGGGTTATGTTTCAAATGGCTTTTGGAGAAATGAATACTTCACAGTGGAGAGTGAAAAAGAGACTCTGACCATGATTAAGTAGGTATAAACGTGAATAAATCCAACTAGCTATCTTCTTCTAAAAATATTTCCTTTAATACTAAAAAGAAAGAACAAAACATTTTAAGTTTAGTTATTCTTTATTAACTACATCCTTAAATATGGCATATGTTTTCTGCTTCTTAGAAGTATTCTCTTTAATTTGCTATGACATCTGTAATTTTTCATTTCATTAAAATTCATTTGTCTTACCTCATATAATTAGAAAATACAAACATATTTTATATTTAAATGTAATTTGTGGCTTTTAAGGAGAAATCCAAGATATAAACTGTACAATCTCATTATTGCCCATAAGATCCATAAGATCCTAGTAAAATGGAAGATCTTAGAGAAAGCAGGGAGCGGAACAGTTAAAGGATTTTCTTGAAGTCAAATAGGATGAATCATGCTGATGGAAAGGCATAATTCAGGAGTTTCAATAACAACCAGGCTTCACAAGCTTAATGGTTTTGCATTGGTGGCATGAGCACATTTTAATCATTTGGATTAAACTTGGTAGCTTCCTTAGTGGTAGATTAATCTTGTGGCATGGTGGCAACCTCTGATGTCTCCTCTCATTTACTATCCTAGGAGTTGGAGAATTTTGTGAGGAAATTGTATTTGGAGCTCGGCTACTCTTTGCTGGGCTACTTTCTGTTTCAACTTGCCTATGGTAAATGCAGTTCTAAAAGTCTGAACTTCTGGATTACTGAGGAATCCTCCTTATTATGAGCAAAGAACTATATAAGAAGTGAAAGCTTAACAAAAATCATAAAACCAGTTCGAATAAATTCACCCCCTGCTCTATCTCTTAGAGATGCATGTGTCTTATTTTTCATTCTGCTTTCCCCAATCTTTATTTTAATCCTAAAAGAAGTTTTTACTTTGGTTTAAGAAGTCAGAAGGAGGTTATAGGGCAGGAATTGGTAAGAAAGATGGCCCGTGTTCTATAACTTTATAGATCCCAGTCCTTTAAAATCCTCATGCTTAACATAAACAATGAATCATTCTTTAGGACAGCAACTTCTCTTGTAAAGTTTTATAAGAAGGAAACTTGGCATAATTTTAAGTAGATGGGCTGGACATTATATTATATGTATTGTGCTAATGGTTTCCGGTATTTAATACCCTCCATAAAACCTCTGAGATGTTGGTAATGATAATGACCTCGTAGCACAGTTGGAGCAGCTGAATGTAAATGGGATATATAAACTTGCCTAAGGTTTCTTAGCTCTTAAGTGGCAGAATTGGGACTCAAACCTAAGTTTGTTTGCTTTCGAAATTCACACCTACTTTTACGCTTCCTGAATCTTGAAATCTATGTTCTTTCTCAGATATTGGAAATTTTTATTCATTATTATTATTTTTAAATAAGCTGTCTTGTCCTTCTTCTTTCTCTTCTCCTTCTGAAATTCCCATAATATGTACATTGGTCCACGTGATAGTGTCCTACATGTCCCTTAAGCTATCATCTTTACCCCCATTTTTTCTGTTTTTGAAAATCTGACTGATTAATTTTCAGTAGCTTATCTTTGAGGTCATTGATTATTTCTACTCCTTGATCTAGTCTGCTTTTGAACCCCTCTTTTGAATCTAATTCTTCTATTTGAAACATATTTTCCTGTTTCTTAATTTTTCTTGACTTTCTGTGTTGGTGTCCACGAATTAGACAAGATATCCAGTGTTCCCATTCTTCACAAACTGGACTTGTACAGTGGAAGACCCTGAATAATCAACCTGGCCAGAGATCCTGGGCCTCTCAAAACTTTATGCTAGTCCAAACCACCATCTTTGTTCTTTGCAGCCCCCATATGTTGGGTATCCCAAGCCCCATTAGCTCTCAAATATAGGCAAGTTAGAAGCCATATCCTTGGGTATCAGCCAGAAAAGTTGGGGCAGTGAATACGTGGTCAAAACCCTTCACTCCTCAGGAAAAAAACTAAGAAATTCCCTCCTGACCATATGGCCCTGTGCCAGGAGTGGGGATTTTGGTGAGAGTATGTCCAAGCTTTTCCTAATGTGGGTAGTTTTGCACTCACTCAAGGTACAGGAGACTTTCAGACAGTTGCTATGTTTCTCATGAGAATTACTCTCTGTTGCCATTGGGTTGGTGTGTCCATGAAGGGAAGGAGAGTCCAGAGCCTTCTATTCTACCATCTTGCTAATACTATTCTCAGGCCTGTTTTTATTTGCTATTTTATTTTATTTTATTTTCGAGACAGGGTCTTACTCTGTCAGCTAAGCTGGAGTGCAGTGCAGTGATGCGATCGTGTAGTCTCGACCTCCTGGTCTCAAGTGATTCTCCCACCTCAGCCTCCTGAGTAGCTGGGACTACAGTCGTGCACCACCTCATCCAGTTAGTTTCAAAAACTTTTTTGTAGAGACAGGGTCTCACTGTGTTGCCGGGCTGGTCCTGAACTCCTGGCCTCAAGTGATTCTTCTGCCTTAGCCTCCCAAAGTGCTGGGATTATAGGCATGAACCGCTGCACCTGACTTACACCTGTTTTTAATTGCTATGCTATACTGCATATTAGCCTTCACTAAGGTGATTTACACTTTAAATCATTTGAACAGCAACTCAGATGTACCACTGGATTAAGCAAAGCAAGTGACTCCTTGGTTTTCAATGTTCTAGTCTGGAAAATGTCCATAATGGAATCTAACACATAGGGTTATTTTTAGGGTTAAAGTTGCTAATATATATGAAATATCTATTAATTGTTAAGTCATATCCTAGCTATTAATAGATATTTATACTATGAACAAAGTTCATGCTTAAGAAATGTTAGTTCTCTTCTTTCTTTGCCACTTTCCTGTCCAATCTATAATGCATATTAGCTCAAATTTTGTGCAATTCAAAGGAGATAAACCAGTGACTGTCATGACTAGTTTTACCCACCCCATTCAAAAAGATAAAACGTATTTTATTGAGGATATTTTATAAAGAAATTTCCAGCATGTCTGAAGACAATAGTGAGCAAAGTGTTGTGGATTCATGGAGGAAAAAAAGGAGCTTTATCCTCAGAACCAGGAGGCAGAGAAAGAAATTTGGGAAAGTCTCATGGAGGGGATGGTACTTTCATTTAAGCTTCACAGAAAAAATTCGGAAAAGTGGAGAAGGAAGCAACTGCATTTTTTTTCTGATACAGAAGCTGCATTAGCAAAGGCAAACAATACGCTGCAGGACTGTTGGATCAGAGGGAGGAACAGCTACGCCTGGGAGTGGTTTCAATGTAAGAGGTAAGGAGGAATGAAATAGGAGATGGTAATTTCATGGGGGGAGGGAGAACCTGATCTCCGAGCATCTTGAGTTCTTTGAAAATTAGTGTTCCTTGTTTTATTTAAATAATACTGCATAACCACTACATGTTTTCTCATCTTTATTGCCTTTGAGTAGTGAAACAACTATTGTGAATTATTTTGGCATTGATCTTACCAATTATAAAGAAATCATTTGTTTTATTAAATGTAGCAATGCCTAAATGTATTATATAATATCAATGATCTAAAAGACAATGTATGTTGAATGATAATCAATTGGATTAAAAAAAATCTGGCTGCATAAGGCCTTGTTGGGGTCACTTGCTTTTTTGTGAAACCAAGAGATTTAATACCATTATTTGTGTTAATTCAACTGTCTTTTAAAGTTTGGGCATATCAACTTTTAAAGTACAGCATCAAGGAGAACTCTTGGAAGATACTTGGTAAAGTTCCCTATTTCATAACACTTGAAAACCGCCTTGTTAGAACAATTTTTAGAACAATTTATCAAAAACCCCTAAAAATACTTGCTGACATTGAGAAATCATTTGCTTCAAGTGTCGTAATTCATAAAACTATATGTGAATCCACTGCTTTAAAATATTTATTAACTCTATGAAAATGCTGGTAAACTTTCTAAAACTTTCTCTTCCTGAGTTAAATGAGAACCATGGGGTTCTGTGGTTTATAAGGTCACATATTTGAACTGAAACCTTAGAGGGAGAAAATAAAACGTAGATGTTCAGAAAGGATAATTTCATTTGTCTTTGGCAAATACTGCATTGTGTAACTAATTAAAATAGTTCATAGATGTTGCATTTCAATAAAAGCAAATGTATACAGTTTATGTATGTTTATGTGTATGCCTTTAAAATGAGAATTACCTTGACTTTTAGGTGTAACTTTTCTCTTTCATTGCTAAAATAAAGAAAAACTGAAGTCTGTTCTCTGTTCTGCAAGCATTCATAGCTTGGGATATTTAAAGGGTGTTCTTGGGGTCCAGCTTCTTTTGCTGAAGAAATTTGAAATCAGACAAGAGTGTCAATTCAAGTGCCCAATTTCCAGCTTGCTTCCTTTTAGCCAATGAATTTTCTAGGCCGTACAACAATCCATTTTATACTGCTTTGCATTTATGCAGAATTTTTTCTTTTAATCACGTTTATGTTGGTATATTCATTTTGTGGGAGTGGGTACTCCTTGATGCTCTATTTTCTTCCTTTTTATTGTCCTGGTACTAACAGCACAGTTGAGTGTTTATTAAATGTCTGGTGGAGTGCATTGGAGTGATTATAAACTTTTGTTCCTTTCATAAGCACATTATTTATAAGCTATGGTCTTTATAGTTTGGCTCTCACTTTATAATATGCACCCATTTTTAGTATATATATACTAAAATATATATAATATAAAAAATATATATACATATATAAAATATATATATTATACTTTTACCCAGGCCTTCTCCATACCTAGTCAAACTCTTCCCATAATAAATTAAACTATTTTATCTTTATTACATTGAAGAGATGAAAAAATGATTAAAGAAGAAAGATAGTCAAGTCATGAAAACATAATATTAACATATTATCTGACATTCCCTTAGTTGGCCCTTCTTTGTAAAACAAATCCTGGCCTAGAAAAGGTACCTAAAATTTATTTAAATAAAGAATGCAGAAAAATATTTGGAAATATGCACACCAAATTCTTATTATAGTGATTATGTCTGAGGAGTAGATGTGGAAGCAGACAACGGGAAAATTCTTTCTCTTGTTCCAATATTCATAACCTACTTTTGGAATGATAAAAGGCATTAAAATGTGTCATGAGCCAATATTTTCATAAGTATAAATTCTAAGAATTTTATGTATACTGAAAACTTTAAACAATGAAAGAAACTGGAGCAGACACAAATGTAAAGATATCATGTGTTCATATATTAGAATAATTAATATTATTAAAATGTCCATACCATCCAAAGTGACCTATAGGTTCAATGCAATCTTTATCAAAATTTCAATGTAATTTTTTTATAGAAATAGAAAATATACTAAAATTTACATGAAACCACGAAAGAGTCCAAATAGTCAAGGCAATCATGTGCAAAAAGAACAAAACTGGTGACATCACACTACCTGATTTCAAACTACAAAGTGATGGTAATTCAAATAGGATACTGGTGTATAAATCGATTCATCAACAAATGGAACAGTATAGAAAGCCTAGGAATGAACCCACAGATGTATTAAGCTGATTTTCAACAAAGGTGTGAAGAATACACAATAGGAAAAGGATAGTCTATTCAACAAGTGGTGTTGGGAAAACTGGATATTCACATTCAGAAGAATGAAATTGAATGTTTATCTCATACCATACACAAAAATTGGGTCAAATGTAGATTAAAGATCTAAACATAAGACTTGAAACTGTAAAACTTCTAGAAGAAAACATAGGGAAAAAGCTATAATCCATTGGTCTGGGTAATGACTTTTTAGATTTGACCCCAAGAGCTCAGGCAACAAAACTATAAATAGACAAACAGAATTACATCCAACTGAAAAGCTTCTGCAAAACAAAGGAAAGAACAGAGTGAAGAGACAACCTATAGATTGGGAAAAAATATTTGCAAGCAATACATCTGATAAGGGGTTGATATCCAAAATATATAAGTAATTCAACTCTACAGAAAGAAAATAAATAATCTGATTAAAAGTTAGATTAGGGATCTGAATAGTCATTTCTTAAAAGAAGACATACACGTGGTCAATAGGTATGTTTAAAAAATGCTCAACGTCACTAATCAACAGGGAAGTGCAAATCAAAGCCATAATGAGATCAAATGGCTATTTTCGAAAAGATGAAAGATAAAAAGTGCTGGTAAGGATGTGGAGAAAAGAGAATGCTTGTATACTCTTAGTGGGAATGTAAATTAGTACAGCCGTTATGGAAAGCTCTATGGAGGTTCCTCAAAAAACCAAAAATAGGATTACCATATTATTCACAATTCTACTTCTAAGTTAAAGATTTGAAGTCAGTATGTGGAGAAGATATCTGAGCTCCCATGTTCATTGCAGCACTATTCACAACAGCTAAGTTCTGGAATCAACCTAGGCAGCCATCACAGATGAATGGATGAAGAAAATGTGGTATATATACACAATAGGATACTATCCAGCCTTAATAAAAGAAAGGAATTTTGTTAGTTGCAACAACATGGATAAACCTGGAGAATATCATGCTAAATGAAATAAGCCAGACACAAAAAGATAAATATTGCATGATCTCACTTATACCTGAAATCTAAATAAATCAATTTTAGAGAAGCAGAGAGTACAATAGTGGTAACCAGAGGCTGGAGAGGAGGGTAACGGGGGAGAAGATGGTCCAGGGATACAAAGACTCAAATCGGAGAAATAAATTTGATTATTTTTGCACAGTGTGGTAAATACAGTAGATAATGTACATTATGAAATGTGTAAGAGAGTAAATTTTGAATGTTCTCACCACAAAAAAGAATAAGTTTTTGAGGTGATGGATATGTTAATTAACTAGATTAAATCATTCTAATTATATTCATAAATTGTAACGTCACATTATACCCCATAGAGATATAAAACTATAATTTGTCCATTTATAATTTAAAAAATAAAAATTGAATAAAAGAACTAATGACTAAATAGAAAATATAGTCTACAGAAATTTTCTTTAAGGACCGATTTGTTGATCTAATTTTTTGCAATAAGAGAATCTTAACAAAGAAAACATTTAGGAAGCTCCCAATAATCTGTATTCCAGATGCATTAATATTCCATGCATCTCTATAATGTTTTAAGTTTGCTGTTTGACTTTGAGCATGTAACAAACTCTCTGAGCCTTAAAAATGATGAAATTTGCATGAGATTATTTCTAAGATCTGTTCGAATAATATTATTTCTAGATCTTTTTCTAAGATTTCTAAGCTGATTATTTCTTCAGCTCTAATATTTTATGACCACAAAATTAGTGCATTAGAAACTGATTAAAAATTTAAAAGCAGTTAAAAGCATGAATTGTGGGTAGATCAGCAAGTACACCCACACTGGGTTGGGGAAGTCAGAATTCACACAGAATGAGCTGTTTGAATACAAAAAAAAAAACCACTAATTATTAAAATATATTAAAGTATCGTAACTGTGTTGAATATTTACTATATGCCAGGAAATACTATACATTTATTATCCCATTTAATCCTCATATCAATTGTATAAAGTAGGGATAATTATTATCCTCTTTAACAGATGAGAAAATTGTTGTAGGGAGAAATTTATCTTCTCAGTAAATTTACACAGCTAGTAAGTGGTAGGTCAGACTTTGAACTCAGGTGACCAGATTCCAGAACACATACTCTTAATTACTAGTTTATTCCCAGATTGTGATTAGTTGGCCAGAAATACCCTTTTTGTCTTCAGTACTGGTGGTTGAAAATTTCCCTAAGATGATTTCACTTTTGTGCCTCAATTTTTTGAGTATAACTCAATTTTGCCTCTACTGAATAATTTTCCATGTGTAAAGTTCAAGTCTAGACATCTTTTCTTTTCTAGAAGATTACATATGTAGAAGATTAAGTTGACTTTTTACTTCCATCAGCAGCTATCTTGGCAATTGGATTTTAAAATAAATTTCCTAATACTTTTCCCCTAAAAGTAGTTCTTACGAAAAAAATATTTGAGGATGGTCCTATTTAGATAGGTTCTTGCAAATGTGTTTTGAATTCAGTATTATGTGCCCTTGCTAAAAGGGAACTCAAATCACCATCAACAATATATAGTTCATAATCTGCTATGGTATGAACATATTGAAATATGTATTTGTGTGAAACCCTGTCTCTACTAAAAAATAGAAAAAATTAGCCGGGGGTGGTGGCCAGCTCCTGTAGTCCCAGCTACTCGGGAGGCTGAGGCTGGAGAATGGCATGAACCCAAGAGGCGGAGCTTGCAGTGAACTGAGATGGCGCCACTGCATTCCAACCTGGGCGACAGAGCGACACTCCGTCTCAAAAAAAAAAAAAAAAAAAAAGAAATATATATTTGCTTTGGAAGTAGTGGGAAAAATTGGTCAACTGAATGCAACCCAATAAACATTAATTTTTTATTAAATTTCAGAGATTTGTAATCTGGAAACCTCTACAAAAAGAACTGGAGGAATGATATGGAATTTGGAAAATTAGGATAATTACAATTTTGAGGCTACATTCAACTCCTATTGAAATGTACTTTTTGGCATATTTCTGGGCTAGATTGCAATGATTTCTTTATTGATTTTAAGTTTACAGTCTAAGACATAAAAATTATGATTGGAAGTTAAGATATAATTGGAAAATTTTACCTTTAAAAATGGTGAAATATAAGTTTAAGGTTTTTTTCTTTTAAGAAAATAAATAGAGACAGGGGTCTTGCTATGTTGCCCGAGCTGGTCTCAAACTGTTGGCCTCCAATTATCATCCTGCCTTGGCCTACCAAAGTGTTAGAATTAAAGGTGTGAGATGCCATTCCAGGCCACATTTAAGCATTTGTAAATTAAATTTAAATTAAGTCTGAAAAACGGTAGGTAAAATTGGAATCCCAAAATTAGAAAAGTGCATGGGTTTCAGTGTAGATTAAAATCTTACTCAGATTAGTGAACATTGGAATCTTACACATTCTATGTAGTCACATGCAATAAAAATTGAAAAAGAATCTACTGTATAAATGAGTCTACGGATCATTGAAAAAGCAAAAGAAAAAAAAAAGAAATTGCTGTGCTTGTACTTAAAATCGTTCATGGAAGTCTTAAGACTATCTTTGTTCTTCTAGTGCTTCTCATTTTTGAAAAGACTGCCAGTTACATTTGTCGCTGGTGCTCATTATTGTAGTATGTTTTTGTGATATGTTTATACAGCTGTATAAAAGCACTGTAGAAGAAATCAAAGACTCATATTGAAGGGAAACACCTTAAGTATCACATTAACTGCCTAATTGGTTAATAAATGCAACAGATGCAAGTAATGATTAAATGGCATCTGAATCAAGAATGCTGTTGTTAATAATTAAATTAGCCACATTTGTCATCCTGACCACTAATGATTTAAAAGTCAGTTTATGGTTCTCCAGAGCAGTTGCTGAGACAATGAATCCAGACTGGGTCTTTTTGTTTTTACTAGGCATTTGCTTTTTAAATATCATAGCATTTACAGCAGGGAGTGCTTCCTGGTGTAATATATGGAGAAAATAATAGATGATTACAGGATTAACGGCCAGAAATAATTAAAATGACACTACTAAGCTCTGCCTTTTCAGGGAGAGAGCTCCAATTAAGCCACATTTCCTTTCCATTATCACTCTACTGCCAATTAAAGTCTGATGTATTTTGTCAGTTTTATACAGATGAAGCTTTTAGTCTTTAATATACTCAAGAATTTACATTTTGGCAGGATTATAAAGGGCTCTGTCATTTAACTTTTATATCCCTATAAAAGACTCCACTCAGATCTTCCTTTTCCAAGTTTGCAACTTCTCTCATTGTCACCAAAGATATCAAAAAATGCCTTTTATTGTCATAGCAATATGATGCTTGTTAACATTTAGCATTTACATTTTCTCAGAATGCAATTATGTAACAAAGGAAAATTCAGAATCATTAAAGAGACAGTACATAGCATACCCATAAGATTCTAATTTATGTAACCTTTTAGGCATCACAGTTTTGTATGGGACAAGAATAAGGCAGTCCTTTTAGGCTACAGTCTTTGAGGCAATGGAAACCTGGAAGGATAGATATATCGTTAGTGGATGAGATAATTGTTTAATGATCATCTGCAATAATGGTAGAACAGCTTTTGAGGGAATATAGATAGTAGGAAAAATATGAAGAGTGATCTCTTTTAGAATTATACATAGATTTAACCTACTTAAATGTAGAAAATTGATAGTAGAGAGGTAGCATGGTGTATTGGAAAGAGGTGAGTTCTGGTACAAAGCAGTCCTGAGTTTGAATCTCAGTTCTATATCTCAGTCAATTGGAGTATTAGTCAATTATTTATTCTCTACAAGTATCAGCTTCTTCCTCTTTTATGTGAGGGTGATAATACGTAGTTAGGATTTCTTTTCAAGAGTTAGAGACAATGCTTGGAAAGCTCCAATCATGGTGTGGAATAAATATTCAGATATTTGGTGAGTGCAAATTGTTATTGTTGGGGTTATGGTTGTCATTCTGTGGTTTTATTACCTGAGTTATTCCCAGTCTCAGATGCCCCTATTGTTCCCACCCTTGTTCCTACAGAAGCGAGCCATATGGGTTCTCATAAAGACATTTGTATTGGCTTTCATATCAAAATGTTAAACTACTCATTAAGAAAGCTTTTTGAAAAAAGATAAACATTATAAAACCAGATAAATGGTTATTTACATCACTATTGTCCTTTTTCTTTGATTTCTTCCTCTCCCTTAGTCTTTGATGCAGATAATGGAAAACTTTGAAAGATGAAATAGAGCACATCAGTTCTATTATTCATTCAGTTTTAAAGAGATTGAGAGTGGAGGTGAAATCTATAAATATATTGCTTTAATATTTGAAAATGAATGATTTTATCCTTGTATTAATAAAATGGATACAAATCTTTGGAACTATATATGTCTGGTCTTTTTTGTTATTGTTACTATTGTTTTTCTTATTATTGTTCTGCAAATAAAACCTTAGCACTTAAAAGTCAGTGGCAGAATATTGTATTTAAGCACACCACACATACTGGATATTAGGTCATTGGTAAATGTGGTAAATGGTCCTGTTGCTACAGAACATTCATTCATTAATTCCCAATTAGCACATAAACATTTTTATTAACTCCCTTATTTAAAGAGAAACTTTTTCTTGAACCCACAGTTTCCTCCAGCCCCTTCTATCTCTATGTCTCTTTAGAACAAGGTTCATCAGAAAAGGTGGTCAATAAATTAACTTCTCCACTTTTCCCTCTTATTGTTCTTTCCTATCTAATTATCTTTTAGCTGTACATCTCCACCGAAATGGCTCTTATAAACATCACCGATGGCCTCCATGTTGCCAAATTAAATGTTGTTTCTTAGTTTTCACCTTACTTGACCTATTAACTTCATTTGACTGTGATCACTCTCTCCTACTTAAAATGCTTTCTTCACATAGCCTTCAGGATATCACTCTCCCTATTTTCATTTTGCCAGTCATGCCTTTTCAATCCCCTTTATGGGTTTCTCTGCATCTTCCTAAATAAGGGCTCAGTCCCTGGGCATCATCTCTTTTCTGTTTCTACTCCTTTTCTGGGTAATCTCTTCTAGGATTGCTGCTGGCTCTCCAATGAACATCCATCCTGAAAATCTCTTTGTTTACACAATTGCTTAACTGATGTCACTTAAATACTATTAGATATACCATTCTACATTCTATGCTTCTCCCATGCTTCCTCCTTCTTTTGCAGTATTCATCATTTTAGAAATGGGAATTCCATCCTTCTAGTTACTCAGATCAGAAAACTTAGAGACAACCTTGATTTTTGTATCTCACACCTTACACCCTGTCAGTAAATTCTGTTCATCCTACCTTCAAAATATATGCAGAATCTGACTCTTCTTGCTATTTGGAGTCAGGTGTAAACCACCATCATCTCTTGCCCTGTGTATTGCAGTAAACTAACTGGTCTCTCTGCTTCCACAGCTGCTGCTATGCTGTACTCTTAAACACAAGTCAGGTTAAGTGATTTCCCCATACCCTCCTTCTTCTGCCCTCATGGAGTGGAATATCTAAAGACCTTACAGTGCTTCCAGGGCCCCAGATGATCTGCAGCTCCCTTTGGCCCCCCATCTCTCTGACCTCATTTCCTCTCCCTTGCTTACTCTGCTCCAGTCTCACCAGCTTCCTTGCTATCCTTCAAATAAGCCAAGCAGCCAAGCACTTCACCACCTGAAGGCCATAGCAATATGCTCTTCCCATTGCCTGTAACTTCCTTTCCTCCAAACGCATCTTGCTTGCTGCTTCATTCTTTCACATCTCTGTTCAAATGTCATCTTTTCTCTGAGGCTCTCCCTGACACCCTATAAGATAACATCACACCCCAACTGAACACATCCTTTTCCTCTTATTCTGATTTCTTTTTTGTCCAAGGAACTTATTACCATTTTATATATATTAATATTTATTCTTTAGTTTTCTGCCCACTCCGTTAATAAGTTCTTGGTGAGCTTAGGCTTTATCTGCATGAATATATCCTGGTGCCTAGAACAGAGTCTGGTAAGTAGTAGGCCTTCAAATGTTTCTTGCATGAATAAATGATTAAATAAAATGTAGATAGCTATAATCACTTAAAGACAGGACATAATCCAAATTTAGGGGCTCTGGAAAGATTTTTTTTTAAGTGACTTCTAAGCTGAGACCTGAAATATGAGTAGGTGTTAACCAGCTGAGATGAAGGAAAAAAGTGCTTCAGATGGAGGAAAATGACTATGTTAGAAAGAATGGCATGTTTGAGGAGTTAAAGTAGTTGACTGCAACCGGTGTGTAATTTGTATTTGGGACAGGGTGTGTGGGTGGGAAGTGGCAGTGGATATGACATAAGTACAGAGTGACTTGCCAAAAAGGCTTTATATACCATGCTAATAACTTAGGAATTTTATCTGAGGAAAATAGCTGCCCCTCAAGGGTTTCAAGGAGAGAAGTGACATACATTTTAGAAAGATCACACCAGCTGCCACACATAAAATTGATATGAGAGAGGGAAGGGAAGGAGGGAGGACTAGTTAAGGAGACAATTATAGAAATCTAGGTGGCTGCCTAAACTGGGAAGTAGCTGTGGAGTTGGAGAGTAGTGGGTGAAGTCCGAAATATTTGGGAACTGGTAACTGGTTGGATGGGGGATAAAGAAAATGGAGGGATCCAGAATGTTTTATAATAACCAAATGGCATATTTATATTTAAGCACATAAAATTGTAGAATTCC
Source organism: Macaca mulatta (assembly GCF_049350105.2). Lineage (NCBI taxonomy): Eukaryota > Metazoa > Chordata > Mammalia > Primates > Cercopithecidae > Macaca > Macaca mulatta. The sequence continues at coordinate 128,953,392 of NC_133411.1, forward strand.
CAACCTATGTTTGCATGTCTGAATTTCCTGAGATAACTGTAAAATATGTTCTTGCATTAGCCTTGGCATGTTTTCCTCATAGAAATTTTTAAAATTATGAAGGACTGTTTCATTATAAAGCATTGATGGATTATGATTTATTTAGAATAAAACAAATCAAAATTTACTAGGCCCTTGATTTGTGCAAAGTGTGGTGTTATTAAACTATGACACTTATGTTTTTTCTTAGTTTTTGGTTTTTAAGGTATAATTGACAAAAATTATAAATATACTGTCTATAATGTGATATTTTTATATATGTATACATTATTAAATGATTAACTCAAGCTAATTAACATATCATCACCTCACATATTTATCTTTTTTTGTGGTAAGAACATTTAAGATCTAATCTCTTAGCAATTCTCAGGCATGCAATACAGTATTATTAATGACAGTTACCATGCTATACAATAGATCTTAAGAATTTATTCATTCTAACTGAAACTAAGTCTTTATTAAATTTAAATTACATCTCTTTATTCCCCTGCCCTCATCCCCCTCAGCCCCTTGCAATTACAGTTCTACTCTCTGCTTCTATAAGTGGACTTTTTTAAACTGCTCACATAGGTGAGATCCCGTGACATTTATCTTTGTGTGCTTGACTTATTTCACTTAGCAAAATGTCCTCCAGGTTGATCCATGTCACAAATGACAGGTTCTTCTTCTTCTTCTTCTTCTTCTTCTTCTTCTTCTTCTTCTTCTTCTTCTTTCTTCTTCTTCTTCTTCTCCTTCTCCTTCTCCTTCTCCTTCTCCTTCTCCTTCTCCTTCTTCTCCTTCTCCTTCTCCTTCTTCTTCTTCTCCTTCTTCTTCTCCTTCTTCTTCTCCTTCTTCTTCTTCTTCTTCTCCTTCTTCTTCTTCTTCTTCTCTTTTTTTTTTTTTTCTGAGATGGAGTCTCGCTCTTCTTCTTCTTCTTCTTCTTCTTCTTCTTCTTCTTCTTCTTCTTCTTCTTCTCTTTTTTTTTTTTTTTCTGAGATGGAGTCTCGCTCTGTTGCCCAGGCTGGAGTGCAGTGGCGCGATCTCGGCTCACTGCAAGCTCCGCCTCCCTGGTTCACGCCATTCTCAGGCCTCAGCCTCCCGTGTAGCTGGGACTATGGGCGCCCGCCACTACGCCCGGCTAATTTTTTTGTATTTTTAGTAGAGACGAGGTTTCACCGTGTTAGGCAGGATGGTCTCGATCTCCTGACCTTGTGATCCGCCTGCCTCAGCCTCCCAAAGTGGTGAGATTACAGGCGTGAGCCGCTGCGCCCGACCGATGTTCTTCTTTTTTAAGACTGAATAGTGTTCTGTTGTGTGTGTGGACATGTGTGTGTATGTATCCACATTTCTTTATCCATTCATCTGCTGATGAAATCATTAATGAATTTAAATGATAAAATACTTGTACCTTGGATCACTCTTTTCTTAAATATTTTAGAATTCCAGAATATAAAATGGATCTAGTAAGTGCTATCATCTTCCTGATTTGGCTAAGAGTGTGTTTCTGGAATTTGAAAAAAAACCCAACAACCCCAGTGTTACTTTAGTAATGGCAGGTGCCATTTATTGAGCTCTATGTGTTAAGCATTGTGCTAAGCACTTCACATTAATATTATTCATTTAACGTTTATTACAATTCCACCAGGGGAAAAACTATTGCTATCCTATTTTTGTGAGTGAAGAACTGAGGCTCCGAAAGGGTAGGTAACTTGCCTAATGTTACACAGTAAACAAATGGTAGATTCACAGCAGAATTTTTAGTTTTCTGTTTCTCCAAAGCCTGTGCTCTTCCGTTGAGCCTATTGCCTTTCTGTCTGTGTGATTTCCAGGCTTTTTCAGAAAGCTTGAAAATATGAATTTGCTGACTGCTCTTAAGAAAAGTTTGGAACTTTGCACACATCCATCAGATTTTATAATAAGTGTCCTCTTATTGTTTCTAATTATAACTCATCTCACAATTGTGCTCAATAATATATTTTCATTGAATTTTGTGCCCTTCACAGATTTATGAGTTCATATCAGCTTCCTCAATTGCTGCATAGTTAAGCAATACTAATTTTATTCCTTTAATTTGACAAATGCATAATGTGGAAATCAGCAATGGTGTAGGGATCCTTAATTTACAATATTCCCTGTGTTCATTCTTTTAAATCTCTAACTCTTACATTTTCATTGCATTTAATATGCATCATAAAAGTGTCTCTTTGGCTAGTTGATTACGTATGCTCTCTGATTGCAGTTAGAGCCTTTGGAATTGCTATTAGGCACAGTGGAAATAATTAAGAGCTTTGGTCCATGCTGATTTTAGAACAAATAAGTGCAGTCAGTTGGGTTCTCAAATAACTTCATTACTGTAAATCAGGGTAGTAATATATACTCTACAGCAATGGAGTGAGTGGATAACAACTGTCCACTCAGCACTCCCTGGGAAAGAATAAATTAATGTCTTTCACAGTTCAAAGTTGATAAACATAAACTTTTGATGTGTCTAAAATTTTAAAAAGAAATATAGTAGTGTTATTGGAAAACATTAAAGGAAATTGTTAAAATTCATTTTTGATCATTCAAAGTTGCTAGATAGTATTGATAATATTGGTGAACTGTAAGTGACAAATAGCTTCTATAATCATAAAAATACCTTGAGGTGTTTTATGTTCATTGATTTAAAACATTTCTTTTGAAAAACCAGGAATATAACAAATTTAGACAAAGGAAACTGCAAGCATTTTACCGAATAAACAAAATTTTAAGAATAGATTGGGAGATACACTTGCATACATATGAATGGTAAATGGACAATAGCAATAAAATACAAACTGTTCTTACAAAATGATAAAAAAGCATTAATGATACCATGGAAAATGGAAAATAAGTATAAAAACACAATTCATACAAAAGAAAATTGCCAGTAAATTTATAGTCAGTCTCATTGTGTTGGGGGAAATGAAAATTAAAGTAACAGTGAGCTCTCGTTTTCATCTCCATCAGTTTGGCAGATAGTAAAATTAGTGATAATTCTTTCTGCTGGTGTAAATGTTGGGGGAAGTGTACACTCATATAATTGTAGTAGAAACATGAATTGTTATAGACTTTAAATAAGCACTTAGGCAGGGTCTGTAAAACTTAAATATATACCTAATCTTCAATCCAGCGATACAACTCTTGAGAATCTATCCGAAATAAGTTATCTCTCTACCATTTAAAGATGTGTCTAGTGCTATGTAGTTGGTGATAGCAACTAATTAAAAATGAAATTAATGGCAATTAAGGAGGAGGATGACTAAATAAATTGCAGTACATCAATTGCACAGAATGTTATGCATCCATTAGAAGGAGTGGGTTGGAGTTTTACTTGTTGACTAGGATAAACTTTTACCATGCATTGTTACGTGGGAAGTGCAAGTTGCAGAAAAGTAAGCAATGTCAAAAAGCCCTTTGATTTTATTATATATGCGTGCAAAATATGAAAATAAACACATAGAATTATTAGCATTAGTTATCAATGTGTGTTGGTCAGACAAAGAAAAGAAAGGAGAGGCCAAAAATAAAACTACAAGACATAGAAAGTTCAAAAATAAAAAAGTACATTATATACAATTCAATGTATGAAAATGCAAAAGTATAACCATACATGTGTAAATGTGTATATACATGTGAAAAGGGGAGAGAGTTTTAAAATGATTGTCACTATTATGGACTGAATTGTATACCCCCAAAATTCATACAATGAAGCCCTAATCCTTGATGTGACTGTAGTTGAAAATAGAATCTTTAAAAAGGTTACTAAGGTGAAATAAGGTCACAGGGTAGGGCCTGAATCCAGTATGACTGGTAAGAAGAGAGACACCAGGAATGTGTGTGTATAGGGAAAAGACCACGTGATGATACAGAGAAAAGGTGGCCATGCAAGTCAAGGAGAAAGGCCTCAGGAGGAGCCAAACCTCTGGACCCCTTGATCTTAGACTTCCAGCCTCCAGAACTGTGAGAAATAAATTGATGTTGGTTAAGCCACCTGATTTGCAGTATTTTGTTATGGCAGTCCTAGCAAACTAATATTGTTATCAAAATAATGTGAGTCACCTCAGCATTTTAGGTGACTTGGTACTTTTTTCCTTAGTGTGCATGCTATATGATCTCTTTTTCCACAAGAATAAATTATTTAGAGTCATTATTGTAAAGATATTTTAAGTGATATAAAAAGAAAATGAATGGAAGGTAATAGGCACTGGAAATGAAAGGTCATGTAAGTTTAGCACCAGGTTCATCACAATGGAAAACTAAAGTCATATATCTTATTGTAGCAGAGAGGAGCAGTGACACCCCAAGGAAACATATAAATAGGTATACAAGAGTGAGAGAACAGGACAGCTGGTCAGAGAGAAGCAGAGATGAAGGCTCAATAACCCTGGAGGAAATAAAATAACTTGTTGACTCTTTGTGGATTGGCAATGTCTTATTGCTATTTTTAGATTTTCATAAGATTTCTCATATATTTCCAAGACATTCCTTTTCTGATCCTTCTGATAACTTGAGTTGAATCCCTCTGCCTTGGATTCCAGTGTCTCCTAGAAAAGTATTCAAGACTTATCTATGTTCAGTGGCAGAGAAATCTGATTATTATTGCTCAAAAAGTTTGGTAGACTTGAGAACCTCGACTGTAGAGCATCGAAAGTTTTTCCAAACCAAAGCCTCTGAGTTCTCTGAAATCTTCATATTTAAAGATCTGTACCTTCACTTCAACATTGCCACTGTAGGAATCTACCATTGTCACCTTCTATTTGGCCTTGAGCTTGTGGTACAACTAAGGAGGTAGTGACCATCTTAATTGAAAGATAAACTAAAGTCAATTTTTATTTTAAAAAAGATTTAATTGAGAAAAGATTTCAGAGCTGATGTTTTCTGAATAATTTGCAAAATAACTACATTCAGCATATTCAGGATTTCTTTGATAGACTGCAATGAATCCATCAAAGCCTCAGTGGCTTGCTGTCACTGTTATCTAGTTTGTCTCTTAACATCTCTCCTGGTTCCTGCCTCTTTGTCACTAATATATCTTGCAGGCTCTGCTAATCTGAAGCAACTTCCTCAAGGTTCTTCCTGCCCAAGACTCTAAATGGCTCATAGTCCTTGGTGTCCCATAATGGGTTTGTCATTTTGTGTTTATCTTATCCATTAGTTCTCCCAACAACTGCTGATGAAATTGTGTCACACTTTGCTATTCCCTTCACATACCATTAACATTTTGCCTCTATGTATTTTCATGTGTTGTTTAATCTGCAGAAGTCTCTTTCCCTCCTATCCTTTATATACATAAATTATTCCCTGCTTTAGGGTCAGCTTCATGTCTTTTTCTTGCCCGGTAGCATTTTCTGATCGCTCAATATCATATTTAAGCCACTCTCCCTTTGATGTTCTCAAGTACTCAGTGTTTATGAATACAGTTTAGTCAGATATTTGGCTGTGAAAATAATAGAATCCCAATAAGACTGTTGGCAGGGCGGGGGAAACACCTTTAAGTGTTGATAAAGGGTCCCCATGCAGACCTATAGTCACTATTCATTGGTCTCAAAACCACAGCTTTTGACACATTTGAGTAGTCACACAAATATGCTACCAAAATCCTCCTATTCTGTGCTAGAAAGAAGGGAAATGATGATATTCTGACTGCAAACATCACTTTTATTAGATCCTTAAGATGGCTTTGTTATCGTATTTTCTTTTTAACAAGACTGTGCCCTCAGGGACATATCATGAGTGCATACTACATTGGAGTCCCTAAATACTTAAAATGTCCCTCCTTATTTGACAGTCTTAGGGGTAAGATTCATGTAGAGTTAATTACCTCCCTTCCCTGAAACCCAGCTATTAAATATAAAATGTGAAAAACAGGGAGGGATTTCTATCCTAATAAAACAAGAGAACTGAATCTTAGAGTTTGTGACAAAATTTCACCAGATACGAAACATGCCTCAAATTGAGAAGGAGACTGAAAACTGATTATAAGGCTTCAGTTTTCTAGTACACATTTGTTTCTCTGAATATAACTGATAGTGTCCCAAAAGGAGGGGAAGGAAACTGGGAATATGTTAGACAGCTTTGAAGATATATGTGAAAACAAATGAACAAATATAAATGATACCATGTGTCTGAACTTGTTAACTGTAGGACTTTCCTATGAGCTATGGGGCCACCTACAGATTAGGCACAGGTACATGTAAGCCATATGTGACTGTGCATATGAGTTGCATATGTGCATAGAGCCTAAGCAATAACCAAGAGTACACACCTTAAATAGTTATTGACTCTTTAGTACAAACCATGTGTACCATGCATAAAAAAGTTTAACAAAACCCCAGAAAACAATTTTGTTTTCTGTGTATGATAGGGTGCGTGTGTGCACACGTGTGTATAGTGCTGTTGAAGTAGGGAGGGAGGAAGCAACTGGGGAGGCACGAGTTGAGGAATTGCTGACTGCCTCTTTAAAAAACATATAATAGAAGTCCATCACTGCTAAGGTGGTCTTTCTGTTTTACATTTACAGGACCCTGGTGATTACATTGGGCTTGCCTGTATAATCCAGGATAAACTCCTTATCTTAATGTCAGTTGGTTAGTAACCTAAATTCCTTTTGCTGTGTAACATAACATATTCACAGCTTCTAGGGATTAGGAAGGACATGGACATCTTTCGGGTGGGGGTACCATCATTATTATTATTATTATTATTTTTGCCAAATACTTGATGAATGAATAGGGATTATCTGGACAAAAGAACGTGGAGAGGATTTTAGCTTGAGAGAACAATATGCATGAAGGTCCTGAAGTGAGAATGACCATGGCACACACGATGAGAACCCCTGTGGCAAAGTCTGACAGAAGAAGGAGGTACATTTTCAATGAGTTCTGCACACATCTTGTGATCTCAGTAATCTCCATTCAGCTCACAGTTTCTTAGTAGGTGCTCTCTGTCATACCTTGCAAAGTCTTTTCCTAAACATGAGCCACTAACTTTTTTGGTCAGTGATTCAAGGGGAAACCTATGCAGTTTCCTGGGGTGTTCCTTCTATGAATTTCTCTTTCCTTTCTGGTGAACAGCTCTTCAAATTTTAGCGACTTCAGAAGCTACAGGCATCAGGATAATCCGCAAAAGAGGTACATTCCCTAATATTTGGAACCTGTGAAAATATGGCATTACATGGCAAAAGATAGTCTGCAAATATAATTAAGGTGACAGAGTTTACCTAGGGAGATGATCTTGCATTGTACAGGTGTATCCAATCTAATCATACAAGCCCTTAAAAACATAGCACTTTCTCCACTTAGAATCAGAAAGATGTAACAGAAGGGGAAATCAGAGAGATTAGAATATGAGAAGTACTTGACATGCCCTTGCAAGTTTTGAAGATGGAAAGGCAATATGATAAGGAACGCATGTGGCCTTGAGATGAAAGAAGCTCCTAGCTGACAGCCAGCAAAGAAACAGAGACCTTAGCTCTTTAATCTCAAGGAACTAAATTTTACCAAAAACCTGAATGGGTTTGGAAGTGGATTCTTCCTAGAGCCCACAAAGTAATGTTGCCCTGCCAACACTTTGGTTTTGGTCTTATGAGACTGTAAGTGGAGAATTGGCTGATTCATGAAGTACCCAGACTTCTGATTCATGGAAACTGTGATATAATCAATGTGTATTGTTTTAAGCCACTAAATTTGTGTGAATTTGTTACAGCAGCAATAGAAAATTAATACAACACTCATAAATTCCAGTGTCTTTTCCCAGAAAGATTACTGCTTTGTTTAGGCTCCACTTCTCTGTGCCATGGTTTGTAAAGTGCCCCCAGGAAGAATGTGGCTTTTGCCTCATGTTTTTCTCTTCTCCCAAGGATTGTAGCTTCATATTACCATTGCCTAATGTCTGAATATAGATACTTCATATACTGTGTTCAATTTTATAGTTGTTTATAGCAGGATGGTGAGTCCAGTTTCACTGACTCCATCATGTCTGAAACTATGAATTCAAATAGATTTCTGATTCATGGTATGTTATTTGTTTTTGTTTGTTCTTTGTTTTGTCTCTGAGAGCTTTTAGAAACATGTCTCTTTTTTTTTGTTTTTTACCAGAAGTTTGAAATTTCATGATAACATGACTTAGTGTGGGTCTTTTCCCATTTGTTGTGCTACACAAATGCCCATCAACTTAGAAACAAATTTTTAAATTCTGGGCAATTTATTTAAACTATTTCTTTGACAGTTTCCTTCTCTCTGTACACTCTTCTATTTTTCTTGAATATATGTTGCAGTTGGTCACTATTTTTCAAATCTTATAAATCCTTATGATTTTTTGTTTAGTTCTTCTATCAATTACAAAGAGATAGGTGTTAAAATATTTAACTTTATGGATTTCCCTATTTCTTCCTTTAGTTCTGGAAGATGTTTCTTTGAGTATTTTGAAGCTCGCTCATTAAGTTCATATACATTTAGAGATGTTACTATTAAGAATTAATATTTCCTATTGAGAAATTTCCCTCTTTATCTCTAGTAATACTCCTCGTTTTGAAGCCTACTTTATCTAGACTCATGTGCTTTAGATGAATTTATTTACCAGTTTTTGTAGTGCAGGTTTGCTGATGATGAATTATCTTAGCCTTAGTTTATTAAAAAATGTCTTTATTTTACACTTCTTGAAAGATAGTGTTATAGGCTGACAGTTTTTGTTTCTTTTAGCACATTAAAGGTATTATTCCATTGTATTTGGCCCTTCATTGTTTTTTGATGAGAAGTCAGTCATCATTTATATCATCGAGTCCCTAGTAAGGGGTGTGTGGGTTTTTTTTTTTTTTTTTCTTGCTGTTTGTTTTCAAGGTTTCTCTTCTTTGGTTTTCAGCATTTGATGATGATATGCCTAGGTATGTGTTTCTCTGTACTTTTCTTCTTGCTAAGCTTCTTCCATTCATGTGTTTATATTTTCTTCAAATTAGCTTTTCTGCCTCATTCTCTCTTTCATCTCCTTTTAGTATTTCCATTATGCATACACTAGACTTTAATATTGTTCCAGAGTTCACTGAAATTCTGTTTATTTCAATATTTTTGTCTGTTTCCTTCAAATTGGATAATTTCAGCTGCTTTAACTTCAAATTTATTGATCTTTTCTACTGCCATACATAATCTTCTATTAAACTTCTCCAGCAAAATTTACATCCTTAATTACTATGCTTGTGATTTCTAGAATTTTTATTTTGTTTATTTTCATAATTTCCATTTCTTTGCTGAGATTTCTGATATGTTAACCTTTATTACTATACTTTTCCTGTAAGCCTTTGAACATATAGAACTGTTTTGATGTTTTAAAATTTTTTTCCTGGTAATGTCATTATCTATGTCATCTCATATTCCCTTCTTACTGATTTTTTTTTCTTCACGATAGATCACACATTGATTTCCTAGGGCAAGTCTCCAGGAAAGCTGAAGTGTTTACCAAGCCCCTCTAAGTTGGGAAACTCCCAACCTGGTCTCCCTTGTGGTAAGTAACAGCTGGAACCTCTACTGAATTCTTTCAGCTGGCCAGTTGATGTTGTCCACCCAATCCTCTTTCAGTCTTCCATGTGGAGATGCAATCCTGGGAATTAGTCAATATTTGAATTTAGTTATATGTAGATTTAGTTCTCCGCTGTGCTTCCCTCCTTTCGAATGTTGTTCTCTTCAGTTTTCAGTCTGGGATTCATCTTCTAGCACCTCAAGCTAAATTCTAACCTCTGCATCATGAGCGCTGCTGAATGTCTTTAGAATTAAAGCCACGTAATCATTCATCTCACTCAGGATGCTTCACTTTCTTCAAAGGTCAAATGCCTCTAGGATCTCTCAGCTTTTGGCTACTCTCTTTTTTATTTTTATTTATTTTTAAAAGAAATTTGGGAAAAGGATAGTAGAATACTAAATGCTGACTTTCACAATAACATTATTTTTAATTATGATGTGTGACACTAATGAGTGTCACTAATGTGACAGTCTTTTGTATATTAAGTTTAATTCCTACAACATTGTCGTTGCTTATTCTAAAAGTTTATTCATACATCCTTTGAGTTTCTCCATAGAAAAATATTATATGTGAATAACTATCATTTATTTCATCCTTTCTGTTTTTAAAATGTCTTTTAACAATCTTAATGATTTTAAATGTTTGATCTTAATGCATTGCTAAGAACAGTCACATAAAAGTAGTGATAGTGCATAAATCTTGTTTTTGATGTTAAAAGAAACAATTTAAATAGTTCAACATTGTGTTGCTGTAGGTTTTTATAGATATTATTTAAGCAAGCTGTGTTCTTTTTTATAGTAAGGAATGAATGTTAATTATATTTTGCTATCTATAGAATTAGTTACTATTTTTCTACTTTTAATCTTGTAAACTGGCAAATTACATTAATTGCTTGCTTAATGTTAAACCAATTTTGCATTCCTGAGAAAATCCCAATTAGTTCACAATATAGTATCTTTTTCATTCATTGCTAAATTAGGTTTGCTATTATATTTTTAGAAATTTTGCATCAGTGTTCCTGAGTGATCGTTCTTTGTAATTTTTCTTTTTATGTTCTCTTTATTAAGCTTTGTTCTCAAGGTTATACTTGCTTCTTACAATGAGATGGAGACTGCTTGCTTTATTTATATACATTGTCATAGTGTGTATAAAACTGCCATTATTTGGTTTTGGATTGCATTCACCAGTAAAATTGTCTGGGAAAATATTAAACCATTAGTTCATTATTTCTTAATGTTTATAGGATTTTTGTGGCTTCTATTTATCTTTTGATAAACTTGTTAATTTCATCTAAATTTTTATGTTTATGGACATAAAGTAATCATATCCTCTTATCTGCTTAATATCTGCTGCACTGATTTTTATGTACATTTTTCTTTTTTATTTATAATACTGTTCATTTGTGCCTTGTCTTTTTTTACTGTGGTAAGTTTTGGCAGAAGTTAATTAAATTTATTATACAGTTCAAAAGACTAGTTATACATTTCTTATGTTTATCATTTCATTTCTTTTTTGGGAGGAGGGCTATTCTTTGTTAGTTGTGTGTTAATCTCTTAACTTAAATGCCTAATGTATAATTTTGAATGTCTCTTATTTCCTATTACAAGCATTTGAAATATACATTTAAAAAAAATCCATGATTGCTTTATTTCATAAAATGTTTATGTACTATTTTCATTATAACTCACTTCTAAAATATTTTGAATTTTTAATTATGATTTTTCTATGACTTGTGCATTTTAAAAAGTGTTATCTTTGAATTTTTTTATTTTTAAATTGATTTTCTTATGAACAGAAAACAACAACAACAAATTGTCTTTATGATACAAATCTTCCCAATTTCTTGAGACTTGCTTCATGACTTAGTGGTCAGTTTTCATAATATTCTATGCATCCTTGAAAATAATGGATATTTTCCATTTGTTATATCCCATTACTTCAAATTTATATCAAATTCTTTGTCCTCTAATTACTGATTTTGTATTGTTCTAGATCTATAAAAGCTGAAGAAAAATGTATGTGAAACTCTAAGAACATTGGGTGATTTTTCAATTCCTTTTTAAAAAGTATCTCTCAGTTTGTTTCATATATTTTGAAACTAATTTGGATGTATCTACGTTTAGAACTGGTAAATCTTCCTGACCTACATTTTCTTTACAAATGCTTTTTGAGTTAAAATCTATATCTTCTGATATTAATAATGGCACACATGGTTGATTTTGAATAGCAATTTCCTAATATATATCCTGTATTTTTCTTTATTTTTATGTTTAAATAGATGGCAATCATTAGATTTTTTTGGTTGTTATTTTTGCATATGTATATTTACTTCATATATGTATATTTACTCATATATTTACTTCAGTCAGGTAAACTTGTCTTTACTTACATTTATTATTATCACTCTTTTTTGGATTTGTTTCTATCATCTTATTTCATGCTTTCTATTTATTCTACCTTTACTAAATTTGCTTTTCTATTTTTCTTTTTGTCTTTTGTTTGTATGTGTGTGTTTGTTTTAAACTTTCAAACCTCTGTTCTTATAGAAGCTATATATTCAATGGACTTTTTATTTATAGTTAACCTAGACATTTTAATATCCATTCTTTGTGAAATTAGATAATTTAAGCCTAAAGCTGTTGGAACTTTAAACTATTGAGCCTTGAGAAAAATGTGACTATGTAGCCTGAGTCACATAGCGTAAGCTCCAGCTTCTGCTTCTACAATTACGGATTAATTCCCTTTCTTATTCTTGTACTGTGGATGATTAGGAAAGACTGAACTGTGCCACGGATAAGAGCCCCCTTGAGTCCATTACCCCTCCTTATGGAATGTTAAAGCAATCTTCCTTGGAATGTAGCAAACTGTAACTGATCAAATTGCTGTAATGTATGTATTGGCCTTGTGTGGAAAATGTTGCAACCCTGTTAAGTTTCTCTCTCTTTGCTTATATAAGCGAAGCCTTAACTTCCCTCCTTAGGAGCACTGACTGCATTCGTTTGGAGTCTGTTATCCAGGTAGCCATTATCACATTTTATACTCTCATAAACTCTATAATTAATCATATTTTCTAATTCTCATTATTTAAGGATGACAATTTCTTTGAAAATCAAAAGTCAATTAACAATTTTATGTTCTTCTTGAATAATTTGAAGGTCTTAGAATCTGTTAACAGTCATAACACTTCTCCACTCTTATGTGACATTTATTTCTATCCCATTCATTTTTAACCCGACATAACAATATCGTTTACATTCAATGTTTGTTTAATCTTCATATTTCTCTTATTTTCATTTCAGTATTCCTTCATGCATTTCAGATGCCCATTTTGGATTACTTTCCTTCTGCTTGAGAATTTTTGAATTTCTTGGTTCTATTCATGCCAAACTTAAGTTTGTGTGTGTTTAAAAAATTCATATATTTTACCCTAATTGGAAGTTATTTTCTTTGTGAATACAAGTCTAGAATGACAGTTATTTTCTTTAAGGACATTGGAGAGACCACCTATTTGTCGTCTGGGTTTTATTCCTGTTATTGAGAAACCAGCTTTCAGTCTTATTTTTATTCCTATGTAGGAAATTTGTCTTTTAAATTTTTCTTTAGTGTTCTTGAATTCTTCTTTGTCTTTGGTGCTCTTTGGGTTTTTTTTTTTTTTTTTCCCCCTACTATATTATCCAGAGCATGGATTTCTTTTTATTTATTGTGCTCTGGATTAACTGGGTTTATTGAATCAGCAGAATGATATCTATCAACATACTGGAACATCTTCAGTAATATATATTTTTTAAATTGACCTTTTTTACTTTGTCTTTTCATCCTTTCTGGAACTCTCATGTGAGAGTTCCTTTCTCATGTCTCTTAAATTCTTTTTTATATTTCGATTTCCTTATCTCTCTGTGCATTACATGCACACACATAGACATGTAATAGTGAATATCTCTAGTATTATATATTTCTAATATATAATCTATTATTTAATCAAGTGATGAATTTGTAAAATTTTAATCTTATAAAGTTTTTATAAGTTTCATTTACTCATTTTTATGACTTCTTATTTCTCATTCTGTCAGTTTGGCCTTTTATTATTTAATATTAATTTTATGATTTTTCATGTTTAAATATTTTATACTTCATATTTAAAAATATATCTTAAACTATTTCAGAGATATATTTTTAAGTAAAATTTATGACAGGCCATTGTTTTGGGTGAGCTTGTGCACTAGGCTCCAACAGAGTAAAGCAAAATAGAATCACTAGTGCCATATAATCAAACTGAAGCCTTAAAAAAAAAATAAAAAGAAGAATCCCTAAACACACCAGCTTTTCCTTAAAACAGGATATTTACAGCAACTAATAAAAAAGGCCCCAGTTTACCTGAGCCAGCATGATATGGAAGTCCTCTCTGTTTGAAATCTATCAGGAAAGTATCTTTAAAGTGACCAATCTGCTTTTTATTCCTTGTTTCTGCTTTTTCAGCTCCTTTCTGCCTGTGAAGCCCACCTCCTCTGCTCTGCTCATCAGAGCACCTTTTCTAAATGCCTAAAATGGATGCTGCCTGACTTACGAACTCCTAATAAAAGCAATTAGATTTTAAAAATAAATTTGTTGAAAAGTTTTAAACACTATATTTCTACAAACTTTATTATTAAGTTACCATCTAATAGTTTTTGAGGAACAGTTGGTATTTGGTTAAATGGATATGTTATTTAGTGGAGATTTCTGAGATTTTGGTGCACCCATCACCCAAGCAATGTGTACTATACCCAGTGTGTAGTCTTTTATCCCTCACAGCCTCCCACCTCCCCCTCAAGTCCCCAGAGTCCATCAAGTCCCCAGAGTCCATTATAACATTCTCATGCCTTCGCATTCTCATAGCTTAGCTCTCTCTTATAAGTGAGAACACATGATGTTTGGTTTTCCATTCCTGAGTTACTTAACTTAGAATAATGGTCTCAAACTCCATCCATGTTGCTGTGAATGCTATTATTTCATTCCTTTTTATGGCTGAATAGTATTCCATGGTATATATACTCACCACATTTTCTTTATCCACTCGTTGGTTCATGGGCATTTTGGCTAGCTCCATATTTTTGAAGTTGCAAATTGTGTTGCTGGAAACATGTGTTGGAAGTGTCTTTTTCATATAATGACTTCTTTTCCTCTGGATAGATATCCAGTAGTGAGATTGCTGGGTCAAATGTTAGTTCTACTTTTAGCTCTTTAAGGAATCTCCATACTGTTTTCCATAGTGGTTGTACTAGTTTACATTCTCACCAACAGTGTTAAAGTGTTCCTTTTTCACTGCATCCATGCCAACATCTATTGTTTTTTTGATTTTTTAATTATGCCATTCTTGCAGGAGAAACGTGGTATTGCATTGTGGTTTTAACTTGCTTTGCCCTGGTAATTAGTGATGTTGAGTATTTTTTCATGTGTTTGTTGGCCATTTGTGTATCTTCTTTTGAGAATTGTCTATTTATGTCCTTCACCCACTTTTTGATGGGATTGTTGGTTTTTCTGTTGCTAATTTGTTTGAGTTCCTTGTAGATTTTGGATATTCGTCCTTTATTGGATGCATAGTTTGTGAAAATTTTCTTCCACTCTATGGGTTGTCTGCTAACTCTGCTGATTATCTCTTGCTGTGCAATAGCTTTTTAATTTAATTAAGTCTCATCTATTTATCTTTTTTGTTGTTGCACTTGCTTTTGGGTTCTTCGTCATGAACTCTTTGCCTAAGGTAACGTCTAGAAGAGAGTTTCTCATGTTATCTTGTAGAATTTTTATGGTTTCAGGTCTTAGATTTAAGTCTTTGATCCATCTTGAGTTGATTTTTGTAGAAGATGAGAGACGAGGATCCAGTTTCATTCTTCTACATGAAGCTTGCCAGTTATCTCAGCATCCTTTGTTGAATAGGGTGTCCTTTCCCCACTTTATGTTTTTGTTTGCTTTGTCAAAGGTCAGTTGGCTGTAAGTTTTTAATCTTTATTTCTGGGTTCTCTATTATGTTCCATTGGTCTATGTGCCTATGTTTATATCCATACTATACTGTTTTGGTGACTATAGCCTTGTAGTATAGTTTGAAGTCAGGTACGTTATGCCTCCAGGTTTGTTCTTTTAGCTTAGTCTTTTTTTGGCTATGTAGACTCTTTTTTGGTCCTTTATGAACTTTAGGATTGTTTTTTCTAGTTCTGTGAAGAATGATGATGATATTTTGATAAGAAATTCATTGAACTTATAAAAGGCTTTTGGCAGTATGGTCATTTTTACAATGTTGATTCTGTGCATCCATGAGCATGGGATGTGTTTCTCATTTGTTTATATCATTTATGATTTATTTCAGCAATGTTTTGTTGTATTCATTGTAGAGGTCTTACACCTCCTTGGTTAGGTATAATCCTAAGTATTTTATTTTAATTTTCAGCTATTGTAAAAGGAGTTGAGTTCTTGATTTGATTCCCAGCTTGCTTGCTGTTGGTGTATAGCAATGCTAGATTTGTGTATATTAATTTTGTATCCTGAAACTCTACTGAATTCATTTACCAGATCTAGGAGCTTTAAAGATGAGTCTTTAGGGTTTTCTGGGTATACAATCATATCATCAACAAACACTGACAGTTTGACTTTCTCTTTACCAATCTGGATGTCCTTCATTTCTTTCTCTTGTCTGATTATTCTGGCTAGAACTTCCAGTACTATGTTGAATAGAAGTGGTAAAAGTGGGCATCCTTGTCTTGTTTTGTTTCTCAGGGAGAATGCTTTCAACTTTTCCCTTTTCAGTATACTTACTGTTGGCTGTGGGTTTGTCATAGATGGCTTTTATTACCTTAAGGTATGTCCCTTCTATGCCAGTTTTGCTAAGGGTTTTATTCATAAAGGGATGCTGGATTTTGTGAAATGCTTTTTCTGCATCTATTGAGATGATAATATGATTTTTGTTTTTACTTCTGTTTATGTAGTGTATCACACTTATTGACTTGCATATGTTAAACCAACCCTGCTTCTCTTGTATAAAACTGACTTGATCATGGAGTATTGTCTTTTTGATATGCTGTTGGGTTCAGTTAGCTAGTATTTTGTTGAGGATTTTTGCATCTATGATCATCAGGGATATTGGTCTGTAGTTTTCTTTTCTTTGCTTCCTTCTTTCCTGGTTTTAGTATTAGGGTGATGCTGGCTTCATAGAATGATTTGGAGAGGGTTTCTTCTTTTTCTATTTTTTGGAATAGTTTAAGTGGGATTGGTACTAATTCTTCTTTGAATGTCTGATAGAATTCAGCTGTGAATCCATCTGGTCCTGGATTTTTTTTTTTTTTTTTTTTTGGCAATTTTTAAATTACTGTTTCAATCTCACTACTTGTTATTGGTCTGTTTAGAGTTTCTGTTTCTTCCTGGTTTAGTTGAAGAGGGTTGTATATTTCTTGAAATTTATCCATCTCCTCTAGATTTTCTAGTTTCTGCACGTAAAGGTATCTATAGTACCCTTGAATGATCTTTTGTCTTTCTGTGGTATTGGTTGTAATATCTCCTAGTTAGCTTCTAATTGAGCCTATTTCAATCTTCTCTCTTTTCTTTGTTAATCTCTATAAAGTTTTATTGATTTTGTTTATCTTTTCAAAGAACCAGCTTTTTGTTTCATTTATCTTTTGTATTTTTTTGTTTGAATTTCATTATTTCTTTTCTGATCTTTGTTATTTCTTTTCTTCTGCTGGGTTTGGTTTGTTCTTGTTTCTATAGTTCCTGGTCTATTTGTGCTCCTTCAGACTTTTTGATGAAGGCATTTAATGCTGTGAACTTTCCTCTTAGTACTTCTTTTGCTGTATCCCAGAAGTTTTGATAGGTATTGTCACTATTATCATTCAGCTCAAATAATTTTTAATTTCCATTTTGATTTCATTGTTGACCCAGACATCACTCAGGAGAAGGTTATTTAATTTTCATGTATTTGTATAATTTTGAGGGTTCCTTTTGGAGTTAATTTCCAATTTTATTTCACTGTGGTTTGTGAGAGTATTTGATATAATTTTAATTTTCTTAAATTTATAGAGACTTGTTTTGTAGCCTATTATATGGTCTATCTTGGAAAATGTTTCCTGTGTTGGTGAAAATAACGTATATTCTGCAGTTGTTGGGTAGAATTTTCTTGTGAATATCTGTTAAGTCCATTTTTCCTAGAGTATAGTTTAAGTCCATTGTCTTTTTGTTGACTTTCTGTCTTGATGACCTGGCTAGTGCTGTTAGTGGAGTACCAAAGTCTCCCACTATTATTGTGTTGGCATCTATCTCATTTCTTAGTTCTAGTAGTAATTATTTTACAAATATGGGAACTCCAGTGTTAGGTGCATATATATTTAAGATTGTAGTATTTTCCTGTTGTACTAATGCTTTTATCATTGTATAATGTCTGTCTTTGTCTTTTTTAACTGTTGTTGCCTTAAAGTCTGTTTTGTCTGATATGAGAATAGCTAGTCCTGCTTCCTTTTGGTTTCTATTTGCATGGAATATCTTTTTTTTACCCCTTTACCTTAAGTTTGTGTGAGTCCTTATGTGTTAGGTGAGTCTCTTGAAGACAGCAGATACTTGGTTGCTGGAGTTTTATCTATTCTGCCGTTCTGTATCTTTTAATAAGTGGAGCATTTAGGCCATTTATATTCAATATTAGTTTTGAGATGTGAGATACAATTCCATTCTTCATGCTAGTTGTTGCCTGAATACCTTGTTTTTTATTTTTCCGTTTTGTTATTGTTTTACAGATCCTGTGAGATTTATGCTTTAAGGAGGTTCTATTTTGGTGTATTTCAAGGTTTTGATTTAAGATTTATAACTTCTTTTATCATTTCTTATAGTGCTGGCTTGGTAGTTGCAAATTTTTTCAGGATTTGTTTTTCTGAAAAAGACTTCATCTCTCCTTCATTAATAAAGCTTAGTATGGCTGGATACAAAATTCTTGGCTGATAATTATTTTACTTAATGAGACTAAACATGGGACCCCATTCCTTTCTGGTTTGCACCATTGCTGTGGAGAAATCTACTGTCAATCTGATAGGTTTTTCTTATAAGTTACTTGATACTTTTGCCTCACAGCTCTTAAGATTCTTTCCTTTGTCTTGACTTTAGATCACCTAACTATGGCTATGTGCCTAAGTGATGATCTTTTGGGGATTAATTTCCTGGGTGCCTGGCTTAGTTTACCTAACATAATGACCTCCAGTTCCATCCAGATTGTTGCAAATGACAGGACCTCATTTTTTTTAAAGGCTGAATAGTATTCCATTGTGTATAAGTACCACATTTTCTTTATTCATTCATCTGTTGACAGACACTTGAGTTGCTTTTAACTTTTGGCTATTGTGAATAGTGTTGTGATAAACACTGGAGTGCAGTCTTTGAGCTTCTTATATTTGGATGTCTGTATCTCTAGCAAGACCAAGGAAGTTTTCCCCAATTATTCCCTCAAATAAGTTTTCCAAACTTTTAGATTTTTCTTCTTCTTCAAAAATACCAATTATTCTTGTGTTTGGTTATTTAACATAATCTCAAATTTCTTGGAGGCTTTGTTCATTTTTTTAAAAAATTATTTTTTATTTGTCTTTGTTGGATTGCGTTAATTTGAAAGCCTCATCTTCAAGCTCTGAAGTTCTGTCTTCTACTTGTTTGATTCTATCATTGGGATCTTCTAGTGTATTTTGCATTTCTCTAAGTGTGTCTTTCATTTCCAGAAGTTGTGATTGTCTTTTCTTTATGATATCTATTTCTCTGGAGACTTCTTCACCTATATCCTGTATTTTTAAAAAAATTTCTTTAAGTCAGTTTTTAGCTTTCTCTGGCACTTCCTTGAGTAGCTTACTAATCAACCTTCTGAATTTTTTACCTGACCGTTCAGGGATTTCTTCTTGGTATGGATCCATTGCTGAAGAGCTAGTGATCTTTTGAAGGTGTTATAGAACCTTGTTTTGTCATATTACCAGAATTACTTTTCTAGTTCCTTCTCATTTGGGTAGACTGTTTCAGTGGAAAGATCTGGAACTCAACTGTTGTTCAGATTCTTTTGTCCCACGGGGTAATCCTTTGATATGGTGCTCTCCCTTTTCTCCTATGGATGGGGCTTCCTGAGAGCTAGACTGCAGTGATTGTTATTGCCCTTCTGGGTCTAGCCGCCCAGCAGGGTTACTGGGCTGTGGGCTGATGCTGTGAAATGTCTGCAAAGAGTCCTGTGATGTGATCCATTTTCAAGTCTCTAAGCCATGGATACCAGCACCTGCTTTGGTGGAGGTGGCAGGGGAGTGCAGTGGACTCTGTGGGAGTCCTTGGTTGTAGTTTAGTTTAGTGCAGTGGTTTTCTCAAATGCTGGTTATATGAGCAGTAAAATTGTCACATGAACAAACTCAGAACCTCTGGTTAGTCAAGATGTTGGAGGCAGTGGAGTTAGCCATTGTTTTCTCCTTCTTTGGAGTAGGTTCGTTTGGTTATAAGTTGCTATAATGGCTTGAGTTTGTTGGCCTCCAGCCAGGAGGTGGCACTTTCAAGAAAGCACCAGTGGCAGTAGTAGAAAGGGGATATAATCTTGCCCTATGTTGGCCAGAATAAGTACTTGAGTTTCTCAGGTGATGGGTAGGGGCATAGAGCTCCCAAGAGTTTATGTCTTTTGTCCCTGCTACCAGGGCAGGTAGTGAAAAACCATCAAGTGGGGGCAGGGTTAGATGGGTCCGAGCTCAGACTCTCCTTGGGCAGGGCTTGCTGTAGCCACTGTGGGGGTTGGGAGGGTGGTTCTCAGGGCAATAGAGTTATGGTCCCACGGGGGTTATGGCTGCCTCTGCTGTGTCATACAGGTTGCCAGGGAAGTGGGGTAAAGCCAGCAGTGACAGGCCTTACACAGCCTCCATGCAGCCAACAAGGCCAGTCTCACTCCCACTGTGAACCCCCAGCTGCACTGAGTTTATATCCAGGTAGCCATTGAGCAGGGATGATATCTTTCCCAGGCTACGATCCTCCCCACTGAGAGAGCAAACAAAGCTCTCAGGCCTCACCCCTCCCCACCTGCCTGAACCTTTAGCTTTGGCTTCTGTATTTATATCTGTACTTCCTATTCACCTCCCACCCCCAGAATCTGCTTAGGAAAATTTGTGCTTAGTCAGACTTATTACAATTTCAGCTAGGAGCTTCCTTCACTCTGTGGCCCCTCCCCAATTCCACTGGCTGCCTTCCACTCCCAAGGACCCCTGCGAGAAAAGGCCAGGAATGATTTCCTTAGGTTTGAGCTTGGATCAGGAATTCCTACAGGGCTCTTCCCACTGCTTTTTGTACTTTTATATTTTCCTCAGCTCCCAAAATCCATTTCAGCTCTAGGTAAGGTTAAATCTTTCTCCCATGATTGGGATTTTCAGGTTCTCCAGTGGGGATGTGTGTTCAGAGGTAGACTTTTGCCCCTCTCACACTTTGGGAACTCACAGTTTTCATGGCTGTTTCTCAGAGTTTACAACGACAAGCAGATCCTTTTAAAGGGTCTGTGAATTCTTTAGGTTTTCCTGGCATGTTCCTGTGGTAGTTCTTGGAGCAAAAGTTCACTATGTGAATCTCCACATGCTGTTCTGTTCGTCTGAGTGGGAGATGCATATTAGTTCTGTCTCTTATCTACCATTTTCCTCAGATGTCTGTTTATACAAACTTCTTAATGACAGAGAGTTTTCTTTGTTTTATTCACTACTGTATTTTAAGAATATAGGACAATATTTGCCAAATAGAAGACACTCTGTGATACTGTGTTGTATAAATAAATGATACACTATTATCTCTCTGATTTTAAAGTATTTGTGTATCTCACTTCTTGCCTGCTTTTTCTCTTGATTCTTGATCATCATGCTTTGTTTAGAGGTATGTTTTGTTATTTTTGATTTAAGCTCATCTTCTTTTAACTTTATTTATGAAAATTGTGTTCATCTAGAGAAGACTTATGTTTATTTCTGCTAGTTTCTTGGATGCACTGCAAAGTTGGAGCAACTTGAAACTTAATTACTGGTTTTATGGTTTTTAGACTACCTAGGTAGTATTAATTCAGGCTGCATCAAATAAAAATCTGGATTTGGGATGTTTTTGTTTGTTTGCTTTTTTCCTCCTCTTCCCATCATTAAAGTTCAAGGCAGACAATTTGTCTTGCTAGTGGTTTGGCAAACACATTTTTAGTCTACATGTACATTGGGCATTAACTTGCTAGGCCAGCACTGTTCAACAGAAATGTAACATGTGCCATATACACATAATGTAAAATTTTCTAGTAGCAATATTAAAAAATAAAAAGATACAGGTAAAATAATTATAGTCATATTTTTTCTTTAATATTATTTTAATATGTATATAATCATATAGAAATTATTAATGAGATTTTTACATGTTTTTCATCCTAAGTCTTTGAAATGTGGTCCTTCACACAGAGCACAGATCAGTTCCAACATTGCAGTTTTATTGAAAAACCATCTGTGTTTATGTTTCAAAAATGTTACAGTTGAAAAAGTAGATTTGAATGCCTAGGTTGTTCCAAACATAGCTAAAATTTTCAAATAACTGAATTGAGTATCAGTTCTTAAAGCAAAATTAATTTAAATAAAATTGAAATTTAGTTTTTCAATATCATCAGACAGGTGCCAACTTCTCAATATCCATATGTGGCTGGTGGCTACAGTGTTGGACAGTACAGATCTCGGGTCCAAATAAATGGGGACTTCTTATATTAGATACTCACACCTTGGGCAGGCCCTGCTGCTTTTTCATGTGTTTTCTGAACACTAAGAGACCATTGATAACCACATTTCATGGCCAACCGTGAATGGCAAATGTTTTTATGGAGTATTTGTATTCAGTGTTCCTCTTTCCACTGATATTTAGTCTTTCTCTTCTTTTTTGTCTTCAAACTTCTATGTTTGCCATCCTTTTAATATACATTTTATGTAATGTTTTCAATACTTTATCCTACATTTAAAACATTTAGTCATTGGGATAGTCAGCTATGTCATGCAGTCTTTGTTTCTCCCTGAAAAGGAAGTCCTTTGAATCATTTGATCCTGGGGAGAAAATACAGAAAAGATTATTCTTCCAAAATGCTTAACTCAACCCTCTCAAATTCCTCTACAGCTTTAGGGAAAAAATAAAGCAGTGATTTAAGTAATAAAAATAAAAAAGGGCTTACAATTTAAATAGCCTAGTTCATACCAAAGTTTATTGTTTGTGAAACAGTATAGTTCTCCTGATATTATTAAGATTAACAATGGGTATATCCTATTTCTTGCTCTTGAAATATTATAAGAAGTAGAAAATTGCAAATGCTTCAAAATAAAAATAGCATCTACCATGAAGGATTTATTTACTCGCTTTGAGAAATAGTACAGAAACCATCTTAAGGGCAAATTTCTTATAATCTCTCTCATAGTTCTCAAACTGTTTGCCATTGTTCCTTATGTTTTAATGCTAACATTATTTTGCTTCTCATACTCACAACTCTTCTTTATTTGTAACAGATAGTGTACAAAGAGACGTAGAAGTCTGTGTTTTAAAATGAGGTTAGTTGTCTTTTCATCTGAATGAAATGAAAGTTGACAGTTTTAATATAAACCGTGGTACAACAAAAATGTACAATGCCTGAGCTATTGAAAAACTAGTTTTCTTAGTAAACACATGGAGTTTTTATAAGTTAAAGAGGAACTAGGAATATATATCATAAAGCATTTGACAACTGATTTATTGCCATACAAGTTAATAGCATAAATAAGTGAATATCTACAATAGAAGTATAGTTTCTTGGTATACTTTGTGCTATTTATTTATACCATCAAATAAGTGTTCCATGAAGTAGGTTTACATTAGGTAGTTCACCAATTTAGCAATGTCTTATTGAGCAACTACTACAGGCAAAGTGCCTTTTTGTAAGAGATACATAAATGAAAAGACCTTTTTTTTTAATGTCCTAATGGAGCAAACTGAAAATGTCCATTTTAAGTCATAATTTTCTAAGCACAAGAAAGGCCATTAACACTTATCAATAACATAAATGTATCCAATAAACTTTTTGTGTTTTTTTCCAACATTTGGTTAGACTTAATGTCCAAATTCTTCTCATCAGCTAAAGCCATATGCAACTGATTTCTGCTATGTATGTACCTTGATTTGCCCTCAATTGAACCTTAGCCAGAAACAATTTTTATTCTTCTTTAAACTTTTAGAGAATGGACTCATGTGTCTTATATGCTATATTTCTTATTTTGCTTTATATTTTGTCTCAACCATACTTAATTTTCTTAGCTTTTTTTTTTTTTTTTTAATCTTAAAGTCAGAATCAATTTCCTGCATTGGCATAGTGCCCTAGCTATATTAGGTTTTCCAACACTGAAAAAATGAAAAAGCAAAAAAAAAAAAAAAAAAGTATTCTATATATTTTCCTTTACATATAGGCAAGAAACATTGTTCTTTACATTGAATAGTAAAAACTTATCTAGCATTTTTATCAGCAGGAAAATTCTAGAAGCTGGAAATTCTGGTGTAACCCAATACCAACTTTCAATCCAGTATTAGATAAGCTTAAGAAAGTTAATAGTAAATATATGTAACATATTATATTCAGAAAACTATTATTTACTGTTCCTGCAGTTCTTTAGTAAAATGGTTAAGACAATGCCCCATAGAAATTTTAGAAATAATTACAATATGTAATTACTACAACACTACCCTGTTATTCACTGAATGATTTCTAAGAGGTAGTGAAAGAGAATTGCTTAGAAAAGAAAGCCATTTGAGAGAAAAAAATTAAATTTCGGAAACAATCTAACACCAGTATTTCATTTTGATGAAGTGACTTTTAAAAATACCTAACTTTTTTTTTTTCTGATTGATTGGCACTTAATTAAAAATGTGATTTTTGTTGTAGTAAAAGACACTGAAAACTGAGTTACATAGTAATGTAATTTGTAAGATCTATGGATAGATTACAAAATAAATAATTTTACATATATTTGGAATTGGGGCATCATCAAAAATATATTATTAATTAAATGTAAATAATATATACTTCAAAATTTAAAATTTTGAAAAGCTTGTACTTAGACTTTGGCTAAATTGTACTTTTCATGGATAAAGTGTTATTATTTTATCTGAAACTTTCTTCTTCTAGCCATAAAATATTATTTAAAATCAGAAGATGTACTTTTATATTTGCTTATTCAAATTTCCTAATATTTGTCAGGTTTAAGAAATATTGTACAAACACTTTAGTTTTGCTTTAAATAATGTGTCATTGAAAAGCAGTTTTTCTCTGATTATCGGAATGTATTTTTCTGTTAGTGTGATGACTGAGCTTTTCAAAATATTCACTGGGAGGAGAAAAAATTTACATGTTGCTGATAATAGACCTATTCTTCAAAATGCCAAAGGAAGTTGTGCTATCTGATGAACATTTTATTAAAAAGTTGAGTGGAATAGTAATAAGGGAGGTTTTTCTCTCCATCCTGAATTTACATTTTCTCAGTTGGCCCACTTAAAATCCCAGGGGGAAGTACTTACCTTGGATAACCCTTTTTTCCCTGTCCTCTTTACATTGACTTTACACATAGAGGCAAATATGTTTTGTCCAAGAGTTTTAAATTCTTGGATACTACAACTTTTTATTAGATTATGGCATAGTCTGAATTTAGCCATTTTGGACAATGTATCACGCATGGTTATGATGATGAAAGATTCAAGGGCTACATGCTGACTGAAATAATGAGCCAGCTTCCAAGTAATTATGAAAGTAAATGTGTTTATAAGAATGGTTTTGGTTTCAGTAAGATCTCAGGTACATTTTATTTATTCCTACAGAGTGCTGTACTTATCATAATATGTAGTCACTAATTAGAAATGTTTGAAAAGAAAATTAACCTGATATAAAACTAATCTAATATCACAATGTTAAAACTAACTTATTGCATATCATGAACTTACATGTATTTTTATCTATGATGTTTAAGGGTATATGTGTTTTACGTGAAGATGTGGGAGAGTTGCAAAAGGTACATAAATATAAGCCTTCCAAAAGTGTTTTAAATCAATATAATAGGGATTTTTTTAGTGTAATGCTCTTTGTAGCATTTTTAGTAATTATGGCTTTAAACACTTAATATAAAATTTATTCATTACTTAAACTATTTTTGAATGCAAATATTGCCTTATTTTGAAATATTCAACAAATCCATGCATTGAAGATGAAAAAGTATTTAAAATTTGAAGGAAAACTCAGTGACTAATCAGATTTTAAAAAATTATTGTAATTTCTCTCTTTTTAAAAAATGCATTGCTTATCAATATGGAGCAAGGGCTTATTTCATTATTAATCAAGACAGCTTTAATCTTAAAAAATGAATCAAAATTTGTTCTGTGCCTGATACCATTCAACACTGAAACAATTTTGGAAATCTTATTTCCACACTCCCTATTTTCGACTTTGCCTTAACAATAGGTTCCACAGAAAATAATATAGAAATTGAGCTTATTGCTTAGTCAAATGCATAAGTAGGGCTGATTTAAAATAACAGAAAACACCTATTTCACTTTTCTTTGATATTATCATTATTATTTTTCTTTTATTTTAGGTTCAGGAGGTACATGTGCAGGTTTGTTACATGGGTAAACTGCATGTTGTAGCAGTTTGGTCAACAAATTATTTTATCACCCAGGTAATGAGCATAGTACCCAATAGGTATTAGGTTGGTGCAAAAGTAATTGCCATTTATTGGCATTAAAAGTAATGACAAAAACCAAAATGATAGTTTTTCGATTCTCACTCTCATCTCATCCTCCACCTTCAATATGCAGTGGTGTCTGTTATTGTCTTCTTGTGTCCACGTGTACTCAATGTTTAGATCTCACTTACAAGAGAGAACATGTAGTATTTGTTTTTTGGTTTCTGCATTACATGGCTTAGGATAATGATCTCCAGCTCCATCTGTGTTGTTGCAAAGGACATGACTTTGTTCTTTACGGCTACATATGATTCCATGATGTGTGTACAACATTTTTTAATCCAATCGGTCATTGATGGATATCTAGGTTGATTCCACATCTTTGCTATGTTGAATAGTGCTGTGATAAACACATGTGTGCATGTGTCTTTATGGTCGAACAATTTATATTCCTTTGGGTATATACTCAGTAATGGGGTTGCTGGGTCAAATGGTAATTCTGTTTTAAGTTCTTTGAGGAGTCGCCACACTGCCTTTCACAATGGCTGAATTAATACACCCCCACCCAGCAGTGTATAACATTCCCTTTTCTCTGCAACCTCACCAGCATCAGTTATATTTGGACTTTTTAATAATAGCCATTCTGTCTGGTGTGATATCATATCTCATTGTGGTTTTGATTTTCATTTCCCTAGTGATTGGTGATATTGAATATATTTTCTTATGCTTGTTGGCCACATGTACATGTATATCTTCTTTTGAGAAGTGTCTGTTCATGTCCTTGGTCCATTTTTTAATGGGGTTGTTTGTTTTTGTATGATCATTTGTTTATGTTCCTTATAGATTCTGAATATTAGACCTTTGTCAGATGCAGAGTTTGCAAATATTTTCTCCCATTTTGTAGGTTGTCTGTTTACTCTTTTGGTAATTTCTTTTACTGTGCAGAAGCTCTTTAGCTTAGGTGCCATTTGTCAATTTTTGGTTTTGTTGCAATTATTTCTGGCATCTTTTTCCTGAAACCTCTGCTATGGCCTATGTTCATAATGGTATTTCCTAGGTTTTCTTCTAGGATTTTTATAGTTTTATGTTTTACATTTAAGTGTTTACTCCATCTTGAATTGATTTTTGTATATGGTATAAGGAAAAGCTCCAGCTTTATTTTTCTGCACGTGTCTAGCCAGTTATCCCAGCGCTATTTATTACATAGGGAGTCCTTTCCCTATTGCTTGTTACTGTGAACTTTGTCAAAGATCAGATGATTGTAGATGTGAGGCTTTATTTCTGGGTTCGCTAACCTGTTTCCTTAGTCTATGTATCTGTTTTTGTATCAGTACCATGATGTTTTTATTATCGTAGCCTTGTAGTACAGTTTGAAGTCCAGTAGTATAATGCCTCAAGCTTTGTTCTTTTTGCTTGTGATTGCTGTGGCTATTTGGGGGTCTTTTTAGATTCCATATGAATTTTAGAGTAGTTTTTTCTTATTCTGTGAAAAATGTAATTGTTATTTGATAGAAATAGGATTGAGTCTGTAAATTGCTTTGGATAGAATGGCCATTTAAACAATGTTGATTTTTCTTATTGATGAGCATGGAATTATTTTATTTGTTTGTGGCATCTCTGATTTCTTTTAGCAGTGTTTTGTAATTCTTGCTATAGACATCTTTTACAAATCTGTTTAGCTGTGTTCTTAGGTATTTTATTCTTTTTGTGGCTGTTGTGAATGAAATTGCATACTGAACATTGATTTTGTATCCCAAAGCTTTGCTGAAGTTGTTTATCAAATCTAGGAGCCTTTGGGCAGAGACTATGGGCTTTGCTATGTAGGTAAAAATATCATTCATGAAGAGAGATAGTTTGACTTTCTCTCTTCATATTTGGATGCCCTTTATTTCTTTCTCTTGCCTGATTGCTCTGGCTAGAACTTCCAGAACTAAGCTGAATAGGAGTAATAAGAGAGGTCATTCTTGTCTAGTTCTGGTTCTCAAGAGGAATGTTTCATCTTTCGGCTATTCAGTATGATGTTGACTGTGGGCTTGTCATAGATGGCTCTTTTTATTTTGAGGTATGTTCCTTTGATGCTTAGTTTGTTGAGGGTTTTTAAAATGAAGGGATGTTGAATTTTATCAAAAGACTTGTCTGAGTCTGTTACAATGATCATGCTTTTAGTTTTGTTTATGTGATGAATCACATTCATTGATTTGCAGGTATTGAACCAATATTGCATCCCAGGGATAAAGCCTACTTGATCATGGAAGATTAGCTTTTTGTGGTGCTGGTGGATTTGGTTTACTAATATTTTGAGCAGTTTTGCATCTGTGTTCATCAGGAATATTGGCCTGAAGTTTATTATTGTTTTTTTTTTTTTCGTTGTGTCTCTGTCAGATTTTGGTATCTAGATGATGTTGACCTCTTAGAATGAGTTATCGAGGGGTCCCTCCTCCATGATCTTTTGGAATAGTTTCATTAGGACTGGTACCAGCTCTTCTGTATACATCTGGTATAATGTGGCTGTGAATCCATCTGGTCCAGGGCTTTTTCTGGTCGGTAGTTTTGTTGTTGTTGTTTTCTGATTAAATTTCAGAACTCATTATTGGTCTGTTCAGGAATTCGGTTTCTTCCTGGTTCAATCTTGGGAGATTGTAGTTTCCAGGAAATTATCCATTTATTCTAGGTTTTTCAGTTCATGTGCATAGAGGTGTTCATAATAGTCTTTGAGGTTTTTTTGTATTTCAGCGGGACTAGTGGTAGGGTCCCCTTTGTCATTTCTGATTGTGTTGATTTGAATCTTCTCCCATTTTTATTTGCTAGTTTTTTTTAGTGGTCTATCAATCTAGTTATTCATTGATATTTTGTATAGTGTTCCTTTTCTCCATTTTGTGAGGTCAGTTCTGATTTTGGTTATTTCTTTTCTTCTGTTAGCTTTGGGGTTGGTTTGCTTTTGTTTTTCTTGTTCCTCTAGGTGTGATGTTAGGTTGTTAATTTGAGATCTTTCTAACTTTTTGATGTGGGCATTTAGTGCTATAACTTTCCTCTTAACACTGCTTCAGCTGTGTCTCAGAGATTCTGGAATGTTGTATCTTCGTTCTCATTGGTTTCAAAGAATTTCTTGATTTCTGCCTTAATTTTGTTTTTTACCCAAAAATCTTTCAGGAGCAGGTTTTTAAATTTCCATATAATTGTATGGTTTTGAGAGATCTTCTTAGTATTGATTTATATTTTTACCGTGCTTTGGTCTGAGAGTATGATTGGTATGATTTCAGTTTTTTTGAATTTGTTGACAGTTGCTTTATGGCTAGGGTCTGGTCGATTTTAGAGTATGTGCCATGTGCACACAAGAAGAATGTATATTCTGTTGTTCTTGGGTGGGATGTTTGGTAGATGTTTGTTAGGTTCATTTGGTCAAGTGTCAAATTTAAGTCCTGAATACCTTTGTTAGTTTTCTGTCATCTTGATGATCTATCTAATACTGTCAGGGGGGTGTTAAAGTCTCCTACTATTACTGTGTGATTATATAAGTCTCTAAGAATTTGTTTTATGAATCTGGGTCCTTCAGTGTTGGATGCATATATATTTAGGACAGTTAAGTCTTGTTGAATTGAACCCTTTATTGTTATGTAATGTCCTTCTTTATCCTTTTTGATTACTGTTGCTTAAAAGTCTCTTTTGTCTGAGATAAGAATAAGAACCCGGTTCTTTTTTGTTTTCCTTTTGCTTGATAGATTTTTCTCCATCTCTTTACTTTGAAACTATGGATGTTATTGCAAGTGAGATGGATCTTTTGAAGATAGCATGGAGTTGGGTCTTGCTTCTTTATCCAACTTGCCATTCTATACCTTTTAAGTGCGGTGTTTAGCCCATTTACATGCAAGTTTAATATTGATATGTGTGGAATGATCCTCTGTCATTGTACTATTAGCTGGTTGTTATGTAGACTTCATGGTGTAGTTGCTTTAAAGTGTCAATAGTTTTTGTACGTAAGCATGTTTTTGTAGTGCTGCTAATGTTTTTCATTTCCATGTTTAGCACTCCCTTAAGGACCTCTTGTAAGGCAGGTCTGGTGGTAACAAATTCCCTTAGCATTTGCTTGTCTGAAAATGATTTTATTTCTGCTTTACTTATGAAGCTAAGTTTGGCTGGATAATTCTTGGTTGGAATTTCTTTTCTTTAAGGATGCTAAATATAAGCCCCAATCTCTTCTGGCTTCTAGTCTTTCTGCTGAAATGTTCACTGTTAGCCTGATGTGGTTCTCTTCGCAGGTAACCTGCCCCTTCTTGCTAGCTGACTTCTTTAGCATTGACTTTGGAGAATCTTATGACTGTGTGTCTTGGAGATGGTTTTCTTGTATAGGGTCTTACAGGGTATCTCTGAATTTCCTTAATTTGACTGTCAACCTCTCTAGTGAAGTTGTGGAATGTTTCATGGATGATATTCTCAAATTTGTTTTCAAAGTTGCTTGCTTTCTCTCTCCCTCTCATGTATGGATTCCAGTGAGTTGTAGATTTGATCTCCTTACATAATCCCATATTTCTTGGAGGTTTTGTTCATTCTTTTTTCTTGATTTTTCTCTGACTGATTTAGTTTAGATATCCAGTCATCAAGCTCTGAGGTTCTTTTCTCCATTTGGTTTATTACACTGTTAAAACTTCCAATTGTGTTATGAAATTCTCGTAGTGAGTTTTTCAGCTCAATCAGATCAGTTTGACTCTTTCTTGATATGGATATTTCATCTTTCAGCTCTTGTATCACTTTAGTTAATTTGTTAGATTTCTTGAACTGGGTTTCAACTTTCTCCTGAATGTCTATGATCTTGCTTGCCATCTAGATTCTGAATTCTATGCATGTTATTCCAGTCATTTTAGTCTAGTTAAGAGCCATTGCTAAGGAGCTAGTGCAGTTGTTTGGTGATAAGAAGACACTGGCATTTTGAGTTGCTGGAGTTCTGATATCGGTTCTTTCTTGTCTGTGGGGGCTGATACTCCTTTAATCTTTGAAGTTGCTTTCCTTTGGATGGGGTTTTATTGCTTTTATATTCTTTTATGCCCTTGAGGATTTGACTGTGGGTTCAGTCAACTAGTTTACTTTCTGGATAATTTCAGTGGGCCAAGGCTTAGCTTGTTACTCCTGGGTTGCCTGCTGTAATGCTGGGGGGCTGGGACCAGGCCCAGGGCTTTGTTCTCTGGCCCTTGAGGTTAAGCAGCTGCTTTGCTAGAGGGACCAAGGTGTAACTGGTCCACTGTCAACAACACTCTGATGTGGGTGCTGGAAAAAGTACTTCATCAGAGTGGTAGCAGTGGGGTCCATGCGTGGGCACACATGCCAGCAGCAGCAGGAAATATTGTTTTTAAAATTTTTATTTTATTCATGTAGAAGAATGTTAAGGGGTCATAAATGAACTTATTAGCTATAGAAGCTTAATTTAACATTATTCATTTTAATAATGTTATTCTCTATTTCACAGATTAATATATAATTTAACTTTCAAAAATGTTATCTGTGTCTCTAATTGTGTTTTACTACATACAACTTATGAAATTACTTTTTAGTGTTATAATAATTGGCATTAAATTTTTGCTAAAAAGTATCAGGAGTTCTGTAAACTTGAAGAAAGTTTCTTTGATATATCATTTTTATATGCGATCAGAAGTCTCATGAAATGTTAATACTTCATAAATTATTACTATATATAAAGTATATTTCAGAAGGCTGAAAATATTTATTTGGTAACTAAAAGCACATTTCAATTTGACAAGATGGGAATTTGTTGTCTAGAACACTATATATTGCCCTAACATCTCAATTAGCCTACCTAGTAAACACATTTGCTATTGTAGTGAGCAAGCAGGGATTTTTCTGTGTGGTTTTGTTGTCTTTCAATACTTCATTTTAATCAGAGCTGAATTAGAGAACTGGGAATGTCAGACCTGGAAGGAACCAAATATGTCAACTTTATCAAGTTTATGAGACTTTGCCAGGAGATTCTCCATTTGTTCTTTTAGTCCATATAAAAGCAAGTATAGTCATGCACCACATAATAATGCTTTGGTCAATGATGGATTGCATATATGACAGTGGCCTTATAAGATTATAATATATTTCTGCTGTACTTTTCTCTGTTCAGATATGTTTAGATACACCAATACTTGCCATGTGTTACAATGCCCTACAATATTTATACAGTAACATGCTGTACAGGTGTGGTGGCTCACACCTGTAGTCCCAACACGTTGGGAAGCTGAGGCGGGAGCATCCTGTGAGGCCAGGAATTTCAGACCAGCCTGGACAACTGAGCAAGACCCTGACTCTAAAACAAAATCCAAAGCAAACAAACCAACAAAAAACCCACATTTAAAAAACAAATGAAAATGTCTATTATTTGTATGTGTTAAGCACTTATTATATAAGCCAGTGCTGTTCTATGAGCTTTACTTGTGTTAATTATTTTTATAATTCTCAAAACAATCCTATAATTTAGGTATTAGTATTATTTTTGTTTTATGCATAATGCAACTGTAGAAAGGTTGTTACAACACAGTTTATTTATAATGGCCAAATCCTTCAGTGGCTTATGAAAACAACTTCATTGTATGAGAATAGTAGCCCTATCAGTGGACTAAAAAGCAGTACTTCCACTAATTTGGGCAAGTCACTTAGATATTTCTGTCTGTATTTACTAAGGTTTCATGCAATTGTAACATCATCTGATTTTATTGCTTAAACTCTGGTAATACTGTATTTATAATTATTTAATAATATAATGATGTGAGTGAGTTCTATTATGGTGTCCAGGGTGACAAAAATATCATCCCTAGGAGATATTAAGAATAGATGCTAAAACTAGGCATTCTTTTGTCTTTGCTTCTTTGTTAATATCTATGGAAATTCTTTGTATTAGAAAATCTGTAAGTGAAGAAAATATTAAAATAGCTTATTTAACAACATGTGTTTTTTTAAAAAGCTACTTTGGTTCTAGGTAACATAAATCAATATGAGCAAGTTTATGCAAGACAGGGAATTGATTGGAATAGTCTGGAATGTCACAAAATCTAAGGAAATATTAATGTTCAGATCTTATGGGGGATGGAGTTCAGATCAGCTCTACTCCACGAATCTTAGCAGAGGATTTAATGTTCCCTCATTCTATGGCTTAGCCATTAATCTCAAAGACTTATCTCTAAATCACCAATTCAAATTATTGGGTGATAATTTGATTGGCCCATGTCACATTATATGCCCACCCTGTTCTATTATTTCTGGCCAGAGGGCCATGTTCCATTAATAAAAGAAAAAAGGTCCTTGCTGTTGGTAGATATCTTTATAGATGAGGTAGGCAGTTCTCAAAATAACATACCAGGATATACACACCAATATGATCTATGTTAATATTACAGTTGGGAAAACCATCAGAATAAAGTTATTTTTCCTTCCTTCCTCCATGTAATAAATGCATTACAAACATGGCAAAAATACTACCTGCTTCACCGAATCCGCACTCTATAATGTGGTCTTGTAGCTCTGTTCATCAAGAGATGGAGTCTTTGAATCTGAACTGGCCCTGTTTTGGTCAAAAGACATTGTAAGTTATGTAGTGTTAGTTCTGAGGCCTAGCCTCTAGCATCTTTTTTTTTTTTTTCTTTTATCTCAATCCATGGCTTGTGAAAAAGCCCAAACCATCCTTCTGAATTCTAAAAGACACCTCTTAACAGTGCTATTGTGCAGCCTGTGGCCACAATGTGATTGAGGCCTTTCTAGACCAGCCAGTTTCCAGCCAACTCACCAGCTGCTTGTAGATGCATGATGAACAAGCTCAATCAGGATCAGTCGAGACTGGCTTAGTTTAGTAGAACCACCTCACTGACCCATAGACTTATGAGCAATAATAAATGCTTTTTGTTTTAAATCATTGAGTCTTGAAGTTGTTTCTTTTGGAGTAATAGCAAATGTGCACACCCAATTCAACAAATAACTATTTTTCCCCAATTTTTCAGTTTTCCTGTAGAGTGAAATAGTTTTCTCATTTGGTGTTAGAATGAGTCCTTATTTAAATGTAAGAATGCAAAGTAACTCAATTTTCCCAAGATTACTTTATATTCTATTTGGTGAAAATAGTTATAAGTATTTTGTAGAAAATTTTGGCTACTCTCAAGTGTTTTGTAAACTTCTGTTTTTGAAATTGGTTTTGTGGTATAGTTAATTATCGTGTAATCACCAAACTGCTTATTTGAACATTTCAAATTATTTTAGCTTTGCCTGTACAAATGAGTTCTTTTTCAAAATAGCGATAGAAATATAATTATACATAAAGAATAGAATGAGAAGAAATCAAACACATTCGTTTTGCTGTAATAAATACAAATAAGGATTCACATGAATGAAATACTTATTTATGAATTTCTAAAAGTGAAAAACAGCTATGAACTCTTTTTTTTTACTGTTCAGACTTTTCTAATCTTTAAATTCATTTATTATTATTTTCAGTAAAGCCTGTGTTCCTGATCACAAGTGGATGGTATCTAGACTGGAATCAAATTCAACTTATAAACCCAATAGAGAGTTATTGACCCCCTCATACTGTTGGATCTTCTTTTCCAAACATCTTTTGTCAACTTTTTTTATTTGTACAGATCTGTTTCTTATATTTTTCATAAATACCTTACACTAATTTCCTAATATTTACATTTTTAAAGATAGCTTTTGATAGAATCTTGGTAAAGTACTTTTTAAAAACTATGAACGTGCACACGTGACATTCTCCTTGATTCTATTAATGTGATTCATTGTATTACTGGCTTTCCAAATGCTAAATTTCATGTGCATATCTGGCATAAAGGGCACTAGATTATGAGATCATGCTAGAATGCTTCACTGTGCTCACACAGTGATTTCTAAGATTTAAAATTTTTAAATTTACATTCATATGTCCTATATGTCTATAAAAATCTTTTTCTAAAACTTTTATTTTGGGTTCAGGGGTACATGTGTAGGTTTATTTTATAGGTAAATTGTGCGTCAGGTGGTTTCAGTGTACATATTATTTCATCACCTATGTTAGAAGCATAGTATCTGACAGTTCTTTAGTCCTCTGCCTCTTCCCACCCTCCACTCTCAAGTAGGTCCCCATGTCTCTTGTTTTATACTTTCTGTCCAAGTGTACTCAGTGTTTAGCTCCCACTTATAAGTGAGAATATCTGGTAGTTGGTTCTCTGTTCCTGCATTAGTTTGCTAGGGAATATGACCTCAAGCTCCATCCATGTCCCTGCAAAGGACATGATCTTGTTCTTTGTTATGGCTGCATAGTATTCCATGGTGTGTATGTACCACATTTTCATTTCCTTTTTTTAAAATTTATTTTATTTTATATTTACAAATAATACACCTACATTTATAGATCAAATGAATATTGTCATCTTTTTTTAGTGCTCAATAGGTAGTTTTTTTAAAATTTTAATTAATTAATTAATTAATTTATATTATACTTTAAGTTCTAGGGTAAATGTGCACAACGTGCAGGTTTGTTATGGCTGCACCCATTAGCTTGTCATTTACATTAGGTATATCTCCTAATACTATCCCTCTCTCCTTCCACCACCGCACAACAGGCCCCAGTGTGTGATGTTCCCCACCCTGTGTCCAAGCGTTCTCATTGTTCAATTCCCACCTATAAGTGAGAACATACGGTGTTTGGTTTTCTGTTCTTGCGATAATTTGCTCAGAATGGTTTCCAGCTTCATCCATGTACCTACAAAGGACATGAACTCATCCTTTTTTATGGCTGCATAGTATTCCATGGTGTGTATGTGCCATATTTTCTTAATCCAGTCTATCATTGATGGACACTGGAGTTGGTTCCAAGTCTTTGCTATCATGAATAGTGCCTCAATAAATATATGTGTGCATGTGCCTTTATAGCAGCATGATTTATAATCCTTTGGGTATATACCCAGTAATGGGATGACTTGGTCAAATGGTATTTCTAGTTCTAGATCCTTGAGGAATCACCACACTGTCTTCCACAATGGTTGAACTAGTTTACAGTCCCACCAACAGTATAAAAGTGTTCCTATTTCTCCACATCCTCTCCAGCACCTGTTGTTTCCTGACTTTTTAATGATTACCATTCTAACTGGTGTGAGATCGTATCTCATTGTGGTTTTGATTTGCATTTCTCTGATGGCCAGTGATGATGAGCATTTTTTCATGTGTCTGTTGGCTGCATAAATGTCTTCTTTTGAGAAGTGTCTGTTCATATCCTTTGCCCATTTTTTGATGGGGTTGTTTGATTTTTTCTTGTAAATTTGTTTAAGTTCTTTGTAGATTCTGGATATTAGCCCTTTGTCAGATGAGTAGTTTGCAAAAATTTTCTTCCATTCTGTAAGTTGCCACATTATATAATCTGTCATTGATGGGCATTAACATTAATTCCATGTCTTTGCTATTGTGAATAGTGCTGCAATGAACATCCACATGCATGTGTCTTTATGATAGAATGATTTATATTCCTTTGGGTGTATATCCAGTAATGGGATTGCTGGGTCTCATGGCGGTTCTGTTTTTAGCTCCTTGAGGAATCATCACACTGATTCCACAATGGTTGAACTAATTTACACTCCCACCAACAGTGTGTGAGCAGCCCATTTCTCCATAACCTCACCAGCAAATATTTTTTTATTTCTTTTAGTAATAGCCATTTTGACTGTTGTTAGGTGATATTTCATTGAGGTTTTGATTTGCATTTGTCTAATGATTAGTGATGTCCAGCACTTTTTCATATGCTTATTGGCTACCTCTATATCTTCTTTTGAAAAGTATCTTTTCATATCCTTTGCCTAATTTGTAATA
This sequence comes from Macaca mulatta, assembly GCF_049350105.2. Taxonomy (NCBI): domain Eukaryota; kingdom Metazoa; phylum Chordata; class Mammalia; order Primates; family Cercopithecidae; genus Macaca; species Macaca mulatta. The sequence goes on from NC_133411.1 coordinate 128,990,474, forward strand.
GGGTTATTCATTTTTTGCTTGTCAATTTGTTTACATTGCTTATAGATTCTGGATATTTGATTTTTGTCAGATGCATAGTTTGCAAATATTTTCTCCATTCTGCGGGTTGTATGTTTACTTTATTGATAGTTTATTTGGCTGTGCAGAAGCTCTTTAGTTTAATTAGGTCCCATTAGTCAACTTTTGTTTTTGTTGTAATTGATTTTGGCATCTTCATCCTGAAATCTTTTCCAGGTCCTATGTCCAGCACGATATCCCCTAGTTTATCTTCCAGTGTTTTTATATTTTTAGGTTTTAAATATAAGTCTTTAATCCATCCTGAGTTAATGTTTGCATATGGTGTAAGGATGGGCTCCAGCTTCAATCTTTTGTATGTAGCTAGCCAGTTATCACGGGACATAATCTGCTGTCCAGGTGCCTCCTGGGGGAACGTGGGGTTGTGCCTGCCTGCAAAGTTCAGGCAGAAGTACAACTTGTGGACTGGAAGCTCTAGCAGGTATGGCTTTCCTGGCTATGAGAAGTTAAGGTAGGTGTAGTTGCCCATCCTGCCATCCATGTATTTCCCAGGACAATAGGAGGCTGCACCCTCTCGCTGGGTTCACACAGAGTGGGACTTCTGGGCTGGAGCCTTCAGTAGGTATTTACCACTTGGCTACCAGTGATGAGAGTAGCTGGAGTTGCTGGCCATGCTATCTGTTTTTTGCCTGGGGCAACAGGAGGCTGTGGCCACCAGCTGAGTTCAGAGAGAAGTGGGACTGCTGGGCCAGAAGTTGGCACTGAACTTTGTCTGGTGATGGAGGGTGAAGCAATCTTATTGCTCCCAGGGACCATGACATTGCTCCCAGGGACTCTGCTGGGGCTATGGTGCCCATGCTGGTCAGCTCCAAGTCCCAAGGCTTGTAGAGGTTCCCTTGGACTTGAGAGTTGCCCTTGCAAAGCATTCACATGGCGCTGTGCTTGTCTAATAGTGCAGTGGGGAGTGTAGGGGGCCAGGCGCATTCTCCCATTCTTAGTCTTTCACAGTTCCCTTTGGAGAATGTGAATCCCCCAGACGGCTCTCACTCATTCACCTTTCCCGTGTTGGAGACGTTCTCCTGGCTCCACGCTGAGCCTAAATGGGCTGGTACCTACCTTTGCTCCTCTCTTGCTCTCTGTGTCACCCTGCTGCCTGATGGATCCCAATGTGGTTTCTCAGATGACTATCCTGCAGGATCTGTGTTCACCAGCCCTTTTGTTTCCTTTCTGTGAGAGCAGCACACACGAGCTGCTTCTAGTTTGCCATCTTCACCTTTTAAGATGAATTATATAGTCTGTTCATTAACTTATGTAGAAATAGATTATTTTCTGTCGTTTATATTTTTGATTCGTTCCAAATTGCTTATGTTAGTGGAATAGAGTAGAATTTAGAACAGAATTATGCAGCTTTGTCTGATAGATTGGTAGTTTGATAGATAGATGTAAAAATGGATGGAATGTGTGGTAAACTGGTTAATACAATGTCTGGTACGCAGTTTTCCCTCAATAAATATGAGCTGGGTATCATCTTACAGAGGTTTGTTATTAAAATTATTGTATACACCATGGGGAGGTATTAATCTTAAAAATAAAACAATTATTGAGAAGTAGCATCATTAAACAGAATATTTTGAAAATGTCATATGATGTTTTTCACTATGATTTAATTTATTTGCCTGAACAATCAAAATTGTTCATAAAAGAGGACTCAGCCTTGGACCTTTTAAACAGCTGCAATATAGTGCACTTTACTTAAAATACATATGCTGCAAGATACTTTTCAATTTAGGATTTGGAAAGGTGATGGCGAAATTATAGTTGTCAAAATGGTGATTTTCAATAAGTACTGTAATTAGCATGCATTGCTTCTAGAAATTATACTTTTTAGCAATGGGCCATGCATGACTCACTTGTATTTGCATACAATCAGTGCATGTTAGAAATAAATGTCCATTTATCTTCAGAATACAAAGAATGAAAATTTGGCCTAAAAAGTGATGTTAATTAAAATACCTTATCAGATCCTACCCATATCTTATACGAAATGTCGTTTTTGTGTTCTGCAGAGAACTCTGTTAACGTTAGTTACACGCTCTTTCAAATTTAGTCTATGCCAGGTTGTGAAAGCCACTGGAGAGCTCCTTCTTTTCTCTGATTCCTGGATAAATAGACCAAGAATTCTCTTTAAGCATTTGGTAAATATGTATAACTCCTCTTGAAGCCACCTGCCACACCCACGCCTGTTGTAAAGAAAGCACCATACTTCATCACAACAGATTTTCAGAGTGAACTCCATGGAATAAGCCTAACAATTGTTCAGAACTCGCAGCAGACATCATTTGTTCCTTTGCTCTCAGAAGTTTTGGCTCAGATGCTTATCACTGTGCCTGAGCTTTCCTATCTGCCTTTGGATTCCTCTGATCTGGGGACCCTTCTTGACTCCTGTCCTGTCTTTTTTGAATCATGTCTCTCTGGCATGATTTTGGATCGGCACCTGAAACTAGGCCTCATAAAATTTAGAAACTAGGCCTCATATAGAAAAAATTAACACCAGGTGGCTCTGGATAGGGTCCCACCCTGCCTCGATAGGGTCCCACCCTGATAAGGTCCCACCCTGCCGATTCTGGGAAACAACCTCATGGGGTCCCACCCTGCCAATTCCGGGGGTCCCACCCTGCCTCGAAGTTCCCGGAATCAGCAACTCCAAGAAAAAAACCTCATAAGGTCCTGCTCTAACCAATTAGAACAAGACACCTTGCTCAGGCCATAGCTAGACCCAATTACCACGCGCCTAAAGCTTTGTTTGAATTTCGTGCCTTAAGCTGTGTTTGAACTTGTGTTTGCCTATATAAACAACCTGTAACAAGCACTCGGGGTCCCAAGGCCAACTTAGAGCTTGGGACCCTAGCGCGCTAGTAATAAATAACTCTCTGCTGTGAATCTCTTGTCGGTGATCCTTCGCGGCGACCCCTGCCCAGGAAGGAATCGACAGTTCGGTTCCAACACACCTTCTTTTAACGTCAGTACACCGGATTTGCTGCATTCAGAGAATACTTCCATATCTGGATCCAGAAGACGAGTTGCTTCCTGGGAGACCAGCTTCCAATCTTCTCATGACAAGAGATATAAATACTGGGAATTCTTGTAATAAGAAATTTAATTTCAGCGTTTCTAACGAGTGACTCTCACCAACTTACCATTCCCACCAAATACACATATTCTAATCTTTGATAAAAGGTCGATGATATGTTCTTGCTTTTCTCTTTACATATATTTTATCAAAGTTTTCAGGTCATTGATTATTCTTTTATGTGCCCAAATATCCAACTTAATTTTAAATTAAGGATTTCCTTAAAAAAAATCTCTGTTTCTGGGCAATATGGTGATGGAAAAGGTTGTAAATCTCATCAGTCTTATCCAGCTCCTTCCTTATCATGTAAGGAAATGAGCAGATTATGTTTATTGAAAGTATGCTTGTTAAAGCCTGATTGGGCAAGCACAGTTAGCATTGATTTGATTCAAGATTTCAGAAGTTCTAGCATTTATGAAACACTCATATTTAGATTAGACATTTAATAGATGTGTTTCATTTGCAAAGAAAACATTTTGCCAGACTTTCAATAAAATTGTATATGAAATCATCTAGAGATTATGACATTTAGTATGACTAGCCAAGATAATTCTTATGAATTTCTTTGAAAATGGGGAAAAAATGTCAAGTTGCATCCTTCTAAAGCTGGTTTCTAGAGATAATTTTTTTACTAATATTTTAAATAAACTACTTCTGATTGAATCTGTATACCCAAAGGTATGTGCTACTGCATTAATTTTCAGTTTAATTCAGAATATCACATTGAATAATATTATGTAGTATTGACAACTAGTATTATATTTAAAGCAGCCTGGAGGATAAATTGATTCCTGTAGACATTTATTTAAGAACCTATACTTTTTCTCAGAGAGAAGTTAATTCTGACTGCTGCAAACAGAATGAAGTCTTGTTCCACTGACTTAGTTTGCTTCTCTATTTCCCATGTGGTGATTCTAAATTCTCTGCATTCTGTGTCACTGCTCTCCAATTGATAAAGGAGTTCTGGTCCTTAGTTACCTTTTGCCCAGAATGTAATGTTTCTCCAAAGTCCTATCATAATGAAGTTAATTTTGCTCTCATAGTCTCAGGCTCTGTTTGTTGACAACTGATAGGTGTGCTGGATATATCTTAGCTTCTTGAGTATGACTGAGCAAGTGTGTCCCTGGCTTTATTTAAGTGCCTTTTAATATAAGAAAGTGATGCTTAAAGAAAGAAAGTGATGTTTTAAATGGTGTTACTTAATTCCTGAATCTATGTGGACTCCCAAATTTCTATATTTTCAATTTTGTTTCATTATATTCAATGTACAATAATTTATTTTTCAAATTAGCAAAATAGTGTAAGCTATTTTAAAAAATCAAACATTGCTGAAACTTATAAGGTGAAATAGTAAAATTTCAATTCCCTAGAGGAATTCCTTTAACAAACATTTTTCTGTGCAAGTTATATATCTATGAAGCCTGCTAGTAACATCCAAGTGTGAAGCAAACTTTTTTCTTCTCATAGCCTTTTAATTTGCTCAATGTAATTAGTTTATTCATTGGATGGAAATTTAGGAGATTCCATGAATTTTGGTTTTATTTTAAGATAAAAAGATCAGTCTGGATTCAGAATACCCAATTCTATGTGATAGTCAATATATCAGTATTTATTCAGAAATCAGATGTCACAAATGCCTGGCTCCAGTTAAGGCTGCTCTGGAATAAGCCTAGAAAAACCTTGAGGAATCATATTAGCTTATTCTCTCTCTTTCTTATGAATGTCCTTGATCAATCTCTCTCTAGCTTCTGCTACTGATTTCTCATGGTTTTGGCATTTTTGGTGGAGAAGTTAGGGGAGTTAAGGAAAAAAAAAAACATTTGACAGGCACAGTTGTAAGCTAGCTTCATTTATAAAGATTTAAAAAAAAATGATCTGTGACTTCTTCAGAATTTCTCTACCCCCATAGCTGGGTGTTGAGAGATAATTCCCCATGGGTCTCTTACATTTCTGCCCATCTTGTAAACAGAGGCACTGTATTACTTTGTTCTGGACATCTTTTTGTTATTGGACATCACATTTGTATAGCAAACAGCCTTGGAATAGAGAGAGAGCATCTATCTCCAGAACAAACAAAATACATGCTTAATTCCTTTTATAAAAATGTTGGACTCCTTAAATTCAGAGACCTGTTCAAGGCTGGGTATGAATGCTCTCTTTCCATAATAAGATAGATTGCTTGTTCAACCCCTGACATTATGACTCAATAGAACTGTCTCAGTAGGCACCTCAGATAACAGTCACTTCATGCATCATGGCCAGGTGCTAAGTCTCTACTAATGCCCACATGTGCTCCAGAGTTGTTCTCCAATAAGGAGAGCATCACTGTGCTTCAGAAACTGGGGTAGACCTTGCACTTTATGTAGTTATTTAATTACTCCAACACTGTATAAAGCTCTCTTTCTCTGAAGAATTTCCTTTGTACCCTTGTCAAAAATGAATTGACTGTGTATATGCAGGGTTGTTTCTAAACTCTGTTCTATTATATCCTGTTGATCTGTTTATCTTTCTATCAATATCACATCATGTTGATTGTTGTCACTATTACTGTATATTAAGTTGTTCAAAATCAGATATTGTAAGAAATCCAATTTTATTACCTCTTTTCAAAGTTGTTTGACTATTTTAGGCCTTTTGCATTTCCATATGAATTTTAGGATTGGCTTGTCAATTTTGACCAAAAAATTTGGTGAGACTTCTGTTGGACTTCTGTTGAATTTACATTTGTAAATAATGTGATAAATAGTGACAACTTTATATTTAGTATTTTGATCCATGAACACACCATACATCTCCACTTATTTATATCTTTTTAAATTTATTTCAGCAACAATTTGTAGTTTTCAGGGTGTAGATATTTGTTCAGATTGAGGCTTAGGTATTACATTTTCAATTCTATTATAAATGATATTGCTTTTGTAATTACAATTTCTGACTGTTCACTGTTAGAATATATCGATCTTGTATATTGATACAATATTGTATCAATTTAGCCAACATTGCTAAATTCCCTTTTTAATTCTACTTTTTGTCAATTTTATAGTACTTTCTATTTAGATGATTATATCACATGAAAATAAAGAGTTTTACCTCTTTTACAATCCTAGTGCCATTTATTTCTTTTTCTTGCCTTGTTACACTGACTACAACCTCCTGTCAAATCTTGAATTGAAGTGATCATTTCTAACCTTAGTGAGATAGGAGCAAATATTTTACTATTAGAAAGATATCAACTGTGAATTTTTTTTGGTTGCTCTTTGTCAGTTGAGACAGGTCCTTTGTGTACTTGAAAAAAATATGCTTTCTGCTCTTATTGTGTTTTATTCATGTTAATTAGGTCAAATAGAAAATGTTGCTCAAAGCTTCTATATCTTCACTGATTTTGAACCTACACTTTCTATAAATTATGATAAGGAAGGCACTGAAGCCTCTAATTATATTTATAAATTTATTTCTAAAAGTATTTCTGTTAGGTTTTGCTTCATAATTTGGAGCTATATTATCAGGTGCATAAATGGTTAGGTATGTTATGTCTTCTTGATAAATTGACTTTTATATTTATGATATGGCCTTCTTGGTCTCTGGTAATATTATTTTCTTTGAAATATATTTTGTCTAATATTAATATACCATTCCAACTTTCTTTTGATTAATGTTCGTATAGTATTGTTTTTTTCAGCCTTTTACCTTTAACTTTTTATGTCTTTATAAAGTGTATTTATTGTAGGCAAATAATGAGTATTGCTTTGTTATACAATCTTATAATTTCTACCTTTTAATTGGGGTGTGTTTGGACTATTTACATCTGATATATTATTGATATGATTAGGTTTAAGCCTACATTTTGCTATTTGCTTCATCTCTCCCTTGTTCCTCTTTTTCTTTTTTCTCCTTTTTTAAATTAATTGAGCATTCAAATTATTTTATATTATCTCCTTTGTTGACTTGTAATTTAAAACTATGTCTTGTAAATATGTGAATTAATTCTTTATTATTAGTACTTACACGGCATGGGTAGCTATAGAATAAAATTTTTTTTGGGCAAAAATATGACATACTGTTTCTTATAAGGCCATAGGGGTATTGAAAACCTCTAACCTACATATTCAAGATCCACATGATTCCTTTCTCTCCAAATTCCATGATTTTAATTGCCTAATTAAGATTAACTTCATTGCCTAATTAATTTTCCCAGGATGTTTGTAGGTTCTTGTTCTTGTCTTAATATTCCAGCTTTGAAAAATGAGCTGGGCAACTAATGTTAACTGCTCTGATACTCATCTCTTTTACCACCTTTCCCCAGCATCACTAGTATATGAATTGCCAAAATTCAGTTAAAACTAAAATTTATTCTTTTTATTTTAGTTGTCGTTTACAGTTTGTAGTAGACTATTTTACATATAGTATAAGAGTTTTACAATATGTTTTATTTCTCATATCCTAATTATTGTCTTAGTTTCATGTCTTTTCCTTCTACATTTTGTTAACTCCAGACATATCACATCTTTATAATTTTCGTTTAAACTCTAAATTATATTTTAGACAATTTTAATAATTCTTAAGGAAAATTATGTTTATTCAGTGAGTTACCATTTCTGGTCTTCCATATTCCTTTCTGTAGAGCATTCTGACAGGATTATTTTCTTTAACATTTCTTGTAATGCAGTGTCTTTCTGCTGGTGCTATTTCCTTTTAGGTTTTGTATTTTATTTCCCTTTTGTTATTCAAAGATAATTTAGCTGTGTTTAGAATTCTTGACTGACAATTTTCCTTTCCTTTTAGTATTTCCAAATGTTATTCCAATATCTTTTGATTTTAATGATTACCTATTAGCTATTTTTTTTTTTTTTTTGAGACAGAGTCTCGCTCTAGTGCCCAGACTGCAGCGCAGTGGCACTATCTTGGCTCACTGCAAGCTCTGCCTCCTGGATTCACGCCGTTCTCCTGCCTCAGCCTCCTGGTAGCTGGGACTACAAGCACTCTCCATCATGCCCAGCTAATTTTTTGTATTTTCAGTAGAGACGGGATTTCACCTTGTTAGCCAGGATGGTCTCAATCTCCTGACCTCGTGATCCACCTGCCTCAGCCTCTCAAAGTGCTAGGATTACAGGTGTGACCCACTGCGCCTAGCCTAGAAATCTTATGTCATTCTTATCTTTCTTCTGTCCATATTTTTTCTTATTCTTTAATATTTTAGTTTTTCATTAGTTTTACTCAATTTAATTATTAAGTGCTATCCAGTACTTTTCTTCCTATTTTTATACTTAGAGGTTTCTTGGATTTTCTAGGATTCATGATTTTTGGTTTTTATCTGATTTGTAGTGTTTTGACAATGATTTCTTTAATTTTTGTCTTCTCTCATTCTTCTCCTCTTTGGAGAATTCCAATTACACATATGCTTAATATTTTCCTAAATGGTCTGATTATTTTTTAAGTCTTTGTTGTACTTTGTGCTTCACTTCAGATCCTATCTACTGCTATTCTTCAAGTTTATTAATTTTCTTCTGCATTATTTCATTTGATGTTGATTCTATCTGCCATATTTTTCACCTCATGCATTGTGGTTTTCATCTCTAGAAGTTCGATTTAGGTATTTTTACATATTCCGTGTCTCTACTTAACAGATTTAATCTTTTATTTAGCTTTTAGATATATGGAATTCAGTTATAATGGTGGATATAATGTTTTTGTCAAATCAATCATGTATGTCATTTTAGGGTCAATTTTTATTGATTGACTTTTCTTCTAGTAATTGGTCTTATTTTCCCATTTCTTTGATTGCCTGGAAATTATTTATTGGATGCAAAAATGTAAACTGTGCCCTGCTGAGAAATGGATAGTTCTGTATTCTTATACCAAAAAAAAAAAAAAAAAAAAAAAAAAAAGTTGACCTTTGTTACCTGACCTGGTTAAATATTAAAATAAAATAATGTTAAAACAGATTGATTATTTTGAATCTTGCTTTTAAACTGTTAGATGGAACCAGGACAGCATTTATTTTAGGGCAATTTTGTCCCATTATTGAGGCAATTTCATTTTGTGGCTCTATCTAATGCCTGATGAATTATGAGGATTTCTACTCTGGCTGTTGAGAATGGGAAATATTGCTGTCTCTGCGTAAGTTTCATAGCTTTCAGCCTCTAATCATTTTTGTTGGCTCTTTCCTTAAGCAGATGAATTACAAGCGTGTACTGATTAGTACCAAACTGAAGACTTGCATTTAACCTCTAAAGCTCTTCCAAACTCTCTCTCCTTTAAGTTTTCTTCTCTCTTACACTCTGTTATTTTTGAGTCAGTTTTGCCTCCTTATATTTCATATTTATTCCCATAACTCAGAGATATCCAGTGGTTTCTGTGAATCTCTTGTTGGGTTTTCTGGCCCTGCACTGTGGTCTGTAAATTATCTGTAGGTAGTGAACTGGACAATTATAATTTTCTCATAAATCATTTCACATCTCTTGGTATCACTGACCTTTTATGCTTGTTGCTGCAGTCTGGAAAACCATTGCTTCAATTACTCTGTCTGGTATTTAATTGTGTTCTGGAAACAGGGTAACTCTGGTTCTTGTTACTTCATCTTGACTAGAAGTAGAAGTCCTGGAGTTTGTACTTGGAGTCTTTTATTGGGTCTTAATAAGGAACCAATTCTTATCCATTAGAGATATTTCTAGCATCATCGAAACCTCAGGATTATTTGGCTCAAGATATAGGGAAGCTTGCACCATAGCTAGACTTATTGCAAAGTCTTTTCTTACTCTCTGCTCAACTCAAAAGAGATAAACTTATGGGTCATGCCATAAGTGGATCAAAGCAATATTCCCATGTGCAGTATATTCTACCTTAAAAATGGACTCAAGTCCACCAAATGCTTTGCCACTTTTGCAATGGTAGGAGGCATAGCTTGAACAAATTTCTGCTTTTCTTTATTATCACTATTCTGGCATTCTCCAGTCAAGTATATCAATACACACTTCACTGATAGGTCAGACTCATGAATCTTCCTAGTGTTTAATCGCAGACCGCTAGCTTGTGAGCACTAGGGCATATAAATCACTTGACATTTGTTGCTCACTACATCCAATTAGCCTGATATCATTAATATAATGGATTAACCTGATGTTTTGAGGAATAGCAAGTCATCAAAATCCCTATAGACTATGTTATGGTAGAAAACATGAGAGTTAATATAGGTTTGTGGCAAAACAATGAATGTGTACTGCTGTTGCCTTGAAAAAGCAAACTGGTATTGATTATCTCTACCAATGGGTACGAAAGTAAGCATTTGCTCAATTAATAGCTGTATGCTGATCACCAGGTGCTGCACTAAACTGTCTTAGTAAAAATTCCACATCCTGCATTGTAGCTTTGCTTGGTTGATTGAGGCTACTAGTTTATTATATTTATGCTAGTTGATTATCATCTACTCATAGTACATTTTTTTTCTGGGACAAAATAAAATAACTATAAAAATGATTTGATTGAGACTATCACTCCTATATCCTCTAAGCTCTAATAGTAGCTCTAATCTTTGAAAGTATTCTCAAGATGCAGTTTTGTTTTTGATTTATTCTTTTGGCTCCAGTACAGAAAGTGGTTTTGGGGCCAGATACACAGAGCATTTATTCAATTAGACATGTGGGGACTAGTATATGATTATGAAGTGAGTCCTTAGACCTGTTGGACCTATTGTGAGCAAAATTGAACAAAAACTCTGTTTATTACCCATCCTCTATAAACCTAATACATGATATGAAGAAGCATGATGACGTTTTGAGTGCTTTGGTACCAGTGCTAGCTCAGTCCTGTAGCATGTAGTTCTGTGTCTATAAGTCTGTCTTTACAGACTCACCATACAGAGGTTACCTGGGAAATTTCAAGAACATAAGCCTGAGATTGAAATTATTTGAAAAACCTGGAGAATGTGTTACCTTTTCTGGTGTTGGGAAATCTTCCTTTGTCTTCTGCTTCCTTTGCTTCTCTTAGAAGTAAAGCTATTGACTGATAGTATTGCCTGACAATAGCTCTTTAAGGTAGTATTGACTGATAGTTGTTGCCTGACAGTAGCTCTTTCAGATTGTTTGTCACATAGCCATGTTATTCTCTAATTGTGTAGGCTAGAAGTTTTTCTGTCTTGGCAGCACCTTATAACTACTGTTGGATTACTAAGAATAACATTTTATTTGACTATTTCTGCATGTCCTGAACTTAGAACTGAGTGCCTTTCTTCTTGCCATGACTTCATGGTTTCAGCCCACTCATTTTCTTATTCTTTATTTGCCATTCCAGCAACCTCTTCACTGGTAGCATCAATTAGAGATGGAAACTAATAAAAACTATAGTCCTGAAATGTACCTTTCACTTTCTCTCCCAACTTCAACTTCTACCATTAGGCTCTTGCTTTTGGGTGTATCTAGAGACTAAGCCGCTTTTATAGGCATTCAACACAGCATTGGTTTGGGGGCTTTTAAAGATTTCATTATGCATAAAATTTACATATTGATATAATGTTAACTCAAAAGATTATAATATACTGTGAGTCCGAAGGAAGAATCATGTAAGATGCAGTTTGATATTGTCTCCGACATTCTCCATTTTCAGGAGTCATTTTACCTCCTAGACCTCTTTTTAAAAATCTTTTACTTAATTGATTATTTTAAGAATAAAATTAATACATTTTGAAAAATTAATTTTATTTTAAATAGAACCATATATTGTGATACTGAGGATGTTTTGATTAGGGTTACTAAGGCACAAAGTAATACAAAACAAAGATAAATACTCAGATTCTGTTAACATTCATATAATATCTTTTTTGTAACTTAGCTCATTATTATCATTTCTAATGATTATTGTTACTTGGTGAACTGGAACAAGTTTTTTTTTTTCTGTTAAATAAAAGTGATACCTGTCTCCTAGGTGTATTGGGGAATTTAAATGTAAAATTGCTGAGTGCATTAAACAGCATGCCATAAGATTTCAGTATATGTTATCTTCCCGTTTCTCTCCCTCTTCCCCCTTAATATCCAAAATAAGATCATCAATCCTGAGAGCTATTGTCTTAACTACTCAGCTTATGTTACCAGATAGTTGCATAAGGAATTTGATGATGGACTGAATGGCATGAATGTGAAGCCATTAAAATAAATCCCCAAATGTGCAAAATAGAAACAGAAGAGAGAGAAGGGAGAACTAAATTATTTCATCAATGGACCATGTTATCTATGTGATTAGGAGTCAAGTTTATTTCTTTATAATATTATAGACAGTCCATTAAGCCTCTTTCTTTCTGTTCTGCTACACTATTCACTATTAGGCTCATAAAGTCACTACCAGAGCTTTCTAAAAAGTTTTTTTTTTTCCAAAAGTGTTTTTGCAGTCAGCCTTTTTATTCTAGCTACATTAATAAAAATTTTAGTTTCTCTGAAGCAGTTCTTCCATATATAATTCCCTCACAGCCAAGCATTTATTGGTCCTTCATTCCCAATAGAATAAAATCTAAGTAAGTCAGCCTAAAGACCCTCCTAGAACATCCTGGTGATGTCTACCTTGTCTTTGCTTCTCTAGATCCATTCTCCACTCTTTTTCAGTTACTCTTTGGCTCTGGGTGACTGATCTGCATAAACTACATCAATGGGATCTCCAGTGGGAAATAGAAACAAAGGAAGAGGGTCAGGTCAGGGAATTTATTTACCCAGCTTCCTCTTTTCTACTAAAAGTCAGGCATCTTGTCAGGCACCCCACTCCACAAGGCTCTCTCCTTCTGGGGTCTGGAAATTCTCACTCCTCACTCCATCCTTCAGGCTGAGGGGTGGAAATGGTTTTTACTAGCACTGGAATACTGCCATATTCTTGTGGCTTTCCTACACCCAGCACATACCTTTGTAAATATTCCTTGTATCAAAACTCAACTCGAATAATCCAATTTCAATGTGCCATCTGTTGCCTGGTTGTTATACCTCCCAAATTTATCTCATGCCATACACTTTTTCCTTTAAAGACAGATGGTTTATTTATTGCAGGCATAGTGGTTCAGAACACCCAATCTGGAATGATAAAGTATTGGGTTTGAATTCTGATTTTACTGCTTATCAGTTCAAAGGCTTTGGTCAAGTTATTCAGCTTCTCTGAGTCTCAATCTCTTCATCTATAAGGCAGGCATAATAATAGTAGTCACCTTAAAGAGTTACTGCGAGAAATAAAAAAGTTTCTAGATCTTTAATAGAACAGATGCTGAGGAAATATGGTTTTGGCCATGAATGTTTCTTGAGCATGTATACCTCATGCATTTTTGCTGCCACATCGCTTTTTCTATTTTTCCCTCCACCTAAATTTATCAGTTTTAGGTTTAATTAAAAGCCTAGTTATTGTATAATCTCTTGTGTTTCTCAATTTTTATGACCCTTGCTCCCTGGAACTCTCCTTTGTGTCTCCCTAATTACATTGTTAACCACCTGGGGACAGAAACAAGAACTTTTCATTTCCTTGTATCACCTCTAACTAGCTCAGTGTTGGGAATATAGCAGTGCTTCACAAATATTTGCTTGGTTATTTAATTTTAATCATTTAATTTCAATTAAGGCAGGTAAATTTTATAATGCAATTAATTTCAATTAAGGTAGATAGGCAAACTGCATAATGCAAATCTCCAGAATAGATTTTTTTGATTATCACAGTGCCCATTTCAGGGTAGGTACTTATTTAATATTTGATGATTTTTGGTAATTACTATACAGATAAGTTATCTGTAATAACATCTAAGTGCCTCACTGATTACTGTGTAGACATAATCTATACCTGTAATGAGATCCTTTTTATTAACCATCAAAGGTTAATGATCTAAGCAGGTTAAAAAACACAAAAAGGAAATTGTATTAATGTCAGTATATTCATATGTTAATACTTTTGTCATCTTTTAAATATACCAGATTGTAGTCTCACTAGAATACTAGAACTTTGTTTTATTTTGTATTGTACTCACTGTAGAGTACTTATGGGTCACTAAAATAACGTTAAACTACCGAAGGGTCCAAACACAAGAATCAGCTTTAGTTTCTTGTGAGCAGTGTAACTTACCACCTCTCTAAATATTGCATTTAATTTTGTCTTAATAAAAAAATTAAATAAAGGTATAGCCTGTAGATGGCATTTGAGTCCACTAATCACTGTCCTGTGCTTTATCTTGAATCTTTATATTGGTGTTTCCAGTACAGCAGCATGTCTATAACTAGTGTTGGCTTCTCAGTATGATGATGAAGTTTAGTGATAGCTTAGACCGTAAGCTACTATGAAAAATCCTCATTGAACCTTGCCAGATTCTTGTTGGAATGTGGCAACTCCCCAAACTTCTGTCCTGTTAGTAGAAATGAAGGATCGTACAAAGAAGCAATGAGGCCTGCCTGACTGATGTACGTATCCCTGACAGCAATATTGGTGGTGTTTCATGGGAATTAAAAGTAGGCTGATTGTGAACAGTGAATTAAATGATGATTAGAAAGAGCTGGGGTTGGTTTCTTTAGAGGCTGTCTAAGAGCACAATAAGATAAGTTTTGTTTGGTTTTTGATGTAACACATTAAGAGATTTAGGACTTTTAGAATTAGGATATTAATTGTCCTAATCACCCAAGGTAATATTTTTAAGCAATTGTCCTAATCACCGAAGGCAATTGCTTAAAAATATTACCTTCTCCTAATTGTCTTCATCACCAAAGGTAATATTTTTAAGAAAAAGTAAATGAAAGAGCAAAAATTAAAATATGTATTTATGTGCTGAATGACTTAATGAAGATAGCTTATTTTGTTCTTTTTATTGACATGACTTATCTTCTTTTCATACATAGCTTTTATATGAAAGAGAGTGAGAGATGCCTATTGTGGAGTACTTATGGGCCTCCAAAATAAAGTTAAAGTATAGGGGCACAAGTACAAAAACCAACGTTAGTATCTGGTAAGCAGTATAACTTACCACCCTTATTTAAATGTTGCCTTTAACTATTTTGAATTTTGAACCAAAAAATCCTCAGTCAGTCTTTTACCTACTTTTCAGATTCACACAAGATGTAAAAAAGAGTCTTTGGGCAAACTCACTGTTCATTTACTTTCTGTTGTCTTTATTCACATGTGCACCACTAAAATCGCTTCCTAAAAGCTGGGGAGAAGTGAGTTCGTGTACAGTACCCTTCCCTCTTCACCTCTCTACCTGTCAGTGTAGAAATATTGCAGGTATTCACAAGTATGGACCTTGTCTGTTTTTGTTTAATCAACTGGTACTTGTGCTATTTTGAATATAATCTTTGGATGTATTGAATGCAGAAAATGATTGTTTTTTAAAGATCATTCATAATTGGAACCTCAGATATTTACATCAAAATCAGTATAATATTGATCTATCCAGTTTACTCTCAAACTATCAAACACTTAGTTTGTCTTTTTTTGTTTTTTTGGTACCAACAATATGAATTACATTACCATGAGTTGATAAGGTTTTTCAGGTAAGCAATTTGAATAAATATATGAGTTTTCATTTCTGATGGTATAGTGGTCCAAAAATCCTTAACAAACCTTTCACTTCAAAATAATTAGAACATTGAAAAAACATTAGCAAATATATTAATTATTATTATTTTTTTACTTTTAAGTTCAGGGGTACATGTGCAGGTTTGTTACATAAGTAAACTTGTGTCACAGGGGTTTGTTGTACCGATTATTTCATCACCCAGGTATTAATCATAGTACTCATTAGTTATTTTTCATGATCTTCTCCCTCCTCTTGACCTCCACTCTCTGAAAGGCCCCAGTGTGTGTTGTTCCCCTGTATGTGTCCATGTGTTCTCATTATTTAGCTCTCACTTATAAGTGAGAACATGTGGTATTTGGTTTTCTGTTTCCTTGTTAGTTTGCTAAGGATAATGGTCTCCAGCTCCATCCATGTCCCTGCAAAGGACATGATTTCAATCTTTTTTATGGCTGCATAGTATTCCGTGATGTATTGAGCTGACAAGAAAATAAGGAAAATATCCAGAGACTCAAAACAGAATATAAGCAGAAGTTCAGAAAGTTCAGCAAGCACAGAATAGCTGGCCATACTGGGGCAATTATCAGTTAATGATAACTCTGAAGGTCCATTTTCAGAGGTTGGGGGAAAGAATGTAAACCCAGTCTGCATAAGTTAGGGAAATTGAAAGAAGATTATTCCCCAGAGCCAGGACCAAAAAAGCTGTATCCTCAGTAGAAGAAGACATTCACCTGCCAATGGAGATAGGAAAGACACTCCCTTGTTTCAACCATGATGGTGTACAAAGAAGAAAGTTTGTAACTCAAATCCTGTCCCCACATGAATTTAAGGCCCAAAATCACACTCTCCATCTGGGAACATTCAACTTCATCTAAAACTTTATTTTAGGTGATATTTGATTAGGAGTATACCTGAAGACCTGACAGAAACAAGAACAGATTGTTTCGTAAAAAATACAGTTTCAATTCAGGCTATAAAATTCTCCAAAATGAAAGTCTACCTCAAATTTTGAACAGAAAAAAATCTACAATAATAGCTGGAAACTTCAACATCCCACTGTCAGCATTGGACAGAACATCTAGAGGGAAAATTAACAAAGAAACATTCGATTTAAATTGCAGGTTAAACTAAATGGATGCAACAGACATTTACAGAGCATTTCATTCAACAGCTGCAGAATATGCTTACTTATAAGCACATGGGACATTCTCCAGGATAGACCATATGTCAGGCCACAAAACAAGCTTCAACAAATTTTTTAAAATTGAAATCATATCATGTATCTTCTCATACCACAATGGAATAAAACCAGAAATCAAAAACAAGAGGAAGTTTTAAAACTGTACGAATACATGGAAATTAAACAACCTGCTCCTGAATGAGCACTGTCTCCATGAAGAAATTAAGAAGATGAAAAAATTTCTTGAAACAAATGAAAATGTAAATATAACATACCAAAACTTATGGGATATAGCAAAAGTAGTGGTAAGAAGGATGTTTACTGCAATAAATACCTACTCCAAAAAAGTAGAAAGATGTCAAATAAACAACCTAAGGAACCTGAAGCAACTAGGAAAGTAAGAATAAATTAAACTCAGGAATTAGTAGAATAAAGAAATAATAAAGGTCAAGAAGCAGTAAATGAAATAGACACTACAAAGAAACACAAATAAAATAAATTAAATAAAAAACTTATTTATTTGAAAAGATAAACAAAATTGATAAACTCCTAGCTGGACCAAGCAAGAAAAGAGAGTAGACCCATATCAGCAACATCAGAAATGAGAAAGGAATTCAACTGATACCACAGAAATACAAAAGATCATCAGAGACCATCATGTTAAACTACACACTAACATTAGAAAACCAAGAGGAAATGCATAAATAAAATCTAAGATTGATACAGGAGGACAGAAAAAACTTGAACAAGACTAATAACCAGTAAGGAGTTGGATTTGGAAATAAAAGATCTCCCAACAAAGACAAACTCAGGACAGGATGACTTTAGTGCTGAATTGTACCAAACTTGTAAAGAAGAACTAACACCAAATCTTCTCAAGTGATTCCAAAAAATAAAAGATGAGAGAATTCATTCTAACTCATTCTATGAGGCCAGCGTTAGCTTGATACCAAAACCAGAGAAGGACACAACAACAAAAAAAGAAAATTACAGGCCACCATCCTTGACAAACATAGGTACAAATATCCTCAACAAAGTAGTAGCAAACTGAATCCAACAACATATTAAAAAGATAATACACCATGCTCAAGTGGGATTTATTTCAGAGATGCAAGGGTGGTTAAACATATGCAAAGCAATATATTGTGATTCATCGCAAAACAGAAGTAAAAACAAGAACCATATGATCATCTCAATAGATGCAGAAAAAGCATTTGAAAAAATCCAACACCCCTTTATGATAAAAAACTCTCACAACTAGGCATAGAAGTAATATACATTGAAAGAGTAAAGATCATATATGACACAGCCACAGACAACATCATACAGAATGGGGAAAAGTTGAAAACAATCCCCCTTTTTTTAAGGATCCTTAAAACAAGGCACAATGGCGTGGCATGATGGCTCATGCTTGTAATCCCAGCACTTTGGGAGGCCAAGGTGGGTGGATTGCTTGAGTCCAGGAGTTTGAGACCAGCCTGGGTGACATAATAAGACCTTGTCTCTAATTTAAAAAAACAAAAGACAAAAAAGAATACTTAGAGTGTTACTCCATTATGTTAAGTGTAAAATTAAATTATGTATTATTTGGAATTCCATAATGTTTATAGGAAACCTACAAAGATTAGTAAGGGAATAATAAATAAACAATTCAAGTTGATATTTACCTTAAGTGGCAAGGAGAAAAGGAACTGGCATTGGGAATGGGTACACTCAGGGCTTCAAAGACATTTGTAGTGATTTATTTCTTAGGCTGTGTGGAGGGTATGAAATATTCATTTTTATTGTTACTTTAAAAAGTACATATACACATATGTTAAACATATACAAATATTTTCTACATATAGCTAAAAATATTTTTTTCTAAGCAAAAATGGAAGCAATGCTGTGTTATTCTTTCCAAGACTGATAAAGTTGGGGAATCATTTAACATGGGCTTACAAACAGCCAACATGAGGTATTACTGAGAATTCTTAGTTATTATTGGAGATTAAAATAAATTTAATGTCCTATTAATGGATACATAGGGACCAAGAAAATATTTTTAGTTTTTAAAAATAGTAAAGGTGATATCTAACCTCAAATACTTTATATCAAATTGCTATATTTTTTAGTTTTGGCTGAAAGTAGACAAGAATGGCTGCAATCATAACAAAATAAGGGGTGAGTTGTTTGTTGGTTTATCCTTCCACTATTTGGAATGTCACACTAGATCTATAACCTTCTGTGCTTAAACCAAGCCCAGAGATGGCTGCTCAGGGCTCTCTAACCAGCAATCAGTGACCTGCTTTCCAACTGGCTTCCCCAAATACCTCCCAACTGTAACGATTGCTCCAGGGAGAGCTGTGTCTTTATTGAGCCCTGAAAGCGTTCATCTGGCCAGATTGGAAGTCTTCAAAATGTCCCCAGTGGGAAGTTACCTAAGGGGAGTAGGTACTCTGAAAGAATGTGTAAGCACCAGGCTGCACAGGGGTGTTAGCTGTACCAAAGCCAAAGAATGAAAGGACATTTCCAGAAACACATTTTCCAGGCCTTTGAATGGCTTTGCCATAACAACCCCATCAGCCTCATATTGTCTGGCTGAAGAGAAACGACTGTGATTAGCAGAAAAAAATAAATAGGGCTTATACTTTCTCTGTGTTAGAGTCTGTTTCGTTTAAAATGATCAGTTTGGCCATTTGCAAATAGTTTCTCTGATTCAAGTTCTTCTCTGGCTCTCGGGAGTGGTGATTGCTGTAACAGATAACTCCCCTCCAAAGAGCCTGAAATAACCTCACTTGGGATCAATACTCAGTAAAATTAAAATTGAATTTCTTTGGTGAGGTTTAAATTAGATTGATGTCTGTAAGGAAATTCATGTATTCCTGCACAGTATATCACAGATATTGAGTATATATATTTTTAATTTTTCAACATTCTGAATTATTAATAAAATATGTGTTTATCATATATGGCAGCTTATATAAAAATATTTCTCTATGTTTTCTAAAAATGTAAATGGAAAAGAATACAAAATAAAATTAGAAAAAGAGAAAAAGACATCAAGAAATGATATTGGAATCTTTCCCATTAACTCATAGAGAAGATAGCCCCTCCCAACAGGGGATTAAAATAGTTTTCAAATAGATCTCAAGACATCCCAAATCCTTATGAGGAAATGTTATATAATGATGGATTACCATGTCCTTTCTGATTTGTTATATGATTGTGGATAAGCCATTTAAGCTATCCTCTGTTCTCTCTGCTGTCCTCTTGAACAGGGTCTAAAATGTATTGACATAGATGTTTGACAGTTGAAAAAGAGGATGAATGATTTTATGGTACTCCTTGGTACTTTTGATTTAAAGAGAAATCTTAAACCTCTGTTAAGCTTTAAAATCTTTGTCTCTCTGTTGGCTTCTATCATTCCTAACTCTATAGATCTAACCATCACAATATCAAGTTGCTGATATCCTCACAAAAATTATACATATTTCTTTCTTAGGAAACACAAATGTTATTATATATCTTTTGCAACATATTTCAAGAAATGAAAGAGATAATATATTAAACACTGGGTTGATGATTCTATAAAAGCACATACATGAACATAGTTTAAAAGCAACTTTGTAATTTATGAAGATTTATATTAATACAAATTGTGCAGTATTGTCAGAGGCATTTGAACCAGAGCAACTCCATCTTAAATAGGGGCTGGGTAAAATAAGACTGAGACCTACTGGGCTGCATTCCCAGAACATTAGGTATTCATAGTCACAGGATAAGAGTCAGCAGAACACAAAGACCCTGCTGATGAAACAGGATGCCATAAAGAAGTCGGCCAAAACCCACCAAAACCAAGATGGCGATAAAAGGGACCTTTGGTCTTTCTCACTGCTCATATGCTAATTATAATGCATTAGCATGTTAAAAGGCAACCCCACCAGCGCCATGACAGTTTACAAATGGCTAGAGGTTATATATCCAATGTCTGGAGGTTACTCTATGCAGTCTAAAAAGGGGAGGAACCCTCAGTTCCCAGGAAATTCCCACATCTTTCCTGGAAAACTCATGAATAATCCAACCCTTGATTAGCATATAATCAAGAAATAACTATACTCACACTCAGTCAAGCAGCCCGTACCACTGCTCTGCCTATGGAGTAGCCATTCTTCTATTCCTTTACTTTCTTAGTAAACTTGTTTTCACTTTACTGTATGAGTCACCCAAATTCTTTCTTGTACAAGGTCCAAGAACCCTCTTGGGGTCTGGATCAGGACCCCATTTGAATATTGCTTTCCTATATTTTCAGAAAAAAAATGTGTTTCACTTTAAATTTATTTAATAGTGGTTGCTCAAAAAATATGTATTGAGCCCTTACTCTCTACTAGTCATTGATAGATTCTGAGGGGAAAATAAATATGACATACTATTTGTACCTTCAAGAAGTTCATAGAGTCATGAGGAGGTTAAACAATGACAATAAATTAATGATGTAATAAGTGTGTTAAATTAGAGTTTACTCAAAGCTCCATGGGAACACAATTGGGGAAAGCTGTCTTCCTAGAAACCAAAGAATGAAGGAAAATTGTAGAAACTTGAAGTTGGCAGTTGGTCTTAAAAGACAACAAGAAATTGTGGAGTTGAGGGGAAATCACAAAAGAATTTTTTACATTTTTTTGCTTTCTTTCATTTGCATATGGACATGCCAGATTAATGATGGACAAAATGAGTGGAAACTCCTTGAGGCTCTGCAGAACTCTTCATTTATATGTGGTGTCATTGTTCCCCACTTACAAGGGTTTAGTGTGGTTTGGTGTTTCTGACTCTACTGTATGTGGAATTTCCACTCTAATTAGCTTATTAGGTTTGTGATTTGAACTGGTAAGAGATCTTAAACTTTTTTTTTAACTTATCACTGTATCTACATGGTAGAATACATTGCACTTTATATGACCTAAAAGAAATACTTTTTAACAAGTAAGCCAGTTATCATTAAAATATAGTCAGTTGGAAAAATATTTATTATAATAGCTGAAAAACAGAGTATAATATTTCATATTTAGTATATCAACCATGTAAAATATGTGTAAAAATAGAAAGGAAAATGACAAACTAGTAGTAGTTGCCTCTGGGATGTAGGATTATTTTTTTTTTCCATATTTTTCTGAACTTTATAATTTTTCTACTAACACTAATTTCTTTTAAAGTAATAAAAACTACATTTTAAACATAGAGCCTTCTCAATTCAATGTCATCTAATTATTTCTCTCTTGGAAGTGGAGATAATTATTTTACACTGCCATTAGATGGGAGCAGCAGAATTTCGGATTGTCACAGGCAGTATTATTTTAAATCATTTTGCTTTATCTCATTTGCAAAGACAAGGCTACGGCCCTTGGCTAGTTTTGTTTTTTCTTCCTTCCTCTGGGCACCTGAGAATTATTTTATGTTTAAAGTGTTTAACTTTCTAGTCTGTTATCACGTATGAGCTAATATTTAGACCCTGAGCTGACCTGCAGTGTGGCTCAGAGGCAACTACATTCTGGAGCCTGCTCTACAAGTCTGTTGGTTATAGTGGTTATGCAGCCAGCCTACAATTATGCTTCGGGGCATTGTTTTTGCAGCCCTCCCTTCTGCAATTGCACCTTTCAACTTCACTGTGTATCACCTGCTTTGGTGTTCTTTTACTTTCTACCCTTTGCCAGTAGGCAAGCGATGCCGATTTGACATGGGGAAAGTTCTTACTTTTCCTATTTTATGTTTGAGGAATTCTCTGTGGAAGCAGCTAGTTAGCATCTCACTAATGTAGTAGTGCTTAGGAAGCAATACTGAGAGCCCTGTACTTTGGTATGCATCTTGATGTCACCGTCTCTTTCCAGAGATGCCAGCCTCCTAGTTTTAATTCTCTCCCTCTTTGATGATTAAAACACCATCTGGCCAGTGTATAGCCTTAGGAGCTGAATTCTGTAGCAGCTTTCCTCATATGCCTTGGATAAAATTCTTCAGTTGCGTGTAGGTGTTCTTTAGTGTGGGCTAGCATAGGCTGATTGCTTCAGTACCTGGTAATGAAGCTATGTTTAAGGGGCAGAGAAGGAACACTACCCACCAGTGGAAAGTCAGGTAATTGCTCTGGGGGTCTTGCTTCATAACATTGCTGCAAAGAAAATAAGGCAGAGGCAATGTATGTTGCTGAAGAAGGCATGCAGAGAAGCAATTTCCTCAATCACACAGTGCCTTCTTAGCCTTATCTGACCTCCCAATGTGTGCTGTTGGATGTTAGGTGAGACAGGAGCCTGGGTGAGCACAGCCCATTCCACAAGACCTCCTGTAGAAAGAAAACAAAGATTCATAACTTGATTCAGATGTGGTGCTCTCTCTCTCTTTCTTTTTTCTCTCTCCCCATATATATGTATAAATTATTTTATATATGATATATTTATTTATGCATTCAATTCAAAGTATCTATTTTTGACACCAAGCACCATGCCAAGAGAAGAGCTATAAAATGAGAACTGTAATTTAGTTATTTTTTATGAGTCAACTCTCTAGGCAGACCCTCTTCCTATATTCACGCAGGCGATAGGAACTTTCCTAAGTTGACAAATATGCAAAACTGGAGTGAAAACATATTTTCACAGTTTTTGGAAACTGATGATAAAAGCTGGTCATGGGGTAGAGATTTTCATGTGTGATACATATGTTAAAACAAGCACTGGGGGATGGGAACAGAATACTTTATTTGGGAGACCTATATGGTATAACTGGTGAATGACATATGTGCTGTTAAACTTGTTTTTTATTGTAATAGAACTGGGAATTTCCTGAACTGCAGCCTCATTATTTCCCTCAACCATGATGGTTTCTGACTATGTTTTCTCATTAATCTCAAAGTGTTTTCTTTGTTTCTATAGGAAGATTTGCAATTATAAATATATTTCTTAACTAAACCTTTTAATTGTCCACTGATAGAGTTCTTTGGTAGTAAATCTTTTCAATCTGCTGAATTTATTAACTTCTTTGTTTACCCACAGTTGGAAAGTATGCAGAGAAGATAATTCTGAGTTATTTCAAAATATTTGTATTTTGTATTTTCTTTATAATTGATACCATCAAATTATAGGAGTAATTTTTAAAAGTGGCCTGTAATAAAAGATACGTAAAATGTTAGCCTGTGATCATGAGCACTATTACATTGACTGAGTCTCTCCACTCCCCTGCCTCCTTCATCTTGCCAGTCTTGATGGCCATTATATTTTGTGGGAAATGCCAATAGGATGGGCTATTACACTATATGGTATAGTTTTTAGAAGTTAATTGTAGCTTAAAGTTCATCACATTGAAGTAAGCCACAACGCCATGGGCAATTCTCTGTGATGACTTCTTGTAGCAGTATTAACATTGGTTGTCTTTTCTCATTGCCTGGACTACAAGGACAAATCCCTCATGCCTCGTGTCCCTGTTTATCTGAGTTGCCATGAGAGAGTAAAGCCTTTTCTGCCGTCTCTCACCAATTGGAATTTCTTCCCTGTGGTGCCCGCAGACCCCTGATCTGGTCCTCCTTTTTGTACCCAGACTGTTCCATGATGCCCTCTGAAATGCCTTCCTCCTCAGTAGCAGGATTCTCTTAATTCTCACATTGTCACAAAGTATTATCTTGACTTCCCTGCCTAAACCAAAACCTGACTATCTTCAGAGGGTATTGGTTTTCTTACAGTACTCACAAGTGGAAGCAGTTTTCTCTTTCACATCCCCAAATCTCAGGGCTTGAAAATAGTTTCACTATCTACTTTGCTGCTCATTGTCACTTCCAAATTGCTATCCATCAGTCTGCTCTTCAATCCTTATCCTCTGACCATATTTCCATGTCAAGGTCTGAGCAGGAGTAGCTGAGGATGCGGTGTGCACTTTGGACAAGTGTATTTGATATATATTCATTGTAACTTGAAACAACAGAAAATAAGGCTTTTTATAAATATATGTGGCTGTGATGAACATAACAGAAGGTGCAAGAGAAAGTGTTGAAGGCGGCATGAATTAAGGAAGATCAAAACACACTGGTCGACTATTATTCTCAAATATTAATTTTCCTGTACAGGCTTTTGATCAGAACCACATGTCTGTTAAGTTAACACTGAAAGCTTTGTAGAGTGCTAAATACAGGTATTTGGTGTTTTGAATATTTAACTTCAGGATCTGAAGTATAGAAGGACAAATTTGGCATTTTTAGAATGCAAATTGACACACCTGACTTATCATGGAAAGCCATGTATCTCTGCATGAAGATGAGCTGAAGGAGCTATTGGCAGGGTTGAGATACCAGCATTGTATAGTATTTGGATGTGTTTTGGCAGGCTTTTGACACATGTTAAGGCTTAATGTCCATCCCTAACTACCTTGCCAAGGGTGGAGGTGTAATTACTGAATGCATATTATGTCTTCAAGTGGCCATTTGGTAGAGCTAAAGAGAGATCAGTGTGTGTTCGTGTGTGTGTGTGTGTGTGTGTGTGTGTGTGTAATTGATCCTAAAACACAGCATATGAAAAAAATGCAGTGAGGACTTCAGAGCACAAATCAGGATTCTGCCTGTTTTAACAAATTTCTCTTCTACTGTGCCTTAAAGTGGTACATGTGTTATCATACTTTATCATTAATGTGTGGTTGTGACTTTGGCATTACTTTCATTTAACAGATGACAGATCTGAAGTACAGAGAAGTTAAGTAAAATTTTCAATGTAAGTGTTGGTAGCTGAAACTTAGCCTTTAGGTCTGCCAGTTCCAGCTCCAGTGTTTTATGTCCTGTCTGAATTGGAGGGCTAGACAGGATAAACTGTTCTACAGAGTGCATTTCTACAGCAGACACTGAAAGAATCTGAGACAAATTACCGCATGGATGAATTGGTATCCTATCCATCCTGAAGTTGAGTGAGAGATCAGATGATCTGGTACTTTTCTGTTATAGATTTCATAGCTATATTGACGTCTGGAGGTGTTTGCTATAAAGCATCTGTTATTTCACATTGGATGCACTAAGAGAATGGCATTTAAGTCTGTCAGTATTTAGAGAGGAGGCCCTTTTGGCCAATGATCAGAAATTGTTTAGACTTTGAAATAGACTAAAATAGAATAAGAGAGACTAAGATGCCAATGGTGTAGATTATGTGATTTCATGTACATGGTGCCAATGCTCCTGAAGTGGTTCAGTTCTCAGACTCAAGTCCCATTATTTCCTAACACCAGAATAAGCTGGGAGAACAGATGGCTTTGAATAGTAAAGCTGATCTGTGATTCTGGTGTAGAAGAAACAAGTCGTTTATATTTCTTAATACATTATTTGATCATCAGTTACATATTCAGGCCTTGTTTTTGGCCCACTTGATATTACAATGCATATAATCATCCCATGGTGTGTAATAAAGGATTTGGCTGGATATTGTCCCTGATTCTGGGAGGGAACTTCTAAGCTCTTGAGATTTTCTGAAAAATAAGAGTGTCCTTGTTATTTATAAGCCCCCCGAATCTGCCTAAGTTTATGCTAATGAGGTAACACATAGTGGTACCCTGGGTAACTTCAGAATGAAGGCTGGCCACAGAAAATCACATGATTAGAGGGAGGGAACTTTGATATAGCCTAACCACCAGGGAGCTGAGGAAAGCTGGAGATTGATTTTAATTCTGTATTCCAAAGAATTAATGAACCCCAATAAAAACTCTGGAGCTGAAGCTCAGTGGAGTTTCGTGGTTGATGAGCACATTAACGTGCCAGGAGGAAGACACACCCTGATTTCATGAGTTAAAGGCTGTGGAGTTCTGTGTTTGGAATGCACCAAGACCTTGTCCTGTGTGCCTCTTCATTTGGCTGCTCTTGATTTGCATTATATATATATATATATATATATATATATATATATATATATATATATAAATAACTATAATTGTAAGTAAAGTACTTTCCTGAATTCAGCAAATTAAGTGTGAGTGGACTTAATATGGTGAAATCCAGATTTGTAGCCAGTTGTTCAGTGGTGTGGATAGCCTGGCGATCGCTTGAACTTATGACTGGTGTCTGAAGTGGGGGCAGTTTTTGGGATTACTGAGCCTTTAACTTGTAAGGTCTATGCTAATTCCAGTACTTTGTGCCAGAACTGAATTTCAATTTACAACTTTGTTTTAAATTAGTTTGAGTTGAAACAGAGGATCCCTAAAAGGAAGAAAGGTTTAGGATTAAATTACCCATTGGCACATTTTTTGTTGATAAAGAATGACAACAAACTTACCATCCGTAGCTATTTTCCAAAGCTTCAAACCAATTAGGAATTATCTTGTAGAACTCCAATCCCAATAATTTACTGGTGCATTTTTCGATTACAGGTTTAACCCTTTCTGAATATAGCTGTGATAATTTTATTTGCACTGTCTGATTCCCTGATAACCATTATGAGTATACCACCATAGGTTATGTGCATATATGAACTTGCTGTGATATTTAGTGACCAAGATGGGGTGCCAATGGTAGAAGGTTGGTCCATAATGGGATTGTATAATTGATCCTCTTTACTATCAAAGTGAACAAAAATGCCTAACATGATAGGTACAGGCCACGCAGTCTACATATACATGTAGGCTGTACTATGGTGACCTCCATGGTATGTGTTCAAACTAAGTCAGAGTTCAAGAAACCTGAAATAGACTTCTGCTCAAAAGAAACTGCACCACGTTTAACATCTGTGTGTCTAAGATGGCTTTTTAACCTATTATTGATTGCCAGAGCTTCAGGGAATGACTCATAATCTATGCTCTTCTTTTGTGTTCTCTTTAAGGCAATTCTTTTTCTTTCTGTAGGATGGAAACCTCTATAGTGGTTGCTAACTATTATATTTTGAGTGACTTGGCCACTCAAAAATAATGTTTTTGCTTAATATTTTATATTTAGTATAAAAGATGAAGATGGTTTTGGCTTGTTTATAGAAGGTTTACAGTTATGTTTCTATGTTTAATTCAGAGAGGATTCATGAGCATGAAAAGTTTTAAAAGATTTGGAAGAGGAAGAAATTTGAGAAGTTACTGAGGAACATATAAGAAACTAGAAGAATAAAAATGGATGTTCTTAATGTTTTACTACTTATCCTTCATGAACTAAATTGGGAATCTGATTTAAAACAAACATCCTCCCATCCCCTTCCCCCTGCACCCCTGAGAAAAGAAACTAAGTGAGGAAATGCAGAGCATTGTATAAATGGTTTAAAGACTGCATATTAGCTTGACACTTCAGCTGTATACAAAGATAACCATAACCTAAAAGTTGTCCTTCCAGGTTGTCACACTGTAACCACTATAAATTTTTTCTGAGACACTATTTTATGGATATCAGAACTTCTGAGTCATATGCCACTTGCTTGTCTTACATTTTTTCAAGAAAACAAATATTTCATTACATTTATGTGAGCCTTGAAATTAGCTGTTTTGTAAGTGCTACTGAGAATTCATATCTTACAGGTGCTGACTGGAAAAAAATTTAGTTGAACATTCAGGTTCACTATTTGCTCTCCAAGACTACTTAATAGTAAAGTATATTCTAAATTCTTGTTGTGTACTGCCTCATTGTGTTTTGAGGGCTATGGAATGATCTGGAGCAGGGGTAGAGTTGAAAGAAGGGAATTAAGATACTAAAACCTTACTTGTGTGCCAGACGGTGTATAGTCACTATCTCATTTTACCTTAGTAGCTTAGTGCTAGGTGGTCTTATCCCCATGTTATACATGAAGGATCTGACTCTAAATAGATAACTTGCCCAGTGTACAGAACAGAATTCCTGACTCCATGTGTATGTTATTTTAATTTATCGTATGCTGAAGCCTGCTGCTCCTCCTCAACATCATCCTCCACTTGTTTCTCTCTCTCTCTCTCTTTCTTTTCCTTTTTTTCTTTTTTTTTTTTTCTTTTTTTGAGACAGAGTCTCGCTCTGTTGCCCAGGATAGAGTGCAGTGGCATGATCTTGGCTCACTGCAACCTCCACCTCCCAGGTTCAAGCAATTCTCCTGCCTCAGTCTTCTGAGTAGCTGGGACTCCAGGCATGTGCCACCAAACCTGGCTAAATTTTTTTTTTTTTTAAATTTTAGTAGAGACGGGGTTTCATCATGTTGCCTAGGCTGGTCTCGAACTCCTGAGCTCAGGCAATCTGCCTGCCTCGGCCTCCCAAAGTGCTGGGATTACAGGCATGAGCCACCATACTCAGCCCCTCCACCTGTTTTTTTTTTTTTTTTTTTAACTCCTTCTCTGATTCTGTTTTTTTTTTTTTTCACTACATATGAAACAATCAAAACCAGCTAATAATGTCTGCTAATCCAAAGAACTGGTAAAGAGAAGAAAAATATACTTGAAACTTCCTAATGTTCCAACTGAAATGAATCACTGGCATGTTTGATTGCTGAGTTTGTACAATATTACTTTGTTTATACTTCACCAGGCTATTATTAACATTTTTGTTACCATACAGAAACTATGTTGAAATGTAATTAGCAATACTGTTGCTAATTATCTAATCAGTGGTAATTATTAGTTGGTTGGGTTTTCATGCTACATATGATCCAGTGTTCTATTAAAGGCTCTAGCATATAATATCCATGTGATTTTCTTTACATTAATAAAATTTTCATGTATGATAAAAGTATGCACTTTGACTCCAACAATTGTGTGTTCAGAATACTAGTAGTTCTGCAGTGGGCTACTCAACTTTTCTGATCCTCAGTTTCTCCATCTGTAAAACTGGGGAATGATGATAATACCTGTAAAAGATTAAAAAGATAAAATCATGACACACACAAATATAAAATAAACATGTGTCAAAGATTTAATTTACTCATTAATTATTGAGGAAACCAGAAAGATATTACAACTTTAAAGGATAATACAAAATATAGTTTTGACTATAGTTAACAACAATGTATTGTTCATTTCAAAATAACAGAAGTGATGAGTTGAACTGTTCTCAAATATAGAAATAATAAGTGTTTGTGGTAATGGATACTCTAAACATCCTGACTTAATCACTACACATTCTATGCGTGTAGTAATATATATACCACATAAATATATGCAAATATTATGTATTGTTAAAATAACTCAGAAAAATAATTATTTCCATTTTGATCAGTTATCTACAATCTACAGAGTAGTAAACAGTTCTATGAATGAAAGGCATGCATCTGCTAGATAATGAGGAAGGGTGTACCCTAGAAAATGCCTAGTTTTTCACTGAGAACTCCCACAAACCTTTTTTGTTCCATTTCTACGTCTTTCACGATTTGTCTCTAAATACCTAATTTGAGAGGTTATTGAGAAGTTTGTAACAAAATCATATAATGCTTTTTCATTTTAACTATTACATGTACACACACACACCCATCATTAGAGTAGATTTGGGCTCTTTTAAAATTCCTGTTGTTGTAACTTAATAATTTTAACACCTGACACAAAAGTTTATACCAATTCACCCAGATTACTGATAACAAGATTGAGGCTGATGCATTTAGGTGGTTTGCTGATTGGACGTAAAAGCTTTGGCTAAAGGTAGATGTTGGCATTATGCATCATTCTATAGAGGAGAGTATAGCAAATGAACAAAACCAAAATGAACCATTGCTGTTTGCCAAACAGTCACAAAAATGTTAAAAGTCTCATTAGATTTTTACACTCTGTCTTTTGCATGAACAAACTGACAACTTAGATTTATCAGACTTATGGCACTTTTTAATCATCAAGAATTTTATTCCTTTTGACTATGAACTGGAGCAGTAAAAGAGAAGCAGAAATGCCTCAAAATAAAGGCTTACCTTTCACTGATCAAGAACCCAGAAGATAACAGATGTGGCACAGTTATCATAATAAGTCTGTTCCCCTCCACCCCACCACTGCCCCGCCCCCCAAAAGAAAAGGAGTTGGAATAGATGGAGAACTGAGAAAGGAGTCCAGTGAGCGAAATAAGGCTCTGGCCTAAGTGTAACTATGAGGAATACAGGGTTTGATTTAATTATTCAATTATAATTTAGATTGGGTAGACTCTGTTTAACCCTCCATCCCCCCGATTGATTCTCTGCTCTTCTCTGCCCTTGGAGAGCCTATCCAGGGAGGATGATTCCCATGGACTCCAGCACCTTGGCTGTACAGTTCTTTGCCTTCTAGCTTTCTGTTGGGTTTAGCCAGTGGAAAATATAAATATTTCTCCCCTTCCCTTTGAGTGCTGTAGTTCCGCAACCCTTTTTGACCACCAGGTTGGCTAGCACTATCTTCCCCTTGCTTACCTCTGCAGATCCTGTTGTAATGATGGCTTTTGATTGTTGACAGTCCTGGGTCTTTCAATATCTCTTATTGGTCCCTATACCTCTGAAAATAGCCCAAGCATTAAATTCTCTTCATAACCTTAGCTGAGTTTTTTCTGTTTGTTCTCAGGACCCTGATGAATCCCAAAAGAATAACAACAACAAACTGTTGAGAAGTAACTGTACTCTTTACCGATATATAGCGTATATGTTAATCATTTCATTTTAAATTTTGCCATTATCATTTAACAGAAAAGGAAATTGAGGCACAGAGAACTTCGATGACTCACTTGAAGCAAATCTGTCTTAAAAAAGCCACATTGTTACTGAGCATGCTGTATTTTGTAATTAACTTAAGGTTCAGACTACCTTTTTAAAGCACAGTTTCTTTTCTTTGCATGATGTAAATTTTTTCCCTTCTAAACAGGCCTGCACTCCTATTTTAAATTATTTTTTATTTTTGAATGGGGGTCAAGTGTGGGCTGTCTTACCTGTCTCTGATTGCATAAATCATCTCATTTTGTTCTACTTAAAATGCTTCAAGTTACAGAACTCATAACATTATCACATTTATTACTAGCTAAGAGAGCATTAATCATAGATGGCCATAAAAGCTAGAGAAATTAACCATAAAGTTTGCTGGAAATTGCATTAATCATGTGGAATCTTGAAAATGTCAGATTACAAAAATGCTGCTTTTTTGTTAATACAAGTAGAAAAAATTGTGGAAGAGAAAAGAGATCAAACAAAATTAATGTTATTCTTTAAAACTAACCAATTACGTTACACAGATATATGGACTAGGCTCTGTTGTAGGCAATTTATATATGCTATCTTTTTTAACCTTACCAATGACCCTGCAAGTTATACACAACCATCCATTTCTCATATATGGAAACTAAGATCTCCTAACATTGTCAAGGTCACATAACTATTACGAAGTAGAGCTGGAATTTGGACAGTGGTCTGTCTGATACTGAAATCCTATTGCTCTTCATTTAAGAAAAATAAAGTATCATAAAACTTTGATTTGTAGGTTGGTTAGGTTACATTTCAATTCTTAGTGCTAATGTTTGACTTCATTTGAACTGTTTGTCCCTTATGCATAGGCCAGTCCTAGTCAACATTCTTTTGTGGCCTTTCGAGTTGAGGACTCTGCTTCATAGAAGGTTTATAAAAACTGGCAGTATTGTGGATCAGTAGGAGGTATGCAGTTTTACAGGCCTAAATTTATGAACTATTTGTAGGTCCTTTCAACATTAATGTAAAGAGACCTGTGCTTATGACTAAAAATATAAAACACATTGGCTTTAAATGCAGACCTATATTTATTATGTAGAACCTCATATGTTCTTTTATTTTGATTGTTTAGAAGTATAAAGCTTGCTGGTGGCAGTTGACCACAGTGTGACTATCGGGAGCAGTGAAATCAGCTGGAGAGAAGCCACATGTCTACATTAAAGTAATGTATGATAAGACTGAAAGGTTCTAGATTATGTGGTGTTTCTCTTCTTAACTTTCTGGCTGCTCCTTATTTATGTTCTTATTTTGGTTTCATCGTGTTCTGCTGACTTCACTTCCAGATGATTTCTAAAATTCTGTTCTTGGCTTTTTGCTCTTCTTTT
Source organism: Macaca mulatta (assembly GCF_049350105.2). Lineage (NCBI taxonomy): Eukaryota > Metazoa > Chordata > Mammalia > Primates > Cercopithecidae > Macaca > Macaca mulatta. The sequence goes on from NC_133411.1 coordinate 129,023,232, forward strand.
TCCATTTCTTTCTTCATGTTTTTATCATGTCACCAAGTATACATCAAAACTGAGTTCTAGGTCTCATTTTTAAATGCCTGCTACAAGTAGAGACATCTCTTCCATAAGTACATCCAAAATGCCACACTACTTTCCCCCTCTCCAGCTGTCCTTCTATTCCGACTGTTTTGTCACTTAAACATCCTATTTTCCCTCAGGCACTCAGACCTGAGAACGTGGAATCCAACTTAATCCTTGTCTCTAATTCTCTCTCCCAAATGGTTATTCACAGAGTCCTTCCAAGACCACCTCAGTCAGGGAGACACTAACCCAGCAGCTCTAGAGGAATTAAAGACACACACACAGAAATATAGAGGTGTGAAGTGGGAAATCAGGGGTCTCACAGCCTTCAGAGCTGACAGCCCCAAACAGAGATTTACCCACATATATTTTAACAGCAAACCAGTCATTAGCATTGTTTCTATAGATAAAATTAACTAAAAGTTTCCCTTATGGGAAACGAAGGGATGGGTGGAATTAAAAGAATAGGTTGGGCTGGTTAACTGCAGCAGGAACACGCTCTTAAGACACAGATCACTCATGCTATTGTTTGTGGCTTAAGAATGCCTTTAAGCGGTTTTCCACCCTGGGCAGGCCAGGTGTTCCTTGCCTTCATTCCAGTAAACCCACAACCTTCTAGCTTGGGCATTAGGGCCATTATAGACATATCACAGTGCTGCAGAGATTTTGTTTATGGCCAGTTTATGGCCAGATTGTGGGGGGCTTGCTCCCAACAGAGTCCTATAAGTTATTCATTACACTGGATTGGCTCCTGCCTTTCCCTCTTTTCTGCTTCTATTCTAATTTAGGGATATGCAACCTTATAGATACTATAGGAAGACTTTTTTTTTTTCTTATTTTGCATATCATTTAGGAATAGAAACCCTAATCAGGTTGATAAATAAATGACCTGTCTATTGTAGCTCTTGCATGGTCTTTTTATATCCACTTTCTCTAATCTTAACTCCCTTATATGTGCTCTCTTAATATTTTATAAATAATCCCCTCTAGCCGTTGTCACATATTTTGTAGTGGTAGAAGTAGGGGTGACAAGGTGGGTTGGGGAGTCCTTTGAACTCTCCTACCACAGTGAGCTCTTCAAAGTCAGGGTCATGTCTCATTCATTGTTGCTTCTCCAGTGTCAAGCATGGTGCCTGGCATATAACTGAGGACTAAGAAATGTTGAATTGAATCTACAAATGTGAAATTTGTAGGTTTAATTTATCTATAAGAAATAGTATCTCCCAGAAAAACTGGTGAGGCTTTTTGGGCTATTTCCTTGTGTTCAACGCATAGGAAACCACCAAGGGCGAAAAGGTGGTAGAGTCTAGATTGGGAAGAGACTTTGATGCTAGGCTGAATAATTTAGCATTGATATTTTTAGAGATAGCATTTTAGAGGGATTCATTAGGTAGCACTCTATTAAATGTCCTAGAAGAAAAAAGACTTTAGGAAGACAGTAGAAGTATTGAAGTGATTCTGGTGTGAGGTTACTAGAGTCTGGAGTTTGGTAATGGAAGAGAAAAATAGAGATGTGTTGGGAAAAGGAGGTTGAGTCAAGGGAAGAAAACGTTTAAAACAGGAAAAATAAAAGTTGACTATAAGATATGAGGCAGAAGAAATCAGACATAGGAAATTAGAATTCTCTTTGGGATTTCTTCTAGCCACGCCAGTATGACTGCAGATGGAGTTATTCCCATTAAAGTGTAAGGATGCATTTTTGGAACTTTTAAAACTATCTAGGATCTGATGCACATGAGTTGCAATCCTTAAGAGAGAGTTGGGGACTGATTTTACTTTGGAATACTTTTCATCAGAATTCCTTTTCTTCAGCTGTTTTCATTCCCTCAGAAGAATAGGATAACTTACAATTCAGCACTTACTTTATTTTTTTCCCAAATGCCAAGGTTATTTGAGAAAACAAAACAAAACAAAACAAAAAAACAAAACCCAAAAAACTTCTGTGTAAATTCTGTCCTCAGAGCAGTTAGAAGATAATATTTTGTGATATTTTAGGCATTAAGTAATTTGTTGATTTTGTCCAAGTTCCACTGATGATTTTGCTTAAAATTCTTCAAGAAACCTTTTCTAAGAATCTTTGTCCTTACGGACACTTTAGGAGTAAAAAGTTCTTAAAAGGATGATTATACACAGTTCCAGAGAGTAAGTTGGGGGGATTCACTCTTCAAGGTATTATATAACTTTAAAGGATTTGTTTTAAAAATAGTTTAAGTCCTGTGCCATGAGCAAAATGGGGTCAGAATATATTATTCACTCCACAGCTTGGATTTCAGAGAAAATGCAATTATGCATTTTTGCAATTTTCTTTTTAACAAATCTAGTAATCCTCTTGGGGCTCATTTGTTGGAGTTGGGGAATAGAAAGCAGTGAAATAATTAAGTATAAAATTCAGTGTAAAGCACGTATGATGTGGCCATGTAAACTGCTTAGTTCGGTAATGCTTTGTACTCAGCTTGCTATCCCTATTGCTCACTACTCTCCCTAAGACAGTATGCTTTTATGGGAGAGGAAAGGGCACAGATTACAATATTTTATCATGCAGAGAAAGATATGCTGTTTATGAAGTAATCTACTTGTTCCTGGTCCTTGTCCACTGGGCAGGGCCAGCTTCATTAACATGCAGTTGTCTAGGGCCCCATGATAGAAAGGTTTTATGCTTGATTTCATGCTCTGCCGTTGCTAATTTGAACTTCATAATAATTTTACATTCGAATCTGTGTTTTGTAAGTGAATTCTGATGGGATGATGGTGGATGTGTGTAAGCAAATGTGTGTAAGCATTACACAGTATGCATGTCCGCACTGTTCCTTCTTGCCCTATTCACATATAGCACTGCAATACTCCATAAGCACAGAATTCCAATGGACCCAAATATTAGTTTTGTGCACTGTATAGTAATTTGCCACAAACTGAGTGGTTTAAAACAACACACGTTCATTACTAACACTTTCTGTAGGACAGGAATTTGGGCATTGCTTAACTGGGATCCTCTGCTTAAGGGTTCATAAGGCTGTATTGAAAGTTGGCTGGGCTGCATTCTCATTGGGAGGCTTAGAGAGGGAAGGATCTGCTTTCAAGCTCCCTCATGTTGTTGGTAGAATTCATTTTCTTATGGCAGTAGAGTTCATGGCAACTTGCTTCTTCAAAGTTTTAAAACAATGGTTCGATGGTGGGAGGGGAAAAGGAGGAGTGTAGGGAGATGGAGAGAGAGTCTCTGCTGTTGCTTGGAGTTTCTGATCTGTAGTGTCTCTTTTAAAGGGTTCATCTGATTATATAGGACCCACCTAGGATACTCAATCTTTTTATTAACTTCAACCAACTGAGTTGGGACCTTAATTACATTTGTAAAGTCCCTTTACCTTTGCCACATAACATAATATAATCATGGGAGTAATATCCCATCACATTCACACAGCCCACTGCATTTAAGTGAGGGAATTGGACAAGGTGTGCACAACAAGGGGAAGAACATGTGGGGGCCATCTAAGCATTCTACCTATCACAGTCATTGATATGTGGAGGTTTAGCAAGGCTCAAAGGAGTATACAGTAAGCATGTTACATCTACCAACGAGAAAGTGGGGATGTGAACATCCCTGAAGGCCATGCTTTCTGTTTCAAACATAATTTGCTTTGAATGTAGAAATATGTCAATGAGCACTGAGAAACACAAATGACCAGAGGACCCTATCATTTTGTACTTCCCTGCATTACCCAACCACTTCCACTAAAAATGATGAAAGAGAAGGAAAAGGAAATAGTGCAACCCATAATTCCTTTTCTTGTTAGTCCTTCTTACTCATCAATAAGGCGGAGTTAAAGACTATCAGTAGATTGTGCATACATCAAGAAGTGAAATAAAAGCAGTTGTGTTAATTTTCTGTAGATTTTCCACTCTTCTGGCAAGACTATAATATATATTCATATATGAGCTGAAAAAAGTAAAGCCTGAAATTTTGTTAATTCCATGTATGAGTTAAATGCTCTTATATTTGCATTTAAGATTGGTATTGAACAATATAAAGATGAATGGTAAAAGTTTTAGTAATAATTTAAATTTTCTTAGAATAACATTACATAGCAAATGAAAACACCATAACAAATTGAGACAGACAGACTGTGGAAGGAAGGAATGGACTTTACATTTTAATACTTTTAATGTACTTTTTCTGTACTTTGGGACCCACATTTTCATTTTACACTGAATCTTTTAGATTGTATAGCCTGTTCTGCACTTGGATGTTGCTTGCTGGGAGCTCTGCTAGCCTCCAGAAACATCTGTGACTTGTAGACTTTTAGTCTATTTTTCTTTTTTTTTTGCTTGAGTCATATTCTGAGTAGGATTCCCTGGCTGATTTGGCTTTCACTCTGATTATTCTGGTTCTATGTACTCTCCTGAGATTGGGCTGTTATTTTTCTCAGAGCTCATATCATCATTTATCCAAGCATTCCAATTTCCGCGTTCCTTTTTTTATATTTATTTATTTATTTATTTATTTATTTATTTCTTCATTTCTTCTTGGACCAGTATTACGTGGGTTCTCATCTATGGCTTTGTAATATTTCTTAATGTATGGTAAGTTAAGTATTATTTGCATTTTATGGTTGACATTGCTATTTCTGGACTTCTTTTTCTCAGCATATATTATAGAGAATATGTAAATTCACTTACCAAACATTCACAGAAGAATTAATACCAATTCTTGAACTCTTCCAAAAACCAAAGTAGTGGTCTTACTTTGAAACTTATTTTATGAGGCCAAACTTACTTTATGAGGCCACCCTGATACCAAAGCCAGAAAGATACCACAAGAAAAGATGGTCCAGTTTCTCTGATGAAAATACTAGCAAACCAAATTCAACAACACATCAGTCAAGATATGAAAACAACCTGTGTTCATAGATGAATGAATGCATAAAGAAGTTGTGGTATATAGGTACAATGGAACAATATTCAGAGTTAAAAAGGGGGATTGTGCAATTTATGACACATGGATAGACATGGAGGATATTATGCTAAGTGGAATAAGCCGCACAGAGGAAGGCAAATACTGCATTATTTTAGTGAAATTTTAGGGAAAAAATGTCGAATACTGTATGTGGAAACAAAGAGTATGACAGTGATTACCGGGGCATGGAGGGGGAAGAAATGGGGAGATGTAGGTCAAGTTATATAAGATAAATAAGCCTAGAGATCTAATGTACAGCATGAGAACTGTAGTTAATATTATATATGATAGACCTTCTAAATATATATATTTTTAATATTTTGGGAATAAACGTATTTATCCTCTGGTTTATACTGAATTCTTTGGCTAAAACTTTATCTTTGATACAGATTTTATTGATGCAATTAACAGTTTCTCTTATATCAAGGCATTTGAAAATTTATAGCTATTTAAGAGTAGAAACTTAAACAAACATGAACTTTACTCATTATATGACATTATATGACATTTTTCTCCTTAAGAAATTAATAGACAAGGGAAGGATAAAAAACTGTAGTATCATCTTGAGAATTAAATTCTTTGAAGAGCTGATTAATGTAGCTATTACACATTCTTGTATAAGAAATATTTTCAGACTTCATCAAATGTCAAAATAGGGAGATGCTAGTCTTTAATCACCTACTACACATTTGGCTGCCATAACTGTCATCAGTTAGTGTGATAGACCAGCGTTATCCCAAAATAAATTTTTAAATGTGAATTTGAAGTAGTAGATGGTGTAGATTCTAATTTTGTACAGTCAAGCCTCCAAAAGTGTTTTGTTTCATGATTTTTTTTGGGTATGACATCAATGTCTTTAATTTCTGTTGCCTTGAAGAAACCTTTCATTAGTGTCTGAAACATATTTTTATTCTTCATCCAAGACCTTGGGATGTAGTCGTCACTGGACAATAACAATGATCAAGCATGAATGTCATTGTATTGCGTTAACTTAATTATCTCTCTTTTTTCCATCTATTCCCCTTTCCTACTTTCCTTAAATTTTTGATTTGATTTTCAGCCACAAAATTATAGATTTGAGGTTTAAAATAAAGCAAGACATTGGGATTAAATGAAGAATTCTTCAGATTTTTCAGTTTTATAATGTGTGCTGGAGAATTATCAAACCCAAGAAGAACCGTGCACTATATTCTGTTCCAGTGATCCCTCCCAAGTTGTGGGTTTCTTCACCTTCATTCCATAACTGAAAGTATTTCCTGGAAGACCCTTTAAGATTGAGGCATGCTCAGGAAATGTCTGCATCAGGTCCATAGCGTGTTCACAAATTTGCTACGGTGCTCATAAAATCCCACGGAATGAATGGGACTTGTCAATTCTCTGTAATGGGGTGTGTCAATTCTGGATAGCTTTGTGGGTTTCAAGATGCTTATGGAGGGTTTTTGCTTATATGGAGTTGGCCATTTTCTTAAATAGTAAATAAATAATTTGTGGTATATATGGTCAGATCTGTTTTTTCTTCACCTCGCCTCCATAAGTGCATATTGGGTAGTTTTACCTATAACTTAGTAATAATACTCTACTCTTCTGTTACCCTTGAGGATTTATAATGACATTCGTGAAATAGTTTTCTATTTCTACTTTATCATCATTCACTCAGGAAGAAATTAAAACCCTCTTTTGTTAAAATAAGGAGCAAACAAGCAAGGAAACAAACAATAAATCATTCTTCATTCTGCATTGGATAACATATAGAATAAGAAGCACTGTGCCAGTAGGAGAATGACATAAGGCACAGTTCCTGACCATTTGCAGTTTAAGAGAAACGTTAGGAAATTTTTTCTTTGATTTTTGTTTAATTTTTATTATAAGTTTTTCAACTTTTGTGGCATAATAACATAGTCCATCATGAGAATACAACATGTTTCCCAAGTATTAGTTTAGACTGGAGAACTTTACAGCATTTGAAGAGGTTTATTGGACTTTGGCATGCTCATTAGTTTGAACCTAAGATGGAATCTGAGTTATGTTGTATTTCCCAGCCAGCAATTTTAAAAATATTTTAATTTGAACATCTTTGGTTGAGGAATGCACTCTCCTGTTTTGCAGGCTTTACCACTTCCAGCTCCCTTGTGCACTTCCTGGCTTTTAATTCCTGCCTTGTCCTGTAGCATTTGAAGTTGCTACTCTCAGTTTACACTAAAAATGTCAATGAAAATTACAGAATTATAGAGTTTTCTGCTTAAAAGTTATCAATGACCTTGTAATTGTAAAGTAAATTAATAATGAACAGAGCAATTATATTCTTCAAGGCTAATGCAATCAGGTGTATCAATATAGCTATACCAGCAGGTTATGCAGTGCTCATTCTGATTAGACATTGCATTCATTCTGATGGTTGGTACCCATGCTGCCTCTACAGTTGTTACATATTTTGAATATCAACACTGGTTAACATAATTTCTAGCATGGAGTTATGTGTGTGTGTGTGTGTGTGTGGTGTGTGGTGTGTGTTTTACATTTTCATCTATTGCAAGCACCTTGCACATGACTTTTTCTATGACACAGAGCCCTTCAGCATCAGTAGGCTCCTTGTTTAACTTTGACTGCTTCCTGCACTAACAAATGACTTTTTGTTCAAGGATGACAAGAGATCAATTAAGGAGAAAGAAGAATGTTAATCCAAGATGGAAAAGGCCCACCCTAATTGAAGAATGGTGAACAGGATTCTGGTCAATGAATTATAGTCTCATTTTAAAATTCACTCATCCATTTGATAATTAATTATAATGGCATCTTACATAATCATCAGAGGCTTTCCCTGAAAAATACATGAAGGTAAATGAACCTTTACTTCAAGCTTGACATCTATCTTTGGCTCACTGTTGAAGAACACATTATAAGGAAAGCAACAGACAGGATGCCTGATCACTCAAGTTTGGTGAAGAAGCCAGAAAGATTAATAACACTACTGTGGAATGAAATAATTTCAAAACATGAAACACTGAAAAGAGCTCTTTAATCCTGTGGATTTAGAAATATTTCATTTTCATTTTTGTGATTAGAAAAATATTAAATTCTCATTTGAGTGTGATTTCTAACTTTAGTAAAAGTAGAAGGAATGGATTAATAAAATCTTTGGTACCAGAATAAATTTGTTGTTCGAGTTACTGCTTCACTTGGTTAGAGTTCATGAATAAATTGTGACAATGGAGGATTTCACTCTCAGAATGTAAAGTTGACCCATAAATGGGAGTCAGGAGCTGATCCAAGGGAGTATCCAGACAAGCCTCACCATATTATAGGAATAGTTATTGCATCCTTTGAAGTCAGTCCCCATTGCTTACAGAGCTTCATGTACTAATAGAAGCTCCCTGGGGCATATAGGACTCTTTGTGGTTACTTATCATTAATTAGACTCAGGGAACTAAAATACTGCTGACGTCCCTAAGATGTGCTACCAAAAATTAAGTCATAGTCCTAATATGGAGTTTAGAGGGTGCTCCAAATACTCTAATCATGAAAGCTTCCTCTTTCAACCTCCCTAGACAAAACTGTTCAGGCAAACTAAAGCACTCACTTTTCTCAGTATTTGAATAAGACCCTTTCTTATTGGATTATGGATGTTAATATCCAGAATTCAACATGGCAACATCCAGTTTGCTACTTTTCCTGTAGTAATGAATCTGTTCAAGCAGAGGCCAATGGGCTTCATCTAGGAGCCATGGGAATCGATCTGATAGTTAGCAATCTCACTGGACTGGACCTGTCTTAGTGGGTCACGGTTTTAACATGCATCCAAACATGGGAGAGTTGTGTTGGATCTCCAGCAAGCTCCAGACCAGCAGGATGGGTCCTTTGGTGCAGTTCCTCTCCTCTCACAGGTTTTGATCTTCTTGGACTATCTTTTTCTACTTCAGTCACCAGAAGTGGGAGATTTATTTTTTATCAGCTCATTAACTTCTGACTCCTTAGCAAGATAAAATATAGTCACACTTGAAGTAAACACATTTTTATTGTCAGCAATTGTTGACAAATACAAGCTTATGCTTGTTTTCTTAAAACAATATATTCAATGCTAAAATCAACTTGACAACTGAAAACTCCCATCTCTTCTTTCCCTAAGGCAAGATATTTGCAAACAAACATTTGTTACATACATGTACTTGACAACTGGCAACTCCCATTTCCTCTGTTCTGAAAGCAAAGCACAATAATCACAGCAAAAGTTGTAAAGAAAATCCCCATACATTCATTTGAGGTCTAAGCATTGCCTTGCGTGCTAGAGACAAATTGGATCAGCAGAATAAGGAAAGAAGGAAACGGGTGCAAAGGACTGGGGTTTTTCTGTTCTTTGAAACATTAAAAAAATTCTTGACAACCCAGAATTATCCTTTGATCATTTATTTTTCTGTGTAGTTCTTTCCTTGTAACATTAATTATCTTTGCTGCTCCCTGTGTCTCTTACCTTTTTAATGTGATATCTTAATATTTAATGTTGAGATAGGCTTTTGGAGAGATGGTTCCAAGCTTCAGCTATAAAATTATCATTCATAGTATAGTGAATCATGTGGTTAAATCCCAAGGCATTAAATAGAAAATGGATTTATGATATAAAAGAAACCAAAAGATGAAAAACCTGACCAATGGCTTTTATTGAGAATAAATATGAATGATTTCCTTTATTTTATTCTTTACTTAAAAATATCATAATTATTTAAAATATAGACATACGTGTATATTTAAGATAGATATATTTATGAACCTAATAATTTAAGACAGATATAGAGACTTACATTGTATAATGAAGTACAAGTAAAAAAGTCATGTAGTCCAAATCTGGGACTTCTGAAATGTGTTAAAATGTCGGTTCCTCTTTTGCGGAGTTTTGTGCTATTATCAACACAGCCAGCAATTGAACCTAAATTCTGAGTGTAATGGAAGCCATTAATCACTATCAAGTTCATCATTTTTTTTCATGGCAAGTAATATTCATATCAGTGATTGCTATTCCACTAAGAAATTCTAAGTGTTCCATAAAAATGAAACACCACATAGTAAGAAACTAAATCATATGAAACAAAATTTTGACTCTTGAATGTATGATTACTCAAGGCTGGTGGATGATAATTTCTCTTTATGATTCTACAGGTAGCTCATTTATTTTTTTCTCATATATTTGACTTATTATAGGGCCCTGCAGCCCTTTCTGAGCATCATTAAATATATTTGTTGAATCATTAATCTAAAAATTAAAAGCTATTTAATACTTTTGTTTCATCTGCTTAACTAATTACACAGAAATAAACCACATTTTTCTATTACTTTTCTTGGTGCCTTCTGCATTTATATAGCCTTAATGCATTGTGCATATGTATAGGTCTTTCTCTTAACCCAAACCCCTGCTGTTGTTCTTTCTGCACCCATGTTAATGACTCATGATCACTATAACCTCACTAATCTTTTATGTCTTCCACTCTAATGACCTTGATCAATTCATTCACTATATAGAGCTTGTTGTCACCTGGCTTTGACTTACTAAACTTCAAAGTTTCACCCCTGATTACTCTTCTTTTCTCATTTTCTTCCTCCTCTTCCTTAAGTCCTTGATGATATCATTCCCTCCACCTCTCTGAATATTTTCAAGATATTTCTTTCTACCATTGTTTGCTCCTCTCTATATATTCCGAACCCACTGGGCAGATACTCTACAGTATCTCATTTATGCTCATTAATATAAAAATCACAAATATATAGTTTCAGGTTAAACTTCTCTCCTGGGCCACAAACATATTTTTCTAGTGTGTTTTCTCAAATACACTTCCAAATAAAAATCCTTAATACATCTTCCCCATCTTGTGTTCTTTATTCTACTTAAAGCCATTCAGAATACATACTTTATCATCTCTATTTCTCTCCTTTCTCATAATTTTATTCAATCATCAAGACTTGCTAACTCACTTTCTATGAATATATCAAGCTTATATCAAAAAAATTCCTTCAGCATTGCCTAGTTAAGTACCTCACAATCTCTCACCTGAAAAATTGCAACAGCTTTGTAGAATAGTCTCCTTTTTTCCCTTTCTCCCTACTCCAGTGAATCTCTCCGGTCCAATTTTATCCTTTCTGTGTTTAAAATCCTTTACTAGTTCCATACTGCATTCAGAATGTTGTGTAAACTTTGACTCTGATGTTAAAGTACATTGACTATAAATCCTATTCCATTTTCCAGCATTTTATCTCAATTTTTCTACTCCCAAAGTTTACATTCTACTGAAACCAAACTACTTTTCCCTTTTTCTGTCTTTCATTAAAATGAATTATCATGATAATATAATTTGAAAAGCTTTGGAGTTTTATTTTATCTCATTTTAGATTCAGGGAGTACATATGCAGTTTTGCCACGTGGGTAAATTGTGTGATGCTGAGGTTTGAACTCCTTTTTTTAAATTTATTATTTGTTTTATTATACTTTATGTTCCAGGGTACATGTGCACAACGTGCAGGTTTGTTACATATGTATACATGTGCCATGTTGGTATGCTGCATCCATTAACTCGTCATTTACATTAGGTATATCTCCTAATGCTATCCCTCCCCCCTCCCCCCACCCCACAACGGGCCCTGGTGTGTCATGTTCCCCTTCCTGTGTCCAAGTGTTCTCATTGTTCAATTCTCACCTATGAGTGAGAACACGCAGTGTTTGGTTTTCTGTGCTTGCGATAGTTTGCTGAGAATGATGGTTTCCAGCTTCATCCATGCCCCTACAAAGGACATGAACTCATCCTTTTTTTTATGGCTGCATAGTATTCCATGGTGTATATGTGCCACATTTTCTTAATCCAGTCTATCATGATGGACATTTGGGTTGGTTCCAAGTCTTTGCTATTGTGAATAGTGCCACAATAAACATACATGTGCATGTGTCTTTATAGCAGCATGATTTGTAATCCTTTGGGTATATACCCAGTAATGGGATGACTGGGTCAAATGGTATTTCTAGTTCTAGATCCTTGAGGAATCGCCACACTGTCTTCCACAATGGTTGAACTAGTTTACAGTCCCACCAACAGTGTAAAAGTGTTCCTATTTCTCCACATCCTCTCCAGCACCTGTTGTTTCCTGACTTTTGAATGATTGCCATTCTAACTGGTGTGAGATGGTATCTCATTGTGGTTTTGATTTGCATTTCTCTGATGGCGAGTGATGATGAGCATTTTTTCATGTGTCTGTTGGCTGCAGAAGTGTCTTCTTTTGAGAAGTGTCTGTTCATATCCTTTTCCCATTTTTTGATGGGGTTGGTTGTTTTTTTCTTGTAAATTTGTTTAAGTTCTTTGTAGATTCTGGATATTAGCCCTTTGTCAGATGAGTAGATTGCAAAAATTTTCTCCCCTTCTGTAGGTTACCTGTTCACTCTGATGGTAGTTTTTTTTTTGCTGTGCAGAAGCTCTTTAGTTTAATGAGATCCCATTTGTCAATTTTGGCTTTTGTTGCCGTTGCTTTTGGTGTTTTAGACATGAAGTCCTTGCCCATGCCTATGTCCTGAATGGTATTGACTAGGTTTTCTTTTAGGGTTTTTATGGTTTTAGGTCTAACATTTAAGTCTTTAATCCATCTTGAATTAATTTTTGTATGTGGTGTAAGGCAGGGATCCAGTTTCAGCTTTCTACATATGGCTAGCCAGTTTTCCCAGCACCATTTATTAAATAGGGAATTCTTCCTCCATTTCTTGTTTTTGTCAGGTTTGTCAAAGATCAGATGGCTGTAGATGTGTGGTATTATTTCTGAGGGCTCTGTTCTGTTCCATTGGTCTATATCTCTGTTTTGGTACCAGTAGCATGCTGTTTTGGTTACTGTAGCCTTGGAGTGTAGTTTGAAGTCAGATAGCATGATGCCTCCAGCTTTGTTCTTTTGGCTTAGGATTGTCTTAGCTATGTGGGCTCTTTTTTGGTTCCATATGAACTTTAAAGTAGTTTTTTCCAATTCTGTGAAGAAAGTCATTGGTAACTTGATGGGGATGACATTAAATCTATAAATTACCTTGGGCAGTATGGCCATTTTCATGATATTGATTCTTCCTATCCATGAGTATGGAATATTCTTCCATTTGTTTGTGTCCTTTTATTTCGTTGAGCAGTAGTTTGTAGTTCTCCTTGAAGAGGTCCTTCACATCCCTTGTAAGTTGGATTCCTAGATATTTTATTCTCTTACTAGCAATTGTGAATGGGAGTTCACTCATGATTTGGCTGTCTGTCTGTTATTGGTGTATAAGAATTCTTGTGATTTTTGCACATTGATTTTTGTATCCTGAGACTTTGCTGAAGTTACTTTTCAACTTAAGGAGATTTTGGGCTGAGACGATGGGGTTTTCTAAATATACAATCATGTCATCTGCAAAGAGGGACAATTTGACTTCATCTTTTCCTAATTGAATTCCCTTTATTTCTTTCTCCTGCCTGATTGCCCTGGCCAGAACTTCCAACACTATGTTGAATAGGAGTGGTGAGAGAGGGCATCCCTGTCTTGTGCCAGTTTTCAAAGGGAATGCTTCCAGTTTTTGCCCATTCAGTATGATATTGGCTGTGGGTTTGTCATAAATAGCTCTTATTATTTTGAGATACATTCCATCAATACCTAGTTTATTTAGAGTTTTTAGCATGAAGAGTTGTTGAATTTTGTCAAAGGCCTTTTCTGCATCTATTGAGATAATCATGTGTTTTTTGTCTTTGGTTCTGTTTATATGCTGGATTACATTTATTGATTTGCGTATGTTGAACCAGCCTTGCATCCCAGGGATGAAGCCCACTTGATCATGGTGGATAAGCTTTTTGATGTGCTGCTCGATTCTGTTTGCCAGTATTTTATTGAGGATTTTTGCATCGATGTTCATCAGAGATGTTGGTCTAAAATTCTCTTTTTTTGTTGTGTCTCTGCCAGGCTTTGGTATCAGGATGATGCTGGCCTCATAAAATGAGTCAAGGAGGATTCCCTCTTTTTCTATTGATTGGAATAGTTTCAGAAGGAATGGTACCAGCTCCTCTTTGTACCTCTGGTAGAATTCGACTGTGAATCCATCTGGCCATGGACTTTTTTTGGTTGGTAGACTAGTAATTATTTCCTCAATTTCAGAGTCTGTTATTGGTCTATTCAGGGATTCACCCTTTTCCTGGTTTAGTCTTGGGAGGGTGTATGTGTCCAGGAATTTATCCATTTCTTCTAGACTTTCTAGTTTATTTGCGTAGAGGCGTTTATAGTATTCTCTGATGGTAGTTTGTATTTCTGTGGGATCAGTGGTGATATCCCCTTTATCATTTTTTATTGCATCTATTTGATTCTTCTCTGTTTACTTCTTTATTAGTCTTGCTAGTGGTCTATCAATTTTGTTGATCTTTTCAAAAAACCACCTCCTGGAATCATTGATTTTTTGAAGGGTTTTTGTGTCTCTGTCTTCTTCAGTTCTGCTCTGATCTTAGTTATTTCTTGCCTTCTGCTAGCTTTTGAATGTGTTTGCTCTTGCTTCTCTAGTTCTTTTAGTTGTGATGTTAAGGTGTCAATTTTAGATCTTTCCTGCTTTCTCTTGTGGGCATTTAGTGCTATAAATTTCCCTCTACACACTGCTTTAAATGTGTCCCAGAGATTCTGGTATGTTTTGTCTTTGTTGTTATTGGTTTCAAGGAACATGTTTATTTCTGCCTTCATTTCGTTATGTACCCAGTAGTCATTCAGGAGCAGGAGGTTTGAACTTCTAATGATTCCCTTGCACAAGTAGTGAACATAATATCTGATAGGTAGTTTTCCAAGCCTTGGGCACCACCTTCGTCTCCCCCGAAATGCTTTTCATAAATTCTATGATGTTTGAGTGTACTTTTGTTTGTCGATTTTTTTTCTTATGCTGGAATACCCTTCTCCATTCATCATCACTTGCCAAACAATTCTTACCAACTTGTCAAACTCCATTGATATTCTACCTTTTTATAGTTCTTTACTCAGTGCCTCCAGGAAGAAATAAAATCTCCTTCATTTATGTCCCTGAATAGTCTACTTACCCAACCCCCCCTTTTTTTTAAGGAAAAAAGAACAGGTGCCACATTTTACTATACTTTTTATGAATCCCAGAATAAACCCAATTGAACAGACCTTTATTGTGCATATAATATATGTCAATCACTGTTTTGGAAAGAAAACTATCCATGAATAATACAAAAATCCCTGCCCTTCTGGGTAGGGAAGACAGACAATGAGTAATACTCATTATAAATAAGTTAATGATATAGTAAGTTAGAAGATGATGAATGTTATGGAAAAGAGGACACGTGAGAGCAGGGCAAAGGGAATCAAGAGTTCTAGGGTGATATTAAGGTTGTAGGTTGAATTTGGAATAGAATGGATGGAGTATGCCTTGCTGAGGAGATAATTTGAGGAAAATCATGAATAAGGTGAAGGGAATAGTCATGTGGAAATCTGGGGAATGACCTTTTAGAGATGAACAAAATGTTGAAAACCATAGTCTTGAGTACACTTTGCTTATAAAAAGGGGGATAAAACTAGGAGATGAAGTCAGAGAGGTAGCAGGCATTATATCAGGTCTTGTGGGTCATCAGGAACTTTGGCTTTTACTTTGAGTGAAATGGAGATCTGTTGCATGGTTTTGAGCAGAGAGACAATAGTTATTATCTCACTTACTTTTTATAAGAAGCATTCTGGCTGTTGGGTTGAGAATACACAGTAAGGGAGCAAAGAAGAAAAGAGAAATCCATGCTAGAACAGACGTTGATTGGAACTAGGATGGTAGCAGTGGATGAAGTCAGATATAATCAGTTTCTGGTTATATTGTGAGGGTAGAGCCAATGGATTTGCTGGTATTTTGTATGTGTGGTGTAAAGGTAAGGAAGGAATTAAAGATCACGCTAAGAATTATGACCTGATCAACTATAAGTATGGAATTGCCTTTAGTAGAAAAAGGAAAAATTGGGGATAAAGCAAGTTTGGAGGGTAAAATTGGCAGTTCAGTTTTGGACATGGTAGCTTTAGACAACCAAGTGAAGCTGTTAAGAGGATTGCTGAATATACTAGCCTGGAATTCAAGAGGGAGATCTGATTTTATATATATATATATATATATATATATATATATATATATATACACACACACACATACACACACACACACACACACACACATACACACATACATACACACGAATACATACATACATACATTTATGTGTATGCACACACACATAATTTACAGCCATGAAACTAAGTAAAATCACCAAGAATACGAGTGTTTATAGAGAAGAGACCCTAGGGCTCTTCTACATTAAGAGATCAGTGAGAAGAAAAAGAATTATTACACGAAAAGGAGAAAAATGATCAGTGATGTTGGGAGAAAACCAAGAGAGAATGGTGTCTTGGATGCAAGTGATGTAAATACATTAAGAAAAAGCAAGTTATTCACTCCATCAAGTGTGGCAGAGAAATGATATTTGATAAAGACTAGCAATGAGCGCTGGATTTACTAACATGGAGGTCATAGGGAAAATGGGGTAGAAGTAGCAATGAGAACAAGAAGCATCTCCAAGTCCAATACTATAATGACTGTGGGAAGAAAGGAAAACCTAATGCTTGAAAGATGGGAAGGCAAAAAGTATTTTGAGATGATAATCAGATTTTTATTAGAGCCAGAAACTGAGGCAAACATTCAGAAATATTCAGATAGGGAATTTTGATAATGACGAATGATGAATTTCACAGGGCATAATGAAAGAGTTTTAGAAGTTAAGAAGGGTGTTGAGGAAAGAATTAGGGGATCCAATTTGCATTGTTGGAATAAAACAATTGTGACAAGAGTGTGAATTTGGGGGATAGGGAGTGGTTGAATTTTGGAATTCCCTGTTGAATGGTCAAGAGGATTTGGCATCATCTTGAGATGTGGTGTCCATCTCGTTATACAGTCTTCCTCTTGACCTCTGATATAGGAGGGAGAAGGCCAACAGGAGCATGATCTCAATTCATTTTGTTGAGGAATGGAGCTTACACCACATGTGG
Source organism: Macaca mulatta (assembly GCF_049350105.2). Classification (NCBI taxonomy): domain Eukaryota; kingdom Metazoa; phylum Chordata; class Mammalia; order Primates; family Cercopithecidae; genus Macaca; species Macaca mulatta. The sequence goes on from NC_133411.1 coordinate 129,040,285, forward strand.
AGGCTCCACCTTAACACTTTTGATTAGACTGGCAGCTCTGGGGAAGCTGAGCATCCCACTGTGCTGGCCTCCTTTAACTCCAGGCAACACCTGTAAAAGGCCTCGGGGTGTGTGGTCAGAAGAAACAGTGACCACCTATGCTGTGTTCAGCCAAGTGTAGCCCACTGATTAGATGATGGGACAGCATGCACTGTTTGCATGCACCCTGAGGTGCCTCTTTGGAGAACACTCATGCCGAGGAAAGAAAGAGTCAGGTAAAATCAGCTAGGTGCCATAGCAAAGCGGGGTGCCAGAGGAATGGGTTATAAATAAAAATGGAAAGAACCATGTTCCCTGTGTGGGATCACAGTGCATGTCAGAATTTGAATAATATCAGTACCACCTGGGAGGAACAGAAAAGAGCACCTGGGAGACACCGTTGCAGAAATCTTTGTGTGGATTCAGGGTGAGGTGGAAGGCTATGCTTCAGCAATCAGGTAAAAGTTAGGAAAATTAGAGTTATTACTGTTAATATGAACTCTATTTATTATCACTAGACTAGTGAGGGCTGGATACATTTGGATTACATGATAATGAAGGCACATGTCTCATGTGCCTGCTGGACTGCAGACTTGAATGGAAAAGGCTATGCCAATATCCGCCACAGCGTACAGTTTAACACATTTGTTGACTTGTCTTTATAAACTGGTTATAAATAACTTCTAATGCTGAGATATGATGTTGCAGGTGCTTTGTCAGTGTTCAGACATCTCCCATAACAATTTTGAATCAGAAGGGAAGAAGAAAAGAAAACCAAGTTATGTTTATGGGATAAGCAGCCTTACAGGCTAATTCAGTTTCTATAAAAAAAAAAAAAAAAAAAAGATCCGGGTTATACAAGAAATTCAAAGTAAATGGTGAGAGAATATGCTTGTTTCACATCTTAAAGAGCATTTTCCAGTAAAATGTGACAAAGTGATGAATATGAAGTAAATAATGATTGAAGAGTTTTGACTTGTATTTCCACATACCAGAGAAAAATGGTTGATTTCCTTATGAATTTCATCCTGAGAGGCTCGATACACAGTGACCAAGGTAAGATGGAGCAAAGAGATTGGAGTAAATTAATAAGGAAACCAAATAAATATGAATGAAAAAGAAGAAAATGCATAAGGGTGTGACACTTAAACTAGAAATTTGAAGAAATAAAAAAAGGAGATCATCTAAGGATAGCAAAAAATGGAGCAAGTAGAGACTTTCCCTATAGGACTTAAATTTTACCTTCTCTAAGGGCCTCCTTTGACCATTTTATCTCAATATGTCTCCATTTTATTTTCTAGTGGCTCAGACTATAGCTTTGCACTTTATGTTTGTTCACTTGTTTGTGGTCTATCTCCTTCACTAAATGGAAAGTTTTATCAGGTCAGAAGCCACACTGTATTTTGTTCATCACTGGGTCCTTTACACAATGCCTAGTACATAGTAGGCACAAATATGGTAGAATAAATGAATAAATAAAGGTAAGAAAGGATAGAAAGAATATATATGTCAATTTCATGATTTTTCGTATTGGCAGTGAATCAGTAACAAAGAGCATTCCCTAAGGTAATTTGTTCAAATACTGTTATGACTCTGTGCCAGGAAAAAACACCAATAGTCTTGGCATAACTTAAGAATTTCTGATAGGTTTTTAGTGAGAAATTCACATTTATCTATAGCACTCTGGGTATGGGAGATGATCTGAGACCCTGTTGGGTGTATCAGACAGAGATATAACCCTGCGTTACATAAATAACCTTAATGATAGAGTCCTGGTGGTACAAAAAGTTCTGTAGTGTAGGTATTAAGGTAGAAAATAAATTTTATTTCAAATAGATGATTGGTAAATTATACTAGTCTAAATTTTCCCAAGCACCCCCAAAAGTCACAACTTCTAGATAAGTGAGTTTGCAAAAATCACTCTTGTATAATCTGTTAAGCTTTAACATGGCATGATTGTTTTAATTACGGGATTGCATGTTTCATGGGTCAATGCCATCCTCACCCTGAACTGTGAAAGCCTGTAAGTTACATATCTTTATCTGAGGGAGGTGAACAGTGTGTGGGAAGTAAGGTGTCAGATCCGTCTTTTTCCTTCTTCAGTTGCTTTAGTAGTTTAAACAGGTGACAATGCACAGGGCTCAGTCATGAGCTCTACACATTGTACGTGTCTCCTCATGTTGTATCACCATCCTCCCCTTCTTTTGAATTTGTGTTTCTGCTCTGCAATTTAAGAGAAGCAAATATCCTAGACTCTGCATTCAGCAAGCTTGATTGAAAACTCAGCTATGGTGACTATAAGCTGCTGCTGGTTTGTAACTCTTCTTTTGGCATACTTAGCAACGAGTCCCTTGTTCAGTCTCAAGAGCGTTCTGCACCGGAGTACAAATTAGCCCTAATAGAAAGTTGTTCCTCAAGAGACTGTTCTGGTTTCCAAAATCTGGAACAGAATCACCAACTAAATACCACCAGAATTTAATCCTGGTAGGCCCTGACTAAGTATGCAAAAAGGACCCAGGAATACCAAGGCAGGTCACCAGCAATCATTTTTGGTAAAGCTTTGTAAGCAGATTTGTAAATGTTCGCGACAGAGGATTGTTCTGACTGCTCTTAGGTACCAGAGCTGGTGGAAGTCAAGACTTACAGGTAATACAAGTGGACAATTACTAGGGGCTTTAGAGTTTTCTTCACACTCTTGGAGATAACTCTTCATAATCTCCAAATTTGTAAATATAGTCATGCCATATATATCTCTCTAATAAAAAAAGGAAATGTTCAAGTAGTTTATGAAGTTTAAAATTCGATTTCTGCTAGCAAAACACACCTTACAGTGTCTTAGCTTTCTTCATTTTTATAATATTAACCTTTAACCTCCTTAAATATACAAGATGAAAGCAGGGCTGACGAGTGTCAGGGCAGTTGCTCTGGAGCACAGGGGACACATGGGAATGTTTGAAAAGACACTTCCCTCCAACAGATATGGGACACTGGTTCTGGGCCACACCCATCATCTTCAATTAGTTTTCTCAGATTGAAGGAAAACAATTCTGCAGACATGTGATTATTATATTCAACTTTTCCAGTCAGCTTCATATTATATGCAACACAAGTATTTCTGTTTTCTTCCTCGTTACCTGTGTTAAAGGTTAGTTTGCCTATGTTTGCCCCATGAAAAGAATTTGTATAGGCACATGGCTTTCTAAAGATTCACATTTTTTTACTAAAAGCACATGTTACCTGTGTATATTTTCACATCATAAATTAGGCAGATTTTACCTTTCATCAAAATTTTCTTTCTTGATGAGTAAGTAGGGCACTGGTAGAATAATTTCATGAACATTTTTTCTTTGTTTGTTTTCAGTTGAAACAAATATAGATAGTAAACTTCAAAGAAGCAAGAATCATGCTTATTTTGTTCTTTGTTTAGTCTTAGCATCCATTACAATACCTTGTACATGATGGGTGCACAATTAATATTTATTCAGTGACTCAAGTATCTGATGGTTCTAAAATTCAGATCTAAGCCATAGTCATTTCCTGGACTACAGCCTTTGATACTTTTACAGTTTTTTAACTTCTACTTTTTAAATAAGAATATTTCCTTAAACCATTTCACAAGAGTTACTTTCTTTTTTTTCATTTTTTAAAATTATACTTTAAGTTCTGGGTTACATGTGCAGAACGTGCAGTTTTGTTACACAGGTATACACGTGCCATGGTGGTTTGCTGCACCATCAACCCATTACCTACATTAGGTATTTCTCCTAATGTTATCCCTTCCCTAGCCCCCAACCCCCTGCAGGCCCTGATGTGTGATGTTCCTCTCCCTGTGTCCATGTGTTCTCATTGTTCAACTCCCACTTATCAGTGAGAACATGCAGTGTTTGCTCTTCTGGTCTTGTGATAGTTTGCTGAGAATGATGGTTTCCAGCTTCATCCACGTCCCTGCAAAAGGGTGTGAACTCATCCTTTTTTATGGCTGCATAGTATTCCATAGTATATATGTGGCACATTTTCTTAATCCAGTCGACCACTGATGGACGTTTGGGTTGGTTCCGAGTCGTTGCTATTGTGAATAATGCTGCAATAAATATACGTGTACATGTGTCTTTATCATACAATGATTTATAATCCTTTGGGTATTTGCCCAGTAATGGAATTGCTGGGTCAAATGGTATTTCTGGTTCTAGATCCTTGAGGAATTGCCACACTGTATTCTGCAATGGTTGAACTAATTTACAGTCCCACCAACAGTGTAAAAGCTTTCCTATTTTTCCACAACCTCTCTTGCATCTGTTGTTTCCTGACTTTTTTATGATCGCCATTCTAACTGGTGTGAGATGGTATCTCATTGTGATTTTGATTTGCATTTCTCTAATGACCAGTGATGATGAGCATTTTTTCATGTTTGTTGGCTGCATAAATGTCTTCTTTTGAGAAGTGTTTGTTCATATCCTTTGCCCATTTTTTGATGGGGTTGTTTGCTTTTTTCTTGTAAATTTGTTTAAGTTCTTTGTAGATTCTGGATATTAGCCCTTTGTCAGATGGAGAGATTGCAAACATTTTCCCCCATTCTGTAGGTTGCCTGTTCACTCTGATAATAGTTTCTGTTGCTGTGCAGAAGTGCTTTAGGTTAATAAGATCCCATTTGTCAATTTTGGCTTTTGTTGCCCTTGCTTTTGGTGTTTTAGACATGAAGTCGTTGCCCATGCCTATGTCCTGTATGGTATTGCCCAGGTTTTCTTCTAGAATTTTTATGGTCCTAGGTCTTAAGTTTAAGTATTTGATCCATCTTGAGTTGATTTTTGTATAAAGTATAAGGAAGGGGTGCAGTTTCAGTTTTCTGCATATGGCTAGCCAGTTTTCCTGACACCATTTATTAAATAGGGAATCTTTTCTCCATTGCTTGTGTGTGTCAGGTTTGTCAAAGATCAGATGGTTGTAGATGTGTGGTGTTATTTCTGAGGTCTCTGTTCTGTTCCATTGGTCTATATCTCTGTTTTGGTACCAGTACCATGCTCTTTTGGTTACTGTAGCCTTGTTGTATAGTCTGACATCAGGTAGCTTGATGCCTCCAACTTTGTTCTTCTTGCCCAGGATTATCTTGGCTATGCAGGCTCTTTTTTGGTTCCATATAAAGTTTAAAGTAGTTTTTTCCAATTCTGTGAAGAAAGTCAGTGGTAGCTTGATGGGGATAGCATTGAATCTATAAATTTCTTTGGGCAGTAAGGCCATTTTGATGATATTGATTCTTCCTATCCATGAGCAAGGAATGTTTTTCCATTTGTTTGAGTCCTCTCTTATTTCCTTGAGCAGTGGTTTATAGTTCTCATTGAAGAGGTCCTTCACATCTCTTGTAAGTTGTATTTCTAGGTATTTTATTCTCTTAGTAGCAATTGTGAATGGGAGTTCACTCATGATTTGGCTCTCTGCTTGTCTGTTATTGGTGTATTAGAATGCTTGTGATTTTTGCACATTGATTTTGTATCCTGCAACTTTGCTGAAGTTGTTTATCTTGGGTCTGAGACGATGGGGTTTTCTAAATATACAATGTCCTCTGCAAACAGGGGCAATTTGACTTCCTCTCTTCCTATTTGAATATTCTTTATTGCTTTTTCTTGCCTGATTGCCCTGGTCAGAACTCCCAATACTATGCTGAATAGGAATGGTGAGAGAGGCCATCCTTGTCTTGTGCCGGTTTTCTAAGGGAATGCTTTCAGTTTTTGCCCATTCAGTATGATATTGGCTGTGTGTTGGTCATAAATAGCTGTTATTATTTTGAGATACTTTCCATCGATACCTAGTTTATTGAGAGTTTTTAGTGTGAAAGACTGTTGAATTTTGTCGATGGCCTTTTCTGAACCTATTGAGATATTAATGTGGTTTTTGTCATTAGATCTGTTTATGTGATAGATTACGTTTATTGATTTGTGTATGTTGAACCAGCCTTGCATCCTAGGGATGAAGCCAATTTGATCGTGGTGGATAAGCTTTTCGATGTGCTGTTGGATTCGGTTCGCCAGTATTTTATTGAGGATTTTCACACTGATGTTCTTCAGGGATGCTGGTGTAAAATTCTCTCTCTTTTTTATGTCTCTGCCAGGCTTTGGTATCAGGATGATGTTGGCCTCATAAAATGAATTAGAGAGGATTCTGTCTTTTCCTCTCAATTGGAATAGTTTCAGAAAGAGTGGTTCCAGCTCCTCTTTGTATCTCTGGTCGAATTTAACTGTGAATCCGTCTGGTCCTGGACTTTTTTCGGTTGGTAGGCTATTAATTGTTGCCTCAATTTCAGAACTTGTTATTGGTCTATTCAGGGATTCAGCTTCTTACTGGTTTTGTCTTGGGAGGGTGCATGTGTCCAGGAATTGATCAATTTCTTCTAGATTTTCTAGTTTACTTGCTTAGAGCTGTTTACAGTATTCTCTGATGGTAGTTTGTATTTCTCTGGGATCGGTGTTGATATTCCCTTTACCATTTTTTTATTGTGTCAATTTTATTCTTCTCTCTTTACTTCTTTATTAGTCTTGCTAGCGGTCTATCAATTTTGTTGATCTTTTCAAAAAACCAGCTCCTAGATTCACTGATTTTTTGAAGGGTTTTTTTTTTGTGTCTCTGTCTCCTTCAGTTCTGCTCTGATCTTAGTTATTTCTTGCCTTCTGCTGGCTTTTGAACGTGTTTGCTCTTGCTTCTCTAGTTCTTTTCATTGTGATGTTAGGGTGTCAATTTTAGATCTTTCCTGCTTTCTCTTGTGGGCATTTAGTGCTATAAATTTCCCTCTACACACCACTTTAAATGAGTCCCAGAGAGTCTGGTACATTGTCTCTTTGTTCTCATTGGTTTCAAAGAATGTCTTTATTTCTGCCTTCATTTCACTATTTACCCAGTAGTCATTCAGGAGCAGGTTGTTCAGTTCCCATGTAGTTATGTGGTTTTGAGTGAGTTTCTTAATCCTGAGTTCTAATTTGATTGCACTGTGGTCTGAGACACAGTTTGTTGTGATTTCTGTTCTTTTATATTTGCTGAGGAGTGTTTTATTTCCAATTATGTGGTCAATTTTAGAATAAGTGCGATGTAGTGCTGAGAAGAATGTATATTCTGTTGATTTGGGGTGGAAGTTCTGTACATGTCTATTAGGTCCACTTGGTCCAGAGCTGAGTTCAAATTCTGGATATCCTTGTTAACCTTCTGTCTCATTGATCTGTCTAATATTGATAGTGGGGTGTTAAAGTCTCCCATTATTATTGTATGGGGGTCTAAGTCTCTTTGTAGGTCTCCAAGGACTTGCTTTATGAATGTGGGTGCTCCTGTATTGGGTGCATATATATTTAGGATAGTTAACTCTTCTTGTTGAATTGATTCCTTTACCATTATGTAATGGCCTTCTTTGTCTCTTTTGGTCTTTGTTGATTTAAAGTCTGTTTTACCAGAGACCAGGGTTGCTAACCCTGCTTTTATTTTTTGCTTTCCATTTGCTTGGAAAATCTTCCTCCATCCCTATGTCTGTCTTTGCACGTGAGATGGGTCTCCTGAATATAGGACACTGATGGGTCTTGACTCTTTATTCATTTTACCAGTCTGTAGGTTTTAATTGGGGCATTTAGCCCATTTATATTTAAGGTTAATATTGTTATGTGTGAATTTGATCTTGTTATTATGATGCTAGCTGGTTATTTCGCCTGTTAATTGATGTAGTTTCTTCATAGCATTGATGGTCTTTACAATTTGGCATATTTTTGCAGTGGCTGGTACCAGTTGTTCCTTTCCATGTTTAGTGCTTCCTTCAGGAGCCCTTGTAAGGCAGGCTTGCAGTGACAAAATCTGTCAACATTTGCTTGTCTGTAAAGGATTTTATTTCTCCTTCACTTATGAAGCTTAGTTTGGCAGTATATGAGATTCTGGGTGTTAAATTCTTGTCTTTAAAAATGTTGAATATTGGCCCCCACTGTCTTCTGGTTTATAGGGTTTCTGCTAAGAGATCTGTTGTTAGTCTGTTGGGCTTCGCTTTGTGGGTAACCTGACCTTTCTCTCTGGCTGCCCTTAACATTTTTTCCTTCATTTCAACTTTGGTGAATCTGACAATTATGTGTCTTGGGGTTGCTCTTCTTGAGGAGTATCTTTGTGGTGTTCTCTGTATTTCCTGAAGTTGAATGTTGGCCTGCCTTGCTAAGTTGGGGAAGTTCTCCCGGATAATATACTGAAGAGTGTTTACTAACTTGGTTTCATTCTCCCCATCACTTTCAGGTACACCAATCAAACGCAGATTTGGTCTTTTCACATTGTCCCATATTTATTGGAGGCTTTGTTTCTTTTCACTCTTTTTTTTCTTCATTCTTGTCTTCTCACTTCATTTCATTAATTTGATCTTCAATCACTGATATCCTTTTTTCTGCTTGATTGATTCAGCTACCGAAGCTTGTGTATGCTTCACGAAGTTCTTGTACTATGGTTTTCAGCTCCATCAGGTCATTTAAGCTCTTCTCTACACTGGTTATTCTAGTTAGCCATTCATCTAACCTTTTTTCAAGGTTTTTAGCTTCCTTGAAATGGGTTGGAACATGCTCCTTTAGCTTGGAAAGTTTGTTATTACCGATCTTCTGAAGGCTACTTCTGTCAACTCATCATCAAACTCATTCTCCATCCAGTTTTGTTCCCTTGCTGGTGAAGAGTTATGTTCCTTTGGAGGAGAAGAGGCATTCTGGTTTTTGGAATTTTCAGCCTTTCTACTCTGGTTTATTCCCATCTTTATGGTTTTATCTACATTTGGTCTTTGATGTTGGTGACCTACAGATGAGGTTTTTGTGTGGATGTCCTTTTCGTTGATGTTGATGCTATTCCTTTGTGTTTGTTAGTTTTCTTTCTAACAGACAGGGCTTTGAGCTGCAGGTCTGTTAGAGTTTGCTGGAGGACCACTCCAGATCCTGTTTGCCTGGGTATCACCAGTGGAGGCTGCAGAACAGCAAATATTGCTGCCTGATCCTTCATCTGGAACCTTAGTCCCAGAGGGGCACCCGCCTGTTTGAGGTGTCTGTTGGCCCCTACTGGGAGATGTCTCCCAGTCAAGCTACATGGGTTTCAGGGACCCACTTGAGGAGGCAGTCTATCCATTATCGGAGCTTGAATGCCATGCTGGGAGAACGACTGCTCTCTTCAGAGCTGTCAGGCAGGGATGTTTAAGTCTGGAGAAGCTGTCTGCTGCCTTTTGTTCAGATATGCCCTACCCCCAGAGGTGGAATCTAGAGAGGCAGTAGGCCTTGCTGAGCTGTGGTGGGCCCCACCTAGTTTGAGCTTCCCTGCCCCTTTGTTTACATTGTGAGCATAGAACTGCCTACTCAAGCCTGAGGAATGGTGTATGCCCCTCCCCCCACCATGCTCCAGCATCCCAGGTCGATCTCAGGCTGCTGCTCTAGCAGCATGCAAGGCTCCGTGGGCATGGGACCTGCTGAGCCAGGCATGGGAGGGGATGTCCTGGTCTGTCGGTTGCTAAGACTGTGGGAAAAGCTCAGTATTTGGGCAGAGTGTAGCATTTCTCCATGTGCAGTCACTCATGGCTTCCCTTGGCTAGGAAAGGGAAATCCCCTGACCCCTTTCACTTTCTGGGTGAGGCAATGCCCTGCCCTTCTTGGGTTCTCCCTCCGTGGGCTGCACCCACTGTCCAACCAGTCCCAATGAGATGAACTAGGTACCTCAGCTGGAAATGCAGAAATCACCAGTCTTCTCCATTGATCTTGCTGGGAGCTGTACACTGGAGCTGTTCCTATTTGGCTATCTTGGAAGTGACCTCCGACTATCTCACAAGAGTTACTTTCTATTCCACCTATGAGTAAAGAAAAATCAAGATCACATGTGGATAAGGATATTGAATAATTTGTTCTCTCATTTGTTAGCTAATGTGATTCAAATTCTCGATTCAGCAAATCGTTACATTCTATAAACCTTCACAGTCATTCAATAGAGAAAATTACTTTCAGGTTCATGAAACTTACGATGTAGGTATTTACTATGAATACTGGCAGAATGCTTCATTAGTGGTTTTTTGGCAGGAGTAGAAGAGTAACAGAAACAAACTGATGCTAATGTTACATGATAAAATTTAACTTTTGACAATTGCACCAAGATGCAATAGATGCTACACACAAATAAAAGGTGCTATATTGAAATTTTTTTAAAAGTAAAATTAGTTTTTAGACACTTGGACCACCCTCAGGGACCATGACCCACATCAGTTGTATAAAAGTCTTAAGAGAAGAAAAAAGAAAATAATTTTTAAACTGTTGCCCTGATTCCTGCTTCTCCTTGAGAAAGATAAGGTAAGGGTGATGCTATCTCAATAGGACAACTCAGAAAACATGAGATGTATCTGCTGGACTAGGTGAGAGGCTGTTGCTTTCAGCAGGTGGTAGTGGGGCACAGAAAAATCACAGAACTGTTCCAGATGTACCTTCACACTTAGGGACAGTTGTGAAAAGAAAGCATGCTTCTGTGCACCAAGGGTGGGCCTCACAGGGAAAACAGACCTGGCAGCGTCATTTATTATTCTGTCCAAGAGAACCCCTCAGAGAACTTGAGTATTCCAAGAAGGAGTTTTATGAGGCATGGATTATCATATTATAGAAATTGTAGCCAGAGGTACTTAGCATGAGGTGGAAGGGATTTCTCCAGAAAGTTCACAAAGTTTCTGCTGAAGCATCTGAACATCTGTCACTTAGAGGGGCCCACTGAAGATGAAACCTGTTATCAACTATGTAAGACTGCCCTTGACCCTAAGCCCTGCTCCTTTCTGGATTCAACCCTGGGGCGGTCAGTAGCTACAGTTAGCAGAGAAGGAGACATGCTAAGAAGGGAAAGAAAGATGATGAAGCCCTTCTGTTTCTCCCCCTTTGCATTCGTGAGCAACAAACCTTCAGTAGTAGCCTGAGAGAGGAAAGTTGCATTTGGACTATTGTCTTGGGCTGGACAATTTTAATAGATACAAGATAGCCTTTAGATTTTAGTGACTGGAGGGTATTTTAAACTTTAAATGAGAACAGAAAGCTTACAGGGCTTACTAGAGAAAGAATTTTATCCGAGGGCAAGAGAAAAATTTTTCCTTTACCGAATACATTTTAGGAGCATAATAGGAGGCAAAAAAAAATGTGTTTTCATTATATCTCACAAGGCATGGTAGGTCAATTTTTCTGTTATTACAGTTTAGATTAAAAAGGAGAATATGCAAATGGTTTCTTATTGGAACTTGGTGTCAGGAAACGTAGATGTGTCTTACACAGGAAGATTACCAAAAATCGGAAAGCTATTAATAACATCATTTACTTTCTCCCAAATCATTTTTATCTGTCTGCCTCTCTGTCTTACTCTCCTCTCTCTGCAGGTCAGCTTTCTCTGCTGTTCCATGTGATCACTGCAGATAGATATATAGGTCATTTCAGTTCAGCTACCAAAGAAATTGATGGGTGTCTTCAAATCCCATTCTAAATTTCTGTTAGGAGAGAATCTTCTGGGTCCATCTTGACTTATATATCTACACCTTATGGGTACAAAGGTGTGTGATTCCAACATGACTGTAGGGATCTACTATTGTGAGTAAGCAACAGGTTCTCTGAAAATGGGGCAGTTGCTGGTCAGAAATTCCACCTTTGTTTACTGCAAAGGCATGTAATAATAAAAAGTCCACAGGAAGAATTCTGAGAATTCGCATGTTGGCACTTTATTGGGATGTAAGTGTATTGGGTTTTTCAGATTAAAATATCTTAAGAAATATCAGTGGTTGATATACATATGATATTTTGCTTATGTGTTGTATATTATTTTCTGCTAATTAAACATCTTAATAAAATTTCCTGGGAAGTGTGCATATTTCAGATCTGTCTGGGATTTCTGGGAAAGGAGAACACACCAACCAGTAATTATCTGAGAAAATTCACACATATGTGCTTGAATTGATGTATACTCTTATTTTTTTGTTGTTGTTTGTTTTAATGACATGGTCTTGCTTTGTCACACAGACTGAATGTGGTACTGTGGCCATAGCTCACTATAGCCATAAATTCCTAGGCTCAGGACGTCCTCCTGTCTCAACATATTTTAAACAAATTTTGGTGGAGATAGGGTCTTCGTATGTTGCCAAGGCTGGTCTTGAACTCCTGGGCTTAAGCAATCCTCCTGCCTTGGCCTCCCAAAGCTCTGGGATTATAAGTGTGAGCCACCGCACTTTGCTGTTGAGAATAATCTTGGTGAATTTGACCATCTTACTACATTTTGTAAATTTAACCTTCTGCTCCCAATTGTAAATATTTTAAGCTGAGGAGAGTTAGATTTGAGATTTCAGGGGGGCCAACATGGCTAGGGTTCTCATGGAAAAGTACTGAAAGGAGAGAGCTACAGAGAGATAGAGAGCGAGCTACCAAGAGAGAAAGAGACACAGAGGGAGAGAGAGAAGGCGGGGAGGGCGGGGGAGAGAGAAAGACAGAGAGATTGATCCAGACATCTGACAGAGTTCCCAGAGTTGGCTGACTACTCAAGGTTGGGAAAAGAACCACCCAAAAAGAGCGATCAGAACAATTTCCTGAGCACACACAGGGAAAAAAGTGTTGTTGGTATTCTCACCAGAGAGACGGGGGTGGGGTGGGGTGCTCAGAAAGGTATTTGTGAATGAATGACTGCTTTGGTTTCTCCTAACAAAGCTTAGAAAAAATCCTTACAAAGATCAAACTATTTCAAAGTAATGTAATTGTTTCTCAGAATAGAGATTAGGATTATTTTTAAATACAAGAATAGCCAGTTCCCAATAAATTAAAATCCACAACTCCATTTTGCCACTCATTGTGCTGCATCCCCTTTGCTTCTAAAGTATTGCATTCTAACCTTTATTATTTCAGGATTGCAAAATTTCTATTGCTAGACCAAACCATACAGCATCTCCAACAATTACGTATGTCTTAGAAAAAACAGTCGCCAATCAATTTCTCACTGTTTCTGGCACTTCTTTCATAAACACATTCCTCATTGCTTCAGTAAACACAGAGGTGTCTTATAAACCCGTCTCCGAAAAGCAGTTGGCCAGTGAGTAGTGGCTTTGTTTGTTTGTTTGTTTTTAATTTTGCCTTATCTTACAATGCTGGCCCTAGCACTTTAACTTTTCTGACCATTTTGCTCTTTTCTTTTCTCTTTTTTTTTTTTTTTTTGAGATGGAGTCTGGCTCTGTCACCCAGGCTGGGGTGCAGTGGCACAGTCTCGGCTCACTGCAACCTCTGCCTGCCAGTTTCAAGCAATTCTCCTACCTCAGACTCCCGAATAGCTAGGACTACAGGTGCACGCCACCACGCCTGGCTAATTTTTGTATTTTTAGTAAAGGTGGGGTTTCTCCATATTGGTCAGCCTGGTCTGGAACCCCTGACCTCAGGTGATCTACCCGCCTTGGCCTCCCAAAGTGGCGTGAGCCACTGCATTCAGCCACACCTTTCTACTGTCTCAGCTTTTCTGACATTTCTAGTTTTCTTACTGTAGATAATTTCTTTTTCCAGGCTTCCAAAAGCCATGCTAGCAATGTGTTAGCACCCATCTTCCAGGGTTCTTGCCAAATTATTAAATCCTGTGTCACTGCACAGTGCCCCCTTATTGATGAAAGTTCCCTTACCCACGCTTATGCACTATACTGCCGATCTATCGCTCTAGGGATCTCGTCCCACACACACTCCTTTGGTTCTTGCTGTATCTTGGTCCCTGGGCCCTGCAGCTCCTCCTGTGTTTCTCTTCTCTTAGCAAGCCCAGTGCATCCTTGGCTGGGTTATGCTGTAATTTGACCCTGTTTATTAGTCTTCTAGCCAGGAATGGAAGTGGGGTAGAATCTGAGAAGGGCATGTGTTCTTTTTCAAGGCTCCGCAGCATCTTCAAGTAAGGGCAGAATACCAAGCTTTACGGGAGGAGAGTGAACCACTTGTGCAGAGCTACAGCATTTAGTAAGATCGGAGGATTCAAGATTCTTGAGTATCTCAACCCACATGTCCCCATTTCAAGTCTCAGGGTCTCACTTTGGTGGCATACCAGCTGGGGTAGAGAATTCAACTTCTTTTCTCTGGACCTCTGGTTTTCATATACATTTAGAGTGGAGTCTGATCTCAAGCTATTTCTGCTATCTGGCTGTAGTAGATGAGAATATCTTTATATGCCTCCAAGGAGGCCCTTGGTCTTTTATACTTTGCCTTAAATTTGAGATTAATACCCCTCAGAGTGCCATTAAATTTCTGCAATGCATCAGTGGTAGCCAGTAAGAGCTATCTGATTCTATAGTTCTTATAATTACTTTTTCCCCTAAGCCTTTCAAATATCTAAGATACTGAACCTCCTAGTGTTTTCTGACACACTGAAGTCTTGTCTCAATTTGCCACAGGTAGAAGTTTTATTAATTTCACCACTATCTCATCCCAGGAATGATCAATCTTACAGTTATCACCAGCAAAGGGATCCTTATTATCAGCTCTCCAAAATTCCATTCTATAATTTGCTGCCTAGGACCTTATGTAGTACCAGCTATCTGAAGTTGGATTCCCTGGGAAATTACCTGAGTTGGAGATGGGAGGATATTGGGCAACAGTCTCGGATGCAACAGTTAGAATGGAGTCAGGGAGGCAGAATTGGGCTGAGGGAGGAGTTGACCTCTATTACAGTTGCGGCAAACTTCAGTGGAATCCTTAGGATGCTTTGCACCTAGGATGGTCTTTCAGCATTGTTCCAAATTGAGGCAAGAGGGCCCAGCCTCTGTATCTCTAAAGTGATCAGCAGATGGAGGCTGTTTCTTGGAAATAAGTTGCCAGTCAGATTTCTGCAGGTAATTCATTGAGAGGGGACTCAGCTGTGAGCCATTCAGAACACCAGCTGTGAGAATAAAGACTTCGGTCTTATCTGATCAGGGCAGTACAGGAACCCCTATGAAATTATACACACTAATGTAGTTATGGTCAATTGTACTCCCTATTAGTTTAATTTCCCATAAAGAACAAATCAAATGTGTAATTTCTGAATAATATGCCTTGAAAGAAACTTAACATCACATCAAGTTCAATACTCTTGGTTTTCAGATAAAAACCCAGAGGTGCCATTAAGTTCTTTGTTCAGAGGCACAGCATGTGCTGATGTTGGGTCTAGAAGTCAGGTTCTCTGCCTGCAGCCTGGTGTTCTTTCACTTTTAGATTCTTTCAAGTGCTAGAGAACTATAATATTAATTGCTTTACATGATAGAAACTATTAAAATGTAGTCCCCACTGTAACATGCTATGGTGTCAACCTCTTCTCTATAGTTTACTCCCAAGGACTATTTATTCTTTCTCCTTCATTTTCTAGAGTCCTTTTACTTTTTGTAGGACCAAGATATTAAATATTAAATAGATTGAGGTTTTAAGCTCCAGCAGGAGATTGGTGTTTATATATACTGTACTTTTTTGCTGAAAATTTTTGGGGTAAAGTTGCTTTTTTATTGTCTGAGTTTAAAAACAAAAAGCAACTAGATAAAAGTGAAGGATCAACAGCAAATTGCACAGGTTCTCTTCCTTTGACAGTGATTCTTTCTTGGACTGTCACAAGGTTGGACATTAAGCAAATTCCAGTTAAGGCATGCTCCTCCCAGAAAGGTACACTTGTTTCACCTAAGAGGCTGTTTTAAATCTACCTGCTCTCAACAGAGGGGATTTTTTTCATGAGCTAGGAAAGGCTTCAGATCCTTGACCTCACTACCTGTTATTTCTCTTATTAGTTTAGTCTTTCCTGAAAGAAAGAATTCCCTCTGAAATGCAATTTCTGGCTTTTGCCTGAAATGGTTCCAATTTAACAGTTTTCAATTTGACAGTTGAGTTCAGTAATCCTTTACTAAGCATTTATAATGTATGAGGTATTGGACTACATCTAGCCAAAGATCTAAAGACATAATTACACTATCAAGTAATGTGTGTTAAAAAGGTGTGCACAGGAGCTGTAGGTTCACAGAGGAAGTTCAGGAATAACTTTCCTGTAACTGAGGCATTAGAGAAAAAGCCGTACTATTGCCCTCAGAAGGCTGCAGTTAACACGTGCATGGAGTGGTCATCTAGTTCCCCTAATTAGCATACTAAGCAGGAATGATTTACAATGCTAGCTAGCAAATACTTTGGACCATGAAGGAGAGGAATACAGAAGGTGAATTTCTGTGCAATGCTATGGGAATCAGGGAGCAGAGGGTTGAGTAAAGCAGGCACATGGCAGAGATAAGCCTTTGTTGGTGCGCAGAAACAAATTGAATGAATAAATACGACCATCTGCTTTAGATGGCAATCCATCTGAGCTGCGGGAATAGTCTAAAAGTGAGGAGAGAATCCTGGAATGAAAGATAAACTTGCCCATGTTGCATTTTTTTACCTGAGGCAAGCCCTGCTTAGTTTAATTTGACAATTTCCTGGCACGTATGTTCTGTAACATTACCTAAATCACCTTTGGAGTTTGGAGAAAATGTTAATGTCTTGTTAAAACTATAATTATTGTGTGTTTAGCATGCCTTTCTATAGAGACTGCTTTTAATTAGGATAGTGTTCCAGTTTGTCAAACAGACATTTAAAATATCCTGCTATTACAATATTTACATTTACGTTTGAAATGGTATCAAATGTCAACTTCATTTCCCAGGAAATCAGAAAATGTAAAATTTTGTATTTTAAACTAGAATAGTATTTTAGAACACATTATCGATAGTAAACTGTAGATGGAGTTCTGTTTGCTTTAGTCAGAGGAGGTAATTTCCTTTCTTTGGGGTAATGTGGGGGTGAGGAAAAGGCAGAAGGAGAGAGACGCAGGAGATAGCTCTATGTCTCTCATCATATATCTGCTCCTTGCTTTCCAGACTCAGCTTCATTATTTTTTGCCTTTTCCCTATTTTTTTTTAATTTCGAAAAATTCTAAAGAATACCTGAATACCTTCTCCTAGACTTTCAAATTCTTGACATTTTGAATGTTTGCTTTATGCACATGCACAGATTCTGTGCTCTCTCTCTCTCTTGCTCTCTCTCTCTCTTAGTTTTCTTTCAGTATCATTATGGACTTAATAGATTTAAAAAAATATTCAGTGTGTTATCCATTACTGTCGTAGTAAGTTTTTATGCTTCAAAGAGTTATAAACAATATGCATGTACACACTTACATACACACACGGGTACATTGTTCTGGATCATTTGGAAGTTGAACATATCATGATACTTCACTTACTTCAGGCAACGCCTAAATATTGGGGCATTCTCTTATCTAACTGTGATATAACTGTAATATCATGATTACAGCTATAAAAATTAGTGTGAGTTAAATATCATTTAATACCCAGTCCATATTTACATTAACCCAATTGTCCCCCAAATGCTTTGTGTGTGTGTGTGTGGGGGGGGGGGTGTTGCAGAGAGACACACAGGTTCAGGATTAAATTGAAGTTCACAGATGGCATTTGTCTATATTGTCTTTTTAGTTTTATCTTTCATCAATCCCCTTGACTTTTTTTTTTTTTCATACATTTTTTAGGAAACTGGGGGAGTTGCCTTACAGAAAGTTTTACAGTTTGGATTTGTTTGGTTGTTACGTCATGATTAGTGTTAGATTAAACATTTTTCAAGGGCCGGGCTCGGTGGCTCACACCTATAATCCTAGCACTTTGGGGGGCCCAGGCAGGCGGATCAAGAGGTCAGGAGATTGAGACCATCCTGGCTAACACGGTGAAACCCCGTCTCTACTAAAAAAAAGAAAAAAAGAAAAAAAAAATTATCCGGGCGAGGTGGTGGGCGCCTGTAGTCCCAGCTACTTGGGAGGCTGAGGCAGGAGAATGGCGTCAACCTGGGAGGCGGAGGTTGCAGTAAACCGAGACCGTGCCACTGCACTCCAGCCTGGGTGACAGAGTGAGACTCTGTCTCAGAGAAAAAAAAAAAAAAGAGCATTTTTGGCAAATATGCTTCATGGCAGTATAAATGCTATACACACACACACACACACACACACACACACACATCTCAAAATATATATAGGTATATATAGTATTATATGTATTTTGCTACCTCATAACAGAAGCACCTAATCTCAGGCTGTACTAAATGATAAAAAGTACTGAATCTATTACTTAGTTAAGGTGGTGACCACCATATTTGTTAATTTGAAACTAAATTATCTCTGAGCTGATACTCTATCACTGTATGAATTTCCTGCTCTTCCAAACCATTTTACTTAATAATTTTAGCATTCATTAATGATTCTTCCATGGATCTATTATTAGACTGGGATTTTCAAAATGCTTTGTCATTCCTACAGTTGTTTATAGAAGAATTTCAGTTAATAACAGCTTTTCCCCTTTCTTTGTCTCTCTGTTTCTTTCAGTATCATCAAAGACTCAGATTTTAAAAAAAGTGAATGTTTTATCCATTACTGTCATAGTTATTTTTGGTGCTTCAAAAAGCTACAAATTTGGCCATTAGGATGCTTGTTAAACTGGTCATTTTGTTATCCCACTAGTCTTTGAGCACATTCTTGAGTCTGGTACAAGATGTTTTAGAATATTCTTATACTTTTTCTGCTTAGACCTGGAGTCAGGCATTTCTTTAGGAATTCCTCATTTCTGTTGGGGAATGTATATAGAACACAAAGTCTGGGTACTAGGTCTGCTCATTGCTATAAGGCTATTATTATTTCTAAGCCTTTCCAGCATGGAGAGAAAAAAAAAAATCTATACTTTCAAGTCAAATCCAACCCCACCAGTTTAGAAAAGATTTATTGTGATGTTAATGGGATCTATTTAAGGTTTTATACCTAATTTTATATTTCTAATGTTCCTTTAAGAGAGCCTCCAAAATTGTATAGGCTTCGAATCCCATAAAAATGTATCTAGCCAGTACTCCTGCATTCCAGTATAGGATCTTCCTACGTTCAACAATTTCATATTAGTCATCTGCCTTTTAACACAGAGAAAACTCTGATTCCCAAAAAGATCAATATAATAACTCACTTGCTTTATGCTATATACAGAATAGTTTCAGAACTATGATACTAATAGCAATACCTACAACAAAACAGCTGAGTAAACTTTAAGATTTTATTGCCATTCTACCCTTCAAATGTTTTCCCCAAAGAGTATGCTTGATTACTGGAATTAAATTTTACTTTGTGTGATTGTGTTATCAATCTGATAACATATTAGCTTCATTTGTATGTGTTTATGTTTAATTTTATAGTTTTTTTATTCTCTTAATTATTCTGATTACATAAAATATTGACATGACCCCAAACTCAAAATGATAAAAATAGGAATATCTCACACCTCTCCTTATTCCCTCCAATCTGTTCCTACCCATCTTTAGGCCACTGCTCAATATCACATTATCCCTAACTACTCCTAAGAGGAAGAGCAACCATATTGCCTTGTTTCTCTTTGCCATACTCAAATAACTTGCTTTATTTTTGTTAATACTACCTCTCACTCCATGGCATAATTATGTTTATTTTATTATCTGTCTTCTTCTCCTAGAATAGGAGTTCCATGACAGTACTTTGTTTCATTCACTGCTCTATCCCAAGCACTTAGAATAGTACTTTGCCTAATAGGCACTCAAAACATGTTTGTTGTATGAATTGCATGGATGACATTTTTATTTATACAGATGGGAACCACCCTATACAGACTGTTGCAAAGCTTACCTTTTTTACACAATACCTCCTGGTGATCATTCCATGTATGTTGCTCCTTAATTTTCAAATGGCTGCATAATATTCCATGGTAGGGCCATACATTATTTAACCTGTCCTCTATTGAATGGTATCTAGGTTATTTTCAATCCTTTGCTACTACAGATGCTGCTATAATGAATGTCCTTTTACATATAGTTATGTTCACTTTTATATTTAGTATATTTCAAATATTAATATTCAACAAAAATTGGTGTTTAATGAAGAAGAAAAATTAGATCTGTTTTAAAGAATAAACATGATTTCAAAGACATTTCCTACTTATGATAACTTTTTTTAGATTA
Organism: Macaca mulatta; assembly: GCF_049350105.2. Classification (NCBI taxonomy): domain Eukaryota; kingdom Metazoa; phylum Chordata; class Mammalia; order Primates; family Cercopithecidae; genus Macaca; species Macaca mulatta. The sequence continues at coordinate 129,060,318 of NC_133411.1, forward strand.
AGTTATTTAGTTACAGAAGTACATATGGGTTTCATGCATTTTAAATTATAGTGCATATGGGTTCAAATGCTTGTGAAGAATAGAATGAAATGATTTCTATGGTCCTATATTAGTCAAATAACTTTATGCTACTCTGTTATTTTGGCTCTTAGAGAATACACTAGGCTTGTTTCAATATTCTTTTCCCTTGTCTTTTAAACTGTTAATGTAGAAAATGATAGAAGTTATTTGAAATGGAGCATTTATATCTACATTTAGTATTATGTATTTTTAATTTACCCAGATGTGTATGGCTACATTAAAATATTATAAATTTTAGTTTTGGAAACAGTGGAATAGAAAATATTCTCAATTCCCGTAAATTTGCTTGAGTTCTTTGTAGGTTCTGGATATTAGCCCTTTGTTAGATGAGTAGATTGCAAAAATTTTCTCTCATTCTGTAGGTTGCCTGCTCACTCTGATGGTAGTTTCTTTTGCTGTGCAGAAGCTCTTTAGTTTAATTAGATCCCATTTGTCAATTTTGGCTTTTGTTGCCGTTGCTTTTGGTGTTTTAGACATGAAGTCCTTGCCCATGCCTATGTCCTGAATGGTATTACCTAGGTTTTCTTCTAGGGTTTTCATGGTATTGGGTCTAACATTTAAGTCTCTAATCCATCTAATTTACAAGAAAAAAACAAACAACCCCATCAAAAAGTGGGCAAAGGATATGAACAGACATTTCTCAAAAGAAGACATGCATACAGCCAACAGACACATGAAAAAAATGCTTGTCATCACTGGCCATCAGAGAAATGCAAATCAAAACCACAATGAGATACCATCTCACACCAGTTAGAATGGCAATCATTCAAAAGTCAGGAAACAACAGGTGCTGGAGAGGATGTGGAGAAATAGGAACACTTTTACACTGTTGGTGGGATTGTAAACTAGTTCAACCATTATGGAAAACAGTATGGCGATTCCTCAAGGATCTAGAACTAGAAATACCATTTGACCCAGTCATCCCATTACTGGGTATATACCCAAAGGATTACAAATCATGCTGCTATAAAGACACATGCACATGTATGTTTATTGTGGCACTATTCACAATAGCAAAGACTTGGAACCAACCCAAATGTCCATCATGATAGACTGGATTAAGAAAATGTGGCACATATACACCATGGAATACTATGCAGCCATAAAAAAGGATGAGTTTGTGTCCTTTGTAGGGACATGGATGCAGCTGGAATCCATCATTCTCAGCAAACTATCACAAGAACAGAAAACCGAACACCTCATGTTCTCACTCATAGGTGGGAACTGAACAATGAGATCACTTGGACTCGGGAAGGGGAACATCACACAATGGGGCCTATTATGGGGAGGGGAGGGAGGGATTGCACTGGGAGTTATACCTGATGTAAATGATGAGTTGATGGGTGCTGATGAGTTGATGGGTGCAGCACACCAACATGGCACAGGGATACGTATGTAACAAACCTGCACATTGTGCACATGTACCCTAGAACTTAAAGTATAATAATAAAAAAAAAGAAAAAAGAAAAAAGAAACAAAAAACGAACAAACAAACAAAAAAGAAAATATTCTCAATTCTCTATTGAAGGCAACATTCTTTACTCAATTAATTTAATTTAGATATGAAAATACCTTTCTGTGAATAATTGAAAAAGACTAAATTAGGGTATTAACGGAGTTGAAAGTTTGGGATTCTGAATATTTTAAAAGACATTTGTGGAAACTTTTGCTCCTGGAATATTTGTATAGTATTGTTGGAAATTTTGCTAAATGATTCCCTAACATTTCACCAAGTCTTATACATTTAGGATTGTCATTTTAGATTTATTTTACAGGTGTCCATGGAGGCTACATTGTTTTTTTAAAAACAGCCTTTTTGAAGTATAATTTATGTCATGAAAGCCATCAATTTAAATATACTTTGGAGGTTATGTAGTTTTAAAAACTTATTTTACAGTTTTCAGGTAAAAAAGTATTTGATTACACTATTATACTAATTTCTGGTTTCATTATTACATACTTGTAAAATATTGTATCAATATATAACTATAGCCAATATGTATTTTCATAAACTTCTAATGGACATAATTTTATCAAGAAAAAGAATGCCTATTTTGTAATGCATCTATTTCCTCTTGTGAAATATGAATTCTAGTCAGCAATATGGCAATGTCTTCAGAATCAATGCTTTCAGCAGTTTTCCCTCCCTCCCCATAGAATTTGAGATGATGTTTATTTTGAACCCTTTTTTCTTCTTTAGTTTAATGAAATTTCCTTTGTTTTTAATATTGTTCTACCTCAAACAATTTATAATTGCATATTCTTTTTCTCTTTAATTCATAACAGTTGACACTTCATGTTTGCAATACAAAAAATATTGAATAAATAGATACATTTTTAACATTTATTACTATGGAATTTTGTAAATGTACCTACACATGTTGTTTTGTTTTAAAACATATTCTCTTTCTGTTGTAAAATTTAGACTGCTTTCTTACATTCTAACTGGAATTTAACCAAATCAACAGCAGCTACATTTGTTTCAGAACACACTTTATATATTGGCAAAGAAACTCTATTCTGTGAGTTTCAATTGACTGTAAATTTTGTCTTTAAGCCTTTTTAAAAACACAATTTTTAAGTATTTGAATACTCAGGATGATTTGTTTCTCCTTTTATGTACTGACTACTCAGAAATTATTTTTTTCTTTCATCTCCAAAGAGGAATTAACCAAGTCAATGAGGTGATTAAAGATCACTGTAGACATTAGATATAACACAGACAATGGCATGGAAATTGGTGGCAGTGTTCAGGAAACCACGGCTACTGCATTTGGGGAGGCTCAAGTGCAGGGATGTGTGTGGTGGAGTGTAAATAGGCAGAAGAGGAGAAATTTTTTGATAGTAGATGGGACACTGCTGAGAATTTTAATCAGGAAAGACATAATAATGGGTAAGTGATTTGGAAGAGAATGAGGTCAAAGTAAGGATCTCAACAAAACAACAGTTGTATTTTTTTAAAGTAAATATTAATAAGAAATGAAAGGACTGGCCTAAGATAGTGATCATTGGTACAGATTGGTACAAGAAACATTGATTCAAGGGATAATGGGTGTAAGAGATAGCAATGAGAAAGTGTCAGATAAATGTCTCTAAACTTCCCCAGAATCATCTTTAAAAACATAAATAAATTAGGACCACGTCCAGCAATATAATAAACTAAGAGATACGCATAGGAAACTTTCCTGCTACCAACATGTGAAAACAGTGGATATAATACAGCAACTGAAAATATGTAACTGAGCTTCAAGAAAAGAACGAACACATTTAGAAAACATTATGGGAGACCATTGTTTTAGACTGAGCTCCTGCACTAGGCCCCAACAGACCAGATCAAACCAAAATGAAGTCACTCATGCTAAATGCCACATATCAAACTGAAACTTTAAGGAAGCAGATGGATCTGCAAACAGACCAGGTTTTCCTGAAAACAGGAGATTGCAGTCTACTGCAGTCAGCATAATAAGGAGGAATATGCTTTAATCGTTACAAAAAAGTAAACTGAAGTAACCTGAAGTAACCTGAGGTTAACCAATTGGCTTTTTTCCTATTCTGTTTCCTTGTTCCCACCTTGCAAAACCCACTACTTTGCTACTGCCTAGAAAAAAAATTCTCATTCTATTTTGTAGAATGGAGGCTTCCCTGATTTCTCAATCATAAATAAAAGCCAGTTAGATCTATAACCAACTTTGTTGTAATTTTGTCTTCTGACACCTATGAGTGGTTGCTGTGTTACTCAAAGAAATTTGGGCCCTTAAAATTTTTGTTCGGCTGGGACGGGGTTTCACCGTGTTAGCCAGGATGGTCTTGATCTCCTGACCTCGTGATCCGCCCGTCTCGGCCTCCCAAAGTGCTGGGATTACAGGCTTGAGCCACCGCGCCCGGCCGAACAAAAATTTTAAGGGCCCAAATTTCTTTGAGTAACACAGCAACCACTCATAGGTGTCAGAAGACAAAATTACAACAAAGTTGGTTATAGATCTAACTGGCTTTTATTTCTGATTGAGAAATCAGAGAAGCCTCCATTCTACAAAATAGAATGAGAATTTTTTTTCTAGGCCACTGCACTCCAGCTTGGGCGACAGAGCAAGACTCCATCTCAAAAAAAAAAAAAAAAAAAAAAAAAATTTGTTCAACTTCACAATGCACATTCACATTCTTTAATGCTAGTATAAAGTCATTGTCCCTAGGCAATATTCAACTTATGTCAAGGGGACATCACTTATGTCAAGGGGACATGTGTCAAGGAGAACTGAAGCCCTGATGATCAACGTGGCTTGGTCAAATTGGGGAGAGTTGAAAAATTCTCATGAGAGAAATGCTACAGAGATGGACTAAGACTGAGGTGCAGACAGGACTAACTGAGGACTAACAGAGGGTACAGACAGCTGGTTGCCTGTGTTTCACTGCAGAACTTACCTTGGTTTTCAGAGAATTCATAAATTGGTGAATTGTGTGTGTGTGTGTGTGTGTGTGTGTGTGTGTGAATATCCTCTTTGGTGCTTTGCAGGCTACTGTTTACCTAAGGGAAAGAAACAAAATTACTGTTTACAAATCATCTAGTTTGTCTGTTCACAAACTGTTTTTTTTACTTCTCTCCATTTCTGTCTTTGATGAATGAATTTATTCTATTTAGTGGTTTTACTTCTAAATAGCAAGCCAATAATTAACAATAGGTATTAAAATTATTCTTTATTCTTTGGCATTTTCTAAATTTGTTTTAAATTCATGACACTCTGTTATGTCTGAAAACCAGTTGTGCTAGGGAAAATAGGCTTGAAAGAAAAACCAAAGATGCTGCAAGAACAATAATCACTTCCTTCCTTTAAGGATCTTTTTTGAAAATTAATGGCTAGCTGGGCTAATGACCTTAAATTTTAGGACCATCAATTTTCCCATGTATGCATTAATCCTTCCAAAATGCCCAAGACTAAAATAATTAGTATTCAAATAAAAGCAGAAATAGTGGGATCCAATAGGATGTTGGCAAGATGTCAGAGATAGTGTTTAGAGTGAAAATTATGAGAAAATGCTGAATGTATGTGATAAATTGGTTGGCATATAAAAAGAACTGAAAGCAAGTAATTACTGGAGTAAAAAGAGGAGGGGAACAGAAAATAGCAGAGATTATCCAAAGAAATAATGAATGGGTAGTTCAGTGTCATTCAGAGTGGGTAAAAAAAAAAAAAAAGCTCACTTAAAATAATATTGGGAAATAGCATAAATTTATCCCTGGTGGAAATTTCAGCAAAGTTTCAATACTGCAAAGCTTTTTAACACCATTTGGAATTCAATGCAGGGCTTCAAAATACAATGTTACCCCTGATTAGATGGACCTATAAATTAGAGAGCAATAAAGGATAAAATTCTGGAGAATTCTGTAACTATGAATCTTGACGGCTATTAGAGCCTTATTTTCAATTGCATGATGGTAAATTAACATGAACAGTTTCTGTATGTGTGATAGACCCAGAGGAAAGTATGTACACATACTGTTGAAAATTCAGACAAATTAGAGAAAATACAGGATAAACTATCCTCTCATTCACTCAAATCCAATCCATTACAAGACATCAAACCGAAAGAAATAAGCATGCAGCTTCTTCTCAGGAGAACATATTGCATAATGTAGAGTAAAATTGCATTAGCCAGGAGTCAACAATTTGTGAAATTTGAAAAAAAAGTCTTTAGTTGATTTACTTATGCTGGACTTGTCATTCGGAATACGGAAATAATCTAGTAATCTGTAGAAATTATTTTGAAGAAGACTATTGGAAAATTGCCTAGACTTTATTTGATTTGGAGTATGAGAAAATTGGGCATCGAATATAAAGGGAACCTGGAGGGCAATTACGTATATAGATTGAATATTGTCACAGAATTGTACTGAATCACTCCTTAGCACTCAAGCAAATGATTACCAGCAGACAACGATGCATTTGAAATTCACTCCATGTTATTCTGGAACACAGTTCTGAGGGAGGCCATAAATCTTGTGTGTATGTTTAATATAAGCATGGGTCTTTCATCTTTATTTTTTGGCATCACCTTAGTCATTCTTAAGTTACCAAATCATAAAATCGGAGTTGGAAGGACATCTAGGGATGTCAACTAAATCACTTCTCTGCATCAAGTTACCTACCTTTTGTGTAAACATTTCCAGGAACAAAACATTTTATGACTCCCCCAAGGAGACTGTTAAATCATCCCAATGTTTATAAGCCCTAGCAGCCAGGAGTTCTGTTTCCATATGGGCATTGTATTTGCCCTCATTCTTCTCTTCCCTGCTTTCTTCTCTCCCACTCCATCCAGATTCTTCTTTTTTGCATGTAATATTTCTTTATTCGAGTAAATATGTTTTCTTTCTTTCTCCACCCCTATTGAATGTTTTTTCCTAATGTCTCAGTGCTGCATTTGTTTTTCTTGTGTATCTTCTCAGTGTCCCTAGATCTTTGATGTTTCGTCCTGAATCTTCAATAAGTTTATTTTATTTTGGATTCAAAGCAAATAAACCAAAATGTTATAAATCAAGTGGGGAGAAAAATGAGGTATTGGGAAATGTGAATATCTAAAGGGCTATCTTCACCAACTGCAGGATTTTAAGACATTCTTGGAGGTCTAGGAGAACCTCAGTGGTTCTAACCTAGGTACTAACCTAGGTCCTAACCTAGGCAAAATTGTTGGAGATACTTGCTGGCCAACATCTTATTAGCATATATAAAGCTCTCTGTTGGAACTTTTACATAATCAATTAGAGTTTAGAATACTTTTTTTAAAACGTGGTTGAGGGATTCATTTAATGAATTGAATTTTAGGGTGTTTTTGTTCTTGTAGGGATTGCCTATAAAATAAGAGCAGGTGGCATGTTAAGTCCATGGGAGACTTTGCACTTAAAGAGACGTTCATTTAGGTAGATGTTTTCTATCTAGAAGGTTACCACATCAGTTTAGAGGTTGTAGCACATCTCAAATCCTAATTTTATAAGTTCCATAGAATTTTCTAAAGAATAATCTTTACTCAAAAAATCTACAATCACTAAGTCATTTTACAAACAAATCCAGTGATTCTTCTTTTGTGCCCTAAATTCTTGATTTTATTTATGTTGATGATACTTTAGAGTCCTGCTGAGTTTTACCATCAAGGCAGTCCCTTGATTTGCTTAGCATAAGTGGATATTTTGGTGCTAAGTGAGGAACACAATTATTCTAAAAGTCTCAGCTCCTGATAGCTATAGGATTATATTCTAGAAAGGTATTATACATATTCATCAATTTTGTGGATAAAAATAAAAGCAGTATTTTTAATTTAGCATTTTTTAAATTAATATAACTTACATAGACTGTTTGTGCTTATGGAATTATTCATTGCAGGATGCATTCAGGAAAATATCAGTGTCTGTCAGACAAGAATTTCATGATAGAACCACTGCAAAAGACAGATTACTGTTTTAGATGACCCAAGAGTGAGAGCATTGAAAGTTTGAAATCAGAGTTCAATCACACTGGACAAAGGTTTTAGGAAGTATGCAAATAAATCAAGAGGCTAATTAAAAAATTCTTTATAGCTAAAGAAATAAATGTTCTATTTCATTGGAGTGTGATGATGTTAGCTATGATGGATATCAGAATAAAAGCCACCCCCTTTTATTTTCTAAAAGTGTGCAATCAGTGTGTGTGTGTGTATGTGTATGTTCTATCCTACAAAATGAGGAGTTATGATGAATATGACATAAGATAATGAGTGCTATAGTTACACACATGCTTAAAAGAACAATCTTTTTTATTCTGTCAACTCATAAAGTCCAAGTTGAAAATGAAAACTGCAACCTATTGTTCCTGCCTTGGTCCTTAAAAATCTACCTTCTACATTAGGAGTTGGAAGTTTTTTTCTGCAAAGATTCAGATAGTAAATATTTTAGGCTTTGTGGGCCATGTGGTCTCCATTGTAACTACTCCTCTGCTGTTACAGTATAAAAACAGTCACAGACAACACAGAAATGAATGCTACAATGTTCCAACAAAACTTTCTTTTCTTTTCTTTTCTTTTTTTTTTTGAGACAGAGTCTCGCTCTGTCGCCCAGACTGGAGCGCAGTGGCCGGATCTCAGCTCACTGCAAGCTCCGCCTCCCAGGTCCACGCCATTCTCCTGCCTCAGTCTCCCAAGTAGCTGGGACTACAGGCGCCCGCCACCTCGCCCGGCTAGTTTTTTGTATTTTTTTTTTTAGTAGAGACGGGGTTTCACCGGGTTAGCCAGGATGGTCTCGATCTCCTGACCTCGTGATCTGCCATTCTCGGCCTCCCAAAGTGCTGAGATTACAGGCTTGAGCCACCGTGCCCGGCCAACTTTATTTTCAAAAACAAGTGGCAAGTGGAATTTTGTCCAGGGACAGTAGTTTGCTGACCCTTGTCCTAGGTTTTTGATTTCTGTTCATTAGACAGCGCTGTCTTTTTATACAGACACTTAGATTATTTCAAATTCTGCTTTAAGGATATTTTTAGAGGAAATTTTCAGTCCTTTTCAATCTACGTCCAGCCCAGAAGAGCCTTATTGCAGTAAGTTTTCCTTCAAGGCCAGATAGTATCTCATTGGGAGAATGAGGTACTACTTTTCTTCCTTAAGTGCTAGAATTACTCCCAGAGAAGGCCTGCCATGAGTGGCAGAAAGAGGAGTGCCAAAAGATTCAGGAAACTTGAGAACCACAGGCCTTGGTTTCCTCCATGGTAAAGGAAGATATTGGGACTAGATGTTTTCCAAATTCTCTAACAGCTCTAGGATTTTATAACGTTAAATTAAGATTCTTGGCAAAGCTGACTCTGTATGCAGTCTTGGATCACTGTGTTTCACTTTTGAGCCACTTTCCTCAGACAGAACAAACAGTAGGCACTGGTAACTTGAAGTGGAACACATTTCTTGTTTCTACCTCAGGAACTGATAAGAGCAGTCAAATTTGTTGGCAGGTTTTAACACAGTTTTTGAGTCCATCATATATATTTTACTTTCCTGCATGAGACTAACATCTCCCTCGAGGATACCTGTAGGTGAACTCAGAAGCGTTTTTCTTTTATTTATTTATTTATTTATTTATTTATTTATTTATTTATTATTATCATTATTATTATTATTATTATTTTGAGACTGCATCTTGCTCTGTCACCCAGGCTGGAGTGCAGTGGCATGATCTCGGCTCACTGCAACCTCTACCTTCCAGGTTCAAGCGATTCTCCTGCCTCAGCCTCCCAAGTAGCTGGAATTACAGGTGCTGGCCACCACGCCCGGCTCATTTTTGTATTTTTCAGTAGAGACGGGGTTTTGCCACATTGGCCAGGCTGATCTTGAATTCCTGACCTCAGGTGTTCTGCCCGCCTTGGCCTCCCAAAGTGCTGGGATTGCAGGCATGAGACACCGCGCCCGGTCTGCATTTTTCTTTTCAAAATGTGTAGCTATAGGCCGGGCGCCTTGGCTCAGGCCTGTAATCCCAGCACTTTGGGAGGCCGAGGCGGGCGGATCATGAGGTCAGGAGATCGAGACTATCCTGGCTAATATGATGAAACCCCGTCTCTACTAAAAATACAAAAAATTAGCCAGGTGCTGTGGCGGGCGCCTGTAGTCCCAGCTACTCGGGAGGCTGAGGCAGGAGAATGGCGTGAACCCGGGAGGCGGAGCTTGCAGAGAGCTGAGATCCCCCAACTGCACTCCAGTCTGGGTAACAGAGCGAGACTCCGAATCAAAAAAAAAAAAAAAAAAAAAAAAAAGTATTACTGTAATGCATATTTTTAAAAAGTTAGCTTACACTTTATAATGTGATATATTTTATCATTTCTAAGGAGCACATTTATTTTTACATTTTAACATATGAAAAATCAGAGTGTGTCATACAATTACTGTGATTTAGGTAGATATTGTGATGTAGTTCTTGTTGCCTATACATAGACATACAAACTGGGTTTGTGTATTTATAAATTTTCTGCAGCTTGTAAGGGAATCCAAGAGACAATAGTGATGCACAATTCTTACAAATGCCGTATCACTAAGGCTCTTGATTGCTCAGAGAATAATGTTATATAGAGAATTATGGATCTCAGTTACTCTGATTTATCAGTAATTTGGATTCTGAATGTGAGAAAATTTTAGAAATACTCAACTAATTTATTTTGTTCTTATTTCTTTTTACATACATGCTAGTGAGTGATGTATGAAAGAATATGTGTTTAAATAATTTCAAATAGGCATTTTTAGTAATATAAAGTTAAACTGCAAGTGATAAAAAATATTATGACATAACTTAATTGGCATTGTTTTGTCACTCAGTGGTACATAAAATAAAGTGTATTTTTATAATTGATGGCATGTTAGATTTATAAACACAATATTATTGAGTATAGCGGGAAATGTTTGACAAGAATTAGCAAAAAGAAATACAAATTCAAAAAAGAAATAAGTAAATTACAGCAGAAAGCATATTTTATTTTTTACTTCAGCATTGAGAGGTAAAAGATGATAAAAATAAATTGAAATCTTTGTGTATGAGTTGTAAAAAATTATAACAACTGTGGAAAAACGAATTTTCCTCTGCTCTCACACCGTAGCAATCAACAAAGAAAACTTCTGTGACCATATGTATGAGGCTTTTTCTGACCAACAGGAAAGAAATCAATTCTGTAGCAGATACTAGATGGGTATTCTCTAATTCAATTCACTTCTGAAACTTCTGCCTGGAGATAGCGTGTGATCCCTAAAGTTGAGCGTTCATCCCCAAGACTGCCCCCTCAGTTCAGATACCAATCAGAAGGTCCAGGTTGTTTTGCCTGTGCTTCTAACCAGCTGGCTATAAATTGAATTTTCTATGACCCCTTTCCTTAGGTGTGACTCATTTGTTAGAGCAGCTCCCAGAACTTAGGGAAATGCTTTTGTTTACTGGTTTATTATAAAGGATATTACCAAAGATACAAATGAAGAGATGTGTAAAAGTAAGCAAATCAACATTAAAGCTGTTGGAACTTTAAATTATTTTGAGTCTTAAAAGAGTGTGATCAGGGGACCTCAGTCACATGACAGGCAGCTATAACCTACACAGCTGTATCTTTATTTATTTATTTATTTTTGAGATGGAGTCTCGCTCTGTTGCCCGGGCTGGAGTGCAGAGGCATGATCTCGGCTTACTGCAACCTCTGCCTCCCAGGTTTAAGCAATTCTCTCTACCTCAGCCTCCTGAGTAGCTGGGATTACAGGCACCTGCCACCATGTCTGAGGGGCTAATTTTTGTATTTTTTGGGAAGAGATAGGGTTTTGCCATGTTGGTCAGGTCGGTCAACTCATGACCTCAGGTGATCCACCTGCTTCAACTTCCCAAAGTGCTGGGATTACAGGTGTGAGCCACTGCAGTTAGGTAACTTTTGTTCCCCTGAGTATGGATTAGCCTTTTCTTTACCTACATTGTTTTGTAAAATGTGGTAAAAGGCTAAGGAGCACCAGACAAGATCCTTTTCCTCTTCACTGTTGATCTTCATTATAGATTAACTTCCCTCTTCCCTTATACAAAGACCTTATGACTTTCACATTGTTTAAGATGAAATGTTAAATGTACTCTTTTAAATTGGAAAAGGAAAACAGCTGTGAGTAATCAAATTGCTGTAACTATAAACCAGGCTTGTATGAAAAATGTAGTAGTAATCTGGATAAATTTCTTTGTTTTCTGCCTATACAAGCAAGATCTTAACGTTGCAACTTTGGAGCATTGACCCCATTCCTTTGGAGTATTTGCTGCCTGAATGGCTATTCTCAGATTTGCACTTGAATAAACTCTTCTCAGCTGAATTCTGATCATTTTGATTACTTCAGGTTGACAGATGCATAGCGTGAGGGACAGGAAGTGGCACAGAGCTTCCATGCTCTTCCCAAGGGTGCTACTCTTCAGGAAACTTCATGTGTTTGGCTATCCAGAAGCTCTCCCAACCCTGTCTGCTTTGGGTTTTTATGAAGGATTTATTACGTAGGCATGATTGATCAAACCACTGACCATTAGTGATCAATTGAACCCTCAGTCCCTCTCTTCTCCCTAGATTTTGTGGGGTGAGGCTAAGAGTCCCAACCCTCCAATTATACCTTGGATTTTTTCAGGGACAAGCCTCTATCCTGAAGCTACCTAGAGGCTGCCAGCCACCACTCACACACATTAACATACATAAAAATATCACTTCGGAGATTCTAAGAATTTTAGGAGTTGTATGTCAGAAAAATGGGGTCAAAGACCAAATATGTATTCTACAATACCACAGAATGCCTCTATCAATGACAGACAAATAAACTAAGATTGCCAGAATTATGCAATGAAGCCTCCTGAAGAACATGGACCTTGCCTGTGTTTGCATCAATGTCCTGAGTGTGCAGAACAATGCCTGGCACAGAGCTGGCTGCCCATTACTTTTTGTTGAATGTGAATGAGGATAAGAGGACCTCTTGAGCAAAATTGGTACACAGTAGATGATAAATCTATGCAGCCCTTCATGATGACATGAAGAGTTGGGGAAAGAGCCCTGGTCACAAAAGTAAGTCTTCTTTTGGCTCTGAAGGATTAAGAAGGTTTATAAAAAAGTTACTCTTACCCTTGAGCTCCAAATTCACATTTGACAAAGAAACATGAGTCAACAGCACTGATATTCAGAATTGTATGCATTTGTACTGAAACTGTGGCCTTGATAAAAGAAGTTATCTAACTTGAATTAAATGAGAACCAAGTATGAGTTAGCATTGAACTTTTAAAAATAATTAATCAATTCAAATTTGAGCAAAACACTTTCTAACGGTATTCTAATGATTAAGCAATCCTTTACACAGTAGCCTTACAGGAGAATTAAAAAGCTTCAGGATATCAGTTTCGATATCAATTTTGATAGAAGCAGATGCTAACTCACAGCATTCTTGTAGAACTTTCTCCATATGGTCTCCAGTATGTTTTGTTCCTGCAATTTTTAGAGTCTGGAATACTTTGGGAAGCTTAGGTGTCATCACCACCCAAGCAAAACCAAATTCTTACAAAACTCACAAAAGAATATATATATAATAATAAAGAATATATATATATATATTTTGCTAGAGCAATAAATTTACTTTAAAGAAGATGTTAAGATGTTGAGATAAAAGTCTTCCAGGGGTATTCAGAAGTTTAGTGTATGCATATAGGTCTTAGTTTCATCCAATATAAAATTATCTAATTCTAAATATTTATTAAGCTTCTGTTTTGACATTGTACACTCTAGGAATAAATACATAAAAACACAAAAATATGTACTTAGGGTTTAGTTGGGATGATGATGGTAATATGCATTAAGAAATTAGAATGTTGTTCTATATACAAGGATTAACAGTTTGTGGGAGAAATTTTAAGTGAGATAGAAATGCTAAGGCATGAAGGATTAGTGAGGGCAAGCGTTTTCACTGAAGTCTTGGAGGAGGTGAATCTTCATCATAATTTTGATAGACCAAGATAGAAGGGTTGACTATATCTATCAAGGGGGCTGCGTGAAATATCACAGATGGAGATAGTTTATATTGATGTAAATGGCCTGAACGCAGTGGAGGAGAAGAATCTGGGAGTAGAAACAAATATTTAGGTGAGTAAAATAAAACCGTTGATATAATAACATTCCACAAGTAGCAATGACGTGCATACCAACCTCCCCAGTGCTGGTGAGTCAATGGTAGACAAGATAGATTTGATTCCTTTCCTCATGCAACTGATATTCTAGTTGGGTCAAGCAAACAAAACAAAACAAAAACCCAGTAAGCAAAGAATGAATGGAAGCAAGTTTGTGGTAAGTCATTGTGACAACATCATCAACAACAACTAGATGCTGCAGCAGTCAGTATTGGAGGTGAAGGACATTTTAGGTAGGGTGGGGAAAGCACCTCTAAGGAGTTGACTTTGAACCAAGACCTAAAGAAAGAAAAAGAGCCAGATAAGGAAAGCAGTGAGTAGGGAAGAGGTATCAAAGAATTTGATGGGTTCTACAAACTCACAGAAGTTGAGAGCCTGGAGCAAAGTAAGAAGGGGACACATGGTTCAAGGCGAACTAAAAAGTCAGACAGGAACTAGATCATGCAGGACATTGAGAAGCAGAGGAGAGAATCTGAATTTTGTTTGAAGTGAAATGAATGGGAATTTTTTGGAGACCAAATATGACCACATATAATTTATGTTTTTAAAAGGTTACTTTGGTTTTTATGTGTAGGAAATTAGGAGATAATGTTTTTCAGAACCACCACCCCCACCACCATCATCATTAAGCTACCTACCATACCATACATGATAGCACTTACCATGCATCACATAATATTCTGTGTACTTAAAAAATGCTGACTCATTAATCCTTAAAACAGTCCCATGAAGTAGGTACCATTATTATCCTCTCAATTTAGAGACAAAAGTAGAAAGGCACTAGGAGGTTAATTATTTTGTTCAGATTTACACAATTAATAAACGAAAAGTCTAAGCTTTGAACTGAGGCAGTTTGTGCTCCTAATCACTGTGATGTTCTGTAAGCAAAAACTGAGAAATAATATAGGCTTGCTGTAGTCTGTGAGAAATACATTAGTATCTTGAACTTGGCAGTTGAACGGACAGGACTTGGTGATGGATTAGAGGTTAAATTTTTAGGCAGGGGTGGCAATAATAAGACAGAAGTCAAGAATGATGCCTAAATTTATCAAGCTGGGTTATAGGAAACCCTAAAAGTGAGATAGAGAAGGTTTGTGTTGATGAATAGGAATATGGTGAAACACAGTAATTTTGAGAAGTGTAGTGACAGAATATGCTTGTTTAAGAAGGATGCATTTGACATGGGGTATAATGAATCAGAATTTTAAAGGAGTGAAGGATATGCCATCTCAATGCATGATAATTGGTAAATTGATTATTTTGAGTTGAAAACCTTGGGAAAATTGTAGTTACAGAAACAAGTAGATGACCTATCTTTTCTTCCATACAGCAAGCCATAAAGATTCCTCTGGGAGATGTACCCTCACGGTACCAGCGCAAGAAAATAGCCCTTATCATCAGAGACTGGGAATTGGGGGCTGCAATGGAGCTGAATAAATATACTTCCCAAATTACCCCTTGTGTTCCAGGAGTTTTATACCCTTCTGTGTATCTCCTTGTGACTACCCTAGAAATTTAGTGCTTCCAGTTAGATACCACTTTTCCTGTCATTTCTTCCCAAATTTATCATTCTTTGTCTAAGAAGTATAAAAGCATCTTGCTTTGGTCACTCCAGAATTCACTCTCTTGTGAAGATGCCCATGTACATGTAAAACTCATAACTTTTGTATGTTTTTCTCTTGTTAATCTGCCTGGTGTCAATTTGGTTTCTAGATTCAGCCACAGAGCCTAGATAAGAGCTAAAGGAGAGATTGGAGGTGATCTCTCTCTCACTCCCCTACAATTACAAAATCTGAGAGTCAAGACATTTTGGAAGGAGACTGCTGCAAATAACTCTTCTGTGAGAAGTTGGGGGGCTTGCATCATGGAATTTATATTACATATACAATTTCTGCAAATATCCCTTAAATGTCAAGCCAACAAAGTAAAATATCCAGGGCCTTCATCTTAAGAGGGGGCCACGTTTAGGATAATTTTTCTAACAGTCTCTTGAGATTTATTTCTGTTTGCATTTTGAGCAAAATGATTTCAAAACATGACATTAGAAAGTACCAAATAGCAACAAAAATTAAAATGTTTGCTTTCCTTTACACATATTGAGTGTTAGTTTTCTGTGTTCTACAAAGTACAGATAATTATGCTTTGTCACTGCCCTGCAGGAGTTTGCTCTCTGCAGCAGATAACATTAACATGCCATTTCAATTTCACACAGGACTAGGTCACATAAAGTCAGAAGCTGGGAAAAGTGCTTTTTTGAGGGGGACTTTAAATGTTTTTTAAATAAAGCTGAAGCAGAAGAAGCTGGAGGCAGCGTTGGGGGTGGTGTGTGAAATGAAATGCATATGTTTCCATATCAGACAGCTCATGAAACCTCAGGGCGGGGGCCGGGTAGGACCAGAAAAGGGGAAGACTGTAAATGAGCCAATAATAAACTAAGTAGGAGTGGTCAGACCTGAGTGGGGTGGCACGAGACACATACAATCAGAGTCTTTTTAATGGGACTTTTGGGAAAAGAGGCTGAACATTTTGGCTATGATCGTAAGAGCCGGGAGCTCTCAGAGAAGAGCGTGACATGGTGAGAGTGCTAGATGAAGAAAGCTATGCTCCCTGAGACTATTGCTGTCAGGTAGAGAGAAATTGTAGCTGCCTAGGTGAGAAGTGGTCAAGTTTTAGGCAAAGACAGTGGCAGACAAAGGAAAGGAAAGGAAAGGAGGGTATGCAATTGTCCAATTACAGCATTTTAGAGCTGGATGGCACATTAATCATAATCTTCTGGATGAGAAATTGTGATTATATCATTTACTATTTGAGTGACATTGAGCCAGTTTCCTAATATCACTGACAACCAGGTTTACTAATTTGTAAAATAGTGTCCTGGGAATGTTGTGAGGCTCCACTGAGATGATGTATGTGTGTTGTAAACCACAATAAATAGTAGGTAGGAAAGGTATAATTATAGGAGTCATTTTGAAAAAAAAAGAAGTGATAGGTTTTGGCAATAGATTCCATGTGTGGAGTGAAAGAGATGAGTCAGAGTTTAGTCATTAACATATTCTGTTCTATTTTGGCCATATGTATTTATGAGACTCTATAAATGAAGATTAGCATTCACTAAGAGGCATATTGGTAAAACAGTTTTCTATGTTGGCCTTTTGTACTAGAACTCTCAAACATTTCATAGCTGGAAAATCAGTCATTTTAGTTAAGTTTGATTATTGGGTTCCATTAGTTTAGCACAAACTGATATACATAGGGTTTGAATAAGGTATTTGATTTTGTATGAAGACCTTGGCCTTGCTCTTCAGTGTCATCCTTGGATACTCTTGTCACCTTCAGCAGTTATGGTTTACTGTTGATTGCCTTGCATAGAGAGTTTATTTATTTATTTAATTTATTTTTTGAGACAGAGTCTTGCTTTGTTGCCCAGGCTGGAGTGCAGTGGCTGGATCTCGGCTCACTGCAACCTCCACCTCCCGGGTTCAGCCTGCCTGCCTCCCGAGTAGCTGGGACTACAGGCACATGCCACCACACCTGGCTAATTTTTATATTTTTGGTAGAGACAGGGTTTCACCATGCTGGCCAGGCTGGTCTCAAACTCCTGATATCAGGTGATTCTCCCACTTCGGCCTCCCAAAGTGCTTAGATTACAGTTGTGAGCCACGTGCCTGGCCAGGAATTAATTTATTTTAGCAGAGTATTTTATAGAATCATTATGTAGCTCTTGTTTCAAATCCACCATTACAAAAAGAGTCTAAATGCTGCATTACAGTTTGCTCAAAGAAACCATGAAACTGAATCTCTCCCACAGATAGGAACCAGAAGACAAAGTTAACTATTTAGGTGTACACACTGGTGCCAATGTAGCAAAAAGATGTTTTATTTCCAAAAGAATACACAAAGAAATTCCAGTTTATTGGCTGATAAGCCAGTTCACAGTTTACTTTCACTTTTGCTAAAGATATATTTAAGTTTCATCAGTTCTGAAATCTTCTGTATTCATCCTCACAAACCCCTACTATCTACATATTCATATTCTTACAACGTTATGGCATCATTCCTCTTGAATAGGCAAAAGAGAAATAGAAGAGTCTTGTGACAACTATTGGTACCCAGGTGAATATCCTGTTAAGGCCTAACTGGAAAGGACAGCTTGTAAGAGGCAGATATACTCAAACAAAGCTGTATGTGCCCACTTCTTAGATTTAGAAGCAAGGTTAACAGGTTCATATGCACCACCCTGCAAATCTCACACAGCATCCTGCCTCTGTGGCATTTTAATGAACCTGAGTATTTGACTCTCCCAGTTGCATATATATTTTTTTCTGACTCATTGTAAATTTATGGAGGCAGAAGTATTATTAGGAAAAATAATTTTGTTAAGTAACAGTAGCAGTGGA
The DNA here is from genome assembly GCF_049350105.2 of Macaca mulatta. NCBI lineage: Eukaryota > Metazoa > Chordata > Mammalia > Primates > Cercopithecidae > Macaca > Macaca mulatta. The sequence goes on from NC_133411.1 coordinate 129,078,450, forward strand.
GCTGCCTGTCGCTCTCTCCAAATCTACAAAGGAAGAGTGCACCTAGTTTGGGGAATATTTAACATCTCTTAAATATTAAATAAAAGAGCAAATCATTTTTGTTCCTATAGAAACCTCAGACTGATGGAAGACCTTAAAGTTGAGCTCAAAAAAGGGCAAACTTGTTTCTCTTAGCTACATCTAAGAAACTGATTTGCCTGCCTGACACAGTACTGTCTATCAGGATCCTGTCACTTACAAAAATTGTTTTTCCTGACAGCACTTCTGCCTCCATAAATTTAATACATTCATAAAACACTTCTTCTACCCTCCCTGCCTGTGATTATTCTACTTCATTTCATCATACAGGTATGCTCATTTGTTCTGTCAGCAATCTCTCCATCATTCAAGAGATTTTTTTTTTTTTTAGTTATTCATTCAACAAACATATGCGTGTTTCCTCTGTGAGATTCTCTGTTAGACTCAGTGTTTAAATTACAATTGGCTCATAATACTAGTTAGTAAAATAGGAACCATCTGCCATAGAAGCAGAGAAAAAAATCAAACTGTACCACTGTGATTTTGTAATTTGGAAAAGGTGGGATCCATTCATGAAATGGCAAGGGGTCCAATACAAATATATTGTAGTTATCAAGTGACCAGAGATGAGTTTTCTGATTTCTGTGCCAGAATTAGCGGGTCTTCTGTGCCATGTAAAGCAAACTCTCACCTTTGGTCAGCCTTCCTGAGTTCACCTGCAGTTGCAGAATGAGACAGTTTCTGTAACATTGACAACTTTCCACCTTAGAAGTACCTGCTTCTCTCTTCTCTGCCTGAGATCTTTCTCTAGTATCATGGGAAATGATTATGTTTCAAGTAGCGCAAATTGGAAGTGGTGTTTATATGACTGAGAGCACTCTCCACAAATGGAGTTGGGAGTCAATGCTCCATCCCCAAGGCAATTGTAAGGTGTGTTTCACACACAAGGGCCTATAGTGTATTTAGCTGCAGTTGCCTGTAGTAGTAATCTACTTACTAAGGCAGCATTTGTAGACTTTTCTCCCTTCCCTGTCAAACCTTTTTCATGCCATCATTTGTACTTCCGGGATCACCCTCAAAGAACCAACCTACACCCAGATCATTGTTTCAAACTATGACATTATGATAGAGTATGGGCCTAATCTTTAGGTTATTAGGAGGCAGTTATGAATTGTAAATCAGGGAAAGATGTGAACTGATTTCCATTTAGAAACAGAAAGTTCACGGTCTGAAGTGTGGAGTATCTATGGCAGCTAGACAGGACTGGAGGCAAGAACAGTACATAGGTGAGTAAATCTTGGCAAGAAATGAATAACTGTTTGGGAGAAGAAGACAAAGAAGATAATTCCTTTTTTCTCCCAGCTTCATTAAGGTATACAAATCAAAATTGTATATATTTAAGGTATACTATGTCATATTTAGATATCCTTATACATTGTGAAATGATTACCACAATCAAGCCAATGGACATATCCATTACCTCAAATAGTTAATATTTTTTTGTGTGGTAAGAACACTGAAGATCTACTCTTACCAAATTTCAAATATAGGATTCAGTATTATTAACTATAGTCATGCTGTACGTTAGCTCTCTAGAATATATTGATCTTGCATAACTGACACTTTGTACCCTTTCACCAACATCTTCACATTTCCCCCACCTGGCAGCTTCAGCCAACTAACATTTTTTTCCTTGCTTTTATGAGTTCAACTTTTTTAGATTCCACATATAAGTGAGGTCATGTGGTATTTGTCTTTCTGTGTCTGGCTTATTTCAATTACCATAATGTTCTTCAGGTTCATCCATATTGCCAAAAATGGCAGGCTTTTATTCTTTGTTGAGGCGGAATAATATTCCATTTTCTTTGTGAATGTGTATACATCACATTTTCTGTATCCACTCATCCATTGACACTTTGTTTCCATGTCTTGGGTATTGTGAATAATGCTGCAGTGAACATGGAAATGCAGATATCTCTTTGACATGCAGATTTCTTTTCCATTGGATATATACCCACAACAGGGATTGCAGGATCATATAGTAGTTCTGTTTTTATTTTTTTGAGGAATCTCCATACCATGTTCAATAATGACTGTACCAATTTACATTCTCACCATTAGTGTGCAAAGGTTCTCTTTTCTCCACATTCTCACCAACAGCTGTTACTCTTTCTTGTCTTTTTGATAATAGCCATCCTAATAGGTACAAAATGATATCTCATTGTGATTTTCATTAGCATATCCCTGATGACTAGTGATGTTGAACATCTTTTTATATACCTGTTGGCCATTTTTGTGTCTTCTTTGGAAAAATGTCTCTTCAGGTCCTTTGCCTATTTTTAAATTGGGTTATCTTTAAATTGGGTTAAATTTGCTATTGAGTTGCTTGAGTTCCTTACATATTTTGGATATTAACACTTTATCAGATATACAGTTTGCAAATACTTCCTCCCATTCTATAGGCTGTCTTTTTAACTGGATTGTTTCCTTTGAGATGCAGAAGTTTTTAATGTAATACAATCTCTTCTTTTGACACCTGTGCTTTTGATATCATGTCAAAAAAATAGTTGCTCATACCAATGACAGGAAGGTTTACCCTATTTTTTCTTACAAAAGCTTTATGATTTCAGGTCTTATATTTAAGCATTTAATCAATTTTGAGTTTAATTTTGTATATGATGTGAGGTAGGGTCTAATTTTATTCTTCTGCATGTGAATATCCAGTTTTCCCAGTAACACTTCAATATGGTTTAACAGCATCTCCACCAAAAACTTACCTTAAATTGTAGCTTCCCAAATCCCCATGTGTCATGGGAGGGATCTTATGGGAGGTAATTTAATTATGGAGGCAGGTTTTTCCCAAGCTGTTCTCGTGATAGTGAATAAGTCTCATGAGATCTGATGGTTTTAGAAAGGGCAGTTCCCCTGCACATGCTCTCTTGATTGCCACCATATAAGACATGCCTTTACTCCTCCTTCACCTTCTACCATGATTGTGAGGTCTCCCCAGCCATGTGGAACTGTGAGTCCATTAAACTTCTTTCCTTTATAAATTACTCAGTTTTGTGTATGTCCTTATAGCAACATGAGAATGGATTAATACAGTAAATTGGTTTCAGTAGAATAAATTGGTTTCAGTGCTGTGTAAAGATACCTGAAAATGTGGAGGTGACTTTGGAACTGGGTAACAGGCAGAGGCTGGAACAGTTTAGAGGGCTCAGAAGAAGACAGAAAAATGTGGGAAAGTTTGGAACTTCCTAGAGACTTGGAGGACTCAGAAGACAGAAAGGTGTGGGAAAGTTTGGAACTTAGAGACTTAGAGACTTGTTGAATGGCTTGAATGAACTTGGAGACTTAGAAACTTGTTGAATGGCTTTAACCAAAATGCTGATAGAGATATAACAATAAAGTCCAGGCTGAGGTGGTCTCAGATGGAGATGAGGAACTTGTTCAGAATTGGAGTAAAGGTCACTCTTGCTATGCAAAAAGACTGGTGGCATTTTGCCCCTGCCCTAGAGATCTATAGAACTTTGAACTTGAGAGAGATAATTTAGGGTATCTGGTAGAAGAATTTTCTAAGCAGAAAGTGTTCAAGAGGAAACAGAGCATAAAAGTTTGAAAAGTTTGCAGCCTGACAATGCAGTAGAAAAGACATTCATACAGCCAACAGACACATGAAAAAATGCTCATCATCACTGGCCATCAGAGAAATGCAAATCAAAACCACAATGAGATATCATCTCACACCAGTTAGAATGGCAATCATTCAAAAGTCAGGAAACAACAGGTGCTGGAGAGGATGTGGAGAAATAGGAACACTTGGACACTGTTGGTGGGATTGTAAACTAGTTCAACCATTATGGAAAACAGTATGGCGATTCCTCAAGGATCTAGAACTAGATGTACCATATGACCCAGCCATCCCATTACTGGGAATATACCTGAAGGATTATAAATCATGCTGCTATAAAGACACATGCACACATATGTTTATTGCGGCACTATTCACAATAGCAAAGACTTGGAATCAACCCAAATGTCCATCAGTGACAGACTGGGTTAAGAAAATGTGGCACATATACACCATGGAATACTATGCAGCCATAAAAAAGGATGAATTTGTGTCCTTTGTAGGGACATGGATGCAGCTGGAAACCATCATTCTCAGCAAACTATCGCAAGAACAGAAAACCAAACACTGCATGTTCTCACTCATAGGTGGGAACTGAACAATGAGATCACTTGGACTCGGGAAGGGGAACATCATACACTGGGGCCTATCATGGGGAGAGGGGAGGGGGGAGGGATTGCATTGGGAGTTATACCTGATGTAAATGAGAGTTGATGGGTGCTGACGAGTTGATGGGTACAGCACGCCAACATGGCATAAGTATACATATGTAACAAACCTGCACGTTATGCACATGTACCCTAGAACTTAAAGTATAATAATAAAAAAATAAAAATAAATTAAAAAAAAAGAAAATAAAAAAAAAACAATTTTCAGGGGAGAAATTTAAGCCAGCATCAGACATTTGCATAAGTAATGAGCAGCCAAATGCTAATCACCCTGACAATGAGGAAACTGTTTCCAGTGCATGTCAGAGACCTTCATGGCAGCCCCTCCCATCACAGGCCCAAAGGCCCAGGAAGGAAAATTGGTTTCCTGAGCTGGGTCCAGGGCACACTGGCTGTGTGCAGTATCAAGACTTAGTGCCCTGCATCCCAGTGGCTCCAGCTGTGGGTAAAAGAGGCCAAGATACAGCTCAGGCCACGGCTTCACAGGGTGCAAGCCCCAAGCCTTGGCAACTTCCACATGGTGCTGTGCCTGCAGGTGCACAGAAGTCAAGAATTGAGGTTTGGGAACCTCTGCCTAGATTTCGGAGGATGTATGGAAATGCCTGAATGTCCAGGCAGAGGTGTGCTGTAGGGGTGGAACCCTCATGGAAAACTTATTCTAAAGCATTGCAGAAGGGAAATGTGGGGTTGAAGCCCCCACACAGGGTCCCCACTGGGGGACTGCCTAGTAGAGCTGTGAGAAGAGGGTCACCATCCTCCAGACCCCAGAATAATAGATCCACCAACAGCTTGCAGTGTGCGACTGGAAAAGCCACAGACACTCAACACCAGCTCATGAAAGCAGTCGGGAGGGGGCCTGTACCTTGTAAGCCACAGGGGCAGAGCTGCCAAGGATCATTAACTCACCTCTTGCATCAGTGTCACCTAGATGTGAGACATGGAGTAAAAGGAGATCATTTTGGAGCTTTACAGTTTGACTACCCTGCTGGATTTCAGACTTGCATGGGGCCAGTGGCCCCTTCATTTTGGTCAGTTTCTCCCATTTGGAATAGGTGTATTTACCCAATGCCTGTACCTCTATTGTATCTATTACACTGGGAGAAATTAACTTGCTTTTGATTTTACAGGCTCATAGGCAGAAGGGACTTACCTTGTCTCAGATGAGGCTTTGGACTGTGGGCTTTTGAATTAATGCTGAAATGAGTTAAGACTTTGGGGAACTATTGAGAAGGCATGATTGGTTTAGAAATGTGAGGACATGAAATTTGGGAGGGGCCATGGGCAGAACGATATAATTTGGCTGTGTTCCCACATAAAACTTATCTTGAATTCAAGCTCCCCAAATCCCCATGTGCCATGGGAGGGAGCAGGCAGGATGTAATTGAATCATGGGGGAGGGTTTTCCCCATGCTGTTCTCATGCTGGTGAATATGTCTCATGAGATCTGATGGTTTTACAAAGAGCAGTTTCCCTGCACACAATCTTTTGCCTGCAACTATGTAAGATGTGCCTTTGCTCCTCCTTCACCTTCCACCATGATTATGAGGCCTCCCCAGCCATGTGGAACTGTAAGTTCATTAAATCTCTTTCCTTTATAAATTACTCAGGTTTGGGTATATCCTTATAGCAGCCTGAGAATGGACTAATAGACACCTATTGAAGGGACAATTCTTTCCTCACTGTGTGTCTTGACACTCTGGTCAAAGATTAGTTGAGCATAGATTGATTTATTCCTAGGCTCTCTGTAATGTTCCATCGGTCTATATATTTTATATCAATATCATAATCTTTGATTGTAGTAGCTTTGCAATATATTTAGAAATCAGGAAGTGTGATGCCTGCTGCTTTGTTCTTACTCAGTATTATTTTGTGTGTTTGGTGTCTTTTGTGGTTTCACGTAAATTTTTGATTTTTAAAATTTCTATTAACAATGCCATTTGTATGTTAGCAGAGATTGTGTCAAATCTGTAGATCACTTTGGAAAATATGGACATTTTAACAATTGTAATTATTTCAGTCAATGAACATGGAATATCTTTTCATATATCTGTGTCTTTAATTTCCTTCATCAGTGTTTTATAATTTCCACTGTAGAAGTCTTTTACCATTTTGATTAAGTTTTACCATTTTGATTAAGTTTATTTTGATTAAGTCTTATAATTTTTGTGCTATTATGAATGGAGGTGCTTTCCTAATATCCTTTTGGAGAGATTGTTGTTTGTGTATAGGAATGCCACCGAGTTTGTATGTTGATTTTATATCCTGCAACTTTACTTCATTCATTCATTAGTTCTTGCTTTTTTTTTTGTTGAGTCTTTAAGATTTTCTACATATATGATGATATAATCTGTGAATGGAAGTATTTTACTTTTTTCCAATTTGAATTTTCTTTCTTTTCTTTCTTTCTTTCTTTCTTTCTTTCTTTCTTTCTTTCTTTCTTTCTTTCTTTCTTTCTTTCTTTCTTTCTTTCTATCTGTCTGTCTGTCTCTTTCTCTTTCTTTCTCTTTCTTTCTTTCTTTCTTTCTTTCTTTCTTTCTTTCTTTCTTTCTTTCTTTCTTTCTTTCTTTCTTCTTTCTTTTTCTTTCTTTCTTTCTCTTTCTTTCTTTCCTTCATTCCTTCCTTCTTCTCGTCCATCTTTCTTTCTTTTCTTTTCTTTCTTCTTTCTCTCTCTCTCTTTCCCTTCCCTTCCTTCCCTCCCTCCCTCCCTCCCTCCCTCCCTCCCTCCCTCCCTCCCTTCCTTCCTTCCTTCCTTCCTTCCTTCCTTCCTTCCTTCCTTCCTTCCTTTTTTTCTTTTACTAATTGCACTGGCTAGGACTTCGAGTACTATGTGGAATAGAAGTGGTAGGAATGAGCATCCTTGCCTTTTACTGGATCTTAGAGGAAAAATGTTTAGATTTTTCTTATTGATTATGAAGATTGCTGTTATCTTTTCATATATGGCTTATATTGTGCTAAATTCCTCTTTGCCTATTATTCTTTTTTACCTATTTTGTTGGGATTTTTAATTATGAATCAATTTAAATTTTGTCAAATGCTTTCTCTGTGTCTACTGAGATGATCATGTGGTTAAATTTTTTTTTTTTAATCTCATGTATCACATGGGTTTGCATATATAGAATTAATGTTGCATCCCAGGGGAAATCTCACTTGGTCATGATGTATAATTCTTTTAAGGTGGTGTTGAATTCTGGCTGTTAGCATTTTATTGAGGATTTTTGCACCTGTGGTAATCAAGGGTATTGGCCCACAATTTTCTCTTTGTCATGGTGTCTTTGTTTTGCTTTTGTATCGGGTGATAGTAGCCTCATAAAATGAGTTTGAAAGTACTCCCTCTTTTTCTATTTTTTTGGAAGCAGTTAAAAAGGATTGATATTAATTCCTCTTTGAATGTTTGGTGGAATTTATCCATGACGGCAGCTGATTTTGGATTTTTCCAGAAGGTTTTTGATGACTAATTCAATCTTCTTGTATTGTCTATTCAAGCTTTCTATTTCTCTTTGATTCAGGTTTGGAAGGTTGTATGTGTCTAAAAACTAATCATTTCTTCTAGATTATCCAAGTTATTGGCATATAATTGTTCATAAAGGTAGTGTATGGTCTTTTTTATTTCTGGGGCATCTACTGTATTGTAATGCATCCCCTCATTTCTGATTTTATTTCATTTTAATTTGTTAACAGCTTTATTGAGATATAAGTCATATAATATTTTCCTATTTAAAGTCTATATTTCAATGATTTTTAGTATATTGAAAGTAATACCATCACTAAAATATAATTTTGGAACATTTTCATCACCCATCACCCAAAGAAAACCCATATCCATTAGCTGTCATTTTATATTCATTCTACCCCAGTCCCTAGCAAGCACTACCTTGCTTTATGTCTGGAGTAGGATTTGCCTACTCTAGACATTTCATATAAATGAAATGCTATATGTGGCCTTTTGTATTTGGCTTCTTTCTACTTACCATGTTTTCAAGGTATATTCTGTTATATTATTACTTCATTCCTTTTTCTGGCTGAATAATATTTCATTGTATGGTAATGCAACTTTTTTTTCATTCTTTAACTTTTGTTCAGGAGTACATGTTCAGGTTTGCTATATAGATAAATTGCATGTCGCAGGGGTTTGGCATACAAATTATTTCATCACCTAGGTAATAAGCATAGTACCCAATAGGTAGCTTTCAAGCCTCATTCTCCTCCCACCCTCCACCCTCAAGTCAGCCCTGGGGTCTATTGTTCCCTTCTTTGTGTCCATATGTACTCATTGTTTAGCTTCTACTTATAAGAGAGTATGTGGTATTTTGTTTTCTGTTCCTGCATTAGTTTGCTTAAGATAATGGCCTCGAGCTCTGTCTATGTTGCTACAAAGGGCATGATCTCATTATCTTTATGGTTACATAGTATTTTATGACATATATGTACCACATTTTAAAATCTAGTCTCCCATTGATGGGCTTGTAGGTTGATTCCATGTCTTTGCTATTGTGAGTAGTGTTGCAATTAACATATGCATGATTTTATTTATTTATTTTTTTTGAGTCTTTTTCTAGAGGCTCATCCCAAAGGCCTCAAGAACTGGAAAAACAAACAAAACTTCAGTAAAGTTTCAGAATACAAAATCAATGTACAAAAGTTGTGGCTGGGTGTTGTGGCTTACACATCTGAGGTCAGGAGCTTGCAACCAGCCTGGCCAACATACTGAAACCCTATCTCTACCAAAATACAAAAATTAGCTGGGCATGGTGGTGTGCGTCTGTGTTCCCAGCTACTCAGGAGGTTGAAGCAGGAGAATCACTTGAACTTGGGAAGTGGAGTTTGTGGTGGGCTGAGATCATGCCACTGCCCTCCAGCCTGGGTGACAGAGCGAGACTCCATCTCAGAAAAGAAAAGAAAAAGTCACTATCATTTCTATATACCAGTAATGTGTAACTTGAGAGCCAAATCAAGAATGTAATTCTATTCAAAATAGCCATGAAAAGAATAAAATACCTGTGAGTACAGCTAACCAGGGAGGTGAAATATATCTCCAATGAGAACTATAAACTACTGCTGAAAGAAATCAGAGATGATGAAAACTTATGGGAAAACATTTCATGCTTATTAATAGGAAGAATCAGTATTGTTAAAATAATCATATGGCCCAAAGTTATTTGCAGATTCAATGCTAGTCTTATCAAACTACCAACCTCATTTTTCACAGAATTAGTAAAAACTATTTTAACATTTATGTGAAACCAAAAAATAGCCCAAATAGCCAAAGCAATCCTAAGCAAAAGGAACAAAGCCAGAGGCATCACACTATCTGAATTCAAACTATACTACAAGGCTACAATAAGCAAAACAGCAGGGTACTAATACAAAAACAGACACATGAACCAATGGAACAGGTTAGAGAATTCAGAAATAAAGCTAATCATGTACAACCATTTGATCTTTGATGAAGTTCACAATAATAAGCAATAGGGAAAGGACTCTGTATTCAGTAAAGAGGGCTGGGATAACTGGCTAGCCATATGCAGAAGATTGAAACTGGACCTTTTTCTTTCACCATATATGAACATCAACTCAAGACAGGTTAAAGACTTAAGTGTAAGACCTAAAGCTATAAAAACTCTAGAAGAAAACCAAGAAAATACATTTTGGACACAGGTCTGGGCAAAGATTTCATGATGAAGTCTCCAAAAGCAAGTGCAACAAAAACAAAAATAGAGAAGTGGGACCTAATCAAACTTTTGCTTTGCAAAAGTTACTATCAACAGAGTAATCAGACATCCTAGAATGAAAGAAAACATTATGAACTATACATCTGACAAAGGTTTGATATCCAAAATCTATAAGAAACAAATCAACCAGCAAAAAACAAATAGCCCCAATGAAAAAATGGGCAGAGAACATGAGCATATAATTCTCAAAAGAAGACATACATGTGGCCAACAAGCACATGAAAAAACGCTCCAATCACTATACATTAGAGAAATGCAAATCAAAACCACAATGAGATACCATTTCACACCAGCCAGAATGGCTATTACTAGAGAAAAAAATAACAGATGTTGGAGAGGTTGCAGAGAAAAGGGAAGGCGACACACTGCTGGTGGGAATAGAGATTAGTTCAGCCACTGTGGAAAGTAGTTTGGAGATTTCTCAGTGAACTTAAAACAGAACTACCTTTTGACCCGGCATCCCATTACTGGGCATATACCCAAAGGAATATAGATAATTCACCAAAAAGGCACATAAACTTGGATATTCATTGCAGCAATGTTCACAATAGTAAAGATGTGGAATTAACATAAATGCCAATCAGTGGTGGACTGGATAAAGAAAATGTAGCACATATACAGCATGGAATACTACACAGCCACAAAAAAGTGAAATCATGTCCTTTTCAACAACATGGGTGCTACTGGAGGCCATTATCCTAAGTAAACTAGCTCAGGAACAGGAAAGCAAATACTGTATGTTCTCACTTCTACGTGGGAGCTAAACCTTGAGTACACATGAACATAAATACGGGAACAATAGATATTAGATCCTACTTGAGAGGAGATGGTGAGGATTAAAAAACTAACTATCAGGTGCTATGCTCACTCTCTGTGTGACAAAATTATTTGTACACCGAACCCCAATGACACATAATTTATCCCTGTGACAAACCTGTACGTGTACCACCTGAAACCTAAAATAAAGAAGGAAAAACAGAAAAATGATAGTTGTAGGATGACACCAGCCCTTTCCCTTTCATTCTGCCTTGAATGTGTGGAGCTGCAGTGGCCATGATGTCAGCACATGGTAACAATCACGAAGATGAAAGGTCTGGCAGAACAGAAGTATGGAAGATTCTGAGCTCTTGTTTGAGATGTTGAACAGCTGAGCCAACTGAAAGAAACGCCTCTCTCTAAAATTCTTGTTATGTTGGAAAAATACATTCATATTTATTTATAAATTTTTTCTTTGTGGTTCATTGTTTGTTAAAGTGTGTTATTTAGTTTCTATGTATTGCAAATTTTGATTTTTTCTTAATGTTACTGATTTCTAGTTTCATTTCATTGTTGTTGAAATTCCCCAAAAGCCTTATGAGCACTTCCTTGTATGTGATAAGTCATTTTTCTCTTGCTGCTTTCAAAATTCTTTCTTTCTCTTTTTGAATTAATGTTTTTTTAAGCAATTACTCTTTAATAGCTATTGACAGATACCAAAAAGGACAATGTGGGCAGAACCATGGTACAGATCACTGCTCTGTTGTTAGTCCTAGGAATAGAAAGGAAGATGTAATGATTTCTTTTCTTTATTTTTCTTGTTTTATTTATTTATTTTATTTTTTAAAAATTACACTTTAGGTTCTGGGGTACATGTGCAAACGTGCAGGTTTGTTAGATAGGTATATGTGTGCAATGGTGGCTTGCTGCACCCATCAACCCATCATCTACATTAAGTATTTCTCCTAATGCTATCCCTAACCTAGACCCCTACCCCACAACAGGCCCTGTGGTATGATGTTCCCCTCTCTGTCCATATGTTCTCATTGTTCAAGGCCCAGTTATGAGTGAGAACATGTGGTGTTTGGTTTTCTGTTCCTGTGTTAGTTTGCTGAGAATAACTGTTTCCAGCTTCATCCATGTCCCTGCAAAGGACATGAACTCATCCTTTTTTATGGCTGCACAGTATTCCATGGTGTGTATGTCCACATTTTCTTAATCCAGTCTATCATTGATGGGCATTTGGGTTGGTTCCAAGTCTTTGCTATTGTGAATAGTGCTGCAATAAACATAAGTGTGCATGTGTCTTTATAGTAGAATGATTTATAGTAGAATGATTTATATCCTTTGGGTATATACCAAGTAATGGGATTGCTGGATCAAATGGTATTTCTGGTTCTAGATCCTTGAGGAATTGCCACACTGTCTTCCACAAAGGTTGAAATAATTTACACTCCCACCAACAGTGTAAAAACATTCCCATTTCTCCACATCCTCTCCAGCATCTGTTGTTTTCTGACTTTTTAATGACCATCATTCTAACTGGCATGAGATAGTAACTCATTGTGGTTTTAATTTGCATTTCTCTAATGACCAGTAATGATGAACTTTTTTTCATAAGTTTGTTGACTTTATAAATGTCTTCTTTTGAGAAGTGTCTGTTCATATCCTTTGCCCACTTTTTGATGGGGTTGTTTTTTCTCGTAAATTTGTTTAAGTTCTTTGTAGATTCTGGATGTTAGCCTTTTGTCAGATGGATAGATAGCAAAAATTTTCTCCCATTTTTTAGGTGGCCTGTTCACTCTGATGATAGTTTCTTTTCCTGTGCAGAAGCTCTTTGGTTTGTCAAATTTGTCAATTTTGGTTTTTGTTGCAAATGCTTTTGGTGTTTTCATTACGAAGTCTTTGCCCATGCCTATGTCCTGAATGGTATTGCCTAGGTTTCTAATAGGGTTTTTATGGTTTTAGGTCTTATGTTTAAGTGTTTAATCCATCTTTAGTTAATTTTTATATAAGGTATAAGGAAGGGGTGCAGTTTCAGTTTTCTGCATATGGCTAGCCAGTTTTCCCTACACCATTTATTAAATGGAATCCTTTCCCCATTGCTTGTTTTTGTCAGGTTTGTCAAAGATCAGATGGTTGTAGATGTGTGGTGTTATTTCTGAGGCCTCTGTTCTGTTCCACTGGTCTACATATTTGTTTTGGTACCAGTACCATGCTGTTTTGGTTACCGTAGCTTTGTAGTATAGTTTGAAGTCAGGTAGCGTGATGCCTCCAAGACTAAACCAGGAAGAAGTCGAATCCCTGAATAGTCCAATAAAAAGTTCTGAAACTGAGGCAGTAATTAATAGCCTACCAACTAAAAAAAGTCCAGGACCAGATGGATTCACAGTCGAATTCTACAAGAGGTACAAAGAGTAGTTGATACCATTCCTTCTGAAACTATTTGAAACAATGGAAAAAGAGGGACTCCTCCCTAACTCATTTTATGAGACCATATGAGGCCAGCATCATCCTGATACCAAACCTGGCAGAGACACAACAAAAAAAGAAAATTTCAGAACAATATCCCTGATGAACATCAATGTGAAAATCCTCAACGAAATACTGGCAAACCGAATCCAGCAGCACATCAAAAGGCTTATCCACCACTATCAAGTCAGCATCATCCCTGGGATGCAAGGCTGGTTCAGCATTTGCAAATCAATAAATGTAATCCATCGCATAAACAGATCCAATGACAAAAAACACACGATGATGTCAATAAATGCAGAAAGGGCATTTGATAAAATTCAACAGCCCTTCATGTTAAAAACTCTCAATAAACTAGGCATTGATGGAACATATCTCAAAATAGTAAGAGGTATTTATGACAAACCCACAGCCAATATCATACTGAATGGGCAGAAGCTGGAAGCATTCCCTTTGAAAACAGGCACAAGACAAGGATGCCCTCTCTCACCACTGCTATTCAACACAATATTGAAAGTTCTGGCCAGGGCAATCAGGCAAGAGAAAGAAATAAAGCATATTCAAATAGAAAGAGAGGAAGTCAAATTGTCTCTGTATGCAGATGACATGATTGTATATTTAGAAAACACCATTGTCTAAGTCCAAAATCTCCTTAAACTGATAACTTCAGCAAAGTCTCAGTATACAAAATCAATGTGCAAAAATCACAAACATTCCTATACACTAATAATAGAGAGCCAAATCATGAGTGAATTCCCATTCACAACTGCTACAAATAGAATAAAATACCTAGGAATCCAACTTACAAGAGATGTGAAGGACCTCTTCAAGGAGAACTAGAAGCCACTGCTCAAGGAAATAAGAAAGGACACAAACAAGTGGAAAAACATTCCATGCTCATGGATAGGAAGAATCAGTATCATGAAAATGGCCATACTGCCTTAAGTAATTTATAGATTCAATGCTATCCCCATCAAGCTACCATTGACTTTCTTCACAGTTAGAAAAAACTACTTTAAATTTCATATGGAACCAAAAAAGAGCCTGTGTAGACAATCAGTTTTTCTTCTTTTGACTTTTGATAATTTAGTTATAAAGTGTCTGTCCTCAATATAATACCAGCAGCTGTAATTTAACCTCACATTAAAATGATTATACATCATGAGTAGTTAGGATTGATCTCTGGTAAGACTAAATCTAGGATATGATCGAGTGAAGCTGGAGCTGAGTCACAGGGCTGCTTCAGGATCTGTAGTGAGGTAAAGGTCTCCAGGCTTATTACTGGGGACATGAAGAGGTGTGTCTCCCACCAGGTTCCTGGGTTGGCAGGACTGACTCTGGATTATGGTAGTGAGGACCTGCTTCAGAATCCTGGATTGGATCTGAGGTTGGAGGGCCTGTTACTAGGGGACATAAATTGCAATGGTGGAAGGAGCAAGTTTAGAAACTACAGCCAAGTAGGGATGAAGCGGAGTGCAGAGGGAGGTGGGACTGCTTTTGATCTGCAGCCAGGACTATGCTCAGCAAGCCCGCCACTCACGTATGGGTCTGCCTTCTCCACATGGCTATCCTCGGTATTGGGCTTCAGGAGGGTTTCACAATATACCTGGATTCAAAAGCTCCCACAAAGGCACTTCTTCCTCTGATAGCTGTAGTTTGTCATTCATGTGGGGAGAACATGAGCTGGGAATCTTCCGTTATCTTGCTAAAGTCACTCTGAGAATATGTTTCTTTAACCCTTAACACATTAGCCCCACTGACCAATTTTGGGCATAGTCTTTGTCATGGGTATAAATAATCCAGCTTTGTTCCTTGGTTAAGTCTCAACTCTTTTACTCTCATTTATCATTATTCTATTGCTTAGTTACTCGTTCTCAAAATTGTTATATGATTTGTGTTTGTGTGCAGTCTCTCCTCCATGTCTAAACAGAATGGTCAATGCTTCAGCAGAGTCCTAACATGCTTGCAACCCCACGTAGAACAGAAAGAAGGGTTTGGCACACCTTTTCCAAGAGGTTGCAACCTGGTTATTAGAAGATCGTGACTCCATTACTAGGATTTATTCTTGGGAGGTACTCATTATGCTTGCAAATTATGTAAACCCCCCTTGATTACTAGTGCCATTTGCTGTCATTTTCTATATTTACATTTACAAAATTATGCTCCAGAGCCTGTTTATTTACTTGGAGGACCATGGTCTGCAATTTAGGTAAATTGCCACCCGAAATTTGGGTAAGTTGGTGGTGTTCAGGCTATGACTACTGGTTTTAAACAGCTGTACTTATTACCAGGTAAGAAGGCGATCACAGCTGTGATGGGAACATGTTGACTCTGTCTCAGGATGGAGTCTATCCAGTGTCCCAAATTACTCTGTAGGTGGGTTCCAGAGGTGTGAAGTGTCTACAGTTAATGTGTTTTCCAACGCAGGTATATGTTTTCTCTTTCAAACATGAGCTCTATTTAAATAGCCAAATACAAAAATAGCTAGCATTTAAATGATACATTTTAAGGGATACTATATGTCCTAGAGTAAAGTAAAATTTTCAACTGTTTTAAATTACTGCTTAATGTAATTATGACTTTCTCATGGTTTAAGTAAATTCAATTATCTTGAAGTTTTCTTGACACTTTCTTAGAATTTCTGACGACATTACAAAGAAGTATCTGGCCTATTCTTTTCCTCTTTGATTTCTTTTTGGAGTTGCCCATAGTGTTTGGAAATTAAGCAACGGTGCTTTTGTTGTTTTTTCTTTTATGCTAATGAGGAGAAAATAATATGTGAGTCTCATAGTTCACAGAGGCTTTCTCCTGCATCAGAAAATGATAAATAACTTGCATTTTTCTGGCCTAACTCTTCTGTGACCAAGATCATGCTGAGTTTACATAAGCTTCCTCAATATGCCTGTGAAAAGTCTTGTAGTATATAAGAAACAAATAAACCCTGTACTGCCCCCTTTCTACATATTTTGCCCATTTATTTATTGTTTCAGGTGGGAGGATAAATATAGTTTCTGTTACTTTATCTTTTTTCTCATTTTCCTGTTTTTCTCCAGAGCCTGGTGGCTACTTCTTTTTAAACTCCTTTACTGGTTCCACCTCATCTTCTTGACCTCTAATGTTGAATTGCCTCTGAACTTTGTCCTCACTACTTTTCTCATTTCTCTGCTTGCTCTGTAGGTCTATTGTGTTAAGCCCAATGTCCCTTCGTATAATCAATATTTTGTGACTCTTTAACCTTCTGAAATTAAGTTCATGGATAATTTTATCTATCTATACATGCACTTTCAAAAGAAGCTCTGATTCTTAAATGAAGTTGAGAAAAAAAACAAAATACATAATAAAATTATATGATTCAATTCTAAATTCAGTTGTAAATTCTCAAGCACAATTATACTAGAGAACGTAATAAAATATTCAGATGCTTGCACCCATTCTAATAAATGCAAGCTAATAAAGTCTGTTGTGCTGTTAGCTCAAAACCATGTGTTACCTGCAATTGGTGACATAGTTTTCCAAAATTGGGATCAATGGTAATTTGCTGAATAAAATAAAATTTAATCTTCTGTTGATATTCATAGTAGTTGCATTTATGGAAGAAAATAAATATACAGTAAACATGTACAAAAATATCTCGTGTGTATATGTGTATTAATCTGTTCTCACACTGCTGATAAAGACATATCTGAGACTGGGTAATTTATAAAAAAAAAAAAGAGGTTTAATTGACTCATAGTTCCACATGGCTGGGGAGGCCTCACCATCATGGTGGAAGGCAAAAGAGGAGCAAAGTCACGTCTTACATGGCAGCAGACCAGAGCACGTGTGCAGGGGATCTCCTCTTTATAAAACCATCAGGTCTTGTGAGACTTATTCACTATCATGAGAACACCACCAGAAAGACCCACCCCCATGATTCAATTACCTTCCACTAGGTCCTTCTCATGACACATGGGAATTATGGGAGCTACAATTCAAGATGAGATTTGGGTGGGAGCACAGCCAAACTATATCAATATATAATTATGATTTGGATCTGGGAACAAATAATTACAAACAAGCTTTCTGCTTATATGGCATTTCAAAGTCTAGTAATCCTTATCATCCACTAAATTTCAGGAGCACTCTTTAAATAGTGAAAGATCCTAAAACTTCTCCAGAAATTTCCAACATCCACTAAGGATGCAAATACTCCAGTTATAAAACATAGCCCCCTATGTGCTGATGACTCCCAAATGTGTTATTTCCAGCTCTCAACTGTTTGTTGAATTCCAGATTAGAATATCCACCTGATCACTGAAAATCTCCAATTGAGCTTTAATTGACATCTCAAGATTAATAAATCAAAAATGAATCTTTTGATTTCATTCCCTAAATACGCTTTTCCTACAGATTTCCCCAACTCTGAAGCAGCATCACCATATATCCAGTTCCTCAAGGCAAAAACCATAGAATCATGTTTAATTCATCTCTTTCTCTCACATCTCACCTCATCAACATTCCATTTTTTTCTGTACTCAAAATACGAATTGGCTCTACCTCAGAGCCATTATATTTTGTGTGCACTATTGCATTTTTCTCCTACTTGCACCCTTTAATTCCATTATTGCCCTAATGAAGCCTATTTTTTTCACAGCACAGTCAGAGTGAGGGTTTTTAAATGTATAGCATCTTATGTTTCTTCCTTTCAACTCTTCACTTCCTGCTTCTAAATATACTTGGAATAAAATTCCTACCAGACCCTACCTGATCTCTCTTTTTTGTCAGTCTCTATGAATGACCTTTACACCACTTTCCCCATTTTTCACTGAGCTTCCACCGTATTGGATTCATTGATGTTGTACAAACATGCCAAGTCCATTCCTTTCTTAGGGTCCTTGACTCTTCTCTTCACACTCACTGAAATACCCTTCTAAGGAAAAGTCACATGGCACTCTCTAATTGTCACATCCAGAGAGCCTCTCCTTACCATCCCCTCTAAAATAATACTTCATTATTCTATGTTCCTTTATCCTACTTGCAATTTTTATAGCCTTCCTATGAGATTATTCATTTATTGATTTGTTTACTTTGTTTTCTAATACTAGCTCCAAGAGAGAAGTCTTTGTTTTGTTTACTGGTTTGTCCCTAGACTTAGAGCCATATGTGGTTCATTGTAGGTACTTAATATTTGTTGAATCAATGAATGGATGATGCCTGTGTTAGGGCAACAATAACAACTTCAATAAACAAATAAAAAAACACACATATATATAGGCTTAAAGAAAAAATTACTTCTTGCTCATAAATTTGAAAATGTATACAACTATCAGTGGTTCCTCTCTAAGTGGTGATTTGTGGACCCTTTAACTTGTAGCTCTAGTGGTTTCCACAAAAGGCATTCACGGCCATCTGATCATCTCTAGACACAGCATGAAAGAACATACTTCTAATTTGTGAGCCAGGCCTGGAAGTGACACCCAACTTCCTCTCATATTCCATTGGCTAGATACTAGAACTCAGTCACTTGGACACATTTGACTGCAAGGGAAATTTGAAAACATAGTCCCTTGCTGAGCACCTGCAGTAACAATTCTACATTAAATAATGGAATACAACATATACTTTTTGGACAATGAGTTGCCTCTCTGAAAGTGAATGAATAAAATGACTTAATGAAAATAATTCCAAGAATATTTTATGTTTTATATTTAAAAGACATTATGTTGCTCTTTTTGGAAGTTTTGTTTTCCTATGCCTTATCATTTTATGTAATTATTTGATAACATAATTTTCCTTTGGGTAATTTTGCCCATTAATTATATTCATGTGTAATTATACTAATAATCTTTTGTCTTCTATAACTTATCTGAGATGCAATTGGAAGCAAACTGATGGGATTTATGTGGTATTATGAGAGATTATGTGACTGAAAATTGGTAATATAGATTCCTTACATTGCTTTGTGGTTAACTCTGTTCCTGTATTAGTTTTCTTTTCTTTTCTTTTCTTTTCTTTTCTTTCTTTTTTTTTTTTTTTTTAATATGGAGTCTCGCTCTGTCGCCCAGGCTAAAGTGCAGTGGCGTGATCTCGGCTCACTGCAAGCTCCGCCTCCCAGGTTCA
This sequence comes from Macaca mulatta, assembly GCF_049350105.2. NCBI lineage: Eukaryota > Metazoa > Chordata > Mammalia > Primates > Cercopithecidae > Macaca > Macaca mulatta. The sequence continues at coordinate 129,097,823 of NC_133411.1, forward strand.
CGACGTTCTCCTGCCTCAGCCTCCAGAGTAGCTGGGATTACAGGCGCCCGCCACCAGGCCCAGCTAATTTTTTGTATTTTTAGTAGAGACGGGGTTTTACCCTGTTAGCCAGGATGGTCTCCATCTCCTGACCTTGTGATCTGCCCGCCTCGGCCTCCCAAAGTGCTGGGATTACAGGTTTGAGCCACCGCATCTGGCTGTTCACCTCGCCCTTCCCCGCTTCTCCCCTCCCCTCCCCTCTCCTCCCCTCCTCTTCTCTCTTTGGAGATAGTCTCACTATGTCAAGCAGGCTGGGGTGTAGCGGCGCCATCACAGCTCTACCTCCTGGGCTCAAGAAATCCTCCTGTTTCAGCCACCCAAGTAACTTGGACTACAGGTGTGCACCACCACACCTGGCTAATTTTTTTTTTCTTTTTTTTCTTTTTTAGTAGAGATGAGGTCTCACTATGTTGCCTGGGCTGTAGTTTTCTTACATTTTCCAGATTCTGGAGATGCATTCCTTGGCTCATGGCCTCTCCTTTACTCTTCAAATCCAGCAGCAGAGCATCTTCAGATCTCTCTGTTTTCCTTACATTGCCTTCTTCTCTGTAGTCAAATATCCCTTTGCCTCTCTCTTATAGACTCTTGTGATTGCATTTATGCCCATCCAGATAATCCAGGACACTCTCCCCCAAACAAGATCGTATCAACATAACAAGATCATATCCCCAATCTCTCTGTTGCCACATAAATTTGCAATTACAGGTTCTAGGAATTAGGATCTAGATATCTTTGGGAGTCATTATTCAACTGACTACAATCTCTTTTCTCATGTAATTCCTCCAGGCTACAGTTTTTCTTAATCACAAATTTTGATGGATCAACTAAATCTTATCTGTCAGTTTTTAAAAATTTGCTGAATTATGCGTTATGTGGATGAATAATAAATTATTTACAGTTACAATCACTTTTTGCTGTTTTTTCAAATAATGGCACAGACACTGTCTAGTTTCATATGGTGAAAAGAGCTCAAAATTTTGGTTGTAAGTTAGAAATGAATTTAAATCCTCCTTCATCTTTCTTTTAGCCATGTAAACTTGGACAAATTACTAGGTTAATCTGAACGTATTTCCCATATCAACAAAAGGTTAATAATACCTCACAGGGTTACAGCAATAATTAATCGAGCCAATAATCATGTAAAATGCTTTAAAATAATCTATTAGATAAATGTGGTCTGCACTATTTATTGCAGAAGTAAAATTAAAGGTATTTTCTCTGTAATATTTTAGTTCCTTTGTAACAGTAGGTAGCTGGTCAGGTATAAGCAGGGCAGGTGAAGTCCCCGCTCCACACACCAGAAGTGCTGGGTAATCACAGGTGGTGGTCAGGCGGTTGTTAACTGTTTCTCTAAAGTAATAATTGGTCACAGCTGGTGCTAGGAAAAACCTAGTCTCCTGATAGATAGAAAACACCTGAAACTGATCTGCAGCTTCCCAATAAGGTCTCAGGAGTGGGGAGAAGTAATGCAAGATCCCGGAAGTAGGCCAATTTATAAGGCCCCAAGTCAAGCGGTCAAGCTGCGCACTTGGTTTTTCATGTCACCCACTTAACCGACTTGCAAGTTGTACTTTCCTTCTTTTCTTTCCTTTCCTTCCTGTTCTAAAGCTTTTTAGTAAGCTTTCACTCCTGCTCTGAAATTTGCCGCGGTCTCTCCTCTGCCTTATGCCCCTCAGTTGAATTCTTTCTTCTGAGGAGGTGAGAGTTGAAGTTGCTTCAGACCTGTATGGATTTGCCACCGAGGTAAATCAGATCTCTGCCACTGCTAGCACCTTTATGCACCGAACTTCTGAGGAGAAAGATGATTCAAAGAAGAAATGGCCCTGAAAATCTGACGAGTCCCCAGTAGGTGTGGCTGTTTAAAACTGCTTCATAGGCACTGCTGAGGACAAAGGTAAGTTTGAGAGCACACCTCTAGCTTGCTCTTTTTATTTACAGTACTTGTGGCTGCTCAGAGAGCAGGTTTTGTTTTGTTTTGTTTTTCTTTTTTTTCTGGTTGTAAGCATGCGTTCTTAAAGTATTTGAAATTGTGTGCAATGTGGTGGGTCTAAGTTGTTTTTTTCTTAAGGTTCTCCTTTTTTACTAACATTTATGCCATTAGACCTTAGTGAATGGGTAGTCAGAATATATACCCACACATACAGAAAAAAATGTGGGCGCTGTTCCACCATCCTGCTTGCTGGGCCATTCTAGTGTTAGGATTGGTGTATTTGAGATGACCAGAGGGACCCATCGAATAAAGACTGTGTATTCTTTCCGAAGAAAAATACTGGCAATTTGAATTTGGATTTGAGTCACTTCACTGGGCAGGAGGAGCAGAGACTCAGTCATTAAAATGTATTACTTATGTATTTGCTTTAAAATTTCATAAAAATTCCTTCACTAGATGTAAAATCCATGAGAGCAGGGGCTTTGGCTCTGTGGTTTATAGTTTCTTATAAGCTACCTGACTCAGTACCTAGCTCATAAATATATTGATGAACAAATCATTAAATATTTGTTGAATGAATAAATAGATGGAAGAATTCAGGTCTTAGTGGCCTTCTGTTTCATGGAAATAGAGGTGCAGGTGCTGGATCATTATCTCTCTATAAGGAATGTTATATGTAACAGCATCTTCTGCAATCTCTATGGAAGTGTGAGCAGTCAGGACTTGTGGCTTCACTACGATTCTCTCAAAATTGTCTCTGGTATAGGATATTGCTAAGTTTTAAATTTCTTTTTTAACTAAGCTTACACACTACACTATGCTTTTATATTTCTATTGTTCAATTACATTGCTTTATAATATATTTGTTGAAAATGACAAGTACAAATGTATCAGCAAACATTGATCATAATACACTCATCAGGCTACAATTGCACTCTCTGTATTGCACAATTGTAGAATATTTATGGAAATATAAAAACGTCATTACATATAGGCTATTTGCTTAGTTTGCGTAAAACAGAAAGGAAATAGGTGACTTCTCCAGGGTCCATCTCTTGTGGCATAGGCACACCCATGATCAGGTGAAAGACAATCCCTTAGAAAATAGGCTGTGTGTTCGTGATGAATGTGAAGTAAAACAGAATGAAATGAAATACATATCCCAACTGCAAAATACAGAACTTCTCTATTTCAGGCTCCTTTTGCTATTTGGTCAAAGAATGGCAGTCATCTCACAAGGAGAAGCTTTCTCTTCCTCTGAGCAATTTAAATCTATTCATGAATTACTATTTCTTTCCAAAGTACCACAGATTGAGATTTATTCTTCTCTATAAAAACACACACATACACCCTTAAACATATTGTATTCAAACTCTTAAAATAAAAAATAGTGAATATTTTGATGACATCCAGAGAGAAAAGAGACTTGACATGCTGGGGCAAAAACATAACAATAATAGCTGACTTTTAATCAGAAACTGGAAAAACTAGGAAAAAATGGAGTGATAAAAATCAATGATACTCACACCTGTAATCCCAGCACTTTGGAAGGCCAAGGCAGGTGGATCACAAGGTCAGGAGGTCAAGACTAGCCTGGCCAATGTGGTGAAACCCAGTCTCTACTAAAAATACAGAAATTAGCCAGGCGTGGTAATGGGCGCCTGTAGTCCCAGCTACTCAGGAGGCTAAGGCAGGAGAATTGCTTGAACCCGGGAAGCGGAGTTTGCAGTGAGCCTACATCGCGCCACCACACTCCAGCCTGGGTGACAGATCGAGACTCCATCTAAAAAATAAAAAATAAATAAATAAAAATTATATCCAGGAAAAAGACCATTCAAAAAGAGAAATCCATGAAACTACGTAATTTATACAATTGTATAGAAGTTAATATACACACATAGTCATATATGCAGGCATACAAATGAGTATGTAGTAGCCCAGGTGATGGTAAGATGATCATTAAATTGAACTAATTTGATGGAATCTGAAGACTAGAGCCTGAGGTGACTAAGAAAATAAACTTCCAAATGCATGGTTTTTGTTTGGTTTTAAGAAGTTGAATGATATCAGCTGACATCTGGCTTAAATGAGGATAAGAATAATAGAGAACTATATGAAAAAAGTGGATTCAATTATTTTACATTTTTATATAACCTACATCAAAAAAATTAAAAGATAAATGACAAATCTGTATTTGGCAGAATAATTCTCATAGATTATTGTTGACAATAATAAAAACCTGAACATCACAAGTGAACAAATGGGCATGGAATATGAAGAGGCAATTAATAAAAGGAAAATTACAAATGGATAACAAATATTTTGGAAATTTTTCAGTTTCAATAAAAAATAAAATGCAAATTAAGATAATGGATACCATTGTCACTTGACCAAGATTAAAATAAGGATAATACACAATTTCAGACTGAACAATTTTTATAATGTTGGAGGAGTGTGAATTGATATACTTAAATTTGTCAATCTGAATATCAGCCTTTACCTGGAATTCATACTTGAATCACCTGGGGAACTTTTAAGTACAAGGGAAACTTGGGTCCTACTTGAGATTGATCAAATTAAAAGTTTAATAGTGCACACCCAGATAATATTTTTTAAAGTCTTTTCTTCTGAAATAATTCTAATGTGAAGCTAGGATTGAGAAAAGCCAATATACATCCAAAATTTTAAAATATCTATTTACTCATTATTTCTAATTTTCCAATATTATAAATATAAAATTAGTACACAAAGCTTGATGTGTAATAGTGTTCATTAATGTTATAATTTTACAAATTAGGAAATTACCTAATACCCGAAAATTATACTATACACTAATTAAAATCATATTAAGAAACTATCACATGCAAATCTTCATTATTCATTGACAGTGAATACAAAACTGTATATAGAGCATGATTTAAAATCTGAACCATTACATACACTTTCTATTCTTTACTAGAAAAACTATTGAATGACTTATTTTACATACTTAATATAATTTATCTCTGGGTAAACTACAAATAAACTTTACAGTGTTATTATAAATATGTAATTAACATAGGTGGGTTTAAAATCTTGCATTGGGATTCATTGTATGGGAGTGTTCAACCTATGATAAAGACAGACAGGAAAAATAAAAAAACTTTTTTTGTGTGTGTGCTAAACACTTTCAGTGGATCAGTAGTCCAAATGCTCTTATCAGCTCTTTCCTCTCTTCATTTATCCAGCCTAAGTGTTCATTTCAGTCCTGACCTCTAGATTCTGTTCAGATAGATGACTTCTTTAGCCTAAAAAATGAGAGCCAGGTTGCTGAGCAAAACATTGTACTGTTTTTGAGTAAATTAAGGAAGTGGAAGGAGCAGAAAGTATTTTTGGTTGTCCAAGATGAAATGTTTAATATACTTGCTAAAGAGAAACATGCTTACACATGATGGATGACTTGTGGAGTGTTCTTCCTAACAGATTTCTGTACACTGTGATTCAAATAGACTTGCAGTGACTGAACTGGCAACCCAATCACTACTGTAATGTTTATTTGATGGAGAAATACATTTGCAAATAACACATGTGGCATACAGTATGTTTGAGAGTTGCTTTTAATGAATTTAAACTTTTTTTTGACACAGTATTGAGTTTTAGGAGACATTCAATCACTGCCACTGAGTAATCTGTAATGTTGTCTGTGTAAATTTGGTTATATATGAGAGTTAGAAAGCCAGCTCACTTTTCTCTCACTTTATATCATTCTTTCCTTTTCCCTTGCTTTCCCTGAGGCAAGGGAGAGTCACATCCAGTTTAGGCTTAATTACTTTCTGCTGTCATAAGGTTAAAGCGAAAGATTTGTTCTGAAATTCTATTTGGATTGCCGATCCTGTTTTTAGATATCTGGAGGTTAATTAAGGAACTGAAAAGAAGGATCTTTATTTCACCTTAACGTCTTTATCTGCATAGTCTCAGGATTTCAATTGCATGTTTGGTCAGGGCCAATGACATTGTAGTTCCAAGAAAGTTTAATGAGGGATATTATCACTACTTAGTTCAGAATGTCTGGGTAAAGAAAAGTGATGCCGGGTTGCATTGTTAGATATCATAGAACCTTGTTCCAGAAATTGCATCTTTAGGAGACTCTTTTGCTGAGGATGCCATTTTTCATTATGATACCATGGTGATAAGTAAGTTTTACCAGATGTTTTCTTCACTAGAAATTTATCACTAGAAGATGTACTAGGCAGGAGCAATTTTTCGAAGCAAGATTATACATATGATATCAAAGAATGCTTGCTAATTTTGCTGTTTACATCTCTCCAAAGTGACTAATAGATTGATAGGGGAAATGATATTTTAAAAGGTATTGAATTAGTTCCATACATCTAAGGGAAATTTGTCAATTTAACAGGTGTTCTTTACACATTAGGTGATTCAAGATTGATTTGATCAGGACTTAGAATTAAGTATGTTCTTGTTTCCATAGTATGCCTAGATATATTCATTACTTTAACAAAAGTGCTTAGCCCAGTCTTGAGCCTACCCAATTATGCTGCCAGATAACTGTATTTAAAATGGACAGCAAGCTATGAGCATGAGATCATTCAGTTTTAATAGTTAACTTGCCAGCCTAGGCAACATGGCAAAACATTATCTCTACAAAAAATACAAAAATTAGCCAGGCATGGTGGCATGAGTCTGTACTCCTAGTGACTCAGGAGGCTGAGGTGGGAGGATGGCTTGAGCACCGGAGGTTGAGGATGCAGGAAGCCATGATTGCGTCACTGCACTCCAGCTTTGGTGACAGAGAGATACCCTGTTTGAAGAAAAAAGAAAGAAAAAAAGAATAGTTAATTTGACTTTCATATACAAATATAAAAAAGCAAGAATAGTTCGATCTCTCTAAGACCTAAGGACAGAAATGCCATTCAGCCAAGCAATCTCATTGCTGAGAATATAACCAAAGGAATAAATCGTTCTATTATAAGTGCATGTGTATGTTCATTGCAGCACTATTCATAATAGCAAAGACATGGAATCAACCTAAATGCTCTTCAATAATAGACTGGATAAAGGCAATATAGTGCATATACACTATGGAATACTATGCAGCCATAAGAATGAGATCATATCATTTGCAGTGACGTGGAGAGAGCTGGAGGCCATTACCCTTTAGGAAAATAACACAAGAACAGAAAACCAAATATCTTATATTCTCACTTATAAGTGGGAGCTAAATGATGAGACCACATGGACACATAGAGGGGAACAACACACTGGAGCCTATCAGAGGGTGGAGGGTGGGAGGAGAGATAAAATCAGGAAAGGTAACTAGTGTGTACTAGGCTTAATACCTGGGTGGTGAAATAATCTATACAAAAAAATCCCTTGACACACATTTACCTATGTAACAAGCCTGAACATATACCCCTGAACTTATAATAAAAGTATTTTTCTTTAAAGGCAAGGAGGTTAGAAATTAATGACATTTGCATTTGCTTTCCAATCTGACTACCTGGAAATTAGATGTAAAATGCTGTAGAGAATGCCTTCATATAGAGTGGATACAGCTGTTTCCATTTGAGATTTGGGGTTACATGATTCCCTAATCTCAAATTACTAGCACTATAAAGATAGAATGAGTAGTCCAATTCTCTCTGCGTGTGTGTGTGTGTGTTTGCCAAAATATAGAATCACTTGTCCTTCTAGGGTAATTCGTCTGAGGAGAAAGAATTAAAACTAAGTAAACTAGATACAAAAATGTGTTGTTTATATCAGAAGAAAATAAGGTTAGTGACAGACTGATTTGATAGAATAAAACACTGAAATGTGAGAGCTAAATTATCTAGGCCTAAGCTGAGAGCAAAAAGCAACTGGGAGGAAGTGTAGGGGAAAACTGAGAAAATTGCTGATGGTATCAGTTGGAAACCAAGTGTTGAGTTAGGTTTCCTCAGATGAATCAGAGTCTCAATAGGTGCATATTTGGGGCTGAATTGGACAAGGATGGATGCAGATCTACAGACATTACCCTTAGGAGAAAAGGGTAATGTCAGTATGTAAGGAGACACAGTATTAAACATTAGGACTTGTTGATGCATTAATGTTTGATTAGTTTTTTTTCTGATGAAAGATGTTTCCTTTAGATAACTTCAAAAATGGTATTTTAAAAATAAGATAGAAATAACTTATTGCACTAGCCTAAACCAGCTACTATGTGTATTTTGTATGTGTCCTTCCAGAAATTTTATAATTTATAAATAATAAACACATATATGTATATTATATACATATATTTGTATTTCAATGTATACTGTCTTATTTTTAAAATAAATTTAAAATATACTATTTATAAAGTTTTCATCCCCTTTTCATAAACATTTTAGCGAGTAACTAAATATTACATGATGAAACATAATTCTAATTACAAAAATTATTTCAACATATGGAAATTCATATTTTTATGGATTATTTTAGTTTTTAATTGTAAAATTATTTGGAGTTTGTATCTGACATTTTTAATATTAATTTCTAAAAATAGGTACATATGCACAGTTTTAAGGTCCTTGATATTTTTGACAAATTGTCTTCCAGAGAGTTAGTTCCATTTTATACTTTTACCATCAGTTTTTAATAAAATATTTCAAATATAGAAAATATATTTTATTATTTAATCTTAGGTATATTAGTTGAGGAATAGTTCTTGAACTATTGATATTGATATTCAAGAAACTCTTTCATAGAAGCTATAATATGTTTTCCAAGTTTACCTTGTTGAGTTCACAAGGTGATTTGGCACTTTATTTAGCTTTAGATGTTAAAGTTGAGTGAAATAGGACAATCAGACTATAAAAACTTCCATACTGAATAGTCTGATGGGAATAATTTCAACCTATTACTTTCATAATAATAAACAATAGATTAAGAAACATTGACAGCATCTTTTGAATACTAGGAATATATTGGAGGCGTCTATTTCAGTGTAGAGTCTGATTTACTATCTATATTTTGATTCTTTTAAAAGACTTAAGATACCTATTCAACTTTTTCTTTTCAAAAAAAAAAAAAAAAAAGCCTTTCAGAAGCCTTCATGAGTATGGCTTTAATTAATCTTGGTCAAAATTTAAATGAATTAAAAATGATAAAAATGGATACTGATGTTCATAATTGACCAATGTATGTGCAATGTTGTTGGGTAAATGTGTTCTGCTTTATAACTCTGCTCAGCTTTCTTTGAGCTGTACTTCCAGTTTTCTTACAATTTAACTTATTATAATTCAACTTTAACATGATTCAACTTCTTCATAATTGCTTTGTAGAGGATAGAGCAACTTCTAATGTTTATATTGGAAAATATGAATGAACTTTGATAGTTTGAGTGAGCAAGATATGGAAAGAACATTAAAGTCACTTAAATACAAGTGTTGCTACTTACATTTTACATATTCCTTACAGAGAAGTTCATTATTCCTGAAAAGGGGAAATGAAACACGAATGAAATATCAGTAGGAAGACAATATGAGCAATGGTAGTTTGCTATAATTAGCTGGAATACCAGTTTTATTGCTTCCCTCTTCATTCCTACATCTATCAGAGGATCTCTAGATTCCTTTGGCTCTGATCTTAGAGGTTTAAACTCAAAAAACGATGTACTGAGAACTGTTTTACAGAGTAATTTGATATTAAAAATCTTTTGTTGAATAGGGAGGAATTTGTTTTAGCTGCACAAAAGGAAACAATAGAATTCTAAGAAAAACTCAGGACTTTGAATTATAGAGGTTTTAACAATGTCTAATATCTAGTAATTATTTTCTTTCTGTATATAGAGAAAAACAGGATATTCTCCCTGAAGAATACTACTGTATTTTCTACATCATTAAAATAGTAATAATATGTACATTAGGAAATGGAAGAATGTTATGCAATTGGATAGGCTTATAGATGAAAAGAAATAAAAACTTACAAAAACAAATTAGGGCAGGGATATGCAAATTTTCCCAATTCAGAGAATAAAGGAAAGACAAAAAAAAGAGGAGATTAACATATATAAATATAATATTTACAGATGATCAATAAAAATATTCCATACTTTATAAATATTTTAAAAATAGTTATTGTATGTTGTGGTTTCTTTGGCTGAAGTCATAGCTGAAGTAATGACTTTATCTTGGTTTAATAGCAAGACATAGGAAAATGGTGTAATTTTAAGCAGAACTAGTTATGTAAAGCAGGCTTTTTTGAAATCCCTTTTGAAATCCTTTGAAACTTTTGCTTCTTTTATTCACACCATTATGAAGCACAAACTAGATTATTACATTTTATAATATTCTGCCATTATTTTCTGTGTAGATTTTTGGCTCTTCAAAATGCTCATTTATCTCATCTGAAAAATAGAATTAAAATACCTATCTAATAGGGTTTCGGTAAGGATTAATTGAATTAATACGTTTCAAAGCACTAATACTAAAATTTTCAATAAATATGAGGAGTAATAAAAACTATTATTGTTATAGGTGTCGGCTTCTAAGATAGCTCCAATGATCCCACCTTCTGGTATTCATACTCTTGTGTAGTCTCCCCCTGCATCATACACCAGGGATGGTTTGTGTCACCAATAGCATTCTGCAAAAGTGATAATATTTTACCTCTGAGATTATGTATACAAGATCCTATGGCTCTGATTTGGTGATTCTCTGACTCGGTTGGATTACTAACTCAGGGAAAAAGAAACCATCATGTTGTGAACATCTTTAAGGAATCTTCTGCATGGCAGGGAACTAAAGCCTCAGGTCAGGATCCAGGCAGAAATGGAGGCATGACAACCATGTGAGTGAGCTTGGAAAGAGATTCTCCAACTCCAGCCAACCTGTTTGACTATAGCCATGGTCCACAGCTTGATTGCAACCTTCTGAGAGATTGTGAGATAATAAATGTTTGTTGTTTTAAGATGCTAAATATTTGGATTATTTTTATGACCAATAAATCAGTAACATGTTTTATAATTACAATAATTATAATAAAATAGCAATTTGTATAATAAGGACAGATTTAACATTGAAAATTCACCTACTGTTTCAAAGCAAGCATATTTTTCTAAGTTATTCCACGTAGTCTCCCTTTCCCAAAAAACCCTATCAAGGTTTAAATTAAGCCAATATTAGGAGTGAAGAAATGGAAATATCTCAAGAATACTCAATTATTTGGGTATATAAGTCATACTTCCTTTGGTCCTCATGTCATAGTATAGAGTACAAATAACCTTGACATGTTGCTCTTGCCACCTTAATATAGTACTACTTTGCAGAGCCATTAATAATAGAGCAAAGGTGTGGCTCAACAGCTATTGCTTAGAAGCTTAGAAGAAAATGCAGGGGAATATCCTTTTTTTTTCTGTGTTGAGAAAGGAAATAATTACCAGATGTACGGTGAAGACAGTATTTTCCTAGGATGAAGAGAGATGGATTTACGTGGAATTCTTCGCTTGGGAGAATAATCAAAGTCAAGTGACATCAGTTTTTTGTTTTCTTCAATATCTCCATTCAGAGAGGTTTGTCAGGTAGTAAGGTGTACAGATGCAGAAAAACTTCAGGGTTTCAAGCCTTGTAAATAATTTTATATAATTGGTGTTTAGGCTTGGTCTTTGTACACTAAAAAGTGTGGAAAGTGAGATCCCTTTGTAAAATGGTGTCTTTATTAATAAAAGGAAAACCTTGGAGATACACTTATATCTCTTAAATGTGACCCAATTCTAATTACCTCCCAGTAAAATCCACAGCCCTTTGTTTTATTTGAAGAGAAACACAGGGAAGATAATGTATGTTGCCATTGAAAGAAGTAGGAGGGCATAAATAAGGCAAGATGATTTATTCTAGTTTTTCTATAATGGAAAAATCTGTCATGAAGCAGAAAGAAAATGATGGTGAATAATTCTTAGTCCTCTATATAGACGTTTGTTATTTCTATCAGAGGAATGACAATTCGATTCCGTTATTTCATATACAAAAGTATTGTTCAAACTACATACAGCACAATTGTATAACCCACTCGCCCTTGACTTTAGAAGTGAACATACTAGAAGTCAAAAACAATTCGCTTGAATATTTGCCTATCATTAATCATGTGAGTTTTATAAACTAATCATTTAAAAAATTTTTATACACCAACATACTCAGATATGAAAATATAACAGGAAAAGAAAAGTAAAACAAAACTTAAGTAGCTAATGCTTTTTTGAGTACTTTCTATCTGCTAGAAACTGTAAAAAGTGGCAGACTCATCAATAGTTCAGTAAAATAAATACAGATATGAGAGTTGCCTCAGATGTCATAGCCTAATTTTGGCAAGGAGAAAAGGTATTTGGTTTTCAAATACTACATAAGAACATTTTCCAATATTAGAACTAGTGTTCAATGACTCTAGGGCAAGTGTACTTGAAATTACTTATCTGTCTATTCCCTCGCTATAAATTTTGTTGAAGAATTACATAGGTAATGAAAACTGCATTATGTCATTTGTTTAAAGGTTAATGAAATGTATAAAGTGAGCACAGTCATGTAAATAGCACTAAGATTAGGACTGCAAAAGTTACCACTATCCCAAATTCTAACTCTGCAGTTTTGCAAGTCTTTTACATTAATGAAATATACAGTATGCAATGTTCTGTTTCTTTTTTCCTTTCAACATTAAATTTGAGATATTTATCTTTTTCTTTTGCATATGAAAATACATATTAGTTTGCTTTATATATCCCACTTAAGGAGTAGAATATCTGGATGATAGAACATGCATATTTTTAGCTTTAGAGAGATTTCTAACCAATTTTTCAAATGGATTGTACTAATTTATACTCTGACCAGCTACGTATGAAAATTAGTTTCCCTAAGTGCTAGCCAACACTTGGTTGTACCTAGCTTTTGTTTTAGATATTCCAGTGGTTGTGTAGGGTACCTTATTGTGACTTTAGTTTATATTTTCTTGTTATTTACCTGGATTGAGTTGCATTTCTTATGTATATGTGCCACTTGGATATTTTCTTTTGTGAAGTGCCTATTCAAATATTTTATACCTTTTTATACTAGTTTGATTGTCTTTTCTTCCCTATTGGTTAGTAGGAAATCTTTACGTATTTTGAATCTTTATATAATCTTTGAGTTCTTTGTCAGGTACATATGCATACACATACACAGTTAAAATCTTCAACTCTGTGTGTTACAGTTTCACTCTTTTACTGGTATCTTTTGATAACTTGAATATTTTAATTATAATCTTATCTAATTTACTATATTTTTCTTTATAGCTATCACTTTTTATCTTACATAAGTCAAGAAAGCTTTGTTTATCCTGATGACATATTGTTTTTCTCCAAAAGCCTTGTTTTATCTTTCACTTTGAAATCTATAATCTTTTTTCTTTTTATTTCATTCTTTAATTTTTCCATAAGTTATAGGGGTACAGGTAGTATTTGGCTACTTGAATAAGGTCTTTAGTGGTGATTTGTGAAATTTTGGTGTGCCTGTCACCCGAACAGCATACACTGCACCATATTTGTAGTCTATCCCTCACCTTCCTCCCACTCTTCCCCCCAAATCCCCGAAGTCCATTGTGTCATTCTTATGCCTTTGCATCCTCAAAGCTTAGCCCCCACATATTGGTGAGAAGATGCGATGTTTGATTTTTCCATTCCTGACTTACCTCACTTAGAGTAATAGTCTCCAATATGATCCAGTTCGCTGCAAATGCTGTTAATTCATTCCTTTTTATGGCTGTGTAGTATTTCATCATATATATCCTATATATATGTATCGCATATATATCCTATATATATGTATCGCATATATATCCTATATATGTATCATATCATATCATATCATATCATATATCATATCTGTTTCTTTATCCAGTTGTTGGTTGATGGGCATTTGGGTTGGTTCCATGATTTTGCAATTGTGAATTGTGCTGCTATCAACATCCATGTGCAAGTGTCTTTTTCAAATAATGACTTATTTTCCTCTGGGTAGATACCTAGTAGTGGGATTGCTGGATCAAATGGTAGTTCTGCTCTAAGTTCTCTAAGGAATCTCCACACTGTTTTCCATAGTGGCTGTACTAGTTTACATTCCCACCAACAGTGTAGAAGTGTTCCCTGTTCACTGCATCCATGCCAATGTCTACTGTTTTTTGATTATAGCCATTCTTGCAGGAGTAAGGTGGTATCACATTGTGGTTTTGATTTGTGTTTCCCTGATCATTACTGATGCTGAGCATTTTTTTTTTTTGTGATTATTGGCCATTTGTATATCTTCTTTTCAGAATTGTCTATTCATGTCCTTAGCCCACTTTTTTGATGGGATTGTTTGTTTTTTTCTTACTGATTTGAGTTCATTTTAGATTCTGGATATTAGTCCTTTGTCAGATGTATAGATTGTGAAGATTTTCTCACACTCTATGGGTTGTCTGTTTACTCTAAGTGTTCCTTTTGCCGTGCAAAAGCTCTTTAATTAGATCCCAGCTATTTTTCTTTGTTTTTATTGAATTTGCTTTTGGGTTCTTGGTCATGAAATCCTTGCCTAAGCCAATGTCTAGAAGGGTTTTTCCAATGCTGTCTTCTAGAATTTTTATAGCTTTAGATTTTAGGTTTAAATCTTTAATCCATCTTGAGTTGACTTTTGTATAAGGTGAGAGATGAGAATCCAGTTTCATTCTCCTACATGTGGCTAGCCAGTTATCCCAGTACCATTTGTTAAACAAGGTGTCCTTTCCCCATTTTATATTTTTGTTTGCCTTGTCAAAGATCAATTGACTGTAAGTATTTGGGTTTATTTCTGGGTTCTCTATTCTGTTTCATTGGTCTATGTGCCTATTTTTATACTAGTACCACACTATATTGGTGACTATGGACTAATATAGTTTGAAATCAGGTAGTGTGATACCTCCAGATTTGTTCTTTTTGCTTAGTCTTGCTTTGGCTATGCAGGTTCTTTTTTGGTTCCATATGAATTTTAGAATTGTTTTTTTCTAATCCTGTGAAGAATGACAGTGGTATTTTGATGGGGATTGTATTGAATTTGCGGATTGCTTTTGGCAGTATGGTCATTTTCACAATACCAAGTCTACCCATCCATGAGCATGGAATGTGTTTCCCTTTGTTTGTATCATTTATGATTTCTTTCAGCAGTGTTTTGTAGTTTTCCTTGTAGAGGTCTTTCGACTCCTTGGTTAGGTATATTTCTAAGTTTTTTTGGTTGTTGTTGTTTGTTTTTGTTTTTGTTTTTTTTGCAGCTATTGTAAAAGGGGTTGAGTTCTTGATTTGATTCTCTGCTTAGTAACTTTTGGTGTATAGAAGAGCTACTGATTTGTGTACATTAATCTTGTATTCAGAAACCTTGCTGAATACTTTTATCAGTTCTAGGAGCTTTCTGGAGGAGTCTTTAGGATTTTCAAGGTAAACGATCATATTATCAGCAAACAGTGATAATTTGACTTCCTTTTTACCAATTTGGATGTCCTTTATTTTTTTCTCTTGTCTGATTGCTCTGGCTAGGACTTCCAGTACTATGTTGAAGAGGAGCGGTGAGGCATCTTTGTCTTGTTCCAGTTCTCAGTGGGAATGTTTTCAACTTTTCCCCTTTCAGTATTATGTGGACTGTGGGTTTGTCATAGATGGCTTTTATTACATTAAGCTGTGTCCCTTGTATACTGATTTTTGCTGAGAGTTTTAATCATAAAGGGATGCTGGATTTTGTTGAACGCTTTTTCTGCATCTATTGAGATGCTCATGTGAGTTTTGCTTTTAATTATGTTTATGTGGTGTATCACATTTATTGACTTGCTTATGCTAAACCATCCCTGCATCCCTGGTATAAAACCCACTCGATCATGATAGATTATCTTTCTGATGCATTGTTGGATTTGGTTAGTGAGTATTTTGTTAAGGATTTTAGCAACTATGTTCATCAAGGATATTGGTCTGTAGTTTTCTGTTTGGTTGTGTCCTTTCCTGGTTTTGTATTAGGGTGATGCTGGCTTCATAGAATGAGTTAGGGAGGGTTCCTTCTTTCTCTATCTTGTGAAAGAGTGTCAAAAGGATTGGCACCAATTCTTCTTTGAATGTCTGGTAGAATTCTGCTGTGAATCCATCTGGTCCTGGGCTTTTTTTATTGCTGGTAACTTCTTAATTACCATTTCAATCTCACTGCTCATTATTAGTCTGTTCAGGGTATCTAATTCTTCCTGATTTAAACTAGGAGGGTTGTATTTTTCCAGGAATTTATCCATTTCTTCTAGGTTTTCTGGTTTATGTGCATAAAGGTGTTCATAATAACCTGGAATGATCTTTTGTATTTCAGTGGTGTCAGTTGTAATATCCCCTGTTTTGTTTCTTAGTGAAGTTATTTGGATTTTTCCCTCTTTTCTTGGTTAATCTTCCACATGGTCTATCAATTTTATCTTTTCAAAGAACCAGCTTTTTGTTTCATTATCTTTTGTGTGTTTTTTTTTGTTTGTTTCCCTTTCGTTTAGTTCTCTCTGATCTTAGCTATTTCCTTTCTTCTGCTGGGTTTGGGTTTGGTTTCTTCCTGTTTCTCTAGTTCTTTGAGGTGTGACCTTAGATTGTGCTCTTTCAGACTTTTTGGTGTAGGTGTTTAGGGCTATGAACTTTCCTCTTAGCACCACCTTTGCTGTATCCCAGAGGTTTTGGTAGGTTGTGTCATTCATATTGTTCAGTTTGAAGAATTTTTAAATTTCCGTCTTGATTTTGTTTTTGACTTAGTGCTTAGTCAGGAGCAGGTTATTTAATTTCCATGTATTTGCATGGTTTTGAAGGTTCCTTTTGGAGTTGTTTCCAGTTTTATACTACTGTGGTCTGAGAGAATGCTTGATATAATTTCAGTTTTCTTAAATTTACTGAGGCTCGTTTTATGGCCTATCATATGGTCTATCTTGAAGAAAGTTCCACACACTATTGAATAGAATGTATGTTCTGCAGTTGTTGGATGAAATATTCTGTATATATCTGTTAAGACCATTTGTTCCAGGGTGTAGTCTAAATCCATTGTTTCTTTGTTGAGTTTCTGTCTTGAAGACCTGTCTAGTGCTGTCAGTGGAGTATTGAAGTGCCCTACTATTATAGTGTTGCTGTCTATCTCATTTCGTAGGTCTGTTAGTAATTGTTTTATAAATTTGGGAGCTCCAGTGTTAAGTGCATATGTTTAGGATTGTGAGTGAAATCTATAATCTATCTGGAATTTGTTTACATGGAATGTTACAAAAATAAAGATTCATCTTTTTTTCTGATGCAGATGTCAATTGACTACAACCCACTGCACTGAAATGCCATTTTTATTGTGACTCAGGTGATCACATCTGTGTGAGTCAATTTCTGGGCTATTTATTCAGTTCTATTAGCCAATTGGTTTGGCTAATACCACACTAAATTAATTTGTATGAATTTATAATAGATATATTGTAATGTAAATTCTTCAGTTTTGATAGTTATCAAGAGTTCATTGCAATTCTTTGTCATTTGGATTTCTCTATACATTTTTAAAACAAGCTTGCTTAATTTCTTTCTTTCTTTCTTTCTTTCTTTCTTTCTTTCTTTCTTTCTTTCTTTCTTTCTTTCTTTTTTTTTTTTTTTTTGAGATGGAGTCTCACTGTGTCACCCAGGCAGGAGTGCAGTGGTACAATCTCAGCTCACTGCAAGCTCTGCCTCCTGGGTTCACACCATTCTCCTGCCTCACTTAGCCTCCTGAGTAGCTAACTACAGGTACCTGCCACCACACCTAGCTAATTTTTTTATATTTTTAGTAGAGATGGGATTTCACTGTATTGGTTAGGATAGTCTCGATCTCCTGACCTCATGATCCACCCAGTTCAGCCTCCCAAAGTGCTGGGATTACAGGTGTGAGCCACCGCGTCCAGCCAAGCTTACTTAATTTCATGAATAACTCTTCTAGGATTTTGGTTGAGATTACAACAAATCTATAGATTTTGAATCTTCCAATTCGTGTTCTTGGTATATCCTCTATTGTCTTTCTAAATTTTCTCTCAGTAATGTCATTTATTCCTAAAATGTTTTAAAGAATTCACTAGTGAAGCCATCTAAGTCTTTCACTGTGGGAATGATATTAATGCTGAATTCAATTTGTTTCATAAAGAACTAGTCATATCTTTTAAAATTATTTTATTTTCACTTTATCAAGGAGTTTGTATTTTCATCTGAATTATTAAATTCATATAAAGCTGTTGATATATTAATGTTTCAACTTTTAAATGTCTTTGAAACCTGTGGTAAAATATCTTTTTAATGCATTTAATTGACAATATATATTTTTCCCATTTTTTCTTAAAGTTTAAAATTTTTTTAAACATTAATGTTTTCAAATAATTTTTGTTTTTGTCAGTTCTTCTCAAGTTTTTTATTTCTCATGTTCATTATTCTACTCTACTTAATTTGGGTTTGATTTGCTCATTCCACATAAACATCTTCAGATGAAAGTACATATTGTTTTTTTAACTTCTGTTATTGTCTAACACATGCTAAATTTAGGACTCTGTTTTTCTCCATGTGTGATTTTGGCAGAATACCACAAATTTTGCTATGTTTTGTTTTCACTGTCACTTAGTTATATTTTTCTAATTTTTGTTGGAGTTTATTATTTGACCCATGATTACTTACAAATATATTTACAAGCAATTATAGATTTTTAAGTTATTTGTTATTGGTTTCTTGTCTAATTCCTCTGTGGTCAGAGGTCACACTCACAACATATTAACCTTTGAAATATTTTGAAGTTTATATGTAACATAAAGTCAATTTTATGCACTTTAAAAATGTGAATTTAGTTGCTCTTGTATAAAGTGTTCTGTATCAGCCTTTAGGTCAAGTAAGTAAATTGTATTGCTCAGGTCTTCTATTTTTTATTACATTTTAATTTTATTTTTCATTTTATTTATTAAAATTTTTTTTTCAATAGGTTTTGGGGGAACATGGGGTGTTTGGTTACATGAATAAATTCTTCAGTGGTTTGTGAGCTTTGGGTGCACCGATCACCCAAGCAGTGTACACTGTATCCAATGTATAGTCTTCTATCCCTCGCCACCCCAACTCTTTCCTCCGAGTCCCCAAAGTCCAATGTATTATTCTTATGCCTTTGTGTCCTCATAGCTTAGCTCCCACATATGAGTGAGAACATACGAGGTTTGGTTTTCCATTCCTGAATTATTTCACTTAGAATAATAGTCTCCAATTACATCTAGGTTGCTGCAAATGCCATTTTTGTTCCTTTTTATGGCTAAGTAGTATTCCATGGTGTGTGTGTATGTGTGTGTGTGTATATATATATATATACCACATTTTTTAAAACTACTCATTGGTAGGCTTTTGGGCTGCTTCGATTTTGCAATTGCAAACTGTGCTGCTATAAACATGTGTGTGCAAGTGTCATTTTTGTATGATGACTTCTTTTCCTCTGAGTAGATACCTAGTAGTGGGATTGCTAGATTAAATGGTAAGATCTACTTTTAGTTCTTTAAGGAATCTTCACACTTTTTTCCATAGTGGTTGTACTAGTTTACATTCCCACCAACTGTGTAAAAGTGTTCCCTTCTCATCGCATCTCCACCAACATCTATTATTTTTTGATTATTTATGGCCATTCTTGCAAGAGTAAGGTGGTATTACATTGTGGGTTTCACTTGCATTTCTCTGATCATTAGTGATGCTGAGCATTTATTCCATATGTTTTTTGGCCATTTGTACACCTTCTTTTGAGAATTGTCTATTCACATCCTTAGCCCACTATTTGATGGGATTATTTGTTTTATTCTTGGTGCTTTGTTTGAGTTCCTTGTAGATTCTGGATATTAGTCCTTTGTCAGATGTATAGTTTGCAAATATTTCTTTTAACTTTTAAGTTCAGGGGTACAAGTGCAGGTTTTTTACAAAGGTAAACTTGGTGTCACTGGGATTTGTTGTACAGATTATTTCATCTCATCACCCAGGTATTAAGCTCATTATCTGTTAGTTGTTTTTCCTAATCCTCATCCTTCTCCCACCCTCCATCCTCCAAAAGGCCTGCGTGTGAGTTGTTCTCCATGTGTTCATATATTCTTATCATTTAGCTCCCATCATCCTGATACCAAAACCTGGCAGAGATACAACATAAAAGGGAAAACTCCAGGCCAATATCCTTAAACACTGATGCAAAAATAGCCAACAAAATACTGGCAAACCAAATCCAGCAGCACATCAAAAAGCATATCCACCATAATCAAGTTGGCTTTATCCCCAGGATACAAGATTGGTTCGACAGGCACAAATCAATAAATGTGATTCATCATATAAAGAGAGCTAAAGGCAAAAACCACATGATTATCTCAATAGATGCAGAAAAGGCTTTTGATAATATCCAGTATCTTTTCATGTTAAACATTTTCAATAAACCAGGTATTGAAGGAACATACCTCAAAATAATAAGAGCCATCTATGACAAACCCACAGCCAACATCATACTGAGTGGGCAAAAGCTGGACGCATCCCCCTTGAAAACCGGCATAAGTCAATGATGCCTTCTCTCACCACTCCCATTCAGCATAGTATTGGAAGTTCTGGACAGGGTAATCAGGCAAGAGAAAGAAATAAAGGTCATTCAAATAGGAAGAGAGGAAGTCAAACTGTCCCTGTTTACAGATGACATGTTCCTACATCTAGAAAAGCCCATAGTCTCAGCCCAAAAGCTTCTTAAGCTGATAAGCAACTTCAGCGAAGTCTCAGGATAAAAAATTAATTTGCAAAAATTGTTAGCATTCCTATACACCAACAGCAGGCAAACAGAAAGCCAAATCATGAAAGAATTCCCATTCACAATTGCCACAAAAAGAATGAAATACCTAGAAATACAGCTAACAAGGGAAGTGGAAGATCTCCACAGGAGAACTATAAAGCACTGCTCAAAGAAACAAGACGACACAAACAAATGGAAAAACATTCCATTCTCAGGGATAGGAAGAGTCAATATTGTTAAAATAGCCATACTGCCCAAAGAAATTAATAGATTTGATGATATTTCCATTAAATTACCATTGATTTTCTTCACAGAACTAGCAAAACTACTTAAAAATTTCATATGGAACCTCAAGAAAAGCCCAAATAGCTAAGGCAATCCTAAGCAAAAAGAACAAAGCTAGAGGCATTGTGCTACCTGATTTCAAACTATACTACAGAGCTACAGTAACCAAAACGGTATGGTACTGGTACAAGAACAGACACATAGACCAATGGAACAGAATAGAGAATGCAAAAATAAGATCACACACCTGTAACTATGTGATCTTTGACACACCTGACCAAGACAAGCAATGCAGAAAGAATTCCGTATTCAATAAATGGTTCTGGGATAACTGTCTAGTCACCTACAGAAGATTGAAATGGGACCCATTCCTTCCACAGTATACAAAAATTA
Source organism: Macaca mulatta (assembly GCF_049350105.2). Taxonomy (NCBI): domain Eukaryota; kingdom Metazoa; phylum Chordata; class Mammalia; order Primates; family Cercopithecidae; genus Macaca; species Macaca mulatta. Next base: position 129,119,234 of record NC_133411.1, read on the forward strand.
ACTCAAGATGGATTAAAGCCTTAAATGTAAAACTCGAAACTACAAAAGCCTTAGAAGAAAACCTAGGCTATATCCTTCAGGACATAGGCATGGGCAAAGATTTCATAATGAAGACACCAGAGGCAATTGCAATGAAAGTAAAAATTGACAAATGGTACCTAATTAAAGTACTTCTGCACAGCCAAAGAAACTATCAACAGGGTAAACAGTCCACCTATAGAATGGGAGAAAATTCTTGCAATCTATGCATCCTACAAAAGTTTAATGTCCAGCATCTATAGGAAACTTAAACAGATTTACAAGAAAAAATGAAACTGCCCCAAAAGCAAAGGGCATGAACAGAAACTTTTGAAAAGAAGACATACATGCATCCAACAATCACATAAAATACCTCAACACCACTGATCATTAGAGAAATGCAAATCAAAACCACAATGAGATGCCATCTAATGCCAGTCAGAATGGCTACTATTTAAAAATAAAAAAACAACAGATGCTGAAGAGGTTGTGGAGAAAAAGGAATGCTTGTATACTGTTGGTGGAAGTGTAAATTTGTTCAGCTATTGTGGAAGACAGTTCAGCAATTCCTCAAAGATCTAAAGACAGAAATATCATTTGAGCCTGCAATCTCACTGGGTATATACCCAGAGGAATACAAATCATTCTATTATAAAGACACATGCAGGCACATGTTCATTGCAGCACTACTTGCAATAGCAAAGACATGGAATCAACCTGAGTGTCTATTAATAATAGACTAGAAAAAGGAAATGTGGTACATATACACTATGGAAGACTATGCAGTCATAAAAAGAGATTGTATCTTTTGCAGGTGCATGAACTGAGCTGGAGGCCATTATCTTTTGTAAACTAAGGCAGGAACAGAAAACCAAATAATGCATGTTCTTCAGTTTTTATATTATTTTAAATCAATTTTTGAGATATTTTCATGTCTTCCATTATGATTGCATATTTGTATATTTATCCTTATAGTTCTGTTAAATTTTGCTTTAACCATTTTAAACTTTGTTAATTATTGCATACAGACTTAGAATTGTGATACAGTCCTCATAGATTAAACCTTTATCATCAGAGAATATCTTCTTTACCTTACAAAATGCTTTTTACCCTAAAATCTGTAATATATTGATTTAACTATACCACCATTCTTTTGGTTAGTGTTTTAAAATACATAGTTTCTGTTCCTTTCAATTTTACTGGCCTTTATATTTAAGGTGTATCTTTTGTATTCAGTATATTATTGAGATTTTCTTTTATATAGTATGAAAATCATAATCTTTTAATTGAAATACTATTTTTTATGATTCATATATTTTAGTCTATATGTATTTGTAAATCATGCTTTCCATTTTACACACCTGGGTCATTCCTTTTTCCTATTTTTTGTCATCTTTGGATAATCTGTGATTAAAAATTTATCAATTTTCTTAATTTTATTTACAGTACTTTTTACTTCTAATGTTTCTACTGAACTTAGCGCACAGCTTTTTACATGGCCAAGTTTTTTTTAATAGTCTAAAAATACATATTTTCTACTGTCCTCAAAATAGTTAACATGATGAAAGTTTCCATACAACAAATGTTGTAGTTTTCCAAAGCGTTTTGTATAATTATACATACAAAACTAGAATAGAGAAAATGAGGAAGATTTCAACTCCAACTTCTCTCTGTGATCCATGATACTCTGTGATAGAATATATTTTAGAAATCAGAAATACACATAGGTAGCAATATATAGTAGGAAAAAAGACTAAATGTGTGTCTATATGTGTACATATGTGTTACATGTAATCTCAAAAGGAAAATACATATATGTGTACACACCCAGAGAGATTGAGAGAATGGAAGAAAAAAATCAAAAATACTTAATTGGAGAAAAAAGACATTGTGAATAGAAATAATTTAGACTTATAACACATGTCATGTTAAACTGTGTGCATAGGACAGTACACAAACTTAATACAAAGCTAAATTTATCATCTTTCTTGAGTAAAAGCCACAGAGACACAACTGGCATAACACTGTTATTCTTTACTATAAAAAATTGATTTTCATTGTTTTATATAACTGCTGCCACAATAAACTCATATAATTTTTATAAATAGACATCTAAAATTGATTATTTTAATTTCATATTAATATATTAATTTAATATGACACAAATTTCAAGTACCTGATGCCTTTTTATAAAATGTATTTTCAAATTCTCTGATTTCAATGTCATTTCAGAAGTCTTTTAATTTCATGCTATAATGTTAATAAGAATGTCAGCTTCTTTCAGAAGTTGTCACCTAAGCCATATAAAAATCTTGGTTTCTTAAGCACGAGAGCTTAAATTAATAATAGTTTTGTTTGTTCCACCAGTCAATGAACATCTTTATAATCTCAGTGAAATATATCATCAGCTCCCCTTTCCTTAAGAGAGCAAACCTGTTAGTAAAATACATTTTTAAAGACATTATTTGTAACATTACATCTTAATCTGACCCAAGGGTTATGTTGACAAGCCTATTACATGTCATTTCTGTTCTTCATCTTTGCCAGTTCATTCTTACTAAGTAATTTCTTTAAGTGGAAACTTCCTATGAAAGACTGTCATTTTGAGGTTATGGGAATTTAGAAATTCTCTGTAACTGAACATCAAGTTGTCAGTTTGTCAAAACTTCCTATCTCTTATCTATCAATCATATGCTTTTGAATCAGTTTGAGATAAAGCTTTTTCTAGCTGTGGTGACTTTCTGATTTATTAGAATCTGCATTGTATATCTTTTGTTAGTAACCATGTGACTTGATATGGGAGCAGACTCATTTTCAAAAACGTTGAAAAGATCTGTTCTGGAGAACTGCATCTTATTTGTCACACTGACAACCCTGAGATTGTGGGATTTGCCTTTGGTATATAAATCAAAATTTAACTTTAGGCACCCAATCCAACATGGCAGAAATACAAACATCATCAGGGCTATGCTGATTGCTGCTACTCGTCTTAAACTCATAGAATGAATTGAAGCCAACCATTATGTGAATGGTACTCAAGAGCTGTGGGGACTTGTGATAGAGCCCAGGTGACATTTTTGTCTCTCTATATAGAAATTAATAGAAATATTCCACTTATGATTCCTTTAATCAACAATGAATGTTCCTTACCCCTGTGCTATAAGAAAATGATTAAAATTTGAGAGAGCATGCCATTTAGAATCCTTTGTAGAGAGAGATGAGACTCCCTTTCTTGGCACCATGAGATTACCTAAGCATCCCACAGCCTTCTTAGAAAGGACAAGGAAAAGCATTGGGACTTCACATAAAAAAGTCTGGAGGAAACAGTTTTAACTGGAGAGGACTGCAGCATCTTGTTCAGCAAACTTCAATTCCATCCACCCATCCCAGGGGGAAGAAGATTAGGTCAGTTACAAAAAATAAAGTGGCTGCATTATTCCATCTTTCCTTCACATTTTCATAAATGTTCTTTTATCCTGTTAACACATTACAGAACATACAAACCTTTTCATTACAGATAGTTAGTGACCCACCAGGTACAGGAAAACATTTTTGGGAGTTTTCTGCCATTGTCTATGAAGTGTTGGACACAAACAGTGTCCTGATCTCCAAAGTCTTGGAGTACATGGTGTACTTCAAACTGTAGGGTGCTGAACGTTCCACTGCACACATCTATGTCCAAGATTTTATTTGCCATGTTCCTGGAACTTTCACATTTCTGTCAAACACTAGTTATTCATTTGTTTACTTTTTTGGCTGTCTTGAGAAACTAAATTACATTTATATTGACAATCTTCTTTACTTTTTTCTCCCTACCTTCTTCCATCTCTCTCCCTTCCTTCTTTTTTTTTCAACTTAAGTGTAGTCACTGTTTCTGTCTTTCCACTGAAGAGAGTTATAAATATGCCTGGCTTTTTCAAAGAGAAAAATGCAGACTTGTGTCTTAAAAGTAGTACAAACTTGCCGGAGCAAATTTTAATCCAGCTAGGGTTGTAAAGATATGAGAATGTTCAATTCTGTAAGAATATCCAATATTAGTAAAACAGTAGGTTCCCTAAAATATTTTTTTTGAGATTTTTTTCAGACACAAGATATTTGGCAAAATTTACAAAAGCTGATATTTCAAATTCTATAGAACTGAATTTCATCATTATTTATTTGAAAGTAATATTATTCAAATTAAGACTATTATACATTTCCTATTCTATTTTATTTATAGATTTCAATGAGTAGGTCTTCGTACTGCCAAAATTAATCTCAGAGTAATATGAGAAAAATGAACATGTTCTTATATCAGCCCAAGAATAATAAGGGTATTTTAAGCAACCGGAAGGCCATTTGGGATAAATGAAATATGAGCTTCTGTTCTTGGGCATTTTGTCAAAGGAATTAGGCTGAATATGGCAATAACTGTTTCTCTTTGCTTAAAATTGGTACAGAATAACCTTTTGGTGAAGGATAACAACAAAGTAAGTTTTAATTTTTCATAATTTCCTTTATCTGCTTAGAACAAATACTCTCTCATAATTTTAGCTTAAGTTCATATGGCCAATTAAATGTGTTAAAAAATAATATTAAAAATATTTATAAAATTTATCCACAGATTTTTAGTAATTAATGAAATATTATAAGTATTAAAATGCATTTGCAAGGATGTTATTAGTTTTAGGTATAATTTAGTATATTCCAGAACTACGTGTGACTGTTGAGCATTTGTTAATTTCAGAGACATCTATACGGTGCTAGCAGTTCTAGTTCTAGCAGTTCTGCCATTAGCTGATGTACAGTAGCATCACTTATTTTATTCATCGTAGGACTAAAAGCAAATTTCCTAGCCATAGTTATACAGATGAGGTTTTAAAATATCCTGATTCATCTGGGCGCAGTGACACAAGCCTGTAATCTCAGCACTTTGGGAGGCCCAGGCGGGTGGATCATGTGAGGTCAGGAGTGTGAAACCAGCCTGACCAACATGGTGAAATCCCGTCTCTACTAAAAATACAAACATTAGCCAGGTGTGGTGGTGCACACCTGTTATTCCAGCTACTCAGGAGACTATGGCAGGAGAATCTTTTGGACCCGTGAGGGAAAGGTTGCAGTGAGCCGAGATTGCGCTACTGCACCCCAGCCTGGGTGACAGAGTGTGACTTTCGTCTCAAAATAATAATAATAATAATAATAGTAATCATAAAAATAAAATAAAATATTCTGATTCCCAGGCTACGTTCCAGACCAAAGAGATTAAACTGCTGAGTAGTACCCAGCGGTAGGATAATGCCTTTTTATCAGCTTAATCTAACTTTCAGAATTGTTGATTTGAATCTTACTTCAGTTATAAATAGAACGTTCTGATTAATACATATAATTCCTTAATCACATGGAAATTTCTCATCACTTCTTCCTCTATACCCTACAATATTAGTAAAATATACCTTATTGCCGTTACTAGAAACTGTAAAATTATGTGTAAATTCTTTAAAAACTGTATAAAACTGTGTAAGAACTGTGTAGAGAATGTTTAAAGTTTTGTCTTGGGCATAGTTCATTTTCATAAGTTTTTAATGTTGTGATACTACTTTTGGCATTTATGAATTTCTGAAGATTATGGGAAATGTCTGAGCCCAATGTTTGTGATCAAGATAATTTTCTTTAATAAACAAAGAAGTTTGAACCAAGAAAATTCTGTTAGTTTTAATGACTAACACATTTAATTTTCCCAGACACCTGTAAAGTGTGTCACGTATAGTAAAAGAAGACTAATATAATCCAATACAATTGCATGCATATCCACTATGGTATACTAGAAAATCAAACTGCCTGAAATTGAATTATAATCTGTTACCAGATTAATATGTTATTTTTTGGTACAGGAAAATTAATAACATTGATAAAGGAGAGAGAGTATTCTCATTTTTCATGGTTCTTGAGGGACAACTGGTATCAGCATAGTAGTTTCTTCAGCCATATTAACTCAAGCAGATAGCAATCACTAAAAACCTCAAAATTTATATCAGCGTTATTTTTATACAAACACAAAGGTATATATACAGATATTTGCATTGTGTCCAGGCCTGGCTACGTAATTTATGGGGCCAGTACAAAATAAAAATGTGCATTACTGAGTTCAAATATTACTAAGCATTTCATGATGGCAGAGTCAGAGCTTAACTAAGCATAAGGCCCATCTGTGCAGGTTCTTGTGAGACTGTACTGGTTACAAGCCCATGAAGCGAACTGAGATCTTGATTGTGCCTTCTACTGTGCAAAGATCTGAGATGGCAAAATAAAAAGTAGAAGGATATGGGCTTCAAGTGCTTGCACGTTAGTGAAGCTACCATAGCATCACTAGGGAGCAGTGTGCAGTCATATATACCTCAGAGATGAGCTCTACAGCACTATCTAAAATGACAGTAGAAATTTGGAGTTTGGAGAGATGAGTATGAGAAGTCATACACATCCTGGGAAATGCCATTTGTTCTTTGCAAGAGGGTGAACTGTGGGGTCTTGTGCAAGTAACTTATCACAGACTATCCTTATTTATAAATCTTTGTAATTATGTTTGAGGCTGCTTAGGGCCTGCTGGCCATTAATTATATTCTCCAATACCAAGAAGTGAAAGTTCTGCCATGAAACTCTGCATGATAGATATATACATTCAATTTTAGTTGATATGTTTATATTTCTGCATATTCTCATCAAATAGTATGGTTTGAATTATATAATATTTTGGTTTTAGGCTAAATTACAATAATACAGTAATAAAAGAAACAAAATATTTTATCCTCTTAGTGGAGGTGATGGAAAAGTCTTATATTTGAAAATTATACTGTGTTCCAAATTTCTGAGTCAAATCCAGGGTATTTTTGAGCTGGCAAAGTCAGTAAATGGCTTGTTGAAAAATGATAACAACTTAAGGTACAGTTTGAGTTCTTTGTTGGCACCAGATACAGAAATTGCAGTTACTTTTTTGACAATCGCTAGTGCCACTTATTCTGTTATTCTGTGTCCTGGCACTGTTGGTAGGAGGGAATGAGAACAATAAACAATTCCCTTTAGAAACTGTGTGCGCTGCTTTTGCAGGAGCAGAGAATGGAATTGTTATATTTTCTGGAGGACAAAAATCTCAAGGGCCTCTTCTGATGTTTTCCACAATTTTATAGTATAGTTCTAGTACTTTGCAGTCAACATCACAGTTTCATACGTAGCTAGGAGGAAAAAAAATCTGCCATTAAGTAAAGTCTTGGATACAGAAATAATTTTCCAAATGTTGAATTTCTTTGGATGTAAGTGTCCAAAAACATTCTCCATAACAGAGTAAAAAGTAGTTCAGTGAAATTCTAATTTTCTTTATTTTAAAAAAAGATTTTTAAATAGAAAAATTAACATCTGTACATCATTAACGAAGCAGAATAAAAGTGTTTATGATTAAATATAAGTATCATTCATCCCACTCTAGATTCTTATCCCCTCCCCAAAGCATTTTATTTTGCAAAAGCTTTTCTATACACATATGCATACACACATTTGGATGTTGAATTGTTTTTCCTACGTTTTTTGAATTTTTAACAAAGTTTTTAAACTGAAAATGAAGTATAAGTATTTAGTTTGTAAGAAATATGCTACAATATTATCTCTGCTGGTTTATTAAAATTAGCAGAACTATTCCATCAACTATCAACCGCAAACCCTCACCTTCAGGGTATGTAAGAGGAGACTTGACTTTGCTAGATGATGGGAGATAGTCCGTATGATAGAGAGTGGAGAGATTTAGGCCTAGTGAAGAATGATGCATCTTTTCTTTGTCCTCCTCCTGTGAGGAGGGAAAAGGCCTCTCTACCCAAACCTACCTATGTGTTATTTTGAAAAGATCTCTCATACTTATTTGGGGGAGTCTGCAAGAAGGGGAAATCAGTATCTCACTCCCCTGCTGGATGTTTCCTAGATAGGACCTGGTTCTGCCATGGGACCAGGCTTAAGTTTGATAAGAAAGTTTATATGGCAAATCACTATTTATCCCCTGAAGATAGGAAGGGCACACACACGGACCCAAAAGCCTGATTCCTGCCTGGAGCATCCCAAAGGCAGATTAAGGAGAGAGAGAAGCCATAAAACAAGCCCACACTACTGCCACTTGGTGTGGGAAGGTGTGTGGTACTACAGGGGCCCCTACAGAAGGTAACTTGGCCTGAAGTCTATCAATGAACTTTTCCCCCAAAATCAGCTGGGCATGGTGATACGAGGACTCTAATAATGGGATGTTTGGGGGCACATCAGTGGGGCCACAAGTGAGAGTGTTTCACAAGAGACAACTGGAGGAAGCAAGGCTCACATCAGGGATGACATAATGGGAAGGTTTACTTGGAAGAACCACAATTCATCCCAGATTACTTCTAGCACTTGGTTGCCTGCTATACTGACAGTATGGATAGACTGCATCTACTGCATGAGATTGCAGCCTCTTTTCTTCCAATCCCACTTCTGACAATGGAGGAGACCCTGAAGCAGCAGGGTGAGAGTAAAAGTGGAGGAGATCTGATAGAGCAAAGTAGAAGCAGAAAAGAGACTCACCCTTCTAAGCCCCATTGTATGTCTCCAAGCCATCACCCACACCTGGGGTGGGGGATGGGAAAATACTGCAGTAGATGTGCTTTGGAGGATTTAGAATGGGATTTTTTTTTAGTATCTGAAAATGAAAAGAGACTCACCCTTCCATCTCCACTGCATGTCTCCAAGCCATCACCCACGCCTGGACTGGGGGATGGGGAAATGTTGCAGCAGACATAATTTGGAGGATTTAGAATGGGATCAATATTTTTTAGTATCTGAAAATGAATCGTAACTGTTAAAAGAAAAGACTATTCTTATGAGTTGAAAGTGACCCAAAAGCTATGGGCTCTTTCCTGTGATGGGAAAGGGCACTATAAAATCAGGAAAGCCAATTTTATCCAATGTTAAACTCTCAATAAGTAATTTATACGTAAGAAAACTACGTATACTTTATAAGCAAATGTGAACATACTACTTGTGATGCTATACACTTTTACCCCTTAATATATGAAATATATTGAATGTAACTGGATATATGATATATAATAAGCTGATAAGATAAGCTGATTAAAAGCTTATTCTTTGCTCATATAATCAGCAGCAGGCTTTTCTCCAAGTGGATATTCAAGACTCTGGGCCTGGGCTCGCTCTTTAGAAGCTTTGCATCTTGAACATAACAGCATCCAAGCTAGCTATGTTTCTTTGCATTAAACAGGGGAAAAGAATATAGAGGTGGAATTTGAGAAGTTTTTGAGGGGTAGGCTCAGATGGCCACACACCATTTCTGTCCACATTCTACTGGCCTCTGTACATGACCATACCTGCCTGCCAGGGCAATTTGGAAAATAGTCTACTTCTGTGACTACTATAAAAAATAAAGTGCTTTTCTTTTCTGCCTAAAAACTAATAAGCTAGTATATCTACATTGACCTTCATAGTAGCTACAGAATATTCTTTTATGGCTACTCCATAATTTATGAGAGCTGATCTCTATTGGTGGACATATACATGTTTCCAGCATTTTTCTGACTTCAAACAATGATGCCAAAAAATCCTAATTTGGGCACATATATATCATTCTTATGTAAGATTCATTCTTAGAAGTGAAATTACTAGTTAAAAGGTATATTAGTCCATTTTTACACTGTTGATAAAGACATTCCCAAGACTGGGCAGTTTACAAAAGAAAGAGGTTTATTGGACTTGGAGTTCCAGTGGCTGGGGAGGCCTCACAATATGGTAGAAGGCAAGGAGGAACAAATATATCTTTTGTGGATGGCGACAGGCAAAGAGAGCTTGTATAGGAAAACTCCCATTTTTAAAACCATCAGATCTCATGAGACTCATTCACTATCATGAGAACAGCACGGGAAAGACCGACCCCCATAATTCAATCACCTCCAACCGGGTTCCTCCCACAACACATGGAGGAATTGTGGGAGCTACAATTCAAGATGAGATTTGAGTGGGGATGCAGCCAAACCATATCAAAAGGATATAAGCAATTTTAATTTATTTTATTAATGCTGCCTTCCAAAAAGATATCAATTAGACATCTAACAATAATAGCTAATGATGTTGTTTACTTCCTCTGCAATCTTGCCAACATCGTATGCATATTATTAATGATACTTGTCTATGTCAGTCTTACAGAGGAACTAGTGTTTCACTAGTAATTTGCATTTCTTCCTTTTAGTAAATGAATATTTTATTTATTTGTATTTGTTAGTTGCAATTATCCATCAATGTATCCATTATGGCTAATTTTCTCGTATTAAAGCAGTGGGTAGTAGATTCATAATCGGCCACTTAATCATAATCTGTCATTCTATGGCTTTGGATAAGTTGTAATTTTATATTACTTATCCAAATTGCTTATATTTCTCACTTGGAAAATTAGAATGCTAGATTTTATTTCTTAAAATAAGGATCTCTAAGTTGCTGCCACTCTGTCAATATCTACAAAAAAAGTTTCACAAGCAGTGAGACTTTCTGACAGGAACATGCAACTTGCAAGTAACAGATGTCTTAATGAAGTGAAAGACAGACCACTGGCGGCATTCAATGAATTTAAGAGTTGGTATGTTTCCCAGAACATTGGTGTGATACCTAATAAAATCCAGCAAAACCCAATGATTCTATAATTTTATACAGTGAATATTTTTAAATTCCAAAAAAAGAAAAAAGTAATTGAAGTCTCCAGTTTTTATATTATCTGCTTTTATATTCTTTATATTTTATATTCTTATATGTTCTTATAGATCTTTCTATTGGACAGAAGCATTGAAAAGTAAAATATTTAAACAAATTCTTGATGGAAATAAGCAAGTATAAAACCTAAAATAATTTGTATTGATGATCATTTCTAAAGATGTTTATTGCTTAATTTGCTTAAACTAAAAATTAATTTGCATATTTCTATAGCCAGGTTCTTAGGACTCAATTTGCACATATAGGCTCAATTTACATATACACACATATATGTATATTGTGTTTGTGTATATATATTGCTTTGGGTATTTGAGAAATAATTTGGATTGTTACCAAAACTCCTTGGTATCAGTTCAACGTAGAGCTTGGTTTGTTAGAAGGCAAGTATGATCGAATGATCAAACTTGAAGATCAGTGGTTAAGGTTGAGTATCCCAGTAATAGAACTTCTGAGCCAGTGACTCCAGATTGTGTGTGTGTGTGTGTGTGTGTGAGTGTGAGAGACAGAGAGAGAGAGAGAGAGAATGAGAACTGGGGGTGGGGGGTGGGGGGTGGGGGTGAGAGGATCCTGTGTCTTAGAGGCTCCTGGTTCTGAAGTCCATTGGGAGCCAAGATTCGCCTCACAGGTGAGGAAGGAGAATCCAGAGATGAGTCTGATCAATCAAGACAATGAAGGTTTCAGGCAAGTTTCCAAGGGAAGTTATAACCATCTTTGCTTTATGTGGTCTCTAGTGGGTTCAGAGGTAAAGCTGTGAGGCACACAGGGTTCATGTTTGTGATTTCTGTTCCCTAACTCTTACTTCACTTCCACCTCTCCATCCACTTATGAGGCTCAGAAAGCTGAAGTTTCAGGGCTTAAATTGGAGAGCAGTGATGGTAACATAAGGGAGATCTTCTGATTTCAGATGGTGTTCTTTTGCAACATTTTCGAATTAAAGTATTGTCTTTATATTCACCTGTCATTTCCCTAACTTAATTCCATGCAAATGGTGGGTATTTAGCAGTTTAAAAAAAAAAATGAGCCAAGTGCAGTGACTCATGCCTGTAATCCTAGCACTTGGGGAAGCCAAGACAGGAGGATCACCTGAAGCTAGGAGTTCGAGACCAGCCCAGAGACCCCCTGTCTCTACAAAAAATAAAAAATTTAAAAAAATTTAGCTGGGTGCTGTGGAGTACACCTGTAGTACCAAATACTGGGGAGGCTGAAGTGGAGGATCATTTGAGCCAAGGAGTTCAAAGTTGCAATGAGCTATGGTCACACCACTCTACTCTAGGCCAAGTGACTAAGCGAGACTCTGTCTCTTAAAAAAATGTGAATAAACAAATAACTGAGGCCAAGAACAGTGGCTCACACTTGTAATCCCAGCACTTTGGGAGACTGAGGCAGGTGAATCACCTGAGGTCAGGAGCTACCAAAATCGCTAACATGGCAAAACCCTATCTCTACTAAAAATACAAAAAAAAAGTAGCCAGGCAAGGTGGTGGGTGCCTGTAATGCCGGCTACTCAGGAGGCTGAGGCAGGAGAATCACTTGAACCTGGTAGGCAGTTGTTGCAGTGAGCTGAGATCACACAAATGCACTCTACCCTGGGTGACAGAGCAAGACTGTCTCAAAAACCAAAGCAACTGGATCAAGAAAGTATAAAACCCAGTCTTTAAACAGTAGGCATGAATTGGTATCAATCTCTTTAACGCATTGTAAAATGCATTAATGCATTATATGACATTTTTATGTGAAACTGCCATGCAAATATTGAGCCTGAAATAGTCTTGAAATTATGTTCAGGAAGCATTATATCTAAACAAAACCAACATGTAGAATAGTGCTTCGTGTCTTAGAGGTTTTAATAATCAAATCTGTATTTTGCATAGTGGCTTTTATACATGTTTAAGTGTTTCCCTGTGGATTGTCTTAAAAGCTAATGAATTCAGTGGCCATTGGGAATGCCAGACAGTAGCTTTTCATTAGATTGCCCTAATGCCACAGGCATTTAAAGTGAGCATCACAGAAGTCAACGTTCAGAATTCCTCTTGCCACAAAACAGTTCTGAGCATTGTGTAGAAAGAAGAAACACAGTTTCTATAAAAGAGACCAATTAGAAAACAACATTCTTATCTCAAGAGAACAACATTCCCAGATGGTTTCTCAATGGTTAGAAATTGGTTGTTTGTTAAATGAACCAAAACTGTCACCTTGTCACTGAAAAACAAATTGCCAATGAGGTGTACAGGCAAGTCTTCATTAAGTGACTCACAAAAGGGAGGGAGGTGACACTGCATGATAGCTATTTACTTAGTAAAGGTGAAGAAAAATTCAGAAGGGCTTAAAAAGAGGGAAATTAAATCGTTCTGTGTCACATTATTTCTTGTACAGAAAACAGCAATAACTCCTGAGGCTGCTGTCATCTCCCGAGTCCATCTTCCTTGCAATGTAATCTCCATGAGAAGGCTGGTGAGGAAAGAATGGCGAAGCTAATCATGAGTATATCCTCCTAGCTCTAACCACAAACAAAATATATCTTGAGTGTGACCACTTATGACCACTACTAACACCCTAAGCTAAGTCAATATTATCCCTCCTCTGGATTGCTGTGATTGGCTTCCTATTTATCTTGCATCTATTTTTGTCCCTTTGCAATCTTTTTGCCTTACTACAGACAGAATGCTCCATTTAAACAAAATCAGGTGCTTCTAGTCCCCTTCCTTTTCAGGCCTTATATGATCTGACCTTGTTTCTTAACCTCTTACCAAACTTCCATTCCAATTTCTCACAATTTCATGAAAAATGTTCTCTTTGGTCATCTCTGTGCTTTGTTTCTTTTCTTTTCTTTTCTTTCTTTCTTTCTTTTTTTTTTTTTTTTTTTTTTTTTTACTTCAAATCCTCTTTCTTGTTTTTGGCTTCCTTCAAAAGACAAATCTGAACAGAGTTTATTCCTATATTGAAACTGGTGACTCTTGCATGCCAAGCTATTGTAACTTCATGATTTCTAATGCAAAACAAAATTCAGCCACAAACACTACTACTGCTGCTGCTGCTGCTGCTACTGGTCTCTACTTACTGTAACCTTCTATTTTTCATATAGCAAATGGAGAAAAGTAGTCATTTTTAGACCAGAGTCTTGCACTCCCAAACTCTAAATCACACGTATTTGGCTTAAAAAAGGAAAGGCCTTATTGGCTGAATTTCAGAGACTGAGAACTAAAATTAAAGGGTATATCAAAAACTTTGCCCTATTTTACTGAGGGTAAAACAACTACTTTCATGGGGCTAACACCTTTACTGATTATCACTAAGGGACAGGGTATGCACCCTTGCCACCTCTCCCTCCCAATAAAGGAGGGACCCATTACTTTTACTTATTCAAATGCTCTAATAACCATTCCAAATACTGAAAGTATATTAAATTAATTGTGTTTAATCCTTACTTTTCAGAGGCTTTTAAAGATGCTATGTATATTAGTTTTCTATTACTGCATAAAAAATTACCACAAATTTGGTGACTTAACACAGCAGTTGTTATTATCTCCATTTCTGTAGGTGGGAAGCCTGGGTGGGCTTGACTAAGTTCTCTGCTCAGAGTCTCAAGGCCAGAATCAAGATGTTGGGCTGGCAGTGCATCCATCTGCAGGCTTGGGGAAGAGTGTGCCTCCAAGCTCATTCAGTTTGTGGGAAGAGCCTAGTTCCTTGTGGCTGCAGGTCTCATGTTCCTGTTTGCTTGCCGGCTATTGTCTGGTAGCTTCTCTTTGTTCTTAAAAGCTACCCACTTTCTTCTTCACCTGGCATTGAATCCATCTCATGTGTCAGATCTCTTAGGCTTTCTCTTCCATCACCAGCTGAAGAAAGTTCTCTGCTTCTAAGGCTCATGTGATTACATTGGGTCCATCCAGATATTCTATCCTAAAGCAAACTTGTGCCCAATTTCCAGGGATTAGAGTGGAACACTTCCGAGAGATTATTTCAGAAATTCTGCCTTCACCACTAATCTAACACAGACATTCACTACCATAATTCAAGAGATATTTTCTCGATCACTTTGTTTTTTTTTTTTTTGTTTGTTTGTTTTTTTTTTAATGGATTCTCACTCTGTTGCTGGGCTGGACTGCAGTGGCACAATCTCAGCTCACTGCAACCTTCGCCTCCTGGGTTCAAGTGATTCTCCTGGCTCAGAGCCTCCCAAGTAGCTGTGCCTACAGGCATGTGCCACCACGCCCAGCTAATTTTTGTAATTTTAGTAGAGATGGGGTTTCACCTTGTTGGCCAGGATGGTCTCGATCTCTTGACCTCATGATCCGCCCACCTCAGCCTCCCAAAGTACTGGGATTACAGGCACCACTGTGCCTGGCCTCATTATTACTTCTTATACTGAATTTCTGTCAATACAGAAAATAGATGGATTCCAGTTCTCAGGCCTTTCCAAAAATAATTACCTTTCTCAACTAATCACCAGGGAAAGTATCACTGAGTTCCTTGTCAGAGTTAAAATGGCACCTTAAAAAGGATTTCCCAGTTTTAACTGAGAAATGTCCTTATCTTATTCATGTGGCAAATAATCTTTCAATGACGGTTCATATGTGGGAGATTTCTGCATTTTCTTAAGGCAAAGATAAAACCTTTGCTGTATTCCCACAAAGCCTACCTCATGTCTGTTAACATTTTGGGCTGTAATTTATAATTCTATTTTTTCTTCTATTAGTGGGTTTGAATTCTCCGAAGGTAGGCCTATAGCACTGAGGCAATTCCTTAGAATATAGTAGGTGGTTAAAATCTTTGCTGAATGAACAAGCTGAGATGGAATGGTATACAAGGGATGGTGTCACAGTGTAAAACAGAAGATCAGGGGACTTTATGGGGTTTGAGAAACTGGCAACTTTATTTTTATGGTAATGATATTAAGTTAATATCATTATTCTACAGGCCTAACTTGTTCTTTCAGGTACTATACTTCATTTTATTCTTATATCACCTCACTGGAGTAAGCAAGTATTGTAGACCTTTTACAGTTAAGAAAAACTCATCATAAATAAGTTCAAGTTCAAGCACAGCCAGTACTTGATCTCCAGCTTGGAGGTAACATGACAGAGCAGGAAAAAAATGAGTCTTACAAGCAGACAGGCGTGGACTTTTAGCAGCTGTTTGAACATGTGAGGTTAATTACATTTTCTGATATTTAAAATTTTCATTTAAAGCTGTAAGATGCAGATATTTTGTACCTTAGGTGATTATGAAAATATTAATTCATTTACATATTTTGATATGAAAATTCTCTAGAAACATACCTGTCTTATACTAGAAACTTACTAACTTTTTTATTTCTACTTTTGATTTTAAGGCCAGTGTAGGAGACTTTGTAGTCTTTGGCACATCTGTATGTCTACTTTTTCCCCCACTTCATTTATTTTCATCATTCATTTTGTTATCCACCACTGTATGCCAAGAGATCTCATGTTGCCCTAAATTCATCCAGGAATCAAGAATAGAAAATGATTTTCACTAAAGTGTTAGAACGCAATAACAGTAATAATAATAGCTTCAATTGACTGAGTAGTGTATATTCATTACGGTTTATATACATTGCCTATCTTTACACCACATTTACAAATTAGAGATAATAACCTCCAGTTTTTGAAAAAGAAACTGGTTTAAAAATGTAGTAACTTGTCCAAAGTTACATAGCTAGGAAGAAAAGCAGCTGAAATTCAGAGCCAGCCGGAACTGCCTCTAGTGTTACACTTTCTTCATTATACAGTTTTATCTTCCTCTCAAGAAGTATAACTGGTTGACTTGCCTCTGGAATTGGATGAGAATATTATTGGCTGGGGAAGTCCTCTAAACCTTTTCAAGTCTTATCATTTAGGTAATTCTTGGAGCTCCTGCTCTTCCATGGTTCCTAGACCCTATTATATTAAGATAGGAAACCCATTTTTTTCCCCAGGCTTTCCCAGAATTGCACAATAAATTTTTAACTGCTATGAAAATGTGTCAGGTAGCACTAAGTGGGTTAGTTGGGGTTTTCCTGGAATTGGTAGGGGTAATCTTGGACTTGGACAGGAGGGGAAAAGAGAAGGTCCTAGAAAAGAATCTGAACTCTGGACCCGTAGGGAAGATAGAACAAATTCAAGTCAAATACACAATTATCTTGATGTTTCATTTGAGGTGCTACATAGTGAGGACTCTGGACTCCGGAGAGGGAGTGTTGGTTTGGGAGTAGATGCTCCTGAGGATAGAGTGGTGAATTAGAAGAGTGGAAACTATTTCAATATAAATGACTGTGTGCATCTGTGTTCTGGACTTTGCTAGTAGGAACATAATGAATATGGGACAAGACAATTAATATAAAAATTGTAATGAACTTTCTTAATGAGTGAGATGCAAGCCAAAATTGAAAATAAAAATTCTGAGTCAGGGGCAATGGCTCACACCTGTAATCCCAGCACTTTGGGAAACTGAGGCGCGAGGATTGCTTGAGGCCAGCCTGGCCACATGGTGAAACCCTATCTCTACTTAAAAAAAAAAAAATTCTGATTACCTTGGTTCTGGACATGTTACATGTTTCAGTAGTCCTGATTCAGGGGCTTATAAGAGGGCCTTATGAATGGAGAGGGGCCACCAGAGGAAATCTGATGGCAAGGACATTTCCTGTTTGAAAAAGTTCTATATCCAATGTTTTCCTTCTAGCTGAGTCAGGCAAACTCCTACACATTTAGAAAATATATGTTGGCTAAAAAAAATATACTTTGTATTTATAGAACTGTGCAGAATTTAGCAAGAGTGAACAACTGAATACAATCAGTCATAACATATTTTTCCCACCGTGAATAAAAATGCTACCCATAAGACTATTACCAAGGGGTTTGTGTGTGTGTGTGTGTGTGTGTGTGTGTGTGTGTTTCATTTAAGGCAGTTCTATTAGGATAAATAAGATGTCATTAATTATTAAAGAAACTTTATTTCTTCTTTTTTTTTTTTTTTTTTAAGAGATGTAATCTCACTGTGTTGCCCAGGCTGGCCTCGAACTCCTGGGCTCAAGTGGTCCTCTCACCTCAGCCTCCTGAGTAGCTGGGATTAGACATGCAATTTTTTTTTTTAACTAAAGAATGTCTGAAATACCCGGTAGCCTCATTTTAGTAAATATTTCTTTGCTGTATTATGCCAGTTATGTTTCTGGCTTATTCGTGATCTTTTTTTCTGATAGGAAAGAGGACTTTTTATTCCTTTTCATTTCAACATTATGTAATGCCATTCATTAGGTTGCAGTTACCCCTTTCTCTTAGTTCTTTGATCAAATTAAGCCAAAAATAAGTAGGAGACAAAATGATAGGACCATTTTTCTAGGAAAAAATACTTTTTGAGTTTAGTTTCTTTAGAGCACATACATGCTTCAATCAACTTAATGCTTGTCTTTTCAATTTCCATACCCTACTGGGCATCTATTGAAGGCCCTTGGCAGGACAGAATGGGGTCAGAGAAACATATGCTGGAAGGATGCAGGATAGTGTTCAGGTCCGGCAAATGTTGCTGTACTTTCTATAGAAAAAGGGAGCTGACAAATGGTTATCGAAATAATTGCCTTAAATTCAGGAGATAGTGCTTTCAGAAATTGATAAAAACAAGTTTGAAATATGTGTTTTGACAATTATTCTGTTTTCTTTTGGAAGTGAGACACATGTCAGGAGAATTGATAACTTAACTTGCTTTTATATTAATTTTCCACCCTGCAATCAAAATAAAACCAACATCTATTTTATGCTAGATAATAGGGAATGATTTAATATTTGAACAAAGAAATGCAAGTCGAATAATGTATGATGACCATAAATGTGTCACTTGCTGTAGGTTGATGAAATAACTTGGTTCTGTTTGCTCGTTGAGAAGATGAACTGGAAGTATCTGCTATAAGAAATATTTTAGGCCCCACTTAAATCATACTAATGCAATGAGAAAAAATACCATTAATTTAATTTATGTTCTAGTTTGAGGCCTAGATTGGATATTGAACTTGGATAACTTTTTTAAAGTTCATTGATAGTGATGCAATTGAACTCAATTGCTATTGGAAATTGTATTCAGTAAATTAAATTGAAATGACTAAATGTAGACAATTTTCTTGCCCCTGTTTTATTTCTTTAAGTTATTGATCAACTCAGACGACCTATAAATTGGGCTAGAAGATACACATTAGTAACTTAGAAATACAGCTATAAACTAGAAAAGAATCTACCTTTTGTATTATGGAGAAATTTAATTCTGTTAAAAATATGTTTAGTCTCATACAGAAAACTCTGTCTTCCCCTTGTGCTAGTTAGTGCCTGTGCACAGAATCTGTTTTGATTGATTGCGGACCCTGCAACACTACCAGAAGTCTCCTCAGCCATTTTAGAGAATAGTCTAAACCTTCAATAAGGCAAAATACTTCCAAACGAGAGAAGCAATTAATATCCAATATCCAGAAATGAATTTGTGAATTCAGAAATATGAAATTTGTTTTTGTTGTGAGAGACTTTCAATTTCAAAATTTTACTTGTATATTTTGGTCTAGAACTTCACCTGTATTCCTCAAAGAAAATGGTCAGTATATCCAAACATAACATATACTTGGAAACCCTGAAATGTTTTATCTTCTGATTTCTTAACTTGGATCCTGGTTATTTTCCAACCAGTAACTTGTTTCCTGCTAATTCATATGATGTAAATATAAAATACTTCATTCTCCTGTATTTTTAGCTAGATAACATTAGCTTGAAATTTTATCTCTGATTTTGGACGAAAGAAGCACTTAGAAAAAGAAAGACATGCATGTGAAAGCCAGCATCTAAAAATAATTTCTAAATATGAAGCAAAGAAGGCACTGTAGTCTTCCTTATAATTAGACATGTGCCAGAATGTTGATGTGGAGGCATGAAACTCAGTTATGAAAAGAGGAGGAAAATATGAACAAAAAATACCGAGAAAGAAGGGTTTTACAATGTTATTTATGAGGATTTTAAGACAATTAAATACTTCTAAGTAGTCTTTATTTCTACTTTATTTAAAAGATTCCAATTTGAACACACACCCCCCCGCCCTGAGAAATTAAGACAGTATGATATTTTTAAATGTCAAATGTATGGCTCCAGCAGAAAAATCAAACATGCAGATAGTTTGGTATAAAATAAGAATGATCATGAAATTATGTGACTGATATTTGCAATTTTATTCAGTAAAACATGTCTGTGTTAGAGATATAGAGATATAGTGTATACAATTAACACAGTAATTGTCATGTGGTATAGAATGAGTAGTTGTATATTTATATACTTGTTCTCTTTCTGTGAATGTTGTTAAAGATTATTAGTTCTTGACTTTCCGCGTTCTGATAAATGCCTGTTTTACGAAATGTAAAAATTCACTATGAAATCCATAAAGTCTACTCATTTAAAAAATGTATTTAAGTCCTTTACAGTTCAAAACACAAAAGCCAAACCTTTTTACTGGCAAAGTTTTTCAACTGAGGGGCATAAACATTTAGGAGCTATAGTAAGACTTGTTTTTATTTTTTAATGAAAATGAAATTAATAAATTTAGTATTAAAATATATTTTCTATGTCTGTGAAAATATAAACGATTTATGCCTATACATGGGTGGTGCTGAATTTAAAATAGGCGTAGCAAAATGGTGAATTTGGGAAAGAATCTAGTCAGCATATGTATTCTCTGAGTCTAGAAATTTCAGGAAAAATAGCATCAATTTGTACTAACTGTCTCTTGGAATCTTATTCCTTTAGAAGTTGTCTATTCTCTTCCTCTATACAGTGCTTTCTTTTAAAATACTAAATGCTATTATTTCCCATGAAACTCTTAACTTCAGTGACGTTGGCTAATCTTTGGACACTGAAGCCTGTTAGCCTCTTTTAAAAGTTTTCAGGATAATCCAGTGACAATGGAGTGTCACTATGAAATGTGGTCAATGGCATATGAATATAGAATACAGATAATGGGATGCCATCTACATCCAAACATTTGATTTCAAAATCAAGGACCCACACCGATTCCCCAATACCATTCCTTATTTTAAAAAAGACTTTCATGATACTGAAATCTAAAAGAAATTTATTATATTCATATTTGACTACACTTATGGGTATAATGTATATAAAAGGAAGAATCTCTTCCAAAAATAAAGTATATTTCATGTAGGTACTCACTGTAATTATCTTTGAAAACCAAGAGCCTGCCATTAAAGTACATTGTAATAAGGGTGACTCTGTCAGAGGATAAAATAAAGGTAGACTTCTAATCATCTAAATTACTCAATTCAGTAGTAGACAGTAGAACAACTACCTAGAACCAGAACTTATTCTGCGTTTGATAAGGGATAAGCACAATCCCTTATCCCTCCATTTCTCTTTGTTTTTGCCAGGAATCATAGAGGCAAATATAATTTATTAGATAGATGATTAGTAAATGGTTTGGCCCAGGTGATTTAATTTTTCTTTCTGTCCTGTTCCTTATTTTAAAATTTTATTTTATTAGACTTACTGTATCCGTGCTTTTTGTTGTCTATTATCTAAAAGCCAATTTGGAATTAGGCAGGGCATAAGTAAATACAATTTGATGATATGGAGTGTATTGGAATAAAATGGAAACTTATTCCAAAATTCAAAAGCTAGGCTGGGCATGGTGGTTCATGCCTGTAATCCCAGCACTTTGGGAGGCCGAGGTCTCAGGCTGATCACCTGAGAGGTCAGGAGTTTGAGACCAGCCTGGTCCAACATGGTGAAATGCCATCCCTACTAAAAATACAAAAATTAGGTGGGTGTTGTGGTGTGTATCTGTAATCCCAGCTACTCGAGAGGCTGAGGCAGGAGAATCACTTGAGCCTGGGAAGCGGAGGTTGCAGTGAGCCAAGATCGTACCCCTGCACTCCAGCCTGGGTGACACAGTGAGACATCATCTCAAAAAAAAAAAAAAAAAAAAAAAGAATCAAAAGTTAGTTGTAAACCTGCACGTTATGCACATGTACCCTACAACTTAAAGTATAATAATAATAAATAAATTAAAAAAAAAAAACCAAAAAAAAAATAAATAAATAAATAAAATCCAAAAAAAAAAAAAAAAAAAAAAGAAAGATCAAAAAGTGATGTCCAGAGAAAGGAGTTTCTCAGGGTTCCAGGAGCTGAAAGGTCCATGGGAGAGGAGTAGAAACACTATAGCTCTGGGAGTAGTGACTTCTCTCACCAGATGCTGGACTTTTTGTCAGTGTAAGTTGCTGCACATCTGTGATTATTGGAATTTACAGATGTCTGGAGCCAGGGTTATATAAATTGTTCACACTGTGTATCACATCTTTTTGCCTAAAATAGTAAAAATGCTGTAAAGGTGAGATCAGGCAAATTTGAAAATAATGGTTTTTTTTTTTTTTTTTTTTTTTTCAGTTAAAAAAAAAAATCCGTGTTATTTATGCAATTCAGAAAATCTATTAGAAGCTTTATTTACAGCTGGCTTGATTCAGGATCAAACACTGCCTTGCCATAGGGGAAACCTCTAATCCAAATCAGAAGTTTGACCTTTGAGTTCCTTGGGCCATAGGAAATTGAGAGAGAGGCAAACAGTTATCTCTTGTTTAATAAACCTTGAATATGACTGATTTTTTTTTTTTTTTGCAAAAAGTAAAACTGTTTGTTTCATTAAAATACGTCAAATTCCAGGAAGATCTGGCTGACATGGGAGATGGGCATCTATCTGTCTTTAATATTTCTGAGCAAAAATCTTTGACCATAAGCAATGCCAAAGAGAATATCCTAAATCATACTTTGTGGAAAACTTGTGTCAGCCACTATCACACAGGGCTGCCCAAGATTATGGCAGTATGGATAAAAACACACTGCTTCTGTCTCTGTTCCTTGTTAATTTCTTGGCCACTCTGTATGTTTTCTTTTTTCCTTTTATTAAATGTTCTCATGAAAAAGGCAGAGATCTGATTATATTTGTAGACTAGTACAGTCATCCCTCGATTTCCCTGGGGGAATGGTTCCAGGAAGCCCATGAATACCTAAATTCATGAATATTCTCAATCCTTGTTATAAAATGGCATACTATTTGCCAATAATCTTTGCACTTTCTCATGTAAACTTTAAATAATCTCCAGGATACTTATAATACCTAATACAATGTGAATGCTATATTGTTGAGGGAATAATTCAACAAAAAAGTATGTACGTATTCAGTACAGATGCAATTTTTTTTTCCAAATATTTTCAATCTGTACTTGGTTGAATCTTTAAATGCAGAACCCACAGATTCAGAGAGCCAACTGTACTCAGTCCATGACACATTATCACAAAATTGCATTTTTGGTGTAATTTTTCTCTTCTCAAAATTTGGCCAATGAAATTTCATTTTTGAAATTTGGCTTTAGGAAATCCTTTTTACTGTAACACCTAAGTCACTTTCTCCAACCTGATCTTTATTAGCAACAATTCTGATAGTTTGCCCTCTTTTTATATGCCTTTTTCTGTTGGTTCTGAATTACTTTGGAATTGATTCAATTCTGTAAACACTTATTCCTTAACTTTTTAGAAAGATAAGGCAATTTTTTCTTAATAACTGTTTCAAGAGAAATGTTTCCAACTAGTATAACAAGTTAAAGGAAGTGTAAAATTTGAAAAAATTATTCAAGTAGAAGGCCTTATCTGTTGATCACAAGCTCTGTTAAATTCACAGAACTTTGCACACGTTCTCACACTGGAGATTTGCCTGATATGTAGCACCAGCTGTGTGCACTTGTCTCCTAATTGCTGATTTTATCAGAACACATTCTCATGTTCTTCACATAGCTGGTCTGTGTTGTGCTGTATTATGAGCCATGTCAAGTTCCCTTTTGCTACTGATGCCTGTGACAGATGTTATAGATCCTTGGGGACTTTTTATAATCCCAAAAAGCATATCTATCCAGGACCATAGTATTAATCAATTCATGAAAAATATCTAGTGCCAGAAATTACATTTCTAATGTATGGCTGTATTTGAAAATTTACCTTGCTATTTTGTAAAGTAGCTTAATACCTTGCAGGAATTAGCTTCCCATTTCATAGCTAGGTGATGCCTACCATAGCAACCAGACATGTTTATATGAATGAGTAGTTTTTGTTCTGTTGTATGTCTATAAATCATTAATTAAGTTACCAATAGCTTTACTTGGCTTGTAAAGGTCAATGTTGCTGTAGTTAACTATTGATATGGTTTGTGTCCCCACCCAAATCTCATCTTGAATTGTAGTTCCCATAATCCCCACATGTTGTGGGAGGGACCTGGTGAGAGGTAATTTATTCACAGGGGCAGTTTCCCCCATACTGTTCTCATGATTGTAAGTAAGTACTCATGAGATCTGATGATTTGATAATGGGCTTCCCCATTTGCTTGCCTCTCATTCTTCTTCTCCTTCCTACTGCTATGTGAAGAAGGATGTGCTTGCTTCCCCTTCTGCCATGACTAAGTTTTCTGAGACCTCCCTAGTCCTGCAGAACTGTGAGTCAATTATACCTCTTTCCTGCATAAATTACCCAGCCTTGGGTATTTCTTAGAGCAGCGTAAGAATGGACTAATATAACTATGAAAAGAGCTTTTAAAAAATCTTACTTATTTATGTAGCTATTCATTTATTTATTCAGTCAAAACTAGTGGTCAGTCTTTTAGTTAACATATGATTAGAGTAGGAGGAAATAGGATTCTGCCTATTGCTGAGTACAAGTCTCCTAAAGTTCAAACAAATCAAAAAACATGCTGTATGATTTATAAACCACAGCTGAGTTGGACTCCAACATCAAAAGTGTTTGAATCTCAACTATTCTCACATTTTGTAATCTTGAGAAGGTTATTTAAACTTTCTAAGGCTCACTTATGTGTAAAAATAGGAGTAACACATGTTTTTATTTCTCCATGATATTTTTACATGGCAATGTGTAGTTTTGTTATTTTGTGTTTTGATTGAGAAAACCTCTTCCTTCTCCCCATCCAAAGGCAGAGAATGGGATCAGGTAGAAGAGTGTGTGTCGAAGACTTTTGAGAGGTCAACTGAGGTGAGGACCAAACAGGTATAATTGGCTTTAGTAGCATGGGAGCCAGTGGTGACCTCAGTAACGTAGAGGGCAATGGTAATTTCTACAGTAGGGCTAAAAGATGGAGTGAGTGATAATTGAGAAATCTGAGACAATTGGTACAGATGACTCTTTGAGGAATTGACAGTGTAGGGAAGGGGTAATTAGAAAGATAAGTGGACAGGAACGTAATTCCAAGGTCAGTGGTTTTCATTATTATTGTAATTATTGTAGTGGTGTGATTGTGTTTAACGACAGAGTATTTTTAAATGTCAATAGGAATGACCAACACAGAAAGGATCAGGATACAGAAGGGACAGGAAATAATCAATAGCATGTGACTTCTGAGAAGGCATACACTGTAATAGAACATTTGTGGAGAAACAGGCCTCTATTCAGAAGGATGGAAGAGAAGTTGAGTGTAGACTCAAGTAGGCTTGTAGATTTGGTAGCTTAACTTTTAAGTTATTTCATAGAATGGCTTATTTTCTTTGTGAAATAGGAGGCAGGTCACCTGCTAAGAGCCTGATGTTGAGGAAGCAGAAGAGGTAAGTTTGCAGATCATAAGGCTGTGGCTATTTGTGATTCAGGAAATTAGAAGAATCAGTTTAGCTGATTTTCATGCTAATAACCCATAATATGTGTACAACACGTTATTTTTAAATAAATGTTTTCGTTTGCGTTATCTAATGTACAACAAATTACTATTTTTTTCTTTTTTGACAGTTCAAAATATCTCTAAAATTATCACACGCTACACAAATACATGACCTCTTTGCTAGGGGATATGATTTTTGTTTTAAAGTGTTCTTTGTTCATTTATAGTTTAATATTAATGCCAATAAAAACTAATATTAAGTTTAATACTTTGAACAAAATTCTAAGCCCTTTACATTTATGTTCTTTTAATTTTCATATCACCCCAGTCAAGTTTAGACAATTATCATATCCTCTTAGCAGATGAGAAACAGCATCAATGAAAGAGGTTACCTTATGGGTCAAGCTCAATAAGCACAGTGAACAAAAGCTATGAATTTCCTGCCATTTTCAATTATTTGAATTGAAAATCATTTCAATTATTTTATTCAACAGTAGATCAAATAAGTCTATGTTGAATTTGAGACATAGTGACACAATAAGAATATTGACCTTTTTTTCTTTTTTTTTTTTTTTAAGACACAGTCTTGCTCTGTTGCCCAGGCTGGAGTTCAGTGGCACAATCTTGGCTTATTGCAACCTCCACCTCCCAGGCTCAAGTGATACTTTTACCTCTGCCACCCAGGTATCTGGGATTACAGGTGAGCACCACCACACCAGGCTAATATTTTGTATTTTTTGGTAGAGATGGGGTTTCATCATGTTGACCAGGCTGGTCTTGAACTCCTGACTTCAAATGATCCGCCTGTCTCAGGGTCTCAAAGTGCTGGGATTACAAGCATGAGTCACTCCGCCTGGCCTGAATATGAACTTTTTAAAACAACTATTTATACTAATAAGGACATGTTTCAAATACCACCTGATATGTGTATGATATTCAAATAATCAGCTTCATAACTTTCGGAGTACCGATATGGTTCAACTTTTCTTGATGTACCAGTATAGTTCAGTCTTTCTCACTGTTTCCAATTAGTTACCCAAATGCACCTAGATAGTCTATCAACAGAAAATACAATCTTCAAACCCCCACCAAACCTCATATCTGCCCTTCAGATCTTTTCGTCTTCCCTTGTATGCCCATGAATCCTGGGAACTCACCCATTCTGCAGTGCAAGAAGGGACCACTACTACTTCAGACACCAAGGGGAGGGACAGCTAGCTATTGCCCAGAGCACTGTTGTCACAGATTTCACTGCCTCATGGTAAATCAAGTGAGATTTCTTGTCCCAGCGGTGGACCATCCACTTTTGACTTCTCTTGCCTCAGGGAGGTTCCCATTTGTCTGAATGGCCAACCAGGTCACAACACAGTAACACAGTGGGGACCAAGTTGACTATTCATTTTTGTATACTTAGTTTTTCTATTATTTCCTTTAAACACTGATTTTAATGATTAGCTTTCCTCTAACCCTATAACACTCCAACTCTCCAATTCTCTAAATCAAGGTGATTAGTCATTCCCTAAATACTTAGTGGGCATTTATTATGTGCTAGGCACTGTGATAAGCCCTGGCAATAAAATAATAAATATAAGATTAAAAACCACGAAAATTCCCAGATATACACCTGATCTCGATGCCCACTCAAAGGCAGGAGAGGCAGGAGATGACACATGGGTATAAATACCTGGAAGCAGGGATTACTGAGGCCCTTCTCAAAGCGCCTGCCATAGTCACCTCATATAGCTCTAACTAAATAGGCCTTATTATGATTTGGCCTCTGCATTCATGTCCGAAGTTTGCACTAACAAATTACCACAAATTGAGTGGCTCAAAACAACAGAAATTTCTTCTCTCATGGTTCTGAAAGCCCAGACTCTGATATCTAGGTGTCTACAAGGTTAGATCCTTCTGGGGACTCTGAGGGATGATATATTTTACACTTCTGTCTTCGATTCTGTTGGCTGCAAGAAAACTTTGGCATTCCTTGGCTTAAAGGTTACAGCACTCCAGTCTCTGCCTCCATCTTCATATCACCTTCTCTTCTGTAGAGTCTGTCTTCGCCTTTGTGTTTCTTATTACAACATGTGTCATTTTTCAGGCCCATCTTGTTAATCCAGGATAATCTTATCTCAAGATTCTTAACTTCAGAATATCTGCAAAGACTCCAAATAAGATCACATTCACAGGCTCTAAGTGGACCTATCTTTTGGAGGGGCCACCATTCAACCCTCTCTAGCCTCACCATGCCATAATTACACTCTCTGTACTTACACCAGGTTGCCCTTCCCTCTGTTCCTCAGAAGGGCCTCATTTTTTTCTACCTCAGAGTCTTTGCACATATTGTTTCTTCTATATCATTTTTACTCTTTGTTGGGCTAGCTTTTATACACCTTTTCCATTTCAGCTTAAAGAGCACTTCCCTGAGTCAGCTTTCTCTAATTATCCTTGAATCACTCTGCATCTCCCCAGCCAACATTAGAAGTCCTTGTACACATCCTTGTAGCATCATGCATCTTTCTTTCATAGCACTTAATAGAATTATAATTTAATAATAGTTACTGTAAAATCATTATTATGAGTATTTGCATTAGATTGTGATTCTCATGACCACAGAGGACCCTTGATCTCACTAGTATACTAGTACAGTGCTTGATAGAAAGTGAGAGTACAATAATTATTTGATAAATTTGATGTTAAAATTTGCTGGACAGTGGATGGGTGGACAATAGCGACTTGAAGGTTTGGGGATAAGATGGGTATTTGTGTATTGCTACCTGATGCAGCTCAGTTGAATGCAGTATTCTGTGTTCATCTAGTGTTTCTCACAGATGATTTGTGCATAAGCAAATGCAAAATCTGTTATGATCAAATTGTTCCCTAATATATCAATCATGCTAGAACAAATTTGCATTTTCTAAGTAAGCATTATGGCAGAACTGACAGTACAATTTAATCATATGGTTGCTGATGTTTGGTTTCAATGGATAATATTGGAGAGCTAGCAGTTCTATGTAATGGCAAACAAATTTTATAGTTACCAATAACACCACATATCTAGGCTTGACAGTGATAACTTCCCCATATATTATTTGCAGATGGTTTAAAGTTGAAGGGTAGTGAGTTGTTGTAATAAAGAAAGGGAAAAAAGGCTCAAAGAAGAGACAATGGCTGGGAAGGCAGTGGTCGGTTATATGGCAAAAAGCTTTCACATGACTCTAGCTTGGTGTCTGGGAAAACACAGCAAAGACGTTCACAATAAATCATTTATGTGCACTAGGTTGGCAAAATTAAGAAGTCTGATAACAGTGTCCCCAATATCATAACATATATGAAACTCTCTTTATACTTTTAGATACGTTGCAGATACACATAAAAACTTTGGAAAACAAAATTAGCATTATCTCACACAATAAAATATGTGCCCATCGTAAGGTCCAACAATTTCTCTTCTGCAGTAGAGAAAATGTGGGCTTTGTAAACTCATTGATACCTTCTCTTTCTCTTATAGATTGATTTTCCTAGTCTTTGAAAGAGTTTATTAAGGTTGAAATTATTTTTTCATTGGATATACAGTATTATTTAATAGCAAACCATAAACCATGCTGGCCTGATGTTTTTAAGAAAATGCTTTATTTAATTTATGTAATTAAATATAGGTTATAGTTCTAATCAAGATTTTTATTTTTTAGTGAACCACTTTTGGTAAGATATGTTTTTCTGGGGTTGTGTTCATTTAATTTAAGCTTCCATTTTAGCCCTGTTTTGAGCGACCCCCAGCTAAACTGGGGTTCCAATATCAAGAGCTGATAGTAACCTTGCCTGTTTGAAAATGAAGGATTGCTGGATGTGGGTGTTTTATAGTGTGCCTTCTATGGATACTTCTTTTACCTGACAGGTGGCCTAATGCCTAATTATTCAACCTGTGACATAGGAGGTCTTTCACATGGAAAACTTGTTTGTACTGGCAGATGTGAGGGTCTTATCTAACCTATGTCTAGAAGGTGCCTGCCTGACAATAGCTCTTATGCTGGGAGCCCTGTGCTTTCCCCAGCACCACAGGGAAAACTTGGTTTGGAGCAGCCATTAGTTCTTTAGGTGGAAGGTGCAATTCAATACACTACCATGATAGGAACCAAGTTAAAATATTTTTACTTACAGATCCTGGACAGGAAAGGCATAATGAAGAGGAAGGGTGGCCTTTCATTCTTGGGTCGTGTGCGGCAGGAAGGGTCAGGCAGAGAGAGAGAGATTGAGCATGGGTGGCAACCAGCAGTATACTTGAGGGAAGAAGATACGGGTCACTTTAGGCTCATGGGTAAATTCCTGTGTGGCTTGTTTAAAGGAAGAAGTGGGAAAGCGGGGAGCCCAGTCAGCTGGGTGAGGGAGATGCCTCTAAAGTCTTATCTCTTTCTTCTGGCTGGAACCATTTAGGTTTGGTGTAGAACTGGACTGTGTCAATGGTGACTGAGGCCTACTTTTGGTACAAAATAGTTAAATATGTCTTCAGAATGGATGCCAAGGCAATATAAGATTATAAAACTTCACTACAAGCCCCCTTCAATGACTGTGGCTTAATAGGGCAGACTCAAACTCAGCTCTCTGGTTTTGTAGAGACCCCAGGAGTTTCAGTTCCGATTACCTGATATTGGCATTTGCCCCCAAGACCACTTATTTGCTTATCATTCAAGTTTGAGTCCACTTTTCCTTTGTGAGTTTTTTGTTAGTTTTGTTGTTATTTTTTGGTTTAGGAGATTCTCTTGTATTCTCATTTGTTCAATATTGTCTTAAAAAGTATATTTAGTGAAAACTATGTAGAATATGGTTGTAATATACTAGTAGGACTTTAAAAGCTCAGGCCAAAGCAAATGTTATTCTTACTCCGTTTTTCAGAAAAATTTGAGTTCCCAAATGTCATTAGATTTTAGGCAGCCAGATAGCTACCTGAGTGATATTTACCTTGTAAGCACTGTGGAGCTTCTTATTTCATTTAGCATTGTATCCTTAAGGTTCATGTGGTAGCATGTGTCAGAATTGCCTTCCTTTTCAAGGCTGAATAATATTCCCTCCTATATATGTACATATTTTGTTTATTCATCTAGCCATAGACACTTGGTTCCTTCCACCTTATGCTATTGTAACTAATGCTGCTATGAACATGGGCATTGCCTTCGTTTTTAAAATGTCTTAAGACACTAGTGTCTGGCTGTAAAGTTGTCATATTCACTCTGGACTTCTGATCAGCTTTGGAAAAATACTAGGCTTTATTTCATAGTGGGTTCTCCACTGCTCAGATCTCTTAATAATCAAATTGTCAGTTGAAACCTTCATCAGCAATATTATGCCTATATCATCTTCTTTGCCATATGACTGTTTACTTCACTCCAAAGTTTATGTCATGGTTGTTTAATGAGTTAAAAAAAATCTTGTCGAGTTTGCACTATGTTATGTTAATAGAGAATAGAATCATAAAATATTTAAGCTAGAAGAAATTTTAGGGATAATGCCAAGTTTTTATTTCAAAGCTTATTAGGAACTAAGGAATAAACGATGGTCAAAAATCACAGCTGTGATTTGAACATGAGACTGTTGAGTTCTAGTCCATTTACTTTGCCATGCCACCACAAAAGTCACATTTCTCAGCATCAGTTTCCATTTTATAACTACAAAGTAAATTTTAAAAGATTAATAAGTAAGCTGACTATGAATATCACTGGGATGTAATCTGAAAAATCTTTGTGAATCAGTCTATGGATTCACCCTACTTGGATCATTTTCCATTTTTATAAACTGAGTACTTCAACAATATGGTTAATTGAAGCCTACATGAATAATGTAAGATATAACTTTAACCTCATCTTGAAAAGTGCCAGAATCACAAATGATATTGATTTTTATTGCCTAATTTGTGCCACTTAGAAAATGAATATTTTGATTTTAGAGATTTATTCTTAATCACATGAGTTGCCATATATTTGCTACATTCATATCATTTAAACATCAAACAAGTAAAAGTAAGTAGTCTATGTCCCACCATATATATCCTAAATGATGTATCTTGGGATGTTATTATATTTAACATCAATATTAAATAACCTTTCTTGTTTTTTTATATGCTGATGTAGAAAATTCTGTTGTACAGATGTAACATTATTTATTTAATGCATCCCTTGTTGATGAACATTTAGATTATAGTCTGTTGCTATAAAAAAGTGCTACTATAAATACTTTGTGTAAATATCATTTGTATATATTTGCAAATATATCTATAAGGTAAATTTCTGGAAGTTGAAATTCTAGGTCAAAATGTGTATTACAGCTTTGATAAATAATGCCAAATTATCTTACATAAAATTGTTTTATTTGTGCTAATTTATACTTCTATCAACAATAAACAAAATATATCTGTTGAACACAAAAGGACAAATGGCAAGACCATGTCTCCTCGAACAATATTTATTGTGACTGCAGGTACCCAGTTGCTCATGAAAATCTGGGGCAGGGATAGAGCAAGGCTGACCATCGGATTCTGATACAAGAATCTCGACCTTTGAGCTTGGGGTTTTTAAGCAACATAACTGAAAAAGTATCAGCTCTTCTCCAGCCACATTCAAGACCTTGTGTCCAAGTCTCATGTCACAACAGTATAATGTGCCAGAGCTTGGTCTCTGCATCTCTTTTTTGCAACCTCAGTATTTATTGATTGGGGTCTTTCCACTTGAATGATTAAGGGAATAGAGTTTGAGACTTGTGGTTGCAGCTCAATAGAACTTGTGGTCTGTGTTGCCACCTCAGCATTTACTAGGATTGATTGTCTCAAACATTTGGTAATGACTGGTTTCCACAGAATTTTGCAGAAGGCCAGACTGAAGGAAATTGACTGGGACCTGTTAATCCTTACCTCTTGGTCTCTTTCCCCATAGCCTCATCAATACTGATGGTTGACCTGACTCACTAACACTGAAGCTTTTGCCCATCCATTTACACTTCATCTTTTGATAGCCTATAGTGAAACATCAGTGTTCTAGCTCTGGCCCAAATACTGGCCATCAGACTGCATCCATCCAAGCCCTCTATAGTAAGTAATTTGAATAGCAGTTGAATTATTCAATAACAAAATTAATATTGGAATGGTGGAAACATGCTTTATTAAGAGCAGGTTTTCCGCAATACTTAGATTCCCAGGATACTTTTTTATCTTAACTTCAATTTTTCCTTAGTAGGCTAATAGATGGATTATCATTTATCATCAATTGTCCACTAGTTTTGTGAATAAGTATATAGAATCAACAGAATTGGCCTCTTGTCTTCATTTGATGGAGAATAGTATGGAGACAGCTCATACATGAAAAGAAGGCAAAATCTAAATAAGTCTCATTTATAGTTCCAGACCCTCCAAATTTTATCAAGGCTAGAAGGAGGTCTATATGAGTTGGTAATTTAATTCAGAGGGATAAAAATGAGAAATGAGAATAGAAATGGTGGATTTTTTTTTTTTTTTTTGGATAAAAGGTTAAAAAAAGAGGACTTATGGAAAGACTGTTTTGTTGTTATTTTCACCTTTCTCACTTTATGTTTGGAGATCTCTGTAAGATGCAGATACTAGATTCCCATTTCCTCATATCACCACAGGTTATTTTGAGGCCCAAAGTTTCTAATCCATCCTTGTGCCACTAGAGAAAGAATAGAAGAATGACATAGCAACATCTTCCCTCTCTCCACTGCTTTCCTATGGAGCGAAGGCTGGGAAGGCAGGATATCTGGGTGTCCCATGACTATCGACTAGACAAAAACGACAAACATTAGCCATATAACCTCCTGAGTAACTGAGACCATGGGCACATACCACCATGCCTTGCTAATTTTTGTATCTTTTCTTAAAGAATGGGGTCTTGCTATGTTGCCCATAATTCTCTACCTTAACTGATCCTCCTGCCTTGGCCTCCCAAAAGTCCTATAGGCCATTATAGGTAAAGGACAAGCATTAGCAGATTTGACATGCTGTGTGAAGCACCTGCCTTAGTGATACCCAAGAGAACATCTACAGGTACAGAGAAGGAATCAGCTCTGTCCTGGAATAATCCTGCAATTAGAAAGTTGAGAAGAAAATGCCAAATGGGCCCTTGAAGACCATCTGCTGTACACTGTGAAAGGGCTGCAGCAGATGCTATCTAGGTCAGGAGATAATGCAAGACTGATGTTTGTGCATAGCTGAGAAGTGATATTGATAATACACTCTGTATACAACTATCAGATCTTTGACCACGTAATGCTTACCACAGAAAACAGAAAAGTGTAATCTAATACATTTTTCAATCAGTCAAGTAGACTTATGTAAACATTGTAATTTAAAAAGTTATTCTAAGTAGATGATATTTCAATATTAAATATTTTTTAAGTTTAATATTGGAATATGAACTCTGATGAATGAAAGCTATTCATTAAAATTCAATTGAATATTTCTATTCAATTGAGGAGTGTGATGGTTAATTTTGTATGTCAACTCAACTAGACCATGGACTACCTAGATGTTTGGTTGAGCATTGTTTCCCAGTGTGTTTCTCAGGGTGTTTCTGGATGCAATTAACATATGAATTGGTAGACTGAGTAAAACAGATGCCTCACCAGTGTGGGTGAGACTCATCCAATCCCCAGAAGGCCTTAATGGGATAAAGGGCTGAATAAGAATTCTCTCTCTCTGCCTAATATTCTTCAAGTTTAAATATTGATCTTCTCCTTCTTTTTCACTCAGATCTCGGCAGGAACTTAAAACATCAGCTCTCCCAGTTTTCAGGCATTTGGACTAGAACTGGAAATATACTATTGGCTCTCTTGGCTCCCCAGCTTGCCAACTTCAAATCTTGGACTTGGCCTCCATAATTATGTGAGCCAATTACTTATAGTAAATCTCTATCTGTTTTTCTTCCTCTCTCTCTTTACACATACACGTGTGTGTGTGTGTGTGTGTGTGTATTTATGCCATAAACTATATCCATATCTTATTGGTTCTGTTTCTGTGGAGAACCCATACTAAAATAAAAAGTGATATTATACTGCTTTCATTTTCTAGCAGTTGTTTTATTTTAGAAAGCCAGAAACATATGAGATAAATGACTTGTTTTCTGTTCACACTGTGTATTGGCTTCTAGTTTATATGTTTTTTTAAAAAATTTAAGTTATAGAAGGCCAAATATCTATTTCAACATAGAAATAACAATGTACTGAGATCTGTGAATGCAAGATCTTTATATTTGCAAATAAGTGTTTTGACTGTCAGCTGTTTTGAGGGCTTAAGACAAGAAATAAAAGAGCCATATTTCTCTGCTGAATTTCTTATAAATACTATTTTAACTTTGAGTCCCATGAGTAATTCATAATACTATGTACATGAAATTGTATTTTTTTATAACAGAGCTTATATATCTCCACATCATAAACCATTAATTTTTTCTCTTTGATGTAGCATATTCTAGAAATTCTGTGCTATATTGATATAGAAGTTGGATTTATGCATTCCATGGAAATATTTCTGGCTTCGTTATGATAAGTTATAGGGCCTTTCATGATCATTTAATTCTTGCTCTTTTCCCTAAACCAATTTACAATTCCATGGGGATTTACAGTTTATAAAAACGTTCAAAATGTGTAATTTGCCTTAATTATTATAACTTTGTGAGTTAGGTCTTATTATTATCACTTTTCAGCTGAGGAAATTGAAGCTGAGAGAGATTAAGAGAGACTTGCCTAAAGCCATAAGGTGAATAAGTGGCAAGAGCTGAGCTAGAATTCCCAGAAAAATGTATCTGTAAAGGTTCTTGCTATTGGCATTTAGTCCCAATTGTATCCTGTAAACTAAGACATTTTTACAGTTTTCTGTACTCACACTGTTTCTTTAGTTTCCCAATGTTTGGAGGCTATTGACTTCCAATTCTGGGTGCATGTCGTTAGATTACACTAGAAAATCCTTTGTAAAGTGTCTAGTTTTCTAGAGATTTTAGTGTCTGAGAGCTATTATCAGCTATAATTAACCCAAGTATCTTTTGAAGAGGTGGTGAAAACTCTATTTGGAGGAACTGATTCTAACTGATTAAGAAGTTTGTTTGTTTGTTTTTAATTAATGCAACAATTACCAATGTTTAAATTTTGTTTTAAAGTATGCATCCAGAGGGAATGATGATTTAAATGTTTATTTGAACTACATTTTTCTTAGATAGCATATTTAAAACATGCAAAAGCAATTGTCACCCTCTGTGGCCTGAAGTAGAGTATCTGTCCTTAAGTAATTAGACTCGTGTCACAAAAGCATCTTGAAAAAGACAACGTTGGTTAGGAAAGCTGAGAGTATAGCCTCAGAAGTCCTAAGTTCAGACCACTGTCTGAAGAATTGTTGCTCACGAAGCCCTCCTCCTGAGCTGCAAGTAGGAAAGCAGCATCTTAAAATCACCCAATTGTCTGGACTTTATTCCTCATTCTTCTCTACCTCCTCGGCTGATTCCTGTAAGCTGAAAGTGATATGTGTTCTGTGTGTGTAGATGCATGAATGTGTGTTTGTGGGGGCAGGGGTCCTTATGTGTGTTCTACTCATCCCACATCCCTTGTGGGTGTGGAACAATAAAGTGTACACATGTTGAAATATTTGTTTTGGGTAGGTGAATCATTTCTTGCAGGAGCACAACCTCCGGTATAATAAAAAGGTTCATGTCTTTGTCTTTTCAGAAGCAAACCTAATTTGGCCCTAAGACAGGTTTATAACTGCCTAGGGAGCCTGACACCAATGAGAGCTCTTTCCTCCTGGCCCCAGAAAGCTGAGCGGCGCCCATGGCCACCGCAGGCTCACTCGTACAAGGAGTACTGGGCATGGGCTTCAGCCATGGGACATAGAACGGTAACCTCCTCTATCACTTTTTACAAAAGAGTATCATGGACCCAGTTGTCCCACATTAGAATTAGAATTAAATAATTTCTTTTTATTCGATAACCTATAAGAGGACATAAAGAAAAACATGAAAGATGAGTTAGAACCACCAATCTACAAAGATTATTACAATATTATAAAAATTATGGGTCCCCATTTTAAAATATGATTTTTATTCTTCTGTCTTCTATGAGATACAAGCAAACTAAATTTAACTAAGCTAAAAATTTGATTCAGAAATGAACTTACATTTTTTTTTGGCCCTTGTGTGGGAAGGTCCTTTTCACAACAAAGCTAACTTTTTCTAAAAAGATTCATAACTGAAGCAACAATGACTAAACCTTCAGAATACATTGAAGTTCTAATTGTAGTAGTGAAATTTGGTGGTACCAATATAGAAGGGAAGGATGAGTTTATCAACAATATTGTATACCTATATCAAAGAGAAATACAAACATATTTTAGAATCTACTGTGTCTGTCACTTCTTTGGTAAATAACTTTAATTGCATCTACAGTCAATGGCATGAAAACATTTTATTTTTCTCTGTTGTCTTGAATACTCTGGTTTTGGGTTAAGAGGAATCATCACCTACAGATCATCACCTACAGGTCACTGAAAAAGCCTGCTTATGTGAGACAAAAAAAGGAAGGAGGTGGCTGGGCGCAGTGGCTCAAGCCTGTAATCCCAGCACTTTTGGAGGCCGAGGCAGATGGATAACCTGAGGTCAGGAGTTCAAGACCAACCTGGCCAACATGGTGAAACTCCGTCTCTACTAAAAATACAAAAATTAGCAGAATGTGGGGATTCACGTCTGTAATCCCAGTTACTCGGGAGGCTGAGGCAGCAGAATCGCTTGAACCCAGGAGGCAGAGATTGCAGTGAGCTGACATCATGCCATTGCACTCCAGCCTGGGCAACAGAGTGAGACTGTATCTCAAAAAAGGAAGTGGTGAAGTGGAATCCTGACATGGTGAAAAACCATCTTGCCATACTTAGCTTTTCATTTCTCCCAGGACTAAAATTAGCATATACAAAGAAATAGTAAAGTCCTAGAGACAGAAGAGTTCTTTCAAACCTTTTAACTACACAAACCTTGTGTTTGATTTGACTGATTGTCAAAAGTTTGTTTCAATTCAAATAAGCCTGTAAATCTGCTTCAAATGGACAATGTCATTTTCTGTCATGTAGCAGGACCCCAGTGTTTCTGCCTCTGTCCAAGGAAACAATATAACTCCAGTAACTTAAAATACAAGATTGTTTTAGCGCAACTAAAATAAGTATTTCAAGTATCACAGTTCAAACTGGGCCATCTTGGAAGTGAACTTGATAACATTTATTTGATTCAAATTTTGAAACTAAAGTGATCTACGAAAAGAACAAAACATTTATTTCGTGGCCCAAAATGCTAATTATTGACGAAAAACACATTTTGTGACTTTAATGATGCACATCAATGTTATCCATATCTTGTTTTTCTGCATTGTTTCCAGATTGAAGGCAGTGAAAATATGATCATTCTTATCCAAGACTAGTGACTTCTGAAAGACAACAAAGAGTCTGTAACCTGCAGACACTTGACTAAGTTAACAACTGCTTCCTGTGTGACTGCGTGATTGTGTGTGATGATATGTGTGTAAGTATGCATGTGTGTGATAACAGGGATTTGGCTGTGCCAGTTTATTGTTTAGTATTCTAGAGACAAGATCCTTCTTGCTGCTGCTTCATTTGAAGAACTTTAGAAAGAGAATACTACTGAATACCAATTGCCATTTCCCTCCTATAAGCTGGCTGAAGTCAAAAGTACAGTTGTAATATCAAGATGCAGAGATGTCAATACTTAGAAATCAACAATGACTACATTTGAGATCTTCAAACAAGTTAAAAGCCAAACTGAATTTACTTTTACAAAATGTAAAACTAGGCCGGGCGTGGTGGCTCAAGTCTGTAATCCCAGCACTTTGGGAGGCCGAGGCGGGCGAATCACGAGGTCAGGAGATCGAGACCATCCTGGCTAATACAGTGAAACCCGGTCTCTACTAAAAAAAATACAAAAAACTAGCTGGGCGAGGTGGCGGGCGCCTGTAGTCCCAGCTACTCGGGAGGCTGAGGCAGGAGAATGGCGTGAACCCGGGAGGCGGAGCTTGCAGTGAGCCCAGATCGCGCCACTGCACTCCAGCCTGGGTGACAGAGCGAGACTCCGTCTAAAAAAAAAAAAAAAAAGTGTAAAACTAAAAAGATACATTAATAAGGCCCCTATGAGTTATGAAGTTATTTCTTCTTCTGTTTCCAAAGATAAGAAATGTTTGAAATGATAGCTAGCTCCCTTTGTGCAATGTGTCATATAGCACAGTAATGAAATGAAAATGGGATGTTATCTGTGGAAATCACCCACAAATTTCCATTGTTGTGTTATCTTTTGAAAAATTCAAAGGCAAGCAGGAAGTTCTAGTGTGAAATAAAGATTTGGTCTTTTTGCAAGCCAAGTGTCCAGGAGAAAGTGTATGCTTGTTTCCATACACACAGAAATATTTAAGGAACACATTAACTATTGTTACTGTTCAAGGAGGGGTAAACCAGAATCTAATTTGAAGTATCAAACAAAACATATGATAGGTTGGAGAAGACACCTATACATCTAAATCACTTGTGTGGTCATAAATATAAAGCCCGATCTAGTTTAATATTTAATCAAAGGACATAATAATTTCATTTCCAAGACCATCCTTCACATACATACCAAGGGAATAGGATTAAATTACCTCTATAGCACCTTCTTTGCAATAATGTTAGTCTCTAAATGTTAAATTCCTTCTTTCCAAAATTGCTTCATGAAAGTCTTAAATGATAAACAGTTCTAGAGATATTCAAATTTTTATGTTTTAGTATTACATTATTTATTTTGAGAGAAATAAATTTGAGTTGCCTAAATACAACATCCACATTCTAGAATATTAAGTTTTATTATATCTATAGATATTTATGGCAGAATATTTTTATCTTCTATATTAGGAACTCATTTTTCAAATGACTACACTCATGCCAAATTCTGCTTCCTGAAATAGAAACACTATCAAAAGCTCCAAATGGCTTGGGCATAATCAATCTGAATCATATACTGAATAAGTGTTGTTAATTTGAATTCTCTGTAAAAACATATTTAAATTAGGTACTTAATAGGGCATTTGTATAGACATTTTTCAAGAGCAGTCAATGCACATAGAGTGATGTGTCTGCATCTGTGTTTTGAGACTTCAAAATGTTGTTGATAAAAGTACAGATAGCACCCTGTCATAACACATATGATTGTGTGTTATTCCCATGGTTTTGTTTATAATAACTAATTTGTTGGATTGGTTCTCACAGAACCTACAGAAAGCTAAAAAAAAAACCAGTTTGTAACCTCCTAACTTAACATTACAGTGCAAAGTATGAAAGAACAGGTTTGGAACAAGAGACGATAGGTTCAAAAAAACAAATCTTCCTATAGGGCAAGTTATTTAGTCTCTGGGAGTCTAATTTTCTCACCTGTAAAATGTGGTGGGGGCCAGTCATGGTGGCTCATACCTGTAATCCCAACACTTTGGGCGGCCGAGGCAGGCGGATCACGAGGTCAAAAGATCAAGACCATCCTGGCCAACATAGTGAAACCCCGTCTCTACTAAAAATACAAAAATTAGTTGGGCGCGGTGGCGGGCGCCTGTAGTCCCAGCTACTCGGGAGGCTGAGGCAGGAGAATTGCTTGAACCTGGTAGTGCCATTGCACTCCAGCCTGGCGACAAAGTGAGACTCCATCTCAAAAATAATAATAATAATAATAGTGGCAGGACTGTACTTAGAGGGCTATAGTCAGTATTAAACAGTGAATCGAAAACATTTGCCTAAAGCCTGAAACATAGAATATACTCACATGAATGTTAGATAAAAACGACGAAGAGGGTACATAGGAAAGGAGAGAGAAGAGGCAGGTGGTATGGAGTGGCGTTAAGTGGTTAGGGTTCAAGTTGCTAAGACTATTAAAACAATTAAGTTGATATTTGATGTCAGAGTTCTTCTTTCCATTTAGTATCTCACTGTAAAAAGACTTGGCAATTTTAATTTTTAAAAAGTGTATTATTTGTTCAACAGTATTTTAGTGTCTCATATGTCATAATCACTGACCCTGGCACTGATAATTCCAATTTCTACCTTCATGGAGGCAGGAGAAGGACATTCTCTCTCTCTCTCTCTCTCTCTCTCTCTCTCTCTCTCTCTCTCTCTCTCCTTTACATTTTCTCTGTCTCTGTCTCTCTCTCTCTCATTCACACACACACACAGAGTACAACTACGAGTGTGACAAATACCAGGAAGGAGAAGCACTTTATGTGAGGAAAGTATAGGACTGATGATTTGACCTAGTTCTGGAGGTCAGAAAATGTTCACCTGAGGCTGAAAGATAGTGTGAGGCTGCTTTAAGAAGAGAGGGGAGAGCAGAATAACAGCATATGGAAGGCCATATGGAGGGAGAGAGAAGGGAGCATGGGAATACTGCAGAGTAGAATAGGTCATAACTGTTAAATACATTCAGTTACTGTTTTAAACCTCTATAGTTTAAAAGGAATATGGAAAAACTTCCACGTATATTATCTACATTGAATAAAATTTAAAAACCATTGAATATTCAACCAGCGTAGGTAGCCACAAAACATCGTTTTATATTCTCTAAGTTTCTAGTTACTGGAATGTCAGCTATACAAGATATAAATGCACACAGCTTTTTCTCAAACTTCAGAATATGTGGTAAATCCAAGATGAATTATGTCCTTGAAAGGGCTTGAGTTAAATCAATAAAGATAAGCTTCAATTTATATGTTTATATTTTCACAGTTATAGATGTTCATATCTTGTTATGTACTTTATCCAGATGAAGAGCTATCAAGAGAAAACTATGCCAATCTATTAATGTCTTACTTTGAGATATGTAATCACTGGAAAATACTTTTAATATATTTTTGATAATATGCCAATCAATAATGGTCAATATGATTCATAGTGCTGCTAACTAAAGAATAGGCATGCCCATTACAGAGGCATTTAAAACCTGTCAAGGCTCCATGTGTTTCAGCAGTATTGTGTTAAGCACAGGATGCTGAAAAAAAATGAGTCTACAACCAGATTGTGAATTCCTGGATTATGCATCTGTTATTGTAATGAGCCAGGGCTTGTCTAACCTATTCTGGTTTTAGACTATTTTTAAAGGAGAGGGATTAAATTCTGTGTGCTGTGGTAATTCTACTGAAGTGTTTCAAACTTTTCTCTGTTTATCTTTCTAAGTCAGGAGTCTATGCACAGTTTCCATGATTTTGGTTTGAGTAAGGATATGTTTGCCCCCAAGAGATTTTTCAAGTATTACTGCTTTAAAGTAGCTAAACATTTATCTTTCTTATTAGATGGTGCATTATTAAACGATTATACCATTATATGTCTCACAATGCAAAGGAAGACCTGCACAAGTAAATATGTCTACTTTCTTAAAAGGTACTAAGAGATTTTAAGTGAGTATGAGGTACAGATTATTAACACACTTTAAAATATACCTGTTATTATATCTCCTGATATAGGTTCTTTGGATCCATTATTATTTCTGGAGCCCTGCTATGTGAAGTCTGATGTAGCAAAATAACAATAATGGTGCTGATGATAGATGTTCATTGTTATTACATGCAGACTACATGTTAAGCAATGTTCTAAGTGCTTTACAATCCTTACAACTGTCTCATTATCTGTCCCTTTCCAGAGATGAGGACACTGAGACACAAAGTCCCTTAATAATTAAATTTATAACATTCATTCACCCCATTTTCTCCAGAGTTAACTTCTTAAACTACAGTGTTGATTACTTCCCTCCACTAGTTAAAACTCCTGAGCATCAGCTCATTCCCTCCAGGACACAATTGTTGATTTTCAGAAAGGAATATAAAACGTTCCATAATCCAGTCACCCACCAGTCTCATGTCTTGACACATATATCATAGTCACGAAGGGCTAGATAAATGCAGATACCTGGGCTCACCCCAAACAATAAAATCTGGGTCTCAGAGAGGTGGACCCAGAGACTAGCAGCATTTTTACAGCCTCTTCTGGTTTTGCCTTCTGCAGACAGAGCACCACAGTCCTCTATACACATAGTGCAGGGATCTATGAAATTCAGTGATCAAGAATGACTTGTATTTCCCCCAAGGCATCACACCTTTGCACCCATGATTCTTGAAGTTTAGAATGCCTTCTACCTTGTCTCCTGGCTTTTTCAGTACCAACTTCAGATGTGAACTCTTTGGAGAAGTATTTTCTGACTTTGGCAGAGTTCACCACTCATCTCCTGCCTTACCTCTGTTTTGTGTGCATTCGTTATTAAATCCTTACTACAGTGAGTTATACATGGGAGAGTAAGTCTCTCCCTTGTGGAATCTTTAAGGATTACTCCATTCTGGCTGTGGAAATTACACTTGGAGAGATATGTGAAATCAAAGGATTTATTATCCTCAGAGGTCCTAGAGAGGGAGGGCCACCAAGGGAGCATGCCGACCCAAGCAGGTGGGGGACGGAGCAAAACAGCGAGGACCTATGTGGAAGTGCCTGTTTTGGGTGTCAGGGTAGAGTACACAAGCAGAATGTATGAAGGGATTTCAGTGGTGCATTTGGTTGCCACTAGGACCATAGTCAGGGGAAGGCAAAAGGGGAACTTGTGATAGAGACCAGCCTTACCAGGCTGATACACTAGGTCGCCTGGGTGGGGTGCTCAATCCCTGTTTGTGGGGATGTTGAGGAATCAGGAAACATGAAATTTTGAAAATTCATAATACATACCGTGCCATCATTTATTGACTTTTCTTTCTTTTCTTTTCTTTTCTTTTCTTTTCTTTTCTTTTCTTTTCTTTTCTTTTCTTTCTTCCTTCCTTCCTTCCTTCCTTCCTTCCTTCCTTCCTTTCTTCCTTCCTTCCTTCCTTCCTTTCTTCCTTTCTTCCTTCCTTTCTTTCTTTCTTTCTTTCTTTCTTTCTTTCTTTCTTTCTTTCTTTCTTTCTTTCTTTCTTTCTTTCT
Source organism: Macaca mulatta (assembly GCF_049350105.2). Classification (NCBI taxonomy): domain Eukaryota; kingdom Metazoa; phylum Chordata; class Mammalia; order Primates; family Cercopithecidae; genus Macaca; species Macaca mulatta. The sequence continues at coordinate 129,162,669 of NC_133411.1, forward strand.
TTCTTTCTTTCTTTCTTTCTTTCTTTCTTTCTTTCTTTCTTTCTTTCTTTCTTTCTTTCTTTCTTTCTTTCTTTCTTTCTTTCTTGTTTTTTGTTTTTTGTTTTTGTTTTTGTTTTTGTTTTTGTTTTTAGATGGAGTCTTGCTCCCATCGCCCAGGGATGGATGGAGTGCAGTGGCGTCATCTCGTCTCACCGCAACCTCTGCCTCCTGGGTTCAAGCAATTCTCCTGCCTCAGCCTCCCGAGTAGCTGGGATTATAGGCGCCCGTCACCACACCCGGCTAATTTTTGTAGTTTTAATAGAGAGGGAGTCTCTCCATGTTGGCCAGGCTGGTCTCGAACTCCTGACCCCAGGTGATCCACCCGCTTCGGCCTCCCAAAGTGCTCGGATTACAGGCGGGAGTCACCATGCCTGGCCTATTTATTAACTTTCTGTCTCTCTCACCAGAAAGACAACTGGACATAAACTTGCCAGACACATTCCTGTGGTGGTTCTTCCCACATTTTCTTCTTTAGGTCCCAGTTTCTTGTATAAGTCAAGCATATTCTTTTCTGGTCTAAGCTGGTCTCCAACTTACCTCATTTGTTCCCTACAGATTCAGCTAGACACTGCTTCTGTCATCTATATATCTATTTGCAGAGCTTTTAGACTTTGTAATTGTTTGATGTTCAGGTTTAAACTAAGTAATAGCAACAAATGTATGAAATATTGACCAGTCTGCACCCTTCACCTGTCTTAAATTAGTGCTTCTCAAATTGTCACATACATACAAGTTGTGAAAATTTTGTTAAAAATTCAGATCCTGGGGCAGGGTCTGGGAGTACACATTTCCAACATATTCTTTGAGTACTAAGGTAGACATCACTAAATACTCACAATAACCTAATGAAGTAGGTAATAAAACTAACCCACATCTTCCAGATGAGGAAACTGAAGCAAAGAGAGATTAAATAAATAGCCCAAAGTCACAAGTGAATATGTGGCACTGCCAGAACTGAACCTGCATTCTTAGGCTCCAGAGCATGGGCTTTTGACTGCCACTCTACACAGCCTCTAAGATCAGCAGTCTTGCCTCCCACACGTATACGACTTCGGCTCTTCGTGTTCCCAGATCCTGTGGCACTTATCCATATGATTTTGGAAGGTAAGGAAGTGCTGGCTCTTTCTTCACTGCAAAATAGATTTTTTGAGTTGCCTGGGAATGTAGTTCCTTTTCTTCGAAGGAGTGGTGAAGGGGTAGAGGCGAAGAGAAATGGTTTAGATCAGTGGTTTCAATATTGTCACAACTTAGATTCTTGCTTCATCACATTTCAAATACAAACATAAAAATACAAATAGGCCTTGTTTCCACCCTCTTCTGGAAGGGCTACTGATTGCGTGATCCACTAACTCTTGGGTCAGACAGAATATTGATTGATTGAGTCCTCTGAGTTCACATATATCAGTATAAGAATAGCTGAATTGTTTCCTTAGATGGATATTATAAAAATAACCAAAAGGGTTCTTTAAAAGGTTACTTGTAGACAAATAAATAAACTATATTCAGGATCACTAAACAGTAATATATGAAAGTATATATATAATACAATTATATGGGTCTATCATTTATTCTAATCCTGCCTCAGTAGGGAATTGGAGAAACTTTCCTAACTGGGACACTTCATAAAAAAATACAGATTTCTGGTCCTAAGGCTTTGAACCAAATGACTGGGCAGGGAGCCCAAGAATCTCTGTATTTAACATGCTGGCCAGGTGATTCTGATGATCATCTGCATTTGACCACCAGTATAAGACCACTCTGGCTTTTGGCAGAAAGAGAACCACTTCGATATCTCTCAGCCCTTTAATCAAAGAAATGTCTCTAAGGTTATTTCTTCTACCATATCATATATCAACTGTTGGCTGCAGCTGCTGAGGGCTTTAGTGTTTAACCATTTCATGTCCCTTGGGTTCAGGCACTTATGTGTATAAGGATATAATTTATATCCTTCACACTTGTGAAGCTTATTTGCAGAAATGCTGTCTGCTCTTAATCAGACACTGCTATAGTGGGAAAACAAATAACTAAAACATGTTTGATCAGATCTCTGAGACATAGCTACAAGTGTTAAATACATTTTTGAAGATAGGCCAAGTAGCAAATTAGAAAACAGTTGTTGATTTCAGAAATATTTTGGAAGTGTCTAGTAATTCAAATTTAGCAGGGAAGGTAATTTTGCTTATTGAACAAAAGTGAGTCATAAATAATCCTAGGAAATTAAGCAGCTAGACTAGTATAGGACTTGCGTATTTTATGATTTTAAAAGTTTCCAAAACCAACTCAAAATAAATCTTTAACAATTAAAAAAATTTATCAGTGAAACCTCACTCAGTTTCTATAAGAACCTTGTGGTTGCTTATTTTCTGTGATTATCAATTTAGTAAAATGTTGATTATTTTCTATGTGAAAAGGATCACTCATCTGTTATTCATATACCTGAGGTGTCCCAATTTCTCACTCAAACTAACACGTTAACTTCTTTTAAACTGAGACCTGCAGGTCCTCACATAAATATCAGACTATTTTGAAAGTAACAGAAGCTAAGTTTTCTAGAAAGCAATTGTCATGATTTCTGGCACAAGCCAATGTTTGGAGAGTAATTTTGTTCAGGATCATTGACATTTTGATTTCTAAGAATTTGTTCAAAGAAAAAGTATAGAAAATTAATCTTGAGCCATTCAGACAGCATTTAAGAAGTGAATCTGGAGTAGAGGAGTTGAGGTAGATGTTTAAAAAGAACTATCACAAAAATACAATGGGAGCCAAGAGTATGATTCTAGGCGATTCAGGGAAATACAAGAGGAAAAAATAACTGATTCCTTTGTCTCTTGTCACCCAAGAAGGGGATACAGATAATTTTTTTAAAAATGTTATTTTTATGACCAGAAAACATTTGTTTTATCATAAAAAAGGAAGTTTCTTGGATAGTGCTTTATGTACAAACCTTGAAAATGTGTGAAAGGGACCTGTATATAACTGAGGATAAGATTATAAACTCCTCGAGAGCAGTTATCAGGGCTAATCATTAATATAGTTCCCTAAGCTTCTAGGATTTTATTTGTTGCACTATAAATATCTATTGAATGAGTAAACAATGTAAGTAGAAGTATACTCTTTTGTGCATTTTCTGTGTTAAACCCGAGTCATTTTGAAGTAATTTAACTTATTTTCTATTTCTTACTTCAGTATTTTGACTATAAATTTGAGGCTGATGCTTCTTTTCTTGAGTGTAAGCATGACTTGCAGAGAGGGAAAGTGAAACCAGCCGTCGGGGTACAAGTCACTTTACAATAAACAAAACGGGTAGAGAAAAAAACCAACCTACCCACTCCCACCTTCCAGATTTTTAACTAATGAACTGTGTCTAAGACACCAATAGTAAGTAACTTTTTGTCAACAATATGTTGGTTTGATTAAGCTTGCCCTTCTCTTTATTTTTTGTTGTATTTACTTTTCCAAAATAGTATTTGATTGTTTTAAACTAAGAAAAACAATGTTGTATATTAATACAATGCACTTTTTTGTTCTTTTATTTCTTGTAGTAAAGACAAGAGGATTTAGCTTTCCTTTTGACATTTAAGTCCAGTAGTAAGAGTTCTTCATCTTTTCCTGTGATCTTGGAAGATTACATGGCTAATGCCTTTAATTGCGCTTCTACCTTACTTTGTAATTGCTGCAATGAAATGGTTTGTGAATTCTGATGGGAAATGAGTTAGGCCAGTAAATAACTTTGTTTGAACATGCACAACATAAACAACTTCAATAATGCTTAGTTGCTTAGATACAGTATGCCAGAAGAATCAATATATTCGTGTACATAATTAGTTTGGCTTGGTAAGTATTCAGTTTTTCTGATGAATTTTCTTTCAACTGTTTTCATAATATGAGCTAGCAGATTGAGTATTTTGTCAACCTAGGAAAAAATAGACAAAATATGTCCTTTAACCTTCAGTAAATGTTTGATATTTAACTTCTGTGCTCTATATTTAGTAATAGGTTATTACTTTTTTGCCTCAAACTGTTTTAATTTGTATATTATGTACATGTTTGTATATTTTTTACTGGAGTTGGGAAACACTAACTTGATTAAAGCTTTGGTTTCTCAATTTGTTGATAACAACATATAAAACCCTCTATTGTGCATTCTTATTTCTTTAAAAAAGACAAATATTTCAATCTAACTTATAGCTAGAAGTGGCTCATTAAAGCACATCTTACTCTGCATTTTTCTTTTTGAATTTTTTGGCAGAAAAATTTACCAATGCAGAAACTTCGTACATAGTATTATTTTAATTCCTAGAAGGAAAACATTAAATAAATATAATAAAGTCATATAAATATATATTGATTATATATAAAATCACATAGTAAAGGAAATGATTATATTATGTTAGTCAATCTTTGTGAGATAATTCAAATTTAAATTAATATTCTAAAATTTTTCAGAGCTTATTTTCCTGTTCTCAGAAAATAAAAACACCCCTAAGTAGTAATATTGTTCATGATGGTGTTTTTGCCCTTGTTAAGTCATTTTCTGCTTTAAATTGTCATATTGCTCAATTGGTATTAATTTCTTTTTAAGGAAGAATTGAAAACTCAAGCAGAAAAAAATAAGCGAAGAACAAAAGGCCAAATGCTGAGCATTGAATTAAGTTGGTGGAAGTGAAAAAATTTTAATGTGTAAAAGATGGCATTAAAACTGCTTTTGCACACTGCCTTTGCCAGAGAGAGAAGCCAAAGGGGTTTGTTAGGAGTATAAGAAGGAGGTTTAAAAGTATTCAATAGAAATTAAATGAGAGGCACATTAGACCATTTTAAGTAATCTCATGTGGATATGAGGAAATTAAAGCAATTAAACAATCTGGTGGTGCATAGTGAAAGCCAAGTAGGATCTCCATTTCTTTCTAATGTTTAAAAATAACTTCACATTGAATGGTGGTTTATGTCCTCCAAGGTTAAACTTACACAAGTATTAGACAGTTCCTCACCAGCAATGCTCTGGTTGATGCCCTTCCTCCATATGTTCTCCAGCACTGCCCCTTATAACTCATCCCCTTCATCCCTTCCACACACAAATTCCAGGTTAATTTTGCCTTTCTGAACATCTGGCAGGTTTTATTGGCTGTCTATCTGGTAGCCATTACCTCTTTTTCTTTGCTAATATCATAATTGAGTTAGAACTGCAAAACACCCAATGCAGAGTCTTAAATCATGATTGGTCTCCCGTGATAATGGCAACCTAGTCTCTCTTGTGACATATGACTGAGTTTTGGCCACAGAGATGTAGTTAAATTTGTGCTGAGTACTTCTGGAATATATTTTTCTCACTGAGAAAGCTGCATAAGGAGCAATTTACTGTATGAATGTATAAGAATATGAAGCCATAGGAAAAATGTCAACATACTGAGGGTGGTTGAGTAGAAGAAGACTAAAAGCTTAAGACTTGGAAATGCTTAGTTCTGGACTTCTTAAGAAAACAATAAATACTTTATGGCATAAGCCACTATTAATTGGCTATTTTTTGGTGATTGGTTGCAAATACATTCTATATATACATTCTGTCTCCCTGTTTAGCATTTATTTTCCCTTCTTCTCATAACAGTAACTTGATATTCCCTTGAAACTATTCCTCCACTGTCCTCAGTGCACATATAGATGGCATATATTTAAGCCAGTCTACACACTCCATGCTCCCCAGCTCTTCATCCAGCCATAATGATTGCTTCATACATAAACATATAACTTAGCTGAGATAAGTAAGAATCAGGTCCAGAATGCTAGTTAGAACTTTTGGGGAAGAGATTTTTGTTTTGTCTTGTTTTCTGTTGGAATTTAATCAAAGAAGACATAAACTGGGAGCTATCACAAACAAACATTCTATCCATAAGGGAAGCCTAAAAAGAGGAAGGTAGAACTGTGATAGACACGAGATTCTTATAACAATCCTTGAGACTGCAGTCTGTGGTACTGCAGAATCTTTTGTAGTTTAGTCGATACCTTTTTAAAAAAGTTAAACTTAAGTCATACTGAATTAAAAGGAATCTATCTTCCCTCTGGCACTTAATTCGTTCATCACTTTTTGTATACTGAACCTCTCATTTCTTTTGCTAATGTGTAAGCTTCCTAGGTATAAACCTGATATTTCACTCAGCACAATTCTCTGCCTTTTATTTAGTAGACACACCATAAATATCTGTGGAATTGATATAAATCTCAAAAATTCCGTATATATTGGGATGACAGCCAATCTGAGATTTTCTAAGAATTTTCTTAGAATCGCAGTGTCATATTCTGAAAGTGCGATTCTCCCTTGTCACATATATCTGTGCTTCATAACTGCTCAGGGAAATTTGTGTACAACTTTCTCCCTTCTTACCTATAATTTATCCTAAATTGTATTTTTAATTGAAAAAACTAACATTTTATTCTATCTTATGACTGGTCTGCAACTTTAAACTGCTCAAATTCTCAGTTTTCCATTTTTATCATTCTGTAATCTCTCTCTCTCTCTCCCTTTCGTCTCTTTCCTTCTATAGCCACTGCTCCTTCTCTTTTCTCTCTGTCCCTCCATAGCCACTGCTTTGCTTAGGAATCTCATAAATCTTATAGCCCAAACCCCTACCCTTCCCAGCATCTACTAATTACTGTTTTAGCCTCTACTTCTATGAAATCAACTATTTTAACTTCCACAAGTAAGTGAGAACACATAGGATTTATGTTTCAATGCCTGGTTTATTTCACTTAATATGGTGTCCTCCAAGCTCATCCATGTTGCTGAGAATGACAAGTTTTTTGTTTTCTTTTTTAATCACTAAATTGTATTATATTGTTTATATATTTCACTTTTTCTTTATTCATCTGTTGATGTATACTTAGGTTGATTCCACATCTTAACTATTGTGAATAGTGCTTCAATAAACGTGGAAGTACAGATATTTCTTTGACATACTGATTTTCTTTATTTGGGATTTATTCTCAGTATTGGGATTGCTGGGTCATATAGTAGTTAAATTTTTAGTTTTTTTAAAGGAACTTTCATACTGTTTTCTATAATAGCTGAGCTAATTTACATTTCCACCAACACTCTTCAAGAGTGCCCCTTCTCTCCATTGTCAATAGTATTTGTTATTTTCTGTCTTTTTATTAGTCATTCTAACTGGCATGAGATGATATCTCATTGTAGTTTTGATTTGCATTCCTGATTATTAGTGATGCCGAGGATTTTTATCCATATACCTGTTGACCATTTGTATGTCTTCTTTTGAAAAATGTGTATTCAGTTAATTTGTCCATTTTAAAATTGAATTATTTGGGTTTTATTCTGATGTTGAGTTGTTTTGAATTCCTTGTATATTCTGGTTATTAATCCCAAATGAAGAATTTCTAAATATTTTTCTTATTATACAGGTTGCCTCTTCACTCTGTTGTTTCCTTTGCTTTACAGAAATTTTTAGTTTGATATAATCCCATTTGTCTATTTTTGCTTTCATTGTCTCTGCTTTTAAGGTCATTTCCAGGAAGTCCTTGTCCCAGACTAATGTCCTGAAGCATTTTTAAATTTTTTCTAGTAGTTTCATAGACTTGGGTCTAACATTAAAGTTTTATCTATTTTGAGTTGATGTTTATATATGGAGAGAAATTAGCATCGAGTTTCGTTGTTCTGCCTATGGATATCCAGTTTTTCCAGCATCATTTATTGAAGACTGGACTTTCCAGTCTCATTTAGTTAATGTTCTTGGAGGCTTTGTTGAAAATCAGTTGGCTATAAACATGTGGAATTATTTCTGGGTTCTTTACTCTATTGGTCTATGTGTCTGTTTTTATGTCAGTACCATGCGGTTTTGGTTAGGTAGTATTGTAGTATATTTTGTAGTCAGGTCATGTGATGCCTCCAGCTTTGTTTATGTATTTATTATTTTTGCTCGGGATTGCTTTGGCTATTTGGGGTCTTTTGTGGGTCCATATTAATTTTAGTATTTTTTTCTATTTCTGTAAAAAATGTCATTGGTATTTTGATAGAGATTGCATTGAATCTGTAGATTACCTTTGGAAATATGGTCATTTTTCACAATATTTATTTTTCCAATTCATTAACATAGGATGTATTTCCACTGTTTTGTGTCTTTTTCAATTTCTTCCATCAGTGTTTTATAATATTCTTTTTAGAAATGTTTCACCTTTGTGGTTAAATTTTATTTATATATATTTTATTTTTATTTTGTAGCTATTGTAATTGAAATTGTTTTCTTGATATTTTTCCTGCTAGTTAGCTGTTGATGTATAGAAATGCTACTGAATTTTATATGTTGATTTTGTATCCAGCAACTTTACTGCATTTGGTTATTAGTTCTAAGGTTTTTTGGTGGAGCTTTTAGGGTTTTCTTATATGTATAATTATATTGTCTGCAAACAAGGACACTTTGACTTTCTCTTTTCCAATTTAGATGCCCTGTATTTCATTCTTTTGCATCATTGTTCTGACTAGAACTTCAAGTACTATGTTGAGTAATAGTAGTGAAAGTGGGCATACTTTTCTTGTTCTAGTTATTAGAGGAAAGATGTTTGATGTTTGTTGTTGTGTGATGTATATGTATCATATATGGCCTTTATTGTGTTAAAGTACATTCCTTGTGTACCTCATTTGTTGATAATTTTTATTATGAAATAATGTTACATTTTATCAAATACTTTTCCTTCGTCTATTGAGATGATCATATTATTTGTATCCTTCAGATCTCCTGGGTAAATCTCACTTGATCATGGTAAATAATCTTTTTAATGTGCTGTTGTATTCAGTTTGTTAGTATTTTGTTGAGGATTTTTGCATCTGTGTTCAGCAGGGATATTGGCCTATGTTTTGTTGTTGCTGTGTCATTGTCTAGTTTAGGTATCAGAGAATGTTGGCCCTAAAAATGAGTGTGAGGGAATTCCCTCCTCTTCAATTTTGAAAGAGTTTAGGAATTAATATTAGTTTTTCTTTAAATGTTTGGTAGAATTCATCAGTGATGCCACCAAGTCCTGGGGTTTTATTTGATGAGATACTTTTTATCACTGATTTAATCTTATAACTTGGAATTGGTCTGTTCAGCTTTTCTATTTCTTCTTGGTTCAATCTTGGTAGGTATACGTGCCTGGGAATTTATTCATTTTCTCTAGGTTTTCCATTTTATTGACTGTATAGTTGTTCATAATAGTCTCTAATGATTCTTCATATTTCTGTGGTAGCATTGGTAATGTTTCCTTTTTCGTTTGTGATTTTATTTGAGTATTTTCTCTTTTTTCTTAGTTTGTCTAACTAATGGTTTTTCAATTTTGTTTATCTTTTCAAGAATCCAACATTTCGTTTTCTTGATATTTTGTTTTGTTCATTTAGTCTCATTTAATTCTGCTCCATTCTTTATTATTTATTTCTCTCTACTAATTTGGGGTTTGGTTTGTTGTTTTTGCTTTTCTAGTTCCTTGAGATGCATTGTTAGGTTATTAGAAATCTTTCTACTTTTTGATGTAGGCATTTATTGCTATACATTCGCCTCTTAATTCTGCTTTTGCTGGATCCCATAGGTTTTGGTACAGATGTTTTGGTTTTTGTTTGTTTCAGGAAAATTTTTATTTTTTTTTCTTAATTTCTTCCTTGATCCATTGATTATTCAGGAGCATGTCATTTAATTGGCATGTATTTGTATAGTTTAAAATGTTTCTCTTGTTGATTTCCAGTTTTGTTTCATTGTGGTCAGAAAAAAATGGTACAATTTCAGTTTTATTATATTTGTTGAAACTTGTTTTGTGATCTAACATGTGGTTTGCCTTGGAGTATATTTTGTATGCTGATGAAAACAATGTGTATTCTGCGGGTGTTGGATGAAACCTTCTGTAAATATTTGTTAGGTCCATATGGTGTCAACTGCAGTCTAAATTCCATGTTTCTTTGTTGATTTTCTGTATAGATGATCTATCCAATGCTAAGAGTAAGATGTTGAAGTCCCAGCTATTACTGTATTGAAGCCTATCTTTCCCTTTAGATCTAATCATATTTCTTTTATGTATCTGGGTGCTCTGGTGTGGGATGCATATATATTTAAAATTGTTAATATCTTGCTGAATTAATTACTTTATCATTATGTAATAAACTTCTTTGCCTCTTTTTGCAGTTTTTGGCTTGAACTCAGTTTTATCTGCCACAGATACAGCTACTTTGTTTGCTTTTGGTTTCCCTTTGCGTGGAATACTTTTTCTGTCCCTTCATTTTTAGTCTATAGGAAGCATATAGGTGAGTAATATATTTTTTAATCCATTTGGCAGGTTCTTATCTTTTAAATGGGGGAACTTAATCTTTTGTCCCTTTTGTCCTATTGTAAACAGTCACTTTATATATTTTTCTTTTTTATTTTTGGAGGGCTAGGCTGGTGCCAGTCACACCTCCATGGATAGGAACAAAGTCTAGTTTTATTTTCAGTAATCCCACAGAGGCTACAAAGCTTTGTGAAAACACTAAACATTTGTCTGTTCAGGCTCTTATCTTTAATTATTCCCTGTGTGTTTTACAGATATGAAATAAAATAATAATTTGGTGATGGGAAAACATCAAAGAACATCTCATGAACTATTTGCTAATGATACATGGTCTTTCAAAATTAAACACTAATGACTCACATTTGGCCTCTTAATAATCTTTCTATCTGATATGAAACTAAAGGTTTTAGTACATAATCTGGGAGAACAGATTATGTCAAGACCTTTACTATACTACTACATTTAGAAAGACAATTTTTCTGGGCCTGATCAGTGGTTCTTTAGGTTATAAGTAAAACAGTTGTAGTCAAGTGGGCCAGACAAAAAGTATACACACACACATATGCAAATATGTGTGCATTGTACATATACACACATATTTCTATTTGTATCAACACAAATAAAGACTTTTGTTTCTGTTTCTGTTTAGTAAATTTATGCCTTGTGTCTTTGCCTTTCCCCTTGTGAAATATCTCTCAATTTTGCATTATAATTTTCCCATCTCACCTCAGCTACACAATCACTTATTTGAATTTTGAGCTCTAAATTTTGTAGCAATATATACAGCTTACACTTTTAATATATATTAATTTCTAAATAATAAGACAGTTGATTTTGGGGGCAGGGAATATGACTTAAAAATATCTGCTCCTTTTTATTTGTATCTACTCTATACCACCTAGTTATCTTTCTCCTGGTTTCAACAATTTCGGATATTGAATTTTCATTTAGAAATTATGTTTATGACCTAAATCCCACTGGGAAGTTACTCTAGTAAGTTATAATCAGCATAGTTTTGTCTGTTTTATTATTTTTTCAGTTTTGGAAATTCTGCTGTTTTGGCCACATTTAATGTAGTTAAGAACGATTGCTGTAAAGAAGTATTTGACAAAGTCTAACCTAAATTTCTCTTGAGACATTTTAAAAACATGCACATATAATCCAAAATCTCATTATTATGAACATTAGTCAGATTATTTAAGTTCTGAATAAACTAGTCTTAAGCTGAACTCTGTCTTTATCCTTTTAAAAAAGAGATATTAACAAGCATTAAAAGAACCCTGAAGAGAAACCTAGTGTGTAATTCAATAAAATCTATCATATGTAGAAATCCTCTTGACCAGAAATTCAAGCACATTTTTTTATTACTATACTTTATTCCTTAAAAATAGCAAATGATGGAAGCTCAGGATCTAGAGACTTACTGCTGCAGTTTGATCCCTGCCTCTGTAACTTACCTACTGTAGGACCATGCACAGGTTACTTATCGTCTCTGCACTTAATTATTTTCATATTTAAGATGAGGATGATAATATACCTTTCTTCTCAGATTGTTCTGAAGATAAAATATGATAACAAACATAAAGTATGTTTATAAAAATGCTTGTAATTTCATAAACATTATAAAGTTAAATTCATTAACAAGCACGAGTAATTTACTTATGCGCAAATTCTAGTGACTTTACTATTTACTGACATATCCTCAATATATTATTAGTTTTTTTATCCTCAGTTAGCTTTAAACATGTTTCTAGCTCTCCAAAATATGTATGAAATACTAATCTGAGCATTTTATATGTTATATAATCCTTATAAATGCTAAATATCATTAGTTTTTTTTGCAGAAGGTGTACCAGGATCCAAAGATTTAAAAATATGTCCAGCTTCTAATGAAAATATTAGAACTAACATTTTACATAAGAACGAAAAAATATATAATAACTAAAATAAAGAACTCAAAGCAGGGGCTAACAGTAGATTTCATCACATCTGTGATTTCTAGGTCTACTTCTATTTATGAAGTTATCTCCTGGTTAAAAAGCATTATTTTTCAGCTTCTTTGCAATTCTAATAATTTTATTATATACTTGACATTATGAATCATACATAGTTGAATGTCTAGATTTTGTTATTTTGTTTTATTAATGATTTGGGGGGCATTGTTTCTGCAAGCAGTTAATTTGCTTGCATATAATTTGTTTCTTTTAAGAGCTGTTTAAAGTTTCTGTAAGGAGGATCTAAAACAGCCATTAATTTGGCACTATATTAGGTTTACACACAAGGTGTGGTTTTTATAGGGTCTCTCCCAATGTCCTGAGTATTCAGCAGGGTCTCTCTTAGTCCTTTGTATTCATGCTCTTGTAGTTATTCAGATTCTTACTCCAGCATTTATTTCTTCGTTGGCCACTGGGAGTCTTGTCCTGCAGAAGTGAAGCTTAATATTTGGCTAAATATTCAAGCAGACTCTCTGTGAAGATTTATGGAAGTCTTATGCTGCACAACTCCCTTCTTTCCCACAGTCTTCCTCAATCATTCCAACCATTTCACTACCTTTGAACCGCACTTTCTGTCTCCATTCAGTGAGACTGCCATACTCTTCTTTGCAACCCCCACTACTACCACCTCCAAAAATTGTCTCTAGGAAGAAAGCCAAAGCAGTCATGGAGTTTAAGTGTCTCTCAAAGCTCTCAGTTCAGTGTGGTCTGTTGTACAACCTCTGAAGCAAGTTATTACATATACTTTACCCAGCTTTACAGTTATTTATGGTGGGCAAACATGTTTAATACCAGTTACCCATAAAGGTTAGAAGTGGAAGTATATATTATTAGTGTTTTTATAAATATTTTTCTCTTGTTTATTTTACACTGGTTACTTACTCATATGTTACTATTGCTCCTTAAATATAAATAATTTGGGTGAAGATAACAGTGTAGTTTAAAAGTTTGTAAGAGACATTCAGTTTTGTCCCTAATAACTCATAGCCTAGTTCATGTTTCTTTTGACATTTCCACTGATTGTAAATACATGTGTGTATTTACATGTGTGTGTGTGTTTAACTGAAAGATGAAATAATAACATTGAGAGCTTCAAATACTTAGTCTATGCAAAAGAAAACTGTAAGGTTGTTTCCCGTGGTCATTGTGGTATTGTGCTCCTGAATTTTCATTATGTGTGGGATTTTTACCATGCTTACCTAGAAACAGAAAAGCAATAAATGCAACATGAGCTTTGAATTCATTGTATTTTGTTTGTTTTTCATTCGTTCTTCTTTTCTTCCTTTCCTTTCCTTTCTTTTCCTTTCTTCCTTCGTTCCTTCCTTCTTTTTTCTTTTCTTTAACTTTACTTTTCTTTCTTCTTTCCTTCCTTTCATTTTCTTTCTTTACTTTTTTCTTTTCTTTCTTTACTTTTCTTTCTTTTCTTCTTTCCTTCCTTTCCTTTCTTTTCCTTTTTCTTCTCTCTCTCTTTTTCCTATTTTTTCTCTCCTTTCTTTTCTTTATTTCTATCTTTCTTCCATTTTTTGAGACAGGGTCTCTTTCTGCCTCCCAGGTTGGAGTGCAATGGCGCAGTCTTGGCTTACTGCTACCTCTGCTTCCTGGGCTCAGTTGGTCCTTCTGCCTCAGCCTCTTGAGTAGCTAGGACCACCACCATGCCTGGCTAATTTTTTTGTAGAGATGGGATTTTGTCATGTTGACCAGGCTGGTCTTGAACTTCTGGGCTTCAGAGATCCATCTGCCTCAACTTCCCAAATTGGTGGAATTACAGGTGTGAGGCACTGCACCTGGCCTCCATAGATTTTTTTTTCTGTCATATAATAAAATATATTATTCGTGACTGAAAGAATTTTTGTATCCTTCATTTTTCTCATTAGTTTTCAGATCAGCAGAATTAGAACATGAGTGAAGAGAATGAAGCTACAAATTAAAATAAGATAAAACATAGAAGTAAAAACCCTTTAACATTGCTAAAACAGAAAAAGTTTGATACTTACTAATGTTCCAATATGGAAGTAATATAACAGCATCACCGGAATTAATCTGTTCCCTGAGTCATACTATTGCTTCCAGATGATATATTGATGCTTTCACAAAGGTAAAATGCCATTTCCTAAGAGGAATACTAATTTAGAGGATGTGGTTCATTCATCTATTCAGGAGATGGTAAGAAACCTCCCTGGGCTTTATACCATCAGCTATTGCCTTGGAGCCGCTTCTCCTTAACACCTGAGAAACTTAAAGCAAATTACTTAATCCCTCTAGGTCTCCGTTTTCTCATTCATACAATGGGGGATAATAAAGTATTACATTATAAGGTTATTGGAAAATTTCATTATATTTAATCTTTATCATATTTAATATGAAAATCATTTAAAAGGCATGGGGTTTTAAGGCTGTAACAGTTGCAGTTTTCTCCATTCTGTTTAAAAATCTTGTGCCTTTTCCTATATTCTTAGTTCCTAGATGATATAGGTCTAAGATCTTTAGAAGATGCTAAGCCGTGGCTACCATTAGTCTCCTGGCATATACTTGATGCCCTCTTACTCACCCCACCCCTCATGCTTTAGATATCTCCTCTCATTAGTACCTCTACCCAGTTTTTGATTAGGTATATATTTATTTCTATGTAACAAATCACTTCAGAGCTTAGTAATTTAAAACTATAACAGTTATTATTTCCTACAATATTGTGCATCATGTATTTAAACAGGGTTCAGGTGAAGGATTGCAGAACTGGAGTCA
Source organism: Macaca mulatta (assembly GCF_049350105.2). Taxonomy (NCBI): domain Eukaryota; kingdom Metazoa; phylum Chordata; class Mammalia; order Primates; family Cercopithecidae; genus Macaca; species Macaca mulatta. Next base: position 129,177,734 of record NC_133411.1, read on the forward strand.
ATAATCTGGTGTTTCAGTGCTATGCCATGTGGTCTCTTCCTTTCCAATAGGGAAGTCTGGCATGAACTTTCTTAAAGTATGGGTGGGCTGTAAGAGAATTCCAAGAGAACATGCCCCATTATGCAAGTGATTATTAATGCTCTGTTTACATCATGCCTGCTACTATACCACTGGCCATGGAAGTCATATGGTCAAGCTCAAAATCAATGTCTGGTGTCACTTATTAAGAGCATAAGTACCAGGGGACATGGTTTATTGGCAACCAGCAGTGAAATAGTCTGCCATAGTGGCTATCATGGGAATTAAATAGTGTGAAAGTTAATAGCTTTTATAAATAACCCTTATACTGTAATTCAGTAAGTCTTAAATTACCGTCCAAAGATGTCCAATAGTTCAAAGGCAGCAGCTTAACAAATATTGATGTAATTCATTGTACGAATTAGAACATCGTGTTGTAACATTTGAGGAAATACCTTTTAATGAGAAACAAAGTGAATCACAGTATGAAACTATCCTTTTTCCTCCTTGAAGACAGTGGGATGCTCTAGGAAGACTCTCAGGAAGAGAAGTCTAGTATTAGGTCTATTACATTTATTAGTTTATGAACAAGTGTTTATTTTTCTGAGCCTCAGTTTCCTTTTCTGTAAAATTAGACATTTGTCCTGATGGTCACAAGGAACACTTCCAGCTCTACATTTTCATGTGTTTCTTAGTCTTAGTGAAGTGGCTAATGTGGTTTGAAAATGTTTTTCAGTCTTCCTCAGGCAGTAGTAATGGGAAGTAATACTCTCTGATTTTCTTTTGCCTTTCTGGGAAATGCTTATTTCACTGTCAACAACTTTTATATGAAAGAAGTTTCTGGTCACAGTTGGCCTCACTCAGCAGCACAATTGGCAATTGCAAAATCGTTGAACAAACCCAGATGCCCATCGAGAAACGAGTGGATACAGAAACTGTGGTACACACACACACACACACACACACACACACACACACACACACACACTAGAATACTACTCAGCCATAAAAAGTAATGAATTAACGGCATTTGCAGTGACCAGCATGAGATTGGAGATTATTATTCTAAGTGAAATAACTGAGGAATGGAAAACCAAATATTGTATGTTCTCACTGATATGTGAGAGCTAAACTATGAGTTCACAAAGTCATAAGAATTATGCAATGGACTTTGGGGACTTGAGGGGAAGGATGGAAAGGGGGAGAGGGATAAAAGACTACAAATAGGGTACAGCGTACACTGCTTGGGTGATAGTTGCACCAAAAATCTCACAAATCACCACTAAAGAACTTATGTAGTCAAATACCACCTGTATGCCAATAACCTATGGAAAAAAAAAAAAGCAAATTCTATTGACCCTTAACAATGTGGCTGTTAAAGGTGCTGATCTCTGTCTGCACAGTTGAAAATCTACATATTGCTTTGACGCCACAAAAACTTAACTACTATTAGGTTATTGTTGATCAGAAGCCTTACCAATAACATAAACAGCAGATTAATACATATTTTATATATGTATTATATAATGTATTCTAACAATAAAGTAAGCTAGAGAAAAGAAAATGCGATTAAGAAAATCATAAGAAGGAGAAAATATATTTGTTATTCCTTAAGTGGAAGTGGATCATTGTAAAGATCTTCATCCTTTTCGTCTTCATGGAGAATGGCTGAATAAAACAAGAAAGAGGAGGGGTTGGTCTCGCTGTCTCAGGGATGGCAGAGCTGGAAGCAAATGTGTAAGTGGACTCACACAGTTCAAACCTGTGATATACAGAAACCAACTGTAGTATTTACCTGTTTAATTTTGAGGAGCTATACTCAGCCAAAAACAATTTTTCTAATCAAAAGTCATTTATTTAGGCCAGGCACAATGGCTCTCGCCTGTAATCTCAGCACTTTAGGAGGCTGAGGCGGGCAGATCACTTCAGGTCAGGAGTTCGAAACCAGCCTGGTCATCAGGGTAAAACCCCATCTCTACTAAAAATACAAAAATTAGCTGGGTGTGGTGGTGGGCACCTGTAATCCCAGCTACTTGGGAGGCGGAGACAGGAGAAACACTTGAACCCGGAAGGTGCAGGTTGCAGTGAGCAGAGATTATGGCACTGCACTCCAGACTGGGTGACAGAGTGAGACTCTGTCTACAAAAAAAAGAAAAAACAAAATCATTTATTTAAATACTCTACCGTCTTTCCATTCATTGATACATCCATTTAATTATTCATCCATCCATCTATTTACTAAATAATTACTAGATATAAGAAAATTCTATAACAAATATAATAAGGATTAATACAGGATCTGAAAATTGATAACTGTAGCATTTTACTTGGCTATAAGAGCATTTTTATTATTTATTTATTTATTTATTTTTTGAGATGGAGTTTTGCTCTGTCATTTGGGCTGGAGTGCAGTGGTGCAATCTCAGCTCATTGCAACGTCCGCCTCCTTCGTTCAAGCAATTCTCCTGCCTCAGCCTCCCAAGTAAGTGAGACTACAGGTGCACACCACCACACCTGGCTATTTTTTTGTATCTTTTGTAGAGATGGGGTTTCACCATGTTGGTCAGGCTGGTCTCAAACTCCTGACCTCGTGATCTGTCCACTTGGCCTCCCAAAGTGCTGGGATTACAGGTGTGAGCCACCATGCCCAGCCTAAGAGCATTTTTAAATATTATAAATATATTTCAGAACTTAGGCTTTTTATATCTCAACCTTATGATAAGTTACTTCATATACTTGTGATGCTTGTCTGCCCCTGAAGGCATTTAAGGTTATGAGAACCATAGGAAAAGTTGTTATTATCTATTAAAATGTAATATATTATCTTTTTTTCTTACGAAAAAAATTGTTTTCTTAAAAATTAACAATTTGATCAGGAAGTGAAGCTGGGCTTTCACTTTAAGGCTTGAGGAGGAGAAAGGCTATTTAGGCATGTGAGAGGCACAAGTGAAGAGTCTAGTGGGTGTTCTAGGATTAGGGAGGGTTAGAGATAAAATCAATTCTGGATATTTAGATGATACTTGATTTTTGATTTTGGTAAACCATGACAACTTAGGGTAAGAGCCATGAAAAAAATTATAGTTTACCTTTTGGGGAAGGGAGAGTTAAACTGTAACCCAATGTATTGACGATAAAGAAAAGTAATTATTTATTTGAGAACCAGGCCATGGATGCTGCCAAATTATTTGTCTATTATTGTTATATTACTGATGCCTATAGAATTTTCGAAATTTATTCCTGTTTTTTTTTTCTTTCTCTCTCATATAGCCCTTATCTCAACAATACTTTTTGAAAAAAATTTCAGTTGGATCATGGAAGGAATTGTATAGAAATGAACAGATTGTGTAAAGATGAATGGGAAAGTCAAGGTAGTCTTATTAGGCAATTAGTGATTAATAAGGATACCTTCATTATTTTAGAAAGAATTGAATAAAATATCAAAATTAAACCCAGGCCCAGTGTATATAATATCCTAAAACAGGTTCTAAGAAGTGGATACCTTGACAATACTCTAACATCTGTATTCACTTCTATTTAAAACAGTTCTGTTTACATTTTTAAGATTTTTAAAGACAAATAGTAGAAAATACTGAACATTTTCCCAAGATGAGTAACTCAAAGACAGGTAGCTTCATGGTCAATAGTCAAATTATGCCCTGGCAAGGCTGCATTATCCATCGACTCCCACAGACCCAACTCTTCAGACCTATTAGCTTTTCAGTAACTTATAACTATATTGGAGACCTAAAAATTACGGGCTCTAAAATACTGAAAGAAAGGCAGGTATTCGTGAGCCATCGCACCTGGCCTCTTTTATCATTCTTATAATATCCTCCTCTTTTGTGTTTTTCTTCCTCTTCCACCCTACGTCTCAATTTTAGGCAATTGGTTGAAGGCAAAGCAATTTCCTTGTAAGATGGATAGCAAGGCCTTTCTCCATTCATGACAAATAAAATAATTTTGTACAAATTCCTTCGAGCTTTAAAAAAATGAATAGCATGGCCTGTTTTCAAGTATTATATATCCATTAAAGACTATTTTATCTAAGTTCCTTTCCTTAACTTCTCTAATTGGATAAGGTATTTTATGAGAGGGTACATGAGAAAGAGGTGCTGTTGCTTGCTTAATTATATCCACCAATCATTTGGCTTTTTGGAAATATTTTCAGGACAGTGAAGACTTTTAAAGCAGAAATACACATTTATAACATTTGGACAACCACTGGAAGCTTTTGGGGAATGACAAGGAGAACATATTCTCGTATTCTACTGAGTTTATTCAGAGATTTAGTTTACATTTTTGTTTCTAAACATACAACTGATGAGAAATAAAATATATATTTTTAAGAGTAGATAATCTGATAATGGCAACCAGTGTAAAAGAACTTTAGCAGCAGAGCTTTCAAGATTCATGAGAAACAAAATAGATTTAACCATGGAAACTGAGTTCATATTTCTCTAAAACTGACAATTTCTTCTCTCTTAAGTGATTTTTCTACCATGAGAAAAAAATTTCTTCTAAATTTAGCATGATTTATTGTTGGTCCAATGTAGTTAAAGAGAATATTATACAAATTTTGAACTAAGTCCCTGTTTCTATCAAAATGTAAAATCTGTGGCAATATCAATACTTCTTGAATCATTCACTGAAAGTGCCATGCAAGGTGATATGGTTTTGATATTTGTGTTTTCACCCAAATCTTATGATAAATTGTTATTCCCAATGTTGGAGGTGGGGAGGTGATTAGTTCATGAGGCAGACTGCTCCCTTGCTGTTTTTGTGATAGTGAGTTCTCATGATATCTGGTTGCTTAAAAGTGTGTAGCACCAGCTGGGCACGGTGACTCACACCTATAATTTCAGCACTTTGGGAGGCCAAGGCAGGCAAATCATGAGGTCAGGAGTTCGAGACCAGCCTGGCCAATATGGCAAAACCTCATCTCTACTTAAAATACAAAAATTAGCCGGGCGTGGTGGCATGGAACTGTAGTCCCAGCTACTTGGGAGGCTGAGACAGGATAATTGCTTGAATCCAGGAGGCAGAGGTTGCAGTGAGCCGAGATCATGCCACTGCACTCCAGCCTGGGTGACAGGGCAAGACTCCATCACACACACACACACACACACACACACACACACACACACACACACACAAAGTGTGTAGTACGTCCTCCTTCACTCTCTTCCTCCTTCTCTGGCCATATAAGACATGCCTGCTTCCCCTTTACCTTGCGTCGTGATGGAGTTTCTTGAGGCCTCCCCAGCCATGCTTCTAATACAATTTGTGGAACTGTGAGTCAATTAAACCTCTTTTCATTATAAATAACAGTTTCAGGTATGTCTTTATGGCAGTGCAAGAATGGACTAATACAGAAAATTGGCACAAAGAAGTGGATCATTACTATAAAGATAATTGAAAATGTAAAAGCAACTTTAGAACAGGGTCATGGGCAGAGATTTGAACAGTTTGGAGGGCTCAGAGGAAGACAGAAAGATAGGGGAAGTTCAGAGCTTCCTAGAGACTTGTTAAATTGTTGTGACCAAAATGTTCATAGAGATATGGACAATGAAGTTTAGGCTGAGGTGGTCTCAGATGAAGATGAGGAACTTATACGGAACTGGAGTAGAAGCCACTCTTGCTGTGTGTTAGCAAACAGACTGACAGCATTGTGCCCCTGCTCTAGGGATCTGTGAAACTTTGAAATGAGAGGGATGATTTAGGATATCTGATTGAAGAAATTTCTAAGCAGCAAAACATTCAAGAAGTAGCCTGGCTGCTTCCAATAGCATATGGTTCTATGTGTGAGCAAAGAGATGACCTGAAACTGGAAATTATATTTAAAAGGGAAGCAGAGTGTAAAGGTTGGGAAAATTTGCAGCCTGCCTGACCATATGGTAGAAAAACGCCCATGTTCTGGGGAGGAATTCAAGACTGCTGCAGAAATTTGCATAAGTAGAGAGGAGCCAAATATTAATAGCCAAGACAACGGGGAAAATGTCTCCAAGATGTCTCAGAGACCTTCATGGCAGCTCTGCCTTTACAGGCCCAGAGGCCTAGGAGAGAGGAATGGCTTTGTGGGCTAGGACCAGCACCCCACCACACTGTGCAACCTAGAGATACTGCTTCCTGAGTTTCAGCTGCTCTAGTGCTAGCAGTGGCTAAAAGGGCCCCCAGATAAATCTCAGGCCACTGCTCCAGAGGGTGTAAGCGGTAAGCCTTGGCATCTTCCATGTGGTGGTAAGCCTGGGGATGTGCAGAGGGTCAGAGTGGAGGCTTGGGAGCCTCCACCTAGATTTCAGAAGATGTATGAGAATGCCTGAATGTCTAGGTGGAAGTCTGTTGCAGGGGTAGAGCCCTCATGGAGAACATCTACTAGTGCAGTTTGGGGGTAAGTATGGGGTTGGAGCCCACCCACAGAGTTCCCCCTGGGCCATTGCCTAGTAGAGATGTGAGAAGAGGGCCTCCATCCTCCAGACTCCAGAATGATGGATCCAACAACAGTTTTCACTGTGAACCTGGAAAAGCTATGGGCACTCAATGTCAACCCATGAAAGCAGCCACAGGGGCTATATCCTGCAGAGCCATAAGAGAAGAACTACCCAAGGCCTTGGGAGCCTACCTCTTGCATCAGTGTTGTCTGGATTTGAGACATGGAGTCAAAGGAGATTATTTTGGAGCTTTGAAATTTAATGATTGCCCTACTGGTTTTTGGACTTGGACTTACCTGAGCCTGAAGCCCCTTTGTTTTGGCCAATTTTTCTCTTTTGGAAAGTGAATATTTACCCAATGCCTATACCCCATTGTATCTTGGAAATAACTAACTTGTTTTTGAGGTTACAGTTTCATAGGTGGAAGGAACTTACTTTGTCTTGGATGAGGTTTTGGACTGTGGACTTCGGAGTTAATGCTGAAATGAGTTAAGACTAAGGGGCTATTGAGAAGGGTTATTTTGTAATGTGAGAAGAACATAAAATTTGAGAGATCTCAGTGGCAGAATAATATGGTTCAGATTTGTGTCTTCACCCAAATCTCATGTTGAATTGTCATCCCCAGTGTTGGAGGAGAGCCCTGGTGGGAGGTGATTGGATCATGGAAGTGGCCCCCTCCTTCATTGTTCTTGTTATAGTGACTGAGTTCTCATGAGATCCGGTTGTTTAAAAGTGTGTAACACGTGCCCCTTTGCTCTCTTCCTCCTTCTTCAGGCATGTAAGAAATGCCTGCTTCCCCTTCGTCTTCCACCAGGATTGAAAGTTTCCTGAGGCCTCCCCAATCATTTTTCCTGTATCTGTGGAACCATGAGCTAATTAAATCTCTTTTCTGTTTGTGTATTACCGTTTTAGGTATTTCTCTGTAGCCATGAAAGAATGGAGTAATACACAAGGTCATTTATAAACATTTATTTTGAAATGATAGATGGAATATCTTCATTTGAAATGCTAGTGAGATGGGTAATTTCTAATAATTTACAGGCTTTCATTATATCATATGTTCAGTGAATATGCTATAAAATAATCTTCAGTTTAACAGTTGATATTGTAATCACTGCATTAAATAAAATATTCATTGCATTTTCACACGGTTTGCTCAAAACCACTAAGCAAGGGGTAGTGTGGTCTAAAAATTCATTAATAAATCATAACCATCTTACTCTATCCAGTTAAAGTATGATTATCTAATTTTTGAGATATAGGGACTTCTGTGGAGGTATTCTTAATTCCCTAAGAATTAAAAGAAGAAAGGTATCACCATATATATAGTAAATCGAGTATGCCCAAACAGAGATCTTTTTAAGCATATGCAGATAGGCTGCTCACCTGTTATGATAAAAAACTCAATATGGTTAGATTGGCTGCAAAACTAATATTGGATAAGAAGTCTATGCAATATAGCAATGGGACAAAGATGACCTGGGTAATACATGTCTCAGATTCAGTAAGGTGCAGAGATCAGATTTTGGTGTGATGTTTTCATTTCTTCATAAAGTCTTTCACTTAACAATATCTTTGAGCCTCATATTTATAATCTATGTAATGAAAATGATAACACATTTCACAATATTGCTGAAATAACACAATGGATGTCAATAATGTAATAAATGATATGAAATGCTACTCAATTTGGGTGAGAATCGATATTGTCAACTAGGACTCACAAGACAAAATGTGTACAAATATTTAGCAATAGTTTGTGCTAAATAAAACATTATAAAAATTTAAAAAATACTTGCTAAAATTAAGAATATAAAATGGTCAGTATATTATTAATCTTAAAATAAAAATTCATTAGAAAAGATCAAGAATACATGATCATTGAATTTCTTGCACTCTTTCAGTTAACCTTCATCCTGAAAAATTAAAAATTAAGTTTATTAGAAAAAATGTACATATAAAGTTGAAAATAAGCCTTTTCTGTTAGTTTGGTTTATTTGAATGTTAATCCCTTACTTAGATGGCTATTAACTCTGTAGTATCGTTTAGTAAAAATTGAAACACTCTATCTCCAACATGTAAAAATATATGACAGTATCACAAAGGATGAGAAGAAATTAGAAATATCTTGTTGTAAGGTTCTTATACTGTAAGTGAAGTGCTATAATATTACTTGAAGGTAGAGTCTGATTAATTAAAGAAGTCTATTGTAAGTCCTAGGACAACCACCAAACTCAATTTTTTGAAATGATAGTAAGCCATTATTGTGAGTAAAACTAAATCTTAAAAAAGGTTCAATTAATTTTTAAAGAGGCAGAAAAAGAAGGAGGAATAAATTTAAAAAATAGGTAATACCTAGGATAATGGTAAATTTTAATTGACTATATTAATATTCACATTAAAATATACAGGGTCTAAACCTACCAATTTAAAGACAGAAATTGTAGAATTGGATTTTTTTTTTTTTTTTTAAAAAGCATGGGTCAGGTATATGTTGCCTATAGGAAACCTATTTTAAATATAAAGGCATACGTAATTTAAAGTTAAAAAGATGAAAAAACATATACCATGCAAATGTAAATTAAAATAAAGGTGGGTTAACTACACCAGACAATGCAGCCTTCAGAACAAGGAATGTTACTAAAAATAAAAAGGGACAGACATTACATAATGGTAAAGGGGTTCAATTCTCTAAGATGTAACTTCTAAATATGTATGCACCAGAGTTTCAAAATACATAAAGAAGATAAAGAAAATTAAACAAATGAGGTATTACTGAGCAGTGAAGGAAATTATTGATAAAAGAAACATGGGTAAATCAAATTTATCTAAATGAACAAAAACCAGATAAAAGAGTAAATACTATCTATGTCTGTTTGTTTGAGATGCTAAAAATGCAAACTTAATAAAATTCTACAAAATGCAAACTAATTCATAGTACATTATGCATATTAGTGTTGCCTCAGGGAAGATAGAGGCACATGAGGGATGATTATAATGAAACATGAGGAAAATTTGGGGGTCATGGATATGTTCATTTTCTTGATTATAGTGATGGTTTTATAGTTGTTTTTATGCTAGAACTTATGTGACTGTACCCTGTAAGTAAATATGTGCGATTTATTGCATTATAATTATTCTGTAAAATGTTAAAAACTTTATATCCAAAGTTATGCAATCTATTCTCAATGTCTGATTTCAATTAATGCATAATTACATGAAGGGCCAGGGCATTAAAAAATCTAACTGATTGATAGCGCAACAATTAATTTTTTTATTGAGCCAATACTCTTTCTTTAGAACGAGGTTTTTTTTTTCAGAAGACTTCTTTGTAAAGCTATTATTTTATTGCCAAACTACCAGTCTACCATTAGGCTGAAAAGTATGTAAATCCAAGTGGTGACCTTTGTACAAATCATTCACTTGGGAAAATGAGAAAAATTAGTAGGCATTTAAGGGTAATGGTTACTGAATATAGAATTATGGATAATATGACTTGTTTCTAATTTCCCCTCTGCAATGAACTATGGCTTCAGGGTCATAATTTTACCTCTGATGTCTCTATATTCACAACTGGAAAATAAGGAGCTGAATAAACTGAACGTTTCTAATTCTAAACCCTACGATTTAATAGCAATACATATTTATATTATACATATACAACCTAGGTATTACATACATGAAGATAAAATCATTCCAACAAGAAGTTACAGGAAGCTGTAAGCACGTTGTTATAATACTATGTGTTTTCTGTGACTAGACACATTATCATAGGGTGCCTTAGGAATACAGAGGAAAGAAACACCTAACTCGGAGAGTATAGTAGACACTTGTTGGTTATTTTCCCATTATTCACTGCCTTTTCTTACTTTCCATCTGTTCCTGATTCCTACCACCTGCCCATGTTATTCAAGACAGGTAGATTACTCCGTGTCTTCAAATTGTGTCCTAAGCTTATCCAACAAAAATCTTAGGACTTATATTGAGAATTTTGGAGTATGCACATAATGAACACAGGATAGGTATGAAATGACTTTTATTCTAATTTCTCCCTCTAAGCACTAATGTGCTGACAATACATACATAACCTATAGAACATCTCCATGGTTATCCTTTTTCAATGTTTACCATAAAGTATTTGAATCTAATTTTTATTTTTCTTACCTGGATAGTATATTCATGTTAGACCAGGCTAGGATATGTATGTAGTTCTCTAACTTGCTATGGCTGACATATAAGTCCATTCACATAGCCTGAGATGGGGCCAGCTCTATGAAACTACATGAACTGAAGATATATATGAGGTGGTTTTCAATGAAAGATGGTAGTAATGTCAATAAAAGTTGGAGATGTATGTCTGGCAATCAATAGATGTCAATTACAATATATAATAAAATGAGTTAATATATTCTATGTTGTCTAACACCCAAACAGGTAACTTGTCAACCATACAATGTCTTTTATTTAGGATTTTGAAGATGAGGGTTAGAAAATTAAATGTAATATAATGTTATCAGAGCACAAAAGAAAACTTAAGGATATAAAGTTGTACATCCCAGAAAATTAACTATTTGATTTCTTCTCCTTTAAAGACATGTTTATTTTCTAGAAATAATCTAATGAAGAATAATCTAACATCTTCTTATAGTTTGAGGAAATCTTCATTAAAACTTCTTTATTCTTGTTTACATGGTAATGTCTCTATTGTCATCTGGCCTATCAATGTCTACCTGTTAGTCTATATGCTAATTTTTCAGTTAGATGGGTTTTAGGTAGAATCTATACCTGATTTTTTGTTATCTTTCAATTTAAAAAATTCAGTAATGATGAGTTATCTCTAGTATATAATTCCATCTTTAGTTGTTTTTTCTATTTTTGATTTTCAAGCTCATAATCATTTTATATTTTTATAAAATTCATGAACGCTCATTACCTTTTAAACAAGAGGGGAAATCATATATCTGGCCATTATTCAAAGGAAAAGCTTAATATGGGCTTCCAGATCTCCATGGGAACCCAATAAGTGTTCCCATGATTCATTTTCTAGACATGGAAAAAAAAATTAGTTTCCATGGAGATACAAAGGTGGGCTAAACAGAGATGGCCTCTAGGGGTCATTGACATTGTAAGCCCAGACAATTCTGCATCCTTCTTGATCCTCAATATGTTTGAGGTACTTCTGAATTCAATCTGAAATGGCAATGAGTAACTTAAACAGTTTTTAAAATATTTCTTGTGAAATTTTTAAAAACTGATTTGCATTTCTATATAATAATAGACAGGTATATATAAAATAATCTGGAGAATAAACTTCTTAGGATATGTAATAACTGAAAGCTTAAAGTTTGCTGTGGAAAAAAATTCAATAATACACTATGAAATGATATTATGTCATTGCTTTTTGGGAGAAAAAAATCTCTTAGTGATTTTTATCATAGAAGATTTTTTAAAATTACTAATCACTTTAACCAGAATATATTCATTGTTCTCAAATAAAAATCTCTACACAAAACCTTTCACTCCATGTTTGACATTTTATAGATCCAAGCAATCAACATTCACTTTGCCAGTAGTGGTATTGTTTCCAATGAGGTAGAATCAGTAGTTTCTTCTTTTACAGTTTTATAGTTAGTCAGGTCTAGGAGATACTATCAGTGTGCTCAAGTAAAAATGACAACCATATCATGTGTTTAGCACAATTGAACAAAAGAAAATTGCACATAGAATAGAGCAGACAGGATTTATATTCATATTCATTAATGAATGTATTCATTCAAGAAAAATACACTGAGTACATGCTATATGTCAGGTATTATGAACAAAACTTTGAGTAAAGAAATAAAAGATGGTCACTGGCTGGGCACGGTGGCTCACGCCTGTAATCCCAGCACTTTGGGAGGCCAAGGTGGGCGGATCACCTGAAGTCAGGAGTTTGAGACCAGCCTGCCCAACATGGTGAAACCCCATCTCTACTAAAAACACAAAAATTAGCTGGATGTGGTGGTGGATGCCTACTAATTCCTAGTAATTCCAGCTACTAAGGAGGCTGAGGCAGGAGAATTACTTGAACCCAGGAGGTGGAGGTTGCAGTAAGCCAAGGTCACGCCACTGCACTCCAGCCTGGGTGACAGAGCAAGACTCCATCTCAAAAAAAAAAAAAAAAAAAAAAGGGACAGAGAGAGAGAAAGATGGTCACTTTCCTCTGCAATCTTAAATAAGCGATTACAAAACTACATAAAAAATGCTGGGAAGGAGGTATAAATAGGGAAGGATAGGGATACTTAGGAGAGGCTCCTATCTCAGACAAGACAGGGTTCAGATGAATGTGACACTTGAATTGGATGTTGAATAAATGTAGGAAGTAACACAGTAGGTGAAAAACAGAAGGGAACAGCATACAAAGCATCCAGATATGAGCTAGACTGATACATTGCCAAATAAGTTCTTCACCATGTTTGGAAGGATGGGAACAGGTGTGGGAAATGCTAGATAAATAACTAGAATATTGAGAAATGACATTTTGAAGTGTTCTGTAAGTGTGCTCAGGATTTAAAACAAATTGATACATACAGATGATTCTAAAAATGAGCATACCGGGGCTCATTTTTAGTACAGAGAGAGCCTGGAAGCCTATGAGACCATAAGCATAGAAACTAATTAGGCACCCATTAAAATATTCAAAGCAGAAATACCATGGGAGTAGTTCATGTGAGTAAATTCAGAATCCATGAAGGAAAAATTCAGTTATTTTATCCTTGAGAGACACTTTTGAATTTCACAGAACTCAAGTTGATTTTCTATCAATATACTGGTCTAAGGCAGAAGTTACAAAGTAGCAGTGACTAATGAGCTATGTTTGGTCCAAATGTGTGCTGACTCACTTTGTGTTTAAAATAATTAAATTGGAATGCCCTTGGATTCAGCGAGTACTTTTAGATCCAGTTTGCTGCAGTCCTCACTACTCTCTATTATCACTTATTTCAAGTATTGAGGTTACCATTACGACCACATTGATTTGAACCACGTCAGTTCATAGGCACCCACTTAAAGTATTCCTTAACTATTTTGTATGTCGTATTATACTTCTTCATGTGTATTCTCTTGATTTGTTCATCCTTTTCTTAAATGTTCTGCTGGTTTTAAAAGTAACTTTTAGTATTAGGATTTATCATTAAGTTTATGTTTATTAAGTTTATCATTATGTTTGAATTAGTACATTTTACTTTTCTCAATCTGCCTAAATTATTTTTTTTTATCTTTTGTCAGTATTATAAGCATTAAGCTTGATAATTTAAAAACTGTAATACATGTATTTCTTGTTGCTATTAAGTGGAACAAGACATGAGTCAACCAGATGAGATTTATCAAGACAAACAAATTGCTTGTTGCAAGCCTAATAATCCAGGACAAAATCGCGTGAAAATTTCTTGTCGAGTAATGCAGCTGGAGACCAAAGATAACTATTTCTACTACACAATAAAAATATCAAACAAATACTGAGAGTTTACAATGTTCCAAAAACGATTCGAAGCATTCAAATGGGATGAACTGATTTAATCATCATAACAACTTTATAATTATTTTTAGGGAAGAGAAAACCAAAGCACACAGTGGATAATTGACCTTGCTAATATAACACAGCTACCAAGTAACAGAGTTTGAGATTTGATCCTAAAGAATCTGAATTAGAGTGAATTTATATGATGAGAAAAAGAAAATCACTTTTTCACATGAAATAGAAGATCCATTCATTAATATTTGTGAATTTGATATCACGTGTCATTTGAGACTTTTTATTATAGAAATTTTCAAATACATGTGACAGTAGAGGGAAGTCCTGTGTACCAATCGCACCGCTTTACTAACAGTCCACTCATATGCCATCTAGTTTCATCTATACTCTTACATGTACCATTAAAAAAAAAACTGGACTATTTTAAAGCAAATCTAAAATATTATAGCATCTTATTTCCAAAAGAGGAGGGCGTGTAAAACAATACCTAACCCCAATGCTATTATTACACCGAAAACAAGTCTTAATATCATTAAGTATTCAGTAAATTACATCACACACATGCTGACTTGCATGAAAGCTTTACTAAACCTTGAAAAAAAAACCAAAATTAATTTTTGATAGTTCTGATGTTTATGGAAAATCAGTTAAAGTATTTTTGTGAGACCGTAGCTTCTAGTACTTGGCCAGGTAGTTCATGAAATATATATTGACTTTAATTTGATTTTTTTTCCCTTTAAACTGTGGAACAAAGGTGTCTACTATTGCTTTCTTTTCCTGTTTCAATTGCCCGGTTTAATGTTTAAAATCCTATTTTATATAATTATAATACCATAAGACACCTTACACTCATTATTGAAAGTATAAATAATATACATTAACTGTTTTTCTGTTACTAATTTTAAGAACGTCTTCATGCCACTAGGAACACTGTCAATTTCATTTGAATGCTACATGTTTTCCATCATTTACTTCTCTGACAACTTTCTTCCAGTCTATTCTACGTTCCTGAATATTGAGATTCTATGTCTTTTTTTTTTTTAACTTTGAATAGAATGGTCTGAAGAAAACTTACTTCTTTAACAAATGACATATACCTGAAGTTTTGGAAAGAAGCCGACTTGCAAAATGACATGACAAGTATGCTGAACTAAAAGTAACCCACTCTCTCATACGGTCACAGTATGCTTGTGTGATACCCCAGAGACAAAGTGCTATAAATATTAGCTCAGTGCACAGTGGCAACTACAAAGGAAAATTAATTTTGGGAGCCTCTGTATCAATTCCCTGAATTTCTCAACTTCTGTATCTCTTATTTGCAGTTCGTTTTTCACTAGAACGAACCAATGTAAAATGTGTTAACTGGGATAATGTTATGTAAGTTGTTGGTAATAATGAATAGGAGGAGATGGGAAAGAAGGACCCACATTAATTGATTTCCTAGCACATGTCAGGCAATTTAATTTTGTTATGTCATTGAATTTTTAAGACAACCCTATGAGGAAGACATTATCTCCGTTTTAAGGCTGTGGAAACTGAGATTAGATCAAGTTACTTCCTTAAAGTGACACAAACATATATTGAAGGTGTTTCAACTCTAAGTTTTTGTTTTAGCATCATGCCATTTTAATATGAGACATTATATAACTATTCTGTAAAAATGGAATGAGATATAGAGGATTAATTTAGGGTAGCTTTAATAAGGTATTTTACACCATTAGGACACATTATTTTTCAGTTATTGGACTGATATAAATAGCCATCTATTTGAAAAAAGAGAAACTTTGTCCCTATTTTATAGTCTTGAAAATATTAAATAAATTTTTTAAAGTTGACATAAAGCAGAAACTATAAATATTATAGTATGGAAAGCTTTTCTAACTGTAACATGAAACTCAGAAACCATAAAGAATAAGATTGACAGATTTGATCTTATAAGTATTTTTAAATTTATATGGTTAAAGACATCATTAACAAAGTTAGAAGGGAAAACTGGGAAAAACATTTACAACCTAACTGAAAAGAAAAAGGTTTAATATTCTTACTATACAAAAAAGGTACAGTAAAACAAAATATACAAGAAAACCAGCAGCCTAGAAAAAAATAGGCAAAGTATAATAAACCAACAATTTACAGAAGAAATGTATTGACTAATAACCATGATAAAAATAAACATTTAAAATGCAAATTAAAACAATAGTTTTTTTTTTTTTCATTTGTCAAATGTGCAAAAAATATTTATACTTTATTAGCATCAGTTTTTGGGAGTAGTTCCTTGATAAAATGGAATGCTATTCACATGTGAAATACAGTGATATATATGCATATGTGCTTACTTGTAAAGGCAGTGTGTGATATATACTTTATTTGTAACAAAGCAATTTGTACAATTTTATTGTTTTGATAGAAAACTAACCAGAAATAAATGTGTACATATGTTTATCTTTCTACACGATTAAACACAAAATATATGGAAATAAGCATATATAAATATGTACAAAAATATATAATAAGCATATATGTTTAAGCTTATAAATAAGATTTTTATACACATATATGTTTGTGTGTGTGTGTATATATACGTATAAATAAAATATGCATATTGGTGCCTCTGTTATGTTGGAGAAAGAAGGAAGAAATACATTTTGCTTATTGTTATATACATTTAAAACGTTACCACAAAGTGATTTTCAGTAACTTTTTTGTTGCTCTTTTTAATGTAGTAAACATCTCTTTCATAATCATAAATAGTAGGTTGGTGCAAAAGTAATTGCAAAAGTAATTGCACCAACCTAAATATAGTGGTTTCAAATGTTTTGTAAATTGTGAAATTATATTCCTATTATTAATTTCAGTAATTATATCCCTATTACATATTGTATATTACTGAGAGTTTATTAAAAAATCCCCTTACAAGGTTATTATAATAGTTATTACTCATGATAATTGAAAAAATGAAAAGAAATACCCACACTAGAACATCAATACAATTCCTCAGTCATAGTATATATATTTTAAAAGATAAAAATAGAGACTGTCACATAACAAAATGTGTCCAAAATAATGTTAAAACATATAAACATAATCTTTAACATGGCAAGTATTCACAGATTCATTGTTAATCTCTTTATGTATAAATTTATATTAGTCACTGATAGGAAGTATAATAATTGCACATGTGCAGATAAAGCTCTTGAAGATAATATCCCAAACAGAATTGTGATTCTTTGTGGAGAGGAAGAGGGACTGGAATAAGTGTAATGGTCAGGGGCTTACTTGTGTTAACTATGATTGTATTTAATAATAAAAATGATTGCAAAAATTTTAACAGTTTAAAGAGGGAGACAGAAATATTTTACACTTGATTCTGGTAGTGTTCATATGACTGTTTTTGTCAGAGCTCATAGCACTGTACACTAAAAAGGGTGAATTCTACCGTACTTAAATTATAAAACAACTTTAAATAGAAACTGGAAGAATATACAGAATATTGTAAATATATGGTATTTTAAATCATAGGGCTTTAACTGTAAAATTGTTATAAAAACTCTTGAAATCTATTTTCCAAAATATATCCTTTTATCTTGTTCAAATAGACCAGATGGCACAAAAACTTAGCGATGTTTATTTAATGAAGGTTCTTTTCCTCAGCGTGAGGTAATCTCACATCCAGTCCTGTGTGCAATGCATGAGAACTGAATTTCATGAGAATAAAAACATGTTGATTAACAGATTCTAATATTTCAATTATTGGCTTCTATTTCTATGTAGTCCAACCTACTGTATAAAATAGGGTGCTCATTTTCTTCTACTTTTTTCCCTGGATAGCATAGGCATGGACCTTTAAATTCCCAATCAAGGTTACTTAATATTTTCCCTATACAACAGCTGTAGATGTCGTAAGCGAAGACAGGATGAGCTTCTCAATTGCTCCAGGAAGAGAAATAAATCGTGATTGTAAGGTACATAATAAATATATCTTAAAATTTAATATTAGAAGTAATACGTTCTTAGCAGATACTCTCGTTTTTTTCTTTCTTAATTATACTTTATGTTCTGGGGTACATGTGCAGAACGTGCAGGTTCGTTACATAGGTATAGACGTGCCATGATGGTTTGTTGCACCCATCAACCTGTCATCTACGTTAGGTATTTCTCCTGATGCTATCCCTCCCCTATCTTCCCATGCCCCGACAGGCCCCGGTGTGTGATGTTCCCCTCCCTGTGTCCAGGTGTTCTCACTGTTCAACTCCCACTTATGAGTGAGAACATGCGGTGTTTGGTTTTCCGGGCTTGTGTTAGTTTGCTGAGAATGATGCTTACTCAAGTGTCCTTGGTCCATACCAGAGACCACCAATGGCTCTAGTGGACTGTTGCCCTATAAACTAACTGCATTTGCTTCCTACCTCAAGAAACTGAGTCTGTCAGCCTGGGTTCTGTGGTCAGATCGTTTGTCCAGCACAGGAAGGTGGCCAGAAATGCTGATGAATTAACTTACATAGTGACCTTCAAAAATGAAGGATAGGAGTTTGTAGATGAATACTGTAGGTATCTAATCCCTTAAGAGACAATTCTGAGCTGTGTTTAAGTACATAGTCACTTGAATGATTCCCAAAAGATTTGGCCACAGTTGTCCATCAACTAACTGCTCACTAATGTATTATATGTCCTGTATTGTATGTTCTTCCTTTTCTGTTTCATTGTCCTCCCTCACTATGCTTCCTGGGATCACTCACCAACAAAACAAAAACAAAATTCATTCAGATCCTATCTCAGGATTTGTTTTTGGGTGAATCTAAACCAAGATAGTGTACACAGAGATTTCCCAGATGCCCTTTATACTTAAGAAAGACTTAGATCACAGCAGGGTGATGTCGAATAAAGAGATGCAGAAGCTGGTGTTTAGAAGTCAGACCAGCTTGAGTTGAAATAGTACAGTCAAGGGGATGTGGGTGGGAGACCAACTGTGTCTGCAACCAGGAGTGAGAGAAATTAGCTGAATGATGATAATGAGTGCAAGGCCATGTAGCAATATTGCAATTAAATTGTAGCTGGATCATAGTAACCATTTCTGCTTTAAAGAAATTAGAGGTTAAAGCATCTCTCATTGTCAGTCATGTAGCTACACATTTACAACTGGCTACTTTATAATTTTCTTCTATTTTTATCAGCTGCATTAATGTATTTCTTAGACACTGGTTTCTTTTCCTTGAAATAGATTCCAAACTAGATGAACTATTTTTCTACTCAGTTTCTGGACACAAAATAAAAAAGGAATCAGAATCTTAGAATGGGCAAGGACTTTAGAGGTCAACCATTTCAATACTTATGCATAAATATTCATACAATATGTATAGAAATTTCATTATACCATAACCTGAGATTTGAGACTAGAACAAATATTTGAATCTCCTAAAAAAAAAAAAAACCTATGTTATCAATTTCCTGTGTACTTTTTGTTTCCGTTCCTGATTTTTATAGCATATCTAGTATATTCTGGGATATTAATCAAGTGACATGAAAGTGTGCATTAATATATTATGCATGTGTGCCAAGGAAATTCAAAGAACTATACATATACATGCAAGTGATATTACTATCAATTATTAATGAGAATTATTAATTAGACTATCATAGTAGCTTGCCATTTCTAATCCCTTTATGTGATTGGTTGAGAATGAAGCAGGTTAGGAGAAATGTCATATTTCTTTTAAATCAAATTCAATATGTTTTGGACCTCCATCCCACCTGTCTGCTAGAAAATTCAATTTTAGTCATTATTAGGGCCTCCTTACATAGCTTTAAAGCAGCAAGTAGGCCCCTTATCCTGCTCTCTTATTTATGCTGGTAACTAACAGGACACTCAAAGACCAGGCTTAAAGATGCCTTGATTCCATACACATATTTTTTTATTTCATATACTTGGAGCCTTAGAATATGTGGTGACCAGGAATTCAGATGCTTATCATACAGCTCTCTGTTTTCCTAAAACATCATGCTAGAAGTCACAGACATCACATCTAATGACTTCAAATCTGTGCATCATAGATCTCCTGCCTTCTGTCTCCCTAGGTGCTACATGGGAGTGGACTTAGGGTCTTTGCTGCTTCAAAGAACTAGCAAACTCTCTCCCAGGCTCAGTCTTAGAGTATGCTTGTTTTCATTCATTGTTCTTCTGCCTGTCCTTTCTCTAATTGGTAAAATCCCCTCCAGGATATGAGACCATAAACAAACAAACAAACAAAAAAAAAAAAAAAAAAAAAAAAAAAAAGCCCTGAGGAAAGTAACTACTCCTAGTTGTAAAAGTCTTCCTGGGACAAGGGGAAATAGAGGACTGGATTCCTTGGGAAGAAGTGGGGGATGCAGAGGAGGAGTACTTTGTGAACAACAAAAATTGATAATTTTTTCATAAACGAACTGTTGCAGGTCAGATCCCTCAGGAAATAGACCCTGAGGTGCTGGATATACTTTAGAGGGTACTCTCAGGATTAACAACTGTGGGAATGGCAAGAAAGCAGGATTTGACAAAGGGAGAAACTGGGCAGACATCAGTGACTCGGCAGATTCCACAGAGAGGCCTGAAACTGGGTGTCCCTTCAGAGTTGCCCACAGTTTGGGAGAGAGGACTGAACCATGATATTCCTTCATTGACTATTTATTCAATGCAAGCTGTCCCTATAAGGGCCCTGACCTTGGGCAAATCAGCTCTTTTTGGCCATTGGCAATTCCTGGGAAGAACTAACAGTGTAGGTCTGACAACAGGCTGGTCTCACCAATGCAGGAATCCCAGGAGCACAACCTAGCATCCATTACAGTTTATCTCCTCTTTCATGTGAATTGAGCAGTGACTCCAGGATTTTGCTAGGTCTCTTTTCCTGGGGGAAATATCGAAAAGGGAGGTTAGTGGTACAAACTAGAATCACCGTGACAGAAGCAAGTCTCTGAGCTGCAGCTGATACTTATCATCTCCCTCTACTTTCCACTCTAGCTTCCCTTCACTCTCAGAATCTTGCTGTTCTAGGTGACTGACCTGTTAGTGGAATCTAGATACTCATTACTGAGAGCTCTGAGTTCTTGTTGTTGTTGTTTTTTCCTAGCTCCTGAACCTTTTTATGTAATTTAAATTCAAGATCGAGCAGAGGAATACCAAGAGTTGCTTACATGGTTCACATGAAAGCCAAAAAATTCCTCCTTGCCCTCCTTGGGTAACAGAATTCTACTTTCTCCTGATGCCCAGAATCACTTATGCCTGCCAACATGGTGACTCTTCCTCTTGCCCACTAACCCCTTGGCTCAAAGATCCAAAATGTGAGGAAGGCAGCTATAAAGTTCATTGGAAATCTTGCTATGCCTCAGTGTTCCCTTTGGTAACCAGGACTCCTAAACCTGTAAACCTCAGGCTACCAAGACTATGAATATACATAGATATTGAATTACAGATATATGCATATGACTGTAGACATTTATATAAACTTATAGATATAATTATAGATTTTTGTCTATCTTTATAAATATGGTTTTATGTAAAATTATACATACCTATATATTTGTAGTTGTATAAATTTCATAGCTCTGTTTTCTAAAAGGAATTATGCAAAGATATCTCAGTGTTAATATACATACCAAGCACTCATTTAGTTTCTAGAAACAAACTTACACTAAAAGAAAGCACCAATTCTTTGGTGAAATGCTGATTATATGGATGGGGCAGGCAAAAAACATAACATGAGCATTACGATAAACACATAACAAGTTGTTATGCCAGTGAGTAAGCAAATGCTTGAAGGATGGTGGAACGTGGCATACTCTGAACTGCTTCTGCTCACAACACTTCTGACACCAAAATATGTGAGATCTTTTTCCACAGTAGCAAGCCATTCTCCAAGTCTCTGACACCAGGTAGGTGTTCTGGAATTCAATTTGATTGGAACACTAACTACACGGAGTTAGTGTTAGTCTATACTGATTTAAGGGCTCAGTCCCACAAGGCTTCCCTTGCTTCTGATGCTATTTGCAAATATCAGGTGCCCAGCATGCCCCTACTTCTGTTTGACTTGACTACAAAGAAGTTTCCTACGTCCATCCCATACCCAGGTTCAATAATGACTCACAGAACTCAGGAAAGCACTTTACTTACATTACTGATTTCCTATATAGGATACAGCTCGGGAAGAGCCAAATGGAAGAGATTCATAGGGCATGATATGAGGCTGTGGGGCATGCATGGAATTTCCACACCACCTCTGGACTTACTCTTCTAGCAGCTTAATATGTTCCTCAACCCAGAAGCTTCTTAAACCCTGCCATTTAGTGTTGTACATGGAGGATTCATTATGTAGGCATGATTGATTAAATCATCGATTATTGGTGATTGGCTACATTTTCAGTCCCTCTCCCTCCATGGAGGTCTGGTGGTGAGGCTGAAATTGTCAACTTACTAATCATATGGTTGGTTCCCTCTGCAACCAGCCCCTGTCCTGAACTATCTAGGGGACCACCAATAGGCATCTCATTAGCATAGACTCAGATATGGTTGAAAGGAGCTTGCTATGAATAACCAAAGAATCTTTTAGTACCTCTAATCACCTAGGAAAATTATAAGGGTTTTATAAGCTCTGTGTCAGGAACCTGGGACAAAGACCAAATATATATTTTATAGTCTATCACAGGTATAAAATTTAAGGGGCTACCACTCACCAAATCTATGACAATTTCAGCATCAAAACAAATCATGAGAATATTATAACTCTAATAAAGTAGAAATCAAATACTCCATGCTTATATAAATATATAAGTTTATTTATAAAAGGAAAACTCCTTCTTAGAATATAGCACCAATTAATAAATATAGAAGAAAGGATGAAGTAGATGGTTTGATCATCATGATAATGGTAGTCAACACAAACAGGAGTCATTGACTGATGTACAGACTGGTGGGCAGGGGTTAGATAAATGGAATATTTACGTAACTGGAATACTTCCTCACAACGTAGTAACCAAAACAAGGGGAAAAAGCTTTACAGTGGGTAGCATTGAGAACATCACTCCCACCCAATTCTCAGACCCCACTGGAATTCACAAGTTCCCCCAACATCTCTTTATCTTTCCTAATCCATCCATCTATCCAAAACTGGGTTTCTAAAGGAGAAACCTGGCAGTTACCAGCTTTACCACATACTCAGAGTGGAGTGGTGGTCACACTGTGACTATGGTCACGCTATGACCACCATTGTCATAGTGTGCCTCCTGATGCAATGCCAAGAATGTATGGGCTGAGTCTGGTCATGTGGAAACATCAGAAAGACATATGTTGAAGGTCATCCTACAGCATGCAGAGCCTATACTCTTTAAGACTGTCCAAGGACAGGAAGAGTAGGGGAGGGCTAACAAGCTTGAAGGAGTCCAATGAGACATGACAGCTAAATGCAGTGTATATTCTTGGATGGTTTACTGGACCAAAAAAGTCAAAATGATATTGTTAGGGAACTTGGCAAACTTTGAGTGGAAACTCTGAGCTGGATAGTAGTGTTATGTTAATTTACTAAAGGGGAAGGATATATGTTGATATTGTATAGGGTTGTCCTTGCTTGTAGACTACACACTGGAGTATTTAGAAGTGATAGGGCATTCTGTTAGAAAAAGGACTATGTATATAGAGAGAAAGAATGAGAGGGTCATGAAACAAATGTGGCAAAATTTTAATAATGGGGCACTCTGTGTAAAGGGAATATGGAAGTCACCTGAACTATACTTGTCATTTTTTGTATAGGTTTGCTGTTATTTCAAAATTAAAAAGACAAAATTTCAAAATAATTATTTTTGACTACAATTTATCATTGTGTCAGGAAAATCTATCTTTGAACCACTCAATATTCAAATATAGTACATTGTACTAGAAGACTAGAGTATGTGTATTATTTCATTTTTTTTAAAGACAGTGTCTCTGTCACCCAGGCTGGAGTGCAGTGGCATAATCATGGCTCACTGCAACTTTGACCTTTTGGGCTCAAGGAATCCTCCCACCTCAGTCTCCTATATAGCTGGGATTACAGCTACCACCAGCAGCTATTTTTTTTTTTGTAAAGTTGGAGTCTCATTATATTGCCAGGGCTGATCTGTATCTCTTGCCCTCAAATGATCCTCCTGCCTTGGCCTCCCAAAGTGCTGGGTTTAGACATGTTAACGACTGCACCTGGAATAATTTTTGATGCAGAGGTAAACCTAATGAGATATAAAAAGATCTCTCTGTTACTGCTAAAAGTTGAGTGTTTCAAGTAATAGTACTTAGGATAAATCAATGTGGTAAGTGATACTACTGGCCATTCTTTGACACTCAGGGAAAATTTTAAAGTCATTTGACTTTCTTTTACTGCTTTCCTCTGTGTTTATTTTCTGTACAACCATTTTCTTTTTCTTTTTTCTTTTCTTTCTTTCTTTTTTTTTTTAAAAACAATTTTCCGTATAAGCTTCTAAGGGAAAAAGCTCTGTAACTTTAGTGTGTATTTATCATTGTGAAATAGCTTTTCTTTTTCTTAGCCTTTTTGTTTATTCCCCAAAATGAGTCACTGATGTTGCCCAACAGTTCTTGGGAAACAGAGGCCTGTCCCTTGCTAATGTTATAAGTTGTCTTTTCCTGGAAATCACCAAGTGAGTAAACTAGAAGTCCAACTGGAATTTAATAAACATATCTTTCAAACTGACAGTTATTAGCTAAGATTTTATAAGAATATCATGTGTTTTTGGTTCTTTTATAGGAGTTTGTATGTATCCTACTGAAGAAAAAACTTCAAACCTTTTGTCATCTCTTTGTTAATATACTATTTTAAAAATACAGATTAAATCAAAAAGAAAACAGTTTTTCATTTAGCACTTCCAAAACCCATATTTTGTTCACTGTTATTTTAAGGTACTTAGTTCCAGATGCTATTTCAAAGTCTAAATCATCATACATACAGCACACTTACTTCTTCTAGGGGAAGATGCATCTTTCGGCAATTTACTTAATAGTTAGTCTATAGTTTTTATTGGAGCCTACTAGATTGTTCAGGTTCTTTATTAAAGGCATTCTAAATGCTAATACCTGGCACTCTTACCCGTTCCTTTTCCCCATTTTTATCTTTTATTTTGCTTACCTGCTGGGTCAGAACCCAGCACTGTGTTGGTGTATGAAGTTGTCTATTTAGATCTCAACAGTTTTAGTGTAGCCCAGACTGTCTGTGGCGGCCTAAGAGGAGAACCAGGAAGGAAGAAAGCTTGGAAGGAAATGGCCTTTCACTTTCTCTAGAAGGGTCCTGTGGATCCGCGCTCTTTCTTGATTCTTCTCTATCTTGTCACTTTGTAATGTGTCATTTAAAAAAGAGTATGGGGAACTCCTGCATAGAACAAAAAGATGCAGTTTTATCGGGAAGGAAACACATAGGAGAGGAGGTCTTTGTTACCTAATATGGTTGTGTGGTGATTATTTGGGGAGGAATTGAGCTGGAAACAAATTGGGATTTGTCTTGAGGCAGATGACATTCTGGAGGTAAGACCTGTCCTGTCTATCTGAGGCTGTTCATATGCTCCTTTAGATGACTCCTGTTCAGGGTAGTTATCTCAAATTTGTAGGCTCAGTTACCCTCTTTTCTTTTATTTAAAAATATAACATCTTTTATATGTTACATAACATATATGGAATGCATACCTTGTTTCTGTAATAATTTTTCTCTGAAAATTTTGCTTGTCTTTTAAAAAGTATCAGTATCATCCCCCACCCCCAACTATTAGTAAGATATTGCAACACTGACTCTTGAAGTGAGTGTTGGTGGGGAGGCTCCCATCAGAGGGAAGGAGATGGCAACTCAGATAGTGGTCATGACAAGGTGGTGTGGAGTCCTCACAATGGTGTGGTCTAGGCTGATTTTCTGTAAGTCTTTATAATAACCCACAAGACACGCATTGTCATCTTTCCTTATAGACTAAGAAATGCGGTCCTGAAAGGTAAAGTCACATGGCGATGATGCACTTGCCCTTTCCTCTACTTGAAATGTCCCTCTTGGTTCTCATGGCTGACACTTTTTTATTCATTGTTCAGGTTCCAGTTCAAATGTCACACCTTCTTTGACTATTTAAGCAGTTCAACTTCCTCTTCAAACATACAACACTCATTATGACATTATTTCATTTCCTTTATTGCATTTTTCATGTCTTACATTTTTTGTGAGTTCCAGTAGAGAATGAAATTTATCTGTTCCCTTTACTGTTGTATTACCAACTTCTAGTCCTGTGCATCATATAAATATAATTGGGCAAGTGAATATACCCAGCCTATTCTAGTGTAGAAAGCAGCAGAAGCCCTCTGGGAAGTGTCACAGCAACTATTTCAATAGACTTACACTAGTTGCTCTGAAAAATTTTTGCTGCATATACATGGGACTCAGATTCTGAGACCACCTTGAACATATTTTTTTTTGGACAACATTTCCTACCCATAGATAAATCTGAGATGTGTCTGTTTTGCTCTGCAAATGAATTCTTAGCAAAATCCTGTCTGTTTGAGATGTTCTTAAGGAACAATGTTTAATCTACTGTGAACTTGTGTAACCTATTAGTACTGTTGCCAATTAGTACATGCACAACATCAAAGGATATTTTTATGAAAGATTATGATCAAAACAAACCATCTGTGGCCACAAAAGGGGAATTTCTCTTAGAAACATAAACTGATTCAATAAGGGAGGAGCTGACATTTTAATTTCATTACTGTTACACTGAAAGTTAATGAATTAGGCAAGCACAGTACCCTCCACTCTTTTCAATCACTTGTCACATTTTCCACTTGAATGATGATGGTTGGAACAGAAATGAAGTGTCCCTTTAGCTTTTCCCTTATACCCTTCTTTACTATACTTTATAAGTACCCAGGATCCATTTTTTTCACTAATAGGACTTTGAATGAACTCATGACAGCATCCTGATATGTCCATGTGTTTGGAAAGCTGTTTTTTACCCCTTAGTTTTGGGTATAGCAATGAGTAAAGAGAATAAAACTTGTTCTCTAATATTTCTTACTTTATACCAGCAAACTTTCATATTTCTCTCTCTCTCTCATCATGAGTTTCCTTGGCATTATTGGTTCACATATGGCTTTGCTTCATTATGAAGTCTGTAAATATATAAACCTCTTTTATTCTGGGGAAGCTATCTTTTTATTATGTCTGGTTCAACTTTCCAAACATTGTTTTATTAGCCAAGTTACTTCAATGAAATAAAAGTAAGGCTTTGGAGATATGAAAAAGATATCATGTACATTGAGTTGAATGGCACCTGATAACTGGCTGGGAGAATTTCCTGATGAATTGGAATATGCACTTGTTAGGTCACAGGATAATACACCATTAGAAATAGAGTGACCTCTGCACAAAATTTGAAACAAACAAGAATGCAGAAGAATTGTTAAAATGATTCCGTTTTTATTAAAAAATCCTTTGCAGTTTTCTTTCCCATAGATATGTTCTGACTTTATGATTAATTAACAAGTTGTTTACTCCATATTTTTATTGGATAAAATTATTTTTCATCTGTCAGGAAGTTCTTTTCAAAATTTCAAGAGTTCTGGGTGAAACATTGCTAGTGTGACATACACTCCTGCTTCATTTATTACCGTTTATCATTTTCTTTGATTCTGATATTCAAATAAAAAAATTATTTCAAGTGAAATTTTATGTAAAAATGCATGAAGAACTTTTATAAAGTCTGTGTCAAAGCTACTTTCTTCTCATATATTTTGGTAATATTGGATAAAATGACACTATTTCTCCTATTTGTAAGTTTTAAAAAAAATTTATCCTGTGTCATTTTCATTAGATTGTTTTCAGATGTCGTACTTTTCTCTTTGCCACAGAAGGTTAAAGTTAACTTTCCAGACAGCAGTGGTGAAAATTAAAATTCTGTTTTTATTATCATTATGACTAATAAATTAAAAGATAAAAAGGCATAATGTTTGATTGCCAAAACACTGTATTGACATCTGTCATTCTGGTTACATGAAATAATTTATGAAAACTATTCTTTGTATATTATAAAGCACTATACATAAAATTAGCCCTTAATTCTTTTTAAAAAATAATTAAATTATTTGATACACTTTCATCAAATGAATTACACAGAATCTTAAAAATTTTATTACATTTTAAAAATTGTGGTCTCTGCTTTTAAAACTTTTAGAATTAAAATTTTTATTCCATGCAGGTGTTAAAGTTTTGTAACATTTATTCTTTTAATGAAATTTAAAAATATAGCCTCTTTCCTTAAAAAATTATAAACTATGATCTGGTTTTTAAAATATACATTGATGAAGATAATCTGAAAGGCAGAAAATGTTATCAGGAAGAGGAAAAAGATACTGCTAATCAGAGTGACATATTATAATACATATTTATATTAAGAGCATCTTTTTTTCTCTTAAAAAATCTTAGCATGCTCAACTGCTGAATAAACAAATTGTGGTGTATTCATATTAGGCTAATAAGAAAATGCTATATTCAACAGCATGAAGACTCTGAAATGCATTATGCCAATAATGAATCATATAATCATATTATATAATTTTATTTATATTCTATTCTAAAAAAGGTAGGGAAATAAATAAGATTAGTATGTGCAAAGGGCTAGCATTATGGGAAGAGATTTGGCTATAATGTAGCACAAGGAAACTTTTTTGAATGATGGAAATACACTATTTTTTTTATTTGTATGCATTTGTCAAAATTCATAGAACTATATACCAAAAAAGTGTTAAATTCATTGTTTGTAAATTATCTTAATGAACCTGACTGTAGTAAAATAAAGTTTGCTCACTTTCATGAAAATTTACAGAAGATAAATTTTCTTAATATCCAATAAATAAGCTTTCTTTATAATTAAAAAACAGCATATTGAGGAAAATCAGTGTTCTGTTAAATATACAATGTTAACTTTTAGAGCTAAAAATAACCACAGTTGGGAGGGGTGAAGGAATGAGTATTGGGTTATGTGAGCTACATCTTCATCATTTTAATTTACAAAAAATATAGCATTTCATTGGCTGAGTTTAATTAGGTGGGAAATCTTCTGTTTGCCCCTTCATGCTTATTTTTCACTATTTTTCTTATGGCTTTCTGCTTAAGAAGCTGATCTGCATGGCCTGTATTAAGAGGCTCCTTTGCCCTCCCGTCTTTGATAATATTGAAGAGAGGGAAGAGAGTGTGGTAAACCAGGTTTCCCCAGTGAGGTGCATCAGAACAGTTATGTTCCTCAACTAAATGTCACTGCTCCACCAAACTGGCTTGGTCTACTCAACACTTTCTTTCCAAGTTATGGTAACTTCTTCGTTTTCCTATCTTTTTAGGTCTATTGATTGTAGCATTCCTTGTCTTTTTTCCAAGGTTCTACACTCCCTTTTGTAGTTTCTATAGCTTTGTAGTTAGTCACTTTATTAAATCTTTCTTAAATTATACTAATTGTGTCATTTTTCCAGCTAAGGTCCTGACTAATATACCAGCTAAATTAGCATTATTAGAATATGAGAAACAAAGAGGATAAAGAGTGTAAAAAAGAGCATAACAAGTAAAATAGAACTAGACTCTTGAATTAACAAGTGTAACTGATGCTTGTGACATTGATTTCATAATCAAGGTAGACAACGATTCATTTGTGTATTTCTCTTTGTCCATGCTTTTAGAAGTAACTACAGAGGAGCAGAATACATTTTTTTTTTGAGATTAAACAAAAAGAGGCATACATTGCCATAAAAAAGGAGGCATACATTGCCATAATCTCAGACTCATAAAACATGAACCCTAAGATATCCTCCTTTTCTTAAACCATGAGGACCTGCCCTGATGACTCAGTCAGCTCCCACTCGACCCCTCCTCCAACACTGGGGATCACAACTCAGTAGGATATTTGGGTAGGGACACAGAGTCAAACCATATCATTCCACCCCTGGTCTCTCTCAAATTTCATGTCCTTCTCACATTGCAAAACACAGTCATGCCTTGTGGCACAATCATGTCAACAGTCCCTTAAAGTCTTAAGTCATTCCAGCATTAACTCAAAAGTCCAAGTCCAAAGTCTCATCTGAGACCAGGTAAGTCTCTTCCACCTATGAGCCTGTAAAATAAAAAATTAGAGACTTCCAAGATACAATGGGTTACAGGCATTGGGTAAATGCTCTCATTTCAAATGAGAGAAATTGGCCAAAACAAAGGTGCTACAGGCCCCATGCAAGTCTGAAACCCAGCAGGGCAGTCATTATATCTTAAGGCTCCACATTAATTTCTTTTGACTCCATGTCTTACATCCAGGTGATACTGATGCAAGGAGTAAACTCCCACAGCTTTGAGCAGCTCTGGCCCTGTGGATCTGCAAGGTACAGCCCCCACAGCAGCTTTCACAGACTAGTGCTTAGTGCCTGTGGCTTTTCTAGGTGCATGGTACAAGCTATCGGTGGATCCATCATTCTGGGGTCTGGAGGATGGGCCCTCTTCTCACAGCTCAACTAAGTGCCCCAAAGGGGACTCAGAGTGGGGGTTCCGACCCCATCTTTCCCCTTCATGCTACCCTGGTAGAGGTTCTCCGTGAGGGCTCTGCCCCTGCAGCAGACTTCTGCCTGGACATCCTGGCATTTCCATATATCTGAGCAGAGGCTCCCAAGCCTCAACTCTTGTCCTTTGTGCGCCTGTGAAAGCCTTGCAGGCTTGGTGGCTGGTAGAGGGTGCAAGCTTTCACCACATGAAAGCCTTGGTGGCTTCTGACTTGCACCCTCTGGAGCAGCTGTCTGAGACATATCTGGGGCCCTTTTAGCCATGGATGCAGCTGGAGTGGCTGAGACACAGGGAGCAGTGTCCCAAGGTTGCAAAGAAGAGCAGGGCCCTGATCCTGGCCCATGAAGCCATTTTTTCCTCTTAGGCCTACAACCTGTGATGGGAGGGGCTGCTGTGAAGGTCTCTGAAATGCCTTGGAAGCATTCCCCCGTTTTCTTGGCTATTAACATTTGGCTCTTCATTACTTATGCAAATTTCTGCAGCAGGCTTGAATTCTTCCCCAGAAAATGACTTTTTCTTTTCTACCACATGGTCAGGCTAAAAATTTTTCAAACTTTTATGCTCTGCTTCCTTTTTAAATCTAGTCCAATTTCAGAACATCTCTTTGTGTACACATATGAGTATATGCTGTTTGAAGCAGCTGGCTACATCTTGAATGCTTTGTTGTTTAGAAATTTTCTTCCACCAAGGAAGGCTTCCTTCCAAGATCCTGTGCCTTAGTTGTATTTGTAATTTTATAAGTATTTTTTCTAAAGAGGATCTCCCAAATTGTATACAAAATATATATTTTGTAGGAGTATGATACACACATATATCCAATAAATTAGATCTCTGAGTCTACTTTCTGCAACTAGTTCTAATAAAATCATGTGGGTATAGACTCATTCTATCATGTCAGATATAAATACAAGCTTTAGCTTCAAAAAGAAGATAATACAAATGGATAACCAAGACTAAGAATGTGTATAAAGATGCTTCAATTATTTCTTTAATAAAAATAGGAAAAAATCATAATTTCCCTTCTGTGGTCTTAGTATTAGTGAGAGACTAAACATGGAATTAAATAAAATATTTAATTTATGATACTGCATATTCTCACTTATACATGAGAGCTTAATGATGAGAACACATGGACATATAGAGGGGAACAGCAGACACTGGGGCCTACCTGAGGGTGAAGGGTGGGAGTGTAGGGAGACCCCCTGAAACTATTACTATGGAATAAAAGATGAAATGCTCCTGATTATTATAAATATAAAATTGCATGCAGGATTGTATAAAGACAATGCCAGTCTGGACTGCCAGAATGAGCCAGCAGCAACGTGATGTGCTTCCCCTTGCAGAGAGCCTATGAATGGACGTGCAGTCAGGGAGGTTTCACATCACCAGGATTCCTATCCCAGAAAAGCAGATGTTCATAGCTCTGGGAATGGAATGCGACCCTTGTGGAGAGCCTATAAACGGACGCATGAGGGATGCCTGTCCATATGGATAAGATAGGGCTATAAACAGCCTCATCTTGCCACAGCCCTTCTAGGCCTCTTTAGGGGTAAGGCATACTCCCTTCTGAGAATTTCTGGTCTAATCGGTTGTCTAGTTTCACGTCCTGTTTCAATGGATTGTTTGTAACCAGCTTTTGCTGCAACTGTTACTGCTGATTAATATTTTGCTAATCATAGGTTATGGAAAGACTGTGTTTCTGTTTTAAGGCTCTGTTAGAAATTACTGGTGCACACACAATATTGTAAATTCTTATCTCTGTATACTGTACTTCTGCATATAGATGTTATATTAAAAAATTACTTCATCCCCATGTGACCATCTCACCTCATAATCAAATGACCCTAAATCCCTCACTAACCTACCCGCCCCCCTCACTAAACGTAATAATAAATGCTGGTATATCCAGTGCATTGGTGGCATTGCAGGACCAGAAGGCGGTGACCCCCCTGGACCCAGCTTTCACTATCTTGTGTGTGTCTATTATTTCTCAACCTGCCAATCCACCTGGGGACAAAGAAAGAGCCCTGTTGCATTGTGGGCTGCTGGCCAGATCCCACAATATGGCAGGAGAGAAAGGATCAGGAAAAATAACTAATGGGTGCCAGGCTTAATACCTGGGTGACAAGATAATCTGTACAACAAACCCCATGACACAAGTTTTTCTACATAACAGACCTGCACATGTACCCCTGAACTTAAAAAAAACAATAAAACATTTATTTTCTATGCAGAGTGAGTGTTGCTATTAATTATGGCTTGATAAGTTTTCTTAGTGCTCATTATATAACGATTACATTCCATTAAATTGGGAGATTTCCTCCCCTATTTAAACAATACACAGGAAAGTATGCATGTATCATATATGTGGCATTCTCAAGTAAGGTTTTGAGTAAAATTTTTATGATATTAATTACGCATGTCTACAAGTTGTTTGGCAATAATATTAAAAAATTATAACACAGTTTTAATTTAAATGGAAAACTCATTTTCTAGATAAGAATGAAACATACTAAATTTGAGTGGGCAACTTAGAGGCATTTAAATATATATACACATACACAAATTATGTAATTTCCAAAATTTTCTCCAATTGAGAGAAAATGAAAAATATAGAACCAGAGTATTTTCAAATGGTGCTGCTTCACAGAATATATACTATAAAATATTTTCAAATTTTTGAACTTTTAAATGTTCAATTATAATACAACTCTTGCAATAAATAAAATATTGGCCAAATAATTAATAACAGAAAATAAAATTATTGCATAATTTTTTAGTACAAAATCCTGACAATTATTATTATATTTTAAAGCATTGTTAATTTGATGTTGGCTAAAAATAGAATGAATGAGATGGCATTTAGCATGTACTATAAGATAATGATGTTTTAACACACAAAAGATAAGAGCCATGAAGTAGACAAAAGGCTAGGTTTCTTGTAAGAGAAGAAATAGAATAAGCTTAAAATATATAGTTTAGTAAAAATATAAGTACACAGCACTCATTGTGCTACTTTGTGGCACCTTTATTAGTCAGGATTCACTGGGCTGTAAATGACAGAAATCTAACTCAACTTGAATAAAATGGAAATTTGTCCTACAATTCAGAAGTCTCACCAGCTATAGACCAGAGATTTTAGTTTCTCATTGCTCTTTCTCTCTAAGTTAGCCTAATGTTCTCAGACTATCTATCCCATCAGACTGTCTGAAAGAAGCAATACACTCACATCTTTCAGCTTCAGTACCCTAGTTCAAATTTTCAAAATATCTGGGAAGAGGTCTGGCCAACCTGGGTCATCATTCATACTTGAAATGACAGCAGCCAGGAGTAGAGAGCTATAATTGACATATAATGGAGTGAATCTTTACTCGCAGCACAAATTACTGTGTGCACAGAGATTTCACATGTTTTAAAAAGCACTGTTTCTTTTTTATCACATGGCTAAGGAGACAAAGAACAGTGTTCTAAAAAAGATATCTCTCATGTCTAATTAAATTCTTTTAGATTTTCCTGAAAATATATTAAGGGACCCTAAATATTTTAAGTACAGATTTTCAGACAGGAGCAAATTTTAAAGTTCATCTAATCATATTGTATAATTGATGCCATAAGAGGGATGAGTAGTAACACTTTAGACTAGAACCGAATTTCCTTTACTTAGAGGACCTTGACTTGTCTATGACATGGAGCTGCAAAACCAGTCTCAAAATATGACCACATAGGGAGTTAAGGAGCTGTAAATAGAAATATAGCAAAGAGAAACAGAGAATGAAGTCTTGCTTGTAGATAGATAATGCCACTATTAATATAGAGGGCTAAGAAAGATTTCTGTGGATGATTTTTTAAAAGAATTTAAAGGCTCACTTATGCCAGAAAAACCTAATGTAAATATACTTTTTAAATGTTTTTCCCTTTGATATTCAAGTGATTTATTTAAATGGATGTCTTTCCCTCGCACATCTATGTTTATCAGAAGAGCCAACATATACCTTCTACTTATGACTTAGGACTGGAATCAATTACTTTCTAAAGTGAACACTGAAAGTAAAGAATACATGGAACCCTAAGGACAAATAGTTCTTTCAAACCATGCTATAGTTAACATCTGTGGTCTTCTCCCTCAATTTTATGTGTTCTTACTTAACTAGCAGTGATTTCCCTCAGGTCTCAAGTAAGCTAGTTACCCTACTATTGCTTCCTGCCAGGAAGGTGATTTAGAAGACATGTTCAGTGCTTAGGGCTGAACTCATCCCTTTCAATGCCCTGGGCAGTAGGAGAGCACCACATTAGTGTAGGAAGTGGGAGGCCTAATTGTTGGGGGCATTTTTAGGGCACTGAGGCCATGTGGCTATGATAAGAAAACAGTCTGTATAACCAGACTGGTTCCTTTATTGACTCTAAGTATATCATGTGTATCCATTCCTTTTTAATTTGTTTACAATTTGTGTCCTGTTTTGAATCTTTTAAAACTCATCATGCCCATCCTTTGAATCTCAACTGAAGGTCTATTTCCCATATGATTCCCTTCCAAACACTTTAGCCCACACTCGAGTATGGATGTGGATAGATTCAAGTGTTGACCGTGTCTCCTGTATTAAGTTTCAGTTTGTTGTAGATGCTGAACTAAGACTATTTTTTAATCCATTAACTGATTCACTCATTTATTCTATAAATATTTGTTTAGTGCCCATTGTGTTCCAGGCATTGTTCTGACTGTTGGACATGGACATTAGTCATTTATATCTACCATAATGATTTATAAATAACAATAGACAGTCAACACCTCTTGAATGATTGAATTAATAAATAGTGCCCCCTTATCTAGTTTCACTTTCTGAGGTTTCAGTTATTCATGGTCAGTCACAGTTCACAAATTTTAAATGGAAAATTATAGCAATAAACAGTTCATAAGTTTTAAATTGCACGCCATTCTGAGTAATGTGATGAAATCTCACACCTTCCTGCTCAGGATGTGAATCATTCCTTTGTCCAGTGTATCCAGACTGTCTGAGCATCTCAACTGTTGTCACTTATGAGCCATCTTGGTCATGAGACTCACTGTCACAGCGTCACAGTGCCTGTATTCAAATAAGCCGTATTTTACTTAATAATGGCTCCAAAGTGAGAGGAGTGGTGCTGGCAATTCAGATATGCCAAAGAGAAGCTGTACAGTGTTTCCTTTAAGTGAAAAGGTAAAAATTCTTGATTTAAAAAGAAAAGAAAAAAATTGTATCCTGAGGTTGGTGAGATGTATGGTAAAAGTGAATCTTCTGTCCATGAAATTGTAAAGGAAAAATAAATTGGTGCTATTATTGCCACAAACTGCAAAAAAGTTAAGCCAGAGTGAATCTTAAATGCTCAGTTAAGATGCAAAAGATATTAAATTTGAGAGTAGAAGACATGAACAGAAATACATTCCGCTTGATGGCAATCAGGTTTAGTTCTATCAGACGTTTCAGGAATCTACTGAGGTTCTTGAAACATATCACTTGTTGATAAGTGGGGACTGCTGTTGTAAATACATGAGAAAAGGAATATACAGAAACAGAATCCACTGTGGTATGGGAAGAGAAAATTGTTTATTAATTCAAAGCAAGTAGAAAATCCACAAACTATATTATTATGAAGTTCTGATAGAAGGAACTTACACCAGCACCTGGCACCAAGGCAAAATATTTTATGAGAAAAGGCCTGAAATAGTGCTTTTTCAAATGGGTTCTGGAAACAGTTTCCCTTTATTAGAAGGAAATAGTGTTTTAATTCCATGAAAATATTTAAAAACTTTCAAACCTTGCCTCTACAAACTATATATTTAAGGTAGGGAAGATTAAGTACTACCCTTTACTCTCATCCAATAAATGTGTGAATCTTCACATTTCTTCAAATTTCTGTGAAGTAAACTCTGCTTAAGAATCACCAAAAGAACTGTTTGTTTATAGGGCTTCTTGTTGGGATCTTTTCCAAAATAAGGAATTCTTCTGTAATGTAAATTTCTCTGAATCTTATCCATATTTCCCAAATCATAGGAATTATGTGCTAAGAGTGTTAGCCAGCAACACAAAAAGCTGTTTGGCAGCCATTGTGAGGATGGCAAATGGAACAGCATTTCCTCATAAGCCACTGCATGGAGTCATAGTTAAGTATAACTTCTGGGGTCTTATTGCCTCAGCCTAAATCCTGGTCCAACACTTCCCAAAATGTGATTGAGAGGAAGGTTTTCATTTTTCCTATTTGTGTCTCAATATCCAAAGCTAAATAATTGGGAAAATAATTGTATCTGACAGTAGACCGTTTAATAGCTCAGGTGAACTATTATGTGGGTCTTGTACAAACATTAACGATGGATCTGAAAATAGAACAGCTATGTACAAAGTTTGAAGAACCTTAGAGAGTACATGCAGGTTATGTTGTCTTACCCAACGTTACACTTCAGAGGAGGAACTGTAATGTATGAAACATTAATAAATCTATAGGTGAATGGCTATGAAAATAGCATTTTAAAATTTAGCTTTTGAGGTATAGTATATTTTTAGCTCCTCTCACCAAAAACTCCTGAACAAGATAAATTCATTTCTTTCTCATATGGTTCAAGGCAGGTGTTACTTGGGGATAGGGACAACTCTCTTCCTTGCGATCTGTCACACAGGAACTCATGTTGATGAAAGCTCTGATGAGGTGTCCAAGGATAGCATAGTAATCTTATTTCAGTGATCTGCAGTATACAGATTTGGGGATGTTTTCATTGGTTAAAGCCCAAAATAGCACATATCACTTCAACTTCATCACATGGACAGACCGTAATAAAAGGAATTATTAAAAATATTATCTAATTTTGTGCCCTTGAAGAAGAGAATATAGTTTTCATTGTGATTGTTTTGTTTTTGTAAACAGCAAGCAGTTTCTGTGACAGTTTGCCCCTCTGGTCATGAAATATTAATATTAATTTGTAGCCTTTTCCCTCTATTTAAAGCAGAAGACTCTTCTCTTCAGGTGAGACAACCTAAGACCGCATTTCACATCTGCACCAAATTTAGAATCAAATATTTCAAAAGCATTTGGAAGACGCTCAGTTCTATAGATCAAGATCAGTGTGTGTTCTTGTGTTTTAATTCCCAGGAACTAAAAGTCAGCATACACTAGTGAAGCAAGTATATAATAACAATAAAAAAAAAAGCCCATTCTGAAAATGGATGAATGGGAAACTCATGGCAGGTGCTCTCACAGAGCAATGCTTAACTCCTTCTGGGAAGGTATTTTTAAAACTTTTCTGCAATGGCGGTGAAGGAAATTTAATGGTTATATCTGAAGTCAACATTCTGGAAGGAATCTGTGTCTGTTGATCTCCATGAACTCCAATGCCATCCTTTTAGAGGGTCTTTATTGTATATTTTCTTCTACAGACATCTTTGAAGTGGAGACTGAGTAGTATTCTCCTGGGAAGCTGCATAGCTTTTAAAGTCCAATTTTTTTAACGGCATCATTGTGATACAATTGATATATTTAAAAAACTGCACATTTATTTTTATCTTAAAAAATGTTTAAGTTGAAAAATGAAAATTATATATATTGTGTACAATATGTTTTTTCAAAATATATATGCATTGTGAAATGACTACATCAGGCTAATATGTATTACTTCACACACTTTACTGCACACGTTTAATGTATTCAATTTGATGAGTCTGGATATATGCATACACTTGTGATATCATTATCACAATCAAGTATTAAGCATACCTTTTTTAAAAAAAAAAAACTTCAGAAATTTTCCTGTGCTCCTTTCTGTTGTTTTTTATTTTTCTTTCTTTTTTTGTGATAATAATAATAACACAAGATCTACCTCAACAAAGTTTTAAATGCACAACACCATATTGTTAACTGTAGACCCTACATTGTACAGTAGATAATTAGAACTTGTTTGTTTTGTATAACTGAGGCTTTATACCTATTGAGCAACAGCTCCCCTTTTCCCCCTCCTACCAGTCCCTGGCAACCACTATTCTATTCTCTGCTTCTATGAGTTTGATTATGTTAGATTATGCACATAAGTGGAATCATTCAGTATTTGTCCTTCTGTGACTGGCTTATTTCACTTAGTATGATGTCCTTCAGGTTCATTCATGTTGTCACAAATGGTAGGATTTCCATTTTTAGAAAGGCTGAATATTATTCCACTGTGTGTATATGCCACATTGTTAAATCCATTTATCTGTTGATGGATTTTTGGCTTGTTTTCATATCATGGCTATTGTAAATAATAAGCAATGGGCATGATAGTATAGATATCTCTCTGAGATCCTGATTTCATTTCTTTGGGATATATACTCAGAAGTGGGATTGCTGGATTATATGGCAGACATATAGACCAAGAGAACACAGTAGGAAGTTCAGAAATAAACTCACGCAATTACAGTCAGCTGATCTTCAGCTAGGGTGCCAAGTGTACACAATGGGGAAAAGTGAGTATATTCAATAAATGGTGCTAGGAAAACTGAATAGCCACATGCAAAAGAATGAAATTGGACCTCTATCTTACACCATTTGCAAAAATCAACTCAAAATCAATTGAAGACTTAAATGTAAGACCTGAAAATGTAAAACTTCTAGAAAAAAAGCAGGAGAAACATCTAGACATTTGTGTTGGCAATGATTTCTTTGATGGGAATGTAAAATGGTACAGCTGCTAGAGAAAATATTGTGGAGAGGTTCCTCAAAAATCAAAGCCCAATTTGTAATCACACACAATTAGGAGAGTAAAGGTTATTTTACATTCCGTTTTTTAAAAAAAATTCTCTGTCTCTCTCTCTCTCTCTTTTTTTTTTTTTTTTGGCCAAGCTCATAATTCTTTAGCAATAGAATTTCCTCCAAAAACTCATTAAATTTCTAATGTATGTGTTTCTATTTTAGTGCTAGTAAGCATACCCAAGATCTTTTTTTAGACTCACTTTTCAAGCTCTCTGAATTTTCTTGCTGCTTTGATCCCATGCCTATTTCCTTCACCAAAGTAGTAGCTGCCATCTGAACAATAGGTTTTCATAAGAAGGTAACATCCTTAATCTTATTTTTAGTTTCAGGACTGAGTACCTTTTATAACTGGGAAAACTTCTTGTGACTTTGTGCTCAAAGCCTTTTTCACTTATATCTCTTATGTTAGTAAGTTTTGAAGAAGTTGACTTTTTCAGTACTGCAAGACCCTTAATGTCTGCTTGCAAATCAGTCAGTTCTTTCCTGAGCTCATTTATTTCTCAAATATAATACATGTAATTAGGCAAACACATCGTTTAGCAGCCAGTTTAAATGAATGCTGACTTTTTTCTAACCTCTTTCCCCTGAACTACAGTTTATGTTAGTAGTTTTGAAGAAGTTGACTTTTTCAGTACTGCAAGACCCTTAATGTCTGCTTGCAAATCAGTCAGTTCTTTCCTGAGCTCATTTATTTCTCAAATATAATACATGTAATTAGGCAAACACATCGTTTAGCAGCCAGTTTAAATGAATGCTGACTTTTTTCTAACCTCTTTCCCCTGAACTACAGTTTTGATAGATTGTTGG
The DNA here is from genome assembly GCF_049350105.2 of Macaca mulatta. Lineage (NCBI taxonomy): Eukaryota > Metazoa > Chordata > Mammalia > Primates > Cercopithecidae > Macaca > Macaca mulatta. Next base: position 129,217,813 of record NC_133411.1, read on the forward strand.
TCTTTCTTCAAAATCTTCATAAGAAACAGTTTAAACAAATATTTGACTAAAGAATAACAGTTATTTTTTAGCATTTTAGTATCCTATATCTGTATAACTGCCTACTGCTACCATTTTTAAGTAGTGAACTTTAAGAACATAATGCAATTCACTCTTTCAGTCTATCATAAGGAAGAAAGATCCTGGAGACACTGAGGGAGATTTTTCAAACTAGGGCTGGTAGTAGCACATTTCACTTCAGCTCACATTTCTTTGTACAATATGCAGGCACACTCCAAGACCTAACTACAATGGAGGCTGAAAAATGTAAGTCTAGCTATGTGTCCAGGATAAAGAGAAATGAATTTTGGTGAACATGTAGTAGTCTGTTATAACTTCTCATGGATTCAGTATGCACATTATTTTTTTCCCCTTATTAGTACACCAGATACGGAATTTTTACTAGAAGTTCTGTCTGTAATTGCCTATTTTGAGTTATATAAATAAGCATTTTCTACCATTTCTGGATATAAATATATGAAGAAACAAATGTACATTTTTAATGCATTATGAGATAAAAATCTCAAAAAACAAGTAGTAACTTTTTTTACACTTCACTAAAGGTGAAATAAAAATTCACCACTTCTTAGATTATCATGTTACTCTTTTGACAAAATATCATTGAATCAAATGAAGATGGTTGAACATTATCTGAAATTTTATAGATATCCTATTAGAATCAAAATGTTCCAAGAAATACTAAATTTATATATTAATATGCTTGAAACTTCCTGAATAGAAGGAGAAACTTCCAAAGACATTACCCTATCGTCAAGTATATAGAAGAAAAGAAATATAAGGTCATAGTAAAAACTAACTCTAAGAATTGAGGGACTATGTCTTTACTTCTGAATTTCCAGCTTTAGACAAGGGCTGGACAAATAGTACATGCTCAATACATGAACCAATGAGTGCAAAAGAATGATGCATGAGTCGATAGTAGCCACTATAAAGGGATGTGAGAACTTGAATTTTCCCAGAAAATCACTGTTATGCAAGACTTTAAAATGTATGTGAAATATATGAACATACTTCCAAATAATAAATGTCTTTTCTGTAATTTTGTAGTAATGACTAAGCATAAATTAATTGTAAATACTCAAAGGATACATAGTAATAAAATGCAGTTATGTTATTTCTTGGTTTTTATATTTGGAAATTGGCTGATTATTGAAACTGTATGGGAAGTATTTGAAATGTTTTGAATACTTAGATAATAACAGATTTTTAAAGCAAAATGGGAAATATGACAAAAGATAAAATTATAATATTAACAGTCTATAAGATTACTATGAGGTGAAAAGTTATTACACAGGTGAAATATAAGAAATATATATTATGGCAATCATGGAATATTTTTCACTAGCAAGAAATTAGGTTAAATATCTGTAAGATAAAGTTTGCTGATTCCTTTTAAATTAATGGGTACAGAAGAATGTGAATAGAATATCAATGCTCCAAAAATAATTTAATAATTGATATCATGTGGTCACATTTATTAATTTATTTCAAATTGGTCTGCATATGAATGTTATTAGAGAAAAGTTTTAAAAGGATTATTAGATAAGTTGTGTAGGGAGAGAATGAAACTGAAACAGTAAGGTTAATATTTTTTAGATGAGTTTTAAAAATATAAATTTTTTCTGAGTCTTTTCCATTATTTTGAAGCTAAGTATTATTTAAAACATTACTAGAGATGAAGAATATGAAAATATTGCCATAGGTTGAATCTAAAAATGTATGAGGTAAAATTGTCAAAAATATTTCTATTATCATTAGCACCTGGTGATTCAATATTAGCAAAGTCTTTCTTAACAAGAAAATATTTCTAGCAAAGGAATTACCAGCCAAATGTCAAGCAATATGCTTAGTACTAGGGCTAACTCAGTGAGTGAGCCAGATGAGCAGCTAATTGCTTGGTGCTAAAATTATCACAGAATTTTCCTCTAGTCTGTATAATTGAACTTCTCCTCTGTGTTCAAGGAGAGCAATCAGAAACTGATCACTCCTCACTCTAACTTAACTTACCCTTAGTTATAACTTTGTGCATCTGGACACATCTTCCTAATAAAGCTAGGTACATGTTTCTTCACTTCCAAATCATGTAGGTGGGACAGAATTGTTCTCCTGATTTTATAAGCTGTCTTTTTAAAAGTGTGAGTCAATGGCAGAGTAGCAATTAAAACCAAGAGGAAAAAAAGGAAGAATGTACAGGTAATATATGATGGGTCTACAAGTGAAAAGCTAAGTAAGTCAAGATCAAATATGGACATCACTTTTTACAAATAGCAAAATGATTTCATTGCCAATTAAAAGGATCAGAAATATTTTACTCTATAGAGTTCAGTAGAAATAATGGAATAATTTTGAAAAGAGGAAAGGAAATCCAGTGACAGCTAAATTGTATTGTACTATTATGAAGAAGAGTACTGAGTATTTTTGTTGGAAAACATCAGAAAGAGGCCTGGGAAAAATGAGACAGCATGTCTCATAAATATAACTATGAAGACAAAGTAGATCTAATAATTTTGTTTTTCCTCCTATTTCATTGTTTCTCCTCCTATTTCATTGTTTCTCCATTAGAGTGAAACAATAATTGTAGAAATCCAGGTCCCCCCTGTGCACTGTTTGAAGAACGACACATACAAGCTGTTGATAAATGCTACGTCTCCATCAGAAAGAGTAGGATCTTGACATCACCACACGAGTTTAATTTTAAAATGAATATAAATGGCTTTAAGTGCTTTTTATTGTTCTGTTTGTGTCGGCAGTGTGAGCCATAGGTCTTCTATATTGCACTGTAAATAAACAGTGTGTTACTAGCATTAGATTCACCATGATGGGTGGTATACCTTTCTGAACCCTCAATTGTCTCATTATCCAAGTTCTATTGGGTCATTAAGCAAACATTAGAAATGTGGGTACTTGCTCTCCCTTGAATGAAATTATTCACTTGGGACTCTTGCTCCAGAATGACTCAGTAACTAAAACCTCTTGCAAAACTATATATGTATAGCATTAATTTCACACTATATTTATCAGTGCTTTGATTTTATAGCACGACCTGTGTGAGAAAGCATATAAAATACCTCTTTTTTTAGTATTAGAGCCTACTGATTTATATACAATATTTCAATGCTGTCTAATATCCATAGCAGAGGGTGAACATTAGTATATTCAAGATTTGTGTTTCTGTTTATACTTTTCTACCTAATGCTAATTGTCAACTTTAGTAAGAGGTTCTGTCTTACTCATAGAACATTTCAGGGAAAACTGAGACGTTTTGAATTCTACAGATTCTACATTTCACACAAGGTTGCCAGTCTCATCTAAAGAACAAATAATTAGCTCTTAGAGCAGAAGTACACCAAAAAAGCAGAATTAGTGCATTTGCTGACAAGCACAGTGCTTCATGCCTGTAATCCCAACACTTTGGGAGGCCGAGGCAGGAGGATCTGTTAAGTCCAGGAGTTTGAGATCAGCATGGGCAACATAGCAAGACCTGGCTGCTATATAAAATAATAATAATAATAATAACAACAACAACGAAATTATCCAAGTGTGGTGGTGCATGCCTGTATTCCCAGCTACTCTAGAAGCCGAGGTGAGAGCATCGCTTGAGTCCAAGAGGCTGAGGCTGCAGTGAGCCGCAGATGACCGAGTGAGACCCCGTCTCAAAAAAAAATAGCATATTTGTTTCTTGTTCTTCTGTGGCTATGATACTTGATTTTCTTTTCTCCGGTCATTTATATATTTGTGTGTTTTAAGATGAAGATTAATGTCAGATAATTCAAAACTGAAATTTCATATACTTAGAAAATTTTTGATTACTTTCAATTTATTCTGGAAGAAAAATGGATTTTTTTACATTTTAATACATTCTGGCTCTTGCTGGGATGTAGAATCATAAAGTTCAAAATGCTGTAAAGTGGTGTCCATTTGAAAGCAGAGGAAATTCTAATTCTGTGTAAACCAAAACAATATTATACTACTGATATTTTAAATATATAATCTAGACTCCGTTACACATCACAGGACAGGGACCAGCCTTCTAAGTCTCACAGAAACATTTCGTCCTCCCCTCCTTCTACCAGTGGCATTACCTGGAGGTTATAAGACTCCTTTCAGCACTAACCATCAATTAATATATAATAATTAATAAATTAGCCAATCGACATATAGTATTTACTGACCATTCTCTCTTTGTATAAGATACTTCAACAGGCATTAAGAGAAAAAAAATATATATATATCACAATTACTATAAACTTAAAATCTAGTCAGAAAATATAATAATTAAGTAAAAATGTAACATACTAACGACAACTTAATGTTGACAGCATGTAAACTAATATTTTAGTTTAACAGTATGAACCATATACTTTGAAAGTGATTCTTTGCCAACTGTTCTGTGGTCTTCACTAATTTCCATTGAACTTCTACGATTTGAAATATTATGGGGGAAATAGGAGATGTCATACTTCTTTCTAGCATAAATTGAATCAGATAGGGATCTGCATTTTACTTCTTATTTCTGCCTATCTTAGCCTTCAGGGTACCAAAGTTATGCGTCTTACAGAATTCGGTCCCTAAAGGGCAATGCACTCAGGAAACTTAATTGCTCTGTATACCCAGACTGAAAATCTGAAATTTTTGAGATTGTTTGACCCTAAAAAAAAGAGGAGTTATTGTTCAGTCTTCTTAGTATTTGTACAAGAGGTCTCTATTCTGTGGTTACTGAGATACCACATTTTTTGTGTTAAAGTTATGTAAAAACATGTCTTCTCTGAACCTCCAGTTTGAAATTCATAATCCATCAGATTAAATTGGAAATTCTTAGATTTTCTATGAAATCAGTGTCTTCCTTCAGACCTTATGTGTAGGCCTATGAAAAGAATGTGAGCAACATGCTATAAATTTTGAACACTTTCATCAACTTAATAGGGAAGAGCATTCATGGTATAATCTCTTCTTTCTGGATAATTAGTAGATGTGCTATCACCACACTGGCTAGAATAGAACTCATACAATAAACCTTGATGTGTAAGAGTGGAAAGATGTTAGGAGATTTAATGAGATAAAACGTTCCTAGTTTCCTCTGAGACTTGCCTTTTCAGTTTTTGTTCTGTGGTTTTCCATTAAGTCTTCCAAGAAAGGAAGAAACATGGTGAATCACACAGTTCTATACATATAAACATGTATCTGTTTATATCTGTCTAATCTATGTATATAAAAATTTATATATAAATGTATTCAAAAATAATGACATAATAGAGATTGCTTCCTTTTGTCGATGTCCTATGATGTTAAATTCTGATATATAATGTGACATTTTACTTAAACATTTGAACTAGATCTTGAATATATGCACTTCAGATATATGTCTACATAGATGTATACAGATCCTGAATATACACATTTCTTTGTTAGGTATAAATGTTTTCTTTGTTAATTAAGTTAATGTTTACATTTGGCAAGTTTAATAAGGTTCACGATATTTTAGAAGAAATTAGATGTTTTTGATGTATTGATTTTATTTTATTTTATTTTTCTTGCTTAGAGTCAGTTTATTGGTATTCTTTTATTTATTTATTTATTTATTTATTTTTTATTATTATACTTTAAGTTCTAGGGTACATGTGCATAACGTGCAGGTTTGTTACATATGTATACTTGTGCCATGTTGGTGTGCTGCACCCATCAACTCGTCAGCACCCATCAACTCTCATTTACATCAGGTATAACTCCCAATGCAATCCCTCCCCCCTCCCCCCTCCCCATGATAGGCCCCGGTGTGTGATGTCCCCCTTCCTGAGTCCAAGTGATCTCATTGTTCAGTTCCCACCTATGAGTGAGAACATGCGGTGTTTGGTTTTCTGTTCTTGTGATAGTTTGCTAAGAATGATGGTTTCCAGCTGCATCCATGTCCCTACAAAGGACACAAACTCATCCTTTTTGATGGCTGCATAGTATTCCATGGTGTATATGTGCCACATTTTCTTAATCCAGTCTGTCATTGATGGACATTTGGGTTGATTCCAAGTCTTTGCTATTGTGAATAGTGCCGCAATAAACATACGTGTGCATGTGTCTTTATAGCAGCATGATTTATAATCCTTTGGGTATATACCCAGTAATGGGATGGCTGGGTCATATGGTACATCTAGTTCTAGATCCTTGAGGAATCGCCATACTGTTTTCCATAATGGTTGAACTAGTTTACAATCCCACCAACAGTGTAAAAGTGTTCCTATTTCTCCACATCCTCTCCAGCACCTGTTGTTTCCTGACTTTTTAATGATCGCCATTCTAACTGGTGTGAGATGGTATCTCATTGTGGTTTTGATTTGCATTTCTCTGATGGCCAGTGATGATGAGCATTTTTTCATGTGTCTGTTGGCTGTATGAATGTCTTCTTTTGAGAAGTGTCTGTTCATATCCTTTGCCCACTTTTTGATGGGGTTGTTTGTTTTTTTCTTGTAAATTTGTTTGAGCTCTTTGTAGGTTCTGGATATTAGCCCTTTGTCAGATGAGTAGATTGCAAAAATTTTCTCCCATTCTGTAGGTTGCCTGTTCACTCTGATGGTAGTTTCTTTTGCTGTGCAGAAGCTCTTTAGTTTAATGAGATCCCATTTGTCAATTTTGGCTTTTGCTGCCATTGCTTTTGGTGTTTTAGACATGAAGTCTTTGCCCATGCCTATGTCCTGAATGGTACTACCTAGGTTTTCCTCTAGGGTTTTTATGGTATTAGGTCTAACATTTAAGTCTCTAATCCATCTTGAATTAATTTTCGTATAATGAGTAAGGAAAGGATCCAGTTTCAGCTTTCTACTTATGACTAGCCAATTTTCCCAGCACCATTTATTAAATAGGGAATCCTTTCCCCATTTCTTGTTTCTCTCAGGTTTGTCAAAGATTAGATGGCTGTAGATGTGTTGTATTGTTTCTGAGGACTCTGTTCTGTTCCATTGGTCTATATCTCTGTTTTGGTACCAGTACCATGCTGTTTTGGTTACTGTAGCCTTGTAGTATAGTTTGAAGTCAGGTAGCGTGATGCCTCCAGCTTTGTTCTTTTGACTTAGGATTGTCTTGGAGATGCGGGCTCTTTTTTGGTTCCATATGAACTTTAAAGCAGTTTTTTCCAATTCTGTGAAGAAAGTCATTGGTAGCTTGATGGGGATGGCATTGAATCTATAAATTACCTTGGGCAGTATGGCCATTTTCACGATATTGATTCTTCCTATCCATGAGCATGGTATGTTCTTCCATTTGTTTGTGTCCTCTTTTATTTCACTGAGCAGTGGTTTGTAGTTCTCCTTGAAGAGGTCCTTTACATCCCTTGTAAGTTGGATTCCTAGGTATTTTATTCTCTTTGAAGCAATTGTGAATGGAAGTTCATTCATATAAACAGAACCAAAGACAAGAACCACATGATTATCTCAATAGATGCAGAAAAGGCTTTTGACAAAATTCAACAGCTCTTCATGCTAAAAACGCTCAATAAATTCGGTATTGATGGAACGTACCTCAAAATAATAAGAGCTATTTATGACAAACCCACAGCCAATATCATACTGAATGGGCAAAAACTGGAAAAATTCCCTTTGAAAACTGGCACAAGACAGGGATGCCCTCTCTCACCATTCCTGTTCAACATAGTGTTGGAAGTTCTGGCTAGGGCAATCAGGCAAGAGAAAGAAATCAAGGGTATTCAGTTAGGAAAAGAAGAAGTCAAACTGTCCCTGTTTGCAGATGACATGATTGTATATTTAGAAAACCCCATTGTCTCAGCCCAAAATCTCCTTAAGCTGATAAGCAACTTCAGCAAAGTCTCAGGATACAAAATTAATGTGCAAAAATCACAAGCATTCGTATACACCAGTAACAGACAAACAGAGAGCCAAATCATGGATGTATTGATTTTATTTTAGACTTTGTCTTTTCTTCTCAAATCTTTCTTCCAGGAATAATTTTAATGTTGGTTATTTTAGAGTAAAATTTTCTATTCGTACTATGTAGTGACTTTGATTCCATGTTTGAAATATTTTCAGATGACTTAACATTTCAACTGTTGGCCACTTTCTGCAAAGTTTGAGTTGACAGCTCTCTGTATGCAAGAAAATAATGGTTCTATATGTAATGTAAAAGAAAAACAATATGTAATTAAGTGGAAATGCCCTCTGAAGGATTTAGTATTTTTTATGTAAACAAAATATCTACACAATGTGAAAATCATTGCATTTCTGAATTATACCAGAGTAGCAGGTTAATTTTGAAATTTTCGTATTTTAGAGATGAGATAATGGGGGCACAAGAATATTATGCAAATTGTTTGGGGGTTCCAATTTAGAGTCAGAACATGTGGTGACAATTTAGGTCTCTTTACATATGTGTGGATTCTCTTCTTACTCTGGCCAGGGTTGAGCTAGTTTTGAATCCTTCTACTTCCATTCACAATCATTATTGGGGCCTGCAAATTTCATGTCATAAATTTAACTTTATCTCCTCTGTAAATAGACTTTGTACATGGTTTTTATTTTGAGTGAATAAATGATCTCCTTTCAGATCATTCTTTTTAGTGGTAACAAAGGAACTGAAAAAGTAGTAAGAAATTATGGTACAAATACTTTTATCTTCCTCAATGTCATAATATTTGGTTGCTCAATTTGAGAAGTTTCATTTAAAATGACACATAACATGTATTTTATTTTATCTTGAAATATAGATGCACATTCATTGGCCAATTTTTCATGTTAATCCAAGGCCTTTTAAAATTATTAAAGTATAAGTCTTCAGATTAGAGCCCATATCTTCCTTGAATAAACCATAATATTAATGACTTTGTTTGGGTTTCTTTAAACTGGAATAATAAATATTTATGAAGACAACATAATGTACAATCCTTTTGGAGTTTTACAATTTTATTCAAACATTAGTAGTTTTCTTACCATTGTCTATTTGCTTTTTTCTAACATTTTTATCTTTGTTTTCTTTTTTATACTCATTACTGTAATTAATTAAATTATAAGTGTGTTTTACTGCCCTAAACATATTTGGGTTGATCTAAGGTAAATATAAAATTCGACAATTGGAGCAGGAAAACATATATGTACTAGGGAGTGCGTCCAACCTAATTAATGCCATAGATAGCAGACATGACAGAGAACATAGAGAGCATTAGCATTCTGGTAAGCTAGTTCGATGATGGTCGTTTACGAGAGCCTTTTCTGAATTTAGCATTTCTGTTTAAGGTTAACTGGAAAAATAACATCTTTATTAGGTGAGAATAAAAAGAAATTCTTAAGCTTAAACTCTTCAAGTCTTCACCAACTTCTGCTCTGCTGCCTGGATCCATCTGATTTGTAGATATCAAATTTCTTAAGTAAATCACCGATTTCTAGAGTTTTTGTATCAGCCACTGTTTTGAAGACCTGCTGAAGGCCATTAAATCTCTTCCCCCCACTCAAACACACATAACTATGCACTCACAGAATTGCTAAATGAAATAGTACTGGAATTATATTGTCTGAATAGAAACTTGTTTATTTTGAGGCAATATACTTAATCTTTCATCTACAAAATGGGTAGAATAATAGCATCTAATTATAAGTTTACTATTATGAGTATCAGAAAAGTAAAGCATTAGGCTCAATTTTTGTCTCATAATAAGTTATAATAGAATACAAACATAAAAATAATGTTTTCAAAAATTATATATTATGAGGTAACCCTTCTAAAGTGTTTTAAACGATGATGATAAACTACATATATTTTCTGATGGTGTTTAGACTATTAGAATTGATGAAGATAATTATGCTTCTTTTTTATGCAAAATTAGTAGACATATCCTACAAAAAGTTGAATTAAATTCATATTATGGAAGTAAAACAAGGATGACACTCTCATTGCTCTCTAAATTTTTAATACAGAGATTACTGTTTTTTACTTTGTGTACGAAATTTAAATTGTGAAATTGATATGGCAACATGCCTGTCACTTTTGACAAGTTATTTTTGACTCTTTTTTTTAAGGACAACAAATGACTCACAAACGTTACCCTTATTCAAAACAGTTGTATTCAGAACCAAAGTTCCCCTTGCCAGAGGAGGTTAGGCAAGGCATACCAGAATTCTGCCTGCCTATTCTAGGCAATGCAGAATTTCAATTTGGTCATTTTATTTAGTTTTAGTTAATGCTGTTGTTTTTGGCCAGCACTGACGTCCTTGGATGAGACACAATCTGTTTCTACTGTGATAGGCTGGAGAAAGACTTAGTCCCTAGGGGTCTGTTTTATGTTTTAAAATCTATACACCCAACCTATTTTCACACTGGTGAGCTGCCCACAATGGAAGAATGAAAAGTTTATAGAACTGGGCATTTCTACCCTGGCATCTGTCAGTGACAACATAACTCTCATCAATCCAATTCATGATGAGTTTATATTACTAATAAATAATTACACAAAGCCATGTGAAGTCTTTCAAAAAAAAAAAAAAAAAAAAAAAAGGTGCTTAGGTTCCTGTTTGGCTATACATAACCTGACTCGAAGGAAGCTAAAAAAAAAAATGTTTAATTTCTGCCTCTTTCAGTGTGGAAAAAGAAGCAGGCTCTCTTCATTTTTCCAATTCTGATTTCAGTTCAAAAAATTCACTGGACTAGGATCACAAACCTGTGTGCCAGCCCTGGCTCCTCTTCTCTCTAGCTTTGAACAGATACTTAAAACTCTCATACTTTAATTTCCCTTCTGTGAAATGATAGCTGGGCCAGATGATATCTCAAACATTTTTGACTCTACAAATAAAAATATTTTGCCCCCCTTTTCGAATATAGCTCATAAAATTAAGCTAAATTATGTTGGTCTTTGAATATAGTGACTTGGAAAGTAGCTGCTTGTGTAATTTTTAAGAAATAAAATAAATTATCTCATGTACTAAATCTATTGGGCTTGCCCTACTTTGCTTTATTTTATAATTTTGACCTTCGATGTATGACACAATGGAAAGTCAACTTACAATAGGGTGCATTCTTTCTGTGAAGACCTGATTTTGCCTGGGCAGGGGACTGATTCAATAATGGAAGGGGCCCTTCCATTCACAATACGTATGACTTACGGAGAACATTTGCAAGTTTGCTCTGTATGCCTATGATAATATCAGAGTGGCTCTGAATATACGATTCACAGAATAATCGAGACCCAGCTAATCTAATGACTCCCAATATGAGGGGTTGTCAGTGGCACAGGTGTTTTTCTTATCACTTGATGTCTGAATTATGTAGGTTGCCTGTATATGTTTAAGAGATGAATGAGGCTTGTAACTAGATTATCATAAGAGACAACCTAGACTTTTAGGGATTTTCTAATTTGTGTTCAATTTACATTTATTTTTCAGCTTATTTCACCTTAATTCCCAAGAACCTCTAGCTTTAGTCAAAGTAATACTTGTAATGAACTTCCTCTGCTGAGAACCAATATCCATGGCCTGATAGAAGAACTAGACAACAACTTGCGCTTTAGGAGGAAAATACATGTCATTGGGTTTATGGTATAATAAGATTTGCTTCTTTCATAGTTCAAGGCCTTTGCAGTTTATCAGTCACAAAATGTTAATGGAAGCTGATTTCCATTTTTCCTCCTTAGACAGTTTTCTGAATTAGTGGGTCAAAATAAACGTTGAAACCACAAATTCATGAATTAGCCTTGCACTAATCATAGTTATGGGGAGGCAAAAAAACAATATTTGATGTTGCAGAGCTGCTACTGTAAGCCAGATGATCTTTTAAACACGCAAATCATATCAGACCACTACTATTTAAGTCTCTTTGATGGTTTCCCATCTCATACCACATAAAATAGACATAACTAACCAAGACCAACAAGGACTTACCTTACGGCATTCTGCCTAAATGTGTGACTTTTTCCCCCTTTCTACCACTCCTTTGTCAATAAGCTTCAGCCATTCAGGCCTTTTTTGTGTTCCGGGAACACACTAAGCTCTTTCCTACCTTAAGGCCAAGAACTTGTAGTTTATTCTGCCTTAAATACTTGTCCTCAGATCGTTCAGATCTTTTTTTAAATGTCACTTAATGAAGATCACTCAGCTCAAAGTAGGTATCCAGACATTATCGCATACTTTATTTTCTACACAACAAATAGTACAAGTATCCCATTATTTTCTTGGTTTTTGTTTGATTGTTGTTTTCTGTCTCTTACATTAGCATGAGAACATGTAGCTGTTGCTCAATAAATATATTAAATGAGAAAATCAATGAACACATTACATTTAAACCTCTAAGTTGCTTTTGGCTTTTATATATATTTCTCATAAAACTATGTATTTATAAATAAGAAGATTATATACAATAATGTGCTTTTATAAAATACATATCAATTATGAGTTTATGTATTATAAAAGTATATAATTACAAATATAAATTTTATAAACTATAGAATATAATAAATATATATAGGTTATATATAATATATATCAAAGATTTATTATATATTAAAATTATAGATTAGGGTTCACTCTTGGTGTCATATATTCTACAGGCTTGCATAAATACATGCTGGCATGCATTCTCCGTTATAGTATCATACAGAGTAGTTTCACTGACTTAAAAATTGCCTGTGCACTGCCTATTTATTTTCCCCCCAACCCCTGGGAACCACAGACATTTTTACTGTCTGCACAGCTTTGCGATTTTTAGAATGTCATATAGCTGGAATCATATAGGAGGTGACCTTGTCAAACTGGCTTCTTTACTTAGTGATATGCATTAAAGTTTCCTACTTGTCTTTTCATGGCCTGATAGCTCATTTCTTTTTCGCCCTGAATAATATTCCATTGTCTGAAGGTACCACAGTTTACATCACCTATTGAAGAACATTTTTATTGCTTTCAAATTTTAGCAATTATAAATAAAGCTGCTATAGACATCCACATGCAGGTTTTTGTGTATGTATAAGTTCTCAGCTCCTTTGAATAAATATCAAGAAACATGATTGCTGGATTGTATGATAAAAGTACATTTATTTTTGTAGGAAACTGCCGAACTATCTTCCAAAGTGGTCATATCATTTTGGATTCCCACTAGCAGTGGATGAAAGTTCCCATTGTTTCACATCCTCACTAGCATTTGGTGTAATCAGTGTTGTGAATTTTGGCATTTCTAATAGGTGTGTAGTGATAGGACATGATTGTTTTAATTTGTGTTTCTCTGATGACGTGTGATGTCAGATCATAAATGATACATTTTCATATACTTATTTTCCATCTATATATTTTCTTTGGTGAGGTTTCTATTAAGATATTTGGCTTATTTTAGATCAGATTCCTTATGTTCTTATTGTTGAGTTTGAAGAGTTCTTTGTATGTTTTGGATAACATTTAATTATCAGATGTGTCTTCTGCAGATATTTTCTCCCGTTCTGTAACTTGTCCTTTCATTCTCTTGCAGATGTCTTTTGTAGAGATAAATTTTTAAATTGTAATAAAGTACAGTTTATCAATTCTTTCTTTCATGGATCATGCCTTTAGTGGTTATCTAAAAAGCATAGCTAACCACAAGGGAATTTAGATTTTTTCCTAAGTTATCTTCCAGGAGTTTTATAATTTTGCATTTTACATATAGATATAGATTCCATTTTCAGTTAATTTTTTTGAAGTATGTAAAGTCTATGTCTAGATTCATTTATTTTTGCATGTGTGTGTCCAGTTATTCCAACACTATTTGTGGAAAAATCTCTTTTCTTTATCATATTTAGTTTCCTCCTTTGTCAAACGTCAGTTGACTGTATTTATGTGTTACTATTTCTGAACTTTTCATTTTGTTCCATTGCTCTATTTGTCTATTCTTGTGCCAGTAATACCCTAATTGTCTTGATTACTGTAGCTTTGATTATCATCTTAAAGTAGGGTGGTGTCACTCTTCAAACTTTGTTCTTCTACTTCAATATTGTGTTGGTAATACTGTATCTTTTGCTTCTCCATATACACCTTAAAATCAGTGTGAAAATATTCACAAAATAGCTTGCTGGGATTTCGGTTGGGACTGTATTGAATCTATAAATAAGCATACTGACAATTGATATTTGATCTTTCTATCTATAACATAGCACATCTATTTAGTTAGTTATTTGATTTCTTTCATCAGACTTTTGTAGTTTTCTCATAAACATTTTGTACATATTTTGTTAGATTTATTTCCTTTTCATTTTTGGGATTTCTATTATAAACGGTATTGTGTTTTGAATTTCAAATTTCAATCAGTCATTTCTAGTATATAGGAAAGTGGCCGACTGAAGTGTATTAACCTTACATCCTGCAACCTGATACAATTACTTGTGAGTTTCAGCAGTTTTTTTGTTGATTCTTTCAGATTTTATATCTAGATAATCACATCAACTGCAAACAAAATAGTTTTATTTTTTCCTTTTCTATCTGTATATTTTTTACTTCCTGTTCGTATCATATTGTATTAGGTAGGGATTCCAGTAGATGTTGAAAAGAAGTAGTGAGAGGACCCATCCTTGCCTTTTTCCTGATGTTAGTAGAAAAGCTTTGAATTTTTCAGGTCTAAGCATAATGTTAACCCTCAGGTTTTTGTAGATTTTTAGAAACCAAGTTGAGGAAGCTTCCGTCCACTTCTAGTTTATTGGGAGTTTTTACTATGAATGGGTATTAGATTTTGTCAAATGTGTTTTCTGTATCTATGTTTATTACCATGTAATTTTTCTTCTTTGGCCTGTTTATGTAATAGATTGCATTAATTGATTTTCAAATGTTGAATTAGGCTTGCATACCTGGAAAAAAAAATACCCTCTTGGCCATGGTGTATAACTCTTTGTCTACACTTGTTAGATTTGATTTGCTAGTATTTTGTTGAGAAATTTTTCATCTATGTTCGTGAGATGTATTGGCCTGTGGTTTTCTTGTAATACCTTTGTCTGGTGGCTCATATGTTTAAACTCAAGATATTTTTAGTGTACGTCTTATTATTTTTAAATATTGTCAATAAGATAGAGTGTGTCAACTGTAGAGAAGCTGTAAAGAGAATTAACTTTCCTCTTATTAGTACACACAGCCACACACACACACACACACACACACTCTCTCTCTCTCTCTCAAATGAATTCAACTCTGTTCAAGCTTTCCTTAATATTCTACTTGATCCTTATCTAAACTAAAAGTGAGAATATGGTTACGTATTTTCTCCACATATTTCCAAAGGGGCAATTTTGAATTTTTTCATCATCCTTATGAAATCAAAAGTCTGATGAATATCTTCTAATCTAAGGAAGATTTTTCCTTTTTTTTAAAATAAAATTTTAAATTTTAGAATAGTTTTTTTTTATTTACAGAAAAGTGCTCCAGTGTGCCCCACTTCTAATTTCCCCTATTGTTAAAATCTCAGATTAATATGGCATATTTTTTACAACTAATAAATAATGATATAATATTATTAAACAAAGTCTGTACATTATTCAGATTTCCTTAGGTTTTATTTGATGTTCTTTCTGAAGTAGGATGCCATGTAGAATACCACATGAGACACCTCTAAGCTGTGAAAGTTTCTAACATTGTCCTTGTTTTTGATGACTTTGAGGTTTTTGAGGAGTACTAGGTTTGAGTAGTACTAGTGAAGTATTTTGTAGTATTCCTGAAATAGAATTTGTCAGGTATTTTTGTTTATAATTACACTGAGTTTTTGGGAAGATCACAAAGGTAAAGTACAATTCTCAGCATATTATATCAAAAGTACATACTACCAGTATGACATATAATTAATGATGTTTACTTTGAGAATCTGGAAAGTTATTGTTTTTCTCCCTTTTCCATATGTTTTTTTTTTCGTCTTTCTATACTCTTGGAAAGTTGTTTTACATAGCCCCAACTTAAGGAGTAGGGAGTACCATGGCCAAGAAAACTTTACCTAACCCAAGATCATCAAGATTTACTCCTATGTTTTATTTAAGAGTTTTATAATTTTAACTCTTACATTTAGGACTATAAACCATTTTGAATTTTTTGTGTATAGTATGCTATTGGTCCTGGTTCATTCTTTTGCATGTGGATATCCAGTTGTCAATCTGTAATCGATCTCCTGTGCTAGTGCTGCACTGTCTTGATCACTGTAGCTTTGTAATACATTTTGCAATTGGGATGTGTGACTCTTCCAAATTTGTTCTTTTTCAATAATGCTTTGGTTATTCTGGGTCCTTTTAAGTTTCTTATAAATTTTTTAGAATCAATGTGTCAATTTATTCAAAAGAAAAACACCCAGCTTAGATTTTGGATTTTGGTAGGAATTATGTTGAATCTATAGAGCGGTTTGGGGAGTGTTACTATCTTAACAAGGTTAAGTCTTCTGAGCTATGAACTTGGGGTTCTTTTCATTTATTTAGATCTTTTTAAGTTTATTTCAACAATGTTTTATAGTTTTCTGTGTGCCAATGTTGCATTTCTTTTTAAAATTTTATTTGTAAGTATTTTATTTTTTTGAATTCTGTAAGAGATTTTGTAAAAAAAAACCTATTTTTGAATTGTTCATTTCTAATATATAGAAATACATTAATTTCCATATATTGATCTTGTATACTAAGAGCAACCTTGCTAAACTTATTTATTTGTTCTAATAGGTTTTTCTGTGTTTCTCATTATTTTCTATATACATACAATTTCATCTCCAAATTGACTGGTTTTCTTCATTCTTTCCAATCTTTATGCCTTTTATTTTCTTGCATAATATCATGGTTTTATCATGAAACGATATTGGATTTTTAAAAAGCCCTTTTCCAGCATCTATTCAAGTGATCATATGTTAACCCCCTGGATTCTATTAATGGAATGCATTATTTGATTTCAGATGTTAAACCAACCATACATCCCTGTCATAATTTCTACTTGGTCATGGTCTATAATCCTTTTTATATATTGCTTAGTGCCATTTGTTAATATTTTGTTGAGTATTTTTGCAACTATATTCACAAGGGATATTTGTAATTTTCTTGTGATATTTTGTATGGATTTAGTATCAGGATAACACGTTCTTCATTAAATTATTTAGAAATAGACTGTAGTTAGTGAGGATGAGAAGACAATTGTATGAGCATGGAAACAAACGGTGCATTTGCATTAGTCTGTGCAGCAAATTATATCACCTAGTGTAGAGAGGTTATCTCTCTCTACACTACACTAGATATACACAAATTATATCACCTAGCATAGAGAGGTTATGTACACTAGGTATAACCTAGTATAGAGAGATAAAAACATGAAACAAACTAGGAACACAAGGGAACTTCCTCAGCATTGTAAAGGGCATCTGCAAAAATCCATGACTAATACCATTCCTAGTGGTTAGAAGTAGTCAGATTTGTGATATATTCATGAATAGAGGTGTTGAGTTTTGCTGGTGGATTAGATATGAATGTTAAAGAGAGAAATCAAAGATAACTTCCAAGTTTTGTTCTAAACAAATTCATGGATAATCTTAACATTTATGGAGGAGTCTTTGAGGATTAGTAGAGAAGTCTGTTAAATTTGAAAGTCATAAAAAGAAATACAAATTTAGGAATATCCAGCTTATTCAAAAATCTGTATTTCCTAGGCAAAGAGTAAATATAGAAAAGGGATGAAAACTGAAGATACCATGGCTTACTGCAACATTTGGAAACCAGGTGCAGTAGAAGACATGAAATGAAATCTTTACGTTGCATTATTTTAGATTTAGTTGTGTCCTAGCCTGAACATAAAGCACTTTATTTTATTTATTTATTTTTTTTTACTTAGCATCTTCCAGCTATACAAGAGAGTGGAAGTGTAGAGCAGAGATTGTCTCTGGGTAATGGAGAGAGAGAACACAACAGTTGTGAGACATTGAACTCAGTGCTGTCCTATTAGAGAAGAAAGGAAAACTGGACCAAATTTAGCTGCTGCTCGCCCACAAAGAGAGCATTTAAACCAGCCCTAGCCAGAGGAGAATCACTGATCCCAGTAGTCCAAACTTGATCCCACAATCCTCATCATCAAGGGCTACAGCTCTCTGTGTCTCCAAGTAAACTTGAAAAGTAGTCTAGGCCATAAGGACTGCAATTCTTCGGCATGTTCCAGTACTGAACTAGGCCCAAAGACTGGGGACTATGAGGGCATGTGACATATTGAGATAGCAGCTGGGGCAGCCAAGGGAGTGCTGGCATCACCCCTCCCCTAACTCCCAGCTGCACATCTCACGGCTCCAAAAGAGAGCCTTTCCTTCCACTTGAAGAGAAGAGAGGAAAGAGCGGGGAAGAGTTTGTCTTACATTTTGGATACCAGCTCAGTCACAGTGAGATAGGGCACTGGTTAGAATCTTAAGGTCCCCCATTCTAGGCCCTAGCTCCCAGACAACATTTCTAGACACATCCTGGGCCAGAAGGGAACCCTCTGCCTTGAAGGACCCAGTGCTCACATCATTCATCACCTGCTAACTGAAGAGCCCTTGGGCCCTGAAAACAATCAGTGATACCCAAGTACTTGGTTGAGGGTCTTGAGTGAGTCTCTGAGACTTGCTGGCTTCAGATGAGATTCAGCACATTACCAGCTGTGGTGGCAATGGGGCAAAACTCTGCTTGAGAAAAGCAGATGGAAATGAAAGGGAATTTTGTCTTGTACCATAGGTACCAGGACAGCCACAGGGTAGTAGAGCACCAAGTGGGCTCTTGGGGTTCCTGATTCTAGGACTTGACTCTTTTGACAGCATTTCTGGAACTGCCCTGGGCCAGAGGGGAGCCCACTACACTGAAGGGTAAGTCCTAGGCTAGGCAGAATTTACCACAAGCTGACTTAAGAGCCCTTGGGCTTCAAGAGAACATTGCAGTAATCTTGCAATATTCCTCATGGCCTGTGATGGCTACAGATGAGACTCCTCTGCCTTTAGAAAGGGGAGGGAAGAGTAGGAAGAACGAGTCTTGTGGTTTGACTGACAGCTCAGTCTCAGTACAGTAGAACACCAGGTAGACTTCTACTTTTTTGACTCTATTCCCTGACTCCTGGACAACACCTCAGGACCCACTTGGGGGCTGTGGGACCTTACCACCATGAAGGGAAGGACATAGCCCTGGCTAGCTTTGCCACCGGCTGATTGTAGAGCTCCAGGGCTTAGAGCAAACTTAGGCAGTAGCCAGTGAGTGGTTTCAGCAGGCCTTGGGCGAGGCCCAGTGCTGTGCTGGCTTCAGTTTGACACGGCACAGTAATAGTTGTGGTGGCCACAGCAGTGCTTGTGTCACTCCACCCCCAGCTTAGGTTGCTAAGAAAGGAGCGAGAGACTGTTTGGAAGAAAGTAAGGGAAGAGAATAAGAGTCTCTTATTGCCTGGTAATCCAGAGAATTTTCCCAGATCTGATTCAAGACTACCAGGGTAGTATCTCTACAAGTTGGCAAGAACCACAGTGTTACTAAGCTTGGGGCCCTCCTAAAACAGATACAGCTTAGGTCACAACACCAAAGGCCTTTCAAATATCTGAAAAGCCTTCCTATGAAGGATAAGTATTATAAGCCCAGACTGTGAAGACTATAATAAATACTATTAATAAATACATATATATAAATAAATAAAATAAATCCTTCAATGCCCAAACATTGAAGAACATCTACTAGCATCAATACCATCCAGGAAACATGACTTTGTAAAATGGACTAAGTAAGGCACCAGGGACCAATCCTGGAGAAAGAGTTATGTGACCTTTCAGACAGACTTCAAATAGCTAGCTGTGTTGCGGAAACTCAAAGAATTTCAAGTTAACGCAGAGAAGAAATTCAGAATTCTATCAGATACATTTCACAAAGAAATTGAAACAATTAAGCAGTAAAAGTTCTACAGTTGAAAAATGCAACTGACATACTGAAGAATGAATTTGAATCTTAATAGTATACTTGATTAAGTAGAAGAAGGAATTAGTGAGCCTGAAGACAGGCTGTTTATAAATGCACAATATTTAGAAAATAGCTTCAAAAGGGCAAATCTAAGAGTTATTGGCCTTAAAGAGGAGGTAGAGAAAGAGATGGGGCAGAAATTGTATTCAGTGGAACAGTATCGGACAACTCTCCAAACCTAGAGAAAGATACCAACATTCAAGTATAAAGAAGGTTATACAACACCAAGGAGATTTAACCCAAATAATACTATCTCATGGCATTTAATAGTCAAACTCTTAATGGTGAAGGATAAAGAAAGGATCCTAAAAGCAACAAGAGAAAAGAAACAACATACAATGGAGCTGCAATACATCTGGCAGCAGACTTAGCAGACTTTTCAGTGGATACCTTGCAGGCTGGGAGAGAGTGGCATGACATATTCAAAGTGCTGAATGAAAAAACTTTCACACTAGAATAGTATATCTGGTGAAATATCCTTCAAAATTGAAGGAGAAAAGAAGACTTTCTGAATCAAAAGCTGAGATATTTCATTAACACAAGACTGGTCCTTCAAGAAATGCTAAACAGAGTGCTTCAGTCAGAAAGAAAAGGATGTTACTGAGCAATAAGAAATCATCTGAAGGTATAAAACTTGTAGATACTCTGCTCTACTTGGTCATACCAAATACTTTAAGTAGACTTATACGTTGATGAAGTCAGTTTTTTTCTTTTTTTACATCAATTTCCACATCCACTAGGAGCAATATATTTACTCATAGCAAGCAGCTAAACTCATATTATTTTAAACCTTTCATTGACACAAAGTAAAAGACAAAAAGAGATTTTGCTAATTCTTATTGAAGAGAAATGTCCAAATGAAGTCTTACTAGTATCCAAAGTGAATTCTTAAGAAATGTGAACCCTGAAATCTTTTATTATACTGAGTTGTCAAACTTTATTTTTTAAAGGTTAAACATTCAAAAAATAGAATCTCTAATCAATATTTCATTAAAAAGTAAATATTAATACCATTAAATGGATACATAGACACATGCCTACACATTTACCATATAACCTTACTGTTTTCAATTCACTGAAAATGATTGTAACTCTCTTTGTAACTCTGTGATCCTGCACCAGCCATGTGAATAAGTTTGAAAATCACTAATTTCAGAGAATATTCTAGCTTTCGTTATGATATAAAGAATAGCTGGTTATTACAAAAGCTGTGAAGTTTAGGCTGTAAAACTTCTATATACGAAAGATTTCAGAATAAGGATCTGGCTAAATTTTAGGTGGAGGAATGTGCTGGGGCAACTAGAGAACATACCTAGAGACTTTATTTGCACAGTAAGCCCATTGATCTCTCTTCCAGAAGATTTGGGTGTTTGGAAATGGGAGGGAGGTAGTGGTGCTCTAAAATCTCCTGAAGTAATGTCTTGGGTCTGTCATAATTTAAATCAAACTGACTTACTGTCTACATCCTTAACTTGGTATCTTGTTGGAATCCATTTTGCCAGAATCTAGAAATAAATATGACTACATCATTTTAATGTAATTTTTCAGATAATTACACTTTGGGGTGGGCTTAAATCACTGAGGAAAAGAACACTGAATTCTACAGTGTCTGACTTTCATAAAAAGCTTCATTTCAAAAATTAATTATTTCCAGTTTAAAAAGTATTACATTTCTCATTACGTGTGCTTACTTTCCATTCTAAAAACATTGGTTTGGAGTATCTGAGTAAAGGTTGAAACAATTTTTACAAGCTCAAAATGAATCTCTTTTTTATGCTCACTTAATTCAAAAGCAGCAGATACATTTTTTTAAGATTAAAAAGAAAATTTTATGTTAAGATGAAAAAAGTTTTATCTCTTGCAAATGTTACAGTCATCTTTAAGCCATGTGAAAAGAAGTATTAGATAAAATGGCTGTTTAACTTCTAATTTTAGCACCATTTCTGTTATCAAATTTCATAAAAATATAAATAAGGATTCTTCCCTGTGAAGAATAGACAATACCTGATCAGTACCCTTACATTGTATTATGTTAATTGTGCAATGTGGCCTCACTTCCAAATCCTAGTTTCTAAAATTACAAGTGTCAATGTGATGGAAAAGAAAACTGGGTATCAGCCTACAAGGATTTTGGTCTTAATGTAGGCTTATGTGTTTTGATTAATTATAGAAGTAGAATGGAGGGAGATGGAAGTCATGTAAAAACTTTTCTAATTTAACTTTCAACTAAGTAGAATTGCTCACCACAATTTTTTCAGCTTGTGGGAGGTTAATTTTAAATCATGGAATAGGATTCCTCATCACAAGCTGAGAGATACATAGATCAAATGTTGAGAATTTTTGTTTTAAAAATAAGGGGAAGAAAGAGACATTGTTGGGAGATGGTTTTAAATCAATTTTAAAATTTCTTTTTGAATCAGATTAAAATTTCTGCAGAATCTTTACTACTTTTTCATTGGTTAACTAGTTCTCATCAAATTACTTTAAATTATATTCTTTATCTGTAATCTTTATCTGAATAGTTGTTGACTCAAAGTATATCAGTTTTACTTTAATTTGCACTTTTCAAATTTCTATCAGATTTTTCAAAAATGATCTTGTTATGCTGTTCCTTCAAATGCTGTTGTCTTATCTATAACTCAAAATGGAAATCTGCATTACAACACTGATTGGCCAGTCTGTCTGTCTATTAATCATCGAATTTATCCAATCTAGAGAGACTGTGTTTGTATACACATTATGTTTTATCCATTGTGGCTTCTCTGTCATGTAAACACCAAAAAATTATTTTCAGGGATATTTTTTAACATATAATTAAATCTTGATTTCTATCTTCCCCTTTTTTGCCCTGTATGTTTTCATTTTCTTCCCTAAACAGACTGATAATTCTTTCTCTGTGGCTTGAGAGGAGCAAGGTCTGGGAAGACAGACCTTGCCTTCTCTATGACACTTTGCTGACATCTAGGACAATTTTTATTTATCATTCAAATAGTCTATATACTCTCATTTTTATGCATTTGTTTTTGCAATTATTACCTCCAGTGTTTCACTTTGAAACATTGAAAAGTTACCTGACTACATTCTACTCATAAATAAATGATATGTGTATTAAGATTATTTTGAGGCATTAATAATGCATATTATTTACTGAGAGCCAAGAGATGTGTACTTTTCTGATGGTAACTAATTCAGCTAATTGTAAAGTTTTACTTCTTCCTTAGGAATTAAGGACTAGCATTGGCCTTACTTTCAGTATTAAGCAAGAGAATATTTGAGGAACATATGCCCAGTTCTGCAGGGAACACAAAAACATTTCAGAAATCTGTCCTTGCTTTTCAATGAGCTTATGTTGCAAAGACATATTATGAAAATGTGTATCATAGAGATAAGAGTACAGGACTCAGAGCTGTGGTGTGTTTGTAAATGTTTAATAACTGGCTCTCAGTGGTAGTGTTCATTGATTTCTGTGGTGTGAATACTCCTACCATGGCTAACTTGAAGCTTCTGATGGTTTAATAACCGGTTGCCAAAAGTCCTGAAAATTTAAAAGTTAGCTTCCTGAGCAGGTAGAAGACAGCTCTAACACACCACTGATTACTGCCTTGAGATAGAGTCTGCTCTATGCTTAGCTACCGTATTACCTGTGAACTCATTACTAATTATCTTGGAAAACTTAACCTATCAAATGTTATTCTATTTTAGTATTAGTAATGAATGATACAGTGAGCTTAGAACACTTACCTCTGATTACCACCTCTGTTTCTCGCTTAGGTGCTATTCGTTGTTGGGAAGTCTTAAGTCTTCCATCCATAAAGACTGATGCCTTTTATCGATTCTGGAAGTGCTATAGCCATTATCCTTTCTTTTGCCCCTTTTTCATTTTTTCCCTCACATTCTGGGTCTCCAAACAGATTCTCATCAGTCTTTTTCACTTTATACCCCATGATTTTTAGCTCACTTTCTTATTTATTGTACTTATAGTACTTACACCATCTGACAAACCACATCATATATTTTATTATGTGTTATTGTGTCTATATGTGAGCTATGTGAGAAAAGGGATTTTTCCGATTATTCACTGCATCTAGAAGGGCACCTACCAGCAAGTGGATATTAAATAAATAGTTTTTAAATAAATTAAGAAGTGAGATAATAGGTTGCATTACATAAATCTAGACCTCCAGTATCTATCAAGACGCACTGAATTTTTTATTTTTGCTCTGATATTTTCACTTCCTTAAAAATGCAAGTAAACTCTAAGAGAATACCTATTCCCTAAAGTTCACCTTTTGTACCCAAAAGTTTCCACATTTGTTTGGTATGGTTTAAACTGATTATACAAATACCAGCTCTTCCTATTATGTCTAGGTGCTTTTAATTCATGCCTCATATTGCACTATCTGTGCACAGAATCTGACTTAAAGATCAACTTTTGTGCTAGCTTTTCTTGGTGTTTCAAGCCCAATTTAATTGCCTCTTTTCAACTTCATTCTGTTTTTCATCGTTCAGTGGTTTTTTTTTTTAATGTTACCGAATTACTGCAGTAATTCATAATGTGAGTATACATAATTCCTTTAACTTAGACTAGAGATTTCTTCAAATGTTCAAAGCATGTACTTCTTGTCTCACCGATCTTAGATGAGCCAGATTAAGGCAGTAGAAAGTCAGAATAACAACTTCTTGGGAAGCCAAAAGAGAGAAGGAGGCATCAGCATTGCTAGTGGTTTTATGGTTAGGAGCATGGGCCCCAACCCAAGATAATGAGGTTTAAATCCAATTTCAGCTACCTACTAACTGTGTGAACTAGAAAAGTTCTATGACTTCCCTGTGTCTAAGTTTTCTTTTATAGACAATGAAAATGACAACAGCCATTACTTTGTAGGTGTGGTATCAAGAAAATTTAGAAGCTCAATAAATGTTGGCTATTATTTTTGCTATTATTATCTTTTATATTGCCAATGAAAAGCTCCTACCCACTCATTCTAGAGGCCCCTGGAAACCTAAAAGATGTCTTCCAAAGGCTTTACATTTCACCAGTTTCTCTACCTTCTACCTCTCATTTCAGACCTTGTCTCTATGATCTGATTTCGTTGGTTCACAGCTGCCTGCCTCCTACCTGATGATGGTTAATTTTATATGTCAGTTTGGCAAGACTTTGGTGTCCACTTGTGTGATCAAACACTACTTTAGATGTTGCTTTGAAGGTAGTTTGTGGATGTGATTAACATTTATAATCAGTTGACTTTAAGTAGATTACCCTGGATAACATGGATAGGCTTCATTCAATCAGTTGAGGGCCTTAATGGCAAAAACTGAGGTTCCTCAGAGGAAAAGGAATCATTTCTCAAGACTAGAATATATAAATCCTGCCTGAATTTCCAGCTTGCCAGCCGTATTCCAGATTTCAGACTTGCTAGCTCCTACAGTAGCTTCAGCCAATTCCTTAAAATCAAACATTTATCTCTCTCTCCCTCTTTATATATTCTATTGGCTCTGTTTCTCTGGAAAATTCTGACTGATACTGATTTTGGTACCAGGAAGAGGGGTGCTGCTGTAGCAAATACTTAGAAATGTGAAAGTGGCTTTCAAGTTGGATAATGGGTAGAGGCTGGGAAAGATTTGAGGCACATAATAGAAAAAGCCTAGATTGCCTTGAAGAAACAATTTGTAGAAATATAGACACTAAAGGTGATTCTGGGGAAAGCTCAGAAAAGAAATAGGAGAGAGAGAATGCCCTGTAATGACAGAGGCAGAGGCTGGAGTGCTCCCTCTACAAGTCAAGGAGCCTTAAGTGTTGCCAGCTATCACCAGTAGCTAAAAGAGAGACTGGGAAGAGATTCTTCCTCAGAGTCCTCAGAAATAAAATCTATGCTGATACCTTAATTTCGGACTCTTAGCCTACAGAACTGTAAGTCAATACATTTCTGTTGTTTTAAGCAACACAGTTTGTGTTACAGCAGCCATAGGACACTAATTCACATCCTTTCCCATTTCCCAGAGGATTAAAGAATTTTGCATAAACACAGCATTGTTAAAATCATGCTACTGTATTTCAGCAAACATTGCTGCTATTAGGCAACATGAATCTCTTAGATTACTTTCAAGAAGAATAATATGAACTTATACTCACAATTTTATATATTAAAACCTAAAAACATCAGTTATATTTAATTTGCAAGTAACCTTTCCTTTATTTAACTAGCCCAGATTTATAAGCAGCACATTCATGATAAAATACTACCATATAATAAAATTTAGAGGGCTGAGAGGATTATATATATCTTTGCTTTAGTGACAGGGCTAAGAATTACTTCTCGAAACTAAGTGCATATGTGTCACAAAATCTAATTCTTAGAAAATTGTAGGAAAACACTGATACCAATATGCATCTATAGGGAATTGATTGAAAAATACAATAAAATATTTTTATAACAATAGGGCTATTTTTATGGTAACTCGTAATGATAAAAAAGTTTACGTGGTTTCAATTTTAGGACATAATTACCATAACACTAATGACTGACTGGAAAGAGAACAGTCTTCTCCCAAATTGTTGAAATTCTAGCTAAGTACATGTATGAATGTATATGGTAGGATTTCTGGATTTTCCCCCACGCATTATGAAACAGTAGGTCCTCTTAGAATATTAAAGTGGAAATACCAATACATTCTATTAATATATTGATACTTATTTATTAATACTAACATTTCTTACCTGTTAAAAATTTACTTAGATGATTTCTGGTAATATAATCACATGTGATAATGTAAGTCATGAAATTGAATATTATTCATTCCTAGTGAAGGATTTGCCAGTTTCATGCCTATAAGGAAGTCCCTTGTATTACAAAGTCTATTTCTGGAAAACTTCTAAAGAAGATACTCCAGTTGCCATTTTTTGGCTTTACAGGTAATACCTGAAAGTTGGGCTATCTGGTTTCCCTGTCTCTCATCCAATACTCCTGCAAGGAGAGGCTCAGATATTTATCAGAAGCACTTGGAAAATTACTGATGATGGCTGTGGAATCTCTTTTGTTCTGGAATGGTTTTAGATGTTATTGATACTTCTAGTTACTTCAGCTGCATTGATAGTATAGTTTCAGGAGTGTAGTTGAAAGAGCCTGAGAGTATGAACCCTGTGTCTGATACATAATTGCTGTATGACTTTAGACAAGTGAGTCAATACAAAAATAGTGGTAAAATTTACAGATTACTGAGCACCTCTTGTGTTACAGATGTGTCTCTGTGTTTTTTATTCATTACCCCTCAGAATAATCTTCCAAGGTAGGTATCTTTACTCTACAGATGAGAAATCAGAGATCCAGGAAGTTTAAGTGAGTTGCCCAATTAAAAACTATCCAAGGCAAGTACATAATGATATTGAGATTCACATCCAGATGTGTCTCATTTTGCTTATCTATAAATTAGTAATAATAATTCCTCATTTGTAGCAATGTTGAAATCATGTTCTCTCTCATTCTACATCATAAGACAACCTAGACTGGAAAAATTTAGTGTCTACTGGTGCAGAACCACTGGTGCAGATAATAAAGAGTAGAGAGAAATATTAATACCAGGTTCTTTAGGTTATTTGTGAGACTGCTGCACTTTGATATAGGCAGGTGAGAGCCAAATGATTCTCAGTACAACGTGGAGGGAGAAAAGAGGAGGAAGGGTGGGAGGTCTCAGAGAAGTTGTTGGCCTTTGTAAATAGGCTAACCTTATAGATAACCTGTGGTAGGGTTAAGCTGAGCCTGAGAGATTCTCACTTACTCATCAGCAAAGGAAAGCTGTTTTCTCCCTCTTAAACCTATGAATATGGTCAGAAAGTAACAACCTTCAGAAATAAAAGGACCTACACAAATTTTCAGTGGATGTATTGGAGTTTTCCTGTACTGGCTAGTGAAATTGTCACACATAACAATATATATTTTTTTTTTTTTTTAAATTTATTTATTATTATTATACTTTAAGTTGTAGGGTACATGTGCATAACGTGAAGGTTTGTTACATATGTATACTTGTGCCTTGTTGGTGTGCTGCACCCATCAACTCGTCATTTACATCAGGTATAACTCCCAATGCAATCCCTCCCCCCTCCCCCCTCCCCCCTCCCCATGATAGGCCCCGGTGTGTGATGTTCCCCTTCCTGAGTCCGAGTGATCTCATTGTTCAGTTCCCACCTATGAGTGAGAACATGCGGTGTTTGGTTTTCTGTTCTTGTGATAGTTTGCTAAGAATGATGGTTTCCAGCTGCATCCATGTCCCTACAAAGGACACAAACTCATCCTTTTTGATGGCTGCATAGTATTCCATGGTGTATATGTGCCACATTTTCTTAATCCAATCTGTCACTGATGGACATTTGGGTTGATTCCAAGTCTTTGCTATTGTGAATAGTGCCGCAATAAACATACGTGTGCATGTGTCTTTATAGCAGCATAATTTATAATCCTTTGGGTATATACCCAGTAATGGGATGGCTGGGTCATATGGTACATCTAGTTCTAGATCCTTGAGGAATCGCCATACTGTTTTCCATAATGGTTGAACTAGTTTACAATCCCACCAACAGTGTAAAAGTGTTCCTATTTCTCCACATCCTCTCCAGCACCTGTTGTTTCCTGACTTATTAATGATTGCCATTCTAACTGGTGTGAGATGGTATCTCATTGTGGTTTTGATTTGCATTTCTCTGATGGCCAGTGATGATGAGCATTTTTTCATGTGTCTGTTGGCTGTATGAATGTCTTCTTTTGAGAAATATCTGTTCATATCCTTTGCCCACTTTTTGATGGGGTTGTTTGTTTTTTTCTTGAAAATTTGTTTGAGTTCTTTGTAGGTTCTGGATATTAGCCCTTTGTCAGATGAGTAGATTGCAAAAATTTTCTCCCATTCTGTAGGTTGCCTGTTCACTCTGATGGTAGTTTCTTTTGCTGTGCAGAAGCTCTTTAGTTTAATGAGATCCCATTTGTCAATTTTGGCTTTTGCTGCTGTTGCTTTTGGTGTTTTAGACATGAAGTCATTTATAGATTCAATGCCATCCCCATCAAGCTACCAACGAGTTTCTTCACAGAATTGGAAAAAACTGCTTTAAAGTTCATATGGAACCAAAAAAGAGCCCGCATCTCCAAGACAATCCTAAGTCAAAAGAACAAAGCTGGAGGCATCACGCTACCTGACTTCAAACTATACTACAAGGCTACAGTAACCAAAACAGCATGGTACTGGTACCAAAACAGAGATATAGACCAATGGAACAGAACAGAGTCCTCAGAAATAATACCACACATCTACAGCCATCTGATCTTTGACAAACCTGAGAGGAACAAGAAATGGGGAAAGGATTCCCTATTTAATAAATGGTGCTGGGAAAATTGGCTTGCCGTAAGTAGAAAGCTGAAACTGGATCCTTTCCTTACTCCTTATACGAAAATTAATTCAAGATGGATTAGAGACTTAAATGTTAGACCTAATACCATAAAAATCCTAGAGGAAAACCTAGGTAGTACCATTCAGGACATAGGCATGGGCAAAGACACATAACAATATTAACCTTAAATGTAAACAGGCTAAATGCCCCAATTAAAAGATATAGACTGGTAAATAGGAGAAAGAGTCAAGACCCATCGGTGTGCTGTATTCAGGAGATCTATGTTATGTGCAAAGACACACATAAGCTCGAAATAAAGAGATGGAGGGATATTTACCAAGCAAATGGAAAGCAAAATAAAGCAGGGGTTGCAATCCTAGTCTCTGATAAAACCGACTTTAAACCAACAAAGATCGAAAAAGACAAAGAAGGGCATTACATAATAGTAAAGGGATCAATGCAACAAGAAGAACTGTCCTAAATGTATATGCACCCATACAGGAGCACCCAGATTCATAAAGCAAATTCTTAGAGACCTACAAAGAGAGTTAGACTCACACAATAATAGTGGGACACTCCAACACCCCACTGTCAATATTAGACAGAACAATGAGAAAGAAAATTAACAAGGATATTCAAGACTTGAACTCAGCTTGGGACCAAGCAGGCCTAACAGACATCTACATAACTCTCCACCCCAAATCAACAGAATATGCATTCTTCTCAGCACCATATCGCACTTATTCTAAAATTGACCACATAATTTGAAGTAAAACACTCCTCGGCAAATGGAAAAAACGGAAATCATAACATGCAGTCTTCCAGACAGTGCAATCAAATTAGAACTCAGGCTTAAGAAATTCACTCAAAACCATGCAACTACAAGAAACTGAACAACTTGCTCCTGAATGACTACTGGGTAAATAATGAAATTAAGGCAGAAATAAATAAGTTATTTGAAACCAATGAGAACAAAGACACAATGTACCAGAATCTCTGGGACACAGCTAAAGTAGTGTTTAGAGGGAAATTTTTGGCATTAAATGCCTACAGGAGAAAGTGGGAAAGATCTAAAATCAACACCCTAACATCATACTTAAATGAACTAGAGAAGCAAGAGCAAATTCAAAAGCTAGCAGAAGAAAAGAAATAACTAAGATCAGAACAGAACTGAAGGAGACAGAGACATGAAAAACCCTTCAAAAAAATCAATGAATCTAGGAGCTAGTTTTTTTGAAAAGATTAACAAAACAGACCACTAGACAGACTAATAAAGAGGAAAAGAGAGAAGAATCAAATAGACACAATAAAAAATGATAAAAAGGATATCACCACTATTCCCACAGAAATACAAACTACCATCAGAGAATACTATAAACACCTCTATGCAAATAAAGTAGAAAATCTAGAAGAAATGGATAATTTCCTGGACACATACACCCTCCCAAGACTAAACCAAGAAGAGGTTGAATCCCTGAGTAGACCATTAACAAGTTCTGAAATTGAGGCAGTAATTAATAGCCTACCAACCAAAAAAAGCTCAGGACCAGATGAACACACAGTCGAATTCTATCAGCGGTACAAAGAGGAGTTGGTACCATTCCTTCTGAAACTATTCCAAACAATAGAAAAAGAGAGACTCCTCCCTAAGTCATTTTATGAGACCGGCATCATCCTGACACCAAAACATGGCAAAGACACAACAAAAAATGGAAATTTCAACCCAATATCCCTGATGAACATCGCTGAGAAAATCCTCAATAAAATACTGGCAAACTGAATCCAGCAGTACATCAAAAAGCTTATCCACCACAATCAAGTCGGCTTCATCCCTGGGATGCAAGCCTGGTTCAACATATGCAAATCAATAAACTGTAAACCATCACATAAACAGAACCAATGACAAAAACTACATGATTATCTCAATAGATGCAGAAAAGTCTTTCAACAAAATTCACCCCTTCATGCTGAAAACTCTCAATAAACTAGGTGTTGATGGGATGTATCTCAAAATAATAAGAGCTATTTATGACAACCCCACAGCCAATATCATACTGAATGGGCAAAAGCTGGAAGCATTCCCTTTGAAAATCAGCACAGGCAATGATGCCATCTCTCACCACTCCTATTCAACATAGTGTTGGAAGTTCTGGCCAGGGCAATAAGGCAAGAGAAAGAAAGAAAGTGTATTCAAATAGGAAGAGGGGAAGTCAAATTGTCTCTGTTTGCAGATGACATGATTGTATACTTAGAAAAACCCCACCATCTCAGCCCCAAATCTCCTTAAGCTGATAAGCAACTTTAGCAAAGTCTCAGGATACAAAATCAATGTGCAAAAATCACAAGCATTCCTAATCACCAATAACTCCCATTCACAATTGCAACAAAGAGAATAAAATAACTAGGGATACAATTTACAAGGGATGTGAAGGACCTCTTCAAGGAGAACTACAAACCACTGCTCAAAGAAATATGAGAGGACACAAACAAATGAAAATCATTTCATGCTCATGGATAGGAAGAAGTAATACCATGAAAATGGCTATACTGCCCAAAGTAATTTATAGATTCAATGCTATCCCCATCAATTTACCATTGATTTTTTTCACAGAATTAGATAAAACTACTTTAAATTTCATATGAAACCATAAAAGAGCCCATATACCCTTGACAATTCTAAACAAAAAGAACAAAGCTGGAGACATCATGCTACCTGACTTCAAACTATACTACAAGGTTGCGGTAACCTAAACAGCATGGGACTGGTACCAAAACAGATATATAGATCAACATAACAGAGCAGAGGCCTCAAAAATAACACCACACATGTACAACCATCTGATCTTTGACAAACGTGACAAAAACAAGCAATGGGGAAAGGATTCCTATTTAATAAATGGTGTTGGAAAAACTGGCTAGCCATATGCAGAAAACTGAAACTGGACCCGGTCCTTACATCTTATAAAAAAATTAACCCAAGATGGATTATAGACTTAAACGTTAGACCTAAAACCATAAAAACCCTAGAAGAAAACCTCGGCAATATCATTCAGGACATAGGCATGGAAAAAGACTTCATATCTAAAACACCAAAAGCAATGACAACAAAAGCCAAAATTGACAAATGGGATCTAATTAAAGAGCTTCTGCACAGCCAAAAAAACTACCATCAGAGTGAATAGGCAACCTACAGAATGGGAGAAAATTTTTGCAATCTACTCATCTGACAAATGGCTAATATCCAGAAACTATAAGGAACTTAAATAAATTTTCAATTAAGAAACCATCAAAAAGTGGGTAAAGGAAATGAATAGACACTTCTCAAAAGAAGACATTTATACAGTCAACAATCATATGAAAAAAAAAATCCATCATTACTGGTCATTAGAGAAATGCAAATCAAAACCACAATGAGATACCATCGGATACCAGTTAGAATGGAAATCATTAAAATGTCAGAAAACAACAGATGCTGGAGAGGATGTGGAGAAACAGGAATGCTTTTATACTGTTGGTGGGAGTGTAAATTAGTTCAACCATCCTGGAAGGCAGTGTGGCGATTCCTTAAGGATCTAGAACTAGAAATGCCATTTGACCCAGCAATCCCATTACTGTGTATATACCCAAAGGATTACAAATCATTCTATAAAGACACATCCACACGTATGTTTATTGCAGCACTGTTCACCATAGCAAAGACCTGGCACCAACCCAATTACCCATCAATGATAGACTGGGTAAAGAAAATGTGGCACATATACACCATGGAATATTATGCAGGGATAAAAACGGATGAGTTCATGTCCTTTGCAGGGACATGGATGTAGCCGGAAACCATCATTCTCAGCAAAGTACCACAGGAACAGAAAACCAAATACCACATGTTCTCACTCATAAGTAGGAATTGAATAATGGGGACATATGGACAGAGAGGGGAACATCATACACCAGGGCCTGTCAGGGGCTGGGGGCTAGGGGAAGGATAGCATTAGGAGAAATACCTAATGTAGATGATGGGTTGGTGGGTGCAGCAAACCACCATGGCACTTGTATACCTATGTAACAAACCTGAATGTTCTGTGCATGTATCCCAGAACTTAAAGTGTAATGATAAAAAAGAAACTAATTGAATAAAATTACATAAAAAAAGTTGAAGATGGGTTAGCTGTGTGAGGAGGGAGAGGATGTCAATCTTAAGAGTCAGGTCAGAAATAAAATGTCATCTAAAGGGAATCTGCACATACAGATGAAGGGATTTCCAAATCTTTTGTTCTATATGGAGTAATTGCTACATTAACCTGAATATTCCCCTTAGTTGATTTTCATTTTATTCCCATCTGACATTGTCTTGCCTCCTTTTTAAAAATTTCCCAATATATCTTATGTACAGTACAGTTAATCATATTGGTCTGCTAGGGACTTACAAGATCCAGGAAGGGTGTTGCGTCTGTGTCATTCTGTTCTAAGCTCTGTCAGTCAATGGAGAGTCTAATAACACCAGTGAACTCCTACTCAGGAAGCACAAGAGAAGACTTAGGCTCTAAGCGTGGTGAGGCCGAATTTCCCAACTATCCCATTAGTTAGTGAAACCCTCATATGTTGGAAAAAGAGAAAATTGAGAGGCACCACAGCAATTGTGTTACTTGACAATCATAGATATTATAGTTAAAGCACCTGGTATAAACTCAGCACATTGAAGTCATTCATGATGATGGATGGTGATTATGGAGATAATTATGACTATAAAATTGTCTTCATTCCAATGAGACTGTTATTTGAGTTGCTTGGCTTCAAATGGAAAACTTTGAAGGAGAGCACATGTCAGTTTTCTATGCTTACACAATAACCTACAGAGCTCCCTTGTGTAAAAGAAGCTAATACAAATAAATGTAATATTATGGTGAGGATGATATGATTAATTCTAATAACCAGTGATTACCATAAACTCAAAAGTAAATGATTGTCACTATAATAGGAAGCAGGATAAAATGGAATTGCTACATATTCCGTATCCTAAATAAATGTCACCTTGATCATTCAACATCAGTTTTATTTATTTGGCTGCATTATAATTCATATGTATGCTTGAGAACTAAGTAGGAGAGTTTTAGTAAAATTTCTATTTCTAAAAATAGAAGTGATGAAAACATAAAATAGTTTCCATGTTCTCTTAAACAGAGATATACATAAACATGTTATCCAGGAAAAAGCAGTACCATTTTGTATGTTTCAGACACATGTTTTCTTTTCACAAAGGCTAAACGTAGGAGTAATTTAGATAGTATTTTCTCATAACAAACAGTATTTCAAAGAAAATTGTTATTTACAAGACTTGCTCATAAAATAACAGCCTTTGTAGGTCTTCACTATGAATTTTATATAAACTATATGAGATTGCTTCAGAATTTTGGCTATATTTTTCCTTATAGCTAGGAATAATGAGTAATAATTCCTTCTGCGTTTAAAAGGAAACACTTGAAAAAAAATGGGGAAGTTTCATTAAAACCGTAACCAACCCTGAGATCTTAGTCATATCACTCATCTTCAGCCCACGTAGGTAAAGCCTAGACATTGGATAGAGAGGGAGATCTTTTAATGGAAATTTGTGCAATAAGAATACTGTTAAGTTTTTCTGTCCTTTATTTGGGGTAGAAGTGAGGAGACAGAGCTTTCTCCCCTCAAGCGAAAAAGCAGGAGTGGCCAAAGAGCTCATCAGAGATTTTGGAAGTTGCTTTCCAGATAGGAATATTTTTTTTCCTGCCTGAATGCTACCAAAGTGCTCAAGAATATAGACCTTTTCTAACTCGTGACTGAAAGGGAGTAAGAAGAAATTATTAAGACAATGAGACATGTATCCCCTGTAGTTTCTTGGTCAGATAAAATGATGCCTGACTTTCACAGAAGTCTAAAGGAAAGAGGTTGGCTGTATCCTCATGTAATTTCAGGGAAAGAAGAATGTCTACCTTTGGAACAAGTTTTATTTATTTTCTTTAGCTGGGGAAAGGTGTAAGGCTTCTCATGGGCCAAGTGAATGCTTAAAAGGTAGCCAGACTAGATCCATCTCAAAACGACTAAAAGGACCTTGACCAAGGAGGATGTCTCCTGGTGTGATGGGACCTCAGGAGAAAGAAATATTGTGGGATCTTATGTTAGAAGGCAGGGGTTAGAGGGGCAGTAAACAGTGAGCTGGTGAGTATATGACTTGCACCTAGCAAAGGTGCCATAAAGGGCTTCTTGGTGGGGATTCTCTGGCATTTCCATCACTTATGTGTCCTATGAGAAAGAGCCAGCCTTTCGGCATCTGCTTCCCTAAGACTCAATTATCACATTGTAACAGCAAAAGTCAGATCTTGCTTCATTTCTCTGATTCTACTTTCCCTCTGTCCCTCAGTCAGAGGAAGCCAGAAGCAATAGTTTATTTGGAATAAGAAAAGAGACAAAACAGAACACATTCCCCCTTTCTAATAAAGATACCCATCCTTGTGCCTAGTCTGAGGATAATGAAAGGATAAATTTTAAATTGGATGTGAGATGGTAGTATTGAATTAGATTGAACTAGATTTTTTAAAACTCAGAAGTGAGTTTATTTACCTAAAAGTAACTGGAAAACTATGCCATCTATTGAAATAATACCAAAAAACAAAAAACAAAAAACCAACACACACACACGACAAAGAAAGTAACCAGGAAAAAGAAGGTACAGTTTACTGCTTATATCCTACAGAATGTAGTTAACTTAATAGACCAATTATATGGATCTTAAATTTTCTTTAACAAATATTCTGTCTCACCTGTTTCTATATGAAAACCATTCTTTCTAATAAAATAAGTTTGAATCTTAGAGGGCAGAGAGAAAGAATACGAATTAAAGTGGTAGGACATTAATTAGCCCAACACTGAAACAGACTTATAAGAGTAGCCAACAGAGTCAACTATTTTCTGCATGATTATCTTGAGATCAGAAAAGCTAAGTTATTTGCTTAAGCCCAAACAACTAGATATACCAAGAGAGCACATCTTGGTCTTAGTATTCCTGACTTGTAGACAAGTTTTTGATCTAACATGATAATAAGAGGTTTACCTGAGACAGGGACAGACATAACTAGTACTATCCTTATTATTATGTTAATTATTAGTTCTGGGCTTTGGCTGTTTTCAGAACACTACATTTTCTATTGAATTGAAGTTGAGGAGAAGATTTCAGCTCTAAGCGATGTCTTTGTAAATTTTTGGCTTGGTTTAGATTCTCCTTACATGCCCTCAAAAGACACATATGTATCATAAAACACAGTATCTGACACAATCCTCTTACATACATAAAATGGTACAACAAATTAAATAATCAAGTATAGGAATAATTTCCACGTAATATTTTTTCTTAAAATATTTACTAAAAAGTTATTAGGTTTAAAGCACTGAGCTTTTTTTTTTTTTTTCTGGTCCAATAGAAAAAATATTTATTTTCTAGCAGTGAATTTACTTCAAGAAAGTATATCAAAATATTTTGATTCCCAATTTGGCTTACTATAAACTGATTTTATGCATATTTATTAACTGGTTATAA
Organism: Macaca mulatta; assembly: GCF_049350105.2. Taxonomy (NCBI): domain Eukaryota; kingdom Metazoa; phylum Chordata; class Mammalia; order Primates; family Cercopithecidae; genus Macaca; species Macaca mulatta. The sequence goes on from NC_133411.1 coordinate 129,254,701, forward strand.
CCAGAAGAGCTTTTCTAGACCAAAATGACAAGTTGCAAATAGATTGGAAACAATCTAAGATTAGTATAGTGCTTGTTTTATTTTATCCAAAAGGAAAATATACTACCATTTGATAAATTAAAATGAATAACCAAATTAGCTTTAGCCTTTGTAACTACGAATATGCTTTGAATTGTAAGTAGCAGAAAACTATCTTATATTAGAATTTACTGGCCTCACAAATTTAAGTTAAGAAGTCTTCAGGCTGGTGGTTTCAATGACACAATGGTGTAATTATTACATGGAAGTAACTAAGAAACTAAGTTTCTTCCCACTTTTTTACTTTTCCTTTTACTATCAACTTTTTTCTGGCCTGGGTCATTTGTGGACCAATCCCAGCTAAGATAAACACTATGGCCAATACTACTATCTGCCTATTCTTAATTTATTCTCCCTTTACCTCTAGAAGATCTGATTTTATTTAGGGCTGCAATGCACTTGTTTAAAAATTACATTTTCCCTCATAGCTAGATATAGTTATGTGACCAAGTTTTTGCCAAGGAAAAGAGATGTATGGGGCTTCCAACTAAACTCTCTAAAGGGGATGAGCATTCTCCATTTCTAAGTCTTGTCAGTGATGTGTGATACTTGAGGATTCCAGCAGTGATCTGTAAAAGAGGTGTTGAGCCCTTCTCCTATTCCCTTTCTCCTTCTTTCTGGCTGGAGTAAGATTTTAACAGACGGAAATACAGAAAACGCCTGGGCCTCCGATGGCTTTGTTGAGCTTCCATACCGTGCTTAGTTGGTCTATCATCAGACTTCTTTCTTAAGATGACAGCTGACACTAATCATAACTGATATAAGCACCATGTTTGGGTTGGCTTGGCCCTCCTTCTAAATCGATCAATGTCAACGGATCTGGAATTAGCAAGACTGGTTTAAACCAGTGGCTCTCAACTTTGACTGCAGTTTAAAGTCACTTGGGGAGTTTTAAAATCTTGGTCTCTACTTCAGACAAATTAAATCAGAGTCTCTGCATTGAAACCCTGGCATCATAGCTTTTAAACTCCACAGATGATTCTAGTATTGAGCCAACTGACTTAACTTATGCACTGCCCACCCTTGGAAGAAAGGTCAATCTCTAAACCACATTGCTGCTGCATAGTGCGGGGAGGAGTGGGCCAGATATTATAGAGTCAACTCAACTGTGCACTGCCAGCTACTAACCTAAAAATGTCACAGTGCAGTAAGAAAGGGGTTGTTTAGTTTATGAAAGAAACATACATATAAGGAATAAGGAGAGCATAAGCAATTATGTTGTCCTTATTGTATCATAAATAATCAGAAAAATTCAGGGAGGGAGAAAACAATTCTGGTCTTCTGTTAAAATGCCAGTTCTTGTCCTCTGTGTTAATGAAGTTAAAAGCTATTTTGTTACATGCCTATACTCCAAAGAGTACACTATTTCCCTTTGATTGATCTCATGCTACATAAAAAAGTCTTTCTTTGTTCACTATTTTTCTCTAAAATGCATCCTTAGCAACTGTCTCAGTATAGTAAGCAAAACCTCAGTTTATGATGATTTCTTGAGATGATTTGGCCTCTAAGAGTTGTGGAGAATTACTCTGTGGAATTATGAACATTAATGTCATCTTCCAAGTCTACCAAAAATATAAGAATAGTGAAAACAGAGAGAGATAAGTAAATTTTAATTATTTCTAGTATATAAAATGTCAGTTTCCATATTATATACCAAAATATTGGAAAATGTGTATAGTTAAAAAAAAGACATGGTAAAATCTGAAAACATTTTCAGTATGCAATATTGGGGGTAAGCAGCTTTGATGGAAGGAGTAATCCCTCAAAAGGGAAAATTATAAATAGGCTGTGTGCAGTGGCTCACACCTGTAATCCCAGTGCTTTGGGAGGCTACGAAAGGTTGATCACTTGAGGTCAGGAGTTGGAGACCAGCCTGGTCAACATAGTGAAACCCTGTCTCTACTAAAGATACAAAAATTAGCCGGGCATGGTGGCACGTACCTGCAGTCCCAGCTACTCGGATGCTGAGACAGGAGAATCACTTGAGCTCGGGAAGCGAAGGTTGCAGTAAACCAAGATCATGCCACTGCACTCCAGCCTGGGTGATAGAGTGAGACTCCGTCTCAGAAAAAAACTAAAAATAAAGAAACAAAAAACAAAAACAAAACAAAAAACTAGGAAAAATTACAAACAGACTGCATTCAGAAATTTCTGTTTACACCCCTACACTGGCCTCAAATATGATTTTATCTCTTTTTCTAGACTGTGTCACTATTAGGCTCACTTAATTATTACATTAACAATATGTTTGATATCCAGGAGTCTCTGGGGAGAATACACAAGTATATTTCCATGCTATCACTGTACATGATAATATAGTAGTTACTGTTGTTCTTTTACTTAATCATGTTGGTGACTAGCAAATAATGCCAGTGCTCTGCCCTTCACTTCTAATACCCTGAATCTTAACTAATCTTTGGCGCACTGCCAATGGCCGCTGAAGCTACCTTGCCCACATCAAAAGAGAAGGGGTTTCTGATAATTTGGAGTGGATCTTCATTAGTCCTGGCTTCTGTATTTGAGAATTCATCTACTTACTAAAACTTATGTGTAACCTCTAAATCAATGATGTGCCTTGTGGAAAAAATGTAAGTGCTAGGTAAGCTTAATTCAGGCATGAGTTATAATGTTGTCCATTAATTCAATGTTAATGAATAAAACATGTATGTTAAGTAAGGTGTCTTTAAACAGAAACCCATAAAACAAGGTTATATGGTGATTGGTTGACAAAAATGTGATAAAAGGCTCATAGAAACCTAACATTTTATTTCCTCTAGGTACAATGATCAGGATTCATCATTCAGTGTTCACAATGGTTTTGTAGAACGTAACTACCACGAATAACAAGAATCAACTATATTTCTCTTAGTGGGGACTAGGAGTATTTAAGCAACCATGGACTAGAGACGGACAGATATGGATGTAAGAAAGTTCAGCTGTCTTGCTTTGAATCAGGATACTTTTGAGGCATAATCTAGACTCCAAAATTCTCCTGCAGAATGAAACCTTCCTCTGTAGGATTTCCCCTAAGATTGTGGCCTTGTTTCCCTTCCTCCCTTCTCTGTCCTACTTTTAGCTAGTATTTTGCCAGTTTTTGCTGAGAGTATTCTTAATAAATCATTTGCACAAAAATTATCTTATCAGAGTAAACTTCTACAATATTTGACCAAGACAAAAAATTCAACCTAAAACTTAAATATTAACAGAGTAAACGCCAGTATGGGGTATAATAGAATAATAATTACAACAACAACAGCTACTATTTCCTCACCACTTATAAGATATCATACATTGCAGTAAACACTTATCTTGCTTAATCTACATGGCTACACTATACTATAAATAATTTAGTCACCATTTTATAGAGGAAGAGACTAAGTTGAAATTGTCCAAGATTGAGCCTAGTACTTAAGCTGTAGAGCTGAAATTATAACTCTAAATTATATGTCCCAAAAGGTTATAATCTTAAACCACTATGATGTGATCTTTTGATATATATAGTATTAGTAAATTGACCTTTTATGTTCCAGTTGCAGAATAATTTTGCCCGATTTTGTATAAATAATAGGTTGGTTGTTGTGCTTAAAATAACTATCTATAATATCGGTTTTCCAAGAAGTACATAGAATATGAAACAGGAACTATTAGTTCTACTATCCAAGCTTAGAGCAGAAACTAGACCCTTAAATATGTCTGAGAAGGCCACACTGATCTTGCCCTGCTCACCTCTTCAGTTACACAGATAACTTCTTCTCTTTCCACAAAAACACAAAGTTCACGTTATCACTAGGACACCACTACAGGCATTTCTCAGATCCTCACAAAGCTGAAGATCTTTATTTTTAATTTTTAAATTTCACTTTAACTATTAAATTACAACCTCTTCACAGAAGCCTTCTCTGCCAAAATAACCTAAATAAACCAACTCACCTGCAGCATTCACTGTCCTTCACAAACACTTTTATTTTAATGGTAACAGTTGGCACGTTTTGGAATTATCTCTTGTTTTGTTGTGTATTGTCTTTCCCCTTCACTAAAATCTGAGCTCTGTTGGGGGGATAACCCATTTGTCTTGCTCACCACCTTTATGCCACCACCTGGAACACAGTACATCCTCAATAAACATCTGTTTATCAAACGAATAAGTGAAAATTAATGTGAAACTGTGGATTAATGTAAGACTGAAATATTAGCCTTAATTCACTGAAGACTCTTTCAGGTGTTCTTACAAAGCCCTTTATGAATGTTATACATATATAGCTGCCTTTCTATTGGCATCTGCTCTTATATCTGTTCTTGGTAACTGCGAAGTAAATGATCAAATCTGGACAGAGAAAGACTCTTTCATGGCATCTCATAGTCTATGGAGTATGCCATTGTTTTTGGTTTTCTGTCATTTTAGTTTCCTTTTGAAAAACCATATTTGATTATGAAATAGCGAAGAATAGACCAAATATTGATTTTATGTATTATCCTGTTCTTTGCTTTTCTTTACCGAGTCTAGGAAATAGTGACAGTACTCTCATTAATGTGCTCTCTCAATCTCTCATAGATATAGTTCAATCTCTCGTTAATGCTACTTCAGTGATTTGTGTGTGTGGAGTGTGTGTGTGCACGTGCACATGTACATATCAGGAGATATTTTAACTGTACTCAAATTTTAGCTACCGGAACCCACCAGGAATTACTCATTATAATGTTTCAAGTTTTTTGGCAACTTGAAGCCTAGTGATTTAAATGCTGTTTCTTCAATTTGTACCTTTGTAATATGTATTATAAACTCATCTGCCTGCAAATATCTTTTTTTGAAATTTTGGACATTATGAACATTACTTACTGTGATATTTCAATGATACAGCTATTGATACTGAGATACATATATATATAAAATATATATATATTAAATTTTAGTGGAACAGCATGTGGAATTTAAATATAAATAAAATCTGTAGTTGAATAAAGTGACTGAATAAAGCATTTTGTTCTATATATATATATACGCATTTGAGGCATAAGTTTGAATGACTACTGGCATTGACAGTTGCTCTAAAATATGTTTTTTAATTAAGAACCAGCTTTCACACTACATTTTGATTATCCAGTGGCTTTTTGAAAAAGAAGATCTGGAACACACCACTGAAAAATTCCTATGTATAGTGGACTTATTGCAAAAGTATTGAATCCAATAATGGAACAACCTCCACATGTATGAATTTTTTTCAGCTTCCAAAAATTAAGTGTTTATTTTTGCCATCAGCTGTCTACAGTCAAAACACTTCAGGATTTCATTCCTGATTACACAATAGGTTAATCTTTCACTGTTTTTACACATCAGTTTTATTGCAAGCTATATTTAAGGCACTGTGCAAGGACTTGGGTGTGATATACAGATAAGCAAGAAATCCACTGCGTCCATCAAATATCTGTTGTTGACAGAAATGACAGATCTGTATACAATGCAATACATGACAGAAACAAGGGAGAATCTATTATGCTTCTAAGCAAAATGTTTTTGAAATACTAATCAACCAAGGTCCTAAAAGGAAACAGATGTAACACTCAAGGAGCAAGTGGGGAGAGTTTAATGAAGGGATTGCTTGCAAGAGCATGAGAATAGATACTGAGGCACTCAAGGCTAGCAACAACAAGGAGCTATCATTTACTCTGGGACTGAGGATACAGTTGGAGGTATGCTTACTAGAACCTAGAGAGAGATGCAGTGGTAGCTCTAGTAAAGGCAACCTTGTGATGTTGTGACCATCTGTATTGGTCCATTCTCATGCTGCAAATGAAGCCATACCTGAATGACTGGGCAATTTATAAAGGAAGGAGGTTTAATGGACTCATGGTTCCACATGGCTGGGGAGGCCTCACAATCATGGTGGAAGGTGAAGGAGGAGCAAAGTCACATCTTACATGGCAGCAGGCAAAGAGACCTTGTGCAGGCGAACTCCCATTTATGAAACCATCAGATCTTGTGAGACTTATTCACTACCATGAGAACAGTATGGGGGAACCACCCCCATGATTCACTTATCTCCACCTGGCCCTGCCCTTGGGGATTATTACAATTCAAGGTGAGATTTGAGTGGGGACACAGTCAAAGGATATCACCTTCCCACAAGGAACATAACTACTGCCAATTTGCAAGCTGGAAGTGAGAAACTGGGAGAGAGCCCCTTCTCTCCCCCATAATCCCCACCCACTAATCTGTTTTTCATTTTAAGATTACTATATAAATAGAATTACAGAGTGTGTAACCTTTTGATACTAGCTTTTTCACTCAGCATAATATCTGGGAGTTTTCCAAGTTGCTGTGTTATCTATAGTTTGTTCCTTGTTATTGCTTAATAGTATTCCACGGTATGGATGTACCGTACTTTAACCACTTACTCATTCAAGGACATCTTTTTGGTACGTGTAGAATGCTTTTCTCAATCATATTGTAGTTTGGTTCTTAATATGAGTGATTTTCTATTGTACCCTGGATAATTTAGATATTATGAGATACTGGATCCCACCTAAGCATTTTGTTGTTGTTGTTGCTGTTGTTATTTTAGTGGGCAGTCCATCTGTTGGCATGAGGACTAGGTGAGTGTAAACTCAGCTTCCCTTTGTCCTGCTAACATCACTCAGGCAAAGTGGGGCACTAATCAGCACTGCCTTATTTTAGGATGAATGGGATGGGGCCTCTCTGCCACTTTCTGGGTGAAAGTGGCAAAAGGATTATTACAGTCTAGTTGCCTTTGAATGAAGGTGGAAACTCAGTTTTCCACTAGGCTCCCTGATACCAAGGGAGAGAAACGTGGAGTACTTGCTATCCCTGCCTCCCACTGCTTCATTAAGCAGTGAAGGTGTGTTTTAATTCTTTTGATATTTGGCTGGACCAGGGCAGAAAAAAATGGTTTTATCTGTTAGGCTACCCTGTCTTATGTCTTCTGTCTAGGAGGAAGAGGCTCTTAGAGTTTTTTTCTGTCTACCTCTTTGTGGTTCCCTTTTGGAGGCTTCTGCAATCCCCTATCTGTGATATATGACAAGCAATAAGGAAATTCAGAGAAATTCTGCAAGTCCTAAGGTCCCTACACAGTCCACATTCTTCTTTCCACATTTTCAGGGAGCGCCTGTATTTGTTTGCTGTGTTATGTCCAGAGTATTTTGGGATAAGAGGGAAGATATACAGGAATGTTAATCTGTCTTGGTATAACCAAAATCTCTGGGTAACATTTCAAAATACAGAAATGAGTTTGGAGGGAGGTTAGGCAATCAGTGGAAAAGTATACCAGAAAACAAACACAAAAAACCTCACAAAAGTGGAAAAAATGTGTCTTTTTATTTGCTTCTATTAACTCATCTTCTAGGACCTTAGTTTCATTTTCCCCTGCTTAATTTTCAGATTTCATTATGCTTTTCAGCTTTCTGACTCAGAGTCTGACTTTATATAGAAATTGCAAAACAATCATAGCATTTTAGATGTTTTGCTTGCTGATCAGAATTATATTGGCAATAAAGTTAGGATATTTGATTGTTTTCTTTTCTGATCTTTGTGCTGACTGCAGTATCAGATACCATTTTATTGTTTTAAAATCTTCTTCTTTTTTTTTTTTTTTTGCATTTTACTCTTTTGTCATTGCTTCAAGGTCAAGATGATGGCCACAAAATTCCAGAGGCTAAGCAATGCAGAAGTTTCATCTACTGGTAGCTAGTTTTATTTCTTAAAAATACATATAAATTAGATTTTATATGCATATCTGAGAACATTACACTTTTGACTTTTAATAGTATCTTAATACATACAGAGACTTAGACATTCATCTTCAGTACCTCTAGAAATAGATTAGCTAGTTCTGTGCCTAAATTAAGGGAAAAATAAATCTTTGAATATATGACAGATAGTAATCTGATAGAATATAACAAAATATGTAGTAATTAATATGTAGTAATTAAGAAAAAAACTATAATCCTAGTTGTTAGATCAGTGTTTTTTATTTCTTTTTTGTTTTGTTGCTTTTGTTTTTAATTTGAATCGTATGAGTTGGATGCCCACAGCAGGTACAATAAAACATTTTTAAAGTTCTTAAGAAGATTTGAAAAAATTCTGATAATTATGGTTCTGGCTAATTTTATAATTAACCTTTCTCATACATACCATATCATTTATTCTACAAGCTGAATCCTTTGGAGGGTGTCATTTAAAAACTTAATGACAACTGATCTTATCCTCTAAGGAAAAGTAACTTGGAGGAAGTTGATGTAGAAGAAGGTACCTTCATTTATCTATGAAAACATCATGAGAGCTCAGATGAAGTCAGGATAGTGAGTCTTGTGTGAGGAGGATAGTTGAAAGAAAGTCAACAGGACTTGGCAACCAAATGTTTGGAGGGATGAAGAAGAAAGAGAAATTAAGTAAAACTGTTGCTTTAGTGTATTTGAGTAGGTAGGCAAAGATAACAAATTCAATTTATTATCTAATTGGCAGCTGGAAATATCACTCTGTAGCTCAGAAAATGGATGGAGTGAATTTCTGGAGTGGAAAGTTATTGACTTAAAAGTGACACTTAGGTCCTAGACTGAAATTATAAAGCACATGCTATAGACTAAGTTGTTTCCCTCCCAAGTACATATGTTGAAGCCCTAGTTCCCAATGTGACTACATTTGGAAATAGAACCTATAAAGTTATAACTAATGTTAAATGAGGTCATAAGTGTGAGGTCCTCATTTGATAAAATAGTGTCCTTCTAGGAAGAGACATTAGAGAGCTGCTTTTCTCTCATTCTGAGTGAACTCCAAGGAAAGGTCATGCAAAACATAATAAGAAGGCAGCCATCTGCAAGTGAGAAAGAGAGCCCTCATCAGAAAGCAAATTCACTGGAACCCTGATCTTGGATTTCCTAGCCAAGAGAAGTATGAGAAATACATTTCTGTTCTTAAAGCCACCCAATCGGTAGTATTTTGTTACAACAGCCAAAGCAGAAGAGATGTTCCAGGGAAACTGGGAATCATGAGAAGAACTAAACTTTTAGTAGTCTTGGAAGTATAAATTTATATTATTAATAGATGGTATTACCTGGATAATCAAAATTATCAACTGTATTCTACCAGATTTATTGAGAGGATAATTCAGTAACAAGGTATGTGTTTTTAAAGAACAGTAGCATTCCTAACTACCATTAATTACTACAAGCTGGGTGTGGTGGCTCACACCTGTAATATCAGCACTTTGGGAGGCTGAGACAGGAGGATTGCTTGAGGGTAGGAGTTCAAGACTAGCCTGGGTAACATAGTGAGATCCCCATGTCTACAAAAAACAAACAACAACAACAAAGCAAACTTAGCTGGGCATGGTGGTGCACACATAGTCCCAGCTACTTCAGAGATTGAAATAGGAGCCTCGCTTGAGCCTGGGAGGTGGAGGTTGCAGTGAGCTGTGATCTGCACTCCAGAGCCTGGGCAACAGAGTGAGACCCTGCCTGGAAAAGAAAAAAAAAAAAAAAGAAAATACAATGGAACAAGAATCACATTTACAATAGCAAGACAGTATAAAATGCATAGTGTTATATAAAGTAAATGAAAGTTGTAAATATATGTATTAGGGTTCTCTATTAGGAACAGAACTAATAAGATATATGTATTAACGAAAGGAAGTTTATTAAGAAGAATTGACTCATACAATCACAAGGCAAAGTCCCATGATAGGTCATCTGCAAGTTGAGGAGCAAGGAAGCCTGTGGTGGATCATTCCGTGTCCCCAAACCTCAAAAGTAGGGAAGACGATAGTGTAGCCATCAGTCTGTGGCCAAAAGCCTGAGAGTCCCTGGCAAACCACTGGTGTACGTTCAAGAGTCAAGTAGCTGAAGAACTTGGAGTCTGATGTTCAAGGGCAGAAAGCATCTAGCACGGAAGAAAGACAAAGGCCGGAAGACTCAGCAAGTCTGCTCTTTCTAACTTCTTCTGCCTGCTTTATTTTAGCTGTGCTGCGAGATGATTAGATGGTGCCCACCTAGATTGAGGGTGGCTCTGCCTATCCCAGACCTTTAACTCAAATGTTAATCTCCTTTGGCAGCACCCTCACACACACACCCAGGAACATTACTTTGCATCCTCCAATCCAATCAAGTTGACACTCAATATTAACTATCACAAGCCCACCCCTTGTCAACTTGAACCCATACACGTCTCCTGAAATCATACATAATCTTCGAATGAAGACAATAATAAGATCATAATTATGCCTAACATAATAAGCTACCCTTCATACATCCAAAAGTGTACTAATCCTTAACATAAATGCTGTTACATAAAATCAGCAACATTTAAATACTGATATGAAGTCAGTAAATCTTATGTCACATGATAAAGGAAAAAGAAAAAAATGAAGATATTCTCTTAGTACAAGTGTATAAATGTACAAACATCTTCTGAACAAACTAGAGGAAATATGACAATTATAGTCCTTATTTCTGTAAATGGTCACGTGGTCATAGCTGGTATTGATGACTGCCTTCTACTACCCATTCTGTATTCCCTTTGGCTTCAGCAAGCATCTCAGTAGGTCATGATTTTTTACTGGATGGAGTGACCCAAACCTTCATTCCTGAAGGGTCAGGGCCATTTGTACTCCTGCCTGGATTAGGCTGTTGTAGTTTCCTATTGACCTGAATCATAGGTCATGGTAATACTAAGAGATGTCCTAAGGGATCTCCTATATTCCACACATACTCTTCCTTACTTCCTTTGTGGAGTAGTAGACTGATTTCATCTTGTTAATCCAGATCAATCACCCCAGCCAACACACTGTAACTCCCTTCTTTTTTTTAAGACAGAGTTTCACTCTGTCTCCTAGGCTGGAGTGCGGTGGTTCAATCTTGGTTCACTGCAACCTCTGCCTCCTGGGTTCAAGTGATTCTCCTGCCTCAGCCTCCCGAGTAGCTGGGACTAGAGGCACATGTCACCACACCTGGCTACTTTTTTTATTTTTAGTAGAGATGAGGTTTCACCATGTTGGCCAAGATGGTCTCGATCTCCTGACCTTATGATCCACCTGCCTCAGCCTCTCAAAGTGTTGGGATTACAGGCGTGAGCCACAGCACCCAGTCTGTAACTCCCTTCTTAGCCTGTTGACTTCGAGGTAGGAGGAGCCCAAAATGGCCAGGTGGCAATCTTAACTTCCAGTTAAATGGAATTATTGTGTCTCCTGGTGGCAGCATTCCTCCCTCTGGAACTAAGACCTCTAGGCCAGCAGAATGTAATGTTGCAGGAAAAGGAAGCAAAGATTTTGCTAGTGGGTTACTAGGGGTGTGGGTGAATGGTCCCACTTCCACTTCCCTCTCTTGATTCCTGGACCTATGAACCCTCGCTATGGGAGAAACAGTACCAAATACTGGACACTGATTTAGAGCATACACAGTCTTCTGGAGAACTTTGCCCTGGGCCTGCAAAGTATTGCCATATAGTTGGTGTTGTAACTTCAAAAGGCCATTCCATGGTTCTATCAATCCAGCTGCTTCAGGGTGATGAGAAACATGGTAAGACCAGTGAATTCCATGAGCATGAGCCCACTGCCACACTTCTTTAAGTGTAAAGTGAGTGCCTTGGTCAGAGGCAATGTCGTATGGAATACCATGACAGTGGATAAGGTATTCCATGAGTCCATGGTTGGTAGTCTTGGCAGGACCACTCTGTATAGGATGGGCAAACTCATATCCAGAGTAAGTGTCTATTCTGGTGAGGACAAACTGCTGCCCTTTCCATGATGGAAGAGGTCCAGTATAATCAACCTGCCACCAAGTAGCTGGCTGATCACTCTGAGGAATGGTGCCATATCAAGGGCTCAGTGTTGGTCTCTGCTGCTGGCAAATTGGGCATGCAGTGGTGGCCGTAGCCAGGTCAGCCTTGCCCTGTGTAAGTCCATGTTGCTGAGCCCATGCATAACTTCCATCCCTGCCACCATGGCCATTTTGTTCATGGGTTCATTGGGCGATGACAGGGGTGGCTGAGAAAAGAGGCTGAGTGGTGACCACAGAAAGAGTCATCCTATCTACTTGATTATTAAAATCCTCATCTGCTGAGGTCACCCCTTGGTGAGCACTCACATGGGATACAAATATCTTCATGGTTTTTGACCACTCAGCAAGGTCCGTACACATACCTCTTCCCCAAATTACTTTGTTACCAATTTTCCAAGCATGCTTCTTTTAAATCCCTGACCATCCAGCCAAACCATTGGCTACAGCCATGAATCAGTATATAATCACACATCAGACCATTTCTCCTTCCAAGAAAGGTGCACAACCAGGTGCACTGCTTGAAGTCCTTCCCACTAAGAAGATTTTCCTTTGCCATTGTCCTTCAGGGATGTCCTACAGAGGGGCTGCAGTGCTACAGCTGTCTGATTTCAGGTGGTGCCTGCATATTGCACAGAGCCATCTGTGAACCAGGCCCTAGTCTTCTCTTCCTCTGTCAATTGATCATAGGGAACTCTCCATGAGGACATCAGTGCAGGCTGGGGGAGAGAAGGCTTGGTGGCAGGAGTGGAGACCATGGACATTTGGTCACTTTTTCATGTAATGTACTTGTGCCTTCAGGACCTGCTTGAGCCCAATAGCATATATAGCACTTCCATTTGATGACAGAATGATGCGTGCATGACCCACTTAATGGCGAGATGTGCCAGAAAACACCCAGTTCATGATAGGCAGTTCAGATTGCATGGTGACTTGATGACCCATAGTAAAATGTTCAGTCTCTACCAAAGCCCAGTAACAGGCCAAAAGCTGTCTCTCAAAAGGAGAGTAGTTATCTGCAGAAGATCGCAGGGCCTTGCTCCAAAATCCTAGAAGCCTCCACTGTGATTCATTTTTGGGGGCCTGCCAAAGGCTCCAAACCCATCCCTATCTGCCACTGACATCTCAAGCATCATTGGATCTGCAGGGTCTTATGCCCCACGTGGCAAAGCAGCTTGCACAGCAGCCGGGACCTGTTGCAGAGCCTTCTCTTGTTCTTGACGCCCACTCAAAACTGGCAGCCTATTGGGTCACTCTATAAATGGGTTATAGTAACACACCCACATAAGAAATGTGTTGCCTCCAAAGCCCAACTAGGCCTACTAGGCGTTGTGCTTCTCTCTTGGTTGTAGGAGGGGCCAAATGCAACAACTTATCCTTCACCATACAAGGGGTATCTTGACAGGCCCCAAACCACTGGATCCCTAGAGGTTTTACTGAGGTAGAAGTTTCCTGTATTTTAGTCAGATTTATTTCCCATCCCATGGCACACAAATGCCTCACCAATAAGTCCAGTGTGTTTTCTACTTCTCACTTGCTGGATCTAATCAGCAAAATGTTATCAACATAATGGACCAGTGTGATATCCTGGGGAAGGAAAACTATGATCAAGATCTCTGAGAATAAGGTTATAACACAAGCCCGGAGAATTGATATACCCTCAGGTAGGACAGTGAAGGAATATTGCTGGCCTTGCCAGCTGAAGGTGAACTGCTTCTCTGGACCTTATGGACAGGAATGGAGAAAAAGGCATTTGCCAAATCAATGGCTGCATATCAGGTACCAAGAGATGTGTTAATTTGTTCAAGCCATGAAACCACCTCTGGTACAGCAGCTGCAATTGGAGTCACCACTTGGTTATGCTTATGATAATCCACTGTTATTCTCCAAGATCCATCAGTCTTCTGCATGGCCAAATAGGATAATTGAATGGAAATGTGGGAATCACCACCCCTGCATCTTTCAAGTCCTTGACGGTGGCAGTAATCTCTGCAATCCCTCCAGGGATGTGAGATCTATCTATCTATCTATCTATCTATCTATCTATCTATCTATCTATCTATCTATCTGTCTGTCTGTCTGTCTGTCTGTCTGTCTGTCTGTCTGTCTGTCTATCTATCTATCTATCTATCTATCTATCTATCTATCTATCTATTTTTTTTTCTTCTAGTTAGAGGCAACTCTAATGATTTCCATTTGGCCTTTCCCATGATAATAGCCCTCACCCTACTAGTCAGGGAGCCAGTGTGGGAATTCTGCCAACTACTAAATATGTCTATGCCAATTATAGATTCTGGCACTGGGGAAATGATCACAGGATGAGTCTGGGGACCCAGTGGACCCACTGTAAGTTAGGCCTGAGCTAAAATTCCATTAATTACTGAACATCCATAAGCTCCTACTTTAACTGAAGGACCACAATGATGTTTTGGGTCGCTTGGAGTCAATGTCAGCTCAGAGCTAGTGTCCAGTAGTCCCCGAAAACTCTGATCATTCCCCTTTCCCCAGTGCACAGTTACTCTGATAAAAGGCCAGAGTTCTTCTTGGGCAAGGATGGGGGAAATATTAACAGTATAAATTGTCAGTAGTGTAGTGGGGTCCTTCCTCAAGGAGACCCGGCCTCCCTTTTATTCAAGGGGTTCTGGGTCTTTAAACTGGTTCAAAGTCTGGAAATAGATTGAGGGGCTCTGATTCTCTATTTTTATAATTCAAATTTGTCTTTGTCCACTCAACCTGAAAGTTTTCTGCTTATACAAATTAAGTAAGAATGCAGTATGCTACCTATCAATTTCAGTTCTAGGACACTGATTAATTAGCCAATGTCAGAGCTCTACATGAGTCAGACTATTCTGATTGCTCCTTTGTCTCTGCTGTCCATTATGGTAGCTATGCCCACCTTGCCCTTGATAGTTGAGTGTCACCTCTGGATCCAATTATTCTCATTGCATTTAAATTTTCTAATTGAGTGACTGCAGTTCCCACTGGAAGATCAGGCATACAGAGAAGAGCAATCACAGAGCTCTTCAAGGATGCAGGTGCTCCCCTCACAAACCTATTTTGCAAAATATTGGCGAAGGATATGTCTTCTGGACCCCACCCCCCAGCTGTGATAAGTGGATCTAAAGTGACTAATCCACTCTAGTGTCCCAAACTCCCTAAGCCTTTGAATCCCTTCCTTATATTAAAGGAAGATCAGGCATTTCTAGCCTGCTCACAGTGGGTAATCTTTTGATCCACATTTCAGTAACCAAGCAAATAAACCATTAGAATCTGGTTTTTTTTTTTTTTAAAACTCCCTGAGCTGCAACATTCAATGCAGAATCCTTGCTTCATGGGCCCAAATCAATAAATTCAACCTGATCCAACTTTATGTTTCTTCCACTGTTACCCCACACCCTTAATATCCACTCCAAGGTCTTTTCTCCAGATTTCTGCTTATATAAATTAGAAAACTCATTTGGGGGTGTAGCATACCTCCTCATGGGGGCACACTCTGGACCTCACCTCCAGAAGCTTGCTGGAACTTTAATTTTAGGTCTAGAAGCAGACAGGGGTATTGGGGGTGGGTCATGAGGAGCATTGGCTTTATCCTGCCTGGCAACTACCTCAGGCACGGCCATCACTGTTGCCTCAGAGAGTGCATGGTTAATCTCCTCAGACAAAGGTGGAAAGGCTGATGGCAGCCTGGGTCAGGAAGGGGATGTTGCCACCACTGGGTGTGGGGAGGCTTCTTCCTCTGGCAAAAAAGATTCATCAGAGTTTACAAGCTCACTGTCCCCAGCTTCATCAGGGTCCTCTCACATCCCCATTCCAAGTTGCAGGGTCCCATTCTTTTCCAATCAGTGCCCTCACTTTAACAGTAGACAACTGGTGAGGCTGAGCGTGCACCTTTTTCTGCAGGTCAGCCACTTGCATGATAAGAACTTGTATCTGATTTTCTGTAATTTCAGTCCTTTACGGAAAATCAGACTCTAACTCAGGGCAATCTTAGAAGATCTGCGGCTCAGCTGGGCGTAGTGGCTCATGCCTGTAATCCCAGCACTTTGGGAGGCCAAGGTGGGTGAATCACCTGAGATTAGGAGTTTGAGACGAGCCTGGCCAACATGATGAACTCCCGTCTCTACTAAAAATATAAAAATTTGCCCGGCGTGATGGCGCACGTCTGTAATCCCACCTACTTGGGAAGTTGAGGCAAGAGAATCACTTGAACCCAGGAGGCAGAGGTTGCAGTGAGCCAAGATCACACCACTGTACTCCAGCCTGGGCAACAGAGCAAGACTCTGTCTCAAAAAAAAAAAAAAAAAAAAAAGAAAGAAAGAAAAGAAAAAAAAAAAGACTTGAGGCTCAGTATGTGCTTATGGAGCTGGGAGTTAGAATCCCTGAGCTCATCCTTTTCTTTCATCCTTTTTCCAAGCGAACTTAGGAGCAACCAACCAACTTCATTATATTCCTTGGTTCTCCACATACAGATATGATGTATAGAGTCACTAAACTTCTTGCCTTTCACGAGTGGTGAATCAGGAGTAACAAATGCATTTATTTTGCCTAACTCTCTAAACAGGTCACAGCAGGGACTATCATTGTTCTTCATACTATTAGAAGTAGAATCCTTAGCTTTTTGGTATCTAATCATAATAAGCAGCTAAATCCAGAAATCCTAAAACCAACCAAAGAAATCCATCACTAAATTCTGTTCCTCTAAAACCATTCCTGGTACCAAAATCTGTATTAGTCAGGGTTCTCTATAGGGACAGAACTAACAGGATATATGTATATATAAAAGAGAGTTTATTAAGAATTGACATATATGATCACAAGGTAAAGTCCCATGATAGGTCATCTGCAAGTTGAGGAGCAAGGAAGCCAGTGGTGGACCAGTCCAAGTCCCAAAACTTCAAAAGTAGAGAAGATGACAGCATAGTCTTCAGTCTATGGTCAAAGGCCCCAGAGCCCCTGGCAAACCACTGATGTAAGTCCAAGAGTCCAGAAGCTGAAGAACTTGGAGTGTGATGTTCAAGGGCAGGAAGCATTCAGCACTGGAGAAAGAGGAAGACCAGAAGACTCAGCAAGTCAGCTCTTTCCAACTTCTTCTGCCTGCTTTATTTCAGCTATGCTGGCAGCTGATTAGATGGTGCCCACCCAGATTGAGGGTGGGTCTGCCTCTCCCAGTCCTCTGACTCAACTGTTAATCTCCTTTGGCAACATCCTCACAGACACACCCAGGAAATATACTACTTTGTATCCTTCAATCTAATTAAGTTCACACTCAATATTAACCATCATAGTATATAATAAAGGAAATTAGAACGCTTACTGTAGATAAAAAATGTTTTACTATAGATTAGAAAGAACATCTAAATAAGTGGATACGGTGATCTATATTTTTTGATAGAAAAAATGACCACTGTAATACTGCTAATTGTCTACAAATAATCAACACAATTACTGCAATTATGACCAAAATATCATCAGGAAATTCTTTCAGAGATTTGACAGAGTCATACAAAAATTAGCAAAAATAGCTTGGAATATTTCGGAAAAGAGAGTAATGTGCAGTCTTGGCTCCTTGTATGCTGAAATCATGATCATAATCATGATCATCATCATCATTGCTATGGTTTAGATACAGTGTGTTTGGCCCCATTAAGTCTGACATTGAAATTGGATTCCCACTGTTGAAGGTGGGGCCTAGTGGGAGGTGTTTGGGATGTAGAGGTGAATTCTTCATCAATGGCTTGGTGCTAGACGCACAAGAGTGCGTTAAGTCTCACTTTTAGGTTCCCTGAAGAACTAGTTGTTGAAAAAAGCCTGGCATCTCTTTCTTCTTCTGTCTTGCTTCCTGTTTCTTGCCAGTTGATCTCTGAATAGCTGGCTCCTGTTTATCTTCTGCCAAGAGTGGAAGCAACCTGAGGCTCTCACCAGAAGTAGATGCTGGTGTCATGCTTATTGTATAGCCTGCGGAACTATAAGCCAAATAAACCTATTATGTTTATAAATTACTCAGCCTCAGGTATTCCTCTATAGCAACACAAAAGAATGAAGACAATCCTCATTTTCAGCAATTATGGAAATAGAATGATGTTTAGAGAGCTACAGACACTGAGTAAAGTAGAAGGCCTTAAAACTGTGCCACATAAATATAAATTTAGTTTATAACAAAGGTGGTATCATAAACCTAGTAGGGGAAAACCACTTGAATCATATATAAGGCCAAAACCATACAAAAACATTGTAATTATACTGCTACAGCTGAGTCATTAGAAAACCAAAAATATTAGCTCTAACCACATAACAAAGTAAATTACAGATAAGGTGATTTTAAATGAGGAGAAAAGGCATACATAAAATAGCAAAAAGAGGGAAAGCATATACCTATTTGTGAAGTAGGACTTTATATACATGATACCCAAGTTAGTCACAAAGAAAAGTACGGATCCAATTATATAAAAACTCAATTTTTTTGATTATTAATAAAATAAAGCTATATGCAAACTTCAAAAGTGGTAAAATTTGCAGCATGTCTCAGAACAGTGTGGTAAGATTCCGTAAGACAAATGCTTAAAATTGAAACACAACAACATGTCCTTGAGGATGTGACTTTAATATTTACAGTTTACTGTCAACTAGCTTCAGCTTTGGTTGCTGTCAGTGGTGAAGACTCTGTATGAATTTCTTGGTTGTAGAGAGTCTTTGTGTGATGGTTTTCTCAGATGCTGGTTTTAGGTAACAATCAACATGGTGACTGGAACAGGACATCACATCTCAATATCAACATTGAATGTAAGGGATTCAGAGATTCAACGATTCAGAGATAGGTTGTGTATTTACTAATATGAAAGCTTTTCATTCAACAGGTAATATTGGCTGGATGAAGACAAATTTTACAAATTATTCCAACATGCCAATATACTTAAATTTCATCTGATTTTAGCCAAAGTGAAAGGGATGAAAACTTTATGAGTGAAAATTTGGAATGTATTATTAAAAGGTAAAAAAATGAATTTATCACATATGCCATGTTTAAAACAAAACCAACATATCACTGATTTTTAAAACAGGGAAGTTGATGCAACTAATTCATTAATGGTAAGGTAGTTTGGAAGGATATCTCAATTATCCATAATGAAAGGCCTGAAAGTGTTCCAGGAAGCAGTTGCAGCCAAGGAAGGTGTGGGGGGAGAAAAGATACAACTTAGTTTTAGGAAGAAAATGCACAGAGGAACCAGAAAGCAATTCCAGAGCATCTGTCAGATCTACATGAAAGGACAATTTGAGAACAGATGGCAATAGAAAGTAAAAAATTACATCATACAAATCTAGACATCTTCTGACAATGTGAAGAATTTGGTACAATGGGCTAAGTCCTTTAGGACACACTAGCCAACATGGATAAGAAAAGCCTTTCAAATCTGCTAGGATTTTGCTAATGCCGTTGTAGTCATTAATGTGTAGAACAAAAGGATACCAACAACTCCTGAAGCGGCCCAAGCAGAAATGTGTGTGGCAGTGTAGGGTCTCTTACAAAATTTCTGCTTCAATGTATAGAGTAATAAAGTACAGATAAGGAAAATTCTGTTCTGTCCAATAACACATTTACATATTAAGCAAGCCCAGAATGAGGATTTAGCCTTCCAAATAAATGCAATTCTATAATAAGAATAATAAAATAATTGCACCAGATTGTTATTTTGCTAGATAATAGAAAGACTGGGTGTTTTAGGTCAAAATAGAGTTCTGACAAATATCTATTGGCTACACAAAGATTATAATTTCTCTTCTTTTTCCCTCCTCCTCCTCCTCCTCCTCCTCCACTTCCTTCTTCTTCCCTACCTCCTTTCCCTCCTCCTCCATAAATTCACGAATTACATGTGCAGGTTTGTTACGTAAATATATTGCATAATGGTGAGGTTTAGGCTTCTAGTGTGCCCTTCACCCAAACAGTGAAAAGTATACCCAATAGGTAATTTTTCAACCCATACTTCTATCCACATTTTTGAAGTCCCCAGTGTCTATTATTTCCATCTGTATGTTCATGATTACCCATTGTTTAGTTCCCACTTACAAGGAGAATATGTGGTATTTGAGTTCATGTTTCTGAGTTATTTCACTGTGGATAATAGCCTCCAGCTCCATCCATGTTGCTATAAAAGACATTCCATTCTCTTTTTGTGGCTACATATATACCACATTTTCTTTGTCCAGTCATCTGTTGATGGACACTTGGGTTGATTTCATGATTTGGCTATTGTGAATAGTGCTGTGATAAACACTGTGATAAAAGTGCAGGTATCTTTTTATATAATTTATTTTCCTCTGATAGATGCCCAGTAGTGGGGCTGCTGGCTCAAATGATAGTTGTATTTTTAGTTCTTTGAAATCTCCATACTGTTTTCCATAGAGACTATACTAATTTACATTCCCAAAATAACAGATGTTGGTGAGCATCCTCACCAACATCTGCTATTTTTTGACTATTTAGTAATAGTAATTCTTAATGGTGTAAGGTGGTATTTCACTGTGCATGTCTCTGAATACTAGTGATATTGAGAACTCTTTGGGTTTTTGTCATCGTATACAAGAATTAACTCAAGACGGATTAAACATTTAACTGTAAGACCTGAATTGACACAAAATCCTAGAAGAAAACCTAGGAAAAACTCTTCTAGATATTGACCCAGGCAAATAATTCATGATTAAGATTTCAAAAGCGAATGCTATAAAACAAAAAGTAGAGAAATGGGACTTAATTCAACTAAAAATGTTCTGCATAGCAAAAGACATTATCAACAGAGTAAATAGACCACCTACAGAATGGGAGAAAATATTTGCAAACATGCATCTGACAGAGGACTAATATTCCAAATCTACAACCAACTTAAACAACTCACCAAGATAAAAACAAATAACCCCTTTAAAAAGTGGATAAAGGATATGAACAGATTTTCTCAGAAGACGTACAAGTATTTCTGCTATTTAACTTAAAAAAATAGTTACTGAAACAATCTAAATGAATTATAAGAAAATCTATCATTTTAATACTGCTTTTTCAGTCAATAAAACAGGTGTTCTCTTAAGTGTCAGGAGTGATTTTAGTTTCCCAACAACTGGGTATTGATTTCAGATTCTCAATTGGATTATGTTGCAAGGATATTTTTGATTATTTATTATCAGGCCTAGCTTTTGACAAACTATTAATATTATGTATCCAGAATAATGGCTCAGTGGTACAAACCACCATAGAATTGTTGTAACAGGAGAAGGATCCCAAAGCCAATATCTGAATCAAGAAGTTGATACTTGAGAAATGCAGATTATATAAAACATTTTTTTCTACTTTTTATTAATTTTTTATTCCCAGCAAAGGGCACAGTGCCTGTCACATAGTAAACATACAGTAATGTGCTTTATACTGAAGTAAATGGTTTGGAATACTTGTGTCCACAGCGGGATAATGGTCTCCATTTATATTTAATGAGCACGTATTATGTGCTAGGGAGCTGAGGATTTGGGTTCAAATTTGGTTTAACCTTAAATGACTTATTTTTGAAGCCTCAGTTATCTCGTTTCTAGAATGGAAATAATTCCTCTCCCACCTGAAAAGGTTTTTGAGAGTTAAAAACTTCACTGAGTATGAAAGTAATTAAATTTAAATTATTACAAAATATGTTACTTTAATAAAACAAACATATTTTTGTTCATTCAGCATCAATAATTTTTGTAACACTTGAATCAACAGTAGAACTCACAGTGCATAGATACCAGTTCATCAGATTTATTCCCTAGAGCTGAAGGCTTACTTTAATTTTAATGCTTGAATTTGCTAATCAACCATGCTATAAATCCCTTAAGTAGTTAATATTGTATTATTCACATCTCTTATGCTTAGTTTAATATATGAAAGAGATTATTCTGAGTACTGTACTTTCTCACATAATTTATATATCCACAGTGGATGCCCTCATTGAGTCTGAAAATTTCCTCATTAATGCTTAATTATATTCTATAACATAGTTTATCTGAATTGTTTCTAAATTTTTTCAAGTCATTTTCAGCTGCTGAACTTTTAATATAATACAACTAAGCTTATTCTTGAACCAAAATGCATAATTTCAGTTATTTCATTTTCTTTGTGTTATATACATTCAGAATTCTCAATTTGTTTCATGCTTTTTGGCCTAATTTTATCAATTTAGTTTTATATTAAATATATTGGTCTCAGACATTATACTAAGGGGTACCATTAAATACCTTGTAGTTACTTAAACGATGAGAAAAATATGTATCTTCATATTGCCTTGAACATCTTTGATTACCATGTTACACTTGTCACAATGAATCAATATTGGTATATTATTGTTAACTAAAGTCCATAGTTAATTCAGATTTTTTTGTATTTTTTGATCTATATGCGTATTTTTTTTGTATTCTAAAATTCTATCCAGGATACCAATAACATTTAATCAACATATTTCTTTAGGTTCTTCTTGGTTTAATTCTTGTCCTTCCTGCCACCATGTGAAGAAGGATGTGTTTATTTCCCCTTCTGCCATGATTGTAAGTTTCCTGAGGCCGCCACAGCAATGCAGAACTGTAAGTCAATTAAACCTCTTTCCTTTATAAATTACCCAGTCTTGGGTATTTCTTCATAGCAGCATGAGAATGAACTAATAGACATGGTATTTGACAAATGCTCAATGGCATGTATTAATCATTATAGTATCATACAAAATAGTTTCATTGTCCTAAAAAATCAAATCCCTAAGCTTTATTTATTCATCCCACTTTCTTCTTTCACTTAGAATACATTTATGTTTCTTTCATGCATTTTTGTTTCTTGCTAGCTCATTTCTTTTTTTCTTATAATAATATCTCATTTTATGACTATATCACAAATGTCAATAGTGGAGTAGACCAAGCAGAAAGAATCTCAGAGCTTGAAGACTGTCTTTCTGAAATAAGACAGGCAGACAAGAATAGAGAAAAATGAATTAAAAGGAATGAACAAAACCTCCAAGAAATATGGGACTATGTAAAAAGTCAAAACCTGTGACTGATTGGGGTACCTGAAAGAGATGAGAAGAATAGAACCAAGTTGGAAAACATGTTTCAGGATAAATTACTTTTCTAATGTATCATTGAATTTGTTTTGCTGGTATATTGTTGAGGATTTTCCATCAATATTTATCAGAGATATTGGCCTGTAATTTTCTGTTTTTTGTTGTTTTCTTTTCCTACGCCTTTGTCTGGTTTTGGCATCAGGATAATACCAGCCTTGTAGAATGAATTTGCAAGTTTTTCTTCCTCCTTTATGTTTTGGAATAGGTTGGGTAGGATTGCTATTAGTTCTTCCCTAAATGTTTGGTAGAATTCAGTAGTGAATCTATTGGGTTTGGGCTTTTCTTTACTGGGAAACTTTGTATTGGGGATCCAATCTCTTTATTTGTTATTAGTCTGTTCAGGTTTTGGATTTCTTCATGGTTCAATCTTGGTATGTTTTGTACGTCTCTGAGAGTGCATCCATCTCCTCTAAATTTTCCAATTTATTGGCATATAGTTTCTCATAGTAGCTACTAATGATCCTTTGAATTTCTGCAATATCAGCTGTAATGTCTCCCTTATCATCTGTAATTTTATTTATTTGGGTCTTCCTTTTTTTTCTTCATTAGTCTGGCTAGAGGTTTGTCAATATTTTTAAATCTTTTGAAAAAAAAAGACTTTTTGTTTCATTAACATTTTATATTTCCTTCATTTCAAATTCACTTATTTCTGCCATGATATGTATTATTTATTTCCTTCTACTAATTTTGGACTCAGTTTGCTCTGATTTTCTAGTTCTTCATGATGTATCACCAGGTTATATTTGAAGTTTTTCTTCTTTTTTGACGTAGGCACCTATGGCTATAAAATTTCCTCTTAGTACTGCTTTCACTGTATCCCATGGGTTTTGGTATGTTATGTTTTCATTATTATTTTTATCAAGAAATTTTGTAATTTCCTTCTTAATTTCTTCATCGACCCACTAGTCGTTCAGGAGCATATTGTTTAATTTTCATGTGTTTGTATTGCTTCCAAAATTCCTCTTGTTGATTTCTAGTTTTATTCCATTGCGGTTATGAATATGCTTGCTATTTCAATTTTTAAGATGTTTTAAGACTTGTTTTGTTACTAACATAAGGTCTATCCTTGATAATGATCCAGGTGCCGAGGAAAAGAATGTGTTTATTTATTTATTTATTTATTTATTTATTTATTTGGAGACAGAGTCTCGCTCTGTCTCCCAGGCTGGAGTGCAGTGGCGCAATCTCAGCTAACTGCAAGCTCTGCCTCCCGGGTTCACGCCATTCTCCTGCCTCAGCCTCCCATGTAGCTGGGACTATAGGCGCCTGCCACCACGCCTGGCTAAGTTTTTGTATTTTTAATAGAGACGGGGTTTCACCGTGTTAGCCAGGATGGTCTCTATCTCCCCTGAGCTCATGATCCCTCTGCCTGGTCCTCCTAAAGAGCTGGAAGTACAGGCCTGGCAAGAATGTGTATTCTTTAGACTTTGGATGAAATGTTCTGTAAACATCTATTAAGTCTATTTGTTGTGTAGTGCAGATTAAGTCTGATGTTGTATTAGTTTGTTCTCACACTGCTAACAAAGACATACCAGAAACCGGGTAATTTATAAAGAAAACAGATTTAGTTGACTCAGTTCACCATGACTGAGGAGGCCTCAAGAAACTTAAAATTGTGGTGGAAGAGAAAGCAAGCACGTCTTCTTCACATGGCAACGGCAAGGAGAAGTGCCAAGCAAAAGGGGAAAAAGCCCCTTATGAAACTATAAGATCTTGTAAGAACTTACTCACTATCATGAGAACAGCATGAAGGTAATCACCCCTATGATTCAATTACCCCCTGCAAGGCCCCGCCCACGACATGTGGGGATTATGGGAACTATAATTCCAGATGAGATTTGGGTGGGTACAGCCAAACCATATCAGATGTTTCTTTGTTGAGTGTCTGGGAGATCTGTCCAATGCTGAAAACAAGGTGTCGAACTTTCCAGTTATTGTGTGGGGTCTATCTTTCCCTCTAGCTTTAAATGTTTGCTTTATATATCTGGATGCTCCAGTGTTAGCATATATATATATATTTACAATCATTATGCCTTGTTGCTGGATTGATCCCTTTGCATTATATAATGAAATTCTTTATTTCTTCTTACATTTTCTTTCTTGAAATCTATTTTGTCTGATATAAACATAGCTACTTCTGCTCTTTTGCGGTTTCCATTGTCAGTGAATACCTTTTTCCATTCTTTCATTTTCAGTATACATTTATCTTTGCAGGTGAAGTGTGTTTCTTATAGGCAACAGATCAATGGGTCCTGTTTTTTTTTTTTTTTTTTTTTTTTTTTCATCCATTCAGACACTCTACATCTTTTGATTGGAAAGTTTAGTCCATTTACATTCAACATTACTATTGATAAGTAGGGACTTCTGCCATTGTGTTATTTGCCCTTCCTCCCTCCCTCCCTCCCTTCCTTCCTTCCTGTCTTCCTTTTAGTAAAGGTGATTTTCTCTGGTGGTATGATTTAGCTTTTTGCTTTTTACTTTTTGTGTATCCATTGTGCGTTTTTCAATTTAAGGTTACTGTGAGGTGCATAAATACTATCTTATAACCAATTATTTTAAACTGATGACAACACTGATTACATAAACAACAAACATGCAAAAAGAAAACTAATAAAATCTCTACATTTTAACTTCATCCCCTTGCTTTTTAACTTTTTGCTGTTTCTCTTTTGGTTTTTTCTAGTCTAATGTTAGTGCTGGACTGGGCTAAGAGCCAGAGGACTAGGGTGGCGTGTAACCTAGGGAAATACAAGCCAGAGTGGCCAAAGGAGAACTTCTGCCATCCTCCCCTAGGCATTACAGCTCATAGCAATGAAAATGTATCCTTCCTTCTGCTTAAGGAGATGAGAGCAAAGAGTAAAGAAGACTTTGTTTTGCATCTTGGATTCAAGCTCAGCCACAGTAAGACAGGGCACCGGGCAGAGTCGTGAGGCCCTCATTCCAGGCCCTAGCTCCTAGATAACATTTCTAGTCATACACTGGGTCAAAAGAGATCCCATTGTCTTGAAGGGAAGAACCCAGTCCTAGCAGGATGCATCTTAACCACTCCTGTACTAACATTGTAATTATAGTGTGTAAACTACACTTAAGTAGAAAGGCTAAATGATGAAACAATACAAAATAATAAGTACAACAATTTTTCAGTACATAGGCAGTACCATAATAAAGTATTCAGTAGGAATAGTACCAGCTTTTCTCTGCACATCTGGTAGAATTTGACTGTGAATCCGTCTGGTCCTGGGCTTTTGTTGGTTGGTAGAATATTTATTACTGATTCAATTTTGGTGCTTGTTATTGGTCTGTTCAGGGATTTAATTTCTTCCTGGCTCTATCTTGGGAAGGTGTATGTGTCTAGTAATTTATCCATTTCTTCTAAATTTTCTAGTTTACATACATGGAGGTGTACATAATATTTCTTGGGTCTTCCCTCTTTTAATCTTTATTAGTTTAGCTAGCAGTCTATCTATTTTTAACTTAAAAAAAACAACTCCTGGATTTGTTGATGTTTTGAATGACTTTACATGTCTCAGTCTCCTTCAGTTCAGCTCTGATTTTGGTTATTTCTTATCTTCTGCTGTCTTTGGGGTTGGTTTTCTCTTGGTTGTTTAGTTATTTTAATCATTATGTTATAGTTGCTACGTTGAGATCTTTTTAACTTTTTATGTGGATATGTAGTATTATAAATTTCTGTCTTAACACTGCCTTAGCTGTGTCCCAGAAATTTTGGTATGTTGTATCATTGTTCTCATTAGTTTCAAAGAACTTCTTGTTTCTGCCTTAATTTTATCATTTACCCAGAAGTAGTACTTCAGGATCAGGTTATTCAATTTTCATGTAGTTGTATGGTTTTGAGTGAATATATTAGTCTTGATTTCTAATTTGATTGTGCTCTGGTCCAAGAGATGCTTTGTTACGATTTCAGTTTTTTTGCTTTGGCTGAGGAGTGTTTTATTCCTGATTTTGTGATTAATTTTAGATTATGTGCCATGTGGCAATGAGGAGAATTAATATCCTGTTGTTTTGGGATGGAGAGCTCTGTAGATGTCTATCATGTCCATTTGATCTGGTACTGATTTCAGGTCCTGAATATCTTTGTCTCCCACTATTACCGTGTGGGAGTCTAAGTCTCTTTGAAGGTCTCTAAGAACTTGCTTTATGAATCTGGGTGCTACTATTTTGGGTGAATATATATTTAGGATAGTTAGGTTTTCTTGTTGAATTGAACTCATTACCATTATGTAATCCCCTTCTTCATCTTTTTTGATCTTTGCTGATTTAAAGTCTATTTTGTCTGAAACTGGAGTTGCAACCCCTGCATTTTTCTATTTTCTATTTGCTTGCTAGATTTTTCTCCATCTCTTTATTTTGAGCCTTTGGGTGTCATTGTATGTGAAATGGGTCTCTTGAAGACACCATACCAATGGGTCTTGGTTCTTTATCGATCTTGCCCTCTATGCCTTTTAATTAATCAAAGTTGTTATTGATATGTGTGGATTTGATCCTGTCATCCTGCTGTTACCGGTTATTTTGCAGACTTCTTTAGATGGTTGCTTTATAGTGTCGTTGGACTGTGTACTTCAGTTTGTTTTTATAGTGGCTGGTAATGGTCTTTTCTTTCCATATTTAGTGCTTTCGTCAAGATCTATTGTAAGATAGGTTTGTTGTAAATTCCATCAGCATTTGCTTGTCTGAAAAGGATCATTTATCTCCTTTGCTTATGAGCTTAGTTTGACTGGATATGAAATTCTGGGTTGGAATTTTTCTTTAACAATGTTAATATTGGCCCCCAATTTCTTCTGATTGTAGGGTTTCTGCTGAGAGATCTACTGTTGGTCTGATGGGATTCCCTTTGTAGGTGACCTGGCCTTTCGCTCCAGCTGCCTTTAACATTTTTTCTTTCATTTTGACCTTGGAGAATCTGATGATTATGTGTCTTGGAAATAATCTTCTTGTGAAGTATCTTACTGGGGTTCTCTGCCTTTCTTGAATTTGGATGTTGGCCTCTCTAGACATGTAGAGAAAATCCTCATGGATGATATCTTGAGATATGTTATCCAAGTTGGTTCCATTCTCTTATTCTCTTCCAGGAACACCAATGAGTCATAGATTAAATCTCTTTATATAATTCCATATTTCTCAAAGGTTTTGTCCATTCCTTTTCGTTCTTTTTTTTTTTTTTTTTTTTTTTTTTCCTATTCTTGTCTGACTGTCTTATTTTAGAAAGCCAGTCTTCAAGCTCTGTGATTCTTTCCCCTACTTGGTCTATTCTGCTATTAATACTTACGATTGCATCATGAAATTCTTGTAGTGTCTTTTTTAGCTCTATCTGATAGGTTACATTCTTTTCTATTTTGGCTATTTTGTGTCTCAGGTCCCACACTATTTTATTGCCATTTTTAAATTCCTTGGGTTCCTTTTCAACATATTCCTATATCTAAATAATCTTCATTCTTATCCATATTCTGAATTCTATTTCTGTCATTTCAGCCATCTCAAGCTGGTTCAGAACTCTTGTTGGAGAAGTAGTGTGGTCATATGGAAGAAAGAAGACACTCTGGCTTTCTGAGTTGTCAGGGTCCTTGTACTGGTTGTTTCTCATCTTTGTGAGCTGATGTTCGTTCAGTTTTTGAAGGTGCTGACCTTTGGAATTTTTTTTCCTATTATCCTATTTGATGACGGTGAGGGTTTGAATGTGGTTTAAGATGGATTCAGCTGACTGACTTCATTTCTGGACTCTGATGGGTGGTGTCAGGCAAAGTGTTTTGTAGCGTGCGTGGGACCCATCCTCATTTGCATGTTCTAGCAGGAGCAGCAGCAGCAGCAGCGTAGTACGATGCATAATTTTTATCTGTGTCAATTAAGAGTAATTCAAATAAAATATTATTTTACTTTCTTTAGTCCTTCTCTGACATTTTTCCTTTATTTAGGTAGATCTGAGTTTCTCACCACCATTTTTCTACTCTCTGAAGAGTATCTTTTAACATTTATTACAGGAAGGTCTACTGGAGATAAATACATGATTGTTTGTCTGAGAAAATCTTTATTTTTCCTTCACTTTTGAAGAAAAATTTTGGTGAATACAGAATTTGAGGTTGGTGTTTTTCTTTTTTTCTTCATTCAACACTTCAGATAATTGGAGAACCTTGGATTTAAATTTTAAAAATTAGACAGCATCCAAATTAGTAAAACATTCCACTCTCTTCTTGATTGCATGCTTTGCGATGTGAATTGTAATGTAATTCTAATAATTATTCCTCTATCATTAAGATGTTTTTATACCCTCTGGCTTCAAGATCTTCTCTTTGTTTTCAAACTTATATGATCTTCATATGCAGTTTGTATATGATACGCCTTGGTGGTCTCTTTCCTTTTTGGTATCAATCTTCCTTGGTGTCCTATGAGCATTCCATTTTCCTTTTTTAAAGGCAAATGTGATTTAAATGTATAAAAATAAAATTTAAAAATATGTGGAGTAGGTATCTACTCATCTTCTTTTTTTATAAAGCTTTGCTTCTGTTCACCCTCTGTATATCTCTATTTCAGTTGTTTTTCGTTTCCATTCACCCATTCATACAATAAAATTAACTGGACATCAGCCAGGCATGGTGGCTCACTCCTGTAATCCCAGCACTTTGTGAGGCCGAGGTAGGTGGATCACCCGAGGTTGGGAGTTTGAGACCAACCTGACCAACATGGAGAAACCCTGTCTTTACTAAAAGTGCAAAATTAGCCAGGCCTGGTGGTGCACACCTGTAATCACCACTATTCGGGAGGCTGAGGCAGGGGAATCGCTTAAACTCAGGAGGCAGAGGTTGTGGTGAGCCTAGATAGTGCCGTTCCACTCCAGCCTGGGCAACAAGAGTGAAACTCTATTTCAAAAAAAAAAAAAAATTACTGGACATTTATTCTATTATGTGTCAAAACCTGATTTTGGAAAACAGGACCATGGTCTTTATATTTGTTCTGCAAAATTAATTTTGTCATTAAATTTGCAAAATTCTCAGCAACTATTACTTTAAATATTCTGCTTTTGTGTCTTCCACCTCCTCTTCTGCTTCCTTTTCCCCCTCCCTCTCCTCTTCCTCTTTCTTTTTGCTTTGCATTTGTTATTCTGTTGTTTCTGCTCTAAGGAGGTTTCCAATTTGTTTCTTCAAGTTATTTGAAGGCACTGCCTGTCTAGGTCAGTCAATTAACTTCAAGCTTAGGAATATTTGTGCAAGATGATATATACTTTGGCTGAAATACTTAAGGCAGTGATTTTCAAAGTCTGTTTCTGAACCAGCAATATTAACATTATCTGAATCAGTACCTTTGCAGTAGGTCTCTGCAAACTGCTTTAATAAGATCTCCATATAATACAGATGAATGGTAACTTCTGAAAACCATCAGGTTTTGGAGGGCCAACATATGTCCAAACATTCTGAGACGGCTTTATCCCTTTAAATTCACTGCTAAGATTTGAGAAGATTGATTTTCTTTGCAGATCCATAGTGGGGAATGGAGAGAGTAGTTGTAGATTGTAGCTGAATTTTACAATGAGGGAGAGACCCTTTTTGGTTCTAGCTACCAGTGGAGTATCTTCTATTAGAGGTCCCACTTCACAAGGTTCAGGAGCTTGGTTTCTGGTGTGGAGCCCCTCAGGCCATAAAATTCTAAAATCAATGATGAAAGCGAGTAGATACCTATACTCTCCTTTCTTACTTCTCTCCTTTTCTATGTATCCAGCCCTTAAAATACTTATTTTTTGTCTGCTCAGTGATGCTTATAGTTTTTGTTTTGTTTTGTTTATCATTTATTTGTTTGATTTAAATTCAAGATTCTTGTTATCTTCAGTAGAATAGTACCCAGAACCATGCTGCGTGAAAAGCTTTTTCATCTTTGCTGTTGTTATATACTCCTTTATCATTTCTATTATTGTAGATTGTTTCTTCTGATCTATATTCTATGAGTTTTCTCTTTCTTTGGGTTCAATTTGCTAAGAAAAAAGAGAGGACTGTATGTCTAAAGAACTAATCAATTTCATTTTAAATTTCAATGTATCGGTTCTAGATTCTGGAAAAAGAGTTTCTTTAGAACAAGCCTCCCTGGAATGACCTTCCTGGACAAAACTCATATTTATTTTAAAAAAAATACACAAACCCCACAGCTTTTTGAAAGCCCCAGGAAGTGACCAAAATCAGATGAAAAAATCATCTTGTGTTTCTGGTCGGACAAGTAACTGTTTTGAAATATACTCAGAATGTTCTCCACAACAGAAACCTCTAAGAACTCTCTAAGAGAAAATAATTTACCAGAGCTTTATCAAATTAAAGAGCAGATTATGAAAGACAAAGTGCAGTAAGTAAGATTTGTGAGCAAAGAAGTCATAAAATTCAAAAGAAACATGAGAAAGGAAGGAACCACAGAGGAATGAGAAATTTGAGAACGTCTCTCAAATTTCGTAAACTTCTTGCTAATTACTAACAATATAATGTTTGGGCCACAGGAGACCTGTGGTGGAGAAAGTGGTATCTAAAATCTTAAATAATTCAGAATTTGAGCCCAGCCAAACTGCCTGCTAGAAATATAAACTGGCATTCTTCAGACAAGCATAGCAATTCAGAAACTCTATAGTGTCATTTATGATGTCCTGTTATATAAATCAGTAAGCATGAGAAGAATTAGAAAAATGTGACCCGTACTCAAGATAAAAACAGTCAGCAGTATCAAACCTAAGATAACCTATATGTTACAAATATAGTAGTCAAATTTAGAGCTGAAAATGCTTATGTAGAAAGGAGGAAATACATTGAAATTCATAACCTAATTTTCTACATTAAGAAACTAGTAAAGAAAGAGTAAATTAAACCAAAGTAATAAAATGAAAGAAATAATAAACATGAGAGAAGGTATTAATAAACTAGAAACAGTAAAACTATAGAGAAAAGTGACAAAGCCAAAAATTGATTTTTTAAAATATTAATAAATCTATAAACTACCAGAAGATTGATCAAGAAAAAAATTAATAATATCAGCAATGAAAGACAGTATAGTATTATAGATCTTACAAGTGTCACAAGAATAATAATATTATGAACAACTTTATACCAACAAATTTGACAACTTAGAAAATAAAAAAATTTAAAAAATACTACTTATTAATACTGACAGAAGATAAAATACAAAATATAAGTATATATTTCTATATTATATATTTACATATTAATTGAATTTGTTATTCAAAACTTCCCCCATAAAGTAAATCAAAGCCTAGATGGCCTCAGCCACAAATTCTATCAACTATTTAAGGAGAGAAATAATACTATTATCACACAAACTCTTTCAGAAATAGAGGAGGAAGAAGCAGTTCTTTATTTTATGAGGGCAGTATAACCCTGATAACAAAACCTAACAAAGATACATGAAATGAAAATTATAGACCAGTATCCCTCAGGGAGGGAACCTTTCTCAAAATAGTTAGCAGGTCAATTCATTGAAGCTGTATTGGGTTAAAATTTATTTAGTCTACTTTTATAGTATTTTTTTATGATTTTTTCAACTCAATTTCATTAAAATTATTTTTAATGGTAGTTCCTAATACTTATATAGAAATTAACTTGTCATGGGCATTTTAGCACTATATACATATTAACTCATATTAATGTATTTTGTTAATAAGGAAATGAAGGCACAGAAAACTTTTCTGCTGTCATAAAGTTAGTCACACAAGAATCGAAGTTAGGTTATTTGACTGCAGAGTCTGTGCTGTTAAGTACTTTATTTCTACCTCTTTATATTGCATGTGATTATTTCATTATCTGTGGACAACTTCTAATGCTTATTTTGTCTGCTGATTCTCTAGTGTGGCTTATTTACTTATGTGTTTTGTACCTATTGATTTACATCAATAAATATAGATATTTGTGGAAATCCATTGATGCTTTTTATGTTCACACCCTTCCAAAGGATAGACTTTATTGCTGCCAGCTTTTTCTGTTAACTTCTGTTTTTGGGTAATATAGCACAACTTTTATAGATTCACAGCTGCAAACCACAGGAATGCAGACCTGATATTCTGAATTCTCAAAGGAGATGTTTTCCAAAGCCAGTTCAAGACATGCTTCCTTGTAATCTTAAGTCACTGATGATGACTTTTAAATATTTAGTTTACTCTTTGCCTGAGGATATAGATTGTTGAGAAACCCAACTTCTAAGTCTGCATGAATCCAAACCTCACTTTCTGAACCTGTGAGCTCATTTTATGTTACTGAACTTAGCAAAAGTGCCCAAACTAGGTGAAGTAGCAGTGAGAATGCACCAGTATCATCTTCAGCTCCTTTGGGTTTGGATTCTGGAGATTTGTTTTTACCTTTTTTGAAAACCCAACAGTGAATCTACAGGGGTTTAATTAGGCATCAAGGACTGTGAGATGCTGTCTCTGGGTAATCATGCGCAGAAAATTGGAGAAGAGGCTTTTGATTATTTTAGTCTTCCCTTAGGGACAAGGAGGCTTTCTTGGACTTGTGACTAGACAGTCATAGCTGAGTGCATTTGCTTCTTTGGGGAAAGGTTGGTTAAGGTAGGTTTGTGGCATGCGTAAGAAATGTGCAGTGGGGAGAGGGCACACATGATTGCCCTGCTCTTTTCATTATACAATTATTTACTCTCACCAGAAAGCTTCAGAACATGGGCTGTGTACTAGTTGCAGTTTTATGGTTGTCTGACCACCTAAAGCTGTAGCAGATAGGGTCATAAACTCTACTCTGTGGCATATCCTGGACACTTGTGTTAGTTGATAGCTCACAGACTTTTCAAATAATTTAAAGTCTGGATTTACTATATGATGTAATTGTTGACTTTTAAGACCAGGAGATTGCTATATTATTGGATACTTAAAACACAGAGGTAATTTATTTTTAGATGGGGATTCTCTGTAGATAACTGAATATGAATTTTATGAGTCTGTCTTTGCCTGCTTTGGATCGTCTGATTTTTTTAAATGGCATTTGTCCTCCTACAATACTTGCTAAGCCACTAAATTTAACAGTTTGAAACAGCTGTCCCCAGGCATCCCTGCAAATTAATACTGTTGCACTACATTTCATTTTTCTTAAAATTAATATTTTGGTTCTCTATAAATTAACTTCTAGCAATCTACCAGTGTAAACATTTGTTCTTTTAATTTAAATTTCTTGACACAGGAGGTGTTTTCAAAGTAGAAGAATGTATAATTATTCAGCTTAAAAATGGTAGATGAAAATGAAGGCATAGATAGATCTCTGACATATTTTCTTTCACAGTTGCTGCTTAAACTCTGAATCTTAATTTTTTTTGGAAGTACTCTCTTTTCCCTCTTTATTTTTTGAACCTAGAGTCATTATGTTACCAAAAACATTTCATTGTATTTTCTCCCTTTCTTTCTCTTCGCCCCATCTCTCCCTCCCTTCCTCCTTTCTTCCATCCCACCCATCTTCCCCCCTTTCCTTCCTTCCCTTTTGCTTTCTCTCCCTGTCTCTTTATTTTTAAAATTTTATCTATCTAATATTATAACTCTTGTTGGGAACACAAGTGGGTAAACACAAGTTTTTTTTTTTACATCTTCTTTGCTTCAAGATCTCCTTTTCAACATAGCAAATGAATACAATTTGACTGCCTGTAAAAGAAAAATGTAAAATAACAGTGTTTTAAGCAAATTATATATCTGTCTATCTACTTAGTTTCTTCTCATGTATAGTCCAGAGATAGTATGGCAGAGGCTGGTGTGGTGATGGTGGGTTCATCATTACCAAGAGCTTTTTCTCTGTTTTTACTCCGTTTATTATGTTAGCTCAGGGTCCACAATACCTACTAGAGCTCTGGTTATCATATGTGCCTTCCAATTGTCAGAAAAACTGCCAGAGCATAAATGAGAGGCTTTAAATTCAAATTTAATCAGTTTTCTTTAAGGTGCTGTCTTGGTCAAGGGGTAGGAACATTACCAATGATAGTCTAATATATGAAAGATAAACACCGTGGGAGCTGGATCATCCTACTGATGTTCCACTTATTCCTGTTACATCATTAACAAATCTTCAGAGTTGAATTGATTCCTATTGTTTCTGAGGCCTACCTTTGTTTTTTGTTTTTGTTTTCTGATTTTTTTTTTTTTAGACAAGGTCTTGCTGTGTTGCCCAGGCTTGAGTGCCTTGACATGATCACAGCTCACTGCAACTTCCACCTCCCATGCTCAAGCCATCCTCCCACCTCAGCTTCCTGAATAGAGAATCTGGGACTACAAGTGTGCACTTTTTAAATTTTTTAATTAAATGCCACACTAATTAAAAAAAAATTGTAGAGATGGGGTTTTGACATGTTGGGTAGGCTGGCCTCAAATTCCTAGGCTCAAGTGATCCGCCCACCTCATCCTCCCAAAGTGCTGGTATTATCGGCATGACCCACCATGTCCTGCCCTACCTTTGACTTTTGAACTAACTCATGTAGTTACAGTAAATTCCATTTATTTATTTATTTATTTAAAAACAGCCTGAGTTAGTTTCTTTTTTTGGAACCAAAGACACTTAAATAGGAAACATAACAAGAAAACTTAACTCACATATTGTTGGCATGATTTTTATGTGTATGGGGTGTGGGGAGAGTGAGTGCTGTTGTTGGGTGAGTTTCTTCAGGGTAATGACCATAATTTAAAAGTCCACACTAATGAGTATACTCGGTATTTGTTGTGTCAGGCCTTCCCAGTTAATTCTCAGATAATAAAAATTATGCCATCTATTTAGAGAGAAAATATCATACATCTTTCAAACCAGGATGGACATTAGAATAAAGAGGGAGGCATGAAAATAATTAACGGTCACTAATTGACTCTTATTTGGACTGTGCCAAGCAAACCAGGATATGCATATATTTATTTCCACCTAACAAAATGCTTGATAACTGGCTGCTACTTTAACATTGGTGAATTTGACGACATATATCTCAATGTAGGTTTGTCAGTTATGGATAACTTATGGAAACCTTTCCATATAATAAGATGTGTGTGTGTGTGTATGTGTATATATAGTGTATATACATATATACAAAAACACACATATATAGTGTATATACATATACACACACACATATATATGACTGAGCACTAAATTGGTAGAGCTATAAGAAGCTGTAGCAAACATGCTAACAATTTCTCAGAAATGAGTTGTAAATACTTACACTGTGTAAGTGAGCAACTTACACTGACTAGAAAACAAAAAGTTACCTAAAAATAGCTCCTCCAAATAATTCCTAGGTACTTACAATTTATTGAAAGCAATTTTAGCAATATTCATGGAATTACTTCCATTTGGATATATAATCACTTTTGTGCCATCAGTATGCATTTACTAAATTACCTTTCCAATTATACACTCTTACTTTTATAATTGTACTTCTATTTTTTCAACATGGCAAACTTTTTTGCAATCCAATTAAAGTTTGTAGCACATACATTAGGTTGGGTTTGCTAGAAAGAGACTTGGATAAAAAGTTGGAAGCAGAATGTGTAGCTGGGAGAGCTCAAGAGAGATACACCTCTAGGATGTGAGGAAGGCAGAGTTGGGCAGAGGGAGAAACTGACTCACACTGTGATAGAAACTTTGGCCTCAGAAAGTCCTACACAGGTGGCCAAAGTATCACAGGTTGAGGCAAGGTCACTGAGTCTTTGTATCTCTCCATCAGGTAGTTAGATATAGAAAGCTCCCTATAAAGGAGGCTTAAACTTGGACAGGGAAGAATCTATGGCTGAGAGCAATTGCTGGTGAGGCTGATAACCATGTATCAGAACATGAAATCTGATGAAGGATCTGGACAGAGCACTGCCGTATTCACTACATGAAGTATATTTTGCACTGTGGACACAAATTAGAAAAATTGCAAGTAGTGGTATATTGTAACTGGCATTGCCCTATATGTGCAAAGTCAATGTGTCACCTTGTAGAATATTCTCTGATGATAATCACATTATCCCCTCTCTGCTAAGATTTTTTCTATATCTGAAGGGCATAAAGCATGGAAACTACATTTTTCAAACTCCATTACCAGAAGGGCATGGTTGGATTTCAGCAATGAGTGGGCTTTGCATAAAATTTGGAAGGCGAAAGAGAAGAAAAGCCTGGCTGCTGCAGGTTGGAACACTGGCAACAATAGATGTGATGTGGAGTTTGCAAGACGCTGCTAAGCTTCCTCAGGAAAATTGTTTTTTTCAATATTTCTGGCATATGAAGTCATCAATTGTTTTCAGTGGTTCTGGATGAAAATTGGTTCAATTCTTCTACCTGAGAATCGTTCATTTCTGTGCTTCAGGAAACTAAGACCATCGCTGGCAGTTTTGTTGAGGGATCCTTGTGCATTCATTTTTCCTTAAAACAGCCTTCCTAAGTTTTACTCCGCCAGCCTCCATGGTTGTATAAACCTTTAATTCTTAGAGTTACATTTCTCTTACTCAGTATATCCTAGTGCGGCTTCTGTTTTCCAGACCCAACCCTGACTGATATAGTCTCCATGTGTTTTAGATGGTGGGATAGTTTGGATATTTGTCCCTGCCCAAATTGCATGTTGAACTGTAATCCCCAGTGCTGTAGTGGGCCCAGTGGGAGGTGTTCAGATCATGGGGGCAGATCACTCATGGCGTGGTGCTGTCTTTGTGATAGTGAGTTCTTGTGAGATCTGGTCACTTTAAAGTCTTTGGCACTTCCACCATCTCACTGTGTCTTGCTCCTGCTTTCACCATGCAAAGCACCTGCTCCCACTCCACTTTTCACCATGATTGTAAACTTCCTGAGGCCTTCCTAGAAGCCAAGCAGATGCCATCGCCAGGGTTCCTGTAAAGCGTGCAGAACTGTCAGCCAATTAAACCTCTTTTCTTTACAAATTACAAACCTTTTTTCTTTAGAAAATAGAATAAAGGTATTTCTTTATAGCAATGCAAGAATGGCCTAATACAGACGGCTCTGCCATTAGTGAGAAAATTGAGACACTTTATTTCTCTAGATGGCAAAAAATTTGTAAAAATAAAAGAAAGCTATCAATATACCATATATTGTGATCATTTACTATGTTAAGCATGTTATTAAGAAGGTAAGCATAAGTTTAACACAATTTTGGCAATGAAGAAAATTGAAGGAGAAAGAGCGCATATGTTGGCTTTGCTCTGTGAAACGCAGATGAAATGGTCACCTGTTCTAGCAACTCATGAGAAATTCTTCATTGTTTATTATGTATCAGGATCAGCCTTAAATTCAGAGTTATGAAAAGTTTGATGATTACAAAAAAAGGGAAGCACTAAATAATATAGGTACAGAGAAGGAATAGTGTCAAATAGAATTTTCAATCTGTGTATAAGGATACATAAGCATTTTTTAAGGAAAGCACAAAAACGCATGAGAAAGTCTACAATGACATCTATGCCAATATAATGAGCTAGATATTTAGAGAAGAAACTCTTGATTAAATACTTTTTATAATATGAACACACACACATGATATGGCATGACGGTGTTTGTGGAACATGACATTCCTCTGACCAAAGGGAACTGGAAAAAAAAGTGAAAGAAATCATAGATTTTGGTGGAAACAACAAGAAATGACAGGAATGTCAAGAAAGTGAAAATCTAGAGTGGCAGATATAAACACTGGGTTGACATTGTTTGGGGGAGTGTTGGTTTATACCTGGTGGCCTAATGATGATTTAAAGGGCAGGAAAGCAGCAGTGCAAAAGACAAGGCCTGGACATTACTGGGTTGAAAGACTGGATAATCACATTTATTGGTTTATGTATATACATATACATATATGTATACACATATACACACATATATACACATAAATATATATATACACATAAATGTGTATATATATGTAGATTTTTTTTTAAGATGGAGTCTTGCCCTATTACCCAGGCTGGAGCGCAGCGGCACAATCATCTCAGCTCACTGCAAGCTCTGCCTCCCGGGTTCATGCCATTCTCCTGCCTCAGCTTCCCAAGTAGCTGGGACTACAGGCGCCCACCACCACCCCCGGCTAATTTTTTGTATTTTTAGTAGGCACGGGGTTTCACCGTGTTAGCCAGTACAGTCTGGAGCTCCTGACTTCGTGATCCGCCCGCCCCGACCTTCCAAAGTGCTGGGATTACAGGCTTGAGCCACCGTGCCTGACCTATTGGTTATATTTTTTTAAAAAGTAGAGGTGAAGATGGATGCATCAATCTTGACTGTGGGTAGATTAGAAAAATTTTTCCTGTAGAAATTTCTAACCACAAATACACTTTTATTTTTTAAAAATTAGAATCAAAACTACTTTTTTAGTATGAAAAACCAAAAGCTACAAGTTTATCTTAAAAGTGGACCTGATAAATGTGTCAACAAATCCTGTCTTCTTAAAAGAAAAATCTCTAAATCCAGCCTGTATTTTACCTGGATAAATCTTCAGTAAACATGAACTCACAATAAATGACTAACCACTGGAGTAAGATTAGTGCAAATGGAAAATTATGCAGACCAGCAAAGAATGTAAATATTGGAACTATCAGAAATAGGAAGCAAGTATGTTTAATATGTTCATAACAAATAAAGACAGGCTATATGAAGAAGGAATATGATTCTTTCAAAACTCACTAGGGAACTTTGTATAAATTCTGAGTTGGGAAAGAAGGATGAAATTATATCCAGTTGGAGTTCCAGGAGGAGATAACATAAATAATGGGAAAAGTAAAATATTTTACAAAATAATATATGAGATTTTCAATATATGAGAATAACATAGTCCACAGGTTCCAGAAACCCAATTAATCCTAAGTGTGATATAAAGAAACCTTACTAGAAAACCATAGTGAAACTACAGAATACCAAAGTGAAAGATAAAATCTCAGAAGAAGCCAATGAAAACTGGTATATACAAAAGGATGAAAGGCAAATTGACTGCTGATTTTCTACAGAAACAAGTGAAACCAGGAGCCAGAAAATTATGTCTCTTTTCAAAATTAAAAAAAAACTAATATTTTAAATTGATAAAAGTAGTATGTGTTTATGGTGTACACATGATGTTTGAAATAGGTATAGATTGTAGAATGACTAAATTGAGTTAATTAACATAGGTATTCACATACCTTTTTTTCTAATGAGAATATTTAGTCATTAAATTATAATATCTTTAAATTAGCGAGATAAAATGATCATCAACCCAGAACGTTATTCCAAGCTATCTTCTAAGAATGAAAGATAAACGAAGAGATTAAAAAAAATACAACTGAGAGTGTTTAGGCCTTTCCTAAAGTAGCTTACAAAGGTTATACTTCAACAAGAAGGAAATTGGACTCAGAAGGGGAAGTTCGAAGAAGCAAGAAGAAATGGTGGGTAAAATAGTGTTAAATATATTTAAAATAGTATGAAAAGTCATGTTTAAACTAACAATGACTATGTAAAACAACTAAAATAATATTTAATTTGTGAAGTTAAAAAATGTATAGAACTAAAATCTTGAAGTCAATAATCCAGGAGGAAATTATTGTACTTTGATAATTCCGGGCTCCTGAAATTATTAAAGCATTGTTACATGTGAGAGAACAACAAGAAAAATTAAGTAAAATGCATCACTAGTTATAGCAATTTAATGGAATAAATTCTGGCTATTTTATACTAAATTAAAAAGAAGAACAGCCTACTATATGTGATTACAAGAGATACAATATGCAGAACAGTTGAAAATTAATAAAACAAGAGCAATGCTAATGAAAAGCAGCTTATATGCTTTATAAATAGCAGTTAAAGTTATCTTTAAGGTATAAAACAGAGAATAGTATTACTAACAAAGATAGTTATTCTTGGAGTAAAAATTGTCACTAGAAGAGGGACCAATTCACCAGGAAGTTATAAAAGCCCTAAAATTCTATATACAAGTTCTATTCTACATAAAATAAATATTAGTAGCACTTAAAAATAATATCAAATCTCTATAAGTGTGTAAGGTTTTTAGCACAACTGACTAACTTATAGATCAAGTAGATAGTAAATCAGTAAGAATATGGGAGATTTGAGCAACAAAATATGGAGTTCGATTACGTTCAGCAATAAGAGTATATGGATTTTTTTTCAACATTTAGAACATTTACAAACAATGACCACATACAAAATGATAAAGCAGCTCAATAAATTTCATAATGACTGTTGAACTAACCACATTCTAACCCATAAGAAAAGATAACTTAAAAATCCCCAAAAACCCTATTATTGAGGAATGTAAAAATATACTCTAAATTATCCGTATGTTAATGAAAAAAAAGTCCTATCAGAAATTAGAAACTACTTAGAACTGAATGATAACGGAATTATATCCTGTAAAACATGTGCAATTCAGGTAAAAAAGTATTAAGAAAATATACTGTATATTTCTTAATATACTGTGTATTAAGAAAATATACTGTATATTTCTTAATATACTGTATATTAAGAAAATATACAGACCGAGTAAAGAAGCCTTAAAATTTTACAAGTTAAGCATCAACAATATTAAGTGAGGGAAAAAACAGAACAAATTTATGAAGAGAAGGAAATATGTAGTAGCAATCAGAGTAGAAACTAATAAAACAGAAAACAAACCTAGCACAGAATATCTTAACAAATCCTAAAGTTGGTTCTTTAATAAAACTGAAAAAATATATACAAATCTCTGGTAAAAATTGAGCCAGCAGAAAAGAGAAAATGAACAAATAGTATTAAAAATGGTAAAGAAGACAGATTTTCTGCAGCAATATTAAAACATGGTAAAATAATGTTTAAATATTTTCATATTAATGAACACAAAAAAGATGAAATGGACAATTCTTAGAGAAATGTAAAGTTCTAAACCAGTAACTCAAAAAGAAGTATAGATTTGCAATTGCTCTATAATGATAAATAATTAAAATAATTGAATGAAAAGTGTATTCAGTACCATATAAAAGGACAGTCCAAGGTATGTCAGTATCTTAAAGGAGAATATGATCAACTCTCCTTGCCTGATTAGGAGGACTAATTAGGGAACAAGTTTTCTTGAGCTGATTCCCGAAGCATAGGTAAGAATTCACTTGTGGATAGAAGAGCAGAATTTGTGTGAAGGTTGAAGACATTTAATGATGTGGTAAATTCACATTAGTCATTCAGGAAAATGGAGAGAGGTGGGGAAAACAATAAAATGAGGCAGGAGGTGAGAAAGTTGAAACAGGTAGGGCCGTGTCATGTCAAATCAAAAGCTAAATATTTAAAAATAGTAAATATTTATATTTTCTATATGCTAAGAAGAATATAAAATTTCTTATTTTTTTGCATATCTCAGTGGGTAGTTACTCCCTGGATTTCAATCACAACACATTGGAGACCAGTATGGTAGATACAGGGGTCAGTCAAAGGATTTTCATGAGGAGTAACATGTTTAGGTTTGTGTGTTAACATGATTCTGGTAACAACTTGGAAGAAACGTTGGAAGGAAACAATGAAATGGTAGGAGGAGGAGAAGTTGGTTGGCTATACAGAAATTCAAAGAAAAGGAAGTCAGGCCATAAACTAAGGGAATAGCAGTGTGAATGGATTTTACCACCCTAGCTCAAATAATACATCAGGATTCTGCACACTTTGAGGATGTTTATTAATATATGTGTTGGCATATTACTGCGCATTTCCAACAACCAAGCATCAACGTTTAGGTGTCTGGGATAATCTATCAATTTGCGTAATCCAGATGTAGACAACGTTATTCCCCAGAATTGCTCCACTGAGATTTTAGAGTGAAAAGCAGTTAGACTGTGGGAACTTCTCTTCAGTGTCTCTATGAGGAGAAATAGAATATTGGTGGTCCTCTAGCCACCAACTTTTTGGTCTCAGGCAATTTGTGTGTGTATTCAGAAACTCCAGTAAAATATAACAGGAAGGAGGCACTGGTAGCATGGGGGGAAATGAGAAGGATGAAAAGCCCATGTAAATGGGGTATCTGGGAGCGTTTCAGGGAGAAAGTTAATAGAGTGTTAAATATGGACTCTGGAGCAATTACAAACTATGAGAGAATTGGAGGTGAGAGGCAAGGGGATTTTTATAATATATCATCATAGTTGCTGATCTAGGTGTCTACCAACACCTCTAGACTGGTCCACATGAGCATCTAGTCTCTATTTGACTTACACAAAAAGTAGAAGGATCAAAAAGGTTTTGCTTGCATGTGGCATTGTAAAATAAACAAACGTAAACATCTGTCTCATGAAATATAGTTTAAACCAGAAGCGTATGGAGAAATATGCTTAAAAATACCTTGAGCTTTTTATCAGGTTATTGAAATATCCACAGATTTTCATATCTTTTCAAATATTAAAAATGAATTGAGAAACATTTTAATAATATAATCCTTAGAATATTCGTAATCAGATAATCAGTTGACAAAACATTGTGATTCATCTTTGCCATGGAAATTATTTTAATTTGTATAACTGTGTTAAGTCAAACTCACTAATTTCTAGGTGTGAAAACAAATAAGAAAACTGCGTAAATACTAAGGTCCATTCCTTAAGACACAAATATTCAGAAAAACTTTAGATAACAATTCACTATTCTATCTTGAACTTTTTTTTTTTTTTAATTGCAATCTAAAGAGCAAGACCAATGTTAAAATAAGATCACATTGTCAATGGATGCTTGGGTGTGAAAACAAGAAGTGTTTAATATTTGATTTATTATAGACCTGAGCACTTCCTGTGTTTCATATATTGCTCACACTAACTGGATCTTAATATTTTTCTTATATTTTTGAAAAACTTCAACTTTCAAAGTTATAATCAAGTTTTACCTCTGGGGTAGATAATTAAATTGTTAAATTCCTGTAGGGGCATATTGTTTCTTCCCTAGAAGGAGGGAGGTTTGTGGTGAAATTTTTAGTCTGGTAGATATCAATCATGTTTCTTCTCATTGAAATTAATGGGATAAGGGAGGGTGACAAAAGGGAATTATCATTGGGATAAAAGTCACTTGGCCCAGAGGCATGGTGGCATTCCAAATGGTGAAAATATTGGGGATGTGGATATTATACCCCTAATATTTGGCAGGTAGCTGAGAATTAAGTAAAATAATAATAATAATAATAATAATAAAAATCAGTCCTCTAGAGGTTCCAAAGTTGATCTGAGGACTCTAGACCTTTTGAGTAGTTGCCTCTAATAACATTTGGAGATAGTATCCCAGAGAAATGTCATGTTCCCTCCTACAAATAAGAGAATTAGCATGAGCTGAATCGATCGACAAAAGACAACTGTATCCAACAAAACAGGATAAGCAGTAGCTGAGAAAATGACCAAGTAGCAGATAACACCATACAACATGGTGCAAAGTTATGCCAGAAACTGATGTTTTTGCAACATTTTTATATATCAGGCCATATATGAGGCATTTAAAATACATTATTTCATTTAGTAAAACTCACACGTTTTTAAAATAAAGTTTTCCTCCCAGTTTGCAGACAAGAAAATTAAATATGAGATGTGAAATAACATGTTCTTTGTCAAACAGCTAATAAATGGAGGAACCACAGTTTAACTCAGGTCTAGGTAATTATTTAAATTGTGGTTCCTCCATTTAACTCTACAAACTATGCTTCTTATACTCCTGTGTGTGGAATCGTAATACATCACTTTCTGGTTCTGTTTTTATAATTCTTCAAATGCCTAGGTAGTATTTTCATATCCATGTTTTTAACTAACTTTTAAAACAGTGCAGCACAACGTTCTACTTTCATTGCAAAGTATTGTCATTGTTTGATCAAGTATTTCTTCTGAAATT
Source organism: Macaca mulatta (assembly GCF_049350105.2). Taxonomy (NCBI): domain Eukaryota; kingdom Metazoa; phylum Chordata; class Mammalia; order Primates; family Cercopithecidae; genus Macaca; species Macaca mulatta. The sequence goes on from NC_133411.1 coordinate 129,299,477, forward strand.
TTGAAATAGACTACTAGTTTGTCTATTCACTGAGCCAATATCATACTCTATCGTTTTCAGACTAGAAAATATGCAGAAGAAGATAATGTTTCTGAATACTAAAATGGAAAACTTAGAAACCTGAATTAATTTAAAGGGTATGCTATCTGGGCTACAACTTCCAAGGAGATTTCTTTCATATTCATTAAGAAAATAGACCATGGAGATATGCCATATCCTAATAATGGTTTACTTTCACTGAAAACTTAAAATTGAAGTTTAAAAATCACTCAAAGTAATAGTCTTTATATGGGGAGGAATCACAGAGGCCTAAATTTCATGTAGTCAACAAGCTTTTGTATCCATAGTCATATATCCAATCTGTCTAGGTTGCCAAAGAGGCAGTACATAGAGTAGATGAGCCAGCAAGTGTGGCTGCTTCAGAACCACTTCAGTGGCTGATCTAATTGCTGCCTGGGTTGTCATAATGCCACTGTGCAAACTAACAAGAATAATTCAAACAGAAATTGTATGTTTTAACCTACTTATCTGCAAAAAGCCCTTTATGACTGTATAAGCGGTAAATATAAGGTGATTTCGTAGACCCTCATTATACTGATGTGATTAGAAATTACCTCCAGTTTTTTTGGACATAGCAATTAACATGAGTTGAAAGATGTAATAGATATTTTTTTTTGAAGCCTAAGCTATGGAAAGATAAAGACCACAGTAGGAACTACTTGTTACAATGCGGTACTTAAAAATACATATTTTAAAAAAGGGATACCTGGGGTAATTTTTTTTTGTATATTTAGTTATTTGTTGGTAAATAATAACTGAAGTGTCTATCTTTTTAAATTTTGTTTCCATTTATTATGATAACTTTATCATCACTGGGTATCAGAACCTTAATGATGTTTCCTATTTACAGATTATATTACTCTTATGTGATTTGTAGGATTATTTAAAAAGTAAAATCAATCTAACTCTATGATTATTCCTGATATATCACCATATCTAAATTGCATTAGCCTAAATAAGATTTATCATTTTATAGAAACTATAAGATGTGAAGAAAATTATGATAAAGACCATTTTTGCTTCCACTAATCAACATTTAAAATAGTTAACTATATATGTATATTAAAATAGAAGATTAAGTGAAATTCTCACATCTGGAAGTTATATTGTTTTTGCATGTGAAAGCCAGATAAATTACCTTTCATCTTTAAATACTGTTGAATGTTTTTCTATGTTGGGCAAATTACTTTTGTGTGGAAAATTTCTTGCATAAGAGGTGGCCAATATTTTAGATTTGAATAATTCATCAGACTACATGCATCAGTATAGATACTTCGAAGTGAAATTTTCAGGGCCAAGAATCTTATATAACTAAAATAGATAGATAATTTCCACTTCTGCACCAGAAGAGGAACAGAATATTGTTTAATAATTGAAGCATAATAATGGTGGTACATTAAAAAAGCATATTCATATAATTATCATGTCAAAAAATGTTTGAAACATAAATAAATGTATTGATGGAAAAGACATACAGATAATTATTGAAAATTGCTTTAAAATTAACATAGAGTACTTAAATGCAGTAATTTTAGAACAAGATGTTTTTAAAATTAAATTTCATACTATTTTATCTTATAATAAAGTATGATTATTGTAGGCAATATGGGAAAGTAGAAAGAAGAAAAATATACCCATAATATATACCATCAGACTTTCTAGTATCTTTCCATTCCATCCCTTCCACTGTCCTCCTAACAAAGCCAACAATGGCCAGTCAATATGCCTAGACAGATTCTCCTTTCTAATCCCAATTCTTTATATTCAACTGCCTACTGAAAAGAACTACAGCATATGGTACTTTAACATATCCCAAATTTAGGCTGAACATGTCAATAACAAGCCATGAAAGTAAAAAGAGAATGAGAAAAAACTCAAACGTGACTCTATCACTCTGGAATGTACTCTATAATATAACACAATGTAGGCCTATTCAGGTATCTAACAGACACAGATTTTAAAAGGTTATATAAAGCGTGCAAAATTTCTTCCGCTAAGTTTAGCCCTCTCTTTAATCTTGTCTAGGATTCAGAGATTTCCCACTCTGAGTGAGTAACAAGATGGTGAAAATTAAGGTAGTAAATATTTCCCAAGGATATACATTAATTTTTTTGTAAGGCAATAGCTTTAGGATGGTTCTCTTGGTGTTCATATTTATCTAAGCCAATAGGTAGACCTCAGGTGTTTTTTAAGAAAATTATGTAGCTTTATTTCTATCAAGGACATTTTTGCTTAATGAACTTCTTCTCATGCATTTCTCAAGGCTCTCTATCAAGAATAGAAACTGTTTTTCCCAATATTCAAGCAATGTGGTCTCTAAGTAGGGTATGTGTACATATCAAGGCCCTGAAACACCAGGCTTTATTTTTTTTATCATATCCCTTTTTAATATCTATTTTGGTTTACATGTTTTATACTGTACATCTCACAGGAAAAAATCAGTACTAATTAGCACATAACATATATATATATATATGTATATGTGTATATATATATGTGGTGAATGAAATATATTTTAAATAGTGGAGATAAACATTAGCAAGTATATACCAAAATTGAATATGACAACAAATAAATCAAAATATACACTGTTGCATGTTGATATCCCTGAAAATGTGCACTGCATTTTTTTCTGCACAGTGTATATTTTTAAAATTTGTTTTCTTTGCTTAGAATGTATTGTTACAGAGTTAGTAAAGACCACATCCTTTCTTCACTTTTAGCGTTGAACTACTATTTTTTTTTAATTTATTTATTATTATTATACTTTAAGTTGTAGGGTACATGTGCATAACGTGCAGGTTTGTTACATATGTATACCTGTGCCATGTTGGTGTGCTGCACCCATCAACTTGTCATTTACATCAGGTATAACTCCCAATGCAATCCCTCCCCCCTCCCCCCTCCCCATGACAGGCCCCTGTGTGTGATGTTCCCCTTCCTGAGTCCAAGTGATCTCATTGTTCAGTTCCCACCTAGGAGTGAGAACATGCGGTGTTTGGTTTTCTGTTCTTGTGATAGATTGCTAAGAATGATGGTTTCCAGCTGCATCCATGTCCCTACAAAGGACACAAACTCATCCTTTTTTATGGCTGCATAGTATTCCATGGTGTATATGTGCCACATTTACTTAATCCAGTCTGTCACTGATGGACATTTGGGTTGATTCCAAGTCTTTGCTATTGTGAATAGTGCTGCAATAAACATACGAGTGCATGTGTCTTTATAGCAGCATAATTTATAATCCTTTGGGTATATACCCAGTAATGGGATGGCTGGGTCATATGGTACATCTAGTTCTAGATCCTTGAGGAATCGCCATACTGTTTTCCATAATGGTTGAACTAGTTTACAATCCCACCAACAGTGTCAAAGTGTTCCTATTTCTCCACATCCTCTCCAGCACCTGTTGTTTCCTGACTTTTTAATGATCGCCATTCTAACTGGTGTGAGATGGTATCTCATTGTGGTTTTGATTTGCATTTCTCTGATGGCCAGTGATGATGAGCATTTTTTCATGTGTCTGTTGGCTGTATGAATGTCTTCTTTTGAGAAATGTCTGTTCACATCCTTTGCCCACTTTTTGATGGGGTTGTTTGTTTTTTTCTTGTAAATTTGTTTGAGTTCTTTGTAGGTTCTGGATATTAGCCCTTTGTCAGATGAGTAGATTGCAAAAATTTTCTCCCATTCTGTAGGTTGCCTGTTCACTCTGATGGTAGTTTCTTTTGCTGTGCAGAAGCTCTTTAGTTTAATGAGATCCCATTTGTCAATTTTGGCTTTTGCTGCCGTTGCTTTTGGTGTTTTAGACATGAAGTCTTTGCCCATGCCTATGTCCTGAATGGTACTACCTAGGTTTCCTCTAGGATTTTTATGGTATTAGGTCTAACATTTAAGTCTCTAATCCATCTTGAATTAATTTTCGTATAAGGAGTAAGGAAAGGATCCAGTTTCAGCTTTCTACTTATGGCTAGCCAATTTTCCCAGCACCATTTATTAAATAGGGAATCCTTTCCCCATTTCTTGTTTCTCTCAGGTTTGTCAAAGATCAGATGGCTGTAGATGTGTGGTATTATTTCTGAGGACTCTGTTCTGTTCCATTGGTCTATATCTCTGTTTTGGTACCAGTACCATGAGATGCAGAAAAGGCTTTTGACAAAATTCAACAGCCCTTCATGCTAAAAACGCTCAATAAATTCGGTATTGATGGAACGTACCTCAAAATAATAAGAGCTATTTATGACAAACCACAGCCAATATCATACTGAATGGGCAAAAACTGGAAAAATTCCCTTTGAAAACTGGCACAAGACAGGGATGCCCTCTCTCACCACTCCTATTCAACATAGTGTTGGAAGTTCTGGCTAGGGCAATTAGGCAAGAGAAAGAAATCAAGGGTATTCAGTTAGGAAAAGAAGAAGTCAAACTGTCCCTGTTTGCAGATGACATGATTGTATATTTAGAAAACCCCATTGTCTCAGCCCAAAATCTCCTTAAGCTGATAAGCAACTTCAGCAAAGTCTCAGGATACAAAATTAATGTGCAAAAATCACAAGCATTCTTATACACCAGTAACAGACAAACAGAGAGCCAAATCAGGAATGAACTTCCATTCACAATTGCTTCAAAGAGAATCAAATACCTAGGAATCCAACTTACAAGGGATGTAAAGGACCTCTTCAAGGAGAACTACAAACCACTGCTCAGTGAAATAAAAGAGGACACAAACAAATGGAAGAACATACCATGCTCATGGATAGGAAGAATCAATATCGTGAAAATGGCCATACTGCCCAAGGTAATTTATAGATTCAATGCCATCCCCATCAAGCTACCAATGAGTTTCTTCACAGAATTGGAAAAAACTGCTTTAAAGTTCATATGGAACCAAAAAAGAGCCCGCATCTCCAAGACAATCCTAAGTCAAAAGAACAAAGCTGGAGGCATCACGCTACCTGACTTCAAACTATACTACAAGGCTACAGTAGCGTTGAACTACTATTAATGTAATGGCTGCTTAGTGACTCGGAGGCACTGAATAGCTAGCTATTCAAGTTAGATTCTTAGTTAGACAAATTACAAACCTCTAAATAACATTTCTGTTTTGAGTGTGGCACCAATCTAGGAATGTATGTTTAAAGCTTTGCATGCTGTGCTTCATTATTCCATTTCAATAACGGATAAGAGTATTTAGATGACATTTTGTTCCATGATTGATCTACAGTTTTATTCAGGTGAAGACAGGGCATGACTCAGAGAAATATTAACATGCTCTTATGTACCCAATGTAAACTATTAAGTCAGTCCTCTTCATATGATTATAACAATCACCTCCCACCAATATCAAAGTAAGTTCTTTTAAAATATTAAACAAATGTAGATTTAGATTAGCAATTGAATAGCTCCTTAGTCTCACATAAACATACATAAAACACAATTGGCATTTACTTTTGCATTTGTTTAGTCACTTCAATATGATTTCTCTTGAAGAGCTTCAATCATCGTTGGCTTTGCTGGAATTCTGGGGTCTGTGGCTTTCTCATACTCAGTTAAGTTGCATACTACTTGTTTACAGGACAGGCAGCTATAGCAGACCATCTCTAAATTCCCGAAGCCAGAGCTCTTCAGACAGTATGCCGTATCATTCTTCTTTTGTAAGCTCTATGTAACCTAACAGAAATGACCAATTATTTTACGTTAATTAACCTGCTCAATTTTTCAATTTCTGGGGATTTTTAATTTTGACAAATTAAATTTTTATTAGGAATTATTCATTTATTTAAAATTTTTAAACGTATTGGTATAGAGTCACAAGTATTACTTTAATTTCACCTTTTCTGTGCCTTTGTTTCATTTCTCTTAATTTTGTATCTCTCCCTCTCTTTTCTCTTGTTGGAATAATACAACATTTAGCTGTTTTATTTGTCATTACGGAAAAACAGCTTTTAAATTATTTCTTTCTACTAATTTTGGCTATTTACTTTCTGCTTCATTAATTTCAGGTGTTATCTTAATCCTTTTTATCAAGAGTATTTCAATTTTGTTAATTTTTTCTTACTCATGTATAATTAATTTTCTTCATTTTTGTCTTTTTAGTAGTAAAAGAACTAAATACTACACAATTTTTAAGCAGTTTTTACTGTGTCTCATAAGTTGTCAGTTTGAAGTATTCTCTTTTCAATAACTTTAAGGTATTTTGCAATTTTCTATTGATTTTCTTTTAGATCCATGGATTTCATAGAGGCCTGTTTCTTAATTTCTAATGAACTAAGCTTTGGTCATGTTTTGCTATTTATACTTGATTTTATTGGATTTAGATCATAGGACTTAGCATGTAACTTTCCACTTTCAAATTTGTGTAGTTTCTATGTGGCCAAGAATATAAAGGTTTTTTTTGTAAGTGTTTCACAGACATAAGACAAAAATTACACTCCATTTGAGAAATCTAAGCTTTTGTACCTGTGCATATGTGTGTGTCCAAAATTGTTAATTTTAAAAAATTCAATTTTTATATACTGTTATTGATTTTTGTGTTCTAGATATGTCCAAGATAGGAAGAGAGATATTTTAGTTTCCTACTGTAATTCTAATCAATTTCTTCTTACATTTGTAATAGTTTTTGGATCACGGATTTCATTTGGTACTTCATTTGGTACACAGTTTTATGAGGGTTTTATATTTTTTATAGGTTGTGATTTTTATTATTATTCTTCGGTTTCACATTCCTCTATTCTTTGAACCTTAGATTCTACCTTGTCTGATGCTACTTTATTTCTATTTGTATTTTCTCTCTATCCCTTTGTTTTAAGTATTTTTTTAAACATCAAATAACTGTGTGGATGGGTGGATGTGTCTGTGTGTGTGTGTGCTTAAGCACAATCCAATTATGTTTCTATTTTAATTGAAGAATTCAGACCTTTCACATTTAGGATAATGCCTACTATGACTTACTGTATTTTTTCCTTCCTTACTTTGAGTTTAATATTTATTTTGAATTGTAGTTTTTTATTCACTTTTATCATTTTAGATTTTATTGATTGTTACATATTCCATTTTTTTCTCTTGTTGATTTTGAAGTTCTCCATAATCTTCCACACAATATTGATTCTCCTCCAGTTTCCACATCTGTTATTGTTTACAAGTTAGATCTCCTGGATTGATTCTTTCACTTGCTTACCTTTTCTCTTGTTTTCTATATTTGAATAGTTTGTCTTTGTTGTAAAATGTTACATTTTCACTTGATAGTCCAGATTGTCCTTCAAGTGATTATGCTGTTCTTTATTGAATTATTTGGGAACTTATGTTTTTATTTAAGATCCAGAAAGGCCCTGTTTCCTGTGTGATCATGGTATACTTGATTTTGCTTAAATGCCTCTTTTCCCCTTTTAAATTAAAAACACTGCCTGGATTGTCTAAAAGCTGTATTTTATACTGTATGTTTTCTGACTGATATTCCTCTATCAAGCTGCTCAGCACCCATAGATGTACTGCTGTTTTTCTTTGTTGGTTCCCTGAGGCTCAGATTCAGTTGCTGGAATACTCTAAGAGGTGGCATCCTAACCAGCGATGGAAGATGAGTTTGGCATTGCAAACTGCAGTTGTAGAAGCAGGCAGATTTCTAGACATTTGCTGAGGCACTTGGAAGCTTTCCTGCTATCTGAATTCATGTTCTTCCTGTACAGAGATAAGTCATTTTTTTCTTGTCATCTTGTGAACAATGTGAGATCAGGAACACTGGAGAGAAAGAAGGGACAGTGTTGCCTTTCCTTAAAGGATACAACAGATCTCTGAAGAACACTGCTTTCTACTTCTTTTAGGACTCCTCAGAGTTGATCTGACACCCAACCACTGGAATTGAGAAATGCTGTTGGGCAGGACTTTCTAAAAACCGAGCTTTAAACTTCCTCTTTTGAACCTTGAGCTATGACGCAATGGGAGGAAGGTTATGTTCCCTTCGTTTCTCCTCATGGAAAATTATCAGACCTACTGAATGAAATGAAGTGTGCAATATTCCAAGGAAACACATTTCAGTTTCATTTCGGTATCTGTACTGTGAGCAGATTTGATTTAACCCATTGGCCTGGTGATTGCCCAGTTTTAAAGCAAGAATTCCTCCACGTGTAGCTTTATAAATAATGCCTGAAAATTTCACAAGCCAATTTTAATAGTATCAGTCACTTTAGAGCAAAATCTCTACAGGTTATGTCTTCATTAAATTTGACCATTTTACTTTAAAGTAAAGATAAATAAATTTATCCTTATGAGTTGCAAAGACCATCTAAAGTTTAGATCTAATTAGCAAACTAAAGTTATTTTTCATAGTGTTTTATAAAGAATTGAATTCCCTTATTAGAATTCATGATTTATAATAAATAAGAGTAGAGAAGTGACTGCATAAAAATTTAATCTCTGTCAGCTGAATGGTTGGACTTTTAATTATGAAACTTTCTCCTTTATGTCGAAGAAAATGTCCTCTTTCACATTGCTAACTCATTTATTATTATTTGATGCTCTTCACTTATTTCTCTTGATATTTCTTATCAAAGTTTATTATGAGAATAAGAATATTCTTTGGAATATTTATGTTAATAACATTAAACTATAATTCAACCAATTCAGATCTTTTAATAACAGGAAAGGTTAGCCATACCATTGAGAAAAAAAATTCACTGAGGAAAAATTCAACAACATTGATAATTATTTTCTGTAGCATGACATAATTGTTTTCGACAGAGAACCGACTTAAAAAAATAAAATCCAATACACCAAAATCTTTCTTTTAAATCATTTTTAAAATCTGTTTCTCTAATAAAACTTAATTACTTTTACCCTCTCCTAGAAAATTCCTAGTTTCTCAGAAAGCGACCTCCTTTCTTCAAATCTTCATCTGATTTTTTTGTCTGAGAATTCTAAATTACCTTCTACATGAAAATGATACTTTCATCAACTTCTTTGTAAAACTTTTCTACCAACCATCAACTCACAGTGATTTTCCAAAGTCATATAAAGATATAAAAACATGCTTTAGGAGGATCTTAGAGTTTGTGGAAGGCCATGTCTACATGTAGACCATGCTATATCATGCTTGATGTGTGTGCCATAATGGGAAGAAAAATGATTCTCACATTTATCTGTGTGGTATCAACTGAGGCTTTCCAACAGGTCTTTTGGTGTCTGTCTATGGTCAAGTTGTAAAGGAGGCAAAGTGCTTGTCCACTTGATCTTTAAGCCTATATTTCTCTCCTTCTTCATCCGTGTCTCCATGGCAACCAAAGCCTTCATGCTGTCACCTCTCTGCTTTAGGTCCTATTGTACTGATTATGTTGTAGTGCTTCAATTCTTATAGCAGACTGCTAATCAATAACCAGCCTGTTCTCTCTAAATTTCATATCCCAGCCTCCCTTGAAATTAGGTGTGAACAGTCTACTGAGTTCCAGACAATGGAATGTGAGCAAAGTAAATTTCTTCACTTCTTGGGTGGGCTCTTAGGAACCTCTCAAAGTTGGATCCTCCATGTCTCCATACTTCCTCCCACCCTTTGGTAATCCTGGTAGCTATAAGTTGAAGACAGAGAAACTCACGTATGAAAGGTACCTCAGTCCCCAAATTCACCATTTATATAAAGCTACTTGCCAGGAAAAACCATTTGGACTATTCATAGTGAGAAATAGTCTTTTGTCATAAAATACTGTATACTCAGATTAGATATTTAAGATGAATTAGAATAAATATCAGAGTTTCACAGGTGATGCTTATATTCTCCCACTGATCCTCAACTTCGTTTTTCCTAACAAAATTTGCCAATTCCTAATGCTATTTTGTCCCCTAATAAACAATAGTATCCCTGTATGACTACCTCCGATTTCTACTACCTAACACAATAAACCCTTCATCATTGTTTTTGAAGTTCTTTTGGGCCTAATTATTTCCACACTCTTCTGGAAAACTGTCCCTTGGAGACAATTAAGTCTCTTGGGAGAGCTCTGGAGCTCTTTGTTCTTATGGCCTGCCTCTCTTACTAGGCATAATCTCTGTCCTGCTGCTCCAAAGCTGGAGGCGGGAACAGTGGTCTGCTTCTCTTGGACTGAGGCAATGCACCGGGTGGGGTGGGGATGGGGGGTGGGTAATCATTGGCCTTCCTGGCTTCCTTTCCCCAACAGGGGAACTTCTTCTGTGAGCCAGCTGGGGTAAGGGCGATCTGGTTCCCAGTATTCTTGGCCTGCCTTACCTAAAATGGAGCCTCCATCCTATGAGTGGAGGCTGGTAGAGGAAGAAAGCCTCCAGCTTCCCAAGTGTACCCTCCTATGTCTCTTCAGTACAGAGCTGAGGGGAGGGTATGAGACATGCTGGTGGTCTTCCCCTTCTAAGGATATATGTTGACCCTTGACTGGGAACTGGGAGAACCCTGTTTTCTCAGCCACACCCATCAGAGTGGAGCTTCTGTTATGATGAGCTAGAGAAAGGGGTGAAAATGCTGCTGCTCAAGTGATGCAAAATCTTCTATTCTTGCAGAGATTTAATAGAGTTCTTGAATCAATGTTTCTTAAATTTCTATATGCCTTAGGACAATTACCTGGTGCTGCAAATGATTGTTTGCTTGTTTTTAAAAATAATTTTCATCACTTGTGTTTGGGGAGAGAGTGTGAAGAGCTCCTCATGCTGGCACTCAGAAACTGTCTTATTATAGTGTAATAATTTTTAGAATTATTAATAATTCTATATAATTTTATTCACTTTAGTAATTTATATTCCCTATGTTTCTCATTGTGTTTTAAGCAATATTCATTTTCTTTTTATTCATTTAAGTTTGCCTTGTTTATGTGAGTTTTGTTTTCTTCTACTTCTTGTTGGGCGTTATCAGCTGATCTTTTATTTCCTCTGTTGATTTTGCATCTCTATATGTAGAAGACTAATCCAAAAAGTTTCTTTAAAAAGAATCATGATGAAACATATGATCTTTCTGTTTCCTGACTGATTTTCTCATAAGTGTATTCTGCCACTTTTGTTGTTGTTTCTTTTCTATAATTTTTGTGTACTACATTTGTATAGATCTTATAATGGTATACTTTTTATTTCTCATTTGTGATGGAGCAAAGTTTTTTCTAAATGAATTATTTACATGTGTTCTATGTGAAGGAGGAATCAAGGTCAATGACTAATCTAAAAGAAATTTTCCTTATAACCTAGTTTTGTGTGAGTTCACTTAGCTTTTACTGTCTCATCAATAATATCAGAGAGCTGTAGAATTTTAAACAATGCAAAACTTCTCTTTCTCACTATTCTGCCTCTGGATTTTTCCTGTAAGTAGCTTTTCTGGGTGATTCTCGTATCCTTTGCTTCTAGAATAGGTTTAGAACAAAACCTATTCTAGAAAATCTCTTATTGCCAACCTCTATGTTCTTTTACTGCAAAAAGGATTTAAGTTTTACTCCCCATGATGTGCTTCTCACTTTTAAGAAGTATATTTTCTGTGTTTTGCTGTGATTTGGAACCATGGCTTTCTTTCTCTGCTTTCATCTACCCTACTCTAATCAATCTTTACTTTTTTTAGTAGCCATTACACCCATTTTCTTAGTAATGTTTAGCTTTCTCCTACTTTTATAAAAATGGAGAACAATTTTATATTTTTAATTCTCCTTTTTGCCTTTGTATGATTTTTTGGAATAGGAGGAAAATGCCACTATCTTCAAACATAAACTTAATAAGAGTTATTATAAAGTGATGCTAATAATGAGATTTCATAAATGTCAATCACATATGATTATATGGATACTGGAGATCACTCTTTCTATGCAAGATACGGTTTTTATCTACAGGAAAAGTCAGACTGCACCAGTGATAGCTTGTTTTCAACCCCTGCCCCCAGCTTTATCTTTAGCACATAGTGCTCATATATTTTGTAATAGATAGCGTCGCAGTTGAAATAATTTTTCTGCTAAGCTAATCAGTAGGATTTTAATGAAAGATAGAAACATGTGATCATACTGTAATAGCTGGGAATATTTTCATTCATGTACTAACATGAGAACAAGCAAATTTTTCACACTAGTGAGAGTTGGAGGTGCTCCAGTTTGAATTATGCAGCCCAGCTTCATTTTAATATTTATTAAGTTCTCTCTCTATGTATTTTTGTGTGTGTGTATATATATATACACACGTACATATATACATATATGTACACACATATATACACACGAATATATATATATATCTTTGCTTCCTTCTTTCTCCTTTAAAAGTTCACCAGGGTAGCCTACTAGTTTAGAATAATGCCTGTCAATCTATTAAATATTGTTTTAGATGGTATAACTCCTTATGGGCCACCTAATTGTGTCAGCATTAGTGAAGAATCTAAATACCATGTGTGCAATACAAAAAAAAATTAGATATATAGATAGAAAAACAAAGCTTATAAACAAGCAAACCCAGTCTGTGGAGGCCACATATCATAGGATTCAAATGATGTGACATTCTGAAACAATCAAAAGCCTAGATATATTAAAATGATCAGTAATTACCAGAGATTTGGGGAGAGGGTCGAATGAGTGAAGTTCAGGCAAGTTTTTTCAGTGTATGAAACTGTTTTGTATGATATTATAATAATAGATACATGATACTGTGCATTTGTTAAAACTCCTAAAACTTTACAGCATAAACCATAATATATGCCATTAAAAAAATCATTTAGGAGATTGGGTGATCTCGGGAAAGAACACACATTATGACAAGAGAATGTAACTGTGTTACAAATATATAAAACAACCTCAACGAGGAAGATGGGGAAAAAGATGGTGACCTAGATAATGGAGTCTGTAAGATCGATGGCAAAAGAAACCATGAGTAAGCACTGTACCCTAGTTGAAAAAGTTTTCCTACGGAGGTATGGTTTAATAATTCTCATACCATTATATGTGTATACAGGAATTGAACAATTAAGTAAATATTTGAGGAAAGATGGAGCCAGGTTTCTTGTGTTTCTTCTTATTGGAGTGGGAAGTTACAGTCAAGGGGAGGAGGTTAGAAAGATCTATGTAGAAATGCATTAGAATGGAGACATTGGTATGAAGTGATGTTTAGCTTAATATAAATAAAAGTGGTTACACAAAGAGATATTAATAGATGTGTGCATGTTGTATGTACATGGGTTATTACACATATATATATTTCCTTGCTTTGGCATCCAAAATCAGCACAAGTAAAGCCCAAATTTCGGTTTCTACCACCCTTCTCTAATACATATTATCAGAATCCTTGAAGAAATTGCTTATTCTAAGACTAGGGAAGGAAATATACAAGATTAGCTTAGGGTATTTTAGAGTGCCAAAAAGTAAGGGAATGTATAAAACCAAAGCTTAACATCTTTTGTAAAATACGGGAAGAATTCCATAATCAGGTTTGTCAAGGACATATTTTCATTCTCAGAAGAAAAACATTTTACAATCACCTAACATACACCTGTGCTCTCCTATTCTATGGTATCCTTCTTTAAAATTTCGGAAACTTATATCTCTGGGTGAAAAAAAAAAATTACAGAACCCTACAATGGTTTAATATGTTGGGAATTTTTATATAGACATTTTGATGTATATCTGCATTTCATTAACACTTCTCTAATCATGTAATTTTCTTTTCAACATTTTCTTTATCTCCTTGTGGAACCATTAAAAGTATAATAAGCTCTGTTTTTTCTTCCTGGCTACTTAGACTCAGTTACTCTGGAAAGAAGAGCTGTCTGTTACACTCATGCTGTCTAAACCAAGAAACTATAAGCTTTGGGTTTTCACTGTTTGTACTTAGTACTTAGAAGTACTTTTGGAATTTGGTATAATTGGTATACACAACACATTTTTCAGAAGAGGGAAGGCAGGCAGAGAATAGGTTCACTGTGCAGCTAACGGACTGTGTGCGCACAGCTTGGCAGACAGTGTGTTCCTGGGGGACGGGAGGAAAGTGTTTACTTCTCAACAAAATTAGCCTTTTTATTTAATAAAATTTACTGGTAGAGTAGCATGCCAAATTATAGAAAGAATAGGACAAAAGAGTGAAGACTGTATTGGAGGATTCTAGGATCATGGTATTATATTGTGAAAGGAAAGAATGATAGGAGGTGCCAATGGAGTCGTAAACCTTGACTACAGCATGGGGGAAATTGGCTCATGGGTATTTTCCCACTCATTTATTCTATTTATTTGGTTGTGCTTCAAAGCAGGATTGTTTGTATCAGAAATAAGAATGAGAAGTAATCTCAGTTGGAAATTCTGCTTTTAATTTTAAATATTCTGAAGGCTTAAAATTACATATACCCGGAGAGTATCAGCAGGATGTAGGGAAGTCAGCATTAATTAATTCTGTTACAGGATAACTCACGGGTCATTCTAGCATTTTGTATCCCCCACCACCACCCTGGTTAGTCAAGGAAGATGAGAGTAAATTATGCCAATGCCTGCTCCAACTCCTCTAACTTTTACTGTCTTGCTGCACTCCAACCTGTCTCCAGCTGCTAGTGCTTGAATTTTTAAATGAAAGATTCTCTAAGCCAGGAGATTGCATGCACAGCCAGCCTGAAATGCCAGGGAATTACTGCCCTCCCCTCACCCCCACACCCTGAGATGATGACTGACTGGAGTCGGTATGTAAGTACCTTAGTTCCCCCGCTTCTTCAGTGGAACAACTCTAACTTTTTTCCAGATTTCTCCAAAAATATTAAGATCCAGTTATCCACAGGGATAACTCATTTAATAACACACGCTTTATTGATTTCATTCCCTTTCATCCTTTCTCTGTCTCGTTTTTCCTGGGGCTATGGGAGGGAAGTAAAGTGCAGTACTCCTACTGGTGTTTCCTAGACAATCATTTCTCCGTCAAATCACTCCCACTCCTTCTGGAGGAAGCCAACTAAGTGCAGATACATTTGACATAATTTTATTCAGAAACACAATTAATTATTTTTTATGTATAGATGTCATGACTTTCTTACTTCTCCTGTCAGTTTATTGCTTATTCTCTCTCGAGTGCTGTTGGAGGTCAGACTGTATATGCAGCAGTGTCAACCTTCTTTCTCCGACTCTCATATTTCTTTAATCTTTGGAATTTCTAACATGACATGATGCAAAAAGAATATTTTGTAACACATCATTTTATACACAAAATTTCCCTCAGCGTCTTGTTCACAATCTAAACTTTTCATCATTAATATCAATATGTAGGCTCTTGCTAGCCCTAAACAGCAATAGGGGGAAAAATGCTTATTTACTATTTGTTTTTAGAGACTTCTAGATTAAATTCCTCTCTAAATTTTAAAATATGTACAAGACCTATATTACTTTTCAATTTACTGTATGACATGAGTTAAACATAGGTAATAAGATATTCCATGCACATTTGCTTCATGTATATTTTAAACATTCTTAGTGATAGCCTGGTGAAATAGAAAAATATGGTTTAACGAATTCTTACAAAATGGTATTTACTCACTTGTCTGCAAACAGTTACAAGAAAAGAAAAAATGGGATCTTCTAAAAATATCTGCATTTGTATCTTTAATTAATGCAGAATATTTTTCTTGTAATTCTCTTCTTAAGGAGCATGAATGTCATATTGTTAAGGAGAATCTAGCATTTAAAATCTTAATCTAAAAACAACTGTATCTACTATTTATAAAAGCTGGAATTTTTGGAGAAGCGTGGGTGGTAGGAGCCATGCAAATTTTAAAAATTAGAGCATTCTCCAATATAACAAATATTCTGCCTATGACTGAAGCTGGGCTATTCTAGTCTTACCAGTCAGAAATGATAACTCTTTTAGCCAGTCTTTACATAACATTTGTGGAAATAATAAGCTTTCATTTTGTTACTAATGATATAAACTCAATCCAAACTGGCTAAAACAGTAGAGGGGGATTACTGGTTCACACAAAGTGGAAATCCAGAAGTAGAACTGCCTCTAATAGTGTCTGAATACAGTGTTTCAAATGATAATACACAGATTATGCCTTTCAGTCTCTCAGTTCTGCTTTCCCTTTTGTTGTCTTTTTACCCATTTCTGGCACTATACTTGGTTGCCAAAATAGTCAGCAACTGCCCCAGGTTTACATTGTCTTTAAAGTTTTTATCTTGGAATCCATGCCAGTCCTTTCAAAGGACTCTGTGGTTTGATTGAGTTCCAGGTCAATCTGCTGTGCCAATCTCATTGTGTCATTGTGATTGCCTGAAATCAATATCCGTAAAATATTCTTAAAGAATAAAATTTCACATTTTGGGATGGGGGTACAGACACCAGTATATAAACAAAATGAATCAGCAAGGTATTTTCAGATACTGAGAAGTACTGTGAAGAAAATGAATCTGGGTTCTATGATGGAGAGTGACTAGAATGTCAAGTTCGGGGTGAGCAATAATCGGCCTACTGAGGAAAAATATTTGGGCAAACGTATAAATGACCAGAGTTTACATTTCAGGCAAAGAACACTGCATTGCCTGGGCATGTTTGAAGAGCAAAAAGAAGGACAATATTACCAGAGAATAGTGATTCAAGAGCCATAATGGTAAGAGTAAGATCATGGGCCTAGAAGACCACATTAAGGAGTTTACACTTTTACTAAGGTCAATGCGCAACCGTTGTTGGGTGTTCAGCAAGGAAAGTATAGAATATAATTCATAAGTTTGTGAAAGAAAAATATTTTGGATGTGTGTTTGTAGGAAATCCTACAGAGAAGTAAGAAAGAAAGCTGGGAGCACAGTTGAGAATCATGGTGGCCTCACCGTGGGTCATAACAAGTTATTTGGGCTGAGTGGTAGAAGGAAGATGAGTAAAGTAAACTTATTTATATATTTTAAATAAAGAGATTCCTGATAGAACAGATGTGAAGAATGCTGGAGAGATGACAGTCATGAATGACTCCACGTAATAGAATTAAATCTTCACAGCAATCCTGTAAGATAAGGACATTATCTGTGTTGTACAATGAAGCCTGTGAGGCTTCAAGAGGTGAGTAAATTTCCCAAAGCAGTGGGGGGCAGAGTAGGACTTTAAATTCAGTTTTTATTGCTGTTGCTCTTGTTCAATCTAAAGACTTTCTACTACTGTTGCCCCTCTCTGTCTGACGGGAATTGGTTCCAGGACCCCAGGAGATACCAAAATCTGAACATATTTAAGTCTCACAGTGGATGATATGGAACCTGCAAATAGGAAAAGTTCGTCCTCCATATATGCAGAATGGCAATACTATATTTTGGTCCATGTTTGGATGCAGATGCAGAACCTGCTGATCCAAAGGAACAACTGCATTTATTTTAAAATCTTCTTGTAGGTGAACCTATACAGTTCCATCTTGTGTTTTTTATGGGTCAACTGTATACGGGTTTGTGTCATAACCTAAAAACCACAATCTCGAGTACTATAATCCCAAATGTTGAAATCTTGAAAGATCAGGATCCCAAAAATATATTTCTGGAAAAAATAATTTTAAAAATTCTTTAAAAGATATCTACTTACATTTTTAAAAGGGAATTTGAGATTACTCTAATAGTAATAGAATTCAGGATTGTGTCTTTCAAGACTACAATCAGTACTGCTGCCATATCATAACAAGAAAAATACATTTTATTACATTCACAAAGGAAGGATAAGAACTTGACAGCAGCTCAGGACTAGCTGAAGGAAGGAAGCTTCCTTTTCTACTGAAGCCTTTGTGACTTACTTTCTGTGTAATACATTAAATATCTGTGACATGGAGATTTTAAGGCTAATGATAATCTCTTCTTGTTTATCTTCTCAATAAATATGATCCACTTATGGAATTCAAAATTCTGGTTATGTCTGTTATAGATATAAAATAAATTCCTTAAGAAAGTTTAAGCATGATGAGTTTTACAAACAAAAGGGTGAGGAGATCATTACTAAATATGAGTGTTTGATTGAGGAAAATTACAAAGAAATGGTCTTCCCCACTAAAAGAAATGGAATTGAAGCCACTACTGCATGGGACTAGGGAAATTGCTAAGCATGGGGCACAAACTTCAGAAAAAACAAGTGACAGCACCAAAAAGACCTGTCATGAGCTATTCTCCTGTGAGGAGTGACTAGAAGCAGGAATGTAGAAGAGTGTATTGAAGATTGCTCACCAAGAGGACTTGCATTATGAGAGTTTTAGAAACTGGTCTTTCAACACCTTTTAATTGCAAGGAAAATCTTTCCAATTTTACAAGATTCAAGACGAAATGACATATTCTTATTTACTTTTATTTCAGGCATAATTTTGGGGGGGATACTAATTTTTTTGAGTCCAAGCTATTTGCCCATTTTTTTAAGAACACTGGTATAACTTGACAATGAGTATTGTTAATATGACTATAAATGGTCTTTATAGATTCATTAGAAAATGTCACATAATTAATAGTTAAGATCTCTTAACATGTCAATCTGTCCTAAAATTCTCTTTTAATGATCCTTGAAAATTAATTTCTATGGAAGTGATTATTACTGACAAATTTTTGGTAAACAGTGAGTAGACATGCTATTGCAACAAACAAAATCAGAGGCCTACATAGCTTTTGTTGTTCTCAAAGGCATAATCTCTTCTATATCTTTCTTATGTCAGTGCCTTCTTACAGTATATCCCCAAATAAAAGCACATATAGTCTTTATATAGTCTGTGCATTACAACTTCTGTCTGAGGTTATCACATTTGTTTGCTGACTTTGTCTAAGTTTCTCAATAAATTCTAGTTAAATCCTCCCTTAATTCAACATTAAATTCCTTAATAAATCCTGATTAAATGCTACAGCTGTGATGGTATTCCTGATTTTGTTCTAATCAAAAGCTTCAGAAAGAAAAATATTTCTGTCATAGAAGATAAAGTAGAAGCATGGAATGCAAATGTATTTAAGTTCTTCAATTTTGTGATAAAAAATAAAGAAGCTTCAATCTTGAGGAAATAGAGGTCAAAGTATCTGAACATAACACACTGACAATGGAGTCAATTTGATGAATACATTCATGGAATTAGTCTAATTCACTTTTAACTGGTTATCTAACTTGACCACACCCTAATCAGACTGTACCACCTTAATGCCCAAATTAATGCTAGACTGATATAACAGATATTGCGCTTTTATATTTAATGAGATTAGATATGCTATGAAGGAAAAGGGTCATAACAGGTTATGCCCAAGACCTCCTGTCAGTTTCCACATTAATTTAGTCTAAGCTTTAGTTTTTAGATATGTAACACCAATTACATTACTTCACTCATTAAAAGTTGTTATTTATTACAGTATCTGTATCCCAAGACTTCTTGGTGTGGGTGTAATGTTAACACTTTCCAAAAAAGCTTCATCTATTTATCATGAGTACTGACTGAATTTGAATTTTATATCATGCTATTGTCTAAGCATTAAATAATCTAAAAAATATAACTGTGTTATTTTACATTATTAGAAAACCATTGAGATTCCTCTGTTTTCACCATTGATTAGTATTTTTTCACAGGAGAACTTTGACTTAGTAGTTTTGGGGGGTTTTTACCTAATGAGATGGAAAAAAATATTATAGTTACAATAAATATATACAGCAATTTAATTTATATGTATGGGTTTTAAGTAGGCCTAGTATACTTTTTGTTCAGGGTATGGATAATTATAGTACTTTTCCATAAAACTAAGCAATATCAAAATGATATGGTAGAGTTACAGTAAAACTCACAATATTTTTAAAAGTCATAATATTAGGGATGCTGCTTTATCACACCAAAGAAAAGAGATACCCCAAATAAGGCTTAAGTTTGATCTTATAGGTAAAGAGAAAGGGAAAGGGATAAAGAAAGAAGAAAGAAAGAGAGGGAGGAAGGAAGGAAAGGAGGGAGGCAAGCAGGAAGGGAGGGAAGGAGACATAAATCAAGAAGATAGGCTAGGGAGAATGGCATATTGTAAAATAGACAATTTTTTTTTGGTTTATGCTATTTTATTAACTTAGAGCTGTCCAAAAAACAATGGCACAACTTTGTAATTTCTACACTATAAATCGAAATTATCTTTTAACATTTTAAAAGAGAATTAATGCCTTAAAATACTTCAACACGACTGTCTAGTTCTGGATTTTGTCAGTTTCCCCATAGTTCTTCCAATTGTTTGATGTTCTTTTATTTTTTTTTAATTATACTTTAAGTTCTGGATTACATGTGCATAACATGCAGGTTTGTTACATAGGTATTCACGTGCCATGATGTTTTGCAGCACCCATCAACCTGTCACTTACGTTAGGTTATTCCTCCTAATGCTATCCCTCCCCTAACCCCCACCCCGCCACAGGCCCCAGTGTGCAATGATCCCATCCCTATGTCCATGTGTTCTTATTGTTCAGTTCCTACTTGTGAGTGAGAACATGTGGTGTTTGGTTTTCTGTTCCTGTGTTAGTTTGCTGAGAATGATAGTTCCCAGCTACATCCATGTCCCTGCACATAACATGAACTCATCCTTTTTTATGGCTGCATAGTATTCCATGGTGTATATGTGCCACGTTTTCTTTATCCAATCTATCATTGGTGAACATTTGGGTTGAATCCAAGTCTTTGCTATTGAGAATAGTGCTGCAATAAACATATGTATACATGTGTCTTTATAGTAGAATTATTTATAATCCTTTGGGTATATTACCAGTAATGGGAGTGCTGGGTCAAATGGTATTTCTAGTTCTAGATCCTTGAGGAATCACCACACTTTTCCACAATGGTTGAACTAATTTACACTCCTACCAACAGTGTAAAAGCATTCCTATTTCTCCACATCCTCTCCAGGATCTGTTATTTCCTGACTTTTTAGTAAAGCTAACTATCCTAAATATATCTGCACTCAATACAGGAGCACCCAGATTCATAAAGCAAGTTCTTAAAGAGACTTAGGCTCCCACACAATAATAGTGGGAGACTTTACCATCCCACTGTCAATATTAGACAGATCAATGAGAGAGAAAATTAACAAGGATATTCAGGACTTAAACTCAGTTCTGGACCAAGTGGACCTAATAGACATCTATAGAACTCTCCACCCCAAGTCAACAGAATATATATTCTTCTCAGCATCACATCACGCTTTTTCTAAAATTGACCACATAATTGGAAGTAAAACATTCATCAGCAAATATAGAAAATGGAAATCATAACAGTCTTTCAGATCACAGTGCAATCAAATTAGAACTCAGGATTAAGAAATTCACTCAAAACCACACAACTACATGGAAATTGAACAACTTGCTCCCGAATAACTACTGGGTAATTAATGAAAATAAGGCAGAAATAAATAAGTTCTTTAAAACCAATGAGAACAAAGACACAATGTACCAGAATCTCTGGGACACAACTAAAGCAGTGTTTAGAGGAAAATTTGTAGCACTAAATGCTCACAGGAGAAAGCCGGAAAGATCTAAAATTGACACCCTAACATCACACTTAAAAGAATTAAAGAAGCAAGAGCAAAAAATTCAAAAGCTAGTAGAAGACAAAAAATAACTATGATCAAAACATCCCTGAAGGAGATAGAGACATGAAAACTGTTCAAAAAATTATTGAATCCAGGAGCTGGTTTTTTGAAAACATTAGCAAAATAGACCACTAGCCAGACTAATAAAGAAGAAAAGAGAGAAGAATCAAATAGACACAATAAAAAGTGATAAGGGGGATAGCTCCACTGATCCCACAGAAATACAAACTACCATCAGAGAATACTATAAACACTGCTGTGCAAATAAACGAGAAAATCTAGAAAAAATGGATAAATTCCTGGACACATACACCCCCCCAAGACTAAACCAGGAAGAAGTCAAATCCCTGAATAGACCAATAACAAGTTCTGAAATTGAGGTAGTAATTAACAGCCTACTTAAAAAAAAAAAAAAAAAAAAAAAAAAAAAAAAAAGAGCCCAGGCCCAGATGAATTCACAGTCGAATTCTACTGGAGGTTCAAAGAGGAATTGGTACCATTCCTTCTGAAACTATTCCAAACAATAGAAAAATAGGGATTTCTGCTTAACTCATTTTATGAGGCCAGCATCGTCCTGATACCAAAACCTGGCAGAGACACAACAAAGAAAAGAAAATTTCAGGCCAATATCCCTGATGAATATTGATGAGAAAATTTTCAGTAAAATACTGGCAAACTGAATCTAGCAGCACATCAAAAAGCTTACCCACTGCAATCAAGTCAACTTCATCCCTGGGATGAAAGGCTGGTTCAACATACGCAAATCAATAAACGTCATCTATCACATAAACGGAACCAATGACAAAAACCATGATTATCTCAATACGTGCAGAAAGGGCCTTTGATACAATTCAACACCACTTTATGCCAAAATGTCTCAAGAAACTAGGTATTGATGGAATGTATCTCAAAATAGTAAGAACTATTTATTATAGATCCACAGCCAACATCGTACTGAATGGGCAAAAGCTGGAAGCATTCCCTTTGAAAACCGGTGCAAGAAAAGGATGCCCTCTCTCACCACTCCTGTTTAACATATCATTGGCTGTTCTGGCCAGGGCAATCAGGCAAGAGAAAGAAAGAAAGGGTATTCAAATAGGAAGAGAGGAAGCCAGAATGTCTCTGTTTGCAGATGACATGATCATATATTTAGAAAAGCCCATCGTCTCAGCCCCAAATCTCCTTCAGCTGATAAGCAACTTCAGCAAAGTCTCAACTAAATCAATGTGCAAAAATCACAAGCATTCCTATACACCAACAATAGACAAGCAGAGTCAAATCATGAATGAACTCCCATTCACAATTGCTACAAAGAGAATAAAATACTGAAGAATCCAACTTACAAGGGATGTGAAGGACCCCTTCAAGGAGAACTACAAGCCACTGCTCAAGGAAATTAAGAGAGGACACAAACAAATGGAAAAACATTCCATGCTCATGGACAGGAAGAATCAATATCATGAAAATGGCCATACTGTTCTAAGTAATTTTTAGATTCACTCCAACCCCCCTCAAGCTACCAATTACTTTCTTCACAGAATTAGAAAAAAAACTACTTTAAATTTCATATGGAACCAAAAAAGAGCCCATATAGCCAAGACAATCCTAAGCAGAAAGAACAAAGCTGGAGGCATCCTGCTACCTGACTTCAATCTATACTACAAGGCTACAGTAACCAAAACAGCATGCGACTGGTACCAAAACAGATGTATAGACCAATGTAACAGAACAGAGGCCTCAGAAATAACACCACACATCTACAACCATCTGATTTTGAACATGGCAAAAACAAGCAATGAGGAAAAGATTACCTATTTAATAAATGGCGTTGGGAAAACTGGCTAGCCATATGCAGAAAACTGAAATTGGACCCCTTCCTTAAACCTTTTACAAAGATTAACGCAAGATGGATTAAAGACTTAAACATAAGGCCTAAAACAACAAAAATCCTAGAAGAAAACCTAGGCAATGCCATTCAGGACATAGGCATGGGCTAAGACTTCATGACTAAAACACCAAAAGCAACGGAAACAAAAGCCAAAATTGACAAATGGGATCTAATTAAACTAAAGTAGACAATTTTTAATACATAGTTAAAAATGGAGAATTCTGCTTTCCATTTTCATTGTAATTTAGTAGAATATCATCACATAAGACATTTTGATTCATAGGCTTCTAATTTCTCAATGTTATATTTTTGGACACAGTAAAATTCTAGAAGTAATGCAAAGACATCTTATAAAACATAATGAAACAACATACACTGTGTTATATCTTTATTTTTATCTATTTTTGTATGAAAACCCCAACAAACTAAAGCTACAGACAGAAGGAAATTAAAAACGTGGTGTAAGAACCTGACAAATGTATGGAGTGTTTAAAGTGTGGCTGTGCCAAAGTGTTCAGTCAATGCCTTCAAATAGTCAAGGCACTGTTTTATTCAAATATATTCCATTTGGTAAGCAGTGTGAATAAAAGGGAAACCATTCTTTGTTTTGTATTTAACATTTTGCTTTAACGTTCCTTTTAAAAATAGTTATGTTCTCTTAATGATGTGACTGGTGAATTTTCTGTCTAGGAGGGTGCTATCATATTTGGGCGCTATATTTTGTGTCTAGGAAGGTATGTTATCATATTTGGGAGGGAAATATGTATCCACTGCATGTATTCTTATCCCTAAGCCTATACTTCTTTTATATTGGAAACACATACACACACACACACACATACACACACACACACATACACGATAAATACACCTTCTGAATAATGAATGAATAAAGTAATTCAGAGTCTTTCATTAAAAAAAGAGAATTAGTAGTTACAAATTATCTTCAATGTGTATAGGCTTCTGTAGTCAAGTGACTGCAGAGGCAAAACTGGCTCTAAAGCGTATGTTCTATGACAGCAGATTCTAGGCAACATGAGGCAAAGCTTCCGAGTAGTAAGAGTGGTGAAAGTCTGTTTTAAGTATTCTGTTACTACTGGGGATAAAAATATAGAAAGAAATGGAAGAAGGCTGATAGCATAATTTAGCTGTATTTACCTTGATGAGATTTTCCCAGGTCTCACTATGGACCATGACCCTCTCATTTACTTTACCACTGACAAATTCAGACTGTAGATATAGACATAGTCTTCTCACAGAACTACTTGGTCTGTGTTTCAGGAAAGTGGTAACTCTCCCTGACTTAATAACTCCATAATAAATGCAATTTCAAATATCCCACATCCATGAACAAGATAATTAGCTTTTTGGGGCTCATAATACATTTAAATTCATTGCAATATAATATACCTTCAAATTTATAAATGATAAATGTTTAACTAATTAAGGGGTATCATTGCCATGTAATCCTTCACTGTTTGAAAATGACAAACTAGCAAAGTTAATCATAATGCAGTCAGTAATGGTTGGCTTCATCCTATATTAGTGAGACATAATGCAAATCAGTGAAGATTCAAGAGGAGTTAGTGAAAGAATTCCACTTAACAAGGAAAAGAAATGAAAGATACCTTCTTAAACATTTGTTACAAAGTAAGCTAAAAACTATTTTTGCTAATTTAGTTCAAATTATTTATAATAATCATTTATTTTAGATTTACATGCTAGACATAGTACAAGACAATCAATAATATTATATTTAATCTTCAAAGCACTCTTATAAATTGGGTATTATTATCACCACTTATAAATTTGGAAAATAAACTTGAGGAGCTAAACTACCTGCCCAAGATCAACCAACCATAAGTGGAAGAATAGAAAATGAAAATTAGGTCTGTGACTTTCAACAAGATACCTTGTGACCTTTCCAGTTGGCCTTCTTTCCTTTGTTCTTTCTTTTTTCAGCCATGACTCATTTTTAAGTTATAAGTCCAGAAAGTCAGCACTGTGGAAGACCAAGCCTATGTAGTGTTTTCTGCTACTGCCATTGTTTATAGAATGTATTGCCTTAAAACACAGGGAGGGTTACTGTCATTAGTTTATTCAGCATCTGTGCATCCATCATTTGTTCTGCGTATTGTGTTTAAGTGCAGGTAATAAAATGATGAGTAAGTTATCTACTAGGAAATTATTATAATTATATTAATTTATTATATGTATATATGTTATTGAAGTAATTTTTCCTATATACTTTACCCTAAATATCATTACCAAATAAACATTTGTATTCAAATATGTAGGCAAATCTTTTAGCTAAAAGAATTTTGCTTCTATGTGTTTGCATAGTAATAATATATTCCAGCAATAATATATTACGGCGTAATGTCAGATCATCTCCAGTCAACATCATCATTGTGTTAAATAAATTACTGGAAAGAACTACTGAATTCCCTGATTCACTAGTATTTCTCCTAAGAACGAACTTGGTGGAAGTAATTGCCAAATGAATTAATTTATCAAAGTAGCTCCCTCAGGTCTTTGAATTTAAGAGAAAAAAATTAAAAGCACTCCATTACCCCCTGCTCTAGCATATATTCCTATCATCTGTTTTGGCTGAGCGATCTTGAGAGGTAAGTACAAGACGGGTAGAAGCAAAATGGAACACACACTTCACCCAACCAGTATGTAGAGGATCAGCATACTAGTAGGCCCTTAGATATAATATTCATATTAAAGCCTATTAAGGAATACCACACTTAAATAATTTCCTGGTTTAGAATCATTGTCCTTATTTGTGGAGACCTTCTTTTTTAAAGTCATCTCATTTTGACAGGCTGTGTTCTGTCTCTTGCCAATTCACATTACGTTTTCAGGTAGATTTTCAGGCATATTAAACAGGATTTGATAAGAATACAAGCTGATGTCTTTAAGGTATCATCAAATATGAGATACCATGGAATAAGTAGTGCATATTTGAAATTATTTACTTATGATTAGAGAAGTATAAGATGGAAAAAGTTTTGCAACTTTTTTGAGTTGAATGATGCAGTAATTAAATGGCAGGATGCAATAATATTTGAAAAACTTCATCACTTCTTAGGTCTGTTAATCAACTTACCTACTCTCATATTTTTATAAGCATTTCTTTTATTTAACTTACAATCTCAAAGTAATTCTCCTACGCTTTAAAAGTTATAACCTGAGATGTACATTTATAATAGTTGTTAGTTTTTAAAATTACTTCTTTAGAATTTTGTCTCAGAAGTAAATTTACATTTCTATTTTTTATCTGTATTTCATCCAGTGAAGCAGAAACACACAACTTTTTATTACTTTAGATTGTCAAGTGATATGTCCCAGTAGGAAGGCATATTTTACAGAAACAACTGAGTAATTTATAAAATTAGTGGAAGACAAGGAAAAATTTTTAAATATAAATAATATGCAAGCTTTAAGTTTCTAATGTAGTTGTAGCCTATAAATTAAAACTTTACAATTTATAACATTACATTTTGATTTTAAAACTCCAGGGATTTCCCCTCATTTACTTTAATATAAAATTTGTTCTATCCCATCCCTGGTTTCATAAAGTCAGTCAGCTCTAAATCTTGTAAATTTCAGATTTTATAACTTAATTGTCCTGAATTCATATGCCTTATTTTGTTACTCTGTAATCATATTAGATTTCTATTGCTGCTGTCACAAATTACCACAAACTTAATGGCTTAAAACAATATCATTTATTGTCTCACAATTCTGCAAGTCAAATATCAGAGTGGGCTCAGGTGTTTTCTCCGGTCTGGGTCTTATAAGGCCGAAATTAAGGCATCAGTCAGCTTGGGCTCTTGTCTAGAGGAAAATTTGCTTTCAAGCATTTTTATGTTTTTGGCAGAATTTGGTTGCATGTAGTTGGAGAAAGGAATCCCTGTTTCCTTGTGGGCTGTCAGTTGGGAGCTACCCTTAGGTCCTTGAGGTGTCTCTTATCACATGGCTCTACGTGAGAGCAATGGCACACTGAATTCTTATCCTTGGAATATTGTTCAAGTCTCCTGCCATATCACTTTTGTTTCCAGTCAGAGAATTTCTCTCCTTTTAAGAATTCATGTTATTCCCTAGCCTATCTGGATAATCCACAGTCATCTTAATTTAAGTTCAGTGACCTTAATTACATGTGCAAAGTCTCTTTTTCCATGTTATCATAACATATTCACATTTTCTGGGGATTCAAGTATGGGCATCTGTAATTGTTAATCTTATTTACCTACTTGACTGGGTTAAAAGATGCCTAGATAGCTGGTAAAGTATAATTTCTGGGTGTGTCTGTGAAAGTGTTTCCCAAAGAGATCAGCATTTGAATAGGTAGGCAGGGTAATGAAGATCCACCTTCACCAATGTGAGTAGGCATTATCCAGTCTGTTGAGATCTTGCTCAAGTAGAACAAAAAGGTGGAGGAAGAATGAATTCACTCTCTCTTGAGCTGCAACATCCATCGTCTCCTGCCCTTGAACATCAGAGCTCCTGCTTCTCAGGCCTTTGGACTCCAGGACTACACCAAGGCATCCTGGTTCTCTGGCCTTCAGACTTGGACTGAATTAACACTATAGTTTCCCTGGTTCTCTACCTTGCAGACAGTGTATTATGAGACTCTTTAGCCTTCATAATGCTGTGAGCCATTCCTATAGTAAAACTCCTCCTACACGTATCCTATCACTTCTGTTTCTCTGGAGAACCTTGACTCATACAGCTTCTTTAAGGTTCATTAATTTGCCTATTATAACAATATACTATCTTTTTTTCACAGTTTAACATCCTTGAAATGGGATGAATTTTAAAGTCAATGGTTTGTCATATTCAAATTCACAACAATTTTCCCCTTGTTCTACATAATATGATGTATATTATCATGATATGTTAATCTATGAATAATAATTTATCATATGCTACTCTTAAATACTATGTAAACACAGAAAGAGCTATGAGAAGTAATAAAAAAGCAATTGCCATGGTATGAAAATAGATGGCTGACATGAACAAATAACTCATAAAAGAAATCTAAATGGACAATATATATGCAAAAATTTTAACTTTACTAGAAATCAAAGAAATTACCATTAAAAGAAACTACAATATTTATTCTATCAAATTAGAAACATTTTCAATAGATGATACGTATCCTTCATGAAAGTAGAAGGAAACAGAGTTGGAGGTAGAAACTATTTTGGAGGCTAATTTTGCAATGTATTTCTTAAGACTTAAAAGTCTTCAATTACTTCAATTCTAGAAATTTTTGCCATAGAAGTATTCAAAGGCCCATGCAAAACTATGTATGTATTCCACATGTATTTTATATATACTTTGTTGCAATTCTGTTTATAATGATGAATGACTGAAAACAAACTTCCTGTTGTCAAATGATAAAACACACTGGTTAAATCAATGTAATGCATGTTTATGAAGAGCACTTACAGGGCCAATAAAATGATGCTATATGAAAGAAAATATGCATGAAACATGAGAAAAGTAGATTATGTGATGATAGGTATATAGTGATTTTGAGAAAGAAAAAATAATCAAATATTTATATCCATTCTTCTTGCCAGTTTAAGTGGAAGAAGTGTCTTTTTTCTCTCAATGCTCATAACTCCACTCATATTCTAGATATACTACCTTTCACTTCCTCATGAGCTGTTCTTCCTCATTATTTTCTCTATCTTCTGTTTCATTTGTTCTCCCAACTTTTACTCCCACTAGCGTTCAAAAATGCCAGAATTACTTCCATCAAATACATGCATACGTACATAAACATATGGATAAAGCTGTTCCCTATAGGTATTGATCATTCCTCCTTTTTGTTTCAGTCAGGCTTTTACTACTTTTTTTATACATAGGTTTTCCAGTTTCTTTGATCACTGCAGTTAATACAAAACTATGCATTTATTCAACAAATAGTTATTAATACTACGTGTGAGATCCAGTTCTATGTTTGGGAGATATGAATATAACTTGTGAATAGGGTAATGTATCTGTATGAATATTGGAGAAACAAAAAATAAAACAAAATCAGATACTGACAAGTACAACATAGATAATTAAAATAAGTTCATGTCTATGACATAGGCAGAGTAGTGACTAACAGGTTAATCATGTCAATGTTCAGGGAAGGCTTCATTTAAGCTGATATCAATTATTAGAAAGTTCAGCAACATGAAATCTGTGAAAAGGGAATTTTCAAGTAGACATTATCTCAGATTTTAAGAAGTTGGCTGTCTAGCAGAAGAGACGCTATAGATTAGGGAACAGCTAGAGCAAAGGTCCTGAATTGGGAATGATCTTGGGATGATTGGCATTGATAAATAAGGAGAAAATGGGTGAAATATATTGCCCTGGAGGGAGAGTAGTAAAAGATGATACTGTGAGAGGTCAAACCACATAGGATTTTCCCATGCTAAGATATTGGTGGTGTGGAGTGGTATTTTACAGTGGGAAGTATGTACTGTGATTATCTGATTCTTGGTTTTGAGGATTAGTCTGTTTGTAATGTGAAAATGGATTGTGATGGAGGCTGAAGTGGAGGTAGGAGACTGACTAGGAAGTTCTTTTAGAATATGGTAGCTATTGTGGTGGTCTGAGCGCTGAAGATGTACAGAATTGTACTAACAGAAGACATAGATTTGCTTTTGCACTGGATGGGAAATGGAGTGAATGAAAGGGTTGAGGAAACAGATAACACTGGGGCAGCTGGAATGACAGTAGTAATCTTTCCTGGGATGAACCTGGATTCTAACTTTAATATGTTGAAATGATTCTGTTGAAGGCCACGAGTGCTCTTTTAGTTTTAAACTCAATTGAGAATTCGGAGTCCTTTCCTCTCTGGACCCCTATGTAGTTTTAGCACACAAAGTCCCTCTCTTTTTGTCTTATATCTTTGCCATTTATCTCATTTTCCTCTGTGTTGCTGCTCATCCTTTAAATGCTGGGCTTCTTTCCCCCAGACTCTTTGTTTTTCATTCTACAGACTCTTGTGACTGTCCATACTGACAACTTCCGATCTGTGTTCACAACACAGATATGATTCTCCTAACAGTCCAGTCAATACGCAACTATCTATAAACAATTATTTCAAGTGCTAGAGGTACCTCAATATGTCCAAACCCAAATTCTGTTTCTCTGTGCTCAAATAATGCTCTTTCTTTTAATTTATTTTCTTAGGAATTCTCCCACCGTTGACATGGTGTTGTCATAAACTGAATTATTGGACTGAGTTCTTCACCTGCCTTGAGTAGTATCATGTATACATGTGTCTGTTATGGCTTCATAGAGAGTTAACTTACCACCATTTGACTTCAGCTTTTCCCAACATTACTTGTTTTGGTTAATGCAAAAGTGCTGTGTATGACACAATCAAAGACTTAAAAGGCCGTTGGGCTTGTTGCTTATACATCTTCCTTTCATGACGAGAAGAAGATGCTTCAGGCAGGCATTAGTCAAAGAAGGCTGAGGAACATGTGAAGCACAATAGGGCCAAGCCTGATGCTCTGAGTCAATCCCAGTCATGCTGAAGATACAGCTGCAGTTGTGGGAACAAGAAATAAACCCATATTATTTTATATCATTAAGATTTTGTGATTTTTATTCAGCCAAAACTAACTCATGCAAGACTCAAATGAGAATCCTGGCAGCCATCCCTGACTCTCTCCTCTAATAACAGTAACATGGAATAATATCTAAATCATATTTTGTGCACAATGTTTCCTGTGCCTCACTCTCCTTCTCTAACACCCCATTGCACTTATCTCTTCTTTAAGTCACTCTGTATCTTATTACTGGTTTCCTTGGCTTTAGTGTGATCCTATTCCAACCCATTTTCCTTACTGATATTAGAATAATCTTTCCTAAAATGCAAACTAATCAGTCATTCTGCTGTTTATAATCCTTCAAGGACCATCCTTAACTAAACAGTCATTGTAAAACCCAAATTATTTAATACATACTGACCCTCTCAACATGGCCTTTAAATCTGCCCTTATTTCTTACATTTGTCTTTCATCTTCACCTTGCACTCCAGCAACACCATGCTCATTCTCATTTCATGCTTTTTCATATGTTCCTCACATATTCATAGATTTTTTTATGCCTACTTTTACCCCATGCAATCTGATTCCATCAAACTCCAGTATTATCTTCTCCAGTGAGTTGTGCCTGCATCCTCTACACTCCTCACCTTATCCAGCCCTACTTAGGAGCCCTAGTGTTATATGTACATTCACATCAATCAGTGATTTCCTCTGTTGGAACTTCGTAGAATAATTAATTAGTTTCTGTTTGTGGTTCAAATTTAGTTCGGATGAACTTTCTTTTTGATTTGTTTACTTTCTTGTCTTGTAACTAGTATATACTTTTCTTGGGGTCATTACTATATCTTTTATTTCTGTATTTCCAGTGACTAATATGATGCCTGAAACTTCATAAATATAATTGTGGAGTAAGTGAGTAAATGAAAGAAAGAAGAAAAGAAAGAATTTTAGAGGAGAAAATTGAAGCCAAGACATTTTAATTAGTTTTCTCATTGTTCACCAAATAAGTGATTGGGATTAAGATCACTTGTGTCCTTGAGTAGTACATTTTATGTTTTATCATTTCCATTTCCCAAGAAACATTTTTTAAAAAGCATCATTCCCGGTGATTCCAAAATTACAAGTTATATGTTACTAGGAATAAAAAATTATAAATACATGTAAAAACATTATGAGATAGTCACATGTTTATCCTCAGGATATTATCCTGAAGTTCTGTATCCATTAAACTCTATGAAAATGATTCTGTAACATTGACAAACATTATCAGTAAAACCAAGTTATTATTAAACAAGCAAGGGCATTTGGGTACTTAAGAGAATGCCATTGTAACGTAAGCAGTTGCACCATCATTACGTTTGTATATCGGATATATTGAGTGGTTAGACCAAATGAACTTTAAAAGTACATCTCTACGCCTGTCTTTTGTCAAGTCTCCTTTCCTCACGTGAGCTTTTTCAAACCATTCTACCTCATTTTAATCAACTGAGTAAAACTTTAATATGTGTATTCCTGATTCTTTGGCATTTTAGTATATACCTTTAATATATCATCGTTGAT
This sequence comes from Macaca mulatta, assembly GCF_049350105.2. Taxonomy (NCBI): domain Eukaryota; kingdom Metazoa; phylum Chordata; class Mammalia; order Primates; family Cercopithecidae; genus Macaca; species Macaca mulatta. The sequence goes on from NC_133411.1 coordinate 129,332,026, forward strand.
CAAATATGTCCTTATAACTTCTTTTTCCTGCCTTAGGTTCAGTATATGTATATATGCCTCTGTGTGTGTAGGGGGAGGGGTGGGTGGGTGAGATCTGTGTCCCCTAATATTTTCAAATTCCTTGAAAGTAGAATATATGTTCTTCTTTCTAACTATTTTCTACATCAGGCTTCCGACATAAAGCTTTCCTCAATTAGCCATTAACTGAGATACCTTAGATATATTAAACACTGAAAATGACATAAAAGTCACATTTTTATAGAAGGATCAATGGGCAAAATCAAATAACGTTATAGTGTACTGGTGGAAATCTGGAACTATAATTTTGGACTCCTATGTGACAGTGCAATTCTAATTCTCCGACACAGTCTCATCTCTTAATTAGCTTGAGAAGTAGCTACTGTACTCTCAGAAATAGCCTAGAATTATAAAATTGTATTAGTTTGAGACTATAAGCATTGCCCTTTAGGTTATTTCAAGCAAATCCCTTTGCTGTAAGTCATGACAGGAGATCTTAAAAATGATTAAATAAGAATGTCTCTTGATGATCAAATAGTATTTCAAAAAGAATTAATGCTTTAAATTTTCCTCTGTCAGGGAAGCTTAATTCTTTTTACACTACTTTTGTGATTGCATTTCTGATTCAAAAATGAGTATACTGGTAATAATGATGATCATATGGCAGCACCACATCATATCCTTTGGAGCTTTATACATTTACCAGTACCTTTTGGTTATTGTTCTAGTGATCTTTGCCATATTCTGAAAACTAAAGTATATATTACTACATCAAGTTGGGATTTTAGTCACTTTTTTCTGTAATTTGGTTTGCTTCCACAAAGTTAGCAATGACAAGTATTATATATTCAACTTGGTGCTGAGTTATAAAGGTAAACCAAGATATAATGCCAGATTTTAAGAATTTGGTTATAGAGCAGAAGAGTAAGTATGGAACAAGAAGTCAGATTTTAATGAGATGTTATTTAAGACTGAAGGGATCGGGGAAAACTTAACAGAAAAGGCAGCTTTGGAACTAGACTCTGATAATCTAAGGTAGCATAGATACGGCAAAAAGATAGAGGACTCAGACCATGGAATTCCCTTGTCACTAACTCATCTTCTGTTGCTGGCTTGCTTAGGTAATTTAATAAATACATGTTCTAGCCACTTATCACAAAAGTTCTCGTTTTCATTTGTCTTATAGAAAAACTACTGGTTATTTTCCTCTGAAAGAATATTTGAGGATATTACCCATATATATATACACACACACATATATATACACACTATACATATATACACACATACATATATATTTTATATAGAAGACTGACCCTCAGGAATAATGATCTAGAATTGAATAATGTACTTTATAAGACTTGATACATCAGTCTAAAATAAGGGTTACACCATTCCATGTGTGTTTCTTTCCTGAAGTGTTATGACATGGGAGAACGTAAAGACCATAGGGAAGTGATATTTCTGTTCGTCTTTCTACCTATTTGATTTTAGTCCTCCATTTGCTGTTCACTTTGCATGCATCAGACTCTTAAGACTTTTGTCATCTCTTTCACCTGATCCCATATTCACTATAATTGCTTATTCCCTTTCAAAAGTCTCAAATAATGGATCAGCACCAATAAAACGCTAGACCTGAAGATGCTAATACTTATTCATCACGTTTAGGCCCAATTGACTGTGGCTTCAGTGTGCATGTGTGTGGTGATGAGAGTATGTCTGTCAGTCTGCTTGGTGTGGTTAATTGGGTGGTTTCTAAGGTCTTTCTGTTTAAGGATTCTAATGTTTGAATGGGAAATACATTAAATGTTGAATACTATACACAGTTGTGATTGAAACACTGTTTATATACATTATTGAATTGCTTTATGATCCTCTGCTATCCTCAGCATATAGTACTGGCAAATCAGGGAGAAATCTAGTTCCCTTATGGAAATGGCTTATGCATCATATCAAATATTCAGAAAAGAGTGAGTAGTCTACTGATTTTTCTAAAGAGGATAATAGGATGGTAAAAACTGTGACGTTTCAGGTGCAAAATTTTATTTAGAAAATGGGACTCCTAACCAGGCTAATCCAATCTTGACATTATTTGAAGAATGAGTGTTTTAGACTGGGCTGTTTAAGAAAAATGTTTTCACTGTGTCTATTTATTGTACTTCATTGACTTTCTGCCTTACCAAGTCATTTGGAATCTAAATATCCAGAAGATGAGTCTTTTCACCAAAAAAAAAAAAAAAAAAAAAAAGAAAAAGAAAGAAAGAAAAAGAAAAAGAAAAAAAGTCATATCATATTTCATCTTTCACAATAATTTATTTGCTTGTAATTAGCAAGACTGAGCCCTATATGGACACTGAAACTACAATGTCAATTTTGTTATCTAGCAGATATAGAAAGAAAACAAAATTTAAACTATCATTTTAAATGTGGAGTTTGACATTCCTTAAAACAATATATGTTCTGCAATTCCATTGGAAAAACAAATAGGAATCAGTGATGATTTGGCATCATGATCTGAAATAATGATCTTGATTAGGAAATCAGTATTTTTATTTAGCCAGTTCAAAAGTTAATGTTTTAGCATGTTATTGTAATTGAAACTTATGGTCTACTGATGATGAAAAATAATTTTAGTGTCTGATAAACTTGGACTCAAATACTAGCTCTTTTACTTATTATTTCTGAAATCTTAGTCAAGGTATTTAAACTATTTGGTTCTTGATTTCTTTGCACAAAAAAGAAGATACCTTTCCCTAATTCATAAAAATTTCTTCTACGGAGGCATGATTTCAATATTGGAGCCTTGTGACAATTGTTTTCTATTTTTCTGGTTTCTTAACTATACTTTAGAAGTGTAATTCTCTGAATTCTCTAGGGAAAACTCACATTAAGATTTTATATCCATGTTTCAGAAGGAAGATGAGCTTACATTTCATTTTATGTTTTTAAATGAACTATTTTTACATTTTTAAATATACTACTTTCAACTGTGTCTTCTTGAGAGTTCATCATCTGTACCCTTCCCAAATCCTATAATCAGTGCAGCCATCCTCCAGGTGCTCCTGGGCACTTGGGGCTTACTGTTCACAGTCCTTTCCCTCCTGACAAACCACAGTCAAGGATTAACTGGCATGGGGATACAAATAGCTCTCTTGCCTCAAGGTGGATCCAACTCCGGCTTAATTCATACTCCAGAACTGCCCATGGGATCAAATTGCAGGTACAGCCTAGCTGAGAAGACATCCTTACCTAGTTCCTTCACTTGCCTCATCCTTTCCCTCTTCAATCTTTTTCTACTGAAGGTATCCCCTTAGTAAATCCATTCAGTCAAATCACTGTCTCAGGCTCTGCTAAAGGCATACCTCATTAACACTGATTTTAAAAACTGAGGTTGTCTGAGCCAGGTGCTTCACTGGAAAATAAGCCAGATCTGGCTTTGAATTTTAGTTTTGTGACTTGGTAGAATATACTCTTGAGTAGATACTTCAGTCTATTTGAGTCTCAGCTTATTTATCTTAAAGGAGGTGAAATATAGCCTACCGGACTGTTATGAAGTTAAATGAGATCATATATATATATATGCTTTGTGTATATATTTATGTATACATACATGTGTACATATATGTGTGTATATTATGCACATATATTTATGTGTACATATTTATATACATACATATATAAACATACCAAGCACCCAGCACTGATTCTGGAGACACAAGACTCACCAAATGTAAATCATTTTATTTTGTGTCTTCTGCTTTCTATTCCTTCTGCCCCTATTTCTGTCTTCCAGGTTGCATTGGCACTTATACATTTTTGTTCTTACCTCTTTAGAATTTTTTTCTGGATACCTTTTCCTGCCTAAGAGGCTAGGAAGTCTGCCATGGGAGCTGATTATGGGAATATCTTCTGTTTCAGATTTGTCTATAATAAGAGACTAAGAAACGTGGAGTGATAAAAGTTAAGAGTACTGGAAAAGTAGATATTATTGGATCATGTAAAATAAAACCAATGGATACAAAATATAGAGCCAAAAAATTGAGATTAAGAAACTTTGGGTCTAGCAGGCAATTGGGGAACATTTAAATCAAAGACCAGGCAAAGGGCTTTTGCTCTCTACTGGGCTCCACTTGGTCTGGAAGGCAAGGAACTTGCACAGGGGCCTAGGGTCTTTTCAAATGTTCAGAGATATCAGTGAAACTATCTTTTAGTGATAAGAGGTAGAGAAAGTAATTGCCTGGGGACAAATTTTATCGTCAATCAAGAATGATAAAACTAACCCAGTAAGAGGTTAGTATGGAACAAGAGAATGCAGAGGAATGAAACAAACAGCAAATAGAGGCACAGGCCTTTCCGGGGGTATCAAAAACAGCAATAGCAGTGAAACACTTTTGAAAATGAAACAATGGCAAAACTCTTGGAAGCCAGAGCCACTGCATGTAAGTTCTCGGGGGAAAGAGCATGCTGTAGTTAGCCATGAGCTAGATTTGAGTTCATCATCAGTAATTTCTCTAATGAACCACAAGAGAATGCATAATTAATTAGAAATGTGAGCAACTTCTTAAAATCAGTGAATATAATTTGTTCCATATGAGGAGTTCCAAAAGTCACAGTAACCTCCTCTCTGGTGGACATAATTTTAGTTTTTAGTATTTTTCTCTAGAAATGTTGATAGATAACATCACGGAAACTTGGGACCAAATTCTGCCTCGACATACAATCCTGCCTTTTGAGAACTGCCTGTCTCGGTTTTGTGATCAAACTCTAATAAAATTTTCTTACATAACCTGGGTACTGTGCTAAGAGATTTATGTTCATTATCTTATAAAAGCTCGAATACATGAGTTGAGATTCCTGTCCTGCCCAGTGTTATATGAAGAATCTGCAACTCCGAAAGTTTTGAGTACTTTGTCCAATATTATAAAACCAATAGATAATTGTTTCAAATATAAATCATTCTAATTCCAAATCTTAAGGGAACAATGGTACACAAAGTAGTAATTTGAGGATTGTTCCTCTTTTTTTTTTTTTCTTTTGGGTCACGGTCTCACTCTGTTGCCCAAGCTGGAGTGAAGGGGCACAATCAAACTTCTGGGCTCAAGCGATCCTCCCACCTTGGCCTCCTGAGCAGCTGGTACTACCCATGCATGTCACCATGCCCAGGTAATTTTTTTGTAGATACAGGGTCTCTATATTTTGCCTAGGCTGGTCTTGAATTCAAGAGATCCTCCCATCTCAGGCCTCCCAAGGTGCTGGGATTACAGGCATGAACCACCGTGCCCAGCCTTGAGGAATTTTTTTTAACAACCTTCCTCCACAAAGTGAGATTCCTCCACAGAGTCAAGTTAATTGAGGTTTTCTCAATCTTATATAAAATATAAATAAAAGAAATATCATAAACCGTACCATTTTTGTAGATCTGGTAGCATATAATTAAATTTTTAAAAAGGAGCTTGTTCTTAAAAATGCCTCTTCTAAACAGGTCCAATAGCTTCCCCTCTAATCACTAAATTATCCCCTCTGAGCTCTACTTACTCAAAAACTTAGAAGCGACCATTCAATAGGCTAGTTTTTCTGATATTTACTGATCCTGGAAAGGTTCATATCACTGTTGGATGTCAGCAGAAGTTGAGCCTCTAAGTGGCATTTGTAACAGTAATCAGAGAGATGTCATAAACTGTTTAAGAGGAATATTTGAGTGAATTTGTCCTCTTGATGCCTTAGCTAAATTTCTTAATTAATGTCTCTTTAGCTAATATATGTGAGCTCACCAGCAAGACCCTACCATTATCTAATTCCTGACCAAAAACAAAATTCCCAGTACTATCAGGTTTTCTTTTAGAAATACTTACTTTATCATCCTTTCATATTTTAATATTTGCTTTTAGGACATAGTTGAATTTTTCTAAATAATTATAAAGGGTTTTCTTGCAATTGAACAGAAACTATGCCTTTCTTTATCCATATTTATTTTCTCACTACAGTGCTAAAAGAATTCACTTCTACCACCCACCCAAATCAATGACTAAGCCAGTGGTTTGTATTTCATAAACAAGGCGTTATTACTTTCAACTTCATCCCCTATATTAGGATCTTCTTTCTTGCTTCTTTTTTTTTTTTTTTTTTTTTTTTTTTGGTTCTTGCCGAGTGATTTTATTAGGCTCACAGCTCTGTAGTCCAGCTTCTAAAATTGTCAGCTTAAGTTAGAAATATGTGTCATGACAGTCATTCCAAAGTATTAAGAAAAGCAGAAATTTGGTGACATGAGAACTTGAAGAAAAAGGAATTTGGCAAAGACTGACAGTAGTTAGATTGATTCTTGGCAGTGCTAGAGATGTGAATTTTGTCATTATTATTATCATTTTTTCCATTCCTGGAAGTGAAAAGTCATTTTGCAGGTAATTATAACTTCATATATTTAGTGCTTATTTTGTCATTTTCTACAAACATGTATATTTTTAAGTAAACTAAAGAGGCTTATTTAATTAATAGAATTTTAAAAGAAAAATTATTTAATTGTTGCCTACTCTATCCATATAGCAGCTTTCAAATGCATGCTTTCATTCTCTGTCAACATTCACACACATAACAATGTTGTATAATATACATATGTGTGTGTATACACACACACCCATATACACAGTCCATTTTTATTGTTTGTGGATTTCATTTTTGTGAAGTGGCCTATTTGCTAAACTTTATTTGTGACTCCCAGACCAATATGGGTGGTGCTTTTCTGGTCATTCACGGACATGCGTATGCACAGAGCAGGAAAAAATGTGAGTTGGTCCCAGGCACACATTCCCCCAGCTCAGGTCAAAGTGTGGCATCACCTTCTTGTTGCAGATCTCCTACTGTAAATAAGTGTTTTTGTTCACAGTCTGGTGACTTTTTCACATTTTTGTGCCTTTTGTTGATTATTTCTCTATTTAAAGTGGCCTCCAAGTATAGTGCTAAAATGCTATCTAGTGTTGCTAGGTACAAGAGTGCTGTAATATACCTGAGGAAGGACGTATGTTTGTTAGACATACTTCATTTAGGCACAGTCAGTCAGTGCTGCTGACTGTGAATTCGATGTCATTGAGTCAACAATACATACTAAATAAGGTGTGTTGAAACAGAAACACACATAAAACAAGGTTATATATTGATCTGATGACCAGAGGCTCCGTGGAACCTAACCCTGTATTTCCTCTAGGATTGATAATTCAGTATTCATAGATACAACATTTATGGTGACTTTATAGAATGTTACTACCACAAATAATATGAACAAACTCTATATACCTTATTAAGCTTTAAATTTATACTATTCACATGTATATCTAATCACATACGCACCTATTCAGACACATAATTACACATTTATTTTTAACTAACTCTGTAGTTACACTACCAAAGTTTGAGGAACACTGGTTTACTAGGATATGAAGTTGAAGGGCATAACAATTTACAGTTTAGATTCAATTGGCTAACAAAGGTGCCTAGAGGTGTTTCTGTTTTTCTTGTGAAATAGCCATTCCAACAATTGAAATCAGTCTATTATTTTAATAATAACTCATTTTCTGGGAGTTAAACAGACTCCAGACATTTTCCATCATAAACCTGTGGTTTCTGGTTCCTGCTTATTGCGGTCATCTTCTCTGCCAGCTCACATTTCTCTTTCTCTTCCTGAGAAATCATTAAGCAGAAAGAGAGTGGAGTGAAATATTTAAAGTGTTGAAAGGGAGTGGAGGTAGAGAAACTAGGTGCTTTCTCTCTAAGATTGGGAGCCAAGGATGTCTCCATGATGTCTTTTAAACATCATACTAGATGTTCTAAGTAATACAATAAGTTAAATAAATAAAAGTATATATGTTGATTTAGAAGGAGTTTATCCTCAGAAGACACGACTTTCTAATTAGAATAATCCAAATAACTGAGAAAAAACTTCTGCAATGAAGAAAAAACTATAGTGTGGTTGCAGGATATAAAGTTAATATATAAAAGTCAATTGTTTCCTATATACTAGCAATGTAGAATTGAAATCTGATTTTTGCTTTGGGTTTTTTTTTTTTTTTTTTTTTTTTGATGAAGTCTCGCTCTGTCACCCAGGCTGGAGTGCAGTGGCATGATCTCGGCTCACTGCAGCCTCCACTGCCCAGGTTCAAGCGATTCTTCTGCCTCAGCCTCCTGAGTAGCTGGATTACAGGCGTGGGTCGCCATGCCCAGCTAAGTTTTGTACATTTAGTAGAGACGGGGTTTCACCCTTTTGGCCAGGATGGTCTTCATCTCCTAACCTCGTGATCCGCCTACCTCAGCCACCCAAAGTGTTGGGATTACAGGCGTAAGCCACCCCACCCAGCCTGAAATTTGTTTTTAAGATCTCACTATGTTGCTCAGGCTGGTCTCAAACTCCTGAGCTCAAGATACGATCCCACCATAGCCTCCCAAGTGGCTGGGATTACAAATGACTACTACTGTACTCAGCTCAATTAGAATTGGAAATTAAAAATACAATGCCATTTACATTAATAACAAAAAATTAAATGTTCAATTATTAATCTAACAAAATGTGTACAAGATCTATTTGAGGAAAACAAAACTCTGATGAAAGAAATCAAAGAAGATCTAAATTAAGAGACATTCTATGTTCGTGGATAGTAATATTCTATATTGTTATCAGTTCTTCCCAAATTGATGTACTGATGCAATGTAATCTCAATCAAAATACTAGCATAATTTGTCATGACTGCCAAAAAACAGAAGAAATCAACATGCCCTTCATTAGTTAATGGATAAACAAACTATAGCATACAGGAGAACACTATTCAGCAATAAAGAAGTGAAGATCCTAAGCCACAAAAAGACATGGAGGAAAGTTGAGTGTATATTGCTAAATAAAAAAAGTAAATTGGAAAAGCTATGTACTGTATGATTCTAAATATATAACATTCTAGAAAAGGCACAACTATGGAGACAGTAAGATCAGTGGATGCCAGAGGTTGAGGAGGTGGAATGGGGGTGGAGCACAGGGGATTTAATAAGTCTACTCTTATTAAGTAAGGGAGAGTAGTAAATCTACTCTCCATGATAGCATAATGGTGGCTACATGGCATTATGGAGTCATCAAAACCGTAGAACTGCAAAATGTTGATAGAAAATCCTAATGTAAACTGTGGACTTTAGTTAATAATAATATATAAGCTTATTAGGCAACAAATGTGCCACACTCATGTAAGATGTTAATAATAGGGGAAACCATGAGCAGTAAGAAGTGGTCCATGGGAACTCACTGTACTATCTGCTCAATTTTTTGTAAACCTAAAACTAATCTATAACATAAAGTCTATTAACTTTTTAAAGCTTACATTAGATATTTAATTTTTAAAAGATTATTTTGTCCCATGTTTTACTTTCTTGTGTCAAATAATGAAAACTAGTTTTAAAAATGATCATTATGAATCACTGTAGAAATACAGAGATGACTTGTACATGTGTATAAAATAATTGATTTTGATAAAAATTGACTGCAGTGATGCTTAAGTAGTTAGAAGGTATTTTAAGTAGTTGAGAGGAAGAGAGAGGTAGTGATTCCAGTAGGGAAAAGAGCATGTGTTGATTCAAGAAGATGGAGTAGCCATGTTGTGAGACAATAAAGGGGGAGGCAATGGCATATGATAGAGGTTATTTAGAAAAGTAAGTTAGATTAAAGTTATGGAGAAGTTCCGATGCCAGGAGAGGTGTTTATCCAAACCTGGAGGCACAGCAGTAACATAAACAAAGTAGTGTTGTAAGGATTAAATAATGTCCATGGGAATATATTTACTCCAATGTCTGGAATATTGAAGGGACTCTATAAATGTTAAACTTCTTGTCTTTTCAGATAATTATTTTCATGGTTAAATCAACTCTCAAGCAATATTAAGTGGGTGACTCATAATAACCAACCACTTGGGACAAAATATAATTAGTACACTTAATTAAAATTGCGTTAAAATACATTTTTCCTCCTTCAGTCACAATGCTAATTGATTAATGTATATGTCATAATTTTATTTAGACTGAAAACTTCTAGAGGGCAGAGTATTATAATTTTATCATTAGAAACAAATTCTATATAGAGTGGTTATTAATTAAATATTGCTTAAGTATTAAATGAATCATTAGGATGCAATTGATAAGATATGATTAGAACTCAAACTGATTAAAATGCTCTGTAATTTGGATAATCTGTGCTGCTTTTCACTTTTCAAGCACAAAATAATTAATTCTTCTCTTTCTCCAATAGGCTAAGGTTATGATGATTCTTAAGTGTTGGTTACTTGAAAAAAAAAATTATTTAACAGACATATGTAGAGGATTTTCTTATATAAACTATTCTCAGTTGATTCTCTGTTTAATACAATTTAATTTTCACAGATCTTTGTGACATTATTTGAGCATTTAATGAATATTAATAATTATTCACCGAAAAATCTAGTCCAAGGGATTTACAGTGACTCAGAGCCTTAGAGATGAGGAAATGAGGAGGTCTCACATAATGAGGCAAGGACCCTACAATGGTCAAAGAGTTTCATGATGAGGAGAATGTAATTAGTGAAAGAACAAAGTTTCTATTTCTGAGTGCTAATTAACCTATTCACACTTAAATCAAGAAGAAAAAAAAACTTTGGGTGAAAGAAGTCTTCCTATCTTCAAGTGGACTTTTGAGACTGCTATTTCTCTTTTTCATTACTGTGAGATTTCATTGTTTAGTCTAAAATCTGAAATGACAACTTTTGATGTATAGAATCCAGTATTAAAACCTTGAATTTCTAAACTTCAAGATTGTTCAGCATGATATTTTTTTCAGTACAGCAACATTTCAGCATGAATTTTTCAGTACATTAAGTATTTTTGGTTTTAAAAATACATATTTCAGAAAGCACTACTCATCATCCCCCAATACTCTTAACTATCATCATCAGATTCAATTGATTAGATTTAATTCATTAGATATTTAATATTTAATTCTAAAACTCAGTAGACATATATCACTTAAAATAACTATGGTTAACACCTGTTAAAGATATTTGTTTGTGTAAGTTACAAATATTATTTTTTTAAAAATCAGCTTATGTATTTACACCTTGACTAGGTCCTTGACCATGTTCAAGGCAATCTGCCTTTTTGTTTCTGTCTCTATCATCAGTGTTGTAGTGGTGACCCCATTATCATATTGATGACTCAGCCTACAATTGTATATGCAGGACAAAATGGAAAACAACTTCACATAATCTGCATGAATCAAAGTGCTAAAATAGTTTTAGTTCAGTCCCCTAGGTCCAGACTCCAGAAGATTTGAGGACAGCAAAAATACACTACAGGTTTGCAGTTTTTGTCCAAAACATTATAAACTAAAGAAAGATAATTCTCCACTTCTCTTTAGTTCTCATCAGCATAAGGAGCTGGCCTCATATTTGCTCTAAAATATTTGAAAGGAGTTGCAGGTAAACTTAAGAAAATAGTCTCATAAAAATAGCAGTCTCATAAAATGGAGAAAGAATTCCAATAAATGTATTACCCGATTTGAACATTACATTTCATTGATAGAGTGTTAGGTTTCATGGTATAGTAACTGATGGAAGTTGAAGAACAAGGTTCTGGAATGCAATTTTAGTTGGCATAATTCAGAGAAAGAAGTTCTTTCATACTCCCCCTAAAGTATTTTACATGGGGGTAAAGAATTATTAACCCACCTCACCAATACATTAGAAGATTTTATTTACTAAATAGCTTAAACACAGCGAGCCTATCTTTAATATCTTGCTTACACTGTAGAAGATAGGGAGAACAGAATGAATGAACCAGATTCCCAGAAAAGGTTTGTAGGTGAATAACAAGGTGAGTGTATAGTTGGTTGAATCATGAGATACCATAAAGATCTATAGCTGGCTGGTCCCTGAGGCATTTTTCAGAATGATTTGAACACATTTAGAGAGTTCCTGAGGAAGTTGTTTCTTCAAGGCATTTTGTGTGTGTGTGTGTGTGTGTGTGTGTGTGTGTGTGTGTGTGTGTGTGTGAAACCAGAATGTACTTCAGCACACAGTCTATTGTAGAGCAGTTCTCAAACTGAAGCATGCAGAATCGCCTGACGGGCTTGTGAAAACACAGATTGCTGGGCTTCAATCTCAGAATTTTGTATCCACTGAGCCTAGGATGGGACCTAAAAATTTGCATTTCCAGCATGTCCTCAGATGATGCCAATGCTGCTGGTCTGGGGACCCCACCTGGTGAATTCTAACTGTTCTGGAGCAGATTCGGTCCACTCGATAGCCACAGATTAACTAAATAACTTGGAAGTCAACAGAAATCCACCTTCTAAATCCTGCTTTAGCAATATCTTACTAAGAACTTCTTGAATTTTAAGCCAGCTGTCTGGCTTCTATCTGTGTCCCCTTGGAGTACAAATCCAAATAACATGTTGCTAAATTTCATTCCCTTTTCATCATGTCCTGTTTTTCCCTGGGTTGATAAATCTTTGAAATTGTTTGAAAATGTTCAATAATTTGGTTCAGTGCTTTTGGTCCCTATAGAAATGAGATATCATTAGAAATTATAGGCTTTTTAAATAAAGACAAATAAAGGTAATACTTTTAAAATTAAATTTTAGGTAATTAGCACTTGCATACCTTGAACTAACAGTATTTGAAACTTATGCATGAAATGTATTCCAAGTGAAAATATCATCTCTGTGTTTATGCCTGTTTCACATTCACAGTTTTTTTTTGAAACTTAAAAATTGGACTGGATTATGTTAACATTTCTGAAAAATAACTGCAACTTACCTCCTCCAAATACCTGAGGAAATAGAACAAAAATACTAATAATTCCCCTAATACCCATTCGACACTCTACATTAATATACACGTTTTCAAATGCATGGACTGAGTTGATTATTTACTTTAAGGTATACACGGGTATTATATGTAGAAATTAAAACTTATCTTAAAAACATTTTGTTATTTCTCCTTTCTACTTCTCAACTGTTTACCAAGCATACACTATACATTTTTCCCCTTTGTCCTTTTATTTTTCTTTATCTTATTTCTAATCATACAATCTTGAGAAAAAGGATATTTGAGTATATTTTTGATGAATGTTATATGGGTAGGTCATAATCTGTCTCATTTATTTTTAGAGGTGAAAATCCCTGATGGGAAAGACATGTCTTTCAATGCAACATGTACCACTTGACTCCTAGAATTTTGGGGGTATTTAATAACCTTTACATCACCATCATTGATATTATTATCATCAATCATGGAAGCTATTCTCAGCTCTGATTCAATTAGATGTAGAGAAAAAAGAAGTCTCGTATGTTTCTGGTTGCTGTTCAGCATAACAGCTCCCCTTTTTAAAAATACATCTGCTCTCTTTCAAGTAATTTTTGTGTACCTCTCAGATCTGTAATGGTGGTACCTTCAAATTAGTGACAGAAAAGTTAATTGAAATGAGCTAGCAGTTACTGATGAAAGCAAGTGCTGGGTTCAGCATGATAGTGCTAACCTGTTTCCACATGGCTAACCAGTATTGCACAAAAGCAAATCATCACTGAAATGTAGTCATTCTCTTAATCATCTAATGATTCTATTACTTATGTATATAGATAAATGCACACAGGGCACCCTGTTGTCTTCAGTAAGGTCATTCAGTAATCATTAGAGTCGAGTAAACAAGGGTTATACTGCCCTTCCCAACAACGTAAACTTACCTACTTATATATATCCTATAATTATGGAGCAGAAATATAAAATATAAAATGAGTTTCACTGATACATAGATTTACAGAGCCTGTAACCAGAGACACTATTTTTCCCTTCGAAAAGCTAAAATATTTTAGAACCTGAAAGATGTTTTGAATTAATTTTCATCTATGAAGTGCTTTGTTCAAATGGAATTTTATTTGGTAACACTTTATGTGAAAGAGATAAAAGCATAAGTTGTGAATGAAGTCAGATTGGGAGGTCAACTGGTTGAACTGCTTTTCACACCAGCAATTCCCAAGGAGCCTCCACAGTAAGCCAAGGGATGTCAAAGCAGTATAAAAACTTCACTATTTGAAAGTTAATCAGTAGTCAGTTTTTTTCTCCAAAGCATTTATCACAATACAACATACCATGCACAGTATTTTATTTTCTTACTTATTAATTACTTTAATTGGGATCTAAGTTCTCTGGAGGGAGGACCTTTTTGTTTGTTTGTTTGCTACATCATAGGGACTCAAAACTGTTTTTTGAATGAATGAATGCATGGATGAATATGTTTACTAATTAGTGGAGTGAAAGAACAAAATTAGATTTCCAGAATCAAAGCAAAAGTGAGACATAGTCACTGACCCAAAAGAACACACGGAGAATTTGGAGCAGATTAAGTGTCCAAAAGAAACAACTAATAATGTAAAGCCACTTGATAGCTTTCCAATGGTAGAGGAACAGTGTACTAACATTAATTTGGAAGAGAGGAAACTGGGTCAAGAAGATCAGGAAAAAATCAGTAGGGGAAATGAAGAAAGAAAGTAGCTAACTAAATGTATGGCCTTAAATAATTTGCTTAAACTATCTGGGTCTCACTGTCCTCATATAAAATGTTTTTCTAGCTAAGTGACCAGCAAGAACCCCAGGAGTTTTAGGCATAAAAAGGAATCTTTGAATGGATGGTAAAATCCTAAACTAGATGAGGGACAATTTGTCTGCAAATTTGCCTTGGGAACAAAGTAAAGTTTAGTGTAGTATAGAGTTCATAACAGAGTAAACTTTTCTTTAAAAACTACAGTATACTGACTTCCTACGCAATAGATTAGTTTTGCTCCTTTTTGAACTTCCTATAGGTAGAATCTTATGTGATGGACTATTTTCTTGCTTCTTTCACTTAACATTCTGTTTATGACATTTATAAACTTATAACTTTAATAATATATTTTATTATATATTAATATATTAATTATAATATATTTTTAAGTATTACTTTTTTAATGTAATCATCATCTGAATACTGTACATTATACCCATTAAGAAATTACTCATCCTGCCGGGCACGGTGACTCACGCCTGTAATCCCAGCACTTTGGGAGGCCGGGGCAGGTGGATCACTTGAGGTCAGGAGTTCGAGACCAGCCTGGCCAACATTGTGAAACCCTGTCTCTACTAAAAAATACAAAAATTAGCCAGGCATGGTGGTGCATGCCTGTAACCCAAGGTACTCAGGAGGCTGAGTTCAATCACTTGAACCCAGGAGGTGGAGGCTGAGGTGAGCCAAGATTGCGCCACTGCACTCCGACCTGGCATCCTGGGTGATGGAGTGATACCCTGCCAAAAAAAAAAAAAGAAATTACTCATCCCTCAGCATCCCCATCACATCCCCACCCTTCCATGTCTCCAGTGGCTGTTATTCCACACTTTATGTCCATGTGTACAGATTAATTAGCTCCCACTTATAAGTGAGAACATACAGTATTTGACTTTCTGTTTCTACTATTTAAAAATCAATTATTTGTTCTTTTTTCCTCAATCTTACCTGCTTGTTGAGTAATTATTTAAAATTATTCTGTTATTCCTCTTTATTATTTTTAGTTCTCTTTTACATTCACTTAGTAATTTTATGCCAAATATTAGAAAAAGTCTTCAAGATGTCTCAGGATCTCTTTAAAATTTTGCAAATTATTGGGAATCCCAAAGATCTTTTGATAATGCAGGCTACATATATTGATATTTGTCATATTAGACATGAAAACTGAAAAAGTGCTAAAACAAGGAACACACAACTACTTGTTACATTAGTCATCTAGTCATCAGAGCAAGGATAATACCACATGTTATGTTACCTTTGGAAAACTTCACTATATAATTACAAGAGAATGAAAGCAAAAAAGCAAATAATATCTTAGTGTTGTTATGAAAATAATTGTCACTGCACACATTCTCTGAAAGTTTCTTTTTTGGAACTTGCTATCCTGGAGATTCAACATGAATACTTAATTTATCAGACTCTACTGTAGATTCATATTTTTTGTGTAATTTCTGCCCCTTGATTGTGGTGTGTATATAGTGACTCACTTCTAAGGAATAGAATGAAGCAAAATGGTGGGGTGCAGACTCCATGACTAAGTTTCAAAAAGATTTTGGCACGTGTGCATTCTCACTCCCTCTGGATTCACACGTTCTGGGAGAAGTCAGATGCCAGTTTACAAAGCGGCTTTGTGGAAAGGACGGCATGAAGAGAGCCTACAAGCAAATACTTCCCTAATCAAGTCTTGAGATGAATGCAGTCCTGGCCCAATCTTGATAGCAGTCTCATGAGAGATCCTAATACCCAATTATCCAGCGAAGGCCTCCCAGTTTCCTAATCCGCAGAGGCTGTGAGATAATAAATGTTTATTGTTTCAAGCTGCTAAATTTCAGGGTTGTTATATAATAATATATAACCTGGTATACCTGGTGCATGATTTCCATGCTTTACCTTCACATTTCTGTGTTTTTATACCTAAATGCTTTTTATTTTTAATTCTGTAGAAGACTTTAGGCAATTATTTGTGTTATTTAGTCAATTTGCACATTTATTTGTTAATTTAAGTTCATATCTATCTTTACTCTTTTCAATTTAACACGATAGTGTTACATTATTTTATATTTCCTTCTCTTATTTTGGATACTCAACTTTTAAAATTCATTTCCCTGTATTAATGTGTTATTTATTATTTTTTTTCACTGTTTTCTTTGTGGTTATCCTGGCAATTATGACATACATAATTATTTAAGTCAATTAAAAAATCTTACTTTTTCACCTTCCCCTAGTAATTCTGAAACCACAGAAAAAATTAATTTAGCTGACTTCTTTCTACATATCTGCCTTTGTTTTAGTTCCATATGTATTTAAAATATCATAAGACATTAGAATAATTATTCTGTGTAAACAGTATTGTGTTTATTTACATGTTTAATCTTTTGTGTGTTCTTTATTCCATCATGTATTTTCCAATTTCTAGAGTAATCATTTTATTCTGCCTGAAAAATTCTCTTTGCTATTTATTTTAGAGTAGGCTTCCATGTAATGAATATTTCACTTTTTTTGTTTAAAAATGACCCTCATATTTTGCCCTCATTTGAATAATATTTTCCCTGGAAATAGAAATTTTGTTTGACATTTATTATATGCCAGCACATTAAGAATGTCATACCAGCAGACAATAGAATGTCTACTTGTTTCTATAATTTCTATTGTGTGTTTAACTCAGTACTACTGCATTTCCTTTCTTCACTGCATCTTAGCCTCAAGTATTGGGTGGATGTGTCCTAATGCTTTCAAATAGTAAGTTTAAAAACAAATTTAGCCTGTTTTTCTGTTTTTATAGTTATTCTAAGACAGAGGGTTGATAAGTTATTTGTTATTAAAATAGTCAGAAGCAGAAGTCTAGGTGGTCATTTTTAAGTAAAGATTAAATTGGAGACAATTTTGTTAGACCTTTTATTTGTTGGGGTGGAAGACTGTCTTTTGTAGAATTAAAAAACCTTAGTTGCAGTGTTTTCATAATTTGAACATATTTCCATTGTGGTTGAACAATAAAATTGCTCTTGATATTATTTTTATTGCACCTTGCATAGGAAGAACATTAAAGTCAAAGATGGTAAGGACAAAGAAATAGACTCCTTCATTATGCCTTATAGCTGCTATATACAATATATCAGTTTAGGGAAGAATGAGACATAGGGAGAATTAAGTCTAATAAAAGTAAGTTGATGTAAACCTTTAGGGAAAACTGACAGCCCTTTCATGAAGATAGGATTTTATTCCACAGAAAAACGAGGAGTTACATGAATCACATTAGTTATAGTAAGATCACAAACCATAGTCACATTGTGGTTTAGAGGGACACAGCTTTTATAAAACACAAAGAAAAGGAGAGTAATATTAAAATTGGAGAAGTTATTGAATAGACTATTAAAACTGTTGAAGTAAGTGAAAGTTGATTTAGTACTGAGAAGTATCACTAGAAATAGAAAAGATGAAATGCAGTTACATGATATTTCAGGGAAATAGGCATTGGGCTTGATTACAAATTGGATGTGGAAAGGAAAGATACACAAAATGAGTAGGGCACTAAATTAGTTAAGAGTTTATTAAATAAACATTAATTGCTTAGATACAAATTATGTTCTTAGAAATTTACGTATCTAGAACATTGTGATCAAAGCTAATTCTGAAACTCTCTTAGCACTCATGAAAGTAATCATTATTGGAGAAGGCTGGATTCATGATATGGCATTAGAGGAGAAGGGAGGGTTCTTTTGTAGAAGAAACATGTATTTGTAAAACAAAATGATGTCTTGGTACTGGACAGTGGGTAATGCAGTAGACCCAGGGGAGAAGCACTAAGGGCACAGTGGGAACCTGAAGTACTTTCTCTGTGGACTGTGGTGGAAGTTATTCTTCACTTCTTTATTTAATGACTCAGTCTCTGATTCAAAGCCAGCTAGCACTGGAGATTCATTGGCTAGTAACAATGGCAAAGAATAAGACACATAAAAACTAATACAAGAGAAATTATGAAATCTATGCGTTTCAGTTGTATTCACTATGTTAATTTAATGTGGTAATTCTTGATAAAGGAACTAACATACCAAACTTGACCTGGGGAAGGAGTGAATGTTTTATAACTGTTGGGTGTTTGATGAAAGGGCGTAGAAATTGTTAAAGAGTTCTAAAATCTTGCAGTTTATAGGCAAATAAATAGTGATGTTGCTGGTATTAAAATTAATAGTTATTTTGTGGGAAACTTGGAAAATGTTTGTAAAAATAAAATAGAACAAAAACATTATTATCTTGGCATACAGAGATATTGACTGATAATAGTTCAGAAATAAGCTTTCATATTTTTTCCCTAAATTTATCCCAAATAGGCTCAAATCTATTTAGGAATAGAGGCATAATTCTAGGAACAATATATAGTTTTCATAAAATAGAAGAGTAGTCATTTATTTAGCCATGGAAATAAATGCAATAAAAATACCCTAATTTGAAAACTTCCCTTTTGTTATTTTAATTCAATTAAGTAAAAAGCATATATCTTTATAATATGAAAATATAATATAAATGTTATTTGAAAATTGGAAGCAGATATTCCTTACTCTAAATTGGAAGACGAATCTTTCATCATCATTAACTTTGTACAAAATTTTGAGAACTGTATTCCACATAATATTAAATATAGTAACTATTTCAAAAATCCATAATCGCCTCTATGACTATTGGAAACCAAGAAGAGACTCCTTGGTAATGGCAAAACCCAGTGGAATTGGGAGCCCCTATGCCTAAAACAGTAGTCCATTTCTTGGAGCCATTTCCATTTTCCTACAATCCCAGGATGCTTCCCCATTCACTAACCAGTAACAAGTCATCTCAAATATGGAGGCAAATACACAAGCAAGACTCATTTAACATTTTAGGAATGCTAACACCATAAAATGGAGGTACCAAACTCAACAAACAGAAAAACTGAAACCCAAGAAGAGAGATTTATAAGAGACTAAGAAGAAAAAATCAAAATAAATATAATTTATCTTCTCAGAGATATTTGAAAGATGGTGACATTCAAAAGAAGAAATTAGGGGGAATTATAAAGATAAAAATTTGATTTTTGAAATGAAAATCCCAATTTGAATAACAATGATTATGGCTGAAGAGAAAATTAGTAGGGTAAAAATAATTAAGCTAAGATAATCTTTCAAAATATAGCTGAAGAAGATAAAAAGAAAGTTAAATAAAAAGTAACTGAGCATTCAATTTCCATGTAGCAAGTGATAAACAAGAAAAAAACAAGTGATTTACAAGTAACAAATATAGAAAGCCATCATAGAAAAAGAAAATACAGATCTGAACTGAATTTTTATTTTCCATACTGAAAGGACAATTTAGTAAACAGAATGAATAAGAAAGGCTACATCCAGATTGTATTAGTCATGCACAAGGCAATTTGCAAAAGAAAGAAGTCTAACGGACTTAGTTCCGAGAGGCCTCACAATCATGGCAGAAGGCAAGGAGGAGCAAGTCACATTTTACATGGACAGCAGCAAGTCACATTTTACATGGACAGCAGCAGGCAAAGAGAGAGCTTGTTCGGGGAAATTCCCGTTTTTAAAGCATCAGATTTCATGAGAGTTATTTGCTATCACGAGAACAGCACAGGAAAGACTGGCCTCCATGAATCAATTATCTCCCACTGGGTCCCTCCCACAACACATGGGAATTATGGGAGCTACAAGATGAGATTTGGGTGGGGACACAGAGCCAAACCATATCACAGATACTTATAATACTTAAATTCATTGATAAAATGAAAAGTAAGTGATTCTAGACAAGAAAACTGAAAAGAAATGAGGATTTGATTAATATGCTTCTGCTTCATTAAAAGGGGGACAAGGAAACAATAAAATCTGTAAAGATCTGAGAAAAATAGTGTTGATCTAAGAAATATTCATAGAATTATATAATCATATGTAAAAGGAAATATTGCACGTTTTAATATTTGCAAATGCTCAGAAATTTTACCACCCATAAATACTCACAGAAACAATTACAGAAAGATACAGTCTAGCAAAACTGAAAACAAACCAAAAACTTGTGGAACCCAAGAAGCAATGGCAGGATACAAAACTAGTAAATCTTTTCGATTATAAATGTTTACTGAAAAAAGGCATGTGTATTTGTGCATGCATAATAACACAATGGAACTAAAACAGTATTGGTTGAAAGCATGAGAAGAAATAATATAACAAGTAGAAAACTGGCAATGTATTAGACAAATAAATCAATAGACTGGGGTAGAATAGTTTATAAATAGAAACATATAGAGATATAAATTTACCACATAATAAAGTTAGCTTTTCAAATAGGGGAAAAACTGTATTCAATAATTGGCTATACATTTGGATTTATATATCTACATACTTTCTTCCCATGATCAATACTAAGTCATGTGGAAACAAATAGCTATTCATTTGCAGTTATGTATCTTCAATACATAATTCCACAAAATAAATTCCAGATGAATTTTAGTCCTTTTGGAAATAAAGATATTCAAAAGAAACTTTGGGAGAATATGTATACAACTTCGGTTTGGGAAGGCATTTTATTTAAATATTCAACAAACCATAGCCATAAAATTAATGACTAATAAATTGACTACTTATAAATGTAAGCTTTAAAATAATGAAAGTTACCAAAACAAAGTTAAAAATAGTTTATAGACTGGGAAGAGTATTTAAACATTTATAACAAATTATTATATTTGAAATAATCATATCCTACAAATTATTTAAAAAGCAAAAACGTACAATCTAATAGAAAAAGAAGCAAAACAAATGAACAATTAACAAAAGATGAAATATAAAAGGCCAACAAACATAAAGGAAATCATTCAACCTCACAGGTAATTTTGGAAAATCAAAATAAAAATACAATTAGGTACATCAAACAGTTTATTAATAATTTCAAAGTTTGACAATATCAGTTGAGGTGAAGGCACAAGAGCAGGTGCTCTCATGGATGAGGATGATTGGTGGTAGTATTAAATGGTATAACCACAATGGAAGACAATTTTGGAGAACTGATTCAGACTGCAGCTCTAATCTACCAATCCCACTTAATCCCACTTCTTAGTATTCACTTAAGAGAATTATTCAATATATGACTGGAAGAGCATGTGCAGATGTTTTTACTAAAATATTATTTAGAAAAATGAAAAGATGTAGACTACGGTTTTTCTTTAGTAGAGAAGTAACATGGGCAAATCTCAAAAACGAAAAAAAGTAAGTTGTAAAATGATACACTTCTATCATTTAAGTGAAAACTAAAAACGTGTGTGTACATGTACATGTGTATGTATAAATGTCTGTAATTGTAGAAATGTATTAATCAGTAAACTATTCATCATAGTCACCTCGCACAAATAAACTTAAACTGGAAACAGTAAAAACAAAAAGGAGCATAAACATTTTTTAGGTTGTCTAATATTTTATAATGTATATTTATGTTACTTGTGTAATTATAAATAAAATTTAAAATTTGACATAATTCTGATATATTCAAAATAGTTTGTAATTAAGTCATTTGCATGTAACTAGAATGCTGTCATTGTGAGTTAGGAAGATTAATACTTGAGAAATAATGAGTTATATTGTCTTAGAAGTTGAATAACTTTTTCAGAAATGATGGAATGGAATTAAGTCTGTTGTCCTATTGTTTTTTTTTTTTTTTTTGAGAAATTTAACATGATAATATCTTGAATATAAACCCTGACTATAGATTAGTAACAGGAGAAAATACAAATATCTGTTTGTAAATAAGTAACAACTGGAAAAACTTTTTGTCATCTTCACTTAACTGATTAAAGCCATCTCTTTGACCCCTTTTTCAGCTTTATTGAGGTATAATTGACAAATAAAAATTATTTATATTATACAATTTGATGTTTTCTTATACATTATGAAGTGATCACAATAAAACCACAAAGTTAATTAACATATCTATCACAGCTACCATAGCCTCTTTTCTCTATTCTTTTTCTTCCTTTTTTCTCTTTTTTTTTTTCTTTCTTTCTTTCTCTTTGTTTCTGTGGTAAGAACACTTAAGATCTACTCTTTCAATAACCAGCTAATATCATAATGACAGGATCATGTTCACACATAACAATATTAACCTTAAATGTAAATGGACCAAATGGTCCAATTAAGAGACACAGACTGGCAAATTAGATAAAGAGTCAAGACCCATCAGTTTGCTGTATTCAGGAGACCATCTCACATGCAGAGACCCACATAGGCTCAAAATAAAGGGATGGAGGAAGATTTACCAAGCAAATGGAAACCAAAAAAAAGCAGGGGTTGCAATCCTAGTCTCTGATAAAACGGACTTTAAACCATCAAAGATCAAAAGAGACAAAGAAGGCCGTTGCATAATGGTAAAGGGATCAATTCATCAGGAAGAGCTAACTGTCCTAAATAGATATGCACTCAATACAGGAGCACCCAGATTTATAAAGCAAGTCCTTAGAGACTTACAAAGAGACTTAGACTCCCATACAATAATAATGGGAGACTTTAACACCCCACTGTCAACATTAGACAGATCAATGAGACAGAAAGTCAACAAACATACCCAGGAATTGAACTCAACTCTTCACCAAGTGGACCTAATAGACATCTACAGAACTCTCCACCCTAAATCAACAGAATATACATTCTTCTCAGCACCACATCGCACTTATTCCAAAATTGACCACATAGTTGGAAGTAAAGCACTCCTCAGCAAATGGAAAAGAACAGAAATTATAACAAACTGTCTCTCAGACCACAGTGCAATCAAACTAGAACGTAGGACTAAGAAACTCAATCAAAACCATGCAACTACAAGAAACTGAACAACTTGCTCCTGAATGACTACTGGGTAAATAATGAAATTAAGGCAGAAATAAAGATGTTCTTTGAAACCAATGAGAACAAAGATACAACATACCAGAATCTCCGGGACATGTTTAAAACAGTGTGTAGAGGGAAATTTATAGTACTAAATGCCCACAAGAGAAAGCAGGAAAGATCTAAAATTGACACCCTAACATCACAATTAAAAGAACTAGAGAAGCAAGAGCAAACACATTCAAAAGCTAGCAGAAGGCAAGAAATAACTAATTTCAGAGCAGAACTGAAGGAAATAGAAACCCAAAAAACCCTCCAAAAAATCAGTGAATCTAGGAGCTGGTTTTTTGAAAAGATCAACAAAATTGATAGACCGCTAGCAAGACTAATAAAGAAGAAAAGAGAGAAGAATCAAATAGGCACAATAAAAAATGATAAAGGGGATATCACCACTGACCCCACAGAAATACAAACTACCATCAGAGAATACTATAAACACCTCTACGCAAATAAACTAGGAAACCTAGAAGAAATGTATAATTTCCTGGACACTTACACTCTCTCAAAAGTAAATCAGGAAGAAGTTGAATCTCTGAAGAGACGAATAGCAGGCTCTGAAATTGAGGCAATAATTAATAGCCTACCAACCAAAAAGAGTCCAGGACCAGACAGATTCACAGCCGAATTCTACCAGAGGTACAAGGAGGAGTTGGTATTATTCCTTCTGAAACTATTCCAATCAATAGAAAAAGAGGGAATCCTCCCTAACTCATTTTACGAGGCCAACATCATCCTGATACCAAAGCCTGACAGAGATACAAAAAAAAAAAAAAAAAAAAAAGAGAGAGAGAGAATTTTAGACCAATTTCCCTGATGAACATTGATTCAAAAATCCTCAATAAAATACTGGCAAAGCAAATCCAGCAGCTCATCAAAAAGCTTATCCACCATGATCAAGTGGGCTTCATCCCTGGGATGCAAGGCTGGTTCAACATACACAAATCAATACATGTAATCCAGCATATAAACAGAACCAAAGACAAAAACCACATGATTATCTCAATAGATGCAGAAAAGGCCTTTGACAAAATTCAACAGCCCTTCATGCAAAAAACTCTCAATAAATTTGGTATCGATGGAACGTATCTCAAAATAATAAGAGCTATTTATGACAATCCCACAGCCAATATCATACTGAATGGGCAAAAACTGGAAAAATTCCCTTTGAAAACTGGCACAAGACAGGGATGCCCTCTCTCAACACTCCTATTCGACATAGTGTTGGAAGTTCTGGCTAGGGCAATCAGGCAAGAGAAAGAAAGAAAGGGTATTCAGTTAGGTAAAGAAGAAGTCAAATTGTCCCTCTTTGCAGATGACATGATTGTATATTTAGAAAACCCCATTGTCTTAGCCCAAAATCTCCTTAAGCTGAATAGCAACTTCGGCATAGTCTCAGGATGCAAAATCAATGTGCAAAAATCACAAGCATTCTTATACACCAGTAACAGACAAACAGTCAAATCATGAATGAACTCCCATTCACAATAGCTTCAAAGAGAATAAAATACCTAGGAATCCAACTTACAAGGGATGTAAAGAACCTCTTCAAGGAGAACTACAAACCACTGCTCAGAGAAATAAAAGAGGACACAAACAAATGGAAGAACATACCATGCTCATGGATAGGAAGAATCAATATTGTGAAAATGGCCATACTGCCTGAGGTAATTTATAGATTCAGTGTCATCCCCATTAAGCTACCAATGAGTTTCTTCACAGAATTGGAAAAAACTGCTTTAAAGTTCATATGGAACCAAAAAAGAGCCCGCATTGCCATGACAATCCTAAGCCAAAAGAACAAAGCTGGAGGCATCACGCTACCTGACTTCAAACTATACAACAAGGCTACAGTAACCAAAACAGCATGGTCCTGGTACCAAAACAGAGATATAGACCAATGGAACAGAACAGAGTCCTCAGAAATAATACCACACATCTACAGCCATCTGATCTTTGACAAACCTGACAAAAACAAGAAATGGGGAAAGGATTCCCTATTTAATAAATGGTGCTGGGAAAATTGACTAGCCATAAGTAGAAAGCTGAAACTGGATCCTTTCCTTACTCCTTATACAAAAATTAATTCAAGATGGATTAGAGACTTAAATGTTAGACCTAAAACCATAAAAGCCCTAAAAGAAAACCTAGGTAATACCATTCAGGACATAGGCATGGGCAAGAACTTCATGTCTAAAACACCAAAAGCAACAGCAACAAAAGTCAAAATTGACAAATGGAATCTAATTAAACTAAAGAGCTCCTGCACAGCGAAAGAAACTACCATCAGAGTGAACTGGCGACCTATAGAATGGGAGAAAATTTTTGCAATCTACTCATCTGACAAAGGGCTAATATCCAGAACCTATAAAGAACTCAATCAAATTTACAAGAGAAAAACAAACAACCCCATCAAAAAGTGGGCAAAGGATATGAACAGACACTTCTCAAAAGAAGACATACATACAGCCAACAGACACATGACAAAATGCTCATCATCACTCACCATCAGAGGAATGCAAATCAAAACCACAAGGAGGTACCATCTCACACCAGTTAGAATGGCAATCATTAAAAAATCAGGAAACAACAGGTGCTGGAGAGGATGTAGAGAAATAGGAACACTTTTACACTGTTGGTGGGATTGTAAACTAGTTCAACCATTGTGGAAAACAATGTGGCGATTCCTCAAGGATCTAGAACTAGGAATACCATTTGACCCAGCCATCCCATTACTGGGTATACACCCAAAGGATTATAAGTCATGCTGCTATAAAGACACATGCACACGTATGTTTATTGCGGCACTATTCACAATAGCAAAGACTTGGAATCAACTCAAATGTCCATCAGTGACAGACTGGATTAAGAAAATGTGGCACATATACACCATGGAATACTATGCAGCCATAAAGAAAGGATGAGTTTGTGTCCTTTGTAGGGACATGGATGCAGCTGGAAACCATCATTCTGAGCAAGCTATTGCAAGAAGAGAAAACCAAATACTGCATGTTCTCATTCATAGGTGGGAATTGAACAATGAGATCACTTGGACACAGGAAGGGGAACATCACACACCGGGTTCTAGTGTGGGGAAGGGGGATGGGGGAGGGATTGCATTAGGAGATATACCTGATGTAAATGATGCGTTAATGGATGCAGCACACCAACATGGCACATGTTTACATATGTAACAAACCTGCACATTGTGTACATGTCCCCTAGAACTTAAAGTATAATAAAAAAAAGAAAAACAAGATCTACTCTTTCAGCAAATTTCAAGTATTTGATGGAGTATTGTTAACTATAGTCAACATGTTGTACATTAGCTCTCCAGAATTAGCTCTAGTTCATTTAGTATTAATGAAAACTTTGTGCCTTTTGGTCAACATCTTTCCTTTTCTCCCTCACCCGGTTCCTGGCAACCACCATTCTTACTATCTGTTTCTGTGAGTTTGACTTTTTAGGTTCCACATATAAGTGAGATTATGCAGTACTTGTCTTTCTGTGGCTGGCTTATGTCACTGTGTATAATGTCCTCCAGATTCAGCTGTGTTTTCACAAATAGCAGAGCTTTCTTTAAGGGCTGAATAATATTCTATTATATATATATGTGTGTGTGCATATATGCTTTTATGTTTGTATGCATGTATATCACATTTTGTTTATCTGTTCATCCATTGATGGACATATAAGTTGAGTCCATCCATCTCTTGGCTATTGTGAGTAATGCTGCAATGAACATGGAAGTACAGGTGTCTCTTTGAGATCCTGATTTCATTTTCTTTGGATATATATTCAGAAGCAGGATTGATGGACCACATGGTAGTTCTACTTTTAAGTTTTTGAGGAGCCTTCATATTGTTTTTCTATGGTGGTTATACTAAGTTACATTCCCACCAGTGTAAATTAGTGTACAAAGTATACTACAAAATGTATACTATACAAGGGTTCCTCTTTTTCCACATTCTTGCTGAACTTGTTACCTTTCATCTTTTCGATAGTAATCATCCTAATAAGTGTGAGGTGAAATCTCATAATGGTTTTGATGGACATTTCCCTGATGATTAGTTACATTGAACACCTTTTCATATAGCTGATGGCCATTTTTATGTCTTCTGTTAAAATATATCTATTCAGGTTCTTTGCCCATCTCCTTGACTCTTTCTCCTTTCTTTCCTCATTCAGATTCATTTATGCTCACCTCTTAAAATGTGAAGTTTGATTGACATCTCAGCTTTAAACGCTACTCTTTTAGCAAAAAGAAAAAAAAAAAAAGGCTAAAATAATATTATAAGTAAAGAGCTTTTTATTCTCTAAAATTACCATTTTACTTGAAATGCAATTTTTAAGTATGCCATGACTCAATACCCAATATTGATTGTCATGTCTTGATTTTTTAATGTTTATTTTTCCTTTGCTATTTTATTTTAATTGTTTTGGAAAATTAAAGCAGATATTATGGTATACGAGAAATATCTTTTATATGCATCTTTTAAAAATGATAGCATCTGATGTTATCTTATTCTAAGATGTAAGGTTCTTGCCACTAAAGCCAGGTAAAGAGTTAAAGCAATGATCCGTGTAATTAAGGGAACAGTAGCTTTAGTTTGATGACTAACCCGAGTCAAGGTTTTACCACTGGAATTACTTAGGTTTACTTTCTAAGTCCCCAGAATGTCTCTTGTATTCTGGGTGATTGATTAAAGAGTTCACAGCAGTAAGCACAACAGAGCCACTATTATCCAATTCAAGGACATAGTATGTACATGTGAGTCACCATAAAAATGAAGTGATATGTATGGGGGATGCCAAAAACTGTGTAGTAGTTACCAATTTTTGCACGTATTGAAGCTATTACAGGATTGCTATTTCCCTTCCAAACACATCCATACAAAGAACATGCTTGTTTTGCTCTGCTCTCTTGCCTTTCTAGCGCCTGGCATAGACTAGGCCCTTAATAAGTACTTGTTAAATTAATGAAATAAAGAGCTTAAAATTGTGGAATCAATTTGATGATAATTAAAATGCAAAAATAATTTTCCAGCCAAACCCCAGGATACTTTATCACTCTATTTTGTTTTATTTTTATTAGAATTTGACACTTGTTATATTATCAATCTGTTTATTGTCTGTTTCCCAACCAGAATTAGGATTGTCAGGGATAATCATATGAAGACAAATACTATAAGCCCAGAGATTATTTATTTCATTTTCTACTGTATCCCAGCCAAAATATTCTGGCATGAAAACATATTTTGAACAAACGAATAGATGAAGAGTTGAAGACATCTTAACCACAGTAGGACACAAATAAGTTTGATTCATATAAGCACTCCATCTCTGGTTTGTTTACTAACCAAATATTAGTGAGTAGACACAGTTGAAAGTGATAATTAATTATTCTAATATTTATTGATGAGTTTATTGATTTACTCTTTCATCATTCAATATAGGACCTAGAAGGAGAATTTAGGACAGCGTTCCTCATTTAGGGCATGGTTCCTCATTTCCTAGAAAGGTTCTGTTAAATATTCAAGTTTAAAAAAGAATTCTTTAGGAGTTAGGACCCCTGAACAAACTGATATAGTTCAGCTACAAAATAAATTAATCAGGTGGCTTAATGGTTTAATGTTTTTCCTCTGGAGCAAAAGAATATTTTGACTACATTTTTATTTGAACCAACTAGGTACTACAGGGAATATGCTAAGAATAAATGATATTTTATTTCACTTCTATTTATGCAACCACATGTAAAGCCAAAACTGATCAATTATGGTTTAAATAGTTCAAAAATTGTTTTTCATTTTTGTTATCCTGTTCCTGAGTATTCATACACACAATTACCCAGTTTTTTAAGGAAACTGAGCCATCATGTAAGCTAGAATAAATCTGTTCTGAGTTAAACCTCATGTATTTTAAAATTAATTATATTCATGCAAACACTTATAAAACCAATATTTTAACAAATGCAGTGCCATTTAAGTGGAAGTATGTAAAGAACTGAAAGTAGAGTTTTCTAAAAATTATTTTAAAAAGTGATTTAATAAAATGAACCAAAGAACATAGAAACAACCACCTATAAAGCAGACACTGTGAAAGAAGCTTGGGAATAAGAAAAATTACATTAATTATAATATTTTAGTACATGGGCAAAAACAAAATGACAGTGTCATTTTAGAATTACATATCATAATGGAAAATGGTGTTGAAAAGGACTTTTCCTTTTACCAAAATTCATAGGTAGTATCCAAAGTTGAGGACAAAATATCAAGTACCTCACATTCCAGAGAGAAATGAACTCAATTGGAACCCCACTGGTTCTTCTACACCCCAGCATCACTTTAGCCTTCACCCCCTCAGACCTCCCCTGTGTGATAGGAAACGAAGGAGTAGAGAAGGAATGGGATAAACAATCAGTCATTACTGTCATGGGACTTGGACTTGGACATAAAAATCTATAGTTTTTGCTTTTTCATTCCTTCTCCAGGAAGAATGGGTGTCTTCTGGCTACAAGAGAATTATGCATGGAGTTTAGGCATGAAACTGCAACTGCCTTTCCATTCTGTATTTGCTAAGTGTGACGTTGCTGAGCAGCTCTCCATACTTATTGGAGAAGAGAGGAGAAAGAGTCAGATACGGCAGAGTGGAAAGAAGATACCAGTGATGCAGTCTGAATCTTCATATTTAATGTGTAATAACGTGCGGATTTACTCTGGTTTACGTGATTAACACTGAAGACAGCCAAACCTAAATCAGTGGATTTTTAAGGAGGGACATCACAGCAGCAAAAACTTTTATAACAAATAAAAACATAAGAAAAGAGAAATGAAATCAGTGCACTTACAGCTGCATTCACCGTCATGTCCATTTAATGTGGTAATTCCGACAAAGCAGCTAATACATCAAACTTGACTGGTGGAAGGGAGTGACTGTTTTATAACTGTTTCATGGCTTATAAAAGAGCATAGTAATTGCTAAGTAATTCTAAAATCTTACAGTGTATGGAGAAACAGTTGCATGATAAGTTTGCTTGTATTGATAGTAACACATTTTATTGCCTCCAATTTCTTACTAGGCTAGCTTGGCTTCTTTAGATGGCAGTCTCAAATAGTTTTCCAAGAAAACAGTAGGAATATACTACAAAGTTTCTTAAGTCCTAGCAATTAGAAGTATTATGACATCCCTTCTGCTTAATTCTACTGGACAACTGCCAGCCCAGATTCAAAGAGAGGAGGAAATAGACTCCATTTCTTATGGGAATGACAAAATCACATTGCATAGTGGGTACATACTGGATTCGGAGAAATCTGTGGCCATATTTTGAAATCTACCACAGGTAACAAAACAATTAGCTGAGAACAACTAACATGGACATACTTTTCATCAACACTAAAAGAGACACAAAGTAGAGCACGGGTATTGATTTCCAGTTACTTCTCACTAAAAGGCTGCTAAAATTGCTTGACCAACTATGATTAAAGAAAATATCTTTGTAATAATGGATTGTGTATTTCTCTTTTGGCATTGTCCAGGTTCTGTTCATTCTCTTATGCCCTTAAAAAAAGTGCCATAATCCATTATAAGCTTTATACTTTATCCTTAGGATAACAAAAATAAATAGTTATAATTACTCCCTTTTAAAAGATAAGGAATCAAAGATTTTAAAGGCTAAGTAACTTGCTAAGCCACGTAGCTGGTGAGTGGTGGGGCTGGAATCCAAATCCAGACAATCTGCCCCACGTCCATGCTCTTAACCACCATGGTTACTGCCTATTTGATTAATTCGGGGTTCTATTTTCACTCTTTTGTAGATTAGAATATAGCTTGCTTATATCAGGGATTTTATTTTTGGCCTCTGCTAATGCACTTGTTCAAAATTCATACTTAAAATAACAATCAGGGTGAAGTAGTCAATGTTTGGCATAATTAATCTGCTTCAGTCATTAGTGGGATTGGTCTGATCTGTGTTGTATAGACTGGATAGTGAGTTAACCAGACCAATATGTCTGAAACAGTCATCCACCAGGGCCATCAACTCAGGCAGTGGCAGATGGAAAACAAAAAACAAAAAACATAGGTTTCATAATGGAAGAAGACACAGGTTGGAACCAGACTCCAGGGTTTCAAATTCTAGCTCTGCCACTTACTAGCTGGGAGACTTCGGGCATGACCCTTAATCACTGGGGATAATAATAGATTCTTCTTGATAGTATGATTATGAAGATTAAATTTAATGAGTTCATATTTGTAGAAATGCTTGGAACTCTATTTTTGTGCCTTTTAAACAATTTTTAAAAATTGTATTTACTTCAGACCACCTAGCCAGGACAAATGATGTGTCTGGGCACTCAGTACATCTGAAGGGTCTGGAGTGGTCAGATGTTAATCTAAACATAGGTTTTTTGTTTGTTTGTTTGTTTTGTTTTGTTTTTTAAGTTTTTAAACTTTTTATTTGCATATTAAAAAAATGTGCATTCCAATAATTAAAATCATTTGAACAACAACAACAACAACAAAAAATGGCACTCTGATTAAACTGCATTACAGCCTTCAGGACACCTTGGGCCAGCTTGGTTTTACTCTAGATTTCACTGTCGTCCCACCCCACTTCTTCCAACCCACTTCTTCCTTCACCAACATGCAAGTTCTTTCCTTCTCTGCCAGCCAGATAGACAGATGAGAGAGGCGGGCGCTTTGATGTGAAAGGGGCAGCACAGTCATTTAAACTTGATCCAACCTCTTTGCATCTTACAAAGTTAAACAGCTAAAAGAAGTAAAATAAGAAGGCAACGCTTGTGGAATGTACAGTGCATATTGGCGGCGCACGCCTCATTACAATTCGCCTGCTTGCTTCTCCTGTTGGCAATCGTTGCTTTGGAAGGCAGTGGATTTTTCTCTTGTGTCTCTGTCTTCTTCAGTTTCGACTTACCGAAATTCTCGATCTCAGCCATACCGGGTTTGTCAGACATGGTTGCGGAGGAAAAGCGGAGCGAGGCGCGCGAGAACGAGCGACGTCTGGTCTGCGCAGTGGCCACCACCAAGTTGTCCCAAACATAGGTTTTATTTGTCCCACTATCCAATTTGTTCAACCTACTGAAAATATTGATCTTCCATTTGAGAATTGTCTTTGGTTCAGCTGAACTAGAAATGGGACTGGGGGATGACTGTGTCCTGCATTTTACCTCCCAAAGAGTGGGAAAGGTATTTTTTGTCCTCATCCATACCCAGTATTAACCACAGGTGGGTTTCAGAAATTAAAAGGGAAAACTTTCCTCGCTTAGCCCCAGCCTGGGCCCTGAGTGACCTGGGTGACAGTAGCCCCTTGACCTATCACATCTCATCAGCATCTCATGCTTACAAAGTTCTACCCATGGATGACAGATAATCAACCCAGTAGTCATGGTAGCCCAATCAGTCTCCCTTTTCTGCACCTCTGGACCTTTGCACAATGAGCAGTAGGCTGAGGTAGTTCAAATGATCTGAACTTCAAAATTAGAAAACGTGGGGCCAGGCATGGTGGCTCACGCCTGTAATCCCAGCACTGGGAGGCCGAGGCAGGCAGATTACTTGATGTCAGGAGTTTGAGACCAGCCTGGCCAACATGGTGAAACCCCGTCTCTACTAAAAATACAAAAAATTAGCCGGGCGTGGTGACATGCACTTGTAATCCCAGCTATTGGGGAGGCTGAGGCAGGAGAATCGCTGGAACCTGGGAGGCAGAGGTTGCAGTGAGCCAGGATTGTGCCACTGCACTCCAGTCTTGGTGACAGAGTGAGATTCCATCTCAAAAAAAAAAAAAAAAAGGAAAAAGAAAAGAAAAGGAAAACGTGGTTCTCTGGCATTCACTGGCTCTTAAAATTGGAAGTTATTTAATCTTACTGAATATCTCTTTCCTCAACTGTGCAACAGGGATGATAATAAAACAGTACCTAATCTCAGTACCTAGTATCGTTAGCTCTCATTAAATGGTAGCTATTCTCATTTATTGGATATAGTACATGCTTCAGTTATTTCTCTAAAGCTCAAAGGGCCTAGTTCTCATGGGATATATGCCTATTACTTGGCAAATGTATCCATGTATAAACCATATAATATTGTGCTTTGGAAAAGTACATGAGAAAAGTAAAATTTATACCCAATTGAACTGTAGGAAAATATAATGTTTCAGATAGAAAAAATTTATATCATTTATAATTAGAAGGGCTACTGATTACAAATTTTGTATTTCAAAGCTCGTATATTAACCATAAAATATACATCATAGTGTAAGTTAAATGTACCATTCTAAAGCCTCTATTTTAATTCATAAAGTTCATATTTTTATTGCTGCCTTTTGATTTATTACAAAAGTGATTGCTTTATTTACCCAGTATTGATCTAATATAAACTTGCTAAGCTTCATTCTCTTATCAATTAAAAAGTTCTGACTCATGGAATGTTAAGATAATCCATTAAAAAATAAAAATATACTGCATGAATGGACAAAAATGTATTATATACACAATGGAATACTATTCAGTCATAAAAAATAAAATGCTCTAATTTACAGCAACATGGATGAGCCAGTAGAATATTATGTTATGTGACATAAACTAGACACAGAAAGACAAATACCATAGGATCTCACTCATGTGTAATCTACAAAAGTTGATCTCATAAAAGTAGTGAATAAAACAATGGTTACCAGAGACTGGGAAGGGAAGGAAAGAAGAATAAAGAGGAGAGATTGGTTAATGTGTAATACAAAGTTACAAAGGAAGAATAAATTCTAGGGTTTTGTTGCATAGTAGGGTGACCATAGTAACAATAACGCCTTGTGTGTTTGAAAATAGCTAGAAGAGAAGATTTTGAATGTTGCCACCACAAATAAATGATAAATATTTGTGGTGATGGATATACTAATTGTCCTGATTTGATGATCACACAAC
Source organism: Macaca mulatta (assembly GCF_049350105.2). Taxonomy (NCBI): domain Eukaryota; kingdom Metazoa; phylum Chordata; class Mammalia; order Primates; family Cercopithecidae; genus Macaca; species Macaca mulatta. The sequence goes on from NC_133411.1 coordinate 129,366,461, forward strand.
ATATATGTCTATCAAAACATTACAGTGTACCTCGTAAATATGTACAATTATTGAGTCAATTAAAAAGAAAAATAATTTAAAAATAAAAAAGCCTGAGATTTGAGCTGCTTACAAATAAATATTATAACACTACATTGTCATTATCACATTTTGACTCTAATACAAAACTATCAGTTCCACAGCATTTAAGAGCATTTGTTTAATGTCAATAGCAGAATTCACAAAACTGACAATTTATCTCACTCTCTTGCTCTCTTTACGTTAAATAGATCAAAATCATGACCAATGGTCTGAGAAAATGTGTTGTTTATATTTAATAGAGTTCAATGCAACTAGAATTTATTCTTAGAAAAATATATTTCAGAAAATTTGAAATGTCAACTCTAGAACTTGAGATAAAAATTCATACTAACTTTGAATTTGGTTCAAAAATAAAAATATGACCCTGCTAGAATTATTCATTAATTGCGTGGAGAGATTTCAAATATTTGACAGTAGGACTAGACAATCCATCATGTTAGAACTGGCATGTGTCTTTGCATTTTAGCTAAAATATTCATGGTTTTAGAAAGATTTAGTATTGTCTTAGTTAATATTATCTTCAGAATACATAATTAGCATTGAGTTTAGATATTTATTACAAACGGGATAAGAGTTCAATATCACTCCTTGGTCAAATAATACAAACATTAATGTATCCATGTCATCACACTGCCAGCTGCTATTGTTAGAGCATCCCCTCCAAAACTTAATGTGGGAAACTTAATTCCCAGTGTGGCAAATTTGGGAAGTGGAACCCTTACAAAGTGAGGTCTAGTGGGAGGTATTTGGATTAGGGGGCTCTGCTTTCCTGGGCTGCTTGGTATCATTCTCATAGTAGTGACTTCTCCCTCTCACAAGATTGGATTAGTTTTCGTGGGAATCTATTAGTTCCCGGGAGAGTGGGCTGTAATAAAGCAAGGACACTCCTTGTGTTTTGTCTCTTTGCACTTGTCTGCTTCCCATTTGACCTTCTGGGATGGCAGCACAAAGACCCTCACCAGAAGCCAAGCAGATGCCGGTGCCATGCTTTTGGACTTTCCAGGTACCAGAATCACAAGCTGAACAAACCTCTTTTCTTCACAAATTACTCAGCATCAGGTATTTTGTTATACCAACACAAAACAGACGAGACAAAGACACCACCTAAATACAGAAAACAGTATATAAAGGAAATCAAGTCTTACAATGTTCAAGTTAGCTTATAACATCTGGCTTTGGTTTATTCATGAAATAAATATTTAAAGAGAACCTGCTTTGTGAAACTTGGAGGAACACTTGATCTTCTCCATTTCTGTTTACTTCTTGAGTTTTGTGGATAGAATACTACTGTTAACAGCTGTTCAGAGAAAACAAGATTAAGAGTCAAAATGTTAGAGAATCTTAGATTTTAAAAAGCAATTGAGATTTGTTTATGGCAAAAGTTCTTGTTCTTTTAAAAAATTCTTTAAGAAGGGGATTCAGGGTGTTATAAAATTTCTCAAATATAAATGGCCATGGGCCCCTTACCTCCTATCCTAGTAATATTTATTAATATATTAATCAACATTATAGTGTTGTGAAATCTGTTCCTGAGAAGTCGTCTTTTCTAATCTACTCTTCTTGTGGAGTGGGTGACTGCAGACTATTAAATGTAAGTTTTTCTCAAGGACAATATTAGATTTATTTTGGAATTAAACATAGATTTCTTCCACTTCAAACGGATTTTTTCTACTAAATGTTATTTTTTCCATCCAAGTGGAGTCTTTTTCTAGGATCCTGCCATCTAGAGGATCATGAAATGAATAACTTGATATTATCTAATTAGGTTTAATTTGCTTTTACTGCTTAAAATATGTTATATTTTTCTAAGCTCTCAAAGAGTTAGATAAACTCTAATAAAAACTCAATGATCTCCTTATGTAGAAATTCTTTGTAAAATGTCATGAATAATTAATACTAACTATAATCTAATATATTCATAAGCATATATATGCATACATATATATTCACTTCAGATGGTCAGGAAGTCTTCTGTACTTGTAGATTTGTAGTTTATGGTTTCAAAAATTTATATCATGGTCTGCTCACCGTTATTCTTTTTCTTGTTGTTTTTGTTTTTATTGATATTATGCTCCTCTCTTACCAAAATGTGATAAATATTGAAGTGTTTATTATTTATTCATACTATCAATCATGTAACTAAAACTTAATGTTAAGTATATGTAGTTGAGAGGGAGAAATATTTGCATAGTGGGAACAGAACAGTATTTAAAATTACCTTATTAGAAAGCCTCCTAAATTATCTTCTATGTGAACAAAAGTACAGAAAATTAAATAGGAAATATCACTTTCATTAGAATTCCTCTCCTTTGTACATAAGTTGAAGTTTTGTTTCAATATAAAATTACTACGACAAATTCTTTGTCATGAAATATAGGTTCATCTTCTACATTTTTTACCTAACATATTAAAACTTTTTATTTAAGTAAGTGTGAATTCTGAAGTTACCTTGATATTAGTTAGCTTTATTTAATGAGTGGTGGTAAGAAATGAGTTCTTATTAAAATGGAAGAATCTTTGATTCATAAGTAATAAAAGAATGCCTGGAAATTGACAGTTTGAAACAGGCAAGCATCTAATGATCCAGTCGAGATTATTTTAATTGGCTGGACCTTTGTCACTCTAGTCCATCCCAATAAAAAGTTGGTAAGTTACAACAATATGAAACTCTATACAATATCCACATCATCACAGGAGGATCGAGGTTTTGTGGAATCAGAAGCTTATACAATTTGGAGGAGTAATTTTTAATAAAATATTACAAATACAATAATTCAAAATTTCTAGACATTTCTTAGCAGTTGCCTATTCCAGTGAGAGCTCTTGCAGCTTTAAGTTTCAACCGGTTTATGATAAATAAGCCTTTCTATATTATTCAGATATCAAGGATATCTGCTGGAAAAGCATCACAATTGAGGACAAGAGAACTTTACCATTTCTGAAATTAATCGTTCTGGATTTTGATTTCATTACAACATAGGCAAGTGTGCATTACATAAAATTATCTCTAAGGTTTCTTTTGATTGAATAATTTCTATTTTTAAGTGGAAAATTTATTACTTTCAGAGCAAGGCATTCTCCTTGCTAATGTGGAAAAGTGAGTGAATCTTGTTAATTTATTTTGGTACCCTAATTTACATGATTATTTCCTGCCCTCTAAGTTATATTTGCTTTCATAGAGCAAAATATATGTTGGCTGTTCTCAGAGGCCTCAACTGGTTAAAATATCTTGTTCTTGTTTTACAGAATTATTCAATGTATTTTCTAAGTCAGGGTCCTGAGTACTAGCTCCAGATCGTTTGTTTTCACAGAGCAAAATATATGTTGACTGTTCTCAGAGGTCTCAACTTGGTTAAAATATCTTGTTCTTGTTTTACAGTAATAGTCATTATATTTTCTAAGTCAGGGTCCTGAGTACTAGCTCCAGATCATTAGGGAGACGTGGGGATCTTACAGCAGAGAAGAGATAAAAGGAAGAATAGGAATCCGTTCCCAGCATCTGCCTTTTCTTCTTCAGCAAATCTTAGAATTGAAAGCTTGACCTACTGACTGAGACATTAATATCATATATTTGAAAGTTGAAATGATAAGTTCTTATCATTTAGCTTCCACTTATAAGTAAGAACATGCAGTATTTGGTTTTCTATTCCTGTGTTAGTTTGCTAAGGAGAATGGCCTCCAGCTCCAGCCATACTCTTGCAAAAGACATGATCTTGTTCTTTTTTATGGCTACGTAGTATTTCGTGGTGTATATGTACCACAATTTCTTTATCCAATCTGTCATCGGTGGACATTTAAGTTGATTCTATGTCTTTGCTACTGTGAATAGTTGTGCAGTAAACATTCATGTGCATGTATCTTTATGGTAGAATGATTTATATTCCTTTGGGTATATACCCAGTAATGAGATTGATGAGTCAAATGGTAGTTCTGCTTTTAGCTCTTTGAGAAATCACCATACTGCTTTCCACAATGCAGATGCTAGGGTCTACTTGAGGAGGGAGATGGAGGAGGGAGAGGAGCAGAAAAGATGACTATTGGGCACTGGGCTTAATACCTGGGTGATGAAATAATATGTACAACACACCGCCATGACACATATCTACCTATGTAACAAACCTTCACATGTACCCTCAAGCCTAAAATAAAAGTTAAGTAAAAAAGAAAGCTGAAATGATGATTAAGTTAGGTGGGTAAGCAGAGTTTTGATTTTTTAAGCACCAGATAAGTAAATATAGAATTGATGTGAATATCACTGACATGTGAACATCTTTTCAGGACTATTTTCCCAAAATCAATATAAAGATAGAGTCTCTTTGCTTTCATTTTCTATTTATATATGAAAATATATAGAGACAAATTATTCAGAGATGGACCAAAATTTTATCTTTGTGTGGTGCTTCTTTGTAATCATTTTAAACAACTAAAAAACTGTAAGACAGACTTTTTATTTTTGAAATGGGATTGAAAAATTCCATTTTGTGAACAAAAGAGTTAATTTATAGGATTAGCAATAGCCAAACCCTATCTTTTATATACACAAGTATATACAGCAAAGTAGTCTTAAAGAAAAATCAAGCATTGTACTGAAGTAGCCTTCCAATTTTACTACAATACATTTTTTTGTGGGATAGATTGGGCTATTTCACATAGATTAAATTTGACAGGATACCAGACTATTGCTATATTTTTACTTTTAATTCAGTACCCTTTTTGATAAATGTGAGGCAGAAAATACATATTTTTGAGTTTTTTTCTGATGGGGAAAGTCAATTGAATAATACTTCAAAACTCTGCCATGACTGTGTATCTGGCTTACATTATTTTATAGATAGCTGGAGGGTATTTTAGCCTTGACGTTTCACTTGTCCTGAAAATAGTGATGATACATGGACCAGCACTACATAGAGATCCCATTTTTCTTTCCAAAAGTGCAGTGTGATTAGCCTTTTTATCCTCCCAAGACTGCTACCTAGGGAGGCTCTCATGTCAAAGCCAATGCAGCTTTGATGAAGCAGCATCTCAAGATACTGTGGTTTAAATTCAGGGCAGCAGTTGGGAATGGATTGTTTACTGGTCTTATTGTTCACTCAGATTTGTCCCTGTCTCATACAGAGATTGCAAAGGATTTTTTTTTTTTTTTTTTTTTTTTTAGATGGAGTTTTGCTTTTTGTTGCCCAGGCTGGAGTACAGTGGCACGATCTTGGCTCACTGCAACCTCCCCCTCCCAGGTTCAAGTGATTCTCCTGTCTTGGCCTCCCGAGTAGCTGGGATTACAGGTGCCTGCCACCACGCCTGGCTAATTTTTGTATTTTTGGTAGAGACGGAGTTTTACCATGTTGGCCAGGCTGGTCTCGAACTCCTGACCTCAAGTGACCCACCCACCTCGGGCTCCCAAAGTGCTGGGATTACGGGTGTGAGCCACGGCGCCTGGCCGAGAAGGATCTTTTAACTGAACTCTGCATACTGTTTATGGCCTTTGGAGACAGAAGAAATCCAAAGACAATACATTCAGGGCAAGGGGAATGAAGGGAGCTGGGAGAGACTCAACAGTTCGTTTCTACCCTGGCATTATGGAAGTTCCCGGGCACATATGCCAGTCTGTTAAGCTGAAAATATAGTTATTCCTGCAAACACTGAGAAAAATTTCAAAATAAAACTCTCAGATATGCAAAACTTTAAAAGGACAGAGTCAACCAAATAGGTCTAAGAATAAGCAAAATTAATGTCAGTTAAGACCATTTCCCTCTGAATAATGGTGAGAGCACTTGGTGGAGAAGTCTAGGTATAACTGACTCTTAGTATTTGTATCCAAATATCACTATTGATTTATAACTTCCCCTGGTTTATCTGAGTCCTACAATCTACCTATGTTAGTAATCCCTGCCTAAGGTGGCACAGCTCACTCTGGCCCATGGCAGCATGGCACATTCACCTTTGAGGCCCAATCTGTTCTGAAGATAACAGAAGGGACCCCACTACACTTTAACAGATTACTCAAAGGGATTCTATCCCTGTGAGCTTCTTCACACTGAAAAATGGGATAATGGCAATTCATCTAACAGGAATACAATTCTTTGGACCTGCAGGCACCAAAATAACAACAAAAATCAATGAGAAGGAAGCTAAGAATCCCACTGGACCCAATAGGTAAAACAGAAAAAGTCTCATTATGTTCATGAGATATTAATTTGTCTCTGTTTTTTTCATTTGCATCATATCTGGAGAAAGGTAAATAATCCACACATTATTTTAATTTTAATGTTTTTTTAGACAGGGCTGTGCTCTGTCACTCATGCTGGAGTGCAGTTGCATGATCATGGGTCACTGCAGCCTCAACTTCCTGGGCTCAGGCAATCCCCCTGCCACAGCCTCTCAAGTAGCTGAGGCCACAGGTACATGTGCCACCACACCCAGCTAATATTTTTCTTTCTTTCTTTCTTTCTTTTTTGTTGTAGAGATAGGGTCTCACTATGTTGCCAAGGCTGATCTTGAACTTCTAGGCTCAAGCAGTCCTCCTGCTTTGCTCGCCCCAAGTACTGAGATTGCAGGCATGAGACATCATGCCCAGCCTCTTAATTTTTAATTTTTAAAAATATGATCAAACGGGAGCTGAGATCTACTTTTATGAAATGGAAGAGTGGTGGTCAAAGAAGCAGTCATTGTACTAAGAAATGGCTTGAAAGGATTTCGCTTTTCTGTCATCTCCATTAACCCTCCCCACCCACCATTAAGCAAAACAAATCAAAAACAAAAGCAAACAAACGAAAATCAACCCTCAGTAAATTTTCCATTTACATTAAATTTTGCCATGCAATGTTTTAAAACACATGTTTTAGTCTCTCATATAACTCCTTGATTCTCACACACACACACACACACACACACACCCCTCTCCTACCAAGAAAAATGGAGGCAGCAGGACAGGAAGAAGAGACAGGACTTCACTTACCTTGGTGGTTACTGCATCCAATCTTCCTGGCTCCTTCTTCCTCCTTTTCATTGGGGGCATTTGTAAATTAAGGCATGCAGAAGACATCTGCTATGATTACCCTAGGATTCCTTGTATTATCACAAAATTCACTTCCAGGTTTCCAAGGGATGATCCAGTTTGCATATTAGCCATGCTTATACAAATAAATAGAATACTTTGTGAAACAATTTGAAATATTTGCTCAGAATGAACAATATCCTTTACTCAGTAGGTGACGTGTATTGGTTGAAGTTACATAACGGATATTTTAATAAGAGAATGCTTCTTCCCACCTCACCCTTCATCGCACATAGTTTCTTTCTGCTGCTAACTCCACTCAGCAGTGGCTAGTTGTAAACTGAAGGCTAAGATGTCTGCAAGAAGCTGAGATTCATAACATTGTGGAGTGTAGGCTGTAGGGTGAATGGCAAGATAGGGGTAACAAAGTATAGAGAAGCAGGGAGAGTTTCTCTGACTGGCTAGGACATGTCATATATTTAATGGAGAAAGCAGTCCACATAAAAAACACGTCTACATATAAGGTGTGATTTAAATGGCTAAGTTTAAATGAAGATGGTCTGTGCCTCATATTGATTTTTATGTTATTCTTTATCCCATTAATTGAAATATTATTATCTGGATATATAATTCTCTTATTAACAGCGTCTGTGAGAAAAACTGTAGCATGAATTGTTCATGTGGTGTGCATATATGAAGGAATTTTTAAATTTTCACTGGGTTTTTTTCATATTTCAGAAAAAAAAGTAGCAAATCGCTCCTTCAAAGAAGAAAATGTGACATTATCAAGGATGTTGTTCCCATGGCATCATTGACTTTATCCAATCGCAGCAGCTTATATTTCCATAGAAACTGGATCTGACAATGACTACTAAAAGTGCAGTCCCCCATAGCAATATCAGTTGAATTAAAAAGGAAGCGTAAATTGTCTTATCAAAATCTTTTTCCACACAGTCCACATTCTCACGTTGTCCTCTGCTATTTTATTAAATATAATTGACTTGCTGCCCAAAGGAGTGACTTTGTAAGAAGGCTTGAGAGATATAATAGTAATACCAATGATTTAGGTGTAAATTAAAAAAAAAATTATAGTGCTTATTTCATTTGTTAGAGATAAATGTATATAAATCTTCCAGCAGAGAAGTTTCCAAATCACTTATTTTTTCCTTTGTTCTTTACTTCTTTTTCTTCATTTATTTTTTTCTCCCTTCATTTGTTCTATCCTTCATTCTTTTTTTCTTTCCTTTCTTTCTTCTTTCCTTCCTTTCTCCCTGTCTCTCTCTTCCTCCCTCTTCCTAGCTTTTTTCTTTCTATACATCCATCTTTCCTCTCTTTCTTAGACATCTGTTTTCCTTTCCATATTTTAAAAGCATCCAGGATTAAGTCCTGTACTAACTAAGGAACCAACAATTTCTTGATCTTCTCTCTCATTTTTTAATTTGGTCTAGTTTATACCTATCTAGTAATGAGTAATCTGTGGCTACAAGAAAAATAACGAGTTCAAATCCCTTCTAACGTAACCGAGAGAGCCCTGTGCGCACACCTGTAAAGACACAGCCATCTGCCATATTCCCCAACTTTGTACCATTCAACAGAAAAACTCCCAGGAAGAACAGCAGCTCAGAATTTTTCTAGTAAGCTCTTTGATAGGAAAGCCAAGATGCCCTTTTCCTCTTTTCATAATGGGCTGTTGTTTCTGCCTTTCCTTTAAGGGTGTCAGGCAGGGAGATAAAACTCAGGAGGGAAGACTGGATGCAGGCTTCTGACTAATAACTTGAGTCAGAAATAGGAAAAAAATAGTTCCTTATTTTCTTTCCATCTGTCTGGCCTCATTTATTTATTATCCGTTCATATAATAGATATTAACTGAGTCCCCACTGTTTCCTCACATCTCCACATAATGCCACTTACCTGTTGCTTTGCATTCTTGATTAATGTCATGCCTCACTTGGATTTCTCTGATAGCTCTTACTTCCTGTCTTTTTCTCATCATCAACCCTTTTCTTCAACCCACCCTACAAATCTGCAGCCAGGTCAAGCTTGCTATGGGGCTGTTTGGATGCTATTATTTCCATTCTTATGAACTTCCAGAATTTTCCCAGTTTTATAGAATAAAATTCAAACCTTTTAGCCTTCAATTCAGGGTCTTATAATCTGGATCCAACAATTCTACTTTTTAAATACCTTATACATAAGCAAGACTGAGCTATGTGCTTGTTCTCCTTGTCCTCTTTTTCTCTTCCTGTCCGCATGCTGTGCTCTCTTCCGTAAGTGCTGATTGACTCACTGATCCTTTTGGCCTTCTTCCTTTACTCAACTGTCAAGCCTTCCTTCATCTTCCCTTTTCTGCTCTCCAGCGGGAATTTACTTCTAGCTCTTCGACAACCCATGGAACTTTATCTCTCCTGTAACATTTTGCATTTTTGAGTTTATAGTTATGAGTATTTGCATACATCACATATTTGCCATTGTAGAATGTATGCTCCTTGAGAGCAGAGCGCACCATTGAATACGCTTTATAGTTCAACAGCATGCTTCGTAGTCTTCAACTGAGTAAATGGATATGTGTTCTGCGATGCCACTCTCTATTAGTTTTAAAAAGACATGTTTAATAATAAGCCTATTGCTAATTTCAACTATAATGGGGGTGATATTATGGTCCAGTAAGAGCCTTTTGTATCAAGACTTTAAAAACTTTTCTTGCTGTGTAGACAGTGGCAGTTCCATCAGTCCCAGCAAGATCAGAACCTCTGGAGAATCATAACCTTCCTTTGGTACACAAACTATTGTCCATTAACATCTTACTGACTGTAATGATGCTTACCAATCAGATTAAGAAATGTACTCCTAACCCAAGACAAGGATACCTTTTACTCCTTATTTCTAACAGTCTTCTTTGAATGTGTTTTTAAAAATTCACCCTATTCGTCATGTGCCCAGTTGCCAGTACACTGATAAATAGATATTGCTGTGTTAGAGTCTTGGGGATCTTCCTAGACAGCTTTTTAATATAAATGTTATTATGTTTATTTAAGATATATAGCATGATGTTGTGGGATACATATAGATAGTAAAATGATTAATGCAACAAATTAAAATATCTATCATTTCATATAGCTCCTCTATTGTATATGTGTGTGGCAAGGGCAGCTAATATCTACTCATTTAGTAAAACTCCTAATTACAAGGCAATATTATTTATATATTTAGTTATTTTTATTTTTATTTTTTGAGGTGGAGTTTCGCTGATAAGCCCAGGCTGGAATGAAGTGGTGTGATCTCGGCTCACTGCAACCTCCACTCCTCAAGTTCAAGCAATTTCTCCTACCTCAGCCTCCCGAGTAACTGGGATTACAGGTGCACGGCACCACGCCCAGCTAATTTTTGTATTTTTAGTAGAGATGGGGTTTTGCCATGTTGGCGAGGCTGGTCTCGTACTCCTAACCTAAGGCGATCCACCTGCCTCAGCCTCCCAAAGTGCTAATATTACAGGCGTGAGCCACTGGCAATATTGCTAACTTGGCTGGGAGGCCCAAGGCAATATTATTAACTATAGTCCTCATGTTGTACATTGCTATTAGACCTGTTCATCTTACCTGTCTGCTACTTTGTGTTATTTGAGCCCATTTTCTCCCCAGGACCACCTCCTGGTAACCACTGTTTTATTCTCTACTTTTAGGGAGATTTTTATGTACACAAAATCAAATATAAATGAACGTTTTTCTCATGTTTTATGCCAATCATATCATACTATACACATTTTATGTGTTTGTGTTTTTTTTCCTTTAAAATGTTTCTTCAATATCTTCCTAGATCATATTGTGTCATATTCAATTGTATGGTAGTGTATCACATTCAGTTCTGGGGATATAACATATTTAAAGAGTTGCTAGTTGACAGATAATGAAGTTTGTTTCTAAACATTATTACAGCCTATACCACAATGAATAACCTTGTACATACATTATTTTCTGTGTATGGGAACTTATGTGTATGATACCTTCCTAGAATTTGTTGCCGAAAGTGTATATAATCTTGGATAGATACCTTATAGTCTTGGACAAATACTTCAAAATCATCCTCCATTTAGACTGTACCAACTTGGACTTTTATCAGCAATGAATGAGAGTTTCTATTTCCACAGACTTGCTAGTTGTGTTTTGAAACTTTGATTTCTGCCAAGTTGATGCTGAAAAATAGTCGCTTTAAAAACTATGAAATGTTTCATGAATTTGCACATCCTCTTTGTTCAGAGGCCCCGCTAATTTCTGAATGGCATCAATTTTTGGGATATGTGTTGCTGAAGTGAGCACTCTGTTTACCTTTTATTTGTGTCTCTATGATTGTGAGATCAATATGTTTTCAGGCATTAAGATATTTGCAGATGTTTAATTTCAAGATGAATTCATCTTGAAATTAAATAGTAATTTAATAGTAATTTTGAATTTAATATGAGTTTTTCTACTTTTTAAACTACAAATTCATTGAAAATTTTTATACATTTCAGATCTAAACTATGATGTGGCTTGCATATATTTTTTTCAGTTTATCATTTGTCCTTAGCCCTTCAATATGATGACTTTTGCCATGTAAAAGTGTTTTGTTATTTTGTTATTTTTTTTTTGATGAATTCTGAATTTTGAGTCCTAGAACGGACTTTTTATACATTGAGATTATAAAACAATTCTCTTGTCTCCCCACCCCACACAATCTCACCCTCTGTAGCTTTTGTGGACTCATTTCCTTACATGTAAATTTTGAATCATTTGAAATTTATTCTGGTATGGATCTGACACTATTTTTGTACCAATAGCATTTATTTAATGTCATTTTATAACTGGTATGAAGTGACTTTATAACATACTAGCTTTAACATACTACCTTTAAATAAGTTTGAGATCAATTATTGAAAATTCTATTCTATTGAATTCATATTCATGTGCCAATACCACAATATCTTAATTACTGAGACTTACGTTTTGCTATTTAAGAGTGCTAATTACAAAATATTGCTCTTGTTTTTCATACATTTTATGGCTCTTTTTACTTTTTCATTTTACAGTATGCAATTTAAAGTCAGCAATGTATTTTAAGAAAATGTTAATTTTGTTTCAAGAGCATATTAAATTTATAAATTAATGGGGAAAATTGATTACTTTTTAGGCTAAATCTTCCTATCAAACAACTCTGTAAGCTATTACCTCAAGCTTTCTTTTGTCAGAAGTATATTAAAATTTTACTAATTTTTTGTTAAGTTTGTTGCTAAGTACTTTTCTTGCTATTAGAAATTTTACATTTCATTTTGTCATACTTTCTAACAAGTTGTATATGTGAAATCATTTACTTTAATTATAATAATTATTTTCTATGGCTTATTTGCCAAGTTCTCTTATTTGCTGTAGTGATTTTTGTTAATTATACTTGATTTACCTCCAAAATAGCAATCCCCAGTCATATAATTTTCAAATAGATATGTAAAACCTATCTTCAAAGCTTATAACTCATTTTTTCTCTATATTCTAATTGTTTTGGTTATAAAATTATTAAATAACAATGATAGTGGACTTCCTTTTTGTTTTATCCTCTGCAACAGTTTAAATAGAAATGGAATTATCTGTTCTTTTGGATTTTATAGAAAATTCCTCTGAAAAATAATCTTAAACTAGTAGTTTTTGGTGATAGGTACTTAACAAAATTTTTCATTTCTTTTATGTTAATTTGTCTTTTTAAATGCTGGTGTGTTTTTTCAATAAAATGGATTTCTGTAAATTATGTTTTTCTAGGAAATTGCTTAACTTTTTAGGTTTTACATAGAAGTAAACACAATTATTTCTTATGACTCTAAATTTTCTCCTTTTGTACTTTAGGTTAACTAGCTACTTAATATTTCTGGCTTTTGGTAATTATGCTTTCCTCTGTTTTTGCTAGATTTGTTTCATTATCTCTATTTTACTGTTTTCTTCTGGTACTTCTAGGCTGTCCTTGCATTATCCTAGTTTTTCTCTTATGTTTCTGGTCATTGTTTTTCAAATTTCTTTGCCATTTTATTTTCGATATCTAAATTGTAAGCGTTGCAGGTTAAAGGTTTAGCCTTCTTTCTCAGCATATTCTTTTTCTATATAGGCTGTCTCATCGATAACGTGGTTTAAATGACTCCCTAAAATATATTACTCATTGAAATTCCACCTCTTAGTTATAGGCACACATTATTCTTTCAGTCATTCATAGACTAATAAAATTACATATATCTAACACTTGGTTCTCTTCCTTCAGTGTTTCTTATCACTGTGAACACCACCAGCATCTGCCTAGTCTCAATCACAGAATCCTAAAGGGATTCTCTCATATATTTGTTCTCTTAACGTCTATTCCCTCTAAATTAATGGATCCCTTTAATTTTCCCACTTAAGTGTCTCTTTAATATATCTTCTCTCTTTACTGTCATGACCCTCTTCTAAGCCACCATCATCTTTTGCCTACCAAGGGGATGGCCTCCTGCCCAGTCTCGGTTTCTTCCCAATTCATTCTTCATATTGAAGCCACGTTAATTCCATAATCCCTTTCTCTTGCTTAAGTTCACTTATAGCTTATTATTATTGTCCAGGGAAAACACTAGAAATATTTATATGTTTTTTAAGGTTCTGAATGATGTGGGCCCTAGACACCAGTCTCAGCTCGAGCCACTCTACCCTTTGCTTTCTCCAGTCCAGACAAACCAGCAGTTTTTTCATTTTCCAAATGCATTCTTCTTCTTGTATCATCTTATGATATTTGCATATTTGCAGTCACTGTTTCTTGAGAAATTCATTCTACTATTCCATTTATTACTAATTCATTATCTTTGGACTTGGTCTTCAAGATGTGTTTCTCAGATTTTTTTCCTCCTTTTTTATTTTTAATTTTTGTGGGCACATTGTAGGTGTATATCTCAGATCAGATTCCTCATATTCATCTTTTCTAGATCCTTTGGGTAGCTCTCTTTCCTCCGTATACCAGTTGAGTTTTCAGGTACACAACAAATTACATAATTATTTGTTTAGTGTTGATTTTTCATACAACATGTAGCCTCAGTGTGGATATCTCCTTGGTACATGACATAATCCCCCAGTCATAGTAAGATGACTATCTACTAAAGAGTTCAAAACATTGAAAGAAAAAATGTTATCAAGGAAAAAATAATAAAAGTTTAGAAAATGTATTATTATTCTCTAAAAATTGAAACAGAAGATCTGTATTAGCACAATATTAATAATCTAGCAGGACAAATAGTTCCAAAGAGAATTATAAATTTAACATTTCATCTTGGCAAAGAAATAAATGATTAATGATCAGTATTACTGTAATTTTCTAACCATCTAGAATCATAAACAGTATGAGATGCCCAAGTTATACAAAATAAACTCTACATGAATATATATGCAAATTTAATCTCACGCATGTAATCTTAGCCCTTTGGGAGGCCGAGATGTGTGGATCACCTGAGGTCAGGAGTTTGAGACCAGTCTGGCCAACATGGTGAAACCCTATCTCTACTAAAAGTACAAAAAATTAGCTGGGCGTGATGGCATGCGCCTGTAATCCCAGCTACTTGGGAGGCTGAGGCAGGGGAATTGCTTGAACCAGAGAGTGGAGGTTGCAGTGACCTGAGATTGTGCCACTACACTCCAGCCTGGGCAACAGAATGAGACTCTATCAAAAAAAATAAAGAAAAAAAAAAAGAAAGAGAAGGAAGGAAGGAAGGAAGGAAGGAAGGAAGGAAGGAAGGAAGGAAGGAAGGAAGGAAGAAAGGAAAGAAGGAAGGAAGATTGCTGGTAGAAAAAATTTCATAAAAAGAAGTGTTCACAACAGGAGGGTAAAAGTTGTTTAATATATGTGACGGAAAATAAGTTATTGTCCTTACGTGTTAAATGAAGTCTTTGTGATTATTTAAGAGATAATCACCAAGAAAATGACAAACGCCTAAGTTAAAGAAAAAAATAATGATTTTAAACAGGCAATTCATACAATATTAAATGCCGAATTATATGGTAATTTTGACTGCTTTAATAGCCACGGGAATGAAAATAGAAAGGGTATATTATTTAATTAGGATGACAATGATTAAAAGAATGATAATATAAGAAATAAAGAATATATTAACATAATTAAGGAATGATCAGAAGAACTAGCTAACATAGAAAAAACAGACATTGTTATACAAAGATGGCAAGATTATAAATTGAAATAACATTCACAGAGGACAAATTGGCATTATGAGTCAAAAATGTTTAGAATGGTCACACTCATTCATTCCTCTCTGAAAAACAACCTAAGAAAATATTCAATTGAACACAAATGGACGTGTCTTACTTGTCATTTAGTGTCCTACTTGCAGAAGTGAATAGGACTTTATGGCATAAATATTCATATTATCTATGTTTATAGATACATCTTATTTTCTTCCCCTTGCTTTTAAAAAGTTTGTTTTTTATTCACTGTAATTTTTTTCTATAAGTCCTTACATATTTAGAAACACATCCTGAAACAAAATAAAATACTAATACACATACACACACACAAGTGCACACACCATTGCTATTTGTAGTTGCAGCTTTTAACAGAGTGCTTAATGTATAGAAACCATTCCATAATTTCTACTTAAATCAAACTGAAGTGAATACTGTATCATAGGAATTATACAAGCAGAACGTGTATTACCCACTTGTCAAGGATGTCTGCCTTCTTGTGAAATAAAATAAATCTTTCATGTTTTTCCAAACCTCATCTCTAGAAGCTAAGTCATGGTATGCTTAATTGATTTTGATTTGCTCTCACATTTTGTATATAGATTTCCTTCATTTAACAGAAACACCATCTCTATTACAGGATTTGGGTAGAGCTAGCAGAGCTGCTGTTTACCCTAGTAAGTGCCCTAGAAAGTCAATTGTTGAAGGCTGAAAGAGTGAGGGTCTTGATCATCTCAGTATACCACTGGAGGCTATGTGAGTAAACAGCAAACTGTTCTCATGAAAGCAGGATGTTGGCGAATTGACAAACTGCGTCTGCCTCCCAGAAGGAATGATGAGGGCAGTCATGACCCAGGTACAAGTGTTTCTTGTGATCAGGCAAATCTAAAGCCTGTTAGCAATAACGTGAACCTGTGATCAATCAAGCAGTTGACCAATCATTACCTCCTCCTCCCTGCTCTTGTTACCCAATAAATACTAAGGGCTGTGAAGCTCGGGGACTGCCTTTGCTCACTAGAAGCAGGGAGCTCTCTTCTTCCCCAGCCCCTTCCTTTAAAACAGTTTTATTTTTGTCTTAAGTTTTCATTTCTACATTTTGTTCCTTCCTTCAGTCTCATAATGATGGTCTCAAGTAGTAACAGTAGTAACAATGGTAACTGCTGTAGTGATGGTCTCAAGCAGTAACAGTAGCAACTGCTGTAATGACTGTCTCAAGTAGTAGCAGTGGCAGTCTGTCACAGTCAATTCTACTTTATCTACAAGTCACCAGCACACAGGTACCTTTTGTTTGCAAAGGCAAATATACAGTAAGTTGCCAGCCAGCAAAGTCTTCATCACTATATCTAAAACTTAAATTTTCAGCTAAGCAAGTCCAGAATTAAACTCTTCATTACTGCTATTAGGCATTAACTTAATCGGTGATGATTATTTTGGTACATTTTTCAAAGTAACATACTCAAATGGCTGTGACATGACAATCTGGAAGTTCAGGGCTAAACGAATATTTTATTTAATTTGTAGAAAGTATAATTCTTGAGATAAATTAACAAATACTAATAAATGCAAAGTTTAACATAAAATTAATGTTATACAGAATTGTAATAATAAGGGAAGTGTTTTGATTTTGTAACAGTTTAGCTTTTAAATAAATACAATGTTTCATTACTTTATTTGAAAAAAATGATTATAAAACATACAATTTGGTAATTGGATGCACATTTTCTTGGAAGGAAGATATTGCAAGTACATGTAACGTAACATTAAAATCAAGAATATTACTACTGTTTAGACCTAAAAGTGTTTGTTCATCAGAAATTAAAGATTTTGCAAATAACTTGCTGTTGTCATTTTTTTTTTTTTTTTTTTTTTTTTTTTGAGATGGAGTTTCGCTCTTTTTGCCCAGGCTGGAGTGCAATGGTGCGATCTCGGCTCACTGCAACCTCTGCCTCCTGGGTTCAAGTGATTCTCCTGCCTCACCCTCCCAAGTTGCTGGGATTACAGGCATGCCCTACCATGCCCAGCTAATTTTGTATTTTTAATAGAGATGAGGTTTCTCCATGTTGGTCAGACTGGTCTTGAACTCCCAATCTCAGATGATCCACCCACCTTGGCTTCTCAAAGTGCTGGGATTACAAGTGTGAGCCACCATGCCCAGCCTGTGGTCATACTATTAATGAAACAATAAATATCTTGATGTCATAAAGCCAAATCACTATGATAGAGTAAAGACCTCAGATTAAAGACTATTCTTATAGTCTCTGTAAACACAGGGATTTTCACACCTTGGTTTGAGTACCTTTTACAATAACTTTTAAAATGGTTATTGATCATTTGTGATTACAATTACTTAGTGAATTAGTCTGTCAATATTTGACAACTCCTAAGATAAATCTAAAATTTCATAAGTTGGTTCTAAAATTCACCTGTAAGATTAAATGACTAAGAAAAGCCAAGATAACTTTAAAGAATAGTGATGGGAAGTTTATTTTAAAACTATTTTTCATATTTATTTTTATTTATAATAACTGGTAATAAATTTTTAAAATTTTTTTTATTGGCAAAAATAATTGTACATATGTATGGGGTACATGTGATATTTTGATATATGCATACAGTGTGTAATGATAAAATCATGGTAATTGGGATATGCATTACCTCATTTTTCATTTCTTTGTGTTGAAAATACTTCAAATCTTCTCTTCTAGCTACTGTGTAATACACAATAAATCATTGCTAACTATAGCACCCCATTGTGCTATCAAACACTAGAACTTATTTATTCTCTCTAACTATATATGTGGACCCATTAACCAACCTCTCTTCACCACCTCACCCTCTTCCCAGCCTCTGGTAGCCACAATTCTCCTCTCCACCTCCACGAAATCAACTTTTTTAGCTCCCACATATGAGTAAGAACACATAATAATTGTCTTTCTTGCTTATTTCACTTAACATAATAACTTCCAGTTCCATCTATCTTGCTGCAAATGACAGGAATTTATTCTTTTTGGATGGCTGAATAGTATTCAGTTGTGTATATATAACACATTTCCTTCATCCATTGATTGTAAAGTTAGGAATAGTACAGTAATAAACATGGGAGTGCAGATGTCTTTTCCATATATTGATTTCCTTGTTTTATATTTAGATACATGCCCAGCAGAAATTGCTGGGTCATATGGTAGATCTATTTTAATATTTTAATGAGCCTCCATACTGTTTTCCACAATGGTTGTACTAATGTACATTTCCACCAAAGGTGTGCCAGCATTCTCCTTTTTCTGCATCCTTGCCAGCATGTTATATTTTGTCCTTTTGATAATAGCTATTTTAAATAGGGTGAAATGATTTTGCATTGTGGTTTTTATTTGCATTTTTCTAATGATTAGTGATGTTGAGCATTTTTTCATATGCCTATTGGTGATTTGTATGTTGTCTTTTGAGAAATGTCTATTCGAGACATTTGCCTATTTTTAAAAATTTATTTATTTATTTTGTTTTTGAGACAGGGTCTTACTCTGTCACCCAAGCTGGAATGCAGTGGCACTATCTCAGCTGACTGCAGCCTCCACCTCCCGGGCTTAAGCAATCCGAGCACCTCAGCCTCCAGAGTACCTGGATTATAAGTGTGCACTACCACACACAGTTAATTTTTGTACTTTTTGTAGAGATGGAGTTTTGTCATGTTGCCCAGGCTGTTCTCAAACTCCTGACCTCAAGCAATCCACCTACCTCAGCCTCCCAAAGTGCTGGGATTACAGGCGTGAGCCATGGAGCCCAGCCGTGTGCCCATTTTTAAACTGAATTGTTTTTTTCTATTAAGTTGTTTGAGTTTCTTATATATTCTGGTTATCAGTTCCATGTTGGCTACATTAATTTGAAAATATTCTCTTCTAATATGTAGGCATCTCATGCTCATGGATTGGAAGAATTAATATTGTGAAAATGACCATATCACCAAAAAAAAATCTACAGATTCAATATAATCCCTATCAAAATAACAATGATGTTCTTCACAAAAATAGAAAAACAGAATCCTAAAATTTATGTAGAATCACAGAAGACTCCAAATAGCCAAAGCAATCTTGAGTAAAAACAACAACAACAACAAAAGAAAAAACAAACAAAGCTGGATGCATTACACTGCCTGCCTTCAAAAATATATTATAAGGCTATCAAAACAGCATTGTACTGGCTTAATAACAGACACATGTTCAAATGGAGCAGGTTAGAGAGCCCAGAGATAAATCCAAGTATTTCCAACTAACTGATTTTCAACAAAGGTACTAAGGGTATTGACTGGGAAAAGGACAGTCTCTTCAATAACTGGTGCTGGGAAAACTGGATATCTGCAAGCAGAAAAATGAAACTGTATCCCTATCTCTCACCATGTATAAAAGTCAAATCAAAATTGTTTAAAGACTTAAATGTAAGACCTGAACCTGTGAAACTACTAGAAGAAAACATTAGGGAAATGCTTCAGAGCATTACTCTGGGCCAAGATTTTGGGGGAAGACCTCAAAAGCACAGGCAACAGAAGCAAAAATAGACAAATTAGATAACGTCAAGCTAAAACGCTTATACACAGCAAAGAAAACAAGTAACATAGTGAATAGACAATCTACCGAATGAGAGAAAATATTTTGAAATCATATTAATTAAAAGTTTGTTGCTAGTGCTGAAAAAGACAGTAGTTAAACCAATAGAGCAAGAGACAGCACAGAAAGAGTCCTGAGCATAAATGGGAAATTAGATATGACAGAGGCAGCATCTGGAGAAAAAAACACGAACTATTCAATGAATGTTAACAAGAAAAGAGACGATTCGTAGGAGGGAAAATTATCAGATTCCCATTATAATCATGCAGAAAAATAAATCCTCAATGGATCAAAGACCTAAATGTGCAAAGCAAAATTATAAAGACCTATGAAGAAAATAAACAAGCATGTGTTTATACCTTAGGATTCGTAAGGATTTCTTGCAAAAATACAAGATATAAAAAATTATTGATAGAGTTGATAACAATAAAATTAATAAACTATAAAATAAAGTTAAATTACAAACTAAACCAGAAGTTATTTGCACTGCATTGTCTGGCAAAGGATTATATCTAGAATATATGAGGATATTGTACAAATCACTAAGTAAAATAATTTAATGGGTAAAATTATCCAAGAATGTAAAGGCTAATAAACATAAGGAAATATTCTGAAATATTATTTCTTGAATAAAAGAACTGTCATTGTCATTATATTGTTATGTCCTTCTTATTAGATTATATTATCGAACATTTTAAAATCTGACAATTCAAAATTTTTTGTGGATATAGAACACTATGTATATTTCTGGTGGTAGTGTAAATTGGTACTACTTTGCGTAATGAAAGTGGAAACACATAGTAAAATCAAAGACGCACACACACACACACACACACACACTACAACCCATAATATTCACCTCTAGATAAATTTTCTATAAACCAGAGGAAACCTATCATATCTGTAATAGGATATATACAAGAAAATCTGCTGAAGGTTTTTATAATAGAAAAATACTGAAATTGTTACTGCCTATATACAGAAGAGGATTAAAAATCTAAGATATTAGGCAATGCTATTTATTCAGGACAGGAATAGGAAAAGATTTCATGATCAAGATGCCAAAAGCAATTGCAACAAAAGCAAAAATTGACAAATGGGTTCTAATTAAACTAAAGAGCTTCTGCATAGCAAAATAAACTATCAGTTGAGGAAAGAGAAAATCTACAGAATGGGAGAAAGTTTTTGACAACTGTGCATCTGACAAACATCTAATATCCAGCATCTAAAGGAACTTGAACAAATTTATAAGTAAAAAACATTAAAAGGTGGACGAGTACATGGACAGACACTTAAAAAAAAAAAAGGCATACATGCGGCCAAAAATCATATGACAAAAAGCTCAGTATCACTAATGATTACAGAAATGCCAATCAAAACCACCATGAGATACCATCTCACACATGTAAGAATGGCTATTACAAAAAGTCAAAAAATAACAGATGCTGGCAAGGTTATGGAGAAAAAGAAACACTTATACATCGTTGGTGGGTGCATAAATTAGTTTAGCCATTATGGAAGACAGTGTGGTGATTCCTCCAAAGCCTAAAGACAGAAATAGCATTTGACCCAGCAATCCCATTGCAGGGCATATACCCAAAGTAATGCAAATTATTCTATTATAAAGACACACACATGTGTATGTTCATTGCAGCACTATTCACAATAGCAAAGACAAGGAATCAACCTAAATGTCCATCAATGACAGACTGGATAAGGAAAACATGGTACATACACACCATGGAATGCTATGCAACCATAAAAAGAAAAAGATGATGTCCTTCCTTAGCCAGGACATGGAAGAAGTTGGAGTCCAGTATCCTTAGAGAACTAACACAGGAACAGAAAACCAAAAACTGCACTTTCTTACTTATAAGTGGGTGCTAAATGATGAGAACACATGGACACATAGAGGGGAACAACACACACTGGGACCTATTGGAGAGTGGAGGATGGGAGAAGGGAGAGAATCAGGAGAAATAACTAATGGGTACTAGGCTTAATACCTGGGTGATGAAATAATCAGTACAACAAACCCCTATGACTCAAACGTTTACCTATGTAACAACCTGCACATATACCCCTGAACTTCAAATAAAAGTTAAAAAAATCTAAGGTATATCACTGTGATGGAAGGCTACTTAGTAGTGAATTAATGAAATAGAACCACATGAATCCATGTAGATAGATCTTTAAAAAATACTAAATGTGTAAAAAAGCAAGCTGCGAAAGTATGCCACCTATTATGGTAAATACTAAAAGCATCCAAATCAATATCATATATTAATAAAAACTGTAGAACACCATCCTCACTCCAGTGATTTTACTGTGCTGGCTCACAATTTAGAAAGGGAGGTCTAAGTCATCTAATGTTAGCAATTGCAATATCTTCAATAAAAATATGTACATCTTTGGTCAATACCTGAGTGACAAAAGAGAGAGAAGAGATTTTCTGTAGCCTGCTTTCTCTCTCTTTTGTAGTTTTGTTTAGAATGGCATTCTAGTTGGCCATGAGAAGTAGAGAGCAAGTCACTTGAAAGGTAGTCTCTCGGCAGGAATGTTCACTGCTTAGTCTAGCAGTTTCCTCTGAGCTACTCTGGGTGAAGGCACTTTCCTGTCTGCACTTTGCTGACGCTGCTGGTAGAGGTGCAGAGCTATAAATCCTTTTCTAGAGTAAAAGAGATGACACTGTGGGCTCTAGATCAGTTAGAGGGCTGCCATATGACAGAGGATGTTACCACTGTGGAAAATTGTACATGTTTATTTGCCTTTTTTTTTTTTTTCTCATAAAAATCTTTAGAGCACTGAGTTCCTGCCCCAAATCTGACTCCATGTTAGGAACCAGCTGCAACAATGGTCCTACTTTGCTAAGGGGAGGGCTGATATTCAGTTAGCATAATCCAAGATCTCCATGTCAGTTGCTAAAACATTTAAATGCTTTCATCTTGACTGCTCCATCTCTGACCTTCAGAGGGCCAGCAAACAAAAGGTTAATGCACTTCTTCAGGATGTATCTGTTTTTACTGGGCATTTGGGCTTTTCAAAATTCTAAATATTTTATTATCACTTCGGCTTGGAGACCAGTTATATAAATAAAAGTTTAGAGGGTTGACTTTTATGCTTTTCTGTCACACATGGAGACACACACACACACAGATTTACATAAAAAATGAATGGGGAACAGATTAGCATATAGAGTATATTGTGTATTATTTATATTAAGGGATGTCTTTGGGATGAACACCTATGATTGTGAGATAAAGGGAGCTAGATTGGGCAGAGAGAGAAGTTGAGGAACAACGTAAGTCAACAACAGCCTGAGTTGACTTCACAGGGAGCTTTGTACCTCATATGACCCATTGCAGGTGCACCTCATTGGGACAAAATGGCCAGGTCTTTATAATCTCCGTCAATCAGTGGAGTCTGCTGACTCAGGTAGGGCGTGACCTTAGGTGAGGTTGCTCTACAGCTCAGAGCTTCTCCAGAGTCACTGGCACCTGAAAGGTCTCTGCTGACAGGAATTCCATCAGCAGAGGCAACAAGTCTTTCCTTGAAGAGAAATCCACGTTCATCATAAATCAGCACTACGGTTTTATTATAGCACTGAAAAAAAGATAAATGCACTTTAAGATAGGTTCGGCTTTAAAACATGAACATAGATCAAGTTTTTTAAACTGTATGTTTTAGCACATGCACAACATTTTAAATTTGGACTTCCACAGATATTAATGTATGTGAGATTAAATATCTTCCTGTAGTCTAAAAATATTAAATCAGTTTCACCATTTCTCTTATTACCTCTTTTCTTTTTGCCCCTCTATTTCTTCTTCATTTTATCTACTTTCTTTATAAAATACTCCTCCTTCATGTAAATCATAAATAAACTCAGGAGAATAAAAATGTCGGGGTCAGATTAATGTAGAATATACTAGAAGACTGACATTACAGATATTAGAAACCACTTACAGATTCTTTTAGTATTAATAGGCTCACACATTTGTAACAACTTCAAGTTTGATATTGTACCATATGACTCAGCTCCCTCCACTTACACTGCTATAATTTTCCTCAAATTTTCTTGTAGACCAGAAGAAAATTTGGAAGATTCTAAACATTACTGTCTGAGCCAGGATACATTACAACACAGAGCCTGAGGTGAAGCTTACGTGCTACACTTTATTAGGCATGCAATACCAGGGGAGCAAGAATGAAAAGAGCACTGGAGACGGTAAGAGGGAGAGCATAATGGTAAATTTTATGTGTTATCTTGATTGGGCCAAGGGATGTCCAGACAGCTGGCTAAACTTCATTTCTGGGTGTGTCTATGAGGGGGTTTCAGGGAAATATTAGTGTTTGAATTGGTAGACTGAGTAAAGCACATGGGCCTCATCCTGAAGGGGTGGCCTGCCCCTCCACACCTGTGGGTGTTTCTCGATAGGTGGAACGAGAGACTTGAGAAACGAAATGAGACACAGAGACAAAGTATAGAGAAAGAGAAAGTGGGCCCAGGGGACCAGCGCTCAGCTTACAGAGGACCCATGCTGGCACCGGTCTCTGACTTCCCTTAGTATTTATTGATAATTATCTTTACCATCTTAAAGATAAGGGGGTGGCAGGACAATAGGATCATTGTAGGGAGGAAATCGGCAGTAAGACATATGAACAAAAACCTCTGTGACATGAATAAGTTTAAAGGAAAATGCTGTGCCTTGAGATGCATATGCAAACATCTCCATAAACCTTTTAGCATTATTTCAGCCTATCACATGGGGAGAAACCTTGGACAATACTTAGCTTTCCTAGGCAGAGGTCCCTGCGACCTTTGGCCCTGTACGTGTCCCTGGGTAGTTGAAATTAAGAGAATGGTGATGACTTTTAACCAGCAAGCTGCCTTCAGGCACTTGTTTAACAAAGACACATCCTGCACAGCCCAAAATCCATTAAACCTTGAGTCACCGCAGCACATGTCTCTTGCAAGGACAAGGTTGGGGGTAGGGTCACAGATTAACAGCATCTCAAATACAGAACAAAATGGAGTCTCTTATGTCTACTTCTTTCTATATAGACACAGTAACAGGCTGATCTCTCTTTCTTTTCCCCACATCATCCAATCAACTGAGGTCCTGAATATAACAAAAAGATGGAGGAAGACTAAATTAACTGCCCGACTGCTGTGCTAGAATATCAATTTTCCCTTGTCCTTGCACTCCTGATTTTCAGGTATACCTGAACTAGAATTTATATCATTGGCTTTCTCGCTCTCAGGCCTTCAAACTATACCACCATTGTTCATAGGTCTCCTAGGGAGCAGATGATGGGACTTTCCAACCTCTATAAATATGTGAGCCAATACCCTATAGTAAATATCTTCATGGATGGATAGATGTAGATAGGTGTCCTATTGCTTCTGTTTTTCTGGAGAACCCTGACTAAGTGAATATATACAAAGTGAATAAAAGGTGACTACTGAAGATATCTTCACAAGAAAGTACAACTGATTTCCATTCTGTAGGTTGCCTGTTCACTCTGATGGTAGTTTCTTTTGCTGTGCAGAAGTTCTTTAGTTTAATTAGATCCCATTTGTCAAATTTGGCTTTTGTTGCCATTGCTTTTGGTGTTTTATACATAAAGTCCTTGGCCATGCCTATGTCCTGAATGGTATTGCCTAGATTTTCTTCTAGGGTTTTTATGGTTTTAGGTCTAACATTTAAGTCTCTAATCCATCTTGAATTAATTTTTATATAAGGTGTAAAGAAGGGATCCAGTTTTAGCTTTCTACTGATGGCTAGCCACTTTTCACAGCACCATTTATTAAATAGGGAATCCTTTCTTCTTTTCATCAGGTTTGTCAAAGATCAGATGGTTGTAGATGTGTGGTATTATTTCTGAGGACTCTGTTCTGTTCCATTGGTCTATATCTCTGTTTTGGTACCAGTACCATGCTGTTTTGGTTACTGTAGCCTTGGAGTATAGTCTGAAGTCAGGTAGCGTGATGCCTCCAGCTTTGTTCTTTTGGCTTAGGATTGTCTTGGCAATGCAGGCTCTTTTTTGGTTCCATATGAACTTTAAAGCATCTGACAAAGGGCTAATATTCAGAACCTACAAAGAACTCAAACAAATTTACAAGAAAAAAACGACCCCATCAAAAAGTGGGCAAAGGATATGAACAGACACTTCTCAAAAGAAGATATTCATACAGCCAACAGACACATGAAAAAATGCTCATCACCACTAGCCGTCAGAGAAATGCAAATCAAAACCACAATGAGATACCATCTCACACCAGTTAGAATAGTAATCATTAAAAAATCAGGAAACAACAGGTGCTGGAGAGGATGTAGAGAAATAGGAACACTTTTACATTGTTAGTGAGACTGTAAACTAGTTCAACCATTGTAGAAGACAGTGTGACGATTCCTCAAGGATCTAGAACTAGAAATACCATTTGACCCAGCCATCCCATTACTGGGTATACACCCAAAGGATTATAAATCATGCTGCTATAATGACACATGCACACATATGTTGATTACCGCACTATTCACAATAGCAAAGACTTGGAACCAACCCAAATGTCCATCAATGATAGACTGGATTAAGAAAATGTAGCACATATACACCATGGAATGCTATGCAGCCATAAAAAAGGATGAGTTTGTGTCCTTTGTAGGGACATGAATGCAGCTGGAAACCATCATTCTCAGCAAACTATCACAAGAACAGAAAACCAAACACTGCATATTCTCACTCATAGGTGGGAATTGAACAATGAGATCACTTGGACACAGGAAGGGGAACATCACACACCGGGGCCTGTAGTGTGGTGGGGGGAAGGGGGAGGGATAGCATTAGGAGATATACCTAATGTAAATGACGAGTTAATAGATGCAGCACACCAACATGGCACATGTATACATATGTAACAAACCTGCACGTTGTGCACCTGTACCCTGGAACATAAAGTATAATTTTTAAAGAGTGGTATAAAATTACTGTTAACAAATTACATCTGATGAAAGAAATAGATTCTTGTTCTATAAAGCTTTTATGTATAAGTATTCCTTTGACAGAAAATAAAATTTAAATTGGAAACAAAAAAGAAAACAAACAAAGAAAAACAAAAAGAAAGTACAACTGATTTCTTAGTCACTATGGATGGTGCTTAGAAGCTGTCATAGAGGGAGAAGGACAAATCATTTACCTTCTTGTTCCTTTCAGTGTATTTTTTCTTACTGTTCAAAGGTTGATCCAGAGCCATTAATTCCTTGATAATTTCAGGGTAAACTTTATATAGCCCCACCAGGCAATCACTGGAAAAGCCAGATTGCTCTTCCCATGGCATGGAACCTCACCAGAGTGTGAACATTGTGAATAAAACCAGAGTCTCCATAGCTCTAGCAACATTAAGATGAAAGTCATGCACAATGCTGGCCTTCTTATCTGGGGATACTAAGTTGTCAGGAAACAAAGCTAAGGGCATAGGTTGGGATTGCATGCACAGGCAAGCTATACCAATAAAGACTGAGCTGTCTCAGGGGTTGTCTTACTGACCCAAGGATAGAGAAACTGGAGAAGCTCAGGTGAGTCTGAGTCTGGCTATACAACCATGCCTGGGTGAACTCAGCTAAACAAATCCAGAAATTTACACAACATAATTCACTATAAATCATTTCATAAAATTCCATATGGCATTGCATTCATATAAATAAAAACAGTGGTTCCCTGTTATTAACTTATAATAAAAACTCAGACTTGGACATGACCTTAGAAATCATGGAAGTAAGTTTCATCACCATTATTAGGAAAGGAACAATAAAATGACTTACTCAAAGTTATAGAGAACATCTGAGATTGAAGAATAGAACTTAATGGATTCCTAAGCCAAGGATTTGATTCACTGTTTCACGCTTTCTCTCATTTCATATCCTAAAATCTTTAAACAGACTTAACACAGGACCCTGTTCAAAATGATACACAACTCACCAACATTTAAAAATGTATATGCAAAGAAATAGACATATGAGAAGGAAAATTATTCATATTGAGAAAAGATCTTCTGATATTACAAAATGAAATCGTACCAGATGCCTTAGAATAGTAAGGTTGATTTCTACCATGATACTCCTAGCAAAGACTTTTCAGATTATCTGGTTCATAGAATATTAATGTGGCATCAATGGGCCCCTTCAGGAATTTCCACTGAAGTTACATGCAAAGCATTGTGCCTGTGTATATTTTCATAGGAAGAAGTTTTATGGTTTATAAGATCCTCAAAGAAGTCTGTTAAAGGTTAAAATGATAGAAAAAGAGGAGGAGCAAGAAAAGGCTTACTCAACTGCTTAATTTTTATCCAGGAGGAAACAGAGGCTCAGAGAACTGTCAAGTAATAGTCCCAACTGCACAAGATGAATGACTGGCAGATTTAGGGCTAAATTATTGCTCTCGTGACTCTAGGTCCAGTGCAATACCATGAATAGAAACCTTTCTTAGAGCTTTGGACCAATAACTTTTTCTAGAAGAACCAAGAGTTAGAAAAAGACAAGAAAGCTAAATATTAAGGTCAAAGGTATTTTTATTCTTTCCTTTAGACAGAGTTTACAGGTAAAATGTTCATATTTTTTGTAACAGAAAAAAGTGAAAACCTAAGAATTTTTGCTTTTCCCAAGAGGTTTTGCCTTTCCCAAGGTTTCAGTCAGTTAATGACCATGCTGATCTGGACTCTTTGGCTCTATCTTCCTTTCACTCCTGCTGTTTCTGAAAAAGTGAAGCATGAACAGAAATTAACAGAAAGCATGTATGTCAGTTGCACATTCACAGAAATCAAAATTTACAAACTCACTCTATTATTAAATCTCATATTGTATGGAGAGAAAGACTAGGTAAGAAAAATAATTTTGTATACCCTGGAAAGTGACTTTTAGAACTTGAAAGTAATGTGTAGATAGCTATGGTATTTCTTTAACCATGCCCTTTTTTTCTCTAAGTTATGGTGAGAAACAAGATGTTATTCCTGGTCTAAATATAAATAACAGCTTATCCAGAAATTATCTAATTATCTAGCAAACTTGTTAATTTTTACTCTGCATCTGTCATTACAAAACAACTTTTAAAGTCATCTTCATTATTTAATAGAGACTTTGATTTTTTTAATATTCAATAATAATGTGGATTTCAAAGGGCATTTCAGCAATCTCCCTAAAGATATAAACCCAGTATTTTCAGAATAGGTATCTTATTAGAGAAAACTTGGGGACTGACAAGGTTTTTGTGATTTGGGGTCAGTTCTTGGGTTATATTTTCTTTCAGAATGAAGTTGTTCTCTCTTCATTATATGCCATGTTCCTTTTATTCACTTTATTATTATTTATGCTATATTAACTTTGCCTAAATTCTGACTTTTGTCCTTCATTTTGCTCTTTTGTGTAGATTGGCAGCTCTATTTATACCCTTTATTTTATACTGAAATAGAGTAAGTTTTTCTTGATTACTGTGTATCTGAAGCCTCTCTCTCCTCTGAGCGTTTTGTTGAGGACTGGATTTTTGTAGCACGTGGACTGGGGGTTGTAAGAGACTGCAGAACCGGAAGGGTTCAGTAGGACTATGTGGTATCTGCATCTATTTTGTCCAAGTTTTGTTAAATGCTCCATACCTGTGTTCATTCCACTGTGTGGGGGATGCATCCCTGCCCAGTGCAGATAGGACCTTTGACATCAGATAATTCCCATAACCCAATTTGGAGACGCTGACACATTCATTATGATTAGTTCAGTTGTTATCTCATCTTTTCTCTTATATCCACTTCCTAACAATAGAGGAGAAAAACATATGCATAATGTGGTTTTGGCATTTACTTTTTTAAGTTATTTGTTAAATTTGTTGTGGGCACCTACTAGGTATACATATTTATTGGGTACATGAGATGTTTTGATACGGGCAAGCAATGTGAAATAAGCACATCATAGAAAATAGGGAATCCATCTTCTCAATCCTTTCAGTTACAAGCAATCCAATTACATTCTTTATTTTAAAATATACAACTAAGTTTTTAATGACCATACTCACCCTACTGTGCTATCAAATATTAGGCCTTATTCATTCTTTTTACATATTTTTTTTACCCATTAACCATACTTACCCTTCCCCACAATCTTCTACTACCCTTTCCAGCCTCTGGTAATCGTTCTTCCTTCTACTGTCTATGTCCATGAGTTAAACTGATTTAATTTTGAGATTAAAAATATAGTGGCGAGGGAAACAGCCGAGGAACTCCATAAACAATGTCTTCCTCCCACTTGCTCTCAACTTCTTGCTTATTTATTTTATCTTTTATGTTCTGCTTGATTAAATTGCAGTTTGCTACTGGAAAGAATTAGCACTAAGCATTTATGGGACTGTTTAGCTTTTCCTTTACGGCTTTGTGCCCATTAGGGAATCACCAAAATGGTGAAGTACAGTCATTTTCCCAGTCCCTTACAGTGACTCAGAAGAGGTCAGGTGGGGGCTTCTAATCTTGTGGAAATGTCTACTTCCTCCCCCAGACTCCCGAAACTCATCCGCCTTCCATTATTCTCTTGAGTGGAGCTGTGAGTGATACTTTTCAGGACTTTGATTTCTCTTCTAATCCCCAGCCCCCTCCTCAGCACACAGTGAGCAAAATTTGGCACTGCTTCCACCGGCCCAAGCCAAAACATGTCAATATTTTGAACACAGTACTACCCATTTGTTTTGCTATCCTGCACTCATTTTCTTTTTTTTTTTTTTTTTTTGGAGACGAAGTCTTGCTCTGTCGCCCAGGCTTGAGTGCAGTGGCGCGATCTCGGCTCACTCAACCTCCTCCCTGTGGGTTCAAGCAATTCTCCTGCCTCAGCCTCCCGAGTAGCTGAGACTACAGGCACCTGCCACCATGCCCAGCTAATTTTTGTGCCTTTTGTAGAGATGGGGTTTCACCACGTTGGCCAGGATGAGCTCAATCTCTTGACCTTGTGATCGGCCTACCTTGGCCTCCCAAAGTGCTGGGATTACAGGCGTAAGCCACCGCGTGCAGCCAATCATTTTCTTGTATTGTATATTTGATTCGTATATTTTTGTTGTGTTTTTTTAACTTTTTGTATCTCCTCATTGCTTGATTTTCTCATAAACAGCTTTTAGTATTTTAATGTAAGTTCACTGGCTTAAAATTACTGTCTAGAAAAGATAACCTTTTAAATGACTAAAATATGAATGCATTTACAGAAGGACTGCTGTGATCAGTGTTAATGGACAAAATACACGAAAAAAGTAAAGGGGGCATTGATTCTTTCTCAATGTTTTCTTCTCATTGCATGTTTATATTTGTTTCCTTGATTTAGTGTTCCTGCCTGGAAAAGTCTGTTTTCTCTTTCATTGTATACTTTGAGTATTCACAGCATATTATATCAATGTTCTTAGGAGGCACTTGAATCTCAGTATTCTCATTACTCACGACAAAGAAAGAAGGAACAAGGTGTGGTTGAATTCTGACAAGAGACTTTCTCCTTCCTCCATTTCTCAGCTCAGTACACACACACACACACACACACACACACACACACACACACACACACGTTCTCGCTCGCTCTCTTTCTCTCCCTCCCTCCCTCCCTCTCTCCTATGTGTGTGTTCATCATAGACTGTTGGGAACAGGCCCCCAAATCTGGCTATAAACTGGCCCCCAAACTGGCCGTAAACAAAATCTCTGCAGCACTGTGGCATGCTCGTGATGGCCTTGGCGCCCACGCTGGAAGGTTGTGGGTTTAACAGAATGAGGGTAAGGAACACCTGGCCCACCCAGGGCAGAAAACCGCTTAAGGCGTTCTTAAACCACAAACAATAGCATAAGCAATCTGTGCCTTAAGGAAATGTTCATGCTGCAGATAACTAGCCAGACCCATCCCTTTATTTCGTCCCATCCCTTTATTTCCCGTAAGGAATATTTTTAGTAAATCTTATGACTGGCTTGCTGTCAATAAATATGTGGGTAAATCTCTGTTTGTGGCTCTCTGCTCTGAAGGCTGTGGGACCCCTGATTTCCCACTCCACCCTCTGTATTTCTGTGTGTGTATCTTTAATTCCTCTAGTGCCGCGGGGTTAGGGTCTCCACAACCGAGCTGATCTCGGCAGTAGACTACAATATTCTCTTAGTTGTACAATCAGAAATACAATGTTCAGAGATTTCCTTTGTGGCTCAACTTTTCCCACTGAGGTCATGTGATATGAATCTTTATTAAGATCCTCCTCTGGAAAAGGTAATGGCCACTATCAAGAAAGTTGATGGGTTTCACTGAAGACAGCACCTAGTGCTACTGAGAAGGAAAATTAGAAAGCAGATGGATACCTGCAAAGAAAAGGCCTAATTCAGGAAGTTAGCCAAGGCTGCTGTGCTGGTGATGTTGCCAAGACTCCCCAGTATTCTTCACAGCTACAGGGTTCTATTAAGTTAATAGGAGACTCCTACAATGGCCAGAAATTAATTCTGTCTTTTTGTTTAGCAGTGAAAGTTATATGGACTTTGTTAAAGTCAAGATGCCAAGCATTAATTGAATACAATTGCCATAGTAATGTCACAATTACAGGATACCTTCACAGAGGATATGACACCTTTAAAAATATTTGAAAAAACTGTGCACACATGTGCCTACACACACACACTTAGAAGATACACATATAGGAGAGTATATATACATATATCAAGTATAATTATAAAAATATAAAAAGACATATAAATAGATATGTCTTTTTATATTTTTATAATTATATATTGTGTATTTGTGTGTGTATGGAAAGTGCCCAAAAGAAATCATTTGATTCATGATTGTGAAGCTGACAATCAATTTATATTCTGAGGAAGTGGCCATTATATTAAAATGTGTCCTGTATTTGTTGAATGAATGATACTAGAAGATAATGGTTTTATTATAATTTGTGCTATTCTAAGCAAATATAAATTGTCAGTAGTTTATATCTAAGCAACTAGTTAGTCTAAACAGAATGAGTAGGAGCTAGGAATTATTACCACAAAGGAAAACAAAATGATAAAATGTAATTTATATAAAAGAGCTAACCCAGAGTCACTATTTAATAAATGGTAGCTATTGTGATAATAATGATTCTAAAGTATTTTATTTTCAACTATTGTTTCCATATAATACTAACTTCCAAAAAATACACTGAAGCAGTATGTACTAGAAAAACAATTTTTAAGGAACTTAGTAACTACTTAATAAAAGCTGAAACAGAGTGAGAAAGTTATGTTATAAAGGATTAGAGGTAAATTGGGATAGGGAATTATGCAGGAAATGATGAATTAAGGGAATCCATCGCAATTGAGCACAAAACTTACCTCTGAATATAAGTCAAGGAAAGAAGAAAAACATAATGAGACATAACTTTAACAGCTGAAAAACAAGGAATCATACCAATTTTCCAGAAGAGACAAATACTCCCCTATCTATGCAATCCATCAGAAATTTATCTTGTGAGTATTTCTATAAATAGCATGGGCTACTTCCAGTTTGCTAGGGGCTCTTCCAATATAAAGCCTATAATTATCTATGTAAAACTTTCACTGGAAAACATTAATGTTTATAAAATAAATTACATGGTCTTCCTCTTAATAGCAGAAAAGGTACTGAAACACATGAATTAATCTAGTTTTAATGAGGCCTGAAATATATTGGAGGACTTTTTAAAGAAACAGAATATACAATTATATATACAATATTAGAAAGAAAATATTTATTTTGTGAAAAAAATAAATCACGCAAATTAATACTTGAAAACTTGACCAAAAACTAACAGTCTGCAGTAACGCAGTATTTTGCCTGTTTGCTGACTGTATTCTCTAGGAACACCTCTTCCTAGGACAATAATTTTATTATATTATCTATAAAGAGAATAGCATGATTAAATGTATTTATTATTACTGATAGTTACAAGAGGTTTATTAGAGCTTCATAGTTTGTAATGCCACATAAATTTTTAGTATTGTTGTCAAATTTGGGAAAATCTTAATCAAGTTCATTTTGTATATGAGCTATAAGAATTCAGGGAATTTATATTTTAAGTTTTCTTGGAATGACTAATTTTAAGTATTTCTTAAACTGACAGCATACATTGAACCAATACGGTATCAATACTATCGTTCCAGTAATGTATGAGTCTTTTTGTCTCTATTAATGTCAACAATTCCTGTCAAATTGAAATAGAATCAGCAAGAAATTTAAATACTTTCTATGTATTCACATGATGAATTCCTCTTCATTAATTGGATTATCAAACAATCCAGAAGTCTATTTGTTACTTCTATGAGAAATTTATCTTTCTTCTTCAGGATTTGCTGTTTTAAGTATGATCTAGTTAGCATTTTGTCTGAAACTTCAAGAGTTCAGCAAGAGAAGAGCTGTTGGATAAAAAGATATGATCTGAAGCACTGGAATGCATATATCATGCAACTTCACACACACTTAACTTGCTGTTTATAGCCCCTCTACAGGTTTGTGTCTTACAAAGACAGAAATTCTGATAGATACTTTTCCCTCTCTTCCCATGGGGGAAAAATGTCCTGCGGTTGCTTAAATTATTTATGCTATGTTAAGTTTATTCCTTGCAGGGAGAAACTTCTACATTCACTTCGCATCAATGGAAACAGAATGGTCTGCTAACCATTCTGCATGTTTTATAGTTAGAAGAGTTGTTGAAGGACTAGTTATGGCTGTATTTCAAAGCATGTTTCTTTTCCACTACCCTCATTCTTCCAATTCTGGCCACATTATGAACTCATGCCCTGCGGCTTTGTGTCGAGCTGGCACATTATGTACCAAGATGGCTAGGAATAGCGATATTTTCTAATGAGATGACTGCCATCACATAATACAACCCATTAAATTTCAAATAAAGGTTTGACCAACCCGAATTCCTTCTAGATACCTGACATTTCTGGGGCCACACTAACTTCAACAGACAAGGAAAGAATTGTGTCAAAGGAGAAAGTGGAATGAACTCAGGCAGTGATTTTAATATGTTGTTGAGAAAATATTTTATATCTTGAAATTTTATGAAATTTTCTACTTTATGAACCCAGTGTAAGGGCCCCTCTTAGGGCCTAGGAAGGTACCTATGGGAGTAACAGGCCCTGAAGGCACAACTTAATTGTCTTCATGGTAAGTCTCACTGGGCAGATGTGATACAAGGGGACTTCCATTACTGCAGGTCTCAGTAAAGTCCTAGGGCCATGAGTTAAGTAGGAGTGAACCCTACAAAGCCTTGAAATACAGCTTTGTAGTTTGTTTTACCATAAGAAATCTAGAAAAATCAATGTTTAGAATATCCTACTTTAATATCAATACTCTAAGCAAAACATTTTTTATGAGACAATTTAAAATTGAGATAGGTAGGGAAGGAATTCTGTATTATCAATCTGAAAGACACCTACATGTGTGAACATATAATGTGAAATAGTCAGGCTTTAATTTTACTAATACCAACTTCCATAAGGGTGGCCCTGGTATTTTCCAATCTGATCTCCAGAATATTGACTTTACTGGGCAAGGCTAATAGCGAATGTATTTATATATCAAAATATATGTCTTTTATTTGGGATTTTATGGAGTCATATCTGGAGTTATAGAAGATGACTGAGTCTACTCCTCTGCAATAAGGACTACAGATGGCAACATTGACAATTAGTTAAGAAAAATAATTTCCTACGTCAAAGTATGTGACATTGCCAATTTTATAAAATGCCTGCATAGGAAGAAAGTATTTGCAATGGATCTTGAGAAAGTAACTGGCTCGAAGGAAAGACACTTTAAATAGGAGAAAACAACTTGACCAAAATTGTGAAGATAGGGGTGTTTTCTTAAAATAAAACAATACTCAGAGCGAGACTCCGTCTCAAAAAAAAATAAATAAAATAAAATAAAATAAAACAATACTCTTTTTGAAAGCAGTAACACTTTCTCTATTAAAAATGAATTTCGAAAGTCTTATAGTCCCTAATCATTCCCATTGCAATAGTTTTCTCTCAAAATTACTGAGAAAAATAAACAAAAGGAAAAAGCAAATGGCTTATTTCATGAATTATTTACATCTTTACTAAGAAAATAAAGTAAAGGAGTTGAGAAGAGAAAGGGCATGGCTTCAAGACTTTGATCTTTCTCGCTAGGATGGAGAGCTCCATGCACGGGAGTACAAGGAAACCCAAGAGGTTCTTTAGGGCTTGTGAAAAGAAAAAGGGACAATTGGGGCCTCTTTCTGAGGAAGCCCAGAAAAAGCAATCCTTTTGTTTCCCGTCTTGAGGAGAAACATGGTGTGGGGCTCACTCAATGTTTTTATCTTCTCAATCATCAGTCTTATGCATAAATTGATATGAGATCATAAGGCCTGATATTCAAGGCTTGAAATAGTAGTCTCGTGTTTCATTTTCTCCTGTCCTTCTGAATAGCCTCTTGGTCTATTTTCTCCTTATCCCACGTATTCTGAATTGTAATCTTATCATGCATTAAATTATGCTTAACTTTTCTAGCATCCTTCAGGATGCTAGACAATTAAACATGTATCATATGTTTTTGTTGATAAACATACATCTATATCTGACTAACGCAAGAATTTGTACTTTATAATTTCTGTGCACAGTCTTGCCCCAGCCCTCAAGAGAAGCATCATTACAAAACATTGCAGGGAATTAAGATATTGTAGTTGAGGATTATTCCCCCTAAACATACCTACAATACTTATATTTTCTATTTTTAAACCAAAGACTCACTTTCGCTTCTATAGTCAATAATAGAGGAAATACATTTTTAACATTAGTGTCATTCTTATATAACATTTGAATGAATTTCTTCCTCCAAATATAATCTAATTTTTAAAAATAAATTGCATAATATGTTTTCAAGTATTGTGTGAGTCTATATTCCATTATTTCAATTGGGAAAAGTCATAATATATTCCTTGCCTAATGAAAAGTTTCAACCACAGATACTATGAAAGTTTTCTCAGACATCTAAATATCACATAAGATTAACTGTTTACAACACCAATTAAGTAATATCTAGGTAGCTTGTTAGTGGCATGTATGTATTCTAACTGCGATGATAACATATAGAATCAGATACAAACTATATTGCAATAACACCTATTGCAATATTAATACAATTGAAAACATGATT
Organism: Macaca mulatta; assembly: GCF_049350105.2. Lineage (NCBI taxonomy): Eukaryota > Metazoa > Chordata > Mammalia > Primates > Cercopithecidae > Macaca > Macaca mulatta. The sequence continues at coordinate 129,403,542 of NC_133411.1, forward strand.
TAGATAGGTAAGAAATGCAGACAACAACTAGCAGAATAAAATATAACAAAGCCATTATAAGGCTGGTTTAAATATTGAAATATGTTGTACTAAAATATTTTCATATATGGGATATAAAAATTTACAATCACAACAAGCATTTTCAAAATGAGAGTTTGGCATTACAAAAGCTTCATTTTTACACATTTTAAGCAAAAGGAAAAGAATGATTTCAGTTCAGATTTTTTTAAAAGAAAATATCTCTAAAAGCATTTCTAAATGTATTATGAGTGGCTGAGTAAAACCTAGCTAATAACTTCAATTTAGAAATGCAAATTATATTTTACATTATTCACTTTCAATAAGCCATCAGTCAAAGGTGATGCCACTGATAATCATTTTTCTTTCCCATTAAAAGTAACCAAAAGTTCCTTTCAACACATTTTTATTTCTGCTGTCTAAAAGACAGTTCTTAAATCTGTGACAATTATATTTTTAAAATTAAAAACTTTTTTCACAAAAAGCAATGCATTTTTTTTAAAAAAAGGAAATATAAGAAAATTCACCAGTACTATATATATATAATGACAAAAAAATGGGTCATACTTTTCACATCTTTTTATAATCCCGAGTTATTCTAAAATATGGTTAGATTCTCTTTTTTAGTGAGATTTAGAATTGGAAATGATCTTGTCAAGCTATCGTATAAAACCTTAGAACATATTTTGCCTAGTAGTGCTTTCCCAAAGATTAAAAAAGGATTAATGTTTTTCTATGCTTTAAAAAAATCATTAGTTCACATTTTGTTAATTTGAAATTGTTGTAATTTCAACCAGTACTGGACTGAGGTTTGCCTTTTTTAAATAATATTTATTGAAGTATAACCTACATAAGGAATATGGACAAATTATATGTTACAGTTTGATGAATTTTTCACAAACTGAACATACCCAGCTAGATCAAGAAACAGTATTGCACCAACCTCCTAGAAGCACTCCCTTGTGACGTCTTCCAGTGAGTACTAACCCCTTGGTCTAATAGTATTCCTGACTTGTAACACCATAGATTAAGTTGTCCTGTTTGTAACTTTACATATAAATCATACAATATGTAGTCATTTTTGTCTGGATTATTTCAATAAGGATTCTAATTGTGAGACTGATCTATATTATTGAGAGTAATTGCCACATTTTTAATTATCACTGTTGTATAGTACTTCATTGTATGAGTATATAAAAATTTGTTCTGAAGTCTTCTATCATTGGACATTTACATAGTTTCTAGTATGGGACTATCATGAATAGTGCTGTAATAAATATTTTGTATGTCTTTTGGTGAACATATGTACACATTTCTGTCCAAATAGAAATTTCTGGGTCAAAAGATATGGATATATTCGTGGTTAGTATATAGTGCCAACTAATTTTCCAGAGTATTTTTCAAAGTGATTGCATCAAGCTATATCTCTCACCAAGAATGTATGTGACTTTTGGTTTCTCCACATTCTCATCCACATTTAGCACTGTCTTTCATTTTCATTTAGTCATTCTGGTGTGAGAAACTTGCCATTTTTATCTGTAAAATCCTTTTCTAGGCAAAGTAGTAGTGGAAGTAATGATTAATCATAGCATTGTCAATATTTCCTTGTGCAGTTGTGACTGTTTCACCATTTGAAATGGCACACTTTCAGTGTCAAGTGTAGCAATTAATAGATGCTGTTGTGCATAATATAGTGGTGCATACTCTTTTTCATTCTTTTTTATTCAAAACCCTCAATTTTAGATACAACATTAGACTCTTTCCTATTTGGAGAACAGTCACCTAAAAAATCACAATAGAAATACGTTAAGTCTTCTAATTGCATTATCTATCCAAGATTCTTCACTTCTCTGTAACTATTTTACAGTCATGAGTTGCTTAACAACAGGGATACATTCTGAGAAATCCATATTTAGGCAATGATTTTTCATTGTGTGAGCATCATGGACTATATTTATTTTTTATTTTTTATTTTTTTTTTTTGAGATGGAGTCTCACTCTGTTGCTCAGACTGGAGTGCGGTGGCACGATCTTGGCTCACTGCAACTTCTGCCACCCAGTTTCAAGTAATTCTCCTGCCTCAACCTCCCGAGTAGCTGGGATTACAGGTGCTGCCACCGCGCCCGGCTAATTTTTGTAGTTTTAGTAGAGACCGAGTTTCACCATCTTGGCCATGCTGGTCTCGACCTCCTAACCTTGTGATCCATCCGCCTTGGCCTCCCAAAGTGCTGGGATTACAGATGTAAGCCACTGCACCCAGCCCATAGACTATATTTAAACCAATCTCGATGGTAGAGCCTACTGAGCACCTAGCCTATATGCAATAGCCCATTGCTCCTAGGCTAAAAACCTGCACAACACATCACTGTACTAAATTTTATAAGCAATTATAACACAATGCTAATATTTGTGTATCTAAACACAGAAAAAGAACAGTCAAAATACAGTATAGAAGCTGAAAAATGGCCCAACTATATGAGGCTCTTGCCATAAATGAAGCCAGAAGTTGCCCCAGGTGAGTCAGGGAGTATGTGATGAGTGACTGTGAAGGCTTAGGATGTAACTGTTACACTACTGTAAACTTGATAAGCACTGTACATTTAGGCTAGACTAAATTTGGAAAAATATATTTTTTTATTCTTCAATAATAAATTTACTTTCACTTACTATACTTTTTTACTTTATAACCTTTTTAATTCCTTAACTTTTAACACTTAGTTTAAAATACAAATGCATTGTACAGCTATCAAAAATATTTTGTCTATATACTTATTTAAGATTTTTTTATTTTCAAAATATAAAAAAAGTTTTAAATTTCAAAGTTTTTCAAATTAAAAACTGAGACACAAATACACACATTAGCCCAGGGCACATAGGGACAGGATCAGCAATATCATCATCTTCCATCTCCACATCTTGTCCCACTGGAAGGTGTTTAGGGGCAATAATACACATGGAGTCTTCATCTCCTGTAAGAAGAATGCCTTCTTCTGGAATACTTCCTGAAAGAACTGCCCAAGGCTGTTTTATAGTTAATTTTTTTAATAAGTAGTTTTTAAAATAATGTTTATATAACAATATCTTTATATGATATATAGTAAAATACATTTTTTAAATAAGAAGTTTCAATAGTTTTAAAAAATAACAATAAAATATAGAATATATTAAATACATAAACCAGTTAACATAGTCATTTATTGTCAAGTATTATATACTGTACATAATTGTATGTGCTATACTTTTCTATGACTGGCAATTCAGTATGTTTGTTTACACCAGCATCACCCCAAACGCATAAGTGATGTGCTGCACTATGACTTTCACGTCACTACGTGGTAGGAAGTTTTCAGCTCCAGTGTAATTTTATGGGACTACTGTCATCTATGCAATCTTTTATTGACCAAAATATTATGTGGTACATGACTGCATTTTAAAAATTGAATACATTTAGAAATAAGTGAGGAAAATGTTTAGATCCTTCCAATAGATATCATGTGGTACCTTATAAATAGGGTGACCTAAATTAAAAGGTTCCCTGGGATAGTCCTCCAGGTTCACAGCTCTTCCCCTGGAGTAGTACCCCTTTGACTTACAAAGGTATCTTAGTTTGGATGATATATTTATGAACACCCTACTCATACCCAAAACAAGCTCATCTCCTAATGTTCTGATTAGTTTAAGTAAGAAACAGATCCTGTCTTTGAGTGGCTTATAGCTTAGAGTAATTTTCTACTTCAGGTTTGTCTGACTCAGCTCATATTTGATGAACTTTATTTTGGAAACAAAAATTTTTTTATGTTGACTTAATACTGTATAATTTCAAAGTTAGTTCCATAAAATAAATTTGAGCTTTCATATTTGTCCTTTTTGCTTGTTTGAGATCTGAAGCAACACTTTTCAGTGTTTCAGAATGGAATTATGTTGCCTTACCATTACCCTTATTTCTAAATGTGAATTCATTTATTGATCTGGAACATTTTCTCTCAATGATATTGTTAAAAATGTTTTCTTTCATCGCTTGATTTCCTTTATTTGTTAAATTTTCTCTCAAAGCAGCACAAACATTGTGTATTTTAAAATGAGGCTTTATATTCATTTGAATGTTCTTTTAAGAGAAATGACAGCACATATTAAATGCTTTGTGATAATGCAATGTAGCATAAGCTGGAGACAAAATAAGAGTATATGAGTGCATATAAAGGATGTCAGTATTGAAATTCCTTTTGCAGCCTGAATATATTATAACATACTATTTTATGTACCAAATCCTTGGATTTATGTGGATTACATTATGATATGAGAAGTTTGCCCTGAGTAGTTCTGGCTGTTTTAACATAATAAAATAGGTATGTGGAGCTTAAAACACTGACCAGGGATGAAGTGTATCTCAAAGGCAGAAATATGGATTTGATATTTAAGGGACCAATCTGTGCTTATTAATCATAATCAAAATAAGGATACAATATAATCTGGTGAGTGGTTTTGCATCCACGACCAGTAAGTTTGTAGTCTTCCAGCTACCATATCTTAACAAACAGTATCTCAGGATCCTCTCTCTTACACAATCTCCATCTGGTTGAACTATTTGCAACTAGAAATATATACTTTCAGGTCTACAATTTGGATTACAGCTGTTTGTAATAATTGTCATGTTACATCTTTGCTTACCCAAATCCATGATCTCATTATACTACACTCCTAAGACACAGGGTGATCCTAACATATGAACCAATGATACTGGAAGTGCTCAGCAAGGAGGAACTTCAGAAATGAGCCATAGAAATTATGGGGAGTGATCATTAATAGGAACATTATCAGATATTAAGTAAGTGGTGATAAAACAAAAAACCATGCAGACAAATCATTGTTTTAAAACCACGAAAAAAGTTGCCTGGAACTGTCTTCATTCAAAATGCTATGGAGTAAATATACCCGTGTATTGCTCTTTGTATAGTCTGTTGTCCTTTGTGCAGCATGACATTTTGGTGAATGGTGGGGATCTGAAATCAGCCAGAACTGATTTTGAATCCCTGAGGCTTTAGATAGGTTGCTATTTCTCTAACTCTCACTAGTTTCACATGTAATCTGGAGGTGATAATAATAATAACAATTTTCTTATGATGTTATGCATATTTATTGAAATGATGTATACAAAGCACTTATCACAGTCATGGCACTTAGTAAATATTCTATAAATGATAGTTATAATTCTTTATTTAAGTCTTGTGCTCATGCTAAAGACAGCATTCCAGAATAATCAACGTTGCTCAAAAAATCCCTAGGAAGTCTAGAAACTTATTTAAAAATACTGCTTACCAAATTTTGAATACTTTTATTCAGGCCTTTCTGAGGGCAAACAAACAAACAAACAAACAATTAAACCCCAACTTGGGGATATACTAAACAAAAATACATCCACTAAATAATGTTAATAAACACTGTGGGTATGGCATTCCTATAACTCCTCCTTCTCCCTGGGAGATTGTAGGAATGCTTTGTCTGGCACGACTAAGGATCTTGCTCAGATCCAGGTGTTCTCTGTCCATTCATTTGCTAACTCTTTTCTGTATGCTACACTATGGGGTTCCAGATTAAAGTCCTGAACTTACTGCTTCCTAGATTGTGATTTTGAGCAAGATATCTACTTTTTACACCTTTTTTTTTTTTTCTTATGACATGGAGGTCAATATAAAGCACAACTGTGTGAAATTATCATGAAGGATTTAAGGCCTAACATATTGTAAAGAGCAAGTAGAAGTTAGCTAACTACTTGTGCTTTAATAGTCACTAACTCTGGAATCGGTTTACCACCAGCTTCAGTTGATTTTTAGTGTCTCTGAAATTGCTGAAGGTTCAGACATGAGGTAACCATTTTAATTAATTATTCCCATGAATCTATGGAGTGCTAGAATTTTAGAGGACTGCTTGCTTTTCAAATGCTGCCTGAAGCTGCTTATTAGGAGGAAGGTCCTCTGTGCCCTGCCTGCGCTTGCTCATTCTCTCTGTTCTCTGTGCTCTCTGATCTGTGTCGTGTCTCTCTCTGAACTGTGTTGCCAAAGTGGGAGTTTTTTTTCAGCTCCATCTTTAAGTCGGAAAAGAGTTGCTTCTAGGTCATATATGATCTCAGAATGATTCCTTGGCTGTACAGAGAAATTCTGGACTGTAAATTACTTTCTACAGCTACAGTTTTGAAGAACCACCCTAGTGGCAGCGCCTTAGGAATTTGCTGTCTATTTCAATTCACCATTGTAAGGAATTATCACGTAGACTATCTACATTGAAGTAACAAATGGACTTCAATAATAATTTTATATATCTTTTATGATTTCAAATTATATTCTACATTTTCTGGTTTGTAAGATTCATTTATTCATTTCACTCATTCAGCAAATATTTATTAAGTACCTTCCATATGCTACATACTATTTTAGGTATTAGAGGTTCATTATGGAACATAGTTGGAGTATGTTAAGTGCGGAAGTTTTAATTTTGAATATTGGCCCAGAGATAACATTTGAGTAAAGGTAAAATAGCAAGCCAGTTGATATTTGGGGAAAGAGCATTTCAGGCAGGGGAAAAGCAAGTGCAAAGATCTGGAAACAGAAGTGTGTCTGAAGTCTTCATGTAGTTGCAGGCTGAGCAAGAAGACGGATATAAGATAGAAGACCAGAGAAATATCTAGGGATGAGGACAAAATGGGCACATGCCCCTAGGTCATTGTAAGAACTTTGGCTTTTACTTTGGGTTACTGTTTATAAACTCAGATTATCTCTGCAAGATAGAGATAAGGAGTACACATATGGGAAGGCTGTCCAGCTATGCAGATACCTGAATGCCTTGTTGAGAGTAACTAACTGGAAAAGGAAGTTGTAGGTGACTTTATCAGTAGATAGATTAAGGATTCAACCAAGTACAGGAATGTGGTTCAACCTCTAGCTCTTCAAAGTGTATTTTACTCAATCTTATACCAATTGTCACATGACTGAAATTCCATCCTCTTTGATTATTCTTTCTGCTTCAAAATATATTTCTTCCGAAGTACTATTATGAAAAGCAGATATGGTTGAGAACAATAGTACATTTAGCAATGACCAGATCTCTGAGATTAAGGATTTTTGACAGTAGTAAACTCTATGATAGCTAAAGTAACACCTGAAATTTGGTAAGTACAGTCATGCTCTGCATAAGGACATTTCAGACAACAATGAATTGCTTATATGATGATGGTACCATAAGATTATAAAGGAGCTGAAAAATTCCTATCACCCAGTGATGTTGCAGCCATTGAAAAGTTGTGGTGCAACATACTACTTACGTTTTTGTGGTGATGCTTGTGTAAACAAGCCTACTGTGCTGCCAGACATATAAAATTATAACTCATACAATTAAGTATAGTATATAAGACTTACTAATGATAATAAATGGCTGTATTATCAATTTATGTATTTACTATACTATATATATATATATATATAGTTTTGAGATGGAGTCTCGCTGTGAGCCCAGGATGGAGTGCAATGGTGCAATCTCAGCTCGCTGCAGCCTCCGCCTCCCGGGTTCAAGCGATTCTGCTGCCCCAGCCTCTCAAGTAGCTGGGACTACAGGCATGGGCCACCACACCCAGCTATTTTTTTCTTTTTTTTTTTTTTTTGTATTTGTAGTAGAGATAGGGTTTCACCATATTGGCCAGGCTGGTCTCAATCTCCTGACTTCAAGTGATCTGCCCACCTCAGCCTCCCAAAGTGCTGGGATTACAGGCATAAGCCACCGTGCCTGGCCTATACTGTACATTTCTGGTTTCTTTTAAAGATAGGGTCTTCATATGTTGCTGAATCTGGACTCAAACTTCTGGACTCAATCCTCCCTCCTCAGCTGAGACTACAGGCACACACCACAGGCCCTGGCTTTCTTACTTTGCATTTTATCATTACTTTAGAGTATACTTCTTCTACTTCCTAAAAAAAAAAAAAAAATGTAAAACCTCAGGCAGGTTCTCCAGGAGCTATTCCAGAAGACAGCATTGTTGTTATAGGAGAAGACAGCTCCATACGTGTCATTGTCTCTGAAGACCTTCCAACTGACGAGATATGGAAGTGAAAGACAGTGATGACTGATGATCCTGACCCAGTGTAGGCCTAGGCTAATGTCTGTGTTTATGTTGTAGTTTTTAACAAAAAAGTTTAAAAAATGAAACTAAAAAAATTGTTAAATAGAAAAAAGCTTATAGAATCGTGATAAAGAAAATGTTTTTGTGTAATTGTACAATGTGTGTTATATTACTACAAGAGTCAAGATGTTATAAAAATGTAAGAAGTTTGTAAAGTTAAAAAGTTATAATAATGTTAGGTTAATTTATTACTGAAGAAAGAAAAATACTTTTTATGAATTTAGTGTAGCCTGTGTATAGTTCTTATAAAGTTTAGAGTAGTGTACAGTAATGTACCTAGGCCTTCACATTCACTCAGCCCTCATCCAATGACTCACTTGAAGTAACTTCCAGTCCTGTAAGCTCCATTTATGGTAAAAGCCCTATACAGTTGGACCACTTTTCATCTTTCTTATTGTATTTAGACTGTAGTCCTTTTATGTTTAGGTACACAAATACCTACCATTGTGTTACACTTGTATATGGTATTCAATACAGTAACATGCTGAACAGGTTTGTAGCCTAGAAACAATAGGCTATACCATATAACCTAGTTGTAAGTACATCTGTAATGCTCATACAATTATCTAGGTTTGTGTAAATATACTCTATAATGATTGTACAATGAAGAAATTGCCTAATAACACATTTCTTAGAATGTCATTAAGTGATGCATTAACTGTACTTAACTATTAAGCAATCAGGTGTCAAGGTGGTCAATGACAATGGCCTTAATAGTGGTCAAGGACTATGAGCCAAACTGAAAGTAACAAGCCTTTTTTCACTTAGTTGTCACAATACAAGCAAGAGGCAAAAAGTGATGCTAGTTCCCTCATATTCCATTTTCCCCATAAAACAGTACCGGGCAAGGGTCAGATGGATGCAGCAAAAATGGGAGAACATATCTTACTGCCAGGAAGTCCAGAACTTCCTGTATCTTTATGGACCTAAAAGTGAGAGTCAGAGGTGGTGGGACTAGGAATGAGTGAGTTAAAGTGAAAAAAGTACATGAGCCAAGGCTTCTTATAAAGGGATCTTAGTGGAGGCCCCTGGGAAATGCCTCTGTTACCAAACACCAGGGCTTAATTCTAGGTCCTGCTGCTTGCCACCCAATCACTGAGATGATGAGTATTGCCGAGGAAGAAGGCTTTAATCAGGTGTGGCAGCTGAGGAGATGGGAGCTCAGTCTGAAATCCACCTCCCCACTGACTAAAGCTAAGGGTTTTTATAGCAGGGAGGAAATGTAACAATGTGTAAGGAAACAGGAACTAGGACAAGGCAAGGAAACAATCATGATGAATAAGGGGTCCTGCATATCATTGTCTGGATGTGGTGATCTCTATGGGACTTTTGGGTCAGTTTCATTTACAGCAAGACTTTGGATAAACAAGCCTCCAAGTGGAGGTGTCTGAACTAGAAATGCATATATGCATGTGAGCATGAGTCACACAGAGAGTCCTGAGTCCTTAACTGCAGCTCCCTCCAGAAAACTGCAATGTACTCTCTGTACAATCAGTCTGGTGGCAAAGCCTGCTAACTGCCTATGGTCTACCTCAAAATATCAAATGTAGGATTTTGGCCTAGAGGCAGACTCCTCATTAACAGATATTGTTGAATGAATAAATAACCAGTAACATCTAGCTGAATGATAACAGCTATATGCTTTCTAATGATCATAATGTAAGAGAGAGAAGAGAAAGAGCAAATGGCTTCACTATGAACAAACTTCTTTATACTTTTTCTTACAAATGATCCTGAGTTGATTTTACTAGCGCCAGTTTAGATGTCCTAATTAGCTGAAAGAAAATTGTGTCAGCACAAAATAGCAGTAAAGTTATATAAAAGACTGTCAATCTATATTTTGATACTTTCTTCCGTATAACTGGAACAAATTAAGATGAATCATTTAAATAAAAGTTGCCCTAAGGGAAGAACTTCAAACAGTATAAAGTGTCTCTAGTGGCATAATTTCTTTTTAAAAATCTACTAGAATTGGATTCAAGTTTTTATGTCATTATTGGTGAGACTTTATTATATCTGTAATCTACGTTTGGTAGAACTGTTTGATAAATAAATGATGGTTGCTTTAAAATAAGAGGAATATTTTTCTCGATTTCATCATCTTCTCTATTCTATTAGTAACTATGAGATATTGAGACAGATGGAATTTAAAATTAAGACTAAGTAAAAATAATATTGAAATTACTTAGTTTAAGTAACACAGATATCCAGCTGTCCCCCGAATACTGACACATTAGCATAATCTGATATACCTCAAAGCATTTGTTTGAAAATTCAAATAGCAACAAGACTGTTAATTAATTTGTATTTTACAAATGTAATCACTCTAGCAAATTTTAGCGAAGTGTGAATTACCTGAAAAGGCTAAGTCTTGGTTCCAAAGTTCTTTAGTAACAGAATATAGATTGTTTACATAAGAAAAATAACACAATGGTTGAGAGAATTAAATATTAAAAGCTACAGTTGTGTACTCATTTCTTTGTATGTGGATTGAAATACTTAAACATATAAATTTCTGAAGGAATGTAGTCATTGGAAATAATACATATAAATCATCAGTAATAATCTTAAATTGTTTAATGTTTTCTGAATCTTGAATACATGTATAATATGTTAATATATTTAGAACATTCTGTCATTAGGGCTTTGGGTTCTTCTAGGAAGCTAAGGAAATATTATTTTAATGTTATCTTTCCTCCATATCTATATTATTTCCTTCAATTTGCTTTTAATTAAATATTTTTAATCATATTTAATTTTGTGAAAATCTGTTTAGAATCTAAATATGTGTGTGTATGTGTATATATATGTATTCAATAAGGATAGCTTATCTAAAACTTGTTCTGCCATTTTTCTTCCTTAGCAGCTTTCCTTCTGTTTTGTTTTGCTCTCTGGTTAAGAAAGATGACTTGCATCTAAGTATCCACGATTGGTGTTATCACCAAAAAATTGTATTATTATGTACTCAGATGTCCATATTTTAAATAGGATTTAAGATGTGCATTAATTTGTTTTACTTAGAAACCCTACAATGAATATATTTTTTTCTATTCATGTAACAAAACTTATTTCTAAAGAGTTTTTAAAATAAATAACAAATGCAGAAAAAAATATATATTTTTTCCATCATAATGATGGCAGCGGCAGCCTGTCTGGAGTGGCCACTGTGAGGACACCAGCTGCAGCAGGGAAGGTGGAGCCAGGGCTGTGCACTCAATGGAGACAGTGGGGACCAGGAATAGGTGATCCCAGTGGCAGCCCTGCACCCTACTGAGTTGGCAGAGTGGGAGCCTGCACTCTCAGGCACCGCTGCAGCCTCCCAGTTGCGACTCCAGACCTGGGCACCCCTATACTCTCTGGGCCCAGGGAGTTCCCTGCCCCTGCAGGCTCAGCAGTGCCGCCTCCTACTTCCTGGAGGAAGTAGGCACTTCCTCTCTCCCCACTCTCGGCACCTGCTCCAGTGCACAGCTAGGTTGTGGACAAGTCTGGGCCCTGTTGTGACCTAGCTAGGTGTGCGTGTGCTCCGGGCAGTGCTGACACGACAGCTAGTCCCCACCATCGCCTTGGCTTCCTCTGAAACTTTGGGTGCTGATGAGCTCAGGGAGGAAGGCTGGGGTAGGGGTAGTGACGGCAGGCCTGTATGTGCCCCTCAGCACAGACATCCTGGGCACCACGGATGGCATATTGATGGCAGCAGGAGACAGACAGGTTCTTAGGTGGGAAGGGGAAGGTCCCTGGGGAACCCCCACATTCAATCCAGGGATAGCCTGGGGGCCTGGCTGCCAGTTTCGGGTGGAGTCCATGACCCAGAGTGAGAACTTCATTGATGCCTTCTGGGCAACGGGATGATGCTTTTTCCAGGCCCACCTATGGCTACCCATGGACCGATTAGCATGGAGTTCCTCCATTCTGAGCACATAAAAAAACCTGACTCAGCCAAACACACACTTATGGGAACAACCTGCCTGCAGAAAGAAGCTATCAACTTCAGTTCTCCTGAGAGCTGTTCCATTGCTCAATAAAGCTCCTCTCCACCTTGCTCACCCTTCAGTTGTCAGAGTAACATCACTCTTCCTGGAGGTGGGACAAGACCACACGGTAGGAGCAAAAGGAACTGTAACACATTTCTGGCAGACTCACTGAGCTACAGGCAGTGACACACTCTGGGACTGTGGGAGTGAAGAGTGGCAACCCTTCTGGGGGTCCGGACTTTGGGGTTCCCTAAGCCAGAACTGCTGTAACACTATAGCATTCTAGCCCTCTGTTGGCACTGGGTGGCTGCCCCATGTAATGGGAAGTAGTGGTGGGACTGGGCCAGGCCAGGTGCTGCTGGCCAGAGCAGGGTGGCAGGACTGAAGGAGCTGTAACACAAACGAGCTGAAACATGCCCCCCTGCTCTCTACACTGTGGGTGGCGAGAAGGAGAGAAGAGATGTAGCCCTTTTACAGGTCCAGACCCTAGGTTTCCCGAGCCTGGGCTGTGACATGCTGTAACACCCTCTTTGGGGTTCTGTGGTTCCTGGCATCTCCAAGCTTTGGGTGCCACCACATTCCCCAGTGCCCACAGTGGAAGCCACTTGTGGTACGCCTGGTTCAGCTGCAGCCTTGCATGGAGGCAGCACCTGTGCCAGCATCTGGAGCTGCCCAATCTGCTGCAGCTGGTATGCCTGGTTGTGCACACTGGCTGGACCTTGCGCTTGCTTACTCACACACCCCTTGCTGCTCCACACCTGGCTCACCCTTGGCAGGCATGGGATGCATGTAGTGCTAGCTGAGTGCAGCCTGCTGGGCTGAGTGAGAAGAATGAGCCCAGCAGGCTTGAGCAAAACTCAAGCAGAGGAGCAGCTGGCCACAGAGGTTTCCAGGTAGTGAAGCAACACCCTAAGGATCCTGTGACAGTAATGGTACTTGATGGAAACTTTTCTTTGATAAACTTAGTGTGAAGTTTTGTGATTAAAAGTTATTGTTTAAAGTCACTGCTACCTCCCCTTTCCTCCATGATTTTGGTGGAATAAAAATAAATAAGGACAGAAAAATAAGACTTTATTTTTAACAAAACTGTAGAAGAGTCACTGCCAAATAGAATAAAATATAAGTGGAATTGAGGGAAGATACTTAGGATTTAAACCATTACAGATGCTTCCATGTTTGTGGCTTTTCCCCCATGAGTTTTCTATTCTGTTGCATTGGCCTGTATATCTGTTTTTGTACCAATGCCATGTTGTTTTGGTTACTGTAGACTTATATTATAGTTTGAAGTCTGGTAATGTGATGATTGCAGCTTTGCTCTCTTTGCTTAGGATTGTTTTGATTATTTGGACTACTTTTTCGTTGCATATGAATTTTAGAATAGGTTTTTCTAATTCTGTGAAGAATGGCATTGGTAGTTTGATAGAAACAGCATTGAATCTGTAGATTGCTTTGGGCAGTATGACCATTTTAATGATATTGATCCTGTAATCCATAAGTATGGAATGTTTTTCCATTTATTTTTGTCATTTCTGTTTTCTTTCAGCAGTGTTTTATAGTTCTTCTTATAGAGGATTCACCATCTTGGTTAGCTGTATTCCTAAGTATATCATTTCCTTTGTGGCTATTGAAAATGGGATTGTGGTCTTGATTTAACTGTTAACCAGGATATTATTGCTGTATAGAAATACTACTGATTTTTTTTTTTTTTTTTTTTTTTTTTTTTTGTATTTTTAGTAGAGACGGGGTTTCACCGTGTTAGCCAGGATGGTCTCGATCTCCTGACCTCGTGATCTGCCCGCCTCGGCCTCCCAGAGTGCTGGGATTACAGGCGTGAGCCACCGCGCCCGGCCTAATACTACTGATTTTCGTACACTGATTTTATAGCCTGAAACTTTACTGACGTCGTTTATCAGTTCTAGTAACCTTTAGGCAGAGTCTTTAGGGTTTTCTGGGTATGGAATTAGATTGTCAGTGAAGAGAGATAGTTTGACTTCTTCTTTTCCTATTTGTATGCCTTTTATTTCTTTCTCTTGCCTGATGGCTCTGGCTAGGGCTTCTAGTACCATTTTTAATAGGAGTGGTGATGATGGCATCCTTGTCTTGTTCCAGTTCTCAAGAGAAATGCTTCCAGCTTTTGCCCATTCAGTATGATGTTGCCTGTGGGTTTGTTACAGATGACTCTTATTATTTTAAAGTATGCTCCTTTGATGCCTAGTCTGTTGAGGGTTTTATCATGAAGTAATGTTGGATTTTATCAAAATATTTTTCTGTGTCTATTGAGATGTTCAAATAGTTTTTGCTTTTAATTCTGTTTATGTGGTGAATCACATTTATTGATTTGCAGATGTTGAACCAATCTTGTATCCCAGGAATAAAGCCTACATTACAGATTTCAAAAAAGCCACAGATCAGATTACTCCCAAATTAGGTGGCATGCCCTAAGAGGAATAAACCTGTGATTTCTTCTTTGTAAAGTGAGGCCAATTGGAACATAAAGGCTCCAAGTAAGTCCCTGTATGCACATGACCCCAGAGTGACAAGGTGGTATGGTTTAGCTGTGTCACGATCCAAATCTCACCTTGAATTGTAATGATCCCCATGTTTCACGGGTGGGGCCAGGTGGAGATAACTGAATCATGGGGTACTTTCCCCCATACTCTTTTCATAACAGTGAGTTCTCACAAGATCTGATGGTTTTATAAGGGGTTTCCCCACTTCAATCAGCACTCATTCTCTCTCCTACCACCATTTGAAGAGGTGCCTTTTGCTGTGATTGTACGTTTCCTGAGGCTTCCACAGCCATGTGGAACTGTGAGTTAATTAAAACTCTTTCCTTTAAAAATTGCCCAGTCTTGGACAGCATTTTATAGCAGTGTGAGAACAGACTAGTAAAGTGGTACTGCAGGGAGTGGATACCCATAAAGATACCCAAAAATGTGGAAGCAACTTTGGAACTGGGTAACAGGCGAGGTTCAAACCGTTTGGAGGGCTCAGAAGAAGACAGGAAAATGTGGCATAGTTTGGAACTTCATGGAGACTTGGAGGGCTATGAAGACAAGAAAATGTGAGAAACTGTGGAACTTCTTAGAGACTTTTTGAATGGTTTTGAATAAAATGCTGAGAATGATATGGATAATGAAGTCCAGGCTGAGGTGGTCCCAGATGGAGATGAAGAAGTTCTTGGGAACTGGAATAAAGCTGATTTTTTTTGCTATGCTCTAGCAAAGAGACTGGCAGCATTTTGCCCCAGCTTTAGAGAACCATGGAAGTTTGAACTTGAGAGAGATCATTTAGGGTATTTGGCAGAAGTGATTTCTAAGTCGCAAAGCTTGCAAGAGGAAGCAGAAGATGAAAGTTTAAAAAAATTTGCAGCCTAACGCTGCAGTAGAAAAGAAAAACCAATTTTCTGAGGAGAAATTCAAGCCAGCTGCAGAAATTAGAGTAAGGAGCAGCCAAGACAATGGGGAAAATGTCTTCAGGACATGTCTGAGACTTTCCTGGCAGCCCCTCCCATCACAAGCCTGGAGGCCTAGAAAAGAAAAATTGTTTCCTGGACTTGGTCCAGGGACCTTTTCTGTGTGCAGCCTCAGGAATTGGTGCCCTGTATCCCAGTCACTCCAGCCTTGGTTAAAAGAGGCCAAGGTACAGCTCAGGCCATTGTTTCAGAGGGTGCAAGCCCAAAACCTTGGAGGTTTACATGTGGTTTGGGCCTGTAGGTGGTCAGAAGTCAGGAAGTGAGGTTTTGGAACCTCCGCATAGATTTCAGAAGATGTATGAAAACACTTATGTTTCCAGGCAGAAGTCCGCAGCAGGGGCAGAGCCCCATGGAGAACTTCTGCTAGGGAAATGTGGAAGTAAATATGGAGTTGGAACCCCGACACAGAGTTTCCACTGGGGCATTGCCTAGTGAAGCTGTGAGAAGAGGTCCACCATCCTCCAAACCCCAGAATGGTCGACTCACTGACAGCTTGTACCGTGCACCTAGAAAAGCCACAAACACTAAACACCCGCCTGCAAAAGCAGCAGGAGTGGGGCTTTACCCTGTAAAGCCTCCGGGGTGGAGCTGTCCAAAGTTGTGGGAGTCTACCTCTTGCATCAGCGTGACCTGGACGTGAGACATGGAGTCAACGGAGATCATTTTGGAACTTTAACATTTAATGACTGCCCAGCCATATTTCAGACTTGCATGGGACGTGTAGCCCCTTTATTTTGGCTAATTTCTCTCATTTGGAATGGGAACATTTATCCAATGCCTATACTCCAATTACATCTTAGAAGTAACTAATATCCTTTTGATTTTACAGGCTCCTAGTTGGAAGGGACTTGCCTTGTCTCAGATGGGACTTTGGACTTGGACTTTTGGATTAATGCTGGAATGAATTAAAACTTTTGGGGGTCTGTTGGAAAGGCATGATTGTTTTTCGAAACGTGACGCCATGAGATTTGGGAAGGCCCAGGGGCACAATGATATAATTTGGTTCTGTGTCCTCACCCAGATCTCACCTTGAATTGTAATAATCCTCAAGCATCAAGGGTGGGACCAGGTGGAGATAATGGAATCACAGGGCCATTTCCTCCATACTGTTCTCATGATACTGAGTGAGTTATCATGAAATCTGATGGTTTTATAAGGGGTTCCCCCTTCTCTCGGCACTCATTCTCTCTCCTGCCACCCTGTGAAGAGGTGGCTTCTGCAATGATTTTAAGTTTCCTGAGGCCTCTCCAGCCGTGAGGAACTGAGTCAATTAAAACTCTTTCCTTTATAAATTACCCAGTCTTGGGTGTTTCTTCATAGCACCATGAGAACAGACTAACACACAAGGGAAATGGGGTAAGATGAAGAATATCATGGACACATTATCTTCGCCTGAAGAGTGTCATCACTGTGACAGGGCAGAGGGGTATTGTTAGTGGATATCACATCAAAAACTAATCTCTGGCAACTAAGGAAAAATTTAAAAACCAGCAAATGACAAGTAACACATTCTGGCTGTCCCATTAACAGTCAAAAATATCTTCCATTCCTTGAGCAGAGATACACCTGTACCATAGAATGATAGTAAGTTAGTGCAACAGACTCAACTTCTCTATGCGTGTCTCTTCAGCTCAATGCCCTGGCTCACAATAAAGTACTATTGTTAAGTAGAACAGTGGCTTAGAAATAAAATCTCTCATTCCAAGATGAGTAGTAATTAGAAATGACAGTGTGTGGTATCTGCAAATAAATTACAAGAAAATATGAGCAAAGAAATACCACAAATACATAAAGCAAATTTTAAACATCACAAAGAATACTAAACAGAAGAAATTACAGAGAAACATGTTTTTCTTTAAAATCAGTTACATACAATGTGACATATATAATGGAAAGAAGTTAAAATAATAGTTAATTGGCTTCAAAGAAGACACAATGAGAAAACAGCAGGACAGAGGTGGGTGGCATAGCTCAGGGATAAAATGGAAGAGAAAAATAAAATTATTTTAAAAATTAAGAAAGGTCTTTATGTAAAGACAGATACTACAAAAAAGTCGGTTATTAGAGAACAGGTTGAATATATCTCAAACAAAATGAAATTAAATATTGAAATGTCTGATTATTTGCATAGGAAATCTAGAAAGTAACAAAATAAATTTAACAGTGTTTCTGTGGCGGCTAAACAATTTGGGGGTCTTGAGGTTGTACATTTAATTATGTACTTTTATTTTCTCTTATTATAGTCTAGTTTTTACCACTTTATAGCTTTTTAAAATATAAATCAGCTACTGTCTGCATACTCCATTATGTTATAGTATATTAAACTATCTAACAGACACCTTTTAGGTGACATTTATGGCAATTAGATTTGTATTTTATTAATGGATCTTTGCTTTATATAGAATGTTTCATTAAGACAATACTGCACAATCATTGATAATACTTAAAATAACATGATCAGAATTAAATGGAGATGGAAAATGTACAAGGGTAGAAGAGAGTTTATAGAACATAAGAAAGAAAATAAATACAATGGGGCCAGGCACAGTGGCTCACGCCTATAATCCCAACACTTTAGGAGGCCGAAGTGGGCGGATCACGAGGTCAGGAGTTCAAGACCAGCCTGGTCAACATAGTGAAACCCTGTATCTACTAAAAATACAACAAAACAAAACAAAACAAAACACAGCTGGGTGTGACACATGCCTGTAGTCCCAGCTACTTGGGAGACTGAGGCAAGGGAATCACTCAAACCCGGGAGGCAGAGGTTGCAGTGAGCCAAGACTGCACCATTGCACTCCAGCCTGAGCAACAGAGCAAGACTCTGTCTCAAAATAAATAAATAGATAAATGCAATGAAAAGTCATATTTCAAATGATCAGAGACCATTGCTATTAACAGTAAATGTGGCCAGATGAAATATATTTTTCTAGTTCCCAAAGAATGGTGGACCAGCTAAACCTTTCTATGCGATAAACACACACAACATTTTGGTCATGGACTGGGTCTTGTAATTTGTATCAGAGTCCCAATTTTCTTTGCATAATGCCATTCTCTCTCTTCACTCTACTGTTCCTACCATATCTTTCTTTGTCAGTTCCATTGGTACAGGACAATGTTCACATGATATAAGCAAGTTAATTGAAATGAGAACATCACTTTAACCAATATGTATAAGCTATATGATAATAAAGGGCAGTGTGCTACCCTTTGATAGAGAAGACAGGGCCAATTCTGCAAACCCAGAGAGTTATGGGGGATCTAGGGATTCAGGATGTGTTATTCTGTAGATGCACATCATCCTTTTACAAGTCACAGTGTACAGCTCCCCTGAACGGCCTTCATCATTGCAGAGCCGACTTTCAAGGACTGAGAATTCAACCTTCTCTAGAACTCCAGTACCCTTATAATTAAGTTCTGAGCTGGATCTTATACATAACTAACTTTTTGGCTCCAGATGATGAAAGTCCCTTTATATACCGCATTTAAGTCTTTGGATTCACATTTGGCCTTAAACAGGTGATTAATCACCTTCAGCCTTCATTGTCTTTATTCAAAGTTTCTATGAACCCCTAAAGTAGTCATTCAATTGTCTAGTTAGTATGACTATTGCTTTTTCCAAACTTCCCAAATGACTTGAGATTGTATTCACCTGTGCATTCTATTACTCCCCTATCCCAACCCACTTAACTACTGGTGAAAGTTTTAACAGTTACACGTCTACTGCATGCAGAGTACCTACCTCACTCACTCCTGGTGATAGGCCCTCTTTGCCAACCGGCCAGCAGGGAATCGAGTTCCAGAATCTTTTTAGAGCCTACTTTTTTGAACTGCTCCTAGCATTAACTGTCATATGTGAGGTTACCCAGGCAACAGACTCTCAGATGCAGATTGTTTTGCCCTTGATTTATTGGAGAATGCTTTCTTGGGATCAACACCTACAAGGGAGTAAGGGAATCCGGTTTGTGTAAAGGGATATTTGAATTGATATGCAATTGCAACAGAGGTCCCAGTTAATTCCATGGAAACTAAACTGGCAAAGATATCCCAAGTTGAAATCAATAGGTGGAACTTTGTAGCCCTCCTCCCAATTGATTTTCCTGCAGAAAAGAGGCCTAAACTTGCACCAGACACCTTCCTTTGACCTAGGGCATTCACTAGGGAGAGGTCCATATGTGAGCAGTTAGCGGTTGTAGCTGGGAGGAAGGAATACTTAGCTTACAGAGGGGATATCTGGCAGTGGAGCACAGCATCTAATAAAGATGAATAATTAAAATGCCACTCTCTTCTTGAAGTATTCCTTGTCCTACATAGATAACATAAAGCCCATCCAGTTGTGTGTGCGCCACTGTTTCTCATTCATTTGATTCATTTGTATTATAAATGAATGCTTATATATCTGCTCAACAGCAAACTTTTAAACTTTTTAAGAACAGGGATTTTACATCTAGTCAATGCTTTACACATACGAGGTACTGGGTAGCACTTTATTATATATGACTACTTTTAGCATCATTAAGAACTGCATCAGAATTCCAAATAAGCAATGAACTAAACTGTCTTGCAATCTAAGCACTTATTAATATGATAAGTATTCATTTATGCAACAATATGAATAAGGAAGAATACTATACTAGAATGATAAAGAATATAGTGGAAAGAACATTTTTGACATTTCTACTGATATAAAAGATGTTTAACAAGTATGGGGAAAGAGACTTAGGATAGATATAAGGAAGAATTTCTTGTTAATAATAAATGTGAAAAATTTGAGACTATTTCTTTTTTTTTTTTTTTTTTTTTTTTTTTTTTTTTTTTTTTGAGACGGAGTCTCACGCTGTTGCCCAGGCTGGAGTGCAGTGGCGCGATCTCGGCTCACTGCAAGCTCCGCCTCCTGGGTTCACGCCATTCTCCTGCCTCAGCCTCCTGAGTAGCTAGGACTACAGGCGCCCGCCACCGCGCCCGGCTAATTTTTTGTATTTTTAGTAGAGACGGGGTTTCACTGTGGTCTCGATCTCCTGACCTTGTGATCCGCCCGCCTCGGCCTCCCAAAGTGCTGGGATTACAGGCTTGAGCCACCGCGCCCGGCCGAGACTATTTCATCTAGCACCTGGTTGTATAAATATAGACATAGGTTCAGAAAAGTTAAGTTACTACCCAAGACTTTGCTCCCACTTATTGGCAAAATCAGGACTAGGATCAAGGATTTTTGATTGTCTGGTCATGCATCTCTCCTATGCTTTAGGAACCCACTAATTTTAATAGGTAAGATTCAGAGCTGAAAATGAAAATTTACATATAGAAGATACGCTGCTTTGTTTTTTCCAGTGCTACCCTGGACCATTGTTCTAAGTGAGTTTAATGGTAGATACAAAATATAGAGCTCCACATTGTTAGTTTTTTGAGTTAGTTTTGGTCTAAATGACTTTAATAAATAAAATGTTACATCAAGGTAACTTTCTTATAAAATCAAAGGATTTTGTTTCTGTCTCTTGCATTATAATCACAAGGATGATCTGATGACCAGAGTTTTTAAAAAATGATATCCAATACCCTGCAGAGAACATGCATTAGATATGCTGTGTGACTCAATGCATAGCCTAGTGTAAAGATAAACAGAAGTTTCAGAGGTGTTACAATTCACCCTGATATGTTGTCCGGAACACTGTGTTTATTTATTTAATCAGCAAGTGGCTCCATTCACTTAGATCGAAAGACAGGTTGGCATCATTTGGACTATAACATTAGTGGGGATTGTATTTGACAACATGTTGATGCACATTTTGATTTTATTTTAAAATGAGAGGAAGGAGGTTACATACATATTTTATATAAGATATAATTAATAGGTCAATCAATCCAGAGGTCATTTATTGCTTTTATGTTATTAAACAAGTATTATGTTTTATAGGTTAACTTGCACTTAAATATTCCATTTTAAAGTTTTCATTGATGGAAATTCAGATACATTTATTTCCTGTTCATATTTTTGTTTTCTTAGTAAATTAAGTAGCTGCCCATTGAATTTGATTCTAACTTTCTATTAGAAACATATTCTATGCCTGTAATCCTAGCACTTTGGGAGGCAGCGGCGGGTGGATCACCTGAGGTCAGGTGTTTGATACCAGCCTGGCTAACATGATGAAACCCTGTCTCCACTAAAAATACAAAAAAAAAAAAAAAAAAAATAGCTGGATGTGGTAGCAGAACCTGTAATCCCAGCTACTTGGGAGGCTGAGGCAGGAGAATTGCTTGTACCCAGGAGGTGGAGGTTGCAGTGAACCAAGATCATGCCACTGTACTCCAGCCTGGATGGCAGAGTGAGACTGTGTCTAAAACAAAAAAAAAGAAAAAGAAAAAAGTAAAAAAAGAAACCTGTTCTTCTGTTCTTTCCCATAGCTAAGAGTTCTTTCTGATATTACTTAGCCCACCTCAAGTTTTGATTCTACTGTTTTATCACATATAAATCCATATGAGAATCTGCACATTGTACTCCAATCTCTACTGTGTACCACATATATTTCACTTTGTAGGCATGTTTTGAACATAGGAAAGTGTGAACCCCAGGAACATGACATTTAAAAAATCAAGGCAGCCACTAGAGAATTTTCTTAAAGCTGTTCATTACAAATCTAAGCATACCCAGGGATCCTCTATCATTCCGCAGAGTCAGGGACATTTTATACTAATAGTAGACAGGCATTTTGCTCACTTTTAAATAGTTGTTTTGCAGTCTGCATTACAGAATTTCTGTAAAACCTAATAATTATAGGTAATTTTGAAAAAACACCAAATTTTGAGTTATGAATTAGGATTTCCTATGTAGGTATTAAATACTAAACTATGAGCTAACAGTTCTGTTCATTGGCCAAAAAATATTTTGCCTACTACACAAAGAATATACTTAACAAGTTTAATAGCACAAGAATATAAATATAAACACAAAAATATAGATATATGGAGTGAAATAAAATAGAATCCAATTCAGTTTTCAGTCTCTGGAAATTAAGCCACAATTTGGCCATTAATTTACCTCATGAGAAAATTTGTACTTCTACATTTTATCTTTGAATAATTATGTTTAACAGCCATATACTATTGAAAACCAATATTTGGATGCCTACTTGAAATGAATTGTAAAATATAATTTGCCAGCATATCAGATTTTGAAGAATTATTTTGAAAGTTTGTAGTTATTTATAAGACAGAGGGTTGAGTAGGTAAAAATGTTTTAATTTCTTTCATAAGAAATTAAGAGAGAATATAACAATACATTTTGTTTGAGAAAGGGACAGAAGGCAATAATTCTTATAAACAAAAATGTATATATTTGTATGAATTCATTAATAGAAGGAAAATAATAGGCAACAAGAGGCAGATAGGTGATGGTGTGCAGATTTAGAGACACATGAGATCTATCATCTGCATGACAGAATTTCCTGGTAGCTGGATTGGAATGACGCAGTGTGGGAAGGAAGGGGCCTACGGAGCCTTCCAAGCAGTGGTCAGAGACAGAGAATCAGCTGGAACCACAGGAAACTATTTCCAAGAAAGCTGGTAACATCTGGTCATTATTTGGGTGAATAATTGGTGCTGGGATTGGAGAGGAAGAAATGATGTGTTCCAGCTGGTTAGTGGAGCTGACCAAAGAGACATCTGGATGAATTATCTTTAGAAGTCCATGATGGACCTCAGCTTCTGTGATGTGTCACCAATGAAGATGAAGTCCAAACAAAAGACAGAAGTTAAGGGTAGACTCCGGTCCTCAGAAATGCACACTTTCAGTTGACAAGAGGCCTCATCCCCAGACAAATAGAAAAAAAACAGGCAGACTGCTATAGCAAGTCCTGTGATATTGGTAGGTATCAAATAAAAAGTTCACTTTTCTCACTAAGGCATTCAGCCAATGGATATTAGAAAAGGGCTATTAAGCTTTGGAGAGGCCTGGAGTTCTTTTGAGAATGGGAACAGCACTGGGAATTCACATAGAGATTAATGTCAGCATCAAGCAATCATTTACATGGTCAAAGTTGCATGGCAGAGTGAGTTGGGTATGCTGCATCCTTGGTCTACTTAGGAGTGTATGTCCAAGACCACTGCATGAGTGGAGAAGGAGAGGGGGTACCAGAGCTCTCCATTCACCTCAGTCATTTAGTCTAGGGTGGAAATGAGCCTTCATAGGTATCATAATAATGTAAAGTCTAGAACATAAGTTCCTGGAGAGCCAGTATCTTCTCTGTTATTCACCACTCAACATCAGTACATCACTCAGTGCCTACCACATTTCAGGCACTAAGCAAGCACTTGTTGAATGACTGAATGAAGTAAAAATAAGAGAAAGAGATAGGAGAAATTATGACTCATGCAAATACATAAATTCAGGGGGAAATGTCTATGTAAAATAAAATTGTGAAAATCTGGTCATGCGAGAAATGAAGTATTTTACACAAAACATTTGAATAAGTCTTAGGAGGTCTCTCCATATAAGTATAATGAAAGCATCTCATTCCATCTTTTAAATGTACCAATATTTATTTATGCAGTTGACTATTTAGTTGTTTCTTTCTCCGCTTTGTTATTTATAAAGCAAATAGTTCTATAAGAAAAAATAAGTCATATAGAGCTTTTAATATCTTCAAGAATCTACTTAAATAATTTGACAGTTTATGTACGCTTAAAATGATCTTGTTTGCAGTGGGAATTTTGCAGGCACACAGAAAGAATATTGTGTAATTCATTGAAGCAAAATATTAGTAAAATTTAAAAACTGGAAGTTGAATAAATAGATAACATTAACATCAACTTGGCAGAGGTAGGATATTGTTTTGGATCAAAATTATGATTAGCTCCCTGCAAAGAACACATTTTTAAAACAATAAATTCTCATTTTTTCTAAATACAAGTCAATGTCTGTGAAACTGTAATGGAAGTGAATTCCCAAACTGCTTGAATTTGCAGCAATACCATAAACACCATTCTGTGTGAACCATATATAAAACATGTTAGACAAATAATGAATATGTCGGGTTCAGCTCCCACTCAATTCAGTAGGAAAAACTGATCAATATTTAGATGGCATACTTGCCTGCTGAATTTATTCTGAATATCATCCTCATAAGATTTCTATAAGGAATTTCCATTGGTTAATAATTTACTTAGGGAGAACTTTTTCCATCTTTTTACAAAGAAACACATGAGGTCAGAATAATATGATAAAGGCTTTTGTTCTATCTTCTTGATATAGTTTTAATAATAACACAATGGAATGTATATAGGCTACCTTATCAAATTAGTTTGTTTTCATTTCTTTATTGCCCAAGGAAAAACAAGATTTATATTTGATTTTATGTGTTTGCATGTCTATGAATTACTATCTTTTTGCAGTAGATGCGACATAGGGTATTAAACTTCTTTGACTCCTCCATTCCATCTTAAGAGCCAAGGAGAAAACCTATCACATTCAAGCAGTGAAAGGAATCTGTCACTCTGTAGTGGACTTGGTTGCAGTAGATCATTGTGTAGCATTATGTAACCTCTTTCAGTCCCTTTCTTTTAGCTTGTTTTTCTCATCCCAGACAAATCATTAATAATGTTAGTATTCTCCTTTTTAAAAGAAAGTTATGTTTTTGTTTTATATCATATCTAAATAGGTTCAATGAGCTATATGCCTTAGATGTATGAGTAATAGCCACTATGTACAGTAATTGTAAGTTATGGTTGCCACTTCTGGACAGACAGTTGCCTGAATCTTTATTCATGAGTCAAACTTTTTCTTAAACCAAAATACAAATCATTAGACTCTTTTACTCTGGAAAATGTTTCACTTTGACAATAATAAATTACTTTAAAGAGATTATGCAAGCCTCAGGAGCTGAAGACTCACTACATTTTATCTGGGTTGGCTCTCAGTAACTATCAGTTCATGGAAAAAATGAAGCAAGAGGGATGATCAAAAACAAAAGAAGCCAAATAGAGAAATAAATTAACAAAGAACCAAACACATGTCAGATACAAGATTGAATATTTTCAGCATATTGCCGTTTATGTAAATTATTCTCTGAAATAACACGCATTGCTATAACCTTACCAGAGTGTTGGAGACAAATAGCATACAATCTGAAAAAGCAGTATCTTATTAAAAGCATGCCATTTTCTTTGATATTTGCTCAAAATATTAATTTCTTAATTTAAAAAATCTAACTCATTTGTTATAAATTTAAAAACAAAATAGTAGACCAAAAATAAAGGGAGATTTAATGTTTGAGTGGAGGGATTTCTTTATCGAGGCATAGTGTACTTAAATTGAGATGGTTCTTTAGTTAGCCTGTTATATCTAAGTACAAAAACCTGATTCAAGTTAGGAGCATCTAGGGTACTTATGCTCAGTTTCACTACCAACCATTAGGACTTAGGATCACAGAAATAGTATTTTTAAAACCAGCAAAACTATCTTTAACATTTGAGAAAGATTGTCATGTAGCAATCTCTGGAGTTCTCTATCAGCCACTAAAAGCCAGAAAATATTTAGTAATAATTACCCTGCAATGAAATATATTTTGTTTTTGTTTAAATGGAAAGGAGAAAATCAGTATCAAATCAGTTAAAAGAGGGAAACGATCAGAATAAGCATAAGCACAGACTTCCAAGTACTATAAACAATCTGGTAAGGAAAGAGATGAAAACCATAACAAAGAATCAAGTTAAGAGTACAAAAAAGAAAATTAGAATCAATTACAGAGGAATATATATGTGTGTGTATATACATATGTATAAAATAGACAATTTTAAATTTAATCTACTTACACCTTGCTATAACCTAGCTTTTTGGTTTTTTTTTCTCACTAACTTTATTGTATTGTTCCAAATATATATTATATATTTTATTGTAGAAAGTTAAGAATACAAGCAAGTAGAAATAAGAATCAAAACGTTCTTAAAGACAAAATGTAAAAAAAAAAAAAACATTTAATTTTTTTTCACAAAAATAATGATAGATAGGGTTTATTAACACTTTCAGGCAGACACTGCCATAATTGACTACATGTATTATTTAGTTCATACAAAAGCCCTAAGTAACAGGAACTCTTATAATTTCACTGCTCTTAAAGTTTAGAGTTGTTTTGGTCAGATAATCAATAAGTAACAAAACCTCTTTTTGGAGAAGCATATTCACTGTAATCTTAAAATTCTCTCAGCCTTTTGATTTAGATAATACATTGGGAATTACTATATGATATTTTGATACATCAAGCATCTTCATTATATGTTGGGTACATTAATACTTATTTCCATTTTTACATAATGTTGACAGTATCTGTATGGAAACATTGCAAAACAGAAAAAAAGAATAAAGTATAATACCTGGATTCATCAAATAGTCAGTAAATAATGTATTAGTTTGCTGTGGCTTCCAGACCATATTCCATCAGCTTGGTGTCTTAAACAATAGAAATTTATTTTCTCACAATTTATAGAAACTGGAAATCTAAGATCAAGGTGTCAGCAGATTTTATTTCTTTTGCGACTTCTCTTCTTGGCTTGAAGATGGCTATCTTCTCCCTGTTTCTTCACATGATCTTGTCTCTGTGCCTATTTGTGTCCTAGTTTTCTCTTCTAACAAGGACACCATTCAAATTGGATTAGGGCCTACCCTAATGATAACATTTTAACTTCATTACTTCCTTAAAGTTCCTATCTTCAAAAAGTCACATTCTGAGGTTCTGGGAATTAGGACTTCAACATATGAATTTTGAGTGACTCTACTCAGCCAATAGCAGATCCAATTATATATTTTTTAAAACTATGTGTGGAAATTGTTTAGGGAATTGCATATTAAGGTATACAAGCGATATGGTTTGGCTGTGTCCCCCCGCAAAGCTCATCTTGAATTGTAGCTCCCACAATTCCCATGTGTTGTAGGAGGAAACTGGTGGGAGGTAATTGCATCATGTGGGCAATTTCACCCATACTGTTCTCATGACAGTGAATAAGTCTCACAAGATCTGATGGTTTTATAAGAGGAATTTCCCTACCAAAGATTTCTCTTTGCTTGCCATCATCTATGTAAGACATGACTTTGGTCCTCCTTGTCTTCCACCATGATTGTGAGGCCTCACCAGGCATGTGGAACTGTGAGTCAATTAAATCTCTTTCCTTTCTGAATTATCTAGTCTCAGATATGTCTTTATTAGCAGTGTGAAAATGGACTGATACAGTAACTTGGTATTGGTAGAGTGGGGCGCTTCTGCAAAGATATCTGAAAATGTGGAAGCGACTTTGGAACTGGGTAAGAGGCAGGGGATGGAACAGTTTCGAGGGCTCAGAAGAAGACAGGAAAATGTAGGAAAGGTTAGGACTCCCTAGAGACTTGTTGAATGGCTTTATCCAAAATGCTGATAGCAACATGGACAATGAAGTCTGGGCTGAGGTGAACTCAGATGGAAATGAAGAACTCATTGGGAACTGGAGCAAAGGTAACTCTTGTTAGTTGTAGCAAAGAGACTGGCAGCATTTTGTCCCTGCCATAGAGATTTGTGGAAGTTTGAACTTGAGAGAGATGATTTAGGGTATCTAGCAGAAATTTCTAAGCAGCAAAGCATTCAGGAGGTTACTTGGGCGCTGTTTAAGGCATTCAGTATTATAAGGGAGCATAAAAGTTTGAAAAATTTGCAGCCTGACAATGTGATAGAAAAGAAAATCCCATTTTCCTGAGGAGAAATTCAAGCCAGCTGCAGAAATTTGCATAAGTAAATATGATCTGAATGTTAATCACCAAGACAAGGGGTAAAATATCTCCAGGGCATATCAGAGGTCTTCACAGCAGCCCCTCCCATCAAAGGCCTGGATGCCTACGAGGAAAAAATGGTTTCCTGGGCCTGGACCCAGGGTCCCCTGGCTGTGTGCAGCTTAGGGACTTGGTGCCCTTCATCCCAGCTGCTCAAGACATGGCTGAAAGAAGTGAATGTAGAACTTAGGTTGTGGCTTCAGAGGGTGCAAGTCCCAAGCCTTGACAGTTTCCATGTGGTGTTGAGCTTGTGAGTGCACCAAAGTTAAGGATTGGGGTTTGGGAACCTCTGCTTAGATTTCAGATGAGGTATGGAAATGCCAGGATGCCCAGCCAGAAGTTTGCTGCAGGGGTGGGGCCTTCATGGAGAACCTCTGCTAGGGCAGATAAGAAATGAATTGTGGGGTTAGAGCCCCCACACAGAATCCCTACTGGGGCATGGCCTAGTGGAGCTGTGAGAAGAAGGTCATCATTCTCCAGACCCCAGAGTGGTATATCCACTGACAGCTTGCATTTTGCACCTGGAAAAGCCACAGACACTCAATACCAGTCCATGAAAGTAGCCAAGAGGGAAGCTGTACCCTGCAAAGCCACAGGGGTGGAGCTGCCCAAGACCATGGGATCCCACCTCTTGTATCAGCGTGACCTGGATGTGAGACATGGAGTCAAAGGAGACCATTTTGTTAAGACTTGACTTACCCTGTCAAATCTTTGGTAAGATTTGACTTACCCTGTAAGATTTGGCTGCCCTGCTGAATTTCAGACTTGCATGGGGCCTGTAGCCTCTTTGTTTTGGCCAATTTCTCCCATTTGGCATGGGTGTATTTACCCAATGCCTGTACCTCCATTGTATCTTGGAAGTAACTAACTTGCTTTTGATTTTACAGGCTCATAGGTGGAAGGTACTTGCCTTGTCTCAGATGAGATGTTGGACTGTGAACTTTTGAGTTAATGATGAAATGATTTATTGAGTCATGACTTCTGAGTTAATGCTGAAATGACTTAAGACTTTGGAGGACTGTTGGGAAGGCATGGTTGGTTTTGAAATGTGAGGACATGAGATTTGGGAAGGAACAGGGGAAAAATGATATGCTTTGGCAGTGTCTGCACTCAAATCTCATCTTGTATTGTAGCTCCCACAATTCCCACATGTTGTGGGAGGAACCTGGTGGGAAGTAATTGAATCATGGAGATGGGTCTTTCCAGTGCTGTTCTCATAATGGTGAATAACTCTCATGAGATCTGATGGTTCTGTAAGGGAGAGTTTCCCTGTACAAGCTCTCTCTTTGCCTGCTGCCATCCATGTAAGATGTGACTTTGCTCCCCCTTGCCTTCACTATGATTGTGAGGCCACCCCAGTCATATGAAACTGTGAGTCAATTAAACCTCTCTCCTTTCAAATTACCCAGTCTTGGGTATTTCTTTATCAGCAGTGTGAAAATGGACTAATATAACAGGCATACCTCAAAGATACTGCACGTTTGTTTCCAGACCACAGCAATAAAGCAAACATTGTAATAAAACAAGACATACAAACTTTTTGGCTTCTCATTGCATATAAATTTATGTTTACATTACATTGCAGTCTATTAAATGTCATAGCACCACATCTTTAAAAACATATATACCTTAATTTAAAAATGGTTTAATGCTAAAACATCATAACAATCATCTGCACCTTCAGGAGCCATAATCTCTTTGCTGGTGGAGAGTCTTGCCTTCATATTGATGACTGCTTACTAACAATGGTGATGTTTGCTGAATGTTGGGGAAGTTGTGGCAATTTCTTAAGATAAGACAACAATTACTTTTGCTACATCAATAGACTTCCTTCTCTGAAAGATTTCTCTATAGTATATGATGCTGTTTGATAGCATTTTACCCACAGTAGAAATTCTTTCAAAATTGCAGTCAATCCTCTTAAACACTGCTGCTTCTTTATCAAATAAATTTCTAAAATATTCTAAATTATTTGTTTTCATATCAGCAATATTCACAGTACCTTCACCAAGAGCAGGTTCAATCTCAAGAAACCAATTTTTTCTCATTGAAAGGAAGCAACTCTTGATCCATTCAAGCTTGACTGTGAGATTTTAGCAATTAAGTCACATATTCAAGCTCCACTTACAATTCTACTTCTCTTGCTGTTTCCATCACATCTGCAGTTAATTCCTCCAGTGAAGTCCTGTACTTCTCAAAATCATCCATGAGGGTTGGAATCAACTTCTTCAAAATGCCTTTTAATGTTGACATGTTACCATCCTCCCATGAATTACAAATATTCTTAATGGTATCTAGAATGGTGAATAATTTCCAGAAGTTTTTCAACTTACTTTGCCAGGATCCATCAGAGTAACCACTGTCTACAGCAGCTAGAGCCTTATGAAATGTATTTCCTGGAAAATAAGACTCGAAAGTCAAAATTACAACTTGATTTTTGGGCTGCAGAAGGGATATTGTGTTAACAGCCATGAAAACAACATTAATCCTGTATATCTTTATCAGTGTTCTTGAGTGACCAGGTGCATTGTCAATGAACAGTAATATTTTGAAATAAATCTTTTATTCTGAGCAGTAGATCTCAACATGGGCTTAAAATATTCAGTAAAGCATGCTGTAAATAGATGTGCTGTCATCCAGGCTTTGTTGTTCTGTTTCTAGGGGCACAGGCAGAGTAAATTTAGAAAAATTCTTAAGGCCCCTAGGATGTCCAGAATAGTAAATAAGCATTGGCTTCAATTAAAGTCATCAGCTGCATTAGCCCCTAACAAGAGGGTTAGCCTGTTTTATGAAGCGTTGAAGCTAGGCATTGACTTCTCTTTCACTATGAAAGTCCTTGATGACATCTCTCATTACAAGGCTTTGTCTACATTGACAATCTGTTATTTAGTGCAGCCACCTTTATCAGTTATCTCAGTTAAATCTTCTGCATAACTTGCAGCAGCTCCTACATCAGCACTTGCTGCTTCACCTTGCCTTTTTATGTTATAGGGATGGCTTCTTTCTTTAAACCTCATGAACCAGCCTCTGCTAGCTTCCAACTTTTCTTCTGCAGCTTCCTCATAGAATTGAAGGGATTTAGGGCTTTACTCTGGATTAGGCTTTGTCTAAAGGGAATGTTGTGGCTGGTCTGATCTTCTATTCAGAACACTCAGACTTTATTCATATCAGCAATAAGGCTGTTTCGCTTTATTATCATTCATGTCTTCACTGGAATAGCACTTTTAATTTCCTTCAAGAACTTTTACTTTGAATTTACAACTTTATTGCTTGACACAAGAGGGCTAGCTTTTCGCCCAACTTTATTTTTGAAATGCCTTCCTCACTAACTTTAATAATTTTTAGCTTTTCATTTAAAGTGAGAGATATGTAACACTTCCTTTACGTGAACACTTACAGGTAATGGTAGGGAGTTTAATCAGCCTAATTTTAATATTGTTCTCTCAGGGAATAGAGATGCTTCAGGAGAGAGAGAAAGATGGAGAAGGACCAGACAGTGGAGCAGTCAGAATACATACAACATTTATCAGTTAAAGCTGTGGTCTTACATAAATGTCATTTGTGGTGCCTCAAAACCATTAGAATAGCAACATTAAAATAATCACTGATCACAGATCACTGACAGATATAATAATAATTATTTTTATATATTGTTGAAGTTTAAATATTGTGAGAATTCTCAAAATATGACACAGAGTCACAATGTGAATACGTGGTGCTGGAAAATGTTTCTGATGAACTTGCTCAATGCAGGATTGTCACAAACCATCTGTCTGTAAAAACAAACAAACAAAAACCCAGTGCAATAAAATGAATTGCAATAAAACAAAGTATGCTTGTATTAAGGGCCCTAGCATTTGAGATTTCTTAGAATATGTGCTTTATCTTGAAAACACTATTCTCCAAATACATTGGCTTATATGCTGGTTAGGGATTGAATTAGAAATCATGTAAATAATAAATTTATTTGTCAGATACAAAATATCAGTAAACTATAGACAGCTCCCAACTTACCTATGGCTCATCTTATGATTTTTCAACATTACAATGGTGTGAAATGATACACATTCAGTAGAAGCCATACTTTAAATTTTGAATTTTGATCTTTTTTAGTGCTAGTGGTATGTGGCAGAATACTCTTTCGAAATTCTGGGCAGCAGCAGCAAACCACAGCTCCCAGTCAGCCACAGGATCACAAGGCTTAACAATGATATTCAAGAATGTACTGGGTTGCCCAAGATATTTGAATATTGTGTTTAAATGTTCATCATGTCTACAAAATGCCCATTCATTATGTCTACAAAATGCCCATTTTTAACTTACGATATTTTCAACTTACACTAGGTATATGGGAGCATAACCCCATTGTAAGTTAAGGAGCATTTGTATTTAGAAGAGTGAAATGTTATGTATTTATCTTCTGTTTTAAAATATTATATCTTGTTATATTTACCTACTGCTGTGAGCAAAATTGACTTAGTGTAGGGTTCTATAACATTAATATATGAGTACATGAATATTACAACAAGATCAAACCCTCAATTTCCAGATAAGTAAAGTTATCTTAATGCTGGGTACCAGAGTTAACAATCACATGGAGTTTTATTTTTTCAGCTGTGTAAAGTCTGGTTTTAGAACACAAGTTAATGAACATTTCTGCCTTCATGTTAAAAAAAGTGTGTTAGTCAATATTTAAATTCTGTAATACTGTTATGAAGACCCCTTCTCTATACTTCTAAATTAAAGAAAAAAAATACTAAATGGAAATTATTACAATAAATGATTATATTTTAATTATGTAAGTAATTTGTCTTCACTGTTAGAATTTTATATTTTGTTGCCAAAAAATAAATAAATCAGGGAAAATGATAAACAATTATGTTTTCAACCTTCCAAATTCTTTATTTATAAATTATACATCCTGTGATATAGATAACAATGTGATAATATCTACATAATATTGGAACATCCAGGTGAAAATTTAAAATTATGGATATGATAGACATATTATTTTTAATGTAACATTGTAATATATCTTGCATTATATTATACTTTATATATCTTATATATATTATAAGATATAATAGTATAACAATATTATATATACCATTTTGCTGCCTACTTATTGATTTTATCTGATGTGTATAGACTCATGTGCCATACATTTAATGATCTTATTTCATATTCCACCTTCCATCTTGATAGAATATCATTGTATAATATTCAGTAATTTTGTATGCATCCCCCTATTGCTTTAAGTGTAAGTTGCTTTTATTATTTTATGATATACACTAATGCATTGAGAATTCCAAAGAACTTGTCTGATTATATTTTAAGATTAACATCTAGAATTAGAATTTGTAGAATGAAAAGTATGCACATATTTAAAGCTTTAGAATCCTGGGTCAAGTTCCTCTTCAGAAAAACAGAATAGTTCATACACAATTCACAAAAATATTTGAGGATACCCAATTTCTTACATGCCTATAAATTCTACTGACATTGTTTTCAACCAAGAAATTGAATAATGATATATTTTGCCTATAATTTATGTCCTCCGGTTCACATTTATTAACAACTATTAAAGTTCTTTAGGGGATTTCTTCTTTATATTTTTGCCCATTTTTTTGCTAATGTGTCCTAAATACTTACAATATTAATAAAAATTCATAACTACCAATTATTGGGTACTTTGCATTACAGATACTTTCTAAGTACTTTGTGTGTACCTAATCACCACACTCTCAAAACTTTCCTAACATGAAAGTAGTATTATTATCCCCACTTGACAAGTAGGTGGAAGATTCAAGGTTTGAAACCAAGAGGTTTGGCTTCAGTGTCTACCTTCATATCCCTCATATAATGTTGTCCACCTTTATTTTTGTGTTTATGCCTCTTTATACAAGAAAGATATTTTTTTGAACTAAATTTTGAATATTATTTAATTTTAAATGACTTTATCATTAGCCACATGTGGTTAGTGGCTAATATTGTTTGTTGTTTTTTCTTTTTTAATTATACTGTATGTTCTAGGGTAGATGTGTACAATGTGCAGGTTTGTTACATATGTATACATGTGCCATGTTGGTGTGCTGCATCCATTAACTCATCATTTACATTAGGTATATCTCCTAATGCTATCCCTCCCCGTCTCCCTACCCCACAACAGGCCCCGGTGTGTGATGTCCCTTACTGTGTCCAAGCGATCTCATTGTTCAGTTCCCACCTAGGAGTGAGAACATGTGGTGTTTGGTTTTCTGTTCTTGCAATAGTTTGCTGAGAATGATGGTTTCCAGCTGCATTCGTGTCCCTACAAAGGACACGAACTTATCTTTTCTTTATAGCTGCATAGCATTCCATGGTGTATATGTGCCACATTTTCTTAATCCAGTCTGTCATTGATGGACATTTGGGTTGGTTCCAAGTATTTGCTATTGTGAATAGTGCTGCAATAAACATACGTGTGCGTGTGTCTTTACAGCAGCATGATTTATAATCCTTTGGGTATATACCCAGTAATGGGATGGCTGGGTCAAATGGTATTTCTAGTTCTAGATCCTTGAGGAATCACCACACTGTTTTCCACAATGGTTGAACTAGTTTACAGTCCCACCAACAGCGTAAAAGTGTTCCTGTTTCTCCACATCCTCTCCAGCACCTATTGTTTCCTGATTTTTTTAATGATTGCCATTCTAACTGGTGTGAGATGGTATCTCATTGTGGTTTTGATTTGCATTTCTCTGACGGCTAGTGATGATGAGCATTTTTTCATGTGTCTGTTGGCTGCATAAATGTCTTCTTTTGAGAAATTTCTGTTCATATCCTTTGCCCACTTTTTGATGGGGTTGTTTGTTTTTTTCTTGTAAATTTGATTGAGTTCTTTATAGGTTCTGGATATTAGCCCTTTGTCAGATGAGTAGATTGCAAAAATTTCCTCCCATTCTGTAGGTTGCCTGTTCACTCTGATGGTAGTTTCTTTTGCTGTGCAGAAGCTCTTTAATTAGATTCCATTTGTCAATTTCGGCTTTTGTTGCCATTGCTTTTGGTGTTTTAGACATGAAGTCCTTGCCCATGCCTATGTCCTAAATGGTATTGCCTAGGTTTTCTTCTAGGGTTTTTATGATTTTAGGTCTAACATTTAAGTCTCCAATCCATCTTGAATTAATTTTTGTATAAGGAGTAAGGAAGGGGTCCAGTTTCAGCTTTCTACTTAGGACTAACCGGTTTTCCCAGCACCATTTATTAAATAGGGAATCCTTTCCCCATTTCTTGTTTATGTCAGGTTTGTCAAAGATCACGTGGCTGTAGATGTGTGGTATTATTTCTGAGGACTCTGTTCTGTTCCATTGGTCTATATCTCTGTTTTGGTACCAGCACCATGCTGTTTTGGTTACTGTAGCCTTCTAGTAAGAGAGATATTAATACTTTATGTATGGAGCAGATAATTTTTCTCAGTTAATTATTTTCTTTGAATTATGTTTCCGATACTTTAATAAAAATACATTTAGTCCTCCTTAAGTTCTCTCTCTCTCTCTAATCTTGGTTTTCTGCTTAGAATAGCTCTCCCAGGTTACATTCCCCAGGTTACATTGTACACACACATGTACTTCTTTTTTACTCGAATTTTTAATTCAGCTTCTCATTTCTCTCTTTTTTCTTTTTTGGAGACGGACTCTCACTCTGTCGCCTAGACTGGAGTTCGGTGGCGCAATTTCGGCTCACTGCAACCTCCATCTCTCAGGTTCAAATGATTCTCCTGCCTCAGACTCCCAAGCGGCTGAGATTACAGGGACCTGTCAACATGTCCAGATACTTTTTTTTTCTTTTTGCATTTTTAGTAAAGACAGAGTTTTGCCATGTTGGCCAGGCGGGTCTCAAACTCCTGACCTCATATGATCTGCCGCCTTGTTCTCCCAAAGTGCTGGGATTACAGGCGTGAGCCACCATGCTCGACCAGCAGGTGATAGATTTCAACACATATTTTGTTAAATGGAAAGTGAACGATGACTTCTGAAATGAGGATTCTTCAGCCTGGAGCCAAATCTGCATGTTTCATTGTGGTTATTTACAGATATGATATCAAGGCTAATAAATAAAGATATAGGGATGTAAGTAAATTGTAGTTATGAAGTTAATCAGCAGGAGAATTAAAATAGGAAAATTTAAAAGTACATCTTTCTGAGGAGTGGGAAAAATATGGCTAAAAACTGTTATATTATAATCCAGAATTACTTTATATTTTTTCATGTGCATGTACTACTTCCATACAACTTTTTAAAACTTAAACTTGGGTAAAAGAATTTCATTTTAGCATAAATATGGGGCACAAACATTTCCTTTATAAAGAAATGATTATTTTTTAAGATCCATTCTTTCTGTATCAAACTGAAATGTCAACATTAGTTATATCTGTTTATGGACTAGTTTTTGATTTTGTTATCAGATCATTGTACCTATTCTTAATGCACAATGCCATTTTATATTCTATAAAGAATTATTTGTTTACCGAATTATTTTCAACAATTTTGATATTTTTATTTGTTTAATTCTCTAGAATCCAAGCATCAAAAAAGAAAGCAAGAAATTTGAATCGTGACAGAGGAAGACTGTAACTCATATTGGCTTAGGGAAAAACACACACATGTAATTCATTGAACAGAAGTGCCTATTTTCGAAACACTGGTTGTCCAGGGTTAAAGTTTGTCATTGTTTCTGCATAGAAACTGACGTCCAGAGCCCATCAGACATTGTCTTTGTTTTTGGCCTTTCTCAGTTAATTTTTTTTCACAGGGCTCAGTAGTTTCTTCTATAGATTTCAAATATTTAATCATAATATATAACAAAGACTTTAAAATGTAGATCTTCAGATTACTAAGATTGATCTGTGCGCCTTTGTATCTATGCGACATTTCCTCATATATATTTACATGTACTTATAAGTAAATCTAATGGACTATGATAATGAATTGTTTTTTTCATAATCACCATTATGTTCTGTTTTGAAATGTTAGAAATTAGAAAAAGAAACATTAAAATATCAAAAACATGTCTATCCCAGTTTTGCTACATCTGTGAAAATCTGTGGCTCTCATCTCCAACTGCAGGCAGGATTGAGAGGTGCTCCATGCTGCTGCCTCACTGGACTGCCTGGCAGGTACTGCTGAGGCCTACTTAATGAGTGACCACACTCAATGGGTGATCATGATGGAGGTATGGCTCACTTTATTTGGGCTACTGTAACAGAATTCCATAAACTGGGTAGCTTACAAAGAACAGAAATATATTTTTCACAGTTCTGAAAGCTGAGAAGTTCAAGATGAAGGTGCTGCAGATCTTGTAAAGACCCACTTTTAGGTTCATAGAACAGCACCTCCTCACTGTGTGCTCATGCGATGGAAGGAGGGAGGGTCCTCTCTGGGTCCCTTTTATAAGGTCCAGAATCTCATTCACAAGGTCTTGGCCCCAAGACTGAATCACCTCCCAAAGGCCCCACCTCTTAATAACATCACTTTGGGGGACAGAATTTCAACATATGAATTTTGGTTGGAACACAAACATTCAGACTGCAGCAAAGAGTAAAGAAAGGAAAAATTTGAAGATTAGTGTCTGTGGAGGGCCCACTTTCTGATTCATATTTGGCACCTTCTACCTGTGTCCTCACGTGGTGGAAGGGAAGAATTCTGATCTCGTCAGATGCTTATAAAGTCACTAATACCATTTTTGAGTGCTCTGCCCTCATAAACTAATCACCTCCCAAAGGTCCCTTCTTGAGGATTAGGCTTTAACATACAAGTTTTGAGGAGATGCAAACATTCAGTTTACAACAGGTATGAGTGTAAGGCCTCCTTCCCCCACTGGCCTGGCCCAGCTGGCTCAGAACTGCTCTGCAATGTCAAATTCTTCCCACCCCATCATTCTTCCTTCCCCTTCTACTTCTGCAGGTTCAGATCTGCATCTTGGTTTGGAGGTTCTTCTCACCTTCTCCCACTCTCTTGCCTTTATCCTCAGCAGATGTTTTCCCAGTAAATGTTTTTCATATCTAATCCCATCTTGGTATTTGTTTCTCAGAGAACCTTAATTTACATAACCTAAAATAAATAAATGTGAAGAAATATACTTCTATTTAATTCCCAATTCTTTTTATCTCTATTATTCATAGATGTTTTCATATTAATTGAATATTCACTCGAATCAATTTAAATCTCAGTTCTTTAGCTTAGCTTTTCCTTTCAAAATAAAACCTTGAGGCTTTAAATTAGAACTGGTGTTTTTGCTGGGGAAATAATTCAAAAGTACCTTAGACTAAGAGTATTTGTGATGACAAAGTGCAAGAACTAGAAAAATACAATTAAAATAAACATTTTAAAATCACTTGCATTGGTTCAATAGATAAGTTTCCTAAAATTATTACAGTAGCAGCAGATTTTCACAGATATCAGAGTCTCAGGTCTTTGTTCCTATATGCAGTATAAGGGTTTTCAGGGTTTTTCTGCCTCTTTGGTGGGGATGCTGACCATTCATTTAATAATCAGTTCACTTATTCATTAACCAGATGTGTGTGGAATATTGTGCCAGTGGGTAGGCTCTATGCTGAGTGTATTTCTCAAGTATTTATTAGATCCTAAATACAGCTAACCTTTGCCTTGTGTTGAATTTGACATTTGGAACACAGATTTAAGTAAATGCCAGAGTTCCACTCTAAAGATGAAGCGATTTCCTCTATTTGAAACTGTTTGTCCTTTTTGGTTCTGCACAGCTCAGTCAAAAGACATTTATACAAACTTCTAGTGGCTGATTCCTATAACCAAATTAACCACAAAATTCTACAAGAACAGGATATGATTCATACCTTGCTCAATGTCTTCATTTCTGTCAGTTTGTACAATTTTTTTCTTTTACTAGTGTTGGATGGATTAACTCTAATGTCAGCAACAACATTTTATATGTATGCACACCTTTCTTCCTGCCTCCGCTCCTATGCCTGCCATATCAAAGCCTCTGCAGTGCTCTGTAACAGTCTTCTCTGGCCAGCACTGTCACCACTTTTCCCAATGTCCCCCAGTCTTTTTTGCATGCCTGTTCTCCTTTCCTGGCTCCCCTTTGACAATCACCATTTTTTGGTACCTCTCCTCATCCCAAATTTTATGTTTCACTGTCCAGAGATGCAAAACTTCCAGATGCTAAAGGAAAACTTCTTTAATCAAGGGACCATACCTTTCCTTCCCAGTTATCCCATGGATAGATCTCTTTCCAATAAAATTATTACCTTCTATGTTTTTGAATTTTCATTTTTAATGATTTCTACTCTTGCTCTGAGAAATTGATTAAAAATTTTGCAATAGGCTGGCATGGTGGCTCACACCTGTAATCCCAGCACTTTGGGAGGTTGAGGTGGGTGGATCACCTGAGTTTGAGATCAGCCTGACCAACACGGCAAAATACCATCTCTACTAAAAGCACAAAATTAGCCAGGCGCAGTGGTGCATTCCTGTACTCCCACTACTCGGGAGGCTGAAGCAGGACAATCTCTTGAACAGGGGAGGTGGAGGTTGCAGTGAGCTGAGATCGTGCCACTGCACTCCAGCCTGGGCAACAAGAGTGGGGCTCTATCTCAAAAAAAAAAAAAAAAAAAAAAAAAAAAACTTGCAATAACTAATTTCAGAAGATATTTTAGATACTTGGAGCCTATTTTTAGAAACATAATATAATTTTATATTTAATTATATATTCATATTTTAAAGAAGTGTGATAGAGTGTTTAATAGATACATTCAAGCATAAATATATACTAGGATAAAAATTCCTATGGCAAATTGGATTAAAATATAATTTCATTGAGAAAAATAATAAGCCTTTTCAATATTAAAAATAATTTGTTCATATACTGAATGATAGGTTAATCACATAATTATTGTTATATTTATAATCCTCTTGGCTGTCTTTTTAAAAAATATAACAGTTGTATTTAAAATGGAAATAATATCCTTTTTAGCTATGGAAATATATGATACAAATGTTAGATTCTAACTTTTAAAATGTATATGAAAATACCTAGTTTTGAAAATCACCTTAGCAAGTGTCATTATCTGTTGAGATGCTATCACAAAATACCTTAGACTGGGTGGCTTATAAACAACAGAAATTTATTTCTCACAGATCCAGAAGCTGGGAAATCCGAGATCAAGGTAGTGCAGATCTTGTAGACTCACTTTCAGGTTCATAGACCAGCACCTCCTCACTGTCTCTTCATGTGATGGAAGGAAGCTCTCTCTTGGGCCTCTTTTACAAAGGCACAACTTCATTGATGAGGGCTCTGCTGCAGACCGAATAGCTTCCCAAAGACACGACTTCTTAAATACCATCACCTCAGGCGTTAGGATTTCAACATATGAATTTCAGGGTGATGCAAACATTCAGATCAGAGCAGGCAGTAAAGGATTGAAAAATGTGAAGATCCACAAGGCTCAAATCACAGCTTATCAATGCTTATGAGTATCACAGTTTAATTTTGCCTGTTTTTTTTTTAATTTTTAAATTTTTTATTTTTTGATAAGGGCTTCCTTCCTCCCTTCTAACAAAGTAATTTTTCTTTACCCAAGACTCTAACAACTATTCAACCATTCTTAGGAAAATATTTTTACATTTTTTTCTTAAAGACAGACTCATCACTCATTGGCAAATTTGTTTTTTGTTTGTTTGTTTATTTTTAATTTTTATGGGTACATAGTAGGTATATATATTTATGGTGTACATGAGATGTTTTGAAGCTGGCATACAACGTGAAATAAGCACATCATGGTACATGGTGTATCCACTCCTCAAGTAAGATGATCCCCCTTGCACGGGTAATACTTTTGCTCTACATGCTCGCTTCTTCATGTCAGGATAATTCCTTCAAATTGCCCCCTGCCCACCCCAGTAATTTGAGGTCACTTCATTGCCTTGAACAGCACATAGGAGGTATCAGGTTTCCAAACTAGTTGAGAAGGAACTCCTAATCTCACTTGTAGGGAGCCAGAGGATTTCATCAAAGGGAAGCTGTGACCTGCAGATGAGCCACTTTCTGGGGGTAAGGAAAAAACCCTCCTCATCACTCTAATATTCTAACCTTATTTGAGCTTCCCAACACACCATTTTCCTGAAAAATCTTCTGTCAAATGTTGCCAATCACTTATTAAGTATTAAATTTAAAGAATACACTTTGAATGTATATCTCATTTGAACTCTCTACAGTATTTGACAAGCATGACAATTTCTTCTTTGAAATCTGGGCTTCCATCACACCTCTGTCTTAGGGTACCTGCTACTTTTCCCACTACTTTCTCTCAAGCTCCTTCATGTGCAGTTCCTTCTCTGTGTGCTCCAAAACTCTGTTTTTCTTACTCTGAACACTGTCTTTGATAATCACACTCACTGTCTGGCCTTCAGTTACCAATAGGATGTTAACACAGCTTACATCTATGTTGTCAGCTTAGGTCTTTCAGCTGAGCTTCCTTTGAATCTTACAGCCTACACTCAATAGGGCTCTTTGTTTTGATGTCAATTAATGTTTTTATTAAATATGAGTAAAATTGTTACTCCAGAAAGATATATGATGTATATCCCATGACTTTGCATATACTCTAACACAGAATCTCAAAACCTGTAGGGACATACATCTTGGTAACTAAGCATAGGAAATCTAGCCACAGTCAAGTTATTCACTCCTCAGCATTAGAACACTTCTTTAGCCAGTTAGACCACTTTTCTCTCCCATATAGCTATTCTCCATCTCTTTTCTAAGCCTCTGCTAGTCAGTCTCCCCACCTAAAATGCTATTCTTTCTGTTCTTATATTCAAATGATCCCCCTTCTTTTAGGAAATGATGCCCCTTCTTTTAGGGGTTGACTTAGTCTTTACACACTCAGTGAAGTCTTTCTTAATTATTCTAATACCCATTTATCATACCTTTCTAGAACTCAAATTGAATGTATTATGCATACAAATTCATTTGAACATTTAGTCAAATACAGTTTTAAACTTATATATACCAACTTTAAGCATATATTTTTTTGATTTTGCAACTACAATACAATTATAGGCTGAATGTTTGTGTCCCTTACATTTCATGCATTGAAATCCTACTCTCAATGTGATGTATTAGAAGGTAGGGCCTTCAAAAGGTGATTACGTCATGGGAGTAGAGCCCTCATGAATGGGAATGGGAATGGGAATGGGAATGGGATTAGTGCCCTTTTAAGCATTCCAAGAGAGCTTGCTTAACTTTGCTCTCTGTCATATAAGGATACAACAAGAAGTCAGTATTCTATAACCTGAAAGAGGACCCTCACTGGAACCCAACCATGCTAGCAACCTGATCTCAGACCTCCAGTATACTGATTGTGAGAAATATATTTCAGTTTTTTATGAGCTACCCAATCTATAGTAATTTGGTATAGCAGCCTGAACTAACTAGACAAATTCCTAAGCTTTTATGGTATGAAATTCTTTATTGGCTAACTTTTAATGCCTAGAACAATGTTCTGAACATAGTAATATTTAACAAGTATTTGTTAAATGAATAGCTTAAAAAAGGCACTCATTTTCAAAGTCAGAGTATATCAAATATTGTTCGAATGACAACTGATAATAGTTAAAATGTTGAGGAAACAGGAGATTTATTTTAACTTAAGAGTCCCAGAACCACTGTTATATTTTTCAGGAATAAGCATTCACTTGTGAGGTAGGATTTGAAATATATTTTCTTGTCCAAATATATATGCCTTAAAGCTTCTGTTTGTGTGCTTATACTTATCATATTAACTATTCCTTGGAGTTAACAAAGCCCAAATAAAATTTGGAAGAATATTTTGGATTAAATTTCTTTATCAGGTTAGGCAGACCTCAAGAGGATATTGGAATGGACAGAGATGAGGAAAAGAAGTGGAGGGAAAAGTTTAGAGCCTGCAGCTACAGGGAAGGCAATGTCAGGGAAATACTTCGGGCATCAAAGATGTATGATAAAATTGCTGAATATGTAGCAGTAGATACAGAAAGCAGCTCATATCTCTACTAGAGGGATGAGCTTTGTGCAAGGTAACTTTTGTTGCTTGAATATTGAGTAGGGGCTTACAGTTAGTAAAAATATCTTCAGTTGTAGAATAAAGTTGTCACCTTGAGCAAAATGTTCTATCAATTATCTAAGTGCCTTGCGTAGTTAGTTACTCCACCAAAACCATATTTCTTTGGGTATTTTAACTTTTGTTTAATTATTGTTTATGCAAAAACAAAAGAAGGTAGATTAAGAAGAAGTCAAAAATGGAACAATTAAAAGGAGAATAGGAATGTGTACATGGTGAGCATTTGTTTGACGGGTGCAGTGTAGGTCTGGAAATGCTTATTTTATATATTTTCACAATAAGAGAGTTATAAGTACCCTCATTTCTCCAAAAAGAAACTGAAATTTAGCAAAATTATGTAAACAGTCCTGTGTCACTTGGTTATTAAGAGTGAAATCTGGTATTTGACCTGAGATGTCTATAACACCAGTGCTCATACTATTTTACAAAATTCTAAATGAGCAAAGACAAAAATACCATGAGGGCTTAGATTATTTTTCATCATGTGAATAGACATTTTTACATGATGTAAGATTCCCTAATACAGCAGGATAGGTTTATGAGCTGTAAGTAATAGAAATTAATTTTAGATTCAGTATCTTAGTTTGGATCCCAGAATCAGACTTTGAGACACGATTTATATGCAAATAATTCATTTGGGAGGTGGTCCCATAAACATAAGTAGAGGAGTGGTGAAGCGATAAAGAAAAGGGAAGGAAGCCAATAAAAGTGCATCATCAAACAGGTTACTATAGTGGGCAACTATAGCTTAGTCCTACAAGCTTATTACCCCTGAGGGGAGAGAGTTGCATCATATGAACCAAATCTTGGCAGTTAATGATTAAAAGCCACTCCTGTGGAACGTTAATTCCCCAACATTTCCAGCCTGCTTTATGCACAGGTGGAGAGGGCTCCAGTAGCCAGAGCAAGCCCTCAGGCAAAGAGAAGTTAATGATATTTGGAAGTCTATTGGCAGGTATTTAAAAAGGCAAGGGGTATGGGGATAAAGAACTCATCTGCTACATTAAAAAATTAAGATGTTAAAACTATGTTAGGCACCTTTGAGAAA
Source organism: Macaca mulatta (assembly GCF_049350105.2). NCBI lineage: Eukaryota > Metazoa > Chordata > Mammalia > Primates > Cercopithecidae > Macaca > Macaca mulatta. The sequence goes on from NC_133411.1 coordinate 129,448,123, forward strand.
ATATATTCTCTTTAACAAATTGTGTTGGGATAACTGGATAGCTACATGTAATAAAATAATATCTGACCCCTATTTATACACAAAAATAAATCCATCAAAATGGTTTAAAAATTTCAATGTAAGAATCGAAACTGTATACCCTACAACTTAAAGTATAATAATAATAAATAAATTTAAAAAAAAAAAGGAATCGAAACTGTTAAACTCCTAGAGGAAAATGGGAGAAAAGCTTCATGACATTGGATTTGGCAATGATTTCTTGGATATGACACTAAAAGCATAAGAAACAGAAGCAAAAATAGACAAATGAGACTACATCAAATAAAAAGCTTCTATATAGTATAGGATGCAATCAAGAGTGAAAAGATAACCTGTGGAGTGGGAGAAATATTTGCAAACCATATATCTAATAAGGGGTTTATATCGAAAATATATAAGGAACTCCTACAACTCAGTAACAAAGAAACAAATAACCTTATTTTAAAAATGGGCAAAGGACTGGCATAGATATTTATCCTCCTGAGAAGACATATAAATAGCCTATAGGTATATGAAAAGATGATCAGCATTGTTAATAATCTATGCTCAACATTATTAATAGTCAGAAAAAAAGTAAATCAAAACAAAATATTACTTTATACCTATTAGAATGGCTATTATTAAAACACAAGATAAGTATTGGCAAATGTGTGAAGAAATTGGAACCTCGTACCCTGCTAGTAGGAATGAAAAGTGGTGAAACTGCTATAAAAAGCAATAGGAGATACGGTGTTTCCTAGCATATTAAAAATGGAACTACCATATGATACAGCAATCTCACTTCTGGGTATGTATCACAAAGAATTGAAATCAGGATCTTAAAGATACATCTGTAATCCCATGTTCATTGCAGCATTTCTCACAATAGCTAAGGTATTGAAACATTTATGTATGTTAACATCCATTTATATATAAATAGATAAGGAAAATGTGCCATATACACAGGATGGAATATTATTCAGTCTTAAAAAATAAGGAAATCCTGCCATATGCTACAAGAAGGATAAATCTGGAGAGCATTACACTAAGTGAAAAAAACTAGTCACGGAAATAAACCAGTCACAGAAATACTGCATAATTCCAACTATATGATGTACCTAAAATAATCTAACTCATAGAAACAAGAGAATAGAATGGTGGTTTTCAGGAACTGGAAGGAGGTAGAGGGTAGTTAAAGTTCAATGAATATAAAGTTTAGTTATGCAAGATGAGTAAATTTAAAGATCTGCTGTATACCACTGTACTTATAGTTAACGATATATTGCACACTTAAAATTTTGATAAGAGAGTGTATCTCAGGTTGTGTTTTTACCACTACACACACACACACAAACACACACACTGTATTAGTCTGCTCTCATGCTGCTAATAAAGACATACCCAAGACTGGGTAATTTATAAAGGAAAGAGGTTTAATGGACTCAGTTCTACATGGTGGGGGAGGCCTCATAATCATGGTGAAAGGTAAAGGAGAACATATACACCATGGAATACTATGCAGCCATCAAAAAGGATGAGTTTGTGTCCTTTGTAGGGACATGGATGCAGCTGGAAACCATCATTCTTAGCAATCTATCACAAGAACAGAAAACCAAACACCGCATGTTCTCACTCATAGGTGGGAACTGAACAGTGAGATCACTTGGACTCAGGAAGGGGAACATCACACACAGGGGCCTATCATGGGGAGGGGGGAGGGGGGAAGGATTGCATTGGGAGTTATACCTGATGTAAATGACGAGTTGATGGGTGCAGCACACCAACATGGCACAAGTATACATATGTAACAAACCTGCACGTTGTGCACATGTACCCTACAACTTAAAGTATAATAATAATAAATAAATTAAAAAAAAAAAAAAAGAAAAAAAGAAAAGTCATGTCTTCCATAGTGGCAGGCAAGTTAGCTTGTTCAGGGGAACTCACCTTTATAAAACCATCAGATATTATGAGACTTAATCACTACCACAATAATAGCATGAGAAAGCTCTGCCCCCATGATTCAATTATCTTCCACTGGGTCCCTTCCATGACACATGGGAATTTGGGGAGGTACAATTCAATATGAGATTTGGGTGGGGACACAGCCAAACCATATCACGCACATATTAGTTTGTGGGTGGAATCATCGTCATGCCAGGAGAAACAGACTCCAAATTACATAGCCTGGAAAATTTCTCCACACTCTTTATGAAGGCATTTTGTGATGCATAATGGCCAACTCCCACAAAGCAGTAAAAGCTCCAGCTTGCACCTCAGCATAGTTAACCCTGAGCATACGACATTCGCATTAGCATTCCTGTTCTGGCTGCTCTTGGCATTTAAACTTGTTTTAATTTTCCCCTTTACCAGAGGGTTTCTTTAGTCCATCATCTTCAAAAATGCTTATCTTTGGATGGTTTCATCTGATTTGCAAAGCCTAGTGGTTTTGCCTGAATCCTAGTTGCAAGGGGTATAAGGAATTTTAGCTTCCATGGTGAAAAGTACACTCTTTCCAGTCAAACTCATCAAAACTCACAAGGTTGTGGGAGGTAAGTCTATAAGCATGGGAAGTTAAGAGACTCATCCTCCATAAAGAAATAATAAATATCCATGATATATAGTTAATATATTTTAATCCACAATTTAATTTTTTTTAAAATAAATTCCCAGAAATAAGCTGGGCATCAAGGCTTTCAATCAGAAAGTGTAAAAGCAGTGTTTGATTGAAGGTCTCAGCTTTAATTGAAGAGGCACACGGATTCCTTCATTCTTGGTCTTATCTCCATTTTTCTTTAATTTTCAGGGCCATTGTTGTTTTTCTGGGTCAAATTTTTAACTCTCCTGGCTTTTTTCTTTACTTTTTTTTTCTTTTTCTGTGTAAGAAACTTTGCTGTAAGAAGTCTTTCTCCAAATGCATCCCTAGGGCACTATTAAAAGCTGAGAGAGGAAGGCTCCTCTCCCCTCTGTTCAATCTGTGAGTCACTCACTCACTCATTATACGCGTCATAAGCCTAAGCCTAAGCCTACCCATAACTCTGTGAAGGCAATTCATTTTGACAATGCTACACTATGCACCAAGAACTATTTGAGGCAAAGAAAGAGGTAAAATATGAAGATAAGAAGAAACTGGCCTCAAGGGAGTTTATGATCTCATAGAGTGCATAAACTAGACAAGTATATAAACAACTGTATTACAAGGATATAAGCAAGGAAAAAGATGATTACTATGGCAATATGGAGAGAGGCAAATGAACCTCCATTTAGGACTGGGTCAGGGAAAGGTTAGGGCATTTGAAAAGCTACTTCTTGATGTTTGGAAAGGGTTTGGACAAATGGAGTTAAGATGTGACAGGAATATCTTCTGAAGAAACCAAATAAGGAAAATATGGATTATATTTGACAATTATTAAATAGCCTAATTTGCTCAGAATAAACACTGTCTATAGAATAATAGGAGGAGACACAGACAAGCAGCATGTGAATAGTCCCCTGGTGAAAAGTATGAATCATGGATATCTCAAAAGAGAAAATGGGACCCAAGTTGAGTATTAAGCTTTGTGTTTCTTCTCATGTTGAACAAAGTACCTACTCTTTGACCTTATATTGGCATTTAACTCATTACATTTTAATAAGAAATATAGTATTAGAAATCATTCTCTTTAGACCAATTTCACATTCAGAGATTAAAAAGTGTATGCATGTACCAAATGTTGAATAGACATTATTTTACTGAACTGAGAAACTGATCTTTCTTTACACTCTAGTTTAACATCTTTCTGAATATCCCAGTTTTATAGTGACAAGCACCTTGGATATAATGAGCCAGACAGAACTATTCTGAAAGGCACAGTATAACAAAGCTTCAAGAGTGTCTCTAACCCTCTTTCTCTTTTGATTTCTGCCAGAACTCAGTGGTTAAAATAATGCCATTATACCAGTTTCCAATAAGCATGACAAACTGTTCTAATTAAGCCATTTAAAACAACAATTTTATTCCAAACATATGTGCAACCAAATGTGTTTTTAAATTAATTTTCCCTTGCTCTTTTGTACAAATTAGGATTTTCATAATTGTAAGTGTGTAAAATGAAAATATTAGAAGCCACACTTTCTGACAACATAAATTCTTGACTTATTAAATTTTACACCAGTATTACATGTTAAAAAAACAGTACTTCTGAAACAACAAAAATCTTAACTAATTTATGAATGTTAAAAAATAAAAATATGGGGGGGGGCGGAGCAAGATGGCCGAATAGGAGCAGCTCCAGTCTCCAACTCCCAGCGCGAGCGACACAGAAGACCGGTGATTTCTGCATTTTCAACTGAGGTACTGGGTTCATCTCACTGGGGAGTGCCGGACGATCGGTGCTGGTCAGCTGCTGCAGCCCGACCAGCGAGAGCTGAAGCAGGGCGAGGCATTGCCTCACCTGGGAAGCGCAAGGGGGAAGGGAGTCCCTTTTCCTAGCCAGGGGAACTGAGACACACAACACCTGGAAAATCGGGTAACTCCCACCCCAATACTGCGCTTTAAGCAAACAGGCACACCAGTCCCACACCTGGCCGGGAGGGTCCCACACCCACGGAGCCTCCCTCATTGCTAGCGCAGCAGTCTGTGATCTACCGGCAAGGCAGCAGCGAGGCTGGGGGAGGGGCGCCCGCCATTGCTGAGGCTTAAGTAGGTAAACAAAGCTGCTGGGAAGCTCGAACTGGGTGGAGCTCACAGCAGCTCAAGGAAACCTGCCTGTCTCTGTAGACTCCACCTCTGGGGACAGGGCACAGTAAACTAAACAAACGCAGCAGACACCTCTGCAGACGCAAACGACTCTGTCTGACAGCTTTGAAGAGAGCAGTGGATCTCCCAACACGGAGGTTGAGATCTGAGAAGGGACAGACTCCCTGCTCAAGTGGGTCCCTGACCCCTGAGTAGCCTAACTGGGAGACATCCCCCACTAGGGGCAGTCTGACACCCCACACCTCACAGGGAGGAGTACACCCCTGAGAGGAAGCTTCCAAAGCAAGAATCAGACAGGTACACTCGCTGTTCAGAAATATTCTATCTTCTGCAGCCTCTGCTGCTGATACCCAGGCAAACAGGGTCTGGAGTGGACCTCAAGCAATCTCCAACAGACCTACAGCTGAGGGTCCTGACTGTTAGAAGGAAAACTATCAAACAGGAAGGACACCTACACCAAAACCCCATCAGTACGTCACCATCATCAAAGACCAGAGGCAGATAAAACCACAAAGATGGGGAAAAAGCAGGGCAGAAAAGCTGGAAATTCAAAAAATAAGAGCGCATCTCCCCCAGCAAAGGAGCGCAGCTCATCGCCAGCAACGGATCAAAGCTGGATGGAGAATGACTTTGACGAGATGAGAGAAGAAGGCTTCAGTCCATCAAATTTCTCAGAGCTAAAGGAGGAATTACGTACCCAGCGCAAAGAAACTAAAAATCTTGAAAAAAAAGTGGAAGAATTGATAGCTAGAGTAATTAATGCAGAGAAGGTCCTAAACGAAATGAAAGAGATGAAAACCATGACACGAGAAATACGTGACAAATGCACAAGCTTCAGTAACCGACTCGATCAACTGGAAGAAACAGTATATGCGATTGAGGATCAAATGAATGAAATGAAGCGAGAAGAGAAACCAAAAGAAAAAAGAAGAAAAAGAAATGAACAAAGCCTGCAAGAAGTATGGGATTATGTAAAAAGACCAAATCTACGTCTGATTGGGGTGCCTGAAAGTGAGGGGGAAAATGGAACCAAGTTGGAAAACACTCTTCAGGATATCATCCAGGAGAACTTCCCCAACCTAGTAGGGCAGGCCAACATTCAAATCCAGGAAATACAGAGAACGCCACAAAGATACTCCTCGAGAAGAGCAACTCCAAGACACATAATTGCCAGATTCACCAAAGTTGAAATGAAGGAAAAAATCTTAAGGGCAGCCAGAGAGAAAGGTCGGGTTACCCACAAAGGGAAGCCCATCAGACTAACAGCAGATCTCTCAGCAGAAACTCTACAAGCCAGAAGAGAGTGGGGGCCAATATTCAACATTCTTAAAGAAAGAATTTTCAACCCAGAATTTCATATCCAGCCAAACTAAGTTTCATAAGTGAAGGAGAAATAAAATCCTTTACAGATAAGCAAATGCTTAGAGATTTTGTCACCACTAGGCCTGCCTTACAAGAGACCCTGAAGGAAGCACTAAACATGGAAAGGAACAACCAGTACCAGCCATTGAAAAAACATGCCAAAATGTAAAGACCATCCAGGCTAGGAAGAAACTGCATCAACTAACGAGCAAAATAACCAGTTAATATCATAATGGCAGGATCAAGTTCACACATAACAATCTTAACCTTAAATGTAAATGGACTAAATGCTCCAATTAAAAGACACAGACTGGCAAACTGGATCAAGAGTCAAGACCCATCAGTCTGCTGTATTCAGGAGACCCATCTCACACGCAGAGACATATATAGGCTCAAAATAAAGGGATGGAGGAAGATTTACCAAGCAAATGGAGAACAAAAAAAAGCAGGGGTTGCAATACTAGTCTCTGATAAAACAGACTTTAAACCATCAAAGATCAAAAGAGACGAAGAAGGCCATTACATAATGGTAAAGGGATCAATTCAACAGGAAGAGCTAACTATCCTAAATACATATGCACCCAATACAGGAGCACCCAGATTCATCAAGCAAGTCCTTAGAGACTTACAAAGAGACTTAGACTCCCATACAATAATAATGGGAGACTTCAACACTCCACTGTCAACATTAGACAGATCAACGAGACAGAAAGTTAACAAGGATATCCAGGAATTGAACTCATCTCTGCAGCAAGCAGACCTAATAGACATCTATAGAACTCTCCACCCCAAATCAACAGAATATACATTCTTCTCAGCACCACATCATACTTACTCCAAAATTGACCACGTAATTGGAAGTAAAGCACTCCTCAGCAAATGTACAAGAACAGAAATTATAACAAACTGTCTCTCAGACCACAGTGCAATCAAACTAGAACTCAGGACTAAGAAACTCAATGAAAACCATGCAACTACATGGAAACTGAACAACCTGCTCCTGAATGACTACTGGGTACATAACGAAATGAAGGCAGAAATAAAGATGTTCTTTGAAACCAATGAGAACAAAGATACAACATACCAGAATCTCTGGGACACATTTAAAGCAGTGTGTAGAGGAAAATTTATAGCACTAAATGCCCACAAGAGAAAGCAGGAAAGATCTAAAATTGACACTCTAACATCGCAATTAAAAGAACTAGAGAAGCAAGAGCAAACACATTCGAAAGCTAGCAGAAGGCAAGAAATAACTAAGATCAGAGCAGAACTGAAGGAGATAGAGACACAAAAAACCCTCCAAAAAATCAATGAATCCAGGAGTTGGTTTTTTGAAAAGATCAACAAAATTGACAGACCACTAGCCAGACTAATAAAGAAGAAAAGAGAGAAGAATCAAATCGACGCAATTAAAAATGATAAAGGGGATATCACCACCGACCCCACAGAAATACAAACTACCATCAGAGAATACTATAAACACCTCTACGCAAATAAACTGGAAAATCTAGAAGAAATGGATAATTTCCTGGACACTTACACTCTTCCAAGACTAAACCAGGAATAAGTTGAATCCCTGAATAGACCAATAGCAGGCTCTGAAATTGAGGCAACAATTAATAGCCTACCAACCAAAAAAAGTCCAGGACCAGATGGATTCACAGCTGAATTCTACCAGAGGTACAAGGAGGAGTTGCTACCATTCCTTCTGAAACTATTCCAATCAATAGAAAAAGAGGGAATCCTCCCTAACTCATTTTATGAGGCCAACATCATCCTGATACCAAAGCCTGGCAGAGACACAACAAAAAAAGAGAATTTTAGACCAATATCCCTGATGAACATCGATGCAAAAATCCTCAATAAAATACTGGCAAACCGGATTCAGCAACACATCAAAAAGCTTATCCACCATGATCAAGTGGGCTTCATCCCTGGGATGCAAGGCTGGTTCAACATTCGCAAATCAATAAACATAATCCAGCATATAAACAGAACCAAAGACAAGAACCACATGATTATCTCAATAGATGCAGAAAAGGCTTTTGACAAAATTCAACAGCCCTTCAAGCTAAAAACGCTCAATAAATTCGGTATTGATGGAACGTACCTCAAAATAATAACAGCTATTTATGACAAACCCACAGCCAATATCATACTGAATGGGCAAAAACTGGAAAAATTCCCTTTGAAAACTGGCACAAGACAGGGATGCCCTCTCTCACCACTCGTATTCAACATAGTGTTGGAAGTTCTGGCTAGGGCAATCAGGCAAGAGAAAGAAATCAAGGGTATTCAGTTAGGAAAAGAAGAAGTCAAATTGTCCCTGTTTGCAGATGACATGATTGTATATTTAGAAAACCCCATTGTCTCAGCCCAAAATCTCCTTAAGCTGATAAGCAACTTCAGCAAAGTCTCAGGATACAAAATTAATGTGCAAAAATCACAAGCATTCTTATACACCAGTAACAGACAAACAGAGAGCCAAATCAGGAATGAACTTCCTTTCACAATTGCTTCAAAGAGAATCAAATACCTAGGAATCCAACTTACAAGGGATGTAAAGGACCTCTTCAAGGAGAACTACAAACCACTGCTCAGTGAAATAAAAGAGGACACAAACAAATGGAAGAACATACCATGCTCATGGATAGGAAGAATCAATATCGTGAAAATGGCCATACTGCCCAAGGTAATTTATAGATTCAATGCCATCCCCATCAAGCTACCAATGAGTTTCTTCACAGAATTGGAAAAAACTGCTTTAAAGTTCATATGGAACCAAAAAAGAGCCCGCATCTCCAAGACAATCCTAAGTCAAAAGAACAAAGCTGGAGGCATCACGCTACCTGACTTCAAACAATACTACAAGGCTACAGTAACCAAAACAGCATGGTACTGGTACCAAAACAGAGATATAGACCAATGGAACAGAACAGAGTCCTCAGAAATAATACCACACATCTACAGCCATTTGATCTTTGACAAACCTGAGAGAAACAAGAAATGGGGAAAGGATTCCTTATTTAAGAAATGGTGCTGGGAAAATTGGCTAGCCATAAGTAGAAAGCTGAAAATGGATCATTTCCTTACTCCTTATACGAAAATTAATTCAAGATGGATTAGAGACTTAAATGTTAGACCTAATACCATAAAAATCCTAGAGGAAAACCTAGGTAGTACCATTCAGGACATAGGCATGGGCAAAGACTTCATGTCTAAAACACCAAAAGCAACGGCAGCAAAAGCCAAAATTGACAAATGGGATCTCATTAAACTAAAGAGCTTCTGCACAGCAAAAGAAACTACCATCAGAGTGAACAGGCAACCTACAGAATGGGGGAACATTTTTGCAATCTACTCATCTGACAAAGGGCTAATATCCAGAACCTACAAAGAACTCAAACAAATTTACAAGAAAAAAACAAACAACCCCATCAAAAAGTGGGCAAAGGATATGAACAGACATTTCTCAAAAGAAGACATTCATACAGCCAACAGACACATGAAAAAATGCTCATCATCACTGGCCATCAGAGAAATGCAAATCAAAACCACAATGAGATACCATCTCACACCAGTTAGAATGGCGATCATTAAAAAGTTAGGAAACAACAGGTGCTGGAGAGGATGTGGAGAAATAGGAACACTTTTACACTGTTGGTGGGATTGTAAAATAGTTCAACCATTATGGAAAACAGTATGGCGATTCCTCAAGGATCTAGAACTAGATGTACCATATGACCCAGCCATCCCATTACTGGGTATATACCCAAAGGATTATAAATTATGCTGCTATAAAGACACATGCACACGTATGTTTATTGCAGCACTATTCACAATAGCAAAGACTTGGAATCAACCCAAATGTCCATCAGTGACAGATTGGATTAAGAAAATGTGGCACATATACACCATGGAATACTATGCAGCCATAAAAAAGGATGAGTTTGAGTCCTTTGTAGGGACTTGGATGCAGCTGGAATCCATCATTCTTAGCAAACTATCACAAGAACAGAAAACCAAACACTGCATGTTCTCACTCATAGGTGGGAACTGAACAATGAGATCACTCGGACTCAGGAAGGGGAACATCACACACCGGGGCCTATCATGGGGAGGGGGGAGGGGGGAGGGATTGCATTGGGAGTTATACCTGATGTAAATGACGAGTTGATGGGTGCAGCACAGCAACATGGCACAAGTATACATATGTAACAAACCTGCACGTTATGCACATGTACCCTACAACTTAAAGTATAATAATAATAAATAAATTTAAAAAAAATAATAAAATAAAATAAAAATAAAAATAAAAATATGATATTATAAAAGTAGAAGTATAAGAATGATCTTGATAGCACATCTGTGCTTTAGACAGCATTAGATTAATTTGAGAATATTTTTCCTTCAAATGGAGTTTAAAAGGTTTTTAATTCTTCACTCACCTTATCACACATTTAAACATGCATATGTAAGCTTAGTGTCATTGCTATAGTGCTATACAATTATTTACACAAACTTAAAAATGTTCCATATTTCCTGTTTATCACTTATGATTATATCCATATGCCACAAAGGTCTAAACTCAGAATAATTTGGGAATAAGTACTTTCTAAAAATTATGAATTTTGCAAAGGCATGAAGAACAAAATTCAAAGAATTTGGTTTATACCTTCATAATTTGTAGCAATGCAAACAAAGCCAGAGCTATAATTTTATTTATGTTTTACAGTTCATTTTCTCTGGAATGCCACTGCTATCAACCTATGCCAGAATCTCTGTCTTGAACTGTTACTATGACCTGCTGAAATATCTTCCTGACAATCATTACTTTCCCACTTCAATCTGTTTTCACAAGGTAGTCTGAGTTATCTTTTAAACTTGAATATCTGGTAATAGCACTTCACTTATTTAAACTTTCCATGGCTTCTTATTGCTCTTGAAATAAGTAGAAAATTATTAACATGGTCTTGAAGGATCTGCATAATGTAAACCTTGTCCAAACCTCTATCCTTCACCCAGATTCCACTAAAAATAACTGTTTTGGTGGAATATTTATTCCTCAGTTTTTCAAATATGCTCTTCTTTTTATAGAATGCTTTCCTGCTCCTCCATTTTATAGTGATTAAATAGCTTTCAAGTTATAGAACTGATACAGTTTGCCTGTATCCCTACCCAAATCTCAGCTTGAACTTGTAGTTGGCATAATCCCCATGTGTTGTGGAAGAGACCCACTGAAAGGTAATTGAATCATGGGGGTTGTTACCTTCATGCTGTTCTTGTGATGGTGAGTGAGTTCTCACAAGATGTGATGGTTTTATAATGGGCTTTTCCCCTTCTTTACTCTGCACTTCCTCTTGCTGCCACCATGTGAAGAAGGACATGTTTGCCTCCCCTTCCACCATGATTATAAGTTTCCTGAGGCCTCCCCAACCATGCTAAACTGTGAGTCAATTAAACCTCTTTCTTTATAAATTAACCAGTCTCAAGTGTGTCTTTATTAGCAGCATGAGAACAAACTAATACAGTAAATTGGTACCACAGAGAGTGGGGTGCTGCTATAAAGATACCTGAAAATGCAGAAACAACTTTGGAACTAAGTAACAGGCAGAGGTTGAACCAGTTTGGAGTGCTCTGAAGAAGACAGAAAATGTGGGAAAGTTTGGAACTTCCTAGAAAACTAGAGATCTCAGAAGACAAGAAAATGTGGGAAAGTTTGGAACTTCTGGACACTTGTTGAATGGCTTTGACCAAAATGCTTATAGGGATATGGACAATGAAGTCCATGCTGAAGTGCTCTCAGATGGAGATGAAGAACCTGTTGGGAACTGGAGTAAACGTTACTCTTACTATGCAAAGAGAATGGTGGCATTTTGCCCTTGCCCTAGAGATCTGTGGAACTTTGAACATGAGAAGGATGATTTGCCATATCTGGCAGAAGAAATGTCTAAGCAGCAAAGGGTTCAAGAGGAAGCAAAGCATAAACGTTTGGAAAATTTGCAGCCTGACAATGAAATAGAAAAGTGAAACCTATTTTCTGGGGAGAAATTCAAGCCAGCTTCAGAAATTTGCATAAGCAATGAGGATCTGAATGGTAATCACCAAGACAATGAGAAAAATATCTCCAGAGCATGTCAGGGACCTTCTTGGGAGTCCATCCCATCACAGGCCCAGAAGCCTAGGAGGAATAAATGGTTTCATGGCCCAGGCCCAGAGCCCCTCTACTGTGTGTAACCTAAAGACTTCATGTCTTGTGTCCCATCAGCACAAGCCATGCCTAAAATAAACCAAGGCACAGCTAGGCCATGGCTTCAGAGGGTGCAAGTCACAAGCCTTGACATCTTCCACATGGTGTTGAGCCTACAGGTGCACCAAAGTCAAAAGTTGAGGTTTTCGAACCTCTGCCTAGATTTCAGAGGATGTATGGAAATGCCTGATTGTCCAGGCAGAACTTTGCTGCAGGCAGAAACCTCATGGAGAACCTCTGGTAGGGGAGTGTAGAAGGAAAATGTGGGGTTGGAGCCTGCACACAGAGTCCTCACTGGGGCACTGCCTAGTGGGGCTGTGAGAAGAAGGCCTCTGTGCTGCAGACCCCAAAATGGTAGATCTACTGACAGCCTGCACTGTGCATCTGGAAAAGCCTCAGACACAACACCAGACTGTGAAAGCAGCCAGGAGGACGATTGTACCCTGCGAAACCATGGCACAGACCTTCCCAAGGCTATAGGAGCCCACCGCTTGCATCAACATGACCTAGATTTGAGACATGGAGTCAAAGGAGATCATTTTGCAACTTTAAGGTTTAATGACTGCCCTATTGGATTTTGGACTTGCACGTGGCCTGTACACCCTATGTTTTGGCTAATTTCTCCCCTTTGAAACAGGTGTATCTACCCAATGCCTGTGCCCTTCATTGTATCTAGGAAGTAACTAACTTGCTTTTGGTCTTACAGGCTCTTAGGTGGAAGGTAATCACCTTGCCTCAGATGAATCTTTGGACTTGGACTTTTAAGTCAATGCTAAAATGAGTTAAGATTTTGGGGTAGTGTTGGGAAGGCATGATTGTGCTTTGAAATGTGAGGACATGAGATTTGGAAGGGGGTAGGGGTGGAATAATATGGTTTGGCTGTGTTCTCACCCAAATCTCATCTCGAATTGTAGTTACATAATCCCTATTTGTCATGGGAGGGAGCCTTTGGGAGGTAATGAAATCATGGAGTAGGTTACCTCCATGCTGTTCTCATGATAGTGAATGAGTTCTCAGAAGATCTGGTGGTTTTATGAGGGGCTTTCCCCCATCTTTTCTCTGCACTTCCTCTTGCTGTTGCCATATTAAAAAGGATGTGTTTACTTCCCCTTCTGCCATGATTTTAAGTTTCCTGAGGCCTCACCAGCCATGCTGACCTGTGAGTCAATTAACCCTCTTTCCTTTATAAATTACCCATTCTCAGATATAACTTTAGTAGCAGCATGAGAATGGACTAATACAATAACAAAAGATACTGCATTTCAACCTGGGTCTCTTCTGTTATTATAGCCTCACATAGAGCCACATTCTTTCCATTTATATGGTTTACTTAGTAAATAGTAATAATTTGTGTACCTATTTGAATAAAATGTGTCTCCCAACTACACTGTTCATGAAGGAAAGGATTATACATAATTTTGAGCACAATTTTATCTTTAGGGAGTAGAAAAATACCTGTCGTTTATTGATAAATTGAATAAATTACTAAAAATAAAAGCAAGCAGTAAACTGAGTCCAGCAAAGCATAAAAATAATTCTATACCAGGACGAAGTGGGATTTATCACAGGAAGGCAAAGTTGCTTTAACATCTAAAAATCAAATACAAAAAAGCCCACCATATTAATAAGTACAAAAAAAAAACACATGATTATCTCAAATGATTCAGAAAAAATACTTGACAAAATCCAACACTTTCATGATAAAAATGGTCACAAGCAGCTGGGCACGGTGGTTCACACCTGTAATCCCAGCACTTTGGGAGACTGAGGCGGGTGAATCACGAGGTCAGGAGATCAAGACCATCCTGGCTAACATGGTGAAACCCCATCTCTACTAAAAACACAAAAACAAAATTAGCCAGGCGTGGTGGTGGCACCTGTAATCCCAGCTACTTGAGAGGCTGAGGTGGGAGAATGGCGTGAACCCAGGAGGCAGAGCTTGCAGTGAGCTGAGATTGCACCACTGCACTCCAGCCTGGGCAACAGAGCAAGACTCTGTTTCAAAAAAAAAAAAAAAAAAAAAAAAAAAAAGTGTTAACAAGCTAGTAATGGAAGGTAATTTTCTTGATCTAATAAGAGACATATGGGAAAAAATAAAACAGAGCCACATAATGATGAAAGACTGAATTTTTTTTTTTTTAACTTAAAATCAAGAACAAGTTAGGAATATCTACTCTTTGAATTCTATTTAAAATTGTACTAGTGGTCCTAGCCAAGGCAGTTAAGTAAGAAAAAGAAATAACAGATTGGGCACAGTGGCTCACACCTGTAATCCCAGCACTTTAGGAGGCTGAAGTGGGCAGATCACTTGAGGCCGGGAGTTCAAGACCAACCCGGCTAACATGGTGAAAGCCCATGTCAATTAAAAATACAAAAATTAGCCAGGAATAGTGTGATGCACCTGCAATCCTAGCTACTCAGGAGACTGAGGTGGGAGAATCACTTAAACCAGGGAGGCGGAGGTTGCAATGAGCCGAGATTACACCACTGCACCCAACTTGGGTGACAGAGTGGGTCTTCATCTCAAAAATAAAAAATAAATAAAAAATAACAACATCCAGGTTGAAAAATAATAAATAAAATTAGTTATTTTCATATATGACATGCACTTACATAGATAAATCCTAAGTAATCTATGAAAAGTTATTAGAACTGATAAATAAATTCAATAAGATTTCAGGATAAAAGATCAACACAAAAATATGAGTATTTTTATATGATAACAATGAGTATTCCAGAAATAAAATTAAGGAAATAATTTTTATCTGAAATAGCATCAAGAACAAAAGGCTTAGTAATGAATTTAATAAAAGAAGTACAATACTTATGCAATGTAAGCTACAAAAGAATAAATTAATGAAAATATAAATAAGTTGAAAGACGTACTATGATATCCTGGATCAGAACATAATGTTCTCATGGATTAGAAAACATAATATTGTGAAGATGGCAACACTGCCAACTTCATCTAAAAAGTTGATGCATTCCCTATCTGAATGCTAAATGCCAGGTTGGTGTTTTTTGTAGAAACTGACAGTCTGGCCATAAAATTTATATAGAAATGCAAAGGATCCAGAATAACCAAAACAAAATTTTTAAAAAGTTGGAGAACTAACACATCCTCATTTCAAAACTTACTACAAAGCTACAGTAATCAAAAAAGTACAGTACTGGCATTAGGAGAGATTATATATCAATGGAAAAGAATTGACAGCCAAGAAATTAATCTTTACACTTATGGTCAGATGATTTTCAACAAGGATGTCAAGACAATTAAATGGAAAAAAATACTCTTTTCAACGAATGTTGCTGAGTCAACTGAATATCCACATGCAAAAGAATGAAGTTGAATTCTCACCTCAATCATACACAAAATTAACTCAAACTGGATCATAGACTTAAATGTAAGATTTTAACATTTAACCTGTAAACTACTTAGAAGAAAATATGAGAGTAGGCCGGGCGCGGTGGCTCAAGCCTGTAATCCCAGCACTTTGGGAGGCCAAGGCGGGTGGATCACGAGGTCAGGAGATTGAGACTATCCTGGCTAACATGGTGAAACCCCGTCTCTACTAAAAATACAAAAAACTAGCCGGGCGTGGTGGTGGGCGCCTGTAGTCTCAGCTACTTGGGAGGCTGAGGCGGGAGAATGGCGTGAACCCGGGAGGCGGAGCTTGCAGTGAGCCGAGATCACGCCACTGCACTCCAGCCTGGGAGACACAGCGAGACTCCGTCTCAAAAAAAAAAAAAAAAAAAAGAAAATATGAGAGTAAACATCCTTAACTATTGATTAGGCAATGTTTTCTTAGAAAGGATAACAAAAACATAATAAAAATAGATAAATTGAATAACATAAAAATTTTTAATGTTCATTATGTGTTTCAATAACACCATCAAGTGAGTGAAAGATAATCTGCAGAATGAGAAAAATGTTTATAAATCATATATCTGATTAAATACTTGTATCCAGACTATATAATGAACTCTTACAACTCAGTAACAAAAATACAAATAACCCAATTAAAAGTAGAAAAAGGATCAAATCGATATTTTCCAAAGAAGATATGCAAATGCTCAATAAACATATGAAAAGATACTCATCATTACTCATTAGTGAAATACAAATTAAAATCACAATGGATACCATTTTACTACGGATATAATAAAAAAGACATACAATAACAAGTGTTGGCAAGGATGTGGAGAATTAGAATCTGCAGACCTTGCTGGTAATGATGTAAAATCACCAAAGTGCAGCCACTTTGGAGATCAGCAATTCTTTCAAAAATGTAAATATAGAGTAATCATGTGACTCAATTATTCTTCCCAAAAGTGAAAACATGTATCCATACAAAACATCTACATGAATCTTCATGGCATTATTATTCAAAATAGCAAAAAGTGGAAAAAATGCAAATATCAACAAAAGAATAGATAAGTACTAAGCAGCATATTGAAACACTAGAATATTATTTGTTAAATAAATGAAATATTAATACATGCTATATCTAAATGATTCTTGAAAATATTATACTAAGTTACAGAAGCCAGTAACAAATGCCACATACTGTATTACTGAATATTAAATGTCCAGAATAGGCAAATCTGTGGAGGAAATCTGATTAGAGGTTGGTGAGGGATAGGGATGCTGTGGGGAGGCAATAGATATGAAGCTGATTTTAGGTGGGAAGAAAATGTTCTAAATTTAGATTACGGTAATGGTTTCACAACCCTATATTTTAAAACATTAAAGTTTATACTTTAAATTGGTGAATTGTATGGTATATGAATTATTTCTCAACAAAGATGTTCAAGAGAGATTGAATGAACAAATTAATACACAAAAAATGGTAAACATTGAAGATATTTAGAAATAAATATATTAAGTATGTTAAAGTTTGTTGTATGCTTAATGAAAGAAAATGTAAACTATTCTAATTGCTATGTTAATTAGATATTTCCAACCATTTCTAATGCAGGCTCTATGGAGGCCACTAGCAAACAACAGTTTGAATGTGTAACCTGTTTGTATCGTTCCTAAAACAGTCTGTGGTTTTTATTTCCCAACGTTGAAGCAGGGCTTGATTTTTCATCTTAGCCCTCCGACTTTACTTTTTAAAAATCTTTATATTTATTTACTGATCTCTGAAAAAGATTGAGAAGCCTTCTGACTTCAAGTCTACTACCACATCATTAGTGAGATGTGTGTAGATTTCAGTTAAAAAAAAAGGTGGGGGGAGTCATATTTAGGAGAGGAGATAATAAGTGTTAATAAAAAATTCCATGTGGAAAATATTTTAATAAATATCTCATTTGGCACTTCAATCTTCCCATAAATTTCTTCTTCACCTGTCACATGTTTTTCACCTCTCTGTCAACTTTCCTTCCACAGTCTAAACCTATTTTTTTCCTGCCCAATTGCTTATTCAGAATTTCTTGGTGTTATTACAGTGCCAGCTCACCCATAGCCCTGGACATATAGCTTCTCTCTTAGTCAGTCTTGCTCTGCTATAACAGAATTCTATAGACTGGATAATTTGTAAAGAAAAG
Organism: Macaca mulatta; assembly: GCF_049350105.2. Taxonomy (NCBI): domain Eukaryota; kingdom Metazoa; phylum Chordata; class Mammalia; order Primates; family Cercopithecidae; genus Macaca; species Macaca mulatta. The sequence goes on from NC_133411.1 coordinate 129,466,041, forward strand.
AAGTGTATTTCTTACCATTTTGGGGACTGAGAATTCCAAAAGCATGGTACTTACATCTGGTGAGAGCTTTCATGCTGCAATATCCCATGGCAAAAGAGCAGAAGGGAAAGCAAGCACATGCAAGAGAGCAGAACATCAGTGACTGGCCTCACTTTTATAACTACCCTGTCATATGATAACCAACTCATTCCTGTGATAACAACACTAGTCTATTCATGAAGGTGGAGCCCTCATGACTTAATCACTTTTTAAAGACTCCACCTCCAAATACCATCATAGTGGCCATTAAATTTCAACATGAGTTTTGGAGGGGACATTCAAATCATAGCAGCTTCCAAGTTTATCATGTTTTACCTCAATAAAACTATTGGTATTTTGTTACTATGCAAACACACACAGAAATTTTTTTTTTCTACAGGTAGATCCTTATAAATAAATTAATGAATATTGTTAAGGTATTTTGAAAGACTGAATTTATTAATATGAACAATTAACATGTTCATGGTACAAAAATTTTGCAATTTAACCAGTTTTATTTACTAATATTTATTTATTAACACTGTGTGTCAGATATCATGGTAGATGCTGAGTATATCCAAATATTGAAGTCATAGTCCTTGCACATAATTGAAATTCACAATTCAGCTCTTTCACAAGCATGATCTGCATTTACATCCCCCCAACTGTGAAAGGAAACTAAAGCAATATGAGAAAATTAAGGCTCTGGAAGATCTTGATGAGTCATGCAACTACTGTCCAGATTTGTACTCAGTTTCTAATAATAAATGTGTGGGTTTTTTTTTTAATTGCGCCAGTGAATCACACTGACTATAATAGTTTGCATACATTATCTTATTTAGGTTTCATATAATCCATTTTTGGATTCAGAAACATTTAATCAGTATATCTTGGATAGGTATCATTAACCCCTGTATCTATCAGGCCAGCTCATGTTTTTTCATCTATGTATTACCTTCATTCCTCCTGCCATAGCTACTTCGTTAATGAACTCAAACAAAATCTGAGATGGTTGTATAAGAAAAGCTAATTGATATCAACAGAGTGGTTTATTTTGTTAATTACTGACCATATCCTCAGCAGCTGGATGAAAAATCAGACAGGATGGTTTCTCCCAGACTGTACTCATTTCAAGAAAAACCTTTCCAAATTTTTACCAACATTCTATTCTTATTTACATAAAACAGAACCCACTATTGCTAATTGATATAGTTTGGCTGTGTAGCCACTCAGATCTCATCTTGAATTCCCACATGTTGTGAGAGGAACTCAGTAGGAGGTGATTGAATCATGGGGGTAGGTCTTTCCTGTGCTATTCTTGTGATAGTGACTAAGTTTCATGAGATCTGAGTTCTATAAGGGGCAGTTTCCCTACACAAGCTGTCTTTAATCTTATCTGCCACCATGTGAGAGGTGCCTTTCACATTCTGCCATGATTGTGAGGCCTCCCCAGCCACGTGAAACTGTATCCAATAAACCTCTTTTCTTTGTAAATTGCCCAGCCTTGGGTATGTCTTTATTAGCAGCATGAAAATGGACCAATACAGTAAATTGGTACCAGTAGAGTGGGGCACCACTGAAAAGATAACTGCAAATGTAGAAACGACGTTGGAGCTGGGTAACAGGCAGAGGTTGGAACAGTTTTCAGGGTTCAGAAGATGACAGGAAAATGCAGGAAAGTTTGGAACTTCTTAGAGACTTGTTGAATAGCTTTAACCAAAATGCTGATAATGATATGGACAATGAAACCCAGGCTGAGATGGTCTCAGATGGAGATGAGGAACTTGTTGGGAACTGGAGAAATGATGACTCTTGTTATGTTTTATCAGAGACTGGTGGCATTTTGCCCCTGCCCTAGAGATTTGTGGAACTTTCAACTTGAGAGAGATGATTTAGGGTATCTGCAGGAAGAAATTTCTAAGCAGCAAAGTGTAAAGATGTGACATAGGTGCTGTTAAAGGTATTCAGTTTTCAAAGGTAAACTAAGCATAAAAGTTCAGAAAATTTGTAGCCTGACAATGTGATAGAAAATAAAATCCCATTTTCTGGGGAGAAATTCAAACTGGCTGTAAAAATTTGCATAAGTAACAAGGAGCCAAATGTTAATCCCCAAGACAATGGAGAAAATGTCTCTGGGACATGTCAGAGGTCTTCACAGCAGCTCCTCCCAACACAAGCCTGGAGGCTCAGGAGGAAAAAATGGTTTTGTGGGCCAGGCCCAGGGTCCCTGTGCTGTGTGCAGCTAGGGACTTGGTGCCCTGTGTCCTAGCCACTCCATCTGTGGCTGGAAAAGGCCAACATAGAGCTCGGGTCATGGCTTCAGAGGGTGCAAGTCCTAAGCCTTGGCAGCTTCTACATGATGTTGAGCCTACACGTGCACAGAAGTCAATAATTGAGGTTTGGAAACCTCTGCCTAGATTTCAGAGGATGTATGAAAGTGTCTGAATGTCCAGGCAGAGGCATGCTGCAGGGGTGGGGCTGTCATGAAGAACTTCTGCTAGGGCAATGCAGATGGGAAATGTGGGGTTGGAGCCCCCTCACAGCATCCCTACAGGAGCACCACCTAGTGGAGCTGTGAGAGGAAGGCTATCATCCTCCAGACCCCAGAATGGTAGATCCACTGACAGCTTGCACTGTACGCCTGGAAAAGCCACAGATGGTCAACACCAGCCCATGCAAGCAGTCAGGAAAGAGGCTGTAACCTGCAAAGCCACAGGGGTGGAGCTGCCCAAGATCATGGGATCCTACGTCTTGCATAAGTGTGACTCAGATGTGAGACATAGAGTCAAGGAGATCATTTTGGAGATCTAAGATTTGACTGGTCTGCTGGATTTTGGACTTTCATAGGGCCAGTAGTCCCTTTGTTTTGACCAATTTCTCCCATTTGGAATGGTTTTATTTACCTGTACCCTCATCGTATCTAGGAAGTAACTAACGTGCTTTTGATTTTACAGGCTCATAGGCAGAAGGGACTTGCCTTGTCTCAGATGAGATGTTGGACTGTGAACTTTTGAGTTAATAGTGAAATGAATTAAGACTTTGGGGGACTGTTGGGAAGGCATGATTGGTTTTGAAATGTGAGAACACGAGATTTGGGAGGGGCCAGGGGTGGAATGATGTGGTTTGGCTCTGTCCCCATCCAAATCTCATCTTGAATTCCCACATGTTGTGGGAGGGATCCAGTGGCAGGTAACTGAATCATGGGGATAGGTCTTTCCCATGTTGTTATCATGATACTGAATGAGTCTCATGAGATCTGATGGTTCTATAAGGGGGAGGTTCCCTTCACAAGCTCTCTTTTCTCTTGTCTGCCACGATGTGAGAAGCGCCTTTCATCTTCCACAATGATTGTTAGGCCTCCCCAGACAAGTGGAACTGCAAGTCCAATAAACCTCTTTACTTTGTAAATTGCCCAATTTTGGGTATGTCTTTATCAGCAGCATGTAAATGGACTAATACACTAATTTGAGATAAATGAAATTAATTACAGGACATTCAACATGTGGGTAGCATTTTGGCATGATAGTTAGAGGGGCCATACTCATTTTGATGCTTTACAATGTTTCTGGGACCACATATTTTGGTTTGGGGAAAGAAGAAAATAGCACTGTATATTAATTGCTGATTCAGAATATATGCTACACCCTGAAGAACTGTTCCAAAGCATCTCAAGGTGTATCTTCCAGCAGGTGCTGTAAATGTCTTCAATATTCTTTTCCTCTGGTAGTTTCTAATTCAGATAGTTTCTAAGTGATGAGGTACATAATGAAGACAACAAATTCTGTGACCATAAGCTCCATTGCCTTACTACTTTTGCAAGATGAGTTTCTTAATCAGAATAAATATTATAAATAAATATCATGGTATTAAATATTTTATAAGATATGAATACAGTTATTACTGTTCTTAGAAGTATAGTAGGCAAGAGAATTATAACTATATACCAAATATGTGTTTATTACAATAAGAACAAATTTCCTTCTAATGGACTTCCTAGTAGAAGGAAATCTGGTATGAGGTGGTTTGTTTCTTAATCATATAGCCATGTGGAGGGCTTGGGGCCGGAATTGTTGCTATTAAATCAGGTAAAAATTGGTGCAGAAAAGTCAACTTCAATGATGGCTAGCTTGTGCTTCTGTGTCTATGTATTACCTCTATTCCTTCTACTGTAGCCATCTGTTAATGAACTCATTATACAAATTCTGGGGTCGCTGAAGAAAAAATACTGATTGAAAGCCATACAACACTTTATTTTGTTAACTTCATTACTGAGCATATCCTTAGAAGCTGCATAAGCTTTCTTGTAGGACAAACTTTCTGTCAAACTGAACTCATTCCAAAAGCACAACTTTCCAGTTTTTTGCCAAATCTCCATTCTTATCCCTTCCAAGTCCATGATTATCTTAATCCATTTTTAGATGATTCTCGAACATTTAAGTATAAGATGAACTTTAGTGTGTGTTATATATACATTATATTATACATTATATATATATAATTTCCAAGAAAAAATTTATATTTTGCCTATAAGGAAGTTTACTCTGTTGCTCTTTAGGGCCAAGTCCAGGTGGGGTGATAATGCAATAATAGTCCACTTCCAGAAAGCACAGCCACATTGCATAAAGTCATTTGCAAGCTAAGCTGGTGGGACTTACTATCATCTCTACCATGCACAGACACTTCAAACACTAAGGTGCTTAGTGAAATGGCCTGATGACAATGCTGTCTATGAAGAAAGCTAAAGGAAACTTGTTTCCTGTAGGTAAGTGCTGCAATTTACAATTTTCACACAAATAGAAATTGAGATCACATACCAACAGCAAATCTTATTACAGAAAGCACTGAAGGTTATATTTACAAATAAGAAAAAGTATTCAGTAAAGAAGATCTAAGGGTGCTAGATGAAAAAAATAAAAAAAGAAATTGGTAAACAACTGGGAAAATATAAAATAGCAATATTACCTAATTTGAAAATTTAACTGAAGTTATATATATAATGTATAATTTTATATATAGCCTAATATGTAATCCAATTACTGAGACTGTGTAAAATTCAGATATGTGCTATTTAAAGGAAATGTAATTAACAGTAAGCATACAGAAAGAATGAAAAATAAAGAGAAAAGAACACACCACCTAAATACTAACCAAAGTAACGCTAGGATAGTGATATGGTTTGACTGTGTCCTCACCCAAAATCTCATCTTGAATTGTAATCTAAATTGTAATCCCTATGTGTTCATGGAGAGAACTCCTGGGAGGTGATTAGATCATTGGGGTGGCTCTCCCATACTGTTCTCATGATAGTGAGTTCTCATGAGATCTGATGGTTTTATAAGGAGCTTTTCCCTACTTTGCTCTGCACTTATCTCTCCTGCTGCCATGTAAAAAGACATGTTTTCTTCCCCTTCCACCATGATTGTAAGTTTCCTAAGGCCTCTCCAGCCATGTGGAACTGTGAGTCAATTAAACCTCTTTCCTTTATAAATTATCCAGTCTTGGGCAGTTCTTCAGAGCGTGTAAGAATGGACTAATGCATATGGCTATTTTAGAAATAGATAGAAATCAGAGGACTTGGAGCAAGATGACTAAATAAATGCTTTCAGTGATTGTCCCTTCTGCAGGAATACCAAATTGTATCCACACATAAAACAATACCTTCATGAGAACCAAAAATTGAGTGAGCTCTCACAGTACCTTGTTTTAACTTCATATCACAGAAACATATGAAGGTTGTAACTTCATGTCACAGAAAGAGGCACTGAAGAAGGTAGGAAAGACTATCTTGAATTGCAGACACCACCCATCTCCTATCCCCTGGCAGCAGCTGCATGGTGTGGAGAGAAAAATGTGTGCACTCGAGGGAGGGAGAGTGCAGTGATTGGGAGATTTTTGCATTGGAACTCAGTGCTGCCCTGTCACAATGGAAAACACCAGACAGAACTCTGCTGATGCCAATGGAGGGAGCACTTAGATCATCCCTAGCTAGAGAAAACTTGCCCATCACAGCAGCTGGAACCTGAGTTGCGTTAATGCTTGCTACCATGGACTTGAGTGCTCTGGGATCCTAAATAAACTTGAAAGCCAGTCTAGGCTGCAAGGACTGCAATTCCTGTACAAGTCCTGGTACTGTGTTGGGCATGGATCCAGTGCACTTTGGGAACACATGACCGAGGGAATAATCTTCAATCTTTCCATTTGTTTGTGTCCTCTATTATTACAAGTAATTCATGGTAGTTATTTGTTCCATTTTTTTCATTAAAAGATAGATCAAACTAAAGTATAAGTTGATTGGAAGGAAATAGACTGACATATAAGGATGAGATTCATTCCAAAACGAATGTTAAAAACTGCACAAATTGTACTGAAGTTACAAAATTAACTGTTTCTATATTTATGTGTTTATTTGACTAATGTGTTTCTGCCATCTTTAAATGTGGTAAACCAAAAACCTTTGAGAACAAAGAATATTTGGTTTTGTTCATCACTGCGTATTTTTCAAGGCCTGACACATGATAGTTTACTTGTTACTTAGTTATAATATAATGCTTATTAGATTATTGTTTATTAATTATAATAAATGAAAAACTATTCAGATATCAGATAATTAAGGACTAATTGACAGCAATCCAGCACATGCCTAATACTTGATTGATATCTTGACCTTTATATTTGAAAAAAGAAAATATAGGCCAATGGGCATTTCCTAAGGTTTTGCTAACCCCTATTCTAATTTAAGGTAAGATTACTAGTATTGAATTCAGATTTAATTTGAAGTAAGGGTTCTCATAAATAGTTGATACGTTTTAACCTGTACTTCCAGCACCATTAGTTGAAGTGGCTTTTCTTTCCTTACTCAATTGCCTTTGCAGCTTTGTATATATGTAGGGATATTTGAGGACTTTTTCTTCGGTCCCATGCTCTATTCATTTACCTTTACACTATTTCCATGGTTTTTACTACTGCAGTTTCATTGGAATTCCAAAATAATCTAGAACATCTCCTGAAAATTTGTCCTTCTATTTCAAGTGTTTTCTTTATTCAAGGCCCTTTGTATTTTTCAAGCCAATTTTAGAACCAATTCGTCCATTTCTACCAAAAAAAAAAAAAGTTTATTGGAATTTTGACTTGGACTGCATTTAATCTGTGTATTTTTTTGGGAGCGATTGACATTATACTTTATTATTATCTTCCAAGTTTTGAAGATGATATATGTCTCCATTTATTAGGTCTTATTTAATTCACTCAACAATATTGTATAGATTTCAGTATAGAGCTCTTGCACATCTTGTGTTAATTCATAAGTGTATTATTTTCATTCTATTTTAAATGGTTTCTCTATTTCACTTGCCAATTTTTCTCCTTATATGTAGAAATACACTTAATTTTTGACTCAACATTGTATTCCACAGCTTGTTAAATTCACTTCTGATTTGTTGATTGATTGGGGTTTTCAGTGTATACTGTTATGTTGCCTAGGAATAAAGGTAGCTTCATTTCTTCCCCTCCAAACTTAATTCCTTTTATTTATTTGTCTTACTTCCTTGTACTGACAGGTTATTATGTTAATAACTGTAGGTTTTTTATAGACACATTTTATCAGATTGAGAGTTTATGTGGGTAAGACAACATAAACTATCAGATTCTCCCTGTAGGTACTATGCTGAGAATGTATTTTATTTATTATAAATGAGAGTTGATTGTATTGATTTTTAAAAAATTATTTCTGTTAATAATCAATACAATTGATTAACTTTTAAATATTAAATCAATCTTTCATTCCTGGGATAAATTCCAATCAGCTGTAATATATTATACATTTTACATGTTGCTGTGTGCAATTTGCTAATATTTTGTAAGGGTTTTTGTATCAATTTTCATGATAGTTTTTGGTCTATAATTTTCAATGTCTTTGCATAAAGGTTTACACAATATTAATATTATTTCTTTTTTAAAAGTGAATATAATTCATCAGTGAAACCAGCTGGTACTAGAGAATAATTAGTGTATTTTTCAGGTACAGAGAAGAATAATATAAGAATTCTTACAAAGAAGTATTTTGCCAATCTTTAACACTAGCCTCTATTTTTTTTATTTTCCTCTCATTTTTCATATAATTGTTTAATATTGTGAGTAAAAAGGGAACTGAGACAATAAAGATGTCACTAAAAATTCCCATCAGAGCATTTCATTTTCCCTGATGAATAAAACTAGCTGGACAAAATAGAACAGAAACTGCTAAAGGAATCACTCAAATGTAATATTATAAACTATACATCTAATAAAGGTCTAACACCCAGAATCTATAAGGAACTTAAACAAATTTACAAGCAAGAAACAAAGAACTCTATTAAGAAGTGGGCAAAGAACATGAACAGACACTTTACAAAAGAAGATATACATGAGGCCAACAAGCATATAAAACCAGCTTGGCCAACATGGTGAAATCCCGTCTCTACTAAAAATACAAAAATTAGCTGGGTGTGGTGGCAGGTGCCTGTAATCCCAGCTACTTGGGATGCTGAGGCAGGAGAATTGCTTGAACCTGGGAGGCAGAAGTTGCAGTGAGCCAAGATTGTGCCACTGTACTCCAACCTGGGCAGCAGAGCAAGACTGTCAAAAAAAAAAAAAAAAAAAAGAGAGAAAGAAGGAAGAAAAAGAAAAATGTTCAACATCACTAATCATTAGGTAAATGCACATCAAAACCACAATGAGATACCATCTCACATTAGGCATAATGGCTATTATGAAGTCAAAATATAACAGATGCTGGCAAGATTGTGGGGAAAAGGGAATGTTTATACACTGCTGGTGGGAATGTAAATTAGTTAGGTCATGTAGAAAGCAATGTGGCAATTTCTAAAATAATTTAAAACAGAATTATGATTCCACTCAGTAATCTCACTACTGGGTATATGCCTAAAGGAATATAAATCATTCTACCGTAAAGACACATCCACGTGTATGTTCATAATTGCACTACTCATGATGGCAAAGACATGGAATCAACATAAATGTCCATCAATGGTAGACTGGATAAAGAAAATGTGGTACATATACAGCATGCAATACTACACAGCTATAAAATCAAATGAGATAGTGTACTATCAGCAATATGGATAGAGCCGTAGGCTATTATCCTAAGCAAACTAACACAGGAACAAAGCAAAATACTGCATGTTCTCACTTATGAGTGGGAGCTAAATATCGAGTATATATGGACACAAAGAAGGGAACAACAGACTCCAGGGTCTACTTGAGGGTGGAGGGTAGAAGGTGAGGATCAAAAACCTACCTATCGGGTACTATGCTTATTACCTGGGTGATGAAAAAGTCTATTTTATTTTGATCTAAAATAAAAGTTTAAGGTAAAAGTTTAAAGCCTAAACTAATGTAAAACTTAAAAGTTTTTTTTTTTAAAGTAGTATTAGTACAGGAAGTCAGTTGTTCTGATTTCTTTTTATTAAGGCAAAGTTATCAAAGATCAGGAGAGTTTATGTGGGTAAGACAAATGGAACAGTATTTTTTGAAATTAGAGTTCATTCATCTATTAAGGATGATGTAAATGTCAGTATAATCTTTCTTGCAATCAGAATTTCCTCTAGCTAATTGAGAAATGGATAGATAGAAATTCAAATATCTATGTCTTCCATATCCTCCTTCCTATTCCAAGCCCTGCTACCTTATTCTTAGAAAAGTGTAGATTAATCTATAATCAGTAACAACTATTTGTTTGTCTAATTTCTATTGAGCTAGTTAATATTGCAGAAGTTTAATTCTACAAATACTAGCCTAGTTAGCATGTTTAACACATATGCATACACACACACACACACACACACACACATACACACGCACATCACTCATATTTGAAAAATACCACACATAGTAGTGGCATATAATATATGAAAAAATCACTGTCCTACAAGGAGAAATATATAGCAGAAAAAATACAACCCTTGTTTATGTAGCTCATCACATGCAAAAAGGCAGTACTGGTCTGCTATATTATTATATTGTTCCCCACTTACTTTGCCTTTATGCAGCTTTTTAGCCAGCATTTTTAGATACTTTGCCAAGCAGAGTGATTTACGTTTTTATTTTTTAGACGTGGAAGGCACTTTATAGTTCTTCCTGACAAAAGTAGTAACATTCCTAAAATATATATTAGCAAACCTATTTTCCTTTGATATTCCAGAGATATTGATCCAGAAAATGTGACCTTATTTTCAGCCTCCTCTCATAATGACAGTAATAATCACAAATGATCAGATGAGATTCAGTTTTTTATGTTTTAGTTTCAGTTTCCAATCATCATCATTCCCGGTTCTCAGTTGAAAATAAATGAATTCATTTTGGCTAGTTTTAGTAGAAAGGTATATTCTAAGGATTATGGACAGCTTTTCCAAATTATCATCGGAGCAGAAGCATTAACTCTTGTTTGAACCTCAAAGAACAAAGCACTTCAAAGATGCTTCAAATTCTGCCATTTTCAGGCTATTACAATATCAGCAAGCCATAGCAAAAGCTGCCAGTGCCAACAGCATTTTGACTTTGTGACAACACAACCAGAAAAATATAGATCCCATTCTTATAAAATCTAATTCTGCATTAGAAAGCCTTGCGTGTTCACCTCTGATTGGCTCAAAAGTGATCACACAGTGAGCTAAAGCTGCAAGAGAATCTGAAAAAAAATGTACTTTTTATTATTCTATCTCCTCCGCATGAGAAGTGGTTTGGAATGGGTATTGAGCATTTCATTTACAATATAAAATACTCTTAGGGAAAAACTACTTCTTTTCTGAATAATTAAACCTCTACTCTACCAGAGCACAGAGTAGAAAACACATAAAACATCCTGCAAGAGAGCTTCCAAGCTCATCAATTTTCATCTTCTACCTGAAGCCACTGAGAGGACTTCAATAGGACGTTATTACTCTTCCAATGTTTCCAGATATTGGGTTGCATAACAATACTAGTGAATCTCAAACATATGTACTTATTAATTTACTTTATTTCCCCATTAAGTGCATTGGTATGCCCATGCACTATTGTGTGGAAATACATGATGGAATGTAGAGAATTTGGTAAGCCCACAAATGACTGCCAGAGGTAAATTCAAACTGTGTCTTAAAAGAAAATAAAATGTTTACTGCTCACTTCATAATGAAAGGGACCTAGTAGAATCAATCTGCCATCAGGTGACATGTAGCATACCTTAATTCATGTTAGCATAAGGGAGTCTCAGGAATGGTCGAATTGCTTAAAATGTGTGACTTCAGTTGCCACATAGGGTTCCAGATTGTCTTTACCTCCCGATTGAGGTACCTTCTTCTCAACCCCTGACCATCTGACTACACTGTTAGCCACTGGTTGCTCTACCTCTTCTTCTAAGTCAAGTAAATAATAAAAGTGTCCAACTCAATATTCACCCATTGCCCTTTCAGGACACCAGTGATACAAGCTGTAATGGCACAAGATTCTATCTAGATGGAGTGGACTTACTTTTAGCAACCCACAGAAGCTTAAGTACTATTTTATGACATCATCAGTCTAGAATTTGGGATCTAGATTTGAGTCTTTTATGTTATTTAGTGCTGTCAAAAAATACGTTGTGTGTTTCTCTTGTTGTGGCCCCTTTCTATTTGCTTTAAAATTTTATACACTATCATTTGTTCCATTCCTTAGAGTTTCAAACTCAGTGAACTTATGGTAGTAGATCACAGGAGACAACCTGATTAACTTGTTTTGTCCCCATGTATCATAGGCTACTTGCCATCCTCTGATTTAAAAAGGACTAAATACCTATCAATCTTCCTTGGCCAGACATTTAATTCTAAATATTCCACATGTCCCTAAAGATCTGTGCCTAACATTCACTCTCTGGGACCTATAACTGTGTAATTCAAGATTCCACTTTGTTGACAAGGAACAGAAACTAACGCTGGAAAATTTATTGATTTATTTCAAAGATTTATTTTAAAAATAGCTGGGGTAGAAAACAGAAATCAAAGAAATAACTGAAAAAGTGAGGTGAAGAGAAAAATTGAATCAGGAAATTTCTGGAAACCTTCACAACAGTAATAAACAGGTCTCTCTAGAACAGTTCATCAAAGTAATTCTGTTCCATCAAATTCTTTTGTCACATTGCCAGTTTTCAAATTCCTTGGGTAACTTCTCTGACTCAGTTTAAAATTGTTTTTAAGAAAGTAGATTTGAAAGGGCAGAGGCCAGGTCACACGGCAGTTGAGAGTTAGTGGGTCTCCTATATTGAGGTTGTTTCCAGAGAAAGGGAAGCCATCAGAATATATTAAACTATTTTCTTAGGACATCATGGTAAGATGGTGAATCATTAATGACACAGGTCATGCTTAACATGTCTCTGAAACTTTGTGTCTAAGCCAGATGTTTATCTTTCCTCTCTACTTTTTCCTCAATATTAGTAGTTATATAAAATTCTCATTTTTCCCCATTAAATTTGGATGATATATTAGTCTCTCTTAGAGTTTACCAGTTGTATTCTTTATTAATACATTTACTAAAATCATGATTCAACACGCTATTATTAAATTTTTTCCCTTGTGGGGTTGAACCATTTATTTCAGCTAATTTAGTATCTGTTAAATATTTCAACACATGTAAAATCCATAAAATGTATATTTTGCTAGATTAAAATTTTATTTCGCTTGCCTGGAGCTTTTATTTGCATTTTAAAAAGTTATCATCAGAAGTGTGCTGAGAATGGAAAATAGCACTCAAGTTTCTGAAGTAACTATTTAGTCATTTGATTGTTAGTTTTATTTAGAAAGAGTTTCACTAAGGTCAAATGCAAAGAAAATTACTAGACAAGAAAGGTCATTGCTATTAGACAAGATTCAAGAAAGAAGAATTGCAAGATCATGGCACCCAATATTATTTTTTACTCTTCCTTTCTGGCTCTGGAGCACTTTAATTCATGCCATGGTCATTTGAATGTCATTGAGTTGGGTGTTGTGTTCATGCAAAGCCCTTGGCAGGATTGTGTAAATGTAAAAGAAGACTGGAGAAACTGTTGTCAAAGAAAAATTATTTTGTGATTTCTAAATGAAGGTAGCCTGGATAATTGCTATGTTTGTCACATGAAAGAAGCTATGTGATTACACTTCCACATCTTTAAATAACCTCAATGATTTTACACTTTTCTCCATTGTACATTTATATTGTTCATTTGGCTATATAATACTTAGTCTTTGAGACATTTTTGGGGAAGATACCAAATGTTTCTGCTCTATTCCACATATTTGGAATAAGTTGTGGCTGGCATAAACTCTAACAATAAGAAGATAATTTTTCACAGGAAATAGTTTCTAAGTTACATTTACTAACAATATAAAGAGGTGTGGTTAGAAAAGGTTGTAATGTTTAAAAAATGACTGCTAATCCACACAAGAGCTATGCACACAAATTTACCACTAGATTAATATAGAAGGAGAACAAACTGAGGAAAGGGGCTTGAAAGAATAACTTCAATGAGGGACTAGACCTTGAGGCATGTGAATGTACTAAGCCATGATACAAAACAAACTGAAAAATGAGTATTGTATTATCAAGAAATGGTACTGAATAATCAAATATAAGACACAATGTTAGTCTTTAGAGGTTAAAGAAACATATTTTTGCTATGCTCTTTATTTCCATTTTAATTAAATCCATATATGTACAAATTAAGTAGAATTGATTAAATACTATTTGAATATGCCAATCACATAAGAACACAGGATATAATCTTGGCTACTAATAGTCTTCACAACAAGACAGAGAACCATTTGTGTAGGTGGAGACATATATTATATACATTATATCCTGCAATTTTAGATAAATGTCTGCATTGGGCACAAAGAAAATAAGTAATAATTTTAATATTTTGAATGAAAAGTAGGAATAATAAGCATAAGATTTATTTGGCATGAATAAATGTAAAAGAATTGTTTTATTTGGGTGACTAGTGTCTCCTGCTATAAATCACCCCTAAGAATTTATAACGGATGCCAGGACAAATGACATGTAGGCACTAATGGATATGAAATAAAGTTTATTACTCACACAGTAAGACACAAAAATATTTCCTAAGGTGAAGGGCTCAGATTTTGAAATAAATGAAACAAGAGAAAAGCAGAGGGCAGATGTTGGGGTCCTTATAATGGCTAGGGGTTGTGGCTGGAAAGAGACCACATGCAGGGTGGGAATTCACCAGAGTTTGCACCCAACCTCAAAGGATAAATGGAGCACAGAAACTCCTTTATCTTAGTTGTCCAGTGTGGGGTAGCAGGAAAGAAAGATGGGAATCTGAAAGCCGCCAGGTCAAACACTAAAAGAGGAACCCATCTCTTAATTATTAGAATAAAAATAGAAGAAATCAATTGTTTTAGAAGCTGTGGTACAGTAGGAGAAGATGGGGATAGGTAAACAGGGCTTTAAATTAGAACATGAGACACTTGTATAGGTTTGTCAGATGAGAAAATTGCTGTAAGTCTAAGAATTTGGGCAAGACCTGAGCACTATCTCTGGGAGTCACATTTATGTGACTAGGAGCTGGAGTGTGCTAAGAGGTAATTGAGAAGGAGAGGATTTGAGAATGGTTTTGACAGGGTCTACTTAACTGATGTTACTTACAATAGTAACAGGGGATGTGGTGTGAATATCACGGGGGAATATTTCCTTTTCTCATTCAGAGAAATGTCCAAAGCAGGTAATGCATGTTGGGTTTGAGAATTTAATAATAATCACTTTTAGTAAGACAGAATATTTAAAGTTTCTTAAAGTAAAATTATACATTTTCTGAAAAAATGATGTAATCTATAAATATTTATTGAAAATCTACCTGATATCATGCATTGTGTTAGAAGCTGTAGTGTATATAAAGATTGATATCTTCAAAAGCATAAATATTATCCTAGCATGTAAAATATTGTTTTCCAGAAATATAGGCTTTGTTGGGAAATACTGCATATTATAAAACCTGATTGTTTTCTATATCTTATATTCAGTAAATATTTTTTTCCATGCTAAGAGATAAAACATTATGCCACTCATTCATCCTAAACATTTTTTTGGAGGGTGCTATGGTTTTACTTTATTTTAATTTTGATTTTTTGTTCTAGGGTACATGAATAGGATGCACAGGTTTGTTACATAGGTGAACATGT
The DNA here is from genome assembly GCF_049350105.2 of Macaca mulatta. Lineage (NCBI taxonomy): Eukaryota > Metazoa > Chordata > Mammalia > Primates > Cercopithecidae > Macaca > Macaca mulatta. The sequence goes on from NC_133411.1 coordinate 129,481,244, forward strand.
GCCATGGTGGTTTGCTGCACCTAGCAACCCATCACCTAGGCATTAAGCCCAGCATGCATTAGCTATTTTTTCTAATGCTTTTGCTCACCCCATCTCATCCCCGATAGGTCCCAGTGTGTGTTGTTCCCCTCCCTGTGTCCATGTGTTCTCATTGTTCAGCTCCCACTTATAAATGAGAACATGTGATGTTTGGTTTTCTGTTCCTGCATTAATTTGCTGAGGATAATGGCTTCCAGCTCCATCCATGTCCCTGTAAAAGACATGATCTCATTCCTTTTTATGGCTGCATAGTATTCCATGGTGTATATATACCACATTTTGTTTATCCAGTCTATCATTGATGGGCATTTTGGTTGCTTCAATGTCTTTGCTATTGTGAATAGTGCTGTAATGATCATACACATGCATATATCTTTGTAACAGAATAATTCATATTCCTTTGGGTATATATCCAATAATGGGATTACTGGGTCGAATGACGTTTCTGCTTCTATATCTTTGAAGAATCACCCCACACAGTTTTCCACAAAGGTAGAACTAATCAACATTCCTACCAACAGTATAAAACTCCATCTTGAGTGAATTTATAACGTGTGAGGAAGGGGTTCCGTTTTTTTTTTTTTTTTTTTTTTAATTTCTCCGCAACCTTGCCAGCATCTGTTGTTTCGTGACTTTTTAATAACTGCCATTCTGACTGGCATGAGATGGTGTCTCATTGTAGTTTATTTGCATTTCTCTAATGATCAGTGATGTTGAGCTTTCTTCATATGTTTTTTGGCTGCATGAATGTCTTCTTTTGAGAAGTGTCTGTTCACCTCCTTTGCCAACTTTTTAATGGAGTTTTTTTTTCTTGTAAATTTGTTTGAATTCCTTGTAGATTCTGGATATTAGACCTTTTTCAGATAGATAGATTGCAAAAATGTTCTCTCACTCTGTAGGTTGCCTGTTCACTCTGATGATAGTTTATTTTGCTGTGCACAATCTCTTTAGTTTAATTAGATCCCATTTGTCAATTTTGGCTTTTGTAGCAATTGCTTTTGGTGATTTCATCATGAAATCTGCCTGTGGCTATGTTCTGAATGGTATTTCCTAGACTTTCTTCTAGAGTTTATATAGTTTTGTGTTTTACATTTAAATCTTTAATCCATCTTGAGTTAATTTATAACGTGTGAAGAAGGGGTTCAGTTTCAGTTTTCTGCATATGGCTAGCCAGTTCTCCCAGCATCATTAATTAAATAGGGAATAATTTCTCCCTTGCTTGTTTTTGTCAGGTTTGTCGAAGATCAGATGTGCAGTAGATGTATGGTCTTATGTCTGAGTTATCTCTTCTGTTCCATTGGTCCATGTGTGTGTTTTTGTACCAGTACCATGCTGTTTTGGTTATGTAGCCTTATAGCATAGCTTGAAGTCTGGTAGTATGATGCCTCCAGCTTTGTTCTTCTTGCTTAGGATTTTTTTGGTTATATGAGCCCATTTTTGGTTTCTTGTGAATTTTAATATAGTTTTTTTCCTAATTCTGTGAAGAATGTCAGTGGTAGCTTGATGGAAATAGCACTGAATCTATAAATTATGTTGAGCAGTATGGCCATTTTCACGATATTGATTCTTTTTATCTATGAACATGGAATATTTTTCCTTTTGTTTGTGTTCTCTCTGGTTTCCTTGAACAGTGGTTTGTAGTTCTCTTTGAAGAGGTCTTTCTCTTCCCTTGTTAGCTGTGTTCCTAGGTATTTTATTCCCTTTGTAGCAATTGTGAATGGGAGTTTATTCATTATTTGACTCTCTGCCTGCCTGTTGTTGGTATATGGGAATGCTCTGCATATTGATTTTGTATCCTGAGATTTTGCTTAAGTTGCTTATCAGCTTAAGAAACTTTTGGGCTGAGACAAACGGGTTTTCTAGATATAGGATCATGTCATCTGCAAACAAAGACAATTTGACTTCCTCTCTTCCTATTTGAATACACCTTCTTTCTTTCTCTTGCCTAATTGCCCTGGCCAGAACTTCCAATACTATGTTGAACAGGAGTGATGAGAGAGGGCATCCTTGTCTTGTGCTGGTTTTCAAGGGAAACGCTTCCAGCTTTTGCCCATTCTGTATGATATTGGCTGTGGATTTATCATAAATGGCTCTTATTATTTTGAGGCATGTTCCATCAATACCTAGTTTATCGTGAGTTTTTAACCTGAAGATATGTTGAATTTTATTGAGGGCCTTTTCTGTGTCTATTGAGATCATCATGTGGTTTTTGTCTTTAGATCTGTTTATGTGATTAACTACATTATTGATTTGCATATGTTGAACAAGCCTTGCATCCTGGGAATGAAGCCAACTTGACCGTGGTGGATAAGATTTTTAATTTGCTGCTGTATTCAGTCTGCCAGTATTTTATTGAGATTTTTTGCATCAATGCTCATCAGGGATATTGGCCTGAAGTTTTCCTTTATTGTTGTAATTCTGCTGCTAGGATTTTGGTATCAGGATGATGCTGACCTCATAGAATAAGTTAGGGAGGAGTCCCTCCTTTTCAATTGTTTGGAGTAGTTTTAGAATTAAAAAAATAATATCAACTCCTCTTCATATTTCTGGTAGAATTCAGCTGTAAATCAGTCTGGTCCTGGAATTTTTTTGGTTGGTAAGCTATTTATTACAGTTTCAAGTTCAGAACTTGTTATTGGTGTATGCAGGGATTCAATTTCTTCCTGGTTCAGTCTTGGGAGGTTGTATGTGTCTGGAAATTTATCCATTTCTTTTAGATTTTCTAGTTTATTTGCATAGAGATGTTTATAATATTCTCTGATGGTTGTATTTCTGTGGGGTTAGTGGCAATATCCCCTTTATCATTTTTTATTGTGTCTATTTGATTCTTCTCTCTTCTTCTTTATTAGTCTAGCTAGTGGTCTGTTTTATTATTTTTTTCAAAAAACCAGCTCCTGAATTGATTGATGTTTTGAAGAAGTTTTCATGTCTCTATCACCTTCTGTTCCACTCTGATCTTGATTATTTCTTGTCTTCTGCTAGATTTGGGGTTTGTTTGCTCTTGGTTCTCTTAGTTCTTTTTTAGAGTGTCAATTTAAGATCTTTCTAGCTTTTTGATGTGGGTGTTTAGTGCTATAAATTTCCCTCTTAACACTGCTTTAGCTGTGTCCCAGAGATTCTGGTACATTGTATCTTTGTTCTCATTTGTTGGAAATAACTTCTTGATTTCTGTCTTAATTTCATATTTACCCAGGAGTCACTCAGAAGCAGGCTGTTCAATTTCCATGTAGTTGTGTTGTTTTGAGTGAATTTTTAAATATTGAGTTGTAATTTGATTGTGCTGTGGTCTGAGAGACCGTTCGTTATGATTTCACTTCTCTAGTTATGTAATCAGTTTTAGAATAAGTGCCATGTGGCGCCAAGAAGAATGTATATTCTGTTGTTTTGGGTGGGAGTTCTGTCGATATCTGTCGGGTATACTTGATCCAGAGCCAAGTTCAAGTCCTGAATATATTTGTTAATTTTCTGTCTCGATGATCTGTCTAATACTGACAGTGGGGTGTCAGAGTTTCCTACTATTATTTTGTGGAAGTCTAAGTCTCTTTGTAGGTCTATGAGAACTTGCTTTATGAATCCCGGTGCTCCTGTATTGGGTGCATATATATTTAGGATAGTTAGCTCTTCTAGTTGAATTGACCCCTTTACCAGTATGTAATGCGCTTTTTTTTTTTTTTTTTCCTTTTTTTAAATCTTTGTTGGTTTAAAATCTGTTTTGTCAGGAACTAAGATGGCAACCCCTTCTTTTTTTCTGTTTTCCATTTGCTCGGTAAATTTTCCTCCATCTTTTTATGTTGAGTCTATGTGTACCTTTGCATGTGAGATGGATTTCTTAAATACAACACATCAATGAATTTTGACTCTTTCTAGCCTGCAGCTCTGTGTCTTTTAATTTGGATATTTAGCTTATTTACATTTAAGTTTAACATTGTTATGTGTGAATTTGATCCTGACATCATGATGCTAGTTGGTTATTTTGCAGACTTGTTTATGTATTTGCTTCATAGTGTCACAGGTCTGTGTACTCAGTATGTTTTTTGTAGTGGCTGGTAATGGTTTTTCCTTTCCATATTTAGTGCTTCCTTCAGGAGCTCTTGCAAAGCAGGCCTGGTGGTGATAAATTCCCTCAGCATTTGCTTTTCTGAAAAGGATCTTATTCCTTCTTCACTTATGAAGTTTAGTTTGGCCAGATATGAAATTCTACACTGAAAATTCTTTTTTTAAAGAATGTTGAATATTGGCCTCCAATCTCTTCTGGCTTGTAGGGTTTCTGCTAAGAGGTCTGCTTTAGTCTGAAGGGTTTCCCTTTATGGGTGACCTGGCCCTTCTCTCTGACTTCCTTTAACATTTTTTTCTCCATTTTGATCTTGGAGAATCTGATGATTATGTGTCTTGGGGTTGATCTTCTCATGGAGTATCTTACTGGGGTTCTCTGGATTTCCTAGATTTAAATGTTGGTCTGTCTTGCTAGGCTGGGGAAGTTCTCCTGGATGATATTTTGAAGTGTGTTTTATAATCGGGTTCCATTCTCCCCATCTCTTTCAGGTATCCCATCAGTCATAGGTTCAGTCTTTTTATATGATCCCATAGTTCTCAAAAGGTTTTGTTCGTTCCTTTTCATTCTTTTTTCTCTAATCTTGTCTGCCTGTCTTACTTCAGCAAGATAGTCTTCAAGCTCTGATATCCTTTCTTCTGCTTAGTCTATTCAGCTATTAATACTTGTGTTTGCATTATAAAGTTCCTGTGTTGTGTTTTTCATCTCTATCAGATCATTTATGTTCCTCTCTAAACTGGTTCTTCTGATTAACAGCACCTGTAATGTTTTATCATGGTTCTTAGTTTTTTTGCAGTGAGTTAGAACATTATTACCCATTTTCTGAAGCCTACTTCTGTCAATTCATCCATCTCAGCCTCAGCCCAGTTTTGTGCCCTTGCTGTAGACGTGTTACAATCAACTGGAGGAGAAAAGGAACTCTGGCTTTTAGAGTTTTCCGCATTTTTGTGTTGATTTTTTTTCATCTTCATGGGTTTATCTACTTTGATCTTTGAGGCTGCTGACTTTTGGATGACATTTTTGAAGGGTCTTTTTCTTTGATGTTTGTGTTGTTGCTTTCTGATTGTTTTTCTTTTAGCAGTCAGGCCCCTCTTCTGTAGAGCTAATGTGGTTTGCTGGGGGTCCACTCTTGACCCTATTCTCCTGGGTCTCTCCCACCCCTGGAGATATCACCGGTGGAGTCTGCAGAGCAGCAAAAACGTCAGCCTGCTCCTTCCTCTGGGAACTCTGTCCTGGAGGAGCACAGACCTGTTGCCAGCCAGAACGCCCCTATATGCAGTGCCTGGAGACTCCTGTTGAGAGGTCTCATTCAGTCATGAGGACCAGAATTCGGGACCCACTTAAATAAGCAGTCTGTCTGCTCCTTGGCTGGGCAGGTGTGCTGCACTGGGGGAAATCCCCTCATCTGGGCTCCTCTGACTCTCCAGTACCAGCAGGCAGAAAAGGCTAAAATTGCTGACCCATGATGCCACAGCTGCCCCTCCTCCTACAGTGAGTTTCTATAGCTTTGTGCTTGGGACCCAAGGCTATGGTGGAGTGCGCTCAGGAGGGGACTTCCTGATCGATGGGTTGCAAGGATCCATGGGAAAAGCATGGTTTCAGGGAGGGGAAGCATAATCCTTTGCCACCTCCATTGGTCGGGAAAGGGAGTTCCCTTTTCCCCATGTAGCTCCAGTGTGGGCCCTTGCTCCACCCTGGTATTCTGCACTCTCCAGGATTCACACCAACCACCAGGTCAGTCCCAGTGTTCCTTAATTGAAGATGCAGAGCTTACTCGCAGTTTTCACCCTTCTTGGTGGGAGCTGCAGAGCAGAGCTGCTTCTATTCAGCAGCTGCTCCCCCAGTGCTATGGTTTTAATGTGTCCACTCCAAAGTTCTTGTTAAAGTTTAATCCCCATTGTGGTGGCATTAAGAGTTGTGGCAGAGTTTGGGTAAGCAGGCCCCTCATGAATGGTTTAGTGACTTAATTAAAGAGCTAGAGGACCTAACTTAAGTCCTTTTTTGCGCTTCCACCTTCTGCCATGTGAGGATAGTTTTCACCCCTTCTGCCATGTGATGATGCAGCAAGAAGGCGTTCACCAGACATTGAATGCCGTTGCCTTGATCTTGGACTTCTCAGCCTCCAGAACTGTGCAAATTCATGTGGCTGTGTCACCACTTATGGGGTGCCACCAATGTTGCTAAGTAACAGGGGATGGAGGGACAGAGAAGGCAACCCCCACTTTGAGAGGAAAACCAGGCTGGGCCCAGAACCACGCAGGCTGCCATGGAGGCCATCAGCCAAAACTGTGTTTTTTAGTACTTTAATTAATAAGTCTAATAAAATGTGTTTCATATTTTTTTACATATTCTTATAGAGAAATCCAGATTTGCTTTGTATCTATCTGTGTCTTTATATCTATTTTTATATCTATTCCAGTATGAGAATTATTTTTGTTTATTTAGGACTGAATTAAAGACATGTCATTGAAACAGGATCTTTTTTCTATTTTTAGGTCATTCCAATAAACTATCATAGTTCCAGCAGCTTTTAAGGGCTTAGTACTGACTGGTGTGTGGTTAAGAGGAAGAAATTTCTTAAGCAAGGTTTTAAGATTTGGCATTTGGAAAATTAAGAAAAAGTCATGAATGGTCTCTTTTACTTCATTAGCCAAAAAATAAATTATACAATAATAGTATTTTTTGGGTAGCTTTCAATCCTGAAACTCTTGGCATGCAAAGAACTTAACTACAATTTGATTGACAGATGGACCAAAGACCTTAACAGACATCTCACCAAAGAAAATATGCAGATAACATAGAAAAAGACACCCCACATCATATGTCATCAAGGAAATGCAAAGTGAAACAATAGGGAGGTCCCACTACACACCTATTAGAATGGCCAGAATCTAGAATACTGATAGCATCAAAAGCTGGTAAGGATATGGAGCAATAGGAATTCTCATTCAATCCTTCTGGGAATGAAAATAATATAGTCACTCTTGAAGACATTTTAGCATTTTGTAAACAACTAAACATACTCTTATGATATGATCCAACAATCACACTCTTGGTATTTGCCCAAAAGAATTGAAAACTTATATTTTCACATAAGTACACAAAAATTTGTACTAAGATGTTTATAGATGTGTATACATAAGTACACAGAAACTTGTACACAGATATTTATAGAGGCTTTATTCATAGTTGCCAAGATATCCTTCACTATCTGACTGGATAATTAAACTGATATATCCAGATAAGATAATACTGTTCAGAACTAAAAAGAAATGAACTATCAAACTGTGAAAAGACATGGAGGAACCTTAAATGTGTATTACCAAGTGAGAGAAGCCAATCTGAAAAAGGTACATAGTGTATGATTCCAACTATATGATACGCTAGAAAAAGCAAAACTATGGACACAGTGAAAAGGTCAGTCAATTAAAATAAATAAATATGGGCCAGGCACAGTGGCTCACGCCTGTAATCCCAGCACTTTGGGAGGCCGAGGCAGGTGGATCACGAGGTCAGGAGATCGAGACTATCCTGGCTAACACATGAAACCCCGTCTCCACTAAAAATACAAAAAATTAGCTAGGCACGGTGGCGGGTGCCTGTAGTCTCAGCTACTCTGGAGGTTGAGGCAGGAGAATGGTGTGAACCCGGGAGGCGGAGCTTGCAGTGAACTGAGATCGGGCCATTGCACTCCAGCCTGGGCAACAGAGCAAGACTCTGTCTCAAAAAATAAAATAAAATAAAATAAAATAAAATAAAATAAAAAGTTTTTAAAAGTCAATAGTTTCCAAGTATTAGGGAGGAGATAGGGATGAATAGACAGAGCATAGAGAACTTTTAAGTCAGGGAAACTTCCTTGTATAATATTCTATAGTGGTACATGCCATTAGACATTTGTTTAATCTCACAGATTGTATAGCATCAAACATGAATGCAAAATAAACTGTGGAATCTTGGGTGATAATGATATGTCAATGCAGATTCATCAATTGTAACATATGTACCACTCCAGTGGGGAATGGCTATAATGGGGAAGGCTATGTGTAGTGGGACCTCATTATTGTTTCACTTTGCATTTCCTTGATGACATATGATGTGGAGTATCTTTTTCTATGTCATATACATATTTCTATGTCATATGCATAGGGGCAGAAGGCAAATGGGAAATTTCTGTATCTTCTATTCAATTTTGCTGTAAACCTAAAATTGCTCTAAAAATAGCCTAAGAATGGTTTTATAATAACAGTAGGCCATTATTCATGTTAGCATTATCATTATAGTCATGAATATAGTCTTCTGTTGACTATAGGGAACACAGTGCTTTTAGATTTCCTAGCATCCATTTAGCTTCCATGTTAAAAATAGAACAACACTAAGAACTTCTATATCATATGCACTATAAAACCATATATTGTAGCTCATTAATTTATTTGGTAATAAATTGCTAATTAGTGATATAATACTCACTTGAACAAGTTAGCTGAATGATGCTAATAATCATAGAACACATCCTGAATCTCCATCAGACTTCTTTTGTTTCATTCAGTTGGTCACAAGGAGAAATAGAACAAATGTAATGAATCAAAACACAACCATAAATTATACTAGAAAAAATAGCTCAAAATATATGTCCAGCAGAGTTATTCAGTGCTGTTAACTCCCATTTCCCTATTACCATTTGATTACTACATAATACAGTTGAATTCAACCCTCGAGCTCTTTTTGCTTTATTTGATGGTTATATTTATTGTGTATATCAGGGATACATATTTTAGTGTATCCAATAGCGACCCACATTAGTACATTGGACCTTGATGAGCTTAATCTAAAATTATAATCTGCAATAACCTTGTAATACTACATAGAATATTACTGAGCCAATAAAACATTCTCATTTTTGTTTACCTTTCAATTTACATATAATTTAAATCTGCATTTTATCTAATTAAAGCCAGACTGTTGGACTCTCAAATGTCTTGAGTGATCTATCACTTACTGAAGTGCATGATACTTTTAAAACATAAATGAAAACTTCAGAGAATTACAATTTATATTACACAAATACAACTTCTGTCAATTCTGTCACAGTCAAAACATAACCAGCTGCCTCTGCAATGATATCAAGTGGCAATTAAAATAGCACCAGTAATGTTACACTACAGTGAGGTGCAGAAAATATTTTGTCTAGTAAAAGCAAGAATTATATTTAGATGGTTGAGATTCATGTTCCATATTAAAAGAACAAATGTTCTGAAAGATTAGTCTTTGGTGCCATCATGTCTATTTGTGCATAATCCTGGACACAGGGTGGCTTGCATGAGTCAGATATTTGTCTTGTCCAACTTTAGTCCACTAAGCCGTGGTCTCCATGTATCTTCTGCAGACGATTAGTTCAATGAAATACTAACAGGAATTTTGTCAAAAAATAGATTCTATGATCACAGAGGATTTGGAAATGCTATGTTAAGCTTGCACATTTTTCTCTCCAATGAATTGTCAACTCTTTAATGTACTCACATGCACTATGGATTTTTTTAAGAGAAAATGCATAACTTCCCCCAAATTATTTAATTATAGAACACATGCCAGAATAACCATTAACTTAGATAAAATACGTGTTTGGGACAAGCAAAGTTGGAAAAAATTATGTTGTTATCTGATATTTGCTTAAGCCATCAAGGAAGTTAACACCAGAAAAAATAAAATTTTGTTGGATTGGTTACATTTGTTGCACAGTCTAATGTGCTTATTTTGGTAAGCATAGTGGGTGTAAACTTGATTTTTTTTTAGTGCTAACGGCCTTTAATGGAATTGATCCAGAACTCTTTTTTCAAGGAAGATCTACTGGAGTAATGTTGCAAGGAACACGTTTACAGAATTGCATTCTAAATCCCATTTACCACATTTGCCATTCTGCTCATCTAAAGATACTAAAACATTTTTCTGCTTAGAAGCTTCTAATACCACCAGTTCCCCTGGAATAACTAGGGGTCTGATTTAGCCACCCTCTTAGAATATACGAGGGCCAAGGAGCATTTACAACACATAGTGACACCAAAGAGGTCTTCTTCTTTGAGCAGTTAGAGGCAGCGGGGCAAAGTGACCTGCATTAACCCAAATTCTCCTCTCTCTTAAGTTAACAAGGATTCTGCTTGATGCAAGGATTGACACCTGACATTAGGACCAAAGCAGGCAAAAATAGAAAAGCCAGTGATTTATTTTTAGTAGCTCCTTTTTCAGTGTCTTTCCTTTACTCTCATATTCCAGCCAACCATCTCCCTGGAATCCTTGAGCAGCCTTCTCTCTTCTTATTCCGAGCCTTCTTACTCCAACACCCACTCCTCCACTGCTTCAAAATTATGACCCTCATTGACCATTGGTGTTTATGTGTTCTCTTTTCAATGCTCAATTCAATGACAGTAAATGAGTTTTTGTAATGGCTTTATTACATTGAAGAAAAAGAACTGGAGCACATACAACATAATAGAATGGAGAATCATAATTGACTTAATGAAATGGAGGAGGTTAAAACCAAATAATTTTCAGGGAGGCATACAAGGACAAGTAAGGCCGTTTGCCCTAAATAACTCAAGAAAAGCTAAAACGTTTAGAGCTATCAAATCGACAAATGCAAGGATTATGTGGAACTAAAAACAGAGGGATTGGTCAAAAGCAAAGTTCTGTAGATCTTTGGAATCCATTACTATCTTAACTCCCAGAATCCGGAAACCAGCATGCACTGCTTGCCACCACCGCCCCCTCAAAATGAAAAGATTATTAAATCAAGAAAATGACAGAAACTAAAGAGTCCCAGGGAAGGAATACCCACCAATATTGATAAATGAGATGGGGATAATGAAAAGCCTGATTTTACCATCATTATAGTGAAATGAACTAAATCAGTGCATCTCAAACTTGAGTGTGCACATAGCAAGAACCTGAGGTCTTACTAGAATGCATACTTTAGTTGATTAGGTCTGGGGTGTGGCCTCAGATTTAGCATTTCTAATACTTCTGCATTTCTGCTGGTCCATGAATCACACTTTGAATAAAAACACAAAAGACAACAAAGTACATTTGTACTCAGAGTAACTAGCCAATTTTTACTACTTCATTCTTGAATACGGGTAGACAGATAAAAATTACCATCTATTTGAAGGAAGCCTCCTACATGAAAGACAGAGACCAAAACAGATATTAAGAAGAAAAGAAAGTAAAGTACAGCTAGAGTACAGCTCTAGATATTATCATAGAGATATAAAGTTCATTTATGGAACTAGAGAAGAATTCTAAGAAAAAATAAAAATCAGAGAGTAAAAGCATGATTCTAGGAATTTAAAATACATGAGACACCAGGTGCAGGGGCTCACACCTGTAATCCCAACACTTTGGGAGGCCGAGGTGGGTGGATCACTTGAGGTCAGGAGTTCGAGACCAGCCTGGCCAACATGGTGAAACTCCGTTTCTACTAAAAATACCAAAATTAGCCACGTGATAGTGGTGCACATCTGTAATCCCAGCTACTCAGGAGACTGAGGCAGGAGAATTGCTTGAGCCTGGAAGGCAGAGGTTGCCCTGAGCCGAGATTGTGCCACTGCACTCCAGTCTGGGTGACAGAGTGACACTCTGTCTCAGGAACAACAGAATAATAAATAATCAAATACATGAGAAAAATATCAATAGAAGTTTCAGAAAATAAAATAGAGAAATTGCCTAGAAAGTTGAGTATACATCAAAAGATTTAAAATAACAAAGTGGTTCAAGACCAATCCAAGAAAGCCGGCATATGAAATATGATATATTTAGTAACAGAAAAAAAGGATGGAAAAATACTAACAAGACTTATCTAAGAAAAAATATTGAAACTAAAGACATACGTCTTCAGAATGAGTTCATGTCCTTTGCGGGGACATGGATGAAGCTGGAAACCATTGTTCTTAGCAAACTAACACAGGAACAGAAAACCAAACACCACATGTTCTCATTCATAAGTGGGAGTTGAACAGTGAGAACATATGGGCACAGGGAGGGGAACATCACACACCAGGGCCTGTCAGGGGGTGGGAGGCAAGGGGAGGGATAGCGTTAGGAGAAATATCTAATTCAGATGATGAGTTCATGGGTGCAGCAAACCACCATGGCACATGTGTACATATGTAACAAACCTGCACGTTCTGCACATGTATCCCAGAACTTAAAGTATAAAAAAAAAAATACAAAAATTAGGTAGGCGTGGTAGTGGATGCCTATAATCCCAACTAATCAGGAGGCTGAGGCAGGAGAATTGCTTGAGCCCAGGAGGCAGAGGTGGCAGTGAGCCGAGATCATGTCACTGCACTCCAGCCTGGGTGACAGAGCAAGACTCCGTCTCAAAAAAAAAAAAAAAAAAAAAAGGAAAATAAGATAATATTGTAAGATACTCTGAGATAAACTAGAAGGGAGTGAAGTCATCTATTTGGGGCTTAATTTTAAAAACCATTGCTTTTTCTTACATTATATAATTTTGAAAAATAAAATACAATATATTAGAGACAATGTTAAAAACGTCGAAAAGAAAAAGGCCTCCTAAGATATTTCAAGAAATATCAATATCATACACAGCAGCAATACATATTTAACCTCAGAATCTAAAAGACAGAATATAAACACCATCCAAATTCTGAGGAAAAAGTATTTCTATGCTAGAATTCCAGGTTAATTCTTATTCACCTGTTGTGGCAAAATAAAGACATAGATACAAGGACTAAAAATGTGTCTGCTATGCATGCAGTTTAGGACATTTCCAGAGGATGTACTGTAGCCAAATGAAGCATTAAATTAACAAAATGATAGACTTAGGATCCAGGAAAAAGGCAACTCATTAAAGGATACTGGAAAAACTAATTTCCAAGACAATGAGAAAGAAACATCCCAAATGGACAAATGCATAGCAAGTGCAGAAATAAATGAGTTTAATTGGATTTGAAGAATCAAGGGAGGAAAAAATAGAAATAATGTACTTGAGTATATAAATGGCAATAATAAATGCGGTGAAAAATGTTCCACTTTTGGAAAAAAAAGATAGACTTTTGTAAAAGGTGAATAAATCAATTTGGCAATCATCAATTCTAGGAAAAAAAATGGAGAAACAGGAATGGAAAAATACGTTTCATAACTTAGTTGTTTTATCAGTAAACAACACCTGCATAGTCATAATCATGTAATGTAATCAGTGACTAGTGGTTTTTTGTTTGTTTGTTTGTTTTTTAAAAGCACAAATTATAACTATGTAGGAGGAGGAGGGAGAGATTATGTGGTTGAGGAGAGTATTGACAAGTTAAAGCATCATCCATCATGGCCAGAAGTAAAGGGGTCATCTGTAATATTGATGAATCATGAAATAACAGTATAAGCCTATTAATTAGAAATGCAGATATAAATACGTTAAATTCTGTTTGGCTCAAAGTGGCCTCCATACACAATGAGCTGTACCTTAGTTTGATGTTTAAACAAGTTGTAACCTAACTAGTAGTATACCCTTAAAATTAGGCAGCTGAGTCTCGCTGATCTCAAATAGAAAACTGCCAAATTTTGCCGAAATAAGGCAAAGGCCAAACTGTACTAATCAGTTTGCTGCTCATGTTGTAGGCGGGGGCATTTTGAACCATCTTCAGTTGGAAGCAGCCTGCTTCTAGAATCTTTTTCTCTTGTTCAAATTAACTTTGTTAAATTTAACTGATCTCAGTATTTTTTTCAGCGAATACCATAAACAACAGTTAAGAGAGCTGATAGTAATTGCTTTGATAATAATGTAATTAATTTTAAAAATAATATGAGCCAGGGCAAGGACAATCAGTGTTCCAGTAGTTTTAGCTGTGGCACACCCAAAGTAGAGCCTTTATCCCTCTAGTGGGGCTTTGCAGAAGAATGGAGCCCAGAATACTGCCATCCCTTGGTGGTACTTGCCTAAAACATCCCCAGCATCAGAAATCTGGGGGAAGGATGAGGAATGAGGGCCTTCTCCTCCCTAGAACATAAGCCAGGAGCTACATGGAGAGGGCTCTGTTCTTGGCTGCACCAGCCTAGGGTGGAGTTTCCTTCTTCCAGACCAGGAAGAGACGATGAAAGGAGCAGGACTTAATTCAAATGCCATACTGAATTTTAGTATATTTTCTTTAATAAATATTTCTTCATTTATTCTATGATCTTAGAACCATTTCTAGAAACTTAAATGTTTGTTTTATCAAAATAATGTTTGCCAGTTTGACTGGGGAGTGGATCCATGGAGATCCTTACGCTGTAATGCCAGAACTAGCCCTCCTCTAACCAGCTTTTGATTTTTCACAAGCAACTCACCTTCTCTGAGATTTGTTGTCTTTTCTTTAAAATGAATACTGTCTAATTTTCAAGGTTTTCATTGGCATTGAAGAAAATATGCAGAAAGGTGTTTAATGTAATTTTTGTCACATGGAAGGCTTCTTTTGTTAAAAAAAAAAAAACAATTCTTGTCTTTGAGGAAAAGTGATTATATGTCATGTATTCTTTCATCCACTCAAATATGGCTTGAGCACCAGATATGTGTGCTATTCCAGATGGTGGAAATTTTGAGCAAAGCAAAGGCGCTTCCTTCACAGAGCTTGTTCTAATGGAAGACATAGACAATAAAAAGTAGATATATAAAATGATGTCAGGGATTGATCAATATGATGGAGAAAAAGAAAACACATGAAGAATTAGAAAGTTATATGAGACTGCCATACATACAAATGGACATATGGAGAAAATGGTCTATTTTCTCCAAGAATTCATCAAGGTAAAATTTTCAAGTTTTGCCATTCAAATGCTTTTTGCCTTTAGAAGTAGAATAAATATCTTTTGCCAACACCTCCTAGTAAATATGGACCTGGTAAATATATATATATGTGTGTGTGTATATATACACATATATACATATATACATAAATATATATAGTTGTATATATACTATATAGTATGTATATATACTATATACAAATATATATACAAAATATATACATATATATATATTTTCAGCTGCAACAGAGGCTAAGCTTCCACAGCAATGCTTAAATGTAATAACCTTTACATATTGCCTCTATTCTTATAAGTTCAAGACTGCCTGAAAGTGTGGGACAGTATAATAGACTCTTGTTGACTTCTAATTCTGTACTTCTATGACATAAAGATGTGTGATATATATGAATGGGAGTACAGACAGAGTGAGGGAGATTCTACTAAATATATTATAAATGCTATAAACCACTGCTGGTGTTAAAATATTGTGGATGTCAGATTTTATTATCTTGAGAGTAACTTTGAAAAGAGAAGGAAATATAAAATATAATATAAATTACATAGGAGAGCTAATTACTAAATTAATTTCTACGCAATATTCTCGCAGATGACAGAATGCCCTCTTGACTATTCTCTCTAAATCACAAACACTGAGATTTCATTGAGTACATTATCAGAGAGTATGTAATTATTATTAAGACATACACCCTATCTTCAAGGAGTTTGTATTATAGTAGAAACAATAAAACTACAGAAATGGCCCTGTAAAGTTCATATCTCGAGACCACCAGCATAGGAATCATGTTAGTAAGTTATCACTATAGCTGCTCTGATGCTGAAAATTCTTCACCTACTTCCTTCTGTCTCAACAAGGATAATGGAGAATTTAAAGGACACGGATTAGTTTTTGGATGTCTTCTGCTTTGTCCTACTCTTGGTTTCCCCCAACATCTCTCAGAGGATCAGATGCTGCTGGAAAAGTTCACAATTGGCTGTTTCAGCTACCAGCCTCGCATGCAGCAACAGGGATTAGGAGATGTGAAGGGATGCTATTCCACACATAGTCTTCCTTTGCCTTAGGCAGGAAGTTGGGTGCTGAGAGTTTGTGCAGATAAAGTTGGCAAACTTTTATGTCACAGAGAGAAACAACAGTTTTAATACCCAGGCTTCTGCTCCCTCTGAGACAACTGCTGTATTCTACACAACCATTACCATTATTCACCGCTGGCTACCGTCATGCAGGATTATTCATTGCAGCATCTCCCCACAACATGCTCTTTTCATTGCCTATAATAGCTTATTTTCTTCTCTCTGTACAGCTTCAAGAAGCTGTTGGCTATGCCTTTCCAACTTGCCTCTACATGTTTACAAATTATTGATCCTGTTGTCTCATGACTGACCTGAAATTCTCTCCGTATCCTTTTTTTCTAGAAGACTTCTAGAAGTTCATTAAAAACCCAAATTACCCTTTTGGAGCCTCATCTGTGCCAGGAACAACTTCTAATTCTAGTCAACCAATCCTCCTTCCCAACGCCACCAGCAGATTTGTTTTGAGAGGCTTGGAGAGGAGAGAATTGATATGAAAGACATTTAGAAGGCAGAAAGGGCAAAACTTAGTGACCAGTTGAATGTGTTGTATGGCAGACTGGAAAGAGTTATGGTCAATTTTCTGGATTCTGGTATGGGCACGTGGGTAGAAGACAGAGTATAGGAATTCAAGTAGGTGAGGAGAAGAGAAGAGAATTAAAAGGCTTCAGTAATTGTCATGATTACATTTCAAAATTCTTGCTGTATGTTCAACTTCAGAGGGGTGGAATGAAAGTAGAGCTAACATCAGACAGAACACAGGCAAAAAAGAAAAAATTGCAGGCCCTAAAACAATTAAACTGGCATGGATGATACTATTCATGGGCACCACTTGAGGTACTTGGCAGAGTTTTCATCCAAGTGATAGCATTCAAGAGTCCAGGCCAGAAAATTCTTTCTTTGTTGAGAGAGAGAGCAGTTACTTGATCATGTAAAATAGGTCTATGGCTGTGCTCTGTTCTTAATAAGTTCAAATACCAAGTAAGATGGACATAGGTAAATGGGAGATAAAAGATGGATATGTGATCTGGGATGAGACAATGAAGTTTCAGAGATGGAGCAGTTCTGGATTATTTAAGGAGTAACGTGGAGGTAAAGGAGATTAGAAATATAGAACATAAACAAATTGTGAGTCTAGTGTATTGGAAAGTGCATTGTC
This sequence comes from Macaca mulatta, assembly GCF_049350105.2. Taxonomy (NCBI): domain Eukaryota; kingdom Metazoa; phylum Chordata; class Mammalia; order Primates; family Cercopithecidae; genus Macaca; species Macaca mulatta. The sequence continues at coordinate 129,498,370 of NC_133411.1, forward strand.
ATGGGGGTTTATATTAAACAAAATATCAGATAAAAACAAAGCAAAGTACCATGAATAAGGCAGATTATGTAAAATTTTTCATTTGGAGGTAACTACCATAAGAGGAATGAAATACATTTTTTTTGTGAGGAAGAAAACGAGTATGATATTCCACAGCAGCCCTCTTTAATAGAATGTTCTGTAGTGGTGGATGCTGTATGTCTTCACTGTCCAATATACTAGCTACTAGCCACACGTGATATTGAGCACTTGAAATATTACTAGTTTAACCAAGGAACTGAATTTTTTAAATTATTTCAGTATATTTAATTTTAATTTCATAAGCACATTAAGGTAATGACTATCATAATGGACTGTATAGTTCTACAGATCTAGAAGAACAATAGACTGAAAATGGTAAGAGTGAGGTAGCACATTGCTGACTGTCCCACCAAAGTGGACCACAGGATGAAAGCGAAATTTGTAATCTTGCCCATTTATCTTTCTAGCCTTCTTACTATCTACCCTGCCCTTTTGAGAGTACAATAGCATGAAGACAAGAAAGAATAATCATGTATAGGGGGCAGAGTGTATGCCATTTATAATTATAAGCTCTTGTTAACTAGGTGCTGTTGATCAATATGTGTGGTTTCAGTACTTCTGCCAGCATGTTCTTCAGGCTTCTGTATAGAGCAGCAATATCTAGAGTTTGGTCCATGGAACCCTGAGGGTTCTTAGGATCCCTTCAAGGGTTCCAGGAAGTCAAATTTACTTTCAAAATATACTATGACATTATTTGACATTTTCTGTATGCTGACACGGTACTGATTTTATGCAATCCATGATAGATAAAACAGCACCAATCAAGGCAGTGGCACAGAACTATGTAAATCATTATTGTATTCTTCACAGTCAGGCACTTGCAGCTTTTTTAAAAAAAGAAAATTTTATTTAAGAATGTCTTTAATGAGGCTATCATGTTTATAAATTTTATTGAATTTTAACTCAATTATTCAACTTAAAAATATTCTGTATAACGAAAGGGGAAATACAAATAAAGCACTTAGGCTGGGCATTAAAAAACAGTGGTTATTCCAAAAACACTGTGCAATTGAGTTGTGATCGGAACATCATTTTCACTCAAAGGAATAACTGAAAATTGTTATTATTCAGAATTGGGAGTTTGGCAGACATTTTCTGGAAAATGAACAAAGTGACCCTATCACTTCAAAAAAACAAATTGTTGATATTATACACAACCCATTTGAGCTTTGACAGGAAAATTTGAATATTGAAAAACGTATATTTTCCACTGTGAGCTTGACTGTTGCTCAGTACTTAAAGACTCTTCTGAGGATATTGGTAATGACATTAATGGATGTGATTTTTATGGTGTATAATGAAATGTGTCAAAATTTTGAAATTATAATTCTGAATAATTCCACAAACAAATAGTTTTCAAATGATCAGTATATAATGATTTAAAGATAAAAATATCAAAGTGCAAGACAGATCAATTGATTTTAATGAAACAGGCAGGGTAAAAAAGTTTACTGATACAGTTTCAGAATGCACATTACAACGAACATGTAAGAACTTACTACTAGTTGAGTTTTAGTGTAATACTATTTTTAGTTATCTGAAAACACTGTTAAAATTATTTTCCCTTGTTCAATTATATACCTGTATGAGGTGGGACTTTCTTTACATATGCCAATCAAAACAATATTCTGCAACAGATATAATACAGAGCAGATATGAGAAACCAGCAGTATTAACCAGACATTAAAAAGACTCACAAAATTGTAAAATAATGATATTCTGCAAACTCATATCACTGATTTATTTGAAAATATTACAACTTTTTATAAAAGAAAAATATGTTTTAATGTTAGCATACAATGATTTTTATTGTTATCTGTAAGTGAATTAATAAAAATATGTTGTAAATTTTGGTTTTAATTTACAATGTAGTTTATATAGATAAATATAATGAATGTAAACAGAAGAATTTTGGCTCACTCAGTTACTTTTAAGAGCATAAAGTTGTCCTGAGACCAGAAAGTTTGAGGGCCACTGATGTAGAAATATGCATTTTGCAGGACCTCAGTCTTAGAAAACCTTTTCCTGACTCCACAGCTACTCAATCCTCGTTTTTTGTTAGTATAGCAATTTGTGTAAATGTTTCTTTGAATGTGTTTACACTGTATGAGAGAGAAACAAAGTTGGAAGCAAGCAGACAGAAACATACACAGGTGGAATTAAGCAGTGGCCCTTTTTATAAAGTGGAAACAATCCATATTTATTAACAATAGACAGGGAAAATCAAAAGAAAATAGTGGAACAATGAAAGAGGAGCATTTGACAGGTTTATTTAAGAGAACTAGTTGTGAAGAAGAGTCAAGGTAAAATAATTACGCATGGAAAGGAACAACTTGCATTGTTATCTACACTGAGATAGGTTAGTGTTGATAAAAATTCAGCATTGGTGAAATGAAAACTTAGAATGGTAAGTGCTATGGTCTGAATGTTTGTGTTCCTTCCCTTTCCCCAGAATTATTTTATTGAATGCTAATCTCTAAGGTAGTGGAATTAGGAGGTAGACCTTTTGGGAGGTGAGATTAATGTCCTTATGAATGAGGCACTAAAGACCACTTACCCCTTCCATCATGTAAAGACACAGCTAGAATGTTCCATTTGTGAATCAGAAAGTGATAATATCAGATCATTAATTATATGTAAAGAGAAATAGATATTATTTCAATAATTAATTGTAGCCACAATTTATTATAAAATACCCCCTTTCATACTGGACTATAATTTCCATAAAAGATAGAAAAAATGTGTACTTATCCATAGGTACACCTTTACCCATAGGTTTCTTAGAGTGCCTTACACAAGCTCGATTCATAATGAAGTAGTGGTGAATGCCTGTCAAATAAGTAAGTTTGGGTTAATCTGTGTAAAAACATAAACAGCCCAGAAACAGAAACTACTAAGTGTTTCAAACAGAGAAAATAAAATTCATGGAATTGTTTACATGGGTTAGAGAAGAGCTGGTAGGTCAATAAGGGTTGGTGAGGCAAGCCAGAGATTAACAGCAGCTGGAAGCAGGACAACCCTGGAGCAGGGACAAAGAGAAGAAATGGTGATAACAAATCTATAAGGGAAGCTAGATTCCTGGCCAGGAACCATCATATCCTAGAGAGAGGGACTGTTCTGTTACGAGCTGAGATGATAAAGCCACTGCTAAAAATGTTGCCATGGTATCTAACTCTCTCCTAAGAAACAAAAAATACTTTTGTTTCTCTCTTACTCCCCTTTTCCAGTTTTCACCATTAATAAACTTGCTCAGAGGCTGACTGGCAAGAAAAGCTCCCTGGCAGGAAAATGGCATTCCTTGTGATGTGTAACAGTGGAGAAAGGGGCAGGAAAAGGACTACTAGAGTATTAACAAATGCCCACTACAGTAGATCCTATAAGCTACTTGGTAGACTGATTTCTGAGGGAGCTAGCCTGCAGCCAATGGAACACAAAAATAATTCCGTATAGAAAAATTCAGTGTAGATGTCTTTTCTGGCATTATTATTTCAAAAGAGAGTGGAACAAAATATTTCTATTCAGAAAAGGAAGTGTTATACAGGCATTAAATCTACACGTGTTCAAAATATGTTACATGATGTATAGGAAAACATATTTTGAGTAATGAGTGAAATGGATTATACCCATAGACAAAGATTATACCCATAGAGTAATTATTTCTGGCAAGTAGAATATGTAAGGCTGCTAGAAACACAAGATGCACAATGGCAAAAGTATTTGCTTTTACATAAGTGGGAAACATTTACAGCTTCTGGAATATAAAACTGTATGATCCTAAACAATCTTGTGTTTCTCGGACCTCACACTTATGGTGCAAGTCATAAATTTCAACCATCAGAGAAAACATTTCAGATTTTTTATTTTCATGTTTTCATTAAAGAGCTAAAAGGGAAATGAGAGAAACATAGTCAATTGCATAAATATGGAGGGTTTTCAACAAGTAGGCTCTGTCTCTAGAATAAAGAAAATATTATTAGGGTAAAGAGGATGTTGCCTACTCTTGGTGAAACAAATTACATGTTTGTGTATCTGTAATATCGACATCAAAGGTACCCAGGAAAGAAAGTAAAACCACAAATGATATCTTATTTCTGTCTCCTGGTACAATCTCCTATGAAATAAAAGGAATGCAAGAAAAAAATGAATAATTCAAATTTAAATTGCCAAGAAAATCTAGTGTACTTTAAAATATCTGGGCACTTGATGCAAGCTCAGTAGGTAAATGATTAAATAAATATTTGAAGTTTTGCAGGTGGAAAAGTTCTTAGACACCATCAAGTAAAATATCCCTATTATGTAGATGAAAAATGAGAACCAAAAAGAACAAAACACATTCCAGTTTGTATATACGTGATGGATAACAAAGAGTTCCTTTTCTTGACTCAAACACTTGTGGTTGGTCCCTGAACTGACACTGTAGTCAATCAGACCTGGGAAATAATTCGGAGCTCTGCTACTTCCTCTTGTGTGATCATATACAATTAAACTCTTTTTGCCTCAGTTTTCTCATCTGTACATAAAGATAAATGTATTACCTAACTCATAGGATATTTGTAAAGATGAAATGAGCTAATGCATATAATGCACTGAGCGGAGTACATAAGGACACAGCAGATGTTATCCTATTCTCGTTCTACATCACTCCCTGACTTTCCATCAAGCACTGACTAGCTAAGCATTCCAGTTGAAAATATGGTTTACATCCCTATGGAGACCTATAGAAGGAGGCAACAGTCACTCAAATGCTCTTGTAATATTTTCTTTATGACTCATTCCAATGCCTTCCCACTATCATGATGGTATTCTTATCCAGCCTTGATTTCTTCTACCCTGATTGCTTCTATTACCCATAATGAACAGGCTGCCCCAAAGCAAACTGGTCACTGCAATCTTTAGAGTATTTGGACAAATCACTTGGTAATGAAGCCTTTATTAAAGATGTGGTAATGAGGAGTTTCAGTAGGGACAATACTAGGTGGCTTCTGCACTGAGGGGTGGATATGAGTTTCTGGGGCAATTCTCTGCCACACTGTAAATACAAAATAGGCCAAAAAAAAAAAAAAAGGCTATGTAGAGTAACATGATTTGTATATGATTGGTGTTCATGAAGTTCTGTTGTAATACAGTGGATCAAATGATGTGTAATTGGAATTTGTGCCAGGCATGATAGGCATAATTTATCTCATAGTCAAGGCAAACATGCCATGGGTTTTTCAAATTCTTAGCATTCACTTATAAAAAAATATATAATCCACATTATCAGTAGTCATCATAAAGGCAAAAGTAGTGTGGTCCAGGAAGGTGTCACTATAAAGATACTATTTTAAAATTGGCTACCAAAGGTGGGATGCGGCGGTTCACTCCTGTAACGCCAGCATTTTGAGAGGCCAAGGCGGGTGGATCACCTGAGGTCAGGAGTTCGAGACCACCGTGACCAACATGGTGAAACCCCATCTCTACTAAAAATACAAACAAATTAGCTGGGCGTGGTGGTGGATGCCTATAATCCCAGCTAATCGGGAGGCTGAAGTACGAGAATAGCTTAAACCTGGGAGGCGGAAGTTGCAGTGAGTCAAGATGGCACCATTGCATTCCAGCCTGGGCAACAGAGCAAGACTCTATCTTAAACAAACAAACAAACAAAAACTAACAAAAGGTGAGGCAGTGCATCTTGTAGCTGTGTGAGTGAAAGAAAAGCATTTCAGTTAGAGGTCCTGAGGTGGCTGAAATACATTGCTTCAAGATTCCCCTTAGACCTCTAGGCCTGTGGACTGGTCTACTCTGCCTTGTGAGAAGGTATAAGGGCTCTGTGACAAGTACCTTACAGGGCAACCTTCACCTAAGCTTCATTCACCTACCCTTCCTGCCACCAGACCAATAATTTTGTCAAATCTGAGAATAAGCTGAATGGGGAAGAGCTCCATATGTGAAAGGAGAACAGGAATTTTATACCAAAGGAACTATCAGATCTGGTGAAAATGTATAATACGTACCCAAAGTAATTGGTGAGGATGACTGGGAATATATATTGAAGGTACTGAACCAGAAATCACAAGAATATAATTACGAACATGAGTTTTCCATTTGGAGCCCCTCCCCCATGCCAGGAATTAAGATGCACACACAGGCCTTTGGAGATGATTTTAATATACTTCCTGGATGACTCTTAGAAACTTGGAAAAGGCAGTGACCTACATTGAGTTGGAAATAGCAGAACTGCTGTGGAAGAATATGGAAGAATGGATCAAAAGTTTCAGAGAAGAGCCTATGCTAGAATGAATGTTTGTAAGACTCAAAGAAACACCAGCTGAATATGCCAAAGCAATAAAGGATGCACTGGCAAAAGAAGCACCAGAATTCCTGAATGCCTTAGTAATGGTTGTCCTCTGTATGACAGGGCTGACAGTGGGAGATTCTGTCACTTCCCCTTAACAGTGGGAGTGAGAGAATCTCAAAATAGCAACAGCCAGGGAGCAGTCCTTAACCATTAGAAGTAAGGTGGGTGTAATGATCATAATGGGCATCTGAGTTAGAATGGTAGCCCTGAAATATCTAATATCTGACCCAGAAGATGACACACAAAGCATGATATGCCAGAGGTACCCAACAGGAATATTGATTGTATATAGCTATAAAACCTCAGTGATGCAATTTATATTTTAGAGTTCTTGGTGGGACCAGACTAAGTCTCAATAAAGGGCGGGGATTTGTCTGAAAGTACATGTTATGGACTGCTTGTGTTTCTCTAAAACTCATATGTTGAAACCCTAAGCCCCAAAGTGATAGCATTTGGAGATGAGATCTTAGGAGGTAATAAAAATTAGATGAGGTCATGAAGGTCAGGTCATCATGATACAATTATTGTTCTTGTAAGAAGAAATACCAGAGAGCTCTCTCTCTGTCTCTCCCAGCATGCAAGTAAGAGGTTATCTGAGAACACAGGGAGATGTTGGCTGCCTACAGTGAAGAGAACAAACAGGCTTCAGAATAAAACCTACTTTGGTGGAAAGTTGATCTTGAACTTCTAGCCTCCAGAACTGTGAGAAATAAATTTCTGTTATTTAAGCCACACAGTCTATGGTATTTTGTAATGGTAGCCCAAGCTAATACAACATATTTTCATGGTTTCTTCATATTCTGCCCTGCTTTCTTCTCATCCTTACAGGTTTCTCCTGAGAGCACTCTCTCAATCAAGAGTTCCCATCTCAGGATCTGCTCCTACAAAACCCAACTTAGGAGAGTAATGATGTTTATCACTTATTAAGTGAGCATGTGTCAAGTGCCAGACATGCCTACACTCAACATGCAGTGGCAAGCAAGACAAATATTTTACCCAGTTGACAAGGCTCAGAGGCTTGTGGTCTCACTAGTGTGATTTACTAGGTATTTTATTAATCAAAAATTACAGTAGTTTGTAAAAATACCTTTGTTAATGTCATAATTATTTTGACATTAGCTTCTGAATTTATGGTAATCTGATCATAGAATATGTCATGTAATATCTGTTTTAGGAAAAATGTATTAGGAGCTTAAAACATTTCATACATATTCTAGAAATATTCAAAGAGAAAGTATATTACCTGACTCCTCAACCTGGTTTTTACTATACTTTTCTAGTCTTGCTCCATATGTTATGGGATCCTTGGGGTGTTGCTTCACCAGCCAGGGACCACTGTGGACAGTGGTGCCTTTGCCTGAGTTTTGTTCAGTCCCACTGGGCCCACTCAGCCTGGTGGACTGTGCTTGGTTTGTGCTACTGGCCTGGATCCCATGCCTGCCAAGGGTGAGTGGAGTGCTGAGGGTTATGTGAGCAAGCATGGTGTCCAGCCACTGCACACGGCCAGGCACCTTGGGGGCTGTGGTGGGATGGGCAGCTCCAGGTACTGGCATGGGCACTGGCTCCCTGCAAGGCTGTGGCTGGACCAGGCATACCGCTAGCAGCTTCCATGGCTGGCACCAGAGAAACATGTTGTCACCCAGAAGCTTGGAGATGCCAGGAACCAAAGAACCCCAAAGAGGGTGTCACAGCCCTGGCTTGGAGAACTCCTAGGTCTGGGCTTCCCAAAGGGCTGCAGCTCTTCTTTCCTTCTTGTCACCAATAATGTGGCAAGCAAGGGGTGTGTTTCAACCTTGTTGACTTCCAGGGCCACCGACAGTGCAGAGGTGCCCGGGTCCACAGCCACAGCTTGGGCGGCTGCTGCTGCACCCAGGAGGGCAGGTCTCTTGCCTGCTGTCTGTCCGCAAGAGCAGAGGGATGCCCGGGTCTGCAGGGGCAGCTAAGTGCTTGCAACTGCGCCCAGGGATAGCGAGGCTCCACCCTGTCAATTCGGAAGAGGGCAGGGCTTCCTCCTGTTCCTGGCTGCCACCGGCTGGGTACACAGGAAACCCCAACTGCACCTCCCCGACTGCTGCTGGCATCACGGCAGCAGCCACGTCTGGGGCCACCACTGCTGTCACATAGATGCCATATTTCTACTCATTGAAATTGCTAAAGAGGTATCTTTTAAAATACTGTTTGGCTGGTTTCTTTATTATTTCTTCAATCATTTTCTTCCTGTGTTTTCATAATTTAATGGTTTTCTTTACTTATTTTTCTCAGTATTTAATCATAGTCCCTGTGTTCTTTGGTTCTCCTCTCTATGGATTCTACCTAAGAATTTGCCAACAATCATAGTATATCAGTTTCCTTGTTCTTTGCACATTCTTCTTGGGTACTGTTGAAAACTTCAGTGCATAACCAATAAGGCAGGTTGGGATACGTGATTTCAGGCTAATTCTTGGTGCATAAGTGGCACCTCTTTGGTGTATTTCTGCTTTAAAAGATGATCTTATTTTATCCTCTGCCTGTCTTCTTATATTTCCAACTTTAATAAGTACAATTTCCAGTATCCAGGGGTACCTCATGGTCCTTTAATTATTTAGCTCATTTTGTTCTCAAGGACTCTACCCTACCACCCACGTTTTAATCTACATATCCTCTTCACAAAGCGGGTCCATTGTGATCTGTCAGCCACAGCCTCTGCCTGGATGTGGAGCTGTAGAAGTGTATATTAGAAGTGTTCTGATCACACTAAAAGAAGTCCCCCAAAATAGATAGAAAGACTGGTTGTGCCTAATATCATTTTAGTAGCCAGGTACCTAATTTCTTATTTTCTTTGTCTTCATAGAAATTTGAAAAGAAAATTGTGGGGGAGGGCAGAATCAAACACCACTAGTAAGAAACCTTTTAAAATTATAACCAATCAATTACATTTTGATATTTTTCAATATAGGGTTAACTTTAGCTACAATTTCCCAAAGGATAAAGACAAATTCACACTCACTGCATGACCTGAGAACGTTCCTTAGGGATATGGTCAGCAACATTCCACCTTCCTCATGCCCCAGTGAGAATCTGTTCAATATGTCTTCTCCAGTCTTCTATTTTATAGATATATGTTGGAGATTGGAGGGGTCCAACGGTACAAAACTCTATACAAAAGCATGCTAAACATTGTTCTAAAAACTAGAATGATATGAGAAACCACACAATATAGAGATACATGTATCATTATAAAGTATCTAGGTGAGAACACTCAAATGAGAAGAATATGCCTGCACAGAATGAAAAGAAACTTGAACCTCTAATAGACTTTCTAAATTAATTAACATATAAATAAATTTTAATATGTTCTTTTCAATTTCATTAGCAGTGTAACTGACTATTCTATGAAAACATGTAAGCACAGAAGTTAAAAATAATCCAAGTGCACTTTAAAATATTTCTTTTCATCTATGATTAGGTTGTCCAATATATTTTATTTGCCTTATGTTGCTTATGGAAGAAACAATTGGCACTACTTCTACACAGTAATGGTTTCTGAATATATCTAATTGCCTAGGAATATAATCTGTACTAGATGTGTATGATGGTACAGTTATTTGCACAATTTATGAAAGCTGAAAAAAATCACAAAAAAATAGGCAATTTTGTGCACCTGTAAAAACATGTTTTTATGCACCATATAAACTCATCAATATTCTACTGTTTTAACCTAATATATAACTGGTTTATTAAATATACTGATTACAAATGCCCTTACATTTTAGGATAAGCTAAAATGTTGATGGGAGTAGGACCTTTGGACCAAGATTGGGGACTCCAGGTCTCTCTTCTCATAGACTGAATGACTTCAGATTTCTTTCATATTTTGACCTAACTGGTTGGGTGGCCAGATATGTGCAGACATGTCTATATAAGGCAGGGTCAGGTAAAAGATGGCACTTTCCTAGTGAGTAATTTGAAAAGAGTTTAATACGGGATAGTTGACAAAAGTCTGCATAGGGTGTAGTAAAACCAACCAATGATGCAGAAACTCAGAAGAGGATCAGGTCTGAATGGAATAGGGGGAAGAAAGGTAACCAGAATCCAGAAAGGTCCTTGTCAAGGTATGTGACTCAGGGGTACAGCCAACCCTACAGAAAATATGCAAGATAAATCAATATTCTTTCTCTAGTCCCCAGTATTTGATCCAATCTGGAAGACAGAGAACAAAAGAACACATGGATGTTGTCTATATGGATAAGTTACCTGTGCACAGATCATTGCAAAGAATAGTAGACAGTGCATCTGGTTTTATTAATTCAAATCCTCACTCTGGTAACTCCCCTGTCAGGCTCCATACATCAACCCTATTACCCTCCACCTGCCCTCCAGTTAATATTTCATAACAGTAGAACAATTTCAGGAGAAACTGACATATGATCCCCATTTTATTTTTATAACTTTATTAGGGTTATCCTTACAAAATTGAATGAAAATTTTTAACGTATGTACTATGTCAAAATATAAATAATAAAATTAATTTTCTAATATGCAAATTATCACTAGATTTAGTGAAACACTATATCTTTCAATGATTTTTAAACTTGGAAACATATATGATGCCAGTTAGATAAGAAACAGTATGTACCCCATTAGAAACAATATTGTATAAGTCACTGATTTTTGTGCTGCAATTACTAGATCAAAAAAACTCCTGGGTCAGGAGGAAATTGAATCCAATGGTCACATTATTGCAGAGTTTGGTACACAGTATGTTTTTCGCAGAGTTTCAACCATCAGTTCACTTGGCTGTAAATTGCCAGGCATTCAGCCTATTAAAGAAAAGCTGACTGAATCTTACCGTGTGCTGCAGCATGGTTATTTGCCAATGTAGTCTAAGTCACACTTTCTATTCATGTGCTGCTCCACAGAACAGCTCAGATATGTCAGGAATGTTACTGAGCTGCCAATATGTCAAATGCATGGTAGAAGGTACATGGTGGAAAGCTTTCCCTTTTGTTTTCTTGATTACATTAGTGTATTCAGAGCTCCTTTATGGCTCCAGATGGGCACCACTTGAACAAGTGCTTTTCTTTTTATAAAATATTGCCATGCCATTATGACAGGGAAATATCCATTGTTGTATTACATTCTGTTTTACTACAATATTATTAACCCAAACCCTTGAGGATTCAGTCTTGTTTTTCAAAAATTGGAAATAGCCACAGGCTTTGAAATTTCTTGAATAATTCTCAGTCTGAAGTTGAGAATAGGATACTTTTCCTTTAGTAATTCAAACCAAATATCTACCGGCCAACCTCCTTTTCCTATTTCTAAATATCCAGTAGCAAATAAAGATAGAGGTTAAATTATCAGGCAGCTAAAACTAAGCCTGCAAATTCAACCTCTTTTTTTTTTTTTTTGAGACAGAGTCTCTCTGTTGCCCAGGTTGGAGTGCAGTGGCGCGATCTCTGCTCACTGCAACCTCCACCTCCCAGGTTCAAGTGATTCCCCCACCTCAGTCTCCCCAGTATCTGGGACTCCAGACACGCGCCACCACACCTGGCTAATTTTTGCATTTTTAATGGAGACATGGTCTTGCCATATTGGTCAGGCTGGTCTCAAACTTCTGACCTCAAGTGAACCCCCCACCTCAGCATCCCAAGGTGCTGGGATTACAGGTACGAGCCACCATACCCAGTCAAATTCTACCCTCACATTTCCGAACTGAAGCAGAAAATACACTACTTTTTTGCACTCAAGGCCAGAAAAGAGATTGGAGGTGCAGAATATGAGAGGCAATGAGTCTAAGAAGTCATGCGTTGTAGGAGAAAGCTCAATGAGTAAGAACAAGGACGCCTGGTTCTGCTCTTAATTCTGTCCCATAACGCCAACTAAATCTTTTAGCTTCAGAAACCTTATCTGAAGATTGAGGATAATAGCAGTTCCCTACTCTAGTTTATTGGATTATACTAAGAATCAAGGAAGATTGTGTTATGACATTAGAAAATGCTACAGAAACAGTAACGTTCTGTATCAGTACAACACAAATGAAAATAGCAGAAGTAAATTGTTATATGAAAATATAACAATATTCAATAGCAATAAAAATACTACTGACACGCACACACACATACACACACACGATTCCCAATAAAGCCTTTCTATACAGAATAATCAAGGCTTACAGACAATCATTTGGGAAGGCAAAAATATGATCAAAGTAATTAATATAAACCTTAATTACCATGTTTACCAAAATGTATTTCATGGAAATTCTTTAAACAGGCTATTTATAGGTGTTAGGTTAAAGGAAGGGAGGGTGGAAGGAAGGAGGGTGAGAGGGAGAGACAAAAGAAAAGGGAGATTCCATTGTAAAATAAAATAAATTTGGAGATTAAATTTAAACAGGTAAGATTTTTCAGACTTTAATATCCTTATATTTAACCTCATCATTATATAAAGTGGGGTATAGAGAAGGCAGAATTTCCAAAATTTTATGTCAGTTGAAACTGCTGGAATATACTTTGAAAAAATGCTGTTATAGAGGGATTTGCTTAGTCAAGTAATTCTGGAAAGCAGCCAAATCCTAGAACAGTGAAGTTAGCAAGTTCCTTAATGCACACAGAAGATCAATCAAAGTAAACACCAAAAAGAATAACCATGGCTAACATTTGTTCAGTAATTCACAGATAATAAAACATTCTCACATAATTATCTCTTCTGATTCTCCACCCATTTTTGATAAATAAGTATTACATCCACATGTGCAGATAAAGAAGCAAATGCTATTGGAGTGTTAGTGTCTAAGATCACAAAGCTGGTGGCAGAACATTAGTCTCAAATGTAAAGTGTCCAATCCATAGGGTTTCCATTATAACCTGCTGCTTTACTGTTGAAAAAAGGAAGAGGTCTTATTCTTGTTATAAGGTTACTAGTCCTAGCTTAAAGGTCCCACCGTCACGACTTCATACAACCTTCGTTACTTCCCAATGACCTTATCTCCAACTATCATCACATCGGAGGTTAGGGCTTCAACATAGGAGTTTTGGTGAGGAGACACAAACATCAAATTTATAACAATATCATTTTATACAGTTGAAGACAGGCTTGAGGCATAAATCATAGCTCATGGACTTGTGGTAAGAGACGGGGGTAGAAAGTGGAAGTAGCATGCCAATTAAATAGATTAGTGGCATCATTGTAGATCAAAATGATTTTATCAAGGTCCACCAGTTCAGATTGGCATGCTGTCTAAGGCCTTACACTTTAGCCTTACACAGAATGCCCTTAACTACTTGCCAGGCTGCAGATCTGTGTCAGTCATTCCATTCTAGTTCCTGGATGAAGAACTAAAACTGCCTACTATATGTGGTCACACACAGTATTGGTGACCACCTAACAGCTAACAGAATATGGTTTTATATCTGAAGGTCAGGGAGTATAGCTTTTGACAACTTATTTGTCCTCTGTAATTTTATCCTTGATCATAGTTACTCATTTCCTTGGAGTGGGGAAAGTACCTTGAAACTTAATAAGGACAGAAATCTCTAAGTACCTCCAAAATTATCTGGGTATCTGAATGATTGAATAGGGCTTTCATTTACCTTGATGCATGCTGAGTGTATTGAGTTCTGCTAAATGATTAAGGTGTCCTTTGTTCTAGCTGAATCCCCTTCCAAGGAAAGGGGCTGTTAAGCTGTGTAGAGTGGCAACAGGTAAAATTTTAGGAACACCTCCTTGGCCACAGCTGTGTCCTGGAGTAAGTAAAGTCCTAGGTTCTCTTACCACCTAATCCAGCAATTTGAAGCTGTGAGGTAGAACGAGTTTGGGACTACCCTGTTAGGCACTGGCCTCAGGGTTTCAGGACAAGTGGTAATTCCTAAAAACTTGAGTGAAATGGAGTAATCGTTTGAGCATTGCTTGCTCATTTGGTGGGCACTTCAGCAGAGCACTGGGATGCTTGAGGTGAGATCTTTATAGATGGGACCTGAGCCTGAAATTGGAAAGGATGAGGGGGTTGGTGGCTTTTGGCATGGGTAAACTGAATGCCAAATCTAGGTCTTGATAGACGCTAACTTGGGGAAGCAAAAACAACTAAAAAACGTCCATCTATGAGATAAAAGTAAAGTATATAATCTGTAGGGTCCAGCCCTACAGGGCCTGTGGGTTTTTCTCTTCATGTGCGGAGACCAGAGATCGTAGAAATAAAGACACAAGACAAAGAGATAGAAGAAAAGACAGCTGGGCCCAGGGGACCACTACCACCAAGACGCAGAGACCGATAGTGGCTCTGAATGTCTGACCACACTGCTATTTATTGTATACAAGGCAAAAGGGGTAGGGCAAGGAGTGTGAGTCATCTCCAGTGATTGATAAGGTCACATGAGTCACGTTTCCACTGGACAGGGGGCCTTTCCCTTTTAGGTAGCCGAGGTGGAGAGAGGACAGCTTGAGTCATTATTTCTTCTATGCTCTTCTCAGAAAGATAAAAGACTTTAATACTATCACTAATTCTGCCACTGCTATCTAGAAGGCGGAGCCAGGTGTACAGAGCGGAACATGAAAGTGAAACAGGAGCGTGACCGCTGAAGCACAGCATCACAGGGAGACATTTAGGCCTCCAGATGGCTGCAGGCAGCCTTGACTGACGACAGGCCTTCCACAAGAGGTGGTGGAGCAGAGTCTTCTCTAACTCCTCCAGTAAAAGGGAGACTCCCCTCCCCGGTCTGCTAAGTAAGGAGTGCCTTTCCAGGCACTGGCGCTACCGCTTGACCAAGGTCCGCTAGGCAACAGGCACCTTCCCAGGCACTGGTGTTACCACTAGACCAAGGAGCCCTCTAGTGGCCCTGTCCGGGCGTGACAGAGGTCTCACACTCGTGCCTTCTGGTCACTTCTCACTGCGTCCCTTCAGCTCCAATCTCTGTATGGCCTGATTTTTCCTAGGTTATAATTGTAGAACAGAGATTATTATAATATTGGAATAAAAAATAATGCTAGAAACTAATGATTAATAATATTAATATATAATCATATTTATATTCTATTTCTAGTATAACTATTCTTATTCTATATATATTCTTTATTATACTGGAAAAGCTTGTGCCCTCAGTCTCTTTCTTTGGCACCTGGGTGGCTTGCTGCCCATAATAATCCAATATAAATACTATATGGTGGATATATATATATATAGAGAGAGAGAGAGAGAGAGTTTTAATTTTTTCAGTGGTATGTCTACTTTTTGGGGGAAAGAAGTAGGCCACAGGGTAGGCAATTTTATCCAAGTTGGCTGAATCATTATACTTCTTCACTACCAGTTACTGACCCATGAAGGATGACTGCTAATTCATATGCTGTCTTTCTTTGCATTAATTTTAAAAATAGAATCACTTTCTAAAAATACTTTAGTTCCAACTATCAGAAAATTATCATAATATACATATTTTGAGTGAATAACTCATTTTACAGACATCTGTTGGAAAATTGCAGTAATAAATATACACAACTATGACTTTTCTATAAGAATGGCACAAGTGTAATAGTAGTTTTGTACTCTACAACCCCATCCAAATCACAGTGATTGACTATAGTGTGTGTTCTTGATCTAAGTTGGATGTATACAAATTTTCTCCTGAGAGCTTGCTGTGATGACCATCCTTTTCTAGTTGTAAAGTTGTGAAAATGTGAGCATGAGTTTACCAGTGACCAAGGTTCAAATTTGTGGAGAAAATGGTATACGGGCAAGAAGCCAATCCGCAAAAGGGGAGTGGGAAATAGAGTCACAAAGAAATAGTCCCAATGATTCTAGAATTTCTGGCTCCAATTCTACCTGAGGATATTTTTATCCTCACTTTTCTATGGTTCAACTCTGAGACATTTTTTTCTGTTGAGTTGAGCAAAATTCAGATTTTTTCACATGGTTAAAAAGTCTTCCAATTAACATACATTGGATGTTCTCTTAATCCATTTGGGCTGCTATAATAAAGTACCACAGACTGGATGGCTTATAAAGAATAAAAATTCATGTCTCACATTTCTGGGGCCTGTGAAACCCAAGGTCAAGACACGAACTGATTTCGTGTCTGGTGAGGTTCTACCTCCTTTTAGAGACAGGTCTCACTGTAGACTCATATGATGGAAATAGGGAGGAAGCTCTCTGGCACCTCCTTTGTAAGGACACTAATCCCCTTCATGTGGGCTTTGTCCTCATGAATTAATAAATCCCAAAGGCCCCATCTTCTAATACAATTACCTTGGGAGATAGGATTTCAAATTAATTTTGGAGGAATAATCACACCATAGCAGAGGTCAAATAAAATGAACTCACTATAGTTAAGAATGAGGGCAGGAAGAGATACTCCGAGTAATCCCACTTTATATTAGAGTCATGTAGAGAATTATCTAATTGTTCCTGCTGGGATTATGTCTAATTAAATCTAGTGGCACATCTACTCTTAGCATAGATTCTTGCTCAAGCATTTACAAATATTTGTCGAATTGAATTAATTTCAAAACACACAGAGAAAACAGTTTACTCATTCATTCATTTTGTTAAGTATTTATTGATCAGCCTTTTTGCAATAGACAGAGTTCTAATTTCTCAGGATATTGTGTTGAGTACTTACATTTAAACTCTCAGGTCTCATTTTTTTAAACCTATATACATCAACCGTAGATAGTCATCAAGCCAAAAGCAGTTGATACATTAAAAGGAGACATTGTCCAGAACAATAGAGACAATTCAACAAAATGTATTAGTGAACAAGGAATTCTAGCTCTCAATTCATTGTTCCCTAGATGTGATATATTGGATATGCCATTTAGCCTACTAAGGTCTTAACATTTAAGTAGATGCTCTTTAGATTTATACTTATTTAAGATTTATCTAGATGTTCTTTAAAGCTTATACTAAACAGAAATTTAACTAGATGATTTTTAAGGCTTATTCCAGGTAAAAATAAACTTAAAGTCTTTATTTTAATCTCTCAGATTGGTGGTTTTCAAAGTATGGTCCCCTACCAGCATCCTAGAAATTTGTTAAAATACACATTTTAGACCTCACCCTAGACAGACTGGACTACAAATCCTGGGGCAGGGAGTATAGCAATCTTTTTTTTTTTTTTTTTTTTTTTTTTTTTAAGAAGTTCTGATGGGTACTAGAGTTTCTCAACCACTACCTGGACATATAAAATATATTTAATAGTAAATATATGTATGGAAAACTTTTCTAATTTTTCACAGCTATATCACTGATATGGTTAGGCTTAGTATCCCCACCCAAATCTCATCTTGATTTGTAATCTCCATAATCACCACGTGTCAAAGAAGAGACCAGGTGGAGGTAATTGAATCATGGGGGCAGTTTCTCCCATGCTGTTCTCATGATAATGAGTGAGTTCTCATGAGATCTAATGGTTTTATAAGGGGCTTTTCCCCCTTCACTCCACACTTCTCCTTCCTGCCACCTTGTGAAGAAGGTGCCTTGCTTCCCCTTCACCTTCCCCCATGATTGTAAGATTCCTGAGGCCTCCCCAGCTATGCTGAACTGTGGGACAAAATATTTTGGGAATATTCTTATGCTTTTTGTGAATTTAAAATTATGTCAGTGTCACAGAGTTTATTTCCTATGGGTTAATTACTAGGGATCAGCTGCAGTGGATTAAACACACACACACGCACATGCACATATGCATACACTTGAGAATACTGATGAAGGCTTGTAACTGAAGAAACAAAAACTAGATGATCTCTTGTAATTATCCAATTCTTCCTGTTACAAAACTCAGAAAATGATTAATAGAGAGACAGGGAGAATAAAATCCTGGGTTTACAATCACTTCTGTAAATGAGTAAGACCCTCCTTTATTTAGAAATCCTTTCTAAGTTAATAAGTAATGTGGTTTGGGTGTGTACATTTGCAGCTAGCACTAGTACATTAATGAACTTATAGAAAGATTTACCAGAAATTTTATTAGGTGTCACTTTTGCTGTTTGGTCTCTATAACTAGAGTCTAAAACATCCTACATACTGATCTCTGAGAGAGTCTAGGATGACCCAAAGGAATGAAAGATTTTTCCATAGGGTAATACAAAAATAGGAAGTAAATACACTTGATTTATATTCATGGGCCCTTTTTATTCTGTCTTCTCCTCCTCAATATTTTTAACTCTCTTTATAAAAGTTTCTTCTTTAGACATATTTTATGGAGATTTGCTTTAAGTGATCCTTAATGACTAGAAGATAGGGACAGACACCACTGCTGCAATCCTACCAGCTTTCTCAGTTTGGGCCTGGAAGCCAATTTTAACTTTTCCCTATTCAGTTAACTCCATATTGTATAATAGATAGATAGATACCCATATTGATATAGATAGATAGATGATAGTCATTATCTCAGAGTGAATTGTGATATGGGTGTGGGTGGTGTGTTTCTAAGCAATAATTTTGATTTGATTTTAAGCCAGAATTATTTGTTTCAGTAGCAGCAGTGGATATTAGAGTGTCAGAAGATAACAGTTTTCTTTCTTTCTTTCTTTCTTTCTCTTTCTTTCTTTCTTTCTTTCTTTCTTTCTTTCTTTCTTTCTTTCTTTCTTTCTTTCTTTCTTTCTTTCTTTCTTTCTTTCTTTCTTTCTTTCTTTCTTTCTTTCTTTCTTTCTTTCTTTCTTTCTTTCTCTTTTTTTTTTTTTTTTGAGACAGAGTCTCGCTCTGTCGCCCAGACTGGAGTCTGGGCTCCCTCTCCGCGGGCGGGGAGCTCACTGCAAGCTCCACCTCCCGGGTTCAAGCAATTCTTTCCCTCAGCCTCCTGAGTAGCTAGGATTACAGGCACCCACCACCATGCCCGGCTAATTTTCGTATTTTTAATAGAGATGGGGTTTTGCCATCTTGGCCAGGCTGGTCTTGAACTCCGGACCTCGTGATCCACCCATCTTGGCCTCCCAAAATGCTGGCATGAGCCACTGGCATGAGCCACTGCGCCTGGCCTGTGTTTTTGTTTTGTTTTGTTTTAATCTTTAGTGAATGAGATTCAGAGTAGCATGGATATCTTCTTATATTGTGGGAGGATTATTTTGTCACTGTGAAGGAAAATACAATTTCCTTTCCTCCTCTCCAATATCCTTGTCTAAAGTTTGACTTAACTTTGAGTTTGGGGGCTTTCTTACCCACTTGCCTACTATTAAGAGTCAAAAAATAATTCTAATCTAGAAGAATAGTACTTTCTCTTTTTCCCTACCATTAGCTCTGGCTATTTTTGACAATTTTGGAGAGTCTGTAAACCTGATATAATTATTTTCATGTATATTTTTATAAAATGAAGAATTTGAGGATATAAAGGATGTTTTAAAAAATCTAATTATCCCTACCTCAGAGAACTCAAGCATATTACTTATTTAACACTTATAATCATTTCTTCTCTTTTTCTTTTCTCCTGTTTGCATGCTGCAGACTTGTTCTTATAATCTCTTCTTAAGTCTTTCCAGCAGCATCTGCTTTTCACCTTTCCTCATTTCTTCCCCTGATTTTTCAATGCAGTTTTCAATGGTTTTCTTTTGACACCACTTTCAAATTTCATTTTTTTCTTCCGTTCTCTTTCTTCCTCTATATTCCACATATGACTTCCAAAGGTTTTGTAAAGATGAATTGTTCAGGATGAAGAGAGTGATTGATTAAGAGCCTGCAGAACTGGGAAGAGGAGAGCTGCCAAGATTGTCTTCATGTGTAGAAGCATAGTGGAGCTACCCAGAGTGTGAGAAGCAAGAAACAGAGAGCCGTGCTAACGCATGACGAAAAGCGGAAGCCTATTAAAAGAATGATCTGGAGGAGTGTGCAGTGAAGAAAATAGAGTCAGCCTGCCGGGTCAGTAGCTAATAGCCCATGGGTTTGCAACTAAGGAAATTAAAACTCTAGCTAATGAGAATTGTAGACACCTACTGAGAGTGAACCGAAGGCTTCCTATTAACTTCCCTTCTTGGGTCTTCTTGACAGAAAAGTCAGAAAGTTGTTTCCTAATTGTGTAGTAGCAAAAGAGTTGAAATGGAGGTTTGAAAAATGATGAAAGAGAAGTTTGAGGCAAACTCTTACTCAGCTCCTTCACGAGGTCCAAATAGGATGCCTCCCCGACTCCACTCAAAATGTAAATCAGCATAGGTCACAAAAAGAGGAAGGACAGTTTAAAAAAAAAAAAAAAAAAAAAAGAGTTGGGCCAGATAAGACATACAGCCAAGACGACTCAAGACACTCAGCGGGAATTTGGGGTGTGGGGACTTCAAATTAATATATCCAATATTAGCTTTGTGGAATTAGCAGGATTAGGGTACCTCTTTCAAGAACACTGGTTAAATTTCATGATTTCAATAGATGACCAATAGCTATTATTATGTACCTCCCCCCGCTTTTTTTTTCTGCAGAAGTTAAAAAGTTTGTTTGACTCACAGGTCACCAAGAGATTGATTAGAGGCCTCTCGACATCATTTGGGTTTGGATAAATCTGTAGGGCCACTTTACAGACTGTCTCCAACTCCTGATCCCACTGTGGTTCTTTCTGAATTGATCCAGGTCCCTGCTAGCAAGTGAAGCAGAAAGAATCCAGGCTAGTTGTGAGATGACATACAGCAGGCTGAGATGATGGGGACATTTCAGAACCAAGAGGAGGTGGCGGGCAGGACACAGACTTGTTTCTCCCACCTTGATGCCAACGTGGTCTGGGAGAGATCTCGAAGGGCAACGTCGAGGGGACTGCTAGCGTCAGCCAGGGCGCCGCGGTCCGTCGCCCCTCTCCGCGGGCGGGGAGCGGGCGGGGAGCGAGCGCGTGTGCGCGAGAGCGGCGGGCGGCGGCAGGAGGAGGCGCAGGCGCGCTGCTCGCCCGTCTGCAGCCCCGCGCCGAGCGCCGCGTCTCGGGAGTTGATGGCAGCACCACTGTGCGGCCGCCCGGCCGAGCGCGCAGCGCAGCCACACGCTGCTGCCCAGGGAGCGCCCAAGATGTGGGGGGACCGGGGCGGCAGCGGCTGTAGCAGCGCCAGGGACGGGGGCACGCAGCAGCCTCCGCTCGCTCGCCTGTCCTGACCTGCCTCGCTTGCCCCCGAAGAATGTCAGCCAAGTCTAAGGGGAAACCCTCCTCGTCCTGTCCAGCCGAGGGACCGCCGGCAGCCTCCAAAACCAAGGTGAAGGAACAGATCAAGATCATCGTGGAAGATCTGGAATTAGTCCTGGGCGACCTGAAGGACGTGGCCAAGGAACTTAAGGAGGTGAGAGGCGCGGGGGTGGGGAGGGAGTTCGGCGCCCTTCGACCCCTGCGGGGTCCCCTTCCCATTTTCGGCAGGGACCGCCAGATTTCCAAACTCCTGGGAAACTACAGAAAAGGCGCCTGCAGACGGACTTTCTTTGCTCCGGATACTCCTGAGAGGAGTTGTTGTTGCACTTTTTAATTTTTTTTTTTTTTTTAATCAGGAAGAAATCAACTAGTGTTTTAATCGATGGACCTGGGCTGGTGGGAGGGGTGAACGCACGCGTGTCTCTGAATCTGTGTGTGTGACGACGGCGGAGGGGGTTAGCTGGGGGTGTGTCGGCAGAGGAAGTCGTGAGCAGCCCGGCCGGAGCGTGCAAGATGCTCCTCTCCTGCCCTCTTGCTTCCCCAGAGTCCTTTGGCAAGTCCGCTGCCTATCTGGCAGCCTCCCCAAGTCGGGGCTGAAGAGGGGCCGGGTTCTGGGCCCTGGGCCAGATCAGGGAGGGCAGCCTGGGGGAAGCTTTGCTCAGACTCCCCTCCCTGTCTCCTGAGCCTTGCTGCAGGGAAGGCGACCCGGGCTGCTGGCAGCCTTGGGGCTAAGGAGGGGGATCTGGGACTTTCTCACTTTCTCAGTTCCTGAAGCATCCCCTGCTCTCCTCCGAATGTCGTTCCCAGTAACTCTGGGCCTTCCTGACACCCTACCTCTCTTTTCTTCCTTCCACCCTGTCGCCACTTGGCACTGAACCCGAGGAGCAGGACGCGCAGGAGAGTGTGTGTGTGGCCGGGGTCTTGCCACTGGCGTCGTGGCTCTCTGCAACTGGGACTGCTTCGGTTCTTCCCCCCTTTTCCTCTATCTCACTTATGTTCAGCCCTACTCCCGCCCGCCCCTAGCCCCAGGTGATCCAGATGGAAAGAAGCAGGGAAGGTGTCAGGGTTGAGGCTGCGTAACTCAGGCGGCGGCTCCGGGCGGGGGCGGGGGCCGGGCTGGGAGGGGTGGGGTCTCCCGAGCCAGGCTGGCTGCGGGCGGCGTCGCGGAGCTGGTGGCAGAGTCCCAGCGCGCCGCTCACTACTGAATGGGCTCCTGGTGCGGTTCTCGGTGAGGGAGTCCGTAGCTCCGCTTGCGTGAGAGCTAAGACTGGAACTTCGAAGGTGGTGGTGGCTGCAGCGGGAAAAGAAGGGGTGGGGCGCAGTCTAGGTCCAAAATTGTAATCCTGTTTCTGAAGCCAAGGGGGAGGAGACTGAGGGTTGTTTGGATGACTGGCCTCTAGAGATTAACCTCCTGTATTCAATTTCCAAACCAAATTTCAAGAGCCCCGTCGTCTTCCTTCCCTCCCCCCATTACCTCTATGAACTGAACTCCGCATTTGTTACCTAATATAAGTCTGTTAAAATGGGCCATTCGTGGCCAGGGTTAAGTTTGCCAATGGCAAATGTCGTTCCTGTAGGTTACTCCACAGACAGAACATAATTACTACTGAGGTCCGGAGAGTGGCTGTTCATATAGATTCAGGGATAAAACTTGTTCGTGTTTTCAGGGTTTCTCTAGGATTATTGCTTCACAACTGGTTGACAGATGGTGGGGTTATGCATTGAAATTCAATTCTAAAAATGCTGTCCCTTTCTTTGTTATTCTTTTATATGACATCTTTGGCAGACTGTGTTTTCATCTGAAACATTATGGCGTTTTAAAAAATGAAATTGGGCATATTCCTTTCGGCAGAATTGTGCTTAATAATTGGTAAGGTTTCTATGGGGAATGTAGAAAACCTACAGCGGCACAGAAACGTATTTACTGTTATCATGAGGCTGAGACTAAAAGAAAGGTAGTTAAGCAGAATTCTGCATCTGTGAGCCATACTTCCTTATGTTATAATGCCAGTCCACTCACTTTTTTTGCACAGAATAAATGACAAGAAACTACACATGGTCCTGGTTTTACTTTGCATCATTATTTATGGACATTTAGAGATCAAGTAGATCTGTAGTGAAATCTTCAACCTCCCTGTGGTTATTGGGTAGAATCACAAAAATGTAAATCAGGAAATCTGTTGATACCACTTTCTGTGTCTTCATTACTGAAGATTTTTTAAGGTGAAAAAAAAAAGGTTGTTTATAAGAGGAATAGAAAGCAGAGATACTGTACAACCCAGTAGATGAAAATATATAACAGATCTAGAGATACAATTTTGACTCAACATTTTGGAATATTTGTTTGCCTTAAGGATCTGTTTGAGTAAAAATCTCACCATGAAACTGAAATTTATGACTGATAAATAATGTGATGTGATTGTTAATTACTTTTGTGGGGTATCATCATCCTAGATTTGCACAAGGAAGTGTACCTACTATGGCCAAATCCCAAAACATTGGCTATTCATATAATACGAAGGAAAGTATTTTGAGAACAAAGTATTTATAGGGCATGTTTAACCTATGACATCTTGCAGTTGTCCAGCATGTATCTTTTTAGGATAATCCTGCATATGTGAGTGAACATGTCTTTGGTATAGTTTTGGATAAAGAAATAACAAAACTTCGTATATTACAAAGCTTGTTGGTTTCTGTAAATGAATGTTGCTATTCATCAGTTGTCATATTCAATATTCTGGCAGCTTAAAATGAGTACGTGTTAAATATACACTGCTATATTTAGAATTCTAACTCCTTTATTGGCAATGCTATGCTTTTAGACCATAATATATTTTAATATAAATTATCGGTGAGTTCTTCTTAACTTGGGACAGAAATTAAAAAAGTAGTTATGACTGTATCACTATGTCAGTCATCACATAGTATTTGTTTCTTCTTTCTGCTTTCAAAAAATATCTAGTTAAAATGCAATCTTCTTTAATTCTGTTCTTTGTTTTTGCATAATTTCTGCACCAACAATATTAAACTTTGGTTTGAGGTTATTTTGATATTGCTTTTCTTCATGGAAGTTCTCTGGGCTTAAGTCATCTGAAAACTCAGGTAGTAGAATAGATTCAAACATAATAGTAGTTGCCTGAAACACTTTAATAAATAGTGACAAAACTCCAGTCTGCTCAGCAAGCTGAGTTGTTATTTTGGGTATCTGTTTTATGATTATTTCGTTCTAATTGCTTAATCAGTTATAATTGGATTATATATTAGAAGCAGAGGAACAGGCTTTCTAGAAAGTCCAAGAGCAGCCTTATTCTACTGTCAGAATTTAGTAAAATCTCAAACAATTTGACTTTTCAGAAATAATATGGGTCCTTTAGTTTTCTATGCAATTAATTTATTGGAAAAGCCTTAAATATAATTCAGTATACTTATTGAGCACCTACCATGTTCAAAGTACTAATACCACCTTTTTAATTGCCACCAAGATGAATAAAGCATCGTTTCTGGTCTCAGTGAGCTCCAAAGGTTAGGTAGGGATATATTTATCCTGTCTTTCAACCTCAGCGCTATCAAAAGGCATTGTGGCCTTTAGTGGCCACTCTCACTGCAGGCTTGGGGAAATCGAGAATTGAGAATAAGAATGAGTATATGCTGATTTATAAAATGATACATGCTGCATACTTAGTAGTATGGCAAGTCTTTGATGAAGAAAGAAGCTTAAAAAGATTAAAATATATGAATTTTGAGAAATTTGCAGGTGATTTAGTTTGTCATGATTAACATGAATGGATCAATACCATATACAGGAGATAACATGTTCAAATGTTGTAACTAAATATTGAAGATTTCCATTAAAGGTGAGTCTTTTGGAGAAATGGAGAGTTAAAAAGGAAGATTTTGAATTCTTCTTTTTCTTAATGTAAATTAGGTTTTAAGAGATAGTCAGAAGGTAAAAGGAAATAGGTTTGGACTACATGAGTAATCCACGTTGCATTTTTCTACACATTGAAAAAAAAAATAAAAAGAAAATAGTAGTGAAACTCTAGAGTTTTAGGGATAAAATTAACCGTAACTGGTAGAGTAGGTGTGAGTGATACTTTTTCACTATGAAATGTAGAAACAAGGCAATTGCTTTTTAAAATATTTCTGAAGTAATCTAATGCCTTTGAGTAGCAATATGCCTGTTCTTTTATGAAGATCTCACTGGTAAACTGTTTTGCATTAAATTCAGGTATTAATATGGGATCACATATCTTACTGGTCACAGTGACACTGGAATCTCTAATAATCAGCCTTTTATCTGGAAACAAAATTAATTGCAGCTTTAGCGGGATTCTCTTCTAGTTTAGACTTGTTATAACCTTGAGCTTTTCTTGTAGTGTTTATTTTTATGATTTGAAGCAACAAAGCTACTATATGAGTTGAAAAAACATTTATATATATAATTTCTTGAGAGGCTCTCTGAGTAGACATGACTCTAACGGAGGAACAAGTTAAAATAAGTTGTTTTGTTGTTGCCTTAGAATCACTCAGTGACTGGATCTCCATTGATGAGAAGTATGTCAGCATTGTTGCCATGGACTGGAAAGCACCCATAATTTGTCTTATAGTGGCATAAACTGAAATAAATTTAAGTTGAATTTTGAAAAATTCGAAACCCATAGGAAACAGTCTGATTTGAACTGATGAAAACAGAATTAACAATTATCTGAAAAATATTTTCACTTTTATTTTTTATTTTTTATTTTTTTAATTTATTTATTTTTTTTGAGACGGAGTCTTGCTCTGTCACCCAGGCTGGAGTGCAGTGGCGAGATCTCAGCTCACCTCAAGCTCCGCCTCCCGGGTTCACGACATTCTCCTGCCTCAGCCTCCCGAGTAGCTGGGACTACAGACGCCCGCCACCTCGTCCGGCTAGTTTTTTTGTATTTTTTAGTAGAGACGGGGTTTCACCGTGTTAGCCAGGATGGTCTTGATCTCCTGACCTCGTGATCCACCCATCTCGGCCTCCCAAAGTGCTGGGATTACAGGCTTGAGCCACCGCGCCCGGCCTATATTTTCACTTTTAAATGTTCCCTCTTTTAATGTCTTAACCACTTGATATTCTATAGTTTGTTGTTCTGGAAAGTCCTACTGAGTATTTTTTGGTTAATGAGCCCATGCATAAAAAATTCATTACAAGAAAAAATTATAGAGAATAATCTTGGAAGTATTTTCTTTTTGTTTGAGACAGTCTTGCCCTGTC
Organism: Macaca mulatta; assembly: GCF_049350105.2. Lineage (NCBI taxonomy): Eukaryota > Metazoa > Chordata > Mammalia > Primates > Cercopithecidae > Macaca > Macaca mulatta. Next base: position 129,525,086 of record NC_133411.1, read on the forward strand.
ACTTAGCTTGTAGTGCAGTGATAGAGATCTTGGCTCACTGCAGCCTCCATCTCTTAGGCTGAAGGAGTCTTACCAGCTCAGCCTTCTGAGTAGCTGGGACTACAGGCATGCGCCACCATGCCTGGCTAATTTTTAATTTTTTTTTTTTGGTGGAGATGGTATCTTGCTATGTTCTCCAGGCTGGTCTTTAACACCTGTCTTGAAGTCATCCTCCTGCTTAGGCCTCCCAAAGTGCTTAAATTATAGGCATGAACACCATGTCCACCCCAAAGTATTTTCCAGGTTCTAAAGTTGTGAATAAATAGAATTTAGTAGTTCTTTTAATTGTAGCAATAGTCATACTTTTATTACTTTATACAACAGTCTACCTCCCCAAATTGTGGTATATTTACCAAATGCTAAAATGCCCTAAAATTTTTCTTTACTTAGGCATGATGGCCTAGCATGTTACCAAAAATAATTTTGAGAACATAAACATAGCCAGTAATCATCCATCATTGTCTATTTCCAATGAGTTAAAACATTCAACACTTAGAGGATTAGCTGATAAGAAATTCAAGCAGCCTTAAAGTAATAGACAATGTGTTTCAGGAAATAGTGAAGTCGTAGATAATAAAGCCCGTCTAATAGGTTTCATTATTACCTGAATTATGTTATTTTCACCCTTGCTTCTCTGAGGATCTCAGGTACTTAAATCTAAATATAGAAAAAGAGATAGAAATGCAAGTTGGAGCAAAACATATTTTCCCAAACTATAGAACTTTCCTTCTGTAGAATAGTTTATGAAAAATTTCAGGGTCAATTTTTGAGAATTCGCGTAATAAAATTCCAGTAGGTCGCTGATGCAACTCTGATTGAAATATACATAACTGACATCAAGCTGCAAATACAAAATTAACAAACAACAAAGGGCACTATTAAAAAAATCAAATTTATTTTTTCTGATGTTAGAAGCAGTACATGAATATTATAGAAAGTTTGCAAAAATCTAAAGAAATATAAAAGAGAAAATAAAAATTATCTGTAGTACCACATAAAAATAGATATACTAAGCATTTTGTTATATTTCCTTTTAGTCTTTTTGTATGCATATTTTAACATAGATGAAGTTATACAAAGTTATAGATTATAAACAATGACATTTTCTACTTTCTTGAATAATATAGATCATAACTATTACACAGATTTGCTGTAAGTTACTTCATACTTCTCTTAATGTTGGATAGTCTATTTATTTCCAGCTTTTCATGGTTATTAAATATCACTAGAAAGAGGAGTTTTGGCAATATGAATAGCTAACAGAGGTCTTACTCTCTGCCAGGTACTCTTCTCAGTGCCTTTATCTATATTAAATTATCTAATTCTCAGAACAGATAGATGAGGAAGTTACTAATATTGCCGATTTTACAGATAAGAAATCTGAGGTCTGAGATATTAAGTCATTTGCCCAACTCACTTGACTTGTAAGTGGAGAAGTGAAGTTTCATTGCCAGATAGCTTGGTGTCAGAGAACAGCATTGACCACCAAGCTCTATCACGTTTCCTAATTGTTTTTAAACATTTTCTTAGAAGTCAAGGATCTAAAAGCTTTATAATTCTCAATTCATGTTGCCAAACTGTCTTCCAGGGAGTTTTCACAAATTTTTGCTTGCAGCAGCAGTATATATGTGGACACTGTTTCTTAAATTGGGAGTGAAGCTAATAAACCATTTCGTTATTTCATTAAGGCTTGCTGTAGTTTATTAACTTCATGGTAACAGTCATTGTTTTTGTGGGTTGCAGAAAACAGTATTGAGACAAAATTAATACTGAGTAAATTAGACCTTGCAATTTAAAATTTGCAAATAAAGAGGTGCTGTGATTAATTACCTTTAGTTTATTCAACAAAAATGTTGATAAGAATATTACATAGCTGTTTAATATTCTGGCTGAGAAAATAAAGGAACAACTAGTATGGAAGCTTGTTGATATCTACCATTGTATATAATTGTTTCAAATGAATAAAAATAATTTGGAATGTATTATTCTCTTGTTGCTGTTAAATTACCTTAGAAGAGAGACAGTATCCTTAAATTTTCTGAGACATTTGGGGTTTGACAGTTTTCTTGTTTTCTGCTATGACTGAAGAATTAGAGAATCTTGTTGAATTCTTTACTAGGAGCAACATTGTTGAACTGGCTAATGATGTCGTATGTTTATTATAATTTGATTTCTTGTATTAACTTTAGTGCTGTCGATTATAAACCACCTCCTCTCTCCCACATATAAGGGGTATAAGAAATGGCCTTATTCTAAAATTGTTTTCTTTTCCAGTATATTATGAATAGAAATGTTTATTGTGTTAAAAGTTAGTGTTCATTTGGAGAATGACTCTGAATTAAGTTTCCCACAGGAACTGGGAACCCAAAGCCAGCAGTAATTCGTCTTTAAACAAGAACCAGAAAGTAGCATTAACTGAAATGAGAAAATAAAAACATATCTAATATTCAAATCAAAGTAGACTCACAAGGTAGTCTGTCAGCTCAGGACAAATGTTGTCTTGCTTATATGGGGTAAGCTATTTATTTATTTAGAAAGGAAAGACATGAGGATTCCAAAGGATTTAAACTCCCAGACCCCACTTTCAGACAAGAAATATTAACATTGTTAGGACTGAATTTATATTCATAATCTTTGTTTTCTCTCTTTCTACTTTGCAAATGGTACTTCAGATTGGTGTTTGAGATAAATGTTTACTTGCAGAATAATTGAAATTTGGCAAATTACATACTTATGCTCAATGAAACAGTTATGATGTTTAGGACACTATAAATAGATTTTCAGCTACAGATAACATATGTCATCCTTGTCTGGAAAAAGCAAATTTGATGATTTCTGACAGGTTCTTTCTCTAGTACCACACAAATGGTAACAGATATATTGGTGTGCATATACCCCTTTCATAATATCACATCTTATCTCAAGATTTCAAACTGTATGTTTATATGAGAGAAAAACATTGGGTTAAAAAATATCAGTCAAATTAATTGCCTTCTAGCATCAGTGGTTGTTAATATTCCCCCTACCCCCATATCACAAACCCCTTCAAAAGAAGGAAAAAAAAGTTGGGATTATTTCTTCTGGAACAAAATGTCACACAAATGTGGTTCCTGCGCATGTTCAGAGAATCTTGGGTGGGTGGGATGACTCAGGTAAAGAGACAAAACAAGTGGTTGATTGCCATTTTATTTTTTAGAAGTTTTAGCTAATTGTTTGAGGTTCAGCTCCATAATTTTCAGAATTAAAAGTCATGGCTCTACAAGAAGAAAAAAAAGAAATACTGATGGCTGTGGTTTGATGTTTTTTATGTAGGGTAAAAAAATGAGTGGTGTATCAACAGTTTATTTCTCTTAGAATGTGATGTCAGTGTGAAAATAGATAGTATATTTATAATTCACTACTTTGCAAAAATTGTAGGATGTTGTGTGTCTAAAGGTTAACTCTCTCATTTGGTTGTTTCTTATGATGTGTGCCATAGTATATCAGTAAATAGATGGACAAAAAGTTTTCAGAACTCAATGTAAATTAAGCATATTCTCTTCTTAAAACTGATTCCAGAACAGCATTTTTCTTTATTTTATTATTTTCCTGTGTGACATTAACATGAATTATGAAAGACATATTGAATTATTGATATGTGTAAGTCACTATGCTAAAGAAAGTAAAAGATGCAAATATGAATAAGCTTAGTGATCTGCCCTTGAAGTAACTATTTTCTGTTTACTTCTGACGACAGTGATAACACTGTAGGCTGACTATTATTAATTGAGATAACTTTGTAATTTTAAAGCCCAAATATCAGAGATATATTTGTTTATTCAATTATATATATATATAAAATAAAGTATAAATTTGGTTGTCTATTGCACTGATCGATGTTTTTGATAAATGTTTGGGGTTATCTTTTTTTTAATAGGAGAATTTTAGTCTGTGTTACTCAGTAAGGTAGCATAGTATAGAAGGGTGAGAGCGCAAACTCTGAAGTCAGACTGCTTTTTTTTCAAATTGCTCTGCTGTGCAATATTGAGCACATTATTTAATTTCTGCTTTCATTTTCTCCTTAGCGTGGCGATAGTGACAATGTTACGTGCAGTATAAGTTGGTTACAAAGATTAAATGAGTTCTTTGTAGAACGTTTAGAATAGTTCCGATGCATAAAGCAAGCATTGTATGTGTATCTGTCGTTATTATTATTATTTGAATTTGTCTGAGCCCCTTTATTCATTTATTCAACAAGCAGTGTTTAACACCTACTGTATACCAGGCACTGTTCTAGTTTCTAGGGATATAGTGGGGAACAAAACAGACAAAATTCCTTCATGGAGTTTACGTAGTGGATGGTAAGGGCATGGGGAAGATAGGTCAGTAAAATAAACACCAGTTTACATCAAATATTAGAAGGTGTTCGATCTTATGAAGTAATGAAAGATTATAATGGGATAAACAGTGATGAGGAGGAAGTGCAATTTTAAATAGGATTGTCCAGAATAAGCCTCAGTGAGAAAGCGGCATGGCGGCACTGGGGGGAAGGCTTGAAGGCAAAGGAGCAAGCAGTAAGGAAATCTAGGGGAGCATTTTCCCAAGTAGGAAACAGCAGCCCCAGGGGCCTTATAGTGGGCAAGTTTTCCATGCATTTGCAGCAGAACAAGGGGCCAGGGTGGCAGGAGAGGAGGAGCAGGGCAAGAGTAGCAGTGGTAAGGTCAGATGGATATGGGGGACATGTCTAAGGATTTTGACTCTTCCTTGGACTAAAATGGGACTTTTGAGCAGAGAGGTGACTAAATCTGTTATACTTCCATCTTTTTACCTTTAATCTCTGGCTCAGGGTTTCTCCAACTCTGCACTGTTGACGTATTGAGTGAATAATTCTTTGTTGGGGGGATTGTCCTGTGCATTGTAGGATGGTTGGCAGCATCTACAACTAGATGCCAGTAGCAACCAAAAATTTTGATGTGACCATGGAAAATGTTTCTAGATGATGCCAAATGTCCTCTTTCCACTTTGCAGTCATAGCACTAGGAACCCAAAGGGCTACTTTGAGAACTACTGCTCTTGCTCTTCCATCTTATTCCATATTACTTAATACTGCTTTTGCTACCTGCCTTTTTCTTTCTTTATGCCTATCCATCAAGCATTGAGACTTCATGTCTCTTTCATGTCTTGTATTTGCTATCTTTTTAAAATACCATTATTTGTATTTTTCTTTACATTTACCTCATTCTTTTTTCCTTAATTCAACCTACTTTAAAAATATGCCTTCCAATTTCCATCCACCACTTCAATTTTCTTGCTTTCCATTTTTTTCACAATGAAATAAAAGTTAAATTGATAATTTGTAAGGGATTTGGGTAAATATGTGTGTTTTAGGATTGGGGAGAAAAAAGGAGAAACTCAGAAGGAATGAAGGGAGCAGTCGAGGCTGAGCTGTTTGTCTTCTTGCCAGGTAGTTTGTGAGTGAGATCAGAGGCAACCTTGATTAGTGGAAGGACTTTTGTCTCATCCATCAATTAGTCTTATGCCGCTTCTGCCGTTTTCATTTCTGTAGACAGAAGATAATTTAGAATGGTTTCACTGCTGTCTAGTAGGGGACAAATTACAGATGATGATGATACTGATGACTGACAACTGTTAAATGCTCACTGTGTACCAGGGACTCTTGTGAGTTAACTACTTTAATCCTCATAGCCACCCTTTGAGGTACCTGTAATTATTCTATAGGTGAGGAAGCACAGACAGAGAGGTTAACTAAGAGCAAGTGTTGGAGTTGATCTCTTGATATTTCGCCCTTTAAGCCGAAGTCCATGACCTGCTTCCCAATTCCTGGCAGCCACACAGTCGCTCTGCTATTTTTCAGTCTTCTAACTTCAACATAATTTCTTTTTACTCTTTTTCATCTTCTGCTTTCTTTAAATCATGTCTCTTTTTCCTTTCTTGTTTTTCTCCTTTCTTCTCAACTTTCTGTCTTCCTTTTTTTCTTCTGTTTTTTTCTGCCATTTGCTTCCTTAACTTCTTTGAAATCCATACCTTATTTACTCATTAAAATTTTTTTTGACACTTTGGGAGGCAGAGGTAGGAGGATTGCTTGAGGCCAGGAGTTCAAGACCAGCTTAGGCAACAGAGCAAGACCCTGTTTCTGTAAGAAATGAAAAATAAGCTGGATGCTGTAGTACGTGCCTATAGTCCCAGCTACTCTGGAGCCTGAGGTGGGAGGATCGCTTGAGCCCAGGAGTTCAAGGTTCCAGTGAACTGTGACCATGCTCCTGCATTCAAGCCTGGGTGACAGAGAAAGATTCTGCCTCAAAAAATAAAAATAAAAATAAACCCAGAAAAATATTTCTTTTATTGCCTACTGTATGCAGGGTACTGGGCTAGTCCATATGGATAAAATAGTCAGCAAAACATATGTAGCCCCTGCCATCTTGGAACTTATATTTTAGTAGAGAGACACTATTCAAATAACAATATAAATAATATTTGTGGTAGAGTATTAAGGGTTATAAAAGAAAATTACAAGATGCAACAAGAGTATATAATCCTTGTTAAGTCTTGTTGATTCTTGCTGAGAAGGGGATTTTGATTAGCTGCTTTCTTTCCCACTGCCACCTCTCTAATCCGTATGCTGTTAATTTCATGGATGGTATTTTAATAGCCCTAGAGCTCATTTATCTGCCTTTTGTTCTCCTCTGCCAGTTCATTCTCTAAACACTGCCAGATTAATCTAATGTGCTGCTTTCTTTGGGCCAGTCCCCTGCTTAAAAGATCACACACTATCTCCTATTACTTAAAATGTCAAATGACCAAACTCAGCCTTCCAGCCTGACATCCAATGGTCCAGTCTTTCTAATTTGGCATTATCTCTGTCTTTCCTTCAGTGAGTAACACAGAGACCATCCCAGACAATCTTGACATTATCACAATATTTTACCCAACTTGATATCTGTACCCCTTATGTTTATAATTACTACCCCACTATCTTGGATTTGCTTATGTCACTTCAAAGTTATTCCCTGTTTGTGCATTATTTTACGATCTAGTAATCTTTCTCTCTCTGTTGATTACTAACTATATAACCTTCAAGAAAACATTTTGAAAGTCTCACTGTTATTATCTGATCAGGAACTTGAACTTGAAAATTCAGTTCCATGTAATACTTATTAAGTACCAAAAGCCAATCGTTCTACTTGTATGTGAGAGCCCATTATCTCCCATTTACTCAAGAACATCATGAATAATCTTCCCCTATCTCTCATATACCATCATTGTTTTCTCTGTCCCCTAAATGATTCCTATCAGCATACAAATGAAACAAGTATTAAAACCCTTTCTTAAGCCCTCTTCCCCTAAAAATTACCATCTGATTTCTTAGTTCTTCTTTAAAAAATAAAAATTTTAAAAGAAGTGAAAGAGTTCTCTGTACTTGCTGTCACCTGTTTTCTCCTGTTCTTTCCTAAATCCACTCCAGTCAGATCTATACTCTCACTACCATACCAAAACTGCCTCTATCAAGGTTGTCAGTGACTGCATGTTATTTAATCCAATAGTCAACCCTCAGGCCTAATCTAGCAGCAGTTGACAGTCTCTTTAATAATCTTTCTTCACTTAGCTTGAAGAATTACCGTTTCATTTCACTGATTTTTCTTTTTGTTACCTTCACTTATTCCTCCTCTAGGATGTCTAAACCGAAATTTTCGTTCTTTAAAAAAGTACTCTTCTTGATATTTTATTCAGCCTTGTGGATAAATTCCATTTATATGTCTATGATTCCCAGCCCAAACCTTTTTTCTGAACTTGTGTAGCCAGCAGTCTACTCCCTATCTCTGCTTGGCTAAGAGACACCTTAATTTTGCCACGTAGCAAACTGAACCCAGATCTCCTCCCTCCTGCAAAACCTAATCCCATGCAGTTCTTCCCTCGTCAGTTGGTGTCATCTCCATCCTTTACACCTGGGAGTCATTATTAATTCCTCTTTCTCTCATGCGTTATGTTTAATTCACTAGAAAGCCTAGTTAGCCCCATCTTCAAAATGTTTCCAGAATCTGACCAATTTTTATCTCTTTCACTGTTACCATCCTGGTCCAAGCCACACATTATTTCTCACTTTGATTGCTACAATAGTCTCCTGACTATTCTCCTTCTCCTTCGCTCTCTTAAACCTTTCTCAGCATTATCAGTAAGGGTAAAGTTAGACCATGTTACTCTTTTCAGATCCTTGTAGCAGTTTCTCATTTTACTCAAAGTCAGAGCACTTACTGTGTCTATGAGGCCTTGCACAGTGGTCCTTTCCTTGTTATGGTTCTAATGTCCTCCCCTATTTACTACTTTCTCTGTGGCTCTCCTTACTTCAGGCTCAGTTGCAGTTGTCGGCTGTTACAGGAACAGATGCGCTAAGCACATTTTCATGCCTAAATCCCCACCTGAGCAAACACTCACCTCACTCAAACTTTGCTCCAGTGGCACCACACCGCAGACTGTTCGGGCAACTACACATGTTGTTGTATGCTGCCACATTTCCTGTTTTTCGTTCCTTTTTTCTTAATAATTGTCAGCGTTTCATATACTGAACAAGTTATTTCTCGTATTTATTATTGTTTCCTGCTTCCAGCTTCTGAAGGTCAGTGACGTATTTTTGTTCTCTTTTTGTATTTCAAGTTTCTAGAGCAGTGGCTGGCATGTAGTAGATGCTCATTAAATGAATTAATAAATTACCGATCTCTTTCAACTCTAAACTCATCCTTCTGAAGTTCTCAAGGATCAAACTGTTACCTTTTTCTTTCTACTGCAATCCAGTATTTGCAGAGAAGGAACAAGGAATAGATATTTATTAGATATTTCATATGGATTATTTATCTTCTTGCCCATTATATATGTTGGTAGTTTTTGGATTGGCTGAAGGGAGCTCTTGTTTCTCCTACTTTGATTCCATAATCTACTAGTTCATTAAACTCATCCCATTCCCATTCAACTCAACCCATGTCCTTATTTTTTGGAATAGACAAAGGATCTCTCAGCAATAGCTAGTACCTGAATGCTTACTGTGTGTCACAGTTTTGAGTTTTTTAAAAAATATTAGCTCATGAAGTCCTTACCCCTCTCATCTCCCAACCAGTGGCTCCCACGTTGTCCCTCCTATGTAGAAATTTTGGAGACATTGTGTCTATGTAAACCCTAAATGTGGCCTGGAATCTCAGGATTTCATCTTCAGACAAAAGTCTGACCCTGATTTAGGAGTGCCCATTTTTCTCTTTTGCCTAGGAATGTAATTTTAAACTCTTTGAAGTACTTAGAATTGTATATTCTAAATCAGACGTAATTCTACTTTCTTCTAATAGATATATAAACTAAAATGGGGAGAAAGTATGTCTACTTTTTACAACCTTCTTTGTTTTTCTGCTTCTTGAATATCGTGCATTTTTCTTGCCTTTAGACATTACCAATTTTAAATTAACTGGAAAATGACATTTAAAAATGGATATTGGATACTGTTTAAATAAGTTTTAAGCATTCTACTTATGTGCTTTAGAAATAAGCAAGCAGATTGGTAAGACCTGATGCAATTTAAAACACCGAGAAACTAGGTAATATCACTTTGGCTTCTTTTTCTTCTCTTTTATATACTCCCTCTAGTGTTCAAAAATATGGGTACTTACAATCAGCCTATTCAGATACGAAATAAAGTACTACAGTCGTTAAGGTAGAAAGAGGGCTTTCCTAACCTAATATTGTTTGGAGATTATACTATCAAGTTACTGAACTTTCAGTATATTGTATACGAACACATGCTGTCTTTCCTTGCTTGTGGGGATTGAGTCATGCGAGGCCTTTTCATATGCATTTTCAATCTGTCCACTTCAGTCAGGGAGACTATTGGACCTCTGTCTTTAGAGACCATACTATGTTGCAAACTCTCCCTCAGTTTTTATAACTGAAGTCCAGGTTTTAGTTGTGCAATCTGAATATGACATAAACCTCCCAGCATGCTAAATTTATGCAAAGAAAGAAATACTATGTACTGGAATAACCACTACTAGATTATTTTGAACACAGAAATTAAATAATCTAATGAGATCATTTTGCTTTAATATATTAAAATGTTATTTAAATATATTAATTTCAAACTGCTTTAACAAATCACCAAGAAATCCCTAGGAACAACAAATCAGAGAAAAAATATATACTATTGTCATTTAATATAGAATATTAATTGTTGCTAGCACATGTAAAGAAGAAGATAACTTTAAATTGTAAAAGTAACTTATTGCTGTTTACTGATTTTTTAAAATCAGGGACTAGTATTTGAATTAAGTTATTCTAAACTGACATCTGATAGTATTCAAATTTGTTTGATGCCCTGTAGTTTTTAAGTAACTTTGATACCTACTAGTTCAGTTAGTCATCGTTAGGCAAAGTAAAAAACATAGGATAAGTTACTTCCAATAATTTTCTGAGACATTGTTTCATAAGCTGTATTCACTTATGGAAGTACTTTATGTTATAATGATTAATTCATTTTAAAATAAAATTCAAAACTAGACATTCACCCTGTAACATTTTTTAGGGAGATTTATACTTGATACTGAAACCTTATTCGTAACAGGCTGCATTGTATGCCCTTGGGGAAACTAGCATTTGCTAAAATACAGAATAATATGGCACAGCATGAATGTTTATGATTGTTTCATTAATCATAGACAGTATGCACCAAAATATCCAAGAGTTTAACATCTGCTTCCTAACGTTACTAATACTCATAATGTCCAATGAATTCCAATACTCACCAATAACCTCTTAGTTCTATAGCTCAGGTAACCTAAGATTTACTTTGCATGAATACTGGATTAGCCAATAACATTTCTAGGATTTTATTTTTTGTAGGGAGGGAGATAGTTATCAGGAAAACATCCAAGACAATTTTTGCTCATAATGTTTTTCTTTTTGTGATTTCACTAAAAAGTGAAGTCATACTTAGTATACTGACAATGTAGTATTATCTAATGGAGTTAACTCCTGTAGTGTATAGATTAGCTGTTGCTTAGATTTGAAATATTTCTAACCATATTATGTTCTTTTTGGTTTCTGATAATGTGTCTGCAAACTGATGAAGAAAGAGATTTAATGAAAAAACACTGGCAACTGAACAGATGCAGAGAGCAAGGAAAAACAAGGAATGAAAAATATATTTAAGTCTTGTTTTGCATAAACAAGATACTATTGTTAAAATATTTAATGAACCTGCAGATAGGCCATTATTTACTAAGCTGATACAAGATGATGATTGTCTTAAATTGTGAGGAAAGTAAACCAGTTAAGTATTTTTTTATTAAGAAACTTTGATTTCCTATGCAATTATAATATTAAATGTTCTTTTTTCACTCTGTGCTAACAGTAAATAGATGAGGTCCGACTCACTTCATGTCTTCAGAAGTCTTCTTTTAAACCACACTAATCAAATTAGCATTGACTTGAAGTATTTTTCAATATAAAGTACATGGCAGGCAATACGTTAGCCCATCTAATTCCCTTTGATATTTGTGAATTTTCAGATTAAACACAGCTACTTTATAAATGTTTTAAAATATATCTTATTTCATTTTATTTTTTTTTTGGAGATGAAGTCCCACTCTGTTGTCCAGGATGGAGTGCAATGGCGTGATCTGGGCTCACTGCGACCTCTGCTTCCCAGGTTCAGGCGATTCTCCTGCCTCAGCCTCCTGAGTAGCTGGAATTACAGGCATGCACCACTGTGCCTGGCTAATTTTTGTATTTTTAGTAGAGATGGGGTTTCACTGTGTTGCCCAGGCTGGTCTTGAACTCTTGAGCTCAAGCATTCCGCCTGCCTTAGCCTCCCAAAGTGCTGGGATTACAGGTGTGAACCACCATGCCCGGCCCTTTTTAAAATATATCATTGCCAATGTTGTTTCCACTATTAGTATAGGAAAGGAATTTAACATACATGTATTGTATGCATAATAAAATTATGGAAGTCTTTGGAAGAGCTTCTGTTTTTTGAAAAATAATACTGTATTATTTTAATAACATTCCTTTTAATTGTAGAAAGCAGATTACATTAATCAATACAGTGGAATATGTTCGATTAACATGGCTAGAAATATAATTTAAAAATAAGATGTTTCTGCAAATTTAAGAGAAATTTTCTGACTAAAGTGGTGCTTCATGTACTGTGTCACAGAAACAGAATTTGGTTAGTGATAAAATTTTAAATTGTAGCAGTTTTGTGAAATTTGTTTCAATTTGCCTAGAATAATTTTCTGTTTCAAAATAAATTTTGAAATCGTTTAATGGTTATATTCAATTAGGTTTCCATTACACGAGAGAACCAAGAAGTATCTAACTTGATTTGGTCACAATCTGTCACTCTAAAGGGCAATTGACTAATGGTTCTTTTTAATTGTTGTTATGAGTGCCATAATTTTAATGTGTCTTTAGATGAACTTTAGCATGGGAGCAGAAATTGCGTATGTTATCTAATACAAAGAATGAAACATTTGTCACCTTTTTAAAAAATGAGCTTGTTGCCCACTGGACATTTTCTTTCTTTTTTTAAAAAAAATTTCAATTTTTATTTTAGATTTGGGGGTACATTTACAGGTTTTCAACATGGGTATATTGTGTGATGCTGAGGTTTGGAGTACAGTTGATCCCTTCACTCAGGTAGTGAGCATAGTACCCAACAGTTTTTCAACACTTTTCCCCCTTCTTCTCTCCCCCCACTAGCCCCCAGTGTTTATCACTGCTGTCTTTATGTCCTTGAGTGTCCAGTGTTTAGCTCCTGCTTATAAGTCAGAACATATAGTATTTGATTTTCTGTTCCTGTATTAATTTGCTAAAGATTATGGCCTCCGGCTGCATCCATGTCACTGCAAAGTACATGATTTCATTCTTTATTATGACTGTGTAGTATCCCATGGTGTATATGTACCATATTTTCTTTATCCAGTCCACCATTGATGAGCACCTAGATTGATTCCATGTCTTTGCTATTGTGAATCGTGATGCGATGAACATATGAGTGTGTGTGTTTTTTGGTAGAATGATTTATTTTCTTTTGGATATATACCTGGTAATGGGATTGCTGGATTTAATGGTAGTTTTATTTTAAGTTCTTTGAGAAATGTCTGACTGCTTTCCACAGTGACTGAACTAATTTATAGTTCCATGAGAGTAAGAACCTTGTATGCCTTTTATGTTATTTTACCCTGTTAACTTATGAAAGTGCCGATCATGTAGCAACATAGCAAAGTATATTTAATGAAGATTTATAAACATAACATTTTAAATTTTTTTCTTGACAAGTATATTTAGATGACATAGGATGAATAAGGAATTTTCAGTGTCTGAACAACTGTAATTTTAGTTTTATGTTAGCTCCCTTTGTGTCACTTTCATTATTTTAGAATTCAACTATATTATTGGTTATGGTAGGTTAGGTAGGTTAGGATATGCTGCAGGAATAAATCAACCCTGAAATTTCAGTGGTTTCAATCAACAAAGGTTTTTTTGTCTAAGACACTGTATTCTCCAGTGCAAGTTGGCTAGGAGCTCTACTCCAAAGAGTCACTCAGGAACCCAGCCTCCTGCAATACTCTATTTCAACATATGGTTTCCAGGGAAAAAGGAATGCAAGAATTCACACCCACACCTGTATATTTTAGTTTGTAAATGACACAGATTACCTGTGCATAGAGAACTGTATCCCCAAGTGAAATGCAAGAGAAATAAAGCCTTCTTATAAATCTATGATGAAAAAAAAATCAGTTTGGACTTGATGAACCCAGTATTGTCTTGGCCACAACTTTACTATTTTTGGATTCTTCCTTTTCAAAATAAGGTTTATGGAATATTTATTTTATCAGGTTTAACATACATACATACATACACACGCAGCTTCTCACAGAGGATTTGCTAAACTCAATACATTTGACATTATTTCTCAAATTTATTGGGATAAAGATTTTGATTTTCGGACACCATATGTCAGAGCTAGTATTCTGTGAAGCAGTTTTAGGAAACAGTGTTCTTGATCATGTCGATTGAATAAATATCAGAATGTGTCGCAAACAGAAGAAACTAATTTTTAATGAACTCTTTAGCCTATAGTAAATTCACAAATATATCAGCTTTTATTTTGCTTGTCAGTAAAATTTTAAATTAAAAAGTAAAATATTGTTTAGTTTATCATGAATATAAATTTCTGAGTATCTCAGATAGCGGATCTGGCCAAGAACCTGGAATTAAATGGGAAAAGAAATGCCTACAGTTGATGTAAATGATTCTTAACAAATTTGCATGAAGATCATGCACTCAAACTTACTTTATTTCAATCAGTTCCAACTTGGACTTAATTGGCACAGAATATTAACAATCTTAATTTTCAGTCTATAGTAGATTGTAGATACCAAATTAGAAGGGGTTGCAAGTTTTCTTTCCTTCTAAAAATTTTCATACTGTCAGAGGTATGAAACAGCATACAACTCAACAAAGGAAAAACCCAGGATAACATTTTTAAAAAGCAAGCATGTAGCTAACAATATTGTTTAATAGAAGAAAATATTCCTATTTCTTAACTACTCAAGTTATCTGAACAAAGTTTAATTACCGTTAGCATTCTCACTTTTAAAATGTGAGGCAAATGTGTAAAACGTTTGAAATGATTACCGATTCTAGTACTGAAAGTTAAAAAGGAAAATATATTTTATATATATATAATGTATAATAATTTATATTATATATAAAATATGTAATATAAGAATATTATATGTGAGATCTCATATAGAATATTCTATATGAGATCTTATATATAATATATAAGTATATTATATATACCAATCCTTATATATATTATATATCTTATATATTAGATATATTTTATATCTAATACATATTTATATAACTGTATATAAGATATATAATATATAGTATATATAAATGTATGTACAATATAATACATAATTGTATATTGTATATATGAAATATATACATTTATATATTATACTTATATACACATATATAAAATATATACACATTTATATATTTATATATTTTATTCCTAAAAACTGGAACCTTCAGAAACATGGGATTTTCAGAGCATATCATTTTTTTCCATCAATGTTAAATTGCAACACAATGTCATAATGCTGTCTGGAATTTGTAAAATAAAATCTGTCATACAGATTTTTTTCTTATTTTCTTTCCTAGTAAGATGATGGAATAATTAGGAAGTTGGTGTCTATTCTTGTAAGGAGTTGTTTTAAATAGTATACATACATATATTTTAATGTAATTTAATTTCTTGTATACTTTAATTCTCTGATTTAAAACATTGTATTTATTTTTTGTCGATAAAAATACATATGATTCCATGGGGGAAGGAATAGATAAGTTTTTTCTTTCTTGAACTTCTGGAAAATAAGCTTTACTCTGATTTAAATAGTATAGCTGATTGTCTGATTTTAGTATAATTATTTCACATAGACAACTTTTGTTAGCATTTTAAATGAGCAGTTAAGCACTCCTAATTTACAATTATAATGAAATACTAATTAACTTGCTAAACATTTATATTTTATGTCTTTTAGAAGAGTGGATTTGAAAGTATTTCTCTATTTTATATAATAATTGAGTTTTGTAAATGTGATATGCTTTTCTTTAAAATGTTTTGCATGGTTCCAAAAAAGTATTAGGATAAATATTGATCATCCTGTTTTAGACATTTTATTAATGAAATATTATAAAAAGACCATATATAATTAGGTATACTTTTCAGCATGTTTCTTAGAGGCATTTTGGTTAATGGCAAATGCCAACATTAAGCAGACATTAACATGATTATCTACATGTTTACAACATCTGCTATTTGTTCTTGCAATGGATTTGCTGAAGTTCTCTTAAATGGAAGCAATGATGTATTGTGCACAGAAAAGAGTAAACCACAGTGAACTGTTCATAATGAGTTACTAGTAGGACTTGCAGATGTTGGTGTAAACTATGCCTAGATTTAGTTTTTAATGTTTCCCTGGTGTCACACTGAGTATAGCATGAGGAGTCACTGGTAAAGAGTGGAAAATAACTTGAGATTAATTTTCTGGGAAATCTGTAAGCCTGACATTGAAAATGCATTATAAATACTATTTATACTATTTCTTAATCATTTTTTCTTCTTGTGAGTTCTGTGTTAACTTAGATACAAGACCTAAAGACATACACTCCTTCCTTCCTTCCTTCCTTCCTTCCTTCCTTCCTTCCTTCCTTCCTTCCTTCCTTCCTTCCTTCCTTCCTTTCTTCCTTCCTTCCTTCCTTCCTCTCTTTCTTTCTTGCCCTTCCTTCCTTCCTTCTTTCCTTCCTTCCTTCCTTCCTTCCTTCCTTCCTTCCTTCCTTCCTTCCTTCCTTCCTTCCTTCCTTCCTTCCCCTCTCTCTTTTTCTTTCTTTCTTTCTTTTTCTTTCTTCTTTCCTTTCTTCTCTTTCCCTCCCTCCCTCGCTTGCTTGCTTGCTTCCTTCCTTCCTTCCTTCCTTCCTTCCTTCCTTCCTTCCTTCCTTCCTCTCTCTCTCTCTCTCTCTCTCTTTCTTTCTTTCTTTCTTTCTTTCTTTCTTTCTTTCTTTCTTTCTTTCTTTCTTTCTTTCTTTCTTTCTTTCTTTCTTTCCTTTCTTTCTTTCTTTCTTTCTTTCTTTCTTTCTTTCTTTCTTTCTTTCTTTCTTTCTTTCTTTCTTTCTTTCTTTCTTTCTTTCTTTCTTCTTTTTCTCTTTCTCCTTCCTTCCTTTTCTTTCTTTCCTTTCTTCCTTTCTTGATGGAGTCTTGATCTGTTGCCCAAGCTGGAGTGCAGTGGCGCTATCTTGGCTCACTGCAACCTCTGCCTCCCGGGTTCAAGTGATTCTCTTGCCTCATACTCCCAAGTAGCTGGGATTACAGTCACCTGCCACCAAACCCAACTAATTTTTGTATTTTCAGTAGAGACGAGGTTTCACCATGTTAGCCAGGGTGGTCTCGAACTCCTGACCTCAGGCAATCTGCCCACCTCAGCCTCCCAAACTTCTGGGATTACAGGTGTGAGCCACAATGCCCAGCTGACCTACACTCTTTATTTTTATTGATTTCATTTTTTAAAACGATCTCCTATTTTAAGGAAATTATGTCACTTCCCAAATCATAAAACTTTGATAACAAAATTCATGAGGAGTGTTTAATTGAATCAATGCATTTAGAATGACACAATTACCAATATAAATGTTATTACAAAAATGTGTATAGGGTTTATACATTATAGTGTTCAATCTCTTTGTTTACCTTTACTGTTTTTTATTTGTTTGCTTTCATTTTGTTTTGTTTTTTTGAGACAGAACCTTGTTCTGTCACCCAGGCTGGAGTGCAGTAGAATGATAACGATCCACTGCAGCCTCAGCCTCCTGGGCTCAAGTGATCTGCCAAACTCAGCCTTCTAAGTAGCTGAGACTGCAGGCATACATCCCCATGCCAGCTAGTGTGTGTGTGTGTGTGTGTGTGTGTGTGTGTGTGTGTGTGTGTATGTGCGCGTGCGCATAGTGACAAGGTCTCCTTATTTTTTCTAGACTGGTCTCTAATTCCTGAGTTCAAGTGATTCTCTCACCTTGGCCTCCCAAAGTGCTGGTGTTACAAGCCATCTTTACATTTAATTCATATATAGAAAACACATAGTGTTCAGTTTTCTAAGGATAATTTTTGTAACTATTATTGGATTTTACTTACTTCTTTGGTTTTTAGTTTAAAAGCCTTATTGATTGTGTTATAGAGCACTCTTTTAATTTATTCCTATTTCTATATATTTTACTTTTTAAAATTTCAGTAGTTTTGGGGGTTCAGGCAGGTTTTGTTACATGGATGAGTTGTTTCGTAGTGAATTCTGAGATTGTAGTGCACCCATCACCTGAGCAGTGTACACCGTACCCAATGTACTCTTTTATCCTTGCCCCTCGATATCGCCTATGGGTCCCTACAGTCCATTATATCACTGTGTTTGTTTTGGGGTCCTCATAGCTTAGCTCCCAGTTATAAGTGAGAACATATGGTATTTGGTTTTTCATTCCTTGGTTACTTGACTTAGAATAATCGCCTCCAATTCCATCCAAGTTGCTGCAAAATATATTATTTTATTCCTTCTTATGGCTTAGTAGTATGCCATGGTGTTTATATACCACATTTTCTTAATCCACTCGTTGGCTGATGGACATTTAGTTTGATTCCACATCCTTGCAATTGTTAATTGTGCTGCTATAAGTGTGTGTGCAAGTGTTTTTTTCTTATAATGACTTCTTTTATTTTGGGTAGGTATCCAGTAGCAGGATTGCTGGATTGAATGGTAGATCTACTTTAAGTTTTTTAAGGAATCTTTATATTATTTTCCATAGTGTTAGCACTAATTTACATTCCCACCAGCAGTGTAAAATAGTTCTCTTTTCACCACATCTACATGAACATCAACTGTTTTTTTTAATTTTTTTTTTACTTTTTAATTATGGCCATTCTTGCAGAAATAAGGTGGTATCTCATTGTGGTTTTATTTTGCATTTCCTTGATGATTATTGATGTTGAACAGTTTTTCACATGGTTGTTGGCTATTTTGTAATTTTTTTTTTGA
The DNA here is from genome assembly GCF_049350105.2 of Macaca mulatta. Classification (NCBI taxonomy): domain Eukaryota; kingdom Metazoa; phylum Chordata; class Mammalia; order Primates; family Cercopithecidae; genus Macaca; species Macaca mulatta. The sequence continues at coordinate 129,543,748 of NC_133411.1, forward strand.
GAAACATGATTGTGTTATAGACTACAGCAATGCTTTTACACTTTTTCTTATTTCTCATTTGATCAGTCTTTAATAAGTTGATACTGTTTACTTTTTTAATGTAAGCTTTTTATTTTGAGATCATTGTAGATTCTCATTCAGTTGTAAAAAATGATGCAGAGAGATCCCATTTCCCTTTACCCAGTTTCCTCCAGTGGTAACATCTTAAAAAACTATAGAATAAGATCATGATCAGAATATTTACATTGATATAGTCAAGTTACAGAACAGCACCATTGCCACGAGGATCTCTCCTGCTGCCGTTTTTAGCTATACCCACTTCTCTACTATTGATAGAGACTGCCTAACCCTGGAAAATCACTAATCTGTTCTCCATTTCTATAGTTTATCTTTTCACGATCGCTATATAAACAGAATAAAATGATATATAATCTTTTATAATTAGGCTTTTTTCACTGAACATAATAATTTGGAGATACATCCAGGTTATGATGTGTATCTATGGTTTATTCCTTTTTTTGCTAACCCATTTTCCATGGTATAGATGTACCATAGTTTGTTTAAACATTCACCCATTGAAGGACATTTGGGTTGTTTCTAGTTTTGCACTATTTTTAACAAAGCTGCTATAAACATTTATGTACGTGTTTTTGTGTGAATGTACATTTTTATTTCTCTACAATAAATGTCCAAGCATACAATTACTGGATCAAATGCCAGTTACATGTTTAGTTTTATAAGAGACTGTCAAATAGTTTTCCAGAGTGACTATATTATTTTCAGTCCTACCATCAGTGTATAAGTTATTCAGTTTCTCTGCTTCCTCACCAGCATTTGATATTGTCACTACCTTTTTCTTAGTTATTCTGAGTGTAGTGCTACCTCATTATGGTTTTAATTTGCATATCCCTGATGGTAATAATGTTTTAGCATCTTTTCATTTGCTTATATGCTGTACACATATCCTCTCCAGTGAAATGTCTGTTCGTGTCTTTTATTTTTTTGTAGCGATGGGATCTTGCTACGTTGCCCAGCCTGGTCTCAAACTCCTGGCCTTAATCGATCTTCTTGCCTTGTCTGTTATGTCTTCTGTCCATTTTAAAATTTGTTTTTTTCTCTTTGCTATTGAGTTTTGAGGGTTATTTATATATCTGATATTAGTTCTTTGTCAGATATAGGGTTTGATAATATATTCTCTCATACTGTAGCTTGTCTTTTCTACTTCTTCACAAGGTCTTTCTTAGAACAAAAGTTTTAAAATTTAATGAAGTTCAATTTATCAATCTATAAATGTTATGAATTTTGTTATTGGTGTCAAGTTTAAGAACCTAACCTTAAATTCTGAAGGACTTCCTCTATCTTTTCCCTTACAATTTACATTTAATTCTGTAATCTATTTTGAGTTAATTTTTGTATATAGTGTGAGACATAAGTTGAGGTGTATTGTTTTGCCTAAGGATGTCCATTTGCTCAGCACCATTTGGTGAAAAGACTAACTTTCTTCCATGAGTTGCTTTTGCACCTTTATAAAAAAATCAGTTCTGCATCTTTTTGTTATACTATTTATGGATCTGTATTCCGTTCCATTGTTCCGTGTCTGTCCTTCTACTGATACCAGATAGTGTTGATTACCATAGCCATGTAAGTCTTGGAACTATGTAGATTGATTCTTCCCACTATATTCTTTTTCAAAATGACTTTCGCTATTCTAATTTATGTGTTTTGTTTTTGTTTTTGTTTTTTTACATTTCAGAATAAAACTTTAGGCTAATCGTGTCAATATCTACTATACTGCTGGAGTTATTACAGAAATTGTATACTTTCGGGCATAGTTAAAACATTTACAATGTTGAATCTTCTTATCCCTGAACATGATTGTCTATTTATTTGATCATGTTAGATTTATTTCATTGTCATTTTGTAGTTTTGAGTGTACAAGTCATGTGTATGTTTTGTTAGATTTCTACCTTTTTTTTTTTTGAGTGATTGTAAATACATTAGTCTAATGGTATCCATGGAGCATTGGTTCCACATCCCCTGATAATACCAGAATCTGTCGATGCTGAAGTTTCATATATAAAATGGTATGTTATTTGCATGTAACCTACACACAGCCTCCCATCTGTAGATTACTTATAATACTTAGTAAAATGCCTACAATATCACTTTGTTCATGTGGATTCAAAATAGTACTCAGCACATGGAAAATTCTAGTTTAGGTTTTTGGACTTTGTGGAATTTCTTTCCATAAATATTTTCCATCCACAGTTGGATGAATCCACAGATAAAGAAGACTGACTGTAGTATGTTATTTTTAATTTTGGTAACTATCTGCTCATTCCTAGTGTAGAGCGATACATATGATTACCTTGTATTCTGTAACTTTTCTATCATTTAGGATATTTTATGTAGACAATCATACCCTTTCCAAATAAAGACAGTTTTATTGTTTCCTTTCTAATTTGCATGACTTTTATATCTTTTTCTTGCATTATTCCCTTGAATAGAATAAGTTCAATGAGAGTGGTGAGAGTGAATATCCTTTTCTTTTTCCAATTTTAGGGGGAATGTATTCATTATTTCACTGTTTAAATTACATTAAAATTAAATTTTTAGCTGTAGTTTTTTTTTGTAGATGCTCTGTATCAACTTAAAGAAATTCCTTAGTATTTTTACTTTTCTGAAAACTTTTATCATGAATGGATGTGGAATTTTCACAGATATTTTCACCAATTGATAGGATTATGTGATTTTTCTTCTTTAGCTTTTTAATATGGTTGATTAAACCAGTATTACATCCCTTAATTAAATGCTACTTGATCATGATGTATCAATTTTATATATAGCTCAACTCTACTTGGTAAAAAAAATTGATAAGGATTTTTGTATCTATAGTTATGGTATGGACATTGGTATATAATTTTGGTGGTTTTTTTTTTGTATTCTTGATCGATTCGGGTAACAGAGTGATAGTGACTTTATAAAATGAATTGGAAAATCTTCCCACGTCTTCTATTTTCTAGAAAATATTGTATAGAATTTGTAGTAATTCTTCCATGAATGTTTAGTAAAGTTCTCTAGTGAAACCCTCTGGAACTGGAGATTTTCTTTCTTGGGGTTTTAAAAATTATTAATTCAGTTTCCATAATGGTTATAGAGTTATTCAAATTATTTATTTCATATTGTACATGGTGAGGTAGTTTATGTTTTTCAAGGAACCAATGTAGTTCATGTAAGTTGCGAAATTTAAGTTTGTAGAGTTGTTTATAGTATTCCCTTCTCATTGTTTAGATATCTGCAAGACCTGTAGTGATATTCCCAATTCCATTCATAGTGTTGGTATATCTTCTCTCTTGTTTTCTTTGTCAATCTTTTTAGAGATTTGTAAATTTTTTTTTTTAAGTAAAAGGGCTATGTATTTGATTTATTTTGATTTTGTCTATGTTGTTTATGTGTTTTTTATTTTATTGGTTTTTACTCCTATATTTATTGCTAAGTTCCTTCTGCTTGCTTTGGTTTATTTTTCTCTTTCTAGGCTCTTGAAGTAAATGCTTAGATTATTGATTTTAGACTTTTTCTCTTAACTAATTTTAAGTGTGCAGTGCTACACGTTTCCCTCTCAGCACTGCTTTAGCTGTTCTCCACGTATATTGACTTGTTGTATTTTCCCTTCTATTCAGTTCAGTATATTTTTAAATTTTTCTTGAGATTTACTCTTTTACCTATGAATTATTTGAAAGTGTGTTGTATAGTTTCCACCAGTTTTGAGATTTTAATGTTCTCTTTTTGTTATTAATTTCTAATTTGATTCTATTGAAGTCAGGGAACTGACACTGTTATGATTTCAATTCTAACAAAGTAGCTGAGGATTGTTTTAAGGCTCAGAATATGGTCTGTTTTTGTATGTGTTTCACAGACACTTGAAAAGAATGTGCATTCTGCTCTTTCAAGGAGTGTTGCACAGATATTGACTAGATTCTGTTGGTTCATGGTATTGTTTACATATATCCTTGCTATATGTTTCTAGTTACCCTGTCAGTTTTGAGGAAGGAATGTGAAACTGTTCAACTATACTTGTGGTTTTTTGGGGTTTTTTTCTCTTTTTCCTTTTAGTTCTATCAGTTTTTGCTTCCCCTATCTGTTTGATGAATTGATTCTTTTTTTTTTTTTTTTGGAGACGGAGTCATGTGCCGTCACCTGAGCTGGAGTGCAATGGTGCGATCTTAGCTCACTGCAACCTCCGCCTCCTGGTTCACATGATTCTCCTGCCTCAGCCTCCCGAGTAGCTGGGATTACAGGTGCACACCACCACACCCAGCTAATGTTTTGTATTTTTAGTAGAGACGGGGTTTCACTATGTTGGCCAGACTGGTCTCAAACTCCTGACCCCGTGATCCACCCCCCTCAGCCTCCCAAAGTGCTGGGATTACAGGCGTGAGCCACTGCGCCCAGCTGAATTGATTCTTTTATTATATAATATTTGTCTCTCCTCAGAAATTAACATTATATAATGATAACATACAACATTATATTATAATCACATATATTATTTTATATTATCATATATATAACATTATATATGTTTTCTTTGAAATTTACCTGCTCTAATATTAATATAGTCACTCTTGCTTTTTTGATTAATGTCAGCATGACATATCTTCTCCCATCTTTAATATCTGTCTATACCATTATATTGAAGTGAGTTTTTAATAGATAGTATATAGTCATCCATTTTACTAACTCTTTTAATTGATGTATTTAATTGATGTATTGATGATTATTTACATTTAATCTAATTATTAATATGTTAAGGTTTATGTGTGCCATTTTAATTTTTGTTTTCTGTTTGTTTTGTTTTTGGCATTCCTTCTCTCTGTTTTCTTCATCCTGACTTCTTGTGTGTTACTTGAAATTTTTTTTTTTTTTTAACCCAAAAGTTTACCTGAGTGTATTTTATTCAACATACTGAAAGACAAAATGTAAGGGAGAAAAAGTGATAACGTTTAAAAAAATTACAATTTCTTTAAATATTTTGATTAATTTTATTCATTTTACCATTTTTTGTTTTTGGAATCAAAGGATGTATATCATGTCCTTCTTTTCACATTAAGACTAAACAATCTACTAGGCTGGGTAAGTAACCATGATTTGTTCAGCGTTGTATCTAAAAAGAGTCTCAGGAGTCATTGTCATCTTGTAAAAAAGATATGGAATGATAAATTTACCTCTTCTTTTGCCTTGCTGATTTTTACTGTGACATTAAGGTAGTAATTCCAAACCTTTCTGTTACCACAGGCTATTTTTTCCATTTTTTCTTCTAGAAATCACTGTTTATACAATTTTATTTATTCTTTTTTTTTAATTTATTTATTATTATTATACTTTAAGTTGTAGGGTACATGTGCCTAACGTGCAGGTTTGTTACATATGTATACTTGTGCCATGTTGGTGTGCTGCACCCATCAACTCGTCATTTACATCAGGTATAACTCCCAATGCAATCCCTCCCCCCTCCCCCCTCCCCCCTCCCCATGATAGGCCCCTGTGTGTGATGTTCCCCTTCCTGAGTCCAAGTGATCTCATTGTTCAGTTCCCACCTATGAGTGAGAACATGCGGTGTTTGGTTTTCTGTTCTTGTGATAGTTTGCTAAGAATGATGGTTTCCAGCTGCATCCATGTCCCTACAAAGGACACAAACTCATCCTTTTTGATGGCTGCATAGTATTCCATGGTGTATATGTGCCACATTTTCTTAATCCAATCTGTCACTGATGGAATTTTGTTTTTATTTACTATTTAGAAATCTATTTTGACATCTGTTTTCTGTGTTTGCCTTTTTATAGAGTCTTTTTGAGTAGTTTTTCTAATAGTTTTTCTAGATATTACATATATATGATATGTGTATATATATAAAATACCTATATTATGTTTTATATATCTATACATATACATATATATCTATACATATCTCTATATGTCTATCTGTCTATCTATTTGTATAAAACTTACCACAGTCTTCTTGTGTTGCCATTTTGCCAGTTTAAATGAAGTATGGAAATGTTAACTCCTTTTACTTCCCTTTACTTTCTTTCATTTATGGTGTATTTGCCTTAACTATTTCGCTACATATATGTAGAAGCACATCAGACAGTGCCATGCTTTCTTTTTCAACCATTAAACATAAGAGAGAAAGCTCAAGAGGAAAGGAATTGCATTTATCTGTATTTTTGTTTACTGTGTTCTTACAGATTATTCTAAGGCTTTTTTTAATTGTTTCCTTTTTGGTTTAAAAAACTTTCTTTAGTCATTCTTTTAGGAAAGGTCTTCTTGTGACCAATTCTTTTAGTTATTATTATTATTATTATTTTTTAATCCAAGAACATCTTGATTACTCTTTCTTCTTTAAGAATATTTTCACTGGTTATAGGATTCTAGGTAACTAGTTTTTTTTCTCATAGCATTTAAAAATCGTATGTCATATTCTTCTTGTCTCCATGGTTTCTAATAGAAATTTCTGCTGTCTTTTAAATTATATTTTTCCCTGTAGATAAGATGTTATTTTTCTCTTACTACTTTAAAGATTATTTTTGTTTGCCTTTAGTTTTGAGGTTGACTATGAGGTATCTTAGTTTGGATTTCTTCAGATTTATCCTATTTGGGGTTTCCTCAGTTTCTTCAATCTGTAGGCTTGTAAGTCTTTTGCCAAATATGGGACGTTTTCAGTCATCTTTTTTTTTTAATCGCTTCTTTTTTTTTTTTTTTTTTAAGATAGAGTTCCGCCTTTGTTGCCCAGGCTGGAGTGCAATGGCGCGATCTCGGCTCACCACACCATCGGCCTCCCGGGTTCAAGTGACTCTCTTGTTTCAGCCTCCCGAGTAGCTGGGGTTACAGGAAGGCGGCACCACGCCTGGCTAATTTTTTGTATTTTTAGTAGAGATGGAGTTTCTCCACGTTGGTTAGGCTGGTAATCACTTTTTAAGCCCTATCCTCTTAACTCTCCTAGAACTCCAATGACATGAGTATTAGCTCTTTGATTTTGGTCCATGGATCCCTGAGTCTCTTTTTGTTGTTTTCAGGCTAGTTTCTCTCTGTTGTTCACATTGGGTGATTTCCATTTCTATTGTTATATCTTCAATTCATGGATTCTTCAGTTTCTTCTGTTCTACTATTGATTGTATTCCCTGGGGTTTTAATTTTGATTTTTGTATTTTCCACTACTATAGCTTACATTTTACTCCTCTCTGTATCTTCTATCTTTGCTAAGGCTTTCTTTTTCTTTTCTACTTCTCCTATTACTTTGTTTCAACATGTTTCTAATTATTCTTTGAAACATTTTCTGTTGACAGCTGTTTTAAAACCTTTGACACCTCTATCCTCAAGCTGTTGACATCCATGGATTATCCTTTTTTTTTTCCATTTCATTTGGGATCTTCTTGATTCTTAGTGTGATGAGTGATTCAAAATAAAACCTGGACATTTTAGGTGTTACATTATGAGAGTCTCGGAAGGTGGTGTAACATGTCACTACTCCCAGGAAAGTATAGAAGCCCAGTTTCTCAACACTCTTCTGTTAACACTGGAAAGAGGGAAAGTAGAGTAGAGGAGGGAAGCTACTTTTTACTGCTTTTTGAATATTAACATCCAGTCTCTCTCCTTACTCAGCTTTTTCTGATACCATGCCAATGTGGAGTGGAGGTACTTCTTCACAGCTTCTTGAGGGTTAGACTCTAGCCCACCCTCTTGGCTTTTGCTGGTGCAGATGAGGGTGGAACTCCAGTTTTTCTGTGCTGTTTGCTAGGATTAGAACAACAATAGTCTGAAAGTTTTCTGTCTTGCTAGACTGTTTCTTTTCTCAAGCCTCTTGATATTTCTAAGTTACTGGTTTCTTCAGCTGTAAGTCTGGACTATATTAGGCAAAAAGAATACCCAAGGGAACTCAACACCTCTTCTTTTGACTGGGGATTGGTTCTTGAAGTCCCTAGCTTATCTTTCTTCTTCTATCACCCTTTTGAAGTATCTCATCTTAGTGTTATATATAATGTCCAGGGTTTTTAGTTGTACTTTGTGGAAGTTAAAGACAAAATTACATTTACCCCGTCTGTCTGGAAGCAGAATCCTTAATGCCTTCCATTTTAAGACCAAAACATTAAACTTATTCTGTATTTGATAATAAAGACATGCATGTCTTAAAAACTAAAATTTTGCCTAAAATGTTAAATTTTATGTCATGAATCTCAAAAATAGGGCAAGTGCCATAGAGAAGCATTTATTCTTGATTTCTTGCCTATTCCAAATTAGATAATGGAAATACCACATGGAAAACTTATTCTTTTTTATAAAATTTTGATATCTTGTCAATATCACTAAGTAAAATGCAAATATACAAATTATACTAAAGGACATAACATGTTTTCTTTTCTGTTGTTAAAATAACAAATTGTTAAGCATGACAATTAATGTAAATTCATGAGGAGATCATCATAATTTATTAAATTCATGCTAAATCCTATAACTTTTATTTTTTTCCTTTGTTTATCTTATAAATTAGATAGAATTTAATGATTGGATAACACTCCCTTTTGTGTTTTTTTCTTCTGATCTTATTCCTATATAATAACTAAGAACACTTAACAAAGGAAGTGACTATTAAATGAAATACAACAGAAATATAAAATGACAGATTAAGTATTTTCTCCTAAAGAATTCAGAGAGGAAACATTTAACTTCAGCAGCATAAAGTTTTTTAATTTAAAATAATACAAAAGGTTTTGCAGGAATATATAAAGCAAATGTGCAAAGGATTAGGAAAATGCATAGAATTAATTTAATGACAAAATCCTCAGAATTAGGTTTACTCTTTGTAGGTGACACATTTAATTTAATAACACAAATTAAGTAGAGAATTCTACCATTAACTTTTACGCGAAAATAGGTTTAAATATACATTGAGATATTATTGGAAAAGAGGGAGTATGTCCATCAAAAGCTTAACCAGTTGCCAGATATTTCCTTTGTCTAGAAAGGAACAAAATATGACTTGGAGATATTAACAGACACACACACACAGACACACACACACACACTCAAATAAATTGAATCTTTATAAAGATAAAATAAAAATAAGTTTAGTTTTTTTGTAGTATATTAAAAAAGTAGTTGTTTGTCATCTTAGGGAACATCTTTTATAAACAATATTTTCCCTATGGTTTAAAAGATTTTTCTGTTAAGATGGCATTTCCATATTTTGGTGCAGATCTCATTCATAGAAATTAGTGGAATTATCCAAATTGAAAAATGAACACATAATATAGTCCAGTTGCTCATAAAATAAGAAAAAGAAATGGCTAGTATAAAAAGTTACTGTGGAAGAGAGGGGGGACTCAAGTACTCCTCAGATGAAGTATGTTAATAAAAGTCTGAATTGGAACAACAGTTCTGGAGGGAAGTTTGCCAGAATTTATCAGAAGCTTTGGAAGCCCTTTGTTTCAGTAATTTCACTTAAGGACATCTGTCCTAAGGAAATAATCAGAAAGGCATAGAAAATTTTAAATAAAAGAGTATACATCAGAATATCCATAACAGTTTCCTTTTATATGTTTTCCTTTGTTCTTTAATTTTCATTTTTCTGTTCCTGTTTTTCAACGTTAGCCAACCAAAATTTTAATTCCTAATTAGTAAAGAACCCCAGTAAATATGATTTCCAAATATATGTTTTATATATGTCATATATATATATTAGAAATTGAATTCTAATCCATTTGAACTACATATAATAGGCACTCAAGGGTTAAATTTTTTTCTTACTGTCTTTGTTACTTCTCAGGCAAAAAAAAAGGTCTTTTAAATCTTCTATGTGTTTGTGACAGGAATGTTTTAAATGGTAGAAAACAGAAACTATGATGGAAGGATAACCGATACAGGAAGAGGCTCTGTGTGCTTAAAATGCAAGGCCATCTACTGTGGGAATTCAGAGGTCTTGGTTTAGATTCCAGCCCTGTTACTAACCTTGGGCAAGTCTTTTAATCCCTATTGGAGACAATTTTCTTTTTATTAGTCGAAGCATGTGACCTTGCCATTTTTGTTGGTCAAAACACTTTCATACCAGCAATTTCTAGTTCAACCTGATAAAAATGAGTAACAGACTGTCTCATAACTCTAACAAACTGTGGGTCCATTGTGAAGTTAATGCCGTTGTGTCCCAAAAAATAATAGTAAGTAGTTTCTTCTTATTCAAATGATCTACTTTTAGGAGGCAAACGAGCTCCTTTGGCCATTCAGAAACCTTCTCATATCGTAGAGTGAAATGGTTAGCTCAGCAAACCTAGGACCTATTCTTTCACTTAAAAAAAGATTTTTTTCTGTTCACAATTCCATATTATGCATTGAAGCATATGAAATATTAGAAGCCACTAGGTTAAAAAAGATAATTGCTACAATTTTAGTTAATCTTGGTTAAAGACATTGAAAGCTCTTCAATAAATTAAAGAAAGTTTAAGAATAAATTAGTAAATATGAGTACTGAACATTTTTGTAAATAGCGTTAAAAAATCTTAAGTCTTACATAGTTTTCAGACTCTAGGGCCTAAATTTCATGTTTGATGAATGAGGGAAAAGGAACAAAATTGTAGAAAAATATTTACTTAAAAAGGGATGCAAATTCTAAAGATTTAAAGTTACTTTAAATAATATTTCATTAATTTATAATTTCTGTAAAGTGCCATAATTTTCCATGTTTTCACTTACAGCTAAGAAAAATTAGTTTGTTGATGTCGTGTGAATGCCCTAATAGAAATAATAATTGCCCTAATAGAAATAATAACAGACTCAGAGTTATTGCAGGGAAACCATGGACGTTTTCTTATATAAATATGGAATTTTTCTTACCTATTGTATGGTAAGATAAAAAAGAGAGCAATTAGATTCAGAAACCTTACGAGCTGAGAACATTTGTTAACACTCAAGTAGGAGTTACACTTCTTTAGGAAAAACCTGTTTGCACAATAATTCAGCTGTTGGAGGCGGTGATATTCGGTAGAGGTTCAGGCTCCTCACCCACTCTCTTCTTCCTTCTGCCCTGGCCTTGGTGCTGATTCTGCTAGAAGTAAACAACCAACCATGTTGCATCACCTCAAGTTGTAAAAATGGCATTGGCAACACACTCGAATCAGTAGTCTTTTGAAGTCTTACATTCAGATTCTAGTGGAGACAAAACAGAAGGGACAGGAATTATTTTGAATTCCTACCAAGTGTCTCTTAAACATGGAGCTGATAAGTTACAGAAGAAATTGTGGGGATATATCTAAAGTCTTTTTCATCTACTGTCTTGAGACTGCCTGCTTTGAAGTAGTCTGTCACATACTGACTGGGATGACATGTCTTTGAGAAGTAGTTCCAATTTAAAAAGAGCAGTGAGTCACCCTTCACGGGGTTGACATGGACAGTGATCATTGATGTAAGAAGGTCAGTCTTTGGAAGGAAATGATGTGGTCAGAAGAGAGGAGCTCAAGCAAAATTCAGAGAAGGGCACTGAGCCAGTTTCTTGCTTCCCAGCCAAGCGAGTCCCTCAGCTACAGGGATCCCCTTTGAAGCCAAACCTTTGAAGGGTATGATAAAAATTGGGCATTTTCATGTCACTTCTTAGGTATATTGAGTGCCAAAGAGTCACATACTCTGGGATTACCTGTGCCATTCCAATAAATCCCCCAAGGCCCATAGTTACAATCTATAGTCAAAGAAATGCCTTGCATCTTCAATGATTTGATTGCAGTAAGTCATGGGAACAGGAGATGGGTTGATGATAGAAGGCAAAAATACTTTTATTGTAGCACCTCTCAGGTTCTTCAGGCTATTATTTGTTCCTGGACATTTGGAATATAATCTGGAGAAACATGCTACATTTCAGTTATTTCAAAATAATACTAAAAAGGAATTTCATGTGATTAATTTAATCCTCCCCTCATTTCCCTCTCCTGCCTTCTTTCTTCTCCCTTTCCAAACGCTTTTCTGACTAGTGGAAATGAGTTGCACGATAATATAAACTTAATGAAGTTTCTCATAAATATTTGAATTGAAAACTCTAATGTCGAAATACTGAAGGGGTCTCTAATAAAGAAACAATTTCTAATCCATTTGGTTATTAAAGCATTCCCGAGCAAACGCATTAAAACAATCCAAGTCCTGGATAAGAACGCTTACAGGGCAGGGAATAGGTTGCTTAAAAGGTGTTGAATGTGGCTGTTGCTTCCTGCTTGGGCAGGTGTCCAGTCACAAATGGACTTCCCAAATGGGCTCCTTTGCACCCCACTTCATACTTGGAGAGGACTTCAGTAGTTGAAACTGAAATTCCAGAACTTGTTTCTCAGAATTGACTTTGAGATTATTTATTATAAAAAAGACCAGACTATCCATCACTGGAGGATGAAGATTGAATGCATTTGGTGACTGTACAAGTGTCAGTTATTTCAATGAAAAAAGTGAATTGGGATTTTACACTTTTATTTTATAACAGATTGCTGCAAAGTAAAGTTTTAAACAGTTCAGAACCTTCTGTTGTCCCTTTTTCTTTGATTAATTTCTCAAAAGCTATAAAACAAAAAGAAACTTTCCATGAATTATTTAGCATGTGTACTTTAAACTGATATAGATATATACTTTTTAAGTTTACTGCTGCTCTTCTGAAAGTATGTGTGTGTATTTATATATATGTATATATACACATGCATATACATATATGTATGAGTAATATGTATGTATACACATACATAGGGATATATATGTGTATGCATATGTGTGTATGTGTATATATACACATTTTTTTCTGCATAGAGTACATCTAGTTTCATCACATTCACTTCATCATGTTTGCTTGTAAAGCTGTATCATATGACAAACAATGAGACTTTTCTTGCCTTGAGAACTTAAAAGTATTGATTTTCCTAGAAATGATGCTTTACGAATAAACAAACAAATAGACAAACATATATTCTGTACAGAGGCTGTGGAGGGTCTTTCACGTGAATTCTTATTGAGTTACCATGTCTGTATGCTTGTTTTAATTTGCAATTTTCGCAAAAAGTAGTTTTTAGGTATTCTTTACAACTTCTTTCACATGTATCTTTTTTTTAAGGAAAAGATACATACAATTTTATTTTAGAATAAATTCTTGCATAACAATACTAAAATATATTGAAATGTATTTTGACTACCTATTTCTAAAGATAAATAAATAAAAATCTGTCAGAGATATGGCCTGATGTACAAGGAATAAATATAATGTAAGCTGAACTGATTTGTATCAATTAGGACTGTGTTCAGCCTTGAATTATGGAAAACATGATTAATGGTGGTTTAAAGTTATGCTGGCCATTTTTATTATATAACAAGAAGTTCTGGGTAAAAATCATTTTAACTGGAGTGAGATGATACCTCATCATAGTTTTGATTTGCATTTCTTTGGGACAGGCAGTCCAGGGATACAGCAACAGGTCCACAGTGTTATCAAAGGCCCAGGCATCTTCTTTCTATTTCTCTATCCATTCATCCCTTCTATTCTAGACATGTTGTGTGACTTTTCTGTTATGGTGGCAAGATGACTGCTGCATCTCTAAGTGTCACATCAGTTTCCAGACCAAAACAAAAACAAATGAACAAAAAAACCAAAACAAACCAAAACAAAAAAGCAAAAAGGGAAAGGAGGAAAAGACTAAAAAAAATGCTAAGAAGAGCTTGCTAGCTGAGCCTATCCCTTTACATTTCCCATTTGTTACCATCTTCTCTTTGAGCACAGTGGGGTTCCAAGATCAGAAGGGAGGCCAAAGGGGGTCAGCATTTTAGCTTTCTGGCCTCAATAGAAGAAGGCAAGGAAACTGTTAATGGCCTTGGGAAGTAAATTCAATGTCTGCGACTCCATTCATTTCAACTTACTACCAAAGGTAATAGCAGGCTAAAGAAAGACAATAGGAGAAATCCTTTCTGTGAATGATTTGTCTTAAAGGATACTCCTATTTTTATTTTTGAGAATATATCTGGAATCACTAAAGAAACTAGAAACGTAAGGACACCATCTCTTGCATAGTATGCCACAAATGCACTTTGTATGAGATATAATACCTTGCATCTACAATATTTAAAGATTTCTACCCTTTAAGGCATTTTTATGTTGTATATACCTATGCTGTCAAAAATAAAACAGACATTAAAAACTTATTTTCATTTTTGATGAAATATGTACATAAATTATTTTACTTAAATTGCAAAACAAATGTTTCAGTGATCGTCATTCCTGATTTATCAGCAGTGTTTCTCAGCGTGAAAAACCTTATAGTTAGCAAAAGTGGCAAATGTGTGACTGCGTGCAGAAAAGATGGAGTACCTCATCAATTTATTTTGATCATCTTACAGAAAAAGTGTGATTCCTTCAGGATTGAAAGTAAGGAGAGAAGCATGATAAAATGTTGGACTGACATGACATAGACATAGTTTGTATATATAAAGCCTGAAGACTCATATTCAGTGTTTTTGTCATTGTTATGGTTTCATTTTGCTTTGTTTTATATTTTTTTAATTAAAAGTTTTTTTTTTTTTTTTTATTTTCTTACCAACAACTGCTAAGGAAAAGGCATGCTAGTGAACCACTTTTTTTTTAAGGTTGTTCTGAATTGTTAAATATGACAGTTTGAGCTTGGATGTCTTTAAAACAACATTACTGTCTGATGCAAGAATCCATATAAACTTTCTATTTTTCAGACACTTTCAAAACCATATACTATTGGGTTAGATGACAGCTGGATGACAAAGCAGTGCATTTATAACAAGGGCAGATACTGCTACTTGCCTACCCACTATTTATTCCCTCCTTCTCCCTTAATGTCAGAACCTCACTTTGGTTTGAGACACTAATGTGCCCACTAAATAACTATATTTCTCAGCCTCTCCTACTAAATTGTGATGCAAGCAGACCAGTGGTGCCTAAGTATGTCATTGGCGGGTTTTCTGGGAAAGCTTTTAAAGGGAGCAGACTCAGCTGCATATACCTTTCCTCTCTTTCGTTCCTTTTCTTCCCTTTCCCCTTCCTGTAATAAAAATAGGAATATAATGCAAGGAGACACAACTTTCGTCTTAAGAAGATGAGGATGAAAACTATATGCTGAGATGAATGGCATCTGGAGTAGTTACTATACGCTTGTTACATCATCCTGGATTGCTTGATATTTGACTTCTTGTTATGCAAAACTCTGTGTGCTGAAAACAGTGTTGTTTGGGTTTTCTTTTATATGCAACTGAACACAATTTTTAACTGTTACAGTAACTTAAAGGAGAATGTGTAGAGTCTTATGACAGTTGAATCTCTTCATAGCAGTCTGCTACAATATTATATAAGCAGTGTATCTGATGCTTTCTTCAGACAGATAACAAGAAGCCTCAGTTGCTTTAGAAATCAGAAAAAAATAAAGGCTTTAGAGCAATGGTATTAGCCCCTCCCCATATCATTAGGTTTCCATATTTGTAGGGCTCAGTCTTCTCCAATATATCCTGAATATCCTTATAAATTATGTCTTTGATTAACAGAGCCTTATTTGGATAACATCATTCTGCAAATATTTTACATTTTTGCTTTGGGTATTTCCCCCACATACAGGGATCATCTTAGGTTTTAAAGCATTAGTTTAAGGATAATGCTATCATACAATTATAGGTACTTCATCAACCACTGAATATATTAAATATATAATTGCTGCCCTGGCATAAACTAAGTCATATCATGAGAAGGTCTAGTGCTATCATTATCTGAAAATAAATATTTATTACTATATGCTCCTTTTTGTAATATAACCTGTAACTTTTAGTTGGGTGAGAGGGGGGATAGTAAAGACAATTTGCTTAGTCAAATAAAAATTGTGAAGTTGAAAATATACACTGATGGGACTAGCTTTCTGTAAAATAGGTTGTTTAGATTATATAGCTCTGTCTTATGTTTATGTTGCCTGTGAATCTCAATAGTGAATTTTTAATTAGCTGGCAAAATGTAGTAGCGCAGTAAATCTTTGTCTTTTATGTACACATGTGTTTTGTGTTTCTAGTATTCATCTTGTAAATTCTTTAGCTCACATGGTGTATAAGCACCACAGGCCCTCTATGGTGTAATCATACATCTGTAGGCCAGATTTTCTCCATGGTTTCTGTTGAGTTCTCTTCATCCATCTGTAGGACCATTTACAACCATATGCTTTTGGTATCAAGTGAGAATAAAAGGATTGACTGAGGCCACCAGTAAAAGGATGACCAGTCATTTGGGGCTACTGAAATGTTTCGCTTGGGTATAGTCACATGCTAGAACATCTGCTGGATTGCTGAGGCTCTGTTTTTCTCAGAGTGAGGCATAAATAAGAATGGTTAAGAAGGGTTCCTCCACTGAGAGTTTATCTATCCATTGCCAGTTCCTTTGTTCATTTCTCATAGTTAAATATAGTAGTATCTAGGCATTATCTGGTTAGAAGGCGTTAAATTTGAGAAGAGGGGTTATAAATTTTAGGCTACTGACTGCTGTCAAATTTTCAATTGTCTTTTGATGTTATGGACATCAGAGTTTTACCCTATAGTATTTGAATTAGAGCAGGAAGAAATTAATGTGGCCTGAAGTTGTCAGGTGAATATCAAGGCAATTCATTTTTTTAATCTGTTCCGTCAGAAACTTTCACTAACAGGGAGTTAATTACCTTCTAAATTGGAATTTTGTGTCAGCATTGAGTAATATTTAATTCATAATGGCCTTGGAGGTCTTCAAGTTTTGTTTCTGGGAAGTGATCCCAATTGGACAGGCTGAGCTTCTGACAGGATAACTGATTCCCTATTTGGTATACTGTTCTTTACACGTCCATGTTTGGACTAGTGCATCAGTGAGGCTTTTACTAGCCCAAAAGAAGCTTTCAAAAAGAGCTAGTTTATGACAAGTTAAAAGTCTTTAGGTTAGAATGCACAAAACTGGGTAAATACACATTTTGTTTGAGCTAGGCTTAACGCTTAAAGGTGCCCTGTCTTTTGTCATTAACTTACTCTGACTGAGTGTTAATTTCTCAACTGTTAAAGTAAGAGAATGATTTATACCTGTCTCTGAAGCAATGTTATTATGGGCAAAGTATTTATGATTGGCAGAACACTTTGTGTTCTCAGAAAGCTATTTAAGTACCAAATAATAACATTCAACGTGTTACATAGGAGCTTCTTAATGCATGTGAGATTACAGTTCATAATGGAAATATGAGAATGGATAGGTCTTGACAGTTGAAACTGCTCCTTAGTTGAAATTGCTAAAATGAAAAATTACTGCCTGGCACGCTTATCATTGTGCAACAGAGCCTGCTATCTGTGAGAGATTATTTTGCACTTCCTATAATTTGTAGGAAAAGATTATGTCCCATGAAATGGCATCTGTATTCACATATTAGATGTTAGACATTGTGTGATGCTACAATTTTTCAAACTATCAGTAGCAGCCTACGTATAGCAAATGAAGGAAATAGAATGCACTGGGTGATGGATGGGGACTTAAAAATTATTTAATTAGATAAATGACTTTTATTTAGCATGGTCTCCAGGTTGAAATACCTACAGGATTTATGCTTACCTCAAATCTTGAAATTGAGACAAAGTCAATAAATACAGTGTTATATGTATTTCTGATGCACTGAGCTTGTAATGGAATGAAAGGTAAACAAAAAATTGGAGGCTCAGATTATGGTCCAGGTTCTGTCACACATGACTGTGTTTCTTTCATCTGAGAAATATGTGGCTTGCCTTGTTCCTACTTGTCTGGGGAAACTAATATGATGTGGATGAGAGTACAGGACAATATTATGTGATGCGGTCTGGTTTTCAGCTTTGCTATGTCAGAAACCTGACTTATTGGCATGCTTAATGTGGGTCTGTCTCTTAGGGCTCCATACGCAAGCACCCAGAAACTAATGAATCAAAGCAGAATGTCAGTGTATTAATGTGTAATGAGAAATAGCACTGCCAAAGGGGCTATCATTTTTAGCTATCTGATTTTCTCCCTAAGGCTGGAGGAACTAAAATATAACTAAAAGCCTGTACAGGTTGCGTGGAATCAGTTTAGGTTGAATGACATAAATTTAAGGTAACGTAATTCATGCAAATAAAGTTTTGTTTGTCACTGGGACCAAAAAAACCGTATTTTTGGGCCAAAATGGACTTTACCTTGGACTGAGCCTCTGAGATTGTTCATTTTACACATTTTTCCAAACTTTCATTGCTGACTCTCCTTCTCATTTGTTATTATTTATTTTAGTCACGTTATAGCCAGTTTTCCATGTCTGGGAGCCACTTTGGGCTTTACAAAATGAGTTGTCTTATCTCTGACCTATTATATGGTGATTTATAATTTAATTTTCAGAGGGAAAGCTTATCTCCCTTATTTCTAAGTTCTTCATGGAAGTTTTTGCTGCCTCTGCTCCCCTACTGTCACTGCCTATGGTAGATTAATTCAGTATTTAAAGAACTCAGATCTAGGGCAACTTTCTACTCAATTAATGTATTTATTTTGAGAGTTCTTAGTGTTTAAGAGGCAATTAGACTTTTCAGATTTTAGTCTCATCCTTTAGAAAAAAAAAATTTGTTTGAAATACTAGCTAGGCAACAGAGGAGAAATAGCCTTATCTTTTTGACACAGTTTAGTGTCAAATAACAAGACAAACAGAAACCTGGAGGGGCTGCTGCAGTTGTGTGCTTCACATCAATTTGGTTTACCTTAGAAAAGTGAGAAAACTTGCTCCTTCTAGGGGTCCTCTAGGAAAATGAAGAGCTATTGTTTTTAAACGTTTTGGTGAAAGAGAAATCTGTCTGAAGCCTCTAAGCCCCACAGTTACATTATTCAACTCTATCATTCACCCTTGCAATTAGGTAATATTTTATTAGTGTAGCCAAGGAACCCTGAGAGGAAAGGCATTAATGGAGTTTCACAAACTTTCCCTACCACAGCGCTGCTGAGTTTCAGCACTGCCCTAGATTCAGGCATCTGCTGATTCAGCTTTGCAGGCTCCCAGCTTTACCTAGAATCCCCTGCTGTTCCTGGAATCCCCATCCATTGACCTTGTTTCCCCTCCAGATACAGAGATAGCATTCAAGAGACACATCTCCTTCCCTCCCTCACCTATTGTCCTTAATTTTTCTGTGAGACATGACTTTCCTGGTAGCTTTGAGAGCTTAAGGTTGTGAGGGCTCCAGGTGACCAAATCCCTTAAAGATCACAATTGCCTGGAAGTAGTTCTGCTCCTAGCTAGAAAAGTCAGCAATCTTGGAGAAGAGGTGAACACTGCCAACCAACATGGGCAATCTCTGATAGAGTTTCTCAGAGTGACCTTTCTTGCTCTGAGAGGCCTGCTTCTGACCATTATTCCCAGTCATTAGGAAGGGATGCATTTTGCATCTTACGGGTCAGTGGTTTATGGCAGCATAGAAAAAGTCTGAGACTAGAATCATATCTTTTCCTACCTGTGACAAGAATATGGAATTGGGAATGTTCATAAAGATCTAAGATATCTAATTATATTAGAATATTTTCTACTTGTCTAGGATATTCAGTTTATCTTTTCTTCAGGCACTCTCCAAACAGCCTGTGTAACAATGAAGCCATTTCCTTGCTGGTAGGGCAGTTCAGGTTCTTGTCTTCACCACACAAAAGAATTTGAAAAGGAGACCAAAGTGAAAGTATAGAAGCTTTATTGGGAGGGAAAGGAAGTACATGCTTAAGAGAGGAGCGCAGACGTGTTCAAAAGAATAAGACAGCACAACGTGGTCAGGGCTCACATACTATATGGATAAGCATAATGAAGGTGCAGAATATGCTATAATAAAGGGAGGGGATTTCCTGTAAGTGGGCAGGCAATTCCCCTAATTGGGGTGCCACCTTTTTCTAGACTAAATATGGTCAGTCCGGAACTGTCATGGCGTCGGGTGCATGAAGGGAGTGGGAGGTTTCCCTTCGGAAATTTTAGGGTAATAAGGGTGTAATATAGCCAAGTGGTGGGGGGTCAGTCAAGCTTTCAGCCATCTTGGATTTAACCAGTTGTGGCTGGTTTCTTCTTTGCTACATTCCTATCTGTGCCTAAAGCAGGATGTCTGCAATCTGTCTTCATTGTTGCAACCTCTCATAACAGTTTCTTTCTGCTAGGGGAAGGGTACTTGTGCTCACCTGTTTGACTCCATTTGTATTTTAGCTATCTGCAAGTAATCATGCTTGTTCCCTTGCTAACTGCCTGCCTCAATTCCTCTGTTTATACCCCTTTCAATGAATTCCTGATGAAGGTGGACTTCTCCTGATGGTAATGTCTTATTGTCTATTTTTCCAACTTTTTCTCAAACCTTCCTCTCCTTTGCTCATTGTGCTGTGACCCCACTGACCCCTTCCAGTTCTCGGAGGAATACTTTATACTCTCAAGACTCAAGGCCTTCACATGTTTCCTCTGCCTGGAATTTTGTTGCCTCTTCTCTTTACCTGGCTTCTGGTCCTCAGACATTCGTTACCCAGGTTTTTCCCTACTGGCCCTCCCCATCACAGTATTCTCTATTACATCATTGTGTTTTTTTCATAGAACTTGTTACAAATTAGACTTACATACATTTATATGTAGTTTATTTAATGTCTCTCTCAATTGATGGCCAGACTTATTAACATAGAGATCACATCTGTTTTTTTTTTTTTTTTCTTGAGACGGGGTCTCACCCTGTCGCTCAGGCTGGAGTGTGATAGCATGATCTCGGCTCACTGCAACCTCCGCCTCCTGTGTTCAAGCGATTCTTCTGCCTCAGCCTCCCGAGTAGCTGGGATTACAGGTGCCCACCTCCATACCCAGCTAATTTTTTGTATTTTTAGTAGAAATGGAGTTTCACCATTTTGGTCAGGCTGGTCTCAAAACTCCTGACCTCGTGATCCACCTGCCTCGGCCTCCCAAAGTGCTGAGATTACAGATGTAAGCCACCATGCCTGGCCACATCTGTTTTATTCATTATCACATGCCCAGCATTTAGCATTGTGTTTGGCATATATTAGGTGCCCAGTAAGTATTTTATGAATAATTATGAATATATGAATCTAAGATGCCATTTCTAGCCTAATGATTTACTGATTCTCTATGCCATTGTAACAAGGAGCGGGCACCACTCTGGATACCTTGCTTTCAAGGCGGTAGCTTGCCTGGAAATTCTCTGAAATGCCTTTGGTGTCATTCTTCCATTGTCTTGATGAATAGAACCTGGCTTCCTACCATCCATGTTAATCTCCTTAATAAAAGGTTGCTTGGTCTCCTTAGTATTCTCTCCTGAACAGCATGCTTTTCTGTTTTTTACATAGCCTGCTGAGAGTTCTCTAGATCTTTCCATTCTGCTTCCCTTTTAATTATAAATCCTATCTTTAAATTATTTCTATTTTCTGCCATTTTATTCTAAGCAGCCAAAAGAAACCATGTAGTACCTTGAATACTTTGCTGCTTAGATGCTTCTTCTGCCAGATGTCCTAGCTCTTAAGTCTTAAGTTCTACCTTTCACAAAGTCTTAAGACAAAGACACAATTTCACCAGGTTATTTGCAAGTGTAACCAGAATAGCCTTTTCTCTAGTTTCCAATACCTTATTCCACATTTCCATCTGAGACCTCATCACAATGTCCTTTTTTGTCCACATTTCCACCAGATTCTGATCACAATAATTTAAGAAAAATGCTTCAGACATTTTCTCCATTTCTTTCTTCTGAGCTCTCACCTGAATTACCACTGATGCTCTGTTTATGGCAATTTGGGCTTTTTCTAGCCTGCTCTTCGAAATTCTTCCAATTTGTATCTGTTACCCACTTCCAAAGCTGCTTCCACACTTTCAGATAGTAACAGTTTCTTATAGCAACAGTCCCACTTAGCTTCTCAGTACCAATTTTCTTTCTTAGTCTGTTTTATGCCTCTGTAACAATACCTGGGACTTGATAATTTATATACAACAGAATTTTATTTGGCTCATGGTTCTGGAGGTTGAGAAGGCCAAGATCAAGTGCTGCATCTGGGGACAACTTTCTTGCTGTGTCATAATATCCCAGAGGCATTAAAGGGGCGAGAGAGAACACATAAGGGAGCAAGAGGTGGTCCAAACTTGCATTTATAATGAACTCACTCTCATGATAACAAACCCATCCCCATGATAATCACATTAATCTGTTTATGAGGGCAGAAGCCTCATAACCCAATCACCTCTTAAAGGCCCACCTCTCAATATATTTGCACTGGAGATTAAGTTTCCAACACGTAAGCTTTGGGAGATACATTCAAATCATAGCAAAAATGTCATATATTTTATCCTATTTTCAACACAAGTCCCTTTCTAAAATAATCTCTTGCAAATCATTGAAAATTAATATGTGATTAATAATGATGATATAAACTGGTGAAGACAGGGATGAGGGGAACTTTGTAAAATGTAACTGAGCATGGTACCTTTCCTTAGAAATTGCTTGTGTTAAATAACCTCAGGGATACCCTACATTCTGATTACTTTCTTTTTAAAATCTCTATTCTCTTACTCACTGAAAAAAAAAAACCCAGATTAGTAGCATATTTTACCAATATTTGATACAATCTGTACATGTATGTGGATATTAATTCCAATGATGAATACAGCATGTTTCTCACAGTCAATTTGAAGGAGTATGTTGTGAGAGGAGAAGTACAGTGTGCCTTGTGTGGAATGAGGGTTATGCAGTGATGCTGCATTAATTGCCTGTATAGCATTTATGTATTATGATAATTTATGCTTTATTCAGTTGGAAGTTATTTTTGTATATATTATATTGATAGAATTTCTTTCTTCAAGAATCTCTTGTTTAGGAGAGCCTCACCTAAAATATCTATCTATCAAATTTAAATCTATAGTGTTTTTCTTTTTCTATATTGATAATTTTGGGTAAACAATTTTCACTTTCCTGAAAGTTCCCTCTTTTTAGTTCAACTGTTTCCCTAGATTGTCTCCACAATACAGTTCAAGACTGAAAATTTTCTGCTAGAAAGCAAAACCAAACCAAACCAAAACAAAACAAAGGCTGGGCAAGGTGGCTCATACCTGTATTCCTAAAACTTTGGGAGTGGAGGCAGGTGGATCAGTTGAGGTCGGGAGTTTGAGACCAGCCTGGCCAACAGAGCGAAACTCCATCTCTACTAAAAATACAAAAATTAGCTGGGTGTGGTGGCGAGTGCCTGTAGTCCCAGCTACTCAGGAGGCTGAGGCACAAGAATCACTTGAACCCGGGAGGCGGAGGTTGCAGTGAACCGAAATTACACACTGCACTCCAGCCTGGGTGCCAGAGAGAGACCATGTCTCAAGAAAAAAAAAAAGCAAAAGAAAGGTTTTGTGGTATCTCTCAGGAGGGAAGGACACACACACACATTAGCAATTTTAAGGCATTTCCACTGTGCTTTAAAGTCATCCTGTCACTACATTGGTTTTTAAAGAATGTGAATGCTGCCGAGAAAAGTGTGACCTGCATGGATTTTTTAATATTTTTTCTTTTATTTTTTATTTTTTTTTTTTTTTTTGAGACGGAGTCTGGCTCTGTCACCCAGGCTGGAGTGCAGTGGCGCGATCTCGGCTCACTGCAAGCTCCGCCTCCCGGGTTTACGCCATTCTCCTGCCTCAGCCTCCCAAGTAACTGGGACTACAGGCGCCCACCACCTCGCCCGGCTAGTTTTTTTTGTATTTTTTAGTAGAGACGGGGTTTCACCGTGTTAGCCAGGATGGTCTCGATCTCCTGACCTCGTGATCCGCCCGTCTCGGCCTCCCAAAGTGCTGGGATTACAGGCTTGAGCCACCGCGCCCGGCCATATTTTTTCTTTTAAAATGTGGTTATATCAGGCTCTAATCAAATAAGTAAAAAAGGGAATCAGCAGAATACACTGAAAAACTATTTGGTATCTTGCCGTGGATTGGTGATACTTCATAGACCTTGGACATTTCAAAGGCAGAGATATTTTGCACCATAGACTAATGTTAATTCTACCATAGCAAGGGACACTGGCAGTTTCAGAACCTGCTGCTTTATTTCCCATTTTAGCAATTTCCATATGGCTCATATGGTACCTACCAGCAGGCTTTGTCAGGCAGGGCCACTGAGTCACCTGTGGCATTTGGAACATCCTGCTGGGTTTGTATCATAACCAAGAACAATTTCTATTGTTAGCAAATTCTGTGAAAAATTCTCATGAGGTAAATACAGCCCAAAGAGAAGGCTGCTTTGGGATTTCCCTGAGTCAGAGTAAAAAATTGGTAGGAAAAAAATCTTTGGCAGCAGATACTTTTATCCTGCTGTGCAGGAATAGTCTAGGAGAAAATGTTACAACAGAGAATTTACTGAGGCTGATTTGCTTGATTTGAATCCCTTTGGGAAGGCTATTTTTCTTCATTTTAAAATATTAATTTCAGTGTTTTATTTACTTTACTAGAGTTATACAATCAATGCATGAATTCAATTTATTTCCCTATAATTAAATTGGAACATTACACTTGAAGCAGAATTCTGCTCTGACCATCCACCACAGTGTGATTCTTTATTTTCCTACGCTCCCTCACCCCTACCCATTCCCACAAACCCTCAGTAACCATGCTTGAGACTTTTGCTTGTATTCCTGGAGAATTATGTTTTTTAAAAAATCTTTTCACATATAGAAATCGGTGCCCATAGAAAATATATAATTTTCTATTCTTCTTTAAAGAACATAAACTATAAGAAAAGAAACATTTGATGTTGATAAAAATGTCTTGCAAAATCTCCAGGGTTTAAAAAAATAATAATCTCATGCATTTCCTTTCTTTTAAAACTTAGCTAAAATTTTATTGATTGTTCTTTTTCGAAAGTAGAACTCCAAAATATCCTGGTTAATACTTTGTAGATAGTAGGAGAGTGTTCCTAGGGAAAACTTGGCTTTGTATCTGTCTCAATAATTCTTTACTCTGTTTCTAAAGGAAGGGGCCAGTGTGAAGTGGTGGCTGGACACTGTTTTGAGTACTAGAAGGCCTGGGTTGTAATTTCATCTTTGCCACTGCTCTCTTTGTGACCTTTCTACTTTTGACCTCTGTGAGATCTATGAGGACTTCCTGTACTCTGAAGTTCTAGGATTCTCTACAATTCATCAGTATTTTGCCAAGCTGAATACATTATCTTGGCTGGGGAAAAAGTTTTGTGTCACTATAGTGATGGATGGATAGCTCTTGAGTTACAGGATCTGGTGTCAAATTGTCTGGGATTGAAACTATCTTGTCTGCTTTCAGATGTCTATGACCCAGACGTGTTACTTACCCTCTTTTTACCTCAATCTTTTTTATCTAGAAAGAGAGTGACAGTAATACGTATCTCTCATAGGCAGCTTATGGGTTAAATGAGGTAATGTATAAAGAACACTCAGAAAAGCAAGTGTTGAATACATCTTAATTCTCATTAAATTTTGCAGGTATCTATTCACTTCCGGGGGCAATAATTTCCTCGTCTTCAATCATTGTTTTAATTGTATATGGATATTTGTAAAGCAATATGCTGACTCTGTAAGAGATAAATTGTGATAACTGTGGGGTCCTTGAGAGGGAATTCTTTGTATGAAAAGGAGACTAGGGATGAGGCTTCAATATGGGTTCCAGGAGTGGCATGGAAACTGGTACCCAAGTGCATCTTGACTCAGTCATCTTTGCAAAGCTTGTTTACCTTCAGAGAAAGAAAGTTGTGTTTGTGAATTGAAAGGCCTACCTCATTAAAATCTTTTTTTTTTTTTTTTTTTTTTTTTTTTTTTTTTTGGTAGAGGCTGCTACTTGTCTCCAGTATTTAGCCCACCTTGTGTAGTAATAATTTTTTTCCTGGACATGTGGCCTTCTACAATAAACATCACATTTCCAACCCCCTTTGTGGTATAGTGTGGCGAGATGACTACATTTTGAACAGCGGGTCTCAACAGAGGTGATGTGTGTAATTACTACACTTTGTTCTCAAAAGCGTGTGTGGAATGCCAAGGGAATGCATATGACTTCCCCTTGCCTCTTTTCCCCTTCCTGCTGGGTAGATTATAAATGTGATGGCTGGAGCTACAGGAGTCGTCTTGCACTGTGAAATGGAAATCACCTTTTAAGGATGTTTGAGAATAAGATAGAAAAGGCAGTAGTAAACTTATCTTGTTTAAGATACTATTGTTATTTTATTTTATTAGTTAAGCCTATGTGTTAACTAATATAACCTTAATAGTTTGGGGATAAATAATCCTGTGATTGAACCTTCTCCTATTCTCCCCATTCCTAACTGAATATAACCTGCAAGGAGGGAGTATGGCTTCTTATTTCCCAATAGATCATTGAGTTTGGAGGGCATGGAAAGAGAATCTAGACCCTAGGACATGAAAGACAGCAGGTATGTGCTTCTCAGGAGAAAGATCCATGCTGATTCAATACAGTATTAATTTATTATTTACTGAGTATACAAGATAGCTGTAGATGTGCTAATGGCACATATAAAAAAAGATATTCTGTATAGTGATAATTATATAATAATAAGAAGAATGCTAGCTTCTTAGACATGAACTGATTAGAATTTGTGTTATGAATCTTTATATGATAGGCATTGAGTGATGAAATAAACCATTTTTCTCTAGCAGTTTTATAATATAAGCAATTATTTTTCTATTGTGAGCATTCTACTTCAAATATGAAGTTTTTGAAGAGTAATCCTGTATTACTTCACTCAATGAAAATTCCACATCATATGATGTTAAAAGGCCATTTGTCTTTCCTGAAATTAACTTTAGTAAATGTTAATTATGATTATTTTCATTTATAAACTTAAAGCTCTTAGAAAACCATTGTATGTCTCAGCTTAAACATCTCTTCTACCAGCAATGAAAGAGCAGCTTTTATTTTTAAAAAAATAGAAATTAAGAGAAAAAAAGAAGAAATATGTGCCAGATATTTTGGGGGGCCCTTAAGATTCTGGGTAAATAACATAAATAAAATCTCTAGCTTCCTAGAGCTGAAAAATAATAATTTTTATGTTTTTTCTTTCTCATTTAAAAAAAACACACTTGATTATGTCACTTGTCAGGTTTCTCCTTCATTACTGAAGGAATCTAATTTTTTCTTTAGTTTGATACATCCATACACTCATTTCTTCAATTGTTTTATTATGAATCTTCTTTAGATACCATTAATCCTGAACATTATTAACAAACATTGCAGGAATGAAAGCACAAGAGATTTATTAAAGTGTAGAAAAAAATTTCCTATTTTGATGTAGTAATGTCTAATATTTTATTAGAATTTTGCACACAAATCCCAGCACTTTGGGAGGCCAAGGTGGGTGGATCACTTGATGTCAGGCATTTGAGACCAGTCTGGCCACATGGTGAAACACTGTATCCACTAAAAATATAAAAATTAGCTGGGCATGGTGGTGGGCGCCTATAATCCCAACTACTCAGGAGGCTGAGGTAGGAAAATCGCTTGAACCTAGGAGGTGGAGGTTGCAGCGAGCCGAGATCATGTCACTGCACTCCAACCTGCATGAAAGAGTGAGACTCTGCCCCAAAAAGAAAAAAAAAAAAAGAATATTGCACACGGAGTTTGCTCTTCCTGAAATTATAGTAACATCAGAATAAAAGGGAAGCAAGGCAAAGGGACATTGTAGGTAGATGACAGCTTTATTTTAAAAGAACCCAGGTTGAGAGAAACTCTTTATTCAAATCTTGGTTCACGATGGTTCGGTATTTTAACATCTGAAGCTTCTAGTACTTTTACTACTTGTAGCGCATGAAGAAGGAGTCTTTTTGGTTTGGGTGAAGTTTTCACCATTGCATTTTATTGTTCTCAATTTGACCATCTTATGTGAATTGTCACATATGTGTTACATCTGAAAATTACAAAGTCCTGTATTATAAAATATGTGAATTAAAATAGTAGTATTTTGTTTAAAGCTTTGAGGATCTATTCCTCTTGGAGTTCTGTCTCTTTCTACCAAAAAATTTCTTAAATATTGTATTGATCATATATTTTCTTTTAACTTATTTTGTGTTGAATTTGGGAAACATTACTTTTTTTTTTTTTTTTTATTCACAGCATCATAGGTCATGTTCCCCCATGAGATGGAAATTTGTCCACAAGAGGCTTATTTAAGTGCCACAGGAAACATCAATAAGGGAATAAGTAAAGCAGAGGGGGAATTTGAACTGTGTTGTATTTGCAACTGGATACAGTCAATTCTAGTGGAAGCTCTAAAATTGGTTTGGCCTTTAGAAATGTCTGATTTGAGACAAAGATCTTGGTTCCTCTGCATCAGCCATACCAAGGATAGAGGATGCTCCAATGAAAGGAGCATAACCTTGGATGAGACAGTTTCCTTTGGCTCAGGACAAGATAAGTCCTCTTTTTTTTTTTTTTTTTTTTAATGTATGTTAAGGTCTTATCTAAAATGTTTCTTGAAATGGATTATAATAATCAGAAAGAACAGGTCTTTAGTAATGCAGTTTTTTAATCCTATAGATTTTTTGATTTATTACAATTGTGGTGGTTATTGTTATTTGGTTCCGATGGAATGTATGTACTTTGTTTCCACGTGACCTATATGTGTATATCATTAGAACTACAAATTACAGTCTGCTCATGTTTATGGGACTCATTTTTTTCTTAACTTTTTATTTATAATTGGCACTTAATAATTGTCCATATTTATGGGGTACAGTGTAATGTTTCAATATGTGTATATCTTGTGCAGTGATCAAATCAGGGTAACTATCCTATGTATCACTTTAAACATTTATCATTTCTTTACGGTAATAACATTTGAAATCTCTTCTTTATTTTATTATACTTTATGTTCTAGGGTACATGTGCACAACGTGCAGCTTTGTTACAAATGTATACATGTGCCATGTTGGTGTGCTGCACCCATTAACTCGTCATTTACATTAGGTATATCTCCTAATGTTATCCCTCCCCTCTCTCCCCACCCCATGATAGGCCCCAGTCTTTGGTGTTCCCCACCCTTCGTCCAAGGGTTCTCATTGTTCAATTCCCACTTATGAGTGAGAACGTGCAGTGTTTGGTTTTCTATCCTTGCGATAGTTTGCTGAGAATGATGGTTTCCAGCTTCATCCATGTCCCTACAAAGGACAAGAACTCATCCTTTTTTTATGGCTGCATAGTATTCCATGGTGTATATGTGCCACATTTTCTTAATCCAGTCTGTCATTGATGGACATTTGAGTTGGTTCCAAGTCTTTGCTATTGTGAATTGTGCCGCAATAAATATACATGTGCATGTGTCTTTATAGCAGCATGATATTTAATCCTTTAGGTATATACTCAGTAATGGGATGGCTGGATCAAATGGTATTTCTAGTTCTAGATCCTTGAGGAATTGCCACACTGTCTTCCACAATGGTTGAACTAGTTTACAGTCCCACCAATAGTGTAAAAGTGTTCCTATTTCTCCACACCCTCTCCAGCACCTCTTGTTTCCTGACTTTTTAATGATCGCCGTTCTAACTGGTGTGAGATGGTATCTCATTGTGGTTTTGATTTGCATTTCTCTGATGGCCAGTGATGATGAGCATTTTTTCATGTGTCTGTTGGCTGCATAAATGTCTTCTTTTGAGAAGTGTCTGTTTATATCCTTTGCCCACTTTTTGATGGGGTTGTTTGATTTTTTTCTTGTAAATTTGTTTAAGTTCTTTGTAGATTCTGGATATTAGCCCTTTATCAGATGGGTAGATTGCAAAAATTTTCTCCCATTCTGTAGGTTGAGACGGAGTCTCATTCTGTCACCCAGGCTGGAGTGCAGTGGTGCGATCTTGGCTTACTGTAAGCTCTGCCTCCTGGATTCACGCCATTCTCCTGCCTCAGCCTCCCTAGTAGCTGGGACTACAGGTGCCTGCCACCATGCCCAGCTGAATTTTTTTTTTTTTTTTGTATTTTTAGTAGGGACAGGGTTTCACCATATTTGACAGGATGGTCTTGATCTCCTGACCTCGTGATCCACCCATCTTGGCCTCCCAAAGTGCTGGGATTACAGGTGTGAGCCACCGTGCCTGGCTCAAAATCTGTTCTATCTTGAAATATATACTACATTGTTATTTGCTGTAGTCGCCATACTTTGTATAGAACTTATTCATAGGATTCATTTTTATATTAAAACTGTGAACTTGTTATCTGCTTTTTGACTTAATTTGGAATCATAGAGCATGTATCCCAGGCTCTAAGATTCTAAATTAACTTCAAAAGAGTTAACTGGAATGATTTGCTTTTAATTCTTTCATTTACTTGTTGCTATCTTATAGAGATGGATTTCACTGCTTGTGCATTTTTGGAAAATAGTCCATCTCATCATTATATTTATTTGTTGTTCTAATCTAATTTTAATAAAATAGCTCAAAACTGGTGTTATGAAAATATTTGAAACTTTTTAAAGGTATAATTGCCTCTTAGGTTACATATATTTTGTTGGAATAATTTAGTTATAGCATATGGTATTAAGTCTATTACTTAGTAGTTGACATTATTATTATTATTATTATTTTACTAATGAGGCAAGTACTATCTTGAGTTGCAGATATGAACTTTGTTATAGCACAGTATAATACATTTATTTGTATTTGACAGCATTTAATGTCAATGTCAATGAATATGATTTTTTAATACTGTTTGTTTTATCTTTAAGTTGCAGCAACGTTCGTTGAAGAAAAATTATTTAATTAAAATTGTTTGATTTAATTTTTATTTTCAAATTGAATTTTTTTCTTTGTACTGAGCTATAAACATTACTTTATACTGAACTATAAACATTACTACCTATAGTCAGTGACTTATTATGCTTTAAATTATATGTATATTTAAATTAATACCTCTTTTCTGGTGGAAGTTGCTCTAAGCCAAAATTTTCAGAGTGAGTGTGTATATATGTATTGATATATTGAATACTTTTAAACCTAACTTATAAGTGATTTAAGCTCATGTCAGAAATACTCTAATAAGAGTGGAACAAAGAAGAAATAGATAATTAAACCCAAGGGAAATATACAGAATTAATAATTGAAAAGCAGAAAGTGAAGAATATTCATATGTAGACCACAAATCTCAATGTGGTACTTGAAGATGAACTTCCAACTTGACTCTGCCTTTTTCAGGAGCCGAACTAGAAAGAGAAAACTGCTTAGTTATATGACATTCACTGTTAGAGAGAGTAATAGCATTATTTTCAATGTGCAGATGAGGAAACTAAGACACAGAGGTTTATATAACCTGCTCAGTGGCAAATAGCAGCTGGAACCAGGATTTCAACACTGCTAAGCTGACTTCTGTCTAAACTCTTAAAATCCTTCCGTATGATATAGTTTTTAATATCTTCCCAAAATATTCTCACAGAAAATATAGTACCAAAGTCTAGAGTTTGTTGTAGCCAAATTACCATTCTGAAAAAGGTTCTTAGTGTATTTAATGATAATTGAAAGCATGCCTTTCTTTATAATTATTTTGTGTTAAAGACATAATATATCTAATGTACAAGCTACAAAATTAAGTATGATTGAACAGATTTTGATGCCTTAAAAAGGCAGATACACATTTTTTTTTCATTGATATCCAAACTATTAGGTTGACAATTGAACTCATAAACAGAGAGAGTAGAACAATGGTTACCATAGGCTGGCAAGGGTAGTGTGAGGGACAGGGGAGGAAGTGGGGATGGTTAATGGGTACAAAAATAGTTTTACATACAATAAATATCATGTAGTATTTGATAACACAACAGGGTAACTTCAGTTAACAAGAATTTACAGTACATTTTAAATAACTAAAAGAGTATAGTTGGGTTGTTTGTAACACAAAGAAGGGATAAATGCTTGAGGTGATGAATACCGCATTTACACTGATGTGATTGTTATGCCTTGTATGGCTGTATCAAAATATCTTACATACTCTATAAATATATACACCTACTATATACCCACAAAATTTAAAAATTAAAAAGCCAAATAAACTATTCGGTTGAACATTTGAAATGGCTGGCAAAAAGGTTAACCATTTTTTACTGTATTGCTCAGCCTAATATTGGAAGAATATCTTAAAATATGATAATATAAAAATGTCTTATTTGTTAGTAAGATCATAAGGAGATTTCTTATAGTAGGACTTTCAATCCTGTCTTGCCAGTCTATAAGTCTTCTTGAAAATATTTGGCATGATAACCTCTAGAAGGCAACTTGTCCTGGCAAGTCTCTCTTTCTTATGAGAATTTACTTATTTCTAATACAGTCTTACTGATGTAAGGAAATAAATGTACTTAATATGCTTTGTAAACTTCAAAGTGATATGTAAATATGAGAGGGCCCCATCATATATTTTAATATGTTAAATCAGATTGTCTTCAAATTCACCAGACTCTTTTCAAGTTCTTTCATTCTTAATGACTAGGCTACATTACATGGACACATTATCGCTCCATATTTCTGCCAGTTCTTCCATATCCAGGCTTGAACTTAATAAATTAAATATGAATTATAGCTTCATTGTTGTTTCTCTTTCTTCTTTCCCTTTTAAATTTATGCTATCTTGCTGTATTTTAAGAATCTTTGCAAGCCATCTTAAATAACATCTGGAACATAGCTTACTATAAATAAATATATTTGTTAAATAGAAGTTTTATATAATACTGATCAGTTCTACAGACTACTATGAATATGCAATATTGACCTAATTTAAGAACACATATATTTCCTTTAGTAGCAAAATCAATATTGCTTTTTTTCTTTTTTCTAACTCTTAGGCAGGAAATTCTGCTAGATATTGTCAGGGACATTGTCTTGTGAAAGTTTTACTTGAAAGTAATTAATGTAGATAAAATGGACACACATGAAACGG
The DNA here is from genome assembly GCF_049350105.2 of Macaca mulatta. Lineage (NCBI taxonomy): Eukaryota > Metazoa > Chordata > Mammalia > Primates > Cercopithecidae > Macaca > Macaca mulatta. Next base: position 129,576,675 of record NC_133411.1, read on the forward strand.
GTAAAGAACATGTCAGTGCTTAGAAGTCATTAGTAGACTTTAAAACATAAGCCTTGAGGAGGACCCAGGATCATTCAAGTGGTCAAGCTGGTGCAGTAGATGCCGAGCACATTTTTCAATAAGGCAACAAATTGACTATTAGGCAATAAGTTTTGCTCCCTGGTTCAACAATTAAAAAGAAGAATCAACAGTTTTGGACAGATGTTTCCCCATGCAATGACAACAGATTAAACCATATCTGAAGAAACAAATTTGATGTAATTCATTTTTGGCTGGGAAGGGGGCCGGGAAACAGATCCACAATCTCAGATCTAGTTTTTCTGTTCTGAGGGGGAAGTTTACCTGTGTTATGACCTGCAAAGTAACTGTATAGGTCATTCAACTGTCTGAGCTGCAGAGTTGTATTAACTCCCACAGATACTGTGGGTCTGGATAATAAAGATGTCATCCTGTGGTCAGCTTCTTGTTATTAATATGTAAACTTTGTAGACTTTTTCCTTTTCGTACACCAGATTCCACTTGCCTTCTCCGTCCCAGTAAGAACACGAATTAGGCCATCTTAGCTTCTTGTTGTCATTCCTAAATCTATTCATATCACGACTTTCAGCTCTGTGTATCTTCCAGAAGCATTTTTGTTATTTAAATATAATTGTGTGCCATTTCTTTCTCTTTCTGAATTTGGAATACATTGCTGTGCTATTTATATTTTCCCCTCAGGCAACAAATCCTGGCAATAACATGAATTATTGCTGTTCTCTCCTTCACTTACTCACGTTAGAGTGTATTACTGAGCTCAACTGTGTGTCCAGCCCTGGGTAGGGAACATAATTGGTAGTAGAGCCACCGCCACATGTATCAACTCTGCTCTCTACCCGAGATTAGAAATCACAAAATAATATTTTCTGGAAGTGCAATAGTTGGTTAAATCACACTCTCAAAAATTTTGAATGCCCCGATCTCAGAAAAATCATAGCAAAGTAACAAGATGAAAGAATATACAGTAATTATTTGCTGTTTCCCAGCGTTCTGAGACTATATCTACTTTTTCATTATTTTAGCAGACATTATTGTAGCCGAACTACCTTAACTATACCACATACATCTTTGAAGAGAATTAATAATGTATGATTTGACTGGCCAGTATCAAAATAATTTGCCCACTTGGGATCCCTACTCAGATAGTGTTCTCTAGATTGTATCACTGTATAGGTGTACTTTAGAGTCCTAGCATTATGCAAAGATAGAATTGGAAGAAACTTCAGTAATCATTAAAGTAAAAATAGTAAGCATATCAAGAAAGTAGCAGTCCTGTGAAATGAAGCCAATGTCACACGGTGAGTTAATAATTGAGGTGGATTGATAACCTAGGTTTACCTACTGCTAAAGCATTGGCTTTCCTGATAATTTGTTTTTCCTGTAACTCTGTATACACCTTCACCGTGATAATGCTTCTCCATGTTATAGCCTACATAGGCTAATTCCCAAGTATAACATGCAATGAATCAGAACAACCTCCCTTTCCCATGGTCTCACCTCCTAACCCCACATTTCTAGCCAAGTCTCCTAATTTCAGGAAAGTGAGATCTGGCAGTGATTGCTCATTCTCAGTCCCTCGGTTTTGGCTTTGGTCTTTGCCTCTGTCCAGAGTCCTAAACTTGACTTTGTGATTTAAACAAGATCAGGGTACCAGAAATTCACATTAGCATCGGTCTATAGCTATTGCTACATTTCTAAATCCCCATGTCAGTATGGCTGCTTATGCTGCTTCTGAGTGGGAGGTGGAAGGAAGAATGAAAAACAGTGAAAAATTCCTACAATTAGCACAAATGGAAGCTGGAGATAGTTAAAGGAAATTTTGAGAAGGAGAGGGTAAACAACAGGGGAGACAATATTATATTGATAAAAATAGAGGCTCTGTGTTAGGTGAGCTGGTTAGCTTTACTGAGCCTCCATTTCATCATCACCTTTAAAAGAGAAGTAATGCCTACCTTAGATGGTTTGTGAGATATATAAAATCTAATACTGAATAAGCATTGGGACAATGCTAATAATGAGTATTAATTTGAAAACAGTAAAACCTGTTTTAGTAAGAAAATGAGGATAGAGGAGTCATCAGTTACTCCTTTAATTAATATGCATTATAACAAGCAGAAAAGCAAAGATATACACATAGATTAATCTGGAAAAATATAATGTGAAACTCCTAGAGTTCTTGCCTTAATTGAAATCCTGTAGAATTATCTTTGGCACTTTGTGGAACATCTCCAGCTAAGTGTTCCTGTGTTTGTTTTTCTTTTATTGTGGTAAGAACACTTAACACAAGATCTTCCCTCCATATATATATATATTTGTTTTTTTGTTTTGTTTTGTGTTTTGTTTTTTGAGACAGTGTCTCACTCTGTCACCCAGACTGGAGTGCAGTGGCATGATTTCGGCTCACTGCAGCCTCCACCTCCCAGGTTCAAGCGATTCTCCTGCCTCAGCCTCCTGAGTAGCTGAGACTACAGGTGCGAGCCACCACGCCTGGCTAAGTTTTGTATTTTTAGCAGAGATGGGATTTCACCATGTTGGCCAGGATGGTCTTGATCTCCTGACCTCATGATCCACCCGGCTCAGCCTCCCAAAGTGCTGGGATTACAGGTATGAGCCACCACACCCAGCCCCTCCATAAATGTTTAAGTATACAATACATTGTGGTTGACTATAGTGGCAATATTGTACAGAAGATCTGTAGAATTTATTCATCTTGTTTAGCTGAAGCTTTATGCCCCTTGATTAGTAACTACCCAGTTCTCCTCCCCACAGGTCCTGCTGATTACCATTCCACTCTGATTCTATGAATTTGACTCTTTTAGATACCTCATATAAGTGGAATCAAGCAGGGATCAGCAAACCTTTTCTGTAAAGGGCCAGATAGGAACTATTTTAGGCTTTGTGCCTGAGAGGCAAAATCACCAATATTTGTATAACAAACAAATTTCCACAAATTTTCATGATGAAATTCAAAATAATTGAGTCCAACTTTTTGTACATAAGTCTACTGATGAGAGTAGCTGAGTTCTTTTTATTGGGATGGTTAGTGTTTTCCTTAATTATTGATCAAACAAAATATTCCCTATCATCAAATTGATTGCTAATGTTCATCTGTAAAAGCCATTCCTAGAGCTTATGGGCTGTACACAACCAGGTGGCAGGCCTGATTTGGCACACAGCTGTGGTTTGCTGACCCTGATCTTAAAGGCTTAAGAAAGCAGGAGAGCTCTGAGACATTCTGATCAAATTAACATGCTAGCAAGTAACAGCTTAACTAGCCTCAGGCTAATTTTGAGTTATGAAGTGAGAAGTATAGCTGTAATAGTGTCTGAACATATTTGGATGTAGAGTGCAATTGGAAACAAAATTTGGGAATATGCATGGGTTCCTGATTTCTAAAAGAAGGTTCTTGGATCTACAACTGAATTTCCTTTCGCTTTTTACACTTGCATGAGCTTTCTGCAAAGAGGCCAGACAGGGTTGACAAATGCTTTCCTATTTGAGGATTCCCAGATATTGTGGCTATTTTAGCAGAAGAGAGAGAATACATCAAAGGCAGTGCCAAGTGATGCTCATCTCAGTTCTTCTCTAGAAGTACATGCTAGCCTGGAAGGGAAATTGACAATAAGAATGGAAATTAACTTTGCCTTTTGTATATGCCTAATGTGAAAACAATAGGAAAAGGTGAAGGGAAATCCACAGATATTCCCCAGATCCCTTTCCTATAGTTTTTAAAGATCCAAAATTGAGTTATTTGGTAAATACTAGTTTAGGTAAAAGTTAGAATGGAGAGGTGTACAGAAGTCTTAATAGTGATAAGATGCTTATATCCTCCTGCCATGCAATGATGAACATCTTATGATCCTGGGATGGATAGAGAGAGTGTCATTTACCTGCTGCTGTGGGACATTCTAAAAGTTAGGTAGAATGGAGAAATAAGGTCAATAAATGGAATCCGAATGTGTCACCACCCAAGACAAAAATACTTGGGTTTTTGAACTAAGTCAGCACTGTGGAGAGTCAGAAGGAGGAAGACAGAGAGCAATAGTTGAAGAAAGTCAGATGACGTGGTAGATTTGGTGTTGCCTTACGAAGACCTGCATTTCAGTGCAATTGAATGGTGATTGCCAGACACATTATTTTGTAGGACTCAGGATACCGACCAGCTCTGGCAACTTTGCCATATTCTGGTGATGGGGTAGAGAAAATAACCTGACATAACAGGGAGGCTATGGAAAAGGAGACAATAGGGGAAAATGTGGTATTTCAGAGGAAATATAAATAATCTGTAAATCAATTATGAATTTGAGTTCAGTGAAGGCATTCAAGTTTCTAGCTGAGCATTAAGGATCCAATGCAGAATGGGAAAGGATGGGGACCTCAATTTTAAGAGTACAAAGGAACTATAGTAGAAAAACCAGATCCAGAGGTGATTTATGGAAAGTTCAGTCTGAGCATGATGCAAGACCATATTTTACCCTTGAAGCCTCAGAGGCAGGCTGAGGCAGCTATCTAAAGACCATTGACAGCCCCAACCACCCACGTGCTGAATGGGGGTGGACATGCTGATGAGGAGTACAAGAGACAGATTATTATGGATTACACAAATATCTAAAATAGTTTTGATGTTCTTCATAAGCTAGCTAAAACTATGGACCCTTGTGAAAAGAGGCAATGTTTGGCTTACCCTGCCACAGATTTACCTGGCTGGTATATTATATCTTGAGTAGAAAATCATATTTTTCCATTTAATTAAATCACTAATTTTTATAATTCAATTTTTGTCTCTTCCCTGAAAAGCAAACTTAATCTCAACTTAGCAGCATTAGTTCTTAATTATGTAGGAGAACAGTACACTTCCACTGATGAAGAACAAAGCAACTAATCTTTACTATATTTGCTTTTCTCTTTATATCATTAATTGAGGGCCCACTAAATACCAGGTGATATACTTGGGTTATAAAGATAAATATGACATGATTTCTGAATAAAATAGCTTTAGAAATTTTGTTAATTATGATATGATCACTACTAGCGAAGAGATACATAAAATTGGTCCAGAGGCACAGAGGGAATAGTAGCTACTTATTTTTTTCTTTCTGATAGTGTTCAACAATGGCTTATTGGCAATTCAAATCACGTTTTAGACCATAAGTGTACTAAAATAATGTATGATGCATCTTTATTTTTTAAAAAGGTATCTGTCTCTAAAACAAAAATCTGATTTTTCCTCTGTAAAACAACAAGCAGAATACATAACCTTCTTGGTTATATAACAAACTCTGGTGATATTTATCTATTTGAATTAAGTGCAAAAATTCCTGCTGGGCATTTACTATCACAGAGTGCATCAGCTTCCATGGCCTGAGAACTGTTCCTGTTCAAATCAGCTTGATGAGGGGTGAAATAGGACAGGGAAAAATCCTTAAACATCCACTTGAAAAATGTGACAAGGAAGGTAAGGACAAACTTTTGTAGTGACTGTGAGTCTAAGGATTTAAGAATAGAGTATTTTTAACCACTTTGATTGGTTTGTATTAAAATAGAATAATTGTCAAAGGATCTAGTTACCATGGTAACTTACTATATTTTAAGAGCATGTAACTAAAGTCACTCTTTTAAGACCAGAAAATATTAAACACAATACAACAGGCATTTTTTTTTCCTTTTTAACATTAACTTTTACTACACAAAAATAATATAAAATTGAGTTTTGGGGGCCGGGAGGAAATGAGAAAAAGAGAGCACATTATAACATATTTGTTTCCCTTTTTATGAAGTTTACATTCTTAAAACATTTTTTTCTGTCGTATAGCAAACTAACAAAACCTATTTAAGAATCAGGTACACACATTTCTCATGTAAAAGAGTTGACCTTGTAAATATGCTACAGACATATATATGTGTGTGTGTATATATATACAGTGCTTATATATATAGAATATATATCATATATATTAGCAAAGAATTGTGCTGTTTTATCTGCAATGTGTGTAAATATATATATATATATTTATATTTTACTATGCACACTGTATATAAAACAGCACAATTCTTTCCCAGAGTAAGCCTTCAGTATACATGAATGTCAATAATTCTCTGCTTGCCCGATCTCCTTTTTCTTCTGACTTCTCTCTTTCTCTTTGTCCATTATTCACTTTCTTTCATTATATCTTTGTGTACTTTTTGTTTTGTAGTTCCCCATATTGCCTCTTAATTTCTTTTTTGTTTGCTTCCTTGTTTTCCTTTAAATACTTCTGCTTTTCTTAACTAGTTAAAAAATAAGATTAAGTATGAGAGACTTGCATGAAACTAGTGCTAGGATAACTCGATGGTCATAAAGCAGCATATTGTTAAAACGTCATATTTGAGCAGCATTTGATGCTGGATGAGGTGAGGTATAGGAGATATTGGGGAGATGGGTAAGAGAAAGGGATGGTAGGGTGAAGTTAGTTCAAAGGAGAAAGGTAAAGGTTATTTAAGGGATGGGAAAGAGACTGCCTGGCATCACTCAGGGTAGAAGTTTCTGTTTTCCCATCTAAGCCAGGCAGCTTAAGACAATCCCTGCTACCAAAATAGTGGAAGGATTTAGCATGAGGCTTTATTAGAGTAAGACAGAATCTTACAATGTTACGTATGTCATTTCATGAAGTGCATACCTTAGTGCAACAAAAGTTAGAAACAGAAATAGATATACAGTTGGTAAAAATAACTGAAATATAAAAGATATGCACTGGCAGCCTCTTTCTGCCAGATCAGACATTCTCATTGCTTAGCTTAACTTTCTCTGTATTCAAATTGTACTGGCTCAGAAAACTAGGTAGTTTAAAAACCCAGACTACAAGTTGTCTGTTCCCATGCATAGGAAGGAAAACTGTCCACCATGAACCTTTGTAGAATATAACATTTTTTTCCTCTTTAGTGATGGTAGTTTGATGACAAATGGCTTAAATTATCCTATTGTTTTACCATGGATAGAGTTGTTTGGAGGGTGTAGCTCAGATCTATAACAGGATCGTTTGGGGGAGCTTGCTGGCTTCTTCCATGCCCTGCAAAGCCCCAGAGAGCCAGGGGTCATTGTGACCTAAATGCAGGATGGACTGTAGTGAGATACAGCATGCCTGGTATCCAGCTTTTCATCCATAATGCCAGTCACTCCCAAACAAGGGGAACCAATCAATTGAGGCATGCATTCTTTAGCAGGTCATTCCAGGTAAGCTACATTTGAGGTGTTTTCCTGTATGAAGTTAGTTGAATCTTTTGATTTCCACCTTCCTGTTTGTATCTTCATTTATTTAGGTGGCTTTGTTTTTGATGTTTTGCCACTGTCACTGTCTAAATGATACTTCACAACTCCCTAGATTGGCATGCATTTGGTAGAGAAGAACACAAGCAAAATCACAGAAAAGGAATATCTCCTAAGCAGAATGATAAATTATAAATATTTAATTTGTACACATATATTTAAATATGTAAATATGCTACAGAGCATAATTAATTTATTGACATAACTGCTGAACTATTGTATAGTAAGTTGATGAGATAGTGATACAAGTGTTGTTAATTAGCATGTAATGCATTAAAGACAACCATATCCAACTTGTTAATAGTTAATTGGAGAGCTAATTATAAAGAAGCTCCATTAGAAATTCCCTTTTTGGGTATGTTCGGGCTCTCTTCTCATATTATGAAAAAGCGTGAGTTGCATTTTTTATCAACAGAGAAAATGAAAATAAAATTTATATGGTGATTGTACAATATGTTCTCAAAATCATAAAAGCCAATGGGTTGTGATCCGGAGAAACTAATGTTGCCCAATTCCTTTCTTAGGCAAGATTACACAGAAATATCATGGTGCTTATCCCGCTATGCCATTTTAGGTAAAGATATTATACAAGTGTTTGGAGAAATTTTCTGTATTTATTACTTATATATAGTTTCTTTAGGAAAACTATAATTCCTTTGAAGGATACTAAGATAATTTTTCTCCTTGAATTTACATGGTAGTCTTTAAAATTCTTTAAGTTTATGGGTTAGATTTTATCAAGGACTAGTAGGATAACTATCCCTGAGTGCTATGGATGTTAAATAAGAAAAAAACAACAAAATTTACACTCCTTTATAGATATAATTAAATGAATCAGAATATTTGTTGAATCTTATATGACATCAGGTTTTATAGGAATTCTTAATAATTTCATTTTTCTGGTTTTGAGAATGTTCCTAATGCAAACCATTGTTCCTTAAAGTGGTTAAAAGTCTTATAATGTACAGTATTGCACTGAAGAATCTTAGAAGAAATTTAAAATATTCAGTTTTCTCTTTCAAGAATATTAACTTTATTTTTTATTATGAAGCCTACAGGATTTTATTGGAAATTTTATTTTTTTAAGAATTAACTTTTAATTGTATAAGAATTTTTAGGAAAAAAATCCACATACTAGAGAAATGACAAAGAAGCAAAAACCTATCCCAAAAGCCATTTACCCCCAAAAAGCAATTAGTAACATTCTGTAAATGTCATTACAGAAACTTTCCTCTATACAAATAAAATGAATGGAATGAGTGGACCTGGGTAATGCCTTAACTTTTAGTACTTCTGGGCCATTCTAGCTCTGAGCAGCTGTTTCCCTGAAGTCACAGGCAGATTATTGCTTCCCTGCTTTTTCATCCCGCCTTCACCTCTGGCTGTTTCCACCATGGGGGTCTATGGCAACTTCACCCTAGATGTCAGATAGAAGATAATAGGATAGTTTATACTATAATCCATTGTTCCTGCCCTTTTGGAGTGATCTAGATTTCTGTGGAGAAATTTTCATGTATTTTCTCTTCATCCGCTGAATACATCTTCAAGGAATCAAATTTAGTAATTTCAAATCAACCTAATCTTCCACATGAAGTATTTATTGGGTGTCTATTATGTGTTAGGCATTGTTGTAGGGACTTGGAGATACATCAGTAAATTAAGCAGACAACGATTCTTGCTCCGTTGGAGTTTAAAATTTAAAAGGGGAGATGGACATTAAACAATAACCATAATAAATCAGTAAATTATATAGCATTTTAGAAAGTGATAACTACTGTGAGAAAAAGGTGGACTGGCATGAAGGGGATTTGAGTGCTAAGGCAAGGGTAGGGATAAGTGCTATTTTCAGTAGAATAATTGTGGAAAAGGTGATACTTGAACAAAGATTTTAAGGCCAGGGAGTTGGCCATGTGACTGTCTTTGGGAAAAACATTCTATCCAGTAAAACCACCAGAGAAAAGTTTCCAAAGCAAGACCATGCCTGATATATTCAAGGAAGCTTGTGTGGCTGTAACGTAGGGAGCAAGGGAAGAGCACTAGGAGATGAAAACAAAAAGGTAGCAAGAGTCTGTCCACTGACTGTTGCAGTCCGTGCAAAACTTTAACTTTTAGGCCGGCACAGTGGCTCACGCCTTTAATCCCAGCACTTTTGGAGGCCGAGGCAGGCGGATCACAAGGTCAGGAAATCGAGACCATCTTGGCTAACACGGTGAAACCTCATCTCTACTAAAAATACAAAAACTTAGCCAGGCATGGTGGCGGGCACCTGTAGTCTCAGCTACTCGGGAGGCTGAGGCAGGAGAATGGCATGAACTCAGGAGGCGGAGCTTGCAGTGAGCCGAGATCGAGATCGCACCACTGCACTCCAGCCTGGGCGACAGAGCGAGACTCTGTCTCAAACAAAACAAAACAAAAACAAAAACAAAAACAAAAACAAAAACCTTTAACTTTTCTTTGAGTTAAATAGGGGACTACCTCAGACTGTTAAATAGAACAACACATGACCTGAATTACATTTTTAAAGATCATTCTAATATTTGTGTTGAAAATAGCCTGCAGGATTGCAAGGGCAGAAAGAGAGAAAATTACAAGGCTATTGAAATAATCTGGGATGAAAGATGACACAGTGGCTTGGACCAGAAAGGTAACAGTGGAGGTAGTGAAAAGTGGCTGGTTGCTGGATATGTGTTGAAGGTACAACAAGGCTTCCTGAGAGATTGGAGTCCAAGGTGAATTCAAGTTTTGTGACCTGAGCATTTTCAGGTGCCTCCATTAAGATGGGGAAGGCTGCATGTGGGACAGGCATGGACATTAATCAGGAGTTCAGGTTTTAACAGGGGGAGATTGAGTTGCTTATTAGACATCCAAATAGATATCTTGAATAAGCAATTGTACAAACAATTTAAGAGCTTGTGGCAGAGATCTGAAAGGGAGATATAAATTTGGTTGCCACTGGCAAATGGGTACTCTTTATTTAAAGCCATAAAACTAATGAGATCACTAAGAGAGATAGAGCAGAGAGTCAAAGATTGAGTCTGGAGCCTTCAGCATTAGGAGAATGAGTACCTGCCCCACACACATCTATTGGTTTTTGAATATCTTAAAAAATATTATATTTTTCCTTTTATCTATTACATTCCAATATTCCTTCTTTGATAATATGTATATATAAGGGATATAAATGTGCTATTCACAGCACCTAATAGAAATGCTCATGTTAGACTCAAGCCCAAATGTTTTACACTCTATTGCACTTAAAGTATCCTATGGTATCTTTTTTGTATATATCATTTTATAGATGGAATTAGGAATCTATCTGTACTTAAAAATGTGTTATCTCTCACGTTATTTCTATCTCTGACCTTTTTCTTCTCTCCTTACACTCTCAACATAAGTGAGTCCATCATTTTGTTTTCAGTGTATTTCTAAAGATTCAGTGAATTTCCAAAGATTATCTTAAAACAGATCTTTATAATGTAAAATCTTGCATGTCTGTTGCCTCTGTGTATTTAGATGTGAGCCTCAACTGTCCAAATTGGAGAGGAGAGAAATACAGTTTCTTAAGTCACGTAAGTATGCGTATTATAAAAAAATTTGCATGAAAGATTTTGATTTTATTGGTATTCAAAGTGTTTATTGTTTTAGAAATGACATTATAATGAACCAAATATTTTATCAGGACTTTGTGGGGCATAATTATTTTTAAAAGTATTTATTGTGATGAGTAACATACATGCATCAAAATAATGTAATGAACCAGATTGTAAGGGATATGTAATTGAAATGATTATTTGAATTTACTTTACACGTGTGTGTGTGTGTAAAAGCTTCTGTGAGGATGCTGTTGTCTATTGCTTTGCTCCTCCCCTCAAAGTGATGAACAGCATTGCAGATTTTGGCAATAGTTTATTTACTGAGTATCATCATGAAGAAGAGTAATATGTTTTGTAAGATATTTTTTAAAAACTTTTTAATTTGAAAGGTTTTTAGTCATGGAGAATTTGTACAATTAGTAATTGGAATTCTTGTATACCCAGATTCTTCAGATGTTAATATTTTACTAATTTATTCTTTCTTTCTTACTCTGTAATTGTTTTATCAAAACATTGGTAGTAATTTATATACATGATGCCCCTTTAACTCCTAACTATGTTTGTGTACATTTTCCATAGAATAAGGACTTTCACTTACATATAACAAGAATACACTTACCAAGATTAAGAAATTAACACTTCCTGGGTGCGGAGGTTTATGCCTGCAGTCCCAGCACTTTGGGAGGCCAAAGCCGGAGGATCGCTTGAGCTCAGGAGTTCAAGACCAGCCTGGCCGACATGGTGAAATCATGTCTCTACTGAAAATACAAAAATTATCCAGATGTGGTGGCTCACTCTTGTAATCCTAGCTATTTGGGAGGCTGAAGCATGGGAATTACTTGAGTCCGGGAGGCGGAGGTTGCAATGAGCCAAGATTGTGCCACTATACTCCAGACCGAGTGACAGAGTGAGATCCTGTCAAAAAAAGAAACAAGCAAACAAGCAAACAAACAAACAAAAACACTTGGTCAGGCACGATGGCTCACTCCTGTAATCCCAGCACTTCGGGAAGCTGAGACGAGAGGATGTCTTGAGCCCAGGAGTTCAAGACCAGCCTGGGCAATACAGTGAAATCCCATCTCTATTTTAATAAAAGAAAAAAAATTAAAAAGAAATGAACACTTATACAATGCTATTATGTAGTCTATAGACCTTTGTCAAATTTCAACAATTATCTCATGTTTAGTCACTAACCACACATCATTTACTTTCATTAAATCACAAACCTTGTTTATAAAATGTCACATCAACTAGTGCCGGTGTTTTGTTACAGAATTGTGATAGTTGGGCATAGTTAGTTAGCAAATGACATTGTGTGTGTAACCTCTCTGTGATCAGCAGCGTGAGAGTTCTTACTGCTTGAATCTCCTTAGTAACCAATTGATTTAAATATTAGTGATGCACTGATTCCCATTATGCTGGGAATCTAGAAATAGAATTCACAAGTAATTCATCTATGGAAGCAGTAGTCATCTATAAACGTCAGCTGCAAAAATTTGTGCTGGTTGTGCACACCTGTTTTTTAGTGCTACAATATTGCACATATTTTCTATTATAATAAACTTTATAAAGTTACTTTATTTTTCCGGTTAAATATTTGACACTGTCCAGTTCAAAGACTCCTACAGATGAAATGTCCCAAAATGTCTCCTCTTTTTTTATTAAAAAATTAAATACACATATACATTGAGTTTACACAAAACATATATGAATGAATGAAGAGAAAACATGTTCCTGAGAAAGGATGGCAGTTTTGTTATGTGGAAAAAGGTTGGTATATGTTTACATTTTAGTGCATCTACCTCTGTCCTCATTGGTCACTGATGAATTAAGTCAGAATACTGGGATTACCTATTGTCTGCCTTTGATCCACTAACGTAGTCCCCTTTTCTTTAAGATTTATTTAGATTAATGTTTTTAATCTGAGCAGTTAGCACTGTAATGTGATTGATAATTATTTGATTCAAATATAATTTTAAAAATATACATCGTGGAATAGTATGCAACCATAAAACAGAACAAGATCATGTCTTTTGCGGGAGCATGCGTAGAGCTGGAGGCTACTATCCTTAGCAGATTAGCACAGGAACAGAAAACCAAATACTGCATTTTCTCACTTATTAGTGGGAGCTAAATGTTGAGAACTCATAAACACAAAGAAGGGAACAATACGCTGGCGTCTACTTTAGGGTGGAGGGCGAGAGGAGGGAGAGGAGCAGAAAAAGTAACTACTGGGTCCTAGGCTTAATACCTGGGTCATGGAATAATCTGGACAAAAAACCCTCAAGACATGAGTTTACCTATGTAACAAACCTGCACATGTACCCCTGAACCTAAAAAAAGAGTTAAAATGTTAACCATATACAAATCCTAGAAGAACATTCATTTATGAATTAAATTTGAATACATGGAAAATTACACGTATATTTAATTTGTTTTACTAAATTAACTCTTAAAACTTTGCCTTTTATGTCTGGGCATATATTTAGCACTTTTGGAAAAGGTATTATTAACTAGACTAGGGTATAGTGTTACATTTACTTAATTTGCCATGATATAAAATTCCTCAATTACTACAGTACACATGTTGCATACCAGGCAAAACTCGGTGGATCTCCAGCAAGTATTACACAAATGTTACCCATACCAATATAAAAATATTTTATTCATTGTACTCTAAAATATTTTATTCATTGTACTCGTGGTTATTGTATTGGAAGTTTCCCCACTCTCACCCACACACACCAATTGCTCTTAAGCAAAATGAGTTGAATTTGGCCCAGCAAGATTACAGAATTACCTTGCCCATGACTGAAGTTAAAGTGCTATTAGTGGAACTGAAATAAAATTGGAGACAGCAAAAAATAAGTCGTTTTTAAACTTTTGAATAATTTTGTAGTCAGAAATGGTGACCCATATAACTTGGGATTTTTTACATTATTTATAATGTAAGCATAATATTAAAAGATACTTGGAAATGTACTTTCAAAAATACTTTCTGCCAAATAAAGAGATTAAGACTGAGTTGTCTATTCATTGATTTCATTTATGTTGAATACTTAATATTTAGAAAATACAAGCAAGTTGTTATTGTTTCCACTTCAAATCTGAACAAGGTATTTCTACCATCCTCTTTCAAGCTACTGGTTTGGTTTAATTGATGAGCATTCTGAGATTTTTAAGAGAAACTCTTGAGAAAACATGGCATTTTCAGTTGTATTTCTATGAGTCAGGATTTGTCACTACTTTGCAACCAAAATGGAGTCCACACATAATTTGTCTATAGAGACAGCAGTCATCTATAAACCTCAGCTGCAAAATTTTGTTGTTAAAATACATGTAATTCAATTTATTGGATATATGTACTGTAATTTTGAACTTACAAACATTAATATATGCTATTAAAATGCCACTTTTAGTGGAGATTTAGGGGACCAAATAAAGGTTTCTGCTGTTAAAACAGTTTGATAACTGCTTGGTGGTTTGAATTTCTCAGAAATAAAAGAAGTACAGATCTATAGGGTGCTTTTATAAGCTGAAAGCATCTTCAGCATTTGCATGAATGTGTTGCAATTACAGATAAAAAGGAAGCTTGTCCTTGCTTCCCACACTTTCCTAAATAGTTCCAAATAATCCTGTTCTTTAAGGTATCAGTCATCTGAATTATCTCACTGCTGTCTTTCCCAGTGGTTACAGTTGGGCCTGGAGTCAGATGAGCATGTGCAGCCTGCTTAGGGCTGGGAGAAAGTGTTGGCTGCTTACTAGCAATGGCATTGTGAGTTTGTTCCCTGGAGGAAGACTGCGAAAAGATGGGTGAAGTAAAATACAGAGAAAGAAAATTGGTATGAAGGAAAATGGCGAAGTCAGGAGCAGACGAGACCACTCCAAGGACAGAGAAGGTACCTGGGCTCCTGAGAAAACAGAAAGGAGTAGCTCAGTATGGCTCTTAGCATTTTGTGAAATTTCTGACAGGCAACTTTGAGGCCGTTTCTATGCCATAAAGAGAAAAACTGATGCAGGTTCTCATGAATATTTTCTTTTGAAGAATACTAGGTTTTTAAAATCATGGTATTGGCAAGACAAAGCAATAGTAAATATTATTTTATAATAATATTTTTCCTGGAAGATTAAAAATATTTTAAATTAATATCAAATATTTAAAATAACAACAACAAAGAAACCAAAGCCAAGAAGCAATGCCCATTTATATTCCAAAGGATTTTAATATAGATTTTATTCTGAAATTTACAGGAATACTATTAAATAATATTTGAATAGTCATCTAAGACTTTAGTAGATTTATATGTTATCTTCAGGAAAAATTTTGCTATGGATGGGAAGAGAGTGAATAATGGAAAACAATCTCTCGGGTGTTATACTGATTACTGGGTGACAAAATTATCTGTACACCAAACCCCTGAGACATGCAATTTCCCCATGTAACAGACCTGCACATGTGCCCCTTGAACCTGAAATAGAACTTGAAAAGAAAAAAAAATTGCTGTCTTTGTCAGTAAAAAGGGTGTAGGAAGAGCATTTTGAGCCATGAGATTCTTGTATTATTCATTGGTTAATGAGTATCTAAATTATCAGTTGTGTATAATGTAATTGGATGTTGTGAAGAGCACGGTATGAATATTAAGGTTTTTTTTCTTTTTTCTTTTTTTTGGATGAGTAGTTAACATGTGTAATGGTAGAGATGACTGAGTCATTTTTAGAGCCTATTGTGTTTTATATTATAGGGTCTTGCTGTTTCAAAATCCCTTTTTGGTTGAAATTCATGCCTGGCACTTTTAAAGCCTGAGAGTACGGCTGCCTTCCAGAGGCTCATACCTGGGTAGAGCTTGCCATGTTCCGTGTTTATTTTGAAACCAATTTACTTTTGGTGAACCTAACAGGGCTTCTTATTTTGATGGCTCATTAGACAGAAAAGATAGCAGTAACAGTGTTTTATTTTACTTTATTTTATTTATTTATTTTTTAAATTCAGCTAAGCACATTTACACACTCCATTTTTTGTTCTTGGAGAGCCTCCCTTCAGACCAGGACACAAATTCTCAGCAGGGCCATTGCAGAGGCCCCTGAAGAACCTCTTATCTGTTTGCACACAGCAGCTAGATTGTACTTTTTTTTTTTTTTTTTTTTTTTTTTGAGACGGAGTCTCACTCTGTCACCCAGGCTGCAGTGCAGTGGCCGGATCTCAGCTCACTGCAAGCTCTGCCTCCCGGGTTCACGCCATTCTCCTGCCTCAGCCTCCCGAGTAGCTGGGACTACAGGCGCCTGCCACCTCGCCCGGCTAAGTTTTTGTATTTTTAGTAGAGACGGGGTTTCACTGTGTTACCCAGGATGGTCTCGATCTCCTGACCTCGTGATCCGCCCGTCTCGGCCTCCCAAAGTGCTGGGATTACAGGCTTGAGCCACCGCGCCCGGAGATTGTACTTTTTTTAATTCAAATCTAAAAATGTCTCTTTCCTCTTTAACATGATTTTCGGGCTTGGTCTTGCTTTAATCAGAAAATTTGAGGTTTTTAGACACCATCCAGATTTCTGTCTCAAGTGCTTTTAAGGTCCTATGCGCCCTGGCCAGGCCTCTCTTACCGGGTTCATTTCGCCCCATGTGCCCCTAGGCAGTTAGCATTTTGGTCACATAGCCCTGTATACTGTCCCTGGAAAATATGATGTCCCTCCCTGTCCTGGACTTTAGATATGTGGTATCCTCTCTCCTTTGGTCTGTCCTAACCAACTCTTTCCCATCCTTCAAGACAACCCATTTATGCCTAGTGTTCCATTATTGGAACGCTAAGTCTGTGAGAGTTATTTATATCCTACTGCTCAAGGTCATCACCAAGGTCTGATTGCAAAAATTCCAAAAATCAAAACCTCTTTCATAAATGGGTTAAAGAACTTAGCCTCCTAGTGACCATAGAATAGACCAACACTCTCTTTTTGCTATCTCTTAATATTATATACTGCTACTTTCTAACATGTGTCATATCACAACTGTTATTAAATTATTAATTTTGTGATTGGAACTTCATTTTCAGCCTGCCCAGATAGAATGTAAGCTCTGTTTAGGCACCTGGAACAGTGCCATGAGCATGGGGATATGCAACAAATGCGTTTAGATGTACACATACACACATATATGTATTTTATAAAGAGATTCTTTAGAGGTCTTATAATTGATTGCTTTAGTATTAGAGGCAGGACAGGTAATACAGACTACATAACAGTAAATGACTGTTTTTTAGTTGTTGTATGTTTTAGTTTTTGTTTTAGTTTTTGTTTTTTTTGGGGGAGTGGGGAGATGGAGTCTCAGTCTGTCACCCAGGCTGGAGAGCAGTGGCGCGGTCTCGGCTCACTGCAAACTCTGCCTCTGGGTTCAAGTGATTGTCCTGCCTCAGCCTTCTGAGTAGCTGGGGTTACAAGTGCGTGCCACCACGCTCAGCTAATTTTTGTATTTTTCGTAGAGATGGGGTTTCACCATGTTGGCCAGGCTGGTCTCAAACTCCTGACCTCAGGTGATCCGCCCACCTTAGCTCCCAAAGTGCTGGGATTATAGGCATGAGCCACTATGCCCAGCCATGACTCTTTTTGAAAAGCCTGAATGTTTTTGCTTCACAACTCTGCATCATTTCTAGTCACAAGGATGTGATTTTGTTAAGTCTAGACCAATATGAACATTAAACTGCATTCTAATTTCAAGAACTAATGACAAGCAATTAAATAATATATTCAGCTACAGCAGATTTGGGCTTTAAAATGATTGCTTAAGGGTATTTAAAAAATATATCTGTTTCCTAATATTTGGAGTCTTATACTTTCATTTCTGCCTTCTTTTTTTTTTTTTTTTTTTTTTTTTTTTTTTTAATAATAAAAGTCTCTGGAAAGAATTGTGGCTCTAGACATGGGAGTGTTCCTGCCAGTATAATTGGGGTCATACAACTTTCAGGGCTTAAATGGGCTTTGGGGAATAGATGTTTTCATCAACTAAAAAGACATTTCCTCTAGGATATCTTGGCCACTTCCTATTCTCATGATCATTTTTGAGTTATCAGGCAGAATTTTCCCCCCTTCCTTTCCTCTTTTTTTTTTTTTTTTTAATTATAGTCTTGAGTATTCGTTTTAGCCACAAATTAAAAAGTAAGCAATATATCTTCTTGATACTGCCTTGTTGAAACCAAATCATTGGCATTTCTTTTCCTTTAGGTGTTACAAAGAAACTGAAAGGGATACCACTTTATTAGCTAAAATTATTTTTGTGTGTGTGTTATATTTCTTAGGGGCACTGTAATTCAATTTTGCAGCCACTTTTGGGCCTTGTGAATGCCTCGAGTCAGTTCGTTGCAAGGTTTTGAGTGCTGATACTTATGCTGGAGTAGCTTTTTGAAACAGTAAATTAATATTTTCTTCAAGATAAATATATAACTTCTGTTTTTACTTCTAACTGATACGGCCTTCTCATCTTTATTAATGGTTTCTCAGTATTTTTAAATAAACCTTTTATTTTGGAATAATTTTAGATTTACCAAAAAGTTGCAAAGATAGTACAGGGAGTACCTATATACTCTTCACCCTTTATCACTATTAACATTTTCATTACATGATACACCTGTCAGAAATTAAGACATTAACATGGATAAATTAGTATTAATGAAACTCCAAACTTTATTTGGAATTTAACAGTTTTTCCACTAATAATCTTCTATTTCAGGACCCAAACCAGGATTCCACCTCTCATTTAGTCTCCATCTTTTCAACATAAAAACAAAAACGGACAAAAAATGAGATAGAGATTAAGCAAAAGATTGATTGATCCAAAGTGTTATGGTCTATGTCAGTAATGAGAAGAACCATCTTATATATATATATCTTGAAGGCAGTGTCATCCCCTTCCAGTATTGTGTAGCTGTTACTGAAAATGTTCTTTGGAGATGGATAAGTTTTTGCTTATTCACATTTATTTGTCTTTCTTGTGAAGACACCTAAGATAGTGTTTATATTATTAGCAGTCATTATTTAAAGAATCAAGAATAGAGATAATACAATCATTAATGAGTGATTATTCAATATGTGTTTTTTTTTTTTATTATTATACTTTAAGTTCTAGGGTACATGTGGATAACGTGCAGGTTTGTTACATATGTATACCTGTGCCATGTTGGCGTGCTGCACCCATCAACTTGTCAGCACCCATCAACTCGTCATTTACATCAGGTATAACTCCCAACGCAATCCCTCCCCTCTCCCCCATCCCCGTGATAGGCCCTGGTGTGTGATGTTCCCCTTCCCGAGTCCAAGTGATCTCATTGTTCAGTTCCCACCTATGAGTGAGAACATGCGGTGTTTGGTTTTCTGTTCTTGTGATAGTTTGCTGAGAATGATGGTTTCCAGCTGCATCCATGTCCCTACAGAGGACACAAACTCATCCTTTTTGATGGCTGCATAGTATTCCATGGTGTATATGTGCCACATTTTCTTAATCCAGTCTGTCACTGATGGACATTTGGGTTGATTCCAAGTCTTTGCTATTGTGAATAGTGCCGCAATAAACATATGTGTGCATGTGTCTTTATAGCAGCATGATTTATAATCCTTTGGGTATATACCCAGTAATGGGATGGCTGGGTCATATGGTACTTCTAGTTCTAGATCCTTGAGGAATCGCCATACTGTTTTCCATAATGATTGAACTAGTTTACAATCCCACCAACAGTGTAAAAGTGTTCCTATTTCTCCACATCCTCTCCAGCACCTGTTGTTTCCTGACTTTTTAATGACTGCCATTCTAACTGGTGTGAGATGGTATCTCATTGTGGTTTTGATTTGCATTTCTCTGATGGCCAGTGATGATGAGCATTTTTTCATGTGTCTGTTGGCTGTATGAATGTCTTCTTTTGAGAACTGTCTGTTCATATCCTTTGCCCACTTTTCGATGGGGTTGTTTGTTTTTTTTCTTGTAAATTTGTTTGAGTTCTTTGTAGGTTCTGGATATTAGCCCTTTGTCAGATGAGTAGATTGCAAAAATGTTCTCCCATTCTGTAGGTTGCCTGTTCACTCTGATGGTAGTTTCTTTTGCTGTGCAGAAGCTCTTTAGTTTAATGAGATCCCATTTGTCAATTTTGGCTTTTGTTGCCGTTGCTTTTGGTGTTTTAGACATGAAGTCCTTGCCCATGCCTATATCCTGAATGGTATTAGCTAGGTTTTCTTCTAGGGTTTTTATGGTATTAGGTCTAAGATTTAAGTCTCTAATCCATCTTGAATTAATTTTCGTATAAGGAGTAAGGAAAGGATCCAGTTTCAGCTTTCTACTTATGGCTAGCCAATTTTCCCAGCACCATTTATTAAATAGGGAATCCTTTCCTCATTTCTTGTTTTTCTGAGATTTGTCCAAGATTAGATGGCTGTAGATGTGTGGGTGCAGTGTTTTTAACTATTAGGAAATAATTTGATGATTTTTGAAGATTTTAAGTTTTAGAATAGGTAAGAATAGAGCCTTTACTGAGGATTATTACATCTTTGTCCTTTTATAATAATTGATCTGATTCTAATAAGTATGGCATAACTTGTCTTTATGATAAATCCATAGGCTGAAGTATAGTCCCCTTACCTTTCAGATACAGAGATTCAACTTGTAATTATCAAACTCTTAAGAAAATGGTTGACGTTTTTCTATATTGTAAAATACTTGCTTGGGAAATTTTTATAAAAGATGTCAAAAACGGATGAAAACTTGCTTAAAACTACTTAATAGGTGCTTAAGAAATATATTTAGGTACAAGAGTGTGGCAGTTGGTGAATGTATGGTGGGGTTATTTTTTCCTTAACTGATGCAGGAATTTTATGAGCCTGGTGTTGACTTTTATCTGAGGACTATTATGTCAAGTTGTATTATGGAGACACTTCTCATTTTAGTCATTTAGAAACCAGTCACTTATTTCTAGATATTGTTGTGTAACTGAGTTGTTCATACTTAAGAGTATACATTATGTAGTAATTAATCTATACCAATATATACTCCTTCAGTTGAACATACACTTGGAAATTGTAGATAAATAGGGAAACTGATGTGAACAAAATATGATGTTGTAAAGAATAGAATAATGATTGCTAGTATTTTATTTCTATCATCTATGTCCATATTACTGATAGATAATTTATGTATAACCATATTACATTGGCTTTGTTATGCCTCAGCAATGATTTTACTGCCTTTTATTTCTGAAAATTATTTAACTAAGAGCAGTTATGCATAATTTAAATGACATCAGGATGGTAGTAAGGAGAACTTACTTCTAATGATGGAGCTATTACATTAACTTAGTGATCTCTGGTATTTTACTTGTTCTCTTTGAGTCTCAGTTGCCTCATCTGTGAAATGAAATGTTTAGACTAAAAACCTCTAAGGAGTGTGTTAGCTTTACAGATGGATGATTTTGTAGTTCTTTCTTTTTTTTTTGAGACGGAGTCTTGCTCAGTCGCCCAGGCTGGAGTGCAGTGGCGTGATCTTGGCTCACTGCAACTTCCTGGGTTCACACCATTCTCCTGCCTCAGCCTCCCAAGTAGCTGGGACTACAGGCGCCCACCGCCACGCCCGGCTAATTTTTTGCATTTTTAGTAGAGACGGGGTTTCACTGTGTTAGCCAGGATGGTCTCAATCTCCTGACCTCGTGATCCACCCGTCTCGGCCTCCCAAAGTGCTGGGATAATTCTTTCTTTTTTTAATCATGAGGAATTGTTATTCAGTGTTTGTCTGGCTGTGGAGATAATCTAGGCCAAATCATGGATTTCTGTAATAACCCCTTGGTCTGTGCAATCATCATGGGAGCAGAGGTCTATACCAAATGTGACAAGTACAAATGCTTGAAGTTATCTGCTAGGTACAGAACTGAGTGAAAAAGGAAAACATAGGGCCCTGATGATCCAGATAATCCATGCTCTTTCTAATGGTGCAACTATTACTCAGCTGCTAGGGACTGTAGCCCCGAGGAATGCCAGATCTTCTGACCTGTCAAAGGATGCTACATAAAAGGCTGTTTATGTGAACTCTCACAATCTTCAAATGTTAGCACATAATTTTATTTAAAGAAATTCACTCTGTGGACTAAATTAAATATTCAGTATGCCAGAACCCATCCTTTGTATGCTAGTCTGTAATTTCTGTTCTATTTCAGTAGACTTCAAACATTTCTGCTCATTCCAACATTAAGCAATGCCTTTCTCATCAAAACCTAGTATACGCACACACATGTGTATGTGTATGCATGTGTATATATATACATCTATTTATATATATGACACTAAAACTGAAACTTTATACAATAATGTGTATAATACAATTATATTTTCTATTTTATTCTATATGACATTTTAAAATTCTGTTCTGTATATTTATATTTTATTTCTTGAAAAAAGTAATCACCCTCACATTCATAAAGTCATTCGTGATTTACCAATGGGTTGACTTATTTTTGTAGAGACGGGGTCTTACTATGTTGCCCAGGCTGGTTTTGAGACTAGGAGGCCTCAAGCTCGGCTTTCCAAAATATTGAGATTACAGGTGTGAGCCACTACACGTGGTCAAGGGTTGACTTCTTGTTCATGACTCTTTTGAAAAATTTAGATGGCAGTATTCTTCATACTTGAATATGATTTTCCCACATACAGATCAGAAATCTGAAATATCTCAGAGGTGATTTTCTCAGCTTGATATCTTAAGAAACATTCCAAAACCACTGTATATTGTTTGCTGATGATTTGAGATTTCCTTGTAGCCCAAGTCATCAGTACACTGGGAAACAGTAGTGTCTCCAAGAAGACAAGACTGAGCGCAGAGGTAGGAGAGAAGAATCAGAGATATGCTACTTAGGAAACTGAATTTGAACATCACATTTTTTCTTCTTTTTAATTGCCTACAGATGGCATTTTTTCGTGCTTATTCACATGCACAGAGCTGTGTCTATGAGCATCCTTGTCTCTTCCAAATGTTTTAGTGTTTTTCTGGCAACTAAAATTAGATTTTGTTAGATAATAAATATAGGTGACATTATAGATTGGATTCTGTCCATTTGATTTATATTATTATTAGGCAATTTATTTGAAATCAATCAATGTTCTCTACATAATGTCAAGTTCATCAGTAAAGTTTCTTTCAGCTTTCACATCTTATAATTTTACAGTTGAAAACTCATGTATGGTGGTGGCTTTTATAATGTCACAAAGAAGCCTGAAAAAGTTCACCTTATACTTTTTATTATTCATATGAATAGGGCATACATTTACTGATAAAAATTGTTATACATATATAAAAATAAGCACTAAATAAGGCATTTAGTGCTTTATGAATTAAACTCTTTTGAAAGTGTTGCATGGTGTATGTTATAATTTTATAGATATCTGTGGAGAAATATCCTAAAACCATATATTTTGTTAATGAATTATTGAATATTAATGCCGTATTACACTGCTCTTAGTGAATCATTTGTATTGTTATAAATAAGATTTTAAAAATTTGGGTAGCCTTTAGATTTGATCTTTTTTTTTTTAAGATTTTCTTTAAAACACATTTGATCCCCAATTCCCAAACTTAACTTGAAGGAATATGTCATTCTTCAACAGATCGAAAAATAGGATGTGTTCTTGCCAATTTCTTATTAGGTAATTTAAAATACACCCAGAGGCTCTATTTTGTATTGATTTTGAGAGCATGGTTAGGTGATGATATGGCTTTCTGCTATTAAGGTCGACATGGACCAGCATTTGTTGAGTACTCACCATGAAAAAGTGGTTTTCATACATTATTCATTTTGACACCACTTGCATAGGGTATTTGTGTCACTTTCATTTTACTAGTAAGGAAGCTGGAGTTAATAACAGTGTTGCAATGTTAGTGGCAGAGTCCATGTTCTTAACTATCATGTTACTCTATATCCATATTTAGTGTAATAAAGATCTACTCACAATCTGCTGATAATTACATCACCACACTTCTTAGAATATAGTGGGAATGGTTATATACATAAGCATGGTTAATATTCATTCAATACGCAATGGTAAAGATGTACCTGTTGGATTATGAAAATGCTGCACATTTTTTTATAAATGAAAATTAGTTGTTGCTCCATACTGCTCCCTCCCTACCACTCAAAGTCTCTCCCCAGTACCTCAACAGGTCTTCCATGATTAAAAACTAGAAGATTCTTGATTGCATGGTATTGGAGGAACTAACCACAGCATGCCCCTGTGCTCAGACCCAGGTTGTTTCTGAATGGCTGGTTTGGTCAATTGATTGCTGCATAGTTTGAAATCATCCTTGCATGTCAGTGTTTAACTTGAGGAGACAAGTATGATTTGTCAACTAACACTGCTTAATCTGCTGAAGTGAAAGCACACAGAGTGAAGATGAACAAGGATTCAGCTAGATAATTTTTATCTGTTCTTAGGAGAATTAAGAGTGAACGTGGAAATTCAGTCATCTCAATGAAGGTGATGCAGGGCAGTCAAGCCCCCAAACTGGGACTTAACCTGGAATGGTTCTTGACTTCACCCAGAAAAGACCTCAAGGGTGGCCCACTGGTAAAAGAAAGCAACTTAATTATTAAGTGTTCAGTAGAGGTATTTCTCCTTGCATAGCAGCACTAACCCATAGGCCATGTCTCCAGAGTGGCAGTATATGGGCTATTGGCTAGTTATATTGATAACCATTCTTAGTTACATGCAAATTAAGAGAGAGGTCATTTAGAACTTTCTAGAAAAGAGATGTGGAGTTTCTGAAACTATAAAAGGTAACTTTTGAGTTGTTGCTATGGTGCATTGCCATGGCATTTGTAAATTGTCATGGTGCTGGTGGAAGGTGGGAGTGTCTTCATGTTAATGAGCAGTTAGGGCAATTAGACGTTGCTTTTGTCACCACCTCCAGGCTTCAGCTGGCTTCTTCATTGACCAGATCGTACTCCAATTAGCATGCTCAGAACCAGAAAAAAAGTACTGCCTATCTCCTACCTCAGGCAAGCCTTGATGAATTCTAAAGAGCTCAAACCATTATCCATTTCCAAGGCTAGCAAAATACTCCTAGAGTCTTAAATCCTTTGTTCCTGAGAAAGTACTTTAAAAATGGGTGGGTGGCAATATGTAAATTCTTGGTATATAATCTTGGTTTCCAAGTGAGACAGGAAACAAGGATACTTCACTAAATGC
Source organism: Macaca mulatta (assembly GCF_049350105.2). Taxonomy (NCBI): domain Eukaryota; kingdom Metazoa; phylum Chordata; class Mammalia; order Primates; family Cercopithecidae; genus Macaca; species Macaca mulatta. The sequence goes on from NC_133411.1 coordinate 129,601,802, forward strand.
CATCCACTCATGGACTACTTAAGAAGGTTGAGTATCTCTAAACTTAGAGACTCTGTTTACTTTTACATGTGTTTCTTCTCTTGGAAGGCAAATTAAAAAAGGATGCATTTTCTTTCTTTCTTTTTTTTTTTTTTTTTTTTTAACAATAGTAGCTATTATCTTTTGGCATTATCTACAAGAACATAATTGATAACAACAAGATTGTGTTTTGTTATCTGCCACAGGATGTTAAAAGAATAGAATATCAGTCACTGAAGTGAGCAAAGTACTTACTTAGTTGAAAGTATTTAAAACATTCTACAGCAAGTATTAAGTCCTTTCTGTACTATGAGACTTGTAAACATTCAAAGGAATGTGAAGATCTCTGAGTCTATATGGGTATAATATATACTTATTTCTTCAGAAATTGATTAAAATGCACAATGAATTTATCAATTTTTATAAAAGAATGCACCAATACAGGCAGTATATGAGACATGTTATTCAATTTTCATAGGAGTTTAGCAATATGAATAAACTGCCAGGTAATGAGAATAAAAATACCAAACTTTTTGATGAATAACTATGATAAATTATAGATTTAGGTTGAGTTTCCTCAGCCTCTGTTTGCTGGTAATGACAGTGTTAAGTCTAAAGAGATACTGAGGACAGGAGAAACTGTTTTTCAAGTAAAGAACCTTGATTTTAGAAAAAAACACAAAAATGTATGGCCCTATTTTCAAATACTGTAGATAGATCAGACATGATTCACATAACCATTTACTTTGTTTCCTAAACTGTACCTACTTCTCAGTAAGCAACTGTAAATATATTCACTTCCTTGATGCTCAGCAATGCTTGCTTACCTGAGCATATGCAGACATTATTTTTTGAAGGTAGATATGTCAATATTTCCTATTCATTTTTTTTACATTATTGCTACTCTTATACAAGTCTCTCCTTAAAGCTCAGCTAGCCTTTAGTTACAGTTCTTTAAGCAAATTTTTAGAACAGTCAATAATAAACAGAAAAATATTTTAAAATAGTGTGTACTTTTCACTATTGGCTAAAGGTAACTTTTTCGCTTTAGTTGAATCAGGGTTGTTTTAAAGATAAATTGGGATGTGTCTAGAAAAATAACAACTCAGTTATTTTAGGCTGTTTGTGTTCTTTCTGGATGACAGAATAACTTCAGTTTTAAGTGTCAGATGTTACAATTAGCCCTCAAGTTTTGTGCTTGTTCTTTTGTTGTCCTGGAACTATCTTTTTTATCAGTAGAACTGGAAATAAATTAGGGCTTGACATGTTCTTTTTGTGGATTGATTGTAATGTATCATTGTGAACGCATCTGACTTGCCATTGGCCAAGAGGTGACTAAGGAATCAGGGAACAGACAGTGATATACACCACTGCATGACTGCCATCCTGTCTGCTTTTAGTATGATTCTACAAATTTGATTTTGATGCATCGAACTGAGTTTAAATGCACTGATACCTGAGTGCTGAAAACTTTGAGACATGCTGGTATTAAAAACAAACTGTCCCCTCTTACTCTCTTTTCATGCATGTACACAAACACACACACATGCACACTCATATATCCATTTGGTTTCATTTCCTATTATAAAGCCAAGTTGCCATTCTGAAAGAGCATATTGACCTATTTTCCTCATACCTCTAAGTTGCCTAAATTGTATGTTTCTCTTTTATTGATTGATTGATTGAGAGAGGCTCCTCCAGGCTGTAGTATAGTGGGGTGAATACTGCTCTCTGTAGCCTCTACTTCCTGGGCTCAAGTGATCCTCCTGCCTCAGTCTCCCAAGTAACTGGGAGTATGTGTGTGTGTCACTTCACCCAGCTCATTTTTTTGTTTTTATTTTTTGTAGAGATGGCGTATCGCCATGGTCTTAAACTCCTGGGCACAAGCATTCCCGCCTTGACCTCTCAAAGTGTTGAAAATACCCTTGTGAGCCACCACACCCAGGGCTCAGGCTCCTTAATTCTTTAAGAGACACTTGTTAGAATAACCTTTTCAAAACACAAATTCCAATGTGTCCTTCCTATTATTAAGAATTGGAGGTGACTCTCTGTGGTCTGTTCCATCAACTAAAATCTCAGACTGGGTTGTAAGACCCTTCTTTACCTCTAGTCTTTCTATTTATGGAAACATTTCCACTATTTTTCCATTGTCTGCAAGACTCAGGCAGGCCTACTTTCTTTCCTTCAGAATATCTTATAATTTAGGAGCTGAACATGTCATGGCTAAAGTAGGTAGGGTGGGACACTAACAATTAAAGTAAAATTCAAATCTGGTAAGCTTATTATATTTCATGGGTACATATTTGTTTTATCTTGACTTTAGGTGATTAACTTGCAAATTAATTAATTTAACAAATGCGTATGGAGCATGTACTGTACACAGAAACATTGCCAGACACCTAGGGATACAATGCTGAGTAAAAATAGTCAAGTCTCTGACTTTCTGGAGTTTATATTTTATCCTGAGGTACTAAAATTTTATAAATCCTCACAGAAATGTACAATCGTAACTCTCATAAACATGGTAAAGGATGACTAAGGGGATGTGGCCCGGGAAATCAGATCAAAACATTCCTAGAAGAAGTTGGAGAATGGAGCAAAATTAACTAAATGACAAGAGGAGATACATATATGCTAGACAGAGAAAATGTGATTCATAGAAATGTTATTAGAAAAATTAGATATTGAACAGGATGTTCCACAGCATTTATTTGTCATTATTACTAGAAAAGCATCTTCAAGCAAATAGTCCTGTATTCCTGCTTACTACATACTCTAAATATGAAGTTCAAGACATCCCAACATTTTTCGAGAAATAATGGATCTGCACATTGGGTTTCAATAGCTTGTCTTAGTTTTTCTAAAAAATTGAGTAGAATAGAAATTACTTGACTGTAAAAAATATGGAAAAGCCCGAAGAAGTAAGTGACAAAGTGTGGGTTATGTTAATTTTACATGCACAGGGTGTAGGGCATTCCTGAGTTCAGTGGTGATTAACTGAAGATGAAATTAAGTTTTAGAGAGCAGCTACATTCTACTCTTATGACAGGAAGAACATTTCCACTGCCTCTTGTGTTGATTAAGACCAACAGGAATGAGTGGACTTCAATGCACGCCGTAAAAGCGTGTTTGAAAAATGCATCATCTATGAGTCAGGCCTGGATTTGAATCCTGGTGCTGTTATGGAGTGACTTTGCCATTGGAAAACAGAAACAACACTAAGAGGATTAATTAATATTTGTGTAAGTGCACAGCATAATACCTTGAACATAGCCATTTCTACCATTATTTTGTGTTTTTCTTAACCCTCATTCCTTCTTTTCTCATTGTTCACATGAATTTTAAAATTCAGCCTGCCTAAAGCAGGGAAGGACAGAAATTGGCAGATGCCTGATTATTTCAATCTTTTCATTCCTCTTCACTAGCTCTCAGTACTGTTTCTCCTTTTCGTTTACTCAAGTTTACTAGTATACCTGACAAAAAATTGTATATATTCAAAGTGTACAAGGTGATGTTCTGATACATGTAGACATTGTGAAGTGATTCACACAATCAAGCTAATTAACATGTGTATAACTTCACATAGTTAACTTTTTGTATGTGTGATGAGAATATGGAAAATCTACTCTCTTAAAAATTTCAACTATATAATACATTATTATTTGTAACTGTAGTTACTATGTTGTGCATTAGGGTTCCAGAACTTATGCACCCTTTGAACAACATGTCTTCATTTTCCTGTTATCCTTGGAAATCATCTACTCTGTGTTTCTGTGAGTTCAACTTTTTAAAATTCTGCATATAAATAAGATCATGCTGTATTTGTCTTCCTGAGTCTGGCTTATTTCTCTTAGCATAATGTCTCCTAGGTTCATCCATATTTCTTCTTTTAAAAGAAAAATGAAAATTTGATGTTCATAGTTAGATGAACTTAAGTTAAAATGCTGGCTTTTTCGCTAACTGGTTTTGAGACCATTAGCCAGTTATATCATTTCACTTGCCACTTCATCATCTATTAAATATGGATAATAAGAACTGCCTCATCAAGTTGTTGTTCTCTTAGCATAGGATCTGGCATATAATCAATGCATGATGAATGTATGGTACTTTCTTCTGTATACTGGAAATAAGTCAAACTTAAAGTTAAGCTTTAGCAAATATCACTGTATGTTAAATACAATGTTTTCTACCAACTACCAATGATTACTTTGATCAGTGGTTAAGACCTGTGCATTTATATAAATGTAGGATATGATGAACATGTAAGAGAAATTGCTGTTGATGTGGAACTAATGTCAAGGCAGGGGTGTGGAGAAAGACCTCGGTTGCTCTGGAAGGGTTGCTTGGCTCACCAGAGAGAAGATACTAGTAGGTTCTCTGACTTGGTAGAACAGAGTCTCTTGCTGTGCTAGCATCATGTCTTCTACACTTAATAAATAGCCACTATTTGAGTTTATGGATGAATATTTTCACCAAGAATTCAGTTCATGGACTTACTGTCTCATTTAGGACTAGAAAATAACTTTCTTGCTGAAGGAGCCATAAATAAAAGTGAGTGTTAGACATCCTCTCAGATCCCAATTCACAATCTCTATGACATCTGAGGACACATGAAAGTGACATGTATCTTTCATAGTAGTGGCAGGCTATACAAGGAGTGAACCATTTTCAGAAGACCACGTGAACCTGTGAAGTTTATACTGAGTCAAGATTCAATTTATGTTTTTCAAAACCACCAATGGCTCTTTTTATTGACACTGTTAAAAAGATATTGTTGTCATTGGGAAGTATTTCTTTTTTCAGGCTCATTATATTGCCTCCAGTGATTGCACTGGGAACTAGGTGCTTAATTCTTTCTTATTGATATTTGCGGGGATTATCATAAATATGATCTATAAAATGGAATCATAATAACTATAAATGGAGTCAAAACAATAAGGTTTACATATTATTTTGGGCAAAGTCAGATGGAAATTGTAAGGCAGTTACTGAAACACAATATTTATCATTTTTACTATTTAGGATTTTTCCCATTTATGTCATTTTAAGATAAACTTGCAAATAAGAATATATTTTCTGATTGTATATAGATTATTTCTAGCTTTTTCTGAAAAAACTGATGTAGTTGTTTGTTTTTAGCCAAAAATAGTTTTAGAACATTCTTGTCAATCAAAAACTAGTATTTTTCATATATAAACTAAACCATGTGTTTTGGTTGTGGAGCATCCTTGTGGAAATGAACCACATGCATTTTTTCCTGCCATTTTCTAAGCTTATACAAATTGTATCTTACAGTAATGAAAATTTTGCTGATGAAATATTTGAGAACATCATGACTGTCATTTTTATTTCAATAGTGTGTCATACCTGAAGTTATTTGGCACACATTTCCTATTGATTTTGAAAGTCATTCCCTGCATATTGATAGTGAAAAAAAGATTAGAATTCAAATAGGGAGACCTGAGGTCCGAGCTTACCTCTGCAACTAACCAGTTTTATGAGCCTAACTAAATATTTTGAACCCTCTGGGTGACACAGTTCAGAGAATAGACCACATAACTCCGAACTCAAACAACTTCCCTTTAAATCATTTTCTTCAGTTTAGTGAAAAATAAAATACAATGAAAGGCACATAAAGGTTGGTATTCTTGCAAAATTCTACATGGATTTATTAAACCATGGTTTGAGAATATATTGAAAAAAGCAGTGCCCAGAGTGTACTGTAGATTCCCTAAGAACCAATCTCATCACATTCATTTAATGTTTGGTAGGACTACTAAATGATAAATTAAGGACTACTCTGTGCCATAACTTGGTATTAGTGAGGCATTTTACAAAGGGTCTCATGATGTCTTTGTTACATAGGAAGGACTGTCCTCAAACCCAAGAAGAAGGGCTGTTTTGGATTATTGCTCACAGTTTATCAAACACATAATCTTTCCAAATAATGATGCATGCAGGCCTGAGTTTTGGCAGCTTCTTGATTTTGTTGTGGAAGTACTTTCTCTTGTTTAAAAAATAATTTTCAATCTGAATATCTTTATTTTCAAGGTAAATATACTCCATTGTCTTCACAAGGTATTTGTAAGATCATTAGATCATTATAATCTTTTTTCTTCACATTCTTGCAGAGAGATTTTAAAGCCAAACTCACAGCAAGGAGTGAATCATTTTCAAAAGTTAGTAATCTCTTATTGTGTTTCAAAGTAATGTGTAATATGTTACTAACACATACAGGCATAATAACTGTCTTTCATTCTGCAATTCTGATTATGTGTTGAATTTTTTGTAGTTCTCTATACCACAATCAATTATCATGCTTGAAATAATAACCTCAACAACATTACAATTGGGTATATGATTGCCAATGGAAAAAAACACACTCAGATTATATCAACTAATAGTAGTCTTTCATTGAATGAGATTGGATATAGGAAATTTTTTAGCAAGTCATACAGTAGGAATTCAGTAAACGTTCTACTTAAGTCTAACTGCCAACACCTTCTCTAATCATACTGAAGTAAATTCTGTTTTGTTTTGTCTCTTTTCAACATTTTTTAAAATTAGTTAAATTCATAGAATGAATAACAACTAAATTCACAGATAATACACGATCAAGAATGAATAGTAAACATATTGAATCTTAGAATCAAATTTTTAAAATCAAGTTTGTTTAATGCGGCCGGGCGCGGTGGCTCAAGCCTGTAATCCCAGCACTTTGGGAGGCCGAGACGGGCGAATCATGAGGTCAGGAGATCGAGACCATCCTGGCTGACACGGTGAAACCCCGTCTCTACTAAAAAATACAAAAAACTAGCCGGGCGAGGTGGTGGGCGCCTGTAGTCCCAGATACTCGGGAGGCTGAGGCAGGAGAATGGCGTGAACCCGGGATGTGGAGCTTGCAGTGAGCCGAGATCTGGCCACTGCACTCCAGCCTGGGTGGCAGAGCGAGACTCCGTCTCAAAAAAAAAAAAAAAAAAAAAAAAAAGTTTGTTTAATGCTTGTGTGGAAAGAACCAGATGTGTAGGCAGGACTGCCATCTAAGATTTTGCAGGTTCTCCCTGCAAACTCACCTTGGGAGGATATTTGCCAATATATTCTGTGCTTTCTTTCACAGGGGTGTCCATAAATATATAGTGTTTATTTACTTGTCACATTTACAAGATCATTTACAAGATTACCATCTGCAATGGTGGGCAGAAATCATGCACAAATTTAACAGAGGATTTAAAATACTAAACTAATATTTTAAAAATTAAGTTATGTAACTGTAGAATGGGTAAACATTTTTTAAACAAAACTAGGTATTAAAGAACTTTAAGGATTGTTTTGTTAATATTTAGTGAAGGTATGAGACAATGGAATAGTAATATAGGAATTCAGGGATAGAAAGAAAAGGTAGTAATAAAATTGAAATTGCAACTTGGGTTCAATCTGAGAGGAAATTCTATTGCCTGAATGGGGACAAGACTGGTCAGATGTAAAAAAGAGAACTAGCATTTGTGACTAAAGACTATGTTTTAGATCTCCTGTTAGTTATTTTGCATATAGTATTTCATGTAAGTCTCACAACAGCCTAGATTCCAGCCTTCCTAGCTCACATTAGCCAGAGTAGCTCTACTGTCTCCTGTTTGATAGAACGATAATTTGAAGCATTGCAAGTTAAGTTGCTATTAGAAGGAAGGAACATAACCAAAAACACCTCTCATAATTTCTTAAGAATTTTCTTGAACACAAGAAAGATACGTAAACACAGCAGAAGCAGCTACAGCATATGTTTCTTTATCTCCATGTTCCAGTAAGGGGAAGGCATGAGAGAGACACTCTTCTTTTAGTGAGCATGGTACTAGCATAGCATTGAGGATGAAGCCAAATGCTTGCTAGGTCACTGCTCCTTTATTACGCAAGTTTATATTGCCAATTTGAGAGGATTTATGTTAATAATCTCTATACATTCTTTCAAGGGAAACTTTTAAATATCTAGTGTTTATTTATTTATTAATTTACTGAGCAACTTCAGCATTCACAAGGCGATATTCTTATTCATGGGAAGGCAGAGTTGATTTTCTCATTCAAAACATTTTCTCTGCTCCAAATTTTTCATATTCTAACAAGCTCTTTCATCCCAGAGGTGTCATATAAGATTTATTTGAAAAGAATTGAGCACTGTTAAAAATAAGTCAGTTTTGAATAACATTGTTTTGGACCTGTCAGCTTAGGCTGCCACGACAAAATAATATAAACCGTGCGGCTTAAGCAATGGGAATTTATTTCTCTGTTCTGGAGCAAGAAAGTTCCAAATCAAGGTGCTGGCCAATTTGGTTCTGAGTGAACATCTGCTTCCTGGCTTACAGAGGAAAGTCTTCTTGCTGTATTCTCACATGGCTGTGGAGTGGGGTGTGTGTGTGTGTGTGTAATTTAATTTATCTAGTTGGCTTTTTGGGTGCAGTCTTGCTCATACTAACTAGGAGCCCATGTCAACTTTTATGTTGATAATTTCTGTGATCACAGTCCTTCAGCTGAAGGCCATTATTTCCATGCTTTCCAGTATACATCTCTGGGACTGACTTGATTTGCTTTAAGAATTAAACAGATTTAAAGCTATTTCCTGAGAAGAATTCTGGTATAGCTTGTAGATACTCATTTATACTGCCATCAGTTAAAGGAGACCAAGGCTCTATCTTTCATTTTCTCGACAGTTTCATCTTTGCCATTCACATGTAAGAGTGTTGCTGGCCCAGCCTGTATGTTTTTGTTCAATTCAGGTAAAAAGAAACTCCCTCTGAGCAGACAAATTACAAAAACCCTCTTCCTCTGGGTTGACTAGCCTATTGCACATCTTGGAAACTGGAGAACTGGCTGGATTTCTGCTCTCACTAATCCTCAACTAGCTCTCTTCAGAGCTGAACCTACAAAATCATATGTGGAATCCTTGCTTACTTGCCTGGTCCTTTCCCCAAACAGTATTAAACAACTTTCTTTTCAGCTCTGAATTGTCTGAGAGTTCCTATACATAACCAGTAGACCCAACTGCTACATGAAAAAAAAAAAAAAAAAAAAAAGTCTTCTAGGGTATGTTTATTTTAGAAGATTCTCCCCTGTTTGTTTCTACTACATTATAGAATAGTCTTTATAGAACCAGATGTAACACTGGACCCTGGGTGTTTACTGAAGATTGCTATGACACACAACAATAAAATTTCTTAATTTCTTGAAATCTGTTGAAAACAGGTATTATTTATGAGTAACATTTTCTTAAACACTCATAAATTTTTTTCAGGTCTCAGAACCAAGAAATATCTGTCTTTTCTGAGGTATTGATATGTCATCTTTTCATAAAAGGAAGTTTTCAGTAGTCAGTAGGAAGTAATTGTAAAATTGAAATTCTAGATGTAAGTAATTTCCAGTTTTTTGCTTGTTTGATACAGTTTTCCTCAGAGTTTGGATAGCTCTAAATCTAAATATATAATTGCATATATCTATATAATACATATGTACCTTTTTTCTCCCTGTTTATATTTTATTCTACTTACATGATATTTGATTTCATTGTATCTGTGTTCTTTTTGCAAATTGCTTCAAATTATCATTACTAATACAACTAATTAAACTTGCACTGACGTGATGAGAAAATATATGCACTGAGTTTCAGAAGATCTGGGTTCAAATAATTCACCCTGTCATTAGTTATTTTTGTGACTTTGGGCAACTCTTTGGTAGTTCTGGTTCACTTTCTCATGCAAAACAAAGGGTTTGATTACATATAGTTGCATTTCCTATGATCTCTTTTTATTCTTAAATGCGGATTTTAAGATATCATTACATTTCAATCCATTAAATACTTAGAAAAAGAAATATGAACCATATCTGATAATTAGATTATTAACCATTTGAAATCATTTAGCATCTCTTGAAATGACATGCTTTAATGTAGATACTTCTCAAAAATCATTTTGGAACTCATGCTACTTTGAACCTCATAATATTTAGAAAATATTTCAAATTTGGGGAGGGGGAGGACATAGGTGTTCAGTCGAGGTTTAGATTTAATAGCACAAAGTGTAGGTTCTTGTTAGAAATTAGGCATATTACCATCTTCAGGGTTTTTAATTTTTTTGTGGGTACATCGTAGTTGTATATATTTATGGCATGCATTAGATGTTTTGATACAGTCGTGCAATGCATAATAATCCCATCATGGAAAATGGGGTATCCATCTCCTAAAGTATTTATCCTTTGTTTTACAAATAATCCAATTATACTCTTTTAGTTCTTTTAAGTGTGCAATTTTAAATTATTTTGACTGTTGTCACCCTGTTGTGCTGTCAAATACTAGGTCTTACTCATTTTTCTAATTATATTTTGTACCAATTAACCATCCACACCTACCCACTACCCTTCCCCAACTACCCTTTTCAGCCTCTGGTAACCATCCTTCTACACTCTATCTCTATGATGAACTAATCATGTTTTGATTTTTAGTTACTACAAATTAGAACGTGATATTTGTCTTTCTGCGTCTGGCTTATTTCATTCAGCAAAATGACTTCCAGCTCCATCCATGTTGTAGAAAATACAGGATATCATTATTTTTTGTGGCTAAATAGTACTCCACTGTGTATAAGTACCGCCTTTTCTTTATCCATTCATCTACTGATGGATTCTTAGGTTGTTTTCAAGTCTTGGCTATTGTGAACAATGATGCAACAAATATAGGAGTGCTGATGTCTCTTTGATATGCTGATTTCCTATCTCTTGGTATATACCCAGAGTGGGATTGCTGGATCACATGGTAGCTCTATTTTTAGTTTGTTGAGGAACCTCCAAACTATTCTCCATGGTGGTTGTACTAATTTACATTCCCACCAACAGCGTACTAGGGTTGCCTTATCTCCACATCCTTTCCAGCAATTGTTATTGCTTGCCTTTGGATAAAAACCATTTCAACTAGAGAGAGATTACATTCCACTGTAATTTTGATTTGCATTTCTCTTATGATTAGTGACGTTGAGCACCTTTTCATATGCCTGCTTGGCATTTATATGGCTTCTTTTGAGAAATATCTATTTAAATATTTTGTCAATTTTTAATTGTATTATTATTGTTATTTCCTATAGAGTTGTTTGAGCTCATTTTATGTTCTGGTTTTCAATTATTTGTCAGATGGGTAGTTTGCAAATATTTTCTCCCAATCTATGGGTTGTCTCCTCACTTTATTGATTATTTCTTTTGTAGTGCAGTGATTGTTTCTTTTTAACTTGATGTGATCCCGTTTCTTTTTTCTTTGGTTGTCTATGCTTGTGGGATATTACTCAAGAAATTTTTGCCCAAGCCAATGTCCGGGAGAGTTTTCTCAATATTTTCTTTCAGTAGTTTCATAGTTTGAAGTCTTCAATTTGTCTTTAATCCATTTTGATTGAATTTTTGCATATGATGAGAGGTAAGGGTCTAGTTTAATTCATTCAGCATATGGATATCCAGTTTTCTCAGCACCATTTATTGAAGATTTATTGAAGATACTGTCTTACCTAGTGTATGTCCTTGGTACCTTTGTTGAAAATGAGTTCACTCTAGATGCATAGATTTGTTTCTGGGGTCTCTATTCTGTTTCTTTGCTCTGTATGCCTGTTTTTATGTTAGTACTATACTGTTTTGGTCACTATAACTCTGTAGTATAATCTGAAGTCAGGTAATGTTTTTGGTAATTGTTTTTGATCAGGGTAGCTTTGGCTGTTCTGGGTCTTTTGTGCTTCCATATAAATTTTAGAATTATTATTATTTTTCTATATCTGTGAAGAACGTCATTAGTATTCTGATAGGAATTGGCGTTGAATCTGTAGATTGCTTTGGGTAGTATGGACATTTTAACAATATTGATTCTTCCGGTGCATGAGCATGGAATATCTTTCCAGTTTTTTTGTGTCCTCTTCAATTTCTTTCATCAGTATTTTATCATTTTTCTTGTAGAGATATTTCACTTTTTGGGTGAAATTTAATTGTATGTATGGCTATTGTAAAATATATAATTTTTACTTATTTTTCAGATGTTTGGAATTGGTATATAGAAATGCTGATTTTTATGTGTTGATTTTGTAACTTGTAACTTTACTGAATTTGTTGATCAGTTTTAATATTTTTCTTGTGGAGTCTTTAGGTTTTTCTAAATATAAAATCATATAATCTACAAACACAGATAATTTGACATCTTTCATTCCAATTTGGATGCCCTTTATTTCTTTCTCTTGTCCGATTTTTTTAGCTAGGACTTCCATTGCCATGTTGAATAATGGTGATGAATGTGTACATCTTTGTCATCCTCCAGATCTTAGAGGAAAGACTTTCAGTTTTTTTCTTTATTCAGTATGATACTAGCTGTGGGTCTCTCATATGTGGCTTTCATTATGTTGAGATTTATTACTTCTATACCCAATTTCTTAAGGGTTTTTATCATAAAGGAATGTTAAATTTTATAAAATGATTTTTTCATCATCAATTGAAATGATCATTTGTTTTCTGTACTTCATTCCGTTGATACGATGTATCACATTGATTGATTTCCACACATTGAACCGTCTTTGTGTCCCTGGAGTAAGTCACACTTGGTCATGATAATTGGTGTTTTTAATGTATTGTTGAATTTTGTTTGCTAGTATTTTGTTGAGGATTTTCACATCAATGTTCATCAGATATATTGGCCAGTAGTTTTAAATTTGATGTGTCCTTTTCTGATTTTGGTATCAGGGTAATACCGACCTCATAGAATGAGATTGTAAGTATTCTCTTCTATGTTTTTCAGAATAGTTCAAGGAGGACTGGTAAAGTTCTTCTTTAAATGTTTGGCAGAAATCACCAATGAAGCTATTGGGTCCCACACTTTTCTTTACTGGGAGACTTTTTATTATGGCTTTGATCTCATTACTTGTTATTGGTCTGCTCAGGTTATGGATTTCTTACTGGTTCAATCTTGGTAGGTTGTATGTGTCTAGGAATTTATCCATTTTCTCTAGATTTTCCAATTTATTGGCATATAGTTGTACATAATAGCCACTAATGATCCTTTGATTTTCTGAAGTATCAGTTGCAATGTCTCCTTTTTTATTTTTGATTCTGTTTGTCTTTTCTCTTTCATTCTTGGTTAGTCTGGCTAAAGGTTTGTAAATTTTATCTTTTCAAAAAATAAACTTATTATTTTGTTGATTTTTTTGTTTTCTTTGTTTTAAATTTATTTATTTATGCTCTGATCTTCATTGTTTCTTTTCCTCTACTAATTTTGAGTTCAGTTTGCTCTTTCTTTTTAGTTCTTTAAGATGCATCATTAGGTCGTTTATTTGAGGTTTTTCTTCTTTTTTGATGTGGGTCTTATAGCTATAAGTGTTTTTCTTAGTAATGCTTTCACTGTATCCCATAGGTTTTAGAATGTTGTGTTTCCATTATCATTTGTTTCAATAAAGTTTTCAATTTTCTTCTTAATTTCTTTATTTACTCACTGGTCATTCATGAGTGTATTGTTTGATTTATATGTGTTTGTATTGTTTCCAAAATTACTTTTGTTATTGATTTCTAATATTATTTCATTGTGGTCAGAGAAGATCCTCAATATTATTTCAATTTTTTGAATATTTTAAGAACTTGTTTTGTTCCCTAACATATGGTCTATTCTTGAGAATGACCCATATGCTGAAGAAAAGAATGTGTATTCTATAGCCTTTGGATGAAATATTATGTAAATATCTATAATCTGGTTTGGCTCTGTGTCCCTACCCAGATTTCATCTTGACTTGTACTCCCATAAATCCCAGGTGTTGTAGGAGGGACCCAGTGGGAGATAATTGAATCATGGGGTGGTTTCTCCCATACTGTTCTCGTGGTATTGAATAAGTCTCATGAGATTTGATGCTTTGATAAGGAGAAACCTGTTTCTCTTTGCTCTCATTCTGTCTCTTTCCACTGCCATGTAAGAAGTGCCTTTAGTCTTCCACCATGATTGTGAGGCCTCCCTAGCCAAGTGAAACTGTAAGCCTATTAAACCTCTTTTTCTTCCTAGCCTCAGAACTGTCTTCATCAGCATCAGCATTAGTTTGTTCTCACAGACTAATGCAATATATTAGGTTTATTGTTTGTTTCTAGAGAGTGCAGATTAAGTTAAGTCTGATGTTTCTTTGATGAGTTTCTATCTGGGACATCTGCTCAATCCTGAAAGTGGGATGTTGAAGTCTCCATGTATTATTGTATTGAAGTCTATCTCTCTCTTTAGCTCTAATCATAGTTGCTTTATATATCTGTGTGTTCCAGTGTTGGGTGGATATATATTTACAATTATTGTATTCTGTTGCTGGATCAATCCCTTTATCATTATATAATGGCCTCCTTTGTCTTTTTAAATACTTTTGTCTTGAAATCTATGTTTTCTTTTTTTTTAAATTTTTTAATTTTTTAATTTTTTTTATTTTTTTTTTTAAATTTATTTATTATTATTATACTTTAAGTTGTAGGGTACATGTGCATAACGTGCAGGTTTGTTACATATGTATACTTGTGCCATGTTGCTGTGCTGCACCCATCAACTCGTCATTTACATCAAATCTATGTTTTCTTATATAACTACTCCTTGACGTTTTTGGTTTCCATTGTCATGGAACATCTTTTTATCATTGCTTTATTTTCAGTCTATGTGTATTTTTATAGGAGAAGTGTATATCTTGTAGGCAACAGATTACTGTGACATTTTTTAATATACATTCAGTCACTCTGTTTTTTTTTTTTATTGGAGAGTTTAGTCCATTTATATTCAATGTTATTATTGATGAGTAGGGACTTTCTCCTGCCATTTTGTTATTTGTGTTCTGATTATTTTGTAGTCTTCTCTTCCTTCTTTTCTTCTTTCCTGACTTCCCTTTAATGAAAGTGATTTTCTCTGGTGGTATGTTTTAATTTCTAAATTTTTATTTTTTTGTGTATCCATTGCATGTTTTTTGATTTGAGGTTACTGGGAGTCTTGCAGATACTATCTTATAACTCATTATTTTAAACTTATGACAACTTATCACTGATGGCATAAATAGACAAAAACATGGAATGAAAACAAAAACTCTACACCTTAACTCTGTTCATCTGCTTTTTAACTTTGTTTATTTTATGTCTTACCGTATTGTTGATGTCTCAAAAAGTTTTTGTAGTTATTATTTTTTATTGGTTCATTATTTAGTCTTCCTATTTAAGAGTTTGTATATTCTTTTTTTTTTTTTTTTTTTGGTGACGGAGTGTCGCTCTGTCACCCAGGCTGGAGTGCAGTGGAGCGATCTCCGCTCACTGCAAGTTCTGCTTCCCGGGTTCACGCCATTCTTCTCCCTCAGCCTCTTGAGTAGCTGGGACAACAGGCGCCTGCCACCACGCCCGGCTAAATTTTTGTATTTTTAGTAGAGACAGGGTTTCACCGTGTTAGCCAGGATGGTCTCGATCTTCTGACCTCATAATCCACCTGCCTCAGCCTCCCAAAGTGCTGGGATTACAGGCGTGAGCCACTGCGCCCGGGCCTAGTTTATATATTCTAATTACAGGTTATAATATTCTGTGTTTTTCTGAATGCTTACTGTTACCAATGAGTTTTGTACCTTCAAATGATTTTCTATTGCTATTAACATCCCTTTCTTTTAGATTGAAGAATTCCCTTTAGCATTTCTTATAGGACAGGTCTGTTGTTGATGAAATCGCTCAGCTTTTGTTTGTCTAGGAAGGTCTTTATTTCTTCTTCATGCTTGAAGGATGTTTTTGCCAGATATATTATTCTATGGTAAAGTTTTCTTTTCTTATGCTGAATCAGATCTGAAGCCAGAACAGCACTGGGTCTCACCAAGGCCTGCTGTAACCACTACCTCCTACTACTTGTGTTCGCTCAAGGCCCTAAGGATCTACAATTGGCAGGTGGCAAAGCCAGTGACATTTGTGGGCTTCCCTTCAAGATGGCGAGTTCCCCCATGTCCTAGGAGGCTCTAGAGATGCTTTCTGGGAGCCAGGGATCAAAAACCTTAGAAATTAGCCTGATGTTCTGTTTTACTAAAGCTAAGCTGGCATCAAACCACAATACAAAGATCCTTCCTGCTCTTCCCTCCCCTTTTTAAAGGCAGAGGAACTTCTCCCTGTGGCTACCACCACCAACAGCCCATGGAGGGTTCTTCCAGGCCACAGGCTCATGTTCATTTAAAGCCTAAGGGCTCTTCACTCAGTTTCTGGTAAAAGCTGCCATGTTTAAGACTCACCATGGGCCAGTATGACCTCTGCCCCGGGCAGATCCAGAAATGCTGTCCAAGAGCCTAGGCTTGGACTTGGAGATCCAAATGCCTGCCTGTTGCTCTGCCCCACTATGGCTGAGCTGGTATCTATCTGATATTTATCCATCTATCTGGTGTGAGACAATGTCCTCTTTACTTTTCCTTCTGCTTTTCTCAAACAGAGGGAGTCTTTCACCATAGCCACCATAGCTGGGGATGTGCTGGTTTATCCCTAAAGTCAGCATGTCTCAGAGCCCAAAGCACATGGCATACTAACTGGGTATTACTGCTGGTTATTCAGGGTTCAAGGGCTCTTTAGTCAGCTGGTGATGAATCCTGCTGGGAATGTCCTCTTCTCTTCAGGGCAGTGAGTCCCTTTTGGCCCAAGGAGTGTCTGGAAATCTCATCCAGGAGCTAGGGCATGGAATAGGAGCCTTACAACTCTGTGTAGTGCCCTATCCTACTGTGGCTGAGCTGCTATCCAAGATGGAAGACAAAGTCCTCTTTACTCTTTGCTCTCCTCTTCTTAAGCAGAAGGAATGAGTCGCTTTTGTTGCTGTGAGTTGCAATGCCTGCGGTTGGGAGAGGAGTGGTACAGGCATTCCCAAAGCTGCTCCTGGCTGGTGTCTCCTTAAGTCACATGCCACCCTAGGCCCCCTGCCTCTGAGCCCAGCCCAACACTAGAAGTTGCCTAAGAAATCCAGTCTTTGGGTCCTAGACTGCCTTTCAAGTTTACCTAGGATCCCAGAGCACTCTGGCCTGTAGTGGCGAGGCTTCCCGTAAAACTCTGACCTTCCGACCACTGGGATGGGCATATCGCCTCTAGCTAGGTCTGGTCCAAACGCTCCCTACATGCAAGGGCACTGACTGAGGCAAGCATGTCTTTGCTCTCCACTGTAACAAGGTGGCACTGAGTTCAATGTAAAGTTCCCCAGTCACTGTGCTCTCTCTTTCCCAAGTACACAGACTTTCCACATGCACAGCAACTTTTGGGTGGTAGAGAGGTGGTGTCAGTGATGCAAGCCCTCTTCAATGCTTCTTTCGGTGACATGAAGTTAAAACCAGGTACTGGCCGGGCACAGTGGCTCACGCCTGTAATCCCAGCACTCTGGGAGGCTGAGTTGGGTAGATCACGAGGTCAGGAGATCAAGACTATCCTGGCTAACACAGTGAAACCCCATCTCTACTAAAAATACAAAAAATCAGCTGAGCGTGGTGGCGGGCAACTATAGTCCCAGCTACTTGGGAGGCTGAGGCAGGAAAATGGCTTGAACCTGGGAGGCGGAGCTTGCAGTGAGCGGAGATCCTACCGCTGCACTCCAGCCTGGGTGACAGAGACTGACGCTGTTTCGAGGAAAAAAAACAAAAAATACAGGTACTGTGATTCCTCACCTCATTTTTGGTTCCTGTGATGGTGCTCTAATGTGTATATAGTTGTTAAAATTTTGTGTTCTTGCAGTGGGGACACATGGTATAGGATTCTGTTCCACCATCTTGCTCTGCCTCCTCCTCAGGGCTCTTTTTTTTAACCTAAGATTACTTAAGCACTTTCATGTTTTGGGGAGGGGGTTTGGTAAGTGTAGAAATCAAAAATTTAAAGAACTGTTGTCTAAAATAATCCACCTTTCAACAAAGCAGTGTAAAGGCACTAAGGTTTTCTTCCTTTAAAGGCTGAAAGAGTATTAAGAAGTAAATTAGAATAATGACTCGAGGTAAATTCTCTCTTTGTATAAACCATATGTAGCTGTAGAGAGATAAAGAACATTGGGAAGCATTGTAATTAGAATCAGCCCTCTAATTTTATGTTTTATACATAAAAAATTTTGAAAAAAAATACCTCTTGTCACTAGACACTACTGCTAATTCCATATGTAATTTCAAATATGGTTTTGCATAACTCTTATTTTAAGGAAAAATTAATCATATACTCTGGGAAATAAATAGGTCATCGTAGTTGTATTTGAAACCTTTTTCTAAATCCTTTTAACCAGTAACACTAAGTATTCAGTATCTTTCCATTGTCCTTATATATCCAATTTTGTAAGGAACTTTATTGCCTGCTTTATATGAGTAAGAGATCTTGTATTCTGAATTATGATATCACAGTAAAATATGCAGGTTTCATTTGATAATTTGGTAATATTTTTGTTTTGGTTATTTTTGGACTACAGCACCCTAGAGTACAGATTAACATAAAATATTTCAGTGGCTTATGTTAGTAATTCATAATTCAATGTATGCAGCAGCATAATGGATTGTAACAGTTTGTGGAGAGCTAGTATTCTGACGATCCACTTATATGCATGTGTTTGATACTTGTGCTAAAATCCTAGCAGAACTTTTCAATTTCTTTTTGTGTGATATATTAGAAGTTAACTGCAAAAAATAATTAAAAAACATATTAAGGCCAGGAATAACCTTGAAATATCAAGTGGTAAGATGGTGTAGTTGTACATGTCATTGATATGAGATGCAATTTTTAGTTTCTATGTCTGTAGAAACTAGCCCATTCAGATTAATCTGATTAACCTTCCCTAAATGTGCGGAAGACATTCAACACTAGTATTTTCAAAAAGAACTGGTTCTGCCATGTGTGACTGAATTTCTAATTCATCAAAATGTGACGTGGAAAAATCATACATAATTGAAATAAATCCTGAATTTAACTCCTATCTCTAACACTGGTTGCAAGATCTCTAGCAAATCTCTACTCTCACACATAAAATAAAAATAAATAATACATGCTACTAAAAGACTTTCAGGATGTAAGAAAAGAAGAGATTTTCCTGTGAAATAGCTTTGTTAATTCTAAAGTGCATTACAAGCCTTAGCAATTATCTTCCTCAAAACTAATACCACTGAAATATTCTATTTTATTGTTTTGAGTACTGGGCTTACTATAATTGCAATTAACTTTACAGTTGCATTATGCATTCTGTCTGTCACAGTGTTAGACATCTGAATTTATTTCAAATAATTCTTCCCCTGAATTTTGATAGTTTCATTTAGCGTATTACCACACCGATCACAAGATATTCTATGTTAAATATATAACTATGGCATGGTTGATGCTATGGTTTGAATGTCCTTTCCAAAACTTACGTTGAAATTTAATTGCCATTGCAGCAGTATTAAGTTAGAGACAGGGCCGTCACAAGGTCATTAGGCCTTGAGGGCTCCTTTCTCATGAATAGATTAATGCTGTTACTTCCATAGTGAATTCCTGATAAAAAGGAACCCAGCCCCATTTTTTCTCTCTGTTCAGTGTGCTATCACTCTCTCTCACCATTGTCTCTGTGTGATCCCTTCCTCAAGACCCTCACCAGATGTGGACTCTGAATCTTGGACTTCCTTGCCTCCAGAACTGTGAACCAAATACATCTCTTTCCTTTATGAAGAACCCAGTCTGTGGTTTTCTGTTACAGCAGCAGAAAATAAACTAAGACAGTTGACCAGGTTGTGTGACTCTTTCTGCCTGTTCTGGTGAATGTTGCCAGACTAATAACTTGACTGCCATACACTTTTGAATCTTGTTGAGCTTTACATGTATTATTTTGGTGTTTCTTTTTACCAAAAGTCTAGAATTTATTGGTCCCACAACTCAGTAGTACTATGTTGTTTGCTGAGGTGCTATTGGCTGATGGAAATATTTTAGATCACTGATTTAAGAATATCATTTTATCCATGTATAAAAAAATAAAAGGGAGAAACTGAAACACTTCTTGTTTTAAAAGTGATTAATTTTTGAATAGCTGTACACACTATAAAATTTAAATGTTGTGAAATGGCATGTGCTTTACAGTAAGGTTCTTCTCTCTCAATGTTCATGTCTGTCACTCTTTCAATGACTGTTAATGATTTCTTGAATAGCTTTCCATAAATATTCCTGAAGCAATTCTCTATGAATTCAGTCAGGAGAGAACTATTTCCTTAACTTAGCCAGCATTATTCTGTTTTTAGATTTCCCTCTGGTCTTTGATACCTTACTTTTAAGTTGATAAAAATGTGATTTTCTTATATGTCTCATGAAATTCTGTTAATTTTTTTTTTTCCTGTTCCTAAGGCATACTCAGTTCCTGCACAGTTTCAAACTAACAGTTTTTCAGCAGTTTGTATTAGGCCCTTCATGCTTATCAAATCATTTTGTGCTATGCTTTCATGCTTATCATATCTTATAAATTGGTGTAGAGGAATAAATCCATTGTCCTATGTCCAATGTCTCACATATGCCATTTAAGCCTATAATGGCATTCTTTTATTTGTCCAATGACCAGCTTTGGCCCATAACTGGAAAATGCATGCCCAGTCTATGCCACTGGGTTTTGGCCTACTTTCTCTTTTCTGCAGCACAATCTGCTTGCCTAGGGTCCTGACAACCTGCCTACCTCTGATAGGACTTCTTATCTGAGAGACTGGACCTTGGCTCTTAAGTTCACCTTCCTGTCACTGTGCTTTACCTATCATATTTGACCTCTTTAATCAGAATACTCACATGGAATAGTCAGAGTACACAGAGGGTGGTGGTAGGATGTTATCATTATTACAACTTCCTATCTTCTGACAGTCAGCCCTGTGCAGCACATTGATGTGGTTTGGCTCTGTGTCCCCACTCATATCTCATGTTGAATTGTGATCTTCAGTGTTGGAGGAAGGGCCTGGTAGAAGGTGGCTGGATCATGGGGGCAGATTTCCCTCTGGCTCTTCTCATGATAGTGAGTGACTTGTAATCAGATCTGGCTGTTTAAAAGTGTGTAGTACTTCCCCCTTCACTCTGTCTCCTGCTGCCATGTGACGATGTGCTTGCTTCCCCTTTGCCCTTCCACCATAAGTGTTAAGTTTCCTCAGGCCTCCCCAGCCATACCTCCTGTACAGCCTGTGGAACTGTGAGTCAATTAAACTTCCTTTCTTTATAAATTACCCAGTCTCTGTTAGTTCTTTATAGCAGTGTGAGAACAGACTAATACACACATGATTTATCACTTGGGATCAGGCCCTCTCTTACCCAGGTCCACTCCACTTTCCACCCATCCCACTCAGGCCTACCATGTCTATTGGATAGGGCTGCAGTTTCAAGATTCATTTCTGTATGATATGACTGCATTGCTTGGATTGTTAACACATTTAACACATTAGTAGTACCTTCTGGACAAATGATTACAAGATTTACATGATGATATAATCATTTCTTTGCATATTAATCATCATATTAGCGGTTTGGAGAACCCAGAAAAACTGACACAGACGTGACCAGGCAGTGAGCAGTAATAGCAATGATTGCAAAGGCAGATACATGACCCTCATAAGCTGACTTTGGAAAATTAAAGGACTCCAGTTCCACTGAGGGAGATTCTGGATCAATAGAGCTGGAATAGGGCCCAAAGTAACTGCACTTTTAAAAACTCCTGAGGTACTAAGTCTATGCAGCTAGTGGGGAATTATTACCCCATGGAGCAAGAGATGAACTTTCTGTCATTGTTTATGATCAGGGATATGAGATATTTATGGGAAAGATCTTTCCTGAAAGAAAACAAAATAATGTTGTCTGGGAAAAATGACTTTTTAGTGTTCTATATAAAAGCAAAAATAAAAGACCATCTCCTTTCCCTCAGTCTCACCACTTTCTCTACCACCTAATCAAGGGAATCAATTCTAAATAGAAAATATTGTTTAATATTTGTTGATTTATTGTCTATATTATATACCATAGCAGATATGTCATAACATTTTAAAATTTTGGTATTGAACAGGGTAATACAAATGTGAGAATTATACATTCTTTGGTAATTATAGCTTATACACCAACACAAAAAAATTTTTAAGTGATTCAGATGCTTTTTTGGTGAACATGATTTAGACATTGTCTGGTGCACTAGGTTAACTTTTCAGAACCATCTGAGTAGAATGTTTGTGAAATGAATTTAGCTAAATTTAGAAAAAAACAGTGAAATATTTTTGGAATGCTGTCATCACTGGTTCTTGACAAACAAACAGAACAGCATC
The DNA here is from genome assembly GCF_049350105.2 of Macaca mulatta. Taxonomy (NCBI): domain Eukaryota; kingdom Metazoa; phylum Chordata; class Mammalia; order Primates; family Cercopithecidae; genus Macaca; species Macaca mulatta. Next base: position 129,624,088 of record NC_133411.1, read on the forward strand.
ATCAGCCATCTCTCAAAGCTTTGAGAATAGATCCTCTTTTTTATGGCCCAACTACTTAACTTTTTATTTCTCACTCTAGGGTCGCATTAGATCAATTAATTCCACTCATAGTTTGATACTCACATTCTATACATCCCTCTAATCAGTATCCTGTTTTTAGGAGTTATTTATTTTTCTTTTTGTTTATAAATGCTTGTTAACATTTGTCAGATGTGCCAAATTTTTCTGCTATATACTCATGAAAGACTTTTTACCAATTGTTTACTATATCATCTATAAGTATTAAGGCATATTATAAAAATGTATGCTTATATAAGCTTGTGAATTTTATTCCTGTAAAAACTTATAAAACTAATACACAAACAGAGCATACAGTTTGATACTCTGGAGAGAGGTCCTTGATATGCAAAGGTTAAGGCATGTGCGTTGCTTTAGTTTTTGCAGTGATGGGGTTACAGGGTTTTCCCCTCAAAACAGAATCTGTATCTTTGAAATGGAGAAACTGGAGTGAGAATTTGGCTACCACATGGAATACGCATAGATGCAGTGTGTTTATTTAATAAAGATTTACTGTCTTGGAAGACATAATGAAATAAAACTCATGGCCCCTGAACTCAAAAAGCTTACAGGTTGGATGAAGGGACGAACACATGAGAAGATGTCCATTAAACAGAAGACTGTAAAAGAGATGATAAGAACAAAATATCACCCCACAAAGAAGCAGCAGAAAAATGACATGGTGTCCTGTCATGTTCCAGAGTGATCAAGGCAGGGTTCATAAAAGGCATGAAAATAAAGCTGGGATTTGAAGAGTGGGTGACAATTTGCCAGTCAGAAGTAGGAAATAATACATGCCAGTTAAGTGTTTGAAAACAAGGGACCTAACTGGGAACATCTGAGTGAAGGGTTGATATACAGACAATAATTGAGATAAAATTAGGGATAAAGTGAAACAAGTAACATAAACTCTGCTTAAAGAAAAAGAAAATGGGAATTGTTAGCTCATAAAAGCTTGCAATTCCAAGGATAGAATTCAATTTAGATTTGGCTTATTCAGACCATAGTAATCCTCCAGATGTGACCAGGACCTGGTTTCTCTGTTGTTGTTTCTTGACACCGTGTCCCCAGGATTTGCTTCATTCCCATATTATGAGCCTCATATCTTTCATTAACAAATGAAGAGATGAGAGCATGTTGTTGATAAATTACAAAGAAGATAAATAAAACCCTTCCTCCCAAAAGCTCCAGCAAAGATCTCTAAATGGCTTACCTAGCTATCCCTGAACCAGTGATACCTGTGGATAGAGAGTACAGGATGCAGGCCGGGCGCGGTGGCTCAAGCCTGTAATCCCAGCACTTTGGGAGGCCGAGACGGGCGGATCACGAGGTCGGGAGATCGAGACCATCCTGACTAATATGGTGAAACCCCGTCTCTACTAAAAAAATACAAACTAGCCGGGCAAGGTGGTGGGCGCCTGTAGTCCCAGCTACTCGGGAGGCTGAGGCAGGAGAATGGCGTGAACCCGGGAGGCGGAGCTTGCAGTGAGCTGAGATCCGGCCACTGCACTCCAGCCTGGGCGACAGAGCGAGACTCCGTTTCAAAAAAAAAAAAAGAGAGAGTACAGGATGCATTGAATGGCCCTGTCAGTTCTGTTCCTAGGTCTGGCACCCTTCTAAATGGCTGAAAATGAGAATGAAGGAAATTTATCAAGAAAAAATTAGGGTACTCTTGATGGAGGAAAGAGGGGATAAATGGTGAAAAGTCAACCACTAAATGCCCTGCTTAGGTAGATATGTTGGGCCAGATGTATAATGTAGGGACCTAGGAAGCTTAAATGGTTTTCAGTGGAAACAGGACCTAATGCAAGAAGAGTAATAGATAAAACATTATATGCAAGTACCTAGGATAATGCTAGGTGTATGGCCAAGTAAAATTCTCATAGATAATACAGTAGAAGACATATACAATAATATTTATTGTAGCTGTATTCATAATAGCAAATCTGAAAACCATCTCAATCCCAATAAGACAATAGTGCATAAGTATTTTGCTGTATATTCACAAAATAATACCTCAGGCAAAATGAACAAAGTATAAAAACATGAATCAGTATGGATAAATCTTAATAATAAATTATATGAAAAATGGATTCTCAAAGATTATAAACATGATAGCCTTTTTGTAAATTTAAAAACAAGGTTTAAATATATATAATTTCTTAAAGGAGAATATGAATACAATAAAATACAAAAAAGTATGAGACAGGAAACAAGTGAATAGGTATTATAGATGGCAATGTTTATGGTTCAGGAAAGAAAATAAATAATGTAAGATGTTAGGCCAAGCTGGAATGGGGTTATTGCGATGTTATTTTATATATGGTGGTCATTGAAGTCTTCTCTTGGAAGATGGCAGTTGAGCAGAGGATGGAGGAAAGTGAAGGAGTGAGCCAAGTGAGTGACGAGAGGAAGTCTTCAGCGCAGAGGGAAGACCAGCCTCGCCAACATAGCAAAACCCTGTCTCTACTAAAAATACAAAAATTAGCCAGGCATGGTGGCATGCATCTGTAATCCCAGCTACATGGGAGCCTGAGGCATGATAATCACTTGAACCCAAGAGGCTGAGGTTGCAGAGCCAAGATCGTGCCATTGCACTCCAACCTGGGAAACAGAGCAAGATTCTGTCTCAAAAACAAAAACAACAACAACAGTGAAAAAAGAGGATACCCAAATTACCCATAAATATATGAAACAGTACTCAGTTTCATTAGTCAAAGAGAAATGCAAATTAAAACCACTTTATAATATTTGTAAGCTAAAATTATTAAAATAAAAAAATAGATATTGAATATTGGTGAAGACTTGCAGCAACAAGAACTCTCATACACTGTTGGAAAAATGTAAATTGACACAACTACTTTGATAACTGTGTTTGAGAGTGTACTAAAGCTGAAAACATTTAATGCAAACATTAAAACCCAGAAATTCCATTTGTAGGTACATACCAAAGGAACTTGTTCATATACTGCAGTCTCCTCTTATTCATGTGTTTTCTTTCCACAGTTTCAGTTACCCATGGTCATCCATGGTCTGGAAATGGGTGTGTTTCAATAAGATGTTTTGAGAGACAGAAATCACATTCATATAACTTATAGTGTTATAGCCTTTTAATGATTACTTATTATTGTTAATCTTGGACTATACCTTATACATTAATCTTTGTAAAAGGTATGTATGTGTAGGCAAAAATATAGAATTTATAAGATTCAATATTATGCATGATTTCAGGCACCCATTGGGAGTCTTGGAACATGGATAAATGAGGACTGCTGTATTTACCACAAGATGTGTAAAAGAATGTTTATAGTAGGATTATTCAAAATAATCAAAAACTGGATGTCCTTGTCCAGACAAGGACACACACACACACACACACACATGCACACACACAGAGACATACACACACACAGACAGGAAAACAACCAGCCAATATCTCTGATGAACATAGATGAAAAAAATCCTCAACAAAATACTAGCAAACTGAATACAACAGCACATCAAAAAGATTATTTATCATGACCAAGGGGATTAATCCCAGGGATGCAAAGTTTATTCAGCATACTCAAACCAGTAAACATGATATATCAGATCAACAAAATGAAGGCCAAAACATCATATAATTATCTCAATAGATGCAGATGAAGCATTTGAAAAAATCAACACTTTGTATGATAAAAACTCAACAAACTATACAAGAAACACCTTAACATAATAAAGGCCATTTAGACAAACGCAAAGCTACCATCATACGGAATGGGGAAAAGCTGAAAAAGCTTTCTCTCTAAGATCTAGAATAAGATAAGTATGCCCACTTTTACCACTTTTATTCAACATAGTACTGGAAGTTCTAGTCAGAGCAATCAAGCAAGAGAACAATATGTAAAAAAATTCAAATTAGCAAGGAGGAAGTCAAATTGTTTGTGTTTGTGAACACATCTATAGCCAATTGATTTTAAGCAAAGGTGCCAGGTACACACAATAGAGAAAGAAAAATCTCTGCAATAAATAGTGCTGGTATAACTGGATATGATGCAGAAGAAGGCAGTTCGACTCTTAATCCCTCACCATATACAAAAATGAATTCAAAGTGGATTAAAGACTTAAATGGAAGACCAACATACTACAAAACTATAAGCATATAGGACATGACTCCATGACGTTGGTCTAGGCAAAGATTTTTCGATAAAACCTCAAAAGCACAGGCAACAAAAGCGAAGACAAACTAAAAACTTCTGCACAACAAAGAAAACAATCATTGGAGTGAAGAGATAAGCTATGGACTGAGAGAATGTATTTGTAAACTACACATCTGGTAAAGGTATATATTCCAAAATAAACAAAAGACTCAAACAACTCAGTAACAACAACAATAACAACAGAAACAAATAACCTGAATAAAAACTGGGCAACAGTTCCTGAGCAGATATTTCTCAAAAGGAGGTATATAAGTGACCAACAGGTATGTGAAAAAATGTTCAATATCACTAATCATCAGGGAAATGCAAATTAAAACAACAATGAGACATCACTTCATTCCAGTTAGAATGGCCACGTATCATAAAATTAAAGATAGCAGGTGTTGGTGAGGATGTGGAGTAAAGGAAACCCTTATACTCTGCTGGTGGAAATGTAAATTAGTATAGCCAGTTGAAATCCTGAATAGAACAAAAACGCTAACCCTATGTGGGTCAAAAGGGACTCCTGCCTGGCTGCTTGAGCTGGAACAGTGGTCTTTTCCTTGAATGAGACAGTTTGAGACCCAAACTAATAGCAGATCTTCCTAAGTTTCTAGCCTTCTGGCTTTCAGACTGGAATTTACAGCATCAGCTCTCCTGGCTTACAGGCCTTAGTACTCTGACTGGAACTCTACCATTGGCTCTCCTGGGTCTCCAGCTTGCCAACTGCAGATCTTGAGACTTCTCTGTCCCTATAATTGTGTGAACCAATTCCCTATAATAATTCTCTACGTGCTTTCTCACTCTCTCTTACATATAAATATATGTATATACACACATACACATATATATGTTTATAACATCCATTTGTTGTATTTCTCTGGAAAACTCTAATGCAAATAGCATTTTTAAATGATTCAGTTTTCCAATGCTGAAATATTCTTTTTTTAAAGCATGGGTGAATTTCAGGAAATGGTTAAAAATGTGTGAATAATTGCGAATTTTTGTGAGTTTATACTAATATGATTCACATATATATCATGATATAGCCAAACAAAATCAATATGGGTTCTAAGGATGTGCACTGAAATTTTAACCAAGAAATTCCTAACAGCAAGGTTTTTGTATTTTATCTGAAATGTCCTTGTTTAAAACCTTACAACATTTATATTGAGAAGTCACTTGCATATGACTTGGCAAATGCTGTAAACTCAGAAAAACATAGAAAGTAGAGAGAGACTGTTTTATTGAGGTTTAGAGAATGATGTTGGTGCACCCATCCAAGGAAACCTTTTAAAGCAGTTTTTTAATATGCCGTGCATAAATTTGCTTGATTGTGGTTTTATTGTCCTACTACAAATACTCTTGCTATCCTATTTCCTTACTAATAATTATACCTTAATTTTATGAGTTACTATAAATTTTTTTCCTTATTTCTTCTAAAAAAAAAAAAAACAAACAGGGTACATATGTAGAATGTTCAGGTTTGTTCCATAGGTATATGTGTGCCATGGTTGTTTGCTGCACCTATTGACCTGTCCTCTAAGTTCCCACCCCTCAACCTCCACCCCGCAAAAGGCCCTGGTTTGTGTTGTTCCCCTTTCTGTTTCCATGTGTTCTCAATGTTCAACTCCCACTTATGAGTGGTGTTTGTTTGGTTTTCTGTCCCTGTGTTAGTTTGTGTTAGTTTGCTGAGGATGATGATTTCCAGCTTCATTCATGTCCCTGCAAAGGGCTACATAGTATTCCATGATGTATATGTGCCACATTTTCTTTATCCAGTCTATCATATGATGGACATTTGGGTTGGTTCCATGTATTTGCTACTGTAAATAGTGCTGCAATAAACATACGTGTGCATGTGTCTTTATAGTAGAATGATTTATATTCCTTTGGGCATGTAGACTATAATGGGATTGCTGAGTCAAATGGTATGTCTGGTTCTAGATTCTTGAGGAATTGCCATACTGTCTTCCACAAGGGTTGAACTAATTTACATTCCCACCAACAATGTAAAAACATTCCTATTTCCCTGCACCCTTGCCAGCATCTATTATTGTTTTCTGACTTTTTAATAATTGCCATTCTGATTACCATGAGATAGTATCTCATGGTGGTTTTGATTTGCAGTTCTCTGATGATCGTTGATGTTGAGCTTTTTTTCATATGTTTGTTGGCTATGTAAATGTCTTCTTTTGAGAAGTGTCTGTTCATATCCTTTGCCCACTTTTTTATGGGGTGTTTGTTTTTTTCTTGTAAGTATGTTTAATTCCTTGTAAATTCTGGATATTATACCTTTGTCAGATGGGTAGATTGCAGAAATTTTCTCCCATTCTGTAGGTTGCCTGTCCACTCTGATGATAGTTTCTTTTGTTGTGCAGAAGCTCTTTAGTTTAATTAGATCTCATTTGTCAATTCTGGCTTTTGTTGCAGTTGTTTTTGGCATTTTTGTCATGAAGTCTTTGCACATGCCTATGTCCTGAATGGTATTGCCTAGGTTTTCTTCTAGGGTTTTTATAGTTTTGGGTTTTACATTTAAGTCTTTAATCCATCTTGAGTTAATTTTTGTATAAGGTGTGAGGGAGGAGTACAGTTTCAGTTTTCTGCATATGGCTAGTCAGTTTTCCCGGCATCATTTACTGATTAGGAGATCCTTTCCGCTTTGCTTGTATTTGTCAAGCTTGTCGAAGATCAGTTGGTTGTAGATGTGTGGTGTTATTTCTGAGTCTCTGTTCTGCTCTGTTTGTCTATATGTCTGTTTTGGTATCAGCACCATGGTGTTTTGGTTACTGTAGCCTTGTAGTATAGTTTAAAGTCAGGCAGCATGATGCCTCCAGCTCTGTTATTTTTGCTTAGGATTGCCTTGACTACATGGTGTCCTCTTTATTTCCATATGAAATTTAAAATAGGTTTTTTTTTTGAATTCTGTGAAGAATGTCAATGGTAGTTTGATGGGAATAGCATTGAATTTACAAGGACAGTATGGCCATTTTTACGATATTGATTCTTCCTATCCATAAGCATGGAATGCTTTTCCATTTGTTTGTGTCCTCTCTTACTTCCTTGAGCAGTGGTTTGTAGTTCTTCCTGAAGAAGTCCTTCACTTCCCTTGTTAGGTGTATTCCTAGGTATTTTATTCTCTTTGTAGCAATCATGAATGAGAGTTCATTCATGATTTGGCTCTGTGCTTGCCTATTGTGGGTATAAAGGAATGCTTGTGATTTTTGCACATTGATTTTGTATCCTGAGACTTTGCTGAAGTTTCTTATCAGTTCAAGTTTTGGGGCTGAGCTGATGGGGTTTTCTAAATATAAAATCATGTCATCTGCAAACAGAGACAACTTGACTTCCTTTCTTACTATTTGAATACCTTTATTTCTTTCTCTTGCCTGATTGCTCTGGCCAGAACTTCCAATACTATGTTGAATAGGAGTGGTGAGAGAGGGCATCCTTGCCTTGCATCGGTTTTCAAAGGAAATGCTTCCGTATTTTACCCATTCAATATGGTATTGGCTGTGGGTTTGTCATAAATAGCGCTTATCATTTTGAAATATGTTCCATCAATACCTAATTGATAGTTTTTCACATGAAGGGATTTTGAATTTTATCAAAGACCTTTTCTACATCTATTGAGATAATGTGGTTTGCTTTTGGTTCTGTTTATGTGATTGATTACGTTTATTGATTTGCATATGTTGAACCAGCCTTGCATCCCAAGGATGAAGCCAACTTGATCATGGTAGATAAGGTTTTGGATGTGCTGCTGGATTTGGTTTGCCAGTATTTTATTGAAGATTTTCACATCAACGTTCATCAAGGATATTGGCCTGAAGTATTTTTTGTGTGTGTGTTTCTTCCTGGTTTTAGTATCAGGATGATACTGGCTTTATAAAATGAGTTAGAGAGGAGTCCCTCCTTTTCAATTGTTTGGAATAGTTTCAGAAGGAATGGTACCAACTCCTCTCTGTATTCCTGGTAGATTTCACCTGTAATTCCGTCTGTTTGGGGGCTTTTTTTGGTTGGTAGGCTATTAATTACTGCCTCAATTTCAGAGCTTATTATTGGTCTATTCAGGGATTCAGCTTCTTCCTGGTTTAGTCTTGGTAGAATGTATGCATCCAAGGAATTTATCCATTTCTTCTAGATTTTCTGGTTTATTTGCATACATGTGTTTATAGTATTTTCTGATAGTAGTTTGTATTTCTGTGGGATTAGTGGTGATATCCCCTTTATCATTTTTTATTGTGTCTATTTGATTCTTCTCTCTTCTTCTTTATTAGTCTACCTATTTTGTTAATTTTTTCCAAAAAACTAGCTCCTGGATTTGTTCATTTTTTGGAGGGTTTTCCATGTCTCTGTCTCCTTCAATTCTTCTCTGATCTTAGTTATTTCTTGTCTCCTGCTAGCTTTTGGATTAGTTTGCTCTTGCCTCTCTAGCTCTTTTCATTGTGATGCTAGTATGTCTATCTGAGATCTTTCCAGCTTTCTGATGTGGGTATTTAGTGCTATAAATTTCCATCTTAACACTGCTTTAGCTGTGTCCAAGAGATTCTGGTATGTTGTCTCTTTGTTCTCCTTGGTTTCTGCCTTAATTTTATTTTTTTACCCAGAAGTCATTCAAGAGCATGTTGTTCAATTTACATGATATTGTGTGGTTTTGAGTGGGTTTCTTAATCCTGAGTTCTAATTTGATTTTACTGTGTTCTGAGAGACTGTTTGTTATGATTTCTGTTCTTTTACATTTGCTGAGGAATGTTTTACTTCCAATTATGTGGCCAATTTTAGAGCAAGTGCTATGTGGCACTAAGAATGTATATTCTGTTGTTTTGGGTGGAGAGTTCTGTAGACGTCTACTAGGTCCACTTTATCCAGAGCTGAGTTCAAGTCCTGAATATCCTTGTTAATTTTCTCTCTCGTTGATCTGTCTAATACTGACAATGGGATGTTAAAGCCCCTCACTATTATTGTGTGGGAGTCTAAGTCTCTTAGAACTTGTTTTATGAATCTGGGTGCTCCTGTATTTGGTGTATATATATTCAGAATAGTTAGCTATTCTTGCCCAATTGTTCCCTTTACCATTATATAATGCCTGTTTTTGTCTTTTTTTTTTTTTTTTTTTATCTTTGTTGGTTTAAAGTCTGTTTTGTCGGAGGCTAGGATTGTAACCCCTGCTTTTTATTGTTTCCCATTTGCTTGGTAAATTTTCCTCCATCCCTTTATTTTGAGTCTATATGTGTCTTTGCACATAAGATGGGTCTCCTGAAAACAGCACACCATTGGGTCTTGACACCTTATCCAATTTGTCAGTCTTTGTCTTTTAACTGGGGCATTTAGCCCATTTACATTTAAGATTAGTATTGTTATGTATGAATTTGATCGTGTCATCGTGATTCTATTTGGTTATTTTGCACACTAGTTGATGCAGTTTCTTCATAGTGTCATTAGTTTTTATATTTTGGTGTGCTTTTGCAGTGGCTAGTACTGGTTTTTCCTTTTCCTATTTAGTGCTTATTTCAGGAGCTCTTGCAGGGCAGGCCTGGTAGTAACAAATTCCCTCAGCATTTGCTTGTCTGGAATGGATTTTATTTCTCCTTCACTTACAAGTCTTAGTTTGGCTGGTTATGAAATTCTGGGTTGAAAATTCTTTTCTTTAATAATGTTGAATTTTGGCCCCCACTCTCTTCTGGATTATAGAGTTTCTGCCAAGGTGTCTGCTGTTAGTCTGATGGGCTTCCCTTTGTAGGTGACCTTTCTCTCTGGCTGCCCTTTACAGTTTTTCCTTCATTTTGACCCGAATAGCTAAAACAATCCTAAGTAAAAAGAACAAATCTGGAGGAATCGCGTTGCTTGAATTTCAATTATATTACAAGACTACAGTAACTAACATAGTATAGTTCTGGTATAAAAATAGACACATAGATCAATGGAACAAAATGAGGACCCCAAAATATAGCCACATACCTACAACCAATTGATCTTTAACATGATCTACAAAAATAAACAATGGTTAAAGGACACCATATTCAATAAATGATAATGGGAAAATTAACTAGCCATATACAGAAGAATGAAACTCTACCTCTTCCTCTCACTGTATACAAAAATTAACTCAAGATGCATAAAAGACCTAAATGTAAGACCTAAAACTATAAAAATTCCTAGAAGAAGCCTAGGAAAAATTCTTCTGGATATTGGCCAAGGCAAAGAATTTATGAAGATCCCAAAAAGAAATGCAACAAAAACAAAACAGACAAATGAAACTTAATTAAACTAAAAAGCTTCTGTTCAGAGAAAGAAATAATCAATGAGGTAATCAAACAACCACCGGAATGGGAGAAAATATTCACAAATTATGTCCCTGACAAAGGACTAATATGTAGAATCTGCACGGAACTAATAAATGAACAAGTGAAAAACAAACAACTCCATTAAAAACTGGACAAAGGACACAAGCAGACATTTGTCATGAGGAGAAATACAAGCAGCCAACAAACATAGGAAAAATGTATCAACATCACTAATCATCAAAGAAACACAAATGAAAATCACACTGACATACCATCTTACATCAGTCAGAATGGCTATTAATAAAAAGTCAAAAAACAACAGATGTTGGCATGGATTTGGATAAAAGGAATACTTACACACTGTTTAGGGGAAGGTAGATTGGTTCAACTTCTACGGAAAACAGTATGGAGATATCTTGAGGAACTAAAATTCATGCTACCATTTGACGCAGCAACCCCACTACTGGGCTTCTGCCCAGTTCAAAAGAAATTATATAAAAAGGTCACCTGCAATGGTATGTTTTTCGCAGCACAATTCACAGTACTGAAGTCATGTAACCGACCTAAGTATCCATCAACAGTTGACTGGATAGAGAAAATGTGGTATATATAAAATACCGGATACTACACAGCAATAAAAACAATGAAATCACCTTTCAGCAACATGCCTGGAGCTGGAGATCATTATCCTAAGTGAACTAACTCAGAAACAGAAAATGAAATCTTGCATGTTCTTACTTATAAATGGGAGCTAAACAATGGGTAGACATGGATATAAAGTTGGAAATATAGACAGTGGAGTCTCTCAAAAGGGCGTAAGTGGGGGAATGAGGGTTGGAAGAATATTTATTGAATATAATGTTCAATATTTGGGTGAAAGCTACACTAGAAACCTAATTCCAATCACTATGCAATATACTTGTGTAACAAACACGACATGTACCCCCTGAATCTAAAATAAAATAAATTAAAATTTATATACTCTTATTCTTTTTTAAAAAAGGCATAAGGAAGTAAATTTTAAGAACAAAAGCAAAACAAATAACAAATCCACAAACTATGCTCTTTGATCTATGCTAGAGAAAATATAGTTAAAAATAGATAGAGAAGTATTGTTAAGGACTTTAAAAACAATCTGGGGGCTTTTACCAAACAGGAATTTGGTATAGTATTTTCTGAATGATTTTTTAAAAATTTCTTTCATAATGGTAATATTTAATGTAGGAAAGTTAAGTTCAGAGTGGTTATTTTCAAATGGTCTGTCAATAAGAAATTGCCCAGAGTATGGGAGGTCTCAGACCACCTGAAGTCTAGCTATAAATTGATAGTCCCAAGTCTTGGCAGTCTGCCAGATCTACATTGATTATTTATTGCTGCATAAGAAATCATTCTAAAACAAGGTGGCTTGAAACAGCAATAATCACCTATTATCTCTAATAGTTTGTGTGGGTCTCAGCTGGAAGTCTCAAATATTGAAGGTTGAAATTATCTATACTGTCATTCTCTCACAGATCTGATGGTGGGGCCCTGCTGTGGCTTTTAATTGCAAGGCCCATGTGGGGCATCTTCATGTTGCCTGGGCTACCTTACAACATGGTGGCTGTGTTTCAAGAGCAACTGTCTCAAATTAGAGGGTGAGCCAAGCTAAAGTCATTTTGTCTTTTACACACTAGCCTCAGAAGTCATATAACATTTCTTCCACTGTATTGTATTGGTAGAGGCAGTTACAAAGGTCCAGCCAGATTTAAGAAAGGAGCACAGATTTCACATTTCACTGGAGGATTTTCAGTGTCACATTTTAATGGGTAATACAAAATAATGTGTGTGTGTACGTGCACGTAATGCATGTCACCATGCTTGGAGAATACAACCTGCTCTTCTGTCTGAGAAGGCCTAGAAAATCAGATAGAAAGCAATGAGCCACATTTTCCTTCTGAAGGTAATTAATTAAACATGGCAGGGGTTAGGCCAACTCACAAGAGGAGACTTTATTTTGTGTCTCTTAAGTTGGTATTTGTACTGAGAAACTGGTAATTTTCTTTATGGACCATGACTGGAGACAGACTTAAGAATGAAAGAACTGTGTCAAGACTGCCATTAAAACTGTAAATATTGAGATTTGGGTATGGTGAACTGTCAGTGCTAAGCTCAGTTGCCTACCACAAAGATATTTCTGGAGGTTGCTGGATCCTTTAGGGTGGTATTGTTTGTTGTTTGAGTGGAAGTTACCTCTTAAGTGCTGGGCACTCATACTGTAGGATATTCACTAGTTCCCTGATGTGACAAAGGGATCTCAGACCACTGGCACTGTATCTGTAATCATTTAGGCATTTGACCCAAGCTGTCATTGGTACTCTAGGGAGTCATAGGAAGTTTTCAAGATTGTCATGACTTTTCAAAAATATATTTAATTTAACACTTACTAAGTATCTGTTATGGGTCAAGCACTGTGTGTTGTGATGAAAGTATAGAGGTGAACAAGGTCTCCTTTGTTTAGTAACACATCTACCAAAAGTGAGAGACATGCAAATAGGCCATTTCACTGCAGGATGGGAAATGCCATGATAAAAGGTAAAAGCAAGGGAGGTCTTCTAGGCGAAGGGACGCCACTTGAAAAGAATGGAGAAATGATGTCCCAGGGACTAATTATATATTACAGGACAATGTGGGAAGTGATAGGAGTTGAGGCTCACATGATAAGTAGTATCTAGGACATAAAGGAGAAGTTTATTATTGAGGAGACTTACCTGAAATGACTATATAAAATGCCTTTGTTTTCTTGAGTCCTATCTTAGAGACTTGGTAAGGAGTTTTTAAAAGAGGACATCAAAAATTATAAACCTTAAGAGTTGGAAAGAATCTTAGAAGGCATGTAGCACGTAGTTATATAATTCTAGTGAAATGTAGGGTAATACATTGGGCTATGAAAGTGAAAAGATACAGCAGTTGATTAATAGACTGAACATTTAATTGCGAAAACTTTTTCTTGCTCTTATTCTTAAATTTTAAAAAGTATTTTATGAATGCTATTTGAAATTAATTATACTAAATTTATATGATATTCTGTTCCCCAGGCATTTTCTAATTTGTGCTTAAATCATTTTTTTTTTTTTTTTTAGATAGGCACAGAGAGTAGATTATCTGCATTTTATAATAGACTAACAGATATATTGTATGGGTTGTGAATAACCCATGATCAAACACTTAGTAATTTCCTCAACCAGGAGTAATACTTCTGACTTCTAACTTCAAATATCATGTTTAAGATCCCAATACTTATAAAATAGTAGTCTTCTGTGTTTAAGAGCCTTCTATGAAGAAGGTCCTCTAGATGGTACTTTCATATGTTACCTTATTTTCCTTCCCAATGATCCCATGAGATAGGTGGTGCTCTAGAGACACCAAGACTTGTAGACACTGGATCATTTCAATCTTCGTCAAAGCAGAAGGGGGCTGAAACTCCTCTTCTCTGATTTCAAGTCTCTGGTCTTTCTGCCTCACTAGATCAGCTTAACTGTTGTCTTCACTCTCTCAAAAGTACGCTTTCAACTCAACAACAAAATATTTGCCCTTCCACCTTGGGAAAGACTCAATTGTTGAAACAGCTTTAAAATTAGTGGCCTTTGAAATGTTAAATAAGAATAAGACAGCTATGTCAATTCCACCTATATGCCTGAGGAAAATGTGTTTCCTTATTGAGGGCTATACTTTTTATTGTTTAAATTTTGAGTCAATTGGACTAACAGCGCATACAACTACACAATAGTATAAGAAAACACAATAGTATAAGGACAAGGTTTACTGTTTGGTTAAGAATTATAAAGCTCAGCTGGGCACGGTGGCTCATGCCTGTAATCGCAGCACTTTGGGAGGCTAAGATGGGCAGATCACTTGAGGTCAGGAATTCGAGACCAGCCTGACCAACATGGTGAAACCCCGCTTCTACTAAAAATACAAAAATTAGCCAGGCCTGGTGGCAACTGCCTATAATCCAGCTACTCAGGAGGCTGAAACAGGAGAATCACTTGAACCCAGGAAGTGGAGTTTGCAGTGAGCTGAGATCATGCAGTTGCACTCCAGTCCGGCAGACAGAGTGAGACTCAGTCTAAAAAAAAAAAAAAAAAGAAAAGGCTGGGCATGGTGGCTTACGCCCGTAATCCCAGCACTTTGGGAGGCTGAGGCGGGTGGATCACAAGGTTAGGAGAACGAGACCATCCTAGCTAACACGGTGAAACCCTGTCTCTACCAAAAATACAAAAACTTAGCTGGGCGTGGTGGCGGGCGCCTGTAGTCCCAGCCACTCGGGAGGCTGAGGCAGGAGAATGGCGTGAACCCGGGAAGCGGAGCTTGCAGTGAGCCGAGATTGTGCCACTGCACTCCAGCCTGGGCAACAGGACGAGACTCCGTCTCAAAAAAAAAAAAAAAAAAAAAGAAGCTCCTTCTTCACACCACCCCACTCCTTTGCAATCTCCCCTAAATAATGCAACTTAATTTTTGTTTGTCTCCCATGATATTTACATTCCATGAAGAACTTCAGCTGTATTATTCAACACTTCAAGTTAGCATTTCAAGTTGAACGTACGTGTTTCAGGTACATGTAAACATATTACCTACATTTCCAAGATCCCTGTTATCTTGAAGTTTATTCACTACATAGAGAAATAAAATACAAAAATGTATTTTTGGGTTGGGCGCGGTAGCTCATGCCTGAAATCCCGGCACTTTGGGAGGCCGAGGAGGGTGCATCACGAGGTCAAGAGATCGAGACCATCCTAGCCAACATGGTGAAACCCTGTCTGTACTAAAAATACAAAAACTAACTGGGCGTGGTGGTGGGTGCCCATAGTCCCAGCTACTTGGGAGGTTGAGGCAGGAGAATCACTTGAACCAGAGAGGCAGAGGTTGCAGTGAGCTAAGATTGCACCACTGCACTCCCGCCCAGCGACAGAGCGAGACTCCAACTCAAAAAAAAAAAAAAAGTGTTTTTGATTGATGAACACGACAACATCTTAATCATTAAATGGAATATGTGCAACAACTGTAAAAAAAAAAAAAAATTGACTCGGTGATAGGTCTTAAAAAAAGAGAGACCTAATTTACCAAACTACTTAGAGGAAGGAAAGCATAATTTTATCTTTATTTCAACTGTAATAGTAAATTATCTTCTAAAGTAATACAGGCATACCTCATTTTATTATGATTCACTTTTTGGGCTTCAGTTATTGTGTTTTTCACCAATTGAAAATTTGTGGCAACCCTGTGTCTAGCAAATTTGTCAGCACTTTTTTTTCTAACAGTGTGTGCTTACTTTGTATTTCTGTGTCACATTTTGGTAATCCCTACAAGTTTTCAAAAATGTATCATTATTATTACATCTGTTATGGTGATCTGTGATCAGTGGTCTTCTATTGTAATTATTTGGGGGTGCCACAAAAATGCCTATATAAGATTTCCAACTAATTGAGAAATGTTGTGTATGTTCTGATTACTACACTCATTGGCCATTTCCCTCTCTTCCTCTCCTTGGTCCTCTCTATTACCTAAGACACAACAATATTGAAATTTGACCAGTTAATAACCCTGTAATGACCTCTAAGCATTCAAGTGAAAGGAAGAGTCCCACATCTCTCCTTTCAGTGAAGAGCTGGAAATGATTAAACTTAGTGAGGAAGGCACGTCAAAAGCCAAGATAGGCCAAAAGCTAGGCCTCTTGCACCAAACTGCCAAGTTGTGAATTCAGAGGAAAGGTTCTTTAAGAAAATTAAAAGTACTTCTCTGGTGAACACACAAATGATAAGCAAAACAGCCTTATTGCTGATTAGAAAGTTTTAGTGGTCTGGATAGAAGATGAAACATTCCCTTAAGCCAAAACCTGATCCAGAGCAAATCCCTAAGTTTCTTCAATTCTGTGAAGGCTGAGAAACTTCATAAAGGCTAAAAGGTGAATAAGATGTAGAAGAAAAATTTGGAGCTAGCAATGGTTTTTTTCATGGGGATAAGGAAATAAACCATTTCTATAACATAAAAGTGCAATTTAAAGCAGCACATGATGTTGGAGAAGCTGTAGCAAGTTATCCAGAAGATCTAAGATAGTTGATTAAGGTGGCTACACTAAATAACAGATTTTCAATGAAGATGAAATAGCTTTCTATTGAAAGAAGATGCCACCTAGGACTTTCATAGCTGGAGAGAAGTCAGTGCCTGGATTCAGTGTTTCAAAGGACATTCTGACACTGTTTTTAGGGGCTAATGCACCTGATGACTTTAAGTTGAAGCTGGTACTTACCTGTCATTCTGAAAATCCTGGTGCCCTTAAGAATGATGCTAAACCTACTTTGCCCTGGCTCTAGAAATGGAACAACAAAGCCTGGATGAAAGCACATCTGTTTACAGCATGATAAACTGAATATATTAAGACTGCTGTTCAGACCTACTGCTCAGAAAAAAATATTTTAAAATATTACTGCTCATTGGCAATGCACCTGGTCACCTAAGAACTCTGATGAAGAAGTACATAAATTAATGTTGTTTTCATGCCTGTTACCACAACAGCCATTCTGCAGCTCATAGATCAAGGAGTGATTTTGACTTTCAAGTCTTATCATTTAAGAGTAATATTTCATAAGGCTATTGCTGCCATACATAGTAATTCTGATGGATATGGGAAAAGTAAATTAAAAACATTCTGGAGAAGAGTCACCATTATAGATGCAATTAAGAACATTTGTGATTCATGGGAAGAGTTCAAAATGTTGACATTAACTGGAGTTTGGAAGAAGTTGATTCTAACCCTCCTGGGTGACTTTGAGAGGTTAAAGACTTCAGTGGAGGAAGTAACTGCCTATGTGTAAATAGCAAGAAGAACTAGAAGTAGTGCCTGAAGATATAACTGAATTGCTGCAATTTTATGATAAAACTTTAATGAATGAGAGATTTCTTTTTATGGATGAGCAAATAAAGTGGTTTCTTGAGATTATATCTACTCCTGATAAAAATGCTGTGAACATTGATGAAATAACAACAGATTTGGAATATTGCATAAACTTAGTTGTTAAAGCAATGGCAGGGTTTGAAAGGATTGACTCCAATTTTGAAAGAAATTCTACTGTATGTAAAATGCTATCAAACAGCCTCTCATGCTACAGATAAATCTTTTGTGAAAGGAAGAGTCCATTCATGTGGCAAACTTTAGTGCTGTCTTATTTTAAGACATTGCCACAGCCATCCCAACCTTAAGCCACCACCACCTTGATTATTCATCAGCTGTTGCTATCAAGGCAAGAGCTTCCACCAGTAGAAAGATTTCAGCTTGCTGAAGGCTCAGATGACCATTAACATTTTTTAGCAATAAAGTATTTTTAATTAAGTTATGCACATTTTTTAAGACATAATGCTATTATATACATATAGACTACAGTGTAAAGATAACTTTTATATGCAGTGGAAAACAAAAAAAGCAGAGTATGGCTCTGGAACCAAATTCACAATACTTCCAAGGTATGCCTGTATTTGTAAATTATATGCCTTGGTTTTAGCTTTTTGTTGTTACCTTAAGTAATTCATCATTGGATGTAGAGCACAAATTCTGACAGCATGCTCTTAACCTGGAATAAAACTTCCTTTTCTGTGTTCCTAATTTCTTTTTTAAAATAATAGGACAGACAAATCTTTAATTTCTCTAAATCTCAAGTAGGTTTTCTCTCTATCTAAGCAATAGATTTTTTTTATACTAAAACCCAGTTCTACCATTAATTTCTAGGGAGAAAAGTCCTAGTAAACTTCCTGGATTAGAATGTTGCCTCTACCATTTTCTAGCAATGTGACTTTAAATTACTTAATCTGTCTGTGCTTCAGTTTTAAAATCTATAAAGTAGAGATGATAATAAAACCCACTGGATAAGGTTATTATTATAAGGATTAAATGGTAAGCTTTTTATCCTAACAAGTAATAAAAATTAAGCTCATTAACCTGATTTTCAAGGTTTTTTACTATCTAATTTAATGGCATTTTCTGGAAAGTATGTTCTTTTTAAAAATATGCATACTCCAGGCTGGGCACGGTGGCTCACGCCTGTAATCCCAGCACTTTGGGAGGCCGAGGTGGGCGGATCACGAGGTGAGGAGATCGAGACCATCCTGGCTAACACGGTGAAACCCGGTCTCTACTAAAAATACAAAAAGTTAGCCAGGCATTGTTCCAGGCACCTGTAGTCCCAGGTACTCGGGAGGCTGAGGCAGGAGAATGGCGTGAACCCGGGAGGCGGAGCTTGCAGCGAGCCGTGATCGTGCCACTGCAATCCAGCCTGGGCGACAGAGCGAGACTCCGTCTCAAAAAATAAAAATAAAAAATAAAACAATAAAATATGCATACTCCAATTAAGCTGAAACATGCCTAATTACTGAATGTTTCTTATTGACTGCAACTTTCACACCTCTGCAGATGCCACTCTCTTTAAATAAAATATCCTCTATCTACTTTCCAATTGCCAGAATCTATTAACATTTGCTATAACATAGCTCAATCCTAGGATAATACTCACAAATTCTCAAGGTATAGGAATGTCCAACTTAGTACAAACTCTATTACCACTTCCCACACAGGCTTAGTATGAGGCTATAGATGTAGGGTGGTGTATTAGTCTGTTTTCACACTGCCGATAAAGACACACTGAGACTGGGAAGATAAAAGAGGTTTAATTGAACTTATAGTTCCAAATGGCTGGGGAGGCCTCAGAATCATGGCAGGAGATGAAATACACTTCTTTCATCTCCATGGTGGTGGCAAGAGAAAATGAGGAAGATGTAAAAGCATAAATCCCTGATAAAACCATCAGATCTCATGAGACTTATCCTCTACCATGAGAACAGTGTGGCAGAAACTGCCCTCATGATTCAAATTAATTATCTCCCACCAGGTCCCTCCCACAACATGTGGGAATTATAGGAATACAATTCAAGATGAGATTTGAGTGGGGACACAGAGCCCAACCATATCAGACAGTAATCCTTTAACCAACTGATCAAAGGCCACAAGCTAAAGAGAAACTGGATTTGGATTTTGCTTGCCAAGAAGATTTCTCAGAACGGAGAGTAGTTTTCCCTTAAGTGTGTGGTGATAAATAGCATTCCTTCCCTACTCAAAAGATTTCTATGATTTTTCCCTGATTTAGTTGATCTACTTATTAGGACCTAAAGAGCTAAGTTTTTTGTTTCATTTATGAGACATGATTCTCAGAAAACATTTAGCTGTAAGAGTAGTTTTACTCTCAACAGAATATAAACCAAACCTAAGTAACAATATCGAATGCTCTATTACCTTAACAAGGCCTCATCCCCAACCTCTCCCCAGTTTGATCCTTCAGGATCCAGCTCAGATTCTTGATCCTCCCTTTTAATTCATCTCTGTCTTCTCAATGCCCATCATAATTTTTGCCTGTCTGGCTGAACCCATTCAGTCCTTCTGTGTCCTAAAGTTATTTTTGCACTTGATTTATCTCACTAAGAAATAGTGAGCAAACTTGGGGGAAGTTTGCCACATTTTTGTGTTCTCCGCAAGTATTTTGTCAGTAGGAATTTCTTAATAAATATTTTACTTTATACTTATTCTGTTGTGATTGGTAATATTTGATACTCATTCTATAAAGCCCGATTCAGTGTTGAAGGTTGAAGTTTTAGAGAATTTGACTTTCTTTAAAAAGCTTGAGATTTTTGAATTGTAGCGAATTTATCTAGAATTGTTAGAAGCTAATATTTACACTTGAAGAAGTTATCGGGGGACTTCGAAGTTAGACAAATCCTGGTTCATATCACTATGTGGCTGCTTCTTGATATGTGACCTTTCCAAGTTCCTGCCTCTACAATTATAAAATAGAGAAGCAAAATTTTAAAATGGTATTAGTGAATGTAGAATGAGACCTTGACTATAAAGTCAAGCTCCTGTCTCATGATATGCATTCAGTGAGGATTAGCTGTTATTGTAAATATGAATAAAATGAGTATGTATATCTGTTACTCATAATTGTTCATCACAGTTCTGGTATAGAGTAGTGCACAATAAACAAAGTTTCTTTGATTTTTTATTCTTTAGATTTTATCGAATGATATTCCTATTCCAAACTATTCTAATTCAAATTAAATAATTGTACTGTAGGCCAGGTGTGGTGGCTCATGCCTGTAATCCCAGCACTTTGGGAGGCCAAGGTGGGCAGATCACGAGGTTAGGAGTTCGAGACCAGCCTAGCCAACATAGTGAAACTCCATCTCTACTAAAAATACAAAATATTAGCTGGGCATGGTGGTGGGTTCCTGTAATCCCAGCTACTCGGGAGGCTGAGACGAGAATCCCTTGAACCCAGGAGGTGGAAGTTGCAGTGAGCTGAGATTGTGTGATTGCACTCCAGCTTGGGTGACAGTGTGAGACTCCGTCTCAAAAAAAATAAAAATAAATAAATAAATAATTGTAATGTATATATCCTTTTATAGCAATTCCTCAATTTTCAGAGAATTCTAAGAAGATATATATGTATATTCCATATATCCCTTTCTTCATTTGTCACAATCATTATATTAAAGGCTATGTAAATTTTTATAAAGTTATTTTAATATAAAAGCAATAACCGCTTTTGTGGTTTTAAGTAGAAACAAATATTATGCTAATTTATTTTATTTTTTCTGAATTATTTGTATAATTACTTTCTGTTATCTCAGAACCAACCTCATAGCCTGTGTTGGACATGTAAGTCGCCTTGGTTGATTTCAATTTTCAGAATTATAGCAATTGATGTGTAATGTCATGGTAAGGATAATGTCATGGTAAGGATAGTTTTAAAATAGTAAACTCAGAGATTAATCATGTTGTAAATGAAAATGCACAGAAGGGCTGAGGAGTTCTTATCTTGAATCTTCAAAAGTACCAAGTAAAGACAGAAATTTTACAATGGTATCTTCTTGAAGAGACGTGCTGAAACAGTTTTGTAAGAGTAGCTTATGTTCCCATTTGATATATATAAGATAAAAAGCCCGGGATTGCTGTTATAGTCTTTATTTATTATGCAGTACAACAGCTTGAATCTTCATGTAGTATTTTGGACATCTATCACTTTCATCATCAAAATGTCTGAAAACACAAAGTAGCATAACTAAGGCATTATACTGTGTTATAGTTTTGCCATACATAATGATAAAGATGTCATACTACCCTTCCATAAATTTTGGTAACAAACTTAACTTGTTTGAAGGCTGCATGCTGCTTCCAAAAGACTCTCTTTCTAACATAAATTTCAGATAAAAATACTCGACTTATTAACATGAAAAATATTCTTGTAAATCTGAAGAATAAAATGCAGAATAACTCTTGTAGTAGTAGGAGCCATATTCTGCAAGTGGATGCCTAGTGTTCTTGACTGAATTGATGGTAAATACAACTAGGTTGTAAAATGGTATATTCTGGACAACATAATTTGTTTTTGTTTTGATTTGATAGATAGTGCTTCAAATGATATATTAAATTCATATGAAGTGAATTCATAGTAAGAAAGAATTTTTTATATTGTGAATTTAAGAATATAGACTTTTGGTGAGTGACAAAACCATAATCTTTTGTGGTGGTTTATTTCCAAAGCAATCTCAAATACAACTGCTTTACACATTATTCATCTCTCCTTTGTCTTTGTTGCCCGTGTGCGTATAACCCATCCCTGTGAAGACCATAACTTATTGTTTAAATGGAGATTTTTGTCTCCATATCTCAGCTAACAAATGACTTTAGATTTCATAATAATGGTTGTTAATGTATAGGGCATGTAGAAGGATTTTGTTATATTATTAACATTTTATTATCCCCCGTGTAATATTCCAAAATGTCAATGTTAAGTTACTAACTTCTAAAAATATGTTACTCTTTTTTTAGAGAAGCATGAGATAATTGAAGCTACCTTCTTTAATAAATTACAGAAACCTAAGATATAATTTACTTCATTCGCAATTTATCTTTTAATTACTAACTTAGAAATAACTTTGTTACCCATACCAGAATCTCTGGGTCACAGCTAAGGCCGTGTTAAGAGGGAAATTTATAGCACTAAATGCCCAGATCCAAAAGTTAGAAAGAGCTCAAGTTAACAATTTAATATCACAGCTGTAAGAACTAGAGAAGCAAGAGCAAACAAACTCCAAAGCTAGCAGAAGACAAGAAGTAATGAAAATAAGAGCTGAACTGAAGGAGATTGAGATAGGAAAAACTGTACAAAAGATCAACAAATATAGATTTGATTTTTTGAAAAAATTAATAAGATAGACTACTAACTAGAAGAAAAGAAAGAAAATCTAAATAAGCACAATTATAAATGACAAAGGGGACATTACTGCTGACCCCAAAGAAATACAAATAATCACTAGAGACTAACAGGAACACCTCTATGCACACAAATTAGAAAATCTAGGAGAAGTGGATAAATTCCTAGACACCTAACACCCTCCCAAGCTGAACCAGGAATAAATTGATTCCCTGAACAGATCAATAATGAGCTCCAAAATTGAATCAGTAATAAATATCCTACCAAGAAAAAAAAAAAAAAAAGCCCAGAACTAGTTGGATTCATACCTGAATTCTATCAGATGTACAAAACAAAGCTGATACCATTCCTACTGAAACTATTCCAAAAAATTCAGGAGGAGGTACTTTTCTCCAATTCATTCTATGAGGCCAGCATCATCCTGATACCAAAACCTGGTAGAGACACAATGAAAGAAAGAAAACTTCAGGGGAATATTCTTGATGAACATAGATGCAAAAATCCACATGAAAATACCAACAAACAGAATCTAATAGCACATCGAAAAGCTAATCTACCACAATAAAGTAGGCTTTATCTCTAGAATGCAAGTTTGGTTCAGCAGATGCAAATCAATAAATGTGATTCATCACATAAAGAAAATTAAAGACAGAAATCACATTATTATATCAATAGATGTAGAAAAAGCTTTTGATAAAATACAACATGTTTTCACATTAAAAACCCTCAAAAATGAGGCACAGAAGGAATGTACTTCAAAATAATAAGAGCCATTTATAACAAACCCACAGCTAAAATCATACTGACTAGGCAAAAGCTAGAAGCATTCCCCTTGAAAACCGGCACAAGACAAGGATGCCCTCACTCAACATTCCTATTAAACATAGTATTGGAAGTCCTGGCAACAGCAATCAGGCAAAAGAAAGAAATAAAAGTCAACCTAATAGGAAGAGAGGAAGTCAAACTATCCTTCTTTGCAGATGAAATGATTCTATATCTAGAAAACCCCATCCTCTCTGCCCAAAGGTGCCTTGAGCTGATAAACAACTTCAACAAAGTTTCAGGATACAAGACCAACATCCAAAGTCAGTAGCATTCCTATACAGCAACAACATCCAAGCCGAGAGCTAAATCAGGAACACAATCCCATTCACAATAGCCACAAAAAATAATAAAATACCTAGGAATACAGCTAATCAAGGTGGTGAAAAATCTCTACAATGAAACACTGCTGAAAAGAAATCAGAGATGATACAAACAAATGGAAAAATACCTGATGTTCATGGATAGGAAGAACAGATATTACTTCAAATGGCCATATTGTCCAAAGCAATTTACAGATTCAATGCTATTCCTATAAAACTACTGAAGAAATTCTTCACAGTATTAGAAAAAAACTATTTTAAAATTCATAAAGAACAGAACAAGAGCCCAAAAATTCGAGGCAATCCTAAGCAAAAAGAACAAAGCTGAAGGCATCATGCTACCTGATTTCAAACTATACTACAAGGCTACAGTAGCCAAAGCAGCATGGTACTTGTACAAACACTGACAGATAGACCAATGGAACAGAATAGAGAGCCCAGAAATAATGCTGCATACCTACAACTATCGATCTTTGACATAACTGACAAAAGCAAGCAATGGGGAAAGGACTCCCTATTCAATAAATGGCATTGGGATACTGGTAGCCATATGCAGAAAATTGAAACTGGACCCATTCCTTACACCATATGCAAAAATCAACCCAAAATGAATTAAAGACTCAAATATATAACCTAAAACAGTACAAATTCATGGAAGATAACCCAGGAAATGTAATTCTGAACATAGGAACTAGCATAGGCATCATGACGAAGGGCAAAGATGCCAAAAGCAATTGCAACAAAAGCAAAAATTTACAAATGGAATCTTATTAAACTAAAGAGCTTGTGCACAGCAAAAGAAACTATCAATGGAGTAAACAGACAACCTATAAAATGGAAGAAAGATTATAATATCCAAAATCTATAAGGAACTTAAAGAAATTTAGAAGCAAAATCAATCTCATTAAAAAGTGGGCAAATAACATGAATAGACAATATACAGACATATGGAAGACATATATGCAGTCAACAATCATATGAAGGAAAGCTCAACGTTACTGATCATTAGAGAAAAGCAAATCAAATCCACAATGAGATACTATCTCACATTAGTCAGAAGGGCTATTATCAAAAAGTCAAAAAAACAAAACAAAAGAAAACAAAAACAGAAAACAGATGTTAGTGTGGTTGTGGAGAAAAGGAAATGCTTGTACACTGCTAGTGGGAGTGTAAATTAGTTCAACCATTGTCGAAAGTAGTGTGACAATTTCTCTATGAGGGAGAAGATTAGGAAAAATAACTATTTTTAATATGCTTAGTACCTGAATAACAAAATTGTCTGTACATCACACTCCATGACACAACTTGGACTGTGTTAACAAACCTGCATACACACCTGTGAACCTAAAATAAAACTTAAAAAAATTCAATGACTCAATCGCTTTGTTCTCAGAGTCTTAATAGAATGTGTGATGTTCTTATGATTCTCCTTTTGCCCATTTAGTACACATATTTTTCATATAAATGCTTTGCAGATTTGTGGATCTCTAATAGTGCTTTATCTTGACAATAGTCTTTTTAAGAAAAATTTAGCTTTGCAACTTGAATATACCTTTAGTATTCCTATCATTAAACATTACCTAATATGTTTCCTGCCAAAATGTAGTATTTTGTAAGCACATTTTCAGTTTGAGGTTTTCATAGCAAGTCAAAAGATGAGCAGTGACTGTGAAACTTGCAGAATGTTCTTATCAACATTAAAGATGGAAAATAGAGCAGCCTTTTTATGACTTACAATTTTATTTCTCTCTCTCTTCATCCATCCATTTATCTGTCTCATTCCAGATGTTCTTTTTTTATCTCTTGCCTTTTTTTTTTTTTTTTTTTTTTTTTAAATCCATTGGGCATTGTGATCAATTTAGTTATGCAATCTTGATTTGGACTCATGGGATATGAGAAGGAACCTGCTGAAGCTTATGGGAAAGTCTTTTGCTTTTCCTACATAAGGTACCTAAACTTCATCTGGATACAGTGGTAAAATGGGACAGACTCTGCCCCCAGGGTGAAGTTAAAACATCTGAAGGAAGAGCTGAACAATTTCCACAAAACCAGAACCTGATTATATTGAAAAACCTGAGGACCAAACTCTTCCTGGAATTTCCCTTACCGTTGAAACTTCATTTATTTTGGGCCGTTTAATTACTTTTGTTTTTATTCTTTGTTTTAGGAATCGCTTTTTCTCTTCATTATTTTTAACATAATGAAATATGTCAACTATATGAAAATTGCACAGAAGGAGATAATCAATACCTCTATATCAATTGCCCAACTTAAAGCAAATTTTTTTTGTATTTGATTTTAAACATTTTTACACCAAATAAAGTATCACAAATACAACTTACATCATTTGTGTAAGCCCCCTAATTCAACTTTTCTTTTCTTTCTCCCTTTCTCTGTCCCTGCATGTTAACCAAATCCTGAATTTGATATTTATTATTGTAATGCATTTTTTCTATATTTATTTTCTGTGTATGTATAAGTCCAGATATAATATGCATAATTTTTAAATTCTGTCTGGTTTGTGTCATACGTATTTGTGTAAAAAATTATGCAATAGTCTTCTTTCTAGAACTTCTGGTTATAGTTTATGCATTTTTATTTCCAGGAAGTATTTCATTATAGAATATGAAGGACATTACCTTGTATACATATAAAACAATTTATGTACTCACCTGTTGAGTCACAATCATGGTTTTTAAATTTTTGTTATTAAGGGTTTTACATTTTTAATTTAATGAATGTTTATTTCTTGATTACAAGTGTTCATTTGCCATTTGGTAATTTTTTTGCTTACATAATTTATATTTTTACTGGATCATCTGTCTTTTCACATTGATTTATAGAAGACTTTATTTATTATATTTGAGTACTAATACTTTATAGGGTGTATGCTTTTAAAATATCTTCCATTCTATTGGTTGTTTTTAATATTGTTAATATTATATCTTACAATTTGTAGTAAAAATTTTCACCATTGCTATGCTTTGTGCTTTGAACTTTGTGAGTCTTGTTAAGAAGTCCATTTGTATTCCAAGGTTATAAAACTGCATTTTCCTGTGTTTTTTTCTAAAATTTGGAAGTTTTCTCTCTCATTTTTAAGAATTTTTTTTGTATTAATGTTTCTCTGTAATTTCTAAAATTTTAAAATTCTGACTTTGACATTTAAATGTTTAATTAATACAGATTTATTTTGGGATGTAATAGAAGTAGGAATAAAGATATTCTAACTTCCCATATTTATAGCATATTCTCAAACAACATGTAGTCTTTCCCCTTACAGATTTATTATATCAGGTCCCTATCAGTATGGGTGTATTTCATTTTTTTTTTTTTTTTTTTTTTAGTTTGGGTGTATTTTAAGGATTCTGTTCTTTTGCTTGTTCTGAGTAACATGATCATAGACTATGTAACAATATTATATTTCCTCAATTTCTATAACTGCAATGTCTGGATATTTAGGAGCGTGATTCTTCCAAATCTGTGAGGCTCAGTTATCTTTCTACTTCTCTTCCTCCATCTCCTCCTTCTAAATCTTTTAAATATTCTTGAATATTTTTCTCCCTTTGCCTTTTCATTTGAAATGTAAGATCAACTTGTCAATTTTTGTAAAATATTCCTTTAGAATTTTAGTGAAATCTCTTTGGATATGTAGAAAAGTTTGGGGGGAATAGCTGTTGCTATAATGTGGAGGTCTCCCAGTCATGAATATGGATTATGTACACAAATATGCAGGACCATCCTGATGGAAGTTTCATAATATTGTCCATGAAGATCTACCTCATCATTAAAAAATACTTTTTTGTTAGTTTATCTATAGGTTACTTTGTGATAATTTTTTTCATATTCTGTCAATTTCTGCCTTTCTATATATCTGGATTGAGGGCATACGTGTCAGATTTTTTATACATTTCTTGTTAATTGTTTTTACATTTATGTAGCAATCCTCTTTTTTATATAGCATAAATGTAGGCAATTTTTGTCAGTTTAAAAAAACTAAATAATTAAAAAGAATTATCTCCATGATATTCTATCTTGTAGCCATTGAAAATGTTTTGGTGTGGCTCCCTCCTGTCTTTTTCTTATGCAAGCAGGTGTGACTGTGTACTTTTTTTTTCTTTTTCAATTTTTATTTTTGAATCGGGAGTAATATGCAGGTTTGTTATAAAGCTATATTGTGTGATGCTGAGATTCAGGGTATGACTCAACCTGTCAACCGGGTAGTGTGCATATAACCCGACAGGTAGTTTTTCAGCCCTGCCTCCCTCCAACACTGCCCCCTCTAGTAGTCTCTGGTGCCTGTTGTTCCCATTTTTATTTCCGTGTGTACTTAATGTTTAACTCCCGTTTATATGGGTGAATATGTATGTAGAATTTGGTTTTCCATTTCTGTATTAGCTGACTTAGGATAATGACATCCAGCAGCATCAATGTTGCTGCAAAAGACATGATTTCAGTGTTTTTATGGCTGTGTAGTATTGCATGGTGTATATATGCCACATTTTTTTAATCCAATACCCAGCAGTCTTCTTTATTCTTATTAATGCTTTTGACTTTAAAATCTATTTAATCTGGTATTAATGTAGTTAGGTTAGCTTACTTTGTTAGAATTTTTTGTTCATTTTTTAAATTAATCTCTTAATTTCTTTATATTATAAATTTGCCTTTAAAATCAAAATATAGCTTTTTGGAAAATCTGAGAATATACTTCACAGGATCTTTTGTTCAAACTTGCTCTTGTTGTAATATATTTAGTCTCATTACTATGATTGTATTTTGTGCATTCTACCTATTATTGTCTTGCTTTGCTTCTTTTTTTCTGATTTTTTTCTTTCTCTCTTACCTTCTGGTTGACAGATAAAATTTTCTATGCTGTGCTTTTTCCTCTTGTAATTTGGAAGCCATGTGGGCTGATTCTTCCCTTCCCACCCCAGCTTTAAATTCAAAACCTTTGCATAAGTGATACATAAAAATGTAACCATGTAAAATATTTGAGTCTAAACTTATAAATTTTGCATTCTCCCTAAAGAGAAAATTTCTATTTCTATTACTGTGATGGATTTCTCTAAAGTTTGAATATAGTTACTGAAATATTAATTCTTTCAATGAAGTTTATGTTTACTCACTGGTTCATTCCCCTTCTTTAAGGAGACAGAAAACATTAGCACCTTTTAACCTCTCATTTGTTTCAAAATTTATTGACCTCTCCTCTGAGAAAGTTTGTATTCCTAGATCTCCTTAAACATATAAACATGCTTATTTTCAAGTTTCTGTCACAGTATCCTAAAACATCTTTACTTGGAGTGACTTTTTCTTTCACATACTAATTTTGTTGCCTAGATTAGCATTCAATTTCTTAACATGTATTATCATTTTCTGAGTTTATTTTTGCTTGTGTTTTTCTAACTCATTGTTTACCTTTCCCCATCTAGTGGTTAGTGGTTGCCTTGACCTGGCCTCTAGCCCAGCCTCTTTCAGTTTAGAAGCAAGTCTTTCCCCATGTGTTATTGCTGACATAGTCCAACCAGTTATTCAGATATTAGATAGATGGGTCAATTTCCTCTTTCTGGTTCATAGGAGCTCCTGATGTTCTCTAACCCTATGCCCAAGGACCGTATAAAACTCATGTCAAGGTTTGCAACAGATTTCCTTCAGCCTTCGCCTGTGAATGACTCAAATCCTTGGTATAGTTTTAAGCCCATTAAGTTTCTGATTAAAAAGTTCCAGAGTTTTATGTGCATCTAGGTGCGCTTCTGAAGCATAACACTCGATTAAGTCTGGTTCACCAATTCTCTTTTCTGTTATGATTCTATTTCATGGATATGTTCTTCCTTTTGTAGCCCAGCCCCATTTTTGTTTAATTGTTTTTCTGTTCATGTTTTATCAATCATGTCATCTACTATGTTTGTAGGAGAGTGGGATGTATTAAGACATGTATTTACTATGCCAATTTGACTAGAATTTCCCTTTTTTTGTTTAAGCCCCTTTGACTTATCTTCCTTTGTTTGACCCCAAAGACTTTGAACTGATACAATATGTACACCTTCTCATATTTTAAAAACTTTCTGAAGGTGTTTTTAGTTTTGTCCTTTATTTATTACTCCAACAACTCATAATGATAATTGGGGTTATTTTAATAGTTCAGAAATTTGCAAACTGAATAGAGAATATGAGACCTGCTAAGAGCAGCGTGTAAGAGGTAGCAGGGCTAAGACTAATGTCTAATGATATGGTTCTTTTTATCCCAATGATTTGATTTCATTTTATAATTTCTCTTTCAACTTTTATTGTAGGTTCAGGGGGTAAATGTGGAGGGTTTTTTATAAGTGAAAATTGTGTGTTTCTGGGATTTGATGTACAAATTATTTCATCACCCGGATAGTGAGCATGGTGCCCTATAGGTAGTTTTTCGGCCCACATCCTATTCTTACCCTCTCTCTGCAAGTAGTCTTAGTGTCTACTGTTTCCATCTTTATGTCCATGTAAGCCCAATGTATAGCTTGCACTTACAAGTGAGAACATGAAGTATTTGGTTTTCTGTTTCTGTGTTAATTTGCTTAGGATAATGGCCTCCAGCTGCATCCATGTTGCATCAGAGGTCATGATTTTGTTTTTTATGGCTGTGTTATATTGTATAGTTTATATGCACCGTATTTTCTTTACCCAACCCACCATGAATGAGCCTGTAGGTTGATTCCATGACTTTTCTATTGTGAATAAAGCTGCAGTGAATATACAACTGTCTTTTTGGTAGACTGATTTATATTCCTTTCAGTATATACCCTATAATGGGATTGCTGGGTCAAATACGAATTCTGTTTTATGTTCCTTGATAAATCTCCAAACTGATTTCCACAGTGGCTAAACTAATTTTACTTTCCTGCCAACAGTGTATAAGCATTCTCTATTCTTCACAACTGTGCCAACATCTATTATTTTTTGACTTTTTAGTAACAGCCTTTCTGAATGGTGGGAGATGATACCTTCTTGTGGTTTTGATTTGCATTCCTCTGGTGATTAGTGATATTGAACTTTTTTTATATGCTTGTTGACCTTGTGTATGTCTTCTTTTGAGAAGTGTCTATACATGTTTTTTGCCTATTTTCTTAATGGTGTTTGTTTTGCTTAATTTGTTGAAGTTCTTATAGATGTTTATTATTAGATCCTTGTCAGATGCATAGTTTGAAAATATTTTTTCCATTCTATGCATTGACTGTTTATTGGTAGTTTATTTGCTGTGTAGAGGCTCTTTAGTTTCATTAAGTCCCACTTATTAATTTTTGTTTTTGTTGCAAATGTTTTTGGAGTCTTTATCATGAAATCTTTGCCAAGTCCTGTGTTTATCGTGGTGTTTCCTAGGTTTTCCTCTAGAGTTTTTATAGTGTGAGGCCTTACATTTAATTGTTAATCAATTTTAAGTCAATTTTTGTATATGATTTAAGGAAGGGGTCCAGTTTCAATCTTCCACATACGACTAGCCAGTTACCCCAGCACCATTTGTTGAATAGGGAGTTCATTCCTCATTGCTTATTATTGTCAACTTTGTCAAAGTTCAGAGGGTTATAGATGAGTGGCTTTATTTCTGGGTTCTGTAACCTGGTCCATTGATTTATGTGTTTGTTTTTGTACCTGTACCATGCTGTTTTAGTTATTGTAGCCTTGTAATATAGTTCAATGTCAGGTAGTGTGATGGCCCAGCCTTGTACTTTTTGCTTAGGATTAATTTGGTTTCTCTGGGCTCTTTTTTGGTTTAATATGAATTTTCTAATAGTTTTTACTAATTCTGTGAAAAATGATGTTGATATTTTGATAGGAATACCATTGAATCTGTAAATTTACATTGAACAATGTTTTCTTTTAACAATATTGATTCTTTCTATTCATGACCATGGAATGTTTTTCCATTTGTTTGTTATCATCTCTGATTCTTTTACTGGTGTTTTACAATTCTTGTTTTAGAGATCTTTCACTTTCCTGGTTAGTTATATTCCTTGGTATTTTATTCTTTTCATGGATATTGTGAATGGGATTGCCTTCTTGATTTGGCTCTCAGCTTGAATGCTATTAGTGTATAGAAATACTACTGATTTTTTTGTACATTGATTTTGTATTAGGAATCTTTACTGAAGTTATTTATCAGTTCCAGTAGCCTTTTGACAGAGTCTTTAGGGTTTTCTAGGTATAGAATTATATCATTAGCAAAGAGAGATAGTTTAACTTCCTCTTTTCCTATTTGAATGCCATTTATTTCTTTTGTCTGTTGGCTCTGACTAGTCCTTCCTGTATTATGCTGAATAGGAATGATGAGAGTAGCATTCTTGTCTTGTGCTGATTTTCAAGAGAAATGCTTCAGCTTTTGCCATTGATTATGATGTTGGCTATGGGTTTGTCATAGATGACTCTTATTATTATCAAAGATATGTTCCTTTGATGCCTGGTTTGTTGAGGGTTTTTAACATGAATAGATGTCAAATTTTGTGAATGCCATATCTGAGTCTATTCAGTTGATCATGTGCTTTATGTTTTTAGTTCTGTCTATGTGATGAATTACATTTACTGATTTTCATATGTCAAACCATCCTCACATCACAGAGATAAAGCCTACTTAATCATGGTGGATTAGCTTTTTGATGTGCCGTTGCAATGAATTTGCTAGTATTTTGTCGAGGATGTTTGCATCTGTGTTCATTAGGGATATTGGCCTGCAGTTTCCTTTTTTGTTGTGTCTCTGCGAGGTTTTAGTATCAGAATGATAATGGCTTCATAGAATGAGTTGGGTAGCAGTTTCTTCTTGATTTTTTGGAATAATTTCAGTATAGTTGGTACCAGCTCTTCCTTGCATGTCTGGTTGAATTTTCTGTGAATTTGTTTGGTCCAGGGTATTTCCTGGTTAGCAGGTTTTGTATTACACATGCAGTTTGGAACTCATAATTGGTCTGTTCAAGATATGAGTTTCTTCCTGTTTTAATCTTGGAAGGTTATATGTTTATAGGAAGTTATCCATTTCTTCTAGATTTTCTAGTTTGTCTGCATAGAGATGTTCATATTAGTCTCTGATGGCTTTTTGTGTTTCTGAGGGATTAGTGTTAATGTCACCTTTGCCATTTCTGATTGTGTTTGTTTGAATCTTCTCTCTTTCTTTATCATCTTAGCTAGCAGTCTATCAGGCTCATTTATTCTTTTGAAGAACTGACATTTGGTTTCATTGATCTGTTATGTGAATTTTATTGTCTCAATTTTATTCAGTTCAGGTCTGATATTGGTCATTTCTTTACTTCTGCTTGATACGGGGTTGGTTTGTTCTTGTTTTTCTAGTTACTCTAGGTGTGATGTTAGGTTGTTAACTTGATAACTTCCCACCTTCTTGATGTAGGGATTTAGTACAAGATACTTTCCTTGTAACACTGCTTCAGCTGTGTACCAGAGATTCTGGAATGTTGTATCTTTGTTTTAATTAGCTTCAAATAATTTTTATTTCTGTATTAATTTCATTTTTTCACAAAAGTAGTTCAGGAGCAGGTTGTTTAATTTTAATGTGATTATATTGTTTTGAGAGATATTATTGTTATTGATTTCTTTTTCATTGTGCTGTAGTCTAAGAGTGTTCTTGGGATGATTTTGGTTTTTTTGAATGTGTTGAGAATTGCTTTGTG
Source organism: Macaca mulatta (assembly GCF_049350105.2). Taxonomy (NCBI): domain Eukaryota; kingdom Metazoa; phylum Chordata; class Mammalia; order Primates; family Cercopithecidae; genus Macaca; species Macaca mulatta. The sequence continues at coordinate 129,657,698 of NC_133411.1, forward strand.
ACTGAGTATATAGTCAAGCTTAGAGTATGTGCCATGTGAAGATGAGAAGAATGTATAATCTGTTGTTGGGTGTAGTATTCTGTGGATGTCTGTTAGGTACATTTGTTCAAATGTTGAGTTTAGGTCCCCAATTTTTTTTTTTCTTGATTTTTTTACTTCCATGATTTGTCTAACACCATCAGTGGAGTTTGAAGTCTCCCACTGTTATTTTGTGGTTATCTAATTCTCTGTGGGTCTCTAAGAATTTGTTTTGAGTCTAGGTACTCCCGAGTTGGGAACATATATATCTAGGATATGTAAGTCTTCTTTTTGAATTGAACCCTTTATTATTATGTAATATCCTTCCTTATCATTTTTGAACATTGATGATGTAGTTCATTTTTGTCTGAAATAGGAAAAGCAACCCCCGTCCTTATTGTTTTCCTTCCTTATCATTTTTGAACATTTATGATGTAGTTCATTTTTGTCTGAAATAGGAAAAACAACCCCCGTCCTTATTGTTTTCCTTCCTTATCATTTTTGAACATTGATGATGTAGTTCATTTTTGTCTGAAATAGGAAAAGCAACCCCTGTCCTTATTGTTTTCCATTTTCTTGATAGATCTTATTTTCAGCCTATAGGATCACTGCATATGATATGGGTCTATTGAAGACAGCATACAGTTAGTCGTGCTTCTTTATTCAACTTGCCACTCGATGCCTTTTGAGTGGAGTTTTCAGTCCATTTCCATTCAAGTTCAATATTGGTATATGAGGATTTGAACGTGTCATCATATTGTAAGTTGGTTATTATGTAGCCTTGATTGTATAGTTGCTTTATAGTGTCAGTGGGGTATGTACTTAAATATGTTTTTGTGGCAGAAGTTTCTGTGTTTAACTCTCCCTTCAGGACCTCTTGTAAGGCAGATCTGGTTATAACCAATTACCTTAGCATTTAGTTGTCTGAAATTGATTTTTATTTCCCCTTCACTTTTGTAGCTTAGTTTGGGTGGATGTGAAATTCTGTGTTGGAATGCTTTTTGTTAAGGATGCTGAATACAGGCTCCCAATCTCTTCAAGCTAGTAAGGTTTCTCCTGAAAAATTCACTGTTAGACTGATGATGTTCCTTTTATATATAACCTGTCCCTTCTCTGTCGCTGCTTTTAAGACTTTTGTTGTTGTTGTTAACATTGACTTTGTACAATCTGATGACTATATGCATTGGGGATGGTTGTCTTGTGTAGTATCTCACAGGCATTCTCTGAATTTCCTGAATTTGCATGTCAGCCTGTCTAACAAGGTTAGGGAAATTTTTGTGGTTTTATGGACAGTATTCTCAAATGTGATTTACAATTTGCTTGCTGTTTCTCCATCTCTTTCAGGAATCCCAATGAGTTATAGATGTGGTCTCTTCAGATAATCCTGTATTTCTTGGAGGTTTGTCCATTTTAATTTTTTTTTTTTTTTTTTGGTCTACTTGAGTTGATTCATAGGATTCTTTCCTCAGCTTAGTCTGTTAATGCTTCAAATTGCATTATTAAATTCCTATAGTGAAATTTTTATTTCCACAAGTTCAATTTGGTTCTTTCTTAAAATGTCTATGTTGTCTTTCAACACTTGAATTGTTTTACTGATTTCCTTTGATTGGGTTTAAACTTTGTCCTGTATCTTGTTGAGCTTCCTGACATTTAGATTGTGAATTCTGTGTTGCCATTTCAGCCATTTCCATCTGGTTAAGAATCATTGCTGCACAGCTAGTGTGGTCATGTGGAGGTTAGAGGATACTCTGGATTTTAGAGTTGTCAGAATCCTTATGCTGGCTCCTTCTCCTCTGTGTGGACTGATCTACCTTTAATCTTTGAAGTTTTTTGGATGGGGCTTTTTGCTTTTATATTCTTTGATGCCCTTTAGGGTTTGATAGTTGTATAAGTTGGGTTCAGTTTATTGGCTTCATTTCTGTATGCTTTTCAGGGCCAAGGCTCAGCTCAGCACTCCTGGGCTGCATGCTCTTACCCTGTCAGGCTAGGACCAGGCATGTAGCTTTGTTTTCTGGTCCCTGGAGGTCAAACATCTGCTGCACTTAGTAGGGGGCCATGTATTCTCTGTCCATTGGCAACAACACTCCAATGGGGCTGCCAGCAAAAGCACTCCAGCCAGGCAGTGGAGGGCCACAGAGGAGTATCTTGTGGTCAGGGGCCTGCGGGCTAGTGCACACCCACAGAGGCAGGGGGGATGCAGGTGAGTGCACAGTGGTGGGGCAGTTGTGGGTGCATTTGTGTTGGTGCGGCAGTGGGGCATGTGCACGCTGCATAATGGTGGGACAGCCATGGGCACATGTGTGCTGGCAAGGGTAGAATTTCAAAGAAACTTCAAAGTTGTTAAGTCTTGATGTAATGCCATTTTCTGGTTTCTAAGATGTGTCAGCGTCCTTTCTACACATCTCCCAGTACCTACAGGTAACAGGGCAACAGAGGCTGTGATAGAGCCTCCTCAGGACTCCCAGAGCTGAGGAGACAGAGCAGTAGGCATCCAGTTATATGGTTTTTTGACTATTTAACTTATATAAAAGAAATTTCCCACACATTGGTCATTTATATTTCAAATATGTATTTTTTAATCACATTGACTTATCACCTGCATTTTTATATACGTTTTTGTATTGACTTTTTAATTTAAATATATTTCTTTGAAAATGAAAATTTCTGTTACTGGTTTGGTAAACTAGTTATGTTTTCCTAACTAATATTAAAATAAATACATAATTACTAATTATTTTTTTCATTAATCACCTAAAGTCACTTTCGTCATCAGTTGATGCTCTTAGGAAAAAATGTGATAAACCATCTGAGTGCAGTGGTTCTTGCACTTAATCACATAATCCCAGCATGTTGAGAGGCCAAGGTGGGAGAATTCCTTGAGACCAGGAGTTAGAGTCAAGCCTGGGCAACGTAGTGAGACCTCATCTTTACAAAAAATGAGAAAAGAAATTAGTCAAGAATGGTAGAATATGCTTGTGGTACCAGCTACTCAGCAGGCTGAGGTGGGAGGATCACTTGGGCCCGGAAACTCTAGGCTACAGTGAGCTATGGTCACCACTGTACTCCAGGCTGTACTTTCTTACAAAAAAATGTGGTATGCCATACTGTTTCCCTTACCTAACATTATGTATTACTGGCTCTAGGTATTTAACAGTGCAAAGATCCAAGTAATTTCCAAAACATGGGCAATGCTTTTTGGATCCATTTAGAAAAGAAGATCATTTTATTCTATTAGATTCTTGCATATAGAAATTTTAAGTATTAGTGAATTCTTTTTTTTTTTAATTGCCTTGTTGAAACCTGTAAATAGTGGTTCCCAATTTACTTGTTTTAATAAATTATTTGAGACAATAAAATGTACCCATAATTTAAAACAACATTGTTCATGTAGGCAGATGTACAATATATATCTTAGGTTTTTTTTTTTCAAAGAGAGACTGTCTCTTTTCACCTTTTACTGAAAAGTGAAGAGATCTTAGTGTTTGCTTTTTATATACTCTGTTTCACATTCAATGACACGATGTGAAATATGATAATTATTTTTATCTTATCAGCTGTAAATGGAAGAAACTAAAACAAACTATTCTTATGTTTTTCTCTTTTGGAGATAAATAGTTTCTTTGAAGATATTTTACCATATAAAGAAGATTTCGTTTGAGACTTACAGAGATTCATAGGTGCAGATGGAGTTGGGTCCCAGAGTTGTGCTGGGAATATGGATGCTGCAGTAGAGACACTTGATCTGTGCTTCATTAGAGTCTTGTAACCATCTCCATGGTTGATCTTGGTTTCAAAGTCTTTTCTACCATCTGCTTCAGAAGGATAGCAATTTCCTACCAGAGCTTCTCCACTTCCCAAAGCATACTAAGAAGGATTTTTACTAACTTAAAAAAAGATCTTATAATCAGGGTTTTTTGTGGTGGTGGTGCTTTTGTTTTCCTAGAGATGATAAACCATGCATGTGTTTGTGTGAGTGTTTCAATTCTGGTAAACTCATTTTTGATAAAACAAGATGAGTCTTATATACCTGACACATTCTAAGACATTCTCACCCTTCTTTATTTTATCTCCCCTTGTAAATACAGAAATAAATCAATAGTAGCAAACCTCATATGTAGAGTTGTACATTTTTATATCTTTGAATCACGACTTTCTCCAATTTATCCATCCAGTAGGTATCAAATCTAGGAGTTGCCATGCTGGAGTCACAGGCATGCAGGCAATGGAAATAATTTGGCTGCATGTTCTTGCATCTTAAGTTCATAAGAAAAGGGGAGCATATTTTGGTAGAAGCCCTTCCCTTATGTTTCCTGAAAATATACCCAGCGCTTAGTTTTGAATCTAAGTTTATAAGAAGTGAAATCCAGAGGTTTCTGGTAGCACAAGAATGGAGTAAAATTTTGGCTTCCCTGCATAATATCCATTTTTTTCTTTGCTCTTGGCCTTTTTAAATGAGCCTAGGCTTGAAGTAAAAAGAGTGTGCTCTTATGCAAAACAGATTTATCAGACTAGGTCTCTGACCAGATTGATGCCACTGAGCTCTTCCTATGTATGAATGTTGAAACCAGCACTGGTATTCAGAATTTAATTTGATTACATTAGTTTTCAACGTAAGGGGCAGAAGTGAATAATACAAAACTATCCAACTAATACAAAAATAAAACAAAAACAAAAATATAGACATGTTCACAAGATGACTTCTTGTTTACTACTTAACAGTCCAAATTTTTCAACTAGTAGTTAGAAAAAAAGACTAGAGTTCTTATTTGTGACTTAATATACCAAATAAATGATTTAAATCTATTCATGATAGGATTTTTCCTATTAGGCTAGAATTTTTTGTAACTTATTTTCAATTATAAAATTATTTTTCTTTTAAAAAGTGTATTGCAACAATCATTAGATCTTGTTAATCCCCTAGACGATATTTCACCTCTCATTGCTTTTTTTCCTTCTTGCCGTGATCCAGGTTGTATTTGCATTTTGACCTACCGAAAATAAGCTGGGATTAACCTATTTCTGGTGGATTTCTGGAATATAAACTGGGGTCTTCATTTCCTTTATACTTCTTTCAGAATCAGAAGGGTGTCCCAAAGAGGGTATCTCCTGACAGTCTTGGTATTCTGTTAAGAAAATTAATCCTTGAAACTCTTCATATTCAAAAGAGAGCTGATTATTCATCCTAAAATGATCACATCTTCTAAAAACATTTTATTTTCTTTCATAAGAAGAGATATTCTTTTTTTTCAACAACTATATTCAGATATACTCCACATACCCTGCAATTCACTTATCTGTACAATTCAATTGCTTTGGTATATTGCATTACTAATTTTTAAAAACTGCGGTTAGATATGTGTAAGTAAAATTTGACATTTTATTCATTGTTAAATGTACCATTCAGTGGCATCATTACATTTACAATGCTGTGCAACCATCATGATTATCTATTTCCAAACCTTTTTCATCATGCCAGACAAAACTCTGTAATCAATAAATGAGAACTCCCCACTTCTCTCTCCCTAGAGGCCCTAGTTACCTCTAACCTACTTTAAAAAAAATTTTTTTAAAGGAATATTCTTTATTGAGTTTTTACTTAGCTTTTCTTTTCAAATTGTTTTGAGGTCATTGTCAAATTATTATAGAAACAGAAATGATCTCAAGATGTAGAGCCATTATCTAAGATTTTCCACAATAAAGAGCTTCTAAGTAATATTAAAATAAAATAATGGATATCTTATTGAATTATTTTTTTCTTTCTTTAGGTGAAATCTGAAACACTTAAACATTTTTAAAACATGTTATTTTCAGAATTTGATATGTGTGAGTGATACTTGTATATATCCTACATTACTCATGCAATGAAAAGACAGAAAAGAGAAATAAACATGTTATTTTTACTCGCTGGAAATTGTTACTCCATTTTCTTTCCCATTTCTCTGGACTGTTTCTGGAACAATAATAGTCTAAACCTCGAGGAAAACAGTCACAGTGTCAGTTCTGTTCCCATGGTCCCAGAATTACTTTTTGCACCACACTTAGCTTTCCAAATTCTCAGGTGCCTCCTGAAGTGCTAGTTTCTTTGGTTTTGAGACTTGTCTTCCTGCTTTTCATAAATAAGGGCATTTGTTTCCAGGCAGTCCTGACACAGTCTAATCCCAGATATGTGTGGCACCCTTCACGGGCCCATTTAGCACCTACACCATTATCCTGAAAAGGCAGGTGCAAAAGCAATTCATTCCCTTTGCGGTGGAGGGAGGTATCCTCCATTGCTGTTTATCTGTTTGCTAGTGCCAGCTGAATAAATTCACTTGCTCTACAGAAGTAACTGGTCCAAAATTAAATACTGCCTGAAAATATTCTCTATCAAAACTGCACTCTTTCTTTATTTAGACCCTGAATGCCTAATGTGACAGCATGGGTTTTTAGTTTTCAGGCAATAATAATTTAAATTATATTTAAATTAATTAATTTAACCAGTTTAATTTAATTAGTTTAAATTATATTTAAATTAATTAATTTAACCAGTTTAATTTAATTAGTTTAAATTATATTTAAATTAATATAATTTATTACATTAATTTAATTATATTAAATTTAAATTAATTATATTAATTTAATAAAGTATATGAAATAATAAATATTTATTTTAACTATTTCAATAAAACTTAAAGCTAAAATTAGTTTCAATACATACTGATATGGTTTGGTTATGTGCCCACCCAAATCTCAACTTGAATTACATGTCCCAGAATTCCCCTGTGTTGTGGGAGGGACCCAGGGGAGGTAATTGAATCATGGGGGCCAGTCTTTCCCATGCTATTCTCATGATAGTGAATAAATCTCATGAGATCTGATAGCTTTATCAGGGGTTTCTGCTTTTGCTTCTTCCTCATTTTCTTTTGCCACTGCCATGTAAGAAGTGCCCTTCACCTCCCACCATGATTCTGAGGCGTCCCCAGATATGAGGAACTATAAGTCCAATTATACCTCTTTTTCTTCCCGGTGTTGGCTATGTCTTTATCAGTAGCATAAAAACAGACTACCACAGTAAATTGGTACTAGTAGAGTGGGGCATTACTGAAAAGATAACCTGAAAATGTGGAAGTGATTTTGCAATTAGGTAACAGGCAGAAAGGTTGGAACAGTTTGGAGGACTCAGAAGAAGACAGGAAAATGTGGGAAAGTTTGGAACTTCCTAGAGACTTGTTGAATGACTTTGCCCAAGATATGGACAATAAAATCCAGCTGAGGTGGTCTCAGATGGAGATGAGAAACTTGCTGAGAACTGGAACAAAGGTGGCTCTTGTTATGTTTTAGCAGAAAGACTGGCAGCATTTTGCCCCTGCCCCTAGAGGTTTGTGGAACTTTGAGCTTGAGAGAGATGATTTAGGGTATCTGGTGGAAGAAATTTCTAAGAAGCAAAGCATTCAAGTGGTGACTTGGGTGCTGTTAAAAGCATTCAGTTTTATAAGGGAAGCAGAGCATTAAAGTTTGGACACTTTGCAACCTGACTATGTGAAAGAAAAGAAAATCGCATTTTCTGGGCAGAAATTCAAACCAGTTGCAGAAATCTGCATATGTAACAAGGAGCCTAATGTTAATCTCCAAGACCATGGGGAAAATGTCTCCAGTCTATGGCAGAGACCTTCAAGGCAGCCCCTCCCATCATAGGTCCAGAGGCCCAGGTGGAAAAAGTGGTTTTGTAGGCCGGGCCCCAGGTCCCCATTCTATGTGCAGCCTAGGGACTTGGTGCCCTGTGTCGAAGCCACACCAGCCTTGGTTGAAAGGGGCCAATGAAGAGCTCAAACTGTGGCTTCAAAGGGTGGATGCTCCAAGCCTTGGCAGCTTCCATGTGGTGTTGAGCCTGCAAGTGCACAGAAGTCAAGAATTGGGGTTTAGGAACCTTTGCCTAGATTTCAGAAGATGTATGGAAATGCCTGGATGCCCAGGTAAGTTTGCTGCAGGGGCAGGACTCTCATGGAGAACCTCTGCTAGGGCAGTGCAGAAGGAAAATGTGGGGTTGGAGCCCCCCACACAGAGTCCCTACTGGGGCAATGCCTAGTGGAGCTGTGAGAAGAGGGCCACCATTCTCCACACCCCAGAATGGTAGCTCCACCGACAGCTTGTACTGTGCACCTGGAAAAGCCACAGACACTCAACACCAGCCAGTGAAAGCAGCCAAGAGGGAGGCTGTACCCTGCACAACCACAGCAGTGGAGCTGCCCAAGACCATGGGAACCCACCTCTTGCATCAGCGTGACCTTAATGTGAGATCTGGAGTCAAAGGAGATCATTTTGAAGCTTTAAAATTTGCCCCACTGGATTTCAAACTTGCACAGCCCTCTAACCCCTATGTTTTGACCAATCTCTCCCATTTGGAATGGCTGTATTTACCCAACACCTGTACCTCCACTGTTTCTAGGAAGAAACATTGCTTCTAGCTTGCTTTTGATTTTACAGGCTCATAGGCAGAAGAGACCTGCCTTGTCTCAGATGAGACTTGGGACTGTGGACTTTTGGGCTAATGCTGAAATGAGTTAAGACTTTGGTGGACTGTTGGGAAGGCATGATTGGTTTTGAAATGTGAGGACATGAGATTTGGAGGGGCAGGGGTGGACTGATGTGGTTTGGCTGTGTTCTGTCCACCAAATCTCAACTTGAATTGTATCTCCCAGAATTCCCCCATGTTGTGGGAGGGACAGGGGAAGGTAATTGAATCATGGGGGCTGGTCTTTCCCATGCTATTCTCTTGATAGTAAATAAGTATTACAATATCTGATGGGTTTATCAGGGGCTTCTGCTTTTGCTTCTTCCTTGCTTTCTCTTGCCACCACCATGCAAGAAGTGTCTTTTGGGTCCTGCCATAGTTCTGAGGCCTCCCCTGCCATGTAGAACTGTAAGTCCAATTAAACCTCTTTTTCTTTCCAGTCTCGGCTATGTCTCTACCAGCAGTGTGAAAACAGACTAATACACATATATATTATTTGATTTGATTCTTTTTGAAGATATACTAGTTTGTATTCTAAAATGCTAATAAATGTAATTCTTTTTTATTGCATTATTTAGTGAAATATGTGTATAATATTACTTTCACAAATTGTAAAAGTTCTTAATATGAGTATTAATACATGTATTCCCTTCAGACTGGGCACTCAAATGGGATGATCATATTTTAATCCTGTGAACTCACATTTTTATTTTGCTAATGTGATGGATTAATAAAGAAGTCACTCTGTGCTATTTTCTGTAACTCAAAACACTTATTGGGCAAAGACAAATAAGCATGCGGTATACTATTTAAAGATTATGAGGAAAGCATACAATTGGCAGTTCAGCAGAAATTGAAAAAACTTGTAATGCAAATATTTGCCCATGAGTTTACACATGGAGCATGGCTATAGTGTCTAAGTAAAGTGAAGGAAACTTAGCAATTAAGCATGAATTTTAAAACAAGAGTCGTGTTTGTTATTTAACTGCTGATTTTCTGAATATTCATAGAATACATAATTCAAACCAGTATTGGTATTTTATAAATAAGAAATACTAGATTTTATATCATATTTTATCATTGCTTTTTAATAACTTCAGTGGAAATAAAATTTAAAGCTTCATAATTTATTTTTTTCTGTTTACATTTTTAAAAATCTTACTATGTAGTATTTTGTCATAGAAAGTTATGCTTTGTATTTTTTCAATAATTACTTAAGCCTCTTACTAAGATTCATGTCTTAAACCCCACAAAAACATTATCAAATAACTTACATGTAGGCTTCCATTTGAGAAAAAATAACTAAAACATATTAAAAATTGTTAGAATTTTATTTAATTCATATGATTGGTTTACATATGTGATCTATTATATAATTCAATCCAGTTTTAAGCATGTATATTGTAGGCTTTTCTTGGGTCTTCTATGCAATTTCAACAGCATACTTATATTCTAATACTTTTTAAATACTTTTCCTTTAAGGCACTAACACATTGTTTAGGTGATGGCCACTGAAAATGAGACTGAACCTTGCATTTCAGTTTTTTATATCCAGGCATATATGGCTCATTTAAGATATCTGGACTGAGAATCCAATAGCCCTCTGCTGCTTAGCCTAAGAGCTTAGCTTTCATTGTGTTTAGCCAATAAACAAATTTCCTTTGATTCTCAGAAGATGGCGTCGTAAAGATGAGTAAGAGGTTATCGATTCCCTGAAGGAACTTTTAATGTAGTCAGTTGGATAACGATTAGCATTTGAACAGAGCTTTCCTTAGTAAAGCACTTTTGCACACACACAGATTCAATTGGTGAATATTTGCAGCTTGTAGTTTATGGGTGTTTATTTGATCTCCAGATAAATCTGATGGCTTAATACACAAACATGTTTTTTTTTCTGTAATCAAACTGTGACCCTGCACGTGAGACATGTTTTACAAATATATGTCATTGAGCATAAAGGAAACAAGGTAATGTGGCAAGTTGAATGTAAAACCTATCATGACTCCTCAAAAACCTATTCAAGTTCTGTTCTCATACTGTGGGCTGTTTTGTATATTCTTACTGGAAGAATAAGCAAATGTTTAGGGTGGAGTTTTTAAAACAGATTTGGGATGTTGATTCATTCTGCACAGGCCAGAAATGTAAATGCACATTTGTCATGAATTCAGGGTTGGTACCTTCCCATCCAACAAATTCAAATCATTTTCTGTTGTTTTCCAATGGCCAATGCCAAGCCTAAACTTTAGACATTTTCCTTGTAGTATAGATAATCATACTTTGGATAATTGAAAACACTTTAATGATTTACTTCAAACCTTCACCAGATAATTTTCAAGCCTTTTCCACTTTGGTTTGATTAGCCTTGTCTGAGACTGTGTCTAAAGTACACAAGAGGAACGAAAGAAGGAATTGTTCAGCTTGTAGTTGGCAGGAATGTTCTATTGCTGAATAAGTTCACAAGTTATGGCTGGAATGATTTGGTAATAGTTTTTCCACTGTGCATAGCCAGACAATCTCAGCCAACCAGCAGAACAGAATCTATACTGTCAAAATGGAAATAGTAGTGGCAATTATGAAGCCGGGGGATTCTGGCAGTACATGCAGAATTTGGCTCTTTCACTTTGCCGTGAGGAGGAACATATGGGCACCAGCTTGGTCTGCTGCTGTATTGCCCGGAGAATATCTGACACTGAAGATTAATTACAAAGCCCAAGTTCTTGGTTCAGAATTCTTCATTCAAGTGCTCTGAGAACCTCTGTCAGTAAAAATTCTGACAGGCATTGTTACTTCCCTGTTCTGTTGACTGTATAACAGAAAAAAAATAGCAAACATTTGTAAGCACTTATTATGTGCTTTTAAAAGTGTGAAATTATTTACATATATTAACTTAGTTAACTCTCACATTAACCCTGCGAAGCTTGTACATTTTTTAGCCCTCTTTTCAAAGATAAGAAAACAGAAGTACAGAGAAATAGCCACCAAGTACCTTGCCTGGGATTACATAGCTAGTGAGTCTGACTATAGAAACCACACTTCTACCACAATTCTTTAGTGTCTTGAAATGAAGAACAGAGTTCAAGAGGAAAAGCTATATTCTCTTCTGTACGCCCTTAAGCTGGTTTCTATGGATTTCTTTTTCTTTTTTTTTCTTTTGATAAAGTTTTTTTTGGGGGAGGGTGGAGGTGGATACAGAGATATGTCATTTTCTTCTGAAGTATTAATATAGAGAAAATAGTGTTTGCCATTTTCTGTTTTTCTACTTCAGCATTATAATTTTATGAATATCTAATTTTTGTTAATAATGTCAGGATTATTCATTGTAGATTTAAAGTGAAATATGATTAGAAAATATGATAGTTCTTGTTTTTGATTGTTGATGTTGTTAAATGTTTTAACCATAACATTAATACTATATAATAATTAAATAGTGCCTGCATACTCTATTCATTAGATTATTATTTTTAATTAGTATTTTGCAGTCAAATGTTATAATTTAGTTATAATTTAACAGAAGTGTTTTCTGTCATCCATGTGTATATAATTAAAATGTGGGTGAGAATTCTGGACATTTTATTCATTGTCATGCTCTCAATAACCAGGACGGTTCCATAGCACAGACTTAGTGCTCAGTGAGAGTTTATTGAATATATTCATGGGTGGATGAATGATGAAGTTAAATACCTTGAGCTTATTCAAATGTATAATTTTGCTTTTCTTTACTAAATATTCAAGTTATTGTTGATAAAGAAAGTCAATAACATAAGAAGCAGCAAGAAACAGAATAGTGTGCCCTTTCTCAACCCCCACCCCAAACTGATTCTTTTGAGCTCCTTGAGGAAGAGTACTTTTTCACTCATTTCTGCATTCCTAGTACTGACACAGCATGGTGCTCTACAAGTAGCTAACAACAGAGTGAGTCAATAATTGAGCAAACTCGGCTATATTAATAACTCACCAGGCTATTGGATTCTCAGTCCAGATTTCTTAAATGAGCCATATATGCCTCATTAGCAAAACAATATTGAATGATAAGTCAGTGTTAACCTACAGAAAGCATCCAATGATTTGCTGTGGTATACTGTTCTCAGAAAGAATAGGTACTCAGTAAACATTCTTGAAGACTTGATTGATCGATACTCATAGTTCTTATGTTTTTACTCACAATACGTGGTCTTTCACATGCACTTCCTTCATAGACGTGTTCTTATGTTCACTCTTCTTCTCTTCCATCCATGTGTAATTTCCATCAGTATATCCTATTCCTTCATGATGAATGCCCCCCATCCATTCATAACCTCCTACACCATGTCCAGTCCAGTGTTTTTTGGAAAGTCTAAAGTAAATAAACTAATTTTTAAAGTTTTCTAATTTTTTTAACAGAAGCTCCATTACCTACTCCCACCTCCCCACATGATGAAACAGGGAAACAGAGCTGCAGGCATACAGTGACAACAGGACATCAGGAAATGCCCAAGAAGGTCAGCCCCACCTTAACATGATGTTTTCAGAAATTTGGACAGCACATACCAGCATTTCTAAGAAACATGCAAGACCAATATATCATTTGTAATTCGAAATATATGTAAGAGTTGCAATTAACAATTAGGTCTCTTTGAATATTAAAGTTATCAAATGATGACCATGAATAACGTGATTAATGCTCACAGCACTATTTATCATCATATAAATGATCATATTTTTAGTCTGTGTTTTATGTTTAAATTCCACATAGGGAAACAAGTATAATAATATCATGAATTTCAGCAATGATTTATTTTTAAGGCTCCAAAAATATTTTAAGAAATATTTGTGATTTGTTCGAAATTGCAAGATTTAACTTCCAAGGTATCAGAATTAATGAGGTCATATTAGAATATTCACACTTTTTATTAACAAAATCAGTTTACACTTTGATAATTTCTCTTCATATATGTCGATTTTAGAAAATTAATTTTAATCATTAAAAAACAATAAAAATTGTATTAAAAATATGATAATTTAAAATCAGATATTAAGCCAATAGTCCTGTTTTAAAGATTGGTTTATGGTGCACAGAATTCATTCATGACGTTAGAAGTATATTCATAACATAATCTTGGTTGTGCCATATGTGACCATAAGAAGGATCATTACCTTTAACAACTGTGAATTCCCAATGAAGTGAAAACATGCATAGTCAAGCTCAATAATTTTTTTATTGCAATTTTCTATGTTCCCATCATCAAAGGCTGTCAGTAAGGGTTTCTTTGATCTCAGTATTTTTCTGCATATAAAAGAACATGTGTTTATTGCTCGTTATGCTCTGGTGCTTCTGGGACAATCATTTCAACCCCCTAATCTATATAAGACTCTAGTTACTGTTTGTGTTAAATATGGATACTAAATTTTTCCAATTCTAGATAAAACCTGAAAGATGCCATGATTAGTCAATTATTGGATTTTAAGAATAAATCTGTTTTATTTAAAATCAAATATAAAAGATGTCTGGATAATGTCAAATAGTAGAGATATATTAACATGTTTACAATTACTGTTTTTCTTTAATCAGTTACCTCCATTTGTCATGCATTTGGCAACACTCTATTTGAATGAATTCCCATGAGTAGTATTGATTTTGTTGTTGAGTGCCTATTAAATAAAATTTCTATATTAGTGTATAGCGATTTTAAGAATGTAATAAGTAAACTATTTTTAGTTTTGAGTTTATAGTAATTATACTGTTTTATAACAGTTTGTTAGGTGTTGTTTCATGAATCAAGTCTTCATTTTAATGTGTTTGTTCTAATTGTAAAACAAGAGGGAATGGTATTTGGAATTTAGCTATATTTATTCTCAATCAGATCTACTTAAGAGGTAAGTAAAAAAGAAGTTATAGCACATCATATAAAATAGATAAAAAAGGTATACTGAAAAGAAAATAAATTGTTGATTATCTCAGGATAAAGAGGAAAAAGTAAATTTAAAAGTCTCCCTATGTCTGTTATTGCTAAGAGAGACCCATGGATAAATACTTGGAATTATTGGGTTTTTTTTGTTTCCTTTCCTTTTTTTTAAGTTACGTTAATTCACCTCAAAGCTATACAACGCTGATATTAACTTGCCAATTAGCAGTTCGTCAAGTCACTTATTCAACTTGAATTCCTGAGACCTTATTCAATTGAATTCATAAGACGTTCAGCTGACCCAAAGGACCAGAAAATTCAAGATGTAGTGTCCATATATTCTGCTTGATGTGACTTTTACACAAAAAGTCAGAAAAAAAAAATTCTGTAGGCGTAGCTTTTCCCACTGGAATAAAGTCTTGATGGTCTATAACCAGGCAGCATTCTTCTTTATCTAAAAGAAATTACACGGGCATAGATTGCTAACTCATGTTGTTTGGGGATGCCACATTGGCAATATATTCAGAGGCAATTCTCTGTACATATTACATGATGCCCCACACATCATTTCCTAAAGTCAAGTATTTTGTACCCTTTAGACTGCTGCTGTACTTATCAGACAGACACACCTCTCGAACTCAGTTCTAATTTTTCTTGAAAAAAGAATCAGATCTAAATATTTAACTGTTTGAACTGAGTTCAGTTGAATAAAAATGATGAATTGACTGTTGAAGTAATTGTAAAGTTGACTAGTAAAAATAATAGTATGGAATGTGCAATGTCTTTCCATCATTATTATAGGGGTTATATATTTCGTTAAAATACAAGAAGTATTTGTTGCATTGAGCAAAAGAGAGAACCAACCATTTAATGTTACTATTGATTTCAATCACAGAGCTAGTTCCTGAGAATTGAAAACATATCATAGGTTAATTGACTAGCAGTTGTCACTCAAAATGGTTTGTTGTTATACTAGCATACTAATGAAAATTACATACCCAAATAAAGATGAAGTAAGAAAGCATGAGGGACTGATGAATCTCAAGAATGCAAAAATTTCTCCTGAGTCTATATTAAAATATAATAAAGCAGTTGTTTGATATCTTTATCATTTTTGTCAAACCAAAAATTAACAGTCTAAACTAATCTAATCAATTATTTAATTCATTATTTTACTCAATAGTTATTGACCATGTACTTTGTGGTATGCACTGTGCTACAAAAAAGAAATATAGAGATTAATAAGACACAGTTCTACCTGTGATAGGTTCACTGTCAAGTAGAAGACTAAAACAAGGTAATACAAGAGTATATCGATGTTTACATAAAAATAATTGTTTTCTGCTTGAGTTGGAGGTAGATCAGAGAGAATATGAAAGTTAATAAATTGAGTTTTATGAAGTAAGGATGTATAGTGATATTAGAGAGGAGCTAAAATTAATGTGCCTCAAAAACTGGAATAAGTATTGTTTGTTATCTGAATTTCTAAAGAAAGATTCACAATAAATTGGCAAGTCATGGTAAAGTTTGGTGTTTTTGTGAAATGAAAAGAAGATGAAAAATTCAGAACCAGAACTTTTGCAAGATTGTGGAATTCCATAATAACATAGTACATGAAATTTATCTTTAATTTATTTATCACTAAGAGTGACCTTGAATATTATAACAGCAAAGAATTACGGAGCATTGTGACACCAAAGCCAGAAGTTGCAATGGTGAAACAGGCAGACGAGCTTCATGATTATGTTGCAATGCTCCATAGGTGGGTACAGTGATTAATAACCTGCAGGAAAGTGTGCTTATGAGGTGAGGTTGCTTGATTTTGTTGTCAAATCAAAACAACTATAGATATTATTCCTGAGAAGCAGTCTTTAACCCAGCTTTAATCAGAAAACAAGTAGTTCTGTGATGTAGGTCAGTGAACTTGCTGTGATAGCAATGATGTATGTGAGAGTGCGAAAGAGTACTACATTTTGTTATTGTCAAAATGTTATCTGTCAAGGTTCTATGTATGGAACAGATAAATTTACATTTTCCCTTCTACCTCTCTGGCCACCTCTTGTTAGTGTATTTTGCTGAGTCCTTGCCTCCTCAGCCACTAAACATTACAGGGTCCTAATACTCAGAGCAAGACTTGTCTCTCCCTAGTTTACTCCCCCTCCACCTGTTTATCTCTCTGGGCTCCCCATCCCAGCTCTTTTTGCTGATCTCATCCAGTCCATAGCTTTCTACACCAACTATATACGAATGAATTCCAACTTTGTATCATTAGCCTCTCCCCTTTGTCTCCATTGGATGTTTAATAAGCATCTTAAAATAAACACATTGAAAGCGGGAACTTCAGAATCAATACCGGGGCCCATATTTCTCTTTCTCCTTTAGTTTTCTCCATGTCAGTTAATCACTCCCTCATCAAGCCGCTTGGGCCAAAACTCTGGGTGTTGTTTTCCTTTAGAAAGTTTTGTCAAATATGCCTCCAAAATGTATCCTGAATCCTTCTTTTCACTGTCTTTACTACTTGCAACTTTTCTGTCCTCATCTTTAAATTAGACTGCCCTTACATGAATTCCTTTCCAAACTCTACTCCTTGCTTTCTTACAATTCACTTTTCTTAGAGCAGTTAAAATAATGGTTTTTTTTTTTTTTTTTTTTTTTTTTTTTTTTTTTTAAATATAAAGGGATTCATACTATGCTACACTGAAAACTTTTGCCACTTGCCATTGCCACTTGGGCTCCTTCATGCTGCTTGTCTTGGAGATCTCTATTTTGTGATCAGTCTGTTTACTTTGTGATCATTCCCCTGCGATCTGTTGACCTTGTGATCAAACCCTGTGATCTCTTCTCAGCCAGAGCTAATCTCGTCTCAGTCTGTGATCCCCCTGTCCAGTACTTTACCATACAAGACATGTTTTGGTCTCAAACTCATTCCCACTTCATATAATTAGGCTTTGCATCCCAACCCAAATCTCATCATGAATTAATCCCCATAATCCTCATAATCCACATGTGTCAAGGGAGAGACCAGGTGGAGGTAAAAGGATTATGGCGGCAGTTTCCCCAATGCTGTTGTCGTGATAGCGAGTGAGTTCTCACGAGATCTGGTGGTGTTGTAAGGGACTCTTCCTAACTTCGTCAGCACATCTCCTTCCTGCCACCGTGTAAAGGAGGTGCCTTGCTTCCCCCTGGCCTTCGCCGTGATTATAAATTTCCTAAGGCCTCCCGGGTCATGCTGAAGTGTAAGTCAATTAAACCTCTTTCCTTTATGAATTACCAAGTCTTGAGCAGTTCTTTTAGAGCAGTATGAAAACAGACTAATACAACACTTTTGGTCCTTTCCTCTTAGCATGCACAAATTGACTCACTGTATTATTTTGGTTCCATTTCATGTCACCTTTTTCAGAGATGTCTTTGCTGACCACTTAACCTGAGCATTAGCTGTTCATGTGCATCTCTCCCACTCACACACTTAGTCGCTTGGTGCAATTCTATTTCTCACAGTACTACCTGTAGTTTTTTCCATGGCACTTATCACTTTAGGATTTCTTGTTTTTGTATTTCTTTTCTTCTTTGCTGACTGCCTCCTCCTGTCAAATGTAAGCCCCTTAAGAGTATGAGTCTCATCTCCCTTTTTTATTCCTGAGACCTCAGTATCTAGAAAAGTAATGACACAATAAGTGTGTATGGAGTGAAGGAAAGAGATTCTACAGTTAATTCTTGTTTTCTATCTTTAGAAGCTTTAGAGAGATTAACTATGTATATATATTTTAAGAGATACACAGAGCTGAAGATATGTCTTACTCATTACTCTGATATTGTCTTCTGAGAGCAAAGCATGACAAGTGTTTATTTTTTACAAGTTGGCATTCCATATTTTATTTATTTATTTGTTTATTTTATATTTATTTATTTATTTATTTTTTGAAGTGGAGTCTCGCTATGTCACCAGGCTGGAGTGCAGTGGCACAATCTCGGCTCACAGCAACCTCTGCCTCCCGGGTTCAAGCGATTCTCCTGCCTCAGCCTCCCAAGTAGCTGGGACTATAGGCACGTGCCACCATGCCCAGCTAATTTTTGTATTTTTAGTAGAGACGGGGTTTCACCATGTTGGCCAGGATGGTCTTGATCTCTTGATCTTATGAGCCACCCGCCTCAGCCTCCCAAAGTGCTGGGATTACAGGAGTGAGCCACTGCACCCTGCCACAAGTTGGCACTTCATATTTTAGCTACTTCTTGCACTCTTTAAATCCTGTACTTTTTACATTGTTTCTTTTTTGTTCTTTAAAAGACTATGTGTCAAAAAGGAATTTGATTTGCAGAAACTAAATGTTAGCACTTTGAAAAAATGCAGTAGGGAGAGGGACTAATAAAAATGTGTAATTTTCTATTTATAAACACAACACATTTTATGTCTTGGAATTAGGGATTAATTTGTGATATTTTTTCACAAAATTGAAGGGTAATATAAAGTAATGTATTGACTTCAGAGACATTTTATTATTTTCAACTATTTACAGAATATACCACCACTTGAAAATGTACTGTTACTACAGTTATTTTAGGATAGAAAGAGAAGAAGAAAAAAAAGTTATGGTCATTAGACTCCTCAGTGAGGAAAAAATAAAAAAAACTCATAAAAAGGGAAAGGTTTTATAATGGCAACAGTATCAAGAGTTAACATAAATTATAATGAATAAATTATATCTGTCATTGCTAGATTTTTCTTGGTAATTTTATGTAATTATCTATGTCCTAATTCATTCCTACTAATCAGGATTCTACCTGTAAAAATAAACTGATTGCCTGGGACAAAGTGGGAGGCACTTCAGTGTAATTATTAGAACATGGATTTTGGGTTTAGAATACCTGGCTTTGAAACCCAGCTTCACTACTTACTAGTTATGTGGCTTGGGCACATTACTCAGTTTCTTCTTGTGTAAAATGAGGATTCATTAATAAATACCTAATTTATGACGTTGCTTTGAGCATTACATAAGGAAATGTTAGCTAATATAGTATTACTCTATTTATTATTATCTTCACCCTTACCCATGTTATCATATATTATTAGCTCTTTTATTTACCATGTCATAGACCCCAAAGGTTATATTAGAATAAAAAGTAATTGTATTAGTTTGTCATGGATTCATTAGACATCCAGAGCAGCAGTGTTTTCCAATGTAGGTAAATGGGTATTACACTGAGGAAAAGCAGACTTCATTATTTTAAAATTTGATAACTACTGAGTTAAATACATTTAGTCAGGACTTTTCAGAGCCTTTAAAATGTGAATAAGGATGAATATGTTAATGAGCTTGATTTAATCATTCTACATAATATATATTATTTGTATATAAAAACAATGTATAGATACATGACAACTATAGGTTTTTAATTTTTTACAATTGTATATTTAATGTTTATGTGATTAAAAAGTTAAAAAAATTAATATGCATCATTATCTTCCCACGGGACATAAATTGTGCAAGATTTTTCGCAATGGGGTATTTTTCCACAGAGGCTCTGATACTCTTAATTCACAGATAAGGAAAGAATAACTGAGTAGGAAGAGAGCATTCTTATGGTCAGGTTAGGGATCCTTTCTGCAGTATTAAATAAACACATCTGTGAACTTGAAAAGCTTTAGTTTTTCAGCATTACACACATATAAAATGGATAAGAGGATTTAAGATGAAACTGAAAGTAAGATATAATTTAGACCTGGCTTGTTTCACTCCTATTTGAAAGAAACATTTTCCTGTGGCTTAAATAAACCAATTAGAGTGATTAAAGAATATTGGTGTGGCATATATGTAGAGAAAAACTGATCATGCCTCCACTTGCCTTTTCCAAGAATGTATCTTACTTCAGCAAAATGTTTCTACTTCTAGTAAAAGAGATGACATAGCATAGCAATGCAAATGTAAACACTGGAGCCAGGTTGCTGAGTTTGAAACTCAGCTCTGTACTTATTAGCTGTGTGACACTGATCAAATTACTCAACGTCTCTGTGCCTCAGTTATCTTATCTGAAAGTGGAGATAATAAATACTAATTCATAGGGGTGTTATACATTTTAAATGAGTTACTACTCTTAAAGTATTAAAAACTGCTCCTGATCATAATGTGCAGAGCATATTTGTTCAATAAGGTAGAAAAGCTACTGATATGGTTTGGCTCTGTGTCCCCATCCAAATCTCATTTATAGCCTCCATAATTCCCACATGTGGTGGGAGGGACCCAGTGGGAGATGATTGAATCATGGGGGTGAGTCTTTCCTGTACTGTTCTCGTGATAGTGAATAAGTCTCATGAGATCTGATGGTTTTAAAAAGGAGAGGTTCCCTGCACAAGCTCTCTTCCCTTGTCTGCTGCCATGTGAGATGTGCCTTTCACCTTCTGCCATGATTGTGAGACCTCCCCAGCCACGTGGAACTTTAAGTCCAATAAACCTCTTTCCTTTGTAAATTGCCCAGTCTCACATGTCTCTTCATCAGTAGTATGAAAACAGACTAATATAACTACATAATTACTTTGTACTTTTTTTTTTTGTCTTTCTTTTTCCCTGTGTCTAGTATCATATTCATAAGGAGGTGATAGGAGGAAGAATGAGTGTTCAGTGGTAGAAATCTAATTCTGCTACTTTGTCCCTGAACTCAGTGATGTTCTATCTTGAAGCAAGTGGTTATTAGAGAGTCCCTTCCCCACCAATTACTGTGTGGTAGTGATCAGATGGGAAAATACGTTTTTAGTTTGTTTTGTTTTTTTGAGACAGGGTCTTGCTCTTTTGCCTAGGCTGGAGTTCAGTGACACAATCACAACTCAATGCAGACTGCAACCTCAACAAAGTGATCTTCCCTCCTCAGCCTCCTGAGTAGCCAGGACTATAGATGTGATCCACCATCACCAGCTAATCTTTTAATTTTTGGTAGAGACAGGTTCTCACTATGTTGTCCAGACTGGTCTCAAATTCCTGGACTGAAGCTTTCCTCTTGCCTTGACCTCCCAAAGTGCTAAGATTACAGGTAAGAGCCACTGTGTGTGGCCAGAAGATAAGTTATTTGCTACCCTCTATATAAAAATATGTGAGTTTCTGCCTGATAGTATGCCATGTTAATCAAGAGTGAGGTTTGCATCTCTTAGTAGGAAAATAGAGTCAGAAATCTTCTAATCATCTTGTTTTATTAGCACTACCACTTTCTTGATGTATTTCCATTATGATCTGGTGCATAGTTGTTATAATAGTTAACATCAAATGAGCACTGTGCTAAATAAGTGTGTTTTGCATCATCTGACCCTCATGACAAGCTTATTTATAAAGGATCCATTGTCATTATCTCCCTTCTACAGCGAAGGAAACCAAGTAATATCTTGCTTAATTTAGAACTGGTACAATTGCTTTGCATATCTTAGTACCAATTTTCCCAAGGCTCGGTAAGCATTATAAACGTGTATACCCATAAAACTGGATTGTGATGTCCATAAATACATTATTTATCATACTCAAAAAATGAAAACAATCCAAATGTTCATCAACTGATGATTGAGTGAAAAAATGTGATATACCTATACAGTGGCATACTGTTTGGCCATAAAAAGTAAACAACTGCTGACACATGCTCCAACATGGATGAACTACAAAAAGGCCCCACAGAAACAGTATGTTAAGTAAAAGAAACCAGATATAAAAGACTATAGTGAAATGTCCAGAAAAGGCAAATCTATGGAATCAGAAAGTAGATTATTGGTGGCCTATGACTACAAGTTATAATAGGGATGTTTGCAAATGAGCATGAGGGATCTTTTGCAGGCTCTAAAAGTGTCCTAAAGCTGGATTGTGGCAATGGTTGCACAAATCTGTAGATTTACTAAGTATCATTTATCTAAAAGAATTGTACACTTAAATGGAAGAATTTTATCATATGCAAATTACACTTCAGTAAAGTTTTAAAAAGACACAAATAAATTGGATCATGGCCCAGAAGTACCATAGTTTAATGATAAGCATAAAGCAGACTCAAAGTTTCAATTTTACAATTCATTGTAATTTTTAAACTTATCTGTGTTCCCTCCATAATTTGCAGAGTAAAAGATAAAACATAATTTAACATCTAGCATAAAAAAATAAACTGGCAATAAAATAGGAGTCTTATTTATTTAGAATTTGGTACTGGCCTTATTTCTCTTGGATATGATAAACTGAATGTCTCACTTTGGAAATAAATTATATTTTGTCCTTCATTTAAAATTTGTCTCTTCAAATGAAAAGGTTTAATTGGAAGTTTTATCATAGTACTATATTTATATATAAAGTAAGATCTGCAAAGTTTAAAAGAAATCCACTACCTGTACCCTGGATAAGTAACTAATATGCTCCTTTATAGTCAATCACCCAATTTTATTATGTTCAGTCCTTTGATTTTCACTAAATTGTACTTCGTAATATATGCAGGGCATTCATTTACTGTTTTTCCCCTTTCACAATCTAGACAACAGAGTCATATAGGGATTAAGCCCAAATCATGTAGCTTTTAAATGGCTGAGATGTGGCTAGCACTCCATGTTCCTCAACACTAGTCTTATATGATCTATACATGATCCTGCTGTGCTGCACTCATTGCTTAAATTAGTAGATATTTAACAAGTCCTGGTTAATTCTGTAGAGCCTTGGTAGATATCATAGCTGGGTTATTCAACAGCTATATTACTACCATCTTTTAAGATTCTTTTGGCAGCATATAGTAAATGGGAACTGCAAGCTATAAGGGTTTAAAATTTGACTGGGGACTGATGAATTATAATAGTCTTTGATGTGCTTCAGGCATCTACCAATAGACAGATGCAGAAAAGAATGATCCTACACATACACAACATATCCATCTGAAAATAATGTTCCTGAATGCATCATTTTTCACTACTGGGCTTCAATCTTTGTGGAAAAACAAATAGGAAAGTATTATAGATTATTTAACTATTGTGCTGGCTGGCCATACATCAAAGCAAAAGAAGAGAGCCACCCTGCTGCTGTTTACAAAAGGTGTAATTAGGCTCTGATGGAGCTCCAAGGTTTTCTTCCCCAAAAATATTCTGAATGGCAGTTTTCCTGATGCTTAAAAGCCTTAGATCTCAGTCCATTTCTTATGGACTCAACAACTTACTATTAAAGAAAGACTTGTCAAAAGCTTACAAATCAATTTTCTCTCTTCTTAGTGTTTGTCTTAAAGAAATAAAAGAAGTTCATGTGTGTGTTTCTTTAAAACAATATCTCTTGATCTATTCTTAGTATAATTATGTTTCTTAACAATATTTCCTTTCTGTTGTCCTTACTCTGGTGAATGTATTGCTTCTTTTAGCAACAACATGTATCATACAATCACTTTTTCAATTTTTCTGGTTATCATGTGAATTTATGTTTCTTACATGTGAAGATGGATTGTTCCCTAAAAGGTTGGACATCAAGCCTACATATTTTGTTTTTGATTTGCAGTTGTTTTGTTTCACTTAATGTTTTCTGTATTCAGAACCTGATGCGCTGACAGTAAGGGAACACATATGGGTATCTTTTTAAGCAATATGCATGGGAACTATGGAAACACTTTTCTAGTTATATTTATTTATTTTGTTTTTAAGACAGTTGTTTTTTAGATATAAGTGAGACTGAGTGGGGTGGACTTAATGTAAAGCACATGTATTGGCCAGTTTGCAGGCACTTGTTAGAGCTCTCTGTGCATATGTGGAATAATGAATTCTGTTTCTGTTATGTGTTTCTCGTGAAGCCTAGCACTGTGTTTTTAAAGGCTAGGAAGCATATAAATGTATTGGAACCTTTTCTCCCATACGGCAATAAAGTGGAAAGGATAAAAAAAATTGTAGGTAAGAGAGATTAGATTTCTCCAGGATAAAGCAGATTTGTATCTTTTATTTTTTGTATGAAATTTTCTACCTATCATTCTACCCACTATCTATCTATCTCTCTGTGTGTCTGTCTATCTATCTATCTATCTATCTATCTATCTATCTATCTATCTATCTATCTATCTGTCTGTCTGTCTTTCCCATCTAACCGTAAGCATCTTAAGGCAGAAGCCTATGAGTTTAATTGTTGAATTTCCTTAATTTGTTTGAAATAAACACATATATATATACCTCCTCAATATGTCACTTAACGAGATATACTTTTTTAACTTTTAAGTTCAGAGGTACATATGTAGTTTCATTATATAGGTATATTGTGTGTCACAGGGGTTTGGGGTACAGATTATTTTATAAGCTGTGTAATAAGCATAGTACCTGAAAGAAAGGTTTTCAATCATCATCTTTCTCCCACCCTCCATGCTCAAATAGGCCTCAGTGTCTGTTGTTTTCTTCTTTATATACTCAATGTTTAGCTCCCACTTATGAGTAAGAATATGGGTATTTGGTTTTCTATTTCTATGCTAGTTTGATTAGCATAATGGCCTCCAGCTCCATCATTTGAGATCTGCAAAGGACATGATCTTTATTTTTTATGAATGCATATTATTCCATAGTGTATATATACCACATTTATTTACCCAGTTTAACATTGATAGGCACTTAGGTTGATTCCATGTGCTTTTGTGAATAGTGCTGCCATGAACATATGTGTGCATGTGTATTCATGGTAGAATGATTTATATTCTTTTGAGTATATACTCAATAATGGGATTGCTAGGTGAAATGGTAATTTTGAGATGATTTCTGCAAGTGATTTCCGAACATTATTTCTAAACATGAGTTTTGTAACATTATTTCTAAAATGAAATTATCAAATGCTATTAAGTATTTCTTTTATGCCTCTTGACCATTAAAAGCATCTTAGAATGTTTTAATTCTGCTCACCACCTTACTAATATTTTATAAGTATTTGTTTTCTGTGTCATAAAGTAGCCATTACTAGAATTGTTTTATACAGCATTGCTTATTTAAATTTACTGACATGTTTTCCAATTTCTTGGCTCACTATACCTTCACACACCTTTCTGTCTCAGTTTTCATATTCTTAAAATACAACCTTTAGTTCTTTCAGTTAAGATCAGTTAGTAGAAGACTCTCTTTGTTTTTGTTTTGAATTATATTTACTTTACCGTTCATTTTAGATTATGACTTACTACTGGGCATAGGATTCTAGGCAAACAGTTATTTCCAGTCTGCATTTTAAAAATATTAATCTATTATTTTCTGGGCTGCAGTGTTGCTTTTGAGAAGCCTGAAATCAGCTGTCAGCAAGATCTTTTATTTACTTTTGTCATTGGCCGTTATGATGACCCAAGATGTGTGATTAAAAAAAAAATTACACCCGTATCTGATGTTTTTCTTCTTCTATCCAAGGATTCATGATTTTTGCCAATTCTGAACTATCATTCTTTAAATGCTAATTTATTTCCATTTTTCTTACTTTTATTCTTTCTCAATTTCTATCAATTTTGTTTTTTCTTATTTTATCATTTACATCTCCTAACCACTTTTTCTATTTTTAATATATTTATGTTTATCCACTTCATTTCATCTTGTTCATGTCCTTAGTCAATTTAAACATACTACTTCACAGATTGTCTTTTTCTATTATCCTAAGTTCTTGGAATTCCATTCCTATTGCTTGTTCTCTGGGCTGACTTTCTGGCACAGTGTACGGTTTTTTTATATATATTTTGTCCTTTTGACTTGTAAGGTCATCCTAAGCTTTGAAATCACCTAAGGTCTGACTTTCATCTACTCTGGCAGATGTTCCTGTGCTTTTGCTACGGTCCACTGCTAGACATAATTGCCAAGATGTATAGGTTCTATAGATTTGAACCCCAAACCTAGGTCAAGTTTTTTAAATGTTGCAAAAAAGAACACCTTTTTTTTTCTTTCATGGACCCAGAATATGAGGAAAGCATCCATGTCTTCTACTTTGAATAGATATATTTATTTTTCCTGCCTACCCACTAACAGATGGTGCAGCTGTTCTATATTCCTTCTATGATTGATATATCTCTACCTCCTCATTATCCATGGTCTACATCAGTGTCAACCCCCGAATTGTTTGGTTACCCAGCAAATGATCAACTTTCTCCCAAACAAAGGTTTATTTCCATACCAGCTCATTGGTTTACACTATTGTTTCTTGCCCTTGGAAAGTCCCTTTCCTTTTTAAACAAACCTAGATATGCATTTTGAGAGATGTTTCAAATTATCTAGTCTAGCTAGACTAGTAAATTGTGATAAATATAAGTCTCCCAGAATGCTAAGTTATTTAGCTATGGTTTCACTAAGTATTGAGGACCAATATCACCCAAAAATAAGCTGATTTTTAATGTTTGTAATCAACTCATCATAAAGAAGCAGAGGACAATAAAATAAATTGATAATGAAGATTTATTTAAAACATAGTACTTCAAAGGGGATTTAAAGAATTTAAAATAGAGACATCCTTATCACTATATATCACCACAATAAATTAAGAGTTGATGATTTAAAATTTACAATCCTGGATTAGGATTAAGATGGCAGATAAGAGGCAGAACTATCTTGGGTGGACAGAGCAGCATGTGAAGACTTACATCGTGAACTTTTTGCACCAAGAACTATGCAGGAACATACCAGGAAAGCAAAGAGAATCAGCAGACCTTTTGAAGGACTGGATCACCACTGCAGGCTCCCTGAGACACTGAAAAACTGTGAGTCAGCTTGCTTTCTCAACAGGCTGCTCATGGTCTGGGATGAGTTCTCAGCCCTGGTCATTGTTGGCCTAGAAATAGATTTGGTGTTGTTGTCGGGGGACAATGGTACTGGACATTAGAACTGCCAGCTGCATGGGATTGGCGTGAGGCTGGTGACTGCTGGTATTTCCCCATTTCCCTGGTGACCTGTATGACTCAGTAGAGGCAGCCATAATTCCACTGGACTGGGAACTAGACTCCCATTCTCCACAGCAGCTAAAACAAGCCCTGACCAAGGAGAGCCTGAGCTCAGACAGGCCTATCCCTACCCCGACCTGGTGGTCTTTCTCTACCCACCCTGGTAGCTGAAGACAAAGGTCAGAATCTTTTGGGAGCCATATGTCCCGCCCACTGCCTGAGAATCCTGAATACTTAACCAGGTGTCCCTAGGGCAAGTTTACATTCCCCCATAGGACCTCAGCTGATGCACTCTTGAAAGCATCACCTCCTGGCTGGAGGCCAACCAACACAAAACCAGCACACTAAATGAAAACACAACCAAAGACCCTCACAGAGTCCACTTCACTCCCCTACTACCTCCACTGGAGCAGGTGCTGGTGTCCACAACTGTAAGACCTGAAGACGGATCACATCACAGGACTCTTTGCAGATACTCCCTAGTACCAGCCTGGAGCCCAGTAGCTCTGCTGGGTGGCTAGGCCCAGAAGAGCAAAGACAATTACTACAGTTTGACTCTTAAGAAGCCCCATTCCTAGGGGAAGAGAGAGAACACCACACTAAGGGAGCACCCTGTGGAACAAAAGAATCTGAATAGCAGTCAATATCTTCCCTCTCACATAATCTACCCAAATGAGAAAGAACCAGAAAAACAATTCTGGTAATATGGTAAAACAAGGTTCTTTAACACCCCCAAAATTTTGTACCAGCTCACCAGCAATATATCTAAGTCAAGACAAAAATCTCTGAATTTCCAGAAAAAGAATTCAGAAGGTCAAATCCAGGAGGCATCAGAGAAAGGTGAAGTCAAACATAAAGAAATTAAAAACATGTTACAGGGTATAAAAGGAAAATTCTGTGAAATAGAAAGCATAAATAAACAAAACAATCATAACGTCTGGCAACCAAGGACACACTTAGAAAAATGCAAAATGCACCGGAAAGTCTCAGCAAGAGACTTGAACAAGCAGAAGAAAGAACTTCAGAACTTCAAGACAAGGCTTTTGAATTAACCCAGTCCATCAAAGACAAAGAAAATAGAATTAAAAAAAAAAAAAAATGAACAAAGCCTCTAAGAAGTTTGGCACTGTGTTAAAATTCCAAACCTAGGAATAATCAGTGTTCCTGGGTAAGAAGAGAAATCTAAAAGTTTGGAAAACATACTTGAAGGAGTAATTGAAAAAAACTTTCTTGGCTTTTCTGGAGATCTAGACATGCAAATACAAGAAGCTCAAATAACACCTGGGAAATTCATTGTAAAAAGATTATCACCTAGGCACATGGTCATCGGGTCATCTAAAGTCAAGACAAAGGAAAGAATCTGAAGAGTTGGGAGGCAAAAGCCTCAGGTAACCTATAAAGGAAACCCTATCAGATTAACAGCAGATTTTCAGCAGAAACCCTCAGGATAAAGAGATTGGGGCCGTATCTTCACCCTCCTTAAACATAACAATTACCAGCCAGGAATTTTTTATCCCAAAGAAACTAAGCTTCATAAATAAAAGAAAGATACAGTCTTTTCCAGACAAGCAAATGCTGAGAGAATTCGCCACTACCAAGCCAGCACTACAAAAACTGCTAAAAGGAGCTCTAAATCCTGAAATACACCAAAGTAGCATATTCTTAAAGCATAAATCTCACAGGACCTATGTAACAATAACACAATGAAAAAGAACCAAGGTATTCAGGAAACAAACAGCATGATGAATAGAATAGTACCTCACATCTCAATACTAATGTTGAATGTAAATGGCCTAAATGCACCACTTAAAAGATATAGAATTGCAGAATGGATAAGAACTCACCAAACAAGTTTCTGCTGTCTTCAGGAGACTCACTTAACACATAAGGACTCACATAAACTTAAGGTAAAGGAGTGGAAAAAAGATATTCCATGCAAATGGACACTGAGAACCAGTAGGAGTAGTTATATCAGACAAAACAAACTTTAAAGTAACAGAAGTTAGATAAGAAAAAGGGACATTATGTAATGATAAAAGGACTAACCTGACAGGAAAATATCACAATTCAAAATATATAAGCACCTAAAACTTGAGGTCCCAAATTTATAAAACAGTTACTACTAGATCTAAGAAATGAGATTGACAGCAACACAATAATAGTGGAGGACTTTAATATTCCACTGACAGCACTAGATAGGTCATCAAGACAGAAAGTCAAACAATGGACTTAAATTATACCCTACAAGAAATGGAGCTGACAGATATTTACAGAACATTCTACCCAACATTTGCAGAATATACATACTATTCATTAGCACATGGAACATTCTCTAAGATAAGCCACAAAACAAGTCTCAGTAAATTTAAGAAAATCAAAATTGTATCAAGTACTCTGTCAGATCACAGTGAAATAAAACTGGAAATCAACTCCAAAAGGAGTCCTCAAAACATGCTAACACATGGAAATTAAATAATCTGCTCCTGAGTGATCACTGGGTTACAATGAAATCAAAATGGAAATTACAAAATTCTTTGAACTGAACGATAATAGTGACACAACCTATCACTACTTCAAACTGAACGATAATAGTGATTAAACCTTTGAGATACAGCAAAAGTGGTGCTAAGAAGAAAATGTATAGCATTAAATGCCTACATCAAAAAGTCTGAAAGAGGGCCAGGAATGGTGGTTCACACTGGTAATCCCAGCATTTTGGGAGGCCAAGGTGGGGGGATCAGTTGAGGTCAGGAGATCAAGACAAATCTGGCCAACGTGGTGAAACCCCATCTCTATTAAAATATAAAAATTAGCTGGACATGATGACATGCGCCTGTAATCCCAGCTACTCAGGAGGCTGAGGCAGGAGAATCACTTGAACCCAGGAGGTTGAGGTTGCATTGAGCCAAGACCATGCCACTGCATTCCAGCCTGGGGAGCAGAGTGAGACTCTGTCTCAAAAAATTAAACAAAAAAATTAAGTCTGAAAGATAACAAATAGTCTAAGGTCACATCTCATGAAATTGGAGAAACAAGAACAATCCAAACCCAAATCCAGCAGAAGAAAAGAAATGACAAAGACCAGAGCAGAACTAAATGAAATTGAAGCAACAGCAACAACAAAAATACAACAGATAAATGAAACAAAAAGTTATTTCTTTGAAAAGATAAAATTGATAGACCATTAGCAAGATTAACCAAGAAAAGAAGAGAGAAGATCCAAATAAACTCAATTAGAAATGAAACAGGAGATATTGCAGCTGATATTATATAAATATAAAAAATATGCAAGGCTGCTATAAACATCTTTACATACATAAACTAGAAAACCTGTAGGAGATGAATAAATTCTCGGAAATGCACAACCCTCCTAGACTAAACCAGGAAGTTATAGACTCTCAGAACAGACCAATAACAAGCAGTGAGGTTGAAATGGTAATTAAAAATTTGCCAGCAAATAAAAGTCCAGGACCAGATGAATTCATGGCTGAATTCTATCAGGCATTCAAAGAATAATTGGGACCAATTTGTTTAACCCTATTCCAAAAAATGGAGAATGAGAGAATCCTCCCTTAATCATTCTGTGAAACCAATATCACCCTAATACCAAAACCAGGAAAGAACAACAAAAAAGGAAAACTACTGACTAATATCCCTGATGAACATCAATGCAAAAATCCTCAACAAAATGCTATCTAACTGAATCCAACAACATATCAAAAAGATAATCCACCATGATCAAGTGGGTTTCAAACCACGGATGCAGGAATGGTTTAACATACATAAGTCAATAAATGTGATACACCACATAAACAGAATTAAAACCAACAATCGCAACATCATCACAATAGATGTATAAAAAGCATTTGACAAAATCCAGTGTCCCTTTATGATTAAAAACCTTAGCAAAATCGCCAGAGAGACATACCTTAAGGTAGTAAAAGCCATTTATGATAAACTCACATCCAACATAATACCGAATGGGGAAAAGTTAAAAGCATTTCCCTTGAGAACTGGAACAAGACAAGGATGCTCACTTTCACCACTTCTATTCAACATAGTACTGAAAGTCCTAGCCAGAGCAATCAGACAAGAGAAAGAAATAAAGGGCACTCAAATCAGTAAAGAGGAAGTCAAACTGTTGCTGTTTGCTGATGATATGACTGTATACCTAGAAAACCCTAAAGACTCATCCAAAAAACTCCTAGAACTGGTAAGTGAATCCAGCAAAGTTTCGGGATACAAAATTAATATACAAAAATTAGTAGTTCTGCTATACACCAACAGTGACCAGGCTGAGAATCAAATCAAGAACTCAATCCCTTTCACAATGGCTGCAAATAAATAAATTAATTAATTAAATAAAATACTTAGGAATATACCTAACCTAGGATGTGAAAGATTTCTACAAGGAAAACTATAAAACACTGATGAAAGAAATCATAGATGACACAAACAAATGGAAACACATACCATACTCATGAATGGGTAGAATCAATACTGTGAAAATGACTATACTGCCAAAAGCAATCTACAGATTCAATACAATTCCCATCAAAATATTACCATTATTCTTCACAAAACTAGAAAAAATCCTAAAATTCACATGGAACCAAAAAAGAGCCTGCATAGCCAAAGCAAGACTAAGAAAAAAGAACAAATCTGGAGGCATCATATTACCTGCCTTCAAACTGTACTGTAAGGCCATAGTCATCAAAACAGCATGGAAGGAGTGTAAAAATAGGCACATAGACTAATGGAACAGAATAGAGAACACAGAAATAAAGCCAAATATTAATACTTAAAGCCGACTTATCTTTGACAAAGCAAACAAAAACATCAAGCGGGGAAAGGACACCCTATTCAACAAATGGTGCTGGGGTAACTGGCTGGTCATATGTAGAAGAATGAAACTGAATTCTCATCTCTCACCTTATACAAAAATCAACTCACGATAGATCAAAGACTTAAGTCTAAGACCTGAAACCATAAAGATTCTAGAAGATAATATTGGGAAAACGTTTCTAGTCATTGACTTCGGCAAAGACTTCATGATGAAGAACCTTAAAGGAAATGCAACAAAAACAAAGATAAGTAGATGGGACTTAATTAAACTAAAAAGCTTCCGCACAGCAAAAATTAATAATAATTATAATAATAACAATAACCAACAGAGTTAACAGCCAACCCACAGAGTGGGAGAAAAATCTTCATAATCTATACATCCAATAAAGAAATAAAATCCAGAATGTACAAGTAACTCAAACAAATTGCAAGAAAAAAAAATCCAATCAAAAAGTGGGCTAAGGACATGAACAGACAATTCTCAAAAGAAGATATACAAATGGCCAACAAACATATGGAGGAATGCTCAACATCACTAATTATCAGGGAAGTGGAAATCAAAACTACAATGCCATACCAACCCACTCCTGCAAGAATGGCCATAATCAAAAAATCAAAAAATAATAGATGTTGGCATGGGTGTGGTGAAAAGGGAACATTCTTAAACTGTTGGTAGGAATATCAACTAGTATAACAACTATGGAAAAACATGTGAAGATTCCTTAAAGTACAAAAAGTAGATCTAGCATTTGATTCAGCAGTCCCCCTACTAGGTATCTAGCTGTAGGAAAAGAAGCCATTATATGAAAAAGAAAAAAAAAAAACAATAACAGCAACAACAACAACAAAACTTGCACACACATGTTTATAGCAGCACAATTTGCAGTTTCAAAAATATGGAACCAGCCCAAATGCCCATCAATCAATGAGTGAATAAAGAAAATGTGGTATGTAGGTACCATGGAATACTACTCAGCCATAAAAAGGAATGAAATAATGGCACTAGCAGTAACCTGAATGGAATTGGAGACTATTATTCTAAGTGAAGTAACTCAGGAATGGAAAATCAAACACGTTCTCACTCATATGTGGGAGCTAAGTTATGAGGATGCAAAGGCATAAGAATAATACATTGGGCCGGGCGCGGTGGCTCACGCCTGTAATCCCAGCACTTTGGGAGGCCGAGGCGGGCGGATCACAAGGTCAGGAGATCGAGACCATGGTGAAACCCCGTTTCTACTAAAAATACAAAAAATTAGCCGGGCACGGTGGTGGGCGCCTGTAGTTCCAGCTACTCAGGAGGCTGAGGCTGGAGAATGGCGTGAACCCGGGAGGCGGAGCTTGCAGTGAGCCGAGATTGCGCCACTGCACTCCAGCCTGGGCCACAGAGCGAGACTCTGTCTCAAAAAAAAAAAAAAAAATACATTGGATTTTGGGGATTTGGGGGAAAAGGTGGGGGATGACGAGAGATAAAAGACTACACATCGGGTACAGGGCACACTGCTCTGGTGATGGGTACACCAAAATCTCAGAAATCACCCACTTGGGAGAGACTGAGGTGGGAGGATCACTTGCAGTGAGCTGCATTCATGCCACCGCACTCCAGCCTGGGTGACAGAGCGAGAGACCCCATCTCGACAACAACAAAAAAGAAATGTTAGCCAGATTCATTAATTTTTGAATTCCTTTGGTGTTGGCAGATATAATAGTAACCTTTTGTAAAATACAAGTTGAGTATTTTTATCTCAAATGCTTATCTGAAATGCTTGAGACTAGAAATGTTTCAGACTTCAGATTTTTTCAGATTTTGGAATATTTGTATGTACTTAGTGAAATACCTGGTGAATGGGGCCCAATTCTAAACATGAAATTCGTTTATGTTTTATATATATCTTATACAAATAGCCTGGAGGTAATGCTATACAATATTTTAATAGTTTTGTTCATGAAACAAAGCTTGGGCTACATTTTGACTGTGACCTGTCACAGGAGGTCAGGTGTAGAATTTTCACTTGGGGCAACATGTTAGTGCTCAAAAAGTTTTAGAATTTGGAGCATTTCAGATTTCATATTTTTGGATTAAGGATGCCCAACCTGTATAGAAATGGCATCACAGACAGCTTATTTTTCCAAAGTCATCCATTCAGTTATTAGTAATGTGGTATTTTCAACCAGAAGTATATCTAAAGCTGCTTAAACAATGTATTTGAGCCATTTTTTAGAATAATTCATGACACATAGAGGCTAGAAGAATTTCAGTAATGGTAGTCAATATGATAATACCACTGTGAACCAGGCACTGTTTGAAACATTCCATTTATTGACTTATTTAAGTCTAACAAGGTCATGAGATTCAATTATAATCCCATTTAAAGACAAAGTACTCTGAGGTATCTCTTTCTCAAAGACATGTTGGGATTTACAGCCAAGCCATGTGCAGCCTGGCTCCACAGTCTAGTTGTGAGCTACTGCTCTGCACTTTTTCTTTTTTTAAACACAAATTCATGCACATGCAAACACATACAACACACATGCATACCAACACACATACCCCAATACACCCACACACAGCCAATGGCGTGATGATTATCTTAGAAATGTTTCTACTTAGATTTCTCTCTCTCTTTATCTGATTGGGAAGAAAAGGGACAAATTTTCTCACTCTTCAATTTATAATAGTGGCCCCAATATAATGGATCATATAATCTAATATAGAAAGATGTTATTTTAGAGGAGTTGAGGTACATATTTTATACGATTGAAGCCAATATCTTATCTGTGCAATTAATTTCATGGAGTTCTGAAATTATTACAACTCTGATTTTGTTACTGTTGGAAAACTATATTTTATTTCAAACAAGTATGTAGTGACTTAATATAGAATCTGTACTGTCTTCTCAGAACAAACAAATGAATGACATTTTTTACTAGCAATAACTTATTTTTGTTGCTTAGTCATCTTATGTATAATGATTACCTGTTAATAGATATTAGATATTTAATGCTTATTTTGGATTTAATTTATTTTTATTGTTTAATATTAAGTCTTTTTGTTATTATAATTTGTTTAAACCGTATAATTGTTTGAAAATAGACCGGAATTATAGTCAACTTTATTTTAAGAAGATCATAAAAATGGAAATAATGTTCTAACTGAATAGAAATAACCTTTTGTTTTCTTTCATGATATATCCAGGTATATCGTATTCTGTTTTCTTTTATCATTTGACTGGCTAAACTAAGTGAAAAATGTCTGTAGAAATGATTTTTACCTGCTCAAAATCCGAAGACCTAAAAGAGTGGCAGCTTTTCTAATTCTTTTTTGCCTTAAAATACTCTAATGATGAAGGGATGCTGGATTTTATGGAAAGCTTTTTCTGCATCTAAGGAGAAATGCAGAACCACAGTGAGATACCATCTCATAGCAGTCAGAATGGCTATGATCAGGAAGTCAAAAAATAACAGGTGTTTTCTAGGTTGCAGAAAAAAGGGAATATCTATACACTGTTGATGGGAATTATACACTGTGCAGCCACTGTGGAAAGCAGTTTGGAGATTTCTCAAAGAACTTAAAACAGAGCTATCAATCAACCCAGCAATCCAAATACTAGATACATACCCAAAAGAAAATAAATCATTTTACCAAAAAGACACACACACTTGTATGTTTAACACAGCATTATTCATAATAGCAAAGACATGGAATCAACCTAGATGTCCATGAACATTGCACTGAATAAGGAAAATGTGGTCCCTATACACCATGAATACTATGCAGCCATTAAAAAAGAATGTAATTATGTCCTTTGCAGCAACATAGATGCACCTGGTGGCCATTATCTTACATGGATTAACAACACAGGAAAAGAAAACCAAAAACCACATGATCTCACTTATAAGTGGGACATGGATATAAAGGTGGAAATGACAGATTCTAGAAACTACTGGAGGGGATAGGGTAGCAGGCAGCAGGTCAACAATGGTTGAAAAACCACCAATTGGGTACTATGTTCAATACCCAGATGACAGGATCATTCATATCCCATACCTCAGCAACACAGTTTACCCATTTAACAAACCTGCACATGTACCCCTGAACCTAAAATAAAAGTTGAAAAAAAATACTCTCATGGTCATTTTAAATTATTGCCACTGAGTTTAAATCTGTGACCTATAAATACTACAATGAATTTTATATTCATAGCATTAACATGTTTGGTGACTATATATAGAAAGAGAGACATGAGCTACGTACACATAAAGTTTTCGTGGAAGTGGTCATTCTAATATAATGCCCCCCCAACAATAGTCTTGTAATTTACCACCAGTGAAATAGCAGTTTTTAAGGCAGTGTATTCTGTGGAAAAAATAGTGTTTGATTTACACACAGGGAATTGGAATTACATTTAAGCTGGTTGCATGTACTTGTCAGTGGATCATTACATATGGTATAGAACATGAATTTAACTGCTGTTTTGTTCACAGGGTAACTTTTGGCCAACTCCTTCATCTTTATTAAAAAGTAGCTGAATGATACTGTCAAAGCTGAATGACTTCACTACTCAGAAAAAGATAGAAACAAGTCAAAACACAATTCTTCTCCCTTGCTTCTCTGTCTGAGTCTCTCACCTACAGAGCTACTATTAGGCATTAACCCTTTAAATTGAACTAGCTTATTGGCTAGGCAGTTTTCACTTTGCCATTGTGTGACTTGGCAGTCTATGAATTGGCTCTCAGTGACTTGGCTGAAGTTCTGCAGAGCCTAGAGGCAGTGAGTGAGAGAAATATCCGTTGCCCACAGTTTTTAAAAAGAGACGATTGTAAGGCCTAGGCCTTGGCAACCAGAAGAGCAGAGTACGTGTGGGGAGAGGAGAGGAGCCAAAGGGTAATAACAAACAAGTAAAGGGAAACGGTGAGAGTGAGAGGCTAAACACAACTTTCGTCTAGCTTAAAATTGTGCTGAGGCAATAGCAAATATGACTTGCCTTCTTTGTATACAAGAAAAAATATTTTTCTTCTTTCAGCAAATGCTTATTGAAGATTGTGTATCAATCAGTGTGCAAAGGCTGGAGAATCAACAATTAAGAAGTTTTTATACCTGGTCTGCTGGTGCTAACGGATTAACTGAGGAAATTAATAAGGAAGGCAGACAGACCAGCAATTATATTGCCATTAGATAAACATAAGCAACAATGGAAATATATAAGTACTATATAGTCTCTAAGAAATTGCAAGGGCATGAGAAAGGGAAGAAAATGTTTTGTTTTCTGTTCCTTTTTCTTTAACTATGTTATCCAGCCCTTTTACACTGAAGGAAAACCCTACTTTCAGGTTGCATCATCACACTGCGCTGCATGAAGTGAGGTGTGGCAAAAACAAACCCTAAGCAGCATTCCTGCGAAAGAATGCTACCTATGCCTACAGGGAGACACCCGCTCAACTGCCCTTGATTACCTTGGGCTTTAATTTTTCTCTAGCTGGCTTTCACTCTTTCTGATGAAAAGAGCAAGTAAAAGAAAATGCAACTGTTCCCTCTGAAAAAATGTGCCAGGGACAAATCGTCCATGTGCAGCGTCACCCTCCATCTGCAGAGAGCGTTAACCAGAATCTGCAGATTAGTTTTCGGTCCTGACCTCAAGGGTGGCATCTTTTGCATATAGATATTTATCTGGATGTCCCTAGGACTTCAAATCCAGTATGTCAAGAACAGAGTCCATCTGATTCTCCACTGTCCTTACCCTAGGCATCTCAAACCTACTGCTCTTTAGGTATGACTTACATTGTTCATCCGTTTACTCAAGCCAGAAATTCAGGTTCCTTCTGTAGCCTTCCTTTTCTCTTTACCCTCCACATCTAATCAATCACCAAGTCCCGTCAGTCCTACCTCCCACACTTCTCTATCCATTCCTTTACTCCTTCTTTTAGGCTGTCACCATTTTTCATCTGGATGATGAAGACACCATTCTCACTTATCAGTCTCAGCTCCATCAGCCACCAAAGGGACCTTTTTAAATATTTTATTTGCAAATCTGATACTGTCATTTCCTGTTAAAAATTCTTCAACAGCTGTTTTTTCCCCCTATCAGTTGTTTTCAAAGTTGTTTATAGTGGGCAGAAACCTCATTCAAATGATATTTTATTCCAATTACATGAAATTGATTAGATGTAAAGTTTAATGTGTGGTACAGAGATGTAAAGACAGTGGTGGTCTCAGAGAAGTTTTTGTTTTTTTTTTTTTCTTTTTGATAACCTCTCTGGATATCTTGCTAGATAACACAAGGTACCTCAGTGCATCTGCAGGGAAGAACAGAAACAGCTTGAAAATCACTGATCTGTAGGATAAAAAAGTATAAACTTTCTTGTTGCTTGTTATGTAAACTCTTAATTATTCACCTTTTCAGGCTCATTTTCTACACTCTGCATGTTTGCAATTTGTGCTGCAATCATAACTTTTGCTATTTCATATATACACTGAGATTTATCATACCTCTTTCTGAACACTAGTCCCTCTTTCCAGAATGTGTCCCCCTATCAAGAACTTCAAACAACTGGCTACTCATCGTCTGAAGCTCAGTGAGCATCATCTGTTCCACGTCACATTACCACTGCCCACCCATAGGCACACGAAAACACTCCTTCTCTATATGCTCCCACTGCATTCCCACCTGTATAGCATATTATTTTGTAACTCTGTATTGACACCTGTTTCTCTACGATACTTGCTGAGGCCAATTGCTGGTTTCCATGTCTTCATTCTTGATTTCTGAGTATCTTACACAGTCTTTCTGCCCATAGTGAGTCATTAATCAGTATTTGTGACATGATTAAATGGATAACTTGCTCTTTAAATTACTGTAATTAGAATAAAATTCCTTTCAAAGATAAATATACTCATAAAATATTTGATATAGTGATATGGGCCTTCATTTTTAGATTATATGAGAATTCAAATGTAAGTTTATTGATAATACAATGTTTGAAACAAAGAAAAGATATACAGGTTTTCTTTAAAAAAAAACAAAAAACTCTATCACTGTCGTTTTCAAATTGTTTGGGACCCATACATTGGATGTGAGATTTTCTTTTTAGCTTCTTTATTTTATTATGAGTTAACTTAAGTCATTTGAAATTAGTATGCCCGATCTCTAGCCCATTCAAAGTTTCTCATCTCTATATTGTTGTACTTTGAGCCCTGGTAGTCAGTATCACTACATATAACTGTTAAATTTAGCTTACTTTCTGGGAACTGGATGTTTAAACTCAGAAGTAATAGAAAAATGAGAACATGATTTTTTAAAAAATATTCACTCATTTTGTTTTGGTCAAAATACTACAAATCCTTAGAAAACTAAATTCTAAAGTATAGAGTTTATCTTTTTTTAACTATTAAAACCTGATGAATATTACAGGATATGTCCTAAAAGCATAAAATTGATTCATTAGCCTTCAGTGTTAAGCAACAGGTCATATCTGTTCCAGGTAGGACCTCAGTAAACCTGGATGAACTAGAGAGTTGAAGATAGCCTTAAAGCTAATGCTCTTTAGGCCGAGCATGGTTGCTCATACCTGTAATTATAGCACTTTGGGAGGCTGAGGTGGGCAGATAATTTGAGGTCAGGAGTTCAAGACCAACCTGGCCAACATGGTGAAACCCTGTCTCTACTAAAAATACAAAAATTAGCCAGGCGTGGTTGTGGGTGTCTGTAGTCCCAGCTACTCAAGAAGCTGAGGCAGGAGAATCCCTTGAACCCAGGAGGTGGAGGTTTCAGTGAGCTGAGATCGCACCACTGTACTCCAGCCTGGGTGACAGAACAAGACTTTGTCTCAAAAAACAAAAACAAACAAGCCTAATGCCCTTTAGATGAGGTCATAGAACTCTCTGGATAGAGCTCAACGACTTGGGTTCTAAAACTGTTCCTTCTCTTACTAGCTGTGTGAGTATTCAGGCTAATTACTTCTCTAGTACCTAGTTTCTACTTCAGGAAAACAAGAATGACTATCTCATAATCAGATTAATTGAGATAATGTCTGTAAAGTTTTCAGCTTAATTCTAGGCACAGGGTAAGCATTCAGTAAATGATTTATTATTATTATCATTATTTAACTTTAACATATACAATATTTGTCCTCTGAAAAGCTCGATCCCTATAGCAGGGCTGCCAAGAAAAAAGGTAAAATGAAATGCCCAAGTATGTTAAGAATCTTGGAAAATGTCAGACATTGATATTATAACAAATGATGTTTAATGTTGTTCATATTCTTATTAAAAGAACCTCATGGGATTTGGAGATACATTGGGACTTTTGAAAATATCTGAGAGTTAGCCATTGCTTTTACACCTGAGTCAACAGAAAACTGAATCACATTTACATTTCTACTTAATCTTGCCTTTTGGGTCAAAATGTGTCATAATCTTTTGAGATGAAGTCCAGCATTAGCTCATTTTTTTATGGTGGACAGTCATGTTTCTTCATTTGACAAGGCATTTGGAAAGACATTTGAGTTTCTTTCTTAGAATAATGGATGATGCCTGTATTTCTGAGATAGAATATTGTCATTGAAGGTATTTCATATAGTGAAACAGTGTTGCTGGTTTATGTACTTCAGTTGATTTACTTTGTAAGTTCATGAACCACATGGGAATTTAAGTAACTTGACAATTTTGATACAAAGCCTTCTTACCTGATCATTTACAATAGAAAGATCCATCTCTGCAACTAATTCATCTAAAGCCAGCTCTTGGCCGAAATCAAATATTTATTCCTGTGCCTCTCTTCTGACTAGATGCTTTGCCAACATTTGTATCTCTTGTTATCTCTGGAGTAGATCAGTTATTTACAGCTTCTCCGAAACCTATACCTTTTTAATTCTCTTTTGAAATGCAGATTATTTAGCTCTATTTAGCATCTATTATGGAAACAAGACATGAGTCCTTTATTTACTAAATCAGTGAAGATTAGAAAAATTGAGTAAATACTTTCTTCTTTGTCTATGTCATAAATTTTCAATGTATGTGTTACAATATCACAGGAAACATATTTTAATGGAGCTGAGACTTTAAGACTGGTACTGTATAGTACATAAAAGTCTGGTTATAAACACACACACATACATACACACACACATGCATACACACACACACACACACACACGAATGCCCACCTGTCCCCACCCCTACACACACACAGAGAAAGAGAGTGAGAGAATATAAATTATTTTAGTTGAAGTGCAACTTCAATTTTCCCAAATACTATTTTTGATCAGCTATTAGAGGCAAAAGTCATATTAGATCCATGGAAATAATGAAGATGAAAAATACATATTCCCCATTTTCAGAGTGTTTACAATCTGATAATGTGAGATGTAAGTATGACATTTGCTACAAATTACTAGTTTAAACAAAACGGAAAGTTTTTGAAGTTGCTTAATAAGTGGTTTAAGGATACATATGTTTGTAGGTCCTTCATGTTTGGTTAAGCCAAAAGCCTAATTATTTTCTCAAGAGCCAAGTTTCTTTTGTTGCTCCATCATGTCATCCTTGGTTTTGGTGTTATGCTCACTCTAGTGATCAATTTATCTGCAGCACTTCCAGGCATTACATCTTGAATAACAATGACTAGAAGAAAATAAATATACACCATGTAATCTTGTGGATATCTTTCTTAAGACAGAGGAAATCCTTCTCTGAAGATAGCCCAGGAGTCTTCCCTTCTATCTCTTATTGCCCAATGTGGGGGTCATAATTGATTTCAGTTGATCAATGTTCAGGACTTAGCCACAATCCTCTAAATATGACGATAAGCTCACATTGCAAAAAATATACATATTATATATATCATAGTTTCATGAATATTATAAAAATATTATTGAAGTTTTATTGAAATGTAAAAGTGGCAAGGGGTTTACAGACTGGGGAAAATGACAGTAATCTCTGTGGTTGTGAAATAAATGAAGAAAGTGTCAAAAAAGTTTTAGTCACCTTATTTATAGAATTTTTGTCATCTTACATCTATCATGTCTATCATACCACCTCTCACATTCGCAGGCATTTATTTAGAAGATTATTTGCTTTCTGTTGTGACACCATACTGGAATTTCATAAGGACAGGAATAGTCACAGTCTTATTCATCAATATGCTCCTCTTTGTTAAATAAATCAAAGAGTGAATGAATGGTTTTGGAGGCTTTGTAGAACTTTAGCAGCCAAGAAGAGAGCATTCCAGGTACAGGGGCCATCATTAGCAAAGTTATAAGTCAGGAAAACTCAGACACTTGGCTGAATCTCCAGGCAAGTATAGTAGAAGAGTGAGAATCTATGCTGGGATTATAGTTCAGAGTTTCAGAGTATGAAATGCATGATTTTTTAGCTTCCATTAAGTATAATTAATATTTCAGAGTTGGATGGTGATTGAGTAAGGGCACTGTTTTAGTAAGAAAATCGTGACAATGATATGTTAGATATAAGAGGAAGAGAGTCAATATAGGACTGCTAACTAGAGGCTGTATCAATATTTGGAAAGAGCTAAAATCCTGATTTGGGGTTAACGAATGGGAAAAAATACAATAAATGCATATCTAACAATGTTACAGGTAAGAATTGAGAGGATTTATAAATAAATAGGAAAGGAATAAATTAGCAATGGAATGACTAAGAGAAACAACAACAGAATAATATATATCAGAACCAAGCATTATATTGTTTTGTTGTTT
Organism: Macaca mulatta; assembly: GCF_049350105.2. Classification (NCBI taxonomy): domain Eukaryota; kingdom Metazoa; phylum Chordata; class Mammalia; order Primates; family Cercopithecidae; genus Macaca; species Macaca mulatta. The sequence continues at coordinate 129,700,499 of NC_133411.1, forward strand.
TTTTTTCCAGGAATCATGGGTTGCAGAGACAGCATGTTGTAATGAGAAAAGGCAATAGTTCTTCTAGTTGAATGACTTGGGTCCAGATCCCTGAGTCATCTATATTAAAAAATGTTTAATATTAGAAATTTTTAAGAATGACACAATCATAAAAGTCAGATTAAATGCCTTCAAAAATTAAGTAAATTATTAATGATTTATAGGAGCCTCAAAAGGAGTCCATGATTAAGAAAAGAGTTAGAATAAGGTTATGGCGGGAAACGTATAGAATGGGAATTAAAAAGGAAATGTTGGAATACGTTAACAAATTTTGTCCAACAATTATTCAGTTGTTGCCTAATATATGTCTTGGCTTTAACCATATATTTTTAGAACAGAAAAGGGTTCTATGATGTCTTCCAATCTTCTGTTTTGCATTCAAGAGATAACAATTAAAATTGTTCAGATACATAAAACCTGCTTAATTTTTAAGGAGATTTCAAAAAAAGATTTCATAAATAGTCTGTATGTAACTGGGTCACAAATATCAGTCTCCGCCAAGAAATTATTCTTGCAACTAGAGTTAATCACATATAACAAAAAGTAAGCTTATTCATTTTTAGTTTGTCTCTCTGTATAGATTGTATTTGACCAATACCTTTGCTAATACTTGATTTATTTCAAGTACATTATAATATTACCATTCAAATTATTTCTTTACTAATTCTAATTTCTAAAAGAGTAACTGATAAATTCCATTTTTAAGATCTGTAATTGCTTTTGGCTTACCTCTGAACCCTGCTTAAAAATTTATAATCCTTTTAAATTTTATACAGCCTAGAAAATGTTGCAGGTCTTTGCAAAAGGATCCACATGTCATGCCTCATCTTCATGCCATTTACTAAAGTGCTTTACAAAGAACTAGTGTTTTTAAGTAGCAAGAGAAAACTGCCAGTTTACATAATTTTGTTTGTTTGGAGGGAAGAGGTATTGAGATCTTGAATTATGGCTAGCAGAGAAATAATACAGCAATAAATGCATATTTAGCTGTGCAGAGAGGACTTATTACACTATTAGATACAGTATTTTGGAAAGGAATGGGTTAACAATTAACTAAAATTAGAAGATTAAGGAAAATATGAGAAGTTTTTGGAATACATATTACTGATAAGTATATTTAGCTTTCTTGTATATAGAACTTCTCTGAACTTTAATATGCTAATTTCCCATGTAAATATATAGAGTTTAGAAAAGGATGTTCTACATTGTACTCTCTAGATGTTTTTGAATCATAGCTTCTATTTTCAAAGTGGTGATACATTGCTGAACCTAGTTATATGCTATAAATAACAGCTAATATTTATTGAGTATCTTTAATGGTTTCATGTATAGTAGCTTCACATTTGTTATCTCATTTCACGTTCATAACTCTGTAATGTAGGGTATTAACATTTTTTTAATAAGGATTCAAGCCTTTGAAAGATCAATTATGTTCCTGGTGTAGAAAATGGCAAAATCAGAGTTAAACTGTTTGTTCTACCACCAGTATGCTTCCCTGCCTTCCCTTACATTCAGAATTTGTTAAGCTCAATATGGAAGCTTTCTGCCTGAGAGATGGCTGTTCAGAGTAACATTATTTTTCTGTTTTTCTTTAGAGAGAATAAATATCTCTATTATTTTTAAATGAATGACTGAATACAGAGCTGAAAGTGGCAACAACCAGGACATTTCCCCAAAACAAATATCTTTAAAGAGAACCAACACTAAAATTTTATTTTCTTTCAGAGAGAGAATTGATGGAAGGGTTAAATATGGGGTTAGTCAGTGATGTGCTGACAAATGTTTTACAACTGGCTTTTTGAGGTGGGAAGGCAAAGCCCTAGTTTGTAGTATTTGCCCATTCTTATGGTGTCAGTACTCCCATAGTAGCTTATTTCAAGCTACCAACCTATGTCACTGAATGTGGAATTGGAAAGAGATGCACAAAAGCAGAGCTTTATGTAGAATTTTTAGCTTACACAATAGATGTAAATGCCCTCAAGAACATGGATAATAGTAAACCATTAGAAAGTAACAAGTTTTGGGCCGGGCGCGGTGGCTCAAGCCTGTAATCCCAGCACTTTGGGAGGCCGAGGCAGGCGGATCACGAGGTCAGGAGATCGAGACCATCCTGGCTAACACGGTGAAACCCCGTCTCTACTAAAAATACAAAAAACTAGCTGGGCGTGGTGGCGGGCGCCTGTAGTCCCAGCTACTCCGGAGGCTGAGGCAGGAGAATGGCGTGAACCCGGGAGGCGGAGCTTGCAGTGAGCCGAGATCGCGCCACTGCACTCCAGTCTGGGCGACATAGCGAGACTCCGTCTCAAAAAAAAAAAAAAGAAAGTAACAAGTTTTGAATGTTTATTGCTTTTGTTGTTAGTATGATTAATTGTAAGATTATAATTTAATTTTTAATCATGGTTTAACAATTGGCTCACAAATTCCAGAAAATTTAAGAAATGGCTCTTGTAAGCCAGTGCAAGCTGGTTCCAGCACACCACTGGGGTGGACTGGAAGAAGATATAACTTAAGTCATGTAGGAAATAAATTATCTAAGGGAATATTTTAGGTCTATTTTAATATTCTTTTCTCCTATTATATTTGAAGTTTAGTATGAGTATTAATTTTAAGGTAATGGAAACAGTGATATTTTTCTCTAGGAAGGTTACAAAGCATTTCTTGCCGATTTCCATTTATCACTCAGATTTATGGTGTATGACAGTCAAGGAAGCCCACATCATTCATCGTTAGGATGAAGATCAACAGTAATTTTACCCCAGGGGTGAATGAAAATAGCAGAATCTATTTTTGAGGATCATTGTCATTTCTACTACTATTGACTATACAGGATTTATGAGTTATCCGTCTTTTTATTTTTACTTTATTTCAAAAAGAAATATGATAACTGGGTTTAAGCATAAAGTAAACAGATGTAACTCCAGGCTATGGCCATTTGGAAGGTGGTTTAGATTACTGAATGACATTAAAAAGGTGGGGAGTACATTTTATAATTTGCAATATAACATGGGAAAAATCTACCACGTTATTTTCTGGGTTATTAGATTAAGAAAATATTTTACATATTAAACTGGAGAAATAATGAAAATATATTCTTCAGTCTTATTTCCCACTAGACTTTTAAATACTTTTTTTCTTAGGAGATAAAAATGGTAGTATCTTGCTTATTATATTTTTATAAGGCACTCCATAATAAATTAAATTATATAACATATTAATCTTCTATGAATAAATTCTCTCTCCATTATTCTGTATTTGTGATATTAACTCTGAATATTATATAGTGTATATTTTTGGGCATTTTCTTTAGAAAATCTGAAACTATTGGGAGGCCTAGGCGGGCAGATCATGAGGTCAAGAGATCAAGACCATCCTGGCCAACTAAAAATGCAAAAATTAGCTGGGCATGGTGGCAGGCACCTGTAGTCCCAGCTGCTCTGGAGGTTGAGGCAGGAGAATTGCTTGAACCCAGGAAATGGAGGTTGCAGTGAGCCAAGATCATCCCACTGCACTCCAGCCTGGTGACAGAGCACTCCAGCCTGGTGACAGAGCAAGACTCCTTCTAAAAAAAAAAAAGAAGAAGAAGAAAAGAAAATCTGAAACATGCAAAAAGAAAGAATAAGAAATAAATAATTCAAACTTCAACTAGTTCCGATTGTCAAATGGTTTTTATACCTGGATTATTTTTATGCTTTTAAGTTCTTTCACTTGGTTTTGTGTAGACTTGGTTTATGACTGTTTCTATGGATGTACATTGATATAAAGATCAAGTCAACTGTTTTGATCATCGATTTAGATGATTCTATGGAAAAGAAATATTTGCAATGGTGTCTATGTGTTTTTAATTGATATTCTACATGGACATCATTAATTGGACCTATGGTAAATGTTCTTTTCCTGTAGGTTTCTGTATAGTATAGCAGTCATGATATACTTTGGAATCATATAAACTTGTTACTTTTAGTATGTATTACTTTCTTCCAAAAAGTACAGTATGGAAAGAGAGAGGAAAAATGAAAGAACTTTATATAGGAGAAACTGACAAACACTACCTGAAGCCAAGTGGACCAGCTTAATATAAATGTAATAAGTCATATTTTTAGTAAGTGTTATTGATGTGATGTGTTAAGAATGGCGTTTTACGTCTGTGGTCTTCTCAAAAACACATTTCCTTAGTCTAAACTTAAGAAAAGTGTAGACAAACCCCAACTGAATGACATTCAACAAAATGCCTGACTAATAATCCTCAAAACTGCTAAGGTCATGAAAAATAAGTAATATCTGAGAAATTGTAACAACCAGACAGCCTAAGGAGACATGATACATACAGTATCTTCAATGGGATCGTGCAACAGAAAAGGGACTTTAGGGGGAGACTGAGGCCATCTCAGTAAAATATGGGCATTAGCTAATAATAATATTAATATATTAATATTGGTTTATTAATTGTAAAACTTGTACCATACTAATGTAAGATGCTAAAAATAGGGGAAACTGAGTGAAAGGTAAATGTAACTCTCTGGACTATTTTCTCAACAATTCAGTAAATCTAAAAATGTTCTAAAATAAAAAGGTTATTTAAAATAAAACCATGTATACAATAATGCAGATATATTTCATCATTCACCTGAAATGCAGCCAATTAATCTAGACATAAGAATGTATATGAAATATTAATCTGTTTAGATAAAGTTCAAGGATAGGCAAAATTAATTCATGCTATTATAAATCAAGAAAAATTGTTTCACTTGGGAGAGGAAAGTGACTGTAGAAGGAGCACAAGGTGTTTTTTTGGGGGGGGCTGTAATATTCAGATTCTTGGTCCCTATGTTGGTACCATGGATGTGTTCACCTTGGGAAAAAAAACAATTGAGCTATAATTACGATTTTTAGATTTGTCTATATATGTATTATAATTCAATAAAAGTAAAACGGCAATGACAGTATTTTTTCAGTGACATTTGGACTGTATACATTATAAAGGGTTTTTAAGCATTAAACACCAAAATGCATTTTGTGTAAAATGATTTTTAAAAATTAAGAAACAATATAGTATTAACAATATAGTATTTAAAAAGATATTAGTATATCTTTTTTGCATTATTTAAATTTTTCCATGTCTCTTTTTAAAAACTCGCAATACACATCTTTAGAAAAACAAAGGTATTCTAGAAATAAGAGATAAATCCTAATCAGATTTAGGAAGGGATATCTGCAGTCAAGAGCACTAATCACCATTTATTTGACTTAGGCCTAGGTTTATGGTGAGTGTACTTCTGTAAATAATTATAAATCAACTGCACAATGCTTCACATTAACAAAAATAGAACAAAGTTAATGCAGTCATTTATTCTCACTAGTTGTGATGCATTTCTCCAGTCCCTGATGGGAAGCCCTTATGTACCATACACCTTATATTTATGTGCCTCTCATGATGGCCTGCCTGCACATGTCAAAATGACCTTTTAAAAGTGAATAATGCCTTAGCTTAAACCTCTTTCATGATTCCTCCTCACTATCTGGATAAAAATCGAAACTCCTAAACAAGACTGTGGCACAGACTGTTAATTGTCCCTTAAAAAATTACTGATTGTTCTTCAATAAAGTAATATCCAAATGGTAACTAGGCAAATGAGCACCCTCTCCCAAAAACCTATATTTCTCAAGCTCTCTTGCAACTAGTAGATGTGACAGATAATGTAGACACAGCCAGTAGAATTTAAGTGATGTGAACAACTTTCAGGAAATATCCTTAGAGGAGGTGTATTTGATTTGCTGCCCCTTCTCCCTTTTTTGCTGCTTGGAATGAGGACATGATGGCTGGAAGTCATCTTGGACCACAAGTTAGAAGATGCAAATTGAACATGCACTTGACTACCTACTTTACATAAGAATAAGAGACTTCTAACTCATTCAGGCTTCTTTTATTTTGAGTATTGAATCTAAGCCTAATGTTTTGTTTCTACTCCCATTCAACCTTTGCTGCTTTGCATAGGAGACTAACTAATGGACTTACTAGGAGAAGACAAAATTTAGTGGCCTTTTTTTTCCCTAGTATGTAACAAACTACTTGACACATTACGAGTTATCACAAAAAAAGTCTTTTTTATTTAACTTGGTTAAATATAAATATCACCTCCAACAAAAATTAAATTCAGAGATACATTGCAAAGCTAAAGAAAATCTCAAATTATCTTCCATCTCCATTGGTTCAGGAATTTGAAAGATACACAACGGAGAGAAAAGGTAAACATCAAATATTATGAATAATTTCAGAATGAGAGAGAATATACTACATCCATTAAAAAGAATATGATTCTATGAAAATATGTAATAAAATAATATGTAATAAAATATGTAATAAAAATAAGAAAGGGTCTTCATATATAAACGTATTATGACCATGTTTAAAACTTCAATAAAAGGGTTGAATGGTAAAGCCCTAAACAGCACAAGCCAGAAATAGAAAGTTTAGGAAAAACAGATAGAAACATTGTAGGATCAACCCAGGACATCCATTACCCAACTATTAGAAATTATCAGAAAGAGAGAGGGAAGGATTAGAGAAGACAGAATGATCAAAAACATAATATATGAACACATCTCAAAACAAAAACATGATGCTCAATGTATACTTACTGAAGTATGCATATATGCATTCTTTATCTCTTGTACACTAATCGTAATTATTGATCATATATTACCTGCCAGAATATATACTAGCTACTGAAAAGAAAAAGATAAATAAAATGATATTTCTATTTCCAGTCTCCACCCATCACTCTGCTCACTTATTGTTTATGTTAACTCAGGCCTGTGGTAATGATATGATACTTAATAATAAATGCTTATTTTCTCTTGGTGATTGTGTATATTAGCTGATAGACATTAAGTCTATAAAATTTACTTGTACAAATTATTAAAAAGAAATGTATAATGTTGGGAAGAATTTTCAATGGGTGATATATCTTCAAATCAATAATTGACTTTTTTTTAAAAAAAAGAGGTTTTTATGGTCCCTTATAGTTTAGTGTAAAAATAAAGCATAAAAAGAGATGGACCTCACTTTGGGAGGCCGAGACGGGCGGATCACGAGGTCAGGAGATCGAGACCATCCTGGCTAACACGGTGAAACCCCGTCTCTACTAAAAAATACAAAAAAATTAGCCGGGCGTGGCGGCGGGCGCCTGTAGTCCCAGCTACTCGGGAGGCTGAGGCAGGAGAATGGCGTAAACCCGGGAGGCGGAGCTTGCAGTGAGCCAAGATCCGGCCACTGCACTCTAGCCTGGGCGACAGAGCAAGACTCCTTCTCAAAAAAAAAAAAAAAAAAAAAAAAAAAAGATGGACCTATTATTATAGACATATATAGAAGCATTTGTACAAACAAGTAAAAAGAAGGAGAGGAAGTGGTACAAGTAGTAGTTTGACAATATCTGATAACCAAATTTAGTGCTTCATTTTCCCCCAAAATATTTCTTTACTCAGTTTGAATGAGTAACTCACAGATATGGTCTGTGGGATTGTCCATGAAAACACCCTGGTATGGAATACAATAAAATAAAAATATGCAATCACATGACTCATGGTAATGCGAATTTGGATGATAGTAATTGACGATTTTTTTTTTTTTTTTTTTCTGAATGCAACCCACATTTTCAAATGAAGGTGGTCAAATGAGAAGGCTAAATGTGAAAAGTGAGACACCCTCTTGAAGATCCAGGTGTGCTTAGGAAAGGTCCTTATATTCTTGGTATCCATCATTCCCAATTCCTTGGATAGGGATGATGAGACAGGTTCCAGCTAACCAGAAGATCCCTTGAATCACTATCACTGTACAGGAACCCCAGCCAGTCACGGAACCCAGCCTTTTCCCTATTTTATATTTTAGACAGAGCATACAGTTGCCACCAGGTGGTGCCAAATTCCAACTGGGACTTGGATTTGGAGTACACAGTCAGACCCAGAATTCCAAACCTACTAACTGCTTAGGCTTGTCTGGTTCATTTCATTATTTTCAAAATATCATCACTGCCTTTTACACCAATGACTCTCTTTGAGCCTTCTTACCACATCATGAAAGGATTTTACTGCACTTTAATTTCTGTTGACTGAAATTCTGCAAGTATACTATCTTCAGGCAATCATGGAAGAAGAAGTCAACTGAGTAGTTAGATTGTATAGCTAACTTACATCTTTGCCTATCTTTGGTTCAATTACTTCTTTTCTTATAGCACCTCTCTTCTTAACAGATGTAAGATAAGTGGTAGCTATCATGTGAAAACTGTTATTTCCCTCCATAATCTATCATGTCACATTAAGCTCCAAAGAAAATAGACATTCTTACAGTAGTAATCAGTCCCCCACAAAAAAATTGACTAAAGTACTTACCAGACACACCAGAATAAAGGAAAAATCATTGTAAGTATAATGTCAATATCTAAAATCCAGTATAATTAGTTGTGACAAAAAATACACTACGAAAAGCACACATTTCAGTTAACATATTTATGTACACCTTGCCAAAGTAGCTTTTTACCAGTTTTAAAAATAGCCACTTATATAATTTTTGTGTCTATTATAAACAAATATAAGCAGTTGAAGTAGTCAGCCAATTATTGACTTAGTGTCATACATAGGTGATATATTTGTGCTTAATATTTCTGTAGTAAACTGGGAATTTATTTCATTCAACCTACATTTATTATGAGATTACCATCTGTCTGTGCACAGATTAAGATTCCTTTTATTGAAGGCTTCTTCAAGAACAAAACATATCCAAATGCTTTTCATAGGAATATTTCAGGTTAAAATAAAAGAACTTAGAATTTTTATTCCTTGGGGCTTTGGAATGAGAAATGTCTGCATTTAACTTTATAGGAGCCAAGTGATTTTTTAAATTAAAGAGCTCAGATTGTTTGAAAGAAGATTGCACCTCATGCTGTTTTTATATACGGAAAAATCATCACAAAATCAAACGGATTTATTTCTTTTAACTTGCTGAGTTCTTAGTATAGTTCAGCTACTGTTTTGCTCATAGAACTCTAAAGGTAAATTAGAAATGATTCACATGTACTTTGGTGTTTAAGGGAGACAAACAATTAGCATGCCTCTTGCCAGCCCAGGTTTTAGACCAATTGAGAATAAACTTAGAGTAAGCAGATTGAAGCCAAGATAACACCTAAGTGTCTGACAAATGGCAGCTTGAAGAATGACTCATGTGCAGTGATGTGCTTGAGGCAGCTCATAGGGGGTTTGTGAAAGCTAATTATTTACACATTCCCCTAGTTCCATGTTCAATGATCTCATGTTGGTACCTTGAAATCAAATTGTGTGGAAATATTTGCACTATGAAAATTGGTAAATGACACATTGGGGATTTTTTTACCCTGGAGAGCTGGTTGTTAGACATTTAACAGAATGCTACCCACTTTCTGCAAGGACATCTGTGTCTAAATACTGAATCCCAGAGTTACCCCTTGAGCCCCACAAGATGAATACTGGGAGACATGCTCCCTGCACCTGGAGTTAAACAAGTGGATTCTCTTCATATAACTTATTCATCAGAGGAAGGGAAAAGGAACACCTTTAATTACGTATACTCTTTCCAAACTCTCCTGTTTAGTCTGCCTTCCCGAGGACAGAAGAAGTAAGGATATGACAACTTGGAAGAAAGCATTAGGAATGTGAATGCATGTTCCCCGACCTGTTGCCGCCTACCTTCTGCTTTTTGTTCATATTTTGGAATGAACCATTAAGAACTGGACTTTACTAAGGGTGTGATTGTTGCCATATGGGGAGGATATTGCCATTCCTTTAGGGCATTTTCTAATGCTATACCAACACCAACCTGCTATCCCAATGCCAACCATTGTTTCTTTTTGAGTACCTTCCTGGGAATACTGGTGATGAGGTTTTGTGGGTTTTGATGTTGTTGTTGTTGTTGTTCCCAGAGAGTTCTAACTATTGGACCCATATTTGAAAATGAAATATTAGTAGATTTAAATTCAATTTTCGCTCTGCAGATACAACTGCATAATGTTCTTGCCCTTTTTTTTTTCTGCAACAATATGTGATTTCACAATGGAAGGCATTCCTCACATTATACTGAGAAGCTCACAATTGGGTAACTCTCCAGTGTGACATGTATGTCTGCCCAGTATATCAACTCCAGCCTCACTTAGGTTTATAGGTTTTCCATATTTCTGCAGCTGTTGTAACAGTTTCCCATGAGTAGGGGGGAAAAAAGATTTAAAAAGCTCTGAATTCTCTTGTTCTTCATGGAACCAACACTTGCACAATGTCCAGGCAGCACTAGGGAAACATGAAGCAAATAGGAAATACCTGTGTTCACTTTTTCACTGTCTCCTTTAAGCACTGAAATTGTTCCAAATAATATAATTAAATAAATTCCGAAGGCTCTCTGTATTCAATTCTAAATATTTACTTGCTAATCTCTTTCTTATCCTGTATTGTTTCCAATCTCACTGTCTAGAAGAAGCTTTGAAATTTGATGAAAGACAAAAATAAGATACTACAACAATACATTTGCATATTGAACTCCGAGACACACAGATACAATTTATATAAAGAATAATAAAATGCCAACAGTAAGAATCCCTACGTATATAAATCTGCTCCCATTTTTCTAATTATATGAGAGTGAAATCATTATTTAAAAATTAATACTTTTTAAGGCTGAAATCCAGAAATATAGTCTGAAATCAAATTATCTTGCCCTTGTTCATCTAAAAGTCTAAAGAAGTAGTATTTCCTTCTTTTTTTTTTATTTCTTCATCTCCCTCTCCCTCCTACCCTTCCCAGCCCTTGCCAACTTCTTATTCTTCCCTCTGGTCTTAATCAGGGTTCTTTCAGGAGTTCAATGTGGGTTTTCTCTCTCTTTCTCTCTCCCCTGCCACCCCCTCATAGTTCTTTTAAGGTCTCAGATGTTATATTAGTTTGATTCCAAGTCTTTCATTAACCATACTTTAAAATGCTCAAAGAGTTCATTGGATGCACACGATGATCGTAAGCATGGGCCCCACAAAATAAAAATTCAAAGGTGAACCAATTTGATTCCAGGACCTAGTAGTTGGGGTTTTTCAAAGATCATCCTTTATTTTTATTCTATTTCTTTGTTAGGTAGATTTTGTTGTCAAGTACATTATTTTTTTAAAGAAGCATTCAAGATATCTGTAGTCTGTGTCTTCTTGGTTCCTTGAGAGCTTCTGTTTGTTGTCTCTGTAATTGGATAATTTGGCAATTTTTAAATGTCAACTATAAAATGTAATATGTTTCCTCTTTCAGAATGTATAGGCCTACCCACTGAATATGTTTTTATTGATATATAATACTTGTACATATTTTCAGGGTACATGTGATAGTTTGATACATTCATGTGATACATAATGATCAAAGCAGAATAATTGGGATATCTATCATCTCAAACATTTATCTTTTCTTTATGCTAGGAATATTCCATTTATAGCTATTTTGAAATATACGGTAGATTAATATTGATATAATCCTTTCAACATAGCTTTTTATTTCATCCTCTGGGTTGGTAAATTTTGGTCTTTTTTATATTTCTTGAGTACCTGAGGTTTGAAACTATCTTGTCTCTTGTGAACGGTATGTGAACGGTAGCTTGGCTAGGTTAACATTCTTGGATCAAAAAAAGACAGTCATCTGAGGGAAGGATGGTTTAACTTGCAGTGGTTTGAGAATGTACCACTGAGCCAGATCACTTGATGCTTAAAAAGAGTGTTGGTTGTTATAGCTGAAACACCTTCACATTCTGGCTACTCATCGGGTTGTTGAAGTATCTAAGATAATATGCATGTCCTCCAACCCAGAGCCCCAGTACTTCTCACTACACAGGCACTGCCGTGCATTCTGTAGTCAGATCACTGTTCCTCATGGCTTAGATTGTTCGGTCCAGATTGAGTGTGGAGTGTAGGGCATAGAAGAGTGTTTCATTACTAAACTCATCCTAAGTTTATGAAACTAGAATAAGGACAGTATAAGTACACTCACAACTTTAGGCAAGCCAAGGATTTTATAGTACACTTAGAAACTTTCTATCTTCTAGTCCTCAAACATATATGTTATAGTTATTACATAATTTCAAATTGTATTTCTTATGAACAGTTTTGTTCTTGTCAACACATTTTAAATAATATGATATTGGTGGCAACATATTTTATAATTCTAATTTTTGTCATTGACAGACATCACTTTAAAGGAAGCATACCACAGTGCCCTTTATGTTTGTTTCTTAACAGAGAATCTACATTTAAATAATCTCACATACAATTAAAGTATTCAAAACTTTTCCATGGTAAAGCAAGCCAATACTTTTTCACTTTTCAACATTTTAAATTATGAACACTTTTAAGCATATGTTACAAAAGAAAATAATATAATAATACAAGGTAGCAATGATCCAGATTTAAGACATGCTCTTGTTTGACATATTTGCCTAGGGCTTTTTTTTTTTCCATATTTAAATGACACAGATACCACAAAACCCCTGATTCCCTTTCTCTCAAGCCAATCTCCTCCATCTCCTTGACATTGTAGCTTATCTTTCCTGTTGCTTTTGAATTTTTGCTACATAGGCCCTCATGACATTATGCAGTCTTATGTGTGTTTTTAGAATTTGCATAAATGGTATAATTTCTGAATTTATTTTGTATTATGATAGTATTTAGTATTTAGTGATTATGGAATATAAAAAACAACAAAAGGATTTGAAATTCTTTTCTATGTTTGATATGATCCTATGGTGTCAAATATATCATCAAGTCATTTTGCTTTTTTATTTGTGTGTTTGTTTTTAAAGAACTGTTTGAGATCTTGTAATCTGTGTTTTCTTAAATCTTTGAGAGTTTCTGTCAGTTGTCTCTATACTTGAAGGATAACTTAGCAATTTTAAAGTAATCCAAGATAGCATATTTTCTTCACAATGTGTAGACACCAGGACATTGAATGTTGCTGCAGTCTCTTTATCATAGCTTGTCCTGTCATCTTTTGGGAAGGTGCATTTTGAGCTTCATATCTTTCTTGGGTACTTGAGGTTTGAAACTGTTATGTCTGTTGTCTTTATACTTCACAGCAACCAGATATGACATTCTTGGGTCACACTTTCTTTCCTCAGAACTTTGTACCCATTGCTATTCCATCTCCTGTCTTTTGATGTTGCTCTGGGAAAGTCTGAGACCAGCCTGACTTTTCTCTCTTGTGCTTGAATGGCTCCTTTTGCTTGGTTCCACTGAAGTGCTGGATAATTTCTTAGTGGCAATTGTTTGCCAACAGATTTTATTGGAACACATTGTACAATTTAAATGGCCAAAGTCAGTAGCTTATTCCTTTCAGAGAAATTAGCCTCTTGAATACTCTTTTTTTTTTTCTGTTCTATAATAATGGAGTCAATATGGAAATAATCCTAAAAGTAACATTCCTTATGATGTATATCAACTTTATATTTCCTCCATACCTATTCTTTCCTTTTCAGTTTCCTTTCTAATTTATTTAAATTTAATACAGAGAGATCTTTGCCTTGGCTACTGTCCTTCAGAACACTCTACTCTGTCCTCCTCCAGCTGCTATATGGGCCAAGCATCTCTGTCCACCTAAAGTCTGTATTTCCCAAATCTGTATTTCCCCTCTAGATCACACTACAGTACCCAAGACCCTGGAATTCCCCTACCGTTGTTTTAAAACACATTTCAACGACTCATGGTAGCTCCTTGTCGTGAATTTTCTGTCTGAGGGCAGACCAAACCAATAGTATGTTTATCCTGAGACCTAAGAAATTGTTCAACAATTTGACTATTTGCAGGCACTATGGAAAGAGCTTGGAAATGTGGGCTGGGGTATCCACATATGTACATATGAGGCTCCTCATGTTATAGGCACAGCTGGGGTGGAAAATGGAGTGTAATGGGCTATGGTCAGGCCTTGGCAGCTAGGGTTGGTTCTTCACTGCTACATACTGACATGGAATGCTGAGTTATCCATAAATTCTGTCTTAAAAATTTGACCTTTCAGATCTTTTATTAAGGTGTATTTTTGAAGGTAGCAGGATAGAATATGTCAACATTTTCAATAGTTTATTACCTTGAAATGACCTTTATATAATATTTGGATATATTGTATTTTACTCTTACCATAGGCTTTGGAAATGTTAGGAGCAGGCCTACGTGAGAAATCTCTGATTTTTTTTCCCTTCTGTGGTCACAGTGTTTACGTCAATAATCCAGTTGCAATCATGTCTATTCTCCATCTTACTTCATGCATGTTATTACTTTGTCAGTAGTGCTATTCTGGAACTCAGTTTTTTCCTTTGACTCTTCAATTCCTCTTCTATTTTATTCCCTTTTAATAAGTATATATCTTATGTATTTTTGTAGCACAAAACACTCAGGGAAGTTTTTCTTCTCTTCCAAACAGCTTTTCATCTGCATTTTGCACTATGTATTTCTTTCTTTCTTTTTCTACCCTTCCACACACCTTGTCACAATAGTGTTTACAGAGTCACCTTGCCAGTTCTTTTCATCTTCTATGTTTAATTTTAAAAGATCTGAAAAAGACCTGAAAAGTGTGCTAACTTTTAATTTTAAAAGCTCTGAAAAAGACCTGAAAAGTGTGCTAACTTTTCCTTAACATGTTTCTCTCGTGTCTAAGACTGATGATCCTCCTAGGCAAGGCCGAGCACGAAGGTGAGCTTATTTCATTCCAGACACAGTCCTATAGCTTGAAGGCCTGAGGGTCTTAGAATAAGACCTTATTCTTTACTTAGAATAAGTACAAATGATTATTCCATCATCTTCTTTCTAAACTTTTCACTATTACCTCACTTTTTATAAGTAAAAATCATGCATATTTGCTGTTGAAAAGGTTAAAAAAGTTTAACAGGGTACAAAAAGTAAAAATAAAAAAAAATTAGAAGTCATTTTATTTCCACTTTCCTTCAATGCACACTGTCTACTTTAATTATTTGTTCTTACTGCCCAGAAACTTCCTTTGTTATTACTTCCTAGAGATTCCATTCTTCATCATGCCGTCTTAAGTAGATTTTGTACTTTAGCTCATGCTAAAATACTTGAAGTTAAGGAAAATGAGCTTAGAAACAACTTTTCTCCTATCTAAGAAGCTCTTGCCTCTCTGAGGTACACATTCGTATCACTGTAGAGCATGTATATTTTTGGGGATTGAATTGTTACTTTGTTGCTTTGCACAGTTGAGTCTAAGCTACCTCTCAACATCTTGGTACACTTTGCTAAGCAATAAAACAATTTGTAATAGAAAGTTCCTCAGTGACATGTTATGACGCTCTGGTGGGTCACAACCCATTTTTGAAGTGGACTAAAGGTAACTATTGTTTACTAATAATAAATATTGAAGTTGTGGAATTAATTTACTTTAAAAATTAACTATATTCATTAGTATGCTGATTAAAACAGTGAGTGTGTAAAGAACTGGACAAATCTAGCCGGGTGCGGTGGCTCATGTCTGTAATCTCAGTAGTTTGGAGGCCGAGGCGGGCATATCGCCTGAGGTCATGAGTTTGAGACCAGCCTTACCAACATGATGAAACCTTATCTCTACTAAAAATACAAAAATTATCTGGACGTGGTGGCAGATGCCTGTAATCTCAGCTACTCAGAAGGCCGAGTCAGGAGAATCACTTGAAGCTGGGAGGTGGAGGTTGCTATGAGCTGAGATCGCACCATTGCACTCCAGCCTGAGAGACAGAATGAGATTCGGTCAAAAAAAAAAAAAAAAACTGGACAAATCCTTATCTGTCTTAAGGTACTCATGCTGCAATCCTGGGAAGCATGGCCATATGAGCAGATCTTGTTAGATGTGATGAGGCAATGAAAGGTTGAGAAAAAATGTTTTAAGAGAATAAAGTGACCCTCTGCGAAGGGCATGCCCTATGAGAATTTATTGTTTAGGAAAGACGAATGTAGATATTTTACTTTTGAGGAAGATTTATCCAAGTGTTTTTTTCTAACATGCCATAAGAGAATAACTCTGTGATGGCTGCATGTAATGACACTAAGTCTTTTAAGCAAACGGCCTCAAAATGTTGACGTGTGTGTGAGCTCATTAACTCCTCCAAGCAGATTTGGCACAGCTTGCACAATGAGTTTTTAAAATTATTTTTATTATTACACCAGTGTTTGAAAATCTGTAAATTTCACATAAAAATTATTTTAGCTTCTCTGAAAACCTTTTGAAAAGGGCAATATGAGGCCCCCACACCCTCCCCTCTTTATCATAGCTCCCTGCTTGATGGCGGTGTATTCGTACACCTCCCCCTTTTAATTTGCCAACTCTACAATTTGAAAATGGCTTATCATTTTTTAAATAATTCCTTATATAGCTCTTATGTGAATATGAATGATTAGCATTAGCCTTCTGGAAAAATGTGTTATTAGTCTAGGTTGATATTACAAATTACTCAGAATAGTTAGACATTATCCTCTAGTTTTTGATTTCTACATGTGAAAATCATGTGTCCTTCAGCCCATATGTCTAATCCTCCACATACTAAATTTGAAATTTTAAAACATGTTGTCAAACTTACAATTTTAAATTACCCAGCATATTTTAAGAGATGTTTTTTAAGTAATGATATTAATTTAAATGCCACAATTGTTTCACCTTTTGTTTTAAATTAGAACTCAGTAAAAGAAAAAGTCTTGTTTTGAAAGAAAAAAGTGTTTCTAGGTTTTACGTTCACAGTGTAACAAATATGCTAATTTATTTTTTAAAGTAATAATTCATAGAGAATTTAATGAAGTACAATAGAAATATACAGTTTTGAACACTAGGGGGCTTTGATTTTTTTTTTTTTTAAACAAATGAGAGTATATTTATGAAGATAAACAATGGATTTATATGACTACCAAAGGTTTTAGGGTGTAATTATAATTTTTTTTTTTTTTTTTTTTTTGAGACGGAGTCTCGCTCTGTCGCCCAGGCTGGAGTGCAGTGGCTGGATCTCAGCTCACTGCAAGCTCCGCCTCCCGGGTTTACGCCATTCTCCTGCCTCAGCCTCCTGAGTAGCTGGGACTACAGGCGTCCGCCACCTCGCCTGGCTAGTTTTTTGTATTTTTAGTAGAGACGGGGTTTCACCATGTTAGCCAGGATGGTCTCAATCTCCTGACCTTGTGATCCGCCCGTCTCGGCCTCCCAAAGTGCTGGGATTACAGGCTTGAGCCACCGCGCCCGGCCAATTATAATGTTTTAAATGTTATAGTACACAAAATAAACAATACTTGTATTCTGACCATAAGCAAAATATGTAATATCTTTGATGCACTGTAGGTAATGAAGGCAATGTTTTATATTTGGACATGTGAAAAGTGATAAATAATACAGATTCACAATGGGATTGGTTTTACAGTTTTCATATGTTCATTGCCTTAACATTTTTAGGAGTTAGAAAAAATATTCTATGTTTTGCCTTTCTCAGTACCACAGATAGAACATGTGTATTTATAGTATCTCCCAACATAGTTTTGTTAAAATTAAACAACATGAATGGCTTTTGCTATGGATACACTAAATTCTCTGTTTTCATAAAGAAAAGAAGTAAATGTTGAAGTCTTTCTGGGATTTGGCAACAGAATGAGAGCTGTAAAATATCAATTTTCAAAATCTCTTGGCAGATTTAAATGACTTATATTTGTTATGTAGACTTTCATTGTTTTCAAATTATATGTAATTTATTTTTATAAAAAATCTCTGGAGCCCCATGACAGTGAAAGCAAATGGTTAGAAAGCCTATTCTACAAGAATTTCAGATTTTAAACCCTCTCTTTCATGTCACATATTCTGGATGATTAAATCAGACAGGAAGATATTGTATTTTAAAATGCAACCCCCTTACTCCATTACGAATGCTGGAACTCCAGCACAGAAAGGAATAGCATAATGCTTGTATACCTTTAGTAAACCAAGGATAATGTCCCCCTGTGCATTCATGCTAAGCACGCTCCCCTCATGTTTGAGCCAAACTTGGTATTTTCAAGTTGTGGAGAATATGCCAAAGATGGGCTTTAGAGATTTTCAGATGTTTTCACGAACGCAAATATAATATGATGTAATCTCACAATTTGTATCATTTTCCGTAATTTCCGTAGGTTTGCTTGTGACAAGAATAATCCTTTTTTATGACTTGCTTTTTGGCACTTTTCTGATTACCTTCAGGTAAAACCCCACCCATTAGCATGGTGTTGAAGACCCTTAGGCATTCTCAAACCTCTTTACCTGCATCTTTTTCCCTTTCTGTCTTTACACATTTCCTCCTTTTTCTAGCTTGCCCATTTATTTACTAAAATCCTAAAATATGCACATATACACACACACCATACCCCTTACGCTGTACTACATTGGATGGTTTTATACTCCTAGAACTCTTGTTTTATTTTTCAAATATTCCTTTTACTGTGCATTTTATTGTGCTTTATGTGCTCCCTACTTTTTTCTACCTCTTCTCTCAAAGATCAGATATCAGAGTTTCTTTTTTACTTTCTTTTAAAAAAATTGCAAAGTACAGAGCTAACGCTAGAAAAATCCAATTTTATCATCTCAAACTAGTGAGAGTCCAAATCATCAATACATCCAACCATCTTACCTTTACATGCAGTAGTGTTATCAGTATCAACATTTCTAGTAATATTACTTTGAATACATGATAAATGCTATTATTTCTACAGTGGAAATATCTGCTTGAGATATCAAGGAGAGGATAGAGTTTTCTGATCTTTTTAACAAGTAATTTAATACTGTGAATAGATACTAAGATAATTTAAGCAAATAAAGTATAATTTACTAAAATGTGCCTTCCTTTGCATTGTATGCTAAGCATTCTGCTCAGTATCTGAGATGTAAAAAGTAAAAACATGTCAAAATATCATTTTAATGTAAATGTAAATATTTATTTAAAAATATTGATGAGTAATACTATATATTTCAAAATTGTTTTAATGTAGCATGTGAATACCATCTCTCTATGAAAGTGCCATACATTTTAAATTTATGTGTCTGTGTGTGTGTGTATATATATATACGAAAAACAAGTTATAATTCTCATGAACATAGACTATTTATCACCCAAATTTATTACTTCAAAAGTTTATAATCAACCACAAAATGTAAACAATAAGAATCTAATATAAAAACATTTTGTTGTAAGACTTTTCCTTTGATTATTGTATGTTTATTGTTCATTCATTCAACATATATTCTTATTCTAGACATAAATGCACAGAATTTCCTGCCCTCTGGGAGGTTACAGTCTTGCCAAGGAGACAAACCTTAAGGGGCTAATTACACAATGAATCACTGGATCACCATGTGGTACATGGTGTGAAACACAGGAACAGGAGATCTAGGGCTGCATAACAGGACTTGAAGGCAATCGGGAAGAGTGCCTTGAGGAGATACAGGGGCTTTCTTGAAGGGCAGGTGAGGGGTGTGTGTGTGTGTGTGTGTGTGTGTGTGTGTGTGTGTGTGTGTGTGTTGTGGGAGGAAACAGTGAAACGAACTAGTCCTAAGTAGAGAATGCCTTATACAAGAACCCACAGGCAGGAACTTAGCATCTTCTAAGCATTAAGAGAAGTGAAAAGAGTGTGGAGTGAGGATGGGTGACACAGGAGCATCCTGGTATGGATGGTAGGACCTGGTTCCTGGGAGTATTGTAGCCTTGTTAAGTATTTCCTGTTTATCTTAAGAGCAATCACAAATTAATTAAGGGCTTTTAATAATTTATATTGTGTGTGTGTGTGTCTGTGTGTGTGTGTGTGTGTGTATGTGTGTGAAATAGATACATATTTAAAGAAAGTCTTCTCTAACTGCAAGGCAGAGAATGGATTGAATAGAAGAAAGAGTGGATTGGATACAGCAGAGTCTTACTCTTACTACCTTACTGTGATGCTTGCGGAATATTTTTTATTGAACTAGTTTAACATCTATAGGGAAAATTAAAAGAGACAACTTGAGGATTTGTTTAATTCATACTTCACAAATACAAAAGAGATTACAGATATTGAAAGCTATAAGCTTGTGTTAAAGTTTACAGTTCCATTATCTTGAGTTACAGTCTCTTTCTGAACATGATTAACATAATGGAATCATTTTGAAGTGTATACACACAAAATGCAAGTAGTCGCAGCTTTTACATCTATTAGGTTACTAAAGCAATTGTGATGAAGGATGTTTCCTTTGCCACACTTTACAGGAAGCCTCAGAGAGCCATGCTGTCTGTTAAAATCACAAGGTAGCTGATGAAAACAGGAAATAAAGTTAGCAGTGATATTTCAGCCATTATAATCTGTGAGTAATGTTTGTTACAAATGAAAGAAAAGCAAAAACCTCATTTATAAAACTTATATACAAGTAAACGTGAGAATTACATGTAGGGACTATAACATGTAATACATTTAACTATATGGAACTATGTGATGCTTTAATATCACTTTCTCCCTTAGTATGTTTCTTTTTCCTAAATAGGATTTCGGCATGTGACAATTAGAATTTAGAAGTGGTGTATGATGATTTGGGTCATTTCTACTTATTTCAAGTGCAGTTCACAAATGCGTATGGTTGTATGACAAAATGAATTAAATGAAACCAGGTACTTTGGCGTTATATTATGGGTCTTTAGAAAGCACGTAAACATCTTGTTTTACAAATTATAGAGTTAAAATTTTTACATCATTTAGTGTTCCAATTAACATAAACCCCTGAATCTTGTGTAATTTTTCAAGGCTACAAGGGTCTGTTAACATTTTTACACAAATCTTATCTAGAGTGGAATTTTATATTTAGATATGGGCTGTATATATACTACCTATGCTATGGCTATAAAATAATTAGACTTAAAACATGCACTTACCAGGCCAGGCACAATGGCTCATGCCGGTAATCCCCCAGCACTTTGGGAGGCTGAGGTAGGTGGATTGCTTGAGCTCAGGTGTTTGAGACTAGCCTGTGCAACATAGCAAAACTCCATATCTAAAAAAAGAAAAAATTTGCCAGGCATGGTGGCACATGCCTGTAATCCCAACTACTCAGGAGGTTGAGGCAGGAGAATCGCTTGAACCTGGGAGGCAGTGGCTCCAATAAGACAAGATTGCACCACTGCACTCCAGCTTGGGCGACAGAGTGAGACCATTTCTCAAAGAAAAAAAAAAAAAACCTACTAAAACATGTGCATTCATCTACAGTCTATGTACAAATACTTCCTACAGTTTTTAATCAGTCCTGTAAATACACATCTTTGGGGAATTGAGCTTTAAAGTTTCAACAAGTATCTGAAGTCTTACATGGCAACACTACAGGGCCTCCTGCAACCTCTTAACTGTTTTTTTTGGCCATGTGTGGTATTGATATGCCATCTACCTACTTTATTTTTACCAATATAGAAAAAATTGTCCTTCATACCTGCATGTCACTGTATATGCTGCTGCCTCTGGCAAAAAAAAAAAAAAAAAAAAAAAAAAAAGGCTGGGTTAAATGTAATGTTTCTTGGATCCTATGCATCTCATCTTTCTTGGATTCCATTTTTATTGTGCCAGAATATCTCCTTAATTAACTTTTAAAGAATGGATGTGAAGGAAGGAAGTGTCTTTGTCCTTAATATCTAAAAATATTTTAATTTACTTTTACAAAACATTATTAATTCAGCCAGGAATTAAAACTGGGGTTGAAATAATTTGTCCTGGAACTTTCGAAGTTACTGGTAAAATGTCTTTGACTGTCTGTTCCTCCTTAATAAACTGTATTGATCATGTGATTTGTATTTTTTCTCAGTGTCTTGAAATTGACTTTTCTTTATTTTTCATTCATTCTCATCAGCATTCAATTGGTCCTTTACATTTGAAGCTCCATTTCTGTTGTCAACCATGAAATCTTTATTCTTCCATTATTTATTTTATTATTACCATCTCACATTTTCTCTTTTTCTGTTTCTGGAACTTCTTAATCAGTTATTGAAGCTCCAATATTGATCTTTTTGCTCTATGTCTTTTAACTTTTTTCTTGTAGTTTTAAAATACATATTTACTTTATATTTGATATTTCTAAGATTTTATTTTTATCTTTCAGCCTATTAATATTTTTTAAATTTAGCATTTGTTTTATATTCCAATTTTTTATTTTATGATTTCTTATTTTTTACATATGTTATTTTATAACTGCAGTACATTTTCAAGCATCTCTAAATAGATTAATTAGATTTACTACAAAGTTCTATTTAGTTCACTAATAATGGCAGCTTCATCTTCAACATTGATCAATTCATTCATTTTGATCCTTCTGTTTTGTGTTGTTGCTTATCTCAAAAATCTCATGAAACTTAGTCATATGTTCTTAAAATATAGATGTTTTAGAATCTTCCCATACATGGAGCAAGAGCAAATGGCTGGATGTTGTGACTCTATCTTCATGACTTTCCCAATGGAAAAAATGAAGAGCTTTATTCAGAGCTGCTGTTAACCATACTCAGAGCATTCTTATCCACAGACATTGTTCCATATTTTTATAGCAAGGATTTCAGTTTTTTTCTTAAGGTTATTAGCTGTTACTATGTTGCCAGTCGTGTTGAATGTGAAAGAGTATGGGGCCATTAGACACAATGTGTTCTTGTGAAATACAGTGATTCAACAATGCCCCACTCTAACTTTTGTATTACTTATCACTTCCACTTTTTCTATATTCCACTTTAAAATTTGAAATTCTTCTGGGACATCATCAGTGCTTTTTCCACCTTTTTAATTAATTCACCTATATATTTATAAAAATCTCTGGTTAGATTTCACTTTTCTCTCAAAGTTTTCTGAGTTTATTACTATACTTCTTTACTCTCATTTAAAGATGATCTGAGGAGGAAGACATGAAGTACATATGGTTAGTCTCATTTAAACTAGAAACTTATTTTTTTATCCTCAATATCTTACATATTACCAGATGAATAGTACTTGCACAATAAATATTAATTGAATCCAATTGAACACAGAAAAATAAGACAAATCGCATTATAGTTTTACTTGCTTTTGACAAAAAATATTAGGTAGTAAATACTTAATTTATCAGGCTCAACTATGAATAATGATTGTTGTCTATTTTAAAATCTAGTTTATTTCCAGAGAACAGGATGTAAGTTGCCACTTATATGCATATTACAAAAGGAAACAACACAACACCTCCCAAAAATGCACCTTACTCTGTTTCCAGAAAAACTTGCAAAAAAAATTAGTAAACATTTTTAAGTATATATCCTCCATATTTACCTTCTGACAGTATGATTAGACGTGTACCTTTGTGTGGGTGTGTATATTTATTGTCACAGTGTGTTTGTTTTAGTATCTCTTTCAGAGAAAGCTTGTTGCTTTGGAATATCCTTTGTTCTTTATTTTGTAGAAGAACCATATCCCAGATAAAAGTCTACATTCCCCGTATCCGTGTATCAGGATGACTTTATTTTGACTGGTGAGATGTCAGCAAATAAAATGTATTGCTTCTAAAACATCTCCTTAAAAAAGAGTAGTTATGACTTCCCCACCCTCTTTCATTCTACCTCTTGAAATGTATATGTGAAGGCAGGGCCCCAGTCCTCAATTTGGACATGAAAATGGAGCCCACCCCCTTGGTATAGCAGAGCAGAAAGTTACACAGACCTTGGGTCTCTGACAACATCAAGACCGTCTAACTTACTCTGGATTTTTCAAATATATCAAGGAAAAGAAAAGAGTTAAATAATACAGTTATGGTGCTTGAGATGTTTCAGACTGCAAAGAGAGGCATGCTTAGTTGCTTTAGGTGATAAGAACTTAGGAACAATGTGGAACTATGTCAGGAGCCGATTGGCCTCATCTGTAAGAAACAATAATATTGTTAATGAAATATAATTCCTCTAGAAATCCAAAGACAGGCCTAGGAACCCAATGCAGTTCTAGTCTTCCCTTTGGAAACAAGCATTTAGTGAAGATCTCCTGAGCGACTTTTTCATACTGGACATTGGACATTTTCAGAAGTCAGAAGAGGCCCGAGTCACTCCTAATTTTAAAGTTTTTATAGATTATTCTACATAAATAAATACAAAGAGAAGTTAACCAAATTGTGAGACAATTTAAATGTTTCCATTTATGACATTGTTTCTAACGCAAGTAGAATTCAGTGTAATTTTACCTTTCAGAAGATAACCACAGGGTTTATTCACACATATGAATTAGTATACAGTGTATCAGAAATACTGTGCTCTAGCAGCAGAACACAGAGTTGTAGGCTGTATAATGAAGTGCTTGTTTTCATCCTGTCAGTAGATCATTAGGATAGGTGGGTAGAGGTTTTTCACATTTTATATGAAGTGCGTGTGCGGTGGCTATGAACTCAGGGCAAAGTGGCCTTCCTGTGCTGTGTCCTTGCTGGAATATCCTCACTGTTGACTGCACCACTTCCTGCCTCGCCTCTGTTAGGCTTATATGAGGGCTCTTCCAGAGGAGGATATGCCAGTTGCTCTCCTATATACTATATATTATGCCTGTGTTGGACACAGTTCTTTTACCCACCAGCTTTTGGACTCAGCTACTGAGAAAGATCAAACAGTTATGGGAAGGTAGTGTTTTTACCTGTCTCCTTCTTTTGTTAGAAATTCCTATAGCTCCCATTAATTTCTCTTTTCAGTTCTTCGCTGATAATGCCACCATATTTAAAATGTCATTGTTTTATAAGTCAACGTTAAAGATTTTACAGGAATCTATAAATGTTCTTGGAAAGGTTTCAGTCAGGGTTAAGTTCCTTATTTCTCTCCATTAAGTTTGTTATTGAAAATTGTTGTGGTTGAGAATTGTTGACAAGGAGGAGCTAAAGATTCACTCAAATTGAAAGAGGTTTACATTTTGTTTTGTTCTTAAGGCAACTGAATTATATTTTTTTTATTAAACAATATAAGTAAGATTTAGGTTCTAAATGCACTTAGTGCTATATGGAAATTTATTTGAAGAAAAATATATACTTAAACTCTTTTAGTTGTTTTGGAGTTGGACTCAACTGCTTTTTGTGTCAAGCTTTGGAGCAAAGCTTTACGAGTTAGGCAAAATAGGAAGAGAACTCACCAAGTCTCACCAATTCTGTATTTTTCTCTGTCTAATCAATTTTATATGTCTTTCTGGGCCATCTGGAATTGGAAGGATTAAAGATGGTGAAAATCAGACCCAACCATGGAAAGCTGGGGTAGCATGGAAATATTGGCAGTAAATTACTTTTTTCATAGTGTCTATATTTATTCAGTTCCTTCACTAGACAAATTCTTAGTGAATTCTTACTATGTGCAGTCACTGTGCTCTCTGCCAGGGATAAAAGATGGAAACACATGCTTATATGTTCTGGGGGAATACACATAAATAGACAGTCCTAATACATTAAGGCAATTGTAGTATTAAAAGGACAAAACACAGTGGGAGCATAGGAAAAGGAGCTACTAATAGTTTTCTTATCTTGCTACTTTGCTGAATTGGTTTACCAATTCTAATAGTGTTTTGGTGGAGTCTCTACTCTTTTCTAAATATAAGATCACATCATCCACAAAGAAAGTTAATTTAACTTCTTATTTTCCAATTTGGATTCCCTTTATTTCTTTCTCTTATCTAATTGCTCTAGCTAGGACATCTGAATTCCACTCTAATGACACCTCTCTGGTGCCATTGCCCTTATTCATTGTAGTTTACGATTTGTAGAAGTAATATAAACTGAATTTGGATTTCCACAAATAACTTAGATTATATAATTATTTAATTTCTTCTAAATCTGCTTTTCTGTTTCAAAATTAATTAGATATATTTATCCATAGGTGAAAATACTGAGCTCATGTGATTCCTAACTTGTATTTATCACTATTATTAATTATTCCAGTCTACTATAGCTTCCTTTTTATACATGGTTTTAAAAACCTCCTGGGATTTTCAAACACAACTTCTGCCATTTTCCTTGTTTTAAAACTCTCTTTGTTTCACCGTGATTAACCAAGTCCTCCACAGACCCGAATAGCCACAATTATTTGGACAAATGACTCAATTTCAAGTTTGAGATACATTTTTTCTGGATACCTGGTGTTTACGTGTGGATGTTCCCAGATTTGTGATTGATGCCATGCTATCTTCTCACCTCCAATTGTCTGCGAAAAATCTATCCCTTCAGCCCTACTTTCTTTTATTTTGTTTTTTTCTTTAATTTCTATCATGCCTGTGGTTACTATTCCTTTAGGTGCAATTTCATACTTTGAAATACCTTAAGCAAAACAGAGATGTGCAATTATAAGGATATAGTAGATTCCTTTTCTAGGTGATTTATTTACTTCTCACTTGGCTGTAATAAAATCTAATTGGTTAAGTAAATAAAATGCAGCACCCTTTAGTATGTTTTCCACATAGCATCTGTAAGATTTACTTATTTTATTTTTTTCTAAATCTTTTAGCTAATGTTAAATATTTACTATTCAACCTTAAGAGAAAGGGGAAGAAATCCTGCCCTTTGCCACAACATGGATGGACTTGGAAGAAATTAAGCTAAATGAAATAAGCCAGATACAGAAAGAAAAATATTGCATGATCTTACTTATATGTGGAATCTAAAACAACAACAACAAAATCAGTGGTTACCATGGTCTGAGTTGGGGGTCAGGGAATGGGGAAATGTAGGTCAAAGGATACGAAATAGCAAATATGTAGGATGAACACATTGAAAGATTTAATGTACAATATGAGGGCTATAGTTAACAATATTGTATTGTATTTAGGATTTTTGCTAAATGAGTAGATTATAGCTCTCTTGTTGGGGAGAAATGGGTAACTATGTGAGATGATGGAGATGCTCATTCATTCCACTGTAGAAACTACTTCACTGTATATGCATTTAATGTGTACCTTAAATACCCACCATAAAATTTATTTAACAAATGTTAACATTTTCTCAGAATGACTTTATATCCTTTTAAAAGCAATAAAATATTGATATTATGTAGCTGATGGCTTCCCTCATTTGTTGCTGTTTCTCCTTCTCTGAATTTGATGTGTATTCTCTATTTCTATGTATTGACTAAACTACCTGTGCTTCTGTGCCTAAACAAGACATATCTACTGAATATATCTTTCTATTATTTCTTAAAATATTCAACATTAGGTTTTCGAGATTTATCCCCGCTGATACATATAGCACTAGTTAATTCATTTTAACTGCTTTATATTTGCTAACACAATCACTTTTTAATAGATATTTAGGTTGTTTCAAATTTCTTGCTATAACAAAAAATGATAAACCTACAGGGAATATCCTTGTGTATTTTCAACCCCGTGAACATCTATCGGACTTTCCCTGGCATAGTCAAGGTTCTGTTCCTAGTAGAATTGCCACAAAGTGTGTACCTTATTCAATGTATAAGATATTCTTTAAAAGTTGTCTGAACTGACTGAATTTACATTTGCACTGACAATGTATAAGTTCCAATTATACACATCATCACCAACAACTGGCATTATCAGGTTGTTTCATTTTTACCAAATCATTGAGTTTGAAATGTTATGTTGTTTTTTTCAAGTTTGCATGACCTCAATTACTAGTAAAACTGAGTGTTTGGAAATTTGTATTCACTTGATGTGAATTGCTACTTCACAATCTTTTTTCCACTCATATATGTGTGTACACATGAACATGAACTCTAAATTATATTTTATTTATTAATTATTCACCTGAGTTGGTATCGATACTATACTGTTGCTTTGCTTAAGAAAGATTTGGACTAAGTTTTGTGCTTGGAATTAATATGGCTGCATCAGGTTGCATTTGGATATTTGCCTGATATATCTTATTTCTATAACTTTATATTGTCTTTCTATGTCTCTTTTTGACAGCAATCACTACTTTTATCCATTAATCTATTTACACTCTTGTGATTACAAATATATTGGCATCACTTATTCTAAATGATAAGAAATCTTAAATTTTATCACAACAAAAAGCATCGAAATTTACGATGCTTTTTGTTGTGATAAAATTTAAGATTTCTTATTTTCTGCCTTTTTAGATTTATTGAATTTCCTTTATTCACTTTTTATTTCTTATTTATTTTGGAAGTGATAATTTTCTACCTGTTATTTCAATAGTTTCTCTAAAATTTGCACCTGTAGTTTTGACTGAATAAAGTTAATCAGTATCAGATAGATAATAATTTTTCTCACACACACAACAAAGACAATGACCTTAAATAGTTTAATTCTGATTGTCTGATTGAAAAAGAACAATCAGACATGTTCTTTTTCCTAGTATTTTAGCTTCACATTTTTCTTACCCCATCCCAAATTAGTCATTAATATATTATGTTTTGTAATCAATGCATAACTTGACTGACTTGTTTACCAATGCCTTTGTTTATCTATGCTTCTTGCATTCCAGTTCTTCCTTCTGATTATTTACCTTTCACTGAATTTTCGTTTATCAATACTTTCAATACTGAGCTATAAGAGCAATACTCTCTCAGTCTTTGTTGTCTAAAAATGTCTATTTCTCTCACTTCTGTATCAGTTAAACTATATTAACATTCCCAATTATTTTTCACTATGAACCTGTTTCTAAATTATCTTGGGACCACTGTTACTTGTGTGAAAATCTGTCAGCCTAATTTTTGTTATTCTATAAATATTTGGTGTTCCCTTTTTTGTTGTTGTAAAACTTTTATCATTGTTTTTCAGTGTTTTCTAGTTTCACTATGGTATGTCTGGGTGAGAGTTTGTTTATATTTTCTTCTTTGAAACTCTGTGTACTTTAACTAGAGGACACTTCAGTTCTGAAAGTACTAATTCATGGTCTGTTTGAATACTCCCCTCACTTCTGCAACTCTTTAAAAGAAAAATATGTGGTACTTTATCACATCATCTCAAAGGCTCTCACAGGATAGCTGCTACCTAACTCTCCAACCTCATCTCTCACAGTACCCTTGAGCCAAAACAGTCTTTAAATCACTCACACTCAGGTGATCTCTTCTGTCAGAGGGCCTTTATCAGGCTCTTTCCTGACAGACTGCTTGAACCACTCTTCTGCCAGTAAGCTCCAACTCATCCTTACAGAATGCTTCACTCACCTTTCTGATGGGGCCTTCCTCTTCCCTTATAACATCTTATATTCTTCAGAGTACCTGAGCTAGTTGCACTTTTACAGTTACTTGTTTGTGGATCTAGTCAAAGTCAGGCCCTTTCACTGGATTCCCTGCTCCATGAAAGCAGCGTTTTGTTTGTTTTTTATTCTCTTGGAATTTTATAGGCACTCGGGACATAACAACGTAGAGACTGAAACCAGGTAGGAAGCGTAAAACAAGCAGGAACGGAGGTGGCATTTATTCATCCTGAAAATCAGCTTCACTTCCCTCATAAAAGACATGTTTTCTCTCCTTTGCTGCAGAATTTACTACGATAAAATGTGTGGGGTAGATAACCTCCAGGTGAAAGAGGACAGGGTCCCAGGAGCCAAGACTGTCTCTCTACCTCCCACATTCTTTAGACAGCCTTTCACTTTAGTTTCTAGACAGAGCTGGTGAATATGCAGCCAACTCGGTGCTCATTTATGGATGAATTCTTTTCTTCCCATTTTCTTCTAGAATAACGGAGCAAGTTTTGAAGTAACAACCACTTCCAAAAATCAAATCGGAAAGAGAATGCTTTTTGCTCACACTTAAACTCAAGAAATAACCCTCGGAGCATTTACTTAACAAATCCTTGCTGAGCCCCTAATTAATACCGCTTGTTATGTTAGGCCTTTAGAATGCAACAGGAAAAATTTTAAGGATGTGTCAGAGTTAACCAGACTAAGAGAAGAAGGAAGAGCATTTCAGGAAGAAATAATGTTTTGTGCAAACATTCTGTGGCAGGAAGCAGACAGACAATTTTGAGGGCCTAAAGAAGACCAGAGAGACTTGGAGCAGAAATACAGAGTTGAGGATTGAGAGTTATTTAGGAGCATGAGACAGTGACTGGAACCGACTCATACTAGCTAAAAAGCCAATCATATTTTTTAAAATTTTGTGAGCTGGTTGGTTGGTAAACATAACAGTTATTAAAAGTGAAACTGGGCCGAAGCGAGTGGATCATGAGATATGCGTTCGAGACCAGCCTGGCCAACATACTGAAACCCCGTCTCTTTTTGTATTTTGTAAAAATACAAAAAAAATAGCTGGGTGTGGTGGCAGACATCTATAATTCCAGCTACTTGGGAGGCTGAGGCGGGAGTATTGCTTGAACCCAAGAGATGGAGGTTGCAGTGAACTGAGATCGCATCACTGCACTCCAGCCTGGACGACAGTGTGATACTCTGTCTCAAAAAAAAAAAAGTGAAACTGTGTAAACTTGTAATTAAACTAATTACATTAAAACCAAAGGTTTTCTCATTGTTCCCTGTTATTTTAAATTATTTTACTGCAGTTCACTATTGTTTGTGCTCCTGAGTTTATTTATATATAGTATACTTTTTACTTGTGTGCTACTGTACATTTATTCCCAACCTCAGACTCAGTAATGTCGCATTACTAACCTGAAATCAACCACAGTGGGATTTTACACAAAACCTTTCGAATGAAGACTTCCTTACACTGCCAAGAGCCAGGTGATAAACACCAGTATTCCACCTGGTGCAGAACCCTGAAGTCTGTCTTAAGAGTTGATCTTTATCACAGGAGAAATGAGCAGACATATAAAGGATTTAAATGGGGAGTTAACGAAAGCACATTTCTGCTTCGAAAAAAAAAAAGAAAAGAAAAAGAAAAAGTCATTGAGACTACTGAAATGAAAAAGGAAGTAAAGTGGCTTTAGATAGTCCATATGGCAAATCATAGAGGCTCAGAGTAGGATGACAGAAGTGAAAATGGAGGAAAGTGAATGGATTTAAGATTCATTATTTAGGAGCTAAAATGGAAGGACTTGTTCTCCGGACCAGAAGGCGAGTGAAAGGATGGTATCCAATATAGTTTCTGGATTTCTGATTATTCAGATGTGAGGTTTGTACTGTCATTTGCTAAAATAGAAAATACTAGAAGAAATTTGTGGAATTTATTATATTTGTTGAATGTTTTGAAACTGCTGAGTTTGCAGGCCTTTGAGATATCCAAAGACTGAACCCTGGTGGCATTTACCTGCCTGCTGGAATCAATCACTTAAGAGTCTCGTTGGGAAGAAGTAAAGTCTATATCCTGTCCAACATCTAGATGCTTTTGGTGTTTTCATTTTGAGCCCAATCCTGCCACCATGTGACAAAGAGCCAACTTCACAGTTGATTAAACTTAGACCTAAGTAAAAGAGGAGGGAGCAATCTCCATATGGAATAAATGGGATGGAAATGTGTGAAATGAAGGAACTGTCTCCTTACATAAACTATTTTTAAAACAGCCCGTTAACTTTTCCATTCTTATATATGTATAACAGTGCATATATGGTGGCTATGAGAATAGCCTCCAAGACCTCTGAATGCAGAGTGTAAATGACTGAGGACCCTGATGTTGTACTCTAAAAGCCAGCATTTCAGCAGTGACCACACTGCTGCTCCCAGCCAATGACTGAACAGGGCAGAGACACTAAGGTAGCCCTGTTATGGGAGATGTCAGACTCCCCAATATCCTTGCCAAACTCTCCTTAGAACTGCATTGTCTAAGATACTTCCATTCAATGTTCCTGTCTTCACAACCTTTCTCCTTAACATGGGTGATGACCTGTCTTATGCTCTGATGCCTCTGCCAGCCTTATCTGAGTCCCTGGCCCCTCTGCCTGGTGCCTGTAGTAGCCCTTGACTGATGTGACTTCATGTCATTCCCCCAGTGATAGTAAACGTCTGCTTTTTATTAGTTTAGCGTCCTGGGCCCAAATAATTTTCTTTCCCTTTCTGCAAGGTGAGACAGCTTTTGCTTCTACCCTCTCTCAGAAGCAAAAGATCGTTGCCTGTATCTTACAGGTTGGAGGGTTTCTTGCTAACACACCAGTAAAGGTTCTGCTTTATAAGGAAGAACAGTCTGAGAAGTGGATGGGGTTTTGTGCCTGTGTGCCCAACAGGGCCTCTCTTCCATCTCTTTTCTCCTCTCAGCCTGAGAGGTCTGTGAAAAGGAGGCCATGAGTGAGTACAGATGTTACTGTGTCTGAGACTTCCCAGGATTCTAAATGGTCATAATAGCACATATTCAACC
This sequence comes from Macaca mulatta, assembly GCF_049350105.2. Taxonomy (NCBI): domain Eukaryota; kingdom Metazoa; phylum Chordata; class Mammalia; order Primates; family Cercopithecidae; genus Macaca; species Macaca mulatta. The sequence continues at coordinate 129,732,762 of NC_133411.1, forward strand.
TTTAATTAGTCATCAAAGTTTTAGTTGTTTTCTTTACCCACTCTGATGGTTGCTGCTTTTTTTCCTGTGATTTTCTAAAGGTTGAACAGTTGATGTCTTCTGTATATCCTCAGAGGGCTTGAAACTCTTGACAGTTCAGTTCATTTGGTTGCCTTGTGAGGTCAGGTCTCTGTTGGTCTCAAGAAAAGTTATGATTTTGCAGATGATCTTTTTTTTCTTATTTCAAGATTGGAAGCAATGTTCTCCTACAGCTTTCTACATGTTAAGCAGAAGGGAAGCACTTTCTGATTATTTTAAAACATCAGTTATATTTCTGCATCAGGTTTCGTATTTTATGGGTGGGTATATCAGAGTCAGAAATAGAATGCATATATAAATCATATGTTATGTTCTAGGCATGTGAAATTATGTTATCAAACAGTTGGTCCTCTGTGTGATGGTCACTATTCTGTAAATTTATTGACTGAAAACATCAAGCAACAATGGAATGCTCAGTTCAATATCAGTTAAAGCTTCCATAGCAGATTTCCCCTAGACAAAAAGACATTGTTTCTAGTATACTTTGTTTGGGTCATTCTTCAAAACAATTACCTTGTCCTTTCCACCAGGTGGTTGACCAGATTGACACCCTGACCTCTGACCTACAGCTGGAGGATGAGATGACTGACAGCTCCAAAACGGACACGCTGAATAGTAGCTCAAGTGGCACAACAGCCTCCAGCCTAGAGAAGATCAAAGTGCAGGCTAATGCACCGCTTATTAAACCCCCAGCACACCCATCTGCTATCCTCACGGTCCTGAGAAAGCCAAACCCTCCACCACCCCCTCCACGGTTGACACCTGTGAAGTGTGAAGACCTCAAAAGGGTGGTTCCAACTGCCAATCCCGTAAAGACCAATGGCACCCTTCTACGAAATGGAGGCTTACCAGGTGGACCTAACAAAATTCCAAATGGAGATATCTGCTGCATACCCAGCAGTAACTTGGACAAGGCTCCAGTTCAGCCTCTGATGCATAGACCTGAAAAAGACAGATGTCCCCAGGCAGGGCCTCGAGAACGAGTTCGGTTCAATGAAAAAGTACAGTACCATGGCTATTGTCCTGACTGTGATACCCGGTATAACATAAAAAACAGGGAGGTCCACTTACACAACGAACCTGTCCACCCACCAGGAAAGATTCCTCACCAAGGCCCTCCCCTCCCTCCTCCACCCCATCTCCCTCCTTTCCCACTAGAAAATGGGGGAATGGGAATAAGCCACAGTAACAGCTTCCCCCCTGTCAGACCTGCAACTGTGCCTCCTCCCACTGCACCAAAACCACAGAAGACGATCTTGAGGAAATCAACCACTACAACCGTGTGATGTATGCCATTAAAAAAATGTTTTTTTTAATTTTCTATATTATAAACATAAAATAATAAGTAACGAGCACTTTCTACTCAAGCAATAAAAAGCCCAAATATATTAATCCTGCATTCAGCAAAGTGGCATAAAAATCACCTGGTAAGTATGCAGCACATTGCTTATATCCTGGGTATGCATTATTTTAAATGTTGTATCATTAAAAACCTCAGAATGATGAAAAATACGAATGCATTGTTTTTGCAATTGACCTATGACAAACTGTGAACCTGCAGATTTCACCTATTTTGATTTACTATAAGAGCTGGGATTTGATTCATTTTATTTATGCCTAAGTCATCTATGCATTAACATGTCATATTCTTAACTTTGATCTAATGCTTTTTACTAGGAAATTTTAATACTGAAGGACTATTTTATTATTTTTTTCTAAAGATGTTTGTCACTAGTTTTTCATTATTAAATGCTGAGGCCAATACCAAGAAGTTTATTTTCTATATTATACAATTATGAATTACGTGCTCAGCTATATATGTAATAAAATACTTTGGTCTGTGGAAATACTGTTAAATCAATAAACAATAGTAAATAATGACAAAACCAAATGTTCCTCAGAATTAAACTGAAGTAGTGGTTCATTTAATCTCATTTAACATTCCTCAAAATGGGCAGCAAATCTGACAGAGTTTGGAGAAGTTACAGTGAGTGTATATCAGAATTTTCTAAATGCAATATCATATTCCACATCATAAATAGAAATTTACACACTACATATTTTATATTTCCATTTGGTACTTCAAGAGCCTTCTGTCGAACTCTCCCTATGTTGCCAAGCCCTCCTCATACTCAGCATTCTTCCAGGATGGACCCTAAACTATTACATTGAGGCTGTAGGGTGTTTTGCCTCCTGCATTAGCAAACTCTTTGCCTCCGCAAGTGAACCCACATTTACAGGAGAATTATAGGGGGAAATCTGAATGCTTCTGGTATCAGGAGGTGTTCAGCATTGGGCATAAGTTTTTCCCCCTCAGAGTTGAAAGATACCGTGGGCTGTTGCTGTCCTCTAAAAGAAAGAGAAGGAATCTTTCCTTCTAACATCAACTAAAAATCCTCCTCTTCAGTCTTATCTACCAGCTTAAGAAACTTTACCCACGCGTGGGCCAAATTTAACTTCCAATTGCATTCATTTCAATTGATGAGATATTTTGTCCTGGAGCTGGAAATGAGTTTCTCTCCCCTAGAGTTATGATGAGGACAGGTTCCTGAAAACAAAATTGATTCATTTAGTGGTAAGAGTAGAGGGAGTCATCTTTTGTGGAAATGTAGTTATTGCACAACTTGATACAGAATCCGATGGCTTTTATGAATATTTGGCTTTTGCTCTCAAAATTGTAATCTTTGCACAGGGAGGTAGCCTTCAATCATATTTCTTTCTTGCCTTTTTCAAGCTAGATCATGGTAATTTAAATAGTGTTTTTGACAGCTTCCTATTAAAAATGATTATATATTTTAGATGGAATACAAAAAGAAAATAGGCCTTCTCTTTTGAAGGAACAATCAAATGAGTAAAAAACAGAATGTCATGTTAAATATTTACTCAGCATGCATTATGTTTCATAGATGTTGGACATGAAGATAATGAAAGCAAAATAATCAGACATATAATAATCGGAAAGTTACAAAACATAGATCCATAATCAAGAAAGGCCATAATCTAAAATTTGTTATCTATATTATTAAGAAGTTTAATAGATATGAGCCAGGTAAATAAATAATAGACTTATTAAATACCAAAATAATGTGTTCTTAACTTTTCAAAGCATGCATTTAGTCTTGATATAAATAAAGCCAGGGTTTTATCATATTTCTAGGGTTAAATAATTACTTCGTTTCACATGTCTATCAAGAGCTAGACCGTTCAATATTATACACAGTTGTAGAAAACATGCAGTTTTCTTTCTTCAATTCATCTTTCGTCTTCCGCCAGTTACTGTGACCTAATAATCAACCTATAGTTTAATACTGTGACACTTTTCGATGTCTGGGATCCAAACCTGATCCCAAGGTAGAGCTTTCTAGCAACGACACATCACCCACAGAACAGATAATTTCCTTGCAATAAAGCAAGATGAATAAATTGAAACATTCAAGTTGGTTGAGTAAAGACATTGAGCCAGATGCCTAGAAACAATCGCAGAGTTCCAAATCCATTTCTCTTTCTCTAAGTATAGGCGAACCTTCTCCATGAAAGACTATATTCTTCTGTGTGATTGGTGACATACACCAAAACTACATTTGTTTTTATTCAACACATAAATAATTAACTACTGGCTTAGAAATCTGAGTTAAATACCATCCCCCAAATGTTATAGTTTTGACCTTGCTAATAAGGACCTTACTCTTTTATGATAGTTTATTCATAATCAACATTTAATGTTAGATTACAGCAGTCTTAGGACTTATTTTGAATTTATTTACTCCATGCTGTTTCATTTTTTATTAATGTGTGGAATATATTGTACCAATATGTTTTCTTGCCCAAGTGATGATATTGCCACATTCATTGGAACTTAGTTATAGTTTTACATATATACAAACTTGTAAAACAGAAAGCAGTTAACATAGAGCATCATAATATTTGCCTGCAAACTTATAATTAAAATGTCATAAGTGGCAGCACAGTTTTTGTAATCAGCCAACATTGCTTTCAAAATGTAAATGTTGAAGTGCAAGCTCTACACATCATCCATTAAATCATCATAAAATAGAGTACATACTTCCTCTTCCTAAAGACCATAAACAGAAATGTTTTCCTCAAATACTTGAGACTGCATTTTGGTAACAATGTGCATTTGAACACTTTTATTTACACATAGTGTTTACCACAGAGCCAGCATTCATACTCCTTTGAAGGTGACGTTTCCACAAAATGTAAAATGGTAATACACTTCTTATGATAATCTCCATTCATACTGTAAAAATAGGGCATATTTCAAAAGGCATGGTACTCATTAATTAAATTGGAATACACTTTTTTTTTTTTTTTTTACTTTAGACAAAGATTTTCCCATTTTTGGAGTTTATTGTATTTCTACTGATGAAAGGTGAAAAGAAAATAAAAATTGATCAAAGTTATCTTCCACCTACCAATAGTTGTAGCAGTTGTAAAGGGAAATAAAACACATTTTTAAGGTCATGCTTAAGCCAAATCTAAAAATATCTTCACAAAAATACAAGGGCATACAAAAACAAATTTTTCACTCTTCCAATTTATGTTATTATATCAATTTCTTCCCTCATTCATTGAATAATTTTGGAAGAAATGAATCTACTATTAGCAGAAGTGGTTTAATTAACCTCAATTATCCTGTGTTTGAATTATAACTGCATCCTAATTATTCAATGAATAAAGGAATACGATACAGTTGATATAGCTTTCTGTGGACAGATGAGCATGACCGGAATAGCAGCTACTCACAGTCTCTGAAACTATACAAGACCTTGAATCTACAAAGTTTAATTATAGCTCTTTCTCGGTGCTCCATGAAGAAAGGTCTGCATTTAGTTCTGCATATAATTGCACAAGGAATGGTGTGATCAAGTCGTGAATCACTGCCTTGACTGAATTTTTTTCCATGGATTGTATGTGACGATGCGATGCTGAGTCTTGTAATTATCCTGACGATTTTGTTTGTTGCTTCTAATTCTCTGTTGGCAGCACATCTTGCTATAACCTATGTTCCAAGTTGTAGCAAAAGATTACATTGCAAGGTACTTTGATGAAACACTGATGATTTCTAAGTGGGGAAATGATTTATGAGCAATAAAGTTCTATAAAAAGCCATATCATGAAAGTAGATAAAGTGCACAGCATCGGACAATTACTAGACATTTTCACAAAATCACATCACATTTTCTGGGTCAATGTGTAGCTATGACACATTTAAATGTTTACAGTAAACATTTTGGAGTTTTCGAATTCTTCAAGTAACATGATTCTGAAATAATGGCAGATGTGATGCTATGATTAAGGCACACAGTAGTATTGAACATAAAACTGCAGTTAGTCTTATCTTCATGGAGTAGCAATTATGAAAGCTGTCATTTCATTTGAAGCACTTGAGTTTATCATTCTGATCTATTGGAGAAAAAACATCCTGAAGTGTAATATAAAGAAGCTTTACAAATAACTCTCTTTTTAAAATATGGTTAAGCTGACATGGGGTATGGAATTGTGTAAGACAAAGGGAAAATAAGGAGGAAATGTTGCTTATAATTTATAACTTCTAGACTCATCAAATATAGGTAGACTAATATTAACTTCTTTCTCAAACTTAACATATCTCTAATACTAATACATAACATAGGAATTAGTACACTTATTTACAAACGGAGTAATTCCAGACCTCAGTTTCAATATTCTGCCAAAATTTTCCCCTTGATAAGTGTTGGGCTGGCATTTTGTGCTGCCAGCATGACTCACCATGCTTTTTCTCTCCACAGTATTGCCACTTAATTGTGTTCTTCATAGCCCCAAACTTTGTAAATCTTTCCTTTATTTCGATCAGTTATTTTGACGCTTGAAAGGGGTTACCTAATGTTGTTTTGACATTCTTAATGTGTTTGATCTTTGCAGAATATGAAAGGGATTTCAGGCAATTTAGCTACCATCTAAAATGAACAAGCTGCTGAATAATGCAAGCCTCATTTTCTCATGTATTTTACCAGTGGCTTCACCTTTTAGTTTTTTTCTCTAAGTTCAAAGACTATTATTTTGGATCTTTTCCCTAAGAAGTTCTGATTCCATAGAATTATGCCATTGACCCTGAATTTGTCACTATCATACACTGGTGTTTCACTTGTGAATTTCATCTGTTTAACATTGACCCCTAAAGCCAAAAGTAGCAATAGATGTACTCCATGGAACCTCTAAAGAGTGCATTAAAACTCTCTCTAATAAAAGCATTCCTATACTTTTGTTATTAGGCTATGGATATGATTTCCCTGTATTTCATAATGTAATTGTCAATTATCCTAACCACTCAAAGGGATTTTAGACCAGCTAAATAAAACAATGTGTGCCTCAAGTGGGTCAGGGTTCATGGCAGCAAGATACGTGCTATCTAATCCTTATCAAGGGCTTACTTTATTCTAAACACTCTTCTAAGGGTTTTACGTGAATATAAAACATTTCCTCATAACATCATTTTTTCCTTCAACCCGATGTCTTGGACACAATTATTATCCACATTTTACATATGAGAAAACTGTGGTTTTGGAAACTGGTTGCCCACGATCTTAGGGCCAGTAAGTGGTCAAGCGGAATTATAAGGCAGGCAGTCTGCCTCCACAATCCATATTCTTTACTACCTTTCAGCAGCACCTAAAACATCGATCCTGCATTGTGTACAGGTAATCTGTAGAGTTGAAAGTCATCGTTTTCTGGAATTTGCCTTAGAAGGCTGTTGGGAGATATAAGATAGAAAAATAAACGTATTTCTGTGTTAGCCAAGATAGACTAGGCTATATGCTATGGTAACAAATAACTCCAGTATCTCAGAAACATCTGAATTCTTTGTTATGAACTCTGTCAGAGTTCATCCTGAACCTGGGAGAATCTTCAGAGCAGGAGTCTCTCAAATGGTTTATTCATTGGTAAAGACTGTTGACCCTGGGAATCCAACATTCTCATCGAGGATCATCACAACATAGTAAGGGGCAACTGGAGAATCTTATTGATGCTTTTACATCAGTTAAGATTTATGCACCAAAGATTGGTGCTTTGACGCCCTTGCATGTGTTGTTGGCCAAAACTAGTCACATGGCTTTTTTGTAGTCCCCATATGCCCAGAAATGGAAGGAGATCTGCATATGGGTGTGGGCCCAAGTCATAGCCATCGCAGTTTCAAAGGGGTAATTTTTTAGTGTCTGAATATTTTATAGACTCTTGAAGACTTTGTTTTCTTTTTGTATTACCTCATGCTCACTTCATCTCACCATAAACTGGGATGTCATTTTATTTTAAACACAGATACAAATGAATCTACTATAACTCTGCTAAAAGCTTAGCAGGAGGAATTAACAACATTTAGTATGATGAGGATTGAGGGTTTTTTTTTTTACAAATTTTAACAACCATATTTGAATTCTATCTGAGAATAGTCACCAACAGGCATTTTTAAGTTAAACACTTTAGAATTTCATACTAAATTTTCAGTTGGCAAGTTTCTGAATAAATAATCTTTCAATTATAATTAGGTTCCTAAATGAATTGTCCCCCAAATATTACATAAACCTAATTTGAAGATACATACTAATCTCTCCAGAATAGCCAAATAAATATCATGATGTACTACAGAAATTTAGGACCATGATGATGTAAATTATGATATATGTATATATAATATTAATCTGGACTACAATATATTAGGATCAAAATATCGATTTGAAACAAGAAAGTCTGTGTTTGAGTCTCGATCCTCCCAGATCTTTTTTTTTTTTTTTTGAGACGGAGTCTCGCTCTGTCGCCCAGGCTGGAGTGCAGTGGCCAGATCTCAGCTCACTGCAAGCTCCGCCTCCCGGGTTTATGCCAGTCTCCTGCCTCAGCCTCCCGAGTAGCTGGGACTACAGGCAACCGCCACCTCGCCCGGCTAGTTTTTTTTGTATTTTTTAGTAGAAACGGGGTTTCACCGTGTTCACCAGGATGGTCTCGATCTCCTGACCTCGTGATCTGCCCATCTCGGCCTCCCAAAGTGCTGGAATTACAGGCTTGAGCCACCGCGCCTGGCCTTCCTCCCAGATCTTAAGTGCTCCTGAGAGAATTACTCAACCAGGTTTGAAATTTCGTTTAAAGTATAGATAACGGTGCCACTCTTTCTACCTAATGGGGCTGTTGGGTCACTAAGTATGTATCTTGAGATTACCAGGACTCCTCCATTACAATGTAATAAACAATATCAACAGAAGGATGCTACAATTACACAAACCCCAGATGAACTTCTAAGGCAATGGGACTACAAGCTTTAGTTCTTTCCTAGACAGCAATGCTGAAATGCAAAATGGATGAGGCAACATGGATATGCAATTTCAGGATTCAACAAGTCTGCAACCTTCAGAGTTATTGAATAGACAGAGCCACTAAATTATTCTATTTCATTCTTTGCAGAGGTCAGAAACATGTCCCAAACTTTTATAATATCTTCTAGATTGGTGCTAACTGGACTATGTATGTTCTCATAGGAAATTATTATTTCCTCAATGCTTTGCTTTAAATTTTACTGTGTTATTTGCATGGGATAAAAGCTCTTCTGCTAACACAGAATGGGTTACACACATAGTTAAGGTCAGTTGTATTTTCTGTTTATTTACTCAAACTTCAACTCTTTCTCAACCCATGTCTTTCTTGCAGTAACATTTATAGAAATGATATGTATTACCCCTGTTTAATTTTATCTAATCCTTCACAAAGTCTTGGTCCTGTACTCATTCCTCAAATTACGTGGTTTCACACATTTTATTTCTAAATATGTATTTCTCTAGTAACATTAATTGTATATCTTCTATTACCACTCAGTTTCCTAACAATTTCCCCTGCATTCCTCCTCTGAAGGACACCACCCGACAACACGTTGTTATGAGGCCCTAATTACTTAATAAATGTGAAAATTCTAAGAGTAAAACCTTGAACAAATACAAATCATTGTTATTAATTTGTGATACTTCTTACCAAATTATTCGTGTTCTTTGTTAATATGGTGGATTATTTTTTATTTGCCTTAGTTGATGCTAATGATAATGTTTTCATCTTATTTATAAAGTAATCACTTTACTTAGATATTTTTGTAGTTTATATTATCAGGTAAGCCTAATGATTTTCTTAGAACCTTGCCGATTCATTTGTAGAAGTCTCATTTTTGATGGATTATATTTTGTGAATTAGGAGGTCAGCAAATGAACATGATAAAATTCTAAGAAAACTGAACCAAAAAGTATGGTTTATTAAACTGTTTTGACAAGTGTAGCCTAGTTTTAATTACAATAACATGTAATAGCACATGAATAAATGTATTTAGAATATAATTCGTGAAACTAAAGTCTAATACACTAGTAATCTTTGCATCTTCTAAAAATATTCATATAAGAATAAATCATCTTTTGTTTTAAAAAAGTCTAGGTTTATGGTTTAAAACTTAATTTATCAGTGATATTTTAAAAATTCTGACCAAGCATTAACTACTGCTCTGCTTTAATAAAAGTTTGTGATATATCTGAATACATATTACAGTGAAGGGCATTTCAAAAGGACTGAGAACTGGAGTCCTATGGTTACAGTGATTTATGGCTTCACACATTCACCAGTATGAATATTGCCAGTAAAAGTCCAAAAATATCATCTGGAACTATTATTTTCTACCAGTTCAAACCACTCTTTATGACAAAAAAGGAGTATTTGGATTGATTTATTTTATCTTCTTTTAAAAACTTTATAGTTGTATCAAATAATGACTATCTTATGTGATGTTGAAAATACAGTACTGAAGTTCTGAGTTTATAAAAGGTTTCTTTTTCTAAGTGGACATATCTATCGGTTATTAGGGAATTAAAATTAGCTCCTCCATATGACTTCTCAGTAATTTTTCTGATTACCTAAACTCCAAATTTCAGCTATAGTTAGCTTTTCAATCTCTCATTTTTTTTAAATCTAAGTAATTTTAACTTTTTGCCATGTCTTCCTTTGTAAAGTCATTCCCAATGACTCTCCTCAGATGGGCTTTTGTTGTCTCCCTTCTGAAAGTTGCATTTGCCACCTGCCTGCTCATTTGACCTCTTGCCTTAGTTTCTACTCCATCCTGCCAATACCCAACAGAGAAAATTTCCTCTCACCATTTCATCTCAATCCAAAAATGTTGATGGTTTAGGACTGTCTGCTATTTAAAATTCTTACCTCTGGGCTTAGCAGTCCTAACGAAAACACCTCAAAGTCTATCTTTATAATCTCCCAATCTAGCGACCCCAAACCTGAGAAGGCTGCTCCACCTGAGTAGTCTAATTACTGTTGCCCTGACATGCCTTGCTGCACCTTTTCCTGGACTTGTGACCCAGCCTGAAATAACTTCGTTTTGTAAGCCTTGCTCTGTAGATTTTCACCATTTATCTGAATCTTATCCTAACTTGTAAAAAAATCTATTCTAGCCATATATATATAAAATCGGGGTGGTGACTCATGCCTGTAATCCCAGCGCACTGGGAGACCGAGGCGGGTGGATCACGGGGTCAGGAGTTCGAGACCAGCCTGGCAAAGATGGTGAAACCGTGTCTTTACTAAAAAAAAAAAAAAAAAAAAAAAAAAAAAAAAAGGCCGGGCGTAGTGGCAGGCGCCTGCAGTCCCAGCTGCTCGGGAGGCTGAGGCAGGAGAATGGCATGAACCCGGGAGGCGGAGGTTACAGTGAGCCGAGATCCCGCCACTGCACTCCAGCCTGAGTGACAGAGTGAGTTTCCATCTCAAAAAAACAAAAAACAAAAAAACAAAAAAACCCACAGTGGTATAATGAGTACAACACAGGTAAAAATTCACAAACAAAACAAAAATATATAGAGAAAAAATAATTGGTAATTAAATAAATATAGTTTTGTAGTGTGCATATTTTCTTAAATTAGCACTATTATTAAAGGCAACACTTACCATACCTACTTTTACTAACAAGAAACTATAGGGTAAATAAAGTCGAAGAAATGTAAAATGATTAAATTGAATTCCTTCACTTTATTGACCTCTTAATAGGCTGAATAAACTTGTGAAAACACATGCACAGAAATGTAAGTTTCCTCATTTGAGATAAATTATATTCCTATTTCCTCCAATGAAGTGGTTCTCTAGAGAAGATGAACTGCTACAAAGTGGTGTGTTAGAATCTGAATCTTGGTTCAGAAGAGGTAAGCAAGAAAATTTGAGCTAATGATGTAAAATGCTGTAACATATTCAGAAAGTGCTCAACAAAAAGAAGGAGAGGAAGTGGAAAATGAAATTAAGAAATATACACTCACCACAAAAAATATATGTGAAGTAATGCATATGTTAAATCGCTCAATGTAGCCATTCCACAATGCATACATATTTCAAAACATGTTATACTTGATAAATACATATAAATGTTTTGTCTATTTAAATAAATAAATAAAAATGTTTATGAAAGAAATAAGCAATTAATATATTGTACTTAAAATTTGACCTGAACCAAGAAAATAAAATAAAAGTTAGGCCCTTAAATTAATGCATGAAGATTTAGTTACACTTTTATCACTTAGATTATAATATTTATGTTTACTTTTTTTAAACAAGTTTGAAAGGAAAACAAATTTGAAGATAGTCTCTACTTTGACTGACTTTATGTGGAGAAAAAGTTGCTTTTTCCTCTCAGAAGCAAATAGCTGATAAGAAGGATTTCTGAGACAGGTCCCTTGTATAAATGTTCCCATGAGGATGAGGCTTTTAGTTAGGTTTATATTTAGTCATTCAATTTCATGCATTTAAAGATCCATCTCATGCTAAACTCCATCCCAATCACTATGGTGATGTAGGTGGGACAAGAATGAGTACTCCCTGCTGGCAAATAATCTCCATGTCAGATACAAAGATAAAAATATAAGAGATAAATACAATTTGCAACTGGAATTGTACAGATGGCATTCTCCTTAAACCATCCTAAACCTGTCCACTTACTGGAATAAACACACAAAGTTATATGAGTTTTCTGCCCAGTGAGAAAATTCTAATAGTTTTAGTATGGTTATGTTCAGCATTTACACCAAATTTATTTTCTAAGCCTAGTGAACTGAAGCCTCATGTTGTTTCATTTCCTGTGGAGTGCCGTCATGTGCACTGAATACACAGCATTCTTTCTTTTGTGTTTGATGAAATCACTTTGGTAAAGATACAGCTGCCATCCCAATATGTATTTGTTTACTGAATTCATAGAATGAACAATCAGATGTAAAGTGCTTTATTGATTATCTTTTCCTATTCTCATGGCTTTGTCTGTTGCTTTTGTTTAATGTGTTGTTCCTTGCAATGTTTGAAGAGATTGGAGTGAGATTTGAAAATACTATTTTTATGTCTGTGGTTCTCTGTGTGAGAGTTTTCTTATTGATAGTTAAAAAGTGTGACATTTACTTAGCATGCAGTTATAAAGGTTAGTCCTCATAGATTTCCTTATCCATGAAATGAGGAAAGTTATTCTGGATTTCTTATAATTTAAATCCCACATAAATAGCTGCCAATTACATAATATATCCCAATTCTTTGTACACAGAGATGAAATTGGATTTGTCAGTATGTGCTGTCTCTAGGTATTTTGGGAGCTTTTCTGTAATGATTTAGATACTGAAGATACAGCTGGACTTAGGTAGACAAACAGAATTTTGGGCTTTTGTTTCTTTGTTTTTCCATTGTCAAAATTCAAACACAGAAGTTAACATAAGAAGCCTTTCTCTTAAGAGAACACAGGCTCCTTTCTAAACTGTAGAAAAGAGCTCTTTAAAAAAGGGGTATGGAAAACAAAAATTTTGTTGGTGGTGGAGAAGGATAAAAGATCCTTCTAGATTCTGAGCAGATAGTGCTATGAAAAACTGAGTTCCCATCCAATCTGGAATCTTGGAAATGGGCAGAGATGGGTGGAGGGGAGGCCTGGTTTCTATGAGTGTGGGAAACTGACATCATTGGCTTGAGGTTGTTTTCTTCTTTTCCCTCCTCTCCTGGCCTAAGGATGTGTTGCAAACCTGAAAGAATGCAGGGTTTCTATATAAATGTTGTACTATTTGCACCAAAGAGAACACGATTTTATTTTCCAGATGGAGAGATGAGCAAATCTAAGAATATATGTTCTAAAAATTCTTAGCATTTTATGGTATAGAAACTAGAGCACCAATGTACTCAGCAGTATTTTAAAACTCATGAGCCTTATTTCTTTGCTTTCTGTTATATACCAATATGAATCATAATCCTCTCTAAACATCAGAATCACTTGGGAAGCTTCACACCCTGTTTCCCAAGCTGGACCAATTAAATCAGAATCTCTTTATGGTGGCTTCAGACATCAGTAAACTTCAAATGACCCAGGTGATTCTAGTATATCAGCAGAATTAACAATAATTAAATAACACAATACAGAGAATGGCACATCTGTTATTATTTTATCCTAATTGAGACAGCATAGAATCAGTACTATGAAGCCTATTATGCGTTTTTTTCACCATATGTGTAAAAGACAAGAATGTACTAGAAATTTATATTTTAAAAAGCTTATGTGGAGCATTAAAACCTTTTTTTAATTTAATATAGTATTAAAAAGTAATTCCTGGGCTAGAGATCCATTTAAGATTAGTTTAGAGTGGGAAGTATATGACTTCCATGCATTACTTTAACACTTAAAGTTTCTGTGATTCACTGGCTCAGTGTCCATTGTAAAAAAACGAGAATACATTTCAACAATAAATTGTTAAAAAGAGTGAAGTCTTAATATTTTGCATTCAAAGAATATTGCTTAGGTATCAGTAATATGCTTAGGTATCAGTAATTCTGAAATGATTATGTATATATAATGTTATGTTAATTATATGAAAATTATTCATTTATAGCTTTTATTCAGATATTCTGATGGTGCAGTTAAGCTAAACTATCCAATAAAATATCCCAACATTGTCAGAAATGTTATATTCTTCATGATATCCCTCAAATTTTTTCTATATATCATGTTGACAAATTATAATAAGCATATATATCTTAGTATGTTCCACATGTGCTTTTAAAAACTTTATCTGTTCATCTTTTAAATTTTTATTCTAGGGAAATAGAAGTCAATTTTCAGTGTTCAGGAAAATGATATTCTTCAATATCAAATATCCAAATGATATTTTCTGTTCATTATGTTTTTTCTTTATAATCAGCTTATATTTTCCACACTGGCTTTAACAAAATTTTAATTGTAATTTATTCTCATGTTTTTGTGGTCTCTAGCTAAGGCAATAAAAGTCATTTTCTGACATTCAGGATATAAGTTAATAACAACAACATAATCATTATGATCATTATGTATATTTGAATGTATAGTTAATACGAAAGATAGCAATAAGTATAAACAATTCACAGTGCTCTTCTCTGACTCTGTAGTAATTATTGGTAGAAATAAATATTGTCAGTTAATAAACTTGAACTGGAGCCTGGTACAGGATGATGTGGATAGAAAAAAAATTGTAACACATGAGAGCCTAAAAAATATGAATTATTCTAACAGCAAAGATCTTGGTACATCACTAGTTGCTTATTGCATAACAGAAAATGAACCTCTGAAAAAACACATTTACTCAAAAATTCACATTGTATCTTTCATCATTGTGCTTTAACAGTCATATAACGAAGTTCAGAGACATGTAGTCTAATTAAATGGGTACAAAAATGGCTTCCAATGGCCTTACAAATGATCCCAGTAAATAATAACGAGAAAGACACCACATTAATGAAAATGACAATTTTATTCTTTTGTGCTCAAAGAACTACTTGAAAGAAGGGTTTCTCTGGTTTAACTCTGTATTACCTTTAGATTAAGATGGACTTCGCGATTTTACATTTGATGGCTGCTAAGCAAGTCATCACCATGCCTCCTGATGTAATGACATGTAGATATTCTTACCTCTTGATTTTTGTCAGTTCCTAGAGAAGAAACTAGCAGTTTGACTTTAGGGACATATTTTCACTCTCTGCTTGAAATTTATGTTAATATTTGAGCTGAAGACCTTTTGCTTTCTCTGGCCAGGTTGCAGCCGTCAAAGTCCCGTCATTGTTATTGGCGTTAATGTGCACACCATTCAGGCCGGCTCGGTGGATAGAAATAGAACTTGCTGATATGCTCCTTCAGCCTGTTTCTTCATTTAACAAAACAGCAAACACACAAGGAATTTTTTTTTAAGTTGTTCAACTGCCATATCACACCATTTTACCTGATCTTTGAAAAGAGACATTTTGTGTTTTCAAGGATCTCCATTCAGAGAATTCTGTGGTTCGAAAGAGAGGGGTCTGAGAAAAAGTAACATTTATTAAGCAACCATTTTATGCAATGTGGAGTATTTTACATATGCTACTTTAATTCCCATAACAACTCTTTTCAAATAAAAATTGCATAGGACAGGTTAAACAGACAAGAAAGATTTTATTCAAACGGTGTCAAGATAAGATTAGTTCAATAAGGGAGAAAGATTGAACTCAACTTCATGGAGACAAAAGACAGGCTGTTTTTGCCGCTGCTGTAAGCTATTGTGGGAAGGAGGTTGGTCCATGTGATTAGGCCATCTGTGTTTGCTAATGACCACTTATCAAAGTTAAGCTCTTACCCTCTGATAGACACTAGGATATAGGGAGTTTATATATAGGGACACTATCTTTTTTGATGATTACATTTCAAAGGAATGGTTCCCAGATTGAGAAAGATCTTCCTAGGTTGTAAAACTGGAAAGAGGCTGGGAGAAAAATACATCTCAAAGGAGCAAGGAAAATCTACAATTGAAGGGTTTCTAGACTAAATGCTCTAAGAAAAGGGATGTCAGAGGCTTGTAGTCTTATTTAACATTTAGAAGAGTTTAGGGGACTGTGAAGGCCATCGTGTTCACCATTAAAGTTACTTACTAAGAGCCTGAGGCTTGGAGGTTTTACTTTTGCTTGCCCTAGTCTCCCAGCTATTACGGGACGGAGTAGAACCATGACCGTAATTCTGATATGCTCCAAAGCTTGTGACCTTACCAATACACTTCAGGCTTACAGAAGTCCTCCATGGGAGGAGAACGCTGACCCAAATAGGAGGGATTGTCACATATTGGGTCCCGAAACTCTTCTAGATACTTTTGGAAAAATAAACTTCTCTCTAAGGAAGTTCTGTTCGTTTAAAACTATTGTAAGCTACGTGTTCTATGGCTTTCAACAACTGGAATGTTTCACTGACTTAAAAACAGATGACGCTTTAAAGGAGGAAGAGCCATATAATCTGCCTGACTGTTATGTTCCATGTTTTTAATAATGGTTTCTTACAGACAGCACATGAGTCTCTTAGGATATTTATGACATAGCTCTAGGAAATTTCCATTTACCCTCTTAAATGAAAATTTATTCTGCACTACTCAAGAGTTAAGACACTATTCTTGATAGCTGAAGAAGAAAATAACAATTAAAGACAATTATTTCAATTGTTAGTAAAGAGAATTTCTTTTATTAAAACCTTAAGGGAAACACGCTATGAAAAAGTTGCCAGGTGCTCTGAAGGGGCAATTCTCTTGCATATGAGGATGAGGCTTGTCAGCTGGGAAAACATCCTGGGATCAGATCCGGGTGGTGGGCTGTAAACCAATGGCCTAGTGAGACAGAAGTCTTCATCTCATTTAATTACTGTTTAGCTTTTAGCTTCTGAGAATGAAAAAAAAAAAAGTATATATTTTCTCTGTACAGGATCAGTGTACATGAAAAGATAAATATTTTCACCATAATAATTTGTCTTGATTTTTAATGTAACAAATTATAACTATCTAATTTGTCAGTATTTCTGACAGTGAAAACACCTTTCTCATCCCAGTTAAATCTCCTAAATTTAGTAGCCTTCAGGGTTGTACATTTGCCTTTCCCAGTCATGCATTTACTATAAAGTAGTCAATGTTGTTCATTACTCCTGCTCTTTATCTTAGGTTACATGAAAGACAAAAGTTCCTCTCGTGGTAATGAATTTATCAAAAACTTTTAAAGTTAAATCAAGTGCTCTAGTTATGGCTAGCAGTTATTTATCTCAACTTTTCAACAGAGTGGTGATTAGTTGCTTTTATTCTCTTTTTATAAAAGCAGTAATGAGCTCCTGGTTGGATTTTAATTGTCAGGAAATTATTTCCTTAGGATATCTTGCATGAAATTACCTCAAAACATCTTTACTTGAATATGTGAATATTCCAGTAAACGTCAGACAGGAAAAGCTAAAAATGTTATTAATGTTGAGGAAATAAAAGGGAAAGTGTAAAGGAGACACTTGTAATTTTATGAAGTAAGTGTACAAAGCAATTATCAAATTATGTAAACATTAAAGAAAGATATTCGTGGATTAAGTATGTCAGTTTCAGAACCCAATCCTACCAAAGGAGACCAGAATTAAACTAAGTGTACATGCACAACTTAAATTTTTTTAAGAGTTTGTGGAAATAGAGAGCAGAGTTAAAGAAGGTTCCTGAGCATTATTAAATGCATTTAGTTTAAATTAGCAGTTGGTTATGGTGGAATCCCTGGGCCATTCTTAATTGATCATCTACAAATGATGCCAAAACTTGCAGGAAGTCTCTGCAGGAAAGAGTTTTATTGTTTGTTCAAAATATGTTCTGAATTTATCTTTACTCTTTGGCACATTCTTTTTATTTATGATGATGATGATGATGATGATGATGATGATGAGACAGAATCTTGCTCTGTTGCCCAGAAGGGAGTGCAGTGGCGCGATCTCGGCTCACTGCAAGCTCCACCTCTCGGGTTCCCGCCATTCTCCTGCCTCAGGCTCCCGAGTAGCTGGGACTACAGGCGCCCGCCACCACGCCCAGCTAATTTTTGTATTTTTAGTAGAGACGGGGTTTCACCGTGTTAGCTAGGACGGTCTCGATCTCCTGACCTCCTGATCCACCCGCCTCCGCCTCCCAAAGTGCTGGGATTACAGGCGTGAGCCACCGTGCCCGGCCTGGAACATTCTTTTTAAAAATTCTTATAACTATATGTAATTTTATATATTATGGGCTCTTTCTGGAAAAAAAAAAAATGAAAGAAACAGTTTTATTAACATGAAACACCAGATAAAATCCCTTGATCTTAGCATAATATTTTTAAACCAAACAATGGCTTGATTTAAACAGTATTTATTCTGGTGATGGTTTGTTTTTAAACTCAAAGTGGCCTGGTACAAGTTGATGGTATTTGAGGGTTTTGCACTGGTAAAATGCTTGTGCTTATAGAAGCAAATACCAATTGAGAAATACCATGGCTATCTTGAAATAAGGATACTGTTTCTACCATGATTATGGAGTCTGAGTTATAGGCACCTCCAAACACAGTCCTACAATCAACAAGTTCTTTCCAATGAAGTTCTTTCAATCTGTATTTTGGAAGGGTTACAATTTATGTTTCCCTGTACGGTGTTTTTCTCTCAGGTTAATGTTAATTGTAAGCGTTCCAAAATATAGTTTTTAAGATGCAATTAAGCTTCTTAATTTTATTTTGCAATGTTATTTTTAAAAAAACAATTATATGGATACACATTAGTTGTTCATATTTATGGTGTACATGTGACATTTTGATATAAACATGTAATATGAGATGATCAAATCTAGGTAATTGTGATATTCATCACCTCAAACATTTATCATTTCTTCATGTTGTGACCATTCTAGATCTTCTAGTTTTTTGAAATATACAATGAATTATTGTTAACTATAGTCTCCTCTTAGTCTATCAAACACTAGATCTTATTCTTTCTATCTAGCTATATTTTTGTACCCGTTAACCAAACCCTCTTCCTCCCTACTCTTTATTACCCTTCCCAGCCTCTGGTAACCAACATTTCACTCTCTGCCTTCATGGGATCAGGTTTTTTTCAGCTCTCACCTATGAGTGAGAACATGGGATAGTTGTCTTTCTGTGTGTGATTTATTTCACTTGACATAATAACCTCCAGCTTCATCCATGTTGCTTTAAATGACAGGATTTCATTCTTTTTATTGCTCAATAATATTCCCTTGTATTTAAATATCACATTTTCTTTATCAGTTTATCCATGATGGGCACTTAGGTTGATTCCATATCTTGGATATTGTGAGCTGCAATAAACACAGGAGCGTAGATATGTCTTCAATATATTGATTTCCTATCTTTTGGATATATAACCAGCAGTGAGATTGCTGGATCATGTGGTAGTTCTACTTTTAGTTTTTTGAGGCTTCTCCATACTGTTTTTCATGATGGCTGCACAAATTTACATTCCTAACAACAGTATATGAGCTTTCCCCTTTTTCCGTATCCTGGCCAGCATTTGTTATTTTCTGTCTGTTTGATAAAAGTCATTTTGACTTGGATGAAATGATATCTTTTTATCATGTGAATTTCCCTGATGATTTTACATTTCTCTTGATGATTAGTGATGTTTAGCATCATAGCTCTAGTGGTACAATCGGCTGGTGCACAGTACATACAAGGCTTTTTAAAAAAATCATCATTTTAGTGGGAGGAAAGGGGAGGATCTCAAAGTTGTTACTGGTTACTGAAAACCTCATAGGCTCTAGCTACTCTTCCCATAATATCCAGTGGAAAAAAAAATACTCATTATGGAGGCATGCGAACAGCAGGAAAGTTTATAGACCCTCTAAAAGGATTAAAATTAGAAATATTTTTAAAAATTTTAGTCAGCTTGTCTGAACTACCACATGCATGGTAGCTCACCGACCTCACTCCAAGTTACACTCTAGTCTGTTATTACAGATGTCTCTATAGAACTTATTGCTGCTGTATTAGTTATCTATTGCTGCTGTAACAAGTATGACAAGATTGGTGGCTTAAAAGGGCACAAATGAATTATTATTATTATTTTTAAAATTCAGCCCCATGGTGATTGTTAGAAATTGCCAGTGTCAAATATCAGACTTCAAGTCATCATGGTGAGATATTGAGAAAAGTTTTCGATTAGCAAGAATCATACCTTGGATAAACCTCAGTGGGTATAATACTGCCTCTTTGTGAAGTTTGTATTATAATTCTTATACACAGAAGTCTAAAATGGGTTTCACTGGACTAAAATAAAAGAATTGATAGGGCTATGGTCCTTTGTGGAGAATCCACTCCCTTTTTTTTTTCCCCAGCTTCTAATGGCAACCTGCATTCCTTGGCTCTTGGTCTGTTCCTCCATCTTCAAAGGGAGCAAAAGACTGGTTAAGTCTTTCTCACATTGTATCACTCTGACTCTGGGTCTTCTGCCTTCCTCTTCAACATTTAAAATTCTCTTGTTATATTGGTCTCATTGGATAATGCAGAAAAAATTTTTTCCCATCTCAAGGTTAGTAGATTAGCAACTTTCATCTGCAATTTTAATTCCCCTTTGCCATATAACAGCATATTCATGGATTATGGGGATTAGAATGTGGGCATCTTTGGAGAGCCATCATTCTGCCTAACACAACTACAATTGTTTAACTTCTAGTTTACTTGTTTTTTTTTTCTGTTTTCTCCCACCAGAGTATAGACTCAGTGTAGAGTCGTAATCATGTCTGTCTCTTTCATTTTCTCCTGATTGATTGGATGAAGACCGAATAGAGGAATGAAAACAATATGAGGTGTCTAATGTGCTGTTTTCTATGATTTTAGCTTGCCAGATTAATACTACTACTCTATGCTGATTAAGAACTATCTGAGATTTACCCAAAGGTTCAGCAGAAGGATATTAATCAGTATGTCACTTTATTACTCATAAAATTTAGATATGTGATCTGGGCCATATAGTCCTATAGATACATCTTTCCTGGATTGGACCCACTTGGCCACCAGTTCTGAAGCTGCCTGAAGCTGTGCTGGACAAAATCCTGCTTTTATTATAGATTCAAGCCTTGTAGCGCATAAGAGATAGTCCACGAGAGAGTCTATGATCTGCAAAGGGGAGGGCTTAAGCCAAGAATGATCTTCCTTTCTTCCAAATTCACCAGATATCTTGCACTTGTCTTTACAGGGAGGGATAAGGGATTTACAGAGAGAGGCCAGGAATGTTACTCTATGGAGCCCCTCCCATGGACATTTGAAGTGAGAGTAAGGGCAGTTATTATGTTAGCCTTAATTTGACCACCTGTGTATTATATTTTTCCTCTAATTAACAAGTTTCTGATTGTATGTTGTTAGTGCTCTGTATATCACTAATGGCTGGGCTAAATTCAGACTTTTTTATCACATAAATTTGAGGTATACAACATGATGTTTTGGTATACGTATACATAGTGAAATGCTTACTACATGTAAGCAATTTTACATATCCATCACCTTCTGTAGTTACCTCTTTTGTGCGTGGTAAGATAACTTAAAATCTACTCTTTAGCAAATTTTCAATATACAATAAAAATATGCAATAATACAATACTATTAACTATGGTTTTCCTATTGTACATCAGATCTCTAGACTTATTTGTTCTACATAAATGCAAGTTTGTACCCTTTGACCTACATCTATACATATCTTCCCCACTGTTGTACAATTTCTATGTATTTGACTTTTTCTCTTCTTTCTTTCATTTTATTTTTTAGATTCCACATATAAGTAGGACTATGCACAGCAAAGGAAGTAATTAACAAAATGAAAGGGAGCCCTACAAATTGGGAAAAATATTTGTGAACTATATATCTAATACACGTATATACATATATGTTTAATATTCAAAATATATAAGAAACACAATTCAATAGTAAAAGAAAAAAAATCCAATTTTAAAATGGGGAAAGGATCTGAATTAACATTTTTTCCAAAGAAGACCTACAAATGACAGATATATGAAAAGGTGCTCAACATCACTAATCTTCACTAATATTTAGGGAAATGCAAATCAAAACCACAATGAGTTATCATTTTGTACTTGTTAGCTGCTATTATCAAAAAGTCAATTGATAAGTGTTGGCAAGAGTACTGAGAAAAGGGAACCCTTGCACACTGTTGATAGGAATATAAATTGGTACAGCCATTATCGGAGACAATATAGAGGTTTCTTAAAAAGTTAAAAATAGAACGGCCACATGACCTAGCATATACATATACAATGAAAGGAAATAAAATTAGTAACTTGAAGAGATATCTGCCCTCCAGTCTTCATTGCACCATTATTCACAATAGCCAAAATGTGAAAACAACCTGGGCTCATGGACAGATGAATGGATAAAATATTGTGAGGCACAACAGATAAACACACACATATACACACACACACACACACACACAGATATTACTTAAAAAAGAAGAAAATACTGCCATTTGTGACAACATGGATGAACTTGGAGGGCACAATTCTAAGTTAAATAAGCCAGACATAGAAATAAAAATACTGCATAATTTCACGTATGTGTAAAATCTCTTTTCAGACTCTTGTAACCTAGATACATAAATGTAGCATAGTATATCTATAATCTGTGCATATACAAGGCTTTCAACTTTCCTTTCATGGGCTAGGGAAAGAACATCCTGACTAATCCAGACATGTTTTCAGGTACACAGAAGAATTTTTTTTTTTTTAATAAGAAACAGTAAATATAAAATGAAAACATTTTTTTCTTGATCTTTATAGTTCTCCATTTTGAAAAGTAGTAAAATCCATATTATGTGTGGGAAACAGCAATTCACAATCAGAAAATTTGTGAAGTTTTGATTTTAAAACTTGTGTGATTAAACCATTCATATTGTGGACAAATAATCTGAGTCCGAAAGGCAGTAAGTAGCTTGCCCACGTTTTCATAGCTCCACAGTGACCCAGAGTTAGCACCAAGGCCTTTTCCTCAGTAGTTTTTCCTCTTTTTCTGTTTGTTTCATAGTACATCTTTTTATATGATAATTTTAAGATTAATAATTGTTAAGATTAATAGTATATGGCTACTATAACAATTTGAGCATTTAAATATGTAATAGTACAATTAATTAATAAGAATATATTTAGAGTGCCATGAAAGCATGTGAACGCACTTTAACTTTCAAAGCAATCTTTTTCCAAGTGGTTCTCCTATATCAAAAACCAGATTTATATTAGAAAACTGCTCCCTGTTCAAAGTTTTGATACATTTCCAAGACACATGAAAATTCCTAGTGTTCTTAGATTTATATACTTGATATTTTATAATCAGAAAACAATTTATAAGGAAAAATTCTGTAACTTAATTTTTTTCAGGAAAACAATTTCTTCTTTGTGCTTGATGTATTTATAATATGATATTAAATCACAATATTAAGTTCACTAAAAGAAATAGCCAAAATGCTAAGTGTGATTGTTATAGTTGATAATTAATATTGAGCAATTTATTAGAACATTTATTAAAATCAAATATAAAAGAACATAATGTGAAATATATAATTTGAACTAATTTAATATTCTGAGAAAGAAAGTATTGCGATCAAAATTACCTTTTGCCAAAATTGATTTGGAGTGGGAGGTATAGAAATTTATTGGTTGCCTGTGTATGACTCCTGTAAGTGACAACCTTATTTACATTTTCAACTCTGAAATGCAAATCAAAACTACAATGAGATACCATCTCGCACCAGTCAGCATGGAGATTATTAAAAAGTCAAGAAACAACAGATGCTGGCGAGGCTGTGGAGAAATAGAGATGCTTTTACACTTTTGATGGGAATGCTAATTAGTTCAACCATTGTGGAAGACAGTATGGTGATTCCTCAAGGATCTAGAACCAGAAAATACCATTTGATCCAGCAATTCCATTACTGCATATATACCCAAAGCAATATAAATCATTCTACTATAAAGACACATGCACACATATGTTTACTGCAGTGCTATTTACAATAGAAAATACATGGATCAACTCAAATGCCCGTCAATGATAGACTGGATAAAGAAAATGTGATACATAGACACCACGGAATACTATGCAGCCATAAAAAGGAATAAGATCATGTCCTTTGCAGGGACATGGATGAAGCTGGAAGCCATCCTCCTCAGCAAACTAACACAGGAACAGAAAACCAAACACTACATGTTCTCAGTCATAAGTGGGAGTTGAAAAATGAGAACACATGGACACAGGGAGGGGAACAACACACACCAAAGCCTGTTGTGGATGGGGGATGAGGGGAGGGAACTTAAAGGACAGGTCAACAGGTGCAGCAAACCACCATGGCACATGCATATCTATGTAACAAACTTGCACGTTCTTCACATGTATCCCGGAACTTAAAAAAAAAAAAAAAAAAAAAAAAAGAAGTCGTAGTCGTAGCCAAGGTCATCTAGATTTTCTCTTCTGTTATCATCTTCTCTGTTGGGAGTTTATAGTTTTCTATTCTACACTTAGATCTGTGTTCAATAAAACCTTATTTACAGACAATATAAAAAATAAATACATTTTGAATTCTGAATGCTGATTCTAAAATTAATTATTGGATTTTATTATGAGTGGCACAAAGCACTGTGGAAAAGTCCATGGAAGCTTTTATGATTTCAATGTTTCACATTCATAGCCCTTACTACTCAATGAAAACTATACAAACACACACATTCTATTTATGGCTTAATTGGGTATTAAGTAAGCTATAACTGAATCACAGGTGCGTTCAAAAGTCAAACTTGAATGAAAATATTTTTGATGATAATTCTTCATATGTATTAATATGATTTCTGTTGAGGACTATTGTGTCTTAACAAACTCTTTATCGATGCCATCTGCAATTTCACTTCTGAATTTCATTTCAGATTTCAAATACCGAATTATTTTGCCCTATGATAGTCTGATTATCATGTTAAAACAAATAAAGAAAGTAAAAGCAGTGGTGGGATATATGAAAATCAAAATAACTTAAACTGCTTGGTATTTTTTCTTTTGTAATTTTTTATGTTTGAACATCTCAGGAGATACACTATATTGGGAAGTTTGCTGCTGTCCCCCTCCTCAATATCTTCTCAGATGAAAAGTAAGTAGAAATAATACAGGGAGACATTTATCAAGGCTTGCTGCTTTGCTCACATAGGCCTTCTCTCTACAGAGTAGATGTTGAAGCTCCACTCCCCTTTTGCTCACTGTGCACCAGAAAAATCTCTCTCCTTTATGGAATTCTGAACATCAAACTAGGAAAAGGCTTCAGCAGTGGCAAGGATTAGTTCAGCCACCAATATATCTCATCTGCATTCATATTACAAATTTAAACAGCAACAACAACAACAGCAAATCAGGAGAGTCTAGAAAAAGCAGCTCTAGAAATTGTCCAACATGAGGAAATGTACATCACTAAATCATTTTCTCCTACGTCTTTGCTACAGTTACTCAACATATATTTATTGGGGTCCTTCTTTGTCAAACCCTTTTCTAAATCCTCACTCTCCTTGACTTTGTGACCAGCAGAGCTCTGTCTTCCTGCCTATGTGACTGATTTTCTCAGGTAGCAGCCCTGATTTCCTCTTGCTCTTTGAATCAAGTGAATTCCATCTCTTTTGTTTTCAACCCTTCTCATTTTGTCAAGGAGATATATATTTCCACTATCTACTCCATAAACCAGTGTCAGATATCTGAGGAGCTTTAGCACTTTATCACCCTTTTACATGTTTTTCTTCTTTCCTACCCCAGCTGTTTCAGCAACCATATCACCAGCCCTAGCCCTTTAAAGACAAAATTGTGTTTTAATCTGCCTGGTGCCACCAGTGGCTCACATAGTTCCTGAAATGGATGCAAGGCTTAACACATGGTCCTTGGGGGCTGGGCATGGTGGCTCACACCTGTATTCCCAGCACTTTGGGAGGCCGAGGTGGCAGATCACCTGAGGTCAGGAGTTCGAGACCAGCCTAGCCAACATGGAGAAACCCCATCTCTACTGAAAATACAAAAATCTGGGTGTGGTGGCGGGCGCCTATAATCCCAGCTACTCGGGAGGCTGAGGCAGGATAATCACTCGAGTCAGGGAGGCGGAGATTGCAGTGAGCTGAGATTGCATCACTGTACTGCAGCCTGAGCAACAGAGAGAAACTCCATCTCAAAAAAGGAAAAGAAAACAAAACAAACAAAAATCATGGTCCTTGAATGAATGAGTAGAATGCAGGAGTGAGTGAATGAATCAGGATTCCTTAGCATTTAGTCTATACCAGGAAATGTGGTGGTACAGGTGAGGAAGATGGATGTGGCTCATATACTCAGTGAATTTACAATCTAACAATTTTTCATGACCTTGTCACCCATAGTTTGACAAGTATTTTGATGTTAAGTTGTTTTGTTATAATGCTGTGATGAACATATTACTAAAAAATGTTTTTCTACACTAATAATTTGGAATACATTTTCAGTTATAGAATTAATGGATGAAAACGTACAAACACTTTAAGGTTTAAGTATTTACTATCTCCTCCACTTTCGATGTGTTAATAAAATAAGGATTTCTAACTAGTGGCAGATTCTTGTATATGTCTTTAGCCAGAGGAAAAATAATTCGAAAGAGAAATTTTATAGTTTCATATATTTTAGTTCTGATCTAGTCATTGTGTCTGATATTTTCTAGTTATCCTTGATTATTTATTTTTGAAACCTTCTAAAGAAGCTGATGAATAACCTGATGAAAATGATGAGTTGGTTAATAAACTCATGCAGAAGAGATTTGCATAGAAATCACAAAGCTACTTCTTACACCTGTGTATTTTCAATTTTCTACTTATCCACTGGCTGCAAACAAAATAACAATGCTGTCTGTCACATATGCAGTCCTTTTCTTCTTGCCTGGTAATAATCTAGAAAGATGATGGCATTTGACTTAAAAGGAAAAAGGGCTGATCTGAGCATTGTGCTATATTTTCTTTGAGAAGAATCTGATGTAATATCCTACCTCATCTGCCACTCTCTGTGAATCTGTGCTCCTTATAAATCAGTGTTTGAAAATAAACCACACTGTCTAGCATCAAGAGACTGTTAATTAAATTTGAATGTCACAACGAAAACTTTATAAACAACTATTGAGGTTTTATCTTTTAATATCAGAATCTAAATAGAAATACTTAGTGATATTTGCTTTATACATTTAACTGAGCCTTACATTCAGTACTAAAAATTTAAAGTAGCAGCAATTTAATATTCTGCTTTTTTCCCTCCTCAATCTAAAAATTTATTGTGATTAAGACAAAAGATAAATGCCTTGTGGATTCAACCCATCATCTTTATAACGCACTACACTTCTTGGAACATTATTGAAAGTTCATACTGAGAGTGGAGGAGTTTCAAAAATCCCATAATGTGCCTCACTAATGCATGAGATAATATTTCCATGAAATTTTCCCATCTAATATTCACATCCTGCAGTGAAACCTAGAGTTTAATATTCATTTACCATTTCTGTGGTCCTGCTTAATTAAGTGGAAAAAATCTATGTCATGTAGGACACCTCTGACTTCAAGTATCAGAAAACACCAACATACTGGCTTAAACATAGAGAAATTAATTATCTTTCATACCAAGAGGACACACAACTCTGGGAATGGTGATTCAGCAGCAAATAGTACAGGCAAGAAACCAGGTTTTTTAACCTTTATTTTCTCTGGCAAACTCCCTTTACAATTGCTAAGTCCTTGCCCCATTATAGATATCACATACAGACTCCAAAGTCTCCGAAGGAGCAGTAGTCAATTCTTTCTTGTGTGTGTGTTTTTAAGGCTTATTAAATATTTTTTCAGAAGTCACCCAGCAGGCTTCCCCTATATTCTCATTGTCCAACATTGTGTCTACCACCTATACCTAAACCAGTCGTTAGAAATAGAAGTGAACTAGGATATGTAGTTACAATCCATGGTTTCCCCTGGTCCAGGAAAACCATCACTCAGCCATGGATTACATAGTGCATGGGGGTGAACCTAGAATATAATCAGGACTTTCTTACTAATGAATTATAGGGGTTCAGCTTTAGGCAGGCAGGGAAATATTACCTCAAAAATTAAACTAGATTCGGTCCCTAAAGTATTTTACAGTGTAGTGTGGGGAGCTAATGAAACGATAAATGATTGTAACCATTACCACAATGTATACCACTAATAGAATGCAACTGGGGTTCTCATTGAAGAAGGGGCATATAATTTTAGATTAAGGGGAGTAGTCAGAGACAGTACAGCTGAGGAGAAGATTAGAGGACAGATATTATTGCTACCTGATTATAAATGAATGCAGTTTGGGCAATATGTCATAATTTTCTTCAGTGCATTAAGTTTTGACAAAATTGTGTAAGGTATCTTAAAGATTTTTGTTATTGCTTCAGTTACAAGTAAAATGTCATTGTTATATACTTTTCTTGGGATATATATTTACAAGTAAGATGAAATCTAAATCTTCATTATATTGTTAGATTTTATTTTTTCAAACCTGGTGAGTTTCATTGACGAGAGTGATAATGACAATAATGATAGATAATCATAGTGTTACAGATAGATGTGATGGCAGTTTTGGTTTGATTGTGTATAATGTCAGATCCATTGCAGAAAATATTTTACTCTAAGGTTTTGTGTTGGTATACTAAACATCATTAAACTATTACGCAATAAATTGACTCCATCAAGGTAATTTTCAATTATACTGTCACGTAAATAGTAGAAAACAGGTTGTATTTTTCAATTTTTCTGTTATAATCACAAAAGGACAGAGAGATAGATATGAGGTTCTGGACTTGTTGCTGATGGGGAGATTTTTATGCTCATTAAATCCATTTTTGAATAGTACTATGATTTGAGACATATTGCATAACAACCAAATAAGCCGGTTGTCTGATGAAATGCATATATCCAATTCTAGGTAAAACTAAAAATTAGCATGGCAACTCTAAGAGAAAAGCTTTAATTTAAATTTTCTGTTTGTAGAAATGTTCAAATAAAATAGATTAATGACACAGATATTACGACCCTTGTCTTTGGCACATCTTAGATTCAGTTAAGTTTATTTTTAAAAAATTATTGTATCTTGAGCTCACATATGAATTTATGTTAAGTGAGAATGGCATATGTTATATCTAATTGATTTGACATCCCTGAAAATTGTATAACATTTATCTAAAATAAAATATTTACCAAGTTTGTTCTTAATTTGGAAGAAGTCATAGCATATATTGCCTAAAAATTAAAGAAACTTATATAAACCCCTTCATATAGTGGAAGGTTTTATCAGTTACTTAGATAGGCCCAAAGTAGAGCAAACATTTATTATATACTGTATATTATTTTATTGATATTTCATTTTGTCAACTGGTGGCAAAAGTGAAGTAATTATTCATAGCCATAAGAATAATAGTCTTGCCTCCTATCTCCTGACTTGCTAAAGGGGACCTCAGTCTCTGTGAATGTGGCACATCAAACTCAGGATTCAGCATGTTCTCTACTTTTATGTCCCTACTTATTTCACCCTTTCTTCCTTCCTTTTTCATTTCCATCATTTTTCTTTTTTGAATTTTTATTCTGCTATCTACCAAAACTAAAGTTTATTAAATTTCCATTTGACCCATTACCATCTTCTTCATCTTTTCCAAATGAAAATATGTGCATCTTTCTTCTACATATAAACAAAATGAAGTCCTCCCAACCCTTTCATATGCTTTAATTCATGAAATGTCGGAGAATATTAGTTCTCACCCCAAGACACATCAGAATTGTTCTAACATTCACATAACTGGTCTCAATATCTGTCTATTTTTTCTGGCTTTATCAATTTATAGTAAAATTATTTTGGGGTGGATAGTTGATATCCACCCTCATTTCTCTTCCCTACTTTTTGATCAGGAGATTATAAAACTATTGAAATGTGGAAAATAAATATGTTGCCTGAATAATTGATTCAAAATAACAGAAAATTCTGCATTATGCAGTTTGATTATATTTGTATGTGTTCTATATTTAAGGCAAATGTTTTCTCAAAGTGTCTCTTGAACAGTTTTATGATGGATTTATATTTTTCCCATTTCATAGTTTTACTTAAATTAACTGTAAGTGTTAATTTTTGGGGTAAAAAAGATGGAATATTCAAATGCCCTATCCTTCAGAGTTCATCAGTGTGAAAGAGGAGTCTCCCATATCTCAGAGAACTGTGGTAATCTTCCAATGGTAATTAAAGCATTATCTCATTTCATCATTTCATCATTCATCTCACCATTTCCTGGAAAAGGTTATACTGATGACCATCATCATATGGAAACTTTTGAACATCATAATTTCTTGTCCAAATTACACATGTAAGTGTATGCTCCATAAATAGTTGTTGAATAAATTCCAAATGTATGGAATTCAATTATCCATTCATCCATTTATTAAATAAGACTTTACTGAGTGGCTATTATTTACTACAGATTTTTCTAAGCACATAGAGATACACCAGTGAACAAAACAGATATTCCTGCCCTTGTCGAAGCTTATCTTAGGGGGAAACATAATCAATTACATAATAAACATTTAATAATTACATTATATGGGGTGTTGTAAGGTGATAAGTTCAATAGAAAAATACATACAGATCAGGGTGAGATGATCTAGAATGACAGGTTAGCAAGAAGGGGCATATAATTTGCAATTTGAAATAGCGGTATCATGTTTGACCTCAGTGAGGAGATAATCTTTTCAAGCTAGAACTTGGAAGCAGCTGAGAGACTAAGCAATGTAGTTATATGCATTATGGACTTTGGAGTCAGAGAGAAAAGCAAATGTGGAATCCCTAAAGAGGCAACACCCTTGAGTGTTTGAGAAAGGATAAGGAGTTCAGTGTGCCAAATTGTTGTGAGCAAGTAGTGGAAGGAAGCCACATTATATGGGACCTTCAAAGCCATTGTAAAGTTTCTGGGTTTTATACAGAAAACTAATGTGAACTGACTTACATTTTAAAATTATTGCTCCTGCCTCGGTGTTGAGAATATACTATAAAGAGGAGGAATTCAAGATGGAACAGCAGTTAAGTGGCTATTATAGCAATTCAGACAAAAAAATGGTGCTTGCACCAGATAGCCCAATTGGAAGTTATAAAATCTGTTAGTATTCTTTTCTTATTATTGCTATGCTTGGATACATGTGGGATACGTGTGCAGAACATGCAGGTTTGTTACGTATGTATACATGTGCTTTCCTGCACCCACTAACCTGTTGTCTACATTAGGTATTTCTCCTAATGCTATCCTTCCCCTAACCCCCTACCCACCAACAGGCCCTGATGTATGATGTTCCCCTCCCTGTGTCCATGTGTTCTCCTTGTTCAACTTCCACTTATGAGTGAGAGCATGTGACTTGATATTCTGTTCCTGCGTTAGTTTGCTGAGAATGATGGTTTCCAGCTTCATTCATGTCCCTGCAAAGGACATGAACTCATCCTTTTTTATGGCTGCATAGTATTCCATCTGCTAGTATTCTTATAGAGCCAAGATTTCCTAGGTTGTGAGAGAAAAAGAAAAGACTCAGATACTATCGTTCTGTATATCTCAGGGTTAAGCATTCTCTTTAAGAACAATACAGAAATCTAAAAATGAGGTAAGCTCTTGGCAAGATATATTATGTTGAACTTTAATGTAATAAATTATAGGATTTATAGAGTCAACAGCCACAACAACTGTGGTTCACATTTATTGAATGTATAGTAAGGTCCAGACTTTGTAGGAAATGTTCTTACACATGTTATATCTTTCAGTCATTTACAATATCTGAGGGTTCTAGTATTTTTCTATCTCAAGCCAATGGAAAATCCCAATGTAAAAAAGTATGAAATCACTAAAATTCTGGTAAAAGAGCTAATGAACAGTCCTGATATCTCAGTTACCTTGGAAGCTCAAATTTTCACTAACCTGAGCAGTGTAGCAAAATGGTGAAGCTTATGAACTCTAGAGCAGACTGTTTCATTACCATAGTTGTCTCTACCACATACTGCTGTGAGAACTTGAATAAGTTACTTAATCATTCTTTCTCTAAGCTTTTGTTATCTGTAAATTTTGGGTAGCAATGGCACCTGGAGTTGTGGGAATTTTCTTTCTCTGTAGATCTGTAAATATAGAGACAGACATATTTTGTATATATATAAAATATATATATTCTTAAAGTATCTATCTCTATATTTATATCTATACTCTCCATATATTTTAAGAATTAGGTATATAATAAACTATAAACTTTTACTAAAACTGACATTTTAACAAATATTAAAATTGTTTAATACATTCATATCAAAGTAAAAAATTGGATACAATTTAATATTCTATATAAATCACATTTCGAATTGTCACTTTCACTTTTGCATCAATACCATCATTGTAGCTCATTCTATAAGAATTTTATAGAATTATATCTAAGGATATGGAATCTAAAGTAATTTGTAATTATTAATAAAATGGTTGATTTTACACTGGACTCAGAAGAATTGATTACATGGTAGTGGCCAGCATTATGCTTCATATCTGGTATGTATTTGGTACTCAATTTATATGTTTATTTTCTGAGTAACTTCATTGCAATTTCACTTGTGCATTTATAAAACATAAAGCCATATTCATTTCTATGCATCTTATCAGTAATTTCAGCATGGAAAAGAGAAAATTCTTGTGCTGTCTATGAGAAATAGTTTTTCTAAGTAAATTAATAATTTAAAAAAGGATAATTACAAAAATTCAATGACTTTAACCATATAATGAACATACAAGCAATATGCTGATGTCAAATAGCATTTTATATATTCAATAAAGCAAATGTGCCGGTACTTGTATTTGACAATACAAGTCACTTATATTAATATTTGTGCCAGACAGAAATAAGACTCTTGATTTTCACAATGCTTGAACTTCACACTGTTTATAAATTACTCAAGCATTTATTGCGATTACTCCAGACTAGTACATTTCCTGTGCTTCTGAATTGCCTGGCATTCCAGGCCACGCACTTCTTCTTCATTTATTTTGTCCCTATGCAGTACATATTTATTTAGTTAAGACTTTTTCTTGGTATTACGTTATCATTTTTAAATATTCAAAATGCTTTATCGTCCAACGTGGGATTATTCGAAGCTATTAATTTTATTTTATTCTTAAGGTTTTGCATTAATATGAAGTGGTTTTTAATTTTATGATTATTAAATAAGAAAATGAGAAAATACAGACAATTATGGCATAAAAAAGCACAAAACTACCCATAATCTTAAAACGCAGGTGATCTCTGTTTGCAATATTTTCTTCCAGTCTTTGAATACGTTTTTCATGGTTGACATCCTAAGCATATGGCTTTCTCAAACTTTTATTAGCTTTCCCAACTGGCTATTAATTGCAAATGAACTTCAGACACTCTATCTTAGGTTCTCTTCCCTGCAAACTTACACTCTCCTAAAACCCTACTGGGAATTGCATGACATTTATTAATTAATTTGGGAAGAATTAACTTATTTTCACTATACTTAGTCTTCCCACAGAATTGTGATTAAGAACGCAGGACCTGCAGCCACAGACCGAGCGTTCAAATTCTAACTCTAGCACT
Source organism: Macaca mulatta (assembly GCF_049350105.2). Taxonomy (NCBI): domain Eukaryota; kingdom Metazoa; phylum Chordata; class Mammalia; order Primates; family Cercopithecidae; genus Macaca; species Macaca mulatta. Next base: position 129,766,370 of record NC_133411.1, read on the forward strand.
TGCTGTGTATGTAATGATTAATAAGTTGCTTCTCCCCTCTCTATTTTAAATTCCTCTTCTGTAAACTGGGGATGAGGACTGTGTCTATTCCTAAGGGTTGCTGAGAAAATTAAATGTGCTTATTCAGGTGAGCACTTAGAATAGGGCCTGGAACACTGTGAATTCACAATAAATATTAGCTACTATTTTTCATGGATTATATATTATGATTTTCAGTGACATTAAATCACTCATTACATTTATCTTCATATAGATTCCATGAATCATGGTAATTTTATAATTTTGCCTGTTTAACTTTTTGACATTCTTCAGACCTAAACTTACCTGTCACAATGTCACTTCTTCAGGTGACCTTTCAGATATCTCCCTACCCCCACATCTATTATGTTCTTGTAATATCCTGGACTTTCCTAGCACAGCATCTCAGTGCATAATTAAATTGCCATGTAACTCATTTATTGTTTCATCAAATATATAGGAAGAGTCTACCACATACCAGACATTCTTCTAAGCTTCAACGACTAATAAACTGAGTTCCAGCCTTAATGGTATCTGTATTCTGGTGGGGGAGATATGAAAATTAAAAAAAAAAAAACAAAAACAAAACCATGTATAGTATAATTTCAGTAGCAATAAATATTTTGAAGACAAATATTTGAAACATGACCGGTGAACATGTCATCCTTTTATCTTGAAAAAGATTATTAGAGAGAGTACTGTGAGAAGATAATTGAAAAGATAACTGGATAAAATAAGAGAACAAGACATGGTGCTATCTGGAGAAAGCGTATTTCCACCAAAGGCAGAATTGTATAAAGCTGCTGAAATGAGAGCCAGCTGGGGCCTTATGAGGCTTGGAGGCTGAAGCAGAGTGATGAACCAGGAGTAGGTAGAAGTTGTGTCATGACAAGATCAGGACTATATGATTAACTTAAGTCTCATGTTCAGGACTCTGAACTCCTTGAAGTTGTAAATTTGACACTTCGTTTGTTTGTTTGTTTGTTTTTCACATTCAAGACTTAACCCAGAATCTGACCCATAGTGCGTCTTCAGTTAAATAGGCCAGGTGTAGTAGCTCATACTTGTAATACCAGTGCTTTGCGAGTCCAAGGCAGGAGGATCACTTAAGGCCAGAAGTTTAGACCAGCCTGGGCAACATAGTAAAACCCCCATCTCCACACAAAATAAAAACACACACACACATTAGTCAGGCATGGTGTCATGTGCCTTTAGCCCTAGATGCTTGGGAAGCTGAGGCAGAAGGATTGCTTGAGCCTAGGAGTTTTAAGTTAAAGTGAGCTATAATCATACTATTGCATTCCAGCCTGAGTGACAGAGGAAAAATGTTCTTACTGTGGAATTTTCAGGCTGCAGTTCTCAACTGTTTATACACCTTTCCCTACTGTAGTGTGATAGCCTTGAGTACAGAAATTATTTTACTCTTCTGAGTGCTTAGGGTCCTAAAAAATAAAATATTGGGTAACATTGATTTTCAGTAATTTTTTCTTGAATTAATGAATGAGTGAATGAATACTATAGTGAGAAGGCAGAAGAACCCCTGCTATCTAAGGAAGGAAATTAATAGTTTCCACTTGCAGCATATTATTAGTCCATCCTCTTTGAGACTCCAGAGCTGTGGGTGATGTAGTCATGCCAATGTTTTGGAAAGGTCTTGGGAAAGAGGGGAATTGTTATGCTAAACACGTGCCTTTCTACTTGGCACTAAGTTTGTTCATTTTATGCCATTAAAAATATTTTTTACACAGTTTAGTACTGAATATAGTGAATAACAGAATTCCATAGACTGCATGTTATTTTGGTAGTTGCTGATAATGCTTTAATTTAAAAATATAAGGAAAGTTGGGATGTAAATAGTGCTTTTATGCTAAACAAAAGAAAGGCAGAGCAAAGATTATATCCTTTGGATTCAAGCAGTAGTAGTAATTATCTGTGGATGTCAAGAAATCACAATTGCACTTTTCCTCCGTAAGCCTTTCGTGGCAGTGCAGCAGGGGGTAAACATTAAGACTGACAGTTTAAAGGTCTTCCAGTGAGGGAATATGGAGACAGTAATGTCTGCACAACTTTCCTCAACACCACATAGTATTTTGATTTTTTAAAAATACAGATATTTCAGAATCATATATTAACAAATTTCAAACTGTTCTCTTCTGGCTCCTGACAAACAGAAATGGCATGCAGATGGGAAAAGGCCGCTGTCATAATCATAACTTACTATTTGGATTCTTACAAATTTTAATATTTCTTAGTTTAGTTTGTTTAATAGCTCATGGTTTGATACGATTTGATAGTTAATAATGCCTTGAACAAAATAGATGACAAAGGAGTACTTGCTGTTGATTTTACTCATTCGGAATGTAGGTTAATGGACAGGTCTTATCTATTGCCCCTTCTGACTGACGTGTCCACTTTTGATGGTGAGAAAACATTCAGTGTCAACTTCTCATAGAAATGGGCTGAATTCAGGGCTGTATTTACTTAGAAGGCCTGTTTGAGTATCTCCATGGCAAACTGCCTTGTCCTTCTACCGGCCTAGGTAGTAGCATTGTTACTATAGTTAATAAAAGAGTAGCAAAATGTTTTTCTTGTTTTCTACATTTGTCTTCTAATATAGTTATTCATATTAAATGGGTCAGCTGCTCATCAACCCACTGAAATCCCCTTTCAGCCCCAGAACAACACTGAAGCTTTCTTTCAAGCCAATGGCATCCAGTTAATCACCAATTGATCATCCACTGAATGATCAACGTTCTGTCCTGTAATTTCCTCCTTCCTTGATTTCTAAAACTTCACCTACTGGTATTTTCTTTTACTTTTTTCTCTTTTTGTGTCTCAAGTTTTATTTCTTCTTTATGCCAAGTACATCTGCTGCTCCAAGATTCTGTACTTGTCTCCCTTTGCCTTACATGTTGCATATTTTACTGTGATAATCCCTTCTGGTTTTATGGCTTCAAGTCTACTTACAAGCTGGGGACCCTCCAGTTGGTGTCTTCCGAAGAATCTGCTCTTCCAAATTTCTAATCTGTGTGTTCACCTGCCTAATCTGTATATTCACATAACTCCATTTGGGTATCCTGAAGGCAATGTGAAGCCAATGTGTCTGAGACAGAATTCAGGCTCCTCCCCACAAACCTGTGCTGTTCTTTCCTTTGCAACTTTTCCAGCAGACACCCATTTTAGTAAGCCAGGAGAATATTGTTTAAACACTTAGAAAAATTTCTTTATCTGTGAAATGAGAATAATATTTGTCTTGAAGAATTACTTTGCAGATATGTAATGAATTTAGCAAACAATGTGGTTTTAAAAATCTTTATTGATGCCTGTATAATATATACAAATAAAATTAAGACTTTAGATATTTATGTTAAATATCTAACATATTCTGACATATTCTAACATGGATATGTGAGATATCTAAATATATAATATATTCATGTTAAAATATGAAAATATAGAAAATAAGAAAGTTTACTAGTAGAGTTTCCTATATGTTCATTTTTTAAATCACTAAGAAAACTTTTAAATACATAAAATGCTTGAAAATCTTACAGATTAGACAAATGCATTAATAATAGAAGAAACCCTGAATGTAATCTAAATATTCAAAAATAAGATTGCGTTACTATAGAATATCTATTCAACAGAATATTAGGCAGCTATTGAAAGTAGTGTCAGTGTTCATAATATATCACATGAAAAAAATTATTATATAGAATTACATATATGGTTTGATTAAATTATATATAAAATAAATTTCAAAATACAGATTGTAAGTGTATGTGGAAGCTGAGATTAATTTTTAAAATAGTATTTACTATAATTTGTTTTTACAGTTTAGAAAACAAAAATTGCTGAAGCAACAGTTTCTGATCTCAAAAAAAAAAAAAAAAAAACCAAATAAGTATAAGCATTAAGACATACTACAATAGTTTGATATAGTAACAGTAAGAAGTTTATTTTTTCAAAAATAACCTTTTTTTACACAGGATCCTGGAAGGATGTTTCATTTTAAACATGAGACACAAAGACAACAAATTATTTTTTCTGTTTTCTATTAAGGAGACAATTCTTAAAGTTATTAAATTTTGATGATATAATTATGAAATGATGTTAAGGGTATTTTCTCCGTTGATGGCAATTATACCTGTCCAGATCATACTAAATTCCCATATGGTATCCTTATTTTAGCAAAGAATGAAAGGGGGTGATTTGGAATCAAATATGAACTTGAGCTTTTCTAGTTTTGTTTTCTCTTGAGAATTTATGTTGGTATTTTCAAGAAGAGAATTTATTCAGACTCTACAGGGAAATGCTTTATCTGTCTGTCAAAGTGTATGGAGTACTTTTCTGCATCTGGGCAGCAGTAACCTGCAGTCCAGGCACTCAAGTGCCTAATTTGTGGCATTGTTTACTCTATTTATTCTTATAGCAGCCACATACTACTTTGAAATCATATGTTGGTGATTATGTTTGAAGCCTGCATCTATTATTTGAGAATCTTACTGCAAGGCTATATGCATCTTCAAAGTGAATAAATGAAGATTTAATTTGGTGCTTATACCGCACAGAATGCCTTAAATACCAGGTGTTCAGTATATCATGTATGCTTTCCCCTACCTTCCCTAAGCCATTTTATTCTAACAGATGCTGCAGGAGACTGTTCCTTCCTTCTGCTGAAACCAGTGGGGTTCTGATAGCATATTTTTGCAGATTCACTGCTCATGATGAAATCCTTTGAATTCTAAAGTGTTACATTTGTAAAACTTCCTCTAAGCCTCACAGAATTTAGTAGAATCCATCGAGGCACGACAAATGTGAACATGTGAATTGACTTAAGGAAGGACTGTATATTTTTTTAATAACTGAAGAAAGTCAGTAGTATCATAAACATGGATGGTCTCTAAAATCAGACATTTCTGGATTTGTATTCAGATTCATGCTCTCCAGCTGTGTGGCCATAGGTAAATTTGTGTCTCTCTGAACCCATGTCTTCTTATCTACTAACGTGGCAGAACAATACTTATTTCTTAACATAATTTTGAGAGTTAAAATGAAGAGTTGTGTGAAAACATCTAGCCTTGTGATTGACAACTAAAAGACGCTCACTAATACATTTTTGGGTGTCTATTATGCGGCCAACATGGCACTAATAAATGATTATTGAACGGTCCTTCATTTACTAGGGTTTGAGTGTTTGTTTGCTTATTGTCTGTTTCTCCTCCAGTGGTTTGTAAGCTCCATGAAAGCAAGAATTTTATTTATTTTGTTCATGCATGGATGTTCGACTAAATAAATGAATGAGTGAAATATCCTCCAATATAAGTCTTTAAACTGGATAGTATATCCAAATGATATTGAGTGGAGAGTCTCAGAAAGTTCCTCACAAAACATGATCGAAGACAGGGAATGACAAACAAACATAGTTCCCAGGATAACTGCCATTGGTTTGATCTCACTGGGCTGTGAAGGCTAAGGCGGGGAAAAGTTGTATGTCACAGAGGGCTTTGCATGCCATGCCAAGAAGTTAACTTTTTTCTGCAGTCAAGTGGCTTTCAATCTTTGCTATGTGGATCCACATGGGCTCCTCACAGTGCCTCGAAAATGCCAAAGAAATGGAGAGATAGCCATATAGACAGGACTTTATTCTACAACTCCCATTTCTCTCCTGTAATCCCAGTATGAGACATCAACCAGAACTGTTATTTTCTTTATGCATTTAAATACTACTTTTTGAGTTTCTCTGTATGCTTCATTTTAGAAATCAATGTACTACTTTATGATAGATAGAAAAATAACTTTTTAGCAGTGACAATGGAGTATTTGGTGCAGGAGAATGGTATGAAGATTTTATACTTTAGATATATAATCTTAGCAGCTCTCTACAGGATGAATTCTCAGGCTTTTAAGGTAGGTAAAAAAGTTAATCATGGTACAACCAGGGTGGAAAACACAGAGACACACATGGATTTTAGTGTGAAGATGTGCAATCAATTTAGTTCCTTCCTGTTATTGCACAACTTGTGGAATATCCAGCAAGAGGTGTCCGACTAAAAGTTAGGTAGACAAATATGATGATTGGGAACATTTCTGAGCTGAATACATAGATTTGGGTGTCATTTGCATAGTGGTCAAATTATAAGAGTTGATAAAAATTAACTAGTGAAGGTTCTTGAAGAGGGGCAGTGGACCAAGGATGGATTCTTAGGAATAACTGGCTCTTCAGAGACCAAATTGCTGGATAGAGTCCAGCAAGGAGATGAAGAAATGGTAAGCAATGTAAAAAAGAAAACTAGGACGTTTGATTAACTAACTTGAGGTAATAGGATAGTTTGGAAGCCATGGGCATGTTGAGTTTAAAAGGAATAAATGAAGGTATGAAATATAAGATGTCTATTGAATTGATGAAATAGAGAGTCAAAATTATGCTTCATGAATATGGAAAGCAAAATTGTTATTTACCCTGAGATGATCTTTCTAGCACTACCACATCATCTATGTTTAAATTATCGCAATGCTCAGCTGAGAATCTTTTGCTCTTTTTATTGCCTATGGACTCACTTATGTTTATTTAGTCTGAAAACTGTTCATATGGACATTAGAGTTAATTGTTTTGTCATTTATGAATATTGAGGAGTATGAATAAAGCACAAATTATATACCAGAACAGGATAGTCTTAAATATGAGCCCTTTAATCTCATGTTTAAAATATGGCATTTAGGTTTCATATTTGTGAGAAAATAGAGGTACAAGTTATACTTTGTATGTCAACAGATCTCAGAATCTAACAAGTTCTGTGCATGAATCTGATGGAATATTTCCCTGGAAAAAAATAGAGATATATGTGGGCAGTAGATATTTGTATTTAAAAATCTATAGTAAACTAAAATATTTAATTCTGGAACACAGAGAACAGGAATTGTGAATTAGAAATCTTCATAGCTCTTCACATGCTCTTAAACTATAGGAGAAGCCTTGCATAGAATGATTGGGAGCTTCAATTCCAATAAAATCTGGGGATTGCTGTTGTCACAGTGGTGTGCTGGATCTGGCTCGCACCACCTCATAGAAACCAATTTTATATACCATTTCTCAAGTTCACATTCAGTGATATCATGTTGGTAATTGCAATCAGGCATGGTGGAAATATTAACACCATGGAACTCATAAAAAAACTACAGATAAAAGCTTGTTTCCACCCCTGAAAAGCTAGTTGTTAAAATTGACCAGCACATCACTGGATTTGCATCACTGACAGAAAACACAGAAAATGCAAAGGGCATTTATCTTCACCTTTAGTAGGACTCTTTTTTGTGCCTTAGTACATTAAAATACAATTGCATAAAGTGCTGTATCCATTCTTAATTTTCACAGCAAGACAAGTCTGGCAATGACAGTGCCTTATACACTACATAGGACCGATTCTGTTTGAATGCTCACTCATTTAGAATATTGCATCATATTAACATGAACAGGCTCATAATCAATAATGCCAATAAAAAGCGTTCTGCTCGCTAGCCAGAGAGACAGACTGGTGATAGCTATGTGGAAGATTCCCTGGTGAAAAGGCCCTGAACATAGCTGGTGAGAGAGACTGGTGCTGGTAGCCCTAGGGGGCTACAAATTGGTCTTGACAGAAATAGACACTCACCCTGGACTGGGCTTTGCTTTCCTAGTAGAAGATGCAAGTGCTCAGAGTACTACAGAGAAACGAAAATAAAAGACATTGCACAGATTTGGATGGCCAACCATCATTTCTTTAGACCAAGAAACACACTGTACAGCTCATAGTGTTCAGCAGTGCGCATAGAGATATCCTCCTCAGAGTAATAGTTTGGTAAGAATTATAATGGACAATTGGTTTATCAGTTGTCTAAAATAAGATAAAATTAAAACACGTAAGGCTGGTTTACACATCTTCATGAGTATGTTCATGCTTAACATGAGTAGAAGTAAAGGAATGTCCCCACTAGACTTTTCTTCCATTTTTGTTGGTTGATCTGAAAATGAGGGAGTGGGTAATGATGCTGGTGTGGCTATATAATTCTTGCCAAGGGAGCAGTATCCTGATATAATGATGATGCTATTTTTTCTTTCTTCCCACTATCACTTGATTTTTTTCCCTACCTGATGCAGTGGTCCTAGGATCAAGGCTGCAACCACAAGTGTTGGAAGCATATACAATTCCTAAGGAGAAACTGTAACTACGTTTTTAAACCTTAGGCCCAAATTCCTAAGGGCCTGATGGGGATAGGTTGCGCCTTTACCCCATCTGGCAAAAGTGGAGCTAAGAATGAGTGCATATATACTGCCGGATAGTAAAGATGGCCCACTAGGTCAGCACCTATGTAACCTTACCCCATATGAAAGGGAGTGGACCAAGGAGGAGGTACTGTTAGACTAATATTGCTGTCTGCAGTCTAGACCAGCACAGTGGTAGATTCTAATGTCCCTTCCAAAGGTGAAAATTTGGGGTATAAATGGAAGAAAAAGGAATGAATAAATGAATTTTAATTAGGGAAAATCAGATATTATAAATGCACCTCACAAGAGGCTCAGAGTAAGAGATGACATGTCTCTTAGCTCAATTATACCAGATGCCTGAAAGGGTAAAGCTATATGTTTGTTGAGACAACTTTTGCTGTTGGAACCTGACAAAATGGAATGGAAGCCTGCAAACCTGAGTGGCCTCACCCAACATACAATGTGATGATGCAGTGGACTATTTATTAATATGACTGAAGTATTCTAGTATTCTGGTAATGTGGTGGTATCTCTGGAGTTCTATATCCTTTTTTTTTTTCTTTCTTTTTTGAGATAGAGTCCTGTTCTGTCACCCAGGCTGAAGTGCAGTGACTCAATTATAGCTCAACTTGAACTCCTGGGCTCAAGCTCAAGTGATCCTCCCAACTCAGCCTCCTGAGTTGTTGGAACTACAGGAGTGTGCCGTCATGCCCACTAAGTTTAAAATTTTTTAAAGAGATGGGATCTCACTATGGTGGCCAGGCTGGTCTTGAACTCCTGGCCTCAAGAAATCCTCCCACTTTAACATCTCAAATTGTGAATTCTTTTGTTGTAAGGGATCTGGGTTTAAAAAAGAGGATAGACTGTAATATTATAAAAATATATATTTGGGTTTTGACCCCATTTCCCAGTGTACAACTCCCCAGATCCCTATTTGTGCAAAATTTCTACCCATATTGCTGAAGATTATTTAAATTACTCATTCAGTAGCTCAAGAAGTTGTATAATCATGAACAACATTAGACCTATGCTCTGCTCTTTCAGTAATGCTGTTGTTATGCAACTGGGAAGCAGCTAGAGTTTTCAAACTGTAATTAATACAGAAACTTTAGAATCCAGCCTGATTACCTAGACTTTCCACAGTTTTAATGAATTGGTTTAAAGAGTTTCTAATAATTTTTGTCATTTTTTATCAATTGTTTTCTTTCTTTTCATTTTATTTTAGTGTTTACAATGTATCCCTTGGTTTGAAAAAACAAACAAACAAAAAAAAGATTAAGGAGCCCTTTACCAAGTAAAATGTTTTTACTATACTTTCAATGCATTAAAACATACTTAAAAGTTACATTTATTTTATTTCAATCTATGTTATCCCTTACTTACAGTGATGTGTGTACATTTGTGCAGATAGAAAAAAAAACTACTTATTCATTAATAAAACTGTGTAACTGATTTTTTTTAGCTCTTATTTTTAAATGTGTTACATCTATAATCTCCAAGTAAAAGGAGTGACGCACAGGGGATGTAAGCCCTGGGATTCATTGCACATGTGTTCTTTCCTCTCTTGCTTGGAGCCTGAAGCGGGAGGGCTCCTGGCCCGGGCCTGCCTGCCCAGAGCATTGGCACTGGTGACCATTTGGGTTTCCTAGGAAAAAGCCACATAAGGGGAAGTAGCTGAAGAACAAAAGCAGGAGTGAGGAGGGAAGAGGGAACAGGAGGCTGGGGCTCATTTTTCACACTCCTCTGTGTGTGTGTGTATGTGTGTGTGTAAGTGCATGTTTATTCGTTACAGTTTTTCTCATTTATAATATGTTCTTTTCACTAGGAAGGAAAGCCTTTGAGACTGATAATTGTCATTACATTTAGAACTTAGTAAAAAATGTTATTTATTTTTTATTTTGCAGCAGCTGTTGCTAAACATGAAAGATAGTACAAATGCTAACCCGGCTGGGATTTTATTTTTTTTGAAAATTCTTATACCAGTACCTAGTAAACATTGGTTGATGTTATCTGATTGGAAAATAAACTGCTTTTTACATTTTTTTCTGAATTCATTCCTTTATTAAAAGGCAAAGTTGTATATTGCAGCACCCAGCATATTTCTTTTATTCGTATTTGTGCCTGTTACTATTAATATGAAATATTTATCTTCCCAAGTTTAAAACAATGTTATAGAGATTTTCACTAGTTTGAGATAGCATATTGAATATCTGTACAAATCAAGAATACTTTGTTGGACTTAAAAATGAAACAATATCTACATTCAGCTTGACAAGTATCTATTGGATGAATGAATAAAATTTGGACACATTTTTCTTTCAAATTTCAGTTTTGCAACAGATCTCCAGAATCATTTTCATTTTGGAAGCTGAAACTCTATGGCCATTGAATACCAGGTCCCCATTTCATCATCACCCTAGCTTATGACAACACCATTCTACTTTCTGTTTCTATGAATTTAACTTTCTTAAATATCACATAAGTGGAAGCATACATATTTGTCTTTTGAGATTGACTTATTTCACTTAGTATGAGGTCCTCAAAGTTCATTCATGTTTTACCACTTGACAGAATTTCCTTCTATTTTAAAGGCAAAATGATATTCCATTATATGTATATACCAGAGTTTGCTTATCCATTATCTGTAGGCGGACATGCGTGTTGCTTCCACCTCTTGGCTATTGTGAATAATGCTGCAAAGGCTGTGGGTATGCAAAAATGTCATCAAGATTCTGCTTTCAAAGTGGGGATGTGTATATCCACATTGGATGCATCATTTTATAATCCTATCAACAGTGTACAAGTGGTCTGGTTTCTCCACATCCTTACCCATATTTGTAATTTTCTGGAATTTTTTAAATAGTGGCCATCCTGATGGGTATAAGTGAGAGCTCATGTGGTTTTGATTTCCTTTTCTCTAATGATTAGTGATCATGAGCATCTTTTCACATGCTTGTTGGCCATTTGCGTATCTTTGGAGAAATGACTACTGAAGTCATTTGCCCAGTTTTTTACTCATATTATTTGTTTTTTTTTTTCCCTTGTTGTTGTTGTTATTGTTGAGTTACAGTTCTTTATATATTCTGGTTTCTTTATTTAGTCTTTATATATTCCTTATCAGATATATGATTTTCCTCCTATTCTGTAGGTTGATTTTTTTTTTTACTGTTATTGCTATGCAGAAACTTTTAAGTTTGATATAATCCCACTTGTATATTTTTGCTTTCATTGCCTGTGTTTTTGTGTTATTCAAAAATCATTGCCAAATACAATGTCATGAAGCTTTTCTCCTATGTTTGCTTCTAGGAATTATCTAGTTTTCGGCCTTATATGTTTTAAAATCAATTGTGAATTAATTTGTGTACACCATGGAAGGTAAGGATCCAATTTTTTTCTTTTGCATGTGGATATTCAATTTTCTCAGCACAAATTATTGAGGAGGCTATTCTTTCCTCATTGAATGGGCTTGACATCCTTGTCAAAGATCATTTCACCACACACACAAGGTTTTAATTATGGGCTGTCGATTCTACTGCATTGGCATGTATGCCTGTCTTTATGCCAGTACCACAATGTTTTCATGACTAAAATTTGGTACTGTGTTTAGAAGGAAGGAAGCATGAGATCTCTAACTTTACTTTTCTTTTTCACTTTTTTTAAGACAAAGTCTGTCACCCAGGTTGGAGTGCAGTGGTGCAATCTTGGCTCACTGCAACCTCTGCCTCGTGGGTTCAAGTAATTCTCCTGCCTCAGCCTCCGCAGTAGCTGAAATTATGGGCATACACCACCATGCCCAGCTAATTTTTATATTTTTAGTAGAGAAGGGGTTTCACCATGTTGGCCAGGCTGGTCTCGAACCCTTGGCCTCAAGTGACAACCTTCCTCAGCTCCTAAAGTGTAAAGGTTTTTTTGACCATTTGGGGTCCCTGGAGATTCTATATGAATTTTTAGGTTTTTTTTCTATTTCCTAAAAGTGTGTCATTGGGATATTGACAGGATTTACATTGAATGTGTAGATCACTTTGAGTAGTGTGTATTTTAACAATATTAAGGCTTTCAATCATCTCATGAACATTGGATGTCTTTCCATTTATGTGTGTCTTCTTTAATTTCCTTCAGCAATGTTTGACAGTTTTTAGTGCATAAGTCTTTTGTCTCATTAGTTCAGTTTATTCATACTTCATGCTTTTTTGTTCTATTGTAAATAGTATTGCTTTCCTAATTTCCATTTGGTGTTGATCATTCTCAGCGAATAGAAACATAACTAATTTTTGTGTGTTGATTTTGTGTACTATAACTTTGCTAAAATCTGTTGTTAGTTCTAACAATGTGTTTGTGTGTGTGACAGAGAGATCTTTAGAGTGTTCTACATATAAGATCATGTCATTTGTGAAGAGAAATGATTTATGCAGATAAATGATTTTATTTCTTCCTTTACAATTTGGATTCCTTTTACTTTTTTTCTTTGCCTAACTGCCCTGGCTAAGACTTCCAGTACTATGCTGAATAAAAGTGGTACGAGTGGACATCCTTGCTTTAGTCCTGACTGAGTGGGAGAAACTTTCAGTCTTTCACCTTGAGCATGGTGTTAGCTGTCACTTTTACATACATGGCTTTACTGGGTTGAAGTAGATTCCTCCTATTCCTAGTATGTTGAGTGTTTTTTTTTGTGTGAAAGGGTGTCAAATTTTGTCATTTTTTTTTTTTTTTGCTTTCATTGAAATAATTATGTGAGTTTTGTCCTTTATTCTGTTAATGTGGTGTGTTACCTTGGTTGATTTTTACATGGTGAGCCATACTTGTATTCCAGGAATAAATACTATTTGATCACAGTGTATATTCCTTTTAATGTGTTATTGAATTTACCTTGCTGTATTTTGCACATCTTTTCCTGTAATAGCTTTACCTGACTTTTTTTATTTTTATTTTTTTGGAAGAGTTTGAAAAGGATTTATGTTAATTCTATTTTAAGTTTCTGGTAGAATTCTTCAGTAAAGCCATCTAGTACGGGATTATTTCGTTTGTTCTGTTGGTTTGTTTGGAGATTTTAGACTGCTGATTCAATCACCTCACTGGTTTTATTTCTGTTCAGATTTCTTAATTTCTAAATGATTCAGTCTTGATAGGTTGTATTTCCAAGAATTTATCCATTTTTGCTAAGTTATTTATTTTGTTTGCATCTTAAAATTCTTAGTATTCTGTTACTTGTCCCTAGAATGCTACACAATACTGATGTTGAGAAATTTGTTCTTTAAATAGAAAGAAAGAAAGAAAAAACACATTTTGGAGATCAATTCAGGAAATATATGAAGCAAAGAAAGCTTAAGAAAATGCCTTTTTGGGCAAAAAGTGTAGGAACTAGGTATTAGAGTGGTATAAAGAATCATGAGGGAAGAAGAAATTTCTGGAAAAAAAGAAGAAAACTCTGTCCATATAGGAAATAACATATTTAATAAGTAGAATATACAATATGGAATTATTTGACAGTCTTTTGTAAAGCATTACTCCTATCAGTAATACATCTATGGGGGCTTGTGGATATAGCTGTAAGGTAATCTTCTCTTTGATTTTATTGAATAAAGTTAACTATTTCATTAAGTTGGAGGGTGGGTATAAAAACGAAAATAACCTGGCCAACCTAGTATCTGGAGTTTCCAATCTATATATGATATTCTTAGTGAAGAAAAAAATTAGAAATTTATTTATTTAATATTTTTATTTCACGTTTTTTCTTAATTATTTGAAATTCACTTTTAACTTTTCAAGTTTTAATATTTGCATGACTACCCCCTTCCATTTTGTCCATTTAATAAGTTTAATAACATCATCATTATGGCTGAAAGTGAGGGAATGATTTTTGCATGTGTTACAAAGCCTTTTTAAACTAGTAAAATCCTATGAACATATAAAACCAAACCATTTTAAAAGTTCACAGGCTCACAGTTGATCGTAGATTTCTCTTCTTTAGCACAGAGTTCAAAATTTGGCCTATTATCTTGGTAGGTGCATTTGTGTACCAACTTGATTGGACTTCATCAGGGAGTGACTGAGTGATTTGTGCTCAGTGTCAGTAGTTACAGCTTTAAGCAGATAGTTCCATACTGCAAGAGGCAATTTAGCAAATAGCAGTGAGCAGAAAGATAGGGACACCTACTGAGACAAACCAAGATGAATTAAAAGGAACTGGCTGGATCAAATACTAGTTTTGCAGAGGAGATCTGGTTCCTGGAATTTTTGTGTGACATTAATATTTCCTGCATAGGAAACTATTATTTACATACAACATTTACCACTCTCCAGGCACTAACAAATAAAAACACTAATAAGACATGACTCATGTCTTCAGAGAACATAAATATAAATGGAAATAAATAGAGATAAGCAGTAGCAAGCGGAATAATAAAGCAGGTATAATTTTGGGAAGCCACCCTAACAGAAAAATTTAGTGAAAGATACTGAAAACCAAAGTTTCTATAAGTGAGTATGTAACAAGAACAATCCTTTAATAGGATGCTTATATAAAAGATGGTCTCTGTATTATGAGATATTTAGATATTGTTATAAAAATTTAAATGCTGAAATATGAATATAGATCTGGTCTCTCAAAGTTGCATGTATCTAAATACACACCATTAAGTATTGAGCTGCTGTCAAAAGACAAGGCTGAAAATGCAGATCACAAGCTTTTACATGGTTATGAGAGGGGAATGGGTTACTTTTCTTTGTCTAACTCAACTATGAGAACAAGTCTTTAAAAGAAAGAGACAGTTGTCATGTCTGAGTTGTGCATATAAAAATCAACCTTTTAGAACGTATATTGAAAGATAAAATTGGGACTAACATGAGTCAACAAGTGATACAATCTACTTAGATAATTTTAACAAATTGGTTTATTTTACATTGTACATAGGAAGTCAATAACCCTAAGTTTAAACCTAACAATAGCACCACTCTCTAAGAAGACTTGCAAAAAATGTTCTGGCTGTAGAAGTTTCTTTGCTTCTTCTCTCATTAGGAAAAAATCATTAGCACACATTATCAATTTAAGAAGGAAATTTTTAATGAAAAATCATTAGCACACATTATCAATGTGTGCAAATCATTAGCACACATTATCAACTTAAATATCTTTACTGGATGTTTCATATTTTTAGCCTTCTAGAAATTCTGCAATTCCTGTCAGGTTCGAGGAAGTAGAGTTCTGGATGAGATTTTTCCGTAAGCTTCAAATAAATTACTGAAATACTAAAACATATTTTAAAATTTATATAATAGATGAATGAAATCAGAAATGGCAGACTTGATCTACTAAAATGCTTTATGGCAAAGGCAAATATACTCATATGCTTAAATGGTTATATTATAACCTCTAGGACCCTGGAATATTATTCAGTTTAAAGTTTTAGCTTAGCTAGATGAATGACAGACTAATAGGTCAGTGATTATTACTTCTAAAACAATGGCAATGTCATTGAATACTTAAGGGGCTTTGGTCTCTGCTTTTCTTCTGTTCAGATGCTATTTGCACATAAGCAGAAATGGTGCCCTGATTCATTTTTCTTCTCTTCTTTCTGACCCATTCTCTGGGTATTTCATGAAGCTGTATGGTGTCTTGTCAGATTTCCTCACTAAAGTTAAATTTTTTTCTCTTTGGAATTCATAAAACATTTCTATAGGCAAGTTTATCTACATTTTCTTTATGGCTTTTGTATTTTTTGTTATGGCTAAAAAAGACTACTTCCATATAAAAATTATAAATAAATTCACACAGACTTTCTACTGGAAGTTTCTTGTGTTCATTTCTCTTTTACTTTTAAACATTTTATTTGAAAATACCACACTTTTACTACTGTACTGTACTGTCACTTTTGTCATAAATCAACTGACTATACATGTGTGGGTCTATTGCTGCCTGTCTATTCTGTTTCTTTGGTCTACTTTTGTATGACTATATCAATACCACACTGTCTTAATTATAACAACTCTGCAAAATGTGTCAATATATGGTAGTTTAAATCCTCGGCTATTTTTAAACTTTCTTATTTCTATATATATTCTGGAATCAGTTTTCCAAAATCCTCAAAAAAGTTCACAGGAATTGGTGGAGGGGGACAGATTATCTTTAACATTTAGATTAACTGAAGTATAATTTACACTTTTATAATATGCAGCACTATTTTTATTTTGCATTATTTTTATTTTTCTGTGTTTTAAAATGTTATTTTTATTGTATGATACCATAAAAAGGTATCATTTAACTTTACATTTTACTTTCATAGCAAAATCATAGATCATTTTTTACAAAAGTAAAGAGCTCAATTAATATTCCTTTTAATATATACCTCAATTTATTTACTTTTTCTTTAATTTCTCTCGCATTATTATGTAGTATTTTATATAGAACACTTGAAGATATTTCTTTAGCTATATTCTTCCACATCTGATATATTATACTATAAACATAAATAGCATATTTTTAAATAATTTTTTATATAGAAGTACAGTTAATTTTGCATGTTGACCTTAAATTTGCTGATTTTGCTAAATTCACTTATTAATTCTAATAATTTATGTGTATATTCCTTCATATATTTATTTATTTATTTTATTATTGAGGCAGAGTCTCGTTGTGTTGGCCAGGCTAGTTTCAAACTCCTAGGATTAAGAGATCCTCTAGCCTCTGCCTCCAGAATAGCTGCAATTGTAGGCATGTGCTACTCCATCCAGCTTTCTTTCATAATTTTTACGTATGCAATCATATCTATCATCTATAAACAAGGAAAGTTTTATTTCATCTTTCTTCATTCTTATAACTTTTATTTCTTTTTCAGTTATTACAAAGTTTTGGCATTTTAGACCAATGTTGAATAGCAGTCACAATAGTAAACCTTTTTTTCTTATTCCAGATCTCAGAAAAAAGCATTCAATATTTCATCATTAAGTATCTGTGGAGTGTTTTGTTTTGTTTTGCTTTGTTTTTTTGACAGTATCTCGCTCTGTCACCCAGGCTGTCGTGCACTGGCCCGATCACAGCTCACTACAGCCTTTGTCTCCCTGGTTCAAGCAATTCCCCTGTCTCAGCCTCCCGAGTAGCTGGGATTGCAGGCACATGCCACCAAGCCCGGCTAATTTTTGTATTTTTAGTAGAGACGGGCTTTCTCCATGTTGGCCATACTGGTCCCCAACTCTTGACCTCAGGTGGTCCGCCTGCCTCAGCCTCCCAAAGTGCTGGGATTGCCGGCATGAGTCACCACGCCAGGCCTCTCTGGGGTTTTTATAGATACTATAAGATTTAGAAATTTCTATTCTGGTTTTTTGCTAAGTATCTTTCTTTTTAATCATAATTTGTTATTAAATTTTTTCAAATGCATTTTCTGTGTCTATTAAGATGATTTTCTCTCCTCTTGTTAGCATTTGTCTGATCTTCATTTATTTACAATTAAGCTTTTTGTATCACAGTGTTTTAACTGCATTTATTTTATAGAATATGTAATATTTCATTATTTTTACAAAATACATGGGTTTGAAGCCTATGAATAAATTCATTTACATTTGCTAATGTAATGAACATGTTAGTTTGAATTTCTGTTGTCTGCTTTATTTTTAATGCTTCTATTTTCAATGTTTTGTTACTTGTGGGTTTTTTTTTTTGAATCTGTCTTTTATAGTTTAGATGTCTGTGTGTGCAGGTATGCCAATTTTCCTCAGAAAATTTGGAAAGTTTATAATGCTTTTTTTCTCAGCTCTTACATTCAAAACTTTTGATATTGCATATCATATTCTTGATAAGTATCTTCATTATGTATTTTTTAATGTTAGTTACCCCTTGATCTCTGAATTTATTTTTTAATTTTAAATTATTTTTGTTTTAATTTTAAATAAAAAGTATTAATTTTAATTTTACAAAATATATTAAAAGCATAATTTCTTCATTTAATTCTGCACCTAATACCTATTGGCTTTCTTCAAAGCAAGATTAATTGTAAAATAATGCATCTAAACTTTTTTCTATCTGTATTTCTTTCTCCTTTCTGCTTTAACAAATTACCATGAACTTTGTGTCTTAAAACAATGTAAATAAATACATTATTTGTTAAAAACTCTGGACCCCATAAGTCCACAATGAGTCTCATGGATCTAAAGTCAAGGTGTCAGCAGGGCTGGCTCCCTCTGGGCTCTAAAGGAGAGTCCATCTTCTTGCCCTTTTCAACTTCTAGAGCTTGCCCACGTAACTGAGCTCATGGCCCCCTTCCAGTCATCAATGCACCATTCCAACCTCTGCTTCCATCATTACAGCTTGCCTTTCCCTTCATCTGACAGAAGGCTGTGATTATGCTAAACACACCTGAATAATCCAGGAAAATCTTCCATCTAAAAATCTTTAATTTAATTGCATATGCAAAGTTCCTGTTCTACCTATTTTCTTGGAATGTAACTATTTATAGGTTCCCAGGATTAGAAACTGAACATCTTTGGTGTCATTATTCCATCTCCCACACTCTTTTCTCTTTTTTCTTCTCTTAATATTTTCTTCTACTGTATTTTATGTGGTTTATTTTCAGGCATTCACCTCCTATAATCCCATTTCAGTGTTCCTTTTATATCTTGGTTAGTAAAATTTAGTTTTGAGAAGCTTTTGTTTGATTTTTTTTTTCAAGAAAGTCTCACCACTGGTATATTTCATAGGTGATTTAAAAAAATGTTTGAGGGTGTGGGCTATAGCTTTCATTGTGAATGTCTGCTCAGTTGGTATAATAGTGTTGGGTTAAACTTTCTTTCCCTTAGAATTTCAGAGTTATTGTTCTGTCTTCTGCATTCGAATATTGTAGTGAACTGTCTGAAGACAGCCTGATATTTGTCCAATGGTAAGAAACTTTGCAAACTTTATCTTTTAATTTCAATTACTTGAGATATATTTTATTACTAATAGTTTTGTAGCAGACGTTTCTGCTAGAAAATGCTCTTTCATGGTTACTTTTACTTTTTGCTGTATTTTAGGAGATTTTTCTTCTGTCTCTGAAAGCATTTAGATCTTATTAATTGAATTTGCTCCTTCAGGGACTCCAGTTATCCTTGGTTTGGTAAACTTTGCCTAACTTTCATACTCATAGTCTTTTTATTATTTGCTTTAATCACTTTATTTTATCCTTTGTTTTCATTCCTAATATGTTGTTTTTTTTCCTATTGATTAGTGAATCATTTTTACCTATTATTTTCCTTTATGCATCCAATATATGTAATAATCCAGTAGTAGTGTAGCACTGGTCCTATATTTGTCTTCTTATACTTCAGTTTTCCTTTTCATCTCTTTCTGTTGTTTTATAACTTTATCTTTGAGATATTGTTACTGAGCAATGGACTCACTGTACAATGTACACAGAAGCTGATACTATGGCACTTGCTTTTGCAAAAAAAGGAAGACTTTATTGTGACTTCAACCAGCAAGGAGACAGGAGGCACTGATCCAATTTGTCTCCTCTATCTGGGGTCTGGAGTAAGCTTTATAGGTTAAAGAGGACAAGTTGGTATGTGAAAGTGCTGGCAGGGTAGGTTTTGTTGGAAGGACTTCAAACAAGACTATAGTAAGGCATGGAGTGGAGTCTTCTTACCAGATATTCCTAGAAAAGGGACCCTTTACTTCTGAGGGTGTTCCAGTTGTCTGGCGCCAGCCATGTCTCAATCTTTCAGTTCCATGGGGGTGGAAGGGGGATTGGGGAAGGAGACGGATCTTTAGTTCTGGGTGTTATCTGAGGTCTGAATTTTCTATCTTGCACATGCTCTGTCTGCATATCTTGCAGACTCCTAGCTCTGTGCCTGCAAAATAACTGGACATTCTATTATCAATAGAGAACAGCCAGATAAGACTGGCCCAGCACTTACAATATTGATATATTAGATTCGTGTTTCCTGTTAAACTTTTAAATGTAAATTATCCATTATTTTCTTTTAAAACAGACTTCATGACACTTCCCACCTGACTCACTTATAACATGGACAACTTAGTCCACATTTTCTATTTGCATCATTATTTTTTGCATACATTTGTCATAAATACTTTCTTTTCCCTTATCTGACTTTTAGTCATCTTTTCTCAAAGCTATAGCTCGCCTCTGTGCGTGGCTGGTGTGTATTTGAGGAAAAAGGATTGCCAATGGGGGTGAAACAGGAATCAACTGAAACTAGGTGTAAAACTAGTTAGAAAATTTGAATTGTATCTTTTAACTTAATGTCCTATAACCCAATTCACTGTAGAGAAGATGTATCCTCCTCCATGCCAGAAGATCTGCAGGTTTCAAGGAGCTCCTATGAATTTGGTGCAGAACCTTAGAGTCTTGGTATTTATCAGCGAGCAGCTGCTGAAGCAGTTTTTGACCCCATTTCACCCTGGCTTCTCCTGAAAGTCTTTCTCAATCCTCCATAATCATAAGAAGATAAAGAGATTGTCAAAGTGATTTTAGGGCGCTGTGCTGAGTCCAAAGTGGGTCAGATATATTTTACGTGTTCTTTTGCTTCTTACTACCCAGAAATCTTTTATTTATTCTTCTCTACATTTATGTTTAATGAAATTATTGTTTATGCATGGCATCTTGCTTCTGAGTGTTTGAAATGTTTCTGCTTTTTCTCTCTGCTTTACTCCCAGCCAGAAAACCAAAATCATTAAGATCAACCATTTTCCTTTTTCTGAGGTGTTTTGGAAGTTTGTTCTCTTTAAGCAGCCTCCATTCTTTCTCATTGTGCTCTTTCCATCCATGGATTTTTACTAGATTTTTTCAGGATGTTTTAGAATCACCTTTGTCTCCCTCTGCTTCTGATTGGACCGTTAGGAATTGCGTAGAGCATTCAGGGTTTGTAGAATATTAAAACAAAAACAACAACAAATAATACTCTCCTTCTCTGGCTACCGGGTTTTCATTTTATGGCCTCCAGTGTATTAGTGGAGGGTGGTGTATGTTGCTTTGCCGTGTTTTGTTTTAGCCTTGTATTTATTTTATTCTATTTTTAATTTTTGAGATGGAGTCTCATTCTGTTGCCAAGGCTGTAGTGCAGTGGGGCGATCTCAGCTCACGCAACCTCCTCCTCCCGGGTTCAAGTGATTCTGCTGTCTCTGCCTCTGGAGTAGCTGGGATTGCAGGCACCCACCACCACGTCCGGCTAGCTTTTTTCTTTTCTTTTTTTTTAAGTAGAGAAGGGTTTCACCATGTTGGCCAGGCTGGTGAAACTGTCTGTATCTCCTGACCTCAAGTGATCCGCCCACCTTGGCCTCCCAAAGTACTGGAATTAGAGGTGTGAACCACCGTGTGTGGCCCTTAGCCTTTGTATTCATAATTTTAGTTTGGAGGCAGTGAAATTTTGAGCTTTGGCGTAATTTTGTCATCTTCAGAGGCTTGTATTTAGATTTGTTCAATTTTTTCTAAAAGCTTTTTTTCTAAATTTAATTATATTACATTTTTGTCCCTTTGTATCATTTCCATAAAACGATTGAAACAGAAACATGCTGCTGAATGTGATCTCCGTGGCCCAGGAACCAGAACTGTGATTGAATTTGGTATAAAGGTAGTGATACTGAGGGAAATGAGATCTGCGTCTAATCCTGGTATTGTTCCAGTTAAGTGTGATTTTGATTTGGGAAACATCTCTCTTCTGAAGTTATAATTGATTTTCTGAAATGTACCCTTAAGTCTTTAAAAAAGTAAGACATTTGGAGATACAAGAGGAATTCGGAGATTTTTTTTGGTGAAGTGTGTCTTAGTAAGAAGACTTGAGCCAACTGGAACTAAAACTACGTCCTTCCCAATTTTGTCAATATTTTTCCATAATTTTGCAGTGTCTATCTTTGGAAAATTTCTTTCAGATGAAACACTGGATTAGTAGTCTGCAACATTCACTATGTATAAGAATTGCTTGGGAATTTTTTAAAACAATAGCTGCCCAGGTCCTAGCTCCAGCAATTTGTTTTCAATTTGTCTGGGTGCAACTCTGATAGTGATTTTTTTTTTTTTCAAAAGCTCTTGGAGGTCTTTAATGTATAGCCAGAGTCGAGAAACATTGTAACAGAAAATCAATCAGGGGAATAGTCATTTTCAGGAAGGGATGCAAGGGAATACTGGCTTAACTGGACCACAATTTGAGAGTAATTGAAAGCAAATTATTTCCGCTTCATTGGGATTTACAGGAGAAATTATTTTGACTTAAACTATTGTCCAACATAGTTATTGGATAAAATCATCTTTCTTCTGAGGACTAAAAAGCAAGCTTTCATTTAAATTTGAGTGAAAAATATTAAAATATTAATTTAAAGTCAGCTCCATTTGAAGAAATTTGCTTCATCAGAGTTGCCAAGAGATGCATTTCGTTATTCGCTGTTGAAGAGAAAGTTTGCTTTTAAGTTTACCTGAAACTTACCGTGAAGAAAAAGCATTCAAAGTTAAATGTGATTGAAAATCCCAAACATATTTTTTCATACAAGACCCCAAAGGACATATAGATTTATGCTTAGAGACTGGCTACATGTGTGGGGCTAAGAAAACAGCTGGGAAGATTTACATTTAACAGTCAATTTACTGACCTACTAGTCAATTTACCTAGGCATGCTTCATACATTCAAGTTTTATTTTTTACCTTTTTAGTTAATTTGATGTGTAAATTAAGCACTCCAACTTTTACTCTGCTAAGAACCAATGATATTAACCAAACTTCCGTAAATGTGTGAGCTGCATTTTCAATTAGATTGTATCTGATGTAGAAGGCTCCATCCTTTAGAAAATGCTTCAGTCTCCAGTAGAGCCAATCAGATCAATGATTCTCAAGGTGTTGTAAGATGGCCAGTGGTAGATGTTACTGTGAAAAAGGAGCAACATTGCTTGTTAACTAAGAAAGCTACCCTTGACATTCTCACACAATGAATGTCTGTAGATACATAATCTAATATTAAATTGATAGGCATTGTTTAGTGAAAAGCAAGATGTACATATAGAATAAGGTGCTTTTTAGAGCCTAGGGTTTTAGTCTGTTTATAGAAAACAGTGTAAGGAAGGAAGAGAAAGATAGAGGAAGGAAGGAAGGAAGGAACGAAGGAAAGAAGGAAGGAAGGGAGGAGAAAAAGGAGGAAATAAAAAAAAGTCATTTAGTTTGTCAAAATTTCCTAAGTGATATTTGTAATTTATGTTTTCCCTGGATTGCTAGAATTTATATAAAAAAAATTATGTGTACACTTAATTCCAAAAAACTAGAAAATCTACATTTTGTGCAATTGATTCCCCACATTTTAGAATTACTTCTTTTTATAATTATACAAAAGTATGTCATTTGTCAATCATTGCTGCCATATATTTCTCTATATATTACCCAACAATTTAAAAATGTGAATGATTCCTGCACTATCAGATCTCTATTTGGGAGTCCCTTTGATAACATATTATTCAATGATTAAATTTCCAGGATAGATGGAATTTTTAATAATGATTATTAATATTGCCTTGAGAGAGTAAAATACTGAAATAGGAAACTAAGTTGCTCCTCTGCACCTATTTTTAAATTATATGGTTTCATGACATGTTCAGACTGTAGTGAGGTTGATGATTTCTAAATAGACAAGATTTACTAATATCTACCTCTTTCAGACAAATAGTAATTCTCTTCCAAAACATATTTGCTTTACTTTTGACAAACTAATGCTGAAATATCACATATTTTCCTCACACCATTTCTGCATGTATAATTCATTCTTCCATGAATTCATTCATTCACCTGGCATTTTATATGTGCCTAGTATATTTTGGGACTTTAATAACTTAAAAAAAGTATCTTTCAATGTGGAAAATATGGAATAGTGAGAAAAACAGACATTAATAAAAGACATAATTATTTAATCTAAAACCTTAATAAGTCTATGAAAAAATAACACAAGGTCTTATGAAACGTTTGGGAGATGTTATCCAAGGTTGAAACTGGGAAAGCTTGTAGAAGAAAATGACATTTGAGCTAAACTCGGAGGATTGAAATGGCATTCATTTAACAGGTAACATGTCAGACAGATAAATGAGATGCCATAAATCCTTGAGGGAGAAAAGAGCATGCATGAAGAATTAAAAGAACTGAAAGAAGGCTCCTTATGGACAGACAGCAAGGGAGAGAAGACCCAGGGACTATGAGATCATGCAGAAATCTAGAAATGTCAGAATGAAAGTTTACTTTTATTTAAGGGAAATGATAGAAATGGAATCAGAGTGTTATTTTGTTGTTAGCAATTTCTTAAATTTGATTTTATAATTGTACACTTTAAACAATTTTTATATACTCCTGCTGAAAAAAAAATCTAGATATTTCTTTTGTATATGACACCACCAAGTGGCAGTAGTATGCCAAGGCCTTACCATATGTCAAAGAGTAAGATTTAATTACAGATAATATGTAATAACACTTTTTTCTTTGAAAACATAGAATGCATATATCTGTAAATTAAAACAAAAGCAATGCTAAACTCATTTTCATAGAAAACACTAGAAAAACAGTTAAAGGTATGATTTGAAAATTTTATATCTTTTATATCATCATCATAAACATTCTTAGTTATCTTTATAACATAAAAAATTTACAGGATTAACTTGAGAATTCAAATTTTAGAAGCACAAAATTTAACTTGAAATTACATCAAATAAGACAAAATTGTTATGTTAGGGGTTTGAATAATTATGTCACATAAATTATTTTTTATCCATACATGGGGAAAATTGTTGTTGCTACCTGAGCTTGAATATGTGTTATAGAATAGTTATAAATTATTGTAGAAAAGCCAAATGTAAGCCTTTTAATATTTTGTTTTCCAAGTGTTGATTATTATTCATAACAATGTACTCTCACTTTCACATTTTCAGTTCAATGAGAGTATTTATTTTAGATTGTCATGCTATGTGCTATTTTCAATAGGCATTTCCAATCTCTTTGTGTGGAGAGCTGATAAGATTATCACTGATTTCACCCATAATGCAAAATAATTAATACCAAAATTTAGTTATTTATGTTAAGTTATGAAATTTTATTTTCAAATAGCAAGAGTAAGTAGAAAGAATTCTGTATGATAGCAACAAACAGTGTTTACAGAAAGGAAAGTGCATATGGATATTCCTGTTTGAATAGTCTGTGTCTTGAGAAATGAATGGTACAAAAGAACCAAAGAATATTTTCATGTTGAAATGTTCTAATGTCAAATTTCAAATCAAACTTTCTTCAGTAGATTTAAATAGACTGTTTAGAAAAGATCATGTAACAATTTATTTGTCTAACCACCTCTCCTTACCCCCATGATATAATGAAGATTAGAATATGTTTGAAGCCAGAAAAAATACATATGAATCAACATTAGTCATTCTCTGAATTTTTTTCATTTACTTTGTTGTGAAAAATTGGGTACCTTTGTATAGCAAAACATTCAGCAGCGTGGTTTTGTTGAGTCTAATATTTTTGTGGGAGTTTAAAACAAATAAGCTGTTAACTGATTGGTGAAAGAGCTTCTTGAAAAAAATACATTCAGCCTCAGTCATCTGATTTTTTTTCAAACTTAATATATTAAGAGCCTAATAGGTAAATTATTGATTCATCCTGATATGATATAAGCCAATTAAAAACTCCATAGGATTCAACTCAACCAATACTTTTACCCTGTCAACATATTGGATGACACTTCATTTTATTTAAAAAAAATTTCAGGGTCGGGCACGGTGGCTCACACCTGTAATCCCAGCACTTTGGGAGGCTGAGACAGGTGGATCACCTGAGGTCAGGAATTCGAGACTAGCCAGATCAACATGGTGAAACCCTGTCTCTACTAAAAAGACAAAAAAATTAGCCTGGTGTAGTGGCGCACACCTGTAATCCCAGTTGCTCTGGAGGCTGAGGCAGGAGAATCGCTTGAACATGGGAGGAGGAGGTTGCAATGAGCCAAGATCTCACCACTGCACTCCAGCCTGAGTGACAGAGTGAGACTCCATCTCAAATATATATATATATATACACACACACACACACACACACATATATGGATACATACATATGTACATATTTATGGGGCACATGTGATATTTTGATACAAGAATTTAAATTCAGTGTATAATGATCAAATCTGGGTAATCGAGATATTCACCACTTCAAGCGTTTATCATTTTTTGTGGTGTTGGGAATATTCTAAGTCCACTTCTCTAGTTATTTTAAAATACACAATAAATTAATGTTAACTATGGTCACAGTGTTGTGTTGCTGAACATTAGAACTTATTCCTTTATCCAACCCTTATTTATCCCCTACTCCCTACTACCTTTTCCAGCCACTGGTAACCATCATTCTATTCTCTGTCTCCATGAGATCAATTTAGCTTCCATATATGAAGGAGATCATGTGATATTTGTCTTTCTGTGACTTGCTTCTTTCACCTGACATAATGTCCTCCAGTTTCATCCATCTTGTTGAAATGATGAGATTTCATTCATGTCATTTTTATGGCTGAGTAGTATTCCACTGTATCTGAACTACTTCTCCTTATTCATTCATTGATCGATGGGCACTTAGGTTATTCCATATTTTGGCTATTGTGAATAGTGCTTCAATAAATATGGGAGTACATACTGATTTCTTTTCTTTTAGATATACACCTAGCAAAAGGATTGCTGGATTATATGGCAGTTCTTTGTTTAGTTTTTTGAGACAGCTCCATACTGTTTTCCATGGTGACTGTAATAATTTGCATATTCCAATCAACATGTATCAGAGCATTCCTCTTTCTCTGCCTTCTCACCAACACTCATTATTTTTTGGTCTATGTGATAAAAGCCACTTTAACTGGAGTGAGACCATATCTCATTGTGGTTTTGGTTTGTATTTCTCTGAAGACTAGTGATATTGGGCATTTTTTGGTTTATTTTAGCGCTACAGTTTAAATTCTTTTTCATAATGGTGTATTTTCAGAGAACTTACCTCCCAGGATCCACAAAAGGAATATAATAAGTAAAATATTTTTATTTGAATTACTTCAAATAGGTACATGCTTTCTTTCTTTCTGACCTTATAAGTTTATAACAGCATTTTTTGAAAGAACAGGTGGATGAAAATGAACCAATCATATAGAATTACTAATCTCATTTCACTATCAGGACATCTTTGTAGGGGGTTGGTGGAAGTATTTCAGTTTTCTCCATTAACACAGGCTCACAGGTAGGCCTTTATGTATTTACGTTTTCAGTGTACTTCTGGAACATTCATTTAAGTTTGCTTCCTCAGAATTATGTGATATTAAACTCCAGTCACCTCTTTACTTAGATACTTCAAAGATTTCCCCTTTATTTTTAAAATTGTTCATTGTCAAGAAGAATTAGCTTTTTCTGAAGAAGCTTGCGATGTCTTGATGTAGTTCTTATAACACCTCTAAATAAGTTAATATTATTTCTATCACATTGTCCTGGTTATTACAGTCATACACAGTCATACATCATTTAGGAGTTTGTTATTATAGGAAGACTTGCTAAAAAAACTGAATTCCAAATAGAAAATTGGTCATTTTTATGAAACACTGCCTACTCCAGGGAAATGTATTTCCAATTGGCTTTGACCATTAGACAAGAGAAGCCCATGTGAAATAGGCTATAAATACATTAATTCCAGACAAGACCTTGGCATCCATGATGGGTTACAGAACAGATAACAGTGAAGATAATGTGGGGCTGAGGAAAGAGAGGAAATAATATACAATAACAGAAAAACCTTGCTTCATAACCTGTTTATTGTTTTTTTTGGAAGGTAAAGAGGGACAGGGAGGGGCCTATCATTTGTACATGAGAGACATTTTCTCATCTTGCTATTTATCTATGCACTGATTAGGCTTATTTGTGCTTAGATCAAACTGACTTAGTGAGACCCAAAAGAAAAGAGAAAATAAGATTTTCTTTAAAAACTTCCTATATGAAATGATACCATTTTGTGAGACCAACAATTCGTAACTTCTATATTCCTAGATTGTGTAACAAGATAAAACTGACCGAGCTGCCCAAAGTCATAAATAGATTATTTCTTTTATATCTAGCTCAGAAGTTTAAAGAATGATATTTGGTTATAGTTTCTATTTATTCATAGGTTTTATAGATCAATTTAGCTCAAGTAGGGAAATTACAGAGATTGTTATTTAGATTAAAGTAGTCAGTGGAAAGCAGTAGATAGAAAATGAAGAAAAAATGAAAGTTGAATTTTCAATGATGTATATAAAATAAAATATTTTCTCGGGTAGAGAATGGGTGAAATAGATCAGACAACAATGTAAGACTTTTTTCATCTCTTTCATTTAAAAAATTGTATAAGGATAAATGAAGATAATATTATTGATAATGTCAAATGTCACACTAAGGATTTTTTATTTCTCCACGAATAGATGAGGAAACATTAATTGTTGTGAGCAGTGGAATGATACGATTTTGGATTTGAGCAGAGGAGTGAGCAGAGCAGTGAGTGAGCATTTGTAAAAGGTCAATCTGGTGTACAGAGTAGATTTGGAGAGAAGTAAACTAAAGAAATTTAAGGAAAATACAAGTCAAATGAATTAAATGATCTAAAGCAGCCCAGGAGCAGAGCAAATAAGAAATGGCCTTTGAATCTGACAGTCACTCATTTGTGAAAGTATAATTTCAGCACAGTAATACGGTTGGAAATCAGGCCATAGAAAGTTAAAATGTCTTTTGTGTGCTGCAAATAATAAATTACAATTCAAGTAAGAGGAAGAACAGGTACATAATGGAGCCAAGAACAAAAAGAAATGTCCCCATTTGTTGAGACAAGTCAGAAGCCATGAGTTTTGCTTGAATAAATTTAGAAATTTTTAGTTAAATAATGGAGTCTTAGAAACTTGATGAGTAAAGAATGGTGAGTGATCTATATCTGTGTGCTTATTTTTTATTAAAATTACACTTGCTTCAGAATTTAGATCAGTGTGAGAATGGTGACAATGATGATAATGATGATACTGATGAATTAGATATACGAAACATTTTAGTTCTTACTATATGCCAATCACTGTGCCAGATTCTTTCACATACATTGCCTTGTTCAATTCTTACGACTGCCATATGAGGTATATACTATCATTATGCAAATTTGAATGAAAATTCCTCGGTTATTTAATTATATGTACTCTAATATACCTTGAGTTTTACATATATTAAGTGGAATATTTTTAGAAATGTTCTTATATTTTCTTCCTGATATAACTAAAACATAAGCAAAATTGTAAAAAGTTGTCTTCCTCAGCAGATGAATACAATTAATAACATCTTTACTTTTATTTATTACTAACTCTATACTATTGGTGAATTAAAAATTAAGAGCCAGGTCAAAAGATATGGATCAAAGCCTCCTAGTTCAATAGTCAGAAGCCATGAGATTTAAGAAGGAGAGTGAAAATATTTCACTTGATAATGCTATAGAAAATTGGGAATGGAATATCATAGAATGTACAAACCAGAGAGGAGAAATTGCTTGTGTTGAAACCTAGGGTTGATCATTTTTAAGCTGTATTATGTGACTAAGTTTCTTTACTTCTTTCTTTTCTCATTTTTAACTTTTAAAAAATAATTTCAATTTTTCATTTTAGATTCAAGGGGTACATGTTAGGCTTGTTATGTGGGTATATTGCAAGATGCTGAGGTTTGAAGTATAATTGATCCTGTCAGCCAGGTACTGGGCATAGTATCCAATACCTAGTTTTTCAACCCTTATCTTTCTCATTCTTTTCTCCTGACCATTGGTCTCCAGTGTCTATTGTTGCTATCTTTATGTCCATGAGTGCCTGTGTTTAGCTCAGAATTATAAGTGAGAACATGCAGTATTTGATTTTCTATTCCTGTGTTAGTTCACTTAGGATAATGCTCTCTAGCTGCATTTATGTTACTGCAAATAACATAATTTTATCCATTTTTTATGGCTGCATAGTATTCCACGGTGTATATGTACCATATTTTCTTTATCCAATCCACTGTTGATGACCACCTAGGTTGATTTTATGTCTTGTTATTGTGAAAAATGCTGTGATGAACATATGAGTACACACGCATTTTTGGTAGAAGTATTTGTTTCTTTTGGATACATACCCAGTCATAGTGTTACCAGTGGTGATTCTTGACTATGAGTAGTCCAGGTTCTTGGTGTTTTAAACAAAGAATTGCAGAAAATGCACAAAAAAGCAACAAAAGAATAAAGCAATGAAAGCACAGAATTACTGAAACAAAAGTACACTCCAAAGTGACAGAGGGCTCAAGCAGTGACTCAAGGTCTGGTTACAGAATTTTGTGGGGTTTAAATATCCTCTAGTGGTTTCCCATTGGTTACTTAGTTTAGACCCTATGTAAATGAAGGAATGGCCTGCCACTAGTCTGATTGGTTGTGGAAGGTGACCAGTCAGAGGCTGAAGTGAAGTTACAAAGTTACACTTTATGTAAACGTCAGATTGGTTACCTAAGGGAACCAATCAGAGAATGAAGTAAAACTACACATGAAGACTAGGCCTGCAACCAGTCTGATTGTTTGCAGTAGGGAACCAATCAGAGAAACTTTCCATTTTTCAACTCCCCGCAACACAGAAGTGGGGAGGGGCTTGCAAAGGTAGTACCTTCTGATCCTTTTGTTACTTAAGCAAGGGAAGTTTGAGTTTTCCTTTTGATTTAGTTGTAGGAAGTCAGCGTGAATTCACCTTAGGTTCCCTGCCTCCAGACCTCCAAACTGCCTTCCAAAGTGGTTGAACAAATTTACATTTCTACCAGAAGTATATAAGCATTTCCATTTCTCTGCAGCCTCATCAGCATGGGTTGTTTGTTGACTTTTTGATAGCCATTCGGACTGGTATGAGATAGTATCTCACTATGTTTTCGATTTGCATTTCTCTGATAATTAGCAAGTGGAGTATTTTTTTTTTTCATGTTTGTGGGCTACCTGTATGTCTTCTTTTGAGAAGTGTCTGTTCATGTCTTTTGCTCATTTTTTTTAATGGGATTGTCTTTTGTTTAATTGTTTAAGTTCCTTATAAATGGAACTTTTTATATTAGACCTTTGTTGGATTCATAATTTCCAAATATTTTCTGGATATTAGACCTTTGTTAGATTCATAGTTTCCAAATATTTTCTCCCATTCTACATAGGTTGTGTGTTGAGTCTATTAATAGTTTCTTTTGCTGTGCAGAAGCTCTTTAGTTTAAATTAGGTCCTACTTGTCTTTTTTTGTTTTTGTTGCAGTTGCTTTTCAGAACTCAGTATAAATTCTTTCCCAAGGACAATGTCCAGAATGGTAGTCTTTAGGTTTTCTTGGGGAACTCTTATAGTTTAAGGTCTTACATTTAATTATTTAATCCTTCTTTAGTTAATTTTTGTGTATGGTGACAGGTAGGGGGTCCAGTTTTATTCTTCTGCCTATGGACATCCAGCTATACTAGCACAATTTGTTGAACAGAGAGTCCTTTCTTTATTGCTTATTTTTATTAACTTTGTTGAAGATCAGATGGCTGTGGGTTTCTGGCCTTATTTCTGGGTTCTTTATTCTTTTCTTCGTCTATTTGTTGGCTTTTGTACCACTACCATGATGTTTTGGTTACCGTAGCCTTATAGTACAGTTTGAAATTGGGTAACATGATGCCTCTGACTTCGTTCTTTTGGTATAGAATTCTTTTGGCTATTCAGGCTCTTTTTTGGTTCCATATGAATTTTTGAATAGTTTTTCTAGTTCTGTGAATAATTACATTGGTAGTTTAGCAGTAATCACGTTGATTCTATAGATTGCTTTGGACATTATGGCCATTTTAATGATATTGATTCTTCCATTCCATGAGTATGCAATGTTTCTCTATTTGTCTCATCTATGAGTTCTTTCAGCAGTGTTTTCTGGGTGAAAATTTGATCTATTGGATTTCTTTTTCTTTTGCTATATAGTAAAAGAAAAATAATGTGGTGTTTGAAATCAAGAAAATAATTTAAATTTATTTTGTTGTTATCATATGATTATAAATACTCCTTGACACAAATATTTCTAAACATAGGATCATGATATTCTTAATTTAATATTAAATAATAAAGTAGTAATCACAGATAATACGAGATGAATGAGATCATAGGTTTGGTGAATTGACGATGTGTAAGTAATGGCAAATGTAAGTCTCTTATTGCTTTTATTTTGAGAAATTGTAGTGACTGATATACTCAAAATGAAAGTGATATTGCTAGTCTCTGGATTTAAATAGAAAAATGGAACTATAGATTTCATATTCATAATCATTCTATGAAGATTTTGTCAAATGCATTGGAGTAAAATTATCATTAACCTATGATTTATGAGATAAATAAGGAGTAATTACATGTAAACTTAGAATGTAAAACTATTTTTAATATGGCTACTTTTGTAACTTAATTGTTAATAAAGACTTCATTAACATGTTTATTATTCTTGTAACTTTATTGTTAAAACTTCATTAACATCATTAACACGTTTTTTTCACTGTAGGTTATTTGTAATTATGCATTTAGGTAAGTAACTTATTTGGAATCAAATTGGATGCAAAAATAATGGAAATGGTTTATCTTTATTATAAAATATGTTAGGTAATTTTTTTGTATTCTCAAATGTAGTATTTTTAGATGAGTATTGGTTTTCATAATAAGTGAAAATAATAATAGCTAATATTTTTCAAGACTTATTGTTGCTAGGCTCTGTATCATAGGCCCCATATGCATCAGCTCTTGAATTTCATTTAAATTTTATCAGCTTTTATATATGATCTCTTCAAGAAATTGGAAAGTTATTTTCATTCTGTTGTAGAGCATGAGGAAAATGAAAACTTTTTTTTTTTTACTTAGTAAATATGGTTTGGCTTTGCGTCCCCACCCAAATCTCATCTATGATTGTAATCCCCACATATTGAGGGAGGGATCTGCTGGGAGGTGACTGGATCATGGGGGAAGTTTTCCCCATGCTGTTCTCATGAGAGTAAGGGAGTTCTCACAAGATCTGATGGTTTAAAAGTGGCAGTTTCCCCTGAAGTCTCTCTCTCCTGCTGCCATGTAAGACGTGCCTTGCTTCCCCTTGGCCTTCTGTTATGAATAAATGTCCTGAGGCCTGCCAAGCCATGCAGAACTGTGAGTCAATTAAACCTCATTTGTTTATAAATTACCCAGTCTCTGGTATTTCTTTATAGCACTATGAAAACATACTAATAAATTAGTCTAAAAAAATGTTTGCCTATCAGTTACATAACTGTCATATTTTTTATTTTGAGCATATTTCCTTTTGAACACTGTTGCTGATACAAATAGAAATTGTAGTTATTGAAGAGTTGTACATTGATTTTTATACCATTATTTCTTAAAATTTCCCTTAAGATATACATTACAATTTATATTACCCCAGTTCTACAATTTTAGTTCTACATTAAAATGTTGCCAAAATGTTTATCTTATAGAGATTTGTATCCAAAACATATAAAGCACCCTTAAAAACATCTACAAAAGGCTATATAGTATATGATTCTAATTATATAACATTATATGAAAAAGCAAAACATATAGTTACAGTAAAACTATAAGTGGCTTCCATGGGCTCAGCAGGAGGCGTGGAGGGTTGAATATATGAAGCACACTATTTTTTTCTTTAGAAAGAGTAATTAAATTTTATGATATTGTAATGGTAGACTTGTAACATGTATTTGTCAAAACTCACAAAACTTTATAGTACAAAGAGTGAACCTTGGTGTATACAAATTAAAAAATCAGTTAAAAGTTTTGGAGATCCCAAAGGAATTCATAATAATATAATCTAAATTAAATATGAAATAATCTCTTTGAAGGGGGTATGTGTAAAAGATGCTGACCTAAGTAATTTTGGATAGGATTTAGAGTCTTGAAGTCTAAAGACAAAAAGAACTGCATACATACACTTGTTGTTAAACTTGTTTCTTAAAAATCATTTAGAAGGTTGGGGGATCCGAAAAGGAATGCATAATATGACAATAGAACCTAACTCTAATAACAATGTATGAAATAATATTGTTCTCTGAAGCGGGTGTGTGTAAAAGGTGATAATCTAAGTCATTTTGCATAGGACTAGAGTCTCTAAGTCTAAAAGCAAAAAGACCTAAATATGCATACTTGTTGATAAAGTTGTTTCTTAACAGGCTGTAAGTTAATTTTGATATTACTACACATGTATAATTGAACTGAATAATTAAGCAAATGAATGGTGGATGATTGGAGCCATATTTCTCACTGTTGCAGTAAATTTACAGATTAGTAAGAGGAGGAGGGTAGAATAAGCCATGTTGTAATCGATTAAAGTTGGGCATATCAGTAAAAACTCATGTTTAAATTAATTTATATACATATGGTGGCATATGGAAATAATAAGTTTTAAATATATGTGAAAATATAATCATACAATATACCCATATCCTCTTAAGCCATTTTTAACTACTGACCAAACCTGTCTCATCTATACTTGCACCTTCTGCCTCCCCTTCGTATTAGTTTAAAGCATATTCCAGGTATCATATTTTATTTATAGAATTTTGGTAGTTATATCTAAAACAAAAAATCCCTTGTTTATTCACCATCACCACTACATCTTTAACATACTACAGAACTGAGCCTGGTGCTTTTTCATATCCCCTTAGCATTTACCTCTAAAGCCAAAGCATCTTGTTTAATTACCTGAGACTTTGCCTAATACTTTCATTTTTCCTGACCACAGGATCACATTAGGCCTTTGTGTAGAATAAGCTGCAAGGGCTGGGAGCAGCTTTTGACCAATATCAAATAGGAATTTAGGGGATAAATTCCCCAGCCTGCATCCCTCAGTTAAGATACCTCTGAAGTGTGATGTACATTACAGCAGGCTTGAGTTCCAGTAGCACAATGAAAACCTGATGGATAGTGCATCTTGTATGGAATCCCTTCCTTTCCTTGCCTTACTTCCTCATTTCTCTATTTGTATCCTGAGATTACCTCCCAAACAATTCTTGTTTCAGAATCTGTTTTGGAGGGAGATCAAACCAAGTCACATTTTCTAAAGAAATTAATGATAATTTCTTAATGGGATAAAATATTAAGTGTTAACATTTCTAATTGTCTTATACATATAAAATTTATTATTTTATTATACATTGTTTTATATTAAAAATCAAGATTCAAGGCCCTCCCATATCTATTGCATCATATGTATTTTAATTAATATATCTATTTTATTTAATCTATTTTAATTATACATATCTATACATATATATCTATTTTAATTAATCTCTATGCATGGTTCCCTTCATATCTTCTGTATTTCTTGTAGTTTATTTTTTGAGGAAACTGGATTGTTTAACTCATACATTTCTCATGGCCTGACCTTTGCTGATTACATCCCCGAGCTGTAGTTTAACAGGATCATTTTTTGTTAGTTAAATGGTATTTGGAGATATAATCTTGTCCAGATAAAGATTTGATTTTTTTCCCCTTGGCAAAACCACCCATAGGCTATATCTCAAAGACTGTATCTATAAAAAGGAGCATAATGGAAATGCCTGATTCTCTCTTGTTCTTGGTATTAGTAATCATGCATAAGTGTTTAGATCTATTAGTAAGAGATTGCAAAATTATACATAAATCAAAAGTTTATTTTAAAATCAAGGTATATTTTGTTTAGATTTATCTTTTTATCAATGCATAATATTTGTACATACTTATGTGGTACATGTAATATTTTATTACATGCTTAGAATGTGTAATGATCAACACAGAGTTTTAAAGATATACATACTTCAAACATTTATCATTTCTATGTGTTGGGAACATTTCAAATCCTCTCTTCTAGCTATTTTAAAATACACAATACATTGTTGTTAATAATACTCACCCTATGCTGCTATTGAACATTGGAATTTATTCCTTCTCTCTAACTGTATGCTTGTACCCATTTACCAACCTCTCTTCATTTACCTCCCCCCAACACATACCTTTCCCAGCCTTTGATAATTATCATTCTATTCTCTACCTCCATGAGATCAACTTTTTTACCTCCCACATATGAGCAAAAACATGCAATGTTCATCTTTCTGTCCTTGGCTTATTTTACATAATAATTTCCAGTTTTCATCCACGTTACTGAAAGTGACAGAATTTCAGTCTTTTTATGGCTGAGTAGTATTCCACTGTGTATACATACCACATTTTCTTTTCATTCATTTGTTGATGGTCACTTAAGTTGATTCCATGTATCTTTGCTACTGCTATAGTGTTTTAATAAGCATTGTGGAGGGCAGGTATCGCTTTGATATATTAATTTCCTTTCCTTGGATAAATATCCAGTAGTGGAGTTGCAAATTTTTATGGTACTTCTATTTTTAGTTTTTAAAGAAATCTCCATACTGTTTTTCATAATAATTGTATTAATTTACATTCCTAACAATAGTATATAAAATTCCTTTTTTCTGCAACCTTGCCAGCATCTATTTTTTTTTTTTTTTGTATTTTTGAAAACACCTTTTCTAAGTAGGGTAAGACAATATATTATTGTGATCATTGTAGTTTTGATTTGCATTTTTGCATTTCTCTGATGATTAATTATGTTGACTATTATTTTTTGTTTTGTTTTGTTTTTTAGAAATGAAATCTCCCTGTGTTGCTCAGTTGCTCTCCTGGGCTCAAGCAATCTTGATCATTTGTATATCTCCCTTTGAGAAATGTCTATTCAGGTTCTTTGCCCACTTTTTAAGGGCATTTTTTTTTTTTCTGGTTGAATTGCTTGAGTTCCTTGTGTATTCTAGGTATTTGTTCCTTGTAGGATGAATACTATGCAAATATTTTCTCCCACTCAATAGGTGGTCTCTTTGTTGACCGTTTCCTTTGTTGTGCAGAGGCATTTAAGTTAAAAGTTTCATTAGTTTATTTCTGTTTTTGTTATCTGTGCTTTTGAGGTCTTAGCCATAAAATTTTTGCCAATATCAATGTCCTTGAGTATTTTTTCCTGTTTTCTTCGACTAACTTTATAGTTTGAGGTCTTAGGTTTAAGTCTTTCATTCACTTTGAGTTGATTTTTGTGTATGGTGAGATGGGGTCTAGTGTCATTTTTCTGCATATGAAAATCCAGTTTTCCCAGCCCCGTGTACTAAAGATAATGCCAATATATGTACTTAGCACACTCGGCACCTTTTATAAAAATCAGTTGGCTGTAAATAAATATGTGGATTTGTTTCTGGATTCTTATTCTGTTCCTTTCATCTATGTGCCCATTTTAATAGCAGTATTTTTGTTTTGTTTTGTTTTCGAGGCAGTGTCTCACTCTGTTACCCAGGCTGGAGTTCAGTGGCATGATATTGGCTCACTGCAACCTCTGCCTCCCCAGTTCAAGCAGTTCTGCTTCAGCCTCCAAAGTAACTGGGATTACAGGTGCATAATCCACCACGCCTGGCTCATATTTTTGTATTTTTAGTAGAGATGAGGTTTCGCCATGTTGTCCAAGCTGACCTCAAGTGACCAGCCTACCTTGGCCTCCCAAAGTGCTGGGCTTACAGATGTGAGCCACCACACCAGGCCTGCAATCATGTTTTTATTACTATAACCTTGGACATATTTTTCGAGGTAAGGTAATGTGATGCTTACAGTTTTTGTCCTTTTTGCTCAGGATTG
Source organism: Macaca mulatta (assembly GCF_049350105.2). Lineage (NCBI taxonomy): Eukaryota > Metazoa > Chordata > Mammalia > Primates > Cercopithecidae > Macaca > Macaca mulatta. Next base: position 129,804,309 of record NC_133411.1, read on the forward strand.
CTTTGATTGTTTGGGCTTTCTTTTGGTTTTATATTGGTTTTAGTTTTTTTTATTTCTATGAAAAATAATGTTGGTATTGTGATAAAAAATTATACTTAATATTTGGATCGCTTTGAATAGTATAGTCATTTTAACCATATTAATTCTTCCAATCCATAAGCATGGGATATCATTCTCTTTGTTCATGTCTTCTTCAATTTCTTTCATCAGTATTTTGTAAGTTTACTTGTAGAGGTGGTTCACTTTCTTCGTTAAATTTATTCCTAGATGCTTTATTTATTTATTTTTGTAACTATTATAAATAGGATTGGCTTCTTGGTTTCTTTTTCAGCTAGTTTATTATTAATATACAAATATGCTACTGATTGTTTATATTGATTTTGTATCCTGAGACTACTGAATTTGCTTGTCAGATCTCAGAGGTTTTTGGTGGAATCTGTAGGATCTTCTAAATTAAGAGGCTCTTCTAAATGTAATGAGGGTCAATTTGTAAGGGTCAAGCTGTTTATAAATTTAGAGGACTTTTATTTCTTTCTCTTGCCTGATTTCTCTGGCTAGGACTCCCATTACTATGTTGAGTATCAGTGGTGAAAGAAGGCATATTTATCTTGTTCTTAGAGGAAGAGCTTTCAGCTTTCCCTTTTCAGTGTGATGTTATCTGTGGGTGTATCATATATGGCCTTTATTATGTTGAAGTATGTTCCTTCTATGCGTAGTTTGTTGAAAGTTTTTATCACGAAATCATATTGAATTTTACCAAATACGTTTTCTGCATATATTGAGATGATCATATGTCTTCATCCTTTCAGTCTCTTGATGTAATATGCCATGTTTATTGATTTCCCTATGTTATACCAGCCTTGCATTCCTGGATAAATCCCACTTGATCATGATTTAAATTTTTTTGATGTACTCTTGGGTTTACTCTGTTGCTATTTTGTTGAAGATTTTTTGTGTCTATGCTCTAGATATTGGCCTGTAGTTTTATCTCTGTGTGTTCGTGTCCTTGTTTGATTTTGGTGTCAGGCTTTTCAAAACTAGATGGAAAGGTGACCTATTCACTATATGTAACATATAATGAAGATTATTAAATTCTTGATTAATCAAGGAAAATATTAAATTTTATTTTAGTGTTGACAACTGAATAATGCAAAGAAGTATATATAATGCATTTTAGAAATTCTTAATTAAGCATTTTATTACTTGTAGAGGTCATTGTCAATTACCCGTCAAAGATATTTCATTTCTTTTTAACATCAAGAAAATTAAATAATTGGTAATTAGCACTTTCTGCCACCCACTGGCATTTATGGTTCCACTTTGAAATTTAAATTCATTAACCTTTCTCATCATACAACAATATAAAACTTCTCCCCAAATTTGCATCATTTCCCAGATGTTTGAATGATATCCTCTGTCTTTTGAAACCTGACATACTTTGATTTGGAATATGTATGTTCTACTTATAACACCATATAATTGTAAGAAGGAAGACAGAAAGTAGAGAACAAAATTACATGGTTCTAAAATGAAATAAAAGGTCCTTAAAATATAAATAATGGGTCAGGAACACTTGCATGACCAGAAAATAATCTGTGAAATATTTTCCCTTAGATATCACATGTGCCTCTAACGATGTTTAAAGAGAGAAAATGTAACCAAATAGACTTAAATGAAGTTGAACATATTTTAGTCTGTCTTTGATGATTCAAATGTCCCTTGGAAGTCTCTTACATGTATAAATAACAGTTGTTGATTTTGGACTGTGACAGTGGTGAAAGCCTGTTTAGAACAGATCAGCTTAAGCAGATTGCATCATATAAACTGTGAAAAACATCCAACTCTGGGGTAGTTTTTAGAGTTTAAAAGTTCTGCCTTTCATTTTTATTATTATTTAAAAGAACATTTTTCCCTGAAAATATTTGGCTGTAAAAAGTATTCTTTAATACAAAAATTAACCACTTTACTTCTTTTCTAAACCTTTTATCCATTTTTAAAAACCTTTATTGAATTGCAATATGTGTACATTCATGTCCACCTATCATCATTTTACAACTCAATGAATTTTCTCAAACTAAACGTAGTATGGAACTAGCATTGAAATCCAGAAATAGATGATTACCAACATTTCCAAAGCCCTCATATGCCTTTTAGTCACTATTTCTCACACTCAAGATAATTTCTTTCCTGATTTCTAATCCCACTGTTTAGTTTTGTCGGTTTTATACATGAAGAGGTAAGTTCATAGCCTTTTATAATTAATTTATTTCAACTGATCTTGTGTTTACAATCTTCACCCATGTTGTTGCATGTGGTTTTTGATTGTTATTCTCATTGCTATATACTACTGTTATGGAAATATACCACAATTTATTTATCCATTCCAGTGTTGATAGATATAGTTAATAAGTATCCTTTGCAGTTTAGGGCTATTATAAACAGTGATGCTGTAAACATTTTAGTACCTGTAATTTGGTAAAGCTATCTAGGTATTAGCTATACACCAAAAATGGAATACATGAGTTTTGTGTCTGTATTTTTAGCTTTAGTTGATACTTCAAATAGCTTTCTGAAATATTAATACAAATTTACACCTGACATCAGCAGCATTTCAGGGTTCAGGTAGCACTCTCTTCTTCCCAAAATTAGTCATTGCCTGCTTTTGTTTCATCTATTCTAAAGAGTATGTAGTAGTATCATATTGTTTTTAATTTTCATTTTTATTTTGCTTAATGGAGTTGAGCATTAAAAAAACACATGTCTATTGGCCATTTGGATTTCATCCAGTGTGAACTGTCTATTCAACTATTTTATTACTTTTCTATTGTATCTTTTTTTTTTTTTTTGTCATTGATACACATAGTTGTGACATACTCTGAACTGGTAAATTGTGCCATATATGCATTGCACATGTCTTCTCTCTTCATGGATTATGTTTTCATTATCAAAGTGGTGACTTTTATTTCTACCCACTTTTAATAATCAGCTTAATTACTCTTTTTTCATAAATTTTCTCTTAGGTGAATCAGCTCACTCTGATCTTCCATTTCACTGATTTTCCAGTAACTGCAATCTTCAATATAGCACAAAAGCCTTATTTTTCCACAGGGCTATAAGCAGCTAATTATAGAGTTGGGTATATAATATATGATTATTAAACATTTGATAAAAATAAATGACCTTTGGACTATAGGTATAAATTGACAGTTCCCAAAGTGGTGTCCCTTCTATCAATGCCAGTAAATGAAAAAAAGAAAATGGGTTTAATATAATCCTGGTTAATTGTCAATTCTGGCAGGTAGAATATTTGATTTAAACTTATTTCAAAGTACCTTTTTTATCTTCTCCTCTATAGTGGCTGAATGAAGACAAAATATTAATGATTCTTTTATTCCAGAAAATAAATGTTTTAAAATTTGATGTAAAAACATTAATAAAACAAGAATGTTTGTGTATCCATTCTTTAAGTTACTCCGCTCACATTTGCTTAAATTTTGGGACCAGATGGTCATGACTGGATAACAACATTTTGATGTGAACATAGCAAGAATTAACAGCAAATACTTTTAAAGGGTTAAAAGTTAACATTCACATTTGTGTTAGGCTGCTCTCATCTTTAAGAGCTGTTAATAATGTCTCGTTATTACAAAGTCAAAACATCTCAGTCCAGATTGCAGGACTGTAGGACATTGGTTAACTTGGTGATGCCACAGGGCACCATAGAAGTAGGCAACATGTTTTGTCATGCCCAAGTGAAAGGCAAACTTTCACAAAGTTCTATGCTAATTATACTCTCCAATAAAATACTGTATTTCACAACCCCTTCAAGGATGGTTCTTTACATTCACCCATATGAGCAAATGCCATCACTGGGGCAAAGTGATGTCAGGAAAGACATAAGTAAGGAGTTAACAAATGCAGCATTACCTGTTCTCCTTCACTCCAGTTTGAAGAGTCAAAGATGTTTGTCATCTGAGTCCGAAATTCAGCAGTCTCACCTCCCTGAGAATACAGAAATTACTTTGATTGCATAAAGTTTGGAAGTACTATTTCACAACAGCCAAATCACACAGGGAAGTTGAGGACAATCTAACAAACATGATGACACAGGATGAAATTACCTATTAAAAAGGCACTATTTAAATAAAAGCAAATGAAAGAGCTATAGCAAATATGGCAATCTTGAATATAAGACTTGAAACACGGTTCTCACTGTAGCTCATCCCAATTCCAACACCCCTTCCAAATACAACTTTTGCATTAAAAACATTCACAACTTAGAGTGACTGAGCTCTTGCTACTCCACTTTTGTATAATCAGTGTTTCTCAGTGTATTCACAGAATTATGCAACCATAACCACAGTTTAATTTTAAAATATTTTTATCACCCCGTAAAGAAACCTCAATGAAACTAAATTCTCATCCACCTACTCCTAGCTCAAATCAACCAGTACTCCTAGCCCAAATCAACCAGTAATTTATTTTTGTTCTTTAGCAATTTGCCTCATTTGGCCATATCTCATAAATGAAATAATAAAATACATAGTTTCCACTCAATCTTAATACATATTTTAATTTTCAAAAACAAATCTTAATTTTTCCTTATTCTTATTTCCAGTTATTATAGATAGGTCTTTATAAAATAGCACCACACAATATAACTCTAGAACATTTTTTAAAAGAAACAGTGCTAGATATTGTAATTTATTATTTTCTTAATATAAATTATTGTTCATTTCAATCCCTCATATTTTCCTCAGTTTGAGATGTCTCTACAGTATTTTAAGCAATGATTTCTTCTACCTTCACTCCTTGAAAATGATCAGTTATTAGGTAATAAAATATAGAATTTATTGACTTTCTGACTTTGTCTCTAATTGGTTGTAGAAGCTGGTGTGAATACCTACCTTCAAGAACTCTGAATCCTGAATTAATACTCAATAAGTATGGGGAGAATAATACATTTTACTCACCATATTCACCTGAGGTATTATAAGAAGGAAATTACAAAGGGAAAAACAAAGGTTTGTAAAAGTATTTTGAAAAAAATAGGCCGGGCGCGGTGGCTCACGCCGGTAATCCCAGCACTCTGGGAAGCCGAGGCGGGCGGATCACGAGGTCAGCAGATGGAGACCATCCTATCTAACAAGATGAAACCCCATCTCTACTAAAAATACAAAAAATTAGCCGGCCTCGTGGTGTGCGCCTGTAGTCCCAGCTACTCAGGAGGCTGAGGCAGGAGAATGGCGTCAACCCGGGAGGCGGAACTTGCAGTGAGCCAAGATCGCGCCACTGCAGTCCAGCCTGGGCGACAGAGTGAGACTCTGTCTCAAAAAAATATAAAAATAAATAAAATAAAATAAATAAATAAATACATACATACATACATAAATACATAAATAAATAAATGGTTGCAGTCAGAGTTGCTGCAGCTTACATTTCTTAGGACTTTGATTAAAGTCAAAAAATATTTGAAAGGAGCACATATGTGACAAGTTTAATTTAAAAGTAAGAGCAAGACAATAATCTGAGAACAGGTTTGACTGATTCCTTTCCCTGCTCAGACATTGCCTACAACTGTGGTCTTCAGTGGATATACATATTTTTGTATTGCTGTGAAGCTAATTAAAAAATTAATTAAAACAATGTCATTCATTATCTCCTGATCATTACTCTAAGAGTAAAACCCAAAGGTTTTGACCAGCTTGCCAAAATTTACATATGCAAACTCAAACTCCCATTCTCCAACATGTACCTGATCTACAAAAACCAAAATATTTCTCAGTGTCCTCAAACAAATTAAGATACTTCATGTCTTCATGCCTTTATTTTTTTAAGGTTCATACACCTATTTAATGCCAGAAAATGTCAAACATTTAATTTCTTTATTTAGTCCTCAGAAGAACACTTCTACACAGTTGATTTTTAATAGTTTTGTTAAGGTGTAATTGATACACAAAAAAACTGCATATATTTAACGTGTATAATCTGGTAAATGTGGACATATGCAAACACTATGATACCATCATCAGTAATGGCAATAGACATATACAACACATGCCAAAGTTTTCTTGTGTCTGCCCCTCCGTCTTTTTGTGGTAAGCACACATAACATGAGATCTACCCTCTTAATACATTTTGAAGTGCATAATACCACATTGTTAGCTATGGCACTATATTGTACAACAGATCTCTAGCACTTATTTATGTAGCACAACTGAAACCTTATAACCTACTGAACAACTTCTCATTTTCCATTCCCTGTTGTTTCTATTGCAGAACTTCTTTTTTTTAAAGGTCAAGTAATATTTCATTCTTTGTATGTACCATATTTTCTTTATTCATTAATCTGTGGATAGATGCTTGAGTTGTTTCCACTTCAATAGATGCTTGAGCTGTTATTGCAACTAAAGCTGCAATGAACATTGGAATGCAGATTTTTTTGACTTACTGATTTCAATTCATTTGGATATATGCCCAGAAGTGGAATTGCTGGATTATATGGTAGTCCTATTTTTAATGTTTTGAGGAGACTTCATACTGTTTTCTCTAATGACTATACCAATTTACATTCCTGCCAACAGTGTACAAAGGTTCCAATTTTGTCATATCCTCACTGACACTTGTTTTCTTTTGATTTTTTAAATGAAAGCCAACATAACAAGTGTGAGGTGATATTTCATTGTACTTTTGATTTTCATTTGATAATGAGGTTGAGCGTCTTTTCTTACAGCTGTTGGTCACTTGTACGTCTTCTTTGAAAAAAAATGTCTCTTCAAGTCCTTTGCCCATTTAAAAATTGGGTTATTATTTAATTGTTGAGTTACATTTTTATAAAATAAAAAAAATCCTAAAATTCATATGAAACCAGAAAAGACCAAAAATAGCCTACACAATCTTGAGAGAGAAGAACAAAGCTGGAGTCATCCCACTTCCTGATTTCAAAATGTATTATGAGGCCCCAGTAATTAAAACTCTATAGCACTGACACAAAGACAAACACAAAAGCCAATAGAACAGACTAGACAGCCCATAAATAAATCCATTCATACATTATCAGTTGAATCCATGATGGAGATATTAGTCTCTTCAACAAATGGCGTTGGGAAAACTGGGTATCCACATGCAGAAGGCAACTGGAACCTTGTCTTACATCATACAGAAAAATCAACTTTAAATAGATTTAAGACATAAACATAAAGTCTGAAACTACAAAACTACCAGATGAAAACATAAGGGGAAAATCTTTTTGACACTGATCTTGGCAATGATTTATTGACTAAGATACCAAAAGCAGAGGCAACAAAAACATAAATAGCCAAGTGAGACTGTATCACACTAAAAATGTTCTTCACGATAAAAGGAATAATCAACAGAATGAAAAGACAATCTAAAGAATGAGAGAAAATACTTGAAAATCATGTATCTGATAAAGGGTTGATTTATAAAAAATACAAGGAGGATCTACACTCAAGTAGACAAATAACCCAATTTTCATGACTTTTATTGCACATGCTATTTTTACTGACTAGCTCTCCCTACTTGCCTCTGCCTTGTAAATTCTGACAAATACTTTATAACAAAATTCAGATATCATCTTCTTTTTGCAAGGATATACAACTCATTTACTAGCTTTTCTGAATTCCCATATCTCTGTGAGTATTTGACTCATTGGAACACACAGACACACACACACACACACACTCTCTCTCTCTCTCACACACACACACCTTGCATCTTTTCTATTTATCTGAATGTCTATCTTTGTTATTGGATTTGGGAGTTCTCTAATTATAAGATAATAAAACATTCATTTCTTCATTTCTGGTATTTCTGGTATCTTGCGTGGTTCATGGTTCAAATTAAATAAGTTAGATGTATTTTTGTTGACTAAGTTAAGAATGAACCAATGGACAGAAATCCTTTCTGATAATACATAAACCATCTTTAGATATACTTTAAATATGTATTAAACATTTTAAAGATTATAGGCAAAAAAATGTGCTTTCTGGTTATGGACTGCTGAAAGAAAGGATTTTTAAAGCTATTTTTCTACTTAAAAATGAGGACAAATACTCAAAATGATGCAACAATCATTAGCAACAACCCAAACACACTGCAGTAGTTCTGACCATGACCAGGTATGAGCCAGAGAATAGCCTGAGAGATGATGCAGCATTTTATACACAAAAGCAAATGTCTTGATTTTGGCAGTTTATATCATCCTTCCTTTAGTAGAGTGAGGAGATTTGAGCTTCAGGACAGACCACTATACAATCGAGAGACATCTCTATGGAAACCTAATTCAATCTCAAAACTTGTCAGCGAATATGACACTAAGGGAGAAGCCATAATAAAGTCATTTTTATTATTCATAACTGAACTTTTATGCAAAGGAGATAGCTGGATGTCAAGAGTGGTGAATGAGGGAGGGGAAGCAACAATCACCAGCTCTCAACTCAGAGCGCTTGAGTCTGAAGGGGATTAATAATGAACCATACCAACTCAGCGCTGCTTAAATGCTGAAATCCTATGTCCAGGATATTTGTTAGTATATTTTATATTATGAAAATATATACTTCAATTTTAAAAATGACCAGAAACATAACTTTATATTATATGAAGTATTATATAGCCATTAAATAATTATATTACAGTGATTTTTGTTATGTTATAAAATATGCATTGAAAATTAGATCAAATAAGAAAAAAATGTTTAAAAACTGGAATAAAATATAAGAAAGCTATAATAGTGGATGCCTCTGAGTGTCAGATTGATATTGTATCCTTTCTTTAAGCTGTTCTTATTTTCTAAGGATTTTAAATAATCATGTATTAATTCAAAGATTAAAAAATATGTTAACATTAAAAAACAAGCATAGGGATATCATGTAGCTGCCATATCCTATCTCTGACATTTGACAAGTAAATGAATCTTTTCAAATTTAAGCAATATGGAAAACTCAAAACATGAAGTATTGCAAGCCCTGTTTCTTCTTCCTTTTTAACTGTTACAAAAAGGTAAGATGTTTCTTCTCATCTGCGAAGCATTTTTCTGCCTCTTCTACTCCTCACTCAAACTGCAAAACCCTCCTAAATTTTGACTTAGCTTACTTTACCATGTAATATCATCTGTAATCTTTAATCTCTTTTGTTTACTACTGTATCTGGAGTATATACAATAGTACCTGGCATATAGAATGCATAATTCAATAATGGTTGAATGGGATTGTGGCCATTAGTAACAGTTACTTGTGATATACTATTGAAGCAAAGCCTATGTATTATTAATGAACTCAGTATTTCCTGGCATTACTAGTATTTTAAACAATTCTGCCATACTTTAAAAGCTACTAAGTTTTTTATTCTCTTTCTCACAGACTGGTCAACCACCCAGAAGGGCTAATTGGAATGGATATAAGATTATTATTTGGAATGGATATAAGATTATTATTTAGATTGATGGATAATGCTTTGTCACACAATGTGTGATACAATTAGGCACCAGATACCGTGGTTTTCTACGAATTCCAGAATTTGTTAAGTTCACATCAGACTATCTTATTTACAGTCTTCGATGCTCACAAAACATCTTCCATGGCTCTCTAAAAATTTGTTTCAATAGCATAACCCTGAGGCTGTTCAGTGCCATACCTTCAAACCATATACACTTTTCACATGGAGATTTTACTTTATCTGAAGCTCATATGAATTTTTACATTTAAGCCAAAATATACTAGATATTGTGGACTCTTGATTCACATCATCTTTGTACCTCTTTCACCCAAATTTTTCTGGAAGAACAATAGTCTTGAGGTAGTTGTAAGTATGCTATATTATATAGATGTTGCTATAGCAGATGTCTACTTCTGAAACAAAGCAATGTCATCTGTGTGTGGCTTTGACTTTGATCACAGGCTCCAAACTGACTTGAGAATGGATTCTTACTAGTATCAGTTAAGATTCTTACTAGTGTCAGTTAAAATTTCTATTAGTGTCATTAAAATTAGGTTCCCATGTGTATAAGAGTCCCCAATCACCGCGACTTGAAAACAATAAGGTACAAGTGTATTTCTTACATACAAGTCTTGAGGCAGATGATGGCTTATATGGCAAGTCTGGTCTGTAAAGTCCATAAGGACTAAATTTGTTTTAAATGTTCCTCTTGGCCATTCTTGACATAGTAAGTTCATACTAATGGTTCAAAATGGCAGCCAGAGCTACAGCCATCAAATCAACATTCTAGCCAGTAGTCAGAGTAATGGAAGAAAATTGTTGGCCACAGATATGGGTCTAGCTTTCTTTGCAAAAGGTTTCCAGAAGCTGCTTTTTCATTTCTTTCCTTTTCCAACTTTGTCACACAGGCACACCTAACTTCAAGTTAGAATTTATTTTACATGGTCAGCTACTTAACTAAAAATTAGGTGTTACATTTTTTTTTGAAGGAAAAATGGCTATCTCTCTGCCAGACTGTCAGAATCATGTGAGCTAAGACTTGGAGTGGGAATGTCCCCTAGAATAAAGATGGGGAATATTATCAGAAGTCAAGGAAATGAGTACAGGGAACAAAACACAGATGTCTAGTTTACTGAAAAATATGAAGTACAAAGAAATATAAATTATGATAAAGGCAGACTAAATGCATTGTTTTGTGGAGCAAGGCAGAAATGGCAAAAAGATGTAAACAGACTTCATGTTGCATAAGCATCTCTATGTGTGGGTATTAACATATTTTTGTACTTGATATTCCATAGCTTGCAGATTACCCCTTACAAAACTTGATAAAGTTAATGTGTTTATAAGAACACAAAGTCACACTGCAGATGGTAGTATATTTAATTACTAACTAGCTTTTATAATATTTTATTTATTTTTGAGTTGATAGATTTCCTGTTGCTATGAAAATATCAGTTTCTCAATTTCTTAAGGTTGAGTAATTTCTTAAAGAGGAGATTAATTTTTCTAAACAAGATGAAAGCAAAGAGATAAAAAGCAGCTGCTATGGTTTCATGATTTAATCGTACAATTCTTAGTTACCTCTGCAGAAGGTATAAGTTTCATTTCTATAACAGTATAGGGACACAGGAGAAAAGATTGTGTTGTCCCCCTAAAACAGGAAAGCTCAACTATGGCCTTATCTGCTTACTCACTTTGTAGTTCTGTTCTAGAAAATTTTCTCATGATTTTTTTTCTTCAGAAAAATAATACCTAACTTGATTTCTTATGTTGGAGTTTTATATGTATAAACATTATTCTCTGTAGTAAGACTTCTCAAACGGGGGCAATTTTAACTTCTAGGAGAAATTTGACAAAGTGCAGATAGAAGCCACCAGATGCTACTGATCATTCTACAGTTCACAGGCCAGTCTCTGCTTCTCAACCCCAATAAAAGATTATTTAGCCCAACTGTCAATCCTGCTGAGTTATAAAACCCTGATCTTTAGGAATTTACTTGGAAGGGAGAACATTCCCTATTAGTGCTAAAAAGATACCTCTAAATCTGTATGTGATTTTTAAAATAATACCTTTCTACAACTAAACTTGTCCAACTCTAAACCCTAAACCAAGGGCTCTTAATTAAGCTAAGGTCTCTGCAATGCAAGGGAGTCCATGAATAGGCATCTTACAGTCATAAGCAAAATATTATGTATGTGTGTGTGTGTGTATATATATATATATATATCTCTGAATATTTATAAGAGATCAGGTCTATAGCTTTCATCTGAGTCTCTTAAGGTATTTATGACTTCAAAAACCAGCCATTGAATTTATTTACAACCTCAAAGAGTTTTACTGTATTAATCACACATTATCTTCCTTCCATTCAGCCAAGCTTCTCTTTCAGGCATTGTTTTCCCACACGTACTCTAACCTTACTCATTTAAGGCATATACTATACAGTTAAGCAGATATTTTTCCATAACCTCCTCTTTGTCCTCTTCTCCTATCTTGGGAAATGGCATTACTGTCAGTCCAAGTCACTAGGCCAGAAACAATAATAGGAAATCTTCCTCACCTCCTCATTTGTAACTTCAGTTATTTTTCTGAATAGAAACACATGGTAGAATGTGTTGTCCATTCTACACCCTAAATATAATAATCAAATCCACCCCCTCGTCTCTACCCCTGCTGCCATTTTCTCAGTTCAATATCTCATTTTCTTTTAGTTGAAATATAGCCTTAATAGTTTCCTAACCTGCTCTTCCTGATTCTGTTCATTTCCATTTCATTCTTTACACCACTGGATAGACATCTTTCTAAACTATAACTTTTTTTTTTTTTTTTAGATGGAGTTTCACTCTTGTCACCCAGGCTGGAGTACAATGGCACGTTCTCGGCTCACTGCAACCTCCACCTCTCAGGTTCAAGCAATTCTCCTGCCTCAGCCTCCTGAGTAGCTGGGATTACAGGCACCTGCCAGAACGCCTGACTAATTTTTTTTTTTTTTTTTTTTTGTATTTTTAGTAGAGACAGGGTTTCACCATGTTATCCAGGTTGGTCTCGAACTCCTGACCTCAGGTGATCCACCTACCCTGGTCTCCCAAAGTGCTGGGATTACAGGCGTGAGTCACCATGCCTGGCCTAAACTATAAATCTAACCAGCTTGCTTTCCAGATAAAAACACTAAAGATCTGTCTTCCTGCTGTTACATGGTAATATCCTAACTACAGCAGGGCAATCAGGATCTTATAAATGCAGGTCTAAGCTCCCTCTGGGGCCTTGTCTCCCACTGTAGCTGCTCCCACTGGAGTCTGGGGGCTAACTACATTGATTTCTCGCCATCATCGGATATGTACTTTTTACTCTGTTCCTGTTATGCCTCGGTGATTTTCCCTCCCTTGTTGAAATTCTATTCAGCCTTCATAAGGAAGCTGGGCTTCAAAGTATTTTCCAGTTCCCTGAAGTAGAGTTCATCGTTCTTATATTTCTGCTCAAAAATCATTTGGTACTTTAACATCTTTTCATCTTTGGTTTTCAAGTGCTTTGGGCAGTTCTTGGCACATATGTACATTTTCAATAAATATTTCTGTAACTGGATTAGACAACACTACGGAAATTCTAGACTTTGCTTAATGCTAAGTAATAGAAAATCCATGAATTCATGGGAGGAGTTAAGTGAAACAGTTCAATATGAGCTCTAAAAATTAGAGCTTGGATGTTAGTTTTTGAAATGACTGTTATTAAGAGCATAGATAAATAAAGTTCCAAAATAGTTTGAGGAATTTACATGATTTCCTGTTTCATGTATAGAATATGATATCACCTAAATAAAAGAATTTGAGATTTAAAATCATTTATTTCAATACATAGAGATAACAGATATTATTTAAATTTCTCATAGATTATATTTGCATTTGTACTTCATTGCTATTTTTGTTAAAGTCTCTCTCATATCACAATTTGCAGACTAGGATCAAAATTAATAATGAATTATAAAATACATAAGTATCAATATTCTAAAAAGTATTGCTCTGTTTTTATTCTGACCATAATTCTTATTATTGTTGATGAAACTTTTATGCAGTAGTAGGGGTTGTAGAACGTAGGGGTTTACAGACTTAAATTGTATAAACAAAGCAACACTATCCAAAATTTTGTTTAAGATATTATGTGATCTGAATTAAATTCAGGAATCCTAGAGGGCTGGAGGCAATTTGGTGTTGATAAAAACAAATGAACAAACAACAACAACAAAAACAACGAAAACACCTTCTATTACCACAGCTTGGTCCCCAAGCTCTTGGTTCTCATGTAAATAGAAATTAATAGAGGTTAACACCAGGGCAAATAGAAATGTTCAGACTTGATGTAAATAATTTTTAACATCTCATCAAGTATAATAACTTTAAGGCAATGAAAATAACCAAATGAGTTTTATTTTTCAATATATTTATTCAACCTACTTATTGAGTACCATCTATATGTTGAACACTGTGCTTGTTAACATTTATCAATAAGAGGTTAAATACGCATATTGTTTAAATTTTTCTCAAAAGTAATACAAATTTAAAATTGCTATTGTGTTTTATTTTGTATATTTTATTTTAGACTTAAAAATATTTTTGGCCTAAATTTGGTATTTTTTAGCAATTTTGAGCTATCAGACAAGACTTGAATTTCACCTAAGTCCCCACCTGCTCCTTCCTTTTTGCTCACTTTTCCCTATTCTCATTAGTTTTATCCTTTATGGTTTATTATGAAGCATTTCTCCCTATTTTATTATCCAAATCTACATTTGACAGATAAGAATCTGAGAACCAGGAAATTTCAATATCTAGACTAGTCATATAAGTAGGAAGTGAAAAAGCCAGAACTGAAAAGAGGCCTTCTGATTTATTTCATTATACATACCACAGTGTCTTATTATTTTCCTCTGAATCCAATATATGCAGAAGCACACTGAATTCTGGGGATCTATTAAAATCAGTGCTGATTGATAATGCAAAATAAAAAATGTGGAAATCATAGGTGCTATTTGTTTGCATATTGTTCATGGAAGTAAAAGAGGAATTATTAAGTTGACTTTATTAGACTCTATCTGAACCAAAAATGCATTGAGAGCCAAACACTGAAACTATTTTTGGTTTCACCATTATGGAAGTTATTATATTTAATTCTGAACATAGTATGATAGTAGCCCTTCGACAGTGTAGTTTACTTCTTTTGGACATAAAACACTATGTTATTAGATACTATTTGGGAAATATCCTGGCAATGTTAAGATACCTAAAACCTAAAATTGATTGTAAGTTTAATGGCAAAAAAGACTGCTGATCATTCAGTTATTTGTCTAATTTACAAGAATAATAGGGGTTAAGAAAAAGACAGGTGGTAAGGAACTGACCCATTCTCAGGTTAAGTAAAAAATATCATAGATACCTGCCAATTAAACTTGTAGGACGTCTTATTTTGCTCAAGTAAAACTGAACCATTTTAAGAGGTTTTATTAATGTTGTGCTTTCAAGAGCTTTCCAGAAACACCATTCAATTGTAGCTGGAGCAAGACATTTTTCCTATCCTTAATCTTACATTATTCATGTTTGCCTAAAGAGAAAAACATTTGAGAAGAAAAATAAAATTTAAGTTGAATATATTTTATTTTGCTTTATTTCTAATGTCTTTTGAGTACAATGTTTTAAAAAAGGAAGTGGAGAATAGAGACGCCCTCTTACATAGACAACTAGATGTTTTCCCAAGTCCAGTAGCTTCAGTGACCTTAATAACAGAGGAAAATCCCAGATTCCTTTTCCAGAATTTAAGGTGATTGTGTTCAGCAGATTAGTAATGGCTGAAGTCAAACTGTTTTTGACTTCTAACCCTGCCTGTGTTTTGGTAGGAGAGAAAAGTTAACCTGATTAAGTTCATAAAATTTCAACCCACAAAATCCAACTTGCTGATTCACGGAAGGCATTTTGTCATCTATTTGAAAGCCAGAGGAAAAAAAGAAATGCTGTTTCATAAAGATGAAAGCAGCATTTGATTGCTTGTCTAATGCATTTAATGGTTGAAAAGCATCAGTGGATATTAGAGAGGGAAGTATTGTTATCACTTGTTTCAAGTAATAAATTAAAAATGGAAATGAAATGGTTTGCCAAGAATGTTTAAACAAGGAGGAGGGAGAAATGTTAGCATTTTAATTCTATTCTGATTGAAGGTACTCTCGTTCCACCATGAAAAAATAATGTCATTCTTCCAGCATGCCTCATTTCCAATAGAACTCAGTAAAATGTGCACATGTTAACATTAGATTCCGCAGGGTTTAATGCAGTTACACAAAGAAGTTTTGCCAGAAGGAGGGAAAAATATCACAGCCATTCATTTCACAGCACTCTCCAATCTGGCTGCAACAGTTTCTGTAAGCAGCACATCAGTGAATAAAAAGGAAATTAAAAGGAGGAGCAGGAAAACAGGGATTTAGGATGAAGGAGTTTTCAAAAACATTTTTGGCTTTAGAGAAAACAGTTCACAATCATTATCATGAATAAAATTACTTCTTAGCTTAGGTTGATGGAAACATTCTGAAAGCAGAGCTTTTAAAAAAAAATAACAAAAAAACACAAAAAAACTATCCTCTGAACACCATTAGTGAGGATCAAGGGGAGCTGGAAAAAACATCCTTGTTTTATATCGCTGAATCCCCCACTTCCTCAAATGATGCAGTAAATGTTCGCATTTCGTGTGCTTTTCCGTGTTCGTGGAACATGACACAGTATTCTGGTGACTTTCTAAATTGGGTCTTTTAGCATTTATACTTTAGTACTTTCTATGCTCTGTATTATATTATCCTAAAATAATTAAATAGTAGAGGGTATTTACAACTCTTTGATTGCAAAAATGGCACATGCTGATATTCTTAATAACAGCAAAGGAGAAAGCAAGAGAGTTCGTTTGATTCTAGTTTCATTTCTTGGCATATCTGCCACTGCGACCTCCTTCAGTTGTCAGAGATTGGACTCAGGGTGTATGACGGCTCTCCTATCGAGGTGTGCCAAGTAGCCTTGGGTCCCTTTCAAGAATCAAGCTCTTGGGTAGCTTGTTCAGCATTCCTGTGGAGTTATCTACAAAAATTTATATCTGTTGACTGTTTATGTCTCTTTATAAAGGGGAAATAAATGAACATTGCAAATTCATTTGTACCTGTGCTCTCATTTACTTTTGTCACCAACCTTGGGAGGTAGATATTAATGTCTATTCTCTTCGTTGTTGTTGTTTACAGAAAGGAAAACTGAGTCTCAAAAGCTATCTTGTACAGATTCTTAGACCTACTGTGGGATGGAACTTAATTATGAGCTCCAGACTCCAAAAACATCACATCCTACCAGGCACTGTTTTAGAGTTCATCAGTATTTTCTAATTTATACAAAAAGTTCAATGTTAGCCTATAACTAAGGATATACTATAGAATTACACATAATGTAAATAAATAAATAAATGATTTAATTAATATTGCTTAATTCCCATAGAAGGAGTATTGTGTAAGTCATTGGAATTTACACTTAATTATAAGAAGCTGGTGGTAGTCTTAACTAATTTAATTGCTTATTTGTGCCCATAACAGGCAGTAGAAAGGGATTTCTAGAAAACATTTTTCATGATAATATTTTCAACTTGGATCTAAAAGACGTAAAAACATTTTCATTTTACATCATTTACTTCTTTTCTGTGCTAGAATTTGACTTTAATATTTAATCCTAAAATGTATATAATGGTATTACAATTTTTCCAAAAGGCTGACAAAATATCCCAAATTAAGTCTGATCTAGGCTTCTAAAATAAGCTTTTTAACTTTTTTTTACAATACACATATCTTAAAAAGTTACCACATTGTAGTAATCTTAATGACATCCTTCATAAAATATAATTTCCAGCCGGGCGGGCTCAAACCTGTAATCGCAGAGCTCTGGAAAGCTGAGGCAGGGGGATCACGAGGTCAGGAGATCGAGAGCATCCTGACCAACATGGTGAAACCCCATCTCTACTAAAAATACAAAAATTAGTCGGGCGTGGTGGCGGGCGCCTGTAATCCCAGCTACTCAGGAGGCTGAGGCAGGAGAATCGCTTGAACCCGGAAGGCGGAAGTTGCGCTGCGCTCCAGCCTGGGTGACAGAGCAAGATCTCAAAAATTATCTATCTATCTATCTATCTATCTATCTATCTATCTATCTATCTATCTACCTACCTATCTATCTATCATTTCCATAATTATTAAATGTTATGTTAACATTTATTTCAACTGAATTAAATTGACAAAATGACTTTTTTTTTTTTTTTTCAAACTGATGATATTCTACATGGGCATATCATAGAGAGGAAAATATTCTTTTCTATCCCCTTTCTTAGATTCATGGCTGAAGCTCCTGAAACAAAAGACGTTTAACAAGATTAACAAGATAAAAACATACAAATTTATAAAATATAAATTTTATGTGACATAGAAGCACTTATAAAGAAATAAAGACCAGAAGAAATCGGTAGACCTGGGTATTTTTTATGCTAGTTTTGATGAAAATGGGAATGCTTTTGGAGACGCATGAGTGAATAAACAAATATGATCTAGTGGTAATTAACTAGAGGAAACAGAGCAAAGTCTATTCAGATTCTTCACTGTGATGCTTTGTTCTTCAGAGGTAAGTGCCCCTTTCCTCTGAAAGGGGTATGGGAGGCATCCCGCACGTAAGGATTTTATCATCTGCTTCAGGGAGATCAGGGAAGGTCAGAGACACCTTCCTGCCTCTGTGGTTTTCTCAAATTTCTTAAGCTTAAAATACCCAGTATGCCAAGGAGCCATATTTTGGAGTAGCATATTCTCAACCCCATCAACGTACATATGTGAAAAAAAAGATACAATTTCAGATAGTAATAAAAGCAGTTTTTTTTCTTGTGTGCATGCTGATGTTTCATGGACAACAGAGCTTCTATATCTTCATTAATATCTATAGCTAATTTTCTTAGGGAATTTCACCAAATTCGTTTTTCAAGTATTTATATATTGTAGATAGACCTTACAAATTATGTCCTTATTTTAAAGGGAAAAGGTTTCAGGAATTGATAAAAATTCTATTTTTCTAGATAAAATGGTAACAACTTTAACAAGTGGGTATTTGTAATTTACTAATAAAAATATTGATTTAGCATATAAACAGTTCAGGGCATTCTTTCTACTATTGTTCATGTTACCACTTTTCTTTCATGCGCATTGTTCTTCTGTAGTGACTCTTGAATGAAAAAACACCCACAATAAAGCATAATACCAACCTAAAGTGAATGTGTGGTTGGTGTTATTTTGGACCTTAATGTAAGAGTTTGGAGTGGACAGATTAAATCGTCTATTTGGGACAGACTTGCAGGATCAGCTTCATAAGTATGTGACCAGTACATTTGTACAGGCCCCTGTGCTCAGTGTTCAGAAGTACCCCCCTCCAAAACCACAATCCCTCCATACACACACCCCACCTTCATAACTGGACCCCATGGCACTTGGGTTTTTATTAAGGTCTACAGTCACCATCTTGATGATTTTAATTGTTTTTTCTTTGAATTTGTGTTTTAAAAGTGAAGCCCGATGGGACAATGATGCATGACTAGGAACTCAGCACTTCCCCTTGAGCGTGGTTCCACATGTCCCTGGATGAGTTCCTAGTTACCTATTTTCCCTCCCATATGCTGCTTCCCTCTGTCTCAGTGGGGACCAAACTACTGCTGTCATGAGTTAAAAGGCAGGGCTCCAGGGATTGTGAAGGTCTGTGTTCACTCTGTAAGCATCCCTGTGTCCAGTGGAACAGGCATTAAGTGGTAAATCTAGAGAGACTGGATGAGAAAGAAAAAGCTTCTATCCTGCTTTTTCAAACAGAGCCCTGAATTTTATTTTCTTTGGGCCCTGCAAATTTTGTGGCTGGTCCTGGTAATTTGGAACTAATGTTAATGAATATAACTGTCTGAACCCACCAGTTCAGATGAGAAGGGCAATTCTGAAGTGCATGATATTTCAGGGTATCAGGTGCTTACTTTAGAAAATGGCCATCTAATCTTAAAGATTTAAATTGTCATCTCTCTAAGTTGTTGCTTGTCAGGCAGATGCACACTTACTAAATATTCTCAATGTGAGAAGCACTTACTCAAAGTTCATGCAGTATGTCTTGCTGGTGGATGTACAGATTCCTTAGGCAGTGCTTGCACTGCTCTCAGACTCAGGAAAACAGGTGCAGCCATCAGAGAATTACAGTTGCATTTTAGAAAATGTCATATATAATTCATAAGAAATAATTATTTGTGTTAACTTAGAACCACAATGATAGAATTAGTAATATTTTCTTCACATTACAATAATCATTTTCAATGTGATTTACTCAGTATTCATAGTTTGCGAAGCATGAAATGAAAGGTTTTTCTAAAGTAGCTATTTAATCAGACTTAAAGACTACAATGAAGTACATCCATAAATGACTTTTTCTAATTTAATCATAGGTGTTTAATTCTATATATATCCATATAATAACCAAAACAAACTTCTCAAAACTTAGAACTGATACACAGGCAGAATGTAGAACGTGCTAGATGGGTAAAACGGCATCACGTTTTAAAAACTGCACTGAAGTCATTTTCTCTGTCTACCTAGAATGCTTCCCTCAACACTCTTTTTTCAAACTGGTAATATGCTGCCTACCTGTATTTTTTAAAATTTTTAATTGTTTTAATTTTTACGAGTACATAATAGTTGTATGTATTTAAGTGGTATATGAAATATTTTTATATAAGTGTACAATATGTTATGCTCTAATTATGGTATCTGGACTCCCATCACCTAAAACATTTATCATTTTTTTGTGTTGGGAACATTCCAAACCCACTCTAGTTATTTGGAAATATACAATAAATTATTGTTAACTATAGTCACTCTACTGTGCTACCAAACACTAGATCTTATTCTTACAACCTAAGTGAATTTTTGTACCCATTTACCAACCCCTTTTTCCCCCCCATTCCCACTACCCGTACCGGCCTCTGGTAATCATCATTCTACTTTCCACCTTCATAAGATAATTTTTTAAGCTCCCACCTATGAACAAGAACATATGTTTTTGTCTTCCAATGGCTGGAAGACATTATTTCATTTGACATAATGCCCTGCAGTTCCATCCATGTAATTACGAAGGATATCCTTCTACTTTATGGCTGAATAATATTTCATTTTGTATATGTTCCAGTTTTTCTTATCCATTTGTTGGTTAATGGACACATACTTATTTCATATATTGGCTATTGTGAGTAGTGCTGCAATAAACATGGGAGTACAGATATCTCTTAATATACTGAATTTCTTTCTTTTGGATCTATATACCCAGCAATGGAATTGCTGGATCTTGTGGTAGTTCTACTTTTAGTTTTTTGAGGATTCTTCATACTATTTTTCATAATGGCTACACCAATTTACATTCCTACCAACAGTGTATGAGCTTTACTTTATCCACATCTTTGCCAGCATTTGTTATTTTCTCTATTTTATAAAAGCCATTTTTAAATGGAGTGAAATGATACCTCATTGTGGTTTTGATTTGCATTTCTCTGATAATGAGCATATTTTGTATATGCCTGTTGGCAAAGAGACAACCTATAGAATGGGAGAAAATATCTGCAAACTATTCAACTCACAATAATCTATGAGGAACTCAATAACCAGAATACGTTAGGAACTCAAAAAACTCAATAGCAAAAAAAAAAAAAAAAAAAAAAAAAAAAATTCTGATTAAAAAAGGGGAAGAGATCTGAGTAGACATTTCTTAAAGAAGAAATAACTGTCTTAAGAGCTAGGTTAAATATAATTTTTATCCATGAAAGCTCTTTGAAATTTTTCCCAGGTCTCAAGGAAATTTTGCTCAACTCTCTCTAATATAGCACATTTTATACTTTTGCTAATTCTTCCTAGAAGAATGACATTTAACATCGTATTCAAAATTCTCTCTTCTCTGAGAATCAAAAAATCATAGGCTCATTATGACCAGACAGGAGTATCCATGGCACCATCCTGATGGTTCTCAGGTGTTAGGTGTATTTTTATTTTTATTTATTTATTTATTTATTTTTGAGACAGAGTCTCGCTGAGTCACCCAGGCTGGAGTGCAGTGGCCCGATCTCAGTTCAATGCAAGCTCCGCCTCCCGGGTTCACGCCATTCTCCTGCCTCAGCCAGCCTGTAGGTGGGACTACAGGCGCCCGCCACCACGCTCAGCTAATTTTTTGTATTTTTAGTCGAGATGGGGTTTCACCATGTTAGCCAGGATGGTCTCGATCTCCTGACCTGGTGATCCGCCTGCCTCGGCCTCCCAAACTGCTGGGATTACAGAGGTGAGCAACCGCGCCCGCCCTAGGTATATCTTTAAACTATGTAACTAGTTGCAGGCGCTACACAGGCTACTCCACACCTCCCCTGACCACCCTCTGCTATTAGAGGAAACCAGTAACATTTTGATAAGTGCAAATAAAAGGAATCTCTCCCTATGTATAACATCCAGTAGTTGTAGGCTCAACTGAGCAATCTCACATGACTACAGTAGGCCACACTTGCTAATGGCTTCATTAGAAGAATACAGATATCATAAGCAAAGCTTGCCAGTAGTGCAGTATTGGTTATTATTATTTTTTTTTTTTTCATGAGAGTTTTGACAAGTGTCTAGGGCTACAACCTTTTTCTAACTCTGCGAAGTGTCAAGTGTGAAAGATGAAGACTGTAAGTATGAGAGTTATCCTGACTTACACTTAGGTCCCGAATAGGAATCAGTATCTATTATAACAGCCCATAAGCAAAGAACGTGACCAATTACAAGAATGCCCAGAGTCAAGAAAGCTCATCTCATCATGATGCCTTATTTCAGTGGGAAAGCTTTGACTGCCTTTTATTTTCTTTTCTTGCTATTGATTGTTTAAATGTTCCCTAAGGCAAAGTTAGTAATTTATCTTTTTCTACCAGATTATTTGATTTACTTGTACACATAGACGTCTCTCTCTGTGTGTTTTTTTGTTTTTCTGTTTTTTTTTTTTTTTTTTTTTTTTGAGACAGAGTCTCTCTTTGTCACCCAGGCTGGAGTGCAGTGGCACGATCTCGGCTCACTGCAACCTAGGCCTTCCAGGTTCAAGCAATTCTCCTGCTTCAGCCTCCTGAGTAGCAGGGACTACAGGCGCCTGCTACCACGCCCGGCTAATTTTTGTATTTTTAACATAGGCGGGGTTTTACCATATTAGCCAGACTGGTTTCGAGCTCCTGACCTTGTGATCCGCCCGCCTCGGCCTCCGAAAGTGTTGAGATTACAGATGTGAGCTACTGTGCCTGGCCTAGAAGTCTCTTAAATGCTCTTTTTCCCTGATTTCTAAAGTTATCCATTTGCTTTTTCTTTATGTTTTTCTTCTTATTCTTCCATAGCAATATATATATTTTAGTCATTCTTTTCAAAATAAAAGATGATTTTAAAAATCAGGTTTTTCATTTTTTGTAGCTTTGCTAGTTTTTATTAATTTTTAAATTTTCATTAGTATTTTATAGTTTATGGAAGATTTTGTTATTTATTTATTTATTTTTGGTTTCTTGAGTTAAATGCATACCTGTTATCTTGAATTTTGTTGTTTTATGAGTCAGAAAATACTGTCTATTTGGTATCTAAATTCCCAAATATTTCTGTTTCTTAATATGAATAGAGGGATAGCAAAACATATTCTTCTTTTCCATAATCATAAAAATTACCCTGGGTTAACGTTCAACTGTTATTTCCATGGAAACCAGATCCTGGTAGATTGTCAGTCATATTACTAGGCAACATTGCCTATAATAAGAATAAATCAGGATGGATAAACTGTATCTGGTTTGGGAGGGCTGATTTTAACAGTCAGGCGAAATAAGACAGATTTTCTTTAACATGATTTTGGTCTCTTAACAGTTACTACTTCTTATAATCCAACAGACACATGACAGACACATTGTCCTATAGTTTAAAATATTTAAAATTGTATATTTATAATATATATTAAATATTTTAAATTATGTATATATATTTTATAAAATATATTTAAAAGGCTATAACTAATATACAAAAATGTATGTAATTAAAATGTGTAAATACAGATTATAAAGAAGAAAATTATAAAAATTTTACCAAAATCCAAATAAATATATAATTATGAGACATGTCTGTTTAGAAAAATTTTTTGTATTATTTTCAGCATTTCCTTAGCTTTGCTTGCTGTCTTTGGCATTTTTAAATCATACTGCCCTTACTGCATAGAAATATTCTCAGTCACTTAAAATGTTACTTATATAAATTAATTAACTTGACGTTTCAGTGATTCAAGACTAAAAATTATCTAGCATCATTCACATTTTGCATATTACATTTGGGCCTTGAAACGTTTACAAGAATGAGAAAATGACCCTTGAAGTGCTTGAAAACTTTGACCTATTCCATCCAAAAAGTGAGTAAATCTTATATGGTTTTAAGCCAAGTCATTTCAAACATAATAGAGCAATTAACCCGTTGACATGAAGAATGGGTCGGAAGGCATTTCCATGGAGGGTGCCTGAATTCATTTTTGATTGTGCAAGGTCTTTCTGTTTGTCATTTATTTTTTATTATTTCGATGAGGAATAGACTTATTTAACTTGTGTAACAGTGACAGTATATTACGTCTCTATATTTGAAGTAAACGTGCAAAAAAGAATGTGGAGGTTTCAAAATTTGTGTATTTTATAACCAATAATAATGGAAGTTCATACAATTATTAAATAGGCAAAATTATACATGAAAAGCTATTTGAGGCTTTGTTTAGTGGGCCTCAGATAATGGATCAAATGTGGTATCTCATACCATCCAGTAAGAAGCCTGGATATATGTAACAAATTTTCAAAATTCAGTGATATTTAAATACGTTCCTTTAATATCCAATCTTAGAATCTAATCAGTAGATATAGACTTCTACTGGTTAGATGATTTTTGTTTTCTACTTGTAACGTATGGCCACTGAGGGTTGAGAAGCAAATATCCGCTTGCATAAGATACCTAAAAATTTGGTGGAACAGGAAAAGCCTATAATAATGTTTGCTCACCTCTTGAATGTATGGTAATTGAATAAAATGCTCTCTTAATTTAGTAAGAAGGAATGGGTTAGTTTACTCACTTCAATTTACCGTTAAGAAAGCATCTGCAACTGTAGTCATAGTTATTGCTTTCAGCCGGTGTCTTCGCCATGTCTTTACTGAAAATATGGAGCGTAAGTACTTCCCTCCTCCTCATTGTACTTTCCACACTTCTTCCAGGCACGCTCCTCATCAAAAGTTTTCAACATTTTCCATTGCCATTAGCATAAATATCTAGTTTTACATAGTGTAAAAGGACACCTTGTCCTCTGTCAAGCTCTTCAGAAACATGTCTTTTCTCTTTGTAGTTTTATGCTATACAATATTGAAGGTATCACTCTCTCTCTCTTGCTTCTATGCCTTTGACCATGCTTGTCCCTCTGCTTGAAATACTCTTATTCATAACTAATAACATTTTATTATTTTTGAAAATTGCAACCTATCCCTTAAATTTCCATTCAAATGCCACCTTTTGTAGGCTCACTACTCCCATGTTCATTTTAAAATATTATATTTATGTATGTCGTGGCACCAATTTTTTACTATGAATGTTTGCTTTTTTAACCTTCAGATACTAATCTCCTTGGAGAGCAAGAAATAAGTTTTTTTGTATCCATGGATTCTAGAGTAGTATACAATAGGTGATGAATCAACATTTTTAAACAAATAAACATGCAAATAATAGATTGAAGTTTTAATAAACTGTAGCAGCTTATCAAAGGCTGCTGAAGACTCCCATGTTACATAGCCATTAAAAATATAATTGTCAGGCCGGGCGCGGTGGCTCAAGCCTGTAATCCCAGCACTTTGGGAGGCCGAGGCGGGCGGATCACGAGGTCAGGAGATCGAGACCATCCTGGCTAACACGGTGAAACCCCGTCTCTACTAAAAATACAAAAAACTAGCCGGGCGCGGTGGCGGGCGCCTGTAGTCCCAGCTACTCGGGAGGCTGAGGCAGGAGAATGGCGTAAACCCGGGAGGCGGAGCTTGCAGTGAGCTGAGATCCGGCCACTGCACTCCAGCCTGGGTGACAGAGCAAGACTCCGTCTCAAAAAAAAAAAAAAAAAAAAAAAAAAAAAAATATATATATATATATATATATATATATATAATTGTCACATTTAATTATCGTTTCAAATATGTGAATTATGTACCCACACATTTGTGGAAAGTCGGCTTTGTGTGCTTTTCATACTGTTTTTATTTAATACTAAAACAAAAATATTATTGTAGGACTACTGCTTGTTCACTAATAACTGCTTGAGCGCTGGTTTCCTTTAAATACATAGAGACTTATATTTCTAGATGATACAAAAATGGCACAAATAGAGGCAAGCAATGCTGTTGGGATTGTATAAAGTTTAGGCCAGTTCCATCCAGGCTTTTCCACTTTTCTGTACAGATAAGTTCCTGCATCTTCTTAAGCAACTCCATGAAGAAGATTGTTTTTTACTGCTTCTCTGTCTTTCATGAACACCTTTAGTAATGACTCAGAGTAAGCCCTCGAGTCTCATTGACCTGTGTTCAGTGATTTTTCTGGTTTTAATCTTGGAGACAGGAGAGGGAGTTATTGACTTTTTTTCCTTTTTGATTGTTCATTTAGATCATTTAGTACTAAAACATTGTCATGGTAGTTGGGTAACATAATGAAAATTATCACTTATTAATCTAATAGAATACTGACTAATAATTTTGTCACAGAATGACTAAATTATTTACTCTGCTGCCTATATGTATGTTCGTGTGGCTATATGGGAGAAAACCACATTCTCTTTGGGGGTTTGCCTAACCCCAAATGAAAGGGTTAAAACAGGGGTTTCTCAGATGGACGTTAAGATTTTAAAAAATACACTTAAAGGCATTCCTCTGTCTCTAACTTTTCTAATAATTTCTAAATCAATTAATCATTATACTGGGTTTATAGTAATAGCATTCTGAACCTATTGTTGTGAGTGTAAGCATAAATATTCTTTATTACATTCTAACTTAAATAGAAGACCACAGATGCACTCCATATTAAGTGGCGCTAAACATGTCTGATGTTGGCTTGTCAGGGTGATAACTGTGGCATTTCTTTTTGTTTTCCAAAAAAAATGCATTAATTAGAGATATGGATGTAATTTATTTTAATGTACTGTTTTAAAAGTATTACAGATATTCCTAAAGTGAAGAAAGATTAATTCTATGGCTAATTATCTGCTGTATCAAGGAAAAATATCCCTTTTCTAATCTGGTAATAAGTTTAAACTATATAGATTGCAATAAAAATTACATCACTCTTATATTATAAAGTGTTGTGAAATTACACTTTGTGGTTATTATTTCAAATGAAAGATCTACCTTAATGGAAAAGTGTTTCTTAACTATATTGAAAATTTATTATACTTAATGTCAAATTTATCTGAAGTTCTAAGCACTGTTAGGAATAAGGGAAGATCTTTTAATTTAGGTATAATCATACTACTGTACTTAAATTTTGATGACTAACTTATAAAATAATATATACAATTTAAATGTTTTAATATTTATTTAAATATTTAAATATTTATTTAAAATGTTTAGACATTTAAAATAAAATGCTTGACAATGTAAATAATCAAAAATTATTTTTATTATTAACAGAGGATTGCTTCATTTTTAATAATTTTTATGTGTTTTTGTTAAACCATATTTACTGTTTAAACTGACCATATTTGTATTTTGTTTTCCTTCTTCTGACAGCTCCTTCAGATTGGAAGGAATACCTTTACTTGGGGGCATGTCAATTCGTTTTTCTCACTTCAGCTTCATCTTTATGACTTCTTGAGGACAGATCTAATTCTAAAGTAACCAGAAGCCTGACCATCTCAGAGCAGCAAATCTCTCAGCCTTGGAACACAAATGATCTCTGATACAGTCTGCGTAAAATCATCTTCCTCTATCTGACAGCCATGAGCAGAGCCTTGGGGGTAAAAACAGCCACAGCCTTAAATCTCTTCACTCAGAAACTACCATGAATATAAAATAAATAGATGGAAAGTACTAAACAAGAAGCCAACAAAACATAAACACCAAACCAACTCATCTTGTTTCACTATGGAAATAAACTGTTCCCAGATGTGAGACCAACAAAATTAATATTAAGCAATTAAACCAGTAAATTATAAACTGATTTACCATTTGGGAAGATTAAAGTATAGAGAGATGAGGTACTTCTAGCCAGAATTACACATCATTTCAAAATATGTAGACAAAAGAAAACAAAAAACAAAAACTGAATGAACAGAGAAACATTGCAGCAATGAACAGTCTTAGGACGAATGTTGCTTTTTCCAGACAGAGAGTGTTCGCCATCTTGTGTATAGCCTCAGAGCCATCCTGAGATAATAGCATTGTTGTCAATTGCTTGAAAATTTTTCGCATTCAATCCTTCACCCTATATTGGTTGGAAGAGGGGGGAAGTCAGTTCTTACTGATTACTTCTCAGTGAACTTCTAATATTTGCACTGTCACTTCCATTCAGGGTAATGATGTGTGCTGTTATTTGCACAGATGGTCCCATGAGTTTTGAGACCACAGCAAGCAGTTTCTTGCAGGAATCCAAAATGGAAAAATGTAAGAATTCTCAAGACATTGATTTTTCTTCCTTCCAAAAAAAAATCAGTTATCTAATAAAAAACGGATTTGATTTTAAAACAAATTTAAAAACAACTACAGAATAACAATGAAAAAGCATCAGTGTGGTCAAATGAATGAAAAAGGGATCCAAAGTTTTTAATGAAGATCATTTGATATCATTAACAACCAAGAAGTCAAATACAGTGAAATGCATACTAAGCATTTGTGTTGAACATCTATTTGTTCTCTTAATTAAAAAGTCATTTTTAATTTGTATTTGGCATGTGACAGTTTTTATAGCCAAACAGCATTTTCAGTTTATTTTTCTAAATAAATGTGTTGTTTGTAGTTGCTTATTTGATTTGGTTTTCATTACCAAGAAAACAAGTTTCTTTTGGTTCATTGGCAAGCTTTCGTCATATTAATTCAGAACTAATGGAAGATTGATATTTCAAATATTTTTGTAGTATAAAATTATGCTTTCTGTTTTCTAAGCTCTGAAAAACATGATATATTTTTCACTATGACTTTCTTGTGAAGGGCTATTTTAATATTATAGTTATAGTAACTATTGAGAATTAATTTTAGTACAATGGAACATTGCTAGAAAACAGAAAGCTCAGGTATTGTATCAGTAAGGATTTTTTCTAAGTTTTGTTTCTAGAATTCTGTTCAGAAGGTAATAATTAGATAAAAAAGGTCATTAATTATACCTAAAGTGTTCTCATTATTGTTATCCAGAAGTCTGCTAAGAACTTCTATTATCTATCTATCTATCTATCTATCTATCTATCTATCTATCTATCTATCTATCATCTATCTATCTATCTATATCTATCATCTATCTATGAGTAGGTAATCACACCTGGAGAGAAAATGGAGCTCAATCAAAAAGGGCTGATTGTAGTGTACAATTCACACAAATTGCACTTAACAATTAAAAGAATAGGTCATTAGGTTTATTCCCAAACTATAATATAAAATCAAATTCCCAACATATTGTTCTATACACTTAAATTGGTTTACACTCTGCAATACCTCCTGGTACTTAAATATCTTGCAATGTAATGAGGAAAATTAGTTTGTTTTGCATGATTTGAACCTCTGAAAACTAATACATAGTACATTAAAATAATCCAGCAAAGAATCAATTTTCCAGTTCCTGTGAGATTATGGGCATTGAAATAGATGCCTGGACTCATCCGTATTATTTTAAAATCCATGCTGACTGCTTCAATCTATAAATTATTTGAACTTATAAATAGGAAAGCCAACTTTCCCAAAAATATTTAAAAATAAAATTAAGCGAGCATATGTGATAAAAAAATATAGTTCTTTATTTTGTGCTTATACTCAGTGAGAAGCAGCACTTCATCAGCTGTACTCTCTGACGAGCTTCTAAAAGACTGCAAATATGTGAAATGATCAGGCCTGCTCTTCAGCAGGATAACTCCAGTAGTAGTTTGTAAAGTGAGTTAGAGTGAGACTGGGGGTGGCCAGCCTAGGAAAAGTGTCTAAAATTTTCCTTGAATTTAGTTTGTTTTTTCTCTTAAGTTTTGATTATATTTACTTTCCTAGTTATTTCACTTGTCCATCACTGTTTCTTCTTTCATCTTCGACTTTTAAGCCTGCTATTCTCACAAGTCAATATTACTTTTACAAAATCTATGAAACAATTGCCAGTCCCTACTAAGAAGTACTACTTAACAGGTTTTCATTTTTATCTCAAAATGGCAATGTAGATAATCTTCACTTCCTAACCTTTGCTTTTAGAGTGCTGGTGTCTTACACATAACATGCAAGTCTCTCCTTGCTGGCCTCTGGTCACATAATTATTATGATTACTTAGGTAAGATAATCTTGCTTATTTACTGAGTGCTCACTATGGGACATGAATTATGCAGGTCATTAGGAACAAAAGGGTGAGAAAAAATACATAGATATACATAAATATATAGATCTATAGTAATAGAGTCTAAAATCTAGTTGGAGAGAACTACATTAAACATTTAATTACACATTAACAAAAAATTACAATATGCTGAATTCTATAAAGGAAAGTATGTGAACTGGGTGTGGCGGCTCATGCCTGTTAGTCCAGAGCTTCAAGAGGCTGAGGCCAGGAGGATCACTTGAGTTCAGGAGTTCAAGACCAGCCTGGGAAAAATGGTGAAACCCTGTCTCTACAAAAAATATAGAAATTAGGTGGCTATGGTGGTGAGCACCTGTAGTTCTGGCTACTTGGTTAGCTGAGGTGGGAGGATGGCTTGAGCTCAGGAGGAGGAGTTTGCAGTGAACCAAGATTGTGCCACTGAACTCCAGCCTGGATGACAGAGCAAGACCTTCTGTGGTTGTGTGTCTAAACATAGAAAAGACACAGTGAAAATATGGTACAACCTTGTGGGACTACCATTGTGTAATATACGTTGTTCCTTGTTAATGGAATATGGTTATGTGCTAAATGTATCCAGTACAACAAATGTAGGTATGTGTAACTCCTGAAAAGATGCTGCTTTTCTTTTTTTTTTTTCAGAAAAAAGAAAAAGAAAAGGTATATGGTATGCAGATATCACATGTCCAGTGGATCTAATCCAGTGGGTAGAGAAAGCTTTGAACTGAGATCTGAAGGGTGTCTAGTGGGTGAAAAGGGAAAATCACGTGCAAAGCACTGCAAAGGGGAAGAAGAAGGTAAGACATCAGAAGACCTGAAAAAGTCTAGAGTTGTGCAAAGAGAAAAAAGAGAGTAGTGCAGAGAAGACTGGTTAGATGGAAATCAGATCTTACCTATCTACATCCTAGGTAAAGAAACAAAAATATGAAGAGTAAAAACGATATAAAGAATAAAACAGTATGAAGAGTAAAACAATATGAAGGGTAAAAAGAGTAAGTATGCAGAAATGACAGAAGTATAGTCATGTATTACTTAACAACAGGGATACTTTCTGAAAAATGAGGAGTTAGGTGATTTCATTATTATGCAAACATCATATAATTTACTTACATAAACCTGGACTCTATAGCCTATTTTGCTTGAAGGGCACAAACCAGTACAACAAATTACTGTATTGAATACTGTAGGCAGTGGTAACACAATGGTAGTTGTGTATCTAAACATACCTAAACATAGAAAAGATATAGTGAAAATATGGTATTACCTTGTGGGACCACCATTGTAAATATACATGGTTCCTTGTTAATGGAATGTGGTTATGTGCCGAATGTATCCAGTACAACAAATGTAGGTATGTTTCACTCCTGAAAAGACTAAGATGACATTTCCCTCCCACCACCAAGTCCACCATAATCTCCCTCACTCATAAACAGGAAAGATTTACTTGTACTGCCGAAACAAAGAAATGCAGAAAGTTACACAATAGAAACAATAGGTTAAAATATATCGGACTGAGTGTAAACTATAAGAAAAAAAGGCTCAAAATGAATACGATCATGACTCATATTATTGTGCTTTGCTTTATTGTGCTTCACACAGATGTTGTGGTTTTTACAAGTTGAAGGTTTGTGGCCTACATGGGGCAAGTCTATCAGCACCATGTTCCAACAGCATGCATTTACTTTGTGTCTCTATGTCATATTTTGGTAATTCTCACACTATTTCAAGCATATGCATCATTGTTATATTGATATTCATATTATTATATGTGTTCTGGTAATATGTGATTTTTTGATGTTACTATTGTAATTGTTTTGGGGTGCCAAGATGACGCCCATATAAGATGGTGAACTTAATAAATGTGTGTGTTCTGACTGTTTCATCAAGCAGGCATTCCCCTATTTCTCTTCGGTCCTTAGGCCTCCCTATTCCCTAAGACACAAGAATGTTGAAATTAGACCAGTTAATAACCCTACAATGTCCCCTAAGTGTTTAAATGAAAGAAAGATTTGCATGTTTCTCATTTTAAATCAAAGGCTAGAAATGGTTACATTTAGTGAGGAAGGCATATTGAAAGCTGAGACGGGCTGAAAGCTAGACTTCTTGTGCCAAATGATTTGCCAAGTTGTGAATGCAAAGGAAATGCTCTTGAAGAAAATTAAAACTGCTCTAGTAAAAACACAAATGATAAAACAAAAAAGTGAAGCAGCCCTATTGCTGATATGGAGAAAGTTCAAGTGGTCTAGATAGAAGATCAAACGATCCACAACATTCCCTTAAGCCAAAACCTAATCCAGAGCAAGGCCCTCAACATAGAGACAATATCCTCCACCAGCAAAAAGATGACGACTCATGAAGGCTCAGATGATTGCTAGCACTTCTTACTAATAAAGTATTTTTAAATTCATATATACTTTTTAGACATAATGCCACTGCACAATTAATGGACTATAATATCTTATAAAATAACTTTTATATGTACTGAGAAACAAAATAAAAGTGTGTGACTGGCTTTATTGAGATATTCACTTCATGCAATGACCTGGAACCAGCAACATCTTCGAGGTGTGTCTATATCAAAGAGAGCAAAATTCTAAATTAAAAAATTAAGAATGGCCTTGGAAGCATTTTCAAACTTTTACAGGACATAATACTCAATGGAGTTAAAAAATTATTCAATAGGCCTGTGTTAATTCATAATGACTTCAGCAACTATAGATAGACTTACAATAAACATGTATAAAAAATGTGTTGAAACTAATTTGTGTTATATTGTGTTTGCCTATATTTGCCAGAAAACCCAAAATAATAAACAAGTGTCTGTTTATACCTAAAAAGGCAACTCTATGAAATCATCAGGAATCAGGCTTCTTTCAACTTTCTGCTCTGACATCCTTAAAATATAACATTTTTCCTCATGATCCTCAACGGTAGATGGAACTCCAGACATTATACACATGTTCCAGGCAGTAGGATGAGGAGACAGCTATTTCCTTCTTTTAAAGAAAACTTACTGAAAACTATTCATACAATATTTTGGTATCTTTGGCATTGTTCAAATCTGAAGCATAGGAAGAATTCAGGAATTTAGTATTTTGGCTGGCCATGTTGAATGAATTTGGCATTCTGACACTAAAGAGGCTGCAGAAAATAAATGATGGTATACACAACCATCTAACTCTGCCACAAGACTTTAAAATGTGACCCTAATTCATCATGTACTAGTTTGAATATTGAGGATTTCTGGCATTAAATTATATGCAAACATGAGAAAGTTAAATTTTCAGTGTATATTTTCAAGAGCAAATTGGTAAAGTGGAGTCACAGCATACGCACATTTAATCTTCGAGGATTCTACTACACTCATGTTTATTCCTTTCTGTAAATATGTGCACAAGAGTGGTCAGATGGTGAGACTCATATCTCCTGTTGCAAACAGCTCATCACACTGTGGTTCTGGTTCATAAGGCACCTACACTTTATAGGTGAGAAAAGGGATTGTAAGGGAAATTGTAACTATGGGCATTCACACTCCATTATGATAGTTTAATGTATTGGTAAATATACTTTATCAATAACTGACTTGTGCACATTTTAGTAGGGTGTTTTCATCACTTGTTTTTTGGAAAAAGGAACACTAAAGTAATACAACATTGTATTTACTTAACAAGTACTTAACGTTTCGGGGCACCTTTTATGCTGGGTCTATGAAAGCATCCCTCATACCTTTTGGTTTGGACATGTCTAAAGATGGGCTTGTTCATTGAGAATAGTGAAAATATTCAGGTATTCCTGAGACTTTGATTGAGGAAACAAAACACCCTCAAAATGTAAAATTAATTATGTAAAGGAGATCCATGGGTTCCACAGAAAATTCAGGGCTCTACAGTTATAAGCACTTGCCTAACCACAATCATATACTTTCTTTAGTCTTTTGCCAACCATGCATGTATAAAACAACTACATCAATCAAAATGATTTGAGATTTAGAAGTGAAAAAATAGAACACATTATGACATGCAGTGTGATCCATCAGAGAGAAGGAAATCCACAGAATTAAAGACATTGCAATCTTTTTAATCATAAAGTAAAGCTAATCCTTGGAAGACTAATTTAACCAATGCTTATGATCAAAATGAGTGTTCTAAGCCATGGACACATATGTTGTGCAAGCACCAGTCAATTTCTCTGAGGATGCTCTACAATGTATTTGGAAACGTATCTAAATATTTCAATAGTGTTTATTCTTATATTATTTAATGTACAAATCGAATCTGCAATTTGTTAATGAATCTATTTCTGAATAATTTCCATGTTTCTATAATTGAATGCAAATAAAATATACATAAATTTTTAGCGAAACCTGAAAGACTGCAAAAATGAATAATATTTAGTGCACTAACAACAGTTCCTTTGGAAAATTAGCAAGCAGGAAATACGCAGTACTTTATCATATTTAAAGGAAAGGCACTTTAACTTAAAATATCTAGAAATCGAGGGAAAAAAGCTTGACCATGATATGAGAAAGATACACAGTGTCTTACATTACTTTAAATTCAAGTTTTCACTTTACATAAGAAATATTTTAAGTTCCTCATTATTATAAAAATAAAAATAATACATATAAAACAAAAGTCCCCACATACTACCATTTGCACACTCTTCTCTGAGCTAATTACTGTCATCTTTGATGTAAATATACATGTCAATAGAAAAATAAGAATTGGTGTGTATGGCCGGGCGCAGTGGCTCAAGCCTGTAATCTCAGCAATTTGGGAGGCCGAGACGGGCGGATCACGAGGTCAGGAGATGGAGACCATCCTGGCTAACACGGTGAAACCCCGTCTCTACTAAAAGAAATACAAAAAAACTAGCTGGGCGTGGTGGCGGGCGCCTGTAGTCCCAGCTACTCCGGAGGCTGAGGCAGGAGAATGGCCTAAACCTAGGAGGCGGAGCTTGCAGTGAGCGGAGATCCGGCCACTGCACTCCAGCCCGGGCCACAGAGCAAGACTCCGTCTCAAAAAAAAAAGAATTGGTGTGTATATGAATATGAGTATATGCATGCTTTACATTCATAGAATCATAATTTATATAATGCTCTACTACTTAAATTTGTTCCACTCAGAAATGGATCTTGGGAGAGAGGGGCGGAGCAAGATGGCAAAATAGAAGTCTCCACCAATCATACCCCTAGAAAGGATGCTAATTTAACAACTATTTACAAATAAAAAGCACCACTGTAAGAACCAAAAATTAGGCGAGTACTCACAGTACCTGGTTTTAACTTGATATTGCTGAAAGAGGCACTGAAGAGGTAGGAGAAACAGACTTGAATCACCAGTGCCACCCATCCCCATCCCCCAGCAGCAGCCTTACCCTGCAGAGAAAAAATCTGTGCCATTGAGAGAGGGAGAGAAAAGTAACTGTGAGACAGTGCATTGATCTCAGTGCTGCTCTATTATACCAGAAAGCAAAACTGGACTGAACTCAGCTGATGCCCACCCACAGAGGGAGTGATTAGAGCAGCCCTAGCCAGAGGGGAATCACATCCCAGTGGTTGAAACTTGACTTCCGGCAAGCCTTGCCACGTTGGGCTGGAGTGCTCTGGGGCTCTAAATAAACCTCAAAGGTTGTCTAGGTCACAAGAACTGTAAGTCCTAGACAAGTCCCAGGGATGAACTGGGTTCAGAGCCAGTGTTTGTGTGTGTGGTGGTGGGAGGTGGTAGCACCAACTGAGATACCAACAGGGTGGCTGGGAGAGAGCTGTCGCCACTCCTCCCCTAGCCCCAGGTAGCATGGCTTGTGGCTCCAAAAGAGATCCCTTCCTTCTGCTTGAGGAGAGGAGAGGGAAGAGTGAGGAGGACTTTGTCTTGCATCTTGGATACCAGCTCAGGCACAGCAGGGTAAGGCACTGGTCATAGTCGTAAGGCCCCCTTTCCAGGCTCTAGCTCACAGGTAACATTTCTAGACACACCCTTGGATAGTAGGGAACCCATTACCTTGCAGGAAAGGACTATTCTTGGCAGCATTCATTACCTGCTAACTAAAGAGCCCTTGGGCCTGAAATAACCAACAGCCCTACCAGGTAGTACACTGTGGGCCTTGGGTGATACTCTGAGACTTGATTTCTTCAGGTGAGTCTCAGCACATTCCCAGCAGTGGTGGCTATAAGGAGAACTCCTCCTGCTTGAGAAAAATGAAGGGAAAAATAAAGTAGACTTTGTCTTGTACCAAAGGTACCAGCTCTGCCACAGGGGTATAGAACACAAAGAGAGCTCTTGGGGTTCCTGATTCCAGGACTTGGCTCTTATATGGAATTTCTATACCTTCCGTGAGACTGAGGAGAGCCCACTGCCCTGAAGGGTGAGTCCCAGGCCAGGCAGCATTCACCACAAGCTGACTGAAGAGCCCTCGTGCCTTAAGGGAACAAAGGAAGTAGCTGGCAGTACTCCCCGTGGGTCTGTGGTGGCAGTGGTCATGGGGCAAGGCTCATCTACTTTTGACAAGGGGAGGGAAGAGTGGGAATAACTGCATCCTGTGGTTTGAGAGCCAATTCAGCTGCAGTGCAATAGAACGCCAGGTAGACTTTTACGATTTTTTACTCTAGTCCTTGGTTCCCAGATGGCACCTCTGGCCCCATCCTTGGCCGGGGGAGGTAACTGTCCTGAAGGAAAGGGAACCGACCTTGCTGACTTTGCCACCTGCTAATTGTAGAGCTCCAGGGCCTTGAGCTAACATAGGCAGTAGCCAGGGAATGGTAACAGGAGGTCTTGTGCTCAATGCCATTAAGCATCAGAGAAATGCAAACCAAAACTACAATGAGATTTTATCCCACTCCAGTTAAAATGGCTTATATCCCAAAACAGGCAATAACAAATGCTGCTGAGGATGTGGAGAATAGAGAACTCTCATACTCTGATGGTGGGATTGTAAATTAGTACAACCACTATACACAATAGTTTGGAGATTCCTGAAAAACTAAAAATAGAGCTACCATACGAGCTAGCAATCCTACTCCTAGCTATATACCCCAAAGAAAGGAAATCAGATATCAAAGAGATATCTGCACTCCCATGTTTATTGCAGCACTATTCACAATAGCCAAGATTTGGAAGCAACCTAAGTGTCCATCAACAGATGAATGGATAAAGAAAATGTGGAACTTACACACAATAGGGTACTATTCAGTCATTAAAAAGGAATGAGATCCTGTCATTTGCAGCAATATGGATGGAACTAGAGGTCACTAAGCGAAATAAACCAGGCACAGAAAGACAAGTATTACACGTTCTCATGCATTTCTGAGAGCTACAAATTAAAACAAATGAACTCATAGAGTTAGAGAGTAGAACGATGGTTACCAGACACTGGGAATCGTGGTCAGTGAAGGTAGCAGGGAAGTGGGTTGGTTAATGGGTACAGAAATACAGTTGTAAAAATACATGAGACCGGCCGGGCGCGGTAGCTCAAGCCTGTAATCCCAGAACTTTGGGAGGCCGAGACGGGCGGATCACGAGGTCGGGAGATCGAGACCATCCTGGTTAACACGGTGAAACCCCGTCTCTACTAAAAAATACAAAAAACTAGCCGGGCGAGGTGGCGGGCGCGTGTAGTCCCAGCTACTCGGGAGGCTGAGGCAGGAGAATGGCGTAAACCCGGGAGGCGGAGCTTGCAGTGAGCTGAGATCCGGCCACTGCACTCCAGCCTGGGTGACAGAGCGAGACTCCGTCTCAAAAAAAAAAAAAAAAAAATACATGAGACCTAGTATTTGCTAGCACAACAGGGTGACTATAGTAAAAAAACATTGTAATTGTTCACTTTAAAATATCTAAAAGAGTGTATTGGATTGTTTGAAATACAAAGGATAAATGCTTGAGGTAATGAATATCCTATTTATCCTGATGTGATGATTATGTATTACATACCTGTGTCAAAATATCTCGTGTCCCCATAAATATATAAATATACACCCTACCATGTACCCACAAAAATTATAACTTAAAAAAATTAAAAGAATAAATCTTGGATATCTTTTCATTTCTATATGAAAAGATAGATACATATACAATATATATTATATATTTTTTATAATTGTTACTTGTTTCTCATGATAATGCTTTATCTATCTCAAATGAGAATTTAATCACTCATTTCTCAGTCATGAGATATTTAGGTTATTTTCCGCTCTTACAATCCATACTGTATGGGCCACTGGCGTAGTTGATTTTCTATGTACTTGTGTATATTCCAGTGTAGAAACTGAGATCACCTCTTTCTTCAAGAATATCCATAGCGAGTGTTATAGCATTTATAAATGCTACAGATTTTTGAATTATATTCTTATTATTTGATAGTAATGGTAGTGATGTATGAAAAGTCCTTTGTTCATTTCAGGAAATTCTACTCAATTAACAAGAAAAGAAATTAAGAAGGGAGAAAAACCTAAGTGTGAGAGGTAATAGGAAATTTCACTGGCGAAACGTCCTTTGGTGCAGTAATTATTATTCTCCAAAAGTACAGATGTAGACATTAGTTAAGGAAGCGCAAGGAAAGAAGACAAATACATTTCAAAAAGCAAAACATGCTCCTTAGGGATTCTTACAAAGCATCGGAAAATACTGTGCTTGTTAAATATTATTTGCTGTATGATGTCAGTTGATGTTAAGGCTTCTGTTTAAAGAGGTCATTAAATATTTTCCCCCTCTGGAATGAAATCATGCTTTTAAGAAAAACAAACAAACAGTTGTTTAATTATGGTATAAAATAGGAGATGTGTTCTTATAATCACTGTGGCTTAGTCACAAAATTGCTTCTCTTAGAAATTCAACACTTTCAACAGGAGAATGTACATAGTAATTAATGTAGAACAAATAAAAATGTCCACTTATGTAGCCTAACAGTTATTTTAAAGGAAATAAAAAGTATCCATTTGAATTTCAAATGTCAGAATATTCTGTTTGCACATTAAAAGTATTAATATTCTACCAAATATTAACTAACGTATGTAGGTATTAAAGTTGTATTGTCATGAAAAATTAGCAGATGGTTAAGAAGTTAAAATCATTTAGTTTTCTCAGAGAAAAACACTCCCGTCCCCCAAGAAACAGGAAATAGTTCTAAACTACTCCTTCCATGTAGACCATTCCAGAGAATACTGAGAATTCCTGAAGTGGAAATGGCCTTTGCCAACGGATTTTTACTGGCATGGTTTATTTTCTTCAGCATGTGTGATATAAACTGGACACTCATGTTTTCCTAAAGAAAATAATTAAATTTGCTAAGAAAATTAAAATAACTGAAGCAAAACTAAAAGCAAAAGAGAGAAGAGATAAAAGTTTGCTTTTATTTGAGATTTGAGAAGCAGCCTCCCTTTTTTGTGAGAAAGCTCTTTTAGATACAGGTTTTTCAAAGCAGAAAAGATCCATTAACATTACCAACTGGAAATACCGACAAAAATAACTTGAATATTAAATTACCAAAGGAAGCCTCAGAGTAGTTCTCTTTAGCCTTTTCTAGAGGCAGATTATCTCAACCTACTGGCAACTTTAACTTCTAAAAGAGTGTTCATGAAATCCAACACTTTAAAGTCATCAACCCTTCTTCCAGGAAACTCATAATCCTTGAATTTAGGCTAGGTCCAATTTAAAATCTTGCCCTTGAGTATTCTCCTTTACTCATTTAACAAATATTGAGCAGATATGTTCCAAATTTGATCAGGTGAATAGGGATTGAATGAAGAACAAAATAGACAGCTTGCCCTCATGGAACCTAGAATCTATTTCAGAGAAGGACAAGGAATCTGGTAATTAAAACACAGACTGAGAAGACCTTTGGTACAGATGGTAGAGCTCACTCATACTCAAATCATTTTCTTGATGCCGATGAATTTAGAGGCCAGAATTATATTTTCTTAGAGAGAAATTAAGATTGCCTTAAAGGAAACCGTTCCATTTCTAAATAAACTACCATATCTAAAGTCACCACTTGGAGTGGCATATCACCTAAAGAAGCATCTTCTGTTAATACTCCACCAACTGGGATGGGCATAGAAGGTAGAGTCCTTTCTGGATTGGCCATCAGGTGATATGTTCCTGACCTGTGGTATTCTGAAATGATTTATTTTACTATGCTCCCTTCCAAAAAGGACTTGAGGAAGCCTATACCAAAGACAATTCATGCAAAAAAAACCTCATAGTCACAAACATGAACATAGTAGCAAAAGAAAGGAGATAAGACAAATGCTTTTACTGTAAGGGTTAATACATTCGCATTGCAAAGCGTAAAATTTAACTTCCTAGAAATCAGGGCAAAACTGAAAAATATTAAGCTGTATAATTAATTCACTAGAAAGAGGAAAACAAAGTGCCAAGAAATGCAATAAAAGCCAAGAGCTTAACAATGAAGTACTGTACATTTCAGTAAAAGAAGTTCTGTAAGTGAGCATGCTAATGCAGTCTGTTTGTTGTTTCTTATTTTTTCAAGACTAAAACTTGAAATAACTAGATGACTGGATATAAAAGCCTTTCTTCTGTATAAGCCAATATTTTTGCTACTTTGGTGTTCCCAAATCCTCTAAATATCTGTTTTTTTCCACATTGAATAAACTCCCTCTTCCCCTGCTTGCCACACGCTGTAGGATAAACCAGTTCCTTCTCAGCGTCTCTGCATAATGTTCATTCCTCCCTTTTCCCAACTCCTCCACTTGCCTGTTCCCAATGACTTCTCGGTTCCTCAGGTCAGCCCTTGGACTAGGTATCTTTCTCCACACTGTTTCTCCTCAGACTGAACACCACCCATATTCTCTTTTCACTGAGGCACAAATAGCACATGGCTTTTCTGGGTCTAGCAAATTTTACTGAAACAAGAGAAATAGTGGAGGATAATAGCCTTGCTCAAGGACCAGCACTCATTTTAATATGTACATTGGATAGTATTAATCTAAAATTTCACATTTTGCATTGCAGAATGTCAGGGTTTTTTGTTCATATCCTATGTATTATCATCTCTCTTTCATATCCAAATTACAGCCATCTCAGCTGACCACATTTTCAGACCATTCTGTCTCTAACTGCCTTCAAGCCCCAATTATTGTCACTTTCTTAAACAAAGCACTTTGTCATTAAGACCTTCTTTTGCAAAGCCAAGAAAGCTCTTTGAGATAATTTCTCAATAAAATCCCATCTATATAATGCTTCCCACTAAAAGCTTGAAATTAAGAGAGTGCTTGTTAAAACAATGAAATTTTTAGGCACCTGGTAGGATAGAAAATAAATAGAAATATTTATTTTTTTCATCTGTCCAAAGAAATTTCTCAGAAGTTGTGGGAGAGGGATTGATGGTTTCACTGTGAATGTTTCATTTTTTGTGTTTTGTTTTTCTCCAATCACATGAGCACTGTTGTAAATAGATTTTTATAAATGAACTTATGCCCTCTTGTGGTAAAATGATTAACCTAACCATTAAACTTGTTCTTTTAGTTGTTGTTGTTGGTTCTATATTTTATTTGAGAAAGACAGAGAGAATAAAAAGATGTAAAGGCCTGTCTTCTCTTCTGTTCACATTAATGGCTTAAGTTATCATCTGTACCGGTAGTTACAAAACATAATAATCAAATATTTATATAATTCTATCAACTTGGTAGGGCAGAAATCATTTGAGGGAATACAATAAGTTTAATTACTTTACAAATGTATTAATTATACAAGAAATAAATATGTTAGAAATCCAGGAGTGATGCTAACATTCTACAAATTTTTAATCAGTGTCTACTAGGCTGAGGGATGATTTTAAGAACTGGGATAAAATAATGCAAGAAAAACAACAGAGCTTGTACTCTAATGAAAATAGTTAGATGACCAGTAAACACAAATGTAATAACAAATACAGAATATGTCCAATGTTAATAAGAAATATAAAGAAAACTACAGCAGTATGTGGTGAATAGAAAATGATGAAAATTGGGAAAGTAAGGGTTATTAAAACACTATTTTATACAAAGCAGTATACAAGAATGGAATCCTAGGGCACTCCATTATTTGGAAGTCAGAGAGATGAGTGAACTATGTGTGAACTATGTGAACATTGGGCTAGTAAAATAGAAAAAAACTAAGATAAATGAAAAGTTAAAAAAAAAGTATTTTAAGAGGTCAAATAAAAAATATCATGAAAATGACTAACCTCATTTTAGGAAAAAGCACAGTAGTCAATCAAAAGGCAATCTATGTATATACTTTATATTCAACTATGTGTTAGGAGCAACAAGGGTTACACGTGGTGATCATGATGATGGCTCACATTCTCTCTGACTATGTCTGCAATAGTGATGCTGGTCTAGAACTACACATGGTGAGTAATCACATTTAACTCTTCAGCTTCACCAGCAATCAACAAATTCAATTCAAGTGATATTTGTGAGCCACTCTAGTTTGAGTTATATTATACCTGCTTTGGCAGGGTGAAAGAACAGACATCCAGGCACCTTGCATTACTGTTAAGTCTGAGACTGAGACTGTATTGTTAAATTTTTTTTAAAAAGCAACGAAAACTGATTTATTATAAGAAACAAAGTAGAAAGGAGCAACAAGGAGCATCCAACAATTGATGATTAGGTGCAGTGTTACCCAGGGACTGGTGTGTTCTACAGGGCAGTTGCTGTGGTGCTCATCTGGACAGGGAGAGGACCTAAGGATAATTGTTAGGTAACACAATAGGAGTGAGATGTCAGGCTCAGACCTTAGGGTCCCAAGTGAAAGGTTGTATGATTAATTTGTGTAAAAACTTGGGGATGTGAATGGAGTGGGCTATAAAGACTCTTTTACCAGGGCGGCATTGATAATGGATGACCAATCATGCTTCTTTGTTGGAACTAATGTGAAGATCTCAACCATGTTCCTTTGGTGCTCATTCTCACTCCAAGTCCCTTATAACATGCTGCTTTCCCTGAGCCTCCCTTTCTATCCCAGATCGTCCCTCTTTTTCTGTGCAAAACTTCTAGTTGTCAGTCTGGGATGAGTAGTGCTCAGCTGGCTCAGTTGTGGTCAGGTCTTCCTTCAGCTTTCCCAGTAGCTTGGAAGTATCAAATAATATGCTCTTCTGCATGCATGGAACCTGTATCTAGGGTGTGAGTAGCTAAAAGCCTTGAGGTTTCCTGAGAAAGAGGAAAACACTTCAATATGCAAGTATCCATTGTTCCAGGATCTGTTCCAGCTTTCTTAGCAACGTTTACTACTGAAAGGAGACAGTGAGGAAATAGATTTGTTTGATTTAACTTTACCATCACTACTGGTAAACAGCAAATAAGCTTTGAATTCTGAGTGCTAAGAACACTATGTACATATAGAAAGTGTACCTGGTAATTATTATATTTTAAGAATTGGAAGATAGTCCTGAATCATCAACAGGATAATAGGTAATAGGAGTGGTTGATGTATTTTTCACCTTCCATTTAATTTATTTCTTTATTTTTTACTCTTGAAGTCTTCATATGTTAAATTATTACTCTGGAGAACATTACAGGTCTCATTCGATATAATGGCAAAAACATACAGAAATGGTTACAGGGTTAGATAATAAGATTGATAACAAAAGCATTGGACATGATTTAACTTAGACAAGAAACAAGTTAGGGGAAAACTGACAATTTTCGTGTGAATAATGCTTACAGAGAAAAGACTATTAAGCACTTAGTTTCCATGAAGACAATGTAAAAATAAACTGGCATAATTAAACCTTATTAAGTAGATTTTTTTAAAGTAAAGATAAAATTCTCCTGGTCGTGTATACTGTATTAAACCTCGGTTTACTGATTTTTCTTCAGTCTGGCATTCATCGATTTTTAGCCTGGTTTCTCCCATCCAGAAACTGGGGAAGCACTTGTGGACGTTTATGTTCCATTCAGAAATGGAGCATAAACTATTATTAATAATAACTCATAGCAAGGAAAAATTAAATATGATAAAACAGAAGCATGTGCCTGTGTGTCCCTGTCCCCTAAAGGCCACCAAATTTAATAGAATAAATTTTAAATTTGCAAAATTGAGGATTTGTTTTATAATTAACTACTGCTACAAACTCATATCAAATTTGTAGAAAATATTAATCCAAGACAATGTCATGTTTAGTTTAATGACTGTTGGCTTGTCATCAATTTGAACTGTATAGAGTGGACACTAAGGCACCTGCTAAGTGTAGGAAACATTGCAAAATCAACCTATCATGAAAACTGCTGGAAGCCAAAGTATGTAATTTGAGCATCTATCTGGCTGCTGCTTAAAATAATGTTTGATCACATTTACTGCCCTAGATTCCCAAATGCAGAGTTTGGGGACATGCAAATCAGTGCAGGCTCTTTTCTAATGGCTTTCCAAATAATTGACCTCTCTATTGCCTTGTTCCTTGAGGAGCTATTTACAGTTTTTTTTTCTAGTGATACTTCCACTTCTGTGCTGCTTTCACAGCTGTATCTCTGATGACTGTGCTCTAGCCAAAGAGAAGGAACAGTCTTGGAAGCATCATTGTTGTTAAAAATACTTCTTAAATGTCTCTTCCTGAGGTGGAATGTGTTTCTATGTTGCCTAATAGCTGCAATTGATGGATAAAAAATGAATGTTTTTAATAGTTTAATAATTAAAATTTGCAAAGTGGAAATAATTGAATCCATTAAACATAATTTTCATCACGAAATAT
This sequence comes from Macaca mulatta, assembly GCF_049350105.2. Classification (NCBI taxonomy): domain Eukaryota; kingdom Metazoa; phylum Chordata; class Mammalia; order Primates; family Cercopithecidae; genus Macaca; species Macaca mulatta. The sequence continues at coordinate 129,849,100 of NC_133411.1, forward strand.
AAAAGATGATAATTCTAGGTGTTCTGTTAAAGGTAGGAATTGAAACAGAACAACATAGTTTTCTCACTCCATTGCACTGGTTTGGAAGTTCTGTAGGTGAGCTTTTAACATATAAAAATGACATTCTACTAGGATAGACTATAAAGGAGCATTGTGTTTTCATTTATTGTCATTTACATAAATATATGGATTATAGAGCTGAATTCCTTGGGATAAAATCCTGGCTTAGAAACAGTTCTGGATTTGTGATCTTGATAAGCTACTTAAACTTCCCCACCTCTGTTTCTTTATTTGTAAAATAAAGATAATAATTGCACCTATTTTGTAATGTTTTTTGGATTAATTGACTTATAACATGCACACTCTTAGTATATATTTACAGTACATAGCATAGTACTAAGTCCTAAACAAATATTAACATTAGCTAGAGTATGTAACTTTTTATTTTACAGAATATAAACATCTTTTCTTTTTTTTTTTTTTTTTTTGAGACAGAGTCTTGCTCTGTCGCCCAGGCTGGAGTGCAGTGGCCGGATCTCAGCTCACTGCAAGCTCCGCCTCCCGACTTCACGCCATTCTCCTGCCTCAGCCTCCCGAGTAGCTGGGACTACAGGTGCCCGCCACCTCGCCCGGCTAGTTTTTTGTATTTTTTAGTAGAGACGGGGTTTCACCGTGTTAGCCAGGATGGTCTTGATCTCCTGACCTCATGATCCGCCTGTCTCGGCCTCCCAAAGTGCTGGGATTACAGGCTTGAGCCACCGCGCCTGGCCAATATTAACATCTTTAAGTCGGATTAAATTTGATGTAAAATTGCCCCTTTGTCAATAGAATTCAAGGGTAAACACACCCACTGGTCTAAGACCTCTTCAGGTTTTGAACTCCTAAAATTCCACTCATAAATAAGTTTTCACAGAGTGAGTAAGACATAAGTTCCCAGACTTGCTTTCCCAAACAACTGGGTCAAGATGGTGCACCAGATACTCATCACTCCCTACCCACTACACTCACAACCTTGCTAACTCTATTCATATTAAATCCAGAACAAGTAATTTATTAAACTTTCCCTTTGTCTTTATGTAATTACCACCAAGAACCTCAGATTTCTCTGTCATGGTCACCTCACTCTAATTACCCTTTCTATCTCCTGTTCTATCCCTTTCTCAGAAAGGTTTAACTTGCTGTTTGTAATTCACAGTACATTATCAATATCCCTCCCCTCCCCCCAAAAAAACGCATTTACAAACTCTTCTCTAAACTTCCCTTCACTTTCCAGCTTTTAAAAAAATCTAGGATTTTTCCTGAAAGAATCAATTTCCCCTGAAACTTCAAATCAGTGGCTGCTTTTTTAGCCCTAGTTGTCTTTATCACTGAGCTTTAAGAGAGGGTTGGTGTCATCTATAATGTAGTTTGCTTACAGGCCATTTTAGACAATTCTCTTGTGCTCCTCTGGAAACCTCCCCACCACCCAGACATAAATCCTATGATAAAAGATTATAGTAACCTTTATCTTTCATTCTTTCCATCATCTACCTATGCCTTGGCTATTCCTCTTCATTTCTTGGATATTTAGCTCCTGGCTCTTTGTTGCTATCTTCAACACTTCCATGGTCTTAAATTCTTGACAATGTAAATATATACACATAGATGGATCTTCCAGCATCTTTCCCCCTCATTTCTTGAGTACCTCTCATCTTGACTTCAACCTTTCATCAACCATTTCCTACCATACCCTAGATCTTATTTTTACCCCAAACTCTACATTATTCATTATTTTCTGTATTTCACTTTGAATATGTCTTCTCTTTCTCCACTCCTTCCTTTAGTGCCCCGTTTCCCATTCCAAAGGCCCGTCCCACTTTAAATCTGAAAATGACTGTCTTTTCTTACTTGACATCAATTGCGGTCACAGTCACTTACATTCTTAACATTTTTTCCTTCCTTACATAGCATTAATTATAAGCACTCGTTTTGATAAAACTCCAATTCCCTTATCCCTCCCTTGCTTCTTTAAATGACTAGGTTAAACTAGAACTATGGTTAAATCTAATTCTTCAAATACCCATTATAGAGATATATCCATACAATTGGATAGGGCTAGAAAGAACAATAAACTTGCTCCTCCATTCCACTATAAAACAATGAACAAGAAGAGTTTGTGTCTTTAATGATCTTTAGAAATCTTCCTTTACTTTATTCTTCTACTCAAATTATATATTCTCCTTTATTTTCTAACCACTGTTGTGTCTCTTCACATCCTCATTCTTAACTGATGACTGAACATTTAAACTGAAGGAAGAAAGTTTCCACAAACTCCCACCCCTAGTTTTACCCATCTACAAGTATCTGTACTGGCAGACTCTGCCTTCCCATCTGTCACCAGATTAATCCACACAAGCTTATGTCTAAAACTAATTCATTTACTTAAGCACTAGAATATACTCTCACCTACTTAAGGATACCACTCCAGTGACTGTCCCCTCTCTATCCTGGATCATTGTTTTGTTTTTGTTATCTCCTGACTTATTCCCATCAGCAGCACGAAAACTTTCTTTAAAAAACTGCAGTCATTTCTCATTCTCATCTTACTTGGGCTGACATCATTTTTTGACACAATTGATCACATTTTCTCATCCTTGACACATTCTCTGCACTTAGATTCCAGCACTATATATTTCTTTTATATTCAACATTACTAGTTACTACTTCTCAGCCTCTCTTTTAATTTTTACACCTTTTAATTTTGATATAAATTTAAAGTTATTGAAAAGTTGCAAAAATGATAATTCCAATATGTATGTTTCTTACCTGTTTACTTTTTGCCCCAGTTGCAGTCACTTGTTCTCATTCTCTTTCTACCCCTGAACCATTTGTAAGTTGTAGACATTATGTCTCTTTACCTCTAAAGATTTCTAACTGCATTTGTTAAACACTGATATTTTCTTACACAACAGCACAATAATCAAGATCAGAAAATTTTACATTGTTAAAATAACATTATCCTACCGAAAGCACAAAGTTTATCAAGTATCTCAAAACGGCTAAATTCCATCTTATGCCCCCAGTCCAGAATCCAGCCTATGATTCCACATTGCACTTATGTGTCATATCTGTTTATTTAAATCTGAAAATGACTGTCTTTTCTTACTTGACATTAACATTTTTAAAGAGTACAGAATAGTTATTTTGTAGACTGTCTCTTAATTTTGGTAATTCTGATTTTGTGTGTGTGTGATAGATAGACCCGGCTTACGCATTAGTATCAGATGTATCACAAAATTGATATAGACTTTTTAGTGGGTATCAGGAGGACTATGAGTTTGTTTTATACCAATATTGCTCATATTAACTTTGATTACTTTAAGGGGAGACTACTACTCTTCTCCACTGTAATGTTGCTATTTTTCATTTGCAATTAATCAGTAGTTTGGAGGAGTTTACATCGACTATATGTAGATAGTCAACTATCAATCAAATGTTTACTCACTAGTTTTAGCATCCATTTATAATTTCTTAATTCAGTGATTTGTTCTTTATCATTTGACATTCTACAGTAAGAAATTTTCCTACTTGCTTGCTAATTTATATTAGAATGGAATAATGGATTCTTATTGTATAATATGGGTTATAATATAATATTATAATTATATATTTTAGATATTCAAATTTATACAGATTTGGGAATTAGGAACCCTTTCAATTTGACTCTTTATATATTACCTTAATTCTTTGCAAATATTCCTACTTTCTGGCAAATAGGCTAATTTTGTGTTTTCCTTGTCCAAGACCTGGAATCATCCTTCTTTAAGAAAGTCTAGCTCCTTTCAAATGAAAAATAATATTTAGTAACCAAGCTTCTGAGTGCTAAATGTGTTCATTGCTACCGGTATTTTATTGCTTCTAGGCAGAGTAAAAGTATAAATACACACAAGATATTAAGGTGTGTATACACACACACACACACACACTACATTTATTTCTTTATTTGTATTTCTTTCTTTTACCTATATATAAAAAGCCATGAGTTAATACTGATGATTTTCTTTCAAAATCAACAACACAACATACTTTTTAGACATTCTTTTTTTCATATTTGTAATTTATTTCCCCAATAGGGAAAAATATGTCTCCATTATTCCCAAAATTTATATTCATTTGCTCAACTCTAGAATATAGACAGAATAGTTTCAAAATTGCCAACTCGTAACATCAGGGAAAGCAAACCTAGTAGCTAAAATTCAATATTTGCTTAAAGTTTTTTTTTGGTAAATTTTAGATACAGTAAAATGCACCAATATAAAATTTTGAATTTCATGAGTTTGATAAATGTTTGTACAACTATATCAAGATACAGATTTCCATCACTACAGAAATTCTCATGTGTCCCAAACACTCAATGTCTACTCATTCTGGGGTGACTATTTGTTTCAGAATGGTTTTGACTTTTCTAGATTTTTACATACATGGAATCATCAAGTGTATATTCTCATGTCCAACTTCCTTTCCTCAGCTTGTCTATGAGATTCAACCATATTGTTGTATATGTACGTAATGTATCCCTTTTGCTACTGAGCAATGTTTTAAAATATGATTATATTACAACCAAATGCATTTATTCATTTTTCTGTTGATGAATATTTCAGTTGTTTATAGTTTTTATCTCTGAGTACTGCTGTGTGTATTTTGTACAAGGCTTTTTGTGTTTTCATTTCTCTTGCATAAATACCTAGAATTAGAATTTCTGGGTAATGAGCAAGGTATATGTTCAATTTTTTAAGGACTTCAAGCAGATTTTCAAAATTTTTGTATATATATACACACACATATATATACACATACATATATATATATATATATATGTAATTTCCCCAGTAAATTATGAGAGTCCTTGGTGTTTCCCATTCTGGTAAACACTTGGGTTGCTAGTGTGTTTGTTTTTGTTTTTCTTTTTTTTTTAATACAGCTCAACCATTATAGTGGGTGTGCCATAATATTTTTTCTGGTTTTAATTTAAATTTTCCTGATGACTAATGATGTTAAGCATGTTTTAATAAGTTTATTTACTTTTATTTTTATTTCCTTGTGAAGTGTCAAGTATTTGTTTGTTTTATATTGAGTTATTTGTGTCAGTAATTGAGTTGTAGAATTATTTATGTATTCTGATACAAATTCTTTGTTAGATAGATATTTGCTACATTTTCTCCCAGATTATGATTACTTTTCCCTTTTAATTTTTTTCATTTTAGATTCAGGGGCGCATGTACTGGTTTGTAACATGAGAATTACATGCGCATTGGTGGCGATTGGGTTTCTAGTGTACCCATCACCCAGTCCTATTCATGTTGTTGCAAAGGACATGATTTTATTCTTTTTATGGTTGCATAGTATTCCATGGTGTATGTGTGTGTGTGTGTGTGTGTGTGTGTGTATCACATTTTCTTTATTTAATCATGCATTGATGGACATTTAGGTTGGTTCTAGGACTTTGCTATTATAAATAACACTGTAATAAATATAAGAGTGCAGATATCGTTTTAATAGGATCATTTCTTTTCCTTTTGGTAGATACCTGGCAGTGGGATTGCAGGGTGGGATGGTAGTTCTATTTTTAGTTCTTTGAGAAAGCTCCATACTGTTTCCCATAGATGTTGAATTAATTTACTTTCCAATTAGCAGTGTATGAGCATTCCTTTTTCCCTGTATCTACATCAACTTTTTTTTTTTTTTTTTTTTTACTTTTTAAATAAAAGCCATTCTGCTGGTGAAATGTGACATCTCAGTGTGGTTTTAATTAGGCTTTCTCTAGTAATTAGTGATGTTGAGAGTTTTTTCATGCTTGTTGGTTGCTTGTATCTCTTCTTTTGAGAAATACCTGTTTATGTCCTTTCTGCAGTTTTTAATATTTTTCTTGTTTTTGGAGTTCCTTACAGATTCTGGATATTAATCCTTTGCCAGGGGCATAATTTACAAATGTTTTCTCCCTTTCTGTAGGCTGTCTGTTTATTCTGTTGATTATGTCTTTTGTTTGCAGAAGCATTTTAGTTAAATTAACTTCTGACTGTGTATTTTTGTTTTTATTCCACTTGTTTGTGAAGTCTTCGTCATAAATTGTTTGAATATGCCGATGTCCAGAGGAGTTTTCCCTAGGTTCTCCTCTTGTAATTTTATAGTTTCTAGTCTTACATTTGGATATTTAATCCATCAGTTAGTTTTTGTTTACGGTGAGAGATAGAGGCCCAGTTTCATTCTTCGGCATATGGCTAGCCAGTTTTCCTAGCACAATTTATTGAATAGAGTGTCCTTTCTCCATTGTTTACTTAAGTCAACTTTATTAAATATGAGTTGGTTATAAGTATGTAGTTTTATTTCTGGGTTCTCTGTCCTCCTCTATTGCTCTATGTGTCTATTTTTTGTGTCAGTGTCATGCTGCTTTAGTTACTATAGCTTTGTACTGTAATGTGAAGAAAGGAAATGAAATATGATTCTTCCAGATTTGTTACCTTTGCTTAGTAGTACTCTGGTTACTGGAGTTGCTTTTTTTTTTTTTTTTTTTTTTTGAGATAGAGTCTGGCTTTGTTGCCAAGGCTGGAGTGCAGTGGGCCACAATACTGGCTCACTGCAATTCTCCTGCCTCAGCCTCCTGAGTAGCTGAGATAACAGGTGCCCACCACCACGCCTGGCTCATTTTTGTATTATTACTAGAGATGGGGCTTTACTATGTTGGCCAGGCTGGTCTCAAACTCTTGATCTCAGTTGATCTGTGCACCTCAGTCTCCCAAAGTGCTGAGATTACAGGCCTGAGCCATTGAGCCTGGCTTGGTCTTTTTTTCTTTCCTTGCTTTTTTTTTTTTTTTTTTTTTTTGTTGTTGTTGTTGTTAATTTTATTTTGGTTGAACTTTAGGATTGATTTTATTAATTCTGTGAAAAATGACATTGGAAATGTGATAGTAATTGTTTAGTCAAATCTGTTGATTGCTTTGGGTAATAAGGTCATTTTAACAATATTCATTTTACCAATCCATGAGAATGGGATGTTTTTCCATTTGCTGTGTCATCTATGGCTTCATTTGGCAGTGTTTTGTAGTTGTTGTAGATATCTTTCACTTTCTTGGTTAAATGTATTCCTAGGTGTTTTATTTATTTATTTATTTTTGAGTGGCTGTTGTAAATGCGATTGGTTTCTAAATTTGGTTCTCAGCTTCAACGTTATTGATGTACAGAAATGTTACTGACTTTTGTATGTTGATTTGGTATCCTGAGACTTTACTGAAGTGGCTTATCAAGTCTAAGAGTATCTTAGAAGAGTCTTTAGGGATTTTTAAATATATGATCATGTCTTCAGTGAACAGAGTCAATTTAACCTCCTCTTTCCAATTAGGGTGCATTTTTATTCCCTCCCTTGTCTGATTAGGACTTCCAGGACTATGTTGAATAGGAATCGTGAGAGTGGACATCCTTGTCTTATTCCAGTTCTTAGCGGAATGTTTTCAACTTTTCCCCATTTACTATGATGTTTCCTGTGGGCTTATCATATACGGTTCTTATTTTGTTGAGGTGTTTCTGTCTATGATTTAGTTCATTGGGGATTTTATCATGAATTGTTGAATTTTATCAAATGTTTTTCTGCATCTATTGAGACGATCACACGACTTTTGTTCTTGGTTCTGTTTATGTGATAGATAATGTTTATCGATTTGTATATGTTGACCATTCTTGCATCTCTGGAATAAAGCCCACTTGATTGTGATGAATTATCTGTTTGATGTGCTGTTGGATCAGTCCCCAGTATACTGTTGAGAGGTTTTGCATCTATATTCATCAGGGATATTGGCTTGTAGTTTTCGTTTATTGTGGTGTCCTTGTCTGATTTTGGTATCAGCATGATACTGGACTTGTAGAATTAGGGATAAATCCCATCTCAATTTTTTGGAATATTTTTAGTAATACTGGTACCAGTTCTTTGAACTGATGAAATTTGACTGTAAATCCATCTATCCGGGCATTTTCTGCTGTTGAAAGGTTTTTCTTACTAATTAAATTTCATTGCTCACTATTGATTTGTTCATGGTTGTGATTTCTTTTTGTTCCAGTCTTGGGAGTTTGTATGTTTCCATGAATTTGTCCATTTCTTCTAGGTTTCCTGACTTGTTAGTGTAAAGGTGTTTATAGTAGTCTCTGATGATCTTTTGTATTTCTCTGTTATCAGTTGTAATGTCACCTTTATCATCTCTGATTGTGTTTGTTTGAAACTTCTTTTTTTCTTAGTCTAGCTAGGGGTCTGTCAATTTTATTTATGCTTTTAAGGAACCAATTTGTTATTCATACTTTGTATGACTCTTTTCATCTTAATTTAATTAAGTTCTGTTCTGGTCTTCGTTATTTATTTTCTTCTGCTAGCTTTGGGTCTGGTTTATTGTTTTCTTAGTTCCTTTAGGTGCAACTTTAGGTTTTCTGAACTTGAGAGTTTTCTATCTTTTTTATCTAGGGCATTTCATACCATGAATTTCCTGTTCACACTGCTTTTGCTGTACCCAGAGGTTTTGGTCTCTATCTTCATTCATTTCAAATAACTTTTTAATTTTTGCTTGAATTTCATTGCTTACTCACAAGTTGTTCCAGAGCAAATTGTTTAGTTTCCATGCCCTTGTGTAGTTTTGAGCATCCTCTTTGTATTGATTTCTAATTTTATTCCAGTGTGGCCTGAGAAAATACTTGATTTAATTTTGATTTTTTTTTTCTTTATTGAGACTTGCCTTATGGCGAAACATATGGTCAATTTTGGAGAATGTTCCTTGAGCAGATGAGAATGTATATTCTGTGGTTGTTGGGCACAATATTCTGTAAATGTCTATCAGTTACATTTGGTCTAGAGTACAGTTTAAATACAAAATTTCTCTATTGGTTTCCTGCCTTGATGATTGTATTGGTCTGTTTTCACACTGGTGATAAAGACCTACTGAAGACTGGATAATTTATTAACAAAGAGAGGTTTAATGGACTCTCAGTTCCATGTGGCTGGGGAGGCCTCACAAACATGGCAGAAGGCATAGGAATTATGGGAGCTAAAATTTAAGATGAGATTTGGGTGGGGACACCGTCAAACCATAACAGTGATCTATGTAGTCATGCCAGTAGGGGTATTAAAGTCCCCCACTATCACTGTATTGCGATCTGTCTGTTTTCTTAGGTCTAGTAGTATTTGTTTCATGAATCTGAGTGTTCCAGTTGTGAGTGCATATATATTTAGGATAGTTAAAGCTTATGGAACCTTTTATCACTACGTAGTGCACTTCTTTGTCTTTTATCACACTTGTTCATTTAAAGTCTGTTTTTTCTGACATGAGAATCGCTACTCCTGCTCACTTTTGTTTTCCATTTGTGTGGTATATATTTTTCCACTCCTTTACTTTGAGTCTGAATGTGTGTTTACCCAGTAGGTAGGTCTCTTGTAGACAGCAGGTGGTTTGGTTTTGTTTTGTTTTTATTCAGTTTGTACTCTGGAACATTTAATTGGGTCATTTAGACCATTTACATTCAAGGTTAATATTAACATGTGAGGTTTTGTTCCTGACATAATCGTCTTACCAAGTAGTTTTTTTTTTTTTTTAATTTTCAATTATTTAGCTGCTTTATAGAATCTGTGAGATTTGTACTTGTTTTGTCTTTTCTGATGGTTAAGTATTGTCCTTTCATTTCCATGTTTAGAAATCCACTGAGAATTTCTTGTAGGAGCAGTGTAGTGGGGAAATATTCTCCTAGTAATTGCTTGTCTTGGAAAGACCTTATTTTTCCTTTATTTATGAAGCTTAATTTGGTAGGACATAAAATTCTTGTCTGGTACCTGTTTTCTTTAAGAAGGATAAAAATAGGCCCCCTCTTTGAGGTTGTAATGCTTCTGTTGAGAAGTCTATTGTTAATCTGATTGGTTCTCTGATTTGACGCTTTTCTCTAGTTGTCTTTAAGATTTCTTTCTAAAGCATTGACTTTGGCTAGTCTGAAGGCTATATGCCTTAGAGATGTTTGTCTTGTATGCTGTCTCACAGATGTTCTCTCCATTTCTTGTAACTAGATGTCTACCTCTCTAGCAAGATTAGGAAAATTTTCTTGAATTGTTCTCTCAAATATGTTTTCCATGTTGCTTATTTCTTCTTCTTCTTCTTCTTATGTCAGGACTTCCAATAATTCATAGATGTAGTTATAGTGACTTTACGTAATGCCTTGTTTCTCTAAAGCTTTGTTCATTTTAAAATTCTTCTTTTCTTATTTTTGGCTGATTGAGTTAGTTCAAAAGACCTGTCTTTAAGCTCTGAAACTCTTTCTTCTTGGTCTAGTCTAATGTTAAAGCCTTCAATTTCATTTTTAAATTCCTTAAGTAAATTTTTTCATTTCCAGAATTTGTTTGATTATTTGAAATTTATTTATTATTTATTTATGTATTTATTTGAGTTGGAATCTTGCTCTGTCACCCAGGCTGGAGTGCTGTGGCATGATCTTGGCTCACTGCAACCTCCACCTCCAGGGTTCAAGCAATTCTTCTGCCTCAGTCTCCCGAGTAGCTGGGACTATAGGCGCTCACCACCACACCCGGCTAATTTTTTGTATTTTTAGTAGAGATGGGGTTTCACCGTGTTAGCCAGGATGGTCTCGATCTCCTGACCTCGTGATCCACCCGCCTCGGCCTCCCAAAGTGCTGGGATTACAGGCATGAGCCACCACGGCTGGCCAAAATTTATCTATTTTTCATTTCCTGAATTGCTTTAGTATTTTTCTTTGTTGTTAATTTTCAATCTTTTCTTGGCTTTTATTGAGTTTCCTTGCAATCAATACTTTGACTTCTTTAACTTTTATTTCTGAGTTTCCATTTTGGTAAGAGTCCACTGCTAGAAAGGTAGTGTGATCCTTTGCTGGTGCCACAACATTCAGATTTTTCATGGTGCCGGATTTCTCACACTGATTTCTTCTCAGAGGCGGTCACTTTTACTTTTTGAAATTATTTTCATTTGAATACGATTTTGTTTTATTTTGCTATTTTTTTTTTCCTTTCCCTTTTTCTCACCCTTTACAGGGAATGGGATTGTAGAATATGTTGGATAGTCTTTTTGGCTTTGCTTCTATAGCTGTGTACACTTCTGTCAGCACATTTTATATTAAGGTGTGTGGTTTAACCTGCAAACCAGTAGGTGGTGCTGATGGGTAAGAGCCAGTTGCAGCAAAAACAGATGGGTATGTACTTGATCTTTGTTTACTGTGAGGTACTCTCTCTTGTTTCAGGTGATGGTCTGGACAGTAGAGGGCCCTGTGTGCAGAGCTTCCTGTTCAGCTTGGGTGGGGGAACCCAGCTTGGTAGAACTGGATGCCCTGGCTTGCCCATGAATAACTCAATGATGAGCACAGGCGAAAGTCCTGGTAGGGGTGGTTGGGGGGAGCTCCTGGTGAAATATGAAATGCACTGTGGTCTCTGTTGCGGGGGTGGGGGGTCTACATCAGCTCCACGTCCTAGAAAGGCAAGAACATGTTCGGTTTCCCTTTTCTATCCATGTCCTGGGACTCAGAACATTCGGTTCATATCTATGCTATACTCTCCAGATCACAATGTGATCCATGGAAAGTGCGTGTCTTGCAACCTTTGTGAGGCAGAACATACTCTCTCAACCCAATACAGACAGCTTTATGTTTTGCCTTTTCTCTAAGATGGTAACAATGCTGCTCCATATGGGGGGGGTGGGGGTGAGCACTGCCTTAGGTCCATGTTGGGGTGGCAGCTGCATTGGGGTCCTGTCACTGAAGTCAGCAAACCTTGTTTGGTAGGGAGAAGACAAGGCAGGGTGTCGTGGGTCACCTAGTCTGCCCACAGCTTCTCTACACCTCAGCTGTGGTATCTGTGCTGGAGGCACGTGATATTGCCCAGCCTCTCTCATCCCTCCCTGGTCCAGGAACTGCAGGGGCAGAAGCAGCAGGGAGAGTCCTGGGGTACATAGTCTGGCTGTTTCCCATACCATGGCTGCAGAATCTCAGAATCTATACCAGGAGCACTCGAGAGTGCCTGGCCTCCCTTCTTGGCAGGGTGGTGGCAGCTGGGACTGTGCTGCTCAGGGATCAAAGACCTACAGGATTACAAGTCGGCTTGGGTGGTGCCTCTGCATTCTCCAGGTGGTCCTCTGTGTCAATGTGGACTTCCCATGAATAGGAATGTAAAGGTCCACGGCAGAGGTGTGAATCCCTGGGCGTCTAACAATCACTCATCTTTTCTCTGCGTTAGAGAGCCTCCTCTGGCTCTGTGCTGCTCCTGAGTCAGCCACTACTCAGCTTCCTGGCTTTGTTCTTCTCTGCTTTCTGTGGGTCCCGTCACTTCTCTTGTGAACCTCAGAATGATCTATTTAATGATCCACGTGAAGAGTTAGTATTTACTTGATTTTATTTTCTCTCTGTGGGAGAGGTATGCACTAGCTGCTTCTAGTCAGCCATCTTGAGCCAGAACCCCTATCTTTTTTTATTTTTTGAGACTGTCTTGCTCTGTCGCTCAGGATGGAGTGCAGTGGTGCGATCTCGGTTCACTGCAACTTTCGCCTCCGGGGGTCAATCAATTATCCTACTTCAGCCTCCGGGTATCTGGGACTACAGGCCACCGCCATCATGCCTGGCTAATTTTTGTATTTTTAGTAGAGATATGGTGTCGCCCTGTTGGCCAGGCTGGTCTCGAACTTCTGACTTCAGGTGATCCACCCACCTTGGCCTCCCAAAGTGCTGGGATTACAGGCGTAAACCACCGCTCCCAGTTCCTATCCTTTTTTATACTTTCCTCTGATTTACAGATTTTTAAAATTTTTGATACTTTCTTTTCTTTCTTTTAGAATTATTTCCTTTTGTGTCCTGCCAAAGATGTATTTGCTTACTCCTATGTCACAAAGATATTCTCCTATCATTTTATTGAGAGCATTACAATTTTATCTCAAAAGTTATGAACTATAATAATCCTTCTCCAATGTGTAATTTATGTTTGCTGCGAGTTAATGAAGCAGCTAGGATGTCAGGTATACACCCTGCGGTGATACACCATTGTGTGTCAGGAAAAATTAGGACAGGGCACACACAAGAAGTTTAGGAGCGGAAGTTTAATAGGCAGAAGAGAAGAGAAAGAGAAACAGCTCTCTTCATAGAGAAAGGGGTTTTCAAGCGGGAAGGACTGGCTGGCAGGAAGAGCGCCAGATTTTATAGTCCAGTTAGAAGAGGTGGTGTCTGATTTACATAGGGCTCACAGATTGGTTCACTCAGATATGACATTTACATAATGCCCAAGAAAGGTTGGTCGTCCCACCCTAATCTTACTATGCAAATAGACTTTCCAGTTGATCAGGGCCAACTTGTCTGCTCCTTACAGGACACCTAAGGCTGAGAAAGAGAAGGGAAGGTGGAGCCGCCATCTTGAACATGTCTCGTCCCTAGTTCCTGCTGGTATTCACCAGTGCAAGCTCCCTGCTTGCTTGTCTGTGTCTGCAGCTTGACTTTACAGGCTGTTCTTTGTTAGAAAATGATTTGGGGCTGCTTTTCATTAAAAAGAAAAGCCTGACGAGGACTCCCATACCCTTACTATCTGCCTAAGTGATTTCTTCTTAACTCCTGTATCCGTGAGAGTCAAGAAATTTTACCATCCTTCCTTCAAAATATTGAGTTAGTTTTATAGTTAGTATATAGTTAACTGTTTAAATATCATTTGTTTTAAAGATTTTATTTTCCCTGTTGAATTACAGCATCAGTATAACTCCATTTCTGGACTCTGTGCTGTTGATCTATTTGCCCTATTTATGTCAATACTTTATTGTCTTGATCACTATGGATCTATATTAATATATTAATCCCTAAATTTAGGCAGGGTATATCCTCCAACTTGGACCTTTATTTTTTTATTTATTTATTTGCAAAATTAGTTAGGCTACTGTAAATCCTTGCCACCCCCTTGATACTTTTAATTTAAATTTTAGAATTAACTTGTCTGTTTTATAAAGCAATTACTTGGGATATTGGTACCTTAGGTCAATTTTTGAAATAATCTACATTTTTAATCCTATTGAGTATTCAAATACATAAAAAAGTGTATATTCCCATTTCTTTGTTTTCTTTAATTTGTCTTAGCAACATTTTAGTGCAAAGATCTTGTATTTTTTGATAAATTTCTTTTTACATATGTTATTTGACGTTATTAAAACTTTTAAAATTTCATCTCCCAATTGTTTTCTGCAATATATAGAAAGGCAAGACACTCTTGTATATTGATGTTGTACCAAGAAATCTTGCTACTTACTTATTAGTTACTTATCATGTCAGTGCAAAAGTAATTGCAGTTTTTGTCATTTCTTTTACTTTTCACCAACCTCATAGTTGCTTTGGAAATTAGTAATAATTTTCTACAAAGACAATCATGTCACTTACAAATAGACAGAATTGTTCTTTCTTTCTGATATTCATGCCTTATATTTAGTTAATTTTTATTGTCGTCTTTCACCACCTAGAACAACCTACAGTATAATTCACATGCATTATGTGTTACTAACCTTTAGGGGTAAAAGTTCAATATTTCATCATATAAATCATCTCAGTTGTATTTTTAGAGGCCTTTTTGTAGGTTGTAGGTTGAATAAAAGTTGCCCTTTTTTATTACCCATGTGGGTTGAATGTTTTTTCTCAGACTATTGAAATAAACAAATGTTCTCCTCTATTTTGTTAATATGTTATTTATGCTGGTTGTTTTTCAAATGTTAAGCCAACTTTTTATTACGCTGGTAACCCCAACTTAATAATATGTTGTCTTTCTATATGTGGTCGGATTCAATTTGTATTCAAGGTGTTTTTCAATTTATATAACCTCTTAGAATGACTTTTTCAAATTTTAGTATTACAGTTATGAGTGCCTCATAAAATAAATTGTAGAGCCTTTCCTTGTCTTATATCTTTAAAAGTGTTTTTGTGAAGTTGGATGATTTATTCATTATGTGTTTGATCGAATTCAACCGTGTAACCATTGGAGTTTTTGTAATAAGATTTTGAAAATTAACTCAATTTCTACAGCATTTAAGAGGAAATTAAAACTTTCTATGTCTTTTATCAATTTTGGCAAGGGGTGTGTGTGTGTGTGTGTGTGTGTGTGTGTGTGTGTGTGTGTGTGTTTGAGACGGAGTCTTGCTCTGTGCCCTAGGCTGGAGTGCAGTGGGCAATCTTGGATCACTGCAAGCTCCGCCTCCCGACTTCACGCCATTCTCCTGCCTCAGCCTCCCGAGTAGCTGAGATGACAGGCGCCCGCCACCACGCCCATCTAATTTTTTGTATTTTTAGTAGAGACGGGGTTTCACCGTGTTAGCCAGGATGGTCTGGATCTCCTGACCCCGTGATCCACCCGTCTCAGCCTTCCAAAGTGCTGGGATTACAGGCGTGAGCCACCGCGCCCGGCCGGCAAGTTGTGTTTTCAAAGGATTTTCCATTTCATCTATGTTGTCAAGTTTATTGGCTTAAAGTTGATTATAATAGTCTCTTAATTTTTTAAGTTCAAATGACCTAAAAATATTCCTATTCTATTTCTAATATTAATAATTTGTGTTTTCTCTTTTTCTTGATCACTTTTACTAAAGTCACTTTAATTTTACTAATCTTGTTTATCTCATTCTGCTAAAAGAGTATCATGTAATTTCACATGATATTTTAAAGTAGTACATTAAATAACTGAAGCAATACATTTAAAAGATCAACTGATGTAATTACTGTACAAATGTATGAAAGGTTAAATCACAGATTTCTTATGTGTCTTGCAAATAAACATGTTAATTCTAATAATGTACATAGTTCTGGAAATTTGCAAAGTAATGAATAATCATTGACCCATTCATAGAATTTATCAGCTTAAACAGATACCTTGCTTAAAGTGTTAATATTTATTGATAATTAATATGGCAATATATTTCTATATTTTAATGTAGCAACAAAAATTTAAGTTTATATTTTCATATAGATGTATTTCTGCCTAAAGTATAATTTATTATTTTTGCTCTGTTACCCAGACTGGAATGCAGTGATGCAATCTGGGCTCACTGCAACCTCTGCCCCCAGGCTCAAATGGCCCTCCCACCTCATCTTCTCAAATAGCTAGGACCACAGGCACGCACCACCATGCCCGGCTATTTTTTGTTTTTTGTTTTTTGTATTTTTAGTAGAGATGGGGTCTCATCATGTTGCCCAGGCTGGTCTCAAATTCCTGAGCTCAAACAATCTGCGTGCTTTGGCCTCTCAACATGCTTGGAATACAGATGTGAGCCACAGTGCCTGGCCCATAAATTGTTTCTTAAACTCACATACAGTGTTTGTAGTCATTGATAAACCAATTATTCTTTCCTACTAAGGATTTTTATTCATAATATCTCCCTTTTACCTTAGTAAAAAGGTAAATCCCATTTATAGCTCAGACTATATTAAGCTATTTTTATAATTAATACTTATTAAAATCAAGTTATTTTAAAATGTCATTTTCCAACTTCTTGTATTAATATTGAAATTTTGACTGTTATTTTATGTGGAACAGCTAATGCAAAAAGAAATTTTATGAAAATACAAACAAACTATCATCCATAATTTCAGACATATGGTAAAAGCACATTTTGCGCAATGTTTCTTCAAGACAAATTGCTGATACCCTTAAAACTACATATCTGAAAATTACTTTCAGAGACTGCATAGGATAAATGCCTACAATATTAATGATTAATTGCATAGATGTATATGTACTGTTCCATTTAATTATAAACTAAGAAAGAGATGAGAATGAGGAGGTTATAAGTCCAAAACAAGAAAGCTCTGTGGGCTTGATGCCATTACTCTAGAAAATAAATCCTGCCATACAGCACACAGAATGCACACAAGTTGGAAAATGTTTCTTGTGGAAGAAAAGCTCATTAAAGTAGGTTTGGATTACTTCAACAGAAGGTCCATGGAAGTGTTAACTGCCATGATCGTGAAGAATATTTCCCTGTTTCTTATTCCATTATGTGCACATCAAATTCTATGACTTTCATTTATGGTCAATAACCAATTTCTTCTTAGAACACTGAAAGGTTACAACCTAGTTTGCTCAGAGTAATGAAGATTTACTGGAATGTGAGTCATCCTTATTTAAATTAGCCTATTGAGTCATCAATTTTCAGGGTCTCATATGTGCATTTTGTATTTATCACTGTCCTTTGGCTAATGGGTTCATATCATAGTTTAAGCCAAATGTCAATTTTAGTTTATAAGCCCCAGTTACTTCCACTGAATGTGCTCTTCATAAGAACCAGTATTACGGTTTTGTTTGTAGTAACTGAAGGAGAGATTCATCAGAGAGATATATGAGAAGAAATGAACAATTGTGCACTCAGTTGATTTTCAAGATTAGCAACAAATTTTTGAAATTAATTTTAAATTTTCTTTCACATTTTTGAAAAATAAATGTTATATAAAATATTTAATAAAGCATATAGAAATAATAATCCTTACCATTGTCTTAATCACTGACAGTTTAGCATTCTAGTCATTTACTGTGTCAGTTCATAAACATCTAATGTATAAATTTCACCAAATATGTGTACCCTAATATTACTTTAAATAACTTTTTACCTTAGTGCGCACAAAGTTATTGTTTCAGAAAATACTATATGTATCACCACACTTTCTTTGGAATTTAAACCTTTTCTGCCCATGTGTTTACCTGTGACTAAATTGTGACTTGGGCATTCAAGGTTTTCAATTTCTGGAATTTTCAAAGTTTTATCAACTGGGTAGTTACTGCAGTTATTCCTTACAAAGGTTGTTCTTTTAGTTCAGAAGTTTACCCTCAAAATCTACGTAATTATTATCAAAGAAAGCTGGCTTTTTCTTTTCTAAGTGCTACTATTATTATTGTTATTATTATTATTATTATTGTTTAACACTGGCAATTAATACCCAGGCTTACCTGTGTAAAATTTTCTTCCTTGGTTAATATTTGAAATGTTCTATTTTTCCATAGCCGTGTTTTCCATAGCTGTTTAAGCTCAATACTTTCATACCTGTAATTTGATAGAAATTATTGAGTTCCTTTTCAGTGTAAGGCATTGCACTTGGCATAAGATATGTAGGTAAAAAGGACATATATGTTCTCCATCCTTGTGGAACTATAGTAAAAATGCTAAGGAGTTCATTATATACCTAATTCGTTACATTGGTGAAAAGTGCTATGAAGTGCAAGTACAATATTCTATGAATGCAAAATAAGGTTTACCACCTAAGCATAACTAATTCATGACTACCACAATATTGTCAGTATACCAGCATTAATAAAAAAACCATATGATTAGAAATATTGACTTGTCATTTTATGTTAAATATGCCACATGCATAATATAGATTATTTCAAAATTTAGCAAATAAGCCTTAGATGTATCCCAGTAGTTGTCTCTGTGCTAGTCATTGGAGATCAAAAGAAAATGAGGCTGAATATGGTCACTCATGCCTGTAATTTCAGCAATTTGGAGGCCAAAGCAGGAGGACTGCTTGAGACCAGGAGTTTGGGACCAGCCTGTGCAACATAGAGAGACCCTGTCTCCGCAAAAATAAAAATAAAATTAGCCAGGCTTGGTAGTATGTGCCTGTAGTTCCGGCTACTTGGGAGACTGAGGCGGATGGATTGCCTGAGCCCAAGAGTTTAGGGTTACAATGAATTATGACCATGCCACTGAACTCCCGCCTGGGTGATAGAGCAAAAACCACTGTGTCAAAAAATAAATAAATAAATAAATAAAAATCAAAAAGATACTGTGCCTGCTTTTTAGAATCTCATTTAAAGACAAGTTACACATATATACTATTTACACCAACACAATGTGGTAAGACCTTGTATAGAATAATGTATGCTATGGATGAAATTGTGTTTCCTCAAAATTCATATGTTGAAATGAAACCCAATGTAATGCTACTTGGAGATGCAAACTTTGAGAGGTAATCAGAATTAGCTGAGGTTGTGAGGATGGCACCCTCGAGATAGGATTAGTGCCTTTATAAGAAGAGACACCAGAGAGCTTCCTCTTACTCTCTGCCATGTGAGGACATAGCAAGAAGGCAGTTGTCTGCAAGCCAGGAAGAAAGTCCTTACCAGAACCTAATCATGCTGGCATGCCAATTTAAAACTACCAGCCCCCAGAACTGTAAAAAATAAATTTTTATTGTTAAAGCCACCCAATCTATGGCATTTTGTTATAGCCACCCAAGCTGACTAATAGGATGTAGAAACTATATTAGTAGCACAGAGGGAAGAATAATTGATGCTACTTAGAGCAATTAAAGAAGACTCCAAAAAGGAAGATATATTAAAGCTCACCCTTGAAGGATGAATGTGATTTTACTACTAGAGAAGAAGATGAAAGGGCATTGTAAGTAGGAAAAGCAAGATCAAAGACAGAAAAATAAGTGATTCAAAGATGAATCCCAGAGTTTTACCTCATTAAATGAGGTTACTAGTAATGCCACCAACTGAAATAGAAAATAGAAAACATAAAAAGGTAGATTTTACTAAGTTATAACATGATACTAAATTTGACCAAGATGATTAATTTAGCTTTAAACAATTGCTGAATGTAAGTGTAGAAATAATAAGAGAAAAAATGAGAAAATTTGCTTTCAACATTTCATATATCTGTAGTGGATATTATGTTTTCCTCTCAGATCTCCTCTTCAGGGCCAATGTATCTATCTGCTAACAGCTGACAAAATAACACAAAGCTAAAGGATTTTCCTTCATCAAAAAGCTGCACTGTTTAAAATTATATTCCTTCTTGTGGTAAGGTGAGAAGATGAAGGAGGATGCCTGTGGACAACAGGGTGATACAGAGCTTGAAGATCTAGTATCTGGGTGATATACAACTGGCTGATGCAGGGCTTGAAGATCTAGCATCACTATCTTATTTTGGGACAACTCTAAAGGGTACCCCAAGTTCCAGAACTTTCTGTAAGTTGGCTGATTATTCAGCTGCAACTGCACTGTGGATCAGCTTCTTCTACTGCCAAATTCTGCCTTTCTCACATTCTTACAGGCAAAATTAGAAACACTGTTCAATTAACCTTCTCATTTCAAATCGCCATTTCCAGGGAACCCAGCCTAAGATGGTACCAGCATGAATTTCAAAAACATCCATATGGACACCTGTTAGGCTGGCTAAGGAGGAAAACTGTTAATGTATGCAGAAGTTGCTGCAGAATCTGACCAATATGTGTCAATGTTCCATCATTAGATGAGCCTGTGGGCATTAGATTGCTGCTGAGAATCCTGAATCATAGGAAACAGAACAGAACAGGAAGTTAGGGAAGTCAGAGTTTATCAAAACGTGAGTATCATCCTAGGAAACAAAATGTAATGCATCTACCCTGTGAGATCATACTACTTTTCTTCTAGGATAGTTTTTGGAACATGAAAAATTGCTGACCCCAAATAAATTAAGTAGAAATGCTAGAGTTGCCAGGCAGATGGTGAGGGAAAAAAAGTATCAGATAAGTGGGCATGCTAAATTGAATATACAATGTAAGTCTACATAAACTGCTGACAGTGTTGCATAGAAGTCCTAGAGGACACAAGAGATGCTGTTATAGAACTGAATGGTAATTATTAGAATAATTGGAACTCAAAATAATAAAGACAAGATGGTGGTGCTTAGCCATCAGAAGCAAGGTAAGTACAATGACTGGCAACATCTGAGCGGCAGACAGAGAAGTCTTTACTCACTTCTCTGTATGAAGACAGTTAACAGATTATGTCAGTCCTTGAGGAAAAATTAACAGGCAATCAACTCGGGTTTTATTTAATTTATAAAATCAAAGCAAATCAAAGACGGATGATCAGGAAACTTAGGAAAGCTGTCCACTGAAAAATCAGTTCTTTTCCCAAGTTCAGATCAGTCCGTTGCTCAGACCATAACCTCATTGAGTAAAAGAGAGGGTAGGCCTATGATAAAGGGTAATTTTGCCACTATGACAAATACCCTGTAGTAATTCTCCATACTTCACCAGAATGACCCACAAATGTTCATTATGGTAACCTGAGCATTGAGAAAGGAAAATACCTAGTCTTTCAACGATCGATATAAACATGGATGTAGTAAGGAGAAAAATAAAACACAATAAAAAGGAACCAGATAGAACCTCTAGGACCCTCTAGAAAATACATTTTATGTGTTTCTAAACTTTCTGCAGATTAAACATCCCAAAAGAATGATCAGGGCACTTAAAAAATACAGTGATACAAATTATCCATACAGAAGCACTAATAGAAAAAAATATTGAAAATAATTAGATGTATGTTTATATTAACATTAAATATGTTCATTAAACTGTAAGGTAATCCTAAGAAGTTGAATAAGAGTGCCATTGAACTTCCAGAAAGGTGGTGACAAAGAATTGAAGGAAAAATGGGCTAACATTTTCTAAATTTGTTCACATGTTCTAGAAAGTTCAACAAATTCCAATCAGGGAAACAAACAAAAGAAGCTGAGGCATGCAATTCAAATCTCATAAAATGATTGTTAAAGAGAAAACATTGAGAGCAATAAGAGAAAAAAGAGGGATTAAATACAAGAGAATAAACACTGACTTTTCATCCAAGCAATACAAACCAGAATACACTGGAACAACATCTTTAAATTCCTAGAAAAAAGCCTACCAACCTAGAATTCTGCTTTCAGAAAAAAGGATTATTCAGAAATGAGGAAAAACAAACACATTTTTGGAAAAAGAAAAGCTGGGAGAATTCCTCATCAGAAGATTAGCACTTTAAAAAAGTTTAAGGAAAGTTTCTTCTGGCTAAAGAAACATTCATCAACAATTGTAGTAAGGAATGAGGTGTTAATAGTAGCTATGTGAATTTTTAAAAATTCTTTCATTTTTCAATTTATTTAAAATATATTTTCCTATTTAAATAAAAAATAATGTATCTGTTAGGTTTATGACATAAGTAGATGTAGCTCTCATATCAATAATGGTAAAAAGAAGAGAAAGGTGAAATAGAAGTATATGATTATACATTTCTAACATTTCTCTGAAGTGGAATAACATTACTTGTAGATAGAGTACGATAAATTAAGATGCACATTGCAAACTTTGGAGCTCCTACTATATGAAATTTAAGAGTTATAGCTAGTAAGGACATAATAGAGAAATATGAATAATTAAAATATTTAAATAGTCAAAAAGAATGCAGAGTAAATGAACAAAAAATGTATGAGACAAACTGAAAATCAGTAGCCAGATATACCTCCAAACAACCATATAAATAGATTAATTACAAATAATCGAAACTTTCCAAATAGATCCAGAGACTATTACACTTAATTAAAAGGCTAAATACAATTGTGTGTCATCCAGAAGAAGTACATTTTATTTCATTATGATTATTATTATGATTATTATTTTAAGAGATAGGTTCTCAGTTGCGCAGGCTGCCGTGCAATGGGGTGATCATTGCTCACTGTACCCCAAAATTGTGACTCAGGCAATCCTCCTGCCTCACCTTCCTGAGTAGCTAGGACTAGGAGAGTCCCATCATGCCTGGCTAATTTTTTATCTAATTTTTTATTTAGCAGGACTTTTTTTTTTCACTACAACTATGTAGTCAATACTAATGTAATATTAATTGGGAATAAAGGCCTGCTTTCAGAATTGAAATTGCTACCAGATTTAATAAAAAAAAAAATGATGTGTACACTTTTGAAATCTGTGTAACCACTAGGAAGTCATTTTCAAAATATGCCTCCCTTCAATGTGAAATCAGGTGTATGGTAGGTCAAACACATCACTGTAGTCATTACTGCTTACTATTACATTGTAGTCAATGATAATGTAAAATTAGTTGGGAATATACATCATTATATTGATGATGTAGTCAATACTAATTCCTATGGAATACAATGGGAAATTAGTTGTAGGATAATCATTTCAAATCGTTGTAGGATATTTCATCCTACAACTAATTTCTCATTTCCTATCTTGAGAAGAATAAAACTGTTTCTAATGCTGATGTTTCATATTCCTGGTTATTTTATGTAAGGAGTTCCAAGTAGTCAAAATATTTTATTCTATTTTTAGCACAAATAACCTGGTACATTATTATCCCAGAAAACTGTAGCCTGTTATCACATAAACTCACTCTTCTTTCACTATGTTTAAACTACTTACTGTACTTTCATACTTCCCATTAAAGAATGAGCTTGTATGCATATATCCCCTTGATTATATGATTTTTTAAATTGATATTTCATTTGGTGAATTTTCTAGCATTATATTTCCAAGTGTTTAGTTTTTGTTATGACCTATTTATTGGTTTTATTGATAGAAGAATTTTCTGCCATTTCTAAATAGCATTTGAAAAAAATTATCTCCAAATTATGCCTCAGGGATTGTGTGATAAATGGGTTCTTATAAGACCTTCAACTAAGTGGAAATTACAAAAAAAAAATACTTGGAAAATGTTTTCTGGATGTAAGAGGGGAGGCTTTTCTGTGTTCAAATGTAGTTACTTTGAAAAAACATCTCAATATCTTCAAAAGCATTAAAATCATAGAGGATATCTTAACTGAAAAAATTATATGAGAAATTTATAACAAAAAATATGCATATCTCAAACTTTTGAGAAATTACCCTTTGAAAAATTGATGGGTTGAAAAAGAAATTATAAAAGTAATTTAAATGTATTTTGAACTGAAAGGAAAGGAAAACATTACACATTGAACTTTGTTGGATGTACTGAAAATAGTACTTAAGAGGAAATTTTTAGCATCAAATACTTATATTAAAAAAGAATAATTGTTTCAAGTCAAAGATCTATGCATAGACCCAAAGAAACTAGAAAAAGAAGAAACAAATCCCAAAAGAGCAAAAGGAAAGAAACAATAATGATGAGGCTAAAGATAAATAAATTAGAAAATGGACAAATAATATAAAAGGTAGATCAAACCAAAAGTTAGTTCTTTGAAAATATTAAAATTCATTGTTAAATCCCCTGCTAGATTGATGAGAGAGACAGAAAGAGAAAGAGAGAGAGAGGGAGAGAGAGAGAGAGAGAAAAAAAAAACACACACACACAATTTGACAGTGATAGAATGAAAAGTCCTGCAGTTAAAGTATAGTAAAAGAGTAATTTAAATTAAGATTTAAAGAAAATACATTAAAGAATTTTTGTTACTTTGGGGCAGACAGAGATTAGTGAAACAGGGTACAAAATTCGCTAAATATAAAAGCAAAAATTCAATTAAAATTTTATCAAAAGTATACATTTCTGTTCTTTAAAACATACAGGGAAATGAAAAGGCAAACTACAAAATGTTAGATATTCTATATATAGATAGAAGGCAAATTGTATATGATATGTTGATTATTTTGATATGTATATTTGAGAGTGAGGATATTTGATGGATAGAAAGAAACCAAGGAAAATTCCCATAGTATGACTTAAGAACTATATATATACACACACATATACATATATAAATATAAAAACCCTTTTGTTTTTATATATATAAAACCGTTGTATATAAATTTAAAACCCTTTTGTTTTTTTTATATATATATATTTAGGATATGTAAAGGGCAAAAATGTTACTAAACATTATGTTTAACATAACATAACATAAATGTTATATTACTAAAATTCACAACATAAGACATCTTTTCTACTAAGCAGAGATAAAGATGCTTAACACCATTAGTCATCAGTGAAATGCAAATTAAAATTTCCAATGAGATATCACTACATATTCATGAGAATGGTAACAATTAAAAAGACTGAAAATAGCAAGTATTGGTGAGGATGTGGAAAAAGAACTTCATACCTTGCTAGTAAGAGTGTTTAACAGTATAACCACGGAAAAGAGTTTGTCAGCATGTATTCCAGCAATTTTGCTATTAGTTATTTACCTTAGAGAAATGAAAACATGTCTTCAAAAAGATTTGCATGCAAATCTTAATAGCATCTTTATTCATAATAGCCTTAAACTGTAAACAAACGAAGGATCCTTAATAGATGAATGGATAAACAAGCTGTGATATATGCAAATAATAGTATACTACTCAGCGATAAAATGAAACAAACTATTTATACATAAAACATTGATGAATTTCACATTATGCTGAGCTACCTAAGACATTAAAGAGCATACACAATATTAATTCATGTAGAAATAATTCCAGAACAGGTAAAACTAATCTATAGTAGTAGAGAGCGTATCAGTTGTTTTCTGGGCCAGAGGCAAGCAAGTGTAAAATGCAAATGACAAAAGGAACAATTTGGGGGCTGATAGAAATATTTCATTGCTTGATTAGTGTGAGGGGGTATACAAACTCATCAACTGTAAACTTAAAATAGGTGGTTTTTCATGCATGTAACTCATACTTCGGTGATGTTAACTTTTTAAGTAGAAAAACAAATGGACCAAACACGATCGAGGTGGGACAAGAATTGAGGCAGGGAGGTTAGGTAAGGTACTGTGAATCATGCGAGTAGGTAATGATGGTTATAATAGAGGAAATGCAGGACAAGAAGACATTTGTGGGATCTGTCTAGGAAGCAAATTGCATATGATATGTTGATGATTTAGATATGCGTATTTGAGGGTGAGAATGATATACGCACTGATAGGCATGAGTGGGGCAGGAGAGGGCTCCCCGCCATCGCCCACTAGGAATGTCGGGTGATAGACCAGCAATTATTGCATTGTCTCTCTAAAAAGATAATTCAGCAGCCAGGGAGTGACAATCTCCTGATGGAACCTACTGTTATTTAAAATATTAATTGAATGCCGGCCCCAGGGAGAAGCAACTTCCTGGACATGGGTGTTAAGAGACAAAAATGGCGACGTATGATCTCCAGCTACAGGCCACCAGAAAAGGGAAGCCTCAGATGGGCATGTGTATTACTCCCTGAACACACTGCGGGTGCTGAACTCCAAAGGGCAAAGAAAGCACTGTGCATGTGGGAAGCCGACCCTAAGGGAAGAATCGTGGGAAAGCGGAGAGCCTACAAACTCCAATGATCAAGGTTAAAATTCCCTTTTTTTTTTTGTCTCTCTTTCTTTGACCTTCAGGCTCCCACTTGGGTCTCTTACAAGTGAATTTTCCTTTCTTTCCTATTCTAAAGCCTTTTAAAATAAACTTCCACTCCTGCTCTGAAACTTGCCTTGATCTCTTTCTGCTTTATGCCCCTCAGTCAAATTCTTTCATCTGAGGAGGCAAGAATTGAAGTTGCTATGGACCCATAGGGATATACCACTGGCAGCTCCCAGTAACTCGAATCTCTGCCACCAATAACAAGAATATTTGATGGATAGAGAGAACTCGAGGAAAATTCCCAGTGTATGGTTTAAGAAACCAGATAAGCTGGGTGCAGTGGCTCACGCCTGCAATCCCAGCATTTTGGGAAGCTGAGCTGGGTAGATTGCTCGAGCCCAGGAATTTGAGACCAGCCTTGACAACATGGCAAAAACCCATCTTTAAAAAAATACAAAAATTAGTTGGATGTGGTGGCATGTGCCTGTGGTCCTAGCATTCAGGAGGCTGAGGTAGGAGGATCACTTGAGCCGAGGGGGTCGAGGCTGTTGTGAGCTGAGATTGTACCACTGCACTCCAGCCTTTATCCTGGGAAACAGAGTGAGACCCTGTCTGAAAAAAGAGAAAGAAACCAGATGGAGTTGTTTATTTAAAAATAGTAATAATAAAAACCCTAATTAGTCTGACACAGAAGCTGGTTTGGTAGGTTGGGTCCTGTGGAGAATGAAGAGGTCTTTTTTTGGTTGTGTTAATTTTAAAATGATTATTGAACAACATTTAATAAATCAAATATCAAGTGTGTTGGATATAAGTCTGAAGTGTTAGGGCAAGTTTGAACCTTAAATTATAGATGTGGAAGCCATAGCAAACAGGTTATGTTTAAAGCCATAGGCTCACAAAATATTGCTAAGAGGGAAAGCATGTTTAAGGAAGATAATGGAACCAAGGACATTTTGTGGCTCAGAAGGAAAAAGGAACCCACAAAGGGCGACTGAGATAAAGCAGCTACAAGGTAGGCAGTCAACCAGAAGCTTGTGGGGTTCTAGACACCAAGAAATGGGAGGGTTTTAGGAAGGGAGGTGATCACCTATATGTAAAGGAATTGAAATGTCAAAATAAGATGAGGAAAGAGTAGTGACCACTGAGCAAACTTTTTGTTACCATGACAAGATTTTTCTCTGCTGGAAAGATAACGAAAACCTGATTATAGTGGATTTAGATCATATGAGGTGACTCTAAGTTTGTCAAGATGGTTTACAATGAATTGAGAAGAAAGAAATGGGGCAGCAGTAGAAAGATGAGGTGGAGTTCAAAAGATGTGGAGGTTTTGTTTCAAGGGGAAAAAATAATGCTTGTTTTTCAGCTGGTGTAATATTTTATAAATAATTGAGAAATTGTTGATGCGAGAAAGAGGTGTGTCTGAGGAAAGTCTCTGAGAAGGAGATAAGACAAAATCAAACCCCAAGTGGAGGAATTGGCATTTAATACCAAATTTCATTTTTGGGAAATACAGCATCTTATTAAGATAATGTATTATTATTGTCTATACTTAAATACTCAATTTAGAACTAAACCTTCCTGTAAAAAATAATCAAGATAAGATTTGGTTACAGTTATTATAATGCTTACCATTCTCTAATTCCTCTTTTTGGTTTAGCACATGTGCTTTTGCCAGTCATGCTTAGCCTTCAGGATTAGCCTTGCCTTCATTAGAAAACCACTTCAAAATTAAAATAAAAAGAATGCAATTCTAAAGGTGTTACTGACTGAAGTTATTTTTATTGAAGGGAGAAAACATAGACAATTTTATCCTGAAGGAAAGAATAGTTTCAGCCTAGCTACTAATGAGACTGTGAAACTAAAAGACACCACCTGAGAATTTGGTAGCAGCATCTTCTGTTCTAAATAACACAGTCCTTGAAAAATATATGGCTACAGAAACAGCCACTCCTAGTCCTTTGATCTGCAGAGCATAGGGCCCTATTAGATGTTGTAAAACTGCACACACAGTTACTAATGAAAAGTTGAATTTGTATAGTCAGTTCTTTAGGAGCCACTAACAACTATTCAGAGCTAATGACACTTTTCATATACTTTGGTAAGGAGGGGGGTCAGTAAATGTTTAAGGGTCATAGTACGAAGTGAGGAAAACCAGCTTGGATGTTGAAATCTTATGAAACAGAGATGTTTAACATTTGAGAAGAAACTTCAAGACTGTGAAAGCCTGAGGTCAGGTTGTAGGAAAAAGTCAAAGAGGAAATTATTTTTTTAAATGCTGGCATTTAAGATTTTAATGTTTTCATTGGCATGCCTTCCAAATATGTGAGAGGGCCTTCCACTCTCCCTGGAAGATTTGGGAAGCCTGGGGCTTTTCCTTGCTCCTTTTCCCTCCTCCTCTATACACGGATAATGCTAAACACATTAATATTAGTTAGACCTCTTTAGCTGCAAGTAACTGAATACACCAAATGTGGTTTAAACAATGAGAAATATAAGCTGCAAGTAACTGAAGACACCAAAAGTGGTTAAACAAATAAATCCAGAGCTGGGATGCGAAGGGCCTATGTCGGTCTCTCTGGTAGTCTCTTGACCAAAAAAGGGGAAACTGCTGGCATTGTGCTTCACCTGGTAGTGACCCAAACCAGGAACCAAGAGGTCCCTACCTTAGCTCTCCCTTTCTTAATTATGAGGAGAAAGCAATCCCTGAAGCCTCTGATTTGACTTTTCTCTTTCTCTTGTTTTTCTGTCACATGACCATGTCTAACAAATCATTGATAAGAGAAATAGAATGATTATGATTGGCACAGACTAATGAACATTTGCCCCTTGGGGGAGAGGGAAGCCCCATAAAGATACATGAATGACTAGTTACTACATAAAGCCAGGGTTCTGTCAGCAAGGTAGAAGGGATAACTAGTGACTATTCAGAAGATAGGGCAATGCATGAAACGTGATGAGCAGAGTAGCAGGTGCGCAGAAGCATTTAGTAAATATTACCTGCTATCGTTGCTTCATCAGAGCCACTCTGATGGGAGATAAAACAGATGACAGCAGCATTACACTAACCTTACTCCGGACCGCATACTCTGCCCTACAACCACTCTGTTATTAAATAGTATACTTAACCCTTAATTGTAGTTTTAATTTATTTCCTTTACTCTAAATCCTTTTCCTTTGTCATCCTATTTGTCTCACCCAAGCAGCAACCAATCAGTTATGTCTCCAGCCTTATCCTCTTTCAAAACAGTTGTACGTTGTTGCCAGATTATCTTTCTTAAGACAAATCTGATCTTGTTGCTGTCTTCCTTCAGAGTCTCTAACAATGCCACATTTACAAAATAAACGGAAGACTCACACCTGGGATTTCTATTGTCTACAAAGAATCACTGAGTCATTTGCTCAGATCACCTCCAAGGGAACTGAGAAGGGCTGACTCCTCCCAGAAGTGGGAGAAGACAGCCTATTGGCAAACACAGGTGGGACTGCTGAAGTGATGCACTTTCCAAGTTATTCCTGCTGCCACGCTGCCGGAAGTTTGGTTAGCAAACATGTTCCAGCTGTTTATTTCAGCTGTGGAGAGCTTCCTTGTTCAAGGCCATGCCCTTGCGGAGGGAGCCCATATTTAGTGACTGAGGGAGGTAGGAGTATAAAGGCCTGGCCACTTTAGCCCATGCAGTAAGGCTCCACTTTCTATATGGGTGGCTGAGGTTTTGTCAAGCTTCTCTCTCAGTTTGACTTCTTTCTCTGCTCTCTTCTGTTTTCTGTTTCCTCTTTTCATCGGTTTTAATCCCTTATAAATATTTTGAGCCACCTGTCCCTCTACATCTGCTTCCAGAAATCTCAACCCGCAACAACTAGTAATTTCTACCAGAAATTCCTTTAACTCCGAACTCTTTCTGCCTTGATTATCATTATCTAAGCTGCTTTTCACTCTACCCAGAAAAAATTACAGTCCCCTGGGTTTGTCACCATAAATTTGCAGATAAAAATACGATTTTTTTTAAATACTTACATGCTGCTGAGTGCTATCTTTCTCTTTTGCTCTCTCACTCTCTAAGGTGTAAATAGATTGAGTAAACAGTTTCTTAGAAGAAAAGTTGTCGTCCTAGGTTCTATAGTTATTAAACCATGAAACACAAACTCACATCCTTCTGAATCATTTAAAACTTTATAACCTGTTCCCTTTATAATTTTGTTAAATTGCTTGAAACACCTGTTCTCCTTTTCCTTTAGAGACTCAATGGTACTCACCTGTCATTATCCACGGCCCTTCCGTGGGCTGCCATCCTGTGTTGATCTTATAGCTACTATAGTACACTTCTCCATGTATCATGGTACTTTTATTCCTGCATTATCATCCTGTATGCTTATCGGGACTTACTAATGCCCTGGAATTTCCTAAAATTTAAGGCCTGTGTCTGATGCAGTTATACTTTACCTACTTTTAAAAGAGATATTGAGTGATTTGGTGGCAGTACATACTAAGTACTATAAAAATGCTCAGTGAATTAATAAAACTCTTTTCTCCCCCTAGTTTTACACTTACCATACCATCCCAAGGGACTCAGTAAATGAATAAAAGATAGTGACATTGCCAGAATGTGGGTAATGAACATCTGTGAGTCTAAAAGAATTTGATTTATTAAAGATTTTTTTCCAAACTCTGATATTTGGTTATACTCATGGCTGACTGCACAGTGAAATATAGTACTGATGATTTGGGAAGAGCAGAGATATCTATCAAATAAAGAACTCTTCCTAGAAAGAACTACTTTCTGGTTGGATAGTCACTTGTTCATTTGTTCATTTGGTTAAATCCGTCATTCAGAGGTTGCGAGGTACAAGATCCCTTTAGATATTACTATTTTGGTTAGACAAGATAATCACATTCAAGGGGGGTGTGTGTGTGTGTGTAACAAGAATTATGACATGAGTATTAATATTTTTGTTCCCTTCCTAACCCCCAAGTACTATTTCCCATGATTTTCTTTGCGTAATAAGCAGACAAGGGATAAACAATGCTGACGAAAATCTTCCATGAGATAGGTGTGTGTGGGGAGGAAGAAGGGGCTATAAATATCTATATGTTGATTTTTTGTGGCTGTTACATATATTTCTGCATAAGATGCATATTTCTGGCTCATAAGGTAAGTTGATGATATAGTTTTTTGAGTTTAATAGCTCCCATTTGCAGGATGAAGAGTGCAGCAATTAGCAAACTTACTGGGGAGAACGAGTGAAATCAGGAAAAAAAAATCAACCTACAAGGGCATCACTTTTTATTTCATGATATTAGTGTCACTGTGCAAGTTACTCTCAAAACATAAAGTGAGAGGAAAACATAAGGGCACATTATTTAAAAATTATGATTGGATGGCATGATGACATATTGCATAATTAAAAGTGTATTAGGGTTTGGAGGGTATGAAGGAATGTGTATTAGTCAAAAGACCCTGGAGAGCACCTACTAGCAGAAATACCCATAGAATTCAACATGTGAAGGTGTTTATATTAAATTAGAATACATTGATAATAAAATGCTGAAACTTGTTTATATTCACTAACTTCTTTGCTATAGACTATAACACAATATTTGTGTTCTCCTAGGATTCATATGTTGAAACGAAATCTACAATATAATGGTATTTGGAATAGGATCTTAGGGAGGTGATTACATTATGAAGATAGAGCCTTCATGAATGGGATTAGGGCCTTACAAAAGAGGCTCCAAAGAGCTGCCCTTTACTTTCCACCAGCAAGAAATCACCGTCTATAAACTACAAAGCAGGCCTCCAGTAGACACTGAATTTGCCAGGGTCTTGAAATTAGGCTTTCTAGCCTCTAGAACTAGAAAAAACAAATTTCTGTTGCTTATGAGACACCCAGTCTAGGGTACTTTGCTAGAGCAGCCTGAATGGACTAAGACACTTCTCTACCAGGGATCTACCAGGTCTCCATCATCCAGGACCTAAAGGGTTAATACTTGGTCCAGCAGGGCATCTCCAGGACCCTACATCAGTGTCACCATTATTCTTTCTGATGGTGGGTGTCATGCTGAGCATTACCCCAATGTGCGTGTATATTTAAAAATGTTAAGCAGCAAAAATCTTGGAAATATTATTAAATTAAATATTAATATAATACAGCCATTTTGGTGTCTTTTCAGTATATTTTGAGTTCCTAAGGTAGAAATTGATAAATTCTTTAAATCTTGTTTGCCTACTGTCTTTTCTACTAGGCCTCATGTCTCTAAGGCCTAGAGCTACCCTTATCGTCACAGCAGCTCATCCAATACATCTCGGTTGTCTTCTTCTGTTTTATTTTAGAAGCTTAACCTTAAATGACCTTATTTCATATCTTCTCTTATCTGGCAGAAGCACTTTCTGTCAAGAGGTTCCACTTTTCCTGAGGTGCTTAGTGACTCCTGACAATAATCATTTTTCTTCTGAATGGATAGAGATAAAGAAGAAGACAAACACCTGAAAAGGACTTCTTACTGATTTTAAACCTGGGAACAAATGATAGTTTGCAGCTTAACAATCAAAATCAGATTCTGCTTCTGCAAACAAATTTCTCCAATTTAATGGGCAGCTGACCCTGATGATTATAGTTATAGTATAGCATGGTTATTTACTTAGGGTCTTGGAAAATTTATCAACTAATAACATTAGGTTGTATAAAGAATTTGAGAGGCCTTATATTCTTTTGTAATGTGAGTGTTCACAACATAAATACCATTCTGTGGTCAATGAGTACTTATAAACAGATAAGTATTTAATGTTTGATAATTAGTTAAAAAAAGAAAACTATGACAAAATCCATTAATCCTAAGTGTACAGTGTTATTTAACTGTAGTATTGTCTAGATAACAAATGAAAATTATGCAAATAGGAGAAAATAAACTACTCTACAAAATAACTGCAATAGAAGATTATAATATTCCCCATAGAACAGTATTCCATTAAAAATCAGAAAATATACTTTTTATCAGTGGCTGTATCAGAGAAGCTGCCGTTATTCTACAACAGTGATGCCAACAAAAACTACACCCTCCAGTTAGGCAGTTAATTGATGTCATTAAATAAAGAGGGAATGCTTTCTAGCACTTTTATTTGATTCCTTATGGCTATGCAATTTGAATAAAACAATCTTTCTTATTTTCCATGTAAAAAATACACATACAATGTATATGCAATTTGAAATACAAATATGTATACTTTTCACTGAAATTATTTTCAATGAAAATAGCCCTCCCTTTGTCCAGTATAAAAGTTAACAAGCATGCCCTACAAATAAGAGTCACTAGGGGAATTTGATGTTTTGGCAAGTTAAATGTTATAAATAAAATTCACTTAATTTTAGGAAGCCTATAGAAGCCAGCACATAGTTTAATGTCAAAATATGGCTACTTTCCCTGCTGTGACAGCCTTTTCATTCTTCAAGACCCTTAAAGTGTGTAAACCACCAAGTGCCTCTCCCTCCTTTCTGGCCTTTCTCCTTCTCTTTCTTTCCATCCTTCCTTCCACCCATCCTCCCTTCCAATTATCTCTCCTTCCTTCAAACTAATATCAGGCACCTACCATGAGTTCAGCAATGTATTTGTCCATCTTCACGCCGCTGGTAAAGACATATCCAAGACTGGACAATTTATAAAAGAAAGAGGTTTATTGGACTTACAGTTCCACATGGCTGGGGAGGCCTCACAATCATAGCAGAAGGCAAGGAGAAGCAAGTCACATCTTATGTGGATGGCAGCAGAAAAAGAGAGAGCTTGTGCAGGGAAACTCCCATTTTTAAAATGATCAGATCTTGTGAGACCCATGTACTATCATAAGAACAGCATGGGAAAGACCTGCCCCCATGATTCAGTCATCTCCCACTAGGTCTCTCCCACAACATATGGGAATTATGGGAGCTACAAGATGAGATTTGGGTGGAGACACAGAGCCAAACCATATCATTTCACCCCTGGACCCTCCCAAATCTCATGTCCTCACATTTCAAAACCAATCATGCCTTTCCAACAGTCCCTCAAAGTCTTATATCATTTCAGCATTAACCCAGAAGTCCACAGTCCAAAGTCTTATCTGACTAAGGCAAGTCCCTTCCATCCATGAGCCTATAAAATCAAAAGCAAGTTAGTTATTTCCTAGATACAATGGGGGTACAGGCACTGGGTAAATATAGCCATTTCAAATGGGAGAAATTGGCCAAAAAAAGGGGACTACAGACCCCATGCAAGTCTGAAATCCAGCGTGGCAGTCAATTCTTAAAGCTCCAAAATGATCTCCTTTGACTTCAGGTCTCACATCCAGGTCATGCTGATGCAACAGGTGGGTTCCCATGGTCTTGGGCAGCTCCATCCCTATGGCTTTGTAGGGTACAGCTTCCCTCTTGGCTGCTTTCATGGGCTGGCTTTGCAGTATACCACCTTTCTCCTGGCTATTCCAGGTGCACAGTGCAAGTTGTCAGTGGATCTACAATTCTGGGGTCTGGAGAATGGTGGCCCTCTTCTCTCAGCTCCACTAAGTGGTGCATGAATAAGGACTCTGTGTGGGGGCTCTGATCCCACATTTCCCTTATGCACTGCCCTAGCAGGTGTTCTCCATGAGAGTCCCACCTCTGAAGCAAATTTCTGCCCTGGCATTGAGGCATTTCCATATATCCTCTGAAATCTAGGCCAAGTCTCTAAACCTCAATTCTTGACGTCTGTGCACCCACAGGCTCGACACCACATGGAAGCTGCCAAGGTTTGGGCTTTCACTCTCTGAAGCAACAGCCTGAGCTATACCTTGGCCCCTTTTAGTCATGGCTGGAGCAGATAGAATGCAGGGCACCAAGTCCCTAGACAGCACACAACAGAAGGATCCTGGGCCTTATGAAACCATGGTTTCCTCCTAAACCTCTGGCCTGTGATGGGAGGAGCTGCCACAAATGTCTCTGACATGCCCTGGAGACATTTTCCCTATTGTCTTGGTAATTAACATTCCGCTCCTTATTACTTCTGCAAATTTCTAGAGCTGGCTTGAATTTCTCCTTAGAAAATGGGATTTTCTTTTCTTTTCTATTGGATTATCAGGCTGCAAATTTTCTAAACTTTTATGCTCTGTTCTCTTTTAAAACAATGCTTTTTAACAGCACTCAAGTCACCTCTTGAATGCTTTGCTGCTTAGAAATTTCTTCCACCAGATACCCTAAATCATCTCTCTCAAGTTCTAAGTTACACAAATCTCTAGGGCAGGCACAAAATGCTGCAGTCTCTTTGCTAAAACATAACAAGAGTCACCTTTGCTCCAGTTCCCAACAAGTTCCTTATCTCTATCTGAGACCACTTCAGCCTGGGGTTTATTGCCCATATCATTGTCAATACTATGGTCAAAGGCATTCGACAAGTCTCTAGGGATTTCCAAACTGTCCCACATTTTCCTGTCTTCTGAGCCCTCCAAACTGTTTCAACCACTGCCTGTTACCCAGTTCCAAAGTCACTTCCACATTTTCAGGTATCTTTTCAGCAGCACCCCACTCTACTGGTACCAATTTACTGTATTAGTCCGTTTTTACGCTGCTGATAAAGACGTACCAGAGACTGGGCAATTTACAAAAGAAAGAGGTTTATTGGACTTACATTTCCACGTAACTGGGGAGGCTTCACAATCATGGCAGAAGGCAAGGAGGAGCAAGTCACATCTTATGTGGATGGCAGCAGGCAAAGAGAGAGAGCTTGTTCAGAGAAACTCCTGTTTTTAAAACTGTCAGATCTCATGAGACCCATTGACTATCATGAGAATAGCATGGGACATGGGAAAGACCCACTCCCATGTTTCAATCATCTCTCACCAGGTCCCTTCTATAATATATGGGAATTATAGAAGCTACAAGATGAGATTTGAGTGGGTACACACAGCCCAACCATATCAAGCAACCTATAGAAAACTAAGAATACAAAGATGAATGTCTACTGATTATTGTTTCCAAACGGCTTTATTTTTGTTTCTCTTCCATGAAGACTTGCATTTGCTTTCCAACTTATTATAATAGAGCATCAAACTATTAAAATTTACTATCCGTGAGGCTTGGGCAGGAAGATTGCTTGAAGGCAGGAGTCTGAGGTTAGCCTGGGCAATATAGTGAGACCTGGTCTCTACCAAAATAATAATAATAATAACAATAATAATAAAATAAAGGCCTAGCCTGGTGGCACACACTTGTAATCCTAGCTACTGGGGAGGTTGAGGCAGGAGGGCTGCTTAAGCTAGTAATTTTGAGTGTGCAGTGAGCTAGGGTTGTGCCACTGCACTCCAGCCTGGGTAACAGAGTATGACCCTACTTCTAAAAAGATACGTACATACATAAAATATAATAAAGATTTCCTATACCTTTCTCCTCCCAAATAAAAGAATGTCCTTCCTCTTTAACCTATCAAGTAAAATCAGAATATCCACTGCTAGTTTGCAAAGGCAGCTGATGGAGTCATGATGCACCTCACAGACAAATATTCATATTATTTTTAACTGAGTTGAATGTTTACCCTTAAAGGGGGTATCAACCTGTAGAAATTGTGAGATCTTGAGTGAAATAATAAAGCATATTCTTGAGGGTGTGGACCTTGGGAAAACGGTTTACGAGTGTCATTCATGGTCGAGCTTATGGGTGCCACTCAACACACACATTGTACTCTGCATAGTGCAGAGAGAGAGAGGCTTTGGGAAGCAGGTTTGTCCTTTGGTTCATTACCAGTGTGGCTATTTACTAGTTACAAAGAGGGGAGAGCCTCAGGTTTTTCATCTGAACTCAATAAAGAGAATCAAGTCAGCTGTAATTTATAAGGTGTTGTAAGTCAGTAAGTCTATTATAATTCTTAAGCTATGCATACCTTAAACTTCTCTATATGAAGTTGTCTAAAATCTCACTAACTAGGAGTTGGAGCCTTAGCATATATTGTTTTCATTTCTCAGTGTCTGTCCTTCCTATTTTTTTCTAGTATGTATGGCTGAAGAGCAGAGGCATGCTTGAGCAGGCTGGTCTACCTTGGAAGAGCCAATTGTGCATATCTCCTCCCAAATTCACGTTTCAACGTGATCAAATTGGTAGCTTGAGACAAGCCATGGTGAAAGTATTTACACTATGGAAATTAGCAAATGCTACAAAATTAACTGTTTTTTGTTCTGGAAACATTCGCTAGCCTACCAGTGGCGAGAAACAGAGATGTGCCTCTTCTAGTCCCAATAACAGCATAGGAAACTGCCAGTCCTGAGTCGCCATGCCCTCATTGCTATGTCTTACTGCTAGGAGGCGATAGTATCTTCAAATCCATCCCAAACCCAGCTCCACCTTCTGATGAGGGCAGCCTTAACATTCCTTTTATCTTGACTAAATTTTAAAACAGGCTTCTTCATGACAATAAACCCCTTATCTCCCTTTCTTTAGAGCATTGACTTTAGAAAACTTATTCTGAATTATTTCTCTGCCCCTTTGTGATGTGCATTCTCTCCTAGCCTCTTGCTAGTTTTACAACCCAGCAATGTCTTTCTCAAGGTCATGGGAGCTATCTCTTTGAAAAACAATCAACAAGAAAGATGGGGTCCCTCTCTCCCAGTCTCTGAGGGAGGGTAGGAGCCTAACTTCCATAAGCACTAATTAGCAAACACAGATGTACTAATCACATTGAATAGCTCTCCTGTGACCCTAAAGGCCTTCAGGACTTTTCCAGTAGCTCACTGGAGTGCTTAAAATCTCTCCCACCTTTTATTTTAACAAAGCTGAGTTCAATCTTTCCCCTCTTACTGCAACAGTCTTGGATAAAGTCTTTCTTGCTTACCTGTTGGTACAGTTTTTCTTTGACAGTTGCCTACTCCCGGTTTCTTTGCAACACCCATCTGTTAGTTCACTCCTCTTAAAGTGTGTGTTTCAAATACCACTTCTAACATGAGGTGATTCGTTGCTGTCAAGCTCTTTGCTCATGTATTAGATATTCTTACTTTGTTTTATGATTAGAAAGAAGGCAGATTGATTTTATAGAGAACCCCAGGTTAGTTTTATTGGTGTCATTGAAAATGAACTTAGTCATTTGAATTTTTGTAAATACAAAAGCACTATTTGCAAAGTATATATTAAAATATATATTTTTTAAATAAAACAAATAAAAAAATAAAGTTCTTCCCTTTTAGTTCTTCAAGCTTTTATCCATTTCTGCAAGTCATGCCACATAGCTGTGCTTTATGAGAGGCAACCAACCATTGTTATTTAGCAGATTCTCTGGGGCAGTGAACTCCATGCTCTTGCCCAGAATTAGCATAAGCAAAGTCAGTACATTCCTGGTTGCCAGGCACATATGCACCTTCATATTACCACCAAGGGAGGCATAGCGCAGACCTGCCTAGTAGTGCTTCAACATATTTCACTTGTGTGCATATTGCTTTACCAATCCCTTTAAAATGTAAATTTTCCTCTTTAATGTTTAATATTTATGCCTACTGCTGCTTTCTCATTAAATTATCCCTCCACCTTCTCACCAAGGTGTGACTCTGTGGATTGCAGACCAGTTGCCAGGAAGTTTTGTAGAAGCTGCAAACGGCTTACTTTCTCTGTCTCCTTCCTTTTTACTAGCTATGGCCTTCATGGCTGAGAATTGCTTCTGAAGCAGCTCAGGCCAACAGATAAGACTGAGTGTTTCACAAAAATGAGTGTCAGTCTCATGATGGTATTAAGAATTGTGGGTTCTTAGAACACTTTCTCTTTCCTCACCTGGCTTTGAAATGTAATTTGATATAAATTTAGTGATTTCCGGGTACATCTATCACTATCCCCAAACAAATTGGGGTTTCAAGTACCCCTCAATTATCAGACTACTGGACAGGGCCCAGAATCCACCTATCTCAGGGAACTGTAGGTTCTAATTATTCCTTATTTCCTCCACACTTTGACTCTTTGCTGCTCTTTGCTGACCTATGCCATCTTCCTAGCCCCCATGACAATCAAATCTTTGGCTATCATGGTAGTAGACTCTTCATTTTTAAAATTTATTAAGGCTCTGATTTAGGCTCTTTTTTTTTGCCCCTAAAATATCAAATTTATTTTCTCTACTCATGAAATCATTACCCTAAAGCAGATCCCACAGTTCAGGTGTTCGAATGAAAGAAAGGCCAAGTATTACAGAAAAATTAAGAGGATCTGATAATATTTCAAAATATCATGCCACCATATGCATATTGACATAAATACTTTGCCTATGTAAGAGGAGTTTTGGTGTAGATACTATCTATCATTATCTTTAAGCAAAAGCCCACGTAGAAGATATAAAAGCTTTCCCCATTTTCTTCCTAAACCCCAAATAAAAAGGAAATTGATTTGGCTAGAGAGTAAAAACAATAAACACAACACTCACTTTACCCAGGGTTGAATTCCATTTGCAATAATTTTTTTTTTCAAGAGCACTTTTGGATTTGCAAACATACATTATAATTTATATCTGACATAGTCAGTTTTAAGCATTATTTGAAATGCAGACAGGAGTTAAGTAAGCACTTACTGGAGTTTATCCTATGCGGAATGCAGGAAGGATACGACCACAAAGCCACCTTCATCTTCCACAGTATACATTAATATCTTTCAACTGAAAATACTGCCTATTTTGCTAATTAAAGAAGACCTTTAAGTTAGTATTCCCTTCATGAAATGAAAGACAGCCCTGCCACTTTACATACACGTATATATATACCATTAAACTAGTGATTTATTATTACTAAGTCAGTCGACTATCATTATGAAGCAATTTATATAAGATTATTTCCAACTGCATGCTTACTTCCAAACTATGAATAAAAATCTTTCATCAATGAAAAGAATAGGAAATGTTTACACGGTTCTTGTCTACAGCGCATTTTTGTTCAGAAATCATGAGTTGAAGGTTTCTATTCAAAAATCAAGAGCAGAATGGACTTGCAAAGCTTTATTGGGAGGGGAAGAGGAAGTCCTCATTGCTTGTCCCTTCCTTTCTTTGTGTTCTGAAAATTTTGACTCAGTGCAATGAAAATAATCAGAATGAAACCTAGCCAAAAGGCAAGTCATCTCAGATTCTGTCAGGGTTCCACCACTTCCCTCCAGCGTCCTCCCTCATTTTCTTTAGAATATTGTTAAGCTTTAAGACCTGCTAATAGAATCTATGTCAAATAAATTTTATTGGGAAAGAGATTTTGAGGTGGAATAAAATTATATTATTTAATCCTCTCAAATTCTGAGTGATTTACTTTAATCTGGATTAACAAAAATGCCTGAAGACCCTAAAAAATTGCATAAGATTTCATCTCAAAAAAGCTCTTCTCATATGTAAAACCACTATGTAATAGAGAAGGAGTTTTAACTCAACACTCTTGAAGCTGAGAAAAAATCAGTTTATGTGCCCTCATGCAATTTTCAATCTTTTTATGGCTTTCTGTTAAGTCTCACTCAAGGCAAGATTCTGTATTGCTAATAAGCATTCCCAGTAATTTAGAGAATTGACCTCATATTTCCTCAAATAATATTCATTGGTATAAATACAAATTGTTTTTCTGTTCTGTTTTCCCCCCAGTTTGCAGGTACACATCTTGATATATTTCATTTCGAGAGTTCTTAGGAGAAACCTCAAAATATAGGCAATCTTCATCCAGAGAAGTTAAATCTATTTATTTTTAATGACTTTGGAAGTTTTGTTTGGTGTAGTTTGAATAATAATATAGGCCATGTGGCACATTTGAAATGCACCTTATGCCTTTAGGAGCACCGCATAGAGAAGGGCAGTTGTCTTCCAGTGCAGGTGAAATGGAGTTATAATTAGAGAACAGAGTGACTGTTAATGGCAGGAGATATAGTGTATAGATCATGACACCTTGGATACCAAAACTAAAGATTTTTCTAATACAATCTGAGGTTGTAATGTTTCTAGGTCACCAATAGCAAAAATGTATTTATTTAGCAATGGTTAACAGTTTTCCTGAGATACAACCAGTAGGCTACCTACTGATTAGTAAAATCATCCCAAGTACTACAGGTTCAGTTACTTGGTAAGTTACATAAGTTCCCTTAGCCTCAATTTACTCATTCATTAAATAATGGCTCTGAGTAAGCATGTAATAATCAGCTGTTGTTGACCAAATGAATGAGCACCTACCTTACTAACAGACAGGTATTAATAGGACTAAAGGAGATAATATAGTATAATGTAAATAAATGTTTAATCATGTACTTGGCATAAAGTAAGCACTAATTTCACATTAGCTTCTTTTTCTCTTTTCCACAAAGTGTTTTCACATTCATTATCTTATTTAGGTCATGTAATTTATAGTAGTTTATGCAGAGTACTGTATATATTATTGATACGGCAGGGGGCAAGGAAGTGCTGGGTAGAGAAGGGCAGGAACCCTGGTGAGGGCTCCTCCACCCTCGGGTCTGTGCCCACAGACCTAAGTGAGGACAGGCACTCCTGTTTTTGCACACAAATGTTGCACTTTCCAAGACCACTCTGGCCCACCACACTCCCGATCCTGTACCTACAAAAATCTCAAAACCCTGGTAGGCACACACACAGGTGGGCGGACATCAAGCAGAGTAGAGGAACAGAAGAGCACACCTACAGGCACCAGCAGACATCAACAGGTCATCGACAGTGGGACAGTGTGGAATTTAGTTGGGGGTGGTCAGAGGAGAGTCCAGCCATTGGGCGGCCCGATGCTGGGGAAAGACCACCATCCCACTCCATCCCCCTTCTAGCTTCCCTATGCACCTTGATGAGAGCTACCTTTACTCAGTAAAACCTTGCAGTGATTCTCCAAGCCCATGTGTGATCCTTTCCAGTACAGGAAGGCAAGAACCTGGGATACAGAAAGCGCTAGTCCTTGTGATAAGGCAGAAGGTCTAATTGAGCTGATTGACACAAGCTGCCTGCAGACGGCAAAACTGAAAAAGCACACTGTAACACAAGCCCATTGGGGTTATGTTACAACCTCAACCTTAGACACTTCCATGGGGTTGGAGCCCAAAACGCTCCCCACAAACTGCCTGACTGCCTGCTCTCCTTAGGGGTTTGAGCAGAGGGGCACTGAAGAAGTGAGTCACACGCCTGTCGCATGCCCTGCAAGGGGGATAAGGGAACTTTTCCCGTTTCATTATTCCCATTTAAAAATGAAATGGTGAAATTCAGGCAAGCTAACTGGCTTTCTAAGGCCAATGTGGCCAGCAAGTATGTGAGCCTGTGGTAAAACCCAGATCTTTATGGTTCTGTTTCAAGGCCTAACTTTCATTCCTGCCACTACTGTGAGTCTATTCCACTTTTGGGGTCCAATTTTATCCTCTTTAAATTAGAGTAGTTGAAGTCGGTGGGCTCAGTGTCAGTTAATTTATGGCCACAAAAAAGATGTGTCACAATCAACTACACATTCTCGGTGGCATATAGTGATGTGCATTTGCCTAACTCACAAATCTACAGGTCAGCTGAGGGTCAGCTGATCTAGACTGAACACTTCTGTGGATGGCTCTGCTCCATGTGTCTCTGTTCTCCTCCTGGGAGACCCCAGGCTTATTCTTCTCATGTTATGGCAGATGTAAAAGAGAGCAGGTACAACAGCACAAACTTCTGTTAACATTCCATTAACCAAAATAGATCATTTGACAAACTCAAAAGGGATTCCTCTGTTTCTTTCATGTGAGGAGGAACTGCCACATCATATGGCAAAGAATGTGGATTAGGGGAGAGTGATAAATTGAGGATGCTAATGTAATGTACTTAAAGTGTTAAGATTTCTTTTAGTTCTAGCATATTTTGATTTTCTTCCAATTAATTTGTCTGTCAGAGTCTCTTCCTCATTTACTTTAGTAATGTTTTTCAAATTGCCAAGGGCAAACGCGATTTCAGTGGAAGGCAGAAAACTCAGGTCAATTTGCCATTCTGTGATTTGTGTGTGTGTGTGCATGTGGGTGTGTGCATGTGTGTGTGTGAATTAATCTTGTTCAGGTTCTCTGAACATATTGTTCCAGAAAATGATATTTAATTATAGTTTCACATGAGGTTGGAATACTACATTCTCTTCATTGTATATATGGTTTCAGGGTTCATACAGATACAGGTAAAAAGTAGAACACAGGGGCCAGGCGCAGTGGCTCACACCTGTAATCCCAGTACTTTGGGAGGTGAGGTGGGCACATAGCCTGAGGTCAGGAGTTTGAGACCAGCCTGGCAAATATGGTGAAACCCTGTGTCTATTAAAAATACAAAAATTAGCCGGGCATGGTGGCAAGCACCTGTAATCCCAGCTACTGGGGAGGCTGAGGCAGAAGAATTTCTTGAACCTGGGAAGTGGTCATTGAAATGAGCTGAGATCACACTACTACACTCCAGCCTGGATGACAGAGTGAGGCTCTGTCTCAAAAAATACAAAATAAAAATAATAAAAAATAAAAAGAGAATACAGGGACAGAATTAAGATACTAGTCGCACAATATAGAGACTTTGGTTTGAAAAGTATATTAAATGGCTGAGGAAGTAGGGAAGGAGCTGTAACAGAATGCACAGGGGCACTTCTGTCAACTGACCACAGACCTCTGCTCAGATCACTTAAGAAGAATCTCCGTTTAGTTCCAACATTCAGCCTCCTTTATCTCAGTAGCTATCATTGAACTGCCTATTTTGTAAACATCGTTTTTCTCTTTATTTCTAGATAGTTGATCTTCGTGTTTTTTATCTTCAATATTTTTTGAACTA
Organism: Macaca mulatta; assembly: GCF_049350105.2. NCBI lineage: Eukaryota > Metazoa > Chordata > Mammalia > Primates > Cercopithecidae > Macaca > Macaca mulatta. The sequence continues at coordinate 129,892,910 of NC_133411.1, forward strand.
TAAAAACAGGAATTACTATTTAAAAACATTTAAGCAATGCAAGAAATACATGTAGGGGAGCATTAAAGTCATTTTTGTATTTGATGTTCTTAGAAATAATCACTTAAACTTATTTACTTTTAAGGATCTCCACTGACAGTCCTCATAGGGAAACAGATACAAATAGCGAATATAGAAAGGGATAAATGATTCCAGATTCTAATGTCGGGAGGTGGAAAGAGGGAGGACATTCAATTGAGCCTATGCTGTGTTCATCCTACCATTCAGGCATATTTGGAAGACTAGTGATTTAAGGCAGGGATTTACGTATTTATGTGAGAACAAGGAAACTTCTAATAAAGAATTGATTATAATTCTTTATTATAGAATTATAATAAGCAGATAGGTCATTGAAGCAGATAGGTCATTGATATATAGAGAGTATTACAATGATAGTAAAGGGCAATTTACTCATTATTTTCCATCCATTATGACAAAAACCTTAAGATGGTGGAATAGGAAATAAAAAGGTTTAGTACTTAAGTCATGACAGATATTTGTAGAATTTGTGCAGAAAAGGGGTCATTGGTTTTTGTGTATAAATTAGCACCTGAACCTTGATATTTATAACCTCCATGTGGCCATTGGCACCTCAGGGGCTGGAATCTTCATCAACACTGACACTGCCTAAGGGGATAGAGGTGATGACCACTGCTCTGCCCAACGCAGACAGCAGTGTCATCCATGCTTGACACCACATTAGTAACTGCGACTTCAGAGATCATCCTCTGTGTAAGTAGCCGTGGGTCCTGTTGGAGCTCAGAAAATAATACCCCAAAGTATGGCCCGTTGGCATGCTAAGTGTGATGAATGAAAGGATGTTGGAAAACCTCAGAAGCAGCCTCAGAACCAAGGTCTCTTTGACCTTCTTGTGCCCTCCTGCCTCTTTCCCCTCATCCTCCCCCAAAGTCAGTCATAGAAACCAGAATTCCTTTTATTCAAGGCAAGTCATAGAAACTGCAACCCATTTTCTCCAAAGCCAGTCATACAAACTAGTATTATTAATCTTCTGCCTATCTAGCAGCTTTCTATAAAGAAATTCTCTGACCTACTCTTGCCTGATAATAAGTCGTGAGATGGGTTCCTACCCCATTCCAGATGGGTCCTACCCCATTCCCAGGAGAAAGGAATGTTATACAGAGGGGTCAAGAAGAATCTAAACTGACATCCTTTCTGGGTTTCCTAATTCAGCCTATTAGCATTAGATTACACCCTTTTGTCCAATCATATTCATATTTCTACATAGCTGTCCATTCTTCATCAAACCTAAGCATAAAAATGGATAGTTTTGTTTGTATCTTTGGGTCCTCATTGTGAAGGTTTCCATGGCACATCAAATTTTAAATAAATTTGTTATGCTTTTTCCTTAGCCTGTGTATTCTTACAGGAGTATTGACTATGACTCTTATGATGGGGAGAAAATGTGTCATGCCCTTTCCACTCCTGCATTCCTGAGATTATCAACAGCTGGTACTTTGAGATGGATTGAGTTGATGATTGTATTAGTCCGTTTTCACACTGCTATAAAGAACTGCCCAAGACTGGATAATTATAAAATAAAGAGGTTTAATTGAGTTGTAGTTCTACATGGCTGGGGAGGCCTCAGGAAACTTACAATAATGGCGGAAGGGGAAGAAAACATGTCCTTATTCACTTGATGGCAGGAAAGAGAAGAATGAAAGCTGAATAAAGGGGAAGGCCCTTATAAAACCATCAGATCTTGTGAGAACTTACTATCATTAGAATAGCATTGGGGAAACCACCCCCATGATTCAATTACCTCTCACCAGGTCCCCCCCATGATATGTGGAGATTACAGGAAATACAACTGAAGATGAGTTTTGGATGGGGACACAGACAAACCTTATCAATGATTCCTGATGGTTGACGTACTGAAGGCTCTGGACCCTTTGCAGGGTCACAAATCTGTGAGTAAGGGGCAAGAAGACATAATAATCCTTGTTCTTTTACTACCTTGACCTTAGTGAGAAAATGGCAGGTTATGTTTAAATGAACCGAGAGAGACACGGGCTTTGCCTTTGGTGATACTTAACCCATGCTCACCTGTCCTTTGAGGTCACTAATGGTGGTGACAAAATTCAACTTTTCTATCCTCACAAAACTTATTAAGCAACAATAGCACAACAAAACAAAACAAAAAATAGATAATCTGACTCACTCCCAAGGAGAAGAATAAATTGTGCAATGGAATCAATGTTTGAGTCCTCCCAAAATTCGTATGTGGAGTTCCTAATCTCCAACATGATTCTATTTGGAGGTGGGGCTTTTGGGAGGTAATTAGATCATGAAAGTGGAGCCCTCATTACGGGATTAGTGGTCTTATAACAAAAACAGGAGATATTCTCTTTCTTCTCTGTGTGAGGATACAGCAACGTGCTTGTCTGCAAGCTAGAAAGAGAGCCCTTACCAGGAAGCTCATCAACAGGCACCTTGACCTTGGACTTTCTAGCCTCCTTAAGCAGTTGACCCTTGAACAACATGGGTTTGAACTATGCAGGTCCACTTATATTTGGATTTTTTTTTCAACTAAAGTAGATTAAAAAATACATTATTGGTGGGATGCAAAACCCCCATATATTGAGGGCCCAACTATTATATATGTGTGTTCTGCAGGGTTGACTAACTGCAGAGCTTGAGTATACAAGGTATACTAGGGGAGATAGTGGGAGTGTCCTGGAACCAATCCCCCAGGTATACCGAGGGATGACTGACTGTACGTGCTGTGTGACTATATATATGCTATGTATATATATATATATATATATATATATATATATTATGGCAACCTGGACTAACTAAGATGAACTCAAATTAATTGGATCTCAGAGTCAACAGGGAATGGGAGAATAGGATGAAGAAATAAAAAGTAATATCACTCTCATTCTCTTCCTATTCAGTATCCAGACAGGCCAGTTCTCATGTTGGAAAAATTCATATCTGATGAGACCATGGGGAAGAATTTTCTGAAAATGATTATATATTGTCATTCTGAATTGCCTGAAAAACGAGCTGACTGTAACAGTTCTGCTCAACTTTTCTATTGGAAGGGCTGCAAGTTTCCATAGGAGCAATGGCCTCCTGTTGACAAATAGATTACAAGATTTTATAAGACCCATTATCTTCAGGTGACATTGTCTTTATGTCATCCCCATAAAACTCCTGTAAAAAGTGGACACTCAAGCCCTGTTGTTCATGGAGTCTGTGCATCTTTTGACTAAGTATAAGAATAAAGAGTTATGGGGTAATGGTTTCTCTTCATTGAAGTAGAAACTTGTAATTTATTCCAGGCTCCAATATACCATTTTGTGGAAAAATTAGAGAATGTAGAATATTTACCTTCTGCTACCTTACAGACTCAGCTTTTATGTTTTATATTTCTCCTTTTCTCAGTAAAGCCGTTCCTTAATCCATATTATCATAGAATTTTATAAAATTTGTTCCAAGTCCTAGTGAAAGGCAAATAGGGACTAAAAACAGCCCCAGTTTGCACAACAGTGAGAAAAGTTTATTTTTATGGTAATTGTTGTTAGTCCAGGGAACAGCCATTTCTCCACATTTCTAAGTTGAAACATTTTAATGTTTGAGTGGCAACCATCTCTAGTTCTGGGTAATAAGTTGTGTTCGTCTGTGCCAACCGTAGTCCCATTATTTGCCAAAAATTTTGGAATCGCATTTTAGCTGAAACAGGAGTCTTGGTTGGAGTGCCTTGTTTTTTTTTTTTTTTAATTTGTCCAGGTTTAACTTACGATAAAAGAAAGAACAGCATATAGTAAAGGCCTTTATGCCATCACTCATTTCCTTGCCTGGGGTGCTATCGCTTAAGAATATGGTGGTTGGTACTGCAACTGCCATTTTGTTCCAACAAAAACCTTTACCCAACAACTGATAATGACGCAACAGAAATTGGAAAGAATCTAGTTTCTAACGGACTGCTAAATAAAAGTCTATTTTTAACTTTTTTGTGTGGAATAAATAATATAATTATTGTTTAAACAACCTTAGTTAAGTATTCATTAATTTGTAGCTGAGGGATTCTAACTAAAATGCTGTTCTGCAACAGAAATCACCCATCCATGTGACTATAGCTTTAAAAAGATGGCTGCATGTGAAAATTATTTTAATATTTAAAAATTGAATGTGAAAATTTTTAGTACAAAAAAGAGAAACTGAGGAATTTAGGACAATAGTAAAGGTTTATTTTTTCCCCGAATAGTCTTGAAATTAATTTGAAAAATGGTGGTAATTAAAATGGGGCCTCATAATTTACTTCTTACCTCTATTGTAAGAGAAAAAGGTGAGACGTTTAAAAGAATGAATGCTTTGTAATCTGGGAGTGCATTTCGAGTACAATGGTGGGTCCCAAAGGAGTGACAGGTCGGCACTTTAGGCGGGGCTAGGGTCATCCTAGGAAAGTGACCTCACTACTGGAAACTGTGTTAGTGTTTTGATCAAGTTTTTATAGGCCAAGATTGAGGCCTAGTCAAGAAAATGTTCAGAGGAGCCTGGCTAGAGTTTGGTCAAGGAGAAGATCTTTGTCATCAGTTTAAGAATTAATTGTAGTCATATACCAAAATTTTTAAGCAAAATTTTTGATACAAATAAGCTCCCCCAAATATTTGCTATCTTAAATCACACTTCCTGATTTACTTTATTAGCATTTGTTTACCTATGCAAATTTATTAGCGAGTCACCAGTAGAAAAGACATTACAGTAAAGACATTACAGTAAGGAAACATAAAATATATGAACAAAGACACATTAGACCAGACAACCAATATTTTTCTCTGCTTCTGAGTTGAAATGAAAAGACAAAAATAAGTTAATCTACTTGATACTGACTTTCTATGACTTTGTTCCCCTATCCTTTATAATTGTGATTACTATAATAGTAATTCCATTATTAGTTTGTTAATGGTATTCATTTTGATTAATTTGAATTTCTTAGCCATCAAATCTTCTAATTGCTCTGCTGCTTTTTAGGACAATTATTCTTTCTGGAATACTTATTAGGGATCAAGGGTTGGGTACCTTAAGAAGGCAAATCTTTATAGAATTAAAAGCTCTGCATATGTTGCTGAGAATACCATCATTTTAAAACAGCAAAGGCAAAAAGATAATTAAATTCTGGTTTTGTAAACAACATGTGATAATGAGCAGTCCCGGGCAGGTCACTAGAGTTCTCCTCTTGCTCTCTATCAACAAAGTAATAACAGTTTGCTAGGAGGCTGGAGCACTGTCATTAATGTCCTCATTTTGTTCCTAAATACACATTAAGCTCTTGAAAAAATGTAAAACTCTGAAATTAAAGAAATTTATGTCAATATATATATGAAATTATGTAATACAGTTTTAACATGTTTGAATTCTTGCTTCAGTATCTTCAAAAAAAAAATTCTCTAAGAATGACTGTAAACTGTGTAATGGAATCATAAAATGTAGTAGAATAATGCCACACACTTATCTGGAGGGACTTTGGGTCTTCTAGCTGAACTCCTTTTTTTAACAGATGAGAAAACTGAGGACAAGAAAGGTTAAGTGCTTTGCTTAAGGCCAGCCACCTTCTCTGAACTTGGTTTTCTGGTCCCTAGCCTACTGTTTATGCCCTCTTTACTGTGTTATCTCCCTCCCTCCCTCTTTATCTTCCTTTTTTTTTTTTTTTCTTACCTGACTTTTGTTTTGTTTATTTATCTTAACCTTTTTTCACTGTGTTTTCTGGGGAAAAGGAACCAATAATGTTTGTTTACCGCAATAAACATTTGGACTACAAGCATATAAAATGCAGACCAACTGCCTGCATCCATGAAGCAAAGGTACACAGCAAGTCACACTGCAGAAATGCACTTTCTTTACTAGGTCTAAGCATAAAATCAATGCTTGCATTAAATGCCAAAAAGTAACAGTCAAGCATTGCTTTGATGATTTCAAGACCTTTGCTCTGCTGTCTATTTCTTATCTGTTCTTTGCAATTCATCTTCCTCAGGACAAACAGCTTAGCTTTCCAACATGATGTATTGAGGATACACTATTTATCTAAAAATCTTTAACAGATTTCCAGTGCTTTTTACATATAGAACAAAAATAAACCTCACAAACTCATTAAGCAGACAATGAGGTTCCTTTGGACTGTCGCCTACATTTTTAGGCTAACCTCACATATTTGGTTACCTCTCCTCTGGAGCAAAACCACCAGTTTCTTTGCCATTCCCTAGATAGCTATTACCATTTCCAAGTGTGCACTTTCCCTTTCCACTTGCTGAGATTGTATTATTCATCTATTCGTTCTTCAAATTTGTTCTCCTGAATTTGCTAGATTGAGTGACTTCTTTGAGCTTCCCCATTTCTCCAGTAATTTAAAAATTTACATACTAATTTTCTTCTAGTTACGATGACTGATTTTTTACTTTTTCTTTTCATTTTCAAAATTTTTCTCTGAAAATGGAATATATACAAAATAATATATTTAGCATATGATTCAAATATAGATAATAACAACAAAACAAACACCCCTTTACTCACTACCTTAGGGGAAAAATACCAGAAATCTACTAACATTTTGAGGCTTCTGAAGGCCCATTCCAGATCCCATTCTCTTTCCCTATTCACAGAGGTAAATACTCAAAGCCTATTATTATTCAATTACTTTTTATAAATATTTTTACCACATACAGGTGTATCCCTAAACAGAATGTTGTTTCCTTTCTCATGGTTTTGAACTTTACAAAAATTATATCATATCAAATGTACTGACTTGTTTTTTTCTTTTACCCTTCAGTTCTGAAGATTAATCCATTTGATGTGTGAATACATAATTTATTTCCATACTCTATAGTAATGTAGCATATGACTACACCAGCAAATATTTATCTACTCTGCAGCTGATTTTTTAAATAGTAAACACTACAAATGAACTCATTCAATACCTATTTTCTATACCTTCTGGCCTGCTTTGGAGTACAGCAACAATGGAAAGCTCAAAACTATACTTCTCCACATCTTTTACAGTTATTCTGGATGGGATCTTGACTTCACATGTTGCTACTATAATATATCATAAGTGTATTACTGTATATTTTATAATATGATTTAGGATATTTTATTATTTTTATGAAAAGCTCTTGACCATTTTTTTTGTATACATTTTGCATCATGTATGGTGTTTGTCCATTTTGTTGCTCTTGTTTTATAAGAATTGTACTTCTCATATGTGTACTTAATTTTGACTTCTGAGCTCATGTTTGGACATAATTTTTGTCCCTTCAAGTGATTTTAGAGAAAGAGAAAAATATAAATCCACAGAAGAGGTCCCAAGAATATCATTTGCTGCTGTACTATGAAGAAACTTCTCTGGTCCCAAATTCCCCTCTACAATCTTGAAAGAAGCATTAGTGTAAGAATATTATCTCCTCACATTGCAATTCCAAGGGAGATGGAGAAGTGAAGGCATGAAAGTTACCAGTTGGTCTGGGTATACTTATTTTCATAAATCCTCACTCCTGATATATATAATTATTTTGGATGGACTTCTTATATGTTTTAATATTTAAAAACTTTAAAAAAACTTTTAAATGTATCAAAATTGCTGAAGTTCTTTTTTTTATGATAAATGAAAATGTATACTTTATTTTTTTCTTATTATTATACTTTAAGTTCTAGGGTACATGTGCACAACGTGCAGGTTTGTTACATATGTATACATGTGCCATGTTGGTGTGCTGCACCCATTAACTCGTCATTTACATTAGGTATATCTCCTAATGCTATCCCTCCTCCCTCCCCCCATCCCACAATAGGACCCGGAGTGTGATGTTCCCCTTCCTGTGTCCAAGTGATCTCATTGTTCAATTCCCACCTATGAGTGAGAACATGTGGTATTTGGTTTTCTGTTCTTGTGATAGTTTGCTGAGAATGATGGTTTCCAACTGCACCCGTCTCCCTACAAAGGACATGAGTTCATCCTTTTTTATGGCTGCATAGTATTCCATGGTGTATATGTGCCACATTTTCTTAATCCAGTCTGTCACTGATGGACATTTGGGTTGGTTCCAAGTCTTTGCTCTTGTGAATAGTGCCACAATAAACATACATGTGCATGTGTCTTTATAGCAGCATGATTCATTAATGATTAAAAATTTTCTAATGTCTAAGAGTTATCACCTTGAGCTTGATACAAATTTGAACATCTAATTAGGCTTTCATTAAGAATAAATAAAGGGGAATCACATAAAGCAACTGCTTTCATACTCCATATGCTTCCAAATGAAACATGTCTTCTCATTAAAATGGTATTATTGGTTTAGCTTTTGTATGTAAAATTTTTAAAGATTAGATTAACAAATTAAAAACTAAGAAAAATTAAAACCTAATTTCAATAGCTTCCCCTCTCTTTTCCAAAATTAATACCAGTATAAATCTGGTATTAATATATAAATTACATGATATAAATCTTATATCACATAATTTTATCTACTTGTTAAGTCTGTCAGAAAAATACATACAATGCAGAAGAGGTTTGTCTCTTTATAAACAATTTTGTGTGTATACTAATGAAAGAAGATTACCTATCATTTTCCTCCCCATTAGGTCCAAAAGTCTACTTTCACATATACTATCTTTTTTTTTCAATTATATAGCTTCAAAGTGGATATAAACCCTTTGATATGTTATTAATTATTTTTACTATTGAACATAAAAACTTCATAAGTTCCTCTAGTGACTATAATTTGTGCTTTCTGGGGGAAATTAAAAAAAATTTTAAAAATTCAACTAAATGTCTGTGTACAATTATAATTATATTCTCTTCTTGAATTTATTTGATAGTAACCTCTATTACAATGAGGTTTCCTTATCAAACTCAGAGGGAAAGCTTTCAACATTTTCTTATTTAGCATGATGTTCCTCTACCTTAGGGAGGTTTCTTGCTAGTGTGCTAAAAGATTATATCATGAATGGTCATTGAATCCTTACAGGTATTATTACTGACTCTTTTAAGATAATTAAATAATTTTAATATGAATTTGCTGACAATGAAACCTCTCTAATTTTAATTATTGGAGGTTTATTTTAACTTCTTTTTATTCTTTTAAGGTGAAATAAACATAACATAAAATTCAGCATTTTATTTTTATTTTTTATTTCTTTTGAGACAGGGTCTCATTCTGTAGCTCAGGCTGGAGTGCAGTGGTGCCGTCTTGGTTCACTACAACCTCCACCTCCAGGGTTCAAGCAATTTTCCTGCCTCAACCTCCTCAGCAGCTGAGATTACAGATAAGCGCCATCACGCCTGGGTCATTTTTTAATTTTTAGTAGAGACAGGGTTTCGTCATGTTGGCCAGGCTGGTGTCAAACTCCTGACCTCAAGTGACCCACCCATGTAGGCCTCCCAAAGTGCTGGGATTACAGGTGTGAGCCACTGTGACTGCTGAGATTCACCATTTAAAAATGAACAACTCAGTAGCTTTTAGTACATTCAGAATGTTGTGCAGCCACCACCTCTATCTTGTTCCAAAACATTTCTCTTCCATTTTTGATTGATATTTTTGTGGTTATAACATTCATTAGCAATCTCCCAATGCCTGCCTCTTCCCCACAAAGAGTCCCAAAGGACCCAAAAGGATATAATATTGTCTTCTGACTCCCAATGTGTTTGTTGCAAATTAACCTTCTTTAGATATTCATTTCAAAGTAATTTTTCTTCTCTTTCTGCCTACATTTAAGATTTTATCTTTGTCTTTGATTTTCGGTAGTTTTATAATTATGTGTTTAGTTTCAGTTTTGTTTATATTTATCTTGCCTGAGAATTCTTAAATCAGATTTTGGATTTTTTAAATCAGTTTTGGGTAATTGTCAGCTATTATTTATTCAACTATTGCTTTTTATTTTATGTTCTGTCTTTTCTCCTTTGGAATTCCTATGCATATTTTTGACTGAACCTTTATATTCTTTCAGTATTTCACATTTTAACATTTTCCTCTGTGCTTATTTAACATATTTTCTCTAACCCATCCCAACTCATTAATTCCTTTTTTATGTAAAATTTACTAGTAAATATATTTATGAAATGGTCAATTCACTCATTATATATTTTTATTTTTAAAAATTATGTTAGATCATTTAAAATGTTCAGTTCTTAAATATTTTATCTTTTTATTTTCTTGAACAGAAAAATAATTACTTTAAAATTTGTATCTGTATTATCTGGAAACCCTTGCAATCTGTTCTATTACCTTTTATTTCTTATGAATTTTGTTCATGTTTTTTGTTATCTTCAAATGTCTAGTCATTTAAAAATGTATACTAGATTCTCTTTCTATATATATGTTTGTATATATGCTAGATAATATATATGTATATGAAAGATGATTTGAAATCTGCAATGATGGTATCTTCCTCCAAATCTGATTCATTTTTCTTCTTTCAGGGGCAGAAGAGACACTGAGTGGCATTAGCAATGCCAAATTACTATAAACCAATCATAGAATGAAGTGACTTAAAGCTGGGCTTCAGTCTCTTCAAAGGTCAAATTTCAATTACTTTTGGGTTTTTCTAACCCCAGATCTGGAGAGAGGCTTTACCAGACACTGTCTTCTTTATTAGGCTTTTTACTTCGTATTGTACCACTTGCCTGTAAGCCCGTGGAAATCACTGCTCAGCTTCTCCGCATCTCAGCCACCTCTTTTAGAATTGTCAAATGCTTAAGCAGATCATCAAGGTCATCTTTCTAGAGCTCCTTCACCTAGATCTTGGCCCCATTTATCTCCACTTCCTTACTAGTTCTGCAGTGCCTTTATGTGCAGATTTTTCTTTTCTCTCCTTTTTAAAAATATTGTAACTTGCGTGAAGATTTATACGAATTTCTTAGTTCATTATCAGTGAAGACTAAAATTCCAGCTGACAATTTCGTATCCAATTGAATTATCATTTAATATTGAGGGTGAAATAAAGACATTTTCAGATAAAATACTAACAGGGTTTACCAACAGTAGATCCTGTTATAGCTGAATTGTGTTTCTCCCAAATTCATGTTAAAGCCCTAATCCTCAGTACCTCTGAATGTGACTGTATTTGGAGATAGGGCTTTTAAAGAAGTGATTACATTAAACTTAGGTCATTGGGATGGGCCCTACTACAGTTTGACTGGAGTCCTTATAAAAAGTGGAAATCTGCCCAGCACTTTGGGAGGCCAAGGCAGGCGGATCACCTGAGGTCAGGAGTTCTAGACCAACCTGGCACACATAGTGAAACCCCGTCTCTACTAAAAATACAAAAATTAGCTGGGTGTGGTGGCACATGTCTTTAATCCCAGCTACTTGGGAGGCTGAGGCAGGAGAATCACTTGAACCCAGGAGGCAGAGGTTGTAGTGAGCTGAGATCATGCCATGTTCTCCAGCCTGGATTGCAGGGCGAGACTCTGTCTCAAAAAAAAAAAAAAAAAAGTGGAAATATAGACACAAAATGGACACTAGAAATAGACACAGAGAAGACCACTGGAAGACACAACAAAAAAGATGGCCATCTGCAAACCAGGAGAGAGATTTCAGAGGAAACCAAACCTACCAACACTGTGGTCTTGAACTTATAGTTCCCAGAACTGTGGGAAATAAATTTCTGTTAATTCACCCTGTGCCACCCATATTTTGTTGTGGCAGCCCTAGCAAAATAATACAGACCCTTATAAAGGGAAGTACTAATAGTTTGACTCCTAAACATTTTCAAATCACAGCACACATATAAAATGATAGTATTTTTGTAGTGTGTTGGCTTAAGTAGGTGAGGATACTCATCGCCAGAGATCAGCCCCAAGGCTCTCCCTATTCTAGTCTCTACCATCTACGCTAAGGGCTGAGGATATCAGTATCTCATGTGCATCTGTAAGCCATTCATGACACCCCAACTGGGAGGCTCTCTTCTACAAGATAAACTTTAGGAAGAAATAAAATCATCTCACAAGAAATGTTTGAAATGAAAGGTAAGAAGTTTCTCTCTATACGTAAATTGAAGCCTCGGGCAGAGTTTCACAATGGCTATTTTTTTTTAAAGCTTGTTGAATAGAAAGATACTAATCTAACCACTGACTTCCCTCAGTGAGCCAAACTTCAATCTCCCTTATCACTTTCACCTTCCAGCCATTCTTTCTTGATTCTCCACCTGGATTCCAGCAATTTATGAGGATGAATCTATGAGTACAGCTCCATTGTCTGCTTTGAGTTTCTCTTCTGTCTTTGGAAACTACAAAAAATTTTTATCTTATATCTGATTCTAGTTTTGTTTCTGGTTTTCTCTTTTAATATTTTACTTATGATTAGCACGTCTTTTGAACACAGGTAATATACTGAAGGTATGGATAGATGGTGACATCTTAATTAGATATCCAACATAGTTGTTATTCAAACAGTATTCAAGCTACTCTTTGCCCAAAATATTGTATTATGACCTACTGCGTTAGGATTCATGTGTATCAATTACTTTATGGTACATAGAAACACACGAATTTCAATTGTACACTGGAAAATTTGACATTACTGAAACTATTTAGTGACTATTTAGAAGACATTATTTTTACCTTGGAACAATAGGCACTAAAGTTGATTTTTTTCTGGTAAAATTCTCTTCCCAAAAATGTTAGTGCAGAGTTTTAATATACTTAGTTTAAACCAGTGGCTATCAATTTTAGGGATAATTTTACTCTCTAGCCCAGGGACATTGGGCAATATCTTAAGACATACATTTTGATTGTCATGCCTTGGGGTTGGTGGGTGGAGGACAGGGATGCTGCTGCACATTACAATGTATAGGACAAACCCATACAATGAATATGATCCAATATTTGAACAATAAATATGGTCCAAAATTTCAATAGTGTCAAATTTTTTAAAAGTCTGGTTAACACCTGTGAAACAATATTCAAAATTGTCTAATCAAAAGCTGTGTCTTGTTGCAAGTTGGAATGTAATGTAATTTAATAATGTTTCAGTCTTATTTTTTTTCCTCATGTCTAGGTTGAATTCATCCACATACCTCTTGTCAGAATGAAGAGCAGGTAGATATAAAAGAGGATTTCACCTGAGGTCAGGAGTTCGAGACCAGCCTGTCCAACATGGTGAAACCCCGTCTCTACTAAAAATAGAAAAAAATAGCCAAGTGTGGTGGCGGGCACCTGTAATTCCAGCTACTTGGGAGGCTAAGGCAGGAGAATTGCTTGAACCTGGGAGGGGGAGGTTGCAGTGAACCAAGATTGCACCACTGCACTCCAGCCTGGAGTCAAAAAAAAAAAGAATTTACTTCCCAGTACAGGACTGAATAGTCAACTGATAAACCTGTAATTTTGTCTTGTGTTAGTCCACTGGCATAACTGGCCCTAGGAAACAACTGTATATGAAGATTTTTTTTTTTTTTTGAGACAAGAGTTTCACTCTTGTTGCCCAGGCTGGAGTGCAATGGAGTGATCTCGGCTTGGCTCACTGCAGCCTCCACCTCCTGGGTTCAAGTGATTCTCCTGACTTAGCCTCCCCAGTAGCTGGGATTACAGGCATGCACCACCCACCCGGCTAATTGTTTTTGTATTTTTAGTAGAGATGGGGTTCCACCATGTTGACCAGGCTGGTCTCAAACTCCTGACTTTAGGTGATCCACCAGTGCATTAAAAGAACCCCCTCCCTTTTTATAATTCTCTTCTACTAAATTCAAGTTCATTTAGGATAGAGTGTATTAAATAGTATCATAGAACATATGTACTCTGAATATCTGCTATCTTATTGTTTTTTTCTGCCATTCATCCTCTATAAATCCATATTCCAAATTTAGAACCAGTGTGTGTATATATATGTGAGTGAATACACACGCGCGCACAGACACACACACACACACACGTGTCCCCAGCCAAATCACATGTTGAATAGTCGTCCCCAGTGTTGGAGATGGGGCCTGGAGGGAGCGAATTTCTCATGATTGTTTTAGTACCATCTTCTTGGTACTGTACTTGCAATAGTGAGTGAGTTCTCGGGAGATCTGGTCATTTAAAAGTGTGTGGCTCCTCTCCTCTCTCTCTCATTCCTGCTTTCACCATAAGATGTGCCTGCTCTCCCTTCACCTTCTGTCATGATTGGAAGCTTCCTGAGGTCTCACCATAAGGAGCTGCTACTATGCTTCCTGTATAGCCTGCAGAACTGTGAGCCAATTAAACATATTTTCTTATAAATTACCCAGTCTCAGGTATTTCTTTACAGCAATGTAAGAACAGCCTGATATAATGTGTGTATCAACCTAAAAATTGTATGAGACCTTTTATTTCCCCTAAATTCCTTTTTCCTCCCACCTGCCCCAGACATTTTGGTCTGTTAGTTCCTTTTTTTTTACACAGTGCCCAGCAGCGTGGCCTTTTTACACTTCTTCCCAAAATGCCTCTCTGACACTCTTCTCTATTATGCGACTCTAACCCAGTTTCTGCCTTCCAAATTGCACAACGATAAGTTCATTTCTCTTTTTTCTTGGAAGAAATACATTTACTCAGGTCTTTCTTTGCACATACTTTATTACATGCACTTTAATTGAAAAATTCATGTCCATTCTAAGAAAATGCCTGCCCGAAAAAGAAAACCTTGAACAAAATACTTTGTTCTTTTTTTTTTTTTTCCATAGAAATGAAATAAATGGAAGGGAAAAAAAATCCCAGATATTTGTAGAGAGCATGTATAATTACACTGGGTACAAATGAGAAAATTCTAGCAGATATGTACATTGACTTCTGAAAAGATAAAGAGGCTTCTGTTTTCTTTATAAATAAGACTTGAAAGACATTCATTTCCAGATGGCAATATCATATTGTCACAAAGAATAGCTTTAAACATACATACTTAAACATTACGATTTATATGATATTACTACAAGGCAGAATACTCACATATCCCCAATATGTTTTTACACTAGGAAAGATAATTCACAGAAAACACATCTAACACACACCTAGCAGACTCACACAAACCAAGCACATATACCCACAGACATAAACATGAATATGCACACACATGCTCTATATCTATACAAATATTTTCTTTAAATGGCACTACATTTTCTGTTCTCACTAACTTTTCTTTTTCTATCATCCCCACTTATTTTTAGATAACATCTATACTTCTCTGCAATATTTTCCTCTTACAGAATGACTCACAGGATTGACTGTGGTGTTCTGTCCTTGGCTTCAGTTCCTGAGTCTGGCAGGTTATTTAAGGCAACACTATTTATCTACCAACCAAAGTCTTCTCACCGTGTAGCCTCATCTTTCATGCCAAAAGCACAAGCTCTCCTCAGGCAAAGTTCATGAGGGTGGCCTGAGCTATCATTTATAGGTGGTATTTGTTCATTTTATTTTTGTTACATCAAAAAGTATATTCAAACCAAGATTGGTTTGTTTTGTTTTGTGTTTAAACATTTATGTGCTTTTATCCAAGTATACAAGTATATTCCTTACTTTTTCCAAGGAAGCAATGTTGTAGCTAGCAACAACTGTATACATAAAATTTTAACCATCTGTTATTCCTTTAACTAAACAATACCAAGATTAAAGAGACTACCAGTAGTTTAGAGGAATACAAGAATAAGCCTACTGCTGACAGAATAAAAAGTGTGTGCACATTTACACAAGGATAGCACTCATTTTTCTTCAACTTTTAGCAAACTGGTGTAGAAGTAAACAGACACTTTCTAAATATTAAAAATTAAATTAAATTAAATCAGATTCACCAGAAACATGAGATGTTTACATTGAACTTCGTGTTGCTTTTCACTATTTCAAACATGAGACATATTCCTATACGTGGCTTTATTCTAGCAGTTCTTTCCATTTGCTATATGTAATTATACATTGGTCATATTCATTTTGTAGAATTTCTTATAAATGTACTGCTAAGAAGCAATCTTTCCCAAAGCAAGCATCCATTATTCATCTTCCAATCTGTCTTTAAGCACAGAGCTATGGCAGAAACTTACCCTCTATCAATATATTATACAAAGAGAAGGCTATTGTTTACATGTGTCAGCTATGCTGTGCTCTCTTGAACTTATGCTTTTTCAGGGGTGCTACAGTTAGGCAGTGGAACAATGCAAGCTTCCAGTTTGACCAAAACATTTAAAAGAGAAAAAGTATGATTTATGAAGTAGCTACTAAAAATATGCCATCCAGTTATGGCCAAAATATAAAGTAGTATTTGTATTCCACAAAGGAATCTGTGATTAGGCAAGTGCTGTAACTGATGTTTATTTTGCCACTTAATTCTGAGACAAATTATTACCTCTCAAATGAATGCTGATAGAAATAAACCAAATGTGTTTTTTATTATATCTATTAATAGTTGAGTTCTAAACAAGGGGGTTTAAAAATTTGTTTCCTTTCTAAATTGTAAGTATAGATGAAATTTCTAGAATCAGTATTATGGGACATATGTAAATTGCTTTATCACTACATATTTAGTGACCATGGATGCTGGCATACTGGCCTCCTTACCATAGGCAATTTCTGATGTCCTAGGGAATGCTAATCAATTTATGAACCAGATGTTACTTCCACATATGGCTTAGAAAGGCTGTAATCTCTATGATTGAAGCCCATGAGACTCTTCTGATTTTCAAGATAGGGTTTTTTTATGAATTTATTTTTATGGACACATTAAATGATGTATGCATGAGGCTCCTTCAACACACTTTTTCACAGGGAGCATGATAAAGTTTTTAGTGTAGCTTCAGCTTCCTAAAAAACTACCAATAATACAATTATGGTAAAATTACCCTACAATTGTAGTTGCTTCTTTAAAACACCACGTGTAAAATGAAAACAGTTTTAATGGGCAATACATACCATTAAGATCTCATTTTTGAAATCTATACTCAGTAAAGCCCATTTATTGTTTGGTTCATATAAATTTTATTTTGAAGAAATGTTTTTAACTCAAGTAGATTTGCCTTGCATTATAATTACAGGAGAAATCCTATCGATGTGAATAAACTCTAAAGATAAAAATTTAAATAAAAATAAAGATCAAGCACTGACTTCTGATATCACTTTTATTATATCTATTATATCTATTATTGACTTGGTATTCTGAGTTGTGTTGTGGTAATAGTAGTGGTGCTAAGAGAAGCTCTTATTTCAGTTAAAATAGACGTGTGAGCCATTCAAAATACACATATTTATACTTTATCTGAGCAGATTTTATCTAAAAAGTAGCATAAGAAAAACAGGTCTATTACTCATATCTGCAAGACTTGTGACAAAAGTACAAGTGGAGGCCCACATTTCAAATGCCTAAATACTTACAATTTACAAGACTAGTCTACAAGCTACTACATAAAGTATGTTTTATCTTTCTCTCTCAACAAAAATACTTTTGTATTGACAGAATAAAAAATATGTGTAAAAGCTCTGGTTTTTATATGACTGAAAGTCAGCAGAATATCAAAGGTGACTATTTAAGTATTATTTTACATGTTGATGCTCCAATAATTTTAATACTAAAATATAAGCCTGTAAAGTTTATTGATTATCATATAAACGTATATTTCATAAAATTTAATTTTCTTTGCTTGATTGGAGTCCACCTTTCAGTATGAAGAGACCATTCAATCTACTTTCCATAATGCATTCCACTTTCTCTATCAACTTTACCTGGTATCCCCAAGGTCAAAACACTTTTCATCAACTTCTCTAGAAAGAATCAACTTTCTTCTAGAATTCTTTTGGAGTCCAAGAAGAGTTAGAATATTCCAAGTTTAAGACTTTAAAGGTCCTAACTTTTGAACTCTGCTGTAGTTACTTGCCTCCAGAGGTATCTATTGTCTCCAATTACTGAATAAGTCTAAGGTTCTTAATAAACATAGATCAGCGTGATCTTACCTCTTGGTATGAAATAGTTTTATTTTTGCTAACTTCAAGTAACCTGTAATTTGTTTTGATTACCTCTTTGATTTATGAGTTATTTGGAAAAGTCTTAATTTCCAATTGGATATTTTTTTTTTTTTTTGAGACAGTGTCTCACTCTGTCTCCCAGGCTAGAGTGCAGTGGTGCAATATTGGCTCACTGCAACCTCCGCCTCCCAGATTCAAGAGATTCTCCTGCCTCAGTCTACTGAGTAGCTGGTATTATAGGTGTGTGACACCACATTTGGCTCATTTTTTGATTTTTGATTTTTAGTAGAGACCGTGTTGGTCAGGCTGGTCTCAAATTCCTGACCTCAGGTGATCCGCCCACCTTGGCCGCCCAAAGTGCTGGATTACAAGTGTGAGTCACCATGTCTGGCCTAACTGTATAATTTTTAAACAGTTATACATGGAAGCAAAGAGTAGGAATGAGGTGAGTGTGAAAGTAGTGGAAAGATCTGGAAACCTCTGTTTTTCAGGTCTCTTTGGATGAGAGCAGAGGAGAGGCCATTCTCTCCCAAGCACATGACCTGGCAGAAATTTTGCTCATCGGAGCTGCTGATGCCCAGTTGGATCCAGTGGCCTCCCAAAAGTCTCCAAAATGACTAAATGCAGGAGAGAGACAAGTACTTTCATTCTCTATACACATTAATTGTTCTCTGGTCTGCACAGGCTGGGAATTTGCAATCCCTTGCCTCAAAATCTAATTCATATTTCTTATTTCTCCAGCTAAACAGGAGAAAATATGGCAGCTGTATCCTGGAGAGACTGTGTCTTCAGAACAACAGATATTGTCTCTAGAATTTATCAAAAAGATCATTTTAGTTTTGTGGTACTGCAGTAAAGGATGGGAGAATAAATATCCATGATAATGTGTGATCAGACTGCTATAGAAAGTGTACACTGAAATACACAGATGTGTTCAAAATTTAAAAATATACTACAGTGTAGTTAATTTTTTTATAAAGTGCAGTAGGCAAAATAAATAAATAAAAAATGGTATGTTAGCAAACTTGACATTGAAAATTCCTTGGGAAAGCACTATGTTGGTGACATACAGTCTTTTAATAACTCTAACAAAACTAGTTGTTTTTTCCCCATTGGGAGAACACATTAATGTTTTTTGGTTTTGCTTTGGTTAAAAACACGTTGAAGTTGTTTGGCTACTATTTAGGGTCATGTTGTAAAATATATACATTTAACCAACAGGATTATGTTAAACCCAGTAAGATGCTCGGGCTGAAATGCACAAGGGGATGAAGACTCATTTGGGAGATAGCAAATTTGTGTCTCCCATCTCATGCCTAAGCTTATACCAAAAGGCAGTAATTTTTCCAACTATTTAAATTGATATTTTAGTCTCATTCACATCTTTTTGAAAGGCAGAGTTGAATTACTACAAGTGAAATGTATGTTCAACTTGATGCCAGTTTGCTTCCCATGTTTTAAGTTAGAGTTTGAAAAATTCTACCAACTTGCACGCAATTGAAGAATCACCAGACTTGCGGTGTGTCATAATGAAACGCACTGGCAATTGATGTTTGATACGAACAAAATTTCATTATTCTTGATATTTTGGAAAGACTTAAATCAATTTTTTAAGTCAGTACATATAAAATGTGTCACTTCTTATTTTTATTATTGTTAACTGAATACCATGAGATTTGCTTTAATCTTACTAATTTATTTATACATTAGTTAATTTGTCTAAATGAATTTGATATTGGCTTTTGGAACAAATCCATAGAGATTATGCTTAACATTTTAAGAAAACAGTTACTGTCAAACTCAAGCAAGTGCAAGTTGTGATTCAGATTACTAACAGATGTTGAGTAGCAAAAATACATTTTCTATGTGTGTGTACATGCATATCTGTGATTTTAAAATTTAAAAAATAATTTAAGCTCGTTTCCCAATTTCCACATGCACAATACTCATAGTTATAACTTTCTGGAAGGGATTGAACCTTAATTGTAAAGTGCCAGTGCAATTCATGCTAAATATGTTCTTTCTAAATGTATTTATGCATTAAATGGGTTTAACATTGTAGTATCACTAGCATAATAACTCACAATTGAATATTAATGCTGAGAGTAAAGATGCAAAGCTCTTCTACATAATGAAATCTAGAATAAAATAAAACATGTGGACCGAGCAGAACAAAATAATGTTCTTCAAAAACAATGTTTATTATCACCTACAAAGCTGAGCAATCAAAAGTTGAGGTTACAAGCAGCCAGGATCCTTAACTCTCTAACTATAAAGAAAAAGAATAAATCATTATTCCTGTAAATATCAAAAGAAGAATGTGTTCATTATAAATTCTTTCAGTGCTGCAAGCTTAACAATATGGTATATGGTAAATATCATTTAGTCATATAATTTTATTGCTTAAAGGAATCATGGTACCCCAATCTTCTTGTTTTGTATATGGGGAAATTGTAAGCCAGTAAGATTAATTCACCTACCCAAAGTCACACAACCAGTTATTAACTGACCAAAGTTTTAAAACCAGATATCTTAACTCACTCTTGTGATGTGATTTTTCAACTTTAGTACCAAGCAGAGTGTGCTATAAAAGATTATTTTAGGCCAGGCGTGATGTAATCCCAGTACTTTGGGAGGCCGAGGTGGGCGGATCACCTGAGGTCAGGAGTTTGAGACCAACCTGACCAATATGGTGAAACCCCACCTTTTTTACTAAGAATACAAAAATTAGCTGGTCGTGGTGGCGTGTGCCTGTAGTCCCAGCTACTTGGGAGGCTGAGGCGGGAGAATTACTCTGGAGGCGGAGGTTGCAGTGAGCCAAGATCGCGCCACTGCACTCCAGCCTGGGTGACAGAGGGAGACTCTATCTCAAAAAAAAAAAAAAAATTATTTTAGGACAGTATATATAGTAAGGACAGAGTTTTTTCAACAGGGAGTAATGGTTGTATTGCTTTAGGATTTGCCACTTAGTAACTTCTTGACATAATAAGTTTTATTTTATAATCTTTCTTAGCCTCTATTTTATGTCTTATAATTTGGTGGTAAAAATAGATGTTACCTGGAAAAGATTTTGTAAGGAGTAAATGGAAAAACTTATTTAAATGCTCAGCACAGTGATTGGCATATACTAAGTGCTACGTAAGTATCATTTGTCATTGTTTATGATTGTTGTTTTCTCTTCAGAACATGCTAAAAAATACAATGTGAGCCTTTGAAAATAGCTTATCTCAATAGAAGGCCTGGAATTAAGATTTTAGATGCTCTCTGATGTCATACCCCTTGAGATTTCCTACTGATCTATGTAATTTATACTATCAGTAAACAGACAATTATGTGAACAACTCAGTCTTTTCAGTCAAATGTGTTGAACTAGTCATTAGAATTAAAACAATCTGGACTGATATTATGAATTATATTAGTATTATTACAACACAAATGAATGACAATACGCATGTTTAAAATACTTGGCTGTTATCCCTCTGTTTCCTTTCACCTGCTGTATACATTGTGTCTTGAAGTTTCCACGGTTCTATTTTCTTCATTCTTGTTAATACTGTTCTAGACCACATGCCTGGGTTAACTCAGCAAGTGTTGTAGCTGGCTCATCTGTTTCAAACTCCTTCCATCTCTTATTGGTCTGTTTAATATTTTGCTGCAAGACTTGTCCAAAGAAATGAGTCAACAGTGAATCCCTAATGCTTGTTCTGGCATTCAAGTTTTGCCATCCCCTGCACTTCATCAGCTTTCATTATACTTTACTACTTATTTCTCAAACTGATAATTTCTACTCCCTCAGGTTTTCACCTTTCTGTCTCCCAGATACAACAGGTACATTTTCAATGTTTTAATCTTTAGTTATACTCTTTATCCTGCCTGAAATGTTCCTTAACCATGCTTTTCCTAGTGTCGATTGGCATTTGGTTCTATATTGAATACACTGATACTGCTTTTTCTGTTTCATAACTCCCACAAATTTATGAGCCCCTTACTGACCCAGCAACCTGAAAGCAGCAGAGACTAAGTTGTCAACCAATATTGTTAAATTTGCTTATTGGAAATAAGACGGAAATTTGGGATGTGAATGTAAACACTGTTGTGGAGTATATGTGTGGACTGAAAGAACACATACTTTTTTGAGCAAAACAGAAATTCTTTTCCAAATTAATCCTCAAAGCTTCATAAATACATATTTCCAGATTTCAGTTTACTCAGGAATAATTTGGCAAGAGTTTTAAATCAATTTCTAATATATTGTAAGTTTCAGAGTAGCACATTTCCTTGTCTACAAACCCACATGCTTTTCTCACCCTATAAAGAGATGCATTATATAATTTGGGGGATTTATAGCAGGTGTAGCAGCACTTTAAGACTCACCAAGGGCCAGAGCTGACCTTGAAGTTTAGAAAGGGTATTGTTTAGAGATGGTACATGTACCTTTTCTATTTATGAGCAGTGGAACAAGTGACAATGTTTCCCCAGGATAATTTGAATTTAATATCTCTTGTGAGAGATGTTGCACTGGAAATGCAGCCTTGCTTCTTCTAACCTCTCAGAAGAACCCCTTCAGGCTATCATCAAATAATCATTCTGGTGTTAGTCCTGAACTTAAATTCACACCAGCCCCTGAAGTTTGAGACAAAATCTGGTTAAGCAGTTCATGAAGAGTGCTCTAGAATATTTCTCTTGACATGTGAGCTCTAAACCACACATTTTTAGTTGTATTTGCTCTTCCCAAATGCTATTAACAGGGGAAATCATGATAGATTTGTTCCAGCAAAGTGTATTTTACATACAAAAAATAAACATTTTACATTTTTTATACATCTCCAAAAGTGATTATATGACTCAAGAACAACTAACAAAACTTGCTGACTGCTTTGGACATAATTTCTTAGACTAAAAAAATGTATCATCGTTGGAGGAGATGCTTGCAATGATAGTAAGCTAGACTAGAACAGAAAATTAACCAGGAAGCAAATTTTTCTCTCATTCACACTTCACATAAACTAGAGTGTTACTATGCCATTTATATATTTACATTCTTTGAAGTACCTAAAGTTACACATAGATTAGATAGTGAGTACTACCTAAAGGATAAGATAAAGAGAATGTTACACATCTGTTTTGTTGGGTTGAGACTATACTAAAAAATAGACTTAATCTATTTTTGTATTATTTTGATGACAAGCAAGAAATAATATTTTCAGAATAATAAGGTTTGCATATTGGCTAAACATTTTCATAATTCATTTTATTTAACTTACAAAATACCACATATTAAAATTCACCTTATATGGAGAGTTCTCATGACCTATTTACATGAAATTATTTTATTTATTCACTTGTAACATCGTTCAGAAAAGTACACAAATTATAAGTATATGGCTCAATAGATTTTCAAGAAATGACCAATATCAATAAAAAAAAAAAGACCATTACTAGCATACCATAAAACCCTAGGCACTTTTTCATTTAATACCTCTTCATCTTTCCAAGGACTACCATTATCCTGATTTTAAAACCATATATTAGTTTTCACTGTTTTTGAATTAAGTATATTCATGCATTATATACTTTTGTATGTCTTGCTTTTTACACTTAGCATTTTGTTTATGTAATTCAGTTAAGTGATTCCTTTAGTAGTAATTTAATTTTCTCTACTGTATAGTAATGTATTGAAAAGATATTATACAATTTATCTATTTTAGTAGATTGGTAGTTGATAGATATTTGGATTGTTTTCAGTTTTCAGTTATTAGCAAATAATGCCGCTATAAAGTTCTTGTAATTGTCTTGGCACAGGTACATATGCAATTCTGTGGGCTATATAACTGGGAGTGCAATTACTAGTTCATAGGCTATGCCTATGTCTAGCTTTAGTAGTAACTAACAAATAATTGGAAATCTTTTCATCTTTAATGAATAAAATACTGCTATATTTGAGTTTAAGTCTATTACCTTCAAATTCCCCTTCAATTTCTATGTGTTCTGCTTCTCTTTCCTTTTTTACTTTTGGATCAATCTGGGGCTTTGTTGTTGTTATCATCAATCATTCTATTTTTTAATGACTTTTTGAAAATTGTTTTTTTTTTTTTGCGTTAGTGCTTTTAACAACTTTTTTCATTTTATTTTTATTTTATTTTATTTTATTTATTTATTTTAATTTATTTATTATTATTATACTTTAAGTTGTAGGGTACCATCTCACACCAGTTAGAATGGCGATCATTAAAAAGTCAGGAAACAACAGGTGCTGGAGAGGATGTGGAGAAATAGGAACACTTTTACACTGTTGGTGGGATTGTAAACTAGTTCAACCATTATGGAAAACAGTATGGCGATTCCTCAAGGATCTAGAACTAGATGTACCATATGACCCAGTCATCCCATTACTGGGTATATACCCAAAGGATTATAAATTATGCTGCTATAAAGACACATGCACACGTATGTTCATTGCAGCACTATTCACAATAGCAAAGACTTGGAATCAACCCAAATGTCCATCAGTGACAGATTGGATTAAGAAAATGTGGCACATATACACCATGGAATACTATGCAGCCATCAAAAAGGATGAGTTTGTGTCCTTTGTAGGGACATGGATGCAGCTGGAAACCATCATTCTTAGCAAACTATCACAAGAAAATTGTTATTTTATTAATCATTAATGGTTACCCAGGAAATTACAACATAGACTCTTTAATACAATCTAGTATCATTTAATACTTTTAACACTTCCTATACAATTTGTCTTCTTTTAAGATCTAGCCTCTTGTGCTATTGTTGAAATGAATATTATAGTTCTATATTTTAAACCCCAAAATGTGACATCATCATCATTGCCATCATGGTTGTCATCATTGTCATCATCATCATCATCATTATCATCGTGAGGCAGGTTCCATGGGCTGATTACCAACTTGTCTGAATCTGGTAAGACAGAACCCCGCCCCTGCCCCCCTCCACACACACACACACACACACACACACACCAAGTTACATAAAGTAAATTTATTACTTACAGATAGGTAGCAAGGAACAACAGAAGCCAAGAATTCATCACGAGCTGGTTCCCTAAGGCTCAGGAAAGCTTTCTAAGGTGGATGGAATCTCATCTGCACATGCCCCACTTGCATTGCAACTGAGGTACCAGGAAAGCAGCCTGCTCTGGGGTTTATACCAAGGGCATTGTGACTTGGGATAACCTGTTGAAAGACATCCTGTTTTGGAGGAATGGAGCAGAACAAAGCCTGGTCTCTTTCAGCCGTTTCCTTTCTATCTCAGATATTGCATTCCTAGTACATTCTGTGGGTAATCTGGGGTACTATAAGCAAGAAAATGGCAGGAGATTTGTTGAACCAAGGCCACCTGGGAAATTTTCCTGCAACACATATCTTTATTTCAGACAAACATGTGCTTTCTAATTATGTCTATTATTTTCTGAAATTTTTTGCTGTCATTTGTAATTATTTTTCTTCCAACGAATAGTCTCCTTTAAATATTTTCCAGTGTCAACCCATTAGTGACAAATTCTAACATTTAAAGAAAAGTTATTGTCATTTCACCATCTGATTTTGCAAAATACAGAATTCTAGGTTGACAGTTATTTTATTTGAGCACTTTTAAATTGTCACTTAATAGTCTTCTGGTTTCTATTGTTTCTCTTGAAAAGAAAATTGTCAGTCTTATTGTTGCTTCTTTGACAGTAGGATGTGTTTTTTTCTTGTTACTTTTGAAGATCTTCTCTTTAAATGTGATTTTCAAAAGTCTTACTATGTTGTGTCTAGGTGTGATTCTCTTTGCATTTGTCATTTTTGGTTATTAAAGAGTCCTACATCTGTAGGATTGTTTTTTTTTTTATCACTTTTGGCAATTTTTCACTGGTATCTCCAAATAATTATCACTTTATCTCCCTCTTCTACTTAATCTCCAGTTATACATGTTTATTATCAAATTTCTCTTAGCTATGCTATATATTTTCCATCCTTTATTGCTTCCCATGAATCAATCTGAATATTTTTATTGATCTACATTCTCTGTTTACCTTCTCTCTTCTTCTATATCCAATCTCCTATTAAACCAATCTTTTGGTATCTTAATTTTAGACATAATATTTTTGGTTTTTTAAATTTCCATGTAATTATCTTTTAAAATATATTCAGTTCTCAGGTTAAATTTCAGTCTTGTCATCTTCTAAAAATATATCAATCACAGTTATTTTAAAATCCATATGTAAGATCTAACATCTAGATAACCTTTGGGTTGTCTCTGTTGTTTTTTCTTCCCCGTGGGTTTTCAGTCATTTGGTCTTTTTTATTTGATATAATAGTAATCCTTGATCAACTATCAGACATTGTTTATAAAGCCTTGTCAAGATTATTAGCAACACTGAACAATGAATTAAATTTGCTTTCTGCCATGCAGCTAGAGTAGGGATAAATTACCATAATACAATTTGGGATTAAACTTATGCAGAATTGGATTCAAATATTTTATTAGGGTAAATTCATGTTCAGATTTACCTTATTCCCAACTCACATCAATCCTAGAATCCCATGTGGAAGGCTGATGTGTTTGCCAGGGTCATTCTCCATTGACAGACTGAATTCTAATTCCTACTAACTCTAATCTATGAAACTTCTAAAAGTTTTGAGCTTTCCCAGCATTTTACTTAGTTTATTAGCCTTTGGCCATGAAGCTACTTAGATACTGTAAAGGGCATATTGGGGAAAGCAACACAATATGTATGTTCACCTTAATGCACTTTCTCTTTGGGATTGTTACCCTGGAGGCCTGTATGCTCAGTCACCTGAATTCTTGAGTTTAGGTTGCCAACCACATATGGCTGCTGAACCCTCATCTCATATTCCAATTTTTCTAGCTGATGCCTCAGGCTACCTCTCTTCCATGTGTAGCTTATGATTTGGTATACAACTTATAGGAAAAGTATAGCGTACTTTTATGCTGAGCTCACTTCAGTGAGCTTTCATTCTCTTCGGAATTCTGACCTGTCAAGTCCTAGTTGCCGTGGTAGATGTTTCCTAGCTATTTTCAGGGGAAAGTGTCTTTTCTACAAGATATCTTACTGTTATCAAAAGAAGTTCAATTCAATTAATTTATACTCTGAACTATCAAATGACTAAATGACATATTTTTTAAAACATCAATCAATGCATCACAAACAGATACATATTTACACCTATAAATGTTCTGCTTTCTAAGTAGCCTATCAAAAATTATTATTATGTGACATTCAGCCAGGTTGCTGGTTTTTAAGAGGACTTTTAGAACACAATGACAAAATTTATTTCCTCCAAAATTACAAAAAATAATAATTTTGGTTAGGAAACATCCAATCGTAATGCACATAGTTAAAATGTAACTATATGATTTTTCCTTTTAAATTCAATCACGCATACAAAAATAAATGTCTATAGTGGAAATTTGGTATCTTTTAAATAAAATAAATTACTTTTGAAATAGTTATTTATGTGACATTTGTTTATTCTTTCAAGTCACTGGCATTTTCTAAGAAATTGGTCATAAATAAACTTGTAATTTTATTCAGTTTATATTTATATAAAATATTACACACATACACATATACATATATTTATAATATAATGCACAGTTAATATATTAAGCATTCTGTATCTTCTATATGGTAATATAATAGACATTTTATATATATTATAATATACATATTTATAATGTACATATTTCTCCTTGTGCCAGATGTTATTGGAGTAAAGGCCTGTGCCCTTAAATTGCTTCCTGAAAAATATACATGATGTTATAAAACATACCCACACACATAATAATAAAAAGAGATGAGATGAAGAGAAGGAAGGACTAAAAGTGCTATTTGAGCAACATTAGAAAGTATGTGCTTAGTGCACATAATGGAAATAATAGACCAGATCTCCTTCACACATTTATTTACTAAATTAACTTCACAATTTAACCAAAAGAGAAAAAGAATCCGCCATTTATTTCAATGAATCTTACAGCTGGTGGTAGCTTGACTTGGGAAATGTAAATCTGCTATTTTTCTAGAGAAGCACTGTCCAAAAGAAGTATTATGCTGGCCACATAAGTAATTTTAAATATTTTACTAACCATGTTTAAAAAGTAAAATAAATAGGTAATTTTTGAAATAAATGTTTTAAAATATTGCAACACCATCCATGTAGATTTGAAAATATGGGTCAATTAACTGAGAATGTAAATTATTAAAACATCAAAAAAGGAACTTTCTGATTTTCTTTGTGAACATGAATATTTAAAAATTAATAAACTTTATTTTTTAAAAACAGTTTTATGTTCACAGCTCAAGTGAGCAGAACTCAGAGTTCCCATATACCTCTTTTCTACACATATCCACAATCTCTTTTAGTACCGACATCCTGCACCATAACGATACATTTATTACAATCTCTAAACATTGATACATAATCGTCCAAATTCCATAGTTTACATCAGGGTTCACTTTGAATATTGTACATTCATTTCATGGATTTGGACAAACATACATTAACGTGTATCCATTAAAGTACTGTACGTGCAGAGTATTTTTATGGTCCCCTAAATCTTCTGTGATGTATCTATTCATTCTTTCCCCCACCCCAACCCATACAGCTGCTGACTTATAGCCTCTATAGTTTTGTTTTTTTCTAAATGACATATCATTGGAATCACACAGTATGTTGCCTTTTCAGACTCGGTTCTTTCAGTTAGTAATATGCATTCAAGTTTCCTCCACGTCTTTTCCTGACTTGATCATTTCTTTTCAGCAAAGAACAACATTTCATTGTCTGAATGTACCACAGTTTATTTACCCATTCACCAACAAAATAACATTTTGGTTGCTTCCAAGTTTTGGCACTTATAAATAAAGCAGCTATAGACATCTATGTGAAGATTTTCATGTAGACTTAAGTTTTCAGCTCTTCTAGATAAATACCAATGAGAGCAATGTTGCAACCTATGTTACAATATGTCTCATTTTACAAGAAACTGGCAATTGTCTTCCAGATTGGCTGTACCATTTTGTCACAGGGTCCTTTGGGTGTTGCTTCACCAGCCGGAAATTTTTGTGGTTGGCAGCACCTCTGCTTGAGTTTTGCTCGTGCCTGCTGAACTCATTTTGCACACTCCGCCAGGCACGCTGCGCTTGGCTCACGCCACCAGCCCAGATCCCACACTTGCAAAGAGTGAGCCAGGTGTAGAGTTGTGAGGGGTGTGTGAGCAAGTGAATGCAGGGTCTGGCCACTACACACAGCCAGGTGAAACAGCTGCTGCAGTGGGGTGGGCAGCTCCTGGCACTGGCATGGGTACTAGCTCTGTGCAGGGCTACAGCTGGACCAGATGTGCTACAAGAGGCTTCCACCGTGGGCACCAGCATCTGGCTAAAGGGAACGTGGTGGTGCCCAAAAGCTTGGAGACACCAGGAACTGCAGAGCCCCAAAGAGGCTGTTACCATGTGTCACAGCCCTGGCTCAGGGAGCCCTTATAGCTGGGCTCCCAGAAGGGCTGCAGCTCTTCTCTCCTTTTCATTGTCCACAGTGTGGCAAATTGGGGGAGCATATTTCAGTGGGGCTATGTTTCAACCCATTTGTGTTACAGCTTTTTCAGTCCTGCCATCCCACTCTGGTCCACAGCTCCTGGGCTAGCCTGGCCCCACTGCTGCTTCCCATTGTGTGGGGTGGCCACCCAGCACCAGCAGAGGGCAGAAGGACTATACTGTTACTGCTCTGGCTCAGGGAATCCCGAGGCCTGAGCCCCCAGAACGGTCACCACTCTTCACTCCCACAGGCTGGGAGCATGTCACTGCCTGCAATTCAGTGAGCCAGCCAGGAACATATTACAGCCCCTTTAGTTCTGGCCTACAGCTCTGTGAGCCATCCGGGAAACTGTTATAGTTCCTTTTGCTCCTGCCTTTCGGAGGGTCCTGAGTTCTTGTCCTGTATCCAGAAAGAATGAGGTCATGCTGACAACTGGAAGGTGAGCAAGGTGGAGAAGAATTTTATTGGGTGATTGAACAGCTCTCAGAGAAGAGGAGACATGAAGTGTATAGCTCCCATCTGCAGGTGGGTAGTCATGATGAAATCTGAGGCTGGCTGAGTCCAGGGGTTTTAGGAACTCAGAATGAAGTGTGTGATGATTGATCCATGAGCAGGAGGAAGTACGTGCTAATTGGTCCGTGGGTAGGCCCAGAAAAAGCACCGCTTGAATGGCATCAAGGAATTTCTCACTTCAGTTCATAGACTTCACCTGGAACTGGCAGTCCAGTCCCCAGGCTTCAGGCCCTCCCTGGCTTGAACGTGGGGTTTCACCAAGGACCTGCCCCTTCCTGCCTATGAACCTATCTGCTCTCACTATCATCAACTTGGCATTCTTTTCAGCAATGAATGAAAGTTCCTGTTGCTTCGCACTCATCAGTTTTAGATTTCAGCCATTCCAATAGATGTATAGTGGTATCTCATTATTATTTTAATTTCTGATTCTCTTATGACACATGATGCGGAACATTTTCCATATCATTTACTTATCATTCATACATTTTCTTTAGTGAGCTGTATGTTCAAGTCTTTGGCCCATTTTTTAACTGGGTTGATTGTTTTCTTATTAAGTTTTAGAAGTTCTTTGTATGTTTTGGATAACAGTCCTTCATAAGATGTGTCTTTGGCAGTTATTTTCTCCTAATATTTGGCTTGTATTCTCCTTCTCATTGCCTTTCTTAGAGAAGAAGTTTTTAATTTTTATGTAATCCAGCTTGTCAATTATTTATTTTATGTAACAAGCCTTTCATGTTTTACATAGTCACGGCCATACTTAAAGTTATCTACGTTATCAATAAGATTTGGATGTCTTGTCTCCTTCAAATATCATGTTGAACTGTGTTCCCCAATTTTGGAGGTGAAGCATCGTGGGAGGTGTTGGAAAGTGGAGGCAGATTCTTTATGAATGGCTTGGTGCTACTCCTTGTTCTCTGTGTGTGTGTGTATGTGTGTGTGTGTGTTTTGAGATGGAGTTTCACTCTTTTTGCCCAGGTTGGAGTACAATGGCATGATCTTGGCTCACTGCAACCTCTGCCTCCTGTCATTCTCCTGTCCCAGCCTCCCAAGTAGCTGGGATTACAGGCATGCACCACTATGCCCAGCTAATTTTGTATTTTTAGTAGAGACAGTGTTTCTCCATGTTGGTCAGGCTGGTCTTGAACTCCCGACCTCAGGTGATCCGCCTGCCTCGGCTTCCCAAAGTGCTGGGATTACAGGCCTGAGCCACCGTGCCCGACCTCCACCCCTTGTTAATGAGAAAGTTTGGTTGTTCTGTTAGTTCACGTGAGAACTTATTGTTAAAAAGAATCTGGAACCTTATTCTCCCTCTCTTGTTCCCTCTCTCGCCATGTGAGATGCCTGCTTCCACTTTGCCTTCTGCCCTGAGTGAAGCTTCCTGTTCTTTATCAGAAGACAAGCAGATACTGGTGCCATGCTTGTATAGCCTTCAGAACCCTAAGCCTAATAAACCTCTCTTCTTTATACATTGCCCAGTCTCATGTATTCCCTTACAGCAATGCAAAATAGACTAACACAATTTTCTTTTAGGAATTTTATTTTTGTGTTTTATGTTTAAATCTGTGGTAATTTTGACTTAATTTTTGCTAAGTGAGTAAAATCTGTGTCTAGATTTATATTTTGGAATCTCAATGTCTAGTTATTCCAGCACCATCTGTTGAAAAGACTATCTTTGCTTTATTATATTGCCTTTGTGCCTTTGTCAAAAATTAATTGACTTTATTTATGTGGGTCTGTTTCTGGGCTCTCTATTTATTCCATTGATCTAGTTGTCCATTCTTGTGCATTTGCAAATAGCACAATATCTTAACTATTGCAGCTTTATAGTAAGTTTTGAAGTAGGATAGATTCAGTCCTCTGACTTTGCTCTTTTCTTTCTACACTGAGTTGGCTATTCTAAGTCTTTTATGTTTCCATATGAATTTTAGAATAAGTTTGTCAATATTCACAAAATAACTTTCAGGGATTTTTCTTGAGATTGCATTGAATCTATAGATCAAGTTGTAAGAGTGAGCATCCTTGTCTTGTTTCTTGGACGGAATGCTTTCAACTTTTCCTCATTCAGTATGATGTTGGCTGTGGGTTTGTCATATATGGCTTTTATTGTTTTGATGTATGTTCCTTTGATGCCTAATTTGTTGAGAGTTTTTATCATGAGGCAATGCTAGGTTCTATCTAATGCTTTTTCTGCATCTTTTGAGATGATCATATGGTTTTTGTTTTTAATACCGTTTATGTGATAAATCACATTTTTGATTTTTGTAAGTTGAACCATCCTTGAATCCACAGAACAAAACCCACTTGGTGGTGGTGTATTATCTCTGTGATGTGCTCCTGGATTCTGTTTGCTACTATAGTGTTGAAAATTTTGGCATCTATGTTTATCAGGGATATTGACCTACAGTTTTCTTTCTTGTTGTTGTTTCCTTTCCTGTGTTGTCATCAGGGTGATATTGCTTCAAAAACTGAGTTAGGAAGGGTTCCTTAGTTTCAGTAGGATTGGAATGTACATGTACCAGTTCTATGTACATCTGGCAAATTTTGGCTGTAATTTAAAAGCTCATTTGGCTATATTTTAAAAGCCCATCCAAAAAGTTCCAGACTTTTTTTTCAACTGAGAGATTATTTTATTACAGATTCAGTTTCATTGCACATTATTGCTGTGCTCAGGATGTCTACTTCTCCTAGTTCAATCTAGGGAGGTTGCATATTTATAGGAATTTATTTCTTCTACATTTTTTAGTTTGGGAGCATACAGATGCTCATAGTAGTCTGTAATAGTCTTTATATTTCTCTGGTATCCATTGTATTGTCACCTTTACCTTTTAAGTGCTTATTGGAATCTTCTTTCTTTAATTCTTTTTTAATCTGACTAATGGTTTATCAGTTTTATCTCTTCAAAGAAAAAAAAATTGTTAATCCTTTGTATTTTGGCTTTTGTTGTTGGTCTTAATCTCATTTAGTTCTGCTCCGGTCTTTGTTATTTCTTCTCTTCCACTCGCTTTGAGTTTGGTTTGGTTTTATTTTTCTAGCTCCTAGGGGTGCAGCATAAAGTTGTTAATTTGAGATCTTTCTGTCTTTTTCATGTAGGCATTTAATGCTTTAAACTTTCCTCATAACATTGTTTTTGCTGTATCCAAGAAGTTAGGGTATGTTGCATCTCTATTCTCATTCATTTCAAGAAACTTTTAATTTCCACCTTAATTTTATCATTTACAAAGATCATTCTGGAACAGGTTGTTTAATTTCCATGTATTTGTATGTTTTAAGAGTTCCTCTTGATATTAATTTCTAGTTTTATTCCACCATGCTCTGAAAAGTTACTTGATATCATCTTTTTAAAAAATGTATTGAGATTTGCGTTATGGCCAAGCATTTGGTCAATTTTGGAAACCTTTTTCTTTTTCTTTTTTTTTTTTTTTTTTGAGATGGAGTTTTTCTCTTGTTGCCCAGGCTGGAGTGCAATGATGCAATCTCGGCTTATTGCGGGTTCAAGCGATTCTCCTGCCTCAGACTCCTGGGTAGCTGGGATTACAGGTGTGTGCCAACACTCCCAGCTCATTTCTGTATTTTTAGTAGAAACGGGGTTATTGGCCAGGATGGTCTCCATCTCTTGACCTCGTGATACACTGGTCTCGGCCTCCCAAAGTGCTGGGATTACACTTGTGAGCCACCGTGCCTGGCTCAGATTTTTTATTTGGTTGTATAGTTTAACCTCCAGTCTAGTAGGTGGTGCTTATGGGCGAGAGCTGCTGGCTGTGGCAGAATCTGATGGGTATGAGCTTGATCTTTTTTTCTGGGAGGGACTCTCTGTTGTCATAGATGATGGGCTTGTCTGCAGAATGCTCAATGTCCTGAGTTCCCTGCTTAGTACCTGGTGGGGGACAAAGCTGGGTGGAGCTGGAACTCTAAGCTCTTTCTTGGATACCCCAATGATGAGCCAAAGCACTTGCCCTTATAGCGGTGGGCAGGAGAGCTCACGGTGAAGTATACCCAGGTCCCTGCTGAGGGTACTGTACCAGCTATACCTCCTGGGCAGACAGAAATATGGTATATCTCCCTATCACACTCCTTCCCAAGAGCTTGTAATTTTTTGGTTCAGATAGACACTGTCATTTATCTCCAGATCGCAGTATAAGCAATGGCTGTGAAAAATGCCTATCTTGTGGCTACTGCCAAAATGGCTCCAGGGTGGAACCTTTCCATCAGCCCAAAACAGACAACTTTGTGGCTCACCTGTGTTCCGCTGCAGGAGGACTGCTGCTCCATGTAGGGAGGCAGAAGGGGCTCTCCCCTTTGTGCAGTCCTGGGCCAGTGAACACACCATCAATTGGGGTGCAGCCATGCATAATAGCCCTGGAATGTCCAGCCTTTGGTGTAGCTGCACTAACCCCTTTGGAAACAGCTATGGCTGCATCCATTGGGGGTGAAAAGAGACACCCCCCCCTTTCCTTGTTCATTCCCAGGAATGTGTGCTCCTTGGCCACTGGGATGGAATCATACTCCTCCTTTACGGGGTCTAGTACCACACTTGTGTCTCTGTTGGGAGGAGCACAGTCACTTTCAGTTCACAAGTGGGGAGCTCTCAAGCAGAGGAGAGCACACGCTCTGGCTTCCTTTGTCCTAAGGGGCACTTTGGTGTGCTGCACTCTCTCTTCCACTAGGAGCAGCCCACACTACAGATTAGATCTCTGGGAATCCCACAGATCCCCTGGATCCTGCTAGTCCTTTGTGATTGCTGCAGGCTGAGCAGAGTCTGGAGAAAGTTTGCAGGAAGACTAGTGATGTGGTGATACAAGGGTTGAGAATGCCTGGGCAGCATAGAGGGATGTACAGTGAGTGTACATCCATCATGGTATTCATCTTCTCAGCTCAATTCTGCGGGGATAGTGAATGAAACTGTGTAAACTGCCAGCCAAGGACTCTGCCCTGAGAGAGCTCCCTAATTTCTCAGGGCTTGGACTCATGAGAGTAGAGGTCTCTCTGACAGTTTGAAAGTCAGCAGTGTGCCACAGGGATGGGGGAAGCCGTACAATGCCCCCACCTACCCTTTCTCTGGGACTACAAGATGTTCAGGGGTAAATTTCTGCCAAACTCTACCTTCCTTTGTATGTTTCCCATCTTCTCCAGCTTCTTCCTTTAGGTTCTCTGATATATTCTAGCACTCTTCACTCAGTATGCCACTTGGGCCGTGATTTTTCACCTGTAACTTTGATTCTACTTTCTGAGGAGGACTGGTGTCTGATGTCTCTAGTCAGCCATCTTGCAGGAAAAAACCCCAAACACTTAGCAAATTATTTTATTTATTTATTTATTTATTTATTTATTTAGAAAAAGCCATGCTTTGTGGCCCAGGCTGGAGTACACTAGTGTGATCTCAGCTCACTGCAACCTCTACCTCCAGGGTTCAGGTAATTCTTGTGCCTCAGTTATCCGAATAGCTGGGATTACAGGTATGAGCCACCATGCCCAGTTAATTTTTGTATTTGTAATAGAGATGGGGTTTCACCATGTTGGTCAGGGTGGTCTTGAACTCCTGACCTCAAATGATCCACCTTCCTCAGCCTCCCAAAGTGCTAGGATTACAGACATGAGCCACCGTACATGGCCCAGCAAGTTATTTTAAATTCCTGGTTTGATAATTCCAACATTCTTGCGATATCTTCTTACTTTGCTTCTGATGCTTGTTCAGTCTCTCCGAACTGTGTTATTTTTGCCCTTTAGTATGGCTTGTAATTTTTTGTTAAAAGTGGGCATAATTTACCGGGTGAAAATAACTGTAGTAATTAAATCTTTAATAATGTCATGGTTACAGTATGGGGAAAGCAGGTAATCTATAGTCCTATAATTAGGCCTCAGTCTGTTGGTGAGCCTGTGCCCCAGACTAAAATCTTCGCCAGCACTACTCAGGTTCTACGCTTGCCTCAAACACACCTTGGGTGCAAGAGGATGGCTTGAGGGTCCTAGAGTTAAATATTTCCTTCTCCTTTTTTCTAGGCTCTGATAAAACGCTAACAGGTTAGGCTCTGGTAGAATAGTTTCTCCTGAGGCTCCTGAGGGCAGGTCCTTTTTTTTTTTTTCCCCCCATAAAACAGAATTCTCTGGATTATTCTAAAATGATTGATTTTCCCCTCTCCCTGCCAGAAGCATGGGGGAGACTTTTCTGATATTTTCTGTGAGAACTAATGTCCTGGAGGTGAACCTCACAAAAGTGTGAGGGCCTCTCTACGACCAGACCCGCTCGTTGTTTTTCACACACAGGCCTGTCCCCACAGAGCCCCCAGGAATTCATCAATTACAGTCGGCTTTTTCTAACCTGGCACTGATTCTCACAGAGATTTGTGGTCAGGAGTTTCTGCTCTAGTGAGTTGTGATTCTCTGTGTTCACCTGTTGGTCTCTCCAATTTTGGAGGTGGTAATTCGACTTGCGATCACTTCTCTGATGGATCTGAGAATTGTTGATTTTTCAGTTTGTTCAATTTTTTACTTGTTGTTAGAGTGGCAGCTTCTAAGCTCCTTACATGCCAGACTGGAAGCTGGAAGTGGTTAAATCATTTTGATAATACATCTTATTATTAACCAAGTTATTCACATGTCATCATTTCAACTTGTAGTACTAGCCTCATTGCATGTGTTCAATACCCACATATGACTGGTGGCTCCTATATGAATAGCACAGTCCTAGAAATCCCTTCACTGGTGCTCAGATATAGTCTTTCCTAATGATGAAAGAAATACTGAGAGATAGTCTGTTATCCTCTAAAGTGGCACCCTTCTCAGAAATTTTAAGGGTAATTTTGACTATGACTACTTTGAAAATATTTATTAAGTTTAGACAAAAATCCTGTGAAAGTTGTAAAACATTTTAACTCCAACCGAGAGTTTGAGGGAGGCATATTCCATTAAGGTGACATTTAAGAGGTTTTTTTTTTTTTTTTTTTTTTTTTAAATAGAATGAATAAGGTTTAAGAACCTAGAAATCCTATGAGTGGAGTTAGTACAGCTGTAGCATAAGCGGAATTACTGGAGCTGAAAGAAATCAGTTGTGTGCTGTGAAAAGAGGTGCTTCCGTTTGGCCGGGTCTAATCCACTTCCACACCCCCAACATAGATGATCCTCTTATGCGGGAACACTTTGCTTCCAGAGTGTACTTTTACTTGGCCTGTTTAATCGGGAAATCAAAACCCATTATTGTCAATTTGGGTCTATATAACACCTATTTAGCAAGAACTCTTAGGAGTTAGATAATATGTTTTTCTTTGAGCAGAAAAAACACGTTAGTAAATAAAGAAAAGAGCTCTTACAATCAAGGGAAACTGTAAAAATGTAGCCTATTTGCCTAGCTATTGCTAATTCTGAAGTCATTGATTTTTATTAAATCTCAAATCAGCATTTGAATTCTACGTTAAACTCTTTTTTAACAGGTTATTGATAATGTCTATGTTGCTCTGTTGAAAATGACACTAAAATTTCTGTAAAAACTCTCAACTTCTATGGTGTGATATACTTCTTTTTAAAATGTTTTTTATTTTGATAGAGGATAAGTCTCTCTAGGTGCCACAGATGACAAATATTTTTCAGCTGAAATTAGCAATTTAAAAATTCTTAAGCTATTGTGTCAATATCTTGTTCCTAACATTACCAATGTATACATTTTCAAGA
This sequence comes from Macaca mulatta, assembly GCF_049350105.2. Classification (NCBI taxonomy): domain Eukaryota; kingdom Metazoa; phylum Chordata; class Mammalia; order Primates; family Cercopithecidae; genus Macaca; species Macaca mulatta. Next base: position 129,930,605 of record NC_133411.1, read on the forward strand.
GGCAACATTTGCACATGTTAAAAAAAAACATATTGTTCAAATACTATAATGCATTACTTCAGACTCTCATTTATTGGATTTAGGTAGCTGTGTGTAGTTCAATTAAATGCTTTAAATGCTTCATATGTTTTTATATTGGTATTCCCATGATTTGATCATACTTTATCATATGAAACAAAGGAGTAAAATGCCATATATGCATACATAACAATTTTTTTATGAGGGCAGAATGCATGAAAATCATTTATTTGTTATCCTTTATAAAACAAATATGGATACTCCCTGCCTTCCTCTAAGACTTTACAAACATTCCCTTATATATCACATCATTCAAATATGGTTATGTTGGTTCATATAGGAACCAATGGTACTGCTTATAAGAGACCTGAGGTGAAGAGAATGAGCAGTAAAATGGTGAGTAGAGGATGGATAAGATATTTTTTTAAGTTCATTCAAGGAAATTTACAAACCATCAGTTATGTTTCAGTTCCTATCCTAGGATTTGTATATAAAAGATGGACTTTGACTTCTAGATGCTCACAGTGTAGAGAGGTAAGACAAAAAATCACATACATATTACAGAAGAATGAATATCATGGTATGGGAGCAGAGAGAAGTGAGAGCTTTGGTCCACTTGGAAATAGTAAGGATGGCTTATCAGAGAAGATATATCTGGGTTGAGACTTAATGTATTGTAGAAGTGTTTCCAAATAATAAAATGAATGAAAGGCGTAGGAATTCTTGAAAGAGGGAATGGCAGTTTTATTTTGAGGAATCTCTTTCTTTTGTCCAGATCAATGTCTTTAACTTGCACAGAATTTGGGAATAAGGCAAGGCCTAGTTGGGCGAGTTATATAGAGAAGAAGAGAAAAGTGAGAGGAGAATCAAAGGCCTATTGTAGGGTCCTTAAGGCAGTCGGTTTAGGAAAACAGAACATCGTGTCTGGAGATACTCCCACAGGCCATTGCTGACTAGAAACAGATCTTTTTTTTTTTTTTTTTTTTTTTTTTTTTTGGTCTATGGGTAGGGAAAAAAGCTGTAAAAGTGTGGGTGGAAAGTGTCCTTTCTGAGGTTTAAGATAGAACTGAGTTTTTTTTTTTTTTTTTGAAGAAAATACAAATGATTTTTGATTATTTGAATGCAGAGTGAAGGCTGAGAAATAATAGGAGATGAAGCTGAAAAGTTGGCAAAGGCTAAAATTGTGAAGGACTGTATACATCGTGCTAAATAACTGAGATTATAACTGGCATTTGGAGGTATATTTGCTTTTTGGAAAACCACTGGCTTTACTGTGGAAGGTGCTTTGAAGAAGGGTAAGACTGGAAGCAGTTGGACCCACTGGGGTCTACATCTGTAGCTCTAGTGAAAGATAATACAACTGAAATTCTGGTGGGAGGGCTGCAAAGGATGTAGGTGGATAACATACATTTTATGAGGCAGAAAAAAGTAGAGCTTAGAGAATAATAGGTTGGAAATTTGTGTGCTGCTAAGCATGTTTGTTGCTAAGGATGTAGTCTCTTTTTGTTGTACAATCAGTGCAAAAGACATCAGGCTTATTAAGAACTTAGATTTAAAATGAAAATTTATTATATTCTAAAGGACCAAGGACAAATCACATAAATCCTCTAATAAATTCCCAAATCAGAGAGCATCCACACCTTTTTTAGCATTAAGCTTTTTCAAATTTTTGCTTTTAGTGAAGAAAGCTTAATGCTAGATTTCCACAATCTAGTCCTGCCTTTATTTTGATAGACTCAATTGAATAAATTTATTGATATTTATTTCTACATTCATGCCATAGAAATTTTGGATGGATGCTGCTTTTCTAAGGCAGGGTCATGAGTTGCATTGAAAGTCAGTTAAAGCAATCTGCTCTCTTTCTGTAAATAACACTGTTTTTATCATGCAGTATTCACCTTCCTTATGTGTAGGTAAAACAAATACCACTTTTTCTACTGAGCATTATGATGACAAATAAGACATGACTTAGATGCTTCATGTCCAAAACAATAGTGGTGGAGCACTGAGTGGACCTTTAGGGAACCATGTATGATGCCTTGTGGGGAGAGGATTTTCTACAGTGGACCTCTCTTAGAATTGTAGCTGTGTGGAATGCAGTCACAGAGTTCCAGCAGAGATGAGGGAAGTAAAAATAATCCCAAGAGGCTCTAGAATAGTAGGCGCAAGTATGGCAATGCCATTTAAGTGGTACTTATTTCTTAACTGGATGGCAGTTTTGCTTATTGGGACCCATAGTGCAAGGCGGGTTTGAAAGGAAATGACCCAGTTTTCCAGATCAACAAATAGCTGGAACGTGAACTCTCCCTGATAAATGTATGCATGAGCCTGTTTGTGCTGAGCATAGGGAAAAAGAGTAATGCTGGCATGGCATTTCAGAAAACAATAGGATTTAACATCAGACAGATATGGATTTAAACCTCAAATCATTATTTGCTTGCTGTATGCTATTGAAGGATTTACTTTATGGGGAAAATGGTATGAAGCTAATGAGACTACCATAAGGATCCTATGAAATATATACTATAGCTTCGAGTACAATGCCTGGCAGAAAGCGCGTGTTCAACATGTTGTATTTTTATTTTTCTGAACCTGGGAGGATATAAATCTATGCCTCTGTTGCCTCTCATTTTTATCATTAACTCTAATTATCCCCAAAATCCATACTCATTGTAGTTATAAACTATAGGCAAGTCAAGAAAATAAAAGGGGGATTGTTATCCATATTCGCTTCTTTAGGAAATAACATAGTTAATATATTATATACCTTTCCACATAGTATTGACACACACCCACACCCACACTCAGTTATTTAAAAAAAAAAAGAACTGGTTTACATTATACATAAAACTTTATAATCTATTTTCAACAAATGTATATGTATATAACATTTAGTATGCAAATTCACAAGTATACATAAAAATAAAGAGATAGTATAATGGATCCCTATAATATATTCACTAATATATAGGTATAGCTACATTTTGATTCTCTTACCCTCCCTCACTTTTATTTTTTGTTTGTTGCTGAGGTATTTTAAAGACAGTCCAAAAATTATATAATCTCCTGTATACTTCACTATGTATCTCTAAAATACCAGGACATTTTCTCATATCACCATAATGCAAGCATTACACTTAACAAAATTGCCTTTTAAAGTTTGAATTAGTATTGAAAAATGACCACATATAACAATTTTTTGTGTCTCTTATGTATATTTAAACCTAGAACAATGATCTTTACTTTTAACTTTTCAATGCCATTGATTCATTAAAGAAAATTTGTCAGTTGTTGAGCCTGACAGATTGATGGCCCTGAAAGATGTTCTATCCTAATTCTCAGAACCTGTGAATATGTTACATAACATAAAGAAATGGATTTTGTAGATATGATAATATTAAAAACCTTCAGGTAGAGATTATCCTGGATTATCCAGATGGGCCCAATGTAATTAATCGCAAGACTACCTAAAGTGAAAGAGAAAGATATAAGAGGAAAATTAGAGAGAAATGAGATTGCAGTAGAATGGTCAGAGAGATGCAACTTTTCTGGCTTTGAAGATAAAGGAAGTCGATCATGAATCAAGGAATGTGAGTGGTCTCTGTTACATGGATAAAACAGAGAAACTGATTTTTTTCAAGAGAGACTCCAAAAAGAGTTATAGCCCTGACAATGCTTTGATTTTTGCCCAGTGAGACCCATTTCAAACTTCTAACCTACAGAACTGCAAGACAACAAAGTCTGTGTTGGCCACTAAATCTTTTCTAATGTTATGTTGCCCATAGAAAATCAGTACAGTTGACTGACAAAGTATTCCACTCTGCGTTTGTTTGTTTGAGTCTTTGTGATGTCAGTGAACTTTTCCTCTTCATTTGTATTTATTGTAATATATTTTAGCTCTAGAAGCTTGAGTGCGTTTAGATTAGACATATCTTTTTCTAGAAAACACATCACATGTGGTGTTTTCAGTTTTATATTGCATACAGTCATACAACATAAAATGTCTATGTTTCATACACTTATGAAGGTTGAGATTGATCATTCGGTTCAAGTGGTATCAACTTGATTCTTTCATTATAAAGTTCCCAATTAACATTTTATTAATAAACGCTGCCTGAATCAATGATTTTAGCAGCAATTGTAAATAGTGATTTTTAAAATGTCATCATTCCATATTTATTTGTTAGAATTTAACTGTAAAGAATTTTCTTCTATCATCTCAGATGATTTGGTTAAATTAAGTTGTGCAGAAGATCACAATCAATATCTATTTTTTTTTCTTTTAAATGTCAAGTTTTAGAATAAGGAGTTGGTGCCATGGTTATCCTGATTGTGTAAAATTAGTCAGATTTCTTCCTTCTTGTTTTTCCTTCCTTCATTTTTTCCTTCCTTTCCTTTTTTATTCCTTCCTTCCTTCCTTCCTTCCTTCCTTCCTTCCTTCCTTCCTGCCTTCCTGCCTTCCTGCCTTCCTGCCTTCCTGCCTTCCTGCCTTCCTTCCTTTCTCTTTCCTTTTTAAAAACAGCACTATGAAGTCCTGGGTTTTTTAAATATTAGCGTGTTTGATCAGTTATATTCATTAATTTATTATTTATTTGTACACTGAATTGTTCATGGCCCTTTCATGTTGGCTCTATGCCATTTTCACCAGAGCCAAGTTACTTGATAGTTTCTTTTCTCAGTAATAACAGAACATCACAGTCTGATCTTGTCTATTTCTTATCCCAGGTCTGTAATCAGCCATTCTTCCAATCACATATTGTGATATGTATTTTGCCCATTATTCCATTTCATACATAATTATTATTATTTATCGAACTAATTATCTACAATTGGACATTTAGGTTATTTTCACTTGTTTTATATTTGTGTTCTCTGAAATGTAAGTAGGTACACTGAAATTAAAATATAACTTGTGATTATGTCTTAACTGTGTTGAGATATTAGTTTTTGAAACAAATGACTATATTCATGTAACATCACCATATTTTGTGGTTCTTTTTATGTGGTAGATATTATGTTAGGCATTACAGAAATTAAATAATATAAGGCAGAGGCCTTGCTCTTTAGAATCAAACTTTGCAATTTCAATAATAAAGATACAATATATCTCTTAAGGATAAACAGTAAACATGCTAATAAAGAGGGTTTATTGATTTCAAAGTTTCTTGACTTCCTCTACCAATTGACAGATTTTGACATACATATGGTTACTGTAGAATTCATTATATGAGTCCCAGTAGTTAGGTCAATGAATTAGAGAAAACATTGTCAAAGAAAAATTGCAGTGGGCAAAGTTAAATGGGCAAGGAAAACTTTGTTCAAGATATTACAATTGGGAAAGAGATTGAACATCACACCGTTGAATTAAAGGTCTAGAGTTTTATGAATTGGGGTGGAGTGAGGGGAAAAATCTTAGGCCACCTGCATTAACTAACTAGGTCTTGCTCAAAACAAAATTTTCCAATATCTTAATGACAGATTGAAGCAAGGTGCCTACCAAAGTTAGGCACCCACCCTCTCTAAGATACTGAGATGTAGAAGACTTATCTTCATGAAAAATTAAATTTCAAACAAATGTTTCCTCGATATTCAAATATGACATTCCCTCTGGTCTTAAAGATGCCAAGAAACTTAATTATGGCAAATCTGTTAAAGAAATTTATATGCACAAGAAGCCTGTAAAAAATTTGCAGTTAAATTATCTAGAGTAAATGCTGTAATAAAAGGAAAGTCAGGGGCCTATATTTAGAAAGAAATTTAACTGAAATTTAGTCAAGCTAAGGAAGCATCTATGTTCATCAGGAATGTTGGCCTGTAGTTTTCTTTTTTGTGTGTGTCCTTGTGGATTTTGGTATCGGGATAATACTGATTTCATAGAATGATTTAAGGAAGAGTCCTCTCTCCTCTTTTTTTTTTTTTTTTGAATAGCTGCAGATTGGTAAAAGGTTTTCTTTGTACATCTAGTAAAAATTAACTGTGAATGTTTCTGGTCCTGGGCTTTCGTTTTGGGAAAATTTATTATTACTGATTCAATATCACTACTCGTTATTGGTCTGTTCAGGGTGTCTGTTCTTCCTGGTTCAATCTTGGGAAGCTCTATGTTTCAAGAAATGTACTCATTTTCTCTAGGTTTTCTAGTTTGTGATTGTACAGATGCTCATAGTAGTCTCTGACGGTCTTTGTATTTCTGTGGTATCAGTTTTAATGTACCTTTATTATTTTAGATTGTGCTTATTTGAATCTTTTCTCTTATTTTATTGGTTAATTCAGATAGTGGTCTATCAATTTTGTTTCTTTCTAAAGAGCTAACTTCTCATTTAATTGATACTTTGTGTCATTTTTTGGTCTCAATTTCATTTAGTTCCGTTCTGATATTTGTTATTTGCTTCCTTTTGTTTGCCTTTGGTTTGGTTTGTTCTTATTTTTCTAGTTCCTTGACACACAATTTTAGCCTGTTAATTTGAGATCTTACCTTCTTTTTGATGTATCATTTAACACTATAAACCTTCCTCTTAGCACTGCTTTTGGTGTATCCCAGAAATTTTACTATTGTGTGTCTCTATTTGCATTCATTTCAAAACTATTTTGAGTTCTGTTTAATTTCATTGTTTACCCAAAAGTCATTCAAGAGAAAGTTGTTTAATTTCCATGTACTTGTATATTTTTGAGAGTTCCTGTTGGCATTGATTTCTAGTTTTATTCCACTGTAGTCTGAGAATATACTTGATATGATTTTGATTTTTATATATTTATTAAGACTTGCTGTATAGCCAGGTATATTGTTGATTTTGGAGACTGTTCTATGTGCAGATGACAAAATGTATATTCTGTTGCTGTTGGGCAGAAATTTTTGTAAATGTCTATTAAGTCCATTAGGTCTAGGGCCCACTTTAAGTCCAGAGTTTCTTTGTTGATTTTCTACCTCAATGATCTATTTAGTGCTATCAGTGGGGTTTCAAAGTCCTCCACTATTACTGTATTGCTATAATATATATAATGTATTTTATATATATATTTTTTTAGGACAGTTAAATCTTCTTGTTGAATTGAGTATTTTATCACTATATTATGACCTTCTTTGTCTTTTTACACTGTTGTTAATTTAAGTCTCTTTTATCTGATATAAAAATAGTTATTCCTTCTTGCTTTTGTTTTCTATGAGCTTCATATATCTTTTTGCACCACTTTACTTTGAGTCTGTGCATGTCTTCAGATGGTTAGATCTTGTTTTTATCCAATTTTACTGCTTATATCTTTTAAGTGGAGTATTTAGGCTATTTATGTTCAAGGTTGATATGAATATGCGAAGTTTTATTTCTGTCATAGTGTTGTCAGCTATTTCTTTTGTAATCTCAGTTGTATAACTGCTTTATAGAATCTATTAACTTTGTTTTTGCATGTGGTTTTATGATGGCAAGTATTATCCTTTTATTTCCATGTTTAAAACTCCTTTGAGAATGGTGTCAAATTCCCTTAGCATTTTCTTGTCTAGGAAAGTCTTTATTTCTCCATCAAAGTTTAGCTTGGCATGATATAAAATTATTGAATGACTTTTTGGAAATAAGTTGAATGAAAGCTAAAAATAGGCTCCCAATCTCTTCCAGTTTGTAAGGTTTCTACTGAACAGTTTATTGTTAGTCTTACATGATTTTCCTTATTGGTGATTTAAACCTTTTCTCTAGTTGCTGTTAAGATTTTTTCTTTCTCAATGACCTTGGATAGTCTGATGACTATATGCCTTGTTGATGGTCATCTCACAGAGTTTCTTCCAGGTATTCTCCAATTTCTTATATATGAATGTCTACATCTCTAGCAAGCTCAAGGAAATTTTCTTGAATTATTCCCTCAAATATGTTTTCAGGTTTTTTAAAATAATTTTTTCTTCTTTTCCCTCAAGAATGCCCAGAAGGCATAGGTTTGTTAACTTCACACAGTCCCAAATTTCCTAAAATTTTTTCATTTCTTAAAATTGTTTTTTCTTTATTTTATTCTGAGTACATTTGAAAGATCAGTTTTCAAGCCCTGAAATTCTTTCTTCTGCTTCATCTAGCCTATCAAAAATAGCTTCAGTGATATTTTTATTTCTGGAAGTTCTGTTGTTGTTTTTAAAATATATCCATCTTGTCTTTCATATCCCTAATTGATTTTCCGATTTCTTTGTGTTGGTTTTAAATTTTCACTTTTTTTCTCGTTGATCTTACTTAAAACCCATATTTTGAATCTTTACCTGTCATTTCAGAATTTTCGTTTTTGTTAGAATCTATTGCTAAAGGCTAGTATGATGCTTTGGGGCTGTCAAAGCACTCTATTTTTATATTGCCAGATATCTTGCACTGATTCTCTCTCATCTGAAAAGCTGTCATTTCTTGTTTTTGAATTTTCTTTCATTTGGATGGAACTTTTTAATTTCTTGTTGAACATATGAATGTAATGTATGTTGTGTATGACCATTTGCTTCTTTTCTGGGTGTTGAGAGCCGATTTAAAAGCAGGATTGAATATACTCAAATTCTCTTTATATACATGTTGTTGAAAAAAATGTGTCCTTTTCTATAGCAAGTTGCAAGTAACTTGTATGCATTTTCTACACCTGTGTAGGTCCGAGTTCTCGTTAAGGCTGAACAAAAGTATCCTGATAGCTAAACATAGACTACATTGTTTTTTGTGAATAAAATGATTTCAGGTACATCAGGGATTCATGGTGTAGCAGTATATCTGGAAATTCCCCAAATTTACTTTCATATATAAGATAATGTTTGTTAATGGATAAATAATAAATATGTGCTAATTTGAAGCTTACATGTATATTATTAAACAATTTCTTCAACAGTTGTTTAGGAAGTTCACTAATATTTCAGAGACAAACATTTTATCACTGAAATTCTTTGTAATTACTGGTGCATGGGATAATTAAAAACAGACCAAATGAGTCTGTTTTATCATTGTTTTTAATTTCTCTACAGACAATGGGTTCTCTTCTTGCCTACTTTGGCTGCTCAATCATTGGCATGTGCCTGAATCAGAGTTTAGGCACGAGGGAGTCTGTGAGCTAACATAGCTGTAAATCAGTAACTCAGTTGTACCTCTATATCTGCAAGGAGAATGATCTGTGATGTTATGCTCCATCCACTAAATATCCATGTTTCAATTCCCTCATCTGTAAAATAAAGACAATCAGATTACACAATTCCTGAAATTCAAGCTCTAAAATGCAACTACTTAGCATTTAGCAATAAGAAATGTTGGAATGTGTTTGTGTTTATGAAGCCCACGTTTGGAGATAGACATAACACTGCTGTGGGAAGGATAAACCCTGGGCTCTAACGACTCCTCTGCCCGGCCATCATAAGGAAGTCCTCAAACTATTATCTTACATAAACCTCACTTATATTGTTTGTAAAATGAAAGAACTAGACCAAATGATTCCATTGTTTCTTGTCAGAGTGTTCTATAAGTCTGTACCTTATTTGTATAATTCTCCAATTTTTAAGCATATTACTTATTGTCCACTAGACATATTCTTTTACTTATAATCATGGAGATAATAGAGTCATATAAAAATGAGAGTGTAATAAAACCTTTGTGATAACTAGTAGAGTTAAAAATCAAAATTGTAAAATATTAAATTTTCTCATATTTCATAATTGAGAAAATCTACATTTATTATATGGGGTTACAATTCACTGGAATTCATTGTCTTATCCATTTGAGCACAGTTCAGGCAGAATTATGTTATCAAAAAAAGTCTACTTTTTAGAAATAGTTGTTGTTCGTTTGGGCTGCTACACTTAAAATACCATAGACTGGGTGGTTTAAACAACAATCTATTATTCAATGAAACTGTGAAGTTTAAGATCAAGGCACTGGCCGAGGTAGTGTCTGGTAAGGGCCTAATTCCTGTTTTGTAGACATCCTCCTTCTAGTTATATCCTCACATAGCATAGAGCACTAGCTCTAATCTCTTTCTTTTCATGTAAGGATACGAAACCCATTGTGGGACTCCACCCTCATGATTTCATCTAAACCCAGTTACCTTTCAGCGGCCCACCTCCTAATACCATTCCAGGGTTTCAACATATGAATTATGGGGAAACACAAACATGCAGTCTATAACAAGTTGCAAGTAACTTGTATGCACTTTGTACACCTGTGTAGGTCTGATTTCTCTCTAAGGCTTCAGCTCAAACTTAGAGATCATCTTCATGGTCTTATAACTACTAATCTCTCCACAGTTAAGACAAGCCAATCACTATTTTTTAACCCTTTCCCACATCCTAACCTCTAGTCTTATTTACTGAAGTCCTGCCTTTCTTCAATCTCTTTGTATTAGTCAGTTTGGGTTGCACATGATAGTCTGCCACAGACTGGTATTTTGGGGGTTAAAAAACAGAAATTTATTTTTTCACAGTTATAGAGGCTACAAATCTGAAATCAAGGCACTAGCAAGTAGATTTTCTCCTAAGGACCCTTCTCTTGGTTTGCAAAGAATCGCCTCACTGTGTTCTCATGGGGTTCTTTCTATGTATGAGCGCATGCCCCTGGTATCTCTTCGTTTTCTTACTAGGTCACCAGTCTTATTAGATTAGGGTCCCATTCTTATTGTCTCGTGTTGTTAATTGTTAATTACCTCTTTAAAGACCCTTTCTCCAAATACAGTCACATTGGGGGAGATAGGGATTCAATGTATTAATTTAGGGAAAGGAGTAGGTGGCACAATTCAGTCTAGAACACTTTTAGCCTGTCTGTTGACTCACGGAACTTGCTCTGTCTTTAACCTCTCTTTATTATTATTATTCAGAATTGTTCATTTCCTGAACAAAATAAATAATTTTAAAATAGTTAATTAATATCGTTTGTTTCCTATAAATTGCCCTGTATGTCTTTATCCTAGATGTTAACAACTTACATTGCACCTTCTTAAGATCCCTTCTGCTTTGAAGAACATGAATGAAGAGGTTAAAGTAGAATATGTACTTCAGAAGGCTTGTAAAATTAATGTGAGTAAAGCCTCTGAAACAGCAGTTTAGAAACATTACATCAAAGGGAACTTCAATAAGTGAAGTGAATTGGGTTGTGGCAGAGGTGGGTGGATAATGTGTCTGTGAAGTAGCCTGATCACAGAATGTTCAGGATGGCAGGTGCATTCAAACCAGGAGGACTGGATGGACTGCAGCCACCAGGGTGATGAGTGAAGTGAGAGCCAGGAGTTGACAATAATGGAGGATTTCTCAAGAAAATAATGAGGGATGGAATGATTCCACTTGTTTTATTTCCTCAAGAAATTTCTTGATATCCCAGGGACATTTTTCTAAATGATTTGCTTGCCTCAGCGTTTTCATTGTTGGATCTATTTCTTGTCCCCAGGAATTGTAAATCCAGTCTTCTGGCCCATTTCATAACTTTCCAGTTAACGACATAAACAATCTGATTGCCCAGGTTTCTAAAAAGAAGAAGAAATTGAGGTTACAAATTATTTTCTTTCTTTCTGTGATTTCATGTCACAGTGATTTAAAAATTTCTTAACTGAGACATGTTACTCATCTGTTTAACAACCTAGTGGTCCTTCCTTTCATTCAAACTAAAAACCAGAGTCATTGTGAATTATGCAAAGTCCATAGTGAGCCTTGCCCAGTTGCCTCTCTCACCACAGGTCCTGTTGCTCTTCCCCTTTCTTCCCCTTGCTCTCCCCAGCCACACCAACTTGTTTTCTTTCTATCCGAGGCACTTATTACTTTCCAGTAAATTATCTGATATATTCATTTACTTTGTGTGTTGTCTAATCTTTTCCATTGGAACATAAATTCTGTCATGACAGATTTTTGTCTGTTTTGTTAAATGCTATATCCCGAGTGCCTAGAAAAGTATCTGGCACAAATACATTTAATTCCAATTAAATGATGGCAATTTGTTTTGGAAGCAAAATGAGATCCTAAATTTATCAAAGACTATAGGCATCGGAAAGTAAAATCAGTGAATTTTTGATTAGCTATTGTCCTTTTATTTATGTATAATTAGATACCTGACTTTGTTTTGTTTTCCTTGGGATACTCTTCATTTTAATAGATAGTCCTTGATGATGTAAATAATCCATAATCATATTTATTCACTGAATTTGCATGGTAATAGTCTGTCCCTGCACAGTCATAACTTCATTCTTTTAAAATTAAATCCTAAGGTATGTGAAATAGATAGAGATAGAAGTGTTAGGAAGCAGAAAATAGAAAGAGAATGGGTATACATTAGACTCACACTCTGCTTCTTTCTGCATTTTCAGTTATGTCAATACTTTCTTTTCTGTCTTTCAACGGGGTGCTGAGGAATGTGGGCTGAATTCTACTCTCCTTAATGTCAATGGACTTCTGCATAAGAGGCAAAGTGAAGAAAATGAAAGGAATCGACTTGTGGAGGACAGATACTCTTTCTTTTCTTTCCAAATTACAATGTATTATGTCTTTTTCTCTAGGAAAATAAAACATTTGTATTTTAAAAGTATTTTCCAGGTATGCTTTTCACAGGTTACAGTAACAATTTTCTACATTTGACATATTTTTATATAAACATTTTTGAAAGCACAGCAGGAAGGAAAATACTTGATGCTCTCTCTCTGCAGGTTTGCTTCTTTTTACGGTGACTAGAAGTGGAAGCACCAGACAACACAGCAAGGGGCAGGACATGGTTGGCAGAAAAAAAAACAGCTGAAAGACAAAAATACCAAACATCAGTTGTGTATTAGAGAAGGGTGTTCAGTTAATGATCACAACAGATGCAACTTTGTTTACACAAAACCTTTAGTCTTTCTATATTTTGTGTTCAACCTTGAAAAAACAGGCTCATTAGTCAGAAAGAATCTGCTCTAATTATTCTTCAAGTTAGAAATTCCTTTGGGAATGTGGCCCATTCCAGCTATCTGATAATAGACCACTCAAGAGAAATTTATTATCCCTGATTTTGGGGAAGCCTCGTTGCAGATTCTGTCCTACCGTGTTAAGCAGGATGTTACTCTGAAATCCTTTCCCTTCTCACTGGGACATCATCCAGACATGAGCAATCTTACAAGACTACTTCTTTACGGAGCTGAAGAAGGGACCTATCTTGAGGAAAAGAAACAAACTGAGCAATTTGGCAACTGCTTTAATCTATAAATGCCTAGAAAAGGTAGGAACTAGCATCTGTATTGAATTTACAATGCCATTCCCATATACATTATTGCGGGCTTTCTTCTAAACAGCAAGTATGAGTTAAATACAAGCAACGTGTATTTGTTCTTGGTACTGGTTGCCAGCAATTTGACATTACTTGCTGCTTAAATGAGATTATGCTATATTGGCCACTGTGAACTCAGCTGAAAGGATCAATAGTTTCTCCCACATGGCACATATTACTCTTTATGTCTCATATCAAAACTCAGGATTAAATTTTACCTGAAAAATTGATGTAACCCATCTCCTGAGAGGGCATCAGAATATAAGGTAGTGACCATTGATTGCTCCTACTCCAATGACAGAATTTTAGACTTCAGATAGGCTATTAATATGCAAAACAACAACAAAATATAAGATCAAAAGTTAAAATAAATGTATAGTAAATAAGTGTAATAATAGCTGGACAACTTAACAAAACAAAGAAGTCCTAGTAACCTAATTTCTGGCATCCGAAACACATACTTAATGCCAAGTGTTACTATTTTAGGATAATCTTTAATACCACATGTGGTGGTCCCTAAGACTATCCTCAGATTCAGTTATTCATTAAGTGGACTCACAGGATTCCAAAGGTCTTATACTCAGGATTATAGTTTATGACAGTGAAAAGATACAGATTAAAATCAGCACCCCCCTCAAAAAAAAAAAAAAAAAAAGAAAAAAGAAAAAAGAAAAGGTACATGGACCAAGTACACTGCAGTCTCACAGGAGAAACCTAATTTTCCCAGCAATGATGTGGGCCAATATGTGTGAAGAGTTGCCGGCCATAAAAGCTCACTTGAGCCTTGGCTCCCAAGGTTTCTACTGGGGGGTCAATCAGTAAGGCACTGCATATTACTTAATTCTCAGCTGTTCTGCTACTCAGACCTCAGACTACCAGAGAAAAGAACAATTGTTCGGCATAAACCACATTGCTAGCATAAACTATTCGGTTACATCATTATAGCATGGTCCAAGCCTGCTTATATACAGAAACATTTTGTTAGACAAAAGCTTCCAAAGGTTCAGAGCTCAGCTGTCAGGAGCCAGCCAAGGCGAAGTCATGAAAACAAAGATCTTTCTTGGGAACGTGCAGGATTTCAACAACTCAGTCCTACTAATTTAACCCCTTCTTGTACACTATAGAATTTCAATGTGGAACCAATTAAGTGAAGAAATATTTTTGAGGCCATTGTGAAGTCTTTCAAGTATTCTATATATATTGATTATGTTAACTCTTTTGATTTTTAATTTACTGCATGTTTATAAACAATCTTCAATTTTTCCTAATTGTACATGGGTTTACTCTTTACCTATTTGCCTTTTTAAAAATGTGTCTGTATTTTTATTAAATAACATGTACATGGTTTTAAAAACAAAAATTTCAAACAGGTAAAAATATTCCTTATCTACAATTCAAGTTTTTAAAAAGCTTTGAAAATAAAAGACAAAAAACATTTGTTGTAAAACCTTACCTGAAGTTACATAAGGCTATTTATAATCTTTTTTTTTTTTTTTTTTTTTTTTTTTGAGATGGTGTCTCTCTCTGTCACCAAGGCTGGAGTGCAGTGGCCTGATCTCCACTCACTGCAAGCTTCGCCTCCCAGGTTCATGCCATTCTCCTGCCTCAGCCTCCTGTGTGGCTGGGACTACAGGCACCCGCCACCGCGCCTGGCTAATTTTTGTATTTTTAGTAGAGACGGGGTTTCACCGTGTTAGCCAGGATGGTCTCGATCTCCTGACCTCCTGATCCGCCCGTCTCGGCCTCCCAAAGTGCTGGGATTACAGGCGTGAGCCACCACGCCCTGTCCAGGCTATTTATAATCTTTGTTTTAGTCTATGAACTATGAACTTTCAAATGTTTCACATCAGAAATCTGAATAAATATGTTTGATTATAGGGTGCTGCCCAATACTCCATTGGAAGTGTTGCATAATAACATATTATTTTTTGCACTATATTGCCTCTCTAAATTGAAAATTACTGAATTCCGAATTCTTAACCAGCAAGGATTTGGATCTTTACAGAGACCCACCTTACACACTCATTCTAACACAATTCTGGCTTTCATTTTTCAGAGGCAGTACCTTCAACTGTTTGCATAATGACGTGCTTTCTAATATTTTTTGAATTTTCAATTTTGGACAATGTATACTGACTTATGGGAAAATGGAAAATGGCAATTTATTTCTCTCATATCAAACAAAACTTAACTCTCCTGTATTTTCAAAACAGTTATATTTGGGGGATGTTTAAATTTGGAATTAACATTGTTAATGAAAGCAGAGCTATTTGGTTAGAGGATTTTGTGAGACAAGGTATTTAATAATCACATGATATTTAAAAGGCCTGGTTATCGACACGGCACATGTATACATATATAACAAACCTGCACGTTGTGCACATGTACCTTAGAACTTAAAGTACAATATCACAAAAGCCACTTGAAAAAATAAAAAAATAAAATAAATAAATAAAAGGCCTGGTTATTTTACTACACTCATATTGAGTAACTAATACTATGGTAATTGCAAACATCTCGTTATGAATTAGCACATAGTGAATATCCAATGGGTTATGGTATATTCATCACCTTGGTACACGATAATATTTTTGCCTTTATTACATGGCCACAGAACAAGCTTCAATTACAGTTTGAAAATGCAGTGCTACTTCAAACATGTTAGGGATCCAAATACTGCTCCTTGGCTCTTACTTGAGGTGTAGGTGATCCATGTAAATAAATTATTTCCAGAGAAACTTCCCCTGTATGTTCTAGAATCCATGAAAAATGGGTGGAATAGGAGCAGAATCAATATTTTCTTCTTTTCCTGAAGGAATACACTTAAATGATCGACGTAATTGGGGATCAATATCACGGATAGGTGGTCTAGTTAAAATTTATACATATGTAGTAATTTATAAGTTCTTTCTAATTTTAAAACATGTTTCCCTGAACCGTCCTATCATCTGTTTAAATATTCTGAGTAAACTAACCACCATTCTGTGTGTCGTATTTTGAGTTGTTCTGTTATTAATGAATATGAAATATTGTAATTTTACTGTTTCCAGTCATAACTTGCAAAGTACTCCTTTCACATCTCTTAACATCTAAAGTTTCCACAATTTTCACTTTTCCTTTAGTCAATAAAATTCTAAGTAATTTGAAAGTTCTGCCTCAAACTCAATTTAAATGTAACCGTCTTCTCTCCATCATAGGCTTGAGTTGTATTTCTGTTTGGAGTAAAGGGGGAAGACATGGGCAACCATGCTAAACACATCTCTAACATTTTTGAGCTATTACAAGTGTTGTAGTCACACAGACATGAGAGATAATAATTTCTATTATAAGCAAGTTTGTATTGGTCACAGGGTAATGTCAATTTGTCTGAGGTCATCTTCTGCTGGTGGAACACAGCTCCACCAATGTGATTGTCTTTTATGGGAATTACACAGGTTTACTTGGGAGGAGTGTTCAGTTTCCTCTAATTCTTTTAAATTACTGAAGAACCTTTAAGAAAAAATCAGATGGTTCTCTCTTAATCTCATCGGTGCTTCATGTCCCCAAGTCATTCTTGGTGAATTGTCCACTCAAGAGACTAGATGTCCCTGGGTGTTTTCTAGTGCCTGACATCTGTTTGAATGTTGGTGCCCCTTCATGAAAAATGCCAACTTCTTCTACAGGTTTTAAGGGAAGGTGTCCAAGAGCTAGGATTATACTTCTTCACAAGAATATTGTAACGGGTTTATTGATCTTTCTTTTGATACAAGATTTTCCAAGAAGTTTGAAGTTCTTAGAAATCCATAGACTAGGAAAGAATACTAATTTTAATGTGTATGCACTGCCTCCAATTGCAGAGGTTTTATGTCAAATGCACCTAATAACTACCTCCTTATGATTAATTTCATTCTGTTTGTGGCACAAGGATGAAACTCAAGATCCTACAGCTCATGAGTTATCCACCCAAGGCATGAAGTGATTACCTTCCCTTCTTAAATCTTTGCTTGTGGTTGAGCTGAAACTTTCTGCCATGAAACTTGACTTGGGGGCAGAAGACATTGTTGTTCCTTTAGCAGAAGAATATTTGTTCCCATTACTAACATTTATTTCTCATAAAATAGAAAGCCTATATATTTATGTTGAAAAACCCTCTCTCGCCCCATTTTTTCTCCTCTCTTTTAGTTAGCTAGGAGTGGAATGTGGAATGTATGTAATGTGGGTGGCAGCTGTAAGATTTTATGGACCCTTGTTAAGCCCTCAGGGATTGTGTCTGGCTCAGGGCTCAGTTTTTTTTGTTTTTTGTTTTTTTTTTTTTTTTTTGCAATTTTTAAATGTGAGAATAATTTCACTTTTGACTTCAGCCTTTGAGCTTTGCTCAAAAACATTCCATAATTTTGATTTTTACTGTTAAATAAATTACAGCATTCTTGTAGACAGTATATAAATCGGAGGTCAGCAAACTATGCCCCATAGAGCAAATCTGCTTGCCAACTGCTTTTATAGGTAAAGTTTTATTGAAACATAGTCACACTCATTTGTTTACTGTCTTTGGGTGCTTTTATGTTACAACAACAAAGTTGAGTTTTTGTGACAATGACTGTATGTTCCACAAGCCTAATATGTTTATTATCTGAACCTCTATAGAAATGTTTGCCAATTCCTGGTCTAAATAATTTCTTAATGTATATTCTTTAGTTTATCACTATTATCATCATTTTATAATAAAATCCCTCATAAAATTAGAGTTTTGTATATACCAAGGAGAGGTATGTGTCTTAGGTTTTGGATTTCTGTTGTTGCTAATTTTTGCAAAAATCATTTATCTTCTGTATTTTCAATACCTAATAATGACTAGTATATACCAGACACTCAGTAATGAATAAGCAGAACTGATTCAGAGTCCAGTTATGGCTTATGTATGGCTATAATCCTGGTTTCCTGGGGTTAGCCACTATAGAAATTGTTCTTGTGGCCGTTATTAAATAATATGAACCATTTTCTACAATGCAAACGAATCCGCTATGTTTTGAGAGGTTCATCTAGGAGTCTGCTCCTGAGGACCTACCAACTAGGATTGTCCTATCTAAGAGTGTGAGTTCAATCTAGTTTCAATTCTCTTTACTGCTTTCCCATGTTTCTTTTTTTTTTTTTTTTTTTTTTTTGAGACGGAGTCTCGCCCTGTCGCCCAGGCTGGAGTGCAGTGGCACTATCTCGGCTCACTGCAAACTCCGCCTCCCGGGTTTACGCCATTCTCCTGCCTCAGCCTCCCGAGTAGCTGGGACTACAGGCGCCCGCCACCTCGCCCGGCTAATTTTTTTGTATTTTTAGTAGAGACGGGGTTTCATTGTGTTAGCCAGGATGGTCTCGATCTCCTGACCTCGTGATCCGCCCGTCTCGGCCTCCCAAAGTGCTGGGATTACAGGCTTGAGCCACCGCGCCCGGCCCGCTTTCCCATGTTTCTATGGGAACCATCATCCCCTGAAGCTTTTTTTTTTCCCCCCTGAAATACAATGTATTATACCCGACATGGTCTTCAATATTTTATAAGCTGGATCTAAAACTGAGATCTGTGTTGCTAAGTGTAGTGAAAGAAAATAGCTGGAATCTTCAGACTTGTGTTTGAATCCTGACTGTGTGACTATCAGCAAGTTGTATAATTTTTGTGAGCCTTGCTTTCCTTATCTGTAAAGTAAAGGTAGAGAACTCATGTAACTTTTGTAATCAGAAACGGAAAGTCAAAGGACAAAATATACATAAAGCATTTATCTCAGTGCATTACCCATAGTACAAATTCAATAAAATTAGCTTTCTCTGCTCCCTTGAAAAAGGAACCTAAGTTCAGAAAGGGTAATTGCATTATACAGTCAGTTTGTGTTTTTAGAGTTCAAAAAAGAACAAGTGAGGGGCTGATGTATTTAGAGAAAGTTTTTGAACATTAAGGACAGTTCTCCTAAGACTTAAAAAGTACAATTACATCTGATGTACACTGTACTTTTGTTAAAGGCTTCTCTCTTGAATTTAATGATATTATTAGGAGCAAAGCCACAGGTTAACAAAGACCATTGTAACCAGAAGGGGTGGGAGAGTGGGAGCAGGCAGTTCTGGCTAACTTTGCTAAAAGAAGTTCAGAGGATTTATTCAGATTTTCAGATACATTTAACAGTATCCACAGCCACTGAAGTAGAAAAGGCATCAATTAAAGTTTATTGAGAAAGTTACACAATTTCAGGAGGCTTCAAGTCAGACTTAGAGGCTAATGGTGTTGGTTAATCAACAAAGAGCTAGCTAACTCCATAGCTTAGAATTTCAAGAATTCTCTAAACAGAAGATGGATTATCTAAATACTCTGGATAATTAGAACATGACAACTATTCACTAAAGAAAGTTTATAGTGGGAGATTTAATGAAATTAGGATTATGGTGTAAATAAGATATATTTTACACAGCCTATAGACTTGGGAACTTGCAGAGTACTGCAAACCAGTCATCAATTTACTGATGAGTTCATAGTGATTGGAAATTAGATGTTTTTCATGACTCTACATTGTATCTTGCTGGCATTTTGTAGAGAGCAATAACCAACTCTTGTTTTTGCACTCTATCCTTGTGACCACAGTTTTGAACACATCAATAAAGATGGATGACAGCTTATCTACTCTTTATGTATAAAGTTAATTGAAATATTTCATAGGATTTTTAGCCGCATTCAGAGTATACTTAGTTTCCTCTTCCAAATTCGCCAGTGCTGGGCAGAAACAGGGGTTTGGGGAGGTAAGCAGAGAGAGGCCAATAGTGCATTCTAGAAGAAATCTCAAGAAAACTCAATCCCAAAGTAATGGTGATTACCCTGTAACATGACACCCATTCTATTTGGTGGCCATTGCCACAAAAGAAGCAATCCTAGAGCTAGAAGACAAATAGATATCATATATTAGATATATTTGAATATCAGTGGTGGCATCTGAACATCAAGGCTATTACAGGTTTTCCTTTACTATCATGTGAGCTCAGCCATGTATTAGCGATCTTTACAAATAGATTTTGTTCAGAGGCAGTGGTCTTGGGTTATTTAGTCTGCAATATTTCTGAAAATGAAAGACTGAAAAAGTTTAGCTTCAAAAGGGAATAAATATATTGAGAAAAGCAGAGGATCAAACTTGGGCCAGTTCTCCCACATCAAAAAGTGGATAATCTTATTAGAGGCAGACACCAGGAAGTAAATGTCTTTCTTGACTCTTCAACCTCTTGTGAAATCATCTGGTTTTCCAGAAAATGCTTAGTGGCTGTCATGTGTGTACAAATCTTTATACTTGTGTTAAGTACATGTGAGCTGTACATCAATATGTACTACAAGTGATAAGGTTGAGAATGTCCCATTTACTAGAATTCTTCTGATAGTACATGCAATATTTGAGAGTGATTTCTTGATAGGTTAATTTAAGATGGAATTTGAATCATTGTGAGACTGTCAGATAATACTGACATTTATAGAGAAGGGAATTAATCTGCATTCCAGATGACGAGGTGTTTTGTTTTGAATATGTTTTGACTCTTTGATTTTTTTTTTTAAATGGGAGAAGGGTATAAGAAAGAGAAATGAGGGGAATGTATATAATTTAGAGGTCAGATGGCAGTAAACCCATTCTCTCTTTATTTTTCATTTCTAGTAAAATTTACTGAAATTCATGATATACTTATTGAGAGCTTTGTGGACACCCATATTTGGGAAGAATAAAAGTAATGATGTGAAAGAGTAGCATGTGTAAAACCACAGAAATTGGAGGTAGGAGGTAATTCTCAGAGATTAGCAGAAACTTAACTTAGTGAGTTTTTTGTTGTTGTTGTTGTTGTTCTATGCAGTTTCATAGTAATCTTACTTTGTTCTTGAGGGCTGGAGAGGCCCCAGAAGACATTTAGGCTGCACTCATGTGCCCATGTACCTGCTGCAGCAGAGCTTTCCCTCATTTTGTGATATTTTCCACAAGAAACAAGATGGATTTGACTTTTGTGGAATTACTGAACCGGAGACAGCAACTTACACACAGTTATTGGCTCTAATACTTGTCTCTGCAGCTCTATAAGATGAACACAGATGTGACTCAGTAGTGATTTAACAACCATCAATCCACCCTTAGGATAATTTATGTGAGCCAGTAATGTCACTTGCTGCTACACAGACATCAGCACTGGAGCTGTTGCATGGGGAATTGCTCTATGGGCCAACAGGGGAAGAAAAGAGAAAAGAATTAGATTTTATAGTGCACTCACATTTTTTCTTTATTTTTGTATTTTTAGCCCACTTTCTGATATTAAATAAAGTTTTTGTTTCTATAGTTTGATTTCAAAGTTATATTTTTCCAAAATACAAGACTGCTTGGATAGTGAGAATATTATATTTCTCTCTCTCTCTGTCTCTCTCACTGTCTCTCTCTCTCTCTCTCTCTCTCTCTCTCACACACACACACACACTTTTAGCAATGCACTTTTTTTTGTTCATTAATCTTGCAGTCAGACATGCTCAATCAAATTGTGTTTAACCCGTTGCCTATGCTTTCAATTTTCTAATGTAGTTCTTTATCCAGATTTTTTATTTCTATCAATGCCTAATGGGCCTACAAATTTCTAGTTTATTAAATAAGAGACATTCTATGAATCAAAATTGATTAGTATAATATATAAATATTGTAAAGTTAAGGTATTTTTTTAAGATTATAAAATTTCTTTCTTTAACTGTCCTCTCTCCTTTTTCCTACTCTTTTTCTCACTCAATTTGTTCTCACATCGAAAATACTTCTTTGGGGCAAACATCTCACACTACTTAGCATGAAATATTGAACTGGCAACAAATAACTATTTGTTGAAGTGGCTGACCGAGTAAAACTTTTTTTTTTAACCATTTTTTCTCCTGGAGTATTTTTACAGATTTTCTTCATAAATTTCAGAGCCTGCTCTCTGACTTATGACAGAATCCATACCTACAGATACATATTCATGGAGTATTGTCTTATCTTATGTATTAAACTTATGTGAATCTACATTTAAATACTCGCCGTACAAACAAAACATGCTTATAATTTAAATTCTACAGTTTACTGTCTTCCTAGTTCCCTAAATGGGTGAGCCAGGCGTGGGAGTTAGGAATATGCTGCCCCTTAGTCTCAGTTCTGAAAATCATCTGTCAGTGTAAACTCACAGTGTTATATGTAATTCTGTTGAAAGATACACAAATGTTAACCAATTTTATATGGTTCTCAATCAAAGAAATAATGACCTATTTCTAATGGAGGAAACTTTGTTGTTCTGTAGTTAATAAAGGTGGCTAGGAGTGTGTTTTAAATCAGGCATTTTTCTAAAGTATTTCCAAGGGCCTTTGACTCTTCATTGTGGAACCGAACTCATTATAAAGTAAAACTTTATTGTGTATGTTTTCTCAGTATATACCTACAACATGTGGGTATGCATACACATGTGTAAAAATTAATGATGAAACACATATTTGTGGTAGTATGTATGTGTATGATATATATACATATAAAAATCATATTGATATTATTTGGCCGTATTCAATAACTTCATTGCACAAACTGCGTGTGATAGAAATTTCAAAAATTCTTCAATCACATTCATTCATTCTTGGTGTTGTACACTACATGGGTTTGTACAAAGGTACAATGACATGTACCCACTATTATAGTGTCACACAGAATAGTTTCACTGCCTTAAAATCTTCTGTGCTTGCCTATTCATCTCTGCCTCTCCCCAACCCCTGGCAATCACTCATCATTTTATTGTCTCCATAGTTTTGCCTTTTCTAGAATGTCATACGGTTGAAATTGTACAGCATGTAATTTTTCCAGGTTGGCTTTTTTCACTGTGTAATATACATTTGTTTTCTTCATGTCTTTTCCTACTTATATTTTCACCTGTTATTTCTCTTTGTTAGAAGTTATTGTAAAACAAAAATAGTAAGGTAGAAAAATGATATTGTGGTTTTAAGATGAGTTTAAATTATAACACAATTATTTGTTAATTGACTACTTAATCAAAAGGATACATGACTTATCTAAAATGTCTTTCATTGAGCTAAATGTTAGGTTCTGACTGGAATCTATAAGGCTTGGAATTGAACTCAGGCTCTCCTATATTGTACGTGGATTTTTTCATAACTAGCCGAACATTATTTCTGTGTACAAATTAAAATAATTATTCATACCTTGCAAGGATGTTATGATTAAATGAAACATGAATATAAAATGTTTGAACTTCTCATGCTAAGCCTGATACAGAATAGTTTTAACACAAATTTCTGTATGACTGAATGAAAGTAAATGAATACATGAATTAACTGAATAAATGAACAGAGAGACCATTATTAAAGCAAAGTAGACTTGTATTTTTAATTTGAAAAAATTGTATTTTAATTTTAAATTTTGAAACAATTTTAAATTACAGAAATATTTTAAGTATTGTACAAGAATGTTTGTTTTTTGACCACTAGAAAATAACTACTGATCTAATGCCCAATGTCTTAGAATACACGTATGCAGTCACAATATAACAACCCAAATCAGTGAAATTTACATTGATTCATTACTATAGTCCAATCCACAGGCCCCATTCAAGTTTCACCAATAGTTTTAATAAAAATCTCTTAATTCAAAATGATCCAGTTTAGAATCGAGCATTGCATTTAGTTGTAATATATCTTCAGTTTCTTCTTTCTTAGCACTTCTTTGACTTTCATTTTTTTGACGTTTTAAA
Organism: Macaca mulatta; assembly: GCF_049350105.2. Taxonomy (NCBI): domain Eukaryota; kingdom Metazoa; phylum Chordata; class Mammalia; order Primates; family Cercopithecidae; genus Macaca; species Macaca mulatta. Next base: position 129,954,565 of record NC_133411.1, read on the forward strand.
ATATTACAGGCTAGTTTGTTGTTCATTTGTTGTTTGTTCTTCCTTAGAATATCTTCCAATTTTGTTCTTTCTGATATTTTCGCATGATTAGATTCATTTTGGGCACTTTTGGCAGAAATACCACAAAAGTGACACTTTGTTTTCACCAGTCCAACCTATCAGATGATGCATAATTTTGATTTGTCCTGCTAATGAAAATAATTGTACTTGATTTTTAATTAAACGTGTATCTGCCTGACTTCTCCATTTGAAAGAGTCTCTTTTCTACTTTCAAAACAATATAACTTTAATGGAAGATACGTTAAAACTATATAGATACCTCTTCCATTTTAATGCTTTAAATTGATATACTTTTGTGTGTTTGTTAGCTTATAGCTATATAGATTATAGCTTCTTATTTTGTTAGCCAATTTGTAATTCGGTGCTATCATTGTGTTTTGTTTGCTTTTAATACTACTCATACGGTTGCTGGCCTGAGAAGTAGGAGCCTCTTGAAGCTGGTTTCTGTATTCTTTTAGCATGTCTCCACCTTTCTTTAAGCTTTTCTTAGTTTCCAGCCCAACAGTAAGTTCCAGGTATATTCTGTACTTTTCCTGCCCCAGCATTGGAATTCACCATATATCCAAGTTCCTCTTAGAGGAGAATGTGTTCAGAAGCCAAAATTTATATACTACATGTGCTTATTGCCATTGGGGTGTTGCTACTCCCAGGCCCTCTCAATAGACAGAGCTACAGAAAGATATTTTATATGTATAGTATTATATTATATATAGATATACACTGTTTTATATTTTTATCTATAAATATTATGTAGCATAAATCCACAATATTTCTTTATTTTTTATTTATTTATTTATTTTTGATATAGTGTCTCACTCTGTGGCCCAGGCTGGAGTGCAGTAGCACAATCATAGCTCATGGCAGCCTTGAACTCCTGAGCTCAAGCAATCCTCCTGTCTCAACCTCCAGAGTAGCTGGGATTGTGGGCCTGAGCCACCAGACCTGGCTCACAATGACACTTCTAATTCCAATTCAACACCTCAGCATGCATTCTAGTTTTTCCTTTCCATTCTTTCTTTGATAGTGAGAATCCTAGCTCCCATTACACTTCATATGTGTTTTGTCAATTGATTCCTATGGGAGATCAAGAGTAACCAATCTCCCATCTCCATGATCACTCCTCCACCAGTTAGATGCCCGCTGAACCCCACTCTAACTAGATCCTCTTCATGGCTTCAGCTTCTATTGCACTGGGGCATGTTGCCTCATGGATGCCTTCCCCACTCCACTCAAGTTCCAGTCTCCCACATTAGAGTGCCTGGATGTTCTTCTTGCCATATTTGGGCTCCAAATCTCTACACCTGTCTGCTCCCATGATTCCTCACCCTGCTGCAACTCTGATAACCCATGCTGGGTTGACTCTTGTACAGTTGCCATCCTTACCTTGATTGAGCTTTTACTCCATACATAAGGCACCTTTATGGACACCTTTCTCATCCTACTTGGACGCCAAAACCCTGCAGCAGGATGATGCACTTCCTTCACATCCTGCTTGAGATCCAACTCCCTGCACAGGACCGCCCCAATATATGCATACCCACCTCAGCTTGCTCTAGCTCTGACTCCCCATACCAAACTGTCCAGCCACACCCATGTTTCTATGCAGATATCCTCATCACCTTGCTTGGGCTTCAACACCCCACTCTGGTCCCAAGAATTCCCATCCCCAGTGCAGACATACCCTGCTCTGCTTCACTTAATGGTTTGGCAAATCAATTATTTAGGAAGCAAAAGGGAGAGGAAGAAAAGCAAGAGACAGAGGCAGAGTCCTTATGGAGTCTTAAAGCATCTCATTTACTTACTTAGTTAAAATACAACAGAAAATAGGAAGAAAAATATGAAATACTCTTAAATACATTTACCAAAGATAAGTACTACCCGAATATAAGCTCATAAATGTCAAAATTCATATATTTCTATATTTGTATCCTCAGTATCTAGCAGATAGACTGGCATGTGACAAATATTTATCTTTAATGAGTTTTAACTTTAACATAGGGAAGAGTTCAAAGTTTACATTTTAAATTCCATTTTAAAATTTTCAATGAGTTTAAACAAATCTCCCCCATTATTTTTATAATTTAAAATATGTTAAATAAAATGTAATTGAGTTCAAAAGAACTTTGAATTTTCAGTTATGTCTTCTTGCTTTTGCATAATTAATTTTTCTCTATCTATTGCATAATTCCTACAGATATGAAAATAGACTGTGGCCTCAGCCCTCCCCTTGTGCCACATCTCCATGTCCATTCATCCCTTTCCATCCTTGTGCCACTAACTTACTCTAAACCATTGTAATCTCTCACCTGGAAAATACGCAGATTCTTCACAGAGGGAAGGGGGCATATTGGTTCTTCGCTGGTCTTTCTGCTTCTACTCTTTCCTCCTCCAGTCTTTTCTCCAAGTAGCAGTGTGAGTCTTAATCTCAGTTTCCTCCTCAGCTTTATTTCATGTCTCTTATTCACTACCTCAGACAACTGACCTCATAATAATTCCTTTAACACACTGAACTGTTTTTGTGGGATGCTTTTTTACTGATCCTTCTCAGGCTTGGAATGGTTGCCCACATTTCTTTAAAATTTTTCTTTTTCTTCCATATTTAGTTCTCAGCTTTAATAGTAATTCTTTCTAGAGGCTATGCTATTTATCCAAATTCTTATGCTTACACCTTTCACTTTTCATAGACTATAATTATCTTACTTTTTCTTCTTATTTTTAAAAATTACCTCTCAGTCTCATAGGAAATAGACTCCATCATGGTACGCACCATGTCTATCTTGTTACTCATTATATTCTAAGTAGACACGTTAGCTGTTCAATAAACATCTGCTGAATACATGAATAATAATCCTAACACATTCCCCCTAATAAAATGAGAATGGATAAGACAGTTTTAAATATTTGTGCTCTGTGGAAATAAATATTATATATATTGTCATTAGCCTTTCCAAATATGCCTTCAATGAAAATTTAAAAAATCATGTGTGTGGTTTCTAAAAAAAAGGGGAGTGTTATCGTACAATATCTATACTGACATTTATTTGGGTCATATTGAATTTTAACTTATCAGAAACTTATGTAAATTAAACGTCTCCATTTAACATAAAATATGCCTACAAACACAACATAGTTGGATTTCCAAGCTTAGCTAAATAGTTTTGCTTTCCATTAACTTACAAATATGTACAAACAAAGCCCAGAACTCAAGAAAACCACTGACACATCAGCATGTCAATCCTTACTCTTTGCCAGCTTAATAGATGCATAAGATTTTGAATATTCACATCATATGTATGTGGGTGAAATGAGAGAAGGAAGCAAACTGAATACTTACATACCCAATTATTGTGTGATTGTGTGTTTGCCTTTGATATACTTATGGTCAACAGCAATTGATGAGATCCCAATGATGTCAAAAAGCAATTTATTCTGAAACAGGGGTTGGCAAACTGGCCTGTGGCATGTTTCTTTTCAGCCCTCTAGATAAGAGTTGTTTTCACATTTTTAAAGAATTACATATGCACACACCTGAAAAAATATATATGTAAGATAAATTATATGCTATCTGAAAGCTCAGAATATTTACTCTGTAGCTCTTTATAGAAAAAAAAAAAGCCATCCTATGTTTAAAGCATAAATGAAGAAAAATGTAGGAAAATGATAGAACATATTAATCTAATGTAAATAAGAAGACACATTTAGGAATGTGACATTCATAATTGAATGTTCAGATTTTCAGTCCCTTTTGATGTGATATTTAGTCATTACTTGCCTGAGATCCCTCTATGGAAAAACTTATGTCATGATCTGCCAGCTGTAAGTTGCTGATCCTGTTTCTCTTTTGCTACAAACTTCTACATACCTACTTCTCTCTTCAGCTGTAGGCTAAGGTTTATTTGTAAGTTCTAGACATTAACAACTAAGAGGAGTCAGGTATTATTCAAGAACTACTTTCGTGCCTATACCTGCCATTCTTCTCTACTTCCATTCCATAACTTATTTTTTTCTGAGAGGGAGTTTTGCTCTTGTTGCCCAAGCTGGAGTGCAATGGCACAATCTAGGCTCACTGCAACCTCCACCTCCCGGGTTCAAGTGATTCTCCTGCCTCAGCCTCCCAGGTAGCTGGCATTATTGGCATGTGCCACCACGCCTGGCTAATTTTTTGTATTTTGTAGAGATGGGGTTTCACCATATTGGTCAGGCTAATGTTGAACTCCTGACCTCAAGTGATCCAACCACCTCAGCCTCCCAAAGTGCTGGGATTACAGACATGAGCCACCATTTTTGGCCCCATTCCATATCTTCTATAAACTTGCTTTTCCGAATATATTGTTATGTTCCAGGAACTGCAGTTTATAACATTTTTTTTGAAAAATTGTTCAATGCAAGAATATCACAATTTTGTAGGGAGGTGTATTAGTCTGTTTTCACACTGCTATAAAGAAATATCTGAGACTGGGTTATTTCTGAAGAAACTTACAATCACGGTGGAAGGCAAAGGGGAAGCAAGGACCTTCTTCACATGGTGGCAGGAGAGAGAGAGCAAAGAAAGAAGTGTTACACTTTTAAACCATCAGATCTTGTGAGAATTCACTCATTATCAGATGAACAGCATGGGGGAAGTGCCCCATTATCCATTCACCTCCCAAGTACCTCCCCGCACACGTGGGGATTACAATTCGAGATGAGACTTGGGTGGGGACACAGAGCCAAACCCTATCAGGAGGCCAATACAAAATAATAATTTCTACATATTCTTTAATAAAGCTTTTCTTGTGTCACACTAGTACTCAAATATTTTAGTATCTTTCTGCTCTTCTTTGAATGCTTCTTGACAGTATCCATTGCCTGTATTCCTCGCCATCTTTCTGCCTCATTGTCTTTTACTGACTTTTGATCTTAGATTAATTTCCATCACTGACTGCTAAATTATATTCTTATTTTAAGCACCCCTATGGATATCCTGCTTGAATTTGGCTGACTTTCTTCGAGTCTTACAGTTATTGTCAGATTTAACCCCTTTTTTCTTGTTTGGGTTCTATAGTGATTATGTTTCATCGCCCACTATGATGTTAGAGACAAAGTTATTTTATTTTATTCTCTCTTTTTTTACAAGACATCTGTTTAGAAATATCGGTAAATTGAGTGTTATAATTATCTATAGAGAGCATTCATTTTAACTCCTGGGGCTTGTTTTTCTCTCAGGAAACATTTTACATATTGTCTATTTCATGAAAATAGTTTTTCTCTTCTAAAAACTGCTCAGCCTGACTGCTGGACACAGCTTAAAAGCCACCAGGATTGTGGACTGAGAGTGGGTGAATGGTTGTTAAGGTCTTATTGATTTTACAAGTTAAAGAATGACTGAGTGTTTTTTTTTTCCCCTTCTAAGGAAGTCTGTATTCTATTTTTCTGGACATCAACTGTACCATAGGAAAGCAATAAAATGGGAGTGTCTAGAGTAGTTCCCACTACTAGGAGCTTTAAGCAGTCTTTGGGGGAATTATGCTCCAGGGAGGTTTTAGAGTGTAGTATTTAGACTGGCTGTCTAGACAGTAGGAAATGAAAATCTGGCAGCCAAAGCTGTGCAATAGACTGTTATGCATACTGAGTTAGGTGCAGTCATAAGCTGCTTCGTGTCTACATGGAAGGCTAAGATAGATTTAACTTACACCATATTTGCCATGGTGACTCACATTACCAAAACCTCTCAAACAGCTTCTGACTCTATGTAATACTCAGAAAATTTTAATGTTCCCATATTCATAAGTATTGAGTATCCTTGTTTAGATTTCTAAAGTTTTACTATCATAAAGTGTAAGTAAAATTTCTCTGTCATGACAGGTTAAGTTTTCTTCTCTTATTTTTAGAAACGGAATACAGATTAATGATCTGAATATATGTGGCACATTTTTTATTAGAGTTGTAGCAAATAAGAACTTTTTATGTCTTTGTTTTGTAAAGTGAATCACACTAAAATTCAGAGACTTGGCTGTTTGATGTAGAAATATATGAATATTCAAGATAAACTCTTACCAGATATAAAGGAATTTTTATAAAGCTATGTCTTTTGTATCTTTTACTTGTCTTTTAAGTTGCCGTTTCTATGGAGGAATTGCTTTTCCATTTTAAATGCAAGGGAATTAGACCTATATGTATTCTGAGAAACAAATTTTGAAAAATAAATTCTATCAGTGAATTATCATGATTTTGGCAGGTGAATTCTGAGGACATAAATATTTTTAATAGTGTGAAACATATGTTTTTGGAATAACAGAATTTTAGCTTTATTTACCAGGCAACATATTGACTTTTCTTTCTTTCTTTTCTTTTTTATTAATTTTTTTTGTTGTTAACAAATAATTTATGTGCCATTTGTTCAAGAATCTCCTGGAGTTTATGTGTCACTGGTCCAAGAGACTCCGGATGCTCCTGGAGATTATTCTTCCTATCCTTTAGAAAAAATCATAGTTAAGACTGTGAAATTACTCTATCATTCAGACAATAATTTTCAAGTTGTTGACTACAACAAATTAAGCTTTTTACTCTCTAGGTAAGAATGTTTTCATACAAATATAACTTTTTATATAAATAAAACTTTTCAGACTATAAAACCATTGAAGCCACATCACTCAATAGATTATTTTTCAGTTTCATATATTCATTATAGAAACCATGGATTAATGTCCAACTTTTCAGATTTCTATATAATTAACTTGATTTTCTTTAGAAGATTTAAAAGTAGAAATCATTTAGGCAGAGATCTTCTTAAGGCCTGAAATTTGATCTGAAATAACTACAGAAGATTTTTGGCATAAATTTAAGGATTACAAGTGCAATTTTGTTACATGGATATATTGCATAGTGCTTAAGGCTGGGCTATTAATGTATCCATCATTCAAATAATGTACATTGTACCCAGTAAGTAATTTATCAACCCTGTCCTACCATCCACCTTTCCCAGTCTTCAATGTCTATTATCCCACATTCTAGGCCAGGTGTACACATTATTTAGCTCCCACTTATAAGTGAGAACATGCAACACTTGACTTTCTGTTTCTGAATTATTTCACTTACCACGACACACACCACATGTATCTATCTATGTATCTATCTATCATCTATCTTATTACACATTTTTAATCCAATTATGCTTTTATAGACACTTAGGTTGATTCCATATCTTTGCTATTGTGAGTAGTGCTGCAGTAAACAGAGTGCAGCTATTTTTAATAAAGTGATTTCTGTGGGTAGATACCCAGTAGTGAGATTGCTGGATTGAATGGTAGCTCTATGTTTAATTCTTTGACAAATCTTCAAACTGTTTACCATAGAGGCTTTATTAATTTACATTCCCACCAATGATGTATAAGCATTTCCTTTTCTCTGCACCCTTGCCAACATCTGTTTTTTGATTTTTGTATTTTTCTCTTTTTCATAATGGTGTAAAATGATATCTAATTGTGGTTTTAATTTGCATCTCTTTGGTGATTAGTGATGTTGAGCATTGTTCTGCTATGCTTATTGGCCAGTTGTATGTCTTTTTTCAAAGAAAGTCTGTTAATATTATTTGTCCACTTCATAATGGTTATCTGCTTTTGTTGCTGTTGTTGAATTGTTTGAGATCCTTGTAAACCTTAGACATCAGTCCCCTCTCGAACCATAGGGTACAAATATTTTTCCCCATCCTGTAGATTGTCTGTCCCTCTGTTGGTAATGTCTTTTGCTATGCAGAAGCTTTTTAGTTTAATTAACTCTCATTCATCTATATTAGTTTTTTGTTGCTTGTGCTTTTGAAGTCTTAGTCATAAATTCTTTGCCTAGATCAATGTACAGAAGACTGAGTAAGGGTATTCTGATCCATTTCATTAAAAGTTGTCATTATTCTAGTCAAAATTCTCAAAATTGAATTGGGAATTATGACATAATTATAAATATGTAATCTTATTAAATAAAAATGCTCTGAAAATTATAGAAGGTTTAATAACATTTTCAGTGACCATTCATTTTTGGAACATTCCTCTAAAATAGTTAATATGCTTCATTCCATTTTTTAGAGATGGAGAAAATAGTGTTTGATTGTGATTCCGACTTTTTTTCTGGTAAAGATTCTTGGAGGGCTATGAAAACTAGTGCCTGGAAGAATCTGAGTCTGCTGTGTGTAATTGAAAAAACTCTCCAAGTCATTGAGATTTCCATCCACATGTCTCAAATTGAATAGCAGTAAATGTACTACAATTTTATAGAGTATCATTCATGAATTATGGTGGTTTTTTTTTTTTTTTTTTTTGAAAAAGTCTTTCTCTGTCACTCAGACTGGTGTGTTCCTGGCTCACTGCAACCCCCACCTCCCAGGTTCAAGCAATTCTCCCACCTCCTCATCCTCCAAGTAGCTGGAACTACAGGCATGTGCCACCACACCCAACTACTTTCTGTATTTTTAGTAGAGATGGAGTTTCGCCATATTGGCCAGGCTGGTCTCAAACTCGTAGCCTCAAGTGATCTGCCCACCTCAGCCTCCCAAACTGCTGGGATTACGGTAATTATGATGTTTTCTTTACACAGATGCAGTTACTATTTATCTGTCCCTATTATAAGCAGAGTGGATCATTTAGTCAAAATTAAAGAGATTTTAAAAGGGTATATTACATTATTTAATAAAGTCTTACGTACAAATTACAGCAAGAAGAAAATCCTACATTGAAAACATCTAATGGATTTTATTATTTGTCAAAAATACTTAATAGTGAGTGTCACCTATGCCAGAAACAGATAAAATAAAAACATTTAGGTATAGTTTTTGCCTTTAGAAAACTCAAATTATAGTAAAAAAATTACACATACACAAATAAACATATTTCAGTGTGATCGGCTCGTCACTTTTTATGCAGTAAATATGGTAGGACACACAGATAATAATTGTTCATTTCAAGCTGTCTACAGATTATGGTGTGGCAGAGAAACAAAAGAGCCATACAAAGCTTCAGATAAGAAGGAAAATAGTGAATGATTTTAAGTTTTTAACTGTTGGAGTTGTATACTCAATTAACTTGATTGTTCGGCGTGAAAGTGTGAATCACTTCTGTTCATATGATTAATTGAGACAGCTCTCTCTGATTTTTATTAAAAATTATGAATTAATGCATTAAAAATATTGTGGCATTGTTGAAGATTAGGAAGTAAACCAGAGACCATGCAAGAATACCGAAGAAAGGAAGAATTTTTCTGAATAATGAAAAATTTGAATGTTGGTTGATGTGTGGTCTCTTAGGATATTTCAGATGAGTTAGTCCAGTGATGGTGGAATGTGCATATTAGGACTTAGAAGAGTCATCAGCATAAATGTGGTGGAGTGAAAACTCTGAGCTGGGTGCAGTCATGAAGCAAAGAACACAGAATGGGGACCTAACTCTGGGGTCCCAGTGTGAACACAGCAAACACTAAAGACACTGGAACCATCTATCCAGAAAAGTAGGAAAAATCTAGGATGCTCATGACTTAGAAAATTTTGATAATAGACAAAGTAGGTACAAAATATAAAATTCAGAAAATATTTGTCAGATTTTATAATATTGAGGTCTGTGATGACCTTGACTAGAAGAGCAACTTGGGAAAGATGAGGGTGCCAGATTATAGTGGATTTTCAAGCAAATGAAGACAGATTAAAGGAGATAAATGTGGAATATGGATTATCATTTCAAGAAACCTAGAAGAAACAGCACAGAGTACAAGCAAAATAGAGTTAGGCAGACAAACATAGCCAGAAGTCCCAGAGTGGGAGAGACACGAACTTCGTGCAAGCTGGGGAAAGAACTAGTAGCAAGGGAAAGATTAAAGGAGCAGAGAGAGGATTCTACTCCTTGTCAGATGAGTTACATGGTGAATGGTGTCTCTTGGTTGCTTTATTTACTATATTTAGTAACTTAAAGAAAATACATAACCTTTTCCAAATCTTTTCTCAATGTTTTATTTTTAATACTGTAGAGGGTTGGTGTTAGGACTCATCCTTTCTTTCCCAGAATAGAATGACCTCAGGTAGGATATGAGAAGAAGACAAAGACAAATGGTCTGTTGCCCCATACCTGGGGAGTGTTTGCTGTTGTGTTTGACACGTAGGAATGCAGATGAGGAGGATAGCTACTGTTCCTCTGCTTTATGAGGATGGGCCCTCACCTGGTGATTAGAGACAGGTACTCTCTCTTCCTTAGCTTCTACTGAGAGAAGAGACTCTCACTCAGAAAGATGCTAAATGTATGCTGTTGATGTTTTTAGGTGAACAGTTGAGTCAACATCCCAAAGCCACACATAGAGGAATTACAAGTTGGTACGTAAATAATTAGCTCATCTCCATGTGCTTCAGAAAGCTATTGCACAATGGGAGTACCAATATCTTATGGCTCTTTTGTGAGATGGAGGAAGCTGGACTAAGGGGTTTACTTGGTAATATATGTTGGAGGCTCTATCTCCAGGCCCTTCTTTCCATCAGTATAATTTGCAACCACTTACCCCTCAAGATGTTTCGTCATTGCAGTTCTTATGACTCTTTTCCTTACTTTTTTCAAGATACAACAGTATTACTTGAAAAACACAAAAGCTTTCTATTTTTATATCTTTGATTCTGCTTATTGAAAAAAATCATTATTGTGTTAAGAACAATTTTTATTCTTTCCTATGATTGCTTTTATTATAAAGTGCCACCACATAAGCACTGAATGGCTCTGTTTGAGTCATCTTAGATAAATGGTGGTATTTAAAAACAGATTCCTTTCTTTATAACAGGGAGAAGGGGTCATCAGTCCAACCCATTACAAGCAGATCTTTGTAATGTGCAGGTGTAAAACATAAAACAGAGCAAAATGACCAGCTTTATGGGCAGAGGCCCAGTGCCAAGACTCACTGCATGATCTCTAGACCCAAGATCGGTGTTCTGTGTCATTATGACTCTTGTGGCTATTGCTTCCAGGGGAATAAAGCACAAAAATTTTTAATAAGCTGGAAACATTGTTAATGTGATTTTAATTAAGTGGAACAAAATATATGCATTACCTTCACTGATACAAATGTTAATTTTAAATTAGACTGGAGATTTTTCTGTACTGCTTGGCTACCATGAAGAGGGAGACAGAACTCCTCACTGGTGAGGTTAATTATGGGGTGTGGTAACATCCTTCTGCTTAAGACCTATGTAACTGGGTTTTGGAGGGTCTTCTAGATACCTACAGCTGGCTATCAGGACCCACATGTGAAAACAAGTCTTTCACTCTAAAGGGGTCATAGCAGTCAGAAACTGGGGTTAAAGACTTCTATGTAGGTTCTTAAAGACAGTCGAAAGGCCCTCCTGGAGTTCAGCACTACTCCACCAGTTCTACTAGTTTACAGGAAGAACTTGAATTGCAGAGAAAAGGACTTAAGGAAAGACTTCTTGAGTCTTGTGGATTGACTCAAGGAATATTGCTAAAGTACTTTTTCCTCCAATCAAGAAGATGGGAGTTGGTTTTCCCTTCTTTGAAGCCAAATGAAGAAACTAAAATATTAGAAAAAGTAGTTATAAACATTTGGGGAGGGTCTATAAGAAGAGGAAATTAGGATGCAATTCCTCTTTAAAAATATGCTTAGGGCTGGGCATGGTGGCTCACGCCTGTAATCCCAGCACTTTGGGAGGCCAAGGTGGGCTGATCACCTGAGGTCAGGTGTTTGAGACTAGCCTGGCCAACATGGCGAAACCTTGTCTCTACTAAAAGTACAAAAATTAGCTGGGTGTGGTGGTGGGCACCTGTAATCCCAGCTACTCAGGAGGCTGAGGCAGGAGAATCGCTTGAACACGAGAGGCGGAGGTTGCAGTGAGTCGAGATCGCGCCACTGCACTCCAGCCTGGATGACAAGAGCAAGACCCCATCTTAAAATATATATATGTGTGTGTGTGTGTGTGTGTATGTGTGTGTGTGTGTGTGTGTGTGTGTGTGTACATATATTTAGATTTGATCCATCTTCAAGTAGAGTCAAAGAAAGGGAATGAAGAGGCCGGGCGCGGTGGCTCAAGCCTGTAATCCCAGCACTTTGGGAGGCCAAGACAGGCGGATCACGAGGTCAGGAGATCGAGACCATCCTGGCTAACACGGTGAAACCCCGTCTCTACTAAAAAATACAAAAAAAAACCTAGCCAGGCGAGGTGGCGGGCGCCTGTAGTCCCAGCTACTCGGGAGGCTGAGGCAGGAGAATGGCGTAAACCCGGGAGGTGGAGCTTGCAGTGAGCCGAGATCGCGCCACTGCACTCCAGCCTGGGTGACAGAGCCAGACACCGTCTCAAAAAAAAAAAAAAAAAAAAAAGAAAAAAAAAAAAGAAAAAAAAATAGCCGGGCGAGGTGGCGGGCGCCTGTAGTCCCAGCTACTCGGGAGGCTGAGGCAGGAGAATGGCGTAAACCCGGGAGGCGGAGCTTGCAGTGAGCTGAGATCCGGCCACTGCACTCCAGCCTGGGTGACAGAGCGAGACTCCGTCTCAATAAATAAATAAATAAATAAATAAATAAATAATAATTAACATTTTGACCCACTGGAACATATTTGTATTGCAGGGAGAACGAATCTAAATTTGTTCTTTTGGCCCAAAGGTTTCTCCAACATCATGTATTCAACAAAGCTCCCCCTCTCTTGGCTCTTGGGGACCTATATCCTCACGCATTGGTGCAACTGTGTACAAGACGTGCTCTGGCCCAAGGTGACACGCCTGCTGCCCCACTCCCACTGCAGGCACTGCGGCCTGCTAACTTTCAACAGCTGCCAGAGCAGGCAGCTCCCTGCATGCTTCCCTTCCTTAACACATCCTGTCCTATTACCAAATTCATTTTCAAACCTAATTTAAGGCCAGCCTTTCAATACTCAGCAGAGCCATCAACAGGATTCTGGGACCTTAGTAAGAATCAAAACAACAACTCCCGTCTGTCAGGACAGTGGTTGTCTCCAAAGCACTTCCAAGGTATGAGCCGACCTAGTCCTACCTGATATGATGACAGACCTACGGACATGGCACGGCACATGTGGTGCGCACATGCACACACGCATGCACACACACACGTGCACACACACGCGCACACACATGCACACACGCACGCACACACACGTCCACACACGCGCACACACGTGCACGCACACACGCACGCACACACGCGCGCACACACACGCACACACACACGCACACACACCTGCACACACGCACGCACACACGCACGCACACACGCACACGCACACACATGCACACACGCGCACGCACACACACACATGCGCACACACACGCACACCAGGTCAGCATGGAATTCGTTGACAGCCATGGAGCGCGGTGAGGCCCAGGAGGCTTTGCAATCCGACTCCCAAGGTGAGAATCCAGGCCACACCACATTCTTACTGTGTAATTTTGGGGAAGCCTCAGGTTGCTCTTCTATAAAATGGTAAAGATAACAGTATCGGCCTGGCGCAGTGGCTCAAGCCTGTAATCCCAGCACTTTGGGAGGCCGAGATGGGTGGATCACGAGGTCAGGAGATCGAGACCATCCTGGCTAACCCGGTGAAACCCCGTCTCTAAAAAATACAAAAAACTAGCCGGACGTGGTGGCGGGCAGCTGTAATCCCAGCTACTGGGGAGGCTGAGGCAGGAGAACGGCGTAAACCCGGGAGGCGGAGCTTGCAGTGAGCTGAGATCCGGCCACTGCACTCTAGCCTGGGCGACAGAGCGAGACTCCGTCTCAAAAAAAAAAAAAAAAACAGTATCTACTTCACTGGGTCACTGTGGGAAATGCAACAGGTGATATATGCACAGGACTTGCACAGTGTCCAGCACAGGACCTGAAACTGTGAGTGCTCATTCTCATGCTTACTGTTGGATGCAGCATCTGCTCCAACTCTGCCCTGCAAGGCCCCTCCTTTCCTCTTGGTTGTCTGGGATGAGCTCCCTCTGGGCTACTGGAGTGCCAGGGCTAGGTGCTCTGAAGTCCCGCCGCCAGTGCCAGTGAGAGATAAAGCCAGCTGGGCTTAAGGGATGGGTGGGGACTTGGAGAACTTTTCTGTCTAGCTAAAGGTTTGTAAATGCACCAATCAGCACTCTGTGTCTAGCTAAAAGTTTGTGAACACACCAATCAGCATGCTGTCAAAATGGACCAATCAGCTCTCTGTAAAGCGGACCAATCAGCTCTCTTCAAAATGGACCAATCAGTAGGATGTGGGTGGGGCCAGATAAGGGAATAAAAGCAGGCCACCAAACCAGCGGAGGCAACGCGTTAGGGTTCCTTTGCGTGCAGTGGGTCGTGCGTTCTTTCGCTCTTTGCAGTAAATCTTGCTGCTGCTCACTGTTTGGGTCCAGGCTGCTTTGATGAGCTGTAACACTCCCTGTGAAGGTCTGCAGCTTCACTCCTGAAACCTGTGAGACCACGAACCCACCAGAAGGAAGACACTTCTGACACATCTGAACATCTGAAGGGGTAATGTCCGGACGCACCATCTTTCAGAACTGTAACACTCACCGGGAGGGTCCGCAGCTTCATTCTTGAAGTCAGTGAGACCAAGAACCTACCAATTCCAGACAGACTGTGAACCAATTTTTCTAGTTAAACATTACTATAAGATATTGGAAAACACGGAAGGCTTTCAGGGATCACTATCTCATGGAGTGAGATGGAGGATCCATAAGTGTTTAACTATTCTTGTGTGAACCTGGTTCTCTCAACCATCCAGAATCCTGGTTAGAATAGGGTTTGGACAGACATCTATGGTATACTAGGTTTGCTTCAGTATTTTGTGTATCTACAAATATTCGAGAGAGTCAAGAATGTCCTAGGACTTACAGCACAGTTTAGTGAGTGTCAATATGCAACTACTGTAGTGAATATTACAGTGATACAGGTGTGTTATCCTTCATTATTTAACTAATACAAAGAACACCAGGCCCCTCACATGACCCAAAATTGATAAGGGTGTCTAATTGTGGTAGGAGGTCTTGCCTGTCTTAAATTGAGCTGCTTATCATTTTTACTTTTACAGATAATGCTTTTCTACAAATAGGTTAGATAGGCCAAGGTAATTTGATTTGTACTTTTATAAAGTACAGATACACAGTGTGCATTCTAGAGCTGAGTTTACATGCTTTTCAGAATACAGGCCTCAAGGCTTATCAGTTTAACAAATACGGTGTAAAGGATGATGTAAGTCATTTTTTTGTTTGTGAAGCTGCAGATGTACCTGGACCTTACCAGCTATTAAAAATTAAAGACATTGTACCTTTTCCAAAATGCTTAGGTGAGATATGAGTTCACACAAGAAATAGTGAATGCGAATGTTGATGGCTAATGGATTTATTTACTGAGCAGGGGATTTATAGGAAAAATTGATAATTAAATGTCAATCAGAAAAGGATCTCTTAGAACAACAAAAAAAAAGGATCTGTGGTATGCGAGAGAGTTCTATACATGGTGTTAATAGAGAGTTCAGTGGAGATTTTTAAAAGGCTCCTCCCTACTTAGTTGATTAAACAACATATACATGGAAGATCTGATGACTGAGATGTTGGAATTATAGACGTCAGCACCTGCTTAATGTAGGCAACACTTCCTAAACAAATAATATCAAAGTGCAGACTATGTAATTTGTTGAGAGAGCTCTAATCAAAACCATAATCACATCATAATTTGAAAGCACAAGATGATGTGTTAATCCACTCTGCCCTTATGTTTTAATCATGGAACTGATCCAGTTACTCCTGGAATTGGAGGGGATCAGACTAGAAAATTTACAATTTATGTATTTTTTGTTTATTTGTGTGTGTGTGTGTGTGTGTGTGCTTATGGAAGTGTGACTTTAGGTTTTTTTTTAATATAATGCTGCTCTTAATTTTTAGCATTTAAAATATTGCGTGACGTCTATGAGGTGCTGTTCAAAGCCTAATATAGACTATTTTACAAACTACCCAGGCTTGTAGGAGTTAATGATCTAAAAACCTGGAAGTCTCTCTTTGTGTATTTTATTATATGCATAATGCTTTGGGCACTTGCAATGTGCTTTCTTTACTTTGAACTACATTTTTCTTTACATCTGGAAGATCCTTTATCATGTATTGATTTAAGAGGCCCACAGAATTTCTCTGTGTCAGATCCTTTGTATAATTTTTAACAAGAATGCATTTAACTGAATTTCCAAAGTGCCTTTTTACCTTCTATTTCTTTGTATTAATAGCCTCACATAATAATTCAAACATTGAATTCATTCCACTGCCAAATGAAGAGTGAGTGTGTGTGTGTGTGTGTGTGTGTGTGTATTTTAAGAGTTTGTTTTATGACTATCAAACGCCAAGGGAGCTTGCTGAACAAGTGGAAGCAAAACTTGAAGGGACAATAATGTCTATCACTTCAGAAGGTATTTTCTATTTCTAATACTTTTGTTTTTTCTCCTTATTCTTTCTAAACTGGCACTCATTACAGACAATAACTCCCAATCTTAGACTTTTGCTTCTACTCTTATCTCTTCTCACAGGAGACCTGTTAACTGTAATGTGAATATACGGACGAGAGGAACTAAGATAGCAAAAGAGAGTAACTCTTTCTTGTTAGAAAGTGACAAACATAAATATTTTAAAATATAATGTTTTAAGCCTCACATTTCATTTTTTTTTTTATTCTTATATAATACTAAATTTTCATGAGGTTCTTGAAAAAAAAAACAACTTTAGTACCTGGATAACATAATTAAACGATTTATTTGCTATATCTTTTGATATGATGATCTCCATTTTTGTAGGATTAATTTCCTCCTTTATGATTTTATAAATCATACCTGATGTTTTCCCCATAGATTTTAGCTCAATAGATCTTTGTCATTAAATATTTAAAACTTTATTCTCCAAATTAGACTTTGAAAACTTTTTTGCAATTTGGATTTTTTCTTTTTTTTTCTTTTTTGAGATGGAGTCTCGCTCTGTCGCCCAGGCTGGAGAGCAGTGGCCGGATCTCAGCTCACTGCAAGCGCCGCCTCCCGGGTTTACGCCATTGTCCTGCCTCAGACTCCCGAGTATCTGGGACTACAGGCGCCCGCCACCTCACCCGGCTAGGTTTTTTTTTTTGTATTTTTTAGTAGAGACGGGGTTTGATCATGTTAGCCAGGATGGTCTCGATCTCCTGACCTCGTGATCCACCCGTCTTGGCCTCCCAAAGTGCTGGGATTACAGGCTTGAGCAATTTGGATTTTTTCATTAACGTAGTCAGATTTGTGTACTTATTGAGTATGAGCATGTGAGCCAAAATCTGCTTAGATTTGGGAGGATATAGAAATAAATAAGTGGGTATTTTTCTCCAAGACATCCACTCTAATGATAGGTGGCAATGGCACATGCAATTACTTCACAATGAGATGAGTATTATAACAAAGTGAAGTGGTAGTTCTATAGAATTTAGAAAGGGAAATACTGCTTTTAAATGGAGCAGTTGAAGACTTAGCTTAGATAAAATACAAGCGTTTTCTGAGTAAAGAAGTAATTTAGGATATTTTAGAGAGAAGGGGCAGCATTATCAATACCCAAAGACAATTATCATTGAGATCTTAACTAGATAGGCTTGGATGGCCTCAGCAATACATTAATTTCAGGAACTGGAAAACCTGAAGTAATTCTCAACTTGAGTTGAATGGGTGATGACAGGACGTAGAGCTGGAGAGAGAAATACATGGACATCTAAGGTTAATCAGGCACTCATTATGCCCTAGGTGCTTCATATATTTTATCTTTTTTATTTTCACTACAATGGTAATTCTTCGTTGTTTTTGAAGGTTAATTTCATGTGTCAATTTGACTGGACTACGGGATGCCCAGATAACCTGCAAAACATTATTACATTGTTTCTGGGTCTTTCTGTTTCTAGCATACATATACATATATGTATATGGAGAACCCTGACTAATACAGTTTTAATATACAGGAGATAAGGGGATGTATTTAAGAAAGATTACCCAAAATAAAATGTGTGGACACTGGAAATAAACCCAGTTGAAAATTTTAGCAAATGCTTACTGATTGATTGTCATAGCTCAATAATTTGTTAAGTATAGCCATATTGTTTCCACAATACCAAAGGTCAATGATTTCTAGAAATAAAATGTGTAATGATTTACATAAATTATAATAAATAATTTTTGGTTTTTCCTAAAGTAAGTGGAAAGTAGTAACGTGATTAGATCTGAGATATAAAAACACAAGTCTAGCACCCAGCCTCATGGATAATGGTGAAGGAAAGGGGATTAACAGTTTTGAAAGGTCATTTTAATAGACAAGACAAAGATAGTAAGTAGGGTAGTGCATGTAATTTTTTTCACAAGAGTGGAATGAAGACACATTAGGAGGTGAATTTTTGAAAAGTAAAGAAGGAAGACCTTTGATACAGTGAACACTTTGATGTGCCAGGTATTTTGTGTATATCTGTATATTATCTCACATGAATCCTCAGAACAACTTCTTTTTTTTTCTTGGTTAAGGTTTCCAATTTCATTAATGGAAACCACCCTACTCCACAATTCTTAAAATTGGGGATAATCTTAGTAATTGTGAAGCCATTACCTGTAAGGAGTTATCACCACTCCAAATACCACCAGCAGTGGGGCCCATTGTTGACAATTTATAAGTATACAAGTCTAAGCTTAGCTTAGCCATGTCCATCTTTTATCAGAGGCTTGTCTCCAGATCAGATGTGTATAAAAAAGAGAAAATGATAGATGTGTGATTTGGAAATTCTGTGTGATTAACATGTGCTTTTTCGTTTTTTTTTTTTGTTGTTGTTGTTGTTGTTGTTTGTTTTTTTTTTTTTTTTTTTACAGTGGTAGACTTGAAAGCATAAGG
The DNA here is from genome assembly GCF_049350105.2 of Macaca mulatta. Lineage (NCBI taxonomy): Eukaryota > Metazoa > Chordata > Mammalia > Primates > Cercopithecidae > Macaca > Macaca mulatta. The sequence continues at coordinate 129,973,487 of NC_133411.1, forward strand.
AGGCTTTGGAAAAACATAAAAACTCAATTCAGAGGGTCTAAGCCCTGTCATTCCTATACTTCTATCTGGAACACTACATATTCTATGAGGAGAAACCAAATGTTTCGTAGAGACCACACCAAATTTCTGGCACCCTTTCTTAGCCTTTAAATCTTTTTTACTGTTCCTTAGCAACTCTGTAGGAATACTATTGGTTTCATATTTTCACACCACTGCACCACATCTATCCCCAATAGCCCACGGTGGAAACAAGAATACACAGTAGAGAACATATTGGACTCCATGTGCACCAAAACCAGTCTCAGTATCTGGTAAGATAAACTGTCTGGAAGGCAGTCATAATAATTCTAAGAGTTCTGCACATATCTCAGTTTTTCTCCAGGGAAATACAGGAAAGCTTGGAAACACATGCCACAGAAGAGGCTGTTCAATCAGAATAGGGTCTTTAGGCCAGGTAATATCCCCTGGGAATCCTGACACTGTTTCCAGTTCAAGTTTAGGGAAATTGCTTAGAATCAATCTTAGCTAATTCTTGACTTATTTTACTTTAATTTCTTCTTCCTATATTTACACTCTTCACTCTGTAGTTTTTGATTTATATTATTTAGTTCTTTTGAATTAGGTCCTGCCCAGAGTTGAAGCTCAGTTATTTGATCATAGATCTCACTCTCTGCTCATCACAGTAATCTTGACATATCGGTTCTTCTGAGGTGGTAACTGCTTATTCCAGACCCTCCACTGCCAGAACTCAAAGTCACTCATTTATGAGCCAACATCTGGCTCAGTCTCCCTGCCCTCAGAAGGGTAGGAGAAAGTTGGACAAGTAACATCAAATACTTCAAAGAAGTTGAAATTAGAGGCTGAAAATCGCTCTCCTAATATTTCAGTTTACAAAAGGTGCTGCAAATCACCTTTTTAAAAACCTTTTAAGAAAGTCAAGAGAAAAACTGTTTAGACATGCAACAGATGTGCATGAGAATTAGGCTCATTGTTTTGCTTGGCATTAGAGCATTCTTTACAAAGCACATGCCCCAGGCATGCTGGTTACGTAACTGTTATAGTAGGCTGCCTTCCTTCATAATGCATAGACTATTATTAGTACAGCTTGGAAACATTACTCTCCAAATGATGCCAGACACATTTCATGAGACATAATATCTCTTCAGGCCTTTTACTGGACTCATGTCATATAAAACTCAGAGCAACCGTCTTCAAAGGAGGCTCTTGCTTGAGGGCATTGCCCAAGAATTTGTTAATATTTTTAATTAATGGAGATCCATGACTTCGAAATAACAGTGTGAAAAGAGGAATTAAATAAAGATTCAAGAATCTTATCTATGAGATTTGACCATTTTGCTCTTGGGAAGCACTGCCTATTTAGTTGACCAAACACTGCAAAACACAGGATTTCCCACAGATATTACAGTTCTCAGAAACACATGCACACACAGCTCCGCTAAACACAGTGTTTCAACATATAAATGTCATTTTATAATGAAATGTCATTAAACTACAACCCTTACAATGGAATGATTTTAGTGCCAGCAATTTCAATAGAATGTGGGGATGGAAATGAAAGGGAAACTTTGGATCTTAAGGGAGAAAAGTGCAATTAAATGTGTATCTTTAACATGAAGTTTGCTTGTAGGTGAGAATATGTTGAATTTACTACATTTGAGACTCATCTTTTTTTTTAGGAAAATGATACCACTTTTAGGTATTAGTTATATCTACAAGTTCTGTCTTTCACTAGTAATTGCTCTTTTCTTCCCACTGCATTGCAATGTGAACAATTCCTCTAGGCACATTTCTCCTGTGAACTCTACTGTGGAAGGGTAAGTAAAAGTGCAACCTCACTCTGCCACTTTAATTCCTAGCAAATTTACTTAGACTGCCTGAGTTTAAGGCTCTTCGACTATAAAACGGGAATTAGTAATTTATTTCTTAGTCTTTTAGAGTTGTTAAGAGAAAAACACAAATAGCATGTAAAACCCACCTGGTGTAATACATAGAACACAATTCAGACTAAAGACATTTTGATTCCGATATTCTGGATATAAAAATCATAATTTTATTAACTCAAGTAAGACTTCGCTTTCCTTCTTTGAAAACTTCACCTCTAATTTCAGTATTTATTTTGAAGTAGGTTAATGTTTGGTCTTTTGTTGAATATACCAGCTTTGATCATTGAAACCTGTTCAGTGATTCAGTGATTCAACAGGATTCAATGATTCATTGAAACCTATTTCAGTATATTGAAAATAAACATATTTCTGTTTACTAGGAAAATTATTGATTCCAATTTAGATATTTTTAGTTAAATCATAATCCATTTCTTATTTTCTCAATTAAGTGCCTACTCTGTTAAACATTTTCTAAATAAAAGATACAAATCAAGAAAACAGTCTTTCTTTTAAGCAGCTATTTTAAACTTGCCAATTCTACTTGTTTTGCCCACACCTTCCCTCTCCCCAGTTTGTGTATGTTGGATGAAGTACAGCCTGGTGAGTGAATAGAGGGGCTGGGAGAAGAAGTATGTAGGGAGTCAATAGGAAAGCCCAGGTCCAAAATGCCTGGATGCAATACTAATATTCATCCATCAATTGGCTGTTCATAGGATCTGGTTGTTTGCATCTGGTCTAAGTTCTGATTGGTAGTACTGAAGCTATGCAGATTGTTGCATATTTTTACAAACACTTCTCAGGAGGGAACTTGAAGATCATCCAGTCTGTATGGATTGAATATTGCAAAAAAGTCTGAAAACAGAACTCAGATTGAGGACTAGAGTACTAGAGTCATAGTTAATGAATTAGGATTAAATGAAACTTTGATGTAAATTACACATCTGGTGTGTCTGATGTTAAAGCCCAAACATTTAATACACATACATCCTAGTGCCTCCTAATCTTAGACAGAGATGAGTTTAAATGCTGCTTCTGCTACTCATGTGCTGTTACCTTGAGTAACTTTCTTACAGATTATTTTTCATAAGCAATGTAAGACTGTTGTTCTACTTATTACAAATAAATATTACAGACATATGTGAACTCTTAGAACACAGTAGATATACAGTACTCTTTAGATAGCTCTTTCTTCCCCTGGATACCCAATATTATATTGTAATGAGTCAATTATGGTTTCCATTGAAAAGAAACATCTAGCAACATGACTCGCTTTCTGAAATTTGTCACCAATTCTTTTAAAATGTATAATATTATTTTATGTGGTAACCTCCAAAAATATGACAAAAAACTTGACATGAAGTCTAGTCTTAGAGCCAATTAATTTTATTTTCATAAATTAGCTATACTTGTATTTTGACTGTTTTGGTTTTCAGGACGAATAGATTTAAATTCAGTTTGTAATTAGAATCCATTTCAAAGTATTTTTCTTTTCCATTTTCAATTCTTTAGACTCATTTTTATCTTAAGATTTTCCCCATAATTACCAATTATGTAAGTATTAAAGTGGCTATTTAAAAGGTAACAAACATATTCACATTATAGATAATAATATTAATATTTAACAAGAGTTTAAATTATTACTGGTAAAATAATGTTGATTTTTTAAGTTTTGGGCAAAAAATCAACTTAAAATGAAATGTATATTTTATAAACAAAATTACAGCATTTTTTCTTTTTTTTCTGTTTTGAATTTAATTAATTCACCCTTGCCCTAAAATGTTTTATTATGTAATGGAATACAGTCTCTACAGGACTTCATGGTTTTATCTGTTCTTCTAATCAGATACTGTAAAAGACTTGGAATGAGTAAAGATGACTTGAAAAAGCATTACATTTCCATTTCCATTTAAATTCAAATTATATATTGTTTCAATTTCAGCATATTCTAGTTTTCATTATACATTTTGTCTTAGATATAAGTGATTTATTATAATCCTTTTATAGGTATCAATTAATTTTCAGCCTTACTCATAGCATTATGTATTGAGAATATTTAATGTAATAAGCATTTTACAAGCATTACCTCCCATTATTATTTCAATCCTCTGAAACAGGAACTACCATTAGCTCTGTTTTGTATACAAGAAGAGCTAGCCTCACAGAGTTAAGTAATTTTTCCACAGAGGTATTGCTCCTCAAAGGTAAGATCAGAACTGGAACTCCAGTTTTAGAACATTTAGAGAAAAATAAAAAGGAGACTCAATATATTTCTTTTTTGTGGTTTTCTTTTGAAAAGTGCCACTTACATTTGATTTGGAATAATCATTTTGCATTAAGGTATTTTCTCTTCAAGTTTCAATTAACTACACCCAGTCAATTATAATCATTGAAATATTTAGATGCTGAGTTTTAAAAATACAATTCATAGGGTCAGTTATGACAGTTTGTCATATTCACTTAGCAATGACACAATTTCACAGGTGAAATCATGATACCAGAATTAGACAAAATAAATAAATAAAAAGGTCTGACTATATTTTCACTGCTTTGTGTCTCCTCTTTTGAAATTGGTTCCCAGCAATAAATTATTAAGGGCCAATAGACACTGGAAAGAATGCTTAAACTCACTAACATTAAAACAAACTTTGATTTAAAAAATTGATATTAATGAAAAAATGAAAAAGTTATTAATGTTGGATATCTAAATGGGAATAATATTTTTGGAGGGAAATTTGGCAGTAATTTTCAAAACTAAAAAATATATAAACCTTGGACATAACCTTTCTACTTCTAGGACAATTTTCTACTTGTCAACCCCTTGTATATTGGAGCTATGCATAGCATCAACTTTCTTTATTGTATAAAGTAATTACTTGCATCTAACAATTAATAATAGCAATTAATTGTTGTATAAGCAACTAATTTGCATCTAGCTATCTTAAATTTGTAATAACCTTAAAAGCAACCATTTGTTTTTATTTAATCTACCTTATTTCATGTTTTTTTCTTTTTTTTTACAGAAAAAAATATATTTATTTGGAAATAAGATATTGCAATTGGAATATATGTACCATAGTAAATTATGTGCATATTCAAGGAAGTAAAGATTTTAAAGAAAAAATTAGGGGGATTACATAATTGTTTTGAAATGATTATATTTAGCTACAAATAAGAAAAAGTGTGATGCCAGTCTGAGGCTGGAGAGAAAGTTACTAGGAAGATGTTCTCACAGAAGTGTATTTGTGAAATGCAGTGGCCTTTCCACAAGGTTGTGATTTTTGTAGCCTTTTGTGATAGCATTTGTTGTCACGCAGGGTTAACTCTAGTGACCCAATTTTGATTTCGACCTGTCTTCTAGCTATAATAAAATATATGATACACTGTTGTTAACTATAGTTACCATTTCTCTCTTTTGACCGAGGTTTTTCTCTGAATGCATGACAGATTAATCATACTGGGCTTAGGTATTGATGTCCCACCGTGCTGGGATGGAGTTATGTCAGCTGTTGCTCTTGTTCCACGATGAGGGAAGAGAATGGTGGCTAGGAGTCAGTGTCAAAACCCTTTTAGCCATATTTGAGCAAGAAGAGAGGTTCGACAGGGCGTGACCTCAAGCTAAGTCTACCTGGAGTCCATTATTAAGCTCAATTTTGTCTGTTCTTAGCATCAGCCCAAAGTGTTAGGCTAACATTATTTTATTAGGAGTTGTATTTTTGAAAACATTCAGCAAGTAATATATACAAAGTTTTAAAAGGGAAAATGCAGAATAAGTTAATAGTAGTATGGCATTTCCAGCTTGCATAATGATTTTGAACCATGATCCTAAGCTTCAAAACAGCCAGTTGAATAAATCAAACGACCCTAGAGAATTAGATGATACCTATTGTAACCATGTGGCCTGTTTTCTTTTGTATATATTCCCAGAGGAATATCTCCAGGTATAGGCTGTAGTATTAACAATTGCATAGACGTATTCTCATTTAAACAATGGATATTAAAAGATTCCTTAGGTTAGGTTCTGTCAAATTACTAGTAGAAGATACTCATAGTGAAATTTCTATTACACTATCTTCCTGCCAAATGAAAATGGTAGGCCTTAAGAGGGGTTCGACCGGGAGGCGGAGCTTGCAGTGAGCCGAGATCGTGCCACTGCACTCCAGCCTGGGCAGCAGAGGGAGATTCTGTCAAAAAAATAAAAATAAAAAAGAGGGGTTCGAAATTCCTTATGCTATGAATTTTTGTTCTGACATCTTAGCAAAAGCTGTTAACAGAGTGAAACCAACAACAATCTCAGTTGGCTTGGTAAGCTATTTGTTTGGCCCACATATCGGATATGAGACTTGTTTCTTAAAACTTAACAAGTTTCAGCTTACAGGGTTTCAGGAACAGGACAGTTTGTGCTTTTAGTTAGAGAATTGTAGCCAAATATTGCAGGAAGTTAGTAGAATTAAGAATCTAGTACAGTCTACAGGTAGATAATAAGAACTTCAAGAGAATGCACAAGGCTACAGTCTAATAACAGATATATTACAGTTTTCTTTAAAAATATATTTTTTTCTCTCTACTTTGACCAATAGACATCTCAGATTTAAAAATTTATTGAGGCTAGGAAGCAAACCTAGGCAGACTTTACATTTTACTTACAGTCTTAAGATTTCTGAGCCTGCCAGAAAGTGACAATATTTCTTTAAAATAAATACAGGCTAGGAGCTCTTGGAACCATGCATTTAAGGCACATTCTCAATTATGATATTTCAGTGAAGGCCTTGGTAATATAACCAAAATTTCCAATTGTATCCTGTTATAAAGAAAAGGCAGATTTTTTTCAAAAAATTATTGATACATAATATTTGTGTATATTTTGTGGGTACATGTGATAATTTTTACATGCATATAATGTGTAATGAGTAACCCGGGGTAATTAGGATATCCATTACCTCCATTTATTATTTCTGTGTTAGGAACTCTTCAAGACCTGCTGATGTGTTTTGGTGGTGTCCTCACCCAAATCTCATTTTGAAATCCCATGTGTTGTGGGAGGAACCCAGGGGGAGGTATTTGAATCATGAGAGCAGGTCTTCCCATGCTGTTCCCATGATAGTGAATAAGTCCCATGAAACCTGATAGTTTTATAAGAAAGTTTCCTTTTTCTCTGTACAAGCTCTCTTTTTGCCTGCCAGCATCCATGTAAGATGTGACTTGCTCCTTCTTGCCTTCCCCCATGATTGTGAGGCCTTCCCAGCTATATGGAACTGTAAGCTGTCATTAAACCTCCTTATTTTGTAAATTGCCCAATCTCAGCTATGCCATTATCAGCAGCATGAAAATGAACTAATATAGTAAATTGGTACCAGCAGAGTGGGGGACTGCTGAAAAGATACCTGAAAATGTGGAAGTGACTTTGGAACTGGGTAACAACAGGCAGTTACCCAGAGGCTGGAACACTTTGTAGGTTTAGTAGAAGACAGAAAAGTGTGAGAAAGTTTGGAACTCCTTAGAGACTTGTTGAATGGCTTTGACCATAATGTTGATAATGATATGGATGCTTAAAATCAGGCTGAGGTGGTCTCAGATAGAGATGAGTAACTTGTTGGGAACTGGAGCAAAGATGACTCTTGTTATGTTTCAGCAAAGGGACGGGTGGCCTTTTGCCCCTGCCCTGGACATATATGGAACTTTGAAGTTAAGAAAGATGATTTAGTGTATCTGGTGGAAAAAAATTCTAAGTAGCAAAGCATTCAAGAGGTTACTTGTGTGCTATTAAAAGCATTGTTTTAAAAGAGAAACAGAGCATAAAAGTTTTGAAAATTTGCAGCCTGACAATGCAATAGAAAAGAAAATCCCATTTTCTGAGGAGAAATTCAAGCCAGCTGCAGAAATTTGCATAAGTAACAAGGAACTGAATTTCAATCACCAAGACAATAGGGAAAATGTCTCCAGGGCATGTTAGAGGCCTTTGTGGCAGCCCCTCCCATCTCAGGCCCAGAGGTTTAGGAAAAGAACATGGCTTCATGGGCCAGGCCCAGAGTCCCTCTGCTATGTGAAGTCTAGGGCCTTGATGCTCTGCGTCCCAGCCACACCAGCCTTGACTAAAAGGGGCCAAGGTACAGCTAGGGCTGTGATGTCAGAGGGTGGAAGTCCCAAGCCTTGGCAGCTTCCATGTGGTGTTGAGCCTGTGGGTGCACAGAAGTCAAGAATTGAGGTTTGGGAACCTCTGCCTAGATTTCAGAAGATGTATGGAAATGCGTGGATGCTCAAGCAGAAGTTTGCTGCATGGGCGGGGACCTCATGGAGAACCTCTGCTAGGGCAGTACAGAAGGGAAATGTAGGGTCAGAGCCTCCACACACAGTCCTTTTGGGGCACCACCTAGTGGAGCTGTGAGAAGAGGTCCACCATCCTCCAGACTCCAGAATTGTAGATTCACTGACAGCTTGCACTGTGCACTGGAAAAGCTGCAGACACTCAACACCAGCCCATGAAAGCAGCCAGAAGGGAGGCTGTACCCTGCAAAGTCACAGGAGTGGAGCCACCCAAGACCATGGGAGTGTACCTCTTGCATCAGTGTGACCTGGATGTGAGATATGGAGTCAAAGGAGATCACTTTGGAGCTTTAAGATTTGACTACCCCACTGTATTTTGGACTGGCATGGGGCCTACAGTCCCTTTGTTTTGGCCAATTCCTCCCATTTGGAATGGGTTTATTTACCCAATGCCTATACCCCCATTCTATCTAGAAAGTAACTAACTTGCTTTTGATAGTACAGGCTCATTGGTGGAAGGCACTTGCCTCATCTCAGATGAAACTTTAGTCTGTGGCATTTTGAATGAGTGCTGAAATGAGTTAAGACTTAGGGCAACTGTTGAGAAAGCATGATTTGTTTTGAAATGTGAGGATATGATATTTGGGAGGGGCCAGGGGTGGAATATGGTTTGGTTGTGTCCCCACTCAAATCTCATCTTGAATTCCCAAGTATTGTGGGAGGGACCCAGTGAGAGGTAATTGAATCATGGGGGCAGGTCTTTTCCATGCTATTCTCATGATAGTGAATAAGCCTCATGAAACCTGACAGATTTAGAAGCAGGAGTTTCCCTGCACAAGCTCTCCCTTTGCCTGCTGCTATCCATGTAAGATGTGACTTGCTCCTCCTTGCCTCTGCCATGACTGTGAGACCTCTCCAGACATGTGGAACTGTAAGTCCATTAAATCTCTTTCTTTTGTAAATTTCCCAGTTTCAGGTATGTCTTTATCAGCAGCATGAAAATGAACTAATACACCTGCCTTTTAGCTGTATTAAAATATACACTAGGATGTTGTTAACTGTAGTCTCCGTATTTTGCTATCAAACATTAAAATTTATTCATTTTAACTAAATAATTGTATGCAGTAACTAATACTCTCTTTATTCCTCCAACCCACACACATACTCTTCTCAGGCTCAGGTAACTGTGATTCTACTGTCTACCTCCATGAGACTAACATTTTTAGCTCCAACAAATGAGTAATAACATGCCATATTTGTCTTTCTGTGCCTAGATAAATTCACTAAACTTAAGAACTTTCAGTTCCATCCATGTTCCTATAAATGACATACTTTTATTCCTTTTCAAGAATGAGTGGTATCCCATTCTGTATATATACAAATTTTTTTTTATACATTCCTTGGTTGATGGACATGTAGGTTAATTCCATATCTTAGATATTGTGAATTGTGATGCAGTAAATATTGGGCTGCAGGTATCACTTTGATATACCAAATTCATTTTCTTTAGATAAATATACACTAGTGAAATTGGTATATCATATGGTAGTTTCAATTTTAGTTTTCTGGGAAAACTTCATATTGTTTTCCATAATGGTTGTACTAATTTACATTATCAACAACAGTGTACAAAAGGTTACTTTTTTTTTCACTTCTTCACCAGCATCTGTTTTGTTTTTCTGGATAATAGCCATTCTAACAGGAATAAGATGGCAACTCATTACAGTTTGGGTTTGCATTTCCTTGATGCTTCATGATGTTGAGCATTTTTTTAATAAACCTGATGTCCATTTACATGTCTTCTTTGGAGAAATGCTTATTCAGATCCTTTTCCCACCTTTTAATGGGTTATTATTATTATTATCTTTGCTGTTTAGTTGTGTGAGTTATTTGTAGAGCCTAGATACTAGTCCTTTGTTAGATAAATAGCTTGCAAGGTTGTCTTTTCACTCTATTGGTTGTTTTCTTTACTATGAAGAAGCTTTTTAGTTTAGTACAGTTCCATTTGTCTATTGTTGGTGGTGTTGCCTGTGATTTTGAAGCTTAACCATAACATTTTTGCAAAAAACAATGTCTGGAGTGTATCCTAGATTTCTTCTGAAATATCGTATTTTTTAGTTTCAAGTTTTGTGTTTAAGCCAATTCATTTTTAGGTTACTTTTGTAAATGGAGACAGACAGGGGTTACTGCATTCTTCTGCATACAAATATTCAATTGTCCTAACCCCATTTATTAAAGAGGATGTCCTTTCCCCAGGGTATGTTCTTGGAATGTTTGTCAAAAATCGGTTAACTATTAATACATGAATTAATTTCTGGGTTCTCTATTCTGTTCCATTGGTTGATATATCTGTTTTTATACCAACGCCATGCTGTTTTGGTTACTATAGATTTGTAACATGTTTTTAAGGCAGATAATGTGATGCCTCTAACTTTGTTCTTTTTGTTCAGAATTACTTTGGCTAATAGACTTTTTAAGAATTCCATACAAATTTTAGAATTATTATTCTATTTGTGTGAAAAATTGTCATTGATATTTTGATAGGGATTGCATTGAATCTGCAGATTGTGTGGGTAGTATGGTAATTTTGACAATATTAAATCTTATGGCCCATAACCATGGTATGTCTTTTGATTTTTTTGTGACCTCTGATATAGTTTGGCTGTGTCCCCACCCAAATCTTAATTTGAATTGTATCTCTCAGAATTCCCATGTATTGTGGGAGGGATCCAGGGGAAGGTAATTGAAGCATGGGGGTCGGTCTTTCCCATGCTATTCTCGTGAGAATGAATAAGTTTAATGAGATACGATGAGTTTATCAGGGATTTCCACTTTTGCTTCTTTCTCATTTCTCTCTTGCCACCACCATCTAAGAAGTGCATTTCACCTCCCACCATGATTCTGAGGCCTCCCCAGTTATGTGGAATTGTAAGACTAATTAAACCTCTTTTTTTCCCCAGTCTCGGGTGTGTCTTTATCAGCAGTGTGAAAACAGACTAATATAGTAAATTGGTACCAGTATAGTAGGGCATTGCTGAAAAGATACCCGAAATGTGGAAGCAACTTTGGAACTGGGAAACAGGTAGAGGTTGGAAAAGTTTTGAGGGCTCAGAAGATAGGAAAATGTGGGAAAGTTTGGAACTCCTTAGAGACTAGTTGAATGGCTTTGACCAAAATGCTGATAGTGATATGGACAATAAGGTCCAGACTGATGTGGTGGTGTCAGATGGAGATGAGGAACTTGTTGAGAAATGGAGTAAAGGTGACTCTTGTTAAGTTTTAGCAAAGTGACTGGTGGCGTTTTGCCCCTGCCCTAGAGATTTGTGGAACTTTGAACTTGAGAAGGATGATTTAGTGTATCTGATGGAAGAATTTTCTAAGCAGCAAAGCATTCAAGAGGTGACTTTTGTACTGTTTAAGGCATTCATATTTATAAGGGAAGCAGAGCACAAAAGTTTGGAAAATTTGCAGCTTGACTATGCCATAGAAAAGAAAAACCCATTTTCTGGGGATGAAATTCAAGCTGGCTGCAGAAATTTGCATATGTAGCAAGGAGCCTAATGTTATCCCCAAGACCATGGGGAAAATGTCTCCAGGCTATGTCAGAGACTTTCATGGCATCCCCTCCCATCACGTGAAAGCAACCAGGAGGGAGCCTTGACCCTGTAAAGCCACAGACCCAGAGGCCCAGGAGGAAAAAATGGTTTCATGGGACAGGCTCACAATCCACATGCTGTATGCAGCCTAGGGACTTGGGTGCCCTGTGTCCCAGCTGCTCCAGCCTTGGTTGAAAGGGGCCAACATGCTGTGGTTAAGAGGGTGAAAACCCCAAGCCTTGGCAGCTTCCATATGGTGTTGAGCCTATAGGTGTACAAAAGTCAAGAAATGGGGTATGGAAACCTCCACCTAGATTTCAGAAGATGTGTGGAAACGCCTGGATACACAGGCAAAAATTTGCTGCAGGGGTAGGGCCTTCATGGAGATAGTTTGCTAGAGCAGTGCAGAGGGGAAATGTGGAGTCAGAGCCCCCAAAAAGAGTCCCTATTTGGGCACTGCCTAGTGGAGCTGTGAGAAGAGGACCACCACTGTCCAGACCCCAAAATGGTAGATCCACTGACAGCTTGCACCATGCACCTGGAAAAGCCTCAGACACTCACCGTCAACCCATGAAAGCAACCAGGAGGGAGGCTTTACCCTGTAAAGCCACAGGGGTGGAGCTGCCCAAGACAATGGGAACTTACCTTTTGCATCAGCATGACCTGGATGTGAGACCTGGAGTCAAAGGAGATCATTTTGGAGCTTTACAATTTGACTGCCCAACTGGATTTTGGACTTGCATGTGCCCTGTAACACCTTTGTTTTGGCCATTTTCTCCCATTTGTTATGGCTGTATTTACCTTATACCTGCATCCCCATTTTATCTAGGAAGCAACTAGCTTGCTTTTGATTTTTCAGGCTCATAGGCAGAAGTGACTTGCCTTGTCTCAGATGAGACTTTGTACTGTGGACTTTCAGATTAGTGCTGAAATGAGTTAAGACTTTGGGTGACTGTTGGGAAAGCATGGTTGGTTTCAAAATATGAGGACATGAGATTTGGAGTGGCCGGGGGTGGAATAATATGATTTGGCTCTGTCCCCACCCAAAAGTCAACTTGAATTTTATCTATCAGAATTCCCACTTATTGTGGGAGGGACCCAGAGGAAGGTAGTTGAATCATGGGAGCTGGTCTTTCCCATGTTATTCATGATAGTGAAGAAGTCTCACAAGATCTGATGAATTTATCAGGGGTTTCTGCTTTTGCTTCTTCCTCATTTCTTTCTTGCTGCCACCATGTAAGAAGTGCCTTTCATCTCCCTTCATGATTCTGAGGCCTCCCCAACCATGTGGAACTAGAAATCTAATTAGACCTTTTCTTTTCTTCCCAGTCACAGATATGTCTTTATCAGCAGCATGAAAATGGAATAATACACCCTCTTCCATTTCTTTCATCAGTGTTTTACAGTTTTCATTATTGAAATCTTTTATCTGCTTCAATAAATTTTTTATTAGGTATATATTTTTCTGTTGCTATTGTAAATAGGATTGCCTTCTTGATTTCAGCTACTTTTTTCAGCTAGTTTGATATTGATATATAGAAAGGCTACTGATTTTTGTATGTTGACTTTGAATCCTGTAACATTAAAAAATGTGTTTATCTGATCTATGAGGTTTTTTTGGTGGAGTCTTTTGGCTTTTCTAAATATAAGATCATATCAGCAGGGAAGAGATACAATTTGACTTCATCTTTTCCAAGTTGGATGCCTTTTATTTCTTTCTCTTGCCTGATTGCTCTATGACTTCCAGTGTTACGTTGAATAGGATTGGTGAAAGTGGGCATCCATGTACTCTTTCAGTTCTTAAAGCATAGACTTTCAGCTTTTTCCCATTAAGTATGATGTTAGCTGTTGTTTTGTCATATCTAACCTTTATCATTTTGAGGTATCTTCATTCTACGCTTGATATGTTCAGAGTTTTTATCATAAAAATAATGTTGAATTTTATCAAATGATTTTCCTACATCTATTAAGACAATTGTTTGTTACCCTTCATTCTGTTGACGTGACACATAATGTTTATTGATTTGTAAATATAGAACCATTCTTGCATCTATTGACAAAAATTTCAAAAGTCAAACTCTGTAAAATATTTTCAGGGATTTATTCTGAGCCAAATATGAGTAATTAAGGTCTAAGGCACAATCTCTAGAGGTCCTGAAAGCATGATGGTTGAGTTACAGCTTGATTTTATACATGTTAGGGGGCAGAAGTTACAGACAGACATCAATCAATACATGTAAGGTATACATTGATTCAGTTCAGGAAGAGGGGACAACTTGAAGTACGGGTTTCCAGGTCATAGGTGGATTCAAAGATTTCATGGTAGTTGGTTAAAAGAGCTAAACTCTATCCAAAGAATTGAAGTCATCAGAAATAAATGTTTGTAGTTAAGATAAGGGGGGTTGTGGAAGCCAGGGATCTTGTCATGCAGTTGAAGTTTCCACGTGGCAGGCTTCAGAGAGAATAGATAGTAAATATCTCTTATTAGATGCTAAAAAGTGCCAGACTCGTAGGTAATCTCTTCTGGATCAGAGAAAGACCTGGAAATGGAAGAGGATTCTCTACAGAGTGTAGATTTTTCCCCACAAGAGATAGCTTTGCAGGGCCTTTTCAAAATACGTCAAAGAAATATATTTAGGGGTAAAATACTGTGATTTCTTTCAGAGCCTGCTACCAGTTATGTGATGCTATACTACAATCAGGTTGGAATTTTGTATCTTCTTTACAAAGAGTCTGTTTTAATGCTGGTTGGTTGTGCTTGAGTTCTAAAGGGAGGAGGGTATAGTGAGGCATGTCTGACTCTCCCTTTGCATCATGGCTGGAACTATTTCTTCAGGTTTACTTTGAAACACCTTTGGCTAGGAAGAAGGGTCCATTCAGTCAGTTGTGGGTCTTAAAATTTTATTTTTGGTTTATTTATCTCTGGCATACATTCCGCTTGATCATAGTGTGTTATCTTTCTAATGTACTAGTGTTTTGTTCGTGATTTTTGTGCCTATGTTTATCATGAATATTAGCTTATAGTTTTCATTTTTATTGTGTCTTTGTTTGGTTCTAGTATCAGGGCAAAGCTGGCCTCATAGAATGAGTTAGGGATATTTTTCCTCCTCGTTAATGAAATAGTTTGAAGATAATTGGTTTAATCCTTCTTTATAAGTTTGGTATAAATTCAGCAGTGAAGTCATCTGCTCCTGGGCTTTTCATTTTTGGGGTAACTTTTTATTACTGATTCAATATAATTACTTGTTTTTATCACGTTCAGGTTTTCTATTTCTTCTTGATTCTATATCGGCGGGTTGCTTATTTCCAGGAATTTATCACTTCCTCTATGTTTTCCAGTTTGTTAGCATATATTTGTTCAGATTAGTATTTGTTATGAATAGTCTCGTCTTTTGTATTTCTATGGTATCATTTGTAATGTTCCCTTTCAGCTTATGATTTTGTTTATTTCAATCTTCTCTCTTCTTTTCTTGGTTAGTCCAGCTAGCGGTTAATTGATTCTGATTATGCTTTCTAAGATCCCCTTTTTTAGTTAATACTTTTATTTATTTTATTTATTTTATTTTTTATTTTGAGATGGAGTCTCACTCTGTTGCCCAGGCTGGAGTGCAGCGGCATGATCTCCGCTCACTGCAAGCTCCGCCTCGCGGGTTCCTGCCATTCTCCTGCCTCAATCTCCCGAATAGCTGGGACTACAGGCGCCTGCCACCACGCCTGGCTAATTTTTTGTATTTTTAGTAGAGACAGGGTTTCACCGTGTTAGCCAGGATGGTTCTCAACCTCCTGACCGCATGATCCGCCCGCCTTGGCCTCCAAAAGTGCTGGGATTACAGGCATGAGCCACCGCGCCCAGCCTAATACTTTTATTTTTTAAATGTTTATTTTTGTTTAGTTATTCTCTGAACTTTGTTGTTTTCCATTTCTACTAACCCCGGGTTTGGTTTACTCTTGCATTTTTAGTTCCTTGAGATATAGTGTTAGATTTTTCTTCAAATCTATTTTTTGGTGTAAGTGTTTGTTGCTATACAATTTCTGCTTAGCGCTGACTTTGCTGTATGCCATAGGTTTTGATTTGTTGTGTTTTTATTTTCATTTGTTTCAAAATATGTTTTATTTTCTTCTTTTTTTCTTCGTTAACCCAATGGTCATTTTGGAGCGTGTTGTTTAATTTCCCTGTATTTGTTCAATTTCCAAGGTTCTTCTTGTTATTTATTTCTAATTTTACTCATTTATGGCCTGAGAAGATAATTCATATGATCTCAATATTTTTAAAATTTTTTGAGGATTTTCTGTGTGTGTGTCCTAACATGTGGTCCATCCTG
Organism: Macaca mulatta; assembly: GCF_049350105.2. Lineage (NCBI taxonomy): Eukaryota > Metazoa > Chordata > Mammalia > Primates > Cercopithecidae > Macaca > Macaca mulatta. Next base: position 129,989,570 of record NC_133411.1, read on the forward strand.
GAGAATGTTCTATGTGACTATGAGAAAAATCTGTATTCTGCAGCTGTTGGATAAAATATTCTATAAATGTGTCTTAAGTCTAGTTGGTCTAAAATGCCATTTAAAGTCAATATTTATTTGTTGATTTTCTGTGTAAATGATCTATCTAATGCTGACAGTAGGGTGTTGAAATTGCCACCTATTATTGTAACAGAGTCTATAACACACTTTAAGTCTAATAATTTAAGTCTATTAAGTCTAATAATTAAATATAACACAATTTAAGTCTAAAAATATATCTAATAAGTCAGATATATTTACTTTATATATCTGGATGTTCCAGTGTTGGGTGCATATTTTAGAAGTGTTAAACAATCTTGCTGACTTGGTTTCTTTACTATTACATTATGATCTTCTTTGCATCTTATTCCAGTTTTTGACTTAAAGTCTTTTTTTATCTGATACAAGTATAGCTTCTCCAGCTCACTTTTGATTTCATTTGCATGGAATATATTTTCCATCCCTTTACTCTCAGTCTCTATGTCTAAAAGACAAAGCATGTTTTATCTTTATAGCAAAGTGTGCTTCTTGTAGATAGCATATAATTGGGTCATTTGAAAAATCTATTCACCCAGTATATATATTTTTAAGAGGAACATTTAATCTGTTTACATTCAAGCTTATGATTGATAGGTTAGGACTTATTTTTTTCATTCTGTTAATTGTTTCCTAGTTGTTCTTTATATATATAGTATATAAAGATATATATTATGTACATAACATGTATTTTGTGTGTGTTTGTATATATATATATGTATATATCTTTTTTTTCTTTTCTCTTTTTTTTTCTTATGTTTTTGAGAAAGGGTCTTACTCTGTTGCTCAGGTTGGAGTGCAGTGGCATGATCACAGCTCATTGTAGCCTTGACCTCCTGGGCTCAAGCAATTCTCCTGTCTCAACTTCCTGAGAAGCTGAGAGCACAGGCATATGCCACCATGCCTGGATAATTTTTAACTTTTTTTTAGAGATTGGATCTCCTTATTTTGCTCAGGCTGGTCTTGAACTCCTGGGCTCTAGCAGTCCTCCTGCCTTGGCCTCCTAAAGTGCTGGGATTATAGGCATGAGCTACTGTGCCTAGCCTTTCCTTAGTTTTATATGATTTTATTTCTGAGATTATTCTTGGTGGCTTTCTGTAGTGGTAACATTGGAGTTCTTTCTCTTTCTTATTTTTGTGCTTGCTTTACCAGTGTGTTTTTATGATGGTAGATATTGTCCTATTGCTTTCAGGTTTACAACTCTGTGATGGTTAATATTAGGTAGCAACTTGATTGGATTGAAGAATGCCTAGATAGCTGGTAAGGTATTGTTTCTGGGAGATTAAAATTTGAGTGAGTGGACTGGCAGAGGAAGACCCACTCTCAGTGTGGGTGGGCACCACTCAATCTGCTGCCAGCGTGGCTAGAACAAAGCAGGCAGCAGGTAGGATAAGCTGGTTTGCTGATTCTTCTTGTTTTCATCTTTCTCCCATGCCAGATGTTTCCTTCCATTCCTCCTGCGCTTGAACATCAAACTCCAGGTTCTTTGGCCTTTGGACTCTTGAGCTTACACCAGTGGTTGCCAGAGGCTCTCAGGCCATTGGCTACAGATTGAGGGGTGCACTGTCAGCTTCCCTACTTTTGAGGCTTTTGGACTCAGACTGAGACGCTACTGCCTTTTTTCTTCCTCAGCTTGCAGACAGCTTATCATGAACCTTTACCTTGTGATTGTGTGAGTCAATACTCTTTAATAAATTCCCTTTCATATATACATATATCCTGTTAGTCCTGTCTCTCTGGAGAACTCTAATACAGACTCCCTTAAGCATTTCTTGTAGAGCTTTTTTCTTACGATTCTTACAATTCTCTCTTTGACTTTTGCTAGTCTGACTACCATGTGCCTTGAAAATTACCTTTTGAGTTTTAATTCCTTGGGGCTTTCTGAACTTCCTGTATTTGCATGTTTAAATCTCTTGCTGGGCTTGAGAGTTTATCAGGCATTATTTTCTTAAATATGTCTTCTATGACATTGTGCTTCTCCTCACATTTTGGAACGTTTAAAATTCATATAATTCATATATTTAGTCATTTTATGGCATCTCATATCTCACATAAGCTTTCTTACTTGTTTTTTATTATTTTCTCTTTTTTTCGGATGAATTGGCAATTTCAAAAGATCTGTCTTCAAGTCCTGAAATTCTTTCTTCTGCTTGATCTAATCTATGGTTAAACTCTTGATTGTATTTTATTTTATTCCTTAGATTCTTTTGTTTCAGGATTTGTATTTGGTTCTTTTTAAAGATATCCATCTTTTTTGAATGTCTCATTCATTCCTTGAATTGCTTTCCTAATTTTTTTGTATTTTTAATATGTTTTATTTTGTATCTCCCTGAAATACTTTAATATCATTATTTTGATTTCTTTTTGGGATATTTCATAATTTTTTCCCATTTGGCCTGTTGCTGGAGAATTATGTTCCTTTCAAGGTGTCGTATTTTCTTGCTTTTTTATGTTTCTTATGTACTTATGTTTATATGTGCACATCTAGTAACAGTCATTTCTTCCAGTTTTTGGATTGACTTTCATAGGGGCATGATTTTTTCCTGAAAGTGTATCTGTGGTGTTGGTTGATTAGAACACTTCAGTTTTGACTCTGAGTGAGTTCAGTTGCATAATCTCTGTATAATTTCTTTGGCTGTAAACAGTATCAGTAATATCTGTGATTTCCTTAGTGGCTTAGGCTTGAGCTGTTAGTGAGGCCTGTGATGAGGCTTTGCTGAGTATGCAGACTCCAGGTGTGCCAGCCCTCAGGCCCCAGTGGTGGAAGCAGCAGCCTGAGCTTGCCAGTCCTTGGGTCCTTGGGTCCTTGGGCAGTGTACACTATCATCAGTGTTAATGGGTCCAGGTGGGCTTATTCTTGATTCTCCAGGTGGCTTGTTTGGGTGTCAGCTGTGGAAGAAATGCACTGAGTAGGTGGGCATGCATGTCTTCAGGCCCCTGGGCAGCACGTGTGGCATGGGCAATGACAGTAGCAGTGATGAGAAAAAACCCTGGGCTTGCAGGCAGCACAGGATGATATTTTCTGCAGTTGCAACAAGCTGAGTGAGCCAGTCCTCAGGCCTCTAGGTGGTACATTCAAGTGGGTGCCAGACATAGTGGTGGTGGCAGGCTGGATGAGTTCATGCCCAGGTCTCCAGGAGGAGCGTACAGATGACAGTGGTGGTATATGGGGTGCAATAATCCCCAGGCCCCTGGGGCACTGGAGGAGCAGTGCCATGCCAGGTGGACCTATCCTCAGGCTCTTCATTGGCATTTTTGGTCAGGAAAGGGTAATACTCAGGCCTCCAGCAGTGTGCTTTTGTGGTGGCAGCTATTGTAGCCACTGAGTGGGTTGGGAGAAGCCTGATCTCAGTTGCACGCAAGTGTACAGTGGTCTTGCTGCTGGTGAGGGCTGAATTGCTGTCAGTGGTAGCAGCTCCAGGCAGGCAGCCTTGAGGCTTCGTGAGATGCATGTTTTTATTCCCCTTGTCCTGGAGGCAGCCTCCTCTCTGTGCTTCACTTCCCATTTCTGGGTGTATAGTACACCGTGTGGGTTAGAGTGCTGGGGACCCTGCTGCACTCCTGTGGGTCTAATTGGTATTGCACAGCGGTAGCCCTCTGAATGGACATGGGGAGACGTCAGTGGGGTTCCAGTAATGTAGAGATGCAGGAGCTGTTGGGCCCTCAGGCAGAATGCAGTCTGCGGGGCTGGGCACTCAAATGGCCCCATGTTCTAACTGCTCGGGTCTCAGGGGTGTGTGGGATCCAGCATGAGATCTGTCTCCCTAGAACAATGCCATTTCTCGCTATACTAGTCTCAGGGCTCATAGAAATGAGCGGCTCTTCTATGGCTAGGGTTCCAGGAATCCACAGTGGGACTGTAGATTGCTGAATATCTCTCACTTGCCTTTTTCCTCTGCACTGGGAAGCTTCTCCAGGCTCCCCGATGATCTCAACTGAACCAGCTGCTTCACTTTCCACTCCTTCCATTACTCAGGTGTGTTTTTTTTTTTTTTTTTTTATTTTCTCTACTGAATTCCAATGTTATCTCTTAGATGCTCCATTTGTTGTTTGATTACATACTCACTATTTCTGTTCTTTGTGGTGGAGGTGATGCCTCTAGTCAGATATCTTCTACTTTACTTCATCTTTAAATTGCAAAAGGACTATGTATTTATTATAATATGTCAAACAGTATAGAGATGTACAGATTTCTTACCCTAACCTCAGGAAAGCAACATTCTAATTTTGATAACTGAGCACATGAAATAAATTAGATTGGAGCCCTTGTGTGAATTGGAAATGATTTCCCAGGGTCCTCAGTTTATTCTCAGCAGCTATTAGACGTGTTGAGAAAAATCTGTTCATTCTAATAATTGTGTCAGACTTGGATCATGGTTTGCTAATTGAGATAACCTTAAACAACATGAGAATTATAATCAGTCAGTCAGACCAACACGTCTAAATTACCAACGTGGATACATAGCCACTAATGTTGCTCAGGCACCAATTGTCATAGGTAGCAAATCTCTTATGGTTTTCTGCTAAATGCATATCTTTCTCAGATATTTGTTAACAAAATATTGGAAAAGTATTATCAGTTATTCTCCACCCAAAGTAATTAAGAAACATCAGAAACATTAGGGAAAATTTGATGAAATGTTTTCGAAATTAGATTGAAGAAAGATTTGAAATGAGATAGAATAGCTAGAAAACCTTTAAGACTTTACCCACTTTGACTGTCTCCCTGTTAATATACAGCAGCATAGGTCCCTTGTATAAGAAGAAAGGCCATGACTTAAAATTATAAAACTTTAGGGGACATTAAAATGTTAGGCTTCTTTATCTTATTTTAAAGATAAGAGACGCTGAGAGAGTTTACATATTTTGAGGTCAGATTTTAAGATCAGACTGTTAGTTGGAGGTAAGTCTGGTTAAGAATGGACTCCTCCCTATCTCAACACAGCTCTTTCCAGAAGCCGTGCATGGCACTTCTCTCCACTATTCTAATATACGCAGGGCTTGCTGAACAGCCTTGCTCTTTGCTAACCCTTAATTCCCTTGCCTTTTGTGGGAAGAGATTGAAATAGGGAAAGAGAAAAAAGATCACAAGTGCATATATAAATATCCATTTATTCATTATTAAATTATTTATGAAGAAACAAATATGCCATTCTAGTTTCTGTGCATAAAACAGTGAACAAAGCGATTCTTTGAAGCAAATCATTAAAAAAAAATTATGATTTTAAAGTCTTCTCTTATATGAACTTGGAATTTTTAATCTTATGCATATTGCAACATTTCCATGCTTTTTTCTGATTATAGAAATTTAATGATTTTAAAGAAGTGACTGTATATAACATAACTGCCTAATATAAGACTTAGATATTTTATTTATTATATGCATTAGTAATCCAGAATTCCAAGTATCCATAGCATTTCCCAAAGGAATTCTTCATCCCTGGGATGCAAGGCTGGTTCAACCTACACAAATCAATAAACGTAATCCATCACATAAACAGAATCAATGACAAACACCACACTATTATCTCAATAGATGCAGAAAAGGCCTTCGATAAAATTCAACACCCCTTCAAGCTAAAAACTCTCAATAAATTAGGTATTAATAGAATTTATCTCAAAGTAGTATTTATGACAAACCCACATCCAATATCATACTGAATGGGCAAAAGCTGGAAGCATTCCCTTTGAAAACCAGCACAAGACAAGGATGCCCTCTCTCACCTTTCCTATTCAACATAATATTGGAAGTTCTGGCCAGGGCAATAAGTCAAGAGAAAGAAATAAAGTGTATTCAAATAGGAAGAGAATAAGTCAAATTATCTCTGTTTGCAGATGACATGATTGTATACTTAGAAAACCCCATTGTCTCAGCCCAAAAACTCCTTAAGCTGATAAGCAACTTCAGCAAAGTCTTAGTATACAAAATCAATATGCAAAGATCACAAGCATTCATACACAACAATAATAGACAAACAGAGAGCCAAATCACAAGGAAACTCCCATTCACAATTGCTACAGAAAGAATAAAATACCTAGAAATACAATTCAAAGGGTGTGAAGGACCTCTTCAAAGAGAACTACAAACCACTGCTCAAGGAAATAAGATAGGACACAAACAAATGGAAAAACATTCCATGCTCATGGACAGGAAGAATCAATACAGTGAAAATGGCCATACTGCCCAAAGTAATTTATAGATTCAGTGCTATCCCCATCAAGCTACTATTGGCTTTCCTCACAGAATTAGAAAAACTGCTTTAAATTTCATATGTGAAAGAGAAATAAAATACTTTACAGACAAGCAAATGCCGAGGGATTTTGTCACCACCAGGCCTGCCTTACAAGAGCTCCTGAAGTAAGCAGTAAATTTGAAAAGGAAAAGGCAGTACCAGCCACTGCAAATAACATACAAAAATGTAAAGACCATCGACACTATGAAGAAACTGCATCAACTAATGGGCAAAACAACCAACTAGCATCATAATGACAGCATCAGATTCACACATAACAATATTAACCTTAAATGTAAATGGGCTAAATGCCCCAATTTAAAGACACAGATTGGCAAATTGGATAGAGTCAAGACCCATCAGTGTGCTGTATTCAGGAGACCCATTTCACATGCAAAGACACACATAGGCTCAAAACAAAGGGATGGAGAAATAGGAACACTTTTACACTGTTGGTGGGAGTGTAAATTAGTTCAACCATTGTGGAAGACAGTGTGGTGATTTCTCAAGGATCTAGAACTAGAAATAACATTTGACCCAGCAATCCCATTACTGGGTATATAACCAAAGGATTATAAAAAATTCTACAATAAAGACACATGCACACGTATGTTTATTGCAGTACTATTCACAATAGCCTAGACTTGGAACCAACCCAAATGCCCTCAGTGTTACACTGGATAGAGAAAATGTGACAGATATACACCATGGAATACTACACAGCCATAAAAAAGGATGAGTTCATGTCCTTTGCAGGGACATGGATGAAGCTAGAAACCATCATTCTCAGCAAACTAACACAGGAACAGAAAACCAAACACCTCATGTTCTCACTCATAAGTGGGAATTGAACAATGAGAACACATGGACACAGGGAGGAGAACTTCACACACCAAGACCTGTTGGGGGCTGGGGAGCTAGGGGAGGGATAGTATTAGGAGAAATACCTAATGTAGATGATGGGTTGATGGGTGCAGCAAATCACCAAGGCACATGTATACCTATGTAACAAACCTGCAAGTTCTGCACATGTATTCCAGAACTTAAAGTATAATAAAACAATTATTCCAATCATAAAAAAAATTCTCCATCAAAGCCAAAAATTATTCCACACCTGTATCATTGACTTCTCTACTGAAAAGTGACCATGACAAGCCTTACTGCTGAGCTCGTAGGATGACCTTTCAATTAGCTCAGTGTTCCAATCAACAATCAATGGGAGATTTGCCATCCTGAGCCCATTCTCTAAAGAATGTTCCAAAGTTTCATCTGTTTTTCCAGAAAAAAAAAAAGGGAAGTAATTTTGAACTAGGTAGGATAATCACATATTTCAGGATAGGATTTTGTAGCTAGGATAATCATATATTTCAGTTTGTTCATGACAGCTTTGGCTTTCATCCCAGCACAATTATTATCAGAACCATCTTCGCTCTCAAAATTATCACAGTTTGGACAACAAATGATATCACTGTTTTAGTTGTGTGTATTATAAAGACCATGACACAGTTTGTTTTGTTGTAGAAAAACACGGGTTCTTGCCACACGACCAGGAAAAGTTAGGCAAGTAGACAGTTAGAAGGGTAAGGGGGAATGGAATTAACTGGCAAAGAGGAAAAAGAAAAATAACTCTCAGCAAAGTCAGAAAGATAGAGTTCTGCTCGCAGGTTTTCCGCCTCACAGATTGAATCCCAGCTTACCACCTAAGAACAGGAGAGGCCAGGCTCCTTCTTCCTGCAAACAGTGGGAACTTCTCAAGGCTCCCCTCCATCCTCCCGGTCTGCAAACCAGCGGGAAATTCTCCTGTGACCTTCCCCCTTTTCTTCCTCCTGCATCTATCAGTTTTAACTACTATGACTTTTGTGTTTGACTATCTTGGAAGCAAACAACAACAAACCTGATTGTCACGATGCACATTTAAGTCCAGCTGTAGAGACATACCTATATTTACATAAATAAAAAGCTTCCTGGTCTGAGTGCCATGGCTCACATCTGTAATCCCAGCACTTTGGGAGGATTGCTTGAGGCCAGGAGTTTGAGACCAGCCTGGCCAACAAAGTGAGACCCAGTCTCTGTTAAAAAAAAAAAAAAAAAAAAAAAAGTATATTAAAAAAAAATAGTTCCTAGGCCTTTCAAAGAATAAAGCACATCTTCTGCACTTTTAGTTATCAATAGTTGTGTTATAACAATTTATTGCTTCCTCAAGTATCTAATTCTTGTGTATATAATAATTAGTTGAAATTTCAAGGAGTAAAATCCTAAAAGTTTTATTGAACATCTCATGTGAGTCAAGTTCTTTTTAAGTGAATGAAGCAGTTCACTATCTTCAAGAGTTTTATTATATTCTTATCTCCAGATGAAATTTTAAAAAGGATCTCATTCACATTAGACAGTCTTTTATGAACTAATGCATATGGTTATGTTTATTTTTAATAAATTAATTTTTATGGCTTGAACTATATATATTTACATATAATAAATCAAGTTTACATAATGCATGTTTATTTGTATAGTTGTAATAGAGTTTTTATTTTCTGAATAAAGTTGTGGTAAAAAAAGTTTTGTTTAGCCATGGACACTGGCTGCTGAGAAACAGCTTTCTTTATCTTTGTCTTCCTGCAAACACTCATGGATTAACTTACAAACAATAAAGTGCTGAAAATGTTCAGGACTAAGTGATTTTTAATTACTTTTTGACTTATCTTCTTTGAAACTTTAAATATATCCTTTTAACAGAAATCAGCAGTCTAATATGCCATTCATCAGAGCAAATCTTAAATCTGTAAAAACTGTAAAGAATCTGTAAATCTGTAAAAAAATACCCTGTTACACACATTTACATACACACAGAGCATTTGCAAATAACTTCAGAGTTTTTATAAACCTCAAAAACAATCATTGGAATCCAATTATTAGTTACGACTTTCCCGGTTGAAAAAAATATAAAACCAAGTCAAGCTGATTTTAATGAGAAACTGAGAAGCTCATTTCCAACAAAGTTGAAACCAGATGTTCAAATAGTGTCATCAGGAATCTGCGCCTCTGCTCTCCTCTGATAGGAGTGGCAAGAGGATCATCTGTAGTTTAGACTTTCAAGTCTAACACTTTTGATATACTCATGGGAAAGAGAGCTTCTTTTTGTAGTAAAATACCAGGTTATAGACTCATTGACCTGGCTCAACCCATATGCTAATCCTTGAAACAGTCACTATCACTAGTGCGCACTGGCTGTTCTGCTGTTTGGGTATGAGTCACAGATCCGCTACTTGAGTAAATGAGGGGTGAGTGGGAGGGGGGGATGTTTATGAATGAATAATTGAGATACTATTGGCAAAAAAGTGAGGTATGATGAGATGCTGAGAATGGCAACAGAAACAATAGATACCACTGGAAAACTCTAAGATTTCATAGAGACCTGATTAAGAACCTGAGGACCAAAAAGTTTTTAAAAAAGAACATGGTAAAGAGCATAAATAAATAATTTTTATCATTATTCACACTTTACATGGCAATGATAATATGACTTTTATCATTGAAAAACGTGTTAGAAAATATCAAGTATTTTTCTTACCAATGCGTGTAAATTCTGTTTCCATCCACAATGCTTATCTTCCAAATGCAGTTATTAGTTTTATATTTAGGCATGGTTTTATAGTAAGGTTTGGAGAGCTTTAGAATGGAAATATTTTTTAAATGTGCTAGCCAATGACAGAAGTGTTGGCTGCATTATATCTGCTAAAAACGTGGTAAACAATTCTGCTAAAATCTGCAAAAAATAACTTGTAGGATTATGCAAAATTATCTCCTTATTATGAATTGAATCAACTGTAAAGACTTAAGCCATAAATATCTAGGCTGTGTTGGAAAACAGTCTGCTCCATTTCCTCCTTCCGGTCTGTTAGGAAGGGTTTTATGAATGTCACTATTAATGCTCTGAAGAAAAAATAAACAGAAATGTAAGAATTGAAACATAAACAAAAGATTTTAGTTAGATTAAGTGGTTATTTACCTAAAGTCAACCAAAAATGGTAACAGTCAATAAACTATTTGGTTTAATGATATAATTTAATGAAATTATAAAGTTGTTGGATAAAATAATGAATAGTATGAAATCAATGTTATTCCCCTCTATACCAATTATAATCAAATATAAATGATAATAAAACACTTAAAATACCCATGTAGCTACAATGTATTTGGGACTTAGCTTAACCAAGAATACAATAAATTAATTTTTAACCCAGTATTCTGTGGAAAAATTTCACACTTAATAATAAACATAGAAGATGATCTGAATAAGTTGAGGGACATCGCTGGCTTTGACCACATGAAATAATTATTTTTAATTAGTATATTTCTGTTCAGAGTTCATAGGAAAAAAATTTATCCCTAAATTAATTTTTACAGAAATTGATTTGATCAACCCAACAAAATTTCAATTGGGTATTTTGAGAAATATTATAAACTTGCTCTAAAATACAAATGGAAGAATAAAGATTCACAAATAGTTAAGATCAGTTTTATGTTAACCCTTGCACTTAAAGTGTGATTCACAGACCAACATTGTCATCGTGTGGGAGCCTGTGAAAAATGCCAAATCTCGGGACCCACCCCCGATCTAGTGCACAGGAATATATATTTCATCATTTGGTCAAGGTCCCCAAGTAATTGTATATGTGTTCCTTCCTTCCTTCCTTCCTTCCTTTCTTCCTTCCTTCCTTCCTTCCTTCCTTCCTTCCTTCCTCCCTCTCTTTCTTTCTTTTACTAGAAAAGATGTCAAAAAGCTTATGAAGAGATTATCATATTTATTGGTAGCTAGAGAAATAACAATTATATAACTATGTGTCATTTTAGATATATTAAGAACCCGGATAATGCTAAGTGTATGGCAGGATGTGAACTATAGGAGCCCTCATTGCTGCAGGCTTTTTAGAAAGCAGTCAATTAGTGCTTAGTAAAACTAAATATTCATATACCTTATGAACTAGCAATTTCTATCCTGGACATACAGCTCAAAGACATTCTTACAGAAGTTCACATGAGAACATGCACAGGTTATTTTTTGCAGCATTGCTTAAGATATTGGCAAGTTGGATTCTCTCCAAACATCGGTAACTTCAGGATGGGTAGGTAGACGTGGTGGATGTACACTGTGAAGTACTACTCAAAAACACTGGAGAATAGGCCAGATGAACACGCATGTTGAAAACAACATGCTTAGCAAAAAAAGTAAAAATCCCTAACTCTACAGCTCAATATCATTTTAGTAAGCTAAAAATATAAGAACAAACACAATTCACTTTTATAAGACTACATAGAAATAAACGTATACATATCAAACGTATTAGAATAATTCACCCTTTTGGAAGAAAAAGGAATGCATGAGGAATAGTTAAAATATGCTAAATAATTGAATTGAAAGAATAATGGTGGTCATTTGCCATGAATTGAGGTGCATAATTAACTTTCTAAAACAGAGTGGAAGAGAGGGAGAGAGAGAAAATTTATTTTATAAAATATAAAAGTCAGTGGTCCCTACGTTCAAGAGTTTTGCAGTCTAACTTCATCTACTATACTATAATGTTTAGAAGTGATTTTTTCAGAATGTTTTAATATATTTTTTCAACATATCAATATTTTGCACTCTAAACACAAGAAAATTTTTAGAGTTATTACTATGTTAAAATAATCTCTGTAATGATTTGGGCTTTCTTAAAGTTGGGTGATGTTCAAGTGCATCCTTCCCAAACATTTACATAGTAGAGGGGCCTTCAAGCTGTTAAGAATTGTTGGGCAGGATAATCCTTAAGGCCTTTAGCAAAGATAAATTTAATTCTTAAGTTGCAAATTATGATGGTTGTAAAGGCAGAGAAACGGGAGTCTGGGGCCCATGCAATGGGGAAAGGATGCGCTAGCTAATAAATGATGTTGGGAAAACTGCCTGGCTATATGCAGAAAGCTGAAACTGGATTCCTTCCTTACACCTTATAGAAACATTAACTCAAGATGGATTAAACACTTAAATGTAAGACTTAAAACCATAAAAACCCTAGAAGAAAACCTAGGCGATACCATTCAGGACATAGGCATGGGCAAAGACTTCATGACTAAAACACCAAAAGCAATGGCAACAAAAAACAAAATAGACAAATGGGATTTACTTAAATGAAAGATCTTCTGCACAGCAAAAGAAACTATCATCACAGTGAACAGGCAACCTACAGAATGAGAGAAAATGTTTGCAATCTACCCATCTGACAAAGGGCTAATATCCAGGATCTACAAAGAACTTAAACAAACCTACAAAAAAAAAAGCAACCCCATCAAAAAGTGGGCAAAGGATATGAACAGACACTTCTCAAAAGAAGACGTTTATGCAGCCAACAAACGTGAAAAAAAGCTCATCATCACTGGTCATTAGATAAATGCAAATCAAAACCACAGTGAGATACCATCTCACACCAGTTAGAATAGTGATCATTAAAAAGTCAGGAAACAGGCTGGGCGCCATGGCTCACGCTTGTAATCCCAGCATTTTGGGGGGCCGAGGTGGGCAGATCATGAGGTCAGGAGACCGAGACCATCCTGGCTAACACGGTGAAACCCCATCTCTACTAAAAATACAAAAAATTAACAGGGTGTGGTGGCAGGCGCTTGTAGTCACAGCTACTTGGGATGCTAAGGCAGGAGAATGGTGTGAACACGGGAGGTGGAGCTTGCAGTAAGCGCAGATTGTGCCCCTGCACTCCAGCCTGGACGACAGAGCAAGACTCTGTTTCAAAAAAAAAAAAAAGTCAGGAAACAGATGCTGGAGAAGATGGAGAGAAATAGGAATGCTTTTACACTGTTTGTGGGAGTGTAAATTAGTTCAACCATGTGGAAGACAGTGTGGCAATTCTTCAAGGATTTAGAACTAGAAATACCATTTGACCCAACCATCTCATTACTGAGTATATACCCAAAGGATTATAAATCGTTCTACAACAAAGACACAGGCACATGTATATTTATTGTGGCACTGTTCACAATAGCAAAGACTTGGAACCAACCCAAATGCCCATCAATGATAGACTGGATAAAGAAAATGTGGCACATATATACCGTGGAATACTATGCAGCCATAAGAAAGGATGAGTTCATATCCTTTGCAGGGACATGAATGAAGCTGGAAACCAGCAAACTAACATAAGAACAGAAAATCAAACACTGCATGTTCTTACTCATAAGTGAGAGTTGAACTATGAGAACACATGGACACAGGGAGGGGTACATCACATACTGGGTCCTATTGGGGGCTGGGGATCTAGGGGAGGGATAGCAATAAGAGAAATACCTAATGTAGATGATGGGTTGATGGGTACAGCAAACCACCATGGCACATGTATACCTATGTAACAAACCTGCATGTTCTTGCACGTGTACACCAGAACTTAAAGTATAATAAAAAATAATAATAATTTTAGCAAATTGGGATAGAAGCCCAAATGAGGAAACTATTTGTAGGAATATAGAAGGTCACAAAAATAATTTTGCAAAGTGATATCTGTCTGGATGGGGGAACCTAGAAGTCAAAGCAAGTTTTAGATGGGAAGACTGTGGTCAGAATGAGTAGTACAGAAAAAGAGAGATTTAAAGAGTTGATAGCTACAGTTGCACGTAATTCATTTTTCTTCAAGCTAAGGGAAAGTAGAATGCTTTGACAATGGAAATAAGAGATAAGTTAATTCTAGTGGTTACCAACATGGACTTGAGGATCACATGACCTCAATATCTTCATCTATCATAGAGGAATTATAACAATGTTAAGCTAATAAAGATATTTTGAGGATTAAATGAGTTAATTCATGTATAAGACATGGGGCATAGCAAACATTTGATAAATGCCACGCATCATCATCAGGACATAGCAAACATTCAATAATACTAGTTGTCAATGTCACCGTTAATATGAAACTGAAATTTTCTGACACTATATACTACTCTTTAACTTTGCTTCTTTATTTCTAAAACAAATCATTTCCGCTCATTTCTCAGGTGCTTAAATGAATAGGAAAATACTATTTCTTCCTTCAAAGAGAGATAGAAAAGGAAATTTATGATTAAGAGACAAGAACCAGAAGCACTAATATGTAGTTTCCTTGAGGAAACTTACAGAGATGCAAAGAAGAGGATCTATAATTTACTTTCAAAGGAAATTGGATGGAAGTGATATTTGCCAGGTAAAAGTAAAGAACCAGAGCAGAGCAATGTCAGAATGATTGCACAGAATAGAGAATCAAAGGACCTGAATGTTGTGGTTCTGCTATCTCGCTATTGAATACATTTGGAAAATTACTTTCTAGTTTTAGTTTTTAGATGATCAAGATGCAGATGATACTTTGTTTCTTAAGAAAAAATTGAAGTTTACTGGATCTATCAATTAGACTCTGTGACTTCATATAGCAACCTAAAAACAATTTCCTAACCAAATAATTATGTATTTTCTTCACTTACAAGAAGTCTGAAGAAAGTAAGTCCAATATGGGTGTAGCATCTCCACAATGTCATTGATGTCCTAGATTCCTTCTTTATGCATCAAAACAAAACTTTAAGTCTCCAGTAGACTTCCAAATACATCTTTTTTGTCCGTACTCTGCCACATGGTAACCTCAGCTGCCATTGGGCACATAAACTATCCCCAGAATAATTTCAGAGTAATTTGGATAAAATAGCAGAAAAACTTGAAATTAAATATTAAAATAAAATTTATATGCTATTAAGAGTGAATACAGAGTATTTAATGTGTGCCAGATCCTGGTGTAAGTGCTTTTTGTATATTAATTCATTTTGCACTTTCAGAAGATTTATGGTATGTACCACTATTATCCTGTTTTACAGATGGGAAAACTGAAATACATTTGCCCATGATCACTCAGCCGTCCTGGCTACAGGCTCTGGGTTTCTAAGACAACACTGGTTTCCACATATCAAATTAAAGCAAAAAATAATTGAAATGTTTAATTCCTAAATTTGGAATATTAAAAATGCATTTCTTCCAGCTTTAATAATTCTAGAAAAAGTTCAGAAATGTAAACATCATGTAAAAATTTTTTTTTTGTCTTCCTTATACTATCTTCTACTACTCCTTTATTGCTAGTACAGTGTCCTTTATTTTTTAAGACAATTTCAAAAATATAGTTGAATATGTAAATGCTTGCTGGGCTATTGCTGTTTTTAAAATCTTGATAAACTATGCATTTAAACTTATCTTTTGTGTTCTGCATTATCTTATCTGGTTGACTTACTAGATATAATATTTTAACATATAAAGAGAGAAACATTACCTTAAGAAAGAAAGAGTTATAAAGTGATTGTAAAGACAAGACTTATATTTCAGAATATTTTGACAGTTTTATAATGCACCTTTAGAAATATGTTCTTGTCATATGCTTTGTCTTACTCAGCATCAATTTAATGCCAGCTGTGTAGCTTTAATTGTAGTAAAATCAATTTTAATTTTAGTTCTATGTCTAAAAGTATATTTGTTAAATAAAATTGATGTCAATTCACCTCTATCCAAGTATAGATTTCAACAGATGTGTCAAAACAGAGAATCAAAATATGATAATGTTGTCTTTAATTTGCCTTCATCAGATTGCAAAACTCATGTATCCCAATGATATATTGAAAATACATATATATTTTTATGCTTCTTGATGATGTTAATTCCTGTTATAATAATCCCTGAACTTAAAGATAATGCACATAGATAAAATGTTGAAGTCACTACATCTACCATTTAGGTTCATCCCTGTTTTGTTTCTCTCAAAGTATAGTCCATGCCTCAAACTCATTTGAGGAACTAATTAAAATTGCATGTGACTCCAAACATATAGTCAGATTCTCTGAGGGCAGGCTCCAGAAATTGCATAGTAAAATGCATACTAAAATTTGAAATTCACTGCAACATTATGCTCTGCATTTTAGTGACTGTTAGAAATCCTGAGAGAGCAGGCTCTTCTGTGTGATTTCTTTTATTCTTGTGGCAGAAATCTTTCAACAGAGTAGAACACTAGAACAAGAAAAATGCCTTCCGATTAAGCATTAAAGCAATGCTTATTTTAGTGGAATTTGCGAAACAGGGACATTTAAATTAAGCCTTTTTTCCCTGGGAACCATTCAGTTTTCATTGCCCCACTTCTAATAGGCAGCAAGTAGACATGCTGAAGATGATTCAGCCTTGGTCTCTTAAGTGTGGTACAACTCTGCCAGAATGTCCCAACTAAGAGGACATCCAACCTTTTAGGAGGTTTGGGAAATTTTTGGTTGCAAAAACCAGAGTTTCTTTATTCTATATTTCTATATAGAATAAATATATTCTATATTTCTTTATTCTATATTTCTATATATCTGGTTTCTTTATTCATCTTGTATGATGACGATTTTACCTTTTTTCTTGTCTCTCCAACCTGAAAAAATAATGAAAGCTTTAGAAGAGACTTTCTTCACTTTCCCAACACCAAAACTGCACATTTTTCTTTCTCTGCACCAATTTGCTACTTGTTGTCTTCTCAAAAAAACAAGATGACACCTCACCTATAAGAAGCCAGTCTAGAAACCAACCTCTTACTGCCTTTTTAAGGACTTCTTTATCTCTGCTACTGACCCTTCCTATATTATTAAATTCTTCCTTCTACTGGATCAAACTAATTTGATATAAAATTTATATCATTTATATTCTACATTTATGTGTAATTTGGATTTATATCATCCATATTTATATCATGAGATTTATATATACAAGTTTTAAAGATTTGTATCTCCAGTTTCCCAGTACCCACCTAAAACGTGGATGTTTTACAAACATTGTAATCTTCATGAGTTCAAAACTAAACTACTGGTTTTCCTCTGCATATCCCTTGCTCTTTTATTTTTACCTTTTCCAGTAAATGGCACACATGTAGTTAGTCAAGCCAGAAACTCGATATCTTAAGTTTTATCCTTCACTATTGATATCGACTTTCCAAATAATGTTTCTAAATCTTCCATTTCTATCCATGCCCACCATCGTTGACCACCATCATTATCCTAAATTTTGTTACCTATCTCTTGAGCAATTTAACAGATTCCCCATGGTTTTCCCAATTTTTCTATTACTTCTTCTAATCTATTATTCACCAAGCAGCAGAAATAATTTTTATCAGCATTCTTGTGTCTTGCCTTTTTTCCTTTATATTTTTATTTTTTTCTAGCTTGGTTGAGGTATAATTGACAAATAAAAATTTTGTAATTTTAAGGTATACAGCATGGATGTTTTAATATAGGTTTACTTTATGAAATGATCACTACCACCAAGCTAATGAACATATCCATTGCCTCACAAAGTTACCATGCTTTTTGTGGTGAGAACATTTGAGATCTACTGTTTGCAAATTTCAATACGGTACTATTAAACATAGCCTCCAGACCTTACTCATCCTGCATAGCTGTGAATATCTACAACCATTAGCATACTTTGTATTACACATAGAATGAAAGCAACTTCTTATTGCCTGTAGTACCTGGGACAATATGGACTTGAATTCCCTCTCCAAACTCATCTCAGACCCTTCTCTGCTACATTTGAAACACACTAGTCTCCTTAGTCTTCTGTACATTTTTAGGCCCACCCAAGCACTTTCTCAACTCAGGGACTTTTCAAACACTTTTCTGCCTAGAATTCTTTGTTTTTCTGCCTTTATAAGGATTGTTCTATCAGACCTGGAATTGATCTCCTGTTCCTTGGGAAGCCTTTTCTTGTTTATCCCTATTTAAATTTCCCATATATTTCCTCAGTGCATCTTGGGTGTTTTCTTCTTGGAATTTATTAAAATTTGCAATTATGCATGGCTTTAAAAATTGTTTATTGTCTCTCTCCCATTAGGCAAAAACCGTCATGGTGCTGGGGATGATGTCTGTTTTCCTGATCAAAAAATATTTGAAGTTTGGCAAAGTACTAAAACAAATGGAGTTGTATTTAAAATAATCCTTTAGGAAATACACTGGCTGTCCAGTTAGAAGTCTCATATTCGCAGAAGTCTCTTTGGACATAAAATATAATGTCGTAAAGAAACTGTAGCTGATGGGAGGGTAAGACCATGCCTTCTATGTCTTCAACAAGGATCGGTTCCTAGTGTCAAGAATCAGAGGTATATATAGCTTATTGTGTCCTGATTTAAGCCAATTATATGAGTTTTGTGAGTTTTTTTTACTTTTTAAACTGGGAGATTACTGACATGTCAGAACACAGAAGTTTACAAAAATCTTCTAGTCTTTATTGTCTTAAATCTGTATTCATTTAGTTCTCATGGGTGTTCTCATCTTAGATTTGCTATTCTATTTATGTATTATTATTATTTATCTGTATTTACAATAAGTATTAAAGTGATTTTCCAAGTGTCCATTTTTAGACATCCCCTATCTGGCCATTTATTCAATAATAGTGAATAATTCCCAGACACTTAACATGATACCAGGCAATAGAAATGTCTGTGATAGTAAGGTCTATTCAGTGCTCCCAGGAGCTTTAAGGCTGTGGGAGAAAAAGGTAAACAACAAAGTGCAGAAGGCTACATAGTGCATAAAGTGTGGAATGATCGTTTCTACATGTAGAAATGAGAGGAATTTTTTTTATAGATTCATAGAGGAAGTGGCAAAAGTAAGACATTTCTTCTGTTCCCCGTTAACCCTGGGCCTGGCTCCCTCACATGCTTTCTTTATTACTCAATTTTATTCCTTTTTTTCCACTTGATTAAAATGACTTTTGAGTGCACTGAGCATGACTATAATCTAATGAACAACATCATTCTTGTTAAAAAAAATTCCTCGAGAAAAACAGAAAACTACTGTTTCACTACTTCACTTAAATAAAAATGATAATTACTTTTAAAAATACAAGATTTCTATGTAGTTTTCATCACTGAGATTTCTTATTTCTAAATCATCAACCATTTTTTCTTTTGTACCTATAAATGTATTTAAATGTACATCAAAAATACATATACATTTCAATCTAAACATGAGGTTTTATGAATATAATTGTGTTAAGCCAGATTAACATGCATGACTAAGTAAACAATCAGAAAATAAATGCTAAGCAAATAACTGCAAAGATGGTATACTGAAATTGCAAAATTGTGATAGTGGAATTTAGATGAGTCAAGTTTAAAAAGACTAGATGCTTTTCATGGTCACTTTGAGTTGTAACATTAAATGCTTTTATGAAATCTTGTTATTTTGGGAGACACTGAAACTTCTGAGGATGAAGTGTATATGGAAATGGTGTCAAAACACTCCATCTAGAGATCGCCTAAGAAAGCGGAGAACTTTACCTGAGAGGTACATTAAATCCCTTAGAATATGAGCATGGCCCTTAGGGCAAATATTTGCTCCTATAGGACAGGTGAGGGAAAGTAAACTATAATGGCTGCAGATAAAGATTCCCTGAAGGGATACAGAGGTTCCTAGGGCATGAAAATAACTCTCATCACAAAACTAAACTTTTTGGTACAGATTATACTAGTGAAAATGTTGAATCATCTTTCTATTCTTCCTGTAGAAAATGGTTCAGAAATCATAATTATATGAAGAAAATTTCAAAGAATAAAGAGCAAAAGAAATAGGAAAAGCATAGAGTTATGTCAGAAAGTCAATGAATAAAAATCATATATGTGTAGATTTTTGAGATGTTTTGTGATATATGTCAGTTTTTTTGGATGCAATTTGCTGTGATGCACTTCCTTATTGAAAATAAATATTCACCCTTGCATTTAAATTTTTTAGGGGACTCTGAAGTTTAATACATTGTTCAGACTGTAAGTGTAACCATGACTTTGTGGTTTTAAGATATGCAATTCAATTAATTTCGCTGGAAAGAAGAGCAAGGACTTAACTTCTTTCTTTTTTTTTTTTTTCTGTTTTGGTTCCAGCAGAATTTCTTTTATTTATGCATGATTTTAACACAAAATTTAAATATTCATTAATTATATGAGTCAAATTTTATTTCAGTAAAAATATCTACATAACCTGAAATATATATGACATAAAATTTTATTTCGGTAAAATAGTAGCCACTTTATTTGGTAGCGTATAAATTGGTGACATTAATTACATTCACAATATTGTGCAACCATCATCACTATCTATCTAAAAATGTTTTCATCATCTCAAACGGATACTTAGTTACCATTAAGCAGTAACTCCTTGATGACCCCTCACCTTTGCCCCAGTAACCCCTAGTTTACTTATACATTTTTTCATTCAATATTTCGTAAAATTGGAATAATAATAATTGTCCTCTTTTGTCTTGCTTATTTCACTAACATAATGTTTTCAAGGTTCATCCTTCTTGTAACATGCATCAGAGGTATTTCTTTTTATGGCTGAATAATATTCCACTGTGAGCATATACCACATTTTGATTCATCATTTAACTGTTGATAGATACTAGAGTCATTTCCACCTTTTAACTAATGTGTGTAATGCTGAAATAAATATCGATATACAAGCATCTCTTTCTGTACCTGTTTCCAATTTTGGGGGGTACATATCTGAAGGTGGAATTGCTGGCTCATATGGTTTAACTTTTCAAAGAACGGCCACACTTTTCCATAGCAACTAGACTATTTTACGTTCATATAAGCAATGAGTGAGAATTTCAGTTTCTCCAATCATTTTTAAAATTAGATCTATCCTAATAGGTATAAAATAATATCTTATTATGGTTTGAATTTGCATTTTCCCCATGATTGATGATGTTGAACATCCTTTCATGTGCTTCCTGGCCATTTGCATATCTTCTTTGGAGAAATGTCTATTCAAGTCATTTGACCATTTTTCACTGTGTTGTCTTTGTGTTTTTGAGTTTTACGAGTTTTTGTTATATGCTCTGAATGTTAAATCCTTATCAGATGTATGATTTGCAAATATGGTTTTCAATTATGAAGGTTTTCTCATTCTACAGGTTGTCTTCTCAACTTCATAATAATGTCCTTTAAGTTAGAAAAGTTTTTAGGATTGATGAAGTTTATTTTGTCTTTTGTTACTCGTGCTTTTAGAGTAATATCTAAGAACCTATTGCCAAATCTAAATTCATGAAAATTAACGTATTTTATTTTTAGAGTTTTATAGTTTTAATTTTTATACTTAGATCATTGATCCATTTTGAGTTAATCTTTCTATGTGATATGAGGTAGACCTCCAATGTCATCTTTTTTTATGTGGAAACTCAGTTGTCCTAGCACCATCATTTGAAGAGACTGTTATTTACTCATTCAGTGGACTTGGCATTCTTGTCAGAAATAAATTGCCCAGAGATATATGAGTTCATTTATGGATTTCCAATTCTATTCCATTGATATATATGTGTATCCTATGCCAGTCTTAGGCTCAGTTTTGCTTTCTTTTTTCTTAACCGATTTCCCATTTAGAGAAAAATAAAAGTGCAGCTTGCTGCCAGCACAGTATTCTTGGGGCAAATGGAAAATGATTTAAAGAGGCCTTTCTCTAAGTTACATAAGTGAATAGTCCTCACGACTTGGATCTCTCAGTAATATTATCTGAAGGATTGTAAGGATTATTATTTTTTTATCTTTGACTTACGTTTAAGTTTTATCTCTTTTAAAGACATAAGTAATGCCATGTATTTTTCATAATTTTTGTGCATCTGTGTTTTCTATGTTTATAAAAATATTTATACAAATCATTGTTGATATGGGGCCTTATTTTTTACAGGGCATGTGTCTTGAAATTAGAAGTAATATTCAGTCTCAACTTTCCTCCACTAGATTCATTAGTTCTCCAAAAATAATGATAGAGATGAACCAGCAAAGGAAAGAACTGAAAGCTGAGAGAAGTCTGCCTTCATGGAAAGGAGAGAGAAGCTCCTGCCAGAGTTGATGGGGAGGCTGTATGAAGCCGGGAAGTGTAATGAAGTTGTACTAGCGCTCTCTCATGAAGAGCACCGAGGGTCATACATTTATTTTAAAGGAAGTGAAAAGGCCAGGCACAGTGGCTTACCCCTGTAATCCCAGCGCTTTGGGAGGCCGAGGCAGGTGGATCACCTGAGGTCAGGAGTTCGAGACCAGGCTAACATGGTGAAACCCCGTCTTTACTAAAAATACAAAATTAGCTGGACGTGGTGGCACATGCCTGTAATATGAGCTTCTTGGGAGGCTGAGGCAGTAGAATCGCTTGAACCTGGGAGGTGGAGGTTGCGGTGAGCAGAGATCACTGCCATTGCAGTCTAGCTTGGGCAACAAGAGTGAAACTATGTTTAACCAAAAAAAAAAAAAAAAAAAGGGAAAGAAAGGAATTGAAAAAAAGGAATGCTAATAGTCTGATAGGTTATCTAACGTGCAAGATCTATCTGAGGAGAGGTACTGAACAAATTAAAATAACAGAGAGAGATTAAGTATAAAAATGACAGTGCAATATCTTTCAAAATAAATTCACCTAGGCTAAAATGAAAATATGCCATCATTACTCAATTCCTCCATTATTTATTCAAAAATGTATTATCAGTTACCCTACTATGTGCTACATGTTCTAGAAACTGGAGGGTCATAATGATGAATGTACTATGGACAGTCCACATACAGAGGCTGTCATAAAATATGTTATTATATGAGCAATTATTTAATTACAATTTCAATAAATATTACAATGGAAGACTGTGCAATGAAAGCATAAAACAGGTGCAAAAATTAATTTTGGACATTTAAGAAAACTGGAAAAAGTGATGCTTATGCTAAACTTGAAGGAGGAGTAGGAGAATCCAGGGGACAAGGAAGAAGAGGCCTGTTTATTCTGAGGTAAAAAGGTATTTTTGACATTGAAGCAATGGCAAGATGCTTAAAGGCAAGGACTTCGTGTCTAAAACACCAAAAACAATGGCAACAAAAGCCAAAATTGACAAATGGGATCTAACTAAACTAAGGAACTTCTGCACAGCAAAAGAAACTACCATCAGAGTGAATAGGCAACGTACAGAATGGGAGAAAATTTTTGCAATCTACTCATCTGACAGAGGGCTAATATCCAGAACCTACAAAGAACTCAAACAAATTTACAAGAAGGCATCCTGTTAACCAGTGGAAGAGATCCAAATCCGGCGGCAAATCTGTACAGGTCCACAGCAACTTGAGTCCTTGCTTCTTCACAGAAAGAATCTGACTGAGGGGCATAAAGCAGAAAAATAGACCAAGGCAAGTTTCAGAGCAGGAATGGAAGTTTATATGAAAAGGTCTTAGAACAGGAAAGCAAGTGTGCTTGGAAGAGACCCAAGTGGGCACATGAAGGTTAAAGAGAAAAGGTCAAGTGCCCTGTTCAACCGTGATCCTAGGAATTTTATAAGCTCGCCTCTTTCCCATGTTTCTTCCTTTAGAGCGGGCTTTCCACTTGCCCAGTGCTTTCCTTATCCTTTGGAACTGAACACACGCAATGTATTTAGGGAGTTATAAGCACACCCATCTGAGGCTTCCTTCCCTTTTCCGGTGAAGTGTGCCCCCCGGAAGATCATACCTCATCAATTTTTTTTTGGTCTCAACATGCATGCCCAGGAAGTTGCTCCTCCGTGGGGCCTGCATTCAATTAACATTTTGATGGTGTTAACAGGTGTGGACCATCAGGAAATGGCCTCTCCCTGGTGCTGCCGAATTATCATTTTTAGACAGGCAATGCGATAATTGCTGAACCATCTACCCGACATTCTAGTTGGTAGAGGAGAGCTCTCTCTGCTGCCCAGCTCATGCCTAACCACCTGTAACAATCCCACTGGGCCCAATCTGTTTTTCACTGCAAATGCCTTACTACTAAGACCATATAAGCACCCTCCCTCTAGGCCCAGGGACTGTTACATGAGAGTGTAAGGGCAAGTTTTGAGGGATATAGTTAGGTCAAGGTCAGACTCTCCAAATCAAGGATGTGTACAAAGATGCCTGAACAGCTGGTAAAAGAAGAAAATAATTACTGACAGGATAACGATACCTTATGACAAAGCCTCCTGGGTATGAGTTGTACAGATATACATATTTTTAAAAATTTTTTCAGAACAACACTTGTTTTGTATAGCTAATTGCTATAAGTCTGTAACTAAAACCAAGATTACATACTAAAACTAAAAACAAGATTGAGCTATGGCTCAATGCATAGTATAGAAGTTAGAAATAAGTCGGTTTTGTAACCTCACTTTTGGCTTTTTGTTTGTTGACCTTCTACTTAAAAAACAAAATTAATAATAATTTTAAAGGGTAAAAAAAAAAAAGAAAGAAAAAAAGAAAAAAACAACTGCATCAAAAAGTGGGTGAAGGATATGAGCAGACACTTCTCAAAAGAAGACATTTATGCAGCCAACAGACACATGAAAAAATGCTCATCATCACTCGCCATCAGAGAAATGCAAATCAAAACCACAATGAGATACCATCTCACAGCAGTTAGAATGGCAATCATTCAAAAGTCAGGAAACAACAGGTGCTGGAGAGGATGTGGAGAAATAGGAGCACTTTTACACTGTTGGTGGGACTGTAAACTAGTTCAACCATTGTGGAAAACAGTGTGGCGATTCCTCAAGGATCTAGAACTAGAAATACCATTTGACCCAGTCATCCCGTTACTGGGTATTTACCCAAAAGATTATAAATCATGCCGCTATAAAAACACATGCACACATATGTTTATTGCGACACTATTCACAATAGCAAAGACTTGGAATCAACCCAAATGTCCATCAGTGACAGACTGGATTAAGAAAATGTGGCACATATACACCATGGAATACTATGCAG
This sequence comes from Macaca mulatta, assembly GCF_049350105.2. Lineage (NCBI taxonomy): Eukaryota > Metazoa > Chordata > Mammalia > Primates > Cercopithecidae > Macaca > Macaca mulatta. The sequence continues at coordinate 130,014,678 of NC_133411.1, forward strand.
CCACAAAAACGGATGAGTTCATGTCCTTTGTAGGGACATGGATGCAGCTGGAAAACATCATTCTCAGCAAACTATCACAAGAACAGAAAACCAAACACCGCATGTTCTCACTCATAGGTGGGAATTGAACAATGAGAACACTTGGACACAGGAAGGGGAACCTCACACACTGGGGCCCATTGTGCGGTGGGGGGAGGGGGAGGGACAGCATTAGGAGATACACCTAATGTAAATGACGAGTTAATGGGTGCAGCACACCAACATGGCACATGTATACCTATATAACAAACCTGCATGTTGTGCACATGTACCCTAGAACTTAAACTATAATAGAAAAGAAAAAAAAAATCTAAAGAGAGCTCCATAGCTAGACCTAAATACAGTGTAAAATAGAAACAGATTATTCTTAATGTAGAAATAAAACATTTTTGGAGCATACAAAAGCCACAGATCTGCAGTGTGTGTGTGTTTGTGTGTTTGTGTGTGTGTGTGTGTGTCTACAATGTTACATCCATAACTAGGAAAGATTCTAGCATGAAAGTCACTTAACTTTAATATGCTGTATCCTCTTGGTGAGGAACTGCCACTTCACATCAGTCTTTTAACTAGCTTTGTGTTTAAAAGGAACAGTTTTAAGGGAGTTATTTATTTGGGTCAGAGTTTCTCTACTTTAGATGTAGTTTTAATTTTTAAAGTACTCTATTACATAGCTTATTTGTTAAAAATTTCTATTAAGATTAAGAGATTCTAATAACATTGACTTACTAGTTTTTATTGTAGTTCATTATTTATATAATTTTTTCTATTTTTATGTAGATATTTAGGTGAGTAACAAAAAAAAATGACTCAGTTAAATTGTCAGACATCAGTGAAGAATTAAAAGTTCTTCCTCAACTTTTATGCGTTGGTAGAAGGCTGTCTCTGGTTATTGCCATTTTGAGTCACTGTAGTCTATGCTTGTTGGATATGAATGGATTTAAAATACAGCTTTAAGTTTTAAAATAGGAGTGCTGAATACTACCTTCTTGTTAATAATATGTCTTTTAAATACTTTGCATGTAAGAGGGCAATTTTCAAGACGAGATTAGAATCTAGGATAGTATTTTCTGTCATTATGTCTTTCCTAACATTCTATGTGTTATGAAAAAAAGTCTTGTAATTAAATACATTTGAAAAAACTTATATTGAAAGGCTTTGTTTCTCTTTAATTGTAGATGTTCTCAGAATCTTTATTTATTTATTTATTTATTTTTTTTTGAGACAGAGTCTCGCTCTGTCGCCCAGGCTGGAGTGTAGTGGCCGGATCTCAGCTCACTGCAAGCTCCGCCTCCCGGGTTCCGGCCATTCTCCTGTCTCAGCCTCCTGAGTAGCTGGGACTACAGGCGCCCGCCACCTCGCCCGGCTAGTTTTTTGTATTTTTTAGTAGAGACGGGGTTTCACCGTGTTAGCCAGGATGGTCTCGATCTCCTGACCTAGTGATCCACCCGTCTCGGCCTCCCAAAGTGCTGGGATTACAGGCTTGAGCCACCGCGCCCGGCCAGAATCTTTAATACAGGAATGTATATGGTGAGTATACGATGCAGCCTAATTCGGATCTCAGAAACTGATCTGCACGGAACAGTTATGCAATGCCATTTTGGATAATGTTCATCTGTAAAAATATATCTAGACTTTTCCAGAAGATTGAGGGAGAGGTGATATATTAAGAAAAAGAGATGAATGAAATTATGAAAACCCAGAAAGAATGACTTCAGGTTTTTTTTTTTTAAAGCAGAGCACTGAAGGAGTTAAAATGATGCCACCACAAAATATGCTACCATTCTGGCATATTGACTATTTTGAGTTAAGAGTACTTGAAAAACAGCAGGTGCAACAAGATCACTTTGAGATTCCTTCTCTTTCTTAACAACAGGAGATGGCAATCCCACATGAAAGATGTCCTCCCTGTACCAGAAAGAAGGCAATATTATTATGACCAAGAACCGGAACTTGAAACCCAGAGAATTCTGTACAGAGCTTGTTAGAATAATACGTATCTTCTTTTAGCCTTCCCAGATAATTTAGTTACTTTTTTCACAACTTCCTACTCTTTGTCAAATTCAATATGTAAGTATTCAACTCTAATTGCATCTTTGGGCCTTTATTTCCTTACGAAGGCTCCTGTGCCATATGAGACTTCTATTAACTAAATTTTCATGCTTTTCTCCTATTGATCTGTCCAATGTAAATTTAATTTCAGGTCTAGGAAAAAAAATAACAAACTTAAAAGAGTAAAAGTAAAAATTTACCTCCCCTACAGCACCCAATAATCGAAATACGGATAACGTAATGAAAAGCCAAAAAATAAAAATTAAAAAGAAAAAAAAAAAGGAAACGTAGTGTTGAACCTAAACTAACTGATGATCATTCTAAAATTTGGGCTGGTGTATACTTCTTTATATAGAGAAGTCTGTCCCTCACCATGCTCACCATGTGAATATCAACTCTCCTACTCTTCCAATCTACTGTGATTAGAAAGGAAAGCAATGTAACATAATTTTAATGGCTTTCACATTGCATGAGTTTGGTTTGACTTCAGGCATGTATATTTAATGCCCATATGTTTTGTTGCTAAATCTCTGTGCAGCCCTAGTATTAAAATGTATTATGCATGAAAAGTTCAAATGAAATAAAATAAGACAGAGGGATCTGGATAGAGAGCATCCAAGGTTCCTTTGAGAGTAAACTCAAAATACATTATAAGAAAAAGCATAACCTCTGTGATTTTAATATAAAACTAGCAATGTTTTCAAGAAGGGCAATGCCTTTGTTCCTGAAGTCCTGCTTCTGTATTGCATAACTGTAAGACAAAATTTGATCTCACAGCTGCAAATAGAGTTTTGGTTTGAAAGTTTACTTATTTTAACATAAAGACTTCAAAATAACCAGTGAATTGTTCAGAATTTCAAGTAAGCTGCATGCTTTTCTGGGTGAATAGTATTTTAAAATTCTCAGTATTATATCTTCTGTGAATGTCATTCAAAATTACAAATTTCAAGTAGGCTATAAATTAGATTGCAATTCTTTTAGAATACAAAATAATAAAGTTTTTACTAGCTAACTATACTGATAATATAATAAATATAAATTATATAAAACTTCTTTGTTTAATAAACAAGTCTCTTCTACTGAGAAGTGAATTTAAGGTTGCTGTGTATGTGGCCAACAAACGTGAAAAAAAATTCATCATCACTGATTATCAGAGAAATGCAAATCAAAACCACAGTGAGATACCCTCTCACGCCAATTAGAATGATGATTATTAAAAAGTCAGGAAACAACCAATTCTGGAGAGAATGTGGAGAAATAGGAATGCTTTTACCCTGTTGGTGGGAGTGTAAATTAATTCAACCATTGTGGAAGACAGTGCGACAATTCCTCAAGGATCTGGAACCAGACATACCATTTGACCCAACAGTCCCATTACTGGGAATATACCCAAAGGATTATAAATCATTCTACTATAAAGACACATGCACACATATGTTTACTGCAGCACTATTTACAATAGCAGACTTGGAACCAACCCAAATGCCTATCAATGATAGACTGGATAATGAAAATGTGGCACATATACACCATGGAATACTATGCAGCCATAAAAAAGGATGAGTTCATGTTCTTTGCAGGGACATGGATGAAGCTGGAAACCATCATTCTCAGTAAACTAACACAGGAACAGAAAGTCAAACACCGCATGTTGTCACTCATAAATGGGAGTTGAACAATGAGAATATATGGACACGGGGAGGGGAACATCACACACTGGGGCCTGTCAAGCGGTGGGCAGAAAGGGGAGGCATTGCATTAGGACAAATACCTGATGCATGCAGGGGTTAACACCTAGATGACGGGTTGATGGGTGCAGCAAACCACCATGGCACATGTATACCTATGTAACAAACGTTCATGTTCTGCACATGTATTCTAGAAATTAAAGTATAATACAAAAGAAGATTGTTGTGTAAATCCATTAAGTGCTCACTGTCTTTAATTGCTCTTTTATATACTTCAGTATAAAAATAGAATTTATATCTTATATTTAACTATTTTATAGTTTTGAGAAATTGTCCCTAGAATACAGGGAGAAGAAAAAAGAACTTAATGTAAAACAACATTTTTTCACTTACCATCCTAAATATAACAGTTCGAAGTATCAGCTATTTTTAAACATTTTCATCAGTTATTTTTAAAAGTTGAACCATTCAATTCTTGCGTAATAAAACAATATTGGAGTATAATAATGATTCCCCTTTAAGTCTTCCTCTTAATCAACTTAGGAGGAATAACTCTGAAGGTTTATTGTTCTTTTCTCATCTTAGTGTAATTCCTCTCTCAATTTCTCTTAGGCATGCAGTGTCCTCTTCTTCCCCCCGCCCCCCTGGACTCTACTATCATGAATGTATCCATAACTTGTTATTCATGCAAAAGTATAAATAAAGTTTAACAACCCATAATTTTACAGAGCATTAAATCATGAGAGTAGATTTATTTTGGAGACATTGTAGGCATCAGCCAGGAAAGTTTATGCATATATTGGTAACTTATCTCTAAAATGTTATATATACTTTGTATTTTTATAGAATTCGAGCAATCTTTCAAGCCAGGATTCCTGATTTTCCTGAGGGTAAGAAACATGTTAGGTCTTTTATAGTCATTCCTATGGCTCTAAAGATTTGATATCCTCTTCTAACTGACTATAGTGATTTCTGAACCTTGGAAAGTCATTTCCAGTATCTAATGAGGTCTTTCTCTCTTAAGACCCCACAGCCTTAAGATCCTCCAGTTCCTATGGCCCTTCCACAAGGGTGGGCTGAATTCTCCAGTATGGTTTCATTATAATAGAAAATTATAATAATAAAGTTTACCAGTGGGAATACTTTATGCATGAAAACCTATTTGTTTTTATTCATATATAAACCATATATGTATTTTTTTCTGCAGATATAAGAAAAGCAAATTAGTCTTTGGTAAATGTACTTGGAGATGTGCTTTTCCAGGGTTCACAGTTCCCTGGCTAGAGTACAGTGGAGAAAACTCAACAGCGGTAAGGATTAGAACTGGGCATATATGAAGCCTGGAAGGAAAGCTAGTTCCTTATATATTTCTCTTGCTGTCACTCATTAGCTGACTCAAATCATTTTAGCAAGTTTTTCCTTTCCTCCCTGACAGCTCAACCTACTTTCCTGCCTTGAGAAACCTTACATTAGAATTGTAAGCATGAGCATAGAAAATGAGAACGAGAGGAAGGTGGGAAGTGGCCTTGTTTGAAGAGAGGATGAACAGTGAAAGAAGAAAATAGCTAAGTGCTACTTTTCCTAAATACTTTTATTCTTCCTTGCTTTTTTCTTCCCAGGGCTCCTATTCACCAAGGAACTCTTGATTCTTGATCAGTGATATCAGCAGTGTAATGCTGACAACACTGATCATTAGGAATAATTTGAGTCTTCCTGCTGTCTGTAGTGATGTTTATTTTTACCTGAGGACTAGATATATTCTTAATCATTTCCTCTTTTGAAATACTGTGTAGAAAGCAAAATAAACTAAAATATTGATTCAAATGGAATTTAATCTTCTGAGTTCTTCCAAGGAAATACCTGGCTCATTAGAGTCTTTTTTATACAGACTCTGGGATGGCAGACTAAACATGTTAGAAGTGGTAGGTAGGCATTTAAAAGCTAAATGATCCAATTGCAATTGGTTTGTCCCAGATAGCTGGAGGCCTTGGGAGCAAAAGCATACTATTCTAGTGGCACTTGCTTTGTTTTAGGAGATTAAGCACCAGAAACAAAATTGGCAGGGAAACATCAAATAAAAGTTTCTAGCATTTCAAGTCAATTGGGTAAAAAGAGCAAATGAAGAAATCGTATCATAATTACTTAATCACCAGTGGCTTGTGGACTCAGCATATTAATTACAACATATTTTGAACCTTAGGCAAATCAAATATTTATAGAAAGAGTGAACAATTCTAAGTCTCATTTATTCTCTTTGTTTTGCATGAGAATATAGGTTAGCAAGATCAAGCCCAGGTTATACCTGTCAGCTGAATAAATACCTATTTTTCTGTTAGAAAGATGAAGGTGGAAAATTTTAATAAATTTGGGTAAAACGATATTCACTTGAACTCGGGAGGTGGAGCGTGCAGTGAGCCGAGATCGTGCCACTGCACTCCAGCCTGGGGACAGAGCGAGCCAAGCCTCCGTCTCAAAAATAGAAAAAAAAAAAAAAAGAGAAAAACATTTAAAATATAGTTTAGATTATAAGGTAAGCAGAAGAGAAGAGCAAAGATAAAACACAGCTGTCTTATTTTTTGCATTTTTTTTTTTTTTTTTTTTTGAGACGGAGTCTCGCTCTGTCGCCCAGGCTGGAGTGCAGTGGCGCGATCTCGGCTCACTGCAAGCTCCGCCTCCCGGGTTCACGCCATTCTCCTGCCTCAGCCTCCCGAGTAGCTGGGACTACAGGCGCCCACAACCGCGCCCGGCTAATTTTTTGTATTTTTAGTAGAGACGGGGTTTCACCGTGGTCTCGATCTCCTGACCTTGTGATCCGCCCGCCTCGGCCTCCCAAAGTGCTGGGATTACAGACGTGAGCCACCGCGCCCGGCATTTTTTAATAAGGTTATATTTTTTTCCTGCTATTGAGTTGCTTGAGTTATTTATATAATTTGGATATTAACTCCTTATAGATGTAAAATATTTCCTTCTATTCTGTAGGTTATCTCTTTGCTTTGCTGATTTATTTGCCATGCATTTTAGTTCATTGCAATCCCATTTGTCTATTTTTGCTTTTGTTGCCTGTGCTTTCGGAGTCATATCCAAAAACTTATTGCCCAGACCATTGTTATGGAGGATTTTCTCTGTTTTCTTCTAATTGTTTCGTAGTTTCCAGTCTTAATCAATTAAAGCCTTTAATCAGTTTTGACACCTCTCAAAAGAAGACATATAAATGGCCAATAGGTATATTAAAGATGCTAATCATCAGGGAAATGCAAATTAAAACCACAATGAGATATCCCTTTATTCCTGTTAGAATGGTTATGAAAAAGAGGAAAGATGAAAAATATTGGTGAGAATGTAAAGAACAGGGAACAAACCCTTATGTACTGTTGTGGGAAAGTAAATGAGTATAGTCATTAAAAAAACTACGTTGAGGTTCCTCAAAACATAAAAATAAGACTACAACATAATTCAGCAATCCCATTACTGCGTATATATCCAAGGGAAATAAAATCAATATGTCAAAAGATACCTGTATTCCTCTATTTATTTCAGCATTATTCATAATAGCCAATATATGGAATCAACTTAAGTATCCATTAACAAATGAATGGGTAAGAAAAATGTATGTATATATATGTGTGTATATACACACACACACACATATATATATCTTATTGTATATGCTTTGTATACAAAAAAATTATTTTGCCATAAAATAAGGAAATCTTGTCATTCGCATCAACACAGATAAATCTGGAGAATATTAATGTGAACTGAAGTAAGCCAAGCACAGAAAGACAAATAACTCATGATCTCACTCATACGTGGAGTCTTAAAAAGTTGGCCTTACAGAGGTAGAGAGTAGAATGGTGGTTACCACAGGCTAGGGTAATTGAGAGGGGTGTTGGGGAGTTGTTGCTCAAAAGATACAGAATTTTTGTTAAATAGGAAGAATAAGTTCAGAGAACTATTGTACAGCATAGTGACTATAGTTAATAATAATATACAGTATTCTTGAAAAATGCTGAGAGTGTATGTTAAGTGTTATTTTTTTAAAATATAACTATATGAGTTCATACATATATTAATTAGTTAGATTTAGTCACTCCACAAGCTGTATATATTTCAAAACATTATGTTGTACACAATAAATATATAGTTTTATCTGTGGATTAAAAAATGGTCAGTTAAAAAAATACAAAGTTCTTCTCTCTTATTTTCTAGTATTAATTTCTCTTGCTATCTTAGGTTCAAGGTTGGAGAATCTAAGTGCCACTTCCTTGGGGGGAAGTAAACTAAATGTGATGTTCTAGCTCTAAGTTAATCACTACATTTTTGCTACTTGGTAGAAAATAAAACACTTATCCCAAACCTATTTTCATTTATTTGTACAGTGAGTACAATCAAGATATACTGAGTTCAATATATTATGGACTTTTATTAGTTGTATGACTTCAGGCAAGAGATGACATCTCTTTGAGCCTTTTTCCTCAATACAAAACGAGAATGATAATACCTTCCTCTTAAGTTCCATGCGAAGGATATAAAAATGACTTAAGACAGCATATGAAAAGAATTTGGACCTAGAAACTCAGTAAACTTCATTCCCGAGAAAGCTTATTTAATTTCAAGGTGATAAGCTAATTTTAAATACATTAAAAAAGAATAATTATCTGGAAAAAAAAACCCCACAATATTCCACTGGCACCAGTGGAGCAAAGAAACTAATTGAAATGATTGCTATTATTCATAATACATTTAAGAAGAACTTATTTGAAAAACTCAATGCATAACTGAAAAAGTATTGTATTTTTGAATCTTCCAATAAGTTCATGGTCATTTGCAAATAATTTTAAATATTACAAATGCTTTCCAAAGAAACTGGTGAGTAAAAACCCATTCATTTTATCAGACGAGGACACTTCTATACAGAGCTTAGTAATTTCCATCAGAATTATCAGAAAACCTATAAGTAAATAAAAGCCTATGACTTTTTGGATCATGAAATATCAGGTGGTAAAGGTTAAAGTCATAAGAATAATATTTTTTGTGTAATTCTGACTGTTCTGAAGATGTAATGGCCTGTTTCATGCTACTGGACATTGATGGTAGTAAAAATTGAGAAAAAATAACTGCAGAATGTGATACTAATTTGTATACAGATGTGCCTGCAGCTTATAAATACAAATACAAGCCTTCATATGACGCACTTCTGTATTAACCTACTTGAGACCAAAGCTGCCTTATAAACCACTCAGAAAGGTAGGTCTGTTGTGAAATTGTTGGATAGCAGATGTTTCACATTGTTTACCAGGAGAGTGGGAGGACAATTTACAAGAACCCCATTTAGTCTCAGCAGCTCTCTTCCTTATACTGTTCTCAGACAACCATATATTGATTTGCAAAATGCAGAGTTGTTTCAGAGATAAACAACTGTGTAGTCAAATGGTAGTTAATTTGGTTTAGGATTTTGGGAATATAAATTATCTTTGTAAACACTTCAATTCTTTGTTTGCGAATGTATTTTCATATTATATGCTTATTCACATTAAAGACATTATTTTGAAGTGTCAGCTTGTAAGTAATTTCTTCTTGCCACATTGGATGTGAAGAGAGGGAGAAATAAGCTTGACACCCCTACTTGTAATACTGGTAGCAGAAACATCTGACACATACAATAAGAATGTGTACTTCTCATGCTACAGCAACAGTATCAGCTGGGGATTTGTTCGAGATGTGAATTATCAGGCACAAGTCAGAGTGAATCAGGAACTCTGAAGGTGGGGACTGACAAATTGTTCCCGATCTAGCCCTCCAGGTGATTTTAATGCATGCTAGCTACAGTTTGTCAACAATTGTTCTAAAGGATAGGAATTCTATTATAATAAAAACTGTAAAAATAGGATTACATGATAAATATTTAAAATGCTATGAAAGAAATGAGGATATTGATTGAATCACCAAAAATTATAATTAATATGAAGTTCAGCTCTCATTTATGTGTGTTGCAGAGGCTGAGAGCCAATTAAAATCTCAATGTTATTTATTTTCTATATCCATTCACTGGCTGTTCATGAAATGCACATAATTTTATACAATCCCAACACATACACACACACATGCACAACCTCAGTGTGTGTGTGTATGAGTGTGAGAATGCATAAAGAATTCAAATAGGAGTTACTTTTGACTCTGCATTGTTCTGAACTAGCTGTGCAATTCTTGTCTTGATTATTGAAAAAAATACCTGTCAAATATTCTATCATAGGCATCTGAAATACGTTAATGAACAGGAGAAAGAGGCAGTTGTCAAAGATATGGCAAGTATAATCTGAGTTTCTTTTTTCATCTTTTATACAAAGAGAGTTTCTAGTTAGCCTTGGAAATATTTTAGCCAGTAAATTAGAAAAAATTAAAATATTGAGATAGGTCTTTAAAAAAAAAAAACCTTTTGAAAACATAGCATGCACTTAATTTTACAGTCAGGTTACACAATCTAACTTGATGGGAGGTTAGGTTGTATTGGGAAATCATATTGCACATAATTTAATTTTTCACAAATGTATATTTGCTGATAATTGGCTTCTGTAACAACGTCTTGCATAAAATAAGGTTTCTGTAAACAAGCTTGATTTCAATTAAAAATATCCTTTGAAACAGAATAATAGTTTTATATCATTTATTATCAGGTTTTTTTTACTTTTAACGGAAATGAGAGAGGATTGAGTAAAGTTGAAATCAGGTTTTGTTAAATTCTTTATTTTGAAATAATTTTAAAATATAGACACTAGTTGCAAAGATAGTACAGAGAGTTTCAGTACAACCCTTCACTGGGATTCCCTTAATATTAGTAGCTTGCATAATTATGCTATATTCATCAAAATTAAGAAATTAACATTGTTATAATGCTACTAATTAAACCACAGGCTTAATTTAGATTTCAAGTTTTCCTGCTAATGTCCTTTTTGTGTTTCTAAGATTCAATTCAAGACACCATGTTTCATTAGTTGTCATAAAGTGCTTATTGTCCTCAGATCCATGGCAGTTTCTCAGTTTTTCCTTGTTTCTCATGATGTTGACACTTTTGAGGAGTAATGAGTAGATTCTTCTCTAGTAGTCTCTCACTTTAGGTTTTCGTGATATTTTCGCATGGGTACATGATAAACATGAGTTCATTCTGATTGCTCTGACTCTAATTCTACGCCTCAGAGTCATTCCAACCTCCATCCCACTCCCTTGCTTATTTGTAGCATCTTTCTCAGATAAGGAGAAACCAGACTCCAAATATCTACAATTTGTTTTTTCAACCCTAGTATACAAGTAATTAATTCTAGAAATGCTATCCTTTATCCCTGTAAAAGAAAATTTACCATCTAGACTATAGTGCTTACGAAAGTTCCTTCTGTGTCTAGCCTTACTGCACCAGTTAAAATATAGTTTTCTAAAGTTACTAGTCAGTGCCTTTTTGCCCACACCTTTTATACGTATATGTTATGTAGTGGTACAACAATTAGCTATTTTTAAGGAGTAAAATAGTGATTCAATTCTGTTATTTCCAGTTTTCCTTGCATTTCTAATTTGTAATGCTAGTTTTCATGTGCAAAGCTTCCAGCATCAATGGATCTCTTTCTAGGCTGTCTACTTTGCATGTTGGTATATTTTGTTTATCATTTAAATGAAGATTCTTAAAACTTTAAATACAACTTTATAAATAGTTTGATACAGTAGGGTATATTTTCCTTTCTTCTCCTTATTTTAGTTACATGAATTTGATAAGTAGCTTTAAATTTTTTATGGCAAACCCAATTTAGAATTTGATAGAATTTATTTTATGAATATTTTTATTTTTATTGGATAGTTTTCCCATCCATTAAGATAGTATATTCCTATATTTTAAATCTTCCTTGATGTCCTCCTATAAAATATTATACATTTTTCAATAAATTCTGTCATGACTTTGTTAGTCTTATTCGATTACTCTCCAGTTTTTATTTCTATTATAATAAACTTAAAAACTTCTATTTCCTAAATGTTTCTAACTGGGTTATTAAAAATTTTAATTTTTATACTACAAACTTTCATGCACTTATTCAACAAAGGTCACCTACTAATTGTAATAAGTAGTCAGGAGATTCACTTGGATTTTATGTGAATACATCACACATTTAGTGAACAATGACACCTTTGATTCTGCCATTCTAATCCTCAAATCAATATCCCTCTCAATATTCCTCTCTCTTTGTCTTCTCTTTTTCTGTCTTTCTCTGAATGGTTGTATTATCTATGTTTTGTAGTCCAACATAAATGATAATTATAATGCAGGCATCCACATCTTGCTCCTAACTGTTAAAAGATGTTGTCTAACATTTCACCTTTACATGTGATGTTATCTTTTTTGACAGATGTTCTTTATTGAATTAAATGAATTAAGCTGCTTCCTTTTTCACTAAGATTTCATTTTTTAAAAATCATGAATTATTACATTTTTATCAAAATTGTTTTGTGCATCTATTGAGACGATCATTTGTCTTTTTATTGTTTTTGGCTCAATTTGGTGAATTACACCAAAGGATTGCCTAAAGTTTAAAAATCCATTATATTGCTATGCTGTACTTTGTTCTTATTCCCTGTAATTATTTTTCTATATTCCTGGATTTAGATTGCTAATAATTTATTTAGAATTTTGCATAAAAATTCATAGTAACATTGAAAATGTTCCTTTTGTTGTCTATATCCTATTTTACATCAGTATAATACAATTCTTATAAAATTACTTGAAGAATTACAGATTTCAAAGAGTAAAATGAGAAATTTTCACTTTTGTCTTGAAGGACTCTGAAACAGGGAAGACTGGCACAAAGATAGGATGTAAAAGTAGTTAGAATTTAGATGCTGCCCCTGGAATTGGGGAGTATAGTTACAAAAAATACACATAAGTATGAATTATTTTCACACACTTGAATTTGTGAATGAAGATCTTAAGCTGACACACAAATAACTGGAGAAGTGTGTATGCAGGTCTGTATATGTGAGTGTGTGTGTGTGAGAGAGAGGGAGAGAGAGAGACAGAGAGAGAGAGAGAGTTAGAGAGAGGCTGATTTGGGAAGGCATGAAATAAAGATGAGAAATTGTAGACATGTGGAAATGTAGGATAGAAAGATCAGGAGAAAAATAAAAATGAAAACTGAATTAATTATAATGGAAAGAGAGCCTATCAAGGGTTCATACTGGTGGAATTTTTAAAAATTATTCCTCCACCATTGAGTAAGGCTCTCTCATAGAATAAATAAACATTATTTTTGTAAAGTATTTTTTTTTTAAATTGTGGTTGTTGCCCTTTTAACAATATGGCACAATTTATTATTAATCCTTTGAATTTGTACCTGGCCAAATCCCAGTGACTTTGCAACTGCAGTCATGCATAATTTAACTACAGATATGCATTCTAAGAAATGTGTTATTAGGTGATTTCATGATAGTGTGGCCTTACAGTGTACTTACACAAACCTAGATGATATAGCCTACTACACACCTGTGCTGTATGATATATAGCCTTTTGCTCCTAAACTACAAACCTATACAGCATGTTACTGCACTGAGCACCACAGGCAATTGTAACACTATGGTAAGTATTTATGTATCTAAACATATCTAAATATAGAAAAGGTACACTAAAAATACAGGATAGAAGATAAAAAATGGAACACCTCTATAGGGCACGGATATGTTTTGTCTGTGTCCCCACCCAAATCTCATCTTGAATTCCCACATGTTATGGGAAGGACCTGGTGGGAGGTAATCAAATCATGGGGCAGGTCTTTCCCATGCTGTTCTTGTGATGGTTGGTAAGTCTCACTAGATCTCATGGTTTTGTAAGGCGGAGTTTTCCTGCACAATCTCTCTCTTTGCCTGCTGCCATCCACGTAATACGTGACTTGCTCCTCCTTGCCTTCTGCTGTGACTGTGACGCTTCCCCAGCCATGTGGAACTGTAAGTCCAATTAAACCTTTTTCTTTTGTAAATTGCCTAGTCTCGGGTATGTCTTTATCTGAAGGGTGAAAACAGACTAACACAGGCACTTACAATCAATAGAGCTTACAGGTCAGGAAGTTGCTCTGGGTGAGTCAGTGAGTGAGTGAGTGGGGAGCAAACGTGAAGGCCTAGGATATTACTGGGTACTACTGTAGACTTTATACACACTGTGCACTTAGGGTATGTTAAATTTACAAAAAAAAATTCTCTTTTTTCAGTGATAAAATAACCTTAGTTATTGTAACTTTTTCACTTTACAACTTTTAAATTTTTATTATTGTAAATTTTTACTTTACAACATTTAAATTTTTAAAAGTTCTTGACTATTTTGTAATAACACAACTTAAAACACAAACACATTGTACAGCTGTACAAAAATATTGTATTTCTTTATATTCTTATTGTTTAAACTTTTTACATTTTTAAAATTTAAAATTTTATTTTTATTTTATTAATTTTTTTTTTTTTGCTAAAATGTTAGACACAAAAACACATGTTAGCCTAGGTCTGCACACAGTCAGGATCATCAACTTATTTTCTTTCACATCCACACCTTTTCCAACTGGAAGGTTTTCAGGAGCAATAATAAACATGGTGCAGTTATCTCCTATAACAGTGCCTTCTTTTGGAATACTTCCTAAATGATCTGCCTAAGGCTATTTTACAGTTAACATTTTTATAAGGAGAAAGAGTACAGTCTAGAATAATGACAAAAAGTATAGTATTATAAATATATAAACCATTAACATAGTCATTTATTATCAAGAATTAGGCAGTGTACATAATTGTATGTGCTATACATATGACATACATATATACGACTGGTAGTGTAATACGTTTGTTTTTACACCAGTATCACCACAAACATGTGAGTAATGCATTATGCTGCAATATTATGACAGCTAAGACATCACTAGGCTATGGAAATTTTTTAGCTCCATTATAGTCTAATGGGACCACCACTGGATACATCATCTGTCACTGACTGAAATGTTATGTACCACATAACTGTATCTATTTTGGATGGTCTGCTAAAAAATAAATAGTCATGAAATAAAATGGGAAGAATCAAAGTCATTGCTATGAAATCTATAATGTGAATTATTTCAAAAAAGACAGAAAAAAGAAAGAAATGAAGGAAGGCCTGATAAAAGGGAAACAAGCCATGTCCCTTTGATATACAAATAACATAATTTAAAGTTAACAATAGAAATATATAATAATTATTATTAATACAGTTATTATAACCTTAAAAACTCTGTGAATTACTAAAATCATGACAATCAAACTAACTTATTTATCATATTGTCTACTGTCCTTAATGAATAATGCATGTGTACAAAATATTTTTGATTTTTCACCAGTAAGTAAAGTCACTGGTAAAACACTTGTATTTGGCCATCAGAAAGAAACACTTGATTTGTCTGGTATGAAGCATAGGGCCAAAATGCAATAGGAGATCCACACTCTGTCCTACAGTTCACAAGCAGGCTAGACATTCGTAAGCTATAGTCTTATTAGGAATTTTTTAAAACTACAATAGAAATACAACAAATACAAATAATCTTTGACGATAAGAGAATAAGCTTCCTTTCTTTTGAGGTTCTTTGATGCTACTCCTATTATCATATACACGTTTGCACATTTGTCAAGTTTGTGATATGCAATATGTGTCTTTCACAGTGCAGTTATGCTAATCTTTTTATTCACAGTCCTCGAAAAATATAACTGCCTCTATGCACCAGTAAGTGGTATCCCTTTTGTGTTAGTCAGGGTTCCTTAGAGAGACAGAGATAATAGGATATATACACATATGAAGGGGAGTTTATTAAATATTGACTTACATGATCACAAAGTCCCACAATAGGCTGTCTGAAAGCTTGAGGAGCAAGGAGAGTCATTCTGAGTCTCAAAAGTGAAGAACTTGGAGTCCGATGTGTGAGGGCAGGAAGTACCCACCATAGGAGAAAGATGTAGGCTGGGAGGCTAGGCCAGTCTTGCCTTTTCATGTTTTACTGCCTACTTTTTTTTTTTTTTTTTTTTTTTTTTGAAATGGAGGAACCTCGCTCTGTCGTCCAGGCTGGAGTGCTGTGGCGTGATCTCAGCTCACTGCAAGCTCCGCCTCCCGGGTTCACGCCATTCTCCTGCCTCAGCCTCCTGAGTAGCTGGGACCACAAGCGCCCGCCACCACGCCCGGCTAATTTTTTTGTGTTTTTAGTAGAGACGGGGTTTCAGCGTGTTAGCCAGGATGGTCTCGATCTCCTGGCCTCGTGATCCACCCACCTCGGCCTCCCAAAGTGCTGGGATTACAGGCTTGAGCCACCGCGCCTGGCCTCTTATATGTTTTCTAATAAGGGATGTCAGTCAAAGAACCAAAATCAAGGGAAAATACAAGGGTTCCATAGTCCTTCAGTATAATTCCATAGTCTAGGTCCTATAGAGCTTCAGTACAGGTTTGTTTACACGGGACAACCCATGTATATGGTTTATTTAGTATTCCTGTGCATTTTTTTTTAATCTTTCAGGATTGCAAATTTATGATTAAAATTTCTTTCTAAAAATGTAAGAATGATGTAGCTTTGGTCATTGTGTAATATGAATAATAGCTGTAAATTGGCATTAGAATAATGTGTTTCAGAAGCTTTTATTATCATAGAGGCTTGTGTTATATATTTTATACAGTGCCCATATACGCTGTGATGCATAAAAAAGCTATTTATCTGTTAAGGAAAACAACCTCTTATAAAATATAAAGTTAAATATCAAGTCTAGAAATCTTTGTAAAAAGCAAGATGCTAAACAGTCCTGTTTCTCCCATACTTTTTCATCTTTGTTTAAAGAGACTGTGAGCTAGGCATGCAATTGTGAATGAAGTGATACATTTTTGTTAACACTTTTGTTTTACTTTTCTGGCTTAAACTTAACCTAACTCACACCTGTCTCATCACATTTGACATAAGACAGAAAACCCAATATTAGTGTTTTTTTCAGGGCTCCTTCCCTAACAAAACCTTTGGAATTAAGTAATACAGGAAATTTGGGAAAACTTCTGTTTTTCAATCCATTGTGGTCACTGATGAGCTGTTCATTGCTCAAGCCTGGTTAATCTCTTCCAAGGCAGGCAGCCCTATAAATCTTAATGACTACTTAATCATTGCCAAGTGAGGCTACTCTCTTTTGGCTGTAGCTTCCAAAGGTGAGGAGCAAAGTGTTCAGACTGCAGGTATCTGTCAGTAGCTGTAACTCACTGGTACCCGCCATTATCTGGGTTTGTCAAGTTGTCCACTTTTCTAAAAACCTACTTCACCTTACTTTTCCCTTACTTTTGAAGTCCAGATTCCTTCCTTATGATTAAATCATTCCATTTCTTATTAAATTCTTGAAGCCATTCTTAAGACATTCCAAAACACCAAATAATTCTCCCAGGTACTAGGGAAGCCCAGATGTCTAAGACCAAAAATGTGGCTCATTTGAGGAGAAGGAGTGGAAGGGGCAAAACTGTTTTTAATGTACAAAAAAAAAAAAAAAAAAAAAAAAAAAAAAGCATATACAAATTTTTCAGAATGTTAATATGCACTATTTAGTCATCAAACCTTGCTTGGATTTTTCTTTGTAAGCAATAGAATTGCACATTCTTAAGACCTAGGCAAAGGAATGTTTTTCCTAGCAACAATGTGAACAATTAATTAAAATAATATTTTTAACAATGTAAAAAAGAGAGGCAGATGGATTCAGATTGTAACTGAGAGAAAAGGTTTATTGGAACACTTTTATTCCACACATTATTTTCAGATTTTATGTTTTAATTTTACAATTACAGCCGTCATACTGGTCACCAACACTCTCTGTTGACCGCTTAGGTGATACGGTTTAAATGGCCTATTTTGATCAGGACATGGTCTCTTTTTTTTTTCTGGGGTTATAATGTTGTCTATATTTGACAACTTGACATTTTCTCTAATATGTCCTGCCTTTTCTTCAAATTTAATAAGCCAAAAATGAAATGTATTGTCATTTTTCTCAAGGCATCCCTTTTGACATTCTTTTTTCTAGGCTTGGGCCAATAATCACCCAGTAACTCATGCCCAGAATTTAGTCATTGTTGAAGTATTTCTATATAGTTGAACTGCACATCAAGTACAGTACTTAAGTACAGAGCATAATTGATTCTTTTCTCTTCCGACCACCACCAACATTGTTATAACTTCTGATTTGGGCACTTATTGTTTCATGTCTAGATTATTGTGATTGTCTCTTTAGTTTTCATTTTGTTTTTTGTTTTTGTTTTTTTCCTATTTCTGCTCCTAACAGACTCTATTGTGGCCACTTGGTATTTATTCCTAAATTCTTAGAGCTTTCCTTAGTTAATATCACTTCCTTGCTTAAGATCATTAAATATATATATATACACACATATATTTATATATATAATGATTATGATATAATTATATACTTATATATAATGCTTATGATATATGATATATATAATGCTTATGATAAATATATATATAATTATATATATAATGCTCATGATAACAATTGCTTCAATTTGACCATCCAAGATCTATGATCTGGGTTCATTTCCCTTCTATATTCAGTTACACAAAACCCACTGTCAAACTCTTCCTTTCTTAACTTTATGCCCTTTTCTTAGAATGCTGTCAGAACTCCTTTCTGCCTGTCAAAATTCTACCATTCTTTGAGGCCTAGTTTTATTCTCACCATTTTTATTTCCTTCCCCTGATGTGCCTACCATTTGTCATCTTCTTCCATGAGTACTATTACCTGTATTGCTTATATTATTCATTTGGCATGTAACACCCATTGATTTGCATTTTATTTTATTTTGTTTGGTTAGGTTTCTTTTTTCCATTCTTTTTCATCTAAAGCAGATTTACATTTACAATTGCAATCTAAGCTATGTAGATGTATAATTTCATTTGTTTTCTTTATACCAAAAGTAACATTGCTCCGAACTGAGCCAAGTTTTGGAGTTCACATCCCTCTGATGAATGATCTATTGAGTCTCAATAATCAGCCACCTTTTGTAGTAGGAAAGCCCCAGGAAATTATTGTAGATTTCTCCATGACTTTCTGGAAGTGTTTGAGAGTAAGGATGGGGATGTTGCTGCCATTGTGTCTGCTTTACTGTGGCCAGCTCATACTGACAGGTATATAAATGCATGGGCATGAATGCGGTGGCTCGTGCCTCTAATCCTAGCACTTTGGAGGCCAAGGTGGGTGGATCACCTGAGGTCAGGAGTTCGAGAGTAACCTGGCTAACATGGGGAAACTCTGTCTCTACTAAAAATACAAAAATTAGTCAGGTGTGGTGGCGGGCACCTGTAATCCTAGCTACTCAGGAGGCTGAGGCAGGAGAATTGCTTGAATCTGGGAGGCAGAGGTTGCAGTGAGCCGAGATGGTGCCATTGCACTCCAGCCTGGGTGAAAGAGTGATAGTCCATCTCAAAAAACAAACAAAACAAAACAAACAAAGAAAAAAACAAATGCATGGCCACTTCCTCTCAGCTTTCCAAGGAGAAAGTGACAGAATCATCCCAGTGCAGCAGATACAGCTTATGTGCCTCCTCAGACTCTCTTGGTCTTCTCTGCCTCTCAGCATTCAGCAGCCTTCTTCATGTCAGCTATAGCCAAGGCCTAACAGCTCTGTGTGCGTTTGCCCTGTTTGCTACCTATGGCTTACCACTGCCTGTGAACTGAAGTCTCTCACAATTGCTGCCACTTCTGGACTCAGAGCAAACACTACACTATTAGACTTTTCACGAAACTACCAAAGCGGTGAGATGACACAATTTGGAAGTGTGGGTTAGCTATCTTCCCATAGAGAGAACAGAACACTAGAGGAAGCTGTGCAAATAAACTTGATTCCACTTCTTCCGCCCTGTGAAGAATATCTGTAAGGCATGGTTTCTCAGTGGGGTTTGTCCAGAAATGTCTCTCACAGTTGAGTGAGTGGACACATTAGCCGAAGAGACAGCTCACTGAAGCATGAAGCAGTAGTCTTCATGGTGTCATGAAGTAATAGGATGAGCTGCCTAACTCATGTATTTTTCCTCTCTTGTAGATCTCTGAGTTTATACCTTCCCAAGAAAGCATCATATTTATTCCCTCCTTCTGGATGGTTTATTAGAAAATCTTGGCTAAGTCACCTCATAACCTGGTGTCCTGAACTTAATTGGAGGGTTTTGTTATTGCACTGCAGGGTTTAACATTTGAAGAAAGGTCAGGATCAGGCTCCACATAGAAGTACAAACTCTCTAGTCCTCTCTAAGACCTTAAAGTCGAGTAGAGGGTTTTCTCTTCTTTCTGTTTAATTCTCTAATTTTTGCTTTGTGTTTGGAACCAACAAATGTGTTCTTATTTTGATAAAATCTGGGTCTTTTAAATGAGTGCACTGCTCTCCAGCCTATTATTTCTGACGAAAGCTTTTAAAATTCTATTGTGAAAGTCCAGTCTGAGCTATTAATGTTTTTGCTCTGGGCAGCACCTTCTTTCTTCCTAAATCATGGATACTACTGGCTCTCTGTGCTCAGAAATCACATTTCAGCAAGAAAATTGAAAACCTTATTTGTCCCTTCAGAAACATGATTTCATTAAACATTATGTGGACTTGGTATGTCTGCTCCTGGTACCCCAACCCTGTCTGACTCTCGCTCAGTCAAATCATATGTGTGACTCTTCATGCATCTGTCACACTGGAAAATAATGCTAAAGTGAAGATGTAACCAAAGTTTCAGAGAATTCTAGTAAAGAGAGTTTAATTTTGCTCCTACAGAGCAAGACATTCTTTTTCTTGATATTTAGGAGAAAATAGAGCATTATTTGCCCTAAATAATAGGTTTGATGTTAACACAGTAAGAACAGAGAGCATGCCTTTCTCTTCACCTCATTGCTATCAAACAGGAAAAGGGTTATTCAATTATTGAAGCAGATCAGGAGAACAGATGATTCATTTTCTTCATGATCATCAACAAGCCCAAGACTCTGTTACACATTAAAATTAATTTTGCTAAAGCTCAGTCAAGAATGACAATATGAAAGTAACATCAGCTCCACTCTGATCTTGTGTTGGGCTACATAGACAACAAGGAATAAAAATGATGAGGTACCAATGATTACTGCAGTGAGCTCAAATTGGCTTGTAGGGTGACTACTTCTATCTGATTTCTTATTTTTTCTAAAACTTTGAATGACTCCTAATGTTTGCATGTGTGTGTATATTTGTGATTGCAAGGTTGGTAGACACAACCATGAGCAGTAGAGCCTTGGGAAAGGGGTCAGTGGTGATTATTTATGCAGAATTTTTCAGGCCTGGCCCTAAACCACAAACAGCTTGCTCTCCTCATACTCATCTTCATATTGTACAATGCAGTGGGGAAGGAAGTCTGCTTATAAGGTAAATTGTCCTATTTTAAGCTTTCTTTCTCTTAGACATGTAGAAATGAGCCACATTCTAGGACCTGACTCAATAATTCCATCATTTCTACCAGAAAGTCCTTAAAAAACAGCTACTCAACTAGAGAAACTTATAACATTCTTTTAAAAGTATTAGTCATCATATGCTAATATTGAATGAACTTTCCAATTCTATGTAGTACTTTTTATTGCTAATGCTTCAGGCAAGAATGTGGCCTCTTGTTTAAAGAGACTAAAAAGACTATTGAAGAATAAGGATCCAGACAGTCTAACCTAATTTTCTACTGTATCAATTGGAGCAGATGTCACAAAACTCAATATTCATAGTGATTTGGCTTTATTTTATTAAAACCGGTAAAGAAATACAATGTAAGAACTGAAAAGGAAATGGTTTTATTTTAAATAACTTTGCAATGAAACACAATAAAACATAAGTATAATTTATACCTTTCTTTGACAAATTATTATACTTCGTTATATAAATCCCAGCCTGTACTAAGAATTTCTTAACATATACTCATGATTACTCCTGTATACAAAAGATAAAATTATTTCTCATGAAAAGGCTCATTTAATTTTGGCCTGGGACAATAGGGCTTGCTAATCCTTCACTGTTAGGTAACTTAGATATAATTTCAGGAAATGATGATAATATTCTGAAAGCTACATGGCAAAAAGAAATAATTCCTGCCCTTTTTTACAACAAACAGTTCAATACCTGACAGTGCAGGCTCTTTGAACTCCCTCTAACTTTTATTTTAGAGATTCTGTCAAAGCAAACAATAGGCATGGTCCTAGTCTTCAATCACTTTAGATAAGTGCATTCTCAGTGACACACTGTGTAGTTTTATTCGACGAAAAAGCAGGAACATGTTCTCTTTCTTCTTTGAAATTCTAGGAACAGCTGGAGACTATTTTCCCCCTTTTCCAAAGTCATCTGCCCCTGACCAGGTGAGACTATCGAAGTATTTCTTCATTTAGACACTAGAGTGGGAATTGTCAAACTTTTTATCTAAAGAGCTAGATAATAAATATTTCAGGCTTTGCAGGCCACTTGGTCTCTCTCACAACTACCCAACTCTGACCTTGTAGTTCAAAGGGAACTATTGGCAATATGTAAATGAATAGAGATGGCTGTGTTCCAATAAAACTTTATTGACAAAAGTAGAATATGGGCTGGCCATAGTTTGCTGACCTTTCCTGTAAAGTATTAGTCTATTTTTCAGTTTATATTTTGTCAGTTCCATAAAATCTTGCTAATGAAACTGAAAAAAAAAAAACCCACTACACACATTTTACACTCCTTTTTCTAGATTTTATTTCTAATCAACATAATAATACCAAAGTGAGAAGTATTTGTCACTCTAGCAAGAAGTAATCTCTTTCTCCTCTTGGATATAAACATGAGCTATGTTTGAATAACATCTGAAAGATAAAGGACTTTAAGTAAAATGTACCTAAAGAGATGTACTGTAAGAATCAGCCGTGTTTAGGGCAGACTGGAAGATAGATACAGAACCAGTTGAATTGTTGGTACAAGATCCTAGCTGACACTCATTGGTCCAGGATGAAGTGCCAGCCATAGGACTCCTTTCTTAAGTTATATTTGATGGTGACAGGCTATGTAATAACTTGCATATACTTAGCTGAAAGGTTGCCTGCCTCTTAGCGAGGGTTACCACAGGAAGGAAATAGCTCACTTTAGAAGGAAGTAGGACTAATAATAAACTAGTGTAATAGTTACTATTCATTGAACATCTATACTAGGTTTTGTAGGAACATAATCTCACTTAATTTTCAGAGTAACTCTTTAAAGTAATTATTGGGAGCCTTCATTAGGCAGAGGAGAAAAAAAGTCCTAATGAAGCCAATGGCTTGATCCCAGTGAGCCAAAAGAATGATGAATTTAGGTTCAACCTGAATTACAACTTCAAAATGGAAAATAGCACATGGTTGCTACTCAATGTCTGGTAGTGATGGAAGCTATAGCAATAAGATACCTTAAGGACTCTAGCATCCTAGACAATAGTTGGAGACAGAGGGACGAATATTCTGTGGGGAAAGGAATTGGCAAGGGCTGTAGGTTCAGAGAAAGATTCCCAATCTATCATTAAGTAGGCAGTTACACAGATATTTTAGAGAGTCTGTGAATTTGTGTAACTAAATATCCTAGCTTGCCTAAGACTGAAGAGTTACCTGGAACATAAAAGTCAGTGCTAAAACCAGAAGAGTTCCTGGAAACCCAGGAGGAATGTATTAAGATGCTTGGGGCTTACCAGAGTTCATAAGCAGTGCTGTGCTGGAGCTCATTCATGCCTACTCATGAGAGCTGTTTGTTAAATTTTCAGAAATTTGGCAAGCCATTGTGAAACAATTATTAAAAATTAAATTATATAAGTGCATAATTAAATAAATTGTTAAAATACTAATAAATATTCAAAACTCATTGATTATTAATTTTAGGCTTTTTTCTTCTCTTGTCTATGATCTTCGGCTTACTTACACTTATTGTAACAATCTGTAGGGTGGGAAGACCACATAATGGTGAGCTACTTCACATTTCTTTTCAACTCTGCATTTAGTGACATCATGCTTTTAGCTTGAAATAGGGAGGTGTTTTTGTGTTTCTCTAGAAGGTGACAGGGGAAAATGCTAATAATGAAGATTGAACTTCAAAATTTATGGTGTCTCTAGCTGTTACCGTGTGAATAGTACAAAAAAGATAAAATATTCTGTAATATTTGAAAGCCATTATTCTTCTCATTAAAAAATTAATTCACACCATTGACAAATGACTATAATTCCAAACATCTTAATTTTATTGTTTTACTTTTGCCTACTCATTATAGCAAACAAAAATGTAACTAACATTGATATTGCAACTACCCTGTCATCAATTTCAACTATATATTGGCAATAAATACAAGAGGTTGCTAAAAGTTAACTGAAATTTTATGTGAGAATCAATTAGCTATATGAAATTGACAATAATGAGTATTGTATATTTTATTATTATTGGTTAATTGTGTGCCATGTATTCTCTAGATCAGCAAAATTTATGATAAACTTGTACCTGAGTGTGTATCGATATCAGTAGATTTATATAGCTACAGAGGGCTGGTTGCTAGCCATTTTCCCATATATCACTGCTTATAAACTACAGGATGGGGAGTAGCAGCAAGAAAAACCCAGATCCAGTAGCCAGTGGGCTTGAGTTTATAATCTACTGGTTGCTTTACTCAGACATGTTCAGGCCCTAGTAGCAGCTAAGTTAGTTTGTGCATTGCATGTTTCCAAGCAGAATTTGGTCTTGAATACAAAGTTCTGATATTAAATAAAAAGATAGCCATCTTTGTGGGTTCATGTTCTTTATGTGCTCTGCTTCAGAAATAAAGTTTCTTTGAATGTTTGTATTTCTACTTAAACATTTACATTAATTTTTATATTTTTTCCAAAGAGCACTAGATTTTTATTTCCTTAAAAAATCTCTCAAGAGCTGTTTAAAACAAATATTAGCTAACTTTTCCTTTGTAAATCTTTGAGGAAAATTGGTGTTCCAATTGAATGTATTTTGTTCTATAACAGTTTATTCATATACACTTGGCACGTACTTCTCAAATGTAACCTCATTTGGGAAGTTTTACATAGTTACTCATAAAATCCTCTCCAAATAACTTATGCAGATAATAGAACAGTATTCTATGAGGTTTAACATTTTATATAAAAACAAATGAACAAATATTCTCTAGCATCACTGTTAGAGAAAAAACAAAAGCACTAATAAAAATACAAAATTCTTTAATGAAAAATATATTTTTCTTTAAGGATGTTTAAGGGTCATGCTAATGGTTAATTTTATATTACATAGTTTTAAAAATTTAATTGTAATATTTTGGTAAGTTACCTATAAAGATAATATCATATAACAAATTCTTGAATGATTTATATGATTATATTTTTTACTTTACACATATTGTCAAAAATTAAAATTAAATTTTATAAAGTTATATTATTCTGATAATATATTCCAGACCCAGATACTGACATTACTGATGATAAAATCAAGCAACATTGCTGAAATACTCTAATATTCTTGTCTCTTTGGCTATCATAGTTTACCCAATTTTGGAAGCAAGTTGTGCCAACAGTAGCAGATAAGTGTTCACAAACACAAGTGATTTAGATTATTTCTTGGCACAAAATTGTTTTTTCTCCTTTGACTTGCTGGCGTTAAGTCTTAGGCGTAGGCAACCATATTATTTAGAGCATTTTCAATCTATCCGGCAGAATTCCTTTTGAAAACACATTTTGGTTAGATTCTTAAATTTTGTTCTTTGAGGCACAAGAATTTATACCACCTCAACATCACAAGCCCTATTGAGGCTCAAAAGCATAAAACTGTCTCCTGCTTTCTGAATAACACTATATACATGACTTTGAAAATTAATAGAGTTTATATTTTAGAGCAGTTTTGGATTTACAGAAAATCAATCGGCCTAGAGATTTTAATGTTGGGTATTTACGCTTTGGTAATGATTTATGGAAAACCAAGACATTAATAGTTAGAAATGTAACACATTAAGAACTACTGAAATTAATTTTTGAAACTTTTGCATTTGCTGTTTCTTTCTCTGCATTTATCTGATATTTCTAGGACAGTTATATCAGTTTATCATCATCACTATCTTTAGGAAGTGAACTCTGAAAATCTCACATCTCAGAAAAGCTGGTAATTTTCAAAAAATTTCAGAAGAAAAAACGTGACACTATTGATTGAACTAATCTATTTAAATAAAAATCATACTTCCTGATTCTAAAATCTTTTTGATAGGGCCATCACCAAACCTAGAACACAGTATAATTTGCATAAATGTAATGTGATGTTTATCACAGTGATAAATGCAAGGAAAATAAAATGATAATTATTACTTAGGAGTTTATTTGCAGAGATTTCAGAAAGCAATTTACAAATAATTTTTATGTTATTTATAGTTGTAAACTTAAAACTGGAAAACTATTCAGGGACACTAATATCTTTACTTGTTTTCATATATTTTTGTTGGATTCTTATATTTTGTAGTCAAATATTAGGCCAATTTTTGAAAAGATTTCTTTTTTAAATTTAATTTTGATAGGTTTTTCAGGCATTTGGTTAGGAGTAAATAAATAAGGCATTTTTTAAAGATAAGATTTAGTAACCTCTGGGGGCCAACACTACATGTAATTTTGAATCCAAAGATTATGGCACAGATATTGTCTTAAGCGGCAAGAAAGCTTTGGGTAGAGTTCACTAATATATCGAATGGTTCAGAAAGGAAAATTTTATGATCTTCTGCCTTTGCTCTAAATTTAACAATTTATCATGGTATTAGGAGTAAATCCTAAAGGTGAATTTATTTAATCTTTATAAATGGAAAAAGCAATGCAGTAAGAGAAATGATGTATGCTAGTATATCAAGCAGAGTGTTATACACTTCACCCTTAGGGCAAAGGGAAATCTGCACTACAAAGTACAAATCTGTATCACAAATCTGTACTTTATGATGGTGGCAGCACCTGTAAAGATAACTGTGGGTGTATGGGTGTATGAGAATAGAGGGACCAGCTTACTTTTTCTCTTCTTCAACTCTTCACTGATACTATCTCTCACCTATATATCATTAATCAGACTTTACTCCTATATTTAATTTTATCAATTTTCCAATAGAAATCTCAAAAATCAATCAGGTTGGTATTCATTGCATGTCATCTTTGATACTACAGTTTGAAATATGTAAACTGGATTTTAGTGTAGAAGACTTCTTTCAAAACTCATCTTAGGAAAAAGCATACCTAAAAACTGCATTAGATTAAATCAGATTAAAAGCTGCAATAAATATGATTTTATAGAGCATTTGGGTGTTTCTGGGCTGGCTCAAATAACACAGTTGACTTGCTTTAGTGCTATTGGATTGATAATGTGGACATTCATAAATAATGAATTAACTATATGTTCAAACTGATATTTTATATTTAGATATACTCTTTAGAAAATTACTAAGTAGGCAGAAGGCAAACATTTTTGAGCACTTCTTTGGAATTATTCTTTTAAGAGGAATGGTTAAATGATTATAGCAGACACTTTTGATGTCCACCATATATAACCTGGGTTCGCTTCTGAATAACCACTGTGGACAGTTAATGTACATGCTGACAACTTGTCCCATCAAGCTCAGGAATCTTTCTGGTTCTGAGCCTCAGAGCTTTCTGCCATACTATGGAGGTTAGTAATGAAAATGTGCCTAGAAAGAACATTGGAACAAGATTCTGGAATTGAATGACTCATCATTCAGATGATGTATTAGTCCATTCTCACATGGCCAGAGCAGGAGAAAGAGAGCAGGGAGGTGTCACACACTTTTAAACAACCAGAACTCAGGAGAATTCTCTTGCAATGACACCACCCAGAGGCATGGTGCTAAACCATGAGAAACAACCCCCATGATCCAATCACCTCCTACCAGGTGCCACCTCCAATATTTGGGGATTACAGTTCAATGAGATTTGAGTGGGGAAACAGATCCAAACCATATCAGATGGCAACAAAAGATTCCCTGGTTGATAATAAGTAGGGTGAATGACAATAACTCACTGTAGTGTGATAGAATCTTTCTTGCCCAGAGACTCACATATGATAGACTGAGATGCGATTTGGGTGGGAGAGGAAGCAACTATATGTCTTAGTCTGTTTGGACTGCTATAACAAAATAACACAAGCTTTTATATATATATATATAATATATATATATATATAAACATATTTTTTCCCCTCACAGTTCTGGAGGCTGGGAAGTTAAAAATCAAGACACCAGCAGATTCTGGTGAGGTTCTATTTTGTGATTCATACATAGCACTTTCTTGCTGTGTCTTCACATGTTGGAAGGGACAAACAAGCTCTCTGAGGCCTCTTTTATAAGGTCACTAATCCCATTCACAAGGGCTCTGTCCTCATAACCGAATTACTTCCCAGGGCTCTACCTCCTAATACCATCACCTTGGGCTTAGGATGTTAACATCAGTTTGGGGGCATGATGGGGACACAGCTATTCAGACCATAGCATTTTGCAATAGTTCTATCAAATTTAGGGGTAATGGGGATTACAAAGAGTATGCTTTTGTTTGGCTGTTGACAACTGCCCTAAAACTTTAACAAAGAGATAGTAATAGCCTCAGCAAAGCCAAATCTCTACTCAGGGTTTGCTGTGAAAGCCAAAAGACATCCATCATAGCAGTTAAGTAATTTCCTATCTTCTGAAACAGGACAAAAGATTGTGCTAAAAATCAGGTTCAACATTTTATTATAAAGATAGTGGAACAACAAAGAAGATGGAGTTCACATCAGATGCCTGCTGTGATCAAGTGTGGATGCTAATAGGGAAACAATTGTTCAGAGAAGAGACATTTAGTAGAAATAAACTTTCTAGAACAGCAGAAGTTGCCTGTGGAAATACTCATATCCACCTCATTGATGCTCTGGAAAGTTATTTTATTTCCCCAGAAAAAATGAGAGTAATTAACTGTTCATTACAAGTAAAATGTGAAAGCCAGAAGACCTTTTCGATAGCATTCAAACGTGCTAATATCCACTGCAGCAAGACAGCTGAGCAAGCTGAGTATCAAAGCCACATCTTAACTCTCAGAGTAGTCAATCTCCAAAGGAGCATGAACTCTCAATAGAAGAAGAGTGTGCTTTCTAAGGTCATGAGGCTGTTCAGAAAGGAATGGGCCCCAGGCACATAGAATGGTAACACTTGGTAAATATCACCTCAAAACATGAATTCTCAGATACCTCTGAGCTCTCTGAGCCTGCAGAAACAGCACACCTTTCTCCATTAAGAGCTACCATTCTCCCACTGCCTTAAGGTGGTACAGATGCTTCTCTCCTGCAAGTCATGTTTTAATTTCAGGATGGTCCCCACCTTATTTTCTTGCCACTAATCCATAAGCTATGGTTAAATTATAGCCTAACCCACCAAGAAATGTGCTGGTTCTGATAAGGGAGAAAAGTAACTATGCTAATAGAAACTGCAAAACATAACCATCATGAAGTGTCAAGAGGCATGGCAGTGTAAGAAAGATTGCCTTTTGAGTTTATTTAGGAGAATTCTCCTGAGGCATAGGAATAAGTACCTTGTCATGAGCCTTAGGAGATAGTGAGAACTACAGTGGCTTCTAGGAATATGGAAAATCTGACCGCTCACTCTAAGTAATACATAAATGGCAGAATACTGGTGGCTGGTTGTTGGTGGGGGAAATAACTAAATGGTTCAGAGAAATGTGCAAGCTGGTATGAATATACTATGCAAGCCTGAAAAACTGATGATGATATTTATGGAAAGGCCAGGAGAATAGACAATGGACTTACTAATACGAATAGGACTGACCTAATCCTGAAATAACAGAAGGCAGATGACAGGGTTTGACCTCTAGATGTCACAGAGTAGTCGAGTAGAAGTGGTAGCTAGAGGAATTTGGTCACAGAGCAATAGGGAGATGGTTAATAGAACATGTCATCGCTAGAGACAAAAACAAAGGAGCAACCAACAAAGGCCACTCATTTACATGTTCAGTATGTACCACTGAAAGAAATGTGGACGTCCTGGAGGCTGAGGGTTAGCTTTCCACCAAAATGTCACAATCCTTGTCCAGTTTCAAAACCTGAGCCAGTTTTCTGACCTAACGCTCACTGAAGTAGCCAAAGCAGCACTTATGCATAGGCCCAACATTAAGAGTTTCCTTTTACCCAGGCGCATTTAGTTACTGCTGGCACCATATGTTTAACCTATTAGCAATAGACAACAATGCTGAGATCCCCAGATGTCTCTATTCCTCAGGAATTCCAATTGTCTACTTGATGACAAGCTGACCCATTGGGACCCTTCCATTCTGGAAAGTTCATAGATCTATTCAATAGCAAAATACACATTATGGGTCTGGGTTTGCTTTTCTACCTCACAGGTCTTTAGCCAGCATTATTATCCGAACAGTATGTTTGGTCCACCAACGTGGAATATTACATATCACAACAGCCCAGAAGATCCGAAGTCCCTCAAAAGAAGTATAACAGTGCGCTCATGGGCCGGGCGAGGTGGCTCAAGCCTGTAATCCCAGCACTTTGGGAGGCCGAGACGGGTGGATCACGAGGTCAGGAGATCGAGACCATCCTGGCTAACATGTGAAACCCCATCTCTACTAAAAAATACAAAAAACTAGCCGGGCAAAGTGGCGGGCGCCTGTAGTCCCAGCTACTCGGGAGGTTGAGGCAGGAGAATGGCGTGAACCCGGGAGGCGGAGCTTGCAGTGAGCTGAGATCCGGCCACTGCACTCCAGCCTGGGCGACAGAGCGAGACTCCATCTCAAAAAAACAAAAAAACAAAAAAACAGTGCGCTCATAATTTTGTCATACATTTTTCCTATCACATACAGAACCACTCAGCTACTAGAGTGTTGAAATAACTAATCAAAGATACAGACAAAACATATCCTTGTAGGTGTTTCAACACTCTAGTAGATAAAATGTATCTTTGATAGCTTATTTCAAGCTACTAGAGTGTTGAAATAACCTCTACTAGAGTTTTCCAGCTACTGAAGTGTTGAAATAACCCATCAAAGATACAGATAAAACGTCAAGTTACTAGCAATATAAGTTTAGGGAGTCATCTTCCAGGATTCACTATGTACATAGTAGAAAATACTTTAATACTATACTTTGTTCCTAATAGGAAAAATACAGGGGGTAGAAGTGGCATGTCTACCACAAATGTGATCCACTATAGCATTACTTGGACCCAAAGATCAATTTTATAAGAAAAGAGGTGTATGTGTGTGACAATTGGTATGTGTACAGACAACCCTCAGGTCCTACTGTATCATCTGGAAGCTGCTATCTTATTGAACATTGGGATTGTCTCTTAAAACTCAGCCAATAAACTAACATATGGATGATAGTTGTGGGCAGATGCCCAAATGTATTTTTGGTATGAGATACAGTGTCAACAGCACAAAAATATATGTCTGCTTATTTTAGTAGAGCAACAGGGAAAGAAAAAAGTTATTGCATTGTTGGATTTTATCAATACTGATAATCATGAAGACTTGAGGATCAGAGTTGCTAATAAATGTTATAGAAAGGGTGGAATATGTCTAGAGGCTGGAAAGCACTGTGGAGAGTCTTGGTATTTCCATAATCAGTGAAAACAGTAAATATGCAATTGCAGCAATCCAATATAACTAGGGGCTTATATTTCTCAGAGATTAAACCTGAGTCATTCCCCTGAATAAACAACTTCGGTCAGTAGAAGTATACATAAAAGGTTTTTAAAAATCTAGTATAGGCGATAGAAGATATTCGATCAGTATCAATTAATGCCTTGGAACCTCTTGGGGCAGTAAAATTCTAGCTTGTTTCGTCAACTCTCTAGTTTTTGTTTGTTTGTTTGTTTGTTTTTTACATTTTGGCTGGACAGTAGCTTGAAATATTAATAGCCAGGTGTACTCAATATGGGACATGAAAATATTTGGGTAATTTGAGGTGTGAACTGTGGCAAACAGTAAGGATTTCTCATTTCATATCTATTCAGTTTACTTCTGAATTCCTTTGAAACTACAGCTGACAATTACTCTACATACTGATTTCACGTCAAGCAGCAAGTATCTGTGTCTAATCTGCTTTTGCCACTGTTGCAGGAGGCTGCTTGGCCTGTGACAACAGCAGCCCAGAAGTACCTAAGATTTAGACTAGGGAAATCCTTAACAACTGCAGCCCGTCAAGATCGGCACTCTTTGCCCCTCCATGGTCAATTCTGAGGCAATTCTGTGTCTAGTTGTTTACAATAGTAACCTACTGTTAATCAAACTTCCTGACTTTCCAGGCTTCCCTGTCTTTCTCTACTTTCTTATCTGTGCTTCTTTCTTATCACCTCTCAAATAAATTACTTGTGTCCAAGACCATGTCTTTGCGTCTGATTTGGGGTAATTTGAGATAAGAAAATGATAACTTTCATATATTACCATTTATTGTTATGTTTTCCAAGGCAAACTATGTTTCTGAAGCAAAATTTTTCTTGTGAAGCTAAAATTAAATTGCCAATGATATTAATACTTCTTCCAAAAAACAAAGGCTAATAAGGTTAAACACATTCAGAGACAATTGTTGCTTTGACAATGGATTTTAGTTAATTTCTTAATAAACCATTTAATGTACTCAAGACTTTTTCATGTATATTACACATTTTGGTTTCAAGAAAACTTTTACTTTTGTTCAAACAAGTGCTTTATCATTGAGAACTTCAATGCAATTCAGCCAAGATGGTTGCTATATATCTTTAAACAAGTGAACGTAATGACTGCTTTAAATATTACCTTATATCACTCTGATTCTCCAAGATGAAGGTATTGGCACCTTCTATATGGATCTGGCCTCACCCTGCACACTTGTGTCAACCCTCTTCATAGTAAGAGGAGTTGAAAGAATTGTGGGTAACTGTCCTCTCCTAAGGCATTTGGGCACTATTCCAACTTTATACAAGTTTCCATTAAAGTTGCTAGTTGGTCTTTCTGCCAAGCACCCTTTCCAGTTTCTTTTGTTGACAAACATTCCACCTACCTCCTAACAACACACTGGCACGCCATTGTGAAACGTGGCCAAAGCTAGGTCAATCAGGCAATCTCATCCAAAACTCTAGCCCTGTTTATAATCGAGCTGAGACCCATGAGAACTGTTTCACCATCTTCTGTTTTAGCCTAAAGGGCTATATCTAAGGTCTTGCTATAAACCGTGCCCACTGGTCTTTGCTTTGGGCCTTTAATTAAAGTCCCACACATCAGCAGTCTGATTCCATGTTTTGTTAGAGAAGAAGGATCATGGAGTAGAATCCTAATGGTTTCGCACCACTAATTGTAAACTCGACTTTTAATTGTGCCTTTCCACATTACATGGTTTAATTACACCCTTTTTTCTATTAATTAAAATTGAAATTATACTTCATGAAACAAATTAAAATTCTAAGTTTTTTACTCACTGCTTAATTTGTATTTATTAAGCACCACTGTATACTTCACTACAGGTAATATGGTTCCATCACGTGACCTATAATATCCTCATACGAGCCTTTAAACTAAAATAGATTAGTAGTTAATATTGTTTTTATAGTTTCTAACATATTAAGGGGAGATAAATTCTAAAATTTTATGACGATGAAATAAATGTAGAGTTTTAAAAATGCATACATTTTAGGGAAGAAAATGGATTTAACAGTTAGTTGAAATCTACCAGATATAAAAATAATAAGCCATCTTCTTAGACAGTATTTTTTCTTTAATGTAATGTCCCCATAATGAAAAATATAATAGGATCTCTTTCTTTATCTCTCGCACTCTGAATTCATGAATATATTTAAAAATTTGATTACATATTTTTAAAAATATAATAAAAATGCATAATTATTTTATTCATTAAAAATAAATACAGCTATAATAAATATTCTGAAAATTTAACTATTTTCTGGAAAATAAGAAATGTCAAACTTGGTTTTACAAAGATTCCCATACATATAGTTTATATCATCCAGTCTACTCCTTTGTGGCTCTTGGATTTGACAAAAGACTCCCTTGGTTTTTGGGGGACAGTCTTCCCTACCACAGTCTGAGACTATTAAGCTGGAGCCTGCTGGTGTTAAAGGGTTACTCCGGGTTAAAGTACATATGGCCACAGTAATGACATCATTTGGTCCATTTGAAAAACAGTTTGAAGGCTATAAAGTCAAATTTTCCGGAAAGTAAAACATCTGAGGTAGAATGCTCAATATACTATCATTGAAAACATTCTGAATTTGGTTTTTGAATATCAGGTGTCATTCTTTTGTTTTGTTTTGTTTTAAAATGGTTCAATTGTATAGCAGCTTTCACAAGGGAAAAAATGAAGGCAACATTTAAACTAAAAGTTTGAATATTATTTTGTATCCAGTTGAGTGAATCTCAGAAACAGTGCGTTTATTTGCCTACCTACTGTTTGTAACTTTGTCATCATTACAAAATTATACATGAGAGAGTGACCAAAGAATGGTGTAATAATTCTTTTATGTGTACATGTAGAGTTATGTTGGAAAGTGCACTTTTTCCATTACGATACATGGAGAATGATTACATTTCGAAAAACACTGTGGTAGACAGAAGAGGCCAATCACTGTTGGTTGAATACAGCCCTCTAGGGGTCTGGCTGCTTCAAGCCCTCCCCGAATACACAGGCCAGGCGGAATGGATATCTTAGCATATTAGTGCAGTAGTAGTGTGCTCTGACACACTGGGTGTGAGACTGTGTTTGTTCCTTCAGACTTGCTAATCAACCAGTATCGCCATTTTTTACTCATTCAGTTTATGATCCTGGATGATTTATGTGTGGGTAGCAGTCTTAAATTTGTCATTTTCACTTTCAATGGAAATGTTGTTTCTTTAAACCACATTTAACAGGATCTATTATTTCTCTACAATGAGAAATGTTAAAATGAGCAAGTATCTTCTTCCGTTCTTCTGCTCGCCTGTCCTTTACCATCTACTACTATATAGCAACATATTTCATAATGTTTTCCTTGGTATTGTTGAGTATGTTAATAAATCTTTATTTTTGTTTTGGTAATAAATGATGTACTTTGACTCTTAAATACTATAGTTGCTTATCTTACGTTAACAAGAGTTAATCAACAAACTTACCTATTTTTTTTTTGACAGGGTCTCTCTCTGTCACCCAGGTTGGAGTGCAGTGGCACAATCATGGTTCATAGCAGCCTCAACCTCCTGGGCTCAAGTGATCCTCCCACCTCACCCTCTTAAGTAGCTGGGATTACAGACATGCACCAGCACATCAAGCTAACTTTTTAATTTTTTGTAGAGATAGGTCTTACTACGTTTGTCCAAGCTAGTCTTGGACTCCTGGTCTGAAGTGATCTTCGTGCCTCGGCCTCCCAAAGTGCTGAAATTGTAGGTATGAGACACTGTGCCTAGCCAACAAACACTTCACATCAAATAAATTTTTATTCTTTTCTTCTAAAACTGTTACTTCGAACCATGTATGTTGTTGATGCACATAGTATTTGTATTCTGCTCTGTAATTCTAGTGTCTGCATTTGTTTAAGACTTAGTTCTATTCGTAAATAAACTGTAGCCAATGTTTTTGCAGTGGTTTTCCAGGCAACTCTTCACTGATAGAGGCTTATTCTTTACTAGCTTCTGTGATAAGAACTCATGAAAATGACTGCTTTAATAAAGTCTTTCTAATTGAAGGACAGACAGCTGAAAATGAACTATTTGACATTTTTTTCCTTTAGTATTTTGTTGGTTTTGAATGTTACTCTACAGAAATCTGAGGCAGTCTACTGTTTCTTTCTTTTCTTTTTCTTTTTTTTTTTTTTTTTTTTTTGAGACAAAGTCTTGCTCTTGTTCCCCAGGCTGGAGTGCAATGATGTGATCTCAGCTTACTGCAGCCTCTGCCTCCCAGGTTCTCTCCTGCCTCAGCCTCCCAAGGAGCTGGGATTACACGCACCTGCCATCATGCCTGACTAATTTTTGTATTTTTAGTAGAGATGGGGTTTCACCATTTTGGCCGGACTGGTCTCGAACTCCTGACCTCAGGTGATCTACCCACCTCAGCCTCCCAAAGTGATGGGATTACAGGTGTGAGCTACGGCGACCGGCCTACTGTTTCCACTTTTAAGACAATTGAGTTTTTGTCAAGTTACCCAAAAACTTCTTTACTGCTAGATTTCATAGCTTTTCAAAAGAATAGGTTTGGTGTGAAACATTCTGAATCAATTTTATCTCACACATAGTATACCTGTCATATATATGATCAAGTCTTCTTTTTTTATTTCTTGAAAGTTACTTTTTTCCTAGAAAGGTATATAGCTAGACAAGACATTGTTTTGATTTTCTTTTAAGGAAGGGGCTCTAAATTTATATATGCTGGATCTCCGATACCCCCTTCCTCTAACATTCTCTGTAATACTTTTATTATTTAGTTCTATTTTATTTTTATTGCTGTTCTAATTATATTTTGCACAATGTTTATTTCCTTAATGTATCTTTCAGTATTGTCTACAGTTATGTGAGATATGTTTTTCTTCATTCCTAATTTCTGACAGGCTCACATCACCTCTCTGCTCAAGGTCCACCTTGCCTTGACTTACAAGATCTTATGCAGTCTTGCTTTCCTAACTTCCCTGACTCTGGGTATCTTTCGGTTTCTTTTCTTTTCTTTTGTTTTTGTTTGTTTGTTTGTTTGTTTGTTTGTTTTGTTTTGTTTTGTTTTGTTTGAGATGGAATCTTGCTCTGTAGCCCAGGCTGGAGTGCGGTGGCACGATCTCGGCTCACTGCAACATCCACCTCCCGGGTTCAAGCAATTCTCCTGCCTCAGCCTCTTGAGTAGCTAGGATTATAGGCGTGTGCCACAGCATCCAGCTAATTTTTGTATTTTTAGTAGAGATGGGCTTCACCATGTTAGCCAGGCTGGTCTCTAACTCCTGACCTCATGATCCACCTGCCTTAGCCTCCCAAAGTGCTGGGATTACAGGTGTGAGCCACTGCGCCTGGCCCTCTTTTGGTTTATTTCTGGGGTCTCCTCCAGAAAGGATTTATCCACTATAGTGATAAGTCCTGGGACTTCCAACTGTGACTTCCAAGAGCAAGAAGAATGTTGCATCTTACGGCTCAATAGAAAGAATTTCCTTTATTTCCCCTTTTTAATGGGGAGAATGGTTTCCATATTCTCAGCAGGGGTCATGTGTTTCTCAATACTGCATCTATCTAGTTCAATCTTTCTAGAGCAGAAAATTCTGGTTTACCCCTGATTGGAGAAAAGTTGTTTTATTGGCTATATGCAATTGGGAAAAGAGTCAGTATCCCAACTTCAGAGAGTTCGGCCCCTCCAACTTCTTAATTTTTTCTTCAATTCTTTGGTACTAGTTTTTGTCTCGAATTCTTCAATGGGCAATTTAGTGTTTGACTTTTTACACCTAAATCATCTAATACTCATAAATATATATTTTTTTAGATTCCAAAATTTCATTTCTGTAATTATCTTTCCTATTCTTCTGTATCTTTGTTGGTTTATTCTTTCTGAAAATTAATCTTTTCATTGTAACTTCAGGATGGAGCATAGTAAAAATACATGCTCCAATTACTTTATTTTAAATGATAGAATTACTTAAAGAATTCTAGTTTTGCATATCTAATAAGAAATTTATTGTATACCTTATGCATAATACTTTTGAGTTAGGACATTGAGAGCACAGAATTGGGGTCATTTAATTTCCCACATTCCTTATTTACAAGAAATTAAATTTCTCACAGTAGAGTAGGGAAAAAACAGCATGATTTTAGGAATCAAAAGGTCAGAATATAATGTGGGACTGTTTCATTAGCTCTGCATGTCTTGAGACAGTACTTTGCCTCCCCTGGACATGTTTACTTCTCATTAAATTAAATAATTGGTCTCAAAGAACTTTCTAGAATAAATATTTTATATTTTATTACTATAAATAGAATTCCATTGATTTGTGTGTTTTAGTACAGATTCCATTGAATCACATCCTAAATACATAAACTGGTTATATTACGCTGCCACTTCATCAAAATTACTTCTGGTTCCATATTTTATTATATACGTTATGGCTGAACTCTGAACATTTGTTCTCTCCAGCAATACTGGAAAGCATTTAATCAGACTCAATTAACAAAATTTTGCTCTCCTCTCAGGGATTATTAAAATTATTATGTGTTAGATGAATACGAAGTTTGTTAGAGTTGAGCAATAACTTAGAGACCATTGACCCAACCTCCTTTTTTTACAGGTAACAAAACTTAAACTGACATAATGATATGGATTGCCCAAGATCAAAGTAAGATGTAATTAAATGGTGCTTCCATGACCTGAACTTCATTGTTTCAGACCATTACACATCCAGGA
Organism: Macaca mulatta; assembly: GCF_049350105.2. Classification (NCBI taxonomy): domain Eukaryota; kingdom Metazoa; phylum Chordata; class Mammalia; order Primates; family Cercopithecidae; genus Macaca; species Macaca mulatta. Next base: position 130,052,904 of record NC_133411.1, read on the forward strand.
TATTGCCACTGTTGTTGTAGTAATTTTATTTTCATTGCTGTGCTTTTATTCTATTTTATTTTGTTTACTACCCCACACTGCCTTTAAGTAGAGATCAACATCGTCCACCTTGACCCAGCTCTTAAATTGGCTCACCCCATAGTTTTTTCCGACTTGCAGACACTTTTACCTTTCCATTATTAAGTACTAATTTGATGCATTAATCCTTGGCCTCACTCTTTATCTTGTTAAAATATGTTATCAAGATGTAATTAAAAGAAGTTTACAAAAAGAAAAAAACTTTATCATCACTTACTCTATATGGTAGATAGTGAGAGGAAATGAAAGTCCTAGCTAAAGCAGTTAAATACTGTTTTATTTATATCTGTTCAGCAATTATAATTGTAGTAGAATATTTATTTTATTAGAATTTTATCATTTGCCACTTGAATATAGTATAACATGATTTCTTCACTTCAATACTTATTTCATTCAGAGGATAAAAGCAACTTTCTTTAAGAAGACATTATTTCCAATGGCATGATAAAATACAGTGGATTGGGAGGAGAGGGACTCAATTTTATTGAAATACATGTGCTTTATGACACAGTTGAAGAGTATTTTCTTCTCTGTAGATAGTAATGCTCAATTGGGAGGGTTCTTTTTGCATATTTTGAAGCATATAATTAATTTCATAAATTCTATCAGGAGTGGCACTAAAAATGTTGAATTGGGAATTAATGTGCAGAATTGACCTATTCATATTCATTAAATGTCTATAATGTGCCTAATTCGAATCTGTATGTTGAATAAGAAGCTTAGGCATTTATAACATTTTTACATTAAAATTCTTAAATTTATACATTTTACATTTTCATTTTGATCATGACATCAGTTTTATTCATGATGCATTTCACTCTTCAAAGTTAGAAAAAAAACTTCAAATTCTATAATAGAGACAAAAATGAGGATTCTAGTTTCCTGCTATTTATTTCTAGGTTCACAAGCTGAGGGTCCAACTTTATAACTCAAATAATCAAAAAAGTTTTTTTTTTATTCCCATTTAAATGGAAAAAAAAAAGATGACTAACTCTAGTAGACCATTCTTGCATTGTTATAAAGAACTACCTGAGGCTGGATAATTTATTTTAAAAAAAGATTTAACTGGCTCATGGTTCTGCTGAGCTTCTGATGAGGCCTCAGGAAACTTACAATCATGGCAGAAGGCAAAGCGGGACCTGGCACTTCACATGGCGAAAGCAGGAGCAAGACATAGGGGGAGAGAGAGAGAGAGAGAGAGTGAGTGTGGGGATGGAGGACGTGCCACACACTTTTAAACAACCAAATTTCATGAGAACTCACTATCATGAAGACAGCACCAAGCCATGAAAGAGCCACCCCCATGATGCAAACACCTCCCAACAGGCCCCACCTCCACGACTGCGGATTACAATTTGACATGATGTTTGAGTGGGGACAAATATCCAAACTATATCAGTATGTCTAAAATTCTGTTATTTTGGAATTTGAAATTGATCCCAAAGGATTCAGGTTTCACACTTTACTATCAACATAAAATTTATAGGACATTCCTGAGTGTTTGCTTCTGTGATGTAATTTAAGGGATATGATTTGAGTAAGTCCTATCTATTTTTTTTTTCTGTTTGTTTTTGTAATTTTGCCACTTTCAGCTTTATAGCAATCTTGTTTTTCTCAGCTATTATCATTGCAAAGCAGCAAAATGATTTTCCACTAACATTGCAAATCTATTCAAATAGCTTAACAGAAATAGAAGATTAAAGGGAGGTAGGGAAGAAAGTAAAAGATGATGTCTACTGTTATTTATCCATGCTCAATATAATAAGTTACAAACATGTTGTTCAATAACTTTTATTTACTTATCTTTTTGAGTTTTTAAATCTTTTTTTCAATTGCAGATTTAGTTTACATACTAAGATAAAGAAGCTTCTAGAGTGGTGAGAATACAAGGATTGTTACTAAATAAAAATACAAGTTACTTTTCTGGGCTAAAAGGAGACTTCTCACACTGTATATCATCAGTTTTCATCAATGAAGGCAATGTCTTCCCTCTGGTAATGCAGGTATATAGTTGGACTGATGGAGGGGCCTAGATTGTAGAAAATGTCTTACTACTTTAGACCAGCTTCCTACATATCCCTCCAATAAAGTAAAAGGCAGGAAAATTATGTCCCTGAAAATATTAAAGGTAGCCTAGAAAGAAAGAAAGTTTATAAGGAGGTAAGAACTCAGTGGTGTGTACAAATACAGACTTTGTAGTATGAATTTCATTGGAATTCATGCTCTATGTAGCTGTAGATGACATTCGTTGTTTTTAACCTTCCATGTCCACTGTAAGGGTGGACTCCTAATTCATATTCAGGAGTGTTTTTTTCTTGGTATGATTTACATATGCTATTTAGCACCATCTAGCTGTTACCACATGGAGAGGACTGAGTCATCCCTCACCACCTCATTCTTTTCAGAGTTAATTTCTTATTCTAAAGTTAGAAGCATGTGAGACTCCATAAAGGGCATAAGTGAAATAAAACAGACTCATGATTTGCAGAAATCTATAGTGAAAGGGCAGGTGATATATTTTCCTTTGTGTTTTTCATATCAAAAGCCATTTCTTCATAGGATTTGTTTTACTTTTCCCAATTAGGAGAAAAATATTATACATTATTTATAAAGTCATGCAGACCTATCAGGAACAGTTTAATTAAATAAGATAGTTTTACTGAAAGTCAACAAGAATACTTGAGCATCATTGAGTTAGAATTTCCAGCAATTGAGTTAGAACATCTACCTGTTCAGCAGTTGTATTAGCTCATTTCACACTGCTAATAAAGACATACCCAAGACTGGTTAATTTATACAAGAAAAAGGTTTAATAGACTCATAGTTCCACCTGGCTGGGGCGACCTCACAATCACGGTGGAAGGCAAGGAGGGGCAAGTCATGTCTTATGTGGATGACAGCAGGTAAAAAGAGAGCTTGTGCAGGGAAATTCCAACTTATAAAACCATCAGATCTTGTGAGATCATGCTAACAGCACAGGAAACATCCACCCCCATGATTCAATTATCTTCCACTGGGTCCCTCCCACAACACGTGGGAATTGTGGGAGCTACAATTCAAGATGAGATTTGGGTGGGGACACAGCTGAACCATATCATCAGTCTTCTAAGAATTTCTGATATACACAGAATAGGATTACTAGGAAACTAGATCAAAAAACAAGATAGATGAAAACTAGGTTCTTTGAGTGTGTTAAGACATGAAGAAAAGAAAACACCTCTGTATACTTAATTCTTGGCAAATTTATTGCTTTTATAAATTTCTCTGATGAAAGAAAGCATATAAAATGAGATTTATTTTTAGTGGTAATTGATAATTTGAAAAAAACGTAATTTAGAAAAATACACATATTCTAAAACTAAACTCCATATCAAATAGTACAGACATGAATAAGCAATAACTTTTCCCTAAAGACTAATATACACCTAAATAAATGTTATTAACCAGTTTTTCACTCGTACATCTAAAATAGTTTGCTCAATGGACAGAATAAATGTAATTATAAAAGAGAAAACCATACGATTATAATGTGCTTTTATAGTTCTTTCATATTATATACACAAGAAAATAACTCATACACTGAAAAGACACTTTAACTGCAACGCCAATTGAGGAATTTTGAATTTCACTATATCTGTGTCTGTGTCCTTGGGTCTGTCAAGTTGAAGGTATAAGAACATCGGGCCAGCTGAATGCTGCCATGGATAGGGAATTTGTATTATCATGATAGCTGGAGAGCTGGGCTCAGGAAATAACTTCTCTCTTAAAATCTGTTTCTAAGTATGGTAATTTTCCTGAAATGTCATTATTATGCATTTGGAAGTTAATAAAAATGTTAGGGATATTCACAGAAGCAATAACTCAAACACTTTTCACATTTGCAAGTTTCTCAGCGATTGGTTCCGCTATTAAACTTGTCTTTCACTTTTCTTTTGTACAGAATGAATATACTGAGTCGCTTTTTCTTTGAGGCATTTATCTTTTTTCTAAAATACATTGGTATCACTCATATAATACTGGTGCATCTTTGCATTCAATTATACATGCGTAAAAACAGACACACTTGCTGTGTAATTGTACTTACTTGTAAATAAATACATTAATAATTCGTTTTTCTTAAGTGGTAGTAGCCACAGAAAAGTGATTTTCTTTATTTTCCTTTATTCCTCTTATTCTTTTCTTTTCCCCCCTCACTCCTGTACTATCTTTATCTTTTGCAGTTCCATCAGCCCTGTAGAGAACACACTGACCATTAGCAGATGGCTGTGTTGTTAGGACCTGGTGGATAGTTAGGTCTTAGAGAAAACCAAAGGAAGAAGAGAAATCTATTAAAGTTGAAAGTAAGAGCTTCCTGGGACACTGCACTTTCTAAAACAAGGTTCATTGAGGACAATTTGAAACTTTGATTATCCTATTATAAAACTATTTGGGGATAAAATTACTTACTTAACACATAATTTTCTGGAAAACAGAAAGCATTCTGTTTTACTGAATTAAGTGATTATGTTCATCTGCAATCGTCATGTGGCACAAAACAAGCGGAATATTAAAAAGGAATGAGAGAAACTCAATAAAATGGTCAAAAATCAGTGCTGGGCTTAGGAAAAAAATTATCTTTACAAAATACTATAAGGAATCACAGGAAAAATATGTTGTATTGGCTCAATATTTATTAACAAATTTCATATGTATTTAAACAGTCATGCTTTTGTTTAAACATGCATATGGCAAAGTGATTGCAGAGAATAAACAGATTACTTATTATTAACTAAACGTCAAGGAAAATTTGCACTGGACTGAGTTAAGCCGGCAAGGAAGACCATATTCAAGAATATTACAATGAGAAAGAGAGAGATTGAGTTCAACCTGGTTCACATGAAAGGCAGTAGAATTTTTAAGTGCAAGGGTGAGCTAATGGAAAAGTAGTGAAGAATGGAAGTTGGTCAATATGATTAGGCTATCTTTGTTTGCTAATTGTCATTTATCAAAGTTAGGCTTCTATGTTTCCACAGACACTAAAAGAGAACACTGTTTCGCTCTCAGGGGCTGCCGTAACAAAATACGGCTGGGTGGCTTAAACAACAGAAATTTCTTTCTCACAGTTTTGGATACTGGGAAGTCCAAGAGGAAGGTACCAGCAGGATCAGCTTCCAGTGAGGGCTCTCTTCCTGGATTGCAAATAGCTACCTTTTTGCTGTGTCCTCACATGGTGGAGAGAGAAAGGCATCTGTGATTTCCCTTCCTCTTTTATAAGGACACAGTTCTATTAGATTATGACTTCAACCTTCTGAACTCGTTTAGCCTTTATCATCTCCTAAGGTGAACTGTGTTACCTCCAATACAGTCACATGGGAGTTAGGGCTTCAATAAAAAAATTTTTGCAGGAACATGATTCAGTCCATATCTTCCTTATGGACTGCTCATGGAAGGAGAAATTATCTTCCGTATGACTGCATGTCAAAGAGAAGGCTCCCAGGTTCTGAAGAATAACATTTCTGGGTTATAAATGTGATAAGATACTGGGAGAAGATGTACATCTAAAAGGAGCAGAAAAATAATTTACAATATAAAGTTTTCTAAAGTAAATATACCCGTGCCCCAAAAAGGTTAGGGGAATCAGAAGCTATAGTTAGGAACAAATCTGCCCAAAGTTAAGCTGAGGGAAACTTTCTTGGTCGACCTGTATGTCAGCATTGCTTTACGCATGCTCCAAAAAAGAAATTGCCACAAATCCTCTTTGTCTTTTCATTCATTAATGGTAAAACTGGCCACACAGTACTCTACAAATTAGCTAAGCCATGGCCTAGAGGACTTGTGAAGTGAAGCATAACACAGTAAGTGGTGACATTTAAATTAATACTCCCCAGTTCTTCTGCTGTTTGTTGATTAAAGGGGGAAATGAATTAGGTCCATGTTTAATAATAAGTTACTTGCATCCCTTGGGCTTTCCCAGTTCTTAGGACAATTACTCATTTTTAATTTTTTTGGATGCCTGATAGTATATGGCCCACCATCCAGGTCTAAGGGCTGAGATCAGCCCCTCATTTATCTTTGAATATATGGGGCAATACCCAGTTTGTGTATCTGTGTGTTGATGAAAGTAATGCCAAGGGATACCAAGAAAGAAGAGGAAAATGGGAGAAAAAGGAAAGACAGGAAGAGGGAATGTCTTTTCTTATATTGGGATTATCAATATCAGCTGTAGAGCCATTGGTTAGCAACATTGCCAAAAGTTCGCAACTACTCACAAAGGAGCCTTTCACCTTACTTACCATTTGTTAAACTTTTAGATAATTGGATGAACAACAGGGTTGAGACTAGAATGAGGGGAGAGACACACTTACCTCTAGATGCAAAATTTAAGCAGACACCAAAATCAAAATTAATTCAAAACAGGAACAAATATTACTGATTTTTTTCTTGTGACTCATGGTCTAATACAGCTTTATAAGGCACTATTAGTGAGCCATCTTTATTTAAAATTTTGATATTTTGTTTCACATGGATTTTTGCATCAGTTTTCATTTCTAAAACTATTACCCTAAAATCTAGTTTATCTTAATTACCAAAGTTTTTGGCACTCCCATAAATTTTACAGCCAAGGTGGGTGCCTACTTTTGTTGCCCTAGTTTCTACTCTGCAGCAGAAAAGATTTCTGGCACTTCCCTCTTGATTCTGAATATATTTTTAGTTTTTCTAGTTGAGTGGGGTAGGTCTCAAAAGTATTATTTAAGCAAAGCTTTCCTTAGTGTGCACTTAATGGAGATGAACACTGGTCTGGTTAAGGACAATATTGTTGTTCACTTCCTACATAAGTTACTAAAAACACTCACGAAGACAGACATTTTTCCAATAAGAAAGTCTGATAAAGAGGAATATTTGTAATGGTGTACAGATAACTTACCACAGATATTTTCATGTCACTTGTAGAAGTTAGATTAATAAAGTTGACCAAAAGACAAAATATGTAATATGCAATGCCACGAATTAGTCATATCATGTTTGTAAATCTTTTAAACCTATCTAAGCATCACCTTTAGGCTTCTAAAGAGGGTATTTAATCAGTTTATCTCTTGGCATTGCGAAGAGAAAATGAATGTACATTACCATGGTCTATAATTGTAAGATCAAGTTTGTGTAGGTTTAGGTGGATATCTCTCTCACTGTTTACTTAGGTACCTGGGAACAAATAAATACTGTATCTTCTCTTTATTTAAACATTCCTTTTTCTTTTTATTAAGTTCATAATCATGCTTTGCATAGTTAAAGTACATTAAATCCTAATTTTAAAAGCAAACAAATTTATGAAACAGAGAAGAGAAATGGGATATTTCTATTGACTTAGGAAGGACCCTTTACAAAACTGACTTCAGAAGTTCAAAAAACTACTTCAAAGTACATAGACCACAACTACTGTAGCCCGAATTAATGTGTTACACCAGCTTTGGCAAGCTTTCTGTAAAGGGATAGTCAATATTTTCATATTTTCTGGCCACATGGTCTCTGTTGCAATGAGTTAACCTCGCCATTATAGTAGCAAGCCAGAGGCAATAGGAAACACATGGACATGGCTGTGTTCCAATAAAACTATATTCATAAAAACAAGCAGTGGCCTAGGTTTGGCTTACAGGCCATAGTTTGTGTGCTCTTGCGTTAGATAATTCTGGATGCTTCACTGAAAACTCTGAACTGGGTTGTCCACAATAGTAGGCCATAAAGGAGTCATGCCATTCATTGAGCTGAATGTTCAAGCCATTGTCTAGACATAAATGAACTTTCATGACTGGCGACTATGGAACAGCTGTTAGGCTAGTAACCTATCTTCTCTCTTATCATTCTATATCCAGCAAGATTATTTAATGTTAAATGTTGCTATAATGAAGGCATGGTATCTCTGTTTTGCCATTAATTTTCCCTTTTATAAATGCTTACAAAATGCTTGTAATTTAGTACTTTATTAAAGACCATAAAGCTTAAGGATATTTTTAAATGGGCAAAAATTGTTTTATTGGCAGTAATGAACGCTTCTTAACGGTCAGTGACTCGACTGAAACCACCAAAGTGAGATGGTTTAATGTAAAGAGTTGGTTAATTGAATATGTGGTTTTCAGTTGTAGTAGGAAATCTTCCTAATTTAAGGAGAATTTACTGTAGCTATAAGAGCAGAGGTTAAGTGGTGCTGAAACGACAATATTTTACAACTAGGGCTCTATGTTTGGAAAAGCTGTTCTGAAAGAGCACTTTTCTCTATGCATTTAGCAATATCTTTGCTATTTATTTCAGTTAATGGACACTTGGATATTATAAATGATAAGACGGAAAACAATATATAATGATTTTAAAATCAATGCAAACTATGCTCTAGTAATTCTATCATGTGAGGAAAGAATAAAGCAAGAACAAAATACTAGAATGTTCATGGTTTGGCTTTGTAAACACTGTTGTAAAAATACCATACATTTGAACTAAATTGCTGGGTCTACAAGATACTAGCATAGCCATGTCTTCTGGAGGTCCACAGCTAATCCCATAGGTACATCTTTGGTAAGGTCAACCCAGTATTTTCCTCAACTAAGAGTCTAAGGAAAAGTGGTTTTATTAATCACAAACCGACAGGAATAGCCAAGAGATCAAAGAGTTTTCAAGTCAGAATAAATCTGAGACTGTTTGTTCAGACCTTTAACTAAAAATGAAGAAGCTGATGCCCAGATAATTTATGAGATTTTGTAAAAGGTTACACAAAGTGTATTGACAGATTCGCCATTAGTGCTCTGGTCTGTTACGCCCCTGCACTTGGCTCTTAGAAATGAAGTTTTATCCACACTTGAGGACAGCTACAGAGTCTTATGTGGTGGAAGCCATGTGAGCATGTAAAATCTACGATCCCAGGACCAGCGTTCAGGTACTTCCTATTAGGGTTCTTGCTAGCTAGTTTACTGTAATTTAAAAGTTTGCATTTCCATTTATATCTTGTCTTACTTTGTGCTAATTTATTTAAGACACTAGGCTAGAAAGCTTAAAATTTCTAGGGCCAAAATCTCAAGTCAATCATATTTCATAGAAACCATCATCCTTTACATTTGAATGGGGATATAGGTATTTGGCTAGTAGCAGATAAATGTAAATAGGCTGAATTAAAGTGGATGATTTTATTTTGTATTCTTTTGTTTACTTTTTGGCTTCACCTCATATAGAATAAGCTTTTATCTCCAAACCTCACTTTCATGGCCAGGACGAAGGTGAGGCACCTCAGATGCAAAAGTCAAAGAGACTTTCACTTACAGGACCCTAAGAACAAGGGCCTCCTTGACTTTTATGGCCTATTAGCCTCTCTCACCTACCCTAATCCCAGCGCTCCCTTTTTTAAAATGTTAATTTCTTCCCTGACAGGATGTTAAGAGAATGACTGTGACAATTTATATCCATAAGGCAATTTTAGCTCCTGAGAAGAAATGCGTTATAGTCATCTCTTATAGTATCAATTTTATTTTAGTCAGACTATTTTGGACTTAAACATTCAATTTATTTGATAATTAACTAGATATAAATATAATATATAGTTCAGATAAAATTCTCCTGGTTATGTGGCATAGGTTACCATATAAACCAGACCTCTTCAGAAATATCTCATCATATGAGAAATCTGATCTTTCATAGTTAATCAGAGAGATTTAGTCACACTATTGATGTTCCATATTTCCTATTTGTATTCAAATGCCTCCTCAAAAATTTTATATCTTATTTTCTGAATTTTATTCTTTTTCCTATTAACATACTGTATACATTAGAGAGAAATGTGGAAGGAAAGAAATAGGTATTGAGCCTTCTGTTTGCTGAGCTCTATGCTAGATATTGTCATCAAGTAACAGATCTAATAATATATCTCGTCATCGTATTTCTAAGATGTCACATTTTATATTTTTCTCATGAAAATAAGCCTTAAGAAGCATAGAGGTCATGACTCACAGTAATAAACACTTTATTTCTACCTCTTGCACAAATTTTAACCACAAAGGTATTTGTATAGTTATATATACTATGTATATGTATAATTGTGTGTATATATGTATAAAACCTAAATATTTCTGAGCAAATCTAGCATTGGTTTAATCTAGCTTTCAAGAGTAGTGTGACTTTTTTTTGCTATCAGAACTTAATCACAGGTTTCTTACTTGATTCCTTTGTACACTGTCCATTGTTGGAACAAGTAAAGAGCAGACCACTCAAATACAGCAGCTGTATTGCAATCACAGTTAATTTTGGCTTGAAATGATTGATCCAGTTTGAATCAGAGCAAAAGTAATCTGCCTAAAGCAAATGATACCTCCCAATCACCTAATAGATCACAGTATAATCAATTTATATTATAAAATTTACAAGAGAAATGGCTTAATTTTTTCTCACTTATATGTCAGAATAATAATAGTAAACATGTGTATTCCCTTCTTGGTTAGCTCATGAGAGCCCAAGAACATACAATCAGTTAGTGGCAAAACAAATTCAATCCCAGCTTTCTGTGATGCCAAAGATCAGTGATACTATTTAGGGGGCTTACCATATTTATTTTGGCTCTTCTCAATTTTAAAAAATGTGATAAAATTTACGTAACATAAAATTTAACATCTTGTCCATTTTAAAGGTGCAGCTCAGTGGCATTAAATAAATTCATATTGCCTTGCTACCATAATCACCATCCATCCACCGTATCCTTTTTATTTTGTAAAACTGAAACTCTACACCTATTAAACAATAACTCCCCATTAGATTCTCCCCTCAGCCCCTGGAAACCACAATTTTTCTTTCTGCCTCTATGAATTTGACTACTCTATGTGCCTAGTAGAAATGAAATCATATAGTATTTTTCTTATTTCACTTTCATAATGTAGTCATTGTTCCATCATGTTGTAGCATGTGTAAGAATCTGATTTTTAATGTTGAATAATATTTCACTCTATGTATATAGCACATTTTATTTATCCATTTGTTCGTGGACGATTGGTTTGCTTCTATTTTTTTGCCAAATTTATTTATGTACCTTCCGTAGAGGTTGCTGCTGCTTTCTGTCAGAGCTTCAGTTGATTCCTGCTGCACTTATGTTTTTATGATTAAAAAGTGTAGATTAAATAACAAACACTTAATTCCCACAAATAGAGAATGAAGTGATGGATTTCACTCATCACACATGGGATTATTTTGTGTGTTCCAGATAACTGATTTTGGAGGAGTCAGTTGAAATGTCCTAGAGAAAGGAAATTAGGGCCTTGGATTTCACTGCTCTGTATATAGGAAAGCAGCACAATGCTTCCTTTGAACCACAGAAACAAGAATCGTATGCCTCCCAGGAGCAATGTTTCAGAGTCTTAGAGCTTTTGGTCACAAAGCATAAAATTCTTATGTTTTTGCCTCCTGGCAAATCAGTATGGGTGAACACATTATGATATGGGTAGCCTTAAGAAAAACTCAGTAGGGAAGATAAAGTAAAATGCTTGAATAATATTTTGAATCAAAATGAATGCAGCAAATATTTTCTAAAAGTCACTTTCTATTGTTATAATGAAGTACTCTCTTTGGAATATGGTATTGAAGTCATTTTTTTCATAAATAAAATTGTTGTTCCTTAAAGTGGTTTGCATAATATATCATTTAAATGTGTTTGTGTGTCTACTAATTTAGCATTTATGCCAGAATCTTTGACCCATCTCAGTCTAAGGCAATAGCACTACCTTAGATTCAGAATATTTTTATTTTTAATTTTTTTAAGATGGGGATCTCACTATATTGCTCAGACTGGACTGGAACTCCTGGATCAAAGGATACTCCCACCTCAGCCTCTCAAGTACATGGGACTACAGGAGCAAGCCAATGAGCTAGGTTTCAATTTTTTTCCTTTAATTGCAAATGGCTGCGGTCCTTTATTTGTTACTCTTTACATAGGTCTGCTATTCTTTGCTCTCAATACTCCATATCTGCCCTATAGAAATATCAGGGAAGATAAACTGAATACTGCCATGAAATTTCAGTAAAATTAGTAAAAGCAAGAAGGAATTCATTGGGATAACTTAATACAGGCAAACTTGAATTACAAATGAATAGTATTTTTGATAAAAAAGAACAAGTAATAAATTGTAAGGCTTTTTCTTATATGTGAGCCAGGTGAAGGAAGCGAACTAGATTTGATGAGTTACGCCTGAGAATTTCGTTGAGGATAAAGGTACAAAGGAGATGAGAGATGACACAAGGAACCAAATGATATATGTCATTTGATAATTGATAGTTAATATAAGCTTTCCTCTGGGGGTAATAGGAAGACAAAGCCTATTATCATTCAAAGCCTTTTGAATGAATTAAAGGGAAGGGCATACATTTATAAAAGTAAGAAAAGTTAATTGGAAATGTTAATGTTATTTTTATATTCATGGTAGAAGTAGAAGTGATTCAAAAAATTATAAATCATATTAGAGGAAAGTACTAGAATTTACTTGTAATTTCTTTTCCCTAAACTACTATATTTCAGTTTTTAGAAGTTAGAACTCAGGCCACTAAATTTATTTTCCTGCTAAAACTAGGAATGAAATAGCATTATCTCCTGGTTTTGACTTTTATCCCATGGAATAATATTTTACCACAACATCAATTTGTGGGTTGCTAAAAGTATTTTAATTGGGCAGTTTTTTGGTTCATATTAAATTCCCACCCCAAGATCTGCCTGATTTTCCCAAGAAACATTTTCCTATGGGACTGTGTTTGAATAGACATTTAAAACACATGTCTGCCACTTTAGGAGAAAAAGTAACTTCTGAGAACTGGACAACATATGCTTGGTACAAGGTTGAAGAACAGCAATCTCCAGCCTTTTTGGTATTAGGGATCGGTTTTGTGAAAGACAATTTTTCCACAGACTGTGGTGGGCAGATGGTTTCAGGGTGATTCAAGTGCATTACATTTATCGTGCATTTTATTTCCATTATTATTACACTATAATACATAATGAAATAATTATACAACTCAACATAATGTAGAATCAGTGGGAACCTTGAACTTTTTTTCCTGCAATTAGATGGTCCTATCTAGGGGTGATGGGAGGCAGTGACAGATCGTCAGGCATTAGATTTTCATAAGGAGCATGCAACCTTGATCCCTCACATGCACAGTTCACAATAGGGTTCATGCTCCTACGAGACTCCAATGCCGCCACTGGTCTGACAGGAGGCGGAGCTCAGGCAGTAGTGCAAGCAATCGGGAGCAGGTATAAATACAGCTGAAGCTTCACTTGCTTGCCTGCTGCTCACCTCCTCCTGTGCAGCCTGGTTCCTAACAGGCCACAGACTGGTACTGGCCTGTGGCCCAGGGGTTGGGAACTCCTGCTGAAGAGGATGTTTCCATTTACCTCACACAATATCATGCTGTTCTGTGTTTCTAATTTCTATTTCCTCTATCCTTCTACTTTTCACCCTTTCTGTATCATTAAAAAAAAAAAAGAAAAACCCTTCAAACTAGGTAAAAATATTAATATACTCTAATAAGTTTATTCCAAGTTCAGAAGGATTATATTTACTTAAAATAATGCTTCATTCAGAATTGACAAAATAATTCTGCCTTACAATATATACAACAATACCCAATTGTACTAACTGTTTGATAATAGGTTTATAGCAATGCATTCAAAATTATTAGGACAAAAATAACTGTACACAGCTTGCCCAGTGGTGCTGGTCATAGCAGCAGACATTTCAGTTGGTGTGACAAAACATGCATATATTAAAGCATCTGTGTGCATTTTATATCATCATATCATTATTCTAACATATAAAATGAGTCGCCTATCAACAGAACAGAATACAGTAAGTCCGTAGCGTTGATATCATTAGGGAAAACACTTAACCATTTGGACTCTAACTTAACTTCGAAGAATTGAAAGAACGTGGTTAAAAAGAGAGGAACAAAGTACTCTTTTAAGTCTCTTTTAAACCAGGGATTTTAACTAGGGATTGTCCTAGACCAACTAGAACCATATCAACTTGTTAGGTTCACCATTATATATCTCACATTAGTGAACTTTATTTTCCTTTTCAGTTTGTTCTTGTTGAATTGCTGTCAGCTAAATTCTCAGAGGAGATTTCACATCTGCTTCTCATATAAACTTCAGCTCTGGTCTAGTGAGCATTAAAGTCTTCCTGAGAGCCTGACTGAGCAGCATTTCTCCCACTTTATTTGACATAGCACTATTTCACAGTGATGTTGGCTCCTTCCCCACTCACCGTGTGCTGTAAATCCACTGCATGCCACAAGGTCAGCTGAGCGTTAGATACAGAGGCCTGCCAGAGGTGCTGACAGCTCCATCTTTTCTAAGGGAAAGAGAGTGCTGGGTTCAGAAATTTGGTTGCAATCCTGGTCCAAGAGTCAAAAATGATTTCATCTCGAAGGACATGATGATTATTAGGGACTATGTTTCTATGATTCTTAAATCTCTTTCCCGAGGTGAATCTTATGATGTCCTTTCTTAAAGTTTTGGGAGAGCTGATAGAGAGAAGGAACTGTAACTGAAATGGGAATAAGTGACTGTAAGAAAGTAATTCCAGAAAGTCCTTCAGAATTAAGAGTCTGGTAGTCACATTAGATTTCATTTTTCTTTAGCCCAAGATGGGAGACTTGTTTTAATAATACCCATTTCTTATACAATGGAGACTTTAGGATCTTTTCTAATTCTCTTTGTTTTGGTTAATTTTAATTTTAAAATTTTTTCATTACTTAAACACAACAAGTTATTAAAATAGAGAAAATCAAAATTGTAAACTATATCACGGGTAACAATGCAGTATAAAGTCAGATTTAAGAATCTCTTTTCCCCAACACCTACTAAAGTTTAAACACACTTTTCAAGATCAATCATAAATATTTTTCAGCAACAATAAAGTAAGAAAAAGAGGAAAATGACGCTTCCATAAAAGGTAGTCAGGGAAAGAGAAGATTCCAGTATAACTAATACCACCTTTACTGATTAAAGCAGAGGTGGGGAGTGAGAACAATATAATACAATCTTAAGAATTGGCGAGGCCTGGTGCAGTGGCTAACACTTGTAATCCCAGCACTTTGGGAGGCCGAGGTGGGCGGATCATGAGGTCAGGAGATCGAGACCATGCCAGCCAACATGGTGAAATCTCATCTCTACCAAAAAAAAAAAAAAAAATAGCAAAATTAGCTGGGTGTGGTGGTGCATGCCTGTAATCCCAGTTACTTAGGAGTCTGAGGCAGGAGAATCACTTGAATCCAGGAGGCAGAGATTGAAGTGAGCTGAGATCACAGTGAGCTGAGATTGTGCTACTACACCCTAGCTTGGTGACAGAGCAAGACTCCATCTCAATTTAAAAAAAAAAAAAATTGAGAATTGGTGAGTGGGCTAAAGAGGCTGAGTGGAAAGACAGAAAATTATGAGAGAAAATAATAATCTACAAGATGACAAACCCTTAACTATTACCAGTAGATCTCAGGCAGAGCTAGCTTATTGGGCATGCCTCCTGTGCATAGGGTTTCACATTTAGGATTCCATTCTTGGTTTAATCTTCTGCTGTTACAGTCTTGAAAATCTTAACAATTCTTGAACAAGTTAATCTGTATATTTATTTTGTACTGTGTGCCATAAATTATGCAGCCAGCCCTGATCTCTGGGAAGGAACTGACATCTGGTCTCACTAGGTTGAAAGAAAAATTCTAAATGAGGCATTTAGTCACCCTATGACATATATTAGAATCATCTGGGCTTTTTAAAATCACAATGCTCAGACTGCATTCCAGATCAGTTCAATATGTCTTGACAGACGTGGGGGCAGGGATAGTGAGGTGGGAAAGGACAAGGCACAGTATTTTATTATTATTATTATTATACTTTAAGTTCTAGAGTACATGTACACAATGTGCAGGTTTGTTACATATGTATACATGAGCCATGTTGGTGTGCTGCACCTATTAACTCATCATTTACATTAGGTATAGTATTTTTAAAAGCTTTCAGTAATTACAATGTGCAACCAAAAATAACAATCAGGGAAGAAAAAGCTGAATGAGAACATACACATTTAAATCAGGAGAGGGCAGGCATATAGAGGTCTAAATGAAGTACCCAAACTCATCTGTGAATTACTTATGATAGGTTTTTACTCTTTGCCTTTCCCTGTTTGACCTGTAAATTGTTACTGGTGGAAAAGAATGAGAGCAGGACTTGAATAACTGGGATGATTCTCTTCAACAGAAGCTTTATTTTTATCACAAGAGCTACACCCTGAATTTGAGGAAGATTATATTATCTGATAAACCTCACCACTGTGTAAGAAGAACCCAGGTACAGAAGATTTAAAATCTCAGTGGAAAGAGTATAACCTGTGTCATCCAGCAAAAAGCCCCAGCTGACAGCGGTTGATAACACCAGCTATCAAGCTCCAGCTCATAGGAAAACACAAATTCCCAATAAACTTTCTACTAGTCTGATTATGAACTAACTGTCTAAATGTAGACAGGGAACTAGAAATGGGTGTTTTTCTTCTTAAATAAGTGGAGCTATATTATATAGATTTGTAAATTAAGGATAAAGTTTTAATGCTCTCTTGTTGTGAGGGTGGGGAAGGAAGCAGGTAGTTCCTAGTCAAGCAGGCGCTTTTAGGACTACAGGTTCTCAACATATCAGGGAAGACAGAACAACTACAAAAGGAGAGAAAGTGAGGGTTGGTGTTCTAAAAGCCTGTGACTCACCAAGGAAACAGGACCCTTCCTCTTTGGTTTGGGGGGAAAAGCACTTTCAGAGAGTTTTAGCAGATCCAACAGTAGCAGTATGAACTCATTTCATGCACTTTTCCTCTGGGTTTCTAGGAAAGATGGTTATTGGGCCATCTCTTTAGGGGCCCTTTGAGTTTAGTTACAGCTCTTATTGTATGTGGGCAGGCTTCCTATGATGGGGTAGTTCTAGCCTTGGTATCTTATCTAACCTCATTAAGCATATTAAATCTTATTAAACTAAAATTAAAGTCTTTTACTTTAAACATTGTATTGGTGCTAAACTTAACCACTAAGGGTATTACCAGTTTGCCTCAGTCAGTTTTCAGCCTTTAAATACATTGGACCTGTGTTATAACCAAAGAAAGAAATTGTTAACAGAAAATGACATTGAAACTTCTCTTTCCTCCAAATATGATAAATTAGTGTGGATCTACATTTTTTTTTCCTTGTACAACTTCCATCATGGACATAATACAGAAGGCCTAAGGAGGCTCATGGCTTTGTTAAACTATTACAGAAACTGAGAAAATACCAGGGGTGAGAAACATAAGGTGGTTGGGTAATGGTGCGTTCAATAAAAACAGTGTCTAGGAGTGTAACAGAACAAAGCCTTATATTTGTAAATAAGAGGTTTTAAAGTATGCCCTGGTCTCTCATCATTGACTTTTGTAGATTAGTTCCACAATATTTACTTCTCAAATGCAGAAGATGTACCATATATTTCAGGGGTGTCCAGGAGTCATGGAGTAGCATCAGGACTATTCCAGGATATCTCAGGTGAGGTCAAGAGTGAGCAACAATACAACACAACAGGAGATAGTGATTATCCCATAAAAAATGAAGTGCCAGAGCTCTTTGTCTTGAGAAACCATCTGATCTCCATCTTCCAAACTTTGCAAACTATGATTTGGACGTTGATTTCTCTACACAGATTTACATTACTAGGCTAACGGAGCCAATGCCTCAGGACAAAGTTAGCTCAGAGAGACACATGAAAAGGTGTTTTAGCACAACTACTTGAAGAGAAAGTGCAATAACATAAAGTGAACAATATTTATGACTTCAGGTAGATTTTTGGGACAAGAGAGAAGAAATACAGTGGATAATATTGTAAACACTAGTTAAGAAATGTAAGATATTAAATGTACTGTCTGCAAATATTGGTCATGGAAAATAATGTAGTTGATAATAAATAAGATGAAGTGCAGAATTAATGCAGCTGAAAAACAGATCTGTAAACTAAGATAGGTCAAGGAAATCTACCATTTCAAAGAGAATACAGCATGACCAAGCTGGATTAATTTCAGAAACACAAGCATTATTCATTACTAAGAAGTTAATATGAAAGTATAATTCACCATATTAAATGGTAGTAAAATTCACCATATTAAATCCAAAGACCAACCTCATATGATTATCTCAACAGACACTGAAGAATATGATAAAATTTAACATTGATTCTTGATTTCAAAATCATTACATAAAATTCAAACTGATGAATATCTTCTTAACATGATGAAATGTGTGTCTTTACTTAAAAGCTAACAACTTATTTAGTGGAGAAGAACTAGGGACATTCTCTCTATAACACTATCACCATTACTACTATTATTTTACTTGTGGTATTAGCCAACAAAATTAGACATGATAAACGTATTAAAGGAATAAGAAGTGTGTGTTAAGATAACCATAAAATTAACTTATATAAACCAACAATCTTCATATATAGAAGCATCTAGCTGAAAAAATACATTGAAAGAGATCACATTTAAAACATGATACCTACAAATAAACTTAACAAGAAACATGTAAAACCTATATGAGAAAAATTTAAATGCTTCTGGAGAAGCCAAAAAGAGACTTGAAAAATGAAACTGCTTTCAGTGTTTTTGGATATATAGATTAAATATAAAAAAGATATAAATTATCTATAAGTCAATTTACAAACATTGTATAAACCTGATAAAATAGCATTCTTTCATTTTTATCTTGTGGATTTATTCAAGCTGATTTTAAAGTTTTTATTTAAAAAAACCACTAGCAAGAAAAACCCTAAAAATAATGAGGGGGCATCAGGTACTCTACATATCAGAACAGACAAACAAGCCTTATTAAAACGTTGTGACTTTGGCACATGTGAAAACAAAAACAAATAGGCAAATAGAACATCTTGAAATAAACATATGATAACTTAGTGTAAATGTGACATTTCAGTCAGTAGCATGATGATGGACTTTTTTAAAGACTATACTGTCATAACTGAGTAGCAATTTATTTCATCCAATAGCACCTAAGGTTTACATGTAAAATATGAATATATCAAAGTACTAGAAAAAAATTGAATTGTCTGTGAAATCTTAGAGTGTAGAAGTTGATTCTTACTAATATCCAAAACTTAACAGTCATAAAATAAAATATTGTTAAATTTGAGCACATGAATACAAAGACATCTGCATAGTAAAAAGAGAAAGGTATATAAGCAATTTCAAAACACATCTGACAAACCAAAAAAAAAAAAAAAAAAAAAAAAAAAGCCGTATCAGAGAAAAAGGACAACTCCTCTTTTATATTAGAATCTCCTAGGAATTTACATGAAAATGATAAATAATTCTATATAAAAAAAGGCAAAATGCACATGGTTTGACATTTCAAAGAAAAATAAATAAGAAGACATATTTGAAGATGTTTAACTTCATTTAGAAGATGTGCAAATGAAAGCTACATTAAAATGTCATTTTCATATCCAGAAAAAATACCAAAATTTAACAACATGTTGTAGAGAAAGCTGAGAGGAGAAGCAACACTACATAACTTGATATTAGGAGTGCAGTATTATATAACCCTAGGAAGGGAATATGGCATTGTCTACAAAATTACAGATATATTTACCCCCATAAAATGCAATATCATTAGGGGAATCCATTTTACAGATAAAACTGAATAGGTAAGAAATAGCATAGACCTAAGTTTATTCAACTAGGCACTGTTTGTAATACAAAAGATAGGAAACAACACAACAATCCAGCAATAGGGAATTGGTTAAGTAAACTATAATGTATAACCAACGATTTTTTTAAAAGAAGAAAGGTTTCTGTGTATTGTTCTGGAGAGATGGTCAGGCAACATTGCTAAGTTAAAAATGCAAGTTGAAAATAGTGTCTACAGTATGTTAATTCCTATAAAGGACAGAGAAGACAACTAAATAGTATTTTCTCTTACTGCTTTTGTATAAGAAATGTTAACATCAAAAAATTATTAAAATGGTTATTTCAAAGGAGGTTGGAAGAAGGTAAGAGCTTTGACATAGATGAGAACAAGACTTTTCAGGGAATACTTATAAATATTATTTTGATTTTTATACTATGTAAATAGGGTACCTATTCAAAAATGCATTAATTACAAGCACATCCTAGAAAAAAATAAAGATTTGGTGAACAATTGGATAAATGTTGCAGAGGATGAATCATTTATCTATCTGAGATACTCTCTGTTTGAGGTTGTATCCAGGCAGACAATGAGGATCCCATGGATGCTAGTAGGAGATGGATACTTTAGGGGTAAACATTCAAGAGTGTGATCATTGATAATAATGAAAAGGAGGAGAGTTTTCCTAAGAAATTGGTGTGATAATAGTCTGGATACATATCTGCACAACAAACAGAGGATAGACTTAACCTTTCAATGTGGAGAAATGCTGAGAAGGAGAGAAAAAGTAAATTCCACTTGAGAGACCACAGGGGAAGCAGCATCCCTTTTTACATCAACATGATGAAAAAGAAACACTGAAGAACAGTTGAAGACACAGAGAGCCTTGATGCTAATGGAACATTGCAGAAGGCAGAGTGGGGCCAGATAAAGGAAAGTAGAGTGCAGCATGAGGATGCTGAATGATGCATGATAAAGTGAGATAAAGACTGTAGAAAGGTAGTTTAGAATTGTCTTCTGGAGAGTTTGTAATAGCTCTTCCAAGTCAAGGGTGATTTCAGACGTTTCAATGATTGGCAAGAAAGATGCAGACAGAGAGAGGAAGGCCAACCATTTACCGCAAATGTGTATGGTAGTTTCCCTGCATCAGTTTAGAGTGGGTTATCCCTTCAAAGATCCTTTTGGTGGATGCTGGTCACAGAGCTACCACATTCTTAGAAATATTATTGGTGATATGAAAAAAGAAAGATGTAATATTTTCCTGAGGTAAAATAATGTTTTATGAGGTAAAATAGAACTCAGTATTTATTTTGGGTATGCCAAACTTTACCTGGTCCCTGTGCTCCCGGAAAACAGTAATGATTAAGAAATCCCGTACATGTTTGTGTACTAGCAGTTTACTGTAAAGAACCTCCCTTCTCTATAGGACTTCAAAAACTTGAATGGGTGGCTCTTTACTTGTGACCAGGCCAGACACAGACATACTAAATCTCCATTCTTTGACTAAGAAATGATAGCCTACACTGTTTTGTTCTTTCTGATCAATCTGAATAAACTGCCCAAAAATGTTACTAAACAAAATTTAGTTAGGCTTTTCTACTTTGCTCTGAATTTGACTTGCCCTTAGGTTGCAAAAGCACTGGAAAGTGAAACAATTCTTCCTTTTGGACCCTCCAGAGAATTGGAACCATGAAGAAAAACATTTCCTGCTTAACTGTCTGACCATATCATCTACTCATCCCACTCCAAAACACCAGTTCCTTCTAATCTTGCTTACTCATTCTTATTAAAGGAAAGACCTTTCTATCTGACCTTTTAAGACACTTGCAAATCTTCTGGTCAGAGATTCTGGTACTACATGTCGCAAGAGTCCCCTGAACAGTCTTTCCTTACTAAGTACAAGACTCTCATGTTTTCTTTGTTTATATATTTTGTTTTGTTTTTCATATTACCATTGTGGTGGTGCTTGCTCACTTAAACTGAAATTTAAAGAGGAACTAGAGCTATGAGAATGCTAGAGACATAAATTTGAGATCATTTACATGGAGATGAGCAAATGGCAGCCGGGTGTGGTGGTTCATTCCTGTAATCACAGCACTTTGGGAGGTTGAGGCTGGTATATCACGCGAGCTCAGGAGTTAGAGACCAGCTTGGGCAACATGGTGAACTCCCCATCTCTACTAAAAATACAAAAAATAGCCGGTTGTGGTGGCACACATCTGTAGTCCCAACTACTCGGGAGGCTGAGGTGGGAAGATCTCCTGAACCCATGAGGCGGAGGCTGCATGAGCTGAGACCACACCATTGCACTCTAGCCTGGGTGACAGAGTGAGACCCCATCTCAAAAAATAAATAAATAAAATAAAATAAAAAGCAGATGAGCAACAGGTGAAAAAAGTCAAAATATTGGCAAGGAAACCCATAAATCATTCCAAAGAAAAAATGGACAAGATGAAACATGGACCTGAAGCAGTGGACTTTCTAGATTCTCCATCAAAGCTTTCAGAAAAGGATTATGTAGTTCATCCTGAGTCCCAGAAGATACCTGCTGACCTGAAAATAAAATCATTATGTCACATTGCGAAAAGTAAAAGGTCTCATAACTCAGTTGGTGTTAACAGTGATGGGGAAGAATTACGTGAAGAGAAAGTCTTTTGATGATAGAACAGATGAAAAGTTTTATAGTCTTCCATGTTTGAGGATAGAAATAGTGGTGATGACTTCATTTAAAAAGTCAGATGGACCTGAAAGAAGGAAAGTAGTTGTCATTCTTCTTCAGTTAAAGTACAAAAACAATAACAACAACAGCAAACCACTCTCAAAATGTTACCTGGAGAAGATGTACTTGAATCTCATTGGTATATAAGAAATGACATTAAGTATATCTCCTAATGCTATCCCTCTCCCCTCCCCCCACCCGACAAACCTGCACATTGTGCACATATACCCTAGAACTTAAAGTATAATAATTATTTTTAATGACAACACGCAAAGTACAGAAGCCAGGAAGTCTGAATCAGTATATTTTCATTCTTTATATGGTTTTAAAAGCTCTAGAAGAAAGTACAGAGAACAGGCTTTTAAAAGCACAACTCCAGATTTTCAGCGAAATGAATCGCAGATCAAGAATCGGTTTAATGAAAGCACATAAAGAAGCCTTGAAAGTAAAAAACAGAAATTGCAGCTGCCTCTCCATCTTTCTTTGGAAGTGGGCAGGAGGTGAAAAACACAGCAATCTTACATTGTGGTTTCTGGGAAAACATTACATTTGATGATTGGTGCCTCTTCTGTGAGCTTTTGGTCTAAAAATTATTATCTTTTTACTAGCATATTACTTAAACTCCTATCTGAATAAGATCCTTTGGAGAGACTATAAATGTCAATTTTTGTCTTTGTTTTTCCTTTTCAAGTGTGTTCAAGTTATATTTGTATAAGCCTTTCACAAATCAAGTAAGTACTTACATTGATTTTTAGTAATGTGCTCCAAACTGTTTCCTTTATATTTTAGGATTACAGAGGTCTCAGATTTTCTCATTTGTGTTTACCATGAAGTATATTTCACTGGTTCAGTCCTATGTTTTCTTTTGCCTTGAAAATTGGTGTTAAGGTAAATTTCAAATCATGAAAAATATGAGGAAATTATAACTATGTGAAATAAATCACCTTTGTTAAAAGTTATTATTAGTAAGACTAAGAGAGTAATTTTATTGTGTAAATAAAATAAATTGTACAAATAAATATTAATTTCTTATAATAGTTGAAAAATAATTAAAATAAAATGGATCTCCAAGAAATCTCAAATCTTGACACCAGGCAATTAGCACTGATGACTCTGTTAAAAAGTAATGTTTGCAAACCATTTGTTGGTTAGTAAATACTTTCTCCTGTAATAATTGAGCTTGTTTATTAAAAACTTGTAGAAGACTACTTTTTTCTGCTATGCAAACTCCCATAAAGAAACTTAACTACAGTTAATTTGACACAATGAAATGTTAAATACCCTTTTATCACCATAGGAAGAGATGTTTTTATCACCACAGGTAGTAAAAGACAGTTGTTACCAGAAAACAGATATAACTTTTTACATCGAATCTGTCAGAGCACCCATTTAAAAGTGCATTTAGAGAAAGAAAATAGAAGCATATTCATCAAAGCAGCACCATGCCGACTTTCAAGAATATTTTAGAAAAGCAATACTTTCATAGGCCGGGCAAAGGAAAATGAGAAAGGAAATTGACTAAAAGGATTTCCATCAATAAAATTAAGTAGAATGTGAAAATATTTGAACAGAATAAATGCCTAAAATAAATTACTATTTTATGTCTTCAATTTGGTTTTGCCAAATGTTTAATTCTAAACTTCAATATTTTAAATTATGTTTGTAATTTTTATACCCATGATTTATATGAAATTACTCAGCACACAGTCAACTTTTGAAATATGTTTATTAAGTGTTAACAATCATTCCAGAAGTATATACAGCTTTTTATCATTTAATCCTCAACTCCATAAGATTGCCACCATTTTAAGAGAAAGAATCTGGGACATAGAAAGTTCCACTTGTCTGCCCAAACTTTTATAGGTAGTAAGTGTCAAATTTTTCTCCCAAGCCCATGGTCTTAAACCACTCTGCCTTACATTTATAAATCTGACTCAAGCAAGGTCATTTCAGAAACTAACCTCACTTGTGTCTTTTCTTGCAAAATATACATTCAATACAGAGTTATGATGGTGTTATAAGGAGTAGAATGGAAGAAGAGTTTAAGGTATGAGCTCTCTTTCACCTTTCTCTTGGCTTATCCAGTACTCTGACCACTCTATTTCACTCTCCACCGGTTGTCTGAGTCAAAGGTCCATGTAGATAAAAAGGGAGAAGGTCCATGTAGAAAAAAAGGAGTAGAGAAAAATCACAGCCTTTTTTTCACTTTTTGTTTTTCTCCCTTGTATTAAGCCTCCCACTTATCTTTGGACAGCTTTACTTAAACAGAAATAATTGGTACACATTGATTGTTACAGTCAGATATGAAGTCTATTATTCAAACTTTCTTTTGAGAGTGCCACCAAGCAAGAACTATTCTAGCCAATGTCTTTGACCTCTACAAAATCAGCTGTTTGAGAGTATTAAATAGTTAGCATTATTAAAAATTCTAGAGCTGGTGGGTTGAGTCATAATTTCCACTGATATATTAACCTGATAAGTAATGTTATTAGTAATCTTGTACACTGTATTATTGAGAGCAGCATTCAAAACAGAATGCATCTTCTTCTAGGTCAAGACAAGACCAATTCACTAACATTTCCTATTAAGATAATAGACACTTTTCAAACTTGCGAGTTATATGACCAAGAGGATTGCTGAATTCTCCGAGCCTTTCCTTAACCTTTGCCCTTTATCAATTATGACCAATATTTATTTTGTTGTAAGAAATAGAATGACGTATAAAGTGCATATGTTTTGTGTGTGTGTGTGTGTGTGTGTGTTTGTGCGTGTGTGTTTAAGACAGGGTCTTGCTCTGTCACCTAGCCTGGAGTGCAGCTCAAATGATCCTCCCGCCTCAGCCTCCATAGTAGCTGGCACTATAGATGTGCATCGCCTTGCTTGGTTAGTTTCTTAATGTTTTGTAGAGATGAGGGGGGTCTTACTATGTTGCCCAGGCTGGTCTAGTACTCCTGGGCTGAAGTGATTCATCTGCCTCAGCTTCCCAAAGCACTGGGATTACAGGAATGAGCCACCACACCCAGCCTATGAACGTGTTTTTAAACTATAATATTCTACACAAATAAATTATATTATGTAATACATTGTTTTTTCCTGTAATATAAGTTAACTTACTAAGCCAGAGGAAAGGTGAACATACTTTAGACTATCTGAATTAATTCATTTTTATTCATTTATAGATTTGTAGATATCTTTTTTCAATCATGTCAAATATCTATGGCTGTTGCTAAAACTAGAGATATAGCAGTTAACAAGATAGCGCATTGACATTTTGGTAGCCCAAGTTTACATTTTAGTAGACATCTTATTTCTTAGGAATTTTTTTCCTACTAAAAATTCAGTGGGAGACAGTTTATCATTGATTCAGCAGAAGTATATCTATAATTATATATGTCCATTTAGAAGAGTTTGTGCTATGGCCTGAGTTACCATTAAATGTTAAAGGGCATATGTCCAACAACAACAACAAAAAAGGCTAGAAATACTTTCCAAAACCTGGGTGATCCTCTTCTGAGAGGGGAACATTTCTCTCTCTGTCTTAATAAATGCCTTAGCCTGTGATAATGTCTTAAGGACAGGTACTTCATCAGGCAGTCATGATCATACAGTTATATTCATAAACATTTCATAACACTGGATAACTTACCAGATTGAGTAGATCAGTAATGTTATTGAATATATGTCTATGCTTTCATTGATCATTTTGGTTGATATTTGCATAATTTCAAACTGGTCTGTTAATAGACAAGTTCTATCTTGTGTTTACAAGAGAAAAGTCACAAAAAAGTGTTCATCTGAACTATTCTTCTCTAAAATGTCAGAAAATTTCAAGGTTGTGATAACATTATTAAGCAAAGATACTTGTAAAAATAAACACCCGGAGAAAGAATTCCTAAGCTAATTATATGAAAGTTTTCAAAAAATTTCCTCCAGACTTACATTGTTTTCTTTTACTTTTAGCAAAAATTCAGTGTTTTTGTATTACTGATTCATGTTAAAAGAGAAATTCAAAACTTAATAAGAGTTATAAATTTAAAAATTACTCCAGAGTTTACTATTCCAATGTAATCATTTTGACATTAGTTGGATATCATACCAAATAAATATTTTTATTTCTGACTATATATAAATAGAAGGATAAGTGGGTGGATGGATAAAACTCAGCAAACTGTACACATTAAACACCTGCAGTTTTTTCCATATCAGTTATTCCTGGCTAATGATAATAAAAATATATATATGTATAGATGAATGGATGGATGGAAAGGGAAATATATTTTTTTCAAGAGATTGAATTATACTAGAATTAATTAAAATATTAAATTTAATAATACTTGAATTTATCAGAAAAATTATGTGGAAATAAGTCTAACAGCGTCATAAACTTTAAATGTTTCAAACACACAAGTTTATTAATGGCCATACTGCCCAAAGTAACTTATAGATTCAATGCTATTCCCATCAAACTACCATTGACATTCTTCAGAGAATTAGAAAAAACTACTTTAAAATTCATAAGGAACCAAAAAGGAGCCTGTATAGCCAAGACAATTCTAAGGAAAAAAACAAAGCTGGAGGCATCATGCTACCTATTTTCAAAGTATTATAGGCCAAGGTTACAGTAACCAAAACAGCATGGTACCAGTACCAAAACAGACACATAGACCAAAAGAACAGAATAGAAACCTCGGAAATAAGACAGCACATCTACAACCATCTGTTCTTTGACAAAACTGACAAAAACAAGCAATAAGGAAATTGTTCCCTATTTAATAAAGGGTGCAAGGAAAATTGGCGAGCCATATGCAGAAAACTGACATTGAACCCCTTCCTCACACCTTGTACAAAAACTAACTCAAGATGGATAAAAGACTTAAATGTAAAACCCCAAACCATAAAACTCTAGAAGAAAATATACCATTCAGGAAATAGGCGTGGGCAAAGATTTTATGATGAATTCACCAAGAGCAATTGCAACAAAAGCCAAAATTGACAAAATGGATCTAATTAAACTAACGAGCTTCTGTGCAGCAAAATAAACTATCATCATGGCGAACAGGCAACATACACAATGGGCAAAAAATTTTGCAATCTACTCATCTGACAAAGGTCTAATATCCAGAATTTACAAGGAACTTAAACAAATTTATGAAAAAACAAATCAAAAAGTGGGCAAAGGACATGAACAGACACTTCACAAAAGAAGACATTTATGCAGCCAAGAAACATAGAAAAAATATCTCAACATCATTGATCATTAGAGAAATGCAAATCAAAACCACAAGGAGACACCATGTCACACCAGTTAGAATGATGATTATTAAAAAGTCAGGAAAGAACAGATGCTGGAGAGGATGTGGAGAAACAGGAACACTTTTACACTGTTGGTGGGAGTGTAAACTAGTTCAACCATTGTGGAAGACAGTGTGGCAATTCCTCAAGGATCTAGAACCAGAAATACCATGTGACCCAGCAATGCCATTACTGGGTATATGCCCTATGGAATATAAATCATTCTATTATAAGGATACACGCACACATATGTTTACTGCAGCACTATTAACAATAGCAAAGACTTGGAACCAACCCAAATGCCCATCAGTGATAGACTGGATAAAGAAAATGTAGTACATACACACCATGGAATACTATGCAGCCTTATGGCCTTTGCATCCATGGCCTTTGCAGGGACATGGATGAAACTGGAAGCCATCATCCTCAGCAAACTAACACAGAAACAGCAAACCAAACACTGCATGTTCTCACTTATAAGTGGGAGCTGAACAAGGAGAACACGTGGACATAGGGAGGGGAACAACACACACTGGAGCCTGTTGGGGTTCGGGGGAAGGAGAGCATCAGGACTAATGACTAATACATGTGGGGCTTAATATTTAGGTGATGGGTTGATAGGTGCAGTAAACCTCCATGGCATGTGTTTACCTATGTAACATACCTGCACTTTCTACACATATATCCTGGAACCTAATATTAAATAAATTTCAAAAGTAAAAAAAGAAAACAAAAACACA
Source organism: Macaca mulatta (assembly GCF_049350105.2). Taxonomy (NCBI): domain Eukaryota; kingdom Metazoa; phylum Chordata; class Mammalia; order Primates; family Cercopithecidae; genus Macaca; species Macaca mulatta. The sequence goes on from NC_133411.1 coordinate 130,081,425, forward strand.
AGTTTATTAATAATTAAAATACTTCTTGTAATCAGGAAAAAAGATTCAAAATATTGAGTTGGATATAATTTGAAGTGTCATTTTCAGTTTCATCAATTAAATCCTGACATTAAAGTGAAGAAATTTGCATGTTTTTTACACACCTTCTCTGTCTATATCTCCTAGTTATTGTAGTTATTTCTACCTTGTGAAAGTTTTTAAAATTTGCATCTCTTTTGTAATTGTAATCTTTATTTTTGTATTTAAATAGATTCAATGCCCATGCCCAGTCCTTTCACCATATTCATAACATAAAAGTGATTTTTTAAAAATTGTCTTTTGTTGGTTGGTTTTCATTGTCAAGCTAATTTTCTTTAATAAATTTTCAACTAAGGCTCCTGTGTTCTGTATTCATAATTCTGTTTACTCTTAAAATGTTATGATTATCCATATATGGCCTTTTGTGCTTGAAGGAGGATACAGGTCACCAAATATGATGCTAGACTGGGTATACAGAGATGTATACGTCAAAATCCATGATCTGAAAAGATTTAAAGTTGAACAATCAGCCATATGCTTTACTAAATGCAATAACAATTAGGTCTAGAATGTTATATGCATTTTCAAGACAGAAAGAACATATTGAGCAAAAGCACAGAGATGGGAAAGATCATGCAGTGATATCACCAGGATTTAGATACTGTTAGAGCACATGGTAAAACACCACAAGATGACAGAATAGTCTGGAACAGTAGACCTGGAAAAGCCCTGAAGCCTGAACTTTATTCATAACACATGATGCAGTAAGAGCAATCAATTCCCACCCAACCCCACTTCTACCTCTGCGCCCAGATGTTTGCTGTCAGTCCTGTACTGTCTTCAGGCATTGATGGTTGCGCTCATCATTTTTTAATGACATTTCTATTCAATTTTTAGTTGACTGTATTAGAGTTAAGTGACTTTTTAAAGGAGGACTCTTGTAACACACATATTCTATGAATAATTTTTGGCCACATTCGACGGTATTTGCCAGATGCTTTTACACTTGAATAAAAATTTGGCTGTAAATAATATTCCACAATTACACCATCTTTCTCTCAACACCTGCAAATACTACTCTACTATTTTCAAACAATAGATATTGCTTTTAGAAGTTTAAGACCAGCTTAATATTTAGCACCTATAAATTAGTGACTTCTTTCCCCAGAGTGGGTGAAGAATTTATTTATTTATCATCAAAGATCAAACATGTAACTAAGTATAATTAATTTCTATAAGTTGTCCTGTTTCATGAATATCATTTTCACTTGTAGTTGTAGTTCTTCATTCTATGAATATTTTATGGCATTAAATCTTGAATAATTGGTTTATTTGTTAACCTGTTTACTTTAGAAACACTAATTATTGTTATTTTGCATCACTTGCCCTTTCTTTTTTAAATATATTATATTTTCATTAATTATATCTTTGTCTCTTCCTTTCACATTTACTTTGTCTATATACCAATTATTAAATTTTAAGCTTTATCTATTTCTTTATGATTCTAATTTATTTATTTATTCTGTTATGACCTTGTTTAGTATCTCTATTTTTCCTCCATAAATTCTTCATTTTTATTTCTTTGCATTCACTTGTCTTAGTTTTCTTATTGAACCTAGTCATTAAAGTTCTATAGCACGAAGAACTCTCATGTAATTATTCTTGTGTTACTTCAGTTTTTAATTTCAAGCTGGAATTTGTGCTTTATTTCATTCTGCTTTGTTTTAGACAACATGCTTACTAAGTTGCTGTGCAAATTTTCCCTGTTGCCTCTGCTTAATTTGGAATTTCTGTTCTCAGACTATACTATGTTTTACTACAGGTACATTCACTCTGATATTTTCTGTTTTTGTCTTGGTGTTGTAAGCTGAAAAATGCACCCTTGACCCTACTCTCCACCTCAGAAAAATAATGCCAACCTTCTAATCCCCAGAACCTGTGACTATGTTACAAGGGTCTTTCTGAAAGGGAGCTGAGAGAGAGCCAGTCAGAGTGGAGATGTGACAATGGAAGCAGATGTTGGAATTATATGTTTTGAATATGAAGAAAGTGAAGGAAATCTGAGGATTGCAGGCAGCCTCTGGGACCTGGAAAAGGAAAGGTACAGATTCTCTCTTAGAGTCTCCAGACAGAATCAGCCCTGCTGACACCTTGATTTTAAGTCTCAAGACCCATATTAGACTTCTCATCTCCAGAACTATACAGAATTTATATTTTAAGCCGCTAATCCTGTGCTAATGTACTATAGCAGTAATAGAAAATTTATACAATCAGAATAATCCTTTCCCTTAGCTCTAGACCTAATCTAAGCCATTTTTACTGGGAAGAGATTATTCTTTTTTTGTGTGCTGTTTAAAAAGTACAAACTATAAAGTTGACAGTACTCTCAGTTACTAGCTTTTCAAGAATCCATATGTGACTATTTCTTTGAGTTATATTTTTTTCTCTTATCTCTGATCACCAGTCCCTTCCTGATATTCCTCCCAACAGGTCTGTACTTTAAGAGACTTGATCTCTGTCTTTGGAATGAATTATATGTTATGTAGCTGTAATTTGCCTTTTCATTCTTACTGAGTTGAAGGCTACAAATTCCAAATGCCTGATAGCATAAATAATACATGAGTATTATTTATAAAATAATTACTATGAATATTATTTATTAAAAAAAACAGGACACAGATGTTTGTAAATGTATTTTTTTGTAGAGTGAGATTATAGAGCTATAAGTTATATGCTTATTTCATTCTATAAACATTGCCTACTTGTTTTTCAATATGTCTACATATGTCAATTCTTAATTTTAGTTGATGAAGATTCTTTCTTTCACCCTTATCCTTAAAATCATTTGGTATAGTTTGACCCTCTAATTTTTATCATTTTGATATATGAAAGTTAATAATTTTTTGTTTCTGATAACTAACAAAACTGAGGATTTCTTGATAAATGTGCCTATCATTCAGTGGCCATGGTGTGTAAAGGGGGCACCCAAAAACCAGGTCTTGAGGGTAAAGAAGATGGAAGGATGCTATGTCATGACCTGGTTCCAATGGTAATTACTAAGTTTGAATAAAAACGCATACTGACCCTAAGAGACTAGATGTAATCTGTGATGGATGGGAGGCAGAATGGAGCTACCCCAGAATTCAAACCCTGTACAGGATCCAGGTCTTTCCAGGAGACACAGACTTGGGCCTGGGACAGAAGCCCAGAGAGAGAGACCTTCAGAATTGACAAGAACAGAACTCCTGACAAGGGCCAGGGTTGTAAAACCAAGGTTCATCTCTTCTTCCTAACCAAGGGGGAAGTGATGAGGAAGAGTGACTAAAGAGATGTCTTACTGCAAAAATGCACCAGATCGTTCTCACCAGCAAGAGAAATTCGATAAATGTTAGAGTTGTATGGAATCATGAATGTTCTCAATTCCATACCTAAATACCAACATGCACCTTACATATTACTTATGTTTGTACATAAGTTAAATAATAATAACAAGATATAACATTTACTATTTTCTGAGACAAGATGGTTCTAAGCCTAATCCTCTCAGGTATTGCTTCATCCTCACTCTTAGGGAGATTTACTAATGCACTATCTCTAGATGCATAAAATACTTCCTTTGTTAAATCCAAGTCATTTATCTTCTAGTTTTGATATCACAAGCAAGATATAAAAACTCCAGTTAATGGTAGAGTTTCCACTGAATAAAAGGCAATGGGTTGTGACAGACCTGCAGTTCTGTGCATACTAGCTTAATTCCTGGAATACACTGATGTCATCAGTAGGTCATAAAATATTGCTGAATTCATAGCAACAATTTATCCTATAACAGCCCTGATAATGTACCATGCACTAGTCAATGAAACTATAGCATGTCTTCAGTGATTTGTTGTTCCTGAATGTACAAATTTCATTCTTTGTCATAATCAATTGATTCTCTAAGAGCTGTTTCAGAGAGCAAAGTGCCTAATTTGAGTAACTCTCCAGAGTTTAAACATGAAACAGAAACAAAAAAGAAAACATCTGGAAAGCACATATTCTCCCTATGCTGCAATAATGTCAAGAGATATGTGGCAGCATATTCTCTGAGCATAGGGTAACCAGGAATTGCCTCCTAAAAAGCAAGAAAAGAGGATTCCTAGTTTTGGCGGAGGAGGGGAGGAGTAAGTGATAGAGGGGAAGAAATTGAAGGATGGAGGGAGGAAGGGAGAGATGTGTGCGTGTGTACTGGTCTTGAGGGCTCAAATAGTCTGAGAGTAAAGAGAAGGTTCAGATGACCCAGATCCTCACTTCTGTGGCTTAAGGACTGTGCTGCCTACACAAAGTCACTCTGAATTACTGTCGCAGACATAGTGGTTGGTTAGTCTAGACTGAGTTTCATTAAAAATGCATTTTCCTTTATTTGATATCTTTCTGAGGCCAACGGGTAAGTAAATGTTGTTATGCATTTTCTCATAGTACTTTCTCCTTTTATTGAAGAAGAAATTGTGGCTCAGAGAAGTGAGAAAACCATTGAAAAAAAGTTTGAACATTTAAAAACTGGTTGCTCAGGGATGAGAGTATAAAATCCTAAAAAAATAATTTACTCAGGAGTAAAACCTGTTTTGTTTAGACTATGATGATGTAAACGTGGTGCTGCTGTGTAAAATGTGAGGGAAAAATACAGGATACACACACAGATAAACACATATATACAAAACAACATTTAGCAATGATGTTAAATTATGGAGATGGGATTTAGTTCTTTCCAGAAAGATAGGAAACCAGATAGTTGTGGTTAACATGAAGGTTAAGAGTAAACAAGTAAATCCTATGAGGGAGGGCCATTACTCTGTGGTAGTATGGGACAGACTGGAGCCAACTCTAACATTCTAAATAAGAGTCTCATATTCCCAAGGAGAATCTGATATTTCCAACAAAATCTGTGGCTTCTCTTTTCCATAAGGGTGAAGCCATGTGTGTTCACTGAACAAATCACATGGTAGACTCCTATTGAATGCTTAAGGATGGATAAAATCATAGAAACACCAAACTGGACCACATATCTTATTTAATTTCTCAGGAAATCTGAATTTACAAAAAGAGGCTCTGTAACATAGATACAAGGTGCTGTGCCTAACTCAGGACCACAAAGCTGAGGAAGCTTCTTCTTCCTCGGACTACTTCTCCTGCCTCTCATCTGAAGGAAGACAAGCTCACTGGTGCTGATAAGAAGAGACTACTGAACGATGCAGAAGTGATGCTGGATCCAGGCATAACCCAGAGATGACTTGTGTGGTTCTGCTCCTCAGTTGACACAAGGCTACCCAGAGTCACTAAACTTGCCTCTCAGGAGCAGTGAATCAGGAGTGTCAAATACACTTATTTTGCATAACTCTCTAAACAGTTCACATGGAGGACGATCAGTGTTCTCCATACTATTAGAAGTAGAGTCCTTAGCATTTTGGGGTCTAATCATATTAAGCAGCCAACTCCTGAAACCCCAAAACCAATGAAAAAATTCCATCCTTAATATTCTGTTTCTCTAGAACCACTCTGGTACCAAAATCTGTATTAATCAGAGTTCTCTAGAGGGACAGAGATTACATACATATATATATATATATATGTAGATACACACACATATATATACGTGTGTATGTGTGTGTAAGGGGGAGTTTATTAAGAAGTGTTAACTCACACAATCACAAGGTCCCACAATAGGCTGTCTGCAAGCTGAGGAGCAAGGAAGCCAGTCTGAGTGCCAAAGCTGAAAAACTTGGAGCCGGATGTTTGAGGGCAGGAAGTATCCAGCATCCAGCATGGAAGAAAGATGCAGGAGGCTAAACCAGTCCAGTTTTTTCATGTTCTTCTGCCTGCTTTTTACTCTGGCTCCACTGGCAACTGATTAGATTGTGCCCACCCAGATGGAGGGTGGGTCTGCCTTTCCCAGCCCGCTGACTCAAATCTCCTTTGGCAACGACGTCACAGACACACCCAGTATCGATACTTTGCATCCTTCAATCCAATCAAGTTGACACTCCATGTTAGCCATAACAGTCTCTATAAACACTCTTTCCTTCATTCTTAATTCCCTACTCTCATTTCCTTATACACTCAGACATACTCATAAACTCATCCTCACAAGTTAAACCTTTACACACTCATTTCACAGCATGTGCATTTCTCAAATTGGCTTTTTCCTAACCTCATTCCTTCAACATCATAACCTGTAACTCACACAAATAATTCACTATTGTAGAACCCTACTTCACATTAACAATGCAGGAAGATATTGCATCATAGAACCCCTTTTCAAACTCCTCTCTGTTCCCAATTCCTTAGTCACTTCACATAATCCCACAATCTAAGAGCTCACAGGACCTCTCTCCTATGCATATGTTACATGGCCAGTTTGTAACACTTTCAGTGTCTCTGCAGATTTCACAAAGTTACTCAGATCCACACAGTCTATCATAGGAACCAAAAGGCTATTATATAACTGTTTCATACTTCAATAGCACGTGACATACAGATCGCATGATACATGGAAGATGAAATTCCTATACATATATAAACCTATGCTGAAAATACCCAAACACATCATACTCATGCTACCTTCACATACAATGACAATCTTGCCCTTATACTTATGACATAAAATTATTTAAAAAGACAGATAGGCCGGGCGCGGTGGCTGAAGCCTGTAATCCCAGCACTTTGGGAGGCTGAGACGGGCGGATCACGAGGTCAGGAGATCGAAACCATCCTGGCTAACCTGGTGAAACTCCGTCTCTACTAAAAAATACAAAAAACTAGCCGGGCGAGGTGGTAGGCGCCTGTAGTCCCAGCTACTCGGCAGGCTGAGGGAGGAGAATGGCGTAAACCCCGAGGCAGACCTTGCAGTGAGCTGAGATCCGGCCACTGCACTCCAGCCTGGGCGACAGAGCGAGACTCCATCTCAAAAAAAAAAAAAAAAAAAAAAAAAACAGCAACAAAAAAGACAGATATACATAGTTATATGCATACATCAGACTATGCTCACCAAAGATGACATACTATCTGTAACAAATACACTATACACACTAAATTTTGCCATCTACACACCAAAATAACACACCAGACTCACTCCAGTAGGTCAACAGACTAATTGGATGTACTCTGAGAAATAAAAGCTTGCTGACAGACTTAACTGAGGATTTAAACAGGGGAAGGGACTTAAGGTGTTTATGAGTTATTTTGTCAGAAACTAGAATTGCCAGTTTGTTTAGTGAAGCTTGTGAATTCTGTTTGCATTGGAAATGTAGATTAAAAGGGAGTAAGACAAATTAACTGAAGATTTTCATGATATATTTAAATTCATGGTAGAGGTAGAGTTGATTAAAAATGCATAAATTATGGTAGGAAAAACCATCCAGCATGTACTTATAAATCGGGAAGATTCTATAATAGGCTATGAGTGTGATGAGTAGAGATAAAAAGAAACTTAGGGTTTCGTGTGAGCAGGAGTCACTGAGAAAGGTGACATTGCTAATCAGGCCAAGTCATTGCTGTGTTAGGTAAGAGTTGGTAAGCATCCAAGGAAGGGATGTGACCAACATTTGGGAGGTCCAGTCTAAATTCAGTCCCAGAAATCCCATTGGAATCTCCTACTCAATCTCAGAACCCACCATTTCTCACAAGACTCAGGTCCTACAGAGCTCTGGCAACAGAGGCCGCAAGAGCAGATATCTGAAAGAGGACCCTGCAGCACAGAGGTGGGAGTCAACGGATTATTTCCTGCATATTCTAACTCTGAGGAAGCAGCAGGATTTTCATATGATAATCTCAGATGAGAAACCAAAGAACTTTACCTATACATATACATCAAATTTATTTTTCAGATAAACAGAAATAGTGATAAATAATATGGACACCTTTCCATATGCCAGGCAAGATGTAAGCCTCCGACACACTGCACAGAACAGCAACCACCACTCATGGCTAATCCAGCCCCACCCAGCCAGACACATCATTCCAACAGATATTTTTGTGTAGCATGATCTGGAACTTTAAACAGTAACTAGATTAAAATATCCATGAGGAAAAGTGCCATGTGTGAGTAATTGTACATATAATATTTCTTTTCTTTTTTTCTTTCTTTTCTTTTTTTGACACAGAGTCTTACTCTGTCATCCAGGCTGGAGTGCAGTGGCACCATCATGGCTCACTGCAACTTCCACCTCTCGAGTTCAAGTGATCCTAGTGCCTCAGCCTCCCAAGTAACTAGGATTACTGTGGGGAAAAGAAAGAGAGATCAGACTGTTACTGTGTCTGTATAGAAAGGAGTAGACATAAGAGACTCCATTTTGTTCTGTATTTGAGATGCTGTTAATCTGTGACCCGACCCCCAACCTTGTCCTTGCAAGAGATATGTGCTGTGGTGACTCAAGGTTTAACAGATTTTGGGCTGTGCAGGGTGTGCTTTGTTAAACAAGTGCCTGAAGGCAGTAGGCTTGTGAGAAGTCATCACCATTCCCTTAATCTCAAGTACCTACACTGCCAAAGGTCGCAGGAACCTCTGCCTAGGAAAGTTAGGTATTGTCCGAGGTTTCTCCCCATGTGATAGTCTGAAATATGGCCTCCTGGGAAGGGAAAGACCTGATCGTCCCCCAGCCTGACACCCGTGAAGGGTCTGTGCTGAGGAGGACTAGTATAAGAGGAAAGAAGGCCTCTTGGCAGTTGAGACAGAGAAAAGCATCTGTCTCCTGCCTGTCCCTGGGCAATGGAACATCTCGGTGTAAAATCTGATTGTATGTTCTGTTTACTGAGAAAGGAGAAAATAGCCTTAGGGCTGAAGGTGGGACGTACTAGCGGCAATGCTGCTCTTTATGCACTAAAAAGGTTTATGGAGATGTTTGTATATGCATATCAAGGCACAGCACTTTTCCTTAAACTTATTCATGTCACAGAGATCTTTATTCATATGTCTTACTGCTGACCTTCTCCCTATGATGATCCTATTATCCTGCCACTTCCCTTTTTCTAAGATGGTAAAGATAACGATCAATAAATACTGAGGGGACTCAGAGACCAGTGCCGCGTGGGTCCTCTGTATGCTGAGCGCAGGTCCCCTGTGCCCACTTTTTCTTTCTCTATACTTTGTCTCTGTGTCTTATTTCTTTTCTCAATTCTCTCATTCCACCTAACAAGAAACGCCCACAGGTGTGGAGGGGCAGGCCACCCCCTTCAATTACAGATGAATTACAGTTGTGCACCACCATGTCCTGATAATTTTTTGTATTTTTAGTAGAGATAGGGTTACACCATGTTGGCCAGGCTGGTCTCAAACTCCTGAACTCAAGTGATCTGCCTGCCTCGGCCTCTCAAAGTGCTAGGATTACAGGTGTGAGTCTATGATATTTCTTGATTAATTGTTGAATGTGAAAAAATACCACTTATCTGATTTTCCTTCTTCTTTTCCCAGGAATGTTAGACTCAGGTGAATACCCTCCACAGTCTAGATTTTCTGACTTGACCCAAGGCCACAGGTCAAGAGTCTTACGGTGTCTGACTGAGACAAATAACATGTACCACTCTTACACTCATTCACATATACTGTCATCACACATACACACACTTATTACTGTCCCATTTTACCAACACTGGAAACACTCACAAAGTATATCCAGGAACATACAGAAAACCCCAAAGACACACCACTTACTCATTCTGTACATAGATATGCCAAGTATACACCTCAAATGACACATATCACCTACAGAATTCTGAAACATCACATATACATGATCACATGCAGAGTTTTATGTCTGTCTTATCCCCTCCAGACTTCACACACACTTACTCAAATTTATTTGTATTTGAAATGTCTTTTTTTCCTAGGAAGCCATCAGTTACATGAAGATGCTCCTTGTCTTGGATCCTCTGAGATGCCTCTATCCCAGGATCTGGAGCAAAGGGAGACCTCCTCTGTCTTTTCACATGTCTGCTTTACTTTTCATTTAGCCAACAATCCCTTATGTCCTCAATCCGTATGAAAGAGGAAAGGGTCATGAAAATTTACTACATGCATGTCTGAACGAAAAAGGGTGTGGCTCTCTTATGGGATACAGAGAAAGAACTAGAGCACTCCCTAAAGAAGACAATAACAGAAGAAGTGGCCTTGCCTGAGAAGATCTGTACAGAAGTCACTCTCTCTCATACATCTACAAAGGTTCTCCTAACTGATAGTGAGGCCAGCTTGGCCAGCAAAGCCTGAAAGGCTGACAACCCAGTAGAGTCCCCAGCTCTGGAGGAGAGCCAGGCCCAGGATGCCTGAACTCCATATTCAGGTGGCTCTGGACAGTGGCTTCAGATGCATAGCATGCTCCCGTATCTTCCCCATCATGGGGGTCCTTCAGAAGCATGTGAAGCATGGGGTCAATGAGGGCTTCAGCTTCCTTGTTTTCCATCTTACCCTGACCTGGCTAATAAGCAAAAGAAACAGGAAAGGGAAGAGAAGGAGGAGGAAGAAGAAGAAAATCAAGATGATGACATCCGGCTGCAAAAAAAGAAACATTTTGGCATGAAAACATCCTCATACAAGCAAACAGACTATTCTCAGCTCCTAAAAGAAAGTAAAACAGGCCAGACTGTACTGAAGGATCTTCATCTTATCTAACTAGCCATAGTACCCATCTTTTCTTGTATGTACCTACCACCACCACCACTACCTCCAGATCACCAATAGGATCAGAGAAACTCTTTTAATAATATCCACTGCCTTCTGCAGAAGGAAGGAGAAGATGGCAGACCATACCACAGAGAAGGGTAAAATGTCTTTATACAAACTAAGGAATAATGAACCCAGTTTATCATCCCCATCACTAGAGTTGAGAAAGAGAGACTCATTGGTAGTAGAAACTGTTGTGGAGTGGGTTGCAGAAGAGGTGAGAGCCATGATGGGCAGGAAAGACCTCCAAATACTTGCGATTTGGAGGTTGGCAGTAGCAGGGAACTTCACCAGAAGTATCTTCCAAGGTTCAATAATTGTTGTGGTGAATAATTTTCTTGAGAAGAATATATACATAGAGGTGAAACATTTGACTAATGAAAAAGGAGAATGTGCCCTGTGCATGCCTTATGAGGGGACAGGAGCAAAGACCTGTCTAGCAGTTCAGTAGAGCAGAGCAGGCTGGGTCCACCATTCCTAGATGAACCAAGGCTCACAAGAATCATAGCCCTTTGAATTTTATTATCTGACCTGTCTTTCTTCCAAAAGGCACAGTACAAGGCAGAAACAGTGATCTATCCCTAAGGAAGTACTGATGTGCAGGCCACTTACAGCCCTGCGCTTTCTCTTTATATGAGTGAGATCTTGGTCTCCATGTTGTGAATCTCATGCCTGGGAGGAGACTGCTGAGGAGCTTTAGCCATTCAAAAACCCACGAGGAGTGGAATTTTCTTTTTCTGAGAAAAAGTGTCCATGGTATTTATTCAAAACCAGGATTAAAGACTATTTTCCCAAAGGTGTCAAGTGTAACTGGGAAAGAAAGGAAATACAGTTTCCCCTTCTGTCATAAACCATTTCTGGAATCTTTTAGTATAATATGCTTCCTGGAAGACTACCATAATTATTAATGAAACTCTGCAGTTCTTACACCTTATTCTTTATTTTGGTTGCAGCTTCCAGTGTCTTGTTCTAAGTGACGGGTACAGAGAAGTTAAACATATACAAGCTACAAAGAGGTTGCAAAGACAAGCTCATACTGCAAGAAATAAAGTTGTACATTTTACTGATGGACAAATTAAATGCTTATCTTCCATAATCCAAAAGTCACAGATTGAATGGCATTGAAAAATTGATCTAAATTTTTCTAAAAAATGCAGGAAGTTCTGAGAGTGGTTGAACAGTTGTCACTACGATTAAAAAAAAAAAAAAGCTGTCCTCCTTAATGAATGGATTCCTTCTGTATAAAGGTGTAATTCCGAGTAGAAATTCTGTATCATTTTATGTACGTGATTTCTTCAATGTCAGTTCAGTTTTCAAGGTCTTCAGTATGTTTTGCAAATCCATCCTGTACATGTGCTACTTTAGAGTTAGGGAGTTGGCACAAGATGGATACTCAAAATATCTTCAGTCATTTTCAGTTTTTAATACAGCTCATTTTAAGCCTAATTATATGGAAGTATTGGGTGTTGAAAGTCTTCTTATTAAACACAATACTACGTACAAAAACTTTATCCTGCACCAATTGTTTCTTTAGGGGCTTATATACTGCAAAGTGATCTATATCACTAAGAACCACAGTGGATTTTGTTAAATGAACAAGAAAATAAAACATTTTTACCAGCTACCAATCTCATTTGGGGTATTTACCATTTATTCTTGTTTTTTATATAGTGTCTAATAATTCTGGTATCAGTATGGATTTCGCTAACCTTGATTTTCCCATTTGCCTGTAAAAGTGCATGTATGTTCTGTTCCAAGATTCAGAATTGTTTCTATGTTTGTATTCCTTTTCTTCCTCTATTCTAGTATAAGTAACATACTTATTACTTGTTTTTAAATTAAGACATTTAAATTAAACATTAAAAACATTTAAATTAAAATGTTTTTTATTTTAAAAAGTTTACTACTTTCTAGAGTGGCTACCAAAGATTGACTTAAGCATGGACAATCACTTATTTAATAAGATAAGGACAGCTCTACCATTATTTTCTTGTGTGGTGAGAAGTGAGCCTACACATATTGATATGAAATATTCCTACATTACAATGTTGTATCTTTAGGTTTTAAATTAGTACTATCTTTGTATTATGTAAGTTTTTTTTAACTCATGGCATACACGTTTTTAAAATATGTTTTATTACAGATACAGTGAGTTAGAATGAATTTGCTATGCTGTGTTTCTATATTTTTTAAATTTACATAACTTATCAACATGTAATAATAATAAATAAAATCAATCTTTATTTCCTCAAATTAAGTATATTCTGCACACTTAAAACTTTTTGAAGTTGTAGCATATATTACAATTAATAAGCATCAGTCTAAAATACTAGCATTTCCCAGAAAGCATACTCATATCCATCGAGTATTGTACTACTACTAAGAATTGGACTTGAGGATATAGGATATAAGGCACATAAAAATAATTCCATTCTGTCATGACTATGTTTATTCTTGTTTGCTTTGTGTTCTTTAGAAGTAGAAACAAGCAACAGGTTAAAGTTATGTCACTTTTGAAGTTATAGATATAGATAGATGAATAGATAAAAAATAGAGGGACCAATATATTATAATCCTAATGTCTCTAAATGTGTTTAGAGATTCATGCAATTATTCTTAGAGGTGGGTGTTGCCATCTGTAGGTAAATAAGCTTATTCTTTAGAGGCAAATTTCTTTGCGACTGATAACATGTATAGGAGTTCCAAAGTGTTGGGAACCATATGATAAACTTATTTTCAAATCCCATTTTTAATGTTTCTAAGCTTCTTGAACACTTTCTTATTTTATTATCAGTATTAATATTGCAAACATTTCTGGTCATAATATAATGAAAATATAATAGCAACATCAGAAAACATAAAATTCTTTTTCACCTGGAAATAAGGTATCTCATTATTAAACTGAAAATAATTCAATAAATACAATAAAGTGTCCAAAAGGCTATAAATATAGCAGTAACAATGTACTTTCTGTCATTTTTAGATATAATTAGACCCATTTAGGGACATTTCATTTGAATTGGTGTTTGTATAGTTTAAAGAAAAATATATCATACATATTTGAAAATGTCACAAATGTACTGTTTAAAAATAGGTTTCTCCTTGCTGTAGTGAGATCTTACATGAACACATATGGGCCCTCAGCCACACGGATGATGTACTTTCACAACCAAGCAAAACAAGCGCTTGTTGGATATCTTGCTGTATTGTCAAATCAACTGAAAATGTAAACATCTAGTAAGATTTAAACTTTATTCGCAGGTCACATCAGCTCAATAAAAAGCCCATGAAAAGCAGTTTAATTTCCTTTTATGTCACTAGGGTTATCTTCAACAATCGAATAAAAATATGCATGTTTTTCAGGAAAACAATATGAACATAATCCTTGCCAATAAGGTAAAAGAGATGATGCCTTTCACCTACGGCAACTAAAATCATGGCACTGCAGCACAGGTCACTGATCGCATAGTTCGTAACAGAAAGGACTTTCTCTCTTCATCAGGCTGCCAGTATTTAAGCTTTGTCTGAAATTTCCTAAGTATATGTCAACACAAATACAAGAATAAATAATTATCTGTCAATTTATTTTAATAGTACAATGTATCAACCTTGCTTTACTAAAATATACTTAATTGAATTTTTTTTTTTTTTTTTTTTTTTTTTTTTTTTGAGACGGAGTCTTGCTCTGTAGCCCGGGCTGGAGTGCAGTGGCCGGATCTCAGCTCACTGCAAGCTCCGCCTCCCGGGTTTGCGCCATTCTCCTGCCTCAGCCTCCTGAGTAGCTGGGACTACAGGCGCCCGCCACCTCGCCCGGCTAGTTTTTTTTTTTTTTTGTATTTTTAGTAGAGACGGGGTTTCACCGTGTTAGCCAGGATGGTCTCGATCTCCTGACCTCGTGATCCGCCCGTCTCGGCATCCCAAAGTGCTGGGATTACAGGCTTGAGCCACCGCGCCCGGCCAATTGAATTTTTTCTCATAGAGTATGGATTAAGATCATTCAAATATATTGGTTTATTATTGAATGAACCTACTATTTCTGCATATGATCAAATTAACCCAGTGTATTTTCTTCATTTCAAAGTCACAAATCATAGACAAGAATATTTAGATGAAACCGCAAATTCTAAATTTCTCTATGTGTATAAGGAACAAAGTTTTTCAGTAACAAATAGCTCAATTTTTCTGAGGTGAAAGTTACCATGATAACTTTTGTAATAGTCCTAACTAAAAGAATACTACCTTAGAAATCAAGGATTGATTACTTATTTGGAAACATAGGAAAAGGCAAACAATAGGCCCTAAAACTATTTTCTTTCTCTTTTCTTTTAGCATTGCCATTCTTACACTAGATAAACAGAGTACTCTGTTCTCTCTTGATGATACACACTCGTTGCTATAGTGTTTCTCATCGAGAGTGCAAAGCAAGTAAAATTTTGAAAATGTTAAATGATGCTATCTCCATCTCATCCTCACCCTCACCCTCACCCAGAAGCTACAGCCACTCAATTTATAGAAGAGGAGAGACTAAATAAATTTTAGGAAGAAAGAAAATGTAACTTAGAGCCAAGCACCCCTGTCCACCCAAAGTCCCAGCTACTCAGGAGGCTGAGGCAGGAGGATGACTTGAGTCCAGGAGTTGAAGAATGTGGTGATATACAATGATTATGCCTGTGACTAGCCACTGCATTCAAGCCTAGACAACATAGCAAGACTCTGTCTCTTAAAAAATGCAATTTAAAGAATATTTCTGACACACAGCAAAGAACAGAAAGATTCAGCATTCCAATTGGTGGAATGTTGGATTGAAAAGAGAAGGGTCAGGAAGTATAAAATAGGTCAGATACCAATGTTACTGCTGGGCTTACACTCACATTTCCAAGGGTGAAATGTATGATTTCATTATCCAGAGGTATACAGAAGAAACCAGTAATTCAGTTGGTTCTATTATGTATGATAGACAAGACTGGGGATTGGAATTTAGAAGAAAGAACTTCGAGCATTAACGTCTAGATCTCAGTTAGCTCTGTATTCCATTCCACAGGATGTGTAAGTGGTTTTGCATTATTTTAGCAGAGAGAGGTGTTTAGGCAATTTATCAAAGTTGATTCAGTTATCTATTGACATGAGAAAAAATGCTTTTATAAACAAATTTGTGCATGTTTTATCTTATATTTGGAACTGGATATTTTCAGATTACTGTATTGGAAAGTCAAACATGTAAGTACATCTCTAATTGCATTTAATATAGCCAATTTAGCCTATTTAGCCAATTTACTGTATTGCACTGTAGTGAATTTTCACCAGTGATATCTGAAATAACTTATTTTCTCCAATGTCACCAATAGAGTATATTGACAATCCTTTGGATTTTTTGCCAATCATGTAGGTAAGAAGTGATATATCTATAGTTTTAATTTATTTTACTAATACTGAGATACAATATATTTTCATACACTTAAGGAACATTTGCATTTTCTTTTTTGTGAACTGTACATTTTTTTTGCTCAATTTTCTCTCAGATTTATTTCCAACTTTTTAAGAGCAGGTTCATGCACTCGCATGTGTGTGTATGTTCTGCTTTTGGTTTTTTTTAGAATGTAGCATTTCTATTGTAAAAGTCCACAGGTAGGCAACTCCCTTTGTGAAAAGGTTTCCAAATACATAGACGGGGAGCAGCTTATAATAATAATTAGATTATATGCAATACATATTCATATTGCCAATACTATGCACACATTGGAAAGCTAGGATTTTTAGCGCCTCCGTTACAGAACACATTTCAAGTTGACAATAGCATGTTTCTCACCATTGAAACTTGCAAACAACTCTCCCAAAGACTTGACGTTTAATATATTGACAATTCAAAACAAGAAAATATTTGTTCTACTTACATTTGTTTGAAAATATATACTAGAGCACTGATATATTAAAGGTTTGTAAAACTGGCTGCTAAATGGGTTTCAAGATTCATCCGGATGAACTGATGATGACTTTACATGGTTTTGTACAAAGCCACACTCTCTTCTACTCTTTTTAATTTATCTGTAAGTCAGACTAGCTATGATTTAATCATAACATAGAGCAATAATTGCCATAAAAATAATTAACAAATGGTGCTATTTTATAAAAATAAGGATTCAGAATGACTACATGAAGATAGAACTCAACTCATCATGTTCGAAGCCTGGAGAAAGCACTTTGTTTGATTACAATATAATCTAATGAGACCACAATCACAGGCGCAACCTCTATGTAATTCATATACATATATACATCTATACATATACATCTATACACATAAATATACATATACACACATATATAGACACATGTCATATACATATATATTTTCAGATATACACATATTTCATATACATATATGCCTTTATTATTTAAAATTCTGTTATATTTATTAAAATGCCTTTATTATTTATAATTCTCTTATAGTTTGACTTGTACAAACTTTTAGAGTGGGGCATTAAAAAGCTGATTGGAACCTCTATGACTATTTGCAGGACTTGCTGATGGCTTTGTACTGTGGGATAACTGAGAAAGTTCTGAACATTTCAAATTTCACATATGTAAAGATTTTCTTTAGAGTCATTTAAATTCTTCAGGAAAAAAAATAAATCTTCAAACTCCTGTTTGGAAAAATGAATGCTTACTAGGGTATTCTTTAACTTAAAGTTTTGAAAGAGAACTCAGAGTATAAGTATTCTGTATGAAGCATGTCAATTTCCCTATATTTCAGAATACAACTTTTCTACTTGCTTTATGCTATTTTTGTGTTCGCTGATTTGGAAGCCAACTATGGTTTTTCCCAATGTGTTTGTCAAACTTCAGCATGTGTCACAATCACCTGGTGAGCTCATTAAAACACAGATTGCATGGACACATTTCCAGATTTTGTGATTCTGTAGGTGTTGGTAGGGCCCACAATTTACATTTCCTAACAAGTGGTGATGCTGATGTTGCTGGTTCAAGCCTGCATTTTGAAAACCACTGTCCTACATGAGGCTTGCAAATGTTACATATTATTTCATTGTAACGTATAAATTTTACAAAATTGAACATAGTTCTCAGTATGATTTAGTTAAATGCAATAGCAAAATTTGCAAATCTTGTAAGATTCCAATGAGAGATCACATCTTAATTTGTTCCTGTTCTATAATACATTACCTTATACTGGATAATTTATAAACAATAGAAATTTATTTTTTATAGTTCTGAAAGCTGGGAAGTCCAAGATAATGACACCAGCAGATTTAGTATCAAATGAAGAATCTTTGCTTCCAGAATGATACCATCCTTTGTAGGAAATGAAAGCTGTGTCCTCAAATGGCAGAAAGGGATGGAAGAGCAAAAGAGTACACTAGAATGTTCCCTTCAAACTCTTATAAGAGCACTATTCCATTCATTAGAGTGGAGCCCTCATGATTTAATCACTCCCCAAAAGGCCCCATCTCAATGCATATTAGGTTCCAATACACAAATTTTGGAGGGACACATACATTTAAATCATAGCAGATTATTAGCTGTATGGTTATTTTTAAGGCTTTTGAAGAGAAATTTGATCAGCAGTCTCTCAAAGTATGCAAATTAGAAGTAATTTCATTATGAAACAAAGGACTTTAGCAGAGTAATTACAACTATAGGCCCTGAAACTAGGTTTCTAGAATTCATTTCTGTGGATTTAGTTAATTAAGCTCCCTTTGTTTCAGTTCCGTCATCTCCTCTGGGAATATCAATAGTTTCTATATCTCAGTGTTACTGTGAAAATTTCATAATAAATAAATAATGGGAAATATTTAGTCATTTAATGCAAAGCAGGGCCCATAGTAAATTCTCAATGAATTGTCATAAACAGAATCATGAGCCCTATCAATATTATCACTAATAAACTGATATCATAAGGAATTGCAGCATTTAAGACTCAGGGACTGACTCAGTTCTAATGTAAATCTTCAGCAAGAACAGCATTCATTCAAGCATCTATGCTTCAGCTCTGTGGTACATGAGGAGCAAAGAGGATGAATATTAATATCACGTCCATGCTGCTTTCTGTGCCATGAGTATTATGTCCTTTTTTGCTGATTCAGGGAGATGTGTTTTCTGCCATCATTCATGAAGGGATGGTACCTAACGTTTTAGCTTGCATGTAGAGAACACTGAAATCTTTCACAAGTTTTAACAACAGCTATATGTATATATCTATTTAGATCAATGCTGGTGCAAAAAGTCAAGTTATCCATCAGTTGAGGGATTAAGTTATTAAACCTAGTAGTCTCTTTAAAGGTAAACCTCTACGATATGAAATTGTAAAATGCAAATCATGTTTCATATTTATACACATATATGCTTCCAGGCTGGGTCCATCTTCTGTAGGAAATAAAAGCTGTGTCTTCACATGGTAGAAGGGATGAAAGAGCAAAACTGGGAACTAGAATGATTCCATATGTGTGAGATATATATATATATATATCACAAGAGTCTTCATGCTCTTTGAAGCATAGGTAAGATTCTACTAATATTCATCAAGGCATTCATTTTTAAAAGATAATTTTATGCTCATGTAACTAAAATGTGAGTTGTTTGTATGCATGATTTTGAGGTCAACAAAACTGAAAATGGAGGTTACCAATGCAATTCAATCTGATTTTTTAAAGCTTCAATATCTGTAAAATTCATGGTCTTAAAAACTCACAAATTTATTTCTCAGAGGAATGAAATCATTGTTGTTTTATTTTGCTAGAATATTTTATTTAGGCTTAAATGAGTGCCTATTTATTTGTGACCACATTTCTTTTTGCTAGTCTGTTTCACTAGCGTTTTTAAATAGAATAATGTACAATATCTGTGTCTTAAATAAATCTGGCTTTGGTAGGTAGACTACTTCTAGTCTTAAGAGGTTAACATTATGTTAAATATATGGTAGACAAACTATTTAAAGTAGTTAATATTTCACTCCTTTTTCAGGGCAAATATATCTGTTTTAATCAATACCAATTTCATTTCTAAAAGCTTACATTTATCTCAAATATTTGTTATATTCTCTATCACATCCTAATTAGAAGTTTAGTATTTGATCCAAATTTAGATTTCAAGTTGGTACATCTTCTCATTACTTCGCATTGTCTTTTAACACATTTCACTTTCATTGAACAGTAAGAGTGGTCAAGTCACCTCAAGCTCTTAGGTCAAATATTTCAGGCTATGTCTTTAATTCCAGGCAAAACTCTTAGCAGCATCATATCAAATATACAGATTCTGTTATTATGTCTTACTGTATAAATAAAAGACTTTAAATGTCATCTGTTTAGGCTTGGATTTTACTTGTAATTAGAGCAGTTGTATGTCCTCTACTTCTAGAATAGTTCTCAAAACCCCACTTAAAACATAGGCCGCCTCTCGAGTTGGGAAATTTTAATTGCTCTAGGCAACAATACATCTAACAATCGGGATTCTAGCACTGTATCCTTGCTACGGTGGAAGAGGCAGGTGATCACAGGGCAAGAAATCACTGGAGACCATTCTCACAGAGACTTCTGAAGGGGAAAATAGTTGTATGTGTGTAAGTGAGAGTGTGGGAGCATTTCCCATCCATTTTTCTAATACTTTCTCAGCTTGTTCTCCTTCCACTACCTGTTGTTTATGGTCAGTCTTTTTTGCCTCTGGAAGAAAATATACTCTCTTGCCTTCTTGCACAATCTATTATCCTGTAGCAAGAACAATTATTTACCTATATTTTATTTTATTTTATTTATTTATTTATTTATTTATTTATTTTTGAGACGGAGTCTCGCTCTGTCGCCCAGACTGGAGTGCAGTGGCGCGATCTCGGCTCACTGCAAGCTCCGCCTCCCGGGTTCACGCCATTCTCCTGCCTCAGCCTCCGGAGTAGCTGGGACTACAGGCGCCCGCCACCACGCCCGGCTAATTTCTTTTTGTATTTTTAGTAGAGACGGGGTTTCACCGTGTTAGCCAGGATGGTCTCGATCTCCTGACCTGGTGATCCGCCCGCTTCGGCCTCCCAAAGTGCTGGGATTACAGGCTTGAGCCACCGCGCCCGGCCTATTTACCTATATTTTAAAAAGATTTCAGTATTATTAAGAGTGGAAAATACTGGGATAAAATGTCCTTGCATATATATATATATATGTATGTATTTTTTTTTTTCTTTCAAAAGTGAGATACCACTTTGGGATTACATCATGTCTTTCTGTACACAAGCGATGGAGGAAGGGTCGTCTCAATTTTGGAGGAAAAAGGCCAGTTTTTCATTGCAATGAGGGCTGACAAAGGGGATCTGAAGTAAAAAGCCAGAAAAGCCTCTGGATATAAGGGAAAGGGAAGAAATGAGACCAGGGAACTGGAAAGAAGAAAATGTACCTAACGACAAATGAATATGTTATGGAAAAATGAATTTAATAAGTTCTGACATTTAAAAACAGTATTTTATTTTATTTTTTATAGACATGCTGCAAGAGTGTCTGAAAGGACATTCGGTTTTTAAATAGTGACATCAGAATAGTATCCCTTGAGGTAATATTATAAGTACTTTAAAAAATGAGATAAAGCATCAAAACGCATTACAAACTGAAAACAACTTCCCACGTAAAAAATTGTGATTTTCCAATAAACCTTAGTTGCTTCTGTGTATAAGTTTGTAAATATAAGTAATTGACAAGATGGGAATTATTACTCTGGAATTATCAAGAGTAACAGTGATACACCCATCAAAAATTAACAGTGCCACAAGTTTCTTGGACTATTTTTTTCTTTAGCAATATACAAGATTTTTTTTCTAACCAGTAGACAACCAGGAAAGGTAACATTTTTAAAAGATAAATAGTGTTTCAGAAATTACCCCCTTTAGTGACTAATACAAAAATTTCCTTTGAACAAAAGATGTTATTTTAATGTAATGTTTATTTTAGTTATATGATAGCTAATAACAAGAATAAATGTATGCGTAAGTATATTTAAACATTTAAATATATTACTCAACCAAAATAATTATCTTTCTGTCACGGAAGCCTGTAATCTCCAGAAGATTAACAATAACAAGTACTCTCAAATGTGAATATTGAGACAATATGTAGGAAATAAATCAAAGGGAATCTTTATCAAATAAATCTGAGAAACACCAAATTATGAAAGAGAAACATCAGATAAAAAGTATTTATCAGAGCAAGACCCGTTTTCAAACCAACAAACAAAAGTATTTATCTTAAGATAAATAATTTAGTAGAGATAAAAATGCTTTAAATTAGCATAATTTATAAATTTATAAACATAAAATATGTAATACAAACAAGAATAGGCGACTGTTAGGAAGAGAAAAAATTATATATTGAAAATTTTAAAATTTGCTTGCGAGTAAAACATAAAACAACTCAAAAAATTTCCATATAAGAACTAAATGGAATAATGAACAATTTGAGAATAAATTTTTGAGCTGGAAGTTTGATCTGGGAAAATACAATTGAAAGTTTAACTGGAATTTTTATAAAATAAGCTCCAAAAAGTAAACTAGGGAATAAAATAATCAAAGAGACAATGGAAGAATATATAGTTCAATAAACACATATTGGAAATACTCAAAATATCCCTTTGAAAAGTAATGGAAACCTTGTCCACAATAATAAGAGTGATATTTTAGTTAATTTTGAAAATATTCTCAGGAATCTGAAGAATAAATATGATTTTTTATAGGCAAACATCAGAAAAATATTAAAAGATCTTCAAAGTTTTTATTAGTATACTAGATCCTAAGCAAAATGAAGCAATAGCATTCAAAAAGTATATGAAAAATAGATAACACTAAATAAGTTCATACATAATGTAAACAACTAAAAATAATGATTTGAGAATGAAAGTATCTTAGTGGGAGACTACATAAATTATTATGTAAAATAGTTGGTGTGCTCACTAGAATACTAGAGAAATGGCTGAAAATCATACAATCCAAAGAAAAAAGAATAAATGAAAGTAGCAACAACAAAACAAAACACCTGGAAAGGAAGTAAAAATAAAGATTAAATAATAAATGCACACTCTGACTATAAATCAGTAATCACAATAACTCGGTTTAGATAAAATCCTTCTATTAAATTTTCTTATGTTGAGTAAGGAACAAACAACTACAATATATATCATCATGTGCTTCTTAAAATGAGACATAACAGTGTGAACAAAACAGGCAAATTTCTCCCCTCACAAAGACTGTATTCGCCTGCATTATCACTGTGGATTCATCTCAGAAGTTTTCATTTCCTTGAAGATGCGGCTATGCCAGGTACTACATATCCTTGAGCCAGCCCAGCACCATCAGCGCAGTATCATTCAAAATATAATTCTGGACCCACCTACATCAGAATCGGTCGAGACACATTTAAGAAAGTCAAAATCACATTTTCTTAAAGAAAAGTCTGAAAATAAGCATCTTCACAAGCACCCCAGTGCCTCTTCACACAGAAATTTAAAAGCCACTGCTCCAGATATTTGTTTAATATTTATTACGAGCGAATAATAGGGAGCAAAATATATGAAGCTAAGCTGACTTGCTAGTCTTATAACAATAACCAAAATTTTTGACTTGCCAAGACAGCTGAGGTCTTCCCATTCTAACAGTGTACTCTGAAAGAAGCAGCAGTAGATCGGCTATATAAATGATTTCCAGAACACATATTGAAAAATTAAATAAAATCCGCTTAATCGTTTTTGAGTATTAATTTTTAACACTAAAAAATTAAATGAGATGTGCTAAAAACAACATGACACATAATTTTAAGATAATAAACATAGAAAAATATAGGAAGAACAATGTTTACAAAGTGATTAATTGAGGAAATGTTAATATCTCTATAATAAGGAAATTACATGTACATCAGAACATTCAAGAGAAACTAATATTTCATTCACAATTAAGTGAAAGCACTAAAAGATTGTCTAATACCCTTAACAAGATACGTGTAGGTCCAATTTGAAGAATTAATTAAAACTTTACTGAAGTAAACAGGAAATAATAGGATTTGAATAGATGAAGATAATTATGTTGCTACTTTTTAGGAGGATTGAATATATTGTCTTCTTAATTTAAATTATAGCTTCAAAACAAATATCAATTCTAGTAATAGTCCAATGGAAATCAAAATGCTAATTTTTATGCATTATTGTACATGTTTATGGAGGTACATGTGATATTTTGATTCATGCATACAATGTATAATTATCAAATTAGAGTATTTAAGATGTTCATCACCTCAAACATTTTTTATTTATTTGTATTGGGAAAACTCCAAATACTTTCTTCTGGCTATTTTAAACTACACTATAAATTCTTGTCAACTATAGTCGCCCTAAAGTGCTATTGAAGACCAGAACTTATTCCTTCTAACTGTGTTTTTGTACCTATTAGTCAACCTCTCCTCAATCCCTCCTACCCTTCCCAGCCTCTAATAAACATCATTCTGTGCTCTACCTTTATAAGATGAACTTTTTTAGCTCTCACATAAGAGTGAGAACATACTATGTCTTTCTGTGCTGGCTTTATTTGCTGTAACATGGATACAACTGGAGGACAGCATGTTAAGGGAAATCAATACACTAATCCTTAATTTTATATTGAAGAAACTATGTCCAAGAAAGTAGAAGAATATTTTTCCCAGATCGAAACATACTATAACATTATAATAGAATCATTGATGTATGTTTAGGATTAGGATTATTTTTCTTATTCTGCTTTATTTGATTATGTATATGTTACCTAAGACACAGACTCTGAGATAGTTTAATGTGTCAGTTGTTTATTTGAAATTACCCTTGAGATCAACAATAGAAAAAAACAGAGGGATTGCATTATTTGATTCTTATATTGCTATAGCTATCTGAGACTGGTTAATTTATGAAGAAAAAGGTTTAATTCGCTCATGATTTCACATGATGTGCAGGGAGCATGGCTGAGGAGGCCTTGGGAAACTTAAAATCATTGCAAAAGGCAGAGAAGTTGGCACGTCCAACATGGCTGGAGCAGGAGAAAGAGAGCGAAGGGGGAAATGCTACACACTTTAAAATACCCAGATTTCATGAGAACTCTATCACAAGGCAGCACTAGGGGGATAGTGATAAATCATTGAAAACCACCCCCATGATCCAATCACCTCCCACCAGGCCCCACCTCCAACACTGGGGTTATAATTCAACACGAGTTTTGGGTGGGGACACAGAGCCAAACCATATTATTCCACCCCTGGCCCCTCCCAGATATCATGACCTTCTCACATTTTAAAACACAACCATGCCTTCCCAACAGTCCCCCAAAGTATTAACTCATTCCAGCATTAACTCAAAGTCCACAGTCCAAAGTCTTATCTGAGAGAAGGCAAGTCCCTTCCACCTGCAAGCCTGTAAAATCAAAAACGAGTTAGTTACTTCCAAGATACAATGTGGGTACAGGCATGGGTAAATGCTTTTATTTCAAAAGGGAGAAATTGGTCAAAACAAAAGGGCTACAGGCCCCAAGCAAGTCTGAAACCCAGCAGGGCAGTCATTAAACTTAAAGCCCCCAAATAATCTCCTTTGACTCTGTGTCTCACATCTAGGCGACACTGATGTGAGGAGTAGGCTCCCAAGGCCTTGGGCAGCTCCACCCATGTGGTTCTGCGGGGTACAGCCCCCACAGCTGCTTTCATGGGCTGGCATTGAGTGCCTGTGGTTTCTCCAGGTACAATGTGCAAGCTCTTGGTGGATCTAACATTCTGGGGTCTGGAGGATGACAGCCCTCTTCTCATGGCTGCAATGGCAGTGCCCCAGTGGGGACTCTGTGGAGGGGCTCCAACCCCACATTTCCCCTCCACACTGCCCCAGTAGAGGTGTTCCATGAGGGCTCTGCTTCTGCAGCAGACTTCTGCTTGGACATCGAGGCTTTTCCTTCCATACATCTTCTGAAATCTAGTCAGAGGCTCCAAGCCTCAATTCTTGCCCTCTACACTTGCAGGCTTAACACCACAAGGAAGGCACCAAGGCTTATGGTGTGCACCCTCTAAAGCAGTGGCCTGAGACATATCTGGGGCCCAATTAGCTACAACTGGAGCTGAAGTGGCTGGAATTTTTCCTAATCTTCCCCTCTTCATTTGAGCCCTACAAACTGTTCCAGCCTCTGCATGTTACCCAGTTCCAAACTGCTTCCACATTTTCAGGTATCTTTATAGCAATGTCTCACTTCTCTGGTTCCAATTTTCTGTATTAGTTCATTCTCACATTGCTATGCTATCCAGAACTACCTGAAACTGGGTAATTTATGAAAAAAAAACTTTAATTGGGTCATGATTCTGCAGGTTGTATAGGAAGAGGAAGCATGGCTGGGTAGTCTCAGGAAATTTACAATCACGGCAAAAGTCAAAGGGGAAGCTGCCATATCCTAAATGGCTGGAGCAGGAGGAAGAGAGAGGGAGGGGGGACGTGCTACACAATTTTAGAGAACCAGATCTTGTGAGAACTCTATCATGAGACTGCCCTAGGGGGATGGTGCTAAACCATTAGAAACCACTTCCATGATCCAATCACACCCCATCAGGCTCCTCCTCCAACACTGAGGATTACAATTCAACATGAGATTTGCATGGAGACACAGAGCCAAATTATATCAGGGATAAAAGAGAATTGGACAGAGGAATAAATTGAGCTGTAATGCAGGCCCAACAATTGCCCCAGCCCACAACCTGTGGAGTGTTCTGGAACTAGAATAGCTCTTCGGAGTTGTCCTTGTTTGGCAAAGATGTTCTTTCTACCTCCAAATAATGAATGATCAGGTATACACTCTCCAGATAGGGCATGCTGGCCAAGGCTGCTCTCTGTAGCTGAGGCAGTCTATGAGAAGCTGACATAAAAGGATATATCTGCTGATTCCCTGCACCTGGAAGAAAAAAAGTGCTTTCTTAAAGTGGGGTCTAGAAGACACATCATACTGTTCTCACAGAATATTGATGATAAACTTGCCAAAACCTTATTATATCTTTCATTCTCCACCAGAAAGCATAAAAGGTTTGCCCCCAGTGATGGTTTTGTTCAAAATGTTTCTCCTTAGCATGTTTAACTTTCCATACTTGTTGCTTTTCCTGGGCTTTGAAATATTTAAACATATGGAGATGTCAGGAAATAAACAGTGGACACCTGTATGATAATTACTGTAGTCTCAATTTATAAATTACTTTCTTAATTAGCAAAACTAATATATATATTCAATGAATGAAATTAGCAAATGAAGTACAAGGCAGAAACGTCATTACCAAAGAAAAGAAAAGAAAAAATCATTCACAGATCTATTAATCAGTAAATTTTTCTAGACTGCTTTAATCTGTTTATTTTCCCTACTATTTTATCAGTTAACAATATAGAAAATATTTTCATGTCAAAACTATTCTTATATAACATATTTCTTCAACTTCTGTCCTGCATATCTTAAAAAGAAATATGATATTTTTAATTAACTCTCAAGTGTTAGAAGTTTATTATTTTTCTATTATAAATGATTAATACATAAATAAAATTTTCAGCAAGCCAGGAATAGAGGGGAACTTGATCAACTTGATAAAGCATAGCTACAAAACTCCTATAGGTAACATCATATTTAATGATGAGAAACTCAAAGCTTTCCCACAAAGATTCATAACAAGGCAAGGATGTCCCCTCGCAGCTTTTCAACATTGTACTTGCAGTCTTAGCTAATATAATAAGACAAGAAAAGGATATGAAAGATATACAGACTGGAAAGAAAGAAAGAAAATTGTCTTTCTTCAAAGATGACATGATTGTCTGTGTATAAAGTCCAAAATAATCGACAAAATCTCTTTGGCATAATTAAGTGAGTATTGTAGGTTTGCAGGATACAAGGTTAACCATAAAAATCAAACACCGCCTGGCATGGTAGCTCAGCCTGTAATCCCAGTACTTTCAGAGACCGAGGCAGGCGGATCACCTGAGGTCGGGAGTTTGAGACCAGCCTGACCAATATGGAGAAATCCTGTCTCTACTAAAAATGCAAAGTTAGCCAGGCGTGGTTGTGCATGCCTGTAATCCCAGCTACTCAGGAGGCTGAGGCAGGAGAATTGTTTGAACCTGAGAGGCAGAGGTTGTGGTGAGCTGAGACCGCACCATTGCATTCCAGCCTGGGGAAGAAGAACAAAGCTCCATCTCAAAAAAAAAAAAGAAAAAGAAAGAAAGATATCAAACACCTTTTAATATACAATCAATAGACAAGTTGAATTTGAAATTAAAAACACAATACTATTTACATTAACATCCACCAAAAAGAAAATACTTAGATATAAATTTAACAAAATACACACAAGAGCTGTATGAGGGGAAAACACAAAATTTTGATGAGACAAATGGAAAAACAACTAAATAAATAGGGATATATTTCGTGTCAACATTTCAGTTCTTCTCAACTTGATTCAATGCAATCTCAAGCAAAATTCCATCAAATTATTTTGTGGATATATAACTGATTCTAAAGTTTATATAGAGAGGCAGAAAACTCAAAATAGTAAACTAAGTTATTGATAGAGAACAGAGAAGACTGAAATTACACTACTTCAAGACTTACTCACAAAGGTGCAGTAATCAAGCCAGTATGCTATTGGCAAAATAACAGACAAATAGATCAATGGAACAAATAGAGAGCTCCCAGAAATGAACCCACATAAATATGGCCAACTAATTTTTGACAAAGGTACAAAGGTAGTACGTTGGAGTGAAGATAGTCTTTTCAACAAACAGTGCGGGAATAACTGGACATCAACATTCCAAAAAATGAATCTAGACATAGACTTTAAGGCCTTACATGCTTAACACAAAGGAAGTCAGATCGCTCACAGACCTAAATAATAAAACTCAAAAATGTAACATTCCTAGAAGATAACATAGGGAAACCTAGATAACCTTGGGTATGGTGATAATGCTTTAGATAAAACACAAAGCACAATCCATGTAAGAATCATTGATAAACTGGATATCAATAATATCAATAACTCCTGCTCTGTGAAAGACAATGTCAAGAAAAAGAGAAGACAAGTCATGGACTAGAAGAAAATATTTGCAAAGGACAGATC
Source organism: Macaca mulatta (assembly GCF_049350105.2). NCBI lineage: Eukaryota > Metazoa > Chordata > Mammalia > Primates > Cercopithecidae > Macaca > Macaca mulatta. The sequence continues at coordinate 130,110,243 of NC_133411.1, forward strand.
CAATATATAACTGTTATCCAAAATATACAAATAACTCTCAAAACTCAAAAAAACTCTTGAAACATTAAGAAACAAACAACAACTTTGATTTAAAAATAGCCCAAAGACCTTATCAGAAACCTCACCAAAGAAGATATTCAGATAGGAAATAAGCACTCATATGAAAATCCACATCATATTTCATCAAGTAAGTACACATTTAAATAATAATGAAATACTACTATACACCTCTTATAATGCTCAACGTGCAGAATACCAACAACAGTGAGCACTGGTGAAGATATGGAACAACAGGAGCGTTCATTCATTGTTGTTCAGAATGCAAAATGGAAGACAGTTTGATAGTTTCTTACAAAGGTAAATATACTCTTACGATAAAATCTAGCAATTGTATTCCTTGGTATTTACCCAGAGGAGTTGGAAACTTATGCCCACACACATAACTGCACAGGAATGTTCATACCAACTTTATCCATAATTGCCAAAATGTGTAAGCAACCAAGATGACCTTCAGTAGATTGTTAAATAAACAAACTTTGGTACATCCAGACAGTGAAATATTTTTCAATGCTCAAAATAAATACTTATCAAGCCATAAAAAGATATGTAGGAAAACATGAATGCATATTACCAATCTGAAAAAAGCCAATCTGGAAAGACTACATAAAGTATGATTCCAAAATTATCACAGTCTGTAAAGGGCAAAACTGTGGAGATAGTAAAATCATAAGTTATGTTCAACAGGGAGGTAGGAATAAACAGGCAGAGTACAAGAATTTTTAGGGCAAGGAAACTACTCTGATATTGTAATGGTAGATATATGTCATTGTACATTTGTCCAGAGCTATAGAATGTACTACATTAAGAGTGAACACTAAGGTAAATTATGGACTCTGGTTGATAATGATGTGTCAATGTAGGTTCATCAATTGTTATAAATATATCATTCTCATGGAGTGTGTCCATAAAGGGAGAGTCTATGCATGTGTAGCAGCAGAGGGCATATGAGAAATCTCTGTACCTTCAGTTTAATTTTGCTCTAAACCTAAAACTATTTTTTTAAATTATTTTAAAAAGCAAAAGACAAATTTGATTAAGTTTATGGATGGCCTGGATGTCTGTAGAATTCTTTAGTAAATGAGAATTCAATAACATTATTATGTTAACAGTAAAATATCTACAGAAGTTACTATGCCTCATAATTTATTAAGGAGTTTAAATACATTAACTATACAAACTTCATTAAGTAAATGTAATTATCTGTAATTTACCAGTGATGTCACAACATAAGGCAAATTATGTAACTTATCTCAACATGGTATACAGAGCAAAAGAAAAAAAATTATTCTATTTCCATCTTCAAATCTATGTTCTTCATCACAATACAGTAATATTCCCATTATACATCTTCACCACAATGTGCCCTTTTGTTTCTTTATCTTAAACAATTTTTCCTGGAATTTTCATATTAATATTTTTTCATTTCAAAATTGCTTTTTATTACAGTATTCAGCATATTTTCTCCTTATTCTGCTATATAGTTTTCCCTTTAGATACATGTTTTATCTATGGTAGTTTTATTCTGTCTTATATGTTCTAAGTATTGCCTTCATTAGACCCTTCCATTTTGTGTATAAGATATTGCTCAAACTGCATTTTAATGTAGAGTTTTCATGGAAATATTAATGTTAGTTATATACATGAATGGTATCAATATCAGAAAGATTAAAAATTGTGTATCACCATGTTTAAAGCTCTTACTAATCTTACAGTTTTAAACAATTTTATCTAAGCACATTTCTTAAACTAATTTCACATCCATCACAAACAGACGTAAACATAAGCACACATATGCCTTTTTTTCTACATGGTATATCTCATATTGGGCAATGTCACTGTGCATATTTTCTTAGGTCTGCTGTTTGTGTCACTGAGATTTTATGTCTTCAATATTGATTTTGTTCTGCTGATTATATTGTTTAGCTACTGTGATGATCCTCTTTCTTCTTAACAATTTTTTTCATTATCCAGCTCTTTTATATTCAGTTTTCCTATTACTCAGAATTTCAAATTTCACATTCTTTTAAAATTAAAGATGCAATTCAGTTTTCCTATTACTCAGAATTTCAAATTTCACATTCTTTTAAAATTAAAGATGCAGTTGTGGTGGCAGAATAACGTGGGTTGTTTAAAATTTCTTTGTTAGATTAAATCTTCTTTCTGAGCATGTTTAAAATCTGTCTTTTGCAAGATTTTCTTTTTAGCCTCCTCCTCCCCTTTGTCCTTCACTACTATTCCCTCTCTACAAAGTTATTCCATTATTCCTATTTATTTTGGTATTATTTATTTTTGATCAGAAGCCACAAATATCTAGATAAACTGTTTGCCTGAAAATCACATATATGGGCTATTTTTTACTATCTCCTGTTTGAATTTATGCCTAAAAACTTTACTGTGGAATATCTGATGTGTAGTCATTGTTCAGACATTCAGTGACCTGTGAGGGGAGAGAAGAACATATGGACGCAGTTAATGCTAAAGTCTATATTTTTCTAAAAACATCTAAATTTCATGAAAGTTGGTTGAATATCTTCAATTCTTCTTATCCATAAAGTGACTGGTATATCTTGCTTCACTTTGCAATGTAATGACAATGAAAATTGAATTTAAGTGCATTTTATCTTCTCTCCACTCCAAAGCTTCTTTTGGTCTGCTACTACGATTTTTGCATGTAGGATGTTTACACTATTGCTTGCTCCACTCTTATCATCAGACCATACCTTTTCTATTTAGGGATTTAGTCAATGAGCAAAAGTGATGATGTATAATTGGGCAGTCTTTCCTTTTCTGCTGTATTGATATGCCCTGATGAAATTTACTGAAAATAAAATTTATTCTGTCTCCTGTAAAACACACACATATGCACAATTCTGGTCTCTCTATATTGGAAAAGATTTGTAGGATATTTTAATATTTATTTTACTTACTTCCCACAAACGTTTCCATGCCATTCATTAAGAGAGTTTTATATGATTTCTGCTGTCTTCTTTCTTTCTTTCTTTCTTTCTTTTTTTTTTTTTTTTTGATGGAGTCTCCCTCAGTCGCCCAGGCTGGAGTGCAGGGTTGCGATCTCGGCTCACTGCAAGCTCCGCCTCCCGGATTCACACCATTCTCCTGCCTCAGCCTCCCAAGTAGCTGGGACTACAGGCGCCCGCCACCACGCCTGGCTAATTTTTTGCATTTTTAGTAGAGACAGGGTTTCACCGTGTTAGTCGGGATGGTCTCGATCTGCTGACCTCGTGATCCGCCCGTCTCGGCCTCCCAAAGTGCTGGGATTACAGGCGTGAACCACCGCGCCCAGCTGTCCTCTTTCATTTGCTCCAAATTCTACTTAAATGCCAGAAAACTGTGCATTTGTGTAATGAAGCTAGAGGCATTCTCTTCCAGTAGGGATGATTTTTTCACTTCTTCTTCTTTAGCTTGGTTCAATGTGAATGAAGAAAATTTTACAAAGAGGCATAAATGCTATTTCTTTTTCATTTAATTTTTATCTCCTAACTTTTAAATTCAACAATATAATTTATAATTATTCTCTTAAAAATGTGTTCTTTACTGTTTCTGTCGGAAACATAAGCCTAGTAAGTTTTAGCAATTCATTCAGTTTGATGTTCTATGACACTGTGGTGTGACCATGTTGGTATATCCAGTTTGTGTCTATAAGAAATTAAACTGGTCAGAGCTGTGGCTATAGATTTAAGAATTAAATATAGAAGAAAAAGAACAAAATACACAAAAAGTAAGACCTTTTAAGTTATTCTGAATCTGGAGTCCTGGAAAGACTATGGGGTTAGTTGTAAAGTTAAGAAGTGGTACTGAGTTCAGTATTTGGAATAAATTTCATTTTTTCTTTACTTGTAGATTTGACCCTGGATTGACAGACAGACAGACAGACAGACAGACAGACACACACACACACACACACATACACTCCAATGAGCCACTGACTATTTTTTAATAGAAGCAGCAAATAGAGATATTTATTCCATATTATCTACAATAGCGTTTTGTGGCATCACTGTCTAACTGAAATGGGAAAATTGGAGCAATTCTATTTCCAAAGTTTGCAGACTATCAAGGTAGACATATTGTATATAGAAAAAAATGCAGACCTAAAGAGAAAGTTATAACACAATGCTTGAATATACAGGGTTCTTCAGGTCATTACAAACTAATTACTCTCAGTTTTAATCAATGATCTTGCTTCTATTATTTTCAACTTAGAAACTCCAGTAGAACCACACTCTGATAAAGACACGGGAATTTTCACTGAAGTTTTTGTGACTTGTCTGTTGGCCCTATATATTAAGGCTCATTGAAAATGTGGGGCTGGATGCAGTGGTTCATGCCTGTAATCCCAGCACGTTGGGAGGCTAAGCAAACCTTGAACCTAGGAGGTCAAGGCCAAGTTGGGCAACATAGTGAGACCCCATATCTACAAAAATTAAAAATATTCACCACGTGTAGTGGTGTGTGCCTTAGTCCCTGCTATTTGGGAGGCTGAGGCGGCTGGATCCTTTGAGTCTAGGAGCTGGAATTGAAGCCAGCTGTGATCCTGCCACTCCCTTCTAGCCTGGGCGACACGAATCTGGGCAAAAATGTGAGAATCTGTCTCAAAAAAAATTAAAAATAAAGTATTAATAAAATAAAATGTGGCTATTTGCTATATCACATTTCCCTATATTGAATCAGGAAACTTCTCTCTTCAGAATTTGTCACTTTGTGTTGTTTTGTTAGGTTCAGTTGTGAGGTTTTCATATGTTGTTAGGATTTATTTTCAATGTTAAAGCAACACATTTAAGGGCTGTAACATATGTTTAAAATGTTCATGTTGTTATAATGGATATGGTATTGGGGCAAATCTAACTTTTTATGATGCTCTTTAAATTTTGAGTTTGCGTGTTTAACAATAGTCAGTTGTTACTGATTATGACAAGCTGTACCAGTTATAAAAAAATGCATAATTGCACACAAAGTTTCAATTATGGTTCATTAATTACCAGAATAAAATTTCATTAACTTCTTGCTTGTATTTCTTCAAGCAAAGCAATATTTTTTTATCACTAAGTGAAAACTCAGTTTGTTTAGAATTACTGAAATATTTTCCTTTTAAGTTATTTCACTTTATTATTCAAATGCCTTTGGCACTAATTTTAAATGGCATCATTTTCTTTTCTATTTCATCAAAATGTACTCAATCTTTAATGTGGTAACTGCCACACAGTAAAACATAAGTAAATATTTGTTGAGTATATGAAAACAAATGATATAAAAATAGAAATTTGTTGAAAATTTATATATTTTTTCTCTAAAATCAAAAGCAATGACGGGTAAGAAAAAATATTATACAAACTTGAAACAAAGTATTATAAAAAATTATACAAACTTAAAAATAAGCATTTAAATTAAGTAGACTAGTAAGACCTGGAAAGTTCTCTAAGACTTCAAATACAATTTTCTGTATTTTAAAAATATACCTTACAATTCAAGTTAAATGTCAGATGTGATGTTTGTTCTCCACTGCTGCTATACAAATGCTACATATAATTTAGCATTATTGTAGCTGTTCTTGACCCAACTTGATCATTTTAATAGGTATTTAAAAGATTAATTCACAGAAGAGTAAAAACTGGGCATATTTTTCCTGTTTATTTTTCCTAAGACAAATGCAGAAGTGTAGCATTTAGTTTGCACTCTATGTTTTTCTCCCTTGTCACATGTACTACTTTGATTAATAAGAGATTAACTTTGTGTATATTTCTTCAATAGATTTCATCTTTAGTTGGGACAGTGTTTGAGCTGATGTTACATTAAAGGTTAAAATATCTGCAATTACGCATAAAGGAGCGTTCCAGTGTAATTATAATAACCAACATAATTTTCTCCTTTATGCAATCTACTGTCATGTTTTCTTTAAAATTTTAATTGGCTATGTACTATTTGTAATATGGGGTATTTGCTTTCACAGAATAAACAACAGTGTTCCACAAAGAGGAAAAATTGCAGTGAAGAATGTCTGCACCACACTTGTGTTATAGGATCTTTAGGGTATCAGTTTTCTTTCCCTGAAACCTCTGTTGCTGGTAGCACCTTTGCCCTTTGCCTGAGTTGTTGTCCTGCGTCTGGGAAGAATGAGGTTTGCTGACAAGTGAAGGTTGAAGAAGATGAAGAGGAACTTTATTTAGCGTTAGAACAGTTCAGAAGGAGATCCACAGTGGGAAGCTCCCCTCTGTGGGGAGGCAGGTCGTCTTTGCAGTGTTCAGCTCTCAGCAGAGAGGAGGCCCTGGAGAGAGGAACTCCTCCCCACTCACTGGCAGTGCCAAGGTCCACTGCTCTCAGAAGACAGGAGGCCCTGGAGAGAGTAACTCCTCTCTAGTCACTGGCAGTGCCGAGGTCTGCTGGTCTCAGCAGAGAGGAGGCCCCCAGAGAGAGTAACTCCTCCCTAGTCGCTGGCAGTGCCGAGGTCCACTGCTCTCAGCAGAGAGGAGGCCCTGGAGAGGGTAGCTCCTCTCCTCAGGCAGGTCTGCAGGTCATTTGGCAGTCTCTGCAGGTCTCTGCAAGTCCCTGATGCTCTTAACAGAGAGAGTAGCTCCTCTCCGCTGCTGGTCTGCCTAACCTCTACTCAGCTCTAGGGGAGCCTGGGGCTTTTTATGGGCCTCAGAGGGGAGGAAGTGTGTGCTGACTGGCCCATGGGTGGCCATGGGCAGGCCTGGAAAAAGCACCAGTTCCCACTCCAGTCCGTGCGACTGGCAGCCCCAACCCCCAGCCTCTCTGGTCCTCTCTGGTCTGAGGGGGGGACCTTGCCAGGGACCCACCCCCTTCTGCCTGGGATTGTGCCTCCCACTGTTGTTGGCTCCCAGACTTGGCCCGACTTTGCTCCGAGATCCCAGTGGGCACCAACAGCAGGGAGCAGCCAGGCAGAGAGGGCAGGCATTTCCTAGCCTGCAAGGGCAGGGGCCGCCTTGTCAGGCCCCCAAGAGTGCAGGGATGCCTGAGTCTGCAGTGGCGGTTTGGGCGGTTGCAGCTCTGCCCAGAAGGGCGGGGCTCTTTCCTGTTCTGTGGAGCAGGCAGCCCCAGCCACGCCTCCCTGCTGCGCTGGGATGATAGCAATCTGGCTGGAGCGGCTGCCACTATTGCTTGTACTCTTCTTCAGCAGATAATTACCAGAAAACATAAAATAAAAACCAGTGCCCACTTTCTCATGGTTATGACAAAAGGTTTCACCACGTGGAGGTTAAAAAGCTCTGTTAAAATACGGACTGCGAATCTTGGTAGCAAAAAAATCCCCACAAAAGTAACATTGCTACGTGTGGGTTTTTATGTCAGTTGATGATTCTCTTATCTCTTTCATTGGAACATGAAAATGACTGTTTTGGATATATAAGACATTTTCAGTAAAGTAAAAAAATGAACTAAAAGTATAACTTTTCCAAACCTATAACTTTATTGAATATATTTGATTTGTGGTGTGCAGATAGAAATAATTGTGTATTTTGTAGTAGCCAGTTAACCACTAATAATAAAAAAGAAAGCTAGAGCATCAGAAAAAGTTTCCACCTTGACAGGAAAAACAAGACTTGGGTCATTAGACTCTAATAGCTTTTAATGTCTTGGGACATCAAAACAATTACCACTTGGAGAAAATGATTTAGCTAGCTGTGAAAGCTACTCAGGAGTAGCTAAATACTTACAAATGTTTCACAGATTTGGTCTGTGAGCTTTATGACCATCTCTGGACAGATGATCAGCGTTGGTATTGGAATTGCTCTGCGCGGTATGGAGCCTGTCCTAGAAAAGCAGGTACCTTCTTTTGGTGCTCTTACCAAATATAGAAAATTTAACAGTATGCCCAACCATCCTCTCACATTTGCATATACTCAAAATAAAGGAAGTCTCAGAACCACAGTTTCAATTAAGTCAATCTCTGTCATTCTAAATCCTTCAAAGGCAAGTTCCACCTTTCCCCCATGATATATGTATGAGTTTTTTTACTCTTTCTCCCATGGTACATATGTGGGTTTTTCCAAAGTTTAGCCATGCTGGTTCAGCACAAATCTGAAAACTGGGTGTCTTTTGAAGGAAAACACTTTCTAGAAAACTCTGTTCTTCCTTTCTGTTGTGATATTTCTACACTAATTTGCAGAAAAAGTTGCTAATGCAGTAGCTTCCATAAATCTCTTTGTCTCATTGAAAATTATTTATCTTTTATATGTGCCGTATACCCCAACCTCACTGCAATATTTTCCTAGGATAAATAATCAGATGCAAGAGATTAAAACATGCAACATGAATCATCAGAGGCTCTTCTACACATGGGGCTGCACTTTTCTTGAAGCCTCAGTAGTAACAGTCACATTCTGTTTAAATGCTGAAAAGCCAGTCTACTACTGGTAGTTCAGTGTATTACTGGTATTTCTGGGAATCCCTGAAGAAAGATAGCATATTTCATAAATCTCTTCTGGTCACTGATAGTTAATTTTTCTATCCACTATCCTTCCTACTCTCATGAATCACTTTTCTTCTTTTTTATGGCTCACTTCTTTTTCTTTCAAAAATAACTTTCTGCTTGTAATTCCAGCACTTTTGGAGGCCAAGGTGGGTGCATTACCTGAGGTCAGAAGTTCGAGACCAGCCTGACCAACATGGTGAAACCCCATCTCTACTAAAAATACAAAAATTAGCCAGGCATGGTGGTGGACACCTGCAATCCCAACTACTCGGGAGGCTGAGGCAGGAGAATTGCTTGAACCCAAGAGGTGGAGGTTGCATTGAGTCAAAATCATACCACTGCACTCCAGCCTGGGCAACAGAGCAAGACTCCATCTCAAATAAATAAATAAATAAATAAAAAGTAACTTTCCCAGGATGTTGCTGTTTACCCAGACTATTTTGGTTTAAACCTGGGTACAGGTTCCTTCTTAATTCAGAGTATGGTTAAGACAATGCTATTAACATTTCACAACACATTACTGAAATACAAGGAATAGCAAACTATAATGCATAAAAGCAAATCTTTGAACTGAATTTTATCTATATAATCAATAGCAAGATATCTTATATGAAGTCTTACCTTGATAAGTTTTTCTGAAGCCTATATTCATGTAACAAGGTTCAGAATGTAACCATAATAATACTTTTTGAACATGATTCCTCAGCGTGAATCTCCATGAAAATTACAGTGTTTAACCTCTACTTTAAGGTTAGTCTTTCAACAAATATTCTAATAAATAACCAAGACTTGTGCTAATGTCAGGCTATTTGTTGCAGGGCCTATTGTAAGAGAACTTTGCTGTTCTCTCATGTTATGAGACATTATCATTATTTCCAGGACAGGCATTAAGGTCAGTCTTAAAACTGGTTATGGGGAGGCTAATTTCACCCCTACATCTATTCTCCTAGGATTGGCATGTCGAAGCTCTGACAGGGAAGAGGATAAGCTGAACCTAAAGGAAAACTGGGAATAGAAATACTCTTCCAGTAATGAAAGCAGATTTGTGGTTAACAAACGTAAAACCAACTACATATTGATCTATCCTATATCCTGTCATCTTCCTCAGGGTACATCTAAATTTCAGCTGCAGTAGCAAGTTTTGAGAAGAACTAGAACTTACCCCTTGGAGAGAGTGAGAACAGTGCTTTCCGTCCTCCTTGTTCAATCTAAGCACTCCCGCAGTCTCCAAATGGATGCTTTAGGGTATGAAGTTGTTCTCTTTAAGTGTTATTTGGCAGAATAACCAAAACTTTCAGATACTTATGTGACACAATAATGATCCGAACTAAATCTTTTGTACCGTATGAACAAACTAGACACTTTTTTTATTTGACTATTGAAAGCTGTAACATGTTATATAAAATGGCTTTCTGGAGAAAAGCAATAGGGTTTCTGAATTATAAACGTTTGAACATTAAGTTGAATATTTGTTTTTTTTACTTCAACATGACAAACAGCATAGACTAGTTTGACATTATTATAAAGTAGATATGTGTAAAGATAGCACATACTTACTATCTTGAAATTTCCAATTGCAGAAGAAGCTATTGATAATCTTTATATATTCAAATATACAATAAAGTATCTAGGACTTCCATATGTATGTGTGTGGGGGCAGGGGGGGTGGATGTTCTCTTTTAAAGAAAGAATGGTCTTCCCTGAAAATCATGTCCACATATTCACCAAGTATGCATCTAGACCTCAAATTAGAACATGTAAGAAGAAGGTTTAGCAAGAGCACTGCAATGCATTCAGTTTAATAAGGAATTCACCATATTAACAGGTTTGGTTCTTTAATGTATAAGTGTTAACTTTAACATAATATTAAGTGGAAAATCAAGTTTAATTTTTCCTCAAATTATTATGAATGGAAGTAAAATTTGGCAAAATCTGATAAATCTAATACTGTTATGACTAAATATTAAATATCACAATTAGACAAAGTGCAGAAAAATTTTGGCTTCTCTGTAGAATTAACTACTATTATTACTATCTTTTCATAGATAGATCTGTCTTCTGCAAAGTAAATGTAAATCACTTAAGTCCTAATTGGTAAAAATAAAAACCTTTAAATTTGACAGACTAAATGCGCATATAGCACTATATAGTGATTTATTTGTGAAACCATAATTTATTAAATATACATATTATATAATGCATTAGCAATTGATACATCAGCAAATTAATGAATTGGTTAGAGATTTTTATTGTGAGTGATGACATGAATGAAATATTTTACTTTATTTATGCTATCAATGCTGTTTCTAGCCACAAAATCTTGAAGATATTCTTTTATATTTTGTTCTAGAGTCTACAGTTGTACATTCACATTTATGCCTAAAATCTATGCGTAATTAATGACTTACGAATGCGATATGATGAACAGGTCAAAATTATTATTTTTAGAAGGACAGCTATTCAATTGCTTATCTGCCCCTTGAATTGTGGTGCCACTTTTATTTAAATCTTGTTGTCATATATGTGTGTCAATTTCTGGACTTTCTCTTCTCTTCCAGTAGTCTGTTTGTTTCCATTACCACACTGGTTCAATTATTGTAGCTTCAGAATAAGCCTTGAAATCTGGTACTGTAATGGATAATTCTGCTAATTCACCTTTAGGATTCTCTTGGTTAGTTTTGGTTTTTGCATTTCTATATTAATTTTAGAAAAAGGTTTTCACACAGACATCTTGTTGGGATTTATATTAAAATTATATTATATAGATCAATATATAAATTAAATATATAATATGCTCAATATAGATAGAATTGACACCTTAACAGTATCTAGTCTTACAATTTATTAGCATGGTTTATCTCTATTTATTTACATTTAAAAATATATCCCATATTTTGAAATTTTGCAAAAATTTCACATTAATTTATAGCTTTCAGTGTAGGCCTTTAATTCATATTAGATTTCTTCCTCAGTATGTGGTATTTTAATTTATTTTTATTCAATTTTTATCTTTTATTTAAGTATTTATTTTTAAATTTCATTATAATTTTGTATTGTTGTATGTATAATGGCGTTATATTTACCAACCACATAAAATATACTTATTAATTCTAACAATTTATTTTTAGACTTTTTTGTATTTTTTACATATGCAATTAGGACATATGTAAATAATAATTTTTGTTTCTTCTTTCCCATTTTTATATGTGTTCTTTCGCTGGCCTTATTGCACTTTCTAGGCCTTCCAATAAAATGTTGAGTAGAAGTTGTGGTTGTGAATGTCCTGTGATGGTTAGGATCTCAGAAGAAAGCATTTAATATTTCAATATATTATTATTTTAGCCACAGAATGTTTCGGTATCTCTCTATTAATTTGTTTATTTTTGGTGACTTGATTTGGTATTTAAGAAATCTGACAAACTTGAGGTTGCCATCCTTTGAATCCAGGCCACATCAAGTGTCATGGTGCTATGATTGTCCCAATTACAGACACAGCTAATATCCAGCAACAACCATCAGACACGTGAGTAAAAGGATCTCCAGATCATACCATCATGTGAACCTCAATTGTTGAGTCTCCCTCACTGATCAAGTATTTAAAGCTGAATTCCTACATACAATGGAACAGAGACAGCCATTCTTGCTAGGCTTTGCCCAAATTCCTGATCTACAGAACTGATACTATATGAACATAATAGCAAAAAGTAATTTTTCATGATGAAATGTGTAGTGGTTTGTTATGTAGTAATAGTAACCAAAACAAAAGTTTATATTAAGAAATGTTTCATTTATTTATAGTTTGTTATAATTTTTTAATCATAAAAGCATATTGAATTCTATCAAATAATTTTTCTGCATCTATTGAGATGATTATACAGTTATCTTTTATTCTGTTAATGTAGTAAATTACATTGATGTTTTTAAAAAAATGTTAAGCTATTTACATTGCTAAATCCCAATTAGTCATAATATTTCATTTCTTATAAAATACTTAAATTATATTTGATAATATTACTTTTAAGACTACTATCTGTTTATTAGATATATTATACAGTAAATTTATGCTCTTGTAATATCCATGTCAGGTATTGATATCAAGGTTTTGCTAGTCTCACATAATGTGTTGGTAAGTGTTACTTCTCACTATATTCTACAGAAGTGTCAAAAAAAAGAATGGCATTTTTTTTCATTCATGAATTTTTGAAAAAATTCATTAGTCCAGAAGTCACTGGACCATTGGGGCCTGGAACTTTCTTTCTAGGAAGGTTTTTGACTATAAATTCAGTATCTTTGGTAGAATAAGCCTATTTAGTTTTTCTTCTTATATTGTACTAAATTGTTTTTTCCAAGGAATATGGCCATTTAGTTTCCATTTTCAAATGTATAGGTAAAATGTCTGAAATATTTTGCAACTTGCCCAAGATGTAGTAATTTTTGGTGTTTGTCCATCTTTTATTTAATTTCTTAATATTAACATGGTTATTTTGAAATGTTTGACTAATAGCTTTAAAGTTTGTATTCTGTCTGGGTCTGTTTATATTCATTATTTTACTTTTCAACTATCAGTCATGTTGTTTTTCTTCTTCCTGTGTCTAGATGATGATTATGATGATGATGATAATGATTGTGTGTCTATTGTTGCAAAGAATACATTGTGGGGGCTCTAAGTTACATTACCATCATCTAAAGTTAGTTGAAAATTGTTGTGGTAGTTACTTAAACTGCCATCGGCACACCCGAATTCTGTGAAGAAATTTTCTAGGCGAGTCTATTTCAGTTTTGTCCTTATTGCTAAAGCATGTTCCTTACTCTTTGCACATATTTTTTCTTTTCTCAAAACCTTTATTAAGGTTTCTCTACTTTGATGGAGCCTGAACTCCACTGTCCGCTTTCTTTGCACCAGTACCGCACTATCTTAATTACTCTCATTTTATAATATCACTTAACATATGGTAGTGAAAACCCAATTTTATCCAACTTTTTTACTATTATTTTGACTACTCTTGGCCTTTTTGCATTATCCTATACATTTTAGAATTGGTTACAGTTTGGAGAAAATACTCTTCTTTAAAATCTTCTAATACTCGAAAATCGTATATCGTTCTATGTGTCTGGTTCCTCCTTAATTTTTCTCAGTAATCTTTTGTAGTCTTTCTGCAGGAATGTTAGACAGAATTTAAAAAATTTCTTGCTAGCTTTCTGATGATGTTAAATAAAACCCTTTAAGAATTTCATTACTTAATTTTGTGTAGCTGGTAGCTAGAAATACAATAGATATTCACATATTGATTTTAGATTCAACAACTTAAAAATTAATAACAAATTGTAATGGTTTGTCTGCAGGATCTTTTTGTATTTGTCAGTATAAACATTTGTGCAGCTAAGCATGTCAATTTTATTTCTTCTTTTTAACTTTTATATTCATGATTTTGATTTATTAGCTTTATAACCCTGTATAGATTCTCCAGTGCAATGTGAAACTAAGATTTTTTCTCATTCCCAAATCAGAAATTTTTCAATATCTCATCATTAACCAGCTTATATCACAAGATTTTTATTAATGATAATTTTATTTATTTATTTATTTATTTACTTGTTTATTTATTTGAGACAGGGCCTGGCTCTGTCGCCCAAGTTAGAGTTCAGTGGGAGCATTGCAGCTCACTGCAACCTCTGCCTGCCAGGCTCAAGTGATCCTCCCACCTCAGCCTCCAGAGTAGGCGGGACTGCACCACCATGCCCAGCTAATTTCTGTATTTTTTTGGTAGAGGTAGGATTTCGCCATGTTGCCCAGGCTTGTGTCAAACTCCTGGGCTCAACTGATCTGCCTGCCTTGGCCTCCCAAAGTGTTAGGATTACAGGTATGAGCCACTGCTCCTGGCCTAAAGATAATTTTATAAGTTTAAAAAATTTCACTTATATCTCTAATTGGGTATTAGTTTTGTTTCATTTGGTCACACATATATTTGAATTATATTCAATTCTTTTATATTACTTCTCAGCATAATCACATTATTTCCGATTTATTTTCTTATTTATGATAAATTACACTGATTTTGGAAATGTTAAAGCAAATTTACTTACTTGCAATTAAGCCAACTTGGTCATCCTATGCTATATTAGATTTGATTTGCTAATATTTTGTTTGAAATTTGTGCATATTTTTGAAAAATATGGGCCTAAATTTTCCTTTCTTTTAATGTGTATTTCATGCTTAGATATCAAAGTTTTAGTTACTTAATAAAGAGAATTGGAAACATTATTCTCTTTTTATTTCTTTTATTTTTTCCATATTCCATTGGTTACTGTGTGAAAGATGTAAATTCTTCTTAGGCTTAAGGGTTTAAATTCTTCTAAGCAAAATTTAAAAGTCTACTTCTATGATGTGCTTTGTCTATTATTCTTTTCTGTTCTGTCAATTTTTTTTTTCTGTATTTGCAAGCTAGTATTTGATAGTTAATAATTGATGAATTTTATATTTTCCTAGTAACCTGGTATTTTAAAATTATATTTAAAAATTCCTGTTTTTTTCTGGTGTTTCTTTCCTTAAAATCTAATTGGAAAAAATATCTATTTTACTTAATGGTTTTTGTCATATAATTTTTCCAATTGCTAACATTTTAATTTATATTTATATTTAAATGAGTCTCTTCTAGGACCTATGTACTTGTATTTTTTAATCCAGCTCATCAATTTTGAATTTTAATTGGTATATTACTCTCTTCACAGGTAGTAAAATTACCGACACACACACACACACACACACACACACAATATATGTATATACTTTAGACAATATAAAGTTACCATCTTAATATTTGTTTTGTATTGGCCTTTTCTATCTGAGACCATTCTCGTTTGAAGACTCTGTTTCAAAACTGTCCTTGGGTTTTTATTGAAGCTCAGCACCTTTCTCTGCCTAATCCTGCTTCTCCCCACCCCCTTCCTTCCACAGGTGTTAATCATGTGAACACTCCTTAGTGAATACAATGTATAGTAAACTATACCTTAGAAGCCGCTTCATAGGGAAGCAGGCAGTCAGAGAAATTGGGTGTACAAAGCTGGTTGCTGTATCACATACTGCCTGGGTGGCAGTAAAAACACTATCACTGGTCATAAGTACTGATAAATCCTAAAAAAAAGTTGGTTCAATTGTTCAGTGGTACATTAAAGGACATACTAATGAAAATCAATGTATGAATTAGTGTAATAGTCCATGTGTTTGATAAATATAGGAGAAGGAGAAGTAACTCCAAGAATGATGGGACTGGGTACCTATTAGAACAGGATTCCAAAAACTGAGAAAAACTAGTCATGAACTGAAAACAGATTTGAAAGTCAGAGGGCCTCTTTACTGAAAAAATAGGGTAGAGGAAGCTGAGTAAATGGGCCAGGAGAATTCCAGATTAGCCATCCTGCCTCCTTGTTTGAAGTTAATGCAGAATCTTCTGCCCTAGAGGACAATAAGTATCCCACTCAGGTGTCTCTCCTTCTTCTCATTTGGCCAACATAACCTAGGGGAACATGAACTGCACCTGATAAGAGAGGGGAGGGGAGGGTCTATAACTACAAAATACTGTGTGATGTAAGCAGAATTTACCTGCAGAAGCTGAGAGAAGATATTTGGAATTGTTTTTTGTGGGGAATTAAACAAGGTGTCTACTTTTTTTATTTAGCATAATTGAAAACATTTTGTCCTTTCCTAGTCAATTTAAAAATATTAAATATTTTGAATGCACAATTATAAACATAGAATTATATTTTAATTCATATTACATATGAGGTATTTTCCTATGACCTAGAATTTCATATAAATGTGGTATGTTTCCTGCTTTTGAAGAATCTACAGTGGAAGACTGATATGGTTTGGATCTGTGTCCCCACACAAATCTCATGTTGAAATATAACCCCCAATGCTGTAGCTGAGGCCTGGTGGTAGGTGATTGGATCATGAGGGTGGTTTCTAATGGTTTAGCACCATCCCTGTAGTGCAGTTCTCATGATGGAGTTCTCAGGAGACCTGCTTGCTTAAAAGTGTGTAGTACCTCCCCCACTCTCTCTTCTTCCTGCTCTGGCCATGTGAGGTGTACTCCCCCTTTGCCTTCTGCCATAATTGTACATTTCCTGATGTCTCCCCAGAAACTGAGCAGATGCCAGCATCATGTTTCCTATACAGCCTGAGGAACCATGAGTCAATTAAAACTATTTTCTTTTTAAATTACTGATATGGTTTGGATTTATTTCCTCGCCCAAATCTCATGTTGAATTCTAATCCTCAATGTTGGAGAAGGCGGCTGGCAGGAGGCGATTGGATCACAAGGGTGGATTTTCCCCTTGATATTCTCAAGATAGCAAGTGAGTTCTCACAAGACCTGGTTGTTTAAAAGTGTGTGGCACCTTCCGCTTTGCTCTCTTCCTTATTCTCCAGCCATGTAAGATGTGCCTGCTTCCCCTCTACCTTCTGCTATGTAAGTCTCCTGAGACCTCCTCAGTGATGCTTCCTGTGCAGCCTGAAAAACTGTGTATCGATTAATCCTCTTTTCTTTATAAATTACCCAATCTCAGGTAGTTCTTTATAGCAATGTGAGAATGAACTAATACAATTTCCCAGTCTCGGGTATTTCTTTATAGCAGTACAGAAAATTGGGACCTAGAAGTGGGGTATTGCTATTAAGATACCTGAAGATGTGGAAGCAGCTTTGGAAATGGGTAACAGACAGAGATTGGAAGAGTATGGAAGGATCAGAAGAAGACAGGAAGATGAGGGAAAATTTGGAACATGTTAGAGACTTGTTGAATGGTTGTGACCAAAATGCTTGCAGTGATATGGATAGTAAAGGCCAGGCTAATAAGGTCTCAGAGGGAAATGAAAAACTTATTGGAAACTAGAGCAAAGGTCAGTTTCATTTCTTAGAAAAGCAATTGGCTACATCATGCAACTACAATAGGGCTCTATGGAACTTTAAACTTGAGAGATGATTTAGAGTATCTTTGATGCTTAGAAGTTTCTAAGCATCAAAATGTTCAAGATGGGCCTTTGTTGCTTCTAGCAGCCAAAGCTTATATTAATGAGCAAAGAAGTGACCTGAAACTACAACATATTTAAAAGGTGACCAGAGTGTAAAAGTTTGAAAAACATGCTGCCTGGCCATGTGGTAGAAAAGAAAAACCCGGCCGGGCGCGGTGGCTCAAGCCTGTAATCCCAGCACTTTGGGAGGCCGAGACGGGCGGATCACGAGGTCAGGAGATCGAGACCATCCTGGCTAACACGGTGAAACACCGTCTCTACTAAAAAATACAAAAAACTAGCCGGGCGAGGTGGCGGGCGCCTGTAGTCCCAGCTACTCGGGAGGCTGAGGCAGGAGAATGGTCTAAACCCGGGAGGCGGAGCTTGCAGTGAGCTGAGATCCGGCCACTGCACCCCAGCCTGGGCGACAGAGCAAGACTCTGTCTCAAAAAAAAAAAAAAAAAAAAAAAAAAAGAAAAGAAAAACCCATTTGCAGGGGAGTAATTCAAGCAAGCTGCAGTAATTTACATAACTAAACAGATGGCAAATTCTAATAGCAGAGACAATGGGGAAAAGGCTTTGAAAGCATTTCAGAGACCCTGGTGGAAGCCCCTCCCATCACAGGCCCAGAGGCCTAGGAGGGAGGAGTGGTTTAGTGGACCAGGCCCAGTGTCCTGCCACCCTGCACAGTGTCAGGACACTGTTCCTTGTGTCCCAGCCACTCCAGTTTCAGCCATGGTTAAAAGGGCCCCAGATACAGCTTGGGTCACTGCTTCAGATGATACAAGCCACAGACTTGGTGGCTTTCATGGTGTTGTTGAACCTGCAGGTGCACAAAGTGCAAGAATTGAGGCTTGGTTGCTTCCACCTAGATTTCAGAGAATGTATGAAAAAGCCTGAATGTTTAGGCAGAAGCCTGATGCAGGAGCAAAACCTTCATGGAGAATCTCTACTATGGAAGTGCAGAGGGGAAATGTAGGGTGGGAGACTCCACACAGAGTACACCCTTGGGCACTGCCTAGTGGACCTGTGAGAAGCCTCCAGACCCCAGAATAGTACAGCCATTGACAGCCTGTACCACGCACCTGCAAAAGCCTCAGGCATTCAATGCCAGCCTTGAGAGCAGCCATGGGGACTGAACCCTGCAAAGTCACAGGAGTGGGACTGCCCAAGGCATCAGGAGCTCACTCCTTGCATCAGTGTGTCCTGGATGTGAGACATATAGTCAAGGAGATTATTTTAGAGCATCGAGATTTAATGACTGCCCTGCTGGGTTTATGACTTCAACGGGGCCTGTAGCCCCTTTCTTTTGGTTGAGTTCCCCCTTTTGGAATGGGAGTGTTTACTCAGTGCTTGTACCCGCATTGTATCTTGGAAGTAACCAACTTGTTTTTCATTTTATCTGCTCATAAGCAGACAGAACTAGCCTTTTCTCAGGTCAGACTTCAGACTGTTTACTTTTAGTTAAAGCTGGAATGAGTTAAGACATTGGGACTATTGGGAAGGCATGATTGTATTTTGATAATGTGAGAAGGACAGGAGATTTGGGAGGGACCTGGGTGGGATGATGTTTTGGATCTGTGTCCCCACCTAACTCTCACATTGAAATGTAATCCTTGGTGCTGTAGGTGGGGCCTGGTGGGAGGTGATTGGATCATAGGGGTGGTTTCTAACAGTTTAGCACCAATCCCCTAGTGCTATTCTCATGATAGAGTTCTCATGAGATGTGGTTGTTTAAAAGTATGTAGCACCTCTCCCACTTTTCTTCCTCCTACTCTGGCCATATGAGGTTACTCCCCTTTGTCTTACACCATGACTCTACATTTCTTGAGGCCTCCCTGGAGGCCAAGCAGATGCCATCATCATGCTTCCTGTACAGCCTGTGGAGCTGTGAGCAAATTAAACCTCTTTTCTTTATAAATTACCCAGTCTCAGGTATTTCTTTGAGAATGGACTAACGCAAAGACTAACACACAATATGCTTTGTGAGCAGAGAGAAATAACTTAGTTGACTAATCTCAAGATCCACAAAATATTTTTCTGGAGAATTTGTTTCATGAACTTGACACTGAAGTTAGCAAGATCTTCCCTGAATCCCATCTACTCATCCACTGCAAAAAAAAAAAAAAAAAGACAAAAAAATTTCAGAAAGTTAAAAAAATATAAACCAAATCTCAGAAATACATCTTCCTGTGAATTAGTATTAAATTGATAACACCCCTCAATCTATCAACCCTCCCATCCTATCCAGCATGGGAAAGAGTGAGAAAATGTATATTTCTGTTCTGAGAAAACATCCCCAGAAAAGTTATTTATACAAAATATTTTTAAGGTGCCCAGAATTCAGAATTCATAAATTATGTCATCTGAAGTAGAATATATAAGTCTTATTTCAAATTTGTCATCTTAATTTAAATTTATTATATTGATATTAAAGATTTATTACCTAAAGTTCTAAATCACTGTGTAATATCTTTTCTAAACTAGAAAAAGAGCTTTGGGTGTGAGTTCCTATCCTTTTTTTTTTTAACATAAATGTATTTTTTATCATACCACACTATTGCATTCCCTTTTTGAACAGAGTGTTAGTGTCTTAATCCCGTATCAATCAATGATGTTTTTTCTAGACTTATCTGAAAGCATAATTAGGGATGATTTGACATATTTTCATCATCTATGTTATATATTTTAAAATTTTAACTTATAATAGCAAGAAAGAAAGTAGTAACAAGATTTCAACCCAGTGCAAGGCAAAAAATAATGATGCTTTTATCACACATTCTTTTCTTTCATGACCTGTCACTTTCTCTAGTTGTTAACTTCTTTTCAAAAATAATTTATCCAACACAAATTATAATTATTCAAGGAAACTTCTCTATGTTCTATCTTAATCTTCTGAATTCTGTCATTAATAAAATAGATCCTTAAGCTTTGATGAATAATTATGTCCAATATTAAATATTATTTGTCAAGAACTGTATAGGATTCTTTATATCAAGCATCACTAATATTCATAACCTAAAAGGTCATATATTAGTATAACTCACTTTACAGATTAGAAAATTTAGTTTCAAAAATAAAGTAACACATTGAGAAAAAATGGATATAAATGTTACAAATGGAGGCAAAACTCTTTATCTTTTCACTTCCACATTCTGAAAGGTATCACGGCAAAGAGACCTTTGATGAACAAAAATGCATGCAACCAAACCTGGAATTTTAAATTTAATATCACAACTTCTGGTGCTTTTTATATCATGTCCTACTGACATGACAACATGAGTTGCTTTCATCTTGCAATTTGCTCAATCTATTTTTATTAACCAATCTTGATATAGAATAGTAAAGTTTTTTCAGTCTGCTACTAAATGTGAATTGTAAGCCAAAGGTAACATGACATTAAGATAAGCTACGTATATAAATAGAAACTTCTCAAAAATAAACAAACCTTCAACGTGGACATGTGTGTTTATGCTTTGTGGTGTGTTTGTGTACATGAGTAATTGTATGACTACACATGGTATCCTATTATTATAGTGTAAGTTTTTAGATGAGCAGTAGAAAAATATAAGACTGTATGATTGAGGCACAAGGTCAAGAGATAGAGCTTGAATTACATATAGGAATCCAAGGAAGGTACTTAACAGAAACATGTCATAGTACACTTCATTATTAAGTTTTCTGCCTATGTTATGAAATGGATTAGGATATCATCTAGAGATACTGCAATAGTCAAGGTGATAAGTGATAGGAATCAGAAATGTACAAGATGTATTTGAACACTGTTTACAACAAGTTCTTATTAAGGTGGGGTCTATATCCTGAAAATCATTCCTCTTTAAAGATATTACAAAGAGAAAAGAGAAATTTAGTGTTCAGTTCTTGCCCTAAGGGAAAAATAAAAATTGGTATTGGATGTTTCAGATTCTAACTACTTTGCTCTTAAATTCAATAGTCTGGAAAAAACAAAACAAGTCTGTAAACAAGAAAGACTATGGATCAGAGGAAACTTACATGTAATTTTTAAAAAATGTGATAGTTTGCCAGTTACCTCCCAGGAGATGCATAAGCAGTAAAATTAATCCAGCACTTGCCTGGCATAAATAGTCTTTTGTCCTCTGGGAGGTAGACACCTACATATTTACAAGCTGCATTTTCATAGACAGCAATTTATCTACCAACACTACTTAATATCCATTACACTATGTAGGGCGCCAACACTTGCTTTCAAACACAAGAATGCAATGTTTAATTTAGGGTTTACAATTACTTTTTATTTTATTGAGATATTTTAATGTGTTATATTATTTCAGTGCCTTATATGTTCAGGAGAAAATCCAGACATAAAGAAACAAAACAGGAACATTTCTACTTCTAGGAAAAGAAAACATAATGTCATAATAAAATTATTGCTTCTGAACAAAGACAAACATTTCATCTATCAATATTAATGGACTTCTTCAGCAAAATATTATCTAATATACTGAAATGTTCTGCTATTGTAATTTTTTATTATATATAACAAGGCAAGGCTAAATAAAGTTAGTGGTTGGGAGAAAAGGGATATAGGAAAGACACAAGGGATTTCCAAATATAACAACAATATAAATTTGCATAAAGTTGAAATTATACTTTATATGTTAAAATCAGGTACTGAAATGGAAGTTTACATATCAGATTTAAAAAATAGAGTTGATTTGAATATTGGATATACTCTGCTGTGTCTCCTCAACAAAGGCCAGTTTCCATTGATGAACAAGAAATATAAAGCTTAATATATCTGTGTGAGGGTCTAAACATATGGCTCTATAATAGTAAAAAATGTGCACTGATATTCTTAATTATTGCTTTTCTATAATTACAATTTTGCTGTGTTCTCAGTTTAAATGTTATAATTTGCTATATAAGTCTCTAGGTTACTGTTTATGTAATTGTTTCTCTAAACACTTTATCATTTTCTATTATTATTAATTATACCTGTTGTGTATGTTGACTTACATTTATGTGAGTTTCTATTATTCCCAAAGTTTTACAGGTAGATTTAATAGAGTAGTTATCAATAAGACTTGCTTCATTTAAATACAATTTCTTGTCAAAGCATGGTTTTGTTTGGGTGCTGTTTGAATATACAATCTATCTTATTCCCTTATTTATTGAAACCTTTGGTTTTAGTGGTATTTGCAAGAATTCTTAAATCTTTGATCATAGGTTTGATTAAAACATTAGATATATTGATCTAATTTTAGAAAATGAGTAATAAATTATGATAGAAAACAGAATAAGAATTCAAATAGACCTAAGCAAGCTAAAATGATGATTAAATACTAAAAGCTGAAATTTAAGATGAATAAGCATAAAGACCTACTTTCAGGTTTTAAAAATCGAATTTACAAGTTAGAATTAATCTGACGTAACAATGTGAAAAAGCCCTAGGAATTACAGTTTCCTATAAGCCAGAAGTGTCCACTGAATTCCTGAAGGGATTTTGAGGGTATATTTTCTGTCTATTTTATCTATTTATCAACTATAGATTTTAAAAATTGCCTTACACATGGCAGGAACAGGTAGTTGTAAACTTAAAGGAGAGGAAGGAGGTTTGTTTTGTTGACATTTGGCTTGGAAGAGTGAATGATTTGTGGTTTTACATCTCTGGATTTCAGCGTCTTAATTTCTCAGGAAAAGAGCTAGTTCAATTGAATATTAATGTTTCTTTTAGCTTTAATTTCTAAATTAAATGTAATTATATATCAGTACACCCCAAAAGAAGACTGATGCATTTCAAATCAAGGCAACTTATACAGTGTTGAGATTTTACCTATCATAAACCATATCGAGGACTTTCATATTGTCAAGGTAATAGATACACTTTGGAAGACAAAACACATGTTAATGGATGAATATTACAGCAAAAATAATCTTGTTTTACTAAAAGATGAATGTGTCACTTACAGCATTCAAACAGTTTAACCATTTATTACATAAATATTAGAGATAATTTTTATAAACAGTGTGATATGGTTAGGCTTTGTGTTCCCACCCAAATCTCATCTTAAATTATAATGTCCACGTGTCAAGAGATCAGGTGGAGGTAATTAGATGATGGGGGCAGTTTCCCCCATGCTTTTCTCATGATCATGAGTGAGTTCTCACAAGATCTGATGGTTTTGTAAGGGGCTCTTCCCCCTTTGCTCCTCGCTCTCCTCTCTCCTGTCACCATGTGAAGAAGATCCTTGCTTCTCCTTCACCTTCTGCCCTGATTCTAAGTTTCCTGAGTCCTCCCTATCCATGTTGAACTCTGAGTCAATTAAGTCTCTTTCCTTTATAAATTACCCAGTCTTAGGAAGTACACAAGTGGACTAATACACAGTGGGACATAGAAATAAATCTAGGTTCTTAATAAAATTTGTATTTTTGAATGGTGAGTAATGAAAACATTTTGTAGGTACAGTTAGATTCATTTGAACAAAATCCTTTAACATGATTTAAGAATATTCTACTGAAATACTTTAGAAAATAGAACAATACCTTTGGGATAATGCTTTTCACTGTAGGTCTTATACTTATGATCATGCTCTGAAGAAGACAGACTATTATTTCATAACTCAGTTGACCGTCATCACTCTCACAATCCCATTGTTCATATCTAATCAATCTTCATATTCTGTCAATTTAACCCTCTACTATTGTCAGAATTCATTAATCTGATCCACCTAAAATTCTTGTAAAGATAGTTTGTTATCCATTATTCTGTATCTTATATAATACCACAAGAATAATCCATTAGAGTGGGGGAAAATTATATGTGTATAGAGGAAAATTTCTAGATTAATATCCTTGAGTCATCAAGAATGAGTGAGATTTAGCGTCCCCAAGAAGTCATTGGCCTGGATCTGTAAGCGTCTGACTAATGCTCAATATGTCAAAAATGCTGGCTGAAGTATATTTATAGTATGTAGGCTGTACCTGTTCTCAGATTTGACACTGAGTTCCTTCATCATGATCATTTAGTCACTTATTTTATTCATTAATAATGTTATTGAAGTATTTAAATAGTAATTGCCAAAGTTAGCATTTATTCAGGATGTATTTTTATAATCTTCAAAATACATTGGCATATAATTATTGCCTCAATTTTAAAGAGAGGGAAATTGAGGCTTAGAATAGCTGAATATTGGAACCAAGTCAATAACTAGAAAGTATTAGAAGTGAAATGCAAATTCTGATTTCTTTGGCTGCAAAACCTAGCCCTTTTGGATACACTGTGTTAAATCTTATTTAAAGGCCCCCTTCACTACCTTCATACATGCTAGAGAGCCTAGAAATACAAGATTACAGAACCTTTAATCTGTCAGTGACCTCAGAAACCTGCTCAAATAACTTTTAAAAATCTACGCAGCTAATTGGTGGCTAGGTCAAAACTCTTGTTTTCTTTCCAATGCCACATAACTATTAAACAGGCAAGATAATTAAAAAATAAAGAGAATGTAAAATTTGTTACACATTTTAGATTTTCCAATTGTTTACTGTCATAATAGAGTGGAGGTCACTCATCTTTCTGTGTTTAGACAAAGATGTTACTAACTACCAATGATGAATCATAAAATTAATGCATATTTATTGAAAAATATAATTTAACCTATAATATTCAAAATATATATTTGCTAGTCTTGTCGTACAGGTCGAGATTTCTTATTTGAGTATGCATTCTGTTAAAGGAGTTCAGCAATATTTTTCTTGTATAAACCACAGGTTAAAATTTTGAGTTCGAGTTTTCTTAAAATGAAGCCAGATTTTTAAAGAATTGGTGCAAAGCACTCTGATTGTATATTTCATCTATAGTTTTATTATATTATACCCCCCTCCCCCAAAAAAATTTAAACTTACCTCTCTGGCATTTGTTAAGAAAATGTATTCTAGGTTTAAAAATCAGTGGGAAGTAGCATGTTCTTCAAATTTCATACTGAGACTATTTAATAGGTCCTACCGAAGTAGTATTTAATTTTTAGGATAATATATATTGACTTTTCTGTTTGATTAGAATTTTTGTTGAACTGAACTGGGTCCACTTGCACCACGTAGTAAGACCACATATCCACACTGAGGTTTGCAGTGGAAGAAAGCGAGGAGGCATTTATTTGCAGGGCACCAAATAAAGAGGCTCAGGCAGCAAACACTTGACATTGCAACCTTTCCCATGTTTTGTAGGTACATTGGTTTTTAACTTAAAAGCGTAGGATATCCTGAAGCAGGTGTGGTTTGTGGGGTGTGACTTCCTCAGGAAGAAATTTAGAACAAACAATGGTGGTCAAAGTCCAACCCTTAGTTCTCCTTTATCTTAGGTCTAGGTGTCAGAGAATCCCTTTGGTGAGGGTCCAGGTTTCTGAAAAACAACTCAGAGACCTATGATAAGATGCTATTGTTAGTTTCTATAGGGGAACCAAACATCCCAAAATTCTAGCTTCTTTGACAATTGTTTTAAGCCACTATTACCTTATTGCTGTTCAAGCTACTTATTTATTTCTCAGGTCTAGCTAGGTGCCTGAAATTTCCTATGAAGGAACTCAAGATTTTCCTTTATTTCCACACTTGGCAGGGGCCCACAGACCCCTAAGATGGGTCCCTGCTCCATCTCAGAATCTAGATATGGTAAAGTTACATATTAATCTAAAGTGTTTTGACAAAAAGTTATGGTTTTGATGCTCTTTAAGATATTGACTAAGTTTTATAACTAACCTACCAATTTAAGTGAGCTTGCTTTGTTTTTTATATATCCATAACATTATTAATGGTTTTGGAAATTGTGTTATAATCTTACCAGTGTCCTTTATTAATGAGAAATTTTATATTTTTATAAAAGTCACTTTGTGGATGTTTGTAAAATTTATATTTTGACATAGCTAATTCAACAGGTAGTTTCAATTTTATTTTATTTTATTTTATTTTTTATTTATTTTTTTTTTGAGACGGAGTCTCGCTCTGTCGCCCAGACTGGAGTGCAGTGGCGTGATCTCGGCTCACTGCAAGCTCCGCCTCCCGGGTTCACGCCATTCTCCCGCCTCAGCCTCCCGAGTAGCTGGGACTACAGGCGCCCGCCACCACGCCCGGCTAATTTCTTTTTGTATTTTTAGTAGAGACGGGGTTTCACCGTGTTAGCCAGGATGGTCTCGATCTCCTGACCTCGTGATCCGCCCGCCTCGGCCTCCCAAAGTGCTGGGATTACAGGCTTGAGCCACCGCGCCCGGCCAAATTTATTTTATATTTTAAGTGACTTACCTCCTTAAAGCCTTTTCAAAGCATTAAATTTATTTTCATACTAACAGTCTTTTTACTTTGTACACACATATTAAATAGGTTTACATAAGTTACAATTAAGTTATATTTACAATAATAATAAATGGTCATAATCAAGGTTAAGAAAAGTAGTTAACAAATAGGAACAGAGATCCTTAGAATAATTAAAGAATGAACTAATAGCATTGAAAATTCTCTGTATTATGCCCATCATTGTTATATTAGAAAATAAGAATACTTATCAAGTGAACCTTGTGAATGTGTAAACGAAAAATAAAATTCTAAGACATCTTCAGTGGACTGAGCGGACCCCTCCTCTTGGCCAAAGGAATTCCAAAGTTAACTTGAAAAACTAGTTCAGGCCATGATGGAATTGGGGGTTGGCCATGCCTCATTATGCCCTCTTCCTTTTAGTATTTGGGCATAACTGACCAGTATTAACATTAAAGCAGAGATCTTAAGACTTTTTGTAGCAGTAAAACACCAAATTTGAGCATGGCTCTAGTGTAGCATCACTTGACAAATAGGAGGCCCTGAAAGAAACTGAAGTATTTTACTCAAAAATGTATTTCTCTGATGTATTTTGAAATGGTCCTGCAAAGTTGTATCTTGTGGGGAAAAGTCTACATTCTGTAGAGAATCCCTTTCTCTTTCCACATCTTTTTCCCTGGTGGGGAAAAGTCTACATTCTGTAGAGAATCCCTTTCCCTTTCCACATCTTTTTCCCTGATCTAGGAGAGATTCCGGCACCTATTTAAGTCTGATAAGAAACATTAACAATCTTTCCTCTCTAAAACCTCCTACCTGGAGGCTTCATCCACATAAGAATCTTGGTCCCTACAACCCCTTATCTTTACCCAGACACTCCTATGGATTCCAGACCTTAAGATACACTTTTTCAACCAATTACCCATCAGAAAATCTTTAAATCTTTTATGGACCTGGAAGCCCTGACTTCCAGTTGTCTCATCTTTCAGGACAAAACCAATGAGTATATTACATGTGTTGAATGATGTCTCCCTAAAATGTATACAATGAAGCTGTAGACCAACCACCTTGGGCACATATTCTCAGGCTCTCCTGGGGCTGTGTCACAGGCCCTTGGTCACTCATATTTGGCCTAGAATAAATCTCTTGAAATATTTTACAGGGTTGAAATCTTTTTGTTGACAGATAGTTAAATAAAACATCTTAACTGTGACACTTTCCATCAGAGTATTATACATCTAAAAAGGTTTCTGTATACCCACTTTTCAAGTCTTAAAAAAAAAAAAAGTTTGATTAGTTCATTTAATCAGATTGATTTATCTTAATGTGCCAGATTTCTCCACTGCATCTGTTATCTACATTAGCACACCCTATCAATGCATATGCTTATGTTTGGGTCTGGAGGGGCTATTTTCTGGTGTAAGCAGTGAAAAGTGAGTGGTGTCTATTTTAGCCTCTTTTATGAAGAAAATTATCAACAAGGAGTAAACAATATTGCTGTAGAAAAGAAGAAGTTAGTTGTGTTTCAAAATGGAAACATTATTAGGGAATAATCAAGAACTGTTTTCCAGAAAAAGAAGTAACAGCTCTTTAAAGTGAAGATTTAAAGGCAGTAAGTTGTCTGAAACTAGAAAAGGATACAAATAGCCTAGGAAGCACACATTTGCTGCAAATTTGGCCAGTGAGACTTGACTGCAGTGGAAACCTGTGGGGTTGTTACAGATGGTGGAGGATTTAGAGTTCAACACTGGCATCCAAATGTTGCAAGAGAAATAACAATTTTAGCCAGATGATAGATTATAGAGATCTTCCCCCCTTGAGAGGAAGAACAACGGACTTGTGCTTTAGAGTTCAATTCCTGCATGTCTCGAGGTTCTCAGATCATCCACAGGAGAGAAGGAGTGGCAGGAGGATAAACAATATGCGGGATTTCCTGCTAATCTGGCTAGTGAGAGCCTATTCCATTTTAATTTACTCCAGAAAAACAGAGAATTTACACCCTGAGTGTTGTGCAGCCTTTCACATACAACCGTGTAGTACAAAAATCTTCACACAAAAAAGGTCACAAAACTCACAGAAATTTAAGCACCAGTGTGAAAGATAAAGAACCTTATTTTAGAAGGAAAAGACAGATGTAGTGTTATGCTGAACCTCCACAGGCAAATTCAAAAGCACCATTTTAACTGTGAAAGACCAGTTTATCAACTAGTAATAATTAAAGCATAACATATATAATAAATAACAACACATGGCCTATCATGAGTGGCTCAGGAGAGGTAATATTAATTAAGATTATTTTGTCTCAGAGTATTCAAGAAATGTGGGAAATGGCCTTTTAGAGATAATCCTTTAGATGTTCTACATCATATTTGTTTAAATATTTTGCCAAACTCACATTAGAAAATTGATCTGCCAACTACACTGATTTATTGCCTCCAGAAACAGTGAGATGATGAATCATCTCCCCCCCAACAAGTTACTTTTGTTTTAAAATATTTTAAGGATTTAAAACTGACTGCAACTGATTATATCAAAGACATTAGCTGTTTAATGCAATGATTCTGTGTGTGCCAACTTCTAAATTCATACAGAATATAGTCTGGAAATAAGGAGTCCCCATTGGGATATCTACTTTGTATGGAAATGAAGGTACTTAAGGGCTAAACAAATAGACCTTTCATTTTCTCCTTTCCCATCCATAAAAGACAGGAAATGAATACTAGCACAGTTAACATATTCAATCATTCAACTTGTTTACTATTTTAACTGCATTTCTTAACATATACCAAATGTCAAATTATTTGGGGCATATTTTTTGATATTATCTAAAATTTCTTCTCATTAGTAAAATTGGAAAGCCATCTGTACATAATGTGCAAGGTAAATTGAATTGACAGAGTAATTTTTTTTACTGATTTAATTTACCCAACACCAGTGTACCTTGAAGCCTCTGGGTTTATTCCTCCATGTACTTTGAAGTCATAACTCATTTCCTTTCATGGTCCTTCTGTATTAAAAGTTGTTGAAATAAACTAGATTACATATTTTCTTACTGCTCAGAATAATCGCTATCCAGCTAGAAAAATAAGTCTTTTAAAGAGATAAGGACACCTTATTCATGTTTGTTGAAGTCTAATGGTAAAAGCAGCAGACTTTGAAAGATGCTGATCTTCAGGGAATTTCTTTAAATTGGAATCATAATCTGGTTAGGGGAAGCACTGATATGCAGAGTACCTAATAGCATTTTGACAATCTGTTCAATCTCAGGGTAATTACAAAAAGCCAAAGAGTGGGGTGCATTTCACTACTCATGTATAGTTGATAAGTCTTTCTGATTTAAATGTTATAGATAGGAAATCTAGAAAAATGCAATAGAGAATATTGTACAGTGCTCAATAAAATCATTATGTGGTATCATACAGTATCATATGATATAAAATCTTATACTTTATTGTTACTAGGCAGAGAGATAAATGCATTTTTTCCTTTTACAACTTAACTGTAAAGATTATACCTTTAGTTTGCATTGATTTGGATTATTCGTCTTATATTCTGGTTCTATTACTTACAAAGTATTCCAAAGAACAAACAAAAGCTAGTTGCTAGCCCGAGTTTATAGTGTTCAACCGAACATAATAAGCTAAATGATGAGTCTACACACATGAACTTGAATAAATATGTTCACTGGTCACAACTAAACTGAGAAACAATGAGTAGTCTCATGTTAGAAATGAAGAAAGTGAGACCAATAGATGCTAAATGAGTAGTGTACAACCCCACTTCTAGAGACTGGCAAAGCTCAGATCAAACTAGCCAGCCAGCTGGTCCGGGGCTCATGCTTTCACTTCAGGGAATTTCACAGAGCTAGGAGCAAAGAATTTGTACATAGAATCCTAAACCTGGCCAAACAATCATTGAAGTAAACTAAAGAACTAATATATTTTCAGATATCTAAAGACTGAGGCAATTAACCATCCATGAACTTTTCTAAAATAATTTTTTGAAATTCTACTACAACAAAATAAAAACTGATTGCAAATGAAGTCATGGGAAAAACTGTAGTTAGCTCCAGTTAATACATCTGCATTTTAAATGCAAATCATTACATGCAAATAATTGTTGATTGTAAAAAGAAAAAATAACATATTTGCATTTAATCAAATCCACATTTTTTTCTGTTTAATGATAAATTGTATGGCTTATGGTATACTTAGGTGGACATCATTATTGTTTGTTAGTTTTTTAAAAAGAAAAATGATCCAAGTACTAGTTTGTTTCCACACTGCTGATAAAGACATGCCTAAAACTAGGTGATTTGTCAGGAAAAAGAGTTTTAATGAACTGACAGTTTCACGTGGCTCACAGTCATAAGGGAAGGCAAAAGGCACATCTTATATGGCAGAAGACATGAGAAGAGAGAGATTTTTCAGGAGAACTTCCCTTTAGAAAATCATCAGATCTCATGAGACTTACTCACTATCACGAGAATAGCATGGGAAAGACCCGCCCCTGTGATTAAGTTACCTCCTACCGGGTTCCTTCCACAACACATGGAAATTGTGGGAGCTACAATTTAAGATGAGATTTGTGTGGGGACAGAGTCAAATCATATCATTCCACCCCTGGTTCCTCCCAAATCTCATGTCCCCACATTTCAAAACCAACTATGCCTTCCCAACAGTCCCGCAAAGTCTTAACTCATTTCCATATTAACTCAAAAGTCTACAGTCCAAAGTGTCATCCGAGACCAGGCAAGTCCCTTCTGCCTATGAGCCAGTAAAATCAAAAGCAAGTTAGTTACTTCCCAGATACAATGGGGATACAGGCATTGGATAAATACACCCATTTAAAATGTGAGAAACTGGTCAAAATGAAGGGGCTAAAGGCCCTATGCAATTCTGAAGTCCAGTGAGGCAGTCAAATCTTAAAGCTCCAAAATGATCTCCTTTGACTCCATGTCTCAAATCCAGGTCACTCTGATGCAAATGGTGGTTCCCATGGTCTTAGGCAGCCCTGCCCCTGTAGCTTTGCTGGGTACAGTCTCCCTGCTGGCTACTTTCATAGGCTGGCATTGAGTGTCTGCAGCTTTTCTAGGTGCAGACTGCAAGCTGTCAGTGGATCTACCATTCTGGGGTCTGGAGAATGGTGACCCTCTTCTCATAGGTCCACTAGGCAACACCCCAGTGGGGATTCAGTGTGGGGGTGCCCACTCCACATTTCCCTTCTGCACTACTGTGGCAGATATTCTCCATGAGTGGCCACCCCAGCAGCAAATTTCTGCCTGGCCATCCAGGCATTTCCATACATCCTCTGAAATCTAGGCAAAGGTTCCCAAATCTGAATTATTGACTTCTGTGCACTCACAGGCTCAATACCACCTGGAAACTGGCAAGGCTTGGGGCTTGCACCCTCTGAAGCAACAGCTCAAGCTGTACCTTGGCCCCTTTTATTCATGGCTGGAGCAGTTGAGATGCAGGGCATCAAGTTTCTAGACTGCACACAGCAGAGTGACCCTGAGCCTGGCCCATGAAACCATTTTTTCCTGCTAGACCTCTGGGCCTGTGTTGAGAGGGACTGTCGCAAAGATCTCTCACATGCCCTGGAGACATTTTCCCACTGTCTTTGGGATTACCATTTGGCTCCTCATTACTTATGCAAATTTCTGCAGCAAGCTTGAATTTCTCCTCAGAAAATGGAATTTCCTTTTCTACTGCATTGTCAGGTTGCAAATTTTCCAAACCTTTATGCTATGTGCCTTTAATAGCACAAAAGTTACCTCTTGAATGCTTCATTGCTTAGAAATTTATTCTGCCAGATACCCTAATCATCTCTCTCAAGTTCAAAGATCCACAAATCTCTAGGACAGGAGCAAAATGCTGCCAATCTCTGCTAAAACATAACAAGAGTCACCTTTACGCTAGTTCCCAATGATTTCCTCATCTCTGAGATCATGTCAGCCTGGATTTCATTGTCCATATCATTATCAGCATTTTCGTCAAACCATTTGATAAATCTATTGAGAGTTCCAAATTTTCCCACATGTTCCTGTCTCCTTCTGAGCCCTCCAAACTGTTCCAACCTCTGCCTGTTACCCAGTTCCAAAGTCACTTTCACATTTTCAGGCATGTTTTCAGCAGTGACCCCCTCTACTGGTACCAATTTCCTATATTAGTCCATTTTAATGCTGCGGATAAAGACAAGCATGAGACTAGGTAATTTATAAGGAAAAAGAAGGTTTAATGGATTCACAGCTTCACGTGGCTTGAGAAGGTGGAAGACAAAACACAGGCCTTACATGGCAGCAGACAAGAGAAGAGAGATTGTGCAGGGAAACTCCCCTTTATAAAACTATCTGATCTTGTGAGACTTATTCATTATCATGAGAACAGCATGTGAAAGACCTGCCCCCATGATTCAATGACCTCACACTGGGTCATTCCCACAACACATGGGAATTTTGAGAGCTACAATTCAAGATGAGATATGGGTGGGGATACAGCCAAACCTTATAAATCCAAGAGAAAGTTAAAATTACAAAACTAGCCAACAATATTGATGGCAACCTAAGAATGCCACACAACTTGTAATTAAATGGAAAAAATTATGGATTTTAAAACACATAAACAAATTATGATTACCTGGAATATTCCCTTTTTATGTGCTTTTCTAGGATTGAGAAAGTGGAAGGTAAGAATACAGATAAACATACACACAGTCATCCCAGGTTTTATCACATTAGACAATGCTACACATGTCTTTATCTAATAAAAACCTTAAATTTCAAAGGAATGGCAATATCTCTATTCTAAAAACTATTTTAAAGCAAGGGGAAAGGGAGAAGACATTTTAAATCATTTTATAAAGTAACTTTCCTTGACACTGAAACCAGGCAAAAATAAATTAATAAAGGAAAAATGTAGCAAATCTCAATTATGAAAATAGAATACAAAAATCTTAAATAAGTATATACCCATTGGAATGTCTTCATATATACTAGGTATAT
This sequence comes from Macaca mulatta, assembly GCF_049350105.2. NCBI lineage: Eukaryota > Metazoa > Chordata > Mammalia > Primates > Cercopithecidae > Macaca > Macaca mulatta. The sequence goes on from NC_133411.1 coordinate 130,144,038, forward strand.
GTTGGTACCAGCTTAATTTAAGTCTAGAGGCAAATAAATTCATCATATTATAGCATCATTGAAAATGGTTACAATGTTAGTTTCATTTGTAGAAGCTTGCCTGTGACACAGGCAATATAAGAAAATTACTTCCATGGGGAGAAAAAAAAAACAGACTTCACAAGAGTAGGTTAATTTGAATTGTACATTTGCTCAAGGGGTATCTGCTAATCTCTCCTGCCATACATTGTAACAATAAAGCCTGTGGGTCTGAACAGGTTGAAGAGAAGTTTAGGTTTTAGACGCCAAGAAATCTGGGAACCCAAATAAGCAACATGCTCAGTGTATGCAGTAGGTAAACAAATAAACAAAAACTTCCTTCATAAAATAATTGTGAAAGTATGTTTCTGAATAGTTATGTCTAAGTATGGAAGAGAAAAACAAATACGCAAAGTTCTCCTGTGAGAATTCTTAACCACAAGCCAAACTCTTAGCATTTGTGATGCCTGAAATTCAACTCCTTGGAAACCCTGGAAATTCTAATGTCAAAAACTTAGTATGAGTGTTCCTGGGTCGTCAATGGCATTAGGCATCTGACAAAAATGAAGCAAAATCTCTCTGAAAAAAAAGTCCATTTAAACTCAGTTCTCAACATATTCCCAAAGACAGAGTTACAAAGGAACTCAAGTTCACAATTTATATGTATATAGACACATACAAAGTAAACAACAAATACATAATTATGCATTATATATAGGTATAAATGGTGATAAGCAAACAGTAAGAATGATTAGAAATGCATGCAGAATTACATCCACAGAAATTACAGAAAATGAAGTTAATAGATACAGAATGGTAAAAGAGAGTGACATTCTGTATACTTTAAGAAACAAAAAAGGAAGCTAAAAAAATATGATGAAGAAGCAAGGGTCTATTAAAATTTGATAGACAGGCTTGAAAAGAACCAAAGATAACTTTTAGAAATAAGAGATCCAGAAGCAGGCCAACGAAAAAATCAAACAAAGCAAAACAAAAAGACTTTAAAAAATTAGAAAGAGGTCATATTAGAAGAGAATTTCCAGAATTAATGAAAGACAACATTATTATATTTAGAAAATGCAACAAACTCTCAGGCAGGATAAATAAAAAGAATTTCATTTCATATTAAGACCCACAATAATGACACTGAAGGCAACAGGAATAAAAATGCTTATAAAGAGACAATTAAAATAAGAGCAGGTCTCTCAATAGCAATTACGGACACAAAATATGTTGTAAAGTTTTCTTCAAAGTGCTGAAGAAAAGTAATGCCAACCTAGTATTTATATGCAAAAAACTATTTTTGAAGACTGATGTGATAACTGTTTATAAACAACTCATCTAAAACATCTGAACACAGAAATGTGACCAAGAAATTTTAATGTTCCCTTCAGCTTGACTAAAATTCAGATCAATATTTACTTTAGAAAACACATACTTTTAAATTCTTTCTCTGCACTTTTGAAATTAAAATCATTTTTAAAACCTCTTGCCAATTTTATTACTCAAGAGTGTCTTTGTCAAGGACCTAGGAACTATCTTTTTGAAATGTAATCATAAAAAAGAACAGAGCCCCTATCTCCAAGTTTCTGTGAGTAGTTATGAGTCTACCTTCTATGAGCACCAATTAGCAAAACCAGACAGCCTGATCACAAGTAAAACATTTACAAACTCAGGAATGACTCAGTCTTCTGGACACAATCCCATTGATCAACCTCCATTAATGTCCTGGAATACTTTTTCACTAGCTCCCTCCAGCACTTAAAGACACTCCTGGTTTTTGATTCATGCGAGTTGATTTTAGGTTGAGTTCTAGCCTCTCTCCAATTGCAAAGCCTTAAATAAAATCTTCCTTTCCTGTTTGATATTGTCTGGTGAAATTTGCTTTGAGAATTCAAAGTCAATGAATGTAAAACAGTTTTCCTAATACTAACCAAAGGCAGGCTATCGTAGCTATATTATTACCAATCAAAAAAGACTAGACAAAAGGGATTACTAGAAATAAGGAGACTGTTATATAGTTTTTTAAAATCAAATTTAAAAGAAAATATAAAATTATAAACTATGTTTACTTAATAGTTTCAAAATATTCAAAATAGAAACTGTTCGGATTACAAGGAAATCTGACAAATATGCCATTATAGACACACATTTTAAAACATTGCTTAGTATTCAATAGATAAGGCAAACAAAAAAAAGTCAGTAATAGTATAGTAAATTTGAACAACACAATTATCATTTTTAATCACCTTATCCAATAACTAGATTTTATATATATATATTTTTCTTTTTTTTTCTTTTTTGGAGACACAGGGAGTCTCGCTTTGTCCCCCAGGCTGGAGAACGGTGGTGCAATCTCGGTTCACTGCAAGCTCCACCTCCTGAGTTCACGCTGTTCTCCTGCCTCAGCCTGGAGTAGCTGGGATTACAGGCGCCCGCCACCATGCCCAGCTGATTTTTTGTATTTTTAGTAGAGACGGGGTTTCACCGTGTTAGCCAGGATGGTCTCGATCTCCTGACCTCAATAATCACTATCAGTGATATACAAGGATAAAATAACTCAAGAAACTTCACACGTTGCATTTCACACATATCATCATCTCCAAACAAAATGAAATTAAGTCATAATACAACAGGAAAGAGGCTTGCAAAATCAAAACCACACTATTATGTGATCTATGGATCAAATAAGAAAAATAATAAAAATAAGTAGACACTTAAAACTCAATAAATGTAAAGAAATAACATAAATTATTGAAAGCAGTTCATAGAGAGAAATGTATAACACTAGTTGCTTATATTAACATAACACAGAGGACTCAGACTCATGAGCTAAACATTCACCTTGAGAAATTGGAAAATGAACAACACAATAAATTCAAAGAAGGCAAATGAGATAAAGTTAATGAAATAGAAATCAAAGAAATATTATAGAGATAAAATAATCCCAATATTTGGTATTCTTTAAAAAGATTAATACATTTGACTAATATTATGAATGATTAACCAGAGGGAGAGGAAAAAGTGAAAAAGCAAAAGTGGTAAACGTGATAAAATATTACCAATTGAGGAATGGGGATGGGAGTAAGTGATATGTGGAAGTTTTTGAACTTTTTGCAGTTTTCTTGAAGTCTAAATTTATTTCAAATCAAAAGGGTAAAAAGTTATAATTTTTAAGAAAGAATTACATTTTCTAACTTAAAACATTTCTGAATTTTTTGTCTTCATTGTAGGGGTTCACTGAAGTGTATCAGTTAAAGAATATCATACTGTGTAAAAAAAAACTAAAGACATAAACTTCAAATTAAATCACAAAACAAAGATTTGGGGTCAAGGAAATCATAAGATGCACAGACTGGTTCAAGAAAGCCACTACAGATATTAAAATATAAAACACTGCTTAATGACATTTAATCAAATATTTCTACCTTTCTAAGGAGATTTGTATAAAAAATACATTAAAACAAAGTATTTTGCTTTTCCATGCATTTTAAATAAGCTGGGCTGTTTTTTAAGAATATTAAGAAAAACATTTTCTAACATCAAGGGTAATTAAATTAGGTTATATTTTAATAGGTATTTCCAAATTCCTTCGTGTTTTGCCAACCATTGGCTTGCATCCATTTGACCACTCTCTAAGATAAAAATTACCCAGGGACTCGTTAAGAACTTGACCACCGGTAGTCAAGGTTTCAATGTGATTTTTCAGCATTTACTTTTTTCTTTTCAGAACAAAGCTTTCTAAATTAATAGAACCCCTATAAATATGTCAGAAGTTTGAGTAAATTTGTTCAAGGTTGAGCTCTGTTAGAAAACTTTGGGAAAAAAATCACATGTAGAACAATCATAAAAAGAAATTATTCTTTTTCTGATGTAATCATGAAGATAATCACCAAAGTGACCTTATCCCATCTCTCATATCTTAATTACCTAGGGTCTATGCTATGAGATAAATAAGTTTGACAGTAGAAATATCCCTCTTTTCTTCTTCCATTCACGAAAAGATGTAATGATACAGTCCTATAGTTATATCATAAGCTAAAATGAGTTATGACTTTTGCTTATCAATTTTTAATTTCAAAATATATTTAAAAACAAGATCAAGTGAACTTTAGTTTGCTACTCTTTATTTGTAAAAATATTTTTTACTTTTTATTTATTCCATCTTTTAGATTCAGGGGATACCTGTGCAGATTGGTTACACGGGCAAACTGAGGGTTGCAGGGATTTGGTATACAGATTATCTCACCATCCAGGTAATGTGCATAGGACCTGATAGGTATTTTTTTGCTCCTCACTGTCCTCCCACCCTCCACCTTCAAGCAGGCCCCAGTAGCTATTGTTTCCTTCTTTGTGTCCATTCATATTCAATGTTTAGCTCCCACTCATAAATGAAAAAACGTGGCATTTGGTTTTCTGTTCCTACATTAGTTCACTTAGAATAATGTCCTCTAGCTGCATCCATGTTGTTGCAAAGGGTATGATATCATTCCTTTTATGGCTGCATAGTATTCCATGATATACATGTACCCCACTTTTCTTATCCAATCCACTATTGATGGGCATCTAGGCTGATTTTATCTTTTTGCTATTGTGACCGGTGCTGTGACAAATATATGCATGCATTTCTCTTCATACTAAAATAATTCAATTTCTTTGGGTGTACACACAGTAATGGGATTGCTATGTCGAATTATAGTTCTAAGTTCTTTGAGAAATCTCCACCCTGCTTTCCACAATGGCTGAACTAATTTACATTCCCACCAGCAGTATAGTAGTGTTCCTTATTGTCCACAACCACACCAGTATATGCTGTTTTGATGTTTTAATAATAACCATTCTGTCTGGTGTGAGATAGTATCTCATTTGATTTTGATTTACATTTCTCTAATGCTTAGTGATGTCGAATATTTTTTCCTATGTTTGTTGGCCCCATGTATGTGTTCTTTTGAGAAGTGTCTGGTCATGTTTTTGGCCCATTTACTAATGGGATTGTTGTTTTGGGTTTTTTTGCTTTTGTTTTTGTTTTTGCTTGTTAATTTGTTTAAATGGTTGTCTGTTTACTCTGTTTATAGTTTCTTTGCTGTGCAGAAGGTCTTTAGTTTAATTAGTCTCACTTGTCAATTATAGTTTCTTTTTTTTTTTTTTGCAATTGCTTTTGGAGTCGTTGTCATGAATTCTCTGCCAGGTTCATGTCCAGAATGGTATTTCCTACATTTTCTTCTAGAGTTTTTTTTTTTTTCATAGGTTTAAGTTTTACAATTAAGTCTTTAATGCATTTTGAGTTAACTTTAGTATATAGTGAAAAGTACGTGTCTAGTTTCAATCTCTTGTATGACTAGCCAGTTATCCCAGCACCATTTATTGAATTGGGAATCTTTTCCTCATTACTTATTTTTTTGACATTGTTGACAGAGGATCAGATGCTTGTAAGTGTGTAGCTTCATTACTGGGTTATCTAATATGTTGCATTGGCCTATGTGTCTGTTTTTGTACCAGCAACATGCTGTTTTGGTTATAGTAGCCTTGTAGTATAGCTTGAAGTCAGGTGGCATGATGCCTCCAGCTTTCTCTTTTTGATATTTTTAATTTTTATTATAGATTTAGTGAATGCAAGTGCAATTTTGTTACATAGATATATTGGGTAGTGAGGAAGTCTGGGCTTTCAGTGTAGCTATCACTCAAATAATGAACATTGTACCCATGAAATAACACATATGTACACATTATTTAGCTTTCACTCATAAGAGAACATATGGTATTTGACGTTCTGTTTCTGAGATGCTTCACTTAAGATAGTTTACTCCACATACATCCATGTTGCTGAAAAATATGTGATTTCATCTTTTTTTATGGCTGAAATAGTATTTGTTTGTATATATAAGCCACATTTTCTTTATCTACTCTTCCATTGATGAATGGTTAAGTCCATATCTTTGCTATTGTGACTATTGCTGCAAAAAACCTATGAGTGCAGGCATTTTTAAATATAATGATTTATTTTTGGGGTGGTAGATACCTAGTAGTGGGATCTCTGGATCAAATGGTAGCTCTACTTTTAGTTCTTTGAGAAATATCCGTATTTTTTTCATAAAGATTGTACTAATTTACATTCCCATCAACAGTGTCTAAGCATTTTCTTTTCTCCTTAACAACAATAGCCATTCTGACTAGTATAGATATAAGAGACTGAAAGGCCAAAGCAACCCTAAGCACAATGAATAAAGCTGAAGGCATCACATTGCCTGACTTCAAATTATAATACAAGGATATAGTGATCAAAACAGCATGGTTCTGGTATAAAAATAGACACATAGGTCAACGGAACACCTAGAAATAAAGTCGCATACCTACAGCCAACTGATCTTTAAGAAAGTAGACAAAAACATACCAAGGAAAGGACATTCTATTCAATAAATAGTGTTGGAAAAATTTGAATGCCATATGCACAAGAATGAAACTGGACCTATCTCTCACCATATATGAACATTTTCATGAGATTAACTAAAGACATTTTCCAAGCCCTGTGCTTCAGAAAGCAGCAATGATTAAGTATGTCCCTACCCTATGTTCTGGGACAGGGCTAACAGTAAAGGAACACCCTGCCTTGTATGTTCCCACTACCCGTCCTCACAACTTCACCCTTCTTCATGACTCTCACAGACATCTAGATGAATCCCTTATTAACATGCCTCTATAAAAAGCAGAACCCCTCCTTTTCTTTGAGATACTCTTCATTAATGAATGTTCTACATATTACATTGGAGTTAGTATATCATCTCCTTAATTTTGTCTTTCACACCATACACGTTAACGACTGACAGAAAAAGTAGATATATTTCACAACTTTTATACTTTAGTTGTCTTTCTCAAGGAACGTAATTTTCTAGCTGAAATCACTCGTTGCAAATTTGCATAAATATGAATGAAAGACTCATCAATCTATAGATTTACTCACTTTTCTTTTTTTTTTTAATTAATTTATTTATTTATTATTATACTTTAAGTTGTAGGGTACATGTGCACAATGTGCAGGTTTGTTACATATGTATACTTGTGCCATGTTGCTGTGCTGCACCCATCAACTCGTCATTTACATCAGGTATAACTCCCAATGCAATCCCTCCCCCCTCCCCGCTCCCCATGATAGGCCCCGGTGTGTGATGTTCCCCTTCCTGAGTCCAAGTGATCTCATTGTTCAGTTCCCACCTATGAGTGAGAACATGCGGTGTTTGGTTTTCTGTTCTTGTGATAGTTTGCTAAGAATGATGGTTTCCAGCTGCATCCATGTCCCTACAAAGGACACAAACTCATCCTTTTTGATGGCTGCATAGTATTCCATGGTGTATATGTGCCACATTTTCTTAATCCAATCTGTCACTGATGGACATTTGGGTTGATTCCAAGTCTTTGCTATTGTGAATAGTGCTGCAATGAACATACGTGTGCATGTGTCTTTATAGCAGCATAATTTATAATCCTTTGGGTATATACCCAGTAATGGGATGGCTGGGTCATATGGTACATCTAGTTCTAGATCCTTGAGGAATCGCCATACTGTTTTCCATAATGGTTGAACTAGTTTACAATCCCACCAACAGTGTAAAAGTGTTCCTATTTCTCCACATCCTCTCCAGCACCTGTTGTTTCCTGACTTTTTAATGATCGCCATTCTAACTGGTGTGAGATGGTATCTCATTGTGGTTTTGATTTGCATTTCTCTGATGGCCAGTGATGATGAGCATTTTTTCATGTGTCTGTTGGCTGTATGAATGTCTTCTTTTGAGAAATGTCTGTTCATATCCTTTGCCCACTTTTTGATTGGGTTGTTTGTTTTTTTCTTGTAAATTTGTTTGAGTTCTTTGTAGGTTCTGGATATTAGCCCTTTGTCAGATGAGTAGATTGCAAAAATTTTCTCCCATTCTGTAGGTTGCCTGTTCACTCTGATGGTATTCCCTATTTAATAAATGGTGCTGAGATTTACTCACTTTTCTACATTTTTCTAAAAGAAACCCTTTCCATGACCTCTCTCTGATTTCTGTTGCCTGATACTGACCCACCTCTCCATACACATTGCTTTCCCTAGCCCAGACACTATGTTGTTCTGATACTGCTCAATTAAGCCCTTTCAAGTCATATTGGTCTGGATATTTGCAATATTCATATATGCCTCAATCATTAAAAGCACAAAACTTTCCTTTCTGAAATGTGAAATATCTATTTATTTGTAAGTTTTGTATTACAGTCTGAAAATACGAGGTAATTCATGCTTTTTCCTTACCCTTAACCATTTTCTGTATGTCCCATGATGTTTTTTAGACTACCACTAATGATCATTGCCGATGGTGGTTTTCTACTTATGTGTGAGAGCAAGACTTGTTTAGTCTTTAAGGACCATAACTTTTACAGAGTGTAAGTGTAACATGGTGTCTGGGAGATGAGGTTTCTTACCTGCAGAGCTTTTTTTGTACTCATAATTAATTGCCGGCTCTTGTGTTTCTGATGCATGCTTCTTATGGTGATCTCTACTCAGGAAGCACTGAATAGGTGTTACTAATTGCCTTGGACACCTCACCAGAGGAATGCTGATGGGACAAAAGTAGTGTTCATAATGCCACTCTGGCTGAAGGCTTTTGCTTGCATTTCTAGGCTCTTTTCATCTGGGTTGACTTAAACTTATCTTCCAAGTGATAAAAGTTGTTTCAGGGTTAAAACCAAAACTTTTCAGTAACAAAGGATATGAAATGAGGAATCTCTCAAAAGGGCCTTAGTGACCTTTGGAAATAAGAGCAAGTAGAGAGAGTTTCTCTCCAGCACATAGGGCCAGAAGGAGCCCTCTCAGTTCAGCTGCTTAAGTGAGAATTTCAATTACTCTAGCAGCCATTGCTGACACTGGCAGATAAACACGTTAGGTAAATGAGCAAAGGTGGTTACTACGAATATGGATTTATAAACACATTAAACCAGTGGTGAGGAAATTTAGTGTCATGCTGATCACCACCAAGGCCAAAGATAAAAATAAAGCTATGGGACAGGTTTGTGAATCGTTTTCTACCTCAACAGAATGAAAACTGGAGATGATGGTATCCCTATCATTTACAGGAATTATGATGATTCTATAAGCATCCATCATTTGATTTTAAAAGACCTCTGTGCTCTAAAGAAATGAAAGCAATAATTTAGCCATATTAGAAGTATTAATTTTGAAAACATAAAAATGATATGTACGTATTACATACAAAAGAGTGTTTGCAACATTTAGGTATATTTTAAAAGATAATACAATATCATTCTGTAAATTACTAGTTTAAGAAATAGAAGTTGAAGCCACTGAGCACTCTCCACCAATGACATCTTTTTCCATCTACTTCAGAAAATCCTTTTTTGAATTTTGTGCTAATTATTCTTTGGCATTGGTTATATTTTATCACATAAGGGCCCACCCTAAATTATAGACATTTATATATCTGTATTAATGAAAAATGTGATTAGTCTATACGTGACTTTAAAAAAAATATGCTTTTAAGATACATCTATGTTGATGTGTCCCACAGTGACTCATTCACTTTTAGTCCTCTATGCAAACAGTTTATCCACTACTCTTCTTATGGGAAATTGGGTTATTTCTACCTTTTGTATGTAATAGATTGTGGCTATGAGCATTGCTACACAAATCTCCTTATTCATGTTTAGGAGAATTTCCCTAGGCTATGAAACGCTGTCATAGTGTAGGTAGATCTTCAACTTCATGAGGTAATACCAAATTGGTTTCCAAGGTAATTTTAGAAATTTATTTATCTATTTAATTAATTGCTTTAAATTATTCTATGTTTAGGTTTGGGAGGTACAGGTACAGGTTTTGTATATGAATAAACACCTGTCACTGAGACTTGGTGTGCAAATGATCCCATCATCCAGGTAGTGAGCATAGTACCCGACAGGTAGCCTTCCAACCCCTGCTCCCCTCCCACTCTCAACTTTCAGCAGTCCTCAGTGTCTATTAGTCCCATCTTTGTGTCCATGTGTATTCAATGTTTAGCTACCACTTATAAGTAAGAATATGTGGTATTTGATTTTCTGTTCCTGCATTAGTTCACTTAGGAGAATGACCATCAGCTGCATCTACATTGCTGCAAAGGACATGATTTAATTCTTTTTGTGACTGTATAGTGTCCCATCCTGTATATGTACCACACTTTTGAAATCCAGTCCACCGTTAATGGGCCTCTGGTTTATTCTATGTCCACGGTTTTGAATAGGGCTCTAATGAACATATGTGTGTTTTTTGGTAGAATGATTTTTTTTTTTCCTTTGAGTATATACCCAGTATGGGATTGCTGGTTCAAATGGTAGTTCTATTTTGAGTTATTTGAGAAATATCACACTGCTTTTCACAATGGCTGAACTGATTTACATTCCCACCTGTGTTGAATGAGCGTTCTCTTAATTACACCAGTTAATTTACATTACCACCAACATCTGTTGTTTTTGACTTTTTAGTAATAGCCATTCTGACAGGTGTGAGATGGTAGCTCATTGCGGTTTTGATTTGCATTTCTCTAATGACTAGTAATAATGAGCATTTTCATATGTATTTCTTGGCTGCATGCATGTCCTCTTTTGAGAAGTGCCTTTCCAAATCCTTTGCCCATTTTATAATGGGGTTATTTGTTTTTTGCTTGTTGTATTGCTTAAGTTCCCTATAGATTCTGGATACTAGACCTTTGTTGGATGCACAGTCTGTATGTTGTCTGTTTACTCTGTTGATAGTTTATTTTGCTGTACAGAGTTTTAGCAATTTATATTTACACCAGTAGAGTTTAAGAGATCTGCTACAACACATACTTGGAAAATCATTGATAATGTAAATCCATTTGCGAAACTAGATGTTTATTAATACTATAGTAGAATCCCTTCATTTTATAAATTATAAAATATTGGCCCAGAGATAATTTATGCTTCTCTGGGACTACACAGCTCGTCAGTAGCTCATTTGGAAGTGGAAATCTAGTCCTTTGATTTTCCATCTCGTGGTTTCAATTAAAACACTTGTATTATCAGCTTCTTAACTAGAAGATGGCATTCCAAGGAGCAGAAGGAATAAAACCAAAATGATTGGCCCTTTAACTTGCTGGTTGAAAGAAGTCATTACTCCCCTAAACACCATAAATAAAAGTGAGATTTCTTTACTATACTGGAATATATGGAAATGCCTAAATAAAACAGGATGTTCTGTATTTAGAATAGCACTGAAAACTAAAACTCTATGATGCTTTAAATAGATAAGAAATCCTGCAGTATTTGCTGAAACTGAATAGTAGTGGTATCTAAAACCAAACCAAAACAAAGAAACAACGACAATAACAGCAAAGAAAATAAGTGAATTTGATTAAATAGAGGAGCGCTAATACTAAAATTTCTATGCTGAAATTCTGAACTTGAGAAACATCTTGCTAGTTATGTTCCTAATATTTACACCATTACTTATGTGAAAACAAGGGCCCATACAGCAAATTATCTAATATGCTCCACAGAGTGGCTTTTCTATAGCAGATTATCATTTTAAAAAAATGATATTTCTTGGTGAAACCCAGTTTCAACTAAAAATACAAAAAAAAAAAAAAAAAAAAAAAAGGTAGCCAGGCGTGGTGGTGGGCACCTGTAACCCCAGCTACTCAGAAGGCTGAGGCGGGACAATAGCTTGAACCAGAAGGCGGAAGTTGCAGTGAGCAGATATCGCGCCACTCCACCCCAGCCTGGGCGACAGAGCAAGAGAGCAAGACCCCATCTCAAAAAAAAAAAAAATTTTCTATACCAAATTTATTATTTCTACTATGTGCATAAATGTATGTGTACTTGTGTATGTGTGTTTCTGTATATGTGTATCTACACCGTGTATTTTTTATTTAATCTCATAAAGCAATTCTATATGAATTTCAATTGTGATTGAAGTTTATACAGAATTGTATTTTAAATACAGTTGTGGTTTTAGGATAATTCTAAAGTTTCCAGAGCAAATTTGTTCCAATCTAGGTTTATGCTATTTGAAAAAGACATTTGGATTTCTGGGAAATCATGAAGAATATTACAAATGTTAGAGCAATTACATTTAAAAGCAAGAATAATTAGTAAAGAAAATGGAAGTAGTATTTACCAAGAGTTTGCTAGGTACCAGATTCTCTGTCAAGGATTTTTCATAAATTTTATTTCTTTAATAACATTTTGTGTGGCATGTTATTTTCATTTTACATTATTCCTAAAGAGCTTAAATGAATTAGTGTTACCACAGATTTATAATGATCAGATTGCTGAAGTTGACCACTAGAAGATGCAAAGTCTTGTAGAAGCAAACCAGAGTCATTTGTGACTTTTGAAAAATCCCTTGTGGTGTAAAATCAAAATTACAAGGTGTTGTTGTTGTTGTTGCTGTTGTTTTTAAAATATCTTTTGGATTTGATCATTAGCCTTATGGAAACATTGCTATAACAAAAATGTCTTAATCTATTCAGATTAGAATATATTTTTCTTGTAGTATTGCTATAATTTTTATTTTCACTAATGCTCTGTGGATCCAGCTAACATACAGAAAATGATCGAATTTTTACAACCATAATTTTTTCAATTTATAGAATTTTTCAATAATAAGTGTCTCTGTATCTATCTAATTATAATTCATACGTATATTTTTGACTGTGATGCCAGGTGTTCTCTTCTATCAAGTCAGAAGCTTAATATATACGTTGGCATTTCCCCAGTTCTAAAATCATGAAGTTCCTAAATCATTCACCTTGACATTGGCTTCTTGATAAAGAAATTGCTGATTTTCTGCTGCCCACAGTTTATGAGAGTTGTGTAATTCTCAATGCTTAGTCAGTAGGGTATAAAGATAGGACATGTCTACAGTGATTCTAGTCTGCTGGAGATTTCATATACTGTACAGACAAAGGTAAAGTTTTATTACACCACATTTACACAGTCGAAAGATCAGTAAATGTTATGTTTAATAAAAGTCAAAATCCTAAGCTTTGGGATTCAATTATAGTAAAAGTTACAAAGACTTATTATATTTATCCTAGCAAAGTCCAAGGAAGTATACATTTTGAAATATTTGTCTTTAATAAAAGCCTATTAAACAACACTGAATCAGTGAACCATGTTATTACTCATTTGAAAATGCTCTAAAAAACTTGTTCTTTAATGCTGTTTAAATAATGTCAGCATTCTATTATCCAATTCTCTTAATTTCAGTAAACATATTTTTGAAATCTTAATATTTTATGAAAACTTTCAGACAAAATGTTTATCAAATGACTGCCTTGAAATTTTAGACTACGTAGATTATTTTCTATTTTCCATTAATATAGATAATCTGACTATAACCTTCTTAAGGCCAAAAAAGGTCATAGTTACAATTATGCTCCTAGAATAGAATCATCCCAGAAGTGAATCAGTTGGATCAGTTTATGAATTTTTTCTGTCCTTAAGTAGAAATAATGCTATAGAGCTTTTCAAAATGTCTGTGCATAAAGTCTTATTTACAATGTGTATGTTTGTTTTTATAAATATAATTTTCCTAGTTTAACAAGAATCAGCCTAGCATTTAATATATTAATTTATCTTTATTTAAAAATCATATATAAAGTTATAAAACCAAATAGTACAAGAAAGCCTTTAATAAATAACAATTCCTAACCTTACCCATTGCCACCCAAATTTCAACTCCCTTATATGGAAACCTCTGCAGAGATTGTTAGCTATTTCAAGTTTAACAAAATGATTCTATGTTAATGTGCTTATATTACTTTCTTTAAATCACCTTTAGATGATACACTTTAGCCTCCTGCCTTCAAAGAGTTCTAAGTGCAAAATAAACCCTACAGAAGTAATATATGTTATTATCATTATCATTGTCTATTGTATTTTAAAAATTTCAAAGCTATCTAATTCTGCCCTTTAACAATATTTTATAACTGACTAGGCATGGTGGCTCATGTCTGCATTTCCAGCACTCTGAGAGGCCGAGGCGGGTGGATCATGAAGTCAGGAGGTCGAGACCATCCTGGCTAACACGGTGAAACCCCATCTCTATTAAAAATACAAAAATTAGCTGGGCATGGTGGCCCGCGCCTGTAGTCCCAGCTGCTCAGGAGGCTGAGGAGAATCGCTTCAACACCGGAGTTGTAGGTTGCAGTGAGCCCAGTCATGCCACTGCACTCCAGCCTGGGCGACACAGCGAGACTCCGTCTCAAAAAAAAAAAAAAAAAAGAAAAAGAAAAGAAAAAGAAAACAAAAGAAAAAAAAAAAAAACTTTTGGTAGTGTAGCCATTTTCACAATATTGATTCTTCCTATCCATGAGCATGGAATGTTTATCTATTTGTGTCCTCTCTGATTTCCTTGAGCAGTGGTTTGTAGTTCTCCTTGAAGAGGTCCTTTTTACTTCCCTTATTAGCGGTATTCCTAGGTATTTTATTTTCTTTGTGGCAATTGTGAATGGGCGTTCATTCACGATTTGGCTCTCTGCTTGTCTGTGGTTGGTGTATAGACATTGTGATATCTGCACATTGATTTTGTACTCTGAGACTTTGCTGAATTTGCTTATCAACTTAAGGAGCTTTTGGGCTGAGACAAAGGGGTTTCTAGATATAGGATCACGTCGTCTGTCAACAAAGACAATTTGACTTCCTCTTTTCCCATTTGAAACCCTTTCTTTCTCTTGCCTGATTGCCCTGGCCAGAACTTCCACTACTGTGCTGAATAAGAGTTGTGAGAGAGGGCATTCCTGTTTCAAGACTACTTTGTAACAACAATGAAAGACTCAATTAATTCAAATTATCTTCAATTAGGATTTTGTTATTTGAACTAGAGACCAAGGAAATATTTGTCATTTTTTTCCTATTAGTATATGTATATATAAAAATGTAGGCCGGGCGCGGTGGCTCAAGCCTGTAATCCCAGCACTTTGGGAGGCCGAGATGGGCGGATCACGAGGTCAGGAGATCGAGACCATCCTGGCTAACACGGTGAAACCCCGTCTCTACTAAGAAATACAAAAAATAGCCGGGCGAGGTGGCAGCGCCTGTAGTCCCAGCTACTCGGGAGGCTGAGGCCGGAGAATGGCGTGAACCCGGGAGGCGGAGCTTGCAGTGAGCTGAGATCGGGCCACTGCACTCCAGCCTGGGCTACAGAGCGAGACTCCGTCCCAAAAAAAAAAAAAAAAATGTATACATACCAATTCAGTTAGAAATGCCATTCCTGGAACTTATTCTGAAAAGATAAAATTGAGTGTAAAATTTAATTGGCTATATATTCATTTATAGCATTGCTAATTAAGCTTAAATTGAATGCATGTTAAATGTGCAATAAAACAGTTACTATAATGCATTTGTCAAGTTAATACATTTGTGCTTAACAATTATAATCTATAAATATTTCTTAGTTACAACAGATTTTGGAAGAAAATAAAACCGATTTAAAATAAGACACAATTTTGTCAAAGATACATATTCATGAACAAAAATGACTGCTAATATTATACTAAAAGGGTTAACAGTTATTGTCTCGGGATGGAAGAGCTGTTAGCACATTTGTTTGTTTCAATTTGGTTATTCATATTTGATGCCTTTTGTAAAACGAACATGCATAACTCATGTAAAATAAGGACTCTTAAAACATTAAAAACACAAACTACCATGGGAGGATGAGAGTTAGAAGATAGCACTAAACTACAAAGTAACATTTATCAGGCATCTGTCAGTTGCAGCCAGGATACAGTGCCACAATCACCACTCTATTTACAATGCCATATTCACAAAAGTCCTTTTACGATATAATTTTTATATTCATTTAACAGATAGTGACCTGAGTTTCAAGGAGGTTAAAACTATACAAGACCTACGATGCAGAGCCCATGAGCTCTCTTACATAAAGATTCCTTTAGTCTATTTATTTAACTGCAAAATTTTACTTTTCAGCAAGAGATCTCTACTGCATAAAGAAGTGGTATCGGCCGGGCGCGGTGGCTCACGCCTGTAATCCCAGCACTTTGGGAGGCCGAGGCGGGCGGATCACAAGGTCAGGAGATCGAGACCACGGTGAAACCCCGTCTCTACTAAAAATACAAAAAATTAGCCTGGCGCGGTTGTGGGCGCCTGTAGTCCCAGCTACTCGGGAGGCTGAGGCAGGAGAATGGCGTGAACCCGGGAGGCGGAGCTTGCAGTGAGCCGAGATCGCGCCACTGCACTCCAGCCTGGGCGACAGAGCGAGACTCCGTCTCAAAAAAAAAAAAAAAAAAAAAAAAAGAAGTGGTATTTTATATGCAAATAGTATTAAAGTTATTAAGTGTTGTCATTATTTTCTGTGACCAATGAATTAGAATTTTGTTTTAACTGCAGTTTCTCAGGTTAGTATGCAGGTGGAATTAACTGATATTGGTCAAAGATGAGGCCAGAAAGTGATAATGTGAATACATAAAATGACTTTCTTGTAGATGTATGCCTTTTGTAAAAACAAATGTTTCTTATTTATTAAGAGACAAAAGAGAACTTTTAATACCCAGCATAAAAGCCTGAGTATCTGAGGGCTTTATCTGAGAGCATTAAGATTGTGTTTAGAGTTACGTCAAGGAATTGGCTTCTACAAAGTGATTTCGTTGCTTTGTTATGGCTCTCTTAAGGGAAGGAATTGAAAATATAATTTGTAATGTATGGGGACATATTTTATTAAATATATGAGGACTCTAAAAGAACAAGGATCTTGAGATCTTTTTTGTGATTCTATAGCATATGTGCTAATACATTCTAAAAGGACAATGTTCAAATACAAACTGCATATAGGATAATATTTGTCTTTAATAGAAAATATAGGGAAAAAATGTACAGTAATCAAGTGTAGACAACATATGTTCATTATCATATCAACAGAAAAAATCGATTATTCAATTTATCATAATAACATAATTGCAATGAAAATACTAGCTAGTGGGAGTGTGTCATACCTTTCCAAAGATACATTCCAGGTGTCCAGGGCCTGTTACTGACAGAATAAATTTGGCACTCTAGTCACTGAAAACCAGCTCTAGAAACCTTTTAAAGACATGGATTAGAGAGTTCCTTTGGCACGAGGTAAATAACAGGTGGTGATGATTGACAGATTAAGTGGGAGCCTCTCAACTATTTACTCCTGTGGTTACTGAGAGTGACAGGGAGTTTATAATTCTGCTTCTGTGGATTGGGATAACTCTTCTGGACTGAGAAAGCCTGACATGCTGCTGTAACTAAATGATAAGTGGAGCCCAGTCTCCACCTGCTCACTGAGGCTCCTAAACATTCTGCTTTCCTCTCCTGGTTTGATGTTGCTCTTTCCTACTGGCCCTCCAGATGGGCCTGTGTCAGGCTCTTCGAATGCTCAGACTTGTTTTCTGGGACATGTGATAGACATCAATAAAATCACCTGACCCCTTTGTTCATCAGGAAGAGACATGTCCCAATATTGGGAAGCCATAAGGAAAGATTTATTCATCTTCACAGCTGTCAGAGAAACAAGTATTTGTAGTAACTGTGTGTGTGTGTGTGTGTGTGTGTGTGTGTGTGTGTGTGTGTGTGTGAGAGAGAGAGAGAGAGAGAAAGAAAGAGAATACCTCACTCTTTCCTGCACATGTTATGCATGTTCCTCTCTCTATATTGGGCTATGTTTTGTCTCCCCATTGCAATGTAAGGTCTAAAACTGAGGCTGAATGTTTCATGCTGTCTTGACATCTAGTTAAATCAGGAGGCCTTCAAATTGCCTAACCATATATTTACCTCTTCATGGTGCTCCCACAGATAAAGGCCTCTAGTCAAACAACTCTCCTTGTTAAAGAAGAAAGGTACAATATCTGCTTATTTCTAAATAAAGGGTTTCAGTTCTCTGCTCACCCAGTAATTACTAAAACAAGTAAACCACATCCTGCATGGCAACCAGGGGTCACCCCACCCTCTTCACACTAAACAATCTGCTTCCCACACTGCCTGCTTGGTCACTTTGTTTCCAAATGTAATCCATGTGGGGGCCTATGGAGTTCTGTGCCCTCCTGCTCCAGACTGTGAGTATATGGGGCTAAGAAACTGCTGTAGATCTCATTTGGCCAGTGTTGGGTGTTGTGTGGTTGGTCATCCTCATCACCCTATTGTGGCGGCCCTTTCTTACCAACAGTGTGAATAGTAGGTGGTTAAAACTCCTATGCATTCTTTGGCCAACCATCCTTTATGCTCAGTTCTATTCCTTCCACTTAAAATAAGCATTTCTCATTGTAGTGGAGGACACAATCGTTTCTCTTCTCAAATGCCAGATTAGTGCCCTTAATTTCAGCCCTCCCAACACATTCTTTTGTCCCTTATAAGACCAACTTGCCATTGTGTCTGCTTAATACACTGGACTTGTTATATCTTTGAGACTAGTTACTGAGTTTGTTGCTTCTTTGTTCTACACAGTCCTTTACATTGAAAATGCAGTAAGTACGAAATAAAATTGATTTGTAGATAAAAAGTCAGATGGTTTATTTCTTAAACTGGACCTTATCTTCCTTTCCAATTTAGACCATCTTTTTTTTTTTTTTTTTTTTTGTAATAAGTCTTGCTTCTGGATCATAAGTGAAAATAAGTATATATTCCCCATGACTACTAGCATATAAATAATGCTTGAAAGCATATATTCTATTAACAGTGAATCAACTGCATTATTTTTATTATTAGAGACAGAATAATTTACTATTCTGTATTAATATTAGTTGTATTATTGTTTTACTCTTTATTATTTGGAGAGTCTTATTTCTCTTGCTGGCCCCAGTTCCCATTCCTTAATTATGTGCAAACACCAACCTGAGCCCTGAGCCCTTGCCTTAGATCTATTCTTTTTCTATATACTTTCCTTAGGTGAACAGATCATATGTTAAGTCTCAGTTCTTACTTCATAGTGAGATACACCAACTTTCACATGAAATTGCAGTCCTCTATCTGTGCTATGCATTAATTTATAAGAAGAAATAGTGAATTCACACTCTTCATTTTAAAATTTAACTCATTTTTTCACATAACTTATTTCATTTTTAACATTTTAAACAGAAACATAATCACTCTGCTAGGTATTTATCCTAAAATGTTGGAATCATCTTTGATTCTTTCTTTTTCTTCCATTTTTCTATAATCACATAAGTAGCAATCCTTGGAGAGGAAAATACAAAAACTGGACTGACTGGAAAAAATAATTCTATAAGGGAGAGATAATTCTTTAGGGGCTTCACATAATGTAAATATTGGGAAGCAGAATATATTTATTTTATGTATTTAGATGCAGTGCTCTCATTCACCCACACTTGAATGACCTGTGAACAGAAAGAGACATGTCATCATTTTTGTGTTACTTCAGTTTCTCTTCTCAAGTAACCTTACATAGCTTAATACTATTTACAAACTAATTTTAATCAAATGTCAAAAATATTTATCTTTATAAGCTTCTCCCTAAAATTAATTATGCTTTTTCTGAGTATTAGTACTATATAAAATTATGTTGATTAATAAAATAGAAGAAAGAAAAATGATAAATACGAATTTTGTCTACTTTGTAGACTTGCTTTGAAATAATTGGAAAAATTATTATGCAAGTATTTTGGTACCCTGATTGTCTTTGTTATTGGCTGTCAGAGAATTGGCAGTCAACCAGAAAGTACAGGTAGACTGTGAAAACATTTAAAATGGAACAATATTATTACCTGTGAAACTAATTTAGAATGTGAACTCACTTTACCTACTTGTCTTCTTAGAGGCACACACAAAAGTATAGATTTAAATACGCCAAGGGTATAGACTTTCTTTATGAGACTATAGCAAATCTCACAGACAACCCATAGATACAATAATTCAAAAGCAAGATTAATGATTTCATCACAATTTGAAATACATTAGCAGCAATATTTCCATGGACATGTGTGAATTCTGTTCTCTATTACAATAGAGGACATGTGCTTTATAAACATTGTCTTCCCTGAGGTTAAACATGTACTTAAATGCAAGTAATTAATTTAATACATTTTAAAGGGTCATGTGAAATATGGCTATCTGCAAGTAGGAATCATTAAAAATGCTTATTTCCTATGAATATTTGGAAGTAAGTTACACAGGGATGTTATTTGTTCAGAAATAACTTTATGACTTCACTGTATCATGGATTTCGGTAATATGTTTTCAAGGAAAACAAGATAGACCTATTTAAAGGAAATATTTGCAGACAAATTTTGAAAAATAATAATGACAAATATAAACACAATAAAATTGAGACAAAGAATAGGATATACACACATACATATGTTTACATTTACTATGGATTACTGATTAATCTCTCAATGGCTGCCATAAGTGACCTCAAGTGTAGGCTATTAAAAGGACAACCGTAGTAGTTAAGTCTTTCTGAAAACTGGTTAGAGTTCAGCAAGTCTTTTCCATGATTTTTCTTGGATTTGGCTGATTAATGCTGAGGACTAATGAAGATTTAGGTTGGTTTTGTCTATATATCTAAATCTTAGTCAAGAGAGGAGGATTAGAGGAGTGGAAATCTATTAGCACATTTCCTGAAGTAAGGGACTCAATGAATTTTTCAATTCAACTCTCTGTATTTTTTAAAAAATAAAAACTCACTCAAATGAGAGTTTTAAACCTTTTCCATCAGAGCTAAGTACAAAGTAGATTGGAATGGTAAAGATATGTACCATTCTTAATTTCTCAGTTCATTTTCAATTATCGTTCCCTCCGCATATTCCTTCATCATTCATATTAATTTTATAAGCTGCTGAGATAGCACATATGGTTGAATTATGTAATCAAACTGACATGAATCAGAGATGAAATCCAGTATCAAGATTTAATAATTATTTCAAAGGTACAAGTAATTACGAAATAAAATGTCATGTATAAAAAAATGCAAATTAGAAGGAGATTTAATTTCACAGTTACTGGATTGATGATAAGGAAACAATGGGAACGTAGAGGGAAATAGGACCTTTCAAACAATTTTGTAAAGATGGAAATTTGCACAAAGTTACACAGCATAATTTTACCATGTATGTATTTCAAATTTTAAAATGTGCATACTCTTTTACTGAAATATATATTTTTTTATATATATATATACACACACACACTGGAGCACAGCAGAATTACATACAAGTATAGTGAAAGCAATGTGAGTACAGAAAAATAGAAAACAAATATATCAGAAAGATATTTCATTCAGTTTATATATTCTCCAAGAATACAGAGCTGTATAAGAATATGTTTCTAAACTTTAAAATAGTAATAGTTGCAACAAATGAGATAAAATATTATGCCATTTGTTTATGTACTCACATGAGCATATATTTATATATTTCTATAAATTTATAGAAAGCTAAGTCAAGAAACAGTTACCTCAAGTGTACAAGCTAAAATAAGAGAGATAATGATTGTATAAAGGAAACATCAACAGAGGTCTCTATTAATCTATACTCTCATATTTTTATGACCAAAATGTATTATGTCTATAATAATAAAATTTAAAAAATAATTTTCAGCAAAGATGTTATCATTTCATTGAAAATTTTAGAAAAATAAACAAGGAAAGCCAATAGAGAAAATAGTAATAATCATAAAATCCAAACTTAATAAGTGAGAAAAGCAGTGAAAATGAAAAGTAAATTCAAGAGCTTTTTGTTTGAAGAAACCAGTAAATAGAAAACAAATAGTTACAAACACAAATAAAGTTAATGATGTTTTATAACAGAAATGAATATTAAAGTAAATGTGTAAATATTATTTTATAGTCACAAACACTGTACTCAGCCTGTAAATTTGTTGTCTTATCTTTGTTTAGAATGACAACAGGATGTTCTTATTTATTGACAATATCAAGATATGTAGCAAACATATATCTTTTAACATAAGTATTGAAAAGTCAGTAGTGCAAAATGAAATCATTTTAGAAGTTGAAGGTTCACAAATGCAAAATCAATATCTGATATTAGTTTTGTCTTTGAAGCAAAAGAAAAACTAATATTCACGGTATTCATTTTAATTCAGAAAGACCCAAATCATCCCAAATACTGGTAGTACACAAGTCTCAGCAATTTTTGATTCATATATATGTAGAATGCACCAGAGCAGAAAAGTTTTCTTTTTTCTTTTTATGTTTTTTTTGAAACAGGATCTCACTCTGTTGCCCACATTGGAGTGCAGAGGCACGATCATGGCTCACTTCAGCCTTGACCTGTGGGGCTCAGAAAATCCTCTCATGTTAGCCTCCCAACTGGCTAAGATCACAGGTGAGGGCCAACATACCTGCTAATTTTTAAATTATTATTTGTAAAGACGAGGACCCCTTATGTGGCCTATGATGATCTTGAGCTCCTGGCCACAAGAGATTCCTCCCGCCTTGTCCTCTCAAAGTGCTGGGATTATAAATGTAAGCCCTAGCACCTGGCCAGAAAAATTTTCTGAATGATTTTTCCCTTTGTGTTCCATACACAACTAATAAATTTATTCCATGCATTTGTATCTATTCTGGCATTGTCAGGTGCTCAGATGAGACACATCGCACTCCAAGAGTGAGTTCCAGTCTGAACAATATCTTAATACCATCCAGATGGTAGGGTCTCTGACAAATAGTCTGGCTCGAACATTGAGGACAGGTGTGGGTAGATCCATCTAGGCTCAGCTCAGCTGTTGGCAGAGAACCAATAACTGGAATATAATTTCCCAAGGTGGCAATGATTTGTGTCAGGTTGAGCAAAGTAAAACATAATGTAGTTTCTAGAAACTACATGATTTTGTTCAAATTATTCATTTGACTATGTCTTGTTTTTAATAGTTAACTGTAAGATACTGTCATACTCAATTAATTAATTTTATTATTTATTTTTAATTGACAATAAAGGTGATGCACATTTGTGGTAGGCAACATGATGTTTTGAAATATATGTGCATTGTAGAATAACTAAATCAAGCTAATTTATATTTGCATTACCTCGTGTACTGATTTCTTTGTATGTGTGCGTGCACGTGTGTGGTGAGATACCAATTAATTTGGCATTTTGTTATTTTTTATGTTTTTCAGTGAGACAAGGTCCCTAGATCTATAAGTGATTTCTGTCTTACTGGTTGATATGGTTTGGCTGTATGCTCACCCAAATCTCAACTTGAATTGTATCTCCCAGAATTCCCGTGTTGTGGGAGGGACCCAGGGGAAGGTAATTTAGTCAGGGGGGGGTCAGTCTTTCCTGTGCTATTCTCGTGATGGTGAATAAGTTTCACGAAATTGGGCTTCTCAGGGCTTTCCGCTTTTGCTTCTTCCTCATTTTTGCTCTTGCTGCGACCATGTAAGAAGTGCATTTCACCTCCTGCCATGAATCTGAGGCCTACTCAGCCGTGTGGAACCGTAAGTCCAGTGAAACCTTTTTTTCTTCTCGTTCTCAGGTCTTTATCAGCAGGGTCAAAGCAGACTAATACACTGGTCATCTGGATAAGGTTTTATGGAGCCCAATCTTTTCATAATGTAAAGCAGAAGACACCTTTTTATTATTATACTTTAAGTTCTAGAGTACATGTGCACAACGTGCAGGTTTGTTACATATGTATCCATGTGCCATGTTGGTGTGCTGCACCCATTAACTTGTCATTTACATTTCTAATGAGAGGCTGAGTAGGATAACACTAGCGGGAGTTTGGAGATCTTATGTTAAGGTAAGCATACTTGCTCTGGCTCACTCTGGGCCAACAGGCCATACATTTATGGAAAAAGCAAGCAGGACTGATAAAATTCAAGGTAATACTCCATAATGAAGCATCTGAGGAGACTTCTAGGGCAGGTGTTAAATATTTTAGTTCTCGAAGCCTTACACAGGAAAATATGATTAAGAATGATTACAATCTATATCTCAGCAAGAGTAATCCCCTGCTACTCCAAAGACTACCAGCCTTGCCATCACCTGGGAGCCTGTTAAAAATGCAGAATTTCAGGTCCCACCCCAAACCTACTAAATCAGAATCTGAAATAGTATAACTTTAAATAATACCAATAATAATAATAAAGAGGAAGGAGGAAAAATTTGGGAGGTGAGATATGTTTATGGCTTTGATGGTGGTGATAGCTTTACAGATGCAAACTCATCAAGATGTATGCCTTAAATATGTGCATTAAATATGTCAACCATACCTCGGTGGTTGAATGAAATAGATGAATAAAACTTGTTCAAGTGATATGTATGTATATCAGTTTGAGAAGCACAGTTCTTACATACCTCATATACAGCAAATGGTTGGCCTATGCCACTGAAGAATTTTTGAAGCATTTACTGTAAATTCATCATTTATTTGCCAACAAACAATTAAATATCTAAGACTAGTTTAGTCTAGAAGGATAGAAATCATTGACAATAGCACAGGCCAGAGTACAGCTTTTAACACCCGCTTTTCCAAAACATATAGGTATGATTATAATCGGAATTAGTTGTTTTCCTTTTCCCATTTTATCTGGTGGTGATAAGGAGTTTAAGTATGTGTGCCCTTTGATATGTGAATATTAATATTTTCTTTGTGATGTCCAAATGAGGTGATGCCATGCTTGTTTGTTTCTTTGTGTGGAAAATACTGTGTAGTTGGTGGCATGTGTCTAACTTTCTGATTGTTACTATCAGAGCAATTTCCAAGAAAATCTGGTATAGTCTGTTTCAGCAAAGGTCAAGAGGCTTTAATATGTATTCCTGGGTCAAGACAAAGTAGATCATGTTGTATAAGAGGACATTATTGCGTAGGATCTTCAGGGAAAGTGACTTGACTTATAAATGATAAATCAAAGGCAGTGCAAATGATCTTGACAATATACAGCTATTTTATTACTGGAACATGTATTTGTGATTTGTTAAAGGTCTGGAGGAAAGGCAAGCAATTTCTAAAGCTGTCTATGGTTATTTTGTAAGAATATAATACTGTTTTTCCCTTTGGTATGGTTCTTATACTTTTGAGGGCAAAAGTTATTTTTTTCAGGACGTTTTAAATTTGTGTTGTTACAATTTTTAGTCCCTTTGTTCTTTATCATCTCATTTCTCCTTTTAACTTTTTCCAAAATTGAGAGAGATGATTAAAATGCAGGAATTTGTTTTATATATATATATATGAATGATATGAAAGTAGAGACAGAGTAAGGAAGGAATTAAATAACTCCTTTTTTGTTGTTTTGGGTTTTTGTTTTTAGTAACTTACATAATAAACTCTTGATGCAAGAAAAGCATTGATTAACATATAAGTTAAACATACATTTGATGCACAACATTCGTATCCATTTATCTCGAGATGTTATACAAAATCCATTTTTAAGTTTAGGAAAGGATGCAAAGGATAGAACTTGCCATTAAATAATGGCATAAGTTATGTGCTGACAATCAGCTCTTCAGACAACAAGTAAAAACTCTGGTTGATAATTTGTAATGTTTGCTGACTTAGGTGGTGTATATATATATTACTGATGATTTCAGCTAACGATGTTTTGCAACCAGTTTGCAAAATTCCTGAACATTGAACCACTGACTCACAAGCTGATAGAAAGCGGCTCTTGCACACCACTGGCTGTAAGAACTGCTTCACCTATATTCTGAGCCTAACAGAGGTATACAGAACAAAATTCAAAGAAGTTTGCATATATTTTGTTACAGTGAGCATTTTTTACCGTAACTTATCAGTGTTCGTTTGTTAATTTGAGACAGAGTGTGCAAAAAAAAAAAAAAAAAAAAAAAAAAAAAGGTACATGGGAATAATCTGAAGAGACAAGTTACCTTCTGGTGTTTGTCATGGAGTATCCAGTTTTAAAAGGTCTTGACTTTTGCCCTTCTTTATATTTGTCATTTTAGGAAAGATCCTGTAAACTTGCTGCATCTCCAAATAAGTATATTTGGAAAGTCATTTTGGTTTTAAGAAAATGAATTTTATCGGAAACAAAAAAGAAAAAAAAAAGTAGGCCTAATCTTTACCTAAAGAAACCTGAGCACATATTTTATTTTGAGAAATATTCTTTGCTTTAACTTTAATCCAAATATGAAGACATTTTATGTTCTCTTATAACTATACTGTAACGCTTAATTAAAAAAATTAAATCTTCTACAAAGAAATTAGAGAAAATACAAAAAAAAATAGAGCACTTAATAGTTTAGATTGCATTTATACCAAAAGAAATAAGGATAATGAAAAGAAAAATACAGTTTATCAAGAACTGTAGAAGGTGTGAGATTTTATCCTATATGTAAGCTAACAAACTAGCCTGCCATAGTTTCAAATAGATGATGTCAGAATACCTGAGAGTCCTGGATCAGAGACAAAGAACTTTATTATTCATGGCCCAGCAAGAAGTATAAGCTTTATGTTTGCACAGATTCCTCTTAACCCCCAAGTTCCATAGGGTGAGATTCTTTTCTGTGAAAGCTGAGGAACCTTGAGCTTAGGGAGCCTGAATATTTTATAATAGGCTGCAAGCAAACCTGCCCATCCTTTACCACATAAAGGAAGATTATCTTTATAATACCGGACAGCACACAGGCACACACTCTGATCCAGATGGAGACACTATATCTTCTGAAGCTGTTCACTACACCAACATCTTTAAAAATGTAGAACGAACAAAAGCTGCCAGTGCTTCTGATTGCAAGATGAGCAGAAATGTGAGAGATCCACAGATACTTGTCTCCTAAAACATGAATGTGAACATTTGAGGTACTGCCTGGAACACCCATTCAATTTTTTTTCATTTTTAAAAGTGCCATATTTATTACTCAAGACAGCGTTAGAGTCAAATTCCAATTTTAATGGATTTTAAGTAATTATAGTAATTATCTCAGTAATGTGTTATCCAAAAATTGAAAAGAAAATTAAAGATGCCGGTGAGTATAACAACATTCAGACAAAAAGAACTTTAGACTTTTAAAACTCTAAAAGTCCACCATACTTAAGAATGATTTTCATGGATATTTATTTTTACAACATGATCTAGATAAGTGTTGGCAAAGTACAGCCCATGGGCCAAATCTGTCCTACTACCAGCTTTTATAAACAACATTTTATTGGAATACAGGGACATTCAGTTGTTACTTATTGTCTATGGCTGCTTTTGCACTAGAATGACAGAGTGCAATAGTTGTGACAGAGAAAGTGTGGCCGACAAAAGTGGTCCCCAGCCTTTTTGACATCAGGGACTGGTTTCATGGAAGATAATTTTTCCATGGACAGGGTGGAAGGGGAACAATAAGATGGTTTCGGGATGAAACTGTTCCACCTCAGATCATCAGTCATTAGGTTCTCACAAGGAGCATACAACATAGATCTACCACATGTGCAGTTCACAATAGGGCTTGTGCTCCTATGAGAATCTAATGCTGCCACTGATCTGACAGGAGACAGAGCTCAGGCGGTAATGTTCGCTCACCCACTGCTCACCTCCTGCTGTGTGGCCTGGTTGCTAACAGGCCAAAGACTGGGTTGGGAACCCCTGGTCTACAAAACCAAAAATATTTACAATCTAGCTGCTTACAGATGTATGTTGACTCCTGATCTAAATTCCACAAAAATCATATCACAACAGACACTACAGCATTTTAAATAACATGTTTTAGGAATAAGTTTTGATTTGCATTGTCAATGGTGATTAATTGATAGCTTTACAAGGGATGTTTGAGAAGTTTTAGCTAATCTTTGGAGGTTTGTTTCTATATAGCATATGCATATTTAGACATTTATAACTATTTTCGATAAAATTATTCACAGTATTTTAATAGGTTAAACGTGTATGTCCTTGTTCCCAACACAAGGGCATTTTTTTTATAGATTACTTGGCCAATAATGTCTAGTAAAATCCTCATAGAAAGTGTATCGCTTTCCAATATCCGAATATACTCCTTGGTTTCTACTATGTCAATACCCTGGATTTTGGGGAGTGAGGTTGGTAGTGGGACTGTATTGTAATTTCAAGACCTTTACCTTAATTCATAGTTTGGGTTAGTAGAGATTATCATTTTACATATCCAGTTAGCACCTGCATTCTGTAAGGGAGACACCATACCTGAAGCTTTCTGTGGTTCTATCCATAGCCCATGTTACAGTTTCAGAAGGTATCACTGGGCTTCCCATTTAAAAGATTGGGGAATTTGGGGCATGCAAAGAGCCCGTGAGGCTAATTATTTCAACATTTTTTATTTCATCCTAAGTTTGGCCTTCCTACATTCATTTTCGTCAAACATACACTTGGGCCAGCTTCTCTGCTTTCATTCTAATTGTTCTTTTTCCCTTCAGCTAGTTTTGGGCTAATCACATTCAGGAACCAGGAAAATGCATTGTTTCCCCAGAGTTCAGTTAATTGATAGTGCTGTGTCCCAACAGCTGAAAGACAGTTTTGTGACCAGCTCCTTTTCTAACCTCCTGGAAATAGAGGTCCTGATAACTTGTTGATTAACAATAGCAGTATTCAAAATTGAATATTGTTAATCCCTTTCAACCCTATAATTATTGAAGGCAAGATATAAGAAACAACTTTTTTTCCCATTTAGATACCATAGAAGTTGTGGTCACTAACCAACATTTCTCATATATAAAATGTAGTGAGTTCTGGGTTTAAGGCCAGATTCCTTTTACCTTCTATGCTGGAGGCCTAAGCAATTTTAATTTCATTATGTCTGAAGTTGCATGAACACTAATTTCGGTTATTTTAAAAATATACTTACTCCCAACATTAACCTGTATTATCTGCATTCATCTGTAATACAACTTTGAAGCAAAAGTTTTAAAATAAGTCTATTTTGAATATTTTTACATTTAGAGTTTTATATCTCAATTTTAGAATTTGAATTTTTGTTGGTGAGGTACTCAGAGTAAAAAGAGAATCAAGTTTGAATCTCTGGTGCTAAAAAGCATTTCTTCTTTAAACCCAGTTGGTTTATAAGTATATCAGCTCATTCTCACATTGCTATAAAGAAATGTCTGAGGCAAGGTAACTTATAAAGAAAGGAGGTTTAATTGGCTCATGGTTCCCCAGGCTGTACAAGAAGCATGACTGAGGAGGCCTCAGGAAACTTTAAATCATGGCAGAAGGCAAGAAGAAAATAGGCAGATCTTAATATGGCCAGAGCAGGAGGAAGTGGCAGGGAGGTGCCACACACTTTTTAACTACCAGATCTCTCTATCACGAGAATAGCACCAAAGAGGGAAATCTGCAGCCATGATCCAATCACCTCCCACCATGCCTCACCTCCAACAATGGGGATTACAACTTGACATGAGATTTGGACAGAGACACAAATCCAAACCATGACATTCCATCCCTGGCCCCTCACCAATCTCTGAACTTATCAGATTGCAAAATACAATCATCCCCTCTCATCGGTCCCCCAATGTCTTAACTCATTTCAGTTAATAAGTTCATAATCCAAAGTCTCATCTGAGACAAGGCAAGTCCCTTCAGCCCGTGAGCCTATAAAATCAAAGACAAGTTAGTTATTTCCAAGATACGATGGGGTACAGGCATTGGATAAATACTCATGTCCCAAAAGGGAGAAATCAGCCAAAAGAAAGGGGCTGCAGGCCCCATTCTAGGCCAAAATCCAGCAGAGAAGTCATTACA
Source organism: Macaca mulatta (assembly GCF_049350105.2). Lineage (NCBI taxonomy): Eukaryota > Metazoa > Chordata > Mammalia > Primates > Cercopithecidae > Macaca > Macaca mulatta. Next base: position 130,173,712 of record NC_133411.1, read on the forward strand.
ACTTAAAGCTTCACAATAATCTCCTTTGACTTCATGTCTCACATCCAGGGAATACTGATGGAAGGGGTGAGCTCCCTAGGCCTTGGGTAGCTCTGCCCTGGGGATCAATAGTTCAGACCCCAGGGCTATTCTCAAGGACTGGTGTTCAGTGCCTATGGCTTTTCTAGGTGCATTGTGCAAGCTGCCAGTGTATCTATCATTCTGGGTTCTGGAGGACAGTGGTCCCCTTCTCACAGCTCCACTAGGCAGTGCTGTAATAAGGAATTGTGTCGCGGCTCCAACTCCACATTCACCCTCCACACTGCACTAGTAGAGATTCTCCATAAGGACTCTGCCTGTGCAGCAGGCTTCTGCCTAGATGTCGAGGCTTTTCCATACATCTTCTGAAATCTAGGCAGAGGCTCCCAAGCCTCAACTCTTTCACTCTGCACAACTGCAGGCTTAACACCATGTGGAAGCTGCCAAAGCTTATGGCTTGCACCCTCTGAAGCAGCAGCCTGAGTACATGGTTCCCTTTAGTGACTGCTGAAGCTGGTGCTGCCAGGATTCAGGGAGAAGTTTCCCGAGGCTGTGCAGGTGCCTGGCCCATGAAACCATTCTTCCATTCTAGGCCTCCAGGCCTGTGATGCAAGGGGCTGTTGCAAAGGTCTCTAAAATGCCTTTGGGGCCTTTTCCCATTTTCTTGGCTATTAGTACTTGCCTTCCTTTTAGTTATGCAAATTTCTGAAGCTGTTTTGAATTCTTCCTGAGAAAATGCGTTGTTGTTTTTCTACTGTACAGCCAGGCTGCAAATCCTCCTAGCTTTTACACTCTGCTTCCCTTTTAAATATAAATTCCAGTTTCAGGTCATTTGTTCATGCATATGAGAAAGGCTTTTAGAAGCAGCCAGGCTGCTTCTTAAATGCTTTGCTTCTTAGAAATTTCTTCCACCAGATACCTTAAATCATCTCCCTTAAGTTTAAAATTCCACAGATCCCTAGAGCAGAGGCACAATGCCACCAATCTCTGCCAAAGCACAGCAAGAGTGAACTTTACTCCAGTTCCCAATAGCTTCCTCATTTCCATCTGAAACCACCTCAGTCTGGACTTCACTTTCCAGATCACTGATTCATCACTCATTCATTGATATCACTCATTCATTGATATGAAATTCCATATTAGCATTTTGGTCACAACCAGTCAACAAGTCTCTTAGAAGTTCCAAACTTTCCCTCATCTTCCTGTCTTCTTTTGAGCTCTCCAAACTGTTTTAATCTCTGCCCATTACCCAGTTCCAAAGCCGCTTCCACATTTTCAGGTATCTTTATAGGGATTCTCCACTCCTAGGTACCAATTTTCTGTATTAGTCCATTCTCACATTGCTACAAAGAAATCCCTGAGATCGGGTAATTTATAAAGAAAAGAGGTTTAATTGGCTTATGGTTCTGCAGGCTGTACCAGAAGCATGATTGGGGAAGCCTCAGGAAACTTTTGATTATGACAGAAGGCAAAGGGGTAACAAGTGCATCTTACATGGCTGGAGCAGGAGGAAGAGAGAGAGTGAACAGGAAGGTGCCACATACGTTTAAACAATCAGATCTCATAAGAACTCTCAGGAGAACAGCGTCAAGAGAGGAAATCTGCTGCCATGACCCAATCACCTCCCACTAGGCCTCACCTCCAACTCTGGGGATTGAAATTCAACATGAGATTTGGGCAAGGGCACAAATCCAAACCTTATCAATAAGATAGCAGACAAAGTCTAGTTTACCTGTTAAGAGAGAGCACATACATTAACAAATATAGTGTAAAAGTGGTAACATAGTTTAGGCATTAAACTTTGTTACATAATTATACCTCTTTTACTATATTTATGTCTATACTGTGTTTTCAAATTTGGCATATTATGAAAATTATATTATTTTCCTGGTAATATATCCAAATAGTATCTTATCAAAATCATTGTTATATCAAAGCAAAAGATTTTGGCATGTATTCTTACATCTTTTGTAGTGTTTTTCTTAATAAGCTAGCAGCCCAGGAGTTGGTTCCAAACATTTACTCTGGCATAATGTGGCCTGTTTAATTATCTTTTTTATCTTTTTAGCTGTACATATCATGAATAAGCCATCTAAACTTTCTGCATTTAAACATTCTTTAGGGTAAAATAACGACAACAATATTATGTGCCTCAATTCCTCTAAAAGTGTATCATCGTATGCAAATAATAGGAAGAATAATAGGAAGAGGGCATGAGTCCAGAAAATGTTAGCTATCTTTGAGATCATGTTAGTGGTCATCCTATTAGAGTGGCATTTCATGTTTCTTTTGTTTGTTGTTTATATTTGAACTCAGGTTAAGTACATGGTTTTGTTCTGAGCCCAAAATGGAATTCAGTTGTAAATAATAATTTATTCTCTTTTTCTTTTCATGATAGGATCTGAAATGTTTTAAATACATTACCCATTTTAAGGAAGAGGGGAAACATTATGGGGTTTAGGATAGCAGAGTGAACATCAGTGATGTAGGAGTTGACAGAAGGATGTCATAATCAGTGAACTTGATTAACTTGTTACAGTGACAACACTTTTACCTTCTATTTCTTTTTCCAATGGCATTGTAGAATTAAGTATTTCATAAAACCAGAGAGCCCTAAAGTAGGGACTGAAACGATGCTCCTTTTATGAAAATTAGTGACAGTTTTCTACAGGCTTTAACATGTTTGGATATACTTTTATTATTATTTGTTATTTAATGATCGATTTATTGATCTTTAAACAAAAACATTCTCTGTCAGTACATTATGCAATTATTGCATCAAAAACTTATAGATGTAAAACAAGATTTTTCCTAAACACTCCAACACTGATTATAAACTTAATCACATAAATTTTATCTTAAATGTAATACATTAGATTCTCCAAAATGCTTTTAGCCTCTCACATGATACTTTTCCCTGGGGTTTGGGAGTTAGGTCTACTCAGGGAAGAAGGTTTTGTGTATATGTATATACAGTCTACTCAGGGAAGGTTTTACATATATATGTGTGGGTACACATATATATGTGTGTGTGTGTGTATATATATATATATGATCTACCCAGGGAAGATGGTTTTATACACACACCCACACACACATAATTTGCTAGTGGTAGCTTTTGCCTCAGGGTTGATGGCTGCTTACTGATCAGGATAGTGGTTGCTGAAGGCTGGAGTGACTATGGCAATTACTTAAAATAAGATGACAATGAAGTTTGCTGTATCAATTGACCCTGCTTTTCATGAAAGATTTGTAGCACGTGGTGTTGTTTTACCCACAGCAGAATTTCTTTCGAAATGTGAGTCAATACTCTCAAAACCTACATTTATGTAATACTCTAGATCTTCTGTTTTCATTTAACAATGTTCACAGTATCTGCACCAGAAGTAGATTCTATCTCAACAAAATACTACTCATTCATGAGAAACAACTACTCATTTAAGTTTTATGCTGACTCAGCAATTCAGTCACATCTTCAGGCTCCACTTCTAATTACAGGTCTCTTGCTTTTCCACCACATTTGTAGTTATTGTCTCCACCAAAGTTTTGAACTCCTCAAAGTCATGCATGGGAGACAGGATCAATTTCTTCCAAAATCCTGTTAATGTTGACATTTTGACTTCCTCCCATGCATCATGAATGTTCCTAATGTTATCTCGTAAATCCAGTCCAAAAGGTTTTTAATTTACTTTGCCCAGATCCACCAGAAGAATCATGACCTATGGCAGCTATAGTCTTATCAAATGAATTTCTTAAATAATTAGAATTGAAAGTCAAAATTACTCTTTGATCCATGGCCTACAGAATGGATGTTGTGTTAACAGACATGAAGACAACATTAAAATCCTTGTACATCACCATCAGAGCACTGAGTGAGTAGGTACACTAACAATGAGTAGTAATATTTTGAAATAAATGTGTTTTTCTGGGCAGTAGGTCTCAACAGTGAACTTAAACTATTCAGTAAACCATGCTGTAAACAGATGTGCTGTCATTCTGTCTTTGAGTTCCATTTACGGAACATAGGCAGAGTAGATTTAGCATAATTCTTAAGGGCCTTTAAATTTTTAGAATGGTAAATGAACATTGGCTTTGATGTAAAGTCACCTGCTGCATTAGCGCTTAGCAAGAGAGTCAGTCTGTTGTTTGAACTTTGAAGCCAGATATTGACTTCTCCTCTCCAACTATGAAATTCTTAGGTGGCATCTTATTTCAATAGAAATTTCTTTTGCCTGCATTAAAAACCTGCTCTTTAGTGTCTCCAGCTTAATCAATTATGTTAGCTAGATCTTCTGGATAACTTGCTGCAGCTTCCACATCAACTCTTGCTGCCTCGTCTTATACTTTTATGTTATGGAAACAACTTCTTTTCTAACACCTCATGAACTGACATCTGCTAGCTTTAAACTTTTCTCCTGAAGCTTCCTCATCTGTCTTAGTCTTCACATAATTAAAGCCAGATAGGGCCTTTTCTCTGCATTAGTCATTGGCTTAAATTAATGTAGCTGGTTTGACCTTCTATCCAGAAACTAAAACTTTCTCCATATCAGCAATAAGGCGATTTTGCTGTCTCATCATTGATGAGTTCACTGAAGTTAGCACTTTCATTTTTTTTCAAGAACTTTTCCTTTGCATTCACAGCTTGGCTAACTGTTTGGTGCAAAAGGCCTAGCTTTCAGCCTGTCTTGGCTTTTGACATGTTCTCCGCAATACGCTTAATCATTTCTAGATTCTGATTTTAACTGAGATGTGTGAATCATCCTTTCACCTGAATATTTAGAGGCCATTGTGGGATTATTGATTGGCCAAATTTTGTTAGTATTGTATCTCAGGAAATAGGAAGGTCCAAGTAGAAGAAGAGAGATAGGGAATGACCGGTCAGTGAAACAGTCAGAACACACACAACATTTATGCATTGTTTGTTGTCTTATCTATGGGTGTGGTTTGCGGTACTCCAAAACAATTACAATAATAACATCAATGACCACTGATCACAGACCACTATAAGAGCTATAGAAATAATTTAAAAAGCTTGAAAGTTGCAAGAATTGTCAAAATGTGACACAGTAACATGAAGTGAGCACATACTGTTGGAAAAATGGTGCCAATAGACTTGCTACACACAAGGTTGCCACAAATCTTCAGTTTGTAAAAAACACAGTATCTGTGAAATGCAATAAAGCAAAGCATAATAAAACAAGATATTCCTGTATGTCAAACATTACATAAGTATACTACAACTAAAAATATTCTTTGTTAATGTGAAATTCAAATGTAACTGAATATTCTGTATTTTTATTTGCAAAATTTCACTACTCTATAACTGAATTGAGTGGACTTTATAATAAAGTTACAGAAGCAGCAGAAATTCTATCTGTACAAGGTGCAGGGTAGAGAGGTGGTATCTTACTCATACCCCCTCCTTCTGTCACCTTTTCATAAATCGTTTGGTTGCAGCTTCACAGCTCATTTAGTCATCAAAATTATGTCAAGGAGATCAACTTCTGTTCTGAACAAATATCTCTGCATAAGAGTTGGAAGTAGGAAAATAAGCCACATTTAAGATCATTTTATTGTTTTAGTCTACATTTCTTTTGTCATGTGGAAAACTTTCTCCCGCTCAACTTTTGTGTGTATGTCTAACAAAATTTTAATAACATTTTATAAAATAGATCTACTCTTTGTGATAGTTCTAGGTTTGGCATTTATATGAAAATTATTCTTTAGCATGAAAAAAATAAATTTATTATTTAAATATATTCTTATACTTTATCTCCTAATTGGAAGAATGGATAGTGCTTTATTTAGAAATAGACCTTCTGTCTACTCCAACATCACCCACATTTGGACTATAAATCTCAAATTATAAATCATCTGTAACATCCAACATCCCTTCTCTCTTCTATCACAAAGAAAATCTTACCATATGCAGCCATCATCTTGCCCCTGTGCTATGTCAGGGTGAAAGCAAATATATGAGCCCTTGCTTCATATCATTATTTCAGAGTATTGTGATGTTATAAATACTAGGATTCTTTTGTAATAAAGACAGCAAAAAAAAGACTCCAATAAATCTCAACAGTGTGCTATGAATTTAATGCTTTATAAATCCTTTTGGATTAAAAAAATAAAAAGTGGGAAGAAGTATCTTTCCAACTTAAAAATTAAAATGCTCTCATTAATTCAAATAATCATTTTTTTGATCAAGAAGAATAAATTATAGTATTTAAGTAAATACACTTGGAATAAAGAAGTTGTTTTAAAAAGTTCTCTGGTTTAAGTAACTGATGGGTTACTTTTTAAATGAATTCATTATTGAATTATTATTCATTGAATAAATAACTTGGCAGTTTCCAGAAACTAATTCTAGAAAACTAAGTTTCAGGCTGTTAAAAAAGAAATAAAATTGTTCTCGTCTTGATTATTTAATCCACAATATTCACCTAATTCAAATATGAAAGTATTTTCAAACATACAATAGCTACTGTTACATACTGATTATGATGCTGATCTTAAAATTTTATAAAATTATAAAGAGTTTATCAATAACCCAAAATTAAACATGTATTTTTTGATAAAAAAGAGAGAGAAAGCCAACTCAGAAACGTTGAGTGCCACAATAAATTTCATAGGACTTAAAATCAGGGACAGTGCTCTTCCAACTACCTAGGCAACTTTTGTCAGACAACAGTACAATTTCTTTATAATGTACCAAATACACAATTCTCTTCTTAAGATTTAAAGTAGTCTGTCTGGTCTTGTCCCTCAAACAGTATCAGAGAGGCATCAATAATAAAATGGTACTATTTAGTTATTACTTTCATAATTATTTATATGAATAATAGCCTGTCTGAAAAAAGCAATCATTATTTAAACATTTCCTACAATTCTATTTCCCAAAGGTTAATTTTTATGTTTCCAATAAAAGATGTGGAAAATTATTACTGTAATGACTTTCAAATATTTAATGACAGTTTGTTAAATTGGAGACCATATGCTAAATGCTATTAGACACAAGGTAGGTATGACTCCAGCTCTAACTTCAAAGAGTTCAAAGTCTTTCTTATGATCTTGTGAGAAGGGAGATAGCTAAAAATACAAGATAACAATTGAAATATGGTCAATGAGAAATACCAGTCAGTAACTAACATAGGAAGAAGAATTAATTTATAGAGCCTTCATAAAGGAGATGAAACTTGAAAATTAGTTAATAATTATATATTTTGTATTTCAAAATTGCTAAAAGAGTAGATTGTCGTGTTCTCACCACAAAAAAATGATGAGTTGGTAAGATCATGGATATGCTAATTAAGTGGATTTAATCTTTCTATAATGTATACATAGATAAAAACATCACATTGTACCCCATAAATATGCACAATTATTTGCCAATAAAAAATAAAGGAAAAAAGATAAAAGTACCTTTTAATCGTGAGCCTAGAAAGAAGACAAAGTGAATTTCTGGTAAATGGCTAGGAGTTTCTCCTTTAATAACCATCAGTGCACCTATGTTTTTTGGTTTTTTTTTTTTGTTGTTGTTGTTGTTTTGTTTGTTTGTTTGTTTTTGCTTTTCCAAAATTATTTACAAAAAAGTTAGTAACTTTAAAACATGTTTATATACATAGCCTCCTTTGGTCTTATCAACAACCCTCTGAAGTATTTTTTTGGAAAATATTGTTTTCTTCATTTTACAAAGGTACTTTTCATCTATAGAATGAAAGTACAATTCGGAAGCAGGATTAAGAAAGTTCATAATTGACTATGAAAGGCCAAGAGACGTTTCTAAGGTTACATAAGCAAATAAATGAGGCTCTGGTTTGATTTATATAGTATTGCTCTTAATTCAGATTGTCTAGAGAGAATGTATTAAATAAAAGCACATTCTCAAACCTTCAGATATTGAAGAATATGTGATTTAAAAAAAAATCAATAGTTAAGGATGTTAAATTGTTGTGAAACAAAATTGGAATTTTTATTGAGAAAATTACTTTGGATCTAAAATGAGCCATCCCAAGTTTATTTGCTAATTGGGGAAATATAGGGCAGAATTGTTAGTGCTCATTATAGTTATTTACTACATATTGGTGATATAGACTATTAGTTTTTGTATCAGATAGTAAGGGCTTTGAGGAGAGGTTCTTTATGTACTCCTTGCATCAATACAGTGCTGAACACAGATCAGGTGCTCAATGGATATTTGTGTATCTTTATTTTGGTTTTTTTTTTTTAATCCTTTTTTTTTTTTTTTTTTTTTTGAGAGAAGGTCTCAACTCTGTTGTCCAGGCTGGAGAGCAGTGGTGCCATCTTAGCTCATAGCAGCTTGGCTCTCCCCAGCTCAAGTGATCCTCCCACCTCAGTCTCTGGGGTAGCTGGGACTACAGGTGCATGCCACCATGATTGGCTAATTTTTTCTTTCTTTTTTTAAAATTTTTTTTTAGTAGAGACAAAGTCTCACTATATTGCCCAGGTTGGTCTCAAACTCCTGAGTTCAAGACATCCTCCTGCGTCAGCCTCCCAAAGAGTGGGACTGCAGGCATAAGCCACCTTACCCTGCTCAAATTATTAAAAAAAAAAAAAACCAGCCAATATCATACTGAATGGGTAAAAGCTGGAAGCATTCCCTTTGAAAACCAGTACAAGTCAAGGATGCCTTCTCTCACCAATCCTATTCAATAGAGTATTAGAAGTTCTGTCCAGAGCAATCAGGAAAGAGAAAGAAATAAAGGGTATTCAAATAGGAAGAGAGGAAGTCAAATTGTCTCTGTTCGCAGATGACATGATTGTATATTTAGAGAACTCCATCATCTCAGCCCAAAAACTCCTTAAGTCAATAAGCAACTTCAGCAAAGTCTGAGGAAACAAAATCAATGTAAAAAAACACAAGCATTCCTATACACTAATAATAGACAAGCAGAGAGCCAAATGAGTGAACTCCCACTTACAATTGCTACAAAGCAAATAAAATACCTAGGAATACAAATTACAAGGGATGAGAAGGACCTCTTCAAAGAGAACTACAAACCACTGCTCAAGGAAATAAGAGAGGACACAAACGGAAAAACATTCCATGCTCATGGATAGGAAGAATCAATATCATGAAAATGGCCATACTGCCCAGAGTAATTTATAGATTCAATGCTATTCCCATCAAGCTACCATTGACTTTCTTCACAGAACTAGAAAAATCTACTTTAAATTTCATATGGAACCAAAAAAGGGCTCATATAGTCAAGACAATCCTAAGCAAAAAGAACAAAGCTGGAGGCATCATGCTACCTGACTTTAAGCTATACTACAAGGCTACTGTAACCAAAACAGAATGGTACTGGTAGCAAAACAGATATACAGCCAATGGAAGAGAACAGGGGCCTCAGAAATAACACCACACATCTACAGCCATCTGATCTTTGACAAACCTGACAAAAACAAGCAATGGGGAAAGGATTCACTATTTAATATAATTTAATACATTTAATGAATTTAATATAAATTTGCTATTTAATAAATGTTCCTAGAAAAATTGGCTAGCCATATGCAGAAAACAGAAATTGGACCCCTTCCTTACACTTTATACAAAAATTAATTCAAGATGGATTAAAGACTTAAATGTAAAACCTAAAGTCATAAAAACCCTTGAAAAAAACTCAGGCAATACCATTCAGGACATAGGCTTGGGCAAAGACCTCATGACTAAAACACCAAAAGCAATGGCAACAAAAGCCAAAATTGACAAATAGGATCTAATTAAACTGAAGAGCTCTGGCTCAGCAAAAGAAACTATCATCAAAGTAAATAGGCAACCTACACAATGGGCGAAAAATTTTGCGATCTATCCCTCTGACAAAGGTCTAATATCCATAACCTACAGGAACTTAAACAAATTTACAAGAAAAAAGACAACCTCATCAAAAAGTGGGTGAAGAATATGAACAGACACTTCTCAAAAGAAGACACTTATGAGGCCAACAAACATAAGAAAAAAAACTCATCACTGGTCATTAGAGAAATGCAAATCAAAATCACAATGATATACTATTTCATGCCAGTTAGAATGGTGATCATTAAAAAGTCTGAAAACAACAGATGCTGGTGAGGATGTGGAGAAATAGGGACACTTTTACACTGTTGGTGGGAGTGTAAATTAGTTCAACCATTGTGGAAGACAGTGTGGGGATTCCTCAAGGATCTAGAACAAGAAATACCATTTAAGCCAGCCATCCCATTACTGGGTATATACCCAAAGGATTATAAATCATTCTACTATGAAGACCCATGCACATGTTTACTTACTGCAGCACTATTTACAATAGCAAAGACATGGAACCAACCCAAATGCCCATCAATGATAGACTGTATAAAGAAAATGGGGCACATATATACCATGGAATACTATGCAGCCATAAAAAGAATGAGTTCATGTCCTTTGCAGGGACATGGATGAAGCTGGAAACTATGATCTTCAGCAAACTAACACAGGAACAGAAAACCAAACACCACATGTTCTCACTCATAAGTGGGAGTTGAACAATGAGAATGCATGGACACATGGAGGGTAGCATCACACATCAGGGCCTGTCAGGGGGAGGACGGCAAGGAGAGGGACAGCATTAGGACAAATACCTAATGCATGCAGGGCTTAAAATCTAGATGACGGGTTGATGAGTGCAGCAAACCACCATGGCACATGTATACCTATGTAAGAAACCTGTACATGTAGCACATGTATCTTAGAACTTAAAGTAAAATTAAAAAAAAAAAAAGTCATGAATGTAATAGAATCTTATGATCCAAAGAAGTTATTTAATAGAACTGATGGGTATCTCCAATGGCAAAATTAAATGACTAGTTGAAAAATGGGAAAAACATTGACAAATGGATTTTCAGCCAAAGTGTAAAGTCTCAATGCCTGAATGTATTAAGACCATTCTCTCTGACAAATACCTGTGTTCTAGGTACTTCTGAGACAAACTAAGCTTCAGTTGGCAGCCACTTAACAGCTTTCACAACCTCAGCTTAAACGGATGCTATTTATGGGGGACTTCATGTAATCCTTCCATTCCTGTAGAACAGTTTATCAATCAGAGGTGATTTTTTCCTCTCTCACAGGGGACATTTGGCAATGTCTGGTATATTTCAGGTTGTCACAATGGACAAGCGGGGCTACTGGCATCTAGTGAATAGAGGCTAGAGATGCTGATAAACCATCTATAATGTACCACACAAAAAGTAATAATGCTGAGGTTGAGAAACCCTGCTCGAGCAACTTTATGATCTTCACACTAAGTGAAGCTATGTCATTAGGAATATCTAATCAAATTGTATTATAGAATATTATTATACAACATAAGGTCATAACTAACATAATTTACATATTATATTAATCACTCAATGATTTTATTCTGATGCAATTCCTTTGTATCAAATTTTACAAAAGAAGAGAAGCTAGGCATTTCATTCTTATATTTACTATGATGGATAAATATTACATGTTGTTAATTCTTTGAAGAATTGCAGCAGAGGTTTCTCTCGTATTGGTGTCAAAAAGAAAATGAAGACATTGATTTTTTCTTTATAAACATTTCTATAATTAATCGTATCTCACCATTTGTTTTGGTCATTAGAAAGTTTAAAAAGTTTAAAGCTAAATATTTGACCAAGCTTTGGCTTAAAAAATAGGAGTTAAAGGCATGGGATTATTGTATGTGTGGATCATTTGCTACCTGGATCTTATTTGCCACATGTTTTCCCACGTTCACATGTGTGTGTATGTGTGTCTGTGCATACATAAATTCACATTATTTTCTAAACGTTTTTTGTTTAGAAAATGACTTTAAATCACTTTTCCCTTACTCATTTAAGTATATACTTTTATTTGCATAAATTGAAGAAGTACAAGTGCAGTTTTGTACATGGATATATTGTGTAGAGATGAAATCTGGGCTTTTAGTGTCACCATCCACCAAATAATGTACACTGTATCCAGTAAGTAATTTATCATCCTGCAGCCCCACATCCTCCAACATTTCTGAATCTCCAATGTCTTTTTTATTCTGCATTCTTTGTTTCTGTTTACACATTATGTAGCTCCCACTTAAAAATGAGAACATGCGGTATTTATTTTTCTGTTTCTGAGTTGCTTCACTTAAGATAGCATCCTCCAGTTCTGTCCATGTGGTTGCAAAAGATATGATTTCATCCTTTTTTTATGGCTGAAATAGTATTCCATTGTTTATATAAACCACATTTTCTTTATTGACTCATTCATTGATGGACAGTTAGGTTGAGTCTATATCTTTGCTATTGTGAATATTGCTGCAATAAATATATGAGTACAGGTATCTTTTTATATAATGATCTATTTTATGGATGGTAGATACCCAGTAGTGGGATCTCTGGATTAAACAGTAGTTCTGCGTTTAGTTCTTTGATAAATAGCCTTTCTGTTTTTCACAGAGGTTGTACTAATTTACAGTCCTACCGACAGTGTATAATAGTTCCCTTTTCTCCACGTCCTCACCAACATCTGTTATTTTTTGAAATTTTAATAATAACCATTCTAGCTGGTATAAGATGATATCTCATCTTGTGTTTTTAATTTGCATTTCCCTGGTGATTAGTGATATTCTGCATTTTTTTTGTATGCTTATTGGCCATTTGTCCTTTTTTGAAAAAATGTCTATTCATGTCCTTTGCCCACCTTTTAATGAGATTATTTATTTTCATTGTTGTTGAGTTCCTTGTAAATGCTGGATATCAGTCTACTGTTGGATACATAGTTTGTAAATATTTTCTCTATTCTGCAAGTTGTCTCTTCACTCTTATTTCTTTTGCCATGCAGAAGCTTTTCAAGATATATTGTTTACATATTTTCAAGAATAATTCTTAAAACAATGTGGGGTAAAAAATGTGAGTGAATTAAGCAGCAATGATAGAGATCCATCCTCACAACATTCAAATTTTTCAATATATAACATCTAAATATTAGTTGATTTTTCTAATACCACATGGAATATAGCAGGTTCCGGATCGGGAGATGAGATGATGAAAATATAAATTTTATTTCAGGCAAAATAAAAATGGCACAGTGTAGTCTAGAAATACTTATCTGGTTGTTTTGAGAGAGATTTACTAGTTAGCAGAATTTAATATGGCCCAAAAGGATGCGATAAACACCACCACTTGATCCCAACCAATTATTTGTCTGTTTTTACTAACTAATGACACAGAATTCAATCCAGATATTTATTTTAATCATCGTCCGGTATTCATGATCTACTCTTTAATATGTACCAAATTAGGTTAAATGTTTTCTAACATAAACTCATCACAATTATCAAATAATTTCTTCACTATTAGCTGGAGTACTTAATTTTTAGTCTTTTCTCCAAAATTGCATATATTTATATAACCTAATGAATTACTGAATATATGTATGGCCACACAAATATAAATATTTTAAGCTCCTCATGATTTGATGTACAATTTAAACCCAAGAACTATTTTTAAAATGTTCCAGGTTTCATTTTTAAAAATACAAGCTGTCTTTGGAGGTATTTATGTACATTTTTAGCTAAAATCCACAGACTGGCAGGCTGTTTTCTTTGGCCTGCACAGCATTTTAATTTTTAAAATACTTTTAAAATTATTTGACTTTTTAAAAAATTCAGATGTTTCTGGCATGGTAATCAGACTGTTAGGGTTCTTACTTCCAGATGACATCAATCATCCTAAGAGAAATAGTGTCTTCACCCTTTCCCTTTAACCACAACCAAACTCACCAAGTTTGCTTATTTCATCACCTTGTTGGCTTCTGTAGATATTTCTTCTTGTGACCCACTCTTCACTTGTTTAGCTATAAATTTTAAAATGGCAGATAAATTTCAAATCTTTGATTTTTTAATAATTAGTTTTGAAGTTGGCATTACTATCCTAATAATGCTATAAGGAGAAAATGTTTGATTGCAAAACCAAAGGTGGTCGGAATGTGCTGCCATGATTTCATCAAGCCTGTGTGTCAGCACCAGTGAGTACTGGTAGCCATGCCATGAAGAGATTTGCTTATATTTCAAATTTGTTTGTAGTATATGTAATTTTTAACTTGGGCATTATGTGCTTCGCATAGCTAGATGTCTCCAAAAATGTCTTTTGGTCTGTAAATGATAGGCTCTTCTACTTTCTGTAGCTTTCTCTGTCAGAATTAACATGTACCAAATGAGAGTAAAGCTCTAGAGTTTACAGATGACCTCTCATCATGAATTTTTTTCACCTTAGAGTAGTAATTCCAGAAAGCATCATGGAAAATCTGTCTAGATACCTTAGAGAAAAACACACTGCTATTGCAGAGGATGAGGTTAGGAAGTTTAGATTAATGAGCACCTTTTGCTTAAATCATTGGTGGATTGCAAATAAGATCATTAGGGCACTTTGTAGTCTCTGCATATATTCAAGGAAAATGTCACTTTAAAAAGGTAAATAACCTACACGATAGCATAAATTTAAGCATTTAAAAATTGATAACTGTATAAAATGATATCCAGAGTAATGCTTAAAATCATGCCATAATCACCAATACATGCTCTTTGATATGTGAGCCAAAAATTAGGCTCTCATATTCACATAGGAAGTCAGAAAAGGAGATACCTTTCCAAGGATAGAATCCAAAGTGTCTGTATGATATAAATAAAGTGACTGCTCAAAAAAAAAAAATGTATTTGTTGTTCTGTGAATGGACAGATTTACTCTAGCAGTTTTCTTAAGCAAAATGTATTGAAATAGAATTAAGGACAACATCCATGTGTATATTTATGTATTAATTTCATGAGACCTTTTCTTACTCTTACCTTTAGCACAGGCTAGTGGCAAAACATCAAAGTGAAATTAGTAAAAGTAATGCTTCAAGTGGCTGAAAAAATACTATCCTTAACTTTGTCCTAATCTGAATAAGAAAGAGGGGAAATGTTCCACACCACCCACTTTACAATGTGGTTTTCCTCAACTGAGCCTTGATTAAGATGGGGTGGCTAGTGACTAGAGAGCAGCTCTTCTGTTGAACATACACCCATATCCTTCAACAGTCTTCTGACTGAAGTTGAGATGAATGATCATTTGGAGGCCAAGTAAAGCTTGTGCTGAATTGAAGACCATGTCAGCCCCATGCAGAGGTGGAAAGGATAGGGCCAGTATTCCCATTAGAGAGTTGTTTAAAATCTACTTCAATGCATAGATGAGTTTTGGTTAAAAACTATAAAATCCTATTTTATACAGCATAGCCAGGAGTATTTTCAATAGGGAAAACATTAAGTTTATTATAGCCATATCTCTACCTTAGCTTAAGCTCACATGGAATGCCTGTCAAACTGCTAATCCTTGTTGCACCTAGCAGATAAATTGCATGTAAAACACACACTGCAATAACAATAACAACATAGATATTAAATATTAATATTCAATTGTAGAATGCATTTACTAGGAATAATTAAATTTTACATAGTTTTATGAAATAATTACCTGGTAGGACTGTCAGACACAGTCATTTTTTGGTTTAAGAAAATAACATATCATCTGTTAATAAATGAATGTTTACATATTTTCCTTTTGGTTATGGGGAGGTGGTAAAGTGTGTGTATCTAGATTATCTTAAAGGTCTATTGAATTATTGAGAGACAAAATAAAAAATACAGAGTAACATTAATTGGGTTTTGAAGTGTTGAAAGCAGGTCGTGTGCAGTGGCTCATGCCTGTAATCCCAGCACTTTGGGAGACTGAAGTGGGAGAATTGTTTGAGGCCAGGAGTTGATCAACCTTGGCAACGTAGTGAGACCTTGTTTCTTCAAAAAAATTTGAAAATTTGCCAGGTGTTGGTAGTGTGCACCTGTAGTCCCAGCTACTTAGGAGGCTGAGCTAGGAGGATCACTAGAGCCCATTAGTTCAAGGCTGCAGTGAGCCATGATCACTCCACTGTACTCCAACCTGGGTGACACAGTAAGACTCTATCTCAAAAACAACAACAACCAACTTGCCAGTCTGTGTCTTTTAAATGGAGCACTTAGCCCATTTACATTTAAGGTTAATATTGTTATGTGTGAATTTGATGCGGTCATTATAATGTTAGCTGATTATTTTGTGCATTAGTTGATGCAGTTTCTTCCTAGCATCCATGGTCTTTACAATTTAGCATGTTTTTGTAGTGGCTGGTATCGGTTGTTCCTTTCCATGTTTAGTGCTTCCCTCGGGAGCTCTTGTAGAGCAGGCCTAGTGGTGACAAAATCTCAGCATTTGCTTGTCTGTAAAGGATTTTATTTCTCCTTTACTTATGAAGCTTAGTTTGGCTGCATATGAAATTTTGGGTTGAAAATTCTTTCCTTTAAGAATGTTGAATATTGGCTCCCACTCTTGAACACAGACTGGCAAATTGGATAAAGCATCAAGACCCATCAGTGTGCTGTATTCAGAGATGCATCTCACATGCAGAGATACACATAGGCTCAAAATAAAGGGATGGAGGAAGATCTACCAAGCAAATGGAAAACAAAAAAAGGCAGGGTTGCAATCCTAGTCTCTGATAAAATAGACTTTAAACCAAAAAAGAACAAAAGAGACAAAGAAGGCCATTACATAATGGTAAAGGGATCAATTCAACAAGAAGAGCTAACTAGCCTAAATATATATGCACCCAATACAGGAGCACCCAGATTCATCAAGCAAGTCCTTAGAGACCTACAAAGAGACTTAGACTCCCACACAATAATAATGGGAGATTTTAACATCCCATTGTCAACATTAGATAGATCAATGAGACAGAAAGTTAACAAGGATATCCAGGAATTGGACTCAGCTCTGCACCAGGCAGACCTAATAGACATCTCCAGAACTCTCCACCCCAAATCAACAGAATATACATTCTTCTCAGCACCACATCACACTTATTCCAAAATTGACCACATAGTTGGAAATAAAGCACTCCTCGGCAAATGTAAAAGAACAGAAATTATAACAAACTGTCTCTCAGACCACAGTGCAACCAAACTATAACTCAGGATTAAGAAACTCACTCAAAACTGCTCAACTCCATGGAAACTGAACAACCTGCTCCTGAATGACTACTGAGTACATAATAAAATGAAGACAGAAATAAAGATGTTCTTTGAAACCAGTGAGAACAAAGGCACAACATACAAGAATCTCTGGGACACATTTAAAGCAGTGTGTAGAGGGAAATTTATAGCACTAAATGCCCACAAGAGAAAGCAGGAAAGATCTAAAATGGACCCAAGAACTAGAGAAGCAAGAGCAAACACATTCAAAAGCTAGCAGAAGGCAAGAAATAACTAAGATCAGAGCAGAACTGAAGGAGATAGAAACACACCAAAAAACCTTCAAAAACTCAGTGAATCCAGGACCTGTTTTTTTTTTTTTAAATATCAGCAAAATTGATAGACCTCTAGCAAGACTAATAAAGAAGAAAAGAGAGAAGAATAAAATATACACAATAAAAACTGATAAAGAGGATATCACCACCAATCCAACAGAAATGCAAACTACCATCAGAGAATACTATAAACACCTCTACACAAATAAACTAGAAAATCAAGAAGAAATGAATAAATTCCTGACACATACACTCTCCCAAGACCAAACCAGGAAGAAGTTGAAACCCTGAATAAACCAGTAACAGGCTCTGAAATTGAGGAAGTAATTAATATCCTACCAACCAAAAAAAAGTCCGGGAAATGACAGATTCACAGCCAAATTCTACCAGAGGTACAAAGAGGAACTTGTACCATTCCTTCCGAAACTGTTCCAATCAATAGAAAAAGACGGAATCATCCCTAACTCATTTTATGAGGCCAACATCATCCTGATACCAAAGCCTGGCAGAGACAAAACAAAAAAAGAGAATTTTAGATCAATATCCCTGATGAACATCGATGCAAAAATCCATAATAAAATACTGGCAAACTGAATCCAACAGTACATCAAAAAGCTTCTCCACCATGATCAAGTGGACTTCATTCCTGGGATGCAAGACTGGTTCAACATACAAAAATCAATAAATGTAATCCAGCATATAAACAGAACCAAAGGCAAAAACCACATAATTATCTCAATAGATGCAGAAAAGGCCTTTGACAAAATTCAGCCCTTCATGCTAAAAACTCGCAATAAATTAGGTATTGATGGGTGTATCTCAAAATAATAAGAGCTATTTATGACAAACCCACAGCCAATATCATACTGAATGGGCAAAATCTGGAAGCATCCCCTTTGAAAACTGGCACAAGACAGGGATGCCCTCTCTCACCATTCCTATTCCACATAGTGTTGGAAGTTCTGGTCAGGGCAATCAGGCAAGAGAAAGAAATAAAGGGTATTAAATTAGGAAAACAGGAAGTCAAATTGTCCCTGTTTGCAGATGACATGATTGTATATTTAGAAAACCCCGTTGTCTCAGCCCAAAATCTCCTCAACTGATAAGCAACTTCAGCAAAGTCTCAGGATACAAAATCAATGTGCAAAAATCACAAGCATTCTTATCTGTCAATAACAGACAAACAGAGAGCCAAACCATGAGTGAACTCCCATTCACAATTGCTTCAAAGAAAATAAAATACCTAGGAATCCAACTTACAAGGGACGTAAAGGACCTCTTCAAGGAGAACTACAAACCACTGCTCAGTGAAATAAAAGAGGACACAAACAAATGGAAGAACATTCCATGCTCATGGATAGGAAGAATCAATATCGTGAAAATGGCCATACTGCTCAAGGTAATTTATAGATTCAATGCCATCCCCATCAAGCTACCAATGACTTTCTTCACAGAATTTGAAAAAACAACTGTAAAGTTCATACGGAACTTTACATTCCCAAGTCATTCCTAAGCCAAAAGAACAAAACTGGAGGCAGCACACTACCTGACTTCAAACTATACTACAAGGCTACAGTAACTCAAACAGCATGGTACTGATACCAAAACAGATATAGACCAATGGAACAGAACAGAGCCCTCAGAAGTAATACCACTGATCTTTGACAAACATGACAAAAACAAGCAATGGGGAAAGGATTTCCTATTTAATAAATGGTGCTGGGAAAACTGGCTAGCCATATGTAGAAAGCTGAAACTGGATCCCTTACACCTTATACAAATTAATTCAAGATGGATTACAGGCTTAAATGTTAAAGGTAAAACCATAAAAACCCTAGAAGAAAGGCAATACCATTCAGGACATAGGTATGGGCAAGGACTTCATGCCTCAAACACCAAAAGCAATGGCAACAAAAGCCAAAATTGACAAATGGGGATCTAATTAAACTAAAGAGCTTCTGCACAGCAAAAGTAACTACCATCAGAGTGAACAGGCAACCCACAGAATGGGAGAAAATTTTTGCAATCTACTCATCTGATAAATGGCTAATATCCAGAATCTACAAAGAACTCAAACAAATGTACAAGAAAAAAAAAAAAAAAAAAAAAACCATCAAAAGGTGGGCAAAGGATGTGAACAGACACTTCTCAAAAGAAGACATTTATGCAGACAAATGAAAAACTGCTCATCATCACTGGCCACCAGAGAAATGCAAATCAAAACCACAATGAGATACCATCTCACACCAGTTAGAATGGCAATCATTAAAAAGTCAGGAAACAACAGGTGCTGGAGAGGATGTGGAGAAATAGGAACATGTTTACACTGTTGGTGGGACTGTAAACTAGTTCAACCATTGTGGAAGTCAGTGTGGCGATTCCTCAAGGATCTAGAACTAGAAATACCATTTGACCCAGCCATCCCATTACTGGGTATATACCCAAAGGATTATAAATCATGCTGCTATAAAGACATATGCACACACATGTTTATTGCGGCACTATTCACAAAAGCAAAGACTTGAAACCAACCCAAATATCCATCAGTGAGAGACTGGATTAAGAGAATGTGGCACATATACACCATGAAATACTATGCAGCCATAAAAAAGGATGAGTTCATGTCCTTAGTATGGACATGGATGAAGCTGGAAACTGTCATTCTCAGCAAACTATCACAAGGACAAAAAACCAAACACCACATGTTCTCACTCATAGGTGGGGGTTGAACAATGAGAACACCTGGACACAGGATGGGGAAGATCACACACTCTGGGGCCTTTCCTGGGGTGGGGGGAGGGATAGCTTTAGGAGATATACCTAATGTAAATGACAAGTTAATGGGTGCAGCACACCAACATGGCACATATCTACATATGTAACAAATCTGCATGTTATGCACATGTACCTTAGAACTTAAAGTATAATAATAAAAAACCACAATGAAAGAAGTATTGTAACCATTGAAAATTCTTTTTCCAAGCTAGTTTTATGAAAATATAATTACTACTCATTTTCAATAGGCAGAATGGAAAGATATCATACCTATTAGAAAGTGCTTATTAGACATCCAGGATTTAGAATCTTAAATTTAGTTTTGAAAGGCATATTAGACCTTATTTTTTATTACAGTGTTGTTTGTTCAGTCAGCTAGCTCAGTGCAGAGTTCATAATCCTAATGATATTGAGTGCTTTTCAACTCAATCCTTTATCAAACTTCCAGAGACAGGGTACTGTGCCAAGTGTTAAATAAAATGAATAAGTCAGGCCTTTAAATGATTCTTCCTTCTTAGCAAACCAAATAAGTGTAGCATGGTGGCTAAAGGCACAGCTCTCTAGCCAGACTGCTTGGTTTCAAATCTGACCTCTTCCATTTAGCTGTTTGGCTTTGGCCGCATTGGTATATGCTTCTTTCAATGTCCCCATCAAAATAATGAAGATAATAATACTAATACTCTTCTCATAGGAATGCTATGATTATTAAATGAGATAATCCTGGTAAAGGCCTTATTAATAAAGAGTAAGATTTATTATTGTTATCATTGGCTTTTTGCATCTAGCCTTAGAACTTCAGTATGTGGTGCTCATTATACATAATCATTATGCAATGCAGTATTACAAAATAAATATTAAAAAAAGCAGTCAATGGAGCTATCTTGGGTCTCCTGGGAAAGAACAGCTGACTGTCTCACAAGACTCACACTATGGTATCACTTTGGGAAATGTGTCTTAATTTTAGTTCTAGTTCAGAACACATGTATAGCAGCAAACTGAGAACAGATAATTTTCTAAGAGGACCAGACACATTAACAAAGTTCTCAAGAATTATGAAGAACAGCAATTGCCACTTTAGAATTTAAAATGAGAAATGTAACTCTCATACAAGCAGGAATACCAACCTTTTCATGACTGCCATATCAGATCATTGAAGTCAGATATAATTAAGTTCCAAGTCTGGTGAAAGCTGTGTCTGGAAATGTGGAAGTTTTATTACTAGAAATGTAAACAGCACCTCATTCAAGATAGTAATTATTTTGTCAGTGAGCTGGAAATAGTCAATGTCCATTATGTAAAGTTCTCTTTCTTCCAGATTGTAGACACTGCCATTATTTTCAGTAGACACTACCATTATTTTATTTAGCTACTCAGATTTTATAATATTCCTTAGGCAATAAGGTATCTCTGTTTTCCCAGCCTAAACAATGCATTCTTTCTTTTAAAGAGTCTTTTTTTGTTTGTTTGTTTTTGAGATGGAATCTCATTCCCTTGCCCAGGCTGGAGTGCAATAGTGTAATCTCAGCTCACTGCAACCTCCGCCTCCCAGGTTCAAGTTATTCTCCTGCCTCAGCCTCCCGAGTAGCTGGGACTACAGGCACATGCTACCACGTCCAGCTAATTTTTGTATTTTTGGTATAAATGGGTATCACTATGTTGCCCGTGATGGTCTCTATCTCTTGACCTTGTGATCCGCCTGCCTCGGCCTCCCAAAGTGCTGGGATTACAGGCGTGAGCCACTGTGCCTGGTCAAAAATTCTTCTTTTAAAGATTTGTTAATGCATACAGGTAGGTTGTAAATATTAATAGAAACTCTCAGCTCAGTCACTTTAATATGACTTGGAATTCATCCCTTAACATATTATGTGTGATTTTTAAAGTTTAACAATATTTCAGAGAGTGTTTTACTCTTGATGTTAGTAATCTGCATGCAGAAACAATGTTGATCATAGCTGGTAAGTCTATGGTGGGTAAAAACCAGTAAGGATTTTGATTTATTTTGCTGTTTTCTATTTGGAGACAAAGAAAATGCTTTTAACAGGATATACACAGAAAAGCAAAATGACTACAAAATTATCATAAATTTAGCCTAGATTTTTATTATTTTATAACATGGTTGTTTCCCTGAAGCTTTTAGAGAAAATAAGAGAATGCTTATAAAAAAGCAATATCAATAAAAATCTATTAAAATATAAACATTATAAATGTTCATATTATTGTACCTAGGACAATTGATTTGTTTTGAAGTAAAGTCTCCAAGATAAATTAGCTCTAATATTTTCAGTTTTGTATGTTAGATGAAAGAAAATATATCTTCTGTGTTTGAAGATATATGAATATATGTGTGTGTACATGTTTGACTACACACACTCACACATATAAAATATATACCAAGTATACACACTTTTGGGTCAATTTTTTGCTCCAACTTGTATTTTTAATTTATAAATCTCTTCCTTGATCACATTGAATAGAATTTCTATTATTTTGATATTTCTCAAATTCGGCCATATGTAGAAGTAATGTATCAGAATCTTTAGCTAAAATTAGAAATGGAAAAACCAACTAGCCACCCCAGTAAGACCCTAACAAACTCCAAAACACAGACCCTATTTATTCCACACAGTCTTATATTCCTCTATATCTTTCTCTCACTATTTAAATATGAATAATTTTAAAAAATTACACTTAAAATGAAATGTGTATCTGACAAATGTGATATATTAAACCATTAGCACTATAAATATTAGATGAATTAATTTGCCAGAATATCTTCAGATTTTTTTTACAGTTTGACAGCTTAGACTATATGGCTGGTCAGTTTGGATAACAGGAGACTAATAAATATCCTGAATAATTAGTGTGAGAAATAAGAGAGCAAAAAAAAAAAAAAAAAAAGTGGGGTGGCACTGGATGCTTCGTAAGTAGACAAATGCCAAGAAATGATATAGCAGAAAATTATAATCATTATTATCATAATATTAACAGTTAGCTTTCATTTGCATGTCCTGTATACCATGACTCTAAGCAATTTCACATATATTTACTTAAATTTTCCACTAACCCTATGACACAAGTTATGCTATAGTCCTTATTTATGCTTGAGGAATCTAAGGCATAGAGAGAATCTACAATTTGCCCAAGGTTACCCAGCTACTAGGTGACAGAATATTGATTATTTACCCAGGAAGAATGGGTCATGAAATGACATTCTTAATCCTGTGTTATGATACTTTGTATGGTAGTAAAAAAATAAAGGGAAGAGAAAAGAGAATGAAAGTATTTTGGAGGTCTACATGGTGCCAATGCCTGAGCCAGGCATGGTAATGTGATTACCTATGATACTAATGTCAAGACTTTCAACTCTTTATTTTTTTCTTTTATACCCAGATGTCTTTGGGGGAAATTCTTAATTTCTACTGTCTTAAATGTCCTCATTTATAAATTAAGGGGTTGTATCATATTCCTTCCAAGAATCTTCTCAGTTCTAATCCTCTGCTTCTGTGCCTAGGCATGAAATAAAACAATCTTTTTTTTATGTTTTTGCCTATGTCTTACTCTGTCAAGTTTTTGAAAGTCTTAACAAATAATAACTTTTATATTCTGGATTTAGAGAATAACATACCATATGCATCAGTTTATTGGGTCTAATACCACTTGTTCACCTCAGTTTTGTGCCATTTAAAATAGATCAGGTGGCAAAAGCAGTCTCTTATGCAGAAGCAATTATTAGAACGCATCTTCCACCATTCTGTTTTGAAATTTCTGGTAAACTGTACGTTTGGATCTGTGAAGAGGTTATGATTTTTAAATGCAAAATCTGATACAGAGCAAACATACTAAAGAGAATAATGTTTGTCAGGCTACCCAGTAAATTCTTGATGGCTCCTGAGTATAAATCTAATCACAGGATTTAGTAAGAATTATGTAGAGAAAATCTATGTAGGTTTTAACCTCAATTATCCAGTGGATATTCAATACTCAAGCTGTTTCTTACCACAGATTTATTCTGGTACACTCACAGGATGATTCTAAGAAGGCAATGAAATAACTCCCACCAGAAACAAAACTTCTTTCTATAAACCTTATCTCATTCAAGGTAAACTTCATTCAAGGTAAACATTTCTTGAAGTAACAAAAGAAAGTTAAAAATTTTTGAATATTGTTGAACATTTATATATACTTATACACACTATGTATGTAGTGGATATATATAGAAATATTTACTCCAGAAAGTTAGCAGTTTTTTCACAAATGTCTTCTTTCTAGCTTCCTTTGATATTTTCTGAATCAGTATATAGCCAATTTATTTAAATTAATAACAAGCAACCATTATTGAGTTCAGATTAAAAACAGTTGAGCTCCCAGGTTGGAGTTGCAAACAGGTCTCTTTCAGTGTTTGCCAATGCTTTCTGGGTGTCAAAATTTAGTAGGAAAAGAAGCTTGCATGAGAAAAGTTTGAAAAGATTCAATGAAGGAGATAAGGTTGTTAAAAACCATGCAAGGGATGTTATAAGGCAGTGACAAATGACAATGTTTCAAAATACATTTGAACTGATAGTGAATAATTTGAATGATATAAGTAGGAACTTATATCATTTATAACAATAAATTGAATGATATAAGTAGGAACCAACGACTTGATAAATAGATAGTGAGAAATCACTTTCTGTTACTGTTCATAAAGTTAAGAATCTTTGTAATCACAAAACCAGCAAGCTAGGGAGCCTTTCTGGCTTCCGTTACTTATTTGTCAGATCATAACACAGCACAACCCATCGTTTATCTCTCTGTCCATTGCACAAGCATTTCACAGCAATTTCTACATGCAAAGATACTCCTGAGAAACAGGAATGTGCAAACAAACAACCCCAGTAATGCGATGGTTCCTAGGAGATATATGTACAGTGTTCTTGAAGCACAGTTGAAGGAGAATGTAAGAAACATAAAAGTATCCTACAAGTCTTCACAGCAGAGGAAATATTTGAGTTGTATTTTAGGATGAAAATGAGTTTGTCAGACAGGCAAAGGGGAATGGTACTTGTTTTAATCACACATTAGTCACTCCACTCTGCCAGCAGGATGTATATCGGGTACAACAGTGATGAAACAATTGAAAGGAAACAATTCATGATTTGTGTTAACCTCTTCTAACAAGTTATAGAATTTCTCATAACCAAATTGTAAGGCGAATCCTAATTTCCCATTATGTCACCATACATACTATTTGTTCTTGATAATTCATGAAATTCAGTTGCCCATTTCACATTTTTTCTATAGATATAGCTTCTTTATATTCATGAAACAGTTGTTCTGAGTTGTAGATTTATAAATTTCAAGCAAGAAATGTAAATTCTAACCTTTAGACTCTTACATAGAGGAGATAAAATAAATTCTGTCAGTTTCTGAAATGGTTTATTCTCTGGGAGAGTGCAGTATTACTTTTTGATATCTGTGATTAGTCTTCCTTAAAAATGTATAGCAAAAAATGTGACACAGAAGAGTTAAGGAACCATGGAGGTGTTTTTGTTATTCATGATTTTTACACATGTAATTTTAGAAAAGAGTTTAGTTTGGTTACACAAGTTACCTTTAAGAAGGATTTAACATAGAATTTTGTGTTATGTATTATTATCAATTTGTCTAAAGTGGATATGCATGTCATAGTATTCTTTTGTGTTCATTGACTAGTAAAATATGTCAAATGTTTAACAGGCTATTTTAGTTTTAAGTATTATATTATTTTAAAGTTATTTTCTTTAATTCTCATTTTATACTTTTTGCACTAATCCCATTTGTCAATCACCTGAATAGAGAAGTTTTTCTCAAATTGGACTGCTTACATTAATCTTCAAATGTTTCCTATTCAAAGATAACACTAAAAAATAATTATGCTGCCTAATACTACTGTTTTTGCTATGGTTATTTTCCTGATCTTCAATCATTTGGTGCATGTGTTATTTTATATTTTATGTAACTTTATACATTTATGTGTTTTAGACATTACAATAATTCATGTTATTTGTTGAATATTATTACTTCTAATTTTTCCTCTCTATAAAATACTTTAGTTCATTTCTCCCAAACCTCTGTCCAAAGCTCATTCCCTACACTTTCTGTATTTTATTAACATTTCATAATTATTACTTATCCACTCTATGGGCACCTGGTTTAGAGTATTTTGCAAACAAGTATGTCTGTCGTACTTTATTTCAAACTTTGTCTGGCTTTTCCTCTGCTTGCTAATATTTCAGTAACGTTCTGATGCCTATTTGGAAGAAATATAGTCCTCGTTAATTTTAAGGTCATAATTTACATTTTTATTAAAATCCTTACCTACCTGTCACTGTAATGTTTTTAGGTGTGGGTGCTTGCTTATTCTCTTCCACATGGATGGCAGGGCAATTTTCTACCAAAGACCAGGGTTCCCCTACACTTTCAGGTTGTAAGTTTGAAATAGATGTCTTTAGAAATTCTGTTTAAAGAGTACTTTGTTTCGTATTTACTCTTCTACTCCTGATGATGTATTATTCATTTATTTAGAGCTGGCCTCTCTTAACTATTTTTCGAGTTTTATCTTGGCATTACTATTCTGTGAGCAGGCATTCTTAAATTCATGTTTCAAGAGCGTTCCATCACCTGAACTCTTTTTTTTTTATTTTGCTTTTTGCTTTACATATGTCCTTTTTTAAAACAAAACTTGAAGTAATTGATATATAGTTTATGTTACCAGAAAATTTGTGATATATTTTAGAAATGAAGAGTGAACAGGAGAAAGCATAGGCTTGGGTGATCTGGTTCGGATTCACACCTTTGGATTCTCTCATATTTTTAACCATATATCTAAGGTAAACACTATAGTTTAAGTCACCCATTATTAGCCATCAATAAAGAGGACACAAGAATTAGATATGCTTATATAGTAATTTTATATATAAAAATCAGGCCAGAGATTTAAGCCATTGCAAAGAAATAAATGAGCTAATGGTACAGTTATTACCTGGGTTATGCAGCTTCAGTTCTCGTCAACTATTAGATTCTTGTGAAGCTGGTGGTGGTGTTCCTTTCATCAATTTTCATTCTACCTTCCAATTGTTTTATAGTTTTATCTGAAGATTTCTGGGTTTCCTTTTACCAATCCATTCTAGCCCCTTTCTTTTCCTCTTCAGTGTGTATGTGACCATCCACTGATGTTCTACTCTACTAAATTATCTTTTCCAGGATCCCCACTTCTTAGCGGTTAGAAAAAAAAAAAAATGCTGCCAATGCAGAGTGGCCAAGCTGGGAGTTATTTAGGGCAATGTGACAGTTACTGTGTTTGAGTGATAGAGAATAAAATTCTGAAAGGGAATGGGAACAATAACCAGGTTAATTAAGGGGAACTCTAGTAAACAAAGAGTCTAAAGAGAGAAATAATTCTCTAGGCTACTTTTTGGGAATAGTAACCTATTACATTCTCAAATATTTGTGAGAACATTGAATTTCATAGCATGTAAAGTTATATCTTCTCAACAGAAGAATTCCTTTGCACTTGCCTTCTAAGAAGCATTGTATTTTTTCCCTTTATCGAAGTGCCGATTTTCTTAGTTTTTTAGCAGATATATGATATAAGATATGGCATATATTATATAATAGTCTAACTTTCTCTTTCTTTCTTTCTTTCTTTCTTTCTTTCTTTCTTTCTTTCTTTCTTTCTTTCTTTCTTTCTCTCTTTCTTTCTTTTCTTTCTTCCTTTCTCCCTTTCTCTCTCCCTTTCTCCCTTCCTTTTCCCTTTCCCTTTCCATTTCCCTTTCCCTTTCCCTTCCCCTTCCCATTCCCCTTCCTTTCCTTTCACCTCTACAGAGTACAAGATACTTATGAAGCATCACTGGTTCAGTTTTTGAAATGATACGGTCCCTACATTCAGGAGTTTATTTTAAAGAATAACACAAACATGCGAAAAGCTTGTCACAATATACAGCTCTGATCATATTTTGTAGGATGTTTTGTAATATCTTTTCTTTTGGCCCCTCATGTCATCTGTTCATTATCCATATAGTAATCCTTGACTTAACTAGATAATGGGGGGATATGTGTATATAACTAGATAATGGGGGGATATATATATATATATATAATGTTGCCTAGAGACCTTATGACTGGAACAAACCATTACTGTAGTGGTTGGAACCTGCTCAAGAGGATGAAGTCTCTTCTAAGTCTATAGAGGCAAGCGCTTGTGCCCAAGATCCTCTCTTAGTGTTTCTGCTAAGAAATAAAAATGAAGTCACAGTGTTCAGAAGTGCAGTTGCAAAATAGATGAGGCGCAGTAGAATCAGAATGTTTTCTGAAGTTTCACCAAATTAACTTTGGAGTAAAATGAAATAGATAGATAAAAATGACAGTCTATCCAGTCATTCTTTATATCAAACAATGTTTAGGTGTGTTGCACATTTTCCCATCTATAATAGTTACAATTCCTTAGGATTTCCCTTCTCTCATAAGCATAGAGTTTGATTAATCAGAAAACTTGACCCACTTTAATTGCTGGTCTAAATATGGCCAGCTTTTTATTTCCTCTATATATTTAGTTTATTTTCATTTATGTTGTAAGTAAAAGTGAATCCATCAGACAACAGCTTAACCTTCATCGAAACATGCTATTGTCCAGCCCTTTAACTTGTTTTATTTGACTTAATGTAATTTTATCTTTCTAAAGCCTGTGTTCATCATCCACATGCTTTCCTCTTGATATTTTCTGTGCATCTAAATATTTACCATGAAAGTATACTTTTTATTTTAGTTATATTTACTTTATTAAAAGTCCTCATGCTTCATATGGTCTTGTAGTTAAATTTTTTCACTAAATAGTATTTTGTAAATATATATATTACTGCATGTTACCATAGTGTATTCATTTTACCACTTTATGATACTCCATTGTGTAAATATCCCACAGCTTATTTGCATTTTCCTCCTCTTGAACATTTGGATTGTTTCCAATGTTTTTGTTTTCTATTGTGAACAATATTTCTTGAACACTCTTGTAGACGTCATCTATTATATAGGAGCAAGTTTCTCTTGAATATAAATTTAGGAGTAAAATTATTATAAGATGTGTGATGTTTTCTTTATGAGAAAATGCTAAGCTGTCAAAAATATTTCTGTTTATTCATAGTCATATGTAGAAGAGATCCTGTGGAGCTACATCCCTCTAACATCACATAGTTTTTGTTGATGGAATGTAAAGCAGTATCTCATTGTGGTATTGATAAACCTTTTTCTGATTTATAATGATTTTACTCTTACAGCTTTTCTTCAGTAAAATGTCTATTCATAGATACTTACCATCTTTATTCAATTGGGTATTTTTTACTTACTGATTTGTAGTAATTTTAAAGTATTATTGATAATTCTTTGTTGCTTGTGGGGATTGTATTTTCCTGCAGTTTTAATTTGTTCTTTCACTCTTTTTAAAGGTTTCTTTTGATGAAGAAAGTTCTTACTTTTAATATAGTAAAATCTAATAATTTGGAGAGACAATGCTAAGTGGGTCTTAAAATTTTTAAAAATAACAATTCCCTAATCCACTCTATACCAAAACCCAAAATGTAAGAACTTAAACTTTGAAGTTTAAAAAGTTTTATTTCTGACATTAACATTCTTAGATGATTTAGAGTTGAACTGTGTAAATAGTATGTCGCTTTTTGTTGTTTTTTTTTACCATGTGAATTATCAGCTTCAGAGCTCTGTTTAGTCAATAATTGCTTATTTTTTCAATAATTTATGCTGCCTTTGTCACGTGTTAAGTAGCTGGTTCTGATTTTAGACTTTTCTACTACGATTAATTTGTCCATTCTGTGTTAATACCACATTGTATAAAATTCAGTTCCTTTATAAGTCCTGCCATTTGCAAGAGAACATCCCTTCTTGATCTTATTCCTTCAGAATTATTTTGATAGATTTAGAGTTTTTAATGTTTCACTTAAATGTTAGGAATTAAAACATTCTGTGTAAATTCCTGTTTAGACTTTAATTGGAATTTCATTGAGTATGTAGATTAACTTTATGGCAATTAACATATCTGTGATATTATATATTTCTATGTGTGAGTATAGCATATCACTTTATTTAAGATGGTTCTAATATGTCGTAAATAGAATTTAGAATTTTACCTGTGGAAGGCTTTGTACTTTGATTCCTTCCTAGATAACATTTCTTTCTGATAGTATTGTAAATGGTGTTTTCTCTTTAATTCATTTACTCCTCTATTTGTTTACTGCTGCATAAAACGCGATTTATTTTTCTTACATTAAGCTGACAACAAGCCACCTTGCTAAACGCCCTTAAAAATGAGTTTGTAGATTCTCTTCGTTATTCAAATTATTTGAGGAAGACGCTCTGTTCTCTAACATTGAAAAGGTGATCTTTCCTCTTGCAAAGTAGAAACAAGTACAAAATTCACTAGATTTGTCTTAGGAGTAAATAGCCTACATAGAACATGTTTGGTAATAAGAAACATGGTACATGCATGCCAAAAAAATTACAGGGCACGGAGCTAATAATACCACATCACACATTTTTTTTGGTGGGGGGAGAGCGGCTGCTAAGTATACTGACAGTTATAATTTAGAATATATAATTGTATTGTTATTCTATGGCCTCATGTGCAAATTCAGGATTGCAAAGGTTGAAAATACCTTTTTTTTTTTTTTTTTTTTTTTTTTTTTTAGCACCCTACAGCAGTGCCTCAGTGAATATTCCTATTTGGGGAAGCTCAATGTTTTCCCTTTGTTCTTAGGAAGAAGCACCAAACATCAATCAGGAATTCATCCCTTTTTTGTGTGTGCATCGTGAAATAATCCATTTCCTGACAATGGGAATTATGTGATATTTGACATGTTTGAGAAGGTCACACCTTTTCTTTCAATCTGATGAATAGAAAAGAAAATACAATTGCTTTATTTCAACTACATCCAATCTTTCTCCAAGCCTGATATTCTGCTTAGCAGAAAAAAAAAAAAAAAAAAAAAAAGTCTAATCTGATTTAATGCTTATCTTACTTTGAAAGTATAAATGAACAGTTTGTGTTCTTCCCCCAGTCTGCTTTGGATAAAAATGCTCAGTCCCTTGGGAAACCAATCCCCATTTCTCCTTTGTCTCAGATCCTTTTTATATAATGTTAGCAAAGCAAAGAAAAGCTGGGATTCTCTTCTGCCGTTTGCGATCTCTTGAAGTGTCACTTGTTGCCCTGGTTTCTGCTATTCTTCTTGGCATTTGAGTCTGACGTTTGATATGATTTAACTCATAGCCTGTCTTTTACTGCCGCCTCATCCCCTCGACTCAGCCTATGTTCAACTCTCCCAGTGCTCTAGGCTCCAGTGGTCTGATGACACCCTTCCAATCTCAGCTCTGGTGGTCCTCTCTATATCACTAGACACAGAGCCAGTTCAGCCTCAGTTTTGCAATTCCTTCCGTCACATTTTTTGGACAATTAATTGAGTATTTCTGAGAATATTTTACATTACATAAGCAACTAGAGAGAACAGGTCAACCTCATAGTCCCCCTCTCTTGATGATTCTATGGCAATGCTCTTAGAATAAGGACTTCATAAAAGAGAATATCTAAATACTAACCTTAGTAAACAAAGAAATACAAATTCAGCATTAGTTATTATATGTGTTTGCTAGAATTGCCATAACAAAAGTACTATAAGCTAGGTGGTTGCAACAATAGAAATGCATTTTCTTGCAAATCCAGAGGCTAAATATTCAAAATCAAGCCAGCAGCAGAGTTAATTTTTTCTAAGCATTCTGTGGGAGAATCTGCTCGTTTTTTTTTTTTTTTTTTTTTTTTTTTTTTTTTTTTTTTTTCCCCAGCTTCTGCTGGCTTGTTGGCAATCTGCCATTTCTCGGCTTGTGGCAGCATAACTCCAGTCTTCACAAGGCATTTTCCCTATGTCTCTGTGTCCAAATTTTCTCTTTCTATAACATCAGTTATATTGGATTCGGGGTTCACTCTACTGCAGCATGACCTCATCTACATTTAACTAATAACATCTACAATAACCCTGTTTAAAATAAGGTCATATTTTGAGGTACTAGGAGTCAGGATTTCAACATATGAATTTTAGTAGAACATAATTTAACCTATAACAGGCCAGTCATCATAATATTAAGATAGTAGGAGGAAACTTTTAGAAGTAATGGATATGCTTATGCCACAGATTGAGGTGAAGATTTCATGGATGTATAACCATTTTGTATACTCCAAACTAAGTTGCTAAATTAAATGTTCATATCTCTTTAATGTCAATCATACCTCAATGCAGTGGTTTAAAACACACACACACACACACACACACACACACACACACGCATACGCAGACACACACAATGAATTTCCCCTTCGTATTAGGAAAGATCGGCAACATCAAGTGTTTGAGGATATGAAGAAACTGGGAATTCCATATCTGATTTGTGAGAGTATGGCTTGGTACAATCTCTTTGAAAAGTATGAAGACCTAAAGAGAGAAATACAATTCAACCCAGTAATTCTATTACTGGGTATATACCCAAAGGAATAGAAATTTTTCTATTATAAAAACATACACATGCATATGTTCATTGAAGCACAAGCAAAGACATGGAATCAACCTAAATGCCCATCAGCGATAGATTGGATAAAGAAAATGTGGTATATATATACCATGGAATACTATGCAGTCACACACATACACACACAAAAGAACCAAGATCATGTTCTTTTCAGGGACAGGGATGGAGTTGGAGGCCATTATTTTTAGCAAACTAACAGGAACAAATAAACAAATACTGCATGTTCTCACCTATAAGTGGGAGTTAAATCATGAGAACACATGGTGACATAGAGGGGAACAACACACACTGGGGCCTTTTGGACAGTGGAGGGTGTGAGGATGGAGAGGATCAGAAAAAAATAACTGATGGATACTAGGCTTAATGCCTGGGTGATGAAATAATGTGTACAACAAACCTGCATGACACAAGTTTACCTATGTAATAAACCTGCACTTGTTCCCCTGAACTTAAAAGTTATAAAAAAGAAAAACATGTTGGCAATAAGGGTTTAAATTGAATGCATGCATACAGAAATTCAACTTCAAGATATATACAGTTGAGTCCCACTTACAATGGTTGAACATCTGATTTTTCCACTTTATGATGATACAAAAGCAATAGGCATTCAGTTGAAACCTTACTCCGTGTACTCATAACCATCCTGTTTTCACTTTCAATACAGTATTCAACAAATTACATGAGATATCCCATATTCTATTATAGAATAGGCTTTGAGTTACATGACTTTGTCTGACTGTCGGCTAATGTCAGTGTTCTGAGCACATTTAGGCTAGGCTATGATGTTAAGTAGGTTAAGTACATTAAATGCATATTCAACTTAAGAATATTTTCAACTCATGATGGATTTATGAGTACATAACCCCATCGTAAATCTACAAGCATCTATACTCAAATAATGTGAACTTGTGCTAATCAAAATACATGTCAATTTAAATAACAGCTTTATTTATAATAGCTTCTAACTTAAAGCAGCACATATGTCCATCAACAAGAAAACTGATTATTACATTGTAAATTAATCATACCACAGAATACTATATGACAATGAAAATGAACCAACTATTGCTATAAGCAATAGCTTGGATGACTTGCTCAAATAAAATCTTGAGTAAAAGAAACCAGATGCAAAAGAGTGTGTTTGTATGATTTTTATACAGAATTCAAAAATAAGCAAAATTAATTTAGGCATTTAGAGGTTAAATTAGTAGTACCTCCGGGCAAGAAAACAGGAAGTGATTAGAAATAGACATGAGAAGATGGCCGAATAGGAACAGCTCCAGTCTCCAACTCCCAGCGCGAGCAACACAGAAGACCGGTGATTTCTGCATTTTCAACTGAGGTACTGGGTTCATCTCACTGGGGAGTGCCGGACGATCGGTGCTGGTCAGCTGCTGCAGCCGGACCAGCGAGAGCTGAAGCAGGGCGAGGCATTGCCTCACCTGGGAAGCGCAAGGGGGAAGGGAATCCCTTTTCCTAGCCAGGGGAACTGAGACACACAACACCTGGAAAATCGAGTAACTCCCACCCCAATACTGCGCTTTAAGCAAACAGGCACACCAGGAGATCATATCCCACACCTGGCCGGGAGGGTCCCACACCCACGGAGCCTCCCTCATTGCTAGCACAGCAGTCTGTGATCTACCAGCAAGGCAGCAGCGAGGCTGGGGGAGGGGCGCCCGCCATTGCTGAGGCTTAAGTAGGTAAACAAAGCTGCTGGGAAGCTCGAAGTGGGCGGAGCTCACAGCAGCTCAAGGAAACCTGCCTGTCTCTGTAGACTCCACCTCTGGGGACAGGGCAATAACAAACACAGCCAAAACCTCTGCAGACGCAAACGACTCTGTCTGACAGCTTTGAAGAGAGCAGTGGATCTCCCAACACGGAGGTTGAGATCTGAGAAGGGACAGACTCCCTGCTCAAGTGGGTCCCTGACCCCTGAGTAGCCTAACTGGGAGACATCCCCCACTAGGGGCAGTCTGACACCCCACACCTCACAGGGTGGAGTACACACCTGAGAGGAAGCTTCCAAAGCAAGAATCAGACAGGTACACTCGCTGTTCAGAAATATTCTATCTTCTGCAGCCTCTGCTGCTGATACCCAGGCAAACAGGGTCTGGAGTGGACCTCAAGCAATCTCCAACAGACCTACAGCTGAGGGTCCTGACTGTTAGAAGGAAAACTATCAAACAGGAAGTACACCTACACCAAAACCCCATCAGTACGTCACCATCATCAAAGACCAGAGGCAGATAAAACAACAAAGATGGGGAAAAAGCAGGGCAGAAAAGCTGGAAATTCAAAAAATAAGAGCGCATCTCCCCTGGCAAAGGAGCGCAGCTCATCGCCAGCAACGGATCAAAGCTGGACGGAGAATGACTTTGACGAGATGAGAGAAGAAGGCTTCAGTCCATCAAATTTCTCAGAGCTAAAGGAGGAATTACGTACCCAGCGGAAGAAACTAAAAATCTTGAAAAAAAAGTGGAAGAATTGATGGCTAGAGTAATTAATGCAGAGAAGGTCGTAAACGAAATGAAAGAGATGAAAACCATGACACGAGAAATACGTGACAAATGCACAAGCTTCAGTAACCGACTCGATCAACTGGAAGAAAGAGTATCTGCGATTGAGGATCAAATGAATGAAATGAAGCGAGAAGAGAAACCAAAAGAAAAAAGAAAAATAAATGAACAAAGCCTGCAAGAAGTATGGGATTATGTAAAAAGACCAAATCTACGTCTGATTGGGGTGCCTGAAAGTGAGGGGGAAAATGGAACCAAGTTGGAAAACACTCTTCAGGATATCATCCAGGAGAACTTCCCCAACCTAGTAGGGCAGGCCAATATTCAAATCCAGGAAATACAGAGAACACCACAAAGATACTCCTCGAGAAGAGCAACTCCAAGACACATAATTGCCAGATTCATCAAAGTTGAAATGAAGGAAAAATCTTAAGGGCAGCCAGAGAGAAAGGTCGGGTTACCCACAAAGGGAAGCCCATCAGACTAACAGCAGATCTCTCGGCAGAAACTCTCCAAGCCAGAAGAGAGTGGGGGCCAATATTCAACATTCTTAAAGAAAAGAATTTTAAACCCAGAATTTCATATCCAGCCAAACTAAGTTTCATAAGTGAAGGAGAAATAAAATCCTTTACAGATAAGCAAATGCTTAGAGATTTTGTCACCACTAGGCCTGCCTTACAAGAGACCCTGAAGGAAGCACTAAACATGGAAAGGAACAACCGGTACCAGTCATTGCAAAAACATGCCAAAATGTAAAGACCATCGAGGCTAGGAAGAAACTGCATCAACTAATGAGCAAAATAACCACTTAATATCATAATGGCAGGATCAAGTTCACACATAAAAATCTTAACCTTAAATGTAAATGGACTAAATAGTCCAATTAAAAGACACAGACTTGCAAACTGGATAAAGAGTCAAGACCCATCAGTCTGCTGTATTCAGGAGACCCATCTCACACGCAGAGACATACATAGGCTCAAAATAAAGGAATGGAGGAAGATTTACCAAGCCAATGGAGAACAAAAAAAAGCGGGGGTTGCAATACTAGTCTCTGATAAAACAGACTTTAAACCATCAAAGATCAAAAGAGACAAAGAAGGCCATTACATAATGGTAAAGGGATCAATTCAACAGGAAGAGCTAACTATCCTAAATATATATGCACCCAATACAGGAGCACCCAGATTCATCAAGCAAGTCCTTAGAGACTTACAAAGAGACTTAGACTCCCATACAATAATAAAGGGAGACTTCAACACTCCACTGTCAACATTAGACAGATCAACGAGACAAAGTTAACAAGGATATCCAGGAATTGAACTCATCTCTGCAGCAAGCAGACCTAATAGACATCTATAGAACTCTCCACCCCAAATCAACAGAATATACATTCTTCTCAGCACCACATCGTACTTCCTCCAAAATCGACCACGTAATTGGAAGTAAAGCACTCCTCAGCAAATGTAAAAGAACAGAAATTATAACAAACTGTCTCTCAGACCACAGTGCAATCAAACTAGAACTCAGGACTAAGAAACTCAATCAAAACCGCTCAACTACATGGAAACTGACAACCTGTTCCTGAATGACTACTGGGTACATAACAAAATGAAGGCAGAAATAAAGATGTTCTTTGAAACCAATGAGAACAAAGATACAACATACCAGAATCTCTGGGACACATTTAAAGCAGTGTGTAGAGGGAAATTTATAGCACTAAATGCCCACAAGAGAAAGCAGGAAAGATCTA
Source organism: Macaca mulatta (assembly GCF_049350105.2). Classification (NCBI taxonomy): domain Eukaryota; kingdom Metazoa; phylum Chordata; class Mammalia; order Primates; family Cercopithecidae; genus Macaca; species Macaca mulatta. The sequence continues at coordinate 130,210,742 of NC_133411.1, forward strand.
AAATTGACACTCTAACATCACAATTAAAAGAACTAGAGAAGCAAGAGCAAACACATTCGAAAGCTAGCAGAAGGCTAGAAATAACTAAGATCAGAGCAGAACTGAAGGAGATAGAGACACAAAAAACTCTCCAAAAAATCAATGAATCCAGGAGTTGGTTTTTTGAAAAGATCAACAAAATTGACAGATCACTAGCAAGACTAATAAAGAAGAAAAGAGAGAAGAATCAAATCAACGCAATTAAAAATGATAAAGGGGATATCACCACTGACCCCACAGAAATACACACTACCATCAGAGAATACTATAAACACCTCTACGCAAATAAACTGGAAAATCTAGAAGAAATGGATAATTTCCTGGACACTTACACTCTTCCAAGACTAAACCAGGAAGAAGTAGAATCCCTGAATAGACCAATAGCAGGCTCTGAAATTGAGGCAATAATTAATAGCCTACCAACCAAAAAAAGTCCAGGACCAGATGGACTCACAGCTGAATTCTACCAGAGGTACAAGGAGGAGTTGGTACCATTCCTTCTGAAACTATTCCAATCAATAGAAAAAGAGGGAATCCTCCCTAACTCATTTTATGAGGCCAACATCATCCTGATACCAAAGCCTGGCAGAGACACAACAAAAAAAGAGAATTTTAGACCAATATCCCTGATGAACATCGATGCAAAAATCCTCAATAAAATACTGGCAAACCGGATTCAGCAACACATCAAAAAGCTTATCCACCATGATCAAGTGGGCTTCATCCCTGGGATGCAAGGCTGGTTCAACATTCGCAAATCAATAAACATAATCCAGCATATAAACAGAACCAAAGACCAAAACCACATGATTATCTCAATAGATGCAGAAAAGGCTTTTGACAAAATTCAACAGCCCTTCCTGCTAAAAACGCTCAATAAATTCGGTATTGATGGAAGGTACTTCAAAATAATAACAGCTATTTATGACAAACCCACAGCCAATATCATACTGAATGGGCAAAAACTGGAAAAATTCCCTTTGAAAACTGGCACAAGACAGGGATGCCCTCTCTCACCACTCCTATTCAACATAGTGTTGGAAGTTCTGGCTAGGGCAATTAGGCAAGAGAAAGAAATCAAGGGTATTCAGTTAGGAAAAGAAGAAGTCAAACTGTCCCTGTTTGCAGATGACATGATTGTATATTTAGAAAACCCCATTGTCTCAGTCCAAAATCTCCTTAAGCTGATAAGCAACTTCAGCAAAGTCTCAGGATACAAAATTAATGTGCAAAAATCACAAGCATTCTTACACACCAGTAACAGACAAACAGAGAGCCAAATCAGGAATGAACTTCCATTCACAATTGCTTCAAAGAGAATAAAATACCTAGGAATCCAACTTACAAGGGATGTAAAGGACCTCTTCAAGGAGAACTACAAACCACTGCTCAGTGAAATAAAAGAGGACACAAACAAATGGAAGAACATACCATGCTCATGGATAGGAAGAATCAATATCGTGAAAATGGCCATACTGCCCAAGGTAATTTATAGATTCAATGCCATCCCCATTAAGCTACCAATGAGTTTCTTCACAGAATTGGAAAAAACTACTTTAAAGTTCATATGGAACCAAAAAAGAGCCCGCATCTCCAAGACAATCCTAAGTCAAAAGAACAAAGCTGGAGGCATCACGCTACCTGACTTCAAACTATACTACAAGGCTACAGTAACCAAAACAGCATGGTACTGGTACCAAAACAGAGATATAGACCAATGGAACAGAACAGAGCCCTCAGAAATAATACCACACATCTACAGCCATCTGATCTTTGACAAACCTGAGAGAAACAAGAAATGGGGAAAGGATTCCCTATTTAATAAATGGTGCTGGGACAATTGGCTAGCCATAAGTAGAAAGCTGAAACTGGATCCTTTCCTTACTCCTTATACGAAAATTAATTCAAGATGGATTAGAGACTTAAATGTTAGACCTAATACCATAAAAATCCTAGAGGAAAACCTAGGTAGCACCATTCAGGACATAGGTATGGGCAAAGACTTCATGTCTAAAACACCAAAAGCAACGGCAGCAAAAGCCAACATTGACAAATGGGATCTCATTAAATTAAAGAGCTTCTGCACAGCAAAAGAAACTACCATCAGAGTGAACAGGCAACCTACAGAATGGGAGAAAATTTTTGCAATCTACTCATCTGACAAGGGGCTAATATCCAGAACCTACAAAGAACTCAAACAAATTTACAAGAAAAAAACAAACAACCCCATCAAAAAGTGGGCAAAGGATATGAACAGACATTTCTCAAAAGAAGACATTCATACAGCCAACAGACACATGAAAAAATGCTCATCATCACTGGCCATCAGAGAAATGCAAATCAAAACCACAATGAGATACCATCTCACACCAGTTAGAATGGCGACCATTCAAAAGTCAGGAAACAACAGGTGCTGGAGAGGATGTGGAGAAATAGGAACACTTTTACACTGTTGGTGGGATTGTAAACTAGTTCAACCATTATGGAAAACAGTATGGCGATTCCTCAAGGATCTAGAACTAGATGTACCATATGACCCAGCCATCCCATTACTGGGTATATACCCAAAGGATTATAAATTATGCTGCTATAAAGACACATGCACACATATGTTCATTGCAGCACTATTCACAATAGCAAAGACTTGGAATCAACCCAAATGTCCATCAGTGACAGACTGGATTAAGAAAATGTGGAACATATACACCATGGAATACTATGCAGCCATCAAAAAGGATGAGTTTGCGTCTCTTGTTGGGACATGGATGCAGCTGGAAACCATCATTCTTAGCAAACTATCACAAGAACAGAAAACCAAACACCGCATGTTCTCACTCATAGGTGGGAACTGAACAATAAGATCACTTGGACTCAGGAAGGGGAACATCACACACAGGGGCCTATCATGGGGAGGGGGGAGGGGGGAGGGATTGCATTGGGAGTTATACCTGATGTAAATGATGAGTTGATGGGTGCAGCACACCAACATGGCACAAGTATACATATGTAACAAACCTGCACGTTATGCACATGTACCCTACAACTTAAAGTATAATAATAATAAATAAAAAAAAAAAAGAAATAGACATGAGAAGTATTGGAGTGCAAAGAGTTTCTCTATTTCTGAATCTAAATAGCAGGCATAGGAGTGATGTCACTTGTGAATATTCATCAAGCTGTACACATATGAGTTGTTGATCTTTTATTGTATGTGTTACACTTCAGTACATAATTTATCTTAAAAGCAGAAAATTTTTATTAGTAATAGCTTTTTTCAGTGTTAATCTTATTAAAGAAAGCATGATAATTGGGTGATGAAAACTGTAATGATCATAGTAAAACCTGATAAAACCTGTAAATTTTTTTAAGGAATTTTAGATTTTATGAAGTAAATGTTTACTTTTTAACATGCATTATTTTATGAAGTAAATAATCTTAATCTGGCTAGTTTTATGGGATAGCACCTGTATGAAAATTTTAAAAAACTGGTAAAAAATTTTGATGCTTACGTACAAGTTTTCAGTTTTGTGTGTTTCTACATTGTTTTAATTAGCCAAAATATTTGTACTCTTTTACTGATTTTGCTTTCCACCCACTTAACCGAAGAAACATTCAACATATGTTGAAGGCCTACTCACATTAGCTGTATACATTTGCTTTGATCTCTATTTCATGGAAATGCAAACTCAGAGAAGTACAGTAAGTTTCTTACCAACTACAATAGCAAGGAATGGAGTCAGTTTGGAAGCCAGATCTGGACTGGAAGCCTGAATTACCTCAGCACATTATGCTGTCTCTGAATTCCCAATACCACAATTCTCACACTTCATTTTTAATTATAATTTTAAAACTCAATATCTCTCCCTTTTTAAACTCCAAGCTTTTCTATTGCCTAAAGCATGTCACAATACCTTCATAGAAAGTAGATAATCATATATATATTTGTTGAATTAATGATAGAACATAAAAATAACACCTTATGAACACACACACACACATACACACACACAATTATTCTGCCTGTTGGTGAGCCTTCCAAAGTCTAAACACCAACCTAAGCTTGTGATGATATTTAGACAGAGGTATCTTCACAGTTTTTTAGTTTATGTTTTTTGTTTTTAATTTTAAACTATTCAATTAGTTTTCAATTACTATATTAGCATTTATAAAATTTAGAGATATCTTGTTTTTTATAAATATTGTAAAATCACATATCAATAGTAAATATAGGTCTACTATATATTATAATTAATAATATTGAAACTAAAACACAAGTGAAAGGATTATAATTGCTTTGGTATATTTTTGCTGTTGTCCTTGTTAATGTTTTGTTTCATTTTTCAGGCACCCATACTTATTTAAATGTTAAACTTTCTTTATTCTCCGATCAAGCATGAGACCAAAACATATTCCCAAATGAAGTATGAATGTTGGCAGGCGATCAGTATTCCTAATTTAAAAATAAATCATAGGGATAAAGTAGAATGAGCCATTTCCTTTGACTAATGAAATGAGATAAGGTGCTCTATTTTCTGGATGTCTGCTCTTATAAAGGTTAGAGCTAAAGTAAAATAGATTGACCTCTTTTGCTATAAGTATTAGGAAATATTCATAGCAGTATACTTCTAACATAGCATGCTGACATGTTGACCTGCCACATTCATTGGCAAGTGTGAGTACTCAAGTGCATCACCTACCTAGTTCTTTCTGATGTTTTGCTTTTTATAGAAACAACTACCACATTATCTGTAAGAAAAAAAATCCACATACTTCAGTTCACTCCTTTAAATTCAATGTAGGCTTATAATACAGTCTGCTTTTGAAAATGAGTTTTGTCTAGTGTTCCCTGAGTTCAGCCTTACAGCAGAAAAAATACTCACATATTGTTTTTGTACAGATTCTACTTTTTTCCCAAATTTCAAATGGTTCTCAAAGGAAAGCAAGTTTATAAAAATGCTATCTATCGGCCGGGCGCGGTGGCTCAAGCCTGTAATCCCAGCACTTTGGGAGGCCGAGACGGGCGGATCACGAGGTCAGGAGATCGAGACCATCCTGGCTAACACGGTGAAACCCCGTCTCTACTAAAAAATACAAAAAAGTAGCCAGGTGAGGTGGCCGGCGCCTGTAGTCCCAGCTACTCGGGAGGCTGAGGCAGGAGAATGGCGTAAACCTGGGAGGCGGAGCTTGCAGTGAGCTGAGATCCGGCCACTGCACCCCAGCCTGGGCGGCAGAGCAAGACTCCGTCTCACAAAAAAAAAAAAAAAAAAAAAAAAAATGCTATCTATATCCACCAACACAGGTCATATATTTTTTCTTTTAAAGTAAAAAAGAAGATCTGGAGTATCTGCCAAGCTATTCCAATGCATGTTTATTAAACATTAGAGTATCTTTCCAGCTTCGGCTCTGGATAGACAAAAAATAAAGAGCACAGAAGACTCTCCTTCTTGACTCCTGATGGGATTCTTGATCTTGATAAACACATTGTAAATTGAAAATATTATAAGTCCAATGTGGGCATTTTGCATACATTATGGGAGGTAAATGTACAAAACACAATTTAAAAAACAAAACAAAAAAACATTGGCAGTACAGGTCACTGTGGTGTCAGTTGTTTACTCTCATGACCACATAACTGACAGGGTTATGGCTCACTGCTGCTGCCCAGCAAGTGGGGAGATAGTATTGTACTGCATATTGGTAGCCCTGGAAAAGATCGAAAGTTAACATTTAAAGTATGACTTCCACTGAACGTATATCACATTGGCACCATCATAAAGTCAAAAAATCTTAAGTTGAAACATCATATGCCAGGGACTGTATTATTTACCACTGTTTCCTCCATACTCTTCCCTCCATTGTTAAGTATTTTGGGGGTGTGGGTCTCAGAATATATTTTAAAGTTGGGAAAAAATAAAATGTATGAAGTAATTTTCAAAAATCACTTGATAGAAATTTAGAAGAATTCGTATATATTATAGGAGGCCTTCCTTGTGAATGAAAGATAAATAAGGAAATACCATACTGTCTACTTACAGAGCAACACAAACACATATCTCAGGCTGAACCCTAATTCTTTTTTTCTAAAATCCAGAGCTATGCTTTTCATTCTCTATGTATAGTGAAGCCTTTCTTCCAACTTTTGGAGTTTGTTTTACTCTTTGATTACATATTGAGTAACAAATTTCCACCTAGCTCATCCTTGATCTCTCTTTCAGATAACTTAAAAAAAAAAAAAAAGAGGAAAGAAGGAAGGAAATAGGAAAGCTCTTTAATTTTATCAATTCTATTACTATTATGGAGGAACAAGTAGTGGGTATTACAGAAATAAAACTTAGATGTATAAATGATACATACAAGATTTTCAGATATCTTAGAGAGTTATCACTGTAATTACTTTGTCATTTATTTAATGCTTAAAATTTCTTAGTAATACCCTCCACTATGTTTGGGTTACTTATTCTAAAAATCCTGGAATAATTTCCAGGACATTTGACAATGTAATAACTGTTATTTTATGGGCATCAGCCAATCAGGACACATTCCAGCTGCAAACAATTGGATGTGCTTCTTGGTTGTATGCAGCCCTGAAAGAACTAAAAAAGGATAGCATGCTCCTTCTCAGATATGGGTCACATGAACCTCAATGCATATGTTCTTTTATGAGGAAAAGACCATGTACAATCTTCTCATGGCTAAGGTAGGTTCAAACTGTCCTAATGCCAGTAGTTAACACGTTGGTTTTAATGTGCCAACCAGTATTTTGTTCTCAGCTTGGAGAATTCATTTTTTATACTCTTCTCAACCATGAATCTTACCAAGCCAGAGATCTGCTCTACTTGCATGTTAAGAATATTAGGACCAAGGTTGCCCAAATTAGCACATCAAATAGCAAAATCAGCCAGAAAGCAGGCTGAAAAGCATTAAATATTTCATATAAATGAGTTTTTGAATCATTTAATTTGTATAGAAAAATTTTATTCACAATACAATGGGACAGACATTGCCACAGAAGTGATATACTGATTGCACTAAGGTTGCATGCAGCAGCAGCAGCAGCTTTGTCTTTTATAGCTATTTTTGTTTATAAAAATTAAACCTCTCCAGTCATGCTTATCACATGGTCTTAGATTTATAATGTAAGTGAATAAGGAATACCATCTAGTTCGAAGAGAAAATGTAATTTTGAATGTGAATTATCTGTATGAAACATGAAGTATGCTACTGAACCCTGAAACATGAACGTCTAGATTTGCTTTTTTTCCAAATCCAGCCTGTTTGCAATCACTTTGTACTCCTATAATACCAAGAGGATCCGTTTGTAATTGTGGTTGTATCAGCTGAGGTTGCAATGGTGGTGGCCACGGAAGTGGTACCATTGGTTCCACCAACTGTCCTGGGTCTGAAGGTGGTGGAGGAGCCACAATGTTTGTCATTTCTACAATTTCTCCATTGTAAAAGAAAAACTGACACCGTTGAATGAATGTTTCAACAACAGATTGATGAATCTTAGTAGTAGACTAAAAGCTCATTTAGTTATTTTATAATTTCAGTCTAGTGAGGCCATGCTTAGGATGTCGTTTGAAATAAAGAAAAAATACACTTGACATATTTCACATATCTGCATCTTCATCTTTACTTCCAAGTAAACCTGTAGATGATTTGATGACGGATAAATGAACCTATTTCTTTTACACACATACCAAGGACATGCTTGTGGCTAAAGAGAGTTGATAATGTTGTTCAAAGGATAGCTGTCACCAACTCATTTCTTTATAAGGTCCATAATGAAATAGACATTTTGTATACTGTTAATTCTGTAAACAGATGCATGTTCAAAAGATCTATGATGGTCTTGTAATCTTAATCTATTTTAGATATTTTAGTTTTTCCCTCTTGGGGAACACATTTAGTATAGTATAGAAAATACTTCATGACATTTTCATACAAGGTTATATAACTTTTCATACATAAACATGAAATTTGTTGTAGAAGATTCTTTAAACCAAACATTTAAATCGAGGACTTCAATTTAATTTGTTCCTTGAATCTATTTTTATTTGGCCCTTAAAAACATATCCAAAAAACCCATTGCCAATAGCAATAAAAATACTCTGGGTACTGACAGACTCTTTGGAGTATTTGTATTACAAATTTGTATTGATGTTCTTTTCTGTGATGCATTGTACTAAAATCCAAAATGACTTTTGCACCATTTTAAGCCAATTTTTTCCTTTGATATTGGTACCAGAATTACTACAAATGACTGCTGCTTTTGGGGGTAAACATTTTGTTAGTGAAGATAAAAACAGAACATTAAATTATGAATAAAATTTTCAGAATAGGTGCCACAGGTAAATGTCACTAGGTTATATTTTGTGTAGTAAAGAAAAAAATTCTTTGGTCAATGTTATCTTAATTCAGATTTCAATTTTAAGATAATCTTATATGTATTATAGTAAATATGTGATTTTTCAGATTAAAAAAGAATATTAGGACAAAGGAAGTACCTAGAGCCTGGAGGTATATTTGACTGTGCAAAGTTATCTACAAGACCAATGAGAATCAAAGTAGGAAAAGTAGTATTTTTAATAATCAAATGCTGAAATTAAGATGTAAATTTCACTCCTGACTGGCATTTGGGAGTACAATACTTTACAAAAAGAAGGAAAGGGGACAACACCTTTGACTTTAAAAAATTTTTGATTTAGAAAATTGGCTTACAACCTCATTTTTAAAAGTCTATAATATTTTAGAAAGTTTCTGCCATGTTGTGAATTGATCTAATTCTTTCACATTTAGAAGGTTAGTTTTCTGAACTTTTCAAGCAGACTGCAAACAGTGTGAACTCTGAGATTACCAGTCAACTATCTTAGTATTAGCTATTTGTCTTCAGATACAAGTGATGCAATAACAACTCATATCACCTGAAGAAAAACTAAAGTGTTTTTTTTTTTTCTTAGTAGCATGAAACAATGATAGAGCAGCCCACAAAACCAAAAAGGCGGCAAAAAAATAAGACTTCAGATACCGGCAATGTGATTATGGGATTGAATGCTACCAGGACTTTATCTCTTTAACTTTTTACTGGATTCCATTTTGTACCTACAGCTCCTCCATATTATGAAAAAGGGCAACTAAAAATAACCCTATCATCTTACACTTAAAATACAAGGGAATTGAAATTCTTCCATATTCAATTACAAAATTATGGGGAGGACTCAAATTGACTTGCCTGAGTTACATGCAATTACTTGCAGTGGATGCAAGTAATTCAGAGACAGTGTATTCAAGGAATACATAGAAGACATGGTATTTCTCAGATATGTGCGGCACTCTTACGAGAAAAAGGAAAAGTTAATGTGAGGACAAAGGTGCCTGAAGACAAGCACACACACTCAGTAGTTACCAGGATTTAATTCACTCCTGAAGCTCTCATATAAAGGTAAGTGTTTCCAGTGGGGGGTGGCCATGTCAGATGCAGAGCAAAGAGCATCATCTGACACCAGGATAAAGAGTAGTGAACTGGAAAGGGGATCATGTAGCAACAGTTTCTGAAATTTTTTGTTCTTTGCAGAATTGGCAGCTGTGGTGAAAATTTCCACCTCTTAGTGAGGCAGAGATTTGTCAGTGGGTAGAATCAGTAGAAATACACATGGGTAGATTTTGTGCCATCCCAATTATAGAATAATACATGTGTTTACCAGGAATGAATGTTTGAGCCCATGAGGATGTGTGTTTTGTGTTGGAATCCTGTATTCATTCAACCGTGTCTTTGGCATTTTGTGCTCTCCTTGAGTGGGAAAGTATATCTTAAAAAACATAGATCCTGCCATTTCCCTAAAAGGGCAGACTTTATTTTCAATTAAATTCTTCATATGCAAAGTAACACACCTAGGCACATAATATTGTAGGAGCAGCAAAAATGGAGAAGTTTTTATCCTATAAGAACTCATAGACTCACGTAACAGTCCTACAACTCCCACCTCCAAACCCCAAACACATACGAAAAAAAAACTACTGCATAGAGTGGCAGAGTGTTTGAAATGTCAATCAGGCCAAACATTGTGGCTCATGCCTGTAGTCTCTGGGCTTTGGGAGGCCAAAACAGGCGGATTGTTTGAGCCCAGGAGTTAGAGACCAGCCTGGGACACATAGCGAGATCTCCTGTTTCTACAAAAAATAATGAAAAAAAAAAAAAAAAAAAATTAGGCATGGTAGTCTTAGCTGAAGTCGAAGGCTGAAGGTTGAAGTGGGAGGATTGCTTGAGCCCGGGAAGTCCAGGCTGCACTGAGCTATGATCATGCCACTGCACTTCAGTCTGGGTGACAAAGCAAGACCCGCACACACAGGCGTGCGCGTGCACACACACACGTGTATTTGTAGGGCCTATCTGGGAGAAATTTTGAAAGGAAAAGGGGACTATTTGAGAAATACTCTAAATATATTGTTGCATTTCTGAATCCTTTCCCTTCTTTAACCTGTCTAGTGAACTTCTAATTAGCAGAAGTTAGGAATGAAATTGGAGAGAAAATGTGTAATAAGAAGAGATTTTAAAGTCAGAGAAAAGCTGAGTAAAGAGCTGAGTGAGAAACTGAAGTTTTATAGGCCAAAAGGAATTTGGAAATGTTTGATAAAAGTGAAAGTAGCAGAAGCAACTATCAAAATATGAAGTAGGTGTCAAGAATCTGCAGTTGAAGATCAACAGAATGTAAGAGTAGAGTGTGGACTGGAGTGGTTCCAGATGAATGAATGAATGCACAGAAGCTGCCTGCTGGTGCTGCCTTTGATAGGGCTGAGTGCCAGGCTCAGCTGTGGGGTCGAGGGTCATGTTCTAAGGGACAGAGATGGCGTAATCTAGTCATAAAATGCATGTCCCCAGAAAATAAATCCTACCGTTCTCTAACACAGATATGAGAAATAGGCTTTATATTTATTACCTTGATTTATCACACAATATCTAATCACTCTAATTTAAAAGGTAAAAGTCACTATAAGCTTTTAAAGCAGAACTTAATAAATGAGATTGATAATGTACCAAAGCAGATTCACTTAATTTGAGTAAACATATAATTTGAGTAAACATATCTAATCCTTTCAGCAGCAGATTCAGTGTTTAATGAGAATGAGGAATATGAAAGGTGTGTAAACATTGAGGAGTTAGGTGGGGGAGTGGGTTGAGGTTCAGAATCTGAGAATAGTAAAAATGAAATCTATTAGATAATGGGATTACACAGTCGACTGAAGTTTGTAATGAAGGATTAGGGCCAACTGTGTAACAAACACTATTTGTAGAACTTAGTAGAGGGAAAAATAGTTTCAATTAAGCAAAAAACTTGCTAGTGACCCATTGTTGACGTATAACACTTTTATGAACTAGAACAAATATATAAATGTCATGCTTTTCATTGATGCAGTCTATCTATAACCAAAGAAAATCGTAACCCAATATCTTCCTTATGTCAGCGTATCTTTTATAAGTATTGGTTTCTTTTAAGTACTGTCTTAGTCTGTTTGAGCTGCTATAATCAAACACCAGAAACTGGGTAGATTCCAAATAACAGAAATTTATTCTTCTCGGTTCTGCATGCTGGAAAATGTCAGAGCAAGGTACTGGCAGATTCAGTGTTTAGTAAGGACCCACTTTATCATAGATGATGCCTTCTTGCGTCCTCATATGGTAGACTAGAATAACCTCCCTTGGGCATGTTTTATAAGGGCACTAACCTGTTCAGATTTTATGACTTAATCACTGCCACAAAGGTCCCACTTCTTCATACCATCACTTTGGGGGTTAGAATTTCAACATGTTTATTTTTGAAGACAAATACTCAGACCATAGCAAATAGTCTGCATTAATTGTGTAACTAATGAAGAACAACTGTGTTTAATTCAGTTGTTTTTGTGTGTGTGTGTGTGAATGTTTTTGTGTTTTTGCCCTTGATTAATGGAACTTTTGGTTTACATTTAATTCCTATGTACAGGTATCAAAGTGCAAAAAATTTACCCAGTTTGAGGATCATACTATTTTCAATTTATCCTATTTTCTATGACATATTACACTGTGGAATAGCTTAATGGTGTTTCATGTAATTGAGGGCAGAAAAAATATTACAAACTGATTAAATATGACATATGCTTTGAAAAGAAACCCTTAAGTAACTCAGTGATTCCCAAGGTATTAAGTTATGCAAATTTTTTTTGCTGAGCCATTTGGAACATCTCTGAGGCCACAAATCATTTTATTCTCCAACAATAAACTATGGATGGGTGTTTCTGCACTGGCCTGAGATGCATCTAGTTGGACCATGTGTAGGCTATCAAGAGAGCCTACTATGTGGAGTTTCCTTATATTTATCCCACCTATAAGAAAATTTCCTGGAGGTGTAAAGAGATATTAGAAGAGAGATGGGGAGAATAACAGTTGGCACAGGGACTTAGGGAGAACTTGTAGATCCCCAACATTTAGTTCATTTATCATGTCAGAAATATAGGTGAGAGTTCCTCAGTTCCATCAGTCGTGGTCTTCCTGACCCCTTTCTTTTCTTCTTAACTCTCATTTCTTATTCCACTCTATAAGTCACAAATACACACACAAATACAACATAAATATAAAACACATGTATATACTAAAAAATGTGTGTGTATATGTGTGTGTGTGCACATAAATATAACATAAATATAAAACATATGTATATACAAAAAAATATGTGTGTGTACTTGTGTGTGTGCGCTCAAGAGAGAGACCATTTTAACTAGCCTCCTTCTAAAAGGACAATCAGATTAAATAAATGGCATTCCTCATTTCCTCTACAAAATATACTAATTAATTGATGCCTACAACACTGATGACTGATGGCTTATAGGCTACTCTCCAGCATAACTAGGCAATTCTATCACAATAGCTGAGTTATTTGCTTACTGAGCTTACTTGTGTTTTTTCTCCCATTTTTCTCTTGTGTCTGTAGGACTTGTAGTTAAATGAAACATTTAATTAAATATATAAATCAAGCTATACTGATATATTTACAATATCATCATATTCATAATCACATGTAATAGAGTTGCTGATTCCTAGAAAACCATGTGGGATGTCCTGAGGAAAACTTTATAAAAGGAAATTGTTTTAAAATAAATTGCTACTAAATTAGAAAAGAAGCAATGAAAAAATATGGAAAACTTGTGGGAAATCTTTGATTATATTCTTATACTTATTCATATTTGATTTTAAATGTATACTTTGCCATATAGGAATAAAAAATTAAAAATTTATACATTGAGTGTTTTATACAAGGAAGATGAGACATGAAATGAGAATGTATTTATTGGAAGGAAAAGCTTTTTTTGATCTCAAATATTAATAACACAGTTAAGTATGTTTTCTGAAAATAAATGTTTAAAAGATAAATTATTTTCATAACTCCTTATTCAATACTCTTATGATTAACTGACAAACCATCTGTATCTATTAAGTTTTTAAAGTCCTTGCATATTTCAGAATATTTTTCAGTTATAAAACATAAGTTTCAAAATAAACAGAAAATTTTGAGGTAATCTTCTCCCATCATTTCAAAAAAGAGAATTTTAAAACAAGTCAGATTTTGTCAAACTTTTGAAGATTTAAAAATTATATTAATACATTTATACTTGTCTATCATTGTAATCTGCAAAATACTCTAAATGTTTTCAAACTCCTTACTTTAGTCTATCTGATGCTGCATAATCTGAGTTCTGTTTATTATTCCAACTTCGCTTAGAACTATTCTCTCAGCCCTTCTACCTCAACTGCTGTCTGCTGAATGTTTGTGTCCACCCAAAATTCATGTGTTTTAACCTAACCCCCAGTGTGATGGTATTTGAAAGTGGATTCTTTGAGAGGTGATTAGATCATGTTGGGGGAGCCCTCATGAATGGGATCAGTACCCTTATAAAAAGAAGCCCCAGAGAGCTACCTTGTCTTTTTCACATTGGGAGAAAACAGTGATAAGGTGGATATCTATGAAAGAGAAAGTGGGCACTCATCAGACACTGATTTTTCCAGAGCCTTGATCTTGAACTTCCCAGCCTCCAGCAATGTGAGAAGAATATTCTGTTGTTTATAAACCACCTAGGATATGGTGTTTTGTCATAGCCACCCAAAGAAAAACATCAATTAATAAATTTAAGTGATAAAAAAATTATTACTATGGACTTATGACTATGTTTGTTAATGATTTATCATATTTCTTATACTTATTTATTACTGTGGGCTTTTTATTACTATGTTTATTTAAAAAGATTAAGGGGAAGAATAGAGAGTAGAAGTACATAATGGTCACATCTGTCACAAAAACAGTCACTGCAGTAGAAATGGAAAGGATGGTAGACATGTTTGCTGGCCTCCTTCCACGAAGGTGGGATGGCTGCCTTTCATGTTCCAGAAATGTATCAATGAGTTCATTATCTATCTAGTATTTTCTTAACCCATTACTATAAACCTCAGAGAAAGTGACCTTCTTTCTAGAGTCTGGCAAAAGGCCATTTGTTTATATTATCTTTCAGTGTTACTGTTTTTAAATTCCCTAGTTTAAAACAAATATTTATTTATTTTGAGGGACTTTTTGGTGTTCAGAATCACAGGTAGTCAGGAGAAGTTGACTGTTACAGTCTTTTAGTTGGATGCCCACCTTTCACCAAAAGATCATCAGGTATTTTGGAGTTGTTTTTATTAACCTATTAAATTACATAATATATAACACTTGCATTATTTAGTTCTCTTAGCATAGTATAGAGTATATGACAATTTTTGCAGTCTAAACATTATGTAATACTCATAAAATCAAAAGTTACTTTCACAATTCTGGGAAAATACTCAATATCAACTATGTATATTAACAATATTCTGATTTATGCCCTATCTTATATATAAAGGGCAAAAGTGAATTAACCTTTTTGAGAGTTCAAGGTATATCATGTCATCAATATATAAATGTGTACTTAAGTTATAAATTAATATGGTTATGGCTGAAGACATATTATAGCATGGTATGTTTGCTTTGAGGAAATAAAAGTTTTTAACTGTCATATTTAGTGAAGGTCGATGCTATCAACTTAATATTGTTAACATTAATTAGCAGTAATTTTAAAATTATATCTTTTCAGTTTTCTGGAAGCTGGTAAATGAACTAGACTGAGTACCAATCTGCCGCAGCAGAGAAAGATCATCAGTGGGTCATCTCTTACATAAGAGAAATTAGTTAGGTTATCTTTCTCTGAGTTATAAGTTGCTCCATGATTTTGAGGAAAACTCAGAGCTCTCTAAGCCAAAGTAAAATAATTGCAGTGATATTTTATGGCAATCTTGAGATTAATTATAGAAGATCTTTAAAAGGTGACATGCTTTTGCCAATTATGCACTGAAGAATAAATGCATAATTATAGAAAACTGCTACATTCCTACTTAAGAACCTTAAGGAACAAATCAGTACCTGAGACCCAGAATGTTACTCTCACTTTGCTATGTACAAATTTTCTGTGTGCATTATTTTATATTAGATTCTATTTTTCACTCTCACTGGCAGGAATACTCTTCAGGGTATTAGCAATGGTGTGGCATTGGTTGCATAGTTTTTCACTTCAGCAAGAGAAAGTAAAGATAGGCCTTGAAGCACAAAATACGTAGCCCTCTGAAAAACATTTGTATTTGGTGAGCATCTTCCATATATAACGGCAATTTCATGTAAAAATAATATGTACTTGCATGTTCTGAACAGAAAAGTTATACATTATCAAAAACAACTGAATCTATTTTATATTCTTCTCTAGAATGTTATTCTATAAACTTTGTTGGTAAACACTGAATGTGTTGGATACTTAGAAAATAACTTACTGATTCTACAAATTGTGATCTAATGGGGCTTCAAACTAAAGTTCTAGCTGTCTTACCTTCATGATCTCAGTAGTCTTGAAAAACAACCATATGACATTAGCCAAAGGAAAAAATAAGAGGAGAGAAACAATCACTTCGAGATACAATTAATGTTCCGTTCCTTTCAAGCTCTTGATAGAAATGCCTGGGGGAAGGGGAAGGGAATGAGAAAACGTGCCAGAGGTTTTTTCCCAGCCATGTATTCTATTACTTCTGTCCAATAAAGGAGGTTCCTCTTCTGAAATTCATTGAAGGCAATATGTTACTGTGATGATGTGTTTCAAGGTGTTCCTATGCTCCTCTGTACCTTCTCATAGGAAGAATACACTTAAATGATTTAATATTTTCAAAATGACAAATATTCCAAAATGTATCAGTATGACATGAGTGCTTTCAGGAACCAAGATATTTAAAAAATACTTTATTTTCTTAGCTAACTTGAGAATACTTTACAATCAACAATTGTTTAAACTAAGAATATCTTAAAGAGAAGAATTTAAAACATCTGATCAGAAGACAAAGACCTAAAACGTCCTTAAACGTTCCATGTGCACTTGAAAAGAATGTGTATTCTGATGTTGGGTCCAGAGTTCTATAAATGTCAAAGAGGTCTAATTGGTTGATACTGGTTCTTAAGTTATTACCCTCCCACCCTCTGTGCTATTGCTTCACACAATTCATTTCTACATTCACTATAAAACCACTACTGTATTGTCATTATGTTTATCTTTTAAAATCAGTAATATTGTGAGAGTTTTTTATTAAGTCCTTTGTATTTGTCAGCATATTTATTCATTATTGCATTCTTCATTTCTTCCCATAGAACTTGATTTCCAACTAGTGTTATCCTTCTTCAAGATAATAAAAAATATGTTAGCATTTCATGTAGTGGAAGTATTTTACAGTTTCAAATGATTTATTTAATATGCTTATTTGAAATGTCTTCATTTTTTAGAACAATTGATGCTAGTATAGAATTCTTCATTAACAGATACATTTAAAATTTTTTCTCTCAGTACTTTAAAGATTTGATTCTATCATTTTCTTGCCTTAGCTATAATTTTTAAAGATTGTTTCACTGAATCTAATGTACTTCTAAAAAACTGAATCTAATATATATTTTTTCTTTTTCTCACTGCTCTCAAGGTTTTTACATTATTTCTCAGCAATTTTATTATACTGCACTTGGTATGCTTTTCTTTGAATTATTGTGCTTGAAGATTTGTGAGCTGCATGGATATATGGGTTAATATCATTCATTAATTTATTATCTCTTTAAGTATTTATTCTGTCTCACTTTTTGGCACTTCACTAACCCATGTTAGAATGTTTGGTATTATCTTGCAGATCTTGGACACTTTTTTTTCAGCACTCTTTTCATTATACTTCAGCTTGAATTATTTCTATTGACATGTCCTAAAGGTTACTTATTGTTTATTTCATGTCTAATGTATTTATATCTCCACAGGAAAAAAAATTGGTAATAATCATAATTTCACACATATAGCATTTCCTTTTGATTTTATTTATTTATTTATTTATTATTACTATTATACTTTAAGTTCTAGGGTACATGTGCATAACGTGCAGGTTTGTTACATATGTATACTTGTGCCATGTTGCTGTGCTGCACCCATCAACTCGTCAGCACCCATCAACTCGTCATTTACATCAGGTATAACTCCCAATGCAAACCCTCCCCCAACCCCCTCCCCATGATAGGCCCCGGTGTGTGATGTCCCCCTTCCCGAGTCCAAGTAATCTCATTGTTCAGTTCCCACCTATGAGTGAGAATATGCGGTGTTTGGTTTTGTGTTCTTGTGATAGTTTGCTAAGAATGATGGTTTCCAGCTGCATCCATGTCCCTACAAAGGACACAAACTCATCCTTTTTAATGGCTGCATAGTATTCCATGGTGTATATGTGCCACATTTTCTTAATCCAGTCTGTCACTGATGGACATATGGGTTGATTCCAAGTCTTTGCTATCGTGACTAGTGCCGCAATAAACATACGTGTGCATGTGTCTTTATAGCAGCATAATTTATAATCCTTTGGGTATATCCCCCGTAATGGGATGGCTGGGTCATATGGTACATCTAGTTCTAGATCCTTGAGGAATCGCCATACTGTTTTCCATAATGGTTGAACTAGTTTACAATCCCACCAACAGTGTAAAAGTGTTCCTATTTCTCCACATCCTCTCCAGCACCTGTTGTTTCCTGACTTTTGAATGATTGCCATTCTAACTGGTGTGAGATGGTATCTCATTGTGGTTTTGATTTGCATTTCTCTGATGGCCAGTGATGATGAGCATTTTTTCATGTGTCTGTTGGCTGTATGAATGTCTTCTTTTGAGAAATGTCTGTTCATATCCTTTGCCCACTTTTTGATGGGGTTGTTTGTTTTTTTCTTGTAAATTTGTTTGAGTTCTTTGTAGGTTCTGGATATTAGCCCTTTGTCAGATGAGAAGATTGCAAAAATTTTCTCCCATTCTGTAGGTTGCCTGTTCACTCTGATGGTAGTTTCTTTTGCTGTGCAGAAGCTCTTTAGTTTAATGAGATCCCATTTGTCAATTTTGGCTTTTTGCTGCTGTTGCTTTTGGTGTTTTAGACATGAAGTCTTTGCCCATGCCTATGTCCTGAATGGTACTACCTAGGTTTTCTTCTAGGGTTTTTATGATATTAGGTCTAACATTTAAGTCTCTAATCCATCTTGAATTAATTTTCGTATAAGGAGTAAGGAAAGGATCCAGTTTCAGCTTTCTACTTATGGCTAGCCAATTGTCCCAGCACCATTTATTAAATAGGGAATCCTTTCCCCATTTCTTGTTTCTCTCAGGTTTGTTAAAGATCAGATGGCTGTAGATGTGTGGTATTACTTCTGAGGACTCGGTTCTGTTCCATTAGTCTATATCTCTGTTTTGGTACCAGTACCATGCTGTTTTGGTTACTGTAGCCTTCTAGTATAGTTTGAAGTCAGGTAGCGTGATGCCTCCAGCTTTGTTCTTTTGACTTAGGATTGTCTTGGCAATGCGGGCTCTTTTTTGGTTCCATATGAACTTTAAAGCAATTTTTTCCAATTCTGTGAAGAAACTCATTGGTAGCTTGATGGGGATGGCATTGAATCTATAAATTACCTTGGGCAGTATGGCCATTTTCACAATATTGATTCTTCCTATCCATGAGCATGGTATGTTCTTCCATTTGTTTGTGTCCTCTTTTATTTCACTGAGCAGTGGTTTGTAGTTCTCCTTGAAGAGGTCCTTTACGTCCCTTGTAAGTTGTAAAATCCCTAGGTATTTTATTCTCTTTGAAGCAATTGTGAATGGAAGTTCATTCATGATTTGGCTCTCTGTTTGTCTGTTACTGGTGTATAAGAATGCTTGTGATTTTTGCACATTAATTTTGTATCCTGAGACTTTGCTGAAGTTGCTTATCAGCTTAAGGAGATTTTGGACTGAGACAATGGGGTTTTCTAAATATACAATCATGTCATCTGCAAACAGGGACAATTTGACTTCTTCTTTTCCTAACTGAATACCCTTGATTTCTTTCTCTTGCCTGATTGCCCTAGCCAGAACTTCCAACACTATGTTGAATAGGGGTGGTGAGAGAGGGCATCCCTGTCTTGTGCCAGTTTTCAAAGGGAATTTTTCCAGTTTTTGCCCATTCAGTATGATATTGGCTGTGGGTTTGTCATAAATAGCTCTTATTATTTTGAGATACGTTCCATCAGTACTGAATTTATTGAGCGTTTTTAGCAGGAAGGGCTGTTGAATTTTGTCAAAAGCCTTTTCTGCATCTATTGAGATAATCATGTGGTTCTTGTCTTTGGTCTGTTTATATGCTGGATTATGTTTATTGATTTGCGAATGTTGAACCAGCCTTGCATCCCAGGGATGAAGAACACTTGATCATGGTGGATAAGCTTTTTGATGTGTTGCTGAATCTGGTTTGCCAGTATTTTATTGAGGATTTTTGCATCTATCTTCATCAGGGATATTGGTCTAAAATTCTCTTCTTTTGTTGTGTCTCTGCCAGGCTTTGGTATTAGGATGATGTTGGCCTCATAAAATGAATTAGGGAGGATTCCCTCTTTTTCTATTGATTGGAATAATTTCAGAAGGAAAGGTACCAGCTCCTCCTTGTACCTCTGGTAGAATTCAGCTGTGAATCCATCTGGTCCTAGACTTTTTTTGGTTGGTAGGCTATTAATTATTGCCTCAATTTCAGAGCCTGCTATTGGTCTATTCAGGGATTCTACTTCTTCCTGGTTTAGTCTTGTAAGAGTGTAAGTGTCCAGGAAATTATCCATTTCTTCTAGATTTTCTAGTTTATTTGCGTAGAGGTGTTTATAGTATTCTCTGATGGTAGTTTGTATTTCTGTGGGGTCGGTGGTGATATCCCCTTTATCATTTTTTATTGCATCTATTTGATTCTTCTCTCTTTTCTTCTTTATTAGGCTTGCTAGCGGCCTGTGAATTTTGTTGATCTTTTCAAAAAACCAACTCCTGGATTCATTGATTTTTTGGAGGGCTTTTTGTGTCTCTATCTCCTTCAGTTCTGCTCTGATCTTAGTTAATTCTTGCCTTCTGTTAGCTTTCGAATGTGTTTGCTCTTGCTTTTCTAGTTATTTTAATTGTGATGTTAGAGTGTCAATTTTAGATCTTTCCTGCTGTCTCTTGTGGGCATTTAGTGCTATAAATTTCCCTCTACACACTGCTTTAAATGTGTCCCAGAGATTCTGGTATGTTGTATCTTTGTTCTCATTGGTTTCAAAGAACATCTTTATTTCTGCCTTCATTTCGTTATGTACCCAGTTGTCATTCAGGAGTAGGTTGTTCAGTTTCCATGTAGTTGAGTGGTTTGGATTGAGTTTCTTAGTCCTGAGTTCTAGTTTGATTGCACTGTGGTCTGGGAGACAGTTTGTTATAATTTCTGTTCTTGTACATTTGCTGAGGAGTGCTTTACTTCCAATTATGTGGTCATTTTTGGAATAAGTGTGATGTGGTGCTGAGAAGAATGTATATTCTGTTGATTTGGGGTGGAGAGTACAATAGATGTCTATTAGGTCTGCTTGCTGCAGAGATGAGTTCAATTCCTGGATATCCTTGTTAATTTTCTGTCTCGTTGATCTGTCTAATGTTGACAGTGGAATGTTGAAGTCTCCCATTATTATTGTATGGGAGTCTAAGTCTCTTTGTAAGTCTCTAAGGACTTGCTTTATGAATCTGGGTGCTCCTGTATTGGGTGCATATATATTTAGGATAGTTAGCTCTTCCTGTTGAATTGATCCTTTTACCATTATGTAATGGCCTTCTTTGTCTCTTTTGATCTTTGATGATTTAAAATCTGTTTTATCAGAGACTAGTATTGCAACCCCTGCTTTTTTTTGTTCTCCATTTGCTTGGTAAATCTTCCTCCATCTCTTTATTTTGAGCCTATGTGTGTCTCTGCATGTGAGATGGGTCTCCTGAATACAGCAGACTGATGGGTCTTGACTCTTTATCCAGTTTGCCAGTCTGTGTGTTTTAATTGGACCATTTAGTCCATTTACATTTAAGGTTAATATTGTTATGTGTGAACTTGATCCTGCCATTATGATATTAACTGGTTATTTTGCTCGTTAGTTGATGCATTTTCTTCCTAGCCTCGATGGTCTTTACATTTTGGCATGTTTTTGCAATGGCTGGTCCCGATTGTTCCTTTCCATGTTTAGTGCTTCCTTCAGGGTCTCTTGTAAGGCAGGCCTAGTGGTGACAAAATCTCTAGGCATTTGCTTATCTGTAAAGGATTTTATTTCTCCTTCACTTATGAAACTTAGTTTGGCTGGATATGAAATTCTGGGTTTAAAATTCTTTTCTTGAAGAATGTTGAATATTGGCCCCCACTCTCTTCTGGCTTGTAGAGTTTCTGCCGAGAGATCTGCTGTTAGTCTGATGGGCTTCCCTTTGTGTGCAACTCGACCTTTCTCTCTGGCTGCCCTTAAGATTTTTTCCTTCATTTCAACTTTGGTGAATCTGGCAATTATGTGTCTTGGAGTTGCTCTTCTCGAGGAGTATCTTTGTGGCGTTCTCTGTATTTCCTGGATTTGAATGTTGGCCTGGCCTACTAGGTTGGGGAAGTTCTCCTGGATGATATCCTGAAGAGTGTTTTCCAACTTGGTTCCATTTTCCCCCTCACTTTCAGGCACCCCAATCAGACGTAGATTTGGTCTTTTTACATAATCCCATACTTCTTGCAGGCTTTGTTCATTTCTTTTTCTTCTTTTTACTTTTGTTTTCTCGCTTCATTTCATTCATTTGATCCTCAATCGCTGATACTCTTTCTTCCAGTTGATTGAGTCGGTTACTGAAGCTTGTGCATTTGTCACGTATTTCTCGTCTCATGGTTTTCATCTCTGTCATTTTTTTTATGACCTTCTCTGCATTAATTACTCTAGCTATCAATTCTTCCACTCTTTTTTCAAGATTTTTAGTTTCTTTGCGCTGGGTACGTAATTCCTCCTTTAGCTCTGAGAAGTTTGATGGACTGAAGACTTCTTCTCTCATCTCGTCAAAGTCATTCTCCGTCCAGCTTTGATCCGTTGCTGGCGATGAGCTGCGCTCCTTTGCTGGGGGAGATGTGCTCTTATTTTTTGAATTTCCAGCTTTTCTGCCCTGCTTTTTCCCCATCTTTGTGGTTTTATCTGCCTCTGGTCTTTGATGGTGATATACTGATGGGGTTTTGGTGTAGATGTCCTTCCTGTTTGATAGTTTTCCTTCTAACAGTCAGGGCCCTCAGCTGTAGGTCTGTTGGAGATTGCTTGAGGTCCACTCCAGACCCTGTTTGCCTGGGTATCAGCAGCAGAGGCTGCAGAAGATAGAATATTGCTGAACAGCGAGTGTACCTGTCTGATTCTTGCTTTGGAAGCTTCCTCTCAGGGGTGTTCTCCACCCTGTGAGGTGTGGGGTGTCAGACTGCCCCTAGTGGGGGATGTCTCCCAGTTAGGCTACTCAGGGGTCAGGGACCCACTTGAGCAGGCAGTCTGTGCCTTCTCAGATCTCAACCTCCGTGTTGGGAGATCCACTGCTCTCTTCAAAGCTGTCAGACAGAGTCGTTTGTGTCTGCAGAGGTTTCTGCTGCTTTTGTTGTTTAGCTGTGCCCTGTCCCCAGAGGTGGAGTCTACAGAGACAGGCAGGTTTCCTTGAGCTGCTGTGAGCTCCACCCAGTTCGAGCTTCCCAGCAGCTTTGTTTACCTACTTAAGCCTCAGTAATGGCAGGCGCCCCTCCCACAGCCTCCCTGCTGCCTTGCTGTTAGATTGCAGACTGCTGTGCTAGCAAAGAGGGAGGCTCCGTGGGCATGGGACCCTCCCGGCCAGGTGTGGGATATATTCTCCTGGTGTTCCCATTTGCTTTAAGCGCAGTATTGGGGTGGGAGTTACTGGATTTTCCAGGTGTTGTGTTTCTCAGTTCCCCTGGCTAGGAAAAGGGATTCCCTTCCCCCTTGCGCTTCCCAGGTGAGGCGATGCCTCGCCCTGCTTCAGCTCTTGCTGGTCGGGTTGCAGCAGGTGACCAGCACCCATTGTCCGGCACTCCCTAATGAGATGAACCCAGTACCTCAGTTGAAAATGCAGAAATCACCGGTCTTCTGTGTCGCTTGCGCTGGGAGTTGGAGACTGGAGCTGTTCCTATTCGGCCATCTTGCTCCGCCCCCTCCTTTTGATTTTTAAAAATTATTTCTCTCTCTCCCTAAATCTCCCAATCAATCACATACATTTTCCAGCCTTTCCACCAGCTAATTTAGTGATCTGATCTACTAGTTCTAAATATAGGCCATCATTTCACACATAGCATTTCCTTTTGATTTTTAAAAATTATTTCTGTCTCTCTGCCTGAATCTCCCAATCAATCACATACATTGTCCAACCTTTCCACCAGCGAATTTAGTGATCTGATCTATTAGTTCTAAATATAGGCCATCTCTGAGTCTGTTTGTGTTGACTATTGACTTTCTTCATAGTGGACCACATTTTCTTGCTTTTTCAAATATTTTGTACTTTTTTATTGCATATTAAGCATTGTGTGTGGAAGAAAGTACAGATGAGGTAAATCATACTTATATACCCCAAAGAGCATGACTACTCCTCTTTTATCCCATTAGAGTTTGGATTTGAGTCAATCTATTCAATAAGTTAGCTAGGTCTTGATTTTGTTGTTACTTTAATTTCATTCAGTTTACACACAATCCAAATTTTATTTTGAGGGCAGAAATACAATATTCCTTTTATTAAGGTTTGAGCTCTGAAGCTGAAAGATTTGTCTCAGTTCCTCTGCTCCAGCTTCATGCTTTAACATGCCCACAGGTACCTATACCTGAGATGTATCACTTCCAGTTTCCCTGCCCTTTCTCCAGTGGTAGATAATGTTTTGATCCCCCCTCAAGTGACATCCCAATGCCTACACTATTGATAATCTGGAAATTTACCAGATAGCTGCAGTTAATGACACAACAGACTCCAATAATAAAAAATAATAATTTATTAGTATTCATACCGACAGGGACTAGCAGAGGAGAAGGGGCTTCACCTGCCAGAGGTTGATGGTGACAAGATAATCAGGGAAAAGGCAGGGTTACAGAAGTAAAAATATTTATGCATTAAGTAGGAAGGGATTACATTTCATATTAGTTGAAAGTAAATTGGCTGGATTTGAACCCTAACTGTTCAAGTAGGTGCTATGAAAAAGAAACCTTCTTTTTTAAAAATTGATCACAACATGCCATGAGGGCTGCTATTGACATAATATGCATGGGGTTATTAAGTTAAAGATAGGGGAAATTGGGAAGAGGCAAGTGAAATACCTTGGTGGAGCATTTCTGGCTCATGAGGGACTTGGGTCAAACAGCTTCCCCTAAACATAAAAAACTGGTAGACTATTCTAATTGTAGATAGCCAATGCCTTATATTTATTGTAAGACATGGAGTGTGGAGCACTTCAGTGTTCTTGCTCTGCCCTCAAATGACACAGAAGATGCTGCTTGCCTGAATCACAGAGGAGCTTCCTTTCAATTGTCCTTCCATATTCTAAATCTGTAAAAATTTACTTGTTTTTCTTATACCACCTTCAGAGTATATAATGCCTGGTACACCTGGCCACAGAGGACATCTTAGTTCTCTTCCCGCTCCTACAATTTTTGAGCTTCAGTAAATACCGGAAAAAGAATTGGAAAGTGCATGCAAACTCTCCTTTTATCTGGGAACCCAGAGGTTTTAAACTGTCAAGGGAGCTAATATTCAACATTTCCAAATTCATTGAAACTTCGTCTCGTCATATTTTCTACGTCTGTGGTGGTCCTCTACTTCTTTCCCTCCTCTGTCAAAGAGGAAAGCAACTGTGTGTTCATCACAGCTGTACAGATAGTACTTACTGGATTTCAGTTTATTAGGTTACTTTGCAACCCAGTTCCTGATGGGCTTAAAATAAGCATAATACTGAGATAATTCAGGTTGTTATCATTGCTAGATAAGGAGGTTTTTAAAAATTTCTCTATTGAGAATTTTTGATTATGGGCATAACTTTTTTTCTCTGTAAGCCATTTAATTTGGTTAAAAACTGAATTTTTAATAATTCATTGGAACAATATTGTATTCTGTTTTTTTTTTCTTCCCATGTCTTCTTTAGCACATTTCCTGAACTTTTTGCAATCTGTTTCCTCCCTAGTGTATCACTGTTGATGTCTATGCTTAATTTCTTAAATGCTTAGTTTTACTGTTTGCTTGGCTTCTCAGAAGTTGCTCCTGTGTCTGTCGGATCTTCCTTGTACACAGGTATAGCTTCCCAGCAAGGCTTCAGAGAAGTTATTTAGCCCTTCATAGGCTCTCTCCTTACCTGGAAACCCCATTACATTTCTGAATGGTGTGTCAGTTGCCCTAACTGGGATGGCAGAGCAGCATGATTTTACCATTCTTTTCCTAATGAGTTTGCTCTTTATGCTGGCAATACTGTTTTGTGCTTTGCCCTCCATTCCATATTCTACATCCTTTGGCAGTAGGGTTGCTGTTTATCCTCTTAGGATGTGTGGGTGGTGGAAGCATATCCAACAGAAAATCTTTGCCTATTGACTTCTAACTGTAGATTAGTTTGGCTTGTTTTTAATCTGTATATATTTATAAATGCATATAATTTATTATTTTGTGTCTGAATTCATTTATATTGTTAGATGTTATTTGTTTTTGCTGTATAATAATCTACATGAAAATAACTCTATTATTTATCCATTCTTCTCTTAATAATGTATTACTGAGATTGCTATTGTATATAAGGTTGGGTGAGTTTTCATTGAACATTCCTTTCAGTGCGTGTAGTTCCGATGAGTTTATTTGAAAAAAGAATTGCTAGGTTGTAGCTTTAGTAGATGCTACCAAACAGTTTTCTACAATAATTGCAACACTGTGCCCTCTCTCCAGCAATGTATGAGAGGTTTACTTGTTCCATATACTCTCCAACATTCTATTGCCTACCTTTTTCATATAGTCATGTTGGTATGTTGGTAGAGATATCTTATCATGGTTTAATTTACATGTTTCTGATGACAAAAAAGCCTGGGCATTTTCATTAGCCATTTGGATTTCTCTTTTTGAAATGCCTTTTCAAGTCTATTGCCTATTTCCTACCGGAGTGTGGCCTTCCTTCCTTCCTTTCTTCCCTCCTTCCCTCCTTCCCTCCTTCCCTCCTTCCCTCCTTCCCTCCTTCCCTCCTTCCCTCCTTCCCTCCTTCCCTCCTTCCCTCCTTCCTTCCTTCCTTCCTTCCTTCCTTCCTTCCTTCCTTCCTTCCTTCCTTCCTTCGTTCCTTCCTTCCTTTGTGATTGACTTGAAAGTCTTTACAAATTGTGTTAGTTCCTTGTGATTGTCATAGGTCTGATTTCTTAGGAACTAGACTCTGGGGTAAAGATATGCTGGCAGAAAGTTTATGGTGGAGTGACATCAGAACTACAACCCTTGGAGGAATAAAGGAAGCAAGATTGAGAAAAGGCAGAGGGTGTGTTATAATAAAGTCACAGCAAAGGCCTCAACTAATTTCCCAAGCTCTCTGAAGCTTGAATGGTTCTACAGAATATTGCCAAATTTGGACATGAGATTCAAGACTTTATGCCACTGTACCAAGTCATTAGATGCATAGTATTCATGGGAGAGGCTGGACCTGAAACAAGATGGCTATCTTTAGCCGAGAACAATTTCTGTTATAGAAGAGCCTAAGCTAGTCTCAACTATTACTTCCAGTAACCACTACATTTATATATACATATATATACACACATATATATATATATGCATTGCAAATATTTACTGTTATTTTACAGCTTACTTTACCATCTCTTCTTGGTGTCTTTTGATAAATAAAGTCCTTAATTTTAATGCAGTAGATGTTATTAATCTTTTCATTTATGGTAGTATTGTTTTAGGGGTTGTGCTATAAAACCTTAGATAGTATAACACTGAAGGAATATTTTCTGTTTTATTTCAGAAGGTTTACCTTTCACTGTTCTATTTATATCTACAATCCATCTTGAATTGGTATATATGGTGTGAGGTACAGGTCAAGATTTATTTTTGCCTATCACTCTCCAATTGACCCAGAATGACTACTTATTGAAAAAAAATACATTATTTTACCCTGTTCTACTTAGGTCATAAATAAAATATTTGTAGGCATTTTTCAAACTTTCTATTTTGGTCTATTGACCTATTTGTCTATTCTCTTGCCTATACTGTAGTAATATAAAATGTAGCATTATAAAATATCTGGATATCTGGAGGTTCTAAAAGCACATGATGATCTAATTTAATATGTAAATTGTGTTTAGATTCTGCTTCCAAATAATGAAACCATAAAAGATGATTGGGAACAATTGTGGAGATTTGAATATGGGCAATGCATTAGATGACTTTAGGGTTATTACATGTGATAAATAAATGTTATGCAATATACTGCTCTTATTTTTACTTTATAAATGCTGAAATGCTTTAGGGGTAAAGTGTCACAAGATCTAAAATGTATTTTCAAAATTTTTAGCAAAAAGAAAATATATCCAGATGAATAGATAAAGACTAAACAGAGCACAATGCTACCGATAACCAAATTAAGATAGGGGACATATATGTTCATTTTTAAATTTACAGTATTTTTGTTTCCAAAATTTTCTAATAACTTGAAAAATTCAGCTGAAAAAAATCAGGGATTTTCTAGAAATTTTAGGTGATATTAATAATGTTATAAATACTAATAATGAAACAAAAGATACCCTCTTGATAATATTTACTTTTAAATTGACAAACTTTATATACTAATTGATCATAATGTTTAAACAAAAATATTATAAGCAAAATCATTCAGAATTAAATTCAATGTACATAATGTTTTTACCAAATCAGGGGGACTAAAAATTATTTGGAAAAAAACCAATTCCGATGACTATGAAAACTATATCATTGACACAAAGGAAATTGCAGTATCTCTAGGCAATTATTGCCAAATTCTTCACAGTAGAATATTAGAATGACTCAAGCAGATTGAAAAATTTTTACTGTAAATATTCTATTTAGCTTACCTATCATTAAAATCCTAAAAGTCATTTATAATTGTTATCAAATATAAGTAAGTCATATTTAATAGAAAATTTACATACTAAAAGTTTATTTTAAGGCATTATGTGTTAAGGAAAACATATTTAATAAATTGCAAAGCACCAAAAACTACTGCAACTCTTTAAAAAACTAAAATTGATATTAAAGAATATTGCAATGAATATTGTATTGACATGAACATTTTTTTTTTCTTTTTATTTATTTATTTATTTATTATTATTATACTTTAAGTTGTAGGGTACATGTGCATAACGTGCAGTTTTGTTACATATGTATACTTGTGCCATGTTGCTGTGCTGCACCCATCAACTCGTCATTTACATCAGGTATAACTCCCAATGCAATCCCTCCCCCCTCCCCCCTCCCCATGATAGGCCCCGGTGTGTGATGTTCCCCTTCCTGAGTCCGAGTGATCTCATTGTTCAGTTCCCACCTATGAGTGAGAACATGCGGTGTTTGGTTTTCTGTTCTTGTGATAGTTTGCTAAGAATGATGGATTCCAGCTGTATCCAAGTCCCTACAAAGGAGTCAAACTCATCCTTTTTTATGGCTGCATAGTATTCCATGGTGTATATGTGCCACATTTTCTTAATCCAATCTGTCACTGATGGACATTTGGGTTGATTCCAAGTCTTTGCTATTGTGAATAGTGCTGCAATAAACATACGTGTGCATGTGTCTTTATAGCAGCATAATTTATAATCCTTTGGGTATATACCCAGTAATGGGATGGCTGGGTCATATGGTACATCTAGTTCTAGATCCTTGAGGAATCGCCATACTGTTTTCCATAATGGTTGAACTAGTTTACAATCCCACCAACAGTGTAAAAGTGTTCCTATTTCTCCACATCCTCTCCAGCACCTGTTGTTTCCTGACTTTTGAATGATTGCCATTCTAACTGGTGTGAGATGGTATCTCATTGTGGTTTTGATTTGCATTTCTCTGATGGCCAGTGATGATGAGCATTTTTTCATGTGTCTGTTGGCTGTATGAATGTCTTCTTTTGAGAAAGACATGAACATTTTTAAAATATAGTTTAATTTTAATTTTTATTTTTTGTGGCTACATAGTAGCTACATGTATTTATGAAGTACATGATATATTTTGATATAGTGACGTAATACATAATAATCACATGGAGGATGGAGTATTAAGTTCTTCAATCATTTATCCTTTGTGTTACAAAACGTTCAATTATACCCTTTTGGTTATTTTAAAATGTACAATTACATTATTTTGACCATAATCATCCTATTGTGCTCTCACATAGTAGACCTTATTCATTCTTTAACTATTTTTATACCCATTAACCATCCCCAAATCTCCCATACCCATCACTACCCTTCCCAGAATCTGGTAACCATCCTTCCCCTCTCTATCTCCGTGTTTTCAATTGTTTTGATTTTTAGATCCTGCAAACAAGTGAGAACATATGATGTTTGTCTTTCTGTGTGTGGTTTATTCCACTTAACATTAATAACCTCTAGTTTCATCCATGTTGTTGCAAATGACAAGATCTCATTTTTTTTTATGGCTGAATAATACTTCATTGTGTATAAATACCACATTTTCCTTATACATTCATCTGTTGATGGACACTTAGGTTGCTTCCAAGTCTTGGCTATTGTGAACAGAGATGCAACAAACATGGGAGTGCAGATATCTCTTCAATATACTGATTTCCTTTATTTTGAATATGATATAATTCCCAATGAAGTACTATAATATACTTACAGCATGCACAGATGGATATATTTGGAAGTGCTTTTTTTGGCATATGAGATGCATTTAATTTTCCAAAATTGATTACAACTAGAAAATACAGCTCCGCAAAACCAAAGGTTAATAGCCATTTGAAGAACATGATGTTATAATAAATACTGCCCAACATGATTACCATTTCCATAGAAAATAAAACATCATAAAATGTAAGCACCAAAATATGAATAATTTAATTTCTGGAAAAGTGAGTTGTAATTATTTTCATTTTATTATATAGGAGTAACTATGAGTTGCTAATTATTATGATTAAATTTTGAATTTTACATAATTTTATGTTTAATTTTATCAAGCATAATTATGCTGAACTTGAACATATTTGAAAACAATTATGTTAAATTTGACTTTTTATAAGTTTACAGAATTATTTTGCTGGATTAACTGTTATTTCTGAGAAATTCTATATCATCTTTAACATATTAACTCAGGAAAAGTCGACTTTCTTCCACTTATAATAAAGCTGTGAGCTGGTGCTTGTGGCCCCAGTGACACTCTGGAAGGAGCTCCACTGCTTGGGCTCTGAGTGGTAAATGGAATTCTGTGACACATGACTTCATCATAATCCTGTGCAACAGTCCAACAATGTCAACTAGTGCATAGATGCTCTCCATTGGATAACTAAGGAATAAACAGAAGCCCTTTTAGTATTGGTAACATAAACAGAAATCTCAAAAGATCTATTAGTATTTTGTGAGGAATGAGGAACAGCCTGCTTTTGTATGTTTTAGGTCAAGTCCATACAAGCTAGGACAGTTTATGTGGCCAATTTTGGACTGTTTCTGCCCTCCAATTTCCAATGATGTGGTCAAGGAAGGTACACCTATGTGAATAAAGCTTTACAAACTGATTTTGCAACATCTCTAGAAAGTGCATGTCCCTCTTACAGTCAATAAGGATATTAAACAAGTATAGTATTTTGGGTAAAGAAGTATAGTATTTTTTTTTTTTCTGATAGTCATTGTGTCATATATTCAAGTAAGCTTTTATACAACTTGAGATACAAATGTTCTCTGCTCATATCCTTGCTTGGCCAATTTTCTTTTAAAAAGTCTTGCTAACTCTGCTTACCCTTCCTTATAACAGAAAATATTTTTGTTTGACTTTTATGTGCTGCAGATCTTGAGATTAAATTAGAATCAGAATATCTTCATTTGAATAAAATGAATGCAACTTTAACAAATAAGTCTCAAAATTAAAAAAAAAAAAGAATGACTCCCCACCTCAACTATGAGACAGGAAAACTATGGTAGTTTTCATTATAATACTGGAAAAATTCGTAGTAAAACAATCATGCAGAAACTTCCTCAAGGTTACCTTGTTGTCCTTGTGTATCCTATCCCTGATTACAGGAACATGCTCCCAGAGTAAGAACATTTCTTCTACCAAGCAGCCTTTGTTGGGAGGTGACAAAATTGTTCTGGGTGTCTTAGATATCCTGCCAATTTTAAAGGTTTTTCTGTAACTTTGAGGGCTAACCTCCAACATGGTAACATTAAACATTGACTGATTACATGATTTTACTACTGATATGGAGAGGAGGCAGGTAAATACTGGGTAGAAGAGGGCAGGATCATGGCAACGACTCAGCCCTCAAGCCTGGACCCACAGCCCTACATTAGAACTTCACATCTCTGTTATCCTGCCTGAGTGTTGCCTTTTGGCCCACCATGCCTCCTATCCTGTGCCCATAAGAACCCCAGGCCAGACTCAACACACACACAGAGAAGAGAGAATTGTCTGAACGTCGAGAGGAGAAGCAACTCGACATCAGAGAGTAGAGTTGCAGAGGAGTTCGGCCTGAGATGGTAGAAGAGGAATTTGGCTGAGCTGGCCTAACTCCAGGGGAAGACCCACTTCGCACTCCATTGTCTTCCCAGCTTCCCATCCTGCTGAGAGCCACTTCCACCACTCAAAATTTCTACCAATCCGTGTGACTTCATTTCTTCTGAGTACTGGACAGAGACCTGGGTGCGGGTACAAGAGGCCATCACACTAACTTTCCACTGAGCTGTTTAACACTTAGTGATCCATGGATGGCAAAGCTAAAAAAGCATACTGTAACATATGCCCTCTGGGGCTCCAGAGGTTGCAGACAACCCCTAGATGCTGCCGCGTGCCTGTTCGGGTACATTCCTGCCAGCACCCAAAGGCATTCACCCTGGCTCCTGCACCATCTCACCTGTGTGCTCTCCCTCCTGCAAGGGGTTTGAGCACCGTGGGCTGAGTAAGCAAGACACCCATGCATGATTTCTGCAAAGGGGTCAAGGGAACTATCCTGTCTCACTATGAGAAAAAAAAAGAGTGAGAATGAGATATGGCTGTAGCCTTTAGTAGATTTTGGTCAAAGAAACCACAATTTAAAAATTCATAGCATATGGTAACAAAAGGACAATGTTTATAATTATTTACAGTCATTAATTATCTAAAGTCATAATGAAAACTAGAACAAACATGAACAGATATTGAAAAGTAAGAGTACATGCTTGAGAGTATCAAATAAAAACAAACCTAGACTTAAAGAGAGACTATTCAAAAGATGATTGTAATGGAGAAAACAATTTAATCTCAAGATCTGCAGCACATGAAAATCAAACAAAAATATTTTCTGTTATAAGGAAGGGTAAGCAGAGTTAGCAGGAATTTTTTAAAGATAATTGGCCAAGCAAGGATATGAGCAGAAAGCATGATCAAGAGGGTTTGACAGGAAATGCTTCTTGCTGAAGTCAGCTAATTTTGGGATGAGCTGTTAAGAAAGCATGCTCGGCATTTTAGTACTCACTCATACTTGCGGCAAGTCAAAATTTAGAGGTCTGTGGAGAAGAGTGAAGTCTAACTGAAGATTGATCAAGGCAAGGTAGAGAATAGGAAATGAGCAAATCTGAACACTTGGTCAAGTGAGAACAAGTTCTCATACCCATGCACAAAACAAAAATATTTTTGCTACATCATATTGAAACCAGACTCATATTTGAGACCAGTTTTCTTTTTCTGAGCTGTACTGCTGTCTTCTCTAATTCACATGTTTCACTTATTAATATATTTTGATATTCACATACACAAACATACGTACACATATACAGTATTACCAAGCGATATGTTTAAAGGCATATTAATTAAAGGATGAAATCAACTTTTAAAATACAATTTTATACCCATTAGGAAATAATATTTCCATTAACTGATTGAGTCTTCTTATTAATTTAATTTTAAAAACTACACTTATACATAGACAAGAATACATAATTGAAAAGCACATGGAATTATATGTTGGCCATATAGCTTATTCTTCTATGTATTTGAATTTTAACTTCTTGTGATATTTTGAGATGTACAGGTCATTAATTACTTCAGTCTTTCATTATTCCAAAGTCTAAATTATATTAAAGATTTTTAGAAAATATTTCTAACTTAACACTAAGACTAAAACATCTCAGTTTACATTGGGAATTTTAAAATGTGACACCTAAAATTGTTATTTGGATAATGCAAATGGATTAACTTTGAGGTTTAAGTATTTTTATGGGGGTGGGGAAAAAATAAACACATCTGCTTTCTTGGCAAATTTTACTAACATGTAATTCACAGAATTGTGTTCATATCTTGCTGCCATCTAACCTACCATTAGCTCATTTAATTGCATGTGGTATATCACTAGTACAGATAGACTTCATCATTTTCCATAAAATTTTTCTTAACAAATATTTAATTTTCTCAAATTGGATTTTATTTTCTAGACTAACAAATTTATATTAGGCCTTGTAGATCTCAGAAGTACACCAAAGTGGTACATGAAATAGAACTAGTTTTGTGTTCTTCAAGCCAACTATTAAATTATTTAAACTTTATAAGCTTACAGATGACATAAATTAACAGTGATGGTACTGTATAAATTTATGATTACCAAAACAATGATTATTATTGTGCTTTATTAAAAGTAACATAAAGAAAATACTAAGTTATTATAGGAACCTCTGCTATCACAAAGGAGAAGATAAATAGATATAATTAAAAGAACAGTGGAAAATGTATTACTCATGTAATTCTGTGCTTCCTGATTCTAAAACCCATTTTTTTAAAGTAGTATTTTCATTTTCCCTAGAATCCTAGAAACTTTGGAGTTCTTTCTCTCTTATAAAATTATGTTACTATTCTCATTCCCTACCATGGAATTCCATAGCAGCTGACTACCAGTTTTCTATGAGCAGAGCTTTACCTCTTCTAATACACATGGCACTCTGATGCCAGACTAATCCTCCTAAAACACTACTTCCACTGTGCTAATCCTTCTCATAAACCTCCAATATCCCCTAATGGCCTGACACATTGAGTTCATGTTCTTATGCCTTGTCTTATCAAATAACTCAAAAACATGTATTTTACTTTTGCTCTAGCTCCTCTGACAATTTTTCAGACAACTATTGTCTGGATTCATTTTTGAAACAGAAGGAGGGTATAGGGCAAGAAGAATTAAGAGAGAGAGTAGAAAAAGGAAAAAGTTTTTAAAAAGAGAAAGAAAACAAAAGAAATATTAAACCTGGGAATTCGTTTGACAAAGTAGTGACATTGGAAGAGGAATGCTATTGCTGGGAGCCTATGCTTTGGTAGTTCTGAGGCAGAGGGTGCCACTGGGAAGACTGTTATATTCGGAAGCATTCCATAGGTGGGGAGATGATTAAGGAAGCAGCACAGGAGAGACAAAAGGTTTGAATGAGGAATTTCTTGATTTAGTAGTGTGATTCTCCTGGATTTTGACGGATTCTATGAAGGATTTTAGTTAGCGTTGGTGAGATCAAGTTTGCATTAGATCAGCCTCACTGTTTTTTAGTAAACCAGTAAAACCTAAATTTTCTTTTCTAATGTGCTTTGAAAGTGACATTATCACAGGGTAAAATCCTAGAGTTCTAGATTTGTAATCCTGCTAAAATAATTATTTGAAACTAATTTGAATGTGTGGAAACACCACAGGAAAACATTCCTGTTGTATGGCAATTAGCACATGAAGGTTCATCTTAGGATATTTTCCAGGGAATCCCTCAATAATTCTACCTAAATTTCTCCCATCCTAGTATTGTGCACTCAATTGCATTTTAGATGTGAAATGAATTAGGCATTACACTCTTGAGATTACAGGATATGCCTTGAATTTTAACCATTAGTGCCTACCAGGTATAGTGTTTGGCATTAAGGAAGCATACCCCAAAATAATAAGATGTATCATTCATATATTAAGGGAATATTGACTTCCAACTATGTATTTGATGTTGTCCCAAGAACTAAGGATAAAGCAGCTAATCAATAAACTAATAAACTAAAGTTGTTGGTTTCATAGAGTTTTCATTTCAATGAGTAGAGTGAGTTAATACATAAAGATAAAATGTGTCTAGTGGAAATGATAAATAGAAATAAATAAAAGAACTATGTAAAATGCACCACTCATGTACTTCTGCACTTTCCTATTCTAAAACACATTTCTTAAAATGGCACTTTTATTCTCCAGTCTCACAATGTAGAAATCTTGGAGTTTTTTCTCTCATTAAATTCTGAAGAAAGAATAAAAAAGAATAAGGACATAAGGAATGATTCAGTAAGTCATTTTTCTTCAGATTAAGGAGTTGATTAAAACATCTTGAATGAGGTGATTGGCAGATACCTGAGGAAGTATGAGAATAAGTGATAAGAAAATTGAGGACCAGCACTGCAGGCATAGTACATAGTATAAAGGCTCTGGGGTGGGAGCACAAATAGTGTGTCTCTTTGGCTATTTGAATTATTTTTTGGTTTTACCTGAATTTTAGAAGAAATTTTTTCTAATTCTGTGAAAAGTGACAATTGTAGTTAGACAAGACATTGAATTTATAAATTGCTCTGGGCACAGTGGCCATTTTAATAATACGAATTCTTCTAATTCATGTGCATTGTCCATTTATTTGTGTAATCTCTGATTTCTTTTAGCAATGTTTTGTAGTTCTCCTTGTAGAGAGGCTGAATAGCCAAAATAATCTTAAGCAAAAAGAAGAAAGACAGAGGCATTTCCTTACCCAACTTCCCAACTTCAAACTATACTTTAGGGCTGCAGAAAACAAAACAGCATGGTACTTACTGTTCCAGTAAACAGAAACAAAGATCAATGAAACAGAATCCAGAATCCAGAAATAAAGCCACATACCTACAATCATCTGATCTTTGACAAACTTGACAAAAATAATAAATGTGGAAAAAGGCTTCTAATTTAATAAATAGTGCTGAAATAAATGGCTAAACACAGCAGAAGAATGACACTGGACCCCCACCTATTAAAATATACAAAGATTAACCCAAGATGGATTAACGACTTAATATAAGACTTCAAAATATAAAAGTGCTAGAAGAAAACCTAGGAAATACCATTCTGGACCTTGACCTTGGCAAAGAAAGTATGTAAAAGTCCTCAAAGTAATTGCAACTGATATGGTTTGGCTGTGCCCCTACCCAAATCTCATCTTGGACTGTAACTCCCACAATTTCCATGTGTAGTGGGAGGAACCCTGTCGGAGGTGATTGAATCATTGGGGTGGGTCTTTCTTGTGCTGCTGTCATGATAGAGAATAAGTCTCATGAGATCTGATGATTTTAAGAAATGGATTTCCCAGGGAGGTGCCAAGATGACGGAACAGGAACAGCTCCGGTCTGCAGCTCCCAGGGAGACCAACGCAGAAGTCAGGTGATTTTTGTATTTCCAACTGAGATACCCAGGTCATCTCATTGGGACTGGTTAGCCAGTGAGTACAATCCATGGAGAGCGAGCAGAAACAGGGTGGGGTGTCGCTTCCCCCAGGAAGAGCAAGGAGCCAGAAGACTTCCCTCCTCAAGCCAAGGGAAGCCATGAAGAGCTGTGCTACCCAGCTGGGTTACTATGCTTTTCCCATGCTTTTTGATCAGGAGATTCCCTCTTGTGCCTACACCCCCAGGACCCTGGGTTTCAAGAACAAAGATGGTCTTTGTTCTTTGGGCAGACAGCAAGGTAGCTGCAGGAGCTGTGTTTATAC
Organism: Macaca mulatta; assembly: GCF_049350105.2. Taxonomy (NCBI): domain Eukaryota; kingdom Metazoa; phylum Chordata; class Mammalia; order Primates; family Cercopithecidae; genus Macaca; species Macaca mulatta. The sequence goes on from NC_133411.1 coordinate 130,248,120, forward strand.
CCCAGTGGCTCCAGTGGCTCCCGGAACCCGAGTGAGACAAAACTGTTTACTCCCCTGCAAAGGGGGCTGAAGCCAGGGAGCCAAGTGGGTCTCGATCAGTGGGTCCCACTCCCATGGAATCCAGCAAGCTAAGAACCACTGGCTTGAAATCCTCACTGCCAGCACAGCAATCTGAAGTCGACCTGGGACAATTGAGCTTGGTTGGGGGAGGGGCGCCCACCGTTACTGAGGCTTTAGCAGGCAGTTTTCCCCTGACAGTGATAAGGAAGCTGGGAGGTTTGGACTGGGTGGAATTCACCAGAGTGCGACAAAGCGACTATGGCCAGACGGCTTCTCTAGATTCCTCCTCACTGGGCAGGACATCTCTGAAGGAAAAGAGGCAGCTCCAGTTGGTCTTACAGATAAAAAACTCATCTCCCTGGGACAGAATACCTGAAAGAAGAGGCGGCTGTGTGCACAGATTCAGTGGATTTAATCTTTCCTGTCTGCCGGCTCTGAAGAGAATCACTGACCTTGACAAGGAGGAATCTCCCAGAACAGTGCAGCAGCTCTGCTAACGGACAGACTGTGTCCTCAAGTGGGTCCCTGAACCCCCATGCCTCCTGACTTGGAGAGACCTCCCAATAGGGGTTGACAGACACCTTATACAGGAGAGTTCCGGCTGGCATCAGGCCAGTGTCCCTCTGGGATGAAGCTTCCAGAGGAAGGAGCAAGCAGCAATCTCTGCTGTTCTGCAGCTGCCACTGGTGATACCCATGTGAACAGGGTCTGCGGTGGACCTCCAGCAAAGCGCAGCAGACCTGCAGAAGAGGGGCCTGACTGTTAAAAGAAAAACTAACAAAGAGAGCAACAACATCAGCATCAGCAAAAAAGACCCCCACACAAAAATTCCATCCAAAGGTCTTCAGCCTCAAAGATAAAAGGTAGATAAATCCATGAAGATGAGGAAAAGTCAGCACAAAAACACTGAAAATCCCCAAAACCACAGTGCCTCTTCTCCAAATGATCGCAACTCCTTTCCAGCAATGGCACAATGGATAATTGTGCACAATGGATGGATAATGAGATTGAAGAATTGACAGAAGTAGGCTTCAGAAGGTGGGTAATAACAAATTCCTCTGAGCTAAAGGAGCATGTTGTAACCCAATGCAAGGAAGTTAAGAACCTTAATAAAAGGTTACAGGAACTGCTAACTAGAATAACCAGTTTAGAGATGAACATAAATGACCTGATGGAGCTGAAAAACACAGCACAGGAACTTTGTGAAACATACATAAGTATCAATAGCTGAATAAATCAAGTGGAAGAAAGCATATCAGAGATCGATGATCACCTTACTGAAATAGGCGTGAACACAAGATTACAGAAAAAATAATGAAAAGGAACGAATAAAGCCGCCAAGAAATATGGGACTATGTGAAAAGACCAAACCTACAATTGATTGGTATACCTGAAAATGATGGGGTGAATGGAACCAAGTTGGAAAACCCACTTCAGAATATTATCCAGGAGAACTTCCCCACCCTAGCAAGATAGGCCAACATTCAAATTCAGAAAATACAGGGAGCACCACTAAGTTACTCCTCAAAGAGAGTAACCTCAAGGCAGATTCTCAATCTGAGTAACCCATTTGTGAGATTCTCCAAGGTTGAAACAAAGGAAAAAATGTTAAGGGCAGCCAGAGAAAAAGGACAGGTCACCTACAAAGGGAAGCCCATCAGACTAACAGCGGATCTCTCCTCAGAAACCCTACAAGCCGGAAGACAGTGGTGGCCAATATTCAAAATTCTTAAAGAATTTTCAATCCAGAATTTCATATGCTGTCAAACTAAGCCCAATAAGCACAAATGAAATAAAATCCATTCCAGACAAGCAAATGCCAAGGGATTTTTGTCACCACCAGCCCTGCCTTACAAGAGCTCCTGAAGGAAGCACTAAATATGGAAAGGAAAAACCAGTACTAGCCACTGCAAAATCACACTAAAATATAAAGTTCAATGACACTATAAAGAAACTGCATCTCGTCGGGCGCATTGCCTCACGCCTATAATCCCAGCACTTTGGGAGGCCTTGTAGGCAGATCGTGAGGTCAGGAGATTGAGACCGTCCAGGCTAGCATGGCAAAACTCTGTCTCTACTAAAAATATAAAAAATTAGCTGGGCATGGTGAAACTTGCCTATAGTCACACAGGGAGAGGAACATCACACACCAGTGCCTGTCGGGGGTTAGGGTCCAAGGGGTGGCACAGCACTTGGACAAATACCTAATATATGCAGGGCTTAAAACCTAGATGACAGGTTGATAGGTGCAGAAAACCACCATGGCACATGTAGACGTATGTAACAAACCTACACATTCTGCACATATATCTTAGAACTTAAAATGAAAAAAGAAAAAAGATATGCATTTTCCTAAATAAGCTCTCTCTTTGCCTGCCGCCATCCATGTAAAATGTGACTTGCTCCTCTTTGCCTTCTGCCATGATTGTGAGGCCTCCCCAACCATGTGGAACTGTTAGTCCATTAAATCTCTATTTCTTCCCAGTCTCATGTGTGTCTTTATCAGCAGTGTGAAAACAGACTAATACAGTAAATTGGTACCAATAGAGTGGGGCACTGCTGAAAAGATACCCAAAAATGTAAAAGTGACTTTGGAACTGGGTGACAGGCAGACGTTGAAACAGTTTGAGGGGCTCAGAAGACAGGAAAAGTTTGGAACTTCCTAGAGACTTGTTTAATGACTTTGACAAACATGCTGATAATGATACGAACAATAAGGTCCAGCCTAGGGTGGCCTCAAATGGAGATGAGGAACTTGTTGGGAACTGGAGTAGAGGTGACTCTTGTTATGTTTTAGTAAAGAGAGTGGTGGTATTTTGCTCCTGTCCTAGAGATTTGTAGAACTTTGAACTTGAGAAAGATAATTTAGGGTATCTGGCAGAAAAAATCTCTAAGCAGCAAACCATTCAAGTGGTGACTTGGATGCTGTTAAAGGCATTCAGTTTTATGAGGGAAGCAGAGCATGAAAGTTTGGAAAGTTTGCACCCTGACAATGCAATGAAAAATAAAATCCCATTTTTTGAGGAGAAATTAAAGATGGCTTCAGATATTTGCATACATAACAAGGAGCCATATGTTAATCCCCAAGACAATGGAAAAAATGTCTGCAGGGCATATCAGAGACCTTCATGGCAGTCCCTTTCATCACAGGCCTGGAGGCCTATGAGGAAAAAGTGGTTTCACTGGCAGGGCCCACGGTCCCTGTAGTGTGTGCAGGCTAGAGACTTGCTGCACTGCGTCCCAGCTGCTTTAGCCATGACTAAATGGGACCAAGGTACAGCTTAGGCTGTGGCTTCAGAGGGTGCAAGCCCCAAGCCTTGACATCTTCTGTGTGGCACTGGGCCTGTGAGTGCATAGAAGTCAAGAATTGAGATTTGGAAACCTTTGCTTTAGATTTCAGAGGATTGATAGAAATGTAGGAATGTGGAGTCAGAAGTTTGCTGCAGGGGCGGGGTGCTCATGGAGAACCTTTGCTAGGGCAGTACAGAAGGGAAATATGGGTGTGAGGCCCCCACACTGAGTCCCTACTGGGGTACTGCCTAGTGGAGCTGTGAGAAGAGGGCTACTATTCTCCAGACCCCAGAATAGTAGACCCACTGACACCTTGCAATGTGCACCTGGAAAAGCCACAGACACTCAATGTCAGCCTGTGAAAACAGCTGGGAGGGAGACTGTCCCCTGCAAAGCCACAAGGAAAAACTGCCCCAGACCACCTTGTGCATCAGCGTGACCTGAATGTGAGACATGGAATCAAAGGTGGTCATTTTGGAGCTTTAAGATTTGACTGCCCTGCTGGATTTAAGATTTGCATGAGGACTACAGCCCCTTTGTTTTGGCCAATGTCTCCAATTTGGAATGGCTATATTTCCCCAAAACTGGTACCCCCATTGTATCTGGAAAGTAATTAGCTTGCTTTAGATTTTACAGGCTCTTAGGTGGAAGGGACTTGCCTTGTTTCAGATGAGACTTTGGACTGTGGACTTTTGAGATGATGCTAAAATGAGTTAAGACTTTTGGGGAGTGTTGGGAAGGCATGACTGGTTTTCAAATATGAGGACATGATATTTGTGAGGGGCCAAGGGTAAAATGATATAGTTTGGCTGTGTCCCCACCCAAATCTTATCTTGAATTGTAACTTTCACAATCCCCACGTCATGAGAGAAATCTGGTGGGAGGTGATTGAATCGAGGTTGGTCTTTCCCATGCTGTTCTCATGACAATAAATAAATCTCATGAGGTCTGATTTTTTTTTTTAAATGACAGTTCTGCTGTACAAGCTCTCTCTTTGCCTGCTGCCTTCCATATAAGATGTGACTTGTTCCTCCTTGCCTTCTGCCATGAATTTGAGGCCTCCCAATCATGTGGAATTGTACATTTGTTAAACCTCTTTTCTTCCGAGTCTCAGGTATTTCTTTATCAGCAGCATGAAAACAAACTAATACAGCAACAAAAACAGAAATTACTAAGTGAGACCTAATTAAAGAGCTTCTGTACAAGACAAATTATCAAGGAAGTCAACCTACAGAACCTACAGAAGGGGACAACCTACAGAAGGGGAGAAAATATTTGCAAACTATGCATCTGACAAAGGTGTAATATCCAGAATCTATAAATAATTTAATTCCACAAGCAATGATAATAGTAATAACCTCATTAAAAAGTGGGCAAAGTACATGAACAAACATTTCTCAAAAGAAGATATGCACATATAAACAGCCAACAAACATATTAAAAAATGCTTATCATTGGTAATAATGAGAGAAATGCAAATCAAAACCATAGTGTGACACAATCTCCTATCAGTAAGAATGGCTTTTGTTAAAAAGTTAAAAAAAAAACAAAAAAACAAAAAAAAACAGATGTTGATGAGGCTGTGGAAAAAAATGGATGTATATACTACTGGTGTGAATGTAAATTAGTCCAGCCACTGTGGAGGACAATTTGGAGATTCCTCAAAGAACTAAGAGTTGAATTACTATTCAACCCAGCAATCCCCATTACTGGGTATATACCCAAAGGAAAATAATAAATTATTATAAGTACACCAGCATCTATATATACATCACAGCATAATACCAAAAACATGCAATAAATTTAGGCTCTCATCAGTGGTGGATTAAATAAAACATGGTACATATACACTATGGAATACTATATAGCCATTAAAAAGAATGAAATTATTTTCTTTGTATAAACATGGATGCTACTGGTGACTATTATTCTAAGTGAATTAACGCACATAAAACAAATACTGCATGTTCTCATTTACAAGTGGAAGCTAAATATGAGGTATACATGGAGATAAAGATGGGAGGAAGAGATAGAATGGGGAAGGGTTGAACAACAAACTATTGAGTATTACACTTACTATGTTGGTGACAGGCTCAATTATACCCCAAACCTCAGCATTACATAATACACTTTTGCAACAAACATGCACAGGAACCAAGAAAAATAAAATTAAAATATAAGTAAAAGAAAAACATAGCAAACAGAAACATTGTGTCCCAAGAAACAAAGAGGTCAATGTGACTAGACAATTCAAAACTAGAATAAACACAGAAAATATAAATTGAGAGAAATATGGCTTGGGACCAGATGACACAGTATTATAATATCTAGGTCACAGTATAGATTTTTTCCTATTTGGTAACTAAAATGCACATTCTAGTGGTTTGGTTCTCAATTCAGATTGCACCTGAGTAGTTTCAAAAATTATGTCCAGGTTCAGTTCAGAAATATAGAGAGCTGGAAAGAATGTCACCTCCACCCTTATAACGAGAACAAGAAAAAGGCTGGGAAAACTTAAAATAAATGACTTTTCTTTAACTCACAAGAGAACAGAGAGAATAAAGCAAACAACTAACCTGAAATATGGGGAGAGAAAGAAGATTTCCAGGAGAAATGAGACACAAGCATTTGTGTAAATGTGAGACACATGACACTGGATAAATGTAAGCTAACTAAAATTGTTTTTAACAAATTGCTAAAGGCTGAGCGTTGGCAAACATGGGAGCACGAAGCCCCTGGGAGCCATGGACATAAGATAGGTTGAACCCTCTTACATGCTTTACCTCTACAAATCCCACCAGGCACACACAGGTAGAATTCTGAGAAGCCTTCCTTTGTGATTATTGATGGAAGGGAATGGTATCCACCATTAAAATCCCATCCCAACCCAACTCCATTTTTTTTTTTTTTTTTTTTTTACCATACAAAAAAAAAATGTCTATAGAACATTTACGACTGGAGGTAAATTTAAACGAAAGGTGATTCCTTTTGGGGGCACTGGTGGATTATTGCTGAAGGAAGATAACAAAAAATGTTAAAATATTCTAAAGCTGGTGAGGAATAGAATGACAATTAGATCCAGCATTACAGCTGTATGAGACAGAGATACATGTAAAAGTCAGACCCTCAGGACCCAGGTTAAGGGTGTCTGAATTGAGTTTTAAGCAGAGTGTTAGAGAGTGCCCCTATTATCTCACTCCCCACCATCACATTAAAACACTTTGATTAACAATAACAATAAAGTATTTCTGAGTGACTTGTGGGAGATAAATTTTCTCTGGTGAACCATGCAATGAGAGGACTCATATTAAAGAGTGGAAGAGATATTGAGAGAAACTATCTGAAAGACAAAGCCATGCCATAAAACAAAGATATCATTAAAGAAATTTCACTTCTGTGGTGTACTGAGTGTACCTATAACAAGAAAGTTTATTCTTATTCCATTCCTAACTAGATTAACACAAACATCATCTTAACACGAGGAAAGACGTGCTCACTTGCAATCCTAAAAAAATTTTCTTTATTATTCTCTCCTCTATACCGTTTTCCAGACTTCAATAAATGCCATAAGAAAAGGAAGAACACAGTCTGAAGAGAAAGCCCATTCATCAAAACCAGACTCAGATATAACACAGATGTTGAAACCATCAGACGGAGAATTTAACATGAGTTAATTTAACATGAGTGTAACATGAGTGTAATTTAACATGTGAAAGCTATAGTGACAGAGGTGGATAACATGAACAATTGGATAAGTAATTTCAGCAGAGAAATGGGAATTAAAAGAAATAGTTAAAAGGGTCAGAAATTAAAAACATGTTATAAAAGAATGGTTTTCATGGGCTCAGCAGATTTGACAGAGACGAGAAAAATAAATGAACTTGAGGATAAGTCAATAGAAATCACGTCACTGAAGTAGAAAAATACAAAGTATGAAAAACCAGCAAATAAATGAACAAAAATACCAAACGAGAATTCAAAAATTGTAAGACAATATCATATGGTTTAACATATGCTTACTGAGAATCTCAGAAGGAAAACAGAGAATAGGGCAGAGCAACACTTGAAGACATTGAACCATATATTCAAGAAGCTCAGGAAACATTGTGTAAGGGAGAGAAAAGAGCAGAAAAAAATAAAAATCTAGGCATATTTTTTTTCAAACTGTAAAAATCTGGAAACTCTGGAAAGCACCCAAAGAGAAGAAAAATGCATCACTTACAGAAGAACAAAAACAAGAATTACAATAGATGTCAGTAATTATGTAAATAAGACAATTGAGAGACACCTTATTAGTGCTGACAAAGAAAAATCAAAACAAACAAAAACTCAATAACCCAGAATTCTACACCCAGTGAGAATATACTTAAAAATAAATTGTAATGTGCATATCAAAACTTTTTTACTACCTTTGTAATTCTTCAATAATAATATTTTAAATAAAAATTACAATAAAAAATGAAATATTTCCTTAGCCAGATAAAAATTGAAAAAATATGTTTCCAGCAGGCCAACTGTACAAGAAATGTTAAAGGAAATTATTCAGGCAAATAGAATGTGCTATCGGTCAGATGTCAGTTTACTTAAAGAAATGAAAAGCACTGGAAATAAAATTTTTTAAAACATTCTTTTTTCCTCATTTGTAATTGCTTTATAATTGAATATTTGAACATATCTCTCTCAGCAATTGATTGAAAATGAGTAAACATACAGATGACCTGAATAACACTATCAACCAGCTTCACCTAATTGACATTTATAGACCCACACAAATATAGTCAATTAATTTTTGACAAAGATTCAAAGCCATTTTCTTGGAGAAAGATAGTTTTTTTTTAATAGTATTAAAATAACTTGGATAATCATATGATACTAAATTAATCTTGACACTTCACACTTTAGAGAAATATTAGCTCAAAATTGTACCATAGACTTAAATGCAAAGTTTAAAATTATGAAACATCTAGGGCAAACATTTATGTGACCTTGTATTTGATGATGAGTTTCAGGTATGACACAAAAAGCATGACAATGATACATGAAAAGAATAACTTGGTAAGATTGACTTTATCAGTTATAAACTTTTACTTTTTTGACAGACACTGTTAAGAGAATGAAAAGTCAAGCCATGGATGAAAAATTCTATTTTCAAATCTTATATCTGATCATGTATTTAATCCAGAATCTATAAAGAAATATTAAAACTCAGCAGTAGGAATAAAAATGGGCAAAAGATTTTTTACCAGTGAAGAGTGTTAACTATGAGCCATCCAGGTTCTTGGTGTTTTGAACAAAGAATTGGAAAAATGCACCAACAAAGCAACAAAGAATGAAACAATGAAACCAGGTATATATTGAAATGAAAGTACAGTCCACAGAGTGTGAGCAGGCTTGAGCAAGCGACTCAAAAGCGCTGGTTACAGAATTTTCTGGGGTTTAAATACCGTCTAGAGGGTTTTCATTGGTTACTTGGTTATACCTTGTGTAAATGAAAGTGGCCCACGAGCAGTCTGATTGCTTGTGGAAAGGGACCAATCAGAGGCTGAAGTGAAGTTACAAAGTTACACCCCTATACAAATGAAGACTAGACCCCTGACCGATCTGATTGGTTACAGGAGGGGACCAATCAGAGATACTTTCCATTTTCCTTCTGTGACACAGAAAGGGAGTGTTGCAAAGGGAGTAGCCTCTGATCCTTTTGTCACTTGGATGTGGAAATTTGGTGTTTTCCTTTTGATTCAGGTCTAAGAAGTCAGTGCAAATTGGCCTTAGGCTCCCTGCCTCTAGACCCTATTGTGCTGCCTCTGTATGTTCATCAGTAGGTAATTGACTAAGCAAAATATTGTGCATCCATTCAGCAGATACTTTTGAACAATCAAAAGAAATGAATTAATGATTCACCAACTACATGGCTGAATCTTAAATGCATTTTTCTCAGTGAAAAAAAACCAGGCCTAAGGAATATACAATGTTTGATTTCATTTATGTGACATTTTGTGAATATGCAAGTCTCTAGGTATATGGAAAACATATCAGTTATTGCCAGTGATGTCTTTGGGATGAGGTGCTTACAAGGATGGTGAATAAATTTTTTAGGATAATATAACTATTCTGTATGGCACTGTGATGCTGGATATATGACTTGCATTTGTCAAAACTTAGGGAAAGGTATACCACAAAGATGAAATTTTAATATAGGACCATTTAAAAGAATATCAACAGTATATAAATAAAATACAAGATGGAGTATAGAATGTAAAAGTCAATCTACTAATATTTGTACCACAAATGTATGGAATAATCTCACTGAAGGGGATGAGGAAGAAAGGAGAAATAACTCTGGAAAAGAGTATCTTTTCTAAATACTGTAAAGCTAAATATAAAAATAATTGCACATAACTCTGTACTCTAATTGGTTAATTTGTTTTTCACAAGGGTGTCATTTAGCAATCTGGAAACTATTTTATATACATACAAGAGTTGAACAAATAAGCAAATAAATTATAGATAAGTGGAGACCGGTTTTCACATGTCAGATAAATAACTGACAAATAATCAAGTCGAAGGATATAATGAACCCTGTGGTACTAGATTCAAGTCAGAGATGTTACTGTGAACCCATATTTATCTCAGCAAACTTATAAACAGATTAGCGATAAATGTAGCTATCTATGTATACATGGATTAGTATACAGACACATATATTCTTGGAGCAGGCTTAGAAGCCGTGATAGTCCAATAGCAATGAGCTTACTTAGCTCTTGGTTTCTAAACACCATGCTTTCATAAAAGGAACCAGAGTCCTTGGAGAAATATCTGTATTAAAGGGTGAGTCCGGGAAACTAAAATAAATTTTAGAGAACATCTTTTTTTAATTTTTAATTTTTGTTGGTACATAGTAGGTGTATATATTCATGGGGTACATGAGATGAATTGGTACAGACATGTATGTTTTGTAATATAGAACTTACTCTTTGTTTTACAAACAATCCAATAATACTATTTTAGTTATTTTAAAATGTACAATAAATGTACAATTAAGTTACTATTGACCGTAGTCCCCCATTGTGCTATCAAATACTAAATCCTATTAATTATTTCCATTTTTAACCCATTAACCATCCCCAGCTCCCCCCAACTCCTCCCTCTGTCCTTCCCAGCCTCTGTTCACCATTCTTTCACACTCTATCTCCGTGTTCAATTGTTTTCATTTTTAGTTACCAAAAATAAGTGAGAACATGCAATGTTTGTCTTTCTGTGCCTGGCTTATTTCACTTAACATAATGACCTCTAGTTCCATCCATTTTGTTGCAAACGATTGGAACTCTTTATTTTTTATGGATGAATAGTAATTTTATACACACACACACACACACACACACATACACATTTATATGAACCACATTTTCTTTATCCATTTATCTATTGTAAAAAAAGAAACCCATAAATGAAAACTTCAAAAGGAGATAGGAGACAATCGGAAAAATCCCCCAATGGCCAAAGATGAAACAATTTGAACAAAACAAAACACTAATTGGATTATAATCAAAGAATGAAATAAATATCCATTAATCTATACATATATAAGTCAACAATTGAATAAGTAAGTGAAAAGAGAGAAGAATCTCAAATAAAGCACACAAAGGGAGTAAGGAAATGGAAAATCACCATTCAAACACCACAGTGAAAATTGCTGATGAATGCTAAAACTTGTTGCTAAAGTTAGTGGCTGAAACTTTAAGGAGAAAGAGGACATTTAGTTTTGAAGTATCTCTCCCAAGATATTTATTAATTAGTGTGTGGTTTTAGTTTATTTCTACAGGTTCTTGGATACTGACTCCTTCAGGTGGTGGATTTTAATTCCCTGTTATTTAATATCAATAGTACATAGTTAATCACTTCTACCTAACAGTGTATGATATGGGACAAATAGTACCTTTACACAGGATAAATTCATCAGACATCACCAAGTAATCAAGGCTAATACCATCAGTAATAGTCATGTTGACATCATATATCCCATGATATGATACAGTGAAAGGGTACATCACTTCAGTGATGTTCTTTCCAAAAAAAATTATGACCTCAAGTTAACATGAAAAAGCATGGAGAATCTAACCAGAACACTTCAAAAAAGGGTCCACATGGTAAAAACAAGGAAAGACTGAGAAACCTCACATATCAGGAAAGGCAAAGAAGTAAGAAGACTAAATGCAACTTGATATACCGGATTAGATCCTGGAATAGAAAAAGAGCATTAGTGGAAAAACTAGTGGAATCTTAAGTATCTAGTTTGGTTAGAAATATTAAATCAGTGTTAACTTGCTGGTTTTGATAAATGAGCATTGCTATATAAGATGTTATACATGAACTTTCTGCACTAGGTTTGCAACTATTCTATAATTTTAAAATCATTTAAAAGTTAAACTAAAAAAAAAAAAGTTAAACTACTGAAATAAATCAATTCTCATTTCTTCTACTGAATATTTTTAATTTGATTTAAGCTCAGGTCTTAGAAAGAATGTTTAGGTTTAATTTTTTTAAGTTGGTATTTTAAAAGAATATGAACAAAGTTTTAAACAGTAATTGTTAATACTCTAAAAAAATAATTACCATTAAATATTTGGTGAGAATAAGTATCATTCTTCATTCCCAATCCAGTGTTACAGCTTGGGTGAATATTGTGACTACCTTGGGTATGCTGCTCTTTTGAAAATTATATTCAGCCTTCGATACATGTTAGCTTAAATAGCATATTAACATTTTGTGATAGTTTTAAAAAATAGACTATCAATATCTTTTATTTTAACATTAAACATCAACTTTGAGATACAAATTACATAAAATAAAATGCAACTATTTAAAATGTACTGTTGAATGAATATTAATCATTCCAATATTGATATAGACTATTTCTGCTTTCCCTTTTACTACTGTGTATTAAATTAACAAGGCAACTTTCACACCGCTCCTAAACCCAGGAAGCTGCGGATATGCTTTCAGTCACTATTGATTAGTTGATTCTATTAATAGAATTTTATATAAGTGAAATACATAAGTGAAATAATACATGATGTAGCATTTTGTGTCTGGCTTATTTTACACAGATACTGTTGGGTATATCACCTTTTCATGCTTTTTAAAAATACACTTTTGAGTTGTGTCCAGTTTGGGACCATTATGAATAAAGCTGTTATAAATATATTGTATATGTCTTCATGCAGGTAATATGTTTCCATTAGTCAAGGATAAATAAGAATTGAATTGCCTAAGTATTTGGTAAATATAAGAAAGCTACCTAATTCATTTTGGAGATAGTTATAACATTTTGCATTTCACTAATAATGCACAGGAATTCATTGTTCCACATCTATGGTAACATTTAATACTGTCAAACTTTTAAAAGTTAATCTTTCAAGGAATATATATTAGCATCTCAATGTAGTTTTAATTTACTTTTTTTGTATAAGTAGTGATATTGAGTACTTTTTCTTGTGTCTATTTACTTTTAAATTTATTCTTGAGTACATTTTATGTGTTTATTTACTTTCACATTTCTTCTTTTGTAATTTGTAACTAAATCAAGTTAGTTTAAATCACTATCACTTTTAAATGGTTTATTTTATTTTTGTTGAGTTACCAGAATTCTTCATATATTCTGGATATCAATATTTTGTCATCTATATGTATTGAAAATATTTCCTCCCAGTCTGTCATGGATTTTATTTTCTTGACATAGTCTCTCTCTCTCTCTCAAAAAAAGAAAAAAACACGTTTCTAATTTTGATGACAATTTATCATTTTTTCTTTCATGGTTAATGCTAATAAGTTCTAAGAAATATTTGCCTGAAGTTCGCAAATACTTTTTCCATGTTTTATCCACACGTACACAGCTTTAGACCTACAATATTTTGAGACATTAAAATTATTTTTCATCTTATAAAGCTACCTAATTAGAAGCACTGCGTTGTCTAAAACTCCATCTTCTTGGGATTAGCATAAATAAGCATAAACAAATTAGCATAAATTAAGACCACCTGTATCTGATCCACTCAGACGTTTTATAAATAATTTAATTAGGTAATGAAAGCATTATTATAAAGATGACTCCAGTGTTTCTGTAGACTTCTGAATCTAGGCTTTTATTCATAAAATAGACAATCACACTGTAAAATATGGTTATTTTTGGTTATTCAGTGTCTCTACATTTCTCCTTACATGACTGAATTTTAACTATTTAAATGAGACAAGCAATAGAATTACACTTGTTAATAGCTAAAAGTGATCACATTTTATTAATAAGCATCTAACTTTATCTTCTAATATTTTCAAGTTCCATTGTGTTAACTTTAAATTGTAGTGAATTTGGTGAATGCTGTCTCTTTTGATGTTGCGTGCTTACTGGGGGGCAATGTTAAGAGGGTAAGTGAAGAGTGAATAAAACTGAAGCCTCTAGCCCATGGATCACACTGTTTTCATTGGGGAGTTGGAATACTCTCCCACATCTGTTTGAGAGTCCTTAGTAAGCACATCTGATGGAATAGCAGATTAGTTCTGGGTTGCTGTTTATTTGGCACATAGATGTTGTAGTCAATGTCTTTACAGCCACATGTCAGAAATATTTTCATGAGGAAATGTGGTGCCCAGAATTGAATTCTTGTGAGAACATAGTGTTTCTGGGCAGAGTGATGAGTAAAATCAATTTTGTTAATGTAATATCAGACTATAAATTAATTTTATTATCTTATATAAATCTAATTTAAAGATTGCCAAATAAATTACTTTTAATTTTTATGCTATGGTTAAGGATAATATACCAGTTATTTCTTATGACTTATAGTTTATGCTTTAAGTGTCTTCAAATAGCATATATATAATTATAATATATAAACTTACACACATACACTCATATATAAATATACACACACATCCATATGTATGGCTAAAAAAAAGCTGACATGGTTTTCCTGATAGTATTCCCTTTCTTTATATATCTATATAACTTATACTGTATGCCACATGATTTAAATTTTATATAGTCCAAGATTATTCACTTATTGGATTATTGGATTAACTATCTTCCCAAATAGACTCTGAAGCCAATTGTACTTTAATTGACATCACTAAAAACTGATCATGACCACCAGGTTCCCTTGCCTTCAGTTGCCATCCTGGGATCCTTTCCCTTGTCCCTTTCTTTGGAAAAGATAAAATGTTGTAGTTGAAAATTTTTATTGCAATAGCTAACCTAAGAAAAAATATATTGTTTGAAGTATGATCAAACTATCAAAACTCAAAAACAAGAAAAAATTTTAAAAGCAGCAAGAAAAAAATCACCAGTGAATGCAAGGGAATCTTCATTAGACTATAGGTGGATATCCCAGAAGAGAATGGGAGGATATACTCAAAGTATTGAAAGAAAAAAAATGAACAAATCCTCCAGTAGCTTCACACTTTTCTTCAGCAACTTCCTCACCTCTCTCAACCTTCATAAAACTGCAGAGGGTTAGGACCTTGGTCTAGATTCAGCTTTGGCTTAAGAGATTGCTGTGGCTGGTTTAATCTTTTATTTAAACCACTAAAACTTTCTCCATGTCAGCAATAAGTCTGTTTGCCTTCTTATCATTCATGTATTTACAGGCATAACACTTTGAATTTCCTTCAAAAGCTTTTCCTTTGCAATCACAACTTGGCTAACTCTTTGGTACAAGAGGACTAGTTTTTGGCCTGTGTTGCCTTTCAACATGCCTTCCTCACTAAGCTTAATCATTTCTAGCTTTTGATTTAAAGTGAGAAACATGCAATTTCTGCCTTGATACGAACACTTGGAGGACATTATAGGGTTATTAACTGGCCTAATTTAAATAGTGCTGTGTCCCAGGGAACAAGGGGGACTTAAAGAGACAGACTATGGAATGATTGGTTGGTAGAGCACTCAAAACTCATACAACATTTATTAAGTTCACCATTATATATGGGCAGCTTTTGTCGTGCTCCAAAACAATTGCAACAGTAACATCAAAGAGCATTGATCACAATTACCATAATAGATATCATAGTAACAAGAAAAGTTTG
This sequence comes from Macaca mulatta, assembly GCF_049350105.2. Taxonomy (NCBI): domain Eukaryota; kingdom Metazoa; phylum Chordata; class Mammalia; order Primates; family Cercopithecidae; genus Macaca; species Macaca mulatta. The sequence goes on from NC_133411.1 coordinate 130,263,546, forward strand.
AACTACTTTGAGAATTAACAAAATGTGATGCAGAGACATGAAGTGAGCACTTAACTGTTGGAAAATAGCATTGATAGATTTCCTTGACACAGGATAGCCATAAATTTCAATTTGTGAAAATGAAATATCTGCAAATTGCAATAAAGTGAAGGACAATATAACAAGGTATGCCTATATTCCATTGCCATAAATATATAAAGTAAATATTAATGGACATGAGGAAAGAAATAGATGGCAATACAATAGTAGTAGAGGTCGTTAATACTTTCAACGATGGATAAGTTAAGCTGACAGAAAATTAACAAGAAAATACTGGACTTGAACTGAACTTTGGACTTAATAGACACATACAAATCTTCACTTCCCATCCAACAGCAACAGAAAATACACTCTTTTCTAGTGTACAAGGGACATTTTTCAGGATAGTCTCTGTTATGTTACAAAACAAGCCAATAAATTCAAGAAGATTGAAATTATATCTAGTATTGTTTCTGATCACAATGGTATGAAGCTAGAAATCAATAACATCAATAGTTTATAACATTTACAAATATGGAAAATTAAACAACATGTTCCTAAACAACTAATGGGTTAAAAAAAATTAACAGGAAAATTAAAAAATTTCTTGAGGCAAACAGCAATGGAAACACACCATGAAAATCTACGGAAAGGAACAAAAGTAGTTCTAAAAGAAAAGTTTATAGCAACAAATGCCTACATTAATAAGAAGATATGTCACAAATCAATAGTATAACATAATGCCTTGAGGAACTAGACAAAGAAGAACAATCTAAACTCAAAACTAGCAAAGGGAAGAAAATAATTAAAGTCAACATATACAACTCAAATAGAGAAAATAGAGAAACACAGAAAAAAAAATATCTGAGAGCTGGTTCTTTCAAAAAATAAACAAAATCAACAATCCCCTAGCTAAACAAACTAGGGAAGAAAGAGAAAAGTCTCAAATAAAATCAGAAATTGAAGTGGACACATTATAGCAGATGCCTCAGAAATAATAAGGAACATAAGAGACTACTATGACCTTTTATATGCCAACAAATTGGATAAACCAGGGAGAATGGATAAATTTCTAGAAAAATATAACCTACCAAGACTGAAGGGGTGGCCTGCCCCTCCACACCTGTGGGTGTTTCTCGTTAGGTGGAACAAGAGACTTGAGAAAAGAAATAAGACACAGAGACAAAGTATAGAGAAAGAAAAGCGGGGGCCTAGGGGACCGGCGCTCAGCTTACAGAGGACCCACGCCAGCACTGGCCTCTGAGTTCCCTTAGTATTTATAGATAATTATCTTTACCATCTTAAAGATAAGGGAGTGGCAGGACAATAGGATCATTTTTAGGGAGGAAATTAGCAGTAAGACATAAGAACAAGGATCTCTGTGACATGAATAAGTTTAAAGGAAAATCCTGTGCCTTGAGATAAACCTTTTAGCAACATTGTTTCATCCTATCACATGGGGATAAACCTTGGACAATACCTAGCTTTTCTAGGAACAAAGACACACCCTGCACACCCAAAATCCATTAAACCTTGAGTTACCACAGCACATGTCTCTTGCAAGGACAAGGTTGGGGGTGGGGTCACAGATTAACAGCATCTCAAATACAGAACAAAATGGAGTCTCTTATGTCTACTTCTTTCTATATAGACACAGTAACAGGCTGATCTCTTTCTTTTCCCCACACAAGACTGAATCAGAAATAATTAGAAAGCTTGAACACATCAAAATAAAGGGATTGAAGATGTAATTTAAAACCTACCAACCATGAAAAGCCCAGGACAATATGGATTCCTAGCTGAATTCTACAACACATTCAACAAATAATTATTATTTAAACTTCTTAACTTTTCCATAAATACTTTCTAAAATAATTATTTCAAAAATAGACTACAGAGAATTCTCCAAATGTATTTTATGAGGCCAGCATCACCTTAATACCTATGCCAGGCAAAACCATTACAAGAAATTAAAACTGCAGGCCAATATCTCTGATGAACATTCATGCAAAAATCCTCAATAAAATATTAGTAAACCAAATTTAACAAAAGATTTAACATTAAAAATGATTGTATGTCATAATCAAGTGGGATTTATCCCTGTCATGCAAGGCTGGTTTAACACGTGCAAATCAATTTATATAATACATGAATAGAATAAAAGATAAAAGCCACATCATCTTGATGCAGAAAACTCATTTGAAAAGCTTCAGCATCCTTTCTTTAAATAAAACTAAAAAGGGAACATAAGGAAAAAGCTCGTCGGCATTGGCCTTGGCAATAATTTTTTGGATAACATACCAAAAGCTCAGTCTACAAAAGCAAAAATAAACAAATGGGACTACACCAAACTCAAAAGCTTGCCTACATCAGAGGAAACAGTCTACAAAATACAAAGGCAATTGATGAACTGGGAAAAAATAAATTGCAAACCACATATCTGATAAAGGGTTAGTATTCAAGATTTATAAAGAACTCTGAACAGATCTGACAAAATATTTCTTCAAACAAGACATAAAAGTGACCAACAGGAATGTTAAAAGTTAGTATAACTAATCATTATGAAAATGCAAATTAAAAACCACGAGATATCACTTTACAACTATTAGCATGGCTATTTTCAAAAAGATAAAGCATAACAGGTGTTGGCTCAGATTTCAAGAAAAGGGAATCCTTGTATACTGTTAGTGGCAATTTAAATTAATACAGCCATTATGGAAAATAGTATGGAGGTTTCCAAAGAAATTAGAGATAGAACTACCATAAACCCAGCAATCCCTCTTCTGGATACGTAACCAGAGGAGATGAAATCACCACCTTGTAAAGATGTCTATGCTCCCATGTTCCTTGCAGTGTTATTTACAACAGCCAAGATATGGAAACAACCTTAATTTCCATTGATAAAAATATACATTTTAAAATGTGGTATACATACGTGTTTGTATGGAACATCATTCAGCCTTAAAAACAAAGGATAGCCTTCCATTTGCCATGGCATGGATGGACTCAAAGGACATTATGCTAAGTCAAATAAACCAAACATCGAAAAATATTGCATAATTTCATTTATATGTGAGATTTTTAAAAAAAGAACTCAAATACACAGAGATAGACAATGAAACAATAGTTACCATGAGTTGGGTGTGGTGGGAAGAAATTGGGACATTTAAGTAACACGATACAAAATAGCAAATAAATAGAATGGAAAAGTTTAGAGATTCAATTAATAACATTAAGACCAAAGATAATAAAATTGCTTTGTATTAGAGGCTTTTGTTAAGTAAGTATATTTTAGCTGTTCTTGTCACATACCCCAAAAAATTGAGATGAAAATTTGTTAATCTGTTTTACTGTAGTAACCACTATACTATATATATATATATATATATCTCCCATAACATTATGTTGTAAACCTCAACTATAAACAATAAAATTTATTTTTAAAAGGATGAATTCTATAAGTTAAAAAATACTATTAGCTACTTTTAGATAAGCAGAAGAGGAAAAATCTTCTAAATCTTGTGTCAGTAAATTCTGCTTTTCAACAGGTATATACAAAATCCATAAACCCCAGGTCCTAGCCAATCATGAATCTTTTCACAAAAGAAATAGGCTTTTGGTTTGAATGGAAAGGAGTGGGTTAAGAAAAACAATTGCCTAGCTGAATATGAGGCCAGGCATTACTCTCACAGCAATATCATTGGGAAAAACAAAGTAATATCAACAATATAACTTTTGATAGTTAATTTTATCAATGGGAATGGGTTATGAGGTACCCTGATTAAATATTGTTTCTGAAGGTGTCTGCAAGAGTGTTTCTAGATGAGATAAGCATTTGAATCAGTGGATTCAGCAAAGCAGATCCCCCTTCCCTTTGTGGTTGGGTATCAACTAACCCACATGGGGCCTGAATAACCAAAGGGTAGAGAAAGGGGTAATTTGCCTCATTTTTCCTTTCTCATCCTTTGAGTTGAAACATCTCATCTCTCCTGACCTTAAATGAGATTTACTATCATGGACTCCCTTGGATCTCAGGCATTAAAAACATCTGAATTACACAACTGACTTTCCTGGGTCTCCAGTTTGCAGACTGCAGATTGTGGGAATTAGCCTCCATAATAATGTGAGACAATTTATCTTAATAAATCTCTCTTTCTCTCTCTCACACACACACTCACACACACACTATCCTTTATCTATCTGGATCTCTCTCTCTTTTTCTCTCCCTCCCTCTGTATATATCCTGTTGGTTCTATTTCTCTGGAGAACTCTGAATAATACAATCCTGAAGCATATATGCTATTGGGGTGTGTGTGTCTGCGTATGTGCTTGTGGTTTCAATATTATTATTTCTGGTTTTTTGAAAGTGCATTCTTTTTATCAAATACTCCCCTTTGTGTGTGTGTTCATTTTCCACTGTAAAAGTTTATTCATAGATTGTAATTTGATGAGGAACTTAGTCCATTTTGAGCACACAATAAATATTTATATTAATAAAATACTTGGAGCAAAAATAAAATTTACACATTTTTGAATGCTCTTTTTATGTCCGTAGTTGTATAGACTGTGATTAATTAATCAAGATTATAAGTAGTAGCTTATCACCTGAGAGATAGTTCTGGACATGCAATCTATATATTTTTTCCATAGTGATAAGAAATTTTTAGTTTACTGAGAACATTCTATCACTTGAAGTCTTGGGATGGGTCATCTGACTTAATCTCCCTTTAAACACACAGCTTCTAAAATATAGTCACTTTTATAACTTTTATTTTCTTATTTATTTGAATTGTCAATAAGGTCTAGATATACTTGATCTAAACCTAATGTAAAATACTTGTATTTTTATTATGAGGACAAACTCATTAAGTATGTCTTGCAAATGCTATTAGATATTATAAATGAAGCATGCAGAGCTACCTCTGTATGTGTGCTGGATGAGGTCTTACTGGAAAACTAACTTGCAAAGTAATTGCGATAAATAATCTAAAGGACTTACTTGATCACAGCACACCACAGTATGTGGTAAAAGCAAATAATTTTTTTAAAAAACACACATATCAACTCCTTTTTAATGCTAAGCATATGACATCAGTCTGTGTGTCAGAGTAATGGGGAAAATAACCAAAAGGGTTTGGTATGCAAATATTAAGGCCAAGAATGATATTATTCAAGTATACTGTCATGTTGTATGACATTCATAGTCTATTACTTAAAAAAGATTGTATGAGAATTCAGGAAAGATTTTCAGAAACTAATTTTAGTTTCAAAAAGAAAAGAAGTATGCAGTAAAGACAGTATCTAAAACCAATATCACTTCCCATATATTACATCTGTATTTCAGAGGACATTCAGAGAATATTTCTTAACGAAATATTTCACTTGAAATTTTGCATAGCTTAACTACAGCAGAAACAATTTTAAAAATTGATATAGATAAATAAGTAGATACAGATGATTTCATAGGTAGCTATTATGTGTAAAATAGTGCACATATACTGGATTGCATAAATGGTTATCTAAATTATTTTAAAGTAGAGCTTTTTCTATCCTTATAGCAAAGTCTTTGTACGAAAGCAGATGATCTATTGAAATTAAAATGTCCTGAAGAATCATCAGTAGTTGGGTTGTGTGTTTGATGGTCCAGTTACTTGTTGTGTGGGTGACTGTGGTTTCTGCTAGATCCCCGGGTGAGTGGGACTGCCTTTGTGGTCAAAGTCTAGCAGGGCTGGAATGAAATCACAGGGCTGCTTCAAGGTCTGCAATCAGTCAGCGGATGGAGGACCTGTCACCAGGGACAAGGGTGAGTGTGGCACCCACCAATTAAAACATAACTAAATTCTATTTCAAAATGAGCTAAAGGACCTGCATCAACATTTTTCAAAATAAAACATAAAAATGGTCAACAGGTGTATTCAAAAATGCTCAAAGTCACTAATTATCAGGGAAGTGCAAATAAATACCACAGTGTGATATCACCTCACACCTGTTACAATGGTATTTATTAAACAGACAAAAGATAACAAGTATTTGCTAGGATGTGGAGAACAGAGAACCCTTGTACACTTGATAGACATATAAATTGAGACAGCCGCTATGAAAACAGTATGGAGTTTCCTCAAAATATTAAAAATAGAACTATCATACCATCCAGCAATCCAACTTCTGGTTATGCATCTAAAGAATATAAAATCAGTATCTCGAAGAAATTCTGCATGCTCATGTCCGTTGCAGCATTATTCACAATAAGCAAGGTGTGAAAACAAGCTAAATGTCTATTGATGGATGAATGGAAAAAGAAACTGTGATATATAGAACTATCATTATCATCCATCAATCCAACTTCTGGTTATGTATCTAAAGAATATAACAATTAGTGTCTCAAAGAGATATCTGAATCCTCATGTCCATTGCAGCAGCATTCACAATAAGCAAGGTATGAAAACAAGCTAAATATCTATTGATGAATGGATGGAAAAAAAAAAACCTGTGACCATATATATATATATGTGTATATAGTCACCCAGGTTCATTCAGGTTGTTGCTAATGATAGGATTTTCTTGTTTTTATGGGTGAATAATATCTCATTATATATTTTAGGTTGGTGCAAAGGTAATTGTGTTTTTGCCACCTATATGTTTATTATACCTATATGTCTTTACATATATAATTAGATACTATTCAGCCATAAAAATAAGAAAATTCTGCCATTTTCCCCAAGATGGATGAACCTGGAGGATATTGTGCTAAATTCATTGAACCAGGCACAAAAAGACAAATATTGTATTAATATTATCTCACTTGTATATGGAATCTAAAAAACTAGAACTTACACAAAAGTAGAGGGTTAAAAGGTAGTTTTCTGGGCTGTAACTAGGAGGAAATGGGGAGATGTTGGTCAAAGGGTACAAAAGTTCATTGTTTTTGTTTTGTTTTGTTCTTTTTGCCACTTGAATTTTAGACTTTTTATTATAAAAAATTTCAAGCATACAGAAAATCTGAGTGCAATCAATAACTTAAATACCCATCAGAGTTACAACCATCAGTGTTTTGTTGGTTTCATCAGTGCTTCCTTCCCACCCTCCATATTTTTTACATTTTTTTTTTCTGGAGTAGTTTACAACAAATAATTGATCTCATTTTATTTTATTTATTTATTTTTATTATTATACTTCAAATTCTGGGGTACATGTGCAGAGCGTGCAGGTTTGTTACATAGGTATACGTGTGCCATGGTGGTGTGCTGCACCCATCAACTCATCATCTACATTAAGTATTTCTCCTAATGCTAACCCTCCCTTAGCCCACCACCCCCTGACAGGCCCAGGTGTGTGATGTTCCCCTCCCTGTGTCCATGTGTTCTCATTGTTCAACTCCCACTTATGAGTGAGAACACGAGGTCTTTGCTTTTCTGTTCTTGTTTTAGTTTGCTGAGAATGATGGTTTCCAGCTTCATCCATGTCCCTGCAAAGGATGTGAACTCATTCTTTTAGATGACTGCATAATATCCCATCTTGTATATGTGCCACATTTTCTTTATCCAGTCTATCACTGATGAGAATTTGGGTTAGTTCCAAGTCTTTGCTATTGTGAACAGTGCTGCAATGAACATACGTGTGCATGTGTCTTTATAGTAGAATGATTTATAATCCTTTGGGTATATACCCAGTAATGGGATTGCTGGGTCAAATGGTATTTCTAGTTCTAGATCCTTGAGGAATTGCCACACTGTCTTCCACAATAGTTGAACTAATTTACAATCACAAGAACAGTGTAAAAGCTTTTCTATTTATTCACATCCTCTCCAGCATCTGTTGTTTCCTAATTTTTTAAAGATCACCATTCTAACTGGTGTGAGATGGTATCTCATTGTGGTTTTGATTTGCATTTCTCTAATGACCAGGGATGATGAGCCTTCTTTTTTTTTTTTTTTTCATATGTTTGTTGGCCACATAAATGTCTTCTTTTGAGAAGTATCTGTTCTTATCCTTTGCCTCATTTTTTGATGTGGTTGTTTATTTCTTGTAAATTTGTTTCAGTTCTTTGTAGATTCTGGATATTAGACCTTTGTCAGATAGATAGACTGCAACCTTTTTCTCCCATTGTGTAGGTTGCCTGCTCATTCTGAGGATAGTTTCTTTTGTTGTGCAGAAGCTCTTCAGTTTAATTAGATCCCATTTGTCTATTTTGTCTTTTGTTGCCATTGCTTTTGGTGTTTTAGTTATGAAGTATTTGCTCATGCCTATGTCCTGAATGGTATTGCCTAGGTTTTCTTCTATGGTTTTTATGGTTATAGGTTTTACATTTAAGTCTTTAATCCATCTTGAATTAATTTTTTATACAGTGTAAGGAAGGGGTCCAATTTCTGTTTTCTGCATATGGCTAGCCAGTTTTCCCAGCAACATTTATGAAATAGGGAATCCTTTCCCCATTGTTTGTTTTAGTCAGGTTTGTCAAAGATCAGATGACTGTAGATGTGTGGTGTTATTTCTGAGGCCTGTGTTCTGTTCTGTTGGTCTACATATCTGTTTTGCTACCAGTACCAGTCTGTTTTGGTTACTGTAGCCTTGTAGTATAGCTTAAAGTCAGGTAGCGTGATGCCTCCAGCTTTGTTATTTTTGCTTAGGCTTGTCTTGGCTATATGGGCTCTTTTTTGATTCCATATGAAATTTAAAGTAGTTTTTTTCCAATTCTATGAAGAAAGTCAATGGTAGCTTGAATTGGGATAGCACTGGATCTATAAATTACTTTGGGCTTTGTGGCCATTTTCATGATATTGATTCTTCCTACCCATGGGCATGGAATGTTTTTCCATTTGTGTCCTCTCTTATTTCCTTGAGCAGTCGTTTGCAGTTCTCCGTGAAGGGCTCCTTCACATCCTTTGTCAGTTTGATTCCTAGGTATTTTATTTTCTTTGTCGCAATTGTGAATGGGAG